>NC_142488.1:76293987-86293987 GCF_049115385.1 Moschus berezovskii | reverse complement strand
TCGAAATTTAACATTCAAAAAACTAACATCATGGCATCCAGTCCCATCACTTCACGGCAAATAGATAGGGAAAGAATGAAAACAGTGACAGATTTTATTTTCTTGGACTTCAAAATCACTACAGATGGTGACTGCAGCCATGAAATTAAAAGACGCTTGCTCCTTGGAAGAAACGCTATGACCAACCTAGACAGCATATTCAAAAGCAGAGACATTGTTTTACCAACAAAGTCTGTGTAGCCAAAGCTGTGGTTTTTCCAGTCATCATGTATGATTGTGAGAGCTGGATAATAAAGACAGCTGAGTGCTGAAGAATCGATGCTTTTAAACTGTGGTGTTGGAGTACATTCTTGAAAGTCCCTTGGAGAGCAAGGAAAAGGAATACGTCAAGGTTGTATATTGTCACCCTGCTTATTTAACTTATATGCAGAGTACATCATGAGGAACGCTGGGCTGGAAGAAGCACAGGCTGAAATCAAGATTGCCAGGAGAAATATCAATAACCTCAGATATGCTGATGACACCACCCTTATGGCAGAAAGTGAAGAGAAACTCAAAAGCCTCTTGATGAAAGTGAAAGAGGAGAGTGAAAAGTTTGGCTTGAAGCTCAACCTTCAGAAGACGAAGATCAAGGCATCTGGTCCCATCACTTCATGGGAAATAGATGGGGAAACAGAGGAAACAGTGTCAGACTTTTTTTTTTTTTTTTTGGGCTCCAAAATCACTGCAGATGCTGATTGCAGCCAGGAAATTAAAAGACGCTTACTCCTTGGAAGGAAAGTTATGACCAACATTGATAGCATATAAAAAAGCAGAGACATTACTTTGCCAACCAAGGTCCATCTAGTCAAGGCTATGGTTTTTCCCGTGTTCATGTATGGATGTGAGAGTTGGACTGTGAAGAAAGCTGATCGCCGAAGAATTGATGCTTTTGAGCTGTGGTGCTGGAGAAGACTCTTGAGAGTCCCTTGGACTGCAAGGAGATCCAACCAGTCCATCCTAAAGGAGATCAATCCTGGGTGTTCATTGGAAGGACTGATGCTAAAGCTGAGACTCCAATACTTTGGCCACCTCATGCGACAAGTGGACTCACTGGAAAAGAGTCTGATGCTGGGAGGGATTGGAGGGCGGGAGGAGACGGGGACGACAAAGAATGAGATGGCTGGATGGCATCAGCCACTCCATGGACATGAGTTTGACTGAACTCTGGGAGTTGGTGATGGACAGGGAGGCCTGGCGTGCTGTGATTCATGGGGTCGCAGAGTCGGACATGACTGAGTGACTGAACTGAACTGAATCCTAAAGGAAATCAACCTTGAATATTCACTGGAACGACTGATATTGAAGCTGAAACTCCAATACTTTGGCTACCTGATGTGAAGAACTGACTTATTGAAAAAGAACCTGATGCTGGAAAGATTGAAAGCAAGAGGACAAGGGAATGGCAGAAGATGAGATGGTTGGATGGCATCACTGACTCAATGCACATGAATTTGATCAAATTCTGGGAGATACTGAAGGACAGGAAATCTGGTTGCTGCAGTCCATGGGGGTAGCAATTTGTTAGACACAACTGAGTGACTGAACAACAAACTAATGAGAGAATGAACACAACTGTGTTCTATAAAAAAAAATGTTATGACAATAGGTTGGCTGACCCTGCGGTGAAAGAGTCTGTGTTGCAAGAAGCCAGCATCCCCTCTTATATTTTTTCCAGGTGAAGATGGCTCCATTTCACCTGAATTTGCCTCCCTCAACCCAGAAACCTATATGGAATTTTTTTTTTTCAGTAGAAACAAATGAATATGATCCAGATACATGTCAACAAGATATTGCAGAAATGTTTCTTTTCTCCCGATTTCTTTGGCAAGAATACACAGAAGAACTGTACAAAAAAAGATCTTCACGACTAAGATAACCACGATGGTGTGATCACTCACCTAGACCCAGACATCTTGGAATGTGAAGTCAAGTACGCCTTAGAAAGCATCACTACGAACAAAGCTAGTGGAAGTGATGGAATTCCAGTTGATCTATTTCAAATCCTGAAAGATGATGCTGTGAAAGTGCTGCACTCAAAATGCCAGCAAATTTGGAAAACTTAGCAGTGGCCACAGGACTGGAAAATGTCAGTTTTCCTTCCAATCCCAAAGAAAGACAATGCCAAAGAATGCTCAAACTACTGGACAATTGCACTCATCTCACACGCTAGTAAAGTGATGCTCAAAATTCTCCAAGCCAGGCTTCAGCAATATGTGAACTGTGAACTTCCAGATGTTCAAGCTGGTTTTAGAAAAGGCAGAGGAACCAGAGATCAAATTGCCAACAACCTCCAGATCATCGAAAAAGCAAGCGAGTTCCAAAAAAACATCTATTTCTGCTTTATTGAATATGCCAAAGCCTTTGACTGTATAGATCACAACACACTGTGGAAAATTCTGAAAGAGATGGGAATACCAGACCACCTGACCTGCCCCTTGAGAAACCTATATTCAGGTCAGGAAGCAACAGTTAGAACTGGACATGGAACAACAGACTGGTTCCAAATAGGAAAAGGAGGATGTCAAGGCTGTATATTGTCACCCTGCTTATTTAACTTATATGCAGAGTACATCATGAGAAATGCTGGGCTGGAAGAAGCACAAGCTGGAATCCAGATTGCCCGGAGAAATATCAATAACCTCGGATATGCAGATGACACCATCCTTATGGCAGAAAGTGAAGATGAACTAAAAAGCCTCTTGATGAAAGTGAAAGAGGAGAGTGAAAATGTTGGCTTTAAAGCTCAACATTCAGTAAACTTAAGATCATGGTATTCGGTCCCATCACTTCACGGGAAATAGATGGGGAAACAGTGGAAACAGTGTCAGACTTTATTTTTGTGGGCTTCAAAATCACTGCAGATGGTGATTGCAGCCTTGAAATTAAAAGACACTTACTCCTTGGAAGGAAAGTTATGACCAACCTAGATAGTATATTAAAAAGCAGAGACATTACTTTGCCAACAAAGGTCCGTCTAGTCAAGGCTATGGTTTTTCCAGTGGTCATGTATGGATGTGAGTGTTGCACTGTGAAGAAAGCTGATCGCCGAAGAATTGATGTTTTTGAACTGTGGTGCTGGAGAAGACTCTTGAGAGTCCCTTGGACTGCAAGGAGATCCAACCAGTCCATTCTAAGGGAGATCAGTCCTAGGTGTTCATTGGAAGGACTGATGCTAAAGCTGAAACTCCAATACTTTGGCCACCTCATGCGAAGAGTTGTCTCATTGGAAAAGACTCTGATGCTGGGAGGCATTGGGGGCAGGAGGAGAAGGGGACGACAGAGGATGAGATGGCTGGATGGCATCATCGACTTGATGGACATGAGTTTGAGTGAACTCCAGAAGTTGGTGATGGATAGGGAGGCCTGGCGTGCTGCAATTCATGGTTTCGCAAAGAGTCGGTCACAACTGAGAGACTGAACTGAACTGTGTCAATACAAGGCTCTATTTCATTCTGCTTATCTTTCACAGTGTTTTTATGGAGGTAAATTCACACACAGAAAATTTGTCTTTGGTTCTAATGATAGAGATTGGCAGGCCCATGAGCCAAGCCTGAGCTAAGTTGCCTAGAGAAATACAGATTGGGAGGGACAGAGACATTTTGCTCTTCATCCTCTCTACCAGTCATGTAGGAGGAGTGACCAGTCAGAGAAAACAGCCCTGCCTTCTGGGGGAGGGAAGGTACCTATTGAATTCCCCCAAATCTGTTCAGTTCCAAGTCCTTGGTACTCCTTCCCATGATACTACTTTCCACACTGACTTATTTAGCCAGTTTGTAAAGGATTAAGTGCTCAGTTGACACTTACAAACAAGTTTCACGTGGTTGAATGAAAAACATATTCTGACAGCTTTGAGCAGTAGTACAATGGCTTAGAATGTCAGATAAAGGAAGCTGAAAATTGGATCCCATTTTTAATTCAAGCTTATATCAGATAGGCCTTAAAGTTTCCATTTTAATTTGCAAATTGAGATTTACCAGAAGCCAAGACAAGCAGTCCTCATCAAGGCAGCATTTTTGCAAGTTTAATCCACAAGGTCACAGTATCTTTGACCCTGTGGTGCTTCCGATTGCTTTGTTCCTCCCAGAACACCATGCAATAAAAGGGAGCTGATCAATGGAGAGAAACCTGTGAGAAGATAGCCACGGGGGATGATAAACCTATTTTATTTCATGCTTGAGTATATATAATATTTTTTTCAATATTTTCAATTCAGAATTTTTACCGTTCTTGAAACAAAACAAAGAGACAAAAAAGAAACCTTATTTTTAGCTTCTGAAATGTGTCAGAAACACTGACTTTGGCTTGGCTTCTAAAGATATTTGGGGGGTTAATTTATTTCTTTGAAAAGACAGTACAGAGTCAGATAATCCAGCTGTTATAATTTTGAAGAAAGCATAAATGTGATTTAGAAACATATTCACCTTGCTATGTGCCTGTTAGTAAAAGATAGCAGTGAAATCCTCACAGAGGTGCCAGTTGCAGTAATCTGAACGAACTGGAGCCTGAAAACCATCAAGAAAGAGCCATTAACATCTGCAATTTAGAAAGCAAGCAAGGGAGAAAACAATGATAAATAAGGAAAATGTTAATATTCCGTTTATTCTTTGTAAGACATTCATCAAATATCCCACAGCATCTCTCTTTAAACATAGAAATGAATGTGAGCTACTTCCCCTTTCACCGAAATGAATGTTGAAGACAAGTTTCAATCTCATTGACTAATTCAGTTGTTCCTTTAAATTGAATTTTTAAACATATGGGCACACAAACCAATCTATATGCAGAACAATTCTTTGAACAGCATGCAAACAGTTTGGGATTACATGCTAGGTATCACACAAGTGAGTTTTCACAGGACAAAAGAATGAATTCTTCATTCTCATTGTAACATGAGATAACAACGCTAAAGAATGTCAGCTCAACTTTAAATTGTTCCCTCCAACTGCTGTAGTTTTCTTAGTCGGAGTCTAACAGCTTCCTCCAATGGCACCCCACTCCAGTACTCTTGCCTGGAAAATCCTGTGGATGGAGGAGCCTGGTAGGCTCCAGTCCATGGGGTCGCTAAGAGTCTGACACGACTGAGCGACTTCACTTTCCCTTTTCCCTTTCATGCATTGGAGAAGGAAATGGCAGCCCACTCCAGTGTTCTTGCCTGGAGAATCCCAGGGAAGGGGGAGCCTGGTGGGCTGCCGTCTGTGGGGTCACACAGAGTCGGACACGACTGAAGCGACAGCAGCAGCAGCAGCAGCAACAGCCTCCTCAGCTTCTGGTTTATTCCACCAAAGAATAACTGCCCATCTCTACTAAAGAATGGGTCACTGATCTTGTTCAGTCATTTGAAAAACATTTCTTGAGCAACTCTTATGTGTACAGTACTGTCTTTTACAATGCTGTATTAATATTAATTTCTGCTGTATAGCTAAGTAATTCAGTTATATCTATATATACATTCTTTTTTATATTCTTTTTCATTATGGGTTTTCTTATAACATCAAATATACTTCCCTGTGCTATACAGTAGGACCTTGTTGATTATCTGGATAACATCATAAGCACTGAAAATAGACATATAAATATAGAATAAATCCTCTAAAAATCACATTCCTAATAGGCAGGACAGACTTATATAGAGGTTAATTATATCAAAAAGAGAGAAAGGGAAACATATCCTAATTTGAGATTTTTATTTCAATCCAACAAATCTCCTTTTCATCACTGTATAATATATTGACCTTGTGTTTTATTTTTTTTTTCGTTTTTTTTTGTAATTAATTTATTTTTTATTGGAGGCAAATTATTTTACAATATTATATTGGTTGGTTTTGCCATACATTGACATGAATTCACCCCGGGTTTACATAAGTTCCCCCTCCTGAACCCCCCTCCCACCTCCCTCCTCCCTTTATCCTCCCTCTACCAGAAAACTACTAGAGCTAATCAGTGATTACAGTCCCTCTGGGTCATCCCCGCATGCCAGCCCCGAGCATCCTATAACATGCATTGACCTTGAACTAGTGATTCATTTCACATATGACAACATACGTGTTTCAATGACATTCTCCCAAATCATCCCACCCTCACCCTCTCCCACAGAGTCCCAAAGACTGATCTATGCATCTGTGTCTCTTTTGCTGTCTCGTATACAGGGTTATCATTTGCATCTTTCTAAATTCCATATATATGCGTTAGTATGCTGTATTGGTGTTTTTCTTTCTGGCTTACTTCATTCTGTATAATAGGCTCCAGTTTCATCCACCTCATTAGAACTGATTCAAATGTATTCTTTTTAATGGCTGAATAATACTCCATTGTGTATATGTACAAAAGCTTTCTTATCCATTCGTCTGCAGATGGACATCTAGGTTGCTTCCATGTCTTGGCTATTATAAACAGTGCTGCAATGAACATTGGAGTACATGTGTCTCTTTCAATTCTGGTTTCCTCAGTGTGTATGCCCAGGAGTGCGATTGCTGGATCATATGGCAGTTCTATTTCCAGTTTTTTGAGGAATCTCCACACTGTTCTCCATAGTGGCTGTACTAGTTTGCATTCCCACCAACAGTGTTAGAGGGTTCCTTTCTCTCCACATCCTCTCCAGCATTTATTTCATGTAGACTTTTGGATAGCAGCCATTCTGACAGGTGTGAAATGGTATCTCATTGTGGTTTTGATTTGCATCTCTCTGATTATGAGGGATGTTGAGCATTTTTTCATGTGTTTGTTAGCCATCTGTATGTCTTCTTTGGAGAAATGTCTGTTTAGTTCTTTGGCCCATTTTTTGATTGGGTCATTTATTTTTCTGGAATTGAGCTGCAGGAGCTGCTTGTATATTTTGGAGATTAATCCTTTATCAGTTGCTTCATTTGCTATTATTTTCTCCCATTCTGAAGGCTGTCTTTTCACCTTGCTTATAGTTTCCTTTGCTGTGCAGAAGCTTTTGATTTTAATTAGGTCCCATTTGTTTATTTTTGCTTTTATTTCCAATATTCTGGGAGGTGGGTCATGGAGGATCCTGCTGTGATTTATGTCGACAAATTGGAAAAGAAAAGTAAAACTTTCACTGTTCGCTGATGACATGATCCTCTACACAGAAAACTCTAGAGACTCTACCAGAAAACTACTAGAGCTAATCAATGATTACAGTAATGTTGCAGGATATAAAATCAACACACAGAAATCCCTTGCATTCCTATACACTAATAATGAGAAAATAGAAAGAGAAATTAAGGAAACTATTCCATTCACTGTTGCAACGAAAAGAATTAAATACTTAGGAATATATCTACCTAAGGAAACAAAAGACTTGTACATAGAAAACTATAAAACACTACTGAAAGCAATCAAAGAGGACACTAATAGATGGAGAAATATACCATGCTCATGGATTGGAAGAATAAATATTGTAAAAATGAGTATACTACCCAAAGTAATTTATACATTCAATGCAATCCCTATCAAGCTACCAACGATATTTTTCACAGAACTAGAACAAATAATCTCACAATTTGTATGGAAATACAAAAAACCTCGAATGGCCAAAGCAATCTTGAGGAAGAAAAATGGAACTGGGGGAATTAACCTGCCGGACTTCAGGCTCTACTACAAAGCCACAGTCATCAAGACAGTATGGTACTGGCATAAAGACAGAAATATAGATCAATGGAACAAAATAGAAAGCCCAGAGATAAATCCAGGCACCTATGGACACCTCATCTTTGACAAAGGAGGCAAGAATATAAAATGGAGAAAAGACAGTCTCTTTAACAAGTGGTGCTGGGAAAACTGGTCAGCCACTTGTAAAAGAATGAAACTAGAACACTTCCTAACACCATACACCAAAATAAACTCAAAATGGATTAGAGAGCTAAATGTAAGACCAGAAACTATAAAACTCCTAGAGGAGAACGTAGGCAAAACACTCTCTGACCTTGTGTTTTAATTTATGTGTGTCCCTGGGGAATTCTTCTTATCAATCATCTTTTTAGGAAAAGAAATGATTACTAAACCAGGGCATACTATTATATGTAGGGCACTGACAACCAGGATACAGAAGTCTGGAATGTGCAAGGGACTTGATGGAACCTGTTACCAATGATGAGTGAGGATGAAAAACAGTTCAGCCCTGAGATTTTCATTGACTGTTATTGGTGCCCGGTGAGGATTTCAGCTGCTGATTCTGTCCCAGATCAGTTGCCCATAGTCTTGCTGATAATGAGAGCCAGTGAAGGAAAGAAGAGACAGGAAAGGAAAAAAAAATGTCTTTAAATATTAAGGTATTTTTGTGGTCTAAGCAGGGTTGGTACACAATCAGTATGTACTGGTTAGGTATCTGTTCAGATTGCTCATTATTTTAATATCACCCTGTGTACAGGTACCAAATTTACTGTATAAAGTGCACAAAGAATTGAAAGAAAATGTGGTGAATAAATACAATGGAATACATTAGGCTTTAAAAAGAAGGAAATCTTGCCACATGCAGCAGCAGCATGAATGAACCTGGAGAACATTATGCTAAGCAAAATAATCATAAAGTCACAAAAAGACAACTACTGTATCATTCCACTTTTATCAGGTATCTAAGATAGTCAAAATCATAGAAACAGAGAGTAGAATGGTGCTTTCCAGGGGTTGGGAGGAAGGGGAAATGGGGAGCTATAGTTCAATGGGTGTAATTTGTTGCACAAGATGAATGAGTTCTAGAGCTCTGTGGTACATCATATAGTTAACAATACTGTACTGTGCACTTAAAAGTTTGTTAGAAGGGTAGATTTTGTGTTAAGTGTTCATAAGTAAGTGAAGTCACTCAGTCGTGTCCGACTCTTTGTGACCCCATGGACTGTAGCCTACCAGGCTCCTCTCTCCATGGGATTTTCCAGGCAAGAGTACTGGAGTGGGTTGCCATTTCCTTCTCCAGGGGATCTTCCCAACCCAGGGCTCGAACCCAGGTCTCCACCATACCAAAATAAAAAATGGAGGTGAAATTTTTAAGAACTGCCAAGAAAGGGAATTTGAGTCTTTGAACCTATGTCACTTTTAAGACAATTCGGGAGGAGGTGCCACCTGGGATGAGTCTTTAAAGAATAAATAATAGTTAGGCTTGAAGGAGAGGACTGAGGAAATCCCAGGCAGAGAGGACACACTCATAAATCAGAAGCATCATGATGAGTGTAGGTAAAGTACAAGGATCTCAGTGTAGATGAAGTGGAGAGATGGAAGACCAGAAATGGACATAGGATGCAAACTATAGCTAGTCTTATATAACATGTTATGGAGTATGGAATACGAACCATGGGGAGCCATTCAAAGACTTAAGTAAAGCAAGTTGGGGAAAGTAGTCCACCACATGATCAAGTTTGCATCTGAAAAGGTTACTCAGGTTTCAGTGTGGAGAATAAGTGGAATTGGGCAAAGGACATGAAGATTGCATTTTTGCT
Source organism: Moschus berezovskii (assembly GCF_049115385.1). Classification (NCBI taxonomy): domain Eukaryota; kingdom Metazoa; phylum Chordata; class Mammalia; order Artiodactyla; family Moschidae; genus Moschus; species Moschus berezovskii. The sequence goes on along the minus strand of NC_142488.1, from coordinate 86,284,511 downwards.
AGGCTGATACAGCAGAAGGGACAGGATACATGACTTTGGAAAGGCCAGTAAGAGACAAATAGACTAGAGGACGTTAGAGTTGTCCAGGTAGTGAATGCCTCACTTATAGGAGAGAGCAGCCGTAATGAGTTTGGGAAAAAAATGAGTTGGAAATCTTGGAGGTTATAACCAGAGAGTGGATTCTTGTAGTGTAAGATTTCTTAGGTGGTGTGATTCAAAGTAATTGTGATATTGTGATTTATAATAAGCCCACAATTTAGTCCACAATGGCTGGCTCACAACTTCCCCAAGCTCTTGGGGGATAAGCAATAAGAGCAATGGGAACCTCCTTTGTCATAGTATTTTGTCTCCTGTCCTCAGTTCCTGAAATCCTGTCACAGCCATAAAGGTGAAACAGGTGTCTGTGAGGCCAAATCTGGCCTCTGTACCCTGACACTGAGTTAAATCTCAGAGACAGAGTTTTGGGTGAAGTAGGAAAGAATAGCTTTATTGTGTTGCCAGGCAAACAGGGTCACTGCAGGCTAATTCCCTCAAAACTGTGTATCTTAACCTGAAGTGAGGAGTTTTATAGTAATGATTCAAAGAGGGCATGTTCAGCTTTTGGACATTCTTCTGATTGGTTGGTGTTTAGGTAAATGGGTGGGAAGGGGGAAATGGGGGGGAGCATCATCAACCTCCTGGTTCCAACCCATTTGGGGTCTACATGCTTGTGGGAAGCATACAGTTAACTTCTCTCACCTGGTGGAAGTTTCAGTATCTGCAAAATAGCGCAAAGATTTTGTTGTGTGTATCCCTTGCAAAGAAATAGAGGAAAATAACAGAAAAGGAAAAACAAGAGATCTCTTCAAGAAAATCAGAGATTCCAAGGGAACATTTCATGCAAAGATGGGCTCGATAAAGGACAGAAATGGTATGGACCTAACAGAAGCAGAAGATATTAAGAAGAGGTGGCAAGAATACACAGAAGAACTGTACAAAAAAGATCTTCACGACCAAGATAGTCACGATAACATGATCACTGACCTAGAGCCAGACATCTTGAAATGTGAAGTCAAGTGGACCTTAGAAAGCATCACTACGAACAAAGCTAGGGGAGGTGATGGAATTCCAGTTGAGCTATTTCAAATCTTGAGAGATGATGCTGTGAAAGTGCTGCACTCAATATGCCAGCAAATTTGGAAAACTCACCAGTGGCCACAGGACTGGAAAAGGTCAGTCTTCATTCCAATCCCAAAGAAAGGCAATGTCAAAGAATGCTCAAACTACCGCACAATTGCACTCATCTCACACGCTAGTAAAGTGATGCTCAAAATTCTCCAAGCCAGGCTTCAGCAATATGTAAACCGTGAACTCCCAGATGTTCAAGCAGGTTTTAGAAAAGGCAGAGGCACCAGAGATCAAATTGCCAACATCCGCTGGATAATGGAGAAAGCAAGAGAGTTCCAGAAAAACATCTATTTCTGCTTCATCGACTATGCCAAAGCCTTTGACTGTGTGGATCACAATAAACTGTGGAACATTCTGAAAGAGATGGGAATCCCAGACCACCTGACCTGCCTCTTGAGAAACCTGTATGCAGGTCAGGAAGCAACAGTCAGAACTGTACATGGAACAACAGACTGGTTCCAGATAGGAAAAGGAGTACGTCAAGGCTGTATATTGTCACCCTGCTTATTTAACTTATATGCAGAGTACATCATGAGGAACGCTGGGCTGGAAGAAGCACAAGCTGGAGTCAAGATTGCTGGGAGAAATATCAATAATCTCAGATATGCAGATGACACTACCCTTATGGCAGAAAGTGAAGAGGAACTCAAAAGCCTCTTGTTGAAAGTGCAAGAGGAGAGTGAAAAGGTTGGCTTGAAGCTCAACATTCAGAAAACAAAGATCATGGCATCTGGTCCCATCACTTCATGGGAAATAGATGGAAAAACAGTGGAAACAGTGTCAGACTTTATTTTTTTGGGCTCCAAAATCACTGCAGATGCTGATTGCAGCCATGAAATTAAAAGACGCTTGCTCCTTGGAAGGAAAGTTATGACCAACCTTGATAATATATTGAAAAGCAGAGACATTACTTTGCCAACAAAGTTCCATCTAGTCAAGGCTATGATTTTTCCCATGGTCATGTATGGATGTGAGAGTTGGACTGTGAACAAAGCTGATCGCCTAAGAATTGATGCTTTTCAACTGTGGTGTTGGCGAAGACTCTTGAGAGTCCCTTGTACCGCCAGGAGATCCAACCAGTTCATTCTAAGGGAGATCAATCCTGGGTGTTCATTGGAAGGACTGATGCTAAAGCTGAAGCTGCAATACTTTGTCCACCTCATGCGACGAGTTGACTCACTGGAAAAGACTCTGATGCTGGGAAAGGTTGTGGGCGGGAGGAGAGGGGGACGACCGAGAGTGAGATGGCTGGATGGCATCACTGACTCTGTGGACATGAGTTTGAGTGAACTCCGGGATTTGGTGATGGACAGGGAGGCCTGGCGTGCTGTGATTTATGGGGTCGTGAAGAGTCGGACACGACTGAGCGACTGAACTGAACTGAACTGAACTGATCCCTTGAGTGGGAAGCAGGACCCTGCCCCAGGGCTGCATTATTGTTTCTCTTGATTGTTCCTCACTGTCTTGCATCCCCTCCCTTCCCTAATTAACAACTGCTTGAACCTACACCTAGGAACTAAGGAGAAGTCACAGAGGCTGAATGAAGCCTATTTCCTGTAATTAAGAAATAGGGGACACAACCAGGCTCTTGTGCCTGAGAGCCCCACAGGGTCCTTCTCTGTATCATCTTGTTATTCATAACAAACCCCTTTCACATCAACTGAATTCATATTAATAAGTTGACTTTGGAAATTCTCTAAAGATGAGAGGCTGGTGTTATGCCCAAGTCGCGCAATCCCCAATAACCACCGCAGGAGCCAGTTTCCAAAGCAAACGCACAAGGGTCGGTTTATTCAAGCTCGAGCAGGGAACCCTACCATCACCGATGCAGCGGATCTGGATAGGAACCCAGACTCTCAAAATACAGAGGTTTATATAGTATATTGCACGCAAAAGTACTGCAAGAGTTAGCGACTATTGCATCAGCCTAGAAGTGATTGGTTGACCTTTACCTAAAGAGCACTTGGTGCTTTCTCATTGGACTCTAAATTTTGCTCAACCTGGGGCTTTCTTGTTATTCTCTGATTGGCCCTAAGGAGGGAGTTTCCCCGGGTTGCGGTTTTTCCAGGAATCTCTACCCAAGATGGCGTCCACTTCTAAAATGGAGTAACTTTGGTCCTGTGAGCAGCAAGCAGTAAGCAAAGTACAGAAGCAAAAATGCATTAAGAGAGCATTACGTTCTACACTGGTTGCCAGGAGGACCAATCAGAATTTAAGAGTTGAAACTTTCAGTCCCATCCCGATTTTCAGGAAGAGAAGAGGTGCTGCAGGTAGAAACAATCACCAATACTCCATTATTTAATCAATCATGCCCCCTGCAATGAAGCCTCCATAAAAGCACAAAAGGACAGAGTTCAGAAAGTGTCCAGGTTGAACCAGAATGCATCTACTTGCTGCAGTGCTGGTCCCAAACTCCCCAGGGAAAGAAGTTCCTGTGTTCAAGACTTTGCCCTATGTAACTCTTCATGTAACTGTTGATTTGTATTCTTTAAAATCTATTGTTTAAAAAAAACACAGTAATCTAGTGAGGAAACTGGTTTTCTGAGTTCAGTGAGTCACTCTAGCAAATTAGTTGAACCCAAGAAGGGGGTTGTGGGAACCTCAGATTTATAGCTGATTAGTCAGTAGCATAACAACTTGGACTTTAGATGGGCATCTGAAGTCGAAACCAAAACCATGCAACTCAGATTTGGACTTGAACCTATGATCTTTTAATTGAGATCATACACCAGGTCTCAGGACTTAAGCTCAGGTTCTTGATGTCTCGTCACGGAAAGGATTCAGTGAGAGACAAAGTGATAGGTAAGAGGTGTACTTATTTAGAGAGAAGCACACTCCACAGACAGTGTGGACCATCTCAGAAGGTGAGCTGCTGCTGCTATGTTGTATTCAGTCATGTCTGACTCTTTGCAACCCGATGGACTTGTAGCCCATGAGGCTCCTCTGTCCATGGAATTTTCCAGGCAAGAATACTGGAGTGGGTTGCCATTTCCTTCTCCAGGGGATCTTCCCCACCCAGGGATTGAACCAGTGAGCAGGCCCCAACATTATTAATGGGACTGAGTAATTTCATAGCCTAATGAGTGAGAGGATTATTTCAACTATTTGAGGGAAGGTGCAGGGATTTAAAGGAATTGGGCCACTACCCACTTTTTTAGCACTGTCATTGCACTATGGATGGGTATGTCATTTAGCTTGCTGATGTTTTACAATGACATATACTAAGGCTCAAGGCCCACTGGAAGTTGAGATCTTCCACCATCTTGGACCTAGTTGGTTCTAACCTGTTTTTATCATGTCCTGTGACTATACCCACTCCAGTATTCTTGCCTGGAGAATCCCATAAATAGAGGAGCCTGGCGGGCTATAGCCCATAGGGCCCTTAAAGTCACAAAGAGTTAGACATGACTGAGCAAACACACATGCACCATGGCTATGTTATTCTTTTAAAGGTTGTGCCCAGCCTACTTCCCTCTTGTTTCAAGTGAGGGATAGTCCTGTGGGACTGACCACTTAACCTGTGGAATTTGATGCTCTTTGAGTAGATAATGTCAGAATTGAGTTGAATTGTATGACACCCAGCTATAGAATTACTTGTGTGAGAAAAAGCCACACATTGGAATTGGGTACAGAATTGTAATGTAATGAATATGTCTATAGTGTAATATGAATGCTGAATGCAGAGTTAAAGAGTAGAAGCAGACAAACCCCAAGGCTGCAAGAGAATCACAATTCTGATGATGTATTAGAATCACCTGTGGTGGTTTTAGAAGTTACAGAACTTAGAATCTCCATCCTGAGAGATTCTGATATAGTAGGTAGAACTCTGGTATGACTTTTAAAATACTTTTACATATATTTCTTTTCCTTTTCCTTTTTTTTACAAACTTTGTTGTTGCTGTTGTTGTTTTACATTTATTTCTAATCTGTAAGCTGAGTTGGGAACTCCTGAGCTGAAGTTGGATGGATTAGCCATATAAATCCTAAATTTCCAAAAGACAGAAAATTCAGTCAGAATAGAAAGCAAACCTTTCACTGAATGTGAGATAGTGAGCCAGTAGTCAGTACATAAGGAACTGATTGTGGCATAGCCAGAGGGTAAAAACTTGAAAGAAGCAGGGGTTTTACTGGAGGGTGAAGGATTTAACTCAGCATCAGAGAGCAAAGGATGAAGTATAAACCTCACCTCCCAACAGTGACTTCTTAAACTTGATCATACAACACAAAGCTGTTTGTTTAACCCCAGTTCACACCAGGAATTTCCAAATTTCTACTTCACTGTTCTGACAAAAGTTAACTTTGAGAATGTTCGCATATTCTGATGTTCTACTTTCCACTTTTCAGAGTTCATTGCTCTCTATTAGACATTTCATTCATTTTTAGATAACCATTATGCTTGGGAGGAAGAAGCTTTCTTCTACCTTCTAAGTTCCTCCTAAAGCCTGAGAATTAAATTAACATGAGATAGATTAACAGAAGAAAATCAAACAAAAATTTAATAACATGTATACATGGGAGGAAAACTGAGTAACTCACCAAAATGCCTGATAACCTCACATTAAATACCATCTTTAGCTCTAGATAAATAAGGATCTTGGGGGTAGTTGTTTTGGATATCAAAGCTGAGGAGGGCAATTCACATGAAGATGGAAAAGCAAATGTTTGGTAGACAAATGTTTGTTGGGCCATGCAGAAGGGAAGGGACACAAAGTGGATTCTGATCTCTAGGTCCTGCTGAGTTTCCCCCACCTCACCAAGCTTATATTCTTTGTAGATATCTGTGGTGATAGCTATATTCCAGGAACAGGCCCTTTATCTTAATTCTTGTAGGCAGTTAAAGGGGAAGTAACAAGAAGAACTTCTTGAGTCTTCTGTTTCTTAAAAATAATCAGCCTAAATTAATCTTCATCCCAAAAAGACACATTTTGAGGTGCCAGATTTCACTCCCTGACCATAGTCTCTTGGGGGAAATAAAGTGAATCCCATGGACCCAAATCCAAGGATTTTTAAATGAATTATTTTCTGCAAGATTCAGAAGCCCACTTCACTTACTTGGTTTTCAAGACATTTGTGTGAAAGAGAATTTGATGTAGTGTGATTAGATAATGTAAATCAGATCATTTTTAGAAAAATGGAATTCTATAGGATATATTACAGAATATTTAGATTGAAAGAAATGCCAAATGACTGTCTCTAGTAACAGTAGTAGTACTAGTAAGAGTAGTAATAGTAGCAGTAGTAGTGTTACTCACTCAGTCATATCTGACTCTTTGGACTGTAGACCTTCAGGCTTCCCTGTCCATGGGATTCTCCAAGCAAGAATACTAGAGTGGATAGCCTTTCCCTTCTCTAGGGGATCTTCCCTACTCAGGGATCAAACCCGTGTCTCCCACACTGCAGGCAGATTCTTTATCATCTAAACCACCAATAGCAGCAATACAGCACTACAAATAAATGAAGAGCATCAAGTCTTGTTCACCTAGTATATTTTATTCTTTATTTTTTTAAATGTTTTCATCATAAAAGTAATGTAAGCTCCATATAAAAGTATTGAATAATTCATAGGTATCCAGAGTAAAAGTAAATGTCTCCTTTCCACAGCACGACTCCTAATTCCCCTGCTCTAGTGTGCATCTTATTCTAGAACTTTTTTATACATTTATAAAATGTATACATATATAAATGTATTATGCATTTTCTGTTAGCAATATATCATGAATATCATATGCTGATGCATATGGATGAACCTCATTCCTTTGGGGTCACGGAGAGTCGGACACGACTGAGCGACTGAACTGAACTGAACTGAACTGATAGCATTTCATGGGCTTCCCTGGTAGCTCTGAGGTAAAGAATCCACCTGCAATGCAGGAGATGCAAGTTTGATCCCTGGGTTGGGAAGATCCCCTGGAGAAAGTTGTGGCAACCCACTCCAGTATTCTTGCCTGGAGAACCCCAAGGCCAGAGGAGCCTGGTGGGTTACAGTCCATGGGGTTGCAAAGAGTCAGAAGTGACTAAAGTGATTTGGCATAGCATTTCATAGTATGGGCACACAATAAATGATTTTAAGCATGTTTTCATTTTGGGATGTTTGTTTCAAATTTCTTTCTTTTATAGAAATATTTTTCCCCAATTTCTTCTACACAATTTTGTGTGTGTGTGCTAATATTTCTGTAGCATGTATTCCTAAAAGGAGAAATTCTAGATCTAAAAGTATGCACATTTAAAGCATTGACAGATTATTGCCAAAGTGTCCTTCAAAAAAAAACCTCATATTTCCACAAATATAAAATTTTCATCTCTCCCACCCTCTTGCCAATTGCATATATTATCAATCTTTTTTTTGTTGTACAAGTTAGCTTATTGTTTTTTCAAGGAAGATTTCTTTGATTTCAAATAAAGCTGAAAACATCTTTTCATACTTTATTGGCAACATCTCCTTTCCTTGGATTTCTTCATATACATTAGTCTTTTGGGGGGAGGGTGCCTTTTTAATGATTTGTAGGAGTTAGAAAATGGCAACGCACTCCAGTGTTCTTGCCTGGAGAATCCCAGGGACGGGGGAGCCTGGTGGGCTGCTGTCTATGGGGTCACAGAGAGTCGGACACGACTGAAGTGACAGCAGCAGCAGCAGCAGGAGTTCGTTATATGTTGTGGATATAAATTCTTTGTCTATTGTGTGTGTTAAAAATATTTTTCACCAGATCTAATGCCTGTCTTTTAAAATGCTTTCCATAATACAGAAAGAAAATTTCAACTTTCACATAATCATATCTTTACATTTCTTCCTTTATGACTTTATATCTTTTATGTTGGAGAAAGCAATGGCACCCCACTCCAGTACTCTTGCCTGGAAAACCCCATGGATGGAGGGGCCTGGTGGGCTGCAGTCCATGGGGTCGCGAAGAGTCGGACACGACTGAGCGACTTCACTTTCACTTTTCACTTTCATGCATTGGAGAAGGAAATGGCAACCCACTCCAGTGTTCTTGCCTGGAGAATCCCAGGGACGGCAGAGCCTGGTGGGCTGCCATCTATGGGGTCGCACAGAGTCGGACACAACGGAAGCAACTTAGCAGCAGCAGCTTTTATGTTCTGTTTAAGAAAGCCTTTCCCACACTCAAATTTATTTTCAAGATACTCTTTTACATTTTCTTGGAATGTGTTGTTGCATGTTGAGTTACCCAGTACTTAGAATGTGAAACAGAGTTTAGCCTTTTTGATGTTTATTAAAGGGTGGAGAGCCCGACCTGCGGACTGTGGGGAAGATGGTCCTCAATGACTGGCAGAGGGGCCGGATTCCTTTCTTTGTCAAGCCGCCCAATGCAGAACCCCCAGCAGCCCCCGAGGTAAGACAAGGGTGGACCCACCTCTCTGGAAGTAGGGTTACTGACCCGCACGTCTTTGGACCTGCCATCATTTTCCTTTGGGGTATGACTTTCAACTGCGGTGTTGCCCATCCCAGGTGCCACTGGCTGTGACCTTGTGGGGGGTGACCTGGAAGAAGAGGTATGATGGAAGACTGAGTGTAAATGCACAGTCTTCAGGGCTTTGAGAAAGGAGAGCTCATTACATGTGAGTGCTCACTCTTCTGCTTGAAGAACAGAGACATTTCCAAGGTTTGTTTTGTTTCACAAACCCAACCAGGTGCTGGGCACTGGGAACACAGGATTAGATTACGTGGTCCTTGCCCTCAGGAAGCTCACGATCAGGCGGGAAAGGAGAGTGGTACAGTGGATGCTCAGGGAAAGTCTTAGGTCTGGGGGCTCTGAGCTACCCTGAGAAGCTTCCCAACCGTTCCATGTCCCTCCCGGCAGTGGACTGCCCAAGGCTCCAACTTGGGCACTTTGCTTTTCTATTTCTAGGGTCTTCTTTAGAGCTCAGCCAAGTCTCTTGAAGAGATGGCTTTAAGTTTTGCTTCATGCTAGTCTTTTGGGTCCATATTTCTCTGATAGCCCCTCACCTGGCTCCAGTCCCAGAGTTTCCATTTTCAGCTAGAAATTTCCATTTGAATATTTTCTCTAGTATTTCAAAATCAATGTACCTGAAACTGATGTTACTCAACCTTTTGTCCTCTTCCCCTAAAACCACCAGACAACCAACTGCAGGACAAGACCCTGCCCTCCTGTACACACGCATGCACATACATGTCCATGTCCATGTGCCAGTGGATGAGTACCTGGTGTTTTCTGATCCCAGATAGGCTTCATTTTTCTGTACCTGTTAGGCAAGCTCTGGACACCAGCTGGGTAACTGCCAGAGTTAGTGCAGACCCCACAGGTTAACGGGCTGAAATCCCACAAGACTGTTCCCACTTCACGTGCCAGGATAGATGGCGTTCCCAGGCTACCCACACATCTGCCCAGCTGACTATGAATTCAGGGCTTCCCATGTGTGATCACGGAGAAGGCAATGGCAAGCCACTCCAGTACTCTTGCCTAGAAAATCCCATGGATGGAGGAGCCTGGTAGGCTGCAGTCCGTGGGGTCGCTAAGGGTCAGACACGACTGACTGACCTCACTTTCACTTTTCACTTTCACACATTGGAGAAGGAAATGGCAACCCACTCCAGTGTTCTTGCCTGGAGAATCCCAAGGACGGGGGAGCCTGGTGGGCTTCCGTCTATGGGGTCACACAGAGTCGGACACGACTGAAGTGACTTAGCAGCAGCAGCAGCAGCAGCAGGGAATGATTTGGGGACTAACATGGAAGAAAATGTTAGGACAAGGTAGCAGAAGCTGTCAGAGGAAGAAGCTGAGCTGCCATGCTGAGTTGATGACAACCCCAATCCATTTCATGGACACCTCTGGGCTCAAATGGTGCTTCAAAAGTTTTTAAGTTGTGCTGAGATGGCCAGGCCTATATATCCCCTCTTTTTCTTTAGTCATTGGATGTGGGCTGCCCAGGGAAGGGGTGTGACCCTGCATGAGTCCACCACACATCTGTATGCTTTTGAGTATTTAATACATCTGGAATCTATTTTTGTGTATGACACAAGGTAGATAGAGGTTCTGATTTTCCAGTTCTTCCAACATTTGCTTGATAGTTCATAATTTCTGTCTTTTCAGCCATCTTTTTAAAAACTCAGTCAAAAAGTTTATTCATTTGTAATCTACTTGATTAGTGTTTAGGATAACTCAGATACAGTGTGGGTATTTCCTATTAAGTTAGAAAAAATAATTGTCAAAGTTCGGGCTATTATATCAAAGTACCATAAACTGGTTTATAACCAAAAACTTTAGTTTTTACAGCTCTGGAGGCTGAACGTCTGAGATCAGGGTGCCAGCATGGTCCAGTTCTGGTGAGAGCCCTTTTCTGTGTTTGACTGTCCCTGATTTCTTGTTGTGCTCTCACATGGCAAAAAGAAAGAGGGCTTTGCTCTCTTCTTCCTCTTATAAGGACACGAATCCCACCCTGAGGCCTTCTACCCTCATGACTTAATTCCCAAAGGCCCATCTCCTGATAACATCCTATTGGGGGTTAAGGTTAGGGTTTCAACATGAATTTTGGAGAGAGACACAAACTTGCCATCCATAGCTCCAATCAAAAAACAGAAGAATGTGTGAAATCATAGGGCTACAGAAAAGTTTTCTATCATTGAAGGTTTTTTTATCATTAGAGTCATAAATCATCAAACCAGAAGTGAACATAGTACATGTTTTCCAGTTTCATTTGCCAGATGAGAAAACTAAGACCTGAAGAATGATATGTGCTTGCTAAGTCACTTCAGTCATGCTCAGTTCACTTTGGGACCTTCAGTCAGTTCACTTTGGGACCTTAAAGATTGCAACTCAACAAGCTCCTCTGTCCATGGATTCTCCCGGCAAGAATACTGGAGTGGGCTACCATGCCCTCCTCCAGGGGATGGTCCCAACCCAGGGATCAAACCCCCATCTCTTTCATCTCCTGCATTGTCAGATGGGATCTTTACCACTAGCACCACCTAGGAAGCCCAAAGAGTGGTAGGAGTAGATTAAAAACCAGAACATAAGACAATTTCTGAACCAGTGTTACTTCCTCTATATTGGGTGGACTGTTTCTAATATATCATTTTATAATGTAGGCCTTTGAGGCTTTTTAATATTTTCATTAAAATATTTGTTTATATTTATTTATTTATGCTTTCTAATATGTCCTCTAGTTGAAAATAAGGAAGCAGAATTTCCTTAAATAATCTTCTCTACCATAAACTCTTCTGAAAGGTCAACTGGCCCCCTTCTCAGCCTCTAAATATTTAGAATTAGTGTAAAATTTTTTGTGTTGGCCCCACTCCCACAGAAACCACAGAGTAATTAGCAAGTAGAAGACACACCAAAGGCAGATGATAGTATATTGGCTTATAAGGATAATTGTAAGTTTACTGATAAAAATCAATTTTTATCGGCTCACTTATACTTCATAATAAGGCTACTGTGGCACTTTCTGCTCAAGGCACATAAGTGAGAGCTAGTGTGTATTTGATTTTAGTAAATACTGTCTGTGGGAAGCCCGGACAGGAATGAACAGATGTTGGAACCATATGATAATAGTGTGGTAGGGTAAAAAAACCTGTGCATTTGTAAGGCACACCTGGTGTTTATGATACTTTTGCAACTTTCATAACTACAGCATCTGGCCCTTTGCTGCTTTTCTTTAATTTTCAAATACCCAGGATTTTATGTTTCTTGCAGTGTAGACAAGTCCATGAGAAGAAAAAAAAGTCGCAAATATGTCATGAATCATGCAGAAAGATATTACTGCCTCCCCACGAGGAACTTACATTAAAATTGATAGTGAATTTGAAAAATATGAGAAAAAATTTGGATCAGTATTTCTCAGCTCTTAAGGGGCATGAAAAACTTACTCAAGGATTGCTACATGATCCATCAGCACTAGAAACTTTCTCAATATTTTTAATCTGCAATATAAATCATTTATGGAGCACATCTAAAATACATTTAGCACTATAGGCTCTAGGTTATGCCGTGCTGTATGTGTGCTAAGTCGCTTCAGTAGTGTCCAACTCTGTGTGGCCCCATGGACCATAGCCCTCCAAGCTCCTCTGTCCATGGGATTCTCGAGGCAAGAATACTGGAGTGGGTTGCCATGCCTTCCTCCAAGGGATCTTCCCAACCCAGGGATCAAACGCCTGTCTCTTTCACCTCCTGCATCGACAGGCGGGTTCTTTACCATTTATGCCACCTGGGAAGGACCCTAAATTATATCACTTGTATTCTACTTGATCCAAGTGATGTAGGTTGAGGTGAACAAAGAGAATATAATCTGATGTTAACTCAAGTTTGATTAAATTTCATTCTTCCTCTGAGCTTTAGGGGGTGTTCATGTGTTAAAAGGTACTAAATGTATAGACCTGAAACTAACAAAATACTGTAAATCAACTATATTTCAATAAAGTTTTTTAAAATAACTTTTAAAAAGATACCAAATGTAAAATAGTTCATCTAAATTTTTAGTTGTTCTAATGAGTAAATTAATAGTGTAACTCACTCAAGAGTTGATTTTAAAAACATCACTAGACACACATATAGCTATATATACTAAAGTTTAAAGAGTGATTCTCTAACTTTTCTGGGGTTTTCTGGACTAGAACTTGGAATAAACTTCAGAGTAGTGAATATGATCTGATTTGTATAGCAAACATGCTCCCTGAAGATGACCCCACAGTATATTTAAAAAAAAAAAAAAACACATCCTACTTGGGCTTTTTTGATGATGAACCTTCTAGTTTTTGCCAGATATCAAACTTATTAAGATTTTCATGAATTGATAAATTCCAGTGAGAAAGAAATCCCTCAGATGTCAACCTAATTTAGGGATGGAAAATACTCAGTGGGGTAATGGACCATGGATTCTTTTACATTAAGTACCAGAAATCTTCAACACAGGGTCCTGGGAGCCCACTCCCAAGCATTCAGAGTTGGTTTATGGGATAAACTAGGAATGAAAGACAGAGGGAAAGAAAAGAGAACCAATTCAAGTATGCATTATCAGGTGGCTCACCACTATGAGTGCTCAATCATGTAGGACCATCTAAGTTGCCTCATGAAATGCAACCCAGGAGCATCCATGTAAAAGAAAGGGAAAAGCATTTAACTACTGGCTAAAAGTTGCCCTACAGGGTATTGACTTTGCCCACCCTGTTTCCAGGTTGCCCCTGCTTCAATGCCAAATGTCTTCTTAGAGTATCCCTGGGCAAGGAATCAGAGAAGCCCTGTGCCCAGAAAAGAGAGTCGTTTGTGGCTAGCCAGAGACAAGGGACTACACTGAAGTTGGTTGAAGCCTACCAGGTTGTCCAGGTATGACTGGCTAAGAGATGAAACCAGAGGATTTGAAGTGGTGCACCAGCAGTGTTCACTATACCTTATACAGGACCTGCCAAAGAGAAGTTATTGAACTATCCTATACAGTAGTGACAAACAGAAGAGTAGTTTGTTTTTTACACCTGCTATCTTTAAGCTCACCCACATAATTTAAGGCTAAACTGTAAAAGTTTGTTCCCCTTTCAATTTGCATTAATGAAATAATGCCACTGAATTTGGTTACCATGGTAAGCACCATGGAACTGATGAAAACTGGATTTTTTATTAGTATTTTATTCTTACTAGCAAGGAAATTTCACAATCATGCCATTACACATAATTTTGAATAAGCAGCTTCTCATAATTATGAAACATAGAGTTGTGGAATGTAATTTAAATAATTATACTTATTCTCTGAGGTTTTTAATCACATCTGTGATTTTTCTTCAAGACTAAAAATGACAGGTTTGCCTTTTGTGAAAGAAGACAATTTACTTATCAACAAAAAATCTTATTGTATCATAATTACTAACGTGTCTATTTCTCTTTCTGGCATTGATTTAAAATACTTTGAAATAACAAAACTGCTGTAACTTAACTTTGTGCATATGCTTCACAATTCTCCTACTTGGCCTGGTTTACTAAAATTACCCAAGCATATATCTATGTGTATGGAGTTTGGGTTGGAACATTGAGGGGAGAATGGAGAAAGTTCATTTTGGAAGGCAGTATTATTAAGACCTGCTATTTATTGAACTCTTGAAATATACTAAACAAATGATATTTCTGTATCATGTTATTTAATATTCATCAATAGGCATTTTAATCTGCATTTCATAGGTAAGGACAGTGAAGGTAGGTTGAGTAATATGTCCACAGTCACATAGCAGTAACCGATTTGTGTGCATGCATGCATGCTCAGTTGTGTTTGTCTCTTTACAATTTAGCCACAATTCAAACGAGTGTCTTTTATTTCAGCATTCAGTCTGTTATTCAGTACAGCTAGCTGCCTATGATTTAGATGTCTGGAATGACCAGGGGAGGACCTATAATTCTTTGTACACTGAGTCCATTAGAAATTGGGTCTCTTGCTAAATGTCCATAGCCAAGTGTCTGGAAGCATCTGTCACTGCTCACTCCTTTTGCAGTTTAGAGCCATGGACACCTTGTCCAGCTTGGCTGCCAGGTACTGTCCTTTCCTTGTCAGCCGGTCAGATCATATTGCTTGGCTTTCTTCTGGTATATTCTCAAAGCATTCCAAGCAGCACATTATTCCCAAGAAATGTAATGTATTAAAAACAATCACATCTCTATTCATCAATTTTTCATCAACCTTACAGATGTCCATTTTGAGTTTTTAATGAAGTTTCTAAATATTACTTCCTCAATTGCACTAATAATTTGAAAGTTTTACTGTTGTTTGGGCCTCTATCAAAGGAAAAGTCCATATGGCTTCCCTATTCACTTTAAACCCACATCACTCCCATCCATATTCTCAAATATTGAATTAAACAGTATTCATTAAATTCATTAAATTCACCTATTTTTTCTTTTAACATGTCCAAGTAGGGACGTGGGCACTTAATGAAATTATTGTTCTTCATTTCTCATCAAGCAGAAATGACCCAACCTCACTCTAATGGCAGAAAGTGAAGAGGAACTAAAGAACCTCTTGATGAAGGTGAAAGAGGAGAGTTAAAAAGCTGGCTTAAAGCTCACCATTCAAACAGCTATTATCATGGCATTTGATCCCATCACTTCATGGCAAATAGAAGGGGGAAAAAAAACAGTGGCAAATTTTGTTTTCTTGGACTCCAAAATCACTGTGGATTGTGACTGCAACCAGGAAATTAAAAGACACTTACTCCTTGAAAGAAAAGCTATGACAAACCTAGAAAGTATATTAAAAAGCAGAGACAACACTTTGCTGACAAAGGTTTATATAGTCAAAGCTGTGGTTTTTCCAGGAGTCATGTATGGGTGAGAGTTGGACCATAATGAAGGCTGAACACCAAAAAACTGATGCTTTCAAATTGTGGTGAGAATCCCTTGGACAAAAAGGAGATCAATCCTGTTAATTCTAAAGGAAATCAACCCTGAATATTCATTGGAAAGACTGATGCTGAAGCTGAAGCTCCAATACTTTGACCACCTGATGTGAAGAACTGATTCATTTGAAAAGATCCTGATACTGGGGAAGATTGAGGGGAGGAGGTGAAGGGGGTAATAGAGGATGAGATAGTTGAATGGCATCACCAGCTCAATGGACATGAATTTGAGCAAACTCTGGGAGATATTGAAGGACAGGGAAGCCTGGCATGCTGCAGTCCATGAAATCTCAAATAGTTAGACACAGCAACTGAACAACAACAAGGCAAAGTGGGTTAGAGACAATATTCTGTGGTTTTTTTTTTTTTCTAGAACATGTATGGCTCAACTTGGAGACAATCACCTTATCTCTGCCCAAGTCTCAACAAATGTTTCTCTGTAATTGGTAATGCTTGACCAAATTAGCCTGTATGTCTTGAACCAAGACTACTGAAAAATGCTGAGCTTAATTAATTGGCAGGTAGAATGTCTTTATACACATCCTAGTTCCTGTTGGAGCAGTGTGTGTTCAAATGGGTCATCACACTAAAACAGAGGTTAAATCTTTCATCTTGTTTTGCTACAAGTTTCCAATTGATATATGAGACCATTTAGTGGTTATAAGAATGATTAAAGCACTGCAAAAGAGTCTACAGCAATAATTAGCTAACTATACTTCAGAAGGATAAAAGACACTAATAAAGTTTGTTTACCTAACTACTAAACTTTGCTCTGGGAGAGGTCAGAGTTCTTTTGCTTTGGCAGATTGTTATTGTCACTTCCTCAATAGAGCAATGGGCATATGATGAGGAGAGTTAAATTACCTACAGAGTAATTCCTAAATTGTAGGATCAAGATTCTTTGCAACAACTCCCAGAAGGGAATAAATGCTTTTCTGAGATAGTCATATCCCTGCTCAAGTTCTTACATTGATCCTGGCCCATCAGAAGCTACAATCACCGAATAAGTCAAGAGAGTCTAACTGCTGCAACAAACAATTTCAATGCCTCAGGGACTATACCAAATAAAGATTTAGTTCTCATTCTCCACGTAGTCCAATTAGGTCATGAGTGGGAAGCCTTCTGTAAACTCATTTAGGACCCCATCAGTTCAGTCGCTCAGTCGTGTCAGACTCTTCACGACCCCATGAATCACAGCACGCCAGGCCTCCCGATCCATCACCAACTCCTAGAGTTCACTCAAACTCATGTCCACAGAGTCGGTGATGCCATCCAGCCATCTCATTCTCCGCCGTCCCCTTTTCCTCCCTCCCCCAACCTTTCCCAGCATCAGAGTCTTTTCCAGTGAATCAACTCGTCGCATGAGGTGGCCAAAGTATTGCAGTTTCAACTTTAGCATCAGTCCCTCCAATGAACACCCAGGATTGATCTCCTCTAGAATGGACTGGTTGGATCTCCTTGCAGTCCAAGGGACTCTCAAGAGTCTTCTCCAGCACCACAGTTCAAAAGCATCAATTCGTCAGCGATCAGCCTTCTTCATAGTCCAACTCTCACATCCATACATGAACACGGGAAAAAGCATAGCCTTGACTAGATGGACCTTGGTTGGCAAAGTAATGTCTCTGCTTTTCAATATACTATCCAGGTTGGTCATAACTTTCCTTCCAAGGAGTAAGTGTCTTTTAATTTCATGGCTGCAATCACCATCTGCAGTGATTTTGGAGCCCCCAAAAAATAAAGTCTGACACTGTTTCCACTGTTTTTCCATCTATTTCCCATGAAGTGATGGGACCAGATGCCATGATCTTTGTTTTCTGAATGTTGAGCTTCAAGCCAACCTTTTCACTCTCCTCTTTCACTTTCATCAAGAGGCTTTTGAGTTCTTCTTCTCTTTCTGCCATAAGGGTGGTGTCATTTGCATATCTGAGGTTATCGATATTTCTCCTGGCAATCTTGATTTCAGCTTGTGCTTCTTCCAGCCCAGCATTCCTCCTGATGTACTCTGCATACAAGTTAAATAAGCATGGTGACAATATACAGCCTTGATGTACTCCTTTTCCTATTTGGAACCAGTCTGTTGTTCCATGTACAGTTCTCTTCCCATTTTGTGGTCTGCCATCCCTAGTGCCTCAGAGTCCTCCATTGGATCCTTTGCTTCGGTGACAAGAACAGGGAAAGAATATGGAAAAGGCTCACCTGTTTTTAACATCCTTACCCAAACTGTGACATGCATGGCGCCACTCACATTCCATTAGCAAGAACTAGTAACATGGCCCCATCCAGATGCAAGAAGACTAGGAGATATAGTCTAGTTATATGCCCAAGAAAGGAAAGGAAATGGATTGCACCTGACACTACCACAACGATAAACACATTCCAAAAGGATGTACTTTAGTAGCATTTTCTTTGATTACTTTCTAACATGTCACACAATCCTATTACTTTAACTGTTGATTAACTTAAGGTTTACCTGTTTTTTTGTCTTATTTGTCTGTCTCCACAACAAGAATGCATTTAGGACATGTCTGTGTTTTCCACTATTGTATTCCCAGAATTTGGCATAGTGTCTGGTACTTCAATAGGCACTTCAGAGTTGCTAAATGAATGAATTTCAGTCCTACAGTAACACAGATGAGGGAATAACTGTAATTGTTCTTTAATTCTAAGATGTGCTATCTAATGAGTAACAGATTTCAGTGGAGTGGGGAAACACCACCATAATAAATATCTTTGTTGATGATAAGACACATTCAGATTCCAAAAATATTGATCAGAAAAATATATAAAAATGGATGATAATTCTATCTGACGGACTCTGGAAAGTTTCACTGAGAATATGTTATTTGAGCTAATAGAAAGATGGCACTGTCAGGTTTTAAAAAGTTGGGGAAAGAGATTTTGGACATGGAAGAGAGCATGCACAAAGCAGTGTAGCTTCCTCCCTTTGGGAACAGTCAGAAATTTGGTATAGTTAACTTGAAGAGTGCTTAAGGGGGAGAACTGAAGCTGAGTCCAGAAAGGCAGGCTGGAGCAATGGAGTGTCATTGACAACTATGAAACCAAAAACTGTCATTGTCAGGCTTGTGTTTCACCAAGTTCATTCTGGCAGCAGTAGGAAGAATAAAATTAAGGGGGTCTAGAATGGAGCCAAGGAAGCCAATTTTAAGGTTACTGGAAGTGTGGAAAGTACACAGAAAAGTTTGTGTTCATTCTATACATCAGTTCCACAAAATGGAATATGAAAACACACAATTTAATCCCTTCTTTACAAAAGATAATATAAATTTAAGGAGTAGAAAAAAACATTTGTTTTATGGGATTATTTATTGCACACAATTCTTTATTACCCCAGCAAATGAACTTGAACTGCCCCAAAGAAATAGAAATGGTTTTGTTAATACAGAACTCTTCTTCATAACGATATTCTTTATAATGTCCTGTATTAAAATCCAGTTTTTTCTTCTGTTTGGGTTAGCAACTAAGAACATTCCATCTCCATCATCTGTTAAACTATGGTATATGTGGAGATGGACTATTTTGCCTTCTTTATGCCCATTTCCAGGTCTATCTTTTTTCCTGTGTAAATAAGAATTTATTAATCTTTTCAATGTTTTATTTACAGATTTGATGCTCAGCTAACACACCTCTTATTCTTAATAGCATTGTGATTGTGGAACTAAGAAATGTAAACCTTCTGACAACTGTACATTCTAATATATTGTAAGGATGATCTTTCGCTTTCTTTAATGGGAAAAGCACAGGCTTTATAGTCAAAACAACTTTGCTGAGTTCCAGCTCTGCCACTTACTAGCTGTGTGACCTTGGGCAGATGACTTCACCACCGCCCATGGGTTAGTTGTGAAAAGGAAGAGGAAGTACCTCCCTACTCTGGATAGAGGGCCTATGACATTGTCCTAGGGCTCAGCTAACAAGAATCTGATCCATCCTCCAGGACCCTAGTCAGCCAACTCACTGCAGCCCAGTTTCACCCACCTTTTTTCATGTCAGCACTATATCTTGACTGGCAGTCAAACAGTATTTTTTTCCTTTTGTTATATTTTTTATAGAAAATATTTTTGCATAATATTCCTTGTCTCTTGTGTTGCATGTAAAGTTGTTTTCCTAAGTGGCATGGCAGGCAATTCTGCCCATTTCTTCCCATCAGTTTTTATAGAATTTTCTCCCACAAGAGTTTATTTCTTTAAAGTTTTTTCCTTATCAGCAGTAGGATTTGTTATAAAAATTAAATCAACAGCAGTTGTTTCTTAGCTGTCCCCTGTAACATATGCTTTGCCTTGTATCTTTCTTCCAGTTAAGTAGTAGCCTTGTGACATGTCCATATGATCTCCTTTTTGTCTTAAAAAAATTGTTGTTTTCTAAAAGTTGGTAGCAACACTTCTCTTCCACTGAGGAGATAGTTTCAATGAAATCTTAATTCTCTAATTTCCAGTTTGGTGTACACAACTTTTTTAGTAATTGTTAATATTGATACTTTGGATCCAATCTTCTTGCCCTGAACCTTTACTGAGGCATCAGCATTGCATAGTCTTTCTTCCACTCCCACATCTAGTTATTCTTGGTCTATAATCATTCCATTTGGAATCTGGCTCTGTTAGGTTTTACTTAAACCTCTGTAAACAACCTTGCTTATCCCTCCTATTCAATTGCTTTGGCTATGTAAACTTGATTACATAAAATAGATTTTCTGAAAGTTATGACTTTCTTTCTTGGTGGTGGTGGTTATAGGGAATTCCTTTCAACTTTCTTATGTATTTTAAGAGATTTCTTTTTTGTACAAGGTGAGCAGGAATCACTGCTTCTGTGGAGTTTTTTATCTATACATTAAAAGCAACTTAAGACATATCAGTCCTGAAATCACTTGGAAAATGGAGATTGTCCCCAATCACTGATATAGAGTATCATATTTTCTACTAACAGTGTTGAAAGGGACATTACAAATAGTACCCTTTGCTTCCAGCTTTAAGCAAAGGACCACCTCCCAAACCATTAAATACACTCAGAGAATTGTTGGGGAGGAAGACATTTTTGTCTACCCTTCTAAGTACTTTTGGCTGGTCTAAGAATTAAATTGACATGATACATATTTACAGGAGAAAATTTTTTTAAAGTTTAATAACATATGTGAGAGAGACCCAAGAGAACTAACTCTCTAAAGTGGCCAAAATCCTCACCTGAAGATGATATTCAGATAAAGACAAAAGAAGATGTTGGGGAGAGTGGTATGGGACTTCAAAGGGGAGGGAAGCCTGTGAGTGTGTCATGTTGCTTGCTGATATATTACAGTAAGTGCATACTAAGGCTCAAGGTCTAGTGGAAGTTAACTCATCTGCCATCTTGGACCTAGTTGGTTCTAACCAGTTTATGTTGTGTCCACAGGTTATGTCATTTTTTTTAAAGGTTGTGCCCTGATCCCATCCTGTCTAACTTCTAGGCCCTAAATTCCTTGTCTCCAGTGGTAAGGGTGTCTCTCTATCTTCCTGGTACAGGGAGGATATCTTTCACATGAGAGATTTAGCTCTTGCCTTCAGGAAGACAAAAGAAAACCAGAGTGTCCATCTTGTGACAGCAATTTCCTACATATAATTCAAAATAATGAGTATTCTGAAGAGGCACATTTTAGGGTGACATATTCTGCTACCCTTCATCAAAATGGTTTCCGGTCATGTATACTGGAGCTTTTGCTTTGCAACTACATGAGGAAAGAAAGTTTTGTTTGGAAGAGGGGAACCGAGGGAGACTAGAGTGAAGAACTCAAGGGGATGGAATAAGCTGTATCTACACTGGGTTTCTGGACTGGATTTGGCACTGTTACAAAGAGAGTACATCAGAAGGAAACGCTAAGAAACAAAACACAATCCTGCTACCCAAAGAGAAGATCTTTGACATAGAGGAAGAAAAATAAGGTTTTTTTTGTTTTTGTTTTTCCATGTTTGGGGGTGGTTCATAATTCTTCTTCATTATGGTCTACAATAGCAGTGAAGTCCTGCCTGGATATTTTAAGGGTAGTGGTTACAAACAAATGGGAGTCAGAGGGGAAGAATACAAAAGACCCCACTCATGAAGATAGATGACAAGCTGGTTTTTAGGCTTAGGTGAAGCAATACTCTGAGGACTCTCAGAAATAACTGGGGAACATTCATAGGTTGTAAGTCTCAGACCCTGTTTCTACTCAGTTGGAAGTTAGCAAGTCAATGAATATCTGAGTTACAGTTGATAACACTTTCCCATACGAGCATACAAAGCACAAGATGTGGAGAGATACAACTCAAAATTGTCATGTTCTGGGCTCACAAAGAATTTGTTACTAAATAACTAACCACTTCTCCAGAAATGGAAAACTCTCCAGCTACTCTGTAAGGAACCCCAACTCACACTGACACTCATCTGAACATATATGCACACACATCATCTTGTTGAAAAGCAGCTCCCAAGGCTGCATAGTCAGTTTACCCTATACACCCCCATCCCGCATCCTAGAATGTGAAGTCAAGTGGGCCTCAGGAAGCATCACTATGAACAAAGCTAGTGGAGGTGATGGAATACCAGTTGAGCTATTTCAAATCTTGAAAGATGATGCTGTTAAAGTACTTCACTCAATACGCCAGCAAGTTTGGAAAACTCAGCAGTGGCCACAGGACTGGAAAAGGTCAGTTTTCATTCCAATCCCAAAGACAGGCAAAGCTGAAGAATGCTCAAATTACCACACAATTGCACTCATCTCACATGCTAGTAAAGTCATGCTCAAAATTCTCCAAGCCAGGCTTCAGCAATACCTGAACTGTGAGCTTCCAGTTATTCAAGCTTGCTTTAGAAAAGACAGAGGAACCAGAAATCAAATTGCCAACATCTGATGGATCACTGAAAAAGCAAGAGAGTTCCAAAAAATATCTATTTCTGCTTTATTGACTATGCCAAAGCCTTTGACTGTATGGATCACAATAAACTGTGGAAAATTCTGAAAGAGATGGGAATCCCAGACCACCTGACCTGCCTCTTGAGAAATCTGTATACAGGTCAGGAAGCAACAGTTAGAACTGGACATGGAACAACAGACTGGTTCCAAATAGGAAAAGGAATATGTCAAGGCTGTATATTGTCACCCTGCTTAGTTAACTTATATGCAGAGTACATCATGAGAAACGCTGGGCTGGATGAAGCACAAGCTGGAATCAAGATTGTGGGCAGAAATATTAATAACCTCAGATATGCAGATAACACCACCCTTATGGCAGAAAACGAAGAACTAAAGAGCCTCTTGATGAAAGTGAAAGAGGAGAGTGAAAAAGTTGGCTTAAAGCTCAACATTCAGAAAACTAAGATCATGGCATCTGGTCCCATCACTTCATGGCAAATAGATGAGGAAACAGTAGAAAGAGTGGCTGACTGTATTTTGGGGGGCTCCAAAATCACTGCAGATGGTGATTGCAGCCATGAAACTAAAAGATGCTTACTCCTTGGAAGGAAAGTTATGACCAACCTAGATAGCATATTAAAAAGCAGAGACATTACTTTGCCATCAAAGATCCATCTAGTCAAGGCTATGATCTTTCCAGTAGTCATGTATGGATGTGAGAGTTGGTCTATAAAGAAAGCTGAGCGCTGAAGAGTTGATGCTTTTGAACTGTGATTTTGGAAAAGACTCTTGAGAGTTCCTTGGGCTGCAAGGAGATCCAACCAGTCCATCATAAAGGAGATCAGTCCTGAGTGTTCATTGGAAGGACTGATGTTGAAGCTCCAATATTTTGGGCACCTGATGCAAAGAGCTGACTCTTTGCACTCTTGAAAAGACCCTGATGCTGGGAAAGATTGAAGGCAGGAGGAGAAAGGGACGACAGAGAATGAGATGGTTGGATGGCATCATCGACTCAATGGACATGAGTTTGGGTAGACTCCGGGAGTTGGTGATGGACAGGGAGGCCTGGTGTGCTGCAGTCCATGTGGTCACAAAGAGTCGGACACGACTGAGTGACTGAACTGAACTTCACCCCACATATACACTCACCCCCAATCTCCACTCCCACCTGAGCACAAAGCACAGTTGCTCTTTTGAAACATTTGGTTTCTGCTATGAAGTCTGACCTTTTCTTCAGGGTCTCCTGTTGCCTGCACAGAGAAAAATTTTTTACCATCTAATTCCTCAGTTTGTTTCTAGCATCCTCCAAAGCCCCAATTTCATTCCTTTCCATTACAGCCTCCTCTTCTCTTTTTGTTCTTCCATCTTCCTCTCTTTTTTAATTAAAAAGTTTTTTTAATTGAAGCATAGTTGATTTATAATATTTCAGATGTACAGCAGGTATACAATTATACATATACATATGTATTGTTTCAGATTATTTTCCATTATAGGTTATCATAAGACATTTAATGTGATTCCCTGTGCTATACAGTAGGTCCTTGTTGTTCATCTATTTTATATATAGTAGTGTGTATATGTTAATCCCAAACTTCTGATTATCACTCTCCCCCTCCTTTTCCTCTTTGGTAACCATAAATTCGTTTTATATTTCTGTCTGTTTCTGTTTTGTATATAAGTTCATTTGTACTATTTTTTTTTTCTCATTTGAAAAGACCCTGATGCTGGGAAAGGTTGAAGGCAGGAGGAGAAGGGGATGACAGAGGATGAGCTGGTTGGATGGCATCACTGACTCAATGGACATGAGCTTGAATAAATTCTGGGAGTTGGCCATGGATAGGGAGGCCTGGCATACTGCAGTCCATGGGACCACAAAGAACTGGACATGACTGAGAGACTGAAATGAACTGAGGTATATATTCTAGGGTTCCTTTTCTCTTAAGAGTTTGATACACCCTTGTTGGTCTAAAATTCAAAATAACAATAAAAATTCTTTTGGTAATTAGTGAAAAACTGTCTTAACATGGTCTCGAAACAAGAACAAAATGGCTGGGAAAAGGCCATCAGTGGGAAAATTGCTCTTGGTCTAGTTTGTGGTAATGAGGACAGGACCTTAGTGGGTGAACCTAAATTATGCTGTTTTGTTATTCAGAAGCAGTGGGATGGAGACAGAGCCACAGGACTTGTACTTTCATAAATAGAAGTAGGTTAAAGTAATTAATCCTATGTCTTGTAGTTCCATCATTCTCTCCCTTAAGAGAAAGTACGTAGGGCCCAAGGCAGCTACAACAAGGTACAATGATAAAATGATCGAGTTCTCTATGATTTGGGACCTGTTATTTATTTCAGTGTATGTTGTGTTCAAAGCACATGTTTTAGCAAGTGTAAATTTGGTGTAAATTCATATCCTTTCCAGTCACAGATATGGAGAATTCTTTTAGAAACATAAAGTCACATTTTTAAAAGCAACTCACTAGAACTGTTCAAGAAGCAATTAGATGCCATCCTGGGGGGAAGAAAGCTTCAATAAAATGAGTGGGTGATTTCTCTTAGCATTTCTTATATTTCTAGTTTCATGCTTAATGAAATGGAAGCATGAGAAAGAACAGCCCGTTACTGTTTTTTTTTTTTTTTTTCCTTTTTGTCTGGGGTAAATTTGAAGTCATTTTTCAAAAATTCACCTTTATTTAGACTCCGGAAAAATAACTGCATTTAGAAGTCTTATTCCTACAATGTTAACCCCGGAACTAAATGCTTCATCTTCCCTTGTGGCTCAGCTGGCAAAAATTTTCATACGATAGAAAACACCAAAACAACCTTCAGAAATTCATTTACATAACTCCCCAAAAAGATGAATCTGCAATCTTAAGGCTTTGTCAGCACAGTAGTATGCATATTCTTTTAGAGCAGAGTGCCTATTATGTGCCACGCATGGTGCTAAGTGCCATACCTAAGTTAACTCACTAAATACACAAAATCAGGCAGAGGAACTTAAACATTCCCACTGTAAATATGAGGCAACTAAAAGCTCAGAGGTTAAATGGTTTGCCTCATGAAGTGTGGAGCTGCTCCAAAGTGGTTCCAAAGCCCATGAATTTCCATATATTCATCTCAGTACATAGCTTCCCAGGTACAAAGAATGCTTCCAAGGCACATAAGTAAAGACATATGCCAGTCTGTGGGCGTTAGCATTAAAACTCCTTGTCTGACACTGATTAGAAAGAGCCCCAGGCAGGTGTGGAACAGCAGCATTGAAATATACTGTTCCTGGAAAACACAGTCTTTTGATGACTCAGCAACACATCAGAAACCCAGGGGCTGTTGTTTCTCCTTAAGGCCTTGTCTGAGCACAGATGCAATCTTGATCTCACTAATAAACAATGCTGGCCTCAGTTTTCTCATCCATGAATTAGAAATGGAGACTTAGAATACTTCAAAACATACTCAGGTGACAGGAAATTTCAAGAACCTAAGCTCTCATACTTGATGTACAACACATAGTTGCATATGGAGTTAAGTATATGCTTCATGCAGAAACGTGGATCAAAGACCTGTTCCCTTTTAGAGGGATTAATAAAATTTACCAAGTTATCTCTCTGCTAATAAATGTCACCTTAATAGATATGACTAAATGGAGCATTGAAGTAATGGAAAGAGCTGCATTTTGAAGAATAAACTTTTTGAACATTCTTTGTTTCTAGACTTAGTCAAAGTAATACAGCTTCAATAAATATGGAGCTAATAAAATAGTATTATTTTGAACTTATGGATTGTTAACCTTATTTTTTATAATGATTAATGATGAATCATTTTATAAAGCTTGGGTGATTCATCAACAGAGCAACATGACTTTAAAACAGGTGTTCTGAGAATTTAAAACCTCTGTAACATGGCTGGATGGCATCACCAACTCCGTGGACATGAGTTTGAGTGAACTCCAGCAGTTGGTGATGGACAGGGAGGCCTGGCGTGCTGTGATTCATGGGGTCACGAAGAGTCAGACACGACTGAACGACTGAACTGAACATAAAGTTTTTTATTCTCTAATTTGGAATTTGGAAATTTCCAAATTACCTACAAATAGGAATAAAAACCAGGAAAGTAGGAGACATATACTCTTAGTTCTTTATATCACTTCTATCATCATGAAATCTTAATAAATTCATCTATAATAACATGTAAACTACAAATAGAGTCCAATTTCAAAGGAGATCTAGCACCATTATCTAAAAAAGACTGTGTAGCTTTTATACTAGTATTTTCTTTTAAGTATTTTGTCCCTGCAGTTATCTTAAAGGACTTTTTTTTTTTTTAGTGGAAGAGTAGCACAGCTATATCTGCTTCAGAGCTCAGATGTTTTACAAAATGTGGACTGCTTCCCTGAAAGTAGTTTTCAGAACGAAGGGTGTAAACTTTATTTTAGGTAGAGAAAGGAGAATCCCAGGGACGGTGGAGCCCGGTGGGCTGCCGTCTATGGGGTCACACAGAGTCGGACACGACTGAAGTGACTGAACAGAACAGCATAAGATGATGTGACAAAGATTAAGGAGGAAAAAAAAGATGATAACTAGCCACTTAATTCCACTTCTCTGAACTCATAAAATCATCATTTGATGGAAAGATAATGATCCTGACTATACTTTTGTCTCATGATATTTTTAGCTTATCTGGAAAGAAAGTCAACATAAATGAACAACAATGAAGAAATGTTTAAATTATGATATACCTATCAGATAGAATATGCTGCAGCCTTTATAATGTTTTAAAAGGATATTTAATAACAGATTTTTTAAAACATAAACAAAAATGCCAGAATACAAAACTATAAAGAAGAGAATGAACTCAATTTAAAATACACAACTAGAAAAAAAAAAATAAGGTTAAGCAGTATTTCAGTGGTGGTTTTATTTGATCCTTTATACTTTTCTGTATTTCTCAAGTATCCTACAATTAATATATATTTGTTTTGCTATTGGAAAATAAATAAGCATTTTTAAAGTTTAAAACTTGTACTTCCTTTCAGATGAGTCATATATGTTGACTTATTTTTACCATTTATTTTTATTTTTCTAGAAACAAAACAAAAGTTACTTGCATAAGGTCAAGAGTGACAGAATTCTACTTTTTATACTCTCTCTGTGTCAAGTTATATGACCCTCATTCTTGAGAGTTCTGTAAGCCCAAGCTTGAGAGCACTCATTTTATATTATGTTCAGCTTTCCTCTGTAAAGAAATCCATTGTGTTTATAATTATCAAGTGTTAATGTTCGTATAATCAGTTATACATTCATTTATTCACTCAGCATTCTCTTATTGAGGAACATAGGCATAATAAGGCCTCAATGTGGGGGACAGTTTGGAGGAAGGGAAACTAAAGATCGTAGACCAGTCAGACAAGGAAAGATACATACCTAAAACGGGCTGGTTAACATGAGAATGTGAAGGTAGAAAGTCAAAAGTTATCCTGAGAGAGAAATGATACCCCTTACATGCAGAATCTAAAAAATGATACAAATGAACTTATTCACAAAACAGAAATAGACTTACAGACAAAGAAAACAAATTTATGGTTACCAAAGGCGAAAGGAGGGAGAAGGGTAAATTAGGAGTTTGAGATTAACAGATACAAACAGAAATATATATATATATATATATTAGATAAATAACAAGGGTCTGTTGTATAGCACAGGGAAATATATTCAATACCTTGTAATAATCTGAAGTGGAAAAGAATCTGAAAAAGAATATATATATATATATATATATATATACACACACACACACATATATATACCTGAAACATTGTACACCTGCTGTATACATGAAGCACTATAAATCAACCATACTTCAAAAAATAAAAAGATATCCTGAAAGTATAAAGAACAGAATACGATGAATTTTCATGTGTAGTTACGCCTAGTACCAGAATAGTGTGCTAATGTTGATTATATGACAGTAAACAAAACACCTTCTCATTTCTCAAACCTCCAACCCAGCCTCATTCATTCCCCCTCACTCTAAACTGATGTTCTGGGAAAACATCTGGGAAAAAAAAAACAAAAAACTTGCTTCTTAACATCAGAAGAATTCGTATTTTAGTTTGCTGCTGCTTAGTCACTCAGTCGTGTCCAGCTCTTTGTGACCCCATGGACTGTAGCCCACCAGGCTCCTCTGTCCATGGGGATTCTCCAGGCAAGAATACTGGAGTGGGTTGCCATGCCCTCCTCAAGGGGATTTTCCCAACCCAGGGTTCGAACCCAGGACTCCCGCATTGCAGGAGGATTCTTTATCATCTGAATCACCAGGGAAGCCCAAGAATACTGGAGTGGGTAGCCTGTCTTTTCTCCAGGGGATCTTCCCAACCCAAGAGTCGAACCTGCATTGCAGGTGGATTATTTTAGTTTAGCAGACTAATATTAAGACTTTAAGAGCAGGTATGTATTCTCATAGTCATATGGTTTTGTAAAATTTATTAAGATACAAATTATTCTGATGTTGAGAAGCCAATTTGAGAAGATACTTTGGAAACTTTCCATAAAGCAAGTGAAAATATACAGACTCCTTATTTGGTTGAATATAAAAGGAACTCCTTTTTTCATCTTTAAATTTATTTATTAAAGCACAGAGAAAATTCAGATAACAAATTAATGAAATGTGAAGCAAAAGTGATGAAGTGAAAAAGTGATGATGTGAAAAAGATGAGTGATGAAATCAATAGAAATTATTCTGACATAGAGAAGTGAATTGAAACATTTTTTCCAGATTATGCCAAAAGCAATAATTCATTAAGAGGAAGAAATAAATTTTGAATAGAAGCAATGAATAGGCTCTTAGATTGTTTATGAGTTCAAAAAGTGAAGAGAAGTGAATCATATGACTATATTGGGAAAAAAATTAAACTATTTTCTGGTTTGATACAAAATATTGACATTGATGAAGATGATATAAAACCCATAATAATGCCACTTACAATGAGCACATTGATGCAAAACTGGTTCATGAGTGTCATCAATTCAAGTTGTATTTAATATTAGGCACTGTACAAAAAATTGAAGTACTCTGAACTCTTACAGCTTATAAATTAAATAAACTTGATAGAAGTTTCCCAAATTTGACAAAAATCCTTAATCCTTCTACATTTTACCAATATATGTGGAGGTGAAAGAAAGTGCAAATGTTATTAATTTAAAAATAATTGATCAACCATGATAAACTGACTTCTCAAAGAGTTGCAGACAAAAACTATAGGGAAAAAGAAAAAGATACTATAGCATGTACCAGACAGTTAATTACTATGAGTATTATGTTATTATCCTGGATTTGTGTCATGTTTGTGGTATTTGCCAGCTTTTTAAACAAAATGGATGATTTATTGTGATATCTTTTCCTGTTCTATAAACAACTGCTACTGTCAATTGCTCTAGTAACAAATGAGTCCAAAACTTAAACAATAACACATGTATTATTTCATATCTGTAGGTCAAGAATTCAAAGGGTCTTAACTTGGTAGCTGTCATTCGAGATCTTTTAAGAGACTGCAGTTAAGATGTCAGCTGAGACTGCCCTAACGTGAAGGCTTGAGTGGTGATGATATTGCTAAACTTTTCATCCTGTATATTTCTAACATTCCCCATTTTCCTTAAAGCCCTCATCTGAAGCCTCATTAAAGCCCATCAGGATGCTATGAACAGTCTTAGCAATGATAGCCTTAACATAGCACTTCATCAAAATCCTTCTACCCTCTGATTACTATCTAATTTCAAAGTTTATGCATAGTTTAGATTTTTATTATGGTAGCGTTCCACTCTTGGCACCAAAATCTGTGTTAGATATATTTTCTTACAAAACAAATTAGCCCCAAACTTAGTGTCTTAAAACATTTAGTAACTCACACAGTTTCTATGTGTTGGGAATTCAGGAATGGCTTCACTGGATAGTTCTAGCTCAGAATCTTTTATGATATTTACAGTTAAAATATTCTGGGATGTAGTCAAGATCAAAGGGGACCACCCTGGAAACAAACCACAACACATTTAAAATAAATATTTGCATTAATATCTTATTTTTATTTGCAATTTTATATTCACTACACGTAGAATTATCCTTTTCCACAACACATGGATCTCCAATAAATCAGACCAAAACTCATGACTTCTCTGTCTCAGACCACACAGATGGTCTATTAGTATTACACATCCTGTTAGGTCTACCTTCAAAATATATCCCTAATTCAGTTACATATCACAACTTCAACTGTCACCAAACTTCCTTAAATGATAATCATCACTCACTGGTATTTACTACAATAGTCTTTTCATTGGTTTTCCTGCTTCTGTCTTTGTCCTCCTCTAATCTATCGGCAACGTGCCAAGTGATTATTTAAAAATAATAGCCATGTCATGTTATCACTTTTTCAAAGTCTCCAATGACTTATTTTCTGACTGTCAAGCAAAAGCCAACTTCCTTTTATGTTCTATAAGACTCTAGGTAACCTGGTCCCTGTCTACCTCTGTCTACCTCTCTCCTCCTGCTCACAGTACTCCAACTACAATGGCTTCCAAGCTATTCCCACCTCAAAAACTTTGTACTTTCTCTTCTGCCTGAATGCTCTTTCCCCCAAAACACCTCTTTTTTATATATAAACACACTATATATTTTACTCTTTAAAAAATATTTTGTATTGCCTCATGACCTTCACTAAAACGTAAGGTCTCTGAGGGCCAGAACTATGTTTTGTACTTGGTAATATTTCTACCACATAGAATAACGCCAACACATGATAGATAGTCAATGAATATTTACTGAATGAATAAATAGATTAAGGAATGAACAAACAATTGAATTTATTAATAGATCACATTAGAGTTAGAACTGTACAATGTTCGTACAGCCAAGAGGAAAAAAGATTCAGAAAAACAAGTGTTATGATAGGCTCTGTTAAATGCTGTAGAAAAGTAGAAAAAAATGAGACTGGAATAAAGAGAAGGGGGGGAAACGTTCAAATTTAGTGCTTAGAAGATTCAGTTCAGTCAGTTCAGTTTCTTAGTTGTGTCTGACTCTGTGACCACATGGACTATAACAGCCAGGCTCCCTGTCCATCACCAACACCCAGAGCATGCTCAAACTCATGACCATCGAGTTGCTGATGCCATCCAACCATCTCATCCTCTGTTGTCCCCTTTTCCTCCTGCCTTCACTCTTTCCCAGCATCAGAGCCTTTTCCAATGAGTCAGTTCTTTGCATCAGGTGACCAAAGTATTGTAGTTTCAACTTCAGTATTAGTCCTTCCAATGAATATTCAGAACTGATTTCCTTTAGAATGGACTGGGTGGATCTCCTTGCAGTCCAAGGGACTCTCAAGAGTCTTCTCCAACACCACAGTTCAAAAGCATCAATTCTTCAGTGCTCAGCTTTCTTTATGGTCCAACTCTCATATCCATACATGACCACTGGAAAAACCATAGCTTTGACTAGACAGACCTCTGTCAGCAAAGGAATCTCTCTGCTTTTCAATGTACTGTCTAGGTTGGTCATAACTTTTCTTCCAAGGAACAAGCGTCTTTTAATTTCATGGCTGCAGTCACCATCTACAGTGATTTTGGAGCCTGCAAAAATAAAGACTCTCACTGCTTCCATTGTTTCCCCATCTATTTGCCTTTAAGTGATAGGGCCAGATGCCATGATCTTAATTTACTACATGTTGAGTTTTAAACCAACTTTTTCACTCTCCTCTTTCACTTTCATCAAGAGGCTCTTTAGTTCTTCTTCGCTTTCTGCCATAAGTGTGGTGTCATCTGCATATTTGAGGTTATTGGTATTTCTCCCAGCAATCTTGACTCCAGGTTGTGCTTCATCCAAGCCAGCATTTCTCATGATGTACTCTGCATATAAGTTAAATAAACAGGGTAACAATATACAGCCTTGATGTAGTCCTTTCAGAATTTGGGACCAATCTGTTTTCCATGTCCACTTCCAATAGTTGCTTCTTGATGTTCATATAGATATCTCAGGAGGCAGGTCAGGTGGTCTGGTATTCCCATTTCTTGAAGAATTTCCCACAGTCTGCTGTGATCCACACAGCCAAAGGCTTTGGCATAGTCAATAAAGCAGAAGTAGATGTTCTTCTGGAAATATCTTGCTTTTTTGATGATCCAACTGATGTTGGCAATTTGATCTCTGTTTCATCTGCCTTTGCTAAATCCAGCTTGAACATCTGGAAGTTCACTGCTCACGTTCTGCTGAATCCTGGCTTGGAGAATATTGAGCATTACTTTGCCAGAGTGTGAGATGGGTGCAATTGTGCGGTAGTTTGAACATTCTTTGGCATTGCCTATCTTTGGGATTGGAATGAAAACCAACCTTTTCCAGTCCTCTGGCCACTGCTGAGTTTTCCAAATTTGCTGGCATATTGAGTGCAGCACTTTCACCGCATCATCTTTTAGGATTTGAAATAGCTCAACTGCAATTCCATCACCTCCACTAGCTTTGTTCACAGTGATGCTTCCTGAGGCCCTCTTGACTTCATACTCCAGGATGTCTGCCTCTAGGTGAGTGATCACACCATCGTGGATATCTGGGTCATGAAGGTCTTTTTTCTGTACTTCTTCTGTGTATTCTTTCCACCTCGTCTTAATATCTTCTGCTTCTGTTAGGTCCATACCATTTCTGTCCTTTATTGTGCCCATATTTGTATGAAATGTTCCGTTGGAATCTCTAATTTTCTTGAAGACATCTCTAGTCTTTCCCATTCTATTGTTTTCCTCTATTTCTTTGCACGGATCACTGAGGAAGGCTTTCTTATCTCTCCTTGCTATTCTTTGGAGCTCTGCATTCAAATGGATATATCTTTCCTTTGCTCCTTTGCCTTTTGCTTCTCTTTTTTTCTCAGCTATTTGTAAGGCCTCCTCAGACAGCCATTTTGGTTTTTTGCATTTCTTTTTTTTAAAATTTATTTATTTTAATTGGAGGCTAATTACTTTACATTATTGTATTGGTTTTGCCATATATTGACATGAATCTGAACCCATCCCATCCCTCTGGTTCATCCCAGTACGCCAGCCCCGAGCATCTTGTACCATGCATTGAACCTGGACTGACAATTCATTTCACATATGATAATATACATGTTTCAATGCCATTCTCCCAAATCATCCCACCCTCGCCCTCTCCCACAGAGTCCAAAAGACTGTTCTATACATCTGTGTTTCTTTTGTTGTCTCGTATACAGGCTTATCATTATCATCTTTCTAAATTCCATATATATATATAGGCAAATTCAAAAAAATTTAAATCATTCCAAGCATCTTTTCTGACCACAGTGCAGTAAGATGAGATCTCAATTACAGGAGAAAAACTATTAAAGATTCCAACATATGGAGGCTGAACAACACACTGCTAAATAACCAACAAATCATAGAAGAAATCAAAATATGAAAATGTATTTCTTAATACAATAATTGTAATGCAGTTGTGAAAGCAGAAATCATTGCCAGAAGTTAATGAGTGAGGTAGAGAAAACATAGATGCTATGAATATCCTTTTGAAAAAGAGGATAATGAAAACAGGAACAGAGGGAGACGAGGGAGATAAGGAAAGAGGGAGGAAGCAGGGAGGAGAGAGAGAGGAGAAAGGAGGTATATAGAGAGAAGGAGAGACGGAGAGAGAAAGAGAGAATGCGAAAAAGAATACCCAGCACAGTGGTTAAGATCTTGAGTTTTAGGTTCAGACAGTAATGTTTTCAAGTCCCAGCTCCACTACTAAATACTTGCATGATTTGGAGGTAAGTTGCTTAAACTCAAGTGCCTCAGTTTTCTCTGTCAATTGAGTATAATATTACCTATTTTATAAGGCAGGCTTGAGGATTAAATAAAATAACTCATGTAAACAGTTCAGTTTGATCCACTTTCCCAAACACAGTAAAAGCTTAGTAAGTGTTAGTTTAAGAATAAATACCATTTAAAAAGTCACAGGGTTGAAAAGGGGAGTTGTGGAGTTTTTTTTTTTTTTTCAGATATGCAAAGACTTGATTGTGCTTAACAGCCAAGAGGAATAAGTTAGTGGAGGGAAGAGAATGAATATGAAAGAAATATTCAAGTGAAATGGAAGTCAACAAGTACTGATATTCCTGAAAAGAGTGAGGTTGAATGAGAAGAGCTTCTGTCTGACATTGAAATAGGTAAGTGCAATTGAATGAGTGACATTAAGAGAAGAGGGAAAGCTGACTTGTATTTAATAAAACAGAAAAAAGCAAGACATCTGCTGAGAGGATGTAGATGTGGGGTTTAAAGCTGTATAATGCACTGTCTTGTTGTTTCAAATTTCCCTTTGCTTTTTAGAGGCTCACACATTATTTCTACTCAAACACATTCACTTTTTCACTTTCTCCAACACAATCGGATACTGTCTTATGCTTCTCTTTGTAAAAGAGAGAAAAATGGAAGTTCCTTTTTAAAAGATGATATTTATCACTTGGTAGAGTATATTATATAATATATATATATATATATAATGTATGTGAATTATGAACAGTACATTAATGATACGTGAACCCTGAATTTCCAGATGGTCAACAATTTCAACAAGTTCAGCAACTTTATATTGAATTTCCAGATGTTCAACAACAGTACGTGAACTGTGAACTTCCAGATGTTCAAGTTGGTTTTAGAAAAGATAGAACAACCAGAGATCAAATTGCCAAAATCCATTGGATGATTGAAAAAGCAAGAAAGTTCCAGAAAAACATCTACTTCTTTTTATTGGCTATGCCAAAGCCTTTGACTGTGTGGATCACAACAGACGGTGGGAAATTCATCAGGAGATAGGAATACCAGGCCACCTTACTTGCCTCCTGAGAAATCGGTATGCAGGTCAAGAAACAACCATTAGAACTGAACATGGAACAACAAACTGGTTCCAAATCAGGAAAGGAGTATGTCAAGGCTATATATTGTCAACCTGCTTATTTAACTTATATGCAGAATACATCATGAGAAATGCCAGGCTGGATGAAGCACAAGCTGGAATCAAGATTGTGAGCAGTAATATCAATAACCTCAGATACACAGATGACACCACCCTTATGGCAGAAGACAAAGAAGAACTAAATAGCTCTTGATGAAAGTGAAAGAGGAGAGTGAAAAAGTAGGCTTAAAACTCAACATGCAGAAAATTAAGATCATGGCATCTTGTCCCATCACTTCATGGCAAATAGATGGTGAAACAATAGAAGCAGTGAGAGACTTTATTTTGGGGGGCTCCCAAAGTCACTGCAGTTGGTGACTGCAGCCATGAAATTAAAACACACTTACTCCTTGGAAGAAAAGCTATGACCAACTTAGACAGCATATTAAAAAAGAGACATTACTTTGCCGACAGAGGTCTATCTAGTCAAAGCTATGGTTTTTCCAGTAGTCATGTATGACTGTGAGAGATGGAGCATAAAGAAAGCTGAGCACTGAAGAATTAATGCTTTTGAACAATGCTGTTGGGGAAGACTCTTGAGAGTCCCTCGGACAGCTCCAGTCCAACCAGTCAATCCTAAAGGAAATTAGTCCTGAATATTCATTGGAAGGACTAATACTGAAGCTGAAACTCCAATACTTTGGCCACCTGATGCAAAGAACTGACCCACTGGAAAACGGCCTAATGCTGGGAAAGAATGAGGTTGGGAGGAGAAGGGGACAACAGAGGATGAGATGGTTGGAAGGCATCATCGACTCAATGGACATGAGTTTGAGTAAGCTTCGGGAGTCAGTGATGGACAGAGAAGCCTGGCATGCTGCAGTCCATGGGGTCGCAAAGTGTCATGCACAACTGAGCAACTGAACTCACACACACACACACACACACACACACATATATATATATAATAAATTGCTAAGGATGCATCTCAAAAACAATTTTAGGAGGTTTTTGTATCTCTCCTACTGGGTCATTGATAAATATATCAAAAATGGGTTAAAGATTTACTGAGCATGGCCTAACCCATCAGAACAAGACCCAGTTTCCCCCTCAGTCAGTCTCTCCCATCAGGAAGCTTCCATAAGCCTCTTATCCTTCTCCATCAGAGGGCAGACAGATTGAAAACCACAATCACAGAAAACTAACCAATCTGGTCACATGTACCACAGCCTTGTCTAACTCAAAGAAACTATGAACCATGCCGTTTAGGGCCACCAAGACAGACGGGTCATGGTGGAGAGGTCTGACAGAATGTGGTCCACTGGAGAAGGGAATGGCAAACTCCTCAGTATTCTTGCCTTGAAAACCACATGAACAGTATGAAAAGGCAATTTTGGTACGTGCCGTATATGCTACTGGAGATCAGTGGAGAAATAACTCCAGAAAGATTGAAGAGGAAGAGCCAAAGCAAAAACAATACCCAGTTATGGATGTGACTGGTAATGGAAGTAAAGTCTGATGCTGTAAAGAGCAATATCACATAGGAACCTGGAATGTTAGGCCCATGAATCAAGGCAAATTGGAAGTGGTCAAACAGGAGATGGCAAGAGTGAGCATCAACATTTTAGGAATCAGCGAACTAAAACCGACTGAAATGGGTGAATTTAACTCAGATGACCATTATATATACAACTGTGGGCAAGAAACCCTTAGAAGAAATGGAGTAGCCATCATAGTAAACAAAAGAGTCTGAAATGCAGTACTTGGATGCAGTCTCATAAAAGACAGAATGATCTCTGTTTCCAAGGCAAGGCATTCAATATCATGGTAATCCAAGTCTATGTCCCAACCAGTAACGCTGAAGAAGCTGAAGTTGAATGGTTCTATGAAAACCTACAAGACTTTCTAGAACCCACACCCAAAAAAGATGTCATTTTTATTATAGGGGACTGGAATGCAAAAGTAGGAAGTCAAGAGATACCTGGAGTAACAGGCAAATTTGGCCTTGGAGAACAGAATAAAACAGGGCAAAGGTTAACAGAGTTTTCCAAGAGAATGCACTGGTCATAGCAAATGACTAGACCATTCCAGTATGACCTAAATGAAATCCCTTATGATTATACAGTGGAAGTGACAAATAGATTCAAGAGATTAGATCTGATAGACAGAGTGTTTGAAAAACTATGGACAGAGGTTCATGACATTGTACAGGAGGCAGGGATCAAGACCATCCCCAAGAAAAAGAAATGCAAAAGGCAAAATGGCTGTCTGAGGAGGCCTTACAAATAGCTGAGAAAAGAAGAGAAGCAAAAGACAAAGGAGCAAAGGAAAGATATATCCATTTGAATGCAGAGCTCCAAAGAATAGCAAGGAGAGATAAGAAAGCCTTCCTCAGTGATCCGTGCAAAGAAATAGAGGAAAACAATAGAATGGGAAAGACTAGAGATGTCTTCAAGAAAATTAGAGATTCCAAGGGAACATTTCATACAGATACGGGCACAATAAAGGACAGAAATGGTATGGACCTAACAGAAGCAGAAGATATTAAGACGAGGTGGAAAGAATACGCAGAAGTACAGAAAAAAGACCTTCATGACCCAGATATCCATGATGGTGTGATCACTCACCTAGAGGCAGACATCCTGGAATGTGAAGTCAAGAGGGCATCACTGTGAACAAAGCTAGTGGAGGTGATGGAATTGCAGTTGAGCTATTTCAAATCCTAAAAGATGATGCGGTGAAAGTGCTGCACTCAACATGCCAGCACATTTGGAAAACTCAACAGTGGCCAGAGGACTGGAAAAGGTTGGTTTTCATTCCAATCCCAAAGATAGGCAATGCCAAAGAATGTTCAAACTACCACACAATTGCACTCATCTCACACTCTAGCTCAAGATTCTCCAAGCCAGGATTCAGCAGTACATGAGCAGTGAACTTCCAGATGTTCAAGCTGGATTTAGCAAGGGCAGAGGAAACAGAAATCAAATTGCCAACATCAGTTGGATCATCAAAAAAGCAAGATATTTCCAGAAGAACATCTACTTCTGCTTTATTGACTATGCCAAAGCCTTTGGCTGTGTGGATCACAGCAGACTGTGGAAAATTATTCAAGAAATGGGAATACCAGACCACCTGACCTGCCTCCTGAGAAATCGGTATGCACATCAAGAAGCAACTATTAGAAGTGGACATGGAAAACAGATTGGTCCCAAATCGTGGAAGTACATCAAGGCTGCATATTGTTACCCTGTTTATTTAACTTATATGCAGAGTACATCATGTGAAATGCCAGACTAGACATGCTAAGTTGCTTTAGTTGTGTCTGACTCTGTTCAACACTCTAGACTGTAGCCGCCAGCCTCCTGTGTCCATGGGATTATCCAGGCAAGAATACTGCAGTGAGTTGCCATACCCTCCTCCATGGGATCTTCCCAACCCAAGGATCGAACCCACATCTCTTATGTCTCCTGTATTGACAGGCAGGTTCTTTACCACTAGTGCGACCTGGGAAGCCCCCTACAGTAGTGCAGTCACACTGAAATAATTCCACTGAATCCAGCTGCTGCTCTACCACTTTGGTAGTGAAGGCTGGTATTTTTAAAAAATAAATAAAAATAATTTTTTTTAAAGATTTAACAGCACTTAGTGCTTCCTGTTAACAGCAATCCAATTTGACTAGCTCTATTTGTAGTTTTAAATAAATTAAGAGTGGCAGGAGAGGATGATGGGGAGAAATGGTGAGTCAGTCCTTAGATTTGAAAATGTTTTTTGGTCTGAAAATACCATCATCATCAAGAACAACAAACATCTGTTGAGCACTTAGTACATGAGAGCATTTCTAAGGTCAGAGGAATGATTTTTAAATGTCATTCCTTAGTGTTGGGAGATTTATCAAAACAAAAAGAACACATCAGCTGGAAATTACTTGAACAGCTTTTTAAAAGACAAATGGGTTATTTAAATCATCCTCCTCGTGTGTCTTCTAAGTTCTAAGAAGCCAAGAAAATATTATTAACTTAATGTGGAATATGTATTTTATTCTTCAAGCCTTTGATTTAGGATCATGATAGCTGCACTTTTTTTACATGATAATACATGCTTAATTCATTTTATAATAGTTTTTAGAAACATACAGCACAGCAAATTATAAGGATCGCATGTATTTTTTTCAATTCCAAAATTTGTCTCTTGAATCCATACCCTAAAGTTACTTACCAGCCGGAGTGTCTGTTTTTTTTTTTTTTAGATTCATTGAAATCTTGCTTCTTTTTAAATTTTTTAAACTGAAGTATAGCAGATATGCAATGTTGCATTAGTTTCTGCTGTACAGCAAAGTGATTCAGTTATACATATATATACACACACATTCTTTTTATAGCTTTTCCATTATAGGGTGAGCCTCTTGATTGGAACCAGCTGAAAAAGCATGTCCTCTCCTCCCCAACAGGGAGAGAAACATCAAGTTCTAGAGAAGTACCAACTTGTTAAAATATCAGGTGCTTAGAGACTCGCTTTGGAAACCTGTTGCAGAGAGAATCTCAGGGAGAGGGGTATGAGGCATGAAAGAAAGAGAAAAAAAAAAAAAGACTGGAAGGAAGGTTATGTTCTAAAGAAATGGTTTTTTAAAAGGAAGGGCACTTCAGGATGTTCCAAGAAGAGGCTATTCTGAAACTTTGAAGAAGCTGCTGGCCCTTCTTAATTTCAACAGAATAGTGAGAAAGTAAGTACTAATATTAAACTGAAGTTGTAAGAGACCTTGAGTGGCTTAGAAGCATCATCCATGAACATACTCTGTATGGTGAAGTTGCCCCAAAGATATATGTTACAAGGTAACGTGAAAATAGAGTATCTGACTTGTATTTCAGTTTTGCTTCTTTTCTCGGCTCTGTATTTTACTGTTGTTTTATTTATTTACTTGGGGCTCATAAAGTGAATGAGAGAGAACTGGCATAACCAAGTCATCAAAAGTTTAAGAAAAAAGAAATATTAGATAGGAGTAGGAATTGGTACAACCTTTTTTAAAGGGAATTCACATTGAATTTCAAGGCACTTTCAAATATTTGTGGCCTTTGACTTAATAATTCCACTTCAAGAAATCCTAAGGAAATAATCAAATGTGCATAAGAAAAAATCATAATAAAAATTACCTGTAATTCCACTACCCAGAGACAATCACTCTAATTACACTCTTCTTGGTGCTATTTTCTTCCAGACTGCGTTGTTAGGCTTCTCTTTGAGGCTACCATAACAAATCATCAAAAACATAGAGACTTGAAATAATACAGACTTATTATTTTACAATTCTGTAGGTCACATATCAGATGCAGGTCTTCAGTTCAATTCAGTTCAGTTCAGCCAAGTCTTAGTGGGCTAAAAATATAGGTGCCTTCAGGGCGGCATTCCTTTCTGGAGGCTCTAGGGGAAATTTTAGTTTCTTTCATTTTTAAGTTTCTGGGGGTCACCCACATTCCTTGGCTAAAGTTCTCCTTCCTCCAAAGCCAGCAATGTTATCTCTCTGTACCTTCCATAGATATAGCTCCCTCTGAACACAGCGGGGAAGGATTCTCTGCTTTGAAAGACCCATGTTATTAGATGGACCTCATTCAAATAATCCAGGATAATCTCCCCATTTTAAGGCCCTTAAACATAATCACATGTGCAAAGTTATTTTTACCACATAAGGGAACATACTCACAGGTTTTGAAAATCAGGGCATGCAAAGGCATCTTTAGGGGCTTCTGTGGTGAATCAGAAAGTAAAGAATTGCCTGCAAGGTAGGAGACCTGGATTTGATCCCTGGGTTGAGAAGATCCCCTGGGGAAGGGAATGGCAACCCACCCCAGTGTTCTTACCTGGAGAATCCTTTGGACAGAAACATGAATTTTGTGACTAACACTTCTAGGAGAGAGAGAGAGATAGGCATATTTGGTTGGGGAGTCAGGCATTATTCTCTCTACTACACGAATGTTTTCGTGTATAATCAAAAATATATATTTTCTAAAAGTAGAAGCATAAATAATTTTGTATCATGCTCTCTTTCTATTTACACATGTATAATACCAGCATCCAAGAAGCCCATTTCAGAATACATTCTAGTCACTACCACCAAAGTAACCACTATCGTACTTTATAACAGCATAGATTAGTTTTGACTGTTTTTGTAGTTACACAGAATGTATGCATTTGTATGTGGTTTCTTTCTTTCATGCAACATTATATTTATAAGATTCATCTGTATTGTTTCATATAGTTACTTGTAGGTTGTTATGTCTCTTCAGTTCAGTTCAGTCACTCAGTCATGACCGATCCTTTGCGACCCCATGAATCACAGCACACCAGGCCTCCCTGTCCATCACCAACTCCCGGAGTTCACTCAAACTCACGTCCATCGAGTCGATGATGCCATCCA
Source organism: Moschus berezovskii (assembly GCF_049115385.1). Classification (NCBI taxonomy): domain Eukaryota; kingdom Metazoa; phylum Chordata; class Mammalia; order Artiodactyla; family Moschidae; genus Moschus; species Moschus berezovskii. The sequence continues at coordinate 86,242,814 of NC_142488.1, read as the reverse complement.
GACATCTCATTCTCTGTCATCCCCTTCTCCTCCCGCCCCCAACCTTTCCCAGCATCAGAGTCTTTTCCATTAATTCAACTCATCGCATGAGGTGGCCAAAGTATTGGAGTTTCAGCTTTAGCATCAGTCCTTCCAATGAACACCCAGGATCGATCTCCTTTAGAATGGACTGGTTGGATCTCCTTGCAGTCCAAGGGACTCTCAAGAGTCTTCACCAACACCACAGTTCAAAAGCATCAATTCTTCGGCGATCAGCTTTCTTCACAGTCCAACTCTCACATCCATACATGATCACGGGAAAAACCATAGCCTTGAATAGACGGACCTTGGTTGTCAAAGTAATGTCTCTGCTTTTCAATATACTATCTAGGTTGGTCATAACTTTCCTTCCAAGGAGTAAGCATCTTTTAATTTCATGGCTGCAATCAGAATCCGCAGTGATTTTGGAGCCTCCCCCCCCCCACCAAAAATAAAGTCTGACACTGTTTCCACTGTTTCCCCATCTATTTCCCATGAAGTGATGGGACCAGATGCCATGATCTTTGTTTTCTGAATGTTGAGCTTCAAGCCAGCCTTTTCACTCTCCTCTTTCACTTTCATCAAGAGGCTTTTGAGTTCCTCTTCACTTTCTGCCATAAGGGTGGTGTCATCTACATATCTGAAGTTATTGATATTTCTCCCGGCAATCTTGATTCCAGCTTGTGCTTCTTCCAGCCCAGCGTTCCTCATGATGTACTCTGCATATAAGTTAAATAAGCAGGGTGACGTTATACAGCCTTGACGTACTCCTTTTCCTATTTGGAACCAGTCTGTTGTTCCATGTCCAGTTCTAACTGTAGCTTCCTGACCTGCATACAGGTTTCTCAAGAGGCAGGTCAGGTGGTCTGGTATTCCCATCTCTTTCAGAATTTTCCACAGTTGATTGTGATCCACACAGTCAAAGGCTTTGGCATAGTCAATGAAGCAGAAATAGATGTTTTTCTGGAACTCTTTTGCTTTCTCTATGATCTAGCGGATGTTGGCAATTTGACCTCTGGTGCCTTTGCCTTTTCTAAAACCTGCTTGAACATCTGGGAGTTCACGGTTCACATATAACTGAAGCCTGGCTTGGAAAATTTTGAGTATGACTTTACTAGCGTGTGAGTTGACTGCAATTGTGCGGTAGTTTGAGCATTCTTTGTCATTGCCTTTCTTTGGGATTGGAATGAAGACTGACCTTTTCCAGTCCTGTGGCCACTGCTGAGTTTTCCAAATTTGCTGGCCTATTGAGTGCAGCACTTTCACAGCATCATTTCTCAGGATTTGAAATAGCTCAACTGGAATTCCATCACCTCACTAGATTTATTCATAGTGATGCTTTCTAAGGCCCACTTGACTTCACATTCCAAGATGTCTGGCTCTAGGTGAGTGATCATGCCATGATTATCTTGGCCGTGAAGATATTTTTTGTACAGTTTTTCTGTGTATTCTTGCCACCTCTTCTTAATATCTTCTGCTTCTTTTAGGTCCACACCATTTCTGTCCTTTATTGAGCCCATCTTTGCATGAAATGTTCCCTTGGTATCTCTAATTTTCTTGAAGAGCTCTCTTGTTTTTCCTATTCTGTTGTTTTCCTCTATTTCCTCTATTTGCATTGATCGCTGAGGAAGACTTTCTTATTTCTCCTTGCTATTCTCTGGAACTCTGCATTCAGATGCTTATGTCTTTCCTTTTCTCCTTTGCTTTTTGCTTCTCTTCTTTTCACGGATATTTGTAAAGCCTCCTCTTCTATTCAGTTGTGTAAGCATACTACAATTCATTTATCCATTCTACATTGACTATTTAGGAAATTTCTATTTGGGGGCTGTTAAGCATATGAACAGGTTTCCCAGTTGGCTCAGTGGTAAAGAATCTGTCTGTCAATGCAGAAGACACAGGTTCAATCCCTGGGTTGGGAAGATTCCCCTTGAGTAGGAAATGGCAAGACATTTCAGTATTCTTGCCTGGGAAATCTCATCGACAGAGGAGCCTGGCAGGCTACAGTTTATGGGGCAGCAAAATGTTGGCACAACTGAGTATGCATGAGCACTTGAGCACAGTTTTTTGGTTATTAATCTAAGAGATGAATTGCTGTATCATAGAGCACGCATATAATTTTAGCATAAGTAGATACTACCAATGGAGAAGGAAATGGCAACCCACTCCAGTGTTCTTACCTGGAGAATCCCAGGGACAGGGGAACCTGGTGGGCTTCCGTCTATGGGGTCACACAGAGTTGGACATGACTGAAGTGACTTAGCAGTAGCAGCAGATACTACCAAACCAGTTTCTGACCTGATTATACCTCTTTCACTCCCATTAGTAATGAGTGACATTTTCACTTGCTCTATAGTTCGTCAACGCTTGTTTGTTTTTTTTTTTTTAATTAAAGATACTTTATTACACTCAAAGTTTTCCCATTACTTTTAATTGTAGACTCTTACTAGTCAAAACTCTTACTGGGCTTCCCTCCACAGATCAGTCTGTAAAGAATCTGCCTGCAATGCAGGAGAATTGGGTTTGATTCCTGGGTTGGGAAAGATCCCCTGGAGAAGGAAATGGCAACCCACTCTAGTATTCTTGCCTGGAGAATCCCATGGACAGAAGAGTCTGGCAGGCTACAATCCATGAGGTCACAAGAGTCGGACACGACTGAGTGACTTTCACTTCACTTTCACTAGTCAAAAAGAAAATAAATAATAAAAAAATCTATATCTTCAGGAAACTTTTAACAACATAGTTTTCCTTTATATGCTTGTCAAGTTAGATACATTCAGTCATTACATGATACGAGGAAGATCAGCCTTAAAGATATCAATAATGTCTATATTGGTAAGTAAAATAATGGTATTTCAATTTTACCTTAAAAAAAATCAAACAGAGTCCAGTTTGTTAATGATGGGAATACAGACTTATCTTTTTAATCTTGGATATTACATATTTGGACTTAAAAAAATAAATATTCCTATTCTCTCAAATAGTGGCTGACATTGTCTTGGAAGCAGGCTGCCTAAAGAACCAGTCTCTCCTCCCTCAATAGGGATCCAGGGGTACACCAAGTACAGAATCAAGAGCCCTTTGCCACATTTATCACCAAGCCTATGGAGCTACTAGCCCTGCCTTACTAAATTAAAGAGAACTGAATCTCTTTCTAAGTATCAAGGTGGCCATGTGGACGTCACTAGCAAGGCCACGTACGTGTACTACTGATGAAAGATTTTTCAAATTGCTGAATTTCCCCTTTTCATTATTTTAAAAAATATTGTTCAGCTCTAGTGTAAAAAGGGAGAGAGATTGGACAATTATATTTTTATAACACTTCCATCACCACCCCCACCACCAAAAGGGATTCCATCTTTATCACACGATCTCTACCTCCACAGTAAAGAATTGAGGCAAAAAACAAAACAAACCATGTTCTATTTCTGAACAAAGAATTCGGACTACCTAAATTATAATTAATTCCCTAGTAAGTCAATTTATTGGAAATTTCAATCAGTGTTCAAAAAGAATATCCTACCCAAATCATCCAAGGAAGACTTGTACTTTCTTAGACCAGCCACACAGCCATGAAGCATGGCTTCAGTATTAGACTTGGCAACCCCAAACCCCCTTTTAAACTGAATTGGTTGCTGTTTACTTAATTAACTTAGAACTTGTTGTTTGGATTAGGCTGTCAGGTAACATTGGTTATCTAACTATTTAGCTGCAAGTGTGTATCGGGTATGAAATCTCACACATATGAAGGAAACCCGGTGAGCCATGCTATCAGATGTGCACAGAGCACACATGTGGATCTGAGTACAAACAAAGGTCAAAATATTTACATGGAATGTTGACCCTGACTTAAAAAGCTACTATTTTAAATTACAACATCTTTATATACAATTTGTTTTATTAATAGCCTCATTTGATAATTAAAAAAAATAAAATTTCACTACACTTATTTTTATTTAAACAGGATATCTAAACTCTCTTTACAAATTAAAAAAATTTTTTTTTCTGTTTGAAAGTCACAGATGCTATGATTCTGAGTGGCAGGGTCTTACTGCATGCAAGAATGGGACACATATTCTCTTATACAACTATGCACATTTCTAGTATTTTGAGCTCTATAATTTACTCGCTGAAGATCACTAGTATCAAAGAAAAATGAGAGATCCTATGTACATATTTACAATACAATACACCCATGGCTGATGCATGTCAATGTATGGCAAAATCCACTACAATATTGTAAAGTAATTAGTCTCCAATTAAAATTAAAATAAATTAATTAATTTTTTAAAAAAAGAGTCTTTCTTAAACTTCTTTAAAAACAGCAAGATTAGGATGGTATCTGGCCAATGTTAAGAAATATTTTGATGACAAAGAAATAAGTTAACATTATATGAACAGTTCTCTAAAATACATCTTATAGTGCAATTTAAATATGGTGATCAACTGCACATATTTGGGAAAATGATCACATTTTCTTTAACTGTATCAGTAACATGTAAAACCTACCTTTATTTTTTTTTTAAAACCAACATTTAGAATAGGATTCATTCTTGTAATCTACTGGGGAAATGCAAAGCCAGGTGAGTCCAGAAAGAAATGTCTGAGAATTTATAAATAAAATTGTCCTTTGTAATCAGTGCTTTTGGGTATGTAATTACCATTCTATGATTAAGCCATAAGGAAAGGTTTTTAGTTTCATATATAATAATTTTCAAAGCCTACCTTCCCTTATTAAGTATTTGTTGAGTCACAAAGCCTTCTCAAGTGGCCTATAACATATAGGCCACTCACTGAGGCAGATTTTCAGTAATTCCTTTAAAGAGAGATTCTTGATGTACACAATGTGACTATACTGTGTCTATGTAAGAGAAATGGTCGCACTATTAGGAGAGTAAGAGGACTCCACCTTAATGCCAGTCCAGGTGCATCTATGATGATCCACCCAAAATATACCTTAACTGTCTTGTCTGGAGTTGCACAAGGTTGTAAATTTAGCATCTTCAATGGCTAATATGCAAATGCAAAGGCAGCGACCATGTCTGAGGCCAGCAGAAGCACTAGACGCCCATGTATATTCTCTAGCTAACTCTCTCTATAAAAAGTTCAACCTCCTCTTGGAGGTAGAGCTCTGTATTCAAGACAGCCAGAAGGTTCAAAGTTCTGCTCAGAATACAGTACTGAGCACATTTTAATTCTGGATCTTATGCTCAAACACTGTGTTTGAAATAAGACTGTAAAAAGATACAAACAAAACATTCAGTTTTAACCAAGATTGTACAACACTAACAGTGATATCCTTGGTGGCTCAGAGGTTAAAGTGCCTGCATGCAACGCGGGAGACCTGGGTTCAATCCTTGGGTCGGGAAGATCCCCTGGAGAAGGAAAAGGCAACCCACTCCAGTATTCTTGCCTGGAGAATCCCATGTATGGAGGAGCCTGGTGGGCTACAATCCACGGGGTTGCAAAGAGTCAGACACGACTGAGCGACTTCACTTTTCACTTTCACCACCAAAATGGTAACTGATTTAATCATGCACTCTACAAAAAAAAAAAAAAGATAATTAGGAAAACTCCCCTAAGTTATGAATGTAACCAGCTCACTGGAACCCAATGAGTATCTGTCTCCAATTTGTCAAAAGTTGTTTTCAGCTCATTGAAGGCCAAAGCAAGATCATCATTTACTATCAGTTCTGTCGCTCAGTCATGTCCGACTCTTTGCAACCTCATAGACTGCAGCATGCCAGGCCTCCCTGTCCGTCACTAACTCCCAGAGTTTATTCAAACTCATGCCCATTGAGTCGGTGATGCCATCCAACCATTTCATTCTCTGTCGACCCCTTCTCCTCCTGCCTTCAATCTTTCCCAGCACCAGGGTTTTTTCCAATGAGTTACCTCGTCACATCAGGTGGCCAAAGTATTGGAGTTTCAGCTTCAGCATCAGTCCTTCCAATGAATATTCAGGACTGATTTCCTTTAGGATGGACTGGTTGGATCTCCTTGCAGTCCAAGGGACTCTCAAGAGTTTTCTCCAACACCACAGTTCAAAAGCATCAATTCTTTGGCGCTCAGCTTTCTTTATAGTCCAACTCTCACATCCATACATGACTACTGGAAAAACTATAGCCTTGGCTAGATGGACCTTTGTTGGCAAAATAATGTCTCTGCTTTTTAATATGCTTTCTAGGTTGGTCATAGCTTTTCTTCCAAGGAGTCTTTTAATTTCATGACTGCAGTCCCCATCTGCAGTGATTTTGGAACCCAAAAAAATAAAGTCTGCCACTGTTTCCCCATCTATTTACCATGAAGTGATGGGACCAGATGCCATGATCTTAGTTTTCTGAATGTTGAACTTTAAGCCATCATTTACTATAGTTCTGTCAAAAAGATGACCATACTGACTCTCCATTATCTGGGCAGATTTAATCATTTCTTGAAAGTCGTCTCCATTATCTGGGAGATTTAATCATTTCTTGAAAGGGCTTCAGAGCACCTTGGTTGTCTCTGCTTGAGATAATCTTTGCATTTTTTCTTGTCTCCCTCAAATGCCCTATTGACAGAGGCTTTATAAATGTCACATATGGCTTAAATTCTAGTATACTTAAGTGCTTCATTGTATGAGGCTGAACATCCAACAAACTTTGTTTTTAGCCAGGACAGACCAAACTGAGTCTATACTTGTGCTGTAATAATTGTTTTTATATTCACCATAGTCAATAAACTTATTTCATCTCAAACAAATGCTTGGAAGTGAAAATTTATTCAACACCATCACTCTCCTGGCTGCTTCTTGGTCTGGTGGTATAGGGCACTGTCACACCGTATTGTTGTGTGTCACTGATCAGCAGCTTTCATTTCACTTCATTCAAACCTACTCCAACAGGACCAACCAAGACCAACCAAGTCTGTATTTCTTGTTCATCTACCAGTGATAGGGTTTTTCTTCCTCATACGTGGGCACATCAGCTGTGTCATACTTGTCACTCTTCTTGCACTCATACATGGACTTATTTGTTTTCTTATCTTTCCTACTAAGATGGAAAGTTCTTCTAAAACTAGAAGATTTCCTACTGGAAACTTTCAGGGGCTGGACTAATATTTCTGGTTGTCTCAGAGCCAATCTCCTTTCCTGGAAATGTTTAGAGGGATTCAGTCCTGCTCTGGGGTTGGCATCTCCTTCATGCTTTGCTTGCCACAATGTTGCATCATCTTGGCTCATAATCTGAAGAATATCTCCCTTTTTTAAAGAAAGCCTGGTTTCCTTACATGGAATTGCTTTATCCTCATTAGGGTCATAGTCAAAGAGGGCTTTGATAAACATCTTGCCTTCCTTCGATGGCATCTCTTCTTTGATGCTGTGTATAATCTTAAACGTTATTGCACCCTGAGACTGAGCCAAGATCGGGGTTATTTCCTGGATTATTACCCTCGACAGGTATCCCATTCACTTCCCTAAATTCATCGCTAACATGAATAAGACCACTCCTGTCAGCAGCTCCTCCTCTCATGATCCTGGCCACCACGATGGCCCCAGTCTGTTCATCCTTTTTAATAGTGGCTCCCAGTGGTTCTCTATTTTTGACCAGGCAGATGATTTTCACCAAGTCTTCCTCATCGTCAATGTCATCAAGCATAGGATGCAACACAGGATCATAATTCTTCTGAGCCACAGTGTCATGCACAGAGAGCAAAGCCTTCACCTTGGGTTTTGACAGTAGCTTCTCAGTAGCTCTCAGATCTCACTGTTTACTGGCTTGTTCTGAAGCTCCTCGGCCAGGTCATTGGCCAAGGCTGCCACTCCCTGGAGGATGGGCATGGGGTTCTGTTTCTCATGAATCTTGACTAGTGAATGCAGGGTTTTTTCACCAAACATATCCCAGAGGAATGTTGGGTCTTCCTGGCTGTCCACGTGTGGCTGCATCTGGGCTGGCAGAGCCACCAACAGCTCATACAGACCTGTGTCGCTCCCTGAGCCTGTGGACAGAGCGAGCATGATGCTGAGGCCAGCCGGGTGCTGCCAACTCACTCCCCTGGAAGGCGGCCAAGATGCCAACCCCTGAAGCCACTCCCGGGCTGACTACCGAGGTCTGTGTGTCCCCGTGCAGGCCATTTCTGCTCCGGGTGGCCATGGCCACGGCAGGCGCACCCTCTCCGGTGTCTGCAGGCTGGGCCAAAGTAAGGAGGCTGTGACTGCAGCCACCGCTAAGGACAATCTGCAGCCTGCAGGTTCAGCGCTGTCGCGGCAGGCACAAAACTCAGCAGCCCAACACTTGCTATTGTCTATCTTTCTCATTTTGGCAGGTGGACTCAAACATTTTTATGTTTATTATTCTCATTGTAGTTCTATAGTTGTATCTATGGGCTTTCTTAGTTGATTAAATACAGATCCTCCTCAACTTACCATGAGGCTACATCTCACTAAAACCATTTTAAGTTGAAAATATTGTTAAGTCAAAAATGCATCTAAAACACCTGAGTTCCAGAACATCATCATTTAACCTAGCCTACCTTCAGTGTGTTTAGAACACTTATGTTAGCCTACATTTGTTCAAAATAATCTAACACAAAGCCTATGAAAAACAGAATCGTGTGTGTGTTGTATCAGTTGTTTATCCTCATGATCTCATGACTGACTGGGACCTGGGGCTGGCTGCCATTGCCCAGCATCATAAAAGCATATCAAACCACATATCACTAGCCCAGGAAAAGATCAAAATATAAAATTTGAAGTACAGTTTCTACTCAATTGTACTGCTTTTGCACCACTGTAAAGTCAAAATATCTTAAGTCTGACCATTGTAAGTTAGGGATAATCTATAGTTATTTAAGAATGTGTTTTGCTTTTAATTATAACTAGTTGTGTCTTTTCCTTTCAATTGTTGTTAAATTTCAGTTTTAGCACATTGTGATCAAATACTGTGGTCTTTATCATCACAGATTTGGAATTTGTTTTCTTTTAGAATCTAATGTATGATCAGTTTTATAAATGTAAAAAGAGTGGTTGAAAGTAATATATATTCTCTGTAGTCTTTTAAGTTTGTTATGACAGCCTGATTAATATTTAAATCACTTATTGTTCTTTCTACTTTATCTAAGACAGAAAGGGAGGATTAGAGACTTCCACTTCAATTGTGTTTCTCTCATTTTCTTGACCATAGCACATGTAGTGCAGGAGCTCTCAAATTTTAGCATGCATAAGAATCGACTAGAGTACTTGTTAAAATGCAAATTTCAGAGCTCTAGAATACATCTGAGGTGACTCCTGGAGTTGCACTTTTAGTAAGTAAGGACTAACCTTTCAGATACAATAAGGGTCCAAATCCCAGGTGTGCTCTTAACAGTGAGTACTTTGAACAATTCATTGAACTTCTCTGTGCTCAGTTTTTTCATCTGTAAAATGGGAATAATTACCATGTGTGCCACGTTGTGTTGTTCTGAACATTACATTAGTTAATGCATGTGAAAATAGTAATGCAGAATCTGGCCACATTATTAATTACTATGTAAGACTATTCACTGACCATATCCTAGTTTTTCAATGTAAAGTGACTCTGCCTTATTTATTGAATTCTTCTTTGAATATTATTCATCACCACCTATACATTTTATTATATTTTTATATTATATCTTTGCTCGTTTAAAAAATAGTTTTAACTTCTAAGGCACTTTAGATGTCTCTCATAAGTTGAAAATAGTATTTTCTTGTCAATTCAACCTGAAACTTTATTAGAGGAGTTAACTCACTTATATTTGCTTTATTCTCAATAGCCTCTTTTTGCTTTAATATTTTCATATCTTTATGCTGTTGATTTAATGTACTATATTTTTCTTTGGTTTTTGTTCAGATATTTGGAAGAAATTAAGAATCTTATAAATTTACCTTTGTGTTTAAAATTTATTTTTTTCATTGAAAGTGCTTTTTTAAATTTAGTTTTAATTGGAGGATAATTGCTTTACAATATTGTGTTGGTGTACAATATTTATAATATTGTGTTGGTTTCTGCCATATATATACCTGTATTTATCGTGTCAATGTTAGGTATGAAATGGTATTTCTTGATTCTTTCTCCTGACACTATCAGTAATGTAAATAGGGTAATGTTTTACATAGCTAGATATTCATAAATCTTACCATGAATTTAAAAAATTTAATCAGGAAATATCTGATCTTGCCTAATTTATTTTGTATTATATTGACCTTTTTCAGCTCACTGTTTTCTTCTAAACTTTGGTTTTTCATTTTATTTGATCTGTTCTTCATGTAATTGGAAAGTTTTGATCTCCTAGATCAGTTCTCCCTACCTTATTACATTTTTTTTTCATTCTGGAATAATTTTTTAAAGGCCTTTAGGATTTGACTGTGACCACTAAACAGTATCAAGCTCCCCAGTATTATTTCCATATCCCTTACTGTACTCAAAAGGCAGTTACTCAACCCTCACAAAATATATAACTTATCTCTGATGTAGAATAAAAATAAAATGAATGTAGTGTAACCACAATAAAGTAACTAAAGGGACTGAGCTTTGGCATTTATAAGAACAAAGTTCTAAATGTCATAAGTCTGCTATATGTTTATATTCCTCATTGTATGCCTATTTGTTGGAAGAACTCTTTCTATATGGATGCCCTGAACTTAGTGTGTATTGCCTGCAGAAACAAGGCCCACGGACTTTGCCTATGCCTACTTCTCCAGCTGTATTTTGTTTTACTTCATAGTCTTGTTATACTGAATTGCTTCTACCCTGTCAAATACTCTATCAGTCAGAATACTTGTGACTTTAGATAGAAAACGCCTACTCCAACTATCTCAAGTAATGAGAATATGAGCTAAAACTAGAGGTCCAAAGAATGGAAGGCTCTAGATATTATAGAAATCAATTGTCACTCAATTACTACTATGAAATATTTCAATTTATTTCAGTTCTGTGTTAAGCTCCCCACAGTTTGGCATGTTAAGGTTGGTGTATGTAGCAAGGGAAATAAGGGTTATAAGTTGTTGCTTTTTTTTTTTTTTAATTATATCCAGCAGGAAAGAGAGAAGAAAATCTTTCCTTGAAGCATGGACTGCGTCTTCCCCTTTAAATTGTATTGGGTTGAACAAATAGTCACCAAGGAAATGCCACACACTAGTTTAAACTAATCAAAATTCTCCTGATTATCCAGAGATCGATTTGGCTATCTTATCAAAAGGGAAATCATATTCTGGGTAAGAAAAGATATTTAGGCTGTGAATTGTATCTACCATGGATCCTGCTCTTAATGAAATCCCAATCTTTGTACAGTGTTTCCTCTGCCTACAATACTTTTTGCCTCCCTCTTTACCTAGCTTGACTTCCCTGGTGGCTCAGATGGTAAGGAATCTTTCTGCAATGCAGGAGACCTGGGTTCAATCTCCTGGATCAGGAAAATCCCCTGGAGGAGGGTATGGCTATCCACTTCAGTATTCTTGCCTGGAAAACTCCATGGACGGAGGAGCCTGTCAGGTTACATGAGGTTGCAAAGAGTCAGACACAACTGAGTAACTAACACTTTCTTTTATTTAGCTTACTTTTACTGTACTTATCTTTTAGCTCTCATTCCCCCCCCCCGATTTTTATTGAAGTATAATTGAGATATAGCACTGTATAAGTTTAAAGTACATAGCATCATGATTTGACTTACATATATTGTGAAATGATTACTACAATGTTTAGTTAGCATTCATCATCTCATATAGATACAGAATTTTTTAATAAGAAGTTTCTATTTATTTCTTTTTGGCAATACTGGGTCTTCGTTGTGTGTGTGGGCTTTTCTCTAGTTGTGGCAAGCAGGAACTACTCTCTAGTTGCTGTGCATGAGCTTCTCATTGAGGTGGCTTCTCTTATTGGGGACCATGGGCTCTAGGGCACACAGGCTGCAGTAGTTTTGGCACATGGACTTAGTAGTTGTGGCTCCTGGGCTCTGGAGCACAGGCTCAATAGTTGTGGCACATGGGCTTATTAGTTGCTCTGTGGTATGTGTGATCTTCCCGGATCAGGGATCGAACCCATGTCTCCTGCATTGGCAGATGGATTCTTTACTATCTGAGCCACTGGGGAAGCCCTCATATAGATACAAAATTTTTAAAAAGAAAAAAAAAAGGAATTTTTCTTTTTGTGATGAGAACTCTTGGGATATACTATCTTAAAATTTTTCATATACCCTGTAGCAGTGTTAACCGGAGAAGGAAATTGCAACCCACTCCAGTATTCTTGCCTGGAGAAGCCTGTGGATGGAGGAGCCTGGTGGGCTGCTGTTCATGGGGTCGCACAGAGTCCGACACAACTGAAGCGACTTAGCATACATGCATGCATTGGAGAAGGAAATGCAACCCACGTCAGTATTCTTGCCTGGAGAATCCCAGGGACGGAGGAGCCTGGTGGGCTGCCGTCTGTGGGGTCTCACAGAGTTGGACACGACTGAAGCTACTTAGCAGCAGCAGCAATGTTAACTACAGTCATTAGGTTGTACATTACATTGCCAGAATGTATTTCTCTTATAACTGGAAGTCTGTACCTTTTCACTGCCTTATCCAATTCCCCTACCCTTTCACCATCCATATTTCTGATAACCTACAAATCTAGTCTCTTTTTCTATGAGTTTGTTTTTTCCTTCTTCCTCTTTTTTAAGAAATTTTTTTTATATTTCATGTACAGCATTTTTCACTTAGCATAACGCCCTCAAGTTCCATCCATGCTGTCACAAATGACAGAATTTCTTCATTTTTAAGAGCTGAACAATGTTTCCATTGAATATACATACTACAATTTCTTTATCCATTCATCCACTGAGGAACACTTAAGTTGTTTCCATGTGTTGGATATTTTAAATAATTCTGTTACCATGATGGTGCAGATATCTTTCCACACAGTGCTTTTGTTTTTTTCAGACATATTCCCAGAAATGGAATTGCTGAATCATATGACAGTTCTATTTTTAATTTTTTGAGGAAACTCCATACTAGTCTCCATAGGAGCTGAACCAATTTCCAATCCCACCCACAGTACCCAAGTGTTCCTTTTACTCCATATCTTTGCCAACACTTGTTATTTCTTGTCTTTTTGATAATAGCCATTCTAACAGATGGCTTCCCTTATAGCTCAGTTGGTAAAGAATCCATGTGAAATGCAGGAGACCCTGGTTCAATTCCTGGGTTGGGAAGATCCCCTGGAGAAGGGGTTGGCTACCCACTCCAATATTCTTGGGCTTCCCTTGTGGCTCAGATGGTAAACAATCTGACTGCAATGTGAGAGACCTGGGTTCGATCCCTGGGTTGGGAAGATCTCCTGAAGAAGGGAAAGGCTACCCACTCCAATCTTCTGGCCTAGAAAACTCCATGGACTGTATAGTCCATGGGGTCACAAAGAGTCGGATGCGACTAAGTGACTTTCACTTTCACTTTCATTCTGACAGATGTGAGGTGATATCTCGTTGAGGTCTTGATTTGCATTTCTCTAATAATTAGGGATATTTATCCTCTTTTCATGTGCCGGTTTTTGGTTTTTTAGAAACTGAGTTGTGTGAGTTCTTTATATATTTTAAACATCAACCCTTTAATAGATATATCATTTGCAAATATCTCCTCCCATTTAGTTAGTTGCTTTTCCATTTTGTTGGTCATGTCTGTTGCTGTATAGAAGTTTTTAGTTTGATATAGTCTCACTATCGGAGAAGGCAATGGCAAGCCACTCCAGTGTTCTTGCCTGGAGAATCCCAGGGACAGGGGACCCTGGTGGGCTTCTGTCTATGGGGTCACACAGAGTCGGACATGACTGAAGTGACGCAGCAGCAGCACCAGTCTCACTATATGTATTTTCTATTTTGTGGCTTGTGCTCATAGGTATTATATCCAAAAAAATCATTGCCAAACCCATGTCAAGCAGCTTTTTTTCCTATCATTTTTTAGGAGTTTTATGTTTTTTCAGTCTTTCATTTCATATTTAACTTACTTAGAGTTAGTTTTTGTAAGTGGTGTAGGGTAGGGGTTTCATTCTTCTACGTGTAAACGTACTACATGTGAAACTACTATTTATCATCAGTAGTAGTTATTACATTGCACAATGTTCCCTACAAATGAAAACATGGCAAAGGAAAGAAGTGAATTGTATCCCAACTGGGCAACCTGTCTTCACTCTGTTTCTACTCCTGGGTCTGGTGATATTTTTTAAGAAAACCTAAATCTGATCATGCTATTATGTTGCTCAAAATCCTTTTATGACATCTTATTGCTCTAAAATTATTAATATGGTTCAAAATGTTCAGCACACAACTATTCCTGACATCACCTCTACCTACCTCTTAAGCCTAATTTTATGTAAGTCAGGCTATCTCTCAAGTTATTTTTTGTGAATATAAATTTTTCTGAAAACTCATCTATTCTGCCTAAAATTCTAATTTCCCCTCTGCAGCTGCTTCCATCTTAGTACCTTTGAATTTGTTGTTCCCTTTCCATGGAATATTCTTCACCTCTACTCTTATCAGCTCCCCACTTCCCTCTATGCTGAGTCGACGTCAATCCATCTATTAAGTATTAGTGTAATTTCTCAGGGAGATTTGACTTGATCTCTCACTGTCATTTCAATATTCTTCATCTATGCTTTCATAGCACCCAGTACTTTGTCACTTATTATATGATTATTATACTGAAACAAATTAATTACTTAATATGTCTTTCCCCAGTAGGTAGAATACAAACTCTCTGAGGGCATGGACTTTGCTTATAGTATTCAACATTGTACTTATAATGCTTTCAACAGTGTCTGGCACATGGTAGGAAGAATTATTGAATTAATCTTTTGGCCTTATACCTTTTGCAAATGAGTCAGGAACCAAGGCAGAGCTAGGGCTCCCTATGCAGTATATAGTTGGCAATATGCTAGCTTTACTACCTTTCATGAATCAACGTTGTAGACTGGGATCACAATTCACATTTGGTTCTAAAGCATATTTGAGTTTATAAAAAAGCATCATCTTTCTGAGTAATTGGACCTTGAGTTTTCTGATATTGACAGGCTCTGACTTTTTCTCTTTTTTTTTTTTTTGACATGCCATTTGTAAGAAATAGAGCACAGAGTTGCCTTGTTCGTTTGGGGCAGTTCAAGCATGCTTAAATCCCTGAGCTTTTTTGAATATGGCTATGACTACAGATCATGGATAAAGTCTACAGTAATAGTCCGTATGTGTGCTTTTAACAGCAAATACACCATTCTAGTTGCACTTATTTGAGTTTATTACTATTTCAATTACATTTTTTTCTGTAAGAGAACACATAAAATTATAAGAAGTAGAAAATATTCTGAATTTTTCCCTCCTTAAAACAATGAATTAATGAAAACATTCAATCTTGCTTGATTGCCCAGTTCAGTTCATTTCAGTTCAGTTGCTCAGTCATGTCTGACTCTTTGCAACCCCATGAATCACAGAACGCCAGGCTTCCCTGTCCATCACCAACTCCTGGAGTTCACTCAAACTCATATCCATCAAGTCGGTGATGCCATCCAGCCATCTCATTCTCTGTCGTCCCCGTCTCCTCCCACCCCCAATCCTTCCCAGCATCAGAGTCTTTTCCAGTTAGATTTTGTTATTTTTATTCCATAGTCACAAGCTTATATTGAGCAGCCTAGCACTTAATCCTCTTTAGGTGAAAGTAGTATAAGATATGGTCTTTGTCTTCAACAAGTTCACCACCTAGAAAAAGTAGACAGGTGCAACTTTCCAAGTAAATAGTTTTACACCTTACATGCTCATAACACTATCAACCATCAATATAGATTGATAAATCTGCTTTTGTACTGTAGTCCAGTAATGTGAATAATGGATACGTGTATAATTTTAAAATGTTAAGTTTGTTTAAGGACAACAGATATAGAGAACCATCTATTCAAAAGCAAGAGAATTCCAGAAAAATATCTACTTCTTCTTTATTGTCTCTACTCTAAAGCCTTTGACTTTTCCGTGTGGATCACAACAAACTGAAAAATTCTTAAAGAGGTGGGAACACCAGACTACCCTACCTGCCTCCTGTTAAACCTGTATGCAGGTCAAGATGCAACAGTTAAAACTGGACATGGAACAATGAACTGATTCCAAATTGGGGAAGGAGTATGTCAAGGCTGTATATTGTCACCCTGCTTATTTAACTTTTATGCAGAGTGCATCATAAGAAATGCCAGGCTGAATGAAGCACAAGCTGGAATCAAGATTCCTGGGAGAAATATAAATAACTTCAGATATGCAGATGACACCACACTTATGGCAGAAAGCGAAGAAGAGCTGAAGAGCCTCTTGATGAAAGTGAAAAAGGAGAATGAAAAGTTGACTTAAAGTTCAACATTTAGAAAACTAAGATCATGGCATCTGGTCCCATCACTTCATGGCAAATAGATGGGGAAACAGTGGAAACATTGAGAGACTATTTTCTTGGACTCCAAAAATCACTGCAGATGATGACTGAAGCCATGAAATTAAAAGACACTTGCTCCTTGGAATAAAACGTATGAGAAACCTAGATAGCATAGTCAAGAGCAGAGATATTACTTTACCAACAAAGGCCCATCTAGTCAAAGTTATGGTTTTTCCAGTAATCATGTATGGATGTGAGAGTTGGACCCTTAAGAAGTCTGAGCACCGAAGAATTGATGCTTTTGAACTATGGTGTTGGAGAAGACTTGTGAGAGTCCTTGGACTTTAAGGAGATCAATGTAGTCAATCCTAAAGGAAATCAACCCTGAATATTCATTGAAAGGACTGTTCTGAAACTGAAGCTCCAATACTTTGGCCACCTGATGCAAAGAGCCGATTCATTGGAAAAGACCCTGATGCTGGGAAAGATTGAGGGCAGGAGGAGAAGGGGATGACAGAAGATGAGATGGTTGGATGGCATCTCCAACTCGATGGACATGAGTTTGAGCAAGCTCTGGGAGATGGTGAAGGACAGGGAAGCCTGGCATGCTGTAGTCCGTGGGTTCGCAAACAGTTGGATATGACTGAGTGACTGAACAACGACAATAGCATAAAACAGAAGATAAAGCAGCAAGAACATGCATGGATGTAAAGACTTCCCATTTATCTCAGTTTCTCATAGTGACTTACAACTGTTGATGACAATATGGTATGAGGAATCTAACAAGTGTGAGCCACTCATCTTTGTTCTGTGTGTCTGTGAACTCCTGTCCCACCAACACCCTCTTCCCATAATTGTTACTGAAACTATGGTCACTGGTCTGTATGCTCCCCAAGTGCAAGTAAAAGGGGCAAAAAAAAGCCTGTTGTATTTCTATTGCTTAGAGGTAAGTGTGGAGAAGGCAATGGCAATCCACTCCAGTGTTCTTGCCTGGAGAATCCCAGGGACGGGGGAGCCTGGTGGGCTGCCGTCTCTGGGGTTGCACAGAGATACGACTGAAGCGACTTAGCAGCAGCAGCAGCAGGGGTAAGAGTAGTCAATTTCAAGTCAGTTTCCCCACATGTAGCAACTCTCACAAGGCCTAAAGACAAAGCCTGCTGTATGTTGTTCAAGTCAGAGGATGGCTTTTTTTTTCCTATAAAGGAACACATAGTAAATATTTTTAGCTTGTAGGCCATACATTAGTAAATGTAGTTGTGCTAAAATAAAACTTTATTTACAAAAGGAAGTGGTGGCTGGATTTGGTCCATTGGTCATAGTTTGAGGACCCCATGACCCTAGTCCTGGAAGTGTCATTCAATTGTAGCACACAGCCTGTGAGGTCATACTGTACAGTCCTTCTCTACCCCAAGACATGTTCTAGGAACAATAATTTCTGAAACTGTTGAGCTATCCTCACCTTTGCAAAACTGCATAAAATCTACATAGGCCCCCAATTCTATAATGTAGTTTTCATGGGTCAGGAAATTCAGTTTAAGATGAGAACTGAATCAACTAATAATTGACAAGAGTGTCAAGAATACTTAACAGAGGCAAAAAATTGTCTCTTCAAAAAGCAACTTTACGAAAATTTAAGACTTAAAACAAAGATTTTTTGCTTATATGTAAATCACTTCATGGCAAATAGATGGGGAAACAGTGACAGACTTTATTTTAGGGGGCTCCAAAATCACTGCAGATGGTGACTGCAGCTATGAAATTAAAAGATGCTTTCAACTTGGAAGAAAAACTATGACCAACCTAGACAGCATATTAAAAGGCAGAGACATTACCTTGCCAACAAAGGTCCATCTAGTCAAAGCAGTGGTTTTTCCAGTAGTCATGTATGGATGTGAGAGTTGGAGTATAAATAAAGCTGAGCACCAAAGAATTGATGCTTTTGAACTGTGGTGTTGGAGAAGACACTTGAGAGTCCCTTGGACAGCAAGGAGGTCCAACCAGTCCATCCTAAAGGAAATCAGTCCTGAATATTTATTGGAAGGACTAATACTGAAGCTGAAACTCCAATACTTTGGCCACCTGATGCGAAGAACTGACTCATTGGAAAAGGGCCTGATGCTGGGAAAGATTGATGGTGGGAAGAGAAGGGGTCGAAAGAGGATGAGATGGTTGGATGGCATCACCGACTCAGTGGACACGAGTTTGAGTACACTCCAGGGGTTGGTGATGGACAGGGAGGCCTGGTGTGGTGCAGTCCATGGGGTCACAAAGAGTCGGACATGACTGAGCGACTGAACTGAACTGAACTGATCTTAACTGGTAGACTCTACTCCATGTCGACTTCATTCCAAAACTCAAGCTGACAGAAGTCGTGATCTAGAGTGTTACCTATTGCTGGGACATTCACTTGGGTTTACTTACGTCAGATAGCGCACTACCTCCTATAGCTTCCACCTAGAAGTGATACAAATTACTTCTCTTATCAAAAAGAAATGTAGTCCTATAATATGACTGAAAAGAGGAGAATGAAATTATTGTGATCAAAAGACAATCTGCTGCTGCTTCAGTCGCTTCAGTCGTGTCTGACTCTGTGCGACCACATGGACTGCAGCCCACCAGGCTCCTCCATCCATGGGATTCTCCAGGCAAGAGTACTGGAGTGGGGTGCCATTGCCTTCTCCGAAAAGACAATCTACAGAATAAAAAAAAAAAAAATGCAAATCATGTATCTGTTGAGTCTTGTATCCAGGATATATATACATAACTCTTAAAACTCAACAATAAAAGAGACAACCCAGTTCAAAAATGGGCTAAAGACTTTAGTAGACATATTTACAAAGAAGTATACAAATGGCCAACAAAAACGTGAAAAGATACTCAATATCATTAGTCACTAGGGAATTCATAACAAACTACAATGAATTACTATTTCACACCCATTAAGATAGCTAAAGGGCTTCCCTCTTAGCTCAGTTGGTAAAGAATCTGCCTGCAATGCAGGAGACCTGGGTTCAGTCCCTGAGTTGGGAAGATCCCCTGTAGAAGGAAATGGCAACCCTCTCCAATATTCTTGCCTAGAGAATCCCATGGACAGAGGAGCCTGGCAGGCTACAGTCAACGGGGTCGCAAGAGTCGGACATGACTTAGCAACTAAACCACCACCGAGATAGCTTTAAAAAAATTAATGGAAAATAACTAGTGTTGGTAGGGATGTGGAGAAATTGGAACCCTCATACACTGCAGGTGGGAACATAAAATGACTTAGCTACTGTTGTTCCTCAACAAGTTAAATGTAGGATTACTACATCACCCAGAAATTTCACTCTTGGGTTTCACACTCCAAAGAATTTAAAACAGGTATTCAAATATTATACACACGAATTCACAGCAGCACTGTTCACAATAGCCAAAATATCCATCAGATGATGGATAAAAAAATTCTGGTAAATATATATAATGAAATATTATTTAGCCATATAAAGGAATGAAGTAATGATACATGATGCAACATGGATGAACCTTGAAAACATGCTAAGTGAAATAAACCAGACACAAAAGGTCACCTGTTGTGTAATTCCATTTATATGCATTATTCCATTTTTATGAAATATCAAGGATAAATAAATTCATAAGATATAGAAAGCAGATCGATTGTTGTCAGAAGCTTGGGGGATAAGAGAGTGGAGAATAATGACTTAATTGGTAAAGGGTTTCCTTTTGAGGTGATGAAATGCTTTCAAACTAGATAGAGGTCATGATTGCACAACACTGAAATGTACTAAATGTCACTGAATTATTCACCTTAAAATGATTAATTTTGTGTTACATGAATTTCTCCTCAATAAAAAAAAATATTTACAACAAGAACTAATGACTACCACACCTCTTTCTAAAAATCTGTCATGAGGGATCTTGTAGGATATTTTGAAATATTTGTTTAAGGTACCAAAATACATTTTAGAATATAATATGATTCTTTGGGAATTGCTTTCTTTTAACTATAATCTCCATCTTCCTTTGTAGTGCTATGACAATATCGGATATTTTCCTACATACTTACATATTTTAACTTTCTCTCCACAAAGGTCATAATCAACAAGAAACTCTGATGAAGATCCACTCCCTGATGATCATTAGGATTTCCCTTTTCCTTTTGTATAGAGATAGGCGTGGCTGCCATCTGAATATTTAAGAGCCAAAGTTAGCAGAGTATTTGTTATAATTGTTCAAGAGGAGCCAGCTTTTAGTAGGGGTCAAAATGATCAGAATCTTCAGATCTGGCTCAAAGTGCTTGTTCAGTGTTTTTTAATGACATATTGGCCAGCCCTGAAAAGAATCCATCAAAGTGGCTAAGAAATAAAGAAGGTTAGGTTTGCTTACTAAGGAAAGGAGAACAGGCACCATTACCATTTCAGGCTGCACAGTTCATGCTATTCAGACCTTAATATGCTTGCTGATTAAGAGCATATTGATAAAAATCTGATCACTCAAGGCCACTCGGGATTGTACTTTCTGCCCAGAGATGGTTTTATGATGTGGTCAAGTGATGAAATTCAAATTTTTTTATTTGCAAAATAAAATGAAAGATATTTAAATTGTTAGAGCAGGTCAAAATAATTTGTCTAATGGTTCCCCAAACAGTCACTGTCCTTTGTAATCTAGGTTGACACTGCTGACAATGGTGTTTTCTATGTCAGACCTCTACCTCAGCAAGCAATACACAAAGAATCACTCCAGTGGTATGGCCAGTACACCCGCCCTTTCATCTCTGACTAGCCTCATGCAAAGCATTATGGATGTTCAAGAGCAACTGGGTCCAAGAAAGGTGTAGATAAAGCAATAGGTGGTAATTTCGCCTTGGTGCAGAACACTAAAGGCATGAAGACATGGGAACAGGCTATGATATCAGAAAAGGGGAGGAAGTAAAAAGGGACAGAAAGGCTTATCTGAAGAAATTTTTTGAAATTCTGAAAATTTTAAAATAAGGTTAAAATTTTTTTTTCCACTTCTTATTGGCTATATCACCTTTGTCACTTACTTTACCTTTTGGTGCCTCAGTTTCTTCATCTATAAAATAGAGAAAATATTACCTACCTCATTGGGTTGCCATAAGGAAGAAATGAAGTCAATTCACGTGAAATGTTTACAACAATGATTCTCAATCTTTTGTGGGCATCACAATCACCTGGAGGGACTTGATAAAACAATGCTGGTTCCCACTCCCTGACTTTCAGATTCAGTGGCTCTGGGATGGGGCCAGAGACAGCACCCTTCTAACAAGTTTCCAAATGATTCTGAAGCCTCTGGTCTTTGGAACCACACTTTGCAAACCACCGTATTAGAATGATGCTTGGGATGTGGTACGTTAGGAATTACTGTTTTATAAAATTACAGTTTATTAAGCATTTACTGCTTGTCCAGTACTGTGGAGAGTATGTGTATTGCCTCACTTAGGCATTACAACAGCAATCTGAGAAGATTCTGTGACCACCAAATGATCAAGAGGAAGAATGAACACCCAAAGTAGTTGGGGAAATTGACCAAGACCTCCTAGCTTATAAATGGAAGAGATTCAAATTAACTCAGACTGACTCTGGAGTTTATGTAGCTCACGGCTCCAATCGGGTAGTGCCTTCCATCTCAGTAGGGCATTGACCCTGCTCAAGGTACTTTTGTGGTGATCTGTTTGATAGCACCAAGGAAACATGTTCCTTGCCAGGCTGCACTAGGCCTTTCGAAATGTCTGTTTATTCTGCTCTATCAACCCCCACCCTTATCTTCTTCATCTGTTAATCCCAATCAAGGAGCATTTTCCAAGTCATCACAGTCTATATCTAGAATGCCCCCCAATACAAATGTATCCTATTTTCTATTTTTCATCAATACATAGCTCAGATGTCATCTTTAGAATCTATTGCCTGATCATTTCTTTCTTTTTCTCTCCCCTCCCCATCTCTCTCTTTCTCCTCCCCATCTTGCTCTTTATTTCTCTCTCTCCATCCCTCTTTCTCAACCTGAGTTGATTGTAGTCTTTTCTGAGAATGTAGTATAGTGAATAAGTGTACAGGACTGGATTTGAATTCTAAGCCTACCTCTGCTCCTTACTAGCTGTCTGACCTTGAGCAATTTACTTAACCTCTCTGGGCTTTAGTCTTCTCATCTATAAAATGCTGATACTAATAGTGATTACCTTTGGATTGTTGAGGACTGAATTAGCTTAATTGTGTAAAATACCTAATACAATTTAGAGGATATATACTGTGATATGGGCTTCCCAGGTTGAGCAATGATAAAGAATCCACCTGCAATGCAGGAGACTCAGGTTCCATCCCTGGCTCAGAAAGATCCCCTGAAGAAGGAAATTGCAACCCACTCCAGTATTCTTGCTTGAAGAATTCCATGGACAGAGGAGACTGGTGGGCTATAGTCCATGGGGTGGCAAAGAGTCAGACACAATAGCATGCACCATGCATTCACTGTGATATACAGAAAATACTCAATAGTAGGTATGATACTCTTCATACTATCTTTATAATATTGTTGTTGTTTAGTCACTAAGTCGTGTCTGACTCTTTGCAACCCCATGGACTGTTGCCTTCCAGGATCCTCTGTCCATGGGATTTCCCAGGCAAGAATACTTGAATGGTTTAGTATTTCCTTCTCTAGGGGCTCTTCCCAACCCAGGGATTCAACCCATGTCCTACACTTCAGGCAGATTCTTTACCACTGAGCTACCAAGGAAGCCCATTTTTATAATATAGTCCATACCTAAAGTTTATCACACTGTATTATAAACCACCTGTTTCTGTACTCATGCCGTTTACTGGGCTAGGAGCTCCTTGCGAAGCTTTTCGCCTCTGCAGTCTCTACACCAATCGTACTCAAAGTGTGGTCTCTGCTTATAACCCACTGCTCGGGTTTGTGGCTTAGGTCATGAGCCTGAGTTCACTGCTCAGTGGGACCCCATTTCTTTGACTCCAGGCCATATACTTCCATCAGTGTGTGATTCCCTAGGGATGTTGTAAAGGGGAAGGTTTGGTTTATTTTTTTTCTCCTTTTTTTAAAATTTTTAATATTTAATTTTTTAACACCAAAAACACTTTGTATTGGGATGTAGCCAATTAACAATGTTGTGATAGTTTCAGGTGAGCAGTGAAGAGACTCAGCCATACATGTACATGTTTCCCCAGGGCTTGTGAAAACACAGATTGCTGGGCCCCTCTTCTGGATCTTACCTTTTAACTAGTGATTCTCACAGTGTGGTCTTTGAATCAGCAGCATCAGCATCACCTGGGAACTTGGTAGATCAGAAACTCCACAAGAGGGGCCCAGCAATCTGTGTTTTCACAAGCCCTGGGCTGATGTGTGAGGACTGTTCTCCCCTGCCCAGCTTAAAAAAAATGTGTGATTTCTTAAGAGTCTACACTTTATTTGCTTTCTTTTTTATTTACAAAGCATAGTATCTTTGAGATTTTTTTCCAGGGAGATACTCTACTAACATCCCAGTGAACTAGACATTACTGGACTTGGAATTCATATCAAGGTTATGAGGAGAAAAAAATATAGATCTCAATATTGTGTGTAATATTCTTAAAATCACTGAGCATTGGGCAAGCTGAAATTTTCTAAATCTATGCCATTCCTAAGAGGAAAATATAATTTTTAACCATCCTTATGTATGGATGTGAAGAAAGCTGATCGCCGAAGAATTGATGCTTTTGAACTTTGGTGTTGGAGAAGATTCTTGAGAGTCCCTTGTACAGCAAGGAGATCCAACCAGTCCATTCTAAGGGAGATCGATCTTGGGTGTTCAATGGAGGGACTGATGCTAAAGCTGAAATTTCAATACTTTGGCCACCTCATGCGACGAGTTGACTCACTGGAAAAGACTCTGATGCTGGGAAAGGTTGGGGCGGGAGGAGAAGGGGACGACGGAGAATGAGATGCCTGGATGGCATCACCGACTCTGTGGACATGAGTTTGAGTGAACTCCGGGAGTTGGTGATGGACAGGGAGGCCTGGCATGCTGTGATTCATGGGGTCGTGGAGAGTCGGACACGACTGAGCGACTGAACTGAACTGAACTGAACTATCACAATTAATAAAGCATCAAAAGACAAGGAAAATAAGCCTGGCTTGACAGTGACAATAACAACAACAAAATGCCTTCTTTTATGCTAAGCTAAGACAATTTCCCATTGATTTCAAGATATCTCTTAATCATTTATTTATCTCCTCTATTGAATTGTTCTGCCTATTTATGCATACACACAATTACTGACAACTGTAGAGAATTTTAACTCCTTGAGAGGTTTCCAGAGGCAAATCCTGAGTGGATGAACAAAAGTGGCAACTTTATCAAAATGCTGTAGACTTCATTTCTACACTTCAGTGTATTCAGGACTCTTGATACCTCCACAAAATCATTACCACATGCTTTGTTTGCATAGATCTAAACAAGAGTCTGGGTTGGTGAGGCAACAAAAGCTTACTCTGGGGATACTTCAGAGAACAGTGAATAGGGAGTTAGGACACTGGATTGTACCCCAGGCCCCCTGCACACCAGCTGTGCGACCTTGAGCAAATCACCCCTCCTCTCCACTGCATTTCCCCATCTATAAAATATAGAGGTTTGGACCATGTGATGTTAAGTTTCCAGATGGGCTGAAGGTCAAGATTTAGAATTAAAATGATAGTAAAAAACGAAAACAAAAAAACCCTAAGCTCACCTTCTTGTAGATGCAACTGTAGGAACCCAACTCTATACGGGTCTTGCTAAGGGCTGTGTCAAAGCCACTGAAGACAACATAGTCATCATCAGACTGATGAAGCTGGATGCTTGCCAAGCTTAGCCTACTTCTTGATTGCAGGTTGAATAAACACCAGAACCAAGGAAGGTGGCTCAGTGGTGAAAGAATCTGCCTGCCAATGCAGGAGATGCAGGTTTGATCACTGGGTCAGGAAGATCCCCTGGAGGAGGGAATACCAACCCATTCAGGTATTCTTGCCTGGAGAATCCCATGAACAAAGGAGGCGGGTGGGCTACAGTCCATGGGGCCATAAAACAGTCAGATATGACTTAACACATAAACAAGGGCCTCCTAGATTCATTCTTCTCTTAAAGACCATTCAGACTCATGCTGTTTAATTTCTAACCCCCTTCCAAGAAATTCTGATCCCCTCTTTGTGTCTAGCATTCTTGGATATCTCTTTTTGGTGTTAGTAACTGTGTCACCAGAGTTGCAAAAGTAGCATGACTCCTCCGTGGGTTCATCTGGAGTTCTCTAGGGCTTCCTAAGGCAGCTCTCTCTAGGCTTGGTGTACCAACTCTCTCTTCTCTTAACACTTAGGCCATTCTGCTTTAGAGGACGCTGCCATCTCAAAGGAGCTCCCAGTTGGAGCTATTGGTAAAGAACCCACCTGCCAAAGCAGGACACATAAGAGATGCCAGTTTGATCCCTGGGTCAGGAAGATCCCCTGGAGGAAGACATGGAAAATTACTCCTGTATGCTCACCTGGAGCACCCCATGGACAGAGGAGGCTTGAGAGCTACAGTCCATGGGGTCGCAAAGAGTCAGATACAACTGAAGCAACTTAGCATGCACATACGCCCTCTCAAAGGCTTTGTGATGTAGGGACATACTTTAAAGCCTCTTAGGTGTCAAAGAATGATGCAGAAAATATCTTTGACTGTGGAAAACTTGTAGATCATTGAGTATGTAAAGGGAAGTCTTACAGTTTTAAGTCAGTCACTTCAGTTGCTCAGTCGTGTCCAACTCATTGTGACCACATGGATTGCAGCACGTCAAGCTTCCCTGTCCATCACCAACTCCCAGAGCCGACTCAAACACATGTCCATCGGGTTGATGATGCCATCCAACCATCTCATCCTCTGTCATCCCCTTCTCCTACCACCTTCAATCTTTCCCAGTATTGGGGTCTTTTCCATTGAGTCAGTTCTTCACATCAAGTGGCCAAAGTATTGGAGTTTCAGCTTCAACATTAGTTCTTCAAATGAATATTCAGGACTGATTTCCTTTTGGATGGATTGGTTGGATCTCCTTGCAGTCCAAGAGAATCTCAAGAGTCTTCTTCAACACCACAGTTCAAAAGCATCAATTCTTTGGTGCTCAGCTTTCTTTATAGTCCGACACTCACATCCATACATGACTACTGGAAAAACCTTAGCTTTTACTAAACGGACCTTTGTTGGTAAAGTAATGTCTCTGCTTCTTAATATGCTTTCTAGGTTGATCATAGCTTTTCTTCCAAGAAGCAAATGTCTTTTAATTTCATGGCTGCAATCAGCATCTGCAGTGATTTTGGAGCCCCCCAAAATAAAGTCTCTCACTGTTTCCATTGTTTCCCTATCTATTTGCCGTGAAGTGATGGGACACCATGTCATGATCTTATTTTCCGAATGTTTAGTTTAAGCCAACTTTTTCACTCTCCTCTTTCACGTTCATCAAGAGGCTCTTTAGTTCTTCACTTTCTGCCATAAGGGTGGTGTCATCTGAATATCTGAGGTTATTGAAATTTCTCCCGGCAATCGTGATTTCAGCTTGAGCTTCATCCAGCCCAGCATTTTGTATGATGTACTCTGCATATAAGTTAAATAAGCAGGGTGACAATATGCATATTAACCCAATTGTATTCATGGTAATAAGTTTTTCTTCATTCTTCTTTTTTTCATATTAATAAATTTATTCATTCATCTGTCAAATAATAGTCGACTGTTTATTAATATGACTAGTTTTATACTAGATGGATATAAATATATACACATATATCTATTTGATCATAGTCCAATCCCATTTTATTATTTTTTTATTATTTTTTATTTTTATTGGAGGCTAATTATTTTACAATATTATATTGGTTGGTTTTGCCATACATTGACATGAATCTGCCCCGGGTGTACATGAGTTCCCCCTCCCGAACCCCCTTCCCACCTCCCTCCTCCCCTTATCCTCCCTCTGGATCATCCCCGCATACCAGCCCCAAGCATCCTGTAACATGCATCGACCCTGAACTGGAGATTCGTTTCACATATGATAATATACATGTTTCAATGCCATTCTCCCAAACCACCCACCCACACCCTCTTCCACAGAGTCCCAAAGACTGTTCTCTATATCTGTGTCTCTTTTGCTGTCTCGTATACAGGGTTACCATTTGCATCTTTCTAAATTTCATATATATGCGTTAGTATATTTTATTGGTGTTTTTCTTTCTGGCTTACTTCACTCTGTATAATAGGCTCTAGTTTCATCCACCTCATTAGAACTGGTTCAAATGCATTCTTTTTAATGGCTGAGTAATACTCCATTGTGTATATGTACCAAAGCTTTCATATCCATTCATCTGCAGATCGACATCTAGGTTGCTTTCATGTCCTGGATATGATAAACAGTGCTGCAATGAACATTGGAGTACATGTGTCTCATTCAATTCTGGTTTCCTCGGTGTGTATGCTCAGGAGTGCGATTGCTGGATCATATGGCAGTTCTATTTCCAGTTTCCTGAGGAATCTCTACACTGTTCTCCATAGTGGTTGTACTAGTTTGCATTCCCACCAACAGTATAAGAGGGTTCCCTTCTCTCCACACCCTCTCCAGCATTTATTGCATGTAGACA
This sequence comes from Moschus berezovskii, assembly GCF_049115385.1. NCBI lineage: Eukaryota > Metazoa > Chordata > Mammalia > Artiodactyla > Moschidae > Moschus > Moschus berezovskii. The sequence goes on along the minus strand of NC_142488.1, from coordinate 86,214,796 downwards.
TTTGGATAGCAGCCATTCTGACTGGTGTGAAATGGGATCTCATTGTGGTTTTGATTTGCATTTCTCTGATTATGAGGGATGTTGACCATTTTTTCATGTGTTTGTTAGCCATTTTTATGCCTTCTTTGGAGCAATGTCTGTTTAGTTCTTTGGCCCATTTTTTTTATTTATTTTATTTTATTGGAGGCAAATTACCTTACGTTAATATATTGGTTGGTTTTGCCATACATTGACATGAATCCGCCCTGGGTGTACATGTGTTCTCTTTCTTGAACCCCCCTCCCACCTCCCTCGTCCCCATATCCTCCCTCTATGTCATCCCCGTGTACCAGCCCCAACCATCCTGTATCATGCGTCGAACCTGGACTGGTCACTTATGATAATATACATGCTACAATGCCGTTCTCCCCAATCATCCCACCTTCACCCTCTCCCACAGAGTCCCAAAGACTGTTCTATATGCCTATGTCTCTTTTGCAGTCTCGTATACAGGGTTCAGGTTACCATCTTTCTAAATTCCATATATATGCGTTAGTATACTGTATTAATATTTTTCTTTCTGGCTGACTTCACTCTGTATAATTGGCTCCAATTTCATCCACCTCATTAAAACTGATTCATTTTTTGATTCGGTCATTTATTTTTCTGGAATTGAGCTGCAGGAGCTGCTTGTATATTTTGGAGATTAATCCTTTATCAGTTGCTTCATTTGCTATTATTTTCTCCCATTCTGAAGGCTGTCTTTTCACCTTACCTATAGTTTCCCTTGCTGTGCAGAAGCTTTTGATTTTAATTAGGTCCCATTTGTTTATTTTTGCTTTTATTTCCAATATTCTAGGAGGTAGGTCTTGGAGGATCCTGCTGTGATTTATGTCAGAGAGTGTTTTGTCTATGTTCTCCTCTAGGAGTTTTATAGTTTCTGATCTTATATCTAGCTCTTTAATCAATTTTGAGTTTATTTTTGTGTATGGTGTTAGGAAGTGTTCTAGTTTCATTCTTTTACAAGTGGCTGACCAGTTTTCCCAGCACCACTTATTAAAGAGATGGTCTTTTCTCCATTTTATATTCTTGCCTCCTTTGTCAAAGATAAAGTGTCCATAGGTGCGTGGATTTATCTCTGGGCTTTCTATTTTGTTCCATTGATCTATATTTCTGTCTTTATGCCAGTACCATACTGTCTGGATGACTGTGGCTTTGTAGTAGAGCCTGAAGTCCGGCAGGTTAATTCCCCCAGTTCCAGTTTTCTTCCTCAAGATTGCTTTGGCTATTTGAGTTTTTTGTATTTCCATACAAATTGTGAGATTATTTGTTCGAGTTCTATGAAAAATATCGTTGGTAGCTTGATAGGGATTGCATTGAATGTGTAAATTACTTTCGGTAGTATACTCATTTTCACAATATTTATTCTTCCAATCCACGAACACGGTATAATTCTCCATCTATTAGTGTCCTCTTTGATTACTTTCACTAGTGTTTTATAGTTTTCTATGTACAAGTCTTTTGTTTCCTTCAGTTCAGTTCAGTTCAGTCGCTCAGTCTTGTCTGACTCTCCGCGAACCAATGAATCACAGCATGCCAGGCCTCCCTGTCCATCACCAACGCCCGGAGTACACTCAAACTCATGTCCACAGAGTCGGTGATGCCATCCAGCCATCTCATTCTCCGTCGTCCCCTTCTCCTCCCGCCCCAACCTTTCCCAGCATCAGAGTCTTTTCCAGTGAGTCAACTCGTCGCATGAGGTGGCCAAAGCATTTCAGTTTCAGCTTTAGCATCAGTCCCTCCAATGAACATCCAGGATTGATCTCCTTTAGAATGGACTGGTTGGATTTCCTTGCAGTATAAGGAGATCTCCAACACCACAGTTCAAAATCATCGATTCTTCGGCGATCAGCTTTCTTCACAGTCCAAATCTCACATCCATGCATGACCACGGGAAAAACCACAGCCTTGACTAGAAGCACCTTGGTTGGCAAAGTAACGTCTCTGCTTTTTAATATACTATCAAGGTTGGTCATCACTTTCCTTCCAAGGAGCAAGCGTCTTTTAATTTCATGGCTGCAATCACCATCTGCAGTGATTTTGGAGCCCAAAAAAACAAAGTCTGACACTGTTTCCACTGTTTTTCCATCTATTTCCCATGAAGTGATGGGACCAGATGCCATGATCTTTGTTTTCTGAATGTTGAGCTTCAAGCCAACATTTTCACTCTCCTCTTTCACTTTCATCAAGAGGCTTTTGAGTTCCTCTTCACTTTCTGCCATAAGGGTAGTGTCATCTGCATATCTGAGGTTATTGATATTTCTCCCAGCAATCTTGATTCCAGCTTGTGCTTCTTCCAGCCCAGCGTTCCTCATGATGTACTCTGCATATAAGTTAAATAAGCAAGGTGACAATATACAACCTTGACGTACACCTTTTCTTATTTGGAACCAGTCTGTTGTTCCATGTCCAGTTCTAACAGTTGCTTCCTAACGTGCATACAGGTTTCTCAAGAGGCAGGTCAGGTGGTCTGGGATTCCCATCTCTTTCAGAATGTTCCACAGTTTATTGTGATCGACACAGTCAAAGGCTTTGGCATAGTCAATGAAGCAGAAATAGATGTTTTCCTGGAACTCTCTTGCTTTCTCCATGATCCAGCGGATGTTGGCAATTTGATCTCTGGTGCCTCTGCCTTTTCTAAAACCTGCTTGAACATCTGGGAGTTCACGGTTTACATACTGCTGAAGCCTGGCTTGGAGAATTTTGAGCATGACTTTACTAGGTAGACATATTCTTGAGTATTTAATTATTTTCGTTGCAACATTGAATGGAATAGTTTCCTTAATTTCTCTTTCTATTTTCTCATTATTAGTGTATAGGAATGCAAGGGATTTCTGTGTGTTGATTTTATATCCTGCAACTTTACTGTATTCATTGATTAGCTCTAGTAGTTTTCGGTAAAGTCATTAGGGTTTTCTGTGTAGAGGATCATGTCATCAGCGAACAGTGAAAGTTTTACTTCTTCTTTTCCAATTTGTATTCCTTTTATGTCTTTTTCTGCTCTGATTGCTGTAGCCAAAGCTTCCAGAACTATGATGAATAGTAGTGGTGAGAGTGGGCACCCTTGTCTTGTTCCTGACTTAGGGGAAATGCTTTCAGTTTTTCACTGTTGAGGATAATGTTTGCTGTGGGTATGTAATATATAGCTTTTTTATGTTGAGATATGTCCCTTCTATTCCCACTTTCTGGAGGGTTTTTATCATAAAAAGATGTTGAATTTTGTTGAAGGCTTTCTCTGCATCTATTGAGATAATCATATGATTTTTATTTTTCAGTTTGTTAATGTGGTGTATTATGTTGATTGATTTGCGGATATTGGAGAATCCTTGCATTCCTGGGATAAAGCCCACTTGGTCATGATGTATGATCTTCTTAATGTGTTGTTGGATTCTGATTGCTAGAATTTTGTTCAGGATTTTTGCGTCTATGTTCATCAGTGATATTGGCCTGTAGTTTTCTTTTTTTGTGGGGTCTTTACCATGTTTTGGGATTAGGGTGATGGTGGCCTCATAGAATGAGTTTGGAAGTTTCCCTTTCTCAGCAATTTTCTGGAAGAGTTTGAGTAGAATAGGTGTTAGCTCTTCTCTAAATTTTTGGTAGAATTCAACTGTGAAGCCGTCTGGACCTGGGCTTTTGCTTACTGGAAGATTTCTGATTACATCCTCTAGTTCCGTGCTTGTGATGGGTCTGTTCAGATTTTCTATTTCTTCCTGGTTCAGTTTTGGAAAGTTGTATTTTCTAAGAATTTGTCCATTATTTCCAAGTTATTCATTTTATTGCCATATAATTGCTGATAGTATTCTCTAATAATCATTTGTACTTCTGTGTTGTCGGTTGTGATCTCTTCATTTTCATTTCTAATTTTATTGATTTGGTTCTTCTCCCTTTGTTTCTTGGTGAGTCTGGCTAGTGGTTTTTCAGTTTTATTTACCTTCTCAAGGAACCAGCATTTGGCTTTGTTGATGTTTGCTATGGTCTCTTTTGTTTCTTTTGCATTTATTTCTGCCCTAATTTTTAAGATCTCTTTCCTTCTGCTAACCCTGGGGTTCTTCATTTCTTCCTTTTCTACTTGCTTTAAGTGTAGAGTTAGGTTACTTAGTTGACTTTTTTCTTGTTTCTTGAGGTGTGCCTGTATTGCTATGAACTTCCCCCTTAGCACTGCTTTTACAGTGTCCCAGAAGTTTTGGGTTGTTGTGTTTTCATTTTCATTCATTTCTATGCATATATTTTTATTTCTCTTCTGATTTCTTCTATGATTTGTTCATTATTCAGCAGTATGTTGTTCAGCCTCCATATGCTGGCATTTTTAATGGTTTTTCTCCCATAATTGAGATCTAATCTTACTGCATTGTGGTCAGAAAAGATGCTTGGAATGATTTCAATTTTTTTGAATTTACTAAGGCTAGATTGGAACAACAGACTCATTCCAAATAGGAAAAGGAGTACGTCAAGGCTGTATATTGTCACCCTGTTTATTTAACTTATATGCAGAGTACATCATGAGGAACCCTGGGCTGGAAGAAGCACAAGCTGGAATCAAGATTGCTGGGAGAAATATCAATAACCTCAGATATGCAGATGACACTACCCTTATGGCAGAAAGTGAAGAGGAACTCAAAGGCCTTTTGATGAAAGTGAAAGAGGAGAGTGAAAATGTTGGCTTGAAGCTCAACATTCAGAAAACAAAGATCATGGCATCTGGTCCCATCACTTCATGGGAAATAGATGGGGAAACAGTGGAAACAGTGTCAGACTTTATTTTTTTGGGCTCCAAAATCACTGCAGATGGTGATTGCAGCCATGAAATTAAAAGATGCTTGCTCCTTGGAAGGAAAGTTATGACCATCCTAGATAGCATATTAAAAAGCAGAGACATTACTTTGCCAACCAACGTCCGTCTAGTCAAGGCTATGGTTTTTCCCGTGGTCATGTATGGATGTGAGAGTTGGATTGTGAAGAAAGCTGATCGCCGAAGAATTGATGCTTTTGAACTGTGGTGCTGGAGAAGACTCTTGAGAGTCCCTTGGACTGCAAGGAAATCCAACCAGTCCATTCTAAAAGAGATCAATCCTGGGTGTTCATTGGAAGGACTGATGCTAAAGCTGAAACTGCAATACTTTGTCCACCTCATGCGACGAGTTGACTCACTGGAAAAGACTCTGATGCTGGGAGCGATTGGGGGTAGGAGGAGATGGGTATGGCAGAGAAAGAGATGGCTGGATGGCATCACTCACTCGATGGACATGGGTTTGAGTGAACTCCGGAGTTTGTGATGGACAGGGAGGCCTGGCGTGTTGTGGTTCATGAGGTCTCAAAGAGTCAGACACGACTAAGCGACTGAACTGAACTGAACTGAACTGAAGACTATATTTATGGGCCAGATTGTGATCTATTCTGGAAAATTTCTGTGTGCGCTTGTGAAAAAGGTGAAATTCATTGTTTTGGGGTAAAATGTCCTATAGATATCTACTAGGTCTAACTGGTCTATTGTATCATTTAAAGTTTGTGTTTCCTTGTTCATTTTCTGTTTAGTTGATCTATCCATAGATGTAAGTGCGGTATTAAAATCTCCCACTATTATTGCATTGTTGTTAATTTCCCCTTTCATACTTGTTAGTACTTGTCTTACATATTGTGGTGCTCCTATGTTGGGTGCATAAATATTTATAATTTTTATATCTTCTTCTTGGATTGATCCTTTGATCATTATGTAGTTTCCTTCTTTGTCTCTTTTCACAGCTTTTGTTTTAAAGCCTATTTCATCTGATATGAGTATTTCTACCCTTGCTTTCTTTTGGTCTCTATTTGCATGGAATATCTTTTTCCAGCCCTTCACTTTCAGTCTGTATGTGTCCCTCGTTTTGATGTGGGTCTCTTGTAGACAACGTATATGGGGTTCTTGTTTTTGTATCCATTCAGCCAGCCTTTGTCTTTTGGTTCGGGCATTCAACCCATTTACATTTACGGTAATTCTTGATAAGTATGATCCCATTGCCATTTTCTTTATTGCTTTGGGTTCGAGTTTATACACCCTTTCTTTGTTTCCTGTCTAGAGAAGATCCTTTAGTATTTGTTGGAGAGCTGCTTTGGTGATGCTGAATTCTCTCAGCTTTTGCTTGTCTGTAAAGCTTTTGATTTCTCCTTCATATTTGAATGAGATCCTTGCTGGGGACAGTAATCTGGGCTGTAGGTTATTTTCTTTCATCACTTTAAGTATGTCTTGCCATTCTCTCCTGGCCTGAAGAGTTTCTGTTGAAAGATCAGCTGTTATCCTTATGGGAATCCCCTTGTGTGTTATTTGCTGCTTTTCCCTTGCTGCTTTTAATATTTGTTCTTTGTGTTTGATCTTTGTTAATTAGATTAATATGTGTCTTGGAGTATTTCGCCTTGGGTTTATCCTGTTGGGGACTATCTGGGTTTCTTAGACTTGGGTGATCATTTCTTTCCCCATTTTAAGGAAGTTTTCAACTATTATCTCCTCAAGTATTTTATCATGGTCTTTCTTTTAGTCTTCTTCTTCTGGGACTCCTATGATTCGAATGTTGGAGCGTTTAACATTGTCCCAGAGGTCTCTAATATAGTCCTCATTTCTTTTAATTCGTTTTTCTTTTTTCCTCTGTTTCATTTATTTCTGAACTCAAAAGCCTCTTGATGAAAGTGAAAGAGGAGAGTGTAAAGGTTAGCTTGAAGCTCAACATTCAGAAAACAAAGATAATGGCATCTGGTCCCATCACTTCATGCAAAATAGGTGGAAAAACAGTGGAAACAGTGTCAGACTTTATTTTTTTGGTCTCCAAAATCACTGTGGATGCTGATTGCAGCCATGAAATTAAAAGACGCTTACTCTTTGGAAGGAAAGTTATGACCAACCTTGATAATATATTAAAAAGCAGAGATATTACTTTGCCAACAAAGGTCCGTCTAGTCAAGGCTATGGTTTTTCCCGTGGTCATGTATGGGTGTGAGAGTTGGACTATGAAGAAAGCTGATCACTGAAGAATTGATGCTTTTGAACTGTGGTGCTGGAGAAGACTCTTGAGAGTCCCTTGTACCACAAGGAGATCCAACCAGTCCATTCTAAGGGAGATTGATCCTGGGTGTTCATTGGAAGGCCTGATGTTAAAGCTGAAACTGCAATACTTTGTCCACCTCATGCGACGAGTTGACTCACTGGAAAAGACTCTGATGCTGGGAAAGTTTGGGGCAGGAGGAGAAGGGGACGACCGTGAATGAGATGGCTGGATGGCATCACCGACTCTGTGGACATGAGTTTGAGTGAACTCCGGGAATTGGTGATGGACAGGGAGGCCTGGCGTGCTGTGATTCATGGGGTCGCGGAGAGTCGGACATGACTGAGCGACTGAACTTACTGTACTGATCTTCTAGCTCACTTATCCTGTCTTCTGCCTCTGTTATTCTACTGTTTGTTCCCTCCAGAGTCTTTCTGATCTCATCTATTGCATTATTCATTGTATATTGACTCTTTTTTATTTCCTCTAAGTCCTTATTAAACCTTTCTTCCATCTTCTCAATCCTTTCTCCAGATTATTTATCTGTAACTCCATTTTGCTTTCAAGATTTTGAATCATTTTCACCATCAAAATTCGAAATTCTTTATCAGGTAGATTCCCTATATCTTCCTCTTTTGTTTGTGTTGGTGGGCATTTATCTCGTTCCTTTACTTGCTGGGTATTTCTCTGCCTCTTCATCTTGCTTATATTCTTGCTTGGGGTGGCCTTTCCCTCTTCTGGCAGTTTGTGGAGTTCTCTTTATTATGTAGTTTCCTCACTGTGTATGGGGTTGGACGGGTGACTTGTCAAGGTTCCCCGGTTAGGGAAGCTTGTGTCGGTGTTCTGGTGGGTAGAGCTGGATTTCTTCTCTTTGGAGTGCAATGAAGTGTCCAGTAATGAGTAATGAGATGTCAGTGGGTTTGGAGTGACCTTGGGCAGCCTGTATTTTGATGCTCAGGGCTATTTTCCTGTGTTGCTGGACAATTTGCGTGGTATGTCTTGCTCTGGAACTTGTTGACCCTTGGGTGGTGCTTGGTTTTAGTGTAGGTTTGGAGGCATTTGATGAGGTCCTATCGATTAATGTTCCCTGGAGGCAGGAGTTCTCTGGAGTTCTCAGGATTTGGGCTTAAGCCTCTTGCCTCTGGTTTTTGGTCTTATTCTTGGAATAGTCTCTAGACTTCTCTATCTGTCATTTCCAAGGTGGTTCCCTCTGTTTTAGCTTCTGTTTGCTGGTCTCTTCAGTGTCTAATTTCCGCCCTGATACTAGGGGACGGGTGGACACTTTTTAAGGCTCAATTGTTCAGTCCTGTTCTGGGAAGGGAGGAACGCTGCAGACAAATATCTCTGGCGTCTGTGGGGAGTGCTCGCAGCATCTCGGTCACACTGGGTTTGCCCCCGCTCACAGCACGTGTGTTGTCCCAGTCTACACTGCACAGGCTCTAGGTTGCTCTGCCGGGAACTGTCCGAGGCTGGCGCTGGGTTGTATGCACTTCCCAGGTCTGAGAAGCTCAAGTTCAGTTTCTCGGGTACTCCACAAAGGCGCAGACTTGGTTGTGCCTGCGTTTTGTGCCTTCCCCGGTCCGAGCAGCTCAGGTGACAAGGTGTTTGGTGAGCACGGTCACTGCGACTTATTGCCTCCACAGTCCCTGCCATTCGGTTTTCTGGGTGTACCACCGGCCCACTTTCTCAGGCGGATATCGACTGGCCCGAGCCCAAGAAGTCTTGATTAGCAACAAGCCTGCCTGCAGTTTGTATCAGATGCCTTTCTTGGGCCGCAGTTGCCCCCTCCGGCTCTGGCTGACCTCCCTGCCTGTCTCGGAGTGGGATGCCGGATGGGCCGACCGCAGCTGGCTCGCTCTGCTCAGCCCTTTGTTCTGTGAGCGGGGCTGGCGAAGTCTTAGGTTAGAACTTTCAGCCTTTTCATGGAGTAGCTATCCCAGTCTGCTTTGCTATCCCCAGTTAGTTCTCTCAGATTGTTCTCACAGCATTCAAGCCCAGTCCTCTCTCTAAGCAGTTCAGCCGGCTCCTCCCTGCCCAGCCCCCACTTGCTAATGGCGTATGCAGGCATCTGCACTGCTTCTCCGCTGAGAGTTACCATTTGGCGGGTAATCTGTGGGTTTTAATTATTTTTTTCTTTTTCTTCCCAGTTATGTGGCCCTCTGAGTTTCCGAGGCTCGCCACAGACTCATCAGTGAGAGTGTTTCCTGGTGTTTGGAAACTTTCTCTTTTTAAAGCCTCCCTTCCCGGGACGGAGCTCCGTCCTTACCTCTTTTGTCTTTCTTTTTATCTTTTTTTTTATCTTTTATGTTTTTTCCTACCTCCTTTCGAAGAGAATGGGCTGCTTTTCTGGGTGCCTGATGTCCTCTGCCAGCATTCAGAAGTTGTCTTGTGAACTTTACTCCACGCTCAAATGTTCTTTTGATGAATTTGTGGGGGAGAGAGTGGTCTCGCCATCCTATTCCTCCGCCTTCTTGTTCCTTCCTCTCCAATCCCCGTTTTTCTTCATTCTTAATTTTCACTTCTTCATTCTTAGTAAGTTATTCAGAAACAGTGACCAAAATAAGAGAGAGCTTCTGATTCACTCCCAAGAAAGGTGGTGATATATCAACCCATTCTCTACAAAAGTCAGCCTTTAACAGCTTTGTATTCGGTAGTACTGACAAAGCTATTCTAGAGATTTGTCAAAAACTACAATGTGCTGCAACGTTAATTGGCTAATTCTAAAGAATTTTCTGGAGAAGGCAATGGCACCCTACTCTAGTACTCTTGCCTGGAAAATCCCATGGACGGAGGAGCCTGGTAGGCTGCAGTCCATGGGGTCGCTAAGAGTCTGACACGACTGAGCGACTTCACTTTCACTTTTCACTTTCATGCATTGGAGAAGGAAATGGCAACCCACTCCAGTGTTCTTGCCTGGAGAATCCCAGGGACGGGGAAGCCTGTTGGGCTGCTGTCTATGGGGTCGCACAGAGTCGGACATGACTGAAGTGACTTAGCAGCAGGAGCAAAGAATTTTCTATTGCTGCCTGAACTTCTAAATGTTTGTTTGGGTCCACAGTTACAAGTGTGATGGCCTCCTGATTTCGTCTGCCTGATTTTGGATCATTACCCTTATTTTACTGTTGGTTTTCATATTTCAGTTCCTAGGAGATTTTTTTTTTAAAGCTAGTAAATACTAAAGCAACTTCAAGATGAACATAAGCATCTGAGTGCCCCAGGATCTGGCAGTTAGACAAACAAATATGGTCTAAGCAGATGCTTGAACAGCCAGGGGAGGACTTAGGCAGAACAGAGTACTCAGACTACAGGAGATGCTGGCAGAGCCCAGAGACCATCATTTCCTAGCTTGTAAGCTGCTAATCCCCCAACATTATGCCTCCAGCTTGGGGAGTTTTATTTCAGGTCTCAAAGTACCTTCCAGTAGCTTTGCCTCACTCCTCCCAAACCTCTGCCTGAAATACTCTATCCCTCAGAGACTAAGGCCAATAAAACCCTGCAGGGAAGCACAAACTCGAAGCAACAGAAGTGAAATCCCCAAAATTCTAAAAACACTTCCATGAATTTTAAAAGAAGAGTTAACATTTGTAGAGCACTTCTGATTTGCCAGCCACTGTGCCAAGTGCTTTACTGGAATTATTTAATTTAATCCCCCACAATAGTCGAGGAGGGGAGAAAGTATGATTTCCTCGCAGGATAGCAACAGGAAAAAAAATCTAAGTTCCTACAGGTAATAAGGGATGGAACTAGAATTTGGAGTCAAACAGCCTGACAACGGGGCCCAGGTTCCTAACCCCTACATTATGCTGGGTGTAGTGGGGGAGGGGGAGAAGCAGGCTTTCAGGTGGCTCAGCAGTAAAGAACCAGCCTGCAATGCAGGAGCCACAGGAGACGCGAGTTCAGTCCCTGGGTAAGGAAGATCCCCTGGAGGAGGGCATGGCAACCCACTCCAGTATTCTTGCCTGGAGAATCCCATGGACAGAGGAACCTGGCAAGCTTATAGTCCATAGGGTTGCACAAAATTGGACACAACTGAAGAGACTTGGCATGCACACAAGCAGTGTGAGCGGTGGGTGGCCTGGAGGGACAACTCATGCAGGATTGCTACTGCTGAAGACAGCCCCAGGCCTGCTGTGTTGCAGGTCAGTTGCGTGCACACAGCAATTGTGCAGGACACTTAAGCCCATGGCCATGGCCCTGCCGTCCATTGCCCAAATGTCTGTCAGTGTCTCTAGAGCATAGCTTTGCCAGGAGAGGTGATTCTACCAGGCACAACTTTGCAGATAAAAACCACCACAGTCAAAAATTGGCCTGACAGGACACCAGGTGGCAAGAAATAAGGAAGAGAACAGCAAAGGGCTGGATGATTTGATGGGAGCCTGAGGGTCCTTGGAGGCAGAGAATAAATACCTTCTACAGATCGTTTGCCAAATACACCTAGTGAATTTCTCATTAAAAAAAAAAAAAATACCGCCAAGACACTGAGCAGGTGAATAAGTGGTTGCTAGCAGGTGCACAAAACTGTAAAAAAAAAAAAAAATCCTGCACAGTCCCATCCTTGATGGCTGTTCTTGCTGATTTTATCCTGGCATGCCAAGACTGCTTCAGCGCCTGTCCTTTGAAACACCATTATCTTCCTCAGAGGGGTCCAGAGACTCTGCAGTCAGGGAGAGTTCCGCAGGTCAACCAAGCCATTCTCCTGGACAAGGAAGTGATGCAAACAGGAGAGCCTTCTGGAGTCTTGATGAAAATGCACCAAGAGGGAGGAGTGTGTCAAACAGGAAAATAATGCTGCAGAGAATCCAAGCTGGTAGTGGGTCCTCAAGAAGGCCCCGTGTCTTTTCTTCATGTACCCTATAACACATTGAACTTTGTCCCATGGGCATTAAAATCCACTTTACTCAGGAGCACATGCATTAGTAGTGGCATGATGCATCTGCATTTTTATCATCCAAGTTGATACTGTTCTGACCTTCTGGAGTATTTCCCCACCATGACGCTGCCCCACACTTCTCAGTTGTTACGTCTGGAGAACTTGGGTACCAAAGCTCGAGTCTCAGATGATCTTGGCTCCCTGCCTTGGATGCTATGCTCCATTCATTCACGTGTTGAGGGCCCACTCTGAGCCAGGCTCTGTAGGAAAGCATCATTGAGGCTATGAGACAAAAAAAAAAAAAAAAAAAATCCTTAGACACAGCCTCAAAGAGGAGAGAGAGCTGTAAAGAAATGTTTCCAAAATTTGAATTTTCCCCAGCCTCGGGAACTACAAGTACAGATGAGACCACTTAATGGCAATGACCTGGTTCTCCGCAGCCTCTGCCCTCCTGCTGATGTAGGAACTGCAGGCTCTGTGCCAATAATGTTAAGCATTTTCAACAAAAAGGCACTTGCAAGGTTTTACTTATAGACCAGCCCTGTTCTCCGTGGGGTTAGACGGGAGCTAAATGGGGGCTGAACCAGGTGCTTACTCCAAGTGGCACACAGTAGATGGCAGGACACAGATTCAGGTCTATTTGACTTCAGGACCTGAATTCAGGACCTGTCTCCATACACTTAAGATCTTGTTTTACTTGTTTGGGAAGGTGAACCTTCCAGTGGAATTTTTTTTGTCCTTCCATTTACACATTCCAAATTTGAGTTAGGAGTGTGGGCATAAGGGACACTGGAGAAGGCAATAAAAAAAGAAAGAAAAAGATGAAAGCCCCACGCCCCTATAAAGCCAAGTTTACAGTCTCTCTTGGCTGTGGAAACTGAGAATTGGGCTTTTGACAAAGCACTTCCCCAGTCTGAGGATAAAGGGTTTCCAGAATTTGAAAGCAGAAACACTAGATTGACAAGGCAAGCTACAAGCTACTGAGTACAGAGTCCTCAACAGCCTGTTCTCCATCTTTATTTTTACATTCTTTTGTGTGTAATAGTGGTAGCTGAGGCAGCCTGGAATCCCTTCTTGGAATATGTTCTGCCCTGTTTTCCTCCCCTAAGATTATGCTTTCAAATTCACCTAATTACTTCTCTGTGCAGCATCAAATTATGGTGGCTTCAAAATGGAGATGACCCAGTGAGTTTAATTATTCTATAACGTACCTCACCATGGCAAAGATGTGTTTACTACATAAATAACAATTCTAGAGGACAACAAGGGGTTTTGTTTGGTTTTATTTTATTTTATAAAGACAGAATGTAAGATTATTCTGGGTTTTAAACCTTGAGTGCCATCTTTTTTTTTTTTTTTCTTTTTTAAGAGACCGAGTCTCATTTTTAGGGAAATGGCATTAACTATAGCTGTAATGATTCTTTTTTTCCATGGAAATCATTGATATATTAATCAACATTTGTCCTAATTTTCCAGGGGTTAAGCGGGAACACAGCAATGCATGGGTTAAAATGAGAACAAGACAAATGCAAGTGTAGGAGAAGAAAGTTTGTTGACCTTTTATCCTTTGACTTATGTCTATTGGAAAATCAAAATTTTATTTATCTTTGGGTCTTTCTTGATTTCCCTTTTATTTTTTTCTGCTAAAGTGTGGCTCTCAAACATGATGACCATCTCTTAATTATCAGGTATTATTTATACTCCACATTTGGAAATGAATCTACAGATAAAAAGTTTTTTGTTACTTTTTGGTTTTTGTTAACCACAAAGATTTTCTGGAAGGGCTTCATACACCTGTCTCACGAGGGAGTGGAATCAGTTGCTCTGAGATTTCTTTGTGTCATAACGTGGAATCAGGCTTTAGTATCCATTTTAGTTAAACCCCACTTAACTTTACACTGCAAAGAGCATGGTGAAGAGTCTGTAGGGGTCCCCAGAAGAAAGGAGTCAACATTCAAGAAGAGTTTGCTCATTTCATTTTTCATTTATCTAACATTTCATCCTTGGGAAAACCTGTAATCTACTCATACCAAAATAGAGGATAGCAAAACAATTCAGTTCAGTTCAGTTGCTCAGTCGTGTCAGCAAAACAGTTATGTTGAATTAAATCCATTTAAGATCATGGGGCTCCACTGGGACCAAAGAGAACTGGACTCAGGAGAAAGAAGGCAGTATTCAGTAGACCATGTTCATTTGTGCAGCCCTCTCTTATCCAAACATCGCAGGGCCTGGCAACCTCTGCCATATCATAATGCCTCGTTCACTAAGGTGCCAGAGTTTCCCATCCCTGACAAAAACAACATGGGGGATAATATGACACTAGGGATTCTTATGGGCTTTCCAGGTGGTGCTAGTAATAAAGAACCCACCTGCCAAGGTAGGAGATATGAGATGTGGGTTGGATCCCTGGGTCGGGAAGATCCCTTGAAGGAGGGTATGAAAACCCACTCAAGTATTCTTGCCTAGAGAATCCCATGGACATAGGAGCCTGGCAGGTTATAGTCCATGGGGTCACAAAGAATCAGATACAACTGAAGCAATTTAGCACGCATGAAGAGGTTCTTATATAGATTAAGAATTTTTACCAGATCAGTTAGAACCATGGGACAGCATTGTCCTACAAATAGAGACCTGAGTTCTAGGGTAAGATTTGTTCATCTCTAACATGGGTATTTATGAGCTTTGGCCTCCTCATCCTTAAAATGAAAAGGTTGAAAAAAGATTATCTTTATAATAGATTTCAACTGCAACATTCTCTGATCTTTTCCTTCTCCTCCTCTTCCTCTTCTGGTTTAAAGCAAACCACTGAGCCAGGAACTAGCTGATTCAGTGCCCTTGTCAAAGGACCTGTGGAATACATGAGGCACTGGGGCTCTGCACACATGACCTGAGCATATTCATGGCCAGATCCATCTTCATTTCCTAGGCAATAAACCACTATCCTCACCCAAACTCTATGTTCAGTTCAGTTCACTCAGTTGTGTCTGACTCTTTCCAACCCCATGAATCCCAGCATGCCAGGCCTCCCTGTCCATCACCAACTCCCAGAGTTCACTCAACCTCATGTCCTTCGAGTCAGTGATGCCATCCAGCCATCTCATCCTCTGTCATCCCCTTCTGCTCCTGCCCCCAATTCCTCCCAGCATTAGAGTCTTTTCCAGTGAGTCAACTCTTTGCATGAGGTGGCCAAAGTATTGGAGTTTCAGCTTTAGCATCAGTCCATCCAATGAACAACCAAGATTGATCTCCTTTAGAATTGACTGGTTGGATCTCCTTGAAGTCCAAGGGGCTCTCAAGAGTCTTCTCCAACACCACAATTCAAAAGCACCAATTCTTCGGTGCTCAGCTTTCTTTACTATCCAACTCTCACATCCATACATGAACACTGGAAAAACCATAGCCTTGACTAGACAGACCTTTGTTGGCAAAGTAATGTCTCTGCTTTTTAATATGCTGTCTAGGTTGGTCATAACTTTCCTTCCAAGGAGCAAGCGTCTTTTAATTTCATGGCTGCAATCACCATCTGCAGTGATTTTGAAGCCCAGAAAAATAAAGTCAGCCACTGTTTCCACTGTTTCCCCATCTATTTCCCATGAAGTTATGGGACTAGATGCCATGATCTTAGTTTTCTGAATGTTGAGCTTTAAGCCAACTTTTTCACTCTCTATGTAAATGTATTCAATATCCATCCTCTGGAATCCAGGGCTATAAGCTATATTAGGTCACTCTACTGTTTTGGTTTATCATCTCTTCTGTTTGTTTTTTTTTTTTTTGGCTAGGTAATGTTGGTGGTTGGAGGCTTCCCTGGTGACCCATCAGTAAAAGAATCTGCCTGCAATACAGGAGACACAGGACACATGGGTTCAGTCTCTGGGTCGGGAAGAGCCCCTGGAGGAAGGAATGACTACCCACTCTGGTATCCTTGCTTGGAGAGTCCCATGGACAGAGGAGCCTGACAGGCTATAGTCAATAGAGTCACAGAGAGTCAGACATGTCTGAAGTAACTGATCATGCAGTGGTGGTGGTGGTTACACTTTCCTTTTTCATACACCTTCAATTCTACAAATATTAATTAAACATCTGCCCATTTCTCACTACTGGGCTGGAGGTCATGGAGGGTTGAGCATATATATATTAAATATAATATTTATGTGCTTTACATTTATATTATTGTACACATATACACATATATTGGAGAGATGAGATTTACACAGGAAATAGTTGTAAATGGGCTACCATTTGTAAGTGGGATGTCCAAGACAATCAAATGTCTTATTATGTAATGGAAGCTGTATGATCAGTGGGCCATCAACAAGGAGAGAGGAAGCTGTACTGATATAAGGAAGACTTCATCAAGGAAATAGCGTTATAATTGACTCAAATGATGAGCAGGATCTGAAAAGCGGGAAAGCCTCACAGAATGGGGTTGCAATCTGAGAAAAGATACTATATTAAATTAAGGTTATTTTGGTTTCAAGCCACAGAATCCATGCAGAGCTTTGCTACTCAAATGTCATCCTAAAGTAGTAGCATTGACATCATTTGGGAAATTATTGGAAGCAAAGTATCTTGGGCCCCACCACAGACAGACCTACTGAATGAGAATGTTCAGTTTAACCGGATCTTCAGGTGAGTCACATGCAAGTTAAACCTTGCCTAACATTGGAGTAATATAACTGTTCTCAGCCTTGAATGCATATTGGTGTCCAAAATCCAGAAAAAGCTAAATTAGAACTACCAAATCAATACATAGTATTTAGTAAGAATTTATTATACATAGAAGAATATTTTACAAACTGAGAGCTTTCAAAAAGACTGGTATGAAGCTCAGGGGCATGAAGTTACAGAATGTCTCATAAAGTGAAAATGAGAAAGTTGTTTATCCTTTGCAATGATTGGTTACTACACTGGAGGTTTCCAGACAGCGGGGAATTGGTTAAAAGTGATTATCTCATACCATTTTTAAGAAGATGACTTGAGTTTCTTTTATGATTGTCAGAGACATTTACAGTAAATAGCTTAAGTTTCATTTATGTTCATGAAGTAAGATAGATTTATTTTTGTTTATGTGGCTTAGATGGTTTGTCTGCTCAAGAAATTCTCAAGTCTGCTCTCCATATTGTATTTAATTTTAGTATTGGGATCACCTGGGGAACTTTAGAAACAAACAGTACTCCCACTGACCTGAAGCTAGTTTAAATAGTGGACACTGAAGGGGGTGAGTTTATTGAAATGTCACTAGAATGTTTCTTGGAATTAGTAAAGAACAAATTCAAGCTGTCCTGGAATTGCTAGCTACATAGAAATATGAGGTATATTTCATGAATCCTCCTAGAGCAGTGTGTCTCAGTTTTAATATCTACCACTAAACGAAATCAGCTTTGGGTAGAAGAAGACAGAATGATTACTTTATATTCAGGGTCATTTTCAGAGAATTGGAAATTCTGAATGAGCCAGCTGCCCTACAACCAGTACTATAACCACCAGGGTGAAAACGAGCATGGAGGAAGCACTCAGATGAAAACATAGAGTTGATACCTCCTTTCAATTGAAAGCTTCTTGGTTTAGATAACCATGATCATATTCACATGTAATCTTATTGCTTCTTTATTTTGCAGGTGTGGATAGTTTTTTCCTTCTTCTCCTCTAGGTTTTTTGGCTGGTCTAGTAGTTAAATTGATATAAGACCAATTAACAGGAGAGAAACAAACACATTTTATATATACTGAAGCCCCATAAAAATGAGACCCAAAGAGCAGCTAGGCAATTGAGACTTACATAACATCCTGAGCTAAGGACAGGTTATTGGGGTCTGGGGATGCAAAGTGGAGGAAAGCCATTCACAGGAAGGCAGAGAAGATGTTTGGAAGACAAAGTTTACTCTGTTGTGTAGATAAGTTTCTTGGTAAAAATGTACCTCTAGTGCAGTCTCTCTTCCTGGTCCAGGCTCCTTTTTCATGTTGAGGAGGCAGTAAGCTTTTCCTGAATCAGCTGGATTTTGCTTGCCTTTATCTCCTTTTTGGTTTCATTTGTTTCCTTCTATGTATTTTGTAAATGGTTAATTTTTTTAAATAAAATCTCTAACAGTAAAAAATACAGTGTACAATGAAAAGTAAGTCTGCCTTCTACTCTAGACTATCCACCCCACAGTCTTTTCAGATCCCCTGGCAGCACAGCTGATAAAGAATCCACTTGTAATGCAGGAGACCCAGGTTCGATTCCTGGGTCAAGAAGATCCCCTGGAGGAGGGCATGGCAACCCACTCCAGTATTCTTGCTGGAAGAATCCCAATGGACAGAGGAGCCCGGCGGCCTCCAGGCCATGGGGTCGCAAAAAGTCAGACACCACTGAGTGACTAAATGCACGCAGAGATACCAAGGTCTCCTTACACTTGTGCTTTGCAAAGACCATGGTTTCTAGCTCTGAGTTTGATGCAATAAGCCTATAGCATTTGGAGAGTTTCCATAATCATATTATTATGGAAAGACTTTCCAGGAAATAAATTGTATGTTAGCCATTTGAAATGGAAACAAGTAGATCAAATTAGCATCCTAATACCACCTTACCATTGTATCACAAAACTTTAAATTTTAAAAAGCACTTTTGTATGCATTATCTCATTTGATCTTTATATTGATTCTGTGAACTTCTGCAGGACAGGTATTTTTCCCTAATTAAATGGTTTCTGAGGTTCAGAGAGGTTATGGTTTGTGCCATAATTACATTTTTCACCAAAGTAAAAGTACTTCTGAGAATGCTTTGCACACTTCATGGGTAAAATTGAAGTATTGTCAAATATTTATTTTCAGCACTTCTCTTAGGAGGCCTCTTGCCCCTGCCTGCAAAATTCTAGTTGGATTACCCACTATTGTATGGCACCTGACCCCTTTCTCTAATACATTTTCTAGTTTTTCCCAGGCCCAGCTCTTATGATTAACCAAACTCAGGTAATAATGACAATACTTTGCCATTAAACTTGAGTTTTCCAGTTTGCTACACAGCTTCCTCTTTAGGAAAGCACCAATTCATTCAACAAATATTCCATCCTACTCTGTGTCAGGCACTGTTACAGACACTGGGGACATGAAACAGGTAAGCTCCCTGCTCTCTTGGAGCTTACCTTCCACTGGGAGTGGGGAGAAGATCAAGAAAAAAAAAAGAATAAAAATTTTAGATGATGGTCAATGCTATAAAGAAAATTTTAAAAAATGATGGGAGATGATACAGAGAATGACTCATGGAGGGTGCTGACTACTTCAGAGGAGTCAAGAAGATTGAGGAGGTAAGCTTTGAGCTGAGAATTGAATTCTACTCCTGGAGCTGTGCTATTTGCTAGCTGTGTGAACCTCAGGCATGTTTGTTAACCTCTTTAAGTATTATAGTTGACTCTTTTTTAAAAGTTATTTATTTTAATTGGAAGCTAATTACTTTACAATATTGTGGTGGTTTTTGTCATGCATCAGCACGAATCAGCCATGGGTGTTCATGTATTCCTCCCATCCTGAAACCCCCTCCCACCTCCCTCCCCACCCCATCCCTCTGGGTTGTCCCAGAACACCAGCTTTGAGTGCCCTGCCTCATGCATCAAACTTGAGCTGGTCATCTATTTTACATATGGTAGTATACATGTTTCAATGCTATACTCTCAAACCATCTCACCCTTGACTTCTCCCACACAGTCCAAAAGTCTGTTCTTCACATCTGAAAGCATTACAGTTGACTCTTGAACAACACAGGGGGTTAATCCGCCTATAACAGAGTCGGCCATCCATATCCACCATTCTTTCACATCTACAGATTCAACCAGCTACAAATCTTATAGTTCTGTAGTGTTTACTGTTGAAAAACATCTGCATATGAGTAGACCCATATCGTTCAAATCCACCTTATACAAGGGTCAATGGTAGTGTATTCTTCTGTAGAACATGAATTATATATAGTGAAATAACAGCATCTACTTCAAGGTATCATTTTGAGGATTTTAGTTGAGCTCATGTATGCAGCAAATTGTGCACAAAGTTCACTACATAGATAAGTGACCAACAAAGATTAGTGTGTGCTTATCCATTATTTCACTTTGTCCATGTAAACAACCCATTAAATTATGTTAAGGAAATTGAGATTTATAGAGGTGAAATGATAAAAAGTTACTCAATGTGATGATAACTTGCCCAGGTTGTCTATTTGCAGTTAAACAGAGAGTTCTACCAGCAATGCTATCTTTGAGATACTTTGGCAGGCTAAAGACCAAAGGGAGATTTGGTGACAGCCAACCATTTTATGCTATTCAAATCAGAACAGACTTCTAGAGGGGTATGAAGCAACCATTATAATGGTTTCTAGAAAGAAAGCATTATAAGAGATCTGCTGCTGCTAATTCGCTTCAGTCCTGTCCGACTCTGTGTGACTCCAGAGATGGCAGCCCACCAGGCTCCCCTGTCCCTGGGATTCTCCAGGCAAGAACACTGGAGTGGGTTGCCATTTCCTTCTCCAATGCATGCAAGTGAAAAGTGAAAGTGAAGTCGCTCAGTCATGTCCGACTAGTAGCGACCCCATGGATTGCAGCCCACCAGGCTCCTCTGTCCATGAGATTTTCCAGACAAGAGTACTGGAGTGGGTTGCCATTGCCTTCTCCATTATAAGGGATCAGTAATGCTAAATACCATAGGTATAAAGCATCTTCATTAGGTTAGTTGAATGTGTGCAACATCACTTGCTCCTGAATAATAAGCAATACTTATTCATTAAAATGAATACTCTCCTGTAAAACTCTAACTTATTTTTTGCTTAGCCCAGTACATTTCTAATCTAATAGAGCTAGAAAAAAATTAATTCTCATGTGCTCAAATCATTACATTTTTATATTCAACAGTGTCTGATATATAGAATCTATAAAACTTGTGTTATTACAAACTGATAGGTTGTGATGGTGCATAATAAAGTTAAACCAACGTTTACAGGAACGATTGACAACCCTAGGACAAAAAGAGCAAATTTCTTAGTGAAATAATCTTCTTTTTAAGGAAATGTTAAGTGTGTCTTCCTACACCCATCAGAGAGTCAATCACAACATACCTATTAGGATCCCTAGAATCTGGAATCCCCTTCAGGACAGAATCTGGGGTCTATTTTCATCCAGGTCTTTAGCAAAATGAATAGGAAGGGGCATGACTCCTGTCCCAAGTAAGGTCAGAAGCCAATGTGCAGGTGGCTTTGAATTATCCTCAACAACAAAGATAGTCCCCTTTTGTTGTTTCACGCAGTAGCTAACATACAGTTATGTTGAGAAGTCAGAGCTGGCATATTGCATAAAGAATATGCAGATTGTGACCTGCCGGATGAGGAGGCACCAGCTACCACATGGGGGCGCCAGGGAGCTCCCTCTGCATCCTATCTCTCATTTTGGAGACATGAAACCCATGGAGTCAGTTTGATTGAAGGCACAGTTTCAATCAATACAGCCACACAAAGGAAGGCAAATCGCAAGATTTATTATTGCTTGCAGATCTGGGGTTGGTGGTTGTTGGCAGCACAATGAGCCAGGGGAAGGGCAGTCCTCCAACTCAGGTCACAAGCCAGTAAGATAAAGAGCAGGGCAGCAAGTACCTATTACTTATAAGGTGCTTGGGGCAGAGCTCACTATCTTTTTGCAGGTTTAGCTTTAAGTGTGGTTATTTTAAAGCACAGAAAAAGCAAACAGGGAACTTATGGCATCCATCCTAAACTCAAGTCCGTATCTAAATGTCCAGACTCTGGGTGTGAACAGGATTGTCATACTGTTAAATACCTGCCCAGCAAGTCAGAAAAACAAAAGTTGTTTTTTTTTCCTCAAAAGTTCTTTTTCTCATCACAAGTGTTAACTATGTGCCAGACTTAACACATTTGACATGGATTAGCTAATTTAATTCTCACAGCACCCTTACAAGAATAAGAACTACATAGTAGTTTGTTAGGGCTGCCATGACAAAACACAAGAGGGTGGGTGGCTAAAACAATAGAAATTAATTTTCTTGAAGTTCTGGAGTCTAGAAGTCCAAGTTCTAGGTACTGGCAGTGTTGATTTCCTCTGCAGCTCTCTCCTTGGCTTATTGAAGTCCACCTTCTTGCTGCCTCTCCTCTATGCATGTGCATCCCTGGTGTTTCCTCCTCTTCTTATAATGCTAACAGTCATATTGGAATAGGGCCTCATTCTATTTGCCTCATCTTAGTTACCTCTTTAAAGAGCTTATCTCCAAATAAGGTTGCAGCCCGAGGTACTGGGGGTTAGAACCTCGCCTAATGAATTTTGAGGGAAGGGAGAGACAATTTAACCCAAAACATAATATTATCTTTGCTCTAAAAATGAGGAAACTGAGACACTTGGAGATTTGATATCTTGTCCCAAGGTACCACACTGATAAGTGGTAACACTGAAAATTGAACTCAAACAATTTGGCTCCTGAGCTAACAAGTTTTTACTAACTACCCAAGAGTCCCTTGTGTGACAAGGGGATGGAGTTCCCCACCCTCTCCTTGAATACCCCTTAGTAGACTGGTTTCTTTGCAACAATTTCTTAATATACATATGATGGAGGTAAATCTATGACAGTTATTAATAACTGAATTTTTTCATTGATTTTGAGAGAAAGAGAGGGCAGGATACCATTTGTTCACCCAAAGAAGAGCCTCTTATTGAGTGAACATTCATTCCCTAGAAGAGGATCTCTCTGAAGGATAGCTCCATGTTTCTTATATCAATATGCTTCCATCTGAGATGCAACACATTTTGTGAAGAATAGAACCAGGAAACCTTGGTTTCTCTCCCAAGTTCTCAATGTCAGGTTTCCCAAGACCTCTCAGTGACCGGGTATGCTCTGGATAGATCTCACTTCCTGTTCTCAGTGAGGAAGACAAAGGAAAAAGGTGAGGACCAGCCTTATCAGAGCAGACAGTAAAAGTGACCTGAATGCCCCCAAAATTCTGCTCTCTAGAAAACATCAGGGACATCTGTCTGACTTCTGAACAAGTAATATCCCGTCTTGCTTGTTTCGAGTTACTTGAGCAGATTGTTAGCACTCACTCGTGTCTGCTTTCCTCCTTCTGAACTGTTTTCAATAGAATCCTTTTCAGAAGCAGGAGTTTGAAGAGCTATATAGTTCCCAGGAACTACAGCATGTGCTGTCACTGTAGAAGTCTGCTTTATGCAAATACTCTTCCAGCACTGAGGAGATGGTTTTGAGAAATATTTGTCAGTGGCTTCCAAGAGCCACATACTTCCGGGCTTGTGGGGTAAATTCATAATCATTAAGTGCTTTGGAAAATACAGTCCCTTTAGCTTTCTAAATGTCACACCTGAAAAGAGTTTAAAAACGGCCAAGTTTCTAAACATTGGCTTTTTTGGACAAAGGAGTCAAAAAAATAAGAAATTACAGTGAATAAAAAATCTACCTATTGGTTAGCTTCAGAACTGACTGGATTATGCTTCTCCCTCTGCCATTGACAAGAAATGATCTTGCCAATCTATTCTTAAATTTTCAAATTCAAAGAATATCAGAGATTACATAGCCCAGCTCCTTCATAGCACATGGTAGAATCATTAAATTAGCTTCAGGAGTACAGAGACGGTTTTTCTTGTTCACTCTTGTCTTCTCCAGAGCCTAGCACAGTATTTGGCTTATGATAGGTATTCAATAAATAATTTAAAATGGGGAAATGATTAGAAACTCTTATGTCTGAAAAAGTCTTTAAGAAAAGCCATATGATTAATTTCCCTAACTTACTCAAAACTGTGTTAGTCACTCAGTCGGGTCCGACTCTTGTGACCCAAAAGACTGTAGCCCACCAGGCTCCTCTGTCCATGGAATTCTCCAGGCAAGAATATTGGAGTGAGTTGTCATTCCCTTCTCCAGGGGATCATTCTAACCCAGGTCTCCTGCACTGCAGGCAAATTCTTTACCATCTGAGTCACCAGGGAAACCCAAAGTTCAGTTCACTTCAGTTCAGTCGCTCAGTCGTGTCCAACTTTTTGCGACCCCATGAATCACAGCATGCCAGGCCTCCCTGTCCATCACCAACTCCCGGAGTTCACTCAAACTCATGTCCATCGAGTCAGTGATGCCACCCAGCCATCTCATTCTCTGTCGTCCCCGTTTCCTCCCACCCCCAATCCCTCCCAGCATCAGAGTCAACTCTTCACATGAGGTGGTCAAAGTATTGGAGTTTCAGCTTTAGCATCAGTCCTTCCAATGAACACCTAGGATTGATTTCCTGTAGGATGGACTGGTTGAATCTCCTTGCAGTCCAAGGAACTCTCAAGAGTCTTCTCCAGCACCACAGCTCAAAAGCATCAATTCTTTGGCGATCAGCTTTCTTCACAGTCCAACTCTCTCATCCATACATGACCACGGGAAAAACCATAGCCTTGACTAGACGGACCTTTGTTGGCAAAGTAATGTCTCTGCTTTTTAATATACTATCTAGGTTGCTCATAACTTTCCTTCCAAGGAGTAAACATCTTTTAATTTCATGGCACATTCATCATGTTGCTGAAGGCTATAAAAGAAAGAAATTTCACAACCTCTGTAGTGAAATATTCCAAATGCTAATGACCTTCGCTGATAAGAAATCTCTCTGATAGCTTCTCTGTTCCTCATTTGCAGCATTCACAAGTTGATTGTTTCTTTGAAGACCAACATTCAGTTGCCCCTCTGTCAGCTCTTTCTCTAGCCTAAATAGCCTTTACCATTTTGACTCTTTTAGTCATCTCCTTAGTTCTCATTTAGAACCTCTAAGTTTTTCTTGTCCCTTTTAAGAACTAAAATACTCTGAATGTACAGAGGTCAACTATGAAAATGATTACAAAAAATGTAAATGGGATTTAGATAAAATCTATTTCATATGCAAATACACACTAAAATGATAAGGATAAGCCTTTTCTCTTTATTTTAATGCTACTTTCCAATGGGAACTAGGTTTGGCAAGTAGAGAAGAGTCAAGAGAAGATTTTTTTAATGTTTTCCCCCATTTTCCCTGATGAATTTTTTCAGTTCCCCTTACCGTCTGTGCTTGAGAATTCTCTAGGGGACTGCTATTTCAAAGGCATTGTCATGCCTGTTAACTGAACTGCAAATTGTCACCTCTCTCTCGGGAGTTCTAACGCCTAATAAGACTGAAGAAAAATCAAGAAAGTCATTTCTAATTACTGCAGTATTGAAGCTGACCAGAAACAATGCAGATCCAACCTTATTTTTCACATGAGCGATGGAGTCTGTGTTGCTGGCTGCTTTCCTGATTAGCAACAGTAGTTGATTTTTAAGAATATGCCGTAGTTTCCCAGAATAGGACTGTAGACTATTGGTACACTAGAGGAGATGATAAAGGAAGTTTCAGACCTTAATGATAAATCATCATGGGGTTTTGTTTATTTATACAGCTTGAATGCTCCAGAAAATTGAATTTTTTATTATGTTTTTATACCTTTAGTTCCTAAGCCTCATCTCATTCCTATGGGGGAAAAAATATTACAGAAAGCACAGTTTGCCAGCTGATGCACACACTGAAAACGCAGAATGGACACATAGCCTATCAGTACGGGTAGTTTCTTGGCGTCCTGCTTCTTTTGAAAACATTATTTGCAATGTTTCCCTGGCTCCAGAGAATAACATCAAGTATAAATGAAAATAGGTGTAGTCCTGTGAAGCTGCAAAAATATTGAGAAATTGCTTTTCCCTTTGTGTTTTTTTCTTTGTCAACATTATACATACACAAAGATTAAAGAGTCAAATATGTAACAGAGTTCTGTAGTAAAGAAATCATACTTTTATAATATAATTCTATGACATATGAAAAACAGTGGTCCCTTGACCTTGCCTATATCCTATATCTTGCTCTGTGGAGATAATGAAGTAAAAGTGTTAGTTGCTCAGTCATGTCCAACTCTTTGCGACCCTATGGACTGTAGCCCACCAGGCTCCTCTGCCCATGGGATTCTCCAGGGAAGAATACTGGAGTGGGTTGCCATTTCCTTCTTCAGGTTATTTTTCCCGACCCAGGGATTGAACACAGGTCTCCTACATTGCAGACAGATTCTTTACCAGGAGATAACTTTCATTTATTTTAGTGCTTTTACCTTTCTATTTAATGTCATTAATCTAAATCAGCATTGGCCAGTAAAAATATTAGAACCACACATGTCAGTTGTAAATGTTCTAGTAGAAACATTTAAAAAGTTAAAAAATTTTCATTTAACCCACTATGACCAAAATATTATCTTTCATGATGTATTCAATATATTAAAAAAAAAAAGTTTGCATTTTTCCATACTAAGCTTCTGAAATCCAGTACATAGTTTACATTTACAGCACATCTCTGTTTGGACATTAAATTTTCATTAGAAATGTTTGATCTGTGTTTAAGCTCCCTATAGTTTGAAAAAGGAAATCACATACCCATGTTATTCCAGATACACTTAGAAGCTTTCTAATAACTGAATTGAGTTTAAGACCTTTAAATTTTAATTGGTAAAAATTAAATCAGTTTAAAAATTCAATACCTCAATTGGTCCAGCCATACTTCAGGTGCTCCATATCCACATATGGACAGTACCTATTTTGCTGGACATTGCAGGTCTAAATGATATGCCTATATTGTTTCTTTGTTAGATTTTAGTTTTTGATGTAATTTAGTAACATCCTGCTGTTGAAAATTAGACTTAACTCTTTCATCATCCTCAGCCTCTCACAGACACAGACGCATACTCTCTTCCTATCTTCCCATCCTTCCCTAATTACATCATTAAATTAAATCAAACTTTATAGTTAATAGTTATCTTTTCCCCCCTTAGCTTTTATATATATATATAAATATATATATATAGTCGCAAAGAGTCGGACACGACTGAGCTACTGAACTGAACTGAATATATATAAGTTCCTTCCCATGTAAAAATCTCCTTTAATACATTTGGATACATCAAGTTTTCAATTAATTTCATGTTCTTGGCAAACACATCTCCTATGGCCTTTAGAATAGAGTGTGCTGAGTCTGCCTGTCACCATCATTCTGGGAATTCCCTATGCCTCTTTTCTAAGTTGGAAACCATGTAACTTTTATTACCAGCCTTCCTCCTTCTTGGTTTATTCCTCCATTTTGGTAGAAGATATGTCCCACTTATTTTCTGGAAAAGTGTACATGGGAAAGGGAGGTATTTTTTGAGATTTTTCAAGTTTGAAAATGTGTTTTCACATTTGTTTGGTTATGTATAGCATTCCAGGTTGAAAATATTTACTTTGTAACATATTGAAAGTTTGTTCTATTGCCTTCTGGTTTCCAATATTGCAACTGAGAAAATTTTTGCCATTCCAAATCCTGTTTATTCTCTCTGAAAGCAAGTAAGATCTCTTTGTCCTAAGTATCTGTGGATTGATGTCTTTGGAAATGGGATTTTTTCTTGAATAATTATTTGATTTTCTTCACTACATTTTCTCTGTTATTTTTCCGAAACTCATTAATATTTTAATGTTGGACTTCTTATATTGTTTCAGTCACCCAGTTGTGTCCGACTCTGCAACCCCATGTTCTACAGCATACCAGGCCTCCCTGCCCCTCATCATCTCTCAGAGTTTGCCCAAGTTCATGTGATTCTCTAATTCCACATATCCTTTCTCTCCCTTTCCTATCACTTTATCTTTTTACTCTACATTCTAAAGATTTCTAGTTACATTGTCTTTAAAGCATTCTACTCTTTTGATTGTTTTCATTTTTGCTATGTTTTTAAATCTCTGAGACATCTTTCTTAATCTATAAATGGGATATGTGTTTAAGATTTGTTATTGTTTCATGGATTTTTTTAATATCATATATCTCAACTGCATATTCTATTTCTCCCCAGTTCCTTTTATTCAACTTTTGTATATGTGTTTGTTTATTGTTTTGGTCTCTGTCATTCATATGAGACGTTCCTCAAATCTCTAGTCATCATTTGCTCTCTGTTTATGTTGAAGGATGAGAAATTGAAAAGCCAGCTATAAACTCTGAGCCTGCATGTTTCATTTTAGGGTATTCTGGCTGAGTCATTTCTTTAGAGAAGCCTTCATTTCGGTATTTTTAGGTCTTCCTGTTATGTTGGTTAGATTCACCAAAAAACTCTTCAGATTTGCTGCCTGGATAATGATATCATGAGAAATGAGTGGCAAGAGAGCATTGGGGATCTCAATATTTAACTAATGCTACTGTTTTCAGTGTAATATGTAACCCAACCATCAATTGTGACTGGTGACCCCTGCTCAGAGCCTCTATTTTACCCTCTACAGAATATAAATTTCTAATCTTCTGTCAAGGTATGGAAAGACTTGTTCTCCAGTACATGGAGAAGAAAAGGGGACTTTATAGATCTGTTTTTTTAATGTAAAATTTGACAATGCAAGTTCTTTGTTTCTCTTTCTCCATTGTCAGTTTAGGATTAGGTTTTCTTGGGGTTTCTAGATCAAGTATTACTTACTCATAAGCTTTCCAGCTTCTCAAAATTTACTGCTCTGGGAACCGTTCATGTTTACTTTCTACCGTAGTAAAAGAAAGAAAGTGAAAGTCGCTCAGTTGTGCCGACTCTTTGCAACCCCATGGGTATAGTCCACGGAATTCTCTAGGCTAGAATACTGGAGTGGGTAGACTTTCCCTTCTCCAGGGGATGTTTATGCCTTTTAAAATATCCCTTTAGCTTTTAGGAGATATCAAAGGCTATATTTTTTGCAATCTGCCGTCTTTAATTTTAAATCCTACTTGCCACTCTTTAGTGTTTTTGTGTAACATCATTGATTTTTCAGGTACAAATAGTATATGAAACACTTCCTCCCCTGAATCTCTAACCCATTTTTCTCTTTTGTGAGAAATTTCTGCAAATCCCAAGTTGCCATGGTAACATCTGCATCCTATCCACTGTGTAGAGATGGTACACAGTAAGACAATAATTCCTGGATAAGGAAAGGTAGCCAAATCCTCTGTGTAATAAATGATACTAGACAGAATTAAGTGATTCTCATATTGCATTGAATTTTTGTCTGTATTTAAATAAAACACTTTAGATTGAGAGAGGGAAAGCAAGGACAAATGTTAATATTGCTCTAATTGCATTCTTTTAAAGTTACTTCAATTTTAATTTATTTGTATCTTAAATAATTTTCAAAATGTCACCAGCAAGCTCTACCTTAACAACCCTCAAGTACTACATCTGTCCTCAGGTACTGTGATGTTCGATCAGATCTTTTTTCTTTTCCTTGGCTACTTCAGACTGCAGAAGGAATAAACCTGTTAAGAGTCCTATATGTCTTTTCATCTTACCCCATGTGTTTTCTATAGTTCCAAATCTTTTTGTCCCTAAAGCTGCAGAATTTTTATTTTCTCATTCTACAGTGGTCTGTTTGATTCCTTAACCATAAAGTCTACTGGCTAGATCTCTGACGTACACTATAATACATTAAAATGAGTCCAGTTTGTGATTTGCCACTATGCTTTGATATTGTGGATATTAGGTTGGTTGCTTAAGTAAAGAGTATAATTAAACACCAAGCTGAGCCCCATCTTCTTACATACAGCCTAAAATTCAAGATGAAAAACATGAACTAGTACTGCCACTATTTGCCTAAAATTATTGGTGTTGTCAGAGAGTGTGTAGGAAAGAGCGTTCATCAAGAGCCCCAGAAATCAACCATATGAAGTCCAACAGGTCTTAACAATCAGTAGGTAAAGCTCTAACCTCAGGCAGAAGTGAACTACTTTTCATGGAATATCCAAAATCATCTGCAGTAATGGTAGTCTATTTTGAAAGAAATCATATATGTTAGGCTAACCCTAGAGGTACAATATTGTACTTAATTCAAAAGAGTTGTTAGTCCATGTAAGATTCAGAGAATTCACAACAATATTTCCAACATAATTCATGGTGCAATTGATACTCATTGGCTATTCTATTTAACTCTTTATGTCAGAGTCAACAATAGGTGTGGCTTTGCTGTCAGGTTCATGGGCCTATTAAAGATGTTGGTTCCCATAAGTGAGCTGATATGTAGGAAATTTTTCAAAAGTTTAGTTATATGTGCAATTTTATCCCCACCTCTATGTAGTCATACCGAGAGTTGGAGGTGGGTAGTGTTGAGGGTTGGTGAAGTGTACATTTGCTGGAACTGATTCTGACTAGATTCTTGAATTTTATTGCTTATCTTCTTTTCAGCAATAGCCTAAGTTGACGTTCAAAGATTGTAACTCATAAGATCTGTGATCATTTTTTTTAATACTTTAAAAAATTGAATATAACTCTCCATACTATAATACTTTTTGGTGACAAAAACAAAAGAACTAAGATTCCAAAGGTTGATGACTGAAAAACTGTGGTTCAGGCAGGAAATTCTGTAGCAATTGCTCAGTTGAATTTCTCAAGCTTCACTTTGCTTTGGTCTGATCATTAAAACCCCCAAAGACAGAGAACAAGGCCCAGATAACACCTGTCATCCTGCTAAGTGACTTGTGTTGAAACTTATGGATGTATTTTCTTTATCATGATAGCATCATCTCTTGCAAAGCTACCCAGGAAGAACAGATAAATGTCTGATGACAAAAGCCATTTCTTTGGGATAAGCTCTCTGCAAAAGGTCCACGGTGTTCAGATCAGTACCCAAACAGATGTACACCATCATGTTGGTCACTATGTTATGCCTCAGTGAGAAATGGTCTTTGAAACAAATGTCACTTGAGGAAAGAGGGGAATTTTCATAAATTGCCTGTACAACATATATAGAAAAATCGCAAAAAAAAAAAAAAAATAGGACCATGAAACCAAGGCTCCACATAAGTTTGATTCACCCCAAACAGAAATTTCTATGGCCATTTCTAGAATCCTGAATGTGCCACTATACACTACAGTATAAAGACTGATTCTTCTGATTCACCTTTGGGGGATCTTTATAATAACATATGTTCTTGGTCATGGAAAGCTGTAGTGAAAGTACACTGCATGAGGTCTGAAACACGAAGAAGGTTGTGGCTGACAGGGCATTGTGAACAACAGGATATCTTGGGCTGAGTTCTGCTGTAACAAAAGTAGGCAGCACCTAGCATGGAACCTGGTGGGTACTAATTGCTCAAGAAATAACAGAGAATTACGGATGGTGATGAGGATGATATTACTCTCATATACCCCAACCATAAGTCTTAGACACAGGAGATAATATAATTTTTTTTCTGCCAATCTATTTTTTAATGTGTAAGGATGTGTTTTATACATGAAATACTGGCCTTTTAAAAATTAAGTTTTGGAAACATCATCCTTGCCACTATCCTGAAAAAAAAAAAATAGTTAAAGCATTATGCTGAATAGCTAAAAGCAAAATGAGAGAACTTTTCTCTAAATCAAGGAACCTGTAGTTTGTTTTTTTGTTTTTTTGTTTTTTTTTTAGTTGGAGGATAATTGTTTTACAATACTGTATTGGTTTCTGCCATACATCAACATGAATCAGTCACAGATATACACATGTTCCCTTCCTCCTGAACTCCCCTCCCATCGCCCTTCCCATCTCACCCCTCTTGGTTGTCACAGAGCACTGGGCTGAGCTCCCTGTGTCAGAAAGCAAATTCCCACTTGCTATCTATTTTACATATGGTAATGTATACGTTTCCATGCTATTATCTCAATTCATCCCACCCTGAAGTTTTATCAAAGCAGTTAAATAGTCTATTAAATAGGTGGAAATACAATCTTATTTTATAAATTCTAACTTACATATATATATATATTTATAACATATATAATACATTTCTCCCTTCTTTTCCCATCGAGAGAGAGAAACAGAGAGAAAATAATGTAACTGGGGAAATATGGCAAAAAAAAAAAAAAAAACATGGTGAAGAGGACAAGTTGTTGCTCCCATTAGCAAGGTGACTTTCTCTTCTTTGGGTTCAGTTCAGTTCAGTCGCTCAGTCGTGTCTGACCCTTTGCGACCCCATGAACTGCAGCACACCAGGCCTCCCTGTCCATCACCAACCCCTGGAGTCTACCCAAACTCATGTCCATTGAGTCGGTGATGCCATCCAACTGTCTCATCTTCTCTGTCCCCTTCTCCTATGGCCTTCAATCTTTCCCAACATCAGGGTCTTTTCAAAAGAGTCAGTTCTTCGCATCAGGTGGCCAAAGTATTGGAGTTTCAGCTTCAACATCAGTCCTTCCAATGAACAATCATTATTGATTTCCTTTAGGATGGACTGGTTGGATCTCCTTGCAGTCCAAGGGACTCTCAAGAGTCTTCTCCAACACCACAGTTCAAAAGCATCAATTCTTCGGCGATCAGCTTTCTTCACAGTCCAACTCTCACATCCATTCATGACCATGGGAAAAACCATAGCCTTGACTAGACGGACCTTGGTTGGCAAAGTAATGTCTCTGCTTTTTAATATACTATCAAGGTTGGTAATAACTTTCCTTCCAAGGAGTAAGCGTCTTTTTACATCATGGCTGCAGTCACCATCTACAGTGATTTTGGAGCCCAAAAAAATAAATTCTGTCACTGTTTCCCCATCTATTTGCCATGAAGTGATGGGACCAGATGCCATGATCTTTGTTTTCTGAATGTTGAACATCAAGCCAACTTTTTAACTCTCCTCTTTCACTTTCATCAAGAGGCTCTTTAGTTCTTCTTCACTTTCTGCCATAAGGGTGGTGTCATCTGCATATCTGAGGTTATTGATATTTCTCCCAGCAATCTTGATTCCAGCTTGTGCTTCTTCCAGCCCAGCATTTCTCATGATGTACTCTGCATGTAAGTTAAATAACCACTGTGACAACATACAGCCTTGACGTACTCCTTTTCCTATTTGGAACCAGTCTGTTATTCTATGTCCAGTTCTGACTGTTGCTTCCTGACTTGCATACAGATTTCTCAAGAGGCAGGTCAGGTGGTCTGGTATTCCCATCTCTTTCAGAAATTTCCACAGCTGTGATCCACACAGTCAAATGCTTTGGCACAGTCAATAAAGCAGAAATAGATGTTTTTCTGGACTCTCTTGCTTTTTCCATGATCCAGTGGATGTTGGCAATTTGATCTCTGATTCCCTGCCTTTTCTAAAACCGGCTGGAACATCTGGAAGTTCACAGTTCACATATTGCTGAAGCCTGGCTTGGAGAATTTTGAGTATTACTTTGCTAGCATGTGAGATGAGTGCAACTGTGTGGTAGTTTGAGCATTCTCTGGCATTGCCTTTCTTAGGGATTGGAATGAAAACTGACCATTTCAGTCCTCTGGCCACTGCTGAGTTTTCCAAATTTGCTGGCATATTGAGTGCAGCACTTTCACAGCATCATCTTTCAAGATTTGAAATAGCTCAACTGGAATTCCATCACCTCCACTAGCTTTGTTCGTAGTGATGCTTTCTAAGGCCCACTTGACTTCACATTCCAGGATGTCTGGCTCTAAGTGAGTGATCACACCATCATAATTATCTGGGTCATGAAGATCTTTTTTGTATAGTTCTTCTGTGCATTCTTGTCACCTCTTCTTAATATCTTTTGCTTTTGTAAGGTCCATCAAATTTCTGTCCTTTATTGAGCCCATCTTTGCATGAAATGTTCCTTTGGTATCTCTAATTTTCTTGAAGTGATCTCTAGGCTTTCCCATTCTATTGAAGTAGGGCTCTTATGAGGTGGAGAGATAGAAGGAACTTATTTCAGACTAGCCAGGCAAGGTGAATTGGCTGCTTACTAAAAGACAAAGTACTTGATGTAGAAGTACCCTGGTCATTCTGACCTCCACTTTAGCCTCCTGGCAGTGAGGCCAAACCCATAGAATGACTTTTTGATTGTAATTCAGAACGAGATCATAACATTAAAGATTAGTAAAACTGACACCAAATTGTACATAAGTGTATATTTCTTTTAAAAGACAAAGCTAAAGCAAAAGGAAATCTTAAAAGCCAAATTATCTTTTTATAGATTTAAGTAAAGCTTTTTTTGTTATTTAAAAAATACTTTCCCCCCCCCAATAGATTATAGATATAGTGTGCTAATCTTTTTCCTAAAACACATATTAGGGTTTGTGCCTTATTGCTTGGACTATAGGTTTGTGCCATACTACCACCACCTGGTGGCAGCATACCTAAATTGATACTTTGTAAGATTTTTTTTCTTTTTCATTTTAACAATGTGAGTATTCCTTTGAAAGGCAACAACCACAAAACTAGAAATATAAAGGACAGAAAATATCACCCCTACTCATCCAGGTACTTAGAGCCCATTTTGGGGCACTTATTAATCCACTTCCCCCATAAATATAGACTATTGTGATCCCCTTTCTGCCATTTACCTGTACATTTATTTTCTTGGTTGCTAATAAGAGTCGGACACGACTGAGCGACTGAACTGAACTGAACTGAACTGAATTTGAGACAATTTGGCCTTGGCACAGATATTGAATCCTATTTTTTCAAGTTCAATACAGATTGCCAAGTGTTGGAGACAAGCTTATGGGCCTTGTGCGAGTGGCTCTTGAATGCTTTGATTAATTTGTTAATGAGGCAGGTGGAATCTCATTATGTGAAAGTTTGTCCTCCTGAAAATATCTTAGCTGTACAATAACGAGATTGCATAAACAGGGCTTGTCAGGGATAAGATGATGAGACATATGAAACTTCTCTTGAGTACCCTGCCTTCTTCCCCCTTTGTCAGTACCTCACATCTTTTGTAGCAGGCTTCTCTCTCCAGTCACCTGTTCTAGTTCTCTCCTCCCTGTCCAAGATACAGTGGCTCACCCACCCCTCCCCTATAGCCTTTCCAGGGCTTTCCTTGCCACATTTCACCAGTCTCCACAATCAAATGGAAATTGATCTCTCCTGAATCTTCTCTCAAGCTCTTCAGGATTCTTAATGCAGGGATTTCCAACCTTCTCGCCACAGCAATGCCTATGTGTGATGACATTCCCATATATGAAACGACTCTCATCACATACCAGGATTTCTACCATTCCTGGTGCACAATGAGTAATTCTTGACCACTCAAGAAAGCATATACAAGTGGGAAGGAGTAGAAGTGATGATATTAGAGGACTATCCTTGAAAGTGCTCTGTTTTAATTTTAGTTTTTAAATAGATCTTTTAATAAACAACAGGGCTTCCTTCATAGCTCAATTGGTAAAGAATCTGCCTGCAATGCAGGAGGCCCGGGTTCAATTCCTGGGTCAAGAAGATCTCCTGGAGAAGGAAATGGCAACCCACTCTAGTATTCTTGCCTGGAGAATCCCACAGAAAGAGGAGCCTGGCAGGCTAGAGTCCATGATATCACAACAGTCAGAACCACCACCACAATAAACAACAATGACCTACTGTATAGCACAGGGAACTATACTCAATATCTTATAATAACCTATAATGGAAAAGAATCTGAAAAAGGATATGTGTATATATAATATACATATATATGTATAACTGAATCACTTTGCTATACACTTGAAACTTACACAAAATTGTAAATTAACTATGCTTTTTTAAAATTAAAAAATTAAACTTCAGAAATGTTTAATCCCCTATGTTACTTATGATATCTCACAGCTGACTGTGAGATACCAATATGTCAAGACACTCCAATACACTATTCTGGCCATGGTCAAACCACAAAATGGTTTGACACAATATGCAACCATTTTATCTGAGGATCACACATTTGCTAAAATATGTTGAACTGCTTCCCTTTATTCTCCAAAATAAGTATAATAACATGAGAAGGAATAGAGTAACATTTTGATAGATTATTGGGAGAGATATTTGGACCTGATAGGGCTTTCTCGATGGTTCAGCAGGTAAAGAATCCACCGGCAATGCAGGAGACACAGGAGACATGGGTTTGATCCGTGGGTTGGGAAGATCCCCTTGATAAGGAAATGGTAAGCCACCCCAGTGTTCTTGCCTGGAAAAATTCCCATGGACAGAGGAGCCTGATGGTCTGCAGTCCGAAGGTTGCAAAGAGTCAGACACAACTAAGCATGAATGTAAATAAAAGGCCTTTTACTAGTTTTTAAATAGTATCAGGGAGTCAATTTCTTACTCTATCTATGCATAGTATCAATCCTTTGTAATTTCCTCGGTCTTGACTTAGTAGATATTAGATTAATTTCCCAGCATGCCTTTTTGAAGGATTAAACCCTGTTTGAACTATATGATTGTAGCTTAACCTGTCATATTTATTGCAACCCCAGCTCCAACATAGGCTTCTTATTAAACCAAGGGTGAACTGAACCAATTTGGATATGGAGATGACAAGAAAATCAGTTTGTTTCTGGGTGACTAGACAAGAACACAGAATCCTGAGGACTGAGGTTGCCATGCTTGTTATTATGTAGAAAAAAGGAGCAGAGGATAATAAGCAACTAGGTGATAAAAGTACTTCTTTTAGTTTCTTCTTAAAAGCTGGTTATATTACTATCCCTGAGTGCTCTGAAATACTCCCTTATCCTCATTATAATTTCTCTCTCTTATTTTTTTTTTTCCTTAAGAACTGTGGTGCTGGAGAAGACTCTTGAGAGTCCCTTGGACTGCAAGGACATCCAACCAGTCCATTCTAAAGATCAATCCTGGGTGTTCATTGGAAGGACTGATGCTAAAACTGAAACTCCAATACTTTGGCCACCTCATGCGACGAGTTGACTCGCTGGAAAAGACTTTGATTCTGGGAGGGATTGAGGGCAAGAGGAGACGGGGACAACAGAGAATGAGATGGCTGGATGGCATCACTGGCCCGATGGACATGAGTTTGAGTGAACTCTGGGAGTTGGTGATAGACAGGGAGGCCTGGCATGCTGTGATTCATGGGGTCGCAAAGAGTCGGACACGACTGAGCGACTGAACTGAACTGAACTGATGCAAACTTCCAACTTTAGGATAAAAAAAAATGTTTCTTGCTGACACTTTAGCAATAAAATGCAGCTAACTACCCTAGCTTTAGCACCCAGAGAAAGCAGTGAATATGTTATCCACTAATTTCCAAGACAGCAATAAAATTTACCTGTTTAACTCAGTATATATGAATAGTATATGTAAATTTTACTGAGAATTTTAATTGCTTTTCCCAAATACATGTGAGAAGAACTTTGACAGTCTAGGAAAATATATTATTTTTCTCTTGGTTCCCAGAATATGGAAGATGTAATTTCCCAAATGGCACCCTTGTGGTCTGTAAGTTGATGCAGCTTCCCCAAGTGTCTAACTTCCCCACGGAGACGAGTAGAAGCCCTTAGAGATTTGGGCTCATTAACAATGAAAGATATTTGAGGTTTACTCAATGAATGTGGAGCAGTGTTAAAATATGGCTCTTTTAGAGGCAGTTTGAGATTTTTCTCTCTGACGATAGCTTTTCAATACTCTCTAATAGACTATTGAGCCTGAAAGGAAAGCACCTTGCAAGTGAAACATGTATGGCAAGTGTTTATGAATACTAAGTTAGTCCTGCACTGCATGGAAATTTTAAATGCAATGGTTCCAGTTAAAATCAATTTCTGTACCCAGCAAGGATCTCATTCAAATATGAAAGACAAATCAAAAGCTTTACAGACAAGCAAAAGCTGAGAGAATTCAGCATCACCAATCCAGCTCTCCAACAAATGCTAAAGGATCTTCTCTAGACAGGAAAAACAGAAAAGGTGTATAAACTCGAACCCAAAATAACAAAGTAAATGGCAACAGGATCATACTTATTAACAATTACCTTAAATGTAAATGGGTTGAATGCTTCAACCAAAAGACAAAGACTGGCTGAATGGATACAAAAAAAAGACCCCTATATATGCTGTCTACAAGAGACCCATCTCAAAACAAGGGACACAAACAGAATGAAAGTGAAAGGCTGGAAAAAGATATTTCATAAAAATGGAGACCAAAAGAAAGCAGGAGTAGCAATACTCATATCAGATAAAATAGACTTTGAAGTAAAGGCCATAAAAAGAGACAAAGAAGAACACTACATAAACATCAAAGGATCACTCCAAGAAGAAGATATAACAATTATAAATATATATGCACCCAACATAGGAGCATCACAATATGTAAGGCAAATGCTAGCAAGTATAAAAGGGGAAATTAACAGTAACACAAAATAGTGGGAGACTTTAATACCCCACTCACACCTATGGATAGATCAACTAAACAGAAAATTAGCAAGGAAACACAAACTTTAAATCATACAATGGACCAGTTAGACCTAATTGATATCTATAGGACATTTCACCCCAAAACAATAAATTGCACCTTTTTCTCAAGTGCACACGGAAACTTCTCCAGGATAGATCACATCTTGGACCATAAACCTAGCCTTGGTAAATACAAAAAAATTAAAATCATCTCAAGAATCTTTTCTGATCACGATGAGGTAAGATTAGATGTCAACTACAGGAAGGAAAAAAAACTATTAAAAATGCAAACATATGGAGGCTAAAAACACACTTCTGAATAACCAACAAATCACAGAGGAAATCAAAAAAGAAATCAAAATATGCATAGAAAGGAATGAAAATG
Source organism: Moschus berezovskii (assembly GCF_049115385.1). Taxonomy (NCBI): domain Eukaryota; kingdom Metazoa; phylum Chordata; class Mammalia; order Artiodactyla; family Moschidae; genus Moschus; species Moschus berezovskii. The sequence goes on along the minus strand of NC_142488.1, from coordinate 86,176,363 downwards.
AAAACACACAACCCAAAACCTATGGGATTCACTAAAAACAGTGAGGAAGGCTCATAGCAACACAAGCTTACCTCAAGAAACAAGAAAAAAATCAAATAAATAACCTAACTTTACACCTAAAGCAACTAGAAAAAGAAGAAATGAAGAACCCCGGGGTTAGTAAAAAGAAAGAAATCATAAAAATTGGGGCAGAAATAAATGCAAAAGAAACAAAGAAGACCATAGCAAAAATCAACAAAGCTAAAAGCTGGTTCTTTGAGAAGATAAATAAAATTGACAAACCATTAGCCAGACTCATCAAGAAACAAAGGGAGAAGAATAAAATCAACAAAATTAGAAATGAAAACAGAAAAATCACAACAGACAACACAGAAATACAAAGGATCATAGACTACTATCAGCATCTATATGCCAATAATTTGGACAGCCTGGAAGAAATGCATGAATTCTTAGAAAAGTTTAACTTTCCAAAAGTGAACCAGGAAGAAATAGAATATCTTAGCAGACCCATCACAAGCATGGAAATCAAAACTGTAATCAGGAATCTTCCAACAAACAAAAGCCCAGGACAAGACGGCTTCACAGCTGAATTCTACCAAAAATCTAGAGAAGACATAACACCTATCCTACTCAAACTCTTCCAGAAAATTGCAGAGGAGGGTAAACTTCCAAACTCATTCTATGAGGCCACCATCACCCTAATTCCAAAACCAAAGATGCCACAAAAAAGGAAAACTACAGACCAATATCACAGATGAACATAGATACAAAAATCCTTAACAAAATTCTAGCAGAGTCCAACAACATATTAAAAAGATCATATATAATGACCAAGTGGGTTTTATTCCAGGGATGCAAGGATTCTTCAATATCTGCAAATCAATCAATGTAATACACCACATTAATAAATTGAAAGATAAAAACTATATATTATCTCAATAGATGCAGAGAAAGCCTTTGACAAAATTCAACATCCATTTATGATTAAAAAAATAAAACCCTCCAGAAGGCAGGCATAGAAGGAACATACTCAACATAATAAAAGCCATATATGATAAACTCACAGTAAACATTATCCTCAATGGTGAAAAATTGAAAGCAGTTCCCCTAAAGTCAGGAATAAGACAAAGATGCCCACTCTCAACACTACTATTAAACATAATTTTGGAGGTTTTAGCCACAGCAATCAGAGTAGAAAAATAAATAAAAGGAATCCATACTGGAAAAGAAGAGGTAAAACTCTCACTGTTTGCAGATGACATGATTCTCTATATAGAAAACCCTAAAGATACCACCAGAAAATTACTAGAGCTAATCAATGAATATAGTAAAGTTGCAGGATATAAAATTAACACAGAGAATTCTCTTGCATTTCTATACACTAACAATGAGAAAGCAGAAAGAGAAATTAAGGAAACAATTCCATTCACTATTGCGATGAAAACAATAAAATACGTAGGAATAAATCTACCTGAAGAAACAAAAGACCTATATATAGAAAACTATAAAACTGATGAAAGAAATCTAAGATGACACAAATAGATGGAGAAATAAGAATCAATATAGTGAAAATGAGTATACAACCCAAAGCAATCTATAGATTCAATGCAATCCCTGTCAGGTTCTGTGAAAAAATGGTATTTTTCACAGAACTAGAACAAACAATTTCACAGTTTGTATGGAAATGCCAAAAACTTCAAATAGCCAAAGCAATCTTGAGAAAGAACAATAGAACTGGAGGAATCAACCTGCCTGACTTCAGACTATACTGCAAAGCTACAGTCACCAAGACAGTATGGTATTGGCACAAAAACAGAAATAGAGATCAATGGAACAATATAGAAGGCCCAGGGATAAATCCACGTACCGATGGACATCTTAACTTTAACAAAGGAGGCAAGAATATATAATGGGAGAAAAGGCAATCTCTTTAACAAGTGGTGCTGGGAAAACTGGTCAACCACTTGTAAAAGAATGAAACTAGAACACTTTCTAAGACCATACAGAAAAATACACTCAAAGTGGACTAAAGATCTAAATGTAAGACCAGAAACTATAAAACTCCTTGAGGAAAACATAGGCAAAACACTCTCTGACATAAATCACAGCAGGATCCTCTATGACCCATCTCCCAGAGTAATGGAAATAAAGGCAAAAATAAACAAATGGGACCTAATTAAACTTAAAAGTTTTTCCAAAATGAAGGAAGCTATCAGTGCAGTTCAGTTCAGTTGCTCAGTCATGTCCGACTCTTTGCGACCCCATGAATCACAGCACGCCAGGCCTCCCTGTCCATCACCAACTCCCAGAGTTCACTCAAACTCATGTCCATAGAGTCAGTGATGCCATCCAGCCATCTCATTCTCTGTCGTCCCCTTCTCCTCCCGCCCCCAACCTTTCCCAGCATCAGAGTCTTTTCCAGTGAGTCAACTCGTCGCATGAGGTGGACAAAGTATTGCAGTTTCAGTTTTAGCATCAGTCCTTCCAATGAACACCCAGGATTGAGTTCCTCTAGAATGGACTGATCGGATCTCCTTGCAGTCCACGGGACTCTCAAGAGTCTTCTCCAGCACCACAGTTCAAAAGCATCAATTCTTCAGCGATCAGCTTTCTTCACAGTTCAACTCTCACATCCATACATGACCACGGGAAAAACCATATCCTTGACTAGACAGACCTTGGTTATAAGTAAGGTGAAAAGACACCCTTCAGAATGGGAGAAAATAATAGCAAATTAAGCAACTGACAAAGAATTAATCTCAAAAATATACAAGCAACTCCTGCAGCTCAATTCCAGAAAAATAAACGACCCAATCAAAAATTGGGCCAAAGAACTAAACAGACATTTCTCCAAAGAAGACATACAGATGGCTAACAAACACATGAAAAGACGTTCAACATCACTCATAATCAGAGAAATGCAAATCAAAACCACAATGAGGTATCATCTCACGCCATTCAGAATGGCTGATATCAAAAAGTCTACAAACAATAAATGCTGGAGAAAAGGGAACCCTCTTACACTGTTAATGGGAATGAAAACTAGTACAACCACTATGGAGTACAGTGTGGAGATTCCTTAAAAAACTGTAAATAGAACTCCCACATGACTCAACAATCCCACTGCTGGACATAAACACCAAGGAAACCAGAATTGAAAGAGACACGTGTACTCCCATGTTCATCGCAACACTGATTACAGTCGCTAGGACATGGAAGCAACCTAGATGTCCATTGGCAGATGAATGGATAAGAAAGCTGTGGTACATATACACAATGGAATATTACTCAGCCATTAGAAAGAATTCATTTGTATCCATTCTAATGAGGTGGATGAAACTGGAGCCTATTATACAGAGTGAAGTAAGTCAGAAAGAAAAACACCAATACAGTATATTAATGCATATGGAATTTAGAAAGATTGTAACGATGACCCCATATGCAAGACAGCAAGGGAGACACAAATTTAAAGAACAGATTTTGGACTCTGTGGAAGAAGGCAAGGGTGGGATGATTTGAGAGAATAGTATTGAAACAAGTTTTTTATCATATGTGTAATAGATCACCAGTCCAGGTTCAATGCATGAGGCAGGGTGCTCAGGGCTGGTGCACTGGGATGACCCTGAGGGATGGGATGGGGAGGGAGTTGGGAGGGGGTTCAGGATGGGGGACACATGTATACCCATGGCTGATTCATGTCAATGTATGCAAAACCCAATACAATATGTAAAGTAATTAGCCTCCAATTAAAATATATTAATTTTTAAAAAATCAATTTCTTCCATAAAATAATGATTGGTTCCATCCAAAACTGTACATAATAGAGAAATGCCCTGACTTAGCAACTATATATTTAGTGATAAATATACTTATCTACCAAGCCTGATGTTTGTGGTCATTTCATTATAATCATCATTATTTTATTGAATTAACATAGTTTTAAGAATAATCTGGCTAGAAAACAGATGCCCTGGCTCTGATAATGTACAGTTACTGTATTCCTAAGCAAGCATGATTTCTTTTCAGCTTCATTGATTTCTTAAGAATGTCTTTTGAAATAAGCAACTCAGCCTTGAATGACAGAAATAGACAAAACAACAACAATAACAACACTGTGGATGCCCCCCTACCATCTCTTTCCTGCCAGAGGGCTCCAGGTAATTGTGTTCATTGAGGTGATATTCACATAGCATAAAACTGACCATTTTAAAATATAAAATTAAGTGGCATTTATTACATTCAGTGTTGTATGACTATCAATTCTATTTAGTTCCGAAACATTGTCATCATTCTAAAGGGAAAATCCATACTCATTAAGTAGTAATTCCCCATTCCCATCTCCCACCAGCCATAGCAAACACTAACCTGTGTTCTGACTCTGTGGATTTATCCATTCTGGATATTTCATGTGAATGTAACAGTCATGCTATGAACATTTGTGTATGAGGGTTTTGTTTTGTTTTGTTTTCAATGCTTTTGGGTATGAGTGTATGCATGCTAAGTCGCTTCAGTCATGTCTGACTCTTTGCGACCCTATGGAGCCACCAAGGCTCCTCTGTCCATGGGATTCTCCAAGCAAGAATACTGGAGTGGGTTGCCATGCCCTCCTCCAGGGGATCTTCCTGACCCAGAGATTGAACCAGCATCTCTTATGTCTCCTGAATTGCCAGGTGGGTTCTTTACCACTAGCACTGCATGGAAAGCCCCTCCTTTGGGTATATAGGAGTATAATTGGTGGGTCATATGGTATTTCCACGTTTAATGTTTTGAGCAACCACCGAACTGTTTTCCACAGTGGCTGAACCATTTTACATTCCTACTAGCAACGTATGAGGGTTCCAGTTTCTCCACATCTTCACTAACACTTTTTAAAAAAAATTCTAGCCACCCTGTTGAGTGTGAAATAATAACTCATTATGGTTTGGATTTGCAGTTCCCTGACCACTAATAATGTTGAGCATCTTTTCATGTGTTTATTAGCCAGTTGCATATCTTCTTTGAAGAAATGTCTATTCAAATCCTTTGTCCATTTTTTCATGAGTTGTTTGTCTTTATGTTGTTGAGTTGTAAGAGCTCTTTATATATTCTGGATATTAGCCCTTTATCATATATCCAGGTATCAATGATTTTGAAATGTACTGAACTAGCTATAATATTATGCATTCCTAGTGACAGACAGTTAGTAGTATTCTTTCATGGAAATTCTTGTACCTTCTTCAACAGAAGAATTGGATCTAGATCAATGACCTGTCCTTACATACAGAAAGACTCAAGTGAAAAAGATAATTTAGCACACATGTCTCAGAACCTAACTTCAAAAGTAAATGTCTAGGTTTCCTTTTACCCTGGGTTCAATGAAATATGTTTGGGGCATGAATTGAATCCTTCTTTCCTTGGAAGATTAGTTCAGTATAACAAGCTACAGGAAAAGCATTTTCTCATTCATAAAATAAATGGTTGAAGGAACTAGAATTGTCCAACCTAGAGAGTAGAAAACTCAGGGGATATGATAGCTGTCTACAAATACTTTAAGAGCTGTCATGTGGAAGAGCAATTAGAATTTTTTAACACATCCCAAAAGAGTGAAACCAAGACCAATGGGTGGAAAAACTTCAGGGAGACAAATTTTCAATCCTATTAAAGGACAAAGCATTCTAATAGTCAAGGCGACTCAAGGCTGGAATGGGCTTCCAGAGCAGGAAGTAGCCTTCACATCCCTGGGTGCAGGAATGCAAAGCTCTTGAGTCAGACATACAGGTTAGAACCTCAGCTCTACATACACACTAACTGTATGACCTGGGGCATGATTTAGTCTCTTCAAGCCTCAATTTTCTCACATATAAAATGGGCTTAATAGGGGCTACAATTATAGGAATGCTATGGTGACTAAGGCATGTACCTATTGAGTGCAAAGGTAATTAAAATCAACTGCCCTGTTTTCGTGGTGTTTTTTTCTTTTTCTCCTCTGTTTCTCTTTTCATCCTTTCCCTCACTCTCCCTCTCCCTCCTCACCTCTTTCCTCCATTCTGATCTATGTTCATAGTTTAATTTGTCTGTGTTAAATATGCATATGAAAAGTGAAAGTGAAAGTGTTACTCTCAGTCATGTCCAACTCTTTGTGACTCCCAGGACTGTAGCCCACCAGGCTCATCTGTGCATGGAATTCTCCAGGCAAGAATACTGGAATGGGTAGCCATTTGCTTCTCCAGGGGATCTTCCAGACCCGTCGATCGAACCTGGTTCTAATAGTCTTTACCGTCTGAGCTACCAGGGAAGCCCAAATATAGTGCATGTAGTATGGCTCTTTTCTAGTATAATATTTATAAAGTGTTCAGGCAGCAGTTAGATAATCCCTTGTCAGAGATGCTAACTAAGGAACTCAACGTTGGGTGGTAAATGAGACTAAATAGTCCCATCCCCACTTTCAACATATGTTATATCAATAAGAGTCATTAAAAAAAAGCAGAGCATCTTAACTGTTCAGTTTGTTTGCTTCAGCAAAGCAACAAACAAACAAGTCTGCTTGCATTTCCCTTCCCTTTCCTTCCAGAACTATTTGGTCCTAAAGTCATTTGAAGAGGACAAGCAAGGTAGGTGTCCATACTGTGAGAGACATGGATAGCTAATGGGCCTAGAGAAAGGTGTTGAAAGCAAAACAGGGTGAGGGAAGCATCCACACATATGGGTGACAAAGTAAGGGTGAGAAAACAAGAAAAGAGTGAAGAGGGTGTCCTGCAGAGGGACAGCCCAGAAAGAGGTAGCCTAGGGAGGAGTGTCCAGGCTTCCCTGGTGGCTCAGCAGAAAAGAATCCACCTGCCAAGCAGGAGACACAGGTTCTATCCCTGGGTCGGGAAGATCCCTTGGAGAAGGGAATGGCAATCGACTCCAATATTCTTGCCTAGAGAATTCCATGGACAGAGGAGGCTGGGGGCTACAGTCCATGGGGTTGTAGGAGTCAGTCATGACTGAGTGACTAAACAACAATGGGGAGGAGTGTCAGAGCCTGAGCCCATTTTGGGGATGGCCTGGTAAGGTCTGGGGGAGCACAAGCAGGATTAGAAGGAATCCACATTGGGGACAGTGACAGTTGTGTAGCATGGAGTTCAGAGCCTAAGTAAGACATGAATATTTGCTCAGGGGAGGGTGTGACATCAACGAAGGGAAGTTACATGTAGGAAGATTTGTCAAATAATCAAATGGACTAAGAATAATGAAAGCAAGGTTTCTCACTATCTGAGAAAACTTAAAATATGGGAAAGGAAAAAAACTAGAATGAACCCTGTGATGGGGGATTGGAATTAGAGTTATTGGTGTCAACTTATAGCTATAAATATACATAATTTGATAAAATTAAATATAGATGTTAACCTGTGTGTATATGTATATATAGTATATAATACACATGCCCCCTAGTTCTGTTCATGCAAAAGGCCTGGAAAAAGTGACAATGAACACATCTACCACTCAGATCTTCATTCAAAAATACCCTTCTTCACTAAAAGGAACAGTGACTCTTTGGAGAAATGGATGATTTGGAGGCTAGTGCAAGGAAAATACAAAATGATCATAAAACAGTGTAAGGTAGAAAGTAAGAGGGTGCTCAAAGAATAATGAGGACATATCCATAAGACAGGGGAGCCAGTTTGAATGACTCTCTCACTAGCCAAATCTGGGACAATGTAAGCATCAAAGTAAATACTAAATTTATGGATGACATGTATCTATATGTAGAACACGCCAATGAACCCACCAAAAAAACTTTTAGTGCTAATAAAAGAATTCAAAAATGTTGTAAAATATAAGATAAACACATCAAAGATAATTGTTTTTTATGTATAATAGCAATGAATAATCTAAAGAGGAACTGTAGAAAACAATTCTGTTATGGTAATATCCAAAAGAAAAGGCTTCCCTGATGTCTCACATGGTAAAGAATCTGCCTGCAACATCCAGGTTTGATCCCTGGGTTGAGAAGATACCCTGGAGAAAGGAATTGCTACCCACTCCAGTATTCTTGCCTGGAGAATTCCATGGATAGAGGAGCTTGGTGGGCTACAGTCCATGGGATCACAAAGAGTCAGACATGACTGAATGACTAACACTACCCTTTTCCAAAGGAATAAATTACCTAGGGATAAATTTAACCAAATAGGAGCAAGACTTGTACACTAAAAACTATACAATATAATTGAAAGAGATTAAAGAAAGTGGAAATACATTCTATGTCCATAAATCAGAAAACTTAATATTGTTAAGAAGGCAATATTCCTCAAATCAGTCTATAGATTGCATGTGTCCCCTACCAGATTACCAAAGGCCTTTTTTCACCCCCACAAATGGAAAAAACCTGTCTTAAAGCTATATGGATTGTCAATAGCCAAAAACACACAAACAAAATTGTAAAAGGAGAACAAAATGAAAGTACTCATAATTCCCAATTTCAAAACTTAACTACAAATCTACAGCTATCAAAATACTGTGGTGCTGGCATTGTCATAGATATATAGGCCAACGGAATATAATTGAAAATTCTGCAATAAAACCATACCCTTATGGCCAACTGATTTTCAACAAGGGTACCAAGACCATTCCGTGGAGGAAAGGATAGTCTTTTTAAGAAATGGTGCTGAAACAATTGGATATCCACAAGCTAAGGAATAATGTTGAACCCCTACTGTGCAACAATATAAACATTAGCCCAAAATGGATCAACAATCTAATTAAACAACTAAAAGTATAAAACTGTTAGAAGTAAACATAAGGGTAAATCTTCATGACATTGTATTTGATAACAGAATTCTTCAAAATTAAAAACATTTTTGCATCAAAGGACATTATCAAATAAATAAAATGAAGAAAAGGGGAAAATATTTGCAAATTATAATATCTGTTAAGGGTCTATTATCCAGAATATATAAAGAACTCACACAGGCTTTTCTTATAGAAAATATAAAGAACTCAACCTCAAAAAATACAATTTAATTTGAAAACAGGTAAAAAAATCTTTAATAGAAAGTTCTGTAAAGAAGATAGTCAAATAGTCAACAAGCATATACAAAGATACACAATATCATTAGTCATTAGGGAAACACACACAAAAATTTCAATGAAATATTACTTTTATACCCACTAAGTTAGCTAGAATCAAAGCAACAGAAAATAGCCAGTGCTGGTGACGATGTGGAGAAATCGAAACCCTTACACACTGCTGGTGGGAGTGGAAAATGTTTCAGCCACTGTGGATAATGTTACAAGATTTTATCTGGAGATTATGGGAGTGTTTTGGAACTAGGTAAAGATAATGATTACACAGCACTGTGAATGTACTAAATGCTACTGAACTGTTGACTTTATAATAGTAAAATTTATGTCATATGAATTTCACCTCAATAGAAATCAAGTTATTGATAGTAATGGATTATTCTCCTTTCAATAAAATAGGAAGTCCTGAGCCTATGATGACATAAATTTTAAAACTGAATGAATTGAAAGTTTGATAAGGAATGAATATCTACGTGGCTTCAGTGTACCCTCTCATAAAATATTAACATGGTAATTCAAGATGCTTACATTAGGGGAAAGTGAGAGACAAATACATGAGATTGGCCTATAATATATATTTGCTGTAAATCTAACATATTATAACATTTTTTAAAATGTTATAATATGCTAAAGGAAAGACGATTAAATTTACAATAGAGAGGCCTGACAGATATTAAGTTAATCAAGTTATCAAAGTGAACACCACTAATAATGGAACAAATGGAAATTACATGGCATGTGATAGGATGTAGTGAGAAGAATGTGTCATCACTTCTGTAATATTCCTGCCAAAGGTCTGTAACCTGATCCTCATTAGAATATAACATAAGACAACCCAGGCTGAGGGAGAAATGACAGAATAACTTGCCCTGTAATCTTTGATAGTGTCAGGGTCTAGAAAGTCAAACTGAGGCAACTTCCCAGGCTCAAGGCAGAGAAAGAGTCATGAAAACTGAATCTATTTTCAACTGGATCCTCTTGTTTTACAAGACATTAGGACAACTGGCAAAACTTGAATGGGCTCTTAGGAAGCTGTAAGAGAGGAAGAAATTTTTCCTCTACTATCAGGGACCTGCCTCGATATGGCCCAGGGTATCCTCGGGATGAACAGCGTCGGCATCAGCGAGAGAAAGAGAAAGAGAAAAAGAGAGAGAGGCAGAGGCTGATGATTCCCTGGTTTACGCAGGAAACCAATAAAACCCCAGCACGGGGTTTGCTCTGTTTACGTAGGCCGCAGGCGCCCTCTCGAATCGCTGGAGGCACCCCACCAGGGCACCCCCTCGAGTGGGTCTTAGAAGCCCAGGCAGATAAGTAAACGCAGAGTGCCCAGTGCTTCAAGGATCTCAACCAGAAAAAGGAGAATAGAGAAAAGGAGAAAGAACGACACGGGGAGACCAAGCTTCAATGAGCAAGGCCCAAAACTTTATTTTCCAGTGCTGCTTTTATACCCTAAGTTGTGCACATAAAAAATAGAGAAAAGGAAGTATAGAGTCTCGCCAAAATCACGTGGGGTCAGCAATCTTGACCCTTATCAGGATCAGGGCTTATTTTTGTATGTCTCATGATATACAAGAGTTTTAGGTGGTTTACATCATCTTCTGGCCAGGAGGCCTGCTAACAGTTTATGGCCCTCTCTCCTAACAAAGGTTTCTTTCTGTTCCGTCACTCAGTCTTGTCCGACTCTTTGCAACCCCGTGGACTGTAGCCTGCAGGCTTCTCCGTCCATGGGATTCTCCAGGCAAGAATACCAGAGTGGGTTACCGTTTCCTTCTCCAGGGGATCTTCCCGACCCAGGGATCGAACCCGGGTCTCCGCATTGGAGGCAGACGCTTTAACCTCTGAGCCACCAGGGAAGCCCCATAGTCAGCTAGAAAAAGTCTTATATTCTTTCAAGGTGATTTTCCTAAAGTCAGGCGTTATTCTCCAAAGACACATGACAAGGTTACATTCCTATAAGGCAAGGGTGTAGTGAGCTACAAGAAAATAATTTATTAACTTAAGATCTGATGTGGTTAAATCAAAGGCTACTACTTATTTTCTCTATATGTGATTAATATATTTCCAAGGATACAATAGATAGAAAATATGGAAACTTTGCAGCAAGCATTGATTCAACAATGAAATCTTTTTTAGTACTATTCTAATGATTTTAACTTCTTCAACAAATTCCTGTATTTTAGAATATTAGGCTTTCTGTCCTTGCATGGCTGGGAGGCTGTAAACAGTCACATTTGTAGTTGTAAGAGCCCAGACAAACTTGTCAGGCAAGTTAGAAAGCTATCAGAGGGGCTTGGATTGGAACACTCCTATTAAGCCGAGGAGAACTTTTTAACTACAGCTCTGAATTAATGTTTTCAGAGAAAGGTGGTTGGGGGGAAGCCCCAGTAAGTATTAGAGGACTTGGTAAGAGGCGTAAGATAGTAAGGCAGTCAGACTCCGGTTTTCTTTGGGGTAGATGTTCGGGTAAGTCCAGGGGGTTCCTCGAGTCCTGATTAGCCTTTGCCCGTCAGGCCTCTTCCCCAATTGACCTTTGCCAAGGGTAGGGTTTCCCTCGCTGGCTCCCGACACTCTACCCTTCTCAATTCTTCTGACTGGTCTAAGAATTAAATGGACATGCGATAGGTAAATGGGAGAAAATCAGTTTAATGGCATGCATACATGGGAAAGGCCCAGAAAAACTGAGAAACTTCCATGTCTGCTGCTTCTTAGAAAATAACCAGGTTAGTGACTTCCTTGGCAGTCCAGTGGTTAAGACTCTATGCTTCCACTTACTGTAAGGGGCAAGGGTTCAATCTCTGGTCAGGAAATTAAGATCCTGCTTACCCCATGGAAAGAAAATAAATAAATAAATAAAAGAAAATCCATAGAAAATACCATGCTTAAAACAACATGCCAAAAGACATATTTTAGGGTGGCAAATTGCTCCCTACAGAGTGGTGGTGGTAATGAATGTCCTGGTTTGGGTGATGATATTGTGGTTACTTGGGAGAATGACTTTGTTTGTAGGAAATATACACTAAACTAGTATTATGGGATGATGGGGCATCAACTGACTGTTAAATGGTTCAAGGCAAAAACATTATTTGTACTGTAATTACAACTTTTTCTGTAAGCTTGAGGTAACTAAAAACAAAGAGCAAGAAGCTAAGTAGTTTAGTAAAAAGGTGCTATTCTTTGAGAACACAAAATGTCATCCTATACCATCTAACATGTGAGAATCAGATTGCAGTGACTCTTTTGTCTGTGGTTTGAAAAGTCCAGTTCTATCATTTATCTTAATCTTTTTTTTTGGGGGGGGGGGATAAGTTACCCACGACATAGCTCATTACCAAGATGGGAGATGGTTGAAAGGAGAAGCCAGGGAAGCATAACACTGCCTATGGAATTGTTACTGAACCAAACTCAGGTCTGCTCACCTGCACTTTATAAAGCTGATCTACTATCACCGGGTTATGGTGAAGGAAAGTGCAACGTTTATTGTAAGGTGCCAAACAGGGAGTCTGGGACAGCTAGTGCTCAAAAAGTCCAAACTCCCCATGAGTTTCAAGGAAGTACTTATTTATTTACTAACTTATTTCTGCAAATAGTCAAAGAGACTCTTTTATATCATCTTTATGTGGTAGCAGGAGAGGGACAGAGAAGACCTAAGCAGATGGTGGATGAGGTGAAAGGGTAAAAGACACGGGTGTGCTTTTGATCTTGGGTGGCCTCAGCCTGCAGCAGCTTAAAGCAGGATTTTGGTTCTTGGCCAGAGATTGAAGTTAGGCTGAAGCAGTGAGAGCACTGAGTCCTAGCCTCTAAGACTGCCAGGGACCAATAGCCAGTGACAAGGACCTGGCCTAATGGCTTTGTAGAAATGAATTTCCACATAGAGATGGAATGCAGTGAAACAAGTAAAGTGTTTATTAGGAGGAAAAAGAATATGTGTGAATAGACTCACATGGGCAGACTCAGAGAGAATCACGTTCTCATGGTAGTTTGAATCAATTATGTTGCACATTTCTTTATTGCTTCCTCTGACCAATCATCTTGTTTGCCTGGCTCAGAGTCCATGTTTGGTTTTATTCAGGGTCCTCCCCAGTGTGTGCATTCATCTTTCAGCCAGATAGTTTCTAATGAAGAGCCCTATGGGTAGGTTGATATCACCTCTTAAGGAGTGGAGCCCCCTCCTTTTTTTGACCCCAAGGAGCCTTTCTGCACATGTGTAGTTGGGAAGGTCTCCTTGACCTCAAGAATAAGAAACATGTGGTCTCTTTAACTCTTATCTGGGCCAGGCTCAGCTTTTCCTCCCTCCTGCTATTATCTTCATCTTGGAGTATTTGTCCACAGGAGACAAACTCCAGCTGCTCAGTCTGGGGCCAATCTATCTACTGCCTTATTTTGATGGAGTATATATCACATCAGCTGAATGTGCCAAGTTCCATTGAAACCCAGCTGATTTGTTTTCCTGTCATCTCAGGAAAAGCCTGGATTGGCTGATATGCAACAAGCTATTGCCATTTCTGCTTGAAGGTATTAGGCATCAAGGCAGCAAATATACTCTGAACTCTCTGCTGTACTGTTGGATACTTCACTGGCTATTACTCACCCAAGAGTAGTAGAGTAGTGAATAGCTTCTACATTCAAATATTTGTGGTTCATCCTTTAGTGTGAGCAGAATCTGCTGGTGTTGGAGTGTCTCCCAGGGAGATGGGGTGGGGGGGTGGCCCCAGTGGCTCACCCTGGAGTCCTAAAATCTGATGGCAGAAGTATGCCCATCCATGCTAACTCTAACTAGAGGAAAACATCTTGCTTTGGTTCCCAGCACCAAGACCTGGCCCCGAAAGTACTTTATATTTTTTTTTTCTCTTGCAGTGCTCAATTTATTTTTTGTTCATTTTTTAAATTTACTTAATTGGAGGCTAATTACTTTACATTAGTGTATTGGTTTTGCCATACATTGACATGAATCTGCGCCGGGTGTCCATGTGTTAAAGGCCAAGTAAGGGATGGGAGTTGCAGAGTATGTGATCAGCTCATGCACAATTCTCTGATTGGTTGACAGTGAAGTAATAGGGCTGTGTCACAGGGGTTAACATTATCAATCCTCAGGCTCCAGGAGGTCTGGGGGCTATATGCTAATGATCATCAAGTAGTTAATGACTTCCTTTTGGTGGGAGTTTTAGCATCTGTAAAACAACTCAGGAAAAGTGCATCAAATTCTGTTAGCTAGGTACCTCAGAGAAGAGCTAAAGCAGAGGATATGGGGGAGGGGTCTGTACCGGAAAGGCCCCATAGGGTCCTACTCTGTTACAGGAGGAGCTATGTGGAAGAGGGTGGCCTAACTCTTCAACCCTGGCTTTGAAGAAGTGGATGATTAGGAGCTAGTGCTTACCACAGCTCTCCTCATTGCCTTCTCCTCCCCACAGTGGCTGGATGATTGTCCCACACTTTGAGGACAGTTCTAACAGCCCTTAATTAATGTGTTGACTCGACTGGTACCTGGCTATCTTATTAGCAAATCCATCCAATTTCAGGGCCCCAAAGTCTGTTCAGAGCAGACTCATTCTCTTTTTAGTTGAGAAAGAGGGAGCTTAGCTTTATAGTTAACACTGCCAGAATCTTTTATTAGGGCATAGGGTAAGAGCAGGGGACTTTAACTCAGAAAGGTAAGTGAGCCTCATTTCTTAACATAATGACCAGGAACCACAACATAAAAGTAATGTCTATCAAGTGTGCAGTTAAGCATTACCTAAATATAATAAACTGCAGGCAACAACATCCACCCAACCACACACAGTCAAATTACTTCCTTATCCTTTTATATTACAGTATGACAAAACCACTTTCAGAAACAAATTGGGGTTTCTTCATAGCACTTGTGAAGTTATTACAAGCTTAGCCCCAGCCACATGGGCTGTATCTACAAACACAGACTCTTTAAAATAAAAGTACATTTAAAACTCTCTGCCTCTCTACTTGACAAACAATCCATGCAGTTGATGGTGATATACATTAGTTCCAGTTCCTCCCATATTTTTGACCCGTGTTTTCTTTCTCATACTATATTAAGGAGCTTTGGAAAAGGTATCCTGTAAAGAGAGAGACAATAGCACCCACTAAAATCTTCCCAGTTAAAATGTTGGTCCAGGGTTGGCAAGTGAGGGAGGAGGAGCACATCAATTGTTTCTATGAAAATGACTCTTTGAGCTTGGTTAATTATACCATCCTAGCAGAATCACTCACTCTCACTTAAGTAACTCAGATGAGTTTGACTTGATCCTTAAAGCACCTTCTTTTCTTTCTTTCTTGCTGCTCTAGATCTTGGTTGCAGTATGGGGGATCTTCGATCTTCATAGCAGAATGCAGGATCTAGTTGCCTGATTGATCTTGGAAAAGCAGCAGTGAGAAGTGGTGTGAAGCAAGATCTTAATTCCCTGCCCAGGAATTGAACCTGGGTAGCCTGGATGAGAATCGGCAGCCCTCACCACCAGACCAGCAAGGGCTAGAGGCTAGAAGTCATTTTTCCCTGGATCTTCACCCCCAGTGAAAAATGCATATATCGTGGAGGCAAAAACTGTAAATGCGGGTACAAAGTTTATTATTAGAGACATAACACAGCAACAAGTGGGAGCACACACAGAGAAACAGTTTATTTAGTTAAAATAGAAGCAAGGCAGAGATACACACCCAGAGAGAAAGAGTGTGGGCACACCCCCTAGTGAGGAGAAGCACAGTAAATAGGTGGATAAGTCATTGATATAGGTCAGTTCTTCCAGGTCTTTGTTTTTCCTTCAGCCAATTATCTGGTTTCTTTTCCACACCTACCCTAGGAACCTGCTTGACAAGAATGAACAATTTTTTTCCAAGATGGATTCCAGCTCAGTGGCTATGGGATTACATATTAGCATCACATATTATGGGGTGGTCCCCTCTCCTTTTGACCCCCAAGGAGCCTTTCTGCACATGTGAAATGTCTCTCTTGCTCCAAGGATAGGGAATATATGACCTTCTGATTCTTTAATGACAAGTTTTAGCCCCTCTCTGTTCCAGCCATAACTGTTATCTTAAGGAGACAAAGCCTGGCTATTAACCCTGTTTCAGTTGTTTCTTTTATTTTGGAGAGAAAACAGAAGGCTGGTTGTAAATATCTAACCCGAAGCCCACCTAACCCCTGTTTCAGGAAATGTAAACAGGAGGCTAGTTGTAAGTGTCCAGCCTGAAGCCCACATTTTTCCTTCCCCAAGAAAGGTAAACAGGAGGCCAGTTGTAAATGCCTAGTCTGGAGCCCATCTATCTCCTGCCTCATGACCAGGGATCAAACCCAGGCCTCCCTGTATTGGGAACACGGAGTTGTAGCCATTGGACCACCAGGGACGTCACTAAAGTACCTTCTTGTAGTAGAGGAAAGCATTTACATTCTCTGTTTAACAGGAGATTTGGCATCTTAACAATTAGGCCACTGTAGATCATTGATTGCTAAAAAAAAAAAAAAGAATGAAAAAGGAAGACATCAGTAAAAAAACAAAAAGATGTCATTGGTCCAGAGAACCAGAAGCTAGGTTAATGGGAATTCACGCAATTAACATATTTCCTAGTGAGACCCTTGTCTAAGAAGAAGGGTCTTCAAGGTACAGCCCTCAGGCCAAGGCCAGCTTGCTGATTATTTTTGTATTTATATTATATTGGAACCCCACCACGCCCATTCTTTTACTTACTCTATGGCTTCTTTTGCAATATAATCACAGAGTTAATTGCCCAAACAGATTGTCTGGTCCTAAAAAACTAAAATATTTACCACCTGGCACTTAATAGAGAAAGTGTCCTGACCTCTGCCCTAGTTGCCTCTGGCATATAGCACAGTTCTTCTCTGTGTCTCTGGCTCCCTGCCTAGTCTAGAGGTGTCAGTCATATCCTTCTTGCCTATATAACTTCTTTAGGAAATCTGATCCAAACACTGGTCAGAAGGGGTAGCTCATGTTGCTCTATCTTTTGATCACAGCTAATAGGATCCAGGCTGGAAATCTAGGCCAACTGTCCATGAAAATTGGCAAGATAAATTGTTTTACCTGGTATCTAGGAAGTTAAAGCCAGAGTCACTATTACGGCCAACCAAACTAATGTGCAAGATTATGAGAAGAGGGAAAAGGGGCTATAAACTTTTATCTGCAGAAAGAAAATTGGGAGCAGACAGGTAGTACATATGAGAGACTCCAAGACTGCAGAGACAGAAGAAACGTACCATCTGTCTCAGCGCTTTCTAAAACCCATGTGATCTGGCTATATTTCCTGTCATTAGGGCCTGCAGGATTTCCTGTATTTCTTAGCCTAAATCCTTTTTGCCTAACCTAGTCTGAATGTATTTATGGTTCTGTTGCACAAAGGGGGACCCTTTCCAGGGCCCAAGATTGGACTCTAGTCTAACACTTATAAATGAATTGTCCAAGGTGACACACGTTGCTGACAAAGTGAGAGATTTTTTTGTAAAGGGGCGCCCAGGTGGAGAGCAGGAAGGTAAGGGAATCCAGGAGGACTGCTCTGCCATGTGGCTGCTCACAGTCTCAGGTTTTATGGTGATAGGGTTACTTTCCGTTGGCTCTGGCCAATCATTCTGACTCAGGGTCCTTCCTGGTGGCGCACACATAGCTCAGCTAAGATGGATTCCAATGAGGAGGATTTTTGGAGGTCAGTAGAACATGAGGCATTTCTTTTGACCTTTCCTAAATTCTTCCAGTTGGTGGTGGCTTGTTAGTACCATGTTCCTTACCAGAACCTCCTGTTGTAAAATAACTCATGCAAATAGTTACTATGGTGTCTGCCAGGGTGGGTGGTTTCAGTCAATGTTTCCTGTAGCAGTTTTTTTTTTAAATAAATAATTGAAACCCTAGACAAAAATATGTGTAGGTATAATATTTATTGAGAGACTGTTATGTTACAAACATTGTTCTTGAAGCTCCAAATTCAGTTGTGAAAGATGAAAACTAAAACTGTCCTTGTAGAGTTCATATATTAGATATCTGGCTCAATTTTCTTGACTTTCTTTTATCATTATTCCCATTTGGAAAAAAGACATAAAATAGTATTCATCTCATTCAGGTTATCAAATGAGAAAACAAAAACACTTTAGTAACTAGTTTAATGTCCTTTAATTCAAGGGAAAACAATCCATGGATGTGAGGAGTGTGGTGCCTCATAAGCACATAAGTGGAGCACTCTTCCCAAGGAGTGTAGGGGCAAGAGTGAGTTTTCTAGAGTGTTAGAAGAACCCTCCCAGAAACAGAGTATGATTGGCTAGGAGGTATAGGATTTTCTTACAAGGCCAATAAGTTCTGTTTTCTAGGGGAAGGTTAGCCAGCTAAAGCTGAGTTTAAGGATTATGATTGGTGTTAGATTTCTTTGATAGTGAGGGGTTTTCTGTAAGTGCAGGTTGACCTACATTTAGATTTGTGACATCAGCCAGGCTACAAGGGTGCCATCCATTTTCTGGGTCCTGATACAAATTAACTTTTTCTGCATTCTTTAATGATTAAATGGAATACATATTTGTAGACTCTCTAGCAATATATGATGGTGATGGTTGAAAGCAGAAGCTGAAAAGAAACAAAGGCTAGAACCAGGAGAAGGCTCATGAAGGAGAGCAAATATAGATAGGGTTGGTACAGAGACTACAGAGGTTAGAATCCTTTGTATCTTTGAATTTTATAATCCAGAAAGTACTTGTCATTCATCACTATCAATCTGCCTTCCCACCCTTGTGATTCATTTATGTTCTTGCTCTTTCTTACCCTCCCCAGAAGAAGGGAATGAGGAGAGGAAGAGTGAGCTAGCATCATAGCTTTCCTCATTTTCTCTCTACGACAGTGGGTAGTTGTGTTTTGGGCCCATATATCCCTGGATGATTTCTACCTGCCCAACAGAACAAGCCTTATTATAGCCAACCTCATAATTATTTACTGAAAGAAACGTCAAAGAGATGGGCCAGAACTGGTTCTAAATAAAATAAGCTTATTTTGAAGAAACCGACAAAGACTCTTCCTTTTAAGAATTTTCGTTAAGTATTAATATTTCACAGAATGAACTAAAGATGTAGGCAAGCTCCTAGACCAAAATGATCTGTGGGTCAGCTGCACTGGAATCATATGAGGGTTCATTGAGAAAGTAGACAGCTGGGATTCCCCTAAGCAGATCCTTTGAATCAGATTCTCTGTTGACAGGACCTACAAATCTGTGATGATAGCAAGCTTTTGTTGTGATTTCAAAGCTTGCTAAGCTTGAGAATCATGAACCTGCAATGCCACCATCCCAGAAGATTCTGTGGTTTCTTTTCTTTATTTTTTATTCTACAGAAACATTTATTGAGCTATGTTAGTCTGCTTAATTCTATCACAAAAACCTCATCCTCTCATGACACAAGGCTAATAATATCAATGGGTTACTCAGTATTGCCCACAAAATATAAACTTAAACATCATCAGAATGTGAATTAACCTAATGTATAAGACTGAAGATAAACCATTTTTTATCTTATTCAAAAATTCTTTGGTTTTAGGCTTTGGCCTAAATTGTAACTATTTCTAGAAAAGATGACATATATGTGAATATAATGAATAAGAGTTAATTTGTATCTAGCTAACCAACATCAAAGTTCACAGAAAGTATGACTGGAATGGGGAGACAAAGAGGGATCAGCAAGGCACTGGCTCCTGGTATCACCAGAGGAAGAAAGGGTGGAGAGAACTTTACTGTTTTCCACAAATCTGTTCTGCCTCCATGAAGTTCAGTTCAGTCGCTCAGTTGTGTCTGACTCTTTGCGATACCATGAACTGTAACACACCAGGCCTCCCTGTCCATCACTAACTCCCGGAGTCCACCCAAACCCATGTCCACTGTGTCGTTGATGCCATCCAACCACCTCTGTCGTCCGCTTCTCCTCCTGCCCTCAATCTTTCCCAGCATCAGGGTCTTTTCAAATGAGTCAGCTCTCCGCATCAGGTGGTCAAAGTATTGGAGTTTCAGCTTCAACATCAGTCCCTCCAATGAACACCCAGGACTGATCTCCTTTAGGATAGACTGGTTGGATCTCCTTTCTGTCAAAGGGATTCTCAAGAGTCTCCTCCAATACCACAGTTCAAAAGCATCAATTCTTTGGTGCTCAGCTTTCTTTATAGTCCAACACTCACATCCATACATGACTACTGGAAAAACCATAGCCTTGACTAGATGGACCTTTGTTGGCAAAGTAATGTCTCTGCTTTTTAATATGCTGTCCAGGTTGGTCATAACTTTCCTTCCAAGGAGCAAGCGTCTTTTAATTTCATGGCTGCAATCACCATCTGCAGTGATTTTGGATCCCAGAAAAATAAAGTCAGCCACTGTTTCCACTTTTCCTCAGCCTCCATGAAGTAGATAAACCACATGTGGAAGCTCTTGGATATGAGGTGTCCTTCCATCAGAAGTTGCTCTTTAGTTTGGGTCATGCCTACCTGATAGGCAAGCCTACTGCTGAGGATGATTGTAATCTTTGCTGTGTGTATTGTCAGGGAGGAAGAAAACTTTCTTTAACCCTTCAAGGTTCTTCTGGCTATTTAAGAATTCAGTTGACATGAGACAGATTAATAGGAGAAAATCAAATTGATTTTCATACATAAAGGAACTCCACATACATGAAAGGGTCAGAGACAGAAAGGGAGTATGAGGTATACTGACCATCCTGAGCTGAGAAATGGGAGAGAGGCTTGGGGCTTACAAGGACAGGAGGGATATTTACAGGGTGACAAGAGCAAATATCTGGTAATTAGATTTTCCCTGGTGACTCAGTGGTAAAGAATGCACTTGCCAAGCAGGAGACCTGGATTCAAAACTGGGCCGGGAAGATCCGCTGGGGGAGGAAATGACAACCCACTCCAGTATTCTTGCCTGGGGAAATCCCATGGACAGAGGAGCCTGGTGGGTTATAGGCCATGGCGTTGCAAAAGAGTTAGACATGTCTAAGCAATTGAACAACAAAATAAACTTTATCTCCAGTAATAACTCTCTTTCTGGGAAAAAAATCTCCAATTTAAATTCTTCTAGGTAGCTGAGGGGTAGAAGCTTCTCTTAAGCCAATAAGGTCTCTATTGGCTTTAGCTCAAAATAACCCATGAGCCAAAGTAGCATATGCTGGGGAGGCCTGTTGTGAACCCTATAGTATATATAAAAGGGTACTTTTCTAAGTACAGCCTGCTCTTGGTTATATGAATGGGGAAGAGTCACAGGGATCTTCCTGCTCTCCTTTGCAGCGATTTCTTGACGGATGGAAGCAGGGATCCATCAGGCACAATTCAAAGCTTTTCCTCCCCTAGACTGAATGGTGAACCGTTACTGAAAAATCTCAAATCCTTCTATTGTCCCTGTGTTTCCTGTGGCTGAATTAAAAGAAAAAAATCATCAGGTGTGTGGGGAAGAAGCTTTCTTTCTTGTTAAATACTATAAAACCAAGCCTCGTGGGCAGCTCTGGCTGATTATCAGGACTTCTGACTCTTCTACTGTGTAGAAGAAACTTAATTCTGTATCTGATTTTAATCTGCATCCCATGGTCAAACATGTTGTCTTAAAGCATTTGTTAACACTTAAAGAGAGGGAGCTGATTATATTGATCTTTTTTGTGTAAATTGGCCAAGGTAATCAATTTTGGGTTGTAAACTTTTGATGTTTAAATACATTACCTTAATATCATTTAAGCACAGTCAGTTGTCAACCCCATTAACCCATAGTGTACAGTCTGAACTTGGAATTCAACATTTCCAGAATGATGATGTGTGGAGGGGAGTTTACCAATTTCCAGAAAGCAGATTGGTTATTCCCTTACAGGCCATTTCCTGTGCGTGCTGCTGACATAGGCAATCATGGGGGTCTTTCGCACATTCAGAGCATGTTGCTGAGAATCCACTCTTCCTCCCTCATCCCATGCTGACTACAGTCATGAGAGAATGAGCATATTTATACTGTTAACATTCAGGCAGTTAGTACACGGGTAGGGAAGGATTAATAGTGGGATTTCTTGTTGCAAACCAACAAAAAAGATAAACACAGAGACAAAATCTTGTCAGCGTGAAGTTCTTGACAGACATACAGAGGTGAAAGGCACAGTGATTTCCACGGCCCAGGGGATGGTTCTTGGACACAGGGCTGCTTCTGACCTGGTGGCAAGAAAAACACCAACAAATAATCCTCTCCCAAAAGGCTTTCTCTGCCCTTTGTCCATGGAATGGATTCCTTCTAGAAGGAAAGAACCTGATTAAATGCTGTATCAGTTAGGACTAGGTACAGCTGTGAGTGAGAGTGGCAGAAAACCCAAATTAGCAGTAGTCTAAAGACACAAGATTTAATCCTCTTATATGAGAAATCTAAAGGTTGACAATCCAGGGCAGGGCTGGCAGTTCCATGAAGTTACCAGGTCATAGTCTTCTCCCAGTTTTTAGGTCCACCATCCTTACAGTATGACTCTCATGCTTATAGGCTAAGATAATTACTTAAACTCTGGCTATTGTGTCACCTTTCCAGACAGCAGAAAGGCAAAAAGAGGGCAAAGGACAATGCATCATTTTCCATTAAGGACACTATTCAGAAGCCACACATGAAATTTTCATTTACACACCAATGATCAGAATTTAGCCATGTAACCATACTGAGGCACAAGGGAGGTTGGGGAATATAGTATTAAGCATGTGTCCTGCTAAAACTCAAAATTCTCTTACAAATGGAGAGAATTGATATTGAAGGTCAACAGCTGTCTCGGTCCCAAGTGTTGTGTATATTGCAGGTGGAGAGAAAATAACTAAATCAAGCTGTTTGCTTTTGCCCCTGCCATCATGGATCAACAACTCTCCATTTCCCCTTATCTTTACCAATCTAAAATGTTTATAGCAACTTAAGCAAAATGGAAAAGCATCCAGAAAGATCCAAGAGAAGGGGAAGAGGCATTTGTAACATCAATATTCCTCGCCCAAGTGGTTTCAAAGCACTTTGTTTTACTTGATCATTTTATATGGCACAATCTGACCATCAGCTCTGTCTCAATTTTACTCATTTTATTCTTGGCTTACCAAGTAAGTGTTGGTGTTGGGGGCATTTGCTACCCTCATTAAAGTGCACCAATGGGACCATTAATCTTTTGGAATAAAGATAACTCACATGCGATTTTAGATACGCCAGAAAGGACTTACCTACCTGTTTATCATACTTACCACTACAGATTTTCTGGTTGTCTATAAGAAGTCTTGTGAAAACTTTAAGCTTCACAGTGTCCCTAAACCACATGCCTAGCATTCAAGACCCAGTTCTGAGGTCATTAGGTTCTCCTAGCGTGAAATATAGGCCTTTTCTTAGGAACTAAGAATTCTTATTAGTTTGGGAAGGCTTGTTGCATATATCTTTAAAAATGAAGAAATCTCTAATAAGGATGTTTCTCAAACTGTGGATTAACCATGCTTAATCATTCATCGCAGACAGGCTTCACACAACTCTCTATTACATACTTCTCGACTATCTCTGTGACTACCCATTTATGTGTGCTGAGGGAATGCAAATTTAACAGGAGCCTAAGCAAAATATAATTGGGAAGGTAACTTTCCCCGAAATAATATTAAAGGTAAAATAGAAATGATTTCAAAAGTATCAGTGTTACATTCATTGATGTGAATAATCAAGAAATGACTAGAGTAAAACATCATTATTTCGGGCCCCAGTAATTCACAACTTGGATTAAATTTCTACCCACTTCCTGTTCAAAATACCATTGTACTATCTGAATGAATGGTTAGTTAACCAAAGTAATGGTGTAAATAATATTGCAAAGGGGTATGTTTCACCTAGGAGGGATGGATCTCTTTTTAAGGGCTTTGACACATTAATTATTTCCATGCAAATGAGTGCTGATTATTCCAAATAAGTTTTGTCATTAAAACCCTTATAATATGACTTCATTTGGAAACATTTGGTTACCAGTTAGTTTGTTATTAGGTGTTATTGCAAAAAATAAAACTACATCTAATCTTTTAAATATATAACTTAGACCTTTCACAAATTGCGATTAACCATCCTGTATTTGATCTGTATCCCTGACGTATTCCTGTATGCATGAAGACATATTTAGCTATCCATAGGCTAAAACTAACCCATTTATACAGAGTCCCTGGTGGCTCAGTGAAGGAATCCAGCTGCAGTGCTGGAAGCAGGGCTTTGATCCCTGGATCAGGAAGACTCCCTGGAGAAGGAAATGGAAACCCACTCCAGTATTCTTGTGTGGGAAATCCCATGGATAGAGGAGCCTGATGAGCTACAGTCCATGGTGTCACAAAGAGTTGAACACGACTTAGCGACTAAACCACCACCACAACCCATTTATAGATCAGCGACTATGTCTGCAAAAGGGCCGACTAGCCCTGCCCTGTGCAGAAAAAAACATTCAGGATAATTGAAAACTACTTGAAATATTTACAAGCATTGAATGAGTTCAAAGAATGCACTGGTCAGACATTCAGACTTTGATTCCAGTCCAATTACATCATGTCACAGCCAATGATCTCAAATAACTAGAATGGCACTGAAAGTTTTTCTTTGTTTTTGTAGACCTGGCCAGTGTAATCGCAAATCTGAGTAATTAGATATGCTTAGTACAACTAACAGAGAAGGCAATGGCAACCCACTCCTGTACTCTTGCCTGGAAAATTCCATGGGCAGAGGAGCCTGGTAGGCTGCAATCCATGGGGTCATGAAGAGTCGGATATGACTGAGCGACTTCACTTTCACACATTAGAGAAGGAAATAACAGCCCACTCCAGTGTTCTTGCCTGGAGAAGCCTAGGGACACCGGAGCCTGGTGGGCTGCTGTCTATGGGGTCACACAGAGTGGGACACGACTGAAGCGACTTACCAGCACCATCAGTACAACCAAAACCAACAAAATATCATTTATCATACATTCAATATCAATGGCTTTTTGGTAAAGTAGATCATGTAATCCAGCTAGTTGCTTTATTATTAATGAACTCCCAAGACTTAGTCCCTTGGCTTAGCACCTATGTTCACTGAGGAAGCAATATTTCATTTAATTAAGAGCATAAGACAACAGAGTTCAGACTCCAGTTTTTTCTACTCCTATCTTAAGCATTCTATTAGTCAGTTTCCTCACTTATAAAATGGGGACTACATTCCCTTGAGAGCAAGGGCTTAGCATGGTACCTGGAAAATATCATTATTATAGCTGTCATTACAGTTAGTGGCAATATTTACTGAATTGACATAGCAAAGGAACAGAGCTGAACAATTTTAAAGGGGACAGACAGTCCCACTGGTGGCTAGTCACAAGCTTAGCCAGTGAGGTTTCTAATCATCAGCCATTGGTCACTGCAGTGTTAAAACCTCAGTTAATGTTTTTATGCATTGACACTACTTGAAAACCCGTTATGAAATGTGTGTGAGTGTAACTGAAAAGGTCACTGTGGGATAAAAAGTACCTTCTAAACTAAGCACATGTGAAGTCTGTCCTCTGATTAGTGAGTGTGGCCACTATCCAAATTGCCTGCCACCTAGATTCTCCATATGTCACAACATATTGTGTACATGGAAGGAAATTTATGACCAACCTAGATAGCATATTAAAAAGCAGAGACATTACTTTACCGACTAAGGTCCGTCTAGTCAAGGCTATGGTTTTTCCAGTGGTCATGTATGGATGTGAGAGTTGGACTGTGAAGAAAGCTGATCGCCAAAGAATTGATACTTTTGAATTGTGGTGTTGGAGAAGACTCTTGAGAGTCCCTTGTACTGCAAGGAGATCCAACCAGTCCATTCTAAAGGAGATCAGTCATGGGTGTTCATTGGAAGGACTGATGTGAAGCTGAAGCTCCAATACTTTGGCCACCTGATGCGAAGAGTTGAATCACTGGAAAAGACTCTGATGCTGGGAGGGATTGGGGGCAGGAAGAGAAGGGGACGACAGAGAATGAGATGGCTGGATGGCATCACCAACTCGATGAACATGAGTTTGAGTGAACTCCGGGAGTTGGTGATGGACAGGGAGGCCTGGCGTGCTGTGATTCAGAGGTCGCAAAGAATCATACATGACTGAGTGACTGAACTGAACTGAAGAAATTCCCAGACTCACAGTATTTCAGTGATTTTGAAGACATACACATAGATCACAATAATCCAACAAAAAACCTCCATACAGCACCCATTGAATAGAACAAAATATTTAATAACAGTTCAGTTCAATCACTCAGTTGTGTCCAACTCTTTGCAAGCCCATAAACCGCAGCACGCCAGGCCTTCCTGTCCATCACCAACTCCCAGAGTCCAGCCAAACCCATGTCCATGGTGTCGGTGATGCATCCAACCATCTCATCCTCTGTCGTCCCCTTCTCCTCCTACCCTCAATCTTTACCAGCATCAGGGTCTTTTCAAATGAGTCAGTTCTTCACATCAGGTTGCCAAAGTATTGGAGTTTCAGCTTCAAAATCAGCCCTAATGAACACCCAGGACTGATTTCCTTTAGGATGGAATTGTTGGATCTCCTTGCAGTCCAAGGGACTCTCAAGAGTCTTTTCTACCACCACAGTTCAAAAGCAACAATTCTTCTGTGCTCAGTTTTCTTTATAGTCTAACTCTCACAGCCATGCATGACCACTGGAAAAAACATAGCCTTGGCTAGATGGACCTTTGTTGACAAAGTAATGTCTCTGCTTTTTAATATGCTGTCCAGGTTGGTCATAACTTTCCTTCCAAGGAGCAAGCGTCTTTTAATTTCATGGCTGCAATCACTATCTGCGGTGATTTTGGAGCCCAAAAATTTAAAGTCTGACACTGTTTCCACTGTTTCCCCATCCATTTGCCATGAAGTGATGGGACCGGATGCCGTGATCTTAGTTTTCTGAATGTTGAGCTTTAAGCCAACTTTTTCACTCTCCTCTTTCACTTTAATCAAGAGGCTTTTGAGTTCCTCTTCACTTTCTGCCATAATGGTGGTGTCATCTGCATATCTGAGGTTATTGATATTTCTCCCAGCAATCTTGATTCTAGCTTATGCTTCCTCCAGCCCAGCGTTTCTCATGATGTATTCTGCATATAAGTTAAATAAGCAGGGTGACAATATACAGCCTTGAGGTACTCCTTTTCCTATTTGGAACCAGTCTATTGTTCCATGTCCATTTCTAACTGTTGCTTCCTGACCTGCATACAAGTTTCTCAACAGGCAGGTCAGGTGGTCTGGTATTCCCATCTCCTTCAGAATTTCCCACAGTTTATTGTGATCCACACAGTCATAAGCTTTGGCATAGTCAACAAAGCAGAAATAGATGTTTTTTTCTGGAATTCTCTTGCTTTTTCGATGATCCACTGGATGTTGGCAATTTGATCCCTTGTTCCTCTGCCTTTTCCAAAACCAGCTTGAACATCTGGAAGTTCACAGTTCATGTATTGCTGAAGCCTGGCTTGGAGAATTTTAAGCATTACTTTGCTAGCTTGTGAGATGAGTGCAACTGTGCAGTAGTTTGAGCATTCTTTGACATTGCCTTTCTTAGGGATTGGAGTGAAAACTGACCTTTTCCAGTCCTGTGGCCACTGCTGAGTTTTCCAAATTTGCTGGCATATTGAGTGCAGCACTTTCACAGGATCATTTTCCAGGATTTGAAATAGAGCAACTGGAATTCCATAACCTCCACTAGTTTTGTTCGTTTTGATGCTTCCTAAGACCCACTTGTGGAGAAGACACTGGCAACCCACTCCAGTACTCTTGCTTGGAAAATCCCTTGGACGGAGGAGTCTAGTAGGCTGCAGTCCATAGGGTCGCTAAGAGTCGGACATGACTGAGTGACTTCACTTTCCCTTTTCCCTTTCCTACATTGGAGAAGGAAATGGCAACCCACTCCAGTGTTCTTGCCTGGAGAATCCCAGGGACAGGGGAGCCTGGTGGGCTGCTGTCTATGTTATCGCACAGAGTCGGACACGACTGAAGCCACGTAGCAGCAGCAGCAGCAAGGCCCACTTGACTTCACATTGCAGGATGTCTCGCTCTAGGTTAGTGATCACACCATTGTGATTATCTGGGTCATGAAGATCTTTTTTGTACAGTTCTTCTGTGTATCCTTGTCACCTCTTCTTAATATCTTCAGTTTCTTTTAGGTCCCTATAATTTCTGTCCTTTATTGAGCCCATCTTGAAAACCTATCTAGAGTCAGTCAGTGAAGCATGTTCTTTGTGATCTTTTACTGAATTGCAAACCTTTCAAAAAGCAGTGTTTATTCCTCTTCAGTGTCTTAATCTAAGAACACTATATAGGGTGGTCCTAAGATGGTGGAGGAATAGGACGGGGAGACCGCTTTCTCCTCCACAGATTCATCAAAAGAACATTTGAACGCTGAGCAGATTCCACAAAACAACTTCTGAACGCTGGCAGAGGACATCATGCACTCAGAAATGCAGCCCATTGTCTTTGAAAGGAGGTAGGACAAAATATAAAAGATAAAAAGAGAGACAAAAGAGTTAGGGATGGAGATCTGTCCTGGGAAGGGAGTCTTAAAGGAGGAGAAGTTTCCAAACACCAGGAAACCCTGTCACCGGTTGCTCTGTGGGGAGTTTTGGAATCTCAGAGGGCAACATAACTGGGAGGAAAAATAAATAAGTAAAACCCACAGATTACATGCCTAACGGCAACTCCAAGCAGAGAAGTACCCCCAGAAAATTGCATCTGCCACCAGCAAGCGGAGTTGAACAGGGAGGTGCAGGTTGCATTCCTTAGGGTAAGGACGGGGCCTGAATGCCCTGAGGGCAATCTGAGGGAGCTAACATGAGATAGCAATCTAAACTGTGGGATAGTCAGAGAGAGAGGAAAAAGAGAGAGAGAGAGAGAACTATCCCGCAAAAAGCCCTAACCTAAGGCACTGCAGGGCCCACTCACAGAACAAAGGACTGAGCAAATACCAGAGGAGTGCTAGCCGGCTGTGGACCGGCCCATCCCCTGCCACAGACAGGGGGGCAGGCGGGCGGCAGCCAGAGCTGGAAAGGGGCAAACTTGGCCCCAGAGATGGCATCCCCTACCAAACTGTGAACAGGCTTCCAGTTGCTAACCAAGACTTCCTGGGATTCTGGACAGTTGACATCCACCAGAAGGGTCACAGTCAGAGATCAGTTCCCCAGAAGAGACACATAGCAAACCAGAGACAGGGTGCCCTCTGCCACCCAGGAAACCAAGTGGCTGGGACCAGGGAGGTGATAAGACACACTCACTGCCTGGGGAGAGTGCGTTCGCCAGGCACCTGGTCACCTGAGCTTCTCGGACCTGGGAAGGGCACAAAACGCAAGCCCAACCCAGTCTGCACCTTTGTGAAGTACCCAAGAACCTGAACCTGAGTGGCTTAGACCTGGGAAGTGCACACAACCCAGGGCCTGCTGCCTGCAGAGCAACTTGGAGCCTGAGCATTGTAGACTTGGAAAGCACACACACTGTGAGCAGGGGCAAACCCAGTGTGGCCGAGTCACTGCAAGCACTCCCCACACACGCCAGTGATATTTGTTTGCTGTGTTCCTCCCTCCCCACAGCACGGCTAAACAAGTGAGCCTAAATAAGAGACCACCTTCACCCCTTTGTATCAGGGCTGAAATTAGACACTAAAGAGACCTGCAAACAGAAGAAGCCAAATAAACAGAGGGAACCGCTTTGGAAGTGACAAGTGCAACAGATTAAAACCCTGTAGTTAACACCGACTACATTGGAAGGGGCCTATAGATCTTAAGATGTATAAGCTGGAACAGGAATTATCTGAAACTGAACTGACCCCACACTGTCCACAACAACTCCAGAGAAATTCCTAGATATATTTTTGCTATTATCATTTTTTAATTAAATTTTTTTCTTTTTCTTTAAGTCCTCTATTACTCTGTTAATTTTCATTTTTATAACCTACTATTACCCTGCAAAAAAAAAACCCTATTTTTAAAGCAAACTTCATATATATATTTCTTATACTTTTGGTGATTTTTTTTAATATTGTATTTTTGAGAGTCTAACTTCTACTCTAGATTTTTAATCTTTGCTTTTTGGTATTTGTTATCAATTTTATACCTTTAAGAATCCAATTTTCAGTACCCATTTTTACTTAGGAGTGTGATTACTGGCTTGTTTACTCTCTCCACCTATTGACTCTCCTTTTTCTCTCCCAGGTCACCTCTATCTCCTCCCTCCCCCTTCTCTTCTCTACCCAACTCTGTGAATCTCTCTGTGTGGTCTGGGCTGTGGATAACATTTAGGGAACAGAGTACTGCCTAGATCTCTCTCTTTTTGAGTCCCCCTTCTCTCCTCCTGCTCACCTCTATCTCTTTCCTCCCTCTTCTCTTCTCTATATAACTCTGTGAACCTCTCTGAGGGTTCCAGGCTGTGGAGAGCACATAGGGAATTGTTTACTGTCTAGATTGCTCTCTCCCCTTTTGATTCCCCCTCTTCTCCTCCTGGTCACCTCTATCTCCCTCCTCCTTCTTCCCTTCTCCATGAAATTCTGTGAACCTCTGTGGGTGTCCCTCCTGATAGATAATCTTTTCACCATTAACCTAGAAGTTTTATTGTCGATGGTGTATGGATGGAGAAGTCTTGAGGTTACTGTAAGAATAAGACTGGAAACCAAAGGCAGGAGGCTTAAGCACAAAAGCTGAGAACAGCAGAGAACTCCTGACTCCAGGGAACATTAATCAATAAGAGATCATCCAAAAGCCTCCATACCTACACAGAAACCAAGCACCACCCAAGAGCCAACAAGTTCCAGAGCAAGACATACCATACAAATTCTCCAGCAATGCAGGAACATAGCCCTGAGCTTCAATATACAGGCTACCCAAAGTCACACCAAACCCATAGACATCCCAAAACTCACTACTGGACACTTCATTGCACTCCAGAGAGAAGAAATCCAGCTCCACCCAGCAGAACACCTACGCAAGCTTCCATAACCAGGAAACTTTGACAAGCCACTCGTCCAACCCCACCCACAGCAAGGAACCTCCACAATAAAGAACCACAAACTGTCAGAATACAGAAAGGCGACCCAAAACACAGCAACCTAAACAAGATGAAAAGGCAGAGAAATAAACAGCAGGTAAAGGAACACGATAAATGCCAACCAAAAGAGGAGGAGATAGGGAGTCTACCTGAAAAAAAATTCAGAATAATGATAGTAAAAATGATCCAAAATCTTGAAAACAAAATGGAGTTACAGATAAATAGCCTGGAGACAAGGATTGAGAAGATGCAAGAAATGTTTAACAAGGACCTAAAAGAAGTAAAAAAGAGTCAGTCAATAATAAATAATGTAATAAATGAGATCCAAAACACTCTGGAGGGAACCAATAGTAGAAAAACTGAGGCAGAAGATAGGATATGTGAGGTAGAAGATAGACTTGTAGAAATAAATGAAGCAGAGAGGAAAAAAGAAAAAAAGGATTAAAAGAAATGAGGCCGACCTCAGGGAGCTCTGGGACAATGTGAAATGCCCCAGCATTCAAATCATAGGAGTTCCAGAAGAAGAAGACAAAAAGAAAGGCCATAAGAAATTACTTGAGGAGATAACAGTTGAAAATTTCCCTAAAATAGGGAAGGAAATAGTCACATGAGTCTAAGAAAGCCAGAGAGTCCCAAACAGATTAAAATCAAGGCAAAACACTCAAAGACACATATTAATCAAATTAACAAAGATCAAACACAAAGAACAGATATTAAAAGCAGCAAGGGAAAAGCAACAAATAACACACAAGGGGATTCCCATAAGGATAACAGCTGATCTTTCAATAGAAACATTTCAGGCCAGAAGGGAATGGTAGGACATACTTAAACTGATAAAAGAGAAAAACATACAACCCTGATTACTATACCCAGCAAGGATCTCATTCAAATATGAAAGACAAATCAAAAGCTTTACAGACAAGCAAAAACTGAGAGAATTCAGCACCACCAATCGAGCTCTTCAACAAGTGCTAAAGATTTTCTCTTACAGGAAACACAGAAAAGGTGTATAAACTCAAACTCAAAACAACAAAGTAAATGGCAACGGGATTACACTTATCAATATGTAAATTGTAATGTAAATAGGTTGAATGCCTCAACCAAAAGACAAAGCCTGGCTGAATGGATCCAAATAAGACACCTATATATCCTGTCCAGAAGAGACCCACATCAAAAGGAGGGACACATACAGACTGAAAGTGAAGGGCTGGAAAAAGATGTTTCATGCAAATGGAGACCAAAAGAAAGCAGGAGTAGCAATACTCATATCAGATAAAATAGACTTTAAAATAAAGGCTGTGAAAAGAGACAAAGCACACTATTTAATGATCAAAGGATCACTCCAAGAAGAAGATATAACAATTATAAAAATATATGCACCCAACATAGGAGCACCACAATATGTAAGGCAAATGCTAACAAGTATGAAAGGGGAAATTAACAATAACAGAATAATAGTGGTAGACTTTAATACCCCACTCACACCAATGGATAGATCAAATAAAAATAAAATTAACAAGGAAACACAAACTTTAAATGACACAATGTACCAGTTAGACCTAATTGATATCTATAGGACATTTCACCCCAAAAGAATGAATTGCACCTTTTTCTCAAGTGCACACGGAACCTTCTTCAGGATAGATCACATCCTGGTCCATAAATCTAGCCTTGGTATATTCAAAAAAATTGAAACAATTCCAATCATCTTTTTTGAACACAATACAGTAAGATTATATGTCAATAACAGGAAAAAGACTATGAAAAATTCCAACATATGGAGTCTAACCAACAAGTTTCTGAAAAACCAACAAATCACAGAAGAAATCAAAATATGCATAGAAATGAATGAAAATGAAACACAACAACCCAAAACCTATGGGACACTGTAAAAGCAGTGCTAAGGGGAAGGTTCATAGTAATACAGGCTTACCTCAAGAAACAAGAAAAAAGTCAAGTAAATAACCTAATTCTACACCTAAAGCAACTAAAAAAAGGAAAAAATGAAGAACCCCAGGGTTAGTAGAAGGAAAGAAATCTTAAAAATTAGGGCAGAAATAAATGCAAAAGAAACAAAGAGACCATAGGAAAAATTAACAAAGCTAAAAGCTGGTTCTTTGAGAAGATAAATAAAATTGACAAACCATTAACCAGACTCATCAAGAGACAAAGGGAGAAGAATCAAATCAACAAAATTAGAAATGAAAATGGAGAAATCACAACAGAAAACACAGAAATACAAAGGATCATAAGAGACTACTATCAGCAACTATATGCCAATAAAATGAATAACTTGGAAGAAATGCATGAATTCTTAGAAAAGTATACATTTCAAAACTGAACAAGGAAGAAATAGAAAATCTTAACAGACCCATCACAAACATGGAAATCTATCTGTAATCAGAAATCTTCCAGCAAACAAAAGGCCAGGACCAGACAGCTTCACAGCTGAATTCTACCAAATTTATTTAGAGAAGAGCTAACATCTATCCTACTCAAAGTCTTCCAGAAAATTGCAGAGGAAGGTAAACTTCCAAACTCACTCTATGAGGCCACCATCATCCTAATACCAAAACCAGACAAAGATCCCACAAAAAAGAAAACTACAGGCCAATATCACTGAAGAACATAGATGCAAAAATATTTAACAAAATTCTAGCAAACAGAATCCAACAACATATTAAAAAGATCATACATCATGACCAAGTGAGCTTTATCCCAGGGATGCAAGGATTCTTCAATATCTGCAAATCAATCAATGAAATACACCACATTAACAAATTGAAAGATAAAAAGCATATTATTATCTCAACAGATGCAGAAAAAGACTTTGACAAAATGCAACATCCATTTATGATAAAAACCCTCCAGAAAGCAGGCATAGAAGGAACATACCTCAACATAATAAAAGCTATATATGATAAATCCAAAACAAACATTATCCTCAATGGTGAAAAATTGAAAGCATTTCCCCTAAAGTCAGGAATAAGACAAGGATGCCCACTCTCACCAGTACTGTTCAACATAGTTTGGAAGTTTTGGCCACAACCATCAGAGCAGAAAAAGACATAAAAGGAATCAGATTGGAAAAGAAGAAGTAAAACTCTCACTGTTTGCAGATGACTTGATCTTCTACATAGAAAACCCTAAAGAATCCACCGGAAAATTACTAGAGCTAATCAATGAATATAGTAAAGTTGCAGAATATAAAATTAACACACAGAAATCCCTTGCATTCCTATACACTAACAATGAGAAAACAGAAAGAGAAATTAAGGAAACAATTCCAGTCACCATTGCCATGAAAAGAATAAAATACTTAGGAATATATCTACCTAAAGAAACAAAAGACCTGTATATAGAAAACTATAAAACACTGATGAAGAAATCAAAAAGGACACAGATAGATCGAGAAATATACCAAGTTCATGGATCAGAAGAATCAATATAGTGAAAATGTGTATACTACACAAAGCAATCTATATGCAATCCCTATCAAGCTACCAATGGTATTTTTCACAGAACTAGAACAAATAATTTCACAATTTGTATGGAAATACCAAAAACGTCAAATAGCCAAGGCAATCTTGAGAAAGAAGAATGGAACTGGAGGAATCAACCTGCCTGACTTCAGGCTCTACTACAAAGATACAGTCATTAAGACAGTATGGTACTGGCACAAAGACAGAAATATAGCTCAATGGAACAAAATAGAAAGCCCAGAGATAAATCCACGCACCTGTGGACACCTTATCTTTGACAAAGGAGGCAAGAGTATACAATGGAGAAAAGACAATCTCTTTAAGAAACGGTGCTGGGAAAACTGGTCAGCCATTTGTGAAAGAGTGAAACTAGAACACTTTCTAACACCATACACAAAAATACACTCAAAATCGATTAAAGATCTAAGTGTAAGACCAGAAACTATAAAACTCCTTGAGGAAAACATAGGCAAAATACTCTGACATAAATCACAGCAAGATCCTCTATGACCCATCTCCCAGAGTAATGGAAATAAAAGCAAAAATAAACAAATGGGACCTAATTAAACTTAAAAGCTTCTGAATAACAAAGGAAACTATAAACAAGGTGAAAAGACAGCCTTCAGAATGGGAGAAAATAATGGCAAACTGACAAAGAATTTATCTCAAAAATATACAAGCAACTCCTACAGCTCAATTCCAGAAAAATAAACGATCCAGTCAAAAAATGGGCCAAAGAACTAAACAGACATTTCTCCAAAGAAGACATACAGATGGCTAACAAACAAGTGAAAAGATGTTGAACATCACTCATAATCAGAGAAATGCAAATCAAAACCACAATGAGGTACCATCTCATGCCAGACAGAATGGCTGCTATCCAAAAGTCTACAATCAATGCTGGAGAGGGTGTGGAGAAATGACTACTCTTTTATACTGTTGGTGGGAATGCAAACTAGTACAGCCACTATGGAGAACAGTGTGGAGATTCCTTAAAAACCTGGAAATAGAACTGCCATATGACCTAGCAATCCCAATGCTGGACATACACACCAAGGAAACCAGAACTGAGAGAGACACGTGTACCCCAATGTTCATCACAGCACTGTTTATAACAGCCAGGACATGGAAGCAACCTAGATGTCCATCAGCAGATAAGAAAGCTGTGGTACATATACACAATAGAGTATTACTCAGCCATTAAAAAGAATACATTTGAATCAGTTCTAATGAGGTAGATGAAACTGGAGTCTAATATACAGAGTGAAGTAAGTCAGAAAGAAAAACACCAATACAGTATACTAACACATATGTATGCAATTTAGAAAGATGGTAATGATGACCCTGTATACAAGACAGCAACAGAGACACAGATGTATAGAACAGGCTTTTGGACTCTGTGGGAGAAGGCGAGGGTGGGATGATCTGAGAGAATAGCATTGAAGCATGTATATTAACATACATGAAACAGATTACCAGTCCAAGTTTGATGCATGAGACAGGGTTCTCAGGGCTGGTGCACTGGGATGACCCAGAAGGATGGGATGGGGAGGGAGGTGGGAGGGGTGTTCAGGATGGGGAACAAATGTACACCCATGGCTGATTCATGTCAATATATGGCAAAAACCACTACAATATTGTAAAGTAATTAGCATCCAACTAAAATAAATAAAGTTTTTAAAAATTATTAAAAAGAAAAATAAATAAGAGCTTGTCTTTTCTCCATTCTAAAAAAATATAAAAAATAAGAACACTGTATAAACTATTAGCCAATCTCTATCCCTTCAAAAGTATTTATCAGCATATTACCCACAGGAGCTGCCCCAGGTGCATTCAAGGAGTTCAAAGAATGAGATCAGTCCTTGCTCAAACTGTAGTCATACAAATTAAGGGGTACAATTTGTTAGAGGAGAAACAGGGGAAGTGGAAATTTTACTAGCTGATGTGCATGTCTGTGAATAGTCTGGTGTATTGCAAGGTATTTGATGAAAATCGTATTTAAAGTACAGATATTTGAGTATGTTTAATTTTTTCAAAGAAAGTTTTCACTCCAAGTGATCCTTCTAATGACATCACTTTCATTTCATTCCATTTATGCTGTTTTGAGTAAGAGCGAAAGTGGCAGGGTTACATGCAGAAAACGGTATTGCATATAACTCTGATAATATTCAAAAGTAGGTTGACTAGACAGCAACAGTCTCTATCCTGTAGGTTTCAAGAGTACAGTCTCAGAGTACTGCACTCAGAGTGGCTCAGAGTAGAGTCAGGCATCTGCTGCCACCAGAGTTGGTCTTGCTCAGAGCTCTTCATTCCATGGTGTTTTTTACCCTCCCTCCTATCACCATCCCAGCTTCCTGTCTAGAAACTGGACATCTACACTTTACGCTTAGGGTTTATTTATTACTAATCAAAGCATTTTAAAAACATCATTTTTACAATTCTTCTTTTCTGTCTAGGGCCATGTGTTTTGGGAATGCTTGTGGACCCACAGTGAGATGTAAAGATGAATTCTCATTTGCCAGACAGCTTTTTTCATATTGAGGTAAGGGAAGTTGTGGA
Organism: Moschus berezovskii; assembly: GCF_049115385.1. Taxonomy (NCBI): domain Eukaryota; kingdom Metazoa; phylum Chordata; class Mammalia; order Artiodactyla; family Moschidae; genus Moschus; species Moschus berezovskii. Next base: position 86,139,274 of record NC_142488.1, on the reverse strand, counting down.
CAAAAACTATGAAAGTTTATCTTAGGTAAATGGTGAAGCCAAATTACAGACATATAGAGGGACATCACCACCTTCCCTCCAAGGTCACATTATCACTGTGATAAGATATGATAATGGAGAATTCTAGCTATAGGAGTCTAAGTTTTTCTACTTTCAAGATGGGTTAGGTAACAGTGACCTCCCTTTTTATTGATGGATCCTGAGGGGTATTCAGCTAGCAATTCTTCAGTTCAGTTCAGTTCAGTCGCTCAGTCGTGTCCGACTCTCCGCGACCCGATGAATCACAGCACGCCAGGCCTCCCTGTCCATCACCAACTCCCCGAGTTCACTCAAACTCATGTCCATAAAGTCGGTGATGCCATCCAGCCATCTCATTCTCTGTCATCCCCTTCTCCTCCAGCCCCAACCTTTCCCAGCATCAGAGTCTTTTCCAGTGAATCAACTCATCGCATGAGGTGGCCAAAGTATTGCAATTTCAGCTTTAACATCAGTCCTTCCAATGAACACCGCGCTTCTTAATGGGGGTTAAATAAATCCTAAGCAGTAGTATAAACACATTTCACTTAAAACTATGAATGATGGAATCTGTGCTTCATTTATCATTTCTGGCAATGCAAATATTTCAGAGGAAGCCAGTCATTTTTTCCACTTTCATGGAAAATTTGCAACTCAGAAATCATTCTTTGGGTTCTTTATGCCTTCCTGCTCAATCTATCATTGACTATTGAGATTGGTGCCTGCTTGGGGGTTCTGTGTCTGTTTCTCAGCAATCTGTTAGGAACTAATAGCAAAGAAAAGGGTACTCTGATGAAACAGCGTGGGCCTGAGGTTGAAAATGCAAGTTAGGCTGAAAAAGTTGAAGGAATGTAGGCTGTGAATTCAGTTTGGAAATGCAATCAGTAGCGGTACAATGGGAACTTCTTGATCTAAATAAGCCCCAGTTTAATATTTGTTACACTTTTTAGAATATACACTTAATTTTTCATCTATATATGCCTGCCTAAGTTTCTGGTACCCATGCACTAATCACAAAACCCAGCTTACAGCTTTTCCCATTAAAGGATGTTCTATTTCTCATGCTTGACTGTTATGACTGGATGGCTGCATTGCAGGATGAGAAAGCACTCTTAAATGAAGGAATAGATCAGCATCACAAATTCCATTTCAAAATACTTGGGCTAGGGACTTCCCTGGTGGTCCAGTGGTTAAGACTCCTCATTTCCACTGCAGGGAGCATGGGTTCAATCCCTGGTTGGGTAACTTAAGATTCTGCATGCCATGTAGTATGGCCAAAAATATATTTTGGTCCACAGAGTTTGGGTTGGATCTGCCCATATTATCAATGTTTCACCCACATATGCCCTCTCTAGGTGGCTGGCTTGGGTTTTGTCACAGAATAACAGTCTCAGAGTAGTCAAACTTTTTATGAGCAGTCTACCTTCCCCCAGGGCAAGTGTTCCAAGAGGCAGTAAGTGGAGACTGCCATTTTTAAATAGCCCAAGCCTAGAAAGTAGCACATCTTCTTCTGTTATATTCTATTATTCAGACAAGTCATATAGGGCACTCAGCTTCAGTGGAAGGAGAAATAGACGTTACTTCTCGATGAAGGGAATTTCAAAGAATTTGAGATAATTTGTTATGGGACTTCCCTAGTGGCTTAGATGGTAAAGAATCTGTCTGTAATGCAGGAGGCCCATATTTGATCCCTGGGTCAGGAAGATCCCCTGGAGAAGGGAATGGCTACCCACTCCAGTATTCTTGCCTGGGAAATCCCATGGACAGTGGAGCCTGGCAGACTACAGTCCATAGGGTCACAAAGAGTCAGACATGACTGAGCGACTAACACAAACTTTATAATTGGCCACAGAATCCAAACTTATCTTTTCTGTATGAATAACCAATTGACCCACTAAAACCTGCATGGAATCACTACCAACAAACGACCTCTTTCTTTCCTTCCTTCTTTCTTTCAAAAGGCCACTTTCAACTTAATTTTCAGGGGAGATTTTTGCCCCACCATCCAACATCAAATCTTGAGACAGGCAATTTTATTTAGAATCTCTTAGTATGTGAGGAGGAGTAACTTTATTTCCAGTTACCTTTGTACTGGGAACATAGATTTTTGGAATCCTAGTTTTATATAGGAGTAGGCATCTTATAGTAGAGGTCCCACCTGCTTGACTCTGGTCTTTGTAGTCCCCCACACCTAAGAAAGTTGTAAAAAAGCTGAAAGGTCAATTTCATGGTTTTGTGAATGCCCTCCAAGCAAAAGCAAGCTGACTTCTCTAGGTTTGTGTTTTTGTTTCTGTTTGCCTATTCTGCATGTTCCTTACTTTCTTGATAATTTATTTATGCATTTAATACACACACACACACAAATAGCTTTGTTGAGTAAAATCGAAAATTAATGAATGCTAGCTTTATGGAAATGAAAAGGGGTGGAGAAAATAAGAGAACAGCCTTGGAACCTCTATGCTCCAGGAACGTGGAATTCAGTGAAAGCTGTCATTGCTTCCTTAATCGGTGCAAGACATCGATTTGTTTTGCATTGATAGTGAAATTTCTATAGCTCACCCCAGGGGGACAAGGGATAGATAGTACACACTCATCTCACTTAGGTAAATACTGAACTATAAATAAATCACTGATATTTTCTTGAATATATAAATAGAATTCTCCTAACAAGGAAATACTTTGGGTAACATTTCTTAAGCTGCATTAGTTTTCTAGTCATCAGTACCAGGTAGATGTGAAGCTTTGAACCATGAGAAGGAAATATTTGAAATTCATGGCAATTTGAAATGGTGGTATTTTGTTATTATATTTTTCATGTTGTTCTATGCGTTTGTTTTACTTGGGGACATTTTTATGTGACCTAAAAAGAAAATCATTAAATTACATGCTTTACAGAAAGTTTTACTAGCAAGTAAAGTTTTACAACAAAACACCAGATCTTCTCCCATTCCTAAACCTGGGATGAGGTGATGCAGTATAATAGTTGCCATGATCTGAATGTGTTCACTCAAAATTCATATACTGAAACCAGAGCCCCTGAGGGGAATAATATTAGGATGTGAGGCTTCTGAGAGATGGTTAAGTCATAAGAGTCTCATGCTCTTTTATAAGGACATAAGATTATTGTCCCAGAGGCCCCAGAGAACACCCCTGCCCTTTCCACCATGTAAAGACCCAGAGAGAAGGTACTATCTATGAACCAGAAAGCAAGCCCTCACCAGGCCCATATCTGGCAGTGCCTTGATCTTGGACTTCCCAGCCTCTAGAACTATGATGAAAAAATTTCTGATGTTTATAAGCTACCCAGTCTCTGGTATTTTTTTACAGAAGCCCAAAAAGACTAAATAAATTGTCAAGAACAAGCTCTCTGATGTTACTTTCTAGCTCCACCATTTATTGGCTAAATAATTTTTGCAAAGGTACTTCATTCTTCAGCCTTAGTTACCGAATCTGCAAGTGTAGGTAAATGAAAGTTAAATGAGAGCATGTGCCAAGTATAAGATTACCCTTGATACTTATTTTCTTGGCACTTAAGCACGTGAGTGTTAGTTGTAGTTGTTGTTGCTCTTATACTAATTATTAATATGAAATGAACCCCGGGGATGGTGGTATAAGATCAGGGTATTTGTTATATATACTCACTCACTCATGCTTATGCTCAGTCGTGTCCACCTCTTTGCAATCCCATGAACTATAGCCAGCCATGTTACTCTGTCCATGGAATTTTCCAGGCAAGAATACTATTTCCTTCTCCAGGGGAACTTCCCAACCCAGGGACTGAGCTCATGGCTTCTCTACTAGAAGGTGGATTCTTTACCACTGATCCACCATACTACTTGATGCCTAATAGGAAGAAAAATCCATATTTTTTACATATCGGGTTGACTGTTGACCTAAATTAGTTTAAAACAATTGCCCCCAAATCGCTGTGGTAAATTTCCTGCATCTTTCAATAAGGACTGTAATAAGTCCTTTATCTCTCAAAAGGAAATAGTCTAGTCTTCTACAAATAGTGTTTATGAACAGGGAATGTTACAAAGCTTTTCTTAGAACCATTACTGTATTTCACCTAAGATTGAACAACAATGTTCACTATTGCAGGACAAAGCAATAGGAAATAAAGAGAGTTGAATTTTTTACTTCAACTCTCAATATGTTTAAGACTGTTGAATTTTTTACTTCATCAAGGAAGTGTTGACTGAGCTGGCCTCCTCAGTATGCAGTTACACTTACAGTTTTATTTATTAATGATCACCAATGGCCTCCATAATTTAGACGTAATGGTTAAACAATTACATTTTGCATTTGAACTGAAGAAAGTAGAAAGTCATTTAATTGCTAGCAATTTTTCCTCATTATACAAAAGCCCTGCCTTACTTCTTGTTCACATCATAATAATAGCTAGATAAAAGTGATTTGGCCAACAATAACTCATTTTTCTCCTTAAAAGCCAAATAATAAATCTCAAATTGCCTCATATAGCATATAAACCATATGGCTGAAAACAGTATATTTTTTAAAAAGGGATCTTGGTATGAGTTGAGGATAGGGAGCTGTTTCTCCTATCCCATTGTATCTTTGTAATAACGTGGTTGACCACAGCAATACAAAACTGTGCCCTGTTGTAGTTCTCTTTTTCTTATATTCCTACCTCTTTCCAGACTTATATGTTCACTCCCCAACCCCATGCATGATCTCCTTACCATATTCTTGGAAGTCACTTGCTGTGATGACAGATTTGGGTGAATAATTCTGTCTTTCTGCATGAAAAAGAAAGAAAAACACGATATGCATTAGTCTTGTTTTGTGGTTTGATTCCCAGCTGCTCCCAAGCAACTCACAGAGGACTAACATGGGTTTGATTAGAGAAATCTGGGGTATCAAGAAGGTCATACTATTTCTGGCAGCTTCCTTGTAAATTAAATCTAAGTAATTTATTCATGATGGTATCCACTTCAATTGTAGAGAGCCAGAGTGAAATAAAACATAGTTGGGACAGTGATTTGGAAAACAGAAACTCTTGGGCTTTGCCCCCAGCCTTAACGTCAACTACCTCTGTAGCATGGATGCACATCCCAGAAGGGTACTTCAAGGGTTAATTAGCTTCTTAAATGCTTTTAATGTGGAAATTTGCTAAATAAACATATGACAGATTGAATTTACCAGAGGGAAAGAGAGACCTGAATTTGGAGGATGGGAGTGGGGGAAGTGGAGAACAGTTATAGAGTGAGAGATTATTGAATGTTTGTTCATTCTTAATTCGGAACAAAAAGAAAATATCCTTAGGAAATATTTTGCTTTATCTAAACTGAAGGGAGAAGAAGGCTAAAAAATCATCAGAAACTAGTAGAATGCTGCTGCTGCTGCTGCTGCTAAGTCGCTTCAGTCGTGTCCGACTTTGTGCGACCCCATAGACGGCAGCCCACCAGGCTCCCCCGTCCCTGGGACTCTCCAGGCAAGAACACTGGAGTGGGTTGCCATTTCCCTCTCCAATGTGTGAAAGTGAAAAGTGAAAGTGAAGTCGCTCAGTCGACTCTGATCCATAACCAGTGACTAGAAATGGGAGGCTGAGTAAGGACAAGGGTGAACCATATAATAATGTGGAGCAAGGCTCTGTGGCTAGAAAAAAAAAAAAAAAAGGAAAGCTAATCTTTCAAGAAAGGAAATAGGACACTGATCTTCGGAGGCAGGGAGCATTGTGGTACAGAAAGCAAGAGACAAGTCTGGATATTTAGATGGACTTATCCCAGAGGAAATAAGTCAGGAGGAAGAGGAGTTGGGAAATATCAGTGTTGTAGGTAGATGGACACTATAAATATCAAATAAAGGATACTGATCTAAAACATAAGAGCAGAGACGTGATACAGTAAAAATGGCAGTGAATGATGGAAAATGAGATCAAAAATTTCAGCTGTAAGATAATAAGCTCATCATAAAATGCTGCTTATCAGGGCAAAAAAGAAAACCACAGTGAAATGCTGAGGAGGTGCACAGTGAGACAACATAGTGGTCCAAGATGTAGTTTCAGTCAGGTATTAGAACATGAAAGACAACAGAAATGGAACAATAACACAAAGAAAGAGGTACTGAAAATTAGATGATACTGAGGGTGAGAGGTAGGACATTACAGGACAAAATTTGTAGTATAATAAGACGCAGTGTGGGTCTTAGGCATGCATGCTCTCTAGGACTTCAGTAAACAAGGAGTTCAGAAGCAGGAATAGAGCTATTCGTATATATGGATTGGCTCATTGAACCCAGTGTCTCCTCCCTAGAATCACCTTAGATGTCCAGTTTGCATTTGCTTCTGCAGAATAAATGTGTACACCTGCTCAGATCACTCTGTTATCATATTGGCCAAGAAAATAATCATACCTTCCATTCCCAGTTGCTGCTGCTGCTGCTGCTGCTAAGTCACTTCAGTCGTGTCCGACTCTGTGTGACCCCATAGACGGAAGCCCACCAGGCTCCCCTGTCCCTGGGATTCTCCAGGCAAGAACACTGGAGTGGGTTGCCATTTCCTTCTCCAATGCATGAAAGTGAAAAGTGAAAGTGAAGTCACTCAGTCGTGTCCGACCCTTAGCGACCCCATGGACTGCAGCCTACCAGGCTCCTCCATCCATGGGATTTTCTAGGCAAGAGTACTGGAGTGGCTTGCCATTGCCTTCTCCGTCCATTCCCAGTTAGGAGGCTCAAATGCCATCATTTTTCATTATTTCCTTTCAGAGTAATAATTCCATCCAGCAAATTTTGCTAATGCTGTCACCAGTCCAAACCTTTGGGAAGTCCACCTCATTGACACCCATCATTGAACTCAAGCTGTAAATGTTTGACTAGAATTTTAAAGTTAAAACTTTATTATGAACTTTTCTTTGCTTATCTTTATTTTATACAAAGTTGGCTCCTAAAATGCTTATGGAGCATTTCTTGAAACCCAGATTACAAAATTATTGATGATTTAGCTAGTTACCCCTTCTGAATTGCCTAGATAAAAGCCATAAACCTTAATTACATAATAAAGTTCCCTTCTAAATATCAAAATCCCTAAAAGAACAATCATTTTCAGTATCTAGACCAAGATTTCATATGCAAGATTACCAAGCATCCCACTTGGGTATTGAGCACAGGCTGTTACTGTTTCATGGCCACATTGCCAGCTCAGCTTGACTTGTTTAATCCTCTGCCTTCCCTGCTTTATGTCACCCGAGCTAATTGAGCCACAAAAGAGAGAGGGGCCTTGGTTTGGAATAAACTTGCCTCTTTAAGTGTTCTTCAAGTGTTTAATCCTAAACAAGGACAGTTGCCCCATCCACAGATTACCTCAATTAGGTCATCTACTTATTGCAATAACTTGCTTGGCACATTTTTAAAAATGATTATTATTTTCCCAAATCACCTTCAGTATACAAGTTAAGAAGTGCTCACTGCAAAAATTAAATATATGGAAAACCACAAAGAGAAAAACAAAAGCAAAGTCCTTGATGAGAGAGTTCTTCAAAGAAGGTAGAGAAATGGCCAATGAGTATATGAAGATGCTCAACATCACTGATCATCAGGAAAACATAAATCAAAACTGTAATGAGATATCACCTTCTATTATAATAACCCCTATAAAATAAACAGGAAATAATAAGTGTCGGTGAGGATGTGGAGAGGTTAGAACCCTTGTGTGATATTGTTATGTGAAATGGGACAGTGCCATGAAAAATAATATGAAGTTTCCTCAAAAATTGAAAATGGAATTACCATATGATGCAGCAGTGCTGTTTCTTGCTATGTATCCAAAAGAATTGAAAGCAGGATCTCAAAGACATTTTTGCAGACACATGTTCATTGCAGCATTATTGACAATAGTCAAGAGGCAGAAGCAACCTAAATGTTCATCAATGTATGACCAAATAAAGAAAACATGGTATATACACACAACAATTGGCCTTAAAAAAGGAAATCCTGTTCCATACTACAACATGGATGAAACTTGAGAGCATTATACTAAGTGAAATATTGATAATTCACTGACAAAAGGACAAATGCTGTATGATTTCACTTACATGATATATATAAAGTAGTCACACTCATGGAAACAAAAAAGATGGTTACCAGGGGCTGGGAGGAAGGGAAAATGGGGAGTTGCTGTTCAATGGATATAGAGGTTTAATTTTGCAGCATGGTAAAGTTCTAGAGATCTGTGAATTTAGTTGATACTAATGAACTGTATAATCATAAGGGATTTGATTTAGGTCATATCTGAATGGTCTAGTGGTTTTCCCCACTTTCTTCAATTTAAGTCTGAATTTGGCAATAAGGAGTTCATGATCTGAGCCACAGTCAGCTCCTGGTCTTGTTTTTGCTAACTGTATACAGCTTTTCCATCTTTGGCTGCAAAGAATATAATCAATCTGATTTCGGTGTTGACCATCTGGTGATGTCTCTTGTGTTGTTGGAAGAGGATGTTTGCTATGAACAGTGCGTTCTCTTGACAAAACTCTATTAGCCTTTGCCCTGCTTCATTTCGTGCTCCAAGGCCAAATTTGCCTGTTACTCCAGGTGTTTCTTGACTTCCTACTTTTGCATTCCGGTCCCCTATAATGAAAAGGACATCTTTTTTGGGTGTTAGTTCTAAAAGGTCTTGTAGGTCTTCATAGAACCGTTCAACTTCAGCTTCTTCAGCGTTACTGGTTGGGGCATAGGCCTGGATTACTCTAATATTGAATGGTTTGCCTTGGGAATGAACAGAAATCATTCTGTCGTTTTTAAGATTGCATCCAAGTACTGCATTTCGGACTCTTTTGTTGACCATGATGGCTACTCCATTTCTTCTAAGGGATTCCTGCTCACAGTAGTAGGTATAATGGTCATCTGAGTTAAATTCACCCATTGCAGTCCATTTTAGTTCACTGATTCCTAGAATGTCTATGTTCACTCTTGCCATCTCCTGTTTGACCACTTCCAATTTGCCTTGATTCATGGACCTAACATTCCAGGTTCCTATGCAATATTGCTCTTTACAGCCCCAGACATTGCTTCTATCACCGATCACATCCACAAGTGGGTATAGGTTTTGCTTTTGCTCCATCCCTTCATTCCTTCTAGAGTTATTTCTCCACTGTTCTCCAGTAGCATACTGGGCACCTACCGACCTGGGGAATTCCTCATTCAGTATCCTATCATTTTGCCCTTTGATACTGTTCATGGGGTTCTCAAGGCAAGTATACTGAAGTGATTTGCCATTCCCTTCTCCAGTGGACCACATTCGGCTGTGGTCCATGTGATCAGATCGACTAGTTTCCTATGATTCTGATTTCAGTGTGTCTGCCCTCTGATGCCCCCTCACAATACCTACCGTTTTGTTTGGGTTTCTCTTACCTTGGGCGTGGGAAACCACTAGACAATTCAGATATGACCTAAATCAAATCCCTTATGATTATACAGTGGAAGTGAGAAATAGATTTAAGGGACTAGATCTGATTGATAGAGTGCCTGATGAATTCTGGACGGAGGTTTGTGACATTGTACAGGAGACAGGGACCAAGATCATCCCCATGGAAAAGAAATGCAAAAAAGCAAAATGGCTGTCTGGGGAGGCCTTACAAATAGCTGTGAAAAGAAAAGAAGCAAAAAGCAAAGGAGAAAAGGAAAGATATAAGCATCTGAATGCAGAGTTCCAAAGAATAGCAAGGAGAGATAAGAAAGACTTCCTCAGTGATCAATGCAAAGAAATAGAGGAAAACAACAGAATAGGAAAAACAAGAGACCTCTTCAAGAAAATTAGAGATTCCAAGGGAACATTTCATGCAAAGATGGGCTCGATAAAGGACAGACATGGTATGGACCTAACAGAAGCAGAAGATATTAAGAAGAGGTGGCAGGAATACACAGAAGAACTGTACAAGAAAGATCTTCACGACCAAGATAGTCACGATAACGTGATCACTGACCTAGAGCCAGACATCTTGGAATGTGAAGTCAAGTGGGCGTTAGAAAGCATCACTACGAACAAAGCTAGTGGAGGTGATGGAATTCCAGTTGAGCTATTTCAAATCTTGAAAGACGATGCTGTGAAAGTGCTGCACTCAATATGCCAGCAGATTTGGAAAACTCAGCAGTGGCCACAGGACTGTAAAAGGTCAGTCTTCATTCCAATCCCAAAGAAAAGGAATGCCAAAGAATGCTCAAACTACCACACAATTGCACTCATCTCACACGCTAGTAAAGTCATGCTCAAAATTCTCCAAGCCAGGCTTCAGCAATATGTGAACCACGAACTTACAGATGTTCAAGCAGGTTTTAGAAAAGGCAGAGGCACCAGAGATAAAATTGCCAACATCCGCTGGATCATGGAGAAAGCGAGAGAGTTCCAGAAAAACATCTATTTCTGGTTCACTGACTATGCCAAAGCCTTTGACTATGTGGATCACAATAAACTGTGGAACATTCTGAGAGAGATGGAAATACCAGACCACCTGACCTGCCTCTTGAGAAACTTTTATGCAGGTCAGGAAGCAACAGTCAGAACTGTACATGGAACAACAGACTGGTTCCAAATAGGAAAAGGAGTACGTCAAGGCTGTATATTGTCACCCTGCTTATTTAACTTATATGCAGAGTACATCATGAGGAACGCTGGGCTGGAAGAAGCACAAGCTGGAATCAACATTGCTGGGAGAAATATCAATAACCTCAGATATGCAGATGACACTACCCTTTTGGCAGAAAGTGACGAGGAACTCAAAAGCCTCTTGATGAAAGTGAAAGAGGAGAGTGAAAAGGTTGGCTTGAAGCTCAACATTCAGAAAACAAAGATCATGGCATCTGGTCCCATCACTTCATTGGAAATAGATGGAAAAACAGTGGAAACAGTGTCAGACTTTATTTTTTTGGGCTCCAAAATCACTGCAGATGCTGATTGCAGCCATGAAATTAAAAGACACTTACTCTTTGGAAGGAAAATTATGACCAACCTTGATAGTATATTAAAAAGCAGAGACATTACTTTGCCAACAAAGGTCCGTCTAGTCAAGGCTATGGTTTTTCCCGTGGTCATGTATGGATGTGAGAGTTGGATTGTGAAGAAAGCTGATCGCCGAAGAATTGATGCTTTTGAACTGTGGTGTTGGAGAAGACTCTTGAGAGTCCCTTGGACTGCAAGGAGATCCAACCAGTCCATTCTAAAGGAGATCAATCCTGGGTGTTCATTGGAAGGACTGATGCTAAAGCTGAAACTGCAATACTTTGGCCACCTCATGCGACGAGTTGACTCACTGGAAAAGACTCTGATGCTAGGAAAGGTTGGGGGCGGGAGGAGAAGGGGACGACAGAGAATGAGATGGCTGGATGGCATCACCGACTCTGTGGACATGAGTTTGAGTGAACTCCGGGAGTTGATGATGGACAGGGAGGCCTGGCGTGCTGTGATTCATCGGGTCACGGAGAGTCGGACACGACTGAGCGACTGAACTGAACTGACTGAATGAACTGTATGCATAAAAATAGTTAATATCATAAATTAAAAATGTTTTATCACAATTTAAAATATTTAAAGGAAACAACAGCAGCAATAGCTTGAAAAGCACTTGTACATTGGTACTTGTGGATTTGCTAAGCCTGGAACATTACCAGGATGTGAATGAGCTTGGGTTAGTTTACTGAGGATACAAACCACATCTCAGCAGATAGTGAATCAGTCATTAGACAGCTAGCCAGTCACATGCATGGGCCACAGCAAAGATTTGCTGAGCCTGACCCAGATTTGCAGAAGTCCCCATATGAAAACAGACCAAATTATTGGTCTGTATATTTTTGAGCTAAGAAGTGTTAGTTGCTCAGTCATGTTCGACTCTTTGCAAAGCCACGGAATGTAGCCCACCAAGCTCCTCTTTCCATGGAATTCTTCAGGCAAGAATGCTGGAGTGGGTAGCCATTCCCTTCTCCTGGGGATCTTCCCGCCCCAAGAATTGAACCCAGGTCTCCTGGATTGCAGGAGGATTCTTTACCATCTGAGCAACCAGGGAAGCCCGTTTGGGCTAAGTAAATCATAATCGTTATTTGAGGGAAATTTTTATATAAAACAAATCACTCAAAATTCTTCCACTTAAGGGAACCCTTGTGAACTCATATAAGTGTGTGTATGTGTTTATGCATGCAATAGTATTCTCTCAGGTGTTCATACCTTTATTTATTTAATCTCAATGCATTCAGCTTGTTTTATTTATTTATTTGTTTATGCATTAGTTTATTTATTTATTTTAATTGGAGGCTAATTATTTTACATTATTGTATTGATTTTGCCATACATTGACATAAATCTGCCCCGGGTATACATATGTTCCCCATCTTGAATCCCCCTCCCACCTCCCTCCCCATCCCATCCCTCTGGTTCATCCCAGTACACCAGCCCCAAGCATCGAACTTTGACTGGAGATTCATTTCACATATGATAATATACATGTTTCAATGCCATTCTCCCAAATCATCCCACCCTCGTCCTCTCCCACAGAGTCCAAAAGACTGTTCTATACATCTGTGTCTCTTTTGCTGTCTCATATACAGGGTTATCGTTATCATCTTTCTAAATTCCATGTATATGCGTTAGAATACTATATTGGTGTTTTTCTTTCTGGCTTACTTCACTCTGTACAATAGGCTTCAGTTTCATCCAACTCATTAGACCGATTCAAATGTATTCTTTTGAATTGCTGAGTAATACTCCATTGTGTAAATGTACCACAGCTTTCTTATCCATTCGTCTGCAGATGGACATCTAGGTTGCTTCCATGTCCTGGCTATTATAAACAGTGCTGCGATGAACATTGGGGTACATGTGTCTCTTTCAATTCTGTTTTCCTCGGTGTGTATGCCCAGGAGTGTGATCGCTGGGTTGTATGGCAGTTCTATTTCCAGTTTTTTTAAGGAATCTCCACACTGTTCTCCATAGTGGTTGTACTAGTTTGCATTCCCACCAACAGTGTAAGAGGGTTCCCTTTTCTCCACACCCTCCCCAGCATTTATTGCATGTAGACTTTTGGATAGCAGCCATTCTGACTGGTGTGAAATGGGATCTCATTGTGGTTTTGATTTGCATTTCTCTGATGATGAGTGATGTTGAGCATCTTTTCATGTGTTTGTTAGTCATCTGTAGGTCTTCTTTGGATAAATGTCTGTTTAGTTCTTTGGCCCATTTTTTGATTGGGTCGTTTATTTTTCTGGAATTGAGCTGAAGGAGCTGCTTGTATATTTTTGAGGTTAATCCTTTGTCAGTTGCTCATTTGCTATTATTTTCTCCCATTCTGAAGGCTGTCTTTTCACCTTGCTTATAGTTTCCTTTGCTGTGCAGAATCTTTTAATTTTAATTAGGTCCCATTTGTTTATTTTTGCTTTTATTTCCAATATTCTGGGAGGTGGGTCATGGAGGATTCTGCTGTGATTTATGTCGGAGAATGTTTTGCCTATGTTCTCCTCTAGGAGTTTTATAGTTTCTGGTATTACATTTAGATCTTTAATCCATTTTGAGTTTATTTTTGTGTATGGTGTTAGGGAGTGTTCTAGTTTCATTCTTTTACAAGTGGTTGACCAGTTTTCCCAGCACCACTTGTTAAAGAGATTGTCTTTTCTCCATTGAATATTCTTGCCTCCTTTGTCAAAGATAAGGTGTCCATAGGTGCATGGAGTTATCTCTGGGCTTTCTATTTTGTTCCATTGATCTGTATTTCTGTCTTTATGCCAGTACCATACTGTCTTGATGACTGTGGCTTTGTAGTAGAGCCTGAAGTCCAGCAAGTTGATTCCCCCAGTTCCATTCTTCTTTTTCAAAATTGCTTTGTCTGTTCAAGGTTTTTTTGTATTTCCATACAAATTGTGAAATTATTTATTTCTAGCTTTGTGAAAAACACCACTGTTAGCTTGATAGGGATTGCACTGAACTTATAAATTACTTTGGGTAATATATTCATTTTCACAATATTTATTCTTCCAATCCATGAACATGGTATATTTCTCCATCTATTAGTGTCCTCTCTGATTTATTTCACCAATATTTTATAGTTTTCTATAAATAGGTCTTTTGTTTCTTTAGGTAGATATATTCCTAAGTATTTTATTCTTTTTGTTCCAATGGTGAATGTAATTGTTTCCTTAATTTCTTTTTATATTTTCTCATTATTAGTGCATAGGAATGCAAGGGATTTCTGTGTGTTGATTTTATATCCTGCAACTTTACTATATTCATTGATTAGATCTAGTAATTTTCTGGTAGAGTCTTAAGGGTTTTCTGTGTAGAGGATCATGTCATCTGCAAACAGTGAGAGTTTGACTTCTTCTTTTCCAATTTGGATTCCATTTATGTCTTTTTCTGCTCTGATTGCTGTGGTCAAAACTTCCAAAAATTTAGAGAAGAGCTAACACCGCTCCTACTCAAACTCTTCCAGAAAATTGCAGAGGAAAGTAAACTTCTAAACTCATTCTATGATGCCACCATCACCCTAATACCAAAACCTGACAAAGATGCCACAAAAAAACAGAACTACAGGCCAATATCACTGATGAACATAGATGCAAAAATCCTTAACAAAATTGTAGCAATTAGAATCCAACAACACATTAAAAAGATCATACATCATGACCAAGTGGGCTTTATCCCAGGGATGCAAGGATTCTTCAATATCCGCAAATCAATCACTGTAATACACCACATTAACAAAATGAAAAAGAAAAACCATATGATTATCTCAATAGATGCAAAGAAAGCCTTTGACAAAATTCAACATCCTTTTATAATAAAAACCCTCCAGAAGGCGGGAATAGAAGGAACATTCCTCAACATAATAAAAGCTATATATGACAAACCCAGAGCAAACATTATCCTCGAGGGTGAAAAATTGAAATCGTTTCCCCTAAAGTCAGGAACAAGATAAGGGTATCAACTCTCACCACTACTATTCAGCTTGTTTTAAACCTTGTGACATTAAAAATAACACTGAGATGAGCAATTTGTGGATGTATTTTGTGAACAATCATGGTTATTTTCTTAGGATAAATTCTTACATTGGATACCTGGGTGAAAGCCATATAAATTAAATTACTTAGGTATCTTAAAAACATTCACTAAATACTATAAAAATGTGAGAGTCAGAGTTTTTTTTTACATCTGGTGAATGTTGCACTTTTTTTAAACAAAAATAATCTAGCATTACTGAACTGTAAAAATCATTTTATTAACTACTTTGGGTGAGAAGGCCAGAAAAGAAATCTATAGATAATGAAAACATATTAGGGGGTAAATTCTTATGACAGTTGAGAGACACACAGAGGCAACCCAAATAGAAAAAAAAAAAAATCTTATTGCTGCTGTTCTGATGTCTGCCTGGTCTGTAAAACATAGCAGATTTCTCAGTGCCTGTGGTGAAGTGCAGCGTATATTTGAGTGAGAAATCAGTCACTGAAGGCTTTTTATGTTAATAATGCTGTGAGATCCACTAAATTGCTTGCGTATAATGTTCCCAAAACACTTAGTTTTCTCCACTCCCTGGAAGAAATAATATTAAGGTCTATTTACTGTTCATCTTCATCAATTTTAAACGCCAACCAATCTGTGAATGGCTCATATCAGAAGGCTATTAAGCTGAAGACTATCATTAAAATGGCATAAATCAACATTCTTTTTTATTAAGTAAGCCTTCATCCTAGCTAAATATTTTAGACTCAAGCAAAGAAAACCCTTCTCCTTTTCAACCAAGAAGTAAATAGATGTCTAGTCTCTCTTATTTCCTGCGATGTATGACCTGGTTCTTATGTATGCACATGGATGGGGAAAAGGGTAGTCTTTCTTTAGGCAAACTAGAGTGTTCAGCTTATGCCCAGCATGGTATATAGAGACTAGAACATGTGGATAATGTTCAACAACTGGTGATTTTCTGGGTGATGTGGATGAATAATGTAAAAAATGCCTCCTAAATATTAAGCAAATCCATGACCAAGAGAAGGCACTGTTCATGAAGAATGTCACCTGTCAGATCTGTAAACAAAGAATGCTATGGCCATCAAGACCTCAGCCACTATCAGTTCAGTTCAGTTCAGTTCAGTCACTCAGTCGTGTCCAACTATTTGCGACTCCATGGACTGCAGCACGCCAGGCCTCCCTGTCCATCGCCAACTACCGGAGTATGTTCAAACTCATGTCCATTGAGTTAGTGATGCCATCCAACCATCTCATCCTTTGTTGTCCCCTTCTCCTCCTGCCTTCAATCTTTCCCAGACTCAGGAACCTTTCCAATGAGTCAGCTTTTTGCATCAGGTGAACAAAATATTTGAGTTTCAGCTTCAACATCAGTCCTTCCAATGAATATTCAGGATTGATTTCCTTTAGGATGGACTGGTTGGACCTCCTTGCTGTCCAAGGGACTCTCAAGAGTCTTCTCCAACACCACAGTTTAAAAGCATCAATTCTTTGGCACTCAGCTTTCTTTATAGTTCAGTTCTCACATCCATACATGACTACTGGAAAAACCATAGCTTTGATTAGATGGGCATTTGTCGGCAAAGTAATGTCTCTGCTTTTTAATATGCTGTCTATGTTGGTCATTGATTTTCTTCCAAGGAACAAGTGTTTTTTAATTTCATGGCTGCAGTCACCATCTACAGTGATTTTGGAACCCCCAAAAATAAAGTCTATCACTGTTTCCATTGTTTCCCCACTTATTTGCCATAAAGTGATGGAACTGGATGCCATGATCTTAGTTTTCTGAATGTTAAGATTTAAAACAACATTTTCATTCTCCTCTTTCACTTTCATGAAGAGGCTCTTTAGTTCTTCTTCAATTTCTCACATATGGGTAGTGTCGTCTGAGTATCTGAGGTTATTGCTATTTCTCCTGGTAATCTTGATTCCAGCTTGTGCTTCATCAAGCCCAGCATTTTGCATGATGTACTCTGGATATATGTTAAATAAGCAGGGTGACAATATACAGCCTTGACATACTCCTTTCCTGATTTGTAACCACTCTATTGTTCCATGTTGACTTCTAACTGTTGCTTCTTGACCTGCATACAGATTTCTCAGGAGGTAACGTGGTCTGGTATTCCCATCTCTTTAAGAATTTTCCACAGTTTCTTGTGATTCACAGTCAAAGACTCCGGCATAGTCAAAAAAGCAGAAGTAGATGTTTTTCTGGAACTCTCTTACTTTTTTGATGATCCAACGGATGTTGGCAATTTGATCTTTGGTTCCTCTGCCTTTGCTAAACCCAGCTTGTACATCTGGAAGTTCATGGTTCACATACTGTTGAAGCCTGGTTTGGAGTATTTTAAGTATTACTCTGCTAGCGTGTGAGATGAGTGCAATTGTGTGGTAGTTTGAACATTCTTTGGCATTGCCTGTCTTTGGGATTGAAATGAAACTATTTCCAGTCCTGTGGCCACTGCTGAGTTTTCCAAATTTGCTGGCCTATTGAGTGCAGCACTTTCACAGCATCATCTTTTAGAATTTAAAATAGTTCAACTGGAATTCCATCACCACTACTGGCTTTGTTCGTAGTGATGTTTCCTAAGGCCCACTTGACTTCACATTCTAGGATGTCTGGCTCTAGGTGGGTGATCACACCATCATAGTTATCTGGGCATGAAGATCTTTTTTGCATAGTTCTGTGTATTCCTGCCACCTCTTCTTAATCTGCTTCTGCTAGGTTCATACAATTTCTGTCCTTTATTGTGCTCATCTCTGCATGAAATGTTCCTTTGGTATCTCTAATTTTCTAGAAATCATCTCTAGTCTTTCCCATTCTATTGTCTACAGTCACCCCTAACTGTGCACCCAGAGGTGATTCAGAATAGAGAAAAGCAGGAGACTGGCCCTAGACAAAGTGCATATGAAAGGGTTGATTTCAGTGAGTGCAGACTCTTGCATCTTCCCATATGTAGAAATGGGAGCTGTTTGAGAGGACGTCTCCAAGGCTTAAGTCCTTAGAAAGTTTGCCAGATAAAATACAATTCTCAAATTTTAGGTTGTGCATTTTTTCTCAGTCAACAGTGACTAATATTTGGGGAGCATTCTTACAAGCATAGAAGGTTTAGTCACCTTTAATAATGCATTTAATGAAGTTTTGATGTTACGTGGCAATTCTCTGCTAATTCCTTTTAGAATTAGTATAACTTTGAATCAGTACATAAGAAACCAATAATTAACCTGCTTTGTTGATCTCTGGGTCCCAAATCTTACAGGAGATGCCTAGGAAGTAGCTGTTTCTATAAAGTTAGGGAAGTTTGGTAGTAAATGACACCATTCTCACACATCATCCTTCTCTTTCTAATTCCTTGAGTACGTATGTGTGTCAGAGGAGGATTGTATGTGTGACTGGAAACAATCTCCAATATTATAATAGTTGGGATCAATAGTTCCACTGAACCCCAAGAAAATTGTCTTGTGAATTTCATTCACAAAGCAAATTGTGAGGATGATTGTATAAAATTCTAACAATGGAACCAAGTCAATGTGAAATTGAGCACTGAGAAAAAATTTTAGAAGATGCAGTATTTTGGTCGTTGTTAAAATAATTTTACCATCCAATAATGCCATCCAACAGAGGATGAGATGGTTAGATGGCATCACCGACTCGATGGACATGAGTTTGAATAAGCTCTGGGAATTGGTGATGGACAGGGAAGCCTGGTGTGCTACAGTCCATGGGGTCGCAAAAAGTCGGACACAACTGAGCAACTGAACTGAACTGACTGAAAATAATTTTATCTCTTTTGGTGGTGGCCTTTGGGATCTGGGGCTTCTCTGATAGCCCAGTTGGTAAGTAATCTGCCTGCAATGCAGAAGACCCCGGTTTGATTCCTGGGTCAGGAAGATCCCCTGGAGAAGGGATAGGCTACTTACTCCAGTGTTCTTGGTCTTCCCTTGTGGCTCAGCTGGTAAAGAATCCACCTGCAATGTGGAAGACCCGGGTTCGATCCCTGGGTTGGGAAGATCCCCTGGAGAAGGGAAAGGCTACCACTCCAGTATTCTGTCCTGGAGAAGTCCATGGACAGTCTATGGGGTCGCAAAGAATCAGACATGACTGAGCAACTTTCACTTCATTTCACTTTGGGATCTGGAACCTGCTTCCTTCCCCTACTTCCCACCTTTACATGCCAGCAAAGGTTTGTTAAAGTAGTACTATGAGGAGGGTTTTGATTATTGAAGAATAGGAGTGTTTACTTTCTCTTTCACTTGCAAAGCTTCACATGAATTTTGCATACAGCACAGATATAATAAGAAATGGTTCAAATACCCATTTGATCTGTCCCTGACACACACACTTACATGCACATACTTTCTTACTGGCAATAAGTTCAAGTAAACATGATTTCCTCTCACATTAGAAATATAATTTATAAGAGATGTTTATCATTTTAGCATTCATACCTAAAATGCGGTATTTTGTTGTTTAATTGCCACGTTGTGTCCGACTCTTTAGCAGGACACAAAAACCTCTCTTGCTGGTGTTCTCTCACTGTCTCTGTCTCTCTCTCACACACACACACAAACACACACACACACACCTTTGGAAAGAAGAGAAACTTAAGAAGCGTAAAAGTTTCCCTGGCGTACAACCTAGAATAGTACATTTAGGATATTTTACATCTAAGATCTATGATTGAATTCTATCTCCCGCACTCCAAAAATATGGGTTAGGTGTTTTCTTTTTAACCAAAGACTCTCTTATCTTTTCTCACTTGAGGAATATAGGGCATGAATATCCCAGAGATATTTCATTTGTAGATACAGAAAACAGAGTGAGATTGTGGGCAAGCAAATCTTTCAAGTACATAAATGGAAAATGAAAGTAAGATAACACGGTAATTAACACAGATGAAAATAGCTTTCATTCTTCCCTAGATTTCTTGTGGGTGATAAATTGCTTAGCTGGAAACTATATTTTCAAGTTGTAAATCTTTGTATGACTAACGACTTCCTTATATCTTGCAATGAAATTAGAGAACAAATATTAAGATGTAGTTTTTATTTGTCTGTAAAATTATAATACCAGAGCAACAGCATGAAGCTGTATGTGACATTATGACCATACATTATTACTTGATGGCAATTTTCCCCTATTAAATTATATGGGTAGCAATAGGTAGATAGAAATGCAAGATAAATAAAGTTCATAGCTGGCATCTTGTCGAGTGCTTAAAAGATTTCCATTGAAAAGATCAATTCATGTTGGAAATATTTATTTTAGTTTGAATCTCTTGTGTATTAAAAACTTAGTTGACTGAAAAGGAAGATCAGAGCTATCTTGCAAACATCTTTGAAGAGTGTGTGTGCCACACCTTAATTGGTATGTTTATTGTAGAATGTTTTTATAAGTGGATATCTCTGGCTTCCCAGAAATGACAACCCAGTCCAGTATTCTTGCCTGGGAAATCCCATGAACAGAGGGGCCTAGTGGGCTATAGTCTATGGGGTCACAAAAGAGTCAGACATGACTTAGTGATGAAGCTACAACATTATCTGACTTCCTACGTGTCACAAGTGCTTCAGCTGGCTATTAAACTGGAGAAAATCACATCTGAAAAATAGTTGCCTTCCCTAGTCATCCAATGTGAGTTGTTTCCTCAGTCTAAAGATTAACTGAAGGGATTTAACTAAGAACTTAGAACAACCTTCAAACATGTCCATGAATTTCTAGATACAGTTCACATTTTTTAAGCTGTCTCCATAATCCATACTACATAATCAATACTTTGACCACCTAAGGCAAAAACCTGACTCATTGGAAAAGACCCTGAGGCTGGGAAAGACTGAAGACAGGAGGAGAAGGGGATGACAGAGGATGAGATGGTTAGATGGCATCACCAACTTGATGGATGTGAGTTTGAGCAAGCTCCGGAAGTTAGTAATGAACAAGGAAGCCTGGCATGCTGCAGTCCATGGGGCCACAAAGAGTTGGACACGACCAAGCAACTGAACTGAACAATAATCCATGGATGAGAATTAACCCAATTGCCACAGAGGTGGGAAAAGACTGACTTTGATACATAAGACAGCAGTTATCAAATCTTGAGCCTAAATTACATAAGCCACCTCATGATGTGGATGAAAGAAGTATTTGAAATCAAAAGGCATTGATATATTCTAGAAACTATGAAAAATATAATCCTTTTACTTGGAATTTAACCAGAGTCTGAATGCCCACCTATCTGGGACACTGTGAGGTAGATTTCTATTTTGGGTGTATCCTCTAAGGTCCATTACAACTTTCTGATTCTATGAATTGGAGGTAGAATTATTAAATATGAATATTTGGGGCATAGTATTATCCTGATGAATTTAATCATTTTCTTACATAAATCTTTATGCAAATTAGAAGATGCTCCTTTTGGTAAGGTGATTATATTTCATATTCTATTAAAATGAGTCTGGCAAGTTCTAGTGATGGAATAGTGACTTATATCAACTAAAATTTCCATAGATAACACTCATAAATTCTGATTAAAAAAAACATAAAAATAACTGCTATTTGAGTTCTTTGACCTTTGAAGAAAGGAAATCACAGTGTTTGAGGAACACCTTCATACATCTTTTCCTCTGAGACCAATTCACAGCCTGAGCATCATGGAGGTAGAGGGGAATTGATAAGCAGATTTCCAAGTTCCATCCATGTATGGTTCCCTCCTTTCCAGGATTTCCCCCCTCAAATTCTGATTACTCTAACAACCACAAACTCCATTTCCTAACACAGGAGACAGGAATGTTTTTGTGTAAAGGGCCAGATAGTAAATAATTAAGACTTTACAATACTCCCTCTATTGTATATCCTTCTTTATTTTCCTTTTTATTTTATATAAACTTTTACAAATGTAAAAACCATTCTTAGTTCCCATTTGTAGGTAGAGAGCCCTGAGAAAACAGGTCAGATTTGTCCAGGAGGCAACAGTTCGCCTATTCCTGATATAATACCTCAAGCAAATAAGTTTGCAGCATATAACATACTTGTATTTGGATTCCCAGAGGAGAGGAGAGAGAGAATGGAGTAAAAAATCATTTGAAGACATAATCCTGAAAATGTTCCAAATCTGGCAAAAAAGCATCAATGCATCACACTAATCAAAAAGCTTAAGAAGCTTAGTGAACCCCCAAGAAGTATAAATACATAAAACAACAAACCCAAGGCTCTTCATAATCAAATGCTCCCAAAACAAGATACATAGAACATCTTGAAAATAACTTTTTATGTTATTAACTCTAAGGAGACTGTGAAATAGTAAGGATATATGTTATAATTCCTAAAGTACACACTAATACAAAAAGTCAAAGTTAAAAAGCTGCAATAGTAAGTTAAATGGAGAGCTTAAAAAAATTAATTAACCCAGAAGAAGATAGGAAAGGAGGAACAGAGAAACAAAAACTCAAATGCAACCAGTAGAAAACAAATTGAAAAGCAAAGTAGTAGACTTAAAGCTAACCACATCAATAAGCTATTTTACATGTAAGTAGACTAATCTCTCCAACTGAGAAGCAAAAATTTACAGACTGTTTTTTTAAGTGGCCTTGCTTATGCCATTATAGGCATTGTTTTGATATTATGACACAGGTTGAAAATAAAAGTATAGGAAAAGTTATATGGTATGAACAATAAATGTAAGAAAGCTGGCATGTCTATGTTATCATTAGACTAAGGAATAACAAGATAAAGAGGGAAATTTTATACTATGAAAGGGTTACTGTATAAGAAAGATGACAAATTTATTTTTGTAGCTAATAATATTACATCAGCAAAAGCTGACAAAACTAAAGTGAGAAAGAAATCCACAAAGGACTGTGCATATGGTCATAAAGGACCTGAGAAAGCCCTCAGCTCTCACCTTTCTCTGATTTTCAGGCTCTGTACAAACAGGAAGTGAAAGATAAGACAGTGCTATAAACTGTCTGGATGAGTGTTGAGGGAATATACAGAAATATATATATACACACAGTGCCCATTTGCAAAGACCAGGAGATTTTTCTTAGTTCCAGCCTTTAAAAAATTTCTGTACAATCACTGGTTGACCACTAACCTGAAACAGAGACTTCAATGGCTATGTTCAATGGCAAAGAATACATAGTTTACAAAATTAGCTCAGAAAAGTCTTTAACAAACAAGCAACTACTGCTACAACAAGCAGGACCAACAATCCCTGGGGAGGGGAGAATCTAATTTCCAGAGTTGCCACACTGCAATTTTCAAAATGTCCACTTTTAAAAATAAAAAAATCATAAGGCATGCAGAGAAACAAGAAAGTATAGGTACAACATAGGGCAAAAGACATTCAATAGAAACTGTCCTTGAGGAAGCAGAAATACAGGAGTTTCTACCCACATATTTATAGAGCTAAAGGAAACCACATACAAAAAATCAAACTGTGGGAACAATATCTCATGAAATAGAAAATCTCAGTCAAAAGGTAGAAATTATAAAGAAAAAGATAGAAATTCTGATATTAAATAGTACAATAACTGAAATGAAAATTCACTAGAGGTACTCACTAACAGATATAACCTGACATATGAGTTCAACTGAGGTAATCTAGTCTGAGGAACCAAAAAAAAAAAAAAAAAAAAGAAGAACAGTGAAGTAAAAGAGTCTAAGACAACTGTAGGACAACACCAATCATATCAACATATGAATATATGCCTAATAGGAGGTCCAGAAGGAGAGAAAGAAAAGAGCAGAAAGAATATTTGAAGAAATGATGGCTGAAAACTTCCCAATCTGATGAAAAACATTAATCTACACATCCAAAAAAGCCAGTGAACTCCAAGTAGGATAAATTTAATGAAATCTTCAGTAAAATACATTATAATAAAACTGTAAAAAGACAAAGCCAAAGAGAATTTTGAAAGCAGCAAGAGGAAAAACAAAAACACCTTCATTATGTACAAGGGTCCCTGAATGAGATTAACAGTTCAATTCTCATCAGACGCTATGAAGGCCAGAAAGAGTAGAATGACATATTCAAAGTGCTTAAAGATACAACACAATTGTCAATAAACATTCTTATCCAGTAAAACTATTTTGTAAAGATAAACCAGAAAAACCAAGAGAGTTTGTTGTTAGTAGACATGCCCTCAAAGAAACACCAAAGGGAGTCATTCAGTCTAAAATAAAAAGACACTAGAGAGTAACTTGAATCTGCATGAAGGAATAAAGAACACTGGTAAAGCTAACTTGTTGTTCAGTCACTAAGTCATGTCTGACTCTTTGTGAATCCATGAACTGCAGCATGCCAGGCTTCCCTGTCCTTCACTATCTCCTTGAGTTTGCTCAAACTCATGTCCATTGAGTCAGTGATATCATGCAACAATCTCATCCTCTGTTGCCCCCTTCTCTTCTTGCCCTCAATCTTTCCCACTTTTCCAATGAGTCAGCTCTTTGAATCAGGTGGCCAAAATATTGGAACTTCAGCTTCAGCACCAGTCCTTCCAATGAATATTCAGGATTGATTTTCTAACTACACAGGTTAATATAAAAGTCTGCATTAATAATTTTTATTCCTCTTTTTTCTTATTTAAGAGACAACTATGTAAAATAGTCTGTATAAATCTATACTGATGGGCTTAGAAGTTAAAAAATGTAATTTGTAACAATAATAAAGGGGAAAACAGTTATAAAGGAGTCAAGTTTCTATATCTTGTTGAAATCAAGTTTGTAGTAATCCTAACTAGATTGTTATGAATTTTTCACTGTAATTCTCAGAGAAATCACCAAGAAAACAATATTCATAACAGCCAAATGTGGAATTAACCCAAATGTCTATCCATTGGTGAATGAATGAACAAATTGTGGTATAGCCATACAATGGAATACTGCTCAGCATTAAAAAAAGAATAATACACAGAACAACTTAGTGAATCTCACAAACATTGTGTTGACCAAAAGAAGCCAGACACAAAAGAATACATGCTATAGGATTCACTTTATGAAGTTCCAGAACTGACAAAACTAATCTATGGTTCAGTTCAGTTCAGTCGCTCAGCCGTGTCCGACTCTTAGCGACCCCATGAAGAAATCAAAACAACCATTTTCAAAGTGGGATAGAAATATGACTAGAAAGAGGCACAAGAGAACATTCTGAGATGATAAAAAGGTTTTCTCTCTTGATTGGAGTGGTAGTTACAGGAGTGTATAAATTTATCAAGAATCATTTACTTGTCCACTTAAGATTTGTGTATTTCACTGAATGCAAATTTTGTGCCAATTAAAATAAAAGTATTCTATTTCTTGTGGTTTATGAAATCAGTCTTTTTAGTTAACTTCCTCTAAATACAACAGCCACATCTGTAATGTAGTACTAGGGAAAATACTCTTTATCATTTTGTCAGTGAAGAAACAAAATTTAAAAATACTGTAATTTTGGATTTGTTTTTGTTTTTTTAATGAGTCAGGTGATTTATTCTAGGAGGAAATACTGTTTCTCCTTGCAAACATCACTTCCTCCAATATGCCAAAAAGCAAAATTTGGTATGTATATACATTTGTTTGTAAAGATATGTGGTCTTCATACAAAGTCCACTATTTCCTCCCCTTCTTCCCCAGTAAAACCATCTGTTTTGTGTTTTGTAAAATTTTAGGTAATGCTTATGAGGGCACATTCAACCAGGTCTCTATTAAGTTTACAAAGGGCTTGTATTCTTCATAGAAGTACTGCTACTTAGTAGATGGCTTCTTTTAAGGTAGAAATACCAGTCATGATACCTTGACTTCAGTAGCTGCTAAAAGTTTCAGAAGTCTCTGACAGTGTGAACTTCTGTCCAAGGGACAAGAGAAGTATTTGGGCTGGCATGTGGGCTTCCTTGTCTCTAGTTTACACAGAGTTGGGTTATTTGTGTGGAAAAGTGTGCAATTTGCTCAACAGGGAATATCTCTTTACTTTCTCCAGGAGAGTCTTCATTATATTACCTAGAAGTGATAAGTGCATATTTTGTTGACATTTTTTGTAAAATCTTTTTCAAAATATCTTTTCAATAAAGAGGCCATTGAAAAGGTCAGTTCAGTTCAGTCACTCAGTTGTGTCCCACTCTGCGACCCCATGAATCACAGCACACCAGGCCTCCCTGTCTATCACCAACTCCCAGAGTTCACTCAAACTCATGTCCATCGAGCCGGTGATGCCATTCAGCCATCTCATCCTTTGTCATCCCCTTCTCCTCCTGCCTTCAATCTTTCCCAGCATCAGGGTCTTTTCCAATGAGTCGATTCTTCACATGAGGTGGCCAAAGTATTGGAGTTTCAGATTTAGCATTAGTCCTTCCAATGAACACCCAGGGTCGATCCCCTTTAGAATGGACTGGTTGGACCTCCTTGCAGTCCAAGGGACTCTCAAGAGTCTTCTCAAACACCACAGTTCAAAAGCATCAATTATTCAGCAATCAGCTTTCTTCACAGTCCAACTCTCACATCCATACATGACCACGGGAAAAACCATAGCCTTGACTAGATGGACCTTTGTTGGCAAAGTAATGTCTCTGCTTTTTAAAGGGTTATCAAACTCCCTTACTTAAATTCACTTCACCAACATCTCCTTAAGTGAAAGGTCTTACTTTAATTTGAGACATTTTAATAAGTAGATATCATTCATTCCATAAATACTTCTGAACACCAACTGTATGCAGGACTTGAGGCGTGGAGAAGAGCTGCCATGCCTGCCTTCAAGATCTCACATTTCAGTGATGAGATTTCTTTTTAGTTCATGAGTATTAGTTTGGACTGTACAATATTGCCATTTTTGTAGATCAAAAATAATAGATTAATAGTGATTTCACAGGATCAGCTTAATGTAATCTGAAGGGAAAACTGCTCAGTCTGATGCAGTCCAGAGCAAAGGAGTGGTCACTTTCAAATGAGGTTCTCACGGCGTGGGAGAAAGAGAAATGAGGGAAATTCCTGCCTTTTTGTTACTCATTTCTTTTCTCCTTTTGTGGTCATCATGAAAATTCATTGGCTGCCAATCCAGATTAAATAAATGCTTCATTTGTGCTTCAAGGAGGAAGAAGTGTAAAAATAAGAGGGATGATATTTAAAGAGAACATTGGTGTGGAGTCACTCACAATCTGAGCCTGTGAGTAAGGCATTGTGTGATACTGAAATGTCTCTAGTTAGAGTGCTTATTGGGCTTCCCAGGTGTCTCAGTAGGTAAAGAATTCATCTGCAATATAGGAGACATAAGATATGCGAGTTCGATTCCTGGGTTGGGAAGATCCCCTGGAGGAGGGCATGGCAACCCACTCTAGTATTCTTGTCTGGAGAATCCCATGGACAGAGGAGCCTGGCAGGCTACAGTCCATAAGGGCACAAAGAGTCGGAAGCAACTAAGCACGCAGGCACTCAGAGTGCTCATTACTCGGGGTGGCGTGTAGGGTGCTCTGCATATGAAAACTGGGGGATTTTTGTCAGGGGTCATGCATAGAGCTCTTGGAATTGTAAACAAAAGTATTTATGTGTTTAGATTGGGCTATTACATGCATTTTTCTGGAGGGAGTAGGTGACATGGGAAGTAAGTCTATAATGTTCATCAGATTCTCAAAAGGTCTATAACTCAAAATAGGTTAAATACCATAAAGATATGTACACACAGACTTTGAATGTGAATTACTATATTTGGAGGGAGACTGTGATCAGCACCATGATGTTCAGAGGAGGAAAAAGGTCACTCTCAGTGAGAGATATCAGTGAAAGATCTGGAAAGGAAGTTTGGCATCCAAGGTTAGGAGATTTTTCTACAGTGGATTTGGTGACACATAATGAAGTGTAGAACTTTTTTTAAGTGTCAGGGAGGATGGAGAGGTACGAGGTAGTGCAAGAGCTGCAGAGAGAGAATTAGCAAGATTTGGCAGTTGATTAACTGAGGAGCCAAGAGAGTTGGAGAATTTGAAGTTGATGCTAAACTTTTGTCTGGGCAAATAAGAGGATTAATTTCCCATTTAAAGAGGTCTTGAAGTATCAAGTAGTCTTTATGAAAACAATGCCTCTATTTCCTTCTCTTTAAAAAAGAAAAAATTGGATTGACATTTAGCATTTTAACTCTTTATAAGGGAAAAATTCAAACATATACAAAAGTAGAGATATTGAACTGCCTTGTCCCTATTATCCATCTTCAATAATTATCAATATCTAAAGCCAGGTTTCTGATTTAGCAAGAACATAGCCTAAAATTAAATTCTCTAATAGCTCAATTCTCCATGGATAGGGTTTGTTTTATGATCCCCTGAAAGTGTATATAAAGTTGTGTGTGTCTATGTGCACTTGAAGATCCACACAGAGAGAGGATCCATAGCTTCTGATTGGTTCTAAGACAAGCCCGTATCCCTTGCTTTAGCACCACCCTCCATTTCATAGGAAGTCCTGCTCATATAAAAAGAGAGCTTATCTAAGACATGATTTATGGAAGATTGGATACAGGTTAAGGTTACTCTGGAAAGTTATTCTGATAATTCTTTTCCCTCATAGCTCAATGGATAAAAATTCTGCCTGTAATGCAAGAGACCCAGGTTCGATCCCTGGGTCAGGAAGATCCCCTGGAGAAGGAAATGGCAACCCACTTCAGTACTCTTACCTGGAGCATCCAATGGACAAAGGAGCCTGGTAGGCTACAGTCCATGGGGTCACAAGAGTAGGACATGACTTAGTGACTAAACCACCTAAGTATTAAGAAGACAAGACACCAAATGAGTAAATTTTCATTTGAGGTCAGGGACGTCTGGAAGATGGAATTATGCCTACAGAGGATCTTTCCAGATAGGTGTGGCCTATGGACCTCCCTGCAAGCACTGGTTGCTTAGGTATATCTTGAAGTGGTAGTAAGTTGGAGGAGGAAAACTTAACAAGGGAATGAGTGTTGATTATACACTGAGTCTTCATTTATTCATTTATCAAGTATTTATGGGCTATATATTATGTACCAGGCATTGTGCTAGGTCTCAGAGGTACAGAAACAAACAGTCTCTACTTGTGTGAAAGTTACATTCTAGTTGGGAATACAGATGTCATCCAAATTCTCATGAAAATAAGCACATGACAATACAATTTGGTAACTGCTAAAAGTGAAAGAAGGAATGGCATGTGCAAATGTCTGGTGTTGCAAATGACCATGAAACTGTATCTATCGCCTAAATCATAGCTGCAATTAGCAGGAACTATTAAAATCTTAAAAGTAGCTGATGCTCAGATCGTTAGGAAAATCAGAGTGCAGGAGAAAATTTGAAAGAGAGATAGGCAGAGGAGACCATGTGGGATATTGAAGGCCACAATAAGGAGCTTTGTCTTTGAAAACCATGGGAAGCTTTTAAAGTTTTTTGCACAGATTCTGGAAGGAGGAAAAGTAAGTTGACAATAATCAGCTCTACATTTAAAAAAGATGACTCTGCCTGGTATTTGACTGTTTGATTTTGAGAGGGGACACAAGTGCACAGTGAATGACCAGTTTAATCATTATTGCACTTTAAGTAAGAGATGGTGAAAAATGATGGCTTTTTTTACGGTGGTGGTGTTGAAGATGGAGCAAACTGAATGGTGTGTGGTATATTATTCCACCAAACAATTTTGATACAACCCATTGCAATGGAAAGTATGAGTCCTCACTCTGAATGTAAGTAAAATAGAGTTTCATGCTAGCTCAGCTGTTCAACTAGAGTTAAACATACCAAAAATCACAGTAAATAGCCTAGTCAAGCTTTGAGCACTAATATATGTTCAGGTTATGTATAGCACAATATAATAATCATTGATTAATTCTCTAAAATCAGGTGATCAAGTGGCCCTGTGTAGCCTTAGTCTCAGTCAATCAACACAAGATATCGACTACACGTGATGTAGAAAATAGAACTATCCCACAAAAGTAGCCTCTAGTGTACAAAGAAATAAGCACCACCACAATATGCATGAATCACTCAATGAATACATTCTAAATATTGAATACATACTATTGAACCTAGCACTTGGCTCTGCAATATTGCCAAGGGCAATGCACACTAGATATACAGAGAAGTCTGTTTGATAGGGTGATTTCTAACTATCAGGATGGGAATATGAGGGAAAGTCAATTGTTTTAGGTGTAAGTAAAAGAAGCTTAATGAATTTTTTCTCATAAACCAAAAGAGTAGCCAGTCTGTTGATTTCTCTTGATTCATCTTTTGCAGTGGTATGGGTTTATCACCCCCCCACACCTTTTTAGGACCTATATACAACTGCCATTAATAAAAGGGTAGAGGCCCTTTAGTGGGCTTCCCAGGTGGTTCAGTGGTAATGAATCCTCCTGCCATGCAGGAGACCTGGGTTCAATTCCAGGGTTGGGAAGATCAACTGGAGAAGGGAATGGCAACCCACTCCAATATTCTTGCCTGGAGCTGGAGAAGCCCATGGACAGAGGAGTCTGGCAGCTTACATGGTATCGGGGGGCCCAGCGCTCCAAGGATTTCAACCAGAAAAAGGAGAATAGAGAAAAGGACGGAAAAAGAGAAAGAACGACATGGGGAGACCAAGCTTCAGTGAGCAAGGCCCAAAACTTTATTTTCCAGTGCTGCTTTTATACCCTAAGTTGTGCACATAAAAAATAGAGAAAGAGAGGTATAGAGTCATGCCAAAATCACGCGGGGTCAGCAGTCTTGACCCTTATCAGGATCAGGGCTCATTTTTGTATGTCTCGTGATATACAAAAGTTTTGGGTGGTTTACATCATCTTCTGGCCAGGTGGCCTGCTAACAGTTTATGGCCCTCTCTCTTAACAAAGGTTAGTTAGCTAGAAAAAGTCTTATATTCTTCTAAGGTGATTTTCCTAAAGTCAGGTGCTAGACATATGACAAAGTTACATTCCTATAAGGCACAGGTGTAGTGAGCTACAAGAAAGGAATTTATTAACTTAAGATCTGATGTGGTTAAATCAAAAGCTACTACTTATATTCTCTATATGTGATTAATATATTTCTAAAGATACAATAGATAGAGGAAACTTTGCAGCAAGCATTGATTCAACAATGAAATCTTTTTTAGTACTATTCTAATGATTTTAACTTCTTCAACAAATTCCTGTATTTTAGAATATTAGGCTTTCTGTCCTTGCGTGGCTGGGAGGCTGTAAATAGTCACATTCATAGTTATAAGAGCCCGGACAAACTTGTCATGCAAGTTAGAAAGCTATCAGAGGGGCTTGGATTGGAACACTCCTATTAAGCCGAGGGGAACTTTTAAACTACAGCTCTGAATTAATGTTTTCAGAGAAAGGTGGTTGGGGGAAGCCCCCATAAGTATGAGAGGACGTGATAAGAGGCGTAAGATAGTAAGGCAGTCAGACTCTGGTTTTCTTTGGGGTAGATGCTCAGGTAAGTCCAGGGGGTCCCTCGAGTCCTGATTAGCCTTTGCCCGTCAGGCCTCTTCCCCAATTGACCTTTGCCACGGGTAGGATTTCCCTCGCTGGCTCCCAGCAACATGGTGTTACAAAGAGCTGGACATGACTTAGTGACTAAATAACAACAATAAAAGGCCCTTGAAGACTAGGTTAGCTGAGTAAGAGAATCCAAAAATGGAACCTTCTAAAGGTCTTTAGTTTCCTGAGGAAGTTGTTGTAATTTATCTGATGAGCATTAATTTAAAGTATCCCTTTGATCAGTCTGGCTGATCCTGCACTGCCAGCTTTCCAGAATCTCTGGCACCTTGAATGGACTAGCTGACAGATGGTGCTTACCTCTCAGATCACCACCCAGCTAACTGTCTTCCATCTCCATCCTTTCCTGAATCTTGCCAGCCTCCCATTCACCGTCTGCCATCTTTTACCACTGTCCACTTCCGGGTTTACATCAAGTTTCTTAAAATGGCCTATTGTCCTTCAAGTGACATAGTTGGAAATCCTTGGAAGAACATTCTCAACCAGTGGTTCTCAGTCCTTAGCTATATGTCAGAATCACTTAGCAGATCTTACAGATGGAGATTCCTTGGTCTGTTTTTGTGTTAGACTTGCTGGATGGTGATTCCCAGAGGTATGCATTTTTAGAAAGCTGTTTTGGAAGCAGTGAGCCAGTTTTTGGAATCCCTGCAAACTCTTTGACTTCTGTTCTACTTAGTGGCTTCAGATTCCCAGAGGAGGAAAGGTGGTAAGCATATTGTCTTTTATACTCCTCCTAAGAAAGAATTTACAATTTTCTCAAGCATGATACTGGATTAGAATAATAGTACTAACCCCAGTTAATACAGAGAATACAGCATTTTCATTCATGATAATAACTACTACTTATTGAGTTCCTAGGATATATTTACCATCATGATAAGTTTTTCATAATTTTTAGAACTTAATCTTTTCTTTAAAATCCCATGAAAGTGAAAGTGTTAGTTGCGAAGCTGTGTGCAACTCTTTGTGATTCCACGGACTGCAGCCCACCATGTTCCTCTGTCCATGGAATTTTCCAGGCAACAATACTGGAGTGGGTTGCAATTCCCTTCTCCAAGGGATCTTCCCGACCCAGGGATCGAGCCTGAGTCTCCCGTATAGCAGGACAATTCTTTACCGTCTGAGCCACCAAAAATCCCATGAATCTGATGAGAAAAATGCTACTCAGAAGAGTTAAGCAACTTGCCAGGAGGAATTGGCCAAGTTAGGATGTGAATTCAGGGTTCTCTGAAAAAAACATTCACGGCCATCATCCTATAATAGGTAGGTGGCAGAACTGAGAACCACCCGAAGGTCTCCCTTCTCTTCTGCTTCTCTGGATCTCATATAAGGTATTCCTTGGTGTAGGCCAGACACCCACCCTGTGGTTGTTGAGGAGTTAGGGCAGCTACGACCTGTAGTAGCTGCCCATGAAGGATTTGATCTCACTGATGAGTCTTATGAAATGGTTGTGATAACAAACCTGAGGCAAAATCATAAGAGTTTTATACCTCCTGGATGTTTTTAAGTTACTTCAGCCACACAATTCCAGTTAAAGTCTCTGCCACTTCCTCTGTTTTGTTGCAATGCTGTATATTCACTGTGAAACCCTCAACCAACCAGAGATTTCCAATACTTCAGGTGAAGCTGCTGGTAACAGCTGTGGTCCCTTGATGCGACTTGTCTTCCTGACCACTATAAATTCCTCAGTCTCCTCCCCCTTGGTAGGCTGGACTCTGTGTTCACTAGCACAGCCAGCTACTTTTGTTCAGACTCAGGAGGGGAAAAAAACATGAAAAGATACCCTATTATTCATTGCTGTTAAACTACTGTAATCAAGGCAAAGTGCTCTGCTAGTCAAAGAAGTTGATGAGATCTGTGGCAGAATTCTAAGAAGTGGACAGGAAACAAAAGGATTTTGTAACACATGGGATTCCTGTTGGGTTATTAGCATTTGTATCACAGGTTCTATTTCTGCTACATTCACCAGGGACAAATAACACACTAACTTTGATCCTGCTATTCAAAAGGAAAGAAGCTGTAAGGTGACGTAGTATAAAGCCTGCCCAATATGAAACTCCCATTGGAAAACAGTACACTATTAATTGTTCTAAAATTTCTCATAATTAAGATAAATTTATTTTTAAATGCAAAACTGTATTTTAAAAATAACTCATACATAATGAATTGGTACCAAATACTTACAGTAAAATTTGTTTTTTTGCATTTCCTTTCCCATGGTGCATATACTACATTTCATCTTAAATTGTGATACACAATATTATAAACCCAATAAAGCATATGATGAACATTTACCAGTCAACAAAGAGGATTTAACCATTTCTGATTACGTATGGAAATCAGATTATAGTATGGTGCTTCCTGAACAATCATATCTTAACATAAGGGGTAAAGGTTATAACACATACAAAAATGGAGATGGTGCACTCAGATGGACCATTCAGCCATAAAATGGAGCTGTGCAAGGACTAGAGTCCTCTCCTTTGCCACCTTCTAAAATGCTTCCTTCATCCAGTTTGCCCAAGTAGAGACATACTGAAATAATAGACACTGGCAAAGTGTCTGTCAACTGTCTGAGGTGACAAATGAGGCATAAGTGAACTTTCTTTGTCACATCTCGAGACACAAAAGTGGGAAGGGCAATTTTGAGTTGATATTTCAGGACAGTCCAGGTACAGAGGCTGATACATTCCAAGCTGCTTCTGTTCGCGGGGTGGCAGGTAGGAAAGGTGAGACTATATCTAGCTGCCCCTCTCCAGAAACACAGGTCTCTGATTATCCTCTTCCTGCCATCTGAGTATGCATGTGTGTGTGTGCGCTAAGTCACTTCAGTCATGTCCAACTCTTCATGATACTATGGACTGTAGCCCGCCAGGTTCCTCTGTCCATGGGAGTCTCCAACGAAGAATATTGGAGTGGGTTACCATGCTCTCTCCTCCAGGGGATCTTCCTGACCCAGGAATTGAACCCACGTCTTCTGTGTCTCCTTCATTGGCGGGTGGGATCTTTACCACTGCACCACCTGGGAAGACCTCACCATCTGAGTATACAGATGGACATTACTTTGCAAACTGAGTCAGGCTTAATAAAAGTTCTAGAAAGGCAACAACCTTGCCTTTTATTTTCTCTGAATCTGAAAAATAGTTATCTCAAATTTTTTTCTCATTGTTTTTGGAGTTCACCATGATTCTTCTCATGACCATATCAGGAAAGCTTCTGGAAATGCTACCTAACCTACCAGAAGTTTCTTCCCTGAGCTCCACTGTATACCCACAAGAAAAATAGGCATTTGGATTTTGGTGGAGGTATCCACTCACTAAACTTGATTGCAAGCTAAATCCAAACTTCTGTCAGCACATTATTCAATTTGAAAAATCTGTATTTTGACTCTTTAGGCTTTTTTTTTTCTTTTTTTGATTCAGAGTCATCACAGAATCCCAGGATTTTAGAGGTAGAAATGATCTCAGTGTAATACCCATAGAGTAACATCCCAAGGCAACTTTTTATCCTAAGTAGAAGCTATCAACAGGCATGCCAGCCTCCCAGCATAGGATAGATTGTCTACATGTGCTTTGGTCTGTATTTAAAACAGAGTCCTCCTGAAGCAAGTCAGTTTTCTAGAAGCATTTGCCTAATTAACTATTTTAATTTATTCTTCACTGAAGAAAACACCAGATACTTACTCTTTCTTAAGTATTAGCATAGGTACCATTCACAGAATTCTATGACAGTTAGTTTCTATCGTTGGTTGCCCAACTGTCTGGTCAGACACCAATTCTTTCACCATCTGTTTGGAAATTTCTGAACAGGAGAAACTAAAGCTGGCAAGACAGATATTTCCAGCCTATCTTTGGACAAAAGCATAGGTGGTTTCCTCCTCTTTTTCTCCCCAGGTTTGCACACAATACAATGCTGGTTTGGAGGGTGGAATACACCAAAATATTAACAACTGGGCTAAAGAAGCAGGATTTAGGATCCTGCACATATTCCACAAGACAGAGCTTTAATCGAAGCAAAATATTACATTATCAGTAATGAAATTTGCTCACAAATCTGGCCTCATCAGTGTTTTCACTCCCAAATTTGTTTTTCTTCCCACTTCTCTTATTTTTTTTCCCTTCTGTTAGCTCCTTAGAGCTGCAGTAAATCATGTTGTGAAATAAGATGAGTTTGAATACCAAAAGCATTAAGATTTCACAGTCTGTAGCATAACAATGAAATGCCTTATGCTGGAATTCAAATTTGTTAGTAAAGTTCACAAATATTATCATTTCCTGTGGTGGCAATTTCCTATCCATCCAGGAAAGTGCTTTTTATTACCAGAACCGACATCAACCATGCCTTGTGAGCTGCAGATGGGGTCTCTTCGCCACAGTTCCACATTGTGTGCGGCATCACGCCCAATTTGCACTGGTCTGCATGGGTGTCAGCATCTGTGATGAATTGTACGGTGGTGTCATATTGATCACATGATGGGAAAGTAGCTCAGAAGTATTTTTCTTTCTGCTTTTTTGTTGTTGTTTTTGTTGTTGTTGGAGAGGCATACACTGTTCCAAAGAAGAGGGCCAGTGCCTAGGCACAAGCCTGCTGGGCCCGTGGGCTATGTGGAAAGCATCAGTTCAATGTCCAGGTCTGAAAGGGAGGCAGGCAGGAGGGCTTTCCAGCTAATCATGACTCTTTTCAACAGCCTGCCTATTCAGTAGTCTGGAAGATGCCACTTACCTCCAATAGTTATGCTCCAGTTCAGCTCTGGGAGTTTGGGGAGAGTGGAGTTGGAGCATACACGGTCAATTTCATGGGTAGGAAACACATGGAAGATGACAGAAAATTCATTTAGAGACTACTGAACAAAGAGATTGCTGTCTTGGAGTGCCATCAATCTCTCCCTTCCTCATCTCCCCTCCTCTCTACCTAGAGGGGCTTAGAGTCTTTGAAAATGCCAGAGAAGAAATATATTATCCCACTTCCTAACGAATAGGGAGGAGGAGGCCAGATGAGAAAATTTTAGGGGAAAACTGTCCCTGTCTGTAGTGAAATGGGAAACATTTTTGTTTCTTTTTTTAATATTAAAGTTCCTAAGACAAAATAGTCTTTAATTCAAATGTATGGAAAAGGTTAACACTAAGCAAGTAGATTTTTTTCAGTTGATTATCAGAATTAAACCCTAAACTGCTGAAAGCCTGGAATTTGGCACATTTCAAATCTTCATTGAGGGCTAATTGCTATGCCTCGTTAGGATACAGATGAAGAAAAATGTCTTAAAATTGACAAAGAGATTTGAAAAGAGATA
Source organism: Moschus berezovskii (assembly GCF_049115385.1). Taxonomy (NCBI): domain Eukaryota; kingdom Metazoa; phylum Chordata; class Mammalia; order Artiodactyla; family Moschidae; genus Moschus; species Moschus berezovskii. Next base: position 86,102,574 of record NC_142488.1, on the reverse strand, counting down.
ATATGCTGATGTGAAACATGTTTCCTTCTCCTAACTCAAAAATAGTTTTCTAATTGGGGTTTTGACAGGGAAAGTTTACCTCTGTGGAACTCTGGAATGGAAACACTTTATTTTCTAATCATCAAGTCTGACCTTGAATGTCGGTTGACTATGAATTCCTGCTGTTGGAGGAATGAAACCTAGAGAAAGACAGGAATGAAAGGAAAAATGTGCTTTCATTTTCCAAAAAAAACTTCAATACTAACAATAGGAACAATGCTTTTCAATGGTTTATCCTCCCAAAAGGAAAAAGGAGATTGCTAGGAATAGCTCTTAAGGAGTAGTGCAGCAAGAGTCTTGTTGAAGACTCATTTATTTACTCACTGTGGAATTCTGAGAAGGTAAGGAATATCATCAAAATTGCATCACTTGGTCCCATGGGAGAGAATGACAAAGGCATTTCAGGAGTGAGTGTCATGGAAAATTAAGGACAAACACTCTTGAATTTGAAAATGTGCTGCAGTCTCTTCTTCCTGTGTTGCCCTAGGATTCATTTCCCCAAGAGAAAGACTTTGTAGTCAATCTAAATTCATGCCCTAGTCAGTGAGTAAAAATTCAAATATTTACTTCAACTCCAGAGGCACTCAGCAGCAACAACAGCAAAACCTTTCTCTGGAGTCTGCTTATTCTTCTTGATACCATTTAGTTTTGTCAAGAGAATGCACTGGTCATAGCAAACACCCTCTTCCAACAACACAAGAGAAGACTCTACACATGGACATCACCAGATGGTCAACACCGAAATCAGATTGATTATATTCTTTGCAACCAAAGATGGAGAAGCTGTATGCAGTTAGCAAAAACAAGACCAGGAGCTGACTGTGGCTCAGATCATGAACTCCTTATTGCGAAATTCAGACTTAAATTGAAGAAAGTAGAGAAAGTCACTAGACCATTCAGATATGACCTCAATCAAATCCCTTATGATTATACAGTGGAAGTGAGAAATAGATTTAAGGGACTAGATCTGATTGATAGGGTGCCTGATGAACTCTGGACGGAGGTTCGTGACATTGTACAGGAGACAGGGACCAAGATCATCCCCATGGAAAAGAAATGCAAAAGAGCCAAATGGCTGTCTGAGGAGGCCTTAAAATAGCTGTGAAAAGAAGAGAGGCAAAAAGCAAAGGAGAAAAGGAAAGATATAAGCATCTGAATGCAGAGTTCCAAAGAATAGCAAGGAGAGATAAGAAAGACTTCCTCAGTGATCAATGCAAAGAAATAGAGAAAAACAACAGAATAGGAAAAACAAGAGACCTCTTCAAGAAAATTAGAGATTCCAAGGGAACATTTCATGCAAAGATGGGCTCGATAAAGGACAGAAATGGTATGGACCTAACAGAAGCAGAAGATATTAAGAAGAGGTGGCAGGAATACACAGAAGAACTGTACAAGAAAGATCTTCACGACCAAGATAGTCACGATAACGTGATCACTGACCTAGAGCCAGACATCTTGAAATGTGAAGTCAAATGGGCCTTAGAAAGCATCACTACGAACAAAGCTAGTGGAGGTGATGGAATTCCAGTTGAGCTATTTCAAGTCTTGAAAGATGATGCTGTGAAAGTGCTGCACTCAGTATGCCAGCAGATTTGGAAAACTCAGCAGTGGCCACAGGACTGGAAGAGGTCAGTCTTCATTCCAATCCCAAAGAAAGGCAATGCCAAAGAATGCTCAAACTACCGCACAATTGCACTCATCTCACACGCTAGTAAAGTCATGCTCAAAATTCTCCAAGCCAGGCTTCAGCAGTATGTAAACCATGAACTCCCAGATGTTCAAGCAGGTTTTAGAAAAGGCAGAGGCACCAGAGATCAAATTGTCAATATCCACTGGATCATGGAGAAAGCAAGAGAGTTCCAGAAAAACATCTATTTCTGCTTCATTGACTATGCCAAAGCCTTTGACTGTGTGGATCACAATAAACTGTGGAACATTCTGAAAGAGATGGGAATCCCAGACCACCTGAGCTGCCTCTTGAGAAACCTGTATGCAGGTCAGGAAGCAACAGTTAGAACTGGACATGGAACAACAGACTGGTTCCAAATTGGAAAAGGAGTACGTCAAGGTTGTATATTGTCACCCTGCTTATTTAACTTATATGCAGAGTACATCATGAGGAACGCTGGGCTGGAAGAAGCACAAGCTGGAATCAAGATTGCCGGGAGAAATATCAATAACCTCAGATATGCAGATGACACTACCCTTATGGCAGAACGTGAAGAGGAACTCAAAAGCCTCTTGATGAAAGTGAAAGAGGAGAGTGAAAAGTTTGGCTTGAAGCTCAACATTCAGAAAACAAAGATCATGGCATCTGGTCCCATCACTTCATGGGACATAGATGGAAAAACAGTGGAAACAGTGTCAGACTTTATTTTTTTGGGCTCCAAAATCACTGCAGATGCTGATTGCAGCCATGAAATTAAAAGACGCTTGCTCCTTGGAAGGAAAGTTATGACCAACCTTGATAGTATATTAAAAAGCAGAGACATTACTTTGCCAAGCAAGGTACGTCTAGTCAAGGCAATGGTTTTTCCTGTGGTCATGTATGGATGTGAGAGTTGGACTGTGAAGAAAGCTGATCGCCGAAGAATCGATGCTTTTGAACTGTGGTGTTGGAGAAGACTCTTGAGAGTCCCTTGGATTGCAAGGAGATACAACCAGTCCATTCTAAAGGAGATCAATCCTGGATGTTCATTGGAGGGACTGATGCTAAAGCTGAAACTGCAATACTTTGGCCACCTCATGCGACGAGTTGACTCACTGGAAAAGACTCTGATGCTGGGAAATGTTGGGGGCGGGAGGAGAAGGGGACGACGGAGAATGAGATGGCTGGATGGCATCACCGACTCTGTGGACATGAGTTTGAGTGTACTCCGGGAGTTGGTGATGGACAGGGAGGCCTCGTGTCCTGTGATTCATGGGGTCGCGGAGATCGGACACGACTGAGCGACTGAACTGAACTGAACCATTTCACTGTTATCGCTTCTCAGCCAAGTTCCTCTAAAGACTAATCTTGTCGAGATTCACTGTCTCCATTGGCCTGCCTCCTAGTTACTTCTCTACCCACTGCCTTCTAGTTTTCCTTCCAGCCACTAGAACACCACCCCAATAGGAAGTGGAAGTGAAAGTGTTAGTTTCTCATTCATGTCCAACTCTTTGTGACCCTACAGACTGTAACCCACCAGGCCCCTCTGTCCATGAAATTCTCCACACAAGAATACTGGAGTAGGTTGACATTCCCTTCTCCAGGGTATCTACTTGACTCAGGGATTGAACCCTGTTCTCCTGAATTCCAGGCAAATTTTTACCATCTGAGCCACCAGGGAAGCCCCTCACCCCCATTACTGCCACCTAATTATCATGACTCCCTTGAGGATGTCCTAAGAATGTAACCTACTGCCAGCATGTAACAAAATCCCAAATACTCTTTTTGGTCTTGTTCGATTGATATTTTTTTTGACCTCCCATCTGCATTTGACATTTGACCTTCCTCCTTCAATTTCCCTCTTCTATTGGTTTTTGTTACCCTGACCTCTACTTGTTTTATTTCTACTTTTCTGACCACTCCTTCTCAGACTTTGTGTAACCTTCTCTTCTTCTGCCAAATCTTTAAGACAGGTGGTCCTAAAAGCTATCTTCTAGGTCTTATGCTTTTAAAGTCTACATGTTCTTCTGGCCTAGCTCCTGTACTCAAATGCCCTCATAAATATAACTTTGCTCCTGACTTCCCTTTTGTGCTTTAGTTCCCTGTATCTGATTATCTAATTGGCATTCCACTTGGATGTCTTAAAGATACTCCACGCTCCCAGCTCTAACACTAAAATCACCTCCCTCCCCAAACCAACTACTTTGTCATATATTTTCTACCATGATAAACAATACTTCCACTGACCCCAGTAAGCTACCCAATCCAGAAACTGGGTGCCATCCTTGATTCTTTCATTTCCCTGTTTTCCCAAATCTAATTTGAATATATTCTATGTCTCAAATCTGCCGACTCAGTGCTATCCCCATGCTAGGATTTCAGCTCAGGTCACCAACACCTGTAGCGTGTTCACTACAACAATAGCCTCTTAACTCTTTTCCCCTCACCCATTCCTGCCGCTTTTCAATTAGCTCTGCCACCCTACAGTCAGAGTGGTCTTTCCCAAGTGTAACCCTTGTTTCTGTCCCATACATGGCTTCCCATGTTCAGTTCAGTTCAGTTTAGTCGCTCAGTCGTGTCCAACTCTTTGCGACCCCATGAATCACAGCACGCCAGGCCTCCCTGTCCAACACCAACTCCCGGAGTTCACTCAAACTCATGTCCATCGAGTCGGTGATGCCATCCAGCCATCTCATTCTCTGTCGTCCCCGTCTCCTCCTGCACCCAATCCCTCCCAGCATCAGACTCTTTTTCAGTGAGTCAACTCGTCGCATGAGGTGGCCCATGTTAGTGCATGATAAAGTCTAAAGTTTTTAGAATGCTTTACAAGGTTCCCCATCATATAGATTTTTCCTACCTACCCAGTCCTCTTAGCTCACTTCTCTTTGTATTCTACATTCTGGCTATGCTTAAGTTTTTTTTCAGTTTTCTTCAAAATTTCCAGGTTCTTCTTTTTTTTTTTTTTTCTAGACTCTCATACCTGCCAATTTCTGAGAATAGTCTCCACCCTACCCCACCTCATTTCCTCCTAGCAAATGGCTTCCTGAGTCATCTGAAGTGCCATTTTTCCAAAGGGCTTGTTAAGTTCTAGTGCAAAATCTGCTTTCCCCTTTATAACACTTATTACACTTGTATGTAATTACTTGCTTGGTCTCCTGCTAAACTGCAACCTCTGTGAGGGTAAGAACCTTGTATGCCTCATTCATCACTTTATCCAGTACTTAGCACAAGTGTGCAACAGATATTTGGTGCATCACTGATACTGTGTGAGAGAGTTATGGGAAAGGAGGTAGGGGACAACTCCTTACTTGCGCCTTACCTTGGGAGAGTAGTTAAGAGTCAATGAAAAATGCCAAGCGTTACTCAAATACTTTGTGATACTTTCTGGAGGAAATTACTCTAATACTTCAAGAATTATAAACCTGAAGGGGTAAGTCTACTTCAGATTGAAGATACAAAGTCATTGTAATGATCACTCAGGGCATTTAAAAATGCTGTGTCCACTTGGAAGAAAGACTCCAGTATCAAGGACAGCAGAACAAGGGTGCAGGCAGTAGAAACAGATTCTGAGTCAGAGAATAAGGGCCCTGATGGGTGTCCTGGGAAGGACACCAGCCATAGCAGTATCAGATAAATCAATGATGAGCTCAACCATCATCAAAACAAGCATTGCAGATGATAATGTCACTGCAGTAAGCCCCTAGGAACCTTTGGGAAAGGACTGCTAATTTGCGGGACTATTTGCATTTCCTTGGAATGAAAATTTTTTGTGTGTGACAGGGACACAGTAGGAGATTCTCTTCAGTTAGGATTCTTAATTCCATTTGCCATACAGAAATAAAGTGATTACATCCTCTGAGGAAGATGGGCAAGCCCCCCTTGCTTACCTATTCTCTTTTTCTCATTCAGCTCTCGTGTATCTGCCAAACAACTATCATCACTCCTTTCCCATCCTAGGTTTCTGTCTACAGCTAATACAAGCTTTTCAAAGAGAAATCACCCAGTCCCTTTCCCCAGATACAGTGATACCTCAACTGCTGTTCATTTTCTAAACTCCAAATGGAAAAGAAAATATGAAAAAAAAAAAAAAAAAAAAACCTCCTGGTTGCAAAATAGATACAGAAAATGGTAAAGATACAGAAGAGAAGTCAGACCTGGCACCTGCACATTTCTGACTGAGCAACATATTTTCCCTTTATCTGGAGATATTTGATTTTGGAGCAACAAAGTTCTAGAGAATTCAAAACATCATATTGAACATGTGTAATGCCATATTGTCTTCTGTACCTTCACAAAGACATGCTGAGATGTGTTCTTTTCAGCGCTCACACATGTGGTTATTTGAATGTATGATTCAAAAGGAAGAGGAAAAGGAAATAGAAGGCAAAAGACTTTGAGGTGATATTAAGCACCATGAAGCAAAATTGATCTCCCTTAACTGCTTTTCTTCCAGGAAGCTGGTGTGCTCAACAGCATTGCCCAGAGCACAAGCCAAATTGCTTATACCTAATGGTTGGGCTCATCAGCTGCAAAGGGCTTTCCAAAAGTTTCATTAAAATAAGACAATTAATTCAAATAAAAACAAACATTTGGGAGGGGGACACATCCTAGTCCTGAAAAATTGTGGTCGCAGCCATTTGAGATTCTACTTTTAGATTCAATTCAGGAAAAAAGGCTGCCTTACTGTTCAATACTGTATTGGGTGTCACAGTGGTAAAAAAAAAAAAAAAAAAAAAAAACACCTGCCAATGCAAGAGACGTGAGTTCGATCCCTGGGCCTGAAAGATCCCCTAGAGAAGGAAACAGCAATCCACTCCAGTATTCCTGCCTGGGAAATCCCATAGACAGTGGAGCCTGTTGGGCTATGTCCATGGGGCTGAAAAGAGTTGAACACGACTGAGCATGCATACATTATTATGATTCTACCCCTAATTATTAAATATACTAATGATGTATCTGCCTGTTTTAGAATTATAATCAATATCTTCGCTGAAAATAGCCATTTTTAATAACAGATGTCATCAAGAATGATCTAATACAGTGACATTTGTTTCCTATACTTTCAGATTCCCCAAGGCCATGAGCTAAGCTTCTGAGAAAATAATGTGTGTGTATATATGTGTATGTATGTGCGTGTATGTGTGTAGATATAGAAACAGTGTGTTTTCTTTCCCTATGATGCCATGTTAAAACAGCACTGGAAATCTGGGTCTCTCTCTGTTAGTGTAAATATGTGTGTGTATGCAAGGAGATCCAACCAGTCCATCCTAAAGGAGATCAGTCCTGGGTATTCATTGAAAGGACTGATGCTAAAGCTGAAACTCCAATACTTTGGCCACCTCATGCGACGAGTTGACTCACTGGAAAAGACTCTGATGCTGGGAAAGGTTGGGGGCGGGAGGAGAAGGGGACGAGAGAATGATATGGCTGGATGGCATCACCGACTTGATGGACATGAGTTTGAGGGAACTCCGGGAGTTGGTGATGGACAGGGAGGCCTGGTGTCCTGTGATTCATGGGGTCACAAAGAGTCAGACACGACTGAGTGACTGAACTGACTGACTGACTGATGCCTTTTTTACTTTCTTCTCCTTATAGCTGTCTATTTCTGTCTTATTCTGAAACTTTCCCCTGGACTCTGTAACTGTTTGCCTTAGCCTTTCTCTGCCTCTGTCACTCTCATTTTCTAGCCTCTATGCATTTCTACTCTCCCTGTGAAGACTGGAGCGTATCTCACCTTCTCTGTAAACCTTTTCATGACCCATCCTCCTTACTCCTTTCTGACCTCCTATTCCCTTTAGTTTTCTCTCTTGTAGCCCTTTCATGTTGGACTATAATCTTCAGTGAGAAAGGACAGTATGTTTGATCAAGTTTGCCCTCAGAGCCAGTGGTACACTATATCTAATGTGGTTAAAGAGTTCTAGGAGGGAAATGACTCCTATTCTAGTTCTTCAATACTCATCATTTCACTGTTGCATCCTAGGTCTATTGCTACCAAAATGAGAAGGAAGGTGTGTTTTTCTCTATCCATGAGCCTAAAACAGTGGTTCTAAATCAATGGTCCATGCAATGGCGTAATAGTTTCTCAGGTCACTTGTTGCATAGAGTCATATACCTTTCCCTGAGAACACCCATTTCTGCTCTCCCTGACACCATACTTATGGGTTAGAATGATGTGCCTTAAACTTTGCTGTGCATCAGAATTCCCTGGGGCAGCTTGTTAAAAATACAAATGCCAAGATCCTACCCCAGAATCAAACTTGGGGTGGGGGATACTGGGTATTTGTATCTTTAACAATCTCCCTGGGGCATTTTGATGCACAGTCAAGGTTGAAAATCAATCATTAGAGAATTTCTGTAGGTTAAACATTAACCCCTCCTGGCCCTCATTTATAGTAAAACTACTTCTTGAAGAGCAACACAGTAAGAAACCAAAGCCTTGGTACGAATGAGTTTACCATGAGGGTCTTCGAGGCATGAAGGAAAGCAATAACGTGTACTTAGCACACACTGTGTTCCATACTATATGACTGCCAGGAGAACCCTCCATTTCTATGGCCTTATGGGTAATGCTCCTTCTAATAGAGCAACACTCCTAAATTTTCTTCTCACACTTGCTTACTTTCATCTCATGGGTAGTAGGGCTGCCAGATAAAATACAGGATGTCCCATTACATTTGAATTTCAGATAAACAAATCTGAATCTCAGATAATGTTGGAGGAGTAACTATACCCTAAACACTGCATGGGACATACTTATACTAAAAATTATTAATTGTGTATCTGAAATTCAAATTTAACTCTGTGTTCTGTGTTTTCACATGCTAAATCTGACAGTTCCACCCATGGAAGGAGGAGTGAATTATCTAAATATATCCATTGGCCCCTGTTTTGCAATTGGATAGAACTAAGAGGACATGCTGGGTAAGTTTGTCTGCTCTGCAGACCCACTCTTCTTCAGGTGAACATCTGAAAGATCAGAGGTGGAGAGATGAAAACTACTAAGACCATTTGGCTGCATGCCAAAGTTACATCCTTGAGTTCAGCATTATCAGCAATAGAGCTGATATTTTTTATCTTCATTTGCCCTAAGCCCGTGTCTTATTTCTCAGTTGGCTTTGAAATAAGATATTAATTATTTCTTCCCTTAACAGCTGCAATGGTTACCTTATTTACTTTAATCTTAACAGTCCCTCTGTGAGGTAGGTGCTATAATCCCCATTTTACAGTTAAAAAATGATGGGGCATTGAACTAGGCAATGGAAGAAGCAAAATTCAGATTTCTCAACATATGATTTAGCCTCAGGCATTTGACTGGAGTATTTATTTTCATCCCATTAAAGTGAAACTGATGTCTGAATATCTGTTTAGTTTGGCTATTTATAATATATGAGCCTTAAATCATGAGAAAAGAAAAAACCCATCAATGCTAATAGTGCCTTTATCCAGTTTGACAAAAGGAAAAGTGAAGTATTATACTTTAACTCTCATCCTATGCTTTATGAATGCACAAATAATTTTGTTTTTATAAACAGCAAGGCCACTGACCAAGATAAAAAGCAATATGCCTAAGTGAAAAAATTCCCTCTCCTCAAACATCAGTTAGAAACATTTATTAGTGGTATTCGATTGACAGTTTATGTTTATTTCCAAGAAAAGAGGATGAGTCCTCTTTAGGCTAGAATGCTTAAAAGGCTGCAGGTAGGATGTAGCACTTCAGAGTAATTGCTAAAGACAAGTGACCTTTGGAATCTAGCATCAGTCAGTTTCGGGAAGAGAAACAGAACATAGGCAAAAGAGCTTCTCAAAACTCATTTTAGATTTATTAAATGGCCTTTTATTTTAAGCCATAAATATATGCATAAGTATTAGCTTTCAAAATAAATTAAGGGAAGGTAGGAATAAGCAGTCACTTGAAAAATGATTGCATGTTGACTCTTAAATGGGTGTCTGAATATGAGTCTGTGGATCTACATCTGGATCTTTGAGTGAGAAAACTGTTGTGTGGGGCATAGCAAGCACATACATGGGCTTCCCTAGTGGCTCAGATGGTAAAGAATCTGCCTGCAATGCAGGAGACCCAGGTTTGACCCCTGGGTCAGGAAGATCCTCTGGAGAAGGGAATGGCACCCCACTCTAGTATTCTTGCCTGGAGAATTCCATGGACAGAGGAGCCTGGCTGGCTGCAGTCAGTCCATGGGGTTGCAGAGTCGGACACGACTGAGTGAATACACTTTGATTTTCCATGCTTGACCTTGTAGCTTGTGAGCACTCTCTCTTTCTCCCCTCATCTTCAGTTCAATTCAGTTCAGTTCAGTTGCTCAGTCGTGTCCGACTCTTTGCGACCCCATGAACCACAGCACGCCAGGCCTCCCTGTCCGTCACCAACTCCCGGAGTTCACTCAAACTCATGTCCATCGAGTCGGTGATGCCATCCAGCCATCTCATTCTCTGTCATCCCCGTCTCCTCCCACCCCCAATCCCTCCCAGCATCAGACTCTTTTCCAGTGAGTCAACTCATCGCATGAGGTGGCCAAAGTATTGGAGTTTCAGCTTTAGCATCAGTCCTTCCAATGAACACCCAGGATTGATCTCCTTAAGAATGGACAGGTTGGATTTCCTTGCAGTCCAAGGGACTCTCAAGAGTCTTCTCCAGCACCACAGTTCAAAAGCATCAATTCTTTGGCGATCTATCATGGTACAAATAAAACAAAGACTTCCAAAGCTGGAGTCACTAATGCAAGGGATCTGAGTGTTTAGCCTGGCCAAGTTATTAAGCTAGCTCTGACCAGGGCAGAAAATATAAAATATTAGACAATAGTAGAAAGTTTTGGCCATACTCTTTGGTGAGGGCTAAAGTTAGTGTTGTTACCTTGGAACCATGTATCTCTTGTACCAGTCTCAACTTTTGGATATCTGAGTGCTGCTTCCCAGTACCACCCTTCAGATCAGACCACTGTGCTATCAGTTCCTGCTGAACCAAGCCCAAGGTCATTATTCTTTCCTGGATATCCTACATTGGATTTTCAATTACTGTTTTCAGAGGTAAGCTCTATACACTTCTCTTCCATTATCATTTATTTCTTAATCGTCGTGAAGCTATTCTTTATTTTCTGTGGATTAAATTCTATTCTAGTTCCTACCAGAGGATCAGTTCTCAGTACCAGGCCTGTTGATGCTCGTAGAAGAAAATTTTTACCGTCTCTGCCCACAGTTGTGCACAAATGTTAGTCCTTGAAGAACATGAATTTGTTGCCTCAAATCCAGAAAGCTCACTCATTACACTTCTGTTTCTCTAGCCATTATACAAATCCGTGTGATGTAGATGTTCTGGCTTTCATGAACACTTACAGTTTGCTGCTGTAAAAGGGCTTCTTTTGGTCTACTATGGTGTTAAGCAGAAATATCTTCTTGACTGGGGAAAATTTTTCTCCATTCTTCAAATAGCCTTTTTGTGGGTTGTTTCTAGCCTTTCTATAGACTTGGGGGACCCAAGCCACAATTTTTCTTTAATACTGTGTATATAGCATGAGTCTTAGGCAAAAGGTGAAATATCTTTTTGTGGTGCCATCCACCCTCCTTCCTGGATAATAATAGACATAAAGATAATTAATGTCTTTGACGTTTTCTAGGTGCTACCAACATCCTCAATTCTCCATGTGCATTATCCTGTTTAAGCCTCAGCACAATCTTAATATGTGGAATTTAAGTTCAGAGGAGCAGAGATTCTATCTGGCTCATTACCTGTGGTATCCCTGTTACCAAATGCAAGTTCATGTGCCCAATGCACAGTGAGGCCAAAGAAAATGAAACACTGCTGTTTGGAGAAGATAGCGGTTTATTGCAGGGCCATGCAAGGAGAACAGGTAGCTTGTGCTCAAAAAACCCTCAAACTCCTAGAAGTGTTTCAGCAAAGCATTTTTAAAGGCCAGGTGAGGGAGGGGCATCCCAGGTTATGTGATCAGCTCATGCAAAATTCTCTGGTTGATTTTGAGGTGATAGGGTGGTTGGTTAACATGATCAGTCCACGGATACTCATGATCATCAGTTACTGTAGTTAATGGCTTCCATTTGGTGGTGGTTTTTAGCATCCAAAAAACTCAGGAAATATGCATGAAATACTATCTTCTAGGTATTTCAGTATGTGTGTGTGCTCAGTCACTTCAGTTGTATCTGACTCTGTGTGACCCTATGGAGAGTAGCCTGCCAGGCTCCTCAGTCCATGGGATTTTTCAGGCAAGAATACTGGAGTGGATTGTCATTTCCTTCTCTAGGGGATCTTCCCAACCCAGGGACTGAACCCTTATCTCTTACGTCTCCTGCATTGTAGGCGGATCCTTTACCCAGTGAGTCACCTGGGAAGTCCCAAGTACTTCAGAGAGGAGATAAAGCAGAGGACATAGGGGAGGGGGTCTGTCCTGGGAAGGTCCCACAGGATCCTACTTGGTTGTATCCCCAGGGCGAGCACAGAACCTAGCATATAGAAGGCCTGCATATCGGTTGAATGAACAGATAAAGTAGCTTCTATTATAAACCTCCTGTTTTACAAATAAAGGAAATGAGGCTCAGGGAAGTTAAGTGTCTGTTCCAATGTTACACAACCAGTAAATGGTAGACTCTGATAGATCCATCTTACAACAAAACCTGCATTCTTAACCACTGTTTTGTACTGTGTCCTCTTTCTACCCATTGAGTCCTCAACAGCCCCATGACCTCCACTAGAGAATCCCAATTGGGCTATTCAGCTAAAGCAATGCCCATGCTCCCTTTATGACCCTGAAAGGATCTGCATCATGAATGCCGTCATCCCTATCAACTCACTAATACTAAAGAGCTCCTGGACTACATTCCCATTTGAGACTTAAGGTTTTAATCTAGCCACTTAAAGAAGTAAATAAGAGTTGTAATTCCTGTCAATATGGAAAGCCACTGAAGCAATATTTCTAGCCCAGGACATTTCAATAGGACATTTTGAATCAGTGCATGGGTGTCTTGGTATTTAGGCACATTGTAAGGCACAGTTACTGTTTCACTACATTTAGCACATTAGTATAAAAATGTGGTGAATGAATCTGTTAGTAGTGTGAATAAGGTAAGAGGTAATTATTACATGTGACAGGACACCAAGCAGGGTTCTGTCAGGGGGTGGGGAGAATAATGAGACAAAGCTGGATCAGGCAAGGTTCCTACCCTTCATAAGCTTACAATTTAGTTTTAGAGTTAAGGCAATTTAAGAGTGAAATCAATTCCATAATACATGAGCTGTCACAAGGCTGTCTGTGATTAACTTCCAAATGTGTAGTCCAGTTAATGAAGGTTGAGCTCAAAGGCATAAGACTTCAGTGTAGACTGGGAAGGCTTAGCTGACATCTCAGAAAGTTGTTTACTTACCTCCTAGTATCTGGCCCATTATTTTCAAAGTGCTTACCATGCAAGTATTATCTTTTCAGAAAGGGCTTCAGAATATATCTTTATTTTTAAAAAATGACTATTTAAGACACTGCTGTGTCACTGGGACAGAGCAATGGAGTACCCTTCTGCTAATGACATCCCCATCTTTCTCTGTTACAATAAGAATCAAAGCAGGCTGCTACCATATTTGTGGATCAGTTTCACCTATTAAAAATACAGATTCCTAGGCCCAGTTCCAAACCCACTGAATCAGAATCCCAGTAATTAGTATTTGAGGAAAATATATTTCCATTTTGAAATATTTATGGATGAAGTGTGTTTCAAAATAAGCCAGGGATTGGCTGGAAGAGATATAAATGAAACAAGATTAACTATGGGTGGTAAATTGTGGAAGCTTGATGATGATTATCTGGGAGGATTTTTCTTTTTTTGTATTCTCTCTTATTTTATGTAGTTGAAATCTTCATAATAAAAAGTCTAATAAAACTAAAAGCAAAAATAGTCTATATTTGTCAAAGACCTCCCAGGTAATTCAGATGCAGTTGGCTTGCAGACTTGTATTTGGGAGTCTTTAGACCAGATTATTTCTCAAAGTTCTTGCGGCTAATGTATAATGTTTTTGTACAAGATGACCTGAAATAGGACAAATCAAGACTTGCCTTCTTGGTTAGAAATATATGTAAGTTTTTCTGGGGATAAATTTAGATGGAATCATCTAAGTTAGAGGCAGACCCATGGGGGGAAAAAAAAACAATACTGGCTATTATTCTGCGTAGAGCTAAAGCCCAGGACAGAGAGGGGTTTTTTTCCTAGAGGTGCATGAAAAATAGGAGTCTTTCCAATGAAGATAACCAATAAGTAAACAGTCAAGAGGTCTTTGGAATAGTCAGTAATGGCATCATTAAAATAAGAAATAAAGGATAATGATGCTAATAGTTTGGAGCATCTTTCTGAATATATCTACATTGGCCATTTGAAGCTCAGACCTCACTTATGAGCTAAAGAAGGAGGCTGGATGAGATAATTTGGGAAGGCATTTCCAAATTTATATTCTAGGATTCAGGGGATTATGTTGATTTGGCAGGTTTTATCATTTTCATTTCATAAGTGTGGTTACAGAGGTTCAAAGAAATTGAGTAATTAAACTTTTGAATCTTTAGTTGAACATACCAGTATTTGCAAAGCCTTACAACAGGTTTCACCAGTCTGGACACTTCATGCACTTCAATACTTGCTGGGGAAGAGGGTTGAGAGTTTGAAAAAGCAACATCAGTCTTTAGATTTCTTTGATTAACCTAGGTACAGCTTTCCTTGTCTTGGAATAATAACTGTTAGAAGGTTGAGTATTGGATTCTGTCCAAAGAAGTAAGGAAAATGTTGGCACTCTCCCCAAACTTTGGACAGATCTACTGAAGAGGCAGATTCATCCAGAAATGGTACATTTAATAAGATATGAACATACAATTGATGGTTAAGATCTTCTTTTGAAACATTTGAGCAAAAGTGTTTCCTGTTTGAAGGGTTATGAGTTAAGTGTTTATGGATGTGAGAGTTGGACTGTGAAGAAAGCTGATCGCCGAAGAATCAATGCTTTTGAACTGTGGTGTTGGAGAAGACTCTTGAGAGTCCCTTATACTGCAAGGAAATCCAACCAGTCCATTCTAAAGGAGATCAATCCTGGGTGTTCATTGGAAGGACTGATGCTGAAGCTGAAACTTCAATACTTTGGCCACCTCATGCGACGAGTTGACTCACTGGAAAAGACTCTGATGCTGGGAAAGGTTGGGGGCGGGAGGAGAAGGGGACGACGGAGAATGAGATGGCTGGATGGCATCACCGACTCTGTGGACATGAGTTTGAGTGTACTCCAGGAGTTGGTGATGGACAGGGAGGCCTGGCGTGCTGTGATTCATGGGGTCGCAGAGAGTCGGACACGACTGAGCGACTGAATTGAACTGAACTGAGGGTGTGGATTTCCCTCACCAGAGCTTTAAATGACTACATAGAGCTATTCTTCAACTAATTCCTAGGAGTGTCATTTAGTCAATCAAATACTTTATATATATTTACCTGGAAATTTGCACCTCATCTCACGGAACAATTACCAACCTTTTCTACACATAAGCCAACATCATAGAGTTTATGCAGTTGATAGCAGCAAGTCTGAAGAAGTACATCTCAGCTATGACTTAAATTTTCAATTAATTGAGAACTGAAGCTCTTCTGATAAGGAAGTAAAGTTAATCTTGCAAATACCACCACACAGGGAATGAGGAGACCTGTGTTCTTATCTTAGTTCAGCTTCTATTTGATCCACATTGACAACCAGACTTCAAAAAATTTTTAGAGGTGATCCATGTGTTAGACACAGTCAAGTTACAAAGAAAAGGGACATCCTCAGCATATTTCAGTTAATGAATGTTTATTGTAAATAAATGAGCCAAACATACCTTCTAAAGAGCTTGACCATCATTCCTCATATAACAGTAAGCCCTCCTCTCACAAGAAGTATTCTATTACCCCATCTCCTATTGCTCTGTTGTGAGGTTAGCTCAGCTATTCTGTCTCTGCTTCTACTTTTCCCACTACTGACCAATGGACAGTGTCTGAGGCTGAAACTGAGATTCCCCATAAATAAGGATCTGGTTAGTACTCTTAAGCCATCCACCTCAGAGGTCACTGGTCATGGCATAAATACTGCCTTTGGGTCTAGCACTGCTCCACAGCCCAGTACCTATAGTAAAGTAGCTAGGTCATGTTGTAACTCATCATCTGATATCAGTTATTACCTCATTTTTGGAAATTTTTCATGCATGCTTTTCGTGGAAAAAAGAGAAAAGAGAGTAGGGGTAAAAAGAGTAGGCAGGGAATAGTTATATCTAGTGGCTACTTTCCAACATTTTGCAAATGAATTTTTAGTAAATAGGGAGATTATTTTGTACAGCAGATGGTTTTATTGAGATACTTAAAATTATATATTGAAGAAAAACTTTGAGTATCACAAAGGAAGGAAATTTTCCATTAGGCATCCTAATCATAGAGACTAATGGAAATACATTTAGAGGATGGATCAAATAGAAGCTGAAGATTACCTGAAAACCAAAGCACTTTGACAGACTATTTCCTGTTAAAATTTTCTAATTAACTCTTCTTTGGTTGGTTTTTATTTCATTTGCCCATTTGCTCGTTGGAACTAAAAAGAAAAAGTCATAACACACACATGGCACATTCATTTGAAAAGTCATTATATTAAAAATGGCTTTGTAAACTCTGCAGAAATCTACCCAAATTACTTGGGAACCACAGCACCTGCCAACAGCATTTCAGATGTTGAAGAATATTCCTTATTGTATCAGTTGAAAGGACAGTTAAAATAGCCACAATTGCAAAAAATAAATCCAAATAGCAGAATATTTGAGCAGATAGAGGCATTGTGAGACCAGTTACTTTTATGATCTTCCTGTGGCATGCCTCTTCTCAGATGGACTACAGAGACAGCATGTAATATTAGAATATTTGGAGAATTATGACCAGTTAGAAAATCATTCAAACTGTCCAGCTGCTCTGTAGTCAAGGTTCTTACAGACAGAAGCATTAGCATGTCATGCCTCCAGTCAGAGTCATAGGAGTCACATAGAGTTTCCCTATGCTGGACGCTAAGGCAACCTACAGACTCAATCTCAGTTTAAAAAATTTAGGTCTTCAATTATCCTCTAGCGCAAGGGTCCTGCATCTTTTTGTGTCCCTGATTTTACTGGTTGATTAATAAACTTACAGAAAAGGAGTCAATATATTTCAACTCTTGAACCTAGATTTCAGCCGAACCTTTCCAAATTGTTAAGGTAGCTCTTCTGTCCACTGCTGGCTCCACTGTCGTGTAAAATTTGGAATGGCATCTGGTGCTAAGAAATGACATATAACACACTACGTCAGCTATCCATTCTCCATCACTATCATCAGTAGTTTCCTGTTACTGCTGCTGCTGCTAAGTCACATCAGTCATGTCTGCCTCTGTGCGACCCCATAGACGGCAGCCCACCAGGCTCCTCTGTCCCTGGGACTGCTCCCACTTAATTTCACTTCAAGAATTATGACTACATGCATACCAGAAAGAGTG
Source organism: Moschus berezovskii (assembly GCF_049115385.1). NCBI lineage: Eukaryota > Metazoa > Chordata > Mammalia > Artiodactyla > Moschidae > Moschus > Moschus berezovskii. Next base: position 86,085,358 of record NC_142488.1, on the reverse strand, counting down.
GGGTAGATAAATTTATTGAAGTACCATTGTTAAGTGTTTAGTGTAGAGGGCATTTGCTGGCTAAGGTGATAGCTAACAAGATTGGAACGTGCTGAACTGCAACTAAACAACTTGAACAGGTATTCCATCATTACCTTCCAATTCCCAGGTGGCTTCTGAGACCACACTGTTTAGTGTAGAAGCCAATAGGCAGGGATATTCAATGCTATACTTGTCTGGTCTCTTGGCAGAGGGGACTGGTCTAAAGCTTTAGGATTAAGTGGGTAAGTTTGGAATCTTATTCCTAGATTGGGGTCTTCCCTCTAGGGGAAGTCTGAACTCTTGTCACTCACACAATCATACACACAGAGTCAGGATAGTGTTGGATTTGGGAAGAAAGTAAAGAAATTTGGATTGTTGTAGTCTGCTTTGAAAGAAACTAAAGGGATTTATCCTGCACATTGACATAAATATTTATTGCTTCCTCTATCTGCTTGTCACTCTGATACCGAGGATAGAGTGAAAGGCTTTGGGCCCCCTGAGGGAGCTTACTGTCTAGAAGATGAGTTGGGCTTTAATCAAACAATTACACAAATAGTAATGATTGTATCTGGGTCGAGAAGATCCCTGGAGAAGGAAATGGCAACCCACTCCAGTATTCTTGCCTGGAACATCCCATGGACAGAGGAGTCTTATGGGCTACAGTACATGGGGTCTCAAGAGTTGTACACAACTGAGCAGCTCACACACACACACACACACACACACACACACACACACACACAAGGATTTTATAATTAAAACATGAGACAAATATTTTGAGGAAAAGAAACATGAGTCTCTGAAAGGATCTAGCAAAGGAAACTGACCTACAGTAGCAGTTCAGGAGGTTTCCCTGTGGTAGAGACATTTGATCCCAGATCCAAAAGATGAGTAGGGTTTTCCAAGGTGGCTCAGTGGTAAAAAATCCACCTGCCGATGCAGGAGATGTTGGTTCAGTTCCTGGGTTAGGAAGATTCCCTGGAGGAGGAAATGGCAACCCACTCCAGTATTCTTACCTGGAATATCCCATGGACAGAGGAGACTGGTGGGCTACAGTCGATGGAGTCGCAAAGAGCTGGACATGACTGAGAATGAGCACAAGTGAGCAAGCTAAAAGATGACTAGGGATTAACAAAGCATGTGTTTGTATGGGTGTGTGGGGTGAGGAGGGTATGTTGCGAAGAACATTTCAGAGCCATGGATGAGCATATGCACAGGTAATGTAGCAGAAGGAGATGGGGTCTAGTCAACAAACTGAAAGGAAGCTAGCATGTTGGAAGCACAGAGCCAGGGGAGAGGGAACCAAGATGAGTCTGAAGAAGTAGGCAGGGCCAAACTATGCAGTACCTTGAGGACTCTGCTAAAGGGTTTGTTCTCTATCCTAAGAGAAACAGAAAACCATTGAAAGGTTTTATTCAGGCAGGAAATACAACCAGAGTCTTTTTTTTTTTTTTTAAGATCACAAAAGTATCTAGGTGGAGAATAGACTATGGGGCATCAAGGGTGGAAGTGGGGAGACCAGGTAAGAGGCTGGGGCAATAATGCAAGTGACAAAAAATGGTAGATGTGGTCCTGAATGGCCTAATCAAGGAACTTTCAGTCAGTGAATAAATCAGCAAGGAATTACTTGGCATGAATCATCAAAATATGCATGGCTAGCTCTACTCATCATCTTGAAGGGAGATTCATCTTCAGCCTCCCACCTCTCTTTTTGGCAGCCCAGCTTCTGTCTAATGATCAAGAATTCCAATTTAATGGAGCTGAGTTAATAAGGTGTTACTTTATTAGAAGTATTAGCATTTAAGACGGAGAAGGCAATGGCAAGCCACTCCAGTACTCTTGCCTAGAAAATCCCATGGACGGGGGAGCCTGGTGGGTTGCAGTCCATGGGGTCGCTACGAGTCTGATGTGGCTGAGCAACTTCACTTTCATTTTCACTTTCACACATTGGAGAAGGAAATGGCAACCCACTCCAGTGTTCTTGCCTGGAGAATCCCAGGGACGGGGGAGCCTGGTGGGCTGCCGTCTATGGGGTCACGCAGAGTTGGACATGACTGAAATGACTTAGCAGCAGCAGCATTTAAGAATATCTGGAGAAAAATTGATTCAAGTGCTGTTAACTAGTGTTTTCATTTCAAACATTATTTCTCAATCTGTGATACAAAAGCAGTTAATGCCACAGAGTATCCTAGGGGGTGGAGGAATGGGGAAGGGGAGGTTTTATGAAAAATTAAATTCCTGGGCCCTACTTCAGGTCCACAAAGCCAGAATTTTGTTGTGGGACTCAGGAAAGGGCATCCATGAACATTAAAGTTTGAGAACAGTAGTAGCATACGGAGGCCAATTTGGAGATTGAGTTTGAACAAGGAAAATACCCATGACAGAGGAAAGGAGGGGGCATTGCAGGTTGAAGGTGGTCCTAAGAAAATGTCAAGAAGTAGAATCAGCCAGCTGAATGCAAGGAAAAATAGTGAGTAGATTGACTTTGCTAGGATGCAGAATCTTTGATGGGAGCAATGAGAAATCACCTTTAGTAGGAGAAGGGAGAAGAGAAGGATTGTTGTTCAGTCGTTCATTCATGCCTGACTCTTTGCAACTCCATGGACGGCAGCACGTCAGACTTTCCTGTCCTTCACTATCTCCTGGAGTTTGCTCAAACTCATGTGCATTGAGTTGAAGATGCCATCCAACCATCTCATCTTCTGTCGCCCCCTTCTTCTCGTGCCCTCAATCTTTCCCAGCATCAGGGTCTGCCTGCCTAAGACAGCAGTCTTATTAAATCTGAGAGACATTAAATGAAGGGATTTCTATGATCCCAGAGTCACCAGATGAGATTCCTGTGAGACTTTAAACTTGGAATTTCCTCTTCCATGAAATGCAGGGAATGTTAACACCACTTACTGTTCACATAGCAACAATAGCCAACCTTACTAAACTTGTACTCTGTGTCAGGCATTTTGCAAAATATTGATATTTTAAATACATGGCATCATTTAATCCTCACAGCATCCCTATGAGTAGATACTATGCTGTGCTGTGCTTAGTCGCTCAGTCATATCTGACTCTTTGTGACCCCATGAACTGTAGCCCACCAGGCTCCTCTGTCCATGGGATTCTCCAGACAAGAATAGTGGAGTGGGTTGCCATGCCCTTTTCCAGGGGATCTTTCCAACCCAGGGATTGAACCCAGGTCTCCCACATTGTAGGCAGATTCTTTACTATCTGAACCACCAAGGAAGCCCATGGTAGATACTATAATGATCTCCATTCTATAGATGAAGAGACTGAAGCACAGAGAGGGAAAATAACTTGCTTATGATCACATAGCTGATAGGTGGTTAAACCAGAATTCAAATCCAAGTCTTTCTCTCTAGATTGTACCTTTAGTTACAATGATGTTTTACTCACATTAGTTCTAACTTATTTAGAGGAGTATAACATAGTCCCCAATAAGGGTGCCTTCCTTCTTTGGGACATGATAATCATTATGTATGATGGGGGTTTGGCCCTGGAGGTACAAAGACAATTCAGACCATAAGCAGGCTTGGCTAAGGCCTGGATAAGCACACCATCTCAAGTAGAGCCCTTCACATCTTGCTTCATAGATTGATGATGGTCCATAAAGAGGTAAATGTAGCTGTTGAGAATAAGCCTTTGGAAACCTTGTAGCAATTTTACAGAGTACTGCTACGTCTGTTGATGTTCACCAAAAAAATGAGGGCTTTTATTTTTTTTTTTCATATTTTTTTCTAGAAATTGTTATTATATTTTATAAAAGTATTTATAGACTGAAAATTTAAAACAAATCAAAACAAAATCATGGTTATTCACTCCAGATGGTTTGTGATGTGTGGGTCTAGGAGATATAAGAGAACTGTAAACAACTAACGATACTGAGGTATTCTCAAGCTCTGATGTGGGTGGGAGGCTGACTGGTGGAGCTGATCTGAACCTTTATTTTGACATGGCAGCCTCTTCTACTTTACAGAATCAACTACCTTGAGGATTATTATGACAGATTACAATGTGAAACAAGCCCCTTTTTTAGTAGACATGTTCTTAGAGGTCATGCATTCAATTCTGGGCAATTACTGTCAGTTTAAACATTCAAGATGAAAGAAGGCAGTGTATAATTAATCAAGCAGAGGCACATAGATTCTAAGCAGTAAAGATTTGATGGGATAGTAGAATAGAGGGAAGAGGGAAGGGGACCCTTGTCATTTTCATTGATATTATCCCCAGTGCTTAGTTGTTCAGTCGTGTCCAACTCTTTGTGACCCTATGGACTGCAGCCTTCCAAGGCTTCTCTGTTCATGGGGATCCTCCAGGCAAGAATTACTGGAGTGGGTTGCCATTCCCTCTTCCAGGGATTATCCCTAGACTCGTATGTTAAAGAATCTTAAACACTTCTAATTTTGCACTTTTGCTAAAAACAGAGCAGGACAGGGAAGAAAATGATGCAGTAGCATTAAATAAGTCCTCTTCTTGCACTGTTTATTTCCTCATTCATTCACCGAATATTTAATGTGTACCTATTACCTCCCTGCTTGGCACTTGTGGATACAAAGGTTACATCCCTGTCTTCAAGGAGGTCACAGTTTAGTAGGACAAACATGGAAGCAGTTATAAAAACCTTGATAAGTCATAAAACAGCAATATTTCTCAAGGAGCTATATGTTTCAGAATTAAGGTGGAAGAGAAATAATTTGAAAGGTCATATCAATGTTCTATCACCTTATACATAACAGAGATAAAATAAGCATATTGGCTGGGAAAAACTGAGAACAGGAGAAGGGGGTGACAGAGGATGAGATGGTTGGGTGCAATCATCGATTCAACGGACATGAGTTTGAGCAAAGTCTGGGAGACAGTGAAGGACAGGGAGGCCTGGCATGCTGCTGTCCATGGAGTCTCAGAGAGTCAGACATGACTGAGAGAGTGAATAACAGCAACAAAAGACCGAAAATAAAGATCAGTAAAAGTTTGGCTGATGGGAGGGATAAGATGATGGCTATCCAAATTAGGAATCTGGATTCTCACTTGGGTGTGAATGTGTATTCCAGTGTCTTTGCAAGGAGCAGGGGAAAGGAGAGGAATGGCAGGACAGGCAAGACGTTTACCCAAAAGGAGCATACTTTTTAAAAGTCAAAGGACTTCCCTGGTGGTCCAGTGGTTAAGACGCCAAACTCCTAATGCAGCAAGCATGGGTTTGATCCCTAGTTGGGGAACTAAGATCCCATATGCCTTAGGCACATGAGATGGTTGGATGGCATCACTGACTCAATGGACATGAGTCTGAGCAAACTCCGGGAAATGGTGAAGGACAGGGAGGCCTGGCGTGCTGCAGTCCACGGGTTCACAAAGAGCCAGACACGACTGAGTGACTAAACAACAACAACAGCAATGCCTTAGGTGCAGCAAAAAAAAAAAAAAAAATCAAGAAATGCTTTTGAGTTTATGTATAAAGAGAGACTATGGAAACTATGGAGGCTAAAACACTACCTGGGGTTGGCGGGAAGGAGACATACAGAAATGATGCATGTTGAGTCCTGAACATTCAGTAAGCAGTCAGAGTGTAAGAAGTAAGTGATTAAGGCAGGTGAAGGCCACCTTTGCAGTGTATGGCTATCCCCCTAGCTCCTTGGCAGTTAAAGGACAGCATGTGCAACCTAGAGCAACAATGGTGCTAAAAGTCACTACCTTTGAGGAACCTGGCATGTAGCGCTATTGGCTCTAGGAGCTCTGGCTTTCAAAGTCTGTTTGTGTGTGTGTTAGTCAGTTGTGTCTGACTATTTGCGAGCCCATGAACTGTCCCCCGCCAGGCTCCTCTGTCCATGGAATTCTCCAGGCAGGAATACTGGAGTAGGTAGCCATTCCCTTCTCCAGGGGATCTTCCCAACCCAGGGATAGAACCTGGGTCACCTGCATTGCAGGCAGATTCTTTACCATCTGAGTCACCAGGGAAACCCTTTCACAAACAGGGCATGATAACATGCATAGACCTCACAGATCTGTTGTGAGGCTCTAAGAACATGCCAGAGTTAACTCTTACGGAGTATATGCTTGTGTGCTGACTCCCCTGGTACCCCAAAACCCCAGTGAGGTTATCCAAAGCCCCCAAGGATAAGCAAGATCACTGATGTAGAAGGCACTAAGTCCCTCAGAAACTTAGTATTTGGAAATATTAATAATAATGATCTACATCTGCTTCAATGCAAAGAAATAGAGGAAAACAATAGAATGGGAAAGGCTAGATATCTCTTCAAGAAAATTAGAGATAACAAGGGAACATTTCATGCAAAGATGGGCTCCTTAAAGGACAAAAATTGTATGGACCGAACAGAAGAAGAAGATATTAAGAAGAGGTGGCAAGAATACACAGAAGAATTATACAAAAAAGATCTTCACGGCCCAGATAAGCACGATGGTGTGATCACTCACACTAACCTAGAGCCAGACATCCTGGAATGTGAAGTTAAGTGGGCCTTAGGAAGCATCACTATGAACAAAGCTAGTGGAGGTGATGGAATTCCAGTTGAGCTATTTCAAATCCTAAAAAATGATGCTGTGAAAGTGCTGCACTCAATATGTCAACAAATTTGGAAAACTCAGCAGTGGCCACAGGACTGGAAAAGGTCAGTTTTCATTCCAATCCCAAAGAAAGGCAATGCCAAAGAATGCTCAAACTGCACAATTGCACTCATCCCACAGGCTAGCAAAATCATGCTCAAAATTATCCAAGCCAGGCTTCAGCAATACATGAACCATGATTTTCCAGATGTTCAAGCTGGTTTTAGAAAAGGCAGAGGAACCAGAGATCAAATTGCCAACATCTGCTGGATCATGGAAAAATCAAGGGAGTTTCAGAAAAACATCTATTTCTGCTTTATTGACTGTGCCAAAGTCTTTGACTGTGTGGATTCCAATAAACTGTGGAAAATTCTGAAAGAGATGGAAATACCAGACCACCTGACCTGCCTCTTGAGAAACCTGTATGCAGGTCAGGAAGCAACAGTTAGAACTGGACATGGAACAACAGACTGGTTCCAAGTAGGAATAGGAGTATGTCAAGGCTGTATATTGTCACCCTGCTTATTTAACTTATATGCAGAGTACATCATGAGAAACACTGGGCTGCATGAAGCACAAGCTGGAATCAAGATTACCAGGAGAAATATCAATAACCTCAGATATGCAGATGACACCACCCTTATGGCAGGAAGTGAAGAATGACTAAAGAGCTTCTTGATGAAAGTGAAAAAGGAGAGTGAAAAAGTTGGCTTAAAGCTAAACATTCAGAAAACTAAGATCATGGCATCTGGTCCCTTCATTTCATGGCAAATAGATGGGGAAACAGTGGAAACAGTGGCTGACTTTATTTTTTTCGAGCTTCAAAATCACTGCAGATGCTGATTGCAGCCATGAAATTAAAAGACACTTACTCCTTGGAAGGAAAGTTATGACCAATCTAGATAGAATATTAAAAAGCAGAGACATTACTTTGCCAACAAAGGTCTGTCTAGTCAAGGCTATGGTTTTTCCGCCAGTCATGTATGGATGTGTGAGTTGGACTGTGAAGAAAGCTGAGTGCCAAAGAATTGATGCTTTTGAACTGTGGTGTTGGAGACAACTCTTGAGAGTCCCTTGGACTGTAAGGAGATCCAACCAGTCCATCAGAAAGGAGATCAGTCCTGGGTGTTCATTGGAAGAACTGATGTTGAAGCTGAAATTCCAATACTTTTGGCCACCTCATGCAAAGAGCTGACTCATTTGAAAAGACCCTGATGCTGGGAAAGATTGAGTAAAGGAGGAGAAGGGGACAACAGAAGATGAGATGGTTGGATGGCATCACTGACTCAATGGACATGGGTTTGGGTAGACTCTCACAGTTGGTGATGGATAGGGAGGCCTGGTGTGCTGTGGTTCATGGGGCCACAAAGAGTCAGACACGACTAAGTGACTGAACTGAACAGAACTGAATATCTGCTTCTTTCTGATAATTCCTTTTTTTCAAGGCTTGACACCAAGAAAGCTCATACACCATGTCCTCTATTGTGGAAATTGGGCTGCACTGCCATGTGCATAGCTGCCAAGCATTCTGTTTCCAGTTCAAAAGCAGTGAGTTTTGTGTTTGTTGTTTTATTAACTTCAGTGGAAAAAAACTTCCTGCCAAAATCTGGAGACAGAGACTTACATAAATATCATGTACATACCATGCTCGTCATCTCCTATTGTTTGTGACCATGTATCCAATATCAGATCACAATGAGCTATTGGTCACATCTGGCAGAACCCTTAGGAGACTTTGAGATTGGAATCTCTGGTGGAGCAGGGCTGACTGAAGGCACAAGACGAAGAGTGTAGTTTTTCTAAAAGTGAAATAATGGGATGAAAACTCTCAGCCAAATGTCTTCAAGTGCTCATGGTCCTTTTCAACACAATTCCATTTTTTTGGCTTGAAACGGCTGTACCTGTCACTAGGGTGTCCTCTTTATCAGTGGGCTCAGACCTGAATCAGATAAAAAGCCAAACCAGGCCTGACCCAGCCAGGAGAGAAGTGGGCAAGCCCAAGGCAGGGACGGGTGGACAAAGGTACCAAGGAGCAAGAAGAAATATTACACATCACCTTATATACCACTGCTCTTCCTCCTCCTGGTACTTCCTGGAGTGGTATGTGGAAGAATTCATAGCAATTGTTAGCAATGGCAGCCAGCAGGTTTGTTCTGAACCATAACCAGGAATTAAGTAAAGGTAAAGAATCTGCCTTCAATGCAGGAGACCTGGGTTCAGGAAAGATCCCCTGGAGAAGGGAACGGCTATCCACTGCAGTATTCTGGACTGGAGAATTCCATGGACCAGATTCTTCATGACCATGGGGTCACAAAGAGTCATAAATGAATGAGCTAACTTTCACATCAAGCAAAGGTGACCTCTGTGTAATTCAACTATGCTTTCCCCATCACAAGCCCTGCTGTGGCCTTCCCAGCTGCCCAGGCTTCAACCCATTCCCCACTCTCCTTCATATTCTCTTGTCCTGTTCCTGAGTGCCTTGCCCAATTAAGTTCTTGTCTGGTCAATTTATTAAAGATAAAACATGAATAGCTGCTAAAGGCTTTACTTCTGAACGTGTGCTTTCTATCTTCACAGAAAGAAGTAAACAGAGCAGCAATTAGGTGTTGCAGGTAAAGTGATGATCTACTTCTGGATTCCTCCTTGTATACTGATGGATAATATGGGCATTAGGGTGGTGTTATAGCATGGAATTTTCCACTGTGATTCAGAAGTACAGTACAGAGCATGGTGATATGTTTTGCCTTTATCTCAGACAAAGAGAACTGAGAGAGTTAGACACTACAATTTAATATACCAAGATTAAAGCAATTATTGTAAATTAGCTTAATCATTCCTCCATATGCCTTCAGAAGCAGGGTTTTCTTTTTAATATTCTATTGTCACTACCAAAGAAATGCAGGCTTGTAAATACAGATAAACCTAATTTTTAAAGGGTTTTCTGTGCTCAAAGGTTCTGATACTTTTAATTAAAACATTTCCTCATTATATATAGGAAAGTGTGTTGAGGCAATGTGAGACACCAGGAGAGCATGAATGAAATATGGGAAGCAAATGATGGTGAACATGTAGCTGTCTTTTCATTTCATCCGCATATATTTTACTCTAAAGACAGCAAGATCTACTCTTAGCATGGCCTCTAACTGACTCTGGAGCTCCTCAGGGCCAGAGAAGAGGGAGCAGCTTAAATTATTTCCTCTCTCTTAAACCATAGATTTTAGACTTGCGTTTCTGGAACACTCCAGCAAGAAATCACTAAGGGAGTACTCCAGAAGATGGAGAGCAGTGCTTTTCAAGCTTTATTGTGCACACGAATCACCTGAGAATATGTTAAAATGCAGATTCTGATTCAGCAGTCTGGAGTGATGCCTAGGGTACTTTACTTCTAACAAGTTCCCTTGTGATACTGATGCTGCTTGTCCATAAAACATATTTTGAGTTGCAAGGAACATTCTGGATACAGAGTCTAGATACCGAGCCCCCTTTGGCTTGGAGCAGTGCGCGTGTGATGAGGCAGTGGAAAAGTAGTACAGTTCTCTCTGGACCAAGTAGAGGGCAGAGGAAACACGAGGGAGGCAGATATGAGAGTGATGACATTCATGCTCCCCAGGGGTTCAAATAGATGAGTTTCAAGCATTACATACCAGAAGGGCAGTTGCTTTCTCAGGCTAAAACAGGAACTATACCTAGTGGTGAAGAGCCTGTGTTCTGAAGTCATATTCGCTGGGTTTATTTTTCACCCCTGTTACTTCCTAATGGAGATCTTGATCATGCCACCTTACTTCACTGAGCTTGAGTTTACTTGTCTATAAAGTTTGAGTAATAGAACCTATCTCAGGATGGATGTGAGGATTAGATGAAATAAAGAACATAAAGCTGGAGAATAGCACCTGCTATAGAGTGCTTAATAAGTGGTAGCTATTGTCATGCTTTCCATCTTTGAGATGATCGCATTTAAGTACCACTGGGCTTTATTGAAGTGTTAGTCAGCCATGGTAGTGCCATAGCTGCTTTTGATGTGACTTTCAAAGCAGCTTCAATTGTTTGAGACATAAAAAAAGTTGGTGATTTCAGATTTAAATAAATGGGATTCTAGACAAAAGCATGAAAATGGGAAGAAAAACTCCCTGGCAGGAACTATGCTTATTTTGTTCTTTGACCTTTGTCGCTGCTTCTGCCTACAACTTCTCTGGCTTGAGAATCACTTGAATAAAGAAAAGGTGATTTAAAAATAAAATAGATTTGAGAAACAAACTCTTCTGTTTCTGGGGAAAAAAAGGAAATGTAGAATTGGGGCAGCTATCATGCAGACTGGGGCAGGCCAGGCCCAAGGGAAGGGAAGGGACAAAAGAAGGCCTTAAGAAAGAGGTTCCCAAGTCCATCAACTATACACAGAGCATCACTGAATTGTAGTTACTTTCCTGGGGGTAAATAAGGGCATTAGACAGAATTTCTGGGTTATGGTCTAGTTGGGAAGATATTGGAGTAAAAAACATACGCCCATGCAAACACACACAGATGGATAAACATACATGTCAGCCTGTAGCAAAGCTTCAGTGAGGACATCTGTTGGTTAATATAAAGCCTGTGTTTCTGGGGAGTAGAGATTAGTTTGGAAGGGAAGATTGGTTCTGACTGTGAAGGTGCTTGAATATGAAAGATACCCTCTGGGCAATTAGAAATCAATGGTATTTTGATGGGGGTGGGGTACCATATGCAAAAGAGCATTTTAGAAAGATTAATCTAGTAACAGTTTGAACAAGTCATTTTAATAAACACTTACTGAGTATTATGTATAGCCCCTGATGTGAAGAGCCGACTCATTAGCAAAGACCTTGATGCTGGGAAAGATTGAAGGTAGAAGGAGAAGGGGGCACCAGAGGATAAGATGGTTGGATGGCATCATCGACTCAATGGACATGAGTTTGAGAAAGCTCTGGGATATAGAGAAGGACAGGGAAGCCTGGCGTGCTGTAGTCCATGGGGTCACAAACAGTCGGATACGACTGAGAGACTGAACAATGACAAAAACGTATAGCACCAGGGTCCAAAGTGCAGAGCTATATGAGAATACAGAAACAAATTCCATATCCTCTGAGAATTAAGAATCTTGTCGGTGAAACAGATATACTTCATATATTAGTATGGAATGATCTCCAAAACATACAAAGAGGTAAGGTATCGAACAGTATGTTTAAAACTTGCTACTATTTTTTAAGTAAGAATGGAGGGAAGTCATGTATGCTTACATATATGTCTGTATACATATACGATTTATACAAGATGTATAAGATTTGTGCAAGGACACACAAAACTCTAATTACGTTGATTGCTTATAGGGGAGAGAATTAGGGTGGCTAGTTGGTAGGGGTGTCAATTGTATGCATATCCTTTGGCACTCTTTTGAGTTTTAGAAATAAATGAATGTATTACCTATTTGCATTAATTTTTTTTAAATAAAATAGTGTGCATAGGAGTATGGGAAGGAAAAGATGAATTCCACCTGGAAAATCTGAGAAGACTTCTGAGAGCATGTGGGCTATGAAGCTGCGTCTTTGGAAAGTATCATTTCTACAGGTGATTTGAGGTTTGAGTGGAAGGTATTTCAAGAAAAGGACAGAGCTTGCCTTGACCCATGAGGTAGGGGATAGATTTGCACTGGTCCATACGGTAGCCACCAACCACATGTGACTACTGAACACTTGAAATATGGCTAGCGTATGTGAGATATGCTATAAGTGTAAAATACTCAAGGGTTTTTGAAGACATAGTAAGGAAAAAGAATGTAAAGTTTTTCATTGATAATCTTTTGATTACATATTAAAAGGATAGTATTTTGGATATATTAGGCTTCCCTGGTGGTTCAGAGGTTAAAGCGTCTGCATATTAAGTTAAGTTAAATATATTATAAAGGATGTCACTTGTTTATATTTAATTTTTATAAGCGTATCTACTAGATTATGTAAAATTACATCTCTGAGTTACATTAGATGTTTGCTAAACAGTGCTAATCTAGATAACGGAGATTTTTAGAGAGTGTCGAATTAGGTTAGTATGGCCACAGCAGAGGGTATACAGGTAAGAGTGAGTGGGAAGTTTGGAAGAAGTGCCCCAGGTCAAATTGTGGAGGGCATTGGCTGCTCAGCTAAAGAGATTGGACTTTAATTTTTTTTTTTTTTTTTAATCTGGCTGTGTTGCTTCTTAGTTGCGGCTTGCAGGATCTTCGTTCCATCATGTGGGCTCTCTAGTTGTGGCGCACAGGTTCTGGAACATGTGAGCTTAAGTAGTTGTGGCATGGAAGCTTAGTTGCTCTGGGGGCATGTGGGATCCTAATTCCCTGACCAGAGATCAAACTCATGTCTCCTGCATTGCAAAGCAGATTCTTAACCACTGGATCACCAGGGAAGTCCTCCTGGACTTTAATTTTGCATTCACTGGTGGGCCTCAGAAGTGCTTGGAGTGGAAAAATTTGATGATCAAATGACTGCTTCGGACAGAGGTGAAAGTATGGGCAGGAAGAATAGTTATGACAGTAACAAGGAGTGAGGTACCAGGGTCTGGGCTTAGGTGGTAGCTTTGAAACCAGAAAGAGAGCCACATAAACTATATTACAAAGGAAGAATTGATAGAACTGAGTGGAGGTGTAGATGTCAGAGACAACATGAAGTTTTGCATCCCTGGTGTTTAGAAGCATGTCAGTGCATGTAATAAACATAATGAAGCCTGGAAAGGGAGCTGGATGGGAATTGCCTGAGAGAGAAGATGATTTTTGACATAGTGAGCTTGAGGTGGCTGGCTGGAATGTAGCAATGAGGGTATGAGAGAAACAGATTTTGGGGTCTTAGTAGAGGTGATCAAAGCAATCAGGTAATTATAATAATGATTAGTAATTGTATGGCATTGCAATACACACAATGCTTTCACATGGATTATTTTACATAGTCCTTACAATAGTCAGAGGCTCAAAGAATTTAAGTTTCTTGGCCAGGATCACACAGCTAGTTAGTGACCAAGGTAGCATGCTGAAACTTGCTTTCTATCACTGTGCTTGAAATAAATTGCCAGGGGAAAATGCAGAGAAAACCCTGGACTATAGATTATACAATTTCAGTTCCCCCAAGCTGCTGCCTAAATTGAGGGGTAGACCCAACCCTGGGAAAACTGTCTTAGGTTCCCTTCAGTTGTTTTAAACATCCTTTTTAGAAATGAGGAAGCTGAGACCCTGGAAGTTAAGTAAAATGTCAAAAATCTCTGTTAGTAAAGGGGAGAGGTGGAACTCAGATGAGCACTATGGTACATAGCGTGATTGTTTTCAGGTATTAATATTTCCTCCCTGTTAGAGAGAGTGTCTCTGTCTCCTGTCATGAACCTTACCAAACTAATGTGGGGTTGGTCATAGAACTTGCTTTGGCCCATGGAACGTGGGAATAAGGAAGGTGTATGAAGGAAGCAGAGCCACAGATGACCTGTAGCAGCTGCAGAGCCCTTTTTGTTTTGGTGATTGAGCTTGAGGGATTGTTTGTAACTGTAGTAAAAACTATCATAAGCTGACTTTGTGCTTTTTTTCCATTACACTGACTCCACACAAAAGTTTACTTTTCAACTGGTTAACTTGTCATCCTTTCAATCTTCAATTAAATGTCACTTTTTCAAAGACTTTTCTTGACCATATAGTCTAATTTAGGCTCCCCTCCTAAACATAAATCATTATTTTCTTTTATAGTATCTGCATTCTTTCCCTCTTAGGCATTTAATGCAATTGTCATAGGCATCATAGATTTGCTTATCATTGTCATGTTCCACTTGATTATAAGCTCATGAAGACCTGAATCCCATCTATTTTTGCTCACTATTATAAAGCGCCTGTCACACAGTAGTTGCTCAATGGTTATTTGTGGAATAAGTGATGAACTAATGAATAGCTTATTGTTATCCTGGTTGTTGGATCATAAACTGATAAGGTAGGGGGATGCTGTGATTAGTGGAGATAAAGCTCCTAAAAAAATCCCTGGGTGCAAAGATCAGCAACTCTTTTTTTTTTTTTTTTATCCTTCTCTTTTAAGGAAACTTTGAAAGTAGTGTCACGTTTCAAAACCTTTAAAAACAGATTCACTTGCCAACAGACCTGTGGCCTGGCAGACTTCCTGCCTAATGCCAGGGAAGCCTGTGGAAGCCCACAGAAAAACTAGAAGGGTTCCTTTGAAAGAAAAGAGGACTGTTGCCATAGAAGGCTTAGTCATAGAGAGTAAAAAAATGTTACCTGCCCTTCTCCTTCTGAGTGGTTGTTGCAACTTAGTTAGTAGTGGAAAAAAGGGAGAGAAAGAGAGTGGGAAATATAAATTATGGGCTAGGTATAGTGGATGCTTTTCTGGTCCAAAGCAAAGGAAAAAATAAGACCTACTTCCCTTCACTTTCATCTGCCAAGAGACCACTTAAGAGGTGGCTCTGGACGGTATCCCACCAAGCTGGCAATCAAGAGTTTGAAGACTGTGTAAAACTGCCAGCCTCTTCATGACAGGGACATACATACATGCTCAGGTGGTAGGAGGGAGGAGGAAGCAACAGTTCTGTATTTTACCTCATGAAAGCTCTCGTACTGAGAAACTCATGAGGTCCCACAGCTTGAGTTATGGATACATGCAGTGAAGGCTGAGGTTGAGGCTACAGTTTCAGTGGGTGGAGTCAATGACCCTTTCCTCCCAGGATGCCCATTAATCCTCTGACCGTAAGGGTCCTGCCTTCTGTGACTCCAGAACACACAACCAGGGTAGGTTCCTTAGGCAGCACAGCAGAAAGAAAGCTTATGGGGATATACTGTACTTTTAAAAAGTAAAATAAATGTAACAAAAAGCATGCAGCATAATTTCCATGACTTATACCCCATGACATTTGATAATAACAAGGTTGGTACATTACAAATAAGTTCCACATTTACAACTCTGCCTTGATATTTACACTTATTAAATTGTTTAGGGAGGTGGCTCCTGGCTGCTGGAAGCCCATATATAAAACATATTAGCATAATTGGAGTACAGCCAAATCCCCCAGTGTACATTGCAGATACTTGTTAAAAGCTTGACCTTGGAGGGAAAGCCATCCTCCTTGTCTTCAGTCAGTCGTCAGCTCCTGAAAGTGTTCCTTTGAAATCTACTTCCAGTCATCCACATTTGGGGGAGCTTGTCCTTGATGCTGACCTTAGGCAGGCCCTCAGTTCCCAGGACAATGATGAAGGCTGAGTTCTCACCTGGATGAGGAAATTAGCTATGGTAGTGTCTATGATTTTCCATTACCTGTACCAAACATTCCTTTTCATTTGTTTAATATACTGAGAGTTGACACTATACATTAATTCATTGAGAAATTGCTTTGTGTAAAGGCCGAGATGAATGAGACAGTCATGGCCATCAAGAAACTTACACTTTAGTCAAGGACACAGACAACTAACTCTAGTAGAAGGCAGAATGAAATAAAGGCCATAATAGGAGTATGAGCAAATTGCTATGGGAGCATAGATAACACAATTTATTTTAATGAGGAAGGGAGAACTAAGGAAGGCTTCAGAAAGGTAGCACTGGTCCTTGAAGGATTAATAGAAAAAGGGTGAGGTTGGATAGTGAGGTCATACCAGTCAGAGTAAACTGCATGTACATAAAATGGCATGAATGAAAATACACATTTGGGGATGTAATCATATGTTTGCTTGTTTATCATTGGCAAGCTCCAATGATAAATCCAGTGTAGCATGGCTGGAGGGATGGTGAAAGGGCTTGAAAATTACATTTTGAGTCTGTTTCTGGAAACTCTGACACTTATAATCAGTTCAGTTCAGTTTAGTCGCTCAGTCGTGTCCGACTCTTTGCGACCCCATGAATCACACCACGCCAGGCCTCCCTGTCCATCACCAACTCCCGGAGTTCACTCAAACTCATGTCCATCGAGTCGGTGATGCCACCCAGCCATCTCATTCTCTGTCGTCCCCATCTCCTCCCGCGACCAATCCCTCCCAGCATCAGAGTCTTTTCCAGTGAGTCAACTCGTCGCATGAGGTGGCCAAAGTATTGGAGTTTCAGCTTTAGCATCAGTCCTTCCAATGAACACCCAGGACTGATCTCCTTTAGAATGGACTGATTGGATCTCCTTGCAGTCCAAGGGACTCTCAAGAGTCTTCTCCAGCACCACAGTTCAAAAGCATCAAATCTTCGGCGATCAGCTTTCTTCACAGTCCAACTCTCACATCCATACATGACCACGGGAAAAATCATAGCCTTGACTAGACGGACCTTTGTTGGCAAAGTAATGTCTCTGCTTTTTAATATGCTGTCTAGGTTGGTCATAACTTTACTCCCAAGGAATAAGCGTCTTTTAATTTCATGGCTTCAGTCAGCATCTGCAGTGATTTTGGAGCCCCCAAAAATAAAGTCTGACATTGTTTCCACTGTTTCCCCATCTATTTCCCATGAAGTGATGGGACCAGATGCCATGATCTTAGTTTTCTGAATGTTGAGCTTTAAGCCAACTTTTTCACTCTCCTCTTTCACTTTCATCAATAGGCTTTTTAGTTCCTCTTCACTTTCTGCCATAAGGGTGGTGTCATCTGCATCAGTTCAGTTCAGTCGCTCAGTCGTGTCCGACTCTCCGTGACCCCATGAATCACAGCACGCCAGGCCTCCCTGTCCATCACCAACTCCCGGAGTTCACTCAAACTCATGTCCACAGAGTCGGTGATGCCATCCAGCCATCTCATTCTCTGTCGTCCCCTTCTCCTCCCGCCCCCAACCTTTCCCAGCATCAGAGTCTTTTCCAGTGAGTCAACTCGTCGTGTGAGGTGGCCAAAGTATTGCAGTTTCAGCTTTAGCATCAGTCTTTCCAATGAATACCCAGGATTGATCTCCTCTAGAATGGACTGGTTGTATCTCCTTGCAGTACAAGGGACTCTCAAGAGTCATCTGCATATCTGAGGTTAGTGATATTTCTCCCGGCAATCTTGATTCCAGCTTGTGCTTCTTCCAGCCCAGCGTTCCTCATGATGTACTCTGCATATAAGTTAAATAAGCAGGGTGACAATATACAACCTATAATAGTTTTGCTAATTAAAGGGAACAATAGAATTTTTTGAAGTGGATCAAGAATGGCATTTTAGGAATCAATCTCTAGCAATGTGAAGGATGAGTTGAAGAGGTAAAAGACCAAAAAACAAGGAGACCAACATCTATGCCTGACTAGATATTAGGGGAGTGGGAATAACACAAAGATGTTTCTGGTGTTTCTAGCCTTAGAGACTGGGAGAAGTGTATTACCCATAATGAGATGGGCAACCTGGAGAAAAGGATCACCTTGCTGGAGGAGAACATATTTGGTTGGGAATATACTGAGCTTTGGGGCTTCCTCAGTGACAAAGAATCCACCTGTCAATGCAGGAGACACAGGTTCAAAGATCTCCTGGAGGAGGAAATGGCAACCCACTTCAGTATTCTTGCCTGGAAATTCCTATGGACAGAGGAGCCTGGCAGGTTACAGTCCAAGGGGTTGCAAAGAGTTGGACATGACTGAGCATGCACATACCACATATTGAGTTTAGTGTGTGAGTTATCTTTTAAAGAGGGAAGGTGGTTCTGGGGTTCTGATGAGATCTCATTCTTCTGCTCATGGGAAATTATCAAAGCCATGAATATGGCTACCACAACTCTGATTGTGGGAGAATACAAATGAACACTGGCGCTACTGCTTATATTTAGCATTCACGTGAAGATAACCACTAATAAACCAGGAGTGAAGAATTTTCTGAGTGGTGGGAAAAGACAAGCCTAGGTGGACCTTGTGCCAAACTGAGGAAAAGTAAGCAGGATGAGGATAAAGGGAAATTCATAGGATTTGGCAATGAGATGATCAATGGTAGCCTTGAAGGAGAGAGATTCATGGGAAGGTTGCTGTTGTGGTTTAATCAGATAGAGGAGACTTCAGGATGCTCATAGACTAAGAGGAAATGAGATGATGGAATAATGGATGTGAAAAGTGAAAGTCCTTTAAAAAGTACAAAGCACCACACAATACAAGGTCACAGCAAGTCAGCTTTTTTATACCAGATGCTCTGGAGTTGAAAGGTCATTGATATCTAACAGATGCTTTGATTTTTATCATTATACTTAGTTTTGCTAAGGGGGCCTTATTCCTGATCCCTTACATCTCGTTTCGTCCCCTGCTCCCGCCCCCCAGCACCACCAGAGCTGGGTAAAGAGCTCATTACTTGAATTTTGTCAGCAGGTCTAGGTGACAGCTATTATATGTCATAGGTTATATGTCATTATATATATATTATATGTCACAGATTTCCAAAAAGTGTTCAAAGAGGAAATTCATAGTATTTGGGTATTTTCGATATAATTCCCATTGTGATATTCAGGTTCCTGGAAGAAAACAAAGGGACAATAACACAAGATGTTTGTGGGGTGAAGGTGAGATGGAGCAGATTCAAAAACCAGGTCCCCTTCTAGAATGAAAACAAAAATTAGCTAAAATAAAGCCATTTTGTGTCACATGTACCCAGCAGTTGAATGTATTCAGGAGGGAAGTCATGATTCTTGGAGTAGAAAGGTATTTAGCATAAAGGGAATGAGTAGAGTTTAAAAGACTGAGAGATTCCTGAGAAAACAGTAGAATTTGCTGTTCTTTAAGCAAGTAATCGTTCAAGAAATTCTTAAATGTATGACTTAAAATATTAACCAGACACTTAAGAAGTCCTAGCTATGAACTAATTAAAGCTTTTCCCATAAATTATACTTCATTCAAATGCCTTTCTTTCCTGTAAGAGACCAAAACTGAATCAGGATATTTTAACATTCACTCGATTTTTGTCAGTTTTTCCTTTCTTTGAACAGTCAATGTTTTGACTTTCAGTATTATTGAGAAGAAAAGAGAAGGGGTTGGAAAAGGGGGAAATAAAGGGGAAAAGAAGGAAAGAAAAGAACATAGCCTAGAGAGCTTACCCTGGCCCTTATTACCATAATCACTATAAGGTCACTAAATATGTCCTTGTGTGGAATTGTTTTTTTTCCTTTCTGCTCTATGTCTTCATGACTTGATGCTACTTGTATGTGAGGTTTTCATGAGCCATTCAACACCACCAATAATGAGGTCATATCAAGCATCAGAGCTGTAGCTGTCGGTATCCATGGTATCACTGCAAAAATGAGCTTTTTTTCTTGTGTTCAATTTTTGTTGTTGTTGTTGAAAGTAGCCCATCAGTCATCCGGGCCTGAAATCTTGGTGTCAGATTTTATATTTCTTCTCATACCCTCAACATCTAATTGATTGCCAGATGCAGGAGATCCAACCAGTCCATTCTAAGGGAGATCAATGCTGGGTGTTCATTGGAAGAACTGATGCTAAAGCTGAAGCTGCAATACTTTGGCCACCTCATGCGACGAGTTGACTCACTGGAAAAGACTCTAATGCTGGGAAAGGTTGGGGGCGGGAGGAGAAGGGGACGACCGAGAGTGAGATGGCTGGATGGCATCACCAACTCTGTGGACATGAGTTTGAGTGAACTCTGGGATTTGGTGATGGACAGGGAGGCCTGGCGTGCTGTGATTCATGCGATCGCGGAGAGTCGGACACGACTGAGAGACTGAACTGAACTGAACTGAACTGAGATGCTACTTGGATCTGTCCCACTGATGCGATCCTAGTTCGAGCCGTCATTAATTATCAAAAGTATTAATGCAAAAAGTGTTTTTCCAATTGCCTCCAACAAAGTTGGGCTCATTAATGCAAAAAGTGTTTTTCCAATTGCCTCCAACAAAGTTGGGCTCACGTGACCTCTTCGTGCTGTCTTACACACAGCTTCCAGCACCATCTTCCTTAAGTGCTCCATGTTATTTCTTTCCTCAAAGAAGTGAAGTGTTAGTTGTTCAGTCATGTCCGACTCTCAGCGACCCCATGGACTGTAGCCTGCCAGGCTTCTCTGTTCATGGAATTCTCCAAGCAAGAATACTGGAGTGGGTTGCCATTTCCTTCTCCAGGGGATCTTCCCAATCTCTCAGTATTTCCTGACATTTATAAAATCAAGCGCAAACCACACAACTACTGCTGCCTTTCATGGACCTTATGCTCTATCCAACCTGAATTGTTCCACATTCTTTACATTTGCACATCAAAGCTTGTACTTCTCTCATTCCTCAAAAAAAAAAAAATTTAGTTCCTTTAGCGAAGTAGAGAAGTTGAAGTTTTATTATTAATATTTCTAATAATATGATAAGAGCCCTTGTGCTTTGCTCATACACATGAGAATAGGGCCTGTATCTGTCCAGTTCACTGTTATGGTCTCAGAGCCTAGCACTGTGGTTGGCACACAGGAGGTGCTCATTAAATTTTGACTGAATGAATAAAAAGTTGACATGTCCAAATCTACTTACCTTTGAAATTTCATTTCAAATGCCACCAGTGCCCAAAAGTCTATGCTGATACCTGCTTTCCACCTCAATACCCACCTCACCTCATCTCTCTATAACATTGTTTTTTTCTGAACTCCCCTAGGCCTTTTGTGTACCACTCTTATGACACTGATCGCTTTTTTCCATCTTGAATTCCAGTTCTTTTTGTACATGTCCCATATCCCATTAGACTGTGTGATCCCTGAAGGCAGAGCTGTGTGTTTAACTCATAATTGTGTCCTGAAAAGCAGTGTCCATTGAATGGGCACTCGATGATTAGAATAGCCATACTGAAGCCTTTAGTGAAGTAGATTAAGTTGAAGATTTATTATTAATATTTCTAATAATATGATAAGAGCTCTTGTGCTTTGCTCATACAAAACAAAAGGTCAAAATATTGTCTGCACCTCAGCCAAAATATAGGTAAGAATACTGGCTGAACTTCTATTAGCCAAGATATAAGGTTATCATGGCTAAAGACTGAATTCTGGCTAATCTCCAAGAACTAGGAACAAAGTCATAATTTGTACATTTCATGAATTTGTAAGTTGTTTTTCCCTGAAATGGATAACTATAATAATATTTTATTTGTGGCTATTGGGACTCTAGACATCTAAATAAATTCAGTCTGTAAATGGGCTCTTTGGCTATTGCTTTCTTTTTACTATAAATCAAAATTACATACCATGTTACATGCATTGCATATATATCAATTTCCAGATTTCCACTTTCCTTTGAGCTCAAATTCCCCTAGTTGTGGATACTCAGGTTTTCAGACTTCCTACAAAGGAGTTTGCCTACTTGGGTCAATGCGGGAGGAAAAAACCAATATATTTGAGTCCTGGAGGAAACCATTCCAAGGGAAACAATGGTCTTGCCAGGTACTTTGGACCATGTCATTTATAGACCTTGTTATTACCTTGTCCAACCATTCATCTTCAAGTCAGCCCACTTATGATGAGAGATTCTTTTGAAAGCCCTCCAGAGAATAATTATCGACAATCCTTTATTTCTGATTCCAGATTTTTACCCCTCTGAGCATTTGAAGCCCATTTACTTTCATTGTATAATAAAGGTTAAAAACCCTCCTCTGTAGAAACAGTTTCTCTGGAGGATGTAAATCACTCTTTTGACTTTTCTGCACTTTTAAGGTGTGCAAACATCTCTCCACTACTCTGGCAAGAAGTGCTTAAGAATACTTAGAGACAATCTTATGATTCCCACAGGCATGTGTGTCTTTGAATATATCCCATGATTTCTACCTGACCAGGTCCTTATAGAAATACTTTGGTACT
This sequence comes from Moschus berezovskii, assembly GCF_049115385.1. NCBI lineage: Eukaryota > Metazoa > Chordata > Mammalia > Artiodactyla > Moschidae > Moschus > Moschus berezovskii. Next base: position 86,063,043 of record NC_142488.1, on the reverse strand, counting down.
TTTGTTAAGTTGAAGCTTCTCCTTCTGGAGTATTCTTCTTACATCCTGTCTTTATACTTCAGTTGGTACCTTTTCACCCATCCTTGATATTAATTATCATAGGCAGTAAAACATTTAATGTAATCTTAGCTTTATTGAATAAGTAAGTATGCATTACAGATAGATTGCAAGTCATTCTTGGTCCTGCAAAGAGACAGGCATTTATTGTGAGGCAAAACGAGAACATGAATCCATAGTTCTGCTACTGAAATACTTCTTCTGAGTGTTTTGGTATGGGCACAATCTCCCTCAATATCCATTTAAATAGGCTTTGCTGTCACCTCTCCTTTCAGTTAAGGGATTCACAATATCTAAAATAAACTTGTAAAGAACACTTCTGTATCAGAGGTAGCTTTATACCTACATTATTAATCATAGAAAATATTTGGTCAAAGACTCCATAAAAGGGGCAGAAAAGATACACCAGAGCTCATAGTTGGAACCAATTAGTTTTTCAAGCTAATTTGCTGTAGTAAGAAAAGCATCAACTGAATTTTAGGAGACTGTTCAGCCATTTAACATCAAAGCATGCAGTAGCCTGTGCATACAATGACTTTTAGAGACAACACTGAATTTGACTTGAGCACCAAGGATGCATTTTAAAAACTTAAAAGTACATTTATATGCAATAACTAGTGTCGTGAGCTGAATGGTGCCTCCCCAAAGATACGTCCACATCCCAATTCTTAGAACCTTTGATGTTAACTTATTTGGGAAAAGGGTCTTCACAGATGTAATTAAGTGAAGGATCTTGAGATGAGGAGATTATGTATAAGCTTATGGGCCTTAAATGCCTTCACAAGTATCTTTATAAGAAACTGGTAGAGGTAGATTAGATATACAGAGGGAAAGGCTATATGAAGATAGAGAAGAGAGAGGCTTGGTCACAAGTCACGGAATGATGACAGTCACAAACTGGGAGAAGCAAGGAATATATCTCCTAGAAGCTGCAGAGGGAGTACAGCCCTGCCAAGACCTCAATTTAGGACTTCTGGCCTTCCAAACAGTAAGACAATAAAAGCCTGTTGTTTTAAGTGATCACATTTGGAATACTCTGTTACAGCAACCACAGCCACAAAATAGATTTGGGTACCAGGAAGTCAGGGATTGCTAAAACAAATATTTAAAAATGTAGAAGTGGCTTTGGAATTACATCATGTGTAGAGGTGGGAAGAATATTGATGTATATGATAGAAAAAGCATAGGTTGCTTTAAACAGACTGTTGGGAAGAATATGAATATTAAAGGTGCTTCTCATGAGGGCTCAGAAGGAACTGAAGAACATTTATTGAAAACTAGAGGAAAGGTGATCTTTATTATACACTGGCAAAAAAGCTTATCCAGATTGTCTCCAACCATCTTGTGGAAAGTAGATCTGTAAGTGACGAATTTGGATATTTAGCTGAGGAAACGTGAGGGCAAAGCGTGGGAGGTATGGTCTAGTTTTTTCTTGAGCTTATAGTAAAATATAAGAGAAAGGGATAAATTGAAGAAAGAACTTTTAAGCAGAAAGGAACCAGCACTTGATAATTCAGGAAATTCTGTACCTATTCAGATTGCAAAAGATGCTAAAATGAAGAGATTCACTGTTAGGATACTGGGCTCTGGAGATAAAGCCAAAACTAGGCAACCTTTGGCTAGTGCTGTAGAGATTAGGCATTGACTCACTGATCTACTCATTCATCTCGATAAAAGTCAGGAATAGAGGTGGCATTATCTTGCAAAGATCTATGAGGACTCTCTTGCCTCTCTATTAAATCAATATGATATTCGTGAGGAGCCCACAAGTTTTTCTTTTTTTTTAAGTTACACCAGCAGAACAGTTCCATCTTGGCCTGAAACAGACAGAAACAGGACAAAATGAGAGAAGGCTGTCAGATGACCAAAATTTTACAGGCCAGAAACAGGCTGATTAAGCTGTAAACAGATACTACCCTTTGATAGAAAAGATCAACTCTAGGGCAGAGCTGCAGACCTAAAGGGTGCAACCCTGAGAAAAGGAGGATTATTGTCAAGCCTTGAAACCTAAGGGGATTCTGAGAACAGAACTGAAGCTCAGGCACTTGGCTGAGGTCACAAGAAATGATGCTCAGACCTGTGACCCGTGCTGTGCTTAGTTAGTTGTGTCTGACTCTTGGTGACCCCATGGACTGTAGCCCTGCAGGCCCTGTCCATAGGATTCTCCAGGCAAGAATACTGGAGTGGGTTGCCATTCCATCCTCCAGAAGATCTTCCCAACCAGGGATCAACCTTTCCAACCCAGGTCTCCCGCATTTACCATCTGAGACACCAGGGAAAGGGATTCTGCCGGGCCAAATTCTGAAACTCTTCAGGAACTCCTTTCTATGTCTGTCCCATTTTCTTCCTTCTGGAATAGGAATGTCTATAACTATTATCATATGCCGATCCCATCACTGCATTTTGGAAGCAGGAGCCTTGTTGAGGTCATTGATTCACTGATTCACAGATGCAAAGGAATTTTGCCCTAGGGTTTTGACCTGTTGCTATTTAGATGATCTAGATGAAATTTGGGACTTTTGAACTGATGATGTTTGGATGAGAGTTTAAACTTTAGGTTTGAGACTTTGGGGAATATTAGGGCAGGGTGAATATATTTTGCACAGGGGACAGACATAAATTTGGGGGTTCAGAAGGCAGACTGTAGTGGGCCAAATGTCACCTCCAAAAAGATATGTCCATATCTTAATCCCCAGAACCTTTGAAAGTTACCTTATTTGGAATTAAATTTAGGCTCTTCATATGAAATTATCCTGGATTATCTCAGTGGGCTTGAAATTACAACAAAGTGTCCTTATAAGAGAGGCATAGGGTGATTAAGTACACAGAGCAGAAGGTAATGTGAAGACAGAGCAGACAGAGAGATGTGGCCATAACCCAAGGAATGCCAATAGCCACCCAAAGTTGGAAGAAACAAGGGAAGATATTCCTCTAGAGCCTCTGGAGGGAGCATGGCCCTTGATTTTGGACATCTGGCCACAACCATGAGAGAATAAATTTCTGATATGTTAGGTCACCTAGTTCGTGGTAATTTATTACAGCAGCCAAAGGAAATACAACTAGTAAACATTTTAAAGGGTTTTGCACTTTTAAAAAACACTCAGAAGAAAATCTGCATAAACTGTGTGTGTATGTTCTTAGTCACTCAGTCTTGTCTGACTCTTTGTCACCCCCATGGACTGTAGCCCGCCAGGCTCCTACATCCATGGGATTTTCCAGGCAAGAATACCGGAGTGGGAAGCCATTGCCTTCTCCAGGGGAGCAGGAGAAACTGAACCCAGGTCTCCTGTACTGCAGGCAGATTCTTTACCATCTAAGCCACCTGGGAAACTCAAAGAGTGGTTTTGCTCTCAACCCCATGGACTGTAGCCCACCAGACTCCTCTGTCCATGGAATTCTCCAGGCAAGATTACTGGAGTGGGTAGCCATTCCCTTCTCCAGGAGATCTTTCTGATCCAGGGATGGAACCCATGTCTCTTTCACTGCAGGCAGATTCTTTATCATCTTAGCCACCAGGGAAGGTGCTTCTCAAATATGGCAGTAATAAACCAAATAAAAGATTTAGTATAATTTGACTCTATACACTCTGTACTAAAAATGTCATTATGTATTTTTTTCTGGTGATAATTTTCAACCCAAAACAAACTACAAATGGCTAGAGCAGGACCATTATAAATCTGGGAAGCAAACCCTTTGAGTTATCAGAACTTCATGAAAGACCCTGAAAGGTCTCAATGTTTGTGAAAAGTGTGTAGGATTACTCGAAATACAAATATATAATTTATCAATAACTGTACTTTTTTCCCCCCCACAAACTAAAAAATAAGGCAAGTTCACATCTGGAAAAGGTGATATGCAACAGTATTTCTACCTTGACTAGCTTGATAATATGGCATGGGAAATGTCCCTAAATATTAGTCAGGGTGAATATTTCAAAATATCATTTTCCTACAGTCTGAAAAACTATCAAAAGACTTAAAGAAGCCATACAATGAAGATTTCAGAAAAGACTTTGTGAAGTTAAAAATATGTTAAGTATTTATATAAATTAGTAGAACCTAAGTGCTTGTTGTTGTTATTGTTAAAAAAACAGCATGTGAAATCGATATATCCCTTAAACTTCTTTGTGTGTGTGTGTATGTGTGTTTCTTAAAACAGGATAAAATTGTAAAATCTCAGATCCTGTTACTGTTTTTGATTTCTATATTGTAGCATCTTCAGAGCTTTGCAAAGGATAAGACCTAAGTAAGAATGAACTGGAGGAAAAGGCAGCAGTTTGAATGACTATACATCTGCATAAAAGAAACTGTGAGCTCTTGGGCACTTGTTTTCATTATCTCAGGTAGTGATTTGCCAAGCCAGTCATTTGTTCTTTCTGAATATCTATAATGTGCTTTACAGGAAGTAGAAATAGGATTTTCTATATAAGAAATACGCCTATAGGAAAACTTTTACAATAATCATAATCATCTGCATGGATTAGTCTTAAAATTATACTCCAGAGAAGTTACACTACATTCTTTCAATGCATTTTAAGAAGTAATAGACAAGTTAAGTATGCCTTTTCCTCTCTCATCTATTTAAGAAAAATGTAGAGCCTCATTTTTACTCCTAGAGTTGTTTTGGCAGCACTTAAATGATTTGTTAATATAATAAGGTAAGTTAAGCATGATGATGATTGAGAAATTCAGTTAGTCACTGGGATGTGGAATTATTGTAGCAGGATACATAAATATCTACAGATATATAAAGTATATCAGTTTTCTTCTTCAGATCACCACAGCAGAATGGGAAAGGGGGAGGAAAGAGGCAGATAAGACAATTGACCTATCAGAGAGTTTTCTGCTGCCTCCTGCAGAGAGAAATCTTTTTCCTCTCAGGTCTCTTAGAACTCTATTCCCTGCCTTCAAGGGGGTCGTAGGAGTAAGAAGCAATAGAGAGAAGAAAGAAACCATGGAGAGCAGGGATCAATATCTACCTTTAAAAATCTAAATAAAGGTAACAGAATTTGCAGGTTCAACTCTAGCATAAACATTAAAATGTGAGGTTTTTCTCAAAAATAGCCATACAAAGTATTTGTATAAAGTTGATATATGTGCATACTTATAAAATACCTCTTTAAATAAAGTTTAAATTACTTTCTCTAACCACTTCTGTTAAACTTTGGTTTATTTTTAGCAATGATAAGTGCCTGCAATATCATGCTGAAACTCTAGATTAATGATAAGTTTAACTTCAGCCAAAGCAGATGAATCCATCAACTTTTACTTGAGATTAGATTTTAAATAACTTGAAGGGGATGAAGTAGTACATTTTCTGAGTTTCCAAGATGGCTTCTTTTACAGAGTGTGCAATATCAGTGCCTTTCCAAACCATTAACGCACACATTTTCACTGGTCTTTTACTTTTCTATTTAACAGCAATCAGTAGATATTGATGAATTCTTTCTTTTCTCTTTTCTTCCTTTTTTTTGGGGGGTGGTGTGTGACAAAATTTGAGTAACATTATACATTTTTGACAGACTGAATGGTTTTGAATGCCTTTAGAACTCTTCAATTTCTTTCATTTTTCATCATCACCGTCAGGTCACACACAATAACAAATAATACACATCTTTACACTAAAATGAAATGCATGTTTTAAAATCCTGGCAATGGTGTTTGTGTTAGTATAACTGTGGGAGAAGTTTTACAATAGCTTTATATATGCACACTATTTCATCCAGCTTAGCTTGATCTTTGCAGAAATGTACTTATTTTCTCTCCATCCCTTGAGAATAGGTTTTGTTCTCAAACTGTATGATTTTGTTTCCTTAAATATTTTCTTATTCTTTGGCATCAGGAATCACTTGGATGAGATACCTCCATTGTGGCGAGACCGTGACCTTTCCAAAGGTACTCGTCTGTTATCTGTAAGACAAAGAGAAAAGAGAACCAAAAACATGGTGAGCTTTAGATCCTGGCTATTGCATGATGTCAGGTTGAGAGAGGTTTTCAAGCAGTCCTGAAAAATTAATTCAGATGAATATGTAAATAAGTAACATGAAGCCCAGATCTGAGGAGTTCACGTTGCAGCTCCCAAGCTGAGTTCAAGAGTTTGAAATAGCATTAAATGACTTTTCTCAGTAAGTGAAGTCAGAGTGATAAAAGAAATGGAAGAATTCGCTCAAGCACAGTCCCTTTGGAAATAGCAGGTGACAACAAAATTCCTTGGTAAAGATGTTAAATTGAAAGGATCTATGTACAGTGCCTTTTGTTGGAAAGCACTTCAATTTCCCATGAGTTTTCAATCTGTATGTTGGCTACCTCTAGAGGACACCAGTGTGGGTAGAGCTGAAAAAGAGTTTTTTTAAATTTTTTACAATGATTGCAATATGTGGCAATCAAATCAGCTACCAAGTCTTTGCTTGATTGTGTGATGTAAACAAATTCAATACATTATATAGTCATTATGGGAATGAATAATGAATAGATCCCATTCCCCTCACCTGTCACAGGAAAAATAATCACTGTAGAGAGAACTGTTGGCACAAAGCTTGGAAAGCAAATTTTAAAAGCATTGAAAGTTGCTGAAAATATTTTTAGCTTTAATACGAAAAAGGTTTACAGCTCTGCATTGTGGTGATCACTACTATGTTATTATCACCTCTGTTTTATGCTCAGCTTAAATGCAATTGATGTGGGTGAAAATCTCCTTCTGACAGAAGCATAATATACTTAGATTCTCTATTTAGAATGAGACTAGGTCCCTAGAAATAATCACAACCACCAGCACTTACATAAATGCTAACACTTTACACTCGTTAATTTGCAAATTCACACAACATCCCCGGGAGGTAAACCCATTTCATTCTATCCTATTGTCTCTACTTTAGCGATGAAGGTTACACAGCAAATCAATGGTATGATGGGGGATTATAATGCAAAGTTAATGCCTAAATGTCAAGGCTGCTTTATTCAGAGGTAGATGCTGGGGCCTCCCAAGCTCCTACTCATTTCCTCCCTAAGATGATGATCTTAGTCTCAGTTCAGTCGCTCAGTCATGTCTGACTCTTTGCAACCCCATGGACTGCAGCACTCCAGGCCTCCCTGTCCATCACCCTAACTCCAGGAGTTTACTCAAACTCATGTCCATTGAGTCAGTGATGCCATCCAACCACCTCATCCTCTGTCATCCCCTTCTCCTCCTGCCCTCAATCTTTCCCAGCATCAGGCTCTTTTCCAATGAGTCAGTTCTTCGCAGCAGGTGACCAAAGTATTGGAGCTTCAGCTTCAGCATCAGTCCTTCCAATGAATATTAAGGACTGATTTCCTTTAGGTTGGACTAGTTGGATCTCCTTGCAGTCCACAGGACTCCCAAGAGTCTTCTGCAACACCACAGTTAAAAAGCATCAACTCTGCGGCGCTCAGCTTTCTTTATAGTCCAATTTGCATCCATACATGACTACTGGAAAAACCATAGCTTTGACTAGATGGACCTCTGTTGGCCAAGTAATGTCTCTGCTTTTTAATACACTGTCTAGGTTGGTCATAGCTTCTCTTCCAAGGAGCAAGTGTCTTTTAATTTCATGGCTGCAGTCACAATCTGCAGTGATTTTGGAGCCCCCAAAAATAAAATCTCTCACTATTTCCCCATCTATTTGTGATGAAGTGATGGAACCAGATGCCATGATCTTAGTTTTTTGAATGTTGAGTTTTAAGCCAACTTTTTCACTCTCCTCTTTCACTTTCATCAAGAGGTTCTTTAGTTCTTCTTTGCTTTCTGTCGTAAAGGTGGTGTTATCTGCGTATCTGAGGTTATTGATATTTCTCCCAGCAGTCTTGATGTCAGCTTGTGCTTCATTCAGCCTGGCATTTCACGTGATGTACTCTGCATACAAGTTAAACAAGCAGGGTGACAATATACAGCCTTGACGCACTCCTTTCCCTATTTGGAACCAGTCTGTTGTTCCATGTCCAGTTCTAACTATTGCTTCCTGACCTGCCTACAGATTTCTCAAGAAGCAGGTCAGGTGGTCTGGTATTCCCAATCTCTTGAAGAATTTTCCACAGTTTGTTGTGATCCACACAGTCAAAGGCTTTGGCATAGTCAATAAAACAGAAGTAGATGTTTTTCTGGAACTCTGTTGTTTTCTTGATGATCCAACGGATGTTGGCAATTTGAGAGAGAAGATGATGATACACTGGAATATATCCTGCCTCTCTCATGGGGAGGATGGACTGTGAGAAATGCTGAGGTTTTGCCATGGAACATTTCCTCATCTGTGTTTCTTGATGAGAAACACATCATCAGTGTTTCCTGAGTGATTCCGGGTAGTCTGTGGTCAGTACACAGAGCAAAGCTAACTGGCCTCCATGACCTTGGCCTCATTAATACCATGGTATGAGTGCACTGAGCCAAACAGCCATAAGCTTAAAGTGCTTTATAATGCATTATTATCATTGAGATGTGAGAAAGAAAGAGATATTTTTTCTATTCAGAGATATATCTGAGTGATGGATTATTTGGGTATCCTTTTAAAGATACCATTAAAAATTCCATTATTTAATTTGTGATACCAATCACTATCCACTAAAATCGTAAAGATAACATTCTGAGATAAAGGGCTTATTACTTAGATGTCACTGATGCACATACAGGTTGGTTTGGGACTTTTTAGAAGACATTTACAAATGAGATTGTAATATGATGGTTACCATTGCATTGCTAGCATTTAAGTACTCAGTGTTAAAGCTATCAGATATGAGAATGATGGTGGCATTCACAGAGGATTGTCCCAGCTGGAAAAAAGTCTTGTGCCTTGGTGATGCCACACACGAAGGTCAGCTGGCATCCACGTTCACTCCAGGAATGCTATTGGTACCCCATACCACCGTTCACTGACCACTGGATTCAAGAAAAGCACCACATACAAAAACCTAGCCTTGCAGAAGTAAATGATGTCATGATTCACATCAAACTGCAGCTTTATTGGTAGCATCTGGTGTGAGAAAATAAACTTTCAAGTCAAAATGAACTGACAAAAGGACATTAAAGCTTTTGGAAGGCAGGATAAACACTGGTTCACAGCCCAAATCCAGCTCTTGGCATACACACAAGAGAATTATTCTACAGTTCTTCCCTTCCTTTCTCTTTATCTCCCTCTCTCCCTTCCTTCTCTGTCTCTCTCTCTTTAAATATTTTTGGTACTTAATTGGTCCCTATGTTTATGAGATAATTATAAGTAGAAGCAATTCTGTAAAGGTCATTACTTGTATTTTTGAAATGTCAACCTCCAACACTGTTTATGTAAAAATGACTCTAGAAATAATGGCAGCAATGACTGATCTGGGTTTCTGTGATTTATTTACAATTCTCTGTGTTTATGTTAAAACTATTTTATGTACAAAATATATATTTATACTCTAGACTTATATGGATCAGGGCAGAAGTGCAATTTAGAGGATAATGTTATATGTATATATAATATGAATATATATCAATATATTCACCTCTTTTCACATTCTAATAGCTTACAATCTAATGATACCAAATTTTCATACCTAGATTCATGTTTTCTTTGAGGCAAAGATTGAGAATCATCGAATTTTTATTTATTTAAAAAATTATTTATTTATTTGGCTTCATGGGATCTTCAGAGACCTATTTCCCTGACCAGGGATTGAACCTGGGTCTCCTGCATTGGGAGCACAGAGTCTTGGCCACTGGACCACCAAGGAAGTTCTAAGAGTCATTGAATTTTTAAAAATACAATGAAATACTAATGGGTAATAGTGTTCTGATCCTTATGAGGTCAAGACACATACTTGGCATCAAATTTATGAGAAAAGAGCAAATGCTAGTTATTATTTCTGTCAGAGGTGATGGGGTTATTTGGGTGATTGTGACAGTGACTGAATTTCCTATTTAGAAACATAGGTGAAGGAGGCAGGTGCCCGTGTGATATGATTTGAGAACTCCAGGAGACCCAGACTGAACCAAATTCACTTTTCTACCCAATCTTATTCTTCCAACACTACTAATACTAGAATTGTTTAGATGGAAAAAAAAATAGGAGTCTCTCCTCCAAAAAGTCAATAGTTTAGAAAATATGTATTTACCTGAGGTGATGGGGAGGGCTTTGTTAATTAGTAGTGGCTTCCCTTTCCAATTTGCCTTGTGTTTTTGGAAATCAAAGAGAGGAAGATGGGGGGAAGCATCAATCTATGTGTGTTTACTTGTTGGGGATATTGTGCAATGAGATACAGGAAAACATTATATCAGAGGCTGAGGGAACATGATTTGTCATAATCTTCCTCTGTTTCCATTTTCTGAATGTACAAGATAACATAATGAATAAGCAAGCCTAGAGAATCTAATGTATCCTCATGGTCTAAGAATTCATTAAGGGATTCTACTGTTTGTAAACACAAGGATTAATGCTATATAAAACCTGAGATGTCAGTCCCAAGATGTACCCTCGATACCCTATCAGATTCTTTTTGGTCACCAAAGGCTTGATGCTCCATGTGAAAGTGAAAAGATTCTATTTCTACAGAGAGTAACATAGCCATAGTGTGAAACTGAGGAGAGGAACATAGTTATATGAACATGTGCAGTCCATGGATGGGAGGTGACCAAATCCAAAACAATATGCCAATCTGTCACAGAAAAGAAAGTTTAAATACATGGCCCAGCTAAAACGTGCTTCTGTACATTGTGAATATCAGGTTAACCAGCTCAAACCACTGTCAAGGCTTTCCCCACTGTCATAAGAGTAAGAAGCTTTATGCTTTTTCTACGCATAAATGGATTTGGCATTCATCTCAAAACCTTCCCAATGGAGTCCTGAGTGAATAGATTAAACCTGTTATTGTATTGCTAGAAAATTCATTCATGCAATCATTTATTCAACAACTATGTACAAAGCACATCATTCATGAAATGCCTGAATGTCACAAAATTTCAGATCCATATCTACATCTACACTGCTAATTTCCTTCCTACTGAAAACTTTGTCAGGTGAAATAACTGAGGAATAAGCATATCATAAATCTTAAAAAAAAATGTGGTGTGAGACAGACCAAAGGACTCAACCTTGTAGTATATAATCGTGAAACGTTTACTCACTCCTCTAGCAAAGTGAGTGTATGCCAAAGGTAGAGGGCTGTGTGTTGTATATTGCATAAGCAGGTCAACTTGAGATTGAAAACCTGTGATAAAAAGACTTGTCCATTATTCATTTCCCCCCCAGGTTAGGTATCCACCTGCTGTCTATGGAAGAACTGGTACTTCATAGGCATGTTAGATGTACTGACGTGACCTACCCAAACACAACGCAACTATACCCTCCCAATAGGGTAACATAAAATAAGCGTGCCCGGCATACACTGCACATTGTCACATTGTACGGTGAAACATGGCATTTTAATGCTAATTAGCTGCCTAGAAAACAAAGTAAAAGAAGACCTCTGAAATTTATTCTGAGCTTTCTTTTCTCCAAAACTCTTCAAAAATGATGGTGTGGCAGATTTATCATCAATAGACAGGCATTGTTTCCAGCAAAAAAAAAAAAAAAACAGAGGATGGGTTTTGTGCAGCTCAGGCTAAGAAAACCAAGAAAACTTTAGGTTGCCTTGTGTATGTGTTATTCTCTCAGTTGTGTCTTACTCTTTATGACCCCATGGAGTGTAGCCCCACCAGGCTTCTCTATTCATGGAATTCTTCAGGCAAGAATACTGGAGTGGGTTGTGCTCCCTTCTCCAGGGTTAGGTTGCCTTCAGTCAGTCAGTTCAGTCAGTCAGTCAGTTCATTCACTCAGTCTTTGCGACCCCATGAATCACAGCACGCCAGGCCTCCCTGTCCATCACCAACTCCTGGAGTTCACTCAAACTCATGTCCATCGAGTCGGTGATGCCATCCAGCCATCTCATTCTCTGTCGTCCCCTTCTCCTCCCGCCCCCAATCCTTCCCAGCATCAGAATCTTTTCCAGTGAGTCAACTTGTCCCATGAGGTGGCCAAAGAATTGGAGTTTCAGCTTTAGCATCAGTCCTTCCAATGAACACCCAGGATTGATCTCCTTTAGAATGGACTGATTGGATCTCCTTGAAGTCCAAGGGACTCTCAAGAGTCTTCTACAACACCACAGTTCAAAAGCATCAACTCTTCGGCGATCAGCTTTCTTCACAGTCCAACTCTCACATCCATACATGACCACGGGAAAAACCATAGGCTTGACTAGACGGACCTTTGTTGGCAAAGTAATGTCTCTGCGTTTTAATATGCTATCTAGGTTGGTCATAACTTTCCTTCCAAGGAGTAAGCATCTTTTAATTTCCTGGCTGCAATCAGCATCTGCAGTGATTTTGGAGCCCAAAAAAATAAAGTCTGACACTGTTTCCCCATCTATTTCCCATGAAGTGATGGGACCAGATGCCATGATCTTCGTTAGGAAATGTCTATTGAAGTAGCTATTCACATGCCAAATACTGATGAAAGATTATTTTAGATTGTTATACTGAAATCATCTCATATAAACTTGCATCTTTTCTTCCCCTGTGTACCATGATTCCACAACTGTTGTTTTTTTTTTTCCCCCTATGTTTTTAAGGATCCTGACTTGATACAGTTTCTCATTCACTACAAACGACTGGAAGGAAGGTGGCACCTGAAATAGGTTTGGGCCTAATCTCCTGTTGGACAGCCAGTTTCTCCATTCATTGACCAGATTCTTTCTCTTCACTTACCAGAATAGTGTCTTTAAAAAAAAAAAGTTGAGCTTAAATTATATATGCAATATGGTGTTCTACTTTTTTCACTTAACATTTTATTGTATAATAGAAATTCTATATGTCATTAAACTTCTGAAACATGATACTGAAAATAAAATTTTTAATGGCTATATACTCTTCTTTTTATATAAATATGCCATAATTTGGTTAACCATTTCTCTACTGTTGGCCATTTAGGTTGCTTCCATTTTTTTTCTTTCTATTATAAAAAGCCTTGCAATGAATATCCTTATAGTTTATATTTTATTTTATACATATCATGTGTAGAACTGGCATTATTAAGTATTCAAAATTAAGTCCAAATCGTATTACAGAATCGGTTCAGTTCAGTTCACTTCAGTTCAGTTGCTCAGTCGTGTCCGACTCTTAGCGACCCCATGAACCACAGCACGCCAGGCCTCCCTGTCCCTTACCAACTCCCGGAGTTCACTCAAACTCATGTCCATTGAGTAGGTGATGCCATCCAGCCACCTCATTCTCCGTCATCCCTGTCTCCTCCTACCCCCAATCGCTCCCAGCATCAGAGTCTTTTCCAGTGAGTCAACTCGTCGCATGAGGTGGCCAAAATATTGCAGTTTCAGCTTTAGCATCAGTTCTTCCAATGAACACCCAGGATTGATCTCCTTCAGAATGGACTGGTTGGATCTCCTTGCAGTCCAAGGGACTCTCAAGAGTCTTCTACAACACCACAGTTCAAAAGCATCAACTCTTCGGCGATCAGCTTTCTTCACAGTCCAACTCTCACATCCATACATGACCACGGGAAAAACCATAGCCTTGACTAGACGGACCTTTGTTGGCAAAGTAATGTCTCTGCTTTTTAATATGCTATCTAGGCTGGTCATAACTTTCCTTCCAAGGAGTAAGCGTCTTTTAATTTCATGGCTGCAATCAGCATCCGCAGTGATTTTGGAGCCCCAAAAAATAAAGTCTGACATGGTTTCCAATATTTCCCCATCTATTTCCCAAGAAGTGATGGGACCAGATGCCATGATCTTCGTTTTCTGAATGTTGAGCTTCAAGCCAACTTTTTCACTCTCCTCTTTCACTTTCATCAAGAGGCCTTTGAGTTCCTCTTCACTTTCTGCCATAAGGGTGGTGTCATCTGCATATCTGAGGTTATTGATATTTCTCCCGGAAATCTTGATTCCAGCTTGTGCTTCTTCTAGCCCAGCGTTCCTCATGATGTACTCTGCATATAAGTTAAATAAGCAGGGTGACAATATACAACCTTGACGTACTCCTTTTCCAATTTGGAACCAGTCTGTTGTTCCATGTCCAGTTCTAACTGTTGCTTCCTGACCTGCATACAGGTTTCTCAAGAGGCAGGTCAGGTGGTCTGGGATTCCCATCTCTTTCAGAATTTTCCACAGTTTATTGTGATCCACACAGTCAAAGGCCTTGGCATAGTCAATGAAGCAGAAATAGATGTTTTTCTGGAACTCTCTTGCTTTCTCCATAATCCAGTGGATGTTGGCAATTTGATCTCTGGTGCCTCTGCCTTTTCTAAAATCCAATTGGCAATAAGTAAATTGTCTTATCTCATTGTTAGGTATTAATCTCTTGACAATGTGCTAATGTGAAAAGTGACAAATAGCATATGATTGCCTCTTTTTGCCCTTCTTCAAATTCTAGCAAAGTAGAAAATTTCAAATGTTATTATCCATTTATATTTCTTCCTTTAAATGCTGATCATATCCCTTACCCAATAATCTATTACGGTCTTAGTTTTGCTTTGTTTTTATTTTGAACTCTACATTTTAAAGATAGATAGTAACCAATTGAAATATTTTCCTTAGTTTGTTGATTGCCTTTTATTTGGTTCATGTTGTTGGCTTTCAAGAACATATAGTTTCATTTTTATTATTTTTATGTAGTTAAATCAGTCAGTCTTTTACACTGTGATCCATATTGTTAAGCTTAGAAAGTCTTTCTCTAGGCAGAGACATTTGGTAAACATTCAACTATACCTTTTATTGTTCTTTAAGGTTTGATTTTTTAAAAAGATTAAATGATCTAGAATTTTTGTTGTATAATGTCAGGTAAGCTTCCACGTTGCTTGCTTGCTCTTTTCCTTACAAAGAGCAAATGGGTTGTTCCAGCACCATTTGTTGAATAATCATGAATTTCTAAACTGATTCATGATATATCTCTTTATCATATGTTAAATTACCTATGCTGTGCTGCTGTGCTTAGTTGCTCAGTCACGTCTGACTTATTGTGACCCCATGGACTGTAGCCTGCCAGGCTCCTCTATCCATGGGGATTCTCCAAGGTAGAATACTGGAGTGGATTGCCATGCCCTCCTCCAGGGGCTCTTCCCAAACCAGGGATAGGATTCGGGTCTCCCCCATTGCAGGCGGATTCTTTCCCATCTGAGCTATCACCAAATTACCTACACTAGGGTACATTTCTTTTCCATAGACTTAAGTATTTTTCCAACTATTTTTATGCCAATGACTTGTGTTTTATTATTTTAGTCTCTTAATATGTTTTAATATCTGGTGGAAATAATCCTCTGTAATGTATATTTTCCTTTCAAACTTGTATTTTTTTAGCACATTTTAGAACTCTACATTATGCTATAATCCCAAAACATCTTGAAAATGATATAGCTTGACAGACAAACTCAATATGTTGTAACTAGCCTATCCTACTAAGGCTAGGCAGATGTCTATTTATTGAGTGCTAATGAGTCAAGTGACTCTAAAGTTCCTAGTGATGTTTTTAAGAGTTTTCCTTGGGTTCTTCATTTTCTTAAAGACTTAACAGACCCCTTTCCTTGTCTTCTTATCATTTTTTCCCCAGGATATACAGTACAGGCCAGCACTAAGGAAAAGAGCATCACCAATTCTACTTAGTTTATAATACACTTGTTTCCGTTACTTTTGCCCCATCAAAATTGTGAATAATTGTAATTAAATGTATAGATTTGTTGTTGATTGTGCTTCTACTTTATAAACATTTTTTTCATGTATTATAATATGTTTTACAAATTAGTGTCTACTAGATACCATAGGTGTTAAAGTATATCAAATTATTTTATTCCAACAGAATTGCATACATGGGGTGCTCTGCCAAAATGTAAGTCTAGAAGCCAATTAATTACTTCTACTTAAGTGTCTTCCCTGGTGGCTCAGACAGTAAAGAACCTGACTGCAGTGCGGAAGACCGAGGTTTAATCCCTGGGTTGGGAAGATACCCTGGAGAAGGAAATAGTAACCCACTCCACTATTCTTGCCTGGAAAATCCCACGGACGGAGGAGCCTGGCAAGCTACAGTCCATGCGGTCGCAAAGACTGAGCAACTTCACTTTCTTATAAATAGTTCTAACCCTATTCTAATCTCAGTGACAGTGTAATGTTTTCAAAACTAGAAACAGGCCATGTTATGTAATTTATATCCTTTGTTCAGTTCAGTTCAGTTCAGTCGCTCAGTCGTGTCCGACTCTCCGCGACCCCATGAATCACAGCACGCCAGGCCTCCCTGTCCATCACCAACTCCCGGAGTTCACTCAAACTCATGTCCACAGAGTTGGCGATGCCATCCAGCCATCTCATTCTCGGTCGTCCCCTTCTCGTCCCACCCCCAACCTTTCCCAGCATCAGAGTCTTTTCCAGTGAGTCAACTCGTCACGTGAGGTGGCCAAAGTATTGCAGTTTCAGCTTTAGCATCAGTCCTTCCAATGAACACCCAGGATTGATCTCCTTTAGAATGCAAATAAATCCACGCAAAGAAAACAGAAACCCAGATTACCATGGTAGTTCAGGTTAGTAGAAGAGGTGAAAGTTATTCTAATGAGGATGGTAATGGAAAGCAATAATGTTAAGTGGTTCAGAGGCTACTGTGACTATAGACCCACAACTCCCATTAACTGTAATTGGAGTTAAGCACATGTAATGATAACAAAATAGACCTCTAAATATCTTTCCAATTGGAAAATAAGCAAATGTGTTCCAGGAAACAGTGTGATTTTGTGTGGAAAATACAGTATTTTAATTGAGATGCACAAATTATTTTCACATTGATATTGCTCAGTGTATGATGGCATTTTTCCTAAGGTTAGGGATGTAGATCTGGTAGAAGTAACATCTGTACAAAGAATGCCTTTCCTTTTCTTAATGCTCAGCATTCGTTATGTTATTAAAGGAAAAGTCTCAATAGTTGCAATGGATTTGTTAATTCAGTAGCTTGTTATCAGCATGAAACTCTGCTGTGTTAGGGGAAAAGCAAATTATATTTTACAAAACTGCAGTAGTGAGATTAAATCACTTTTCTATATTTCACGTTCTTCTTATACTCCCTGCCAGGTAGTAACTCGACTCTCTATCTCTATTATGAACCTCACATTTTGCAAACTATCAAGTCTCATAGTAATAAAAAGGTATATTATCAAACAAACTCAATTATAGCAACTTTAGGAAGCTTGAAATACGTGATAAAAGTAAAATCACATAGTATAATAATTTACTTCAAGGCATTAAAAACTTAATCCATATTAAACTACAAATGTAGAAAATATCCAATGCTTACTTTTATCTATCATAAACATGACATTTTCATAACATGTACAATTAACCTCTTGGGATTTTAAATGACTAGTATTTACCTAATTTATATCTTGAGTATTTCAAGGGATTTTCGAAAAGTATGACACAGAAAAAAATAAAAGTCAGTATATTCAGTATTTCAACTGCCACAGAACTTGCTACTGATTATCTCTGGACTCAATGTTAAAGCTAATGAATAAAATTTTTAAAAATGTTCTTGGTTTTGTTTATTAGCCTTGGATTATATTTCCATCTTCACTAGGAAATATAGTCAGGGCCTAATACAAATTTTATATGAGGTTGAAAGTCTGATGACAATGCCTGCCTATCTGGAAAATATGGAAGAGTGACAAATAAAACTGTGAATAATATTAGAAAATAGTTGGGAAAGCTCCCAAGTATATTATATATGTGAAACTTACACTGAAGAGCAAACTAACAGAATTCACACAAACTGTAACAGATCTGCTCCGGTGTCTATCACAGTGGATTACACCCAGAGGTTTTCAAAAACTCTGTTGATTAATCATCTAATCTTTAGCAATGAATCAAGAACTGCTCCTGCAATTCACCTTCTACTATACTGCTTACACACAGAGAATATTTATTTGCTAATAATATAGGCAAAGGAAAGCAAACCCTCCCTCCCTCCCTCTCTTCCTTCCTTTCATCCACCCATAAATATTTACTGAATAAAATATCTGCCGAGTACCATAATAGGCACCTTTATAAGTTTTTAAAGGAAAGAATAAATGTATAAACTCTAACATGAAACTAACTATATGTCTCTTATAGCATCTCTTAGAGTCTGATGCTGAGGCTGAAGCTCCAATCCTTTGGCCACCTGATACGAAGAACTGACCCACTGGAAAAGACCCTGATGCTGGGAAAGATTAAATGCAGGAGAAGGGAACAACAGAGGACGAGATGGTTAGAGGGCATCATCGACTCAATGGATAGGAGTATGAGCAAGCTCTGGGAGATGGTGAAGGACAAGGAAGATGGACATGCTACAGTCCATGGGGTCACAAAGAGTCAGACACAATTGAGCAACTGAACAACAACAGTACATGCAATGGAGGTTCAGAGAAGAGAAAAATCATATCCCTTGAGTGCCGGAGTTGAGGGATCAGGGAAAAATGTCATCTCAATTAGCCCTTAGCAGATAGGTTGGTTTTTCAACAAAAAGAAATAGAAATGTTGCAATTAATTTTTGATTAGAGAAAGTGACCTCTAGTTCCTTATGTTTCTATCTTAATTATCAAATTTTTCCTATTTGGGGGCATGTAAAGCAATGGATATATAAAAGGAGAATCAGAACTCTACATATATTTAACAACTATTTTCTAGGACACGGAGGAAAATAATGAAAGGGAATGCACTGACCAGATTCCTAGTGTTTCGATAATCAGATGATAGCTGTTTCCATAAACATGTGATTTTAATTTTAATGGTATTTTAAAAAACCCAAAAAACTCCCGAATGATTTTCAGAGAAGACAGCAATCCAAAACAAAGACAGCAGGTTGTTCAAAACAAACGGACAACCCAGAGAAAACCCCACAACAAAACCACCCCGGAGAAACGAGGTCCTCTGGCATCATCTAGTTAGGGTCTGTTGCTAAAGCCTAGCTAGCACAATTAAGAGTGGCAGCAGAAAAGCTGATCAAGGCAAACATAGATTGTAGTGACCTGGGCCAAGAGTACTTGGCAAGAAGAGAACTTGTTCAACCATTTGTGTCGATGCAGATAAACTAGCTGTTAAATGACAGTGTGGATACAGGGTCAAATCATTCCTACCACCTGTCATCTCATGCCTTTCTAGTCCACGTGTGACAGAAATCCCTATGACTAAGAATGTTAGGCATCAGCCATTTCTCTAACTTTGATCATATGATGGACAATCCTCTGTCATTTTCTGTGGCAGTTGTTTGTGATCTGCCTGAGCTTTGTTGCTGATATGCTGACCTAGAATATATTTACTTGTCATCTGTTTTTGTTTCTAAATCATGCTAAGACTAAATATACACTCTTTTTATTTTTAACATGTGCAATCTATCTCGTGGGTCTGGGCTACCTGCTTTTTGCTGATGATGGACGTTTGAGAGGAGTCAGCCCAATTCCCCAGCTTCAGTAGCCCCGGGTTCTCTGGGGTTATGTAAGCTCCCTGGCTTTTGCAGTAAGGCAGAAATGGCAGACTTTCCCCTGCATGATGCTTCCATTTCTCAAACGACAGGATCATAGAACTATCCCACTGGCTATGATTTTGAGGCAGGAAGATATTAAGCTACAACTTACAATGTGTGAGACTAAAAACAGGTGCTTCCCATTAGCAGTGTTCCCCATGCTGCTGCTGCTGCTGCTGCTGCTGCTAGCCTGTGCTTAATTACTCAACCAGTTGTATGGACAAAGGCAACCTGTATGGTTAATATCACAGACACTTTAGCAGCTGCCAGTGTCATTGTTTTAGAATATAAACTGTCCCTTAAGGTAGAAGCTTGTCAGCAATTGTTTTAAATATGACCAATTAGGACAGTTAAAACACAGCTTCTCAATGTCATATTCATAACTGACAGAGGTGCCTTTGTAGTTGCAGTTTCTAAGGCAATCTATGCACAATCCAAGTGCTGGCTGAGCTTTTAGATGATAAACAATGGCTCTAACTAGCAACTTATTCCTCATACAAGAAATCTCAAAGAACCTTTCCTGACATTTAAGTCTACTGGAATAAAGCCAGTCCTCATATTCTCAGACAGATGTATAAATATGGATGGCTGCACATCATGTTCTTTGCAACATTGTTTCTACTAGTGAAAACTGTAAAAAGCCTATCTGTTCATCACAGGATTGGATAAATAAAGGATGAGACCCACATACATTAGGATACAATGCAGCCATTTCTAAATTATCATATAGATCTGTATGTTCTTGAGAGAGGTCCATATTATAGTCTCACTTCATAATAAAGAAGTTTGGAAGGCTATATACGAATAAAAATAGTGGCTATCTCTAAATGGTGAGATCATTTTTTTTTAAAAAAAAATATTTTTCCATATCTGAATGTTTGGAACTGAGCATGATTAACTTGGTAAATTAGGGAAGCAACCTAAGTAGGATGTAAAAATTTCAGCCTTCAGAGCAAAAGAACATACTGTTCTCAACTTAAAGAGCAGTTTAGGATTCAGTACATAATCTTCATGAATTCACCATCACTAAGTACACCATAATGGAAAGAAAAAAAAAAAAGACAAATCAGGTATCATTTTCTGCCCTGCTTAAAAAAGGGCCACAGAATGTTCCCTAGTCAGAAAGTAATGGCTTACAAGTAGGCTGGTTTTAGGGCACAGATAAATTTGTCTTCATATACTGTTGTCACTTATAAAAGGATTTCATGTATCTTAGATTCTAAATTCTGAAAGTTCTAGTTTTAAGAAGTGAACCTAAATATTGCCTCTCCAAAAAGATATGTATAATTCAGAAGGATGAGGTATGTTGAGCTTTGCTGGCATCATCTGGAGAGTTTGACTTCAATGGTGAAATAAAATGAGACTTAAAAATTGCTTTGTGGCAGCATGTTACCAATAAACCACAAATTAAAAATAGTCTGTCTTTCTATGGTGGACAATACTGACCCATTTTCAAAAAGATACATACCCTGGGTTATTATTCCTGGTTAAAGCAGGCAGTGTGGGTTTGGAGAGGTGAATCTTGGCACAAAGCATTACTTTACTCTTTCTTACTACCATTTGTACTAGTCCAACAAATGATGATGGGATAAAGTAAAGCTAGCTGGTATATGTAGTCTTTGAACTTATTAATGTAGGTTACTAGACACAGGTTTCCTAAAGAAATGGGCCACCCTCATACTCATGTATTTGCAAAAATGATTCTTCATGTTTCCTTATCTGCAAATAATAGTACATCCATTGTAGGGTGTTAACAGAACTAAATGAGATAGTCTAGCACTTGACCCATATTAACCTTTTGATAGATGTGAAACACACACACATACACACACAAGAATCAATCAAGGTGGGATGATTTGAGAGAATAGCATTGAAACATGTATATTACCATATGTGAAATAGATCGCCAGTCCAGGTTCGATGCATGAGACAGGGTGCTTGGGGCTGGTGCACTGGGATGACCCTGAGGGATGGGATGGGGAGGGAGGTGGGAGGGATGTTCAGGATGGGGGACACATGTACACACATGGCTGATTCATGTCAGTGTATGGCAAGAACCACAATATTGTAAAATAATTAGCCTCCAATTAAAATAAACTAATTTTTAAAAATAATCAACCAACCAACCAAAAAAAAAAGAATTCTCAAGCAAAAGTGCTTTCTACCTCTAATGGTTATTCACAATTTTGTATCAAAGTTCTCAGTGTATGACCATATGGGTTCAAATCTCTGTTCTACTGCTTAATAGCAATGTTTTCCTAAACTTATTTTCCTCTTTGTGAACATGAAAATAATATTTAAAGATCTACCTAATAGGATAGTTACAAGAACTAAATGAGGCAATAACACAGAAGTACCAGAATGGTACCTGGCAGAGTAAAATCTTAACATTTTTAATGTTTGGTAGTATAAGAGTCACATTCCAAAGATTTCGGCATCATGACACTATTACACTTTTAGAACAGTCTTTGGGACTCTGTGGGAAAGGGTGAAGGTGGGATGATTTGGGAGAACGGCATTATAGCATGTATATTATATGTGAAATGAATCGCCAGTCCAGGTTCGACACATGATACAGGATGGGGCTGGTGCACGGGGATGACCTGGAGGGAGGATATGGGGAAGAGGGAGGTGGGAGGGGGGTTCAAGAGGGGGAGCACATGTACACCCGGGGAGGATTCATGTCAATGTATGGCAAAACCAACCAATATATTAATGTAAGGTAATTTGCCTCCAATAAAATTAAAAAAAATTAAAATAAATAAATAAAAGTCTAGATAGCCTCATTATGGAGACTGTGACATATTTTAGCCACTTTGGGGACCTTGGATAAGATACAAACAGATGTTTATAAAGTCTTTTTCCAATTAGCCTATAAAAACAAAGACTAATAAAGATTAGTTAGGAAATCAAAATTTATCAAGGTTCTGACTTTTCATCTATTTCACAAGTCGTCATGAGTGGGGGTATTTTTTTATGCCCTTGGGAAGCAATGAAAATCTTTTATAGCCATTTATTTATTTATCTTATTGCCATCCCATGAGTAGAAAAATGTTGCCAGGCTGCTTTCTATTACTTCTCTGCTTTAGGATTCCAGTTGTCTGAACAGATTTGTTCCCTGGGGAAGGAAGAGATTATTTCTAGAAATTCTAGCTTGGCTTGAATGATGCATCTAGTAAAACCAGCCACTCATTTTTTTCCCCTTATGACAGGAGATTTACCAGGCAACTGGCTGACCTTTAATTTGGTTTCCTGAGTAGACCTATTCGTTGGAAAGAGGGACCCTTGCCTTCACAACCAGGGTCTATTCCCACATCAGGTATATTTCCTTCTGTCCAAAAACTGGCCTGTAATTCACTTTGGTATTCCTTTCTCAAACACTGACAATGTGCCTGTCACAGTATCAGAGAAAAATGAGCCAGCCTCTTTTTTCAAGTCAGGTACCAGGTAGTGATTGTGGCCTTTTAGTTTAAAAATTAGTCTGATGAGATGTGTTAGAGCTTCTTCTATAATCTGCTACAAAGTTCTCAGTGAGTCAGTTTTACAACCTGAATTATATTATATCCCCTGATACAAAATGAAAAGTCTCAGAGCTATCCCTGAAGATATTCTCACAGAAATGAAGGTAGCATATAATGAGAATACAGTTATACTGAATATTATGATTAGGGATATCCCCTTCAGGAGCACAGAAAGCAGAGCCTTAGGGAAAGCATCTCTGGGAAGGCTTTCTAGAGAAGGCAATGTTCCAGCTGATTCTTAAACAATCAGACTGACTTAGCCCGGAGAAAAAGTATACTCCGGGATTCCCTGGTGGCTCGGTGGTAAAGAATTTGCCTGCAGTGCAGCAGAGGCAGGTTTGGTCTCTGGATCGGGAAGATCCCCTGTAGGAGGAAATGGCAACCCACTCCAGTATTCTTGCCTGGGAAATCCCATGGACAGAGGAGCCTGGCGGGCTATGGGGTTGCAAAAGAGTTAGACACAATTTAGCAATTTAACAACAACAAAAGTATACTCCCAAGTAAAGGAGACATTGAGGAAAGGGAGAAAAGAGATGGGAAAAAATTGTGTGTGACTGTAAGTAAATCTGTGTTGATTAAAAGCAGGGGACTATGGGCTCTGACGCTAGAGAAGTATTAATAACATCCAGATTAAAGGCTCTTGGATTTCAGATGTGCAATGAGGAGTGAAATTGTTAAGATTGATCAATTTCATTATCATGTAGTGGAGAGGCTTAAAGGGGACCAGACAAAAATTAGGGAGTATTTGGACATGGAGGATAGAAAAACAGTTAAAGATAACTCCACAATTTCTAGCTTATAAATTTGGAAGAATGGTGGTTCCATCAACTAAAATAAGGTATATTAAGAAGAAAAGTTGCATTCAAGGAGAAGATTATGAGTTATGTTTAGGAGTTTTCAAGTTGGAGACGCCTTTGAGATATCCATGTGGAGCAGGGGAGGGGTCTGGAAAGAGTATGAAAGACTCGGGAGACTTATCATAGATGATAATTGAAACCATCACCCAGGAAAGTATGTAGAGTGAGAAAAGCAGTTGGCTGATGATCAATTGCTGTGAAACAGTGATATTCAAGGGATGAGCATAGGAAGAGGAGTCCTTGAAGAAAACAGCAAATAATCAGAGAGCTACAGAATAAAACATTAGAGCACATATTATGGAATCCAAAGAAGTAGGTATTTTGAAAAAAATGGAATAAGCAATAATATCAAATGCTGTAGACAGACAGATGCAGTAAAATAAAGACAGAACACTATTAGCTTTAGAAATATGAATGTCATTAGAGACCTTAATGAGAACAATTTCCGTAAAATAAGGGGAACAGAAGCCATATTGCAGAAGGTTGAGGAGTAAGTGGAGGCAATGAATATAACTTATACTTGCATTTCTCATGACCCTGAAAGAAGTGCTATTTTCATAGAGTAAAACATTATCTCAGGTCATTTGCCTGATATGCCCAGCACCTCTTGTAGCTGAAACTGTCATGCTTATAGTTTTTCGCTTAGGGAAGCAGTGCTGAATAGGCTCACCTGCTCCAACAAAGGCCAATGAATGGATCACAATGGACACTTGGCCCCCTCAAGGGCAACCAATTCATAGGGTGGCTAGTAACACATGGCATAACTTATGATGAAATGTTCTACTCAGTAGGGCAAAAAATCAGTCCAAAGAGAAATTTATAAAAAGGAACAGACACACAGAAGGAAGGGAACTCATTTTGTTTCTTAAGATGTCTTAGGTTTCTTTTCTGAAAGAGCCCAATGTAACAGATATTGATTATATAATGCAATTCCTAATGGTGGGGCCAAGTGCATTAAAAAATAGTCAGTGAAGCTCACTAGGCCAAAAGGAAGTTATATTGAAAGTTCTTTTTCATTTTTATATAAAAAAATATTGATATAAGCATATTCTGTATCACATTATAGGAAACTAGCGTACTCCTGGATATCTACATTTGTTGCTCATGGATATCTACATTTGTTTATTTGCTCATGGATATATACATTTGTTTATTTCTGTATTATACAAAATCCAAGCAACATATGATGTACCGAACTAATGAAAGTTTCATAACAAT
Source organism: Moschus berezovskii (assembly GCF_049115385.1). Classification (NCBI taxonomy): domain Eukaryota; kingdom Metazoa; phylum Chordata; class Mammalia; order Artiodactyla; family Moschidae; genus Moschus; species Moschus berezovskii. Next base: position 86,037,884 of record NC_142488.1, on the reverse strand, counting down.
ATGAATAAAGACAATTTTTCAGAGAGTCATTCCAGAGGGAGATACTATTAAACCCCACAGCATAGGTAAGTTGGACATATAAGGTCCTGTGACAGTCAGTACCATCTTCACAATGGGGGTAGAGGTACACTGAAAATGAAATCTTTGTGAACCAACTTATAGCTCTTAATTAGCTATAAACAGAGGGGCAAATGTGCACTGAATAGTTTTTTTCTGTTTCTGATTCCAGCAATAAGTGGATTAGATATCCATATTATGACGATTTCAATCTTAGCCTTATCTTCTTGTAACAAGACAACTTTACAAAATGATTGAGTTGACACTCTATTAAAACTTGTATTTGAGAGTTGCCCAATACCAGAGTTTTCACTCTGTGAAATGTGATGATCCCAAGTTAGATTACAAAGCTTGATTAACACCATTTTATTCAGTCTATGTACACAACGGAGATTCTCTGCATTCGTATGAATGAGGTCAAAATATTTAACAGGATTCAAAGCTGTATCTTTAAACTATTAAAACTAGCATCAATAGACACATTAGTGTTAATAGACATATTAGTGTTATTTATCTGCTTTATAGTTTTATTCAAATTGTTAAAACATAAGGACTTTATGCCTATTTTTCTATTTGTTGATATTTAAGTTAATGACACATTAAAAAGTATTTTAAGTCGATTACCAGAGACCCAAAAGAATTAGATTCCCATTAAAATGAATCTACAGATCCATTTTACTACAACTAATGTCTGAGAAACAAGGTGTTGGCTAAACTAATCACTATACCCAGACTGTCTTCCACTCATCTTCTAACCTGCCTCTCTGAGCAGTCTTCCAAAGGACACCTTACTCCACAGCTTATAAAGCTGCTAGTGGATTTGAAACAAGACTAACCCAGCTCAACTCTAATTTGAAGTGGTAGAAAAAAAGGCAAAACAGCAATAAAAACTGTAACGAGTTAATTTCCAAAAGGACTTTAGAGGGCTGATAGGTTCAAATTATAATTATAATTCACTGCATATAATGATAATATTCAAATTATAATCCACTGCATTATAAGGCAATCTGAAGGTAAAAGTGAACAGTAGCTCAGGGATCTCAGACTATATGTGTTATAAATTTGGCTCTAAAATTTGTGGCAGCTAAAAAAGTAAAGGAGAAGTTTATGGATTGCATACTTGGTTTTTGTTTTTGTTACACAGACCCCACTCAATCTAATCAGATTTCCCCCTCTTCTCTGTTAAGCACACTTGAATCTAGTTCAGTTGCCTTCATGACTATTCTGTGAACAAACCTATGTATATTCCAAATTTTTGCTTGTGTGCCCGCCTTCACCTTCTCCTTTCCCCCTTTTAAAGCCTTCAGAGCCTAATTCAAGTCCAACCTCTGACATCTCTGGTCTTCCTTGATCTTTCCTCTTGACTCCAAGAGTACAGATTTTATACTGCACAATTTAGATTTTAATTTTAGCCAGTCTCACAATTATCACTATCATTTCATGTACTGCCTTTCCAAGATGATAGTTCCATAATAGCTAAGAATGCATCTCTTTGACCTCTTTATTAGCCTTCTCAATACTAAACAGCCATTTAATGCATATCTGTTCTTTCTCTGATCACAACTTTTATGCTGTTTGTTCCCATATACCCATTTCTGTAAGGGATGAGAAACAGTTTACAAATTCTACATTTTCAATACTTTCATTTACTCTTGGTCTAATTGTGAATGTTTGAAAATTGATTCTGAAGAGGGCTTTGTGTTTTTAGGGAAAATGGAGGAAAAGGATAATATGTATAGTTTGATTGTGAAGTAGTACATAAAATGACATTAATGGCTCTGAGAGCTCCAATACTGACTACATACAAACAGACACAACTTGTAGGGAAGGGTATTTCCTTATTCTTCTAACCAATCACACTACAGTCTCATTCTGAAAGGCTCTATTTTATCCTATTGTGATCACTAGTCACAAAATACAATAACCATAAATATCAGAATTTCAAGACCAAGGCAGATTTGTATGTATTGCTTCTAAGAGTCTCGTCTGTCAGAATTATTTAACTACCTTTCGAAAGATACTTCAATAGTGAAAACTTTCTTATAGATTAACTAGATCATGTAGGAAAAAAATACAATTTCTGTAAGTATAAAATGTTATACTCTGTAAACAAATTAATTCTTTTCTCTAGTAATACAAATATGATGCCCATATTTATAAATAGGCCTATTCCAAATTGATATCACATTCCTGTCTTAAGGCTTAGAATTTTTCTTTCAGTTTTTATTTTCCTCAACCTCTCTGTAGCACTTGACACTGTTGAAAAATATTCCTTCCATAAAATTTTCTTCTTTCTTGGCTTTTATATTACCATTCTTTCTAATTTTCAAATTACCTCTTTGCCTGATACTTCTCTGTGAATTTTATAAGCTACCATTCTTTTCCTTGTCCCTTATATGTTACTAATTTTCAAGGTTTTATTCTTTGCCCTTTCCCATACTACTCTATATATGTTCCATGAACTACCCTTGATGGGTATTAATCCACTTGCAAAAATTCAACTACTCTACCTTCTTTATGATAATGGATCTCAATTTTACATTTCCTATGCTGTGTTTTGTGCTGTGCTCAGTCACTCAGTTGTGTCCAACTCTTTGCGACCCCAAGGACTGTAGCTCATCAGGCTCCTCTGTCCATGAGGATTCTCCAGGCAAGAATTCTGGAGTGGGTTCCCATGCCCTCCTCCAGGGGATCTTCCCAACCCAGGGATCGAACCCAGGTCTCCCGCATTGCAGGTGGATTCTTTTTATCTGAGCCACCAGGGAAGGCCTTACATTTCCTAGGCTCCAGCTTTGATCACCTTCCAAACATTTCTCCTGATTGTTCCCAAGCAACCTCACACTCAATATACAAACTGGGCTGATTTCCCTTCCTTGGATTCTATTCTCTCCTTTCATGTTTCTTTTGGTGAATGGGGCCATGATACAGGTTGAAATGGGTCCTCCTCCAAATTCTTAGGCTGAAGTCCTAACTCCTATTACCTCAGAACGTGGCCTTATTTGGATATAGGAAAGACCTTTACAGAGGTAGTCAAAATAAAGTCATTGGATGGGTTCTAATCCAATTTGACTCATGTCCTTATTAAAAAAGAGAAATTTAGAGATAGACACAAATGGAAAAAGCCACATGTAGATGATGGTAGAGATCAGAATGATGCTTCTACAAGCCAAAGAATGACAGAAAACCACCAGGAGCTAAGAGAGAGGTCAAGATCAGATCCCTCCCTAGCATCTTCAGAAGGAGCATGGCCCTGCTGACACCTTGACTTCCAGCCTCCATAACTATGAGACAATAAATCTCTTTTGTTTAAGCCACTCAGTCTGTGATATTTCCTTATAGCAGGCCTAGAAAACTAATATGCGTGCATGTGTTCTAGGTTGCTTCAGTTGTATCTGACCCTTTGCGACCCTATAGACTAGCCCAACAGGCTCCTCTGTCCACAGGACACACCAGGCAAGAATACTGGAGTGGGTTGCCATGTCATCCTCCAGGGGATCTTCCCAACCCTGGAATCGAACCTGGTAAAGAATCTGCCTGCAATGCAGGAGACATGGGTTCAGTCCCTGAGTTGGGAAGATCCCCTGGAGGGGGACATGGCAACCCACTCCAGTATTCTTGCCTGGAGTATCTTGTGGACAGAGGAGCCTGAGGGGGGCTACAGTCCATGGGGGTCACAGAGAGTCAGACACGACTGAGCAACTAAAAGTCTCACTTTTCACACTTTATTTACTATTAGCAACACTTAGGAAGCCCTAGAAAACTAATACAACCACCATATATTATGTTATAAAACTACTAAAAACAAACAATTGTCCTAGGCTCCTTCCCTTTCTTCACTTTCATATCCAACTGCCCGAGAAGTTCAGTCACTTCTAACTCCTGAATCATTCTTCCATCTATTTCTTCTTCCCCATCATCTCCACTCCCACTGCTCTAGTGTGGACTTTCTTCCATTACCTAGGCTCTTTTAATAGACTCCCATTGACTCTCTCCTACCTCTAGCATCACCCCAACTCAATCAGCCTTCCACAATGCTAGGAGATTCTAGAAAAGAATCTGCAAGTGGCTCCTCATCACCCATGCAACAAAACAATCAAATCCCTTAGTATTCATGGCCTCTCAGGACAATTCCTTTCCCCAATTTCTCATACTATACTTTAGCAATGTTGAACTTCCGGCTCTTCTCTGAGTATATCATGCTCTCCTATTTTATGTGCAAATGCTGTTCTTTTTCTTGAAACACGCTTCTCTTTTTTATTTTCCTGCCTGAGAAACTCCTACTCAGGAGTTAAGATTGTTAAGATTCAACTCAAGCTTTCTACTGTGACTGTCCCTCTGTCATCCCCCACTTTACTGGGAGCTCTGGAAAGTCAGGAACTGCTATTTGCATCTGTTTCCTTGGTGCCTGGAAAATAACAGGCACTCAAGAAATGATTTTTTGGAATATATACACAAATAAATATGTTTTTTGTTAATCCACAAAGAATGTGAAAATATTAGAGCACAGTATTCATGAATAAGTTGGTGCATGTGTTTATTAAAACTATTCTTTAGGTAAGTTAACTCAGCGTTGATGGCCTTTTTTGGTAAAGAGGACTGGCCATATCTGTTTTTCATGGTTGTTCAGGATGTACTACAAACCTTTGAATTTTCCTTGATCTGTTTTCATTGCTCTGTTAGTTTAACGGTCATTACAGGACAGAATTAAATTCATCTTTCCACTCTTTAGATCTTAACATTTTTTTTTTTAGGTCTGTCAGTTCTCCTTAGATATCTTGTAGGAAAATCAAAAGCAGTCAATTTGCTGCTCCAGTCATATAATGACATAGGAGCAATGAAAGAGTGGATTACTACAAAATGCCTAATTGCTCCTTTCTATTTCGATAACCTAAATTGTGCTTGAAAGCATCTTATTTTATGAGGGGAAAGAGTTAAGTGATCCTCATTTCTACCAGGTTGCATTGGTTATTTAACAAAATTTCCCCCACCCCACCCCATCCAGTGAGTCCAATCATCTCATATTCTTGCCTCCAGGCGGCAAATGCTTGGCTGCACTTTTATTGTCTTTTGCTGGTAAGAAAACCAGCCTGGTTATACATCTCTCCCTCTGCTCCCTCCCTATGTAGGGATAGGGCACCAACATACATATGTAGAGCTTAGTTAATGCACAACAAAAAACATATTGCCAAAAAATATTCAGCGCTTTCTTGTGAAAACAGAAGCAAGTCCCTTTGGATCACAGCATGGAAAGTGTTCCAATAAAGCTTTAATATGAATTTTCTCAATGGGACTGTGCATACAGGTGTAGAACAATTATTAGATTTGATATCTGAATGAGCTCAGGTTCCCATTAGAGCCTGACTGCTTCAATGACCCCATTATTTTGCTTCCACTGCTCCCAGAACTGATCAACTTAATTATTCTGACTAACGAAACATTTAGGACATGAATTTCTGATTTGTTTAAACCATATGGGGCATCTAAAAGTGCCTTACTTAAAAAAAAAATCACAATACAGAAGAAATGACTATGAGGATGTGTTAGATGCTTGGAAGTAGGGCAGGGCCAAGTTCCATGCTGGGCACACAGACACTGTCTTTTCTGGGATGGCCTCTCTGTCTAGATTACTCCTTGGGACATGATATGTTTTAGCAATGTTACTTTTCCCTGGAATTTCACTCAAAGCAGAAAGCAGGAATTTGGCAATGGGGGTAGGGGCATGGAAGTGACAAGTTAAACCTTGCATTTCCTGCCATAATACATTCAGTTCCTTAAAACTATGTTCAGAAGCACAATAACAACAACAAAACCCCTTTTTGCAGAGCAAGCCAATTACAATGATTCTTTGGCAAGGAGAATAAAGAACAAGAAAAGTCAGAAAAGAGGACTAACTTTAGAGCTGATGTGTAAGGAATACAGCCTATATATATATGAAAGTGAAAGTGTTAGTTGCTCAGTCATGTCCAGCTCTTTGCAATCCCATGGACTGTACCCTGCCAGGCTCCTCTGTCCATGGGATTTCCCAGGCAAGAATACTGGAGTGGGCTGCTATTTCCTTCTCCAGGGGATCTTCCCCACCCAGGGATAGAACCTGAATCTCCTACATTGCAGGCAGATTCTTTTCCATCTGAGCCACCAGGGAAGCCCATTACATATGGAAAGTTAAGGTCAAATTGTATTTCTTAATTTAAAAAAAAAAGTTTCACCTTTGAAATATTGGATTTTGACATTAACTTCAGCTGTAGCAGTACATTATCCATAGTATGTACCTAGGAAAGGTAAAGATATATTATTTTGATACAGAAATATACTGATTCTGATAAGTCACAGCTGTTTCATAATTGGCATTTTTAAAAGCAACTCCAACATTACCCATTCTTTCAGTTATGCTTACTTACAGAAAAGGGGGGCATAAAAGTATTACCAGTCTCCAAAATTTTACAGATGCCAGTTTATTTCCCATCGGTGAATGCATCTGTCCTTAAAAAGAATGAAAGTGACATCAAAATGTTTCCCTTGCCCCTTCCTTTCACTAATGATATGTAATGGCTGCTGAGCCTGCAATAAACGTGTTTGTGTCCAGTCATATTCCCATCATTTTACAATCCAAACTGATTTCTTTAAAAGAAAAGAAAGCAAATCACAGGAGATAAGCCCAAGTTCCTGCTTCAAGGCATTCCCTGACATCAGCCTTCTCTTCGTACTTCTGCTCGAAGTGCCTGATTTGACAAAGCACATAGAAAGTAAGCAGACAAGTCTCTTCACCTCCTCTCCCAAACTGTCTGACAGGAGTCAATAATGAATCTTTCACACAGCTACAATCTAACAGGTTGAGATGAAAGTCTGAGGGGAAACTTCCTAGCTATTCCTTACAATATTTTATCAAAGAGGGGTATAAAAATGAATTTGCCTTAGTGGGGCTCTTTTCTTCCCCTGGTTCAACTCAATCCATTTTAACAGTTGGCAGTTTCAATAACAGAAGATACAGGCGCTTTGCATGCCACATGAAAGCAAAAGATTCGGAGATGGAAGCAAACACGGAAAGAAAAAAGAAAAAAAACAGCTTCTCTTCTATAAAAGAGTTTCTTTAATAACAGCATCTAGGAAAAATTTCTCTGAGTTTGTGTCCTTCTCCTACCGTTTTATATAAAGTGGCTACCATACTTTTCTTCCTAGGCCACATCTACTGAGACTGTCATAAGCAAACAACGTTTTCCTCTTAGATTGCAATAATTATCTTCTGTATTTTTAATGCACTCCAAACAAATTTTCTTATAATAACATCACAGTGACAATGCCCCCTGTATTCCCAATGTAAAATGATATATTTTAAATATGATAATCATAAAAGCAGTCTATCCATAATTACTATTCTTAGGTTAAATAAAATATCAGCATTTTTTATTCATGTTTAGGTTAACATTTGCAATTCAGCTTTTTGCAATATTTAGATGGAACTGAATAAGTTATGGGAACATTTTTTTAAAAGAACAAACTTTAAGATTGCTTCCTTCTTGAATGGGTTGTCATCCTTACTGCCCACACATGACCTTCAACACATAACATTAAAGAAGAACTTGAAGTTCACCAGATGAGCCCATTATTAATGGTTAGCTATGTCTCTGTGCCCACCAACTGTGATTTACTCAATTTTGAACTTGTACTTAATGGTTATTTAGAAAGAAATTATGTCTTTTTTATACAATGTGCTGTGACTACTAGGATTAATAGACATAATTAAAAAACCTCTGACACATTCAGATTGTAAACTGGTTAGTGTGGAGGAAGTGGAGGGATCAAGTTCTGTCACTATATCTTGATACATATAAACTAACTACATATAACTTGTGCATACAGACTAACTTGAGAGCAAAAATGATGTGTGTATCTTTAAAGGTCTATTTCCTATAGGTTAGGTATGAGGATTTTCTCCTAGGAGAAATAGCTCAGAAAAATAAGTAATTAACAAATATACAAGTAAATACATAAAGTACCTTCATGTGGATTTAGGAGAAACAGCTCCAATCTTGTTTTGCACCCCCTTTCTCCCTTTTAAACTCCTTAACTTTAAATTGCTCTAGAGGGGAGGTTAGCAGATATTTTGTAACAAATGGTTACCTTTAGTAAACATCTCCAGCTTCTACAACATTTTGTGATGTGCCATTACATTATCCACTCTGGGATTCAGTACAGTTTGCTCCCTCTTAGTCTATCCTTTACTAGGAGAGTTGAAACACTAAGAGAGTGAAAACTAGTCCCTATTTAATCGTTAACCCAAAGGCTGATTATCCTTATATCTTCCCTTTTCTTAGGCTAAACATTTCTAAACGTTTACATGTTTGACTTCATTATCACAAATTTAAGGAAAAGGGAGTTGTTGATACCATGTCGGTTCTCAATTCATGTAGGTCAATAAAGTGTTTTTTAAAAGATAGCTATTTTTAGAAGAGCCTCATGGACTTGTACAATAGTTTGGAGATAATGGAACATAGAATTTTAGAACTGGAAGGGAATTTGTGGATTTCACTTTAGTCTAACCCTTCATTTTAGAGATGATTATAATGACCTCCAGAGAAGAGGATCAACTTGTCATAAACACTGTGAACAATAAAGATATGAAACTGGGAGGCTTAAAGCAGGGAATGGAATGTAAAGTAATGAAACGTAATCATAATTGTTCTTTCATTTATTGGACAATACATGATTATGCTTTTAGAAAATATATATCCATGAAGAAAGCAATAAAATGATAGACCACAATCTTCTGATGGTCTTGTATAATACATACTTGAAGGAAGCAACTAGGGAGTAACAGTAAGTTTACCATTCTTATAATATTATAATACAACATTCAGTGATTCAGCTCCTTGGTAGGCAAAAGTTCACTGGGTTATATATATAAATCCTATAATATATGAATATATATGATATATATAAACAGATTACAGATTTATATTACATAAATGTATAGATTCTATTATATATACATATATGTATATGCATGTATATATTATATATATACATATGTATTGCATATACATATACATATATGTGTGTATATACGTGTGTGTGTATGTCCTATAATTGTCCAAGGTGATGCGAGTGGTAAAGAACCCACCTGCCAATGCAGGAGACAGAAGAGATGTGGGTTCGATCCCTGGGTTGGGAAAATCCCCTGGAGGAGGGCATGGCAATCCACTGCAGTATTCTCGCCTGGTGGGTTACAGTCCATAGGGGGGCTATAAATATATAGATTCTATTTCATATATATATATGTATATCCAATAATCTGCCTTTTAGTCAGCCTAAAATATTTTTAAATAATGTACTGTCCACAAAGTCCTTAAAGTACTCATTTATACAAAGATCTGAAAAGAAAAGGACAGTTATGCACCATGATGAGATGCACTTTGGGTTGGCTGACTTGCTATGGATATACATACACACACATAAACCTTTGTGAATGTATCTATATACATATATACATCAGTTCAGTTCAGTCGCTCAGTCGTGTCCGACTCTTTGCAACCCCATGAATCACAGCACATCAGGCCTCCCTGTCCATCACCAACTTCCGGAGTTCACTCAAACTCTACATACATATATATATACATATGAAAGTGAAAGTGTTAGTTGCTCAGTCGTGTCTGACTTTTTGTGACCCCATGGACTGTAGCCCACCAGATTCCTCTGTCCATTAGATTTTTCCAGGCAAGAATACTGGAGTGGGTTGCCATTCACTTCTCCAGGGGATCTTCCTGACCCAGGGATTGAACCTGGGTCTCCTGCATTGCAGGCAGATTCTTTACCGTCTGAGCCACCAGGGAAGTTCATCTATCTATCTACCTGTATATATCTGATACTTGGCACCACATCTTTATTAACAGGCAATGGACTTCTACATCGCTAAGATTAGAATGTTAACAGTTCTTCAAGCTGTAAAGATAAGTTAGAAAAGTCACTGCATCGCTCACTCTGGTGATTCCATTATATTCCCCATTGTTGATGGCAGGGGCTCAAAGCTGCTGGTATCACGTCATTGCTTTTGTTCCTCTTTATCCTAAACTTCATGCTACTGACATCCAGTATGTGCTTTAATATTTAAGACATCGTTTTCACATTTTTGCTGTGAGCTGGGTATTTTAATTTAGGTTGATTGGTTTAGTTCAGTTGCTCAGTTGTGTCTGACCCTTTGCAACTCCATGGACTTCAGCATGACAGGCCTCCCTGTCCATCACCAACTCCCGGAGTTTACTCAAACTGACTGTCCATTGAGTCAGTGATGCTATCTAACCATCTCATTCTCTGTCATCCCCTTCTCCTCCCACCTTTAATCTTTTCCAACATCAGGGTTTTTTCAAATGAGTCAGCTCTTCACATCAGGTGGCCAAAGTATTGGAGTTTCAGCTTCAACATCAGTCCTTCCAGTGAACACCCAGGACTGATCTTCAGGAGGGACTAGTTGGATCTCCTTGCTGTCCAAGGGACTCTCAAGAGTCTTCTCCAACACCACAGTTCAAAAGCATCAATTCTTTGGCGATCAGCTTTCTTTATAGTCCAACTCTCACATCTATACATGACTACTGGAAAAACCTTGACTAGAGGTTTTTTGGCTAGAGGAAAAACCTTGTCTAGCCTTGACTAGACAGACCTTTGTTGGCAAAGTAATGTCTCTGCTTTTTAATATGCTGTCTAGGTTGGTCATAGCTTCTCTACCAAGGAGCAAGCATCTTTTAATTTCATGGCTGCAGTCACCATCTGCAGTGATTTTGGAACCCCAAAAAATAAAGTCTGCCACTGTTTCCACTGTTTGATTGATTGGTAATGAAATATAATTCAAAGCCAACTGTTATGTGAACAAGTTAAATCAGTACTCGGTTCCATAAAGTCTCTATTTCCAATTAGTCTCTGGAATCTGAATGAGCTGTATTTTGTCAATAGAAGTATTTGGAGATTGACTAGAAAGCAATACATTTTTTCATTCATTGTGTATGCCACTTACTATTGGGTATCTGTTTCAAAATGCTAGTAAATGCTGTTCTTTTCATTGACTTCAACTCAAATTCCTTTTAACAATGACCTCCTCATCTTATTCCCGTGAGCCACAAACATGGTGTGACTAGAGGAAAAGGAGATGAATGTTTGGGTATATATGGTTAATGTACATGAATCTCGTTATAGTAAAGCCACATATCCTATTTCTAAAACAAATACCTTCCCTCCCAAACTCCTCCTTTTCTTCTGTTAAACATGGTAGTTTTTCAGTTCATCTTTCTACATGACTCATACCAGCAGCCCCTCCTGCCTCAACTTTAAAAGACTGGTAATCATCTGGTTCAAATTTCCAATCTCAATAATAGTCCAGCAGTCACATAGCATTGTAATCATTCCAGTGCAGTCTTAATAATGTTATATGATGAATTAGAAAACGTTCTCATAGTTAATATACTTTATTGTACCAGTCACCCCTTGATGCTTCCATTTAGTCCTTGTAGTTTGTTATTTATGATTTTTCCATGGCTTACTTCAAAATTTTCTTTGTTTGCATTATGTAATGTATTATGTACTGCTACGTTAATTTCCTGTTTTAATCGGTCAGCATGCCAACATCACACACCTACTCAAATACAGCTTCAAAATTTTTTATCAGCTTATATGTTTTATTTAACTGAAATCATTAAAGTAGTAGAGAATCTTGCTGCATGTTTGGATTTCATTTAAATTGCTGGTATAATTTTGAATTACTTTGTATCAAGTTTTCCAAATGGCCTTATAAAGAAATTTTATAGAAACTATATACATTTTTTAAGTGAGGAAAAGCAGCACACTTCTTTTTTCTTTGTTTTTAGGAAGATCTTTCTTAAAAATATGCTGCTTTTTAAAAATTTATGTTATTTGTTAAAAACTATACTATAAGCCATAACACACAGTGTACCTTCTTTTCGTTGAAAACTAGCCACTTAAAATATAACAAGGTGGGACTTCCCTGGCGATTCAGTGGTTAAGACTCTGTGCTTTCAATGCAGGGGACACAGGTTTGATCCCTGCTCAGGGAACTATGATTCCCCCATGACACGAGGCATGGTCAAAAAATTAGGGAAAATAAAAAGGTACCATGGCAGAAAAGGAAGAACATTGGCTTTAAAGTCCTAGGCTCTGAAGAGAACTGCCTACTGAACTGATGCCTAAAATAGGGATAACGTTTCAGACCTCAGATGATTACTACCGATATCAAGTGAGATCTCACAGACATAGAGCTCAAACCAGTGGTTACCAGTAACTATTGGGTGTTAGATAGACTTAAGGATGTATTGTAAAACATGGGGAATATAGCCAATATTTTGTAATAACTATTAGTGGAGCATAACCTTTAAAACTGTATAAAAAATAAGTTAAAAAGATCAAGTGAGATATTTTCTGTAGAGTGCCAGGCAACAATGTTTGGCACATAGTAAACATTAAATTAATTCAGTGTGTTAGTTGCATATTAATCTGAACCTTAGTAGGTGTGCTTCATAAACATATCTCATCTCAATGTACCAACCTTGGGTGGGTGGTGGACACAACTATCAATTAACAGCTAGAGTTCAAGAATGAACTACTGAATATCTGAGTATTGAGCGGATGTCAGTGAGAATCAGCTTATACTTTCTGTATTTATTTTGGGGGCAAAGAATTCAGAGTGAGGAAGAATTTAAAATGCAGATTATCAGGATTTATGAGGAAGAGATATCTTTCTTTCTCATTACTATAATAAACAGCAGTAAAAAAAAAAAGCCTCATCAGACTTATGGCAGATAACAAAGGGAAGTACAACTTTAATTACATCCTTGATTTATAGATAATGTTGCAACATCTCAAACAATGAACATCAAATTTTTCTTCAATCTATTTGCAAAGATGTATGTATGTGTATGTGCTTTAGAGGTGGGATGGGAAACCATTTTTCATTCCATTCTTTTTAAATAAGAATGCACTTAAATTACTGTTCCAGAAAGAAAATGCAAATGAACATTAAACTACTTACATTCCTTAAATTCTTTTCCAATATGTGTCAACTTACACACATTGTTATAGATCTAATCAGTGCTTATATACTCTCTTGTGATTTAATTCTTTCACTTAACATTGTTCACGCAACAGGACCACTATCAGACTATACTTCTTTCCCTATAGTTCCTCCCACATCTCACTTTGTGCTTAGACATTCTAACAGATATATGTTGCTACCTTAGTGTTATTTTAATTATAATTTATGGCTGGTGAAAATGGTGTTTTTCCATGTGATGATTTATTGTGAATTTTTTTTTCATGTAAACTTTCTCTCTCCATCTTTCATTTTGCTATAAGAACTGCCTGGGGGACCAGGTCTAGGGGACCCTTACACATTTCTTCCAATATCAACATAACCAAATTTGTTGATTACTCCACTAACCCTGTACAACTAAATGATATACCTATATACCTAATCATTGTCCATCCTCCTATGCTTTGAAAACAAATATCCAAATGGGCTCCAAATCCTCTAATAAATCTCTAAATTATTTCCCAATCTATTCTCTAAGACTACTTTCATCTTCTCACAGTTATTTTTAGAAATCAACTTAGAAAGATAACTAAAATACACACCTGATCATATAGCTCAGTCTCCAGTTAATAAATTTTTTATTGCTTTTAAAACAAAGTGAACTTTTTGAGTACAGCTTAGAAGGCCTTTGCAATATAGCCTAATCTCGTTTACAGCCCAACCTCATTCTCCCATTGTTTGCATAAATTCTATAATACATTACATCTAAATATACTACTCAGTGTTCCTGAATATCATTCTTGCTTTTCTGCATAACCCTTTGTTATGTCATTTTGCCTCCCCATTAGATTCAGGTCCCCTTTCTCCCTATTCTACTCCAAATGCCTATGAATATCTTATATATCCTTAAGTTTCATCTCAAATATGATTGACCTCCTGAAGCTATTTCTCAACTAGATATGGCTTCTCCTGTCTGTGAATCCCCAGGGTAGTTTACAGCTTGCTAAGAATTATTTGTATATTTGTGTTATCCCCTTGGAATAGCTTATAAGCTGTTGAGAAAGTGAAAGCCGCTCGTTCGTGTCTGACTCTTTGTGATCCCATGGACTATACAGTCCATGGAATTCTCCAAGCCAGAACACTGGAGTTGGTAGTGTTTCCCTTCTCCAGGGGATCTTCCCAACCCAGGGATCGAACTCAGGTCTCCCGCATTGCAGGCGGATTCTTTACCAGCTGAGCAAAGGGAAGCCCAATAAGACTGGAGTGGGTAGCCTATCCCTTCTCCAGGGGATCTTCCCGACCTAGGAATCAAACTGGGGGGTCTCCCGCATTGCAGGCGGATTCCTTACCAACTGAGCTATCAGGGAAGCTGTTGAGAACAGGGGCTCAACTCACATCTTTCTCTCTGCAAATGCTTTGCACATAGTAGGCATTCTGTACATTTATCTTGAACTGAATATTTCTCAAGGTCTGAAAATCTGTATAACAGCAGTAACTTTGCCTCCTACATGGTTGGATCATCCCTACACTCAACATAAGTATGGAATGAATACAAATTACAAACATGGACACTTTAAAAGTCATACAATTGGGTAAAAATTAAGAACATGTATATTCTTACTCTCCTAAATGTAAGGCATACCTCCCACCGTCCCAGTTATGTCTCAGAAAAAAAGAAATTGTCTTATACTCCAGTCCTTACAGATTCTTTAATTATAAGGGCCTTATCTAAACTACTGTATTTTTTAATATTAAAGTACTACTTCGAGAACACGCATTAGTCTGGGACGAACTCAATTTGAGTTTTAGGTGATTATGGAGGTAAATTTACAGAATGAGAGTGGGGGGTGGTTGGAAACAAGAAAATGTAACACAGGTCTAGGAATTGTTTACAGGGTATGTCCCCAGAGTATTAAGTGTTGAACATGATGGAATTAAAAAAAAAAAAGCCTTTGAAAGATCACTTAAAATTGCAAAATACCTAGAAAAGATAAAAAAAAATACATATTTAAAATGACTGGAATAATCAACTGTCCTAGTGCCATGTGTGTGGCTTGGGATAACGGTGACAGGGGTGCTATCATACACTAATTTAAGTCCTGTATCTCTATCTAAAACTTGGACATGAATGTGATGTATTCCAGAAAATTGTCAGGTGACTCAAAAATGGGCTCCCGTGCTTATAGAAACACTGATGTTAGCGATATATGTGAAGAAGCACAACAAAATTGTTTTATAAGATAGGATTGGGGGGAAGCAATTTTTCTACATGCAGATATTATATTGTACCATATGTAATTTGAATCCATCTGTACAATTAAATGAATTTCCTATAATAATTAGATGTTTTACTATTTCATATACATTTGTGAGAGACTATCTATATTCAAAATGGTCAAAAACTTAAAAAAATATCCTCTTAGGAAAATGGGGCACACCTTATCCATACTTTTGAATTCACGGTGGTATGCATCCCTCATTTTGACCACAATAATAGCAAGAGCTGACACTTAGAATTTGCTGGGTATCAAGGACATTGTTAAGAGATTTGCATATACATCATGATGCTTCAAGCAATTCTATAGGTGGGTATTAAGAAGCCATTGTATAAATGAGGAGAGTGTGCCTCCAAGAAATTAAAAAGTTTGCTCAAGATCATGCAGTGAATAAGCAGTGGACATCCATGGAGTTTCAAAGTTCACAACCTGAACCACCGCGTTGTATGGCCCCCACAAGCACTGAGCCTGAATTTCTAGGTCCATGACTTTGACAGGATGGTGCTTAATATAAACAATGGTGAAGTCAAAAGTAGGACAAGAACAAGAATTTTTGTAATCCATAAATGCATTACCATCTTCAATACAAACCTTTTTAATACATTTTTTATTCTGAATACATTTCAACTAGAAACCTGAAGAATACCACACTCATGATCTATTTAGCCTCATGATTCTACTTCTGGTGAGATTCACGGAGGGATGCTCTGTAGAAAGGAGTGGTTTACCCTTCTTTGTTTCCCTAACCTTCTTTCTGCTAACCACGTGTCTGCAGTGCATGAACTGATCCAAATCACTTTACTTTCCAAAACATGTTAGCTCTTTATACTCAATATTTTGTTATAATCTCTAAGGGAAAAGAATCTGAAGTAGAGCAGATATAGATATACATATGTACAACTGAATCAACTCTGTTGTACATTTGAAACTAATACAACACTGTAAATCAACTATACCTCAATAAAATAAATATGCTATTTTTTCACAACTTCTGGGGTAACCATGACTTCCCCTTCTTCATTGTTTACTGCTGTAATGTTTCAGGGATATTCCTCAGCTCCAATATTCTTGGCTTTGGTAAACAGGTTTGCACATATCCTATCAAAGCTTTTACGATTTCAGTTGATGGACTCTGAGCAGAGTCTCACTGAACCATTATATTTTCCAAGAGAAGAGCCCTGATTGTTTTAGCCTTTCATACCAGGGAATTCTCACTATTTGCTGGTTTATTACAAATTCCTTCTCTGGCCTGATGCATGCGTGCACAGTTGTGTCTGACTCTTTGCAACCCCATGGACTGTAGCCCTCCAGGCTCCTCTGTCCTTGGGATTCTCCAGGCAAGAATACTGGAGTGGGTTGCTATTTCCTCCTCCAGGGGATCTTCTTGACCCAGGGATTGAACCCACATCTCCTGCATTGGCTGGCGGATTCTTTACTACTGAGCCACCTGGCCTGATACAGCAGCATCTTCTCTTTGGATGCCAATCTCTTTCCAGATGCTGACCAGCAGAGATGTTGGCTTATCACCTTCCTGAGTTCATCTTTTCAGGGGACAGCTACCAGTCACAAGTGGGAGCCTGCCAGCTTGTGAATGTAGCCTGGCTTATTTTACGTTTTTTCCCCACAAAATACTTTTTACCCACATGGAAGCTCATCTGCCACTTCTCAGCCCACTTGTGAGCCTCAGGAGAGCTTCCTGCAGTTTACCCCTGGCAGCTTGGCATTTCACTTTTAGTGAGCTCAGAACAGCTGAGTGTCAACTGCAAACTCTCTTTCTCCAGTTTCCTTAACTTTTTGACAGAATCAAATACTTCCTTGAAGTAATTAAAGCGATAATGTTGCAAACTGAAGGAGAAATATTAAGTGTCAAATTATGCTCCAATTAAAGAAAACATGCTTCACACCATGGTTTTCCTTTTTTTAATTTCACCCTTCTTTGCAGTGATGATGAACAGTAGATCATAATAGAAGCCTAGATTTAGACATGCTACTGGCCTCATACCTCTGAAGGCATAAAAGCCAAGGATTAATCTGCCAAATATTACTAAAATGCATTTACTTTCACTGTCATCAATCCTACCAATTGGTCCCCCCCAGGTTGCTTTGTAATTCTACCTGCCTCTTACATATTTAAAATGCCTAATGTTTATCATTACTTCATTTTTAAAACTTTTATTTCCTTCTCTAGGAAGCCTTATTAATTTTTATACTATTCCTTTCTCAGAATGTAAAATAAATAAAATAGATTTTAGTCTTCTTAGATATGCCTCCATGGTATGAAGTTTTATTATGAATTTTTAAAAATCAATGACCAGAATTCTAATTTTCCCATAGACATTTTAACAGAAAATAATGAAGACAAAATTTTAAAACAGATTTCTGTTGTAGCTAATTTAGTATGTGAAGAAATAGAATTCTAAAGTTTGGTTTTTTACTTTTGATCAATGCAAAATTAATTTGCACAAATCCAAATATACTCAACTTTTTTGAGGGTGTCTGTGTGAATGTATATCTCAGAACAGTGGTTTCGGAGTAAACAATCAGAACCTAGGTGCTTCTCTAGCTACAACCTAGACACATATGAAATGAAAAGTTATAGATTGTGTAATTGCCTTAATATCTGCCTTAAAGTTCTGTCCTGAACATAGGTTGCTGTGTCAGTTAAGGTTCCTGAATGATCCACCCAAATCTCACGTTAGTAGTAGACACAGCATGATATAGTGGAAGGAGCACAGAATCTAGACTCAGAGGTCCAAGGCTTACATTTTGCTCAGCCTCATTTGAGTCAGGAAACTAGTAATGAGTCACTTAATCTTTCTAATCCTCAGTTTCTTGACCTGCAAAGTGAGGAAGTTAATTTATCTTACTATGTCCACATGTTTCTTGTGAGGCTCAAATAAGATAATGTAAAATTTTTTAAAGTAGTTAATAAACAATAAAGTTTTATTAAAATCAGCTTTTTTAACTGTAAGGCTTATCTAAAAATAGACCTCTTGCCAATGGGCCACTTTGTATCTTTTCTATTGCTGGCTCTCTATTTTATACTATGATCCCTTTAAAAATAGTCATGGCTTTATGGCTGTGTTTATAATTAAAAAAAAGACAATCTAAATCTTTTTCTATGCCATCTTAATAAGCATGGAAGAAAGAGCCTTGTTGTTTTTATTTTAAAAACTTTATTTTTAGTTCCGGTTCTTCAGCACAGGCCACTCTGATGATGTTTAAAACCAAGATATCAAATGACACTGTCATGATCTGGAAATGTCTGAGAGGTCCAATGGGAAGTCTTAGCAAATGTCAGAGTACCTCTAAGACAAGGCAGATCCTCAGGATGGATAATGATGCAAGAGTTTAGTACTAAAGATACATAAAGCAGGATGCTGAGGAAAGGCCTGCTTGAGGCTCAAAGGTCAAGCAGCACAAGTTTAATGTGAGTAAAGTAAAAGGTCACTTAGCATTGTGATTAGTGATGCTGAATGGGTACAGGGTGATGTAATAGATATAGTCAACTAACACTTCCATTACAGGAGGTGTCAGAATTGATATTTTCATCCATGCCCCTTCCTTTCTGACAAGTAATTACTTAGAAAAGCCAACAACTGAAAACACATCCTAGGCAGCAGTCAACTGTTTGGTAGTAATCTATTGTTGAGTTGCAGTTAAAAGGCATTATAGTGGCCGATGACTTACAGACTTTAAGGGAAGATAAATTATCTCTACATATCTGTTCAGAACAGTCCTAACTGGTGTGTCTATCACTGGCAATTCAATTGTTAAGTTTTGCTTTAAAGCAAAACAAATACACGTTTTCAAGACAATACAGAAACCTGGAAGAGGAGCTGATCGAAGTAGATGATATGAAAACGAGAAATACGTCAAATATGGCAGATGCATAGCAATAAGCACTAAATGAAGGTGACAAAAGTACCCCCAATAACAATATCCCACCACCACCACCACCACCAACAATAACAAAATATCCCCAGAAATAAAAAATTAAAGGTCCTCCCCATCTGCTTTAAATAGCTATAAGGAATGCTGAGGTATATGGTAGTGTGTGAAAGTTAACACTATACATTCATAACACAAAGGACTTGTTGCGATGGATAACATAATAAAATCCTTGCAGGGTGATGGCTCATCCTAGGATATGAAGAATAATTGGAGTGGGATCTAAGTGATTTTCATGTGGCATCCACAGGGTCTCAAGAAGAAAGTGAAGTCAAAAGGACATATTTGAAAAAGAGACTATATATTTTAAACTCATTTTTTATCTAGTCAGAACATTAAAGGATTTATCCTCACAGCTAACTGGCTAGTCAGGTATATTCTGTGGTAACCATTTAGGGTTTACACAGGTTAGAACTGTAAGCTACACAATGAATTTTTTCTACATCTTTGTATCTTTAACACCTAACATGGGGCCTGCCACAAACCTTGTGGCAAATAAAAGTATGTTGAATCACAGACACTTTGCTCTTATGGGCCTTAGAGTCTTGGACTGGATTGGCCAAAAAGTTCATTTGGATTTTTCATAAGATGATATAGAAAAACCCAAACGAACTTTTTGGCCAACCCAATATACAGATGGGAAAAAATAATTAAATAACAAGTCAGTGAAAACAGATGCTAGGAATTATAATGAGAGACTCTCTTTTTCATGTCTGTATCTCTTCTTCCTTAAAGCATGACTTCTTTTTGATCTTCTTGGGATAACTATGATACGATAGCCCGATTTTCTGATAGGTCAGGATTGTATAAATCAGAGTTGAAAGCTGGACCAGAGGACAAAATTGCTGTAGAAGAGAGCTACTTTTGACTTTAAATCTTCGTGGTTTCATACTATTTAAGTATGTATTTCATTGGTGAAATTTCTACTTGTTCTTGGTGATTTTAATTCAGCATTTACTGTGTCTACTATGCACATGAAAACAAAAAATTGAGTATATAAATCATAGATGTAATACTATATAGGTTGAATGATTTTTGAAGTTCTTAAATTATATTTTAATTGATTTTTATTGAAGTATAGTTGATTTACAAAGTTGTGTAGTTTCAGGTGCAGAGCACAGTAATTCAGTTATATATAAACACACACACATATATTCTTTTTCAGATTCTTTTCCCTTATATGTCATTACAGAGTATTGAGCTCTCTGTGCTATATAATAGGTCCTTGTTGGTTATCTATTTTATATACAGTAGTGTATGTTAATCCCAAACTCATTTATCCCTCAACATAATTTTTGCACTCTTAAAAAGTTTTCAATGTCTCTATGCTAAATTATTTGAGTTGTTATAATTGTTTTCAGTACCTCCCCCGCCCCTGCCCCCAGAATCTGTCCTTTTTTGCATTTCTAGATCAGTTCAACTGAAGCATACCCTGACAAGGCAAGGAGAGTTGTTTAAACCTTATTATTTACAACAACTTATCCTACAAATCAGAATTGTCTCAATATGGTACAATAATAAATCAGCTATAATTTTGATGCTGAATCTGATGTAACAGGAGTTGTAACATACACAGGTAATCCCCAAATGTACACTCCTTTGTTTGACGCTGTTTTCACTTCATAGTAAATAAATGTTCTACCGTTGAACTCACATATTTATTATAATAAAATACCACACTTATCTTTTAGCTATCTTAGTTAGATTTTGCTTGGAAAAGTTTTCTCTGCATAAAATAAAAAGTGATTGAAAAATCACTGCTCTAGTGCTTTCTTCTAAATGGTTCCCAGAGGTCATTTTCTAAAATCCAAATTTGATCATGGTACTCTTCTGCTTAAAACCTGTCAGTGGATCCTACACGATGTAAAAGTTCAAACTCCTTCATATCAGAACCCTTCTTGGCAGCTGCCCAACTCCCCAGTCTCATCTCTCACCTTGCCTCTTTACATCTGGACCTCAAGCCATACACTTTTCCCCCCAAGCCATATACTTTTTATTTTTTAGGATCATGGCAAAGCCTCCATTTCTCCCAGTTTTTTAAAGAGCTATGCCTCAAACCTGTCTGGCCTTCTTGTCTGCTAGAAAAACTACTTTATATCCTTCAAAGTTCAATCTAAATATAAAGCCTCTCCTCATAATATGCTCCCTTCTCCCACTAAAGAGTTCAGTCTTTCTTCCATTGCAAACCATATACACCACTATGCAACTCAACAAATTTTAACATGATAGTTTACACATTAGTCTCCCCAACTAGACTGTTGAATTAAACTTATAGACATTTTGCTCTGATGGGCCTTAGAATCTTCTATTGGATTGGCCAAAAAGTTCATGCAGATTTCTTGTAAGATGGTATGGAAAATTCCAAATGAATTTTTTGGCCAACCCAATATATAGGTGGGAAAAAATAATTAAATAACAAGTGAGTGAAAACAGAGGCTAGGAATTATAATGAGAGACACTCTTTTTCATGTCTGTACCTCTGGCATCTAGTGCTATGAAGATAGTGATCTGTCCTGTCATATCTTTGAATCTTTGCAACTTAGGACAGAATCTGGTTCACAGATGTTACATAATAGAATACTTACTTAAATAAATAAAAAGTGACTTAACTTGGAATTCATCAGTTGCCCAGGGACTAGGGTTGATGTTTACTTTTGTTTAGCAAACCTCTTCCCCACTGATAATCTAAAATTAACAGTATAAATAAGATTATAAGGAGAATATTTTAAATGCTTAAGAGAACAAACTTTTCAAATTCCCTCAAGTACTTTATAAGCATCAATTTATATACAATTGATATGCTAATTACAATTTAGCCATATTTGTTCATTAAAACTGGGTCCTTAAGGACCTCTACTAGGCAATGTTTGAATGACTGAATCTTGTTAACGTAGCTGAAGCTTCTGAACATACTAGAGATACATAAACATGAATGTCCTTAAAATTATTCCGTAATTCCAATAATGTTAACTAAATCAAAATGGCCTTTCTCATTTGGCAAGATGCTTTATTAAATACTGTTTCACTTCATTTTATGATACTAAAGTTCATTCATTGTTACTTTAAGGATTAAAAACATACCCACGATGTTATTAGTAAAGGCTCTCTATTATGTATTATTAAGCCAAATTCTTTGGCATGAAATACAAAGCCCCTTACCATCGATGACCTCTTCATTCTCTCCTATGTAGCCCATCTGTGCATCCTACCACTTCTTGCAACTAACCCTACAGTCCAGTTATACCAACTCCTTGCACTTCTTGAAACATGCTGGGTCTTTTCATGATATTATATTTTTATACATACTGTTGCTTTTTCTGTAATGCCCTTTGCATACTCATGACCATGAATTCATTCATTAACTCTGATATCTGTTTTCCCATGCCTCAAAGACAGCTCCATAAAGAAGCTTTTTGGTCATGTAAGACAATGGTTCTCAAGGCAAGAATACTGGAGTTGGTTTACCATTCCCTTCTCTAGTCAAGGAGATCAAACCAGGCAATCCTAAAGGAAATTAACCCTGAATATTCATTGGAAGGATTGATCCTGAAGCTCCAATACTTTGGTCACCTGATGTGAAGAGCTGACTCATTGGAAAAGACCCTTATGCTGGGAAAGATTGAAGGTAGGAAGAGAATGGGATGACAGAGGATGAGATGGTTGGAGGGCATCACCGACTCAATGGACATGAGTTTGAGCAAGCTCAGGGACAGAGTGAAGGACAGAGAAGCCTGGCTGCTGCAGTCCATGGGGTCGCAAAGGGTTTGACACATCTTAGCAACTGAACAACAATAAGACGATGGTAGTCACCTTTTCTCTGTATTCCCAGCAAATTTTGTTGAGACATATATTATTTATGATAATACATATTTCTGTCTACCTCCATTTGCATGAGGTCTTTGAGTGCAGAAACTGCATGCTATTCATCTTTCTAACACAGCATCAAGCATTGTATCTGGCACAAAGAAGCCATCTGTTGTGGATTGAATTGTGTCCTCCAAAAAGATATATTTTAGTCCTAACTGTGGTACCTGTGAACGTGACCTTAACTGGAAATAAGTTATTTGCAGATGAAATCAAATTAAGATAAGGTCATACTGGATTAGGTAGGCTTTATAACCAATGACTGGTATCCTTATTAGGAGAAATTTGGCAACACAAAGACTCAGAGGACACAGAGAGGGGAGAAGGCCATGTGACAACAAAAGCAGAACATGGAATGATGCAGCTGCAAGCCAAGGAATGGCAAGGATTGCTGGCAACCACCAGATGCTAGCTTCTCTGGTGGCTCAGACAGTAAAGAATCTGCCTGCAATGTAGGAGATGCAGGTTTGATCCCTGGGTCAGATCCCCTGGAGAAAGGAAATGGCAACCCACTCCAGTATTCTTGCCTGGGAAATCCCGTGGACAGAGGAGTCAGGTGGGCTAAAGTCCATAGGGTCACAAAGAGTCAGACACAACTGAGAGACTAACACTTTCATCTGATGCTTGTAGTAAGATATGCAGTAGATTCTTTCTTCAGTGACCCCTGGTGGAATCAACCTTGCCTATACCTTGATTTTGTATTTCTAGCCTCTAGAACTCTGAGAGAATAAACCTCTAGTTTTAAGCGACCTAGTTGGTGGTAATACATTATGACAGTCTTCAGTTCAGTTCAGTTGCTCAGTCGTGTCCGACTCTCCGCGACCCCATGAATCACAGCACGCCAGGCCTCCCTGTCCATCACCAACTCCCGGAGTTCACTCAAACTCATGTCCATCGAGCTGGTGATGCCATCCACCCATCTCATTCTCTGTCGTCCCCATCTCCTCCTGCCCCCAATCCCTCCCAGCATCAGAGTCTTTTCCAGTGAGTCAACTCGTCGCATGAGGTAGCCAAAGCATTGCAGTTTCAGCTTTAGCATCAGTCCTTCCAATGAACACCCAGGATTGATCTCCTCTAGAATGGACTGGTTGGATCTCCTTGCAGTCCAAAGGACTCTCAAGAGTCTTCTCCAGCACCACAGTTCAAAAGCATAAATTCTTCGGTGATCAGCTTTCTCTGCATGCATACTAAGTCACGTCTGACTCTTTGCGACCCTATGGACTGTAGCCTGCCAGGCTCCTCTGTCCATGGGATTCTCCAGGCAAGAATACTGGAGTGGGTTGCCATGCCCTCCTCCAGGGAATCTTCCACCCAGGGATTGAACTTGCATCTCTTATGTCTCCTGCATTGGCAGGTGTGTTCTTTACCACTATTGCCACCTGGGAAGCCCAGGAAACTAATACAGCATCCAATATATTTTTATTGAAACCCACTCCAGAATGACCTAACAGAGGAGATTCTTTTATTCAGTAGAGGATCTATGTATAAATTCTCCAAAGCATCTATTCTTATCTTCCATCTACAAGTTTCAATAAGCCTATGGAGAGTCCCTTTACAACTTCCATACATGTTTAAAGATGATTTTGGCTGGAAAGAAGGGAACAGACATAAAGTCCATGGAAAACTGACTTTTTATTTTTACCATCATATCCACTGGGAACAGAGCAGAGACCTCAAAGTAACAGCTAAAATATTTAGTATTATGATTCATCCAATGAAATTGCTTCTCTGTTGTATGATATTCCCTTTGGAGTTTTGGCTGGTGTTCTGTGCTCCTAAATGGGCCATATAGTGCTGGAATCATCAAGTGACTGTTTCCGAGTCTGTAGTTTAATGGTAGAGTCATAAGGATTATTGCTATTACTGCTATTGCTCATAAAACCTATTTTAGGGGAAGTTTAGAACAAAAGTTACAGTAATGCATGCAGTAGATCCACATATAAAGCCAGGTAAAAATGTTACTTCTCTAGCCATTTCATCAACACAGTTGTTGTTATATAAACATAACTATCTTCTATAGTCACAGAAAACTTTATTATTTATGAAATACTTTGAGACAGTCTTATTAAAATAAAAAATCACATTTTATTCAATTTTTGTCATTAAAAACTCCTTTTCTACCTTACTATCTTTTTCCTATGCTGATATTAATTTCCAATTTTTTATCTGAAGTCCATTTCTTCATCTGTTTCTAATTTTCTTAATAAGGCATTTTCCCACTCACCCTATTTACAATTATAGACCATCACATTCATTATAATGATGGCTCTGTAAAAATATTTAAACTCTCACCTTTGTAGCTAGATCTCTCTTCTTATCTGTCTCACTTAAAAACCATAGAGTAAAATAAAACACAAAATTGAAGGTAAAGGAAGACTGCATTTCATAAATGTTGCCATACAATTGCTTTTCTGAAGATCCGGTTTGCAGCCAATGGACATGCAATGGTTTCTTTGTTTGCTCTAGAGCCATCATCATAAAGAAATATTAAAATTCAGTGATATCTACATTCTTCCTCTCTTCCAGGGACTGGTTTAAGTCAAAACAGACACAGTGCAGAGTGTAAACTGAGAAAAGAGACATACACAAATGATGCAGATGCTAGACACACAGATTATAAAGTATCAAAGAAACATATACCAAATGTTCCAGCCTGTTTTATTTTTTTATTTAATGTTTTGGCCATAACACGTGGCATGTGTTATCTTATTTCCCCACAAGGGATAGAACCCGAGTCCTCTGTATTGGAAATGTGGAATCTTAACCACTGGACCACCAGGGAAGTCCCATTCACCAGCCTGTTTTTTTTTTTTTTTTTTTAAGCTTCTTCAGGAAGGCCTTGGCTGAGACCAATTTATACTCTTCTGGCTGCTGACAAACCCCAACACAAATGCTGAGAAACCTACAGGTCCCTTATTGGGAGATCTCTAATAGATTTATAGTGGCTCTTGGTCTGGAACAGTGTGGAACAGATAAGTTTTGGGGCCACCATTTTAAGTAGCTAGGAGAGGTCAGTCATTATTTGATTTTATTTATGTTGCACATACTTAGGGTAAGTGCTATCACTTTGTGCTGGGATCTATTTTTTGGAGGGGAGGGGACTATTTTAAGCATGTTACAAATATACATATACTTAACTTTGGAACTCGGTAAAGTAGGTGATTTGATTATCTCTAGATTATAGAGGAGGAAAATGTAACACAAAGAAGTCAAACAATTTACCCTCATACAATAGCTCATACAACTATTGAGCTGCAGAGCTGGGCTTCAAATCCAGGGAGCCTCTCCTCTGTAGTCCAAGCAGTAACCACTATCCAGCCTGACTTTCACTGATTTCTGGGCCTTATAGACTACCTTGGTTCCAGAGGAAGGACCCTCTTTAGCCTTTCTCAGTTTCTTGGATTATGGGTTAGTTTCAGTATCCCATTGGACTTTATGGTTTACTCAGTGTTTAACGTGTAAGAAAGTTTCTAGCAGGTACTGCTAGATTTTTTGAGTGGGGGATGTAATCTTTGTCTTCTGAGAAGTTAAAGATGAGTTAACCATAAAGGCCACATGAAGACCAAAAAAAAAAAAAAAAAAGTAACTTAAGAACTTTACAAAGCTTTCTATGCATCAAGAGACTGAGAAATGTGGAAGTGGGTACTTAGATTCTGCACCACAATTCTCCTCTAGGCTAGAAGTTGTGTCTGAGGCCATTACTCGGCATGCTGCTATGGATCTATATGTCTGCTTACAGAAGGCTTACCATTTGAGACTGACATCACCAGTTATGTCTTTGATAGTTTCCACCATGACAGGAGGACTAGCCTGTAATTGAGCTATGTACACTCTAGTAGTATATCAAAGGGAGGCTGGTGAATATGAAGATGAATTCTAAAATTTATGTATTCACATACATAATATGTATATGTGTGTATACACAAGTACACATATACATAGGCACATATACATATATAAGGCTTCCCTGGTTTCTCAGATGGTAAAGAATCCACCTGCAATGCAGGGGATTCGGGTTTGATCCCTGGGTCAGGAAGATCCCCTGGAGAAGGGAATGGCTACACACTCCAGTATTCTAACCTGGAGAATTCCATGGACAGAGTAGCCTGGTGGCTACAGTCCATGAAATCACAAAGAGTCAGACACAACTGAGCAACACTTTCACTTTCTTTTTTCTCACATATACATATATACACATGTATGCATGCTAAGTTGCTTCAATCGTGTATGACTCTTTGTGACTCCATGGACTATAGCCCGCCAGGCTTCTCTGTCCATGGCAAGAGTACTTTCTCCAGGCAAGAATACTGGAGTGGGTTGCCATGCCTTCCTCCAGGGTATCTTCCCAGCCCAGGATCAAATCTGCATCTCTTAAGACTCCTGCCTTAGCAGGCAGATTCCTTACGACTAGCGCCATGTGGCAAGACCCCACATGTATACATACACACCAATATATAACTAGAGACTGTCGAGAATTTAGTCTATGTCAGTCTCTGTGCTAAATGTTTCATAGAAATTATTATTCTGTTCATCATCATATCAAGCCTATAATATAGGTATCATTATTTATCCTCTGACAGTTGAGAAAATGGAGGTACAAAGACGTAAAGTCAGTTATTAAGTAGGAACTATCAAGATCCATACCCAAAACATCATCTATTACCTATAATTTGAGTTAGGCCTTATGCTTTATCATACTTTCTTAAAACTTTTTACCTTTATATTTTCCCAGTCTGTTTTTTTTTTTCTTTTTGCCTACTCATTACATATTATTTTTTAAAGTTAGGCAGAGAATAGAGTTGAGGCTTCAGTGAAATGTCAAATATTGCAATACTGTGGTACAGCACTAGGCCACACTGGATTTAAATATTTTCCCTCTTTAGTTTTTCTATTTCAGGTTTAAACTGCAGTATATATATAATATCCCTTTTAAAAAGCCTATTGTGTTTGCAATTATAGGAGTCTTAGAAGTTGAAGGCAATAAAATTTATCGTTGCCATGCCAAAAAAAAAAATCAACACAGGGTATGGTAAAAAAATGCCTGGTTTATTGGTTGATCTGTGATATGTGAATAACATCCAATTCTGCCATGTTTAACAAGGAAAAAAATAAAATGTTACGAAAATGTTGTGAATATTTTATTATCTTAATTAGGATGTATTTTGAAACAATAAATTTCACATCCTTGGCACATGATGATAAGCTGATACATATGCTAGGCAACTCTATTATCAAAATTAAAATACATTCAGTGCACAAAACAGTAGTAAGAATAACATAAATCTAGATTCATTATTTTAGAAAGGAACATAGTGTTATGAGCTGAATTATATCCCTCCAAATTCCTATGTTAAAGTTCCTAGTGTCTCAGAATGTGGCTGTATTTGGAGAAAGGGCCTTCAAAGAAATAATTAAATTAAAATGGGGTTGTTAGGGTGGGGACAAATCCAATATGATTGGTGTCCTTATAAGAAAAGGAAATTATGACAGATAACACAAACAAATGACCACATGAGGACACAGCAAGACGGCAGCCATCTTCTAGGCAAGGAGAGAGGCCACAGAAGAAATCAAACATGCCAATATCCCAACCTTGGATTTCTAACCTCCAGGACTGTGAGAAACTAAATTTCCATTGTGTAAGCTACCCAAAAATAGGAACTAACTTTTTGGCCAACCCAATATTTGTTACAGAAACCCTAGTACATGAATACACACAGTAATGATTAAGAAGTCAATAACTATTACAAAATTCATCAAAATTCTATAATTTAGAAGTTCTTATATTGGCGGGTTGTTCAGATAGGAACTCAAATATTGCTTTTCTATATGGTGTTGTTTAGATTCCAAGTCATGCCCGATTGTTTTGCGACCTCATGGACTATAGCCCACCAGGCTCTTCTATCTTTGGGAATTCTCCAGGCAAGAATACTGGAGTGGGTGCCATTTCCTTCTCCTGGGGATCTTCCTGAACCAGGGATCAAGACAACTCTGTCTCCTACATTGCAGGCAGATTCTTTACTGCTGAGCCACCAGGGAAGACCATGGTGGCTTACATTAAAACCAACATACAAACAAAAAAATAACTCTAGCTATCTTGATATTTTATCTTTACCTTATCTTATGGGAAAGAAATTTATACTTTCAGAAAGAAAATTGTTTAGAGTAAAATTGACTAGATGCTATTTTTTGAGTGATGGTTCCAGAGCATAAAAACCTATTCCTTAGAGTAGGTATTCTCAAATATAATTTAGTCCTGAATGTTATCTTTATATCCATTTGGAAGTTCACTATTTAATTGAAGCTGTATTAATTGTTGATTTAATTTATTATCTATTTATTTCCAATGTTGATTTCCTGATTTTTCATGTAAACTTTTCACATTCTCTTCTCTAGATTTCTACAAACAAAATAACTCAGTATGACTAAGATGTCTAGAGACCCTTGGTGACCAGATTAAGGTCGCACTGTTGTAGACTAAAACTAGACTTCTGCAAGTCTTAATAAGCCTAAGTATACACTTCTCATGATCATTAGATGAGTCAGTGCTAATTCCACAAATCATAAGTCAGAAATGTTTTCATACATAATTATGGGCCATTTGACTCATTTTCCAGACTTCATGCTATAATTTGTTGGTTTTTAACTTCACAATGCCATTTCTAAAGAATAGGGAGATGGAAAATAGGAATTAAAAAAAAATGTCTTTAGGAAGGAAGTTATATGTAGAATAACCAGTATGGGAGACTCTACGCTTTGGGAATAACCAGAGTGAGAAATCTACCTAGGGTCTTCTGAAAATAGCCTCTGGATTAAATAAATTATGGAGAAAAAATAAAATAAAAATAACCTACCATGACCCATGTTTTACTGAATCATAACAATGCAAATATTAGTTTCAAAATTTATACAGTCAAACAATAACCAGGAAGTGTTAGTGATCTAATTTATCATCACTTGCGATGTTTCAAACTTAAAACAGGCTTGGGCTGACTGAATTGGTGTTACCAGGCAAAACTGCAAAGTAGGTGGCCTTCTATTTATTTTTAGGCACTCCTTCCCTGCTTCTTAGTGGATGTACAGGTCCCTCATTACTTCTCCTTATTCCCTAGCTTAAGGTCCCAAAGAGGCACTCTCACTGCTAACCCTAAACTTCTCACCAAATAACCCTTGCTCTACAGTACTTCTCCCATTTCTCCTGCACCTCAACAAAATATTCTGTTCACTCACAACCTAGAAAGTAGTCAGAGTAGAATAATTATTAATAATATGGAGGTATAAAATAGTGATAGTAATAGAGGCTTATGTTTTATAGGAAGATCTTGTTTACATGCAGCCTGAATTGATAGAGGAGGTCTTTTGGGGGAAATAAATCTTTCCAAATGCTCTTATCTTTCCTTCCTTAGGGGCTTCCCTTGTGGCTCAACTGGTAAAGAATCTGCCTGCAATGTGGGAGACCTGGGTTAGATCCCTGGGTGGGGAAGATCCCCTGGAGAAGGGAAAGGCTACCCACTCCAGTATTCTGGCCTGGAGAATTCAGTACATGGGGTCGCAAAGAATTGGACACAACTGAGCAACTTCCAGTTCACTTCACTTCACTTTCCTTCTTTAGAGGAAATATTCTTAAGAACTTCACATGCCATTTAGATTTCTTTTCTAGATTTTTGGGCTCACAGTAAAGTGGTTGTGTCGTATGTGTGGTAGTGGGAGATGGTTGTGAGGTTGAATGTAAGAAACAAAAGTACTTGGCAAGCATCACAATGTTCTGAGTTTAAAAGCCTGTGGAAGCAATGATGCTCAACTCAGAATGAACAAGCAGTTGTCTGAAATCTGTATATGAAAGACAGAGTTTCCTTGACTTCTTATATAATAGTACTTTTTGAAATGGCCATTCTGTTTAAACTAAAATTTGACTGTTTAAGTGTTTTTCTTTGACATTCAAAGATAACTCTTTATTTGAAAACACACTTAGGTATTATTTTGAGTTATTCTACTTAGAGGAAATTAAAAAGGAAAATATGTGTATGTACTCCCCTGGAGATGTGCCATAACTGAAAAAACATAGTATTTCTGAAATGCACAGGTAAACTAGTTTGTAGAATGTGAACTTGTTTGATGTTTCCTCACAGTTAGATTTAGGTTACACATTTTGGGCATGGGAACCAGTCTAGATTAATGGGGGCTAAAAAGACTTTATAACTAAATGTAATATATGATCTTGAATCTTTTTCTTTTGCTATAAAAGATATTACAGAACTGATGAAATCTGAATAAAGTCTATGAATTAGTATTTTATCGATGTTTACTTACTGATGCTGATAAATATAGTGTTATATAAAAGAATGTTCAGTTTGGAAAAAACACATTTAAGTATTTAGAGGTGAAGGAGCATCACGTAACAATTCAGTCTCAAACATTCTTTAAAAATGATGCACATTATGCATGTCTGTATCTAAAAAGAGAAAATGATAAAGCAGACTTGATAAAATATTAATATTTGGGCAATCTGGGAAAAGGGTATATCAACATCCTTGGACTATTTTTGGTTTCTTTGTGACTTCCTTGTAAGCCTAAAATTATTTCAAAGTTAAAAATATTTTTTAAAAGCTATAGAATATTTTGAACGTGTTTATGTACATGTTATGTTATTTCCAAATTTATATATACGTGCAGACGCGAGAGACGCCGGCCCCCGCGGCGCAGACATGAGAGACGCCGGCCCTGGCGGCGCAGACGCGAGAGACGCCGGCCCTGGCGCCCCGGCGCAACCGATCAGGCAAAGAGGCGCAGCCGGGAGGAGCTACCCCACATCCAACAGGTGGTGGCTTGCGCAGGAGGGCCGAGAGGAGCTACTCTGCGTTCAAGGTCAGGGGGGTGGCCTTGAGAAGATACCCCTCATCCAAGGTAAGGTGTAGCGGCTGCACTTTGCTGGAGCGGCTGTGAAGAGATTTTCCATGACCAAGGTAAGAGAAACCCAAATAAGACGGTAGGTATTGCGAGGGGGCATCAGAGGGCAGACAAACTGAAATCATAATCACAGGAAACTAGCCGATCTGATCACATGGACCACAGCCGAATGTGGTCCACTGGAGAAGGGAATGGCAAACCACTTCAGTATACTTGCCTTGAGAACCCCATGAACAGTATCAAAGGGAAAAATGATAGGATACTGAATGAGGAATTCCCCAGGTCGGTAGGTGCCCAGTATGCTACTGGAGCTCAGTGGAGAAATAACTATAGAAGGAATAAAGGGATGGAGCAAAAGCAAAACCAATACCCAGTTGTGGATGTGACTGGTGATAGAAGCAAGATCCGGTGTTGTAAAGAGCAATATTGCATAGGAACCTGGAATGTTAGGTCCATAAATCAAGGCAAATTGGAAGTGGTCAAAGAGGAGATGGCAAGAGTGAATGCCGACATTCTAGGAATCAGTGAATTAAAATGGACTGGAACGGGTGAATTTAACTCGGATGATCATTATATCTACTACTGTGGGCAGGAATCCCTTAGAAGAAATGGAGTAGCCATCATGGTAAACAAAAGAGTCAGAAATGCAGTACTTGGATGCAATCTTAAAAACGACAGAATGATTTCTGTTCGTTTCCAAGGCAAACCATTCAATATTAGAGTAATCCCGGCCTATGCTCCAACCAGTAATGCTGAAGAAGCCGAAGTTAATCGGTTCTATGAAGACCTACAAGACCTTTTAGAACTAACACCCAAAAAAGATGTCCTTTTCATTATAGGGGACCGGAATGCAAAAGTAGGAAGTCAAGAAACACCTGGAGTAACAGGAAAATTTGGCCTTGGAGCACGGAATGAAGCAGGGCAAAGGCTAATAGAGTTTTGTCAAGAGAACGCATTGGCCATAGCAAACACCCTCTTCCAACAACACAAGAGAAGACTCTACACATGGACATCACCAGATGGTCAACACCAAAATCAGATTGATTATATTCTTTGCAGCCAAAGATGGAGAAGCTCTATACAGATAGCAAAAACAAGACCAGGAGCTGACTGTGGCTCAGATCATGAACTCCTTATTGCCAAATTCAGACTTAAATTGAAGAAAGTAGGGAAAACCACTAGACCATTCAGATATGACCTCAATCAAATCCCTTATGATTATACAGTGGAAGTGAGAAATAGATTTAAGGGACTAGATCTGATTGATAGAGTGCCTGATGAACTCTGGACGGAGGTATGTGACATTGTACGGGAGACAGGGACCAAGATCATCCCCATGGAAAAGAAATGCAAAAGAGTGAAATGGCTGTCTGAGGAGGCCTTACAAATAGCTGTGAAAAGAAGAGATGCGAAAAGCAAAGGAGAAAAGGAAAGATATAAGCATCTGAATGCAGAGTTCCAAAGAATAACAAGGAGAGATAAGAAAGACTTCCTCAGTGATCAATGCAAAGAAATAGAGGAAAACAACAGAATAGGAAAAACAAGAGATCTCTTCAAGAAAATTAGAGATTCCAAGGGAACATTTCATGCAAAGATGGGCTCGATAAAGGACAGAAATGGTGTGGACCTAACAGAAGCAGAAGATTTTAAGAAGAGGTGGCAAGAATACACAGAACTCTACAAAAAAGATCTTCACGACCAAGATAGTCACGATAATGTGATCACTGACCTAGAGCCAGACATCTGGAATGTGAAGTCAAGTGGGCCTTAGGAAACATCACTACTAACAAAGCTAGTGGAGGTGATGGAATTCCAGTTGAGCTATTTCAAGTCTTGAAAGATGATGCTGTGAAAGTGCTTCACTCAATATGCCAGCAGATTTGGAAAACTCAGCAGTGGCCACAGGACTGGAAGAGGTCAGTCTTCATTCCAATCCCAAAGAAAGGCAATGCCAAAGAATGCTCAAACTACCGCACAATTGCACTCATCTCACACACTAGTAAAACCATGCTCAAAATTCTCCAAGCCAGGCTTCAGCAGTATGTAAACCGTGAACTCCCAGATGTTCAAGCAGGTTTTAGAAAAGGCAGAGGCACCAGAGATCAAATTGCCAACATCCGCTGGATCATGGAGAAAGCAAGAGAGTTCCAGAAAAACATCTATTTCTGCTTCATTGACTATGCCAAAGCCTTTGACTGTGTCGATCACAATAAACTGTGGAACATTCTGAAAGAGATGGGAATCCCAGACCACCTGACCTACCTCTTGAGAAACCTGTATGCAGGTCAGGAAGCAACAGTTAGAACTGTACATGGAACAACAGACTGGTTCCAGATAGGAAAAGGAGTACGTCAAGGTTGTATATTGTCACCTTGCTTATTTAACTTATATGCAGAGTACATCATGAGGAACGCTGGGCTGGAAGAAGCACAAGCTGGAATCAAGATTGCCGGGAGAAATATCAATAACCTCAGATATGCAGATGACACTACCCTTATGGCAGAAAGTGACGAGGAACTCAAAAGCCTCTTGATGAAAGTGAAAGAGGAGAGTGAAAAGGTTGGCTTGAAGCTCAACATTCAGAAAACAAAGATCATGGCATCTGGTCCCATCACTTCATGGGACATAGATGGAAAAACAGTGGAAACAGTGTCAGACTTTATTTTTTTGGGCTCCAAAATCACTGCAGATGCTGATTGCAGCCATGAAATTAAAAGACGCTTGCTCCTTGGAAGGAAAGTTATGACCAACCTTGATAGTATATTGAAAAGCAGAGACATTACTTTGCCAAGCAAGGTCCGTCTAGTCAAGGCAATGGTTTTTCCCGTGGTCATATATGGTTGTGAGAGTTGGACTGTGAAGAAAGCTGATCGCCGAAGAATCGATGCTTTTGAACTGTGGTGTTGGAGAAGACTCTTGAGAGTCCCTTGGACTGCAAGGAGATCCAACCAGTCCATTCTAAAGGAGATCAATCCTGGGTGTTCATTGGAAGGACTGATGCTAAAGCTGAAACTGCAATACTTTGGCCACCTCATGCGACGAGTTGACTCACTGGAAAAGACTCTGATGCTAGGAAAGGTTGGGGGTGGGAGGAGAAGGGGACGACAGAGAATGAGATGGCTGAATGGCATCACCGACTCTGTGGACATGAGTTTGAGTGAACTCCGGGAGTTGGTGATGGACAGGGAGGCCTGGCGTGCTGTGATTCATGGGGTCGTGGAGAGTCGGACACGACTGAGCGACCAAACTGAACTGAACTGAGGCAAGAAGACCTGAAAGATAAGTTTCAACCTGAAACTTTAATTTCTAAGATCCACTTTACATAAATTAAATCCAAATAGTGAAGTCATTTAGCAAGTCAGCCTATCTACAAATTAGATCATAGGTGAATAAAAGCAAACAAATCAAATAGAAAGCAAGTTGAAAAATAAAAATGTGAAAAGTGTTTTCAAATTAAGTTTTTTCTTTTAAAATTTAAATAAAATATTTTCCCAGTACTTGGGAAACTCTCTGTCATTATATAAATGGACAGATTTCTCCATGTAGGCTTTAATATACTAACTAAACAAAATTCCAAATATCTTTTTAAAAATAACAAATGTATGAATGCACTTATTTCACTTTGTAGTGAAATAGTAGTAGTGCTTTGCTTGGACATGTTTCAAATTCTTATTGTGACAAGAAAAAAATTTCAAACCAATATAAAGTTTTAGAGTCATCTTGGTCAATTAGTTAAATCAAACCATGAGCCAGAACACCAAGTTACATTAGTCTTTTTACAGATATATATTTTTCTTTTCAAGGTGTCATCTTGCACAGAACATATATGAAAAATTATATATGGCATGTGCAAAAAAAATTTTCACAAGAAATGAGCAAAATATTACACTTTGTTTTAAAGGCATTGTCAACTTTGGATAGAAGTAGGGTTGTGTTTGGGCTTCCCTGGTGGCTCAGCAGTAAAGAATTCACTTGCAATTCAGGAGACACGGGTTCGATCCCTGGGTCGGGAGGATCCCCTGGAGGAGGGCATTGCAATCCACTTCAGTATTTTTGCCTGGAGAATCCCAGGGACAGAGGAGCCTGGCAGTCTACAGTCCATAGGGTCATAAAGAGTCAGATATGACTGAGCGATTAAGCATGCACACATGGGCTTGTATTCACTCCCCAATACCAGTATAATTTTTATATTTGATTAGATTAGAAAACTAAGGCTTATCATTGAGTATTGGTACCATTTCATGATTAAGAAAAACAACATGGCTTACAGAACCTTCCTGGCATGTCATGCTTTCCAGCCGAATGCCACCCATGTTCTTTAGAGCATATTCAAAACAGAAGCACAAAAATGAGAACTCATAACAAGGTACCTCAAGGAGAGTCACAGAGAGTGAGTCATACTGTTGTGGGCCAGTTGTGGGGCCAAGAAATCGGAAAAGAAGAGAGGAACAAATTCTCCAGATTAAACACAACCTTAAGGGCTTCCCTGGTGGCCCAGTGGTGAAGAATCCACCTGCCAATGCAGAAGACACGAGTTTGATCCCTGATCCAGGAAGATCCCACATGCCCTGGAGCAACTAAGCCCGCACACGACTACTGAGCCAGTGCTCTAAAGCTCTGGCACCACAACTACTGAGTCCATGTGCCGCAACTACTGAAGCCCGTGTGCCCTAGAGCCTGCGCTGCACAACAAGAGAAGCCACCACAACAAGAAGCCTGCACACCACAGCTAGAGAATAGCCCCTGCTCTCCATAACTATAGGAAAGCCCGATAAGCAATGAAGAACCAGCACAGCCAAAAATAAATAAAATTACTTTCTTAAAAAACTTAAAATTTTGTGTCTATCAAAAATTGTGTGGGAAGGTATGGGGTAAAACTGATAAAAGATGGATGAATGAATGATTAGGGAGTTTGGGTTTGGATTGCACAAAGCATTCTGGCATCCTCAGGTCTGCTCTTTCCCCTAGAAGAGAGTAGCTTCTGTTGCCAGGCATTAGAATATGGGTTTGAACTTAGCTCTATCACAATAGCCACTGGAGTATTTCCATCAGCACTGTTGAGCCCAGACCAGCTCATAAGAACTGATGCTAAACTTACTGCAACTTAGTTCCCATAGGATAGATATATGTGAAGAACAAATATAAATAAGATTCTTAAATAAATAGGCAATATGGAGCAATGTGAAGACCAGAGGATTTCGAATCAGGCAGAACCAGGATCAATTCCTATCATTTAGTGGTTGTATAACCTTTGGCGGCTTCCTTAACTTCTCTGTGCCTCAAATGCTTCATCTATAAAATGAGGATAATGATTTCAATCCTGCAAAGATTCTTTGAGGATTACATGATTGATAGTTCTTGCCTCAGATCAGTACAAAAAATGTTAGTTGTGTGGGAGCAAAAGTTGGAATGCTGGAAACTGAAATGAGGCACCTGAAGCCACCTCAAAGGAGATGCTGAAGTTAGAGTGACTTCTAAGAAGAAGGGTTATCAAGCATCTAATCTGAGGCTGATTTTAAAAGCACAGGCTTGGGCAGAAACTCAAAGAATAGCACCTATGCAAAGTAAGAGGCATGCTGGTCATGCTTCCACATATTTTGAGGCAAAAGCTTAGGGATTTGTTAATAATGTTCAATTATCTACATAGGTGATTAACTAGGTTTTGACCTTCATCCCCTGGCTTCTTTTTACTTCTTGTCATACTCATCTTGTTCTGCTTGTTGACATTTACACTTTTCTTTCTCTGCAACTGCAAAAGCTAGAAGAATAGGTCTGGTCAACCTAACCAGAGAAAACCTTCCACACCCCAAGCGGAATTGAGTTAGAAAAGTAACGTATCTGAGCTAGACAGAAGACAATTTCTTGTAAAATTTTCCCATTGGTCTGAGAGGTGAAATACCATTGATCCATAGCAAGAGTAGGGAAAGCAGGGAGAAAGGACGCGGTGTCCATGGGCATTCAGCTCTTCCTGACTACGGTCCTCACAGTTTGACCTCATTCTTTCATGTAAGTATAATCAGTGTCATGACCGTGAACCACATCTATATTGAAATGCTGAGAACTGGAGTTGCAAACAGAGATAGCTTGGTGTCTGCTACCCCTTCCTCTAATTGTATGAAAAAAGTTAGCTTCAAGTCAACTGTTGCCTGGTTGAAAAAAATGTGGAAGTGAGTGACACACACGAGGTCAGATAAAAATACACTCTCCACCTTACTGCTTCACTGAGAAAGTGAATGTAATTCTGTCCTGCCTAGTGGATAGACATTTTCGATCAGCAGCCTTATGACAGCTAAATGTACTGCTGGATGGTACATGATGCAACTTTGGTTAGAAAAAAAGAGTGATGGCATGGGGGGAAACCCACAAGGTTTTAAGCCTATTTATCAATGTCTCTTAACCTTTTGCAATTTTAATGAACATTTAATCTGAGGTCATGGAAGATGTGTAGCTGAAACTAAAAATGAAGAGCTGTATTTTATTAGCTTGATGTATGTTAAATCTCTATGATAATAATAGTTTAGAAACTAAATTGTGACTTCAATAAGGGTTAGTATCAGTATATGACAATAAAATTCATTTGGGAGGAGGCAAGAGAGGGCTTTTGGCTTGTTAAATAAACACTATTTAAATCTCAACATCAATTTCTGTGTTATTGTACTGAATTTTCCTCTGCTTTCCAGAGGATCACGTTATAGACTTAGCTATATAGATTGTCCATATATTAAGGCTCGTTGGAATTTGAGAAACCTCTCAAAGTGAATGAAAATAGATTCCTCCCTCCCCACATTGAGAAAGAACTATACCCTCCCATTTTAACTCAGTTAAAAAGGGGGAAAAATTAAAAAGGAAAAACAGCTTCTGAATTCAACTGACTCTTTTTTTCCTATTAAGACTAAGTTGAAAATTGGATATCCAATTTACCACCGAGAGGGTATTCAAATATTTCTGCTCAATCCCTCATTGCTTCTAAATTCACTCAAAGGCAAGATTATTAATTCCTCCTGACAGAAAATCAAGATTTAATGAGCAGCTGACAGCCCTTAGGAGTTACTGGGGAAATTTAATAGGATAGTTTTGACTAAATAATGTGCTTTTACATATATGAAAAACACATTATGCAGAATGACGAACATACAGTAAATGTTAGTTTAGTGGTTAAACTTCTGGCCAAGTGGTTCATTTTACAGGAATATATATTTTTATCAGACTTCCAAGAAAAAGAGCTATATTGTCTCCTACATTCTTACCTGGACTATACATTTTCGCAGATGGCCACAAAATCTTGCATTCATTTTTAATTCAAATAAATAGCTATTTTGTCTCTTACTAAGTACTAAGTACTAGAGGAGATAGAGTTAAATAGTGTTTCTGCTTTCAGGATTCCAAATCTCGTGGGTGATGGAGATAGGATAATGAGACAACTATGACACACAAAAAAATAAGTGCAATAGCAGTGGGACAAGGGCAAAGAAATAGTACTGGATTTGGGGGCAAGTGGATGGGAGTGGTATGCATGTTCAGGCAGCAAGTCTTCATGAATGAATTTGTATCTGAAATAAGCCTGGAAGATTTGGGGCTTTCTTGGTGCCTCAGATAGTAAAGAATCTTCCTGCAATGCAGGAGACTCAAGTTCAATCCCTGGGTCAGGAAGATCCCCTGGAGGAGGGCATGGCAACCCACTCCAGTATTCTTGTCTGGAGATTCCATGGACAGAGGAGCTTGGCGGGCCACAGTCTATAAGGTCACAAAGAATTGGACACGACTGAGTGACTACACTTTCACTTTTTCACTTGAAGAGTGAATGTTGGGGAAATGGTGAGGAAAGCCATTCAGGTGGGAAAGGTAAAGTCTAGTCAGAGAAAAGGGAATCATTCTGTCTGCCTGGAGTCGAGGGTAGGTGAAGGGGGAAGGAGTGAAAAAATGTAGGCAGACAAGTTCTATCGAAGATTATTATGGATGGTCTTGAATACCAAGTTGAGTCCATAATTAAGTGTCCAACTTGTCTCGCCAACTGGATTCTAAATATTTCAGGCATAGAGACTGTTTGAATGTGTCTTTGCTATTTCCACAGCAGCCCGGGACAACAAGCTTGGATGCAGAATAGGTCTGCAATAAACAGTCAAGCAACTGAATGGGTTGTAAAATTATTTTTCAGTGGATCTTTATCTTTTACTTTTTCTTAAGCCTTCATTTTAAACCTCCTTTAGAAGCAGAGTTTAAATTGCCATTTGAAGATGAAAACATAAATAGAATGTTAGCCCAGTGATTCAGGTAAGCATTAGAGTCCTACCTAAAAGAAAGTGCTGCTGCTGGAGCTCAGGGAGTCTATAGAGCCCGGTGCCCCTTGAACCAAACCTGTTAAAGTAATATCCTGTGGTACATTTTATAAGAAAGCTAACTTCTAGTCAGTAAAAATGACATGGTCTAAGTGATTTTTATATAGGATTTTAGCTTTCAGATCGCCTCCACAGGGAAATAACATCAAACCTAAAATTGAGGTGGAAAAATGGAGATGCAGAGACACTGAGTCTTGTACATTGATTTTATTTCTGGTTCCCTCTCTCCTCAGAGGAACACTCTACAACAAACTGAAAAGAAGCTAGTGATAATCCGTTTATAAATTACATTTTGTTGACTGTAATGACAACTGAATCACTTTGGTTTTAGACCCTCTACTTAATGATTAACGATCACATTAAATAATATTTAAGTATGCATATTATTGATTTAATATTCTAACTAGCTTTCGTTTCGTAGGAACAGGATATATTTTATATGCTTGTAATTCAATTTAAAGAAAACTTACTAGTGTTCCCCTTCCCTTCCAACTACAATTTCATGTGATGTGATACTATTTGAATCCCTGGGACAGTAAATTGAAGGAGTTTGATAGGGAAGGGTACTTCTTATGTTTCTGATGAATAAACATAATATGAATTAATCTTATTTGTATCAACAGTTAGTAATGCACTTACAAAGAAAGTTCAACAGTTATTAAAATAAAGCATCAAAGAATCAATTTAAATCTAAGGTTGCTGATAGATTTGAGAGTGACAGATCAATCACAGTACCTGACACCAACTGGCATTCAATATTTTTTGAATGAAGAAAAGGTAAATATTTCTCAGTACAATTAAAGAATAATATATGTAGAGATATTTTAAATATGTTGAATGGAGGTTCTTCAAGGAGTACTTTAAAATAATGGATACAACCTAGAGGGGTGGGACGGAGTGGGAGGTGGGAAGCAGGTTCAAGAGGAAGGGGACATATTGATTCATGTCAATGAATGGCAGAACGCAAACAATACTGTAAAGCAATTATCTTTCAATTAAAAATAAATTTAAAAAATTCATCAGTATAAAAAAATAATTCCACTTAAGAATATACTAGGCTTGGCCATGATTTTTTCATAGTCCTTTAAATTCTAGCATAGATTACATATGAACACATATTATGTGCAGCTTCTCCCATCCAGAGGTAGAATCCATTTCCCCCAACCCTTCAATCTGGACTGGCTTTGTGACTTGCTTTGACTAACAGAACGCAGCATAAGTGACACTGTGACTTCTGACCCAGGCTCTGGAGACTGTGTAGCTTCCATCCTTGACCTCCTGAAACACTGCACAGGCCACATGAGAAGCTTGCACTTCTTTCTGGAGAGGCCATGAGATTGGAAATGCTGGCCTGACATTCCCAACTAACCACCAGGCATGTGAGTGAGTCCACCCTGAATCATTCAATCCAACAGAGCCTCCATGTAACTGTAGCCACGTGAGTGATCTTAGGCAAGCCTAGCAGGGGAACTGACTAATTGAGGCCTGATCAAATTGCAGCATCAAGAAATATTTTTCATTATATTTGAGGAGGTTTTTTATACAGCAATTGATAGTGGATATATCTTCCAATATTAACACTTATCCTTTCTTGAGCCCCTTATTCCTTCTACTCTTGCTTGCTCTTTTCACTTTTCACCTTGATCACAGACGATTTTACTCAGTAAATTTCTTGGCTTTTCAAAATGTCCCCTCTTGGTCATTTTCTCAGCCATATATTGGTTATGTTCTTGCTGCTGAGTTTAGCATGTATATTTAAGACCAGTAAGAAGAATTTTGTGTTCTAGGCTACAGAATGATACAACCACCATTCAGAGCCCTGGCAGGTAAAGGCTAAGTAAGTCTCCCTTGGCTACAGTGTCATAGCTTTGTAAGAATGTGTGAAGGGACAACAGGTTAAATTGTCAGTTTTAAATCTAAAACACTATCAAGAAAGAGCCACTGACCAGTCCTGTTTCTTCACATTTAGCAGGTAATAGTGAATCACCTTCATCTCAGCTGATACACAAAAAGAACTGCCTTTGATAGATCCAAATCAGAATATGAGACATGATGACCAAACCCATGTTTGTGTTTACTTACATACAAGTAATATGTCCTAATGTATTTGAGTTCTCCAAACCAATGATTCAGCCTAGTATCTGTCACTGGTTACATTCTCATATAAACCTCAGCTAGGGTCTTGTCTTACCCTTACTCAGTCCTCTACTTGAAGCCTGAAACACTTACTGAGGGTCTTCTGACTGACTGGAAGGCAGGCATAACTGGTTACTGTAAGACTATGTGAAAAAAGCAATCATGCCATGTCAGCAACTCCAAGATGCCCAGCAATCTGCTTAATCTCATGCCTATCAGAAAAAAAGGACCCATTTTGAATCAGCTTTCATCTGATTCCACTGAAGTCATTTAGATCCACATTGTGCTTCCAAGAAGGCTTACGGGCCAAAACCACCAAAAGGCTGATCAGCCCCTATCTTTTCAACACCTTCTAGGACATCTTGCTATCTCCCTTTGCAACAGTCTTTCACAATCCTTACAGAACAAAACAATGCTTTAAAGTCCATGATCTAAGTTGGTGATTTAAACATGATAATGTTTATTTCTCCTGAGAGGAAACAGAAAGACACCTCCTCTTTAGAATTCTAGAGCCACATTTATTTTTGTTTCCGTGATTATGTTTCTCAACTATACTCTTGCCCAGGGTTTATAATGGAATGAAAATTCTAGAAAGAATTCAAAGAAGCCAAATGTGTTTTGGCATATGCACCCAGGCACACACACACACACAAGCACATATGAATACTTGAAAAAAGAACAATCACTCTGGGTTTGTCCTCTCCTTGCCAGCTCAAGTATATCATGGCATAGCAATGCAGCAGTAATATTTACATTCTGTCCAGATATGACAGGAAGGAATAGAGTCACAAAAGACTTATTTTAGATCATCACATCTTCCTGTTGAGTACGTCAGTAATCTATCCCTCCCTGCTTTTTCACTGCATGTAATATAGAGGCAATGTCAGTCAGAGAGATGACTTGAGAGAATGAAAGTTTGCTCTCCTAACTTACCTACCCTTGCCCTAGTTTCAGTTATTACATTACAGTCCTTCTTGGAGACCTCAAAATGATTTCTCTAGTACCTGTAAAAGTCATTTCATCCCAATTTTTAAAATGCTAGATGCAAATGCTTCAGTGAAAAATTGCGGAGTACCCTAATATGTATTGGACTTCCCTCATGGCTTAGCTGGTAAAGAATCCACCTGCAATGTGGGGAGACCTGGGTTCAATCCCTGGGTTGGGAAGATACTCTGGAGAAGGGAAAGGCTACCAACTCCAGTATTCTGGACTAGCGAATTTCATAGACTGTATAGTCCATGGGGTCGCAAAGAGTCGGACATGACTGAGCAACTTTCACTTTTACTAGTAAGTATCTAAGTGGATTGAGACCCTTGCGAAGTATAATTAACTCTCTCCTCTTCTCCTTATCCTCGTGGCTTGAATTTTCTTTAATTTCCTTTGCTTCAGAAACAGAATTCTAGTTTGGCATTTAATATTTGGGAGTAAATGTCAGGGTGAACTGGGGAGTTAGTTGCTGA
Source organism: Moschus berezovskii (assembly GCF_049115385.1). Taxonomy (NCBI): domain Eukaryota; kingdom Metazoa; phylum Chordata; class Mammalia; order Artiodactyla; family Moschidae; genus Moschus; species Moschus berezovskii. Next base: position 85,993,870 of record NC_142488.1, on the reverse strand, counting down.
TGAGGAATGGACAATTTTTACCACGCCTATAAGTAGAAAGCAATAGGTGGTTTAATTTCCTTAACTCTCAGCTTATGCCCTCTCTTTCTCCTTCTCCCTGAAATTGCAAGAGAGATATACGGACATATCCTATCTAGAAAATTCAATGTCATTGTATGAACAATTATTGGGAAAGATACAGAATTATTATAAATATAATATTTTAAGTACCTATAACTGATGCATCCCGTTCATGGATCACAGCCATGTCATGGTGAAAGGGCTTGCATAACTCAATAAAGCTATGAGCCATGCCGTGCAGGGCTAACTAAGACAAACAAGACATGGTGAAGAGTTCTGACAAAATGTGGTTCACTGGAGGAGGAAATGGCAACCCACTCCAGTATTCTTCCCAGGAGAACCCCATGAACAGTATGAATAGGCAATATGATATGACACTGGAAGATGAGCCGCCAGGTTGGAAGGTGTCCAATATGCTACTGGGGAAGAGTGGAGGGCAATTACTAACAGCTCCAGAAAGAATGAGGCAGCTGGGCCAAAGTGGAAATGAGGCTCAGTTGTGGCTATGTCTGATGGTAAAAGTAAAGTATGTGAACTACAAGTTGGCACTTACCAAGAGCATTGCCAATGACTGAATAACAGGCATTTGCCATCTGCCTCTACAGAGACTGAACCCCATGCTGCTATAGCTGGTGACCTTCAACAATCCCTGGGAGAGTTCTGGGTGGAGTGAGGCACTCTGTGCTCCAGGGAATCTGGTGGGACAGGTCTTCAGATAGTTGGATGTTTTTAGGAACAGATTTTATGATCTCAATCCTTGCATCTCCTCATATCTAGAGAAGCACTAAATCCCTTTGTGGTGACATCAGACCCTCATAACTAACAGAAAACCTTTGTAAATTGAGTGCTTCATGGTATTGAACTCCCCCTTCACCAAAACCTTATATATTGCCTTTCCCCGACTGTCACTTTGGAGCAGTTTCTCAGAGTTATCTGAGATGCTGCCTCCTGGGCTGCAGTCCTCATTTTGCCCCAAATAAAACTTAACTCACAACTCTTAAGTTGTACATCTTTTTTAGTCGACAAGTCCAGTACTGTAAAAAACAATACTGTATAGGAACTTGGAATGTTAGGTCCATGAATCAAGGTAAACTGGACATGGTCAAGCAGGAGATGGCAAGACTGAGTATAGACATCTTAGGAATCGGTGAACTAAAATGGACGAGAATGGGTGAATTTAATTCAGATGACCACTATATATACTACTGTGGGCAAGAATCCTGTAAAAGAAATGGAGTAGCCCTCATAGTCAACAAAAGAGTATGAAATGCAGTACTTGGGTGCAACCTCACAAACCACTGAATGATATCAGCTCCTTTCCAAGGCAAACCATTCAACAGAACAGTAATCCAAGTCTATTGTGAAATGAAATGTTTACTGCTCCACTCTCTACAAGTTAATAAGCCTTTTCCAGATGCAAATGTCCATGCTCTGGTGAAACATAGCCACCTATTTGGAAGCCCTCTGATACTTCCTCCCTGGTAAGCACTGAGGAGCTGGGAGGATGTGAGAGGCTGCTATCCTCCACATCCCCCATCTCTTACACTAAACAAGGAATTAAGATGTGAACAACAAACAAAGCAGTATTGGCCCTGGATAGCTAAAGAGTTCTAAAGAGTCGGACACTACTGAGCTACTAGGCACAGCACAGCTAGATGTATATGAAAGAAATGATTTCAGCAAGCCTGGAAACTTGCGTCTTCCCATATATAGAAGGTCACTAAATCTCTTCCTGTGAGAGATTCAGTTTTGTCTTAATTAAGAATGGTCTTTTAATATTCAGATTACCTGCTCCTTGCTGCAAACTTGAATATAGCCTGGCTCTTCCTTTGCCCCCTCCTTGGAGTCGGCTCTCTTGGGGTCACCTGAGGTGCAGTCTACTAGGCTAACATTTCTACCAAATAAATGTCCTAACATTTAACACTGAATAAATTAACATATTAATTTATTAACAACGAATAAATGTCCTAACATTTCCACCAAATAAAACATAATTCTCAACTTTTAGGTTGCACATAAAATTTTTTAGTCAACACTATGCTTCAACCACTGATGCCAAAGAAGCTGAAGTTCACTGGTTCTATGAAGACCCACAAGATCTTATAGAATTAACACCAAAATAAAAAAAAAAAAAAGTCCTTTGTATCATAGGGGATTGGAATGCAAAAGTAGAAAGTCAGGAGATTACCTGGAATAATAGGAAAGTTTGACCGTGGAGTACAAAATGAAGCAGGGCAAAGGATAACAGAGTTTTGTCAAGAGAACATGTTGGTCATGGCAAACATCCTCTTCCAATAACCCAAGAGACAACTCTAAACGTGGACATCACTGGATGGTCAACACCGCAATCAGATTGATTGTGTCTTACAGCCAAAGATGGAGACGCTCTATACAGTCAGCAAAAACAAGACTGGGAGCTGATTGTGGCTCAGATCATTAGCTCCTTATTGCAAAATTCAGACTTAAATTGAAGAAAGTTGGGAAAACCATCAGGCCATAAGGTATGACCTAAATCAAATCCCTTATGATTATACAGTGGAGGTGATGAATAGCTTCAAGGGATTAGATCCAGTAGACAGAGTGCCTGAAGAACTATGCATGGAGGTTCTTAACATTGTACAGGAAGCAGTAACCAAAATCATTACAAATAAAAATAAATGCAGGAAAGCACAGTGGTTGTCTGAGGACGTTTTACACATAGCTGAGGAAAGAAGAAAAGCGAAAGTCAAGGGAGTAAGGGAAATATATATCCAATGGGATGCAGAGTTCCAAAGAACAGCAAGGAGAGATAAGAAGGCCTTCTTAAGTGAACAATGCAAATAGAGGAAAACAATAGAATGGGAAAGACTAGAGATGGCTTCAAGAAAACTGGAGATATCAAGAGAATATTTCATGTAGCAATGGGCATAATAAAGGACAGAAACAGTAAATACCTAACAGAAGTAGAAGAGATTAAGAAAATGTGGCAAGAATACACAGAAGAACTATACAAACTAGATCTTAATGACCCAGATAATCACGATAGTGTGATCACTAACCTAGAGCTAGATATCTTGGAGTGTAACGTCAATTGGGCCTTAGGAAGCATTACCATGACAAAGCTAGTGGAGGTGAACAGAATTCCAGATGAGTTATTTCAGATCCAAAAAGATGATGTTGTTAAAGTGCTGTAATCCATATTAGCAAATTTGGAAAACACAGCAGTGGCCACAGGACTGGAAAAGGTCAGTTTTCATTCCAATCCCAAAGAAAGGCAATGCAAAAGAACCTTAAAACTACTATACAAATTTCACATGCTAGCCAGGTTATGCTCAAAATCTTTCCAGTTAGGCTTCAGTAGTACGTGAACCAAGAACTTCCAGATGTACAAACTGGGTTTCAAAGAGGCAAAAGAAACAGAGATCAAATTGCCAATATTCGTTGGTTCATGGAGAAAGCAAAGGAATTTCAGAAAAACATCTACTTTTTCTTCATTGACTAAACTAAAGCCTTTGACTGTGTTGATCATAATAAACTGTGGAAAATACTTAAACAGAGGGGAATACCAGACCACCTTACCTGTCTCCTGAGAAACCTGTCTGCACGTCAAGAAGCAACAGTCAGAACTGGACTTAGAACAACTGCCTGGTTCAAAGTTGGGGAAGGAGGATAGTAAGTCTGCTGCCACCTTGCTTATTTAGCGTCTATATGGAGTACATCATGTGAAATTCCAGGTTGGATGAATCACAAGTTGGAATCAAGTTTGCCAGGAGAAATATCAACAACCTCAGATATGTAGATGATACCACTTTAATAGCAGAAATTGAAGAGGAACTAAAGAGCCTCTTGATGAAAGTGAAAGAGGAGAATGAAAAAGCTGGCTGAAAACTCAACATTCGAAAAAATGAGAATATGGCATCTGGTCCTATCACTTCATGGCAAATAGAAGGGGAAAAAATGGAAGCATTGACAGATTTTATTTTCTTGGGCACCAAAATCATGGTGACTGCAGCAATGAAATTAAAAGATGCTTGCTCCCTGGAAGGAAAGTTATGACAAACCTAGACAGCATATAAAAAGCAGAGATATCACTTTGCCAACAAAGGTCTATCTAGTCAAAGCTATGGTTTTTCCAAGAGTCATGTACAGATGTGAGAGTTGGACCAAAAAGAAGGCTGAGCGCAGAACTGATGTTTTCAAATTGTGATGCTCGAGAAGACTCTTGAGAATCCCTAGGAGAGCAAGGAGATTAAACCAGTCAATCCTAAAGGAAATCAACCCTGAATATGCACTGGAAGGACTGATGCTGAAGCTGAAGCTCCAATATTTTGGCTACCTGATATGAAGAGTCGACTCACTGGAAGACCGTGATACTGGGAAAGATTGAAGGCAGGAAGAAAAAGGGGCGACAGAGGATGAGATGGTTAGATAGCATCACCAACTCAATGTACATGAATTTGAGCAAACTTCAGGAGACAGTGGAGGACAGAAGAACCTGGTGGCAGATTTTTGCAACCCATGGGGTTGCAAAGAGTTAGACATGATTTAATGACTGAACAACAACAACATAACTGATGCTTAGCAAAGGCACTGAAGGTCTTGCACCCTTTTTTCTAAAAAATGTTTACAATAAGGCTGCTAAACCACTCTTTGTCTTCTAGACTATCTTTCCATATAATTGTTATTTGTTAAGAGTTTACCTTCACAGCTTTAAAATTCTGCCATGATTACCACTTTATACATGATGGATTTGTATGTTTAATTTAGATCTTCTAATCAGTTACATAATGATGATCAATTCTCTTTAATAACTTGGTGATATTAAGATATCTAAGATTTTCTTTGTATTTTTATTGTATTTATAATTTACAACCTTGTTTTAAAAACATGCAAAACAACCACATATGACTGAAGTCCATGAAACTATTCTAAAGTTAAGTACTACGTCACTTAATCTCAGCTAATTAAGAGAAAATTCTACTATAGATTTTGCAAATCAATGAGAAACTGTTAATATCTTGTTTGCATTTGTGTACAGGTATACATTATATGATATGTTATCTTTATGTTTACTCTTATGAAAGTGTCTATTTCTAGCTGGTATTTCCGACTTGTAGAACTCTTCTTTTTAAATTAAACACACACATATACACCCTTGGGGTGGAGTGGGAAACAGGAGAAAGGTAAATAAAATAGTAGCAAACTTTGACTGTGTGGATCACAATAAACCGTGGAAAATTCTGAAAGAGATGGGAATACCAGACCACCTGACCTGCCTCTTGAGAAACCTGTATGCAGGTCAGGAAGCAACAGAAGTGGACATGGAACATTGGACTGGTTCCAAATAGGAAAAGGAGTACGTCAAGGCTATATATTGTTACCCTGCTTATTTAACTTATATGCAGAGTACATCATGAGAAATGCTGGGCTGGAGGAAGCACAGGCTGGAATCAAGATAAACAGGAGAAATATCAATAAACTCAGATATGCAGATGACACCACCCTTATGACAGAAAGTGAAGAAGAACTAAAGAGCCTTTTGATGAAAGTGGAAGAGGAGAGTGAAAAAGTTGGCTTAAAGCTCAACATTCAGAAAACTAAGATCATGGCATCTGGTCCCATCACTTCATGGCAAATAGATGGGGAAACAGTGGGCTACAAAATCACTGCAGATGGTGATTGCAGCCATGAAATTAAAAGATGCTTGCTCCTTGGAAGGAAAGTTATGACCAACCTAGACAGCGTATTGAAAAGCAGAGACATTACTTTGTCAACAAAGGTCTGTCTAGTCAAGGCTATGTTTTTCCAGTGGTCATGTATGGATGTGAGAGTTGGATTATAAAGAAAGCTGAGCGCTGAATAACTGATACTTTTGAGCTGTGGTATTGGAGAAGACTCTTGAGAGTCCCTTGGACAGCATGGAGATCCAACCAGTCCAACCTAAAGGAAATCAGTCCTGAATATTCATTGGAAGGACTGATGCTGAAGCTCACTTAATTGAAAAGACCCTGATGTTGGGAAAGATTGAGGGCAGGAGGAGAAGGGGACGACAGAGGATGAGATGGTTCGATGGCATCACCGACTCGATGGACATGAGTTTGGGTGGACTCCGGGAGTTGGTGATGGACAGGGAGGCCTGGCGTGCTGTGGTTCATGGGGTCGCAAAGAGTCGAACACAACTGAGTGACTGAACTGAACTGAACTGAAACTGTGTCTATTCATCTAAACTTAAAAAAAAAAAAAAGTAAATATTTTCCACTCAGATCTTATCAATGACTGCTTTCAGTTCATATATTTCTCTCTTCTGGATCTTGAATTGAGCCATTTTGGGCAAATATTTGCTAATGCTAAGAGGATACTGAGTATGAGAATGACAGATGACAAGCATTGTGTTTAGGGATTTTTCACTGCTAGAGCAGATGGATAATCATAGGCCAATGGTGAAAGATTATGCCTTTGGATAGCAAAATACTTTGCTATCCAGTGGCATTTTTTGGTCATATTTCTCATCAGTAAATTTAGCATAATCCTAAACAATCTACAATGAAGTAAACATGTAATCTACTTCTTAATGAATGATTATTTGATGCTTATGATGGGCATACTATATGAGGTATAAATTTATATATATCTTTATTTCTTTCTCATTCTCTGGTACTACCCCATAGGATAGGGTGGCAAACTAGAATTAAGTTCAGTTACAAAAAATAAAGTTATATTTCTTATGTACCTAAATTTGTGAATTTTAGATTCATGCCCATTATGTATATGTGTGTGTATACCAAAATCTAATGTTTCTGTGCCCTTTTAAAATTGAGTACCAAAGTTAACTGGTAAGTCACTTCAGTCGTGTCCGACTCTGTGTGACCCCATAGATGGAAGCCCACCAGGCTCCCCTGTCCCTGGGATTCTCCAGGCAAGAACACTGGAGTGGGTTGCCATTTCCTTCTCCAGTGTGTGAAAGTGAAAAGTGAAAGTGAAGTCGCTCAGTCATGTCTGACTCGTAGCGACCCCATGGACTGCAGCCTACCAGGCTCCTCTGTCCATGGGATTTTCTAGGCAAGAGTACTGGAGTGGCTTGCCATTGCCTTCTCCGAAGTTAAAGGAATAAATAAATAAAATGGTATATTAAAAGAAGTTATTATAGACATCTGTCCATACCATGGGAGTCTTAAATGCAATTGCCAGGTCACCTGTTTCTTTTTTAGAGGGTATAGCTTTAAATCTAAATTATTTCAACTTTCAGAAAATGACATATGCTGTTGTCTGGCTTAAACCTAATGAAACTCAAGTGAATTCCAATTCTGAACCTGCAAATATTCCAGGATTTGGCTTTTAAAATGCCAATACATTTGAAGGTCAGGATCAAGAAAATAGAAGGAGCATATTGTTTTAAGTCAGAATTTAGTCACTCCTTTTACCCTTTGGAGAACCTTGGACCTTGTACAGAGACCTCTCTGGAAGATCTAGTCTAATCACGATTGAAAATCTGACTACATTTTTTCCAGGCTACAGTGCCTCACTTCCATGATTATAGCTAAGGCACCAGGGAGAGAAGGAAGTCATTCTGACTGCTGACAAATATTTTTGTCCATGGACAGATTTTTGGGTAACCTTTCAGTATTCAGCTATTTAATACTTTTTATTGGGTTACAAAACCGTTGCTGTAATGCAGTGAGCAAGGTGTTATTTGTTTTTCTCTCTTCTTTCTAAATACATTTAGTATTCAGAAAATGAAAATGGTCAGTGACCACAAGCAAAAAGTGGAGACAGACATTAAATAGAGTTCAAAGTAATCTTGTGGAACAATGGCATAGTGTAGAGTCTTAGTGGAGGCTTGAATCTATGTATAGGTGTAAGTTTCTTTATTCGGTGTTTCAGAAATAGATCTCCTAAGATAGAAATCAACCACAAAGCAAAGTCAATTTAGTTTATCTTCACTTTTGACTTTATTTGAGAGGGATTTTCTGGCTAGGACAGCACCCTTTTCAATTTGTTTCTGTATAATGTGCAGCAGATACACTTGATTAATGAACTTATTAACAACCTCTTTAATTATTTTCCAGTAGGTTTCCCCCTCCACTGTTACCAAAACTGCAACAAATCCTCAAAGTTACTGTTCTCTAACTATCATACTCTAAAAATTTTAAAAACAAATTTGTCTCCCTAAAAAGTATAAACAGAAAATGTGAGAAATGTCTAATCTCAAAATAGGTTCCTAAGACCTCTCTTATATATAAATCCTGTATCTTTCATTTCTCTAAAAGCTTTAAATGTCAAGGGATCACAAACATATTTTTGAATGAGCACTTTATACACAGCCCAAACAACTAGAATTATTACTGGGAGGGAAATGCTTCCACAAAAAATATAATAGCTAAGATTATATAAAGAAATATGAAGAATATTCTGGATGTTATCAATCATCCAGTAATATTTAAGTTGTACTTCCCTGGTGGCTCAATGGTAAAGAATCCTTCTGACAATGCAGGAGGCATGGGTTTAATCCCTGGGTCTGGAAGATCCCCTGGAGAAAGGAAATGGCAACCCACTCCAGTATTCTTGCCTGGAAAGTTCCATGGACAGTGAAGCCTGGCAGGCTACAGTCCACGGTGTTGCAAAAGAGATGGACACAACTGAGTGACTAAACAATAACAACCATTTTTAAGCTACATTATATACAAAAGTGAACATTTGATAATCTAGCACAAAGACAAGACAGGTTAGGTATTGAATTTGACCTACTATATTATTTCCCTACTGCCGCCTAAGAAACTACCCCAAATTCAGTGGCTTGAAAATAAATAGCTATGATGTCATAGTTTCTACATGTTGAGAATCTGGGTTTAATTTAGGTGGTGCCAGTGGGACAGGTCTTTTATATATGGTTGCAGTCAAGTCATTGGCCAGGGCTGCAATTTGATCTTATCTGAAGGCTCAACCAGGGCAGGATAGTCTTCCAAGCTTAATCACATGCTTGCTTGTAGCCATCAACTCCTGAATATGTGAGGCTCTCCTTAGGCTGCCTAAGTATCCTCACAACATGGTAGTCAGTGATCCATGAGAGGGACAGAGAGAGAAAGAGCACACAGATCTTTTTGTAACCTAATCTCAGAAGTGACATCCCATGAGTTTTTCCATATTCTATTATTAGAAGCAAGTCACTAGGCCCAACTCACACTCAAAAGACATTAATATCTGGAGGCTGGGATTATGAAGGACCATCTTAGAGGCTGTTTACCATATATTCTAAACTGTGAAAATTAAGCTAACACATTGACTTCCATAAGGCTCAGTCACTTCCGACTCTTTGTGACCCCATGGACTGTAGCCCACCAGGATCCTCTGTCCATGGGATTCTCCAGGCAAAAATACTGGAGTGGGTATCCATTTCCTTCCGCAGGGAATCTTCCCAACCCAGGGACTGAACCCAGGTCTCCTGCATTGCAGGTGGATTCTTTACATTCTGAGCCACCAGGGAAATCGACTTCCATAAACTTGAGTCTTATCACTGCATCACCTAAATGAACTCTGTCCCTTCCAACTATCCTTCATGTAACTGCCCAAGAACAGGAGTGATTTTTAAATTCTATTACTCAAGAACATTTAAAGGTTCCCCACTGCACACAGGATGCTGTTCAAACTTCCATGTCATCTATTTCATCTCCTGTGATCTGACTTTTTACTCTAGTTGCCCTGGAGTACTTGTAAACACTGTACACATTTCACCTTCAATCTTTCTCTGTCTGAAATGCCTCCACCCCATGCTGACTTCCCTTCCTCCTATTTCAATTTTACCCACTGAATTTAACCTATTCACTTAGGACCCAGTTAAAATACTTTGCCATTAATGCCTTCAAGAGGTCTTTAACAAAAGTCAATCCTTCTTTCTTCCATGTTTCCAAGCATATTAGTTTTTACCTCTATTATAGAATTATGCCCATGTACTATATTAAAATTATTTGCCTCTATATCTGTCTCCTCAAATGAACTGTATGCTCCTTGAGGGTATGGATTATGGTTTATTCAGCTTTAATTTTCAAACTTTACAGCACCCAGCACAGTGCCTTGCTTATAATTCAGCATTAAATATATTTTAGACTCAATCACTTGTGTATAATTTTGTATAAGTTTTGTATAATGCAAGTCTCTATTAGATCTCATTCAATCTCATGACATATTCTTTGGCAATAGTATTTTATAAGGTTGCAAGATATATGCTTCTCCATCCAGTATTCATTTATTTATTTTTTTATTATTTTCAAGGTTTTCCATCTATTTTATTTTATTTTTTTTTCAAAAACAATTTTAGGAATCTTTACTTAAAAACAACCTTATCTTAAAGTGTAGTAACTTTGGTTTTACGAGCAGCAAGCAAAGTACAGAAGCAAAAATGCATTACAGGAGCATTAAATTCTACATTAGGTCACAGCGCCTAATCTGAAATCACACCCATAATATCATTTTTCAGGATATCTGGGAAATAGTTATTTCCCAGGATGTCTGAACTATAGCTACTCTATTTTGACTTTTAATTGTTAAAAAAAAAAATTTAATAGCTAAAGCAGATTTCACCATTAATGACGTCAGTGTTTCTCTAGGTATGAGAAGATGCAAGAATTGGAACTCATAAAACCTTTTTCTGAAAAGATCTAACTATCTGAAGGCCTGTTCTGCCAGTTTTTGTTGTAGTTTTTTTTCAGAGTACAGAGTGCCTCATTCCTGATTTTCACCCTGAACTTCTTTCAGGGGGTGTTGAAGGTCAGCAGCTTGCAATGGTCATGATGTAATCTTTGTAGAGGCACCTGGCAAGTACCAACTTCCAGTCAGCAGGGTCCCTTCATAGCCACATATCTGACCATGTGACACCATTTCATGGCCATTGTGTCCCGCGGTGCTGGGAAGGCTCATTCCCAGGTCTAGGGAAGTGATGGGCTACTCAGTGTGCTAAAATTGGACCAGGCCTTGCAAGTAGCAAAAGTCTCTGGACCACTGTCTTACTAGCCTCCTAGTCCAGGAAAATATTTCCTCTTGTTGCTTTTTCCCATACCTAGAGTCACATTATTACAACTATTGATCTCATATGGAACTGTCAGTTCAGCATTATATCATAGGCTCAGTGAAACAAGTGACATAGAAAATAATACAGCCATAGCTAGCAGTTATTAGTAAAATAAGAATTATAAGTCAAGAACTTTCATTAGATAAAGCCTGGTACACCCCAAGTCACCTGACTTCATTCATTAAATGATTATAGTCTGGTGTTAATCTCCTGGTTGTACATTATGGAGCATCCAACCTTTATCTGAAGATTGGAGGTAGTAAGACTCATTTCTTGTATAGTCCCTTGCTGTTATGTGACATTAATGTAAAATTTAATTGAATTCTTAAAGAACACTCTAAGTTTGTTTCTGAAGCTTATCTCAGTGATCTATCTTTGGATGAAGATCAGATGCCTCATGACCTGCAACCAGGACTAAAAAAAAAAAAAAAAGGACATAATTTAAAGGGCTGTCTCCAACCTGGATGGAAGGACTTTTTTCAGAAGAAACATACTACACCAGGATGAGAAGACGACGACATCAGAGGTAGACAGCTTGCCCAAGATGCTGGACCTGATTCGTATGATCATTTATAATGTTTTCTTGACTTCTTAGCCCTCTGCATATAAATCAAATGCTTTTCTACCATAGGCCTGATCCTATGCTAGTTTTAGAAATTAATCCAATTGTCGGGTTTGTAGACATGAAGAAGCTCATTCTGCTTATACAAAAACTCTGTTAGACTTGTGCCATCCTAATGTCCTGAAACCATGGCAACAGTCTGCTTCTAAATTGGAAAATTAAAAACAATAGCTGGAAATCAGAGTCAGGGCTATGGGAAATAAAAGATGGCTGCTTGGCTTTTCCCAGCTCCCTGACAAACCTCATTTTTTATTTGATGGGTTAAAGCCTCCCTGGCTACAGGGCCTCCATAATGAAAAATCACGGAATATTAAGTTTTGTAAATTGTTAAATTAAGTTTCTAGTTTTGTTAATGTCTAATGTTTACTAAGACTCACTGCTGAGACAGTTCCTTGTTATATGATACTTCTAAAAGATTTAATTAAGTTATTTAAAAGGACACTCTAGGTTAGTTTTTAAGGCTTATCTCAGTATCCATCCAGTATTTAAACATACTTGATAATAGTGTAACTGGGTTGCTGGATTTATCAAGGCAGAAGGTGTCAAGCCAAAATGCCATTGAAAGAAGAGGTAAATGACCCAGCACAGAAATTCCAGAAATAGGTACTTCTAATGTGGGATATCTGAAGGCCTTGTTATTTTAATATTCTCTGAGAGGTACAAATATGAAATGGCTATTTCTCTTTTAGGGTATTTGTCATACCTCCAAAATATTCTATTCAAAAATAACTGATCTAAATATTGGGGATAATTTTCATGCAGTTATAATGGGTTAAGATCAGATCAATAGAAATTCTTTAAAAACTAAAAAGCTGACTCATAATATTTTCATCCTGAAGACCTGGAAGTGTTCATGTGACTTCATATGGTTGATAATACATCTGAATACTTCGGTAAGTAGGGTTCTTATTCACAGTAAAATTTACATTGAGCATTCAAGGTAAAAAAAGATATTAAGTTATCAAAAAGATTTATTTTGTCTTTGTCCATAAAATGCCACATAAGAACTGAGACTGAATTTCTATTGATACATTTTAAAACTTATACTCTTTATGATTCACTTAACTGCATTTACCTCTAATTCTTCACTTAGCAAAGTCCTTGAAATTCTTAGAATTCCCTGGTATTACAAGCATTTAGTTGTGTGGCATCTCCATGAAGTGTAAAGCCATTATTTCATTTAGACAGTGCTTTCCCTAAGGATGCATAAAAGATTGGAATGAATATTCTCTGTTGTTTGTGTAAATTATGTTCACCTATATTACCACATAACAGGGAACAGAGTCTTTTAATCACTTTCTACTATTTTCATGTTTTCTATAACACAAAGTACTTGAAATACTGATTATAATAATCAGTATATCAGTAAATATCAAATCATATTTGAATCCTTTGTTCTCTAAAAAACCCCAGATGATAGTGCCCTTGGGCATTATCTATTCTTTATCAAGTATAGCAAAATTTTATGCTATTATTTTCAGGAATTTCCTAGGTTTAGAATTTATAACTATATCTCATATCAAATATAATATTCCTGACACCTGATTTTAATAAATTACTTTAAAACAATTTTAGATTTATAGAAAAATTACAAATATAGTACAAAGTTCTTATATGAATGCCCACTTTCCTGTATTATTATCATCTTACATTAGTGTGGTACATTTATCACAACTAATGAACCAACACTGATACACTATCATTAGGTAAAGTTTATATCTTATTCTGATTTCCTTACTTTTTACTTAATGTCTTTTTTTTTCTGTTCCAGTATCTCATTGAGGATATCATGCAATGTTTAGTTATCATATCTCTTTGGGCTCCTCTAGACTGTGACAGTTTCTCAGACTTTCCTTGTTTCTGATGACCCTGATGATTTTCAGGAGTTATGGTCAAATATTTTGTAGGCTGTCCCTCAGTTTGGGTTTGTCTGGTACTTTTCTCATGATTAGACTGAGATAATGTGTTTGGGGGAGGAAGACCACAAAGGTAAAATGTCATGTTTATCATATGATGGGAATGTATTATCTACATGTTTTATCACCAATGGTGTTGACCTTGGTCGCCTGGCTGAGACAGCCAAGGAACTTAATTTTCATAATTTTCTTTTTTATCCAAAATGTATCAGAGACTTAAGGAAGTAACTAGAGAGTTGTCAGGTTAAAAAAAAAAAACGATGACTTTGGGGACCTAAGCCAGATGGCTTGTTTGATAAGTTAAAAACTGACTAATTACTCTACATATTAAATTGTTGCTTTTATTTAGTCACTAAGTTGTGTCCAACTCTTTGGCGATTCTATGGACTGTAGCCTGCCAGGCTCCTCTGTCCATGGGATTTCCCAGGCAAGGATACTGGAGTGGGTTGCCATTTCCTTCTCCAGGGGATCTTCCCAACCCAGGGATTGAACCCCAGGTCTCTTGTGTCTCCTGCATTAGCAGGCATATTCTTTACCACTGAGCCGCAAGCCCTACATATTAAACATAGCAGACCAAAGCAAACTTTTCCATGTCAGTTGCAAGTCACTGGGCTAGCTAGCTTACTCTGTTGTTAGTCAAATGCCATGTTCTCAGGATAGTCACACAGTCTATGGAGAGGTTTTTTTCTCCTGATAAGCCTTAAGAATGAATGTCTTAAGATGGATTAAAAAAAATTTTTTAATGAAGTATAGTTGATTTACAATGTTGCATTAATTACTTTTACATTGCAAAGTGATTGAGTTATGCATATATATATATATATATATATATATACATTCTTTTTGATATTCTTTTCCATTATGGTTTATCACAGGACATTGAATATAGTTCCTTGTGATATATAGTAGGACCTTGTTGTTCATCCATCCTATGTGTAATAATTTGCCTCAGTTTGGGGGAAAATGGATACATATATATGTATAGCTGAGTCCCTTTGCTGTCCACCAGAAACTATCGCAAAATTGTTAATTGGCTATATTCCAATATAAAATAAAAAGTTTACTAAGAAATAATGGTTTGCCTCTGCTAATCCCAAACTCCCATTCCCCTACCCTCCCTCCTGCTAGGCAACCACACGTCTGTTCTCTATATTAAGATAGATTATAATGTTATGCTAAGTGAGGGCAAGACATGTTTAGCAGTTTGTTTCTACAGTATACTAGTGAGTTTTACTTAGCTTACACTCAACTGATAAATTTCTTCAAAAAAGGTCACAAAAGAAAAACTGTAGAGTTAAAGCTGCCTATACTTTTGGATTTACTTATCAGAGTTTGTACCCAAGTGGCTCATTGGTAAAGAATCCGCCTAACAATACAGGAAACATAGGAGACGCGTTTTGACCTCTGAGTCAGGAAGATCCCCTGGAGAAGGAAATGACAACCCACTCCAGTATCCTTGCCTGGACAATCCCATGGACAGAGGAGCCTGGCGGGCTACAGTTCACAGGGTCGCAGAGTTGGACATGACTGAGCGACTGAGCATGCAGACCTATGTCCTTTGTTTCCAATTACCCACTTGCCCAGTGTGGGGGGAAAAAAGCCTCTTTCTGGGGATGATACTGGGCCAGCATTCAAGATGGAATCAGATTTAGTGACACTTAAGATTTGGCCTCGACTAGAATGCAAAACGAAATGCAAAAGTTTTACAGCTCACCAAACTGCCTCTGCATTCATCCAGAAAAAAATGCTCCAAAGTGTTCAAGCTAGCTTTTCCGAAATATTACAGTTGTAAAATCTGTGACATCAGTAATAGTTGTGCCAAGCATGGGTTTTACTTTCATAAGTTGTTTACCTATGCCAATGTTTAAGTTTACTTCTGTGCAAAAAGATGTGGATAGTAGTTCTCTTTATAGAAAAATCAATGCACCCAAATAGCCATAAAATATAACAGTGTGTACATGTACATGCATTATGCAAGTACAAATAGATCTACATTGGGCCAGATGTGATCTAATCATTCTGGAAGTTCTGTTTAGGTATATGATATTAAAAAATGCTGAAAGGGCTTTTTCCCTCAGAGTGAAGCCATACATTTCACATTACTCCTGGCAAATGATATTTGACATGTAATTTTAAAATGAACCTACTCTAATCTATAGTATAACAACAGGGATAAACACTGAAGCCTTTCATAAGACAAAATGGATTTTAAAATTCTATAAACTTTTAGTTACAAGTAGTTAGAAATGCAATTTAGAATGCTTAAAATGTATTTCTTTCAATGGTTAATTACATTAGAACAGCTATTGTTCAAATGGTGATGGACTAATAAATTGTAACAATCACCTTTCTAAAAATTGGATTGCAATGTTTTAATAAGTAGTCTGTATGACTAGAGACGACTGAACTGAACTGATGACTAGAGAAGTCTATTTTTCCAACTCTGGAAATTTACTTCAGTACATACATGGATGCACACAGTTACGTGCACATGACACATAAACATTACATGTCTATATGAATACACACATCTAATTATGGTCTTGTAAAACATGGAACTCAAAAGCATTTTAATTGTAATGTATGCTATGTCTGTACAAATTCAGGTAGTAGAGTAGACTTTACTAGAATACATATCACTTCTAAAAATCACCTCTGATCCATGATGGCATAGCTTGGGTCTAAGTAGGTCTCTTTGTATGCAGGCTCCATTCTCTTAACTTCCAAAAATTATCACTCTTTCCACTATTAGACACAAAGAAAGGAAGGAAAGAAAATGAAAGAAAGAAATGGAAAGGAGAGGAAAGGAAAAATACACAAAACAGAAGTGGCGAAAGAAGAAGAGATGAAAATGTGCCAGGGGTAGAAGGGGTGGGGAGAGAAATGGTCACGTTTCTGAAGGTGTGAAAACTCAATTCCATCAGTGCACTGACCACAGGAGGAAGGACAGTCAGTAGGAAAAGGCACACATGACCTAAGGTTTTGGCCACACCCAATTCTGCGCCTCTACAAATAACGCGAATTATTTTGTGTTTTAAATCAAGGTCAAGGTCAAAAGCAAATAGATGGTGAGAACATGATTGTGAATTTGTTAGGATTTTTAATGATATCTTTTAGGTATCAGCTTAGAAACCTCTAGGAAGTGTTTGGTAATTGCCAAAGTCTGAGTTAGATGACCTTTCTATACATGCCCTTAATACTTCCATGTTAGCACTTAACATGATTCAGTATAATTTCCTATTTAATTCCTACTTCTCTTTACCTGCTGTCTATGTGAGGGCAGAGACAGTATCAAGCTTACCATTATATTTCCGGTACTTGTTCCACTGTATCTCCAAGCACTTAACACAAAGCACAATAAATATTTACTGAATGAATACCTGGCAATCACTTGGTAAGTAGCACAGAGAACTACAAGGCTCAAGGTCCTTCCTCTACCACCTTTCATCTCTCTCTTCAGGGTAATCATGCTAGGAAGAGTTCCTCATCTCCTTCTCCTTACTGACAGCTCAACTTATACCATTTTGGGAAAATATCACAACTGTCTAACACAAACAAAGCCAAGCTACCCTATGGTTCCCTATTGGCATGGAAATGTACGCAAGTAAAAATCAATCTGAATAAAACATGACTGAAAGACAATGTAGTCACTGAATTCTCTCCAAGGATACCAAAGGAGGATTCTATTTAAAATGTGCAACAAAACTGAAAAGATTTTTTTTTCTATATTTTTCTCTGATTCAACCTTTCACAACTTAAAGTGCCACATTTCCAACATTTCCTCTTCCATTCTAAGATCTATCTTACACACATACAAAAAAAAAAAAAAGCACAATTAAAAGTCTCCCTATTTCAGCTCATGCAAGCTCTGGAGTTCACTCTTCCCATATATATTATGATTCAACTTTTCTGTCTACTTACATAAAAAATGGACTGAGAATTGATTAGACAAGCAAGAACTCCTTTTCCTTTGGATGATAGTGGTTATGAAGGCTAAAGTAAATACACTATTTTTCTTCAATTCTTCATATTTGCATATGTCTCCTCTTTCCAAAATTTTCCTCTGGTACCATACTTTTACTCTCCCCCATTGTTTTGACCTCTAGTCAATAGCTGATGTCCACTGTAATATAGTAGCCCCACTGTAAAAACCCCTATAACCAAAAAAACCAAAAAACAAGGAAGCAAAAGTTCAAAAGTTTAAAAATCCAATTAGGCTTGATAAAGAATATATGTCATTTAAAGTCTTTAAAAATGCTCATGAGTCTTATTCTGAGATTTTACAGTTTTAATTTACTTCATTTTCTTATAATTAGACCTGTTTTTCCTCAAGTACTGCCATTCCAGCTAAACTAAAATTTTCTTATTCAATGGTGCTTTTTTTCAAGACTGTATCACAAAAGTGTTTGCTACTGCTCACTGAAAATGCATAGGATTTTTTTGATATTATTGGTATCCTGGGGGTAGAGGGGGCAAGCACCATTTATACTATCGCTTCTGTGGGAAAATGCTTTTTGGATTCCAAACAAGTGACATCCAAGCAAAGTTTTCCCACTTGAGTAATCAGGATTCAAACAATTATATACCCTACATCTGTCTGCAAGCCATTTGTAAGAAGGGAACTGCCTTTATTTGAAAAACACATGTTGGTATGTTGCTCTTAATCAGGAAAAAATAAATATTATGATGATGAGGTTTCATGCCTGAATGTTTCTTTCCAGCTTTCAATTACATTCCTCCCTTTTATGAGATTAGACGCATGTAAACCCTAAAGAAAATTCTGTCAGGACAACAGATGCTCTCTTTTTAATCTTTTGAGAATAATTTTCAACACACACAAAACACCAGTTAAGCATTCAGGTTACAGAAGCCTCTAAATAATCACAGAAATCAGTTTTTCAGAACCAAGGAGATGTATTGGACAGATGTTTTGTTTTCAAATTTTTATCTAATGAATTGAAATTTTTCTTTCAGTAGCAATGGACCCAGTCAACATACTAGTGTGGAATGGCATTGCCTACCAGCACGAATTAGCCTGGAGGCAATAGATGAGGGAATGGTCAATAGCTATTTCCAGTGTTAAGAGTTGTAAAGCCAGGAGCAACTGAAGAATTCTGTAATGAGTTAATTAGGAGTACTCTTGAGTAAAGTACTAAAATGGCTGTTGGACCATTGTCCTTAGCTTTTTGTTAACAAGTGACAAATAGGATAGCAATAGTTTTTGCTTTGCATTCCTTCTTAAGTGGTCTGATCACAAAACTTTCCATTCCCATGGATTCAATAAGAGGAGAGATTCTATTTTAGGACCCCAAGAGCAGTGGCATTTCACCCTTCTGTTTGATGGGTCACTTTAGGACAGCCATTCAAATCCCTCATGTTTAGTGTCACAATCATCTGTCTAAACCAACCTTTGCATGACTGCTTCAAAGAAATTTGTGAAGGCTATGATCTGCTCAGGGGAAGAAAAGCTTTCTCAGAGAAAACTACACACTCCTGCTTGAGGTCATTTTTGTTAGGAAACAGGTTTGACAAGGCTCCACTGATACTAACTCAACCTGCCACGCCAGGGTACAGTTATCTAAAGATGATGAGGAATTTCTCTGGACAGACAAAATTGTGAAGTGACTACCAGAGGCCTTGTTTGCTGACATTGATCAAGGTCAGTTTTATGTATCTGAAGTAGGAACAAAGAAACATTCTTCATTTATAGCAGTCATGCAAATTGGGTCTATGGTCAAGGGGCTTACATGGAAAAAAGACATGGGCAAAAGAGTTTCTGTCAAACATTCCAAAGTTCTAGCAGTTTACGGAAACCCAGACACTTTCTGTAACATCAGTGTCAAAAAGGCCAAGTTGGATGAAATGGCAGTGGAACATAAGACTGAATGTGGGCTGGTAGATTATATCCCTTTCATGTTTTTATATTTCCTTTCCTTTTCTTCTTTTTTAAATTGATGTACAGTTGATTTACAATGCCGTGTTAGTTTCAGGTATACATCAAACTGATTCAGTTATACATATACTAATATAACTATTCTTTATCAGAGTCTTTTCCCTTATAGGTTATTACAAATTATTGAGCATAGTTCCCTATACTATAGGGGACTTCCCTGGTAGCTCTTGAAGAGATCTCTAGTCTTTCCCATTCCATTGTTTTCCTTTATTTCTTTGCATTGACCACTGAGGAAGAAATGCAATAGCTATCACAGTCAACAAATAGTCCTAAATGCAGTACTTGGATGCAATCTTAAAAACGACAGAATGATCTTGAATGATCTCTGTTCATTTCCAAGGCAAACCATTCAATATCACAGTAATCCTAGTCTATGCTCCAACCAGGAATGCTGAAGAAGCTGAAGTTGAACGGTTCTATGAAGACCTACAGGATCTTCTAGAGCTAACACCCCAAAAAAGATGTCCTTTTCATTATAGGGGACTGGAATGTAAAAATAGGAAGTCAAGAGATACCTGGAGTAACAGGCAAATTTGGCCTTGGAGTACAAAACAAAGCAAGTCAAATGTTAACAGAGTTTTACTATGAGAATGCACTGGTCATAGCAAACACCCTCTTCCAATAACACAAGAGAAGACTCTACACATGGACATCACCAGATGGTCAGTACGGAAATCAAATTGATTATATTCTTTGCAGCCAAAGATGGAGAAGCTCTATATAGGTTATTTGTAATAACCTATAATGGAAAAGACTCTGATAAAGAATAGTTATATATGTATATGTATAGGGGACTTCCCTGGTAGCTCTTGAAGAGATCTTCAGTCTTTCCCATTCAATTGTTTTCCTTTATTTCTTTGCATTGATCACTGAGGAAGGCTTTCTTATCTCTCCTTGCTATTCTTTGGAACGCTGCATTCAATGGGTATATCTTTCCTTTTCTCCTTTGCCTTTTGCATCTTTTCTTTTCTCAGCTATTTGTAAGGCCTCCTCAGACAGCCATTTTGCCTTTTTGCATTGCTTTTTCTTGGGGATGGTCTTGATCTCTGCCATGGGGTCGCAATAATTCAGACATGACTCAGTGACTAACACTTTCCCTTTACTATACATTAAGTCCTTGTTGATTATCTATTTTATATATAGCAGTGTGTATGCTAATCTGAAACGTCTAATTATTTTTTCTAATCAATTTATAAGATTGATAGCTAAAGTAGAAAGCATATAATTTCATATTCTTTGACATCCTAATATTACACCTCAAAGCCACCCTCTGCTGGCTTGTTCATTCGTTTGTTCACTAATATATCCGTTTATTCAGACATCCCAGAAGGGCCCGTCAAGTTGCAAGTGACATGCTTAATGCTAGATCTACCAACATGAATAAGGCACTGTGCCCTTAGGGAGCTGAGGATCTAATAGGACACATAGGCAACCAAAGGAATCAGCAGAGAGTGGTGTGGGAGTTCAGCGAGGGCAAGGTGCAGAAAGCACCCAGCAGGGGCTGGGGAGATACAGGCAACTCTCCTGGTTGTAGAGTCAACTGAGTCTGAAAGGATGCTGCTGCTGCTGTTGCTGCATCACTTCAGTCATGTCCGACTCTGTGCGACCCCATAGACGGCAGCCCACCAGGCTCCCCCATCCCTGGGATTCTCCAGGCAAGAACACTGGAGTGGGTTGCCATTTCCTTCTCCAATGCATGAAACTGAAAAGTGAAAGTGAAGTCACTCAGTTGTGTCCAACTCTTAGTGACCTCATGGACTGCAGCCTACCAGGCTCCACCATCCATGGGATTTTCCAGGCGAGAGTACTCGAGTGGAGTGCCATTGCCGTCTCCCAAAAAGGAAGCAATAGCTGTCTATTTCAAGCAATATTTTTAATGGGCAAATCTGGTCTTGAAACTGCTCTGAATTTTCTTGAAAGAGTCTCCCTCCAGACCTTTTTTACCCCCCAAATATTGCCTAAAAGGCAAGCGCGGGGGTGGATAAGAGAAATTACATCAAGACACAGCTTCTTTAAAGTGAACCCTGGGAGTTGTGGAAACAGAAGAAATAATTTCCCTTGGCAGGCTGTATTATTATCAGCACTGGCATCCTTGGCTAATTGGAATTCCAAAGGACAAAATTAACCACTTAAATAAAATAGGATTATGAATTGGAATTGATATGAATGAGATGTTCAGTCATTTGAATCTTGATCATTATATCAGGCTTGTATCAGAAGTTAGAATTCCTTCAAATGAATTTCTATACACATTAGGAAGGGAGAGAATTCTAGATAGGAGTAAGGGACAAAGGAATCTTCCATCAATCTTTTTGCTTCTATTTGCTGTCAAAAATTGGAGGGATGTATGGAGATACAGCGGAGAAGGCAATGGCACGCCACTCCAGTACTCTTGCCTAGAAAATCCCATGGACGGAGGAGCCTGGTAGGCTGCAGTCCGTGGGGTCGCTAAGTGTCGGACACGACTGAGCGACTTCACTTTCACTTTTCCCTTTCACACATTGGAGAAGGAAATGGCAACGCACTCCAGTGTTCTTGCCTGGAGAATCCCAGGGACAGGGGAGCCTGGTGGGCTGCCGTCTATGGGGTCGCACAGAGTCGGACACGACTGAAGTGACTTAGCAGTAGCAGCAGCATGGAGATACAGAGGGACAGAGAAAGGACAAAATTCAAAATTTCCACTAATTTGATTGGAAAGTTTATATAGGCGATAAGAGCAAAAGTCTTACTGCAACCTCTTTGCCTTTAATGGAAATGCATTGCCATTGTTTGTGAAAGTCCTGTGAGACTGGGGTTTTACTCAACTAATTGTCCATTTTCTGGGATCTCCAAAGGCCTGAAAGGGGAGGGCACTGCCATAAATAACAAAGCAAACCAGCCCTGCCTGAACTGGCTCTATAAAGGGTTAAAAATGCCTTCCATTCTTTGCTGGTGATCACCAGTTTCTCTTTCTTGAACTGCACTGAACGTTTAGTTCAGGACTGCTGCAGGGGAACAGATGGTTCACAAAGATCAAAATTTTTTCCTAGTCCATTAAAAAGAGAAAGGTGTAATCATGGACAGGAGAGAAACAGATTTACTGTTTGTGGTAATGTGGTGATGATCCTTCTACTCCTAGTAAAAACAAGAGCATACAGAATATTAATAATGAACATAAGGACAAAAAGTTAGGATTCCATGTGCCTAAAAGGCATCTTATATCTCTATTATCAGGTAAACTCAGTTCCTTGTTTTGCCTCTCTGAAATACAGAATTAGGCTAATTAAAGTGCTAATAAGAACGGTCATGACTTTCAACTGAATGGACCTCAAATTACAAACTATATAGTTGAGAAGTATTTGTTGACAGAATGGATGGATCAAAGATTCATTAATCTGTTAGATAAACAATTTCATTATGAAACGTAAAAACTGAAAGTACACATGATAATCAGGAATATAAGTTCCGTTTAGAGAGGAAAAAGATTATATGAAGCTCAGGTTTGTCACATGTGAGGATGTCATAGCAATCTGAATGCATATCTCATCTGTAATTCTATGTTGAATAGTCATCAGAGGGTGTGAGCTCTAGCATCCACTTTTCTACTCATGAGAGATGTGAACCTACACAAGTCCTTGCTGCTGCTAAGTCACTTCAGTCGTGTCCGACTCTGTGTGACCCCATAGACGGAAGCCCACCAGGCTCCCCCGTCCCTGGGATTCTCCAGGCAAGAACACTGGAGTGGGTTGCCATTTCCTTCTCCAACACAAGTCCTTAACCCTTATATAAAAGGAGTGAGTTGCTAAGTGTACTTTCAGATCATGTCCATCTTTAAATTTCTATGATTCTAGGACACAGATGTTAACATCCATTGGCAGAGATGTAAAGAGTTATTAATCACAGACTCCTTCTACAAGGTCCGTTCAGTTAAATAGTTTTAGAGGTAACATTTCCTGTAAATTGGAAATGGTTTATAATTTCAAAAGTAGGAGAGGCACAAAGTTGGTATATACTTGCTACATGCTAACAAGTAAAATTAAGATTTTGTAACTTAGAAATAAGTGCAGAAAGTGGTAAAGAATCCGCCTGCCAATTCAGAAGATGCAAGAGATTCAGGTTCGATCCCTGGGTTGGGAAGATCCCCTGGAGTAGGAAAATCCCATGAACATAGGACTCTGGTAGGCTATGGTCCATAGGGTCACAAGAGTCGGAAAAAACTCAGTGACTAAGCATAGACAACTTAGAAATAAATGAATTTTTTTCCACTCCTAGAACTATCAGCAGTCACATACTTTAGGGGATGAGGAAAGACAAAGAATGGATGCATATGGAGAAAGGGGAGTGAGGAGTTGGAAGAGGACTTATTTCAGAATAAATGTTTTCTATAAGATACTGCAAAGGTATTCCACAAATGCAAGGATATTTAATTGTGTTTTATAAGTGAACACAGTCAGAGGGAATAAGTAAGGGGCTTGCTGATGAAGCAAATGACCAAGAAGAACAATTTGGTACCCTCTCTGTTTTAGATGATACAAAATCATCTCTCTCTCTCCTTTGTATCTCAAACTGCTATTGAAGACAATGTCATTCTTTGTCTACCATTTTAAACTGTCTTTGTTTTGTCATAATGAGAGCTATAAAACAGATCATGCTTTTCTTTCTGGCTTGGTTGCTAGGAAGCTCGAAGCTAAAGTTAATGCTCAACAATAATTACCATTCTTTATTTTAGAATTCTTATTGATTTTTTTTTCTATTTTTTAAAAATTTTTATTGGAGGGTAATGATTTTACAATATAATATTGGTTGGTTTTGCCATACATTGACATGAATCCACCGCGGGTGTACATGAGTTCCCCCTCCCGAACAACCCTCCCACCTCCCTCCTCCCCTTATCCTCCCTCTGGGTCATCCCCGCATACCAGTCCCGAGCATCCTATAACATGCATTGACCCTGAACTGGCGATTCGTTTCACATATGATAATATACAGGTTTCAATGCCATTCTCCCAAAATATCCCACCCTCACCCTCTCCCACAGAGTCCCAAAGACTGTTTTATACATCTGTGTCTCTTTTGCTGTCTCGTATACAGGGCTATCATTTGCATCTTTCTAAATTCCATATATATGCGTTAGTATATTATATTGGTGTTTTTCTTTCTGGCTTACTTCACTCTGTATGATAGGCTCCAGTTTCATCCACCTCATTAGAACTGGTTCCAATGCATTCTTTTTAATGGCTGAGTAATACTCCATTGTGTATATGTACCAAAGCTTTCTTATCCATTCGTCTGCAGATGGACATCTAGGTGGCTTCCATGACCTGGCTATTATAAACCGTGCTGCAATGAACATTGGAGTACATGTGTCTCTTTCAATTCTGGTTTCCTCGGTGTGTATGCACAGGAGAGTGATTGCTGGATCATATGGCATTTCTATTTCCAGTTTTTTGAGGAATCTCCACACTGTTCTCCATAGTGGCTGTACTAGTTTGCATTCCTACCAACAGTGTAAGAGGGTTCCCTTCTCTCCACACCCTCTCCAGCATTTACTGCATGTAGACTTTTGGATAGCAGCCATTCTGACTGGTGTGAAATGGTATCTCATTGTGGTTTTGATTTGCATTTCTCTGATTATGAGGGATGTTGAGCATTTTTTCATGTGTTTGTTAGCCATCTGTATGTCTTCTTTGGAGAAATGTCTGTTTAGTTCTTTGGCTCATTTTTTGATTGGGTCATTTATTTTTCTGGAATTGAGCTGCAGGAGCTGCTTGTATATTTTGGAGATTAATCCTTTATCCGTTGCTTCATTTGCTATTATTTTCTCCCATTCTGAAGGTGGTCTTTTCACCTTGCTTATAGTTTCCTTTGCTGTGCAGAAGTTTTTGATTTTAATTAGGTCCCATTTTTTTATTTTTGCTTTTATTTCCAATATTCTGGGAGGTGGGTCTTGGAGGATCCTGCTGTGATTTGTGTCAGAGAATGTTATGCCTACGTTCTCCTCTAGGAGTTTTATAGTTTCTGGTCTTACATTTAGCTCTCTAATCCATTTTGAGTTTATTTTGGTGTATGGTGTTAGGAAGTGTTCTAGTTTCATTCTTTTACAAGTGCCTGACCAGTTTTCCCATCACCACTTGTTAAAGAGACTGTCTTTTCTCCATTTTATTTTCTTGCCTCCTTTGTCAAAGATAAGGTGTCCATAGGTGCGTGAATTTATCTCTGGGCTTTCTATTTTGTTCCATTGATCTATATTTCGGTCTTTATGCCAGTACCATACTGTCTTGATGCCTGTGGCTTTATAGTAGAGCCTGAAGTCCGGCAGGTTAATTCCCCCAGTTCCATTTTTCTTCCTCAAGATTGCTTTGGCTACTTGAGGTTTTTTGTATTTCCATACAAATTGTGAGATTATTTGTTCTAGTTCTGTGAAAAATATCATTGGTAGCTTGATAGGGATTGCATTGAATGTATAAATTACTTTGGATAGTATACTCATTTTTACAATATTCATTCTTCCAATCCAGGAACATGGTATATTTCTCCATCTATCAGTTTCCTCTTTGATTATTTTCAGTAGTGCTTTACAGTTTTCTATGTACAAGTCTTTTGTTTCCTTAGGTAGATATATTCCTAAGTATTTAATTCTTTTGTTTGCAACAGTGAATGGAATAGTTTCCTTAATTTCTCTTTCTATTTTCTCATTATTAGTATATAGGAATGCAAGGGATTTCTGTGTGTTGATTTTATATCCTGCAACTATACTGTATTCATTGATTAGCTCTATTAGTGTTCTGGTAGAGTCTTTAGGGTTTTCTGTGTAGAGGTTCATGTCATCAGCGAACAGTGAAAGTTTTACTTCTTCTTTTAGAATTTGGATTCCTTTTATGTCTTTTTCTGCTCTGATTGCTGAAGCCAAAATGTCAAGAACTATGTTGAATAGAAGTGGTGAGAGCGGGCACCCTTGTCTTGTTCCTGACTTTAGGGGAAATGCTTTCAGTTTTTCACCATTGAGGAAAATGTTTGCTGTGGGATTGTCATATATAGTTTTTTTTATGTTGAGATATGTCACTTCTATTCCCACATTCTGGAGGGTTTTTCTCATAAATGGATGTTGAATTTTGTAGAAGGCTTTCTCTGCATCTATTGAGATAATCATATGATTTTTATTTTTCAGTTTGTTAATTTGGTGTATTACGTTGATTGATTTGCGGATATTGAAGAATTCTTGCATTCCTGGTAATAGCCCACTTGGTCACGATGTATGATCTTAATGTGTTGTTGGATTCTGATTGCTAGAATTTTGTTCAGTATTTTTGCATCTCTGTTCATCAGTGATATTGGCCTGTAGTTTTCTTTTTTTGTGGGATCTTTACCAGGTTTTGGGATTAGGGTGATGGTGGCCTCATAGGATGAGTTTGGAAGTTTTCCTTCCTCAGCAATTTTCTGGAAGAGTTTGAGTAGAATAGGTGTTAGCTCTTCCCTAAATTTTTGGTAGAATTCAGCTGTGAACCCGTCTGGACCTGGGCTTTTGTTTGCTGGAAGATCTCCAATTACTTCCTCTAGTTCCGTGCTTGTGATGGGTCTGTTCAGGTTTTCTATTTCTTCCTGGTTCAGTTTTGGAAAGTTGTACTTTTCTAGGAATTTGTCCATTTCTTCCAGGTTATTCATTTTATTGCCATATAATTGCTGATAGTATTCTCTAATAATCCTTTGTATTTCTGTGTTGTCGGTTGTGTTCTCTCCATTTTCATTTCTAATTTTATTGATTTGGTTCTTCTCCCTTTGTTTCTTGATGATTCTGGCTAGTTGTTTGTCAATTTTGTTTACCTTCTCAAAGAACCAGTTTTGGCTTTGTTGATTTTTGCTATGGTCTCTTTTGTTTCTTTTGGATTTATCACTGCCCTAATTTTTATGATTTCTTTCCTGCTACTGACCCTGGGGTTCTTCATTTCTTCCTTTTCTAGTTTCTTTAGATGTAGGGTTAGGTTATTTAGTTGAATTTTTTCTTGTTTCTTGAGGTGTGCCTGTATTGCTATGAACTTTCCCCTTAGCACTGCTTTTACAGTGTCCCAGAGGTTTTGGGTTGTTGTATTTTCATTTTCATTCATTTCTATGCATATTTTGATTTCTCTTTTGAATTCTCCTATGATTTGTTCATTATTCAGCAGAGTGTTGTTCAGCCTCCATATGTTGGCATTTTTAATGGGTTTTCTCCTGTAATTGAGATCTAATCTTACTGCACTGTGGTCAGAAAAGATGCTTGGAATAATTTCAATTTTTTTTGAATTTACCAAGGCTAAATTTATGGCCCAGGATGTGATCTATCCTGGAAAAGGTTCCGTGTGTGCTTGAGAAAAAGGTGAAATTCATTGTTTTGGGGTGAAATGTCCTATAGAGATCTATTAGGTCTAACTGGTCTATTGTATCATTTAACGTTTGTGTTTCCATATTAATTTTCTGTTTAGTTGATCTATCCATAGATGTAAGTGGGGCATTAAAACTTCCCACTATTATTGCATTGTTGTTAATTTCCCATTTCATACTTGTTAGTAATTGTCTTACATATTGTTGTGCTCCTATGTTGGGTGCATAAATATTTATAATTGTTATATCTTCTTCTTGGATTGATCCTTTGATCATTATGTAGTTTCTTTCTTTGTCTCTTTTCACAGGCTTTGTTTTAAAGTCTATTTTATCTGATATGAGTAGTGCTACTCCTTCTTTCTTTTGCTCTCTGTTTGTATGGAATATCTTTTTCCAACCCTTCACTTTCAGTCTGTATGTGTCCCTCATTTTGAGGTGGGTCTCTTGTAGACAACATACATGGGGGTCTTGTTTTTGTATCCATTCAGCCAGCCTTTGTCTTTTGGTTGGGGCATTCAACCCATTTACGTTTAAGGTAATTATTGATAAGCATGATCCCGTTGCCATTTTCTTTATTGCTTTTGGTTCGAGTTTATACACCCTTTCTGTGTTTCCTGTCTACAGAAGATCCTTTAGCATTTGTTGGAGAGCTGCTTTGGTGATGCTGAATTCTCTCAGCTTTTGCTTGTCTGTAAAGCTTTTGATTTGTCCTTCATATTTGAATGAGATCCTTGCTGGGGACAGTAATCTGGGCTGTAGGTTATTTTCTTTCATCACTTTAAGTATGTCTTGCCATTCCCTCCTGGCCTGAAGAGTTTCTGCTGAAAGATCAGCTGTTATCCTTATAGGAATCCCCTTGTGTGTTATTTGCTGCTTTTCCCTTGTTGCTTTAAATATTTGTTCTTTGTGTTTGATCTTTGTTAATTTGATTAATATGTGTCTTGGAGTATTTTGCCTTGGGTTTATCCTGTTGGGGACTCTCTGGGTTTCTTGGACTTGGGTGATTATTTCTTTCCCCATTTTAGGGAAGTTTTCAACTATTATCTCCTCAAGTATTCTCTCATGTTCTTTCTTTTTGTCTTCTACTGGGACTCCTATGATTCGAATGTTGGAGCGTTTAACATTGTCCCAGAGGTCTATAATATTGTCCTCATTTCTTTTAATTCGTTTTTCTTTATTTCCTCTCTGTTTCATTTATTTCTACAATTCTATCTTTGAGCTCGCTTATCCTGTCTTCTGCCTCCGTTATTCTACTTTTTGTTACCTCCAGAGTGTTTCTGATCTAATCTATTTCATTATTCATTGTATATTGACTTTTTTATTTCCTCTAAGTTCTCATTAAACCTTTCTTCCATCTTCTCAATCCTTTTCTCCAGGTTATCTGTAACTCCATTTTGCTTTCAAGATTTTGAATCATTTTCACCATCAAAATTTGAAATACTTTATCAGGTAAATTCCCTAAATCTTCCTCTTTTGTTTGTGTTGGTGGGCATTTATCTTGTTCCTTTACTTGCTGGGTATTTCTCTGCCTCTTCATCTTACTTATATTGCTTTGCTTGGGGTGGCCTTTCCCTCTTCTGGCCATTTGTGGAGTTCTCCTTATTATGTAGTTTCCTTGCTGTGTGTGGGGTTGGACCGGGGACTTTTCAAGGTTCCCTGGTTAGGGAAGCTTGTGTCGGTGTTCTGGTGGGTGGAGCTGGATTTCTTCTCTCTGGAGTGCAATGTAGTGTTCAGTAATGAGTTATGTGATGTCAGTGGGTTTGGAGTGACTTTGGGCAGCCTGTATATTGAAATTCAGGGCTATTTTCCTGTGTTGCTGGAGAATTTGTGTGGGATGTTTTGCTCTGGAACTTGTTGATCCTTGGGTGGTGCTTGGTTTTAGTGTAGGTATGGTGGTGTTTCGCAATAAGGAGTTCATGATATGAGCCAAGTAGGGAAAACCACCAGACCATTCAGATATGACCTCAATCAAATCCCTTATGATTATACAGTGGAAGTGAGAAATAGATTTAAGGGACTAGATCTGATTGATAGAGTGCCTGATGAACTCTGGACGGAGGTTCGTGACATTGTACAGGAGACAGGGACCAAGACCATCCCCATGGAAAAGAAATGCAAAAGAGCGAAATGGCTGTCTGAGGAGGCCTTACAAATAGCTGTGAAAAGAAGAGAGGCGAAAAGCAAAGCAGAAAAGGAAAGATATAAGCATCTGAATGCAGAGTTCCAAAGAATAGCAAGGAGAGATAAGAAAGACTTCTTCAGTGATCAATGCAAAGAAATAGAGGAAAACAACAGAATAGGAAAAACAAGAGACTTCTTCAAGAAAATTAGAGATTCCAAGGGAACATTTCATTCAAAGATGGGCTCGATAAAGGAGAGAAATGGTATGGACCTAACCGAAGCAGAAGATATTAAGAAGAGGTGGCAAGAATACACAGAAGAACTGTACAAAAAAGATCTTCACATCCAAGATAGTCACGATAACGTGATCACTGACCTAGAGCCAGACATCTTGGAATGTGAAGTCAAGTGGGCCTTAGAAAGCATCACTACGAACAAAGCAAGTGGAGGTGATGGAATTCCAGTTGAGCTATTTCAAGTCTTGAAAGATGATGCTGTGAAAGTGCTGCACTCAGTATGCCAGCAGATTTGGAAAACTCAGCAGTGGCCACAGGACTGGAAGAGGTCAGTCTTCATTCCAATCCCAAAGAAAGGCAATGCCAAAGAATGCTCATGGGAGAAAATAATAGCAAATGAAGCAACTGATAAAGGATTAATCTCCAAAATATACAAGCAGCTCCTGCAGCTCAATTCCAGAAAACTAAGTGACCCAATCAAAAAATGGGCCAAAGAACTAAGCAGACATTTCTCCAAAGAAGACATACAGATGGCTAACAAACACATGAAAAAATGCTCAACATCCCTCATAATCAGAGAAATGCAAATCAAAACCACAATGAGATACCATTTCACACCAGTCAGAATGGCTGCTATCCAAAAGTCTACATGCAATAAATGCTGGAGAGGGTGTGGAGAGAAGGGAACCCTCTTACACTGTTGGTGGGAATGCAAACTAGTACAGCCACTATGGAGAACAGTGTGGAGATTCCTCAAAAAACTGGAAATAGAACTCCCATATGATCCAGCAATCGCACTCCTGGGCATACACTCCGAGGAAACCAGAATTGAAAGAGACACATGTACTCCAATGTTCATTGCAGCACGGTTTGTAATAGCCAGGACATGGAAGCAACCTAGATGTCCATCTGCAGATGAATGGATAAGAAAGCTTTGGTACATATACACAATGGAGTATTTTTCAGCCATCAAAAAGAATGCATTTGAATCAGTTTTAATGAGGTGGATGAAATTGGAGCCGATTATACAGAGTGAAGTAAGCCGGAAAGAAGAAAATCAATACTGTATATTAACGCATATATATGGAATTTAGAAAGATGGTAACCTGAACCCTGTATAAGAGACTGCAAAAGAGACATAGGTATATAGAACAGTCTTTGGGACTCTGTGCGAGAGGGTGAAGGTGGGATGATTGGGGAGAATGGAAGTGTAGAATGTATATTATCATAAGTAACCAGTCCAGGTTCGACGCATAAATTTTCCTCTGTTCAAAAAAAAAAGAAAAAGAAAAAAAAAAAAAAAGAATGCTCAAACTACCGCACAATTGCACTCATCTCACACGCTAGTAAAGTCATGCTCAAAATTCTCCAAGCCAGGCTTCAGCAGTATGTAAACTGTGAACTCCCAGATGTTCAAGCAGGTTTTAGAAAAGGCAGAGGCACCAGAGATCAAATTGCCAACATCCGCTGGATCATGGAGAAAGCAAGAGAGTTCCAGAAAAACATCTATTTCTGCTTCATTGACTATGCGAAAGCCTTTGACTGTGTCGATCACAATAAACTGTGGAACATTCTGAAAGAGATGGGAATCCCAGACCACCTGACCTGCCTCTTGAGAAACCTGTATGCAGGTCAGGAAGCAACAGTTAGAACTGGACATGGAACAACAGACTGGTTCCAAATAGGAAAAGGAGTACGTCAAGGTTGTATATTGTCACCTTGCTTATTTAACTTATATGCAGAGTACATCATGAGGAACGCTGGGCTGGAAGAAGCACAAGCTGGAATCAAGATTGCTGGGAGAAATATCAGTAACCTCAGATATACAGATGACACTACCCTTATGGCAGAACGTGAAGAGGAACTCAAAAGCCTCTTGATGAAAGTGAAAGAGGAGAGTGAAAAGGTTGGCTTGAAGCTCAACGTTCAGAAAACAAAGATCATGGCATTTGGTCCCATCACTTCATGGGAAATAGATGGAAAAACAGTGGAAACTGTGTCAGACTTTATTTTTTTGGGCTCCAAAATCACTGCAGATGCTGATTGCAGCCATGAAATTAAAAGACGCTTGCTCCTTGGAAGGAAAGTTATGACCAACATTGATAGTATATTAAAAAGTAGAGACATTACTTTGCCAAGCAAGGTCCGTCTAGTCAAGGCAATGGTTTTTCCCATGGTCATGTATGGATGTGAGAGTTGGACTGTGAAGAAAGCTGATCGCTGAAGAATCGATGCTTTTGAACTGTGGTGTTGGAGAAGACTCTTGAGAGTCCCTTGGACTGCAAGGAGATCCAACCAGTCCATTCTAAAGGAGATCAATCCTGGATGTTCATTGGAGGGACTGATGCTAAAGCTGAAACTGCAATACTTTGGCCACCTCATGAGACGAGTTGACTCACTGGAAAAGACTCTGATGCTGGGAAAGGTTGGGGGCGGGAGGAGAAGGGGACGACGGAGAGTGAGATGGCTGCATGGCATCACCCACTCTGTGGACATGAGTTTGAGTGTACTCCGGGAGTTGGTGATGGACAGGGAGGCTTGGCGTGCTGTGATTCATGGGGTCGCGGAGAGTCGGATACTACTGAGCGACTGAACTGAACTGAACTGAACTGATGGTGGTGTTTTTTGAGCTCCTATCGATTAATATTCCCTGGAGGCAGGAGTTCTCTGGTGTCCTCAGGATTTGGGCTTAAGCCTCTTGCCTCTGGTTTTTGGTCTTATTCTTGGAGTAGTCTCTAGACTTCTCTATCTGTCATTTCCAAGGTGGTTCCCTCTGTTTTAGCTTCTGTTTGCTGGTCTCTTCAGTGTCTAATTTCTGCCCTGATACTAGGGGGCGGGTGGACACTTTTTAAGGCTCAGTTATTCAGTCCTGTTCTGGGAAGGGAGGAACGCTGCAGACAAATATCTCTGGCGTCTGTGGGGAGTGCTTGCAGTGTCTCGGCCACACTGGGTTTGCCCCCGCTCACAGCGCGTGTGTTGTCCCAGTTTACACTGTACAGGCTCTAGGTTGCTCTGCCGGGAACTGTCCGAGGCCGGCGCTGGGTTGTATGCACTTCCCAGGTCTGAGCAGCTCAAGTTCAGTTTCTTGGGTACTCCTCAAAGGCGCAGACTTGGCTGGGTCTGCGTTTTGTGCCTTCTCCGGGCCGAGCAGCTCAGGTGACCAGGTGTTTGGCAAGCAGGTCGCTGCGACTTATCGCCTCCCCAGTACCTGCCACTTGGTTTTCTGGGTGTACAACCAGCGCACCTTCTCAGGCAGATATCGATCGACCCGAGCCCAAGAAGTCTTGATTAGCAACAAGCCTACCTGCAGTTTGTATCGGATGCCTTTCTAGGGCCACGTTTGCCCCCTCTGGCTCTGGCTGACCTCCCTGTCTGTCTCGGCAGGGGATGGGGGATGGGCCGACCACAGCCGGCTCGCTCTGCTCAGCCCTTTTTTCTGTGAGCGGGGCTGGCAGAGTCTTAGGTTGGACCTTTCCACCTTTTTGTGGGGAAGCTATCCCAGTCTGCTTTGCTATCCCCAGTTCTCTCAGATTGCCCTCACGGCATTCAAGCCAGTCCTCTCTCTCAGCAGTTCAGCCGGCTCCTCCCTGACCAGCCCCTGCTTGCTAATGGCATCTGCAGGCGTCTGCACTGCTTCTCCACTGGGAGTTACCGTTTGGTGGGTAATCTGTGGGTTTTAATTCTTTCTTTCTTTTTCCTCCCGGTTATATGGCCCTCTGAGGTTCCAAGGCTCGCCACAGACTAACCAGTGAGAGTGTTCCCTGGTGTTTGGAAACTTCTCTCTCCCTTCCCAGGATGGAGCTCCATCCTTACCTCTTTTGTCTCTCTTTTTATCTTTTATGTTTTTTTCCTACCTCCTTTCAAAGACAAGGGGATGCTTTTCTGGGTGCCTGATGTCCTCTGCCAGCACTCAGAAGTTCTTTTGTGGACTTTATTCTGCGTTCAAATGTTCTTTTGATGAATTTGTGGGGGAGAGAGTGGTCTCGCCGTCCTATTCCTCTGCCATCTTGTTCCTCCCCTCCAATAATTACCATTCTTAATTTCAGTATCTGTAATAACTGTCTAAATTTAAACTGGAGCCTATTATACAGAGTGAAGTAAGACAGAAAGAAACACACCAATACAGTATACTAACACATATATATGGAATTTAGAAAGATGGAAATATAACCCTGTATACGAGACAGCCAAAGAGACACAGTTGTATCGAACAGTCTTTGGGCCTTTGTGGGAGAGGGTGAGGGTGGGATGATTTGAGAGAATGACATTGAAACATGTATGTTGTCATATGTGAAATGAATCAGCAGTTCAGGGTCAATGCATGTTACAGGATACTCGGGGCTGGTGTGCAGGGATGACCCAGAGGGAGGATAAAGGGAGGAGGGATGTGAGAGGGGAGTTCAGGAGGGGGAACTCATGTACACCTGGGGCGAATTCATGTCAATGCATGGCAAAACCAACCAATATAATATTGTAAAATTCAAAAAAAAAAGATTATTTAAAGAAAATACACTTAACAGAAGATGAAAAAAAATAATTTTTAATCTTATTTTAATGGCCTTTTGTTATGAATTATCTGAAATCATTGCAGGAAGTAGATGAGGGATAAATATATGAATGCATACATAAAAAAGGGGAAAGGAGGAGGAAGAAAGGCAGGCCTGAAGGCCAATTGAAATGTAAAGAAGAAGAAGGTTGAATAACTAGCCCAAAGGTATTTAAATCCAGGATAATAAGTGGCAAAAATGAACCAAAGATGTCTATCTGGTTAGAATGGAATCAACATGTATCCATCTTCTATCTGAAAGTGTGTTAGCCACTCAGCTGTGTTTGATTCTTTGTGACCCCATGGACTGAAGCCCCACCAGGCTCCTCTGTCCATGGGATTTCCCAGGCAAGAATACTGGAGTGGGTTGACACTTCCTTCTACAGGGGATCTTCCAGACCCAGGGATCGAACCCAGGTCTTCCACATTGCAGGCAGATTCTTTATCATCTGAGCCACTATGGAAGCCCTGTTCTATGTAAAGGGGGAAAACATTTCTGTATGTAGAAAACAGAGTATATATTAAAATCATGGTCTGAAAAAAATTCATTAGAAATAAATCAGCTCTGAGTAACTAATTCCATAAAAGCACTGTTATTTTCAGGAAAAGGTGTAATTGTTAACTATTTAATAGATGAAGAACCCTGAGATCAACCTAGAATGTAAAATTCAATACCATCAGTCATCACTGGGACTACACAGACCAACAGGAAAGTTTAAAGAAAAACAAGATAAAACATTTTTGAAAATGTGGCATCTGGAAACTCTTTGAAGTTGTACAATTTTAACAGTTTCCCTAAAAAAAAAAAAAACAGAGTTTCTACATACATCAAAAATCCTTTTTATTTCAATTGGAACAGACTGAGAAGAAAAGGAGGTCTAAGGATAGCTAAGATTAAAGCAAAAACTAAATAACATTTTTGTTATTCAGACTGAGGAGGTAAATTCACTTTTGCAAGAGAACATTGGGGAAAGGGTGAGGACAAATGTGGGGAAAGAAGAAAAACAATCTAAGGGGCTGCAGAAAAATGAATAACAAATAAGCTATTTGACAAAGATTGACAGATGGATACCTGGGCCACCATTGAAACAGTAACCTCTGTTGAAAATTACAAGCATCATTATCAATCGGGGGCTTCTCTGGTGGTTCAGATGGTAAAGCATCTGCCTACATTACAGGAGACCCGGGTTCGATCCCTGGGTTGGAAAGATCCCCTGTAGAAGGAAATGGCAACCCACTCCAGTATTCTTGCCTGGAGAATTCTATGGACAGAGGAGCCTTGTGGGTTACAGTCCATGGGGTCACAGAGAGTTGAACACGACTGAGTGACTAACCCTTATCAATCACACTCACAAATATACTTCATCTTCTTAGATTCATGGAGGGCTATACATGGAAACTATTCCTTTAAACCTTTAAAAACCATTTTAAAGGCATCTAAGCATTTTTAAAGAAAAGACAGAACATGTAGCTGGTGAATAATATGTGACAATAATTATCTTCTAACCCATTCCTGCAGGCAAGTTATTGTAGGAGACAGGAAGAATAAAAGAAAAGAAGGCCCCGGCAAGGGTCTCAGAAGAAATTTGTAATTATTGATAAGCCAGATGCTATAAGGCATGAGACTCTTGGAACAAGTTCAGAGGGAACAGTTCATAGTCCTAAAAACAAGATATGATCCTGGGGTCAGTTTTCAGAGTCAGAGTTTCTCAACTGTCGTCTCAGAGTCACATGTTTTACGTATCTGGTGGAAAAATCTATAGATAAGAATATTAGTCTTAGTTACTGATTTGTTATTGACTACTGTTTCTTAGTTACTCAATGGTTAATGATCATTTTGTTCTTTGTCCTGAAGGCGACATGAGTTATAGTTTAACTCCCCACATATTCTTTCATTCACGGCTGAAAGTATAATAAAGCTGGCTTGGATTCAGTTTTGGCACCTTCACCTTGGAGTGGTTTTGGCCCCCTGATCCTCGCTTTTCACTGAATTCTTGTGTTTTGTTTCCCATTCTCTCGCCGTATAGCTCTTTCAGAAACCCTGCTTGTCAAGCTGGTCTCGACAAGTTTTTCACAAATTTGAATTTTTTCTTTAAAACAGAGACGTTTTAAATGCCATCAATGACTAACCAAAGTAACCCCACAGTAAATCTCTTTCTAAGGTAAGAGATCCTTTAAGGGGAAAAATAATTGCCTTCTGAGCTATCATTTCTATAGAATAATATCTTCATTTATTGAGTTTGCTTAAATAGAGGCACATCTGTATACCACTGTGGGCAAGAATAAAGTAGCCTGGCTTAGCTTTGTACATCTGAAATTGCAGCCATTAAAATGTACTGTTCAGAATGTTCAATTATTTTTATAGGTATCAGGTAATATATAGCCAACTCTCAATTATCTAGGCTAATGGAGAGGAATAGTGGCATGGCTAATTTAAAATAGCAAATAATCCAGAAATTATTTATGTAGATTTGGAAAGCCATTTTCCATCCAAAATTACCTTTGAGGTATGACTATTCAGGAAGATTAGAAACTGATCTGACATTGGGAATTCTGAGAGTTGGGAAAACTTTCTTTATAGATACTCAAGGCTTTATCCTTCCTGCTTATGGAGGCAATAAAAGGTCTTCATCTGTTATGCTCAGCTAGAGAAGAAAGCTTAAGAATAGCAAGGGCAGGATGGGTCCTGGAGGATGACAGTAAAATAGTTTCTTGACAAATCCTCTATTTTCTCATTTGGAAGTGTCCTAGTTCATTTAAGGGCTGAAGCTGCACTTACTGATGCCTTAATACACATATTCTAATGATTCTAAGTGAAAGTGCAGTGTTAGTAGCCCAGTCATGTCTGATTCTTTGTGACCCCATGACCATAGCCCATCAGGCTCCTCTGTCCATGGGATTCTCCAGGCAAGACTAAAAGAGTGGGTAGCCATTCCCTTCTCCAGGGGATGTTCCCGAACCAAGGATCTAACCCAGATCTCCAGCATTACAGGCAGATTCTTTATCATCTGAGTCTTCTAATTCATGGTAAAATCCACAGCTTGAGAAACCAGCCAGATTAAGTATACACTACTAAGAAAAAACTAGAAATAAAAATAAATATTTTTATATATCATTATACATAGGACATAAAAATAATTAGAAGGAATTTAAAAAAATACAGCCTGTTTTTCAGTAGGGATTAATAAATCATCAAGCTGTTCTGGGAATTCTTCCCCATTCTGATTTTTTAAACATAGGCCTATGCTATTCCATTATCCCCTCCAGCTTTAGAGATACACATAAAGAAGTTACTGACTTTAGATCCCTAGGAGAAATCAGTATCAACATCAAGAACTCACTGCTTACATAGGTTTATCTCATACTGCCAGTTCTGCCAACCCCAAATAAGACAGAATAGAATAAAGCAAAATAAAATTGCTTCCTGGGCACTTAGAATCCATGCCAGGTTCCATGGTGGTGAGCAGGTCTTCACATACATTTAAAGTTTAGGAAGAGCTTCATAGATCTCTGGTCCCAAGACTTCTGCTCATTTGATTTGCCATAAAAAAATTGCATTCTCAGGGCCAGCACTGGCAGGAACTGGGCCAAGAGTAGAATGCCATTCATTTTTTAGAGCAACCTGATTTTGCAGCTGAGCTGTTCTGTCTCCACAGAGTTCTCCTTTTAAGGCCAATATCTTGCTTATCCTGTTACAGATCCATATTCTGGGGTCTGATGAGTATCCTATATAACATTATTTTGCTAGTTCTGGCATATGCCATATGTACTACCTTAGAAAAATTACATTTTTGCCTGTAGGGTTTCCTTCAATAAAAACAGGGCTAGAGAAATGTGGGGATGATGCTTGCAAATTTTTGAAAAATCATAAAAGCTATAGCTTTCTAAAAAACTAAGAATGTGTCTGACCAAAGTTTCAGCTGCTCACACTTTTATAAGCAGTATATTTTAATAAAAACTTATAAAAATGCTATTGTTCTCCCCCCTCTAAAAAACATCTTTGCCTACAATTTTTCTAAAACCTAGGGAAAACTATCATCATTTTATCTAGAAAGATGCCCTTTATCTCCCCTCCCTTTTTGTGCTGTCAAAGAATCTCAGCTTACAGATGAAAGATACATAAATTATATATCATTGTCTTGGTTTGTTAGAATTGTGAGATGGTATGAATTGCTCCTTTTTATTATTTAACTGATAAGAAAAAAACAAGAATCAAGATAGAAGACTGTCGAGGTCTTTTATGTAATTTTTTTTTCTTTCAAACAGTGGAACAAATGTTTATAAAATGAGAACAGAATTAGACTTGCTGTGGACCACAATGAATAGGCTCAACCTCAGTTTACTGAGTTCAAATGCTCAGCAATAATTTATTTCATATTACTGTGAACTAGTACAGTGAAATGTGTTTGAATGGGAACTATGGTAGAAGTTGGGTCGAAACAACATAGAAATTAATCCAAAAGATGTGGAATTACTTCCAATTCTATGTTATTATGAATGAGTGAAAAGGAAAACAAACAAACAAAAAAACTCTCATAAGAAATTCAAAGAGAAACAGCAAGACTTAATGAGAAAATTATCTGAAAAGAGATAATATCATACAGCATTTCTAAGATGAACAAACTGCCCTGCCTACTCTGTGAAGCCTTCTTGGAATATTTCCAACTGCAATAATCTTGTCCTTCCCTGAGGTGCTATTATCATAAAGCCACCCCCCCTTTTTTTGCACTAACAATATGAACACATGATATGATAATGAATTGAGA
This sequence comes from Moschus berezovskii, assembly GCF_049115385.1. Lineage (NCBI taxonomy): Eukaryota > Metazoa > Chordata > Mammalia > Artiodactyla > Moschidae > Moschus > Moschus berezovskii. The sequence goes on along the minus strand of NC_142488.1, from coordinate 85,954,272 downwards.
TTATTTTGGAAAATCTAGTATATACCAAAATATATTGGAAAAACATTTTAGTACATGTTTATTGTTGCGTATAATATAATTGTTTGATTTTGATAAGTCTGATTCCCCAAAGAAATGGACTATGCTTTCTACTTTTATACTTCCCACAAATACTAAGATCATAATATTTTCTCAATAAATACTACTGATTGAATATCTTCATGGCCTAATGGGTTATTTTATTTGAGTGAGAATGATCCCTTGGAAGTTCAATGATCTGAAACCTTTCTAGAATAAGTCCCTTCTCCATTTTGCTACATAAGGGCAACAGTTAGATTTAAATTGTTATCATGTTTAAAGACTACTTTGCCCAGAGACAAGTTCTGTGCCCAAACTAGATTTACCAAACGTTGCTTTTCTATCATTACCCAGTATTCTAACCCCCTTTAAAGGGAAGTATAAGCTCTATAAATTATAAACTCTGCTAGGTGGGAGCTATCTGCATTTGGAATACAAATGCATGGTTTCCTATGTTTGTTACTTCAGAAACCAATGACTTCAGATATATTAACTGAAGATAGGTGAGGATGGGGGTGGGCTGGTGGTAGGGAACAGTAGGTACAATTAGAGACAGCGCACGCAGGTTTGATGGCCCACCTCTGCTTTACAGAATTTCTAACAATGCTAATTAGGAAGGTCTACTGAAAATGTAATCTCATTAGTCTTGATAAAGGTCAAGAAACAGAAAGTAACTCAGTACTATAGTAGTATGCTTCAATTTCCTTCATTTATAATTAAGGGTCTCCATTACTGCATTTTAACTATATCTTGCACAGGAAATCTGTTTTAAGACACCGAATGCAAAATTTGAACTAAATGAAATGCTTCTTCTTTGGGGCCAAATTATACCACTTAAAAGAATGGAACACAAATGGAGTGAGTCACATTTTCTAAGAGATTTCTTAATATTCATTTGCATTATTGCATTTAATGTAAAATAGTTTTCAGATATACAACTGTTACAAATATATGTCAGCAATATTCACATTTTATCCTTTAACAACTTTTTGTTTTTATACTTCCTAACTTCCATTTTGGAGAAGGCAATGGCACCCCACTCCAGTACTTCTGCCTGGAAAATCCCATGGATGGAGGAGGCTGGTGGGCTGCAGTTCATGGGGTCACTAAAAGTCGGACACGACTGAGTGACTTCACTTTCACTTTTCCCTTTCATGAATTGGAGAAGGAAATGGCAACCCACTCCAGTGTTCTTGCCTGGAGAATCCCAGGGACGGGGGAGCCTGGTGGGCTGCCGTCTATGGGGTTGCATAGAGTCGGACACGACTAAAGTGACTTAGCATTACTGCATTTTAAACTCTCATTTTGTCAGTTCTAAATCTATTCAAGGAATGAGGAATGAGCAGTTCCTTAAAAAAGCAAAGCATTTAGATTCACAGTAATGCTGTCTTTAAGGGGAAGTGTGCAGGATACGGGGAATAAGGACTGAACAGATGAAAAGGACAGTGGGAATAAAGATTTAAAGACAAAATCATGTGACTTTTCTTTGTAGATCAGTACATCATTTACTTCTAATTTTGAATGTTAAAAGATAAACGAGGGTATAGGAAATCACTTAGTGGCATTGATCATTTGGAATGGGGATAGGAAGGTGTTACAGCAGATAACTGGTTAGATTGGAGTTCCGGGATGGAGAGGTGATAGTAAGTGGGACACTTTGCCATTTAGGGGTTGGAAAACACGATTACAATATATGATCCTCTTTACCAGAATACGCCAGGAAATGCAGGAGCAGGTTCAATTCCTGGGTTACGAAGATCCCCTGGAGTAGGAAATGGCAATCCACTCCATTATTCTTGCCTGGAAAATCCCATTGACAGAGAAGCCTGGTGGGCTAGGGTCCATGGGGTCGCAAAGAGTATGACATGACTGAGTGACTAAGCGTGCATGCACGTGAGCGTGTGCGCACACACACAATCCTCTATCACAAGCATTAACCTGCCAAATTTACCTTTACCATACTCGCACGTTTTCCATTTCCTACATCCTTTCACTGGTCCCTTCTTCCCTTCCACTTTCCCGTCAGCAACCTCCAACTCAACCCCAGCATCCAGTCATCAGTTTCTAAGCGCTATACACTCTATTCAACTTCCCAGGTGGTGCTAGTGGTAAAGAAGCCAACTGCCAATGTGGAAGACAAAAGAGACCCAGGTTTGATCCTTGGGTTGGGAAGATCCCCTGAAGGAGAGCATGGCAACCCACTCCAGTATTCTTGCCTGGAGACTCCCATGGAAAGAGGAGCCTGGCGGGCTACAGTTCAAATAGTTCAGTGAGTCGGACATGACTAAAGCAAAGTAGCACACATGCACATACACTCTATTGGAAAAGTAGTGGCATCTAGTCCTGACTTCCTTGGTGGCTCAGATGGTAAAGAGTCTAGCTGCAATGCAGGTGACCCAGGTTCAATCCCTGGGTCAGGAAGATCCCCTGGAGAAGGAAATGGCAACCCACTCCAGCATTCTTGCCTGGAGAATTCCACGGACAGAGGAACCTAGGGGGCTACAATTCATGCAGTCACGAAGAGTTGGACATAACTGAGTGAGTTTCACTTATGGCCTGACTTTATAAAAAGTTGCCATAATATTAGTCAACTCTGAGTCTCAAGCAAAAGGTTGTCTTTTGTAATGTGAAGTAAAATGCTTTTATCTGAATTCCCATTCTCCAACACTGCTTCGGAGAAGGCAATGGCACCCCACTCCAGTACTCTTGCCTGGAAAATCCCATGGACAGAGGAGCCTGGTAGGCTGTAGGCCATGGGGTCGCTAAGAGTTGGACACGACTGAGCGACTTCACTTTCACTTTTCACTTTCATGCATTGGAGAAGGAAATGGCAACCCACTCCAGTGTTCTTGCTGAAGAATCCCAGGGACGGGGCGAGCCTGGTGGGCTGCTGTCTATGGGGTCGCACAGAGTCGCACACGACTGAAGCAACTTAGCAGCAGCAGCAGCAGCAACACTGCTTACTTGGAAGGATGAAGACTCCCTGAAAGACGAACTCTTTGTTTAAACTGTCATGTATACAAAATGATCTCTTGTGAAACAGCCACCATTTTAGAAAGCTTTCAGAATCAGATATAATTATGATTAGCTCCTATAAGGAGGTTCCATAATCAGCATCTCATCAGGCATAAAAGTTCCACTAAGATAGAAGACCATTTTATTAAGTACCAGAATAAAATGTCTTTGACAAGTAAGAACTATTTCAATTTTTTAATCTAACAACTCTAGGAACATAATCTTAATATAAAGATGTAAAAAATATTTTAATCACATTTTATAGAATATCTGTATATATTATGTGATATTGGAGGACAGATTTCATGTATGCCTCATTCATTCAGTTCACAAATATTCACTCTGTGTGTGTGCTCAGTCACTCAGTCGTGTCCAACCCTTTGCAACCCTATGGACTGCAGCCTGCCAGGATCCTCTGTCCATGGAATTTTCCAGGCAAGAAAAGTGGAGTGGGTTGCCATTGCCTCCTCCAGAGGATCTTCCCAACCCAGATATTGAACCCGCAACTCCTGCATTGGCAGGTGGATTCTTTACCACTGTGCCACCTGGGTATACTATGTATAAGTACTGTGAAGATAACAAAGATAGGTTCCTATTCTGGGTAAGATATTTAGATCTATAAATAGAATTTAGTCTCCTTGAAAGAAGGGATTTTTTTTGCATTTATTTATTTAGTTTATTTATTTTAATTGGAGGCTAATTATTTTACATTATTGTATTGGTTTTGCCATACATTGACATGAATCTGCCCCGGGTGTACATGTGTTCCCCATCTTGAGCCCCCCTCCCCACTCCCTCCCCATACCATCCCTCTGGTTCATCCCAGTGAACCAGCCACGAGCATCCTGTATCATCTGCTTTCTTCATTACTGTATCTCTAAAATGCAGAATAAAGGCTAGCATGCTACCTTTTCCTTTTAAAGGTCCAGAAAACAAATATTTAAATTTTGTTTGGCCACATATGGTCTCTACTGCTTCTTGTTTGTTTTTACGGCCCTTTGAAAATGGGTCATAAAATATAAAAGTGTAAAAAAAATCCTTAACTCACTTTAGTCCTGCATGTTGGGTTTGTGCCACTAACTATAGTTCACAAAAAGTTGGACACGACTGAGTGACTGAACTGAACTGACTGTCTAGATCACTTACCAGCATTAGGAAGAGCACACTAAGAATTTGTTTAAAAATGAGTGAATGTACTCATTTGGAAGACTGTATGAGCAACAGAGAACTAACAAAGATGGCATGGTTGATCTCCTCCAAGAGATAATGGATAAGGAAAGGAGGATAGAAGTATATATAGAACTAATGATATGGCGAGAAGATTCAGAAGAGGAAACTTGGAATGAACAAGGCATATGACATTTGAGCTGTTCTTGGACAGGACTTCTAATGAAAAAGAGTTCAAATAAGTTCAGTTCTGATGAATTAGGGAAGCAATTTTGCAACTCATGAATGAATATGTGTAGTTATTTCTGTACCTTTGAGAATTTATAAACCAAGAATTATGGCACATGCTGAGGTCACAACTGTATTTTCTCCTAGTTTACCATATGCAAAAAAATGCCATTGGGTATCTAGAAACATAATGCTGAAATCTTTTCTTTGGATGACTATGAATTCAGTGGTCTAGCTTTGGTAACATACAAATGCCACTGCTATGAGATGAACAATTCATCATAGCCAAGACAAATCTTGCCAGGCTGTCTGTTAACTATAATCAAAGCCACACATTCTGTAAAAAAGAGAGACAATTAGCAGATACACAGAGCCACAGCAACTCAACAACCCATTTAGAGTCTGAAAAATAAGAAAGACACTGACAGACCAGAGACCTTGTTAGTGAAACTGCACATCAGCATTTATATACAAATTATTTGACATTTTCAATTTGTTAGTACATGTGTGGAGTTGGCTTTAAACTGCTGTTCACTTAGGGTATAACAGATGCCTAAGATTTTTTAAAGCCCACAACCTCCTGAAAAGATAAGTTTGAATGTTTTAGGATTGTTTCGTTAAAAACAAAACAAAACAAAAAAAACCCTACCTCATTTGCTGCATTATGCTTCAGTGATCACTATGGCAGAACTGACCTTTCTTTGTTAAGTACTGCATATGTTCATTCTTAACATGGCATCCACATGATCAGAAGGCAGTAAGGCTATTGGCTCCATTATTGCACACTCCAGGATGTTCGTTTACACAAAGGAGGTCATTCAATTCTTATTTTCCTCTCAATCCAGGGCTCATCTACACTATCTAGGATGTTTGCAGTCCTACACAAATGGTTCCTTGCATCCAGCTGTCATTGCTAAAGCTGCTTCTGAGTCTTGAGTATTTTTTCCCTAAATTACATGATGATGGATGCCCTTTCCCTGGTTACTTCTCCCTGTTGAAAATCACCACTGTCAGCAACATGGCCTAATATGACTAGTGTCATACCCCATAATGATGATGATTTCAAAGCAAACATGACACAGAAAAGAAAAAGCAGCATCAGCCACAGAAGATGATCCCTGTTCTGCAATGCAGGCATCACAACCTGTTTAATCGCAAAATATAACGAGGACTTTTAAAGAAACAAGTGTATATTGCTGTTTGTACTGATAATGTTGACCATTTTGTACCGATAATGCTGACCATTTTGTACTCGATTCTCTTTATTTCCAATTAAGAAAAGACACTGTATGAAAAGAGTTTCCTGGCATTTGATCAAATGAACCACAATCCTGACCTATATTCATTACAGCCACATGACACATTTTATATTATGTCTGATAGGGTCCACATGGGGTCTCACTGATAAGATGTCTTGTTATGTCGACTTCACAAACAAAGAATAAATCACAGTGATCCTTGAGACTGACCAAATTTCCCAAATGGCATCCTGTTATCTCACTGGCACCTATCTTCTCAAAGCTGCGATTCCACCAGATTCCAGACCTCCTGCTACGTGACCTTCCTTTCAGAGAGTTTTTCATTGGTGTGGTATAAGAAGCACTCTGTCAGAAACGGAGAATTCTGGTTCACCTTAAAGGCCAGTCACCGTCTCTTTTCCCTCTAATAAATTTCCGTTTTCTTGCCTGACTGCCCAACTCACTCTCTTTTTCTCTGCACTCGCCTTACAATGCCAATGTATCTATTAGCCATGCGCTCCTGGAGACCCACATAACAATTTGGTTTAGGTTGTAAGAAAGACAGTGGCAGTCACACACTCATCCTTTGGGAACACTAATCCTTGAAAAAACTTTTTCTATTACCAAATCTTTCTGGGTTTCAACAGAAATACAGTGAATTTGGATTTCTCCTCTCTATTTTACCTGGCATCACATCTGACACAGAAAGTGACCAAGTAATAGTCAATAAGGTTGACTGCTGTCATTGTACACGTGAAAAAAATCAGTAAGTGCATAACCTGCTTCACAAAGGCAGCTGCAGTGAGCAACGACTTATTTATCATGGATATTCACATGGATGCTAGAAAACAGATCCAGGACACATGCCTGGCAGCTGACTTACATGAAAAGGCCATTTGAAAGCCAATGAAAACAATATAGTCTTCCTTTACTATCACACCAAAAGACTTGTAAGGTAGCAGAAGGTAAAATAATCCATTTACACAACATATACTTTTAAAACATCATTGGAATGAGATGGGCAACAATTGGGCAGGGCAGGCTAATACTGTGACAGGCTATGTACTTTACATTTCATCAGATAAGGAGTAAGAAATGTTAAGAAATTTAAAAAAAATTGGAAAGGAAACATCTGGAAAGGATGACACAGGATCGCTCACATTCCAGTAAAAATCTCTATTCTGGCTTAGTTGCATTTTGAAGTGCAGTGGTGAACCTCAGACAATTTCATAGATAACTGCCAGAGATATTATCATAAACATATCCCCCATTTTATAAGGATTTGAATACAAAATAGTTAGTAATGAAAGCAGGCTGAACATAATAGAAATATTTTTTTGATGGTTCAAAAAGTACTTTGGGGCATTAGAAAGCCTCAGAGTCATCATTATGCACATCAGTCATCACTACTCAGCAGCTGTACAAATATGCTGGGTAACATAGTTTTGCAGTTTAATACGTGGGTACCTAACATAGCTGACTCTATTTATTTTGAAACAGAAAAATGTTGAAGCAACTTGAATGCATAAAATTAGACCCATGGGATTTTAGCATGTTTTTCCATAAAAATAAGTGCTAATGAATGATTATTTCACTGCTCTTTCCTTTGTGATTTTTTTTTTTTTTTTTTTTGCTTTGCCATTGGGTTTCTCTGAATTTTCTCTCTGGTCTTTATTTGCTCCTTCCTTCCTTTTAACCATTCTTTTTACCTTGTCTTCCAATTTCTTTTTTGACCTCATGAGCATTCTACTCAGGGCTTCTTTTCCTCATTTGGGGAATTTCCATTCTCCAGAGACTTCTTGTACCATTGTTTTTACCATTAAAGTAAAGGGGATGACAGGCAGAGAGCTTAAAGAAAAACGTTTGTCAGTGTCGAGGTTCCTTACGAAACTAAAACTAGAACTACCATATGATCCAGCAATCCAACTCCTGGGCATATATCTGGAGAAGACAAACACTAATTTGAAAAAACACATGAACTCCAATGTTCACAGCAGCACTATTTACAATAGCCTGACATGGAAGCAACCTAAATATCTATCAACAGATAAATGGACAAGGAAAATGTGTGTATTACTCAGCCATAAAAGAATGAAATAATGCTATTTACAGCAACATGGATGGACCTAAGTGAATAATGTCAGAGAAAGACAAATATCATATGATATCACTTATATGCAGTTTCTTATAAAATGATGCAAATCTATTTACAAAACAAACAGACTTACAGACATAGAAAACAAATTTATGGCTACTAAAGTGACAAGGGGAGGAGGACAGGAAGATGGTGGAGGAATAGGACGGGGGGACCATTTTCTCCCCCACAAATTCAGCAAAAGAACATTTGAATGCTGAGTAAATCCCACAAAACCACTTCTGAATGCCGGCAGAGGATATCAGGCACCCAGAAAAGCAGCCCATTGTCTTCGAAAGGAGGTAGGAAATAGTATAAAAGATAAAAAGAGAGGCAAAAGAGGGAGGGACGGAGCTTCGTCCCAGAAAGGGAGGCTTGAAAAAAAAAAAAGAGAGAGACAGAGAGAAGTTTCTAAACACCTGGAAACACTCACGGGCGAGTCTGTGGCAAGCCTTGGAAACTCAGAGGGCCACATAACTGGGAGAAAAAAGAAATAAATAATTAAAACCCACAGACTAAGTACCCAGAGGAAACTCTCAGCAGAGAAGTGGCACAACCGACTGCACCCCCCACTAGCAGGTGGGGGCGGGGCAGGGAGGCGTGGGCGGCAGTGCTTAGAGAGAGGACTGTGCCTGAATGCCGCGAGGGAAATCTGAGGGCGATAACGTGAGACAGCGAAGCAGACTGTGCAGCGAAAAGGTGAAAAGCCCCAACCTAAGACTCCACCAGCCCCGCTCACAGAACAAAGGACTGAGCAGAGCAAGCCGGCTGTGGTCGGCCCACCCCCCATCCGCCACTGCGACAGGCAGGGGAGAGCGGCAAGCGCTGGAAGGGGCAACCGTGGCCCCAGAGAGGCTTCCCATACCAAGCTGCAGGCAGGCTTTGTTGCTAACCAAGACTCCTTGGGTTCAGGCCGGTCGATATCCGCCTGAGAAGGTGCACAAGTTGTACAACCAGAAAACCCAAAGGCAGGAACTGGGGAGGCGATAAGTCGCAGCGACCGCGCTCGCCAAACACCAGGTCACCTGAGCTGCTGGGACCGCGGAAGGCACAAAACGCAGGCCCAACCAAGTCTGCGCCTTTGTGGAGTACCCGAGAACCTAAACCTGAGCCGCTCAGACCTGGGAAGTGCATGCAACCCAGCACTGGTCGCGGACAGTTCCCGGCAGAGCAACCTAGAGACTGAGCAGCATAAACAGGGAAAGCACACACGCTGTGAGCAGGGACAATCTCAGTGTAGCCAAGACACTGTGAGCACTGCCCAGAGACGCCAGTGATATTTGCTAGCAGCATTCCTCCCTCCCCACAGCACGTCTGAATAGGTTCACCTATAAAAGCGTCCACCACCGCCCCCTTGTGTCATGATGAGAATCAGACACTGAAGAGACCTGCAAACAGAAGAGCTTAAACAGAAGGAACAGCTTTGGAAGTGACAGAAGGAGAAGTCTTGAGCCTACAGCAAGAATAAGACTGAAAACCAGAGGCAGAGGCTTAAGTCCAAATCCTGAGAACAACAGAGATCTCCGGTTCCAGGGAATATTAATTGATAGGAGCTCATCAAATGCCTCCATACATACACTGAAACAAGGCACCACCCAAGGGTCAACAAGTTTCAGAGAAAGACATACCACACAAATTTGCCAGCAGAACAGGAGAATAGCCCTGAACTTCCATATACAGGCTGCCAAAAACCACTCCATAGCCACTGATATCTCAAACTCATTATTGGACACTTCATTGCACCCCAGAGAAAAGAAATGCAGCTCCACCCACCAGAACACCGACACAAGCTACCTACCAGGGAACCTTGACAAGCCACCTGTTCAACCCCAAACACAGCAAGGAAAATACGTAATAAAGAGAAGTCAACAAACTGTCAGAAGACGGAAAGGCCACCACAAGCACAGCAATATAAGCAAGATGAATAGGCAGAGAAATACCCAGCAAGTAAAGGAACAAGATAAATGCCCACCAACACAAATAAAAGAGGGAGATATAGGGAACCGACCTGATAAAGAATTTCGAATTTTAATTGTGAAAATGATTCAAAATCTGGAAAGCAAAATGGAGTTACATATAAATAACCTGGAGACAAGGATTGAGAAGATGGAAGAAAGATTTAATAAGGATTGAGAGGAAATAAAAAAGAGTCAATATACAATGAATAATGCAATAGATGAGATCAGAAACACTCTGGAGGGAACAAACAGTAGAATAATGGAGGCAGAAGAAAGGATAAGTGAGCTAGAAGATAGAATTGTAGAAATAAATGAAACAGAGAGGGAAAAAAAACGAATTAAAAGAAATAAGGACAATATTAGAGACTTATGGGACAATGTTAAACACCCCAACATTCGAATCCTAGGAGTCCCAGAAGATGAAGACAAAAAGAAAGATCATGAGAGAATACTTGAGATAATAATTGAAAACTTCCCTAAAATTGGGAAGGAAATAATCACCCAAGTTCAAGAAACTCAGAGTCCCTAACAGGATAAACCCAAGGCGAAATACTCCAAGACACATATTAATCAAATTAACAAAGAAGAAATATTAAAAGCAGCAAGGGAAAAGCAACAAATAACACACAAAGGGATTCCCATAAGGATAACAGCTTATCTTTCAACAGAAACTCTTCAGGCCAGGAGGGAATGGCAGGACATACCTAAAGTGATGAAAGAAAGTAACCCACAGCCCACATTACTATACCCAGCAAAGATCTCATTCAAATATGAAGGAGAAATCAAAAGCTCTACAGACAAGCAAAAGCTGAGAGAATTCAGCATCACCAAACCAGCTCTCCAACAAATACTAAAGGACCTTCTCTAGACAGGAAACACAGAAAGGGTGTATTAACTTGAACCCAAAGCAATAAAGAAAATGGCAACGAGATCAGACTTATCAATAATCACCTTAAATGTAAAAGGGTTGAATGCCCCAACCAAAAGACAAAGGCTGGCTGAATGGATACAAAAGCAAGACCCCCATATATGTTGTCTACAAGAGACCCACCTCAAAACAAGGGACACATACAGACTGAAAGTGAAGGGCTAAAAAAGTTATTCCACGCAAATAGAGACCAAAAGAAAGCAGGAATAGCACTACTCATATCAGATAAAATAGACTTTAAAACAAAGCCTGTGAAAAGAGACAAAGAAGAACACTACATAATGATCAAAGGATCAATCCAAGAAGAAGATATAACAATTATAAATATTTATGCACCCAACATAGGAACACCGCAATATGTAAGACAATTACTAACTAGTATGGAAGGGGAAATTAACAACACAATAATAGTGGGAGACTTTAATACCCCACACACAACTATGGATAGATCAACTAAACAGAAAATTAACAAGGAAACACAAACGTTAAATGATATAATAGACCAGTTAGACCTAATAGATCTCTATAGGACATTTCACCCCAAAACAATGAATTTCAACCTTTTTCTCAAGCGCACATGGAATCTTTTTCAGGATAGATCACATCCTGGGCCATAAATCTAGCCTTGGTAAATTCAAAAAAATTGAAATCATTCCAAGCATCTTTACTGACCACAATGCAGTAAGATTAGAGCTCAATTAAAGGAGGAAAAACTATTAAAAATGCCAACATATGGAAGCTGAACAACACACTGCTGAATAATGAACAAATCATAGGAGAAATCAAAAGAGAAATCAAAATATGCATAGAAATGAATGAAAATGAAAACAAAACAACCCAAAACCTCTGGGACACTGTAAAAGCAGTGCTAAGGGGGAAGTTCATAGCAATACAGGCACAGCTCAAGAAACAAGAAAAAAGTCAACCAAGTAACCTAACTCTACATCTAAAGAAACTAGAAAAGGAAGAAATGAAGAACCTCAGGGTTAGTAGAAGGAAAGAAATTGTAAAAATAAGTGCAGAAATAAATGCAAAAGAAACAAAGAGATCATAGCAAAAATCAACAAAACCAAAAGCTGGTTCTTTGAGAAGGTAAATAAAATTGACAAACCACTAGCCAGACTCATCAAAAAACACAGGGAGAAGAACCAAATCAATAAAATTAGAAATGAAAATGGAGAGATCACAACTGACAACACAGACATACAAAGGATTATTAGAGAATATTATCAGCAATTATATGGCAATAAAATGGATAATGTGGAAGAAATTGACAAATTCTTAGAAAAGTACAGTTTTCCAAACTGAACCAGGAAGAAATAGAAAATCTGAACAGACCCATCACAAGCACGTAAATAGAAGCTGTAATCAGAAATTTTCCAGCAAACTAAAGCCCAGGTCCAGACGGCTTCACAGCTGAATTCTACCAAAAATGTAGGGAAGAGCTAACACCTATTCTACTCAAACTCTTCCAGAAAATTGCTGAGGAAGGGAAACTTCCAAACTCATTCTATGAGGCCACCATAACCCTTATCCCAAAACCTGGTAAAAATCCCACAAAAAAAGAAAACTACAGGCCAGTATCACTGATGAACAGAGATGCAAAACTCCTTAACAAAATTCTAGCAATCAGAATCCAACAACACATTAAGAAGATCATACATCATGACCAAGTGGGCTTTATCCCAGGAATGCAAGGATTCTTCAATATCCAAAAATCAATCAATGTAATACACCACATTAACAAACTGAAAAATAAAAATCATATGATTATCTCAGTAGATGCAGAGAAAGCCTTCGACAAAATTCAACATCCATCTATGATAAAAACCCTCCAGAAAGTGGGAATAGAAGGAATATACCTCAACATAATAAAAGCTATATATGACACACCCACAGCAAACATTATCCTCAATGGTGAAAAACTGAAAGCATTTCCCCTAAAGTCAGGAACAAGACAAGGGTACCCACTCTCACCACTACTATTCAACATAGTTTTGAAGTTTTGGCCACAACAATCAGAGCAGAAAAAGACATAAAAGGAATACAAATTGGAAAAGAAAAAGTAAAACTTTCACTGTTCAATGATGACATGATCCTACACACAGAAAACCCTAAAGAGTCTGCCAGAAAACTACTAGAGCTAATCAATGAACACAGTAAAGTTGCAGGATATAAAATGAACACACAGAATTCCCTTGCATTCCTATACACTAATAATGAGAAAATAGAAAGAGAAATTAAGGAAACTATCACATTCACTGTTGCAACCAAAAGAATTAAATACTTAGGAATATATCTACCTAAGGAAACAAAAGACTTGTATGTAGAAAACTATAAAACACTACTGAAAGTAATCAAAGAGGATTCTGATAGATGGAGAAATATACCGTGATCGTGAATTGGAAGAATAAATATTGTGAAAATGAGTATACTACTCAAAGTAATTTATATATTCAATGCAATTCCTATCAAGCTACCAACGATATTTTTCACAGAGCTAGAACAAATAATCTCACAATTTGTACGGAAATACAAAAAACCTCAAATAGCCAAAGCAATCTTGAGGAAGAAGAATGGAACTGCCGGAATTCAGGCTCTACTACAAAGACACAGTCATCAAGACAGCATAGTACTAGCATAAAGACAGAAATATAGATCAATGGAACAAAATAGAAAGCCCAGAGATAAATCCACGCACTTATGGACACCTTATCATTGACAAAGGAGGCAAGAATATAAAATGGAGAAAAGACAGTCTCTTTAACAAGTGGTGCTGGGAAAACTGGTCAGCCACTTGTAAAAGAATGAAACTAGAACACTTCCTGACACCATACACCAAAATAAACTCAAAATGGATTAAAGATCTAAATGTAAACCAGAAACTATAAAACTCCTAGAGGAGAACATAGGCAAAACACTCTCCGACATAAACCACAGCAGGATCGTCCATGACCCACCTCCCTGAAAATTGGAAATAAAAGCAAAAATAAACAAATGGGACCTAATTAAAATCAAAAGCTTCTGCACAGCAAAGGAAACTATAAGCAAGGTGAAAAGACAACCTTCAGAATGGGAGAAAATAATAGCAAATGAAGCAACTGATAAAGGATCAATCTCCAAAATATACAAGCAGCTACTTCAGCTCAATTCCAGAAAAATAAACGACCCAATCAAAATATGGGCTAAAGAACTAAACAGACAGTTCTCCAAAGAAGACATACAGATGGCTAACAAACACATGAAAAAATGCTCAACATCCCTCATAATCAGAGAAATGCAAATCAAAACCACAATGAGATCCCATTTCACACCAGTCAGAATGGCTGCTATCCAAACGTCTACATGCAGTAAAAGGTGGAAAGGGTGTGGAGAGAAGGGAACCCTCTTACAGTGTTGGTGGGAATGCAAACTAGTACAGCCACTATGGAGAACAGTGTGGAGATTCCTCAAAAAACTGGAAATAGAACTGTCATATGATCCAGCAATCGGACTCCTGGGCATACACACCGAGGAAACCAGAATTGAAAGAGACACATGTACTCCAATGTTCATTGCAGCACTGCTTATCATAGCGAGGACATGGAAGTAACCTAGATGTCCATCTGCAGACGAATGGATAAGAAAGCTTTGGTACATATACACAATGGAGTATTACTCAGTCATTAAAAAGAATGCATTTGAATCAGTTCTAACGAGGTGGATGAAACTGGAGCCTATCATACAGAGAGAAGTAAGCCAGAAAGAAAAACACCAATACAGTATACTAACGTGTATATGACTTCACATTCCAAGATGTCTGGCTCTAGGTCAGTGATCACGTTATCGTGACTATCTTGGTCGTGAAGATCCTTTTTGTACAGTTCTTCTGTGTATTCCTGCCACCTCTTCTTAATATCTTCTGCTTCTGTTAGGTCCATACCATTTCTGTCCTTTATTGAGCCCATCTTTACATGAAATGTTCCCTTGGAATCTCTAATTTTCTTGAAGAGGTCTCTTGTTTTTCTTATTCTGTTGTTTTCCTCTATTTCTTTGCATTGATCACTGAGGAAGTCTTTCTTATCTCTCCTTGTTATTCTTTGGAACTCTGCATTCAGATGCTTATATCTTTCCTTTTCTCCTTTGCTTTTCGCCTCTCTTTTTTTCACAGCTATTTGTAAGGCCTCCTCAGACAGCCATTTCGCTCTTTTGCATTTCTTTTCCATGGGGATGGTCTTGGTCCCTGTCTCCTGTACAATGTCACGAACCTCCGTCCAGAGTTCATCAGGCACTCTATCAATCAGATCTAGTCCCTTAAATCTATTTCTCACTTCCACTGTATAATCATAAGGGATTTGATTGAGGTCATATCTGAATGGTCTAGTGGTTTTCCCTACTTTCTTCAATTTAAGTCTGAACTTCGCAATAAGGAGTTCATGATCTGAGCCACAGTCAGCTCCTGGTCTTGTTTTCGCTAACTGTATACAGCTTCTCCATCTTTGGTTGCAAAGAATATAATCAATCTGATTTCGGTGTTGACCATCTGGTGATGTCCATGTGTAGAGTCTTCTCTTGTGTTGTTGGAAGAGGGTGTTTGCTATGACCAGTGCATTCTCTTGACAAAACTCTATTAGCCTTTGCCCTGCTTCATTCCGTGCTCCAAGGCCAAATTTGCCGGTTACTCGAGGTGTTTCTTGACTTCCTACTTTTGCATTCCAGTCCCCTATAATGAAAAGGACATTTTTTTGGGGTGTTAGTTCTAAAAGGTCTTGTAGGTCTTCATAGAACCGATTAACTTCGGCTTCTTCAGCATTACTGGTTGGGGCATAGGCCTGGATTACTGTAATATTGAATGGTTTGCCTTGGAAACGAACAGAAATCATCCTGTCATTTTTAAGATTGCATCCAAGTACTGCATTTCGGACTCTTTTGTTGACCATGATGGCTACTCCATTTCTTCTAAGGGATTCCTGCCCACAGTAGTAGATATAATGGTTATCCGAGTTAAATTCATCCATTCCAGTCCATTTTAATTCACTGATTCCTAGAATGTCGACATTCACTCTTGCCATCTCCTGTTTGACCACTTCCAATTTGCCTTGATTCATGGACCTAACATTCCAGGTTCATATGCAATATTGCTCTTTACAGCACCGGACCTTGCTTCTATCACCGGTCACATCCACAACTGGGTATTGGTTTTGCTTTTGCTCCATCCCTTTATTCCTTCTATAGTTATTTCTCCACTGAGCTCCAGTAACATACTGGGCACCTACTGACCTGGGGAATTCCTCATTCAGTATCCTATCATTTTGCCCTTTGTTACTGTTCATGGGGTTCTCAAGGCAAGTATACTGAAGTGGTTTGCCATTCCCTTCTCCAGTGGACCACATGTGGCTCTGGTCCATGTGATCAGATCGGCTAGTTAGAAAGCATCACTACGAACAAAGCTAGTGGACGTGATGGAATTCCAGTTGAGCTATTTCAAGTCTTGAAAGATGATGCTGTGAAAGTGCCGCACTCAATATGCCAGCAGATTTGGAAAACTCACCAGTGGCCACAGGACTGGAAGAGGTCAGTCTTCATTCCAATCCCAAAGAAAGGCAATGCCAAAGAATGCTCAAACTACTGCACAATTGCACTCATCTCACACGCTAGTAAAGTCATGCTCAAAATTCTCCAAGCCAGGCTTCAGCAGTACGTAAACCGTGAACTCCCAGATGTTCAAGCAGGTTTTAGAAAAGGCAGAGGCACCAGAGATCAAATTGCCAACATCCGCTGGATCATGGAGAAAACAAGAGAGTTCCAGAAAAACATCTATTTCTGCTTCATTGACTATGCCAAAGCCTTTGACTGTGTCGATCACAATAAACTGTGGAACATTCTGAAAGAGATGGGAATCCCGGAACACCTGACCTGCCTCTTGAGAAACCTTCATGCAGGTCAGGAAGCAACAGTTAGAACTGGACATGGAACAACAGACTGGTTCCAAATAGGAAAAGGTGTACGTCAAGGTTGTATATTGTCACCTTGCTTATTTAACTTATATGCAGAGTACATCATGAGGAACGATGGGCTGGAAGAAGCACAAGCTGGAATCAAAATTGCTGGGAGAAATATCAATAACCTCAGATATGCAGATGACACTACCCTTATGGCAGAAAGTGAAGAGGAACTCAAAAGCCTCTTGATGAAAGTGAAAGAAGAGAGTGAAAAGGTTGGCTTGAAGCTCAACATTCAGAAAACAAAGATCATGGCATCTGGTCCCATCACTTCATGGGAAATAGATGGAAAAACAGTGGAAACAGTGTCAGACTTTGTTTTTTTGGGCTCCAAAATCACTGCAGATGCTGATTGCAGCCATGAAATTAAAAGACGCTTGCTCCTTGGAAGGAAAGTTATGACCAACCTTGATAGTATATTAAAAAGCAGAGACATTACTTTGCCAATCAAGGTCCATATAGTCAAGGCAATGGTTTTTCCCGTGGTCAAGTATGGATGTGAGAGTTGGACTGTGAAGAAGGCTGATCGCTGAAGAATCGATGCTTTTGAACTGTGGTGTTGGAGAAGACTCTTGAGAGTCCCTTATACTGCAAGGAGATCCAACCAGTCCATTCTAAAGGAGATCAATCCTGGATGTTCATTGGAGGGACTGATGCTAAAGCTGAAACTGCAATACTTTGGCCACCTCATGCGACGAGTTGACTCATTGGAAAAGACTCTGATGCTGGGAAAGTTTGGGGGCGGGAAGAGAAAGGGACGACGGAGAATGAGATGGCTGGACGGCATCACCGACTCTGTGGACATGAGTTTGAGTGTACTCCGGGAGTTGGTGCTCGACAGGGAGGCCTGGTGTGCTGTGATTCATGGGGTCGCGGAGAGTCGGACACGACTGAGCGACTGAACTGAACTGAACTGAATTGAACGTGTATATATGGAATTTAGAAAGATGGTAACCTAAAACCTATATACGAGACAGCAAAAGAGACACAGGTGTATAGAACAGTCTTTGGGACTCTGTGGGAGAGGGTGAGGGTGGGATGGTTTGGGAGAATGGCATTGAAACATGTATATGATCATATGTGAAACAAATCGCCAGTCCAGTTTCGATTCATGATACAGGATGCTCAGGGCTGGTTCACGAGGAACAACCAGAGGGAGGATATGGGGAGGAGGGAGGTGGGAGGGGGGTTCAAGAAGGGGAACACATGTACACCCTGGGTGGATTCATGTCAGTGTATGGCAAAACTAACCAATATAATATTACAAAGTAATTAGCCTCCAATAAAATAAATAAATAAAAATGAATAGCATTAAAATTCAGAAAAAAAAAGTGACAAGCGGTGCATGGAATTATGAGTTTGAGATTAACAGATACACACCACTATATATAAAATAGAGACAGGGTCCTACCATATAGCACATGAAACTATATTCAATATCGTATAATAACCTATAATGGAAAATAATCTGAAAAATAATACATATATATATTTATCTACTGAATCTCTTTGCTATACACATTTCAAATAAACTATACTTCAATAAAAAGGAAAGAAAGGCATTATTTTGAGAGAGGGATAACTTAGGTATGGCATTGGGTTTTTCTTACTTTTTGCAGCCTGAGGCAGTTGTAAAATAACTTAATGTATCTTTTTACAACTGTGTATTGTATAGTATTTTTTCATGTGGTAAAATTTTAACTGTTAATGTTTTTGGCATTGTGCTTTGTACCATTTATTAAATAAAAATTTTAAAAAATTAAAAAAAAAGGAAAGCAAGGAAAAGGAAAAAGATTTGTCGTTTATCTCCACTGGAAAGACTGAACTGAGAAGAGAGCTGAGTTCTTATCCTCACTGTCATGAATTCACTGTGTGATCTCAAGTAAATTACTTCACCCTCTTTTGGCCTAGTTTTCCTCCTCTGAGAAATGCGAGATTTGGACTAGGTGATCTCTAAGAATACTTTCAGCTGTATAATTCCCCATCTACAATTCTGTCAGCAATCAGAGAGGATGACCATTATGCAAGGTTGTTCAAATAACATGTAGACTTTGCCTGGATACCCTAGTCTGTGAGTAAATCTATCTGTAATGTGTCAACTCACTGTGAATTCCTTCAACTGTATGCCCTTTAGAGTGTTTCTACCCAGTGTATCATTTATTGAAGAAAGGAACCATCTCATCCCTTTCAGTGTCCCAAGCATTTAGAACAGTGTAAGGTACTTGGGAGCAGTTAATAAAATGGTCCTTCTACTTTATGCTTCCTCATCTCACAGCATTTTATGTCCATAAATGTTTATATTATACAAGTTTATCACATTTAACTTAAACTATTCAATGTCTATAGTTTTTTTGCCTATTTAGTTACCAATAACATCCTGGTTTGGGAATAGAATATTTTCCTATAAAATGCTAGCGCTAATGGGAACAACATGCTGTTCAGGAAGAGCCTGGACTGACTCATAAGGGAATCAATGTTGACCTCCTAAATAATTCATTAAAGCTTATGGCTAGGACTGTGCACTGGTGTATACTACTTGTGTTCCTAGAATTGATGTACCTATGTGAAATTGTGACTTTCAGAGCAAAAGGCTTAAATTGAAAAGTCATGACGTTTTGAAATACATTTGAAAAGGCAGTTACAGAAAAAAGAAAAAGCTTTAATAACACAATTCTGTTGCTGAGATTCCAGACAGAAGCTAAAGTGGTATAATAAAAATTACTATCACAACTTACACTTACATCAATAATGGATTTTAGTGAGGGGACTCTATTAAGAGAAGTTCTCAGATTCATAAACTGATCTTGTAAAAATAGGAAAAGAAAATCGGTAGAGCAGTCATAAATGTCAAATTAAAACAGTAGTATCTGTTTGGACCACTTTGTATAAAAAGTATGTTTTCTTTGCATCTTAAATTTTACATTTATAACATTTAATGATGATTAATCGTAAAGGACACATGTAAGACTATAATGCTGCTAAATGATTCATTTGTAATTCATGTGAAACAACATAATTAGTTCTCCAAGGGTTCAGCAATATATTATTCTATTAAACAGAATACTTGAAAGTCCTACTTGAGTTTTAAATGCAATATGAAGCCTTTATTTTAAACATGGCTTCCTCTGTGTAATATTTTCATAATTATTTTCCAGCAACAAGAAATATTAGGTTGATTATTTTTATTCTAGCTGTTAGCCCCTCATACTGCGAAGAAAGAAACTTCATGAATTCGTTTATTTCAGTACAAGACTGACATATTTGGACAGCTACGTTTAAAATAAGAAAAAGAAGAAAAGATCTGTTTTCAAAGATCTTAAAAGTGGTGAAAAGTTGAACTAAAATAATTATTTTAAAAGCCCACATTTATTAAAAGTCAAAAAATATTTCTACCCCCCAAAAGAAACCCCTTTCTATCACAACTATAAATAGGTAGAGGTCAGCTTTTACCTGTAACTACTGTCTGCTAATTATCTCTAGAAACTCTAAAACATGAAAAATATATGGTGCTTTTGAAAAGAAGTTGGGTGAGGTCATTCAACGTCGTTTCCTTCTAAACTTCCAGGTAATTGGGTTTTCAGCTACTATTCTCAGTTTATTGGAAAACTTGCAACCCCAAAGAAGAGTATTCATCTTTGTACAGTGGCCTGTCAATGTGTCTTGCTCTACAGAAGGAGAACACAAATTATCAGGCATGAAGCCATGGGGAAGCAGTTGCTTAAGTACTGCCAAAAGGACTAATGAGACTTTTATTCCTGATGCTGGATTTGAAAGAGGGCCCAGTGGGAAAGTGTGTGCTAAATTAGTTTCGGACAACAGCAACCTGCCCCATTTCCTGTGCATTAGCTTTTTTCTTTATCAGGGAGTGGAAAACAGAAGATTAGAATAAAAACCAAAGGAAAGGAAGGAATATAAGAGTGGATACTAGAAGATCCACCACATGTGCAAGACTGCAAGGGGAAAATTGAAGAAGGCATGTCCCAGGATCCATAGAGGACACCTACAAAGACTTACCTCCATCACCAAAGGAACAATGTAGATCATTTAAAGTCACTTGAAGTGTATTAAGCTAAGTGAAATAAGTCAGACAGAAAAAAACAAATAGTGGATGATATCACTTACATGTGCAATCGAAAAAAATACAAGCCAGTAAAGATAACAAATACAGAGAAAAAACTAGTGGTTACCAGTTGGGAGAGGGAAGAGAAGAAGAGCAATTTAGGTGCAGGGGAGTAAGAGGTACAAACTATTAGGTACAAAATAAGCTACATATTAAGAAGAGGTGGCAAGAATACACAGAAGAGTTACACAAAAAGATCTTCACAAACCATATAATCATGATGGTGTGATCACTCACCTAGAACCAGACATCCTGGAATGCGAAGACAAGTGGGCCTTATAAAGCATCAGTACAAACAAAGCTAGTGGAGGTGATGGAATTCCAGTTGAGTTATTTCAAATCCTAAAAGATGATGCTGTGAAAGTGCTGCACTCAATAGGCCAGCAAATTTAAAAAACTCAGCAGTGGCCACAGGACTAGAAAAGGTCAGTTTTCATTCCAATCCCAAAGAAAGGTAATGACAAGGAATGCTCAAACTACCGTACAATTTCACTCATCTCACACACTAGTAAACTAGTGTTCAAAATTCTCCAAGACAGGCTTCAACAATACATGAACCGTGAACTTCCAGGCAGAGGAATCAGAGATCAAATTGCCAACATCTGTTGGATCATCAAAAAAGCAAGAGAGTTCCAGAAAAACATCTGCTTTATTGACTATGCCAAACCCTTTGACTGTGTGAATCACAATAAACTGTGGAAAATTCTGAAAGAGATGGGATTAACCATACCACCTAACCTCTCTCTTGAGAAATCTGTATGCAGGTCAGGAAGCAACAGTTAGAACTGGACATGGAACAACAGACTTGTTCCAAATCGGGAAAGGAGTACATCAAGGCTGTATATTATCACCATGCTTATTTAACTAATATGCAGAGTACATCATGAGGAACGCTGGGCTGGAGGAAGCACAAGGTGGAATCAAGACTGCCAGGAGAAATATCAATAACCTCAAATATGCAGATGACACCACACTTATGGCAGAAAGTGAAGAAGAACTAAAGAGCCTCTTGATGAAAGTGAAAGAGGAGAGTGAAAAAGTTTGCTTAAAGCTCAACATTCAGAAAACTAAGATCATGGCATCCGGTCCCATCACTTCATGGCAAATAGATGGAGAAACAGTGGAAACAGTGGCTGACTTTATTTTTCTGGGCTCCAAAATCACTGCAGATGGTGATTGCAGCCACGAAATTAAAGGACACTTACTCCTTGGAAGGAAAGTTATGAACAACCTAGATAACATATTAAAAAGCAGAGACATGACTTTGCCAACAAAGGTCTGTCTAGTTAAAGCTATGGTTTTTCCAGTAGTCATGTATGGATGTGAGAGTTGGACTGTGAAGAAAGCTGATCGCCAAAGAATTGATGCTTTTGAACTGTGGTGCTGGAGAAGACTCTTGAGACTCCCTTGGACAGCAAGGAGATCCAACCAGTCCGTCCTACAGGGAATCTGTTCTGAATATTCATTGGAAGGACTGATGCTGAAGCTGAAACTCCAACACTTTGGTCACCTGATGTGAATAACTGACTCATTTGAAAAGATCCTGATGCTGGGAAAGATTGAAGGTGGGAGGAGAAGGGGATGACAGAGGATGATATGGTTGTATGGCATCACCAATTCAATGGACACGAGTTTGAGTAAACTCTGACAGTTGGTGATGGACAGGGAGGTCTGTCGTGCTGCATTCCATCGGGTCACAGAGTTGGACACGACTGAGTGACTGAACTGAACTGAACTGAAACAGAAAGAGAACTCCCTGATCTATCCATGTAATTTAAACCAATATAAGAACATACTCCTTTCTTCCCTTGGATCTACCTTCTTATATTTGTCAGATTCCCTGACCCAAACAACACTCTGGACCAGTGACTGGCTTCCTCCTTACTTGCAAACAGATACCGGCTAGGTATTCTCCAGACACTACCTTCTGGTCTCCCAGATTTGTGACCTTACCCCTAGCCTTTAGCATGTACCTCACTCTGTGGGTCAGTCCTCAGGGATTCTCTGGGGGCTCCTTGTCCCACTTTGATTTCATGACAATCTCAGATATAAGACAGACACCATGCTTCACCTTTTCTAAAATGTACATTTTTTTTCTATAACATCTCTGAGATGTTGTTCAGTCACTACGTCATATCCAACTCTTGGTGACCCCGTGGACTGCAGCATACCAGGCTCCCCCCTCCTTCACTATCTCCCTGAGTTTGTGCAAATTAATGCCCACTGAGTCAAAGACACTATCAAACCATCTCATCCTCTGCTGCCCTCTTCTCTGAGATTTGGTTCATCTAATAACCAATGGTGTGCTGTGGTTTAATTAGCAGCATTTCTTGCCTTCTTAATGGCACATAAGGTCATTTATATCTTACTCTTGATGTCATCTTAGGTTCAATGATACACGAATAAACATCTAGTACCTCAAGTACCTTGATGTGATTGCTTGATATACTCTGGGAATGATGCTTCTAGCTTGTACTGCCCTCTACTGAGATAACTTATAGTGCTCTTCTAAAGAGTCACCTTATATATAGGCATCAATGCTTGGTATCATATGATCCAAATCACAGTAGGTTAGATTAAGTGTCAAAGAAAAATATCTATGAGCTATCAGGAGAGCTCTTTCCAACAGAGATCTCTGCTCTGAACCAAACCAACCAAACCTTTTTTGGTGGAATTTAATGAGACATATGTAGAAAGGGATACACATGGTAGGCAGCAGCAGAAGCTAAGAGAGATATTAAGCAAAGGTGATGTGGTGGTAGAAGCCATGCATAAGCAGATCCCTTGATGGCTCAGATGACTGCCTGCAATGAGGGATACCGCAGTTCAATTCCTGGGTCGGGAAGATCCCCTGGAGAAGGGCATGGCAACTCATGCCAGTATTCTTGTCTGGAGAATCCCATGGACAGAGGAGCCTGGCAGCCTACAGTTCATGGAATCACAAAGAGTCAGACACAACTGAGTGGCTAACACTTTCACTTCTTTTGATGTAAAAGGAGAATAGAGTTCCTTCATTGTTAGTGAGTTCAAAGAATAATGAGACAGAAAACACAAATGGAGAAGTCAGGTCACCACAACAGCAAAGCATGAGAGTGGACAAGTTAGTAAGCACAAGTGGAAGACAGACTCCCAGCAGAGTGGTCACTGTGTTACCCCAGAGCTGCTGTCAGCCCACCAGAGCCTCTGTTGTAATTGGGATGTTGTAGTTTTCGTGAGGTATGGCTGGGCAACCAGTGTTATTTTTTTCCCAGGTTTCCTTAACACTTTACCATGGCTCTGTTCCCTGCAATTGAAAAAAGCCCTTGACATACTATTAAACAACTGCAAGAAAGCAAAAGATAAAGTACAGAGAGAATGTGGTAGGGATTATGCTAAGAGTTATAAAGTGGTTGAGCCAGAGAAAGGAAGAGGAGGTTAGCAGAGAGGAGCTCAAAAACTTGCCATGAGGGAGGGGCAGGACAGAGGTAGAGGTCCAACTCTATTCTCTCTCTTTATTTTCTGAAGGAGTATTAGCATATATCCCAGTTTCTTCTCATTGATATTATCTTATTGGGTCCTGGCCAAATCCTAAAATTTGACTTTCATTCTGTACTCAGAGCAATAACGCTCAGCTCACCTCCCTCCCTTCCTCAAATCACATTGAACTAACCAACTCGGGCTTCTTTTCCGCCCACAGATCTAACAATATTCCCAGGATGATTTGAATGAATTTGGTTGGGCCAATATTTATTAGGGCATTGTTTCCCTGTCCAACAGACCTTCAAGGTGTCCAATATGATTGAGCACTGAAAGAAACTCCAACTCAGGACTGTATTTTTCTCTTTATTTTGAAATTTTTTCATTGGAAAACAGTATTGTTTTTAAAATTTCATTTAGGAAATATAAAAATGTGAGTATTTTCTCTCTAAGAGAAAACTATCAATTAAAAGCTTCTCCTAATTCAGAGTCACAAGGAAAAATGAAACGTACTATGCAATATCCATGGAATGTACCAGCTTGCAAGAGGGTGTGTAAGAGAACTATTCTTTTTAAAATTTGCATGAATTTAAGACTTGAAATGGTAGTAATTCAAATCCAATTTGCTACTCTTAATCTTTGTAAAGGTTCAATTCCATTACTGTCTTTACTATCTGAATTCTAGCAATAACCTTCCAGGATAGTTTCTGCCCCTCAAAATCAATGCTTTTCTTGCACTCCTTTGCTTTTGAAATAGACCAGAGCTTGTTTCATTTGGATATCTTTGTTGTTTTTTCTATGGTTTGACAATATGGAGTGAGCTGTAATTCTCTTCCATTCTGGCTACCGAATAGGCAATGATTCCCTCACATAACAGAATGACACTCTCCAGGACTGGTCATCACTATGGATATTACTGTGTAAGGGAAGGGATAAAATGAAACATAAGAGTCATCTTGGCTCTGACGTGCATTTATCACCAGGACATGAAAGAGTTCAAACTGTATATTTAATATGTGACAGCATTCCTTTGAAAACATGCTTTCAAAGACTTTTATCACCTTTATTTTTCTTTCCCTTTCATCATCTTGAATATATATTTTAGTCACCTTCTAAGATCTCATTTTTCATCAACTTCATGAATAAAAGTTAATTGTGGGAATTCCCGTCTCTTATCCTTTAGATTGGTGGCCTATGAAGAGTATTTGGTTTTATATTAAGTCTCAAACAGCCTTCAGGGACCCTGTCATTTACCTAGGTGCCACACTTAAATGCTTTTTTGCTTTAACAGTGCTGGAGTGGAGGGGGAATTCCAGATGGTCTTTTGTCATTTAGTCATTCAAGGGGAAATGTGTAGATCAACCTGCATTAAATTGTATTACCCACCTACATAAAGGAAACTGCTCATTTAAATAACAATCTTGTTTCTGAGGGGGAGAAAAAGTAACTGCTATTGACACTGGCTAGGCACAAACTTGGTAATCATATAACGAGAACTGTAAACTCAAGCTCTGCAAATCGTTTCCGGGCAATGCTTAGAATGGCCACAAGTGATGTTCCACAAAAAACGCTAGGAAGTTTCCCCCTGACCTGGATGATTTCATAAGCCAGTTACAACATATATAATGTTTAGGTAAATTGTAGGTTGAGTTTGACTGCTGCTGCTGCTTGTTTTGTTTTTTTTTTTTTGGATTGCATGGCATGTAGGATCTTGGTTCTCCAACTGGGGATTGAACCTGTGCCCTCTGCATTAGAAGTGCAGAGTGTTAACCACTGAACCACCAGGGAAGTCCCTGGATTAATTTTTTATAGCACTCTCATTTATTCTAGCTCCAAAGTCCAAAAAGGACCCAGAGAACACTGGTGCAAAGAAAGACACATTCAAACCACATGCTATTTTCTTGGTCTTGAGTTATCTCAGAGGACACAGTTTTAGGCAACTAAAACTAGAGTTGTACTGTAAGTTCCATCATTAATCTCAAAAGCTGTTTTTCAATAATCTAAACTACTTATTAGATTAACCTAAACGACTTCCCTGGTGGCTCAGATGGTAAAGAGTCTGCCTGCAGTGCAGGAGACAAGGAAATGGCAACCCACTCCAGTCTTCTTGCCTGGAGAATCCTATGGACAGAGGAATCTGGCGGGTTATATATAGTCCATGGGATTGAAAAGAGTCAGACACGACTGAGCGACTTTCACTGACTGACTCACTCAAAAGGGATGTAACATTCCAGCAAAATAACTGTCAAAGACATCACCATTTCCATCAACTTTTTGTTTTAAATTACTCAGAGTACCTCATGTATGTCTTTTTTATAAGTAAAGAAGCACAAATTAGATGCAGTTTATTTTTCTTGGAAAGGAATGCTGACCTCTATCAGAGCCTGCTAATAGCATTATTTCTCCTCCTCTGTCTGTGCATGCAGAGCAAGGGAAAGGAGGGGTATTGGGGGGAAGGGAGTGTGACAAAGACCTTTTGGAGAAGTGTTTTTTGCACCTTCAATTACCTCATGGCAGGTACAATGACCACTCTGTATTCTCTTGAGGACTAAAGTGGCAATTTGTACTTACAAATACATAACCATACCAGTAAAAACGAGGCCATGCTGAAAATCTGCCCCGAGATGTTTAAAGGACACTGAGTTTTGACTCAAATTTACACATGAGTCAATGCCAAATGCCAAATTTCAAGCTTCATAAGTTCAGACATTGATCAGGGAATTGGAGCTTCAAAGCCATAAAGCTGAAAGCTTTTGGACCAAGTTAAATTCAACAAAAGCTATATAAAAATGCATCAATGAAATTTAGTCACCTCAAGCAAAAATCAGCAAGGCACAACAAGGATTAGATGAATGAAGAATTCTAATTTCATCAATTCTCTGGACTTCCCTGGAAAATGAGAATGCAATCACTGTCAAAAGTTGATAACATTTTCCATTTGAAAAGGCATGAAGTAATACCTTACATTTATAGAGAACTTAACAGTTTACAAATGGTTCCTACATACATTACCATATTTCCTTCTCACTTCAAGGCTTTGGGGTAGGGCAAATATGATTTATCCTCATCTTATACATGGAGGCACTGGGGGCAAGAGGTTTGTCTCAGGTAGCAGTGTTGTGAACTGTATGCTTGTGTCAACACATAAATTCATATCTGAATCTCTAATCCCCAGTGGGATGGGTTTTGGAGGTGGGGCCTTTAGGACATAATTAGGTAATAAAGGTGGAGTCCTCAGGAATGAGATTAGTGTCCTTATAGGAAGAAACATGAGAGAGATCTCTCTCCCTGTCTGTCTCTCTGTCAGTCACGTGAGAACACAGCAAGAAGGCTGGCTGTCTACAAGCCAGGAAGTGACCTGTCACCAGACACAGGATCTTTCACCCCTTGATCTTGGACTTCTCAGCTCTCAGAACGGTGAGAAATAAATGATTGTTGTCTAAGCTACCAAGTCTGCACTAATTTTTTTTTTTTAATAGTAACACAAAGATACAGAGCTAGGAAGTATTGGTGTTAGATATGGAAAAAAAAATTCAGTGATCTTTTCTCCATTCAAGGCTATGAAGATAAAGACTCTCTCTGTTTAGACATAATAATATTTGACTGTCTTTGGGTATGAGATGCGTGGTGCTGCTGGTCACACTGAATTGCTTTTGGGTCTTTGGTATCACATTCACATGCCAGGCATTTTCAGCCCCTCACTCAATAAATTCAGTTCTTTAATGCTCTTTAATTACACATTCATAATGAATAATGTATATAACTAGTTGCCTACATACAGTTAATATTAAAAAGGATATTCTATACTGAGAGTAAGCATGTGCCATTATTTTAATCTAAGATAGTTTTATTTCCCTATTGGGTAACATGAACTGATGGGTATGATTAATCTTGCAAACTCTTTGAGACATGAAAAAGGTATTGTAATAACTTAGATGGGAAAAGAATTTTAAAAAAGAATAGATACATGTCTATGTATAACTGAATCCCATTTCTGTATAGTTGAAACTAACACAATATTGTTAATCAACAATACTCCAATATAAAATAAAAATTTTAAAAAATAGAGAAAAAAGAAACTTGGTCAGACAAAGGAACTCTAAAAAATAAAAGACAAGTTTATTCTTTCATTTACGACATAATGTGAATCTCATGTCATTTATTTAAAAACATGCTAATTTGGTTATGAAAAATGCCTTCTACATTGAACAAAATCCATGAATGAGTATAATTGGAGAGCATTAAAATCAGTGATTATGGCAGAATAGTGATGTGGTGTTAGGAGCCCTAACATCTGAGTAGTCATGATAGGCCTGAGACCTTGCTTAGGCCTGAGACCTTGCTTAGGCCTAAGTTTCAATTTCCTGGAGACAGGGTGGAGGCTAGGTTCACAGAAAATCCTCCCTAAGAAAATCCCGCCGGCGCCAAAAATTAGGCCAATCAGAAGAAAAAGGGAAATCCCCCAGAAAAACCCCACACATGCATAAACTGGCCAATGAGCTTCTGCGTGTGCATGAACTGGCCAATGAGCTTCTGCCAGCTTGATCTTTTGAACAAAAATAGGTGTTTATGTAATCTAAGACTATAAAAACCGCTGTAACCTGGGCTGGGGCTCTTGTCTGCATTCCACTGTGCTGGGAGGGGCAGAAGCCCTAGCTCGAGCTAGAAATAAACCTCATTCTTGCTTTTGCATTGCTGTGAGTGTCTTATTCTACCAGTATGGGGGGACCGGACTCAGGGCATAACATTTGGGGGCTCGTCCGGGATCCCTCTGACTGGGGAGAATAACGCTCTCCCAGCAGAAGGTGTTCATCAGCCCAGAGGAGGGCTGATTACAGCACCGGTGCCAGGTCTGATCAGGGACGAATTGATCGCCATAGCTGGTGTAAGGCTGAGGCCCAGCATTAGCGCTGGAAGGCAGCTGGTTCTGCGGGAGAGAGGAGTCTCTCCCGATCCGGAATCTGGTGGGCAGTGGACGCCCTTCGGTAAGGTTACTTTAAACTGCAGGAAGCCTCAGAGGTCTCAGAGACCTAGTAGTGTGTTTTCAGCCGACGTTTGTCTGTCCTCTGTTTGTCGTGTTTTCGTGTGTGCCGACATTGTCTCTGTCTCTCTCCTGTGTCTTTTCTCTCCCATAATCTATTCTGTGGTCATGGGTCAAAGAAGCTCTATCCTGCTCTCCCTCATGATGGATCATTTCTCTGACTTTAAATCTAGGGCACGAGACTTGTCTCTGCTAGTGAAGAGGAATAAGCTGGTGACGCTCTGCTCCTCGGAGTGGCCCACTTTTAATGTCAGGTGGCCGAGGGAAGGAACCTTTGGCCTGCCCACCATCCGGGCTGTCAGGGGGAAGGTTCTTGTGCCCAGCACCTCCGGCCACCTGGACCAGATGCCTTATATCCTAGTCTGGCAAGATCTGGTGGAAAACCCACCAGCATGGATGAAACCTTTTGTTTCCCCAGCGACGCAGGTCCCACAGGTCTTGGTCTTGGAAGCTCTGGAGGAAAAGAAGACTGAGAGCCGTGGAAATCAAGCTCCGACTCCCCCCGTGTTCCAAGACTCTTCACTCTACCCTAACCTGATTGAACTAGATTCTGAGTTTCTCCCACTTATTTATCCCCTCCTTTGCCCCCTCAGGTACCCCAAGTATTGGCTGGGGAGCCAAGGAGGGGCAATGAGCCTTCGGCCCCACCCCGAGAGGGGGGCCCAGCCCTCAGGATGTGCAGAAGGACGAGGGAACTTTCGGTCCAGGCGGGCGGCTCAGATCAGGAGGGCCCCACCTCCACTGCTTGGGCGCTACCTGTTCAGGCGGGGCCAGCCCGCCAGGATGGGGAGCGTACCTATCAGTACTGGCCCTTTTCCACCAGCGACTTATACAATTGGAAAACCCAGACCCCCTCATTTTCGGAGAGACCCCAGGGACGTATTGACCTATATGGGTGAATCTATCCTCTTCACCCATAATCCCACCTGGGATGACTGTCAGCAGCTGTTACAGGTGCTCTTCACCATGGAAGAACGGGAGCGGATTCTATCAGAAGCTCGGAAACATGTCCCGGGTGTAGACAGGAGGCCCACCATGCAGCCGAACCTAATTGATGAGGGATTTCCATTGGCCCGGCCCCAGTGGGACTTTGAACACGCGGAAGGTAGGGAGAGGCTCCGAGTGTACCTCCAGACTCTTATGGCAGGCCTCCGAGCAGCTGCCCAGAGACCAACGAATTTGGCTAAGGTAAATTTGGTGAGACAGGAGCCTACAGAGAACCCAGCAGCATTTCTAGAAAGACTAATGGAAGTCTTTAGGCTGTATACTCCCATGGACCCGCAGGCGGATGAGACCAGTGCAGCTATCATCCTAGCTTTTGTGAATCAGGCGGCTCCAGACACTAGGAGGAAATTGCAGAAAATAGACAGATTGGGAGAGCAGACGATTCAGGAGTTGCTAAGGGCTGCAGAAAGGGTATATAATAATAGAGAGACCCCTGAGGAGAGGGAAGAACGGATTAGGAGGGAAGAAAGGGAAAGCAGGGCGGAAGAAAATCGTAGAAATCAGCAAGAGTTAGCTCGCATATTCTTTGCGGGAGCCAAAGGTGGTCAGGAGAATCGGCAAATTAGGGACGCCAGACCAAAGGGAAAGGAAAAACTAAAAAGAGATCAATGTGCCTATTGCAAGGAAAAAGGACACTGGAAAAATGAATGTCCCAGGAGAGGCCAAAAAGAGAGATCGGGCAAAAGTGAGACCTCTGCCCCGGCGACTCGTGTTCTATATACTGGGGAAGAGAGTGACTAGGGGAGTCAAGACTCGGTGCCCCTCCCCGAGTCCTGGGTAACTATTGCAGTGGAGGGGAAACCGGTCGGCTTTATGGTAGACACTGGAGCCCAATACTCGGTCCTTAATCAAAGAGAAGGACCCCTGTCCAAAAAGACCAGCTGGGTACAAGGGGCCACCGGGACAAAGCAATACCAATGGACTACTAAACGACAGGTGGATTTGGGAGCAAAGCGGGTGTCCCACTCGTTCTTAGTCATACCAGAATGCCCGGCACCCCTGTTAGGAAGAGACTTGTTGTCTAAAGTCAACGCCCAGATTCATTTTGCCCCCGGAGGGATCTCTGTCACTGATGGGACGGGACATCCAATCCAAGTCTTGTCGCTCGCTCTGAAAGATGAATACAGGTTGTACCAGCTAATGCCCTCCCCAGATATCAACCCTACAGTCCAACCTTGGATTCAGCGATACCCTTCAGCATGGGCCGAGACTGCTGGGGTGGGATTAGCCAAAGAAAGACCCCCCCATCATCGTTGAGTTAAGGGCGAATGCCACTCCCGTGAGGGTGAAACAATACCCTATGAGTCAGGAGGCCCGGCAGGGAATCACGCCCCATATCCAGAGATTCCTGAAGGCAGGAATCCTCAGGCGGTGTCGGTCGCAATGGAATACTCCCTTATTGCCGGTAAAAAAGTCGGGGGGAACTGACTATAGGCCGGTCCAAGACCTCCGCAAAGTCAACAAGAGGGTAAATGACATTCATCCTATGGTTCCTAACCCTAACACCCTCTTGAGCGGCCTGTCCCCAGACTGTGTTTGGTATACAGTCTTAGACCTGAAAGATGCTTTTTTCAGCCTGCCCCTGGCACCCCAGAGCCAAGAAATCTCCCCATTCTTGCTTTTGCATTGCTGCGAGTGTCTTATTCTACCAGTTAAGGGGGACTGGACTCAGGGCATAACAGTGGAACACAGCAACTTGTCAAGTGGGATCAAGGGGCCACAGAGTCCCTTAGACCCTTAGATGTCCCCTGAAATCTGCTGCTCTTTCCCACATAACAATTTGAGTGATTAAAAAAGGAAAATACTAGTTTCCAGAGGATTCTATAGCCTAAAGGTGAACCAATCCTGACTCTTTCAGGATGATTTATGTGCTTTTTTGTTTCTTTGGTTGGTTCATTGATTTTAATCTACAGCAAAAGAATCACTTTGTTTGTGGATAAATATCATAATTAAGCAACATGAAGTCAGCCATACCACAAGGAATGAGCTTAAATACTAACTGAAGATAATAGACTAGATCTGAAGTAGACACAGGGTTGAAAATGGTTACCTTTGCTATTTTTCCCAAATAACAAAATTTTAGTAAACTGCCAAACTTCCATGAAAAATAAATACTAAACTTGTGATCTGAATGCAGGTCTGGAGCCTAATCTAGACCTCTAAATAAGTAAAACTTGCAAAACACTGTTACAACTGCTTTGCTACAATATTTATGGTACAGACTTTGATGATGAACAATATTTAACACTTGTGAAGAATTATAAAATATAAAAACTAAAGTTTGAAAATAGTTTGAGTAGGTTAATTGACCTAACCAAATTTTAGTTGTCCTCTTACTAAAATGGAGTGGAAAGAAAAGGAGTTACATGTGTTCTAGCATCTGTTACAATAGCTGACACAGAGCAGATCACCAATAAAGCTGTATTCCCTTCCCTGCCTTTTCTTGCTCTCTCTTTTTTGATTTTTATTTCCTTCTCATTTCACCGTTCTTCCTTTGCTTTGCCATCCTTTATGTTTCTTGCTCTCCTTTTCATGAATTATTATCTTTAATTTCAAATACAATATATAGTTTAATATGCTAGAAAAAAAGATACTGTAGAGGTTAATAAAATATTGAAGTAGAACATAATATTTACCTTAAATGGAAGCAAAATGAACAACTCAGAGGAAAATAATCTAAATGATAAAAGATAAACAACATAAATAACACAGACTACATATTGGTTTTATAATCACCAGTTAAGTGTTTTGTAGGAATAATCATATTTGATCCTCAGAACAATCCTATTAGATAAACAAATAAGGTAAGAAAACTGGGTTTTAGAGAGCCCAGGGAATTTATGAAGGTTCACACAATGGTGAAAAATAGATTAGAATCCAATTTATCTGATTAAACACTGCTCTTTAATCATCATGTCTCTTGCGTTTAAACTTCAGTAGTATACAAAGAATGCTACTAAGTCGCTTCAGTCATGTCCGACTCTGTGCGACCCCATAGACGGCAGCCCACCAGGCTCCCCCGTCCCTGGGATTCTCCAGACAAGAACGCTGGAGTGGGTTGCCACTTCCTTCTCCAATGCATGAAAGCGAAAAGTGAAAGTGAAGTCGCTCAGTAGTGTCCGACTCTTAGCGACCTCATGGACTGCAGCCCACCAGACTCCTCCGTCCATGGGAGTTTCCAGGCAAGAAAGAATGATCTGGGGCGCCTGTTAAGATGTGATTCCTGGGCACTATACACTGAGATTCAGTATATCTGGGGTGGGGTCTGAGAATCTAAATTTTAACAAGCTCCCCAGGTAACTCTCATGTCAGTTTTTTTTTTTTTAATATACTTTGAGAAATACTGCCATCCATTATATTGACATAGCTTTCTCTGTATTAATTTCATATGAGTCTTTTTAAAACAAGTCATACATTTGAGATTGTTTTCCCTTTTCTAAAACTCACTGTCTCACTGTAATTGAGAAACTTACCAGAACAGAAATTGTGATGTGAAATGATTGTATTGATATTTGCATAATAGATACATATGTATGAAACAGGGTTAGTCTGATTCAATGAGGCCAGATGACAAGTTTTCTCTGTAGGTTTGAATAAAGGCAGATATTGATAGGGAAGTCAGAGAAGAAGAGGGAAAGGAAAAAGAAAGGTAAAAGGGAGGGAGGGCAGAAAAGAGCGAAATGGGAACACAGCAAGAGAGTGAGCTACTTTTGAACATAAATAACTACATTTCTCTCAAAAGACCAACAGGTTCTGATTAAAATTTCTGTTTTGACAGCTGTATTCCTTATCTGGTTTTGTTTAGGTCCTTAAATTGATGACAGGGCACACAATCCAATCAGCGGTTGTGATTAAGAGGTCAGGCAGTGAATTCAGTACTTAAAAAAAATCTCTCTCACTCTCTTTCTAGTCCCCCCTCCAACTGGCACTTTAGTCTCCTAACTTATTCATATCAGCAGGAAGCAGTGGCTGCATACCACCCTCCACACACAAATCTAAGGACAAGCTTCATTATTACCTTTTGCTTCATGGAAATAAATTGAATGACATTTAGATAATCCAAGCATATATATATGGCTTTTCAGTCTCAATTATTGTTTTCTTTTTCTCCTTCTGAACTATTAGTCTAGTATGAAAAGCTTAAAAAATTAAAAGACTTTTTACAAAAGGAATCACTTTTGTCCCCATACAAAAGAACAGCAAATAAAAGGTACTCCTAAGGACAGAGTCTGTTAAAAATCAGATTAATTCCACCATGCTCCCCTATTATTCACCTGTCAGTAAAATATGTCCTCTCATTGTCTCAGTTTGAATGCCTATTTTTATCTGACTGGAGCTATATGGTCACTTTTTGTATTTATTAC
This sequence comes from Moschus berezovskii, assembly GCF_049115385.1. Taxonomy (NCBI): domain Eukaryota; kingdom Metazoa; phylum Chordata; class Mammalia; order Artiodactyla; family Moschidae; genus Moschus; species Moschus berezovskii. The sequence continues at coordinate 85,919,580 of NC_142488.1, read as the reverse complement.
TAAGTTCTTTAGGTTTCTGCCCCATTCTAGTCTCCCCACCCCAGAGCATGATTTTCTGTTCTTAAAACTGGGCCACATGCCTCTGAGGAGAAAGTAGTGCATTATTTCATTCCCACCTTTTCTTCTTTTTTGGCATCTCTGAGGCCTGCTATGCCCAGAAGTGCTTCCACTCAAGCTGGACCATCAAATCAATTATCACAACAGTCTGCTTTCTAAATATGAATGGCAATGAATGACAACAGGCCAGGCAAACTTTCAGCTTTGATTTGTCATTGGTAATGTAAATCTTCTTTTTCTCCCCCCTGTACCCTCCCCTCCTCCTTTTCTATCTCTCTCAGTTTCTCCCAGTCAGTCTCTCTCGTCTCCATCTTTCCCTCCCTCATAGATGTTTGGGAGGGTCCAGCCTTTTGGCCAAATTCTAACCCCTGCTGTCTGCAGCTGCATTGTATCAAATCTTCAAATAAAAGCTTCGCCTTCTTGAGTCAAAGTCGTATGAGAAAAATGGTACTGGGAGCCATTCTTGCTATAAAATCTCTTCCTGCTAACCTCTGAGCCTGATTATGACTACATCTGAAGAAACATGACAATGTTTCATCCTTATTCATTTGGGCTGTTTAAAATTCTTGCCAGCTCCACTGTTTGAAGCTTCAATTGTTTTGTGCTTAATGTTACTTATTTCATATCAAGTTTCTGGTTATGGGAAATACTTTAATTTTTAAAATGCTATTATATCCTAGCTGTTTAAAAAGATTGAGGATGCCATAAAGAGAGAAACTGGTTTAAGCAAACTATTGTTAGGAGCCCTAACATCTGAGTAGCCAGGATAGGCCTGAGACCTTACTTAGGCCTAAGTTTCGATTTCCTGGAGACAGGGTGGAGGCTAAGTTGACAGAAACTCCTCCCTAAGAAAATCCCTGTGCCAAAATTAAGAAACTCCTCTCTAGAAAATTCCCGCTGGCTCCAAAAATCAGGCCAATCAGAGGAAAAAGGGAAATCCCCCAGAAAAACCCCACGAGCGCATGAACTGGCCAATGAGCTTCTGTGCGCGCATGAACTGGCCAATGAGCTTCTGCCAGCTTGATCTTTTGAACAAAAATAGGTGCTTATGTAATCTGAGACTATAAAAACCTTTGTGATCTGGACTCGGGGCTCTTGTCCGCACTCCACTGCGCTGGAGGAGGCATGAGCCCTAGCTCGAGCTAGAAATAAACCCCATTCTTGCTTTGGCATTGCTGTGAGTGTCTTATTCTACCAGTATAGGGGGACCGGACTCAGGGCATAACACTATAACTAGCTTTCCTAATGCTCTATGTGATCATAAATCCATCACTTTGGTGAAGAGGTCTATAATTTCTAGTAGACTGTAGGGTTTTAGTTTCTTTTCTGAAACTAGAAGCAATTATTTTCATTGGCCAATGATTATATTACAAATATTGCTTTGAAAAATGAGTTCAAAGCAATAACTTGAAAATAACAGGAAAGAGAATTAATTGTGCCAACCACTGTTTAACCAGAAATTCTGTGCCAGAGTCTTAGAAGACAGATTGTCTTGATTCAGTCAAACAATGATGAGTTGTGTAAGGCTATGCTTAAAATAAATTAAATGCAGAATTAAGTTGTTGATTCTGTCATAATTAGTCCAGTATAATTGAAAAATACTTATCACAACCTATTTTATAGCATGCACACAACCACTCTCTGTGTACTGCAGCTATAGGATAGGGATACAAGAGTATGAATTATAATTCATATCCTCTAGGAACAATCTAATTGAGAAGATAAGTCACACAGATATTTAAAAAAGAAACTATAACAAAGAATACTATTTGCTAAGTGCCAAGGGAATTACATAGAAAACATAAATTATGTAATTGTGGAAAGCAGTCTATTTCAAAACAAAGTGGTGGATCATGCCTTCAGATGAGACCTGAGCTATACAGCATGGAATCATGCATGAGGTTTTCATAGGTAGAGAGTGGGAAAGGTTATTCCAAATCAGCAAGTAAATAGCTTAAAATTGATTTATTCATTGTTCCTTCTTTGAAAAATTATTTTTGAGCTCAAAGATCTTTAGTATCTAACTGTATAAATGGTTAACTAAAAATGGACTAAGAAAACCTGCATAAAGAAGAAAAAAGGTATATCAATAAATAGATGAGAACCCTAAGCATAGTCTTTCTGCTTCTTACCCATAGGCTTGTGAGTATGAAACCCTGGGTCAAAGGTGCCTTTCAAGGGACCAGTAATAGCCATAACAAATAGGATTCTAGTTCATGCTGATTAGAGTTTTTAGAAGATGGGATAGTTCCTGATTTCTATGTAGTTCTGAGTCACTCCCCCAAAGATCTTAATATTCAGTTTTTATATAGATTTATAATGGCTAAGGGTGGATGCCCTACAGTGGTTGCCATCTATGACTATTCCAATCCGGACCCATATCCCTTGGGGACTCTTAGACTAGCATCCAAACCTTCTGTGTTAGTTTCCTAGAGCTGTTGCAATGAATTGCCACCAACTGAGTGGCTTAAAACAACAGATGTGTTTTCTCTCCTGGCTCTGGAGGGTAGAAGTATGAAATAAGGCACTGGCCAGGTTGGTTCTTTCTGGGGGCTTTGAGGGAGAATATCTTTGAGAGTTCTCTCCTAGCTTCTGCTAGATGCCATCCCTAAGCTTGTAACTGCATCCCTCCACTCTCTTCTTCCATCATCACATGACATTCTCCCTGGGGATTTCTGTGTCCCTGTGTCTCCACGTGGCCTTCTTATAAGGACAACAGTCACTGAATTTGGGGCTCACACTAATTCAGTACAACCATATCTCAACTTTATTACATCAACAAAGACCCTATTTTCAAATAAGATCATGTTTACAGGTACTGAGGGGGTCAGGGAGATACATCAATGTATCCTCCTGGGGGTGGTGCAATTCAATTCAAAACCCTTTCAGAGCCAATTATTGAAGTGTTATTCCTTTAAATGAGATTACACCATTCTATCCCAATGACTCATTTACCACAATTTTTTTTTCTTTTGAAACATGTAAGTTCATATGACATCTACACCTAATAAATACCCTGACTTTCACATAAAATGGAACATGTAATTTCTAAACTAGTTTAGTACTTATTAGAGGTGTCTTTCAAATCTATTCTCTACTTAATACGGCAGGAGCTTAGGTAGTGAACACAAAATTACATTAGGCCCTGTAGGGAGATAAAAAATGATAAAAAAAAAAAAAGGCTCCTGCTCATATAGTTTACAGTCTTGAGGTTTCACTACATAGAATGTTCGTAACATAAGGGATCATAAAGATCATCTAGTCTAAACCAGTCATTTTATAGATGAGGCCTTCGAGGCCCAGAGAGATTAACTAACTTGCCCAGGGCTCACAAAGTTAGTTGGGGAAATAGAACATGCAAAAGAAACAAATGAAGGGCACAATTTTAAAGAAACCTCACAATGGCTAGTATTTGGCTTTCACATATGAGGTATACACTGAATGTTGATGACGTGCCACTAAGAGAACTGACCAAAGTTTAGCAATTGGGCACAATTCTGAAGCAGATACCAAGGTTCTCCCTTCTCTCTTTAGCCCCATCTCTAAAGCCTCCCAGAAAGAAAAGTGACTCTCTGACCTTTCTTTTCCTGGAGGCACAGGTGTAGGTCAAGTTTCAGTTGTCTGCGGAAGCAACGACTTTCCAGTAGAAAGGTAAGACACGCTTTCATGACTGTGATGTTCTGCCTGGTGTAATTCCTGGATGACTACAAAGTGATTAGGAAGAATAGCCCCCAAGGAGCGTGGAGGCTGAGAGGAACAACTTAGGAATTATAGATCTACCACAGATAAGAGAACTATCTATTGGATGTGGTTCACTCTTTCCTGTTTCCAAAGAAAATAAGCAGTATTACTGATTTTGAATGGGAAAAACAAGGCGCATTGCCTACTTAAGATACAACCAACTGCTGAAATGTTCCAAGTCACCATCAGTCAAAGCTCTTCTTCTTTCCTTTCTCCTTTTACAGAAAAGTTTGATATTTAAAAAGTGACTACTAGGAATGGAATTTAAAAAAAAAACAATCACTAGAGTTAAAGAACATTGAGATCCCATGACATTTTTATCACAACTGAACTGAAGATTTAACAAACCAAGAAATAAACTGGGGAAAAAAATTTAAAATGTAGGAAAGAAGAAAGAATTCCCTTATCTTATTTTTTAACCAGCATTAAATCATCAAATAAGCCTACTTTCTTTGAATTAATGGAACTGGCATTTCATCTGACTTGCCCAGTATAGGGACAACTTTGCTTCTTACCCATAAAATGCATAGTATAAAAATTAAAGTAGAAAAGCACCACATTCCAAGCTTACTATTTTGGGATATATTAAAAAATTAACTGTTTCCACTAATTTATTCAATATTTCATTCAAAATATTCTTTACATAATTACATTTCTTAGAGCTATCTCTATGAATTGAAATTTCAAATTAGGTGATTTCACGTATACCTATACATGTAGATGTGAGATAATACAAATTTTAGCATCATCAGCTTGAAAACAGAGCTACAGAGAAACCAGATAATATGTTATAGATTCACAAAATGAATTTACATAATCAGAGATTCAGAGACATAGTAGGATATCACATTTTCTTTGGGAATTTGAAAAATAATAAAATTTGACAATTACCATCTCCATGAAATGTACAACTGTGGAATAGAATTTCTGACTGTACTAGCAACAAGCATTACGAACTGAATGCTGTAAGTGTGTGCATGTCATGATTCTTTGGGGCTAGTTACACAATCGTGATAAAACTAAAAGATCAATTCTCATGGAAAGATTTCTCCTTGAAAGAGAGTTATGATGCATGATAATTTTGGAAAATTCCAAAAATAGGCAACTAACTAGAACAGTCACTCTTCTGCTTATCGCTGACTTATGCCTGGAGAGCTGAGTTTCTGGTCATTTCTTATGTAGCTGAGATAAGGAGATTTTAGTATTTTTTCATTAGAAATTTCATGAAGATCTGTAATTGGAAAAGTATACATTAACTAGGCATTAAATCTAAACTCTGTAATAGTCCCTACACTTTACTTCGGTGGTCAAACACACACACAGAAATCATTGCGAGACTTCAATAAGACATTCACAGGAAAATATAATCTCACATGATCGTTGAAGTTGAAATGTAATTTGTAATTATTTAATTTACCTTCTGAACACTATAAAGATGACTCGCTTGCATTAACTTTTTCTTTCTAACACAATGGATTATTTAATCTGAAGAGGATATATGTTTTCAAAAGTACTACTCATTCAATAAAAATAAATTAATTCTATAGCCCAGGTTTTTTTGAAGTCATATCTCACAGTACAAGTTCTGTACAAAAGCACTTTTTAAGCTCTTAAATACTGGTTGAATTTCAAAATTTTAATCCTCAGACCCAGGAGACATATAATTTAATTAAGATTAGACAAGATGCAGGCATAGGCTGTACACAATGGTGACAGAGAGGAACTCTAGCTTAGAGTGCTTACATCCTAGCTATTTCATTTCTATCACAAGCCCAAGCTGAATTTTGCCAGTTTATGCAAAACTTTGGCTCAGGAGAGTAGCTGACGTGCAAACTTATATATTCACAATACTAATGTGTTAAACCAATACTCCTCTTGACTCTGTGTGGAAAGTACAGGTACATTTTAACCAAACCAAACACCATAGTAAATTCTGGATAAACAGTTCATGACTTAAACCAAAATCTGAACACGACTTTCTCAATCTTTATGTTAATGTGTTGTGATTCATCTCCAAATAAACTGAAATCAATGAGAAAATATGGACATTTCACACAGAATGAAACTTACATGACAGGAAATTTCTCTTAAGTACTGGTGTGCTGGGTTCTAACAACACAAAGTAGAGCTGCAACTGAACTCAATTTTGCATGTAATATGGTGAACGTAGGTGGATTTCTAATGTCTTCCTGATGACTCAAGTACAATGCTTTATTGTTTTAAATGGGTCATGTTGTTCACTCTGAAATACTAATGCTATTTTGTGATCAATTCAGGAAATCCTACAAATTTTCCGTAAATTACTGAGAGATACAGCTTGACATTTGTATTTACTCCAATAGCACAGTAATTAGAATCTAAAGCTTTCATTTTTGAAGAATGCATATCATCTACCTATACAGCTCTGACAATAATCCATTTTCTTGGAAAATAACAGATTGATGGTTCATTCTTAACATGCTTGGAGAAACACATTAATAAGATAACCCATGCCCTTTTTTCACTCTTTAATATCTACAGTTGATCTCTATTTCAGATGACTCTAAGTAGCTAAACACGAATAAAAAAGAACATCTTTCTGGCTCATTAAGGCAATTGCTCAAGCTGTCATTAGCATACCTCTCTGAAAATGCAGTACAGGATATGCAGTAGGCCTTGTCTGCTATAGAAACTAATGGCACAGAGCTACCTTTTGACAGCAGGACTAAATTTACATACTATACATATTCAGTGAGTAAAGAATAATTTACATTAATCAAATAGGTTATGTTTGGGGGATTCCCCCTCCCCCATTTGAAATATATCTATGCACATCATAGGTCTAGTCACCCATGATTGCATACTAAACGAATTAATTGTTCCAAAGCAAAAGGGTTTTTTTTTTTTCTCCTTCTTTAACCCTGCTCCTTTTCTGGAGCACAATTGTAAATTATGTCTCCAAAGGTAAATATCAAGTCAGGTTCCTGAAAATATGAGATGCTCTAGTTTCCATCCTCAGACCTGAAAGGCTGACTACCTGTCAAATAAGATTGAAGCCAGGATTATGCTTTGGAAAGATAACAAACCACAGATTTTCATCACTATATCAAATCTGCTGGGTTTATACTCCGTGAACTTTAATGATTTCATATTTAATTAAAAGAACTAGATTAAACTCAAAGTGGAGGGGTGGGGTTCTGGCAAGGAGAATCAGGGAGTTGTTGGGCATGAGACTTCATTTCACAAATCAAATTTCTCATTTGTAATAAAGCAAGGTTTCCAAATAGTGGAATTTCTAGGAGTCACTAGACTGCACAATACTAGAGGGCATCTAGTTTATTCCAGGATGATAAACATCTACCCTGTTCTTAAGAATCTAAACAGGAAGAGGTTTTGCAGGTGTTGAGAATGTTTCCAATTGCTAAGGGCACCATGTCAGTTTACCAAAGATGGAGAAAATAAAAATTTTACTTCAGGAAGTAAAAGACAAGAATGATCTGTGCTCTAAACGTGGCTTTTACTTATGTTTTTTTTTTTTTTAATTGAAGGTAAGATAACATAATTACCAGTTCTTTCAGAGTATCTTGCTTTCTAATGGAATAGTCATAACATATTGGATTATTTAACAAAGAAGTAGTCACTGACAGTCTTTCCAGCACATGCATGCTTGATATAAGACTTCCCAGGTGGATCAGTGGAAAAGAACCCACCTTCCAATGCAGGAGACCTGGGGTCGATCCCTGGGTGGGGAAGATCCCCTGGAGAAGGGAATGGCAACCCAATCCAGTATTCTTGCCTGGAGAATCCCATGGACAGAGAAGCCTGGTGGGCTACAGTCCATGGGGTCGCAAAAGCATCAGACATGACTTGGTGACTACAACAACAACAACAAAGGGGGAGAAAGCAGTGTAAAATATGTCCACTTTTCATAATGGTTGGAGAAACAAAGATAAAAATATTAAAGACTGGTTAATAATACAATAAAGGGTTAAAACACGTGGGACAGTCTTTGGGAGTTAAACGAACAGGGTTGTGAGGTAGATGACTGTAACAGCTAGAACAATCAGAACAGGACTCATGTATTGACTAATTGTACCAGGAAGAATTAACTGGATTAAATGGAGAAAAGAGGGAAAGATGCGCGCCCGTGGCTGATTCATGTTGATGTATGGCAAAAACCACTAAAATATTGTAAAGTAATTAGCCTCCAATTAAAATAAATTAATTAATTTTAAAAAAAGAGGGAAAGATAATTCGAAGTGAGAGAAATACTAGAAACCAAGAGAGAAACATGAATCAGCAGGATGCATTTGTGGAAAAGTAAGAGAAAGTCCTATTTAAGCAGTATCAGTTGGAGAAATTCAACCAGTGGATAATTATTGATCACTTTTGCGTCGAGCACTATGCTAAGTACTAGAGTCACTGTGAGGTGTGTGTGCTCAGTTGCTCAGCCGTGTCTGATTATTTGTCACCCCATGAACTGTAGCCGATCAGGCTCCACTCTCCATGGGATTTTCCAGGCAAGAATACTGGAGTGGGTTACCATTTCCTTCTCAAGGGGATCTTTCTGACGCGGGATCAAACCCACGTCTCCTGCATTCTAGGCAGAGTCTTTACCACTGTGCCACCTGGAAAACACAATTCTTGCCCTCCAATTGTTCACAGTCTCTTTAAATGGACTAATAAGAATTTATAATACAGAATAGGATATGGGATAGAACACATAAACTGAAGAGGAATGCTACCTGAAAATAACTCTGACAAACTTAAAACTTATGTCAATTCTCAAATCCATTCATTTACATTTAAGGTTGAGGTCTGTGATTTAAACCATAAATGGAATCCAAATACAAAGTAAAAATTACTTTGTGACCCACCAAAGCCTAGTCAGTTAAATGTTCACACTAAGCTTCCTTTCCTAGAGAAATGGAGACAAAAGAGTCTGAAATGCAGTACTTGGGTACAATCTCAAAAGTGACTGATTGATCTCGGCTCATTTCCAAGGCAAACCATTCACCATCATGGTAATACAAGTCTACACCCCAACCTGCTGAAGAAGTTGATGTTGAATGGCTCTGTGAAGACCTACAAGACTTTCTAGAAATAACACCAAAAAAAGATGTTGTTTTCATCATAGGGGATTGAAATGCAAAAATACAAAGTCAAGAGATACCTGGAGTAACAGGCAAGTTTGGCCTTGGAGTACAAAATGAAGCAGGGCAAAGGATAACAGTTTTTCCAAGAGAACTCATTGGTCATAGCAAACAACCTCTTCCAACAACACAAGAGACGACTCTATATGTGGACATCACCAGATGGTCAATACCTAAATCATATTGATTATATTTTTTGCAGCCAAAGATGGAGAAGCTCTACACAGTCAGCAAAAACAAGACCTGGAGCTGACTGTGACTCAGATCATCAGCTCCATATTGCAAAATTCAGGCTTAAATTGAAGAAAGTTGGGAAAACCACTTCGCCATTCAGGTATGACCTAAATCAAATCCCTTATGATTATACAGTGGAAGTCACAAATAGATTCAAGGGATTAGATCTGATAGAGTACCTGAAGAACTATGGACAGAGGTTCAGAACATTGTACAGGAGGCAGTGACCAAAACCATCCCCAAGAAAAAGAAATGCAAAAAGGCAAAATGGCTGTCAGAGGAGGCCTTACAAATAGCTGAGAAAAGAAGAGAAGTGAAAGGCAATGGAGAAAGGGAAAGATATACCCAACCGAATGCAGAGTTCCAAAGAATAGCAAGGAGAGCTAAGAAAGCCATCTTAAGTGAACAATGCAAAGAAACAAAGGAAAACAGAATGGGAAAGACTGGAAATGAGATACCAAAGGAAATATTTCATGCAAAGACAGGCACAATATAGGACAGAAATGGTAAGGACCTAACAGAAGCAGAGGATATTAAGAAGAGGTGGCAAGAATACAAAGAAGAACTATACAAAAAAGGTCTAAACGATCTGGATAACCATGATGGTTTGGTTACTCACCTAGAGTCAGACATCCTGGAGTATGAAGTCAAGTGGGCCTTAGAATAATTACTACAAACAAAGCTAGTGGAAGTGACAGAATTCCAGGTGAGCTATTTCAAATCCTAAAAGATGATGCTGTTAGAGTGCTGTACTCAATATGCCAGCAAATTTGGAAAACTCAGCAGTAGCCACAAGACTGGAAAAGGTCATTTTTCATTCCAACCTCAAAGAAGGGCAATGGCAAAGAATCTACAAACTACCATACAATTGAGCTCATTTCACATGCTAGCAAGGTAATGCTAAAAATCCTTCAAACTAGGCTTCAACAGTATATAAACCAAAAACTTTCACATGTACAAGTTGGATTTTAAAAAGGCAGAGGAGCCAGAGATCAAATTATCAATATCCACTGATTCATAGAAAAAGCAAGGGAATTAAAAAAAAAAAAAACACATCTACTTCTGCTTTATTGACTATGCTAAAACTTTGACTGTGTAGATCACAACAGACTGTGGAAAATTCTTAAAGAGATGGGAATACCACACCACCTTATCTGTCTCTTGAGAAATCTGTATGCAGGACAAGAAGCAACAGAACTGGATATGGAAAAACGGATTGTTTCCAAACTGGGAAAAGAATACATCAAGGCTGTATATTGCCATCCTGCTTAATTAACTTATATGCGAGTACATCATGTGAAATGCTGGGCTGAATGACTCACAAGCTAGAATGAAGATTGCCGGGAGCAATATCAACAACCTCAAATATGCAGATGATACCACTCTAATGGCAGAAAGAGAAGAGGAATTAAAGATCCTCTTGAAGGTGAAAGAGGCAAGTGAAAAAGCTGGCTTAAATCTCAACATTGAAAAAACTAAGATCATGTAATCTGGTCTCATCACTTCATGGCAAATCAGTTCAGCTCAGTCGCTCAGTCGTGTCCGATTCTTTGCGACCCCATGAATCACAGCACGCCAGGCCTCCCTGTCCATCACCAACTCCCGGAGAACACTCAAGCTCATGTCCATCAAGTCGGTGATGCCATCCAGCCATCTCATTCTCTGTCATCCCCATCTCCTCCCACCGCCAACCTTTCCCAGCATCAGAGTCTTTTCCAGTGAGTCAACTCGTCGTATGAGGTGGCCAAAGTATTACAGTTTCAGCTGTAGCATCAGTCCTTCCAGTGAACACTCAGGATTGATCTCCTTTAGAATGGACTGGTTGGATCTCCTTGCAGTACAAGGGACTCTCAAGAGTCTTCTCCAGCACCACAGTTCAAAAGCATCAATTCTTTGGCGATCAGCTTTCTTCACAGTCCAACTCTCACAACCATACATGACCATGGGAAAAACCATAGCCTTGACTAGACAGACCTTGGTTGGCAAAGTAATGTCTCTGCTTTTTAATATACTATCTAGGTTGGTCATAACTTTCCTTCCAAGGAGTAAGCGTCTTTTAATTTCATGGCTGCAATCAGCATCTGCAGTGATTTTGGAGCCCCAAAAAATAAAGTCTGACACTGTTTCCACTCTTTTTCCATCTATTTCCCATGAAGTGATGGGACCAGATGCCATGATCTTTGTTTTCTAAATGTTGAGCTTCAAGCCAACCTTTTCACTCTCCTCTTTCACTTTCATCAAGAGGCTTTTGAGTTCCTCTTCACGTTCTGCCATAAGGGTAGTGTCATCTGCATATCTGAGGTCATTGATATTTCTCCCAGCAATCTTGATTCCAGCTTGTGCTCCTTCCAGCCCAGCGTTCCTCATGATGTACTCTGCATACAAGTTAAATAAGCAAGGTGACAATATACAGCCTTGACGTACTCCTTTTCCTATCTGGAACCAGTCTGTTGTTCCATATACAGTTCTGACTGTTGCTTCCTGACCTGCATACAGGTTTCTCAAGAGGCAGGTCAGGTGCTCTGGGATTCCCATCTCTTTCAGAATGTTTCACAGTTTATTGTGATCCACACAGTCAAAGGCTTTGGCATAGCCAATGAAGCAGAAATAGATGTTTTTCTGGAATTCTCTTGCTTTCTCCATGATCCAGCGGATGTTGGCAATTTGATCTCTGGTGCCTCTGCCTTTTCTAAAACCAGCTTGAACATCTGGGAATTCAAAGTTCACATATTGCTGAAGCCTGGCTTGGAGAATTTTGAGCATGACTTTACTAGCGTGTGAGATGAGTGCAGTTGTGCGGTAGTTTGAGCATTCTTTGGCATTGCCTTTCTTTGGGATTAGAATGAAGACTGACCTTTTCCAGTCCTGTGGCCACTGCTGAGTATTCCAAATTTGCTGGCATATTGAGTGTAGCACTTTCACAGCATCATCTTTCAAGATTTGAAATAGCTCAACTGGGATTCTATCACCTCCACCAGCTTTATTTGTAGTGATGCTTTCTAAGGCCCACTTGACTTCACATTCCAAGATGTCTAGCTCTAGGTCAGTGATCACGTTATCGTGACTATCTTGGTTGTGAAGATCTTTTTTGTACAGTTCTTCTGTGTATTCTTGCCACCTCTTCTAAATATCTTCTGCTTCTGTTAGGTCCATACCATTTCTGTCCTTTATCGATCCCATCTTTGCATGAAATGTTTCCTTGGAATCTCTAATTTTCTTGAAGAGATCTCTTGTTTTTCCTATTCTGTTGTTTTCCTCTATTTCTTTGCATTGATCTCTAAGGAAGGCTTTCTTATCTCTCCTTGCTATTCTTTGGAACTCTGCATTCAGATGCTTATCTTCTTTTCTCCTTTGCTTTTCGCTTCTCTTCTTTTCACAGCTATTTGTAAGGCCTCCTCAGACAGCCATTTTGCTTTTTTGCTTTTCTTTTCCATGGGGATGGTCCTGGTCCCTGTCTCCTGTACAATGTCACGAACCTCCGTCCAGAGTTCATCAGGCACTCTATCTATCAGATCTAGTCCCTTAAATCTATTTCTCACTTCCACTGTATAATCATAAGGGATTTGATTTAGGTCATATCTGAATGGTCTAGTGGTTTTCCCTACTTTCTTCAATTTAAGTCTGAATTTGGCAATAAGGAGTTCATGATCTGAGCCACAGCCAGCTCCTGGTCTTGTTTTTGCTAACTGTATACAGCTTCTCCATCTTTGGCTGCAAAGAATATAATCAATCTGATTTCGGTGCTGACCATATGGTGATGTCCATGTGTAGAGTCTTCTCTTGTGTTGTTGGAAGAGGGTGTTTGCTATGACCAGTGCGTTCTTTGGCAAACCTCTATTAGTCTTTGCCCTGCTTCATTTCGTACTCCAAGGCCAAATTAGCCTGTTACTCGAGGTGTTTCTTGACTTCCTACTTTTGCATTCCAGTCCCCTATAATGAAAAGGACATCTTTTTTGGGTGTTAGTTCTAAAAGGTCTTGTAGGTATTCATAGAACCGATTAACTTCGGCTTCTTCAGCATTACTGGTTGGGGCATAGGCCTGGATTACTGGAATATTGAATGGTTTGCCTTGGAAAGAAACAGAAATCATTCTTTCATTTTTTAGATTGCATCCAAATACTGCATTTCGGACTCTTTCGTTGACCATGATGGCTACTCCATTTCTTCTAAGGGATTCCTGCCCACAGTAGTAAATATAATGGTCATCTGAGTTAAATTCACCCATTCCAGTCCATTCATGGCAAATAGAAGGGGAAAAAGTGGAAATAGTAATGCATTTTTTTGGGGGGGGCTCCAAAATCACTGCAGATAATGACTGTAGCCACCAAATTAAAGATGCTTACTCCTTGGAAGAAAAGCTATGAGAAACCTAGACAGTATATTAAAAAGCAGAGACATCACTTTGCCAATAGAGGCCCATATAATAAAGCTATGGTTTTTATAACAGTCATGTATGGGTATGAGAGTTGGACCATAAAGAAGCCTGAGCACCAACGAACTGATGCTTTCAAACTGTGGCACTGGAGAATACTCTTAAGAATCCCTTGGACTGCAAGGAGATCAAACCAGTCAATCTTACGTGAAATCAATCCTAAATATTCATTGGAAGGACTGATGCTAAACCTGAAGCTTCAATACTTTCACCACAAGATGCAAAGAACTGGCTCACCGGAAAAGACCCTGATACTAGGAAGGATTGAGGGCCTGAGCCGAAGAGGACGACAGAAGATGAAATGGTTGGATGACATCACTGACTGAATGGATATGAGTCTGAGAAAACTTCAGGAGATAGTGAAGGACACGGAAGCCTGGTATGCTGCAGTTGATGGGGTCATAAAGAGTTGGACATGACTGAGTGACTGAACAACAAAGAGAAATGGCAAAACCAAAGAAATTTCCCATGAATAACTTCCAGGGACCCTTTGCAGATAATAATTTTCAAAGGAATGATTATTTTACCTGCTTAATTCACTGGAACTGGACATTCTGTCATTGAACCTAACAACAGAAGTCTTTTCAGCAGTGAGGTAATTGCTGTGGAAAAGCCTGAAGTCTTTTTCACTGGAGTACTTTGAGAAAAGGATTTATATCTACCTGCATGAGATGGTTCAGGATCAATAATGCCTAGAGCACATCATGAATTTTCAACTCTATGATTTGAAAACTCTTAAAAGTATTTCAATGACTATTTCCACATATTAATCATTCAATTCTTTAAAAATATAGTGGTGTTAATAATATTATTTGAGGCCAGTACTAAAAATTCTGCTACAAGTGTTCCTAAGAGTATGACCAAAGAAAATCTCAACAATCTCATAAATCTTTGGCATGAGCCCCCAAGTGAAAGGCAACATTGCAGGAAAATAGCAGAGCATGTGGTCTGGAATTAGACAAACTGATGTTCAAATTCTGATTCACTTGTCCACTAGCTGTAACCTTGGCCAAGCTACTTAACTTTTCTAATCTTCCATTCCTTCTCCTATAAACTGGAGAAATTAAAACCTAACATTTCAGAATGTTGTGAGGATATAGTGTAGTGAGATGGTTACTAATACAGTGTCTTGACAGGAAGAAAAGGGGACTGGGTAGAATGCGTGGTTTACTTTGCCATTTGATTATCTTGAAAAGTCAAGCAGTACAGTCACTCTTATCTTGTTTAAAACAGCTCTTAGGCCATTTGTGTAGCCTATCTGGAATTAGCCCTTGTTGTGCAAGGATGATTTACTGTTGCAGAAAAGAAATAAACAAAAAATTCTTTGTAATGTGCAATAAAAAAAAAAGATAAGTGTTATACTGTCCCCATAACACTGAATAAGACAAAATGATGAACAATACATTAATAATATTGGCTCAGGATAAAAATTAGATATAGATTAGATACAAATCACATTTTTATTTCATTGGTTGTTATGCAGTTCATGATGAATGTGTTGCTCAATAAAGGAAGGAACTGGTTATTGTCAGTATTCCATCCTAAGCTGTATTCTGGCTTCTTTCCTTGGAGAGTAGTAAGTTAATGAATAGATGCTATTTTCTATGATACAGATGTCCTTCACTATTAAAATCTATTGAATTCGGCAATGAATACATATTCATGAATGCACACTATTCTCAAAACAGGGATTTAGCCAGTCTACTCCATTAAACATAAGTTTATTTTTCTTCCAGGTGTCAGCCAGGGAATCAACATTTTGGTCAATGGCCTTTTCATGATGTTTGTCCTAATGGATGCCACCTGGAAATAAAATCAACTTATGTTTAATGGAATAGATTTCCTAAATCTCCACTCTGAGAAGGGCATTATTTTGGGAAGAAGTAATTAATTCTAAATATTAGAATTAAAACATAAATTTATAACTCCAATTTGGAGTTACTTAAAACAAGAATTAAACAAAACTATATAATTTGCATTTTATTATATATTCACATTATATTGATGATGTTAATAGTTAGAGCCTGTATGCCATCACACACTTGTCATTTTCTTAGTTGAACTGTGTCTTTGGCTAACCCTACTGGAGTTTCTTGCATATTTGATGAGGTCAACTGTGTCACCCATCAGTCTGTTCAAGTTACAACAGGTATACACAACAGATTGCCTTTTTGTTGATAGCGATCAAATCTCCCAATCGTTTTAATGGCTAATGAATATTAGCTAGTGTGTTACTGTTAAATAAAAGGTGCACATAAAACATAACAAATTGCATATTCTTGGTTTCCTTTACAAATAATAATTCATTTTTAAAAAGTTCTTTGAAATATTCTATTCATTCTCAAGCACTAGATATATCAAACTTAAATAAGATAGTCTTGGTAAATGGAAAACAATACACCTTGACAATATAAAAGAAACACAAAAATAATTTTGCTAAATTTTGCCAGATCAAAAAGAATAGGGAATGGGGTGGTAGAGACCATGTATATACTAGATTCACATAGTAGTTTCTGTTTTGGGTGTTCAGTTAAGACCAAGCAACACTTGAGTGCCTTCTCCATTTCTGTCACTGTGATAAACTACTAGGCCTAATAGATATGACATAAGTTCCAATTTCCTTACAGTCTTGTATACTTTGAGAACCATTCTATTCTATTCATTCTAGGTGATGATTACAAAGAAGACAGCTGCAGCCATGCTCATGAGAGACCGTGGCCAGAGGTTGACATTTGGAACATTATAATGGCCTAAAAAATAAAAGTCTACTCCCTGGTGTGGACAATGTGATGGCAATAGGGATACAATGTGGAAAAATCCTAAGCAGGAAATTTTTGCTTCTATTTTTTTTTAAATGTATTCTCCTGCCAGTTTGGTCTGACTGACAGCTCTTACAGACTGACCTAATGAACTTTCAGCCTGGGAGCCTTCACACATTCCCTGATAAGCAGTGAGCTCAAGTTTTACTGTAGGCATCATCTCCTAAGCCCCAGTGATCTGACTAAAGTGGCATGGCCTCCAAATACCACCACCAACAGGACAATCCCAGCAGGAAAGTTGTCAAACTGATTTTTCAGCTTTTCCAGCCCCTCTGAAAATCAGCTCAAATCACATTGTTCCAGGTTTAGATGAAGCATTTAATTGTGTACCCCCATAGAAAATACATGGTCTCTGCTAGAATTTTCCAAAGGAGTGCATTATGGTATATGAAAATACCAGACAGACACAAAGATATATTCAAATTATCTGCTTATTCCCCTGAAGACTGTGAAATATATTTGAAAGTTATTTTAAAGTTTAAAAACATCCACTATTTATCTTCTAGTTATCTTATTTTTCTGTCTCTTCCTTAGACTTTAGAACCAGCTTATAAATTATAATTGGGAAGATGAGACCTAAGGCCGGGACAGGAATGAGTCTGGACTATGACAACACCAGAACTATGTCCTAGACAAACGGAGTTCCTGGGTCATGTTTAGAAGGATTTTTCTAACTGCATATCTTAGGTCTTAAAGTATAATGCCACAAGTGTGCAAGCCAGTACACTAGTCTATTAGATAGAAGGAAGACAGCGCATTGGTTTCAAATCTTTGTGTAACAACAACAAAAAGGAATTAGTCTAACTATTAGCAGTTTTCTAGAAATAACAAGTGACTTACCTTGTAATTAAATGAAGATGATGGGATCCTGGAGTATGGAAGCTGTGACTAACATTTCAAACTTTGGAAATAACTTTTATGTTGAATTTTTCCTATCAGTTAAATTAAATGAACTGATTGTGCTAAATCTCAGATAAAGGGTGTGTTCATAAGATTATACTGATTAGATAGAACTCTAATTTTAACTTTAAAATTGTCTTTAATTCCTATTAGAAAATAGAATGATTAATCTAGATAGACTCATTTAAAGAAAGTGAAATAAAGACATTTTAATCTATAGAAAAAGAGAAAAAACATACAACATTTTTCTCAAATCACATTTTACATACAGCATATTTAACCCAATGATTTTGAACTTGTCGGTAGAAATATATACAAACATACCTACACACACACACACATTTAAGTTACACAGTTATCACGAAAAGACAGTGTCTGAACACCAAGATCCTCTGGAAGAGGGTATGGCAACCCACTCCAGTATTCTTGCCTGAAGAATCTCATGGAGAGAGGAGCCTGGGGGGGGCGGTGGTTGTAGTCCATGGGGTCACAAAGAGTCAAACATGATTGAGCAACTAAGCACACAGCACCAACACCAACATGAAACCAGGCAAATCTATTTTGCTGAATTTCAATTAAGCCCTCTGGAGCTTCTGCCTGTATTTGAAGCACTAACTGTGCATAACTATGGCAAAACAACACACAAGAATTAATTAATCGTCCGGTTCATGAGGAAATCTGTGGCAAGATGTTCTTTTTCTTTTTCTCGAAGATCTAAATTTACCTACTTAGTTTCCTGTATGTATGAAGCATTTCAACCTTACTTCCTTTTTTCTCTAATGTGCACCTAAGAAAAAGAATGCTGACCATAGGTCAGAGAAGTTGAAGTAAATAGGAGAAAAAAATTCTTTCTCTTTTTAACATTTCAGTAAAGAGTCATATCAAATTATTGTTAAGTCTCATACATAACTGGCTAACTACAGATTGAACTGGGTATTTGTATTTTGTATATCTTATAATTTTGATACTCTAAGTCACATGAATGATTTTTTAAATAACCACAATGTGTTGGTAAATGAGATCTATCCTCATTAACGTAGTTGCTTTAGGAATTACAGAATTAAGTAATGGTTGTGTGAAACATTTGTGAAGTGTCTCTCTGGGATATATTTAGAGTCTGCCTCACATTCTTTTGAATACTCTCAGTGACAGCAAATCTTTGATCTTCTGTAGTAGGTCTGAGTTTTGGAAAACACGAATATTTCATAGTCAAATAGAATAAATAAGCTGGGCAATTAAGCTGTGTAATTAAGCTGTGTAATACTAATGTTTGGTTAAAAGCTAGGTGCAACTCTAAAGAAATGATACTGAATTTCTTCTTTAGCTCAAATCATGAAGAATATTTATTGGGATAAGTCAATTCTTGTTGGTTTGGTAATAAAAGCAATATATTCATTAAGATAAATAAGTGCATAAACCTAAATGTGTGTGTGCATGTGCATGTGAGTGGCAGAATCCTAAATTAAAATGATCATTTATTTTACAGATAAAGTAATGGAAGCCCAGCATTTATTATTCTCCTAGTAAAGTACCCAGTAAAGTGTTTATTAAATGGTAAAATATTATCTATGCAGCCAAAACAATGATTTATGGAGAGACACACAGTGTGTTGGAAAATGGCATTAGTGCTAGGATGATGGATATAGCAAACATCAGACCATTTGCTGGCCCTTCCTATATTTCTTGAAGACTTTGCTCTTTTAAATAGTTACTGTAAAGAGGCAGTCATATCACGGACCATGTGTTCTTATCCCTTCCTGGTTGACTGTACACAGGTTGGGCATCTGGCCCAAGGGGAATTGCCGGGAGCCAGCGAGGGAAATCCTACCCGTGGCAAAGGTCAACTGGGGAAGAGGCCTGACGGGCAAAGGCTAATCAGGACTCGAGGAACCCCCTGGACTTACCTGAGCATCTACCCCAAAGAAAACCGGAGTCTGACTGCCTTACTATCTTACGCCTCTTACCAAGTCCTCTAATACTTACAGGGGCTTCCCCCCAACCACCTTTCTCTGAAAACATTAATTCAGAGCTGTAGTTTAAAAGTTCTCCTCGGCTTAATAGGAGTGTTCCAATCCAAGCCCCTTTGATAGCTTTCTAACTTGCATGACAAGTTTGTCTGGGCTCTTACAACTATGAGTGTGACTGTTTATAGCCTCCCAGCCATGCAAGGACAGAAAGCCTAATATTCTAAAATACAGGAATCTGTTGAAGAAGTTAAAATCATTAGAATAGTACTAAAAAAGATTTCATTGTTGAATCAATGCTTGCTGCAAAGTTTCCTCTATCTATTGTATCCTTGGAAATATATTAATCACATATAGAGAATATAAGTAGTAGCCTTTGATTTAACCACATCAGATCTTAAGTTAATAAATTCCTTTCTTGCAGCTCACTACACTGGTGCCTTATAGGAATGTAACTTTGTTATGTGTCTAGCACCTAACTTTAGGAAAGTCACCTTAAAAGAATATAAGCCTTTTACTTACTAACTAACCTACTGTTAGGAGAGAGGGCCATAAAACTGTTAGCAGGCCTCCTGGCCAGAAGATGATGTAAACCACCTAAAACTTTTATCACGAGATACACAAAAATAAGCCCTGATCCTGATAAGGGTCAAGACTGCTGACCCCACGTGATTTTGGCGTGACTCTATACCTCCCTTTCTCTGTTTCTTATGCGCATAACTTAGGGTATAAAAGCAGCACTGGAAAATAAAGTTTTGGGCCTTGGTCACTGAAGCTTGGTCTCCCCGTGTCGTTCTTTCTCTTTTTCCATCCTTTTCTCTATTCTCCTTTTTCTGGTTGAGATCCTTGGAGCGCTGGGCCCTCTGAGTTTACTTATCTGCCTGGGCTTCTAAGACCCACTCGAGGGGGTGCCCTGGTGGGGTGCCTCCAGTGATTCTAGAGGGTGCCTGTGGCCTACGTAAACAGAGCAAGCCCCGTGCTGGGGTTTTATTGGTTTCCAGCGTAAACCAAGGAATCATCAGCCCCTGTCTTTCTCTTTCTCTCTCTCTCTCTCTGACGCCGACGCCGTTCATCCCGAGGATACCCTGGGCCATATCGAGGCTGGTCCCCGATAGGGAATAAATCCTTAAGTTAGTCTGGTCAAGTTAGATTCTGTCACAAGAATTTGCAATCAAAGGAACCGATGTCATATAAAGATAGGCAATTCAAGAAAGGGTCACACTGTATCACAGCTGTGGTAGTCGTGTTTAAACAAAGAAATCAGTGAAGAAAAACAGGAGACTGAGATAAATGAGACCATGGAAGGACAGAGACTGTTTTCTCCTGTCTTTGGATACCTGAAAGGTCACCTATTATATCCTTGGATAAATCCCCCTTCACTCAAGTTACCTTGAATAGATTTTTCTTCCTTATAACTAAAGAAGCCTGGAAACAATGTGTTATTGAGCTGCTATTGGCACTAGCTGTAAAGAACCCATCTGCCAATGCAGGAGACATAAGAGACACAGGTTTGATACCTGGGTAAGGAAGATCCCCTGGAGTAGGAAATGGCAACCCATTCAGTATTCTTGCCTGCAGAATCCCATGGGCAGAGGAGGCTGGTGAGCTACAGCTCATGGGATCGCAAAAAGTTGTACATGACTGAAGCAACTCAGTGCACACACATTCCCTCTTGTAGCTTTTTAGTAAAAAAAATTGGAAAAATAATTTTTAAACTGTTCAGGGAATGGCTAAATGCCCAGAAACATGAAAGTGACTCCCTCCAAATCATTCACACACTGGCAACTCAAGGACTAGAAGCCAGATCTCCTAATTCACCACATAACACCCATCAGTAGGGTACATGGGTACCTGGAACTATATGACTTACCCTGGAACTATATGACTTTGGGAATCTTAACCTCTCCTTGCCTCAGTTTTCCCCTCTATAACAGGGATATGATAATAGTACTTTATAAATGGAGTTGTTGTGAGAATTAAATTATTTACATGATACAAGTAGGAACAGCTGATTGAACCTGGGGAGGAACCTGACCTAAAGGGCAGCCAACCTAGGCTCTAGTGCAGAAAACATATGGGGGGCTAGATGCACCAAATAACATTCCTCACATAGGAATGTGGAATTGGGACTCAAGAGTCTTTGTCAGAGAGTAGGAGGGGCAGTTAGACTGGGGTAAGTGAAGTCTCCCTCCAAGCACAGGATGAGCAAAGTACTCCCCCTGCCAAAAAAACAGTGCCCATGAATTTGCACTGTGGAGGACCCAAGAGGTGTCCTGAATATAAAACAAAGATTCCAGTTCCAAGGACCTAGGTCTAGATGTACAACATTTCCTGTCCTCAATGCCCTTGAGCCTCTCTGTATTTAATAAATACTCAGTTCAAATAGCTTCTTGTTCCTTGCAATCAAAAAAGACATCATTAACTAAAATACTTATTAATATTATCTTACGTTTTAGTATAAACAGTAAAAGCAATGACATATATAGGGTATAGGTGTTCAGGGAGGACCCATATGGTTTCCATTTCAAACATATTTTTCTAGCGTTCTTATACTATTTTCCAGCATCATCAACACAAAATTCTCATTTCTCTCTTTATGGGTAAAAGTGCTTTATCACTGTCTTATCATCAGGAACTCAATGGCACAGGTCTTAAGAATGAGTAATTAATTATTCTATATTCATTTAGAGTCATTGGATTCATTTTGTTTAACATGACAGAGAATAGTTTAAGTCTACATTCTTCCAATTAAAATGTGAAAATGTTGCTTACTGAGATTCTTTACCCTTAGAAACTCTGGAGCATGTTCTATAATTAGCACCTTGAAAATAATTTTTAAAACAGCAAAACAGCCACCTGTTTTGCACAAACTGGAGCCCAAACCAGAAGAAAAACAAGACAACTGCAAATTGTAAACAACTTCAGATGATTTATAGGGAGAGAATTCTACAAAGCTTCCTTAATGTCAGGATATAAACAGTTTTTAGTGCTATTTAGTTAAGTGATAATTATAAAACTCATTGAACTGAATGAGAATTAGGATTGTCAGACAAATGCTTGTAAGGGGTTAATTAATTCATATGAACTGCACAGCTCAGCTGAAAATGGGCTCATTATTCTAAACCACCAATTTTGTTTCTTAGTACTGTCCTCCTTTCTCTACCAGATTCACCCTGTTAAACCCCCACCCCTGGTAGCAAATGTCAGGAGATAGAAATATTTAAAAGGAGATGTGAGGTAAAGGCATTTTACAAGGATACATCGGGGGGTACAAAGATGTCTGCTGGAACAATGAAATGGAATGATCATTTATTAGTATGCTGTGGTTCATAACATCCCAAAGGGTTCAATATTTTCATTACGCACACAAACAGACCGCCTCCTCCTTTTCAAATGCCTCATTACAACTAAGCCTGGAGCTTTTTTCTTAAAAAGCCTTTTTCTGAAATTATTAATAATTTGAAGTTCCCTACAGGCCAAGAGTATTGTTACAGTCAGAATGCATCAATATGTATATATACTTATATACTCTCTTTTATGCTATTTTAAATAACAAAGTATTTAGCAGGAACAGTAAAGAATTTATAAGCTATATACAGAAAAGCCTAGAGGAAGATGGCAATATCCCAAGATCTAAGGCAACGGCTCTTGAAGCTTATTAGGTGGATGTAGGAGACTGTAATAGGATTATGAGTTTTGGTTTAGCCTGTCCATCATTTCAGAATCCCCATAACTAAAGGGAATATCTTCATAGGGGGTCTGAGTTTAATATCGAAGCTTCCTTATTTAATTCTTCATATTTTATAATGGTGAGTGCTAATTAGTTCCATCCACTTTCTTCAGGCTTGTCAATAAGGCAACTTGGAAGCCAAGAACCTGCTGAATTATGGATTAACCAGTTCTGTAACAGCATGTTCAAGCAACTTAGTTAGCTACTCCAAAGCATAATGTTATTATAGGCAAAGGAGAGCATAAAATACTCTTTTGTTATCTTCTGCTTAAAAGGACAAAAATAACTCCCTAGAAATAAATGGCCTATTTTGGATGTGTTAATGAACATTTTGGACACGTAAACTAAAATAGACAACATCTACTTTCATGTTCGTCCAACATAGCCTATTACATCCATAATATCCAGAATATCTGCTACAGAAAATGACAAACTACTCTCAAAAAATTTTTATTTTCACAAACAAATTTTAAAAGGCAGGAAAGATGGACATGGAGCCTGACTAGCATTATTTCCCTCATCTCCCTTCACTTTCATTGAACCTTCATCCTAACCTCCCTGGGCCTTTGCATAATTTTCCTACTTGTGGCATTTCAATCGACTCCTTTCTTCTGCAGCTAGACTCTAGAATCAGTCCCTTAGGGTCATAAATTTTGGAGTCAGAAAGGATGTTAGAGATAAACTGATGTAGCTCTCTCATTCCATGAGGGAATTAACTGAGATCCAAAGGTCAAGTGACCTATTCAAGTGTCATATAAACTAGGTGATCATACAGATGAAAGATGAACCCAAGTCTCCCAACTCTCTGTTCAATGCTCCTTCACTTCTACTGACCATCATAACCACCCCACTCTACCGTGTTTGAACTTGCTGGCTTCACTAGGCTGCTGAGCTACTCCTCCAATAACCTGGGGTCCCCCTCCCAAGACATTCATTTCCTTAGCCTCCAGGAACCAAGCTACGATCAAGTAAGAACAAAACTCAACTTGACTGTGTCTACTGGCTTACAGCCCACGTTTATCCAAATTCCCCTTGTGTCCAAAGCCTTCCAATTCTACTTGCCTTTCCTTATTCCTAAAGGATGGTCTTGATTTCTAACTTGTCTGAACGAGTCTATTTCCCGAGTTTCACCGTCTGCCTTCGCCTAGACATCAATTACCTTCTCTCCTGTCCATCTTTGTGGTAGAAACAGGGCTTCTTTAAACCCAAACTGATAAAAATCATTGATAATCATGAATAATGCAGCAACAAAACACAGCTAGTATAAACAGAGTGATTATTATGTATTAGGCATCATTTTAGGTACTTTGCAAGTGCTAATTCATTTAATCCTAATAATAACCTATGAGGTGGCTGTTGTTTAGTCGTTAAGGTGTGTCCGACTCTTTTGCGACCCCGTGGACTATGTAGCCTGCCAGGCTCCACTGTCCATGGGGTTTCCCAGCTAACTATTACTATTATGCTCATTTCATAGATAAGGAAACTGAAGTACATAATGCTTAAGTAACTTGGCCAAGATATACAACTAGAAAGTAACAATGCCAGGATTTGAACCCAGACAGCTCACCTCCAGATTCTGTGCTTGGAATCAATGCACTGTCCCTTTAGCATGTATTTCATCTATACCATCACTTATTAACTTCATTACATTGGGTAACTTACTGAACTATCGGAGACTCAGTTTCCTTACATGTAAAATGAGAAAAATATTGAGAATCTTCACTGATATGAGGATTAAGTGAACCAGAGAATACATGTAATCTCCCATGCCTGGCACACATGAAGCATTCAGTAAATAATAGTTAATTTAATAATGATAACACTAATAATAAGAACCAAGTCTAACTTTTATCAATAAAAAATTCAGGGATAATTTTCCCAGAGAGAGAAAATTATGTGCTTTATTATGTGTTTAAGAAATGCTTACCAAGGACTATTCTAAACAATTGACCGGTATTAACTCATTTAGTCCTCAAAACAACCATGAGGTGAATCCTACTATCATTTTCATTTTATATATGAGAATACTGAGACATAGAAGCAATTGACTTCTCCAAGGTCACAAAGGTAGAAAGAGGCAAAACCAAGATTTGGACCCAAGCAGTCTAACTCCACAGTCTATGCTAGGCAGACTTTCAGTGCAATAGTTTGTTGTCAGATGGCAAACCTGAGATGTCCATGTTCTGGTATATTAAAAAAGATGCATACAGCCACCATAAGTATGTCAATGTACCATCCAGTGTAGTTTACCAAACTCAAGAGTATTATCTGGAGATTAAAAAAACAAAAACAGAATCCTGGACCTCATTCCATACCTACTAAGTCAGGTTCTGGAAATGGAGACCAGTAGAAGTTAATAGATGAGGAAGTCAGAATCACTTAGCAAGCTTTTGAAAAATCCCCATGCCTAGGACCCAATCCTGGAGAGTCTGCTTCAGCATATTCACAGTGATTCCCAGATCATACTTGTTACCTTTGAAGGATGCTAGGGAGCTAACAAACCATTTTGAAAACAGACCATCTGTAAATAAAGGGAAAGAATCAAGTGTTTATGCTGGCTTCTCTGTATGAAATATACTTCAGTGTAACCAAATAGCTGATGAAGGGACATTTCTCTTTGTAGAAGTATTGCAAATAATGAAAAAGGAGGAAATGATAGAATATCACTCTTTTGAATTAATGGATCTAGGCAATGATTGTCAATGGCTGCCAATATAATAAGAGCCAATGAGTCATCATGTGCTCCATTATGAAGTGACACACTAATAACTATAGGGATGTCTTGCCAAAAACTTTTATATCTAAGTTTATAGGAAATGTATGGAGTGGGGTGTGGGGCCCGCAAAGGTATATGTAAATAACACCACTGGGATGTAGTAAGCAAAATATAAACTCTATCAGACAAATGACCTAGCTGCTTTAAAAAAAATAATTTTTAAAACTATAATTAAATTATAATCATTTAAAAATTAGAATCAAATTATAATCATAGAATTAAAATTAAATTACAATTAATATTATTAAATCATAATCATAAGATTTATTATTAAAGGTATAATTTTTAAAAAGGAGAGAAGGAGAGATGTAGCAGCTAGCCTCTAAGATGACCACCTAATTATCTTCACCCTTTGGGGTTTATGTTTTGGTATATTTCTCTGCCACATTGTTTCTGGGTCGGTCTGTATGACTAACAGAATATGCCAGAAGTCCTGCTATGTCATTTCCAAGGCTAGGACATATTAATAGAAAGTACTGTGGTTTCCCCATTGCTGTCTCTTAGATCACTCACTCTTGGGGAAGTCAGCTGCCATGTTGTGAAGATACTCACGATGCCCTACTGCTGCTGCTGCTGCTGTTGTCACTTCAGTCATGTCCGACTCTGTGTGACCCCATAGACAGAAGCCCACCAGGCTCCCCCGTCCCTGGAATTCTCCAGGTAAGAACACTGGAGTGGGTTGCCATTTCCTTCTCCAATGTGTGAAAGTGAAAGTGAAGTCGCTCAGTCATGTCCGACCCTTAGCGACCCCACGGACTGCAGCCTACCAGGCTGCTCCATCCATGGGATTTTCTAGGCAAGAGTACTGGAGTGGCTTGCCATTGCCTTCTCCGCACGATGTCCTACAGAGAGGCCCAAATGGTGAAGATGTGAGGTTGAAAGCAGATTCTCCAGCCTCAGTCAGGACCACAGACCAGGGCAACTGGAACACATCCTAACTGCCACTTCACGAGAGATGATGAAACAGGATCACTCAGCTAAGCTGCTCTAAAATTCCTGACACAGAAACTTTGAGACAATAAATAGTTGTTATTTTAAGCCACTAAGTTTTGAGGGTAATTTGTTATGTGCTGTGTTTAGTCACTCAGTCGTGTCCAACTCTTTGTGACCCCGGGTACTGTTTGTAGCCCACCAGGTTCCACTGCCCATGGGATTCTCAAGGCAAGAGAATACTGAAGTGGGTTGCCATGCCCCCCTCCAGGGGATCTTCCCAACCCAGGGATAGAACCCAGGTCTCCTGCATTGCAGGTGGATTCTTTACCAGTTGAGCTACTAGCGAAGCCCAATTTGTTATATAGCAGCTGAAAACTAAAAATAGAAGAGGTATCTCACAGTTTAAAAGAACAATAATAATAAATAGAACATATTTAGTTCCTGATTCATATAGGGAAGCAGTGGCGTAATAAACAGTCAGTGGAATGTGAAAACTGGATATTTGCTATTAAGAAACCATTTTTTTCGCATACATGCACCTCAATGTTCACAGCAGTACTATGCACAATAGTCAAGACATGGAAGCAACCTAAATGCCCAGCAACAGAGGAATGGACAGAGGATGCAGTACATATATACAATGGAATAGTACTCAGCCATAAAAAGAATGAAGTAATGCCATTTGCTGCAACATGGATGGACCTAGAGATTATCATACTAAGTGAAGTAAGTCAGACAGAGGAAGATAAATATAATATTACCTATATGTGGAATCTTAAAAAATAATAAAAATGAACTTATTTATAAAACAGAAACAGACTAAGACATAGAAAACAAACTTATAGTTACCAAAGGGGAAAGGGATGGTGGAGGTATAAATTAGGAGTTTGGGACTAGTAGATACAACTATTATATAAAATGGAAAAATAAAAAGTACATACTGTATAGCACAAGGAATTTATTAAATATCCTTTTATAAACTATAATGAAAGAAAATCTGAAAAAAAATATATATGCATATACATGTATTTACACCTATATTTATAAAACTGAATCACTTTTCTGTACACCAGCATTGTGTGCAACAGCATTGTAAATCAACTATACTTCAATTAAAAAAATTAAAGAAGCCTTTATTTGGGGGAATAAGGATGATGATAATATTTAGTTATGTTAAAAATAATCTTTCTATTTTGTGAATACATGTAGAAATGTTTACAGATAAAAGTTTTTAAAAGTAATGTCTAGAATATGCTTCAGAATATCGAAGAGTGAAGGTATAGATGGAACAAGATTCAACAGGAACCGATCATTGTTGAAGCTGGGTGCTAAGTTCATTATATTATTCTATTTTACACATATTTCAAAATAACAAATAAGGGGGAAAAAAGGACTGACTGGCTACCAAGGTGACACATCAGATAAAGCAACTCCAGCTAAACCACCCAATTCAAAGAGGTAATTTCCCAATAGCCATTTAAGGCTCATCAATGGGTATGAGTGCACGGAAAACCATACCTTTACATATATACAGATATATACATATGAAGTAGGTAAAAGCTGTGAGATGAGGAGCAGAGTATAAGCTTAGGGAAGGGGGACAAAGGGAAACTGAGGGAACTTTGAAAGATTAGGTCATTTACTAAGACTGATGAGTGTAAGTTTCAGTTTGCAGGATTGGGGAGAGTACAGCAAGTCTGAAAAAACCACCAAGACATGTGACTCAGTGAACAAAGAATAAGGAGATTGCTAAGCAGTAATGAAGATTCAATTTTAATATTACCAGCATACTGCATATGTTAAAATGAAGATGATATTTGAGATTCTTCCAAAGAGGGAATGGGTCCAATTTTAGTATTTATTTTATTTCGCGATTATTTGATTTGCATCCTTAAGAGGAGAGGACTGAATAGCAACTGTGCAACAATTGAAACATGACAAGCAGAGCGATAGGATAATCAAAATATTACATTCTGTATCTTGTTTATGTTTTTCTCAGGAAAATTTTCAAACAGCTTGAATAATATACGGCTTGATTTTAATACTTTACAACAGTTTGTAAATATGTAAATATTTTGTCTCTTACTTTGTGAAAGTTTGAAAAAGCAAAGGTCAACCAGCAGAGGTAACATCAAACAGTAAAAACCGCATATTTGAGAAAAGATGTTTTAACATCTAACTGGGCCATTTACAAAACAATAAAGACAATTATTTAAACATTTGTCTCCATGGCCATCTGAGAATAATTCCTCAATAAATAGCTATGGACATTTAGGAGAAGAAGCTTATATATAATAATACAGCATAATTTAATAGGACAAATAGCTGTTGAGAAATTTTGTTTTAAAATACAAAAACCTAAAATGAGATATCAGCTACCGAGAAACTTCAGAGAATGAGTTGGTCTGGATAGCTGAGGACTTATACATACAAAATAGAAACCTTGTTTTTTGCTTCACTATTTTGTATAGAAATGTTTTGAAGATGTATTATATACTTTGCTACCTTCATAAAGGGAATCTACTATAAATACATCCTGGCTGACTCACATAATTATCATGAACATCAAATACTGTGCTGGGCTCTAAATTCACTTAAGGTCCTCAGGGCATAATTGAGGTATATGTATTTGTTTCTTTAAATACACCAGAGGTACTTTGTGTTCAGACTTCTTTTTCATCTAAAAAATTTGGGTTTATTATTTATTCTAATGTTATAATCAGCACACAGGACAGAATATTTTGAAAAGTAGAAGGTAAAAATCATCCATAATACCATGACATAGACACAAAGCCTGTTAATATTTTGACTCATTCTGATTTTTTCTTAGAAACTATAGACATATATTTTACTTAGATGAGATCATTTATAACCAGTTCTGTGCCCTGTGCTTTTGCTTTTGTAAGATGTTACCTGCTTTACGCATTAGTTCATCTCCTCTATTGGGGTCAGCATGCTAAAAAAGTGTGCAAGTGTTAGTCACTCAGTCATGTCTGACTCTTTGTGACCCAATGGACTGTGTAGTCTGACAGGTTCTTCTGTCCATAGAATTCTCCAGGCAAGAATATTAGAGTGGGTAAGCCATTCCCTTCTCCAGGGGATCTTCCCGACCCAGGGATTGAACCTGGGTCTCCTGCATTGCAGGAGGACTCTTCACTGTCTGAGCTATAGAGTCAGCATATTAGCTGTCATTTCTTATTACTGCCAGCAGGTCTTAACATATCTGTTCCTCTCCCAATCCTAATGTTAGGGAAAGCACACTGACTGAAACTGCCCATCCTGGCCAGGCACCATAGTAACCATTTGCATGACTTGTTTTATGACAGGAGGTCCTGGTAAGGAACATGGAACTAATAAGCCTTCACCAACCAGAAGAGTTCGGGAAAGGTCAAAAGAGACACCACATATGTGACCACCTCCCAGAACCATTCTCTTTGGCATCCATTTTGGCTGAACAAGGTGTGCACCACCAGGAAGGACTCTAAGTCAGAATGATTGGCTAAAGACAACCCAGAAACTAATCCCATCACCATGAAACGAGAGACTGCAAGCCATGTGACAGAGCTGTTCTCCTATGTTCCCTTACCCTACTGCTTTCCACCTGGGTGCCCTTTCCCAATAAAATTTCTTGCTTTGTCAGCACATGTGTCTCCTCAGACAATTCATTTCTGAGTGTTAGACAAGAGCCCAGTTTTGGGCCCTGGAAGGGGTCCCTCTTCCTGAAACAAATGGCAACTCTGGTGGGGACTCTTCTTTGCTGCGACTGACATCCTGACCACTCAGGGTACTCAGGGGCCAGCTTGCCTCCCAGTGGACCAGACCCAGCAGCTGCAACTGGGACCCTTTTTTCCCTGGTCTCCTCCTGACGCAGACAACTGGCCAAAGTGCCTCGACCGGTAAGGAACAAGAGACTTTATTGACCTCTCTCCTCTTCCCTCTCTCTTTCATCTCCTTAACCCTTCCTATCCTTCCCCTTTTTACTAGTCCCCTGGTCCTGGACGCAGGAATCTGGTTGAAGGGCTTCAGACTGAGCTGAGGATTGGAGACTGATGACCTCCTCTTGGCAGAGAACTCGAATTCTGGTTCTGTTCTGGTCTGGTTTCTGGTAGGGCTGAGTTCCAG
This sequence comes from Moschus berezovskii, assembly GCF_049115385.1. Classification (NCBI taxonomy): domain Eukaryota; kingdom Metazoa; phylum Chordata; class Mammalia; order Artiodactyla; family Moschidae; genus Moschus; species Moschus berezovskii. The sequence goes on along the minus strand of NC_142488.1, from coordinate 85,888,740 downwards.
TCCTCCCTTCTCTGGAGGCCCAGGGTAAAGTCCCATAATGCCTGGATATGTGCAGGTGGCAGAAGACGTCTGTAAGGCGACCCTTTTTGCCCCCCTCTCCTGCCTCCTCCTCCTTCTTCTTTCAACCTGACTTCATTTCCTCCCTTTGAAATCTTTGAAGATCTGAGCTATTTTTTCCTTTACTCTGTTAGTACTTGGATCTGAAGTTCTGTCTCTAATAGGAGGTTTTCTGAGAGACTGTATTCTTGTATTTAAGGGAGTGTCTGATGAGGACTGTCAGCTTTATATGTGTATTTTAACTCTGCGTTCTGTGTTGTGATTTTTGATGGCCATTTTGCTTTGTCTGGTCACCATTTGGTTTAGACATGCTGCCATTTTGTTAGAACCTGATTTTCTTTCCCTGTGCCTTGAGACCAAGGCTCTCAGGAACACTTATCTAGACCATCTCTAACTCCTGAGATTGAGGAAAAATGGGAAAAAGCCTTTAAAAATTGTATTTATTCCAACTGTTTTTTAGAGACTAGTAAATTTTATATTGTAATATCTAACTCATGACTAAACTTAGAAAATGAAGCTAGATCTTGTGTTGTGTCTGTCTAAATATGTCTCAGTATGTGTTTGTCTCTGTATAATATTTGTGAGATTAACTTGTAAATGAGCTCTATTTAATTGCCTTAAAGAAAGGTAAGTGCTTACAAATCAAATAATTCTAAATTAAACAATAAATTCCAGGTTCATGTGAACTGGGAAATATTCAGTATTAAATACCTGATATTAATGTTTGTTGACCTTTCTAATACAGACATGTCTTAGAGTAATTAATATTAAGTAGAATATTTTCATTGTACCTAGGTTTAATATAAGTTAAATATCATATCTGTTACAAGTTTGTCAACAAGGAAATTACCTCCAGTGAAGAAACTTCTAAAAAAAATGTAAATGAGATATGAGCTTTTAGATAAGCTCTATTAAGAATAAGAATGCTTTAGGAATATCTGTCTCTCCAGACTGGGGTGACTTGAATTTCTAAGGGTTATGCTAAACTAAGTGTTGGAAGTCTATTGAATAGTTAGGTCATTTTCAAATAAAATAAGATTTTGAAACATTTACTACTAAACACTGATTTCCTTTTACAGAAAAAACTAAAGAGATTTGGGACTATAAATGAATAATGTTTGGTGCCATCCTAAAATGTTTTAAGAAAGCAAGGGTTTTAGAAATTATCACTGGTATTTATCCTCACCAGTCTATAAAACGCTAATATAAAAGTTAGTTCTTGGTTGCTAAAGGAAAGTAGGAAGTGTGTTTTCAGTTAAAAAAGGTATGAAAAAATACTAAAAGGAGTTATGCATGATCAGTATTTTTTTTAAATTGGATTACAATTAGTTAGATAAATGGATTTTGTTAGGAATGACACAGCCATAGGAAAACTGGTTAGAGCCAACTAGGTCCAAGATGGCGGAGTTGACTTTCACTAGACCTTGAGCCTCAGTATATATGCCCATTGTGACACATCAACAAGCTAAATGATATACCCATCAATATTGACTAAATCGGACCAAATGTTCTAAACTCTTTTAATTGATTTTTTGGACAAAACTTCCTAAATCGAATTCTTTTGAAGTTCCTTTGACCTCTAGCTAACTTTGGGGTGCTTCAGAGGGCCCCTGAAACATCCCAAAAGGAGATATTAAACTGTGTTTATTTGGTTGGTTAAATTACATGAAAAATATTATCAAATGAGTAAGAAATCCTCTCATGTTATAATGTATGGTAAATACTACTAACATAGATATCCTAGAAATTATATGGAGCTCTTAACATTCTGATATCTCCTAGTATTCTAGTGAAAAAACTGATGACTTCACAAAAGTTAACAAAGGACTGAATGAACCAGTGAATATGCTTATAACTTTTATGGTTTCTATCTGAAAAATTACGGGGTTGAATCTTGTGTTTTCCGGGAGTAGGGAAAACCTTCCTCTCAAACTAACTATGACAATAATTTGGTAAAATTATATGTTATAAACAAAACAATTATATTTTCTCTATATCTGACTCCTCCAGAAATTGGAAACTCTTAGATTTCCAGTAAGTTTATCAAATGAGTTAGGAAGGTTATCTCACTAGCAGGTACAAAATTTTCGAGACCTTAAAAAGGGAATAATTCACCTAGGTTTGTTAGGCAAACTCTGTGATAAGCCTTTGGTGTGACTTTCCCAGCCCTGTTTTATTTTTACAAGTTCAGTCTGAGACCCTGTAAATGTTTCAGCAAAATAAAAATTCTATGATCAAAATGATCATATGGTTATATAAGTCATCAGACCAATATTAGTGAGAACAGATCTATTTTGCAAACAAACTAGCCTTAATTTGGTTATATTTGATAAAAATGAGGGTAGTTTTAGGGAGAAAAAGATGTTTCAATAAATGTTAAATCCCAGTTTGTTAATGGAGGTCTGCATCTAGTAAGACTCATTTCTTGGATAGTTCTTTGCTATTATGTGATATTAATGTAAAATTTAATTGAATTCTTAAAGAACACCTTAAGTTTATTTCTGAGGCTTATCTCAGTAATCTATCTTTGGATGAAGATCAGATGCCTCATGACCTGCAATCAGGACTGGAAAAAGACATTATTTAAGGGACTGTCTCCAACCTGGATGGAAGGGCTTTTTTTATCAGGTACTCTTATGTAGCTCATACACAATGAAACTGAAGGGAATTTAACTCTTAGATTAATTCCTACTTCCAAAGGCCCCTACACTGGATTGGTCTATAGAGAAGACAGCTAACCTGATCTCACCTTAAAATGATGCTCAAAAAGAGGAGAAACTACACTACACACCAGGATGAGAAGATGATGACATTATAGGTAGACAGCTTGCCGAAGATGCTGGACCTGATTCGTGTGATCATTTAAAATGTTTTCTTGACTTCTAAGACCTTGTATATAAATCAAATGCTCTTCTATCATAGGCCTGATCCTATGCTAGTTTTAGAAATCAATCCAATTGTTGGGTTTGTGGCCAATTACCTGTGTCCAGTTCTGGGTTACCTTGGAAAATTTCTCTACTACAAGGCTCTCACTGGTTGGCCCTGAGAAAATTTACTTAAAAAATAAAATTATAGTCATATTCAGGTCACTGTGATATTATTAGATGGGATCCCCTCACCAGGCCAATTAATAATGCCTGCTCTGACTCTGGCCATAAATTTGAGCTTTCTTCTATTACTCAAGCTCAATCAGAGCAACAAGCAAAGTTTCAGCAAAGGAGGAAAAAATCTCCCACAAGTATGGGATGGATTTATATAGATAACACCAGACTATGGTAATTTAGGTTTAAAGTCTCCTCTATGTTGGAAGAAATTAAATCATACTAAGGATAATCAATCTAGTAACACTAGAAAACTGGGCTATGTTCCTTATAAACAGTGCCAATATATAATTTCCTGGAAGATAAAGATTCTACAGAATAGACTAAGTCAGATGATCTGGGATACACTGGGTTACATCTAATGGAAGCTCTTAAGTTTTACTTGTGACTCTACTAATACTGGGGCTATGTTATTTGTATGTCACTTGTTTTAAAAAAATTACTGTTTCTAACACTGCCAAATGTGTGACTGAGGCCTCTGGTAGAATAATATATAGTTTCATATGAGGTCAATGATGGTAACAGTGTAACTCTAGATATGGGAAGAAGCAACAAGAGGGAATGTTTTCCTGGACCAAGAGGCTAGTAAGACAGGTGGTCCAGAGAATTTTGGATATTGTTTTATGGCCTAGTCCAGTAACAGCACATTGAGTGGCCTGTCAACAAAATCTTTGCCAAAACTGAGAATGGACATTCTCAGCACCATGGGATAAAATGGTCATAAAATGCCACCCACAAAATCGTGGTCAAGTTTATGAGCAAAAAGGGGCTCTGCCAACTGAAAACTGACACCTGCCATCTATGTCTACAAAGATTAAACAATGGCCACTGCAACTGCTGACCTTCAACTCCCCTGAAAGGAGTTCAAGGTGAAAATCTGGAATAAGGCACTCTGTGCTCTGGGAAAAACTGGCAGAACAGGATTTCAGATAGTTAGATCTTTTAAGTAGAAGATTTTATAAGTTTCAATTCTTGCATTTTCTCATACCTAGAGAAACACTGATGTCATTAATGGTGACACCTGCTTTGGTTATTAAGGAAAATTTTACAATTAAAAGTCAAAATAGAGTAGCTATGGTTCAGACATCCTTGAAAATGACTAGGTGATGCTATGGGTGTACTTTCAGAATAGACCTTGTATTACTAACTTGAGTTTTCTGAGTCATGTCTGGCTTGGATGCCACCATTCTCAAAATAATGCCTACTGGAAGCTAGTAACTGCAACCTTATTTTTTACAAAACTAGGCAACAGTGGGAAAGTACTAAGATGGCAGAGGAATAGGACAGGGAGACCACTTTCTCCCCAACAAATTCATCAAAAGATCATTTGAACGCTGAGCAATTTCCACAAAACAACTTCTGAACACTGGCAGAGGACACCAGACACCCAGAAAGGCAGCCCATTGTCTTCAAAAAGAGATGTTTTATCATTGGTGTTGTATGGATGGAGAAGTCTTAAGGCTACTGTAAGAATAAGACTGAAAACCAGAGTTAGGAGGCTTAAATCCAGAACCTGACAACACCAGAAAACTCCTGATTCCAGGGAACATTAATCGACAAAGCTCATCGAAAAGCCTCCATACATACACTGAAACCAAGCTCTTCCAAGGAGCCAACGAGTTCCAGAGCAAGACATACCACACTAATTCTCCAGCAACACGGGAACATAGCCTTGAGCTTTAATATACAGGCTGCCCAAAGTCACACCAAATCCGTAGACAACTCAAAACTCACTACTGGAAACTTCATTGCACTCCAGAGAGAAGAAATCCAGCTCCACCCACCAGAACACTGAGGCAAGATTACCTAATCAGGAATCTTGACAAGCCACTCGTCCAACCCCACCCACAGCGAGGAAACTCCACAATAAAGAGGAACCACAAACTGCCAGAATACAGAAAGGCCACCCCAAACACAGCAACCGAAGCAAGATGAAAAGGCAGAGAAACACACAGCAGGTAAAGGAACATGATAAATGCCCACCAAACCAAAAAAAGGAGGAGATAGGGAATCTCCATGAAAAAGAATTCCGAATAATGATAGTGAAAATGATCTAAAATCTTAAAAACAAAATGGAGTTTCAGATAAATAGCCTGGAGGCAAGGATTCAGAAGATGCAAGAAATGTTTAACAAGGACCTAGAAGAAATAAAAAAGAGTCAATCAATAATGAATAATGCAATAACTGAGATCAAAAACACTCTGGAGGGAACCAACAGTAGAATAACTGAGGCAGAAGATAGGATAAGTGAGGTAGAAGACAGAATGGTGGATATAAATGAAGCAGAGACGAAAAAAGAAAAAAAGAAAAGAAATGAGGACAATCTCAGAGACCTCTGGGACAATGTCAAACATCCCAACATTCGAATCATAGGAGTCCCAGAAGAAGAAAAAAGAAAGGCCATGAGAAAATACTTGAGGAGATAATAGTTGAAAACTTCCCTAAAATGGGGAAGGAAATAGCCACCCAAGTCCAAGAAACCCAGAGAGTCCCAAACAGGATAAACGCAAGGCGAAACACCCCAAGACGCATATTAATCAAATTAACAAAGATCAAACACAAAGAACAAATATTAAAAGCACCAAGGGAAAAACAACAAACAACACACAAGGGGATTCCCATAAGGATAACAGCTGATCTTTCAATAGAAACTCTTCACACCAGAAGGGAATGGCAGGACATACTAGGATCAGTGCAAAGAAATAGAGGAAAGCAATGGAATAGGAAAGACTAGATATCTCTTCAAGAAAGTTAGAGATACCAAGGCAACATTTCATGCAAAGATGGGCTCAATAAAGAAAATAAATGGTGTGGAACTAACAGAAGCAGAGTATATACAGAAGAGGTGGCAAGAATACACAGAAGAACTGTACAAAAGAGATCTTCATGACCCAGATAATCACAATGGTGTGATCACTCACCTAGAGCCAGACATACTGGAATGTGAAGTCAAGTGTTCTTAGGAAGCATCACTACAAACAAGGGTAGAGGAAGTGATGGAATTGCAGATGAGCTATTTCAAATCCTAAAAGATGATGCTGTCAAAGTGCTGCACTCAATATGCCAGCAAAGTTGGGAAACTCAGCAGTGGCCACAGGACTGGAAAAGTCAGTTTTCATTCCAATCCCAAGGAAAGGCAATGCCAAAGAATGTTCAAACTACTGCACAATTGCACTCATCTTACATGCTAGCAAAGTAATGGTCAAAATTCTCCAAGCCAGGCTTCAATACGTGAACCGTGAACTTCCAGATGTTCAAGCTGGCTTTAAAGAAGGCAGAGGAACCAGAGATCAAATTGCCAACATCCACTGGATCATGGAAAAGGCAAAAGAGTTCCAGAAAAACATCTACTTCTGCTTTATTGACTATGCCAAAGTCTTTGACTGTGTGAATCACCACAAACTGTGGAAAACTCTTTAAGAGATGGGAATACCAGACCACCTGACCTGCCTCTTGAGAAATCTGTATGCAGGTCAGAAAGCAACAGTTAGAAGTGAACATGGAACAACAGAATGGTTCCAAATTGGGAAAGGAGTATGTCAAGGCTGTATATTGTCACCCTGCTTTTTTAACTTATATGCAGAGTATATCATGAGAAACATTGGACTGGAAGAAGCACAAGCTGGAATCAAGATTGCCGGGAGAAATATCAATAACCTCAGCTATGCAGATGACATCACCCTTATGGCAGAAAGTGAAGAACTAAAGAGCCTCTTGATGAACGTAAAAGAGGAGAGTGAAAAAGTTGGCTTAAAGCTCAACATTCAGAAAACTAAGATCATGACATCTGGTCTCATCACTTCATAGCAAATAGATGGGGAAACAGTGGAAACAGTGACGGACGTTATTTTTGGGGCTCCAAGATCACTGCAGATGGTGACTGCAGCCATGAGATTAAAAGACGCTTACTCCTTGGAAGAAAAATTATGACCAACCTAGACAGCATATTAAAAAGCAGAGACATTACTTTGCCAACAAAGGTCTGACTAGTCAAAGCTAAGGTTTTTCCAATAGTCATGTATGGATGTGAGAGTTGGACTGTGAAGAAAGCTGAGTGCCGAAGAATTGATGCTTTTGAAATGTGGTGTTGGAGAAGACTCTTGAGAGCCCCTTGGACTGCAAGGAGATCCTACCAGTCCATCTTAAAGGAAATCAGTCCTGAATATTCATTGGAAGGACTGATGTTGGACTGAACACATCCACCTGATGTGAAGAACTGACTCATTGGAAAAGACCCTGATGCTGGGAAAGATTGAAGGTGGGAGGAGAAGGGGACGACAGAGGACGTGATGGTTGGATGGCATCACCGACTCAATGGACACGAGTGTGAGTAAACTCCGGGACTTCGTAATAGACAGGGTCGCTTGGTGTGCTGCAGTCCATGGGGTCGCAAAGAGCGGACAGGAGTGAGAGATTGAACTGAACTGAATTTGTTCACATTACTCCCTACATTTACTTTCTGAGCCCCTTCTAGTTAAGAGGTGTGCTAATTTTTAAGTATGTGGAGTATATGTAGAAAAATGTGAGCTACAGTGTTATTTGTAGCAACAAACATACAGGAACAAATCCAGTATCTAACCTAAGGGAGTCATGGATTGAATTATCATATATCCATATACTATTATCCGTTGTGTATTATCTGTACACAACCATTAAAAACGTGAAACATAAATAGATTCATTAATATATGAAAATGCTTACAAATTTAAATGAAAAAGTAGGAGACACAGCTGTGTATAAAGTATAATATGAGTAATGTAAAAATGCATACAAATACAAGATAGAAAGAATTAAACCCAAATGGTGCTTGCTTCTAATGTCTGGAGACCATAGATAGTATGTTTGAATTTGTATGTTACATATTCCCAAATTTTCTACAAAAATCATATCTTATCATTCATAAAACATTTTAATAGAGGAAACTATATGATGATAACATTTTAGTTATTCAATCAAAGAAACAGGAAAGGCAAAAGGCAAATATAATAGATAAAATAGATAATACATTTATTTAGATAACATTCATTTCATAGATATTTATTGAGGATATACCATGTGCCTGGAATGTAAATATGCTAGCCATTATTTATTATATGGGTGACAGAATACTTCAGAATTCCACTTTCACTGTTTTGCACTTTATCTTTTTGAAAAAGAAACAAAACCATATTATTTTAGTAAGATAATTCTAGAATACTAGCAAGGGGGCACTGACCAACTTGTAATTCTATGAGTGATATCCTTCTGCATGTGGCATGTTTCCTTTACACAGTCATATTATTTACCATCAAAATCAGATACAATAAGACCACAAGAACCTCTAGAGAATAAGAGTTTGAAATAAGGGAAATATTTGGGAATAAGAATGTACCCACAGTCATTTCTCAAGATGGCCAAATTCTAGATGAACTCAGTAAGAAATCCTAGTATCACTTATTATAGCATGCTGAATTTGTCATTTGAAGCCAACTTCTAGACACTCATAGTGTCTGGCCATAGGTTTCATGAAAGCAAGAGAAAGCTAAAATATTAATCATATGTCTCCAGGAAGGGACACTTAAATCAGAATAACAACACGAAAATCTTTACAATGGTATTATTATGTATGAACAAGTTGTATGTTTTAGATGCATATTTGCCTATATTGGCTTCTTTTTTTTAGAAAGAGATATTACTTTTGCAGTCCACGTATTGCTAAAATGTTTGAATCTTCAATGTATCAAAGCGAAATATTGTTGCCATATTTTAAAGTTGTTTTCTAGATTGAAAGATAATCAGGGGGGAAAAATGACTATTTTAATTCCTGGAGTTGCTTGTCCTTGATCCAAAATTTTTCTTTCAAAAATTTTATTGCACTAGAATAGCTTAGCCAGGAAAATAAAATGCTTTCTATATTACAGATATAGCCACACACACAAAAAAAATAAGCCTAAGGTTGAAATGTGAAGGACAGGGTACAGGCAATATTTCCATTGCTCTGTAAAGTTATCATAGTGATAATTATGAAACATTAGATTTCATTATAATTATTTAGAAGCTGGAATATGGAGGGATGGATACTTTAAGATAAGATTTGTTCTAAATATTCCATTTAGAAAATATCAGACTTACCCTACATTGAAAATCTGACAAGCAATATAACTAGAAGTTCACTATATTTACTGCAATTAATTAAATACCTCATAAATTCCAGCTTACATTTTAATTGTTCATTACTCTAATCAATTAAAGATATAAATGAAACCAATCACATTTTATCTATCTTTATAATGATCAATCTGATACCACATTTGTTCAACCATCAAATGATTACTCAAATTTTACCAAAAGCCCCAGTTTCAGGGATGAACACTGCAAGATCTCTTCACCTAAAACAATGCTCCTCTTTCTAATGTTAACAGTTTTGTAGCTGAGTGCTACATGTCCTCATAGCCTTGAACTATTCAAGAAGAGACAGGTAATGTAAGTACAAGTCAGATCATACAGGGTCTTTTCAGCTACTGTCAAAATTTTGAATTTTCCTAAAAGTAATGAGAAGTCACTGACATAAATGGTATTAATATAGTAACTATAATAATCCTTAAACACTTTAAAGCTTTGTTTAATCTTTAAATAAATACACTTTAAAAGTTTCAAAAAATGTCACATCTACCATCTCACTTTATCTTTTTTAAAAAATTTATATTTCCCTAATTAAAAAAATTAAGTATAATTGATTTACAAAGTTTTGTTAGTGTCAGGTGTACAGCAAAGTGGTTCAGACATATATATCAGATATACAGACACACATATATATATTATACACACACACAACTCTTTTTCAGATTCTTTTCCATTATAGGTCATTCATTACAAGATACTGAATATGGTTCCCTGTGCTATACAGTAAGTCCCTGTTGGTTATCTATTTTATATATAGTAGTTTGTAATGTTAATTCTAACCCCCTAATTTATCACTCCCCTCTTTCCCCTTTGTTAACAATAACTTTTGGGCTTGCCAGATGGATCAGTGGTAAAGAATCCACCTGTCAAGTAGAAGACGTGTGTTCTAGCCCTGAGTTGGGAAGATCCACTGGACAAGGAAATGGCAGCCCACACCAGTATTCTTGGCTGTGAAATTTGATGGAGAGAGGAGCCTGGTGGGCCATAGTCCATAGGGTCGCAAAGAGTCAGACCCAACTTAGTAACTAAACATCAACAACAACAATGTTTGTTTTCTATGCCTGCGAGTCACTTTATCTTCATAGTCACTGTAGGAAATAAGTAAGGTATCCTCACTAGTGATTAACTTATGGATTGATTTATTAAAGTATGGAAAATGTGCTATCAGTATGAAGATTCCCTACATTTATGTGTCAAAACTATTTTTTTTTTTGGAGGAGGAGGGTATGGAGTGGATTAGCTATGGTAGATTTTCTGAGAGGTTTTAACTTTTTTTTTTAATTACAAATATTCCCTTCCTTCAAAAAAAAAAAAAAAGAGTGGACCATTTTAAAGGAGGCTTATCCTGTGACTTAAGGCTGTCATTCAAATAGGCAGTATATCTTAATGAATTGTCCTAATCGCATTAATATTCTATACTACCACAGAAAAGCACAGTACAGAGATATGTTAATAAGAGATACAGGCTGTAGTTAAAGCACTTCAGTAAATTGTGGGACATAAGAGCTCCCAGGTGGAAATAGAAGAAAAGAGACAATGCAGTTGTGGATCACGACAGAAGCTTTGGGGAGAAATGAGAAAGCCTCAGACATGAAACAGTCTAAGGAGAGACGGAAAACATGCTAGAATGGCACCTAGTTCTCACTGGACAGCAAAGGAGCTCTCTCTCTCTCTCTCTATATATATATACATATATATATATATATATATATACACATACATATATATATACACACACATACAACATGGCTTGTTTTACCATGTCTGATTTTCAAAGAGACTTTTATAATTAAAATCCATATTCCCCAACCCTGCATACTTTAAAAAATACTAACCAAGCTTATCCTTCTAAAGATAGTTTTTCGAGGGTTTTGTAGGTTAAAAAACATACTATTGCAATTCACAGTATACACAGATACTCCTTAGGTTTGAACCATTGTAAAAACTGAGCTATATAACATAATTTTATAATATCTTTGAGAATTTTTACCTCGTAACACCCATGTGCAAATTCCATTAAGGTACAGATTTATAAGTGTTCACCAATGGACATATATAAGTTTTATGGAAATTTTTAAATAGTGGACCTTTTTCGGTCCGATAGCCACTATTTATTTCCAGGCAATGTAGAATTTGAAGAATAGCATAAAAGTTTTTTTAAAGCTTAATGTTTATTTACTACCCTTCATCTAAATGCCACAGCACTGAAGAAACTTGAATTAATATTCACACAATACATAATCACTTGATCCACTAAAAAAAAAAAAAAAAAAGCAGCAGCAGCAGCTGCTTTGTAGGCTTAACCGTGCTACAGAATGCTGAGGACAGAACATAATAAATACCGTAGCCAATTGAAATTGTATAAGCAATTTTAGTAAGTAGAATGTAAGGCATACAGCATCATTCAGTGCCCAGTATTTTCACAAGCAATGGTGAGAGGTTCTAACCCACAGAATAATGGGTCCCTCTAAAGTGGACCATGGTGGCGGGGGGTTCATTCAGATATTGGTCCCCTTATCCTTTGTTCTTCTGACTACAGCTCTCACTCCTTGCTTGTCATTTGAGTGGGGATTTAGGCAGATGAAATTCTCTAGGATTATAATAGGAGTTGTTTTGTTAAAAGCCTGGTAACCAACTGAAAATCCTACCTTCTTCCACATCTCCCAACAATCTTCCTTTGGAATGACTATCAGTTGTTTCATGAGATAAAACACATTTATATTGTGTCAAGTTGTTTACCTGCGAGTTAGTCAGGAAATATTTAGTTTTATTACTTTAATTATAAAAATCACAAAATAAAATGCATATGCAATAAAAAACAGATTACACAACAAATACCTGTTTTTCAAATTGCCTTGGAACAGTTTATGGAGCGGTTTGGCCTAACACAAGGACTAAAACTATATTTGACTGCTATTATAAATAGGCATAGGCTTTCCTTACATAACCCACATTTATATTTATCAATAAAGCTGAGACTTAAGGCTTGCTGTAATAATTTTTTGGAGAAAGCAGGGCAAATTTATTATCTGTGATCCCTTCTTTATCTCTCCCTATTACATCTGGAATGACTCTGTAGTACTTAAATGATATGACTAAATCTTACTAGTGGAGAGCTTTTCTATTTTAAGCACAAATCTGGCATTTAAAAATCCCAAAGTAAAAAATTAACACAGAAAATGTCAGGAAATTAAGCAAATTAAAAGATACTGTCATAGTAGGCAGTACTGTCAAAGGACTAATAAATAAGCCCAGTTAAATAGTATCAGGAATGGGTAGTAGATTTTTTCCAAGGCAAGAGAGGCATTTCAAGTCAAAGCATACAAGATATTTAGAACAATAGCTATTATACTAAGCCATAAGTCCTTTCATTATTATTTTATCATTTGTGCAGTTGACACATACAGGTACAGATAGCAATAAAAATCTGTGAGGTTTTTAAATTACCATCTTGCACTAGGGCTAATCATGAATCATAAGCAGTGCGAGCACAAGGAAGATTCATTTCCATATTTATGTATTTACATGTTTCAAATCTACCTCATTTAAGAAAATATAAACTACTAGAATTGTTAATGATATACAGTCTTTTCAAAGCAGGCTTATTTCTTTATATTTCACAACTTGAGTTTTCTTTCCATGAATGTTTAAGTGGCAGGTAGTCAGTAATATAAACTACTCACGTGAATTGTTTCAATTAGCCTAACAAGAATCATAAATGGAAGAAAAAAGAATTTTTAAGTTTGTTAGTTAAGAAAGAAAAAACATTTTTACCATAACAAAATATTAATTCTCTTGTTCTTCTGATGCAAAATCTTGACATTATTAAAGGAGTTAGATGAGTAGAGCACTTTAGAGTACATATTGAATTTCTCACTTTAATAATGAAGATGTGGTTCTGAGTAATCTACAATTAATTTAAAGCTAGTGAAAAAGAAGCAATATTCTACTATCTCTGTTTTGTTCTCTCCCATTCAAATTTGACAAGTGGTAGCAATTTTCAGAACAGCATGCACAAAAAGATTCAAATTAGATGTCAAAGTTGAATAAGTCAAGTTTGCCTCTTTCTATTACTTGAATGGGATTGAACGAATTTGCTTGATAACCTATTTTTTGTTTTTGGAAAATTATCTTTTTTCTCAGTAAAACTTAAAGCTCTGGAAAGTGAACATCAAAAGCAGTGACCATCTCATAAATAGTATGATATTCACATTGAAAACAAAACAAGTGGATGGGAAAAGACAGTGAAAGAATCACATAAAAGAAATGCTTTGGAGGAAGGGGGATAAACAAGGCAACCGTCAGTAAAGTCCTTGCATTCTCTGCCCCAGATGCAAGTCAAACAGGACTTTTTCATATAGCAGCACTGTTGTCCTACGAAAGGACCGTGAAAAATGTACCAGTGGCTTGTTTTCATTTTAGTTGCACATCTGACGTCTTGTCGCCTGTGGAGATGTTCACATATATAAGTAACACACTGTGTGTCTTCTCTAAAGATTGTGTTATTGTGACTATTCACAGAGCTCTTGCTTTGGGTTATTTCTCTCACAGAAAAGATGGATTTCTCAGTATTCATTTAGATCCTGGGCTTCCCAGGTGATGCCAGTGGTAAAGAACCTGCCTGCTGATGCACGAGACAAGGGACGCAGGTTCAATCCTTGGGTCGGAAAGATCCCCTGGAGAAGGGCATGGCAACCCACTCCAGTATTCTGGCATGGAGAATCTCATGGACAGAGAAGCCTGGCAGGCTACAGTCCACAGGGTTGCAAAGAGTCAGACATGACTGAAGCAAATTAGAGCACACACCCTCTTACCCAGACTCCATTGTTCCTACAAGGTGCATGGTCAACCGATGTAAAATAAATTTGACAAAGAAACAATGTGCTTTAAGAACATGACTGAGGTCTTCACATCATTTAGAGGCGGAAAATTCCAAGAATAAAAGAGTCTGCTCTACCTTAAAGCAGGAACTTCCCTGCAGAGAGAAACAAACAAAAATGAAGGCACGTAATACCATTGCAGCTGCAATATTTCTGAAGAAGGACACTCAGAAAAGGGCACAAGCTATTCATATTTCCAGAAACATTATGTTTAATTCCTTTGTGAAAGATTCAGCAGCTTAGTGGAAAGAAGCAGCACATGGCAGGCAGAGGGGTGTCTACCCTGGAAAACAGTCACCACTGCAAGGAAATTTCCTTAAACTAATATCAGAAACACAATATTTCAGAAATGGTGCCTCTAATAATCTAATACCCTAAGGCTAGCTAAGGTCATAGCTAATTGGTACGAAAGCAGTTTTGGATACACAGTTAGGAAGTGAAATTCTGTGATGAATTCTACCCAATCACTACTCTTTATACCTTCAGTTATGCCAGGACATGTACCATGTGTCATAGAGCTCACAAAAGAAGTCAAAAGAAGGCATACTTCAAAATTGAGCTTCTTTTCCAAATGAAAATGTGGATTTGCCACATTTAACCTGTATAGCTAAATCAACTAGGGTAACAAAACCTATTTGATGGTCAAGAATGGACGTTAAGTAACAGTTGGATAAATTATGCATAATTCATAACAAAAAGGTTTTTGTAGGACTTAATGAAAATAATCACAATTGATAAGAGGTGTTACCTTCTAAGGGGACCATTTGGGTTTAGGTAAACAGATAAAGCACATACACTATTCTGTCTCACCTTTACTGGAATTAGTTTCCAATTTAAAAAAAAAAGTGAATGAACAGAGGTATATGTTTTCAAAATATTAGAAAAAAATTAACATATCAATTAGCTTATAAGCAAAGTGCTCTTTAAAAAAATTTGTTTTACATGCCTTAATAATAAAGAAAGCTCCTTGGAGTAGATACTTAATTATGACTTGTTTAAGTAAAACCTAAGATTTTACTTCAATGAATGCAGACAGACAAAAACAAAAAACAAACAAAAAAAAAAAACCCACAAAAACAAAAACTAAACCTGTCAAACTATTCATTGAAATCCCAAACTTCCTTTTCACTGAACACATTCATACCTGTCAAGCTGTAAAAGTGCATTGTGATTTGAGGAATTTTTGTGAAAGGGCATTTTGAGTTTCATTTTTTAAAGACTGTATACTTTTTGAGAGCAAAAACCCGTGTAGTCATTTCACAATTGTCTATACTAATTGGTGAGATAATTTATGTAGCTATACAAAAGGTTTATCGTCTGTGTGATGCTTTCCTCACTATCAGGAGTACTTATAAATTTCAGCAGCACTGACATCATAATTTTAAGAGTCCACCCAGGAATGTCTTCTTGTCCCTTTGAAATGTCCTCCAATGATCCCCTCCTTACCACCAAGAATGGAAACAATTTGGCATAAAGTAAGAGAGGGTTGTGAAAAGGTTGGCTTGAAGCTCAACATTCAGAAAACAAAGATCATGGCATCTGGTCCCATCACTTCATGGGAAATAGATGGAAAAATAGTGGAAACAGTGTCAGACTTTATTTTTTGGGGCTCCAAAATCACTGCAGATGCTGATTGCAGCCATGAAATTAAAAGACGCTTGCTCCTTGGAAGGAAAGTTATGACCAACCTTGATAGTATATTAAAAAGCAGAGACATTACTTTGCCAATCAAGGTCCGTCTAGTCAAGGCAGTGGTTTTTCCCGTGGTCATGTATGGATGTGAGAGTTGGACTGTGAAGAAAGCTGATCGCCGAAGAATCGATGCTTTTGAACTGTGGTGTTGGAGAAGACTCTTGAGAGTCCCTTATACTGCAAGGAGATCCAACCAGTCCATTCTAAAGGAGATCAATCCTGGGTGTTCATTGGAAGGACTGATGCTAAAGTTGAAACTACAATACTTTGGCCACCTCATGCGACAAGTTGACTCACTGGAAAAGACTCTGATGCTGGGAAAGGTTGGGGGCGGGAGGAGAAGGGGATGACAGAGAATGAGATGGCTGGATGGCATCACCGACTCTGTGGACATGAGTTTGAGTGAGCTCCGGGAGTTGGTGATGGACAGGGAGGCCTGGCGTGCTGTGATTCATGGGGTCGCGGAGAGTCGGACATGACTGAGCGACTGAACTGAACTGAACTGAAGAGAGGGTTTATTTGGAACAGTAAATATTGGCAATGGTCTTTGTTTTCCTAAAAGAGACAGAATGCTGAGAATTAAGAGAAGTAAAATAGACTTTAAACAATACTGATACAATTTTATTTCCCCATTTCCATCCCTGAGTTTTTCTTTTCCATGGCTAATGTGTGATATATCAGATTGGGACAATGGAGGCAGGAAACAGTGTTGTGAGGGAGATAAACTGATAGAACAAGATTCTTCTGAAGCAGCAGAAGGGAAGTAAGAAAAGCAGACAGGAGGACAAAGGTGGACAAAGTGAAGACAAAGGACCCCAGGACTGAAATGCATGGTAAGTAGGAAAAAAGTTGACTACTGGAAGCATAAAGATAATCTACAATGCAAAAAAATTGTGTGGACGGCATTCAACTTGACCATTATCCTTTTTCAGTGTCTGCTAGGAAATTTCAGTTCTAAATGAGCCATGCAAACTGATCAATACTATTTATGGCAACTGAAAAAAAATTAAATTGCTAAATTTGATACTTTTCTTCTCATTTGCCCTTCCCAATCTGCTACCACCTGAATTCAACATTTAAAGTATCCTCCAATAATTTCCTAGAAGTTTGTTATGTTGAAATTTCATTTCTAAATTTATTTTCTATCTTGGACCATTACCCCTCGTCACTAAAGATGGTCATCCTCTTGGTGCCTTCATGTTGTGAGCTTGTAGGACTATTGACTGAACTTGGTTTAATGTCCTCTATATGTGCATGAGAGTTCAATTTGGACCTTAAAATGAAATCTACATACTAGAAAAAATTTTTTTCCTTTCTCTTTTCAATTTAAGAATGTATACATTTGATTCCAATTATCTGTCGATATGACAAAATGAAATCTACAAGTATATGCACAAAGCACAATTATCTCTCATGATTCCTGTCACTTGAAATAGTACTGATACAGATGACTGAGATGTAGTCACAAACATAACTAAAATAAACACTGGATTATCCACACAGGGCCATAATATTTATTCTCCTGGTACAAATTTCCCTTCACAGGTTAACTCCAAATATTTGAAGATAATCAGTTTATTAGGAAACTAAACATGTACAGTTTTGATTAATAGCTATAAGGCTGCTACAAATCTAAGAGGAACTCTAACTCTGCAAGAAAGATGAAATTCATGCATAATAGTATTAACTTTCCAAACAACAATATGAAAATTATATCCTTGTTTTTGTGTTTTTTCATTTCTTTGATCCAGGATATACATTGACTTTCTGAAACCAATGAAGAGTAGTGAATAATGTATGAAAAAAAAAATCCCTGTTCATTGTCCAGAGAGTATTGTTTGCCTGCTGTATAGTACATCTATGCAAGACAATATAACAGACCAGTAAACCCTGAAATCTCAAGCTAAAACCTTCTCAAGTGGAAAGGAAAATATGATCCTGGATTCTAGAAAGTCTATGAAACAAACAGTTCAAATCCTTAATACTCCTACATGCTAGAAAAAAAACCCTTAAATTTCAGAAAGATATATCCTCCTGAGTAAATCTGTGAGAAAACTGGAAAAACAATTACTATTTAACATTATTCTAAAGAGATTCATTAACTCACATTCACTTCCCCTGTCTTATAGAATATATTTGCAAAGACTGATGAGAAGATATGTAAAACTGAAAAGACTCTTGTCAATCTGCTTTCCCTGTAATTTCTCTATTAGTATTGAGGAATTTTGCCCTCTAAGTAGTAGTAATAGAACAAATCATGATTTGAGTTGAGAATGAGAAAGAGGTAGCAATCAAATAAAAGCACAATGGATAGAAGAATAAGAGTAATGGCATACAGTTATATTTTGTTTTTTATAAAAACTAAGCATTTTACTTTACTTGTCAAGCCTAAGCATTACTGAGTAGAAAAGGTCATGTGAAGGTAACATACATAGGATATTCGAGTTTGCCCATAAAATAAACTCAGACTTAATGGAATTTCATTTATAGTGATGTATAATGAAACTTCTATTTCCTTCATCCTCCAAATTTCAAACTTGAGAGATACCTTTAGGTACAATATATTGAAAAGGATTTCATGTAGATTCAATTTATTTTTGGATACTTGTAAAGTATTCAATAAGCAGTTATCAAGAGCATATACTATACTGAGTTATATGCTGCTGCTGCTGCTGCTAAGTCACTTCAGTCGTGTCTGACTCTGTGCGACCCCATAGACGGAAGCCCACCAGGCTCCCCCGTCCCTGGGATTCTCCAGGCAAGAACACTGGAGTGGGTTGCCATTTCCTTCTCCAATGTGTGAAAGGGAAAGTGAAGTCGCTCAGTCGCGTCTGACCCCCAGCGACCCCACGGACTGCAGCCCACCAGGCTCCTCCATCCATGGGATTTTCTAGGCAATAGTACTGGAGTGGCTTGCCATTGCCTTCTCCGGAGTTATATGCTAGGTAATACTAAAAATAAATCACAATCCTTTAATAGTGGAATATAGTTATAAGCTTTGTTGTATTTTAACACTTTGTATCATCAATATCTTTAAGAAAGTTGACATTGAGCAGAACCTTAAAAGGCTTCCTGGAATAGGTGAAGCACAATATTAAGTTCAAGGTATCAGGCTCAAACCTTCACAAATTCAAAAATTACCAATGAATAATGAAAGAACTTGAATCTCAAAAGGGTATCATAGAGCCTTAGATAACCACTGCTCTCTTCCTTCCTTCTCCTTGCACTCTCATTTTAATGGACACAAAGAAAGGAGTAAGGCTCATAGGAGTAATACGCAGGAGAGGTGTGTCCAAAGGTTTCAGAAAAACTGGGAGATGGGTAGGGAGTACACTTATTTCCAGGTGCATCTAGCTGCCTTTGGCCATGGGGGCAGCAGATGGAATTCAGCTAAACAGGAAGCAGTGTTTATAATTTCTTACCACTTTGAGGAAATTTCAGTAATATACTACCAAGTCCCTATGAGAGAAATAAGCCTATCGTCACTACCACCATTTAGGACAATCATTTCCCTTTAATTTTGAAAGCAGTTAGGTCTTTAGAAAATTTAAGATACTTATGACAGTCTGAAAAATACCTTGTCATTGAATATAGCTACAGATGCACAGAGTGCCTGCTCATATTAGAATAATATCATACACCTGACATATTGGGTCCCAAACATTTATTCCTGAACTGAAGGAAATGGCAACCCATTCCAGTGTTCTTGCCTGGAGAATCCCAGGGACGGGGGAGCCTGGTGGGCTGCCATCTATAGAGTCGCACAGAGTTGAACATGACTGAAGTGACTAAGACTCTTGAGAGTCCCTTGGACTGCAAGGAGGTCCAACCAGTCCATTCTAAAGGAGATCAATCCTGGGTGTTTATTGGAAGGACTGATGCTGAAGCTGAAACTCCAATACTTTGGCCATCTCATGAGACAAGTGGACTCACAGGAAAAGAGTCTGATGCTGGGAGGGATTGGGGGTGGGAGGAGATGGGGACGACAGAGAATGAGATGGCTGGATGGCATCACCGACTCGATGGACGTGAGTCTGAGTGAACTCCGGGAGTTGGTGATGGACAGGGAGGCCTGGCGTGTTGTGATTCATGGGGTCGCAAAGAGTCGGACATGACTGAGCGACTGAACTGAACTGAACTGAACTGAAGCGACTTAGCAGCAGCAGCAGTGTGGGAGCTTAGCTACCAACATTAGCAGGTCCAGGAATTTTTGACATGAAATTAAAACTACCAAGAGGAATTTACTGCTGCATAATAATTGCTTGTCTTAACTTATCCCATATTCTAATATCTAAAGGAAGCCTGTTAAATTCATATTCTCATAAAAATCAACTGAAATTGACCTTATCTCCTACTAGCTTGCAGAAATCACCAATGAAGAAATCTGCAGCAGAGCTGATTATATTGTGTAGGAGAACAGACAAGCAAAAATTATTGAAATTTCTATAGAGAACATCATCAGTGGTTGCTTAGGACAATTTTGTGTATAAATAGGGCATAAATGGTCTGTGTTCAATTTGTTCTCTAGTTGTCAAAGAATAATCAAGGATACACTACATAGCAATCTTCTGTTTCTGCCCTCCCTAATGCAAACCTAGATCTCATTAATCAACACACATATATGTCTGCCCCAAAAGTAAAATTTAATTTCCATAAATAAAAAGAAAAAAAGAACAAACAAAAATTGAGTAACTAATACAGGTACACATTTCATCATAAGATTCACATGAAGTGATTGAAAAAAAGACACTAAGTTAAGTGGCCTTAAAAATTAATAGCATTTTAGAACTCAGGACATCTGACTCACTCTCACCCCTATCCAAACACACTCCTAAAACTGTTTTTGCCAAAGTCATCAATGAAGTCCTAATATTAACAGTTAAATCTACTGGATCCTTTCTCCCGTCTACATCTGACGCTATTTAATACTTAGTCTTTGAAAAGCTCTATGCCTTTAGCTTCAGCGGCACCACACTACCTTTTTTCTCCCCACTCCTCCATAACCAACCCCTTAATGCCCTCTTTTATGTGCTTTGGTTTCTGAGCTAGTCCCATTAATTGGTGGTTCTCAACTTTTGTGGTACATTCAAATCACCTGAATAACTTCTTTTTAATTGAAGTATAGTTGATTTCTAATGTGTTAGTTTCTGGTGTACAGCAAAGTGATTCCGTTATACATATATGTATATATCTATTTTCAGATTATTTTCTATTATGGGTACTATAAGATCTTGAATACACTTCCCTGTGCCATACAGTAGGTCTTTGTTATTTATCTATTTTACATACAGCAATATATCACTTTTAAAATATACTATTTCTTAGGCTCTGACTCCATAGATTTGGATTTATTTCAGACATGGGTATTTTTAAAAAAGTACCTCAAAGTGATTCCAGTGTTTAGCCAGGGCTGAAAACCAGTGCCACAAATGTTTGTTTTCTCCAGGGTTCACCCTTTGTGGGCTGCTCTACTGATTTACCCTAGATTATCTTACCTGATCTTGTCTTTGTAACTGTCACTGAAATGTTGATCAATACACCAAGACCCTAGTATTTACCCTCTAGTTATTGCCAAGAGGTAACTGAGCTAACACTACTGAGAACACTGAGTAACTGGCTTAAGAATTATTTGATCCTTTTTGTCTCCTTCCCCATCTGCACTCCCACATGCACTTCTCTGCATGAGCCACAATGTCATTCATTTTAACTTACACAAACAGAAATCTGTACTAGATAGCTATGAGTTACATACACACAACAGATGAGAAAGTGCTTTGTTAACTGTAAAGCACCAAGCATGCTGAAGTATTTTAAGTACATCACATAGTATATGTTCAATAAATACAACTGAATTAAGAGGGAAAAATTAGGTATAATAATTAATATAATTGGCAACACCATTCAAGACCCTTGAAGGTATCTAGTTTACTATCAGGATCTCTAGAAGAGACACAATTTATCTTTTCATTCTCTAACTCCCTTTTATTCCCCTTCAAATCCCAGCACTTAAGGATCAAAAGATATTCTTCATTCTTTAATCCCTTAAATCTTCCCTCTTGGCCCTCACTGCTCTATTAGAACTGCTTGGGAAAAGGACAGCTGTTACCTGCTAGCAGACAAAGCCACTGATCTTGTTTCAGTCATCATTCTAGTTAACTTTCTGCAGGATGTGACCTTACTATCTCCATTCTGAAATTCTCACTACCCTCTGTCTTCCAGGCATCACTTTTTGCTGCTTCTCTTCTTTGCTTTCTAATTATTTTGTCCCCACAGTATTCTTTGCTGATTCTTCTGTTTGCCTCCTAAATACTGCTATTCCCAAAGACACTATTCTTGGCCTTTACCTCCCACTGGACACATTCTTTCTGGGGGATACCAAGGTTTCTCTAACTATATACATGCAGGTGGCACTCAAATTGGTTAACTCCAGCCTCAACCCCTACTGCTTTCGTGTGTGTGTGTGTTTGTGTGTGTGTGTATGCACAAATAATTAGGTAATCCTCTACTTAAAAACCTCTGTTGACTCTTTGTTGAAACAAACTTTTCATCATCACCACTCCTCCTTTCCATTCTCCATTGCATGCATTTGCCATCATTCCTCATGTTTTCCACATAAACTACTATTCTTTGTTCCAAACACAGTTCAAATGCCACTTTATCATGAAAACTTTCTTCAGTTCTCCAGGCATTTTATTCCTCTTTTAGAATTTTCTACAATGGCATCACCGACTCTAGGACATGAGTTTGAGTGAACTCTGGGAGTTGGTGATGGACAGGGAGGCCTGGTGTGCTGTGATTTATGGTGTGGCAAAGAGTCGGACACGACTGAGTGACTGAACTGAACTGAACTAAACATACTCATACCATAGCATTTATATCATGTATACTCTGTTTTCCCCATGAGATGCTGAGTTCTTAAGGGCAAGACCTATGCTTTTTCCATCTTTGCCCTCCAGGGTTCAAGCACTGTTCCCTGACCCCTACTATTTAATCAATAAATAGTTGGATGAATACTGTTTTCATTTGTTTGCATTATGTCAGGTGTTTTTTTACTAGATTTGAATTGCATATTACAATATAATAACTTTACTACAGACAAAATGGGGTTGAGTCAGCTAGTGTAAGACTCTGACACTTAGAGATAGAGACTGAGAAAGCTCATGGGAAAAAACTCATCCTGAGGGAGAAAGAAGTAAACAGCTTAGAATGAATGACCTGCTTGACCTAGTAAAAATAATGAAACAAAACCAAACAGAAAACCCCAACAGACACTGATCATCAAAAAAAGGAGGAAGATACTGGATGCTACATAGGTTTATCTTTGGGCCTTGGTGCATGGGACCAAATCCAAGAGGACTATAACTTATACCTGAAAGCTGTTTTTCTAAAAATGTCTGTAAGACCTTGAGGCATAAGTAGTATATTATCTTGGTACACTGGTGGAGTGTCAGACTGTACATGGGTGGAGTGTCACACTAAGAGAGAGGCATTTCTTCCCACTTTGCCACTGACAGCTCTCAAGCTCTGGTTGAAAGCAGGAGGGTGCCAGCTGCTGTAGCAAAGAGCAGGCAAGGAAATGCAAGGTATTTTCAGTTCATTTCAGTCCAGTCGCTCAGTCATGTCCAACTCTTTGTGACCCCATGAATCACAACACACCAGGCCTCCCTGTCCATCACCAACTCTTGGAGTTCACTCAAACTCACGTCCATAAAGTCGGAGATGCTATCCAGCCATCTCATTATTTTAGATGAAAGCAAAGGAACAGTGGCTACTGTGAGGTAGAGAGGCCTAAGAAAATGTGGGTTTGGTTTTGTTACAAAAATATTTTCCCTAATATTAAGACTTAGAGTTTGATTTTACCAGTTGGCTATTGTTGTTTCCTGTCTCCTCTCTATTCTCAAATGGTAAATTATATCTTCTCATTTAGACTTACCTGGAGAATTCCATGGACAGAGGAGCCTGGCGGGCTCCAGTCCATGGGGTCGCAAACAGTTGGACATGACTGAGCGACTCACACTTTCACTTTTTCACTTTCATTTGCTGATCCATAAAACTAGGATCATGTGTCTCCCACGTTTCTTCTGTTTTTCCAAATTTAGTTTTCTTAGTTGCCTTGTGTGTTTCTAAAACTAAATTACATTTATTCTGTTTCCTGGTTTCATGTCTTTCTAATCCTCTTGTGTATGTGTGTTTTTAATGTCTAGAACTATATATCAAAATCTAGTCATACCCAAAATAGCCCAGTTAGATATCTATCTATTGCTGAGCAGCCTGTTTATACTGACAGTGGGCAGAGAAGGAAGAGGTGGAGCTGATTAAAAGATAAGCATGTCCAAAGTATCTAAAGATAGTCAGGGGAAAAAAAAAAGATGTGGCATTGTGTATATATTTTAAGTGTGGTTTTTACTCCTGCAAGGTTTTCTTAATGAATTTCTTTTTCCTCCAAAGTATATCTTTGACCTTATAATGACAAAGTTAAGAATACTGATGGACAATTCTTTACAAAGTAGTTGTAAACATATGGGACTTATTACCTTAAGTGCTAACAAAGGCTGTAACAAAGAGAGTCCAGAAAGATTTAGCCAAATTCATAGATGATAGAAATCGAAACGTTCCTTTCACCCACCGAATTTATAGAAAGTGTCTATATTTTAGACAGTAAAGAAAGCCACCAGCAATGCAGGAGACCTAGGTTCCATCTCCGGGTCAGAAAGAACCCCTGGAGAAGGGAATGTCTACCCACTCCAGTATCCTTGTCTGGAGAATTCCTTGGACAGAGGAGTCAGGTGGGCTACAGTCCATGTGGTCACAAAGAGTAGGACATGACTGAAGTGCTAACACATATTTTAGGGAATACAAAGGTGAGAGGGTAGGGGATGTCGGGAATTATTCTATGTCCCGTGCTACATAAACACATGATTCCTATCTCATTATGGCACATATAAAATTGCGCTTATTTTTTTATCATTTTATTATTTTTTTTATTGGAGGTTAATTACAATATTATATTGGTTGGTTTTGCCATACATTGACATGAATCCGCCCCGGGTGTACATGTGTTCCCAATCATGAACCCCCCTCCCACCTCCCTCCCCATCCCATCCCTCTGGGAAATCCCAGTGCACCAGCCCCAAGCATCCTGTCTCATGCATCAAACCTGGACTGGCGATTCATTCCACATATGATAATATACATGATACAATACCATTCTCCCAAATCATCCCACCCTCGCCCTATCCCACAGAGTCCAAAAGACTGTTCTATACATCTGTGTCTCTTTTGCTGTCTTATATACAGGGTTATCATTATCACCTTTCTAAATTCCATATGTATGCGTTACTATACTGTATTGGTGTTTTTCTTTCTGGCATACTTCACTCTGTATAATAGGCTAAAGTTTCATCCACCTCATTAGAACTGATTCAAAATATTTTTTTTAATGGCTGAATAATACTCCATTGTGTATATGCACCAAAGTTTTCTTATCCATTCGTCTGCAGATGGACATCTAGGTTGCTTCCATGTCCTGGCTATTATAAACAGTGCTGCAATGAACATTGGAGTACATGTGGCTCTTTCAATTCTGGTTTCTTCAGTGTGTATCCCAGGAGTGCAGCAGTTCTATTTCCAGTTTTTTAAGGAATCTCCACACTGTTCTCCATAGTGGCTGTACTAGCTTGCATTCCCACCAACAGTGTAAGAGGGTTCCCTTCTCTCCACACCCTCTCCAGCATTTATTGCATGTAGACTTTTGGATAGCAGCCATTCTGACTGGTGTGTAATGGTATCTCATTGTGGTTTTGATTTGCATTTCTCTGATTATGAGGGATATTGAGCATTTTTTCATGTGTTTGTTAGCCATCTGTATGTCTTCTTTGGAGAAATGTCTGTTTAGTTCTTTGGCCCATTTTTTGATTGGGTCATTTATTTTTCTGGAATTGAGTTGCAGGAGCTGCATGTATATTTTGGAGATTAATTCTCTGTCAGTTGTTTCATTTGCTATTATTTTCTCCCATTCTGAAGGCTGTCTTTTCACCTTGCTTATAGTTTCCTTTGCTGTGCAGAAGCTTTTGATTTTAATTAGGTCCCATTTGTTTATTTTTGCTTTTATTTCCAATATTCTGGGAGGTGGGTCATGGAGGATCCTGCTATGATTTATGTCGGAGAGCGTTTTGCCTATGTTCTCCTCTAGGAGTTTTATAGTTTCTGGTCTTACACTTAGATCTTTAATTCATTTTGACTTTATTTTTGTATATGGTGTTAGGAAGTGTTCTAGTTTCATTCTTTCAAAAGTGGCTAACCAGTTTTCCCAGAACCACTTGTTAAAGAGACTGTCTTTTCTCCATTTTATATTCTTGCCTCCTTTGTCAAAGATAAGGTGTCCATAGGTGCGTGGATTTATCTCTGGGCTTTCTATTTTGTTCCATTGGTCTATATTTCTGTCTTTATGCCAGTACCATACTGTCTTGATGACTGTGGCTTTGTAGTAGAGCCTGAAGTCCAGCAGGTTGATTCCCCCAGTTCCATTCTTCGTCCTCAAGATTGCTTTGGCTATTCAAGGTTTTTTGTATTTCCATACAAATTGTGAGATTATTTGTTCTAGCTCTGTGAAAAATATCATGGGTAGCTTGATAGGGATTGCATTGAATGTATAAATTACTTTGGGTAGTATACTCATTTTCACAATATTTATTCTTCCAATCCACGAACACAGTATATTTCTCTGTCTATCAATGTCCTCTTTGATTACTTTCACCAGTGTTTTATAGTTTTCTATGTACAGGTCTTTTGTTACCTTAGGTAGATATATTTCTAAGTATTTAATTATTTTCTTTGCAACAGTGAATGGAATAGTTTCCTTAACTACTCTTTCTATCTTCTCATTATAATGTATAGGAATGCAAGGGATTTCTGTGTGTTGATTTTATATCCTGCAAACTTACTGTATTCATTGGTTAGCTCTAGTAGCTTTCTGGTAGAGTCTTTAGGATCATGTCAACAGCGAACAGTGAAAGTTTTACTTCTTTTCCAACTTGAATTCCTATATCTTTTTCTGCTCTGATTGCAGTGGCCAAAACTTCCAGAACTATGTTGAAAAGTAGCGGTGAGAGTGGACACCCTTCTCTTGTTCCTGACTTTAGGGGAAATGCTTTCAATTTTTCACCATTGAGGATAATGTTTGCTGTGGGTTTGTCATCAGTTCAGTTCAGTTCAGTCACTCAGTCGTGTCCGACTGTTTGCGACCCCATGAACCACAGCACGCCAGGCCTCCCTGTCCATCACCAACTCCCGGAGTTCACTCAAACTCATGTCCACCGGGTCGGTGATGCCATTCAGCAATCTCATTCTCTGTCGTCCCCATCTCCTCCCACCCCCAATCCCTCCCAGCATCAGAGTCTTTTACAGTGAGTCAACTTGTCGCATGAGGTGGCCAAAGTATTGGAGTTTCAGCTTTAGCATCAGTCCTTCCAATGAACACCCAGGATTGATCTCCTCTAGAATGGACTGGTTGGATCTCCTTGCAGTCCAAGGGACTCTCAAGAGTCTCCTCCAGCACCACAGTTCAAAAGCATCAATTCTTTGGCGATCAGCTTTCTTCACAGTCCAACTCTCACATCCATACATGACCACGGGAAAAACAAGAGCCTTGACTAAACGGACTTTGGTTGGCAAAGTAATGTCTCTGCTTTATAATATGCTATCTAGGCTGGTTATAACTTTCCTTCCAAGGAGTAAGCATCTTTTAATTCCATGGCTGCAATCAGCATCTGCAGTGATTTTGGAGCCCAAAAAAATAAAGTCTGACACTGTTTCCACTGTTTCCCCATCTATTTCCCATGAAGTGATGGGACTGGATGCCATGACCTTAGTTTTCTGAATATTGAGCTTTAAGTCAACTTTTTCACTCTCCTCTTTCACTTTCATCAAGAGGCTCTTTAGTTCTTCACTTTCTGCCATAAGGGTGGTGTCATCTGCATATCTGAGGTTATTGATTTTTCTCCCGGCAGTCTTGATTCCAGCTTGTGCTTCTTCCAGCCCAGCATTTCTCATGATGTACTCTGCATGTAAGTTAAATAAGCAGGGTGACAATATACAACCTTGCCATACTCCTTTTCCTATTTGGAACCAGTCTGTTGTTCTATGTCCAGTTCTAACTGTTGCTTCCTGACCTGGATACAGGTTTCTCAAGAGGCAGGTCAGGTGGTCTGGTATTCCCATCTCTTTCAGAATTTTCCACAGTTTGTTGTGATCCACACAGTCAAAAACTTTGGCATAGTCAATAAAGCAGAAATAGATGTTTTTCTGGAACTCTCTTGCTTTCTCCATGATCCAGCGGATGTTGGCAATTTGATCTCTGGTGCCTCTGCCTTTTCTAAAATATAGCTTTTATTATGTTGAGGTATGTCCCTTCTATTCCCATCTTCTGTAGGGCTTTTATCATAAATGGATGTTGAATTTTGTCGAAGTCTTTCTCTGCATCTATTGAGATAATCATATGATTTTTATTTTTCAGTTTGTTAATGTAGTGTATTACATTGATTGATTTGCGGATATTGAAGAATCCTTGCATTCCTGGGATAAAGCCCAGTTGGTCATGATGTGTGATCTTCTTAATGTGCTGTTGGATTCTGATTGCTAGAATTTTGTTAAGGATTTTTGCATCTATGTTCATGATTGATATTGGCCTGTAGTTTTTTTTTGTGGGACCTTTACCAGGTTTTGGGATTAGGGTGATGGTGGCCTCATAGAATGAGTTTGGAAGTTTCCCTTCCTCAGCAATTTTTTGGAAGAGTTTGAGTAGAATAGGTGTTAGCTCTTCTCTAAATTTTTGGTAGAATTCAGCTGTGAAGCCGTGTGGACCTGGGCTTTTGTTTGCTGGAAGATTTCTATTATAGCTTCTATTTCCGTGCTTGTGATATGTCTGTTTATGATTTTCTATTTCTTCCTGGTTCAGTTTTGGAAAGTTGTACTTTTCTAAGAATTTGTCCATTTCTTCCAAGTTATCCATTTTATTGCCATATAATTGCTGATAGTATTCTCTAATTATCCTAATATTCTCTATTAATCCTGCATTTCTGTGTTGTCAGTTGTGATTTCTCCATTTTTATTTCTAATTTTATTGATTTGGTTCTTCTCCCTTTGTTTCTTGATGAGTCTGGCTAGTGGTTTGTCAATTTTATTTACCTTCTCAAAGAACCAGCTTTTGGCTTTGTTGATTTTTGCTATGGTCTCTTTTGTTTCTTTTGCATTTATTTCTGCCCTAATTTTTACGATTTCTTTCCTTCTACTTACCCTGGGATTCTTCATTTTTTCCTTTTCTAGTTTCTTTAGATGTAGAATTAGGTTATTTAGTTGACTTTTTTCTTGTTTCTTGAGCTGTGCCTGTATTGCTATGAATCTTCTCCTTAGCACTGCTTTTACAGTGTCCCAGAGGTTTTGGGTTGTTGTGTTTTCATTTTCATTCATTTCTATGCATATTTTGATTTCTCTTTTGATTTCTTCTATGATTTGTTCGTTATTCAGCCTCCATATGTTGGCATTTTTAATAGTTTTTCTCCTGTAATTGAGATCTAATATTACTGCATTGGGTCAGAAAAGATGTTTGGAATGATATCAAATTTTTTTAAATTTACCAAGGCTAGATTTATAGCCCAGGATGTGATCTATCCTGGAAAAGGTTCCATGTGCACTTGAGAAAAAGGTGAAATTCATTGTTTTGGGGTGAAATGTCCTATAGAGATCTATTAGGTCTAACTGGTCTATTGTATCATTTACAGTTTGTGTTTCCTTGTTAACTTTCTGTTTAGTTGATCTATCCATAGATGTAAGTGGGGTATTAAATTTTCCCACTATTATTGCATTGTTGTTAATTTCCCCTTTCATACTTGTTAGTAATTGTCTTACATATTGAGGTGCTCCTATGTTGGGTGCATAAATATTTATAATTGTTATATCTTCTTCTTGGATTGATCCTTTGATCATTATGTAGTTTCCTTCTTTGTCTTTTTTCACAGGCTTCGTTTTAAAGTCTATTTTATCTGATATGAGTATTGCTACTCCTGCTTTCTTTTGGTCTCTGTTTGCGTGGAATACCTTTTTCCAGCCCTTTCGTTTCAGCCTATACGTGTCCCTTGTTTTGAGATGGGTCTCTTGTAGACAGCATATATGGGGGTCTTGTTTTTGTATCCATTCAGCCAGCCTTTGTCTTTTGGTTGGGGCATTCAACCCATTTACATTTAAGGTGATTATTGATAAGTATGAACCCGTTGCCATTTTCTTTATTGTTTTGGGTTCGAGTTAATACACCCTTTCTGTGTTTCCTGTCTAGAGAAGGTCCTTTAGCATTTGTTGGAGAGCTGGTTTGGTGATGCTGAATTCTCTCAGCTTTTGCTTGTCTGTAAAACTTTTTATTTCTCCTTCATATTTGAATGAGATCCTTGCTGGGTATAGTAATCTGGGCTGTAGGTTACTCTCTTTCGTCACTCTAAGTATGTCTTGTCATTCCCTCCTGGACTGAAGAGTTTCTGTTGAAAGATCAGCTGTTATCCTTATAGGAATCCCCTTGTGTGTTATTTGCTGCTTTTCCCTTGTTGCTTTTAATTTGTTCTTTGTGTTTGATCTTTGTTAATTTGATTAATATGTGTCTTGGAGTATTTCGCCTTGGGTTTATCCTGTTGGGGACTCTCTGGGTTTCTTGGACTTGGGTGATTATTTCCTTCCCAATTTTAGGGAAGTTATCAACTATTATCTCCTCAAGTATTCTCTCATGGTCTTTCTTTTTGTCTTCTTCTTCTGGGACCCGTACAATTCGAATGTTGGGGCGTTTAACATTGTCCCAGAGGTCTCTAATATTGTCCTCATTTCTTTTAATTTGTTTTACTTTTTCCCTCTCTGTTTCATTTATTTCTACATTTCTATCTTCTAGCTCGCTTATCCTGTCTTCTGCCTCCGTTATTCTACTGTTTGTTCCCTCCAGAGTGTTTCTGATCTCATCTATTGTATTATTCACTGTATATTGACTCTTTTTTATTTCCTCTAAATCTGTATTAAAACTTTCTCGTATGTTCTCAATCCTTTCCTCCAAGTTATTTATCTGTAACTACATCTTGCTTTCCAGATTTTGAATCATTTTCAATATTAAAATTCAAAAGTCTTTTTCAGGTAGATTCCCTATATCTTCCTCTTTTGTTTGTGTTGGTGGGCATTTATTCTGTTCCTTTACTTGCTGGGTATTTCTCTGACTCTTTATCTTACTTATATTGCTGTGCTTGGGGTGGCCTTTCTGTCTTCTGACAGTTGGTGGAGTTCTCTTAATTATGTAGTTTCCTCGCTGTGTGTGGGGTTGGACGGGTGGCTTGTCAAGGTTCCCTGGTTAGGGAAGCTTGTGTCATTGTTCTGGTGGGTGGAGCTGGATTTCTTCTCTCTGGAGTGCAATAAAGTGTCCAGTAATGAGTTTGAGATGTCAATGTGTTTGGAGTGGCTTTGGGCAGCCTGTATATGGAAGTTCAGGGCTATTCTCCTGTGTTGCTGGCAAATTTGAGTGGTATGTCTTTCTCTGAAACTTGTTGACCCTTGGGTGGTGCCTGGTTTCAGTGTATGTATGAAGGCATTTGATCAGCTCGTATCAGTTAATGTTCCCTGGAACAGGAGATCTCTGGTGTTTTCAGGATTTGGAGTTAATCCTTTGCCTCTGGTTTTCGGTCTTATTCTTGCAGTAGGCTCAAGACATCTCCATCTGTCACATCCAAGGCAGTTCTTTCTGTTTAAGCTCTTCTGCTTGCTGGTCTCTTCCGTGTCTAATTCCCGCCCTGATACAAGGGGGCGGTGGTGGACGCTTTTATAGGTTCACCTGTTCAGACGTGCTGTGGGGAGGGAGGGACGCTGCTAGCAAATATCCCTGGTGTCTGTGGGGAGTGTGCATAATGGCTCAGCTACACTGGGATTTCCCCTGCTCGCAGCATGTGTGCTTTCCCTGTTTATGCTGCTCAGGCTCTGGGTTGCTCTATCGGGAACTGTCCGTGGCCAGCACTGGGTTGCATGCACTTTCCAGGTCTGTGCGGCTCAGGTTCAGGTCCTTGGTACTCCTCAAAGGCGCAGACTTGGTTGGGCCTGTATTCTGTGCCTTCCCTGGTCCGAGCAGCTCAGGCGACCAGACGTTTGGCGAGTGTGGTCACTGCGACTTGTTGCCTCCCTGGTCCCTGCCACACGGTTTTCTGGGTGTACAACCGGCGCACCTTCTCGGGCGGATATTGACCGGCTGGAACCCAAGAAGTCTTGATTAGCAAGGAAGCCTGCCTGAAGCTTGGTATGGGAGGCCTCTCTGGGGCCTCGTTTGCCCCCTTCTGGCTCTGGCCGCCCTCCCTGCCTGTCGCGGTGGCGGATGGGGGGTTGGCCAACCGCAGCCGGCTCACTCTGCTCAGTCCTTTGTTCTGTGAGAGGGGCTGGTGGAGTCTTAGGTTGGGGCTTTTTGCCTTTTCGCTGCAGTCTGCTTAGCTGTCTCCCATTAGCACCCTCAGATTGCCCTCGGAGCGTTCAGGCCCAGTCCTCTCTCTAAGCGCTGTCACCCGCGCCTCCCTGCCCAGCCCGCCCCTTGCTTGTTGGGGGTTCGGTCCGTTGTGCAGCTTCTCTGCTGAGAGTTTCCTCTGAGCACTTAGTCTGTGGGTTTTAATTATTTATTTATTTTCTCTCCCGATTATGTGGCCCTCTGAGGTCCCAAGGGTGGCCACAGACTCGCCAGTGAGTGTTTCCAGGTGTTTGGAAACTTGTCCCTTTTTTTTTTTTTTTTTAAGCCTCCCTTCCCAGGACGGAGCTTCGTCCCTCCCTCTTTTGTCTCTCTTTTTATCTTTTATACTCTTTCCTACCTTCTTTCAAAGACAATGGGCTGCTTTTCTGGGTGCCTGATGTCCTCTGCCGGCATTCAGAAGTTGTTTTGTGGAATTTACTCAGCGTTCAAATGTTCTTTTGCTGAATTTGTGGGGGAGAAAGTGGTCGCCCCATCCTATTCCTCCACCATCTCCTATCCTCCTGCACTTCTTTTTAAATTAAAATGTTTTTACCTGAAGTACAGTTGATTTACAATGGCTTCTTGCATTGCACTTGTATCACGTGGATTATATTCATGTTTTCTCAAATGGTCTGTGAGCTTGTTGAGGCAAACATCCTATTTGGTGTTACATCCTCAGTACCTAACCTAGCATGTGATGCCCAGGGGACTGTCAATAAAATTGTTTAATTCTGAATGGATACTATCTACCCCTAGAGCCTCACCATCTACTAAGTTCCTCAATTCTGGCTCCCAGATCCATTCCAATATTAAAAAGATGCTCTTAAAATGTCACTAGAAAGCTCTCAAATGGCAAGTCATTGGTCTTGATATTATTTGATCTCACTGTAGCATATGCCATTGTTGAAAATGCCCACCTTTTCTGCCTTCTTTTGCTTTTAGAACAATAATGTTTTGATTGGCCTCCTACCTACCCAAGTGTTCCTGATTGATCTTCTCTGCTAATCTTCTACTTTTAGACCCTAAGGAGAG
The DNA here is from genome assembly GCF_049115385.1 of Moschus berezovskii. NCBI lineage: Eukaryota > Metazoa > Chordata > Mammalia > Artiodactyla > Moschidae > Moschus > Moschus berezovskii. The sequence continues at coordinate 85,855,312 of NC_142488.1, read as the reverse complement.
GCATTTTCAAAGTTCTGGGTTTGGATTTATTTTTCTTAATAATCCCTCTAATAATCTCTTTCATTTCCAAAGTATTCAATATAATCAGAAATCTCACTAACTCAATCATCTTGTGATGAAATCTACAATCATATTTCTAAGAAACTTCTGGATATCTTGATTTCAATGCTCTGCTACCACTTGGCAGTTTCACTTGCCCCAAACTGAATTTGTCTTTTGTCACCATTCCTTTTCCTGATCTCAATAGTTTTCTCTCATAACCCGTGTCCTCCAAGGTATTCAAAGTCAAAATCCTATGATTATCCTTGACTCCTGGTTACTTCTCTTTCCCTAAATTTTCTCCTTTTGTCTAAGGATAAGACAGTAGAATCCTAAGTCATCATCCACATTCCTATAGATTAAATATCTCAATATATAGCTTTGATCATATCCTTCCACTGCTAAAAAGCTCAGTATATTCCCATTGCCTAAAGAATGACACACCTTAGTCTCTTATTCAAGCATTCTCTGATAGGGTAACAACCTACTTTTCCAGAATTATCTCCATATTTTTACACTTTATATAACCTATTTTCTTAGAAGCTGTGCTGTTTGCCACTCTCCCAAAATGCTTTGCACTTTCTAAACTCTTAATGATATTTCATCTAATTCAAATGCCTACTATCCCCACTTCTTACTGCTGAAATCCATACTCATCTTTCAAAGACTTTTTCTCCATGATTTTTTCTGACATATTGATATGGCATGATATTTTCCTCCTCAGAACTCACATAGTATGTTATTAACATCTCTTGTATAATGCCCCTATTGTCTGCCTTATCCTGTAGTCTTTCTATCCATATCATTTCTATAAGACACAAGGGTCTTATAACTAAGGAAATCTTAATTATTTTTGTATCTGCCATCATGTCTAGCATAGCACCTTTCACAAAACAGAGGAAGTTGAATGAATGAATGAATGTTTAGAGGTTCATTTCCTAATTTCTGAATTTGACACCAGCCCAGTCATAATCTGGATTAATATTCAGCCAGTGGGCATTGGTACAGATATCAGGCTATTCCTTACCCTTGCATGTTCTGATTGGCTGGGGCCTGTGCTATAACAGTTAGTAATATTTTCAAAATTACTACAAATGTGATCCTCTCCCTTAAAATGGCTTTTGGTGCCCTGAGTGAAACAGTACACTCAGCTGAATGGGCTGGAGGCAATATTTGGGAGCTGTTTCTGAGTAAACTAATGTGAGCTCTTCTTAGGGAGGGGAACATCGGTTCTCTGCAGAAGATTTGCAATTTAGGCAACTCTGCATACCATTTATTAACATTTTGATTTTCTAATGAAAAATACAGACTCTCACTTCATTTTCTTTAAACATGGAATTGAAAACACTGCAATTAGACGCACAATTGTAGGGCTATGTATTGTACACGTTGAAGTTTCCATCTGTAAGCAATGATAAGGGGTTTGGCAAGCAGAGCATTACTTCTTTGCTGTCTGTGGTTGACTTTGATTTCAGATTTTTTTGGGTATTTCTTCTGATTTGACTTGACTTGGAGAAAATAGTCTTCTTTATAATTTATTTTTTCTGCTTTTATCTCACCATGGTGAAGTAGAGGTTTTTGGACAGGAACAAGGATACTGGGGTTGAACAGGGAAAGTGCAACACTATGAAGTCAATGGGATCTTGGGAAGGAACAAAATAAGGTGCCTAGGAAAGTGAAAACAAAAGGAGGCCAGCAGGAAAAGAGGATCATAGCTAAAAGAGGCAGAAACAGGGAGGGAATGTGGAAAAGCCCCCAGTTCTGTTGCTTTAAGAAAGAGGGAAACAGACAAGAGTTTTTGGCAGACTTGCAAACTCTGTGCCTGCCTTCCCCTCCCTCTCCCTTCAAGCACTTCTACTGATATCCAAGATGCTTTACCAATCACTGCCACTGTCTGCCTTCTGGTTTCTTCTCACCACTGGACATGTGCATTGGCTGCTGCTCCTTGGAATGGCTGCCAGAGCTAATGGGGCTGATATTTTTGACCCTGTGTGCTTTGGAGGCCCTCCAACTACAAAATAAGAGAGGTCTTAATTTAAATTATTCGGAATCAGTATGAAAAGAGTATACAGTTTGTGAATATATTCTTAGTTTTTTGCAGTTGACAACACTACATTACCTTAGTACTAAACTCACAGAAACCCCATGAAATGATCCCTCTCTCGGTACAGTCTTTGTAGAGTCAGTATGAGGTGTGAGACTAATCAGACAGGGGCCTTAGCAAATGCATTTTAAAAATAAACAGCTTAGAAAGATGACGGCAGTTCTTTTATGGCACAGAATAAGGTGCTTTTACTTATAAGCTGCTTAACAGAAAACTGCATTGATAGAAAAATTATTTCAGTTTGCTTTCCCACTGACTATAAATGCTCTGATTGTTCAGGAAAGAGCAGGACTGGTTTTTATTTTCCTTAAAAGGTGGAAGGGGCCTCTGGTAGCATGGGAGAATATTTGCATTTTACAGGTCAAGATTGAGGAAAGATTAGTAGTGATCCTGACATCTACCATGCAGCATTACCTTAAAAACTATGGACATACAAATAGAGATGTTAACATTCTTTCCTTCAGTCTTCCACTCTTTTTGTAGGCCATCTGCAATGTCTTCATCTACATAAAATAGCCTTACACTCCAATCAAAACATTCTTCTTCTCTCAACAAAATCTAACTTTCAGGCTAATCTACCCATCAGGATTCACTCAAATGTGAAAAAGATGAAATACAGCTTATATTGTCTTCTGCCATGAATTTCACCATTGCCAAAAGCTTTTCTAGATCATTCTTTATTTTTTTGCATGCTGCACCTAAGGCCCAGCACAGCCAAATAATTTTTTCTTTTTTTTTTTTAAGTGGAGGGAGAATAATGGCAGGGACCGGGAAGCACCGATGTTTCCTAATTCAGATGTCATGAACAAAATAGCAGTGCAATTCCCTAGGATAATGAATTTGCTTGTATGTATTTGAAAGGTGACCACAGAGCTCTTACACTGCTTTCTAAGACTGTTTCTTTGGTGCTTGTTGATGAATAATTTTGACCCTTAGGGTCTCTTTTGGTGCTTGCTGACGGACGGTTTTGTATTTCTGCATTCCACAGCATATTAGAGGGTGTTCCACATGGTTAATGGTTTCTGCAGCCCAGTGGTGGTTCCTGCTAGGAAATGGTTATCATCTCAGAGGGGCCTCTCTAGGGGCCACTCTCGGAGTGTGTGAGATATGTATTTCTCATCCAGGCATCCTCTCATTGTCAGGGAAATAGGGGGTGGTGGAGAGATCAGCTGTACTTCCTGTTACTTGTCAGCCTTTTGCGCTTATATTCCTGTGCCAGGGACTAAGGGGACAAAGCTTGGTCATTCATTCTTCACTGGGCTTCATTTATTTCATTATTTTGTTGGGAGTACAATAGTTTTGAGAGGTACCAATTTCCATTTTGCCTTTTCATACTGTTCATGGGGTTCTCAAGGCAAGAATACTGAAGTGGTCTGCCATTGCCTTCTCAATGGACATGAGTTTGAGCAAGCTTTGGGAGCTGGTGATGGACAGGGAAGCCTGGTGTGCTACAGTCCATGGGGTCACAGGGAATCAGACACGACTGAGTGACTGAACTGAGCTGAATTTCCATTTTAATGAAATTTGATCGTTTCTATTCCAAACATAGAATATTTCTGAATTGTAGGCTATATAAGACAAATCTTACTAATCTAAATTAAGTAGAGTTTCCATGTTTACTATTAATTTTCCTTTTTTCATTGACATCTCCATATCAATCTACAGCCCATGAAGAGAACTTTTACAAGCAACACATATAATTTCTCCCTCTACTTCAAGAAAGATAGGAATTAAAAATATAAAAATTTCCTTAAAAGAAGTGGATAGCTCAGCCTACTTGGATTATTCTGCAAGAAGTTCTTATTTATTTCAGACATAGGGTATGAAGTGGAAAAACGGACAACTTTCTGTTTCCACTTGAGAGAGGGAGGCTGTTTTGTTTCTTTTATGTTTTTTATTCCCCCAAGATCAATTTCATAATTTGGCTTTGTTACTAATCTAACACACACAAAAAGGGGTTCCAAGACTTTGAGACTTCAGGGGATCTTGGATCATCAGTTCCTTTCTTTAGTAACATGGATAATGGATCATGAAGCCAAAATGACCTCTGAAAAGAAGCATTATCTCAGTTTCCTTACCTGTGACATCCTTAAAGCCAATTATTTGGAATGACGTTAATTACAGTTATGATTTTAAACCATCTTCTAGACAAACCACATGCTCATAAAATAACAATTAAAAATATTTAGTATTAAACACAGTGTGAATCCTTGTTTCTAAACTATTTTTAGAAAGCCTACTGTTATTTGAAGACACTTTTACAAAGTTAAAACTTGTGATCAGGTAGATATAGAAGCCTGCTGAGACTTCACTCGTGAACTGAGATCAACTGTTTTAAAGATTTTTTTTTTCCATGAGAAAGGATTTTTTTTTTCTTTTTGGTATTTGGTTCTGAGCATTTACATTGTATAATACCATGAGAGCTAGAATGGCTCTTACCTGGATTCCTTGGAATCCGCTTTCTGCGGTCTCGGAATGCCGCCCCTGATTGCAGGGCTTCCAGAAGATTATCCATCACGCCCGTCTCATCACCCTCTGGAGGAAGGGAAAAATCAGAATTAATCTCGGAGCAATTAAAGTTAAGCTACAGGAAAATAAAGGGAAAAACTCCTGTCAGATTTACATAATACCCCTAAATTAAAGGCATATATCTGTTTCAACATAATGCATCCTGTCAGTTTCTGGCACCACAGACTACTTTGCTTATTACGCACCATTAAGCAAAATTCATGCCAATCCCACTGTTCTTTCAACTTAAAGACCTTGGCTTTTGTATTATTGATGACATGTTCAGTATGTAAATAAACAGCAGCTGATCAACTACTGTTGCCTTCATGTTAAGATTCTTATAAGATATTCCTAAGTAAGAAACCACTGACCCAGCTTAATGCAATCAATGTGCAGGGTGTGATTTGATGAAGCAGAGTTACACAAGGTTAAATACTGATTGTATTAATACCTTCAGCATTCAACCATCATCTGCAATTATCTTAAAAGACACTATTTGCAAAAAACATTTGCATTCAGCTCCTACCTAATCCATATCAGAAGGCAAAGGTGAATACATCATCTGAAAGGCCACATTTAACACTTGAGAGACATTAGCCAGAGTCTCATCACCCCTTTTAGAATGCTGTTGTGCTTCTAAGCTTTTGCTATGAGTGGAATACTCAAAAGATGTTCATGGAAGTTCCCAACGGAAACGTATATAAAACATTTTACCCTACTCTTATCTTTGACAATTCTGGCCATCAAAAACACCTTTAAGATTTGTTAGAGCAAGTGTCCATTGCCAGAAACTCTCTAAGACACTGTGGATAATCCACAGTGAGCTGAGGAGCCTTTTCTCAACAGACCTCACTGATGAAAAGGACCCTCACCAGGTAGTTAGAGTGGTAGCTAATGTGTGGGTCTAGGGTAGAAGACATTTGTAAGCAGGAGGGCTAAGAGAAGAAAAGAGTGGGAGTGAGGGAGAAGAAATTGTTTCTGATGTTATTCTTAAATTTAAATCCTACTTTGCTTAAAGGATTAACTGTGGGGTGTCAGATCTTTGGAAAAATATATTCTCTTATGGGGAAGGAACAAGCTACAATCTTTTTTGATTATGTTCTTCATTTGACTTGAGATTTCCTCAATGTTACAATCATTGTTTTATTTTTAAAATCAATCTCTAGGACAGGACATTGAGTGAAAAAATAGAAGGAAACACAGAGGTTTTCAGGCATAATATTTGATGAAAACAGGAAAAATAAAGGGAAAGTAGAATTCCAGAGACTAAACAGGGAAAGAGGATACTCACTTTTAGGAATATTAAGGCTGCATACACATCTGAACAATTACCTGCTCTTTACAATAGAAAGAAAAGAGGAAATGAAGTCTGGCACGACTGGAATGTATTGGGAAGAATTAAATTTTATGTGGTAGGCACTTGACATTGATTACATTTTTTTTTTTTTTTTGGCTGCACCACGAAGCTTGTGGGATCTTAGTTCCTTGACCAGGGATCGAACCCAGACCTGCATCAGTGATAGTGCTTAACCACTGGAAGCCAGGGAACTCCCACTTTGGTGATATGATCCTCCAAACAAAATATTGAAACAAATAATATCTTTGTTTGTCAGCTAGGTATACTAAAACTTAGAGAGTTTAAGCATCTTGCTCCAGATCACACAGCTGGCACATGGAGGGGCCCTGATATGAATCCAGATCAATTGTTGCATGATAGCTAGAAGAAGATGAAATGCACTAGGCATGTGATGGCCACATGATGAAACATCATAATGCTGTTGTTAAAAGAGAGCCAACAGGCCCAAAATGGAGTGACCTGTAAAAAGACTCACATCACCAAATAGAGACTTAATCTAATTGCAGTTTCAGCCTCTCCTAGGAATATAATCTTAATCACTCAGTCTGAAATTTCCTGGTCAACACTAGAAAGGAAATCTACCTGATAGACCTCCCACTGTCCAACAAAGGAAGGTGACCTTGTCTGAACAATCTACTCTTTGCTAGAATAATTTCCCTGTTTTGCTTCCTTCTGCCTATAAAAGTCTTCGCTTTTGTATAGCTCTTTAGAGCTCTCTTCTATTTACCAGATGAGATGTCACCCAATTTATGATTCATTTAATAAAACCAATTAGGACTTTAAAATTTATTCAGTTGAGTTTTTTTTTTAATGCTATGATATGGGTTTGAGCATTATCCTATAAGCCAGCATTAACAGATATAAAATACAAACCACAAATGTGAGCCACATAAATAATTTTAAGTTTTCTGGTAGCCATATTTAAAAAGATAAAAAGAAACTGGTGAAATGTATCTCAATATATTAATATTTATCTCAGTATATACAAAAATTATATATAGTTTACATTCCTTTTATCAGACCAAGTCTCATAAATCTAACACAATTTAATTTCAGCATCTTTCATTTCAGATTAGTTACATTTCAAGTGCTCAATAGCTATACGTGGCTCGTGGTTACTGTATTGGGCAGTGCAGACATAAGCAATATAGGAAGTGACTTGATATGATTTATACTTTAGAAAGACTTGTCAGACAGCACTGTGGAGGATAACTCTGGGGACAGCATGACAGAAGGTAGAGAGATATTTAGGAGTGTAATGGTAATTCTCTCAGTAAGAGATAAAGGACTGAAATCAAGGGTTAACAGAGTGACTAGAGAGGAGGGATATTTTAAAGGTATTAATACAGTCAATCGGACCTGGCTGGAAGTGTGATAACAAGGAGAGAAAGAGAGTCTAGAAGACAAAGGATAAACAGGTTTGGAAAAAAATAGCTTTTTGAGGAATATCTAAGTAGAGAAATCCAGTAAGAAGTTGGATATATGGAGCCTAGGAGTGAAGTCTAGACTGGAGCTAAAAATGAGAGTGTCATTGGAAGATGGGTGAGATGACCCTGAGACAATGTATGAGAAGAAGGGGCATAGAATATATTTTCTGAGGATCTCAATTTTTAAAAGGCAGTAAGGGGAAAAGAAGATATGGAAGGAGTTTTTAGATACAGAAGTACAACCAGAAGAGAACCAAAGTACAACTAAATTTCATGTATCCTTATAAAAGCAGTCATGATGAAGGCTATGTAAAAAGATGAATACATGTATATGAGTAAAGACAACAGAATACCAAACAGTATGTATTTATCATTTAACATAAATGATGAGCAAACATGAAAAAAGTTTATAACATGATGATATTATGGATAGCATGTCACTAAAATTCTTTAATGCTATTATATTGTTTATGGACTAAAAAGATAGAAAGAACAAATATGACATAAAGTATGCTGCTACTGCTGCTGCTGCTAAGTCACTTCAGTCGTGTCCGACTCTGTGTGACCCCATAGACGGAAGCCCACCAGGCTCCCCCGTCCCTGGGATTCTCCAGGCAAGAGACATAAAGTATAGAGGAATTACAAATAAATCCCTGTGCTTAATTTAGTGGTTGCCACCTGACAACATTTAACAGAATGTTATGTAAGATCACCATTCCTCAACTTTTTTCCCCCATTTTTGTTCCCTCCTCCCCTAAAGGAGCCTTGTTAGATATCTTTTTCCTAATCCCCCCATATTAAAATTTAGTATCACAGATATAACTATATATCTGCTTATGTACTGTGGACCTTTGGAAAGTCACAGACCATTGTAATATCTAAGATTTTTCTCCTCCCACCTCTCCAATAACCAATTTTGATTCCCATGAGGGTGATATAGCTCTTGCTGAGAAGGCATATGCTAGATGATTCTGTTAGGGGAAAAAAAAAGAAGAAAATGATGCCAGGTCTTGGTAAACCTCAGTAATGCCTTTGAGGAAAGAAATATAAGTTTCAAACCACTAGTCCACCATTACTTTTTTGTTTGCTTCATGATAACTTTCAAAGGAACTGAGAGATTTTCATGAAATGTTCAAGCCTAAGGAGTAAAGGTTTTATAAATATATTATAGATTTGTCTTCCTCAAACAAAATGAAAGTCAACATGATCATTTGAAAGATATGCTTCATTTCAAATAAATTTCAGCAAAATTTGGTCCACGATCAAACTGTGTGAGGTTGACAGTTCACTTAGATTTTCCAAGTTCACAGAACTACTCATTCTTACTTAGATGTGATTAGCAGTGAGTAACTGTTTTGACTTTTTAATTTTTTGGTTTATGATATCAAACTCAGAGTAAAAAATCTTTTAAGTGTTTTAGTTATCACTGAAAAGAAAAATAGCCTTATTGAATTACATAGAAAAATGTGTTTTCTTACAAATTACAATTCCTATTTTACTGAGTGAAAGAATATTAAGGAGAAATTTGGTAATGCCTTTTAGCCAGTAAAATGGTAATATACGGGCATGTCTGAGAAATAATAATTCAGAGGTGACTTTTTAATCTTTCATCCTGAAATTAGATCACAGACTGTGTTAAGGAGCCAGGAGAGCTGCATGTAATACAGTGGGCTCTGTGTGAGCTACTTATCTTTGGGTAAAATAAAAGGCACGGGTTATATCTTCTATATCATGTTTCTCACAGTGTTGGCCATTCTGTAGATGCTGAATGCCCACTGATTTCCATTTTCAGCATCACTACTTACCTGTGTGTGTTGACTCAATTTCCCCAGAACAATCTGAAGATACCACAGATTAAAATCAGCAGTAGGTCAAGAAATGAACTCTACTATACCTTTATGTAAGACTGTCTGCCAATGGCCAGCACAAACTTATTCAGAGGTAATGCCCTATGAATTTCTCACATTCGCGCACATTTTGTGGGCACAGGATTGATGACTATTGTTCTGGACTATCGTTTCAAGGATGTTTTTACAGTCAACAGCCTTGAAGATACAATGTCTTCCTCCAGAGCAGAGGGTAGGCTTACTTTGAAGACAGATTATATCTCCTTCTAGGGCAGATGTCAGACTAGTTTGCTTTCAACCCACTATACAAGATTTGGATTCTTTTAAGTATGGGTTCCTCAGATGTGACACAAACCCACTATGTGCCTAGTACCCACCTGGGCCCACCTTGGCATCACCCTGTGCGAGCTGGAGGGCAAGGGAAAGCAATTTGAACATGAAGCTCACACTGCTCTCTGTGCTGTGAACAACAGACTTCTTTGTCTCTGACCCAGGAATCTTGTGTCTTCTGCCAGCTCCCCTGGAACTTTGGCAGCTGACTTGTTAGCATGCAAGTAGAGTAAAATCTCTGACCCTTTACAATTTTTGAAAATACTTTTGCACTCTCCTTCTTTTTATCAAACATTATTAATTAGACTAGCTATCCCTTATTTCTCTAGGAACCAAAATACCTAGTGCCTTGGACTTTTCTATTAACTAAGACCCAAGTCTAGTTCATTATTCCTCAAAAATGACTAAAGTGAAGTCACTACTATAAAAATCACTTCCTAAGATCCTAACAGTCTGGAAATAAAATGGCTTCTATATTCACCACTATTGTCTCCCTGAATTTTCTCAATGATATAATTAAGGCTTTCTGGAAAAGCTGAGCATATTGAAGTTGAAGAAGTTGTCATCAACCAACAAAAATGAACCAAAAGTCAATAAGGTGACCCAAAAGAAGCAAAAGGCTTATTAATGAGGGTAGGACCCTACTGTGAAATAATACTAGGTAGATTAAATAATTAAAAAAAAATAAAACTATGTTCTCTGTGGGCTCAAAGAGTTGGGGGAAGAATGATGGACGAATAAGGACTTAGGTTAAGCCTCAGAAAAAATTATACTTGAAAGGTTGAAAATGATCAGTTTAAAGAGACTAAAATCCAGATCTTTAAAATTTTTTTAATTTATTTAACTGTAAGTTTGCTTTCTATGTCTGTGTGTCTATTTCTGTTTTATAAATAAGTTCATTTGTATCATTTTTTGTAGAATCCACATATAAGTGATATCATTTATCTTTCTCTGTCGGGCTTACTTCACTTAATATGATAATCTCTAGGTCTACCCATGTTGCTGCAAGTGGCATGATTTCATTCTTTTTTTATGACTAATATTCCATCATGCACACACACACACACACACACCCCTCACATCTTCTTTACCCATTCATCCATCAATGGATATTTAGATTGCTTCCATGTCTTGGCTAATGTAAACACTGCTGCTATGAACATTGTCTTTTTGTGTTATACTTTTCTCAGGGTATATGCCCAGTAGTGGGATTGCTGGGTTATATGGTAGTTCTATGTTTGTTTTTTTAAGAAACCTCCATATGGTTTTCCAATTTACATTCTCACCAACAGTGTAAGAGGGTTCCCTTTTCTCCATTCCCTCTCCAGCATTTATTGTTTGGAGGCACTCTAATGATGGCCATTCTGACCAGTGTGAAATGTTACCTCATTGCAGTTTTGTAAAATCTAGATATATTAACTCCTCATGTTCACACACACGGTAACTTGCTTCCTCTCTCTGAATGTATGTGTGTCTGTATATAAACTTACATGTGTTGTAATGCACAGATTTTGCATACAGTTTGATGAATTTTGACAAGTGTTTATACCCATTGTAACCACCAGAGTTAAGATACTGAATGTTTCCATCACCCCCAGAAAGTTCCCTCTTGCCTCCACCACTCCACCACCTTTATTAGTTTTGCCTGCTCATGTCATATAATGTTAAAAGGATAAAATGTGTTGAGGTAGTTTTGAATCAATATAGGTACCTGAAAGCAAAAATACATGGAGTACATAATAAACCATGAGGAGAGCAACATCAGAGCAATTTTTCAAAGAGCCTCGGGTATCAAAGTAAGTTTGAACATGATGAGAGGGCTTCTAAAGAGCAATTGGTAGATCTTCAGGAAGATGATGACATGATAAAGGTGACATTTAAGATTGGCCTCACAGTATTATGCAAAATAGGCCAGAGTGAGTGAGAAATTCTACAAAGAATACCATTGAATTTGCAGTGACAAGTATTGTTCTGCATATAACCCTGAGCAAAGCAGGATGCTCAATTTTAGTATTATTGGTAAAAGACTGAATAGAACAGTAAAACTGGTTTTGTGAGCAAGGTCATAAGCAGTGGCAAATGGAGGCTGACAGTGTAAGAAGGCAATGATGAGTGGAAAACAAGAAAAATCAGTGTTAGATTCAATCTTTTTCACACCATCTATTATAGGCCAGATTAAGATGTATGGATTTGTAGATGACACAAAATTAGAAGACTGCTCACTTATCAAAAAAGGGAAACAAAATTCCTTCTCTGGGATCTGAAAAAAATGAAGGTCTGGGGCTGACAAATAGCTCTTAAAATTCAAAAAAATAAGAAGTAATACATGACAAAAACCTGAACAACTTGTATGGCAGTCCACAGCATCTAGAAAGACTGTCTGACGGGATGTTTTTGTTAGTTTGCAGTTTAATTGGAAGTGAGTGAAGAATGGAGATAATGTTGACTTGGAAAACTAACAGATGGTAACTAAGATAATAGTCTCTGAAGTTATTTAGGGCCATGAAAACTGTTTAAGAAAATCAAGATATTATTCCATAGAGATTAAAAGAGGGCATAAATAGAATGTAGAAAGTTCTGAGGGAAATAATGATGGCAGATGTTCTGTACAAAAGAAGAAAACGTTCAAGAGGGAAAAGAGGACACAGGAGCTTAGAAGAAATTACTAGAAACCACAGGATGAGCTAGGGGCAGAGTAGTAATTACATTATGCAGCAGTTGAAGATTTGTAAAACAAAACAGAAAAACATCCTCCCAGGTTGAGGCTTTGCACAGTGGTATGTACCAAAAAGCAAAATTAATCTCAGAGCAATTAAAGTTAAAACTATAGGGGAAAATGTTGGTTAGAGAATTCACTCATTCTGTTATTTCATCTCTTTGCCCAAGCAGGTAATGAATAGTTTCTTACAGTGACAGAGATCATCAGATTCAGATAAATTTCATAGTGAATGCTGCTGTTCCTTACCAATTTTAATTGAAAGTTATAAGTACATTGTGTCATGGAATAAATATTATTTTAGGGGGTCACAAGCTAAATGGATATTCCATTCCAAAGTGATGAGCAGTAAAGGATAAAGGGATTTATCCCCAAATATCTATGTGGCAGGTGCTACCTTAAAGTTTGTCACACTAACTAAATTGGTGAGTTCAATTTCCCTAATATATTTGCAATTCAAAAAGTTGCCAGTTAACACACTTGAATGGATTTCTACTGGTAGTTTCAGTGAAGGATCTTTTATGGCCAGAGGCACCTTTTGGGCAGTCTGCCCGAGGTAAGGCAGCTTGATAGTAAGTAGTAGTTAAAAAGTAATGGTTATGAATCTTGATTTTTTTTCCCCAGTTACCTACATGCTAGAAGACTGGGAGAAAAAAATTACACATTCTATAAATAAGCAAATACCCAATAAACCTTAATGTTAATGAGTACCAGAAAACCACTGCTGATGACTCTGGTAAAATATCTCACATTTGATATTTTAAATAATTAATATTTCAAAGAGACCTTTGAAATACTCTGTTTTATCAGAACCAATCATTTACTAAGGGTATGGAACATTTGTGAAAGGAGAACTAAGCAAAAACAAACTTGGAAAAAGAATAACTCCATTCAAAATTATCCAGCAAAGTAAATCTCAGTGACTTTCTAAAAAGAAAATAACAAAGATGCTTTTGGATATAGACATAGTACTAATATTTGCCATTTATTGAGAGTTTATAATATGTCAGGCCCTGTTCTAAGGGATGTACACTGGATCTCTATACCAACCCATTTTTCAGGCAATAAAACTGAGGCATATTTAGGTAAGTAAGTCGTTCAAGGTGGCAAAGTTGGGAGGTGACAGAACCAACCTCAGACCCTTGGAAGCATGTCTCTAGAGCAGGAGTAGGCAAATTATAGCCTCAGTGGTCAAACCAGCCTACCACTTGTGTTTGTACAGTCCACAACATAAGAATGGTTCTCACACATTAAATTTTTTTTAATTGAAAAAGAATAATCTTTCATACTACATGAAAATTACCCCAAATTAAAATTTCAGTCCATAACTTTTATTGGAACATAGTCATGCCATTTCATGATGTACTGGTCCATGGCTGCTTTCAAGCTGTAACAGCAGACATAAGTAGCTGTGATGGAAATTTTTTGGTCTTCGAGGTCTAAAATATTTATTTACTGGCCTTTTACACAATAAATTTGCTGGCCACTGCTCTAGAGCACACACTGTCAACATCAGTGTTATGTTACATCCAGACACCTGTGGAACTCACAATCTCTGAGTTGCTGAAGGAGCTTGGCAACCTCCGTGTCAGTGAAATAGGGCTCAATTATGGGTGGAAGATGGGAAAGAATACCAGAAGTTAATGTCTGCCTATTTGAAACTGAGATGCCTCTACTTAGAAGTACAAAGCCAAGAATGACACAGAATCATTCATGAAGCAACAATTATACATACACTTCTATGTGGATTTACATTTAAGAGACCTTGAAAGAGAAGAAAGTTGTTTTCTGCTTTTTTTTCCAGAGGCAACGAAACACCTGCTTTCTAAGCTTTTTGTTTTGTTTTGTTTTATGTTTAAAAATTAATTTATTTTAATTGGAGGCTAATTACTTTACATTATTGTGGTGCTTTTTGTCATACATTGACATGAATCAGCCACGGGTATACCTGTGTCTCCCCATCATAAACCCCGACCCCATCCCTCTGGGTTGTCCCAGAGCACTGGCTTTGAGTACTATGCTTCATGCATTGAACTTGCACTTGATTTTCTATCTGAGAACCAGCCTCTGACTGACAGGGAGTAAATTCAGCTCTGTTATAGAACACATAGCTCCTTACCTACTGGACTGTCATATCAGAACACAATACCGTGTAATGAATCTAACTATCTACATAAGAAATACAAATACAACCATAGTGGTGGAGAGAAGGGAAGGGATAGTTTAAGCTTCCAGAGCACCATCATGAGGTCACATGTATACTTGTATCTTCCTTGGTTCCTAGCACAAGCACCAGGTAAGGGAAGGATGGAAGTAATTTTTCAAGAACAGCCCTCATATCAGGTAGTTTTAACAAAAGTCACACATTACAGCAACAACGGCAGGCCACCACCAGGTATAAAAATATGCATGAGGGAACTGGTACTCTATGTTGCTGATGGCTGGAATACAGGAAACAAGTTGACAATTCACCCATTGTTAGACCAACTTTTGAATTATTCTTTCTCTGCTTACCAGACTCTAGAGTAAGTCAACTCTCCTGCCAGAAAGGTAATGACAACTTCACCTCACTTTTGCACAGGCAGTTAAATGTTGGTTATCTACTTAACTGTTGGTTATCTATTTTTCAAGTGCAAGGAGTCTTGCGTGTGTGTGTGTGTGTTTCTGATCATGTCATTTTTTTTAATGCATAGAGTAAAGATTGCTGTAAACTGATTTGTTCTTATTACAACTACCACTTTCAAATTGAAGAGTGTATATCTTGCTTTAACATGATGATATTATATACTTTTGCTTTTTTTAAAAAATAAAAATCAGTTTGAAAAAAAGCCATGTACAATCAACTAGTTTACTGAACAGTCTTAACTTGGTAAAGACATAAATATAAAACTGTTTTTCATTTTCTTCACCACTGTTCCCAACATCAAATTTCTCTTTCATGCCCCTTAATGGTATCTTAGGAATGTTCTGTAATTTTCTGGTTGTAATTGAAATACTGATCTTATGTTTGTTTCAAGGCATTTCCTTCCCCCATTGTTGGCTAGTCTCTTGGGCCCGGGTAACTGAAAGCAAGAATGGGTGGCATAATCTGTTTGCCCTCTCACACCCCAGCCTCTTTCATGGAAGAATTTGACCCCCAGTGGGCTGGGGAAGGGAGGAAGAAAAAAGAAAAGAGGAAACATTATAATTCTCTTAAAAAAAATTTTTTTTTGATGTGAACCATTTTTGTAAAGCCTTTACTGAATTTGTTAAAATATTGTTACTGTTTTATGTTTTTGTTTTTTCTGGCCATGAAGCATGTGGGATCTTAGCCCCCAGACCAGGGATTAAACCCACACCCCCTTCACTGCAAGGCAAAGTTTTGACTACTGGACCACCAGGGAAGTCCCTGTTATAATTCTCTTGATGAATGTGTTAGACGGGTTACAAGGGACAAAAGTAGGAATTTAGTGTAAGCATGTATGCAGAAGTAGTAGGAATAGGAAACAGGCTTCAGCAGATACATAGTCAGGTGAGATTCCCAAAGAAGTAAAATACTACATGACCCAGCAGGGCCAATTCTGGTCATATATCAGGAGAAAACAATAATTAAAAAAGAGACATTCTCCCCTACATTCACAGCAGCACTGTTCACAACAGCCAAGACATGGAAACAATGTAAATGCTCAACATATGAATGGATAAAGAAGATGTGGTACATGTATACAATGGAATACTACTCAGCAATAAAAGAAACAAAATAATGCCATCAGCAGCAACGTGGATGGACCTAGAAAATATGATACTAAGTGAAGTAAATCAGAAAGAAAAAAACAAAACCATTGTATGATAGCACTTATAAGTGAAATCTAAAATATGGCACAAATGAACTCTACTACAAAACAGAGACAAGCAGACATAGAGAACAGACTTATAGTTGCTAAGGGAGGGATAGATTGGGAGTTTGGGATTAGCAGATGCAAACTATTACATATATATAATGGATAAACAACAAGATCCTATGGTATGGCACAGGGAAATATATTTAATATCTTGTGATGAACTATAATGGAAAAAATATGAATATATATATATATATATATACACACACATACATATAAATGAGTCACTTGGCTGTCACAAAGGGCTTTCCTTGTGGCTCAGCTGATAAAGAATCTGCCTGCAATGCGGGAGACCTGGGTTTGATCACTGGGTTGTGAAGATCCCCTGGGGAAGGGAAAGGCTACCCACTCCAGTATTCTGGCCTGGAGAATTCCATGGACTGTACAGGCATGGGGTCACAAAGAGTCAGACACAACTGAGCGACTTTCACTTTTCACTTGCTGTACAGCAGATATTAACACAACATTGTAAGTCAACTATACTTCAATAAGAGAGAAAAAAGATACATGGATACATGTATATATGTATGGCTGGGTTGCTTTGCTGTGCACGTAAAGCTATCACACCACTGTTAATTGGCTATGCTGCTGCTGCTGCTAAGTCGCTATTGGCTGTACTCCAATATAAAATAAAAAGATTAAATAATAAAAAAAAGACACAACCTTGACTGTAATCCTCCAGCCACAACAATAGCCCTAGTCATCCATTAATGTCATTATTTCAGTACTTTGATGTTCATTCTCACCTACCATGTGAGCCAAATCTTAGTATTTGTTTTTATTTCCTCTTCTACCATTTTCTTTTTTTTGGCAAAGTAATGTCTCAGTTTTTTATTTATTTTTATTGGAGGCTAATTATTTTACAATATTATATGTGTTGGTTTTGCCATACATTGACATGAATCTGCCCTGGGTGTATATGAGTTCCCCCTCCTGAACCCCCCTCCCACCTCCCTCCTCCCCTTATCCTCCCTCTGGGTCATCCCCACACACCAGCCCCGAGCATCCTCTTCAACCATTTTCAAACTATTTCTCCATCTTTGGGTCTTTGAGTCCAAACTCCCCAAGAAAAAGAAGCAAATTGATTGAACCAGGATAGACCAGCCTTTGGGGAAGAGTGTTCATGACAAGCTATTTCTTATGAAATAGACAAGGCTACAGATAACTATCCTTGGGTCAAGAATCAATCTCTGGCCCATTTTGAAGGCAGGGGACGATTGCATGACACAAAGCATGGTCAGCATTAAGAAGCTGCTGATTACCACTTGCCTTAGAAAAGGAGCTAAAGGTATGTACTTCTGATATGCATTATCATAACTCAATAGTGTAATTTACATGGATGTTTCAAAATGGGAAAGGGAAGGATTTACCTTTAAGCCTTGATCTAAATCCCTTAATAATTCCTTAAGAGGAATTCAATAATCTGCTCCAGAAGACAGCCAGTATGACTCTGAGCATGGCTGGATTCTTTCTCAGTCAACTAGAATGGATTTATACTTCTAGCAATCTCACTCCTGTCTCCTAATGGAATTGAAACAAGTTGCTGAAAAATAATTATTTAGAAAGCAGAACTGTCACAGGATGGTTTTTCATGGACTTCGGGAAGTGATATCAGTTTCAAAGCGTCTAGTTCTCTTCTGTGATAGAGACAACTTAATTTACAACCTCACTATTTACTTGCATTCCCATTTCAAGGACAAACCATCAGCGACTCCCAAACAATCTTATTTATAAAATTTCCTATCATCTCAGACTTCATGTGTTTCAGATAGATGGAATTACCCAAAGATTCCCCTATCTAATCACAGCCCTATCGACTAAACTCAATTTTCTCTCTCTCTCTCTTCTTTTAATTATTCCCCAGGCTTAGAACCTTTGAAAGATCTTTAGTATTTTTTTCTTCATCTCCAAAGTCAAATAGTGACTAACCTATAGCACATTGTCACTGGCAATACAGAGTCTCCTCCTCAAGTCTAACACATATCCCTTAACCTGGATAATCCACATGAATCAACTTGCTGAATTTTGTTTCCAGTCTCTCCTACAACTAAACTATAACTTTCATCACATTATCCTCTTTTCTAAGATTCAAGGCTCATCTGTTCCAATCCAAACTCCAATGGTCTCACTAATTATTTCCAGATTTTTCTTTGGCTTCTCCAATCACACCAGCTAAGCTACCTCTCCTTATCATTTCCTACAAATCCTAAGGTCTTCCCTCATGTTCCTAAATTAAGAAATAAAAGATTAATGTCAATTCGAAAGAAAAAAGCAAATAACAACAAAAGACAGACACTTTATACTTTCGAGTTTAAATGGATATAACTTTTAGAAAGATTAATAAATGAATATATTTTAGCTCACCAGATCTATTCAAGGGGTCAAAGTCCTAGACTAAGCGCTTTGGAAACATAAAGGGCCTAAATTCAGGTAATTTAGGCAATTTATACAAAATACACATTAACAATATCTTGCTCTGTTAAATAATTAAAATTTAGATAGAACTTAATTATATGCTTTACTAAATAAAAGGAAGCTGGTCTCCAATAGAAAAAAAATTTAATTTCAAAATAAATAACTCCCTAAGGCAGATAGTCACAGCAAATTTAACATACTGCTACTACCATTTAATTGAATTCAACTATTAAATTAAAAAATAACACATATGCAAAATAATAAGGCAATTGTATATTAGGTGGTATTGCCTTTTCGTGTTTCAGTCAAGGGAACAGTGATTAACTTCTTCATTACTTTATAATGTTTATCAGGGAAAAAATAGCTCTTCAAATTTTCTATAATTGAAACCCACAGAGCTCCTAAGAACACGGGGCAATAAAGCATAGGGTGCTTCATTAGAGGAATTCTATAATTACAGATTACTGAGTAAATAATATGGATGCCATTGAATTACATGGAAGTCGATCAGTTAGTAGAAAATGGCATAAAATTCCAAAATTAGGCACCAATACCTCAGAGATATAATTATGTCGATTTCTGAACATTATGTAGTTCTTTTAAAATAAAGTCATAGATGATAATTATGCTTAAATAACCCACTGAAAGCTGGCAAAACCAGAGAAAATACTGGCATTTAAAGATTGTTATTCCTTGGAGCTTAACTTCATGAGTGCTTTATTTTGATGTGTCTATTTGACCTCTGCATTTCTTTGATTTTCACTTTTACATAAAAAAAAAAAAAAACTTCCATGGCTTATATTATATACTATTTTATGAAGTAACTGTATTACTATCTAGCTACTGTTGTGTAACTACTGTTTGTGAATACTGTTATATTTTTATTAAAATGGATAGAGCTGGGTTCAGAGACAGACTTGCAAATATGCACCTAATTTCTTACTTGGGATTAAGTAGAAAAGATTTACAACTTCAAATTTGTTTCAACCATGTCTCTTAGGATAGCAGTCTCCAAAGAGGAAAGCAGGGAGGACTTAGACACAGTATGCTTCACTCATAACCCCAGCACATTTCTTATTTGGCTTTTAATTCATTCTTTCAAGCTATAAACATGTGACCATTCGGCACTTACTCAGTGGACAGCACTCTACAGAACAGGGAATTATAAAGCATTCTTCTAAGAAACATTGCCACAAATAGATCAATTATGTATTTCTTTCACTATGTAATCTTATTTGGAAATTGAGAGAATTTTTAATAAAGAGCCTTGCTTAACAAACTGAATACCAATGAAACACTTTAAAAATCGCTACTTTTTAAAAATATATATGAAGAACAGAAGGAAAAATACTGCAGACTTTTGGCTCTTAGAAAGATAATTTAATGCAACACTCTAATTTTTACATTATAATTTGGGCATGGCTCAAGTGTTTGCATAAGCCAAGATTCTACCGTTTAGAAAGGCAAGTTATTTTTGTATAGTCTGTGCACTGATCAGTTACCTCAGATAAATACGTTATGAAGGGAGAAACTGCTGATTTTAATGAAGGATATTAAAAAGATTGTTTATTTTCCTTCTCCACTAAGCAGTAATAATTTTTAATATTGTTAATCATTTTCCTTCTTTTGAATAAGTTAAAAAAAAGAGATTAATACCAAATATGTGTTATTCTTCAAAAGTGGGGTTAAAAAGTGGTATCTTCCAAAATGATAGAGAGTGAGGAAGTCACTAAATACTCCTTGGCAAAGATTTAGGACCAGGTAATATTCTGTTCTTTTCATGATTTGCTCACCTAAACTCATCAGTGAAATCTTTACATACTATCTGATTTCATTCGACAGTTTATTTCCTATTTATAGCCTATATCAAGAGGGGGAAATTGTAGTCCACAAAGAAATGATAAGGACAATTTTTCACTCAGCACTTCCATGGCAGTTGGTGATTTTCAGTAAAAGGGAAATTTATCCTCATCCTTTAGCAGGAATCCACAACTTATGCTTTTACAATGTATGGAATCCTGGGTGTTAGAGAACACTTGGATTTTCCACTTCAGGAAAAAGGAAGGAAAAAAAGGTTCCATGATTTCTTTAAAGCAATTACCTGCCTTCTGAAGCTTTAAAAATGCCATTATATTTGTTTTATTAACTAAGTGTTCACATTAGCACTGTCTGAACAAAGAAGTATACTCAAGAGAATCTATCCAGTGTTGAAATCTTATTTCTCTCCAGACTAGAGGAAGTTACTTTAAGGTTCATCCTGAATTGGGGAGTAAAGTGAGGAAAAGGTCACTTCCACCTCAGAGTCAAATCAAGAGAAGACAACATGTGCTAGATGGAGTAATCATGCTCATGTAAGAGGTGATTTGGAAATAGGTGGCTAAAGAAACCTTGTCAACATCCAGCTCCATTCAAAAAAGGACAATGTCTCTTAATCTCATTAGAATGACCAGGGCATATACATTGAGAGCAATGATAAAGAAGATGATAGATTAACCAACCACACTGCGTTTTCTCTGAAGAAATACTCTGCAAACAGAAAGACTGCATCCACTGAGACCAGGGTACTGATTATGTGACTTCATTAAGGCCTATTTCCCAGGGGGGCCTGGTTTTCCTATTTGAAATTTCTGTTTTGATGCCAACAAATCTGCTTGAAATTTCTCTTACATGTCAAACTTAACCAGTAAATGATCACAGAGTCTGAGTTTCATATACAACAGAAAGTAGTTAAGGAATAGGAGAATATTACCTATTTGGGAAATGACATGTTTTTTACTAGATTGAAGCCTGTGAGGTTGCCATGTTTATAGCCCCAAAAGTAGTCAAAGAGCAACAGTTTCATATGATTCAAACTAATATTTAGGGATATAATAAAGTTATCTGAACTATTACCAGCTCTCTGAAAAAATATTTCAAAACAAAAAGCCAAGACTGTATTACAATGCAATGACAATGATATGCATCTTAAAATGTTTTCTAAAATACAGAACTTGAAAAGCACAGTCTTTCTAATAGTCCCTATTTTCCATAACTCCAACCTCCACATTCTAACTTCTTTTTGAGTCATCAATAAAAATTCAAGACAAGCCTGTTCTCCACATGTAGTTGGCATGTCCTCTGGGCTATTATTGTTCATGATGGCAAGGTCAGTTATTTGTGTTTCTTTCCCTAAAGCTTAGGAATGGTTTTGCAAGATCTCCCAGAACTCTCTCCCTTACCCCTACTCCAGCATAGGGATGCAAGGCAGCTTATCTCCCGTCATTTTAATGGAACATCTTTGAGGTGTGATTTCACTGGGGAGAGATTTAGAAATCAAAGCTTAAGTAGAGCTGTGAAAGTAAGTTATACAGTACCGAGCAAAACACAATCTCGAGAACTCATTTTTTGCCTCAGCAAGCATTAATGAATGTCAAGCCTTTATAGATTAGTTAATATACTTAGAGATAGATAAAGCATGTTTGTTTTGCCAAAACCTTGATATAGCCAGTACCTCACTGAGAACTGAACAAATAAATCCACTTGTTACAGTATTTTTCAGAGAAAAATTCAGCAAAATTTGCAAAAAAGTCAAATTTATTTTTTATATTGTATTCACATGAAATGACAACTACTTCAATAGTATGTAGACTATCAATATATCTGCTACATTTGTGCTTTCTTATTAATTGCAATTTATTTTTGTGAATTAGAATTTACCGGATAGAAAAACCAACCAACTAACCCAGTTCAACCAAACATCTAATTACATTTTTCATGCTCTTTGTCATTTTAGTGAGTTTCTTGTAAGAGAAAGCCAGCATGATTTTATTAATGTCAGAGAATGCATCTTTTCCTTTTGATAAAAGAAGAAAGGACTTTTCACATTCAAAATTCAATTTTTACTCCTAACATTTCCAATATGACACAAACATATGGTAAATAAAATTATTCTAATAAATATTAGAGCCAGTGGACCAGTGAGGGAAACTCTGAGCATGCTGTGAATATGCTGAATACTAAAGAGCATCTGAAACATGAAAACCATTGAACTTTTAAGACAAACTAATAATTTGATATTTTTTTCATGAAAAAAAGAGAGAAACCTACACAACAATAATGATTAATCAGGATATGTCTGCATTTCAGAAAGTGAAAGCCACTCAGTCACGGCCGACTCTTTGCAACACCATGAACTGCAGTTCATGGAATTCTCCAGGCCAGAATACTGGAGTGGGTAGACTTTCCCTTCTCCAGGGGATCTTCCAAACCCCGGGATCGAACCCAGGTCTCCCACATTGCAGGTGGATTCTTTACCAGCTGAGCCACAAGGGAAGAACTGACAAATGGACAAATGTAATGACAAAGTTAAGAGTTTTACATGGTAGAATATACTGGTTAGAAGAATCTGCTTTCTATTTTCTCCACAAAAATATAATTAAGGTTAGGTTTCAAAATAAGGCACTTTACCCAAACTAAAGGAATAATATCAAATAATTTCAATAAAAAGGAAAGAATAATAATTGCATTCAAGAACAATGGAACTTGTGAAGACTGTAAGTGAATTCCCCCGGAAATTCCTCCCTATATAAGGACTAATGGTGCTACTTCCTTCTTCTGGGACATTTAGAAACATGCTGTCTAACCATTTGTCTTACAGAGTTACATATGGGCATACTTTGAGACAGGGAACTGGTCTGGATAATCTAGAGAGCAGCTTCATGTTTTATGAAAACCAAATCACAGAAAACAAAGGATGCATATTTCTGTAAATGAACTCAGCATCAAGTGCAAACAGACCTAAGGACAATGCTACAGAATGAAATCCTATAAGTCTTATTGCATTGCTTATATACAATGTAGTACAAACTATATGTAGATATGATACCTTAAACCACTGGGGATTAAAAAAAAAGAAATAGGAATCTTTTCAGAAAAATACATGAGAAATTTGAAGCTGTTTGCTCAGGGTATGTAAAGTATTCATCAGAGGAAAATGTTCAAACCTACTTTAAGAGAGATGAGAACGATTTCTTAATGTATCACAAGAGGGCCGAAGAAGATTGTTTCTTGACATAAGTTCTCCTTGGAAAAGCTCCCTTTTTTATTTGGTACAGAGATCATGCTGGAATTGATGGGAATGAAAAGACATTTTGAAATAAATAAAAGAGGTCACTGGTAGGATGAGATTTTTTTTTTTTAGAAGTACATTATTGTTAAAAGATTTTCACTTTTATTCAAGTTAAAATGTTCATTTTGTTCCATGAACAAAGGTATGTGGATTTGACTTTTTTCATACACTTAGGAAAAACACAGGGGCTTTCTGGACATGTGAGGGCATATTGACCCATGCAGTCACACAGGGCCTTGCACTTAGAAGGCCTCATACTGGCTTTGAGGCTCTGCTGCTGGCATCTTGAAGTTCTTAATATTCTTTGTACAAGAAGCCAACATTTTTATTTTGAAGTGGGCTCCACAAAGTATGCATTCATGCTGGTAAAGTAAAACCCATCCGTAACATAATAAACTATCTTGATTGCTCATTTTTCATAAATTCCTTATTAATATTTGAAAAAGATCACATTGTCTTCAGAATGATGTAGTACTATTGATAATTTCTTCTACTACTGATAATTTCTTCATGCTATTTTAACATTCATAAAATTGTATCAAAGAATTTCCCAGTGGTTAAGTCACTTCTTTTAGAGGGTACACTAACTTTTTCAATCCATTTGAGTGATTTACTAAGAAAATAGTCTCAATGCTCCAATTATCATTGAAAAAAAAATGTTTGGCTGCTGAAAATAAATTTAAAAGCAGAAAAGATTGAAATAGTAGCTTTGGATTTTCTTTCCCCTAAGTTCATATCCATGAGGTTATATGGAACAAAGATGTCAAGCCAAGACAAATGAAAAACTCACACATGTTTACTTGCTATCTGAATCCATACATTAGGAGCAAACAAAGGGCCCTAAATTATGTACAAATAAGGATAATGATAGCAAGAGTGTGTTAATAGTCAACTAATAACTTGCTCTTCAGTAGATGTGCTCCTAAAACAGCTATGTAATTCATTATCTACCTCCTCCCCATGACCAAGAAATTCTACTTGAGCATATCAGGGCCATTTCTCCCTAAGAAATTCTTTGGTAATTCACTTCATAAATCAAGTACACACATACACCTATGTACACACACACACACACACACACACACAGAATGCACATAATCATTCCTTAGTAAATAAGTTGTTTGAGTTCACTTTGGAATGTTATAGTTGAAAAAACATGGCAACATCCATCCATCAAAGCCTTACTGGACAACACAAATACTCTGCTGAATTCCCTGTAAACTTCAGTGAAAAGGATATCTTCCCATCTTGTCACTGAAAACTACTTGATTGTGACTGATCTTGTCATTTGGCAGAAGGTTCAAAAATGATAGGAATGTAAAGCTTGGAGGAAAAGTCTCTCATTTTCACATGTAAATAATTTAAATAAATAATTCAACTAATTAACAATTTAAAGCACTAGCAAAGTAGAGTTGTACAGTAGAAGGAGTAGTGGATGAGGCCAGCTCTACTCAAGGTCTACGGCCTTGAGCAGTGGGCTGAGGACCACACTTTGAGAACCACTGGACTAGGAGAATGCCAAGAACCTCAAGGGCGAGAATCTGAACCCACCCACTGTGGGAGAGTCCTTGAGGCACCTGCCACAAGTGTTACAAGGTATCAAGAGATGGTGGAAGCGTTCTTTTGAAGGAAGAAATTCAAGCTGAAAGATGGCCCTGTGTTAGCCTGTCAATTAGCAACAGGAGCATGGTGGGAGGATTGGGGAGCCAGGAGGCTATCAGGAAGTTGTGACCTGAAACTGAGGCCAAAAAGACAAAGCCTAAATCAGGAAATAAAGCCAAATAGAGCACAAAGCTGGATGAAACATTTTGGCTTGTTGTAAACTAAGGTATGGGAGAAAATGACTTAAAAAGAGTCAAGACACAGGAGAAGCACTTTGGTGAGATAGAATTATAGGAAGGAAAACTGATGTGAGATTAATAAGAAGGCCAAAGGTCCAAGACTAGGGGTTAGGGTGGGACAAGGGTTGGGTCTCTTTTGGCCCAGAAAGTTCCTAAAGAGGCTTGGCCCAAATAGCTTGTCATCTTCACCAAAAAGAAATTCTAAAAGATGTACTGCAGGCAGAAAGAGTAATTCCAGATGTATGATCTGAAATACAAAAAGGAATGAAGACCAATATGTAGGTAGTATAAATGAACACTAACTGTTTGATGATTATAATTATCATACTGTTTTGCTCTAAGGTGGGTAATGCCAGACTCTGACATCAATAGTGTATGTCTTTCTTTTTCTTAATTTTTTTTTTAATTAAAGTCTAGTTGATTTACAATGATGTGTTTCAGTTTCAGGTGTACAGCAAAGTGATTCAGTTATTTCCCATTCTTTTTCAGGTTATTTTCCAATATAGGCTATTATAAGATACTGAATATAGTTCCTTGTGCTATACGGTAGGACCTTGTTGTTATTTTATATAGTAGTGTGTATTTGTTAATTTCAAATTCTAAAATTCCTTTCCCCCTCCTCTTTCCCCTTTGGTAACCACAGTTTGCTTTCTGTCTGTGAGTCTGTTTCTATTTTGGGAAGGGATGGGGAGGGAGGTGGGAGGAGGGGTTCAAGATGGGGAATACATGTACACCCGGGGCAGATTCATGTCAATGCATGGCAAAACCAATACAATAATGTAAAGTAATTAGCCTCCAATTAAAACAAATAAAAAAAAACAAAGCAAAAATATAAATGATTTTTAAATGCTAAAAAAAAAGCCTGTTTCTATTTTGTAAATAAATTTATTTGTATCAATTGTTTTAGATTCCACATATAAGTGATATCATATGATATTTGTATTTCTCTGTCTGACTTACTTAACTTAGTATGATAATGTCTTCTTGTTGTTGTTTAGTCCCTAAGTCATGTCCAACTCCTTGTAACCCCATGGAAAATAGCCCGTCAGGCTCCACTTTCCATGGGATTTTCCAGACAAGAATACTGGAGTGGGTTGACATTTCCTTCTCCAGGGATCTTTCTGGCTTAGGCATTGAACCTGCATCTCCTGCATGGCAGGCAGATTCTTTACCGTATGAGGCACCAGGGAAGAAATCTCTAGAGCTATCTATGTTGCTGCAACTTTTTGCCTTTCTGAAATGTGTTAGTTGCTCAGTCACATCTGACTCTCTGCAACCCCAATGGACTGTAGCCCTCCAGGCTCCTCTGTTCATGGAATTCTCCAGGCAAGAATACTGGAGTGGGTAGCCATTTTCTTCTGAAGGGTATCTTTCTGACCCAGGGATTGAACCCAGGTTTCCTGCATTGTAGGCAGATTCTTTACTGTCTGAGCCACAGGGAAGACCTTATACCTTTCTAATTAGCTTTAAATACTTCAGTGGAACTTGAAAAATAAGTTATGATAGACAATTCTATTATTTCAACGACACATACAAACAACCATTTATTTGTGGGCATCCATGTAATACTGTACATGTATGTATATATGTATGTATGTATACACACATATAACTTTTGTTATACTTAAAAAGAATCTTTGCTAATGAGTTCATCCAGTAAAACCATATCCATATTCACTTTTGAATATACTGAAGTTACTGAAGTAAAGTTTTATTGATCGACTGTAGCCCACCAGGCTACTCTGTCCATGGAATTCTCCAGGCAAGAATACTGGAGTGGGCTGCCAATCCCTTCTTTAGGGAATCTTCCTGACCCAGAGATTGAACCCCGGGTCTCCTGCACTGCAGGCAGATTATTTACCATCTGAGCCACCAACCTGGTGGTCCCCCGCTCCCGGGAGGTCACTATACTGATGCTGAATACCCGATCGGCATAGCACACTACAGCTCAGAACTCTTGGGCTCAAGCAAAGCTCCAGCCTCAGCCTCCTGAGTAGCTGGGATTATAGGCATGTGACACCACACCTGGCAACTCCTTTAAAATCAGCAAAACTAAAACATGCTGATCACAGCATCTGTAATTCCTGAGACACTCCTAGAAAAGTCCTAGGACTTTCCTGGTGGCTCAGACCGTAGAAAAACTACCTACAATGTTAGAGACCTGGGTTTGATACATGGGTTGGGAAGATCCCCTGGAGAAGAAAATGGCAACCCACTCCAGTATTCTTGCCTGGAGAATATCCCATGGATGGAGGAGCCTGCTGAGCTACAGTCTATGGGGTTGCAAAGAGTCGGACATGACAGAGCAAGAAAATTCCTAGTTATTAGCTATTGAGGAATGGTACATTCTGGTGTAATAAAAACAAACATGGTATGAGAGGTATGAGGAAGGCATGGCAACCCACTCCAGTATTCTTGCCTGCAGAAGAATCCCATGGACAGAGGAGACTGGTGGGCTACAATCCATGGGGTCACAAAGAGTTGGACATGACTCAAGTGTGCAAGTGAGGAGAAATATAGTATAACACATGGGGTAGTAGATTTCCAAGAAGACTTGAATCAGTCAAATGTTTTTTAAAAGGTAGTGAAAGTTAAAAGAGGCCCTGCTATAGTGCCTAATATAAATGTGAACACGATGCAGGGGGAAACCTAAGAAAACAGTAAAAGACGGCTTACTTCCTTTCAAACATAAACTAAATTGCTAAGACAGTTCTCACCACCTTATTTATCTATTGGATTGCTTGCAAATCATGATGTCATCCACCAGGAAGCAATGCATCAAGAAGAGTATCACAGGGTCACAATCCCAAAGAAGGGGAGAGAGGTGCAGCTGAATGAGAAAAAGGCACTAACAGCACAAAAAATCCAACAGTTTTATGGATAAGTGCCATCTATGGGGTCACACAGAGTCGGACATGACTGAAGTGACTTAGCAGCAGCAGCCATATAAAAGCATCACACAGAAATCAGAAAGTGCCTACAGGAAGAAAAAAAAAGATGTTTAAAACAAAGGACTCACATTTTGTGAACTGAAATGGTATTTCTTGAATACCAGAGATTCAGAGATGGCTAACTACCATATTTGTGAGATAAGCAACTACCTTCTTATCCTCCTCCCTCTCAAGAAACAAAAAGAACAAAACAAAAACCTGGCCCCATTTTCCATTGAGAGAATACTTTTTTTTTTTTTTCTTGAAGACACCACTGTTGGTGGAAATGTTTATGAAGGAGTATAAACTTCTAATTTGACTTTGGAATGTACGTTCAAATCAGTCCTTAATTACTTTTGTCTTTATTTTCATAAGGTTATAATTATCTATGATTGTAAAAGGAAGAACATATACATTTCTTTTTTTAAAAAAACAAGTTCGATATATTTTTATTGAAGTATAGTTGATTTACAATATATATTTCCTTATAAAAATGCTTACTTTGTTTTTCTGGGGTCTTAGAGAGGAGACTCGGAGAAGGCAATGGCAAGCCACTCCAGTACTCTTGCCTAGAAAATCCCATGGATGGTTGAGCCTGATAGGCTGCAGTCCGTGGGGTGGCTAAGGGTCGGACACGACTGAGCGACTTCACTTTCACTTTTCACTTTCACACATTGGAGAAGGAAATGGCAACCCACTCCAGTGTTCTTGCCTGGAGAATCCCAGGGACGGGGGAGCCTGGTGGGCTTCCGTCTATGGGGTCACACAGAGTCGGACACGACTGAAGTGACGCAGCAGCAGCAGCAGAGAGGGGACTGGGAGTAGAGGCTGACAACCATACTGCAAATGCCTCACCACCACTCCCGTTTTCCATCTATGAGGAGAGAGGTACCTCTATGGGGTTTCATTTACAGTCATGGTTACTCAAGTGAAAAGAGTTAGTTTTCAACATGCCTGGGTCACAGGAGCTTACATGTGAAAAGTTCAGGCTTTATGAACTGTGGGGGATGGAGCATGGGTACTCTTAAAGCTTAAAGGAGCCATAGTCCACCTCTCTAGTTTCATTTCCATTCCTCTCAAAATATGATCATCTAGCCCTTCGAACAAAGCTTCATTCACTCTTTAAGATGCAAAGAACAATATAACAAGGCCTAACAACATAATGGATCCTGGTTATGCCAGAAAGAGCTCTGACTCAGAACCAGTTGCCTCAAACAAGTAAACCGTCTTTTTAAAATGCTGGGGAAGACACAGGGGAGGCAGTTTCATATACCACACTGAACTGAAGTAGAACGAGGTTGGTTAAGCACTCTATCCTGAGACATACACCTTTCATTTTCAATTGTTTTCAAATAAAAAGAGAAAAATCCCTTTTTCAAGTTAGATTGTTTAAATGCACCTACAGCTACTCCTGTCTAGCAAAGGCTAGGCAAGCTCTCCCTACTGATGCATTTCAAAAAAGGTTCAATTGGCAAAAGAAAGCAAGTGCAAAGGGTTTTTGACAAAAGAGGACAAGAGGGAACACATTTTCCTTTCACAGAAATACTGTTCTAGAAAATCAGATGAGGTAGCAGTTAAAAACCACAAAAATGTACATATGGGTGAGATAAACAGGGAAATTAGAAAATTTCAAATTCAGACATTTAACTATACAAAATTATTCACTTAAAACGTGGGGTGGAGGGAATAAATTAGGACTTTGAGATTAACAGATATACACTATATATAAAATAGATAAACAACAAGGACCTACTGTATAAGGCACAGGGAACTATAGTTGATACCTTGCAATAACCTGTAAGGTAAAGAATCTGAAAAATTATAGCACAGCCTAACCCAGCATATGCTAAGAATGTGATTTTTCTACCACAGAGCCATGTGTGTGTTTGTGTGTTAGTTGCTTAGTCATGTCCAACTCTTTGCGACCCCATGGACTGTGATCTGCCAGGCTCCTGTGTCCATGGGATTCTCCAGGTAAGAATACTGGAGTGGGTAGCCTTTCCATTCTCCGGGGGATCTTCCCGATCCAGGGATGGAATCTGGGTCTCCTGCATTATAGGTGGATCGTTTACCATCTAAGCTACCAGGGAAGCCCACTACAGAACCATTCAGGTCTGTAAAGAACTCCTAGGAACCTGTCCTACCCTCAGCAGGAATGTGCCCGCAGCTCCATAGACCTACAAGCATACATTCTGTTTAGCGATGCTTTACAAAACTCCTAGGAAGCCCTATCTAGGGCTCACGAGATCAGTTCAGTTCAGTTCAGTCGCTCAGTCGTGTCCGACTCTCCGCGACCCCATGAATCACAGCACGCCAGGCCTCCCTGTCCATCACCAACTCCCGGAGTTCACTCAAACTCATGTCCACAGAGTCGGTGATGCCATCCAGACATCTCATTCTCCGTCGTCCCCTTCTCCTCCCGCCCCCAACCTTTCCCAGCATCAGAGTCTTTTCCAGTGAGTCAACTCATCGCATGAGGTGGCCAAAGTATGGCAGTTTCAGCTTTAGCATCAGTCCCTCCAATGAACATCCAGAATTGATCTCCTCTAGAATGGACTGGTTGGATCTCCTTGCAGTATAAGGGACTCTCAAGAGTCTTCTCCAACACCACAGTTCAAAAGCATCGATTCTTTGGCGGTCAGCCTTCTTCACAGTCCAACTCTCACATCCATACATGACCACGGGAAAAACCATTGCCTTGACTAGACGGACCTTGGTTGGCAAAGTAATGTCTCTGCTTTTTAATATACTATCAAGGTTGGTCATAACTTTCCTTCCAAGGAGCAAGCGTCTTTTAATTTCATGGCTGCAATCAGCATCTGCAGAGATTTTGGAGCCCAAAAAAACAAAGTCTGACACTGTTTCCACTGTTTTTCCATCTATGTCCCAAGAAGTGATGGGACCAGATGCCATGATCTTAGTTTTCTGAATGTTGAGCTTCAAGCCAACCTTTTCACTCTCCTCTTTCACTTTCATCAAGAGGCTTTTGGAAGGTTTGGAGAGACTGCTGTGTTCCAAGAGCATAAGTTAAGCGCCCTTCCCCATACCTGGCCCTGTGCATCTCTCCATCCAGCTCTGAGTTATATATCCTTTCCTAAGAAACTGGTAATCAGGAGAGACGCCCGGCTCCCGGCGGCGCAGACGCGAGAGACGCCCGGCTCCCGGCGGCGCAGACGCGAGAGACGCCCGGCTCCCGGCGGCGCAGACGCGAGAGACGCCCGGCTCCCGGCGGCGCAGACGCGAGAGACGCCCGGCTCCTGGCGCAACCGACCACGTGCAGAATCGTGGCTGAGAGGAGCTGCCCCGCGCCCAGAGTTAGGGTGGTGGCCGAGAGGAGCTGTACCACGTCCAGGAGGCGGTGGCTGCATGGGCACCGGAGGGCCGGGAGGAGCTGATCCACATTCAGAGGGGTGGCCTTGAGGAGATACCCCTCGTCCAAGGTAAGCTGCAGCGGCTGCGCCTTGCTGGAGCAGCTGGGAAGAGATACTCCATGACCAAGTGGAATATAAGAATCCAGTGTTCTGGGGAGGAAGGAACAAGACGGCGAGACGACTTTCTTCCCCACAAATTCATCAGAAGAACATTTGAACGTGGAGTAAAGTCCACAAAACAACTTCTGAATACTGGCAGAGGACATCAGGCTCCCATAAAAGTAGCCCATTGTCTTCTAAAGGAAAGAGAAGAAATCCAGCTCCACCCACCAGAACACTGACACATGCTTCCCTAACCAGGGAACCCGGACAAGTCACCTGTCCAACCCCACACATAGCGAAGAAACTACATAATAAAGAGAACTCCACAAACTGCAAGAAGAGGGAAAGGACACCCCAAGCAAAGCAATATAAGCAAGATGAAGAGGCAGAGAAATACCCAGCAATTAAAGGAACAAGATAATTGCCCACCAACACAAACAAAAGAAGAAGATATAGGGAATCTACCTGATAAAGAATTTCGAATTTTGATGGTGAAAATGATTCAAAATCTTGAAAGTAAAATGGAGTTACAGATAAATAACCTGGAGAAAAGGATTGAGAAGATGGAAGAAAGATTTAATAAGGACTTAGAGGAAATAAAAAAGAGTCAATATACAATGAATAATGCAATAGATGAGATCAGAAACACTCTGGAGGGAACAAACAGTAGAATAACAGAGGTAGAAGACAGGATAAGCGAACTAGAAGATAGAATTGTAGAAATAAATGAAACAGAGAGGAAAAAAGAAAAACGAATTAAAAGAAATGAGGACAATATTAGAGACCTCTGGGACAATGTTAAACGCTCCAACATTCGAATCATAGGAGTCCCAGAAGAAGAAGACAAAAAGAAAGACCATGAGAGAATACTTGAGGAGATAATAGTTGAAAACTTCCCTAAAATAGGGAAAGAAATAATCACCCAAGTCCAAGAAATCCAGAGAGTCCCCAACAGGATAAACCCAAGGCGAAATACTCCAAGACACATATTAATCAAATTAACAAAGATCAAACACAAAGAACAAATATTAAAAGCAGCAAGGGAAAAGCAGCAAATAACACTCAAGGGGATTCCCATAAGGATAACAGCTGATCTTTCAACAGAGACTCTTCAGGCCAGAAGGGAGTGGCAAGATATACTTAAAGTGATGAAAGAAAATAACCTACAGCCCAGATTATTATACCCAGCAAGGATCTCATTCAAATATGAAGGAGAAATCAAAAGCTTTACAGACAAGCAAAAGCTGAGGGAATTCAGCATCACCAAACCAGCTCTCCAACAAATGCTAAAGGATCTTCTATAGACAGGAATCACAGAAAGAGTGTATAAACTTGAACCCAAAGCAATAAAGAAAATGGCTACGGGATCCTACTTTTCAATAATTACCTTAAAAGTAAATGGGTTGAATGCCCCAACCAAAAGACAAAGGCTGGCTGAATGGATACAAAAACAAAACCCCCATATATGTTGTCTACAAGAGACCCACCTCAAAACAAGGGACGCATACAGACTGAAAGTGAAGGGCTGGAAAAAGATAGTCCATGCAAATAGAGACCAAAAGAAAGCAGGAGTAGCAATACTCATATCAGATAAAATAGACTTTAAAACAAAGGCTGTGAAACGAGACAAAGAAGGAAACTACATAATGATCAAAGGATCAATCCAAGAAGAAGATATAACAATTATAAATATTTATGCACCTAACATAGGAGCACCGCAATATGTAAGACAATTACTAACAAGTATGAAAGGGGAAATTAACAATAACACAATAATAGTGGGAGATTTTAACACCTCACTTACATCTATGGATAGATCAACTAAACAGAAAATTAACAAGGAAACACAATCTTTAAATGATATAATAGAAGAGTTAGACCTAATAGATATCTATAGGACATTTCACCCCAAAACAATGAGTTTCACCTTTTTCTCAAGCGCACACGGAACCTTTTCCAGGATAGATCACATCCTGGGACATAAATCTAGCCTTGGTAAATTCAAAAAAATTGAAATCATTCCAAGCATCTTTTCTGACCACAATGCAGTAAGATTAGATCTCAATTACAGGAGAATAACTGTTAAAAGTGCCAACATATGGAGACTGAACAACACGCTGCTGAATAATGAACTAATCATAGAAGAAATCAAAAGAGACATCAAAATATGCATAGAAATGAATTAAAATGAAAACACAACAACCCAAAACCTCTGGGACACTGTAAAAGCAGTGCTAAGGGGGAAGTTCATAACAATACAGGCATACCTCAAGAAACAAGAAAAAAGTCAACTAAATAACCTAACTCTACATCTAAAGCAACTAGAAAAGGAAGAAATGAAGAACCCCAGGGTCAGTAGAAGGAAAGAAATCATAAAAATTAGGGCAGAGATAAATGCAAAAGAAACAAAAGAGACCATAGCAAAAATCAACAAAGCCAAAAGCTGGTTCTTTGAGAAGGTGAATAAAATTGACAAACCACTAGCCAGACTCATCAAGAAACAAAGGGAGAAGAACCAAATCAATAAAATTAGAAATGAAAATGGAGAGATCACAACTGACAACACAGAAATACAAAGGATTATTAGAGAATACTATCAGCAATTATATGGCAATAAAATGAATAACCTGGAAGAAATGGACAAATTCCTAGAAAAGTACAACTTTCCAAAACTGAACCAGGAAGAAATAGAAAGTCTGAACAAACCCATCACAAGCACGGAAGTTGAAACTGTAATCAAAAATCTCCCAGCAAACAAAAGCCCAGGTCCAGATGGCTTCACAGCTGAATTCTACCAAAAATTTAGAGAAGAGCTAACAGCTATTCTACTCAAACTCTTCCAGAAAATAGCTGAGGAAGGGAAACTTCCAAACTCATTCTATGAGGCCACCATCACCCTAATCCCAAAACCTGGTAAAGACCCCACAAAAAAAGAAAACTATAGGCCAATATCACTGATGAACATAGATGCAAAAATCCTTAACAAAATTCTAGCAATCAGAATCCAACAACACATTAAGAAGATCATACATCATGACCAAGTGGGCTTTATCCCAGGAATGCAAGGATTCTTCAATATACGCAAATCAATCAACGTAATACACCACATTAACAAACTGAAAAATAAAAATCATATGATTATCTCAATAGATGCAGAGAAAGCCTTCGACAAAATTCAACATCCATTTTTGATAAAAACTCTCCAGAAAGTGGGAATTGAAGGGACATACCTCAACATAATAAAAGCTATATATGACAAACCCACAGCAAACATTATCCTCAATGGTGAAAAACTGAAAGCATTTCCCCTAAAGTCAGGAACAAGACAAGGGTGCCCACTCTCACCACTACTATTCAACATAGTTCTGGAAGTTTTGGCCACAGCAATCAGAGCAGAAAAAGACATAAAAGGAATACAAATTGGAAAAGAAGAAGTAAAGCTTTCACTGTTCGCTGATGACATGATCCTCTACACAGAAAACCCTAAAGACTCTACCAGAAAACTACTAGAGCTAATCAATGATTACAGCAAAGTTGCAGGATATAAAATCAACACACAGAAATCCCTTGCATTCCTATACACTAATAATGAGAAAATAGAAAGAGAAATTAAGGAAACTATTCCATTCACTGTTGCAATGAAAACAATTAAATACTTAGGAATATATCTACCTAAGGAAACAAAAGACTTGTACATAGAAAACTATAAAACACTAGTGAAAGTAATCAAAGAGGACATGAATAGATGGAGAAATATACCGTGTTCGTGGATTGGAAGAATAAATATTGTAAAAATGAGTATACTACCCAAAGTAATTTATACATTCAATGCAATCCCTATCAAGCTACCAACAATATTTTTCACAGAACTAGAACAAATAATCTCACAATTTGTATGGAAATACAAAAAACCTCG
Organism: Moschus berezovskii; assembly: GCF_049115385.1. Taxonomy (NCBI): domain Eukaryota; kingdom Metazoa; phylum Chordata; class Mammalia; order Artiodactyla; family Moschidae; genus Moschus; species Moschus berezovskii. Next base: position 85,819,421 of record NC_142488.1, on the reverse strand, counting down.
AATAGCTAAAGCAATCTTGAGGAAGAAGAATGGAACTGGGGGAATTAACCTGCCGGATTTCAGGCTCTATTACAAAGCCACAGTCATCAAGACAGTATGGTACTGGCATAAAGACAGAAATATAGATCAATGGAACAAAATAGAAAGCCCAGAGATAAACCCACGCTCCTATGGACACCTTATCTTCGACAAAGGAGGCAAGAATATAAAATGGAGAAAAGACAGTCTCTTTCACAAGTGGTGCTGGGAAAACTGGTCAGCCACTTGTAAAAGAATGAAACTAGAACACTTCCTAACACCATACACCAAAATAAACTCAAAATGGATTAAAGATCTAAATGTAAGACCAGAAACTATAAAACTCCTAGAGGAGAACGTAGGCAAAACACTCTCCGACATAAATCACAGCAGGATCCTCCAAGACCCACCTCCCAGAATATTGGAAATAAAAGCAAAAATAAACAAATGGGACCTAATTAAAATCAAAAGCTTCTGCACAGCAAAGGAAACTCTAAGCAAGGTGAGAAGACAACCTTCAGAATGGGAGACAATAATAGCAAATGAAGCAACTGATAAAGGATTAATCTCCAAATTATACAAGTAGCTCCTGCAGCTTAATTCCAGAAAACTAAGTGACCCAATCAAAAAATGGGCCAAAGAACTAAACAGACATTTCTCCAAAGAAGACATAAAGATGGCTAATAAACACATGAAAAAATGCTCAACATCCCTCATCATCAGAGAAATGCAAATCAAAACCACAATTAGATACCATTTCACACCAGTCAGAATGGCTGCTATCCAAAAGTCTACATGCAATAAGTGCTGGAGAGGGTGTGGAGAGAAGGGAACCCTCTTACACTGTTGGTGGGAATGCAAACTAGTACAGCCACTATGGAGAACAGTGTGGAGATTCCTCAGAAAACTGGAAATAGAACTGCCATATGATCCAGCGATCGCACTCCTGGGCATACACACCGAGGAAACCAGAACTGGAAGAGACACATGTACTCCAATGTTCATTGCAGCACTGTTTATAATAGCCAGGACATGGAAGCAACCTAGATGTCCATCTGCAGATGAATGGATAAGAAAGCTTTGGTACATATACACAATGGAGTATTTCTCAGCCATCAAAAAGAATGCATTTGAATCAGTTTTAATGAGGTGGATGAAATTGGAGCCAATTATACAGAGTGAAGTAAGCCAGAAAGAAGAACATCAATACCGTATCAGTCAGTCAGTCAGTCAGTTCAGTCGCTCAGTCGTGTCCGACTCTCCGCGACCCCATGAATCAGGGAATTTAGAAAAATGGTAACCTGAACCCTGTATAAGAGACTGCAAAAGAGACATAGGCATTTAGAACAGTCTTTGGGACTCTGTGGGAGAGGGTGAAGGTGGAATGATTGGAGAGAATGGAATTGTAGCATGTATATTATCATAAGTGACCAGTCCAGGTTCGACGCATAAATTTTCCTCTGTTCATTTCTTTGCATTTGTGCTTTTTTAATAAAATTCTTTTTTAGATATAAAAAAAAAAAAAGAGGCTTTTGAGTTCCTCTTCACTTTCTGCCATAAGGGTAGTGTCATCTGCATATCTGAGGTTATTGATATTTCTCCCGGCAATCTTGATTCCAGCCTGTGCTTCTTCCAGCCCAGCGTTCCTCATGATGTACTCTGCATATAAGTTAAATAAGCAAGGTGACAATATACAACCTTGACGTACACCTTTTCCTATTTGGAACCAGTCTGTTGTTCCATGTCCAGTTCTAACTGTTGCTTCCTGACCTGCATACAGGTTTCTCAAGAGGCAGGTCAGGTGGTCTGGGATTCCCATCTCTTTCAGAATGTTCCACAGTTTATTGTGATCGACACAGTCAAAGGCTTTGGCATAGTCAATAAAGCAGAAATAGATGTTTTTCTGAAACTCTCTTGCTTTCTCCATGATCCAGCGGATGTTGGCAATTTGATCTCTGGTGCCTCTGCCTTTTCTAAAACCTGCTTGAACATCTGGGATTTCACGGTTTATATACTGCTGAAGCCTGGCTTGGAGAATTTTGAGCATGACTTTACTAGCGTGTGAGATAAGTGGCTTACGAGATAGAAAAGACTAAATCAAAATCAGGACCTCTGAAATAGCTCCTCTGATAAAGAGAGATTTTTTTTTTTTTTACATAATGTACATTTAGAGTAGATTCTAACTTGTTTAGTTCAGTTCAGTCACTCAGTCATGTCCGACTCTCCGCAACCCCATGAATCACAGCACGCCAGGCCTCCCTGTCCATCACCAACTCCCGGAGTTCACCCAAACTCATGTCCACAGAGTCAGTGATGCCATCCAGCCATCTCATTCTCTGTCGTCCCCTTCTCATCCTGCCCCGAAACCTTTCCCAGCATCAGAGTCTTTTCCAGTGAGTCAACTCGTCGCATGAGGTGGCCAAAGTATTGGAGTTTCAGCTTTAGCATCAGTCCTTCCAATGAACACCCAGGATTGATCTCCTTTAGAATGGACTGGTTGGATCTCTTTGCAGTATAAGGGACTCTCAAGAGTCTTCTCCAACACCACAGTTCAAAAGCATCAATTCTTCGGCGATCAGCTTTCTTCACAGTCAAACTCTCACATCCATACATGACCACGGGAAAAACCATAGCCTTGACTAGATGGAACTTTATTGGCAAAGTAATGTCTCTGCTTTTTAATATACTCTCAAGGTTGGTCATAACTGGTTAGATTGGAACAAAAGGATTATGGTATCCACACTTAATTGCACATTTAAAGGATAATTATTTTTTGTTTTCCAAATGAATCATATCATCATCTTCTAAGCTATTATAAAATAGTATAGCAAATCCATTGTTGAATTAGATGACAACTAGGTATTCTAAGTTTAGGTTATAATGTTTTTCTAACACCATTATAACAAACGTATAACTGATTTCTTAAACTAAGACTTTTTTTCCTGCTAACTAGTCAAGATATCTTATACATTATAGATTGCTCATGTGTGAAGGGAGTGACTGAGAAATGACTAGACGTAAAGAAGAAAAACTGAAGTTTTCATTTGTTAAAAATATGTGAAAATGAAATAAACATATTATATGCTACACATAGTCCTGCGTGAGTGGAAACACACGCATACATACATATGCAGCAAGAGCTGTTATTACTTACAGAAGAGACATGTACAGAGTGAGAAAGGCTGACAGTTAGTAACCCCTTAAGTAGGTTAATGGTGTTGAGTTAACAGACAACAATACTATGATTAGAGTGTCTCACTCTGCTCAACACACTATGGGCATTCAATAAGCACTTGTAGGATTAAATTAAAAATCACTAAAAGGTTTCCATGCATAACAATCCTTTCGAACATTAACAATAGATTTTTGCCCTGATTCTGAAGCAGCCTAGGGGCTCAGGGATTCAAAGTTGGTGGAACTGAGTTCGGTGCAGGGCAGTTTGTTGGTTCCATGAAGCTGTTAGGTATAATTACCAATGTGAATCTAAAAGCATTTGACCGAGAATAGAGTCAAATTAACCGTAATGTCAGTATATAACAGCTGTAATTCATTAGATACTTTTTTGTAAGAAGAATCAGAATACTGAAATATGAAACTGAAGCATGTTTCTAATAAGTGATTAGGCCATTTACAAGGAATTTTGGTCATTTCTTATGTAGTCAGTTCGATTGTTTTCACACCTGCTCCAATATTTTCATGGTTTTCTGGCTAGTGAAGTTACATAAGGCATACATGGCAACAAGCACATACTGTAGAGGAAAGCCAAATTTGTAACTGCTGGCATTAATCATATTCTACATAAGAATTATGAAATCTTATTAAATACTCAACACACTGAAGACAGTTCTTACAGTTTTTGCAAATCGGAGTCTCTGCATTTAGAATAAGAACTCTTAATGAGATCTAAAGTATATTACCTATCTTGTTTCACATATTTGTCTTTTATTTAAAAGAATATTTTTAGTTCATGTAGAAATATGTTTTACTGCTAAGGCAGATAGAATGAGAGTTTAGCACTTATTTCTAGTGAACTGAGGCCAAAAATGTAATTATTCTAGTATGAGGTCAGAAAAAAATTACTAGTGATAAGTGGCTCAAAGAGACTAGAGGAAAAAATAACTAGAACCTTTGATTAATCTAGAGTGTATTCTGGAATTAGAATAGATGAAGCCCACTCTCCAACACTCATTTGCAGTGGTCACTTATACTCTGAATAATGGCCCAGAGAAAATAACAAAGTCCTAATAATTTATCAGGGCTTCCCTTGTGGCTCAGCTGGTAAAGAATCCGCCTGCAATGTGGGAGACCTGGGTTTGATCCCTGGGTTGGGAAGATCCCGTGGAGAAGAGAAAGTCTACCCACTCCAGTATTCTGGCCCAGAGAATTCCATGGACTATATAGTCCATGGGGTTGCAAAGAGTCGGACATGACTGAGCGACTTTCAATTTCACTTCTATGATTTATCAATGATCTATACATTGTGGGCTGACTGCATGTTCAAAACTATATTTAAGCACTATGCTGCATATTTTCACCCATGTAAATTCTGAGGCCAAAAATACTGGGGGTTGCTGCTGCTGCTGCTAAGTCACTTCAGTCGTGTCCGACACTGTGTGACCCCATAGACAGCAGCCCACCAGGCTCTCCCGTCCCTGGGATTCTCCAGGCAAGAACACTGGAGTGGGTTACCATTTCCTTCTCCAATGCATGAAAGTGAAAAGTGAAAGTGAAGTCGCTCAGTCGTGTCCGACTCTTAGTGACCCCATGGACTGCAGCCTACCAGGCTCCTCCATCCATGGGATTTTCCAGGCAAGAGTACTGGAGTGGGGTGCCATTGCTGGGGGAAGGTATTTGGGTGAGTCGGAGGAGGGCTGTGAACTAACAGAGTTCAGAAAGATTACAGATGATAAAGACTGGTGCCCAAATGGCTTTCTATAAAATTATAAGATCCGATTAATCAGAATATCTCCTCTAGGCATGCTAGTCAACTAAGATTTTTATTGTTGTGATTATTTCTATTCATAGTTTTTCATTATATGCTCACTGAAATAACTATTCTTATTAAGGGGATAACAACACTTAACACTTATTAAATGGTAACCATGTACCAAGCAAGTGCTAAGAGATTTGCACATATTGTCTCATTTCATTCTTATGAAAATCCTAGGAGGAGGATGGTATTTTTTCCTGTTTTATAGGCAAGGAAGCTTCCCTGATTGCTCAGAGAGTAAAGAATCCACCCGCAATGCAGGAGACCTGGGTTTCATCCCTGGTTTGGGAAGATCGCCTGGAGGAGTGCACGGCAACCCACTCCAGTATTTTTGCGTGGATAATCCCCATGGACAGAGGAGTGTAGCAGGCTTATAGTCAATGAGGTCGCAAAGAATACGACACAACTGAGCGACTAAACACAGCACAAGCTGAGGATCAGAGGGGTTAGGTGAATTGCTCAAAGCTATACTGTTTAGAGGGGGAGTCAGGATTTGAACTCAAGTTTCTCTGGCTGTGAAGGAAAGGAGACTGAACTCTGTAATTGCAGGCTAAACAACTGAAAGGTATAACAGATGACTTGTCACTGGGGGGTGGGTGGACACAGAGTCATCTGACTGAGTGTGATGTATCATTTGACGGTTGTTACTGAGGGAGCTCTCTTGTACCCCAAAGCCTTAATCCAGTGCTTGAATTTAGAAATTTGAGAACTGTTTATTGAATGAATGGCAGCAGTATGTCATGATGTTGCTTAAACTGGACCTAAAGATATTTCATTAAAATAATAATAGAATTCCAAATGTACACTACTAAATACCTTGGGTTGTTAAAGCTCTAAGGCCCTGGGCAAATCTTTACTGCTAATTTTATTTGGGGAATTTCCCCCCACCCCACAACACACACACACACACACACACACACACATAGTCACATACCACATATTTCCATTGAGAAAAATAAACCTAGATAGCAAAGAGAGAATGCTTTGATTTTGAATAAATGGATTTCTTGAAATGTTTGCTGATATAGGGAGCAAGGAAATTTAAATAAATGGAATATCAACCAGATATTCTTTTTTTCTTCATTGTGTAATCGCTAGGTTGTGTCCAACCCTTTGTGACTCAGTAGACTGTAGCCCATCAGGCTCCTTGTCTACGGCATTTCTCAGGCAAGATTACTGGAGTGGGTTGCCATTTCCTCCTCCAGGGGATCTTCCCAACCGAGGGATAGAACCTTTGTCTCCCACACTGTCAGGCACTGGCAGGCAGATCCTTTATTGCTGAGCCACCAGGGAAGCCTTGTTTCTTCATAAATAGGGCTTATTGTTAGATCACTGTTTTGCTTGCATTAGCATCTATGAGTTGCTCATTATCACTTGTAAAATAGGATAGAATGTGGCACCTAGTTTGTCTCAGAAATTTATATTATCAGGGGTGCTTCAATACTGTGCTATGTTTTGTTGCTCAGTCATGTCCTACTCTGTGACCACATAGAAAGTAGCCCACCAGGTTCCTCTGTCTGTGGGGATTCTCCAGGCAAGAATACTGGAATGGGTTGCTTTGCCCTCCTCCAGGGGATCTTTCCCAACCCAGCGATCGAATCCAGGTCTCCCATATTGCAGACAGACTCTTTACCATCTGAGTCATCAGGGAAGCCCAAGCTTTAATACTGCTTGGGATTAATTCTGTTATTTACAGATATTCTAATCTTTATTATTGGTTACTATAATTTAAGGCCTGGGGTATGACATGTGGAAACAAAATTTTGATCCATCCAGATTAAAATAATGTGTAATGAATTAATTAAAATACAAGATACAATCATTTTAAAACTCAGAAAACTAAAATTGCTATCCACCATTTATGATAGAGCTTAAATGTTTAGGTTTATTGGTTAAAATTTGCTTATTCGCTATCAGAAGACTGATTTATCATCAAATCTGACTCAGGTAGCCGTCCTTATAATCATACTAGAAGTAAACAGGTAATTCTAATTTCCATATAATCTTACATGAGGAAAAGCAAAACTGTCCCTGATTAAATAATATTTACATAAGAATCACACTTGGAGTTTCCAATTTCAAAACACCTTTTTGAAATGCATTTATTTTTATTGCTTCCTGTTAGTCCTTGCAATTAATTTGCTGACTTCCAGAAACATGAAAAGAAAGATTTATTTTAAAATATTACAAATATTTGGTAAGCTTTCTTACTCTACCTACAGAATTAATTTATTTTTTGTGATCCCTAAATTATCATCTATATTAATACAATCAAAGGTTGGAGAACATAGATTATGCCAAGTACTTTGCATAGTTTACATACTATTACACACATTTTAGAGTACATTTATTGATTTAGCATATGTTTGGCTGCATTTAAATGAGCTCTCTCAATTTTACACTTAAATAAATGATGTATTACTGTGCATGCTTTAATTAAAATTATTTGTGGAATGGCACAAAATGTTGGTTGGATTAATGAAATAACCTAAGATGTCAAAACACATCAATACATAGTTATATATTGATGAAACTTTGCCGTTCTTAAAAAAAAAGTCTATACAATATTTTAATTAGCCTCCAATTAAAATAAATAAATTTATATTAAAAAAAAAGTCTAGGCCATCATTGAATCCATTGTTTCCAACACCAAATGCCTTTTTTTCCTCCATTTCTTTTATGAAAATTTTCCTTCGTGTACCACCTTAAACTGCCACAGGTTGCAACTCCTTTGAAAAGAACATCAGAAATGAGCTAACTCCTTTTTTTCTTCACCTTTGACTGTTCTCTTCCAGGTATATCCATGTTGAGTTCAACTCTCCATTCTTGTATTCTGGCTCACTACCTGGGTAATCCCTGAACAAATTCTTATAATCACCTTGACTCTCCTACCTCATCTCATCACAACCCCACATCTGACTTGCAAGACTCCTCACAAGTCTTTCCAACAGTCTTTCTATTTTTCCAATAGTTCCCAATTTCAAACCCTCCTCTGTCAATGATGGAAATAAGGACAATGAGAACCTGAGAAAATATTTACTGAACAATGAACTGTTCATCAGAGACCAAAGACATCAACATGTAATTGATAGCGTATTAGGGACATCAGTCTCTGTGGATTACCTCATTTTACCCTCACAATAATAAAGAATATTCTATTACTCCTTTTTATAGAGGAGGATATTAAGGCACAGAGAGATGAAAGTCCTTGTCAGAGATTATATGGGTACTCAGTTATAGATCTAAGACCTGAACTTAGGACCTATCCTTGTCATCACTTTGATGTACTTTCCTGTAGGCCACTGAACAGTTCCTCCATGAGGCCTTCCACCTTCCATGCTGACATGTGCCAATGATGACGTTAGTCCCATTTATTTGAATAGTTTCACCCCAGGTTAGCCAAATACTACTCATCCTTCAGCATCTAGTTCAACTGATACATTCAGAGATCATAGTTAGTGAACTATGTGAAAAAATAGTTCAACTATTTTTTCAACTTCTTGTGAAACCTTACATCATTTTACCAGATCTCATTGATCTCTCTTTTTAGATAGTCTGAAGTAATCTCTATTATATATCAGTACACTGTTTGCTGGTTCAGCTTTATCACATCTGAAGAGTAGCAGAATATTTCACCTCAAAATATGCCACTATTTCAAGCTGAAGGTAATTGAGAAGAAGTAGATACCAGAAAAACTCTCAGCCCTGCCTAAAAGCAGGGCATAAATTTGTGAAGGTGTCCCTCTACTACTCTTTACCAGGAATAAAGAGAAGTTATTCATCAGAGACTATTCTAGATAGACTGTTATCCTTTTGGAAACAGCACCAGGGGAACCAACATAACAGTTTACCCACTAGCTCTTATCTTCCATTAGTTTCTTCATATATTTACGTTCCCACAATTTGCCACACTAGAAACTCAAAGTGCTTTGCCTTTGTCTCATCTAAAAACTTCTAAAAATGTATTATTCTTTTGCTAAGATGATATATAAGCACAAGTTCTAACCACCCCTTTGAGTTACTCATCACTGAATGCTCTCAGGTATATGCATGATGCATGTATTAATAAATCTGTTCATTTTTCTCCTGTTAATCTGCCTTTTGTCCAAGTAATTTATAGGATCCCAGTCAATGAACAGTTTTTTTCTCCCCTACACATCTCTGACAAAACTGTAAACTGAAAAGGATGGGGACTATGTCTTGAACTTTTTTCTGAATTCTTCAATGAGCACAAAATGACTCATCATTTGCAGCAGCAAGAATTCTCTAGGCTCTGTGTTATGTACTACACTTAATTATCTCATTTAATCTTCACTAAAACAATAGGAGGCAAATGTCATTATCCTCCATTATGAATGAGGTAACTGAGGCATGAAGAGATGAAGGAAGAGAGCAAGGTCATAAAGTGAGTAGGTGGCAGAGCTAGGACTGATCTCCACTTTTGTAATGTAGAGATTTTCATAACTTTTTAGTCATGTCACTTAATCTTTACAAATGATGGTCTCTTTAACATATATCCATCTCTTTTTTCTCTTTTACAATAAAAAAAAAATACAATTTCTTATCGTGGCCTTTGCCTCTGGATCTTTAATTCTTTCAAAATGGAGCCTTGAAATAGGCTTTTTTTTTTTTGGAGAGATGGCATTTTTTAATGGATTTAACTATAAAGATGTAATTCTCTGGCTGCTTGGTTTCCATGATATCTTTACTTAATACTGAGCTTGGTTGATCACATATAGATTACAGAAATAATCTTTTGTGGTTGCTTTATCCCATTATTCCTCTGGATAATTAGATTCTAAAATACTTCCTCATGATGAATGTATATAATTTTGCATGCCAGATAAATATATCTTGTTGTTTCTCTTTAGCTATATGGGATCACAGGAGATTTTAAAAAAGGGATGGGCTGCCAATTTTGCAAGGTTCACATGAAATAGAAACTTTACAGTAAAAGTATCTGTGTTTTTAAAGTAATTTGCAATTTTCAAATGACTTTCTTTCCCCAAGGACTCTTTAAGTGATTACCTTTGTACAGGTTAAGTTTTCCTCATTCCAAATGTATCTATCTCCAGTCACATGTACATGAACTATCTCTACAGCTTATATTATATGTAGCTCACAATGGTGAGCTATAGTGTTCTATATCAGCTCCAGTGTTCTATGTCAGTTCTTTCAGTGGAAAATGGATAACACTGTTATTCCTAGACATATTTACAAGTTCTTTGAATCACTTTCAGATGGCACCTCATTCTCATGTCTTCCATGGACTCACCTTTTATGTAGCTACATAATGCCTCCTGGAATGGGTGAATTTAACTCAGATGACCATTATATTTAAAACTGTGGGCAGGAATCCCTTAGAAGAAATGGAGTAGCCATCATGGTCAACAAAAGAGTCCAAAATGCAGTACTTGGATGCATTCTCAAAAATGTCAGAATGATCTCTGTTAGTTTCCAAGGCAAACCATTCAATATCGTGGTAATTCAAGCCTGTGCCCCAACCAGTAATGCTGAAGAAGCTGAAGTTGAATGGTTTTATTAAGACCTACAAGACCTTTAGAACTAACACCCAAAAAAGATATCCTTTTCATTATAGGGGACTGGAATGCAACAGTAGGAAGTCAAGAATCACCTGGAGTAACAGGTAAATTTGGCCTTGGAGTATGGAATGAAGCAGGGCAAAGCCTAATAGAGTTTTGCCAAGAGAACGCACTGGTCATAGCAAACACCCTCTTCCAACAACACAAGAGAAGACTCTACACATGGACATCACCAGATGGTCAACACCGAAATCAGATTGATTATATTCTTTGCAGCCAAAGGAGGAGAAGCTCTACACAGTTAGCAAAAACACGACCAGGAGCTGACTGTGGCTCAGATCATGAACTCCTTATTGCCAAATTCAGACTTAAAATGAAGAAAGTAGGGAAAACCATTAGACCATTCAGATATGACCTAAATAAAATCCCTTAAGATTATACAGTAGAAGTGAGAAATAGATTTAAGGGACTAGATCTGATAGAGTGCCTGAAGAACTATGGACAGAGGTTCATGACACTGTACAGGAGACAGGGATCAAGACTATCCCCATGGAAAAGAAATGCAAAAAGCAAAATGGCTGTCTGAGGAGGCCTTATAAATAGCTGTGAAAAGAAGAGAAGCGAAAAGCAAAGGAGAAAAGGAAAGATATAAGCATCTGAATGCAGAGTTCCAAAGAATAGCAAGGAGAGACAAGAAAGCCTTCCTCAGCAATCAGTGCAAAGAAATAGAGAAAAAAAACAGAATAGGAAAGACAAGAGATCTCTTCAAGAAAATCAGAGGTACCAAGGGAACATTTCATGCAAAGATGGGCTCAATAAAGGACAGAAATGATATGGACCTCACAGATGCGGAAGATATTAAAAAGAGGTGGCAAAAATACAAAGAAGAACTATACAAAAAAGATCTTCACGACCCAGATAATCACGATGGCATGATCACTCACCTACAGCCAGACATCCTGGAATGTAAAGTTAAGTGGGCCTTAGAAAGCATCACTACGAACAAAGCTAGTGGAGGTGATGGAATTCCAGTTGAGTTATTTCAAATGCTGAAAGATGATGCTGTGAAAGTGCTGCACTCAATATGCCAGCAAGTTTGGAAAACTCCGCAGTGGCCACAGGACTGGAAAAGATCATTTCATTCCAATCCCAAAGAAAGGCAATGCCAAAGAATACTCAAACTACCACACAGTTGCACTCATCTCACACGCTAGTAAAGTAATGTTTAAAATTCTCCAGGCCAGGCTTCAGCAATACTTGAACCGTGAACTTCCAGATGTTCAAGCTGGTTTTAGAAAAGGCAGAGGAACCAGAGATCAAATTGCCAACATCCGCTGGATCATCGAGAAAGCAAGAGAATTCCAGAAAAACATCTATTTCTGCTTTATTGACTATGCCAAAGCTTTTGACAGTGTGGATCACAACAAACCATGGAAAATTCTGAAAGAGATGGGAATACCAGACCACCTGACCTGCCTCTTGAGAAACCTGTATGCAGGTCAGGAAGCAACAGTTAGAACTGGACATGGAACAACAGATTGGTTCCAAATAGGAAAAGGAGTACGTCAAGGCTGTGTATTGTCACCCTGCTTATTTAACTTATAGCAGAGTACATCATGAGGAACGCAGGGCTGGAAGATGCACAAGCTGGAATCAAGATTACTGGGAGAAATATCAATAATGTCAGATATGCAGATGACACCACCCTTTTGGCAGACAATGAAGAGGAACTAAAAAGCCTCTTGATAAATGTGAAAGAGGAGAGTGAAAAAGTTGGCTTAAAGCTCAACATTCAGAAAACTAAGATCATGGCATCTGGTCCCATCACTTCATGGCAAATAGATGGGGAAACACTGGAAACAGCGGCTGACTTTATTTTTGGGGGCTCCAAGATCACTGCAGATGGTGATTGCAGCCATGAAATTTAAACACGCTTACTCCTTGGAAGGAAAGTTATGAACAACCTAGATAGCATATTAAAAATCAGAGACATTACTTTGCCAACAAAGGTCCATCTAGTCAAGGCTATGGTTTCTCCAGTGGTCAGGTATGGATATGAGAGTTGGATTGTAAAGAAAGTTGAGTGCCGAAGAATTGATGTTTTTGAACTGTGGTGTTGGAGAAAACTCTTGAGAGTCCCTTGGACTGCAAGGAGATCCAACCAGATCATCCTAAAGGAGATCAGTCTTGGGTGTTCACTGGAAGGACTGATGCTGAAGCTGAAACTCCAATACTTTGGCCACCTCATATGAAAAGTTGACTCACTGGAAAAGACCCTGATGCTGGGAGGGATTGGGGGCAGGAGGAGAAGGGGACAACAGAGGATGAGATGGCTGGATGGCATACACCGACTAGATGGACATGAGTTTGTGTGAACTCCAGGAGTTGGTGATGGACAGGGAGACCGGCCATGCTGAGATTCATGGGATTGCAAAGAGTCGGATATGACTGAGCGACTGAACTGAACTGATCTTGCCTCCTCCCACACTCAAAGAATGTCTGCAACTGACTTCCACCTAGTTAACAATAGTATCTTTTATAAGATACTAAGAAACTCACTGACACTGAACACTTTTTTGATACCCAGTTACCATACTCTATTCTTATTCCTTCTTTTCTGCATCTTTGATCTTAAGATTATATAATTTCAATGGAAGGATCATTTTTTAAAACATATTTGCAAGTACTAACACACATATACTCTAGTTGTCAAATAATATTAAAATAAACAATAACAATAAGAAGAAGATGTGAGAGTTGGAACATAAAGAAGTCTGAGCAGCAAAGAATTGATGCTTTCAAACTGGAGAAGACTCTTGAGAGTCCCCTGGACAGCAAGGATATCAAACCAGTCAGTCCTAAAGGAAATCAGTCCTGAATATTCATTGGAAGGACTTATGCTGAAGTTGAAGCTCCAATACTTTGACTGTCTGATACAAAGAGCCGACTCATTAGAAAACACCCTGATGCTGGGAAAGACTGAGGGCAGAAGAAGGAGGCAGCAGAGAATGAGATGGTTGGATGGCATCACCGACTCAATGGACATGAGTTTGAGAGATGGCGAAGGACAGGGAAGCCTGGTGTGCCGCAGTCCACAGGATCACAAAGAGTCGGATACGACTTAGCTACTGAACAATGAACAACATCTGCTACATATGGGCCACCAATCAAGAACCTAATGGTGAGGTCAAACTGGAGTTAAGTTGGACCTCTAATCCAGCATGACTGATTTCCCTTCACCATGTGAAGTGACAGATGTGTACACATGGAGAATGCCATGTGAAGACTTAAGTTATGCTGCCACAAGCCAAGGAACTAACAGAAACAAAGAGAGAAGTCTGGAATGGGTGGATCCTTCCCTAGTGTCTTCAGAAAGAGCAGCACCTTGCCTATACCTTCACTTCAGATTTCTGTCCTCCAGAACTGGGAGACAATAAACCTTGTTGTTCTAAGCCATCCAGTTTGTGGTATTTTCTTATAGAAGGCCTAGGAAACTAATAAGTTTGCATGCCTGTGTGTGTGCTCACTCGTGTGCAACTCTTTGCAACCCCATGGACTTAGCCCGCCAAGCTCCTCTGTCCATGGTATTCTCCAGGCAAGAATATAGGAGTGGGTTGAAATTTCCTCCTGCAGGGGCTCTTACCAACCCAGGGATCAAACTCAAGTTTCCTGCAGCTCCTGCACTGACAGACTTTACTCGTCTTTACTACTGAGCTACCTGGGAAGCCTAGGTAATGAATATATCCTATCTTTAATAATGAAAAACCAATGATTCTCAAGTCTGTCTTTCTCATCCAAACCTTTCCTGAGTTTCATATGCACACACACAATAGCTTCTTAAATATTTCCCATCTTTACAACGTTTTGTAAAATGATACAAGATTCAAAATGTCACCTATCACATAATCCTCCTAATGAAGTCTGTTCTATTTGTGAATTGTTTTTTCTTTATTTATTAAACTTATTTATTTATTAAAGAAGGTACCACCTTCTTTAATGCCCCCTTCCCTTAATTCTCCCATCTAAAATTTTCAGGGTCAGGCAATTCTACATTTTAACAACCCTCTGGTGATGGTTAATTTTATGTGTCAGCTTGGCTGGGCCATGGTATCCACATATTAGTCCAGACTAATGAGGGTGTTTTGGGATGAGATAAATATTTAAGTCAATGGATTTTTGAGTAAATCAGATCGCCCTTTGTAATGCAGGTGTGCCTCATTCAATCAGTTGAAGTTCTGAATAGATCAAAAAACTGATCGCCCCTGAGCAAGAGGGAATACTACCAGCAGATTGCCTTTGGACTTGAATTACAACATGGGTTCTTCCCTGGCTCTCCAGGGTGCCATCCTACTCTGCAGATTTTGGACATGCCAGCTTCTATAATCACATGAGCCAATTCCTTAAAATAAATCTGTCTGTACGTATCCACAACCTATAGAATAAAATACACTTCTTACTGGTGACTTCTGTAATGGCACTGCTGCTGCTGCTGCTGCTAAGTCACTTCAGTCGTGTCCGACTCTGTGCGACCCCATAGACGGCAGCCCACCAGGCTCCCCCGTCCCTGGGATTCTCCAGGCAAGAAAACTGGAGTGGGTTGCCATTTCCTTCTCCAATACACTACCACTGCATTAATTCAGGCCACCATCATCTCTTTTCAAGACTGTGATAACCTCTTAACCTCCGTTGTCTCATGCTGTTCCCTTTTCAGTCCATTCTTTATGCTTTTGTCAAAATGATCTTTCTAAGAAACCTATGAAAGCACATTAACTTTCCATTTAGAAACATTCATAGATTTACCATAGCTCTCAGTATAAGACCCTTAGCATAACCAAGAGAATGCACGATGTGTCCTCTTCCAGCCTCTTCTCTCAGTACTCCTCCATGCATGTAAGAGAGCTAATATTCAGTGCTATTCTACTCACTCTATCACCAGTTAAGTGAGAACTTCCTGCAAATACCCACTGCCATGCTGTGCTCTAGTCCTTTCCCTAATTGAGTGATCATCAATCAGGATCTGTTCTTTTGATCCTAATTATGAAACTTGCTTGCTAAATTATGTTGATACTATCTTATTTTACCTTGGCAGTTTACTTTTTTCTTTTTATTATTTTTAAAATGTCCTGATGGTTCAGACATTAAAGAATCTGCCTGCAATGCAGGAGACGTAGTTTTAATCCCTGATTTTGAAGATCCCTTGGAGAAGGGATTAGCTACCCAGTATAGTATTCTTGTCTGGAGAATCCCATGGACAGAGAAGCCTGGCAGGTTACAGTCTATGGGGTAGCAAAGAGTTGGACACCACTGACCAATTAACACTTCCCCCTTTCACCTCACAGTGATTTACAATATTCTATAGGTTTCAGGGGTACAGTGTAATGATTCAGTTATGTGTGTGTGAGTGTATACACACACATATATATATACACACACAGAGAGGCACACACACATACCAATATATAAACAGACAGAAAATAACTAGGCTTGGGGAATGACTTCATCCTTAACACAGATTTTATGGAGTGGGCATGAATCAGCAAAGAAAAAGAGAGTGAAAAACACCTCAGTCTCCACATCCTGAAATGTGTGTGTCTGTGAGTGTATGTGTGTGCTTGTGTTTGGGAAACCCAAATGTTGCACTGAGATTCAGCCTCACTCAAAATTAGGGATGTTGGCATATCTGTGCAGTTACTTGCAAGAGCTGTCATGCTCCATTTTCCTCTGAGTAAATCAGCCATTTATTCATTATATATATATATACACATACATATATTCTTTTTCACATTCATTTCCATTATGGTATATTGCAGGATACTGAATATAGTTCCCGGTGCCATAAGTGGGACCTTGCTGTTTATCCATTCTGTATACTTTTTTTCTTTTAAAATTATGCTTATTTCCTGGGCAAAAAAATAAACTGCAGTCACTTCCTAAAAATTTGTATGTATTTTAAAGGTATGAAGAAAATGCTGGCAATATCACTTTAGAAGATTTGTCAAATATCACTTTAGAAGATTTATGGCAGAGTAATTGATAATGGGGCTTCCCTGGTGGCTCAGATGGTAAAGAATCTGCATGCAATGCAGGAGACCGGGGTTTGATCCCTGAGTCGGGAAGATCCCCTGGAGAAGGGAATGGCAACCCACTCCAGTATTCTTGCCTGGATAATTCCATGAACAGAGGAGCCTGGTGGGCTACAGTCTGTGGGGTCGCAGAGTTGGACGCGACTGAGCGACCAACACTTTCACTTTCAATTATAATAAATACTTGTAATTAAAAATGCATAACAATAATTAATAATTAACTTTGGCCACAGACTGCCTAGGTTCTACCTCTTACTCTCTATGTCATCTTGGACAACTCCCTTAACTTCCCTGTGCCTCAGTTTCCTCATCTTAAAATGAGATAGTAACACTCTTCTATTAGGGTATTGTGAGGATTAAATATATTCAAATGCATAAAATTCCTAGAACAGTTCCTGATACACATCAAGTACTGTATGTCTGCTGTTGTTATTGTTATTATTATTTGACAATGGCATTTATAAGTGCAAAGATGCTATCACCAGACTATTTAGATTCTAATCTTGCTGCTAATACTTCCTATTTGTGTGACCTTGGCGAGTTCCTTAATTTCTGTGAGCTTCAGTTTCCTCATCAGTAAAATGAGATAATAATAGCATCTGTCTCATAGAGATGTTATGAAGATTAATGTACTTAAAATATGTGAAAGCCTTAGAACAGTGCTTGGCACATGGTAAACATTATACAGTGCTTGCAATTCCATATTTAGAAACAGGTGGTTCATATTAATCATATTATCTTGCATCCTGTTCAGATTTTGTTTTTAAATTCTCTAACTCTCAGTGGCAAAGGCTATGCTTTTTCATTATTCAGTTGCAGGTACCTGATGCTGATCACTTTCTTTCCTTACCCTCTCTTCTTTAAAAAGAAAACAAAACCAAAGCAAAAAAATCCACCTTTTATATGCAGTCATTCTTGCTAACCAAGAAAACAACTTACTTCATACTATGTGGATACACCAGTATTTTGTTCGTAGGCTCACAGCTAGACAAGGTGCTTTCTCCCAATTTTTTCAGCTTTTAACAGTGCTGACAATATCCATTAAGATGTGAAATGTTCAAGATCCCAAGGGAGGGTGTTAGTCATTACTGTACTATCAACAGGCACGTGCCAATAAAATAAAATTAAAACCATAAGGCTCATCTCCCCAGACCAGTGTTTCTCTTTTCATCCCACTCTCTTCTTTTACCGCTGCCTCATTCAGAACATATATAATTTGATTAAAAATATGAAAAGAAAAAGTGTGTTGCAACAACATATTACCTTGCATTGGCTATAAAATATCCTGTGTTCAGTGTAGGATGATAAGAAATAAAGATAATAATGAGAGATATTTGATAAAGGTAACTAATAATATGGCAAATTTTCTATCAAAACCATAATTATTCAGTTTATAATTCAAAATTAATTAAGTGCAACTATTTTACACTTCATATGTCTTTTTTTTTTTTAATGGAAGCACTTCATACCTTTGTTTATATCAATGAGTTGTTTCTTTTTCTTCTGGCGTTCCAACTTTTCTTGTTCAGCTTTCTCTTTTGCAAGCTTTGCCCTCCTAGTCTTCTCTTCCAGTTCTTTTCTCTTGTTGTTTTCTTTCACTGCTTCCTGTACATATAAACAAAGTTAAAAATTCTTACATTGCCTATATATTAGAGGAGTTGTGTAATTTTAAAATTGTATATACACATGTGTAGAGGTTCAGAGAGGGAATAGTATTATAGCAGCTTTTAGGTATGTGCATGTACTTTTGAGAGGATGAAATAAGCCCAAGATATTTCTTCTTGAAAGAAAAAAAAGTATACTCAGGATTTAATTGCTAGAAAATTAGAAACATGAATATTTACAGATTTACCAATAAACATTCTGTCACTGTTGTTGCAATATGAAATAGTTTTGATACACAAGAAAAAGTTTAATAGGGAAACATGGTTAGCAAGTATTCTACCGCTTTTTTTTTTACACTTTCCCCTTTTCTGAACAATGTTTTTTTAAAACTAACTGATAAGATTTTTGGAAGGAAAAATGAGACACATTTATAAAGTACTTAGAACACTTAGTCTATGACAATGATGGTGGCGGGTGTGGTGGTGCTCATCATTACATCTAATGGTTCAGGACATGAAACATTCAGCCATATTGTCACAGGAAAGACAAACCGGCAAGTTTAATAACATTTACATGTCAAGATCTGTAGGAATGCTGAAATGTACTTCCAGTTATTGTGTGTTTTATTTTGCATAGATTATATGTGGAACTCAAGGTAATCAGTACATTTCAGCAGACAGTATGGCATAAAGTTAGAGTAAACAGTTCAGCCGGACTAATAGTACGTTAGAGAAGAGTCATTTTAGAGAAATCACTAATACAGAGACACATTAACTGCAAGTTCCTTCCATCAAATTGTTCTGCTTTTCTTTTTCCTATTCTAATTCATTAGACCTATTTCACAGCATGTACCAACTATTTCACAAAAACTGTTTTGTTCCAAAAAACCCAAAGAAGAAGACTCAATGACAAGAATACATCTACAAGGCTTGGCCTGAAAATACCTATATTGAAATATTTTTTCTACATATTAAAAGATATAATAGTTTTCATTTAGTTTTTAAAACCTTTATTTATATTTATTTATTTGCCTGTGCCTCATCTTAGTTGCAGCATGCAGGATCTCCAATCTTCATTGAGGCATGAGGGATCTTTTTTAAGTTGAGACATGTTGGAATCATTAGTTGGAGCATGTGGGATCTTAGTTCCCCAACCAGGGGTTGAACCCAGGCCTCCTGCAATGGGAGTATGGAATCTTAGCCACTGGACTACCTGGGAAGTCCCTATAATAGTTTTCAAAAGCCTTTAAAAAGCACTTTCAAAAATATTCTTCTGATTTGAAAGAATTATTGGTACCTCTCCCTTCTACTACTGCTATCACACTAGCACATCTAAAATTATGCTAAGAGCACAAAATACTCTGGCTCATGTAGACAAACTCAAAGACTAACCACTTAAACTTGAATAATAGAATCATAATTTTAGAGTAGCGTTTCTCAACTTCAGCACTGTTGTCATTTGGGGCAAGACAATTCTTGGTTGTAGGCTTCCCAGGTGGCTCAGTGGTAAAGAATCCACCTGCCAAGCAGGAGACGTGGGTTTGATCCCTGGATTGGGAAGGTCCCCTGAAGAAGTAAATGGCAACCCACTCCAGTATTCTTGCTGGGAAATCCCATGGACAGAGGAGCCCAAAGGGCTATAGTCCATGGTGTCACAAAGAGTTGTATACAACTTAGCAACAACAATAAATTCTTTGTTGGGGGAGTGCCGTGTGTCTTGTAAGATATTTAGCAGCACACTTGACCTCCACTGACTAGAAGCCAGTAGCACCTCTTTCTGGTTGTGACGGCCAAAAATGTCTCCAGAGACTGGCAGATATTACCCAGGTTGAGAACAACTAACCTAGGGGGTTTTACAGAAATTAATTTATTCACCAAAAATTGAAAATTGCCTGTTCCGCTGAAAGTATCTTCTTTTTGCAGATATGGAAACTGAGTTCTGAATGAGTTTAACTACTTGTCTATGGTCACACATTTATGTAATTGCAAAGTTGGGAAAAGAACTCATGTCTCCTCAGTGTTTAATGTTTGTTTGATTCTTAAGCACAACCAAAGAAAGAAACAGATAGATAAAACTTCATCAAAACTAAAAAATTTATCTATCAAAGAACATTGTCAAGGGAATTCCCTGGCAGTCCAGTGGTTAGAACTTGGTACTCTCACTGCCAGGGCCTGGGTTCAATCCCTGGTTTGGTTACTAAGGTCCCACAAGCTGTGTGGTGCAGCCAAAAGGGGAAGGGGAACACAATCAAGGGAGTGAAGAGATAACCCACAGAATGGGAGAAAATATTTGTAAGTTGTGTATCTGATAGAAATATATTAAAAACTTTTACTACTCAACCATAAAAAGATAAATAACCCACCTAAAAATGGGCAAAGGATTTAAATTGACATTTTTGCAAAGATAGAGAGCCAATAAGTATATGAAAAGACATTAAACATCATTAGTCACTAGGGAACTGCAAATCAAAATCACAATGAGGTACCACTTTATGAATACTAAGATGGCTATAATAAAAAACAACAAAACAGATAATAACAAATGAGGAATTGGAAAAATTCGAATGCCTTGCATTGCTGGTGTGAAAGTGAAATAGTGAGTCATCTTGGAAAGCTGTCTGAGTTCTTCAAAATGCTAAACATCGAGTTACAATAGGACCCAACGACTCCACTTCTGGATATATATCGAAGAGAAAAGAAAACACATGTTCATAGAAAAACTTGTGCACAATTTTTCATTAGAAGGATTATTTCCAACAGCCAATAAGTGGAGACAACGCAAATGTCTATCAACTGATAAATGGATAAACAAAATGTGGTACATACTGTTTATGGAATATTATTCGACTATAAAAAGAATAAAGTACTGATACATGATGCAACATGAATGAATTTTAAAATATGCTAAGTGAAAGAAGTCAAACACAAAAGGCCACATATGGTATGATTCCATTCATATGTAGTGTCCAGAATAGACAAATCCATGGAGAGAGCAAGCAGACTATTGGTTGACAGGAGAAGGAGTGGGGAATGAAGAATG
The DNA here is from genome assembly GCF_049115385.1 of Moschus berezovskii. Taxonomy (NCBI): domain Eukaryota; kingdom Metazoa; phylum Chordata; class Mammalia; order Artiodactyla; family Moschidae; genus Moschus; species Moschus berezovskii. The sequence goes on along the minus strand of NC_142488.1, from coordinate 85,798,143 downwards.
ACTGTTAATGAGTATGGGGCTTTTTTTTGGTCATGATGAAAATGTTCTGGAATTATGTAGTAGTGATGGTTGCAGAATCTTGTGAATATATTAAAAACCACTGATTTGGTACTTCAAAAGTGTGAATTTTATGATATATAAATTATATCTCAATAAAAATAAAATAAAAAATAAGTATTTGAAAAAGGCAGGATTGAAATAAAATTGTAACTTAGTAAAAAAGGCAAAATGGAAAGGCAACCTACATTCAGGCTCTGATACTAACAAGTTGCATGATCTTTGGTAAGTAACATAAGAGCAGGTGAGTAGCAGAAGAGAGTAGGGAGGTTAATGCTTGTATATATTTTATTACCAGTCAGATTTCTGATCTGGTAAACCATCAACCAACATCTGGATGGATGCTTCCATTATCAGTCTACTGGAGTATTTGGCTGTTGAGTGGTGTCATTTATTATGAAGATAGAAAAAAACTGGTAACTTGCAGTTGTATTTCTTCCTTGTCCTGATAATAACAGCTATTTTTTAATGGAAATATATAATGTGTCAGGTATTTAAAGTAAAGAACTTCAAATATTTATAGAAAACCTACAAAACAACTAGTATTTGTTCTCATTTTACAGACGGTAAAACTTAGGTTCAGGTAGGTTAAATGAGATGTCCAAGGCTCTTCAGGTACTTAAATACCAGAACCATATATGTTTACTCACATTACAATGATGCCTTCCAAGTAAAGTTGTCAGATAAAAAACAGGACACTCAGCTAAATTTGAATGTCAGATAGTATTTCATTCTTTTTTATGACTGAGTAATAACATGAATTTTTTTTTTTTTTTTAGTTTAAGTATATCCCATTCAATACTTAGCATATACTTATATTTAAAAATTCATGCAATAGTTGGGACATCTTGATACTAAAACTCATTCATTATCCATGCAATATTTGGGATATACTCATGCTAAGAAAATCAGGTAATATGTGGTACACATAACAAAAGATTTTAGCATAATTTATCTGAAATTCAACTTTAACTGGTCATCCAGTATTTTTATGTGAAAATATTGGCAACCTTATTCCCAAGACTGTTAATATTTTTATAAGTATTCTTTTGTAGACTAAGACTACATAATGAAGATAGTAGAATAATTATAAAAATACAAAAAAGCCCAAATCTAAACTATACTCTGAGAAAAGAAATGAAATAGATCATTGACAGGCATTATGTGGTTCATGAACTTGACTCATACTATTTCTATAGCATTCTTCACACTTTGTTCCTTTTATTTCTTAAAAATAAAACTAAAGGAAGTTTATATAAAAATCTAAACTAATACAATTTAGAAGAAAATCAGTCAATAATATCACTGAATCACTAGAAGAAAAATTTGTCATAGAGGAATGGATTAAATTTCTATATGAAAGGGAGACTTGGAACTGGCACTTCTAAAACACCATGAATGTACGTCTATAAACAATGAAACAGACCAAGTAACGGAGCCATCAGTTGATATCTTAAATGTTTCAGGAATAAATTTAACTACGAAACAATCACACAATTTGAAATGGCATAATGGCGTAATCTTAGAGACCAAAACAAAGAGGAAAATAATGTCTGTGGCTTGGCAATAACATAAATAAATGCAGACATCTACAAAGGCATGTATTTTTCAAGCAACACAGACTGTGGAGTAAGATTCAGTTCTGATATCACCAATTCTGTCTTCATGAAGAAGCATCATACTAAAGAAAAAAAGATCCTATTAAAAAGAAGATCCTATTCCTCTTGGTGGTTTTACTCTTTGGCTCTGGCTTTAGGAAATTAGGGATGGGAAACACATGCCTATTTAATTCTCCCTACACAGGAAATAAATTTACAGTGAGAAAGGGAAATCTTAACTATGGTTTCATACCAACAATCTTTAATTTTACTAGAGAGGAAGATAAGAAATTTCAAAACTTTGGTTAATTCTCCAAAAAATATGAAGACTGATGAGAGAACTCTTTTGAGGGATGGAATGTATCTTTTTCATCCTAATTCTTATAAAACAAAATCCAAATAATTAAAAGAATAAAAGCAACAAGAGCAAATTTGAGATTGGAATTTTTAAAAAACCTTTAAATAACTGACTGTGACTAACAACACTTTATATCTGTTGAGCCTCACTAAACATTTTAAACGCTAACTTATCTGCTTCAGCATGATTCTCGAGTAGGCATCAATCATTATTTCTTAGGGTTGGGAATGCCAACTGATTAGATTCTGTCAATGTGAAGAACTGTGTTCTGTTAAGAGGATGCTAATTGAGAAAGCATTTTGGTAGTAACCTCACCAAGATAAGAAACGCTTACAGAAAAAATGTCTTAGTTTTACTGGCATATCTATTTTTCAAGAGACAGGAAAAAGCACAGGAGTAAAATGCAACAAAAAATGTCTCCAAGATTGACTGCAAAATTTTTGTATTCACCAACCTCATTTTAAAACTCTCACTAATCTTTCTATTGCCTCACTGAAAGGTAAGAATAAATTACAAATCTTATTTCCTTTGTTGGGTATAATTAACAAATGAGACCTACGGACTAAAAATGTCATATGTTAAAAAACAACAACAACAACAAAAAACTCAAACCTCATGTAAATGATAAGACCTCTCATATATTCCAATTAAACTTTAAGAAACAGATGAAACTGGTTTAGAAAATTACAAGGGGCTCAGATGCCAGCCTCTTTCATGTTAGGTCTACACAAACCGAGCATCTTCCAATCTCGTGATATTTAAAAATGAAAACCACCACCCACCAAAACCTGTCCCTTACTTCCATTGCATTCAAGGGCTTTTTATCCCAGTGCTGACTTCAGAGGCACTCTGCAAGCACTGTGATCTCACTGAAAGTCAAAGTATACTTGAGGGATGGAGAAGCAGAGCAATTAGCAAGAAAAATGGATTTTGGAGTCACCTTAACCTGGTTTCATATTGAAGTTCCCATCACTTATCCTAAGAGCTGTGTGACCTTGAACAAGTTAGTTACTTCAATTTCTCTGAGCTTTAGTTTACACATCTGTAGAACAGAGATGTTAAGTCACTTCAGTTGTGTCCAACTCTTTGCGACACTATGGACAGTAGACTGCCAGGTTCCTCTGTCCATGGGATTCTCCAGGCATGAATACTGGAGTGCATTGCCATGTCCTCCTCCAGGGAATCTTCCTGACCCAGGGATTCAAACCTGTGTCTCACAACTTTTTGCATTGGCAGGCGGGTTCTTTACCACTAGCGCCAAATTACACTCAAATTACTTAGTTGTTCAAGAGATTAAGGGAAATGATGTTTATATAAAACTGAAGATGATGCCTGGTACAGAGAAATATTAACTACATGATGGTAGTCATTATTATATGTGAAAGAAACATCTGAAAGTTTAAATGGTAAGCACACATGACCTCATATGTTTTCAATAGCTTAATTTGCACAATCCCCTCTCTTTTTTGGAAGACACGAGAATGTGATCTATGACTAGAAATGTAGCATCTTGATACCATCTACCCTCATAAGCATACTGAACATGATTTTCAACTGTACCATATCACTGGCATTGAAGGTAACATTATTTATTTATTTATTTTTGGTCCCACCGCACGGCATGCAGGATCTTAGTTCCCCCACCAGGGATCAAACCCGTGTTCCCAGAAATAGAAGTGCAGAGTCTTATCAACGAGACCACCAGGGAAGTCCCTTAAAGGTAATTTTAAAAATCCATATGTGTGTGTATCACTATCACTTGGCACTCATGGAAAAAAAAACCTAGAAATTTATTTTTTTCTCTTTTGAGTTTTGAATTATCGTGGTATCTGTGAGGATATCCTTGGCAAGAGTGATTCATTTTCAGTATTGGAAGCTGTATCAGAAGAGAGTCACACAACCTTAAAAGAATGTATTGAAAATGTCCTGGTGAAAAAATTGGCAATGCTGTTTCCAGAGGCACGCTGTGATCACGCCACTGAGTGTTTCTTCATTCATCAGGGATGTTAGAAGGATTCACAAATGATACTGAGTCAAATCATTTGGCAACAATATAAAGAAACCTGGTATACATTATATTGAAAATCTTTTTATACACTAAAGGTGAATCAGAGAGAGATAATTGTTTGATGAAAACTCAGTGAAATAGGTGAATTCTCTCCACATCTTTTATCTTGAACTGTCCTAGTATCTGATCCTTTTTTAGCTTTAATTCAAACTGTGCTGTTGGAGTTTTTTTTTTTTTTCTTTTACCTTCTTTCTGTCTTATACTACACCATTTCAGAATTTTGCAATTGTTTCTTTTACTCTCTTTTAACATAACACAGAACACTTAAAATTCAAATCAAAGAACTGCTGACCTGGATACTGTACATTTCTGTTTCTTAGACAAGTATGATGATTCTAAGGCTCCATTTTATAATGCATCTTATTGATAAGATTTCTCAAATTTCCCGACCCAGGAATTTTATACCCAGGGTAAAAATGATGGGAAAGAGGCCCATTTATTTTGTTCCTCTCAAGTCAAGGCCCATAATCTAAACATTCTGAGTAGAGCAGCCTACCCTTCTGAACACAGGATGGCCTTTAGGAGCTAAGAAATCTGGCTTAAATCCTAGCTGTCTAGTGACCATCATGCTTTATCTCCTTGGCCCACTTACTGAACTGTGAAAAGCCTGCTTTCCTGAAATATGAAATACCAGTGTTGGTCTGAGTTTTTGAGATATTGCATCTGAAGCCATTAAGCACAGTGCTTGGCACATTAAAGAAGTATGCGGTAAATGGGCTGGTTATTATTATTATATAATTCCACAGTTGGGCAATACCAGTTCAGGATCTGTACTCCATTTCAAAATCCTAGCGCAGAGGCATGCGAACATATGCATATGTGCCCTGGGGAGAGGGAGGCTTCTTTCTGATACGGAAATCTTGCAACATCCAGTAAAACTATGAAGAAACAAAACATACACTCTTTCTCAGACCCCAAAACTTTATACAGATGACAGGACTTGCCTTCTCAATTCATGAGTAAAAAGATACAGATAGAATAAACAATAATTTTGGGGGGAAATTCTTGTGTTAATATACTGTACTTAACAGATCTAAGAAACAAAAACATCACAGAATATTTTGCTATGTAGACTAATAATGAAATTCACATATCATCTTACTTAGAGTTCAACACATCTTATGAGACTGTGGCAAAAACAGAGAGATGAAGTTTCCTGGGGAAAGGCAGTAGATTATTTTTTTTCCTGTTATTGTTTTTTTAGCATCTGGAGTTAGTTCTGTCATCTCCCTGAGAAAATAAAGCACATACTCCAAGGTCATTTGACCTGAAAATAAGAAGTTTTCTTTCTTTTGTATTTATCTCAGAATGTTGTATTCATTTGTTCTGCTTAAAGGAGAGTTAGTGTACACTCAGTCTTCTACCCCAGGGTTTGCAAAACATTCCTCAAGTGACCAATAGGAGGTTGCTAGTTGGTGGCTCAGTGGTAAATAATCTGCCTGTCATATAGGAGAAACGAGAGATGTGGGTTCAATCCCTGGGTGAGGAAGATCCCCTGGAGAAGGAAATGTCTACCCACTCCAGTATTCTTGCCTGGAAAATCCCATGCACAGAGGAGCCTGGTGGGCTAAGAGTCGGACACGATTTAGTGACTGAACAATAAGAATAACAAAGTCTTGCTGGAAAACCATCTACTGGAGGATTTCAAAGAGAAGATATGATGATATAATCTTTTTGCTTGTTGGTGGGGTTCTCATTTAATTTCAGGCATAACTGGAGGCAAGATAGGTAGAGATGGAAAGGTTGTCCAGACCAGTGAACTAGGGTTATAGAAGTAATGTCCTTTCCCTGTCCCAGAGATGTGCTTAGCATGACAATGCAAAGGAAAGGCAATTCTATGTATGATGCCTCATTATAATTTTCCAAAATAATTTTCTTTAACAAAATTCTCCTTCCTTTCCAACATTCTGCTTCATATAGATAGATACCTAACACACTCTGCTTGAACTGTTCTGGCTGCTAGACATTTCTGCAATTTGCTGCACTTGCCTGTAACCAAGGATAAGAGTTGCTGGGAAACACAGATCCCAATATATGTTACCACTACTGATGTGGAACTTGGGCTGAGGTCCCTATTTGTTAGGATAAATGGGTGAAAATCTTAAAGAATACCAAAGGTCATAGTAAATCCGGACTCATCTACTCTTCTAGATCTTTCTCACTCCCATTTGAGAATGGTGATATCAGGTTACATAATGTGAGAGATGAGCTTTTCAGCCTTTGAACAAAGAACTGAACTACCAGATGATTAGCAAAAAAAAACCCTATATAAGATAGCACAATGATTTGGACACAAATTAAGGCTTTCCATTAAAGAAAGAAGGAATCTTACTCTTTAATTAACATCAAACAACTTTAGATATTCCTTTTCTCTAGTTTCACTGTGCTTAGAGGGCATATTGGATTGAAGGAATCATGACAAATGCTCACGGCAAAGAATTTTCAGCTGCAGCAACCACACTCTGAGAGTCAGTACCTCTGAAGACCGTCAGCACTGTAATGCTGCTAAACTTTTTTTTTTCCTTCCCAGATATTTCCACTTATTACAGTACAAATGACCTATAAAATTCCTCTTATGCAAGATCGCATGAATACTTCATCAACCAATCAACTATGATTGTAACTGAGAAGTCTTTCTTTCTCACTGGGGTAATTGAAACCTTGATTAGCTTGCCTGAGTACTTATGTGTCTGTAATAGACACGGAACAAATAAATTGATACTGTAGTTAGATAGAGATTCAAGTCGTTCTTATTAACCTTTGTAAATAAGGTATGAATCACAGAGGTGGAGGCTAAATAAACAAATCAAACAAAATAAATATTTTCTACTCTCTTAAATTCTGGAGAGATGCTATGTTCCTTCTTCCTATAGACCGGATTGTTCTCTCTCCGCCTCCTTACTAGCTTAGACTGCCTTCTCCCACACTTAATTTTCACCTTCCCCTAAAGTTGTGTCTTTCTGCCTCCTTCCTTCCTCTTGGTCTCTTTGTCAGAAAAGTCATCTACTCCTACTCAGAGCTGACGAAAAACAAGCCCTTCCAACAGCCTACAAGGCCTGACATAATCTGGTCCTCTCCTACTTGTCCTGGGTCATTCAGTTCTATCCTCACTGCTCAATTTCCCTCAGAGACTTTACACTCATGTTCTTTCTGCTCTCACACAGAGCTACCAAAAGGGCTTCCCTGGTGGCTCAGCTGGTAAAGAATCTGCCTGCCAATGCAGGAGATGCAAGAGACCCAGGTTCAATCCCCGGGTCACGAAGATCCCCTGGAGAAGGGAATGGCAAACTGCTTCAGTATTCTTGCCTGAGAAATCCCACGGACAGAGGAACCTGGTGGGCTACGTCCATGGGGTTGCAAAGTTTAAATGTCTCCTAATCAGTGAGGTGCTGGAGAAGACTCTTGAGAGTCCCTTGGACTGCAAGGAGATCAAACCAGTCCATTCTAAAGGAGATCGATCCTGGGTGTTCATTGGAAGGACTGATGCTAAAGCTGAAACTCCAATACTTTGGCCACCTCATGCGACGACTTGAGTCACTAGAAAAGACTCTGATTCTGGGATGGATTGGGGGCGGGAGGAGAAGGGGATGACAGAGAATGAGATGGCTGGATGGCATCACCGACTCGATGGACACGAGTTTGAGTGAACTCCGGGAGTTGGTGATGGACAGGGAGGCCTGGCGTGCTGTGATTCATGGGGTCGCAAAGAGTCAGACGCGACGGAAATGAACTGTACTGAATCAGTGAGGATTTCCCTTACCATTTTACATAAAATAACCCACTAATGAACTTCCTAGCTCTATCCTCCTTACTGTAGTCTCCTAACATAGAAGGTCAAACCTAGTTAAACTTTCGATATGCTTCACATTTTCTAAGAACTGGAAGCTGGTGTTCATCAATTTACATAATAATACTTTTCTGCTTGGGAATTCTCAAAACATGAAATTCCCAAGAACATCTCTACATGTAATTCCCTACACGTCTCATATTTATTTATTGTGGAAAATCTGAGTGGTGGGGAAATAAATATCACCCACCTTCAAATGGTTGGTTTCTCTCCAGATCATCCAAAATTATGGTTCACTGACTTGTGTATTTCTTTTCTTTAAAATGACATTGTGTAGTGTTTCCAAGGCCTGAAATCCGTGACATTTGTCACATGGACATAGCACCACATACTGCAGTGAAAATTCACTTGTGTAGAGATGAGTGTTTACACAGAACCTCCAAGGTTACAAGAAAAAAATCTGTTTTAATTTTGGAAAGGAGATCTTTGTTTTAACTGCATGATCCACACACATTTGTAACACATAGCTTTGCCAGTCAGGTTCGGGTGGAAGGTTTAGATGAAAACTTCCTTGAGTTTATTTGTATAACTAACTCCCTTTTGGCAGAGGGCAGACTCATAGAAGAATCTAATCTGTTGCAGGAGAGGAAGATAGTTAAGTGAATTCCAGTACATGCTCACTAAAGGAGCCCTCTCTTGTATTCAGCACAACCAGCTTCCTGTTCAGCCTCCTTAAGAAACAAATAAAAAATTAATGCATCTTTCACATGCTGTACATATCAGGAGATTTGACAGACAAACAGATCTTTGAGCACCAGTGTGGTCGTGAAGAGAATCTCAAAGGTAAATTATTCAAAAAGGGAAGAAGGAAAAAAAAAGAAGACTGTTACGTGCAAATCTCCTTGGATATTAAATTTGCAGTTGGTTACAAAGTGGTCATACTTTGTAATGAAGGCTGGCTATAATCCCCAAGGCCTTCTTTTAAAATTTGCCTTACAACTGCAAAAACCATGGGATCTGAAGTTGGAGGAAAAACTGCCTCTCTTGTCACAGTCCATTAGAATGCTGAACTCTGATTAGTCAGAAGTTAATCTATAATCTGGAGCATGGTAGAGGTTTTCAAATGCTGCAGGTTTCTGCAGACATATTTTTCTTCATAGCTATTCGATTATCCCTCTTTCCATCTGGGAAAGAAAAACAATTGCGTTTGACATGCCTCTATGGACCTCGACTTGATTAAACTCTATGAAGCGCTTTGAGTGCCTATAGGAAGTTAATCTATAATTAAAAAAAAATTCTATTTTGAACCAAAGGAACAAAATGAAATTCTAAAGTGACTGATAAGATATTTTAATGGGAAAGCATCTCGGGGAGGGTTGGGTGGGGGGAAATGGCAAAACAAGTGGTATGTTTCAGCTCTGTGAGCTGAGTTTACTGCCTTATTAGTCACCATCTTAGAAGACAGAAGATGCAGCACAATCAATAAGGTTTTTGATGAGACCAATTTGGGTGAGTTGAAAAGCACCTCAGGGACTTGGATAAGAATATTAAATTATGTTGACAAGGAGAAATATACATTCAGAACAGGAAAGACCCCCAAAAATGCTCACTGCTGTCTTCTGCCTATGAGTAGGGTTCCATGACCTCCAACAGGAACCAATGCTGATAGTTAATCACTTTGAAAAGGAAATACTTCCCTATGTCTAACTAAAAGCTGTCAGTTTCTCAAGCTTATAGCTTGTCTATCATCTGCTGAGAAATAGAAATCTGGTCAATATCTTCCTTAAAAGTCTTTATATGTATGAACACGTAAAACAGTATAATGTGTTTACTTAAATACGTTATAATGTTAAAACAGTATAACATGTCCCTAGGAACCACTTTGCTGCCCGATGAGTCCCACAAATGTAAAGCTGATTCTCAAATGCAGTGTGGAGTGAATTTCCAAGTTCGAAGGGTAAATGTCAGGAGGAAGGATGAAGTCAGAGAGGCCCTTGAGAAAATTAGTCTGGACTTCAAATTAAGTTGCTCAGTATCATTTTCTAAAATAACAACACTCAGAGAGTTTTTTCTATGAATTTACTAATGTTTAGGTTTTGCCCTGGGTCTTCTATACTTGTTGGACATTATTTTTTAAATCCTAGGTTTCTCTGTTCTCAGATGTATGCCCCGCACTCCCCAAAATAAACAAAGCTAGGAAAATATACCCTAAAAGATGGGTTAACCGATATCTACAGTAAGGATATTCCCAGTTGTCCATCCTCTAACTCTCTCAACTTATCATAGCATTTGTTTTGCAACATTATAAGGTGTAACTGTAAACTTACAAGATTGGTTCTAATATATCTATTGAAACCATGAATCCCATCCTTCAAATGGCCACCTTGGGAAGCCACAAACTTATTTTGGTGAGGGCTATTACACTGTGATTGAAACTCCTCTTTCAGAATTGACCTCTGAATCAAATAAAATCAGTCTCATTGTTTTAGATTCACAATATTTTTGACCAGAGACTTTGCTACCCTGTGTGATCATACATCTTATTAATAAAACTTGACTCAATATCACTTTAGGCTATTTTCAAAAATCAAATCCACCCTCAAATTGCAAAGATTTAGTACCCTTGAAAAGATCTAAAGCACGTGCTACATAACCCTTCAGTTCAGTTCAGTTCAGTCGCTCAGTTGTGTCCGACCCTTTGCGACCCCATGAACCACAGCACGCCAGGCCTCCCTGTCCATCACCAACTCCCAGAGTTCACTCAAACCCTTATGGCAGAAAGTGAAGAGGAATTCAAAGGCCTCTTGATGAAAGTGAAAGAGGAGAGTGAAAAGGTTGGCTTGAAGCTCAACTTTCAGAAAACAAAGATCATGGCATCTGGTCCCATCACTTCATGGGAAATAGATGGGGAAACAGTGGAAACAGTGTCAGACTTTATTTTTTTGGGCTCCAAAATCACTGCAGATGCTGATTGCAGCCATGAAATTAAAAGACACTTACTCCTTGGAAGGAAAGTTATGACCAACCTAGATAGCATATTAAAAAGCAGATACATTACTTTGCCAACCAAGGTCCATCTAGTCAAGGCTATGGTTTTTCTCATGGTCATGTATGGATGTGAGAGTTGGACTGTGAAGAAAGCTGATCAGAAATCTAAAACAGGCATTTCCAAAATATTTTGGGAAATGTTATTATCTTTCGATTAAGATAACAATGGGGGTAAAAGTCCTTAAACTCTACACACTTCTGATTTGAGTTTAAAAAATAGTCCCTCCTCATATGCCACTGATTCATGATAAATAATCATAAATGAAGAGTCAAAAATCTTTCTAGTGAATGTGTACATGTTCCTGTATCTATGCTACATGCTTGATGCCCTTAATTATTTTACATTTGACTAGTTCCTCAGTGAACCTATTTCTGAGGGAAGACACACATCAAAAAATATTCATATATATATATAATGTGCATACACATATTAAATTTATATATGTAAATAAATTCTAATAAAGTGTTAAAAAATCCTCAGGACATATTGCCATTGACAATTTTTCTGTCCTTTGGGTGATGTGAAAGACAGGGAAAGGAAGAAAAGGCCCAGGAAGTAGAAAGGTAAGACAAAAGGAGCCATATTTGTATCCAGTGACTTATATCTTCTCTGAGAAGCAGGAAACATTCCTTGAGTAACTACCATGTAGGAGAATCAGCAAAAGTATTAATACACAAGGTTCTTGTGCTCCTGCAGATGGTAACTACAGACATGAAATTAAAAGATGCTTACTCCTTGGAAGAAAAGCTATGACCAACCTAGACAGCATATTAGAAAGGAGAGACAATGCTTTGACAACAAAGGTCCATCTAGTCAAAGCTATGTTTTTCCAGTGGTCATGCATGGACGTGAGAGTTGGACTATAAAGAAAGTTTAGTGCTGAAGAACTGATGCTTCTGAATTGTGGTGTTGTAGAAGACTCTTTAGAGTCCCTTGGACTCAAGGAGATCCAACCAGTCCATCCTAAAGGAAATCAGTCCTGAATATTCATTGGAAGGACTGATCCTGAAGCTGAAACTCTAATACTTTGGCCACCTGATGGGAAAAACTGACTCTTTGGAAAAGACTCTGATGCTGAGAAAGATTGAAGGCAGGGTGAGTGACTGAACTGAACTGAACTTGTGCTTCTGACACTTAGGGGTCATCTAAAGAAAGACTAGAGTGTTAGAATTCTTTAAGTCAATCTCTTATATTGTCCATTGAAATAGCATTCTAGAGTCTAGAGAGTAGATCCTACCTTTTAAAAAATCATTGTGAATAAAAGTCACATGTTCAGTTCAATCACTCAGTCCTGTCTGACTCTCTGCAACCCCATGGACTGCAGCATGCCAGGTTCCCTGTCCATCACCAGGGGAGGGAACCAAATTCTTTGTGAATAAAAATGTACTCTCTTGGACTAACAAGGCAGAAACTCTTTCACAGAAGTAAATGAATATGGCTTTGTTCAATTTACTTTTCACAAAGCCATCTTGATTGCCAGTCAGAACTCTGTGCTCTTCTAAGTAAAAAGTGATTGATGAGTTGCTATCCTACCTTCCAAGATATTATCAGCAAGATGTCCTTCCAGTAATTATGGGGAAGCACCTTTCCCTTTATTGATGTCTGAACAATCAGGATAATTTTTATATGTAGAGAAACATACAACAATCAGGATAATTTTTATATGTAGAGAAACATACATATATATATAACACTGAACAATGAGTGGGAGCCAAGCAATACAAATAAAAAAGGAAAGCTAATAAGGCACAGAAAAGCATGGCAAGATGGCCCCTAGAGGTCATGGTGGCCCTGAAGTGAATTTAACACTTCCATGCTATATTTTTGGTAAGGGAAATGTCATTTTCATGAAGTAGAAGAGAGCAGAACTCTCTGTTCCCTTGGATAAAACTGGAGACCCCAAGGACTGCTTCCATAACCATCATGTCAAGATATGCTTATCTTTCCCATATATGATGTTGTGCTGTGCTTAGTTGTTCAGTCATGTCCAACTTTTTGCGATCCCACGGACTGTAGCCTGCCAGGCTCCTCTGTCCATGGGATACTCTAGGCAAGAATACTGGAGTGGGTGGCCATGCCCTTCTTCAGGGGATCTTCCCAACCCAGAGATTGAACCCAGGTCTTCCGCACTCCAGGTGGATTCTTTACTGTCTGAGCCCCCAGGGAAACTTTAAATGATGTTAATATATGTTAAGTATTAACATGCATTCAGTTATCCAAATATTTCCTTTATGCGTGTTGCTTCAGTCCTGGCTTAGTTGAACAGCTTCTGAAAGGGCAGGTACTATGTTGGTTTGTCAGCTTCAGGTATGATATATTCAGATAAGCATCCAAGTATAATCTGAATAGCGTATCTAATACAAAGGCAGCATGTAGTAAGTATTTTTAATTAATGAAGACAGTGATGATTAATTTGGTGTAAATACTAGTTTAGCACATGTAATAACAATATTCTGACTTGGATTTATCTCTTTTGACAGTTTGGCCTTTTGAAATAGTTGTGCTTAATTTACAGGCGGGACAACTCTAAGGGCAGGAGGCATATTTACCATGAAGCTAAATGAAGCAAGAGCATCAGGACTCCTCACTTACATGGAGCAGGGGAGGGGCACTGGCAACATGTTCATCTGCCCACGTGTTTTTGCAAAGGTTGCAAAAGAAAAATATCTTTACAAATTTTTCCCTAAATGGATCCTCCCAATTAATGTAAACTCAGACCTCACAGATCCTCTGTTTAAGGGATACATAAAATGTATATATAAAAGGATGTATAAAAATCTGAGGAAAACTGTGGTGAAGAGTAAGGGAGGGACTTCCATGGTGGTCCAGTGGCTAAGACTCTCAACTCCCAGTGCAGGGGGCCTGGGTTCAATCCCTGGTTAGTGAACTAGATCCCACATGCTGCAACTAAAGATCCCATGTATCCCAACTGAGACCCGGTGCAGCCAAATAACAAAAAATATTTTTTATAAAATAAAGGAAATGCCAAACCATGAACAAAGATGGATAACTAAGCTCAGAAAAGATGGGATTAAGGGATATAACTGGATCCATTGACATGAAGTAGATATTTGTTTAAAGGACAAAGCTTATCTGATATCTTCCAGATTTCCAGAAGCAAAATAACAGGGCCAGGGATTGAACTCTAAGAAGAGAAGCTCTGTTTGAAAATTATAAAGAATTTTACAGTAAGAATGGCAAAGCAGTGGAACCAAGTCAAGTTATAAACCTGCTTTCTCTAAAAACCTACTTGAAAGAATAGCTAGGTAGCTGCTAAAAAGGTCTGGAAAAAATGCCAGGAGCCTAGGCTACAAGATAAACCCACAGGAAATTCCTCAGTTTCTGTGTGTTAGACACTCAGTCGTGTCCGACTATTTGTGACCCCATGGTCTGTCCATGTAATTCTCCAGGCAAGAATACTAGAGTGGGTTGCCATTCCCTTCTCCAAGGGATCTTCCCAACCCATGGATCGAATCTGTGTCTCCTGCTTTGCAGGCAGATTCTTTACCATTTGAGCTACCCTCAGTTTCTATTCTAGGATATTTTGGCTTTAGAAGTATGTATGTCTGAGTCCTTAGTTCATAGAACAGGAAAAATAACATGAATATATTGCTATTCAACCCCTTAAATCTGCGGTTGCTATAGGTAGAAAGAGTTGATTTGTGAAAATACCTGAAACCAATATTAGAGTGTGGATCACTTCACGATTGGGTTTGAATCAGGGTATTCTGCTTTAAGATCCTCTTTTCAAAACTAGAAATAATAAGGACATTGTTATATGGTGGTGATTGTGTTCTGGGAAGCAAGTCATTCCATATGTATATGAGCATTGCAGCTACATTCCACAATGTAAAACCCATCTCACTTGGGATTATATCCTTGATCATGACCTAGATTTGGCCAAATATCATTGCTTCCTTACTGATGGGACTATCCTTGTCTTACTATGCTAATGTTCTACTGCCCTCTCCTTTACTTTTTTCCTCCCTTGATACTATACCATTATTCATAGAGGGGTTTTCTGGCTTCATCAAGTTTTCTGCTTAATTTCATTAAGTTTTCTGCTTAAGTTGCCTTATATATTGGTATAGAGGGATTTTGCCATTAGGCTTGACATGTTGGACAAATAATTTACTAAGGGATTTAGGGAGTTTACAGACACACCGGATTTTATTTCTTGTATAAAACTTTCCAATAATAAATGTGCTTTAGATTTGACTTCTTTGAATGTGAACTTCTGTATAATGCCTCCCTGGCTACTACAATGAAATCTCAATGTTACTTTCTGCATACTGTGAGTGTTAATGTTTCAGGACTATAAAGGTAAAATACAACACTATGATATATTTAACAAATATAATATGACTAAATTTTATCCCATAAAACTTAAGACTATTTTTCTTCTTTTAAAATGCAGCAACTCCCGCAAATAAAAGAAGCTGAAATTTTTATTCCCTTCAAAGTGTTTTTGAAGATAACAAGATTTAGAGAAGGTAGAAAGATCAGCTGCATGTTTGAAGAATAGTCCTTCTGTAATGATTTTTACCATAAATAGAAAAACATCCTAGAGACATAACCAGGGGACTAGCTTGTCGCGGATAAACAATGACGATTTAAGGGGTCATAGTCAGTCAGAAGGGAATAGTAAATCACAAAGTAACGCTGACAATGAGAAGCTGGATACGAGATTGTACAAATGAAACAGAGTACACATGAGGTACTTCCAGTGCACTTGCATAGCCCACTCAAGAGCTGTATGTTCATGGAAAATATAGGTCACTTTGGGATTTCACAATGACAAGTGATGGGGTGAATGTAGACAAATTTAAGTAATTTAGTCAAATATTTGCTGAATCAATGTCAACAAAGGGTCGAAGGAATCATTAAAGTAATGAAAGGTTTTAGAAAAACTGGCCGAGGGAGGCAAGGGGGAGGAGAGAGACAACAGCTAGAGGGCTTTGAAGCATTTAATACAGAAGATCATTTATTATTAGATGTCTAGCACAGGAGGAGCACAATTACTAATTACAAATGTGGTTACCAATCAGGAAATATCTGCTGGTGACTATGTGTCACGCACTCTGTGGCGTGACAAAAATTCACATACGGGTGAGATACATATGTTCCAGAGGAAGTCACAGCATAAAGGAGAAGGTAGGTCTGCATGCCATCAATTATAATGAACGCAGTGTGACAAAATCACATGAGCCATGTGATGGAAGCATATGAACGAGGGAGCGATGAAACCTCCCTGGAGTTGTGGGGGGAGAGAATAGGAAAGATGAAAAGGCGAAAGTCGTCATCGAATGAGTCTTGAAGGAAAAAAATGATTTCATCAGGTAGAAGAAAGATGGTGATCATGAAGACATTTCAAGCAGAGGAAAAGAAGAGTGTTTGAGGAAGATTTAGAGTGCCAAGGTTTCCAAATGTTTGTTGAGACTTTACTGTCACCCAGGTGTGGCCATTTAAGGTCTAAGAAAGTGAGTCTCACTAAGCCTGGGATCACCCTGTACAGTATCCAAGATGAGGGCATCAGTTCTGTCTCAGGGGCAATATGTAAAGACGTGAATGTCACCTGGAAAGAAAGTGGAAATCAAGAGTGCAGTTGATAACCACATCTCTTCCAATGAATAATTCCCATCTTCTCTGAAAGCTAACCCCTCTTAAGGAGGGACTGCATTTGAAAGTTAAAACGCAAGAGACTGTATCTGTTTTCTGCAATTTCCCTATCAGAAATTCACCTCCACACCTTTGTTTGCATGTGCTATATTAAAGGTCAGCAAGTGTTTTCTGCAAAGGGCGAGACAGTAAATATTTTCAGCCTTTGGGATCATATGGACCCTGTCTCAAGCACTCAGCATCGCCATTACCATCACAGAATGAAAGCAGCCACAGAAATACATAAACAAAGGAGCTTGGCTGTGCACCAATATGACTTTATTAATAAAAGCATAGGGCATGCTGGATTTGGCCCTTGGATCACAGATTGCTGATCCCTAATCTATATCACAAGGGAGGTGATTACCAAAGGATGCCATTCTGAAAAACACAGCTAGATTATGAGACCACAACAGATAGGTTAAGTTGTGGAATATCCTTGATGGGAAGAAGTGAAATGCTAGACCTAGGAAGATTAGGCAGCTGTGTACATGATGTTCTTTCAAGAGGTACAAGAAAAGTTGCCTTTCTCCCCAATATTTCCTCTATCAGCAAGCCATGCAGCAGGAAGTTCCTGACAGCAGATTAATCTGTCTCTGCCGGATTAAGGCACTGTCTGGAATTTAAAGGGCACACATGCAGTAGAGAATGAGTGACAAACTAGTACTGCATTAGTTTATCAGATCAATTAGCTGACAGCTGGCAGGGAACAAGGACCAGGGCGAAAAGAATTCAAAATGAACTCAATGTCTTTGTAAGTCCCATAGAATTTTTCATATTTTTGGCACTGAAAATATGCTTTTACTCTCTTACATGCTTTGCTATTCATCCTATCTTTTGTCAGAGTTTCCTGTGTGCCTCTAGGTAAAGATCTCTGCATAGCCTCCATATTCTAGAAGATAAGGTTACTCTATTTAATTGAAATGATAAAGCCCTTGGGAAGACTCTCTCAAGAGGGGCAGAATTCATTTTTTTCCTCCTATACCACAGAAGGATATACAACTTATGAAATAGTTAGGATTCATAATAAAAAACATCTAATAGTAGCTAGTAAAGTCTTCTAAACAGGAATACACAGCAATTCCCATACTTATGGAAAAAAAGTTAAAATGCTAAAATCTTAAGTCTTAATCTAAAATATTGATTGTACAAGGAACTTTATAACTAATGCTGAAACGTGTCAGCTGTTACCATGTGGCTTTTCCATTTGGCAATTTTTTTCTTTCCATAGCACTTATTAGGTTCTAAGAAACTATACAATTTTTCTAATAATTATGTTTATTGTTTATTATCTCACCTTTTCCTTTACAAGTCAAATTTCATGAAGGCAGAGATTTTTAGTAAAAAGTGTCAGTAGCTAGGATGGTATCTTTAATTTAGTGAGTAGTCAGTAAATATTTGCTGAATGAATGAATGAGAAAAAGCAAGCAAGCAAGGTAGAAAAGCAGACCTGTCTTGTGTAAGTATATTCCAACTAAAGACAGAAAATAAACAAGGAAGGGTAACTTGGAAATAAACAAATAATCTTTTCTATTTAAAGTTCTATTCACCAAGATTCTTTTTTAAACAATTTAAGTGTGCATTTCACAAAAACAACTCCTTCATTTGTATTTTGTGAATTTGGAACTGTTGAGAATTCAAACAATGCCCAGCAGCAATGTACTTTTGTGTTCTCTATTTTATAGATACTCCTAGTTGCTAGCCCTAATCCATCAAACTTGAACCTTCTTACTTGCTGGTAGAGTTCTAGATCAGTTTGGCTGCTTATTCTCTGCACAGTCATGTTCAGGGAAGGAACTCTGTCCCCATCCCATGGGTAAATCATGATTAATCTAAGATTCTTTTTGATGGTGATTAGTTAAGAGATGGGCATGTGACCGAATCCTGGACAACAGAATTTGAAGAAAAAAGTCTGTCCAGGGGCTTCTGGAAGTTTTTCTCCTTAGCAAAACAAAACCAAGAAAACTTCATGGGAGACAATGACCTGTTCTTTGTTATATGTCACTATATTTCTATGTGATCCTTGAAACCACTGCAGCCATTTTGCAACCATGAGCCAACACGCCAAGGGTGGCAGAACAGAAGTATTTGCAAAATCCCAGGTATAGGTGATTATATCACAAAGTTGCTAAATTAATCATACCTGTAACTGCTTTACCTCTACATTTCTTGTGATATGAGATTAAAACCATACTCTTTGCATGTTACAGGGTGCTTGGGGCTGGTATGCGGGGATGACCCAGAGGGAGGATAAGGGGAGGAGGGAGGTGGGAGGGGGGTTCAGGAAGGGGAACTCATGTACACCCGGGGTGGATTCATGTCAGTGTATGGCAAAACCAACCATTATAATATTGTAAAATAATTGGTCTCCTAAAAAAAAATAATAAAAAAGAGAAAAAATAAAAAATAAAACCATATTCTTAAGCCAAGTTTAGTTATATCACAGTAAAAAGTATCCTGATAGATTATGAAAAAGAACAAATACAAAAATATGCTTGTCTGTTTAAAATAGAGCTAAAGCAATTATTTTCAGGCACTAACAAAAATATTTAAGAAACAATATCTACATATACAAGCAGTTATATTTACAGTAATAGTTATACATTAATTTGCTGTATTCATTAAAGCCCATTACCTAAAAGGTGATCTAAAACATATTCGGCCTAAATAATGCTCAAATGTAATAAAAATGTATTTCTATGAAAATATTCTCTATTATTATATATTTAGACTTTTAATATAGTGTGGAAGAACCACCACATTATTATATTTTATCTTAAATTGATTTTTTATTTATAAATCTCGTATTTTAAACTAAGGAGAAAGAACTTGGGGAAATACTTTCTTAGAGATGTCATCTGATAAAGGAGATATCATCTGATGAAGGCTTATAACACTAAAAATAACCTTCAAAATCAAGTTTCCAGGTTGTTAGGGACATCAACCCATATCTCCCATCTAGAGATTACAATAGGTCACTACAATAGTTATTATTTTATCTACATTTTACTTGATTATCTCTCTTGCTCTTCTGAATCACTGTTGCATTTGTCTGTAATGTACATGGAAATTGTTTCTTTTTCTTCTAAATCAAGGACAAATGATCAAAAACTAATTATACATTATTCCAAACTATTCCATCTCCAGTATAAACAAGTTTGGCTCTTTCATGCACTATTAATAAAACCTGAAAAAAATAAAATGACTTCAGCTAAACCATCATACTGAGTAATCCACTAATTTCAACACAGAATTTTTAAGATCTTGAAGAATAATACACTTTGAACATATTACTGGCCCCTTGCCAGGGGGAAGTTTGATGAGGGCATTATGTAAAACAAAAAGAGAAGGAAGATTATACTGGTTTATTTATAGGTGACACCCAATAGTCAATGATGATTAGCATGGCACCAACAATCAGGTATTCTGAAAAAGGCATCATGAAATGAGCTAATTAATATTTTAAATCACAACTAAAGGAATGACTAATAGCACTATCCACTAAATGCTGATGATCATACACATACAGGCATAAGCTGCTAGGAATTATTACGGGTAAATAAAAATTTTAGAGCTTAAATCTTCACAAGATTTTAAGAAAAATATATTCACAATCTAAATACATATGTACATGCAAAGAAATGTCTGGAAGAATGTATGGCAAGATATTAATATTAGTTATCTCTGGGTAGTAGGATTTCAGTTGATTCTTTTTTCTTTTTTGACTATGGTTTCCAATTTTCCTAAAATTTACATGTACAATTTTAAACTTTTACGAGTCATATGAACCAGAACATCTTTCAATGATACAGAAAATATTAGTAATTAAAACAATAATACACATCCTTTGGCAGTGGCAGTCATGGAGAGGACCTAAAGGTCCCAGGAAAAACAAACAAACAAAAAAAAACACAATACTTTTCATTGACCAATAATTGAAATTACTGTTGTATAATAAATTGATGTGACAAACAGATTTATTGTTAATTCATCTAGTACAAATTTTGCTTCTTAATTTGAGTCATCTTGTATTGTTTTCCACATGAAAATTGAAAAAAAAAAACCTAAGGTCAGGCTTCTCAATCTTGGCAAGGATTATTTCTTTGCTGTGGGGGACGTTAATGTACATTGTATTATATTTAGTGGCATTCTAGGCTTCACCCATTAGATGCTAGGAGCACTTCCTCCCTGTTTGTGACAACCAAAAGTGTCTCTAGACCTTGCCAAATGTCTCCTGGGAAGCAAGATCATCCCCGAATGAGACCCACTACTCCAAAGTAACACCAGACAGTCGGTCTTTAAGGAATTGATTTTGCCCTAGATAAAATGGTTCAATTGCCCTATTGCTCAAGAGAGCTGTCAATCATAAGAAGTAATTGAAGCTTGGTTACTCCTTGTCCAAGCAAATGATAGAATAACCTTTAGATCATAATAACTGCCTGAAAGCTGCTTCCCTGCAAATGAAATAGCTATCTTTCCACTTTGAACTCATCATAGAAAACTAGGAAATATACATGTTTACCACTAAACATTAACACCAAATCAGCTGGAGAAGAATAAAAAAGAAAGGACTTATTAAATGTGAAAGGCTGTGATACACATCACTTCTTTGAAGGCTTCCTTATATCAGACAAAATGTCTCTCCTCTCCTCTCACAAGTCCTTTGTATATATGTATCATTTTATTATTAGAATTTGTTGCTTCAATGCTCTTTCCCACTAGAATGTGAGATCTGGATGGCCAAATTTTTTATTTTCTTCATCATTGGTCATTTGGTTTATTCACTGCTGAAATAATTCATTGAATCAATGAATTATATATATATGAATGTGTATACACACACACACACACACACACACATACACACATACACTTAGTGATTAGCACTACCCTTGACCCATGGTAGGCTGATCACAGAGTAATCACAGTAGTGCTGGTCACAGAGGATTCGGAGATAAGCACGTTACAGGGTAAAATGTGCTAGGATGGAGTATGAAAGTGCCCAGAAGGGATGTCTAGACCAAAGTTGGGGCAGTAGGGAGGGCTTCTTAGATGAAGTGACTTAAACACTTTGGTAAAAGAATTGGAGAGCAAGTATGGGGAGGAGAAGAAGAGGGAGTGGACATATAGGGGAAAAAAAGGAGCTCCATGGCTATGGTTCCAAGGAGAGTCCTGTCTTCTACTGCCTGTACTGCTAGGGCCACTTTTCTGATGAACAAATAAGGATGAAGCAGAATGAAGAAAAACAGCAAGCTGAGAGGGTGGCACCAGTAGCATTTTAGCCTCTGGCATCTTCCTGCTTCCTGCTTAGGTTTTAACAGGCAGGCTTTGATAATAATCAATAGCTTTGGCCAGTCTCAGGCAAACCAGGAAGGTCAGCTCATACACCTTCTATCTTACCTTATAACTTTCCTACTAGTGAAACCTAGTAGGATCCTGTGAGACTCCTGGGCATGGAAGCCTTTTTACATTCAGCTTTTCTCCTTTGAAGGAAATAAATTACAGCCTCCAGGACCTTCTCTGAGTTCCAAAGGGCAGATTATAACAGCTGCTAATCTGGGAAGGGAGGGGACACAGAGACAAAGGAACAGCCAGGAAACAATAGTTCAGCCTTGGGGCAGGGTCCTGGTTCCACCCCAAGGGATTTGTTTTTCAGTTGCTCAGTCCTGTCCTACTCTTTGTGACCCCATGGACTGCAGCACACCAGGCTTCCCTGTCCTTCACCATCTCCCAGCAAAGAGGAAAAGTTAAAATTTTACAAAGCTTCCTTCATGGGGTCGCAAAGATTCAGACACGACTGAGCGACTGAACTGAACTGAACGGAACTTCTCCTTCTGCCTCTGTAACTCAGCTTGCCCCTTGCAAAGTCTAGATCATGTAGGTCACGTAGTCTCAGAACGTGGGGACTTGCAGTATTAGGAACTGGAATTTATCTCACTCACCCTTGTCCTGCTCTTTGCAATCACCCAGCCCCTGTAAACCTGCTTAATTACGCCTGTTCAGGTCAGGCATCCCCTACTCCATCTTGAGCACTGTTCATGCATGGGTGAAACCCTTAGTTTAAACCAGTCTATTAACAGCTAGTGTTGCCCACTACAGTCTGTTTTTAAAAACTCTGTAATCCCTTTGTTCGGGGCTCAGAGCTTGGAGTGTAAACTCCTCTGGACCCGCTAGCATAATAAACCTGAATTCTCCAACTCTCCGAGTGTGGTGCTTGGTTTCTCGAGTACTGGTTTCTGCAACACCAGAGACTGCTCAAACTCATATTCATTGAGTCAGTGATGCCATCCAACCATCTCATCGTCTGTTGTCCCCTTCTCCTCCTGCCTTCAATCTGTCCCAGCATTAGGGTCTTTTCTAATGAGTCAGCTCTTCGCATCAGGTGGCCAAACTATTGGAGCTTCAGCATCAGTCCTTCAGTGAATACTCAGGATTGATTACTTTAGGATTGACTGGTTTGATCTCCATGCAGTCCAAGAGACTCTCAAGTCTTCTCCAACACCACAGTTCAAAAGCATCAATTCTATAAGGCTCAGCCTTCTTAATGGTCCAACTCTTACATCCCCACGTGACTAATGGAAAAACCATAGCTTTAATTAGACGGACCTTTGTTAGAAAAGTAATATCTCTGCTTTTTAATATGCTGTCTAGATTTCTCATAGTTTTTCTTCCAAGGAATAAGCGTCTTTTAATTTTATGGCTGCAGTCACCATCTGCAGTGATTTTGGAGCCCAAAAAATAAAGTCTCTCACTATTTCCATTGTTTCCCCATCTATATGCCATGAAGTGATGGGACGGGATGCTACAATATTAGTTTTTTGAATGTTGAGTTTTAAGCCAGCATTTGCACTCTCCTCTTTCACTTTCATCAACGGGCTCTTTAGTTTCTCTTTGCTTTTTGCCATAAGGGCGGTGTTATCTGCATATTTGAGATTGTTGATATTTCTCCCGGCTATCTTGATTCCAGCTTGTGCTTCATTCAGTCCGGCATTTCACATGATGCATATAAGTTAAATAAGCAGGGTGACAATATACAGGCTTGATGGACTCCTTTCCCAATTTGGAACCAGTCCATTCTTCCATGTCTGGTTCTAACTGTTGCTTCTTGACATGCATACAGGTTTCGTAGGAGACAGCTAAAGTGATCTGGTATTCCCATCTCTTTAAGAATTTTCCACAGTTTATTGTGATCCACACAGTCAAAGACTTTAGCATAGTCAATGAATCAGAAGTAGATGTTTCTCTGGAATTCTCTTGCTTCTTTGATAATCCAACAGATGTTGGTAATTTGATCTCTGGATCCTCTGCCTTTTCTAAAATCAGCTTGAATACATAGGAAGTTCTTGGTTCACGTACTGTCGAAGACTAGCTTGGAGAATTTTGAGCATTACTTTGCTAGTGTATGAAATGAGTAAAATTGTGCGGTAGTTTGAACATTCTTTGGCATTGCCTTGCTTTGGGATTGGAATGAAAACTGACCTTTTCCAGTCCTCTGGCCACTGCTGACTTTTCCAAATTTGCTGGCATATTGAGTGCAGCGGTGTCACAGCATCATCTTTTAGGATTTGAAATAGCTGAACTGGAATTCCATCACCTCCACTAGCTTTGTTCATAGAGATGCTTCCTAAGGCCCACTTGACTTTTCAGTCCAGGATGTCTGCCTCTAGGTGAGGGATCACACCCTCTGTTGGTTATCTGGTTTATGAAGATCTTTTTTGTATAGTTCTTCTGTGTATTCTTGCCACCTCTACTTAATCAGACTGGTTCCAAATAGGAAAAGGAGTACGTCAAGGCTGTATATTGTCACCCTGCTTATTTAACTTACATGCAGAGTACATCATGAGAAATGTTGGGCTGGAGGAAGCACAAGCTGGAATCAAGATTGCTGGGAGAAATATCAATAACCTCAGATGACACCACCCTTACGGCAGAAAGTGAAGAACAAAAGAGCCTCTTGATGAAAGTGAAAGAGGAGAGTGAAAAAGTTGGCTTAAAGCTCAACATTCAGAAAACTAAGATCATGGCATCCGGTCCCATCACTTCATGGCAAATAGATGGGGAAACAGTGGAAACAGTGGCTGACTTTATTTTTCTGGGCTCCAAAATCACTGCAGATGCTGATTGCAGCCAGGGAATTAAAAGACGCTTACTCCTTGGAAGGAGATTTATGAACAACCTAGATAGCATATTAAAAAGCAGAGACATTACTTTGTCAATAAAGGTCCATCTAGTCAAGGCTATGGTATTTCCAGTGGTTATGTATGGATGTGACAGTTGGACTGTGAAGAAAGCTGAGCGCCGAAGAGTTGATGCTTTTGAACTGTGGTGTTAGAGAAGACTCTTGAGATTCCCTTGGACTGCAGGAGAGCCAACCAGTCCATCCTAAAGGAGATCAATCCTGGGTGTTCATTGGAAAGACTGAGGTTGAAGCTGAAACTCCAATACTTTGGCCACTGATGCAAAAAGCTGACTCATTGGAAAAGACCCTGATGCTGGGAAAGATTGAGGGCAGGAGGAGAAGGTGATGACAGAGGATAAGATGGTTGGATGGCATCACTGACTCAATGGGAACGGGTTTGGGTGGACTATGGGAGATGGTGATGGACAGGGAGTCCTGGCGTGCTGTGGTTCATGGGGTCGCAAAGCGTCAGACACAACTGAGCGACTGATCCGAACTTCTTAATCTTCTGCTTCTGTTAGGTCCATAAAGTTTCTGTCCTTTACTGTGCCCATCTTTGCATGAAATGTTCCCTTGGTATCTCTAATTTTCTTGAAGAGATCCCTAGTCTTTCCCATTCTATTGTTCTTGATTTCTTTGCATTGATCACTTAGAAAGGTTTTCTTGTCTCTCCTTGCTATTCTTCGGAACTTTGCATTCAGATGGGTATATCTTTTCCTCCTTGCCTTTTTCTTCTCTTCTTTTCTCAGCTATTTGAAAGACCTCCTCAGACAACCATTTTGCCCTTTTGCATCTCTTTTTCTTGGGGATGGTTTTGATCACCACCTTCTGTACAATATTACAAACCTCTATCAATAGTTCTGCAGGCATTCTATCAGATCTAATCCATTGAATCTATTTATCACTTCTACAATATAATTGTAAGGGGTTTAAGTCATACCTTTATGGCTTAGTGGTTTTCCCTACTTTCTTCAATTTAAGCCTGAATTTTGTGATAAGGGGTTCATGATCTGAGCCACAGTCAACTTTCTGTCTTGTTTTTGTTGACTGTATAGAGCTTCTCCATCTTTGGTCACAAAAAAATATAATCAATCTGATTTCAGTATTGACCATCTGGTGTTGTCTATGTCTAGGGATTTGGAGAAGGAAATGGCAACCCACTCCAGTGTTCTTGCCTGGAGAATCCTAGGGACGGGGGAGCCTGATGGGCTGCCGTCTATGGGGTCACACAGAGTCGGACACGACTGAAGTGAATTAGTCGTAGCAGCATGTCAAGGGATACATCTAACATCTTTGAGATCTTCTGCAGACTAAAACTCCCAAAAATCGAAGATGAACTACTTGATGGAGTATTCTTCATTCCAGAGAGAAGCTCATAGTTTGATAACCTGAAGAACCACAGCTCATCAGCAGACCATGAAAGGCTCGGTTAAAGAAATGCACGCCCTACACACACCCTGATCCAAATTATCAACTCCATCCTTGAACCATTGCTATAAAACTCCTCACCCAATCCTCCTGGGTTGGGACACATGGTTTGGTGGGACCTGATCCCATTGTGTCCCTCTTTGCCTGGTAAATCAATAAAGCTATTTTTTACCACTTCACCCAAAACTCTGTTTCAGAGATTTGATCTGGCACCAGTGCACAGAAGCTGAATTTCAGCGTAATTTCCTGGTGGTTGGAAATAAATTTAATAACTTATTTATGGGGAACACTTACTTGAAAAATTCTAATTGAGTAGTTATTGCTAGAACTAAACATAATGTATTTTGTTTCCTGGTTCTAGTAATTACTAGACTTTAATGAGAAAAGTAGGTATTGAAATGATTTGTTAATATTTTCAGTGTTAGCTATCACATTGTCTTAGATTTCTAGAGGGTAATATCCAGCTTGCCATAAACAGTTCTGAAAACTTAGAGAAATATTTTTAGAAACACTTATATCTTAAAGAGTAGGGAATGGCAATCCACTCCAGTATTTTTGCCTGGAAAAATCCATGGGTAGAGGGGCCTGGCATGATGCAGTCCATGGGGCCACAAAGAATTTGACATGATTGAGTGACTGAGCACACATACATGTTATCTTAAAATGCACAAGCTGGAATCAAGATTGCCAGGAGAAATATCAATAACCTCAGATATGCAGATGACACCACCCTTATGGCAGAAAGTGAAGAGGAACTCAAAAGCCTCTTGATGACAGTGAAAGAGGAGAGTGAAAAGGTAGGCTTGAAGCTCAACATTCAGAAAACGAAGATCATGGCATCTGGTCCCATCACTTCATGGGAAATAGATGGGGAAACAGTGGAAACAGTGTCAGACTTTATTTTTTGGGGCTCCAAAATCACTGCAGATGCTGATTGCAGCCAGGGAATTAAAAGACACTTACTCCTTGGAAGGAAAGTTATGACCAACCTAGATAGCATATTGAAAAGCAGAGACATTACTTTGCCAACCAAGGTCCATCTAGTCAAGGCTATGGTTTTTCCCATTGTCATGTATGGATGTGAGAGTTGGACTGTGAAGAAAGCTGATGGCCGAAGAATTGATGCTTTTGAACTGTGGTGCTGGAGAAGACTCTTGAGAGTCCCTTGGACTGAAAGGAGATCCAACCAGTCCATTCTAGAGGAGATCAATCCTGGGTGTTCATTGGAAGGACTGATGCTAAAGCTGAAACTCCAATACTTTGGCCACCTCATGCAACGAGTTGACTCACTGGAAGAGTCTGATGCTAGGAGGGATTGGGGGTAGGAGTAGACGGGGACGACAGAGAATGAGATGGCTGGATGGCATCACCGACTCAATGGACATGAGTTTGAGTGAACTCCGGGAGTTGGTGATGGACAGGGAGGGCTGGCGTGCTGTTATTCATGAGGTTGCAAAGAGTCGGACACGACTGAGCAACTGAATTGAACTGAACTGAATCTAAAATGTGTACACATTTTAAAACCATTTATACCAGTAGGCATTTTTCTCATATTGGTGAATGTGAGTTTTCTTTATCCATGTATGCCTTTATTACATCTTCCTTTAGTTCCTCACAATATTTACCGTTTTTATACAAGGAACAATAATATCAGAAAAATAGGGCATCTACTTCTGGCCCAAAGTAAACAGTCAAACAGAATACAAGTTGATAGGTAACACTGTTTTCTAAAGAAGAATTCAAAGATGTCTGTTCTGTTCTCTGGCATAGCTGGGGAATGAGGTATTCTGGTCAAATATTCTGCTTAATAATGTTACCATATATTTTACATGGATTGCATATTTTCAAAGAGTTGCAATAGCTCAAAATAAACCTAAGGCTATGTAGCCAGGGTGGTCCCAGCTGAGCTCAAAGGGAATTATCTGGGTGTGTGTGATTAAACAGAGGGAGCTGGTGGGACCTTAGGGTTCTATTTGCATGAAAGGATTTATACTGATTCTTTATTTATCCCTTACTTCTAGGAAAAAGAAGATTCCTTCCTAGTTGCTTAATGAAAGGGAGGAAGGATGGCAATGGAGGGGTTTATAGTCTTAGGATCCCCATTAGGTCTCTAGAACATGAACAAAAAATTAATTCTCCAAGGAGAAAGGAATTAGAGGAAAAAAGAAATTTTTTAAGAATGGCCCTCGGAAGCATGACTTTGTCTGCACTGAGCATAACCCCATACTCTAGTACTGCGAGGATTGATGGTAAAATTGAAACATCAGGAGACTGCAACCTTGGTCGAGATGTGGGCATTATCACTGAGGGCAACCCAAGTAGCTTTGCCAGCAAAAGGTATTCAGCAGAGGGGAGTGGGAGCTGTAGGACAGAAAGGGCACGACTTTGTCTTTGTTCAGTTCTATATTCTTATCACCCTAGAACAGTAGGCACCCTAGAATAGTAGGCTCTCAAACATTTGTTGGCAAGTATCTCAAGCTTCCCTGGTAGCTCAGACAGTAAAGCGTCTGCCTACAATGCAGGAGACCCGGGTTTGATCCCTGGGTCGGGAAGATCCCCTGGAGAAAGAAATGGCAACCCACTCCAGTACTCTTGCCTGGAAAATCCCATGGACCGAGGAGCCTGGTAGGCTACAGTACATGGAGTCGCAAAGAGTCAAACATGACTGAGCAACTTCACGAATCAAGTAGTGACTATAGATCACATGTTTTTGAGCCCAAATGAAATGACTCTATAATGTACTTGTGGGAATGGAGACTTTGCAGAGAGCTTGAGTCCTGCCAATGGGGGTAAAGAAGAAATAATTGGGGCTATTTGGATCATTGTTACTATGGTAAACATATGAATTCATTGGGGATGAGACACTTTGCTTCAAATAAAACTATACTACTCAAGAGGCACAGAAACGTTTTTGCTGTTTCTCAAGGGCATCTTCATAATGTTATGAAAGTGAAAGTTGTACTCAGTCAGTTGTGTCCAGCTCTTGCGATTCCATGGACTGTAGCCCTCCAGGTTCCTCTGACCATGGAATTCTCCATACAAGAATACTGGAAGAGGTTGTCATTCCCTTCTCTAGGAGATCTTCCCAACCCAGGGATTGAATCCACATCTCCTGCTTGGCAAGCAGATTCTTTACCATCTGAGCCACCAGGGAAGCTCTTATAATACTAATTACCATTTTATTGGCAAAGCAAAAATGCATCAATTTATGAAGCATCTAATAGATTTTTGATAATGGAACTCTACATAATAAATTTTATGTTACTGATGAAGACTCTTCTTTGTTAAAGAACATATTTGGTTTCTTACATAAGTCCACCATTTTTACAATATTGAGCTAAATTTTCCTTTAAATGTCAAGTGCTTTGTGAATTGAAGGCTTAAAAATATGTCAAAATAACTTAGCCTTCTTGGATCAGGAATTATATGCACAATCCTTTATGTAAAAATTCATCCTCATTTCTTTAAAGGCAAATTGCCTTGAATGAATGAATAAAATGTTGTATATATCATCAATTTAGTTGTCTGAGTCTAAGTAAATGCACCTTGGTTTCCAGTTATAATTCAGATTTAGATATGACTGAGGCTTTGTAAAGAGGAAAATGGGTTGAGGAAAATGAGAGCTTCTCAAAATTAACTAATCTCCATAAGCCATAATGGCTACAAGGAGCTCTCAAATAAGGTTACACTTTAAAAGAACAATTACTTTAAGACAGAAGAAAGTACATCCCTAACTGAGAATTAAGAGTGACTTCGGTTGTCAGAACTCCTGATGCTGCACTAGCTACAGGAGCAATTAACACAGGATGACGATCATACATTTGCCTCCGAGCCTTCATTTAGTTTTGATGCTGTGCTCCCCAAGTTTCTCTCTGTTCTAAGAGGTTTAAGTCCTCTTAGGCACTTCCTGTTTCGTTCTGCTGCTTCCACACTGTCCATACTTGACTTTTCCCAGTCTGGGAGGAGAGTTCAAGTTTGGTGATTATGGCTTATTCAGCCAAACTTAGGATGGTCTGGGTTTAAGGTAATCTTCGTTCTTTTGAAAACCACTTTCATTTTCAACATTGTGATCTTATCCTGAAGACACAAGTCATTAAAGAATCTTGAGTCAGGAAAGTAACATTATCTTGTTTGTTCGGTTTTTTAAGCTTTGCTCTGACTATAATGTGGGGAATGGATTAGAAGTTAGAAATGTTAAGAGATGGAGGGAGAGAGACCAGTCAGATCATCATTGTACTAGTCCAGCTGAGAGATGGTTGGGGGCCAGAACTAAAGTAGAGTCAGTGGGTTTGAAGAGAAATGTGTGAAGATTTAGGAGGTAAAAGCAACAAGGTACTTCGCAGGTGGCAGAGTAGTAAAGAATACTTCTGTCAATGAAGGAGAGACCAAGTTCAATTCTTGGGTTGGGAAGATACCCTGGAATAGGAAATGGCAACCCACTCTAGCATTCTTGCCTGAAAATTCCATGGACAGAGGACACTGGCAGGTTACATTTCAGTGGCGGGGAAAGAAGTGGACATGATGAGCAACTGAACATGAGAAGCAAAAAGACTGAACAATGGCATACAACTCTGATTTATAGATATCACTTAACCTCCTAACACTTGGCCGTTGTAATGGTCATCTAAGAGGTGTTGAAAAATGGTTAAAGTCTTTATTTTTCAAAAAAATTGTTTGTCAGATGAACAGTAACAAATATTTATTTTGTTGAGGAGAAATCTGCTAGCAATTTTAATAGTAATAGTAACATTTTCTTAAGTTAGGTCAATGAACCTAATAATCTTATAAAGCCTTATTCCTCTATTTCTAGCATATGAGGATGCTCACACAATGAATATTTACTGAGTGCCTGGGTAACAGATTGTTCTTAAAAAACAAAGCAAAACAAAAACACAGAAGCAGCAGGAAACTGACAGAATTAAAAGAGAAAAGAAATATTTTCTATAATTTATTTGGAGCTATGAAAGTTATTGAAGTATAATACTTGCCTTGAACATTTCCCAACAGCTGAAATTAATTTTTATGCCTAAGCAAGATACTGCATGGTGGTGAAACATATAAGGTTCACTGATTTTGAATATTGTATTCAAAATATCTCGAAAGAAAAAAGACTAAGAGGTCAACTTTTGAACTAGTAGAATGACTGAAGCATAAAGGAGAATAAGCAAAAGAGATGTTTCAATATTATATAAACATGGAATTCAATTTTCTTTCACAAAATATTCGACTTAATTATAGGTGTTATTAATTAACCTTGCCTGTATTAATAAGCATTTTTAAAATTTTCCTGCTCTCAGAGAAGCTAGCTAGAAAGAGAGTCTTAATTTTGAACATAGAAATGTTTCCAATTACATATATCTTTATGTCAATATATAAGACATGCAACTGAACATCTAGAATATCCTTATTAGTTGGGTAATATATATATATATATTTTTTTTTATTAGTTGGGTAATATATAATAGGAATGATATGAATAATTTATAAAGCAATATCTCATAGATATTATCCAATTGTACTTTCATTCATTTGAATGTGATTATTTTGAAAAAGGTCTTAGTCCATAATGTCCAACCCTTTATGTTTATTTCCATTTGCACCATCCTTTAGAGGCTATCTCGTTTAGGAAGATATATTTTTGGTATCTGCATTTTGCTTATGCTATATATACCAAATATATCTCCCAAGATGAAACTCTGAGCTCATCTGGAAGTAATTTTTGGTAGCACATGAATCCGAACTCTTATTTTCTTCTCAGCACTACTGGTATTTTATTGTTTCCATCTATAGTCCAATATGCTTTTAAGTGCCAAGAACCCTAAGGCCAAACATACAAAGCACTAAGAAAATGGGAACTTTTGGTGATGACAGCTTTGGCGTCTCTTTCAGGCCTATTCCCTCCCCTGGGAGAGTAAAATCACTTTAAGTGCACTATGAAACAGGACCATGATGAACACAGATGATTGACTGAAGTTGGTGATGTTGATTTAGGAGTCTTCGGCCTATAGGTCAGGTGTAAAACCCTTAAACCTGCTTGTCAAAGTCAGCTTGTCAAAGTCCTATGGATTTTTCCCAGACTGCCTAAATGTCACTTTCTCTTTGACGGCTTCTCTGGGCAGCTCTGGCAGGGTTAGGCAACTCTTTTGTATTATTATAGCACCATGCTATATTCCTGTAGCAGCACTTATCAAACTATATTGCATTTGTCCATTTCCCTCCACTCATGGATAGAGAGAAACCATTCTCTTCCTTTTATCTCTGGACTAGAGCATTACCAAAATCAAGCTGGCTCTCAACAAGTAAGAATTGAATGGATAGGCAAAGAATGACTAGTAATACTCTCCATCTGCACAGAACAGGTTATGAAGTGTTCTCACATCATGGTGAGGAAGACATGGAAGGAATTATCACCCATATTTTATAAATGAGGAAACCCCAGAGATGTTATATGACTAATCCAACTTGAAAACAGCTAAAAAGTTGCATACCTACTTTTCATGCCAGTAAATTGATAAGGATTTGTAAACAGAAGAAGTAATATTCAGTAGGACAGATGGCAATGGCTGACAAAAGATACAGTGTAGGAGAGGTTACCTGTTATGAAAGCTCCCAAACTCTTAGCAGGTTCTCAAGAAGGTAACTTCCATGCACACAAAACTGGACTTCAAGTATTTCCAAAGAGAATGATTTGTGACAAATAAATCATTTCCCTGTACTCAAGCTACACCCACAGTGAAGCCAGGAGACAAAGAGACATACCCTGTTTATGTATGTAATACAAATGTCTCTTTCTCAAATTCCCACCATGAATCATAGACTCTAAAAGAAAGTTGTTCTTAGAGATCAGTAGTATAATTCTGTCATTTCCTAACTAACTTACTAGCTAAATAGCTAGAAAGACACATGACTTAACCTAACCACATAGCTTATTTGTGAGAGCACCAGGACACACAATTAGTTCTTCTTATAATTAATATCCTGAGCTTTTAAAAATTAAGTTATGATTGAGAGATAATATAACTATAGCTCTTAGAAAGTCTTCTAAGCAACTGGATAATAAGACTAAACATAGGCTGTCACAGAAGAATTGTCCTTAAATAAATGCTACAACATGAGAGAAGTAAAGCAAATTTTCCTCAGTGTCCATGTATTGGGGAGGTGAGGGGCACATAATATGACAGTGTTTTAGGATACAATTCATGTTAAAACAAAATCCATTTTCATAGAGATTGACAATATTAATTATATTTATTTATCTCTTTATTCACCCATAGACATTGATGCTATCCAAACAATTATTTGATTTCTCTTTACCATGTGTCAACTGAAGTATATTTACTAGTCCCCGGTTTGAGTGAACTCCGGGAGTTGGTGATGGACAGGGAGGCCTGGCATGCTGTGATTCATGGGGTTGCAAAGAGTCAGACATGACTGAGCGACTGAACTGAACTGAACTGAATCCTTTTAACAGATTTTTTATTCTTTTCAAAAATAATTCAAGTAATAACTACTTGAATAACCTGAGTGTGTGTTCCTATGTTCATGTCGTATTTACAACACCAAAGTTTTGAAAAAAAAAAAAAAAACAAATCTACCAATAGAACACGTTTTACTACTAAAAAATAAAATATGCATGCCTATTAAGGCGCAAAGAACAAAGGCCAATAAGCTAATATTCTCAATAAAAAATAACACAAATGATCATATTTATGAAAGTTTTTCATTTAGTTTCTATTACCAAAGCTGGGGTGTGCTCTGGCTCACATGTCCTAAATCAGCAGATGAAAGCAAATGTTTTCTACAAGTATGTTTGTAGCTCAGAGACTGCGTAAATGACACCAAAATCAAATTATTTCATGGGGCCAACGATGCATGATATAGGATGCTAGGGGCTGGTGCACTGGGATGACCCAGAGGGATGATATAGGGAGGGAAGTGGGAGGAGGGTTCAAGATGGGGAACACATGTACACCCGGGGCAGATTCATGTCAATGTATGGCAAAATCAATACAATATTATAAAGTAATTAGCCTCCAATTAAAATAAATAAATTAAAAAATTTAAAAAAATAAAAGAGAGAGCCTTATTTAGCAAATAATTGCTTTGAGGATAGAAACATACCTCAAACTGCAATGAATTAGTTTGTTGACAGATCCTCCTACTGGGCATAATTGCTAGAATTCCTTCTTTAAGAAATGGACTTATTTGATATCAACTATTGTGCACATCTTTATGTTATGATCATAAAGATCACAGAGACTGAGCTTTAGAATGTAAAGAAGTATTTCCACAGCATTTATACAACAAAGTTTTTGCTTTCCTTTAGCATCATAACTGGCACCCTGATGATCTATCTCCAATTAATGCTAATATTTACCGTTACCCCAAAGAGTTACAGTTTGAAGGAGAGCCCACATTCTTAAAGAAATTTTATGTATTCCAGGCCATTTATATCGTCCAATTTAGAATCAGTTTCTTATCGAGACTAATCACAGCATTTTAATACATTGAGTAAAAAAAGATTTTAGATGTTAATTTTTAAGCTAGGTCAAATTATAATATTATGCTGTTTAAAGAATCAGGGTCATTTGAGTACCAACTCATTCATTTTCTAAAAAAATTCAGCAGGAAAATTCCCAAGTGTGCCTAAAGTTGAAGATAATTCATTTAGGTTCCCATTATACGGTAAGCCAGCCAACAATTTTTATCCATGTCACAGGTATAAAATATCTGTCAATTCCTGTTAAAGGGCTATAACATGAAATCAATGTTGTTAATAGGTACATAAAATAAAATTCTTATGGAAGAAACCATTTAAAAACCAAAGCAGCAAGACTTCCAAGACTAAGACCTATTACTTACCAGGAACAAAGTTCGAAAGTTGTTGAGATCACCAAAGAATTCTTCTATGCTCACAGTCTTAGAGTCAAAAATAAAGTATTCTCCAAGATTCTCATAGAGCTTTACCATGTTGTTGTGCATGGTGAATAATTTTTCATACTGGTCTCTGGCAGTCTTTGTAAAGCTGTAGCTTTCTGTTAAGGAACATGATCCACATAGTACCTTAAAGGCAATCATTAGATGTTAAGATTGAATTATATCATTATTTCTGTAAATCCTTCTGCATTACTTTGTTAAGGTTACCATGACAAAATACCACAGACTGAGTAACTTAACAGAAATTCATTTTCTCATAGTTTAACAGGCTAGCAATCCAATATTAAGCTGTCAGTGAATCTGTTATCTTCTGTGACTTCTCTCCTTGGCTTGGAGACGACGGCCTTCTTGCTGTGTCCTTACCTGGTGGGCCCTCTGTCCTTGTTGTCTGTGTCCTAATCTCTTCTTAAGAGGACGCTAGTCATATTATATTAGGGCCCATCCTAAGGACCTCATTTTAACTTACTTGCCTCTCTAAATGTCCTATCTCCAAATACAGTCACATTTGGAAGTTTTGAGGGTTACGGCTTCAACATATGAATTTGGAGTGGGTGGGGCACAATTCAGCCCATAACAACTTGCTGGAGTCATTACATTGTTTATTGTGCTTTGAAAAATCTATAAATGAGGTAGAACTATTTAAAGTATAACCACGGACATGTTTGCTAAGTGAAAGCACAGAAGTACAAACATCAGAAAACTGCCTCATATCATTTTATGAGTTAGGGAAGGTAAAAGGAAAGAGTAACAAAAACTTAGGGGTAAAGTATGTATTTTCTGTGTTAAATATACATTCTATATAGGTAAAGAGGTTACAGTGAATTCTGTATACAGGCTATGTATATGTATGTGTGTGTATATACATATATCCCATATGAGGAGGCGGAAGGAAAGGGAGAAAAAGATGGGAGGAGAGGAAGAACCATGGAGAGAAAGGGAGAAGAAGGGAGGGGAGAGAGACATTTTACTGTATCTCTAGAACCTTAATCACCCAAATGGCTTTTTAGAACCCAAAATGCTGTTTGTTGAGCCTGAGCCCAACGTCCTGAGGATTATAATTCTAATGTTCCCAGACGTTGCTGCAACTGCCAGTACTGTATAACCCAGTAGGACCATATGAGGCCTCGCCATGACCAACCCCTTCCCCATATTCTCTGCTTTAGCTCCTCTCTGAAGTACCTAGATAATAGGATCTGTTGCACATTTCCTAAGTTATATTACAAATGCAAAAACACCCGCCAAATGGAAGATATTTAACTACTTGATGACCTTGTGCACTTAGCCCCCAGGTCTACTGGAGTCTAAGGATTGGTGACATTAACCCTTGTGATACCACCCTGTTACTTCACCATCAACCAACCAACTAAGTACATGATCAGTACATGAGCTGATCACAAACCCTGAGACACCCCCCACCCCCAATCAGGCCTTAAAAATGCTTTGCTAACAAACCCTTCAGGGAGTTTGGGGGTGTTAAGCACAAGCCACCCACACCCTTTCTCCTTGTCTGGCGCCTATAATATTAATAAATGCTACAGTGTCCTTCACCATAACCTGGTGTCAGTAGATTGGCTTTACTGCGTGCAGGCAAGTGGACCCAAGTTTGGTTCAGTAATACCAGGACAACACTTACAGTAGTATACTCCAGAAGAGTATTTGTTTTAAAATTAATTACATCACTGCTTTAAAACTTTTTATCATAAAATCATAACAACAACCACTACTAACAAAGCATAAAAGGAACCAGATATGTAAATGGGTCCATCATTGAAAAAGCAAGAGAGTTCCAGAAAAACATCTATTTCTGCTTTATTGACTATGCCAAAGTTTTTGACTGTGTGGATCACAACAAACTGTGGAAAATTCTGAAAGAGATGGGAATACCAGACCACCTGACCTGCCTCTTGAGAAACCTGTATGCAGGTCAGGAAGCAACAGTTAGAACTGGACATAGAACAACAGACTGGTTCCAAATAGGAAAAGGAGTATGGCAAGGTTGTATATTGTCACCCTGCTTATTTAATTTACATGCAGAGTACATCATGAGAAATGCTGGGCTGGAAGAAGCACAAGCTGGAATCAAGACTGCCGGGAGAAAAATCAATAACCTCAGATATGCAGATGACACCACCCTTATGGCAGAAAGTGAAGAACTAAAGAGCCTCTTGACGAAAGTGAAAGAGGAGAGTGAAAAAGTTGACTTAAAGCTCAATATTCAGAAAACTAAGGTCATGGCATCCAGTCCCATCACTTCATGGGAAATAGATGGGGAAACAGTGCAAACAGTGGCTAGCTTTATTTCTCTGAGCTCCAAAATCACTGCAGATGGTGTTTGCAGTCATGAAATTAAAAGACGCTTACTCCTTGGAAGGAAAGTTATGACCAACCTAGATAGCATATTAAAAAGCAGAGACATTACTTTATCAACAAAGGTCCATCTAGTGAAGGCTATGCTTTTTCCAGTGGTCGTATATGCATGTGAGAGCTGAACTATAAAGAAAGCTGATCACGGAAGAACTGATGATTTTAAACTGTGGTGCTAGAGAAGACTCTTGCAAGTCCCTTGGACTCGCAACCAGTCCATCCTAAAGGAAATCAGTTCTGGGTGTTCATTGGAAGGACTGATGTTGAAGCTGAAATACTTTGGCCACTTGATGCAAAGAGCTGACTCATTTGAATAGACCCTGAATTTGGGGAAAATTGAAGGCAGGAGAAGAAGGGGATGACAGAGGATGAGATGGTTAGATGGCATCACCGACTCAATGGACATGAGTTTGGGTAAACTCCAGGAGTTGATGATGGACAGGGAAGCCTGCCGTGCTGTAGTTCATGGGGTCCCAATTAGTCAGACGCAACTGAACTGAACTGAAATATATCTCATTATGTATATATTTATAGAAAGCAATTATCAACTTTATTCCTGATTATAGAAGATATATAGAAAATCACCTCTTTAGGTGACTCAGAAATATAAAAACATAAGTAAACTAAAATTTCTAACAAATCAGTGTTGTGAAAATTTTTGAGCATTTCCTTCTGGTCTTTCTTCTATGGGTGAAAGCTTTTGAATGCTAATTGACAAGGATGCTTCAGAGAAAGTAAGTAGACTATCCACGAAGAATACAAAGGAAACCAAATATACCTTTCACAATTAAAGTTATGTCTATTAAAAATCAATAATTATCACAGAAACAAAATGTCTTAAAATGCAAAGGTATTAGACTGCTATGTGTGCTAAGTCACTTCTGTTGTGTCCAACACTTTGCAACCCCATGACTGTAGGCCACCAGGCTCCTCTGTCCATGGGATTCTCCAGGGAAGAATACTGGAGTGGGTTGCCATGCCCTCCTGCAAGGGATGTTCCTGATTCAGGAATCAAATTCACATCTCTTACATCCTGTGTTGGCAGGCAGGTTCTTTACCACTAGTGCCACCTGGGAAGCCCATTACTATGACTTGTTAAAAAAGAGTAACATTACAGTTTTGGGTGTGCTATTTTAAGTTCCACTACAGGGTCTGGAAAAGACCCTGATGGTGGCAAAGACAGAAGGCAAGAGGAAAAGGAGACGGCAGAGGATGAGATGGCTGGATGGCATCACCAACTCAAAGGACTTGAGTTTGAACAAGATGTGAGAGAGGGTAAGGACAGGGAAGCCTGGTGTGCTACAGTCCATGGGGTTGGAAAGAGATGGAAAACAACTGAGCAACTGAACAACAACAACAACAGTGTTGGGAAGATCCCCTGCAGGAGAACATGGCAACCAACTCCAGTATTTTTGCTTAGAGAATCCCATGGACAGAGGAGCCTGGTGGGCTATAGTCTGGTGAAACAGAGTCGGACATGACTGAAGTGACCTAGTATGCACACACTCATGCACGCATGCACAGTGTATTCATATTTTGTGATAGTATTATTTAATCAGGCACTGATAACTGTGTCTTCTTGAAATGCTGGATTTTATAAAATTTTCTGAATTCTTCAGTGTGTTTTATTACAACCTGGGGCCAAATTTATTTTCCATGGGAAGACAGCTCTAGTTTCACAATGGAAGTCAGTAGGGAAATCAGACTATTTCTGGAAAATTGCTTTGCAGCTGACATTTATGGGATATAGCAGGATTTTAAAAGTGAGATGCCCCCCCCATTCCTAGGTTCCTTCTTATGCTACTTAAGTTTTAGCATTCATATTAGCTACACTTCAACCTCTTCTTTGCTAAGGAGTCACATTAAATCTTTCAATCCTCAAGTCCATTTTGCTGTCAATAGACCTGGAAGAATTAATGCATTTCTGACTTCCTCTATTTTTTTTTTTTTTACCAACAAAAGTGTTGCATGTAATGCTACCTGATTTCCCCTCTGAGAATATCATATTTGTTTGATTTTTAAGAGAGTGTTGAATATCCTGTTTGAGAGCTGCAGAAATAAGACAGTTCTCTTTATTCCTTGCCACAGAATGAAAGTGAAATTTTTGTTCTCTAGTCTCTTTTGCCTAAATAAAACAGACTCATGCCAGACTTGCTAAGAACACACACTTTGCAAAGGTCACTTACTTACATCCTATTTGCAGCAAGGTACTAATCCATGTGTACTTCAGAAGGCTCAACATCTGTACATCATGGAGAAAAAGCTAAAGATTAAAAAAAAAGGCAAAAAACTGTACATTTTCAATTTATCATAACACAGTTTCCTGCCAGCTAAAATATGCCCATGTGGTGATACACAATTTCACAAATTTGTCCTCCTAGAAGAAAAACTGATTTCAGAAATTCTGTCTGTATACCAAAGTGAGAAAATTTGAAAAATTCTGGGAAAGCTGCAGCTTAGAATTAATAACTGGAGAGCAGCCCAATCTCCAAGTCCTTCACTTCTCTTCACAGTGATTACTTTGTAAAAGGGATGGAGGGCGTGAGTCAGCACTGAAATCTTTCACAATCACAACCCTGTCACCAGATCCTATTTGAGATTCTGCAGATGAAAAAGAACTGGACATCATCATTTCTTTCCACTTCTTTATTTTCAGTCATTTTAAAAATTTTCTTTTTTTGAGCAGCTACTAGATACAAGATACTGGTTCAACTCAGTTCAGTTCAGTTCAGTCGTGTCCGACTCTTTGCGACCCCATGAATCACAGCACACCAGGCCTCCCTGTCCATCACCAACTCCCAGAGTTCACTCAAACCCACATCCATCGAGTCGGTGATGCTATCCAGCCATCTCATTCTCTGTCGTCCCCTTCTCCTCCCGCCCCAATCCCTCCCAGCATTAGTCTTTTCCAGTGAGTCAACTCTTCACATGAGGTGGCCAAAGTACTGGAGTTTCAGCTGTAGCATCAGTCCTTCCAATGAACAGCCAGAACAGATCTCCTTTAGAATGGACTGGTTGGATCTCCTTGCAGTCCAAGGGACTCTCAAGAGTCTTCTCCTAGTTGATTGCTAAGGAAGGCTATCTTATCTCTCCATGCTATTCTTTGGAACTCTGCATTCAAATGGGTGTATCTTTCCTTTTCTCCTTTGCCTTTGCTTCTCTTCTTTTCACAGCTATTTGCAAGGCCTCCTCAGACAATCATTTTGCCTTTTTGTATTTATTTTTCTTTGGGATGGTCTTGATCACTGCCTCCTTTACAATGTCACAAACCTCCATTCACATTTCTTCAGGGACTCTATCAGATCTAATCCCTTGAATCTATTTGTCACTTCTACTGCATAATTATAATGGATTTGATTTAGGTCATACCTGAATGGTCTAGTGGTTTTCCATACTTCTTCAATTTAAGTCTGAATTTGGCAATAAGGAGTTCATGTTCTGAGCCATAGTCAGCTCCCAGTCTTGTTTTTGCTGACTGTATAGAACTTATCCATCTTTGGCTGCAAAGAATATAATCAATCTGATTTCTTTCTTGATAGTTCAGTTGGTAAGGAATCTGCCTGCAGTGAAGGAGACCCCAGTTCAATTCCTGGGTCATGAAGATCTGCTGGAGAAGGGATAGTCTACCTACTCCAGTGTTCTTGGGCTTCCCTGTGGCTCAGCTGATAAAGAATCTGCCTGCAATGCTGGAGACCATGGTTCAATCCCTAGGTTGAGAAGATCCCTTGGAGAAAGGAAAGGTTACCCCACTCCAGTATTCTCACCTGGAGAATTACATGGACTGTATAGTCTGTGAGGTTGCAAATATTCAGACACAACTGAGCAACTTTCACACTTCCCATGGATTCATGCAATTAATCCTCATAACTGCTTTCCGAATTAAAAATTTACTCCAGGTCATACAGCTAGTCAGTTACAGTAATGAGAACAAATTGAGAATGGATCCATAACTTACATTCTTAACTGCTATGCCATACAGTTTCTCAAGAAATATTTGATGAAAGAGTAAAGTCTCAATATAACACCAAATTGGAAGAAGAGCCATGGAGTTGATTTGGGTAATTAGGAAACTAAAACCCTTCTTATACACTTTAAGATAAAAGAACAACAAACCTAATTTACAGAGAATACTTTAATAGTAATATTTTTGAAGACTTGATAAAAAGATTCAATCTCATCTATTTTCATCAATCTTGACATTTAAATTCATTTTTGAAGGTAAGCTTCAACCTAGATGTCCATCTACAGATGAATGGATAAAGAAGATGTGGTACACATACACAATGGAATATTACTCAGCCATAAAACAGAAGGAATTTGAGGCAGTCATAGTGAGGTGGATGAACCTAGAGCCTATTATACTGAATGAGATAAGTGAGAGAAAGAGAAAAACCAAGATAATATATTACTGCATATATATATGAAATCTAGAAAACTGGTATTGATGAAGTTATTTCCATTGAAGGAATGGAGACACAGATATGGAGAATAGATCTGCAGACACGGAGAGAGAGGGAGAAGTGGAGAAAGCAGCACTGACATATATACACTATAATGTGTAAAATATCGACAGCTGGTAAGATGCTGTGGAACACAGGGAGAACAGCCTGGTGCTCTGTGATGACCTAGAGTGGTGGGATGAGCAGAAGGGAGGGAGGCTCAAGAGGGAGGGGATATGTATGTACGTATGTGTGTATATATATATATATATAATTATGGCTGATTCATCTTGTTGTATGGCAGAAACTAATACAACATTGTAAAACAATTTTCCTCCAATTAAAAATTCAAAAATTGAATATTATTTTAAAAAGGTAGGCTTTAATCATTTTATTTTAAAACTATATATAATAGGGAATATGTTATCAGTAGAATGATGGCCTGCTTAAGCTCTTTGTATCTTTAGACCTAGAGGTGGCCCTAGTAGATACTTAAATAGACAAAATTTAACTTGGGCATTTTATTCATCTTCTATACTAGAGAACAGAAATTGAGAATATACTTTAAGGTAAATAAACCTTAAAAGTTATCTTCTGGGATGCCTGGTAGAGAAATAATTTATTATAAGATGTATTTTATGAAAGGGTATTTGGTGGCTCATGGGTTTTCATCCTAGAAAGTGAAAGCCACCTTCTTATCATAGATATACAAGGCATCCTTATAGCTACCTATAGATTTCTGTTCTATTTACAATATAAAGTGAGTATAACGGGATTGTACCTACAGACAAGTGGGATAGAGTAGAGATTTGAACTGAGCTGCTGTTCCTCATTTGGGAATATTTAAGCTTGACTATAAGAGAGACTTTAGAAAATATGTTGCAGATGCTTATAATGGACATCTCTGGGCCAGGCAGCCTACCCTTAGCTGGGTTGTGACAGCATGTAATGAGAAGTCATGTTTAGGGTGAAATAGAAAGGTCAGATTGGGGCACACGGTGTAAGTAACACTAGAAGCTCTTCTGATGCCTTTTTTTGAGAAACTATTGGAAACAACAGTGAGAGCAGGAGGAAAAGACCATTTGCTCCTGAATGCCCAGATTTCTGGGCCTTTGGTACCATAGGAGATGGTGATGGTAGCTATATCAGTATCAAAGAAAAAGGCACTTCACAGAAGATGATTAGACTATTCTGGGATCAACATGTAGAGTAACCTCTTCCCATTTGCTTAAGCAAATTTGGGAGTCCTGGAGAAGACTCTTGAGAGTCCCTTATACTGCAAGGAGATCCAACCAGTCCATTCTAAAGGAGATCAATCCTGGATGTTCATTGGAGGGACTGATGCTAAAGCTGAAACTGCAATACTTTGGCCACCTCATGCGACGAGTTGACTCACTGGAAAAGACTCTGATGCTGGGAAAGGTTGGGGGCGGGAGGAGAAGGGGACGACGGAGAATGAGATGGCTGGATGGCATCACCGACTCTGTGGACATGAGTTTGAGTGTACTCCGGGAGTTGGTGATGGACAGGGAGGCCTGGCGTGCTGTGATTCATGGGGTCGCGGAGAGTCGGACACGACTGAGCGACTGAAAAAAAAAAAAAAAATATTGAGATAAAAGAACCCTGGGAAAGCAATGGACTTCCCAAGATAAACTTCAAAGATAGAGATAATTCACCGTACTTTAATATTTCAAAGATAGAGATAATTCATAATTCCCTGGTGGCTCAGGTGGTAACGAATCCGCCTGCAACACAGGAGACCTAGGTTCGATCCCTGGGTTGGGAAGATCCCCTGGAGAAGGGAAAGGCTACCCACTCCAGTATTCTTGCCTGGAGAATTCCATGGACTGTATAGTCTATGGGGTTTCAAAGAGTTGGACACATCTGAGCGACTTTCACTTCACTTCATAGTAATTTATATACTAAAATAAATATAATCTTAAAGTGGTAAAGCAGCATATCAAATGCATACAAACTTATTAAATGTAAGGGGGAAAAGCAATTTGGAGAAGTTTTCCTTTTACAAGCTGACTTTCAAATTCCTTGTTCTACAAAGAAAAGCATTTGATTTTTCCAGGTTAGAAGTTATTCAAGACAACTGTGAACTAAAATTACATCATTTTCTAAGAGAAGTGTTTTTTCAGGTTTACAAACTAAAATGTGGTCAGCATTTTAAAAATCTAGGAGATAAAATGTTAACTTTTTAAATGTAATATTAATTTTAAACCATTTGATCTCAATCATGAATCTGGAAAAGTAAGTATTTTTATATTGACTTATTTTAAAATTTGACATAAGGAAGCAGTCTTCACACAGTTACTTGGGTATTTACACACTATATAGAATTGTCTAAAGCTTTTATAATCTATGCTTTTGTGTGACTACATATACAGATCTATATATTATATTCCTCACTAAC
The DNA here is from genome assembly GCF_049115385.1 of Moschus berezovskii. NCBI lineage: Eukaryota > Metazoa > Chordata > Mammalia > Artiodactyla > Moschidae > Moschus > Moschus berezovskii. Next base: position 85,753,802 of record NC_142488.1, on the reverse strand, counting down.
ATAGTATTAGTATGGACCTAAAATTCAACTTAAAATAACTATAATTCACCCGCAGGCATGTATTCAAATAGGAAGTGAATATTGTTTACACTTTTATATATATTATATACGAGTGATAGTCAGTCATGTCTGATTCATTGTGCCCTCATGGACTGTAGCCCACCAGGCTCCTCTGTCCATGGAATTCTCCAGGCAAGAATACTGGAGTGGGTTGCCATTTCCTTCTCCAAGGTATATTATACATAGTTTTTAACTATTTTCAGTAGCTGTAACTATACTGATTGAAGGTAGGTGCTGTAACCCTTACCTTCTAAATGCCACAATAGCTGATGGGGTTCAGGACACTACCCTACAATATGGCATTGTGGCATATTGAATACTTTAAGCTGAAGGAATTTGAGAAAATAGAAATAGAAAGGTCAGTGAGTTTCCCTGTGCTCTTCTCCCGTGAAAAAGGTCAGAAAATCCCCACATGAGAAGTATCTTGCCTATACCCTAAAGAAAGGAACGATTTTATCTCCAAGATGGAGGAACAACACCAGGAAGAATCTGAATGAACAGACCTTAGTCCCCCTAGTTTCCTATGATTCATTTTCTTTGCCCTATCATATCTTTCCATGACTTACCACTCTTTATCAAAGCCAGCATAAAACCTCTCAGGTTTAACCATATCTTTGGGTCATCTTTTACTAATGAAAGTTTCCATGCATGCCATGTAAAATTTACATTCAATAATTTATATGCTATTTTCCTGTTAATCTGTCTTTGTCAATCTTAATTTTCAGACTCAGCTAGGGACCTTATGAGGGTCAGGGTAAATTGTTACCTGCTCTACAATAGCATTGCTGCATCAAGTACTAGGCAGAGAAAACTCATTTTACTTAATTTTGATTTAGAGAGTAATTGTTAATACATAAGACTTGTTCCATTAGAACTGAAATAAGCATTAGTAGACCACTGGGGACCAAGGAGTTTATGTACCTCATTGTGAACTGAGTCAAATCAGTTCTCAGAATTTCCATCTTCATAGGCTGTACGTTTGGAGAAGGCAATGGCACCCTACTCCAGTACTCTTGCCTGGGAACTACCATGGACGGAGGAGCCTGGTAGGCTGCAGTCCATGGGGTTGCGACTTGAGTTGGACACGACTGAACGACTTCACTTTCACTTTTCACTTTCGTGCTTTGGAGAAGGAAATGGCAACCCACTCCAGTGTTCTTGCCTGGAGAATCCCAGGGACGGGGGAGCCTGGTGGGAGGCCATCTATGGGGTCACACAGAGTCGGACACGACTTAGCAGGCAGTATATTACTTATGATTTTAATAAAAAACTTGAAAATCTGAAATATCATTACATCTGGATTGTTGAGAACATGGAAAAACCATTTTGAGATCCACTTAACCTTCAAAAAGCTTTAGTTAGCAACATAGCATAATTATCCGTTTAAATTAAAGGAAGTCACAAATATAAAATCTATTAAAAATATAGACAGCATTTCATCTTTCTATAATATATTAGAAAAGATGTCTCTAAATGCTAAAAACCAAATATGAATTCTTTCATTCAATTTGAATACATCAGTTTAGACAAAAATGATTACTATTTTTAAGAAATGTATGTAAAAAATAATATTATGGCATATTAGTTGAAATTTACTTTGAGATCACACATTATATGATAAATATGCACTAATGAATATTTTAAAAAGTGAAATATTAACAAGAACAATGCAATTGGGTTCAACATAACAGCCTAAAATGTCTCAGTATTTAGACTATAAATTTTTTTTTTAAATCAGATTACAAAACTTAGGCATAGGACCTTTAACTGGAGTGAAGAACCAATTTTGTAATGAGCCCACTTTTCCACAGGTGGCCTGAGTTGGCAGGGTGTAAAGAAAATGCTTTTAAATCAGCTTCCAGTTAAAGCCACAGATCTGATGAACATTACAGAGGTAAGAGGTACACTCAGGCCTCTGACTTTTCTCTACCCCCTTTCAGTATTCACTCACTGTGTCCTTTGTGTATATTTTTTCTACTCTTCCTTTGAAGACAGACTTTATCTTTGAATTCAGAGATACCTAAGAGAGTGATTTTATCATTTATCCAAACATATCCATTAAGTGCCTACTCTGTGTCAGGTATCTTCTAGGTTCTGAGGATACAGTACTTAATAAGGACACAAAGTCACTGGGTTATGGCTTACGTGGAGATTACAGTTTGCTGGGAAAGCATCTGTTAAACAAATAAAATTTTTTAAACACCAATTGAAAAGCATGAAGTGCAAAGCACAGGTTTTCAAGAGTATATATTTGGGAGACCTAACTTAGACTGTGGGGGTATGGGTGGGCCAGGTGATTAGCAATGTCACTTGATGGATGAAATATTAGAACTCAGACTTGAAGGGGCAGAGCCAGAGGAGCACTGGAGCAGAGTGAGTGAAGGCTCTGAGGGAGATGAAATACTGTGGCCACATAAAGGAGAGAAAAAAGCCTGGACTACTAGAGCCAATGGAGTCAGTGGGAAATAGGAGGCAGAGGGTTCCTGACCTCTGTAGAGGCCAGATTCCACAGGTCTCTTGCTGTGTTTAGTCGCTCAGTCATGTCTGACCCTTTGCATCCCCATGGACTGTAGCCTACCAGGCTCCGATGTCCATGGAATTTTCCAGGCAAGAATACTACAGCAGGTTGCCATTTCCTATTCCAGGGGATCTTCCCAATCCAGGGATTGAACCCGCATTTCTTGTGCCTCCTGCATTGGCAGGCAGGTTCTTTACCACTAGTGTTACCTGGGAAGCCTCACAGGTTTCTCAAGAATTTTGAAATTTTTCTTGAGAAAGATGTAAGTGATTGAAGTTTTAAACATGGAACTGACATCATCCAACTTTTTTTTGCTGCTCAAAAGCATAAAAAATGCTAGCTAAATTAACACATACATACATACACATATATACTCATACACTAACAACAATAAGGAAAAACCCTAGGAGAAATGCAACATAGCATACTATGCAAATGACAGTAAGTCTACTTGTTAGTTCCTAACTACTGATAAGAAGATTATATAAGATGTAAATATCCAATTAAAGTTTATCTGATAAATTATTAAGAAATTATATAGTATCAAAGAGTTAAAAAATAGCAGGTGTTGGACAACGCATAACTATTGAGACTGGCATATAAATAGTTGTGTTTAGAGTAACATAAGAGTTATGATTAGAAAATTTTGAGATTGATGTGTATATTTTAGAATGTCAGTATTATTACTGAATATTCATAGTCTGCACACACAAATGTTAATTAGATCAAGTACCAGTTCCAGCCCTACATCATATTCAGCTCTCAGCATCATTTATCATGCAGCAACAATGTATAAGAAAGTGGGAGATTAAGTAGAGAAAAAGAAAGTAAATAAAGTGATAAGACATGGTTCCTAATCCTCACTGAATTTATAAACTAGTGTTGGGAGACAGATAAATAATAACAGAGCAATAGTAGCAGGAACTAATGTTTAGTGAACTCTTACAATGAACCAGGCATTGAGCTAAATGTTTTATAAGCATTGTCCTATTTACTCCTCCCAATAGACCTATGATGCATATATGCTATCAGTAACTCCCTTTTACATATGATGAAATTCACCTCAGGGAGGTCTATTGACTTTCTCAATGCCATCACCACAGTAAGTGTCAGATTCAGGATTTGAACCTGGGTACCCTTACCACTCCTCCAGATTACAAAAGTATGAAATTAATCTGGTTTTCTTAATCAGAGAAGAATGACTCTAACTAAAGGAAAGAGACTAGAAATTGAAACCACCAGAAAAACTTTGTCTTATACTATGATATCTTCTCTCTATTCTCCTGATGTTTGGTTCATCTTCCTCAAAAAAATTCTTTACTCACCTCTAAGTGGCCTGTGTCCCATCTCCCCTTCCCCGATTAAGATACTGTATAAGTTCCCAAATCTCACTGATTGTTTGGGCATTCACTTTTTTTCTTCCTATGATGTCATAAGGTATGTGCTTAGTAGCTCAATTGTGTCCAAATCTTTGCTACTCCATGGACTGAACGTAGCCCACCAGGTTCCTCTGTCCAAGGAATTTTCCAGACAAGAAAACTGGAACAGGTTGCCATTTCCTATTCCAGGAGATCATTAAATCTTAATAAATTTGTATACTTTATCTTCATGGGCTTCCCAAGTGGTGCTAGCAGTAAAGAACCTTCCTGCCAATGCAGGAGACATAAGAGACGTGGGTTTGATCCCTGGGTGAGGAAGATCCCCTGGAGGAGGGCATGGCAACCCACTCCAGTATTCTTCCCTGAAGAATCCCCATGGACAAAATAGTTAGGCAGGCTACAGTCCATAGGGTAGCAAAGAATCTGACATGACTGAAGCGTCTTCAGTCAGTCAGTTCAGTTCAGTCGCTCAGTCGTGTCTGACTCTTTGCGACCCCATGAATCACAGCACACCAGGCCTCCCTGTCCATCACCAACTCCTGGAGTTCACTCAAACTCATGTCCATCGAGACGGTGATGCCATCCAGCCATCTCATTCTCTGTCGTCCCAGTCTCCTCCCGCCCGCAATCCCTCCCAGCATCAGAGTCTTTTCCAGTGAGTCAACTCATCGCATGAGGTGGCCAAAGTATTGGAGTTTCAGCTTTAGCATCAGTCCTTCCAATGAACACCCAGGACTGATCTCCTCTAGAATGGACTGGTTGGATCTCTTTGCAGTCCAAGAGACTCTCAAGAGTCTTCTCCAGCACCACAGTTCAAAAGCATTAATTCTTCAGCGATCAGCTTTCTTCACAGTCCAACTCTCACATCCATACATGACCACTGGAAAAACCATAGCCTTGACTAGACAGACCTTGGTTGGCAAAGTAATGTCTCTGCTTTTTAATATGCTATCTAGGTTGGTCATACCTTTCCTTCCAAGGAGTAAGCGTCTTTTAATTTCATGGCTGCAATCAGCATCTGCAGTGATTCTGGAGCCCAGAAAAATAAAGTCTGACACTGCTTCCACTGTTCCCCCATCTATTTCCCATGAAGTGATGGGACCAGATGTGATGATCTTCGTTTTCTGAATGTTGAGCTTCAAGCCAACCTTTTCACTCTTCTCTTTCACTTTCATCAAGAGGCTTTTGAGTGCCTCTTCACTTTCTACCATAAGGGTGGTGTCATCTGCATATCTGAGGTTATTGATATTTCTCCCGGCAATCTTGATTCCAGCTTGCGCTTCTTCCAGCCCAGCTTTCCTCATGATGTACTCTGCATAGAATTTAAATAAGCAGGGTGACAATATACAACCTTGACGTACTCCTTTTCCTATTTGGAACCAGTCTGTTGTTCCATGTCCAGTTCTAACTGTTGCTTCCTGACCTGCATACAGGTTTCTCAAGAGGCAGGTCAGGTGGTCTGGGATTCCCATCTCTTTCAGAATTTTCCACAGTTTATTGGGATCCACACAGTCAAACGCTTTGGCATAGTCAATAAAGCAGAAACAGATGTTTTTCAGGAACTCTCTTGCTTTCTCCACGATCCAGCGGATGTTGGCAATTTGATCTCTGGTGCCTCTGCCTTTTCTAAAACCTGCTTGAACATCTGGAAGTTCACGGTTCACATATTGCTGAAGCCTGGCTTGGAGAATTTTGAGCATGACTTTACTAGCGTGTGAGATGAGTGCAATTGTGCGGTAGTTTGAGCATTCTTTGGCATTGCCTTTCTTTGGGAATGGAATGAAGACTGACCTTTTCCAGTCCTGTGGCCACTGCTGAGTTTTCCAAATTTGCTGGCATATTGCGTGTCGCACTTTCATAGCATCATCTTTCATCTTAACCCACATGCATACCTTACCTTCATGGTAATCTGTCTAGTGTCAGTTTCACAGACTCCTATTGAATCCAGGAACACGGGAGGCAAGTGTTTCCTTCCCTATACCTGGAAAGGTGTTGAATGCATGATAAGGTTTTCAAGTTTTCTTTGGAGGTAATGACTAATCAATGGTTTTCATTCAGAGGAGCAATATGATCTCACTGTTTGTAGGAATCTTACTCTGGCAGCAGAGGGAAGGATGGTTTGGAGAGATGAGACATTGAAACCTGGGAGAGCATCTAGACAGCCAATGAAGGAGCATGTGAACAGAGAATGGAAGCTGGATATAAGAAATACGGAGGGGGCAGAGTCCATGGGGCATGGTGACTGACTTGATGTTACTGGTTAGAGAGAGGGAAGTACTGGGTTGGCCAAAACTTTCATTCAGCTTTTTGCTATGGAAAAATCTGAATAAACATTTGGGTTAACCCCATATTAAGGATACTTGAGTTCTCCTGCCTGAGTAACTCAAAGTGTGTCTTGTGTATACTTGTTTTTTAACAGAACATGGGAGACAAGAAAGGGAACATTATTTCAAGTTGGTAGAGCAGGCAGAGAGGGAGAATACTGAGTAGTTTTGAACAGACTGAGATTGAGATAGCTGGAAATACTGGGATGGTAATAACCAACAGGCAGATGGAAATAATGGATTCTTAGATAACTTGGAGATCAGCTTATATGGCAAGAGTGAGAACTGCAAAGCCAAGGCAAATGGAGCAAAGATCTCCCCTTATCCATTCAGATCTACATCAGGACAGTGCCTCAAAAGTACTCTCCAACATGCTTTTGGGTTCAGTGAACATGCCCTTAGCCTGAATACGGTTGACCCTGATATGTTCCCTCCAAACAGCAACTATTTTGGGGTTATAACTTCAGCTAAAAGAGCAAAATATCAGATTTCCGTGCCTGTGCTAACAGTTTCCAGTGATCTTCAAAGATCATTTTACTACAAATGTCAATGAAGCAAAATATGTAGTCAGTGTGAATTTTGATAAAGGGTATGTCCCTGAGGAATTAAGTTTTATTGTTTCAGGTAGTGAACCGAGTGAGGGTATAAAGGACTTTGAGATATATTACTACAGACTCAAGAATAACTGTATACAGCTATGCAATTCATTACAAATGGTGATACTGAATATCTGAGACTCTCCATTGCTTATTATTAGTGGGCACTCTTTAGTTTTTTATTTTTTAGTTTGTACTATACCAGGTAATCCTGCTACTCTGTGTGCTACTCAGAAATGAATGTCTAGGTATTTGGGATTGATTGTTTACTATAAAATGATTCTCTGAATTCGTTGGCCATTTAAGTTTTCAATTTTTCCTACATTTGTTTTCAAGTGCTGTTTCAAATTTGGGGATTAGTGTACTGAACTATAAATAGTTTTCAACCATGCATTCTGAATTCAAGTGGTAGTTTCAAATTCAGTGGATAATACTTTATCATTTCTTACTTATCTTTCCTTAACTAAAATCACCAATGAGGTAAAGAAGTGATAACAAAAAGGAAAAAGTGTTCCAAACCAAATTTACTTATAAAGATATAAGTCAGCTCTGTGTTTTTGAAAGACCTATGAACTGAGGCAAAGATTTAATCCTTTTTTTTTTTTTTTTTTTTGCATGGGGAATGGGATTTATTTCCCTCAATTGCAAAACAGAGCAAAAAGAGTAGACATTCTCTACGGTTCCTCCCAGCTATAAAATGCTAGATTCCATTAAGTATTCAGCAAAAAGGGAAGCACTTGAGAAACAGTGAATACTTTCAGATTTCTATAATGGAAATGCTTGAATATATTATTTAAGCTAGTTGCTCAGTTTTATATTAAATCTTCTGATTCTCGATTGAAGGAAGTTGATGGTAAAATATATTTTGCCCATCTTTTGTATATCCTATGATCTCTAAAACAAGGTAAGAATCTAGTAAGTGCAGAGCAATCTCATCCTGAATTTAACCCACAATAAACTATCCCAGGTGGCACAGTGGTAAAGAATTCACCTGCAACGTAGGAGACTGTGATGCAAAGACCTGGGTTTGATCCCTGGATTGGGAAATTCCCTTGGAGAAGGGAATGGCAATCCACTCCAGTATTCTTGTTTGGAGAATCCCATGGACAGAGGATCCTAGAGGGCTACCATCCATGGGATCGCGAAGAGTCAGACAATGCAACAACAAACTATCTCAAAGATATGTTACTCTATAATAACATAATGGCGTTTAAACACAACTTCTTATTTCTAACCCAATTGCTAATTGACAACACTTATTTCTTTTCAGTCTGAGCTGTTTGTCATCCCTGATATTAAACTTTCAACTCCTAGTTCTCTAAGCATTGAAGATCTATGCTCACTTCTCAGAATCTATACACACCATCACCTTTACATAAATTGTCTTTAGATGATCATGCAACCCTAACCCTAAGTCTAATCTCTTCTTCACCTAATAAAATTTTTCGCAAGGTTGAAAACAAGTTCATTTCAGGATATAAAGCACATTAATCTAACACTTCAGTCATGGCAGCCAAACATTTCAGATTGTTTCCCTGTATTTATTCAATATGCTCAGTTATTCTGGAACAACTCTAGGCTAGAAATTGTACTAGGATAATGTTATTCTTGCTACACTAGAATTTTCGGAGGCAAAGCTGTTTTTCTTGCACCACATTTCTTATACTTTTTAGCAAATCTTCATCGATTTTTTAAGGTTCACTAAATATGTATGTATGTGCATATATGGATCCATGTATGTACGTGTATACATACATATGTAAGAATGGATTACTTTTGCTGCATTGTTCAGAGAAGGCAATGGCAAGCCACTCCAGTACTCTTGCCTAGAAAATCGCATGGACAGAGGAGCCTGGTGGGCTGCAGTCCATGGGTCGCTACTAGTTGGACACGACTGAGCGACTTCACTTTCACTTTTCACTTTCATGCACTGGAGAAGGAAATGGCAACCCACTCCAATGTTCTTGCCTGGAGAATCCCAGGGACGGGGGAGCCTGATTGGCTGCCGTCTATGGGGTCGCACAGAGTCAGACACGACTGAAGCAACTTAGCAGCAGCAGTAGCAGTAGCTGCATTGTTAATGGATGCTGTATTTTTTCTAGTATCAATGTATGTCTTCAATAGGAAACTGCATTATTTAATGCGGAAAGACATTTTTAGACATTTTCTATGGAAGAAGCCATTCAAATACAGTGGCATTAGTTTCAAACAACACATTCCTTTTCTTTTCTCTCCTTTGTTGGAAAGATAAAAATGTGCCCTGTGAAAGTTTTATGCTTTAGGAAAACAAACAGTAACAAAATAATTTCAGTAGCATTGCATTTGTGTGACATGGATATAAACTAGGACTATGAATCTATCTTTAATGTGTTTGCCATGTCTGGGTGTCTATGACATGTAAAAAAAATTCACATGATCTTCAGTTCAGTTCAGTTCAGTCGCTCAGTCGTGTCCGACTCTCCGCGAGCCCATGAATCACAGCACGCTAGGCCTCCCTGTCCATCACCAACTCCCGGAGTTCACTCAAACTTATGTCCACAGAGTCGGTGATGCCATCCAGCCATCTCATTCTCGGTCGTCCCCTTCTCCTCCCGCCCCCAACCTTTCCCAGCATCAGTCTTTTCCAGTGAGTCAACTCGTTGCATGAGGTGGCCAAAGTATTGGAGTTTCAGCTTTAGCATCAGTCCTTCCAATGAACACCCAGGATCGATCTCCCTTAGAATGGACTGGTTGGATCTCCTTGCGGTACAAGGGAATCATATAAATTTCAATATCAATGTGTTATTCAAAGCCAGCACTTGGACTAAGAAAAAAAAAAAGGCAGGATTTCAAAGAGATATCTGCATTCCCATGTTCATTACAGCATCATTCACAATAGCCAAGAAGTAGAAACAATCTAAATGTCTCATGAATGAATGAATATTAAATATGTGGTATATACATACAATGGAATACTATTCAACCATACAAAAGAAGGAAGTCTGTCATATACTATAACGTGGATGTAACCTGGAGTATACTACACTAAGTCAAATAAGCCAGACACAGAAGGACAAATACTGCATGATACCATTTATGTCAAGTATCTAATAAGGTAGTCAAACTCCTAGAAAATATAATGATGGCTGTCAGGGGCTGAGGGAGGGAAATTGGGGAGTTGCCTTAAGATGCATATAGAATTTCAGTCACACAAGTCGAACAAATTTCTAGAGACTGTAAGTAGTGCTTGGGAAACTGTCCTCAGCAGGAAGCGTCTTTCCTTGTCACTTGAACAAAGCTATATACTGTAATTAACTTTTAACACAGCACTCCCATGCTCTACTGATCTCCAGCACCAGCACACCTTTCAAATCTTTTAATCACACAATGGATTCTTTAATGACTGAGCCATAAGGGAAGTCCAATCACACAATCCCTTGCCTAATTCGGATCTTTTCATAGATCAAAGAAGTAGGAATAAAGAATAAATAACAGATGACCAGATCTCTTCACTAGTTTCCCCTTCAGTAATCTCATCAACAAACTGTGAACAAGATAACATCTAGAGGAAGATCATGAGGAGTCAACAGCCTGCACACAAGACTACACACAGCAGGGGATAGTGACGACTCGGAATCTCTATTTCAAGGATTCACTGGGATGACTTCCCGCCTTTCCTTTAAAACTTTCATGGCCAAGCATAATCTTTCAAGGTGGTTTTCCAGGCACGCTGAGTCCACAGTCTCCCCAGATTGCTAGCATTTTGATTGAAGACAACTTTCCTCTCTACCAACGCTTTTGATTTTGTAACTGTTGAGCATCAGGGCTGAATTCAATCGGTAATAAGATCTGCAATATTACATTGTGCTTATAGTAAAGAATACTGTATTATACACTAAAACTGTTGAGGGTAGATCTCATTTTTCATAATTTTTACCACAATTTTAAAAAGGGTAAACTTCCATTGAGGTCATTAACTCTTCACACAGACACACACACACACAAACGTATACATATACTGAATCTAAAATTTTGCTTGAATGTCTCAGTTCTCTGCAAAATTCAAGATAGAATGGCCAATGGCTTTCTCCTACCTTCCCCTCCGACCCCATTGTTTCAGGTCAATTTAGTATACAGATTTTGCTCACAAGCCCAGAGGAACAGAGAGAGAGAGAGAGAGAGTGTGTGTGTGTGTGTGTGTCTAGGAATGAAGGGGGACAGAAAAAATACCAGGGATACACCAGATAAACTTTGAGACTCACATTTTAGAGCTACTTTGTGACAATGCAAGAGAAGGATTCTAAGTGTTAGGCAGAGTTACCCAGGGAACAGCAAAAGATAACAGAAACATTTTGTGATTCTATGATTAAGCTGGCTCTAAGAAGAGAACCTGGCTGGCTCCCTGTGGTGTGCCCTCCCCTGTGTAACAGCTGGATGCCCTGGAAGACATGCTGCTGCCTGAAAATGCTGGAGGTAGTCATTGGCTGGTCTAAGGAAATTGAGATGCTCCTACTAAAGCTCTACATAGAGCAAAACAAGTGACAGAATAGGTTATATATACCAGTGCCCAGTTTAGTGAAAGTCTCCAAAACAAAACAAAAACACTGTTAATGTATGCTTCTTTTGTACGTTACTACTTAAATCACTCTTATACAAAAGATTTCATGTTTGTTTGTTTTAAAGTGGGTACTTTCCTTTCAGCATCTCATGGTATTCATTTTAGTGGCAGGGGGAGTAGTTGGGAGTGATTTTCACTCCTTTCTATGTACAAACAAAAATATATCTCTTTTATCCACAAATACCCAGGCATTCTCAAGACATAAGAGCGAAGCGTGCCAAAATGTTAGGCTGTTAGTTATTTTGCATAAAACACGCATCCAAACACGTATTCACTGAATAGCAGATGGCAGAGAAAAGAAAATCAGTTAGATTGCAGTGTGGGTGAAACACTCTGTAAGTTCTGTAAAGATGGAAACCTGGGCATAAGAGACACCATATTGAGTAAGCAAATGGAATGTCTAATTTGATTCTTTCATCTTTACCACTTATGATTTATCCTGTCTCTATAAATACATTATTGTTTTTATCATAATGCCTTAAAAGTTACTTTACATGGAAAAGGGAGTTGGAAAGAATATGTTTATCTAGTTATACATCTTGGGAAATATTTAGTCTAGGAAGAAAGACTTTTAATGATGCACAATGCTTCCTAACATTCATTAGTGGATGAAAATTAATTTAGATAAAACTACTCAAGTCCTGAGTTTCCCAGGTGGCTCTGCCAATGTAGGAGATACAGGAGATGGGGGTTCCATCTCTGGGTTGGGAAGATCCCCTGGAGAAGGAAATGGCAACCTGCTCCAGTATTCTTTCTTGGAAAATTTCATAGACAGAGGAGCTACAGTCCAGGGGGTCACAAATTTTTGGATATGAATGAGTGACTGAGCAAGCATGTATGCCCTCAAGTACTAGTGAAAAAAAAATGATGAAAATTGCTATATGGTCTAACATATATGAGGAGCATCTTGAACCCATTTTATGAATCAAGTTAATAGAATATTTATATAATATTAGTCAGCTTATTATTTTTTCTCAGTAAAAAGAAAATAAAAGTAGAAAATACGGACAATTACCTAAAAATGAACATATGGAAAAGAAAATATTTGCACATTTACTACTGATTTAAAATTTTAAGTTGGTATAAGTGACAATTTATTAAAACTGGACTGAAATTAATATACATAAGCTAAATAAGAGCAATGGCAGATTCTGGATCTAGAGAAAACAATAAGATGACCTAATAATTAAGGAGCTAATGATTCATAAGAACAAAAGAATTATATGATGAAACTAGACCCCCCCCCAGTACTTTATATATATGTTTTGATATTATTACAAAACAAAATGAGTTAGCTTTTCACATCATGTAAGACTGAGGGCAGGAGGAGAAGGGGACGACAGAGGATGAGATGGTTGGATGGCATCACTGACTTGATGGACATGGGTTTGGGTGGACTCCGGGAGTTGGTGATGGACAGGGAGGACTGGCATTCATGGGGTCGCAAAGAGTTAGACAGGACTGAGTGACTGAACTGAACTGAACAAAACAAAAAAACATAGGCCCCAGGCTAACAACAGGGAAGAAAAGTGATTGGTTCTGGAGGGTTATTCTTTGCTTTTAGATGAATTAATAAGGAATTAATTAAATGGAATTTTGGGCATGATATGAAAAATTCTATTTAAAAAGTTAATGTCAGTATTGGGTTGGCCAAAAAGTTCATTCAGATTTTCCTATATGATGCTATGGAATAATACAAACAAACTTTTTGGCCAACCCAGTACTAGGGAAATGTCAACTTTGAAAAAGGGTTAAATACATAACAAAGAAATTTCCAAAGCATGCAGATACTTGTTCATAAAAGTATCCGGTGAACATTCTTATATTTCAGAATGCAGGCACAGAAATTATAACTGTTCCGTTCGTAAGTGGTGGGAATTCTTCCCAACTAGATTTTCAAATCGTCCAATGAAACAACCTCCTTCTCTCATTTACTTTAATCTGCTGGTGCTTCCCTTTTCTAGAAATGACCCAGTGAACATAGCACAGAGACCTCTATGAAAACATAAAAGCACTACATACATTGCTCCCCAGGACAGGTGGGCATCAATTACCATGGCAGTCCATGAGTGAGTCTGCTACTGTGATGTTGAGCTTAATCTATGCACATTTGCCAAGTGCAGCTCAGCACAACTGTGGATCCCATCTTGCTTTCCTTTGATGCCAGTTGGCTGAACCTTAACTCAAGCAGCAACGTTGTCCTTCTGAGACTAGGTTTCATGCCATTCTAGACAAGCTGAAAATGGTATTGTCACAGCCCATTATAATTTTCATAGCAGCCATCTCACAGCCCGAGGAAGCAAGTCTGTTTTGTATGCATAAAAGAAATTCCTAAGTCTCGGGCAGGTGGGTAGGTGTTTATTTCTGACTGCAATTTTGCTAAGTTTCTACATCAGTCTTGCTTTAATTAGGAGTTTTTCTTCTGAGTTATTTTGATGTTAATAATATATGGCTGTTGCATCCCTTGTACATGTTCCCAAACAGTGATGCAAACATTATTAAATCTAATCAGTGTTAATGGGGTATTCCATATGCTACCCACTGTGAATCTTTTGAAATGTCATTTTATTGGATAATGCATAAACAAAGGTTGGTATATACAATGACATGCTTTTGTTCCTTCATTCAATGATTTTTATGAAAAATTTTGTACAGATGGTAGATGCTTTCAATTTGTATTTGATCATCTTTAAAAAAGAATCTTCTATTAGTCTTCTATATAATGTATATTTAAATTCACAAAGATATTCAACTCCAAAGAGTAAAATCATTAACTTTCCCTTCACTAAATTAAAGAACAGAAACTTGCTCAAATGACATAGATCTAATAAAGAAGATCCTGTTAAAATGAGGCCCCTTAGAAGTGTGCATTAAGAAATATTTAGCAAGAATTGAAAACCAGGCACCATGCCTAAAATACCTAACATAACATTAGGAAGAAAACCTAAGCAACACAAAACTTATTTTGCCTAAGACATGTAAGTGACTGCACCACTGTTGTTCATTCCAATATAAAATCCTTTTTGCTTTCTGTATTAATGATGCTATTGCTGCTGCTGTTAAGTCGTGTCAGTCGTGGCTGACTCTGTGCGACCCCATAGACGGCAGCCCACCAGGCTCCCCCGTCCCTGGGATTCTCTAGGCAAGAACGCTGGAGTGGGTTTCCATTTCCTTCTCCAATGCATGTAAGGGAAAAGTGAAAGTGAAGTCGCTCAGTCGCGTCCAACTTTTCGTGACCCCATGACTGCAGCCTACCAGGCTCCTCCGTCAACAGGATTTTCCAGGCAAGAGTACAGGAGTTGGGTGCCACTGCCTTCTCTGTATTAACGATGAACTACTAATATTCCATATGGCCACTAAAAGTAATTCTAACCAGATGATCCTATATTTCAGAAGATGTCTATATGTATTTTCTCTCCTGGAGCGATGTTATTAAGTATATTGATATATCTAAGAAGCAGGGCTGCTGAGGCAAACCCTGTACTAAGAAGATACATTATAAACAACAGATGAACTAGCTCACCATTCACATGTATGAAGAGGATGCTGTGGCTTGTCCACTTACCTCTTCATCTATAGCCATGTACACAAATAGCGATCCATCACTAGAGTCACTCTCTTTAAACTGTAAGGTGAGCAATGTGTGTTTAAGAAAAACAGTGTGCTTCTGTAGTCTTGTATAGATGGTTTAAGTCATCACTGCCTGGAGAGCATAGGAAGAGCTGATCAGTGGTGTTTTACTCTGGACATCAATATATTCCTAAGTCTTAAGCTACACAGGCCTTTTGTAATTACACTATTTGTAGGTTCCTCTAGATTTCTCAAACCTTTGTGGTTGAGAATAGACTATCAATGGAGAAGGAAATGGCATCCCACTCCAGTATTCTTGCCTGGAGAATCCCGTGGACAGGGTAGCCTGGTGGGCTGCTGTCCATGGGGTAACACAGAATTGGACATGACTGAAGTGACTTAGCATGCATGTATGCGTTGGAGAAGGAAACGGCAACCCACTCCAGTATTCTTGCCTAGAGAATCCCAGAGATGGAGGAGCCTGGTGGACTGCCTTCTATGGGGTCGCACAGAGTCAGAGATGACTGAAGAGACTTAGCAGTAGCACAAACTATCAAAATATGTCTGTTAGGTTACATAGAAAAAGAGCAAGAACAAAAATGGAGATGTTATCATTAAAAAAAATTCAAGAGATGAAAAGCAAAACAAAAAATTGTGAAAGACAGATTTTAAAAATTTATTGACTAGTTGATTATATCTACTGTGAACTGTTTGGTTCACTGTTGACTGTTGTGTCATTTTACTGATCTTATGATGCTTTCCTATCACTATGGCGTTCTCTTCAAAGATTTTATTTAACGCTAGTAAACAATAAAGGATTTTCTCTTTTTTCCTGTCTCTTTTTGCAAACTTATCCTAAAAAGTACCAGAAATGTGCGATTTCTCCACTGTTTACTTTTATAGTTAAAAGAAGGACATTAAAAACCTGGCAGGCAGGTACTGTTTTCTATAGTTAATGATAGGAATTTTATATGAAATGACAGTGCAGTTGCTATCTGAAAATATGAAATGGTACATCTGACTTTTAGCTACATGAGGTATTTGTTCCTTTGATTACAGCTTTCTATATAGAAGTAAACAATGCACCTCTATTCATAAGCCCCCATCTGGACTCTTACCAGAATCATTAGAGGAAGTGGCTTCCCAAATGGGAATATCATGGAAGTCTTTGAATTACCAGCAGAACACTGGTTTTCTTTAAATATGTTTTTAAAAGCAGAATCATCTCTAGTCACCAGTGTTATTGTTTCCCTTACATTTGGTTATTAGTAAAGTCAAATTATAGCAGTAAGATATTGAATACACAACTGAGGGACAAATTTTAGAATTACGTATAAGTTATTTGAAAAAGCTTCTCTTTCTGTAGTTGCTTTTTAAGCACTGGGGAAAAAATTAGAGTAAATGTTAAAAGATTTGTATTTGCAAATGTATATCATAGTTCACAGCAAAATCTAGAGTTGCAAATGACCTTTTGGTATTAACAACCTATTTTTCAGTCAGGAAGAAAATCTCAAAGCATCATCTCTAATGTAACAAATTTTCAGGGGTAGGTTTTCGATTGAAAATGTTTTTTTTTTCCTCCTTCTTGAAAAACTAATCAAAATCAGTAGATCCGTTGGACTCCCAGACCTCTCCAAACTGTACATATTAAACTAGTTAGTGGCTAAGAGTCAGTGATAGTTTCTGGTGTGTTTTCTTTCCAAATGCCTTCAGGCACACACATGTAATTTTGTGCTTCAAAGAGTCAGCACTTCATAAAAACAGAAATGAACAGTTACAAAACATATACTAGTACCCTTTGGAAGTAATTAAAAATACGGCACTTCCCTGTGTTACTTCCTTTCCTTTTGGCATCGCCCCTTCTATATCCTATGTGCAGCTTCTCCTCTAACTCACTAAATAAATTTTATTTCTTTTTTGCTCTCCCTAAAGAATCACCTGCTTAAACTTACAGAAATGTGCCATGAATAATATTACTAGGCTTCTAAATACATTTTAATTGTATTAAAATTTAAGATTAAACCCACAACACTGGCTCCAATCCACAAGTGATGCAGACTATTGTCTGTTCTGAAAGTACACTTTTACCATTTTCAAAAGGGTCTCCAAAGTGACAAATATAAACAATGTATTTTCATTAGATACAGAGGGATATATGTCTGATGCATACATTAAAATTTATTTATAGTGCTCAATTCTACTGCTGTGGGTTTTTCTATTTGACACGACCATTTGTGAATCCAAATACTTTAATATAATTGTGTTTTTCCAAATTATACTATGTGCAGATATATTTCTAAAGGTATAAATTAGCATGTCATTTATTTGAGTATGCATAAAATCAAAACAATTTCCAGTCTGATTTTCAACCAATATTTGAAGGCAACTTTAAAGATCTGGCAAGTGGCCATTTGAAGCACACAAATATGTCAGTGTATGTGAATATGTGGTTGTTGTTCAGTCAGAGTCATGTCTGACTGTGACTCCATGGACTGCAGCATGTATGTGGATATGCATGTATGTTTAGTTGCTGACGTTTTTGCAATCCTATGGACTGCAGCCAGCCAGGCTCCTTTGTCCATGGGATTTCCCAGGCAAGAATATTAGGGTGGGTTGCCATTTCCTTCTCCAAGGGATCTTCCCAACCTAGGGATTGAACCTGTGTCTCCTGCATTGTAGGCAGATTCCTTACCACTGAGCGACCAAGGAAGCCCTGTATGTGAATATACAGATAAGCATATGTGTATGTGAACAGGATTATAATTATATGTAAGTTCTTTTAACTAATATTATTTATTCTAAAAGGAAATAAAACTTAGGAGAAAACAGGGTACACTGATGACAGACACATTTTGTTGCATGCTTGGGGTTATGATAACCTCTAAATATTATATGCTACTTCCATTATTTCAGATTTTAACTGCATAGTAATGCGATCTTTCACATGACATACTTTGATCTCTGACATACATAAAATCAGACAGGTTATGAAGTTCTACTAGACAATTCATCCTTAAATTTGTTGCCACACCAATGTAAATGTAACCCTAATTTCCTAGTATATAACATGATTCGGAGGTTAATTCTCCATCAAGCACTCTCTATTCCAATTTCTAGCTATTAAAGAATTGTTTAATGTTATTCTAAATAGTTCAGCTTAGAAAATGTGCTTCTATTCAGTTGTCTTATAAATGATATCATAAAGGATAACTGACAATTAAAGTACACTCATAAATATTACATGAAGGAGTAATAAAATCTCTACTAATACCATTTGAAATTAAAGATCTAGCCTTTAATGAAAATAACTTTTATACTCTTCTTTTTACTCCTTCTAGGATGAATATAATGTTATATATTTCAAGTAAAAGGAAGGATCCTTTGTTGGTCTCTCAGGTTTTAATATAAGAAATTATCCAAAAGCTCAGATTGACCTACATACAATGTAACCTCAACTTGAGAAATAGTTTTGAGGGTGACCAATTTGTTCAAGTTTTCCGGGGACTACTCGATTTTTAGTACCGAGAGTCCCGTGTCTGTGGAAACCCTGTGGTGTTTGGCAAAACCTGCAAGATTGGTTACTCCAGAGGTAACACTCATACATATGGTCCCTTAGGCTGTTTAAACATTTATGGTTTGAATATTCCACAAAAACAAATAAATAGGCTTCATTGTTGTTGCTAGAAACTAATGTGTCTCTTAGCAGAAACAATAACTTTCAAAGAAAATATTTAAATGTGTATCATTAGGAACACAGGTGATGTGTTGAATGCTTACTAAGTCCCACATGGTATACTAGGGACTAACTCTTTTTTGAAACCATATAATGAGACTTTTACCTTACAGAGGTTTTAAGGTTCTGATGACCTTAAAAGACCTAAATCTTTCCAACTGGAGTAGAAAAACAATATTTTTTCCAAACTTGATCTATTATATCTTGTGTATGAATATACCCTAAAATCTCTACATTGCCATGGAGTGGGCATGAAAAACAGACTAAAACTTCTTACTTATTGAAGGAATGAGATAGGAAACATCAAGGCTAGCTGGAGAAACAAGCAAATCCCATATCAAGTTCTGTATAACTTTCTTTTCCCTTACTGTATAACCTGCTTACTCATCAATTTTAGAAAATTCTTAAGATTATGAGTAGAAAACAGTTATGCTCAACATTCTGGATTAAAAGAATTATTCAAAAAAAGAGTGTTTTGAGGACTGTATCAAAAGATAAGATTTTTAATCTGATCTTTTCCTTAGAAGGGGAAAAATATAACTACTGTTGCTTATTGAAGATTGTTTCATGTTTGAGTCCTTCTGAGAAAGCATTCTGTATTTCTGATTCTACTAATAATACAATTGAGCAGCTTTATCCACACTACATGTTTCTATAATTTTACCACTAACCTTTCTCCAATGATGGGTGATGTTTAAGACATTGGTAAGGATTTGACAGGGGCTTCCCTGGTGGCTCAGAGGTTAAAGCGTCTGCCTCCAATGCGGGAGACCCGGGTTCGATCCCTGGGTCGGGAAGATCCCCTGGAGAAGGAAATGGAAACCCACTCCAGTATCCTTGCCTGGAGAATCCCATGGACGGAGAAGCCTGGTAGGGTACAGTCCACGGGGTCGCAAAGAGTCGGACACGACTGAGCGACGGAACGGAACAGAACAGAACAGAAGGATTTGACATGCCAAAAATTGTAATCAGTATCAGTGGGATGACTACAATCACTGACAAGGCCAGGATACACTGGTTCTTAAAGTAGAAAGGGATACAGGTAATTACCATTCCCTCAGTCACATTTATGCATATGAACAGCAGTACCAGTATCTCATTCTTTTAAGTGTAATATTCCCTGGTTCCACTAATTTTCCTTTGGCATTATTAATCAAATATATATGTTCACAAAAGACTCATATCTCTAAGAAAAGGTTCACTGAGGTTTGGTGTTAATACAGATATTTCTCCCATCAAATCAATGTATGAGTTTTAACATATGGCTGACTTAACTTGAATTATCATCAGCTAATAGGAAGTGCAAGAGCATCATGTTTATAAACAACTAAAAAATGAACAATTATTCCTAAGAAAGAAAAATGATATTCAAGTCTGAATTTTGCCTTGCACTCCCTAGGCAAAAGAAGGTAAGGCATTGAAAAACTGCCCTTGAACCTCTTATTTTAAAACATTTTTAATAAGTTATCTAAGTATAAGGAAGTTAATCATAAGAACTACTGACAAACAATGGACACAACTGAAGGACTCATTTTGCAACCAGAAAAGTGGTGGCTAGGCTGTAAAACAAATGATGACATTTTAACATGCTCACCTGTTTTAGTTCTTTTCTTACAGATTACACCCAGAATGGACACAGACTCCTTCTGGTTCAAGCGCAACATAAAGCCATCCTGAATTTTCAGAAAATAATAGGAACACTATGAGAGTCATCATGTAATTCATATTCGAAGCAATTTGCTTTCTCATCTTGCCTAGACACCCTGCACTGGTTTTTATTACCTTTCCCTTTTAATTTGTGCTGTTTCCATTATGAAAGCTAGAGCACATCTAACTTTTTCATTTGGTATGGACCCCAACAAGTAAACACATCTGCCCGATCTACACATGAGTGTTGCAGATTTTGCTTGAGGCAAGTGAAAACCCAGAGGGAAAGGAGTCAACTTGTCAAAACATATTTTTTATTATTAATGTGTAAATAAAGTTTATCTAAATAGGGCTTGAGGTCCAGAAAAAAGTACTGGACTCTCTTGCCTTCATCAAATTGCCTATGCTCCCTACCCCTAGTCTCCTAGTGTTTCTTTGGTCTTTATAAAGCAGGGGGTTTGATCACAAGTAAAAGAGAAAAGAAGGAACAGAGGGGAAGGTAAAAAAAGAGGAAAGGAAAGAGAAGGACCATTTCCTTCCTCTGTTCATCTTTATACAATTATATATTGTGATATATTTAAGAAATGATAATATTTGTCTGGCATCCCAGGGTAAATAAATGAGGCTGCTCACATACAAGGCAACAGGATCAAGGACACTGGCTACCCCCAAGAAGAGCAAAGGGGTCTGACATCTCTTCACAGAGAGTAAAGTTTGGGGATCCTCTGATCTAGAGCTTCAAATTCTATACAATTTTGAAAGATAAAACACCATGAAATCAAGTGTAATTGAAATGCTTATCTGATTATGGGGATCAGAAACAAATATAAGTAGAGAGTTTAATGGATACCAGTTGATTATTTAGGCAAATTCACATGAAGAAACTTAGACATGAAACCAATAATCATCATCCCAAGAAATATGTGAAGTGCTTTTCCCAATTTTTTTAAAAAAGCCCCGTGATACCAAAATCATTGAATAGAATCCACATTCTTTTAATTAAATGTTTGGTCATCCACTGCAACAGGCACTGTCAAAAGTCATTCATTTGATCATGACAATTGAGAAATTTCTGCAGAGGGCTTTTGCTGATAGATGATGTAAGCATCATCTAAGGGCAGAATGGAAATTTCCATCCAGAATTCTCTTATATCAAACCAAATATCAAGTTTTTTTTACTAAAGCTATGGTTTAAAAAATTCTTTAATCCAAAGAATGCTTTCATTTCACACAGCCTTACTTACATAAAAACATAAAACAGATAAAAATGGAACTTCTCTGTGTGAGGATGTGTGTAGGGGGATGGAAGTGGTGGGTGGTAAGGTCTCCATCTCATTAGCCTCTTGGGAGATATCCCTAGGACACCTTGGAACACACTTTGAGAAACAATTGCATTGAATCATGAAACTATATAATTTACATCTACTTACAAGCTAATTTCCAGTAAAAACAGGATTTAAAATATAAAAATATCTGTTACATCACATCATGTCACATTTCTTGTTTTATTTGTGCACTTGTTTTATCTTCCTTACTGGGTTTTTAAGGGCAGAGGAAAGAAGGATGAGAGTTTAATAAAAAGGAGAGAATGATAAATAAAATTAAGCATAGAGTCAACAGTGATATATTAAAGGTAGGTTTCTATACTAAAGGTAGAATACTGGTTCTCATCATACTTTTCTAAGGGAAAAAATTGTTAAAGATGTGGACCAATTTGCTGCTAAGGATTGCTTCAACTGTAACATTTCCCAGCAACAGAACCAAGTCTGCCTTCCAACAACTTGGGGCACCGCTTATGTTAATACACAACATGTTATCTTGAAAATGTAGCTCAAGCAAACAGCTTTTAGGGCTTCTAAATTAGGACATACTGAATGATACATATAAGTATTCCTCTAAAGTCTCTAACACTTTTTCAGTCCAATTATATTTTTTACCTTGTAAATTCATATGCAGAAGAAGAAATCAACCCCCATAACAGACAAAGATATGTATCAGAGAGACTGCTAGTCAGGCAAAAAGATAACATCAGGCCACCTGATAGACCCTTATCTTTAACTTGTCCTAGACGAATACTATGACTCCTTTAAAAAGCATATTATCAGCAGTCTTGACAAATAGCTAGGAATGTTTGCTAATTTCTGAACTGAAACAGTACATGTTTTCCACAAAGTTATATTCTGCTCTTGATGAACTTGCCTCACATCTTTAATGGACCTAAAGGAAATACATGGTCCAGTTTACTTTTACTTTTCTGGATGTATACCATTCTCCTAGCAAGGCCATTCAGGATGTAAAAATTGTTCAGCTCCGGCTTGTGTGTATCTACCTTCATTGCTTCCTGAGAGCAGACTTACAAAATGGTAACCTTACTTCACAGTCCTAATTTCCACACTTAATCACAGAACATAAAGACAATCTTTCCACATTGTATGTATGAATACAAGCAGTCTGGCTGAATCCTAACTAATTTAGAGTGACAGAAAGACGTGAAGGAATAAAATAAAACAGGAAGAAAATGAACTAGGACAATAGAAGTTGAAATAGGTGGTATGAGGATACCAAATATTGAAATCACATATTTTAAATGGCATTTTATAAAAGATACAAGTACCACTCTGTCCTTCTAACATGAAGATGATCATGCTGATCTAATATCAATCAGTTTAACAGTACTTGGTTACTTTTGCCATCAATGAGCACAGATGAACAATGAATCATACATGTTATTGTCTAGTGTCTACTTGTGACCACTGATACACAGCAACACAATAGTTGGCAGAAATCAATTCAATGTCTGGGAACAGAAAGCTAATTAGCTCAAGCAGGCATTAAACTAACAGCCTTAGGATCTCCATCATCTCAATGGCAACTCGATTCTTACCAACTACTTAGGTCAAAAGCCTTGGGATTTTTCCTTGAATCTTCTCCTGTCTCATATATCCATTCTCTTATTTTATTAAAATTCTATCCATACTACCTTCAAAGGATTAAAAGAACTATATTAGAAGTCATAGCTTCTATTGATCACAAATGCCCATATATTGGCAATTTCATATAGTTCAGACTGACATATGCAGGTATTTAATCATTTTTCACAGCCTCTATAAATACAACCCTAGTCAAAGCCACCATTATCTCTAATATCTGCATTATATCAATAACTTCCTATCTGGTCTCCCAGCTTCCAACATGCCACACTGATCAGTCTGTTCTTAACACAGCAGTAAGAGTGATTTTGGCAATACCTAGGTAAGAGCCTAGGTATGTGGATGTGAGAGTTGGACCATAAAAAAGGCTGAGTGCCAAAGAATTGATGCTTTTGAACTGTGGTGTTGGAGAAGGCTCTTGAGAGTCCCTTGGACTGCAAGGAGATCCAACCAGTCAATCCTAAAGGAAATCAGTCCTGAAATGTCACTGGAAGGACTGATGCCAATACTTTGGCCACCTGATGCAAAGAACTGACTCATCGGAGAAGACCCTGATGCTGGGAAAGATTGAAGAAAGGAGGAAAAGGGAACGACAGAGGATGAGATGTTTGGATGGCATCACTGACTCGATGGACATGAGTTTGAGCAAGCTTCAGGTGTTGGTGATGGACAGGGAAGCCTGACATTCTGCAGTCCATGGGGTCACACAGAGTCAGACATGACTAAGCAACTGAACTGAACTGAGGTAATAGCATGTCTTTTTTCTTGCAAAAGCATCTCATCTTTCTTTTAATGAAAGCTCAGGTCCTTATTTGGGCTTCTCTGGTGGTTCAGCAGTAAAAGAATCTGGCTGCTAAGCAGGAGATGGAAAGGAAATGGCAACCAATTCCAGTATTCTTGCCTGGGAAATTCCATGGACAGAGGAGCCTGATGGACTACAGTGCATAGGGTCACAAAGAGTCAGACATGACTTAGCGACTAAACAACAACAGGTCCTTATTATGACCCATGAGGCCCTACATCATTTGGGTGTACAACTCCCTCCCTCAGGGAGAACACCCTTATCTTTGATGAGTCTTCCTCCCATTTAGTTTGTTCTAGTCATCCTGAACTCATTAATTTTCCTGGAACACACCAGGCATACTTTTGCCTCAGGGCCTCTGCACTTGCTCTTGCCTCTGCCTGGAATGCTCCTTCTCCATATATATTCGTGACTTCATTTAGATCCTTATTTCAAAGTCACCATGTCAAGGAAGCCTTACTTGGCTACTCTGTCTCTAAAGCTGACATACCCTCAACTCCCTTCTTGCTTTCTTTTTTTCTGTGGCAATAATCATTAACTGACACACTCTACAATTGAATTTTTTTTTTATTCCTTCTTACTAGAATATAAGTTCTAGAAAGGCAGAAATTTTGATCTGGTCTGGGTGCTATGGAGTCCCTAGAGCCCATAATAGTGTCTAGCACATTAGCAGGCACTCAGTAACTTTTTCCTGAATGAATGAATGGGTCTTAAAACTTAAGCTGGTGCGTACTCAGTTGCTTAGTCGTGTCTGACTCTGTGGACCATAGTCTGTCTGCTTCTCAGTCCATGGGATTTTTCAGGCAATACTAGAGTGAGTTGCCCTTTATTTCTGCAGGGGATCTTCTCGACCCAGGAATGGAACTCGTGTCTCCTGCACTGGCAGGCAGATTCTTTACCACTGAGCCATCTGGGAAGCCAGCTTAAGCTGGTCAGTTAATTCACTCTTTATTCTGTTCTTCAAAACCCATTCATGCTGAGTTTTTGCAGGAAATTTTGTCCTTCTGCATATTCAGAGTAAGGAAATCTCATTTGACCCATGAGTTGTTAAGTGTTACTCTAGGAGGGTACAAGACAAAGCAATATATAGAAGATTTCTCTCAGTTTCTCAAAACCAGTCTAATAATTTCTTTTTCTTTCCTTCCCTTTCATTTTTTCACTCCAGGAAGGTCATGATTGATTGTCCAGCAACTTTCTTGTAATGCCAAGATTAGAAGTGGCAGAGAAGAAATAGGTTTGTGAAGTCACCATGCCTTGGGTCCTAAAACTGTTTTCTGGGTTTCTTCACCCAAATGGCTCTCGCAAAGACTCAAAGAGATCCTTCACAAGAGGAGATGAAATTTTAGCCAGATTATACACAGTTTTGTGTAACTGCACTGTCATCTATTAAAGTGGTTGAAAACTGACCAGGAGTTACACATATCACCTTCTTGGGAGACATAAAAAAAGTCGCCAGGAAACATTCTGGTGGCTGTAAAGAGATTCAGAGAAATAGTGTTCTTGAAATGTTATTTATAAAGCATTTTCTACAGCAACATGGGCAAAATAAACCATTTAAAAAGTGTAATTACAATTCCTTCAGGTTCTTCTATGACAAAGTTACCTT
The DNA here is from genome assembly GCF_049115385.1 of Moschus berezovskii. Classification (NCBI taxonomy): domain Eukaryota; kingdom Metazoa; phylum Chordata; class Mammalia; order Artiodactyla; family Moschidae; genus Moschus; species Moschus berezovskii. Next base: position 85,728,040 of record NC_142488.1, on the reverse strand, counting down.
ATTGCTAAAGCTCAAGTGACTTTAGAAAATATTACCTTTGGCAGGTGCTTCATTGTTATTTAAGCCTTGAGAATACATCAATGAAAACTGGGTCTGAAAAAAGTTAAATTGAGCAAGCCACTGATAAAATGTTCAATCAAAATCTGCTAGTGGACACTTTTTTACACATAAGACCTATAGGTGGTATAGAAGTGAGAGTAAAGTGGAGAATAACAAGCAAAGCAAAGGGGCAGGATCTGAGGATTAGAGCAGCCCTGCCACTTCAGATAGGAGGGATCTTAATAAACACAGTGAGGAAAATTAAAAAAATATATATACACAGTCAGGTAAGATTTCTGATCTGGAAGTGAGTCAAGGTTTATCTGTAAGATGAGAGTCAGTTATGCAGTAAAGGAATCCTCTTTCATTTAATTACGAAGGTAAATGGCTTAGGCCTAGGTTATTCTATTTTTTTCAACCTTGCTTCAGTTTTTTTTTTTTTCTTCTTTTTCTTCATTGCTAATATGCATGTCTAGTTAATTAGTGTTTATACAGTAGTGACACCATTTGAAAATCTTTCCTTTTAATGTCAAAAACTTACTGGAAATTAGATGACAATATTATCTCTGAGAGAATCTATATGATCTGCCGTTCAAGCCACCTGAGGTACAAATACTACCCTAATGCCAGCTTGCTGAATGGCAGGCATAAAAATACAAGGTAGAAACAACCAATCTCTAAACAAGATTCAGTCCTGCCAATCTAGTCCTCGGTTATACTTTCTTACAGCTAAGAGCCCTATGTGCTAAAGAAACTTATATAAATCATACTACTCTATTCTCTGTTCAGACCAAATCTGAAATCTATAAAAACTTAGTAAATATTAAGACAAAATAAAAGAAAACCCTTACATGGATTCATAATCTTTTCAGGCAAAATCGATTGTTTATGATTCACATTTAATTACAGTCCTTTCTCAGTCAACTGATCATGCAATTCTCATAAAATATTACTATCATTCTTTCACAGAAGGGAATTTCTTCCTGACAAAGGGCTGGTTTGCCAAATAAGATGTAAGGAGTAAACCTGAAAGGCTGCTGCTGCTGCTGCTAAGTCGCTTCAGTCGTGTCCGACTCTGTGAGACCCCATAGACATTAGCCCAACAGGCTCCCCCGTCCCTGGGATTTTCCAGGCAAGAACACAGGAGTGGGTTGCCATTTCCTTCTCCAATGTGTGAAAGTGAAAAGTGAAAGTGAAGTCATTCAGTCGTGTCCGACTCTTAGCGACCCCATGGACTGCAGCCCACCAGGCTCCTCCGTCCATGGGATTTTCCAGGCAAGAGCACTGGAGTGGGTTGCCATTGCCTTCTCCAACCTGAAAGGCAGGTAAATAATACTAGCTTTTGCAAAAATGTTCTTTTCACTTTCTTTAATCTCTACAGTCAGCTATGACTATATGTTTTTTTTTAATTGAAATATAGTTCATTTATAATGTTGTGTTAGTTTCAGGTATACAGCAAAGTGACTCAGTTTTATATATATATGTATGTATATATACACATACACATATTCTTTTCCATTATAGGCCATTACAAAATATTGAGTAAGCTCTATGTGCTATACAGTAGGTCCTTGCTAGTCATCTATTTTATTTATAATAGTGCATATATGTTAATCTCAACTTCTAATTTATTCATCCTCCCCTTTCCCCTTTGGTAACCATGAGTTTATTTTCTATGTTGTGAGCCTATTTCTGTTTTGTATATAAGTTCCTTTGTATCACTTTTTTAAGATTCCACATATAAGTGATAGCATATGATATTTATCTTTCTCTGTGTGGCTTATTTCACTTAGATATCTGTCTTATAGGAATAAACTTCCAGCATCCCATGGGAAGGGGTCTGTAACTGGCAAAATCATTTTGATGATTTAATATTAGCTTTTTCTTCATGTCTGCCCCCTCACAGTAAGGCTCTACTAAAAAATCTGACTTTTACATTTAAAAAAAACTTCTTCCTGAGGTGCTCAAGTCTCTGAGGGGGCTAGCCTCAATGGATATTTCCAACTTTATTTTGTACTATATCTCATTCATAATTATCTATCTAATCATCCAACTGAATATAACAATCTATGCAAGCCCATGGACTGTAGCCTGCCAGGTTTTTCTGTCCATAGAATCTCTAGGCAAGAATACTGGAGTGGATTGCCATTCCCTTCTCCAGGGGATCTTCCTGACCCAGGGATCAATCCCAGGTCTCCTGCATTGCAGGCAGATTCTTTACCATCTGAGCCACCAGGGAAACCCAATGCTGTGATTGCTTCAGGTGGAAAGTGAAGGGACTCAGCCATACATATATATGTATCCATTCTTCCTCAAACCTCCCTCCCATGCCAGCTCCCACATAACACTGAGCAGAGTTCCATGAGCTATACAGTAGGTCCTTCTTAGTTATCCATTTTAAATATAGCAATGTGTACAAGACCATCCCAAATTCCTTAATTATTCCTTCCCCCCAGCAACCATAAGTTCATTTTCTAAGTCTGTGGGTCACTTCTTTGCCTTTCTTAACTATTTCTTTGGTTGGGAAAGAAAGTATTCCACTACAGATATATAGCTTAAAGTCAATTTCTTTGTGGTAGAGGATAAAGTTCAAAAGCAAAGTTTTGACATATCATAGGTGCTTCCAGGAAGCTATGTTGATAAGTACAAAAGTATCCATGGAATATAGATTTGTTACTGAGGTCCTCCAAAAAAACAAAGCAGTGTCCTAACCCTCCAGGTGAAAGGAAATCAGAGAGTGTGTATGCATGTGGAGGCTGAGATTGTTAAAATGACATCAGGGGCGTGGAGAAAGATACTCTTCCAGGATACTTGGTCTGGACTCGTCTTTTCTCCCTCCAGATTGAATCGAACATCTTGGTAATTCTGAATTTGGTTCAGAGATGAGGAAAGCCCAGTGTTTTCACACATCCCATTAAATGAGACTGTAGAGATTCTAGAAATACTATATGAATGCTGATGATAGGTGTGTATGAAAGAGAGTAGTAGAATAGCAAGAGGTGAATTTTGCCAATCTGGTGACAGCTTTCAGTAACGGGGCAGCAAGCCTGTCACTCCTGACCACTACTTCCCCCACCACCAATGGGCCTATCCTCTCATTCAACTTGGAACCAAAAGAGTTATGCTGAATTCTGCTGTCTGTACTTCCACTCTCACTTCCTACAGCATGGTGTATCCTTGGCTAAGTCGAGTACTTTTTTTAGTCTGAGAAAAAAAGTAACAGAGAGAAGGAGAGGGAAGGAGAGGAGGAGCCAGTCTGTACCTGATTAGAGATGCCTTCAATGGCACTTGGCTAGCATACTGTAAACTAATTACATCAGGTTTTTTGAAGCTTCTTTTCATGCATGTTCTGTTCATCCTCGTTCAGTTTACTTTATAGTCAGAACTCTCTGGGACATTTTCAGCTTGGAAATGTCATTGGGCATGAGGTTGTTAAAAGCAGCTCCAGGTGAGAAAAACACTACCCAGTACAACTGGCTTATCTGCCCTCATGACAGCTCCCTGCCTCATTGCCTTCCACTCCTTGACTATTTTCTTGGCCTGAGATCTCTCAGCTCTGAGTCTTGGCTATGGCATTAGACACTGCTTCAGCTCAGCCTAGATGAGATATGCTTATTGATTTCGGACATTCTCTCCCTTACTGCATATTCATTTCCCCTGGTCTTTGAGTTGTTCTTCTATCAACGTATGTTCAGCTACATAGTATTGCCTACTTTGCTATTTCTCCTTGCAAGTGCACACTATTTAAAAACAAACAGAAAATAAAAATAACACTAGGTCCTTTCCTATAATGAAACAACAATACACACTAATCGGTACATTAAAAAAATATAATCCTACTCTGTTGGTAGCAAAATACTCACTTTACAACATCACAATGACTAGCGCAGCATACAAAATGTAATTTCTGAAAAGACAGCTTCCTTTCAATGTTTATATGCAACAGCATCCTTTATTAAAAAGGAAACAGCTATAATAAACACAAATCATAGTGACAGCAGGAATCATGCTAGCAACAAACCCATCAAAATGGAATCAAACATCACGAGACGAACACCATCAGAGAGATATATACAAGTGCTTTTCCCATATGTGAGTCTCTGCAACTTCAATTTGAAACTATGAACTAGAGCAACTGTTGCAATATATCTATGCAGGTTTTTTGCAGTGTTATTCTGTTCTTAGTAATGGTTCACAGAGGGTTTTAGGCTGTTAACGGGAGAGTCTTTCATGATCACAGTTTGGCTGCAGTTCCGTTTTTCATATTGCTGTTATAAGTACTCAAGTTCAGCGACAGTGATTTATTTTCTGATCAACTGGAGGATGTTTTAAATAACTTGCACTGCAAATAATATGTTTACAAACTGATAATCCTTGAAGAGGGGTTTATGGCATGTTGGTGTAAATGGATCACATGTTCCAAAAGCAACAACTGTCTAGTTACCGATAATCGGGCTTGCATTCATGCATAGCTTTGTAATGTTATGAAGTCCAAGGTATAATATAATCCATATTTAGATAGTAGCTAAAAGTATTCTATTCTTTCTTATATCCAATGACTGCATATTGTCAATACTTTTTAAAATAATTCTATTTGATTTCCCCCCCCCCCTAAACATTTCAATGGGAATTTCCTATAAGCAGGAAGCTTTGCCAATAAGGTCTATAGTCATTTAAGGTATGGTGTACTAAGAAATTTCAACGGTTTTGTCCTTTGTCCATTTCACCTCCATCTTATGCATATAAGAATAAATAGCTAGACCACCTTTTCCCAAACCAAGCACCATGCTTGAGATGTTAAAAGGCATTACACACACACACACAGAGCTAAATAATTTGGGAAACATTTCATATCATAGCTCCTCTTTGAAATTTACAACAAAAGTAACATATTAAATCAGGAACAATTATGAAGTAAATAGACTTGCCAATCTTTGTTTAACCCAGCATATTCACAACTTATTTGTCACAGACAATTCCCTTCACTACCGTGGACCAAACTTTTCTTTTTTAAAATTTATTTTCACATCCTATGGAACAATATTCTGTACAAAAGTTTGGGAACACTAACTCCAACAAACAATTTCAATATATCAAAATAACATATCTCAAGCTTCTTTTTTTAGAATGCTAGTTGATCAAGACTCTTATGTAGCATTTTCTGAATAGCATTGGACTAAGAAACAGAAAACAAGATGTGGAATTTGCAACAATTTCTATATGTCTTACAATATATGTAAGCTACACTTGGGTGTCTCCCGTTGGTAACAAAAACAAGATGATGTAGCCTTCTGGTGTTCAGATGAATTTGAAAAGGAAAAGCAATTGGAAAACAGACCATGACCCATTAGATGACAAAGCAAATTATTTCTCATTACTGATCAAAGACACTAATAAAAAAAAAAAAACCCAATAAGGGCATAAACCTTCTATAGCTCTGTGTGTGTGTTAGTCGCTTAGTTGTGTTTGACTCTTTGCGACCGCATGGACTGCAGCTCATCAGGCTCCTCTGTCCATGAAATTCTCCAGCGAAGAATACTGGAATGGGTTGCCATTTCCTTTTCCAGGGGATCTTCCTGACCCAGGGATTGAGCCCAGATCTCCTGCATTGCAGGTGGATGCTTTACCATCTGAGCTACTAGGGAAGCCCCCTAAACCTTCTATGTAAACCAAGTAAAAACATAAATAAAAACGATATGCAAATCTGAAAAGCAAAAAGTCACATCAAATATCAAGTGTCATGAGCAGCAAAACCAAATGGAACCGACACCTTAATCAAGCAAGTCTTCCTTTCATCATTGGGATAGGTAATGTATAGGAGACAGTTAGGTGTATGAGTCAATGTATAACTCCCTAGAATCATTTTAATAGTGGATTTCAAGGTGAGCATATGCTTTGAAAATCAGAGCTGTATGCAGGGGATGTATAAGAAAGAGAAATTTGTTTTTTCTCACCCAGTTTCACTGACTCCATAAAAGAGGAAGAAACTGAGTTTCCTGTACTTTTACAAAAGGTTGAATGGGATTGAATACTAATATACTGACTAGGAAATACAGTTATATCTAACGGTCCTTTGTTGCTCTACTGATCTCAGCAAATCAAATAATCAAATACTACTCAAAGAGCCAATTCACTTTGCGATAAAGGACTTGTGCAAGAATGTCTATCAGCTGTCCCTATATGGGGAACAGGTAACTCATGACTGGCACTGGTCACGTAAGCTTTTCATAATGAAGGATTTCTCAGAAAATGAATTGCATCTCTCTTATTTCATCATTTTGTTCCTACAAATCTATGGGTTTGAAATCTGTTTAGGACTTAACATCTCAGAAGCAACTGTAGTGTAACTTCAATTTTCCTAACATACTTTGTGCTTAAACAACCAATTAAGGCTGAATCAGAGGTAGGGAGTAAATGATAAAGAACAATTAGGTAGTCCTTCGCAGGTTTCATGATCAGTAGAAAAATGTTTCCATTTCATGATAAAACTTAGAACATATTTGAGGACACCCCAGGTAACAAATATTTTATTAAAATGTTTAAACCCTTCATGTCTTATGGCCATCTGAACACCATGAGGATAACAAATATATGTATTAAATTCATGTAAAAGCTACTAATTATTAAACTTTCATAACCATTACATTGTCAATAAATATGGAGTAATTCTTCTGACTTTCCTTAGAAATAAGCTGGGGACGACAGAGAATGAGATGGCTGGATGGCATCACTGACTCTAGACATGAGTTTGAGTGTACTCCGGGAGTTGGTGATGGACAGGGAGGCCTGGCATGCTGTGATTCATGGGGTCGCGGCGAGTCGGACACGACAGAACGACTGAACTGAACTGAACTGAACTGCAGTGGGCTATCCTGGTAGCTCAGAGATTAAAGCGTCTGCCTCCAATGCGGGAGACCAGGGTTCGATCCCTGGGTCGGGAAGATCCCCTGGAGAAGGAAATGGTAACCCACTCCGGTATTCTTGCCTGGAGAATCCCATGGACGGAGAAGCCTGGTAGGCTACAGTCCACGGGGTCGCAAAGAGTCGGACACGACTGAGCGACTGAACAGAACGGAACAAGTATAGCCAGTCATTTTTGACTTGGAGGGGTCCTTGTAAAGTTGGGAAGGCTCACTGAATTGTTCTTTCTCTATATGTAATTTTATATATAGTTATTATAGTTATAAATTTTGCTATTGATAGCAATAATGCTATTTCAAAAAATATCATCTTTTTGGCAGGAACAACAAAAGATCTGAGTCTTCACAATTATCAATCATGAATCTGTTACAAAATGCGAATGGGTACATCACTATTGAATACATCTATTATTTTCTACCTTATGAGCCATTAATCATCCAAAGAAACTAGATAACTGTATATACAATATAGAGAGCTTCATACTCTAAGAACAACATATAATTTATTCCATGAATGTCTACAGGAAATTCTGCCATTTTAAAGTCTTTTGAGTATCAGAAAAACCTCCAAAATCAATTCATAATCAATTCAAAATCAAGGTCCGAAGAATAGCAAAATATGATATCTCTGTAAATCACACAGAATTGAAAATTACCTATTCAATATTAATCTAATGTTTGTCAGTCTTTCAACACACAATTTGGATCTTCACTAGTATTTGAACAAACAAAAAATTGACATGACATTTTCAGTTGAAGTATAATTTACTCTTGATATTTGATTTTGAATATATTATAAATATATGACATAGAGAATAAATTTACTGCAAATAGTATTTATTATGCAGCTTTGATGAAAGTACCTTAATTGAAATTTTAAAAGTCTGTTTATTTTGGTCACTATGGTTACATCATCTCCAATGTATATGCATAATTCTAAATGAAATGAAAATATTTTGCTTTAGAGTGACATTTGGCACCCTGTTTATAATACCCACTCTGAACACTGTTAGGTTATTTAAATGAGAAGAGTACCAGGCTACCTTCATGATGGGTATCTGAGGTACAAGACCTTCTTTTGCCATCAACAAATGGTATGAACTTGGGCAAATCACCCAGATCTCACAGTATTTCAAAATTGGTAGGGGTTGTACTCAGTGATGTTAAAAGTTCCTGAAATTCAAATCTTTGATATAGATCTTTTTTTCCATCAGTACATTTCTAAAAGGTAACTCTCAAGCTATATAGTTTGTAACTCAGGATCCTCTGACGTTCCCTTCTACTCTTTTCTACCAGCACTCTCCAAAAAATAACACTTCATCCAGATGGGTTGACAGTAGTCTGACTGGGAACTTCTTCATGCATGTGTGCTAAGATGCTTCAGCCATGTGTGACTCTTTGCGACCCTATGGATTGTAGCCTGCTATGCTTCTCTGTCCTAGGATTCTCCAGGGAAGAATACCAGAGTGGGTTGCCATTTCCTGCTCTAGGGAACTTCTTCAACTTTGAGCCCAAACTGCTATCTTTTCATGTGTTTCCCTTGTCACCTCAAAATATAATAGAATTAATAATAATAATATTAACATTATTACTATTAATGCTAATGATAATTCAAGACTCCCAGCCTAATTCAGTTCGAGGACTTATCAATAATAATGACCATTATTACTTTTCATTATGGGACACAATATGCACATCTATGCTATCCTTTTTATCTGTCTCATTTAGTCTTCACAGCTAGCTACTAGTTTTCCTTTTAAAAAATCCTTTTCTGTTCTACCTCAAAAATGTGGTGAACCTCTCAAGAGAAGCAGGCCAGAAAATTAACATTCTTTGTAGTTTGTGTATCATGTACAAACGCAGAAAGAGGAAAGAAAACAACTGAGAATTCCTTAATAGTAAATGTGAAAATAACATACATCAGATTTGTAACTTCACAGATTGTTTAACAACAAATTCTGTACCTGAGGCTGCCTAAAGATGAATTTCTACATTTCTGACTTAATCAAATGAGTTTTGCAAACATGATTTCTTAAATCTTATCATTTCAATTTCATTTTCTCTTAAATGTACCTAAAGCTAGATAACCTGTGTCACATGTAACATATAATAAATTTATTTCCATATTAAAAAATAAGGAAACCATAATAAAACTGTTGACTATTTCCTGTTATCAATAATGTCAGGTATCCCACTCAATCTATGTGTCTAGTTCTCAATTATATAAAATTAATATATATCATGTTCATTATTTATTCAAACTTCAACTACTTACTAAATTCTAAATGCCTAGCTCAGGTTATGAGGGTAAAATTAATGTACTTATGATAACAACCAGAAAGAGTCAAGAAATACAGCATTAGTTATAACTGAAGAAACATGCTTTAAGTCCTCGATACCATAAACAGAATTATACATTGCTTGTGATTTTGAATGAACACTTGCTCTTGACCCCTGAGACAACCATGACTGTGCAAATGTGTTTTATTTTTGCTCGTCCAGAAGATTCACTGATAAACCTGTTAATTCTGACATCAAACTCAACACCTTGGTATCCCGATATTAAGAGGTAGAGGGGACTATGGTGTACAAATAAAGACTTTTTACAAAGTCATGAAATGTACAAAAGAAGTAGAAATAGGCCTTGTTTTTCACAATAAAAGCTTGATCAAATTCCACCCCATATTTTGTAAGATGGGTACAAAATAGTAGTACAAGTAATAGTCATGATTCAGTGGAAAAAGTCACTCCAATAGTAATATTTGGCACCTGTGCATTTATCAAAACCACTTACAAAGATAGTCATTTTCACTCATACTCTGCTTTAGTCCAACAACACTGGAAAAAAAATACAGTGCACTACAAATCACTGAAATAAACTGGCAAACTAGTTTGGGGAACTGTGTGTGTAGGATACTTTCACTCACTAGCTCATGTTTGCCAATAGTGCTATTTTCATGAATAAAAATCTACAGGAAAATTGACAAAAACATGTTACTGACAGGTGGTTAGAACCCCTGTTTCTGTATAAATCTATGTCACACAAGAAAGAAAATAATCTTACAGTCTCTACTGCCATTGTTATATTGTTTTGCACTCTTAAAAACAACAACTCTACAGGATCAAGAATTTGATATAAGCTGCTAAATGCAGGTCTCAATTTGGATATGCTCTTTAAGAAAATTATTTCCCCAAAGGCCATCTTTTAGTTCTGTTTTTTCTTATGATTTGTTGCTTGTGTAATTTCTACATGTCAGAGTTGGTTAGCTCATGGTGCTAATGAGGCCAAGGTCATGAGTTTGACTGCTGTAGCAGTCAGTTAGCTTTCTAAAAAGAGAAAAAAAAAAGATTCTGTATTCAGTACCTATAACTACAGCCAGCCAGGGTGCAAATTCACATCTTTGCTAAAATGAGGAACCAGAGAAGGTATAGATTGGGCAATAAACACATCCCAGAGCACATGTGAGCACATGTCTTAATGAGTCAAGTTTCTTCCTCATATTCAAGTCCCATAAGGTTCACATAAACATTGGGGAATTATGCTGTAAAACCACCATCAGGCCAATTACACACTGGAAACATTTTCAAAAGAAATCAACAACACATGCTTATTCGTGAGAGCATTTTAAAGATCTCAGAGGGAAAACAAGTAATATAGATGATGATTATTATATGGTCTGGAGGTTTATGTACACAGGATGATGTATAAAATGGGTAATTACAAAATCTCACACATAAGAAAATAAATTTGACAACTTCAACCTCAGATAAATCAATACTTAAATAGTGTTTTGGCAAGTGATTAAGTTTGTTTATGGCATAGGTTAGTGAAGGAGAAGAGGAAAAATTCCTTTAAATACTAGTGAGTTAGAAGCCATTCCGTGTTCCTTTGAGCTAGGGACAGTTAAATGTACCTAGCCTTGCTTTGTGGAGAAGACGATGGCACCTCACTCCAGTATTCTTGCCTGGAAAATCCCATGGATGGAGGAGCCTGGTAGGCTGCAGTCCATGGGGTCGCTAAGAGTCGGACACGATTGAAGAGACTTAGCAGCAGCAGCAGCAGCGTTGCTTTGGGATAATTTAACTCAGGTTGGTATATGAAATGGACTGCAAGGAGGGAGAATCTGGGGAAGGTGGTCAGACTACTACTGCAGTAGTCTTGGCAAGAGGTAACAAGAACTTGGAGTAAGGTATAAGAGAAAGGGACTGGATGTAATTAAGTAAGAGGTTGAAGGCAGTGAATATGAATCTGGATTATAAAGCCAGATTACATGAGTTTAACTCCAAGCTCTTTAGTATCTGAGGGTTTTGACCAAAAGAAGCTGTCTAATTTCTCTGTACATGGTTGGTCCAACTGTGAAATGCAAGTCGTAACAACTCAATTCATAGAACACTTCTGAGGATGAAAGAATAAGCACGTGGCACTGTGCCTGGAACATGGTAAGTGCTAAACAACTGTTAATAGTAGTAATAATAATAAAAGTTATTCTAACTAAACGGATGTGGAAGGCAAGTGAGAAAGAGACAAGAACACCACTACAGACTGAACCTATATAACTAAGAAGGGTGTTGGTAACATTAAAAGGAAGGTTTCAGAAAGGGGTGAACTAGTATTCATTCTGCTAAGTTTCGAGTGTGGGGATATGTATCTAAGCTAAAATATGCTGTTACATTTTAAAGCTTAGGTCTGGTGTAGGGTGGGGGTTAGGGAGGAAGGGGAGATTTAAGCCTAACACCTCTGTACAGTGAAGGATAGAAGATTATAGAAGACTGCTAAAGGATGGTGGGGAAAGAAAGGAAGAGAGGGAAATTATAAAAGAGATTAAGTTTTTCATATCCAAAGTCAAGACTATGTTAATGGCACTGCAAAAGAAAAAATATATATATACATAAATGCAAAATATAAATATAAATTCCAAGTCATATACTTGGAACTCTATAAACATGAGGAAAATTTTTCACTTATTAAAAAAAAAAGACTCTCAAATTTATAATACAGTGCTATGACCTACACATTTTCTACAGAAAATATAATGATGATAATGTTTAAGAAAGAGCTTCAAGGTTCAATAGAGTGTGATATATCTAAATTGTTATGTTAATTACTATTGATTTCCTGTGGTTGCTCTACATTTCTATAATTATCTATACAAAATAAAAGAAGAAAAACTAGTGTTCCATCTGCAACTAATATATTCATACACAACTTGAATAACTCAAAGAAAAATATAATTTTTAAAAAACTCAGCAAAACTCTATAGAAATAATCTCTCAGATTCCAGTCATCTTCACATTCCAATAAAACGGTTGCAAAATGTTATTCAATTTAGACATATGTCACCTCTTCTAAGTCTCAGTTTACTCACCCATAAGTTAAAACCAATAGACTAAGATATTTCTAAATTACTCTCTATTTATAATAAGTAATTTAGAAAAGGCAGAGGAACCAGAGATGAAATTGCCAACATCTGCTGGATCATGGAGAAAGCAAGAGAGTTCCAGAAAAACATCTATTTCTGCTTTATTGAATACACCAAAGCCTTTGACTGCATGGATCAAAACAAACTGTGGAAAATTCTTCAAGAGATGGGAATACCAGACCACCTTACCTGACTCCTGAGAAACCTGTATGCAGGTCAAGAAGCAACAGTTAGAACCGAACATGGAACCACAGACTTGTTCCAAATTGGGAAACGAGTACGTCAAGGCTGTATGCTGTCACCCTGCTTATTTAACTTCATGTGAAATGCCAGGCTGGATGAAGCACAAGTTGGAATCAAGATTGCCGACAGAAACATCAATAACCTCATATATGCAGATGACACCACCGTTATGGCAGAAAGCAAAGAGTAACTAAGGAACCTCTTGATGAAAGTCAAAGAGGAGAGTAAAAAGGCTGACTTAAAACTCAACATTCAAAAAATGAAGGTCATGGCATCATCCAGTCCCATCACTTCATGGCAAATAGATGGGGAAACAATGGAAACAGTGAGAGACTTTATTCTCTTGGGCTCCAAAATCACTAAAGATGGTGACTGCAGCCATGAAATTAAAAGACACTTGCTTACTTTGCTGACAAAGGTCTGTCTGGTCAATTCTACGGTTTTTCCAGTAATCATGTATGGATGGGAGAGTTGGACTATAAACAAAGCTGAGAGTTGAAGAATTGATGCTTTTGAACTGTGGTGTTGGAGAAGACTCTTGAGAGTCCCTTGGACTATAAGGAGATCCAACCAGTACATCCTAAAGGAAATCAGTCCTGAAAATTCATTAGAAGGACTGATGCTAAAGCTGAAGTTCCAATACTTTGGCCACCTGATGTGAAGACCTGACTCATTGGAGATGACCCTGATGCTGGGAAAGATTGAAGGCAGGAGGAGAAGGAGAAGAAAGCGTATGAGATGGTTGGATGGCATCAATGACTCAATGGACATGAGTTTGAGCAAGTGCTGGGAGTTGGTGATGTACAGGGAACCTGGCGTGCTTCAGTCCACGGGGTCATAAAGAGTATGACATGACTGAGCCACTGAACTGAATTGCAATATTATACAATCTACAGTGTAGTAGATTGATTGTCCTAAGTCATTTGCAGGTTCAAACATGCATTTAACTCTCCTGTTACCAGTCAGAGATACCTTTCATTTAATTAGGGAATGCTTATCTGACTTGTCAGCTACTTCCTGCTTTAAGAAACTTGAATGGGTAAGTCTCCCAAACTATTGCTCAGCCACTTAAACATTCCTTTGCGCTGCTGCTGCTTCTTTTGCATAAATTTCCAAATGGTTATTATTTAGTTTTGTAAAGATTTATGTCCTGAATGCTTCCAAATGTATTTGAAGTAACAATTTAACATAAGACAATTAAATAAAATGTGAAAATAGCATTGTCAAGGATAGAAACAGTAGACAGCATCCAGAGGCAGTCGAGGGACTGAATGAGCTATTTTTGAAAAGTGGCTGCTGTGTTTTTGAATATAAGTTTCCTGAGAGCCAAGCTAAAGAATGGTGAATGGAATATTTCTTTTAATGTCTGAGTAAAAGAAAACAGACATCTTTGTGCAAAAATATCTTGCTGGCAGAAAACTAAAATTCCATCATGTGGATATTTGTATGAGGAGCTTTGAAAATACTTTGGACAGTGATTTTACCTACAGTTTGGTGCATTTCATCAAAGAAGTGCAAGTGGACAAAAAGATGCTTTTTAAATTGCTTTAATTAGTTCTTAATAACTAAAGTAGCATTATGAGTAGAGTAGAAATATTGGTAGTGCAATGTCAAAAGGGCTGATTTGAATCCCTTATATATCATCCACTAGTCACCTAAGTTTTGGTAAATCACTTAATTGTTTCTTATCTATAAACCAAGGATAACAATATATACCTTGCCTGATAATCAGATGGTTGAATAATCAAATGACAATACTGTATATGAAGGTGTTTAAGTGCTATACTAATGGAAGCTATTACTACTTCACTACATCACTACTATTATCATAACAAGAGTTAAAAATCACAGAACAAATATGGAGATTTTCACACCAGTTTTCATAAAAGCCATTGGTAGTACCTGGTATCTCAGTTCAACAATCCATTTGCCTACCTAGTGATCAGAACAATTTTTATAACAAGCCTTAAGTCACTCCCTTGCCTAAATCTTTTCTGTCTCCCATTACCTCCAGAATATACCTAAAGTCAGGGCCAGCTGTGTGGGAAGAGATCTGTGTAGCAACATAGGGGCCCATGTTTACAAGGTTTCTGTGCTTGGTTTAATGCTCTCCTGCCGCCATCTTAAAATTTTTAATGATTTAAGAAGAGTGGTCCCACATTGTTACTTTGTAATGGCCTCACAAATTATGTATTTGGTCCTAATCAAATCCCTTGAAAGGAGATCCAAAGTCCTTCAGAATACAGCTCATACTTACCTCTCCAGCTCTTCTGAGGCTCCTTCACACTAAACAAACATTAGATCTCCCAATGTCTCATCCTCTTTCAATCTCCTTTGTCTTAGCTCAGAATCTTCTTGCCCTTCTTCCTTTGTATCACAATAACAAGTACAGAGCAAATGGGTCTACTTTAAAATCTTCAAATACAGTTTTACTCCTGGAATCCTGTTGCATTTTTCAATGACATTTGAAGCAAATGAAGAAATATTAAGCCCTGATAATCCATGAATGTGACGGTTTTTCATCAAATTAGA
Source organism: Moschus berezovskii (assembly GCF_049115385.1). Lineage (NCBI taxonomy): Eukaryota > Metazoa > Chordata > Mammalia > Artiodactyla > Moschidae > Moschus > Moschus berezovskii. Next base: position 85,712,886 of record NC_142488.1, on the reverse strand, counting down.
AAAAAAAAAAAACTGCTAAATGAAGAAAAATAAAAGTGGAAGAGATGAGGTAAAGAATTGGACTGTTGTTTTTACTGCCTCAACCTCATGCTGAGCAGAGTGTTCTGAGTGGCACTGGTCAAAGAATAAGAATTATCACCATGGTTCTCAGAGCTACAACTCTCAGAGATTCTGATTTAATTGGCCTGCAATGGTGCCCAGGCACCTGTATTTTATAAGACTTCCCCAGATGCTTCTAATGTGTATCCAGGGCTGAGAACCACTGAGTTACAAGAACTTTAAAGAGCAATAAGTTAAATGAGATTTAGCAGCTCAAGGTGTTGAGGTATAAATAAGCCAACTAATTACCAGAGCAGGGCTGCTGGGGAAGCCTATTAAATGGACAATGTAAATGAAGACATAACAGACCACTGTTTAAAGCAAATCTAATAAAAAATTAGAGACATTACTGCATATGTTGTGCTTTGTCTTGAATATTTCTGAGTTCCTGAACAAACTAACAATGTCCATATATGTTGAAAAGCACGTGGTGTTTCAACACCTGGGAAGATTATAGACAACTAGCACATCATTATGGACATGTCACATTTTAGCATCAATTTAAAAAGCAAAATTTTACATCTGTGCTAAATGTTCCTATTTTTCTCTCAACAATCCTGTATTTGGCTGGCAGGGTCCAGAATTCATGTGAAAGAAAAATAATGCTTACCTACAGAATAACCATGAGAGAACCAGTACTCTGGACAAAAAAGAATTGGGATACTTGGAAATTAATCTTGGAAGAATTCTTCAAAAAAAGGAAAAAATCAGTTAACGAAAAAGATGCAACTATAAAGCAGCTGTAAGAGAAGCAGTTCTCCTCCCAACTGACAAGAAATAAATGACAGGTCAAGTATGTGGGGGTGCTAAGTAACCAAAAAGGGTAGAAGAGGAGATGAACCAGTTTCAACTGGTCGACTTTCCAGTGCTACAGGGAAGTGTTCCTAGAGTGAAGCATTTTTTTTTTAAAGAGACAGAAATGGTTTATAGGGAAAAAGCATGGTATGGTGGAAAGAACATAAGCTTTGAAGTCACATAGATCTGGGTTCAATGTCTGGCATGGTCAATTACGAACTAGCCAAGGAATCTTGGGCAAAGTGCTTAAACTCTATGAATCTCAGTTTTGCTCATTTGAAAAAAGGGATTATTGATAAAATATTAATAATTATTGAAGCTGAATGACAGGTAGACAGGGACTCATTGCATCATTTTCTTTACTTTTGTGTATGCTTATTTTCCATAAAAAAAAACAAGTTAAAAATAACACATATCTTATTGAAATAGGGTATAAATTAGTAATAAATGTGAAGAACCCAATAAATTGTAGACATGATATAAAAAAAATTGGTCTATTTTTCCTAACATGTCTTTCATTTTCTTACCTTTCCATTCTTATCCTTGTTTCTTATAGGCATATTGTTCAACTAACTATAACGTGACCCACTACTGTTCCATTGATACAATCCATAGAAAATTCAACCTTGATTCAATTCAAACCTCAAGCTTATGAGGTCTTCAGTGCCTGGCTCACAGACTCATCATCCTCTAAAGTAAATCCTACAAGAACCTTGTGCATCACTTTACTAGCTCTCCTCTGTCTCACTGCCACACATTGGTACTATGTCATTACCTAGATGACAAATAAATGCTTATTCCACTTCATCAATTTTAAACTCAAAATCCCCCTCTATGACAAGAGTCTCAAGGTCTTTCACCCTCACATACTATTACTCTCCACAACATCCACTGTTAAATTTCATGGAGAAGTTTCCTTATTAACTTCACATATGTAATGTGACTACCCAGAGCTACACTGCTCTTGAAATCTCCAGGTACAACATCCCATTTTGTGGTCCATCACTATCACAGCCTTTAAGTCCTCTCGTTCCCAGTATACCTGTTCTGCATGTGCAGAAATACTTTTATGTAAGCCATTTATAAGTTGACTCCTGGCCTCCTTCCTTTTCCACCCAGCATGGCCCCATGGCTTGTCACCTAAACTGTAATCCCTTGCAGTGACAATTTCCCTCCACTGTTTTGCTTCTTCATCTGCCAGAAAGCTCTGATTCTGGACCGATACTACAAGTACTATCTCTGCTAGTATATCCTTACATCCAACCTCAACCAAGCTCTCAGTATTATCTATAAGCCATTTTGTTTGAATATGGTTAGCATTTCCTCCTATGCTGCACAGCTAATATCCTAGACCCACCATCTTTCTAATGTCTGATAACTAGACTCTCTCGGTTACACAGAGAATTTAAATCTTTAAGTCTTCCTCTCCAAAGACAAGGAGACTTCATCTTATTGAAGGTATAATTTGCTTTCTTAAACATCTTTTTACAGAAGTCAGATACCAACTTCAAAATAGCAGAGCTTATCCTGCAGTCTAAATATGGTGTCACTTACAATCTGATTGTGGTAATCTGCCTGTTTGTGGTGATAAATGAAAGAACCAGACACCACAAAGTACAGAAATACCTTACAGACTCATATAAGCTACTAACATATGAAGAAGCCCAGGTGTGAAAATGACAACAAAAATATACTACATGTGTAACTAGATATTAAAATTGAACTTCTCATACTCGACTGACATGCCAATATCAGATAAACATTTGATAGAAAAATATCTTTAGGCAGATTCCCATGTGTAGAATTTTCAGAAATATAAGTCTAGCAGAGTGGAGGAGGACAGGATTTATAAAGAGATTCTATGGAGAAAGCTCTTGTCATGATATGAGACACCTGCCAGGGGGGTGTTTGTATATGGGGATGCTCCATCCTTTGACTCAAGCTTAATGAAGGGGGCTTCTGTTAGGCTATTCAGAACATGTATGTGATCTATGAAGTTGGGGATACAGAAGAAGGGTACATGACTCATTCTCAAGAAGCTCAAGTAACCAGGGCCAGTGGCACAGACAGGTGGATTTTGATCCCTGCACACACTGAGTTTTTCGGGACAAAGAGCTGCATGAGTGTTTTCGATGGACTAGAAATGAGTCTGGTTGGGGAGAGAGATTATCTGGAGCTTTAATTTAAGTCCTATACAAAACAAATAGCTGCGAGGGGGGCAGTATGCTGACAGGGAATCCCTGTTATAATGTGTGTGGCCTGGAGCTCTGAGAAAACTGGGGCAAGAAGGAAATGGCAAGCTGCAGGAAATGCATCAGTCCACATCAAGTGAGACGCAGGGCAGGCTCCCCAAGCAGTGGAAGCACCCTGCTCCTTGTAGTGTTGCAACAGCCTACCTTGGGAAGCAGAAACAATTTTACTTTCAACTTGAAATCTGTGAATTTCTAGTATTACTAGCACACTAGATGCCAGCATTCTAATTTCTGGATTCAGTTCGTGTTTGCAATTTAAAGAGACTTCAGGGATCTGAAAGCCATGGGGGACTGCCTATGTTTTCCCATAGGTGCAAGGCAAGATAATCGCCACAGAATAAATATTCAAGAAGCAGCAGAAGATACCCAATTGCATTCTGACCATTTACTATGGGATCTGCTTGCTCAACATATAGGTTACAAGTACAAGGTGTAAGACGATAACAATAACCAAGTTTGCTGACCCTGACATCTTGATATAGTGCTAAAAAAGGTGCAATGTGGCTTTAGAAGCAATCACATAGACTGTCAACCTGACTATGAGTGAATATCATAAGCCTCCGGAAAAGATGAATTTGAAAGTTTCAAGTCATGATGCATGAAACAGAAGAAAGATGGAAGGAGAAAAATTAATTTAAATATCTGGGGCTGCTTTCAGATTTCTTTCACTGTCAGTGTGAGTGATATAATCACTTGGCCAGTTGACTTTTCATGTGGTGAATTCAGGACATGTACTTTTTTCTTTTGTTTTACAGACAAAGAAGTAATCTTACAGCTAGGTTAATGACTCCAGCAAGATTAGGGGGCTTATTTCTTTCACTGATGCCTCTTGACTATCAATAGAGGGGTATTTTATTAGTGGGGTTCAATGCTTTCCTTTGTTCAATAACTCTTGAGCACCTGCTTTGTGCCAAGTACTGTGCTAGACAACAGAGACACAGATGAATAAGATACAGCCCTTACACTCTATGAAGCCATAGTTTAGACAAGAGAAAGATAGAGAATTAGGATACAGCTCACTGGGCACACACTTTCTTTCTCTTGCTATAATTCCATAGTCAGAGTTTGAGAATTTCCTGGCAGTTGGTGACAGGAAGAAAAGAGATAATGCATGTAGTCGGCCTTATTACAAAGGTGCAGAACATGTTTATTCACCTATCAGGAATCTTGGCACTCTTACGTGTTGAATAATTCTGTTCACTATTTCACCAATAAGAACTACTCTTAGTAATGTAACAACTGTCAATGTCAAATAGCTTGGCCTGTTGGGTACTGTACTGTGCTGTGCTTAGGTGCTCAGTTGTGTCTGACTCTTTGTGACCCCATAGACTGTAGCCCTCCAGGCTCCTCTGCTCATGGGGATCCTCCAGGCAAGAATACTGGAGTGAGCTGCCATCCCCTCCTCCAGGGTATCTTCCCAAACCAGAGATTGAACCCAGATCTCCCTCAGTGCAGAAGGACCTTTTACCAGATGAGCTACCAGGGAAGCCTGTCAGACACTGAGTTCAGGTAAGTTCAGTCACTCAGTCACGTCCGACTCCTTGCAACCCCGTGGACTGCAGCACGCCAGGCATCCATGTCCATCACTAACTCCCGGAATTTACCCAAACTCATGTCCATTGAGTTGGTAATGCCATTCAACCATCTCATCCTCTCTTGTCCCCTTCTCCTCTCACCTTCAAACTTTCCCAGCAACAGGGTCTATTCAAATGAGTCAGTTCTTCACATCAGGTAGCCAAAATACTGGAGTTTCAGCTTCAACATCAGTCTTTCCAATGAACATTCAGGACTAATTTCCTTTAGTATTGACTGGATGGATCTCCTTGCAGTCCAAGGGACTCTCAAGAGTCTTCTCCAGCACCAGAGTTCAAAAGCATCAATTCTTCAGCGCTCAGCTTTCTTCACAGTCCAACTCTCACATCCATACATGACCACTGGAAAAACCATAGCCTTGACTAGATGGAACTTTGTTGACAAAACAATGTCTCTGCTTTTTAATATGCTGTTTAGGTTGGTCATAACTTTTCTCCCAAGGAGTAGGTGTCTTTTTATTTCATGGCTGCAGTCTTGAGCATGACTTTACTATCATGTGAGATGAGTGCAATTGTGCGGTCATTTGAGGATTCTTTGGCATTGCCTTTCTTTGGGATTGGAATGAAGACTGTCCTTTTCCAGTCCTGTGGCCACTGCTGAGTTTTCCATATTTGCTGGCATATTGAGTGCAGCACTTTCACAGCATCATCTTTCAGGATTTGAAATAGCTCAACTGCAATTCCATCACCTCCACTTGCTTTGTTCGTAGAGATGCTTCCGAAGGCCCACTTGACTTCACATTCCAGGATGTCTGGTTCTGGGTGAGTGATCACAGCATTGTGATTATCTGGGTCATGAAGATCTTTTTTGTACAGTTCTTCTGTGTATTTTTGCCACCTCTTCTTAATATCTTCTGCCTCTGTTCGGTCCATACCATTTCTGTCCTTTATTGAGCCCATCTTTGCATGAAATGTTCCCTTGGTATCTCTAATTTTCTTGAAGACATCTCTAGTCTTTCCCATTCTATTGTTTTCCTCTATTCCTTTGCACTGATCACTGAGGAAGGCTTTCTTATCTCTCCTTGCTATTCTTTGGATCTCTGCATTCAAATGGGCATATCTTTCCTTTTCTCCTTTGCTTTTCACAGCTATTTGTAAGGCCTCCTCAGAGAGCCATTTTGCTTTCTTGCATTTCTTTTTCTTGGGGATGGTCTTGATTCCTGTCTTCTGTACAATGTTGTGAATCTCTGTCTATGGATCTTCAGGCACTCTGTCCAGGAGATCTACTCCCTTAAATCTATTTCTCACTTCTACCGTATAATCGTTAGGGATTTGACGTAGGTCATACCTGAATAGTCCAGTGGTTTTCACCACTTTCTTCAATTAAATATGAATTTGGCAATAAGCAGTTCATGATCTAAGCTACAGTCAGCTCCCAGTCTTGTTTTTGCTGACTGTATAGAGCTTCTCCTCCTTTGGCTGCAAAGAATATACTCAATCTGATTTCGGTGTTGACCATCTGGTGATGTCCATGTGTAGAGTCTTCTCTTGTGCTGTTGGAAGAGGGTGTTTGCTATGACCAGTGCATTCTCTGCGCAGAACTCTATTAGCCTTTGCCATGCTTTATTCTGTACTCCAAGGCCAAATTTGCCTGTTACTCCAGGTGTTTCTTGACTTCCTACTTTTGCATTCCAGTACCCTATAATGAAAAGGACATCTTTTTTGCATGTTAATTCTAGACAGTCTTGTAGGTCTTCATAGAACTGTTCAACTTCAGCTTCTTCAGCATTACTGGTTGGGGCATGGACTTGGATTACAGTGATATTGATTGGTTTACCTTGGAAATGAATAGAGATCATTCTGTCATTTTTGAGACTGCATCTCAAAAGGATAAGCCTTTTATCCTTCTCCATCAGAGGGGCAGATAGACTGAAAACCACAGTCACAGAAAACTAACCAATCTTATCACATGCTTGTCTAACTCAATGAAACTATGAGCCATGCCATGTAGGACCACCCAAGACGGAGGGGTCATGGTGGAGAGTTCTGACAAAATGTGGTCCACTGGAGAAGGGAATGGCAAACCACTTCAGTTCCTGCGTTGAGAACCCCATGAACAGTATGAAAAGGCAAAAAGATAGGACACTGAAAGATAAATTCCCCAGGTCAGTAGGTGCTCAATATGCTACTGGAGATCAATGGAGAAATAACTCCAGAATGTATGAGGAGATGGAGCCAAAGCAAAAATAACACCCAGTTGTGGATGTGACTGGTGATGGAAGCAAGGTCCGATGCTATAAAGAACAGTACTCCATAGGAACCTGGAATGTTAGGTCCATGAATCAAGGCAAATTGGAAGTGATCAAACAGGAGATGACAAGCGTGAACGTCAACATTTTAGGAACTGGTGAACTAAAATGGACGGGAATGGCTGAATTTAACTCAGATGACCATTATATATACTACTGTGGGCAAGAATCCCATAGAAAAAATGGAGTAGCCATCAGTCAACAAAAGAGTCCAAAATGCAGTACTTGGATACAGTGTCAGACACTGAACTGGGCCTATATTCAGTCATTATACATTAGAAGGCAATGGCAAGCCACTCCAGTACTCTTGCGTAGAAAATCCCATGGATGGAGCATCCTGATAGGCTGCAGTCCGTGGGGTCACTGAGGGTTGGATAGGACTGAGTGACTTCACTTTCACTTTTCACTTTCACACATTGGAGAAGGAAATGGCAACCCACTCCAGTGTTCTTGCTTGGAGAATCCCAGGGACGGGGGAGCCTGGTGGGCTTCCATCTATGGGGTCACACAGAGTTGGACACGACTGAAGTGACTTAGCAGCAGTAGCAGCAGCAGCATACATTAGAATGGCTATACTGGTTATTAAAAGGTTTTAAATACTATCATATGACCTAGCAATTCCATTGCCAGGTAAACATCTGAAAAAACAAAACAAAAAAAAATAATAATTCAAAAGATACATGCACACCAATGTTCATAGCTGAATTTATAACTGTCAACAGGTGAATGGATAAAGAAGATAAGGTATAATAGAATACTTCTCAGGCATAAAAAAGAACAAAATCTTGCCATTTGCAGGAACATGGTTAGACTTAGAGGGAATTATGGTACATGAATAAGTCACAGAAAGAAAAACACTATTTGATATCACTTATATGTGGAATCTAATAAATGAAAGTAGAGAATATAACAAAAAGGGAGCATACTCACAGATATAGAGAACAAAATAGTAGTTACCAGTCGGAGGGGGAGGGGCAATATGGGGTGGGATAGTGAGGGCTATAAACTATTGGGTGTAAGATAGGCTTAAGGATGTATTTATTGTATAAAATGGGGAATAATGATGTTTCTGTTCTGTAACACTGAAAAGAACATTTTGTTAAGAAAGAAAAAACAAAACAAGAAGCATAAATTAATTCAGGGAGTCCCTACTATCATGTTAGAACTGTTTTCTCATTTTAGTTACACCATGGCACTGGTTCAAATTGTTAAAAAGCAAAAATACATCTATCAAGAGCACAATAAAAGAAAAGGATTAAGGATCAATTCAGTGAAAGAATGTGCTTTTCTTAGTTCAATTGGTCTGTTATTTGGATATATTCTTTTAAAAATGCAATGAAAAGTGGCTACTGGGGATTGCAATTTAGCACTTCTGGGTGTGATTCAGTTGCAACTGTGAAGGCAAAGGCACATTAAGACAAAATACAGGTGTCTTTTTCAATATAAAAGCCCATGAGACTTCAACTAGTTTATTACTGAACTCTAAGGGCATGATTTGCAAATTAGTTTTCCCACTCCCCAAATTTCACAACTGACAGAACTGAGTTCTTAATCCCCTGTAAGTAAAAATTTCATCTCCCCATCAATTTTTTTTTTTAATCTTAAAAGCAACATAGTCATGTGAGTTTTCAGTAAAAAGACTGTCCTTTTTCAGAGTTAACAATAGAAAAGGCTACCCTTTTCAATAATTGTCTATCTTGTTCCAAAATTGCTTAGTATGTTAAATATTACTGCAATCTTTACATTTTCTGTTTTACCTTAACCTTTCTCATAGATCTTCTAAAATATTCCTCTACTTGTATGCAATATATTAAAGATATCAGGCAGTTTAAATTATCTCCTAATGAATTTCAGGCAATTTACAAGAAATCTCTAAAAAGGGACCAGAGAGATCTGTTCAATCATGAATAGCTACAAATATATTTACATAGTAAGGGTATTAATCTATTAAAATCAAATTCTGGGGGTTGAGGAACAAGATGGCGGAGGAATAGGACGGCGAGACCACTCTCTCCTCCACAAATTCATCAAAAGAACTTTTGAACGCGAGTAAAGTCCACAAAACAACTTCTGAATGCTGGCAGAGGACGTCAGGCACCCAGAAAAGCAGCCCATTGTCTTCGAAAGGAGGTAGGAAAAAACATAAAAGATAAAAAGCGAAACAAAAGAAGTAAGGACGGAGCTCCGTCCCGGGAAGGGAGGCTTTAAAAAGAGAGAAGTTTCCAAACACCAGGAAACATTCTCACTGGCGATTCTGTGGCGAGCCTTGGAAGCTCAGAGGGCCACATAACCCTCTTTTTTTTTTAAGATTTTTTTAAAACCCACAGATTACCCGCCAAACGGTAACTCCCAGCAGAGAAGCAGCGCAGACGCCTGCATACGCCATTAGCAAGCGGGGGCTGGGCAGGGAGGAGCCGGCTGAACTGCTTAGAGAGAGGACTGGGCTTGAATGCCACGAGAACAATTTGAGAGAACTGGGGAAAGCAAAGCAGACTGTGGGATAGCTTCCCCACAAAAAGGCGGAAAGCTCTAACCTATGACTCGGCCAGCCCCGCTCACAGAATAAAGGACTGAGCAGAGCGGGCTGGCTGCGGTCGGCCCATTCCCCATTCCCCGCCGAGACAGGCAGGGAGCGCAGCCAGAGCCGGAGCGGGCAACCGCGGCCCCAGAAAGGCATCCGATACAAACTGCAGGCAGGCTTGTTGCTATTCAGGACTTCTTGGGCTCGGGCTGGTCGATATCCCCCTGAGAAGGTGCGCCGGTTATACACCCAGAAAAATGAGTGGCGGGGACTGGGGAGGCGATAAGTCGCAGAGACCGCGCTCGCCAAACACCTGGTCCCCTGAGCTGCTCGGACTGGGGAAGGCACAAAACGCAGGCCCAACCAAGTCTGCGCCTTTGTGGAGTACCTGAGAACCTGAACTTGAGCCGCTCAGACCTGGGAAGTCCTTCAACCCGGCACCGGCCTCGGACAGTTCCCGGCAGAGCAACCTAGAGCCTGTGCAGTATAGACTGGGACAGCATACGTGCTGTGAGTGGGGGCAAACCCAGTGTGGCTGAAACGCTGTGAGCACTCCCCACAGACGCCAGGGATAATTGACTGCAGTGTTCCTCCCTTCCCAGAACAGGACTGAACAACTGAGCCTTAAAAAGTGTCCACCCACCCCCTAGTATCAGGGCGGAAATTAGACACTGAAGAGACCAGCAGACAGAAGCTAAAACAGAGGGAACCACCTTGGAAATGACAGATAGAGACGTCTAGAGACTACTCCAAGAATAAGACCAAAAACCAGAGGCAAGAGGCTTAAGCCCAAATCCTGAGAACACCAGAGAAGTCCTGACTCCAGGGAACATTAATCGATAGGAGCTCATCAAACGTCTCCATACCTACGCTAAACCCAAGGGTCAACAAGTTCCAGAGCAAGACATACCACACAAATTCTCCAGTAACACAGGAAACTAGCCCTGAGCTTCAATATACAGGCTGCCCAAAGTCACTCCAAACCCACTGACATCTCATAACTCATTACTGGACACTTCATTGCACTCCAGAGAGAACAAATCCAGCTCCACCCACCAGAACACCGACACAGGCTTCCATAACCAGGGAACCTTGACAAGTCACCTGTCCAACCCCACACACAGCAAGGAAACTACATAATAAAGAGAACTCCACAAACGGCCAGAAGAGGGAAAGGCCACCCCAAGCAAAGCATTATAAGCAAGATGAAGAAGCAGAGAAATACCCAGCAAGTAAAGGAACAAGATAAATGCCCACCAACACAAACAAAAGAGGAAGATATAGGGAATCTACATGAAAAAGAATTTCGAATTTTGGTGGTGAAAATGATTCAAAATCTTGAAAGCAAAATGGAGTTACAGATAAATAACCTGGAGAAAAGGATTGAGAAGATGGAAGAAAGGTTTAATAAGGACTTAGAGGAAATAAAAAAGAGTCAATATACAATGAATAATACAATAGATGAGATCAAAAACACTCTGGAGGGAACAAACAGTAGAATAACAGAGGCAGAAGACAGGATAAGCGAGCTAGAAGATAGAATTGTAGAAATAAATGAAACAGAGAGGAAAAAAGAAAAACAAATTAAAAGAAATGAGAACAATATTAGAGACCTCTGGGACAATGTTAAACGCTCCAACATTCGAATCATAGGAATCCCAGAAGAAGAAGACAAAAAGAAAGACCATGAGAGAATACTTGAGGAGATAATAGTTGAAAACTTCCCTAAAATAGGGAAAGAAATAATCACCCAAGTCCAAGAAACCCAGAGAGTCCCCAACAGGATAAAAACAAGGCGAAATACTCCTAGACACATATTAATCAAATTAACAAAGATCAAACACAAAGAACAAATATTAAAAGCAGCAAGGGAAAAACAGCAAATAACACACAAGGGGATTCCCATAAGGATAACAGCTGATCTTTCAACAGAAACTCTTCAGGCCAGGAGGGAATGGCAAGACATACTTAAAGTGATGAAAGAAAATAACCTACAGCCCAGACTACTGTACCCAGCAAGGATCTCATTCAAATATGAAGGAGAAATCAAAAGCTTTACAGACAAGCAAAAGCTGAGAGAATTCAGCATTACCAAACCAGCTCTCCAACAAATGCTAAAGGATCTTTTCTAGACAGGAAACACAGAAAGGGTGTATAAACTCGAACCCAAAGCAATAAAGAAAATGGCTACGGGATTGTACTTATCAATAATTACCTTAAACGTAAATGGGTTGAATGCCCCAACCAAAAGACAAAGGCTGGCTGAATGGATACAAAAACAAGACCCCCATATATGTTGTCTGCAAGAGACCCACCACAAAACGAGGGACACATACAGACTGAAAGTGAAGGGCTGGAAAAAGATATTCCATGCAAATAGAGACCAAAAGAAAGCAGGAGTAGCAATACTCATATCAGATAAAATAGACTTTAAAACAAAGGCTGTGAAAAGAGACAAAGAAGGAAACTACATAATGATCAAAGGATCAATCCAAGATGAAGATATAACAATTATAAATATTTATGCACCCAACATAGGAGCACTGCAATATGTAAGACAATTACTAACAAGTATGAAATGGGAAATTAATAATAATGCAATAATAGTGGGAGATTTTAATACCCCACTTACATCTATGGATAGATCAACTAAACAGAAAATTAACAAGGAAACACAATCTTTAAATGATACAATAGACCAGTTAGACCTAATTGATATCTATAGGACATTTCACCCCAAAACAATGAATTTCACCTTTTTCTCATGTGCACATGGAACCTTTTCCAGGATAGATCACATCCTGGGCCATAAATCTAGCCTTGGTAAATTCAAAAAAGTTGAAATCATTCCATGCATCTTTTCTGACCACAATGCAGTAAGATTAGATCTCAATTATGGGAGAAAAACTATTAAACATCCCAACATATGGAGGCTGAACAACACGCTGCTGAACAACGAACAAATCATAGAAGAAATCAAAAGAGAAATCAAAATATGCATAGAAATGAATGAAAATGAAAACACAACAACCCAAAACCTCTGGGATACTGTAAAAGCAGTGCTAAGGGGGAAGTTCGTAGCAATACAGGCACACCTCAAGAAACAAGAAAAAAGTCAACTAAATAACCTAACTCTACATCTAAAGCAACTAGAAAAGGAAGAAATGAAGAACCCCAGGGTCAGTAGAAGGAAAGAACTTGTAAAAATTAGGGCAGAGATAAATGCAAAAGAAACAAAAGAGACCATAGCAAAAATCAACAAAGCCAAAAGCTGGTTCTTTGAGAAGGTAAATAAAATTGACAAACCATTAGCCAGACTTATCAAGAAACAAAGGGAGAAGAACCAAATCAATAAAATTAGAAATGAAAATGGAGAGATCACAAATGAAAACACAGAAATACAAAGGATTATTAGAGAATACTATCAGGAATTATATGGCAATAAAATGAATAACCTGGAAGAAATGGACAAATTCCTAGAAAACTACAACTTTCCAAAACTGAACCAGGAAGAAATAGAAAATCTGAACAGACCCATCACAAGCACAGAAATTGAAACTGTAATCAAAAATCTCCCAGCAAACAAAAGCCCAGGTCCAGATGGCTTCACAGCTGAATTCTACCAAAAATTTAGAGAAGAGCTAACACCTATTCTACTCAAACTCTTCCAGAAAATAGCTGAGGAAGGGAAACTTCCAAACTCATTCTATGAGGCCACCATCACCCTAATCCCAAAACCTGGTAAAGACCCCACAAAAAAAGAAAACTACAGGCCAATATCACTGATGAACATAGATGCAAAAATCCTTAACAAAATTCTAGCAATCAGAATCCAACAGCATATTAAGAAGATCATCCATCATGACCAAGTGGGCTTTATCCCAGGAATGCAAGGATTCTTCAATATCCGCAAATCAGTCAACGTAATACACCACATTAACAAACTGAAAAATAAAAATCATATGATTATCTCAATAGATGCAGAGAAAGCCTTCGACAAAATTCAACATCCATTTATGATAAAAACCCTCCAGAAAGTGGGAATAGAAGGGACATACCTCAACATAATAAAAGCTATATATGACAAACCCACAGCAAACATTATCCTCAATGGTGAAAAACTGAAAGCATTTCCCCTAAAGTCAGGAACAAGACAAGGGTGCCCACTCTCACCACTACTATTCAACATAGTTCTGGAAGTTTTGGCTACAGCAATCAGAGCAGAAAAAGACATAAAAGGAATACAAATTGGAAAAGAAGAAGTAAAACTTTCACTGTTCGCTGATGACATGATCCTCTACACAGAAAACCCTAGAGACTCTACCAGAAAACTACTAGAGCTAATCAATGATTACAGTAACGTTGCAGGATATGAAATCAACACACAGAAATCCCTTGCATTCCTATACACTAATAATGAGAAAATAGAAAGAGAAATTAAGGAAACTATTCCATTCACTGTTGCAACGAAAAGAATTAAATACTTAGGAATATATCTACCTAAGGAAACAAAAGACTTGTACATAGAAAACTATAAAACACTACTGAAAGCAATCAAAGAGGACACTAATAGATGGAGAAATATACCATGTTCATGGATTGGAAGAATAAATATTGTAAAAATGAGTATACTACCCAAAATAATTTATACATTCAATGCAATCCCTATCAAGCTACCAAAGATATTTTTCACAGAACTAGAACAAATAATCTCACAATTTGTATGGAAATACAAAAAACCTCGAATAGCCAAAGCAATCTTGAGGAAGAAAAATGGAACTGGGGGAATTAACCTGCTGGACTTCAGGCTCTACTACAAAGCCACAGTCATCAAGACAGTATGGTACTGGCATAAAGACAGAAATATAGATCAATGGAACAAAATAGAAAGCCCAGAGATAAATCCACGCACCTATGGACACCTCATCTTTGACAAAGGAGGCAAGAATATAAAATGGAGAAAAGACAGTCTCTTTAACAAGTGGTGCTGGGAAAACTGGTCAGCCACTTGTAAAAGAATGAAACTAGAACACTTCCTAACACCATACACCAAAATAAACTCAAAATGGATTAGAGAGCTAAATGTAAGACCAGAAACTATAAAACTCCTAGAGGAGAACGTAGGCAAAACACTCTCCGACATAAATCACAGCAGGATCCTCCATGACCCACCTCCCAGAATATTGGAAATAAAAGCAAAAATAAACAAATGGGACCTAAATAAAATCAAAAGCTTCTGCACAGCAAAGGAAATTATAAGTAAGGTGAAAAGACAGCCTTCAGAATGGGAGAAAATAATAGCAAATGAAGCAACTGATAAAGGATTAATCTCCAAATTATACAAGCAGCTCCTGCAGCTCAATTCCAGAAAAATAAATGACCCAATCAAAAAATGGGCCAAAGAACTAAACAGACATTTCTCCAAAGAAGACATAAAGATGGCTAACAAACACATGAAAAAAATGCTCAACATCCCTCATAATCAGAGAGATGCAAATCAAAACCACAATGTGATACCATTTCACACCAGTCAGAATGGCTGCTATCCAAAAGTCTACATGCAATAAATGCTGGAGAGGATGTGGAGAGAAAGGAACCCTCTTACACTGTTGGTGGGAATGTAAACTAGTACAGCCACTATGGAGAACAGTGTGGAGATTCCTCAAAAAATTGGAAATAGAACTGCCATATGATCCAGCAATCGCACTCCTGGGCATACACACCGAGGAAACCAGAATTGAAAGAGACACGTGTACTCCAATGTTCATTGCAGCACTGTTTATAATAGCCAGGACATGGAAGCAACCTAGATGTCCATCTGCAGACGAATGGATAAGAAAGCTTTGGTACATATACACAATGGAGTATTATTCAGCCATTAAAAAGAATACATTTGAATCAGTTCTAATGAGGTGGATGAAACTGGAGCCTATTATACAGAGTGAAGTAAGCCAGAAAGAAAAACACCAATATAGTATACTAACGCATATATATGGAATTTAGAAAGATGCAAATGATAACCCTGTATACGAGACAGCAAAAGAGACACAGATGTATAGAACATTCTTTGGGACTCTATGGGAGAGGGTGAGGGTGGGATGATTTGGGAGAATGGCATTGAAACACGTATGTTGTCATATGTGAAACGAATCACTAGTTCAGGGTCAATGCATGTTATAGGATGCTCGGGGCTGGCATGCGGGGATGACCCAGAGGGAGGATAAAGGGAGGAGGGAGGTGGGAGGGGGGTTCAGGAGGGGGAACTTATGTAAACCCAGGGCAAATTCATATCAATGTATGGCAAAACCAACCAATATAATATTGTAAAATAATTTGCCTCCAATAAAAAATAAATTAACTACTTAAAAAAAATGTATTTAAAAAGGAAAAAAAAAATCAAATTCTGAAGAACTTGTTCAAGATGGACGATGCTATTCCAATTATGTGTTTATACATAAATATCTATCACTTTTCTAAGAAATTCTTTACCTGAATATTTTGTCCCAAATGAGTCTTAATACTACTATTAAATATAAAACAATTGTTAAGGACCAGAATTTTACTCTATATGAGTTTAAAGAAAAACCATTATGATACAGAAAGTAGAAAATCTTTCAATGTAAGAGCAACTTGAACACATTTTTACATTTCACTTCCTTTACTTTGGAAACTACTGAAGGGTATACCTGTAAATAGCCATTCAGTTCAGTTCAGTTCAGTTCAGTCGCTCAGTCGTGTCCGACTCTCCGCGACTTGGTTTAAATTAGTGATAGCTGAAACCTATACAAAAAGAACTCGTGGTTTTAATTTTACTCATCACATCTCTACCTCAGGGACTGGGGAAACGCAGAGAAGTGTACTGCATATTTATAATGCCTCTGGGACCCTAACAAGCTTCCAATGCCTTGTTTATTGCAATGTGCTTGTCAAACTATTAAAGAAGTAAAATCCACACTTTATCCCCTTCTGTATATGCAGACTTTCTCTGTTAATTAAATCAAACTCTGTGATTCTAAGAATGAGAACTGATGTAACACCTAATGTATCACCACCATTTCTAGACAACCTGAAGACATAACACTTCCAGTAAATGGAATTCTAGAATAAAATTTCATTGACTACCATGTTTTAAAAATATTTTAATCCTAATTACTCAAAATTTCACTGAAACTTCAGATTTCACAGATCTGTTACTAAAAAGACTTCTACTCTAGCCCTTAATTATAGATTGCTGTTGTTCAGTCATACAGTAGTGTCTGACTCTCAGCAACCCCATGAACTGCAGCAGGCCAGGCTTCCCAGTGCTTCACCCTCTCCCAGAGCTTGCTCAAACTCCTGTCCATTGAGTCAGTGATGCCATCCAACCATCTTGTCCTCTGTCACCTCCTCTCCTCCTGCCTTCAATCTTTCCAAGCATCAGGATCTTTTCTAATGAGTTGTCCCTTCGCATCAGGGGGCCAAAATATTGGAGCTTCAGCTTCAGCATCAATCCTTCCAATGAATATTCAGGATTGATTTCCTTTAGGATTGACTGGTTTGATCTTCACCAACATCACAGTTCAAAAGCATCAATTCTTCAGTGCTCAGCCTTCTTTATGGTCCAACTCTCACCATACATGACTACTGGAAAAACCATAGCTTTGACTAATTGGACCTTTGTTGGCAAAGAAATGTCTCTGCTTTGTAATACGCTGTCTAAGTTTGTCATAGTTTTTCTTCCAAGGAGTAAGTGTCTTTTAATTTCATAGCTGCGGTCACCGTCTGCAGTGATTTTGAAGCCCAGGTAGTTAAAGTCTCTCACTGTCTCCATTGTTTCCCCATCTATTTGTCATGAAGTGACGGGATCAGATGCCATGACCTTCATTTTTTGAATGCTGAGTTTTAAGTCAGCTTTTTCACTCTCCTCTTTCACTTTCATCAAAAGGCTCTTTAGTTCTTCTTCGCTTTGTGCCATAAGGGTGGTGTCATTTGCATATCTGAGGTTATTGATATTTCTCTCAGCAATCTTGATTCCAGCTTGTGCTTCATCCAGCCCAGCATTTTGCATGATGTACTCTGCATATAAGTTAAATAAGCAGGGTGACAATATACAGCCTTGAGGTTCTCCTTTTAATTATATGTACTATAACATAATTCTGATCTGGTATAGAGCTGTTTACCCCTCAGTTCAAAGAAACTAAACACTAAAAATGACTGAGACTTAGAAAGCTTGTGATGATTAAGGAAAAGGAAACCTTCAGGATTTTAAAACATAAGAAAATGAGGGAGAAAAAAAATCCTTATCGATATATCTACATCTACCTCTCTTTCAATGTATTTATGAGTCGAAAATGGGCATTTTTGGTACCTGCTTGAACTGCAACCAAGTCAGCGGAAAGGTTAACTCATTTATCTGTCTTCCTGATAACGAACTTGGTCACAGGTGGTTACAGCATTACAAGGTTACAAGTGTCCCAGTCTGACAGGGAACAGTGAAGAGCCATCCCAGGAAGCAAATTCTTTCACTTATTTTCCCCAGTTCCATTGTTTATATTATGGATATAAATAAATATTCACTATCCTTTTATATCTGCTGTGATAATGGAGAACAACCCATCAGTGGTGAAAATGTTAAAAAGTTTTCACCTCCAGCCGTGCCGTGTTCAATTGCTTCAGTTATGTCCGAATCTTTGTGACGCTATGGACTACGTAGCTCATCAGGCTCCTCTGTCCACAGAATTCTCCAGATAAGAATACTGGAATGGGTTGCCATTTCCTTCTCCAGAGAATCTTCCCAACCCAGGGATCAGATCCTGTATCTCCTGTCTCCTGAATGGCAGGCAGATTCTTTACCACTGAGCCACCTGGGAAGCCCCAATTCACCTCCATTATAGAATTACATGCTTTAGAAACAGAAGCCTGCATGGACATTTTCAATGAAGTCAAAGCTCAAATAAAGAGAAAAATTCAGTTCCTTTCAGTCTATTTCTTCATTTCAACACCAATTTCCATAATCAGTGACTGTTAAGAAAGAAAGAAAGTTTCCCACATGAAAAATCAGGAAGCACAGGGGGAAATGAGAGGGGGAAAAAAAAGCTAGACCAACTGTAGACTAAATTTCTAGTACAAGCGGTGCCAATAATTTGCTGCATTATCTCATTGACATTAGTTAATTTCCCTGTGCTTTGTTTTCTTACCTTTAAAACTAGAGGATGAGACCAGATAATCACATCTCAGAATTTAAAGGACCTTTAGAGTTCAACTTGTACCTGACTCTGTTAATCAGAAAACCAAAATACAGAGAGGTGAACTGCACTGTTTAAGCTACAGAACACATCAGTGGCTGAGATTCTATGGTGATGAGAATAGATTAGGTCGACACTAATAAACTGCAACCTGTGCTGGGGCAAAGCTGAATAAGGGCATGCCTTGGAACTATTGTCAAAAACTGTGGCTATTTTTAAGCATTTAGAGAATGGAATATTTTTCAGCAATATAAAGAAATGAGCTATCAAAACTTGAAAAGCCATGGAAAAACCTTAATTGCATATTACTAAGTGTAAGAAGCTAATGTGAAAAGGCTACATGCTGCATGATTCCAAGTGTATGACATTCTGAAAAAGGCAAAACTATGGAGACAATAAAAGATGGCTGGTTGCCAAAGGTTCAGGGGAGGGAGGGAAGGAAGGACGGATAGATTGGGGGAGCCCAGGGAATGTTTAGGGCAGTGAAACCATTCTGTATTATAGAGTAATGGCAGATATAAGTCATTTTATATTTTTCAGAAATCATAGACTGTGCAACACAAAGAATGAATCCTAATGTAAACGATGGACTTTAGTTAAAACAATAGGTCAACATTTATTCATTAATTACAACAAAGGTACTGGACTAACTGTTGTTGTTGTTGGACATGTTCAGTCATGTCCAATTTTTTGCGACCCCATTGACTGAAGTACCCAGGCCTCCCTGTCCCTCACCATTTCCTGAAGTTTGCCCAAGTTCATGTCCATTGCATCAGTGATGCCATTCAGCCATCTGATCCTCTGATGCCCTCTTCTCCTTCTGCCCTCACTCTTTCTCAGCATGCAAGATGTTAATTACAGAGGAAACGTGAGGTGTAGAGGGGGCATATGACAGCTCTGTATTATCTATTTAGGTTTTCTATAAACTTAAAACTGCTCTAAAATATATATCAGTAAAAAAAAAAAAAAAAGCAAGCTTAGAAAGTTCTTTTTGGGACTTCTCTGGTGGTACAGGGGTTAAGACTCAGTCCTTTCACTACAGGGCGTTCAGGTTCAATCCCTGATCAGGGAACTAAGACCCCACACGCTGCTCAGTGTGGCCAAAAATTTTTTAAAAGTTCTTTTCAAGGATTAAGAATGAGGAATGTTACCAGTAGAGCAGCATGGTCCTAAATCTATTATTTTTTGGAATAGAGTTGTTCAAAGACTATAGTCATTTCTAAAAACTGTTCTCAATTGGGATAATAGCATAAATTTGATTAAGTCCCCGGACATTCAAATGGAGGAGTAAGGTTGGGAGTAGGGATGGTAGGAGTAGAAATAGCTCCAAAATCTAGTGAGAGGGGTATTGAGAGAGGACACTGGTAGACTTACTGGGTGTTGGTAACTCAGCTAGGGTTGTTGGGGCATATTTATGGAGCTGCCTTATTCTGGCTAATGCTCCTTTATCCACTCAAACGTTTTCTGATACTCCCTTCCAAAAGTGATCTTTCTCACTTCTGATACTCTTCCAGCATTTCACCTAATATTGGAAAGGCACCCATTTGATCATCCTTTTATATAAAGAACATAGCTTTTGTTTGCTATAGGCCGCTTCAGGCTTGGATTTTATAGTATGTGATATACAATATACAGATGTTCTATAGGTATTCCTTGGTTGAATGGATTTTCTTTACTATATTGAACATGTTAAAGGTTTCTGGTTGAATGACAAGTATCTCAAGGAAGATGCTACCCCTGTTTTACTGCATAGTTTATACATTTCTGTGAATGGATTTTACTTTTCAAGTTTTCTTTTGTTGTTGTTGTTTTAGTCACTGAGTCCTGTCTCTTTGCAACCCCATGGACTGAAGCCTAACAGACTCCTCTGTCCACGGAATTTTCAAGGCAAGAATACTGGACTGGGTTTCCATTTCCTTCTCCAGGGGATCTTCCAAACCCAGGGACTGAACCCTGTCTTCTGCTTGGCAGGCAGGATCTTTACCACTGAGCCACCTGGGAATCCCTGTTTTCTTTAACGACCTTCACTTCATGCAAGATTCATGGGAATTTCCAAACTGAAAGAGGAAACAATATGCAGATCTCCTAGGCAACTGTGGGAGCAGACTCAACCTTCAGAGCTATACAGAAGTATAAAGATCATATAATTCAGCTTCCTCATTTGTACAGATGAAGAAACTCATAACCAGAGGGATAAACTGATTTTTAAAGAAATGTACAACTCTTTCTTCCTTTATTTTTTTCAGAATCAGGATTTGAATCCATATCTGCTATTTCAGTATTCTAATATCCCATGTCCTTTACTTTTAGCATTTTTCCCTAGAATGTTTTAAATTAATCACATAATAAGACATCCAACATTGACCAGCAGAAATGGTCAATGGTCAGTTATAGATTATGCCATTTAGGCATCTTCACCTTCAACACCTCAAACATCTAGCCCCATCTAAATTGCTCTTCTTCTATGGAATGAACAGAGTTCAACTGTATATATTTAATGCAAAATTCTCATATAAATGCTATTTACCATATGCCAATTAATGCATTTATGTCCAAACTACTTAATGTCACACTGAATCATGGCTATAGATTTTCCCCATTCATAAGACATTCAGTGGTAAACTCTGGAGGGGATAACAATGAATGTTTAAGCT
This sequence comes from Moschus berezovskii, assembly GCF_049115385.1. Classification (NCBI taxonomy): domain Eukaryota; kingdom Metazoa; phylum Chordata; class Mammalia; order Artiodactyla; family Moschidae; genus Moschus; species Moschus berezovskii. Next base: position 85,691,500 of record NC_142488.1, on the reverse strand, counting down.
TACATGACAACTCAAAGCGACTGGTAAAGACTGCCCATAATGCTTCACTGAGGATTCTGAGGTCATTTCTGATAGTGGAAAGAATGCTGATCTAGAAAGGCTAGAAATCTAGATTATTATCCTGGCTATGCTTGGAGAAGGAAACTCATTTGGCATATTCCATCTCTCAGAAGTAAAAAATGAGATGATGCTAGAATTTTGTGGTTAATGAACAGATGTCTGGCTTAATTATGAAAGGCACTCACTGTAGTGGATTAGCAAGGGAGGGCCTGCCTTTGCCTTCAACTTCCTGACCACATATAGTTTTAGGACTAAAGTTGAAGAAAATATAACCCCCATCCTCAAAATGATTAAAAAAAAAAAAACTTTTACAAACTTGGGCTCAAAAGATGATGGAAGAAAAATATTGTCATTTATATACTGAAATAATCTAACTTATCATTAACCAGCAAAATACACGGCTTTCAGTTATATTTCTTGTAGTCAAAATGGGTTCTAATTATCCAGAGTCTTCCTCGTTCTTAGAAATGTGTTTCTGAGGAGCTAATGAACTCAAAGATGTGTGTTTATTTAGTTTAGACATAGAGAAATCAAAATTGTCTCCAGATTCTCTCTCTAAACACACACATTCACAGTGATCACTAGTTTTATTCGCTGTGAAACTTTCAAGTCATTAGAAGGAAACTCATGATGACCACTTCTACTTCTTGCTGGTAACGATGTCTAGGTCAAGAGTAAATAAGTGGAATTATTGGCATAGTGGAAAACTTTCCTAAGGCCCAAGTATTCATTAAAATAACCAATGTCAAATTACATGTGAAACAGGGCACTGACTCAGTGGAAACCTAAAATAACTATTATCCTTGCCCCCAAGTGGCCTAATTAGTCAAACAGACTTCTGGGGCCATTTTAAGTATAAAAATTCCGCTTTGAACATAAGCGTAATGGCAAATTCCTGAGCATCACTGAATGGCATGGCAGTTAGCTGATGGCAAATGTTTCCAAACCTATTTTACATACACACACACTAATTCAATCTTCCATATCATTATTGGAAGCAGCATAGAAAGATCTGAGTTCAAACCCAGCTCTACCATTACATGGATATGAGATCTTGGGCGTGTTCATAATGTCTCTGAACCTATAAAATGTGGCAAGCTTAGGACTTCTCTGGTGGTTCAGTGGTTAAGCCACTGTAGGGGGCATGGGATTGATCCCTGGCCAAAGAACTAAGATGCCACAAGCCACGAGATACAGCCAAAATGTGGCAAGCTGAAGAAAACAAAGTATTTAAAATGCCTACACACAGGGACTGGCTAATACTTTACATTCAGTAAATGCCAGCTTTTTAACAAGTTCTGCCAATCAGGTGATATAATTATTTTTATTGCTTCTAAAATGCACAAATATTCAGGAAATCAGTCCCAAATATTCATTGCAAGGACTGAAGCTGAAACTCCAATACTTTGACCTCATGATGCGAAGAACTGACTCATTGGGAAAGACCCTGATGCTGGGAAAGATTGATGGCAGAAGGAGAAGGGGATGACAGAGGATGAGATGGTTGGATGGTATCACCGACTGGAAGTTTGAGCCAGCTCCAGGAGTTGGTGATGGATAGGGAAGCCTGGCGTGTTGCAGTCCATGGGGTTGCAAAGAATCGGACACGACTGAGCCACTGAACTGAACGAAAAATGCCCAAAGCTAAAATATCCATATGTAGAAACATATTCAGAGTCCCAATTATAAACAATAGCTGTTGCTTCCTTGTTGACGATATTTAGTTATTTTGTTCATTTACTTATTTTGTATATCCCATGAATGCAGTGAATATTGCCACTTATTTGCTGGAGTAGGGAGTGACATGTGGCCAATGGAATTACCATTATATTACTGTATCTTGTAAATTCTCTGGTCTATTTGAATTATTTTCCTGTCTTCATTGGTATTTTCTGCACTTATTAATTTATTACCCATGAACTTAATTAAAGTGTTGCTTACTGGTACTACTTACAGATCATTAATGAAAATGTTAATTAATTACAGGCCTAGTACTATCAGAATCTCTACCAGTAATGAAAGAACCTCTCACATCCCATTATATTTTAGGTGTGGTCCAGGAGTGATTCTGCAGAGGTCCTGTACTATGAAATATTGACATATTCTTAAAATGATTTTTAAAAATTAGGCTACATTAAATTTCTCTATTAGTTAATTATCAGTAAGGTAACACTAATAAAGGCATGATGTTAAGGTTATGCCAAGTGAGACAGCAGAAAGGATGATAATATTTGTTGGCAAATAGGCACTTGAAGGTTTTATCATGGACATGCATCATTCTATTATAGTACCCTACCACTCATACAACTTTTCACAGACTATAGAATGGAAAAAAATATATATATATATATATCTCCATATATATGTATATATCCATATATCCGTAAAGAAGGCAGAATGCCAAAGAATTGACGCCTTCCAACTATGGTGCTGGAGAAGACTCCTGAAAGTCCCTTGGAAAGCAAGGAGATCAAACAAGTCAATCTTAAGAGAAATCAACCCTGAATATTCATCGGAAGGACTAATGTTGAAGCTGAAGCTCCAGTATTTAGGTCATCTGATGTGAACAGAAGACTCACTGGAAAAGTCCCTGATAAGACTTGAGGGCAGGAGAGGAAGAGGGTGTCAGAGGATGAGATGGCTGGATGGCACCACCAATGCAAAGAACTTGGGTAAACTCTGGGAGATGGTGAGGGACAGGGAGGCCTGCCATACTGTAGTCCATGGTGTTGCAAAGAGTCGGATACAGCTGGGCAACTCAACAGCAACAAATATATCCATTCACAGCCCATCATCCTCAGAAAACAGAGCAAACAATAATGCACTGGGGTTAAAATCTGATCTGAACTTGATAGTTTGACTGTGTGATGCACTATACAAATGCCAATTGAATGGTCAGAGTACAGATTTCAAGTTTTTATGGAATTTTCCACTAAGATAACAGTATTAGCCAAAACAATATGCACTAGGAGCACGTCAAAACGGTAACCTAGAAAATGCCTCTACTGGGCTTATATGGTGGCTGGGAGCATCTCAGATGATAACAGTGAATCTTTTCAAAGAGCGCTGAGCACTGATCAATACTATTAAAGTTCTATACTTTTGGCCGCTGAATCACCTTGCAGTCTTTCAAACATTTCACACAGACATTTCTCCTGGGGAAATTTGTTTCTTTAGTGCTATTATTTAACTTGGCAAAATAAAAATTTTAAAGGAATCCAAATGGCAAAGTAAAACTGTCTTCCTTATTGGGATTATCCCATGTGAAATCCACAAGAACAATGATCTGAAGCACAGCATTAATAAATACTGTATTTCTCGCATTCACTCACTCATTCATTCAAAAATATTTATTGTTCGTTTGCTGCACACAAGGCTTGGTGCTGGGAGCTGTGGGGAATACAAAACTGGATTAACATTCTCTGACCATAGGTCTGTAATCCATCAGGATAATTGAGGCATGCATACAAGTGCATTTAGCAAGCCACTACTTATTTAAAGCCTTACTTCAATTACTGCAAACAACAGGTCTATTCCTCAGTTTGTATCTTATATAATAATTACAACATCTTGGGTAGAAACTGAATAGCTCAGTGCAGAGAAATTACTTTGCTATTCATTCTCTCCCCAAGTGGTAGCACCTAGTGGAACATTTTGCACACAGTAGGAACTCCATAAATAAGTGCTCAATTAAATAATGGAATCTGCTAATTACTCCCAAATACAACTTTATTTTTCAGATCTTGTTGCCCAATAAATGGAAAAGACTATCCATAATTCAAGCAGGAGGCATCGGGAATGTTTTCCTATACTTTCGTATACAGTCATCATGTGAATGGAGGTGTAGAATTAATCTATGTGGTAACAGAATGCAGATATAGGATCAGTGAGTGGGGGTTATAGGAAAAGCAGAGTTTGGCTCAAATTCAGAACCCTCTAGTATTCACAGCTGTTCAGAAATGTAGCTAGCTGTTTCAAGATGTAGTTAGCACCTTGTCATTCCTCTAGGTCCTCAAATAGAAATCAAAATGGCTGCATGTCAGGATGTCATAGAAGGGTAGATTCTAGCACTGGATTCAAGCAAAGGTGTCAACTTCTGTGTCAAGAAGCTGATGTGGAAGCACTATAGCAAACTTAGTTAAGGGTGCCACTTCTAGAGAATTTCACTCGGGTTCAAAATTAGCTCTGCCAGTTAGATAGTAGCTATATAACCTAGGGAAACTTAGCCTCTCTGTACCAATTTTCTCATAATGTAAAATGAAGTTAATAGCATCTACTTCACTGTGGTAATTGTCAGGATTAAATGAATTATCACTGTAAAACATTTAGGACAGTGTCTGGCATACAGCAAATATTACATAAATGTTTGTGAAAACAAATAAATGACAATGATGGTACGATTGTGTCTTAGTATCTACCAAGATTTTTTGAAGGAATTTTCCATACCTATCTTGTTTTATCATTATTTTTCACATACTCCCCATCAGGTCACTGTTCCACTTCTTGCCAGTTACAACACTTTTGTATATCTTACTTGTGCCACTGATTCCATCAGGAATTTGTCACACTTGTCATGTCCTTGGTCCCCATCCCCCACCCCACCCCACCCCCCACCACCATGGTGTAGACTTTTTAATATAGGGACTCTGTCTTGCCATCTCTCTCCCCAATTTGGTCTGTCTGAACAATGTCTAAGTACACGGGGGTGCTTGATCATTTCAATTCAGCTGAAGGTTACTCTACCTGATGTTAACAGTGGGAGAAACATGGAACTTAAACACTTTATCTGTAATTGATATTTACTGCACTGATTATTCTAACCCTTTAAGGTTTGGGAAGATAAGCAAAAACCACTACTTTTAAATCTGAATAAACTGAACCAAGAAATGGCAACTGACTTTTCCAAGGTCACATAATTGGAAGAACTAGGCACATAACTCTAACTTAAGTTTAATATTCTTTCCCAATAGACCAAACCACTTCAAAAGAAGTGATATTAAGGCCTAGACATGATATTTTGTTAATTCAGTCATTTTTAGGTGACCAGAGAAATGCTGTAATAATCAACATATCACAATAACCCAGTAAATGTGAAATACTGTTGGATGCCGTAAGTCTTCTTCAGGATAGGCCTTGAAAAAATACTTGATTGGAATTAGAAAGAGTTTTTAAAGAGCCAGTGCACATTGTTCTGGAAGTAGGTAGACTGTAAATAATAAATAAATAAAATGAAGTTCTTTGTAAATGAAATGAAATTACTCAAGCATATACAATAGCACAATTCAAGGGTTAGTAATTTGTTTCATTTTACAAATTAATAACGAAGGGAGGACTAGAAGAGTAGGTGACTCAAAATAACCCAGGGAGTTGCCATGAGCTACACTGAACAAACACAAATTGGCTAGAAATCAGAACTTGCATATCTTCTACTGGAACTCTTTGATTATGGTAAATTGCCAGACTTAACACCATTTAACTTTTTCAGGCCATAATGGCTCATTTGGTAAACGGCTCCAAACAACTTGCAAGTTCCTTTCATTTAGTGGCCTGAGAATGGCAAGGCAAAGGAGTACAAACAGAGAGGGAGGAGACACCTTTGACCAGACCCTCCTAGGTGAGTGTACTATTCACAGGGGTAGGGGGGTGGGGGAGGTGGTCAAAGTTGGACAGTTTGGCTGTACAGCAAGTCTTTTAAGTCACAGGGATACTCTTTCACACACCAAGGTCACGATGAAATCAATGGGGTCCAGGTTCCCTCAAAGAGTTATCTATGTAAAGTGCCTAATTTATACCCCAGGGAATATCTTATTCACTAAGCAGGAACTGACACACTGTGACATGAGTTTTCCATTTCACTTAGTGAAAGCAAGTCCTAAGTTCATTCAATCACAGCTCCTGAAAACAAGCAGTTTCAGAAACAGTATCTCATAGCAAAATTTAGTTCTTGTCTGAGGAGTTAAGAAGTTAATGGGACTTACTACTTGTTAGCAGTACACCCAGGAGCCTGGCATGTTCTATTTCTAGGGATTGTCATTCTTCATCTTAATGAGGCCACCAAGACAAAAAAAAAAAAAAAAGGAAAGAGAAAAAAAAAACAAGGACACTGCAAAGGTTAGTGGTCAGAGACTACCTCTCAGGGTTTTTGCTAAAACCAAAGTAGGTTAATTTTTTAAAAGAAAGAAAAAGAAACATTTTAATGGATTAAAATATTATGCAAGAAGAATAGGTGACAGATGGTAATGCTGAGTAACATTTCCTGCAATATCTCACTCAGATCCAGCCGACGCACCCCATTACATTTCATACACAGCATTCTTATTATTGATAACTCCGAACCTCTTTGCAGAGCTTTAATGTGTCCAAGTCAGATGGAACAATCGATAGTTGGAGAGTTAATTTATATTACAGATCAACTCTATGCACAGTCCAAGAGGCAGCATCCTGTGTAAGAAAATAATTTCTTTTATACATGCATGTTTCCGGCCTAACACATCATTTCTTGGTTTGATAGCAGATATTAGAAAGCTTATTCTTGTAGATTAGGTACCTTTTGCAACCTCAAAATAAGCAATTTGTTCTATGCCATGGGAATCTTAACCACAGCAAAGGAGGTTTCAAAAAACAAACTGTGCTATATTTCAGAAAAGCAACAAAAATCACATTTCATGTACACTGTTTTGAGTCAAAGAATTAGCCTGTCATTTTTGACAAATACAGCAAAGTGCAGTGATTTTTCTTTAAAGGTAAAGCCACAATAGATTTGGCAATTAAAAGTGTGCATGGATCAAAAAAATTCCTATCAAGAGTAAAAAAGTAACAACTATAGTTACGATATCTTTTGGTTTGACAATTTAGTGAAACAACACAGATTAAGATGTGACATACTTTACCAGGAAAAAGGCTTGATATGCTATATTGTTTGCTTTTTTTTTCCCTAAATGTTTGCATTTTCTCCCACTCGACAAATTAAATTATAGCAGAGAATTACATAAGTGGGGAAGTTACAGCATAGCCAACCACAAATGAATCATTTGTATGGAGGCAGACAGCATAGCTGCTTTATATTAAATATGGTGCCAGATGTCCTGACAGTGTTCCAGTAAGGATGATGACAGTTATTGCACTAATTATAAGGCATTGCACATAAAGATAATACTGGTTAAACTTAGAGTGGATGAAACTTGCAATTTCAAGTCCATCATCAAAATAAATGCTTACTAGACCAATTAATATGTATAAAACAAAAAAGAAAATAGTCAATACTGGTTCTTCCAAAGTTGTGGGCATGATTCAAAAGAATCTTATTTTTTTAATCAAAAAAATATATTATGTATACTGTAGACTCCTTTGGGAGCAAGAACTATGACTTCTGGGCTTCACAGGTGGTGCTAGTTGTAAAGAACCCAGCTGCCAATGCAGGATATGTAAGAGATGTGGGTTCGATCTGTGGATTGGGAAGATCCCCTGGAGTAGGAAATGTCAACCCGCTGCAGTATTCTTGCCAAGAGAATTCCATGGACAGAGGAGCCTGGCAGGTTACAGTTCATGGGGTTGCACAGAGTCAGACATGACTGAAATGACTTAGCACACATGCACGCACACACTCTGACTTATTCTCCATGCGTCTCTAGCACTGACCTAGTATTCACCCTAAACAGTAACTCATTTAGAGAACTGGCTATTAAACTCAACTTAATAGCAATAATCATATGTTCCAACATTTATCCTGGTGAACAAGACCAACATGATCTGTTTCTTGCTTGTTTCTCAGTTTTCATCTTATATTAATCTCCCCTTTGTTAACCACACAGCAGCCAAATCAACCACCTTTCTACTCCTTGAACATACTTAACTCATTTCCATAATTTTGAACAAGTTCTTCTCCCAACCCCAAATGCTTTAACCAAGATTTTTGTCTTGGTTCAAATGTCACCTTGAAAAAAAGGCCCATTCTACCCTCCCAACATAAAGTAGTACCCCGGCCATGATCATGTAACTGCTACATTTCCTTCCAGTAGCAGTTAATGCTATGTAGTACTGAATCCCCAATCTGCCCCAACTAAAATTTAAGCTCACGAAAACGGGGACCTTGTCTGTCTCATAAGCTCTCTACTGGAAAGGCCCAGCATAGTGCCTGGCACGTTGAAAAAATTTGATTTTCTTAACTGATACTGCTATTTTCAGTCCCTACCATTCTGCATTCGTCATTCTGCATGCCATTGGCAGATTGAGATTATTAAAGAACCACTCCTCTCTAGGCCCAGTTTTCTATCAAGAAAGAAGAGCATGTTTTGAGTGTATTTCATCTCCATGACTGTCAGTGGCCTCCAGCCTTGATATTCTTATTCTGTACTGATTTGGATTGCTGAGGAACTGAATCAAAAATAATGGTCAAATAACTCTTTTAGAAATAAAGACCAATAACATAGGCTATAGACTGATGACAGAGAGTAAAGTCTGTTCTAAAGAGACACCAGGGAAGCCCAACAGACCATCCCTGAATTCCTAGAGAGCAGAAGGTGAGGAGCACCATCAGAAATGTGGCCCTGGAAGCCACGGAACTTCTCTAAGACGTATGTGTGCATCCTGACTGACCATATTGCCCTGATGACATCAAAGGCCTGGAGACATCTGTGTGCACATGTGCATGTGCAGGGGCAGGAAAGGGGCGCTTCTGCTTCAATATGGTGTCCTGAAACAATTCACGGCATCTTCTGTGTGTGTCTGGGAGTGTGTCTGTGCATGAGCATTTCTGTGAGAAAGACATGCATGCAGAGAGACTGAAGGAAAGAGAAAGGTGAGAAAGATCCAATCCATAGCCACACACTCACGCAGACATTCACACATAAGAGGGCAATCATCTGGGCCTCAGGAACACCCACGTGATATTTTTAAAACAAGACATGAAATAGAGTTTCAGACCTATGTTAGGATGGACAGATATCATACTGCATCATTAGGACAAATAATTCTAAAGAACTTCACGGGAACTGAGAATCCAAGATCATATGGATAAGGTTCAATTAGAATTGGAACACTGTTTAGGAAGGCAGATAAGAGTATAGTTACTGTGCCTAATGAAATGCCTAGCACATGGCTGATGCTACACATAATAATGAACTTCAGAAGTCTACTCTCTTGAAAAACAAACAAACAAAACAAAAATAACAACCCCAAAACAAAACAGGTATAATTCTAGCAATTTACACAGGGATATATGCTACTGGAATTCCAGATAATTGATATTTCACTGAATACTTCTTCAAAGCACTTGATAGCCTTTAATGCAGAGAATTCTAAAAACATGAAATCAATGGCTCATGGCAATTATTTGTGACTTAACTGACAACCTAATGGGGACATTTTGATTGATCTGGAAATACAGTCAGCTACAAGAGAAGAAAAAATATCTAAGATAACTCTGTGTGCTATCCGAACAAACAGTGACGTAAAAGAAGAAATGCATGATATGAGTCTAACTTTTGTCAATAAAATATTTAGAGGGTTCTGAAGTCACTAGTTCCTCTCTGCTGAGTTCAATGACTAACTGGTCAAGAGTTTAGCTAAACTACTGAATGTTGTTGCTGCCTCAGCATCTGTTAAATATAACCAAGTGGCATGCACGGGGCTTGAACTGACACTAGTGAAACCGAATCCCTCTAAAAGCAAGCCCCCCTCCAGAGTTTATGATTAACCTCTTCCCTAAAACTTTATTCTCTTTCTAGTCCTGTAGCCAGGCCCCCTTAGGACTGAGGAGTATCAAAGAAAAGAGGGAACTGAAACCAAGCAGGACCCTGTGGAACCCTCCCAGGTAAAAAGCCCCTCTGAGTCCTTGGTTTCTTGTTTGTTGCAAAAGACTTTAGTCTCCTAGACCTACCGTGAGTTCTAAAGATCAGACTCAAGCCACTATTAAATTACACAAGTGAGGGAATGCAGAAACAAAGGGAAAGCAGTCAAGAAACACCCAGAGGGATGGGGTGGGGAGGGAGGTGGGAGGGGGGTTCAGGATGGGGGACACATGTACACCCATGGCTGATTGGTGTCAATGTATGGCAAAACCACTACAATATTGTAATGTAGTTAGCCTCCAATTAAAATAAATAATTTACAAAAGAACAACAACAAAAAGAAACAATAGTTTAGTGAATAAAACAGAGTCCCAGTCCCTCCTCAAGGGATAGACTTACACAACCCCCGCCCCCTGCCAAGGCAGGTGGAGGATGGTAGCTACATGCTGACCACAAGCACACATAAGACCTCAGATTGGTTGGAACCAGAAGGCTGATGGTTAAGGTTCCTGAAACACCACCCCTGTTATCTCGCCACCAACCAATCATAAGAAAGTCATGTCTCTTGCAACCCTCACCACAAATGTTGCTTTTAAAAGCCTTTCCCTGAAAATCGTCTGGCAATTTGGGTCTTCTGAGCAAGAGCCACTTGTATTCCTTGCTTACTGCCTGCAATAAATGCTGTACTTCAGTAAATTGGCTTTGCTACATGGTGGGAGAACAGATTCAAACATGGTTTGGCAACAGTAGTCCCTCCTGAATAACAGCCTGCAGAGTCACAATCAAATATAAGTTCCTGATACAATGTCCGCTGCAGCCCATGTAAGCAAGTCTCTTCCCACCTCCTAGGGCCTTCCTCTAGTGTGTCAGTAGATAAGATCCCTGAAGAGCTTAACAGTCCCCCTCCCCATACTTACTCTTTTTGAATTGACTAATATGGCCATGCTCAAAATTCTCCAAGCCAGACTGCAGCAATATGTGAACTGTTAACTTCCAAATGTTCAAGCAGGTTTTAGAAAAGGCAGAGGAACGAGAGATCAAATTGCCAACATCCGCTGGATCATGGAGAAAGCAAGAGAGTTCTAGAAAAACATCTATTTCTGCTTCATTGACTGTGCCAAAGCCTTTGACTGTGTGGATCACAATAAACTTTGGAAAATTCTGAAAGGGATGGGAATACCAGACCACCTGACCTGCCTCTTGAGAAACCTGTATGCGGGTCAGGAAGCAACAGTTAGAACTGGACATGGAAGAACAGACTGGTTCCAAATAGGAAAAGGTGTACGTCAAGATTGTATATTGTCACCCTGCTTATTTAAATAATATGCAGAGTACATCATGAGGAACGCTGGGCTGGAAGAAGCACAAGCTGGAATCAAGATTGCCGGGAGAAATATCAATAACCTCAGATATGTAGATGACACCACCCTTATGGCAGAAAGTGAAGAGGAACTCAAAAGCCTCTTGAAGAAACTGAAACAGGAGAGTGAAAAGGTTGGCTTGAAGCTCAACATTCAGAAATCGAAGATCATGGCATCTGGTCCTATCACTTCATGGGAAATAGATGGGGAAACAATGCAAACAGTGTCAGACTTTATTTTTTTGGGCTCCAAAATCACTGTGGATGCTCATTGCAGCCATGAAATTAAAAGACGCTTACTCCTTGGAAGGAAAGTTATGACCAACCTAGATAGCATATTGAAAAGCAGAGACATTACTTTGCCAACCAAGGTCCGTCTAGTCAAAGCTATGGTTTTTCCCGTGGTCATGTATGGATGTGAGAGTTGGACTGTGAAGAAAGCTGATCGCCGAAGAATTGATGCTTTTGAACTGTGGTGCTGGAGAAGACTCTTGAGAGTCCCTTGTACTGCAAGGAGATCCAACCAGTCCATTCTAAAGGAGATCAGTCCTGGGTGTTCATTGGAAGGACTGATGTTAAAGCTGAAACTGCAATACTTTGGCCACCTCATGCGACGAGTTGACTCACTGGAAAAGACTCTGATGCTGGGGGGTATTGGGGATGGGAGGAGAAGGGGATGACAGAGAATGAGATGGCTGGATGGCATCACCGACTCTGTGGACATGAGTTTGAGTGAACTCCGGGAGTTGGTGATGGACAGGGAGGCCTGGCGTGCTGTGATTCATGGGGTCGCAAAGAGTCGGACACGGCTGAACTGAATATGGCCTTAGACCAGGAACCTCAAGGCATTCCACCCATGGACCCTAATAAAGGCATGTGGCCCGGGTCCTGCACTCTCCATCTGCCAGCACCCTGCTTTAACCTCCCCACAGGGCCCCTTGAGACCCTGCTGTCAAATTCCTCCAGATCCACAGAGTAAGAAACTTTCCTTGTAGTCTTTTGTTGAACTGGCCTGGGGCTCTACTTCCGTTCCGTTTCATTGCTCAGTCATGTCTGACTCTTTGCGACCTCATGGACCTCATGCGACCTGTAGCCTACCAGGCTTCTCCGTCCATGGGATTCTCCAGGCAAGAATACTGGAGTGGGTTACCATTTCCTTCTCCAGGGGATCTTCCCGACCCAGGGATCGAACCCAGGTCTCCCACATTGGAGGCAGATGCTTTAACCTCTGAGCCACCAGGGAAGCCCTGGGGCCCTACTTAACAAATGTTAATTAAATGAAGTCACAACAATACTTTTTTAATCAATGTATAGAACAAATAGATCCAGTAACAGGATCCATCTTCAAACAATTTTGTTATTTGGTTTCCATGTCAGTAAAGTTTTCTGTTTACCTCCTGCCATACTAGCTGTATCTTTTATTTTTTCCAATTCCTTTGTTAAACTTCTAATCTTAATTTCTCATTGGTGGTGTAGCCCAGACCTTAGTCTTTGGATTTCTCTATCTGTACTCTCTAGGTAATCTTATCTAGTTTAATGGCTTTAAACACCATTTAAGTGCTGATGGTTTCTAAATTTTTATCTCCAGTTTGGGTCTTTCCCTGTAGTTTGGTTTCAAATGTTCAAACATTCTAGGCTTTGCATCTCCAGTTGTTTGCCTAACAGTGTCTCAAATTGAACATGAAACCAAACTCTTGATTCACCACTGCCACAACCTTCCTTCTACCTCATCCAGTCTCCCTCATCCCTCATTCAATTCTTTTCAATCCTCAAATGGCTTTCCATCATACAATAAGGTCTTCACTACCCTTTCTCCTTTTGACTTTCACTCTCCCACACTACAAAGCAGCCACAAGGGCATTCATGCTATCCTTGTGTGGGGGAGTAAACTTTGTCACCCACAAATATTTCTTTAGCAAGTGGATGGATTATTTTGAGCTGAAAACAATCAAGGAAGACTCAGAAAGAACCTTTGACCTTTCCCCTAACTGCCTTTAGAACACAGTGGATGTGTTCCAGGCAGGGAGTTATCACTATAGATAACTAAGGTATGAACTAGGTTTGTAGACAGGGAGGGACCTAGCTAAGCCTGTTGGTGTCCTCTGTGTCCTACCCTCTCTGCTTGGCCCAGCAAACATTTCTCTACCACACATTGGCTTTTCCAATTCCATGTCAACTGCCCTCCTTCCCTTTGAAGTTCTACACCACTACCCCAAATAAGATCTTTTGGCTTTAGCTGAAGATGGTATTTAAGGTGACGGCCTTGGACATTTTGGACAGTTAGTCAGTTTTCTTGGGTTTCTCCCATGGATACATGTTACCAGACTTTTGTTTGACTTTTCTCCTGTTAATCTATTATATCTCATGTTAATTTAATTCTTAGACCAGCCAGAAAAACTAGAAGGGTAGAAGGAATTGCCTGACACTTACATGCTTTAAGGATGCTCATGTTCACACCTTAGAAACACAAGTTGGCCCTTGTGCATGGAAAGTTCTCTCAGTTACTCACAAACTTCATCTCCTCATTTGATTTAAATCTCAGTTTAAATGTCACTCCTTTATAAGGGTCACTCCTTTTTCAAATTAAAATAAAATCATTCTTAATCCTTTTGCCCATCTTTACTTTTCTCATCACACTGATGTCTGGAATTATATTACAAATTCGTTTTTTGACTGTCTAATGCACTAGAAAGTGAAAGTGAAGTTACTCAGCCCTGTCCAACTCTTTGCGACCCTATAGACTGTAGCCTACCAGGCTTCTCTGTCCATGAGATTTTCCAGGCAATAGTACTGGAGTGGATTGCCATTTCCTTCTCCAGGGGATCTTCCCAACCCAGGGTTTGAACCCGGGTCTCCCATATTGTAGACATACGCTTTACCGTGTGAGACACCAGGGAAGTCCACTGCACTAGAATATATGCTCAAAGACTGATATATATATATATGTGTGTGTGTATATATATATATTTTAAGTTTCTCACCATTGAAAAAGAGAGAGCTTGCTATATAGTAGGCATTTGATAGATAGTCCCTGAATGAACACATGACTTCGTTATCAGTAAAAATGTTATAACATTATATTAAAATAATCAACACTGGTAAAATGAATCAGAGAGGAAGTTAATTCAACATTTATGCATTTAATGTCTGAGTGGAACAAGGATGGATAGACTACATTAGATTAAGAAAATAAGAAGGTTTTAGAGCTGAAAAACACATTCAAGATTACCTAATATAATTCCTTTGTACTTAAAACGTATTTAATTGCATAACTTTGAGACATTTCATTTCCATGATTTTCTGGGTTCAGGCTAATTTACTGAAAGCTAATACTTTTATTTCCTCTAAAGAAAATGATTATTAAAACAATTTATTTTTAATAATACTAATATTTAAATGTAAAACAATGACTTACTAAGAGGAAAATAAGTAAAAGTCATAAATCTAAAGACTTTTAGATCAGTAGTAGAATTATTAACCTAAGCACATCTTAGCATTTTATGTTACGAAAAAGATAAAAAACAACATATAAACGTTGCAGAGAAAAACAGTGAAGCACTATGCCCCATTTGTAGCATGACAATGTACATTTGAGTTAATAAAGAAATCTTTAATTACCATATTAATAATGTTAATCTCATTACTCATATGGTATTTCACACACATGCACACGCACACACATATGCACACATGTGTGCCAACACAAGACTCAAATCAAAAGAACTGCCAAGTTTTTATAAACTTATAATTGAAAGATATGACCTTACAATCCAAACTAGATGTTTTTGTAATTAAAAACAAAACGTCATTTTAATACCTAAACTTCCTTCAGGCAGCAGAGTTTCTTCTGTAAGACTAACTCATGGCAACTACATTTCATTTTTATTTGAAAGGACTGATCCAGTGTTTTTATAGCTCTCGATTAAGCTGTTTAAATAAAAAAAGTAAATGTTGAAAATGGAAACCACTGTGGTTAAGCTCTAGGTAAATGAGTAATGGGCAAATCTCTGGCGGTTTGAAAGTTTGGTTTGTATAAATACCTAAATCTATTTGAACCTCTTTAGCTAAAAAATTCTAGCTCCCACAAGGTTAGTAGAGCTTTAGGTTTTTCCACTGAATCTGACACAGCTTTTCAAAAATACCCATATTCAATCCCTAGCCAATAATAAAAGCAACTTTGGGAGAAAAAGTTAAAAGTTCTTGAAATATAAAATGTCTTCAGTATTTGGCTCCATCTGAGAGATTTCTAACTCTCCAACTTTAAAACTCTACTGGAAGTACAAATCCAGCAAGATCATGGACAAGAAAATAGATGTATTAGAATTACTGAGAACCAAATCATCAAGGTACCAAACTGCCAGATATTTTTAACACCTGCAGATAAACAGATAGAAGTAAAGGTTCATCTTTGACTCTTCTATGACTTCTTATCCATCCTTCACATCTCAGCTCAAGCATCACCTTCTCAAGAGAGCTCTCCGTAACTAGGTTGCTGACTGGTATAGGATTATAAATCTCTTTAATGTCACTTGCCATGGTTGCTTAAGGAGTTATTTAATGTATATGTCTTCCAGGACACTAAAACCTCCCTGAGGCTATGTCATGTCTTACTATTTCAAGTATTTAGGACAATGTCTGCAACATAGCAAGAATCGCTAAATAAATATTTGTGGAATGAGTAAATCCTCAAAAACATCAACCAGTTGCAAGACAATGTAACAGCTTTTGTTATGAAACATGTCAGGATAGACATGAAAAAATAAAAGAAAATTTTAAGATATAAAATATTATACAAATGCAAGCTTTTTATTGCTGTATTACAAATCCAAATTAGAGAGCAGTTGAATGTGAAAAAAATTCATCTGCCCCATTTGATAGACATGGACACAATCTTTCTAATACTGGAAACAATTCTGACTTTAGTCATTACTTGGTCAATAGCTGGCAAGTGGCAAGTATTACCTCACTTTTGCAAATACCATGTGGTGATTGGAAACAGGGAGAGAAATATAACTAAAGGTATTTGTCTTTCAGCTCTTTCAGTTCAGTTCAGTTCAGTCGCTCAGTTGTGTCTGACTCTTTCCGACCCCATGAATCACAGCATGCCAGGCCTCCCTGTCCATCACCAACTCCTGGAGTTCACTCAAACTCATGTCCACCGAGTCGGTGATGCCATCCAGCCATCTCATTCTCTGTCGTCCCCTTCTCCTCCCGCCCCCAACCTTTCCCAGCATCAGAGTCTTTTCCAGTGAGTCAATTCGTCGCATGAGGTGGCCAAAGTATTGCAGTTTCAGCTTTAGCATCAGTCCTTCCAATGAACACCCAGGATTGATCTCCTTCAGCTCTTTACAACCCACCAAATACTGTTCAACCTCTTCAGATGAGCATTCTTGATTTTTTGGAATTTGAGTTTTTACTCATTTCCCTACAACTAGGAATTTCAGTACTCTTGCCTAGAAAATCCCATGGATGGAGGAGCCTTGTACGCTGCAGTCCATGGGGTCGTTAAGGGTCGGACACGACTGAGTGACTTCACTTTCACTTTTCACTTTCACACATTGGAGAAGGAAATGGTAACCCACTCCAGTGTTCTTGCCTGGAGAATCCCAGGGACGGGGGAGCCTGGTGGGCTTTCGTCTATGGGGTCACACAGAGTCGGACATGACTGAAGTGACTTAATAGCAGCAGCAGCAGGAATTACAACTAATTTTCACTACTCTGAGCCAAACGTGTATTTGATATTCTTTTGACACATTTTGGATCTTTACAGATTGAGTCTTTGTTGCTAACTTTGCTGGTATAACTCTCCATGAACCCTTACCCCAAGTTTTCAATCAGAAGTGGTCTGAATTATTAAGATGATGGATGTGAACACTATACAGACTGTAAGTCTTATGAATGTTCTGGGATTTATTTTACAGAGCAATTTTCCATTTTATATTGCATTTATCATACTCATATTGTCTTATGAGTATATTATTCATTTTGTTTATAAACTTATATGTTCCAAAATAAAAGGTCTACATTTTTGTTATTTTTATATACCTCACAGACCTAAAGCTTTGTTCACAGGCACATGCAGGCATTAAAAGAACAATAGTACACATATGGGCAAAAGGGAGATACAAACTTTTATATACAAAAGGGAGAGTAGAGGGCAAACTGTCTGTGCCAATTCTGTATGGATATCTGAATATATAGGCAGATATGTTAAATAACCTAACATATATGCCCTCTTGATGCCTATAAGCAATTAAGTATTTTCAACATGAAATATGAATTTAAGCTATTTAATTTTATAATACAGGATTCAGGACTCATTGACTAAAATAAAGCTTAGTAATAAAAAATTTTATTTGTAAATATAATCAAGCCTATAAAGTTTAGTTGATCACTTCAAATCTTAAACTCTGACTCTCCTTCCATCCAACAGTAGAATATCTGCATACAGTCCACTATAGGAGAGTTCTTAGAGTGAAAGTCATTTTCATATTTATCTAATCAGACACAACTAGTGAGTGGCTTTGGGGGGAGGGGTTTGTTTAAATAGACATTACATGAATTTCAAAGTCAAAGAGAATTACATCTTGGGTGACGTATGAAAGGATGTAGCAAAATATTTTAAACTACTACCTCTACAAAATATTCTAACATCCTTGAAATCAAATGTCAGCAGAGAGCAAATCATGCATTCATTCATTCACCAGACATGTATTGAGCCCTACTATGTGCCAGGCCCTGGGAGTACAAAAGATGATCAACACAGAACCAACACAGTAAACTTCCTGCACACAGAGAGTTTATGTTGCAGCAGGAATTGAGTCTTATCTCCCCCATGAAGCTGCTCCAAACCATACCCTTCTCTATCTGGTGAAATCTCAATACATTTTAAACCAATGTTGTAAACAAACAGGACCTTATGGGGCTTTCCAGTTATAGACCTCCCCTCACCCACAATAACCTCTACCTGCCTCTTGTTTGTAGAAAAGCTATAAGTTTTCCAGGCCTCCCATGAGTCACAAAAGCCTGGCTCAAGAATGAATGATTGAAAGGATGTGCCCATATAGCAACAAAAATAGTAATTGGGCCAGGAGAACTGATAAGAGTTTAAACAGTACATCAATCACATGGCAGTCCCAGAATCATTAGTTTCTCCCTCAAAAAGATAACAGTATCTGAGGGACATTTCCTGAGTTGTTTTACAGATCCTAAAAACCCTTACCAAATGGAAGAGGTTAAATACTTGATAACCTTGAACACTTAGTCCCCCAGACCTACTAGGGCAAGAGGATTGCTATTTTAACCCCTGTGACATAGCCATGTTACCTCACCATCAACCAATCAGAGAACTGTGCATGAGTTAATCACATACCCTGTGATCCCAGTCCCTCGCCTGGCCTTTAAAAAAGCTTTCCTGAAACCCATTGGGGAGTTCCAGTGTTGTGAGCATTACCCGCCCCAGACTCCTTTTCTAGTGCCCTGAAATAAATGTTGCACTCTCCTTCACCACAACGCAGGGGCAGTAGATTGGCTTTTTGCATGTGGGCAGGCAAATCCGAGTTTGGTTCTGTAAGTGTCATCCAATTAAACTTGATAAAACACCATCCTTTCAATGCTTTATTTCTCATACACATGCTCTTAAGTAAATGTTAAGCTTCTTTAGAGCAAAGAATATTTTCTATTTCATCTTATGTTTCAGTTCCATGGTAACTAATAGTGCTAGGTTCTGGAGTAGCTGCTTAATGAACAGATGTTGATTGACTGATAAAAACATGGAAGGAAACTTATTTTTGAACCTAGAAAAACTGTTGGTACATTCAGTTCTTAACTATCTGCATTGAGGGAGATAGTTAATGCAAAACAAAGAATAATATACAAGTCATTTCCATTTGGCTTTGGAATGTATTTACATACTTAACTTTTCATTTGGGTCTATTGCTTGGCTTGAGAATATATTTCCAACAAAACAATAAAGCTGCCATGTGAATTTCCAACAGTGATCAAAGCTGGAATGCTCTCTCACTACAGGAAAAAGAGAGGAAGAAATATTGAAATGGCCTATTGGATTTTCAGCGTGCATTACACCCATTTACAATGAAATCAGCTTGGATTGCTTGTTGCTGTCTTCTACTACTTCTACCTCCCTGACTACATGCCTTTTTGAAAGCATTAAACATAGCTGCTGGGAAAGGTTGGGGGTGGGAGGAAAAGGGGATGACGGAGAATGAGATGGCTGGATGGCATCACCGACTCTGTGGACATGAGTTTGAGTGAGCTCCGGGAGTTGGTGATGGACAGGGAGGCCTGGAGTGCTGTGACTCACGGGGTCGCTAAGAGTCGGACACGACTGAGGGACTGAACTGAACTGAACATTTAGAATATTGCCTTTCATTGAGTATGCAAGTATCTTCAAATTCCATTTGCTGCTTCTTTCTCTAAATAAGTGAAAAAGACAGTAAAAGTCACCCAGTTGTGTCTGACTCTTTGCGACCCCATGGACTGTAGCTTGCCAGGCTCCTCTGCTCATGGAATTTTCCAGGCAAGAATACTGCAGTGGGTTGCCGTTTCCTCCTTTAATAGATTTTCCCAACCGAGGGATCAAACCAGGGTCTCCTGCATTGCAGGCAGATTCTTTACCCTCTGAGCCACCAGAGAAGCCCAAGTGAAAAAGATAGGCATTTGCTTAAACCCAAACATCTGGATACTCCCAGAATAATGAAATGAAAGCTTCCTTCTTCTTCCAAAGGCACTTACTGCATGAATGTACTTATCCCTTTCAGTCTTAATACACACACAGACACACACATGACATAGATAAAATGAAGGTGGACAAAAGTAGATCATGGTTGTTTACAAAGAATATTTTCCTTGGGGTTCAAAGTCATTACTATACCTAGTCCTAATAACAACATAGGTGAGGTGGGCAAGGCAAGTATTATTCTTTCAGCTTTACAAATGGGGAAACAGTGTCTTTCCTAAGTTTACAAAGACCATGGCTAAAACTTAGGTCTATTGATACACATCCAAATGTCTTTTCATTCAAATGGATTAATAAAAAATGCTTTGCATTTGTACAGCACACTAAAGTTCAAAAGTACTTTTATATATATGGGGTAAATAAAGTGGACAGAGAGTATTTCTCAAGAGTGTGCAAAATGAAATTGGCTCTCTTTAGGTTTGGGATCAGGACCATGATGTAGAAATCTGGAGGTGAGTAACTGAGCAGAGTTGCTGTACTAAATTTGATAATGGCTTAGCTGATATGAAAAATGCTTAACTAAATGTTTGCTTTTGATAAAAAAGGAGTTGGGACTTTCACATCTTGCAACCAATTTCAACTCGGTTACTCATGACTTCTTACTCAAACATCAACTGGTGACTCGGTAATATTCTCCTTCTCACTAATGACCTTGGGAAAGCTTTTCTAAAGTTTCTTTTTAGATTTTTCATTCCTTTTCAGTTCTCACCATCGGTGAGTGCCTTAGCTTTAAAGGAATAGGTGATATGTAATCCTCTCAAGTTGATAATTTCAAATGCTCGTCTTATGTATGTGTATGTGGATGGATGGATGGATATGTGTGTATCTATATATCCATCATCAAGATTTCAGCTGAAAAAGTTCAATGTTGTTTGTTATGTATATCTATTTCTAACTTCAGTGATGAATTGGGACAATAATAAGTAATTACCCCATTTCACCTTTGCAAAACAAAGGAGAGTATTATTACATGTTTACTGACTTGCTTTCTTTTCAAGCTTATTTTTTATTTCTACCTTACAAAGCTAATTCACTTCCCATATATCAAAGTTTAAAATCAGAATAAAAGAACAGGCACTGTTCAATGAAAAGCTAAGTTTACTTGCTATAATATTCAAAAGTTACCTCAAAAAGATTCTAACTAGAAATAACTGAACAGACATCTAATATAGAAAAAGACACTAATATATCTTTCTACATTATACAAATAGTACCTGATTGAGATACTGTTGCAAGAGTATATTAATTGACTCATACTAACGTCACCATCATTGCCTAAAAACTGTGTGCATTCAACATAACATGCATGCCTCTCATAATTAAATATAGTTTTAGTAAATTTCAAATAAAAGCAAAAAGAAACAAATGATGGCTACAATCTCCAATTTAAGTTCTTTGCAGACTAGATGAGTCTCTAGTGGGCTGAAAGGGTTTAAGCATCCTTTAAATAAGCAATACACTCTTTTCTCACCATTAGCATCATGCACCAAATGTCTATCAATTCCCTAAACAAAGTTTGAAAAATGGAGCTCATCGTAATTTTAGGGTGCCGTTCAAACAAGCAAGACATTTCAAATAGAAAATTTTTGAGATGACTGATCTGAAAAACTATATGTTCCATTGAGACAGTTTCTTAGAATGTGATTTATAAGAGCCAAAGAGATAATTCTTAATAATTGCATTTTAAATCAAAACATAAAGGAATAACAGTGGAAACATGTTATACCCCTTTTCTTTTTGACAAACTGAAGTTATGACAGGATAACAAGCTATTTTCTACTTACTTGCTAGAATGCTATTTAACATTAAACATTATTACAATGACCTCTAACATATTAAATAAACATTTATTAGGACAATTTTCTATAAAGCACTGTGCTAAGTTTGTTGTACTCAAAGATGAATAAGGATTTCTGTCTCAAAAAATTTTATAACCCAGTGTACAAAACACATACACACAAGCAGAGTATAGGCAAGTCAGTAAGTACAATAATCAAAATATTAAAATGCTATGAGAACACAGGGGACAAGGAAATTAATTATGTTTGCTATGATTAAGGAAGACTTTGTGGAGGATATGGAATAAGTGAGTAGCTAATTTTTTAATTAATTTGCAAACCTTACAAAAATATATTTTTTTTCTTCTGAAGCAACACATAGATTCACAGTGAAGAAATGTGAATTTCATTTCAGATTTATGAAGCTTTCTGACCGTAGAGGCAGCATGATACCATGGTAACAAGCACAAGGCTTAGAGACTGAAGGAGCAAAACTTACTTGAATCCTGGCTCTCATTAAATACCAGACATGAAACATACAGGATCTTGCATAAGTTTGAACTTTTGAACCTATATAGCCTCAATCCTCACATATTTAAAGTGGGGTTAATCATAGTACCTACCAAATAGAGTAAAGCAAAGGAGAAAAGGAAAGATATAAGCATCTGAATGCAGAGTTCCAAAGAATAGCAAGGAGAGATAAAAAAGCCTTCCTCAGCAATCAATGCAAAGAAATAGAGGAAAACAACAGAATGGAAAAGACTAGGATCTCTTCAAGAAAATTAGAGATACCAAGGGAACATTTCATGTAAAGATGGGCTCAATAAAGGACAGAATGGTATGTACCTAACAGATGCAGAAGATAAAAGAAGAGGTGGCAAGAATACACAGAAGAACTGTACAAAAAAGATCTTCACGACCCAGATAATCACGATGGTGTGATCACTCACCTAGAGCCAGACATCCTGGAATGTGAAGTTAACTGGGCCTTAGAAAGCATCACTTCGAACAAAGCTAGTGGAGGTGATGGAATTTCAGATAAACTATTTCAAATCCTGAAAGATGATGCTGTGAAAGTGCTGCACTCATTATGCCAGCAAACGTGGAAAACTTAGCAGTGGCCACAGGACTGGAAAAGGTCAGTTTTTATTCCAATCCCAAAGAAAGGCAATTCCAAGAATGCTCAAACTATCACACAATTGCACTCATTTCCCATGCTAGTAAAGTAATGCTCAAAATTCTCCAATCCAGGCTTCACCAATATGTGAACTGTGAAATTCCAGTTGTTCAAGTTGCTTTTAGAAAAGGCAGAGGAACCAGAGATCAAATTGTCAACATCCGTTGGATCATGGAAAAAGCAAGAGAGTTCCAGAAAAACATCTACTTCTGCTTTACTAACTTTGCCAAAGCATTTGACTGTGTGGATCACAATAAACTGTGGAACATTCTGAAAGAGATGGGAATACCAGACCACCTGACCTACCTCTTGAGAAACCTGTATGCAGGTCAGGAAGCAACAGTCAGAACTGTACATGGAACAACAGACAGGTTCCAATAAGAAAAGGAGTACGTCCAGGTTGTATATTGTCACCCTGCTTGTTTAACTTATATGCAGAGTACATCATGAGGAACGCTGGGCTGGAAGAAGCACAAGGTGGAATCAAGATTGCTGGGAGAAATATCAATAACCTCAGATATGCAGATAACACCACCCTTATGGCAGAAAGTGAAGAGGAACTAAAAAGCCTCTTGATGAAAGTGAAAGAGGAGAGTGAAAAAGTTGGCTTGAAGCTCAACATTCAGAAAACTAAGATCATGGCATCTGGTTCCATCACTACATGGGACATAGATGGGGAAACAGTGGAAACAGTGTCACACTTCATTTTCTGGGGCTCCAAAATCACTACAGATGGTGACTGCAGCTATGAAATGAAAAGATGCTTACTCCTTGGAAGGAAAGTTATGACCAATCTAGATAGCATATTAAAAAGCAGAGATATTACTTTGCCAACAAAGGTCCGTCTAGTCAAGGCTATGCTTTTTCCTTTGGTCATGTATGGATGTGAGAGTTGGACTGTGAAGAAAGCTGAGTGCCGAAGAATTGATGCTTTTGAACTGTGGTGTTGGAGAAGACTCTTGAGAGTCCCTTGGACTGCAAGGAGATCCAACCAGTCCATCCTAAAGGAGATCAGTCCTGGGTGTTCATTGGAAGGACTGATGCTAAAGTTGAAACTGCAATCCTTTGGCCACCTCATGCGACGAGTTGACTCACTGGAAAAGACTCTGATGCTGGGAAAGATTGGGGGCAGTAGGAGAACAGGACAACAGAGGATGAGATGGCTGGATGGCATCACCGACTTGATGGACATGAGTTTGAGTAAACTCCGGGAGTTGGTGATGGACAGTGAGGCCTAGTGTGCTACGATTCATGGGGTCGCAAATAGTCGGATACAACTGAGCGACTGAAGTGACTGACTGACTGACCGTATAGTATTGCCTTGGAGATCACTCGAGATTGTATGAAAGTGAAAGCGAAAGCCTCTCAGTTCTGTTTGAGACTCCATGGACTATGCAGTCCATGGGATTGTCTAGGCCAGAATACTGGAGTGAGTAGAATTTCTCTTCTCCAAGTTATCTTCCCAACTCAGGGATCGAACTGTGGTCTCCTGCACTGCAGGCAGACTCTTTACCGGCTGAGCCACAAAACACCTATATATTCTTAGCACTGTGACTGACACATGATATTCACTAAGCAGTTGCTATTATTCATATTTTACTATCATTGTTATTGTTATTACTATAAGTGATTATACCTTCTATTGCAAATTACTGTACAAATAATTGAAGTTAAAACACACACACAACAAACTTGCTTTCACTGGCAAGGGCCTGAGTTCAATCCCTGGTCAGAGAACTAAGATTCCACAAGCTGTGTGATGCAACCAAAGTAAATAAATAAACTTCCAAAATATGATGAAGAGTGCATATTTCAAAGAATGCTAACAATCTTCCTTTTTTAAAAAGCAGTCTTTTCCCCCTATTACTTACCATGCTCCCATGCTTACTCTCTCTCTTTTTCTTTCTTTCTTTTTTTTAATCCTGGGCCCTCTCTCCCTGAGCAGTCTCATGAAAACCAGTTTTGCTTTGAACTTCCAAATTTGCTGAGTTTGAGACCAGCAGGCAATTGAATCAGTGAACTTCCCTCTAGTCTAGCCTAAAGCTCTTGATTTTTCAGGAGCTAGAAAACAGCCAAGATTTGTACATTCATACCGGCAAAAAAAGCCTTGCTGTTGAGGTTTCTGTTTTGTTTTTAACATGGGCATTTACTTTACAAAGTATGAATCATCCTCTCTCTTAAACCTGTTACTGGCATGTTCTCAAAGGTGACTAATATTGCTGAGATTGAATAATAATCGTGTCAGTTTTTCATCTTTTCAAAAATTATTCTCTTAATAAAAGTGGAAGAAAAAATGACATAGCTGCAGTGCAGTAGAGACCCCAAATCTATTCTGAATTGTCTGGTCAGGGCAGTGTGCTTCTTTTAGAAGTTGACTTTTAAACACTTCAAATGGCTCTCCCTCCTACTATGAGGTAATCTGAGGTGTTGATAGTGAGCTGACAGTATGTTAATATCATTAACATACTGTCAGCTCCTCTTGTCAATGTGTAAATGGTGCCCCTGCTACTCAGTCCTCCCTGCCCTCTGGTTGGTGAAATGATTTAGCCAGCAGTCAATCAAAAAGCTAAGCTGATTTGGGGCAATAGACAGCTCTGCCATTGATAAAATCTTTGTGAGCAAATGTGGTAAGAAATTTGCCAACAGGATATAAGCAACAGGATATAAGGTCAACATTGTGCTTTTTAGATAGTTGAAGACTGGACCACACCATATATTTTAAAGTCTACGGAGCCCTCTTTTAAGAATGGGTTTTCCCAGAGGAAAAAGCAAGGAGCAGTAAGTAAAAGTGATGCATGGACTTAAAAGAAAGAAAGAAAAAATCGTTCATACTCATGTGATTGGTCAAAAGACAAAAGCTGAAAAACTCGGAATCCACATATAATGTCAAGTTCAAGAGATGGGTCTCAGGGTCGACAAGCAGACCACTCACAGTGCTCCCTCTCACCTCTCCTAAGCATAGGTTATTTTTCAAAACTTTGAAACCGACAGTGATTCTGAACCTCACCTCACCAATTTTTGCAACAAGTGCCAAAACACAGACAAAGACTACCAAATTCCTGGTCACCTTAAAAAAGGGATGACCTGCTGAACCTTGTAACTTTAAAACAATGAAGCTATGACAAATAACTGTATAGGTTGTTGAAGTTATCCTGAGACAACTTGAGCTCACCATGGTGACACAGGGACAATTGTGAACTATTTCATCACCAGACATGGAAAATACTTATTTAATGAATAGGAACATTTTTTAAAGGCTCAAGAGGGTAAAACTGAGCAGTATCTGATACATAGTAAACATTCAGCTAATGAGTGAACATTACCATTTTTATAACTTACTAAAAAAAGAATATAGATTCTATTTGAATTCACTGACCAAACAATTGAACCTAAAACTTCCACTATTATTATGATGAGCATATTGACATGAAGAATACAACGCACTGCTTTTTAAAAAAATCACAACAGCAAATTTCTCGACATGGTATCTAGATTTTTGAAGCATGTGTATTTCAAAATATATGGTGCTATTATATCCAATACAGACAATCCCTTTTCATCCTAGAACCTCCCTACTATGATTTATGAGACAATTTTCTCTATTTCCCTCTGCTTTACAGCCTTACAAAGTTAATCTTGCTTCGTTTACTCTTTCCACCTTTTAAAAAAAATTTAGAACAAGTAAACTTTGGGGTAGAGAAAGAGAGTCAGAGGTGACAAGCTTCCTTCTAAAGCCATTGACTATTGTTTAGGAAGCAGGAAATAGCCTGGCTTATTCCATTCATAGGAGAGATTTCATTCCCTTTTTTGTTTTTCACATTTACTTTTAAAAGATTTCGGTTATCCCTTCTAACTGATTACACTTTACATGCTCAAAAAAGGTGATTCAAAGTTACTCAACTTCCTGTGAAGATGTATATGAAGAAAAGTTTTATAACTACAAGCACAGCCAACTACTCTTTCAACAATATCCCTGTTGGTGTGTTAAGTAAAAGGAGGATCTTGGATTAGATGATCTTCATTGTCTCTAGCTATATTATTCTGTGATTTAATACATACTTATTGAATGCCTTCATGTTGCTAGGTGCTGCACATTGGGATGGGCATATCGGAATTAACATGCTGGACAAGATTTGGCCATTAGGCCAGCAAGACAAAGAAGTGAATAAATGCCAGACTGTCAGCAAATTGTAGTCAAGTTTTCTACCTTGTGTACTGCTGTATTTTCATGATTTGGTAATGCCAAGCGTATTTTAAGTGTTCCGTCAATAATGTGAAAGAACAAGGGTGAACATGGGGTGCTATGGTACTTAGACCAACCTAGAGATTTGGTGAAGATTCAACCTAAATATTCATTTGCCTTCTGGCCATCATGCCACTGCTGCTAACTACAGCACCGATACCTTCTAAAAGTCTAGAGTGGCACTGCTATTCAGTTTTTGACCTCACAGGCCTTATAGAGAGGTTACAGTTTAAGTAAAGGTAAGATTTCCTTCATTCAAGAGATAACTACCCCCATAATTGTGCCTATAGTTACTCAGTTTAAAGGGCCAGTGACCTAACGTAAATGAATTTATTGTCAGGGGACAGAAACAGTAGAAAGATCATCCAGTACAAAGAGTCTTACACTAAAAATAGGATCATGGTTCAGATTTTAAAACTGAATCAAGTATTCCACAAGGAAATATCCTTCTCTTTTGAAATTGTCAAAAGAGTGGAAAAAAAATTAAGTAAGCACCAAAATTGACATAATATATATATACATATGATGATTAGACCATTTGTTTGCCATTTTCTAGAAGATTCAACCTCTCAGTGGTTGTCCAAGGGGTCTTTCTAAGCAAGAATCATTTGAGTACAGTTTTACCATTGTAATTTATTAATTCGGAGGTTTTAATCAACTTCAACCAAAAGACAGAGTCAATAGTCTACTTTTTCTCTAAATAAATTTCTACATATTTCTTTTTTTTCTAATATAATATCCAAAGTAACGATTCTATACATTTTAATATACTTTTCAATCCCCATGTAGACAGTCACACTTCGGTGCCATTTAAATGAAGAATAACCATTCATCCGTAACATACAGATGCAGAAGGCTCTGGATTTTCATTCCAAAGCACTTAATTACCTGCATAAAGAGAGAAATAAAATAGAATCCAGGCCAAGTTCATGAGGGCTTGAAATTACTTTTCTTTTTTGAAATGAGCAACAAAGATTCCTCAATGTTGCATGCTGTTGTGTGGCCATATGCCAACTGTAGAAGAAAATGTTAAAAAGAAAAAAGGGATCAGGAATTAAATACAGATATGTAAGGCAAGAAACAAAATCAACAGGTGAAAACTGTAGGTGGTACTTCCAACCACAAGACAATATAACAAATTTGAAAGAAAAATCTAATCAGCAACAAAATTAAATCTTCATATGAAATATTTCAATGTGGGCAGCTATGTAATTAAAGGTTATTTTTGAGGATTTCCTGCCTACAATCTCCCACAAACTTATGTTCCCAATATTCCTATTTACATAAGTACTCAGCATCACTAAAGGACCACACAGAATACAGTATTAATTTATGAACCAAACATTGAAAATGAAAAAACAAAATCTTTTTTTTGCATAAATATAAATTGCTATTCTCAAGTAATTCAAGTTCAGGACCATAAATTCCAAGCTGGGCAGGAAAGAAAGTATATGAGAGAAGAAAAAGACAGAAGATTTAACCTTGAAACAAGGTGACTGCCATATAGTTGTTGAAAGAATTTACTTATTATCAGATAAAGAATTTACAGTATTTATTCCCTCTAGAGATATAAAAATGGTGAATCAATCTGCAGTTCAAGATATTTATTTAAACCCAGAGGAGGAGGATATGGCTTTAACTTTTGAAAACCAAAATAGAAAAAAAAAAAAAAAGCTCTAATATAGTTTATCTTTAGATACCAGATTTAACATTAAGCAGTTCAAGCTAAATATCATTTCTCAAATTTTCCTTTAATATAATTCTGTAATTTATATGAATATACTGTATGTAAAATAGGGATTTAAAAACATTTATGTAGCAGGCAATGCTTAACGTTATACAGATAGCTATTACAATTTACTAAAATGCATAATCTACTGATCAGTTCATCTATCCGTCCATCCATGCATCCATTTTATTCTTCAAAACCTTTCAGTCTACTGATAGCAGTTATCCTCTGATTGCCCTTGAAAATGTATGACCCCTCAGAAAATACCTACACATACAAAAAGAGAACAACAACAAAAAAAAAGAACTCTGACAAAACAATTTCTTTTATTGATCTTTTCCTTTAAATAACTGGTTATATAAGGAGAGTCTTTCTTTTAAGTCTTATCAAACATCATAAGACTTACCTTGCATATCTTGTAGGCTTTCAAATGAAACTCTTCTTTGAGAAATGGCATTTTTCTTATATAATCGTTCCCTTGCCTACTCTATGATTCAAAATGTCATGAACTAAAATTTATGCTGCTAATATAAAAACAGCCTATACACAAATTCATCCAAACCATGTGAATAGAATGGTAAGTTTAGAACTAACCACAGGGTAAGACACAGGATAGACAGCCAGACACACACACACACACACACTAACAAATACAATGCTTAAATAAAGGATATTGTCATCTTTTCCACAAACTTATCGTGTCGATTTTCTGTTTTGGGGAATTGCTTGATGTCACGTTCCAGATGAACAATTTGTTGTTCCATTGCTGCAAGGCTGCTCTTGAGAATTTGAGCTGAAACTAAAGAACAATGTGCAAAATATTTAGAATATTTCACCAGGTATTTCACAAAACAACTAAAAGAAAACCGTATCAGTTCAAGTATTTTTTTAACGTGGAGAATAGTTTCATGAAACTAACTCACATTTTTCTAAATTACTGCTCATAAAATGTCTACTCTCCATGAAGGAAGTGAAAATGTATAATATACCAAATCATCATGTTTAATATGGGAATGTCATTTTATTCAGCCATTAGCTCAAATGAATCAACTTCTATTTAAATTTATTGATGGACTTCCTAATATTTCATTCTTTA
Organism: Moschus berezovskii; assembly: GCF_049115385.1. Lineage (NCBI taxonomy): Eukaryota > Metazoa > Chordata > Mammalia > Artiodactyla > Moschidae > Moschus > Moschus berezovskii. The sequence continues at coordinate 85,661,511 of NC_142488.1, read as the reverse complement.
AAATCTAATGTGAAGATTAAAGAGAAACTAGGGTTCAAAGAGATCCTATCTATTAATGCATGTTCTTGCCTATGTAAATGATTTAACGTTAAATTACATAAAAGGATCAAATATTTTTCTTTTGTTGAAAGACCCTGATTTTTATAAACCAATATCTATGGTTTAAATTCCTGCGTTTACTACTTTTCATACTCAGAGACAAGAAAAATAACTTTTGGTGTGAAGAATTTAGAGCAAACCATAGCGAATACATCTGCACATACACACCCACAAAGTTTCCGAGAGCCCTCAAACATGATCATTAGTTGCCTTAATTACCCCTAACATTTTCTGCACTTTTCTTTTTCTCTCCTCATTGACAACCAATAATTTTAAGTATTACATTCAAAGTGCTCTTAAATACGTTCACACTTTCCAGATCTCTGAGGATGCCTTCTTTTCACAGAGCTACTTTTTATTTTTAATCTTATACTATTTTACAGATACTCTATTACTCCATGACTGCCAATTATATATGAAGACAATTCTATCAATATCAACAGTATTTGACAGGGTTCTAGTTGAAAAGACAAGGTAAGTATTAAAATTTGATAGGTAGCCTGCGACATTGATTTTTAAATCCAGGTTTCTGAAACACAGTTCTTTTCATTAAAGGACCGTGAAACAGAAATAGAATAATATTACAATTTTTTTTAAGTAAATTGCAGTCTCATTCAGAGGTGTATTAGAATTACAATGAATAATTCAAGAGACTGACAAAAATCAACCCCCTGGCAAATTTCAGCCAGTCTTCTGATACAAATTCATCATGCTGACATACACACCTATATCTCAATGAGGAGAAATTGCTTAAATATACTTGGAAGTACAAGAAAGTGAAAATCAAATACCAACACTAAAGACAAATTATTTTTTTCCTATTAATCTGTCAGTACAAATAGCTAAATCCAATTCAGTTCCATTTGTTTAGATCTGACAAACTTGGAGATTATTCCTTATTAGAGAAGTCAAAGAGTTTTGCCCTGCCAAAAATGTGCTAACAGCTCGGTAATCATTGCTTGCTTTATTTAAAGGATGAATTTACTGTGAAGGAAACCATTCTCTCTGAGTTTAAAGCTGAATTTCTCCATTTCAATTTTTCCAGGAGATTCTTGCTAATTATTCAAAAGGCTTCTCCATTCCCACTCACTTGATTGAAAAGCTGAAGATATGAAATTGACAAGTTGTTTAAGTCATTTAGGCTACATGGAAGAAATAAACGCATGATAACTTTCTGCAATAAACAAAATGTGCCCAGAGGCAAAGTTTATGTCACAATGGTAATTCCAGTAGTAAAAAGGGGATGATCTGAGGATTGTTCTGATTGTTCAGTGAAGAAACAGCCTAATCAAGTTTCTATACACACAAACGTATAGATAACTCAAATAACAAGAGACATTATTTTTGAAATTGCCTTTACTCTGAAGTTTTATTCTGAATAAAACAATATTTTTTAGACATCTATCCGCCTCAATTTCACATGTCAAATCCTTAGACCTCTATAAATCCCTCTAGTCCAAATCCCTCTAGAGCTCTAGTCCAAATTCTCTAACATTTATAGACACTTCTATTTGTTTAAGCGATCTTCCACATATTGCCTTTTGTTTTAAGCGAGAGTTTCTTTTTTTTTTTGGTTTTGTGTATATAAGCACAGAGTCTCTGCTCTGAACTGTCATGCTACTTAATAGTAAGATCCCTAACTAACACTTTGCTTTTCCCTCAGTACTTATCATATACTGTACCCAATGAATGTCTGCTGAATGAATATGTATATTTCAATGGATTTTGAATTGGATTTAAACATATGCCCACTTCTGCAAATGGATGTGTACAGAAGTTAGATACAACAAAAGTAATCAGAAGTTAGCATATTAATTATTAAATTAAAATGAAAAGGAAGTAGGAAGTTGAAGTATATCTAATATATAGAGGAGGCAGGGTTGCAGGAGATGCTTAAACAAAGGGGAAAGTGAAAAACTGAGATAAGGAAGAGAAGTAAGGGTCACCTTTTCCTAAGCTTCTCTATCCTCCCCCTCTAATAAACTATTAATATTATGCTGGAACAAAAGAAAGTAAAATATCAGAGATGTGAGAATCCAAGAATTTTAGCATACCTGCAAATTTATAGGTGCATTAAAGGAAAAATACCATTATATAAAATATGTCTCCTTAAATTGTTGGAATTATGGTATCTTAGAGTTGGAAGTGACATTAAAGGAGATATGGACCAGCCCCCTCAAGGTTTAAAAGCTCAGATTGTACAGCATCATTGTTAGCCTTCTGAAATAAAAACAGACTAACAGACATAGAGAACAGACTTGTGTTTACCAAGGGGGAGAGAGAATGGGGATGGGAAGGACTGGGAGTTTGGGATCAGCAGATGTAAACTATTACACATAGAATGGGTAAACAATAAGGTCCTACTGTATAGTACAAGGAACTATATTCAATATCCTGTGATAAACCATAATGGAAAAGAATATATGTATAAAACTCTCTTTGCTTCATGGGGCTTTCCAGCTGGCATTAGTAGAAAAGAACTCCTCTGTCAATGTAGGAGACATTAAGAGATGCGGGTTTGATCCCTGGGTCAGGAATATTCCCTGGAGGAGAAAATGGCAACCCACTCCAGTATTCTTCCCTGGAGAATCCCATGGACAGAGGAGCCTGGTGGGTTACAGTCCACAGGGTCACAAAGAGTTGGACACGGCTGAACCGACATAGCATGCACGCATGAATTCACTTTGCTGTACTGCAGAAATTAATACAACACTGTAATTCAACTAAAGTTCGATAAAATTTACTAAATAAATAAATAGACAGACAATCTCCATTCCCAGAAAACAGAGCCTATGACAAAGCTTGCATGTAACAGCTTTATCAGTGGTGGGGTTTAATCCCAGTAAAACAGGCATGAGGGAAAAGAGAAGAAAGCAAATACAAGAGAGGATGTTACTGAACTGGCTATACCTTTACAGAAACTACAGCTGCTTGCTTAGTATCTCAGGTTGTCTCCATCAGGGCCACTTAATGGATATGTGAACCATGAAGTCACCCGGGGCCCCATGCTTAAAAGTGCCGTGTTCTTTGTTTAAGGCTTTATTGTCAGCACTTTGAACTTCTTAGTAATTTTTCAAACTAAGCTTTGCAATTTCATTTTGTACTGGGCCCCACAAACATGAAGTCAGTCTTGGCCTCTGCATAAGACAAATAAAGCAACTTCAACTTGAAAGAGTTGGTTAAAGGAGGTGAAAGGTTGACTTGGTACTCCTCATTTCTTATTCTCATTGGTGAAATTCTATACTAAGAGATGCGAACTTCCAGGTCTGGCTAAGGAGCAAGACAAGTGGCCCCAGATTGGAGGGAGGGCCTTGGCACAGAAGGGATACCCAGTGAATTTACAGAGGATTCATTCTACCCCTGAATGGCTTATTTCCTTTTTGACACTTGATATAATTAGAAAAACTCTACTTGCTTATAATCAAAATCAGCATACTTGAAGTCTTCTTACCCATTAGTCCACATTTTGCCTTAAAGCAACATTGCTTAAGTCTACTTCCTATTTTATAGGAAAGATGTCCCTTGCATCTTCTTAATCTGCCAAGGTTACAAACATGCAGTTCCTTCAACTAGTCCTCCTAAGGTATAAGGGTTAGTAATCACTTATGCTCCTAATCAATAACTAACATTTATTATTTACTATGTTAAATATTATCACCTGTTCAAAGATCATGGCCCTGTCATGATGAAGGGGCTTGTATAACTCAATGAAGCTATGAGCCATGCCATGCAGTCCCACTAAGGTTGGACGCGTCATAGTGAAGTTTTCTGGAAAAGAAAAATGTGGTCCACTAGACAAGGAAATTGCAACCCATTCCAGTATTCTTTCCAAAAGAACTCCATGAACAGTAAGAAAAGGCAAAAAGATATAATACCAGATGAGCCCCCCAGGTTAGAAGGTGTCCGATATGCTACTGGCAAAGAGCAGAGGGCAAATACTAATAGCTCCAGAAAGAATGAAGCGGCTGAGCCAAAGTGGAAACAACAGACAGTTGTGGATGGGTCTGTTGGTGAAAGTAAAGTACAGTGCTGTAAAGAACAATACTGTATAGGAACCTGGAAGTTAAGTCCATGAATTAAGGTAAATTGGACATGGTCAAGCAGGAGATGGCAAGATTGAACATCAACATCTTGAGGAATCAATCAACTAAAATGGAAGGGAATGGGAAAATTTAATTCGGATGACCATTATATCTACTACTGTGGGCAAGGATCCTTCAGAAAAAACAGAGCAGCCCTCATAGTCAACAGAAGAGTCCGAAATGCAGTACTCGGGTGCAACCTCAAAAACGACAGAATGATCTCCATTCGTTTACAAGGCAAATCATTCAGCATCACAGTAATCCAAGTCTATGCTGCAAGAACTGATGCTGAAGAAGTTTAAGTTGACTGTTTCTATAACACCTTCTAGTGAAGTCGTTCAGTTGTGTCCAATTATTTGCAACCCTATGGACTGTAGCCTACCAGGCTCCTCAGTCCATGGGATTCTTCAGGCAAGAATACTGGAGTGGGTTGCCATTTCCTTCTCCGGGGGATCTTCCAGTCCCAGGGATCAAAGCCAGTTCTCCCACATTGCAGTCAGACACTTTACCCTCTGAGCCACCAGGGAAGCCCAATACCTTCTAGAACTAATACCAAAAAAGGTTTCTTCTCCATCATAGGGGATTGGAATACAAAAGTAGGAAGTCAAGAGGTACTTGGAATAACAGGCAAGTTTGGTCTTGAAGTATAAAATGAAGCAGGAGAAAGGCTAACAGAGTTTTGTCAAGAGAACACACTGGACATAGCAAACACCTTTTTCCAACAACACAAGTGATGACTGCACACATGGATACCACCAGATGAACAATACCAAGATCAGATTAATTATGTCCTTTGCAGCTAAAGATGGAGAACCACTATATAGTCAGGAAAAACAAGACCTGAAGCTGACTTTGGCTCAGATCATGAGCTCCTTATTGTAAAATTCTGGCTTAAATGGAATAAACGAGGGAAAACTACTAGGCCATTCAGGTATGACTAAATCAAATCCCTTACAATTATACAGTGTAAGTCACAAATAGATTCAAGGGATTAGATCTGACAGAGTACCTGAAGAACAATGGATGGAAGTTCAGGACATTGTACAGAAGGAAGTGACCAAAACCATTCCAAAGAAAATGAAATGCAAGGAGACAAACTGGTTGTCTGAGGAGGCTTTATAAATAGCTGAGGCAAGAAAACAAGGGAAAGGCAACGGAGAAAGGGAAAGATATACCCAACTGAATGCAGAGTTCCAGAGAATAGCAAGGAGAGATAAGAAAGAAAGTGAAAGTCACTCAGTCATGTCCGACTCTGCAACTGCATGGACTATACAGTCCATGGAATTCTCCAGGCCAGGATACTGGAGTGTGTAGCCTTTCCCTTCTCCTAGGGATCTTCCTGACCCAGGAATCGAACCAGGGTCTCCTGCATTGCAGGCGGATTTTTTACCTATAATAATGAGGGAAGCCCAGGGAGAGATAAGAACGCTTCTTAAAGGAACAATGCAAAGAAATAGAGGGAAAACAACACAATAAGAAGGACTAGAGATCTTAGAAAATTTGAAGTATCAAGGGAACAAGGATGGGTATGATAAAGGACAGAAATGGTAAGGACCTAACAGAAGCAGAAGAGATTAAGAAGAGTTGGCAAGGATACAGAGGACAAAAAAGATCTTAATGACACAGATAACCATGATGGTGTGATCACTCACCTAGAGCCAGACATCCTGGAGTACGATGTCAAGTGGGCCTTAGGAAGCATTACTAGAAACAAAGTTAGTGGAGGTGATGAAATTTCAGCTGAGCTATTTAAAATCCTATAAGATGCTGTTAAAGTGCTACACTCATGTCAGCAAATTTGGAAAACAGCAGTTGCCACAGGACTAGAAAAGGTCAATTTTCATTCTAATCCCAAAGAAGTGCAATGACAATGAATGTTCAAAATTACCACACAACTGTGCTCATTTCACATGCTAGCAAGGTTATGCTCAAAATCCTTCAAGCTAAGCTTTAGCAGTGTGTGAACTGAGAACTTCCAGATGTACACTCTGGATTCAGACAAGGCACAGGAACCAGAGATCAAATTGCCAACACTCACTGAATGAAGAAGAAAGTTCCAGAAAAACATCTAGTTCTGCTTTATTGACTACGCCAAAGTCTTTGACTGTGTGGATCATAACAAACTGTGGAAAATTCTTAAACACACAGGAGTACCAGACTATCTTAACTGTCTCCTGAGGAACTTTTATTCAGGTCAGGAAGCAACAGTGAGAAACAGATGTGGAACAACTGACTGATTTGAAATTGGAAAAGGAGTATGACAAGGCTGTATATTGTCATCCTGCTTATTTAACTTATATGCAGAGTATGTCATGTGAAATGCCAAACTGGATGAATCACAAGTTAGAATAAAGATTCCTCGGAGAAATATCAACAATCTCAGATATGCAGATGATACCATTCTAACAGCAGAAAGTGAAGAGGAACTAAAGCGTCTCTTGAGATGAAAGAGGAAAGTGAAAAAGCTGGCTTAAAATTCAGCATTCAAGAAACGAGATCACAACATACGGTCCCATCACTTCATGGCAAATAGAAGGGCGAAAGGTGGAAGCAGTGACTGATTTTATTTTCTTGGACTCCAAAATCACTGTGGACGGTGACTGCAGCTATGAAATTAAAGGATAAATGCTCCCTGGAAGAAAAGCTATGATCAACCTACAGCTACTGCTGCTAAGTCACTTCAGTCGTGTCCGATTCTGTGTGATCCCACAGATGGCAGCCCATCTCAGGCTGCCCCATCCCTGGGATTCTCCAGGCAAGAACACTGGAGTGGGTTGCCATTTCCTTCTCCAGTGCATGAAAGTGAAAAGTGAAAGTGAAGACGCTCAGTCACATCTGACTCTTAGCGACCCCATGGAGTGCAGCCAACCAGGCTCCACCGTCCATGGGATTTTCCAGGCCAGAGTACTGGAGTGGGTTGCCTAGACAGCATAATAAAAAGCAGAGACACTACTTTGCCGACAAAGGTCCGTCTAGTCAAAGTTATGGTTTTTCCAGTAGTCATGTAAGGATGTGAGAGTTGGACTACAAAGAAAGCTGAGCACCAAAGAATTGATGCTTTTGAACTGTGGTGTTGGAGAAGACTCTTGAGAGTCCCTTCAACTGCAAGGAGATCCAACCAGTCAATCATAAAGGAAATCAGTCCTGAATATTCTTTGGAAGGACTGATGCTGAAGCTGAAGTTCTAACACTTTGGCCATTTGATGCCATTTGACTCACTGGAAGACCCTGATGCTGGAAAATTTTGAAAGAGGGAGGAGAAGGGGAAGACAGAGGATAAGATGGTTGGATGCCATCACCGAATCTATGGATATGAGTTTGAGCAAGCTTCGGGAGTTTTTGATGGACAGAGAAGCCTGGCTTGCTTCAGTCCATGGGGTCAAAAAATTTGTGCATAAAATCTGTGCATCCATATTTCCCTTGAGACACTTACAATTTAGTTACTTTGCTTTTCTAGACATGCCTAATTTTGTTTTTAAGTATTAAAAAGAATTAACATGTGTCCACGTGCCTGATATTTGCTGTGAATACATTTACTTCAATCTTAAGAGGAGGCAATATTGATAATGTAACCAATTATGTTCTAGCTTACATTACTTCCAATATGTCTTCAGGGTTTGCGCATGCTTTCATGCATGTATGTGAGAGAGAGGGAAATATACACACACACACATATAACATTTATATATTATAATTATTACATCTAATTTTATATATATATATATTTTTTTTTTACTGTAGGTGGTAAGGATATATAGGGCCATTGGAGTTCCAAGAACATTTAAATGCCAGAGTGAGTTAGAAATGATTCTCTACTATGTAGCCCTCGCCTCAGGGTCTATTTTTGTGCTTATCATTATATTAGTTCACTAATATAAATTAAGGAGTCTTTAATGACAGTGTAAACATTTTTTAGCTGAGTAAATTCCCATTACAGGCATTTTCAATGACTGACTAGTCAGTTAGGTGGCACTTTAACTTTTTTCTCTCATTTCATTTTTTACAGTTCAGTTCAGTTGCTCAGTCACGTCCAACTCTTTGCGACCCCATGAATCACAGCACACCAGGCCTCCCTGTCCATCACCAACTCCCAGAGTTCACTCAAACTCATGTCCATCGAGTCGGTGATGCCATCCAGCCATCTCATTCTCATTTTTCACATCTGCTACTAAATTACTAAATGTGAATTACAACACTAAAAAATTAAATTATAGCTATCAAGTTTGTTATTATAGCTCTCTTCCTTGTACTCCATAAATAACCTTTTAAGTTCAGTACACTCTCTTGAGTTATATGTAGGGAGAAACCTTCCCCCCACATCTTATTTATCTACTTATATCAGTTAAGAAATATACATATAGTACTTATTTTCTGGTTTCAAACAAATATAATGAGTGGCCTGATCTTCATTCAAAACATCTGAAATGATAGATTTGCTGCAATTCATAATTTGAAGAAAAGGAAAGTGAAAAGATAAATGCTTTAAGTGAGATTTTATATGGAAAGACTACTCAATTACACAGGACAAAAGAGAACTGATATCCATTGGAAAAAAAAAAATCACATTACTCTGGTGACATTCTCTAGACCATGGGCAGAATGTGTAATCTTATGCAAATAAAATTTTTTTTCCAGCAAGTGGAGTAATTTTTTTCTCTGAATTAAATATTTCTATTAATTTTACCCACTGACAAAGCAACTGAACACTTCTTAACATCCTTGCTCGAAGAAAGGCCAAGTAAAAATTTACTCTTGAAAGTTGGTATGTGAATAGGCCCAAGCATGAATATAAGCACCTTGCAATTTTCTCTAACTGAATATATTTAGGTGAAGAATTACTATCAGCTGAGCGGCACAACATTAAAGTGACTGATCCAAAAAGTATACATAAAAAAGAAAAGGGCATTACAAGCAGTGAGAACAATAGGCACAGTTGCATTCTTTCTCAAGTACACTTATAAGTTAATAGTTTCATTTTATATGAATGCTATACATGGAAATGAACTAAATGTGTTTATATAATAACAATAGCGAAGGCTCAGCATTGTGGGCTTTAAAGAAAGTAAGCGAGAAATGGCACCAAATAAGAAATCCGTCTACTTAAAAAAAAAAATCCATTAGAGAATGAGTCACTCTCAAGAGGGGGTAAAAAAAAAACTGTTAAAAAGTCATCTTAACAGAAAGCACAATTTATCTAGTGAAAGTAAAAGTGTTAGTCGCTCAGTCATGTCCAACTCTTTGCTACCCCATGGATTGTAGCCCATCAGGCTCTGTCCATGGAATTTTCCAGGCAAGAATAGTGGAATAGGTTGCCATGCCCTTCTCCAGGGGATCTTCACAATCCATGAATTCAACCTGAGTCTCCTGCATTGCAGGCAGATTCTTTATTGTCTGAGCCACCAGGATCCTTACTAAATGAAATTTAAAAATATATGTCCTCAATGTGTGTTCACAAGAGCCATCCATTGTTTATTCTCAGAACATGTGCCTTTAGGAATAAGGTGCAATTTCTCTCAACTGGATCCATAATATGGCCTGAACTGATGCTCGAGCAGAGGAACATCGATAACAAAATATGTGAACTACTTTATAAACCATATGCATGTTTAACTAAAAAAACCCCCCAAAACCTAAGTATATTTCACTCTTTGGGTTCATACATTTGTATAAGATCTAAACCTACAAACCTCAGTCTAAATACACTTTTTTTTAAAAGAAGAAACAAATGGGAGGGGGGTTCAAGAGGGGGAACACATGTACACCCGGCGCAGATTCATGTCAATGTATGGCAAAACCAATACAATAATGTAAAGTAATTAGCCTCCAATTAAAGTACATAAATTTAAAAAAAAGTCACATATGCAAAAAAAAAAAAAAAGAAGAAACAAATGGAGCATTCTAACAAAAGGACAAAACGAAACAAAATCTTGCTAATAACTATCGAAGGTATGCTAAAAGGATAAATGGGTAAAGGAGGAGGTATAGAAAATTTAAAAACCCTCCGAATTACGATTTGCAGCTCAACATTCTATACCCTGATTACCAACCCATCAGCACTGGACAGCCAAGCTGCCAGCGAAGCATGGAGTTCTTTTACCTGCTGTCTCTTCTGCAAGTGTTATTCTGCCTGCAGCAAATCGTATGTGTGATTTTTTTAAATCAAAGGCTAAAAAACAAACTGAAATCTCCTATTCTTGTTGACAGTCTTAGCTCTAGGCCAGGATTGGGATGTACAGATGCAAGCTGAAGCTTCTATAAAGCGATGCTGAATATAGTCTTGTTGGAATAGTTTGTTGTCATTAGGTAGAATCTTTTTCAAAGCTCATTTGTTTTTCTTAGAGTAAAAGATGTCTGACTCACCCACATCTCAAAGTGGAATAATTTTAATGGGTCAAGTCATATCTTTACTGAGTTGAGGCTGGACTATGCTGAATTGTCCTTATTTGTAGATTTTATGTGAGTGACTGGAAAGTTATTCTCCTTAACAAAAAGCTTGCTTGTCAGAACCTTCAGCTACTTTATGACAATCCTATATTATTATTCACTTGTCAAGTCTATGTAATTCATTCTTCTTTTGCCTTGGAATCAGAACACTAGTGGTAAAAGGGATCCTTGTGAAAGGATGCTACTTAATATTACCTATAACAGAGGGACTTAAAATGAGTAAAATTACAGAAAAATATGTAAAATGTAGACTGTTGACTAAAGGCTAGAAAGGACAAAAGTCTTAAGAGATATGAAATTACAAGTTAGTAAAATTTGGAATTTTGAGCCTATGTTTACATATGCATTTAGTTTTGAGTTATAATGAATATTATGAAAAAGTCAAAGAAAAAATGTGAAAAACAACTATATTCAATATTATCAAAATGCCAATAAACTAGGAGTAAGAAATGAGCACTTTTTTTTTTCCTCCAAAACAACTATCTGCTTCTTGAAAAAGCATTCACAGATGTTTTCTTCTGAGCAATCACTTAATGGCAACTTTACTCCTGGTATACTATATGTTTAATATGGTCCGAAAAGCTTATATGGATTGAGAAACCATTTGAACACTTTCCTCAACATTATATTTGACAAGAACTAAATACATGTAGATAATGTCATCATAAAATCATGATGCTATATTAAAAGAAAGTTAGCCTTCTTGAGTGTAATTTTTGTGACTGTGGCTGAATTACCCACGAACTGTATTCCTGACCTCATCAGGGAAATTACTGGGACTATACTATTTGGCAAAGCTATTTTTGCACTTGACTGGGTTTTCCCAGAGGAAGTTTAGTGCATGGAGTCCACAGATATGTATATATACAAAATTGTCAACTTTAACCCAAACTGAATGCAGGTTGTCAGTGTCAGTACTAAGGTCAAAATACTGGAGTCATCAGAGTCCCTTCCACATTAGTATACTGCTTGGATTGGCAGTTCTGCTTAGGGTTACAGGTCAGATAAGAGAGGTTTTGGAAGCATATAGTAAGCTTAGGGTTGTGTGTTCCTTATTCATTAACCGACTGTGGATACTAGTAACATCAGTATATATGCCCACAGACAAGAGATTCACAATACAAAGTCAACAAATTAGAAGATATAAGTTCCTTACCACTGAAGTCTGTCCATAAATAAAGCAGGGCTTTATCTGGGTGTTATCATTTCATAAATCTATTATACCTTAAGTGTTTATGCCTAATAACCTAACAATGAGGAAATGAAGTTTGAGAAGTAGGTGGAGCCTTCATGGCCATGATAAGAAGCTTAGGTTTCACCCTAAAGTAATGGGAATGTACTGAAAGGCTTTAAAGAGGAGAGGCTGATGAAAATTACACTTTGGAAAAGATTCAATTTATGGCAGCTAGGTGGAAAATGGAGGGAAGGGGTCAAGAATAGTAAACGTGGGCAGAGTTAAGAAACAGTGATTATAGTCTAGGCAGGAAATGATGGTGACTTGGATTAGCGTGACCAAAGATGGTTGCAGTTTATATTATAAAGTCAGATATACAGCTGACTCGACTTGGGGTGGGGGATGAAACCTGAATGGCAAAGAGAAAGAATTGTTAAGAATGATTCCTGGGTTTCCAGCATGAACAAAGGAAATCAAACATTAGGAGGGAAATCTGTGGGGAATATTCAAAGGTTTATTTAGCTCTGGACTAACCAAGTCTCAACTGCATGAAGCATACAAGTTGAGATGGCAAATTGCCAGTTGGATATATGGATCTGGAGCTCGGAAGAGAAGTCTGAGCTGGACACAGGAAATAGGGTGACATTTGCATACAGACACAAACTTCCGTTATATTGTTTCATTATATAATTTAGTCTACAGCTAGCCTTCTGGCTGTATAAATCTAGGTAATAATTCCTGCATCCTTGACTCATTCCAAGTACAAACATTTCTAGATGTTGGGTAAGGTCATTTTCCTCTGGGCTATGCTTATAATTTATTCCTCTTTTTCTTCTTTCCTCTACTTTGTTGAGTTACTCTAAACTTTCACAGCTACCATGGATACTTCTAGTAAGCCATTTTCTCCCAAAGTCTTGCTGTTTTATTTCTCTTGAAATAAACATTGTCAATAACAACCACACAGCTAATTGCACTTGGAGGTGGGGGGAGTACACAAAATCAAAAAGTGCACACCTTTGAAGCACATTGTCAAGAAAATTTCCTTAAAAGAAGGAGAAATCAGAAAGACTCAGTTGTTTTTCCTTCATAGCGTACGTAACTGGTACATAAACACTGGCACAAGTGGAAGGGTTAAGGGTGGTTAAGCCAATAAAAGACAAAGTAGATTTCATCCTTCTTTGGTCCCTCTCTCCCACCAGTTCCAGTTGAGGTATTCACAGTAAGTATGTCTTCTTCCTGCCTGTAGCTCTGCAATCTTTTGGGGTATACACATTTCTAGCTTTCACTGTTGGTTGTTTTTCTTTGAATGGTCATCACAATTAACTGCAGAATTTCTTATCAGTAAACTGTTCAAGGCCAACAGCAGTGCTTACCTGCATTTTAATCAGAGTAGAACAATATAATTAACACTCCTGAGTGTACTGAGTAGAAAGGGATGCTGCACACATCTTGCTTTAGTTCCCAAGCAACTCTGTTGCTGCCCTGGATGTGATAAAGTCCTAATCTCCTTCATTTTTTTTTTTAAAGGACATGTATTTTTCCCTTTATTTTTATTTGAAAAAAAATTTAAACAAATTTCACCTTCCATCAATTTCAAAAGGTCCATCACTGTGCCTCCAATCAGTCAGCAAGTTACATTTGCCCTATAATTTCTGGCCTTCAGTATTTTAAAATAAATGTTTAATAATTATGGTCCTTTTACCCAAATTATTTTGCCAACTTATAAAGGATTTACAGATCTTCTATGGAGCCAGTAATGGGTAAGAAAACTCAAATAATTCCACCCAAATGGTCGTAACTTTCAACCCTGGACAACTAAATAATAACATTTATTATGTAGACCTCTCAATTTCCCACCAAATCAAAAACACCATTTCAGTATTAAATATGGTTGGATGCTTAAAAAGTTTCAGAATAACATTGCTTAAGCTGTGATCACAGGAAATTCTATCCATGACACACAACCAGATGCCATGCTGATAATACATACTGATAAGAGATTTAGTCCTGAACATCACATATGTTTTTCCAAAACAGTTTTTCTAGTAGCTCAAACTAGACAAACGTTATAAAACATGTCTCAGTATTAAAATATTGTATTCAACTACAATTAATATTAATTTACAGAATGTGGTAAAACACACGAAGAAGGCCTAGCACACAGGAGATGCTGACTAGTGTCAGTAGAACTGAAATTGAAAATTGAATGAACAATATCCTGCTAAATATCCTACTAACATATCCTACTAAATTGTCCTCCTAGAGACACACTTGCAAATTAGTGAAAAATGGTGTCCTAAAATCTGGTTCCATACCATGCCAGACTTATTCTTTAAAACCTAAAACCTGATTTGCCACCACAAAGCTTAAAATCATTTAGTAATCCAGTGGTATGCTAATATTATGGTAGGAAAAAACACGGCCTTTGGAGTCAGAGACACCTATTTTGAATTCTTTACCCATTACTTACTATGTGATTTGGGCCATGTTGGACTTCCCTGATAGCTCAGTTGGTTAAGAATTCGCCTGCAATGCAGGAGACTCCGGTTTGATTCCTGGGTCAGGAAGAGCCCCAGGAGAAGGGATAGGCTACCCACTCCAGTGTTCTTGGGCCCCTCTTGGGGCTCAAGAGTCTGCCTGCAATGAGGGAGACCTGGGTTGAATCCCTGGTTTGGGAAGATCCCTTGCAGAATGGAAAGGCTACCCACTCCAGTGTTCTGGCCTAGAGAATTCCATGGGGTCGCAAAGAGTCGGACACGACTCAGTGATTTTCACTTTCACTAACTTCAAGTTTTTGAACCTTAATTTCCTCACGGTGAAATAGAGAAAACAATGCTAACTTCATAAGGTTATCATGGTGATTACGTGAAATATATACGACAAAGCTCTTATCCTATTAAGTAGCACAGTATAGAATTATAAAGATGTTATTTCTTTTTGTGCTCTTGTCACGAACAGGATCAATATGACTTTAAAAAGACGACTTCCACCTCCTTCTCTCTTATTTTCATTTAAGGTCATTCTTTCACATTTAATGCTACTGAATTGCCATCCTCAACTTCTTTCATATTTCCCTCCATTGGTTCATATTTTTCTGCCTAGAATATTTCTGCTACCCTGGACTAATGAATTCCCATTCTTCTTTAGAAAGAACATAAGCCACTTTTAATTTCTTTGTGGAAGTTTTAAGCATAGTTTTTGCTTTTATGACAGTTATTAATGTATAGTTTAGAGTCAAATCATTCTATAAAACTGCTTATTAAAACAGCACTTGCTGACTTGTCCCCCTCATTTCCCACAACCCACAATTATTTGCTTTCTTTTAGCTGATCAAAAGAACAACAACAAAAAAAAAAACCACCCTCCATATTCAGGAAAAAAAGTCAATGTTACTATTTCTTATTTTATTGTTTTTCCTTTGCAGCTTTACTGAGATATAATTGGCCTATAACACTGTCTATGTTTAAGTATACTGATGTGTTGATTTGACACATTTATATATAGCAAAATGATCACCACCATTGCTTTAGTTCACACCTCCGCCCTGTGACATAATTATCATTTTTTTTTTTTTTTGTGGTGAGAACACTTAAGACCTACTCTCTTAGCAACATTCAAGATTATCATACATTTTTAGCTATAGTCATTATGCTGTACATCAGATCCCTAGAACTTCTTAATCTAATAACTAGAAGTTTATACCATTTGACTAGTATCTCCCCATTTGTCCCAAACAACCCCCACCCCCGCTCTGGTAATAATCACTCTACTCTCTTTCCTAGGAATTTCCATTCTTTTCTAGGTCAATTCATGTATGGAACTTCTCATGACATCTTTATCTGCAATGACATCATTTTCAATACTCTCATGGTACTTTTGATTCTTTTATAGCATTTTCCCCCTTGCATTCCAATAGTTTATATGGCTACCTCTCTTAAGAGAATTTTAGTTCCTTGAAAGCAGAGTGAGACTATCAAAAATATTTCCCTATTCTCAGTTTCTAATACTTCTCATTTAGTGAGTACTTAATAAATTTTGTTTGAACTGAGACACCATGCTTCTCATTGACCCAATTAGCAAACATGATTTTTAAAATACAGACTATTTTTAGTCTCCAGAAACTCTTCTACAATGTAAACTAAAAAAAACAACAACAACAGCAACAACTTTTCAAGAAAAGTTAAAATTGTTAAACGGATTACAAATATTCGCATCTTTGACACAGTAATACTAGCTATTCGTAACTGTCTTCAAAAAAAGAAAGAAAGAAAGAAAAAGAAAATGAAAGATAAGTCAGGAATTTGGGCCAAAGAAAATCATGTGGTATTATATGAAGTGGCACAAAAATGACAATCTAGACAACCAGAGATAAGGAAATAATTAAGTAAAAACTTCAGTACAATGATACGAATGATGATTGTACAGCCAATAGTGTAAAGTTCACAAAACTTTGTAATAACAGAAAAATATGTGATTTCTTTTATATCAATTGAAAAAGAATCATCTTATAAAAGATTATGTAGGATCTTAAATGTGTAATGCATTTTGTTTTAATAACCTCTTTGCGAAAGAAAAGAAACTCCCTAAATTTGAATGGTACCTCCATATCACTCACATGTTCATTTTGCATTTTATAGGGGATAGAATACTGGAACATAGGGTGAATCTGATTGTTAACAAAGAAGGGAAGGGACCTTTTTAAGTGTATAGGGAGATTCTACGAAGCAACACCTACCCCCCAAAATCATTGGATGTATTTTGGGTTCTGATGAAAATAACTACTTTAGAGGCACAAAGGATGGTTTAAATCAGTCATCTTTCATAAGGCCCATCTTTCCAAGTATCTGAACTTTGTAATGCAGAATTCTCAGTCTATTCAAATATGTTCCTGAAAAGTCCCTTCACCCTAGGTAAAAGAGACGCATCAAATATACAAGGAAGGGCTACAGACACTTTTTAAATAGTACATAGTTTTAAAAGTCATGCAAAGAAAAACTGTTGAAAATCTTCATTCATCTACACAAGTGAGAAAACATTAGGCAAAGTAAAGCCCAGAGACTTTGAAGTATTCTGGCAAAATTCTCAACAAGCACATACACACACAATCTGGTTAAAGGCCCTTCAGATTTTTCAAATGTCTCATGATCATTTATGAAATCAGGGAAAGGAATTTGAAAATAATCACCTGTATACATGCACAGCAAGATAATATCTTGCATACTGTATGTTCTAAAATATTATAAATACATGTATAAATTGTTCTAAATCAAGAGTTGGCAAACTACTTGCCCATAGGCCAAATCTGCCTATTTTCATATGGTCTGCAGGCTACGAATGCTTTTTTACATTTAGAAGTGGTTGCAAAAAAAAAGAAAATCTGTGACACATGAAAATTGTATGAAATTCAAATTTGTGTCCATAAATAAAGCTTTATAGGAACATTGCCACTGACATATTGCCTGTGGCAACTTTTGCACTGCAGCTGTAGAGCAGAGTCCTTGTGATGAGGATGTTGTGTGGTCAGCAAAGCCTGAAATAGTTAATGTATGCCTCTTGAGGGAAAAGTTTGCTGACCTGTGTTCTAATTTTTTAATTGAGACATAACTCACATATATCACTGTATTAGGTTTAGGTGTACAACACAATGATTGGAGAGAATATAATATATATAGTGAAATGATGACCACAGTAAGTTTAGTCAACATCCATCACCTCACAAAGTTATAAAATTTTTGTGTTTGATGAAAAATTTTAAGATCTAGTCTCTTTACAACTCACAGATATATAATACAGCATCATAAATATAATCACTTGCTGTCCATTCCATGAATCCCCCGAATTTGTTAATCATATAACTGGAAGTTTGTACGTTTTAACCACTTTCACTGATTTCACTCACTCCTCACGCTTCACCACTGGTATCTACCCTGAGTTCTAGATTAATAAAAATACACTCTTGGGAGGGACAACAGCAATTTTCCAGCCTAAATCTCTCATGAGGATATGGAGACAGAGAGAAATCAATAGAGACTATCTCCGTATACATAGCCAGATTCTAGATTTCTGGTTTCTCTCTATCAGAATGCAACAGAGTATCTTTAAAAGACCTTATTTCCACCCTTCTGAGGATAAAATGTATACTGTGAATTTTCCACAAGGTGAAGTTGATGATATAAGTGTATTCTGCTAAATGCATCAGTAGAATAATTATTAACAGGATTAAAAAAAAGCATTTTTACAAAGCTAGCATAATATCACAAGCAGACAGGAACAAGGCACCCCTGGCAAAATTTATTTGAAAAATCTTCAAATTAAGTAAATACAATATAACAGCAAGAGCTACATGCAGAAACTAAACCCAAGTCCTCTAAGGCAGTCAGTATTAGAGGAAAAATCAGCTATTATAAAGTAGAGTGAAATTTAATCTCAATGGACAAACGATTATTTCACAAAGTAACACAGAGGGGTCCAAATCAAATTCTCCGGTATTTTACCACCTCTAGTATTATATCTCTACCGTATACTTCCTTTCCGACTTTTCTAAAGATCTAATGTGGTGGTTTAGTTGCTAAGTCACGTCTGACTCTTGCGACCCCAAGGAATGTAGCCTGCCAGGCTCTGTCCACAAGATTTTCTAGTGAGTTGCCATTTCCTTCTCCAAAAGATATAATAATTGACCAAAAAATATCCTATATGACTTATATATTTGCAGTTAACTTGGGTTTAAAAATGATAATCCTAATACATATTAGGAAACTGTTAATTAACACAGCCAAGTGTTACACATACCTGCACACACACATATTCATTTCATTCTCATAACCACCCTATGAGACACATCCTGTTATTATCCTCATTTACATATAAGAAATCTGAGGCAAAAAAAGACTAATTCCCTCACGGTTATGTTTTAAGCAGCAGAGCAAGAACATGAATTTATATAGTATAGAGTGTACAATTTTGTAACGAGGTTAAAACAAGCATGTACAAGGATGGATAAATTGATGAGAGGTAACAGTCAAATTATAACGCTTTGAAAAATAAGTAGGCACAGACAGAGCAAACGAACTTATGGTTACTAAAGGGGGAAGGGGGGATAACATAGGAGTTTGGGATTAACAGCAAGAATACTGGAGTGGGTTACCATTTCCTCCTCCAGGGGATCTTCCCAACCCAGGGATCGAACCCGGGTCTCCCGCATTGGAGGCAGACGCTTTAACCTCTGAGCCACCAGGGAAGCCCAAAATATACACACTACTATATAAATGGGTAAACAACAAGGTCATATTATATAGCACATGGAACTATACTGAATATCTTGTAAGAACCTCTAATGGAAAACAATCTGAAAAAGAATATATACATGTATAACGGAATCACTTTGCTATATATTAGAAATTAACACAATATTGTAAATAAACTACAATTCAATTTAAAAAAAGAGTGAGCAGGAAGTGAGAAAATTTGGAAGGAGAGTGGGGATGCTGTACTCTTTGAGACATGTCACTATTAATGAAAGGGGTAGCTTAGTTTCCATCTTGTCAGTCAGGGGGAAAGGTGATCAACCTTTTGGAAATCCAGAGGATTTACTTGAGGGCTTGAGAACAAACACAGTTTGGAACTGCTCTTGTGGAAAAACAAGAAAGGATGTGAGTTAAGTGTAAAGGGATCATGACTCCATCAGGAGCCTAAGGTTAGAAATTATGGGATAAAAGATCTCATCAAGTGGATTGTGTGATTTTGTCATCTATACAGGACTTAAAATTGGAATTTAGCAACACGAATAGCCAGGTGTGAATGACAGAAGGCTAAAGGAGGGAGGCTTGAGAAAAAGTGTGAGATTCCACAGTGCCAGCAGCATGGGCTAGAAATGTCCAGGTCAGTTGATGTGTTACAAGCAGCTAGAGGGGAACTGATAGGTTGGACGAAAAGGGAGAGGGTAAGGAAGGGTGAAGGTGCAGTCATAATGAGGCCAAAGAAAGGCTGGAGAGGTGAGAGCTGTGTGAGGATGGCTGTGGGAATGAAAGAAACATTTCAAAATGTAGACTAGGAAGCCCTATTCTACATAATGACAAAGTCTTGTTTCCATGCATCCAGAGGAGCTGAGTGAAAGTTGCTCAGTCATGTCCGACTATTTGCGACCCCATGGACTGTCCATGGAATTCTCCAGGCCAGAATACTGGAGTGGGTAGCCTTTCCCTTCTCCAGGGGATGAAAGTCACTCTTATGTTCCATTAAAGAGACATATTTATTTCTTGGTTTTTGTATTACTTTTGTAGTTTTGTAATTTTCTTTCTGGGAGGATGTTTTTGTTTTGTTTCTTGTTTTGATGGGGTATTATATTTAGAAGAGAGTAGGAAAAGAAGTCTGAGGAAGAGGGTATGATTAGCATAAGGTGAAAATCAGAGCAACATTTTATTATCTCTCCAGGGGAATGCAGATTAACAAAAACTGTGTTTTGGTTCATGTAATGACATGAGCACAAACATCTTGAACGATATTGTTTCCCATATTTTCAAAGTAGATAATATAAAAATAACTGGTAATTTTTCAAAATGAGAATGGAGTGTTACTGTAAAAATGTGTTTTAGTTATTTAAATTACATTGAATTCAGGGTTACATAGATACACTGGGATATTCTTAACATGGTGCTATAAACTTGAAGGCTTTTTCTTTTTTAAACATTTTTATAACATGTCATCGAGCTACAGTGAATTATTCTTAATTATATACGTACTATTTACTTGCCATACTTATTTTTAAATGGCCACGGTTTTCAGACATAAATACATAATAGTAAAGAACAAAAAACAAAAACAAAAAAAACCCAGTACATCCAGATGTTAAGAAATGTTAAATGAACTATTCCCTGAGTGCAACCCACATATGTTTTGTAAGCCAATTAACTCTTCTGGGCCCTTGGTAGATACCAAGAAGAACCCTTTAAGAGTAATTTACTCAAAAAGCCTGAGAGAATATGCCTCAAAATTTATCCCCAAAAGTCCAGTAAACAGTCACTTTTGACCTCTGACCTAATGTATGAAATACTGCCTAAATGGAATTTTACTCAGTAAAATATAGTGAATTCATAATGTACCTTTAGGATTTGCTTTGATAATATTCTAAAACGCCGCTTACAGGAGTCTTTCAGTCTGACTCTTTGTGACCCCATGAATCACAGCACGCCAGGCCTCCCTGTCCATCACCAACTCCCGCAGTTCACTCAAACTCATGTCCATCGAGTCGGTGATGCCATCCAGCCATCTCATTCTCCGTCATCCCCTTCTCCTCCCACCCCCAATCCCTCCCAGCATCAGACTCTTTTCCAGTGAGTCAACTCGTCGCATGAGGTGGCCAAAGTATTGCAGTTTCAGCTTCAGCATCAGTCCTTCCAATGAACACCCAGGATTGATCTCCTTTAGAATGGACTGGTTGGATCTCCTTGCAGTCCAAGGGACTCTCAAGAGTCTTCTCCAGCACCACAGTTCAAGAGCATCAATTCTTCGGCGATCAGCTTTCTTCACAGTCCAAATCTCATATCCATACATGACCACGGGAAAAACCATAGCCTTGACTAGAAGGACCTTTGTTGGCAAAGTAATGTCTCTGCTTTTTAGGGAAAGTATAATAAATGTGGGGCAGTCAGCAGGATAACAACAAAAAGAAAGTAAGAAAGCTGGTCTTAGAAGACAGGAGTCCCGCTTACTTCCAGTATGAATTTGCACAAGACACTTAAACCTCTTTGAGCCTCAGTTTTTTCACTTGTAAAACAGGAATAATACCACCTGCTTTGCTGGCCTCATAGGGTGATTATAAACACAAATGAGTTATGAAAACTTTCTGTAGACAGAGCTCGCATCATAAAAAACTTGACTTGATGGTATTAGAGATGTTGCTATAGGGAAACTGTAGTTTTGCAATTTTCTACAGGATGGGAAGAAAACAGTCTCCAAACTCTTTCTCTATAAGTTTCAATGTATAAAGGTAGTATTCAGAAAGCAAGGCACAGTAACATGGGATATAGTTTTCACAGGAAACATTTCAGGAAAGCCTCTATTCTGTAACACAGATAATTGTATTCATTACAATTCTATCCACTCATAAAACAGCTAATTTTAGGCCCAAAGTATATGATATAAAATTTCTAGGTAACTGGAAAAATTATTTGAGGTCAATACTACAATGCTGATTTAACTCCAAATACAAATTCTCTTTCATTCTATAGAGCAATACGACTCTTCTTACCAAACTCTTTCATTTGTTGCCTTCTAAGCTTTATACCACATCTGAATAGAAGCATTCCCAAAGCCCTCTGCTCCTTCCGCTATATAAACTCTTTATTTTAAGGTATTGCTTTTACATCAAGGACTTGTGGTTCAGCTGGAAAAGAATCCGCCTGTAATGTGGGAGACCTGGGTTCGATAGATCCCCAGGACAAGGGAAAGGCTACCCACTTCGGTACTCTGGTGTGGAGAATTTCATGGACTGTATAGACCATGGTTTCACAAAGAGTCAGACACAATTGAGCGACTTTCACTTTTTCACATCAAGGCTTTTAATAGTATATAAAATCTGAGGTCTCTCAAATCTCTATATGTAAGCCCTCTCCTCCTATGTGAGGAGCAGTCTGCTCTTCTCACATGCCAACTAAACACATCCCATTGGGTGATCCATGTTCTAACAAGCAACATATCCAAACCAGGGCAACCACTTTCCTCTAGGAACCAAAATCTATTTCTGATTTCCTGTTTGCCCCAATGGTATGTATTACCATTCTTTCAGTTGTCGTTTCTTAAAACCACAGAGTTAGATTTTATTTTTTATTTTATCATTAAACACATCCAACCAGTCACCAATTCTCATCTATCATTATTTTTCAGAATGACTTTTAGCATCTATCTTTGCCTTTCCATGGCAACAGCCACTTTTTTGAGACTCACATCACCCAAAGGTTAGACTACTACAACTGTTCTCCATGCTTGTAATCCATCTCACAAATGCCTCAAGGGGCAAATATGTTCTTCTTAGAACACTAAATGTCACCATATTACTCCTTGATTCTATGAGTTAAAATCAAACCTTTAATTACATTTGAAGTCCTGAAAGCTACAAGAGGTTACCTAATGCAATTAGAAACCAATGAATATGACTAATATCCTGAACACAAATCAATAGGCTTCTAGAATCCAATGAATTAAAGTAATACAAATTAATAGAAGATTACCATGCTATCTTAAAGATAAAAAATAGTCACAGTCTCCATGGTAGACATAAAATGAAACGGCGTCTGTAAACTTCATACACCAGCCTTATTGTCTCTGAGAATTAAAAATGCACTAGTGTCCTTTTGATAAACATGTGAACTCTGCTACACATAATTGGACAATGTTGGATGCATGCTATGCTGCTTTTCTCTCTTCAGCATGGGATATTAGATCTGACTTAAATCAATTATTTAAATATGCAAATCACATTTCATGTAAAGATCTCTCACTCATCTAGCAAATACCTGTTCACGAATGCATTTTTAGTACGATGTACAGAGAAGAAACTCATTTTGCCAAGATAATCTTGTTTTATTGCATTTCTACAGTTTTCTGTTTGCAAATTGTTACTAGTGTCACCCTTTAATGAGTAGCGAGGTATAGGAATTCAAATTTTATTTGAGGTTTTATTCATTTAAGGGGAAAAAGTTCTCCCTATTACTTTGAAAACATAGAAAAACTATGTCTTATTTACATAATTGTAACCCACTCATTTTCTTTTCTCCATTAGCAGAATATTGCTGCCTAATAAAGGGTATGATCTTGAAAGAAAAAAGTGATCGTACACTAATAAGTAGTACTAGAACAACAAAGCAAAGTTGGAAAATACTTTTTTTTTTTCCACTTGTCTTCAGTTTAGTCGCTCAGTCGTGTCCGACTCTTTGCGACCCCATGAATCACAGCACGCCAGGCCTCCCTGTCCATCACCAACTCCCGGAGTTCACTCAAACTCATGTCCATCGAGTCGGTGATGCCATCCAGCCATCTCATTCTCTGTCGTCCCTGTCTCCTCCCACACCCAATCCTTCCTAGCATCAGACTCTTTTCCACTGAGTCAACTCTTCGCATGAGGTGGCCAAAGTATTGGAGTTTCAGCCTTAGCATCAGTCCTTCCAATGAACACCCAGGATTGATCTCCTTTAGAATGGACTGGTTGGATCTCCTTGCAGTCCAAGGGACTCTCAAGAGTCTTCTCCAGCACCAGTGTCTTACTAGGCATTAAAAAGCAGAGACATTACTTTGTCAACAAAGGTCCATCTAGTCAAGGCTATGGTTTTTCCAGTGGTCATGTATGGATGTGAGAATTGGACTATAAAGAAAGCTGAGCACTGAAGAATTGATGCTTTTGAACTGTGGTGTTGGAGAAGACTCTTGAGAGTCCCTTGGGCTGCAAGGAGATCAAACCACTCCATCCTGAAGGAGATCAGTCCTGGGTGTTCACGGGAAGGACTGATTTTGAAGCTGAAACTCCAATACTTTGACTACTTGATGCAAAGAATTGACTCACTGGAAAAGGCCCTGATGCCAGGAAAGATTGAGGGCAGGAGGAGAAGGGGACGAGAGAGGATGAGATGGTTGAATAGCATTGTTAATTCAATGGACATGACTTTGGGTAAACTCCAGGAGTTGGTGATGGACAGGGAGGCCTGGCGTGCTGGGGTTCATGGGGTCGCAAAGTGTCTCACACGATGGAGCGACTGAACTCAACTGAACTGAACTAGATATAAACAGACTTCATTTTCTACATGAATTCTATCCTCATAAAAATAGTATTTTCATATTTTCCACCATAAACCCAGAATCTAGCATATGACCCCAATCATTTTAGGACTCATGAACTCATAGCATTTGCGGTCAAAAGTTTAAATATTAGGCAGTAAAATTATAATTTTCCCCCAAAGATTTGCTCCTGGTACTTGCTGAATTTTCTAATATAAATTCAGGGGAGGGCAAAACTTAATAATACAAACAGTTTAAAATCCTAAACATTTGTCTAGGAATAACTTGGACGTTCAAAACTGGATCTCAATTTTGTAAGAAGTTTCATGTAACTATGACTTATATTCACTAAAATGAATGTAGCAAATGGGTTTGACTTTTTGATGATTGCCTCTTATGTGTTCTAAGAAGAATCTTGCTTTGTTTTAGTATTTACTCTTGGCCACCTCATGCGACGAGTTGACTCACTGGAAAAGACTCTGATGCTGGGAAAGGTTGGGGGCGGGAGGAGAAGGGGACGACGGAGAATGAGATGGCTGGATGGCATCACCGACTCTGTGGACATGAGTTTGAGTGTACTCCGGGAGTTGGTGATGGACAGGGAGGCCTGGCGTGCTGTGATTCATGGGGTCGCGGAGAGTTGGACACGACTGAGCGACTGAACTGAACTGATTGCATATAAGTTTGACTTTACAAGAGTTGAAATAAACTAAAAACTGCTTGAAATGTCTTTTAAAATTTACTCTTAGTCCACCTGATTAAATTCTTTGCCACCATTTTATCAGGGAAATTATATTCCTGTCATCTTGAAGGTCAGAGATACTTTTCATTTTTCTCACTGGGCCTAACATAATGCATTGTACATAGTATGACTAAATAAGTTGCGTGAAATGAAAAGTCATGTTATTATCCAATACCCTAATCATTGGTCAACTAAGAATAAACTAACCAAGTCCTAAATCATAATGAATAGAATGGGGAAATACCTTTATGTTATTCATGTATCACATAGCTTCAATGATTTCATAAGTCATAACTGAGGTCAGAACACTTCAGTGTCATAAATAGCTCAGGTATTTTGTGAATGCTGATCATATTATGTGAATGAATAAATGTGATATATTTTCTATATATCTTCCCTGGTGGCTCAGATGGTAAAGCGTCTGCCTATAATGCAGGAGACCTGGGTTTGATCCCTGGGTCGAGAAGATCCCCTGGAGAAGGAAATGGCAACCCACTCCAGTATTACTGCCTAGAGAATCCTATGGACAGAGGAGCCTGGTGGGCTACAGTCCACGGGATCACAGAGTAGGAAATAACTTACTGACTAAACTAACATGGCATACTTATACATATTAAATGTGACCATTGGAAACACACACACACAGATATATATATATATATACACACACACACACACATATATGTATGTATGCATGCCTACTGATTAATGTCCCCAAGGGAATTTTGAATATAAATACAATGGTTAAGCTGGATGAAACTGCCATTCATGGGCCAGTATCTCCATGTCAATGTTTAGATGATGGAACATGTTCTAATTTCATCCTAAGAAGCAGAATTCTTTTGAATTCACTGATCACCTGAATATTTGAATTACATGCTTTTAAAGAAACATTCATTCTTCACCCATCAGAAACAAGTCTTGGTATGCTTTAAATTATATCATTCCTAATATAGCATTTATTTTTGTAGTCATATGTTTTATCAGTTATTCTCCAGTTTATAATGGAAAGGGTGTCCCATTGATAACATCTAGACTTTCCAGTCTTCCTGAGCCATTCTTTGAATCAGTCATTAGACATGGGTAAGCATTTTTGGATTGGAACCATAATTATACTTTTTAGCTCTTCCTTCTCTTAGTTTCTAGAAAATTTATAATCTGCCCTTTTCTAGTTGAGTATCTTATATGGCTCTCTAAGAGTTTCTTTTCACAGATACCATGGATAGATCCCACAAGAAGCCCTCCTTATTTATCTCTGATGTTAGCATTAAGATTGCCAACAAAATTAATTTCAGGCCAGTCTATGCTGTTGGTAACGTACTCACAGAGGTAACAGTATTCACAAGAGAAGTAAAAAGACAGATGTCTTTAGTCTGCTTGTTTGTTTTTCAATATTTTAACTGGGGAAAATGACAAAATCCTACAGAAATTAAGTTAATCCTGGGAGAAGAAACAGAATCTTCAAGATATAAATATATGTGGCCCATTTTTACAATGCAGATAGAAGAGAAAATGATGGACTTATAATATGAAGTTAACATTTCTAAGGCTTTTAATACATTTGACATGACTAGAAAGACAATTAGAAAATCAAGCAGCTTCAGTGAACCAAAGAGTTCAGTTAATGGAGGTGTTCATAAAACATGATATACATCATAAATATTTTAACCAAAAAACTATAAATAATATTTATCTGTCAATCATTGTGATGTAGAGTTAAGGTATTCTATTTGAGTTAGGATCCTCTGATTGGCTCTGTGCAAAGATTTGCTTGCATATAAACCATACAAAGGAGAAAGTGACAACCCACTCCAGTATTTTTGCCTGGGAAATTCCACGGACAGAGGAGCCTGGTGGGCTACAGTCCAAGGGGTCATAAAGAGTAGGACACGACTGAGCAGGCACACACAAACCACACAAAATATACACTCTAAGCCAGTCTCTACATTGGTTTCTAGACTTAAGTAGCTAGAACTTAAATACATTCATGAAGCAATCAGAGTACAGAAGGGTTTTGGAATTAGTGCCTATCTTTTAAGTTTTCTTACCCACTCTGATTAGACAGCAAATTTAAAATTACTTTATCAAGCATTTCCAAAGCATTCACCATAGTTTTTATAAAAAAGGCATACTTTTTAAACATTATTTATGGGTTCACCTAATATTTAACTGAAAGACATAATTGAACTAACAAGTATAAGTGACATATACAAGAGGCTTGGAGTGTAAGCACAATAGTATTATGGCAAGGCAAAATCTCAGATGTTACACTAGAAGTGAGCAGTGGCCATGAGGAGATACCCCACGTCCAAGGTCAGGAGTGGTACCTGTGCTTCCCAGGAGTGTCAGCAAATTTGGAAAACTCAGCAGTGGCCAGAGGACTGGAAAAGGTCAGTTTTCATTCCAATCCCTAAGAAAGGCAATGTCAAAGAATGCTCAAACTACATCTCACTCATCTCACATGCTAGCAAAGTAATGATCAAAATTCTCCAAGCCAGGCTTCAACAATATGTGAACTGATAACTTCCAGATGTTCAAGCTGCTTTTAGAAAAGGCAGAGAAACCAGAGATCAAATTGCCACCATCCGCTGGATCATCGAGAAAGCAAGAGAGTTCCAGAAAAGCATCTATTTTTGCTTTATTGACTTTGCCAAAGCCTTTGACTGTGTGGATCACAACAAACTGTGGAAAATTCTGAAAGAGATGGGAATTCCAGACCACCTGACCTACCTCTTAAGAAATCTCTATGCAGATCAGGAAGCAACAATAATCCAAAATCACTGCAGATGGTGACTGTAGCCATGAAATAAAAAGATGCCTACTCTTGGAAGAAAAGTTATGACCAAGCTAGACAGCATATTAAAAAGCAGAGACATTACTTTGCCAACAAAGGTCCACCTAGTCAAGGCTATGGTTTTTCCAGTGGTCATGTATGGATGTGAGAGTTGGATTGAGTTGAACTATAAAGAAAGCTGAGGGCTGAAGAATTGATGTTTCTGAACTGTGGTGTTGGAGAAGACTCTTGAGAGTCCCTTGGACTGCAAGGAGATCCAACAGGTCCATCCTAAAAGAGATCAGTCCTGAATATTCATTGGAAGGACTGAGGCTGAAGCTAAAACTCTAATATTTTGGCCACCTGATGGGAAGAAGTGACTCATTTGAAAAGACCCTGATGCTGGGAAAGATTGAAGGCGGGAGGAGAAGGGGATGACAGAAGATGAGATGGTTGGATGGCATCACCGACTCTGTGGACATGAGTTTGAGTAAACTCCGGGAGTTGGTGATGGACGGGGAGGCCTGGTGTGCTGCAGTCCATGGGGTCGCAGAGAGACAGACACGACTGAGCAACTGAACTGAACACTAGAAGTGCCAGGATGTACATGAGAACTGCTTACTAGCTTTAACAAGTAAGAGTGCCCTAGGCTTCATCAACACCTTACATCCAGTGAAGTGTGAGCACTGATTTCTCAGGCAACCTGGTTACAAGGAAAGTGACTTGAGATAATTTCTACCATAAAGGTGAGAGAATGACAGCCCAACAAGCGATGCTTCTTTTCCAAACCCCTCAGTGAGATAATTTTCAATTCTTAGAACATTCAAGTATTTTAAATTGAAAATTTTATAAGACAGATATCTTTCTAAAGTAAATAACTGTTGTAAAGATTAAGGTGCCACTGATCTTGGAACTTATGTAATCATAGAAAAATCTATTCCTCTGTCAAATCTATGCTGAAAAACTCAGAAAGAACATAGCATATTTCCCTTAAAAGATGTATCAGTTCACCTGGAAAGAATTTATTGCCTTCATAAACAGGTGCCAAAAAGCAGGAAGTGTAAAAGCAACACAATACAGAAAGCATTTCTGTTTCACCATTTTCCTCTTAAGACTGAAGGAAGAAAATGAGATTGTTGTTAGATTTGC
The DNA here is from genome assembly GCF_049115385.1 of Moschus berezovskii. NCBI lineage: Eukaryota > Metazoa > Chordata > Mammalia > Artiodactyla > Moschidae > Moschus > Moschus berezovskii. Next base: position 85,632,283 of record NC_142488.1, on the reverse strand, counting down.
ACACAATTAAAGAGAAGTAGCATCATTAGAGACAGAAAGTGGTTTATTGACGGGACTCATTGCTCTCAGTCCATAAATGAAACCATTTTACTCCTAATGACCATAACCCCCTCCTTAATCTTGACAGTGGTAAATTACAGTTGGTTATTTAATTATCTCAATCTATCCCTTAGTTTATTAAAGCCTAAAAAGATTAGGCAGATACTAAGTGACCTGAAGATAGTTAAAGACCATATCATAATTTTACTGACTAAACTCTGTAGTGATTAACAAGACTGGTGTTTGTCATTACAGTCTAACTGAAAATCTTGAAATGTTGAAAAGTGTTATTTTCAGAAACTAAAAACTAACAACTGAGGTAACACTATAACCCAAACAAATTAAACACCATCATGTTTTTTCTAGAATAAGAGTCTAATTTCGGTCGGGAAATGGTCGCTTTTCATGAGTACATGCAATTACACTTGACAGTCAAGACTAATCTAGTCTTATGTTTTTCATTTGATTTTAAACTAAAAGGATAATAGTTATAGTTATTAATAATTTTCTTTACTTTAAAGCTAGACGCACAATCTGTATTTTGAACAAAAAGCAAAACAAAACAAAAAAAAAGAAACAAAAAAACCTCTAACTTCAGGAATATATAACCACTGCTTCCTGAATTCCTAATGCTGAAACTCTCCCATCTATTAACTTACAGATCAAATTCCTAAACTACAAGGAGTTGACTGTTAAAGTTGCTGCTCATAAGTACTACAATAGTACTAAATTATTTCACATTTTTTTAAATGAACTAAAGTTGATTTATAATATCATGTAAGTTTTAGGTATACAGCACAGTAATTTATATATTCTTCATATGTGTATTCTCTTTTAGTTTCTTTCCCTTTATAGGTTATTACGTAACATTGAGTACAGTTCCCTGTGCTATAACGTAGGCCCATGTTGGTAGGACACTACTAATTTAATTCAAATACAAACACCAGTTTTACTACGACTTAGGGAAAGTTTATTAAATGTCAATTACTCGACAAGTTTTAGCAATTAGAAAATACACCGTAAAAAAAATGGGAAAAAGGCAGTATAAAAATTATCAAAAATGACACTGGTAACTTGACCTATACAAGATATTTGTAGAAATGTACAATCAAATAAATGAAAACATATCAGGAAATAAATGAGAAATTAACAGTGTTAAAATTTAAAATAATCAACCCATGAAGACGATAATGATATGGTATAATCTACATTTTCAACCCAAAAGACAACGGGATAAACAGTTACACAAGAGCAAAATCAAAAACACAAAGCTCATATAAGTCAATTGGAATGACAGCTATTTAAGAAAATAGGAAACACATTATTAGTGGGCTAAAATTTAGGAAAGGAGAATTGGAAATTAACCTATAACCAGTAAAAGCACACAAATATAAACTGCCTAAAAATTATTGAACCATATTTATACTGAGAAAATATCTTCACTTAAAATAGTAAACATTACATAACAAGAAAACAACACTTTGGACTCAGAAATAAGAAAAAATCAAGGAGACGAGCACAAACCTTTTTGCACTTTAACAAAACAAAAAACTCAAAGCATAACTTTCAGCCAAAAAACACAAAAACAAAGCATAATTTCCAGACAAATCCCTCTCAGAATTCAGTGGTCACATTATACTAGCAGTGTGCTTTAAGTTTGTGAATGAATGAAGTCTCATATTATGACTTTCAGACCTTCCTTTAAGAATTTTCCATAATATCATATGTTACAGTGAATGTAACAGAAATCCAAGAGGTATGCAATTTTGAACACTTTTTCCATTGAAATCTATTCTTATTTCTGTACATGGGTTAACCTACTTTGGTTGGAAATATCAATATTATCATAATTGATGACTTGTTTTTCATATTTGATAAACTAGACTTTCCTCTTCACTTCAAATACCAAAATAAAAAACAAAACAAAGGAACAGGCTTGAATGTGGCTGAGATACTTCTCACAGTGTAATTACTACTATTCAGTCAGTCAGTCAGTTCAGTCGCTCAGTCGTGTCCGACTCTCCGCGACCCCATGAATCACAGCACGCCAGGCCTCCCTGTCCATCACCAACTCCCGGAGTACACTCAAACTCATGTCCACAGAGTCGGTGATGCCATCCAGCCATCTCATTCTCCGTCGTCCCCTTCTCCTCCCGCCCCCAACCTTTCCCAGCATCAGAGTCTTTTCCAGTGAGTCAACTCGTCGCATGAGGTGGCCAAAGTATTGCAGTTTCAGCTTTAGCATCAGTCCCTCCAATGAACATCCAGGATTGATCTCCTTTAGAATGGACTGGTTGGATCTCCTTGCAGTATAAGGGACTCTCAAGAGTCTTCTCCAACACCACAGTTCAAAAGCATCGATTCTTCGGCGATCAGCCTTCTTCACAGTCCAACTCTCACAACCATACATGACCACGGGAAAAACCATTGCCTTGACTAGACGGACCTTGGTTGGCAAAGTAATGTCTCTGCTTTTTAATATACTATCAAGGTTGGTCATAACTTTCCTTCCAAGGAGCAAGCGTCTTTTAATTTCATGGCTGCAATCAGCATCTGCAGTGATTTTGGAGCCCAAAAAAACAAAGTCTGACACTGTTTCCACTGTTTTTCCATCTATTTCCCATGAAGTGATGGGACCAGATGCCATGATCTTTGTTTTCTGAATGTTGAGCTTCCAACCAACCTTTTCACTCTCCTCTTTCACTTTCATCAAGAGGCTTTTGAGTTCCTCTTCACTTTCTGCCATAAGGGTAGTGTCATCTGCATATCTGAGGTTATTATTAGGTGTGCTCAAATTAATACTTCGATACTGTAATGACTTCATCCAAATACGAAGTCCAGTTCAATTTTCATCTCAATTCAAAAAACTAAGGACTTTCAGACTAAAGAAACAGATATTTAATAGTAATCATCTGTGTACTTTACAGAATCAGTTCATTCTAACCTAAAAACTGTCTCAGGAAGAAAAAAGTAGGGAAAAAACCTTTTGTTAAATTGTTGGAGAAGTTTAAATGCTGTTACTTTGGACAGTCTTGAGCAACAAATTTCAGTGATCACTCTAAGTATAAAATCTTTTAAACACACTATTTAGCTGCCTCTCTGTTATATCAATTATATTTATATATAACAGAGTTACCTCTAAGCAGATAAATTAATAAACGAAGCTTTGGTTAATAAAATACATATCAACCAATCTCTGACAGCACTTTTATGAAGATAAATCCAAACACCTGTGCAAATAATATTTTTAATTGAACCAGACACTGATGATTTGGAAAATTATATATAATTATATTATGTACTATATATATCATCTTTATTTAGCTGTAATATGAAACATACATGTACATGCTTTATAATTTATCTTACCTAAACAACATAACGGAGAAGGCAATGGCAACCCACTCCAGTAGTCTTGCCTGGAAAATCCCATGGACGGAGGAGCCTGGTCGGCTGCAGTCAAAGGGGTCGCTAAGAGTCAGACACAACTGAGCAAATTCACTTTAACTTTTCACTTTCACGCATTGGACAAGGAAATGGCAACCCACTCCTGTGTTCTTCCCTGGAAAATCCCAGGGATGGGGGAGCCTGTTGGGCTAACGTGTATGGGGTCGCACAGACTTGGACACGACTGAAGCAACTTAGCAGCAGCAGCAATAAACAACATAAAGATTAAAAAAAATGTACAGATCAGGTTGAATCATACCAAATTACTACTTTATAGTTCAGAAATGGTTAAATATTCAGTAATTATATGTGGTTTGACCTAAGACAATATGCTTTTTCTTCAACCATGCCATATGGATAAAAACTTCTAATCAATGCACTACATATACCTTCTAACGATATTTTAGGTACTGGGAATGGCAATAATATTTGCAAAGGATGAACTTTTGCAGAAATATAAGACTTCAGTCAAGGACCTATTTCAACTGAAATTATGTCATTTCCTGTTTTGTTTTTCTTTAATGAAAACCATAATTTCAACTAAAGATGAGACAAACAAATGCTCATACGAATCTTACAACAGAAGGAAGAAAGAGAGAGAGAAAAAAGACCCATTGAACTGTTTTTAACGGTATTTGTTCCTGCTACATAAACAGATTGTATGGCAGAGCTATTTATGTTACAGAAACACACACATACACATATATATGTGTGTGTGTACACATATGTTAGGAGATGAAGCACAGTAAACACCCTTTCCCTACATAGCAACAGATCAATTATAACACATGTAAGGGTTACTATGTCATTATATGAAATGATCTATGTGAAACTTGAAAATTGTAAAACACGATAGAATCAAAAGAATCTTTCAATGAAAAAAAAAAAAACATTTAGGCAATGGGATCATACTTCTCAATAATTACCTTAAATGTAAATGGGTTGAATGACCCAACCAAAAGACAAAGGCTGGCTGAATGGATACAAAAACAAGACCCCCATATATGTTGTCTACAAGAGACCCACCTCAAAACGAGGGACATATACAGACTGAAAGTGAAGGGCTGGAAAAAGATATTCCATGCAAATAGAGACCAAAAGAAAACAGGATAGCAATACTTATATCAGATAAAATAGACTTTAAAACAAGGCTGTGAAAAGAGACAAAGAAGGAAACTACATAATCATCAAAGGATCAATCCAAGAAGAAGATATAACAATTACTAATATTTATGCACCCAACATAGAAGCACCGCAATATGTAAGACAATTACTAACAAGGATAAAAGGGGAAATTAACAATAACACAATAATAGTGGGAGACTTTAATACCCCACTCACACCTATGGATAGATCAACTAAAGAGAAAATTGACAAGGAAACACAAATGTTAAATTATACAACAGACCAGTTAGACCTAATAGATCTCTATAGGACATTTCACCCCAAAACAATGAATTTAACCTTTTTCTCAAGTGCACATGGAACCTTTTCCAGGATAGATCACATCCTGGGCCATAAATCTAGCCTTGGTAAATTCAGAAAAATTGAAATCATTCCAAGCATCTTTTCTGACCACAATGCAGTAACATTAGATCACAATTACAGGAGAAAAACTATAAAAAATGCCAACATATGGAGGCTGAACAACATGCTGCTGAATAATGAACAAATCATAGAAGAAATCAAAAGAGAAATCAAAATATGCATAGAAATGAAAGAAAATGAAAACACAACAACCCAAAACCTCTAGGATACTGTAAAAGCAGTGCAAAGGGGGAAGTTCGTAGCAATACAGGCACACCTCAAGAAACAAGAAAAAAGTCAACTAAATAACCTAATGCTACATCTAAAGAAAGCAGAAAAGGAAGACATGAAGAACCCCAGGGTTAGTAGAAGGAAAGAAATCGTAAAAATTAGGGCAGATATAAATGCAAAAGAAACAAAAGAGGCCACAGCGAAAATCAACAAAGCCAAACGCTGGTTCTTTGAGAAGGTAAATAAAATTGACAAACCACTAGCCAGACTCATCAAGAAACAAAGGGAGAAGAACCAAATCAATAAAATTAGAAATGAAAATGGAGAGATCACAAATGAAAACACAGAAATACAAAGGATTATTAGAGAATACTATCAGCAATTATATGGCAATAAAATGAATAACCTGGAAGAAATGGACAAATACCTACAAAAGTACAACTTTCCAAAACTGAACCAGGAAGATATAGAAAATCTGACAGACCCATCACAAGCACTGAACTAGAGGCAGTAATCAGAAATCTTCCAGCAAACAAAAGCCCAGGTCCAGACGGGTTCACAGCTGAATTCTACCAAAGATGCAGAGAAGAGCTAACACCTGTTCTACTCAAACTCTTCCAGGAAATTGCTGGGGAAGGGAAACTTCCAAACTCATTCTATGAGGCCACCATCACCCTAATCCCAATACCTGCTAAAGATCCCACAAAAAAAGAAAACTACAGGCCAGTATCACTTATGAACATAGATGCAAAAATCCTTAACAAAATTCTAGCAATCAGAATCCAACAACACATTAAGAAGATCATACATCATGACCAAGTGGGCTTTATCCCAGGAATGCAAGGATTCTTCAATATCCACAAATCAATCAACATAATACACCACATTACCAAACAGAAAAATAAAAATCATATGATTATCTCAATAGATGCAGAGATAATCTTCGACAAAATTCAACATCCATTTATGATAAAAACCCTCCAGAAAGTGGGAATAGAAGGGAAATAGCTCAACATATTAAAAGCTACATATGACAAACCCACAGGAAACATTATCCTCAACGGTGAAAAACTGAAAGCATTTCCCCTAAAGTCAGGAACAAGACAAGGGTGCCCACTCTCACCACTACTATTCAACATAGTTCTGGAAGTTTTGGCCACAGCAATCAGAGCAGAAAAAGACATAAAAGGAATCCAAATTGGAAAAGAAGAATTAAAACTTTCACTGTCTGCTGATGACATGATCCTCTACACAGAAAACCCTAAAGACTCTACCAGAAAACTACTAGAGCTAATCAATGAATACAGTAAAGTTTCAGGATATAAAATCAACACACAGAAATCACTTGCATTCCTATACGCTAATAATGAGAAAATAGAAAGAGAAATTAAGGAAACTATTCCATTCACTGTTGCAACAAAAAGAATTAAATACTTAGGAATATATCTACCTAAGGAAACAAAAGACTTGTACATAGAAAACTATAAAACACTAGTGAAACACTAATCAGAGGACACTAATAGATGGAGAAATATACCGTGTTCGTGGATTGGAAGAATAAATATTGTAAAAATGAGTATACTACCCAAAGTAATTTATACATTCAATGTAATCCCTATCAAGCTACCAACACTATTTTTCACAACACTAGAACAAATAATCTCACAATTTGTATGGAAATACAAAAAAACTCGAATAGCTAAAGCAATATTGAGGAAGAAAAATGGAACTGGGGGAATTAACCTGCAGGACTTTAGGCTCTACTACAAAGACACAATCATCAAGACAGTATGGTACTGGTATAAAGACAGAAATATAGATCAATGGAACAAAATAGAAAGCCTAGAGATAAATCCACGCACCTATGGACACCTTATCTTTGACAATGGAGGCAAGAATATAAAATGGAGAAAAGACAGTCTCTTTAACAAGTGGTGCTGGGAAAACTGGTCAGCCACTTGTAAAAGAATGAAACTAGAACACTTCCTAACACCATACACCAAAATAAACTCAAAATGGATTAGAGAGCTAAATATAAGACCAGAAACTATAAAACTCCTAGAGGAGAACGTAGGCAAAACACTCTCTGACATAAATCACAGCAGGATCCTCCAAGACCCACCTCCCAGAATATTGGAAATAAAAGCAAAAATAAACAAATGGGACCTAATTAAAATCAAAAGCTTCTGCACAGCAAAGGAAACTACAAGCAAGGTGAAAAGACAGCTTTCACAATGGGAGAAAATAATAGCAAATGAAGCAACGGATAAAGGATTAATCTCCAAAATATACAAGCAGCTCCTGCAGCTCAATTCCAGAAAAATAAATGACCCAATCAAAAAATGGGCCAAAGAACTAAACAGACATTTCTCCACAGAAGACATAAAGATGGCTAACAAACACATGAAAAGATGCTCAACATCCCTCATAATCAGAGAAATGCAAATCAAAACCACAATGAGATACCATTTCACACCAGTCAGAATGGCTGCTATCCAAAAGTCTACATGCAATAAATGCTGGAGAGGATGTGGATAGAAAGGAACCCTCTTACACTGTTGGTGGGAATGCAAACTAGTACAGCCACTATGGAGAACAGTGTGGAGATTCCTCAAAAAACTGGAAATAGAACTGCCATATATAGATCCAGCAATCGCACTCCTGGGCATACACACCGAGGAAACCAGAATTGAAAGAGACACGTGTACTCCAATGTTCATTGCAGCACTGTTTATAATAGCCAGGACATGGAAGCAACCTAGATGTCCATCTGCAGACGAATGGATAAGAAAGCTTTGGTACATATACACAATGGAGTATTATTCAGCCATTAAAAAGAATACATTTGAATCAGTTCTAATGAGGTGGATGAAACTGGAGCCTATTATACAGAGTGAAGTAAGCCAGAAAGAAAAACACCAATACAGCACACTAACTCATATATATGGAGTTTAGAAAGATGTAAATGATAACCCTGTATACGAGACAGCAAAAGAGACACAGATGTATAGATTAGTCTATGGGACTCTGTGGGAGAGGGTGAGGGTGGGATGATTTGGGAGAATGGCATTGAAACACGTATGTTGTCATATGTGAAATGAATCACTACTTCAGGGTCAATGCATGTTATAGGATGCTCGGGGCTGGCATGCGGTGATGACCCAGAGGGAGGATAAAGGGAGGAGGGAGGTGGGAGGGGGGTTCAGGAGGGGGAACTTATGTAAACCCGGGGCGAATTCATGTCAATGTATGGCAAAACCAACCAATATAATATTGTAAAATAATTTGCCTCCAATAAAAAATAAATTAATTACAAAAAAAAAAAAAGAAAATGAAAGAAAAAAAAAAAGCTTTGGTGCATATACAGAATGGAATATTACTCAGCCATTAAAAAGAATGCATTTGAACCAGTTCTAATGAAGTGGATGAAACTAGAGCCTGTTATACAGAGTGAAGTAAGCCAGAAAGAAAAACACCAATACAATATACTACCACATATATATGGAATTTAGAAAGATGCAAATGATAACCTTGTATACGAGACAGCAAAAGAGACACAGATATATAGAACAGTCTTTGGTACTCTGTGGGAGAAGGTGAGGGTGGGAAGGTTTGGGAGAATGGCATTGAAACATGTATATTATCATATGTGAAACGAATTGCCAGTTCAGGGTCGATGCATGTTACAGGATGCTCAGGGCTGGTATGCAGGGATGACCCAGAGGGAGGATGAGGGGAGGAGGGAGGTGGGAGGGGGGTTCTGCAGGTGGAACTCATGTACACCTGGGGCAGATTCATGTCAATGCATGGCAAAACCAACCAATATAATACTGTAAAAAAAATAAAATAAAATAAAAATTAAATAAAAATGGTCCCAATTAAAAAAAAAAAAAGAGAGAGAGAGAGAAACCTGCTGGGGCTTGGAGCTTGGGATTGCAGTGCGTCCTCCGTCCTGCAAGGCAAAAAGTTTTTCTATCTGTTCGAATGAGCTGTTATGTTCTTACAATAAATTTTAAAGTTTAGGGATTTCACAACCTGTGTCATGGCACTCTGCCTCTAGTTCTGATGACTTTCTGAACAGGATCTGCATTCCTTAGAACCTCTGTGGATTTCTGATGAAAGCTGCCTCCCTCTCACCTTCTTTGGAAATAAAAAGTAGTGTTGGCAAAAAAGAAAAAAAAAAAAAACACCATTTAGACAATGTATGGAAACAATGCTTTTATAGACACTGCTTTCAAAAGGGGAAGTTACATGGTGACAGCAAATGAGTAAAGTTTGAGGCTACAACCTACAAAGTGGAACTGCTGAAACATTCAGGGATTGGCACCACTCGTCAGCATAGTTGCCTCATGTCAGAAGTGCTGCACAGTGCCTCTCTTCCAGCTACCCTCTGCTCTGCACCACATTCTCTGCTGCTGCTGATGCTGCTGCTGCTAAGTCACTTCAGTCGTGTCCGACTGTGCTACCCCATAGACATCAGCCCACCAGGCACCCCCATCCCTGGGATTCTCCAGGGAAGAACATTGGAGTGGGTTGCCATTTCCTTCTCCAATGTGTGAAAGTGAAAATGAACTCGCTCAGTTGTGTCCAACTAGTAGCGACCCCATGGACTGCAGCCCACCAGGCTCCTCTGTCCATGCGATTTTCTAGGCAAGAGGACTGGAGTGGCTTGCCATTGCCTTCTCCGACCACATTCTCTGTTCTCACCTAATTCACATTGAACCATGTCTCCTCCTACTCCTCCCTGTTCTGTCATGCCAGTGTCAGTCTGCTACTGGTGTGGTGAGGTAGCAGATGGAGAAACAAAAATGTTTATCAGCAAACCCAAGTCTTCAGGCTGTTGCTCTGTTTGCTCTCCTCGAGATTCAAGTTAAATAATGACATTAAAGGTCATCTTTAGATTTCTTTTTCTTCCTTCTAAAATTTGTAATCACTGATAAAGTCATCCCCCTAACGAGGGTTTGTCAGAAACTTACGTACACTCAGGTTTTTAAAAACAGAATTTTTACTTCTTTAGCTGGGAAGTAAAAAAGTAGCAAAATCCTGGGCATAAGGCCTGAATGGAACTACTTTCAACAAAAGATGGCAAAAGAAATAACGTTTTGACAAAAGGTGAGGTACATCTGGAAAGGAGGAAAATGCATTGTATAACAAATGTCGCTTGACAATAAATATGGGTGTAATTTTCTACACCCAGTGTTTATTCTGCAAACGATCTCAAACTATAAACTGTCACCCCCTTCCTACCATAAAAGGAAAATATCCCTAAGAATTCACTGAATCACTGCTATGATTCTGCATGCCTGTTGAGAGACCCATTTTCTGTTTTAACTTGTCCTTGCCAATCTTCTAAGTGGTCTATAATTCTCAACGATGAGTATTTTGTAGACGCTAAATCTAATCATTCTGACCTCTATAAAAGATATTCAGTGGGTGAGTAAGATGAAAAATGATGGTGCAGAAATATGAAAAGTTTGTTGAGATAACAATACGCCTACAACTATGGGTAACCATACTCCTTCAACAGAGGTAGCTTCTCTTCAGAGCTCTACTTCCATTTGAGTATTACTCATATTCCTGAAAAATAATCACACACAAAGCCTGTATGTGTATATTTGTTCCTATTTATTCAGTGGGTTTGATTTTAATTTTAACTATGAATCCCTAAGATTTAAAATGTGGCTCTAAAATGTAATTTTAGAAAATGATGACAAAAACAGCAGTTATAAGATCTATTGGACTATGGGTACATTTTACTCTTCACCTTTACATTTCAAATTTTGTGAGGTATCATGGAAGAAAATGTTTGCCTTCTTTTACTCAGTTTTCCCCAACTTAATGACAACTAAAAAATCAATTCCCACAGTTTATTTCAGAGAGTCAACAAGCAAATTATTTAGATGTAATGTTCCTATAAGAAAAGATAGTCAGATAATATAATATACTAATACATGCTGATTGTCTATCATGTTATTGCTGTTGTTTAGTTGCTAAGTTGTGTCTGACTCTTTGCAACCCCATAGTAGCCCGCCAGGCTCCTCTGTCCATGTAATTATCCAGGCAAGAATATGGGAGTGGGTTGCCACTCCCTTCTCCAGGGGCTCTTCCTGACCCAGGGATTGAACCTGCATTTCCTGCATTGACAGGCAGATTCTCTACCACTGAGACACCAGGGAAGCCCACTGTCTATCATAGAATACCCTAAAATAGTAAATATAGCAGAGTTTTAAAATTTACTATTGAAATAGTTATATTCCTTTCTCCATTACTTGCTTTCAGAAGAATCTCCTAGACACAGGAAACTACATTTTTATGCACAACCTAGCCTATGCCTGTCTGCTAATTCCATATATGCAAAAATATAATATATGAAAGTTTAATAACTTCTCTGAAGGCTGTCTACCAGAAGTCTATTTGAAAGAGGCCAAAGATATCCTATTCTGACCTTGATAAATAACACTGTTTTAAGAATGAGTTATAATATCTCATAGACAAGAAAATCTTATAGAATATGTATTGAGTATGATTATTTTTCTTGTATTGGGAGGCAGTACTTACTTTTTCCTGCTTGGTCGGAAAGCTAAAATTGATAAAGTCAGTGGAATAAAACACATATACATATGAGATATGTGAATAACAACTGAGATCATTAATTTATTACATGTGCATTTTATATCATTGCCTTCAAAAATTAGCTTAAATGTAAACTCTCATGTAAAGCTTGTTCTAACTTCTCAAAACATAAATGAGCATACCTCAGTTTTAATTTTTTGGAAATCCTAAATTTCTTTCTCTAAAAGTTAACTGTGCATCACTGAATTAACAACAACAAAGAAGTATTAATTGACATAGCGGCATAATTTTACCATAGCAGCAAATTGCTGGAAAATACTTGATTAGTTAAGGAAAGCATGAAATAATGGGAAAACACCTCCACTCTGAGTAGGAAGAGAACAGTGGCTTTCAGAGGTGTGGTAACAGTGGTGAATGAGTCAGCAAACACAGAGCAGATTATGGCAGCTTTAAACTGAATAGCTTTGAGCTATGACCATGAGGGTGGCAGCCTAAGCACCCAAGAGAAACCCAGGAACAGAGGTGTTATCTCCTTCTTTCCTATTGTACTAGGTGAGATTTCAACTCAGGGGTCATAGGAATTAAGTAAGAGTTAATTAGCGTTTTATGATAGTGACATAAACTGTTTATCTCTTCTGTGTGGCCTGAGGAAATAAGGTGAATTTGAAGTGAGGACATGACACCATTGTTTTTAATATGGTCTTGATCCTCTATAGTGATAAGTGTGAGTGGTATAGAGAAGATTATGGGCACGACTCTGGTTCTTTTTATGGGAGTTTGGAAGGCCTGCATTAAATACTTTCCTTTCTATTTGATTTTTGTCCTCAGCCTCTTGAACTTTAACCCATGCTGCAGTTTGTATTTTCTTATGTTAAGCTGATAAATATTAAACTCAATTCCACACACTCACATTAACTGTTTAGCATGGGAAAGAAATATTGTGTTAGGTATGGCAGAAGTCTTAGTCTCACGTTTATCCCTTTCCCCTTTCTTAATTTTGATTCTAATAGTTAACAGCAGGCAATCACAATACATTTCAAGACAGAAAATCATGAGTTCCATAAAAGAATTACAAGAAAATTGCTTGAATGTTCAAGGAAGACACACAGCCTCGAGTGGGTACTGATAATGAATGGAAAGCATCTAAGATGAAGCTCACAGGATGGTATATTTTATTTGAAACAAGGAATTCTTCTCTTAGGGTCAAATAAATGACATGACCTGATTCTTCTTTCCTACCTACCCCATTTATTCTCGTAACCAACATTTATCACTTGCTTGAGAATCTGTACCATGCACGAGTTGACAATTTTATCTCTAATCCACAAGACAAGATTCCATATAATTATGAAATATCGTTCATACAGTTAACGTTGTTTTGAAAAGCATTTCAAGAGAGCAGAATGGTGGTTACCAGGTGCAAGGGGGTGGAGGAATTGGAGCGATGTTGGACAAAGAGTACAAATTCCCATTGAAGAGAATATGAGTAAGTTCTGGGGATCTAATGTACAGCCTTGTGTTTATAAATAACAATATAGTGTTCTATACTTGAAAATTCATAAAATACTAGATATTAAATGTTTTCACCACTTAAAAAAAAAAGGTAATATCTTGTAATATGTTTGATGTGCTAGCTAACATCTATGGTGGTAATCATATTGCAGTATATAAGCTGATCAATACGTTATACACATTAAACTCACACAAGATTATATAGTAATTATATCTCAATAAAGCTGCAAAAACAAAGTAAAATAAAAAAGAGGTTTGCCACAGAAGAGTCATTAATTGCGGCCTTATAGTATCTGCATTGGTATATAATAACATTTCTGGTTAAGAAGGAGAAGGCGATGGCACCCCACTCTAGTACTCTTGCCTGGAAAATCCCATGGGCGGAGAAGCCTGGTGGGCTGCAGTCCATGGGGTCACGAAGAGTCAGACACGACTGAAGCGACTTAGCAGCAGCAGCAGTTGATTAAGAAACACTGAATATAACAACTCACAAATAAACTATCAGTTCTTTGAACTGATCCAAATGTTAAAAATTTTCCTTCAGTGGCTAAGTCCAGTGAGAAAGTCTCTTATATCATGAGAAAGGGGTTAATCACTATAATAAGAGAAAACAGTTAACTTTGGACTCAATATTTGATTGCTAAAACTATTAGGCCAATTTTAAAAATTTGTAAAGCAAGTGAGATATAAATGAAAATAAACTACAATTTTTCCTCAATAAGATATACATGTTCTATATAAATATATGAGCCATATGTATATATGCATGTGTGCCTATATAGGTAAATATGTTGTTTTCCCATTATGGGAATCTAATTAACTTAGGCAGCAGAAAGTAGCAGCTGTCTAGTAATACCAATAAGCAGATAAGCCCACATTATTTCTCTAGTGGACTTTAATACAAAATATGGGATACCATATATCACCGTGCAGTCCCTTACTGTACAATTTCATGACCAAAAGACCACATGAATGCCTATGGGAGGAAAGAGAGAATACCCAGAAGAGGATTTTTCTCCTTGGCCTTCTTTATTTTAAATGATTATATGGCTGACGGTGAGCTAAGAACTTGATTCCTTTTTCTCTTTTCCATAGGCAGTGATATGATTCACTTCACAGAGATACCCATGGTTAGAACTAGAAAAGAACTAGAAATTAACAACTGGAACCTATTTCCCTCTTATTGCACAAGAGTGATTCATATCACTTTTAATAACAGTTGAATTCTTGCATGACTGGGAAGAAAAATCTCAATGTGGAATGTTGACCCAGCTCAGTAAAAAGCTTTTAAAGCAATCAAGTGCTGGGATTCAATGACACACAACCACCTAATACCGAAGAAAACTACATAACAAGAACACTGAGAGGAAGAATGGTTGTTCCCTCTCTTAGAAGGAGACAGATTTAATGAGCTCATTGTATTTCCTATATACAAGTTAGTATTATATTAAAAACAAAACAAAACTTATTCATCTAGATGCATGCTATAGAGAAGCTGAACATCAGAGATTTGTTTTTAAGCAAGATTAAGGTGCTAAGGTGCTTAGTCACTCTGTTGGATCCAACTCTTTGTGATCCCATGGACTGTAGCCCACCAGGCTCCTCTGTCCGTGGGATTCTCCAGGCAAGAATACTGGAGTGGGTAGCCATTTCCTTCTCCAGGGGATCTTCCCAATCCAGGAACTGAACCCAGGTCTCGTGTATTGCAGGCAGATTCTTTATAACCCAAGCCACCAGAGAAGCTGTCTTAAGCAAGATTATAAGAAGCTAAATCAACTCTATCATTTTCATTGCTAAAATTTCTAAAATTTGACTAAGTTAACATGTCTTACTGCACAGTAATTATTATTATAGAAAGAAACTTGGAAAACGCAAGAAAAACAGAAAGCCAATACCTAAGTTTATAATAGGCATGGGAATTTAGGATTTTTTTTAAAGAAAGAAATCTCTGGGAATATCATAAATATGAAGATGCTACAATTTTTAATACCACACACACAATAAATTTTTTTTTGTTCTCACTTTCAGTGCAAACATATTATATTGAAATTATACAATAAGGCTTGGCCTATGGAATGTCAGAACAGAAGTAGCATACATTTAATTCTATGCTCCCACAATTAGCTACTCTTTAGTTTATGGATATTAAATCCTTTCATGATTTTTTTCCTTGCACGTGTAATTCTATGCTCTTATACTCCTTTATGGAGTAATCTCATACTTGTTTCCCAATATCAAGATCAAAATTCAGTTGCTCAGTAAAGCTTTCCTGGACTTCAGCAGTTGCTTGTTATATCGACTGCACTCTATAGCACTGAAGTTGATATCGGTACAATGAATTAACAAGCTGTACAGTCCATGGGATAGCAAAGAGTTGGACACGACTAAGTGCCTGACACACTCACACACTGTAATTTACTTGTTTAGAAATCTGTTGCTCTACAGTGTGGGAATCTGGATGGTAGATATTACACAATATTTATCTTTGTATCCTCAAGATGTCTGATATACAGATATTTAATAAAAATTTATTGGCTGAATTAGTGAGAATAAAATTGTAACAAAATGATTCTCAAGAGTAAATCAAGAGTGCATTTGCATATTGTACAAGTAGTACATTCAGACCTTCACTAATATTTAATATAGTTAAGAATTACAGGAAACATTTTTAAAGATATAAAACAATATTTGATGCATCTTAGCATCTGATAATACAAGGCAAAATCCGAAAACATATCATGTAGTAGTATTTAGATGGCTTTGGTAATTGAAAGCAATTTGATATGGAAATGAAAAAAATTGACTTAGAAGCTAGTGTTGATTATATTAACACCATAATGCCACATGGTGTGCATATTTTAGCATTTCAAGGGAAATTCTTTTCTCAATCTAGAGAACAAGTGAAAACAGAAGCAGTCTTAAGAGAATATGATGATTAGCACAGAAAGGGGGAAAATCATAAGAAAGAAACACTCTTTCTCTCCTTTAGTTTGGAAAAATTCAACTGAAATTAGAGCCTAATATATGTCTATTATTTCATCTAATATTTTAGCAATTAGTTTCAGGCTGCCTTGTTAAAGTTCATAGCCTCCAACAAGAATAACATGTGCAATTCCTTTCTCTATAATGAAGGTGATTTCTATCAAGGAAATAACATTGACCTACAATCAAAATTCAACGTGAATTCCAATTAAAAACAAAAATTTCTTAACATCAACAACTCAAACTGCTTTTCCTACACATTTCAACCATTCCTTTAAGTATAATACTTCAGTATATACTTAAGTATAACTTAAGTATAATGACAGTGGTATAATGATGAAAATACCCAAACCTACCTTTCAACTATTTAACCAAAGTTGAAAGTGAAAGTCGCTCAATCATGTCTGACTCTTGCAAATCCATGGATTGGAACCTCTGTCCATGGAATTTTCCAGACAAGAATACTGGAGTGGGTTGCCATTCCTTTTGCCAGTGCATCTTCCCAATCCAGGGACTGAACCCGGGTCTCCTGCATTACAGGCAGATTCTTTACAATCCGAGCCATCATAGAAGCCCATTTAACCAACAACTTCTTATAAATTTGAAAAGTTACAAAATGTAATACCTCACAAATACTCCTGTGTATGAAGTGAGCAAAGCACTTTTAATGTAGATTACTTAATTTAATTTTAGCAACACAGCCAAAGAAGCAAATATGACAATTATACTTATTTGGAGAAACCTAGTGATGAGAAAGGGCTTACCAAGTGGCTCAGTGTTAAAAAGTCCGCCTACAATACAGAAGCTGCAGGAGACAGAGGTTCAATCCCTGGGTGGGGAAGATCCCCTGGGGGAGAGCATGGCAACCCACTCCAGTATTCTTGCCTGGAGAATCCCATGGACAGAGGATCCTGGCGGGCAACAGTTCATGTGGTTACAAAGGGTCCAGCACGAATGCAGTGACTTGGCACACATGCAGTGATGAGAAAACTTATAAGCACATTGAATATCACACAACTAGTCACTTGCAGATCAAAGATTCTAACTCAGGCCCAATGACTCTAAATCTTATGAATCTACCCACCTAAAACCATTACTTTTATGTTTAATAATCCCAATTAAAAATAAAAAAAACAAAATTGATATCATTTAATATCATATAGTTTACCTTCATTTTCTTTGGAGAAAGGGGAAAATAGGATCTTGATTGAGGTTACCTTAAAATTAATATAATTTTAAAAACCGAAGACAATGCCAAAATTAGGCCTCCTTATTCATGTATCTGATGATTTAATAAAACCCTCAAACCAAAGATTCAAACAGAGTTTTCTTGAATAATCTACAAAATGGAGTCAAGAGAATTATTTTTAAATGCCCCAAAATGCATACTTATAACTTTCATTAAATATTTGTCATACTGCCATCTTCTGACAATTTTACCTATTTCTAATTAGAGTTCACAATATTAATTCAAATGGCATTTTTAGACTAATAAGGGATAGTTTTTGCTCAGTAAAAACACAAAATAAAAATGGTATACCATATTACTTCAGGTCCCATGAATAAAGCTTATGGATTTTAGAACTAAAATTATATCATTCCTCGGAAGGGTAAAATCCCAAGATATTAGTAAAATGCGTATTGAAATGGTCCTATTCTTGTCCTTTTACCAAACATGGAGGTTGACTGATAAACCTTTATAATCTTTTAGGCCATCTGTTCTATGTATTTGTGGGTCTCTGGTGTGCTATTTTTTAATTTTTTTTTAATACTACAAGAATGTTTCTATCCCTGTAAACAAGGGCAAGCATTACATATTTCAACTTTGGTTAGGGAGCAAACCAGCACAGATTACAAAGTGAAAAGCTTCAAACCCAAGACACTTTAGGCAATAGTGCACAACATGCTAGATGACACTACTTATTTACAAAATGCTTGATGGCACCACTGCTCTCTAATATGCTACATAAAGAATCAGAGAAAAGACAGAAGAGCAGAGTTCTACAAATTCTGGTGTTGGGTCAGGGAATTGGTACATGGGGTGGGATTCCTATGACATGAGGGTGCTCTATGATAGTGGCTGGGCAGCATGATATAGGAAACAGCAGAGAAAACATTAGCTGCTAGATGGTGATCCCAACCCTAAGGAAACATCCACAACTTGTCCTCCAGTGGCCTGCATGATCCAAGGCTGGCCAATATCTTCATTCCTTGCTCATAAAGTTTCCAATTTAATCTACCAAAGGATTCACCTCCTTTCTCCACCTATCATTCATATCAACCAATGTCCATGCCCCTAACTCAACAGTAGAATATAAAGGGGGAATGTAATTGTTACCAAGCTTTTTGTTCTTTATTATCTAAGAAAAACAACCACTGAGATAGTCCTTTTACTACAAATGGATAGAATAAAACCCTTACCCTCAACTCACCTTGTGTAACTAAAAAAGTAAGAATATTACTTTTTAAATGAAGTTGGAGAAGGGAAGGAGTGTCAATATGTTGTTTAACTAAGTAGATATGTTAGTCAAAATAAGGCAAAATAGGATTGAAACAGAATAATGCCCAATATTACATAAATTTGTACTCACTCTTTATGCTGATCTACTTTATGTGTGATTTTAATCTCTCTATCCCATGGGCCTGTTTTAGCAAAACAATATTTCAGTTTGTCAAAGATAAAGTGCACTGTGCATTGATTTCACTGTTTTGTCCATTTCCTTTGCCAACAGGGACAGAACAAAATTTAAAGATAAGAGTGCTTCATAACAAGTTCATCCCAAAGTAGCTCCTGGCCTCATCAGAGTTTAATGAGACATTCAACCTAAGAAATAAATAAAATGACATTTTTGGATCATGTTTAATGAAGCGGGTACCTACAGAAGCTCTAGATTGCAATAGTATTCTTATAATCTGTAGAGAATACGGCAGGAACATGTCATCAATCATTCGGGACAATATGGTACTCTGGAATAGAAACTATTGAACCTCAGTAGCTCCTGGGTTCAATCACAGCCCAGAACAAGTTTTTTGTTATGTCAGTACCATAAAGTAGTTTGCACGTGTCTGTGTTAATTCCATAGGTCAGTGTGTCATCAATTGTCATAACCACATAAAAACAGCCAGTGTCTGTGAAACTGAATGAACAAAGCCAGGACAGATACAATGCTGGTGTAAGGTGGGGTGAGAAACAGTACAATTTTCCTAAAATGGAAATGAAAATAAGCTGAGTGTAGCATGTCTAAATGAAACGTTAAGAAGCTATCCTAGTTAAGAAGAGATTTTTGTACAAATCATATCAAAAGGAAGATAAAAAGTGGTCCTAATAGAAAGGATGCACTTAACCTATCATAACAGGTGGGAAGGGCACAAAATCACATTTGGCATGTATAATTCCAAATCAGCAAGATATTTCACTTAAAAATTAAGTGAGAATAATTTTAAAGTATCTCAATATTTGCAAATACAAATATACTAAGTGATAGTTATAATTCATGATAAGATTTTTAAAACTATAATCATATAATGATAATTAGAGAATGAGGAAACATTAAGACTGAATACATGTTATTTAAAAAATTCACAGGCAAGAAAGAACAAAATACTTAACCTCAGTAAATAAATGGACAAAACCGAAAATAACTGGTAAAGTTAATTTTAAAGACGGGAAAACACTCTCCTTCATTCACAGTATAGAAATTTAAATTACAACAAAATACATTTATGACGATATTTATTGGCACGATTCTTAAAAAGCTTTTTATTTTAAAATTTCTATTGAGTTTGTTTATTTTTCACATATGCCTCAATCTCTCTTTGAAAGTAGGAGTAACAATAAACAAAACAGATAAAAATTACTGGCTTCCCCGGTGACTCAGATGTTAAAGAATCTGCCTGCAATGTGGGAGACCTGAGTATGATCCCTGGGCCAGGAAGATCCCCTGGAGAAGGGAATGACTACTCATTCCAGTATTCTTGCCTGTAGAATCTGATGGACAGAGGAGCCTGGCAGGCTACATTCCATGGGGTCCCAAAGAGTCAGACAGGACCAAGTGACTAACACTTTCACTGTGATAAGGTTGTGGTGAAAGTCATATATTTATTTATTCCAGATGGTTGATATAATCTTCCTGGAAGTCATTTTGTTCCAGAAACCTCAAGAGCAGAAGAAATGTTTATAGATCTTGGCACATTTAAAGGAAATAATATATATATTTAAAGAGAGAAATTGTACAGCTTTTTTTAGTGGTAAAAACATAGAAGTCTTTGTGTCTTATAGAATGACACTGATTTAATGAAGTTAAACACATAAATTGGAGTCAAGATTACATAATAATTACAAGGAAAATGTAGCAATACAGAATATTATGCTTTAAAACTATTAATCATAATAAATGCAAAAGAAGACCACATAATTCTATAAACATTATTGATGAACAAAAACTTGGGGGGCATAAAATGGAGATAAAAAGAACTAATCCATGTCTTAGATTATTGAGAGAGGGGATATTAAACATATCCTTTCATTTCTTTAATGTTGCTTAAAAAATAAAAAAAAGATAGAAATTAAAATAATGCAAAGCATTACATAATATTCCACTTAGTTCTGGGTGAACTGAATGAAAATCCTACTCAAAGATATTTTCAGTAAGAACAGTTGTTAGAATATTTTATTATCTTTAAACACTCAAAGATTCCACACATTCCTCCCTAAATATATATTTCCACAGAAAAGAAACTGTTTTACATATTACATTGATACAGAATTGTGTTAAACATTCCCTTTTGGCTAAAGTAGCTAACAGAGAAGAAGCAACCCTTATCTAATACTAACTAATGCATTAATTAGACCCAAAGTAATCTGGAAACAGAATGAAACAAATTATAGCAAATTAAAATCTATTTTGAGGCAAAATTTATTCTTCCAATCTGAATCACAGAATAGGTCAACTCCTGTAAAGTTAATCTGCCTTCAGGCAGGTGAATATATAATCAACAAAGATAAATGGGTTTCTATCCTCTTCCTGAGTTTCATTAAGCTTTTTGAAAACAGGGACTGTGTCTTATTTACTATTATATTGCCTATGACAGTGTTGGTCACACAGTAAGTTCTGGATAGATGGATAGAAAGTCTTTAAAGGAAAAGAAAACAGTTCTTATTTCCATGATGATTCACTCTGGTGGCAGAGTCCTTCCTTTTAAAAGTTAAAACAAGAATTTCAGTAATAAACAATCACAGCTGCATATGCTTTTATCTACATGGGTAGTGCCTGGTTACCAACACTTACTGAAAATATTATTTTTGTGTAGTTCCTAGAAGTTTATTAATCAGGTACTGAGCAGAAAGTGGGCTTCCCTGGTGGCTCAGATGGTAAAGAACCTGCCTGCCAATCCAGAAGACACGGGTTTGATCCTGGGTTCAGGAAGATCCCCTGGAGAAGGAAATGGCAACCCATTCGATAATTCTTGCCTGAGAAATGCCATAGACAGATGGAGCCTTGTGGGCTACAGTCGATGGGGTTGCAAAAGATTTGGCCATGACTTAGAGAAACAACAACAGCAAACAGAAAATATGAATGAAAAATGTAGTGCTCTAATTGTGACTCATACTTCCTAGCTTTATAATTTGGGGTCACGTTACCACTCATTTTCCTCACCTATAAAATGTGATGATAATAGTCCTAACTTCGTAAGGTCATTGAAAGGATTAAATAAATTCATGTAAAATACTTAGAACACCTCTGATATACACTAAAAACCAAATAAACGTGAGCTGTTACTATCAATTATATTGGCATGTTGTTACAAACTTGTCATTGACAATCTTAAATATATTCATAAGTGCTTGTAGAGTGACTTTCAATCTAACTTGAGTTTATATTCTGTTTACAGTTATAAACAATTTGAGAAAAACTCTGCATCTATATTATACAATTGATAACATTTTCTTTTTTTTGCCATGTGGATATTTTCTTTAGGGTCTTCCTTGGTGACTCGAACAGTAAAGATTCTGCCTGCAATGCAGGAGACCTGGGTTCAATCCCTAGATTGTGAAGGGAATGGCTACCCACCTGAGTATTCCTGCCTAGAAAATTCCATGGACAGAGGAGCCCGACAGGCTATAGTCCATGGGGTTGCAAAGAATAGGAGATGACTGAGCAACTAACATCCTTTTCTTTATGTGATTAAACATGGAAATATCCAATAACCTATTAACTTAATCAGAAACAGCAATAAGGATACTGCTAGCATGATAATGGGTTGGTTAGAAGCAGTGCCAAAATTCAATAAAATGACATTAGGTTTGATTCAATTTCTAAGAGACTGGAAGTGGCAAATATCAGGAGGCAATGAGGGGATAATTGGAGGTCACTGAGACACTGACAATAGAATGAGGGAGATGCCAAAATCCACAATATAAAGCAAATTCAGAAAATATAGTCAAGGCAATTAGTAACAAAGACATAGAAACAGGGTCACAGGCCATCAAAATAACTCTGCCAAATGATATTATTCCTGCCAAGGATGCTTTTAATGTGTCACGAGTATACATCACATTGAGTGTGCCTGATAGCATCTTAAAAGTATTGTCGTCTGACCCTCGACAGGTATGATCATCTTGACTTTTTTGGTCAGATATAACTACTTAAAGTCACCAATTTTTAAAAGTTAGTTTTAGTATAAGCTCAGCCGAGCTTAAAATGAGTCAAATACTAAATATTGATGTTCAATTATTCTTCACCCTTCACCATCACAGGAGATACAATGAAGAGATATGGATATTATACATTGACTGTTTGAATACATGTGTTATACAAGGTTCTGAATGTTTTCTATGTATGATCCAAGGTATTCAATGTGCCAATCTGGGAAAGATTTTATAACACAAGTATCCATTTTCCCTATTAAACTTCACAGTGAGTATGAAACAGCATTTTAGGACCCCATGATAAAGTATGTTCATAATCACTCCACCATTTAAATAGGTTGATCTTTTTATAATATGTCATTTCCAGGAGTAGAACAGAAGAGGCAGACTTGAAGGATACTATTAAAAAGGTACGCATTTTATTATACTTGGTCTAGCTCTTTTAAAAGTAGGTAACATTTAAAAAGTACTTAAGTCCAGAAAAGAAATTTAAGAGATCATATATTCAGATTTCTTCATGGCCAAAAGAGTTTCAAATAATTCAATTCCATAGAAATAAGAGCAAAAGTCAAAGTGTTAAGTTGCTATTAATACCAACATGGTAATAAGGAATCCTCCTTTTTTATTCCCACTTCCCCCAGCCCAGGCTCAAATCAGACCTGAAAACAGCAGTTGGTATGCAAAGGTCTCAGCTTCAATGCTGAGAAGACTAACATTTTAACAAGAACGAGACTGTTCTGAGATATTTTTAAAAAAGAATAAGGAAAAATAGGCACTGCTTCAATAAATGGGCAAGGAGCATAATACGAAGGAAAAAACTGTCACTAGAGTAAGCTTTCCATAAAAGTTTGCTTCGGAGACTGAAATGTAGAATTATGCCACTCCATATCCTGGGTGTTCATGGGAAGGACTGATGCTACAGCTGAAACTCCAATATTTTGGCACCTCACGCAAAGAGCTGACTCACTGGAAAAGACTCTGATGCTGGGAAGGACTGGGGGCAGGAGGAGATGGGGACGACAGACCATTCTCTGGATAGCTGGATGGCATCACCGACTCGATGGACATGAGTTTGAGTGAACTCCGGGAATTGGTGATGGAGAGGGAGGCCTGGCGTGCTGTGATTCATGGGGTTGCACAGAGTCAGACACGACTGAGCGACTGAACTGAACTGAACTGATATCTCAGTATATATTATAAATTCACAGGTACACACATAGACACATGAGTAGGTATTATTTTTCATTGTTATTCAGCCGCTCAGTCGTGTCTGACTCTTTGCGACCCCATGGACTGTAGCACATCAGGCTTCACTGTCCTTCACTATCTCCTGGATTGAGTTGGTGATGCTACATATTCCATGTACATACAAGGAATAGAAGCAGTTTAAATATATGATGATAAACCAAGCTATTTTTATAAGCTTCGTATGATCAGTTTTTGTGCTATGATTACCCAGGGATTGAACCCAGGTCTCCTGCACTGCAGGCAGATTCTTTACTGAATGAGCTACCAGGGAAGCCTAAAACATACATATAATATCTATACCTATAGATACATAATCATCAATAAACAACCTTATAGGGTGATTGTCCGATTCTAGGCTAGCTGACTATTGTAAGGGAAGACTGAAAAAATGGGAAGACTGAAGTCAGTAAGCATTACCTCCCTAGAGAAGCCTGCTGATGGCTAGGCTCTCTGCCTCCCACCTGCTATCAACCCAAATCTACCCTCCCAAGCTACCTTAATCTCTGCTTGTTAATTCTTTCTATTAATATATTGACCTCTCATCTTTAATAAAGTTTGAGCACAGCTCCCATGCCAACCTAACATATTTTGAAATACAAAGTATGTTTCCTGCTTTATTTTCTTAACAATGTATAACACTGTCAAAGTTTGAGGGGGATCTGTGAGCTGTTAGGAATGGAAATATCAAAGGAATGTGTGAGGTAATCAACACAACTTTACAATAAAGAAGGACCACATTGCTTATCCTATGTAGGTGAAAGTCAATATAAATATGTGATTCAACCCGTCAAGTGCTTACTTGTCTATACTCAACACTGCACTAACAGATAAAAATGTGGTAGCTGGTATGGATTGTTCACCTGAAGTCTCATGAAATGAAAGATCAAAAGGAAAAATATATTTAGGGCATTGTTGATGGTTTGTAAACTTGCAATAACACGCTACATAAAGATATTATAATTGCATAAGGATACTGATTATAGCGGAGAAGGCAATGGCAACCCACTCCAGTACTCCTGCCTGGAATATCGCATGGACAGAGGAGCCTGGTGGGCTGCAGTCCATGGGGTCACGAAGAGTCAGACATGACTGAGCGCCTTCACTTTCACTTTTCACTTTCATGCATTGGAGAAGGAAACGGCAACCCACTCCGGTGTTCTTGCCTGGAGAATCACAGGGACAGGGGAGCCTGGTGGGCTGACATCTATGGGGTCGCACAGAGTCAGACATGACTGAAGCAACTTAGCAGCAGCAGCAGCAGCAGTGATTATAGATGCAAATATAATAAATATAAATACAAATACATTTGTGCTTGTATATACATATGTACATATATACACACACATAATATACATATTCAAATTAAATATGTTCTAGTTTCATATTCTTTGGAAATTTTTATGGGACTTTTGTGACCTTATACATTATTGGACAATTTTAGTTTAAAAGAGATGTTAAATATTCTATTTCATACAAATAGATTATATTCCTTATATTATATTCCACGTATACTCTCTATACACACACACACAAATATATATATATATACATTTTTTTTCTTTTCTTTTCTCCCCTCACTGATATGACCAGCATATTTTAAGCAAAACATAACATCCTTAGGATACTTTTATACCTCTCTAGAGTTATCCAAAGAGTTGTTCTGTTTTTTCTCTCTTTCTTTTAACATAAGATGAGCTTCTCAACAAACAAGACACATGCACAAGAATCATTCATTCGTATTATCTTTTGAAAGAAACAAATGGTGTTCAGCTGACTGTCATAAAGCTGCCAGGCTCTCTGCTTGAGTCCTAAAAAGCTCTCTAAGTGATGCAAACGTAACTGGCTTGCTTCAAAATACTGAGTAGTCCTTTCTTTACTGTTTATTTTTATGCAACTAGAAATACACAAGGCATGGGAAATAGCAAAAAGAATTGAAGTAACCAGTTTTGAAAGAACAAGCTGGACAAATGGCATTAGCAAATATCTTAGTCCTTGACAGTCAACTTGGCTTTGGTCAGGGATACCTCAAATTTTACCTAGGGGAAAGGCAAAAGAGTAGCCATTATGACAAGGAAGCTACTAATTCTGTAACTTGCAAGGATAAATATCACCCTCCCTTGCCCTTTGGAGAAGGGAATGGCAACCCACTCCAGTATTCCTGCCTGGAGAAACCCATGGACAGAAGAGCCTGGCAGGCTATATAGTCCATGGGATTGCAAAGAGTTGGACATGATTGAGTGACTAACACAACACCTGCCCCTGGTAAACAAAACAACTGGAACAAATGTCACCAATAATATGTGAGGTACCTTAAATGTATTTTAAAATGCAGATATAGCTCATTTTCTACTATAAAATTCTTTTCCTCAAAAGTAAGCTCATTAAACTTATGTATTGAATCAATTGTTACATGCCTGAAGGAAGTTTATAACTTGCACATATAACCTTACAGCATATAAATAACCACTCAAACTGCTGCCTCTTTTTATGGACCTAGACTGTTCTAATTAGAAGTATTCTTAAAGTAGACATATGTACAAATTGAAACACTTAACATTTAACAGCTATTAGGAAGTTTGGACGGAAAAGGCGGTGCGATCATTTGAGCATTCTTTGGCATTGCCTTTCTTTGGGATTGGGATGAAGACTGACCTCTTCCAGTCCTGTGGCCACTGCTGAGTTTTCCAAATTTGCTGGCATATTGAGTGCAACATTTTCACAGCATCATCTTTCAGGATTTGAAATAGCTCAACTGGAATTCCATCACCTCCACTAGCTTTGTTTGTAGTGATGCTTTCTAAGGCCCACCTGACTTCACATTCCAAGATGTCTGGCTCTAGGTCAGTGATCACACCATCGTCATTATCTTGGTTGTGAAGATCTTTTTTGTACAGTTCTTCTGTGTATTCTTGCCACCTCTTCTTAATATCTTCTGCTTCTGTTAGGTCCATACCATTTCTGTCCTTTATCGAGCCCATCTTTGCATGAAATGTTCTCTTAGTATCTCTAAGTTTCTTGAAGAGATCTCTTGTTTTTCCTAGTCTGTTGTTTTCCTCTATTTCTTTGCATTGATCACTGAGGAAGGCTTTCTTATCTCTCCTTGCTATTCTTTGGAACTCTGCATTCAGATGCTTATATCTTTCCTTTTCTCCTTTGCTTTTTGCTTCTTTTCTTTTCACAGCTATTTGTAAGGCCTCCCCAGACAGCCATTTTGCTTTTTTGCATTTCTTTTCCATGGGGATGGTCTTGGTCCCTGTCTTCTGTACAATGTCATCAACCTCTGTCCATAGGTCATCAGGCTCTCTATCTATCAGATCTAGTCCCTTAAATCTATTTCTCACTTCCAGTGTATAATCATAAGGGATTTGACTCTTCTGTTGACCATGATGGCTATTCCATTTCTTCTAAGGGATTCCTGCCCACAGTAGTAGATATAATGGTCATCTGAGTTAAATTCACCCATTCCAGTCCATTTTAGTTCACTGATTCCTAGAATGTCAATGTTCACTCTTGCCATCTCCTGTTTGACCACTTCCAATTTGCCTTGATTCATGGACCTAACATTCCAGGTTCCTATGCAATATTGCTCTTTACAGCATCGGACCTTGCTTCTATCACCAGTCACATCCACAGCTGGGTATTGGTTTTGCTTTGGCTCCACCCCTTCATTCTTTCTGGAGTTATTTCTCCACTGATCTCCAGTAGCATACTGGGCACCTACCGACCTGGGGAATTCCTCATTCAGTATCCTATCGTTTTGCCTTTTGATACTGTTCATGGGGATCTCAAGGCAAGTGTACTGAAGTGGTTTGCCATCCACATACTCCATCCTAATTTCAGACAACAGTCATCTACAGCTTGTTTTCTTTCTTTTATTTTCTTAATTTATGCGTTTTTAAACTAGATTGAAGAAATTTAGTTTATGATATGGTGTGAGGTTAGGAACTACACCCCCCTATCCAAATAGTTTAACAAATTATTACAGAAATGTTGATTAAGTAATCTCTCCCTGGGGAACACAGATAAAATCTGAGACATGATTTTGATGAATTTAAAATAAAAATGGACTTTAAAAAAATGAATGCAAACTCTTTCACTTGCTAACATAATTAATATGCTTCTATACAGTGTTAAACTACAAAATGGTTCATTTAATCAAGCTTATGATTTTATACTTAAGTTTTAACTCTAGAACAATACGATTTATTCTCTTCCCTCCCTTCACATCATGGTGTGTGGAGTAAGTTACCCCAGAAGGTAGAACCACTAAAACAGATTTAACAATTTGAAAACATTTAAAAGATGTTATAATGAGAATGGGATGCTTAAGAATGATATCAGTCAGAATTGGAAGGAGGGATACATTTTAAGAATAATATGCAAAGAGAAGCAACAGCATGGATCTGAGATATGGAACAAACGCAAGATTTGCAGTCATATGAGCTGAGATTTCAGTCCTGACTCTGCCATTTACTAGCTAGTTGCATAGTTTAGGGCACACAGATTAGATAATGCAGCTTAATTTTTGTCATCGACTAAATGAGAATAACATCATTTACATCCTCACAGCATGGCTGAGAAAAATGACTGACAATGTAAAGAATGTATTGAAAACCAAAAAGAAATAAATGCATTTTATTATATAAAGTATCATGAATGTAAATTATTATGATGATAACAAACTTATTTATAGGTCAGAATTAGAACCCATCATATGTGGATTTAAAATTTCTACCTGGCTTCATATACTAATTCCAGCACAGAAAACAAACTTACTAGGCATGTTCTTGGGTCAGATAATAATTTATAAGATGCTAAAATCCTGCTTGATAAAGAGGAAAATAAAATAAGTGATTATAGCATGTTATTAAATGCATCATATCAGTACCCATTCTATTCAACTTATCAGCAAAAACTTCACCGGAAAATTAAATAGCTTTTCCAGCACCAGGAGGCAGCCAAGTAGAATGTAATCAAGGCCTTTCTTAAATGATACGAATGAGGAGACAGCTTAGTACTAGAACAAGGACGATGAAAGGCCTTAAATTTTTGACAAATGCACCTTTAATTCACTTTGATAAAATAAGAGGCAAGTCAGTAATTTAAAGTACATGACACACTATCAACTGCATAATGAAGATAACCCAATGCAACACTGGCATATTAAAATATAGGAGCCATGAATCTGGTAAAATTAGAAAAATAAAAGGGATAAAGGTAAGGTCTATTTATTAAAGAAAACAGGCAACCAATTGCTTGATCCAGAGCTCTGGGGTAGGAAAGTGGATGCTTGGGTTTTAGTTTCCAGAGGGGACTACCAAACAGAGAATCAGCAGGGGAAGGACTCTGTAGGACTAGGAGCAAGGACTAGGAGCAAGAACCAAGAACTTTTGACTTCAAATAATGGAGTGGGGTGAGGACTGGCAGTGATTTACATTCTAAAGACCAGCTCACCTAGCTCATTCAGCTCCCCTTAGCAAGCGCCTCTTGCTAAGGAGCAACATGGGAGAGCAGCCCCAGTGAGCCTCACCCTGATGTTGCTCATCTAAAGCTGCTCTCACGTATACTTTGAAAAGTTTCTAAAAGCTGAACAAGATCAACTTTAAACACTACTGGTAGTATTAAGAGTGCTTGGTTTTGACTTCCCATCATTCTCGCAAAACAAAAGTAGGCCCACAAAAAACCTTGAAACCTTATCCCAATCAGTACAACATTCTAGAATCCACCATCCCCCTATTTTACCCTTGTGATGGCTCATGCCACTATAACTAAAAATCTGTGTCCCTCGAAATATGGGTGGTTTGGAGACCAGTGCATTAAAGTAACACAAAGAACAGGCTATGAACAGTATGCATGCACACAGTTTGGTTGAAAAACACAGCTCAACACTGGCAGCTAAGCAAGTAACTAGAAACCCTGATTAAACACAAAATCTGTTTTTTGCTAATTCTTTGTTATTTAAGATTGGTAAAGTCGTTTTTCCACTGTCGATATGAAACGTATTCTCCAACAGCACTGGGTGTTTGTGTCCTAAGCAAAAACACCCATGCACATTGCACTCAAGAAAACAAGCCAAGGAAAAGTAATCAGAGTAGGCAGCCTTAAATGCCCATGTGGTGACAATCTCCACCTCTGCTTTTACCTTAAGAACTCTGCCATCATCACACCTGCCTAGCCCTAGTTAAGCACCTCTCAAGGGCCGTACCCTATAGCACCAGGCAACACATACGATCGCTAGCTTTAAAGGTTACATTTTCTAAAAATAAATCCTACTCACTTTTTGCTTTCTTTTTCTTTTTGGCTAGGCAAAGGGCAGGATGTTTCACTTTGTTAGTTACTAACTTTCTTCTTCTTTGAGACTTTAGTTTTGTATTTGAGTCTTTTGGGATTGAAAATTTTTAATAAACCCAATGATTTCCTTTGGGAATAGGTAGTTTTAAATATCATTTATAATTTACTAACCATATTCCTGAGATATACATGGAGATGTAGTGTCTAGCCATTACTTAGCATTGAAGGAAGGAAAGGAGGAAAGGAGGGAGGGTGGGAGGGAGAAAGGAATCTTGAAACAGAAAAGAAAATTTGCAGAGGCCAATTTCTTTTGAGAAGACTCTTGATAGTCCCTTGTACCGCAATGAGATCCAACCAGTCTATTCTACGGGAGATCGATCCTGGGTGTTCATTGGAAGGACTGATGCTAAAGCTGAAACTGCAATACTGTGGCCACCTCATGTTACGAGTTGACTCATTGGAAAAGACTCTGGTGCTGGGAAAGGTTGGGGGCGGGAGGAGAAGGGGACAACCGAGAATGAGATGGCTGGATGGCATCACCGACTCTGTGGACATGAGTTTGAGTGAACTCCGGGAGTTGGTGATGGACAGGGAGGCCTGGCGTGCTGTGCTTCATGGGGTCGCAAAAGAGTCAGACACGACTGAGCAACTGAACTGAACTGAAATGAATTTCTTTTGTGTCATTTCTCAGAGCCTTCTCTCTGGTTAATATGACCCATTGGACCATATCTTTCTTCTATTCTTCCAAATACTACTGTTGCTAGATCTCTAGTCAACCCTGCTGCTGCTGCTGCTGCTAAGTCACTTCACTTGTGACCGACTCTGTGCGAACCCATAGACAGCAGCCCACCAGGCTCTGCCGTCCCTGGGATTCTCCAGGGAAGAACACTGGAGTGGGTTGCCATTTCCTTCTCCAATGCGTGAAAGTGAAAAGTGAAAGTGAAGGCACTCAGTCGTGTTCGACTCTTTGCAACCCCATGGACTGCAGCCTAGCAGGCTCCTCCATCCATTGGATTTTCCAGGCAAGAGTACTCGAGTGGGGTGCCATTGCCTTCTCCACTAGTCAACCCTAGTTATTGATTATTTTGGGTTCACATATGGCTTTTCGTTAGTCAGCCTTTCTCCTGACTTTGTTTTTCAACAGCCAGAATGCTGTTTCCATTCATCTACTGAACTTGCTTATATACCTAAATTATTCGGTCAGCTTTTCTCTTTCTATATCTACCTAATTTTAAATAATTGCACACTCCCTTCCTTATTTTTCTCCAGTTACAATAGCTGTCTTGCCAACTCCTCTGGCTGTTGCTTACCATTTTTATTTCTTGCTTTCCACTGGCACCCTGGCAGGCACATTCTCATAAATATCTATGGAATCCAAACAATGGTGGCAGTTTCAAAGCAAGCAACACAGAAATTCAAAATTTAACAATTATTTTGCATTAGTCTACAGACAGAAGGTTTTCCATGCTGCATGATGTGATATAAATGTGCTTCTATTACCATAAAAAAAGTTTTCAAATTATTTTTTTAAAGGCATGCACATACAAATGTAATTAAAATGTTCTGTAGCATTATAAATTCAAAGTAATTTAGACAACAACCTCTGTTGCTTTTACTGAGAAAGTAACATCTGTCTGTTATTGCAATTACGCAGAGTAAAGAACTCCATTAATTTCATTCCTGTGGTAGTTAAACTATGTACTCATTATTGAACAGTCTGAAGTTAAAATCAATTGAAACAGTAGAGCAAACATCCAGAAATTTTTCAACAAATTAGTTGCACTTCCCTTTCCTTCTCATCCACAAAACTACTGGTTAAAAAGGAAGAAGCAATAGTAAAGCCATTTTCTTATCATCACAGGCATTTATATTGGATAGAGGAGTCTACTGCTTGTGCTTCCTCCATTCCTTATCATATTACGTTCCGATCTGCCCTTAAAATTCTCCTGAACCCATTCTGTGGAAAGACTCCAATAACTACATCATCACCAAACCTGAAGACCTGACATTCTTTTCCTTTTCAGCTTTGGAAAAGTTGATAATGCTGTTTTACTCCCTAATGCTCTTATATAATAAACAAACAAACAAGCAAAAAAATGCTTTCTCACTTTGGTTCCTGAGATGTGGCATCAGTTTCATCTTTTCTCTTTCTTAACATTCTCTTGGCAAATTCTTTCCAATCCCTATTCTATTTTTTTTTAAATTATAATTTTTCATTAAAATAATTTTATTTTATTTTTTTTTAATTTTCTAAAAAAGTATTTTTATTAAAAAAGCACAAATGCAAAGAAATGAACAGAGGAAAATTTATGCGTCGAACCTGGACTGGTCACTTATGATAATATACATGCTACGATTCTATTCTCCCCAATCATTCCACCTTCACCCTCTCCCACAGAGTCCCAAAGACTGTTCTAAATGCCTATGTCTCTTTTGCAGTCTCTTATACAGGGTTCAGGTTACCATTTTTCTAAATTCCATATATATGCGTTAATATACAGTATTGATGCTCTTCTTTCTGGCTTACTTCACTCTGTATAATTGGCTCCAATTTCATCCACCTCATTAAAACTGATTCAAATGCATTCTTTTGATGGCTGAGAAATACTCCATTGTGTATATGTACCAAAGCTTTCTTATCCATTCATCTGCAGATGCCAATCCCTATTCTAAATGTAGGCATTATTCTCCAAGATTTTATCTACAAGCCCTTCCTCTTCTGCTCCAAACACTCTTCTTTGAATTCACCTATTATCTTTTTGGCAACAATTCCCAAGTATCTCTGCAGATAGAAACTTCTAACTGTATGCTTAAAATCACCCAGAGTATGCTAATACCATTACAAATCCATCATAATTTTCATCCTGCTCTCTTCCTCTGGTAGATATCATTCCTTACTGTCTTGTTTCCCCAGAGGATCCCTTTTACTCAACTGTCCTGGCTCAAAGCTTACACTTATTATCAGATTATTTTTCTCCCTTGTCTCATATGTTGTCAATTTCCCAATTCTACTGCAGGGCTATTTCATTTCCGCTGCTACAAACTAGTTAAGATACTTGGTCACATATCAAACAGATGACAATAATAGCGTCTTTAGTTCAGTTCAGTCGCTCAGTCGTGTCCGACTTTGCGCAACCCTATGAATCACAGCACGCCAGGCCTCCCTCTCCATCACCAACTCCGGGAGTTCACTCAAACTCATGTCCATCGAGCTGCTGATGCCATCCAGCCATCTCATTTTCTGTCGTCCCCTTCTCCTCCCACCCCCAACATTTCCCAACATCACAGTCTTTTCCAGTGAGTCAACTCATCGCATGAGGTGGCCAAAATATTGCAGTTTCAGCTTTAGCATCAGTCCTTCCAATGAACACCCAGGACTGATCTTTAGAATGGACTGGTTGGATCTCCTTGCAGTCCAAGGGACTCTCAAGAGTCTTCTCCAACACCACAGTTCAAAAGCATCAATTCTTCGGCGATCAGCCTTCTTCACAGTCCAACTCTCACATCCATACATGACCACGGGAAAAACCATAGCCTTGACTAGACTGACCTTTGTTGGCAAAGTAATGTCTCTGCTTTTTAATATACTATCTAGGTTGGTCATAACTTTCCTTGCAAGGAGTAAGAGTCTTTTAATTTCATGGCTGCAATCAGCTTCTGCAGTGATTTTGGAGCCCAAAAAATAAAGTCTGACACTGTTTCCACTGTTTTTCCATCTATTTCCCATGAAGTGATGGGAACAGATGCCATGATCTTTGTTTTCTGAATGTTGAGCTTCCAACCAACATTTTCACTCTCCTCTTTCACTTTCATCAAGAGGCTTTTGAGTTCCTCTTCACTTTCTGCCATAAGGGTGGTATCATCTGCATATCTGAGGTTACTGATATTTCTCCCAGCAATCTTGATTCCAGCTTGTGCTTCTTCCAGCCCAGCGTTCCTCATGATGTACTCTGCATAGAAGTTAAAGAAGCAAGGTGACAATATACAGCCTTGACGTACTCCTTTTCCTATTTGGAACCAGTCTGTTCTTCCATGTACAGTTCTGACTGTTGCTTCCTGACCTGCATACAGGTTTCTCAAGAGGCAGGTCAGGTGCTCTGGTATTCCCATCTCTTTCAGAATTTTCCACAGTTTATCGTGATCCACACAGTCAAAGGCTTTGGCATAGTCAATGAACCAGAAATACATGTATTTCTGGAACTCTCTTGCTTTCTCCATGACCCAGCGGATGTTGGCAATTTGATCTCTGGTGCCTCTGCCTTTTCTAAAACCTACTGGAACATCTGGGAGTTCATGGTTCACATATTGCTGAAGTCTGGCTTGGAGAATTTTGAGCATGACTTTACTAGCGTGTGAGATGAGTACAATTGTGCGGTCATTTGAGCATTCTTTGGCATTGCCTTTCTTTGGGGTTGGGATGAAGACTGACCTTATCCAGTCCTGTGGCCACTGCTGAGTTTTCCAAATTTGCTAGCATATTGAGTGCAGCCCTTTCACAGCATCATCTTTCAAGATTTGAAACAGCTCAACTGGAATTCCATCACGTCCACTAGCTTTGTTCGCAGTGATGCTTTCTAAGGCCCACTTGACTTCACATTCCAAGTTGTCTGTCTCTAGGTCAGTGATCACGTTGTCGTGATTATCTTGGTCATGAAGATCTTTTTTGTACAGTTCTTCTGTGTATTCTTGCCACCTTTTAATATCTTCTGCTTCTGTTAGGTCCATACCATTTCTGTCCTTTATCGAGCCCATCTTTGCAGGAAATGTTCCCTTGGAATCTCTAATTTTCTTGAAGAGATCTCTTGTTTTTCCTATTCTCTTGTTTTCGTCTATTTCTTTGCATTGATCACTGAGGAAGGCTTTCTTATCTCTCCTTGCTATTCTTTGGAATTCTGCATTCAGATGCTTATAGGATTAAAGACCAGTTAAGACACTATTTTTTTTCAACAGGGACCAAGACCATGGAAAAATATAGCGTCTTTACTGGTCTTTAATCCTTAGTCCTTCCTCATTTTCCAGGTTTCTGCCTGATTGAAAGGCAGTTTATGACCCTATTCTTTGGTATTCCAGTATGGTAATCTCCACTATATGAATCCCAAGGTCATCATGTCACTTACTACTACACAAGTTACTCTTATATTGAATTGATAAAGGAAAAAGTAAAACAATAAAATAAAATGTCGGTAGAGTGGAATCTCAGACAGGATGAGGGCATTCCTATTAAAAATCATTTAGCAATAAAACATCCCTTTCATTCTACAAATAGAAATTGAGAAAGTGGGCCTCAGGTAGATAAGTAAGAGAATGTAGCTTTTCTTGGTCTATATTCAATGATCACAAAATCCAGGAAGATTGTCCCAGATGAGTATAAAATGACATTTGAAACATGGATGCAGACCAAATTAAGGGGTTGAAATAAAGCCTCTCATTTTCCATAGGTCTCCATGTGGAATGGGTCAGGCCTGGTGGGCCACATTAGCTAGAGGGGGATTCAAATTCTACACTTTGAAAACCAGATTTTTTCAGATTTCTGATACTTTCCCTGCTTCGCCTTAGCAAAAGTCTTCATTAAAGTATCAAGGTTCTTAGTTGTGTCAAAGAAAATGAAGCAGAACCAACCCAGTCCTGTGTGGGTTTAACAAACAAAAAGCTTTCATGATCTTATAAAAACATGCTGAAGATCAAGAAATAGCATGGATTACGTAAAATAACTGATGCCACATTACTGACAACTTTTAGAGGAAAAGCAATTGAAAGGTAAAAATAGAGAATATTTTTATTTCACAATGACTCTGAGCAAATTCTCTCCATACAATTGTGAGAACGGCATATGAGTGGGAAAACAGTACAGTGGGATAGATTTTCATTTGGTGGAAAAATTGAATTCAAAGTTTATTAATTATTAGATTGATGTCAATCCAGTAGGAGGTTTCTGATAGTTAGTTCCAGGCATTTCTTCTTGTTCCTGTCTTTTTCAGCATATCAGTGACACAGAAGATGTTTGAAGGTATACCTATTAAATTTGCAAATGACACAACAACTGAAGAGATCTAATAAGATATATGACAGAATCAGGATTCAATTTTTTTGTAAAGGTAGCAGTGCTGAACTGAAACCGAAAAAAATAATATTTAACAAGGATAAACTCAAATCTTACAGGTAGTTATTATTATTATTATTTTAATCAATGGCATATGTCCAGGATTTTGGACTGTGTGGCCTTCTTTGCGCAAGCCACTCCAGTACTCTTGCCTAGAAAATCCCACGGATGGAGGAGCCTGGTAGGCTGCAGTCTGTGGGGTCACTAAGGGTCGGACATGACTGAGGGACTTCTCTTTCACACATTGGAGAAGGAAATGCAACCCACTCCTGTGTTCTTGCCTGGAGAATCCCAGGGACAGGGGAGCCTGGTGGGCTGCTGTCA
This sequence comes from Moschus berezovskii, assembly GCF_049115385.1. Taxonomy (NCBI): domain Eukaryota; kingdom Metazoa; phylum Chordata; class Mammalia; order Artiodactyla; family Moschidae; genus Moschus; species Moschus berezovskii. The sequence continues at coordinate 85,595,360 of NC_142488.1, read as the reverse complement.
GTGGGGTCACACAGAGTAGGACACAACTGAAGTGACTTAGTAGTAGTAGTAGCCTTCTTTGCACCCAAAGGTGGAGAAGCTCTATACAGTTAGCAAAAAGAAGACCAGGAGCAGACTGTGGCTCAGATCATGAGCTCCTTATTGCCAAATTCAGACTTAAATTGAAGAAAGTAGGGAAAACCACTAGACCATTCAGATATGACCTAAATCAAATCCCTTATGATTATACAGTGGAAGTGAGAAATAGATTTAAGGGACTAGATCTGATAGATAGAGTGCCTGATGAACTCTGGACGGAGGTTGGTGACACTGTACAGGAGACAGGGACCAAGATCATCCCCATGGAAAAGAAATGCAAAAAAGCAAAATGGCTGTCTGAGGAGGCCTTACAAATAGCCATGAAAACAAGAGAAGCAAAAAGCAAAGGAGAAAAGGAAAGAGATAAGCATCTGAATGCAGAGTTCCAAAGAATAGCAAGGAGAGATAAGAAAGCCTTCCTCAGTGATCAATGCAAAGAAATAGACGAAAACAAGAGAATAGGAAAAACAAGAGATCTCTTCAAGAAAATTAGAGATTCCAAGGGAACATTTCCTGCAAAGATGGGCTCGATAAAGGACAGAAATGGTATGGACCTAACAGAAGCAGAAGATATTAAGAAGAGGTGGCAAGAATACACAGAAGAACTGTACAAAAAAGACCTTCATGACCAAGATGATCACGATGGTGTGATCACTGACCTAGAGACAGACATCTTGGAATGTGAAGTAAAGTGGGCCTTAGAAAGCATCACTATGAACAAAGCTAGTGGACGTGATGGAATTCCAGTTGAGCTGTTTCAAATCCTGAAAGATGATGCTGTAGAAGTGCTGCACTCAATATGCCAGCAAATTTGGAAAACTCAGCAGTGGCCACAGGACTGGATAAGGTCAGTCTTCATCCCAACCCCAAGGAAAGGCAATGCCAAAGAATGCTCAAACAACCGCACAATTGCACTCATCTCACACGCTAGTAAAGTCATGCTCAAAATTCTCCAAGCCAGGCTTCAGCAATAAGTGAACCGTGAACTCCCAGATGTTCCAGCAGGTTTTAGAAAAGGTAGAGGCACCAGAGATCAAATTGCCAACATCCGCTGAATCATGCAGTAAGTAAGGGAGTTCCAGAAAAACATGTATTTCTGCTTCATTGACTATGCCAAAGCCTTTGACTGTGTGGATCACAATAAACTGTGGAACATTCTGAAAGAGATGGGCATACCAGACTACCTGACCTGCCTCTTGAGAAACCTGTATGCAGCTCAGGAAGCAACAGTTAGAACTGGACATGGAACTACAGTCTGGTTGCAAATAAGAAAAGGTGTATATCAAGGTTGTATATTGTCACCCTGCTTATTTAAATAATATGCAGATTACATCATGAGGAACGCTGGGCTGGAAGAAACACAAGCTGGAATCAAGATTGCTGGGAGAAATATCAATAACCTCAGATATGCAGATGACACCACCCTTATGGCAGAAAGTGAAGAGGAACTCAAAAGCCTCTTGATGAAAGTGAAAGAGGAGAGTGAAAAGATTGGCTTGAAGCTCAACATTCAGAAAACAAAGATCATGGCATCTGTTCCCATCACTTCATGGGAAATAGATGGAAAAACAATGGAAATAGTGTCAGACTTTATTTTTTGGGGCTCCAAAATCACTGCAGATGCTGATTGCAGCCGTGAAATTAAAAGACGCTTACTCCTTGGAAGGAAAGTTATGACCAACCTAGATAACATATTAAAAAGCAGAGACATTACTTTGCCAACAAAGGTCCGTCTAGTCAAGGCTATGGTTTTTCCAGTGGTCATGTATGGATGTGAGAGTTGGACTGTGAAGAAAGCTGATCGCCGAAGAATTGATGCTTTTGAACTGTGGTGTTGGAGAAGACTCTTGAGAGTCCCTTGGACTGCAAGGAGATCCAACCAGTCCATTCTAAAGGAGATCAGTCCTGGGTGTTCATTGGAAGGACTGATGCTAAAGCTGAAACTGCAATATTTTGGCTACCTCATGCGATGAGTTGACTCACTGGAAAAGACTCTGATGCTGGGAAAGGTTGGGGGCGGGAGGAGAAGGGGACGACAGAGAATGAGATGGCTGGATGGTATCACCGACTCTGTGGACATGAGTTTGAGTGAACTGCGGGAGTTGGTGATGGACAGGGAGGCCTGGCGTGCTGTGATTCATGGGGTGGCAAAGAGTTGGACACGAGTGAGCGACTGAACTGAACTGAACTTGATTGTGGTTTCTATTTTTTTTTTTAAAGAACCGAGGATTTTAGTTGCCCATAGAGTCAACATGTGCCCACTACAACATGCAATTACTATAAAAGGTAGAAGTTTTGGTCTGTTATTGACTTTTATACCTATAATATGTAATATAATGTTATTGACTTTTATACCTATAATATGTAAGACATCATTCAGTTGTATTCTGCAAAGATAATGGGTCTATTTGGAGTGTTAGGTTAAATAATACATGACATTTTAGGAGGAGTTTTGATAAATTATAATAAATGAGAAGCAGAGCAACCAATATTCTGGAGAGTTCAATGATCAATGGACAGTTGACAAAACTATATATACAGATTTTAGAAAGTACCTTGTGAATGTGAACAAAATGGAAAAGAACTGCAAATATTTGAATAGCTATCATGAGAAATAGGTAAGTCTTAGATTCTGTATTGTCCCTAAGGGCACAACTGAGTTAGAACCTATAGGAAGACAGATCACAATTCAGTACAAAGAATATATTTTTAATGGAAAAGGAGCCTACAGAACGTAAGGTATTCCATGTCATTAGACATTTCTCTCTCAGGTGTATTAAGAAAAGTACTCCTGTGTTGGAAAAAGAAAACAAATTAGATGATGCTCTTAAGGTCCCTTCAAGCAAACCAGATTTCATTATTCTACGAAACAAGTGTTACCCGAAATCATGTGAGAATCACAACTTCAAAGTTTTTTTACCATTTTTCAATCTGCTGATTCAGAGTATTACAGTTTGGATGCTATGCAAGCAGAATTCCCGACTGCCCTAACATTACTAAGATAATATTTTGATTTCATTTGCCAATCATAACGATTGCTCTCACTGAGCTATAAATGTTTTAACCCAATCTCCCACGTTCCAGAGGCATATTTGTAAAACAGCTAGCTGGATTTTGAATTTCAGTTTGTGATTGCGGAGTAGAGATTTTCTCATGTGAAGCTAAAGGAAGAAAACCTGCCTCATTAGACTATGAGCTAAACAGTTAAAGCTCTCAGCCTTTCTGCTTTGCAACATTTCTCCTACTACTCTATGCTATAAATTTATAAATGTATTTATATCCATGGATATATATGCATGTGCATGCCTGTGTGTATGTATATACAATGTGCATGTGTGCACCCATGTCCGACTCTGCAACCCTTTGGATTGTAGCCCACCAGGCTCCTCTCGGAGAAGGCATTGGCAAGCCACTCCAGTACTCTTGCCTGGAAAATCCCATGGACGGAGGAGCCTGGTAGGCTGCAGTCCATGGGGTTGGTACGAGTCAGACATGACTGAGTGACTTCACTTTCACTTTTCACTTTCACACACTGGAGAAGGAAATGGCGACCCACTCCAGTGTTCTTCCCTGGAGAATCCCAGGGCCGTGGGAGCCTGGTGGGCTGCCATCTATGGGGTCACACAGAGTCGGACACGACTAAAGTGACAGCAACAGCAGCAGCAGCAGGCTCCTCTTTCCAAGGGATTCTCCAGGCAGAATGGAATGGGTTACTACGCCCTCCTTTTGGGAATCTTCCCAAACCAGGGATCAAACCCTAGTCTCTTAGGGCAGGTTGTTACCACTAGTGCCACTGGGGAATGTATGTAGGCCTAAATGACATGACATTGTAATCACAGAAAAAAGGTGAAGGAAAATAAATGTGACAACAAAGCCATATGAGATTAAAACGCTGTTTGCAACCAAGATGAGCTCCTAGCAAGTTTTCAAATTAAAAACTGGAGGAAAGCCCTTGTTTGCCATTGGTGGGGAAAGGACAAGAAAAGCAGAAAGGGAAAGAGGAAAGTAAAGTTTGTGGTCCTGGTGGCAGATAACTCAATCGAGAAATTATAATTGCATTCCATCAAAATAAAATTTATCTCAATGTAATATTTTTCACAATAATCATCTAATTAGTTGGCCATAATCAGAAACATTGGTCAAATAAAAATCTCTCAAAATGTGCTGTTTCACCTGGTATGGCATTACAGTGCTACAGATCAACAGAAGCTAGTCAGAAGTGAATTGGCATCATCAAATTATATTTTGCTGCTCGTTAGTGTTTGAAGATTAGAGCATTCAGTTCCATTATCAAAGAACCCACAAAATACAAATACTGTCCATTTTCTTTATCATTTTTTGTACTTCATGCAGCACATATTTATGTTAATGAGTGCATGGCTTTTTAAATGATAGCTGTAAAACAAAATAGCACTATTTGCGTTTCAGAGTAATCAGTAATATCCAGCTTGAATTTTGTCCAGAACTAAAATGGTGTTAAAGAGAATATGTCTCATGCTGATCAGTTCAAAATCTGAAATTGTAGCTTTAAAAATCTGCTACAAAATGATAAAAATGCTTCTTGCATGTAACATTAAAATGTGTAATAGACCCAGTTTAATGCTATGAAAGCAAAAATTTAAGCAATGTTCACCTTTTGAAAAGACTGCAGTCTACACAAATTTGACTTCACTCCATTATCACCCAGGACCTTCTTAACTCCATCTGATCTCTATCCTTGCCACTGTCCTTAAATTGTCCTGGCAGCATCTGAAATCTGACCAAGGTCAACAAATTTAACAACTTTTTCATTCTCAGCCAATTGATTTTCTCTTTATAATTGTAGATTGTCAATTAATCCCTGATTCTTGAATTTTTCTCCAACAAAGACTTCCTAAACACTACTTTCACATGATTCCCCCACCCAGCTGCTCTAACTTTTCCTTCTCTGTGTGTGTGCATTAAGTGGCTTCAGTCATGTCTGACTCTTTGCGACCCTATGGACTATAGCCTGCCCATGGTGCTCCTCTGTCTATGAGATTCTCCAGGCAGGAATTGAGAAGTGATTTGCCATGCCCTCCTCCAAGGGATCTTCCTGATACAGGGATCACACCTGTGTCTCTTACGTCTCCTGCATTGAGAGGTGGGTTCTTTAGCACTAGCAACACTTCTAGCAACTCTCATTTCTGTATTCAAATAAGGTAGCCATCAAAGTTCTGTCCTGGGCCTTCTTCTTTTCTATTTCCTAACAGAGAAATGGGGCCAAGGGCCAAGTGGCAAGCAATCACTCATCTTGTAAACACTGGGGGTCCATGGCAGTCAGAAGAAAGAAGGGACCATCAGACTGACAGGAAACTACACGTTTTGGATGATCAGTTTCCCAGAGCAGGCAAATAAAAGTGGGGAAAAGTGGGGATCTCATCTTCCTAATGTAACCATTTGCTCACTGTGCTCTCATTACGATAAAAAGAGCCTCACAGAAAAGAAGCACTCATCATGTACCAATGCAATGACAGTTCTGATCTAAGCTAAATGATGAAAAAAAATCCCTCCTCCCCTCAGGAAAATGAAGCTGGGATGAAAAGCTGGACAAGAACCCCCAAACTCCTCCTCTACCCCTTCGTTTCTCTGTTCCTTATAACCAACCTGCTTGTAAAAGAGGCCCAGAGCAGCAGTCCCTCACCAGTCTGCCAGCTCTCTGAAAGTGCGGGTGTGTGTGTGTGTGCGTGCCCATGGGCTCTCTCTCTCTTTTGTGATCCCACAGACTATAGCCTGCCAGGCTCCTCTGTTCATGGATTTTTCCAGGCAAAAATACTGGAGCAGGTTGCCATTTACTACTCCAGATCTTCTCGTCCCAGGGGCCAAACCCACATCTCTTCTGTCTCCTGAACTAGTAGGGGCATTCTTTACCACTGTGCCACCTGAGAACACACTGAAAGATTGAAAGTGAAAGTGTTAGTCACTCAGTCTTGTCCAAGTCTCTGGGACCCCATGGACTACTGTAGTCCATCAGGCAACTCTGTCCATGGAATTCTCCAGGCAAGAATACTGGACTGGGTAGTCTTCCCTTCTCCAGGGGATCCTCCCCACCCAGGAATCGAATCCGGCTCTCCTGCATTGCAGGCAGTTTATTTACCTACTGAGCCATCAGGGAACTTAATAAAAAGGATGTGATAAGTTCACATGTGGTAAGATCCTTTAAGAATCAAGTCCAACAGTAGGGTGATGTTTGTCTGTCAGCTTGACTTTGAGAATATAAAGGCTGAATTTGGGAAAATGAATGTAGTGTTGGAGAGGCATGGTACACTGTTAGTCTTTTGCAGGAAACTTTCAGAGGCAGAGTAAATCTACGGGTGTGCTCCCAATTTAGCCATCCTCGGCAAATATGCTGGATTCAAATGCCCTGTGTTCCATTTCAGTTGAGCCCTAGTGCTTAATTTCTTCCTGCTCACTGAGAATGTATCCTTGCTTAAATAAACTTTCATTTCACTTTCTCAACCTCTGCACATTTTTTCACAATGAAGAAAGAACCTTAAATTCACTGCAACATATATACATATGTACATCTCCTTATTAGGCAACTCTAGCTATATACTCAATCTATACTTCAACTCAGAGAAGTTCAGAAACCATTTCTCCCCAAATAGAATCCTTCCTTTGAATTTATAACTTTCTCACTTACAAAAAAATTGTCATCCTTATTCAGCAAATTATTCAGGGTCACAATTGCCTTTGCGTTTTTCCTATTCACACACACAAAAAATCAAGAACCATTGAGTTATTCTTGCAAATGTAGGCAGCATTAATTCCCACTCTGAGTTCTTGCTTGGGCTATTGCAAAAATCTAATAAGTAGTTCATCCTTCTTCAGTTTTTCCTCCTCCATTTTATTCATATCTGTCAGATCAATCTTCTCAAAACCACCTCTATTAACATTCTTCTGCTTCTTAAAATTCTTCAAAGGTTCCCATACTGCCTTATGAATAAAATCAAAATTCCTTAAAAATGGCATTCAAGGCTGTTATTGACAGGGTCTCAAACTTCCTCTTCAGCAGAACTTCTCTCAATACAATAAACACGTCTTACACTTCTCCAGTATTCACTGTTTCTCAGATTTACTCTATACTTCCTTCACCTTTTATCTTGGTATAATTTTCTTTCTTTTTTGTCCTTTAAAAAAATAAATTTGGCCAAGCTGCCTTGCATGTGGGATCTTAGTTCTCTGAAAGAAAGAAAGTGAAAGTGAAAGTCACTTAGTGGTGTCCGACTCTTTGCAACCCCATGGACTATACAGTCCATGGAATTCTACAGGCCAGAATACTGGAGTGGATAGCCATTCCCTTCTCCAGGGGATATTCCCAACCCAGGGATTGAACCCAGGTCTTCCACATTGCAGGCAGATTCTTAACTGAGCTGCAAGGGAAGACCAAGAATGCTGGAGTGGGCAGCCTATCCCTTGTCCAGCCGATATTACTGACCCAGGAATCAACCTAGGGTCTCTTGCATTTCAGGCAGTTTCTTTACCAACTGAGCTATCAGGGAAGGCTCATATTGTTCTCTGACAGGGGATCAAACCTGTGACCCTGCATTGGAAGTGCAGAGTCTTAAGTCCTGTACCACTAGGGAAATCCCTATAATTTATTCTTTGTACCTTAAATTCTAGGCTCTTCTCTTCCCTATAAATTATCTACCCTCCACAGGCTATACCAAGATCTCAACCTACAGGAATCCCAACAAGAAATTCCACCACTTCTGTGAAGCCTGGTCCCTGGCACCTAGCCATAGGTTGCTTGTACCTTCTCTGAATTCCCAGAGTATTTTATGTATCACATTTTAGGGTCTATTCTTACGGTTAAGGATACTGAGAAATGACAGCAAATAGTGAGAGGCAAAGTAAGAGGTGAATGGATGACTCATGGCCTTAAAAGAGAATAAATTTTTCACAGTCCTACAGATTACTACTTACTAACATACCATGATCATTTTATAAAAGCAAAATGTATAGCACATCATCGGTAGCAATCTGTGCATTACATAAAATAACCAGCTAGTTCAGTTCAGTTGCTCAGTCATGTCCGTCTCTTTGCTACCCCATGGACTGCAGCACGCCAGGCTTCCCTGTCCATCACCAATTCTGGGAGCTCGCTCAAGTTTACTCAAACTCACGTACATTGAGTCAGTGATGCCATCCAACCATCTCATCCTCTGTCGTCCCCTTCTCCTTCCGCCTTCAAACTTTCCCACCATCAGGGTCTTTTCCAGTGAGCCAGTTAGCTGCCTACTTACAAATCTTTTCTACTTGTAAAAGACTACCATTGTCACATGAATTAAAACTAGGATTGGGATGAGGATATGTCAAGGAAGGCCTTTGCTAAAAGGACAAACTCAAAGCCTGGGATCACCACAAAATAAGTCTTGCATTCAATCAACACACATTTGACACATAGACACAGGCAAACCCCACCTCTACCACCAACACCATTTCAATAGGTGTTTGGTAGAGACTGGGTGAATTTAAAGCACAGAGCAGTAAAATACGAACAGAGAAATATCATCCTCTCAAAGGGTTGTTAAATCATTGTCCTGAAAAGCTATGGATATATTGGTCTTTAAAAATTAATAATAAACACCAATACCAAAACAATCACATTTCTTTTTCATATATTAAAACATAGTAATACCATCATATATTTTCTGTACACCATTCTCAGAGAAAGCCCTAAACATATCCAAACTTAAAATTAAATTTGGTTGATAACTTGCAGCACAGAGAAAAACCACTTTATGGGTAGAAAACTGGAACACAGAATGTTTATGTCATTGATCAAGGGAAGAAAAAGCATCAAGGTTTTCTTATTCCCAATCTAGCGCTTTATTCAATAGAGTAGGAAGAACAGCCAATTATCAGGGTGATGTGTGTATAAGCTTTTTTTTCTTTTAAGTAGACTTTTCAGAGGTTTAATAAAAGTCATGCAGGAAAAAGAAACTAACAGGAGATTCCAAAGGAAATGATTGATAATTTTTTTTTTTTTGGCAAAGTAGTGTCTCTGTTTTTGTTTATTTATTTTAATTTATTTTAATTGGAGGCTAATAATGTTACAATATTGTGGTTGTTTTTGTGATACATTCACTTGAATCAGCCATGGGTGTACATATGTTCCACATCCTGCAACCCCTCCCACCTCCCTCCTCATCCCATCCCTCTGGGTTGTCCCAGTGCACTGGCTTTGAGTGCCCTGTTTCGTGCATTGAACTTGGACTTGTCCTCTGTTTCATATATGCTAATATACATGTTTCAATGCTATTCTCTCAAATCATCCCACCCTCGCCCTCTCCCATAGAGTCCAAAAGTCTGTTCTTTACATCTGTGTCTCTTTTGCTGTCTCACATACAGGGTCACTGTTACCATCTTTCTAAATTCCATATATATGTGTTAGTATACTGTATTGATGTTTTTTTCTTTCTGACCTACTTCACTCTCTATAACAGGCTCCAGGTTCATCCAACTCATTTAAAAATAAATTAAAAAAAAAGAACTGATTCAAATTCATTGTTTTTAAGAGGTGAGTAATATTCCATTGTGTATATGTACCACAGCTTTCTTGTCCATTTGTCTGCTGATGGACATCTTGGTTGTTTCCATATCTTGGCTATTGTAAACACTGTTGCGATGAACATTGGAGTACATGGGTCTCCTTCAATTCTGGGTTCCTCAGTGTGTATGCCCAGCAGTGGGATTGCTGGGTCATATAGGAGTTCTATTTCCAGTTTTTTAAGGAATCTTCACACTGTTCTCCATAGTGGTTGTACTAGTTTGCATTCCCACCAACAGTGTTAGAGGGTTCCCTTTTCTCCACACCCTCTCCAGCATTTATCGCTTGTAGACTTTTGGATAGCAGCCATTCTGACAAGCATGAGATGGTACTTCACTGTGGTTTTGATTTGCATTTCTCCGATAATGAGTGATGTTGAGCATCTTTTCATGTGTTTGTTAGCCATCTGAATGTCTTCTTCCGAGAAATGTCTGTTTAGTTCTTTGGCCCATTTTTTGATTGGGTTGCTTATTTTTCTGGAATTGAGCTGCAGGAGTTAGTTGTATAGTTTTATAGTTTCTGAAATGCAGTAATGAAGGAGAAAGGAAGATTTTATAGAGTAGAAGGATAAAAGAAAAGGAGGAAAAGAGGAAACAGAAATTGGGCACAACTGAAGATTTTCAAATCAGTGTTCTGAGCACGAATTCTGAAGTCAAGCAAATCCGTAAGTTTGGTGAGGAACCTGAAGCCAGCAAAGTATAAAGATATTCAAACATACAAAGTTAAGCCAGTTGGGAGAGAATATTAGCAAGTGAACAGAACACTGGAATGCCACGAGCCCTAGGTTCTAATCCTACCTAAGCTACTTAATGGCTAGGTGATAATTGACAAGATGTTGAAACTCTAAAGCTTCAGCTTTCTCATTTGTAAAATAAGATTGTACAGAACATCTGAAGCCTGCTCCAGAACTAACAGCATAAGACACAGTATTTCAAAAGACAATATCACACCCAGCTTTGCAAACTTCTCGAAGTCTATAAAGGTAGCTAGATTTGGCACTGCTCTCAATATCAAGGAACTGATGCAATCCAGAATCTAAATTCTAGATCATGAATCTGGTCCTACCACTTCAAGGCAAACAGATGGGGAAAATGTGGAACCACTGTCAGATTTCATTTTCTTGGGTTCTAAAATCAATATGGACGGGGCCGACAGCCACAAAATTAGTAGATGCTTGGTCCTTAGAAGAATAGCTATGTCAAACCTAGACAATGTTTTAAAAAGCTGAGACATCACTTTGCTGACAAAGGTCCAAAAAGTCAAAGCTATAGTTTTCTGGTAGTCATGTATGGCTGTGAGAGCTGGACCATAAACAAGGCTGAGCACTGAAGAATTGATGCTTTTGAACTGTGCTATTGGAGAAGACTCTTGAAAGTCCCTTGGACTGTAAGGAGATCAAACCAGTTTATTTCCTAAGAAAATCAGCCCTGAATACTCATTGGAAGGACTGATGCTGAAGCTGAAGCTCCAATAATTTGGCCACCTGATGTGAAGAACTGACTCATTGGAAAAGACCCTGATGCTGGGAAAGATTGAAGGCGGGAGGAGAAGGGGATGACAGAGGATGAGATGGTTAGATGGCATCACCGACTCGATGGACATGAGTTTGAGCAAGCTTCATGAGTTTTTGAAAGGACAGAGAAGCCTTGCGTGCTGCAGACCATGGGGTCACAAACAGTCAGACATGACTTGGGAACTGAACAACAACAACAGAATCTAAATTCACTTGTATTCAACAAACCAAATTTAATACAATAATCATGACAAATTTCTAGAGCATAATGCATGTAAGATAAAGGAGGGTGGAAGAGAAAGACTAAAGATAAAGGAGAAGAAAGAATGAGAGAGAGAGAAAAGGAATGGTTAAAATAAATAAATAAATAAAGGAGTTATCAAGGGTGCATGCTACCTGAAGCTAAGGCACTTGACAGCCATTCTTAAGAACCATGGGTTCTGAGTAAGAAAAGAGCTTCTTTGTTGATGTCGAGTGGTAGAAATAGCTAGAAAAAGAACCTCACATGTTTAGGGTCACTTTCTAACCCAGATCTTCACAATTGTACCCTGTCACTCCCTCAGTATTGTGACACAAAAAATTAATAAAGTCTCACAACAATATGCAGAAACTTGTAAACACTTCATTTGGTGACATCTTCTGAAAACATCTGTGAAAGATAATGCCACCAATTGTTCTATAAAGTAGATGAATGAGTCACAAAGAAATACCAAAGAAGAGAAGTTGTCAGTTAATTTGCACAGTCATCATATACCTGGAAAATAACTGACTTTTCAAACATCATTTGTCTGTAAAAATGTTTTTGTTAAGCTGCCACTAATCTTTGCAGTCTTGCCAAATGCTTAAAATGAGTTTATCAGAGCAAACAGCATCTGGCTAAATGAATCATAGGCAGTTGTCAGCTATTTTGGTGAAAATCAACTGAAGAAATGACCAAAGTGGGGGAAAACTTTAAAAAGGCAGTGATTCTAACTCAATCAGTAATTTCATACAAATAATCACCATGCAGGCTAACGTCAGTGTTACAAATAATACTGTTTGCCATTCAGGCCCCAGCATATTGCTGTTCTAACTGCCAGCAGAGTGAAGAAGGCAGTCAAGGTATTTCACTAACAGAGAATGAAATAATGTAGTCCCTCTGAAAAAATTTAAGTTATTTGTGAGTTTCTTAAAAGTAGGGCTCAGAAGACCTTTGTATATATTTTTCTCCCCTTTTGTTTTCACTGGTCAAGTAACACTGTGTATCTTCCTATACTGCCAATCAGTATGGAGCTATGGCACCACCTATTGTGACATCTCTTAAATGCCAATAGCAAATGACAGCCTATTAAATAGTGGAAGACTAGAACAAGACTTTTTTGTTCAAGGAAATGTAAATGATTATTTTCTCCAATAGTACCTTCTGAGACCATAATGATATAAAAGGTGGCAGTGAAATGGAAGTCTTCAACTTGTTAGAACTTCTTTATAATCAAATGGAAATGGATTCATAATGCGATGTGTGCACATGACTATCTTGAGTAGCAGTAGGCTTGTGGGTATTAACTACATTCTTTCATCCAAGTGGCCAAAATCTGGGATAATGGCTACCATAATCTGGCTAGATATGTCCTTCAGAATATTCAAAAGAAATTACTCCCCCCTCCACTTCCTTCCCTCCTTTTCAGAAATGCAAGCTACTATATCAGTGTCTTCTCACTGATGGAGTCCACTCTAAGTCACTAGTCTCTAAGGAAAGCTAGGGAAGGGGGAAGGGGAAGGGGCAGCGAGGGAGAAACAGCTCTAAAATGTTGCCTGTTCATGTCAGGTCAAACTGGTTTAGGTTCTTCACCTTAAAAAACGCTTTAAGAAGTTGTTCTAATTTGGAACTTAGAAGGTAGGATCAGTCAAAAATAATTAAAACAACACTGAAATCACTTATGTGTAGTTTTTCTAACAGCGTTATAAACAGATACCTACTCTTTGAAGCTTAACTCCAGGAATTGGGTTTCTAAACATTCCCACTTTGCAGTAACTTATTTAAAATTTTATTATTTTCTAGGAAAACAACTTTAAAGGCATAAAGGAATTAAATGATTGCATGAAAGCTTTTATAAACTGTTCTTTCCATTAACATTTAAGATCACTTAGAGATAGGTTCAGAGAAGGCAATGGCAAGCCATTCCAGTACTCTTGCCTAGAAAATCCCATAGATGGAGGAGCCTGGTAGGCTGCAGTCAGTGGGGTCGCTAAGGGTCGGACACGACTGAGCGACATCACTTCCACTTTTCACTTTCATGCATTGGAGAAGGAAATGGCAACCCACTCCAGTGTTCTTGCCTGGAGAATCCCAGGGACGGGGGAGCCTGGTGGGCTTCCTTCTGTGGGGTCACACAGAGTCGGACACGACTGAAGTGACTTAGCAGCAGCAGAAGAGATAGATTAATCTAACCTACTTCCATTGGTTAAGAGCTGTTTTCAATAACAAAATCCTATAAAGTGTACGGATCAGTATTTCCTACAGTAGTGATCTCCTTCCTAACATACATGGGAAGACAATCCTAAAACCAGGGTATAATTTCTCTCATTTTCCTTTCTGGGTCCTAAGACTCCATCTCACAACTTTATATTCTCTGACTCTTTGTGGGAACTTATGCAAGTCTCCCCAAGTTCCCCTCTCTTCATTACTGAAATGGGGAAAATAACACTATCTTACCTTATAGAATGTGTGTAAACTATAAAGGAGAGAATGCATATGAACAACCTATAAGGTGCCACATAATAAATGTTTAATATATGCTACTATGATTCTATTCTTGAACACTGCTATTTTAGCCTCTATTCTATTAAGCTCCTTTTCTCACTTTAAAAAAAGACTCCTAGAAGGAATACTTAGCATTTGCAAATACTTAATCCAAAACTCTTATGGTTGTCAAAAAGGTACATAAATATAAATCTAAAATGATAGAGATGTTCATAGGGAAAACATATACTTGTGGATTATCTACTGTATACATCTTATATCATAATAGTGTATGAGAGCAACTCAAGATCTCAAACAGTTACAAGTGTGTTTATACAGAAATAAAGTTAAATGGAAGAGACTATACTTTTAGTTGTGGTATTCAGGGAGGGCTACTTGGAGGAGATGGCAATTTAACTGAACCTAAAATGATGGATGAGATTTAGATTTTCAAAGAAATCTAGATGGAGAGAATATCATATAAACAAGAGTAAAAAAGTGCAATTGTGAACAGTGAATAGAAGGTAATTCAGTTCACCTGGAGTACACAGTCCGGAGTGGGAATTTGTAGGAGACATTTTAAACTAGAGGATTTCATCTTCAAACCACAATGGATTTTGATTGTTAAAGAGCAGTATGGCAAGTTCTATGCATATGTAATAAAGAGAAAAAAGTCCCCATCAGGTATATCTGTTAAACTCTTTGTTTGAACTCTCTTCTCATCATCTAAAATAATACTTTTTAAAAAGCTTTATATTTACTGACTTTTTAGACAATACATTATTTCTGGGAAATAGAGGCCATATAAAAATGAAAAGAATATTTTCTCTTACTAATGCTTTAGTAAAAACAATGTTTGAAAAAGAAGGTGAGAGATGAAGATGTTTCTGTGAGCAGTAATAATACCCAAGTTATTTGGCCTTTTAAAAATCTAACCTGAGAAACTACTCCTCACTGTCAACTGAGTTCCTAAGTAACACTGACATCAGGTTAAACATCATCTCCACAGTCCCTTTTGCTGAAAATTACAACAGAAGCTTCAGAAAATAATTTTTTGAACTTCAATTTTATATTGGAGTATAGCAAATTAATAATGCTGTGATAGCTTCAGTTCAGTTCAGTCGCTCAGTCATGTCCAACTCTTTGTGATCCCATGGACTGAAGCACGCCAGGCCTCCCTGTCCATCACCAACTCCCAGAGTTTACTCAAACTCATGTCCATTGAGTCGGTGATGCCATCCAACCATCTCATCCTCTGTCATCGCTTCAGATGAACAATAAAGGGCCTTAACCATATGTATACATGTATCCATTCGCCCTCAAATTCCCCTGCTATCCAGGCTGCCACATAACACTGAGCAGATTTCCCTGTGCTATACAGTAGGTCTTTGTTGGCTATCCATTTTAAATATAGCAGTGTGTATATGTCACACTCCTCAAGATAGTAAACAAACTAGAAAACTATAGAGATCAAGTATCTCAAGGTGAAGAAGGGGAAAAAAAAGCACTATTTTACGTATTCAGAAATTTGAATCCTCTCCAAATCAATTTAAAAATATTTTTAAATTCTAGAAATCTATTTTAAACCATGTATTCCATAAGCCATCAGTATAACAGGAACAAGAGTTCCTCACCTACAACACAAGCGTATATATATGTATACAAATCTTAATGGGTCTGGATTGGATTTAATCTGGGATTGGATTTTAGAATGCATGTGCATAGTTGCTCAGTTTGTGACTCCATGGACTGCTTGCTGTCTGCTAGGCTTCTCTGTCCAAGGGGTTTTCCTGGCAAGAATACTGGAATGCGTTGCCATTTCTTCCTTCAGGGGATCTTCCTGATCCAGGGATCAAACCCAAGTCTCCTGCATCTCCTGATTGGCAGGCAGATTGTTCCCATTTGGGAAGCCCCCTAGACTGCGTATAAAGCTTATATTTGCACCTATAAGATATATAGTATAATAAAATTACGTGACCTATAATTCCATGAAAGATAATTTCTGATTTAAAAATGGCTATAAATACAAACAACAGCTTTTGATTCCATCCACATCTCTGCTATGGACGGGACCACTTCCTGTCCTCTTCTTGGCTACAGTCTGCTGCTTGACATATCTGCTATTCCCCAGAAACCTTTCCAACTCTTACTATGGGAGCAAGTCTTCTTATGTTATCTCTCTGTATGACATGGTTTCCAAAGTTACCATCATCAGAGTATTTCACTTTTGGACCTGTCCCAGTGAACTAACTGTTAAGAATATGTTAATGAAGTTCAGAGAACAAGATAGCAGAGGAGTAGGTGGACATGGAGTACATCTCTCTCCATGGATACATCAGGAATACACCTTGAGACACAGAAGTGCAAGCAGAACACCAGCTGAGAGTGAAGGAGGAAATAGAATAGGTTCTATCTTGAAAGCAGGACTCCATCTTGGGCAGGACTCTGGACTTCTAGCTATAAACCCAGTATCTATGGAAATGACATACCAACTGGAAAACCAGGCCCCTGGAAGGAACAGCCCCAGGGCTCTCCCTTGCCTAAAAGAATATGCTAATTATCTGTGTAACTAAATAGCATAATACATTCTATTATGCTCATTGGGGTATGGCCACAGACCTATTTATAATTGTCCACTGTTAACTACCTAGGTTTAAGGCATATGAATCACCAGTTAACTTTGATTGTATCTTTCTTTTTCCTTTGTTCAGACTAGTTTCAGGGAACCATATACACTTAGGGTATATAAGGTTTTCATAAAAACTGGTCAGGGTCCTTGGCTCAGAGGAGACTCTGCCTTGGGCCCGCCTGTGTAATAAATTGCACTCCACTATCTGCATTCCCCATCACTTCATGGGAAATAGATGGGAAAACAGTGGAAACAGTGTCAGACTTTATTTTTTTGGGGCTCCAAAATCACTGTGGATGCTGATTGCAGCCATGAAATTAAAAGACACTTACTCCTTGGAAGGAAAGTTATGACCAGCCTAGATAGCATATTAAAAAGCAGAGACATTACTTTGCCAACCAAGGTCCGTCTAGTCAAGGCTATGGTTTTTCCAGTGGTCATGTATGGATGTGAGAGTTAGACTGTGAAGAAAGCTGAGCGCCGAAGAATTGATGCTTTTGAACTGTGGTGTTGGAGAAGACTCTTGAGAGTCCCTTGGACTGCAAGGAGATCCAACCAGTCCATTCTAGAGGAGATCAATCCTGGGTGTTCATTGGAAGGACTGATGCTAAAGCTGAAACTCCAATACTTTGGCCACCTCATGCAACGAGTTGACTCACTGGAAAAAAGTCTGATGCTGGGAGGGATTGGGGGTAGGAGGAAACGGGGACGACAGAGAATGAGATGGATGGATGGCATCACCGACTCGATGGACATGAGTTTGAGTGAACCCCAGGAGTTGGTGATGAACAGGAAGGCCTGGCGTGCTGTGGTTCATGGGGTCGCAAAGAGTCAGACACGACTAAGCGACTGAACCGAACTGAACTGATGTGCATTGTCCTTCGAGTGAGTTTGTTTCCTGGAATGCATGGCTACAACAAGAGCAGACAGGAGTACCTGACTAGTGGAAAAGATTATATAGAACCATTCAAAACTCGGTAGGACAAAGGAACAGTGTTAGCAGGACCAGACCTGCCCTTGGCAGGTGGGAGAACTGAAGCAGGACTCCGATCCCGACATCAGAGCAGTTGTCTGAGGCAGAGGAGAAACATTTAAGGCTAAGAGTGAAACCACTGATCAGTGGCAGCCTAAATGGAATAAGAATCAGACAGTCCTTGCCTCACCCATACATAGCCGGACAGGAACATCGGTCCCCTGGAAGGCGCAACAGCTGGGAACTGGAGTTTTAGCAATTGTAGAGCAATCCCAGGACAGGGGCTGATGCTGACTGGAGAGAGCCCAATTGAGGGGATGTGAGGGAGGAGGCTGTAGTGGGAAATGCCTGTGGAGGAAAGCCAGGCAGCCACAGAAGCAAGGTGATACTGCTGAGTCACACACAGGGGGTTGAGCCATCACCATAGCCTCTCTCTTCCCAGGCGCCAGCATCAGCAGCTGAACAATAGAGAGGCTGGCCCACCTGACTAACTGAAGTACAGAGTAGGAACCCACCCAGGGTGCCCCTTTAAGTGCCTGACACACCGAAAAATAGAGAAGGACCCCAGGCAAGGTAAACCTTTAAGTGCCTGAATGGGTGGAGCTACGGAGAAAGACTGGCCAAAGAGGCCTTCTGATTGCCAGCTACAAGAATCTTGAAAAAAGACTCTGATTTGGTGATAACTACTGCGACGGAGCCAGTCCATGTCCCTGAACATTTGGTGCCGCCAGGGTCTCCGCAAGCCAAGCTCTGTGGCACCTTCATGCTCAACTCTCACTGGGGCAGAGCTGCCACAGTCAAAAAAAGTCCTGTGTCTAGGCACGCAGAGTCACTTTGGTAATGTCCAACAGGTCAGATGGTCTGGTATTCCCAACTGTTTCAGAATTTTCCACAGTTTATTGTGATCCACACAGTCAAAGGATTTGGCATAGTCAATAAAGCAGAAATAGATGTTTTTCAGGAACTCTCTTGCTTTTTTGATGATTGAGCGGATGTTGGCAATTTGATCTCTTGTACCTCTACCTTTTCTAAAACCAGTTTCAATATCTGGAAGTTCACGGTTCACATATTGCTGAAGCCTGGCTTGGAGAGTTTTAAGCATAACTTTACTAGCATGGGAGATGAGTGCAATTGTGCAGTAGTTTGAGCATTCTTTGTCATTGCCTTTCTTTGGGACTGGAAGGAAAACTGACTTTTTCCAGTCCTGTGGCCACTGCTGAGTTTTCCAAATTTGCTGGCCTATTGAGTGCAGCACTTTCACAGCATCATCTTTCAGCATTTGAAAGAGCTCATCTGGAATCCCACCACCTCCACTAGCTTTGTTCGTAGTGATGCTTTTTTAGGCCCACTTGACTTCACATTCCAGGATGTCTAGCTCTAGGTGAGTGATCACACCATCGTGATTATCTGGGTCGTGAAAATCTTTTTTTTTACAGTTCTTCTGTGTATTCTTGGCACCTCTTCTTAGTATCTTCTCCTTCTGTTAGGTCCCTACCATTTCTGTCCTTTATTGAGCTCATCTTTGTATAAAATGTTCCCTTGGTATCTCCAATTTTCTTGAAGAAATCTCTAGTCTTTCTCATTCTATTGTTTATCTCTATTTCTTTGCACTGATCCCTGAGGAAGGCTTTCTTATCTCTCCTTGCTATTCTTTAGAACTCTGAATTCAAATGGGTATATCTTTCCTTTTCCCCTTTGCTTTTCGCTTCCCTTCTTATCACAGCTATTTGTAAGGCCTCCTCAGACAGTCATTTTCCTTTTTTTGCATTTCTTTTCCTTGTTAGTTATTTGCTAGTTTTATTTTCATTGCTTTATTCCCCAATTGGCAGCTTGCTTTAGTTTTGTTTTCCAGTTTCTGCTTTAGTTATTTTTGTTCTGGTAGATATAATTTTTGGCTTCCTCTGTTTGCTTGGTCAATCTACTGTATTGTATTTTTGTTGGAATGTTTTGATTCTGTGATGTTGTGGTACATATACAAGATGGAATACTACTCAGCCATAAAAAAGCAATGCCTTTGAGTCAGTTCTCTTGAGGTGGATGAACCTAGAACCTATTATACAGAGTGAAGTCAGTCAGAAATATAAAGTTAAATGTCATATTCTAAGGCATATATATATGGAGTCTAGAAAAATGGTACTGAAGTATTTATTTACTGGGCAACAATGGAGAAACAGGCATAGAGAACATAATTAATGACACAGGAAGGGGGAGGAGAGGGTGAGATGTATGTATAGAGGGAGTAACATGGAAAGTTCCATTACCACAGGTAAAAAGATAGCCAATGGGAATTTGCTGTATGGTTCAGGAAACTCAAACAGGGGCTCTGTATCAACCTAGACGGTTGGGATGGGGCGGAAGATGGGAGGGAGTTTCAAAAGTGAAGGGATATAAGTATACCTATGGCTGAATCATGTTGAGGTTTGACAGAAAACAATTAAATTCTGTAAAGCAATTATCCTTCAATAAAAGATAAATAAATAACAGATTATGTCACTGAAAGCCCATTTTTCCATATTCATACGTTTGCTGCAGCATTTTTCTAAAAAAAAATAACAATGTGCTAAACTGGAAATATCTAACTTAAGATAAAAGAGTCTTTTAAAATACAGAATGTAAGCCATTAATTAAAGAAATGATAAAAATGACTATATTAAATACTTTTTAAAATTCTGTTCATTAAAAGACAGTTTTATAAAGTAAAAATATAATCCTTAACTGTGATAAGATATTTGCATTACATATAACTGACAATGGCTTAGTACCTCCAATATTTAAAGAACTCATTAATGGAATTAAGAAAAAGATAACCCAAAAGAAAATGGGGAAAAGACGTAACAGGTTTTTGAATGGCCAATAAAAATCTTTAGCTTACTTGGTGATCATAGAATTGAAATTTAAAACCACAGCAAGACTCCATTTTATACCCACTAGACTGACTAAAATTTAAAAGTTTGACAATATTTAAAGTTGGCCAGAAGGTGTAACAAAGCAAATATCCTAAAAATAAACTATATCCTGCTACTGAAAATATAAATAGGTACAACTGCTTTGGGGAAAAAAAAACAAAAACTATTTTGTATTATCCAGTAAATTTAGAGACATATGCCATGACCTGATAATTCAAATCCCAGATTGTACTGAAGCAGTAGCTCTCAAAGTGTGGTCAAGGGACACCATGGGTTTCTAAGGCCTCATCAGCAAGTTCCTTAGGTGAAAACTACTTTTATAACAATAATAACAGATTCTTTGCCTTTTCCACTCTCATTTCACAAGACAGTGCAGTGGAGTTTTCTAGAATCTATATGATGTATAATAACATCATGGCTTTGATGGCTAATGCAATATGTGCTTGTACATTCTTCTGATTTAAAACTATCTCAGTTTTAATTTCTCATATAAGAAATGTTGATACATTTAACCCACAAAAGCAAAAGCTCTTGGAGTCCTTGATTCTTAAGGGTAAAAAGGGATTCCGGGATCTAAAAGTTTTAAAATAGGTGTCCAAGAGGAAAACTACTGCATATTTGCATCATTGTTCACAAGAGTTCTCTTTGCATTAACAAAAGACTGGCATGGGGAGCAACCACATGTACAGTGACAGCAGAAAAGATAAGTCAGCTGTGGTCTATTTATCCAATGGGATGCTGTACTACAGGGGAGTAGAAATTCAAGAATACATACGAACATTGGTAAACGTCAGAAATATAATGTTTAGTGAAAAAAAAACTGATTATCAAATGAAACATATTGAATGATTCAATTTATACAATGGCTTAAAACCGAGCAAAAGTAGATGAGATATTGGCTAGGGATATATAAGGTAAAACTATAAGGGGAAACAAAGGGATGATATACACATAGCTAAAGACAGTAGTGACCTTTGGAGTGGAAGAAGGGATAACACCTAAAGAGGAGCACAATGAAGAGACTACAAGGGCATAAATAAAATTTTGAATGGAAGGGTGGGTGCTAACTTAATGAAATTTTAAATTATTTTTCTTCTTTATATTTTACATGGTATGTGAATCTGTTTATTCTTCTATAACCGTAAAATACTCTGTAATGATTTTGAAAATGTCTTTACTAATATTTAAAAAAGATAAAAGAAAACTATTTGCCTGGATGCTGTTTTCTAGGTTTTTAGAAGGAAGGGAGTTGATAGGACACTATTCAATAACCCACATAGCCCTATGTGTTTATGCTTTTATTTTAATTTGTTCATTTCTGTATAACATTCTAAGTTTCAAAAAGCAGATACAGTCTTAGCTCTCAGTCTTTTATCAACACTTACATTTTGCACCATCTTTAATATATCAGAAGTTGTCAATCATAATTTAATTGACATTACTGTATATCACAGAATGATACTGAAAGGCACTGATAAATAGTAGGATACATCATGCCAAAAGCTTTTTTTTTTCTTTCTGTAAAATAACATTTGACAATGATATCGTATCTTCTTCCCATAGTACATAATCACTTAGTGTATAATACTTAACGCAGGAGTCAATTAATAAAAATTAAAGAAGAATTTTGATAAATGTATAATTTTACAAGAAAAAATAAAGTAAAATATTTAGAATTCAATGAAGAATAATGTTAACATATATTTGGCTGCTGCTGATGCTGCTGCTAAGTCACCTCAGTCCTATCCAACTCTGCGCGACCCCATAGACGGCAGCCCACCAGGCTTCCCCGTCCCTGGGATTCTCCAGGCAAGAACACTGGAGTGGGTTGCCATTTCCTTCTCCGATGCATGAAAAGTGAAAGTGAAGTCATTCAGTCGTGTCCGATGCTACCCTCAAACAACTCATAGTATTAACATCTCTCCTAGAACGAAAGGAGGAACAGTCAAGCAATAAGCAAACAGATTTACTACTCCTAAAGACAAGACACAGAGAGATGAGAGGGAAGGTGAGGGGGAGGGGAAGGGGAAGAAGGAGAGAGCAGGAAAAGGGAATGAGATTTTATGAGAAGCTAAAGTTTTAATCATGCAGTATCCCTTTTGCTTGATGCCTATACTTATTTGCTCTGAAATTGTATCAGTGTATGAAGAACGGATGTAAAATGAAATACTCACAAACAAAAAAGCACAATTCATAGGTTAAGATGTAAGCAATCTTATTCTGGTCATACTTCTTTGAAGAGTATTTCATTCCTCCCCCGAAACACTAACCCTGCCAACAGAAAAGACTGTAAACTCCTTCTAAGCCTCTTTAAGTCCCCAGCTAAGTGGCCAGTCTTGAGAGAAGCCGTCTCTGAGAATACTATCAGAAGTAGCCCTCCTGGGTTCAAGATGGTGGAGTAGAAGGATGGGAGCTTACTTCCTCCTGTGAGAGCACCAACATTGCAACTAGCTGTTGAACAACCATCGACAGGAGGATGCTGGAACCTACCAAAAAGACAAAGAAGCAGCAACAGCGAGACAATAACAGGGGTACGATCATGATAAAATCAAAGCCCATACCTGCCGGATGGGTGACCGACAGACTGGAGAACAATTAATACCAAAGAAATTCTCGCACTACTGTAAAGGTTCTGAACCACAAGTCAGGCTTCCCATCTTGGGGATCGAACAAAGTGAATGGGGATCTGTGCTTGAGGGCCAGTTGGATTTGATTATTTCAGAGGACTGAGGGAAACAGAGACTCCAGTCTTGGAGGGCACAAACAAAAATTTTGCATGCACCAAGACCCAGAGAAGAGGAGCAGTTAGCCCATAGGCGACTGAACCAAAACTACCTGCTAGTGTTGGAAGGCCTCTCACTAAAAAACGGACAGGGGCACTGGAAGGTCCCCCTTGGCATAAACCCTCTTGGGCATAAACCCTACCATAGAGCCAGTAGACCCAAGGGATGGGTTGTGTCAGGCCAAAAAACTACCAGGGAGGGTTTGCAACCACACCCATCAGCAGATAATTGGATTAAAGCTTTACTGAGCAAGGCCCATCACTCCATGGCAAATAGATGGGGAGACAATGGAAACAGCGACAGACTTTATTTTCTTGGGCTCCAAAAATCACTGCAGATGGTAACTGGAGCCATGACATTAAAACCCCACTTTCTAACCACTCTTTTGAATTACTTACCACTGAATACTCCCCTGAGTATGCCAGATGCACATGTTAATAAACTTCTGTTTGTTTTCCTCTTGTTAATCTGTCTTTTGTCAGTCTAATTTACTGGGCTCCAGTCAGAGAACTTGGGAGGGTTGAGAAAATAGTCCTTCTTTGGGGCTTCCCTGGTGGCTCAGCGTTTAAAGCATATGCCTGCAATGCGGGAGACCTGGGATGGATCCCTGGGTCTGATCCCTGGGTCAGGAAGATCCCCTGGAGAAGGAAATGGCAACCCAC
Organism: Moschus berezovskii; assembly: GCF_049115385.1. Taxonomy (NCBI): domain Eukaryota; kingdom Metazoa; phylum Chordata; class Mammalia; order Artiodactyla; family Moschidae; genus Moschus; species Moschus berezovskii. The sequence continues at coordinate 85,571,523 of NC_142488.1, read as the reverse complement.
TCTAGTATTCTTGCCTGGAGAATCCCATGGACGGAGGAGCCTGGTGGGCTAGAGTCCACAGAGTCGCAAAGAGTCGGACACGGCTGAGCGACTTAACTTTCTAACTAACTTTAACTTTATTAAAAGACATTTGCTCCCTGGGAGAAAAGCTATGACAAACCTAGACAGCATATTAAAAAGCAGAGATACTGCTTTACAGACAAAGGTCCATCTAGTCAAAGCTATGGTTTTTCCAGTAGTCATGTATGGATATAAGAGTTGGACCATAAAGAAGGCTGAGACCTGAAAAACTGACCTTTTGAACTGTGGTGCTGAAGAAGACTCTTGAGAGTCCCTTGGACAACAACAAGATCAAATCAGTCCACCCTAAAGGAAATCAGTCCTGAATATACACTGCAAGTACTGATGCTGAAGCTGAAACTCCAATACTTTGGCCACCTGATGCAAAGAACTGATTCATTGGAAAAGACCCTGATGTTTGGAAAGACTGAAGGCAGCAGGAGAAGGGGACGACAGAGGATGAGATGGTTAAAGGACATTACTGACTCAATGGGCATGAGTTTGAGCAAGCTCTAGGAGTTGATGATGGACAGGAAAGCCTGGTGTGTTGCAGTCCATGGGATTGTAAACAGTCGGACACAACTGAGCAACTGAACTGAATTGAGCAAGTCCTTAGTTACCAGAGCAAGACCAAAATTTTCACATGGCCAGTCCCTCCCATCAAGAAGCTTACACAAGACTCTTAGCCTCATCCATTAGAGGGCAGACAGAAGCAAGAGGAAGCACAGTCTCACAGCAGCTAAAACAAAAACCATATTACAGAAAGTTAATCATGATGAAAAAGCAGAAAGTTATGTCCTAGTGGAATGGACAAGATAAAATCTCATAAAACAATTAAATGATAGGAAACCTTCCAGAAACAGAATTCAGAATAATGATAGTCAAGATGATCCAGGATCTAAAGAAAAGAAATGGAGGCAAAGATTGAGAAGATGCAAGATATGTTTACCAAAGACCTACAAGAGCTAAACAAACAAACAGAGATGAATAATAAACTGCTGCTGCTAAGTCACGTCAGTCGTGTCCAACTCTGTGCAACCCCATAGACACAGCCCACCAGGCTCCCCCATCCCTGGGATTCTCCAGGCAAGAACAGTGGAGTGGGTTGCCATTTCCTTCTCCAATGCATGAAAGTGAAGTCACTCAGTCATGTCTGACTCTTTGCGTCCCCATGGACTGCAGCCCACAAGGCTCCTCCATCCATGGGATTTTCCAGGCAAGAGTACTGCAATGGGGTGCCATTGCCTTCTCTGGAATAATACACTAAAAGGAATCAATAGCAGAATAACTGGGGCAGAAGAAGGGATAAACGACCTAGAGGACAGAATGGTGGAAATAACTGCCACAGAAAAGAATATAGAAAAAAAGAATGAAAAGAAATGAAGACAGTGTAAGAGACCTCTGGGACAACATTAAAAGCACCAACATTCACATTAGAGGGGTCCCAGAAGGAGAAGAGAGAAAGGAACTGAGAAAACTTCCTGAACCTGGGAAAGGAAATAATCAAGTCCAGGAAGTACAGACAGTTACAGGAAGGATAAGCCTAAGGAAGAACACACAGAGACACATAGTAATCAAACTGACAAATATTAAAGACAGAGATTAAATATTAAAAGCAACAAGGGAAAAACAAAAAATAACATACAAGGGAACTCGAATCAGGCTATCAGCTGATTTCTCAACAGAAACTCTGCAAGCCAGAAGGGAATGGCATGATATATTTAAAGTGATGAAAGAGAAGAACCTACAACCAAGAATACTCTACGCAGCAAGACTCTCCTTGAGACTTGGAGAAATCAAAAGCTTTCCAGACAAGTAAAGGTTAAAAGAATTCAACAACACAAAACCAGCTTTACAACAAATGCTAAAGGAATTTCTCTAGACAGGAGACACAAGAGAGGGGAAAGACCTACAGAAAATAAACCCAAAACAATTAAGAAAATAGTAATAGGATCATGCATATGGATAATTACCTTAAATGTAAATGGATTAAATGCACCAACCAAAAGACACAGACAGAAAGGGTGGATGAAAACATGTACATGTATGCACTTCCACTTACTGCATCACTCTGCTTGACACCCCCAAATTGTAGATAATTATTTTATATTGCTAAGTTAATCATGTTCCCATTATGGCTTGCAATTATAATTATCCTTTATTTTTTATCAGGCTATTGATTGTGAAAAATGATAAAAATATTTTACTATTGTGATTATGTAACTATTACTCACTTAATACCATTGTATCATGATCAGTCAACAGAAAAATAGTAGAAATCTGTATCACCAAAACTAGGATCTAATAGGAAAACCTGTAATCAATTTTTTAAATCCAGATGCATATCAGAATTATCTTGAAATTTCCTGAAAAATACAAACACTCTGCTATTGCCTTGTTTTCTCCAGAGCTCCAGATATGCTCTAATGAGCAGTCATGTTTAAAAACAACTGGACTATACGATAATCTTTTACTTTTATCTAGTTTTTTTTCATTTTTTCTATTTCATATTCAGTGCTTCCATTTCATTTAGTTTATGTTCTCTAGTTTTTCCATCCCTTCTTCTTCTTTATTTGATGTTCTTTCTCAAGCCTTTATCAAGTGTAGTAGAAAAGCTTTTGTATACGTATATAAATATGCATAATATATATATTTTAGAAAACTTATGAATTTTTGCCTAGCTAAAAAAAATTATGATTTTGATTCTACTTGTTTGACAGTATGAACAGAATGCTAGATTTCATGTGTATTTGTATAACTGAATCACCTTGATGTGCACCTGAAGCATTGTAAGTCAACTATACTTCAATTTTACATATATAGATATATATATAAGAAGTAGCCCTCCTGTTAGAGCCACCTCACAGTATTTTTGTCCATTTTTGCACCCGGTATGTTTCTTTACTAGCATATATTAAAGTCAATAGTTATATTATTAAAGTCAATAGTTATATTATTATAACTCACTCATTTTTTTGTCACCATGCGGTATGTAGACAGATGGGGATGGTGAAGGACAGGGAAGCCTGACATGCTGCAATCCATGGGGTCACAAAGTGTTGGATACAACTGAGTGACTAAACAAGTATCTAGACAGAGTATTATGCACAGCAGACAATTTTTATTTAACTGAATTATATTCTATGCTCATATTTTAATGATACCAATCTTAAGAAAAATAAAAGTTTATCAAGAAAAAAAAATTTTTTTTAACCTCCAGCTAGACTGATTAGAACGCACTCTATTACTCTTGCCTAGAGAATCCCAAGGACAGAGGAGCCTGACAGGCTAGAGTCCATAGTCACACAGAATCAGACAAGTCTGAAGGGACTAAGCAGCAGCAGCAGCAGCTGACTGATTAGAAAAAAAATAAAGAAACACAAATTAAGAATGAGAGAGGGGATCTCACTACAAATTCTATAAATATTAAAAGGATAATTGGGTATTAAGAACAACTTTATGTCAATAAATTCTACAACTGAGATGATATGGACAATTTCCTTGAAAGGTTTAAACTACTAAAGCTCAGTCAAGAAGAAATAGATAACTTTAATAGCCCTGTATTTACCAAAGAAGTTAAATTTGTAGTTAAAAAATGAAACAAAACAAAAAAGCCTTCTCACAAAGAAAACACCAGGAAACCATTCTTAATGGCAGTCTTTAAATTCCATATCATCATATTTGTATTAAAACATGATCAATGATGTTAAAGATATGAGGAATTTAGTCAAAACAATGATAGAATTTGTGTGTATTATAAGAATTACTTTTTCTTGCTCACTTCCATAATATTTGACAAAGTATACATGACAGCGAAGGGTAGCAGAATATGTCACCCCAGAATATGCCACTTTGACATAAGGATTATTTTTAGCTGGTGACAATGAAAAAGAAGGAAACAGGACAAAAACTCTGTTTCCTGCCTCCACACACACATCTCCTGCCTGCCACACACACACATAGGAAAGTCAGGATGACTTTCAATCACTGGAGACAATTCTGAACTTTTATCAGCCCAGAAATAGCAACTGAAGAATTTAAGGAATAAACATCAGTAATGGACTTTTTACCTTCCATTAATTCTCCCCATACATTTATTTACCTTCTCACAGTTTGCTGTGCCTAGAAGCTCAAAGTCCCTTTCCTTTGTCTTGTCACTTCTCTACAAAATGTATTGTTCACTTGTTAGGATGCTATTAAACCCCACTTTCTAACCACTGAATACTCCCTTGAGTATGCACATGTTAATAAACTGTTTGTTTTCCTCTTGTTAATCTGTCTTTAGTCAGTCTAACTCACTGGGCCCCAGTCAGAGAACTTGGGAGGGTGAAGAAAATAAAGTGCTTCCTTTCCTACAACAGGTACATTTAATAAAAACAATGTCACAGGGAGATTTTGAAAGACCAAATGCTATTAACCAATTCGTAAAAGATTCTTCATACTGCAGAAAATAAATCAACTAGAAGTGCATTTAAAAAAAACATGAACACCTATCAGAAAAATATGTACTCATTATGTTTTAAACATAAATATTGGCTGCATATTAAATATGACAGACTGATAATAATATAATAAGAAATAATACTTAAAACTTGTGAAACAACTACTTAAGACAAACAAAGTCAAACAAAGGTGGCATGCTTTAATTATTGCTAGTAGTAATCAAAGTATTCAGATATACACACAGAACGTATGCCCAAATTATTTATGTGCTTCACACCGCAGGCCCATGAACTTTCTGTCACTGCTGTATATTGTTTTCCTCCATTATGCCCTTTGTTGTTAGAAATACAGTAAGTTGTTACTCTTTTCACTAATGTCAGTGTTTTGTTTCTTATAATCTTGTTAAATTTTTACCCCCTTTTCTCCCTTAATACTAAGATATCTGCGGCATGAATTTTGCTGGCTACTTTAATCTTTTTTTTTTTTTTTTACTGGCATAAGTCTGTACAAGGTTTATGCATCAGTTCCATGGAGAGTAAGTAACCTTTCAGGTAGAAAGATTTAGTTTTAAAGATTCGCCATCTTGAGAAACTTTTACATGTGCATCTTGCTGTTTTATTGACCTCTCACTGATTTGCAGTATTCATATCACAAATTCTAATGACAAGCTATAAAAGAATCAGAAAAAGAAGAGAAAGTGAATCGGGGTAGAGGAAAATGACCGATAACAGGGTGATGAGAGGGAAGTATGGAAGAATGAAATAGCTTAGAAAAACCTGAGCAGCACAAACAGGTAGATTATCTGTATTGCTGTTGTTCAGTTGCTAAGTCATGTTTGACTCTTTGCGACCCCATGGACTGTAGCTCACCAGGCTGCTCTGTCCTCCACTATCTCATGGAGTTTCCTCAGATTCATGCTTATTGAGGTGAAGCTATTTAACCATCTCAACCTCTGCCAACCCCTTCTCCTCCTGCCCTCAATCCTTCCCAGCATCAGGATCTTTTCCAATGAGTTGGCTATTTGCATCAGGTGGCCATAGTACTGGAGCTTCAGCATCAGCACTACCAAAGAATATTCAGGACTAATTTCCTTTAGGATTGACTAGTTTGATCCACTTACAGTTCAAGAGATTATCTTTATGATCTTGGGTAAATGAGATGGTAAGGAGAGCTGAACAATTGATGCTTTTGAACTGTGGTGTTGGAGAAGACTCTTGAGAGTACCTTGGACTGCAAGGAGATCCAACCAGTCCATCCTAAAGGAAATCAGTCCTGATTATTCATTGGAAAGACTAATGCTGAAGCTGAAACTCCAATACTTTGTCCACCTGATGGCGAAGAACTGACTCATTGGAAAAGACCCTGATGCTGGGAAAGATTGAAGGCAGGAAAAGGGGATGAAAGAGGATAAGGTGGTTGGACTTCACCCCAGACAGAATGGCCATCATCACAAAAATCCACAAACAACAAGTGCTGGAGAGGGTGTGGAGAAAGGGAACCCTCTTGCACTGTTGGTAGAACTGCAAATTGATACAGTCACTATGGAAGACCGTATGAAGATTCCTTAAAAAACTAGAAATAAAACTACCATATGACCCAGCAATCCCACTGCTAGGCATATACCCTGAGGAAACCAAAATTGAAAAAGACACATGTACCCCAATGTTCACTGCAACACTGTTTACAATAGCTAGGACATGGAAGCAACCTAGATGTCCATCGACAGATGAATAGATAAAGAAGCTGTGGTACATATATACAATTGAATATTACTTAGCCATAAAAAGGAATGTATTTGAATTAGTTCTAATGAGGTGGATGAACCTAGAGACTATTATACAGAGTGAAGTATGTCATAAAGACAAAAATAAATATCATATATTAACAAATACATATGGAACCTAGAAAGATGATACCAATGAACCTATTTGCAGGGCAGCAGTGGAGATACAGACATAGAGAACAGACTTATGGACACAGGCTGGGGGAATGGACAAATGGAGAGAGTAGCATGGAAGTTTATCCACTACCATATATAAAAGATAGCCAATTGAAATTTGCTGTGTGACTCAGGGAACCCAAACTGGGGCTCTGTAACAACCTAGAGAATAGGAGGTGGTGGGAGGTAGGAGGGAGGTTCAAGAGAGAAGGGACATGTATGTATAGCTATGGCTAATTCATGTTGATACATGGCAGAAACCAACACAATACTGTAAAGCAATTATTCTTCAATAAAAGAAAACTTTTAAAAATATGGTGGGGAGTTCAAATTATAAAACACTTAGAGGAAAACATAGTGGAAAAGCTGCTTGACATTTGGTCTTGGCATTAAATATTTAGATTTCATATCAAAAGTACAAATAAGAAAACAAAAAATAAACAAGCACAATTTCATTAACATGCTTCTGCATAGGAGAGGAAACAATCAATAAAATGAAAAGAAAACTTATAAAATAGGAAAAAAAATGTTTGGAAACAATATATATAATAAGGGGTTAATATCTAAAATATATAAGGAATGCATGCATGTAAATCAACAGCAGAAAACCAAAATATCCAATTAAAAAATGGGCAAAGGAAAAGCTATTTTTCCCAAGAAGACATACAAATGGTCAACAGCTACATGAAACAGTGATCAATATTGCTCCTCTCTCCATGGAATTCTCCAGGCAAGAATACTGGAGTGGGTTCGCCATTTCCTTCTCCAGGGGATCTTCCCGAACCAGGAGTCAAACCCAGGTCTCCTGTATTGCAGGCAGATTCTTTACCATCTGAGCCACCAAGGAAGCCCCACTAATCATTAGGGAAATACAAATCAAAACTACAATGAGATTATCATCATATACCTATTAGGACGGCTATTATAAAAAAGTCAAAAGAAAGGAGGCCTTGGCAAGCATGTAAAGAAAAGGGAATTCCTGTACACTGTTGGTGGGAATGTAAATTGGTACAGCTACTATGGAAAACAGTATGGAGGTTCTTCAAAAACTTAAAAATAGAAGTACTATATAGTTCAGTAAATCCACTTCTGCATATATATCCAAATGACAAGAAATCAATATCTTATAGAGGTATCTGCACCCCATATTCATTATAGCATTATTCACAGTAGGCAAGACAGGGAAAGAACTTGTTATTGACAGATGAATGTATCAGGAAATTTTTATATATAAGGTACACATGCATATATACATCCATATAGCACTCTTTGGTGCTATGAGTTCAAATTTTTTTTTCATTTCACATATAACTGAGATCATGAAATATTTGTCTTTCTGTGTCTGCCTTCTGAGCATAATGTCCCCTGGGTTTATTCATAGTGTTACAAACAGCAGGATTTCCTTCTCTTCTAAGGCTGAACAATATTCTGTTTCACTTATGTGTGAAATGAAAAAAAAATTGAATTCATATCACTAGAGAGTAGCCAGCTGGTTACCAGAGTTTTGGATGAATATTGGGTAGAAGAAAATGGGAGATTTTGATCAAAGGGCACAAACTTTCAGTTGTGAGATGAATAAGCTCTAGAAACCTAATAATCTGGATGGTGACCACAGTTAATAATAATGTATTATACACTCAAAATTTGCTAAGAGAGTAATCTCAAATATTCTCACCACACATACACACACGGGGTAATTCTGTGAGATGATGAATTGTTAATTAGTTTGATTATGCTATTCATTTCATAATATATGAATTTATCAAAACATCACATTGTACAATATAATAAATGCACCATTTTTGTCAAACATAACTCAACAAAAAATACAGTGAGTAGTACATGGTGGCAGAGTCTTAATGCCATCAAAAGGTGTCCATTTTCCTCAATGCTTTTATCTTAATAATTTCAATATGCTCAGAGTTCTGATTAGAAGACACTGGAACTAAAGATATACAAAGTAAATAAAAGTAATCATACATTAAAAATACAAGACTATCTGGGTGATAAATCTTTGTGCACTTGCAGAGCCTCTCAACACCAGCACATTGCATACCATTTCATGCATGTTAATCATTAACTGTGCTGATTTGCTTTATTCATGTCCAACTCTTATAACCCTATGGATTACAGCCTGCCAGGCTCCTCTGTCCGTGGGATTCTCCAGGCAAGAATACTGCAGTAGACTGCCATGCCCTCTTCCAGGGGAATCCTTCTAAGCCAGGGATCAAACCTGCATCTCCTGTATTGCAAGCAGATTCTTTACCCACTGAGCCACCTGGGAACCATGCATTCAACCACTATCTATGTCCTGTACACTTTCAAATGTCTGTCTCTAGGTTTCTCTGTCTTTCGGATAGGTATCAAAACCTTATTATGACCAAACCTGAACTCCAGATATTCCCAACTCCCAAACTCAGTCCTTCCACAGTCTTCTCCATTTCAACTGATGGCAAATCCATCTTATTTCAGTTGCTCTATTCACAACCTTTGGAGTAATATTTGAAGAATCATAGTAACACACTCCTCATCCTATTTATAAGCAAATTCAGATGGTTTAATTTCTCCAATTTTCAGAGGGTCCATTACTCATCCTAGTTCAGTTCAGTCGCTCAGTCTTGTCCGACTCTTTGCGACCCCATGAATCACAGCACGCCAGGCCTCCCTATCCATCACCAACTCCCGGAGTTCACTCAAACTCATGTCCATCGAGTCGGTGATGCCATCCAGCCATCTCATTCTCTGTCGTCCCCTTCTCCTCCTGCCCCCAATCCTTCCCAGTATCAGAGTGTTTTCCAGAGAGTCAACTCGTAATTGATGCTAATATCTTTCTTCACTTGATCAACTTCAATGGTCTCCTGATCCCCCACTACTCTATCTATATGGCAATCCACTTCTCCACTTGGCAGTCTGAATGATTCTTTTAAACCTAAGTCAGATCTCATCATTTCCATACTCTCAACCTGCTCCTAGCTTCCTGTCAGACCCTGAATAAAAGCCAAAAGTCCATTCCAGGGCCTACAAGAGCATATACACTCTTGCCTGTGGCTACACCTCTAATCACTTTTGCTATCACTTTCCCTGCACCACTCACTGGCTCCCTTATTCTTCTTCAACTACATTATACACTTAGAAGACTCAGGGAATTTTCCATTTGCTGTTTACCCTGCTTGCAGTGTCCTTGACTGAGATATGAACATGGCTCGTTACTTCACTTTAATCAATTTTCTGGATAAAGATTACTTCCACAGAGAGGCCTCCCTGACCACTATACATAATACTACGGAACACTGTCATTCTCTATTCTCTTATCTTGCTTTTTCTTCATAACACTCATGACTGAATTGAATTATATGTTGCTCTGTTTTTCCCAAGACAATGAGAACCTTGTTTATGGATTCCCTATTTGTGAATTTGCCTACTTGCTAAAATTTATATGTAAACCCAGTCAATACTTACAATGATTTTGTGGTCATTCAGAGACTTGCAAACGTGTAGAATGGTAAAAAATTTGAATTATCATGGGTGAGTGTTTCCAATTGGTGTTAAACAAGGGGACACTCTGCCTTCCTATTTCAGCTCTCATACTATAAACAAGTGTCCTTTTGCAATCTATTTAGTAAACACATTTTTCTCATTTTTGTGTTTTTGGTGGTTTTGCTTCTTAAAATGATCCCTCATAAAAGTGCTAAAGTGCTGTCTAATGTTCCTAAGTGCAAGAAGGCTGTGATATGCCTTAGAGAGAATATATGAGTACTAAGCAGGTTTCATCTGAGCGTGAGTTATAGTGCTATTGGCTGTGAGTTCAATATTAATGAATCAACCATATACATAAGGTTATGTATTGATTGCTTGATGAAAATTGTGTGACCAGAGGCTCACAGGAACCTAACTCTGTATTTCCCTTAGGAGCAACAATTCAATATTCCCTAATTCAATGTTTATGATGACTTTATAGAACATAACTACTGCAAATAAAAAGAATCAATTATATATACCCAGAGGAGACACAGAAAAGCTGATAACATGTATTGATATTATGTGTATTATAATCAATAAAATTTTGATCTTATTGTATATTATTTCATTTAAATTTATTATTAATTTAATATTTGTATCCACCATGTCATTAAATTCATTGAAGGTTTCATTTTTTCAAAATATATTACATTATGTACATGTTATATAATTCATTTTATTAGTTCTTTGAATTCTTAACTCTTTGAGACATTTCCAATTATTCACTGTTAAAAAAATGTTACAAATGAAATTTTTGTACATAAATCTTGGAATCTATTTCTGATCATCTTCTTAGGACAAATTAAATGTTTGCAATTAATTTGATCCTCTTGACACATTTTGCTTTCTGAAAATTTGAAGTCATCTTGAACTTGTGCCATTAATGCATATGTATCTCCCCTATACCACCTGTGTCAGCACTGAATATATGATAGTTTTTTTTTTCAATTTTGTCATTACCATAGCTGAAAAATTGCATATTATGTTTTAAGTGTATTTCTTCCGTTACTGATGAGGCTGAACAGTTTTCTTACGTTTGTCTTCTGAGAACATTCAGTCCATGTTCCATTTGTCCAGGCTTTCCTGGTGGCCCAGTGTAAAGACTCCACCTGCCAATGCAGGAGTCCTGAGTTTGAGCTCTGGATCAGAAAGATCCCCTTGAGAAGGAAATGGCAACCTCCAGTATTCTTGCCTGGGAAATCACATGAACAGAGGAGGCTGGTGGGCTACAGATGAAGGGGTCACAAAAGTGTCAGACACAACTTAGTGACTAAACAACAGCAATCATTTGTACACATGGATAGCACATGTATTAGAACTATTTCTAATGAATTTCTAAGTAAGTTGGGATATCAACTGAAATAATTAATAGAAGTTTAAGAGATAACATTTTCCTTTGAAGAACTCCTATTCAGTGGATTTCTACTAGTAAAAGATGCATGAATAAATGTCCAAATTAACTTAAAGCATGTCCACACTTCTACAGAATAGATAACAGAAGAAAAGTGATATATTTAAAACAAGGGACATACATGTGCAACTCAGAACTGCAAATCTTTATACTGTTAGAATTAAATAAACAAGTGTTTAGTTGGCTATCATATCCCTCAAGAAGGGTGGGCAATACAGATATTTATTCTTTGTTCATCATCACAGGTTGTGTTACTACTCCCTGTGAAAATGCAGAAGGAAAAATCAATTGAATGAAATCCTAAATCCTAACAATACCATTTTATATATTTAAAAGTTTCAGTTCAGTTCAGTTCAGTCACTCAATCGTGTCCGACTCTTTGTGACCCCATGAATCACAGCACGCCAGGCCTCCCTGTCCATCACCAACTCCCAGAGTTCACTCAAACTCATGTCCATCAAGTTGGTGATGCCATCCAGCCATCTAATTCTCTGTCTTCCCCTTCTCATCCCGCCCCCAATCTTTCCCAGCATCAGAGTCTTTTCCAGTGAGTCAACTCTTCGCATGAGGTGGTTTACTATAGTTTTAAAGTAAACTAATATCTGTATGATTTCATTGGGGGTTTCTAATTATACTAATTAGTGTACCCATTAAAATACACAGTATGTCAAGATTTATATTAATTTCTTGGTTTACCTTAAATTTACAAATAAAAATGTTATATCTTTTTCAATTATGTTTTTTATTTTACCCTCAGGGTTTTTAAAATGAAAAGAACAATCTATATAGAAGTGGCTAAAATTTTAACTATTTAGAATATTCAATAAAACTACATGCTCTTTCTTGTCTTCCATGTTTACACATACTAAGGACAAAGATATCATATCAAAAATATAATATTGAAAATTTTGTGATCAACACTTAAAATGAGGAATAATGATTATTCCATCAAAGTTTATGGATGCAACTCAAAATAAGATGAGCCTAAGTAATCATGTTTTTAGAGAAATTTGTAAAAGACTACAAGATGGAAAAAAGTAAAATAACATGTAAAGAAAATAAAATTAATTACATATTAATACATTATTTCAGAGTGCTTTATGTTTAATAAGTGAATTTTGACCTTCATTTTTAAAATGGGAATGAACAAATATAAAATATCTGATCAAAATCTCCTGGAAAGCTTGAATAATAAATCACTGTTTATATATAATACTTTTCTCTTACTGCATGTCCATATAGAATACCTAATTATTCTCATAATCACCTGAGGGATAAATATGACCATCTCTGTTTTTTAAATTAAGAAAGATTATTGAACAACGAGGAAACAGGCACAGAGAGGTTAAATGGGAAACTATGATTCACTGAATAGATAGTAACAAAGTTGAAACTAAAAAATATATATGTTATGATTCTCATCCTTGGCCACAGTATTTCCAGCATGTGTTTCTTTCAGATATGACTGTACCAGAATTATTTGCCACAGAGCTATTAATAATAGCTCCCGATAGGAGTCAGAGTTTTTTCCCTCTCTCAATGCACCTGCTAATAAAAATGCCAGCTCCATTCCGATTGTTTAACATGGAAATACTCTAAAGGAGTTTGGATCATATAAAATTAAAATAAGAAAATATTATGTTTGTTATTTACTATAATTTACCGCATCAACTTGCAGAATCCAAACTCCAGAAAAAGACCCAGTCCAGCTCAAGGAATCACACCAGCTGTGAAGTCACTGTGACTTGGTCCCATATGTAAAAAGTGGAAAATTGAAGCAACTTATTAGGTAGATCTGACACTGTTCTTTACTCTTCCCAAATCCTCAGCCCTCACATTCCCAAACCAGGTTAATCCTTCCTGATGAACCATCAGAAGAACTGGTAGTGGTAAAAACTGCAATGACAGTAACCACCGTGCTTACCAGATTCTACCAATTTCCCCTAGTGGTACAAGGAAATCTCCAATCAGGATAGGAGCTGCCTCTTCCTGTGACTCTGATGTGACTACAGAGAACTGGCTTTTTCATTTCCTTCATTCTTCCCTCTTCTCTTATTCTCCCTCTCTATCTTGACATTACTACTTAACATCAATCCTTGAACCTCTTACATCAAATATGTCCCTGTATTTTACTTCAGGAGTAAATCACATTATAACATTTGCTGTATGAATATTCACTTTTCAACCAGCAAGCTTGAATCCACAGTGAGATTAAAATGAGCAATATTCCCACATATCCTCTTTCCTGACATTGAAGCAAAGACACAATGATAACAATGACAGCAATGACAGGTTCTTGGTCAAAATTATAACTCAGGATGTGCTCAGGACATGTTAAGATTCAGTGATATACTAGACAGCATAATACTGACAGCAGCTATGGAAAAGATCACCCTGAATGTTTACATGGTATAAAACGTGCTTGATTTTTTTTTTCTTTTTAATACTAGAGCCTATCCATTCACTCTCACACTAAAAGACACTTTGATAAAATCCTTAAGTGACATACAACTTGCTGAAAAATAGTAATTATTTATAATACCATCAGATCAACTCTGAAAGCAATTATCTACACAATGCATGGGATCATTAAGCCCAGGTAAAAACACAAGTACCTATTGAAGTAACATGTAATAAATACCTTTCTCACTTTTCATCACTCATTACACATTTTAAAAATACAAATGACTGGCTTTTTTTTTTAATTTTTTTTAATCTTTTTTTAAAAAATTTATTCATTTTAATTGGAGGCTAATTACTTTACATTATTGTATTGGTTTTGCCATACATTGACATGAATCTGACACGGATGTACATGGGTTCCCCATCTTGAACCCCCCTCCCACCTCCCTCCTCATCCCATCCCTCTGGGTTATCCCAGTGCACCAGCCCCAAGCATCCTGTATCATGCATCGAACCTGGACTGGCGATTCGTTTCACATATGATAATATATATGTTTCAATGCCATTCTCCCAAACCATCCCACCCTTGTCCTCTCCCACAGAGTCCAAAAGACTATTCAATACATCTGTGTCTCTTCTGCTGTCTTGTATACAGGGTTATTGTTACCATCTTTCTAAATGGGGAGGGAGGTGGGAGGGGGGTTCAAGATGGGGATCACATGTACAGCCGGGGTGGATTCGTGTCAATGTATGTCAAAACCAATACAATATCGTAAAGTAAAAAAAAAAAAAAAAAGAAAGAAAAGAGATCAATAAAGATAAAAAAAAATTGAAACCTGAAAAAAACAAGATACAAACATGGAGACTAAACAAGACGCTTCTGAATAAACAACAAATCACAGAAGAAATAATAAAAGAAATCAAAATATACATGGACACGAAAGAAAATGAAACACAACAACCCAAAACGTATGAGATTCAGTAAGAGCAGTGCTAATGGGAAGGTTCATAGCAATACAAGCTTACCTCAAGAAACAAGAAAAAAGTCAACTAAATAACCTAACTCTAAACCTAAAGCAACTAGAAAAGGAAGAAATGACTAGCTTTTAAAAAGTGCCTTGTGGAAACATACATCCATGGTGCACACAGGTGACCTGCTGAATTCATTTTCACAAACTGAAAACACCCATGTCACTAGGATCCAGATCAAGAAATAGAATGTGATCAGCACCCCAGAGGCCCTCACGTGTTCCCTTCCAGACAATAACCCACCCCCCAAATAACAATTTACAATGATTTCTAACACCATAGATTAGTTTTGCCTTAAATAGCTAATTTTAAAGAAAAATTTTGAATACTACAACTAATGTGTAAAGTTGAATTATACATCTGCAGATATATTTTAGTTATTTTAAGTACCCAGAAAGTTTCACTGGGGTTAAATAAAGATAGCTAAGATCAGGTGGAGGTTTCAAAATCACTCACTGAGCTGAATTTACTATGCCAATAGGGTGTTAGCATCTCCCTTGAAAAAGCAGACTTATGATAACATACATTATTTCAGGAAGCATCACATCAGGATACAGCCATTATGCAAAACAGTTTAGGATACTGTAATGCAAAGAGTATAGGATCAAGGACCAAACTAAGAAGAGGGGAAGTGAGAGAACCCTGAAAGCCAAAACAATTGGGGAAGTCTTCATACCTTATGTTCAGAAGGGCTGAGAGAAGAGGGAGAACTTTCTGTTAGGAAAAATAGGATTCCCAGGAGGCGCTAATGGTAAAGAACCTGCCTGCCAATGAAGGAGACCTAAGAGATCCGGGTTGATCACTGGATCAGGAAGATCCCCTGGAGGAGGGAATGGCAACCCACTCCAATGTTCTTGCCTGGAGAATTCCATGGACAGAGGAGCCTGGCACACTTCAGGCCATGGGGAAACACAGAGTTGGACATAACTGAAGTGACTGAGCACACAAGTATGCAGGTGCTGAGACAGGCTGGGCAAGAATGTGGATATGAGACAGATGAGCTATGCATACAATTCTCCAGCAGAGATTCTGGGTTCCAGAAGCTAAAGTACCCTGACAATGTCTATAGGTCTATAAAAAAATGTTGACTTATATTGAAGCATTTAACATAAGTCCAAATGACCATAGTCTCTGCTCCCTTTCACTGTTCCCTGAAGATAATGTTTTTTAACATAGTTTTATCTAGAAATGAAAATGAATTAGATGATTTACATGTTATGAATTCAACACACTGGTTGGTAATGATAAGATTACTGATCAGCAAGAAAACATGACTTTCTGTCCTAAGTCCTTTTGACATTTCAGGTTGAAAATATATTTTCTATGCATGTGTTGAACTGCTGATAATTTGAACTCTTTTAAAGAAATTCATTTTGTTTAAGAGAAATTGGGGTGACTTGGTGAGAGTAAAGAAGAAAGAAGTATATCAAAGAGGAAAATGCATGAATTAGATTCCTTAAAACTTAAAATTTAATATTCCAAATTTTTACAAGATATTTATGGTGTCAATATGACAGAAGACAATTCATTCAGTAAAATTATTTGAAATGGTGGAGGAAAAGTCCAAATAAAGCTAAACAACTTAACTTTTTAATTAAAATGATGTAGCAGCAGCAGCAGTAATATGATGTATACTCAATTTTACTCAGACTATTAACATCTATGTAAAGTCAATCCTGTTGACATTTTGAAACATTGGTTTATCATCATTTTGTGCTTCTAAGATCAGAGCAAAACTCAAAGTATAAATCTGTTAGGGAATCCTATGGGTTCATACATCTTGGGTCCACTGTACCTTGAATCCATTAAACACAGTAGGGTTTTGTTCCATAACTCAAAAGATATTTCAATAAAATATCTAGCAGACACTATGAAAGTAATTTTTTCCAACCATTAGAATAAAAGAAGTTTCAGCAGTTAGATATTACATTAAGACAGTTGGCTGCCATTAGTTCCTATGAGACTTTTAATCCTTACTGTTCACCATAAACCTTTACAGTTTGGTGGCCACCGTAAGTTGAGATCTTCTCCATTAAGAGCTTGATTGTTTCCAAGTTTAACTTCCTCCTTGACAAAAGTAAAACATGGGCCAGGAAATACTGTTAAGCCCTGGTGTTCTCTTTATTTCAACTTATTTTGTTTCTCCACTTGTATTTAGAGTAAACTGTAATTTACAGGTTGCTATTCTCAACTTGCCAACTTCCCAAAATGCCATATTTTGAAATGTATGTGTACTAAAAGGAGACACAAAGATTCAATGTAATCAATTTTTTGAACATTTACTTCTCTCTGAGCATATATACGTCTCTCTGAGTTGCTATGCTAGCACTGAGTCTGTTGGGACAAACGGGGCATATTCCTTGCCACTTACGAACTCAACCTAGAAGGTACAGAGAGAAGACTACAATGAAATAAAAAATGCAAATGTGGTAGGTGCTGTATTACTAATAAGGCTAAAGTGCTGCTGTAACTCAGAGAAAGGAAAGGGTAATTCTGTCAAAATGGGGCTAGAGAAACTGGACCATGATACAGATGAGGTGGCATTTATACTCCAGTATATTTTTATTTGGTCAGTGTTGATTTTCTGCATGTTTTCCAATATGTAAATATGAATCTGTTATATATTTTAGACCAGAAAAGAATTAAAGTGGAACTGAAATATATGTGATAAAATAATAGACAAAAAGTCTGCAAACTTTCGCTGACTGTGTGATTGTGGGCAATTCCTTCATCATTTGAGGCCTCAGTTTGTTCATCTGAAAAATTATGAATTTGGACTAAATGCCATCTTGGGTCTCTTTTAGCAGGGAGTAGATTAAACTTTCTGTGAGCTCTGGAGTTTCAGAAAAGTATTTTTTCCTCCATTTTTTTTTCCTCCTTCATTCCCCAAATTCTTAAACTCTATGACTTTACTTTTTTCTTTTTCTTCATTTGATATATTTTTTCCCCTATGGTATTTCCTCTAAACTTTCATCATTATTAATCTTGTGAAGAATTCAGAATGGATAAAAAGCTAATCGGAGTTACTAATCTGACACGGAAAGATGGCAGACAGCAAAAGGTATGGTTGGTCATTAAAATTTATAATAGTGCATTTAAATCATAGGAAACTAACACTGTTTTTACAAAACTTAGTGGCTTCAAATATATTAATATTATTTTCCCTTCTTGAATGGAATAGTTTTAATTAAGTTTTCCTAATCCTTTTGGTTTAATCCCTGGAGCTGATTTATAAAACACTAAGGTTTTAAATCAAACTGTAAAAATCATCAAAGTTGAAACTTACAGTGATAGCCAGGGGAAGAGGGGGCTGGGGGGGAAACAATACAGGATTTATAAACTAGGTCTAGAAAACTAGCAATGCTTTAGACATTATAGATCCATAGGTCTATTAGATATAATTTTATATATATAATCTTTAAAATTAGTCACTGGGGAAAAGGTAATGGCAATTTATCAAATATATTTTCAGTATTTTACAAGCATTAGCTTCTCCATAGCAACAACTTTTATTTTTCTTTCTAAAGACTCATTGGTATGTCAGACATGAAGGAGAGGATCTGGAGATTTATCATTTAACCTAGAAGAAAATGACCACAGAAATATTATTTTGTTAATCCCCCTGGTAATAAAATTACAATGTACTATTTGATTCTGAACTTCATAAGAGTGATGAGATGATCTGTTTAGAAGGCACTCTCACCCCTCACTCTGCCTGCTTGCCTCCACGCTGCCTGCAATAATAACTAAATAGATAAATAAGTGAAACCAAAGCAAAACAAAACCACTTTCCAATTCTTTAGGCAATGCTTCATAAACTTTTCCCACCCAAGTGCCCCTAATGAAAGAGAAGATTGAATACGCTCCCCTAGCGATCTGTAGCAAGTGTGACATTTCTTTGAAGTCATCTGTTTTATTTTAAAAATTCATGTGAATTTTGCATTCCACTCCATAACATATATCTGTTTTATGTAAAAATGATGTGGTTTCCCATAATATCTTTGAGTTACAGAGCTCTAGGAAAATATGCTAAGTTTATACCATCGCCTTTCATCGTTCAAGATGCACATAAATTTTAGAAGGTTAGCTTTACAAGGAACCAAGGCAGTTATAAGATACATTTTTTCCATGGATCCCACATATTTCCGACTTTTAGTTTTCTTTTCACTTCAAGGTAATTTTTTCCCGTTTGTCAGTTACTTTGAGGTATAAACCTTAAGTAATGAGCTGAAATCCGTTTATTTGCTATTCCAGACTGAAGAGATCCTTATTCTGTTAAAATAGGTACTTAGGTTTTAATAATCAAAAAACCGAGAAGGGGGAGGAATACATATACTACTATATATACAAATCATAAACAACAAGGGTTTATATCATGAGGACTATACTCAATATCTTATAACATATAATGGAAAGTAACCTGAAAAAATATACACATATATATATATAACTGAATCACTTTGCTGTATACCTGAAACTAACACAATATTGTTAATCAACTATACTTCAATAAAAAAATGAAAAACAGAGAAATTTCAGAGGTGTAGGAAGAAAACAGAAAAGATAGATATTAGTAGTCATACAATCGTTCTTTAAATATGAAAAATATAAAAATAATATAAAAATCATTAACTAGTTTCAACTTTCCTGTACCACTCCAGTTTAAAAAGAAAAGTACTTTTTTCTTTGTATAAGCAGTGATTTCACAAGGAGATAGTCCATAATTACAGAAAATAATTACTATATAGTGTTGATCTATATTTATTTTTGCTGGGTGGCAGTGAATATAGATATGCTAGCTATATCCACAGTATTGGAGGTGACAGAATATGATTCAAACAGGACTGAAATCTATATTAAGCAAACAAACATGATAAACTTAAGCACCAAGGGAAAGCATTTAACTACAAAGAAGAAATTGGCTTGACTTTTCACACCACATTCTGGTTTTCTCTTGCAGTCTAATTTCACAAGTATTTTCTCATAGGGCTTAATAGTAACACATTAAAAAAAAATAAGGAAATGTATCCCGAACAGTGATTTGACAAATGTCAGGTGTCTTAGAGGACAGGGCACTTGAGATTCTCAGGCACAGGATGTAGCATGATACACAGAGATAGCATTATTAGAAAGAAATAAAATGGCTCAAGAGAAAGTATGTCTGGGCACACTGAAAGAAAACTAGAAGGAAACAAAAGGGGGATGCAAGTAAGTGGAATGTATGTAAGAAGTTCTTGAGTTGAGAACTCTCAGTCTGAATTTTATAAGGAAAGAAAAAGAACTATTCACAATAACTTGACAGGGGATTGCTGAAGCCCAAACATTAAGAAAGGAAGATTTCTTGCGACAGTCTTTGGAATACAATGACAATCATTTCATGAATACACGAAACCAGAAGTAAGCAAATATATCATAGAGATTTTGCTGTTAAAATGGATAGGAAGAAAGAAGTTGGTGAGATTGCAAAAGAAAACTATGTAAAGATTTGACAAAAGCCTGGATGTAGGAAGCAGAACTGAGTATAATACATACTTGGCTGAGAATGGAGGGATTAAGGTAGCCTTATAATTACTCTCCTCTAACAAGACAACAGTAGCAACAATAATATTCATTAAATTAAAGGAGTTAAAGACATACCATTAATTTCATTAAAGAAAAACATTGAGGATGTGATCAACAATACCAGAATGGCAGAGATGACCACTGGCCACTGAACAATGTTATACATATGACATTCTGGGGTTTATAGACACACTTTTTTTTATACTTCGAAGGACACGAACCAGTGTATATGGTTTGTAGTAAATTCAGGAAACATATATGCTTTTGAGTCCTTACTGAAAGTCCACAGAGTTATAGAGAAGTGGAATTGGGCTGCTCTGCTCAGTCATATCCGACTCTTTGCAACATTATGGACTGTAGCCTTCCAGGCTCCTCTGTCAACGGAATTTTCCACTCAAGAATACTGCAGTGGGTTGCCATTTCCTTCCCCAGAGAAGTGGAATTATTATAGTGCAATTTCAAATAAAAGCTTTACTGTTTAGTTTTCTGATCCAAGAGGAAAAATGTACTCCACATCTATTGTTTCACCTTCAAAAATACGTTTCCTTGATCCTTCCTTTCATTCACTTTTCAACTTCTGGCAAAAGTAAACACTAACCAACAAAGCTAATCAGTTCAGATTAAAGTCTGGAGACATTTTTCTTCTTCCTCAGTGACGTTTTCACCTATCCTAACACATTCAGTGCCTGTGCCTCGCTGATACTGTTGACTGTATGCACACCATATTCCTTTTCCACGCCTGTAAAAATCCTAATTTTCATACTTCACCCTTTTGGCCTCTTTCACTAGGCCTTCACTTAACTATCTTTTCAAAAGTATTTTCCCTCTCATCTAAACTACAGTCTATTTTCTTGTAGCACTTCTCATATTCTTCTGTTTTATATAGTATTTGTATATATGTCTTCTCTTCTAGATTTTAAATGCATTCTAGCAAGAGTTACCTCACAATCATTTTGATATTACCAACAGCCCCACAGTATGGTACTTTTGCAAACAACATACACTTAAGTGTTTATGAAATGAATGAACAAACATATTATCTGATCAGAGATACAAAAGCTTCAATAACCTAGAATCGCTAAAAAAAAAAAAAAAGTCAGTTAAAAGTAGGTTATTAAAATACATTATGTTGTCAAATGCAAACTAAGGAAAACTATTTTCCTGCTTTTCTTATATCAGTAACCAAACAAAATATATGATTAATGATTATAGATTACCATTTAAAGTATAATATTTAGGCAGGATGTAGTTTCAAACCAGTTATAAATCAATTACCTTTGCTTGCACTTTCTACATGTTCCAGTTCGTCAGTAAATTTCAGGATATCCCGGTAATTTTCCTCACAAATTTCAGCAAGAAAATGCAAGAGGGTGGTCTTTTGATCTGCTGATTTAGTATCTCGGATCTGAAATGGAATAATGATAGCTATTTTTAGTATTTTTCAGCAATATAAATATAGACTTTTACTTAAAGAGGTGAAATGAATGAATGAACTCAATTCATTATAATTAATATAACATTTTTTTTAATGTCTAGGGTAGTTCCTACTGGGCTGTAGTAACAATGCACTGGGTTCATTTTAACTCATTTTCAAAGAGAGAAAGGTGACCCAAAATATAAATAATAATAATAATAAACTTTCAGCTGTATTTCTTAAAATGTCTAAAGCATGATGGCAAAGTGAAGTATTCTTTCCATGAGAAAAGAACAACCACTTAAGTATTGATAATAATAGTCCAAGTTAATGCATGTTTCTCTTATCAGCATTTTGGTCTCTGTATTATCTCATAAATATATTCTTAAAAGCTGGATGCATCTATAAGGTAATATTTATTTCTAGTCATCATCTATGCAAATTAAAAGAGCAAGTGCATTGTATGCTCCATTACTTGCATGGGCCATCAAAAAAGAATAACTGAAAGCTTTTTAAGCTGATTTATAAACAGAATCTGACCACACAATCATGATAATATGTCAAATTTTATTTGTCTGCTTACACATTGTATCTTCTTTTCAGAGACAACAGAAAAGAGATGCTGCAGTTAGAATGATAAAAAACTTCAAAGTATAGGACAAAAAAAATCTATAATGAGAATCTAAGTATTTTCTTTAATATAACTGTCATACAAGACTAAGCTACAAATGAAATCAAGGATTTACTTAGAAACAAAGGACAAATACGGCATGAAGTATCAAGTATTCTCATTCTATTGGATGTTTTAATTCTATAAACCTTAGATGATGGGTTTGTCCACTGATGTCCATACTGATTTGAGGGTTTTAGCTTTAAGAATTACTGTTTAGAATAAATGAATATTCTTTACAAACAGGCTTATGAAAAGACTTGGAGGATATTTAGGTAATTACAGAGTAATTTAATCCTTATTGTTTTAGTGGCTAAGGAAAAAATAATCACATTTACTCAATCAGGTCCATACTTTTTGTGCTACAGTTTATTAGAACTGTTAGATTCCAATGATTTGAACAACTTAAAAGAAATGTTAGTCTTAAGGCTCAAAACAAACAGCCATAGGAGTCATGATGCTGGTAATTCAAGTGATCACAATGATTCGTTTTAGGATTTCTGGAATTACTACTTATCCAAGGCAGGTAAAAATATTTAAAATTTTGCATTATTATGCTGATGCACCACTTTTAAGTACTGCAAAGTTGAAATGACACAATTAAAGAATAAGCTATAAGAACAAAAAGCAACAAAAACCTAAAGAGCAATTTGTTTTAAGTCAGGTTCCCAGCTGTAGAAGACTGAATAGGAGGTTCACTTTCCTAAAGAGAGGTCTTTTCTTGAGATTAGTGTTATATGTTCACAAAGTGCATCCCTTTCAGAGGATGCTGGCTACTCCAAGCAATAAGGAAATAAACATTTTATTTTTTTTGTTGTTTCTTACAAACTAATTCCTAAATGTACAAGCTGGAGTTATAAAAGGCAGAGATTAAATTACCAACACCCACTGGATCAGTGAAAAAGCAAGAGATTTCCAGAAAAACATCTACTTTCGCTTTATTGACTACACAGATGCCTTTGACTGTGTGGATGAAAACAAACTGGAAAATTCTTCAGGAGATGAGAAAACCAGAGCACCTGATCTGCCTCCTGAGAAATTTGTATGCAGTTCAAGAAGCAACAGTTAGAACTGGACATGGAACAACAGACTGGTTCCAAATTGGGAAAGGAATACACCAAAGCTGTATATTGTCACCCTGCTGAATTAGCTTATATACAGAGTACATCATGCGAAATGCTGGGCTGGATGAAGCATAAGTTGGAATCAAGATTGCTGGGAGAAATATCAATAAGCTCAGATATGCAGATGACACCACCCTTATGGCAGAAAGTGAAGAACTAAAGAGCCTCTTGATGAAAATGAAAGAGGAGGGTGAAAAAGTTGGCTTAAAACTCAACATTCAGAAAACTAAGATCATGGCATCTGGTCCCAACACTTCATTGCAAATAGATGAGGAAACAATGGAAACAGTAAGAGACTTTAATTTGGGGGGCTCCAAAAATAATGCAGATGGTGACTGTAGCCGTGAAATTAAAAGACGCTTGCTCCTTGGAAGAAAAGCTATGACCAACATAGACAGCATATTAAAAAGCAGAGACATTACTTTGTCAACAAAGGTCCGGCTAGTCAAGGCTATGGTTTTTCCAGGAGTCATGTATGGATGTGAGAGTTGTACTATAAATAAAGCTGAGCACCAAAGAATTGATGCTTTTGAACTGTGGTGTTGGAGAAGACTTGAGAGTCCCTTGGACTGCAAGGAGATCCAACCAGTCCATCCCAAAGGAAATCAGTCCTGAACTGAAAAACATTAGGTACTTAAAGAAATTGACGGCACATCTTCCTAAAGAAAGGGAAATTGATCTCTATTTTACGAAATCTATGGAGACAAACTATTTACGCACAGAAAGACAAACACAGAGCCCAGAAATAAAAACCCATGCAATATTTTAGGACACCACACTGTAGAAGTATATCAGTTTTTTTCTTAAAAATTCACATGGCAAATACTGGAAAGGAAAAACACAAGAATAGAAAAACAGCACTGTGCTCGTATGGCAACCCTGTGGGTGATTTAAAAACTCCCTTTTTGACATGCATGCTTATAAGTGCTTAATTTTCAGAATTCTCAGAAGCGAAGCGTAACATTTCAGTTAAATATCTTTATCGAAATCAGAAAAAGTAGTCAACAGAGTTGCATGACTTTTCTAGATTTCTAACATTGCCTCCAAGACATGGACAAAGATGCCCACATGCTTAGCTTGTCAAGCTGTGAAATATTTTAGTTGGTATGGGAGATGACTTGCTAAATCTGTATTAAAATGTTTATTTTTAAAATAACCTTACACCAAGAATCTATCTTGTGGTTTCAAACTGTCAGGGAATATTCACGACAAATATGTGGTCTTTTTAAAATTTTTATCTATGTCCATGAGACTTAGACCAATCATTTTAAAATGAACATATAATATTAAAACATAAGGGCAAAGTATCTTTACATATTAAAGTATATTTACTTTGTATTATCAGGGCTTCAGTGTCTCTTACTGCATCTACACCATCCACACATTAGTCATCGTCTCTCTCAGGACCTATTGAATGTTTCAATGTCAAGTACAGAAGGCAACTAAGAACATTCACCTTCATCACTTCTAACGGCTAAAGGCATTTATCCAATAATTTGCTCTTCCAAGTGTACTCGCTAGCTATAGACATCTCCTGAGGTAGTATAAAGGTAACTTGAGTATGTTCAAAATCACTTCCAAAGTGTTTGGGTTAGTTTACTAATAAATAAAATTGACTTCGTTTTGATACCAGGTTAACTCAGTATAACATGCAAAAGGATGAACAAAATAACCCCCCTATAATCCTCTGTCTTGTACATATTTTCAAACAATATAATCACAAAAAGCTCCGGAAATTGGAATTATTTGAAAAAGCTAAAAATATTTTATAATATCTTAATAAAGTGAGCTATCATTGAATGATAGTAATAAAAATAGAGCAATTCACTATATTCACTGATTAAGTGCCAGTTAATAAACCACATAGTGATTTTAATTATAATCATCTGACCAATAAATGTTACACATAAAGATTAATAACTGAATTTATACTAACTGTATCTACCTAATCTTTAATAACTTTGTGAAACTGTACATGAATACAAAGTACCTTTAACAGAGTAACACATTTCTGTAGCAAATACTGATCATTCTTCTTTTCCATAATAAACAGGAGTGCTATATTATGATACTATTTATGATATATTTTTAATAATATATTTATATTATTATATATTATCGTATATATATTTATGATATTATTTATGATATATAAAGATACTATTTATATGTGATGTGTTCAAATACATGTCCAAAACTTTAGAGAGATAGCAAAATATCTGAATAACCAATTGCTTTATAAAAGATTTATTTCGTACACTTTCATTCAAGCCTGAAAACCTGCAGTCTTCACCCTATTTTTGAAATCAGCTGGACTGAACACACAGAAGGCAGCAAACAGCCAGAGTGCCTGAACCAACAACATTTTAATCATCCATGTCAGTCACACTCAATCTTTCTGCGAAGGATCCCTTCTATAGGTAATTTTCCCTTCTCCTGAGATTTAAGCCTATTTCTTCTTGCTCTGTGGTCAGTGAAAACTGAAAATAACTGGTCACAATCCTCTGTATAACCACCTCTCACAGAGTGAAAGCTCCCTTTCTCAGGTGTCCTATGCTCTTAAACCAAACTATTTCAGTACATTTAATCCCGCCACACAAATGTTAGTTTTTAAATGTTTAATTTTGTCAGGATGATTAGAACCATTCAAAGTTTCCATTGCAAAGTCTCCCTTCAGCTACTAGAAAAGCACACCAACTTCTTGCTTTTGCATTTAAGGCCCTTTCTCAGCTGACCCTTGCCTACGTTTCTAATGTGTCCCCTGCTGCTTTCTTGTACCTACCCTTCTCTTCAGCTTGATTACAACTGCTTGAACATGCCATGCGGTGTCACACCACTGTGCTTTTGTACATCTTGTGCTCTCTATAGACTCTCTTCCTCCTCTATCTGCCAAGTGAATATCTACTCAAATTTCAAGAGTACTCAAGTATCCCTTCCTTTCTGAAGACCCCGCTAAGGAATAATTTATTCCTTCCTTTGTTATTTTCCTTCACTGTAAACATTTCAACACAGAACTTTCTTCCAGTGAGTATGAGCTCTTTCAAGGGAAGAAACCCTGTTTCACTAATATTTATCATCCCCAGTACCTAGGAGCATCGTAGGACATACCTAGGTTGGCAATCAATGTTACTGAATGAAGATTTTTCTCCAAATAAATTCCCACCTGTGTAGACCATAGAACAATTCTTCTAAATTAAACTATACTCTTCTTCTGTGTGCATGTGTACACATATGCACGCACACACACACACACATATACACATACAGAGATATTGACCACAAAGCCCAGACTTTTTCAGGACACCGTATTTGTAGTGAGTTATCTGACAGGGAATGCCAGAACAAAGTCACAACGTCCCCTTGGGAAATGAAGCACTAAACGTTTATAAGGGGAGAAACAGGTTAGGAGCAAAGCAATTATGAACGTAGAAGTACATTCGATGATTCAGTGTGGGCTGGACACTTGAGATCAGAGACAAACAATAAATGGTACTTTCAAAGCCCCAAAAGTCTAGCATTTACAAGAAAACACAAATTATACAGAAAGGCGATGATGTAGAAGAGCAATTTTGCAAAAAGTGTCAAGGACTGATACAGCTAAAACGATAATGAGTACATGAAAAAAAAAAAGGCAAAGAGAGACAAATTGAAGACACACTGTGAAAACAAACAAGATTAAGCCACTGAAAAGAAATACCTGGGATGATTGCAAGGGAAAGATCAGACTCCAAAGTTTTAAATTTAGGTGATTAAAAGAATGGTTGTACTAGAAATAGAACTGCCATACACCCAGCAATCACACTGCTGGGCATACACACCGAGGAAACCAGAATTGAAAGAGACACGTGTATCCCAACGTTCATCGCAGCACTGTTTACAATAGCCAGGACATGGAAGCAACCTAGATGTCCTTCGGCAGACAAATGGGTAAGAAAGCTGTGGTACATACACACAATGGAATATTACTCAGCTATTAAAAAGAATGTATTTGAATCAGTTCTAATGAAGAGGATGAAATTGGAGCCTATTATACAGAGTGAAGTAAGTTAGAAAGAAAAACACCAATACAGTATATTAACGCATATATATGTAATTTAGAAAGATGGTAATGATGCCCCTGTATGCAAGACACAAAAGAGACACAGATGTAAAGAACAGACTGTTGGACTCTGTGGGAGAAGGCAAGGGTGGGATGATTTGAGAGAATAGCATTGAAACATGTATATTATCATATGAGAAATAGACAGCTAGTCCAGGCTCGATGCGTGAGACAGGGTGCTCAGTGCTGGTACACTGGGATGACCCTGAGGGATGGGATGGGGAAGAAAGTGGGAGGGGGGTTCATGATGGGGAACACATGTACACCCATAGCTGATTCCTGACAATACATGGCAAAAACCACCACAATAATGTAAAGTTATTAGCCTCCAAATAAAATTTTAAAAAAAGAGAGAAAAAAATAAAGAGGAAAAAAAGTAAAGAATGGTTGTATTGAGAAAGAGGTAACTCTCTAGAGTAAGCTGGCTTTGAGAAGGAGGTAGCAGTTCGTTTTTTAAACATTAAGTGGTAGCTATGTGGAGCTAAACTATGGAAGGTGGTGATGGCCATTCCATTCTCTCAGCTTCATTTTATCCTATATAACAATGCTTCTTAAACATCCATATGACCATGCCATTCTCTTCCTTCAAAAAAATAATGGTTCTCTACAACTCATATAAAGAGGTTCACATTTCTAATCAGAATAGTTATCAAGCATAGACTTTGAATTCAGACAGAACTGGGTTTGAACCTGCACTCTATATACCATTCACTACTTGTGTGACCTTCAGTCAATTCAGTTGCTCAGTCGTGTCTGACTCTTTGCGACCCCATGAATCACAGCACATCAGGCCTCCCTCTCCATCAACAACTCCTGGAGTTTACTAAAACTCCTGTACATCGAGTTGGTGATGCCATCCAGTCATCTCATTCTCTGTCATCCCCTTCTCCTCCTGCCCCCAATCCCTCCCAATATCAGGGTCTTTTCCAGTGAGTCAACTCATCGCATGAGGTGGCCAAAGTATTGGAGTTTCAGCTTTAGCATCAATCCTTCCAATGAACACCCAGGACTGATCTCCTTTAGAATGGACTGGTTGGATCTCCTTGCAGTCCAAGGGACTCTCAAGAGTCTTCTCCAACACCACAGTTCAAAAGCATCAATTCTTTGGCCATCAGCTTTCTTCTCAGTCCAACTCTCACATCCATACGTGACCACTGGAAAAACCATAGCCTTGACTAGACGGACCTTGGTTGGCAAAGTAATGTCTCTGCTTTTTAATATGCTATCTAGGTTGGTCATAACTTTCCTTCCAAGGAGCAAGCGTCTTTTAATTTCACGGCTGCAATCAGCATCTGCAGTGATTTGGGAGGCCCAAAAAATAAAATCTGACACTGTTTCCACTGTTTCCCCATCTATTTTCCATGAAGTGATGGGACCAGATGCCATGATATTCGTTTTCTGAATGTTGAGCTTCAAGCCAACTTTTTCACTCTCCTTTTTCCCTTTCATCAAGAGACTTTTTAGTTCCTCTTCATTTTCTGCCATAAGGGTGGTGTCATCTGCATATCTGAGGTTATTGATATTTCTCCCAGCAATCTTGATTCCAGCTTGTGCTTCTTCCAGCCCAGTGTTCCTCATGACGTACTCCACATATAAGTTAAATAAGCAGGATGACAATATACAACCTGGACGTACTCAGTTTCCTATTTGGAACCAGTCTGTTGTTCCATGTCCAGTTGTAACTGTTGCTTCCTGACCTGCATACAGGTTTCTCAAGAGACAGGTCAGGTGCTCTGGTATCCCCATCTCTTTCAGAATTTTCCACAGTTTATTGTGATCCACACAAAGGCTTTGCCATAGTCAATGAAGCAGAAATAAATGTTTTTCTGGAACTCTCTTGCTTTTTCCATGGTCCAGCAGATGTTGGTAATTTGATCTCTGGTGCCTCCGCCTTTTCTAAAACCAGCTTGAACATCTGGAAGTTCACGGTTCAAAGTCACTCTGTGACCCGGACCACCAACAGCACTGAGATCTTATCTCTAGCTATTATCCCTCACCAGCCCCCTTGAGCCTTGCTTGACTTCCATTCTGTTGCTCCTTGAATTTACCAGGCATGTGTGTCACTCAGAGCCTGTGCAAGCACTTTTTCACTGCCTGGAAGTTTTCACCAGCATGGCTAGCTCCTTCTCATCGTGCAAGATCTATACTGAAAAGTCACTTTTTCATTATGCTCTTTTCTAGTTACTCTATCAAAAATTGCAATCTATTCTCAAAACATCTCTTACCTCTTTCCCTCATATTTTTCTCCATAGCAATCATCACAAATATACTACTTATTTTTAAATATTTTATTATTTTTATTATAATAAAAATACTTATTTTTTAATTATCTGTCTCTCTCTGGTACAATGTCAGCTACACAAGTAGAGGGCATTTTTTGGTCTGCTTTGTGCACTTTTATATACTCAGCATCTAGAACAATGGCTGGCACAAAACAAGCACTTAATATATATTTACTGAATGCATGAATGGGTGAAGGTTTCCATTCATCTTCTTATGTTCTTCTTGACCTAAAAATGCCTTCTTCCTTCATCATGTGGTAGTAGCCTATATCTACTTTAAGGGGAAGGAGAACCAACATTTCTAACCTATCTATCACGTGCCTATGGGCCAAGTACTTTGATAAGTGTTTCAAATGTGTCATCTTTTGTTTAAAAAATCATGAAAATATTCAGTTATTAACAAGCACATTTTATAGGTAAGGAACCGAGTTTAGAGTGCTTAAGTATCTTGGCCTTGGTTAAGAGTTGGTGCCAAAATACAACATGTAACTTATGAACACTGGGTATCTATCACATTCTGCACTGAATTAAGTATCAAGGGTGATGAAGGTGATGGGACTGGGGGTCAGGGTCATTCAGGGAGAGCAGTGCTAATGATCCTCTCTGAACTTTCCTGAACATAATTAATAAATTTTGCTTTTATTTTGTCATAGTGATTGATATAAACTCTAGTTAAAGGATTTATTCCACAATATATCATTTTGTTTATACAAGGAGTCTCACCTACCAAACTGTGAACTACTTAAGAAAGAAGAAAAATATAATTTTGTTCAGTAAATGTTTGTTGAATGAATACACACTACAGAGAGCCCAAAGTTAATAAGAAGTGACTTGATGATTAGAGAAATCTTCCATGACCTTCACGCACAATTTCAATACATTGCCAGTGGTGCAAACTTAAAAAGATTGTATAGCC
Source organism: Moschus berezovskii (assembly GCF_049115385.1). Classification (NCBI taxonomy): domain Eukaryota; kingdom Metazoa; phylum Chordata; class Mammalia; order Artiodactyla; family Moschidae; genus Moschus; species Moschus berezovskii. The sequence continues at coordinate 85,540,652 of NC_142488.1, read as the reverse complement.
AGAAAAAGAAGGTAACATGTAAGGTAATTTATTAAAAATACTGGGGCAGATTCATGTCAATGTATGGCAAAACCAATACAATAATGTTAAGTAATTAGCCTCCAATTAAAATAAATTTGTAAAAAATAATACAAATATTGATTATGGGTAACAAATAGCTAGATAATAGAGGGGGCAGCAGAGCTGGCAGCTGGAAAATGGTGAAGCTAGTAACAAAGATTATTATGATTATTCCTCCTCAATAAGTTTAACATAATTAAGGCTGTGGGGATTAGGCAATGGAAAAATAAACATCAAAAATCATGAGAAAGGCAAATGGATAGGCATTGGCTATTTCACTCATTCTCACACCATGGTTCCTGAACCAATAGATTCAGCATCACCTATGAACTTGATCGAAATGCAAAAATGAGGGCCATGCATGAAATTGACTAAATCAAAAACTCTAAGGGTAGGGGTCTATCAATATATGTTTTAATATATTGGCCAAAAAATCCTGATAGCACGTCCATGTGACTGAGGCATGCTAAAGTTTGAGAACTACTAGACTTCTTCGAAGGAAATTTCTAGACAAGATGTTTTCCAGGGCCCTCTCATAATTACTTCCACATATTAAAAGTTGAAGTGCCAAAATAACTCCAAAGCTTACTGTTCATTTAAAACTAGAGAGGAATTGTCTAGCAATCTGTGACATCTGAAGGACACAATCACTCTGAACGTTCTTGATTAATTTATATTAAAAATGAGACTGATTAGTATCAGAACTTACCATCTACTCATCTAAGAAGTGATACCCAAACAGTACGTCCAAAGCTGTGAAGATTGTAAATACACTGTTCATAAGTCTTTAAAACTCTCTCTCATCCTTCACCTAAAAGTGTATTGAAAATATGGCTACATGATACTGCAGTGTGTCTTATCATCTGTATTATCAGTGTGAGGGGCTAGACAACCCAGAAGATCCTTCATGCCTTCCAACTGCAATTCAAGCTGCAAAACTCACTTATTGGCAAATCTGAATTACTGTTGAAATATTTGCTCAAGAATTTTGTATTAGAGTAACAAATCTCAATGCAAGACATCAGGTTTCAATGATTTCCACAAAAAGTCATGCCTTATGAATGTATTTCACCAGTTCTAATTTCTAGGCTAATGTGTACTGGCTCTAAGTAAACAAACGCCATGACATATTTAAGCAGGTTTAAAACTATTAAAACTTCAATGTGATGGAATATAAAAATACAACAAAGTAGTGAATATATAACAGAAAAGAAGCAGACTCATAAATCTAGAGAATAAACTAATGATTATCAGTGGGGAGGGGGAAGAGCACAACAAGGGTAAGGGAACTAAGAGGTACAAACTATTATGTATAAAAAAAATAAAATAAAATAAGCTACAAAGATATATTGTACAACAGGGGGAATATAGCAAATATTTAAAAATAACTCTAAAAGGAGTATAACCTTTAAAAATTATGAATCAGTATATTATAGACCTGGAAATTATATAATATCATATAATATCAACTAGAATAGAAAAAGAAAAACTTCAATGTGTGATAAAAGTTCATGTCTATAGATTATATCAGAAGGAAGGCCTTTTTAGACATGTCTGTTCCCTTTTCCCCTCGTGTTTATACAAAATGGCCACAATGAAACTCAGCAAACTTATCAACAGGTCCTTTACTCAGGAAAACTTAGAAATGCTTAATCCCTCTGCATCAAGGAAAGAGTTCTGACAGACAGCAACACAACAGGACCCACATTTATACTGAACTGTCCTTGGAAAGTTATGACCAACCTAGATGGCATATTAAAAAGCAGAGACATTACTTTGCCAACAAAGGTTCGTCTAGTCAAGGCTATGGTTTTTCCCGTGGTCATGTATGGATGTGAGAGATGGACTGTGAAGGTAGCTGAGTGCCGAAGAATTGATGCTTTTGAACTGTGGTGCTGGAAAAGACTCTTGAGAGTCCCTTGGACTGCAAGGAGATACAACCAGTCCATTCTAAATGAGATCAGTCCTGGGTGTTCATTTGAAGGACTGATGCTAAAGCTGAAACTCCAATACTTTGGCCACCTCACGCGACAAGTTGACTCACTGGAAAAGAGTCTGATGCTGGGAAGGATTGGGGCCGGGAGGAGAAGGGGATGACAGAGAATGAGATGGCTGGATGGCATCACTGACTCGATGGACATGAGTTTGAGTGAACTCCAGTAGTTGGTGATGGAGAGGGAGGCCTGGCATGCTGTGATTCTCTGGGTCGCAAAGAGTTGGACACGACTGAGAGACTGAACTGAACTGAACTGAACTGTCCTTGGAAAGAAAGGACATAAGGAAAAGCAGTGAAGGAATCTGGTAGAATCATTGGAATAAACCCAGCTAGACTACCAATACGACCAAATCATTCAACTTCATTTCTTTTAGCAGAAATGTTCCCTAATCATGGCTTCTTTTTCCCTATTATATTTTTATATTCATGCAACAGCTAATATTTAAGCAATCATGAATGCTCCAGTGCATATATCAAAACAACTGCTATTGCATGCCAGTTTTGGTACAGCACATGAATTCTAATGTTTGTCTCCTTTATTTAAGCAAAATTAAGTTCTGTTCTCTCTGCCAAGGGTTGTTTACAAATTATTGCTTTCTTCAATACCACCACACACTGCAATAACATTGAGAAAGATAATGTATTTTTAAGGATTGCAATTACCATAAAGACATTAGCTCTGTAGCAACGACCAGACAAGTTTCATACAAGCTTTCCTGGCTTAATTTCTAACTCTCACACCAAATGCTTTCCTGGTGCTACATGACCAGGGCTGACACTAATTCAGCCAAATGTAATATACAGTAGAAAGATGTCTTAATTCTTTATGGAAATGTGACTGTCCTTTTTTCTTTTAACATTCTTGATTTGAGTACTACAATGGTATTTCAAAAAAAAGGGGAACAGATAATATCAATTGTGTTAAAGTCAAGCAATTTAAGAGTTTTACACTTGTTTGCTTCATTTATAGCAGCAGTCTGGGAGAGGAGAGCTTAAACTTGAAAACCATGACATTGAATGGCTTAAAGACTAATCTCAATTGCCACCTTCCAGCCCAGCAGGGCAGTGGTGATGTCAGTTTCCAAGAGAAGACAAATTTTGCTTTCCTGTTCTTCCTGCTCCACCTCTCGGCATTTTTCTTTCTATCCCTAATTACTTATTCAAGGAGAATGTTCTGCATATGCATTAGCCTAAAGTAGTCAGCACCAGTGGCAAATCAACAACCATTTGTCCTAATTTGAGGCAAGACCAGAAAGAATTAATGAATCATGTCTATACTTTAAAAACTAAAGCTGTTATGGCACTTTCAAGTGCTCTTAATCAACCTGCCTATAAGTTTACCAAATGTAAGTTCTTCTGAGAATAGTCTGAACAAAAATCAAGTTATTCTAAATTAGTATAGAAATACTTTACGAACACGGATATCCCTAAAGTCTTCAGTGGTTTCCTCTCAGAAAAGATTTAAGCATTTAACTAAAACTTCCAACTTTTATTGTCATGAGAATTTTACTTAATAAAACTGTTTTATATGCGTGAGGTTTGAAAATAAGTGAAGGAATTTTGGATTTATTTTAGGTTTTTCCTGTACATCACCACCACCAAGTAGGTGTATATAACTGATATTGCTATCTATATACAGTGTAAATAAATGACTTTTGGAGGTATGACATTAGTGGCTTGAAGAACAACTATTTAACCTATTTAAGAACAACTTTTAAGGCCTAAGTTATACAATATTGCCAAATTATAATTAAAATCTGTGCAACCACTGTTTAGGGATGAGTTACATAATTAGTTCTCCCCAGTCATTCATTTTCATGACTGTATACTATTCCATGACATGAATATACTTTAGGTATACTCTCATGTTGACCATTTCTGTTATCTAGTTTCCATTCTTGAAGGGGTGAGGGAGTCGTTATTACTGATATTCTTATAGATAATGCTGTTGTGAATATTATTTTGTTATAATACACATAAAATTTACCATTTTTAAGTGTACAGTTAAGTGGTGTTAAGTACATTCAACGTTGTTATGCAACCATAACCAATGTCCACCTCCAGAACTTTTTCCCATGCTGACATTCTGCACCCATTAAACAATAATTCCCCATTCTTCTTTCTGTTCGACCTGCTAGCAACCATTACTCTGCTTTCTGTATCTATGAATTTGTCTGTTATGTACCTCAATTAAGTGGGATTATCAATATTTATCCTAATGTGTCTGGCTTATCACACTTAGCATAATGTCTTCAAGATTCATCCATGCTGTAGGATATACTAGATTTCCTTTTTGTTGAGGTTGAATAACAGGCCATTGTATGTATATAGCATATTTTATTTATTCATTCATCTGTCTGTGGACAGATTGGGTTGTTCCCACCTTTGGCCATTGTGAATAATGCTACTATGAATAATCAGTGTTTACATCAGTTCAGTTCAGTCGCTCAGTCATGTCCGACTCTCCATAACCCCATGAATCACAGCACGCCAGGCCTCCCTGTCCATCACCAACTCCCGGAGTTCACTCAAACTCATGTCCACAGAGTCAGTGATGCCATCCAGCCACCTCATTCTCGGTCGTCCCCTTCTCCTCCCGCCCCCAACCTTTCCCAGCATCAGAGTCTTTTCCAGTGAGTCAACTCGTTGCATGAGATGGCCAAAGTATTGCAGTTTCAGCTTTAGCATCAGTCCTTCCAATGAACACCCAGGATCGATCTCCCTTAGAATGGACTGGTTGGATCTCCTTGCGGTACAAGGGACTCTCAAGAGTCTTCTCCAACACCACAGTTCAAAAGCATCAATTCTTCGGCGATCAGAAGTGGAATGTGGCATCATACGGTAATTCCATGTTTACCTTTTTTAGTACAGGGGCTATTATCACACAAGCCACTTTACAAAGGTTCCAGTTCCTCTGTTTCCTTGCTAACATGTTTGTTTTCTTTTCTTTTCTTTTTCTTTTTTTAGATAGTAGCTATCCTAATGGATATGAAGTGGTATTTCATTATAGTTTTGATTCAGATTTCCCTAATGATTAATGATATTGAGCATATTTTCATGTGCTGATTGGCCATTTTCTTTAGAAAAATGTCTGTTAAAGTATTTTGCCCATTTTTGAATTAGGTTGCTTGTGTTTGCTGTTGTTCAGTTGTAGGAGTTATGTTTTATCATATATATGATTTACAAATACTTTTGTCTATTCTGCGCATTATCTTTCTACTCTACTGATAGTGATTATTCTTGTACAAGTCTCCAGAGTCCTTATGTAAGAGCTAATTTAGAGAATATACTAGGAGCGGCATTTATGGTTATGGTATCTTCAACATTTCTAAATCATACAAAACTGTTTTCCAAAACAGAGGTAACAAATCACCCTCTCACCAGTAGTTCTCCTTGACACATATTCTTATTCTTTCATAATATTTTCAGAATTGCAAAATTTTTGCCCATCTAATGTATATTAAATGATATGTCATTGTGATTTCATTTTAGGTATGAATATAAAATGGGCTTCCCTGGTATCTCAGCTGGTTAAGAATCTGCCTGAAATATGGGAGACCCTGGTTCAATTCCTGGGTTGGGAAGATTCCCTGGAGAAGGGATAGGCTACCCAACTTCAGTATTCTTGGGCTTCCCTGGTAGCTCAGATGGTAAAAAATTCTGCCTGCAATACAGGAGACCTGGGTTTAATCCCTAGGTTGGGAAGATCCCCTGGAGGAGGGCATGACAACCCACTCCAGGATTCTTGCCTGGAGAATCACCGTGGACAGAGGGAGCATGGCAGGCTGCAGTCTATGGGATCACAAAGAGTAGGACACGACTGAGTGACTAAGCACAGCAGCACAGTGCAAGAATGTAAAATGGTACAGATAACTTGGAAAACAGTATCTTTTAAACTTAAACCTTACTTCTATAAGATATAACACTCCCAGTCCTAGGCATTTACCCAAGATAAAGGAAATTTCTGTCTTGAACATGAATATTAAGAGCAGCATTATTTGTAATAGACAAAAATTGGAAACAACCCAAATTCCCATCAGTGAATGGAAATGTGGTGGAATATTATTCAGTAATAGAAATGAACTACTGATACATGTCACAACAATAAGCTAAGTGAAAGCCACACCAAATGCAAAGTAACAGAAAAGATTACATTACAGAATGATTTCATTTATATGAAATTGTAGAAAAAGTGAAAACTATAGTGACAGAAGGCCAAGAAATAGTTGCCTGGAGCTGGGAGTAGGGATCGACTGCAAAGGGGCATGACCAAACCACAGGTTTGTCAGAAGTGTTTCATGTTGACTGCAGTGAAGGTTACACAGCTGTATACAAACAACAAAATTCATCAGACTGTATCCTAAAAAATGAGTAAATCTGATAGTATGTCAATTATACTTTGGTATATTACTTTAAATATTACCAGTTAAGTTCAAATCTGTCTTAAGTGTGAACATACTTTACTTCTGAAATAATTAACACAACAAACAAATAAAATTCCTAAAGAGATTCTTTCAGAAATTGACAAGTACCCAGACCTTTCTTATATATTTCATGAAACCTGAGACTTGTAAAAATAACGGAATAAACCAGGCTGTGACTGATGTAAAATCCTTAGAATCTTCATCAGCATCTGTCCCTAAATTTCTGAAGAGCTTGCAATACTTTACAACTTCCATCAACACAGGGTTCAAAGTAAAATATTCTATTTAATTTAAATATCTAAAGAGCCATATGGGATTAAGAAATACACACTACTATATATATAATACGGAGAAGGCAATGGCAAGCCACTCCAGTACTCTTGCCTAGAAAATCCCATGGATAGAGGAGCCTGGTAGGCTGCAGTCCCTGCGGTTGCTAAGGGTCGGACACGACTGAGCAACTTCACTTTCACTTTTCACTTTCACACATTGGAGAAGGAAATGGCACCCCACTCCAGTGTTCTTGCCTGGAGAATCCCAGGGACGGGGGACCCTGGTGGGCTTCTGTGTATGGGGTCACACAGAGTCGGACACGACTGAAGTGACACAGCAGCAGCAGCATATATATAATAGACCATCAGTGATCTACTGTATAGCACAGGGAACTATACTCAATATTCTGTAATAATATATATGAGAAAAGAATCTAAAAATGAATATATAAAAATATATATATAACTGAATCACTTTTCGCAGACTCCTAAACCTGATGCTGGGAGGGATTGGGGGCTGGAGGAGACAGGGACGACAGGGAATGAGATGGCTGGATGGCATCACCAGCTCGATGGACATGAGTTTGAGTGAACTCCGGGAGTTGGTGATGGACAGGGAGGCCTGGCGTGCTGTGATTCATGGGGTCGCAAAGAGTCGGACATGACTGAGCGACTGAACTGAACTGAAACCTAATACAACATTGTAAATCAACTATATCTCAAAACAACTAAAAAACTAATTTAAGTATCTAGCTATTTGCTTGAATTTTAAAAACTGAGTTTTTTCTAAATATTCAACCTCGGCATTCGTTTATATTTTCTCCCACTTAGTTGCTTGGATTTCAAAGACAGATCCTTCATACAAAGCATTAAATGGTGACTTTCTTCAGTCTTATTTATCTGAAAAACCTCATGACTATCTCTTATTAAAAGAAACATTACTTAATTTTTTTCTCCAATTAGTGAATAAGGAAGGGTATAGACAGATAACGGTCATACAGTGGACCATTATATCACTGTTTTTGAACAGGTACTGATTCTGCCCAAAATTTTAAATAACAGGAACAATTATAAGAACAGCTGTTTCAAATATGTTCCTTCTGTAGCATAAAAGGGAAGAGAGATTTCTAAGAATGCCGATTAAAAAAAGAAGAAATAAAAAGAAAAAAAATGAATGACAAGTCTTTGTGCTTGTCCCCGTGACAGAAGGGAGGAATGCAATATCTAAGCTTTGGTTTGTAGGACAGAAGTAAAGCCCATGTTGTAAATAAGGCTGGCATTTTGCCTTTTGTTTCTAAAGAAGAGGGGCAGGTTTACGGTATTGGCTGTTATATAAAAGAGTACTTCATTATCTTGTGGTTAGTTAACCAGTAATTATAGTAACACAGATTATTTCATATGTGTGCTATTATATAAAAGTCATCTCTTCCTTCTCTTCACCCCATTTCTCCCTATTTTCCTCCCTATCTCTTGTTTTAGTATTATAATGTTCTGTACTTGGCAACCGCCTCATTAGGTCATGAAGGACTAGAGATGTATGATTTCTCTTTATCCCTGCAAAGCATCTAGCACAGGGTTCCACAGAAAATAATTATTAATTTAGCCAGCTTGCTGCCCAAATACTAGCTAAAAAGTATTGCCTGTCATTGTTTAGTCGCTAATTCATGTCCGACTCTTTTGTGACCCCCATGGACTATAGCCAACCAGGCTCCTCTGTCCATGGGGATTATCCAAGCAAGAATCCTGGAGTGGGTTGCCATGCCTTCTTCCAGGGGGTTTTCCCAACCCAGGGATCAAACCTTTATCTCCTGCATTGGTTGGCAGATTCTTTACCAATGAGCCACCAGGGAAGCCCCCAAAGAATTTATATATGTGTTTGTGTGCATGTGTGTATGTGTGTGTATTTCTCAGATTTCCTAAAATTATCATAGGAATACTTGGATGTTCAGAGTTTTATTGGAATATTAACCGCTTATAAACCCCCTTCCATGGACAGCAGCCCTCCTTCATAAAGTTCTGCTATGCTTCCGTTAGTACGGTTTCATTGGACAGGGAAATTCGTTTGTAAGATAATCACTCACATTCAGTCACAGTAGATACATATTCTGAAAACAATCTCATACAGGGTCAAAATCCCCTTTGAACAGAGCTTTTACAGGGTAAAAAAGCATTTGTTTTCAAACTTCCTAATTATATTCACTAAATGCTGTTCATGTTGTCAACTTTTCCCCACTGTGAGAATTACAAAATCAGTCATAAGATTAAACTCAGAAAATGACTACAGCAATTCACAGAATACTAAGCCAGCTGGGTTCATTTAAATCCTCTATAGAAACAGCCTCTGTGGCAAAACTACTAAGACCAACAGCTAGTCCCATAAATCATCATTTATTTGGTCTGCTCCAGTGCTGAAATTACTTATTGCCAACCCTGATATATGGGAGACTCATCAAGAACCAAAAAATAAAAATAAAAAAGACTTTTTTTGTAAACTCACAAACTATTCATCTCTGCAAGTCACACTACCCAATAGAAGAGTTAACTATATCCATTATTGTTTAGTCACAATGACTTCAACAAGTATCTTTATGGTACACGATTAAGTTGATTGTTTATTTCACATCAGTGCAAAAGGATACAATTTTTAAAATGAAAGAAAATAAAGATGTATTCATTGTTTTTATTTCCTTGAAATGAGTCTGTATTTAACGAGTCATAAAGCCATAAACAAGTCCCCTATTGGAAACAAATTTTACCCCTCACTATAGTTTTCTATATAAATTTATATTCCTTGCTTTTTAAATAATTTTTATTGGCAGAAGATAAGGAGCATAATGTGGCAACTCTCACTTTGCATTTTGAAAGCCCTTTACAAGTTTGTCACTTTACATGTAAAAAGAAATATTTAACCGGATTCTATTTCTCTCCGATCATCCAATTCTGAAAAACATCCCTGAAACTTTCTCACTCCTTCATTAGCTCTCTCTTATTTTATCTCTCAATCTCTTCAATACACACACACACACACACACACACACACACACACTTCTTAGTTTGGTTTGCCTTTTAACTCCTTTTTCTCAGTCCTCCTACTAATATAAAACTTTCAAAAATTGAAATATTTTTCATATCAAAAAGATCATATGTTTCCATAGGGGGGTATAGTAAACAGGCATAGCCAGTTTATAAGGCAAGTGTAAATGTATATACTACATATCGTCATATTACACCTTATAACAAGTTATCTGGACATACGGGATGCAGATTTAATGGTAACAGAAGTTAAAACCAGAGATAGAAGCATAGGTGTCACAATATTAAGAATTATACTTAAAGGTCTTTGTGTGTGTGTGTGTTTAGAGAACAAAACATTTTCAGATATACAAGCAAAATAGAAAAAAATACTAGAGGAAAAAAAATGTTTCCAAAGCAGTCAATATTGACAAGGAATAATAATCGTTTCCATTAGACAAACTGCATTTTCAAACCACTATTCTCCAGAGAATTTAATAAACTGAAAATTGGGTATATAATGAAGTTTTCTCACACCCTAAACTATGGTGTTGTAAATGTGATAATATCTAAACAGATTCTATCAAATTCTGAGAAAACAAACAACTGTTACACTTAAAGTATTACCTAATTTGCAGCGATGAATTTAAATTAATGAGTATTTCAACTTAGAGAAAAACCTTTAAATAAACTCATGGGAACTCTTGTATTTTTAAAGGCAAGTAGAAGAATAAAATGTGAGTTTGCTTCTTTTCATCAGAGCTCAAGGTTTCAAAAAAGGTATTCCGTTAGACATACTCTTTCATAACTATACCAATTTGAAGAAGTGTATCTACAAAACTGGTTAATCCCTGTGCCTAATGTGATCATATACTTTTATCGCTGCTGATACAGCAGGTAGTCTTTTTCCTCACCTCGATTCTGTAAAGTAGGCTATAGAGAATAAGAAAGATGCAAAGCAAGTCCACATTAACATAAATCAGGAAAATGCTGTAGCCATTTGGAAAAATTGAGATATCTGTCTTAGAAATAAAGAGACTAGGTATCCTGAACCTTGGAGAAGGCAATGGCAACCCACTCCAATACTCTTGCCTGGAAAACCCCATGGACTGAGGAGCCTAGTAGGCTGCAGTCTATGAGGTCGCGACCAGTCGGACATGACTGAACGACTTCACTTTCGCTTTTCACTTTCATGCATTGAAGAAGGAAATGGCAAACCACTCCAGTGTTCTTGCCTGGAGAATCTCAGGGACGGAGTAGCCTGGTGGACTGCCGTCTGTGGGATCACACAGAGTCAGACACGACTGAAGCAACTTAGCAGAAGCAGCAGCAGGTACCCTGTATCATGGGCTTCCCAATGTCTCAGCAGGTAAAGAATCCACCTAATATACAGGGGACGCAGGAGATGTGGGTTCCTTCCCTGGATCAGGAAGATCCCCTGGAGGAGGGCATGGCAACCTACTCCAGGATTCTTGCCTGGAGAATCACCATGCACAGAGAATCCTGAAGGGTCACAGAGTTGGACACAACTGAGTACACTTGCACCCTATATCTTAGAAGTGGGAAGACAGGAGATTTTCAAAGTGAAGGACAATCTTCGAAGCACATGGTAGCATGTTCATGGGATTACAAAATACAGGAGATGTGCTCATATTTTTTCCAACACTTAGAGGGCTATATTTTTAAAGTGAAGCTCAGCCTGTGTTTTGCTCAGATTTCCAAGACAGGCTTTGGAGGAAAGGACTCTGGATTAGATTTCTGAGCTGGTATCCACACATCTTGATTACTGGAAAAATAAGGTGACTGAAGCAATCTCTTAGTATTACATTTGCGTATGTGTACAAGTCCACTGCTGCTGCTGCTAAGTTGTTTCAGTCATGTCCAACTCTGTATGATCCTATGGACAGCAGACCACCAGGCTTCTCTGTCCACGGGATTCTCCAGGCAAGAATACTAGAGTGGGTTGCAATTTCCTTCTCCTGTACAAGTCCACATGCACTGATTAATAGTATATGCTTGAGGACATATAATGAATAAAATATGGGAATTAAAAGAGCATATGGAAAATTGTTTCTTTAAACAAATTTATAGAATTCTATAAATTTAAACATTTCAGCACTTACTGACAATATCAAAATTTGCTCTTTGAAAATTCGCAGATTTGGGTTTATTGATTGTCATCAAGCAAAACCCTTGACACAGTTACAGAAATTGAATATTAAGTGTCATCATGGACATAGTCAACAAGGGTTCAACATTCATTTTCTTCATTGAGTGGTTCAACATTGAGTGGTTCTCAAAAACGAGAGCCCATTAACCACAGTACAATACAAAACAAAGGATTTAAATAAAGGTCAACCATCAAATAAGCTGAACAAAGGAAATCATTTAAAATTAAGAATGATATCCTGTCCTTATCGCATTCTATGGTACTTAGTTATTTTAGAGGTCAACAATGGTGAATGGTCTTGCTTCAATGTAACATAATGAGGCACAGACAAACCCTTAACTTGAGATGTTTGTGTCTACTGGGCATGAGTTATAAACAAATAATACAATGTATCACTGTATTATGTAGTGACATTTTAAAATGCAAAGTAACATTGGAAGGACTGATGCTAAAGCTGAAACTCCAATACTTTGGCCACTTCACGCGAATAGCTGACTTTCTGATGCTGGGAGGGATTGCGGGCTGGAGGAGAAGGGGACGACAGAGAATGAGATGGCTGGATGGCATCACCGATTCTATGGACATGAGTTTGAGTGAACTCCGGGAGTTGATGATGGACAGGGAGGCCTGGCGTGCTGTGATTCACGGGGTTGCAAAGAGTCGGAAATGACTGAGCAACTGAACTGAACTGAACAAGAGGGAGCTCCTCTGTATGTTGCTGTAGCTTTGGATCTTGTAATATAATTTCTCACTAATTATAACCCACAAATCATAGAGATCACTAACTGAAAAGTCTTTGTTGCAAAGAGCACACTGAAGGAAAGTTAAAAGAACCCACAGGGGAAAAAATGGAAGGCTTGGGAAGAGCACCTAACATTCCATCCAACCCTCTTCTTGACAGAGAAAACTCTTCCCTTACATGGAATTGTTCCAAGACAAATTATCTTCCTCAATGTCATTTTCTTCTCAGTAAATTATCAATCACATCTTCCCCAAATCCAAATAATGCCAAAAATTGTCTTATAGGAAAAAGCATATCTGAGTAAACCAAAAGACATCATCAAAATCTAAAAAAAAAGTACCTTGGGCCACTGAAATACTTTGAGTCCCAGGAAAAGTGGGATTCTAACCTCACCTCCAATACTGAGTGAGCCTGGGTAAGCCATCTCTCTGGAGAACAGATGTTCATTTGTAGAAAATATGTATTGAGGAAAGCAGCCAACTCTGCCTACATAAAACTGATATGGTATGAGAGCCTATACATACAAAGCAAATGACTGCTCTATAATTATTCAGATTACTAGGTGCTATTTTATTACAATTGTATAAGTACCACTACCTGGATACCTTATAATCTCTTAGAGGAATTCTATTAATATTCCTACAAAGACTTCTATTTCAATTTGAATGATAAAAAAGAAAGATTTCTCATTTTACAATCTACAGGAGAGGCAAGAAAATCCACATGTGACTTCCCCCATTTTCAGTACTCTGTAAGGGGTAGAGTTGGTTCTGTAATTCTTCCTTGAAATAAGCCACGTAAAACTAAACATTCTGTTACAATACAGTGAGAAGGCAGTGTGTTGCAAAGTTTTGAACACAAAAAACCTAGATTTAAACCCAAACTTGGACATTTAATAGCTTTTTTAACTTGTAAAAAATTACATAACCTCACTGGGCTTTCATGTGTGCGTCCATGCTCATTCACGTCTGACTCTTTGCGACTGCATGGACTGTAGCCCGCCAGGTTCCTCTATCCATGGGATTCTGCTTATAAGAACACTGGAGAGGGCTGCCATTTTCTCCTCTAGGGGATCTTCTGAACCCAGGGATCAAAACCAAGTCTCCTGTGTCTCCTGTATTGCAGGCAGATGCTTTACCACTGAGCTGTTTCCTATTTTACAAAATGGGATTAATAAAAATAAATCTCTCTGAATGAAAAGGGACATATCTAAACTGTAAAAACAGAGGCAACCAACTGTATAGACTACTGACCAGGATTTACTGATCTTTACTTGGGCACCTTTCAGTATATCTGACAGGTTATTTTCAACAGTATCTTAGGTTTTAAATTAATAGTGCAATATTTATTTTATAACCCATGTTTGACAGTGAATTTTTGGTTTATATTGATATGAAACAATACATTTTTATATTTTTGCAGAAAAACATAGTTAAATGTTACAATTATACATGTAATAGTTTTGATGGTAAAAATATACCCTTTATATCTGTGAAAAACTAAATGCTCTCACTTAAAAAATGCTAATACTTATGTTGAGCTCTTATGACAAATCCTTTTATTTAATCAAATTGCGTACCTTTCATTCAACAGTAATTTTTATACAGTAGACACTGGGGATAAAATTTAGAATAAAATAGTAACCACCCTGCATGAGTTCTCTGTCTTTAGAGACAAAGAGAGATCAAATAAAAAAGTACAGTAAAGTAAGTAAATAGTCCTATAATAATTATCCTCACAATGTGTAATGGGAACCAGAGAAGAACTAAACGGTAAAATCTAAATAACCAGATGAAGAGTAGCAACTGACATTATAATGACGTGAAAGGCAAGCTGTTCTAGTCACATGTTTAAAACAAAAAACAAAAACAAAGGTGAGAGAGAGAAATAAATAAAGTATAATCAGGAGGCCAAGATGCTACCTCTATTCTCATTTTTAAAATATTTATTTTTTAATTGAAGGATCACTGCTTTACAGAATTTTGTTGTTTTTTTTCAAACCTCAACATGAATCAGCTATATGTACACATATGTCCCCTCCCTTGTGAACATCCCTCCCCATCCCACCCCTTCTAGGTTTGTACAGAACCCCTGTTATTTTCTTAACTAACGTGACCAACTGGCCCAGTTTCCCTGATATTGCCCAATTTTTGTAGTGAAAGTCATGAATCTCAAGAAAGCTCTTAGTCTTGGGCACACCAAGACAGTTGGTCATGATACCCAGCTTTATGAAACTCACTATTACCAACTAATAAGGAAGCGGTCTATAATTCAGAAAGAGAACCATATACCAACCAGGTTAGCATCTTGATCTTGAACTTGCAATCTCCAAATCTGTGAGAAAATTAATTTCTGTTGTTTAAGCCACCCAGGCTGCAGTATTCTCTTATGACAGCATGAACTAACCAATACACCAACCAAAGTATAGTATTTCACTTCTCCAAGGGTCAGTTCTCTCATCTGAAGAATGAAGAGGCTAGACTGATTAGATACTTTCTGATGTGAAGGTTCTAAATTTAGAGAAAATCCACATCATTTCAATTAAAATTATTAGATACCATAAGTTTTAGAATACTTACATATAACTTTTTTCTTAGACCTTCTATAGATTTTCTTTTGAATTACAAATTTCTTAATTTTATTTCCACAGACAGCAGTCATTTTCCTTACAAATCACATTTTCTAGTATGTTATGTTTCAGACTGAAACTGAACCTAATTCACTCTCTATCTTACAATTTCTATGGGGGAGACAGATGCTTTCTTTTGTATACTTGGCGAGATAGCTGCAATATTCTCTCACTAATACCATGTGATAGCCTCTAGGAAATAAGACCATTATGTTACAAAACTTTATATAAATGGTGAATCTTAGAAAAAAAGTAGCACAATTACATTATTCTCTTAACTCTCTAAATCAAAGTTAGATACCTAAAATTTTCTCCACAGTAAAACCAAATGTTTTCTTCAGGTTGTTTACATATGTACAAAAATATATCAACATACCATATCATAATTTGTATGTCTCTCTATCCAGCTAGAATGACTAGAAAGTCATAGTGTAGGTGAAGGAGATATTAAGGCAGAAAAACAAAGGTTTCGGCCTTCATATTTTATAAAATGGGTGTGAGTGATTAAAAGAAAAAAAAGTTAAGGAGGCAAGATACTGAAGCTAGTATACAAATTACTTAAAATCTTCTCACAACCTGAATATCAATGCTATTTGTTTCCAACATACACCCAGTATTCCAGGCACTGTAGTTTTTAATTTATCTTCAAACATATCATGAATTATTCCTAGTCACATATCATCATTAAAAAGAACTACTACCATTTTTTCAACACAGTAATTTTTCAAAGTACAGTGACAAAGATAATTTTATTTGACCCTGAAAACAATCCTACGAAAATAAACACGGGTCATTGTATTTCCTCATTTATAGATGAGGAAACAAGTTTGGAGAAAGTAAGTGACTTGGCCATGAAACTGGCTAGTGATGGCCAAAAATGAAGCTAATATGCAAGTTCTAAGCCCAGTGTTCTCCTATCTTGTAAGGTTATGGCTTCTTCTTCCATTCATATAACTTAATTAGATCTATCCTTCAAGATCCTTCTGTTCTAATTTATCAGTACCACTCATCTTCACCTCTAGCACTAAAAATTCCTCCCTCCTCTGAAGTCTTGCTAAGCTCAAAGTAACCTCAAATGTTATTACTTTTTATATTCATTGACAGAAGGATATTGCAACACTACATAATACTCTGTATGTATATTTCCAGGCTACTCAACTGTATCACAAGCTCAAGCTTTCTGTGTGTCTTCTGAAATGTATGTATCCCCCTGGGATACGAATCATCTGTTTTGTTTGCCTTTGTTTGGACCTGGCTTTTATCTCTTCACTGGTCTCTAACTTTCAGTATCATTATCCTTGGTAATAGACTCCTCTAAGGCATGACCAATCATGCCTTCACATGGACAACGGATATTCCTTTTCATTTTTATTTTTGGCAACTATTATTTATTTACACAGATCTTCTTTTGTACTTTTTGATAATAGCTATCAATTTTAAATATGTAATCAGTGTACATTCCAAAATGCACACTAGAAAATGCAAGTATACAAGAAAAATAAAACTAACAAGGGATACATAGAAACTGAAGATGTTTTTCCTATAATTATCACTGTAATTGCCTATTCATGACTGCTATATAACTAAACTCTTATTTCTCTTCATACTTCCTTGAAGTGGCTTATTTTTCTTTTCTGAGATATTAATTTTTTTTCCATTAAAAAAATTCTTAATTGGAGGATGATTGCTTTAAAATGTTGTGTTAGTTTCTACAATACAACAATGTGAATCAGCCATGCATGCTTGGTAAGTTGCTTCAGTTGTGTCTGACTCATTGTGACTCTATGGATGGTAGCCTACCAGGCTCCTCTGTCCAAGGGATTCTGCAGGCAAGAATACTGGAGTGGGTTGCCAGGTCCTCCTTCAGGGGACCTTCCAAACCCAAAGATGGAACTAAGGTCTCTAATGTGTTCTGCATTAGTAGGCAGGTTCTTTACCGCTAGCACCACCTGGGAAAACCCAGGTATGCATATATCCCTTCCTTCTGGAGCCTCCCTCCCATGTACCATGCATCCCATCCCTCTAGGTCATCAAAAATTACCAAGTTGAGCTCCCTGTGCTATACAGCTGTTTCCCACCAGCCATCTATTTTACACATGCTACTGTATATATGTCAGTGCTGTTCTCTCAATTTGTTCCACCCTCTCCTTCCCTGGTTGTGTCCACAAGTATCGACACCAGGCCAATTGGTCTCTCTTTCTAAACAGAATTTGAATTAAACACAGGGAAAGAAGGAATAAAGTGGTTACAACTAATAGACCCTAGAGACAACTTTCTGCAAAGACTTCCCATTCAATCCAGGTTTCAGCATTCTCAAAGCTGCCATAATTGGTGCTATTTTAATGGACAAGTTCTTCAGGCTTTCCTCACTTTCTGGTTGAGCTCCTCTGTATAAATTCCATTTTTTGCTTAAATCAGGCACAGTCACTTTCCGTTGCTTGCAAGTCAGTCACTTCAATCACACAGTCGTGTACAACTCTTTGTGACCCCATGGATTGCAGCACACTAGGCCTCCCTTTTGAGAACCAACTCCCAGAGTCTACTCAAACTCATGTCCATTGAGTCGGTCACGCCATCCAACCACCTCATCCTCTGTTGTCCTCTTCTCCTCCCGGCTTCCATCTTTCACAGCACCAGGGTCTTTTCCATTGAGTTGGTTCTTTGCATCAGGTGGCCAAAGTATTGGAGTTTCAGCTTCAGCATCAGTCCTTCCAATGAATATTCAGGACTGATTTCCTTTAGGATGGACTGGTTGGATCTCCTTCAGTCCAAGGAATTCTCAAGTCTTCTCCAACACCACAGTTCAAAAGCATCAATTCTTTGGTGCTCAGCTTTTTTTATAGTCCAACTCTCACATCCATACATGATTACTGGAAAAACCATAGCTTTGACTAGACGGACTTTTGTTGGCAAGGTAATATCTCAGCTTTTTAATATGCTGTCTAAGTTAGTCATAGCTTTTCTTCCAAGGAGCAAGTGTCTTTTAACTTCATGGGTGCAGTCACTATCTGCAGTGATTTCAGAGCCCAAACAATAAAGTCTCTCACTGTTTCCATTATTTCCCCATGAAGTGATTATTTGCCATGAAGTGATGGGACCAGATGTCATGATCTTAGTTTTCTGAATGCTGAGTTGTAAGCCAACTTTTTCACCCTCCACTTTTACCTTGTAAAGCACATTCCTTATCAGATATACCCACAAAGCATAGTGCCTAGGGAGAGCTAAGTATTTTTAAATGTTTGTTCTTATGTAGATTATATGTTACTATACACTGAAAACAAAATAACAAATGACCCTGAAGCACAACATTACTATTGGTCAGAATTTGAATAATCAACAGGTAAGCAGAGGCCAAGCTAACACTGGAAACTCATCTGTATAGAAATTTTTATTACAGTTCAACAACCTACATTGGTGACTCACAGTGATAACACACTGCTGTAAATTAGTAAAGCATTTTGTGATGACAGTAGTACTTATTGTGACTATCTGAATTTTTAATATAATTTTACTACAAGAAACATCTGATAAATTTAACTGCTTATGGCATGGCTCCTTTTTAACTATGTGAATATTTTAACATAATCTATAACTTCTTATGAAAAGTAGATTAAAGCTTTAAATTCACCAAGAAAGGAAATAATCATTAGAATAATTTATGTAGGCAAGTGATATCATTTTAAAAGCATAGTCAGTACCCAGCAAAGAAAGTCCCCTCTGCTATTTTTTTTAAGACAAAAAAAATTCTAAGAAAAATCAACCAAGTAATCTTTTATAATATTACTGGAATTTAGCAGCAATTATAGCCAATCATACATCAACATTTAACTCAATTTTCAATGGATTATTAATTTAAGCTATTTCTACATACTTCAGTAAATTTCTCTCATTTTAGACATTTATATCTACATAGAATCCTTTGCATTTCAGGAGCATCTTTTTAATCCTACATATTGTGGGGATATCATAGATGTATATGATATTTCTCTTTCTTAATGACAAGTATTCCCCTGAACATAAAAATCCTACTGAAAAGTGGGAGAGGGCAAAAGATTTTTAAACATTCACTTCTTTCTCTTTTAGAACATCTATTACTACATGCTAGTATATCCCACTAGAATATTTTTTATTTTATTTGAAGTTGGCAAAAATCTTTGTGCTGAATCCTTTGAGCATACTTCTAGTGATAGATGTCAGACCAGTGCTGTCTGGAAGAACTTTTATTTGACAGGAAGATGACAGGAAGAAGCCTCTATCCAAAATATAAGATGCAACTGTACAATCCTTATGTGAGATTAATGGAATCTTTTCTTCCTACGTATAAATGACTTATTCATTATTGCCTCAATAAAATCAGTTCACGTCATTAATTTGAATAGTGTGAAATTAAGACACTTAAAAAGGTACATATTTATTCAAATTAGGAGAGTTTGTTTTAAATGTCTTCTTTATATGAATTAAATGTGAAACAGACTAACAATACAAATTTCCAATGATATTTTCATTTATGTTTTTATAATCACCAACCAAGAACACTTTAAGATTCATTCACTGTGCCGACAGTATATACTCTAAACAACTAACATCTTGATAAGAGATGCTTGTACTAGTTTAGAGTATATGATGTACAATAAAATGATAAGTTTTATTTAGTTTTACCCTCCAAATCAGGGTATGAGTTATCCTAATTAATTACAAGCACTGCTTTATTCTTGTTGGCATTATCAAATAACTTCACATGTCCCCTCATATCATAAGAAGAGGGACTAAAACTGCTTGTTTTTTAACAAAAATCTAACATTCCAAACCATTGCCCCTATCTTCCTATCTTTCCCAATGCGTGTTAAAAATAAATCAGGAGTAAACCATACAATTCCATTATGCATCTTTTTATGTACAAATGTTATTCTTTATGTCTATCTGGGAGAGAACTACCAGGAGCAAATAACTTTTGATACATATTAAAATGCCAATATATTTATATGTAATGCACATCTATTTAATGCATAAATAGAAAATAAATTTATATCCATTCCTAGATTTTGGATTCCTATAATAATATACTTCAAGAACTAGCCAAAGTTTTGTAATGTTTTCAGATGTAAAGGAGAAAAACCAGTGAAACAATGGTGAGATGTCAGAGACTGATTGCTTGTTTTCAGATTTATTTCTGTCTCTAGCTTTCTTACAGGCCTTCCCCTCAGAGTCTGTTCAGTTTTCTTTGTGTAACAGACAGGTTTTCTCCTTGAATATGGTGGTTTGCACTAACCTAGAAATGGACCTATATCATCACTTGTCCGTTTCTTTGTTTACCCTTCATAAGAATTAAAACCTCAAGAACAATACCATGAAATGGTTTAATCAAAACAATAAGAGGATTATCACTTGGTTTTTTAAAAACTTCTAGTTAATGCACTAGATTCTTAGTATAAGTTTATTAACACTTTCAACAAAAAAAAAGAGTATTATTTTCTTAGAGGAGAATAAGCAAAGCATATTCCGAAAGAAATATTTGGCTGTTACCTCACTGAACTTAGCTCCTCAAATACTTTCTGGAGAGACACAAAATACGTTTGAAGGGATTAAAATACAAGGTTGCATCTAATTTATAAAAGACATTTTTTTGGATCTAAAAACTCTAGAAAGATTTGATCAGCAAGAGCTGAACAGTATACTATAGAAGAATTTACAGTCTTTGAGATTTTATTACATTAAGGTTTTTAAAAATCATTTACCTGTTTTAAAGATGACTTCACTCAGTCATGTCTGACTCTCTGTGACCCAATGGACTGTAGCCTGCCAGCCTCCTCTGTCCATGGAATTCTCCAGGCCAAAATACTGGAGTGTGTGTGGCCATTCCCTTAGCCAGGGGATCTTCCCAATTTAGAGACTGAACCCAGCTCTCACATGCCATAAAATTCATCCTTTTAAAGCATATTTTCTTGGCTTACATACTATTGGTGTTTAAAGTGACTTCTCTCTCATAGATGAGATTATTGCTGTAAATTGGCATTATAAGATGTTCTCTTACCTTACAGAGAAAGTTGATCTTAAAACCCAAAGACTGGGCATTTCTTGAGCCTGAGTTCATGTAGTTTCCAACCAAAAGAACTAACTCTAAAAGTCTGTTAAAGCTTTCACTTTTCTTCAGTTCTTCACAGGCCAGAGTTACTGCTATGATGCTTCGCTTGATGTTGTTTACATGTTCTTCAAATGTGAGCTTGAACAGAATGCTATTGAGACGAGGCCGCAACATTTTCACTGAGCTCATCTGTAAGATAAGGAATGTTGTATAAGACTCAGTTCAGTTCAGTCGCTCAGTCGTGTCCGACTCTCCGCGATCCCATGAATCACAGCACGCCAGGCCTCCCTGTCCATCACCAACTCCCGGAGTTCACTCAAACTCATGTCCACAGAGTCAGTGATGCCATCCAGCCATCTCATTCTCGGTCGTCCCCTTCTCCTCCCGCCCCCAACCCTTCCCAGCATCAGATTCTTTTCCAGTGAGTCAACTTGTCGCATGAGGTGTCCAAAGTATTGCAGTTTCAGCTTTAGCATCAGTCCTTCCAATGAACACCCAGGATCGATCTCCCTTAGAATGGACTGGTTGGATCTCCTTGCGGTACAAGGGACTCTCAAGAGTCTTCTCCAACACCACAGTTCAAAAGCATCAATTCTTTGGCGATCAGCTGCTGCTGCTGCTAAGTCACTTCAGTCGTGTCCGACTCTGTGCGACCCCATAGATGGAAGCCCACCAGGCTCCCCTGTCCCTGGGATTCTCCAGGCAAGAACACTGGAGTGGGTTGCCATTTCCTTCTCCAATGTGTGAAAGTGAAAAGTGAAAGTGAAGTCGCTCAGTCATGTCCGACCCTTAGCGACCCCATGGACTACAGCCAACCAGGCTCCTCCATCCATGGGACCCTCCAGGCAATAGCACTGGAGTGGCTTGCCATTGCCTTCTCTGTTGGCGATCAGCTACATATATATAAATATAAATATATATATATATAAAGCCCATTATTTTTCTCTCAGTAGGGATCATTTTATAGATGATACTGTAAAAATTTTGAATAAAATGAATTCTCTCTGGGTTTTAACAGTTCCTTCTCCAGAACACTTTAACAAATATTATTCTGTTTTAGACATTTCAAAAGAGCATTTTTTTCAAAAGCTAAAAAAATAGCTGTTCAGCTTCAAAGAATAAATAAAATCATCCTTATAGCATTAAGAAAATATTACTGAAGCTAGCCAGCTGCTATATGTTAATTGCATAATCATTAGTTATCAATAACATTTAAAGTGCCAAAAATCTGTCCCTGAGGTGAACTATGAAAATGCACAAATATAACATTGAGTTGAATGAACAGCTGGGCCACATATAAAAAAACATATATGAGGACAGATAATATAAGTGGAACCACATTTCCTAAAAAAAATGTGGCTTCAGTATTACCTATTTCTATGCTGTTTGAAACCAGAAGACTAGCTCTGATTGAGCACCTAATAATTTTAAACCTATGATCTATATTAATAAAATATATTAAATATTTATATATGCTTTAAAGAATTTTACCTGCTTGACAGAATGTTGATGTTAAATAAGTTATGGTAAAATTACATGAACTTATTTTTAGGTACATTGCTCAATAATTCTATATTGGTTTTCTTCAAAACAGTTCAACTTAGGTTTTACTTGCTTCATAGTATGGGTTCACATTTTCTATTCCCTTTGGTATAGTTCCTATGATAATAATTTCTTTTAATCTTTAATTTTGCATAACTACAGGTCATTTAACTAGTTTTCATTCACCAAATTAATTCTGGGAGAGAGGTGGGTGGAGGGTCGACACATAAGAACATACACAAGCACACACACAGTGAAATTATTAACAATCCTAACTATTTTATTTTTTACATATAGCTTAGCTTTTTAAATACAAATGCCAGTCACAGAGTAGGCAAGGGATAGCTGTAGACAATATGAAAATAACTTGACAACATAAATAAGAGTCCTCAGTTTAAGGACTCTTAAACTAAGAGTTCTTAAGGGGACAAAATACCCCTCAAAAGCAGCAAAATGAGCTGTTAAATAGACCCTACCTGCTCTTATACAACAGAGAAGGCAATGGCACCCCACTCCAGTACTCTTGCCTGGAGGGTCCCATGGATGGAAGAGCCTGGTGGGCTGAAGTCCATGGGATCGCTAAGAGTCGGGCACGACTGAGTGATTTCACTTGAACTTTACCCTTTCATGCATTGGAGAAGGAAATGGCAACCCACTCCAGTATTCTTGCCTGGAGAATCCCAGGGACAGAGGAGCCTAGTGGGCTGCCATCTATGGGATCACACAGAGTCAGACACGACTGAGGCGACATAGCAGCAGTAGCAGCTCTAATACAAAAGTAAAGCATAATCTATCACTTTTCCTCTTTGAAATAAATTTTGTCATTAACCAAGGGTGTCTGCCTCTCCAAAAATTAACCTTTGCTATCTGCTAATCCTCCTATATGCATTCATGCTTTTCATAGGCAGATGTATAAAAAAAAAGTATACTGAGAATATCCCCATTAATATGTCTGAAATGTAGGTCATATCACTCATCAATAGCCTTACAAAAACACAATCAGGGGAATATTCAAAGCATCCTACTGTTTTTTACAGTACTCGCAAGGTAAGTATAAGACACAATATCTACTCACAAAAAGTGTCCAATATAGCCTAAAACTCATAACACAATCACTTGATAACTACAGCTAACAATAAAATAGCCCATGATTCTAAATGGGTAAACAGAAATTAAGTGCTGGAGATGTTCACTGAAATAAGACAAAACTTCAAACTCTATGACTATGTTTAATGAAGGCTTCACAGTAGAGGGGATACAAATGAATAGATAAATAAAAATTAAGCAAGTAGAGAGAAAGAGAGAAAGTGAGTGAGTAAGCAAAAACAAACTGGGACCAAAAAGAAATTGTAGAGAGAAAGAATGAAGTGAGAAAATGTTTATAGGTTAGGAATATATGAGGTATATACCTAGGGGCAGAATTTGAATCAAAGTCCCTTTAAAGTCCATGTAAACGCCATAAAAATTAGAAGCTAACCACATTAAAGTCTCCATGAATGAACAAATCTAATCTCCCACATGTAAATTTGTGTGGGAATTTATCCAAGGTTCTATGTCTTTTTCTGCCTTCATTTATGCCTCTATCACTGTTTCCAAATCCTTTCCCACTTAATTTTTCCTTTCT
Source organism: Moschus berezovskii (assembly GCF_049115385.1). Classification (NCBI taxonomy): domain Eukaryota; kingdom Metazoa; phylum Chordata; class Mammalia; order Artiodactyla; family Moschidae; genus Moschus; species Moschus berezovskii. Next base: position 85,516,099 of record NC_142488.1, on the reverse strand, counting down.
TTTTACTGTTACCTGGCTATCATTAGCACAGAAGCATGTTTTCTATCATTTTATTAATATGTTTAAGAAGTAGGAAATTTTTAGTCTCTCCGATGGTTAAAAACACCACAGAACTACTTGGACCAGGTGCTAGTCACCTTCTGGCTATGCCCTGTAAGACCTGTAGGAACCCTAAACACCAGGGTGGCTTTGGTCTGAGATCCACAAGGAATTTAAAGCCTAAGCTTACATAGATATTTTTAGTCTTGCTTCAGTTCTAATACCATTTGTTTTCATTAATATCTATGTTGCATTCATATCTGTTTCTGGGCTTTGTATGTCAATGCTTGGACTACAAACCCAAAACAGCATGGATTTGATTTTTTTTCCAATACCACCCCCAACCAAAATAATGTGACCGAAAGGACTTTAATAATTATAGTAACAATAGCAGCAATTAACATTGAGTACTCTGTGCCAGACATTGTTCTAGAAATCTGTTATATACACATATGTGGATTTGATTCACAAAACCACCCTAGGAAATGGTTATTCACATTGTGTGTTAGTCATTCAGTCATATCCGACTCTTTGTGACCCTATGCACTGTAGCCCACCAGTTTCCTCTGTCCATAGAATTTTCCAGGCAAGAATACTGGAGTGGGGAAACATTCCCTTCTCCAGGGGACCTTCCTGACCTAGGGATTGAACTTGGGTCTCCTGCATTGCAGGTGGATTCTTTACCATCTCAGTCACCAGGAAAACGCGTTATTCGCTTTAGTCTCCTAAAAATGAGGAAAGTGAAGTACAGAAATACTAAATGACTTGTACAGAGTCAAATTGTATGTTGAAATTCTGAACTCAGGCATTTTGGCTACAGAACTCAGACTCTCAATAACTACACCAGGCCACCTCTTAAGTCATATTGAGAGTGGTACGTATGACTTGCTGAAAAAGAGACTAGGGACAGGATTACTGTTAGTTAAGTTTTCAAAAGGTTTTAGAAACAGATAATGCCCTAAGATGTTGACAGTAGAAAGGGAAAGAAAGCAACATATACAAGAGGAAGAATTAAGGAAGAAGCAAAGGGACTTAGTAGTAAATGACTGGTTATGGGAGGATAAAGTCAAAGATGGTTCCAAGATGTTTAGTCCTTTGTAAGGTAGAATACTGTTGGCAATAATGAAGGCAGAAAGAAGTGCCAATTTGGTTTGGCTTACTGTTTGGTTTTTATGTTTGTTTCAGAAAATGAGGGTAGATGAATTTGCTTTCCTTGATCTGCTACCTATACTACAGTAAGTCAATCGGGGACTAAGGCAGTAGGGGCTGGTAGGGTACGGCTTAGTAGCAAATTCAACCAAATGAGTGAATCTAGACAGTTTTGCAGAGTCTGACTGTGTGAAGCTAATCCACCTAATTTCTCTGCTTCAGTTTCCTCATTTGTAATGATGGGGAAAGTCGTGTTAATCAGTCTTGCTTTGAAACTTAGGTAGGAGCCAAACATATGATCCATATACATTAGTTCCTTCCATTTTTGTCTCTGTCTCTAGAGTTGAGGAAAGGTGAGGTAAACAGTGTGAGATCCACAAATCTATTAGTTGGATGTTACCAAGACATTTTCATTAGCATTTAAGTGAACTTGGTTCACCATCCTTTCAGACACCAGTGTATTTTACTTCTAACAAAGACACTATTAGATTCCCATTATTAGGACATGACTTAGAGATTAAGCAAAAATATTAAGACTCCAAATCTTGAAGTCATGTTGAAATCACAGAAAACACAATGTAATTTAATACCATTCCTTCCCTATATTTTAAACTGAAGTATTACTTAGAATTGGCTATTATTTTCAGTTCTCATCATTCAAGCTTAAAATTTACATACTTCAAGGTTGAATCACTAAAACTATTTAAATGTGTTCCCTGATCCTTGTAGCAATTCCCCCCTCCAAATCGTCACATGAATAGTAAAATGAACCTCTATAATAGGGAAATAATATTGCTTTCCTGATATTTTGAGTTTAGATATTGTTATGATATCTGGTAGCATTTGTAAATTCAGTCCTTGAATTTAGGAGATAAGTATCAGAGTTGGCAGATTTTGGAGTTATCAGAATATTGTGGGAGGCAGGTTGTTGATGAAGAGTATGTAGAGAGAAGAATCAAAGACTGCATCTTGTGTAGCACCGAAAACAGGTCCTTGCATATATTAAACATTCAAATATTTGACGATTGACTTTAAAAGCACTCCTGAGCTGACTATTTTCTGGATCTTCTCCCAAGGAAGACAGGCAGGTTGCCTATTCAACAAAATTAACAGTGGATGGTAATATTTTACTGTCCCCAAAATGATGTCTTCAGCTAAGATGTCGAACCAGAAATCCTAGGGAATAACCTTTCTTGACTGCTATTACTGGATACAATCTATCACCAATCAACCTGATTCAGGGAAGAGGTTATGCATTCTAAGAGGATCACAGCTGCCCTTTGATCTAGCAAAATCTCTTCCTTCGTTTACCGACTAAAATAAAATTTAGTGCAAAGCAGGTGATAAATATCATATGCAATTTGAAAGAAAATCTTATAAAATTAGTGAATGAATGGATGTACTCACTAATACAAACAGAAAGTCCAATATGAGCAAAGGACAAGATTGCGAAGCAGATGCACAGTGTAAAGTAGGCTGATGTGGGGGCAGTAAGAAGGTACCGTATTTCATATGTAAAGTAATTAGCTACCAAAAGGGTCATACCAATGATACTGCCCAGGCTCAGTAACAGCCCGAATTCAGAGCTCTAAATAACTATTTTGAAAGACAGGTTCAAGAGAATTATCCTCTTAATCCTCAGAGAGGGAAAGAAATCATTCTCTGTATTCTCTAGAAATCAGAAGGTAAATTATAGTAGAAGAAATAGGACTTTTGAGTTACACAGACCTGGACTTGAACTACAGTTGTGTTACTTTATAGTTACAATCTAATCCAATTTACTAAATGTTACTGACACTTTATTCTCCGCCAGTAAAATGCATTCCTTAAGTCATTCATACATGTTTCAGTAAGACAAATGAGACCGTATGTGTAAAACTGCTGTCATGATAGCTGACACAATAGAATCACTCTAAAACAATAGCTATTATTGCTATTATTCTCTTCACTCATTCGCTGGACTTACCCCAAGAAGGTACCATGGTCCCTGACTGTTCTCCAAAACCTGAGATGAAGTTTTTGTCATCCATTAAGGAACGTGTGTCACTAGGGCTTGATGAAGAATGGCCTTCATTATCTACTGAGCACTTTGTAAATATCATGCAGTGCTCCCTTCAGTCAATTTCAATGCATCATATAAATTTTCCACTAGAAATGTTAGCAGTGAAAACATGTTACTATAAAAATCAAGAGACTTATGGAGGAGGTGAAACTATATAGATTCTCTTAACAGAAGCCACAAAATAGTATGCTTTGATCATACTAATAGAATTTCCTGCAGTCAGAAGTATGAATTTTTATGATCAGAGCAGGGTAGACTGATAGACAATAGATGAATCTCCATTAGAGGATTTGTCTGTGTAAGGGAATGTCTTAGATAGCTGAAGAAGAGAAATCATAAGAAGCACTGAGTGACATCCCCAGCCACAGTTACAATTATTAAAAGACTCATGTCTCGTAAAGGTACTTGAGTGCACCTAAGTGATATAAGGAAATATAACAAAAACTTGGCTGAAATGTATGTTTGTTTTTCCTTGTGGTCCCTTGCAGCATTTTAGTTGACTGGCATCCTTTGTTTTATAATTCATTCCTTGAAGTGCTGTGGGATGCTGACCAAGGTGTTGTATTATGTAGGGGATTTGTTTGTGTTACAAGGTACTTGTCTATCAAATCACATCAAGCAGCCATCATGTCTTCAGATGATCTGCGCTATATTAAAAAAAGAGTACACTGACAGCTTTAGTGAGAGCAGCCACAAGTTGGTTATTTCCCCAAAGAGTTAGACACAATTTTGTTACTATAATTTGAATTTTATACACTTTACCACCTATGCAGCTGGTGAATATTGATGTTCTGCCAAACTACCATAAGATTCCAGAGAGAAAGAAAAAAGATCCAAGTGTAACAATCATGTGCAAAGGAGGAGGAAGCAGTCCCATGCCACTCCTGAAGTCATGTGTCACTCAATTTTAAGGTGATTCCTATTTTCTTTCATTTTTTACTGCTAAGAAACTCATTTTCAACTGGCATCACATGTGAACATAAGTGATCTTCTAATATCTTCAATATATAATATTAAAAATTCATGGGAATTAACAGATATATTTATAATAAATACATATTTGGTACAGAAGTGTTTCCCCGGATACCTAAATACTCTTGGGACCCAATATACATTGAAATTACAAAATAATTTTGTATCAGTGACTATAACAAAGGTGACATAATGAAGTGACAATAAAGAAGAGTCAATTTAAGTTAGCAGGCAGATCTTCCTATAAAAGTTGTGAGACCCAGACTTGAAAACTGAGCTAAACTCTGATGTTTGGAAGCACAGAAATATTTAAAACAAGGACGTCTGTGATTCCCTGTTAAATAAATCATTTTATTATTCTCTTTTAGACATAACCCCCTCCAGGCTCTCTACTGCTCACTGTTGTACTTTCTGCAGTACACCTAGTACTAAGACTGGACAAAATCACCTGCTATATGGAGCCAATGGCAAATGTTTGCATAGTAGATGTCAGGAGAGATCTGAGTCATTGGTAATCTGTATAATGAAGCTTTGGAAAAATAGGGTTTTGAAAACTGACTCTATCCCAGAAAAGCAACGATGTGCTCATAGAGAATATTTTCCCCAAATAGAGTGATATGTGGAAATTATGCATTAACAAATATTTACTCATTTTCAGTCTGGAACAGAACATGGTAACAATGTCGACTCCAAGAGACATTGGAAGCTCAAAAGAATTACATTAAGAAATGGATAAAGAATTTTCAAAACATCATTCTAACAACTGTCTGAGGCCAAGAATGGCCATTAGAGCACCTGTGAAACTAGGATGTTATTTTAAAGGATTACTGATATATGGATTGGGGAAAGGGGTTAACTTTTCATTTTTTAAAAAATTTCATGAAAATCAATCAATAGAAAAATTGATTGACATCCACAGATTTACCTGAATATTCAGTTTTCAGATGATGTTATTTTACCTCATTTTATTGTAAAAGCTGATGGAAATAAGCCGTCCTGTCACAAAATGGATTATTATGAGAAGTTAATGAAATGAACCAGAATCTGAATACATGGATTTGAGAACACACCATGGTGAGTTTTCTTTTACCTGATCTCACAATTATTAAACCATTTTTTTTTTCAGATAAAAATGAAGGCACATCTAGAAATAAGAACTAGCATTCATATTTACAGAAGGAATTACATATCAAAACACTGAACACTTTGAATGAAAGCAGATAAAGAAAAATGTAATTTTCCCAATGAATATGCAAACTTGAATAATGATTTAATATTAATGGAACAGAAGAGCTACAATTTTCCATCCAAACTAACTGCCTTTGATGATGCGTGGGAGAAAAAAAACAAAGCTTTTAAGAATTTCCTTTTCACCTGATTAAGCTATCTTGAATAGAGCTCATAAGCTCTTGGGGGGCTTCAAAAAAATTAAAAAGCAAACTGATTTTATTGCTGTAGTTCCAGCTACAGGCATAAACCCACTCCTCCCGCCTTCACATATTTACGCAGAAAAAGAAAAGAAAATTAACTGTGCTGTCAGCAGTATCACATAATCTTTGCTTTTCATTATAAATGTTTTTTATGCACAAGGTTATCTCAACATCTTTTTCTTAGATTATAGCTTTAGAATGTTTTTAATTGAAAAATATGGGTAATTTTGAAGTCAGAAAAACAAAGTACCGATTACTAAGAGAACTAATTATTGCCTTCTTTTTTTTCAGAAGATGTGTTACTTTAATAGATACACACAGTACGGGTCTCCATCCACAGTGCAAGACAAGTGGGAATTTCCGTAGCTCTAAGGTTTGAGAACAGCTGAGCTGCAAACACAGTGGGAAGAGTCTAAAAGCTCCTGCTGGGGGTTCTAACTGGCAGAGTTTTCAAAGATCTGTGTTTTTTTTTTTTCCCCAGTACAGGTACAGCACATAATTACAACAATGTACCAAATTCAATTCTGTGGGAGGCAGACTGAAGGACAAGTCAGTGGGAAGCTATGCAGCCAATCTACCCCCCTAAAGAAAAGGATTATTGATCCTAGACAGTGTGGGAAGTAACATACCCCTCGTCCCAGGAAACCTTCCTCTATTTACAGGAAAGGTCCCCAGATTTTTTTGTTTCTTTTTTCTTCTCTCTCTTTTTTTCTGGTTTCTTTTTAATTTATGACATGTGAAAATAAGCAAATCCAATGATATGACTGATAAAAATGAAAGAGGGAAAGAAAGTTTAGAGAAAGCTTAGCAGCCCAGTCACTGTCTCAGGTAAGTTTATCTTTTTTCAAAAATTCAAAGCCTGATTCTTCCCTAGTCTTGCCAGTTTTACTGTTTTTTTGTTTGATGAGATTTTAGTGAATATTGCAAGAGTAATCGCAATTCTGGCATATGTCCATCTCCAACTGATGAGATTTTGTTTTTATCATCCAGGAAGTTATACAATAATGAAAATTCTAAAGGACATTGGAAGGGTGATAGGAGTAAAATTAGGAAACAGTATTTACCACTAGAGAAGGCAAAGAAAGAAAAGGACTCAATAAGGAATCTAAATTCTTCAATGTTCAAGTACCAAATGGATACAGAATTTGCATTCAAGCTAATACATTCAACAAACATTGGTAAGTATATCATGTGAATTAAATCAATATAATACAGACATTTAAAGAAGTTGTAATCTGGCAGGGGTCATTCAATAAAAAAACCTTGCTATTAAACATTTAATTAAAAACCATGATAATTTTGAGAAAGGAAAAGAAAAAAAAAGGTGTTCTGACAGAATTTAATAGGGAGAACTAATAAGTAAGTGAGAGCATAATGGGGAGAAAAATTTAAGCAGAGAGAGAATAAGCAGGATAGAGGCAGCAGCGTGTGTAATGGTCCAAAGGCAGCAAAGAGCATGGTAAATTCCAAAAACAATACACTGATGCTTTAAGCAGATAAATAATGATGCAACACAAATGTACTTTAGAAATGTCACATCAAGGGCTGTGCAGAGACTGATTTGGAAAAAGGTCAAAAGCATAAGTGGAGAAAACAGGCTAAAAGTATATTGTAATGGTTAAGGGAAAGAGAATGCTGGCTTCGGTTACAGTAGTAACAGCACAGAAGAGAAGTCAGTAGATCGACTATATATTTTAGATGCAATTAGGAGTTAATTAATGATCTCTCCTAGATCAGTTTCTACACATTTAAGGCAGCATTCTGATTGCTGTTTCATGAATAGTAAGTAACTAGAGGTAAGGAAGTAGAAAACAAAAAGAGACTACTCTTTGAAAAAGCTCATGCTAGGTAATGAAGAGAGGGCAGTATTTATCAAGGACCTCAGGGCCAGTGAAGGATTTTTTATTCATCCATCCATCCAGCTATCCATTCATACATTTTGGGGCAATGAATGACTTAAGAAGATTCTTATTTCTGAAGAGAAGAGCAGAGTGGAGACTGAGGAACTGAAGAGGCAATAGACAAATAGAACAAAAGTAGGCAGGGGATAATTAATGCCTTACACAGAGATAAGTAAATTAGTATGTAGTAGACTATTTCACACACATGCACATGTACACATAAGCACACACCAGTTCAGTAAAGTTGTTAAAATCACAGTCCATGACATCAGACTGCCTGGGACTAAATTCGGTACCTACAGCTATGTAACCGTGAACAAGGTCCAAAACCTCCCTTGACCTCACTATCTTCATCTGTAACATGGAGCCAACAATAATACCAGCCTCATAGGGCTGTGAGGAATTCATGAGATGGTGCGGGTAAAAACACCTAGCATGGCATTGGACATAGTAACATCTCAATGCATTCTTATTTCTATCATTAACAACAACAATAACAATAGTATTAGTCATAATAAATAAAGTATCCCCTTTTCTGAGGTTTGACAGAGAGGAGGTTAACACAAGATATGTGTAGAGGTAACAACTGTGGCTAGAAGAGATACTGTTCTAGGACCCATTTGCTTTCTCATTTCCCTGGTAAGAGATTAGCTTGTCTGTAGGTTGAAAAGAATGGGAAGGGGAGGGAGAAAAGACTTGAAGAAAGCAGGGAAGATACAGTATAGCCACTGTACAAAAAAAAAAAAAAGACCACTGAATTAAGAACAAGTAAAATAACTGCTGAAATGGCAGTGAGAGTCCCGCCGAGGTAAAAGCTAAAATGTCATAAAGACACCAATTCAGTCAGTTCACCAAAGAGAAGAGGGAGACATAAAGTCAGAGAGTTAGAGGCACAATGAGAATGTGAACGAGCTTGGATTTTATTCTGTAAACTCTGGGAGACACTGAAGGGTTTCAATATAGAAATCATACGATGAATATACATTTTTAAGAAGACTAAACTAATGATGGCAGAAGAAACCAAAAGCAAGACAACAAGTTTGGGACCTTTCTCATTTGGGCAGAGGATTCTACAGATGTCCAGAGTTGTCCTAAATGTAGGCTGTCCATATATTTCCAGGATTAAAAAGTACTTGGACATTTCCACAGAGAACTGAATTTAATTTCAGCATAGACTTGAAGAAATATATTTGAACATAATTTTTACTTTAAGACCTAAACTTTGCTATTTTTTTAATCTCAGGCTCATACTTAGTTCTAATAATTATCTTAAAATTCAATAAGCACTTATCTAATGGCTATAATATACAAGATATACATGCTTACATATGTGGTTAAAAGACTAAATTATATAATTATTTCAAGAAACTTTTAACTAGATATGAGACTATCTAAACTTCATTTAGATCAGGCAAATCCTGATTGATACTGCCTTAGATAATTTACATAGCATAAACTACTTAGAAATGTCCTTGACTATCTTCCCTATAGAAATGTAGCTAAGGATGGGGAGAGTAAATAAGAGGACCAGGTGACTTCATGCTCACAGCCCCAGAATTATTTATGGTTGCATGCATAAACACAAAATCTCTTTCCTTTCCTAGTTTGCTTTGAGTTCAGAAGGTATATTGCTCTTTATGTCCCCAAACTTCATTTTATCAGTGTAGTACCAAGGATATTCCTCTTGAAGGACTTGCTTGGCAAACTAATACATCTTCCAAGATAAACTGCATTCAGTAAAAAAAAATGGCTTCGGAGAAACTGCAGTGTGCCTACTGTAAAACTCATAACCATCATGACACAGCTGAATTCTCGGATGGTACATAACCTTGCTTCAATTATAATAAGAATTCCAGTAGCTTAAGTTTTAAATGTGGACTTTGATCTAGAAAATTCTATTATTTAATATTGTGTTAAAGTATTACTACTAAATAAACAATATTTGGCCAGTTTAGTTAATTTGCTTAATTCAAAAAAGAGAGATATAGTTTCTTCAGGTATCTATGCATGCTCTATTTCACCCTAAATATACATTCCTTATTTGCTTTTCAAAGATTTGACAGAACCCTCCTACATCAGCATATGCAGTGCTATATCTGAGAACTATAAACTCTAAATATGGGTGAGCAGTTATTGCATATGTTCAAAAGGAATGTTCTCTGTTCTATCTGTCTATCACATTTTGATTTTAAACAGGACTTTTAAATTGCAGAGTAGCAAATCAGATCAAATCAAATGTATTATTATTAAAGAGGTTATAAAATATTTTGAATGAAGCAGAGTATTTGACTATTAAGTGCAACAGTAATTTTTAAAAGTCTTAGTATGCAGAAGGAAAATGGTCAGAGAGCCAGGGTAAAACTGAAAGTTGTAATAGAACTGTTTATTCATATGGGACCAAACTTGAACACTGAGTCAAAAATAGCTTTTCTCTAGGAAATTAAATAAATCATCATATCCACCATCTTTTTGTCAATTATTTGAATAGCAGTTTTGAGGAAAGCTTGAAACGTATACATATATATATATATATATATATATAAAACTATATTTTTAATACATAATCTATACTTAGTCATAATTTATACCCTTTAAAATGAAGAGGAGATAAGAAAACATAATTCATTTCAGTAATTATTTAACCACACTAAAGCACGAAATGTATTTATGACATTTTATTTCCAGCTGTGTATTTAATGGTTTTAATCAATTAATGACACTCTACGGGAAATCTGAAAATTTTTGTCTTTTTTCTGATATAATATATACCATTCAAAAGAGACTCTAGAATATTTCTAATTATCTATAACAGTTTCCACCTTTCTACCCTTAAGAAGCCTAACTTTATTAAAAAGCCAAATTCTAATAGCAAGATCTAAATAGAAGGAAAAATAGTCAATTCAATAACATGTTATTTTCATGTATTAATATTAATATCAGCAGTGATATAGAGGAAGATCCCTGAGATGTTGGGAGGTATTTCATAATGTAGATCTTAACTGCTTTATTTTTCAATAATATTATGTTGTTTTTTTCCAACAGCCAATGTTACATAAGTTATATAGTTATACAGTAGGAAAAAAAAATAAATATAAGCAATTGAAATGTCTTCCTCCCTCCCCACCTCCTCCGTTTGTGTTAACTGTCACCTCCAAGCTGAGTCTGTGGGCCCTTAGGTTAGATACATACCACAACTCCAAACTGTTCAGGCTCACAGAGGTCCTCATATTCATTCTTCAGCTCTGCTAGTTCATTGAGTACCTTCTGCTCAGGAAGATGTTTTACAAGGTTCTAAAAAGAAATGAAAGCATAACAGTTTAGTATTTCATTATTAGGATTATAAAAGATATATTAACAACTATAAAAGTGATCAACTAGTATACTGGATAAATTTCTGATTGTGCTTCTGTCACAGTACCAGTGTATCTTCCCCTTCTCCCCAAAAACTTAACCAAAAAACAGCTACAATTTAATGTGAATAAATATATAGAAGCGTTTGGTTTCTCTGCACTATTGTATATAAATGTTAAATTAAAAAATCATATGACAATAAATAACATTACAAAATTGACTAACTTTCTAGGTCTTAAACACATACCATAATTTTAAGATTTATTTACTGTCATGATAATTAGTCAATCTATAAAAAAACAGAAAAATACTATGTAGAATTTACTCATGTGCAGTAATAATAATCGTCAACTATACTCTTCAATATTGGCAAACTTTGGAATCATTTTCAATCTTACAAACCACATCAAGCCTATAAAAATAATCTCCAATTATTTATAATATCTGCATTTTTTCCTATTTTGTTCTTCTATGTGATTTCCAATTTCTAAAATAATTATCAAAGAAAGAAGCCTCTCTTTGGCCCCTACACTACTCACATCATTTTCCCAGCTATTTCTACTTTACCACTTCAAAGTTGGCCACATCATAGTCCAACACTGAGTCTGAGGGACAAGTGTGCAACCCAATTTAAAACTATCTTTCAGAAAAATTGTTAAAACCATCTTTCTTATATCTTTCAAATAGTTCACTTAAAAACTATCTTTCAGAACAACTTAAATACACACACACACACACACACACACACACACACACACAATGTGTATGTGTGTTAGTTGCTCAGTTGTGCCTGACTCTTTGGGACCCTATGGACTGTAGCTCATCAGGCTCCTCTGTCCATGGGATTCCCAGGCAAGAATACTGGAGTGAATTTCCATTCCTGTCACTGAGAGGATAATGCCTAAGATGCAAAAGTGTATGGCTGATGCCAGGGTGACCAATGGGGATCCTGTTCTCCAGAATTCAGAGATGTGCATTCTGGCTGGTTTGGTAGATGCTTGCCTTGGTTTCAACACTATCTGGTTGCAGCAGCTTTCCCTAATGGCATATATTAGAAGATTTAAACAGGCAGAAACACCTCTACTGCCTTTTGGAACCAGACAACTAAGGAAATCTTTGTCAGATCTAGGTGACACTAGTGGTAAAGAACCCACCCGCCTGACAATGCAAGAGACATAAAAGACACAGATTTGATCCCTGGGTTAGGAAGATCCCCTAGGAGGAGGGCATGGCAACCCACTCCAGTATTCTTGCCTGAAGAATCCACATGGACAGAGGATCCTTACAGGCTACAGTCCGCAGGGTCACAAAGAGTCAGACATAACTGAAGCGACGTAGCATGCATTATCAGATCACTGGCTGACTGAAGAGATAATGAAACCCAAACTAGAGTGAACACACACAAGGAATACCGTCCTCAGAAAACAAAAATCAGCTGTCTTTAAGGAGTGGCATAATTAGATTCCCAAAGTTATAATATATTCAAATCTCCAGTTCTCAACAAAAATATTACAAAGCATGAAAAGTAACAATAAAGCATGGCCGATGCAGGGAAAAAAGAATTTGACAGAAATGATTCCTGAAGAAGTTCAGAATTTAAAGTTATAAATAAAAAATATTAAATTATCTGTTTCAAACATGCTTAATGAGCTAAAGGAAACTATGGACAAATAACTAAAGGAAAATAATATTACGAATAGAATAAGAATAATAAAGACATAGAAATTACAAAAAGGAATCCAACAGAAATTCTGAAAGTGAAAAGTACCAATAACTGAAATTTTAAATTTACTATAGTGTTCTTGCCTGGAGAATCCCAGGGACAGGAGAGCCTTGGTGGGCTGCCGTCTATGACGTCGCACAGAGTTGGACACGACTGAAGCAACTTAGCAGCAGCAGCAATAGCAGCAGCATAGGAGTAGATATGGGCAGGCAGAGGAAAGGATCAATGAATGTGAAGGTAAGGAAACTGATATTATTAGGTTGAAGGAACAGAAAGATAAAAGAATGAAGAAAAATAAACAAAGCATGAGGGATCTGTGGGACACCAAGCATACCAACATATATATCACAGGATAACCAAAAGAGAAAGGGAAGAAAAAATATTTGAATAAATAATGATTGAAAACTTTCCAAATCTGAAGTGTTAGTCACTCAGTAGTGCCCAGCTCTTCGCGACCTCAAGGACTACAGCCCACCAGGCTCCTGTGTCCATGAAATTTCTCCAGGCAAGCATACTGGAGTGGGTTGCCATTTCCTTCTCCAGGCGACCTTCCCAACCCAGGGATTAAACCCGGGTCTCCTGCACTGAGGTCAGATTCTTTACCGACTGAGCTACAAGGGATGATTTATTCCAAATCTGATGAAATACGTAAATACACACATCCAAGAAGCTCATTAACTCCAAGCAGGACATCAAAGAACTATGACACACTTTCTAATCAAAGTGGCAAATGTAGAAAATGATAATTTTTAAAGTAGCAATAGAGAAGTGAATTGTCACATTTAAGGAATCCTCTATAGTATTATTATATGATTTCTCCCACTGGAGTCAAAAGGCAGTGGGATAAAATAAGTGTTGAAATAAAAGACTATCAACAAAAAATTTATACCCACAAAAACCATCCTCAAGAATGAAAAACTAAGACATTTCTAAATTAACAAAAACAACAACAGCAACAAGAAAAGAGATAATTTTATCACTAGCAAGCCTGTTCTGTTCCCAAATACTAAAGGAGGCCCTACAAGTAGAAATTAAAGGGCAGTAAATAAAATTATGTATCAATTATACCTTAATAAAACAAGCAAATAAATAAACATACTGCTATATGCAGTCTACATACTTTCAATAAAAGATACAAAGTGATTGAAAGCAAAAGCATGAGAAAAAATATGGTATGTATATAGTAGCCAAAAACAAAAGTGAGGTATCTATATTATTGTCAAATTAAAATTGTCACTTAAAATCACAAAAAGGTCACAAGAGACAAGGATATTATATATTAATAAAAGTTTCAACCCATCAAGAAGATATAATTATTATGAACACATTCCTATCCAAGAACCAAGCTCCAAAATACATTAGTTAAAATTGACAGAGTTGAAGAAAGAAATATACAGAACTAAAATAATAGTTGGAATGCAGGGGTGATTCAACATATAAAAATATGATGATCTTTTACTTTTATCTAGTTTGTTTCACTTTTTCCATTTGATATTCAATGCTCCCATTTCATTTAGTTTATATTCTCCAATTTGTCCATTTCTCTCTTTTCTTTGATGTTCTTTTTCAAGCCTTTATCAAGGGAAGTAGAAAAGCTTTTGTATACATATATAAAATATGTATTATATATATATATATTTTAGAAAACTTATTATTTTTTGCCTAACTAAAAAAATTATGACATTTTGATTCTACTTTGACTTAGTATGAATAGAATACTAGATTTCTAATTAAAAAATAGATATACAACAAGCAGCAAAGGTTTACTATATAGCACAGGGAACTATAGTCAGTATCTTGCAATATCCTATGATAGAAAATAATTTCAAAAATAATACATGTGTATTTGGATAACTGAATCAATTTGTTGTGCACCTTAAAGTCAACTATACTTCAATAAAATATATACATATATTACAAAAAACAAGCAAGCCAAAACTTTAATTATTGTGACTTAATTATATTTTGGGTAGAAAAATTATGCAAAGCTATTTGCACTTTTAATCTTTTGCCACTTTTTATTTTTTTTACCATATTGAACTCATTCAACCTAACAAATACAGAAAAAAAGCATAGGAAGGAATCTGGCTAAGCTAAAATCGCATGGTCTCTAATTCTTTTGCGATGTGAACCCTCAGTAATGCAGATTTATATCATCCAATGAGTAAACATCCTATTTTGTAGAGTGTTTAAAAATAGTGTTTACCAAAAAAAAACAAAAAAAAAACAACCAATGTACTATGTCACATTAATAGAATAAAGGGAGAACATCTCACATGATCATTTCAACTAATACATTAAAAGCATTTGATAAAATCCAACACATATTTAAAAATGCTCTTTAAACTAGGAATAAAAGCAAACTTTCACAACACGATAAAGACCATATAAAAAGATGTCACAGTTAATATATTCAGTAGTAAAAGACTGAAATCATATCTGTTAAGAACAGGAACAAGGCAAGGATGAATGCTTACAACACATCTATCCATCACAGTTCTAAGCAGAGCAATTAGACAAGAAAGAGAAATAAAAGGCATTCAAATTATAAAATTTTTAAAAAATTGTCTCTGTTTAAAGATGATGATTTTATATGAAGAAAACACTAAATAATCCAACAAAAAAACTGAAAGAGCTAAAAAATGAATTCAGCAAAGTTTCAGGATACCTAATCAGCATGTAAAAATCAGTTGAATTTCTGTGCACTATCATCTGAAAGGAAATTAAGAAAACAAGTCCATTTACAATAGCATTTTTAAGAGCACCTATAATGAGATACCATTTCTACAATGCTCACTAGAATGGCTATTGTCCAACAAGTGGGAAATAAAAACTGTTGGTAAGGATGAATGGCAACCCACTCCAGTATGCTTGTCTGGAAAATCTCATGGACAGTGGAGCCTGGTGGGCTGCAGTCCATGGGGTCGCAAAGAGTCGGCCACGACTGAGCGACTAACACACTAAGGATGTATTAAAATAGGAAGCTTTATGCATTGCTGGTTAGAATGTAAAATGGCACCAGCACTGTGGAAAACAGCTTGGTGGTTTCTTAGAAATTAAAAACAGAATTAACCGTATGATCCCACAATTACATCTTGGGTATGTAACAAAAAGAACTGAAAACAGCATCTCAAACAGTTATGGGTACACAACTGTACATAAATTCAACAGTGAGAAGGCAGAAACAACCTACTTTTCCATCAAAAGATATATTGATAAATGTATATATATATATATATATATACAACAAAATAATATTCACTAGAAAAAGAAAGCTTTTATCCACGCTAAAACACTTATGAATCTTGAGAATTTTATGCTTAGTGAAATAAGATAGACAAAAAAAGACAAATACTGTATGAACCCACTGATCTAGAATAGATTCTTAGACACAATAGAAAAGAGGTTACCAGGGGGTGGGGGCAGAGGGGAATGGGGAGTTACTGCTTAAAAGGAAAGAATTTCTGTGTGGGATAATGAAAAAATTCTGGAAATAGTGGTGACGTTTGAACAACAATTTAAATATACTTAACACCAGTTAAACTGCATATTTAAAAAGAGGTTAAATAGTACACTATATATTATAAATGTTTCCAAATAAAAAAAAAAGAGTAGGCAATATATAACCTTATATGTCCCATAGAAAACAGCTGTATCTCAATCTACTTTTAAGTCCTCTTTGGTCTCTATCTTTACTCTCCTCCCACTAATTTTGCATTTCCACTAAGCTCTATGCCTGCAATGGCACCCACTGTGTACTGATTAGTCGAAAGATTTACAATATCATGTCATTTGACCTAAAAGAAAAATCAATATTGATATAGCAATATAAACATCAAATGAAATTAAGCCCAGCTATTACTATGCCTCATTAACATCATTTTTTAATAGAATGGAAAGATAAGTAAACACCAAGGTGTTGTTTCTACTTTTCTAGAATATTTCTGATATATATAAATTGTTTTTCAAAATTTTTTCTCTGTTAATGGGATTTTTTGTGAAGTACTGGTAACTTTCATAATTTTCCCTACAGGGAAACTCAATTAGAAAGATTAAAAATGTTCTTACCATTATTAAAAATATCAACTCTGCATATTTTCAACTTTCCATCTCAATTTTAAGTTTTAACTGTGAAAATAACTATTTATAGAATGAATCAAGCCTATAATAGGATTTTAGCTCTGAATGTGAAACTTGTTGTTATTTTGCTTCTCTTCCAGCTGCAGATAACCTGTTAAGTCATCTTTACACTGCAGGCTCCCTGGCAGGTGACATTTCTTTTCTCTGTTCAGCTATATGAAATAATGAACACATTCGATGGCCTTAGATGTATTCTGATTCTTGATACGGTCTTCTGACTGAGTTACAAGCTTATATATCTGCCAGTGTTTAGTAGATTCTATTTACAAATAATGTTTAGAATAAAACCCTCTCAGTGTGGTAGATATAGCCAACGTTATAGGACTTCTTGCTTAATGAACCTACTACATCTAGAAACCCATGTTTCAAGTGGTCATCATAGGCAATACCTGAAGATACCTCAGTATTTTTCCATAAATACTAAAAAATGGAGTATAAGATCAGACATTAACAATGTTTTCATGACCATCAAGTCCTGAATAGAAGAGGAAGTAGGGTTAGAAGAGAGAGGACAGACATAGTAGTACTCATTTGCATCTATGCTCCTTATCTTCAAAAGTATGCCAAGAGAGAAAAATGTTCAATGCACAGTTTAAGAATAACGTGGACAGTCCTTGGAGTCAGTTGGAAGTCCATATTTTTAGACCTCCTGGAAGATCAATGCTAAGTCGCTTCAGTTGTGTTCAACTCTTTATGACTCTATGGACTGTAGCGCGTCAGGCTCCTCTGTCCATGGAATTTTCCAGGCAAGAATGCTGGAGTGGGTTGCGATTTCCTATTCCAGGGGATCTTCTTCTGGATCCAGAAATCGAACCTGCATCTCCTGCAATGCAGGCATATTCTTTACTGCTGAGCCACTTGGGAAGCCCCTGTCCTACCTAAAGGAAGCGAAGTATGTATCATGCAATCAGGCTAGGCCCAGTAGGAAAGCCTGCATTTTGGAAAGGATGAAAGTGATTGTGAGTGCAATTGTTGCTTCTTGGATGTATCTCCAGACCTGGTCTACCTACCCCCTCATATATCTGAGTGCTTGGTTATACCGAAAATCAAGCATGTTTAAAAACAAAAGGAGACAAGTAAAGAAAAACATGTTTCTCTATCTTGCCATAGGACACTCCACACCCTTGGCATGGAGAGGGCTTCAGTACATAGCAGCTATGCCCCACGGGAAACTCCTCTCCTCCCCCCACTCACAGTGGTGCCAAGGAAAGGGATCAAAATAGGAAATGAGGAAAATCACCCACAAGCAGCTACATGAAAGCTGACAAATTAGTTCATAAGATCTAGAAGATATTCCTTGAGAGCCATAGAAACATCTAATGGAGATAGTTTTTGAAAAGAGTTAAGGTCTTGCAATAGCAGCTAGGAGCAAGAGGAAGCAAACCACAGGTGAACAGATGTGGATTGGGCTAGTGTTTAAATGTCTTATTGCCCAATTAAACAATTGTAAATAGCTTTTGTTTAGTTGCCATATTGATACTATGGCTACTTAAAGATCTATAAATAAATTGCAAAGAAGAGTGCAGACACCACCTATTCTGAAAGGGGAAAGCTGTTTGTAATAGCAGAGGCTAGAAACTATAAATTTTTAGACAACTTATATTCTGACAAATTGTGAATTAATAGGCAAATATCCTGTAAAGTTTCAACCTTTCCATTTTTCTTTAGAAAAATAGAACATCTTTCAAACAATCTAAGATTTGTGTTTAAAAGATCAGTTCTAGGTCAGTATGAAAATTTCATCTTAGAAAATGTCAATGAGCTGAAGTTCACAAAGAAAACAACAAAGGGGAAAGCAGTTACTATGTTATCAAATGAGCAGATTTTTCTTCCTCTTTTTACGCATCACAAATTCACTTTCTGATGACTGTCACAGTTATCTAATGGGATTTCTCCTAAAAGTCCATAGGCTTTTAACTCCTTTTTTACATTTTTGCAATGACTCTACAATTCTTTCAAAACTTTATTTCCTTTAAATGTTAATTGCACACTTAAAGGTTAGTTAAGTGAAGGTACTGAACCATAATGCCCTTTCCTGCTTTCCAAAACATAACCTTTCTTTTTTGTCTTATATCTCATTAAGTCATTTTAGTAGTAGGAAAGTCGAGTTAGGTTCCCTGTGATTAAGTTCTATCATTCCCTACGTAAATGGATCGAGGCCAATATTTCTTTTTTTAAAAATTTTTTCCTTATTCTTTTAAAATTATACCATTACAGTGAATATATATATACACAGAAATCTATTTATATATAGGAGAAAAAATATAAATATATATATATATATCAGTATTATTTTAACTTATGTTGTCAAAGATTTTATTTTGTAAAAAATTCAGAGAAGAAATGGATAAGTCTTGGATAAATGTCTGTGATCTTAATGGAAACTTCCTCCTATTTTGCCTGGTCAAAAGCTCATAACTTACCATAACTTACTATACATTGTGAAACACTTTCTCATGGCATGTCTTAAATTGTACGTGTGTATTTTAATGTTCTGAAGTCACATTCATGTGTTCTAGTTCTTCGCTTTGAGTTAAAAGGCACACACTTTGATGCTAGGCCTGGTTCTATATTTATTTTGTATTTCATCCATCCATTCAGCTACTATATACTAGCTGCCGATTCTGTGATTGTCACCACATTAATCACTAGAGATTCTGCCCTCATGAAACTTATAGGTCCAGGACTGTTTATACTCCTGCCTACACAGTGAAACCATAATCAACATATGACTAACAGTAATTTGTGTTGCATTTGATCCAAAATACATTTCTTGTCAAGAGGTTATGCTTCAATTTCCTCTTTTGGTTTGGAATTCCTAACATTTCTGTAACTCCTAAAATAGACTATAAGCGTATGTTAAGATATGTTAAAATGCTGACTGAATGGTCTAAAACATTCAGGGAGAGGTTTTCTAACCCTCCTTGAGGAGCTATTCCTTTCAAAAAATGTTAGTTGGTTAAAGACAAGAATTGAAAACATGGTGAGAAAAGCCATGACCTTGGAATATGATTATATCTTTCTTACAAAGAGGCAGCCTTTTACAGGTTTCCTACTAATTCGATCTTAAACTTGACTAGAGTAGCCATACTTTTCAATATCACTTCAGCACTAATAGCACCAAATGAACAGCTCCAGCCCTCAGGATTCCTGCCAATCCCTAAGTTCCATATTTCTAACCCACAGCCTGTCCTACTTCGAAGAACCATCATTACCGCAAATTCAACAAATCTAAAGGAGAATCCATCCTCACTCTGATCCCTTACCTTATCAGCTTCTCCTAAAGGCCCCATTCTGCCAATAGGACTGGCATCCTCTCCATCCTCTAAGCTTTCCAACAGGAGTCTGTCACTCAGTTACAAGTTCGGAGGGTTTCATGGTGGCTTAGATGGTAAAGAATCTGCCTGCAATGCAGGAGACCTGGATTCTATCCCTAGGTGGGGAAGATACCCTGCAGAAGAGAATGGAAACCCACTCCAGTATTCTTGGCTGGAGAATTCCCTGGACAAAGGAGCCTGGCAGGCTCCAGTCCATGGGGTCACAAAGAGTTGGACAAGACTGAGTGACTAACACTTACCCATTTCACTTTTTCACAAGTTCTGATGATTCTTTCTGTCAAAATGTCTTTGGAATTCAACCCTTATTTTACATTCTGCAGCCAAAAATCTGGGCCATAGAAATCATGTGTATCTAAAGTTTCCTAATTTCAGTTCAATTAAATTTATCAAAGTGTTCTCATTCTGTATTAGATTACTAGAGATCTTAGATATATTTACAACTTCTATAATTATAGATAGAAAAATTGTGAATACTTTGTACATAAAAATTTCAACTCCGACTAATGTCGTGATCCTATTTACAGAAATGTATTGCTTTCTAAAATAATTTGCATGATTTACAATTATTCTGAAAGATAATTACTAAAAGTATTCATTCCTTTGATGATAATTATCTTCTATTTTGTTTATGTTCCACTCTATACACAAAAACAAAACTTCAAAATCATATTAAACCTTAAAGGTGATATAAAGAATTTAAAAAGTGTAGAGAATATACAGAATGAATTATTCACTATGAATATTAAATAGTATATGAGGTGGGTATGGCCTTGTCTAAATGTAATATAGTGTGCCTAAGTATAGTACAAACAATATCTAGTTATATACATATAACTCTCATATATTTAGAATTGACATATTTCAAATTAAACACAAAATATCTTTTCAATATAAGGATACAAACTAATACTCTCAGATATATAACAGAAGATTTATATTACTTAAAATACGTGACAGGAGTATAGTATGTTATTTCGGTACACTCTGCTTTCATTAGATATCACCTTATTATGGCCATGATAAACAAATACAAGGATGCAACTGCTATAAAATATTATATATAAATATTTCAAAAGCTGAATCCTACCCCAATAGCCAAGACACCTATGATGGATAGGTTTGAAGTTTGAAGGCTACTTACAGGTAGCCTTACAGGTAGATAGTGTTACATGTAGATAGCCTTACAGGTAGCCTTGCTGGTAGATCTTACAGGTCTTGAAATGAAAACAGTGCAATGTACTTTAGTGGAATATCCCAAGGGACAATCTACAACATTCATTTAAGTATACAGGTGTATGCTAATGCAATATTCAATCATTTCGCCTTAAGAACTCAGTGTTTTTCAACCACAATTTTTGTTTAGGCATATGGAACAATGCAAGTCAATGCAGACTATGAAAACTGAGTGTACCAGAGAATGGCCATATTGTTAAATGAAATGTGCCACATCAGAATGCCACAACTCCTATGCAAATCCAAAGGCAGAAACATGTCACTGTTTACAAAGACAATCTATACACAAACATGAGGTGGCTTCTTTTTCCAAAAGAATCGGAATACTGTAAATCATTCCAATTTGTTTAAAAGAGAAACAAACCTGACTGGCTATTGTTAAGAATTTACTTCCCTTTTTTCTTATAAGTACTGGATATAGACACTTTCATCCAAAACAAACATAGAAGCATATGGATATACCTTAGTTCTGTTCAATCAGTTCAGTCGCTCAGTCGTATCTGACTCATGGCAACCCATGAACCGCAGCAAGCCAGGCCTCCCTGTCCATCACCAATTCACGGAATTTCCCCAAACTCATGTCCATTGAGTCGGAGATGCCATCCAACCACCTCATCCTCTTTTGTCCCCTTCTTCTCCTGCCCTCAATCTTTCCCAGCATCAGGGTCTTTTCAAATGAGTCAGCTCATCGCATCAGGTGGCCAAAGTATTGGAGTTTCAGCTTCAACATCAGTCCCTCCAATGAACAGATGGACTGGTTGGATCTCCTTGCAGTCCAAGGGACTCTCAAGAGTCTTCTCCAACATGACAGTTCAAAAGCATCAATTCTTACGCGCTCACCTTTATTTATAGACCAACTCTCACATGCATACATGACTACTGGAAAAACCATAGCCTTGACTGGACAGACCTTAGTTGAAAAAGTAACATCTTTGCTTTTTAATATGCTATCTAGGTTGGTCATAACTTTCCTTCCAAGGAGTGCCTTTTAATTTCATGGCTGCAAACAACATCTGCAGTGATTTTAGAGCCCCAAAACAAAGTCAGCCACTGTTTCCCCATCTATTAGCCATGAAGTGATGGGACTAGATGGCAAGATCGTCGTTTTCTGAATGTTGAGCTTTAAGCCAACTTTTTCACTCTCCTTTTTCACTTTCATCAAGAGGCTCTTTAGTTCTTCTTCATTTTCAGCCATAAGGGTGGTGTCATCTGCATATCTGAGGTTATTGATATTTCTCCTGGCAATCTGGATTACAGCTTGTGGTTCATCCAGGCCAGAGTTTCTCATGCTGTACTCTGCATATAAGTTAAATAAGCAAGGTGACAATATACAGCCTTGACGTATTCCTTTTCCTATTTGGAACCAGTCTGTTGTTCCATGTCCAGTTCTGTTGTTTCCTGATCTGCATACAGGTTTCTCAAGAGGTTGGTCAGGTGGTCTGGTATTCCCATCTCTTTCAGAATTTTCCTCAGTTTATTGTGATCCACACAGTCAAAGGCTTTGGCATAGTCAATAAAGAAGAAAGAGATGCTTTTCTGGAACTCTCTTGCTTTTTCGATGATGCAGCAGATGTTGGTAATTTGATCTCTGGTTCCTCTGCCTTTTCTAAAACCAGCTTGAACATCTGGAAGTTCACGGTTCACGTATTCCTGAACCCTGGCTTGGAGCATTTTGAGCATGACTTTACTAGCGTGTGAGATGAGTGTGATTGTGCGGTAGTCTGAGCATTCTTTGGCATTGCCTTGCTTTGGGATTGGAACGAAAACTGACCTTTTCCAGTGCTGTGGCCACTGCTGAGTTTTCCAAATTTGCTGGCATATTGAGTGCAGCACTTTCACAGCATCATCGTTTAGGATTTGAAATATCTCAACTGGAATTCCATCACCTCCACTAACTTTGTTTGTAGTGATGGTTCGTAAAGCCCACTTGATTTCACATTCCAGGATGTCTGGCTCTAGGAGAATGATCACACAATCGTGATTATCTACGTCATGAAGATCTTTTTTGTACAGTTCTTCTGTGTATTCTTGCCACCTCTTCTTAATATCTTCTGCTTCTGTTAGGTCCATATCATTTCTGTCCTTTATTGTGTCCATCTTTGCATGAAATGTTCCCTTGGTATCTCTAATTTTCTTGAAGACATCTCTAGTCTTTCGCCCTCTATTATTTTCCTCTATTTCTTTGCAATGATCACTGAGGAATGCTTTCTTATTTCTCCTTGCTATTCTTTGGAACTCTGCATTCAAATGGGTATATCTTTCCTTTTCTCCTTTGCTTTTTGCTTCTCTTCTTAGTTATACCTTAGTTAGTTAGTTATATCTTAGTTATACCTTAGGTTAAAGAACCAGAAAGTCCATGTGAAGCATCTACTATCCTGGACATTTTTTGACACATCAAATACCCATTCCAAGCTGACAACATGTTTTTGTTTTAACTAAGCAGAAACAATATTTGGCATCTGTGGAACTTAAAACATACTTATCTGAACACCGTGGCAGGTTTCTCCCAAATTTCTAATACAAGAGTCATTGAGATACTTTAGAAAAGACTTCTGTTTCTAGCTAGTTAGTTATCTTAATCAATTGGGTAGTCAAATTGTCTAAGGACTGTCAATTTATAGAATGCATAAAATTCTTAAAAATACCTTAAGATGAAAACATAAGCTGTCAAGAAATTTACAATACCCCCCACCTCTGTTCAAAGAAAGGAAACTAAAGGAAAGCATTAATCCAGGCATATAACCAAACACTGAAGGCCAAGTCTGCCCTAGGAAAACCTATCAGTTTCCAGTGTAATAGAGTTTTTAACTTTAATGGGCCTCAAACATAGGATGTTACACAAAGCCTAGAGCTTTCACAAGGTGTAGGGAAAGTTGGTTCTGATTCACATCTAAAACCCTAAGAGATAAGTGAAAGACTTAAAGAAAAACAAAAGAAACGAACAAAATAAACAAAGTCCACCACAGAGAAAAAGACCATGGGGACTTGTCTGTTTTCTCCATGACTGTGGACACCTGTAGGGGTAACCAGTGACTCCCTGGAAACCTCTAACCACAATCCAGGCCCATGCAGGTTTTTGGTCAGAATTTAAAATACCCAGTTATTAAGAAACATGTTGTGAATTTAAAGTGATTGCATTTTGGCAGTGTTCCCATATAATGGGCAGTCATTCATGCAAATTTCCAGGAAAAAAGTACCTTTAAACTTCAGTTTCAAAACATTTCCAAAAAGGCTCAACAATCATTGCATGCTAAGTAGTTCAGTTCTTGTCCGACTCTTCGCAATCCCATGAACTGTAGCCCTCCAAGCTCCTCTGTCCATGGGATTCTCCAGGCAAGAATATTGGAGTGGATTGCTATTCCCTTCTCCAGGGAATCTTCCCCATACAGGGATCAAACCTGGTCTCTTATGTCTCCTGCATTGGCAGGTGGGTCATTTACCACTAACACCACCAGGGAAGTCATTAGTTCACAATAAAAATACAGATGATACAGAAAGAAGTAAACAAACATTAGTAAGAGTGAGCAAAAACAATAGAATTAGACTTATAAAGATGTATACCTTAAAGATGTAAGAATATTCAATAAACAAAGCATTTCTACATATAAAAAATATAATAAGTGACATTAGAAAGCTCACTGGATAGGAAAAACAGATAATTAGGTACAAATCACAAAAGAATTAGTAAACTGAAAGATAAGCCTGAAAGAAATGCTCTAGAGTACACTACACAATGACAAAATACAAAATAGATGTAAAACTAAACAATCAAAAAATCCCAAAACAGACTGAGAATGTTCAAAATAAGCAATTGGAGTAAACAGTAAGCAGGAATAGACAGCATGGGAGAAGGATAATATTCTAAATGAAAATTGCTAAAAAAATTTCCAGAATTGATGGAGCAGAACAAATTTTAAATTTAAGAAGCCCAATAAATCAAGATAAAAAAAAATCCACACCGAGACACATCTTAATAAAACTATAGAACACCAAAAACCAAAAGAGTTAGAAGAATAGAACAGGCAGGTTATCTCCAAGGAATGTCAATTTAGACTACAGCTTGCTTAACAAAACCAAAGCCAAAATATGGTGAAAGAATCTGTTCATATGGATAAGAAAGAAATGTTAGCATGCTAGAACTACATATTCATTGAATATATTTTTTAATAATAAAGGTGAAATAAATACAATTTAAAGCAAATGGAGTTTTTACTAAGTCCAAAATCTCACTAAAGTTACTTTAAAAAGAGGTGCTTCACAAAGAAGTAAAATGATCCTAGAAGGAAGTTCTTTCACTGGAGAAGGAAGGTATTCATGAAAGTGAAATATGTGACTGCTGCTGCTGCTGCTAAGTCACTTCAGTCGTGTCCGACTCTGTGTGACCCCATAGACGGAAGCCCACCAGGCTCCCCCGTCCCTGGGATTCTCCAGGCAAGAACACTGGAGTGGGTTGCCATTTCCTTCTCCAATGTGTGAAAGTGAAAAGTGAAAGTGAAGTCACTCAGTCATATCCGACCCTTAGTGACCCCACAGACTGCAGCCTACCAGTCTCCTCCATCCATGGGATTTTCTAGGCAATACTACTGGAGTGGCTTGCCATTGCCTTCTCCGGAAATATGTGACTAAATCTAAGCAAACCTGTATGAGTTAGCAAAACAATTCTAACTTGTTAAATTTTTAAAATAACCAAAATAAGAAGTAACAACAGATAGCTTAGAAGAGTGTGAAAAAAGGATGTTTAAAGTAATGAATAAGTGAACAGACACATATGCCACATTCAGAATAGGAAGTATCATGTATTATATGGATCTCAATATACAGAAATCGGTCCAGAAAGTTTAGCTAATTCCAATAAAATACCGAAACAAAATTTGTGTTGTTGCTGGAGTTTGACAGCTGATTATAAAATTTATGTGGTGGAAGGAAGAATCATCAATAGATTCTTAGAAAAAGAAAATGTGATTGACTTCCCCTATTATATAATAAATAATGCTGGCATAAGAGTTCAGTTCAGTCACTCAGTCGTGTCCGACTCTTTGCGACCCCATGAATCACAGCACGCCAGGCCTCCCTGTTCATCACCAACTCCCGGAGTTCACTAAAACTCATGTCCATCGAGTTGGTGATGCTGTCCAGCCATCTCATTCTCTGTCGTCCCCGTCTCCTCCCGCCCCCAATCCCTCCCAGTATCAGTCTTTTCCAGTGAGTCAACTCGTCGCATGAGGTGGCCAAAGTATTGGAGTTTCAGCTTTAGCATCAGTCCTTCCAATGAACACCCAGGATTGATCTCCTCTAGAATGGACTGGTTGGATCTCCTTGCAGTCCAATGGACTCCCAAGAGTCTTCTCCAGCACCACAGTTCAAAAGCATCAATTCTTCGGTGATCAGCTTTCTTCACAGTCCAACTCTCACATCCATACATGACCATGGGAAAAACCATAGCCTTGACTAGATGGACCTTTGTTGGCAAAGTAATGTCTCTGCTTTTTAATATGGCACAAGAGTTATTCACATGTAAAAATATGAAATTCTGTTCTTTACAGTATATACAGAAATCAATTCCAGGTAGATTAAAGATTTAAGGTAAATGAAAATCTTCTTAAAACATTTATAGTAAAATATAAGAATACCTGCATGACTTTAGATAAGAAAGGAATTTCTTACATCAGACATAAAAGCACAAAGACTAAAAGAATGATTAATTAAAGTACATTACAATTAGCAAGAAATGGTCCAGAAAAGATACCATGAAAAAAAAAGGAGGGGAAAGACAAGAAAATTGGGAAATATTTGAAATATTCAAGCAATAGAAAACTAATATTCCAAATATCTCAAGAAATCAGACAAAACAAAAAAGATAAGCAACATGGACAAAAGACTAAATGAAGCATTTTAAAGGAGATGAAACAGAAATGGCCCACAAGTGGCCCACAAATGGTGTCAAGGGGGCTTAAATTATTTCATACTCAAGAAAAGAATTTCAATGCAAAAAATGAGATTCTTTCTTCATATCTGCCTGGAAAAAATACAAAATTTCTACAATATTTAGAGTGTAAGACATTGCTTTTCAATGCCATCTTCACATAAAAACAACCTTGGAAGCTTTAAAAAAAAATGGTGCACTCAGTTTGGCCAAAGCAATCTTGAGAAAAATGAATAAAGCTGGAATAATCTCACTTCTTGATTTTTAAAATATATTATAAAGCTCTAGTAGCCAAAGAAGCATGGTGTTGAGATAAAGACAGACATATAGGAAACAAATGAGAACCCATAAATAAATCCATGTAACAGATCTTTGATAAGGGTTCAAAAATACATGATGGGAAAATTACGGTCTATTTAACAACTGGTTCTAGAAAAAGTGGGTATTCATGTAACAATAGGAACAATGAAAGAAATTGGGACTTCTATTTCACACTTTATAGAAAAATCAAATTAAAATAGATTAAACACTTAAGAGATGAAAACATAGAGGGATAGTTGAATAAAGCTAAGGGGAAAATGATACCTGGGTCCCAGCTTCCCAAATTATCACTGAGTTGCTCTGGGGATAGGGGGTCAAGGCAATGGTACTTTTCTAAGTTTCCCTAAATGCTATTAATACACAACTAAGTATGAGAATTACTAATTCAAAGCAATGAGAACTCTAATACAGCCTTAGTAGTATAACTTAATATAAGTATTACACAAATTAATTTGGCATTATTTGGTAAAGCAGAAGAAGAACACACACCATAATTGAGTAATTATAAGACTACAGAATCAGCTTGTATTTCTTTGCATTGTCACTTAGGAAGGCTTTCTCTCGGTTGCTATTCTTTGGAACTCTGCATTCAGATAGGTATTGCTTTCCTTTTCAATATATATCAGTAACCTCAGATATGCAGATATAAACACCGGTACGGCAGAAAGCAAAGAGGAACTGAGGAGCCTCTTGATGAAAGTGAAAGATTAGAGTGAAACAGCTGGTTTAAAACACAACATTCAAAAAACTAAGATTATGGCATCCGATTAAATCACTTCATGGAAAACAGATGGGGAAACAATGAGAGACTTTATTTTCTTGGGCTTCAAAATCACTGCAGATGGTGATTGCAGCCATGAAATTAAAAGACGCTTGCTCCTTGGAAGAAAAGTTATGACCAACCTAGACAGCATATTAAAAAGCAGAGACATTACTTGGTACTTCTATGGTATGGTACTTCCAGCATATGGTACTTCCAGACTGCTATGGTACTTCCATCAGTTATGTACGGATGCAAGAGTTTGACCATAAAGAAAGCTGAGCACTGAAGAATTGATACTTTTGAACTGTGGTGTTGGAGAAGACTCTTGAGAGTCCCTTGGACTGCAAGGAGATCAACTCAGTCAGTCCTAAAGTAAATCAGTCCTGAATATTCACTGGAAGGACTGATGCTGAAGCTGAAGTTCCAATACTTTGGAGCTTCAATCAGACCCTGATGCTGGGAAAGATTGAAGGCAGGCGGAGAAGGGGATGACAGAGGATGAGATGGTTGAATGGCATCACTGACTCAATGGACATGGGTTTGGGTGGACTCCGGGATTTGGTGATGGACAGAGAGGCCTAGCGTGCTGCAATCCACGGGGTCACAAAGAGTAGGATACGATTGAGTGACTGAATTGAACTGAGGAACAATCCAAACATTCCCTGAAAGGATAATGTGGAATGAATCATGGAATATTCATACTATGGAAAACAATATCATGAAAAAAATGAAAAAAAAAAAAGCTACATACATCAAAATGGATGTCTCAAAAAAAGTTATAAAACCTAATAGTAGAACATGTATATAGAATGATTCTACTCATTCAAAATTTTCAGAAAGGTAAAAGCTAAGCATATATGTCTTAGGGATATACATTCCTATGTAATAAAAGTATAAGGAAAAGCATGGGAGGATAAGACCAAGATTCAGAAAAGCAGTTTCTTCCAGCGTGAAGGGATAAACAATAGGCTTCAATAGAAGTGGGCTCATATGGTTACACCTTATTAATGTTATGCTTTGAAGGGCATACATACAGCCAAATATTAGACGAGTAGTTCCAAATGATTTTTTGTAAAACTTAATTCATTCTTATGTCCTCAGATATTCTTGATCATTCAGGGAGAGTTCACATTTTTGCCTTCAAACATTACAGTTTGGGACTTAGGCTTCTGCTCATCCGATTCAATTTGATATTGATTTCTTCTGTTGAGCCAGTGAGGGGCATTTTTCAGCTGTTCATCATTATCTATAAAATGACTTCATATTTGCAAAATCTAGACTTACTGCTCGGAGAAGGCAATGGCAAGCCACTCCAGTACTCTTGCCTGGAAAATCCCATGGACGGAGGAGCCTGGTGGGCTGCAGTCCATGGGGTCACGAAGAGAAGGACACGACTGAGCGACTTCACTTTCACTTTTCACTTTCATGCATTGGAGAGGGAGATGGCAACCCACTCCAGTGTTCTTGCCTGGAGAATCCCAGGGACGGGAGATCCTGGTGGGCTGCCATCTGTGGGGTCGCACAGAGTTGGACACGACTGAAGCGACTTAGCAGAAGCAGCAGCAGGAGACTTACTGCTCAGTATACTTTACCTCTGCAAGTAAAGTAATAATTCCCAAGGCTTTAATTCATTTTGTCTAAACTTGTTTTACTCACTTTTTTAAGGAAAAATAATTTTTGGTATTTTGCTGACTGTTTCTCAATATTCCATATATTTTCACATCAAGAACTGTCAATTGAGTTTAAAAAAGATTAAGGCAAGAGACAAAGAGATGATCCTGAACAACATTCATGCTTACACATTTATTTGTAGCATAAACCGAGAAGTGCTAATTGAATAAAAATTGAAAAAATCCTACAACAAATCACAAATCTCATTTTGCTTGAAATATTTCGCCCTCGAAGCAGTATTCAAATTATTTATTGAAAATAACCCATACAGTATTTCTGCCCTGGGGCACTAAGTTTCTAAACCAGTAACAGTCTTTATTGGAATCCTCAAAACTTGATTGTTTTCCCAACTACTAACATGTGTTAATGTTTATTTGTAAACATTCACTGAGAAAACTTTACCACTATTCCACCATCAAATGCAAAACAATTCATTAGACTATACGAAGAAAGGATCTAGAATAAATGCCAATGACATATTCTTAAAAAATAAAATTATTATTAATCAGAAATAAGGCAGTATATCAATATAAGATCACCCAATACATTTGTTATGCCAGGCATGGTTTTTTGCTGGTTAGGGGGATCACTTTGGGGGATCTTGGCTTCCCTTTAGATGTGGTGCTACACTAAGCATCCACTCCTATGTGGCTGTTCACTCCACCATCTACTAATTGTTCATCCTCTGAAAGTCTGCCCTCTTTATGACTCATGACCTGTTGGCTCTTTAAAGGAGACCTGGGCATACTATCAGATAAAAGAAGCCCATATGTTCAGGATCTGAGGAAAAACTCTGATGAACGTCCCCAAACTCCTGCTTAAGTAAGCTCAATTCTTCTCTAGACTGCTGACATGTCCCTTGGTCCAAAGGGCAAGCATGTGTTCATATTATATGCATCCTGGGGAGAAACTTGCCTGTATATTAGTTGAGATGTTCTTTGTGGATTTAAAGGAACCCAAGGTTCCCTATGTGTGAATATATTCTTCACCAACACCAAATCTTTTCATCTGAAAGTAGCCATGATTTCATTTTTTAATTTATTCACATCATGGAACTTATATAAACTAGATCTAGTGCTTGTTCCCTTTGGATTTAATGTGCCAAAAACAGTTTGCATACATTTAGGTTAATGGAGACCACCACCATCCCTTTGCCTAAAAGACACTCCCTCCAAAAAAGGCAGCTGGAGCTGGGGAAACTGTATACACTATGATAGTTTTCACCACTCAGTGCAAAAGAACTTTCACTGCAGAGTCAATTGTGACATAAACATTAAGAACTGACAGAAACACCTACTATACTATAGTAGGTTCCATATAAGTATTGCTTGACTCAGTATGGAATCCACATGCTTAGTTTCATAAGGTCCATTGGTTCAACAAAGGAGGCTGGGGTGTTTTTTATAGCTCTCAGAAACCCTTGAGAGACAACACAGAATTAAACAGTCAAGAAGCAGAAATACGTAAATCTGACACCAATGTTAGCATGGACTGCTCACCCCCTCAATATGGCCCTACACACAGGGTCAGTCTAATATTTGGATAATCTCTAAAATGCCACCAAATGAGATGATAACAGAATATTTCATATAAACAGAATATAATACCATGCATCTGATTGGTTCAAAAAGAACTGAAAAAATTAGTAAAACAGAGAATGCTTATGATATAGTTCAGAATGTCAGCATTACATGAAAGATCATTTTCAAATACCACTAGAAAAAAATATGAATATAATAGTACAAATGCACAGAAGAACAGACAATATTCAGTTTGGCATAGAAAATAGGGAGCATTTCTAGGAGAAGGTGAGTTTTAAGTCACATTTTTAAAGATATGAAAGACAAAGGATGCAAAGACATAGAGAAAGGCAAAGTCAAGTCACTTACAAATTATTCAAACTTAAGACTTAGAAATTCAACAAATCTTTGAAATTAACTAGAGATTCTCTACAGGATTTAAAACAACAACAACTAAAAACCGATGGCAATCACTGCTACTGTTTCTTAACAAAGAAAGTGAATGGATGGAGGAAAAAGAAAAATCAAGCTGAATCAAGTAAGATGCACTGGATTGGAAGTCGCCTAGAGAAAAAGATCAGCTAGGAAACAAAAGTAATATCAGTAAAATGAGTGAAGTGATGAGAGATAAGGCTAATCCTGTGGGAATGGGAGGTAAGAGTGGTTCTAACAAATCTTCAAAGACTCAAAAAGAATGCGTGATGTGCTGGGATGAGTCTCAGGCAGAGTCAAAGAAGAGAGAAGGGATGAAAATATTTCCAGGAGATAAGAAAAGGAGATATTTATCTGGGGGATGGAACAAAAAGTTGAGTTCTTTTGGGAATGCTCTTTCAAGGGATGGTTAGACATTCAAGTGGAGAGTTAATTATCTTTACTAAATGTCTAGGAAAAGGTGAAAGATTAGAGCTAAGTAGACAGGGAAGGGACTTGTCCATACTTGTGTTCTATTTGTTTAGTGTTTACAGTTTGCATGTATGCGTATATGGAATTGGTAAAATAACCCAATTTTGTAAGAACACATCCCCCCTCCCTCCACCGTACATGCAATTTAAGTGACTTGCCCAAGAGTTTAAGGGGCCTGCAGAGGGTTTACGTGACTAAAACCCAACATAATGTTTTGCTGTTGCTATTTTTTTTAATCCCCCACTACATTAAAGGTGGTATTTTAAGAATAAACCACTGAAGAGTAGAAAGTCCAAGGAGATGATGTAGCAATTCATCACAGCATTCAAGGAAAAAGAGAGACCTCATTTGCTTTTCCTGAGAAGCAAGTAATTTTTCAACTCTATTCAACTATATACACTTAAGAAAATTATAAAACGACGGCCAAAATATTTACTCTTGTTGTTTTCAGAGAGCTGAAAGACTTCATTTCATTAAATGGGGCCATCACTTTCAGTCCTTCATACGAGATAAAACAAATGATGGTGTTATTAGTATTTGAACTACACTTTCATTTTACTCAAATGCTGCTTACTAATGCAGAAATGGAATCCTATGCCCCTAATACCAGAAGAAAATATTTTAAAAGGTCATTTAATTTCCACTCTGCCTTCCAATGATAGATGTTGCTTGAACTGTGTTATTAGTAAACTTCTGTGGCTACTTTTTATTGCATGAACTGTTTAATTAGTAAACTTTTATGGCTATTTTATATTCCTGTCCAACAGTAAGCTCTCAACTTCCTCAGCCATATGCATATCACAGCAGGAAAAAACAGACCAAACTACAGGAGGAAAAAAAAAAATCAATGAACTGGCTATCATCTGAACTGAGTTGTGATTCCAGATTGGCTGTGTGATGTAAACTTCTTTGAGCCTCGGCTTTTCCTTCCATGAAACAAACAAAATGAATAAGAGAAGTTATAAAGTTAATTTTGACTTTAACTTTTGACAGTGTCTAATTCCATGATCTAGGTATAAAGGCAGAATTAAATCTGAGTACAGAGTGTACAGTCTGGAAGACAATGGTCACACCTTATCAAATACTTCACAGAAGACAGGTTCCACAATTGGAAGAGAAGGAAAAATAAGATATTTTAAACATTCCAGCAGGAAGAATTCTCCATTAAATCACATCTGCTCTCATTCATATAATTTTGTGTGTGTGTGTGTGTGTGTTTAATTTATTGGAATATAGTTGCTTTAAGTGTTTCCCAGGTGGCACTGGTGGTAAAGAACCTGCCTGCTAATGAAAGAGATATAAGAGATGCAGGTTCGATTCCTGGGTCAGGAAGATCCCCTGGAGGAGGGCACAGGAACCCACTTCACTATTCTTGCCTGAAGAATCGCACGGACAGAGAAGCCTGGCAGGCTACAGTCCATAGGGTCGCACAGAGTCAGACACGACTGAAGCAACTTAGCATGAATGCATAGTTGCTTTATAATGTTGTCTTAGTTTCTGTTGTAAAACAAAGTGAATCTGCTATATGTATACATATATCCCTTTATTTTGGTTTTCCTTCCCATTTAGGTCACCACAGAACAATGATAAGAGGTCTCTGTGCTATACAACAGGTTCTCATTAGTTATCTATTTCATACATAATAGTGGATATATATATGGGGGCTTCCCTGATGGCCCAGTCCCTACCAATGCAGGAGACACAGGTTCGATCCCTGGTTTGGGAAGAGCCCCTGGAGAAGGAAATGAGAACCCACTCCAGTATGTTTCCCTGGAGAAGCCCATGGACAAAGGAGCCTGGCAGGCTACAGTCAATGGGGTTGCAAAGAGGTGGACACGACTTAGCAACTGAACAACAACAAGTGTATATATGTCAATCCCAATCTATCAATTCATCCCCCATTCCTTTCCTCCCTTGGTGTAACATTCCTAGGAGGTAATCTCCCTTGCAAACTTTCATACAAAGCCATACTGCAGCAGGATAAACCCATCTAAAAAGTCTTCCCATTCCTTGCTGTCATATAGCAATACCACCCTCCTATTTTTGGCAAACACAAAGCACTCTTCAGGCCATATTTTAGTACCGTCATCTAAGCTTCTGAGCTCATGAACCTTTAATATCTTTTGTGATTCTTTGTTAGAACAAATATTCAAAGTAGCTATTGAACTATACTAATTATTTGGAATGGATCACATTTCTGATAAACTCTTCAATATGATAAATTCTTATACCACCAAACATTTAGAACAAAGTCATGTTTGCAATTGCACATACTTCAATTTTTATAAAATATTGTTCACTAATATAGAAACTAAAATACACAATTTAATTCACAATATACGTTGGAAAGTTCATAAAACCATGATTTCATATGTTCTCATATATTTTAAATGAAGTTAATGTAAAATATATGATTCTAATACTATACAACATACTAAAATAAAACACTCCTAAACAAATAAAAGACAAATATAAAAATGCCAGGGACTTACTTAAAATATTTTCAGACCATTTGCCCTAAGGACCTCATGATGTAATAGCCTTATCTCAAGTTTAATGATAGCATAACATGAAAAGAAGACATGAATATATTACAATAATATAAATTCAATAATGGTGAAACTGTGGGAAACAACTGATGGATAAAATTTTGTTTCACTTATTCAAGTAGAATATTAAAAATCTACAGAACACTTAAAAATATTAAAAGGTTTTGATCACATCGGAAAGTCCCCTGTCTCACCTCTGTCATTCTCCCGTAGTCAGCTCCATGAATCAGTTCTATCTTAATTCAAGTATTTTTGCCTACTTGTAAAACTACATTTACCTGTCCATCATGCAAATGAACAGAAATACAAAATAAGGAATGAGACCCAAAGGATCAAATAGGTTGAAGTGAGCCTTCTGAATTATCCTCTCAAAAATGGTAGACAAGTCCTGGAGATTTCTTTTGTCCTCATTTGATGTCTTTATTTCTGAGTTTCTAGACAGTTCGTAGAAAGCAAGTAGCCCCAAGAGAATTAACACCCTGCTGAGAATTCTTTCTATTAACATGGAAAACTGAGACTGACGATTCAACTAAAATTTTGAAGGAAAATGTTTAGAGAAAAAGCAAACCTAACTGAACTGATCCCACTCACTTCAAAAGATACTTGTTCTGTGCCTATCATTTAACCAGCACTGTACGACATGTGGGGACACTTCGGCTGATGTTATTTAACTTAATCCTCATAACGGGCTCATCAGCTATTTAGAGGATGAAGAAGACAATGTGTCCAGAGACGTTAGGTAACCTTCTCATATTTACATGGCTGTGATAGAGCTAGGATTTGGACACAGCTTTTTGGCTCCAAATTTATTCTCACTATACTATTTGCATTTTTAAATGACATACATTAAAAAAAAATCAAGGTAAGATCTTTTAAATGGTGCAAAGTGAACTGTTCAACACTATCAAATTGTTAATGTAAAACAAAAAGCTACCACAGTTCAGTTCAGTTCAGTCGCTCAGTCGTGTCCGACTCTTTGCGACCCCATGAATCACAGCACGCCAGGCCTCCCTCTCCACCTTCAACTCCCGGAGTTCACTCAAACTCATGACCATCGAGCTGGTGATGCCATCCAGCCATCTCATTCTCTGTCGTCCACGTCTCTTCCCATCCCCAATCCCTCCTAGCATCAGATTATTTTCCAGTGACTCAACTTGTCGCATGAGGTGGCCAAA
Source organism: Moschus berezovskii (assembly GCF_049115385.1). Classification (NCBI taxonomy): domain Eukaryota; kingdom Metazoa; phylum Chordata; class Mammalia; order Artiodactyla; family Moschidae; genus Moschus; species Moschus berezovskii. Next base: position 85,479,936 of record NC_142488.1, on the reverse strand, counting down.
GTATTGGAATTTCAGCTTTAGCATCAGTCCTTCCAATGAACACCCAGGATTGATCTCCTCTTGAATGGACTGGGTGGATCTCCTTGCAGTGCAAGGGACTCTCAAGAGTCTTCTCCAGCCACCACAGTTCAAAAGCATCAATTCTTCGGCAATCAACTTTCATCACAGTCCAACTCTCACATACATACATGGCCACTGGAAAAACCATAGCCTTGACTAGACGGACCTTTGTTGGCAAAGTAATGTCTCTGCTTTTTAATATGCTATCTAGGTTGGTCATAACTTTCCTTCCAAGGAATAAGTGTCTTTTAATTTCATGGCTGCAATCAGTATCTGCAGTGATTTTGCAGCCCAAAAAAATAAAGTCTGACAATATTTCCACTTTTTCCCCATCTATTTCCCATGAAGTGATGGGAACAGATGCCATGATCTTTGTTTTCTGAATGTTGAGCTTCAAGCGAACCTTTTCACTCTCCTCCTTCACTTTCATTAAGAGGCTTTTTAGTTCCTCTTCGCTTTCTGCCATAAGGGTGGTGTCATCCGCATATCTGAGGTTATTGATATTTCTCCCGGCAATCTTGATTCCAATTTGTGCTTCTTCCAGCCCAGCGTTCCTCATAATGTACTCTGCATATAAATTAAATAAACACGGTGACAAAATACAACCTTGACGTATTCCTTTTCCTATTTGGAACCAGTCTGTTGTTCCATGTACAGTTCTACCTGTTGCTTCCTGACCTGCATACAAGTTCCTCAAAGGGCAGGTCAGGTACTCTGGTATTCCGATCTCTTTCAGAATTTTCCACAGTTGATTGTGATCCACACAGTCAAAGGCTTTGGCATAGTCAATGAACCAGAAATAGATGTTTTTCTGGAACTCTCTTGCTTTCTCCATGATCCATCGGATGTTGGCAATTTGATCTCTGGTGCCTCTGCCTTTTCTAAAACCTGCTTGAACATCTGGGAGTTCACGGTTCACATACTGCTGAAGCCTGGCTTGGAGAATTTTGAGCATGACTTTACTAGCGTGTGAGATGAGTGTGATTGTGCAGTCGTTTGAGCATTCTTTGGCATTGCCTTTCTTTGGGATTGGAATGAAGACTGACCTCTTCCAGTCCTGTGGCCACTGCTGAGTTTTCCAAATTTGCTGGCATATTGAGTGCAGCACTTTCACAGCATCATCTTTCAGGATTTGAAATAGCTCAATTGGAATTCCATCACCTCCACTAGCTTTGTTCGTTGTGATGCTTTCTAAGGCCCACTTGACTTCACATTCCAAGATGTCCGGCTCCAGGTGAGTGGTCACGCCATCGTGATTATCTTGATCGTGAAGATCTTTTCTGTACAGTTCTTCTGTGTATTCTTGCCACCTCTTCTTAATATCTTCTGCTTCTGTTAGGTCCATACAATTTCTGTCCTTTATCGAGCACATCTTTGCATGAAATGTTCCCTTGATATCTCTAATTTTCTTGAAGAGTTCTCTTGTTTTTCCTAGTCTGTTGTTTTCCTCTATTTCTTTGCACTGATCGCTGAGGAAGGCTCCCTTATCTCTCCTTGCTATTCTTTGGAACTCTGCTTTCAGATGCTTATCTCTTTCCTTTTCTCCTTTGCTTTTCGCTTTTCTTCTTTTCACAGCTATTTGTAAACCCTCCTCAGACAGCCATTTTGCTTTTTTGCATTTCTTTTCCATGGGGATGGTCTTTGTCCCTGTCTCCTGTATAATGTCACGAACCTTCGTCCATACTTTATCAGGCACTCTATCAGATCTAGTCCCTTAAATCTACTTCTCACTTCCAGTGTATAATCATAAGGGATTTGATTTAGGTCACATCTGAATGGTCTAGTGGTTTTCCCGACTTTCTTCAATTTCAGTCTGAATTTGGCAATGAGTTCATGATCTGAGACACAGTCAGCTCCTGGTCTTGTTTTTGCTAACTGTATACAGCTTCTCCATCTTTGGCTGCAAAGATTGATTAATCTGATTTCGGTGTTGACCATCTGGTGATGTCCAAGTGTAGAGTCTTCTCTTGTGTTGTTGGAAGAGGGTGTTTGCTATGACCAGTGCGTTCTCTTGGCAAAACTCTATTAGCCTTTGCCCTGCTTCATTCTGTGCCCCAAGGCCAAATTTGCCTGTTACTCCAGGTGTTTCTTGACTTCCTACTTTTGCATTCCAGTCCCCTATAATGAAAAGCATATCTGTTTTGGGTGTTAGTTTTAAAAGGTCTTGTAGGTCTTCATAGAACTGTTCAACTTCGGCTTCTTCAGCATTACTCATTGGGGCATAGGCTTGGATTACTGTAATATTAAATGGTTTGTCTTGGAAATGAACAGAAATCATTCTGTCGTTTTTAAGATTGCATCCAAGTAATGCATTTCGGACTCTTTTGTTGACCATGATGGCTACTCCATTTCTTCTAAGGGATTCCTGCCCACAGTAGTAGATACAATGGTCATCTGAGTTAAATTCACCCATTCCAGTCCATTTTAGTTCACTGATTCCTAGAATGTCGACGTTCACTCTTGTCATCTCCTGTTTGACCCCTTCCAATTTGCCTTGATTCATGGACCTAACATTCCAAGTTCCTATGCAATATTGTTCTTTACAGCATCAGGCCTTGCTTCTATCCTGAGTCCAAGGTAACATACAGCAGCTGTGCTTTGCTGAAGCAGCTGTGAAGAGATATTCCATGACCAAGGTAAGAGAAACCCAAATAAGATGGTAGGTATTGTGAGGGGGCATCAGAGGGCAGACACACTGAAATCATAATCACAGAAAACTAGTTGATCTGATCACATGGACCACAGCCCTGTCTAACTCAGTGAAACTAAGCCATGCTGTGTGGGGCCACCCAAGACGGACTGGTCATGGTGGAGAGGTCTGACAGCATGTGGTCCACTGGAGAAGGGAATGGCAAACCACTTCAGTATACTTGCCTTGAGAACCTCATGAACAGTACGAAAAGGCAAAATGATAGGATATTGAATGATGAATTCCCCAGGTTGGTAGGTGCCCAGTATGCTACTGGAGATAAGTGGAGAAATAACACCAGAAAGAATGAAGGGATGGAACCAAAGTAAAACCAATACCCAGTTGTGAAAAAGCCACCTAGTACGGGATAAAGAAAAAAACAAGTTAAATCACACGAGTAAAACTGCCTGAATTCACCAGTGGAAAATAATTAAGGCCTATATTTTAAACAATGCTTGATTAGGTCTATTTGCAATTTAATGATAATGAATTTTCTCAGAATTTGAACTTAACATGAACACTTTATATTCCTAGGAAAGAGATTTTTTCTTTAAACCAAAGAATCAAGTTTTGCTCTTGCTTATAACCCTATATTCTGAGAGCTTCTATTTAACATAGAAAATAAAAGTAAATGACTGGAATTTTATTAAATTATGAAACATTACTACTTATATTTGAGAAATAAAAATAATTCTTCAGACAATGGTTTTCATTCAGAGACAATTTTGCCCCTAGTGGACATGTGTTCCATCTGAAGCATTTTTGGTGTCACAAATGGTGTCAGGGAGCAGCAACCAGTGGACAGAGGCTAAGGATGCAGCTCAACATGCTACAATTTACAGGACAACACTCAACAAAAAGAATTGTTGAGTCCAAAATATTAACAGTGCCAAAGTCAAGGAACCCTGCCTTAAGCATACACTTTCAGCACTTGTCAAATGCTTCAAATTTTATTTATTGTGTAATATTTAAGACACACAAAAGTATATACATAAGATAATGATTCTATGTGTCTACCACCGAGTTTAAGAACTAAATAGCATTCAATCTCCTTTGTGTATTCCTTCCTGACTCTCTAAAATATTATGCAAAGTGATTAAAATATTCACCACATTGTATCTATATTACACTGTGTCAAAGTATGCAATAGCCAGTTAACTATACTATATTACTGCAAATTATACCATAAATATCATATGACTTTACTAGATTTGATAACTAGGTTCATTTTTTTTTTTAACACGGGAGATCTAGAATTAGAACATTGAGAAAACAATACAGTAGGTAAATATTTATTCCTTTTATGTAGAAAGAAATATTTTGAGTATTTTACCTACTGAATACATGAAAAAGAGAAGGTGGTTTTATAGACGTAATCAATTACAAAGGTGTTTTACTTCTTTAAATATATGACTGCAAGCAAAGTCACTTCTGTCGTGTTTAACTCTGTGTGACCCTATGGACTGTAGCCTGCCAGGGTCCGCTGTCCATGGGATTCTCCTGGCTAGAACACTGGAGTGGGTTGCCACTTCCACTTCCAGGGGATCTTCTTGATCCACGGATCAAACTCGCATCTCTTATGTCTACCTGCATTGGCAGATAGGTTCTTTAGTACTGGCACCACCTGGGAAGCCCAAATATAGGACTAGCCATCAATCTTTGGATTCAAAGAAAATAAATATAACTTTTTAAAAAAGAGTAGGAAACCAGCAGGAAAAAACAGTGGAATTGTTCTCCATTTTTGTTAGTTTATTGAGGGCACGGAATCCTGGACACTCTGCCCTCCATTTCTCTTGGGATGAAGGACTTAAGTTTTCTGTGCAGAAGTAAACTCATAGTTACAAATGACAGTAGGGAATCTGGGTCTAACCCCGCTTCTCAATTTCTAATTCAGGGTTCTCAAAGTCTGAGGAAAATGAGGGCAGTTTCCAAGTTTTACAATATAAGTAAATTCCTGGTCTACTCCTGACATCATCTCACTTATAGAGCTGATGGATGTGTACATGAAAAAGGCAGAATTTTAATGAAATTCTACCAGGTCTTAAAGTCTACAAAGCAGCATAAAATATGATCTTCAAGGACACATCTTGCTCAACTATTAACAAAATTATGTTTGTTTCAAAGTATAAATACTCACATCATGCATTTTTAAAATATGATTTACAGTCTGATTATTAGTACAACAAAAAATAATGAATTGTTTAAAGCTAACTCTTCTTCATTTGTGAACCAGTCTGCTATCAGCTGTGGACAACAGCACAATCAGTGATCTTGACAAATGAAATACTGGTATTAATCAATAACAGATACAGAGGGGATGAAAATAAACAGTCATCACCACCACATTTCTTTGGAATACATGTTGTTTTACCAACAGACTGAAAGTAGCACACAATGGCCAAAGAAAATTTCAGTGGAGAAAGTGGAAAAAAAATTACTTCTAACCAGTTAGAAGAAAAGATGAAAAAGAACAGCAGCTAACATATATAAGTATTTTGAGATAGCAGTAGCATGCGATAAAGTAACTGTTTATTCCACCACAATGAGAAATGGGAAAGAAATGTTTTATGATAGTTACTGTCATTGCTAATGTTTCATTTTCCCTTAAGAATTACAAAAATGAATGTGGTGAATACAAGTTATTATTTCAGATAAAAAGGTTTTCAAATTTTTCAAAACTAATGCCATTATCACCTTAACTGATATACTTGTAGTCTTCTAAAGTCATAAACCCTTGTACAGTGCAGGAACACATGCAGACTCACAAGGCTGCATAAAATAAACATGGTCGATAGCCATAAAAATACATTCTATGTAGATCAGTGATTACAAAGATGGATTGAGGAGACAAAAACAAGCTCTACTATTACACATGCATGAACTTCCTGAAATTAAGAATAATTATACTCTAGAACTGGTTAATTGAAGGAAGTTGAAGAATCTTTTTTCCCTGCAGAATCGATAGATACCCATCTGTCTTTGAAGACTTAGGAGGAGCACTGCCTGCAATTAAGGTAATGGATTGTATGACCTTTGCTTCACTCACATCATTTTGTCAGGACCCAGTAGTCAATTCTATAAATCATAAAATCTGTTTTGAGACATAAAATATCATTTGAAATAATAATCATGTGGCTCCCTGTAGAACCTACACAATGGATTCAGAGCCATATATTTGAATGGGTTCCGGAAAACTAATAGAGCCAGCATAAGTCGAAACTATCTGGGGGACAAAAAGCCAGCTGGAGTATTCTGATACATGTGAAACTAGCCCCTTTTCCCCTTTCTTACCTGCCCATTTCTGTTCCCCTCTGTCAAACAACCTAATTCAAGGAATGAGATCACTATGCAATTAAAACTAACTCCTGACTTATGATCTCCAGAATATATATCATGCCTTATCTAACCTGTTGGTGCTTATCCTAGATAAGAAGAATGAAGAATTAAGCAGTTAAAAAATGAGTATCCCTCTACACACCAAGAGCCCCCTTAGCAATCCCACTGGCGGATCACTCAGGCAAGACAATATCTGAAGAAAGAGTCAGCCTGTCTACATACAATGGAGAAAGATAGAGAACCCGACCTCCAGCCTCAGTGATTCACTGAGAATCCTCCCCCTTTTCCCCTTTAAAAACTGTCATGGCTGAGCAGAATCTTCAGAGATGGTCTCGTAGACATGAGTCCACATTCTCCCAAGATTGCCAGTTGTTCTGATTAAAGCACCTTTCCTTTCTGCTGACACTTACCTCTCAAGTTGTTGGCTTATGAGTAGCAAATAGTCAAATCTGGGTTTGCTAACACTTACATTACGTTACGTGAAGAGATACCCCACATCCAAGGTAAGAGAAAACCAAGTAAGACGGTAGGCACTGAGAAAGGGCATCAGAGGGCAGACACACTGAAATCATAATCGCAGACACCTAGGCAATCTGATCACATGGACCACAGCCTTCTCTAACTCAATGAAACTAAGCCATGCCGTGTGGGGCCACCCAAGACATACAGGTCATGGTGGAGAGGTCTGACAAAATGTGCACCACTGGAGAAGGGAATGAAAAAACACTTCAGTATTCTTGCTTTGAGAATCCCATGAACAGTATGAAAGGCAAAAAGACAGGACACTGAAAGATGAACACCCCAAGATGGTAGGTGCCCAATATGCTCCTGGAGTTAGTGGAGAAATAACACCAGAAAGAATGAAGGGATGGAACCAAAGCAAAACAACACCCAGTTGTGGATGGGACTGGTGATAGAAGCAAGGTTTGATGCTTTAAAGAGCAATATTGCATAGGAACCTGGAATGTTAGGTCCATTAATCAAAGCAAATTGGAAGTGGTAAAAAAGGAGATAACAAGAGGGAACATCGCCATTCCAGGAATCAGCAAACTAAGATGGACTGGAATGGGTGAATTTAACTTAGATGACCATTATATCAACAACAGTGGGCAGGAATCCCTTAGAAAAAATGAAGAAGCCATCATAGACAAAAAGAATCTGAAATGCATTACTTGGATGCAATCTCAAAAATGACAGAATGATCTCTGTTCGTTTCCAAGCAAACCATTCTATATCATGGTAATTCAAGTCTATGCTCTGACCAGTAACGCTGAAGAAGCTAAGTTGAACAGTTCTATGAAGACCTACAAGACCTTCTACAACTAACGGCCAAAAAAGATGTCTTTTCATTAGACGTGAATCGCCAGTCCAGGTTTGATGCATGATACAGGATGCTGGGAAGGATTGGGGGCGGGGGGAGAAGGGGACGACAGAGAATGAGATGGCTGGATGGCATCACCGACTCGATGGACATGAGTTTGAGTGAACGCCAGGAGTTGGTGATGGAGAGGGAGTCCTGGCGTGCTGTGATTCATGGGGTCGCAAAGAGTCGGACACGACTGAGCGACTGAACTGAACTGATGATTAGTGAAATCGAGCACTTTTTCATGTACATCTTTGCCATTGGAATATCTTCTTTGGAAAATATCTATTCAAGTCCTTTGCCTAATTTTTTTTTGTCATGTCCTTACTTGGCTTTAGTATCAGGGTAATGTTGGCCTCATAAAATGAGCTTGGGAATGTTCCTTCTTCTTCAGACTTTTGGAAGTGTTTCAAAAGGATCAATGTTAATTCTTTTTTGAAAGTTTGGCAGAATTCACCAGTGAAACAATCTTATCCCAGACATTTCTTTGAGACGTTTTTGAATACTGTTTGAATCTCCTTAGTCATTAGTGTTGTGCTCATATTTTCTATTTCTCCATGAATCATGTTTGGTAGGTTATATGCCACTAGGAATTTATTCATTTCTCAATTATTTGCCATCTATTTATAGTAGTCTCATAATAATGAGTATATTTTTTCAAAAATTCAGTTCTTATTTTCACTAATCTTTTCTATTCTTTTAGTCTCATTTATTTCCGCTCCAATCTTTAATATTTCCTCCCTTCTACTAACTTTGAGATTTGTTTTTGCTTATTTTTCTAATTCCTTGAGCAGTAGTAAGGTAGAGGTCTTTCTTCTTTCTTGCTGTGTTTCTCCCTATAAATTTTCCCTGTTAGAATTATTCTGCACCCCCACCCCCGGATCCATGCAATAAGTTCCAGTAGGGTGTGTTCCCATTTTGATTTGTCTCAGTGTATTTGTTCTTCTTTTCCTTCTTTGATCTATTAGTTATTCAGGTGTGTTATGCTTAATTTCCACGTATTAATGTATTTTCCAGCTTTCCTTCTACTATTGACTACTAGTACTATAATACTGTGGGAAGAAGAGATGTCATATAATTGCAGGCTTCTTAAATTTCCGATCTATTACCTATCATGTGATCTATCTTGGGGAATGCTCCATGTGTACTTTAGAAGAGTATGTAATCGGCTGCTATCAGATGAAATGTTCTCTATATGTCTGTAAGGTATATTAAATCATCAGTTCAGTTGTTCAGTCATGTCTCACTCTTTGCGACCCCATGAATCACAGCACGCCAGGCCTCCCTGTCCAACACCAACTCCCAGAGTTCACTCAAACTCAGGTGCATCGAGTCAGTAATGCCATCCAGCCATCTCATTCTCTGTCGTCCCCGTCTCCTCCCACCCACAATCCCTCCCAGCATCAGAGTCTTTTCCAGTGAGTCAACTCGTCGCATGAGGTGGCCAAAGTATTGGAGTTTCAGCTTTAGCATCAGTCTTTCCAATGAACACACAGGATTGATCTACTTTAGAATGGACTGGTTGGATCTCTTTGCAGTCCAAGGGACTCTCAAGAGTCTTCTCCAGCACCACAGTTCAAAAACATAAATTCTTCGGCGATCAGCTTTCTTCACAGTCCAACTCTCACATCCATACGTGACCACAGGAAAAACCATAGCCTTGACTAGACGGACCTTGGTTGGCAAAGTATTGTCTCTGCTTTTTAATATACTATCTAGGCTGGTCATAACTTTCCTTCCAAGGAGTAAGCTTCTTTTAATTTCATGGCTGCAATTAGCTTCTGCAGTGATTTTGGAGCCCCCAAAAATAAAGTCTGACACTGTTTCCACTGTTTCGCCATCTATTTCCCATGAAGTGATGGGACCAGATGCCATGATCTTTGTTTTCTGAAAGTTGAGCTTTAAGCCAACATTTTCACTCTCCTCTTTCACTTTCGTCAAGAGGCTTTCTAGTTCCTCTTCACTTTCTGCCATAAGGGTGGTGTCATCTGCATATCTGAGGCACCAGAGATCAAATTGCCAACATCCGATGGATCACGGAGAAAGCAAGTGAGTTCCAGAAAAACATCTATTTCTGCTTCATTGACTATGCCCAAGGCTTTGACTGTGTGGATCACAATAAACTGTGGAAAGTACAAAGAAATGGGAATACCAGACCACCTGACCTGCCTCTTGAGAAACCTGTATGCAGGTCAGGAAGCAACAGTTAGAACTGGACATGGAACAACGGACTGGTTCCAAATAGGAAAAGGAGTCCGTCAAGGTTGTCACCCTGCTTATTTAGCTTATATGCAGAGTACAACATGAGGAATGCTGGGCTGAAAGAAGCACAAGCTGGAATCAAGATTGCCGGGAGAAACATCAATAACCTCAGATATTAAATCATAGTATTGTTCAAATCCACTAGTTTGTTATTCATTCTCTGTATGCATCATCTATCCATTGTTCAAAATGGGGTATTAAATTTTCCAACTATTAGTTTATTGTTGTTTATTTCTCCTTTTAGCCCCAATTTCAGTTCTACTATTATTTATTTCATATATTTTGATATTCCAATGTTGGCTGCATATATATTTACAATTATTGTGTCTTTCTGATGAACTGATCACTCTATCATTATATAATGACCACTTTTGTCTGGGTTTTGACCATTTTTTGGGTTAATGTCTATGTTGTTTGTTATAAGTATAGCAGGGGTTTCTCTGGTGGCTCAGATGTTAAAGAATCTGCCTGCAATGCAGGAGACCAAGTTTGATCCCTGGGTCAGGAAGGTCCCCTCGCAAAAGGAATGGCCCCAGTATTCCTGTCTAGAGAACTTAATGGACAGAGGAGCCTTGCTTTCTTTTGGTTACTGTTTGCTTAAAATATCTTTTATCATCTTTTCAGTCTCAGTCTTTCTGTGTACTTTTAGATAGCATATCTTTTAGATAGCATATATTCTTTTTACACATTGTAACTGTATGTCTTTTGATTGGAGAACTTAAAACATTTACCTTTAAATTAATTGCTGATAGGGAATAACCTGCTTTGTCTATTTGTTGTTTTGTGAATGTATTATTCCATGATTCTTCTACTGTTCTCATCCTTTGTGATTTGAGTATTTTTCTGACAGTATACTTTGACTCCTTTACCATAATCTTTTGTGTATCTACTATAGGTTTCTCCTTTGTGGTTACAGTGAGGGTTAAACAAAATATATTTATAACATGCTATTTTAAGCTGATAACAATTTTACTATAATATCATACTAAACTTTACAATTTTACTTCTCTCCCCTAGAAGATTGTATTATTTTAGATTACTGCTGTTACTATTTAAATTTTTATAATGTGTAACAAATAAGAGATTATTGAAGTCATAAGTGAATTATGCCACAGCTTATAATGTTAGAGACTTTGACTTTGACTATATATTTACCATTACCAGTGAGTTTTACACATTCATATGTTTTGATGATTTAAATTAGCATCTTTTCATTTTAGCTTAAAAAACACCCTTTAGTATTTATTGTACAGCAGTTTTAGTGATGAAGTCCCTCAGCTCTTATGTGTTTGAGAAAATATTTAACTTTTCAAAGGAAAAATATTTTCTCAAACAATATTTTCTCTCCTAAAGGAAAAGATACCCAGATTTTTTGTGTAGAGTGGTCTTGGTTGAAACTGTTTTCTCCCCTCTCAATATTTGAATATATCATTTCACATTTTCTTGGCTTATAATATTTCTTTTGTGAAATTTTGATAGTCATGTAGGCTTTCTTCACTCTTTTTGATTTTGACTTCTAAGAATGTATAATTTCAAAAGGCCTACTTTCCAGGTCACTTGTCTTTCTTCTGCTTGATCAAGTGTGATGTTGAGTCTATTCCATTTTTCAGTTCAGTCATTGTATTATTCAGCTCTATGATTTTTGTTTGTTCTTTTTTTAATGATCACTTTTCCTTTGTTGAACTTCTCATTTTGTTTATGCATTGTTTTCCCAATTTTTTTAGTTGTTTTTCTGTGTATTCCTATAGTTCACTGAATTTAAGAGGATTATTCTTATTTTTCAGAAAGTTCACAGATCTCCATTTCTCTAGGGTAAGTCCTTGGAGTTTTATTAATTTCCGTTGGTGGTGACATTTTTACGGGATTATTTGTAATTCTTGATTCCTTGCATTAGTATCTGCACATTTCAGTAAGTGGTCTTCTCTTCCAGACTTTATATGTTTGCTACCTTAGGGTAACCCCTTCACTCATCAGCTCAACCTGGGGTACTACATGTGTCAGCTGGTAGTATTTTTTTGGTAAGTGGCATTTGCTATTGGGATACCTACTTGGGTGAGGCTATGGTCCATTATCTGAGGTCAGAAAGCGTGTCACTGGTTGAGCTCCATTGCTTTGTATAACTGCTGGCTGAGCTCCACATTTCAGCAGGGCCACTCGATAGACTCCCATATTGGATGGGGCTACTACTGTACTCTGCAGTTAGGTGGGGTCACTGGTAGGATTTTGCAAGTGGGCAGGGCTATGGATGGCTTTGCAACTGCTCCTGGTCAGCAGGGTCTCAGGCTGTGCTCCTTGAGTGAATGGCACTGCTGACTGAACTATGTTCAGTTGGAACTGCATGCTGTGCTCTGCCATCAAGTGGGACTTCAGGCTGCACCCTAATGCTGGACAGGGCCATGGGCTGTGTCTCATAACATAGTAAGCTATTGGCTATACTCTGCTTTTGACTGGGCTGGGCTCTCCGGTGGAGAGGGTCCTCCAACTGTATCCTGCAGTTGGATGGGGCTACAGTCTGTGTTCTGTGGCCAGGTAGCAATAAGGCAGGATCACACCTTGCACTCTGTCATTTGGTGGGGCCACAGGCTGGACTTCATGGCTCAGTGTTGCTGTACCCTTGACTCTGAGACTATCCGAGTTACGGTTCAAGCTATGTGGTTATATGCAGCCAGAGAGCATGCATAACAGTTGGGCAAGGCTGCTTGCTTCGATCCATGAACAAACATGGCTGTGGCATGGCTCCACAGTGGCCTCAGTATTCAGGCTAGGATACTTGGTGAGACTAGAGGTTATGCTCAGCAGTTATGCAGAGGTGCAAATCTGCTTTCTTGTCTAGACCAAACAGCACAACAGGCTCCATAGCTGGCATGGCTCATTGACTGGGGACCCAAATCAGGCAGAACTGTCCAATGGACTCCCTAGCCAGATGGGGTGACCAGTTTGGCTCTGAAAATGGAAAGAGCCATTGGCTGAGAGCTCTGCATGGGCATTGCTACAAGCAGAAGTACAGTTTGCCAGGATCTGAGTGCTGGTTGCTGTAATTCCCAGCCCAGTATCTCTCTCTCTCTTTGATCTGTAGTGGTTGAGTCCCATAGATTCTCCTAGTTACCTCTATGAAGTTAGCCCCAATAGAGCATTCTGGGAAGTGTCCCACAATGCTGGGAGAGCTAGATGTCCACTTAGGGTCCTCTTTTCCCACTGGAGAAAATACAGGCCTGGGGTGCACTCTGGGTGCAAAACTGTTCCAGTCTGGGGAGATGCAATGTGGTCAGAATGCAGCTGATCCCCTCACTCTTCCAGTGTGGTATTTCTTAGTCTCTGTGGCCTCGGAGGGTACTTTAGCTTCGCCCCTGGGTCTGGTGCCTTTTCTATGAATAATGTGAGGGTGGCTGAAGTTGGGAATGACTTGTATCTGCCATCTTGATTAGGAAACTTTCTTTCTGTACTAGTTTCTTCTTTGTTTTCGCCATGAACTCTTTAAGACCAGCTTAGAGATCTCTTCTCAGAATAAAATAAAATACATAATAAGAATGGAAAAGAAGCCAATTATATTGAAATAGTTATCAACATATTACAAATATAAATTGTGATATAATAATAGTTTTCTTTCTTGACTAAGTCACTAAAAAATAAGACCTAGTAGCAGCTTTAATAAACAGTAAAATTTTGAAGTAATAATGACTGTAAATAATATTTCAAGATATCTGCCACAGATTTAATGTGACAAGGAAATATTTATTATTTCTATTAGTGACAAAGTTAGAGGTCCTGTTAATACTCTTGGCACTTTGGTTTCTTGCCTATATTGTTAATCAGATGGAATACTAAATATTAGCTAGCAGGTAAAGAAAATAAAGATGCAATGTTTTTCATGTCTAAGTTCAGGAGACTCTGAATTCTCTTGATGGGTCCCCCATGGGAACCCCTGGTTAAAAACCCCTGCTTTATACATATCTTTGTAAAATAGTCTGCAACAATTTTATACTTCTTTCTATGTTAATCATATTTTTTCTCTCTACCAACATGAATTTTCAGAGCATTTAAGAATCATTTGCATGCACTAATGTTCTAAAATAGAATGCAAACTTATTTTTCCCTCAACACTTGAAGTGCTTTTTTAAAGTGCTAATTTCTTTTCTTTTTGGTCAATGTTGTATATGTAAGTGTGCCTACAACTACTTCATTTTTACCACTGATGTCCTAAAAACACTTACTGGTCTTATATTTTTCTCAAAATAGGTCAAATTAAATTACACTAAAGCAGATTTTCAAAGATGAAATAATAACAAGAATCACCTAAACTGAGTACACATTATTTGGATCTAACTCATAACTGCATATACTAGAAGCTCTCAACAATCTCAGGATATGGTGTAAGTTTTAAGTGCTTCTTTGTTTTTTTTATAAGTATTTTAGGATCTTCAACTACTTCCATACAGTGAACATGGCTTCTAGCTTAAATTAAAATATTTTAAAATAAAGGAGGCATTAGTACTTTTATTAATAACCTTAAATTTGGGGCATGATCTTGCTAATTAAAGATTTTTTACTTTTATTTTTTCAGTAAGGCATTTTTCTTGTCAAACAACTAAAATATATTAGCTTTCTGGCAGGAAAGAGCTTATTGACCCATACTAGGAGAGATAATACTGTTGTTAATTCAAGTCTCTGGGAAGCAATTTGTCCTTAATTATTTTTTGTTGTTATGAGGAGACAATGATGTCACATAAGCAACAAACTATGATTATGCATGGATGGAGTTTAGCACTGTAATCAGATAGAACTTATAACAAAGTTAATCTGATGATACATATTTAATGCTATGCATTATCTATATGCTACATGGTAATTAGACACAAGTGGTAAACAGCTCCTTTGAATGGCAAATTAATGTTACTTTTGCATCACTGAAGCAAATCCTTTCTAGGATGGGAGGGAGAAAGGCAGTGGTGATTCTAGTCTTTTCTCCTGCCTGAGCAAGAAAGTCTCCTTTGGGTACTTGAAAATCAAGTAACTCTTTCCACCCAGGACCTTCCTCCTTACCAGAAGATACTCAGACATTGGATTTGTCTGGATAAACGCAATATTAACTTTAATAACTCAGATGAGTTATTTACCATTTATGCCTCATAACCAAGCACCACAATTCCAATCAGGCATACTATTAAATTACATGTTAAATTGTTTTCTCCTACAAGCACAACTAAGAAAATGAGTTTTGATTGAGGAGGATAAGGGATGAAAGGAAATTTTAGAGTATCTGGCATTGAGGAGGAAAGGAAGCCAGCTGGGAAAAAAATGTCCTCAGTGGCATGTTTTCAACAGAGAGAAAACTCAAAACTAGTGGGGCAAAGGATGTAAGCCATAAAACACACAGAGATGTGAAAAAGAGAAAGATACAGGCTTAGAGAAAAGGAATGGACACCTAGAAAAGAGGAAGAGACAAGAAGGAAACAGGATAACCCAACAACAGCAAACATGAAATGCACGGAGGCATTGGGTATAACACAGAAGGAGCTCGGCAGGATCTACTTAGATTTTGTGATTCTCCTTCACTTAATTTCTAAGATTTAGCATGATAATGTGATTTCACAACCAGTCTTTTTCACTGCCTGAACTTGTTACAGTGAAAACCTTAGTGGTTCATTGGTGTCTGACTTTTTGCAACCCCATGTAAGCCCACCAGGCTCCTCTGTCCATAGGGATTCTCCAGGTAAAAATGATGGAGTGGGTTGCCATGCCCTCCTCCAGGGGGTTTTCCTGACCCCAAGGATCAAACCAGGGTTTCCTACATTTGCAGGCAGAGTCTTTACACTACACCACCAGGGAAGCTTTGACTGCCTAGTGGTTAAGATTAAAGGAGTTGAATTCAAGAATGCAGATAAAATTTACTGTCATCTCCAAAGAAAGCAATTCATTCCTCCCAACTGGACCAGGCAATTTAAAGAGAGAAACATCCTGTAACATGCATCGACCCTGAACTAGTGATTCGTTTCACATATGACAACATATGTGTTTCAATGCCATTCTCCCAAATCATCCCACCCTTACCCTCTCCCACAGAGTCCCAAAGACTGTTCTATACATCTGTGTCTCTTTTGCTGTCTCATATACAGGGTTATCATTTGCCTCTTTCTAAATTCCATATATATGCGTTAGTATATTGTATTGGTGTTTTTCTTTCTGGCTTACTTCACTCTGTATAATAGGCTCCAGTTTCATCCACCTCATTAGAACTGATTCAAATGTATTCTTTTTAATGGCTGAATAATACTCCATTGTGTATATGTACCAAAGCTTTCTTATCCATTCGTCTGCAGATGGACATCTAGGTTGCTTCCATGTCCTGGCTATTATAAACAGTGCTGCAATGAACATTGGAGTACATGTGTCTCTTTCAATTCTGGTTTCCTCGGTGTGTATGCCCAGGAGTGCGATTGCTGGATCACATGGCAGTTCTATTTCCAGGTTTTTGAGGAATCTCCACACTGTTCTCCATAGTGGCTGTACCAGTTTGCATTCCCACCAACAGTGTAAGAGGGTTCCTTTCTCTCCACATCCTCTCCAACATTTATTGCATGTGGACTTTTGGATAGCAGCCATTCTGACTGGTGTGCGGGGAAGACCCAGAGGGAGGATGAAGGGAGGAGGGAGGTGGGAGGGGGGTTCAGGAGGGGGAACTTATGTAAACCCGGGGCGAATTCATGTCAATATATGGCAAAACCAACCAATATAATATTGTAAAATAATTTGCCTCCAGTAAAAAATAAATTAATTACTTAAAAACAATTTTAAAAAAATTACTTAAAATTTAAATTACTTAAAAAAAATTACATGTCAATATATGGCAAAACCAACCAATATAATATTGTAAAATAATTTGCCTCCAATAAAAAATAAATTAATTACTTAAAAAAAAATTACTTATGTAAACCCGGGGCGAATTCATGTCAATATATGGCAAAACCAACCAATATAATATTGTAAAATAATTTGCCTCCAATAAAAAATAAATTAATTACTTAAAAAAAATTAAAAAAAAACAGAGAGAAACAAATATGTATTGTTAATCCTACAAAATCAAGTGAAACAGAAAAAAAAAATCCCAGGTATTACATTTCTATACAAAAGTTGTTAAAGTTTATTGCATATTAGAGGGCCATTCATTGGAGAAGGCAATGGCAACCCACTCCAGTACTCCTGCCTGGAAAATCCCATGGACGGAGGAGCCTGGTAGGCTGCGGTCCATTCGGTCACTAACAGTCTGACACGACTGAGCGACTTCACTTTCACTTTTCACTTTCATGCATTAGAGAAGGAAAAGGCAACCCACTCCAGTGTTCTGGCCTGGAGAATCCCAGGCGGAGCCTGGTGGGCTGCTGTCTATGGGGTCGCACAGTGTCAGACAGGACTGAAGCGACTTAGCAGCAGCAGCAGCAGAGAGCCATTCATAAGTGGGAATCCTTCTGTTTCTTACATTCTCTAAAGAGTTGAAAACATGACTTAAAAAATAATAAATGTTTTTAATATTACTTGTAAATAAATACTATCCCATTTTTTTAAAAAATATATAAATATTATGGTATTCATTTTTATTACAAATAAATACCACAGTAGCATTCTGCATATTTATATTCTTTTTTATTTAATAAGGCATGTGAAGGAAAAGCTACAGTTTTAATGGGCAAAATAAATGTCTGCATTGATTAATTCCTCAAAATATGATTGTCTTTTACTACAATTTGACTATACAGAAAAAAACTAGAAAGCTTTAACTATTGAATAGGAGTCAGACATTTGTTTGCCTTATTGTACTTTAAAATGAAACTGTCCAATTGGAAAAAAAGAGGGAGAACTAAGTCACATTTAGGCTTCTTAACTTTCTCATTCTGATTATTGGGCAAAGAATCATGTCACTAAGGCAGGCAGGACAAATGTGATCTGCTCTCCATTTCAAGTTAGAGAACTGTGTACTTACTAGTTAGACAAAGAAAACACATTTTTCAAAAAGGGGATTTCTTAGCACAGTATAACTTTTGTTGAGGTTAATAAAGGTGCGTCATGATAATAAAGAGCCTACATAAACTCGTTAAACCTTAGTCTTATAGGACCTATACCATAGGAAATAAACTATATCTATGTTTAAAACATACATGAGGTGAACCGGAATGCAAGCCCACACTACACAATGGAGAAACATCTATATGGACACAGCCAGCTCAAACAATAGACACTGGGGCTCTGAGACTTCGAGACCATCTAAGGGAGATATGACAAAATTAATACAGCAGAAACTAGTGGATCACCTTAAAATCAAAGCAAACCACGTGATTCAAATACAAACAACAATAACAAAAAACCTACAATGACTATGCCCATCCATGAAAAATCTTGCAGTTCTGCCTTCTAGACAGGGTCAAACAAAAGCTGCCAAGAATTCTAAGAATTAGATCTAATAGAGTGCTTTATTCTAACAAGCAGTCTCTTTGGTATAATCCTCATTCGTTCCGTTCCGTCGCTCAGTCGTGTCCGACACTTTGCGACCCGGTGGAATGTAGCCTACCAGGCTTCTCCGTCCATGGGATTCTCCAGGCAAGAATACTGGAGTGGGTTACCGTTTCCTCTCCAGGGGATCTTCCCGACCCAGGGATCGAACCCGGGTCTCCCACATTGGAGGCAGACGCTTTAACCTCTGAGCCACCAGGGAAGCCCTCATAGTAGCCTAGTAATCTCAGATGAGGAGATAGGGCTTTAGCAAACTGACACAGTTTGCCCAAAGTGGGCAGAGTAATAGAATAAAAAGAGCAACGGCTTTAGAGTCATGATGGGATTTGTTATGAGCCTCAACTCTACTACTTTATCACTTAACAGTTAAGTGACAAGTGGGCAACTTCTCTAAGACTCAGGTTCTTGATCTGTAATATGAGGATAACAGTACTTATCTCATAGGACTGTTGTAGGATTCAAGGAGATAAAATACATAAATTGCTTGGCATCCCAGCACATATTAAGTGCCTAACAAGGGATAACTTTACCATTTAACCATTGATCCTGAGAAAGCTATGTAACCTCTTGACCTGTACACTTCTATTTTCATGCAATGGTACTGATAATATCTATTTGACACAGTCATTGGGATGATAAAGCATATGCAATTTTGCATACAGGAATGATGTGTCTACATGTGCACAGACTTAAACTTAAAAGGACACATATCTAATAAATGGCAGACACATACCTAGAACCTGATTGCCTACGTTGAGTCCTCTTACTATCCACACAGATAGATACTCCTAACTCTATTATCCAAACATAGAAGAACATTTTCACATAACTCCAATGAGAAGACAGCAATCTAGAAATTCCCATGAAAATGAGATATAAAAGAAAAATATGCAATTACCTGAATTAAGGGCTCACTCAACATGCTTTCATTAACCTCCAGAATGATGTTTTTTATTTCTTCATATGGCATACGATATGATCCTAGGAAGATAGCTAAAATAAAAGTTGATTTTATTAAAAAGAGAGCAGAACCACAATTTTAAACCCCAAATACCCGATTTCTGTTTCATGGACTTAAAATATGAAATCTCTCACTAATATTAATCTAAATAATTATGAACAAACAAAAGTAGCTTCCATTAGCTAAGGTTCTAATGTTTAGAGCTCATGCGTATTTATGTCTGTGTATGCGTATTTAGCCGCTAAGTCATGTCCGACTCTTTGCGACTCCATGGAGTGTAGCGCACTAGGCTCCTCTGTCCATGGTATTCTCTAGGCATGAATACTGGAGTGGATTGCATTCCCTTCTTCAGTGCATCTTCATGACCCAAGGATTGAACCTGGGTCTCCTGCATTGCAGGAGGATTCTTTACAATCTGAGCCACTAGGGAAGCCACGTGTGTATTTATATGGAAGATAAATCTACTAACAGCACAGATAACTACATGCTTAGGCATTTTAGATGAAGCTAATACAAAATAACCCATGAAAAGTTAGAAATTGTATCTCAAGTTAGCTTTTTAATTCAACATTGAATTTACTATGGAGATTGTCAGAGGCATTCAATACAGCACCTCTCAAGGAAGACAATAAAGTAATCTGACACTAAAAAAAAGCTATCAGTCTACTTTGCAGTTCTCCCACATAAGAAAAAAATTAAAGTGTCTGAATCATCAAATGTTCTCTAAATCTCTGATGACATTCATGCAGTATGCTATTAGTTGCTTTTTATGTTGAATCACAATTTTCCTTGTCAACTTTTTCTTAATTGGATATATATTATCTTATATGGGAATAATTCAACAAATTATACCTAGGAAAGTTCACACTGACTCAGAAAACATTGCTCAATAATACATTTCACTTTCACCTCCATTGAACATACTTTTTAAAGAACATACATGTGTTCTTATCCCCAGAACATGAATATGTTCCAAATATATATATATTTTTTTAATGGAGAAGTCTATATGGCTTCATTGTACCTAATGAAAAAGCATCCCTTCTATCCAGGCAAACAATTATATAGACATAAACACCAAATCAGATCACCAGAATTCAAATAAAAAATGTTATGAGATATCAACTAGCAATTAAAATCAATTTGTGTTTCTTAAAAAAAAAGTGCTGGATATCCACTTTATAAAGAAAAATAGACTGTCAGATAAGCAATGTACATATGCAGAACAATTATTAGGAGACTACTTTTCTGAAAGCAACATTCCTACTGACAGAAGAACAAGAATGACGAGTTGTTTATTTTAATCTGATTCTCTATAGCACATTCTTTCACAAAATAAACTCCCATGGTATTTCTTTGCATAATTAGAAATGCTTGATGTGCTGAAATTTCTCAAGCATAGTGTTTTAGTATCCTTAGAATATAAACACAGCATAATGTGGTTCCAAAAAAATACTGAATTTAATATAGAGGGAAGACTATATATTAAAAAAAAAAAAAAAACTTCAGGCCTGGGTAAATGAAGATGGGTTTAACTGTCCAGCTATTTTAGCAAAAGTTTACTTAATGGCTGACTGGTTTGTTAAAAGCTTTAAGGTCCACTAACCAATTTTACAGGGCAATGGTTGACAACTGAACTCACTCACATCACAATTCCTTCAAACACAAAGCAATAGCAATAAAAGGATTCAACCAACGTGACTAGTGAATACTCTAAAACCATCACTCTCAGGTCTAGGCAGAAGAAAAATAAAAAGAACATTTTTCAACTCTGCCTTCATTCAGACTTTGGCCTCTTAACAATGCAGAATGATTAGTAATTTCCAAAGCCTTTTATTCATAAAAATTCCACCTGGCCTGGCCAAGGCTAAATTATAGAGGGAGTCCATTCTGGCTGAATGATAAAAAGACAACCTAAATCATGTTTACACCGATTTTTGTTTCCAATAGATGCTAAATATACCAGGTCAAAGAAGTTTGAGCAACTTTGCTTTAAAAACGTCCAACAATCCGTCACCACTACCAGCACCACCACTCCCTATGCAGAAAATATCACATACAAAGATTCTGTGCTGTTTTGGGATCCAAAATTCTCAACTCTTTCACTTTCTTCTTTGTAGGCATGGTCTTCTTTTCTTCTAAAGCTTCTGCATTCTTTTGAACTGAAAGAAAAATGTTGATAGATAAATAATAATACTGCTAATCCAAATACATGGACTAACATGAGTAAGGCATATTAACTACATTAATACAGCTCATGCCCAAATCAATAAACAGGTTTATTTCATTAGTTCAAGGAAGAGGATGAACATAAAATTATAGACCTATTTAGAGGTTTCCCTACAAATTAAATATCAGCACTTAAGTAGAAAAGATAAGCCAAATAGAACCAAAAATCAATTGCTGCTTCTTAACTAATGTGGAGCATTAATTACTGCTTTACCAGGTTCCTACAGCAGCACAGCAATTAAACATATAGTAAATTATCCCTAATTTGGACTAATTGAGGAAAAAGGCAAAAATGTATTTATCCTAAAATATTCTAAAATTAAGGCAGGTCTGAAATTGCTTTAAAGTTATCTAAGGTAACTTTAATGCTAAACAGGTTGACATATGAAAACCCCTACTGAGACTGCTTTACAGAACAGATATTAACCATTTGCAAGTTAGACAACAGTTAGCACCTATTTGCATACTCATAATTAAGGAACCTCAAAGACAGGGCGTTTTGAGTAAGTTTCCTTTGTCTCCTTCATCATATTTTAGTACTATTTGCTTTCTTTGAACAAAACATTTATTAACATTTACCCTACAGTCAGAAGGTAACCCTTGAGTTCCAAACAGTTAAAATGCCCTGAAACTGTGAAGAGTGACAGTGCCATGGAGGCGCCTAAGATCTCCCCCAAAAAAGTCTCCCCCATCACCTCCATCAGCCCTCCCCTCAAAGAAGCCATCTCTCAAACCAAAGTGAAAAACAACATGCTGTCTGCAATGAAAAGGAGGCTTTATCTCAAATCCCTAAATCCCTCCTATATAGACCCTTGAGAGTCCCTTGGACTGCAAGGAGATCCAACCAGTCCATTCTAAAGGAGATCAATCCTGGGTGTCCATTGGAAGGACTGATGCTAAAGCTGAAACTCCAATACTTTGGCCATCTCATGCGACGAGTTGACTCACTGGAAAAGACTCTGATGCTGGGAGGGATTGGGGGCGGGAGGAGACGGGGACGACAGAGAATGAGATGGCTGGATGGCATCACCAACTTGATGGACATGAGGTTGAGTGAACTCCGGGAGTTGGTGATGGACATGGAAGCCTGGCGTGCTGTGATTCATGGGGTCACAAAGAGTCGGACACGACTGAGAAACTGAACTGAACTGAACTGAAGCTTTGTGTTCACAAATGTGTGCATCTGTAAAAATTTCTACAAGGCATCAAAATGTTGTGGGTCCATTAAGACACCCTTTGTTTTATTGCTACAAACAATAGAAAAATTAAATGAACGTACTATAGAAATCAAACAAAAATAATCACTAAAATCCTAACAGTTAGTGCCATACTTTACAGGTATGAACAATTTAACATAATGCAGTGTTCAATCAGGCTAGATAATTACACTTGACAAACATGAACTTATGGGAGTGAAAAGCAGTTTGCCATGTTTACTCAAGAAAAGAGAATTATTGGTACTGCTAGAAGAAAAATGACTTTCAATATATTTCTTTTAAAAATCATCACAAGTGTTTCTCAAAGGATCTAGGAGCCCAGTGTATTTCCTAGAAAATAATCAGCATATTAATTTATCCTAACTTTCAAAACACTTCCAGCTGAAGACAACTCTATATAAATAAATGACAGTCCAAGAGTCAGTCTTTTTGTCATAAGAAAAAAGTTATCTGAATTTTACTGAAATTACTTCTAGAATCTTTTAGAAATGTGTGCTAGTCAAACAAAATAGTTGAGAAAAATATCCTAATCATTCAATATGCCTTAAATCACAGTATGGGAGACTAATTAAGAAAGCACATATACAGTGAAAATGCTATACAGTATGAAAGATACATTATGATTATCCTGCAAACTAAGAGACTCCTGAGTAACCCAAATATATGTAGTGGTCATTTGTGCAACGTCATATTTTTGATTTTTTTCTAATTAAAGTATATTTCAATCTCTCCCCTTTTCAAATAAACAAGCTACTTAAAATGAAGATTAGATCTCTTAAACGCCTAGAGTTCACAGTTTTATTTTCTGAATCCTTACATATTTTCCTTGTATTATACTTTGGTTTATCTTGGGTTCAAGAAATGGGCTTCCCAGGTGGCGCCAGAAGTAAAGAATCCACCTGCCCATGCAGGAGACACAGGAAACTTAGTTTCAATCCCTGGGTCAGGAAGATCCCCTCGAGTAGGCAATGGCAACCCACTCCAGTATTTATACCTGGAAAATCCCATGGACAGAGGAACCTGGCAGGCTACAGTCCATGGGTTTGCCAAGAGTCAGACACAAGTGAGCACTCACACATGTATGCAATAAATGAATAGAACTCCATGTGTGGGCACTGCTGAATTAAGGATCATTAGAGTAAACATACTTTAAAATAACTTATTCAATAGACAGGCTTTCAGGAGCAATCATGTTTTCACCATGATCACTAGATATTAACCAGTGGCTCTTATCACCTTTGGGGGTTTCCCTGAGGGCTCAGCAATAAAGAATCTGCCTGCAATGCAGGAGACATGGCTTTGATCACTGGATCAGAAAGATCTCTTGGAGGAGGAAATGAAAACCCACTTCAATATTCTTCCCTGGGAAATCTCATGGACAGAGGAGCCTGGCAGGCTACAATTCATGGGGTCGCATAAAGAGTCAGATATGACTTAGTGACAAAACAACAACAATTATTGCCTTTGGCTTTCTTGTCTTTAAAATCATTCCTTAGAAATCACAACCACAGGCTTCGATAACAGAGAATTTCAAGAGAGGTAATGATATATGAAATTTATCTATATAGTATCGAACGTTTCAAACATTCAAAAATCCCTGGTTTCATAAAGACCAAAAATGCCAGTCTTAAGATGATTTTATTTCAAATAAGTTTCTAATACTTATAAATCTTAAATATTCCATGACTTAAGTTAAAAATGGGTAATTCCACAACTCAATTAAAACTCAAATAGATATTTTTCCAAAGAGGACATTTAGAATGAACAACATGAAAAGATGCTCAACATTGCTAATCATGAAGGGA
The DNA here is from genome assembly GCF_049115385.1 of Moschus berezovskii. Classification (NCBI taxonomy): domain Eukaryota; kingdom Metazoa; phylum Chordata; class Mammalia; order Artiodactyla; family Moschidae; genus Moschus; species Moschus berezovskii. The sequence goes on along the minus strand of NC_142488.1, from coordinate 85,455,512 downwards.
AATGCACAACGAGATATCACCTCACACTTGTTAAGATGATTACTGTCAAAAAAAAAAAAAGTGTTGGTGAGGATGTAGAGACATTGGAAGCTTTGTACACTGTTAGTAGGAATGTAAAATGGTGCAGCCACTATGGAAAAAAATACAGAGATTCCTCAAATAATTAAACAAAACTACGATACAGTCTAGCAATCCCAATTCTGGGTATACATCCAAAAGAACTGAAATTCAAATCTAGAAGAGTTACCGAAACTCCTATGTGGACTGCAGCATTATTTACAATAGCCAAGATGTGGAAACAATCTAAATGTCCATCAAAGGATGAATGAATAAAGTGTAATATATACATAGAATGGAATATTATTCAACTTAAAAAAATAAGGAAATCCCACCATTTGCAACAACATGGAAGAACCTGGAAGACACTATGCTAAGTGAAATAAGTGATTCACAAAAGCACAAATACTGCAATGATTAAACTTATGTAAGGAATCTAAAATATAACACTCATAGAAACAATGTAGAATGGTGGTTGCTAGGAGCTGGAGGTAGGGAGAAATGGAGAGTTACTGTTCAATGGGTCATACTAGTTCAATGAGTTCTAGAGATCTGTGGTATAAGAGTCTACAGTTAATAATGCTGTACTGTGCACTTAAAAATTTCAGAGGGTCGCTCTCATGTGAAATGTGCTTATAACAACAACATAATTTACAAACTTAAATTACAGTGATTCTATAATTATTTCAAATTACTTGAATGAGACTAAAGAGATATTTTTTAATTCTCAATACAAAAATTTCAAATACTGATTTTATCAACAATGTCCCTATGGTCTTCAGGTTCACAAGGCCTCCATGTTTATGTGATCTCTCCTTGTGCAAATGAAAACCCATATAGTCACTGGGTTTGAAGCCGCAGGATTAAATTAGAGTGCTTAAATTGGCACTGCTAATCGACGAAATAATAATGAAACATTATAAAATACTGTCTGTAAGAAGATAATGATGTAATAATAAAGACTTTTGTATTATTATTAAAGACATGTTAATATCAAGATACTAATTATCTAAGATAAAATGCCCAATGAGTATTCTTATATTTCCTATAATACATGGATTTTTATATGCAATTGTACTATAAATTTATTCCTTTACAACTGAGGGATGCTCATGAGCATAAGTAAAGTACACATGGTTATATTCTTTCCCCAATCTAATTGAAGCAATGTTCGGGAATCCCATATTAATTTCTGCTATCACAGTGGATATACAAAACATGTGACAAGATGTTTGTAATTTGTAGCCAATATTAATATAAATGGGTAACAATAATTTACATGGTGATAACTAATCATAAATCGTAATAAAAGTTTTATAACTAGTTTACTTCAAAATTCCTGTGATAAAAGATTGATTTATAAAGTTAGCATCAATACTATTCATTCATTTACTCATTCATCCAATAAATATTTGTTGAACACCTACAATGTGTTAAGTCTAGCATGAGCATACAATGATATACAAGACAAAAAATCTACTTATATGTCTTAAGTATGTGGACTTAGAAACACTACTAATCATGGAAGTATGTACAAAAGATATCCAACAATTGTGGTTTATTTATCCATAATAATATAGCTTCAATGAATAAAAGCATATCACTTAGAAAATCTCCCTTTTTGTTATCAGAAGTCATGGTTCCACATTAGAGAACATTGTTATCTTTTAATCAACATCAACTGATGTGTTACATTTTATTATAAGAAATATATGGAAATGTAAAATATGATAATTCCTATTAAGTACCCTATACACAAAGCCATTGTAAATAAAGCTAATAATCGTAGTGTTTCAAGCCACAATGAAAATTTAGATAGCTTCTGGAGGGCATGTTCAGTCATGTTTGACTCTTTTTCAACCTCCTAGACAATAGCCTGCCAGGCTTCTCTATCAATGGGATTCTCCAGGCAAGAATATTGGAGTGGGTTGCCATTCCCTTCTTCAGGGAATCTTCCTGGTCCACGGATCGAATCCATGCCTCCTGCATCTACTGCATTGGCAGGTGTGTTCTTTGCCACTGAGCCACCTGGGAAGCCCTTATAGAGCTTCATGCATACATATATGTAGGGCTTCACTGGTGGCTCAGACAGTAAAGAATCTGCCTGCAATTTGGGAAACCCAGGTGGGATCCCTGGGTCAGGAAGACCCCCTGGAGAAGGGAATGGTTACCCACTCCAGTATTCTTGCCTGGAGAATTTCATTGACAGAGGACTCTGATGGGCTATAGCTCATGGGGTCACAAAGAGTAGAACATGACAGAGTGGCAAACACTTTCACTCATATATATATATATATGTACCTCTATTCGACAAGTAATGCCCAACTGTCACTTTAGATATATTATACAAACAAAAACAATTGTTATTTGCCTATATCCCTACATATTTTAATCCATATGTATACAATTCCAAAAATTATTCTAACTACATGGAAATAATTTTTCATGTATTCCTTGAAACAGCTGTCATTTTAACTTCACTTAATAATTTGATGTTTAAATAAGTGCAAGTATGACAAATGCAGGCAGGGAAAGTCTATAGTGATTTCTGTGTGATACGACAATCATTTCTTCTTTTAATTATTATCTTCCACTCTCTTTATATCATCTTTACCCTCATATTCCTGGAAACACTATACAAACACAATTGAAAAATGGGCACAGGATTACCTATGCACATATACACACAAAAAATATGTATATGCATACACACAAAAGTGAAAAGTTTAATAACAGCAATAGCTACAGCAATAATAATAACGGTAGTAGTATTAGTAGTATTAACTACAACCAAAATCATTATAACCTCCACCAAAATCAACTTTTACAAAATATTTATTCTATGTCTGGAACTAATTTTATATCACCTTACATGGTAGGTATTACCATTGTCATTTTACAAAGGAGGAAACTAAGGAACACAAATATTGTGTTCATTTGCCCAAGTACAGAATAGCTAGTACTAAACAGTTACTCAACCTCAACAGTAAATCAGGGAAATGTAAATGAAAACAACCATTGAAATACCATTTCACACTTATCAAATTGGAAATAACAAAAAAGTCTCACAATACCCAGTATGGATGAGGAGGTGGAGAAATAAGGATTTGATTGAGCCAACAGTGGCAATAAAAATTAGGACAATAACCTTAAAATTAGCATTTATTCATGTGAAATATAGTTAACATGTGCTCAGCTCACTGCTGCTGCCAAGTCGCGACAGTCGTGTCCGACTCTTCGCGACCCCATAGACGGCAGCCCACCAGGCTACTCTGTCCCTGGGATTCTCCAGGCAAGAACACCAGAGTGGGTTGCCATTTCCTTCTCCAACGCATAAAAGTAAAAAAGTGAAGTCACTCAGTCGTGTCCGACTCCTAGCGACCCCATGGTCTGCAGCCTACCACGTTTCTCCGTCCATGGGATTTCCCAGGCAAGAGTACTGGAGTGGGATGTCATTGCCTTCTCCGCTCAGCTTACTGCTGCTGCTAAGTCGCTTCAGTCGTCTCCGACTCTGTGTGACCCCATAGATGGCAGCCCACCAGGCTCCTCCATCCCTGGGATTCTCCAGGCAAAAACACTGGAGTGGGTTGCCATGTCCTTCTCCAATGCATGAAAGTGAAAAATGAAAGTGAGGTCGCTCAGTCGTGTCCGACTCTTCGCGACCCCATGGACTGCAGCCTACCAGGCTCCTCCATCCATGGGATTTTACAGGCAAGAGTACTGGAGAGGGTTGCCATTGCCTTCTCCACTCAGCTCACTAGTATAACCCAATTCTTCCATTTATAGGTCAAATGATCAAGAAGACAATTATGTTTAATGTATTTTTTAAAAATTTCTATTGAGGTTTAACAATGCTGTTAGTTTTAGGTGTACAGCAAAGTGAATCAGTTATATGTACACATATATCCACTCTTTTTCAGATTCTTTTCCCATATTGCCATTACAGAATACTGAGTACAGTTCCCTGTGCTAAGCACAGTAGGTCCTTATTAGTTGTCTATCTTATACACAGTAGTACGTATATGTCAATCCAAGTCTTCCATTTATCCCAATCCCCCTTACTCCCTGGTAACCATAAGTTTGTTTTCTATATATATAACTATTTCTGTTTTGTAGATAAGTTCATTTGTACCCTTTTAGATTCCAGATATGTTATATCATATGATATTTGTCTTTCTGTCTGACATACTTTACTCAGGATGACTATCTGTAGATCCATCCATGTTGCTGCAAATGGCATTATCACATTCTTTTTTATGGCTAATTTCATTGTATATATGTACCACATCTTTATCCATCCATCTGTTGATGGACACTTAGGTTGGTTCCATGTCCTGCATATTGTAAATAGTACCTCAGTGAACACTGGGGTGCATGGTTTTCGAATTATGGTTTTCTCCAGATACATGCCCAGGAGAGGGATTGCTGTATCATATGTTTATAACAGTAAAAAACTGGGAAAAACCCACATGCCAGGGGTTATAGAATGGGTAAATATGGTATACTAATATAAAGGAATACAAGGCAGCATTTACAGTGACAGTGTTACAGCTACATATTTCAACAGGAATAGATCCCAAACACAATGCTGAATGGAAAAATAAAAGTGGTTGTAAGTGTTGTATGCAGTATATTAGCATTCCTCAAAATTGAAAATAAGACACAGGCTAATTTTATGTATTACTTATAAATGAGTATATAGATACATATATTTATATACACTGAAAAATTATAAAAATATGGAATGGATATTCAATAGATTAATGATGCTGTTTATCTTGGAGGAAAGTGATACTGGAAAAAGTAGAACCCTGAAAGACTCAACTTTACCTCTAGTGTTTTATTTCTTTCAAAGCAAAGATCTATAGTAAATATGACAAAATGTAAGCATTTGTTCATTCTGGGAGGTGGCTGTATGGGTGTCCGCTACATCAGCCTGTGCAAAGTTCCATTTTTTTTCAATATAAAAATATGACTAGAGTGCGGCTTAAATATGCCTGTCCCTTTTTATAGTTTACAGACTGATATTTACCCTTGGCAATCCCCAGGACCAAGTATAAACAGGAATCGGAAACAACAGGGAAGAGAACAAAGGAAAAAAATAAAGGTCAAGATTAGTCAGTGTGGAAAGCAAGCACAATTTTGTTTTCAATTATTTGTGAATCCATTTGGTGAGGGATAACACATTTGTTTACCAAACCTTGGAAGGAATGGCTGACGAAATATGCAGTGAGAGATTGCATCTCCATCTCCTTTTATAAGCTGCATATTACAGCTGTGAAGCTTCCACTCTCTGCATTGCCTACAGCTGTGCACTAACTAAGGCATCCCACAGAAAGGTAGATTTCATCCTGACACCTGCATAGTACCTGAAGCCATAGGAATGGCATTACCAAGAGTGTTCCCAAAGTTTAGAGCACATTACACAAGACTAATGGTTCTAATAGTGGGAATCACACACACATAATGATTTCCTAATTAAGGAACAAATCTTACTGGTTGTAGTTCAGACAAGAACCCTCCCAAATCAGGCAGCACATGTTACTGCAAATTAACATCTACATAACTAATATCCTTATACACCTGTTCATTAAGCCAATTACTAAACACTGCTAAATGTCACCAGAACACTATGCTTAACAACGTGCATAGCTAGCATTGTATATCTTCAAGTGGATCTCAATACCTAGTCAGGTAATGGATATTTTAGGAAGGGCAAATAAAGTTGGCTGGGAGGTTTTAGGGAGGGTTTACCTCATTTGAAATAACCATTTAAATGCCAAAATTGAAGTATACTTCTTACTTCATCCCACTACTTGACAAACGTGTTGGTGGGAGCCCTTCTGGCTAAACTTTAACCTCTGTGAATACCTTACTCAAGCTCTGTTAATCCCTTTACCCACAAATTGGCTCAGGCTTTGTAAGTAGGGACTGATCAAGTACCTACAGGCCATTGCATACACCCAGAGGACCTCCTGTTCTATCAAATTTCCAAATTCATGTCACAAATCAATAAGTCCAGCAAGAAACCCTAAGAGCTAAGTGTGTCAAAGAGGACTACTGGGAAAACATCACTGTACGAATTATGAAGCTAAAACCCAGTGCTGCTGGGCTAATAGGGCATTTTTTTATTGAGAATACCGTTTGGGCGTTTATCATATCCAGTCTTTTCTTTCTTAATGTGGTCCGTATCAGACTTGTACAAGTACTGCATACAATTCAGTTTAATGCAGAAGGCAATTAACTTTTTTGAACAAGACGGAACAAAATAACACCCCAAGAGATGTGGAATCAGGGCCTCAACTTGACAATGTAGGATTTTTCAGTCTGGTTTCAAGTATACCAAGCATGTCTAAGAAGAAGGTCAGCGTTCTAGATCCCACCAGGGACTTATTCAAATAACAAAAACTGGGAAACTATCCTATAATAGTTTAAAAGAAACTTTTAAAAGAAAATTCTTTCTTCTAAAAAGGAAAATTCTAATCTCCTAGATATTTCTACATAATTGCCCAATAATTGTCTCCAATTTAGCACTTCTCTTGCCTGACTCCCAAACCTGCTTTAGTCTTTTTCTCAAAAAACGGCAACTCAATTCCAATTGTTCAAAAAAAAAAAAAATGGCACAGTCATCACTGAATTTCTTCCTTCACAGGCCACCTTTCAGTCTTTGGCAAATCCAGCATTTGAACAGTTCTCATCATCTCCACTTACACTGAAGGGTTTCAAGCCATCATTACTTCTAGCCCTTCTTTATTTATTGTTGTTCCATCGCTAAGTCGTGTCTGACTCTTTGCAACCCCGTGGACTGCAGCATGCCAGGCTTCCCTGTCCATCACCAACTCCCAGAGCTTGCTCCAACTCATGTCCATCCATTCGGTGATGCCATCCAACCATCTCATCCTCTGTTGTCCCCTTCTCCTCCCACCGTCAATCTTTCCCAGCATCAGGGCCTTTTCCAATGAGTCAGCTCTTTGCATCAGGTGGTCAAAGTATTGGAGCTTCAGCTTCAGCATCAGTCCTTCCAGTGAAATTTCAGGATTGATTTCCCTTAGGATTGGGGGGGTTTGATCTCCTTGCAGTCCAAGGGACTCTCAAGCGTCTACTCTACCACCACAGTTTGAAAGCATCAATTCTTTCACTGTATCCTGTCAATTCATTTTATTCCACCGTTCAGTACCCCTCAATGATTTTCTGTATCATTTTGAGTAAAAATAAAATTCTTTGCAGTAGTCTATAATGCCTTGCTTTTTTATTAAATTTAATTTTTTATTTTATATTGGAACATAGGTCATTTACAATATTGTGTTAGCATCAGGTGTACAGCAAAGTGATTCAGTGAAACAAATACACATATCCATTCTTTTTCAGATTCTTTTCCCATATAGGTTATTACAGAATATTGAGTATAGTTCCTGTATCATACAGTAGGTTCTTGTTGACTATTTTACATATAGTAATGGGTATGTGTTAATCCCAAACTCCTAATTTACCCCCCTCCCAATATTTCCTCTTTGGTAACCGTAAATTAAAATGCTTTACGTTATATTCCACGTCCTCTCCTTAGCTACTCTGACCTCATTACTTTCCTTTCATTCCTTCCTTCCAGCTACATTAGATTCTTTGTTGTTCTTCAAATATACCAGATCAACTCCCACAGGAGAGCCTTTGTATTCGAGTTTATATCACCACCAGATATTCCCTCACTTCTTCCACATCTTTGGTTAATGTCACTTTCTCATAGATATCTTTCCTGATGATGTGCTTCAAATCACAACTCCTCCCTACTGACACTCCTTTTCCCCTTTGCCTGCTTCATTTTTCTCCATAGCAGTTATCACCATCTGACATAATACATGATACTGTCTATGCCTTCCACTTTGATGTCAGCTCCATTTTAAAAAAGTTATTTGTGACTGTTTGTTCCCTGTTACATGCTAGCACCTAGATCTGTGCTGAAGAAGAATAGGTCCTCCAATTATTTTGGAATTTATCGATATCTTTTTTCATATATATATATATATAATATATATATATATAGGAATAATCCATATATATTCTTATTTATGCACAATGATTTATGTATAAAATTGTGTATTCCAGCATTGTTAGTTGCAAAAGATTATAAATCTTCACCAACTGGAGACAGATTCAATAAACTAAGGTAAATTAGACACTTTTTATAATACCAAAAGATTTGAAATGATCTGAAAGCTTTTCAAGAGAAGACTGCCTGATTAAACTGTGCTATGTCCCACTCAATGGACTACTTTGCTGCTGTATTCCTGACGAAGGAAACTCTTTATGGAACAATATGGAATAATTTTCATAAATACCAATAAATGAAGAAAACAGGGTATGCAAGACTGTACAGTAAATGCGAGCATTTGTTGGGAAAGTAAGAAAGAATACTGACATGTATTTGCTAGTATATGCATAAATGTTTCTAGAAAAATTTACAAGACATTTATTACAGTAGTTACTTCTATAGAAAGAACTAAGTATCTAAAAGAACTGATTTCTGTGTAACTTATGAAGAACTAAAGTGAGAAGCTTAGAGATTATGGTAGGGACCCAGGGACTCAGAGAAGTCACCAGATTTTTAAAAAATGCTTATGCAGACTGGAGCAATATACTCAAAAAAGGCATAGGCCTGATATGGAAGCCCCAAACAAACAAAATCAGATAAAAATGTGTGATCACCTCCACCATCCTAGACTCCTGGAAGGACCCAGGAGAACCTTGGAAAAACTGCTGAGGCAAATTCCGCAAATTGTGTAAGTGGCAGTCCTGGATAAGGCTAGATAGTCATTACTTTGGGCTTTGCAGGTCATACAGTCTCTGTTGCAATTCTATTCCATCCTCCCAACTGTCTCCTGAAGGAAGCTTCAGCCAATAAGCAACAAATAAGCATGGTGGTGTGCAAATAGCATCTATGAATTTAGAAAACTAGGTGGTTTTTCACATTTTCCTTTTGTAGTTTACCAATCCTTGACATAATAAGCGGTCAATAAGTAAGTATCTAGTCCTTCATCCTCTTCCTTTTGCAACTGTGGTCAATTTTTTCTTGCTTCAAGTTTTGAAAATGTGAGTAAATATTCAACCTTTTCTATGTAAAATAACACCTAGGAGTATTGCTTGATAATTCTGTTTTTCAGATAGTGTTCACATAATCAAACACATTTATATTCCTGATGCTTTTAAAAATGTGTCAACCCTACAGGGACCAGTGGTTTAGTCCCAGAATATAACTATCTCTTATTTATTCTCCATATGTTCTCATATGATTTTATCATATGTCTACATGTAAAATGACCATAAAAACAAATCAGGCTTAATAAAATTATAATATAAAATTAGTTTCTACCATGCCTTTGATATCTAGGTAGAATCAGAGCTCTTAAGCAGCTAGAATGTTTGATAATGTTTCACTTGGGATACACAGGTTTATGGGAAGATGAAAATCTGAGTTCTATAAACAAAGAAACACATAAATCAGAACTCTGAATTTCATACAATACAGTTCTCTTACTTTATGTACATAAAAATATTACCAAGTATCTCAATTTGGTGTGTTGCTGGCTGAGCTCACTGGGAAACAACCACAGTTACATTGTCTCTGTTTTGCCCTTTGGATTCCAACTGGTTTCAATTTTATCTTTCAGCGGTAATTTTCTTTAGCACAGAAACCACGTCAGCGTATTTTGTTGAAGGCAACTGAAGTATCAGAAAAATTTTGAGAGGGTAGAAGTGGAGATATCTGAAGTTTTCATTTCTTTTAAGTCAAGTTTAGTTTGTTGGTGACTTTCTATTTGAAAGCATTAAGCAATATGTGAGATTACTTTGGAAATGTTGGGAAGACATGTTCAGAACAAAGTTTAGAGTTACCCTGTGGCCACCTCATGCGACGAGTTCACTCATTGGAAAAGAGTCTGATGCTGGGAGGGATTGGGGGCGGGAGGAGATGGGGACGACAGAGAATGAGATGGCTGGATGGCATCACCGACTCGATGGACATGAGTTTGAGTGAACTCTGGGAGTTGGTGATGGACAGGGAGGCCTGGCGTGCTGTGATTCATGGGGTCGCGGAGAGTCGGACACGACTGAGCGACTGAACTGAACTAAACTGAAGACAAAAAAATTCATAACCCTCTTCCTTCCCTAATAATCATCCTGTTATACTACCAAGAATGTTGAATGCTTGACCCCATCTCCTTGTCCTTCCTTACTCTGTCATCTATTTATAATCTGGATTTGAATACACCCATAACTACAGAATCTAAATATCAAGATCTCTACAGGTAGGGCCTCAGGACCTGTATCTCTTAACAACTCCTGAGGTAATTCTAGATAGCAGCAAGATTTGGAACAACTGTTCTCTGGCATATAACTCAACACTTCGTAATAGCTCTTAAATAATCCCCAAATTGAAAAGTGCAAATATCATCAACAGCAACCCATGGAAGTCCTGTTAGTAATTTTTTCTACAGTTCAGAATCTAACACTGAAGGAAATACCTGCTCAACAGCTGGGCGCACCATAGTGACAAGTGATGAGATTTTAAAAGAAAGCAAATGATACTTCGGGAATACTATGTTTAAACCAATTATCAACTAGATATATCCCCTGAGAGCAAGGATCTTGCCCTATATTTCTATAATCTATCACTCTGCTAAGTACACAGAAGTACACATAAGTTTTAAGAGTAAATACGAATACATTTTGTACATTAATTAAAAACACGTATGTATATAATAAATCAATAGATAATACTAAAATTAATATTAGATACTAGGGCCTCTCTTCCTATTTTATAGACTCAGTTATCACTCTACAAGAAGAGAAGGGAAAGGAAAAAGCAATGATTTGTTGTTGAAAGGAAAGGGAAAGATAGTTAAAGACAGATTCATTCTTGTTTGATATAAACATGGTCCTATTTTTATCACGTTGCTGAAAACAATGAGGACATGTAAGACTTGGAATATGTAAAATAGTAAGAGGTAAAATATTTGATTCTATGAAAATTAGAGTTTCCCAAAAAAAAGGGAAAATTCAGCCTAACCAAAAAACACAGTAAAACTAAATAAGATTCTACTTAAGCAAGCAATTGGAGTTTGGTTTCATTACTTTTACATGTTAGGTAGCTGCCTGTATGCCTCAGACCAGTGGTCCCCAACCTTTTTGGCACCATGGACCAATTTCATGGAAGAAAGTTTGTCCATGGACTGGGGGTGGGGCTGGTTTCAAAATGATTCAGGCACACTACATTTATTTGCACTTTATTTCCAATCTAATGCCACCGCTGATCTGACAGGAGGTACCGGTCTATGGCACAGAGGCTGAGGTTCCCTGCCTTAGACCAATAGATGTCAAAAACCAAACTCTAGTGAAAGTACACAAGAATACTCTGTCTTATGCCAAGGTCAATTTTACTTAAGTTCCTAACTCGTAGCAGGTTGATATCACCTATAACAATGAGAATAATGATAACCTGAGTCCAGCATGTAAGCTATTCATCAAGATAAGTTAAATCAACTTCTATGAAATCTATTCCATGGATGCTCTTAGTTTAATATTGAGGCATCAATAACCATAACTGGTGTCTATGGGTGTATGTGTGCGTGTGTATCACTAAATAGATCATAGTTAGGTGACTTCCGTTTAACAATGAGCTTCCATGAGGTACTTTATTTCACTAAATGCCAGAAACCATTTGGATTCTACGCTTTTAAGAACTTAAAAAAATAAGTTTTTGGCTGAGGGCCCAGCTATAAGAAACTCTCTCCTGTGAGCACTATCTTTTAATAATACTAGATTCAGTGCTATAGAGCATTTTAAACATAACTGTAGTATGAAACAACGTAAGCCCAGTAGTTTATTATAGAATAATTGGCAATTGCCTTCCGTGTACCTCTTATTAATTTTGAGGCTAAAAAGAAGATAATAGAGAGTCCTGTATTGTTTATAAAGGCATGAATTAGATAAAAGCAATGGTTAAGACTAAATACTAAATCTCAGAGCAAAGCAAAACTCAATGTACATTGTAACCTCAAAATATTGCTCCCCAAATTCTCCGAAATCTGAAGAATTCAGATATAGCTTTCACCATATAAAGTCAAAGACATCACAAAAAGATTAGAATGAAACCTATGTTATGTGTACAAAAAAAAAATCAGAAATCCCTTGAATTGAAGGTTTTATTGGAAATGTAAAAGAGTAAGTAATAACCCAGGTAAGAAGAGAGCCGCTAATAGTCACAGACAGCAAATAAATTTGACTGGATCAGAAGAGCAACCTGCTGACACTTTTTCCTAGCAAACTATCTGTAACCGGCTGTGCTTGCTATTGGGCTTTACTTCACCCTAGCTTCATCAGCCCCATCACTGTAGTGGCTCATTGTTGCCTTCCTTGTGGCTGCCACCAAAGTGTGCCTCTGCTTTCAACCAGGAATTCTTTCAATCTGAACTTAAGTACTGGTCCTAACTACAGAGAGGGAGCAGGAAGCAGTACATAAAATTTGGAACAGAGGTGTCATAAAGAAATAGAATCAAATTAAAAGCTTCAAATTGGCTAATAAGAAATGATAGATTCCTTTCCAGTAAAGTGGTAAAAAACATGAACCCCAAGCTTGAGTGTGACAATCCATGAAGAAGAATGAAAAAAGTGCTAACATACCTAGCTTTCCACTCAGAGCTCATGGAAATAATCTGAAAAGACACTTAAAAAGGCAAAGATTACATCTGATATCTGGTATAGTATTTTTTATTTTTGCGGCGGTGCTTCCCTGGTGGCTCAGATGTTAAAGAATCTGCCTATTTTTAAAAGCCGAGGTACACAAGATACACTAGGAGTCAGTAAATAGAAAGGTAAATGGTTATACTTCTTCAAAATCACCCTTGAAGCTCTGCCACTAAAAGACATGAATTTTAATTTTATTACACATATGACATGAGTTATTACGCATACTTTTATTCTAGGTGCCTAATATAGATGAAACCATTACAGGTTCTAAATTTAAGCAATATTTGTCTACTGTCTACCTAGGACAAGTCTACCTAAAGTTAGAAAAAGTATGGCAGGACTCCTAAATGATTGCAAAATAATTTGTGCTCACCTGCCTTGATAACTGTGTGTCACACCTATATCTATCCATTAACACCCAAATAAAGTATCACTTTCTCTATGAAACCTCCAATTACCTCTACAATCTTTGCCTTCTACATCACTGCTAGGGCTTCTCTTATGGTTCAGCTGGTAAATAATCCACCTGTAATGCAGGAGACTTGGGTTTGATCCCTGGGTTGGGAAGATCCTAGAGGAAAGGAAAGGACACCCACTCCAATATTCTGGCCTGGAGAATTCCACCGACTGCATAGTCTATGGGGTTACAAAGAGTTGGTCATGAGTGAGTGAATTTAATTCACTTTTCATTGCTAAGGTATTTCCACATGTTGCCCTGCTTAACTATGGTTTATGTATGCATCTTTTTGCCTTTCCTAAGTTACAAACTCACAGGGAAGACATGTTTGATACAACTTTCTCTCCACATAAATCCCACCTCCCATAGTATCTAGAAAATGACAGTCAGATATTATGTAAATAAAACCTGTGAAATGTGAGAGTGGGAAGTGATTAGGGTGTAGAAGAGAAATGTGAACTTGATGCTCTTCTATATTTAAGATGTAACCGAAGCCTAAACAGAGATTGAACAGTCAGTGAGAAAGAACTCAAGACAGAAGATTAGACCCAGGTGAGGATGCCTGAAGTCACGGACACAGAGAAGAACAGCCAATTAAGAGGACAAAAAGAATAATCAAAAAGGTGAGAGAAACAGGAGAACACAATGTCCCCACAGTGAAAAAGGAAAGTGTTTCAATAAGAAAAAGTAGTCAACAGTGTGAAGCATAGCAGGATGGTCAAGCACAGTCTAAGTCCTCACCCCCAATAAAAAGACCAGAAGAAAACACGCCATTTCAGACCATACAGAGCAATTTTGAAAGAGCAATGAGAACAGAATCCATATTACAGGATGCAAAGGGAAATGTCAAAAAGACCACTCGAAAATTTAGGAAAAATAACTATGTAGAATATGAAAGAGACAGAAACAAAATGAATCCCAGCTTAGCATAAGTTTGCCTATTACAAGGAGGCATCTGATTGTCAAATTCAACAGCTATTATGCCAAAAATGATTTCAGTACAAACCCAGCATACAATGATTTACTGGACAAGATCAATAGAAACTGCAAAAGAGATTATACTGTTCAGCAATCCATGTTGCATCAATATCTACAATGGAATGAAACAAGTTGATACAATGGCCCAAAGCTTCCTGGAATTGCTCGATAACGAAATCAGGTAGGAAAAGAAAGTCCACATAGACAGTACGTAAGTACCACACCATCTTTATACTGATGACAAAAGAACATTTTCCAAGGTCATAGGAAGAGAAAAGTAGTATTTAGCACTACCAACTTCCAGGCTAGAAAATGTTTAGAGAACTAAATGTTTATACAACAAGCATGACCCACAAGGTCCTGTCAAGATCAATGGCAAAGAAACACAACAGCTCCATCTACCTAAGTCACCAAATGAACAAAATTGCTATGTTCAATGTTAAATGCTTCAGAAGCTGCAGCCTCTGACAGTTTTATTGAAATAACAAAAGTTTCTGGATCACAAAGTGTTGATGAAGATTCGAACACTGATATAATTCTGTCATATCAGGGCTAAACTAAAACAGTGTTCATTGACAACATTAGCTGAAGGAAATAAACTGGCTGTCACCCAATTACCCACAGTGTCCTGAAGGTATAAAATCTGGCAAGATGAAGAGTCAATGGCAGTTTTTAAAGCTTCCCTCTACACTGAGTCCAGCTACCCGAGACCAGCTAGGTAGCCTACAACAAGACAGAAGGTGGTTTTCTCAACTTCCTGATTGCACTCATAGTGTTAGTAAGAAAAAATATCCAAACGAAACAATAAAATGTGCTGGGTCAATGTACTTACAAAATCATGCTACTTCAAACAATTTCAGTGTGATACAACTAAACAAATAGTTGGCTTCCCTGGTAGCTCAGACAGTAAAGAATCTGCCTACAATCCAGGAGACCCAGGTTAGAGCAGCTCGGGAAGCACCCCTGAAGGAGGGCATGGCAATCCACTCCAGGGGGGTCACAAAGAGTCAGCATGACTGAGTGACTAACACTTCACTTCAGTTTCCTTATAGGGGGCAAAGTGTTATTCCAGGAAGGGAAAGAGTTCCAAGTAACAATCACCAGTCACTGACCTTAACAAACATAAGATCTCCAACATGCTTGCCAAATTTAACGTCTTGTTTTAAATTTCATTTAAAAGATGATTGCCTATACCTTCCCATGTCTTTATATGCCATGCATGAATTATCATCAAGTCCAAGCCAGGCTTCAGCAGTATGTGAACCGTGAACTCCCAGATGTTCAAGCAGGTTTTAGAAAAGGCAGAGGCACCAGAGATCAAATTGCCAACATCCGCTGGATCATGGAGAAAGCAAGAGAGTTTCAGAAAAACATCTATTTCTGCTTCATTGACTATGCCAAAGCGTTTGACTGTGTGGATCACAATAAACTGTGGAACATTCTGAAAGAGATGGGAATCCCAGACCACCTGACCTGCCTCTTGAGAAACCTGTATGCAGGTCAGGAAGCAACAGTTAGAACTGGACATGGAACAACAGACTGGTTCCAAATAGGAAAAGGTGTACGTCAAGGTTGTATATTGTCACCTTGCTTATTTAACTTATATGCAGAGTACATCATGAGGAACGCTGGGCTGGAAGAAGCACAAGCTGGAATCAAGATTGCTGGGAGAAATATCAATAACCTCAGATATGCAGATGACACTACCCTTATGGCAGAAAGTGAAGAGGAACTCAAAAGCCTCTTGATGAAAGTGAAAGAGGAGAGTGAAAAGGTTGGCTTGAAGCTCAACATTCAGAAAACAAAGATCATGGCATCTGGTCCCATCACTTCATGGGAAATAGATGGAAAAACAGTGGAAACAGTGTCAGACTTTGTTTTTTTGGGCTCCAAAATCACTGCAGATGCTGATTGCAGCCATGAAATTAAAAGACGCTTACTCCTTGGAAGGAAAGTTATGACCAACCTTGATAGTATATTAAAAAGCAGAGACATTACTTTGGCAACCAAGGTCCGTCTAGTCAAGGCAATGGTTTTTCCCGTGGTCATGTATGGATGTGAGAGTTGGACTGTGAAGAAAGCTGATCGCCGAAGAATCGATGCTTTTGAACTGTGGTGTTGGAGAAGACTCTTGAGAGTCCCTTATACTGCAAGGAGATCCAACCAGTCCATTCTAAAGGAGATCAATCCTGGATGTTCATTGGAGGGACTGATGCTAAAGCTGAAACTCCAATACTTTGGCCACCTCATGCGACGAGTTGACTCACTGGAAAAGTCTCTGATGCTGGGAAGGGTTGGGGGCGGGAGGAGAAGGGGACGACGGAGAATGAGATGGCTGGATGGCATCACCGACTCTGTGGACATGAGTTTGAGTGTACTCCAGGAGTTGGTGATGGACAGGGAGGCCTGGCGTGCTGTGATTCATGGGGTCGCGGAGAGTCGGACACGACTGAGCGACTGAACTGAACTGAACTGAATAGTACCCAATGAAAATAAAACATTAACTTTCTTTCTAACATTTGATATTATTAAGAAGAATTGATGCTTTTGAAACGTGGTGCTGGACAAAACTCTTGAGAGTCCCTTGGATAGCAAGGAGATCCAACTAGTCCATCCTAAAGGAAATCAGTCCTGAATATTCATTGGAAGGACTGATGCTGAAGCTGAAACTCCAATACTTTGGCCACCTGATGGGAAGAACTGACTCACTGGAAAAGACCTGAAGCTGGGAAAGATTGAAGGCAGGAGGAGAAGGGGATGACAGACCGTTAGATGGCATCACCGACTCAATGGACCTGAGTTTGAATAAATTCCAGGAGTTGGTGATGGACAGGGAGGCCTGGCATGCTGCAGTCCATGCCGTTGCAAAGAGTCAGACATGACTGCGCAACTGAACTGAACTGAAAAGCAAGAATGATTATTTGCTGGCAGTTTTCTGGGTTGGCCTTCTAATGCCTCTGATCATTATCAGTTTGAAAATACACAATCTCTGTATGAATTTTGCTAAAGTAATTCCAGTAATATATAATCCATACTAAAAATGCACACTCGAGAGAAAACCTACCTTCTATACAAAATGGAATGAAATTTCTTTGGCATAAAATACCTTTGGGAATGAGTTACCTCTTAGCAAAATAAAGAGTATCAAAATAATAACAAAAAACCTGTCAAATAAAATAAGAGAGAAGACACTGCATTTTCAGCAGTTATTAAATGCTAGTTTACCACCACATTAAGGCTCTTACAGCTACATCCTAAATACATGGCCACATTAAAACAAATCAATGAAACTAAAATGCATAAACACACATAATAAAAAAAAACACTATTTCAAGCTGATCACCTGAAAAATGAAAGAACCATTCTATTAAATGCAACATAAGTCAAGAAGTGTTTGTCCTTTTTTCTCTTCACTCCTTCCTAGAAATTGTCTTACTGCTTTAGGAAATGAAATTACATAACATCAGATATGGGTGGTCTCACGATATTCTAAACTATATTAATATATGTGTGTTACATATAAATAATATGATATGCATCAAAACAGGAAACTACTGAATTACTCCTTAGTTAAATTGCTATAACAATTCTGGAAACTTTCTCTTCATTGACATCGAAGTTCAGAGACTTCCCTGATAGTCACATCCATGCTTCTGACCAGACTTTGGTTTTCCACATTGTATTCTTTCCTTCTACCTACTCCTTGAATATTAGTGACCCCAAGGTCCCCATGCTCTCAGCTTTTTATGTTATACTTTCACCCTGTGTGATCCTCTCCCCTGGCACTGATCATTAGTCTATGTGCTTATGTTTCCTGAATCTTTTAACTCCAGTTAATTTCTTTCCCCTGAGTTGTAGACTCATAAATCTAAGTTCTTACTTCTTCCACAGGACCTATAAATAAAGATGCTCCAACATGAACTCAACTCCACTAATGTGAAAAGTGGTTTGTCTGCTTCCTACACTGGTTAAAGGCATCATAACCCAATATCTACCATACAAGTAAGAAATCATCGAGTCATCTTTGACCCTTCTCTGACTAAGGTTACTCTACACTGCACTAAATTCTGCCTCTCTTTCTACTGTCTTGTTCAGTGGTTTAGTCCCTCAGATGCGTCTGACTCTTTCGTGACTAGCTGAACTGTAGCACACCAGGCTCTTCTGTCCATGGGATTCTCCAGGGAAGAATAGTGGAGGAGGTTGTTATTTCCTCCTCCAGGGGATCTTCCGGACACAGGGATCAAACCTGCATCTCTAGCATGGCAGGCGGTCTCCGACATTGTAGGTAGATTCTTGACTGACTCAGCCACCAGGAAAGCACAACTACCTACTTGTACTAACTATACAAGTAAGAAACTTATCAAGTCATCTCTGACCCTTCTCTGCCTAAGCCTACTTTACACCCCAGAAAATTTTGCCTCAGTCTCTACAGTGTTTTCAGTGTCTTCCTCAATTATTACTTATCTCACTCATTCATTAACCCATTTATTCTACAGCTATGTACTATGGTAGACAATATGAATGCAAAAATAATTAAAGCACCACCTCTGTCTTAGGAAAAAAACAAATGAGTAACCAACAATACATCAGGATGTATGAAAAAGCTATGAATTTTAAGTCGTCTTCTGGATTTTTGTTTTGAATTTTTTTCAATCTATTCTATTTTTCCTACACATTCATTACTGTGGTTGCTATCTAAAAATATTATGATGCCACTACTTACACAATTTTTTTTTCACTACCTTATACGCTAAGGCTTAAGTAATAAGCATGGCATTCAGGGCTTTTCAAAACCTGTGGGTGTTGTGCGCTAAGTTGATTCAGTCATATCCGACTCTTTGCAACCCTATGGACTGTAGTCTGCCAGGCTCCCCCATCTATGGGATTCTCCAAGCAAGAATACTGGAGTGGGTTGCCATGCTCTCCTCCAGGGGATCTTCCTGACCCAGGAATCGAACCTGTCTCTTATGTCTCCTGCAATGGCAGGCGGATTCTTTATCGTTAGCACCACCTGGGAAGCCCTTCAAAACCTGACTGGAAATTAAAGTAACAGACCCCAGAGAGCCCAGTGATCCAGCCATACCACAGTACTCGCCATTCCTAGAAAAATTTAGTAAATTCCAAGCCTATGTGTCTTAGCTGAAAGTTCTTTCTATCCCACGCCTTCTCAGCCTGAAAACATTTGGCTGGGCTAAAATATCATCTCCTCTGGGATGCCTTCCTGAACTCTTTAAAGCAAAATTAATTATCCCTCCTCTGGGCCTCTATAGCTTTTTGTTTCCAGCATGTATGTAGCACTTAATATACTACATTATCATTAGTTTAGATATCCAGCTCCCTGATTAAATATGGGTGTCTTATAGACATCAGCCATATCTGAATCATATCTGAATCACTGGAAACTATTAGCAAGTTGGTCCATAACAGGCATTTTTAAAACATGTTTGCTCAATTGGATGAAAGTACTACTTTTCCACACCATAAAAATCTTTAAAATTCTATGCATTAGAAATGAAAACATATTCTTGTTAACAAATTAAAACCCAGCCTTTCCATAGTTATTGGACAACCCTTATAACCATAATTAAATTAGTTTTAAGATGTCACACCTATTCATTGCTGCATATTGCATTTAACAACAGTGTTTCTATGATTGATTTGCTTTCTTTTCCCATCATTAGCATGAAACCTAACAGTTGGCAATGTGTTTCCCTGGTAAAACCCATTATTGGTGGCAGATAACAACAGATTTTCCTATGGCAAATTCATAGTGTCAAGTCACCCTACATGAGAAGCAAAGCTTCTGTCAGTGTTTCTAGAGCCTGAAGCAACTGCATGTAGGCAGATTTCGCTCAACGTCCTCCAGTTTTGAGCTGAAAATTCAGAAACCACACACATATAATAGAAGCACACATGCATTCATTATTAAGAGCCCATTAGTAAGTTACTGCTCTATGTAGACTGCATTTGATTTTTTTTTCTTGGTCTCCCCGCCCCCCATCTTTTTAAAAAAAATTATTTGTGAAAGAGGAAGATGATCATTCTGTGGAAGTGGGACTAGAAACTATACTTGGTGACAAAACATAGTCCTAGAAATCACCTCTTAAAGCAATGTGATTCTTCAATAGTCCATTATAATATTTTTTCTTGCTATAAAAATAAGTATTGATATGTAACTAAGTCGTGTCCAACTGTGCCCCTGTGGACTGCAAGACGCCAAGTCTCCCTGTCCAACACCAACTCCTGGACACTGTCCAAACTCATTTTCATCAAGTCAGTGATGCCACCAACCATCTCATTCTCTGTTGTCCCCTTCTCCTCCTGATGTAACTAAGTAACTCTTCCTTATGTAACTATGTAACTCTTTCTAAAGTAACTATGCAACTCCTCTATGTAACTAAGTTGTATCAGAAAAAGACTGGACACCATAATCTCTGTATTCAAGTACTCTCATGTGTAGGAAACTACAAGATAAAAGTGATTTTGAGATGTCATGGGCCCACAAAAAATGGGTGACCTGAACTTTTGTTTCTGAAAGTGTGCCAGAATATATACCCTGACTTATGCCCCACTGAAACAGCTAACTGTGATGAATCTTTTAAAAATAATCTTAAAAGCATAGATAATCTGGCTAGAAAGTAAGGAATCAGTGGAGGCCAAAAACTAAGTGAAAGAACTAAGAAAGGTAAATATCAGTAGAGCCAGCTTTGACCTTGAGTGAATTTGCCAAATCCAGATGAACTTGAGCTTCTTTCCAAGGCATCAGCTATGAGGGAATTGAAACCAAATCCAAGGCAAGATCAAAGTGGAAAGAGAAATAGAAAATGGTCCTATAAACCTCAGAAGACTACAACTCAGTTTAACAGTAAATTAGAAATAAAATTGCTCATCTCCCAAGGGGCCTAAGAAGAAAATTGCCCATAGCAAACCTTGGTGCTAAATGGAAATGATAAAAACCTTCTCTGAGTATTCCTAGTTGAAAGTCAGTCCTCATGCAGCTTGAATTAACACTTCCTGGAGTCTTAAAAACTTAAGCCAAAATTTTAACATGATTTTAGCTTGGTAGCCACCAAGCAATGGCAAATATGAACCTCCTCTAAAGGACATTAACTCTCACATGAGGCCTTAAAATGTTCCCAAAAATAAACATACAAGAAATAACATGTTTCATATGTTTAAAGAAATATAAGAGATTGACATTATTAATAAAGAGTTAGATACATGAAAATAATAATACCAATAATATGCAGATCTGCAAAAGAACCCAATGAAACTTCTTAAAATTAAAAGAAAAAAAGTAAGAATTAAAATTTAAAAACTCAAGAGGCTGGTTTACCAGTAGAGTTTAAGAAAGATTCATGAAGTGGAAGATACAGCTGAACAAATGTTCTAGAGTATAGCACTTAAGAGATACATAGGCAGAAAATGTGAAACAGACATTAAGAGAAATGTAGCATAGAGTGACAAGGTATAATTTCTACAAGTCGATTTCCAGAAGGTTAGAAAAGGGTGAATGGGGCATAGGCAATATTTGAGGAGATATTACAGAAATACACAAATACACGGATTCAGGAAGCTTAATATATATATGTGTGTGTGTGTGTGTGTGTGTTTGTATGTATGTATATCCCAAGTAGGATAAATGAAAAGAAATTGACACCTAAATACAGTGATGTAAACTCTAATACAAAAGATAAACAGATGATCTTAAGAGCAAATACATAGAAAAGACATTACCTTAAAAGGAATGAACACAGCTAACCTATCAACAAGAGAAGCCAAAACTGGGGGACTGGTCTCTTCAATGTGCTGAGAGAAAATAATAACCCAGAATATCTAGACAAAATATTTTTCAAAACAAGACTTAAAAAAGGTAGTTTCAAGAATCCGACCCAAGAGTACCTAACTAAAAGAAATCATAAACCACATATTTTAATGAAAAATTATTCTAGCAGGAAGGTGGAAAATATATAAAACTGTGTGGAGCAAAGAAAGATGGCAAATCTAAATAATGATGTCACAATTCAACTGCAACAACAACACCAGTTTCATAGATGATGGTGTGTATACCCCAAGATTCAGAAATTTCACTTCTAGGAATACACTTTAAAAGAATTTTCACCCAAGACTAGACTGGCATTTCAAAGCCTACTGGATAGATCCTCCTTGATTCTAAGAACTAGCAAACCAATCTCATACTTTCCAAGACCCATTCATCATCTTCCTCTAGGTCTTTTCTTCCTCCCTCTTTCCCTTCCCTAGTTATGTTAAAAGTATGGCCATCTTCCCAGTCACAGACTTACTTTTAACTCTTGAAAGTAAAAGTCACTCAGTCCTGTCCGACTCTTTGTGACCCCATGGACTATACAGTCCATGGCATTCTCCAGGCCAGAATACTGGAGTGGGCAGCCTTTCTCTTCTCCAGGGGATCTTCGAACCCAAGGATCGAACCCAGGTCTCCCGCATTACGGGCAGATTCTTTACCAGCAGAGCAAAGGGAAGCCCAAGAACACTGGAGTGGGTAGCCTATCACTTCTCCAGCGGATCTTCCCGACCCAGGAATCAAACTGGGGTCTCCTGCATTGCAGGCGGATTCTTTACCACCTGAGCTATGAGGGAAGCCCACCTTTAACTCCTACCTATATCCTTTTACACAACAGTAGTAAGTTCTCTAGTCCTAGAGATTCTAACTTAAAGGGAAATCTCTTATTCAGACCTCAGACCCTTCCAATTTAGCAACTCCACTAGAGGTCTAAATTTCTTAATCAGTTAAAGTTGGGATTTCTTAGTCTAGTAATTAAAGGCCCTCATAATCCAGTTCAAACATATCTCTCTAATACCATTTTCTGCCATTTTCTCTAAATTGTCCCCCTTTCATCTCTAACATGAACTCTGCAGTCTAGCCATATGTTAACACACCTGTTGTTGCCTGAGGAAAGGACATAAGTGCCAGGTTTTCCAACATACAATTCGTTCTGCTGAAAATACTTTTATTCCTTCTCAGACACATTACCTAAATACCTGAATCTCATTCATCCTTAAAGGCCCAGGTAACTTACCTCCACTGTCATGACATTTTCCACGATCTCCCCTTCCCTCATTCCCTTAAAACCAGCACCATTTCATCTCAATCTCACCTACAGGACTTTGGTGTGTTTGGTATATTCTTACTACCTGTATGAATGTCTTGTTCTTGAATATTAAGCTCTCATAGATGTAAGGATCCAAGTCTCATTTAATCATCTTGGTATTAGTGAATTGGCTTTCATGTAGCTCAATAAATATTGTTTGATCAATAAATCGGCCTTAAAAGCATATTCATTCAGCAATCGCTATAATGATGACCTAAAAACTGAATCATGAGCATCCAAAATCCCTGTTGTTTGTCAGTATTTATTTTTAACTAAAGAACCTAATGGGGTAAATGACAAAAAATCAAGTTGGCACAAGTTCCTCACAGGCTGTCCTATCTTAGATGAAATAGGAAAAACGGCTCTTCTTGAGCTTAGGTAGGTGACTTTACTATAGAAATGAGCCATAGAAAAGAGGCTGGTTGTGGTTGTCATTTTCATTCTTGTAGACAAACTTTTGGATTAATTATAGAAATCCCACATTATTATTAAAAATATTTTCACCTATTTAATAAAAATGTACATCAAATTGAAAGGCATAGTAGATATATCCCATAGCCTATTGAAATTCCTATGGGATCAGGGCAAGGGCTTAAAAAAAAAGAAAGAAGGAACAAGGAACAAAAAAGATCGTTTTATAGCAGGAAGATCGCACAGAAATAGATATTATGAAATGTTAAACTAGAGAACAGATATATGTGTCTCTTTCTATATATTTGAGAATATTTCAAACCCCAGATTCTGCAAACACCTGTTAAACATACTCCCTAAACCCATCAAGCCAGCAGCTGTGTGATCCATTCACACACTCCTAATACCACCTGGGAAAACTCAAATTGTACAGCCATGTTCGTAAAAGAAAATAAATAAATGTCTCTGCTGAATTTCTACTCACCCTGTATCATCAAAGTTAACAGCCCTGCCAAGGGAGATTATACAATTAAGAATTAAAATCTTAATGACTTAAATATTGTAATCAGTCTTTGATAGCACCTTAATTAAATGATAGATGGCCAGAAAGGTAGAAATTTAAAGTCTCTTTATATCAATAATAGAAATTAGAGTGACAATATATTTAATATTTATATTATTCTAGATACTACATAGGAAGAGACACTAAATACAGTGTTTTGAGAATTTATGCAAAATAATACTTTAAAAAAATCATTCTATAAACCTACAAACCATGTTACATCCTTCTTGCTACATGTCTGCTAATTCAGAACACAATATTCCACATAATTTGCTTTAAATTCAGCAAGTAACACTACTGAAAGTAATGAATGCATAGACAATCACTGAGTCAGTATGAAGAATAAAATAGAAATAAATGTCAAGTTTTCCAAAGACAAGACAAATCAAAGGAAAAAGCACTACAAAAAATCATAAAGCAGCTGGACATATTAAATAGGGTCCTGAGGCAAAAATCTAGTTTAATGTAACACTCAAAGAGCATAACAAAGTTCTTCTGTTCCCTTAAGCTAAGCAAATATCTTTGTATGGTTTCACAAAACTGACACATTTGAATAAAGTCCAAAGATGACTCCAGTTTCAATGTTAGTATTTCCTTTCTAGAGAGGGGGAAAAAGAAAAAAAAAACAAACATGGTTCAATTATTTGTAAGTTGTTGATATCACATATAGATTAGGTCAATCTGAAAGAAAATTGCTAAATATACCCTCAGAATTATGCTGCTACTACTTAATGAACCAAGTGAGAATACATGATTATTCACAAGTCAAGAGGCAATAAAAAGAAAAGATGAATCAAAAAGAGGCATCAGTTAAAAATATACCTAGTTTGTACATATCCACATTTCAAAAAGCAAGCACTTAGGAACTGTCATTGTCATGGTAAAGAGGGAAATGATACATCATCAATTCCAAGATATGGTTTAGAGAAAACCTAATAGCTAAAAATACAAGATTTTAGGAAAAATTTACTTCGGGAGAGATAAAAGTATATCTGTTTTTACTATCAGATATGGCACTTGTAATGAAGAGAGAGAAAAAGCTTCAAATGCCATTATATTTCAGGCTCTGAGCTTATGCCTTAGCAACCTAACGAGTAATGTATCCCACAAACTGATCTAATGCAGTCTGGTACGCAGGGACCATACTTATAATCAGCTTCATTGAAAACACCAGTAATTCAGCTTTTAAAGAAACAGAGCTCCTTGCACAGTACATTAAATATAATAAGTGCTTACTTAATGTTTTGAGCATAAAATAACATATCTAAGTGTGTTAACTAGGTTTCTGTTGCTGTAGCTCCATGTATGCTTATCTCTAGAAAGGTCAATTATCAAGTAATGCAACAGTGAAGAGAAAAATGTAGATGCTTAGGAGGAGAAAAGGAATTCAAATAAACAGGGTGATTTCAGAAAATAAAGTAGAACTCTGAATGTAGGAGTTTTGAATTGAATTATTCAATTCACTGAATATTTTAGGACATTGTTTCATCAACAGTTATTTCCCAACTGCGATAAAGATATGTTCAGAGAAATCAAATTATTTGTACATAGAAAACTCTATGAAACCCCATAACTTGAGAGATTTTTTAAGATGAAAATATAAATTGTTCATCTGTAGTACTCCACAGTGGACTACTTTTTTATAATTTATTTATTTACTTTTGACTGTGCTGAGTCTTCATTGGTGAGCAAGCTTTCTCTAGTTGCAGTGAGCAGGACTACTCTAGTTGCAGCGTGCCAGCTTCTCATTGTGGGGGCTTCTCTTGTTGCAGAGCACAGGGTCTAAGTCATGAGGGCTTCAGAAGTTGCAATATGCAAGCTTAGTAGTTGCAGCTTGTGGGCTCCAGAGCATAGAGTCAGTAGCTGTGGTGCACAAGCTTAGCTGCCCTGTCACATGTGGGATCTTTCTGGATCGAGCAGATGTCCCCTGGGTTGGCGAGGGGATTCTTTATCACTGAGCCACCAGGGAAGCCCTCCATAGTGAATTAGTAAAGTTATTGTTTAACTGAAACTTTCTGATACAGAAACAGATTTTCTCACTAAAATCACTTTTCTAATTCTGTTTGATATTTCAATTTCTTATTTTATTAACTACATTACCAAAATAAATAGGGTATTAATACATGGCCATTACACAAGTTAGCAGGATTTTCTTTACGTTAGGGCAGGTAAGTAGCATTTTCCTTCCTCATCTTATACACTACTTATTATTTTTTTCAATAAAGTTCAGTTCAGTTCAGTCGCTCAGTCGTGTCCGACTGTTTGTGACCTCATGAATCACAGCATGCCAGGCCCCCCTGTCCATCACCAACTCCTAGAGTTCACTCAAACTTATCTCCACAGAGTCGGTGATGCCATCCAGCCATCTTATTCTCGGTCGTCCCCTTCTCCTCCCGCCCCCAATCCCTCCCAGCATCAGAGTATTTTCCAGTGAGCCAACTCTTCGCATGAGGTGGCCAACGTATTGGACATTCAGCTTTAGCCTCAGTCCTTCCAATGAACACCCAGGACTGATCTCCTCTAGAATGGACTGGCTGGATCTCTTTGCAGTCCAAAGGACTCTCAAGAGTCTTCTTCAACACCACAGTTCAAAAGCATCAATTCTTTGGCACTCAGCTTTCTTCACAGTCCAACTCTCACATCTATACAAGACCACTGGAAAAACTTTAGCCTTGACTAGACGGACCTTTGTTGGCAAAGTAATGTCTCTGCTTTTTAATATGCTATCTAGGTTGGTCATAACTTTCCTTCCAAGGAGTAAGTGTCTTCTAATTTCATGGCTGCAATCACCATCTGCAGTGATTTTTGAGCCCAAAAAATAAAGTGTGACACTGTTTCCATTGTTTCCCCATATATTTCCCATGAAGTGATGGGACCAGATGCCATAATCTTAGTTGATTACAATTAGCCTACCCATATTTGAGATAATTTCATACCTCTATCAGAGAAGGCATTGGCAACCCACTCCAGTACTCTTGCCTGGAAAATCCCATGGGTGGAGGAGCTTAGTAGGCTGCAGTCCATGAGGTCTCTAAGACTTGGACACGACTGAGCGACTTCACTTTCATTTTTCACTTTCCTGCATTGGAGAAGGAAATGGCAACCCACTCCAGTGTTCTTGCCTGGAGAATCACAGGGACGGGGGAGCCTGGTAGGCTGCCTTCTATGGGGTTGCACAGAGTTGGACACGACTCAAGCGACTTAGCAGCAGCAGCAGCAACTATATTTTTAATGCTTTGCCTTCTGTTAATTTTTTCCCCTTCATTCCAATAACAATGAACACACACCTAGCATCTAGGTATTGCTTTGCCATGCAATTTCCCACTGGAAGGAATCAGGCTCCTTAGAAAAATAGCTGATTCCAGGGCTATGGAAGAGTAAGTATAAGATGAAACTAAAATATCTTTATAAACTGGTCCCATCACTTCATGGGAAATAGATGGAAAAACAGTGGAAACAGTGTCAGACTTTATTTTTTTGGGCTCCAAAATCACTGGAGATGCTGATTGCAGTCATGAAATTAAAAGACGCTTACTCCTTGGAAGGAACGTTATGACCAACCTTGATAATATATTAAATAGCAGAGACATTACTTTGCCAACCAAGGTCCGTCTAGTCAAGGCTATGGTTTTTCCCGTGGTCATGTATGGATGTGAGAGTTGGACTGTGAAGAAAGCTGATTGCCAAAGAATTGATGCTTTTGAACTGTGGTGTTGGAGAAGACTCTTGAGAGTCCCTTGTACCGCAAGGAGATCCAACCAGTCCATTGTAAGGGAGATCGATTCTGGGTGTTCATTGGAAGGACTGATGCTAAAGCTGAAGCTCCTATACTGTGGCCACCTCATGCGACGAGTTGACTCACTGGAAAAGACTCTGATGCTAGGAAAGGTTGGGGGCGGGAGAAGAAGGGGACGACCGAGAATGAGATGGCTGGATGGCATCACCGACTCTGTGGAGATAAGTTTGAGTGAACTCCGGGAGTTGGTGGACAGGGAGGCCTGGCATGCTGTGATTCATGGGGTCGTGGAGAGTCAGACACGACTGAGCGACTGAACTGAACTGAACTGAACTGCATTTGCACACTGAGTATTTTGAGGGAAAATGACACAACTGGGAAGAGTCATATCACTCTAAAGTAATAATAATCAAACTTATTTGCAAAGCAGAAACAGACACAAAAACATAGAGAATGGACATATGGATACCAGGGGAGGAAGAAGGGCGGGACAAATGGGAGATTGGGATTGACATATATACATTACTATGTATAAAAGAGACAATTAATGAAAGCCTATTGTATAGCACAGGGAACTCTATCTACTCAATGCTCTCTGGTGACCTCAATAGAAGGAAATCCAAAAGAGAGGGAGTATATATATATATGACTCACTTTCCTGTAAAATAGAAACTAATGCAACATTGTAAAGCAACCATACTCTCACAAAATTTCATAAAAATAAATTGATAATCCATTTCAAATGAATACTCAATATTGACCAACAATGACTGCAACTATTTACCAACAATTATTTCAATTTGTTTCTGATGATCAACTCCTCATCAAATCAACCCACACAGTTGCCAAACTGTTAGGTGATGACTCTGATGACTAACTCATGAGAAAATAGAAACCTCTAATCAAATGGAAACATCCTCATCATGTCACTAGCAAATAGACCTGCATTTATACCATCTTCTTCCTTCCTATTATGAAGGAGAAAAGGATCCTCCTATCAAAATTAAGTTCTTCTACATGTGGATCTAGTACTCCTTCCTTTGCAGTTTTTTATCACTTTCTACATCTTCAACCTTTCTTTCTCAACTCTATTATTCCCAATAGCATTCAAAGATGTTCTAGCATTTCCCATCCTAACAAATAAATAAATCTCCTAATACCATACCCCTCACAGATGACGATTTCTCTGAGATCGTCCAGAACCCAGCTTCTAAACAGTTATCTAGCCACAGTGCGTACATCCCCTCACTTCCTATTTCACTCTTCAATTCACTCACTCCTTCATGATATCTAGGTCAAACTCTACTGGGAAAATTCCTAAGGGCATCAGTGACCTCAATGCTGCCAACTCAATGGATATTTCATTGTCCTCCTCCCTAATCTGTCAGATCATATCTTAATTCTTGGAACATTTTCTTATGCTGATCCTTTGACATTACATTATTTCACATTTTTCTTGCCATAATTATCTCAATTTGCTTTGCTGAATCTTCCTTTCTCCAATCTTTAACTGACAGAGGACACTAGGATTTGATCTCACACTTCCTCTTATTCTCCAAGTACACACTTTTACAAAATGATATCATGCAGACACATCATTTTATTTCTATGTGGCAGTGATTTCAAATTAATATCTTTAGCTATAATTAATCTTTGGAATTACAGACTCAAATTCAACTACTTACCTGACATCTTCACTGTGATCTCTGTCTAGAAGATATCTCGAACATAACATGGCCAAAGCAACATTCTTTATTCCTAACCCTGACACTACCACTACTCAAGTCTTTCATTTCCAAATAGATGGCACCATCATTCAGTTTTATAGGCCAAACAATTAGGAGCTTTTCTTGAGTATTTGATTACCCCAAGACTGGAGTCAAAAACAGCAAAACACTGAACAAAACAATCTGAGAAAGAGTGAACTAGTGAAGAAGGAAACCCAAAGAGTATGAAGTCATGTATTAATGATAGACAAAGTGATCTGCTGAGAGGTGAATACAATAATTAAGAAGCAAACACTGAAGGTCATTGGTGATCTTGACAATAGTAGACTCAGAGGTGTGATGAGGGTGAAAGTTTAGTTGGAGGAGATTAAAGAGAGTAAGATGAGAACACCAAGTTACCAACCAACAGAGACATCTTTCAAGGGGTTTTGCTGTTTAGAATGCTGACAGATGAGTACTAGTTGGAGAAGGCTATGTGGTCAAGAGTGGTTCTAATTTTTTTTTTTTTTTGAGAGACAGAGGAGATTGTCAGGCATGTTAGCCTGTTGCTGGAAACGACCCATTCATAAGTTAAAAATAAATATAGCATGGGAAAAGGGGGTTAAATCACTGAGAAGTGGGAGCCACTGCTTAAGTGGACAGGTTATTCTACAGATGGAGGGATTCACTGGTGCATAGTCATAGGAAATAGTATGTATACAGATGCAGGGCAATTTGGTAGATGAAGGAAATCTTAGGTGAGTGCTTCTAGATTTGTCAAAGAATTATCAGGCAGGTAATCAGTGTGTGGTATATCTGTGTGAGTCTGTGTGGTGTGTGCTTTGGGGATTGAGAAATTGGGCATGAAAGAGACTGAAAAAGAGAAAAATTAGCTTTGTTAAATAGAAGCTACTAGGTGATTTACGAGGTACAACTAAATGCCTATTTGGTCATATGTGAGATTTAACCAAAAAAGGTATATATCTAGTTTAGTGGGTTTTCATTTACTGCAAAATTAGAATTTCTTATTATACAGCAAAATATTCTGTGGGATAAAACAACATTACATACTTCCAATGTATGCCCAAACATAAACTCCATTATACTGGTTCACAAATTAAATGGTATTCTTGTTAACAAGTTTTCTGTTTTTCTTTAAATGTCTATTTCTGTATAGAGATGTCACAAATTAATTTGAAGATATAGAAGCATACAAATAATATTGCACTGTGGTAAAACTCGGCACATTTCAAACATGTTTCTATTATTCTGTGGTTTATCATTACATGATCAGAAAGCATTATGTCTTAATGTCAAGAGTATTTATTTAAAATTATATCAAGTAAGCAAGCTTTATTTATAATACTAGCAGCACTGGCTGAAATTATTTGCCTTCCTTTTAGCATTTTAATTTAGAGCTTTCTAAATGCAAATTAGGGAAAGAAACTCTCTGCTCACTAGATGGTAAGTAGCTTTTGTGTGTGTGTGTGTGTGTGTGTTTTTAATATATCAATTGTATTAGTGGTGTTATTTTATTGGAAGTATATTTACTTACAACCATCATGCATGGCCCTCAAAATGTTTTATAAATATTAAAACCATGCCTACAATTCCCTCCTTTGAAATCTCTGAAATGTACCATTAAAATTATCCTACAGAAAAGGTAAAATATCACTATTTTTGCATAAAGAAATAAACTGATAATCTAGACAACTGACTTTACCAACAGAGGGAAAAAAAAAAGATTATCTGAATCTATTACCTCTCCCAACAAACACACCCAGTATTTAATTATAAAATAAATCCATGAAACATCCCAGTCTATAAAATTCCCTCTGCTCTGGCCTTTCAATTCTCTGCTCTATTTTTATTACAGGGAACTAAAACACTATGGAGCTAAGTAACAGAGGGAGTTTTCAAAAAGTCATCAAATCCTCTCTCTGACAAGCAAAGATGGCAAAACAAAAGATAAAGCCATTTGTGAAAAATGGCTCATTTTAGGTTCTCTAAAACTGAAATGCTAAAACAGGTGAAGCGTGCCCACATTCACAAAAAAGCATTTATTCATTTAAAAAAGAAATACCAACAGAGATTTTCAGTCATAAATTTATGAACTTTAATATCAAGAGACAATGTCCATTTGATTTTGCCAGCCTTCATACTGAATAAAACAAAATATTTAAAACATCCAAATAAGTAAATTTGAGCTATCAAAACTACTGTCCATTATTTTGATCTACAGATATTGCCAGGCAAGTATGATTTAAAAATCCAAACACTAAGTTTGCTTGAAAAATAAAAGCATCTTCAATTGATGTTATACATACTTAAAAATAGCTAGCTGAAAAATTGATTTATTTAGACCAAATACTGTGAGTTCCAAATTTTAGCAGTGCTTTGCTTCCTTGGTGGCTCAGAGGTTAAAGCATCTGCCTGCAATGCAGGAGACCTGGGTTTGATCCCTGGGTAGGGAAGATCCCCTGGAGAAGGAAATGGCAACCCACTCCAGTATTCTTGCCTGGAGAATCCCATGGATGGAGGAGCCTGGTGGGCTACAGTCCATGGGGTCGCAAAGAGTCAGACACAACTGAGTGACTTCACTTTCACTTCACTTTTCAACATAAACTCACTTAAATTTTACCTCAGTGTCAATGTAAGTAGCAAACAAAACAAATAAAATGATAAGAGGCAATGCTTTCTCCAGTTTAGTGATAATTGTTTCATTTCTTTTATTCTTATGAGATTATCAAAGTTGAATTGACCTCACAAAACAGAAATGAGCACAAATAGGATTTCAGTTGTTTAGGTTAAAACATATATACACAAACCAAAAAAGTGTATATTATGATAGTAAAGGGCAAAGGCCAAGCATTCTTATTTTTAAACGTAATATAGTAAAAAGATTTTTTACTTGACTTTATGGCAACCCACTCCAGTGTTCTTGCCTGGAGAATCCCAGGGACGGGGGAGCCTGGTGGGCTTCCGTCTATGGGGTCACACAGAGTCGGACACGACTGAAGTGACTTAGCAGCAGCATTTTCAATGAGTGACTTATCTATTTTCTGCATTTTATCTTATAACGTTAGCAATGGTCTGATATTCAGGCAGTGAAATGAAAACATAAATCAGAAGTGTGAGAGGAAGAAAATAAAGTACCAGCTTCCTGATTTACATAGAAAGAGGGCTGTAGTTCTACATTTAATAGGAAATTTTTCCAAAGCACAGCCATTGGCTATGAAAAGAAAGCTCTCCCATGTTCAATAAACTCATGTAAGAAACTTTAGAAATGTATTGATGGATCAAGAAGTCCAACTTGGTCTATTACAATATAATAGTCATTATTATAACAAGAAATTACTAGTGGCCAATGGCAATGTTTTCCATGTACATTATTCTATTTAATCACTCTAACAACCATATATAATACTTTGGCCACCTGATGTGAAGAACTCACTTATTTGAAAAGATCCTGATGCTGGGAAAGATTGAAGGCGGGAGGAGAAGGGGACAACAGAGGATGGGATGGTTGGATGGCATCGCCAACTCAGTGGACATGAGTTTGAGTAAACTCTGGGAGTTGGTGATGGACAGAGAGGCCTGGAGTGCTGCAGTCCATGGGGTTGCAAGGAGTTGGACACGAATGAGCAACTGAGCTCAACTGAACCAAACAACCATGTGAGAAAGGTATTATCATCATGATTCTGAAGAAATTGAGATTTAGAGAAGCTAAAACATTTACTCTTGATTCCATAACAGCTAAGATTAAAATTCAGATTTCCTGACTTCCAACTTTATGTTCTCAAACTCTCGTGGGACATCCCTGTTGTCCAGTGACTGAGACTCCAAGCTTCCAGTGAAGGGAGCCCGGGTTCAATCCCTGCTCAGGAAACTAGATCCCACATACCAAAAATAAAGACCACATGTGCAGCAACTAAAACCCAACACAACCAAATAAATAAATAATTAAAAAAAAAAACAAAACACCTTCTTGCTAGAGCAATAATGACTAACCTCTGCAGGAGCAATAGATAACAGATTATGTAAGAATTTATTATACATTATGCTAATTCCTACCATGGAGGCATCATGGCCAGATAGTCAATGCATAATCTTACAACTAAAGATGAAAAACCATTACAGAACTAAAAAAGAAGATAAATTAACTCAAATAAGTCTACATGCATATTCTTCATTTATGCTGATATGTATCTATTTATTTGGAACATGTTCCACTAACAGAAATAGTCCACCCATTCCATGTTGACCCACTCAAGGAATATAAATATTATAATTCTTTCCTCACTAACTGATAGACTTAATGCAGAAAATTTATAAGGAGAAATTTGTTACAGGAAGTCAAAATTTCCCATTAACCTACACTTTCCAAGAAGCCAAAAATAATCAGTTTCAAGGAAAAATAATCCTTTTTCTAATTTCTCTACTAAATTCTAATAAAAAGAAGACATGAAGAAATGTCCATCACAAACAGGAAAACGTCCAGAACAACCACCAATTAAAATTCCTCATGTGCCATTTCCTTGCAAACAAATGTCTGAAACATAATTGGAACATGCTACACCTGTTTGAACCTAGGGAAGCACTTCACAAGTAGAAATCTGAAATCAATAATCAATTATTACATTACTTAGTCAGCAAAGGGTTTTCCCTTTTAAAGCCTTTTCTCATATATTACCTCATTTCATCATTGGGTAACATAGGTTGGTGACTTCCTGTAGAATCTGTCAGAGTGTCTTAACACTCAATAAATAGTAACCAGTCTGAGAAAGGTATGATCAAAATGAGTGAATGAATGAATAAAACAAAGATCACACCATCATTAAAAAATGAGTCAAACTTTAGTGCATGGTATAGAGAATACCGTGAGTTTGTCAAAATCTACAGAATGTACAACACAAAGAGAGAAAACACAAAGAGAGAAACCTGATGTAAACTATAAAATTCAGTTAATTACTATGATTAAATTATTATATATTA
Organism: Moschus berezovskii; assembly: GCF_049115385.1. Taxonomy (NCBI): domain Eukaryota; kingdom Metazoa; phylum Chordata; class Mammalia; order Artiodactyla; family Moschidae; genus Moschus; species Moschus berezovskii. The sequence goes on along the minus strand of NC_142488.1, from coordinate 85,420,741 downwards.
AAATGGTTCACCAATTTTGACCAATGTACACTAATGATAAGGAAAATCCTGTGGGGGTAGGGAAGGGGCATAACTTTCTGCTTAAATTTTCTGTAAACCTAAAACCGCTTCAAAAATAAAGTATATATTTTTTAAAATGAACAGTTTATATTCAAATTAAAAAAATGCAAGACCGATCTGAAAGCTAATTTCTAGTATTACTACTATTATTATTTTAAAAACAGAAAAAAAAGATGTGTCACTAACACTTCCCATGAAAGGTTACAGTCATCAAAAGAAAGACTACCAAGAAATAAACAATGAATACCATATGTATTATTTAGATTTTAAAGATGTAGCACTCCAAAAGCACCTCTAGCAACATGTATAAAAATGTGTCAATCTACATATTAAAATGAAAACCCTTCAAAACAACCCAAATACAGACTAAAAAAGCTGAGATAAACATGAAATTCAACTATATTCAATGCAAACACAAGTCTCAAATCGCTGGAAAAGTTAAACCACCCAGAGGCAGGCTTGCTCAAAAGCCCTGACATCTGATGATGTGTGAAAGTCCTGGTAGGTCAAAAGGGAATAATATATTTTATCTGAGGACCGAACAGATTTCTAGCCCACAATATCCCAAGCTGGGAAATGATGACTAACCCAAACTACTGTGGGACCTGTGAGTTAAGTAGTACTCACAGTGACTGAGATATGTTTATTAAGTTATGTAAACTGTGAAAAACAATTTCTTTTATCTCCCTATGTTAACAAACACATAAATGTGTTTAATGAATGCTTTTCATAGACAGAACACCACCATAGACACCACATTCTAGGAAAAAATCCTCAAATGGTTAGGTTACTTGCCAAGTCTCATAAAGTTTTTGACAGGAAAGAATGATGCACTATAGTACACTAACTTTTATTAGATCAAGCAAATAACTATATTCCATATATAATGAGGACAAAGTACATCTCTACTGACATCAATAACAACAAAGTCTCTACAACATAACATGGCTGTCAGGGACTCGAGCAAAGTTCACCATTTTCCAGGAAACTGTGTGTCTGGGAAAGAAAGTAAAAGCACTGTCTTTGGGTTTGATTCATTTTCAGGGTGAGATTTTCAGACCTTGATCTTTAAGGTTGCTGTCAGTTGAATATGTTTTGGTTTGATGACATAGATATGACCCACTTGAGTCTTAGGAAACTTGAACGTCTACTTGAAAGTGTATATTGCTACACCATTATAAGACTTCCAAGCCAATATGTGTACAGTAACAGGGAACTCCTCCCAGAGAGCAGGAGAAGCATGCTCAGCTTCAAGCACAAATAGAAAAGATATAAGTGGACTGAAATCCTGCCAAAAGACTATTACAGATGGAGACTCAGGAAGGGGAATATGAAAACAACAAAGCTAAACTCCATTTGAATGGAAGCCAGGGATAATGAATAGCACTACTTGTATAATTTCTCTTGATTGCATAATGCAATTATTATATTCTCCTCTGTGTCCCAGTAGTAACTAAAGTAAAGCTTTACTATCTAAAAGAGAAATTCTGGTTTGAATCGTTCAAACAATTTTCCACAAAGACAAACAAAAAAATTTCTTTCTAAAAACCTGCAACACAAAATGAAAATGAAAACTGTGGGGGAAGAAAAACTGCAAATGGTGACAAAGGTAACAAAAGGTTAATCTAAACATTCAATAAGATCTTTAAAAAACAAAAAATACTATCTTAATAATATAAAATTGAGTAAAATATATGCACAAATAATGGACAAAGAAACACAAATGGTCAACATGTAATTTTTTAAGATTTTTTTTAATGTGGACCATTATTAAAGCCTTTATACAATTTGTTACAATACTGTTTAAGTTTTACTTTATCATTTTTTGGCCAAGAGGCACATGAGAGCTTAGCTCTCTGACAAGGGATCAAACCCAAAACCCTCTGCACTGGAAGGTGAAGTCTTAACTACTGGCTTTCCAGGGAAGTCCTGGTCAACATGAATTAAAACTGCTGCTGCTGCTGCTGCTGCTGAGTCACTTCAGTCGTGTCCGACTCTGTGTGACCCCTTAGACGGAAGCCCACCAGGTTCCCCCGTCCCTGGGATTCTCCAGGCAAGAACACTGGAGTGGGTTGCCATTTCCTTCTCCAATGTGTGAAAGTGAAAAGTGAAAGTGAAGTCGCTCAGTCGTGTCCGACCCTTAGCGATCCCACGGACTGCAGCCTACCAGGCTCCTCCATCCATGGGATTTTCTAGGCAAGAGTACTGGAGTGGCTTGCCATTGCCTTCTCCGGAATTAAAACTACTAAACATAATTCATAAGCAAATAAAACAAAAACAATGAGAGTTTTTCATCCATCAATGGCAAATTATTTCTTAATTATGATACTCAATGTTGATACTAAATGATACTAAACGATTGATACTAAATAATTGCCACTCATTTACAGCTGGTAGGAATTTATAGAAACAATTTAGCAGTACATAAAAAGTTCATTCCCTGGTGGCTCAGATGGTAAAGCATCTGTCTACAATGAGGAGACCAGGGTTCGATCCCTGGGTTGGGAAGATCCCCTGGAGAAGGAAATGGCAATCCACTCCAATACTACTGCCTGGAAAATCCCATGGACAGAGGAGCCTGGTAGTCTACAGTCCATGGGGTCACAAAGAGTTGGACAGGACTGAGCGACTTCACTTTCACTTACAAAAAGTTCATTAAAACTGTTTATTTACAAAACTATTAGCTTATATTCCCAAAAGATATTAGTTTCAAAAAGCAGAGAACAGCATATACCATGTATATATATGTTATTTTAAAATAATATATATATATATTAAAAAGATATATATATATATATTATTTTTAAAGATAGAAACACAGATTGAAAGAAAAAGAATAAAGAGAAACCAGCACTGAAAGAATATGTATCAAAATGGTAAGAGTGGCTATAGGAATTAGGTAATATAAATTCAAGAGATTTTTCTTTAACTCTCTTCTCGGCAATCAGTGAAAATAAATAGAGGAAAACAACACAATGGGAAAGACTAGAGATCTCTTCAAGAAAATTAAAGATACCAAGGGAACTTTTCATGCAAAGATGGGCTCGATAAAGGACAGAAATGGTATTGACCTAACAGAAGCAGAAGATATTAAGGAGAGGTGGCAAGGATACACAGAAGAACTATACAAAAAAAAGATCTTCATGACCCAGATAATCACGATGGTGTGATCACTTACCTAGAGCCAGACATCCTGGAATGTGAAATCAAGTGGGCCTTAAGAAGCATCACTACGAACAAAGCTAGTGGAGATTATGGAATTCCAGTTGAGCTGTTTCAAATCCTAAAAGATGATGCTGTGAAAGTGCTGCACTCAATACACCGGCAAATCTAAAAACTCAGCAGTGGCCACAGGACTGAAAAGGTCAGTTTTCATTCCAATCCCAAAGAAAGGCAATGAAAAAAAAAAAAAGGTTCAAATTACCGCACAATTGCACTCATCACACACGCTAGCACAGTAATGCTCAAAATTCTCCAAGTCAGGCTACAAAAGTACGTGACCCATGAACTTCCAGATGTTCAAGCTGGATCTAGAAAAAGCAGAGGAATCACAGACCAAATTGCCAACATCAGCTAGATCATCAAAAAAGCAAGAGAGTTCCAGAGAAAACATCTTTTCTTTATTGATTACACAAAGCCTTTGACTGCGTGGATCAAAACAAACTGTGGAAAATGCTTCAAGAGAAGGGAATACTAAACCACTAGACTTGCCTACTGAGATATGTGCATGCCAGTCAAGAAGCAACAGTTAGAACTGGACATGGAACAACAGACTGGTACCAAATCAGGAAAGGAATACATCAAGGCTGTATACTGCCACCCTGCTTATTTAACTTATATGCAGAGTACATCGTGTGAAATGCCAGGCTGGATGAAGCACAAGCCAGAATCAAGACTGCCAGGAGAAATATCATAACCTCAGATATGCAGATGACACCATCCTGATGGCAGAAAGTGAAGAAGAACTAAAGAGCCTCTTGATGAAAGTGAAAGAGGAGAGTGAAAAAGTTGGTTTAAAACTAAACATTCAGAAAACTAAGATCATGGCATCTGGTCCCATCACTTCATGGCAAATAGATGAGGAAACAATGGAAACAGTGGCAGACTTTAGGTTTTGGGCTCCAAAATCACTGCGCATGGTGACTGCAGCCATGAAATTAAACAACACTTGATCCTTGGAAGAAAAGCTATGACCAATCTAGACAGCTTAATAAAAACCAGAGATATTCCTTTACAGCAAAGGTCCGTCTAGTCAAAGCTATCGTTTTTCCAGTAGTCACGTATGGATGTGACAGTTGGACTATAAAGAAAGCTGAGCACCGAATAATTGATGTTTTTGAACTCTGGTGTTGGAGAAGACTCTTGATAGTCCCTTGGACTGCAAGGAGTTTCAACCTGTCAATCCTACAGGGAATCAGTGCTGAATATTCATTGGAAGATCTGATGCTGAAGTTGAAACTCTAATACTTTGGCCGCCTGATACAAAAAACCGACTCATTTGAAAAGATCCTGATGCTGGGAAAGCCTGAAGGCTGGAGCAGAAGGGGATTACAGAGAATGAGATGGTTGGATGGCATCACTGACATGATAGACATGAGTTTTAGTAGGCTCCGGGAGTTAGTGATAGACCAGGAAGACTGGCGTGCTACAATACATGGGTCCCAAAGAGCTGGACACGACTAAAGAACTGAACTGATACTTTCTAAATGGTATATATGAACTGACATACCAGAAATGGACATGAAAGGATACATGACAACAGTCCCCAAGTGTTACCTTGTGGGAAAGAGACACTATCTTGTAGTAACTACAGTGTCAAGACAAATAGGCCAAGTTGCAAGCATTTGCAAGAGGAAAACATATGTCAAGTAGAAAGGAATATATACATGCCTGAGATCTAAGTAGCAGAAAGATTTTCTATTAGCAATATTGGAGTACAATACACAAAAGATGGAAGGAGGTCATCTATCCCCCAGCTAAATCAAAAAGTTAGTTCAAGACAAATTTTCATGTATCTCAATGTTTAATTATATATTTAAATTGAAATGGATTCAAAAGTTGAACTTTGGATCATTTAAAAATTTTGTGACTTCAAGCAAAATGCTTAACTATAAATTTCTGTTTCTTCCACTATAATTTTGAGATTAAAAAATAGTTCCTTTAACTCACAAGGGATCTGCTAGCATTAAATGAATAGTCTTAGATAAACTCATCTAGCACATAATGTGGTAGTGGTGGTGGTGTTGTCTCTAAGTCCCTTTTGACTCTTGCAACCTCATGGCTTATAGCTTGCAGGCTCCTCTGTCCATTGCATTCTCCAGGGAAGAATACTGGAGTGCGTAGCCATTTCCTTATCTAGCCGTGTTCCCAACCCAGGACTCAAACCCACATCTCTTGCACTCCCGGTGGATTATTTACCACTGAGCCACCAGGAAAGCACATAATGTAGCATAATGTAAATGTTCAACACTCAGCAAGTATCTTCTACTATTTTGATGACTCTCATATATCTACTGCACATCCGTAATGTTAAGTATGTTCCTATAGAAAAAAGAACACTTATACAAAGTATTAGTCTGACACGTGACCCACTTTTTGTCAGTCAACTCTCTCCTCAAAATGGTCCTGACAGTTAAGTGAAAAATGAAAAAAACACGTGCTTTTTTACTTGTTCAAAGCTGTAACAGAATTATGATAATTTCTAAATATGTGAGTATTCCTATTTTATCACCAACTGTACTAACAACTAGTTCCAGTTATACCCAATGAGTGCATATAAAAATGTGAATTATTATCATGGGCAAAACATGAGACCATTGAACATGGTAGAAAGAGAGTCACTCAGTGGTGTCCAACTCTTTGTGACACCAGGCTTCTCTGTCCATGGAATTCTCTAGGCAAGAATACCTCCTCCTCCTGGGGATCGTCCCAGGCAAGAATTTCCTCCTCCTGGGGATCTTCCCAACCCAGGGATTGAACCAGGTCTCCCGCATTGCAGGCAGACTCTTTAGCAACTGAGCCACCAGGGAAGACCATTTAGCAGAAAAAGAAAGCCTGTTTTCTGTTAAATGGCACATAGCACTATGATCCTATATACAAATAATCTGTTTCTTAGAATAAATCTATAAAATAAATGGACAGATTAGCTGTTTCTGTTCTGATTTCACATCTAAAAAATACTGACTTCTCGTCAAGAAAATTGTCCTCTAAATGTTTCTAAAATGTTTGTAAACAGCATATGAAAAATGTTATTGAGGTCAGATATAAAATATCAACATTGTGTATTTTACATAAAATATAGCCATATATTTAACTGAGCAACCTCATGCTAAACTTTTCTGAAGGGGGTGGGAGTGGTGAAAATAATTCCTTAGAGTCTTTAACAGTCATCAAAAGTAGTTTTAAATTCTCAGTGTTCTTATGCTAAATTACCAACTTAAATTAAGAATAAAAATACTGATTAAGTTGAATGAAATGTCTTTCAGATGTGTATTATTCTCCTGTATTTTTTTCCACTGGAGTTGTATCTGTTTTGGAATATTGTTCCTCTTACCACTTTTTTGGTTCCCCTTACCATGAGCACGATAAACAACCTTAAAACAAGTTAATTCCATTCTCTCGAAATAGCCCCTCAAAATTGATGACTTCTTTGCTAAAGACATCTTACAGCCCCCAAAGAACTGAATCCAAGACTTTCAACCTTCTGGCTAAAGGCATATTTTCTGGAATATAATGTGCCCAGATTACCTCATTTAAAATATCAAAGTGATAATATCTAGTGCATCTCTATCAGACTACTAATTAATTGGTTCTATGAATGATATCTACTGTGTCCCAACTTGCGTATTAAAGACTTTGAAGAAAATAGGTCTATTTCACCTGATCATACTACTTTATGATTTGCAATTCATTTCTGTTTTTTGCTCCAGAAATTGAGACTATGCAGAATCAAAAAGTTAAAATACTATTTTAAAATTATTTATACAGCATAACTCTTTAATTTCTCTTCATTAACTTGGTGTAAAAATCATCCCCAATAATGAAGGAGTCCCATAGATCAAGACTACTTATATGAATGTATTCATATTTCATGATAATTAGCCCCTGTACACGTAATCTCTTTCCCTGGTGTGTCCAGTACATGTGTCTCTGTCCTAGATTGCTCATTAAATCTGCTATAGTTCATTTGAGCACTGCATCACTGTGACTGGGTTAGACATTGCAGAATCCAAAAACTATGATTCCTTCCTCCTGTGTATTTCTTATAAAATCTTACAAGCAGTGCTCTCTGGTAGTGTTGTAGAAATAATGCATACAGTATCTGATATGTTCTCTAAGTGTACAAACATGGTTATCACAAAGGTTATCACAAAGGTAGGCTACCCTTAATGCCTCCATTGTGCATGCAGGTAATATGCCTGGTATCTGACAAGGTTTGAGAAGTAGCAATCCTTATTCTTTTTAATGGGGACCTCTGAGACCAACAATGTCTAGAAAAATACTAGGCTCACTGTTACACAGAGACTTTTCCTAGACTACTGGTTATCCAGGCCACATACCCAAACATACATGCACTTTTAAAAAAAAAAAGTAGTATAGAGTATTCAGTAGTTACAATGGCAATATATTCCTGGCTGAACTATAATGTTCTAAATACAGTTCTTTAGAGGTGACAGAAGGAGGTTACGTTAAAATAACACAGTGGTGCAGGGGTCTCAAGTATGGATTAATTTTTAAATCATTACATGGCAGTAGTTTGATTTCTATCTTTTTTGTAGTTGTACGTTATGAAAGAACACTGCTGGAGGATGAAGTTTTTCACTTTTCTTTCAGAATCATCAGTTCTCTACAATTCCAAGGCAAGATATTTTGCAGACTTGACAATTCCACATTGATTTTCACTTTCCTATTATTTGAAACCTTAGGCTAACAACATTAAAAAAAAAAAAGACCTGTGCTGTATATACAATACAGATTGTTCTAAAGACCAATCTACATCATGTATGTGTTTCTACTCAATATATTTGAAACTGTTAATTATCTACATGTCAATAATACAAGTAGACTGCAACGCTATTGGAATAACTATATTCTTTTTTCATTGACTTTTAAAAATCTAATTTCTAAATACAAACAATTCTGACCAAATGCTACCTGGCAATATCTGTACCCTTTTATTTTTCATTTGAGCAGTAATAAAGGTATTTGCCTCGACATTCAAATCACAAAATAGATCACAATCTAAGAAACAAATACACTAAAAAAATGCTTACTGCATAAAAAGAAACAAAATTAATAATTTTACAAATTTGTATAATTTAAATTCAAAATCCCTGCTAAATTAGCAATAACCTTCAACAGAAAGTTTTAAGAAGTTGACTTAAGACATTCCCACCTAAGAGAGAGTTCTGGCTGGTAGAGCAGCTGTCTTCATGCTAATTACAACCTATATATAAATATAAGGTGTTTTCATAAAAAGAGCAAGTTAAATCACTTTGGCTCTTTGAATCTAAGGATATTTTCTTTTGAGGGCCATTGTGTTTAAAACCTATTACTAACTTCATATCATCAAGATATGGATTTACGCAACATTTATATATTTTTTAAGGGTTTGACAAGTTACCTTGAACAATCAAATTTTTTAAAAACGACTCTTACGTATCACAAAATATCTGACCCTGAGGGAATTTGCTAATCCCTATGACAGTGACTTTTGTTTTCCAGCTCTTCTCTTTCAAAAATCTTTGAAGAAAGTATGTGTTTACTTATGTTGTTATACTAAGATATTCTCTATTACTTTATTTTGCTTAAATACAGATGGTTTAAATAATTCAGAGTTCTCTATTTAGTTAAAAGTAAGTTATGGTACACCAGTGATCATTTTAAAAAGAAAAAATAAAAGAACAGAAATAGAGGAAAAAAACCTCAAGGACAGCAACAGAGGAACTAATGGAGATGACCTTTCAAAAAGACATTTACTAGCACACTAAACGTAACTGACTCAGTTTCTTAGATCTGGAATCTTTCTGCTCTCCAATGCTATTATCTTACTTTGGAAAATAAGCACATTTTCAATGTGAAGATTCTAAATATTAATATTTAACATTCCCAACTGGCTTTCACTCTTTTTGATTTGACTCCTAAAAAAAATCTCACGTATTCATTTCTTGACACAGAATGGTTATCTGATCTAGAGGTATCTATGCAAACCTAACTATATATGAAGATCAAATAATCAACAAAAATTTTAATAGCCTATTAGAAATGATTTTTCATAGTAGAAAAAGAAGAAAAGTCTTTGTGGATAAGGGCAATGGATTTGAGACTTTCAGAATACAGAACCTTTGGGGAGAATACCATACAATGGTTTACATGTGTTCCCTAAGAGCCCCAGTGGTGTCTTATTACATGGTATTGCAGCCTTTCCAACAGAGAAGCCCTTCAGTAAATGGTTGTGTGAGATATACAGTTAATCATCACAACAGAGATGCCACCAAGGGGAAATAAAATTATTTTGACAAAAATAGGTATACTGAAATATTTGAGAAAAACATAAAATAGCCAAAGTAGTTAGTCATACAAGTCAGACTCTCTTAAAGAAAGGAGTTCCATCCCATTAGGCAAAATTTAAAGGGTACAAGTAAAGCTTTTATAATATATTCTTAATAAGATGTTCTAGAAAACATTATACAAATCTTTGTGTAACTGGGGTAATTGTTTCCAAAATATTTTTTTACACTAAAATTTGTGAACCTGAGTGCTTTTGAAACTGTAATAAAATAGGAGATAAAAGAGGACAAGAGTGAGAGAAATGCCATGCCAGGCCCCAAGAGCTTACAAATTAGAGAAACAGACTGGTAAAAATCCTACACATAATAGCTACTATTAGCTATCAAGTGTCATAAAACTGAGAATAGTTCAAAGATTTGGGCACTAAGTTGCCCAACCATCACTTAAAATCCCAATCAAGATGACAGGGATAACCTTATGAAACAAAACTATAATTTAGTAAATTGTCTAATATAATAGCCCTTATCATGTTTTAGGAAATAAATTTTATACTTTTTACATCTACAGAATTTGTACCAGCCTTTATTCCCAATACTTTCATTAGGACGTGTACAATGTCTTGCTTAGATTTCTATTTCAGTAAGCTCCAGACCAGTCCCTCCTCCTCAAATCCAAATGTCCCCTCCATACCTGGAACCATATCCCGATCATCTCTCATACCATAATCAGAGTGATCTAATGTTTTAATGTGAAAATGTCAATTCTGTGCTTAAAATTCCTATTCCTTGTTACCTTTATGAAAAAAAAAATTCCAAACTAAATACTACAAAACAGGCCATTAATAATGACTTGATCCCTTCTTGCTTCTATATAGTTAGTCCTTACCACTTTCCCATATCCCAAGTGGCATACTACCCACTCACTGTACAGAACAACTTGCAGTTTTCTGAATACACTCTAACTTCTCATACCTTAACACAGGCTTCGATTTGTACTTCCACTTTGTCTAGAATTCCCTCCTATTACAATCTCTTTTTTTCCATTTACGAATCCTTATTAAGATTTTGAAACTCAGACCTGGTATCAGTATTCACGGTGAATTCTTCCTTATTTTCCTTCATCTGAATTCAGTGGTCCTGCTGTACTCTAGTACCCTACTTATTTCCTGTCTGGTATTTATCACCTGTTATGATAATGTTTGATGCCTTTGAATTGTTCTGCCATAGAAGACTCTTTAGAGTCTCCTGAACTTCAAGGATCAAACCAGTCAATCCTAAGGAAATCAACTATGAATATTCATTGGAAGGACTGGTACTGAAGCTGAAGTTCCAATACTTTGGCCACCTGATACAAAGAGCCAACTCATTGGAAAACATCCTGATGCTCGGAAAAATTGAAGGCAAAAGGACAAGGGGATGGCAGAAGAAAGATAGTTAGACAGCATCACCACCTCAATGGACATGAATCTGAGCAAACTCCAGGAGATGGTGAAGGACAGGGAAGCCTGGCATGCTGCAGTCCATGGGGTTGCAAAGAGTCAGACACGACTTAGGGACTGAACAACAACAACATAATAATGATGCATTTGACTGTATAATGTGCAGATTATACTTGAATTACTTGTGGACATAGAGTAGTATTTCTGTCTCCCTAGCATTCAGCAAAGTGCCTAGAAAAAAGGAGACACTTAATAAATGTGTATTGACCAAAAAAAACCAAAGGCACAACTAGTATTTGCAATTAAACTGCTATGCAAGACTGGATACAGGTAGGCAACACCCATAAGAAATGATGCTGGGAAAAAAAGACAGGAATACATTATAAGGTTAATTGAGTCATCGGTTTTTTATCATAAGTTCTCTAACTCTCTGTATAATGTTATCAGACTTTTGGCTTTCTTCTCTCCTTTAGGTTCTAATGAAAGTATCATAAGGTCATTCCTTGAAATGCTAACATTTAGCATTCTGCTGAAAACCACTTATGAAATAGGTCTCCTGTGGGGCTCCAGAATGCATGTACCCCTACATAGCATGATTCCAGCTCACACACTAGAGTTGAGAAATACTGCAAAGGATATTTTATCAGAGGGCCTTGGGAAAACAAGTTACAGTGGATGTATAAAAGGCAGAAGTAGTAACACCTCTGACCTGAACCAATACCTTAAAGTCCTCAGTAAAGCAACTAGTTAAAATAGGCAATAAAATCAATGCTAAAAAATATAGCAGAAAAGGCAAGAGGTCTCTAAATGAATTTCTTGAATTAAAATTGTGTCTCTATTCACTAAAATTTAAGCCATGAGTTAATTTATAGTCATCATCTATGTCATCATGGAACAAACACTACCATATTTTCACAGTGCCGTAAAGAAACACTTCACTAACATTCTAAAGGGGTTATTATAATTTTGTCTTTAAAAATGAAGTCAGTGATATTTACATACTATATTTATTTATAGTATATAAGTATATAATATAGTATATTCAGTGATATTTATAAACTATATTTATATACTACATCCAAATCAGGTTTAGCAAAATTGAAAAAGGTGCAAACACTGAAAGAAAACTTGACGAGAAACACCAAAGTCATTCTGAAATAAAACTGAATGTGAAAATGAGTCCTTTATTCCTATGATTTGCATATTTCCCCTTGTTGCCAGTGATAATATATACCTTATGAATATGTAAGGTATAACACTATAACATTAAATTACAAATAAGTATAACAAACCATCAAAAATATTTGCCTCATGCTTTAGTACTTTTAATTAAAATGATATTTTATATAGCTCTCAGATTGGTGGACATATTGCAATCACATCACAATCTGATTGGTAGGAGAAAAGGGGGAAATGGTGGCAATTAAGATTTTTGCTAATATATAGCAAAACTTGACTTATCTTTCGGTTCTCTCTCAAGTATGCAATTAGTTCTCAGTAATAATCTTGTTAACTCTGCCTTTAAAGAATTTCTCAAAAACTTCTCTCCATTCCTTCTACCTCCTCTTTGACTCACTTTAAGTCAGAGTTATATTAACTGGTCAATCCAAAGGTGTTGAAACACTGTATTGAATTATTTGTTTTACTTCTCCATCTTTCTACCCCTCAATCCAAAGAACATAATTATGTAGGCAGGATTTGTGAATATTTTTCTAAGTAAAGAAAATAAGATTATATAAAACCATCAAAGATATGATAGAGGTAGGTGTTTGGTGTAATGGGACCAGTGAATAACGTTAAGATGCCAAAGAAAACAGTGGTCACACACTGGTGGGAAGAAAACCTGATCATTGTAAGAAAGCAGAAGGATAAGACAGTATGTAATAAAAAAAGAAAAAGAAAAAAAAGGAGGACTTACACAAACACATACCAATTAAAAACTTACTACAAAACTACAGTAATCAAGACAGTGTAGTACTGACATGAAGATCTAAATCAATGGAATTGAACTGGTGGTCCAGAAATAACTCCTTATATTTATGGTCAATAGATTTTAGATAAGGGTGCCAAGAAACTAAAGGAACAATCTCAACAAGTTGTGTTGGAATAACTGGATCTCTACATGTAAAAAAGGCAGTTACCTACAGAATAAAACTCTTAGAAGGAAACATAAGTGCATATCTTTGTGACCTTAGATTACATAATGATTTCTTCTATATGACATCAAAAGCACAAGCAAAAGAAGTAAATAAAACAGGCTTAATCAAAGTTTAAAAGTTTTGTTTCAGAAGACTCTACCAGGAAAATTAACGGACAATCCACAGAAGATACTTTTAAAAATTCAACCATGAAAAGACAAATAACCCAACTAAAAATGGGCAAAGGATCTGAATAAAGATTTGTTCAGAAGGTATATAAATAGCTAATAAACACATGAAAAGATGTTCAACATCAGTAGCCACTGGAAAGTGCAAATCAAAACTACAAAAGCATAGCACCTCATACCCTTTAGGATTGCTACAATTAAAAGACAATAACAAATGTTGGAGAGGATATGGAGAAATTGGAATGCTCCTATATTATTGTTTGGAATGTGAAATAGTACAGCTACTTTGAAAAAGAGTTTGGCAGTTACTCAAAATATTAAACAAAGAATCACCACATTGCCCAGTAATTACCATTCTGAGTATAGACTCCCCAAAATTGAAAACAGGTATTCAATCAAATACTGTACATGGTTATCAATAGCAGCATTATTCACAATAGTGAAAAGGTGGAAACAACCATCGTTTATCCAATCTCTATCACCTGATGAATAAATAATTTGGTATATCATACAATGGAATACTATTGTCATAAAAAGGAATAAAGTACTAATACAGAGTATGACATGGATGTATCTTGAAAATATATGCTAAGTGAAAGAAGTCAGACACAAAAGGCCACAAGTTATATACTTTCAATTTTTTAAAATGTCCAGAATAGGAAAGTTCACAGAAATAGAGAGCAGATCAGTGCTTATAAGGGGTAGAGGATTAAGGATAGGAAATGAGGAGAGACTGCTAAAGGACTTTTTTTTCCCTAATGATGAAAATATTCTAAAATCAAACTGTGGTGATGGCTGCACAATGCTGTGAATATACTAAGGCAAACAATTTGTTTTAAAAATCAAAAGGATGAGAGAGTATATACTGAGAAGACCCTGTGAAGCATAATATAAAGGTACAGAATGATAAGAAATAGCTAAAAGAAAAGGTTGGGAGGTAGTATCTAGAAGCCAGAGAGAGGGTAGTTTTAACAGAACAGCAATCATGGGCATTTCACCGCCGGGAGTCAAGGAAATTGCAGGCACGCACAACAGACACTGAATGTGGACATCGTTAATGAAGATGATTAGCCATGAAAGGCGGAGAAGGCAGTGGCAGCCACTCCAGTCCTCTTGCCTGGAGAATCCCAGGGACGGAGGAGCCTGGTGGGCTGCCGTCCGTGGGGTCACTCAGAGTCGGACACGACTGAAGGGACTTAGCAGCAGCAGCAGCCATAAAAGGATTTCAAAACATATCACTGAGATGCTAGAACAATAAGCACACTGAAAACAATCCCGTGAGCATTTTTCAAAGATATTCTATGGAATGTTTTGCCATCATTGCTTCCATAATGCAATTAATTTTCTAATACCTTAAGAAGATTAAAATAATATTTCTGCAAAGGACCAAGCTTATATATAATATTGCCCAGCTTTTGACATAATACAGCTTTTGAAATTCAAAACTACAGTTAAAAACTTTCTCCATTCTTGTTCTCTGTCAATCACTTTTTCCCCCCTCAAAATAAAGACCTGCATCTAATTGCATGAAAAATAAAAAAGAAATGTAGGCAGAGTAGGTGTTGACAAGTGCTCCTGCTTTGGTAAATGCTAGTGTCTTTTCACGGAGAAGGCAATGGCACGCCACTCCAGTACTCTTGCCTGGAAAATCCCATGGACGGAGGAGCCCAGTAGGCTGCAGTCCATGGGGTCGTGAAGAGTCGGACACGACTGAGTGAGTTCACTTTCACTTTTCACTTTCTTGCATTGGAGAAGGAAATGGCAACCCACTCCAGTGTTCGTGCCTGGAGAATCCCAGGGACGGGGGAGCCTGGTGGGCTGCCATCTATGGGGTCACACAGAGTCGGACACGACTGAAGCGACTTAGCAGCAGCAGTAGCAGCAGCAGTGTCTTTTGGCAACATTGGAATGCTCCTCTTTATGTAGGTCCGTTGTGTAGTGATGAATGAAATGGCTACTGATGCTCTCTAAATAAAAGACTCACTCTCCCTCAACAGAAGCAGGTGCTATGGAACCACTCCTGTTTGCACAGTGACTTTCCAGACAAAGCTTTACACAAAAGGAACATGCAAATAATTCCTGGGAGGCCTCCTTTGTGAATGTCTTAGACAATAGCCCAGCTTCAGTAATGCCACATGTGTCATTCTTAAGGTCAGTTTGGAGTATTTTTTTTTTCTTTTTTAAATAGCATTACTACAAGCATATTTATAAGGCATACACATCACACAGAATTTGACAATGGGGGTTACATTTTATTACTTGATGAATGCCTTAATATAAGACCTTGATTGCAGACAATCTTCTGATTGTTGATGCTTACAGCTTGAACACAATTAAGTATGGCAAGAAATATCTTTATAGCACTTTCTCTATCACATGTCATATTTTAGACTAATGTATTACCTTAAAAAGTAACAGTTGCATACACTTTATTTACTTGACAAAAGGAAGAATTAGATTTGCAGCTTGTAAAAATGTAAAGTGATATTATGATTCATGATAATTCAACAATCTGCACTAAAGGCTAAGTTATTTCTAATTTACTTGTGTACATAATTTGCATAACTGTTTGTATCTCCACACCTTCACCGTCCCAGGCAATTTTGTTAAAATAAACATTAGGATGAATAAAGGAACAGAGGAGACTTAGGTTTCCACCTAGATTGTATCAATAGGTTTTCTTATCCAGTTGTTTGGGTACGACTAAAAGCCTTTGGTACCAGGTGAGTCCAGAATAAAATACTGGATAAAATAGCAATGCTACTCTGAAAATGAGGAGAAATACGAATATAATTGTTTTCTAAAAAATAATGCTAGAATACTAGTATACTTTCTAGAAGCATCATCAACACTCTAAGTGATATTTAGAAAACCTCCACACAAGACATACAAAGGAAACATAAGCATTGTAAAGAAAGGCTAGGCAACATGTTGTTAAAAACCAATCTTCAACATGTGAGGAAACAAAGCTCTGTTGCTTATGATTCAATAATAAGAGAATAACCATAAATTTCAAGAGGAGGTGTGATAATCTGAGTGAAACTGTATTTCTAAGCAGTTAGAGGAAAAGAAGGACTTCCCTGGCGGCTCAGTTGGTAAAGCATCTGCCTGCAATGTGGGAGACTGTGGTTCAATCCCTGGGTGGAAAAGATCCCCTTGAGAAGAAAA
Organism: Moschus berezovskii; assembly: GCF_049115385.1. Lineage (NCBI taxonomy): Eukaryota > Metazoa > Chordata > Mammalia > Artiodactyla > Moschidae > Moschus > Moschus berezovskii. The sequence continues at coordinate 85,404,239 of NC_142488.1, read as the reverse complement.
TGGCAACCCAATCCAATGTTCTTGCCTGGAGAATTCTATGGATGGAGGAGCGTGGTAGGCTATAGTCCACGGAGTCACAAACAGTCGGACTCAACTGAGTGACTTCACTTTCACTTTAGAGGACAGGAAGACGGAAACAGTTCTTAACCTATACATAGAACTGAAAGATCAAGAAAGCCACCTGCGGAAATATGAAAATTCCCCTGGCCTCTCATTTATAAATATTGTTTCCAGGAATGATACTCCCAGAGATCCTGATTAAGTTAGACTTGGTAAGGAAAGTACATCATGATATGAATATAACCCAGATATACTATAAAAGTAAATTCATGTTTTAAGTTCCATAATGCTTTCAATATGAAGACATTTTATTTTTTTCTAGATTTATTTTTTCAATTTTATTAAAATACAAAGCACAATGCCAAAAACATTAACAGTTAAAATTTAACCAAATGAAAAAATACTATAGAACACTCAGTTGTAAAAAGCTACATTAAGTTATTTTACAACTGCCTCAAGCTGCAAAAAGAAAAAAAAATCCAATGCCATACCTAGGTTATCCCTCTCTCAAAATAATGCCATTTATCTTATAAACCATGAGCACCCCATCAAAAGACGGGAACTGCTTTTGTTAATTCATATATATATATATATATATATATGACTGTATCACTTTGGTATATACCTGAAACAAACACAACACTGTAAATAAAATATAGTACAATATAAAATAAAAATAAGTAACAGATCTTTGGGGCTTTACACTGAGTTAGAGTTCCTATCAGAGGGATAACACTACCACAGCCGTACTGAATCCACATGAAGGAGGCACACGAATGACTGGATTACAAGAGTTACAGGAATGAGAGATGCTCACTTCCCAGAAACTACAGCTCACAGAAAGCCAACAAAGGCACGAGATCCAGACCATTTACTTATGAATGTGTAAAACTCAAGAAAGTCCACATTATTCCTACAACATGTTGAAAGTGCTTCAGAATTCACACAGTACTAATTTTCTGATGGTTCTGATTAAATTATATATACCAGTTTATAACAAATGGTAAAATTTGTAACTCTGTTCAAAGTTTTAAAAGATTACTTTAGAATAGTTTCTTGTATTTCTATGTCACCTTTATAGTTCTGGTTTCTAATTTCTTAATTAGTAAATTCAGCGTGCAGGTTCTATACCAGGCTAATTTATACACTTCTGGAAGGAACGGCTTCTTAAATCCACAGAGTGTTGAGGTGGGGAGCCCCCAACCACATCAGATTCATTTCACTTATGATAATATACATGTTTCAATCCATTCTCCCAATATCCTACCCTCGCCCTCTCCCACACAGTCTGAAAGACTGCTCCACATACCTGAGTCTCTGCTGTTGTCTCGTATACAGGGTTATCGTTATCCTCTTGCTATATTCCATATATATGTGTTAATATACTGTATTGGTGTGTTTCTTTCTGGCTTACTTCACTCTGTATAATAGGCTCCAGTTTCATCCACCTCATTAGAACTGATTCAAACACATTCTTTTTAATTGCTGAGTAGTACTCCATTGTGTATATGTACCAAAGCTTTCTTATCCATTTGTCTACAGATGGACATCTAGGTTGCTTCCATGTCCTGGATATAATAAACAGTGCTGAAATGAACACTGAAGTACATGTGTCTCTTTCAATTCTGGTTTCCTCGGTGTGTATGCCCAGGAGTGGGATTGCATACACAAAAATTAACTCAAAATGGGTTAAAGAGCTAAATGTAATACCAGAAACTATAAAACTCCTAGAGGAGAACATAGGCAAAACACTCTCTGACATAAATCACAGCAGGATCCTCCATGACGGACCTCCCAGAATATTGGAAATAAAAGCAAAAGTAAACAAATGGGACCTAATGAAAATTAAAAAAGGAAACTATAAGCAAGGTGAAAAGACAGCCTTCAGAATGGGAGAAAATAATAGCAAATGAAGCAACCGACAAAGGATTAATCTCAAAAATATACAAGCAACTCCTGCAGCTCAATTCCAGAAAAATAAATGACCCAATCAAAAAATGGGCCAAAGAACTAAACAGACATTTCTCCAAAGAAGACATAAAGATGGCTAACAAACACATGAAAAGATGCTCAACATCTCTCATAATCAGAGAAATGCAAATTAAAACCACAATGAGGTACCATTTCACGCCAGTCAGAATGGCTGCTATCCAAAACTCTACAAGCAATAAATACTGGAGAGGGTGTGGAGAAAAGGGAACCCTCTTACACTGTTGGTGGGAATGCAAACTAGTACAACCACTATGGAGAACAGTGTGCTGCTGCTGCTAAGTCACTTCAGTCGTGTCCGACTCTGTGTGACCCCATAGATGGAAGCCCACCAGGCTCCCCCGTCCCTGGGATTCTCCAGACAAGAACACTGGAATGGGTTGCCATTTCCTTCTCCAATGCATGAAAGTGAAAAGTGAAAGTGAAGTCGCTCAGTTGCATCCGACCATTGGTGACCCCATGGACTTCAGCCCACCAGGCTCCTCCGTCCATGGGATTTTCAATGCAAGAGTACTAGAGTGGCTTGCCATTGCCTTCTCCGGGAGAACAGTGTGGAGATTCCTTAAAAAACTGGAAATATAACTGCCGTACGACCCAGCCATCAATATGAATACATTTTAAAAATGACTTTATATTAATGCATTCAACCATCACATGCAATATATTTACTGAGCACTTACTACATTGGTTACTTCTTATTCACTAACCAAATGGCAGCTGGACATGTATTATAAATCATATTTTCCTATCTGCATTACCATATTAGTCCCCATAAAAAGAATCCTCAACTTTTGAAGATGCAATAAAAAAATATAATGTCACCATATGTTTTTTAAAGTGAAGTTTGCATTTTCAAATTTCGATTACAATAATTCTCAAATGCTTTTATTCCCTCTATCCCTAGTTGATTATCACAATGTCTCCATGCCCTGTATCAAACATGCCCTTAAATAAGTGTACTCCAGTTAACATATGAAATTGTCAGGCAAGAGTACAGTCTCTCATGAACCGTGAATATGTCTGAAGTATTAAGAAGTAATACTGTGCTTGGCATTGGCACCTAACTCTCTGTTGGATCCTATCAAACATTCAGTCAAGAGAAAAAGCTATTTCCCACCTTCATTTTTCACAATGGAGAAAAACCTCATTCACCTGAGACTTAGGAGAAAGTTAGCTGAAATGGTTTGTAACACTGTTTATCACTTATAAAAATTGCCACAGGATTTCTAGACTGTTGAAGCTGGAATACTGGTTTAGAGATTACTGTATTCTTAATCTACCTCTGAGTAGGTAACTATGAAGTCTATATATAAATCTATTAATAGCACATAAAATCTAACATTATAGAATATCAAAACTGTAGCTACCACAATCAAATGTCCCCGAAATACCCAGATGCCACCTTTGTCAGAGGGAGTACCACATCCAATCTTCAATATTAGAAAAACATAGGGAACTGGGTCTAATCAACAGGAGCACTTTAAAGCAGTGGTCAGAGTAGATGAGCAGGCCCATTTTTAGTAGATTAGATCATTCCCACCTAGAGAAATAATTGAGCCAGATATCAAGAAATAATCAGCTCTTATCCAGAGAGTGATAAACCAGCTTTCATCCTGCCTAGTTGCTTTGTTTCCTTACCTCATCTCAGCCGATCAGACTCAGGAAAAATAAATGGAAACAACAGTGCAACTATTAAACCCTACTACTAAAACAAAATTCTGGCAAATTTACATTTGAAAATAACTCTTCAAGCACTAATAGGGTTGATGAACAGGGGACAGGTCTTCATTTAGGTGGAGGAATGAAAATGGTTAACAGACAAAAAGCGCTATTCATGCCTCCCTAGCCTACACAGACCAAAGTATACCTTTATCTTTTGTCTGAACAACCTAAGCAAGCATCTCTTGCAAAGACACTTGCTCTGCAATATGCTTCCCTCATAGCTTAGTCGGTAAGGAATCTGCCTGCGATGCAGGAGACCCAGGTTTCATTCCTGGGTCGGGAGTATCCCCTGGAGAAGGAAAAGGCAACTCACTCCAGTATTCTTGCCTGGAGAATCCCATGAACAGAGGGAGATTGGCAGGCTACAGTCCATTGGGTCACAAGAGTTGGACACGACTTAGCAAATAAACCACCTCTGTGCACAGATATGATTACTACTCCTCGGTGTTCCTTTGAAAGTTTCACAGATACTCAGGGATCCCACAAGTCTCCGAATTTCAAAGAGTTTGGAAACATTAACTGATAGCATTAAAGCAAATATCACAAAGGCAATATAGATTTGTAGCAAAATCTATGCACAAAATAGAAACATTTTTTTCTATGTGTGGATCACAACAAACTGTGGAAAATTCTGAAAGAGATGGGAATACAAGACTACCTTACGTGCCTCCTGAGAAACCTGTAAGCAGGTCAATAAGCAACAGGTAGAACCAGACACGGAACAATGGACTGGTTCAAAATTGGGAAAGGAGTAAGTCAAGGCTGTGTATTGTCTCCCTGCTTATTTAATTTATATGCAGAGTACATCATGAAAAATGTTAGGCTGGATGAATCACAAGCCAGAATCAAGATTGCCAGGAAAAATATCAATAAATTCAGATATGTAGAAGACATATGGCAGAAAGCAAAGAGGAACTAAAGAGCCTCTTGATGAAGGTGAAAGAGAAGACTGAAAAAGCTGGCTGAAAACTCAACATTCAAAAAACTAAAATCAGGGCATCCAGTCACATCATTTCATAGCCAATAAATGGGGAAACAATGGAAACAGTGACAGACTTTATATTCTTGGGCTACAAAATCACTGAAGATGGTGAATGAAGCCCTGAAAAGATGCTTGCTCCTTGGAAGAAAAGCTATGACAAAACTAGACAGCATATTAAAAAGTAGAGATATCATTTTGCTAACAAAGGTCCATCTAGTTAAAGCAATGGTTTTTCCAGTAGTCATGTATGGATGTGAGACTTGGACTATAAAGAAAGCTGAGCACAGAAGAATTGATGATTTGAACTGTGGTGTTGGAGAAGACTCTTGAGAGTCCCTTGGCAACCAGAGAGATCAAACCAGTCAATCCTAAAGGAAATCAACCCTGAATATTCATTGGAAGGAATAATGCTGGAGCTCTAATACTTTGGCCACCTGATGCAAAGAGCCAACTCATTGGAAAAGATCCTGATGCTGGAAAATATTGAAGGCAGGAGAAGAAGGGGGCAACAGAGGATGAGATGGCTGGCTGGCATCATCAAATCAATGGACATGAGTTTGAGCAAGTCCAAGAGACAGTGAAGGACAGGGAAACCTGGAGTGCTGCAGTTCATGGGTCACAGAGTCAGACACGACTGAGCAACAGAACAAAAAAATTGATATCCATTTCAACTGAAATATGATTTTGGTAAAATTGGAGTAGATTTGTCACCTTTTACCTATTATATGGTCTTCCCTCATAGCTCAGTTAGTTAGAAATAGGCCTGCAATGCAGGAGTCCCCGATTCGATTCCTGAGTCAGGAAGATCCCCTGGAGAAGGGATAGCCTGCCCACTCCAGTATTCTTGGGCTTCCCTTGTGGCTCAACTGGTAAAGAATCTGCTTGCAATGTGGGAGACCTGGGTTTAATCCCTGGGTTGGGAAGATCCGCTGGAGAAGAGAAAGGTTACCTACTCCAATATTCTGGCCTGGAGAATTCCATGTACTGTATAGTCCATGGGGTGCAAAGAGGCTGACATGACTGAGCGACTTTCACTTCCATTTTTCACCTATTATATGTTTCGTGGAAAATGTTTTATGCGTAGTGTCACTGCAAAGACAGAGTTTAAACTGTCCTTTTACTCGACTCAAAAGTACATTGCAAATAAAATACTGAATCTAAAAATCTTACCTTTACCAACATAGTATAACCTTTTAATGATTACATTCTTGATTCTATAGGCATGAATCTGAATCTGTTTCCAATATGTCACCTTATTGTTGAGTTTAAAAACAATATTTAATATTATTGAGTTTATAATGCATAAGTATGTTTGTTATGTAATATCAATAGAAAATAGAAAGTGAAATACCTGCTTTGTTAAATCTTTTCAGTTGATAAAGTGTCCTAGAAATGAAGAGGAGCAGTATAGTGAAAAAATTAAGAGTATGAGCAATGGGGCCAGACTGTCTGTGTTCAAACTTCAGCTTACTTAATAGCTGTGAGACCTTGGTTAATTGAAGCAGTCTGTGTCTCACTTTCCCATTTATGAAATGAATATATTATCAGCTTTCATTGGGTAATTGTGAAAATTAAATGAGTCACCGTGTAAAACACGTAGAACAATATACGGCATATAAGAAGCACTAGATATGTGTTGGCTGTTATAGCCTTCAGAATAATCTGAATCAATTAACAGACATACATAAAGATACAAAATGTGAAATTTTCAATAAAATTAAACAAAAGGAAAATATTAGAAACAAGGAAAGAACAACCAAATTAGCACAGAGGACTATATTCAATATCCTGTGGTTAATCATAATGGAAAAGGATATGAAAAAGAATTCTCCAGGCAAGAATACTGGAGTGGGTAGCCATTCCCTTCTCCAGGGGATCTTCCCAACCCAGGGATCGAACCCAGGCCTCCCGCATTACAGGCAGAGGCTTTAACGTCTGAGCTACCAGGGAAGTCCTATGAAAGAAAAATATGTATATATAACTAAGTCACTTTGCTGTACAGCAGAAATTAATACAACATTGTAAATCAACTATATGTCAATAAAGTTTTAATAAAAGAAAAAGAGCAAATCTAGTATCTAACATAAAGCAATTAAAATTGGAAAATAAAATCTGCATCATTCCCAGTGGCAACACAGTATCATGGGTAATTTCAAACTACTACTAAGTGTGAATTAGCAATTCAAATTATATAATAATAAAAATATATCAAATAGTATCTGAATATGAATGAAACTGTCATCACCAAAAATCTAACACATCGTTATATTATACATACATGTGTTTAACATTTTAAGGAATATGCATCTGTCTGAAAAGGTGTATTGTGAGAATGTTATATAAAATCAAAAATCATTATCTAGAGATGTCAGAATTCCAGATAAATTTGATTTTTTATTTATGATTGTTTCTAAATTTCCCAATGATTTTTCCAAATTTCCCATTACAAACATTAATCTTAGCATAAAATCACTTAACAAGACATGAATTGCAATTTCACAGTCAGAAGAATATTTTCAGAGAAAAAGCTAACTTAATGTAAACAATTTTGCATTTAAAAAAATTTAAAAATCTGTACAGAAATATACAGAAAATAGGTTTTCTTCTACCAAAACTCATAAAAGTCGAACCTTTCCTATTCTACCTCAAAAGAAAATAGTATCACACCATATTCAAACAAAGATGTTGGAGATGGACAACAGTGGAAATAATATATATGAACATGTAGATAGCATTTTGGGCTCCCCTTGTGCATCAGATGGTAAATAATCTGACTGCAATGCAGGAGACCTGGGTTCAATCTCAGGGTCACGAAGATCCCATGCAGAAGGGAATGACTACCCACTCCAGTCTTCTTGCCTGGAGAATACCATGGACAGAGGAGCCCAGCAGGTTATAATCCGTGGGTTCACAAAGAGTCAGTCATGATTGAGTAACTCAAACAACTGGTGGGGGCTGGGCATGAATAGAGTATTTTACAGGAGAACCATTTTTACAGTTTCTCATTGCCCTTAAAAATAACCCTAAAACTAGTTTTGGTTATTTTTAACACTGAAACATAGTACTGTTACTCTTTCTACTTTATATTGCAGAAAATATGTTCTGACAAACTGACTCATTTGAGGTCAGATTTTAAGCTAGTAGATTGAGGTCAGATTTTAAACTGGGATTTTAAGCTAGATCTTCTCATTCCCAGACCAGTAGTAGATTCTATCATTAATTACATTATGTGCAATCGCTGGCCTTTAATAATCTAATTGCAAACCCTTACTTCTGGGATCTTCCCTAGTGGCTCAGACAGTAAAGCATCTGCCTACAAAGTGGGAGACCTGGGTTTGATCCCTGGGTCGGGAAGATCCCCTGGAGAAGGAAATGGCAAACTACTCCAGTACTCTTGCCTGGAAAATCCCTGGGAAATCCCATGGACAGAGGAGCCTGATTGGCTACAGTTCATGGGGTCACAAAGAGTCGGAGACGACTGAGCGACTTCACTTCTAGTCAGGCCAACTTAAATTTTCTTTTTCAATTTTCTCCATTGATTGTACACTTAGTTCATGCTCTCGTTAACACAACTATCTTACTGTACCATAACTGTTTCCTTACAAGTTTCTCTCCCCACTATACAACATGCTGCCTGATAACAGTAAATCCTATCATCTCATTTTTGTACCCTCACCACAAGGTAAAGTACCCTGCACAAAGGAGGTACTTAGTCAATATTTCTGAATGACTATTCTATAGTTTAAATGCACACAATAAGTATTTCTTGCCCAGCTTCAGAATATTTTTTAATCAAATGTCCTGTTATAGTAAGAATTAATTACCTATTAATGACTTCCTCAATCAATTCAGATTCTACTTACTCCTTATATTTCTATATCATTGACCATCATTAATTTCACTTCTAGATTTTAACACGGAATGTTATTCTTTGTTCTTTGGGATATTACTATATAAAATTTAACTTACATAAATTGCTTAAGGCTCTCAAAATCCATTCATATAACAATAATTTTAAAGACCTTCTCTGCACAAGTCCCTAAGGATACTAAGAGGAATAGAAGATGGCCCCCATCCATATATCTCACTTTCTGGAATGAAGAAAGACTATTTGGTCCTTATAGAGTTAAGGACATCATAGGAAAGCAAGAGTTCTGATAGTTCAAATAATTGTTGTATGTAATAACATTTTCTAGGGAGTGATAATGAGTACAACCAGAGAATCACTTTGCTACAACAAATACACATCGAAAAGTTTCCTGTTGTTATTTAGAAGGAAGCCCTCTAAGATAAAGCTACACACACATACACATGTTCAGAGCGTACTAAGTAAATTAAGAATTGTGTTCCTGAGTCAGCTCAATCAAGGGTTTATTTAAAGTATGCTTCAGGTTGATTCTCACTGGAAAGTGTTTAATACAATAGCATTAACCATCCCCTGTTAAAATGTATTGATACTGAAGCTTGTGTTAACTCAATTACCTGAACAGAGAAGTGAATGGGTCAACCAGAGCACCACATAGCCAAGAGCTTCCACTTGCTTCATTCTTTAGGATATCTTTCAATCTAGTTGATGTTTCAATTGAACTGGCATTATTCCCATTGGCTTTAGGGTGCAGGTAGATTTAAAATACAGGAGTCTTGGCATTAACAATTTGACATATTCCCCCAAGGATCTGTTTCCCATAATTATGTGAAAATCCTAAGTCTTTCCCGACTTGTATAACTTTACTAACAGCCCTAGTTTTTTAGCAGAAGACTTTCTCTTCAAGTTGCCAGTGGAAAATATATCATTAATACTTAGAACAGCATCAAAATGGATAAAATTTGTAACAGTTTGAGTAAAAATCTATTAATGCCTATTGCATAATCAGGGTGAGAAAACTGTACAAAATAATTTGAATGATTATTCTTGAGAAGTATGGTGTCTATAACTGATTAACTTTTAAACAATAAAAACACATACTGAACCATTTTTAAATCTGAAACTTAAACAGTACTGCACTTGGTTTGGGGGAGGCACCAGATGGATTGGTAAAGAGAGGCACAGTAAAGCAAAAGGTTACTATAAAGGTCCTAAATTTTGTTTTGGGTGATGAGGTCAGAAGAACAGGGTATATTATCAAAAAAAGCTAATCAAACAACTTAATAAATAGTGAGTCACCCACAAAGAAACGATAAAGTGGGTTATGAACTAATGGGTTGTGATTAGACCAATTCTGTGAACTTGAAGTCCAGAAACAAAAGGAGGGATAAAATAGAACCAGCTGTAAAAGCTAAATATATGATTGAGCAAGTAGGCACCAAATGAGCTGAAAACTTAGGTCTACCCAAAATCTTGCACACAAATGTTTATAGCACAACTGTCCATAACTGCTACAACATGGAACAAACCAAGATGTCCTTCAATATGCAAATAGATAAACTGTGGTACATCCATGCTGCTGCTGCTGCTAAGTCACTTCAGTCGTGTCCAACTCTGTGCGACCCCATAGACGGAAGCCCACCAGGCTCCCCCGTCCCTGGGATTCTCCAAGCAAGAACACTGGAGTGGGTTGCCATTTCCTTCTCTAATGTGTGAAAGTGAAAAGTGAAAGTGATGTCACTCAGTCGTGTCCGACCCCTAGCAACCCCACGGACTACAGCCAACCAGGCTTCTCCATCCATGGGATTTTCTAGGCAATAATAGTACTGGAGTGGCTTGCCATTGCCTTCTCCGGTGGTACATCCTTAGAAGGGAATATTATTCAGTGATAAAAAGAAATGAGCTATCAGGCCATGAAAAAACATGGAACAACCTTAAATACCTATTGCTTAGTAAAAATGTCAACCTGAAAAGGTTAGGCAAAACAATCATGCATGCATACGGGCTTAGTCGTGTCCGACTCTACAACCCCAAGGACTGTAGCCCACCAGGCTCCTCTGTCCATTGGATTTACCAGGCAAGAATACTGGAGTGGATTGCCATTTTCTATTCTAGGGTATCTTCCCAACCCAAGGATCAAACCCAAGACTTCTGAGTCTCCTGAACTGGCAGATTCTTTACCACTGAGCCACCTTAGAAGCCCAGGCAAAACAACAGAGACGGTAAAATGACCAGTGGGACTCAGGGGTGTTGAGTGGGTGTCAAGGAGGAAAGGATAAATAGAGAAGAGAGGATTTTTAAGGCAGTGAAACCATTTTGTATAATAATATAATGACAGATACATGTCACTAAAAAATTGCTAAAACCCATATATCATATAATGGGAAAAGGAAATGACAACCCACTCCAGTATTCTTGTTTGGAGAATGCCACGGACAGAGAAGCCTGGCAAGCTACAGTCCATGGGGTCACAAAGACTTGGATATGAATGAGTAACTAACACACACATGTACACTATACAATACAGAGTGAACCCTAACATAAAGTAAGGATTCTACATAATATTTATCCAATAATTTAATAATATTCGTTCACCAATTATAACAAACATACCATAATAATGCAGCATGTTAATAAGAGGGTAAACTAGGAGCATGGTGAAAGCATACATGAGAACTCTGCACTTTCCACTCAATTTTTTGTAAACCTAAAAATGAGCTAAAAATAATCTGCTAATTAAAACAATAAAAACTAAAATATCAACAGTTACTTATGATTGCCTACTTAATCACATGGGTTTGCTGCTGTATATTATACACTAATTTCTATTAAAGTCAATGTATGGTAAGCATGATAGAAAAGTTTAACATGAAAAATATTTTGGTACCACATCTTCTTTACTTATTCACCTGTTAACGGACAGTTAGGTTGCTTCCATGTTGTGGCTGTTGTAAACAGGGCTGATATGAACACTGTGGTGCCTGTATCTTTTCCAATTAGAGTTTTTATCTTTTCCAAATATATGCCCAGGAGTGAGACTGCTGGATTATTAGGTTACTTTATTTTTAGCTTTTTAAGGAGCTTCCATACTGTTCACCATAGTGTTTGCACCAAATTACATCTATATTTTAAATGATTAATCAAAACTAAAAACATATGAACATGATAAGGAAATCTTGGTACATTTATCCTCTCCTAGATCTGATCTTGTGTTAAGTACTAAATTAAGCATGTTCTAATAAATGTACCTAAAAAGGTCCTGCGACTGACCTTAGTCAACTCCAAGAAAAGTGTTCAAAGCAGAGTGAGTGAGTGAGTGAAAGTTGCTCAGTGGTATCTGACTCCTTGTGACACCATGGACTATACAGTTCATGGAATTCTCCAGGCCAGAATAGTGGAGTGGGTAGCCTTTCCCTTCTCCAGGTGATCTTCCCAACCCAGTGATCAAACACAGGTCTCCCACATTGCAGGCGGATTCTTTACCAGCTGAGAAACAAGAGAGGTTCAAAGCAGAAGTGGTACTCAACTTTATACTCAGCTTCACACTGAGAATCAGTGACTCCCAGTTTTGCCAAGGACAACAATCAGTCATATTTAACATTAACTAGTGAAAGTAGATCACCAACAGGTTTCTGCTAGAAACTGACACATTATCTCCTGCCTACTACACAACCTTGAAGACCTGTATAGTGAGCTAAGGCAACTATAGCCAAAGTAGATGGACGCAGTGATTTAAGGAATGCTACACATTAAGAGATTAACACAAATTACATTGTGATGGATAGTTTGGAAACTATAGAAGCAGTGACAACAGATAAATATACATTACCTAAGAATGGCGTGGAACCTGCTGAACAGATTTTTTGGGGAAGAGACGGAAGCCACTTGGCAAAGGTATAGCACCCCATTCTATAAATAGCGGCTCTAGCCTCAAAGTATTAAAAAAAAAAAAATAAAGAACTTCTAAATGCTGATCTTTAAGAACAAAAAATCTTAGAGCATAAACTTCATCAATATAACCAACTCTTTGCTTTAAAAAGTAACCCAAAATATACAGCCAATATATGATTATAAATAAAGTTGATTATCTATGTCTCATTTTATCTGATTTTTTCATAATGACATTCGGATGACACTAAAATTGCCATTCCAAAATAAAACATCAAGAATGAGTTAATTTTAATACTACAGAATATGTTTTCATATTCTGCCAAACTGTATAAATTCATAGGCTAAGTGAGATGTTCTCTAAGACAAATGAGAACAACTTAACCTTAAGAAAGGCCGAGCATCAATTTTTCATGAATTAGCCACTGGTGGGTTTGCATTTCATGAAAAGAAGGATTAAATGTGGATTTCACACTTGGTGAACTGCCCCACCTACTGATTCAAATGGAAACAGAAGAAATTCATTACAACATATTGACAGCTCGTGGTATGTTTCAAGGTATACCTTTTTTACCAGTATTCTAGTCTGAGGATAATAGATTCCTACGATATGAAGTTAATAGTAGTTCCCCAAACAATCATTTTACATAGTTCCCAACATAATTATTTTACATAGCTTCAACAAAAAGGTTGAATAGCTTTTTAAGACATTCCTAGCAACAGAACTATTTAAATATAATTTTCTCAGAAATAAAGAATGCATACAGGAACTGATCAATATATAGTTTCAGTGTATAAATCTGAAGTTAGAGCACTGCTATTTATTTTCTCTTACACATATCATCTGTTTCCAACTGCTAGATGAAGAGTCTTTTTTAAAAGAGTTTTTGAGGTATAGTGTTTGTTTTAACTGAGCAAAGCATGTTACAAAGCCACCCTGTATAAAAAACTGCCATGTTACCATGTACATAGACACATACTTGCATGTGAGTCATACAGCATAGATTAATTTTTAAATTGAATGAAAAAAGCAAATTGGACATAAGGTCAGCAGATTGGATGATATCTGTTACTATATGAAGCTTGGAAGCATTGACAGAAATCAGGTCACTTCAAAAACAAAGAGTGAATGCAGATAGGAAAAACCTCATGGTAATTACTGAATTCAGTCTTTTTTTGCCCCCCTGTGGATTCATGAAAAGCAAAATGAGACATTCCCTAAAATGAAACACTAGAGAATTCATGGAGGGCAGAGCATTTACACAATAAAAATGCCATTATTAGAGTGTCATTTTAAAAATAATGTTCATTATACCACATATAAAAGTTGGTATTAAAGAATACTTGGAGCTAAATATGATAAATGTTGGTCACAAAGACACTACAAGACTTCCGTGGTGGTACAGTGGTTAAGAATCCAATTGCCAATGCAGGGGACACAGGTTCAACCCCTGGTACAGCCCTGGTCTGGGAAGATTCCGCATGCCTCAGAGCAACTAAGTCCAGCACAACTAGTGACCCCATGTGCCACAACTGCTGAAGCCTACATGCCTAGAGACTGTGTGCTCTGCAACAAGAGAACCCACAACAATGAGAAGCCCATCACTTCAATGAACAGTGATGCCCACTCGACACAACTAGAAAAAACCTGCATGTAACAAAAGAAGAACCAGCACAACCATAAAAAAAATAAACAGACAGATAAATAAAATTATAAAACAAGCAAAAAAGACACTACACATAGCGAAATTTATCTTCTAGATAATTGTCATGTTACTTTTATTTTTTAGATAAAAGTGCTATTTTTTCCCATTCTTCCTGTTGAGAACACTATCTATCCCATTGTTAAAGAGACTGAAATAGACACCTTATTTTAGGAATTTCCCTGTAAGTCCAGTGGTTAAGACATTGCACTTCCACTGCAAGGGTGCATGGGTTTGATCCCTGTTCAGGAAGTAAGATCCCACATGCTACGTGGCATGGCCAAAAATAAAAAATTTTATTTTAAAAATAAAATCAATTACTTAGAGGATAAGTTTCTCCAATATACAAAAAATCAAATCAAGTATAAAAGTGGGATATGTTACTAAGTCATACCTGGGCTTCAAGTCTATATAACAATAAATCAAAATAAAAAGAATAAAATAATGGCACACAACATTCATAACATTTACTACGGCACTATTCTAAACACTGCAATTCTTTAAAGCCTCATGAAAACCTTATGAGATAATATCATTCCCTCCTAATTCACAGATGACGAAATAGAGAAATAAGAGTTTAGGTAAGCTGCTGAAGGACACTCATGTAGTAAGTGGCAAAGCAGGATGAAACCAGGGCTTCCCTGGTGGCACAGATGGTAAAGAATCCACCTGCAATGTGGGAGACCTGGGTCCAATCCCTGGGTCAGGAAGATCCCCAGCAGGAAGGCATGGCAACCCACTCCAGTATTCTTCCCTGGGAAATTCCACGGACAGAGGAGCCTGGTGGGCTACAGTCCATGGGGTCACAAAGAGAAGGACACAACTAAGCGACTAAGTATGCACACCACAGGATGCAACCAAGCATTCTGCCTCCAGGGTTCATTTCATAGAAGCACTGTATACCCTGGAGCTGCAGAATCTCCTCGCGCTATGAGAAAGTTGATGGTATCTTGGAAGAAGTTCTGAACTGACAAATATCTGTAACTAGTTCTCAGAGTAGAAGCTGTGGAACTGGTCTGGTTCAAGTTGTTGAAAAGGTAAACAGTTGGGAATTAATGACAATATTAGGGGAAAAAATAGATAAAAAGATGATGTTTCATGAGAGACAATAGGAAATAAGTGTGGGGAGAATGAGAGGCAAAGAAAAGTATACAGCAAAAGGAATAAGTCTGGGAATTTGAACCAAAAAGAGAAAGGAATTTTATCAGAAGCCAAGAAAAAAACTGTATTCCATCTTAATACTCTAGAAACCTGGTTTGCAGATGTACCACGTGACTGAAGCTGTTCATTTCCCCTGAATTCTTTTTCATTCTTTTTCCTTCTGATCTATAATCTAACCTTAACTGCTAGCACCATTCCCACATTTTTACCTCTTTTTCTTCCTTATCTGTTAACCATGGCTACTTCCCATGGTTCAATGCTGAATTTGTAGTTCCTCTCTTCAGGGGCAATCTTAAAAAGCTCACCTCTGCCAATAGATCGTTTGGCTCCATAGTCAATGCACACAGATCCTTTAAGACACGGCTCTTTCTTGCAATATATACTCCTATTAGCACAGTTTCTCAGCTTTCATTACCTTCCCCTCTCGGTTGCTGAAACAGTCCCATACCTCATGCCTCTGCCCTAATCTTCTCCTCCAGTGTCCACATCCACCTGTCAGGTCAGTTTGTCTCTAATGTAAGCTGGATACAACCAAACCTCCAAATTCTTTCCTTGGAGAACGATTTCAAGATTTCCCACATCCTCATTTCAATTGCCACCTCTTTAAATGCACTTCTCACTCTTCCTCAGCTTGCTAATCCAGTCAAACCAACTAAGCTGTAAACTCCCATCCGATGTAATTTTTGCAAATTCCCTACTCTGTGCCTTCAAAAGTAAACATTTTAAAATGTTAAGACCTTGGCTATTTTGAGTAACTAACTTCACATATTTATTTATGGAGAGGTGGGACTGTAGAAAATTTCACAGTCGTTGAATGTCCACCCTAGCAAAGGAACAGTACAAGGTTAGTCTTCATCACCATAGGGCAAAGTAGGTATTACTAAACAATTTTCTACCTAAAACTAAGCAGTGATGTTAAACCATTTGTCCAAGTTCACCCAGCAGAATCCAAGTCCAAAGTTGATGGACTTTCTTTTCTTTTCTTTTGCTCCTTCCATATTGGAATCCAACTGGAGGCCACAGCTACTCTTGCTGTACATATGAACTCAGTAAAGTCTCTTCCTTGTTGGTGTCACTATTTGCCTGCCAATGATGGAGGCTTACAACAGCCAGGCTAATTTGTAACGTTAAAAAAAAAAAGGTGTTGTAGCCTTTAATTTCTTTAATGCCAACACTTAGGCCCTGACAACTGAGGTATGGCAGGCGCACTGACAATGGCCCAAAGTGACAGCTGACAACAAGAGAGAAAACAAAATACCTATAAAAAGCAGACATGAAAACTATTAAATGACAGCAGGCTGGGACCATGAGCCTCTCCTGGTACTCGCTCTGTGCATTCCTCTCCTACTGAAAACTGACAGGGAAGAACAGAGCAGCTGTCCACTCCCTTTCCTCCATGACTATTTTCTGCTCAATGACCAAATGAAAAAAAAAGGAAGCTATCACTCCAGCCCCTTCAGTTTTCTCTGTGTCTAGTCCACAACTGCCTCCTTTTCCTTGTAAAAATGCCCACATAACAGACCAAGGCAATGCTCAGCTCTCACAGACTCAACACATTTCTGGGGCTTTCCTAAGGAGGCTTCTCAAGGCATCATCCTGTTCTTTCAAACCCCTTTTCTGCTGTGAACTCTGAACTCATTCTCCAAGGCCCAGGGGTACTTCTTCTCTGATGCTTTCCCTAAATGCCCCCTAGGGCAGAAAGTGAAGAGGAAGTAAAAAGCCTCTTGATGAAAGTGAAAGAGGAGAGTGAAAAGGTTGGCTTGAAGTTCAACATTCAGAAAACAAAGATCATGGCATCTAGTCCCATCACTTCATGGCAAATAGATGGGGAAACAGTGGAAACAGTGTCAGACTTTATTTTTTGGGGCTCCAAAATCACTGCAGATGCTGACTGCAGTCGTGAAATTAAGATGCTTACTCCTTGGAAGGAAAGTTATGACCAACCTAGATAGCATATTAAAAAGCAGAGACATTCCTTTGCCAACAAAGGTCCGTCTAGTCAAGGCTATGGTTTTTCCAGTGGTCATGTATGGATGTGAGAGTTGGACTGTGAAGAAAGCTGATCGCCGAAGAATCGATGCTTTTGAACTGTGGTGCTGGAGAAGACTCTTGAGAGTCCCTTGGACTGCAAGGAGATCCAACCAGTTCATTCTAGAGGAGATCAATCCTGGGTGTTCACTGGAAGGCCTGATGCTAAAGCTGAAATTCCAATACTTTGGCCACCTCATGCAACGAGTTGACTCACTGGAAAAGACTCTGATGCTGGGAGGGATTGGGGGCGGGAGGAGAAGGGGACTACAGAGAATGAGATGGCTGGATGGCATCACCGACTCGATGGACATGAGTTTGAGTGAACTCTGGGAGTTGGTGATGGACAGGGAGGCCTGGCGTGCTGTGATTCATGGGGTCACAAAGAGTCGGACACGACTGAGTGACTGAACTGAACTGAACATGTTTAAGGAAATGCACGGCCACCCCGTGAAGCTGGTACTACTATCAGTAAACTAGGATACCAGGTCCAAAGGCCACGTGCTCTCCAACTGCCACCTAAGTGCCTGACAATTAATTCTTCTGATTGCTGAGGTATCCACTTCAAAGATATCCATCTCCAAGAAACACATTGTCAACTACAAGACTAGATAAAGAGCCAGGCTACTGTCCCATGAAATTCCCTTTTTTAGACAAGTCTGGCTGACAGATAACTGACCATTTGACCTCTTGGCTTTCCCTTCCAGAGTTTTAATTCCCATTCTTGTGTTTTAAAATGATAAAATGTGTTTATCATTCACTGATAAAGAATGAATCTGTAAAACTCTAGATACCCACCTCCAATGCCACTTAAGATATAACCTCAAGTCTACACTCTATCAGTGACCTTCCTGTGTGGCCTCAGGCATGTCATGTCCCTCTAGGGCCTATGGGTCATAACTTTTTTTTTTCCCCCTTCAAAGTCTCCTAATGCTTGCTGCTAAGTTGTGTCTTACAATCTTAAGAACCCCAAGGGCCAGAAGGGCCATAGCACTGTAATCCACAGAGGAAATATCTTCGGGGGGCTCACCTTGGGCCCAGGGGAGTTTCCCCATGCATTTCTAGCCAACAGCATCACCATCCATAGGATAAGACTGGCACAGAACACCAACAACACACATTGCACAAAGGAATTCTATTGTTATTACTTGAAGACAGTAAATTCAAAAGTCACACAGTGCTTTCTATAGCTTGCTACATTTATCTTATTAACTATTCATAACAGTCCTGTAAGGCAGCTATGATTAAACTCAATTGAAGGAGTCCTGAGCATCAAAAAAAAAGCTACACAATTTATTAAAAGTTATACAGGTAGTCACAAAAATAGGGATTGAACCTACACCTTTTGTAGTAAATCTGATGTTTTCCTTACAATTAGAGCTGTCTCCAGAAGCTTAAAAATATTTCCAACATGGTATATATCATTTTACTCTATAATTATTTATGAGTTGAACTGTACAACTCGAGTATGAAATCCTCAAGGAGAGACAATGTGTTGTATTAATATTTATACTTTCCATTTCCAATATAATATGTGAGATGGCTAATTGCATAGAAAGAATCTTGAGTCAGATGCATTGGGCTTAAATCCCAGTTCTGCAATTTTCAAGAGATTTTAGAGGACTTATTTAACTACCTGGAGCTTCACCCTTTAAAAAAAAAAATAGACGCCATAATAGTATCAACTTTAGAGGGTTGTGAGGACTCAATAAGAAAATGTGATGTTCTTTGCACAGTGTCTAACATACAGAAAATGTTCAATAAATGTTAGTGGCTATTATTCTTGTTATTGTTGTGGTCATTCATCTCAGGAAACTACTTCTTTGAGCACTATGTCTGCCTTATAAAGCTTTTCTGGATGAGGCACAGTTTGGAATATCTTCCCATGCTCCTGCTGCATCTTAACCCAATACTATTACTAAACAAAATGGGGTTTATCTGGTTATCTGGTTTATCCATCTCCCACTCTGCAAGAAGCACTCCTTCTCGATAGGAACCATCTTATTCAATCTTACCATCATCTAAGTGTGTTTTGTGTGTGTGCTTATTCACTCAGTCATCTCCGATTCTGTGATCCTTTGGACTGTATCCCACCAGGCTCCTCTGTTCATGGGGATTCTCCAGGGAAGAATACTGCAGTAGGTTGCAACACCCTCCTCCAGGGCATCTTCCCAACCCAGGGATCGAATCCAGGTCTCCCACATTGCAGGCAGATTCTTTACCATCTGAGTCACCAGGGAAGCCCAACAGTGCTTTACATGCATGCAAAAATCTCTTTGCCTAGAATATCCTTTACTATCTTCTCTACCTGGAAAAACCCTACTTATTCTTCAGAAACAATGATTACTTTTAATGTGAGTCCTTCTCAACCATCTCAGGACAAGTTTCTTCACACCTTGACTATAGTACTCGCCACACTATAATATACTTTATTTATTCATCTACACACCTGTCTCTTTAACTAGACTGTGAACTTTTTCATATCAAGAATTTCATTTTATTCCTTAACTAGGACCAGGCTAACTGGAATATAACATGACTGATACTTAAGAACCAGTTATTTTGAAGAATAACTGATAAACATATGAAGTAAGCAGGGACTAAACAATAATATAGTTGTTGAACGGAATTTCAAGTATTATGAAATTATATGCTCCAGATAACTATTTATGAATTGCTGTACCAGCTATAATTATTGTGAAGAAGGCTATTTTGAGATGGATTCATATCTTCATGGGTTATTTCACTTTGAAGGGATTACAGGAAAGTTTATGTGTAGGTAGAGACTTGGAGTTAGGGCAAATAAGATTTTGCTTCTTGTATTGTTTAGAAAGCTAAACTCGTTTGACAATTTCAGCCTAATTATAAATAATAGCCCATGGGGTAGATTTTTAAAAAGAGTATAAAGAGTTAGATCATCTGCTCCTTGAATACAGGTTGTGGTGTACCTTTGTGTAGATAAAAGGAAAGGAAAGAGAGAAGTAAGCATGAAAGGGGTGTGGTTTACATCCAAAAACTAAGATTGGAAAAATCTTTTGTAGTTCAGTCTTTCGGAGAAGGCAATGGCAAGCCACTCCAGTACTCTTGCCTAGAAAATCCCATAGATGGAGGAGCCTGGTAGGCTGCAGTCCGTGGGGGTGCTAAGGGTCGAACATGACTGAGCGACTTCACTTTCACTTTTCACTTTCACACATTAGAGAAGGAAATGGCAACCCACTCCAGTGTTCTTGCCTGGAGAATCCCAGGGAGGTGGGAGCCTGGTGGGCTTCCGTCTATGGGGTCACACTGAGTCGGACACGACTGTAGTGACTTAGCAGCAGCAGCAGCAGCAGTTCAGTCTCACAGTCGTGTCCAACTCTTTGTGACCCCATGGATTGCAGCACGCCAGGCTTCTCTGTCCTTCACTATCTACTGGAGTTTGTTCAAACTCATGTCCATTGAGTTGATGATGCCATCCAACCATCTCATCCTCTGTCGCTCCCTTCTCCTGTATACTTAAGATCTATCAGTTCAGTTCAGTCGTTCAGTCGTGTCCGACTCTCCGCGACCCCATGAATCACAGCACGCCAGGCCTCCCTGTCCATCACCAACTCCCGGAGTACACTCAAACTCATGTCCACAGAGTCGGTGATGCCATCCAGCCATCTCATTCTCCGTCGTCCCCTTCTCCTCCCGCCCCCAACCTTTCCCAGCATCAGAGTCTTTTCCAGTGAGTCAACTCGTCACATGAGGTGGCCAAAGTATTGCAGTTTCAGCTTTAGCATCAGTCCCTCCAATGAACATCCAGGATTGATCTCCTTTAGAATGGACTGGTTGGATCTCCTTGCAGTATAAGGGACTCTCAAGAGTCTTCTCCAACACCACAGTTCAAAAGCATCGATTCTTCGGCAATCAGCTTTCTTCACAGTCCAACTCTCACATCCATACATGACCACGGGAAAAACCATTGCCTTGACTAGACGGACCTTGGTTGGCAAAGTGATGTCTCTGCTTTTTAATATACTATCAAGGTTGGTCATAACTTTCCTTCCAAGGAGCAAGCGTCTTTTAATTTCATGGCTGCAATCAGCATCTGCAGTGATTTTGGAGCCCAAAAAAAT
Source organism: Moschus berezovskii (assembly GCF_049115385.1). Taxonomy (NCBI): domain Eukaryota; kingdom Metazoa; phylum Chordata; class Mammalia; order Artiodactyla; family Moschidae; genus Moschus; species Moschus berezovskii. The sequence continues at coordinate 85,382,741 of NC_142488.1, read as the reverse complement.
AAAGTCTGACACTGTTTCCACTGTTTTTCCATCTATTTCCCATGAATTGATGGGACCAGATGCCATGATCTTTGTTTTCTGAATGTTGAGCTTCAAGCCAACCTTTTCACTCTCCTCTTTCACTTTCATCAAGAGGCTTTTGAGTTCCTCTTCACTTCTATAGGTCATCTTAAATTTGGACTACAAAGTTGCCTTGCTTTGATCTAAGACTGTTCAACCTGACCATTTTCACAAGTACTAGATTCATTTTATAACAATGAAAATCACATCCTATAACATCTCCCTTTGAGAAAATCACTGTCTGCTCTTACCCATTTTTATGTGCCTTCTCATAATTAATTATATATTGAAAAGTGATCAGTCCAATACTGTGAGCTAAAACAATAAGGAAAAGAGGAGGATATTCAGATATTGAACTAATAATTAACAGTGAAAATCTTCCATGGAATCAATATAGTCATGCTTTAGGAAAATGTTAATGTTATCTGTTGGCTTTATTCACATTAGGACTTATGACAAATGTAAATGAAATTGCAGCTTTGCATTTGGATTTTTTTGATCTTGCTACAGTCTGCACAGGGGTGTGCCACAGAACATTGATGCATGTGTACGTATATTCAATACAAGATATTCTTTTTCCATTGGAAAGTAAAGATAATGGATAAAACTTAATAATGTACTCAAGATTAGATATATAAAAACATGCAATGCTTAAATACACAGAGTTAAGCCAATGTGCAAATGAGCAGTTAAGACTATAGATACATGGATTAGATTTGACCTACTGAGTGACAACAGACTCTCAGGCAGTGAGACTAATACACATTCATAGATTAATGACTTGAATTATCAAGACAGTATTTGTTCATCAGCATTTCTTTTTACCGAAATGCTCATTCTACCAAGGATTCTTTTTCTCTCTCTGATCTTGGGATGTTCATTCTGATTTCAAGAAAACATTAAAGCTTCATAAAATCTGGTACCAAATTTAGAAAAATAACATTCTTCCTAAATACTGGGCCAAAAAGGACTAACTTTGCCAAGACGTTGGGGTAGGGGGGTAGTCAAGGCTATAGGTAAGATCTTCATTGTCTAACATTTCTAAGGCCTGCCTCCATCTTCAGGGTTAAAAATAAGGAATAGGCAAAAAAAAAAAAAAAAGACAGTTCAACATTGATATACTCTATACTAATAAAGAATATATTTGGCTTGGGGTTTTAAATAGATCATAAGTCTCCCCAACTCCTGCATTTGCCTACTTTTCAATTATGTGCTGCTGCTGCTAAGTCACTTCAGTCGTGTCCGACTCTGTGTGACCCCATAGACGGCAGCCCACCAGGCTCCCCCGTCCCTGGGATTCTCCAGGCAAGAACACTGGAGTGGGTTGCCATTTCCTTCTCCAATGTGTGAAAGTGAAAAGTGAAAGTAAAGTCGCTCAGTCGTGTCAGACTCGTAGCGACCCCACGGACTGCAGCCTACCAGGCTCCTCCATCTATGGGATTTTCTAGGCAAGAGTACTGAAGTGGCTTGCCATTGCCTTCTCCATTTCAATTATGTAGGTTAATTTAAAATAAATCTGTATACCTTGAACATTTCCCCTTTGAGGACGTTAGCGTCAGGAAAAAGGTTGAACTAAACACTCAATGGTGTTGTGAAGGGTACGATACAAATAGATGACCTGTTTCATACCCTCAGGAAACTAAAAACAAGTTGAGGACACCAAAGAGAATATTTAAAAGCAGCTCAAGAGCATTTAGAAAGCAAAATGCACACCTTAATAGAATTCATATTAAGAAAATGAAAGGCTCCATCCACATAGGCATACTTAGCTCCCCCTTAGTATTCTCAAAGCTGGAATTGGGAATAATTAGAAGTAAACAAGATTGGGAAGGAGGCAAGTGCTGTGATTAGCTGAGTCAGAGGCGCTGGGCATTTCATTTGGGGAAATGTTTGTGACAGGGACATGAGCAGATCCTGTTACTTATATGCATAAGTGAGAGCAACCAGATTGGCCTGCCTGAAGCAAGAGTGCAGTTCAAACACACTGAACGCTGATTTTGAAAGCAGCAAAGGATAGACAAGGAACTGGCAGACAATAATGGCAGATGGTAACAGGAACACAGAGAGATTATTCATCTTTATTGTATTAATCAATAGTGCTATACGTATTTTTCATTTAACACAGATATTATAATTTACAAAACTAATAAAATAGGCAGATATTTTAAAATGTTTTCTAGAAACTCATCTTTATGGAAACCTGAACTGATAAATTAGTAGGTGAGAGAGATCAATACTATTCAGCTAAAAGCTATAAGACTGAATGAATCTTGAAACTTTCAGCAATCTGTCTACTGAAGAAGGAGAAATTTTCCATACCTCAATTGTCAGACTACTTAAAAGGTGGACAACTTGAGGGGATTCCCCTGGCAGTTCCCTGGTTAAGACTCCACACTTCCACAGCAAAGGGCATGAGTTCAATCCTTAACTAGGGAATAAAGATACTATATGCCACGTGGTGTGGTCAACAAAAACTGAAAATTAAAAGATAAAAAAGTAAATAGTTTGGAAATATTACATGCTACCTTTACTTTGAAAGTGGACAATTTGGAAATGCTATATTCATATCAACTTTTTTTTTTCAAGCCGATGTCTTTGATCAAAGTCAATCCCTGAGTCTTTTTTTGTCCTTTGTCACTAACCATATTCCCCTCCATTCTCAAATCTAAACTTTTATCACATGCTAGGTGCATCTATACACAGTTTCATGATAGACATCAACAGAAAGATAATTCCATAAATTGTATTTCAGAGTTCACTTTTTCCCTGAGAAAACTAAAACAACCATACCTATACAAACAGTTCAGACATTTCATACATGGTGCTTTCATTGAAAGAATCCATTATTCAAAAATGAAGAAAAAGACATGTCAAATTTAAGCCATTAAAAATAAGCACCAAAAAAGTCATCAGAACTATATTCAAAATCAGACTTTTAATTACTAGCCTTTGTACCTGAAGTAGATACACCTGTGGCCCATGGTTTTTCCACAAAAGAAGATCGCTATCTTTACTAAGTGCTGGACAGATCACAAACTCTACAAGGATGTTGAACAGGTAGTAAAGGTGTCAAACATCTTGACCCTATTCTCTGCAAATAAAGAATTGACTACACCCCTGGACCAAATATAGCTGCTGTTATAATAAGCAAACATGATTGGTAGAGATAAAAATGATCACAAGAACTCCCTCATCTAGAACGTGACAAGCACTATTTCAAACGTACATGGACTCAATTGTCACAATAAACCCATGGGGTACATACTAATATTATTTCCATCTTACAGATGAAGAAATTGAGATATTAAGTATCTTACGCAAGATCACTCCAGTTACTAAGTGGTATGAGTGAGTTTTGAGTCCAAACTGGCTCTAAAGCCTGCTTTCCTAATTCTGCTTCTCTGACTGTAAGAGGACCTTTATTTCTCTCTTTATCATGACTTCTTGATGATGAGAATAAAGTACAAATAAAGCAAGTGAATTTCACTAAGTTTTATTTTATCATAAAGTACTACCTTTAATGGAAAAAAGCAAGTAAACCAATGCTTTATTTCTATCACCAAAGACAATTAGAAAATTAATATATGAGTTTGCTTCACTTAACAACACAAGCTGTTACCAATATTAAAGCAATCCAGTTTTTCAAAGCAAGAATGATTCATATATCCTCTAGAAACTGAGCTTTTTATTTTTTCCCTCACTTGGGGAGGGGGGAGATCATTAAAATGAGATGATTCTAATACAAGTGTCACTTTTTCCCCCCCAGCTGAAAATCTACTCAGTAAACAATGGCAAAAAACATGGGAGTAAAATAGATTTTAGGTTTTCTTTACCCCCTTCTTTTGTGACAGAAAACAGTATGTTCACATATCCTAAACATAAGTGTCACAGAGGTTGAAGGCTAATATGTACTAATTACTACACTGAGGTACAGAATAAGAATTTCTTCAGAGTATAACTATCTTTACTGGCTGGCAAAATACCCAACTGAAATCACAAGAATTAAAATCTAAGAATGTCCTTTAAGGAAAAATCACTTGCTTCCTCTGTAAAATGCTGTCATTTAACTATGAATACAGCATCCCACAATTTAGTCTGATAAAAACTAAGCCAGTCTTAGTTGACAGTGACATTTTATAATAAAAACATGAATTATACAAATGATAGTTGGTTGCCTACCTTAAACATTTTAGCACTGAATTCACCACTTTACCTTTAATGTTCATGCTATCTACTGAAATATCTTTTCAAGGAAGGAATATTAAAAGCATGACATTTAATATAATCAAAATGATCTAAATAATCAGATGGAATGAAAAGATCCAACAAAGCACATAAAACAGTGAAGATTGTTCAGAAAATGGAGATGATAGCAGGGTGGGGTCAACACAGCACAGCCTAGACAAAGGGCAATGAGAGCTCAAGGTCTTCCGAAGACCCATGAAACTCACACACTCTCAATTAATGAAGAATAAATATGTTCAGAGCTTTGAGATTCTTAGATGCATCTATAGTCCTTACTAATCAAGAGTGTCACAATTCCTATATGCCATACAAAGTTGAATAGGATTGGATACTTCAATGAAGGTGAAAAAAAATAAAAATCTGAAGGTACTGGAGAACCATAGGGTATACATTCATTTGCTAAATGTGATTCAAAAACCCAATTTAAAGGTCATTTATAACAACATCCTACTATATAGCACAGGGAACTATATTCAATAATCCGTGATAAACTATAATGGCAAAGAATATGCATATATACATGAATAACTGAATCACTTTACTGTACAGAAGAAATTAGAATATTTACCTCAACAAAATTAAAAAAAAAAACAATCCTCAAGTCTCCCATTTAGAATCCCTTCACCAAAGATTGTATGTATCAAGTCAATTACCAAGTGATAAGGTAACTTCATCCTTTTTGCATTAAACACTGACATTTCCTTGGGGGTAAAAAGAGGTTATTTATTATCACGGGACAGCAGGTATGGGGGAATATGAAGCCATACATACCATCCTAGCCTCTCCCACACACTGAGGCCAAAGAATTCTGAAGGATAATTTCACAATACTTATATAACTTTCCAGCTACCACAACCATAGCATCTCCAAGGCTTCATGAGCTTAAAATATTTCTCCACGTACTTACTTCTCACCGTACTATGGTTCAACTTATAATTGTTTGACTTTACAATGCAAAACCAATAGCTGTTCAGAAAAACTATACTTCAAATTGTGAATTTTGATCTTTCCCTGAGCTAGCAATAATGCAGTACACTACTCTCTCATACACTACTCTCATGATGCTGGGCAGTGGCATTGACTCATGGCTCCCAGTCAGCCCCACAATCATGAGGGGAGATAAACGATATACTTTTACAACCATTCTGTACCCATATAACCACTCTGTTTTCCACTTTCAGTACAGTATTCAATAGATTACATGACTTTATTATAAAATAGGCTTTGTGTTAGTTGATTCTGCCCAGCTGTAGGCTCATGTAAGTGTCCTGAGTCAATCCAAGATGGGCTAGGCTAACCTATCATGTTCTGTAGGTAGGTGTATTAAATGCATTTTTGGTTTATGATATTCCCAGGTGGCGCAAGTGGTAAAGAATCTGCCTGCCAGTGCAGGAGACTTAAGAGAGGCAGACTTGATCCCTGGGTTGGGAAGTTCCCCTGGAGAAGGAAAGAGCAGCCCACTCCAGTATTCTTGCCTAGAGAATCCCATGCACTGAGGAGCCTAGCAGGCAGGTTCAAGGGCAGTCAATGGGCCCGCAGAGTCGAACATGACTGAAGTGACTTAGCACAGCATATTTTCAACTTAATGATGGGCTTACATCAGGATATAAATGCAATATAAGGGGCTTTCCAGGTGACTCAGTAGTAAAGAATCCGTCTGCAATGCAGGAGATGCAGGAGATGGGGGTACGATCCCTGGGAAGATCCCCTGAAAGAGAAATTGGTAACTGACTCCAGGCTTCTTGCCTGGGAAATCCCATGAACAGAGAAGCCTGGTGGGCTACAGTCCACGGGGTTGCAAAAGAGTTGGAAACGACTAAGGACATACACACACACAACATCAACGTGATACGAGGAACATCTGTACTACACCAATAGGACACATGTGCATACACCTAAGTATGGATAAACACACATCCACAGAGAAGGAGAAAGTGATCTTTGGATAGATTAACCTATACATTTTCTATCCAAGTATTTACTGACCTCAGTAAAAGAGGTAATCCTGAGATTTGCTGATACTGCACTCATATATCCATGGAAGGAAAGCAGAATATGCCACCACAAAATATGCCTCATTGACATAAAGAAAATAAGACACAATTTCAGCTTTTCCTTACTGTTTTTGGCCTGTGACTTTACTAGTTTAGATTGTGGCTTTGCACATCAAATTGTGGATGTCTAAATTCAATACTGATATCAAAAATACATTAAGGTCAACACAATTGCCAATGAATATTCACACAATTATATCGCATCCAAATGCACGGCATAGATACATAGTCATTGAAGATGACACAACTATGGCAATTTAAACTAAATATCTATTAAATAAGAATTGAGACTGTGACCATTAAGTTTTGACACTTAACACACTCTAATTAGGGCAATAGTTAAAGAATTAGTGGCTGTTACTATGAAAAATAATGAGCAAAATTTGGCCTTATCATTAGACAATTTCTTTAAAATATGTGATAGTATTGTCAGTGAGAATTCAACCACCTAGTGAATTTCTGTCAACATTTTACTGACAAAAATGCCCTAATAGAATCCTTGACCTTCAATAAAGAGTTTAAACATATCAAACACAAATTATTTAATAGTTTTCAAAAGCATACAATAGCAATTTTGACATTTTACAAGGTCATTTTTCAGAAGCATAAATCGATTAAGGTTCATTCTGCAAAGTCACTATCATAACTTTTATTATATTGTATAAAATTAAAATTAATAAGGTCAATCACATTCCATGTTTTCTGTACTAGCATGAAAAATTATGTGACAAAAACAATTTAAATTAAAAATTGTCATTTCCACATTTCTGACTGTTATACTCCATTGTGAATGAAATGGTCTGAGGGAGAACTTTTACTAGAGAATTAACTCCTAAATTGACTATTTTGAATTTCAGATTCTCAGCTACTTGTCTGATGGCATTTTCACCTCTAAGTGAACAGTGGAAGTAAATAAGCATATAACTTAAATGGCACTTCATAAAAATCTAGAGTATAAGTACAGTGGTGACAATTAAGCTAACGATTTATATTCTTAAGTCTTTCTCTTTTTTTCAAGGCTAGTTACTTAAATGGGACTATCTGCTTTGACTAAGCTCAGATTTTAAAAGGATGTCTCATCAATTTTTTTCATTAACTAAGATCCTAGACTCAGAAAATATACTTCTTAGGTATTAAGTGCTTTGACCAATATAAGATCATATTTAAATAATTAGTCTTTAGAGAAAGCTAAGCTAACTCATTGCATTCATTTCTCAATTGTCTCCTTTGCAAACTGCAATGCATATGTATATCACTGTGATAAATTAGACATTAATAAAAAAATGCCAATTTCCCATAATGAATTGGTCCCAATTTTATGTCAAATGTATCTGAGAATATCCAGTGAGTCTTCAACTACTGAAAAACCTCTCAAATCCTTATCTCCAGGCCAGACTGCTCTTGTGAGTTCCAGATCATATATACTGAACATCTACAGCTGAGTATCATACTTAACAGTATCCACATTTCATTCTTTTTCCTACCAAAGTTCATATTCTTTCGGTACTATCTCAATGACTGGCACCTCTAATACTTCTAAAGGTCCTAAACTTTAATGAATTCCAACCTGGTCACCATTCACACCAACTCTTGGAAAATATTTATGTTAAGATCACTAATGTTCTCCCTGCAGTGCATCTAAACATTTTTTTTGCTGCTTTCATCTGCTTAACTTCTCAGCAATATTCTGACTAAATTAACACTTTCTTGCTTCTTAAAATGTTCTTCTCTCTTGGCTTTTCTGATAACACATTTTGTTTGTTTTGCTACATCTTTTTTTGGCATTTCATATAATGGCTCTCCTCTTCCAATGGTCCTTGAAATGTTGGTGTTCCTCATGACTTTATTTTGGACTCTCTTTTTTTCTGTCTCTACAATACTTCTTTAGGTAATCTCATCCATTCTCATAATATTAAATTGCATATACATATAGATAAACTCCCAACCTCTCTCTCAAACCAAAATATTCTTCTAAGCTCCAATTTTCTACATACAACTGCCTATAGAACATGGCCACCAAACTACTGTATATCTCAAATTTAGTATATCAGACACCTAGCTTTATTTTTCTCACTCTTCCTCACGTCGGTAAACAGCAACATCATCCACAACGTGGGAATCATATTAGATGTTCCTTTCCTCCTTATTCCCTGTCTCATCTCCCCATGTTGAATGCCATTAATAACTATTAATTTCACTTTCTAATATTTAGTTCCCTCCTTTACATTCCCACTGCCACTGGCTCAGTTCAAGTCATTAAAATCTCTCAATTAGATTATTAAAAAGCCTGCTCAATGCCCTCCCATCAGTCTTTCACCTTCCTACTGAAAGTGATCATTCTAAAATGCATTCTGATCATACATCGCCAACCCTAATTAAAAATGCATTAAAGGTTAATCATAGGTCATAGTAAAAAGGTCCTTTACTAGTTCATTTCAACCTGTAATCTCCCTCCTGTCCTTCATGCCACATTCTCCACCCAACCAGTTAATGTCTCACTCCCCAATGTGTGATGTTTTATCATACTTGCCCTTGTTCACATAGTTTCATATGTCCTGAATGCCCTTGTCATTTTGGGGGAAAAGAAAAAAAAGGAAACCAAAACTACATAAACTTCAAGGCCCTATTCAAATGGTCTTTTTCTCTGAAACCTTCTGAATTCATCTTTAATTATTCTTTAATAATAAGGCTATTATTCTTTAATGACTCTGTATAGCAGTTGCTGCTGCTGCTGCTGCTAAGTCACTTCAGTCATGTCTGACTCTGTGTGACCCCACAGACGGCAGCCCACCAGGCTCCCCCGTCCCTGGGATTCTCCAGGCAAGAACACTGGAGTGGATTGCCATTTCCTTCTCCAAAGTGTGAAAGTGAAAGTGAAGTTGCTCAGTCGTGTCCGACCCTTAGCGACCCTATGGACTGCAGCCTACCAGGCTCCTCCATCCATGGGATTTTCTAGGCAAGAGTACTGGAGTGGCTTGCCATTGCCTTCTCCGCAGTTACCATATTTTAATAGAGCAATTGTTTCAGATAAAGCAGATACTTCTGCATCTCCCTCTCTTTCGAAAATTGAGCTCTTTAAAGAGCCAAACCCTTTCTTCTTCATCTTGGCATATCTTAACTGTCAAGACTATGGTGGCCTGAGATGCGATATTCGCTCCCAAAGAGCCATGATATGGGTCTATTGCCCTTCTTCACCAATAAACCCATACAAGGTGCTTCTCCCACTGGGTGAGCATGTATCGCCCTCCAGTGGACAAGAATCACAATATCTTTTCACATTGGTGCGGAATCATCAATTGCAAGGTAAAATGCAGAGCTGCTTTTTTTCTCTTTTCAGATTTTTTATTTTTATAAATACTTAACAAAAATTCACAAAATAAATTCCGTGTTTTTTCTGTAATAAAGTCATTCTAACTTGCTTGCATTCCAACATGTCTTTTGACATAGAAAGAATACAGTAAAGTTGCTGCTAGCACAGGAAAAACTACACAACAGCTTGCATACAACCTTGAAAGCAGTCATTATAGGAATATTGTGCATTAACTGAATTTTGGCAGGCAATATTCTGTTGCAGCCCTTCTTTGCAACTGGTCTTTTCAACTAGGAGTCAATTTCTAGATCTATTTTCTGATTTCCTACTTAAGACAGTTCCAGTGTTCTTCCTTTGTACTACCTTCCACATAAGTCTTCCCCATTAATTCTTCCTGTAGGTGTTGTTCATAGCACTATCCAATCATATTCCCTGAGCTATAACCAGTTATGATCATCACACATGGATTACTATGTTTAAACAAAATGAAAAGGAAAATCAGATTGCATAATAACACAAACACTAATAAAGCCTTACATAAGAGTAACAAGAAAACTATTATTCAGGGGAAGTGGCAGGGTAAAGATGGGCAGGTCATCCTGTACTCTGCCTGTGAGGGAAAAGAGAAAGAAACAGTGTTCTGAGATACAACATGCTTATCGTTGTTGTGCTGTGCTCAGTCGTGTCTGACTCTGTGTGACCCTATGGACTGTAGCCCACTAGGCTCCTCTTTCCATGGGATTCTGCAGGCAAAAATACTGGAGTGGATTGACATTTCCTACTCCAGGGGATCTTTGTGACCCAGGGATTGAACTTGTGTCTCCTGCATTGGCAGGTAATTCTCTACCACTGAATCACCTGGGAAAACCTATAATATGCTTACTATTATAAAACATCATCCAATATAAGAATTTCATCAAGAAACTTCTGCTGTAGATCACCTTCCCTAAATACTGTTTTATTTGAAGCAAGTACCAAAGTATCAAAAGGAAAATGGCAGATAACATAGCCTATGTTAGAGGAAGTTTACCCCACTAGCTTAGAGACAGTGAAAACAAACTGATGGTTATATACCTGTTCACATATATACAATAAGTTAGTTTTTCCAGTCATCCATTATGGAAACAGAGCTTTATAATATATTAATACTAACTTCTAAAAGCCCAACATTGATTAAACAGAAAACCTCTTACAGCTACTGATATGATGCAACTTTATCCCCAGTGAATAACAAGAAAAAAATAAGTGATGATTTATTGCAGAGCTTGATGAAATGTTAAAGAGAAAATGGTATCAAGGCAATCAGAAAATTCATAAACTATAGCATTAAAAAATGCCATGAAACAAAATGCCTAGGTTTGAATCATTATTCCCTCATTTATTATTATCTGTGTTATCCTGGGCAAGTTATAGAAATTTTCTGTCCCTTATATTCCTCATATATAAAATAGGATAAATAATAGTAACCTCAAGGAGTTTATTGAGAAGACATAATAAGTAAATGCATGTAAGACAATTATAACAATACTCAGCACAGAGTAAATGCTATGGAAGTGTGAGTCTTTATTATTATCATTTCTTCTCCAGCCTCCATTTGTGAGTTTATTTAAATTGGATTTTCTTTTTAATGTACAAAACTTCAATCATTCACCAGAGGTCAGAAAGAACTCAGGCTGCAATTAAGGACACAATATTTTGAAGTAAGGGGGTGCTGAACAAAGAGAGAAAATGCTGAGATACATTCCAGATTCCAGTGATATTGACATAACAATTACAGTAAATACAACTCTTCAGGTTAACATTTCCCTTATTCCCAACAAAGACAAATAATTAAGCACTTTCAGTGGAATTAGCTTCCTGCTAGCAAAGGAAAGGTAAAGAGGTACGAATGAAGCAGCACAGAGAGGGAAGCATGACAGGAAATATTCCAAGGGGAGTATGAATGAAGGTCAGTAGTCAAACACAGGGCTGCCCAACTTATGGCCTGTCTGGGTAACGAAAAACCATAACAGAAGTCCTGGCCCTATGGTACCATGCGCCTAGAAGTAGCTTATGTGGAATATCAAAATGGAAAGACTGGGATCTTCCAAGCCAGGTATAAATTGTTTCTTCTACTGCTTAGCTTTCTACTTTCTCTACATTGAAATGGTCGTTTTCCCTTTGTTAAAGTTTCAGTATGAGGAAACAAATATTGAGCAGGCCAGAATTCACTTAGTCGCTCACTCACGTCCGACTCTTTGGAATTCAATGGACTGGGGCTCGCCAGGCTCTTCTGTCCATGGGATTCTCCAGGCAAGACTGGAGTGGGTTGCCGTTTCCTTCTCCAGGGCATCTTCATGACCCAGGGTTCAAACCTAAATCTCCTGCATTGCAGGAAGACTCTTTACCATCTGAGCTACCAGGGAAGCTCCAAATTCACTTTAGGGCATGTACAAATGACTGACATTTTATGTAGAAATGTAGACAAATTATATAAATTTAAAGATGGGCTTGTATGTGCAGCTTAGACACTAAAATATGTTGGTTATGCTTTAATATACATATTACCAGGCATGACTATACATGTTTTAAAAGCCCCATATGATACCATTTTAAAAGACAAAAAAAAATACGACAAGAGTTTTAAACATTACTACTTCAAAATGTCAAGTAATAAATAAATGCTGGAAACAGAAGAGAGACCAGTAATCTAAAATAGGCGCTTTTAAACCTTCTTATAAACATTCCAGAGGCCCTACAAAATAATTTCTTACAAGTTCACTGAAAAGAAAAACAAAACTAAGTTGTATTGGATTCGAGTTAGCATATCTCAATTGTAATATACTTTCTTTCACATGTGCTAAAATGCTGTTTGAAAAGATTATCATACAGATAATTTACATTATCTTCCTGAATACAATTCTCTCATGCTTTCACAAAGGTAGTTGTCATACTGTGCTAAAATACCTCTCTGCTAAACTGAAATGAAGTCAAATGCTACAACTGAACATTCATCAATTATCATGAATAAAGTTGGAAATGTCAACCAATCCACTGAAGATTCAGATCTGGTACAAAGTTTTCTGGGTTACAAAAGACAAGGAAATAATTAACAATTACAGTTGCTTTACTAATTCCACTCATTCTCTAGGACCAAGTTATCAGAGAAACAGCTGCTAAAGTGACAAGCACTAAGAAAAGAATGAGAAGGCCTTTTAGTATCATAAATAATACAACCACAGGAACACTTTAAAAGTTACATGAACATTTTTGTCACATATGTATAATCCATTCTGGCAATTTCTCAATAATTAATAGACACTAAATTTACTCTCAATTCCTAGAAAAAGATAATGCATAAAATTCTTCCATTTCTTAGATAGAGGGTATTATTTCTGTCTGGAAAGCAGACTTTGAAATATGGTGCTTCCAGCTATTTAGTAGAAGATCCGCAAGAAGGGACCTACATTTCTTTCTGAACTTGACAACAGGGTTTTTATCAGTATACTTTCGGTGTCTCTCAGGAACAAAAAGAAGGTAAAGATCTTCCTTAAATCACAGATTTAGCTGGAATGAGAACAAAATTCTCTGTTCACCATAGCAAAATTGTTCATTTCGTAATGAATTCATACCTAGTACTCAATATGATCTCAGTCTAGAGTAAAACAAAAGAAACACTTAAAAGTGCAATGTTCATTTCACCAAATAGTTAAACACAGAGAATAAAGTAAAGGTTGTCTTTACAGTCAAATCAAAAGAGGCATAAACCCCTAGAGTTGAAGCAAAGGTTAATGCCAAAGAGATACATTTTATATCCATACATCAACACTGAAATAATTCAAGCTGTAATTCCTACCTCTGGAAATATTAGCATAGTATATCCAAAGATGGTTTTCTCTTGATTATTATATTTTAATCCTCTGACCACCATTTCTGTCAGCATCATCTCTCGCAGTCTTTTCTGCTTCAGTGGCTAGAATAGGAACTTGTTGTACAGTAATTTATTTGGCTCAAGTTCCATATCTACGAGTGATCCTTGTGTTTTTTTTATCCTACTGTACCCAACCCATCATCAAGGCCTGCTGGATTCTGCAGATATGTGTTTTAAATTTCCCAATTTACATTCTTTAAAATGACTCCCCTTAACCATCACATTTAATCATCCACGTAAGGAATTCTCTACCACATCACTGTATTTTATCATCTTTAGAATATATAATAACATCTGAAATTCATATTAATTTAATGTCATGTTTATTATTTTAGGCTTCCCAGTTGGCTCAGTGGTAAAGAATCTGCCTGCCAATGCAGGAGACATGGATATGATCCTTGGGTCAGGAAGATGCCCCGGAGGAGGAAATGGCAACCCACCCCAGTACCCTTGCCTGAAAAATCCTATAGACAGAGGAGTTTGGTGGGTACAGTCCATGAGTTCATTATTATTATATTGTTTCTGTTAGACTGTAAGTTCCCAGAGCATCAAGATCACATTAGTTACAACAATATCCCCTCCCAACATCCCTGCCCAAGGCTAGAAATTGGCACAGAGTAGTTGCTTAATATTTTTTATTTGTGAATATAAGAATGCAAAGAAAAACAAATTTACTGATTATTATTAAGGAATTCATAGTTTATAGTGTTTACTATATACTTCTTGAAAATAAATTTAAAAAAGTCTGAGAAAATATAAGCAGTTCCCTCAAAACAAAATTCCATTACAGTTTTAATTTTGTAAACCAAATGCCATAGCGAGGTGACAAGCATATCAGTCTTTCTTATGAATTTCCTTTTATTAGATACTCTTAACTGCTGCCATTTTTACTCTCATTTCGAAATCACAGGTCGACTCCAAAGTCCACTGGAACTTTTTCATCGTACTGAGTTTTAGGAAGCAACAAGAGAACTCAGATAAAAATAGGGCAGAAATGTGAGAATAATTAAGCAGATAGTTTCTGGAAAATACTGTCCATCATAGAATACAGTGGTTCAGTTAACACCTAACAGTTTAAGTGTGTCTACCCAACAACAATAAATCATTTAGATCCTAGGAAATCCTAGTAGAAAAAAAAAATAGCCAAAATGCAGGAGTACAAGGATGCTGTCATGCAAAACAAGATAAACAAAATCATTTTCCACCACTGAGAATTCAGTTACTCATTCGTGGGTCACAGGCCTAATGGAACAATAAGTATTCTGAGAAAGCTAGTAGTGTAGAGCATATGATAGAAATTCAATACATATTTGTTGAATGAGCAAATAAGACAAGGAAGACATAGCCTCAATGGCAGTTTGGAGGAACTGCTAGAATAATGCTGTTATCTCATTTCTACAGTAAATTAGTCTCCATGTAGGTCACTTATTAATACCTGCATATGGAAATATAGCTCCCAATACCTAAGCATCAGTGGGCTCAATATTTGTGAAATATACATTTGTCACCACGTTGACTATGCAAAGTTATCTGGGTTCACTGGGAGACAGGAGATGAACATGTCTGAGGCAACTATGTGAAAACAGGACCATTTTAGGAAGTTTACTTATATTGAATTTATACACATTATTATCAGGAAGGTTAAAAAAACTATGTCATCTTTCACTAAAATTTAATCCCAAAAAAATCACTGCTTAGTAATGGAGATTAGCATTGAATACCTCTTGGAAAATGCATTGTCATCAACTGGCAAATTCTGTACATTGGTTAGCGTAACATATTAAGCCTATTAGTGGTATATTTAACTCATAACTGGTGCCTTCACTAAAAGTTATTTGTACATAAAAATACTGTCTATTTTGACTGGCAAAGATCCGTCCAATGTTACATGTGCCCCAGGTCTTCACCTCTATATAGTAAAGGAAATAGGCTGCTTTAACTATAGATTTCAGGGCACACATAAGCATTACTAAAACAGTCATTGCTTAAATGTTGTAGTCCTATCATTCAGATGTACATAATACAAATAATAAAGCAGAGCATATTTTTATTTCTTCTGCAAAGATCACAATGATGAATTTTAACCTGATAACTAAAATACTGATGCTGTATATGCAGTCAGTCCACAGACTCCAATAACCTGGCAACTATGTTGGTTTCTGCATGGAAAGTTTTATTGGTTTCAAGGTGAATTTCCTTAATGGCAGCATTCAGGATAAAATGTGTTCCGAAATATTCAAAGGAACTTGATTCTAGGTAATTACTGATAGATTTCATTATTCATAGTGTGCAACTATTGATACGTTACAAATGCATATATTATTCATAATACTGATATATCAAATCCCATTTATATAACCTCTTTCGCTGATTCAAATTTAAAATATTTTATGTAAACCCTCTAATCAAACCTTAATTCAAAATTGGGAAGTGCAAAAAACTTGAAGGGAATGCCCATTGGACACCAAACATTGTAGCAGCCCAGTAATTATAGGCATTTAATAAATGATTTTTATTAATATAAATGATCAGGTTTCATACAAAAAATAAAAATGACATGGCATCATTTCAATTTAATATATATTTGACAAAAATTGTTATAAAATTAAACTTTACAGTCTTCCAAACAGTTTATACATTTTCAGTAAGTTGACTAAAGCTTTCAATTCAAAACAGTATAAAAAATATTTGTTGATAAGTTGACATATTGATTCCTTTCAGTAAAAATACATGTCATGCTTGCAACTGTTACACAGTCACTTCCCAGCAGACATTTGGAAATGACCTTGAAACTCAAAACCCTACACTTCAAAAGCCTATTAGGAAAGCATTAATATTTATACTATAGGTGTGAAATATAATTTAGCTCCTTGTATTTCTAGAAATCAGATGAACTGGAGGCCTCCAGAAAGAGAGAACATTACTGACAGAATCTAACCCTCTCCTTTTAGTAGGGTAGGGAATAATGATCAATATATAAACACTATATCAAATGCAAGACATAATGATACCTGTTAAGAATCTGCAGCTTTTAATAGAACAGTGAAATAAATTTGCAAATCATCTTATAGCAATGTCTAATAAAGGAGTTCTGAAACTCTTCCTATAGAGCAGTTATAGTGGGAAAGAGTTTTTGGTAAGAATTAATACATAATAGGAGGGCTTAAAACGTCAGCAGCAAATTCTGTTTAGAGTTTTTCATGTCCTTTTCAAGTTCAGGATTTGAATCTAAAACAAGTACACTGAGATGCCATGAATGAGTAATACTGTTCAGACTGAGAGCAATTCAGAAATATGGATAGTCTGGAAATTCTCCCACACTCAGTGTCACACTGAACAGGACTAACACTCTTCCCTGCTGTCAACCATTCTGGCTTCCAGATGAACCTCAGACCTGCCTAAGCATCTATCAGGCTGGTGGAAGTGGACTGCGGTTTCTTTGATATATACTTCGTAAGTGTATAAAAGGAACCTAGATTACCAGTTATATAACTGACAGAACCAGTTATATAAGTGAACTGGAACCTGGCAGTCTGTGGCATAAGTAAGGACACTGGGTTCAAACTCAGCTTGCTATCTACTATCCTTGTTACCTTTGAGCAAGTCACTGACTCAGTTATCTACAGAATAAGAGATAAAAACATCATCGCATACATTTCTTTCCTGAGGATTAATTAGACGATTTAATACAAGTAGAAAGTTCAGAAGAACATGTGGTATGTAACAAACACTTTATGAATCAAATCTTCTCTGTCAGTATATCCATATTCTCTTATTAGATAAACACTGACATTCTAGTTCATATGTATATTCCTGGTTGTCAAATGCCGAGTACCCTTGGCAACCAGTCAACAGAATGCTCACAGATCAAACTGAATCTGCCATGTTCATGAATGAATTTGAGATCCCCACGAGAAGGGAATGGCTACCCACTCCAGTATTCTTGCTTGAAGAATTCCATGGATAGAGGAGCCTGGCAGGCTACAGTCCGTGGGGTCGCAAATAGTTGGACATGACTGAGCGACTCACACCACCACTGCGATTCTAGCCGTATCAATCCTGAGGTGTTTGGTGGACCCTTACCAACAATATTGCCATTGCTACAATGGAAAAAGCTGGGGATGAGGGAAGTAAGACAATCTACAGAAAGAGAGTCTTACAACTTAAAATAACACTCCAAACAGGACAAAACCATTGTAATACTTAAGACTATGAAGAAATTCAATAGTAAATACACACAGTTTTCTATACAGTCCAGAAAAAACTTAAGGTGTGAGAGAGGACCAATAGGGTTTTCCAAAGGCCAAGAGCACATTTTTCTCTCCAGCAACAAAGGTTTAAAATTATCTTTGAAAAATCTTTAAACAAGCCAGAGTAAATCTTTCCAAATGAAGGTTGTTTTCATAGTTTCGTTTCTTACTCCTAATTAAAAAAAACAAAAACAAACACACACACACACACACACACACACACAAACACAAACAGGCCTGAGCTAAAGATTCTGAAATGCAAGAAAAAGACCACTATAAAAACATAAAACATTTAACTGCCTTTGCTTTCCACTTATACTACTGAAAGTTCTATACATTCGATTCTATTTCACGAAAGAACTGAGAGCTGTCACATACATCTCATAAATACGAAATTGTAAAAAAAAAAAAAAGATTACCCATTTATAGTCACTTGTAATATTCATTAAAAAATCAGAGTAAACTCTTAAGACTTATTTTATTAAGTACTAACTAATGCCTAATTTAATAAACTTATTTACTGGTAATAGCTCCCAAGCAAATATTATGCAATACATAAATGTCAAGGCACAACTACAATCTGCCTACCAAGGAAGCCTCAATGTCTCTGAAGGTATTAAGAAATGTAGACTATCATTAAAACAAAGTGAAAATGATACCATAATATTAGAACAATGATGGAAAGGCTTTGTATAAGTTACTAACTCTCTCAACAAAAGTTTAGTTAAAATATATTCAGTTATGTCGCAGAAAAGATCAAAATTAAGAATTTATTGGCTTGCTTTTTCCCCCCACACAATTAATAATATATGGCTATATCCTGATCTGGTAAGGTACTAAATTAAAAAAGCACTTTTGTAAGTCTTCAACACTAGACAACTCAAGAATCCTACAGTATGTCAGGCACTGATACTACAAAAAGCTAGTGCTATCAAATTCATGTCTACCATAGAAAAGGTTGTTTAAAAGAGCTGACAGATATCTTTGTCATTATATTACTTAAATATCAAACCAAAATCATACATTCAAGGCTTACTTAGTTGGTTATCTTGTTTGTGCACTATGGATACAAACTCTACCCCAAACTCACTGTCATCATAAATGAGTATCATTGGTCATAAGAAATATCAGGCAAAAACTGATGAAATGATCAGCTTAAAAACTTCACTATCATGGAACTCAAAATAGTATCATGGCCTATTAATTATAGTGGATAGCATCATCTTTTTAAAAGATGAGAGACAACATTAGTAGACCAAGTGACAAGCAGAATATGAAAAATTTCACTGCTTTCATATATATATAAGTGATCCTAAAAAACTATGTGGCTAGTAAGAGTCATCGCAGGAAAAGTTAAAGAATTCCAAATTTTTAAAGAATTTTAAATTCCAAAGGAGCCCCTTGGTTAAACTGTATCTCAGAAATATTTTTTAAAGGGCTAGTGAAAGTCGCTCAGTCATATCCAGCTGTTTGTGACTTCATGGACTGTATCCCACCAGGCTCCTCTGTCCATGGAATTGTCCAGGCAAGAATACTGGAGTGGGTTGCCATTCCCTTCTCCAGGGGATTTTCCCAACCCAGGGATCAAATCCAGGTCTCCCACATTGCAGGCAGATACTTTACTGTCCAAGCCACCAGGGAAGCCCAAGGGCTAGATATATTCCCAAATCCTGTTTCAAATCTAAGAAATTTCCTAGAATTTTCTCTTTATATGTGTTCAGTTTATGCCCTAAAATGGATTAAGAAGCTATATAATGCCAAATGATGATTAATAAAATGAATGTCTATAAAATTATGATACAAAGATTTTAGGACCATGTTCTGATCTATAATACAGACATATTAACATTTGATAATACAATTATTTAAATATTTAAACTGTCAGCATTGAGAAAACAAAAGCATGTGAAAAAGAATAAAAATGTCAATAATTAACAAGAATGTGATCTGATTGGTACTGAAACAGTAAATAGTACATAAAACCTAAGAGACGAGCGATAGCATCTTTATTAATGCAGTTAATGGAACAAAAGTTATCTAATCACACTAGCTTCTTTTCTCAAAGAAAGCTACGGATATCCTAATAGCATCACATGTCAAACAGCAGTTACTTTGGCTACTTTCTATTAAAAGCAATTACATGCCAGGAAACAACACATTGCTCCCACACTGGCAGGAGCATATTATCAGTCTATTCTTATCACGTGAAGCCAGACACAGTCAACTTTCAGTAAGCCATTCCCATGGAGGGGACATTGATAATTCATAATAGCTATATTTGCCATTTGAATACATCACTTACTTTGTTTAGGTTCCTATAAAATTAATTTCAATTAAAAATATGATCCTTAACCAGTATCAACACATGTTAAAGAGCATGAGGAAATGGTATTGGCGGGGGAGCAGGGAGATATCAGACTAGTATTAATATTGGGCCATGGATAAACTAAAGGCAGACCACAAATACGTAGAAAACTTAGCCAAGACTGGCTAAGAATTTCAATATATTTTCATTCTTTCTAGATCAGTTTTATATTGCGAGCTATGCTTTTCAACACACCATATGTACACTGTTTGTTTATTTAGCGGACAAATTGAGTTCTGTCCCTTTTTGAGTATACTTTTACTGAGTTGCATTAACAGTAATAGATTAATACCATAAGCTAGGTAGGACCGAGTACACAGAATAAATTACTTCAAAGGGAAAGATCACATAAATAGACTATCTTTGTCCTGTGGGACAGATAAGTGTATCTTGAATTGAGGTCTCTGATAATAGAGCTTTTATCTGCACAATCATACTACAGACAGATGTGGTAGTGTTGAAAAGTACAAGCTATGGATTCAGCCTGGCTCTAATGAACCCTATTCCCATGATTTTGCCCACAGAATAAGCAGAGCAAAGAAGTGAAGCACATGGGCTGCAAAATCATCCTGCTTGAGTTTGATTTCCTACTCCAATTTACTTGTCTGCAAAACGGCTACAATCTTAGTGTCTACAGCATAGGAGAGATAAACTAATTAAATGAAACAGTCCATGGAAAACAATTAAAGTATCTGGCACATAGTAAGTGCACTACAAATATTAACATTTATAATTGTTAAAA
This sequence comes from Moschus berezovskii, assembly GCF_049115385.1. Classification (NCBI taxonomy): domain Eukaryota; kingdom Metazoa; phylum Chordata; class Mammalia; order Artiodactyla; family Moschidae; genus Moschus; species Moschus berezovskii. The sequence continues at coordinate 85,361,805 of NC_142488.1, read as the reverse complement.
TTATTAGTTTGGTTGAGTCTGTGATAGATAGCTATCTTCATTCTCACAAAATTCTGTTTGATGGTTTTTCTACTTTACTGATCATAACTCTACTTTTGTTGGTGTTTAGTCACAAAGTCGTGCGTGAGTCTCCAGGGACCCCATGGACCTGCCAGGCTCCTCGGTCCAGGGGATTTCCCAGGCAAGCATAATGGAGTGGGTTGCCATTTCTTTCTCCACGGTATCTTCTGGATTCAGAGATCAAACTACATCTGCATTGCAGGCATATAGATGTTTAAACAGAGACAATAAGAAATTAAGTAGTTTCCAAAGGGTCAAACAACAAATCAGGAAATAGACATCCACTTCTGTTTACTTAAGTGGGCCAGCCATAAATTTTATAACTATTGACTAAATCAACCATAGGCCAGGATTAGAAAAATCAGACTTTCACATTTGAAAATTTTAACAAAAATTTGTGGTTGCACACACACACATAGTTCAGTTCAGTCACTCATGCGCGTCCGACTCTTTGCCACCCCTTGAATCACAGCACGCCAGGCCTCCCTGTCCAACACCAAATTCCGGAGTTCACTCAAACTCATGTCCATCAAGTCGCTGATGCCATCAGCCATCTCATTCTCTGTTGTCCCCATCTCCTCCCACCCCCAGTCCCTCCTAGCATCAGACTCTTTTCCAGTGAGTCAACTCGTCACATGAGGTGGCCAAAGTATTGGAGTAATGAAGTGAATTACTAAATCATAGGAACTTAAATGACAAATTAACAAACTACCACAGCCAGACTCAATTATGTAGTTCTCCAGTATTTAATTAGTTAGAAAAATTTTAAGAAAACAGACTATTATATATATATAATATATATACATATATGATATATATATCATATATATACATATATTATATGTATATATATATCACAGAATCAATCATTAAATATACATGCACTTCTTAGTATGTGCCTAAATTTTAAGTTAGCACCCATAGTTTATTTGGTCGGTACGATGAAACTAAATACATATATATGTTCATATTCTCATGAACACTCAGTCATATCTGACTTTCTGCAAACCCATGGGCTGTAGCCCGCCATTCTCCCCTGTCCATGAGATTATCCAGGCAAGAATACTGGAATGGGTTGCCATGCCCTCCTCCAGGGGATCTTCCCACCCAGGGATCAAACCCATGACTCCTGCATCTCCTGTACTGTCAGGTGGATTTGCTAGCACTGAGTTACCAGTACACACAACTGTAATTCACTTGCCTGTTCATCGAAAACACATACTTCCCAGAGGCAATCAACAGTAAACAAAATGGAAATATTTCTTCCTCACTGCAAGAAGTTCAGTGTCTGATGGAGTCAAAAGAATGACGAGAATTACAATGCATTCTGACAAAAGTGTCATCTAAATGAAAAACTGGTGAAAGTTTGGAGTGAAGTTGCAAAGCCTTGTATCTGTTTCCAGAAAAAAAAGAGTTCACTCTAAGGATATTTTAGAGGGAGTGAAGTGGCAAATGACCTTGAAAAGGATGAGTTAAGATGTTCCCTAGAAGACAATGGGTAGTCAGTGAAACATTCCAAGCATAGGAGTGCCATGATACTTTATATTTTAGAAAGACAATTCTGAGTAGGTTGTAGAAAACTGAAGAAAAGGCAAGAAGGCTGAAGGCAGAGAGACCGCTTAGGATTCTTTTGAACTCATCAAAGAGAGAAGAGTCATAGCACATGTAATTATTGAGAAATCTAATCATAAATAATCTATATGGTATGCAGCTTCTGAAACGACGTCCAAATGCTCCCTGCCTCCTGATATTCATGGCCTTGAGTAAATTTCCTCACTGTGTGTTTCAGGACTGGACCTAGTTAATTGCTTCCAATGATGAAATCAGGTTATAAAAGACTGTGACTTCCACTTCTTATTGGTGTGCAAAATTTGATGAAGCAAACTGTCTTTTGTGAGCTACATTACTGAGAGGCCCATGAAGCAAGGAACTGAGGGCACCATCTATACAAAAGCCAGTGAGACAAATGGAGGACCTCAGTTCAATAGTTTTAGAGAAAAGGAATGCTGTCAAAAATCAAATGGGTGAACTGAAATCATCCTGCACTCAAGTCTTCAGATAAGACCACAATCCTGACAAGACCTCATAGGCAGCCATGTGACACACTTTGAGGCAAAGGACTCAGCTAGCCTCTGCCATGATTCAAGTAACTGTGAGAAAAAAAATATGTATTCATTTAAGCTGTTAAATTTGGGGATAATTTGTTATGAAACTATAGGCAACTAAGATTATTCACAACAATAAAATAAGAAGTTAACATTCTTTCAACATGCACAAAAATGTGAACATGTGTAACTGTATTTCTAGAAACTTGTGTTAAAATGCATGTGATTTTTTAAGTTATACTTTGTAATTTTTTGAGTCACCTCCCATACAGTACTTGGAGGGCACTTAATTTACCTCACTCAATCAACACACATAAAAGATGTTAACATGATATGCCCACAGAAACAGAGATGAGAAATGTGACTGACAGAAGCAAGGAATAAGAGGTGGGGGAATTGGATGAAGATAAACAAAAGGTACAAATCTCCAAAAGACAAAAGGTAAAATAAAGTTTTGGTGATGTAATGTACACCATGGTGACTATAGTGATCTATACTGTATTGTAATATTTGAGTTACTCAGAGTAAATAAGCACCGTAACAAAGAAAAAAACTTAAATTAAATTTATTGTGGTGATCATTTGCAATATACATATAACATATGCATATATCGTCTAGTCAAGGCTATGGTTTTTCCCGTGGTCATGTATGGATGTGAGAGTTGGACTGTGAAGAAAGCCGATCGCCGAAGAATTGATACTTTTGAACTGTGGTGTTGGAGAAGACTCTTGAGAGTCCTTTGTACTGTAAGGAGATCCAACCAGTCCATTCTAAGGGAGATCGATTCTGGGTGTTCATTGGGAAGACTGATGCTAAAGCTGAAACTGCAATACTTTGGCCACCTCATGCGACGAGCTGACTCACTGGAAAAGACTCATGCTGGGAAATGTTGGGGGCGGGAGGAGAAGGGGACGACCGAGAATGAGATGGCTGGATGGCATCACCGACTCTGCGGACATGAGTTTGAGTGAACTCCGGGAGTTGGTGATGGACAGGGAGGCCTGGCTTGCTGTGATTCATGGGGTCGCGGAGAGTCGGACACGACTGAGGGACTGAACTGAACTGAACTGAACTGATATCAAATCATTACCTTGCACACCTGACACTTATACAACATCAGTTATACTACAATACTATCAATTATACTACAATGAAACTGGAAAAAAACATAAGCAAATAAGAAACCTGAAAATAATATGAATTAAAATTATGATAATAATGATACCAGAAATACACTTTAAAATACTGAATAACATATTAAAAATAATTTAATCTACTCTCACCAATAAGGACTAATAGGCCAAAGAGATTACTTATATATATTGCCTCAGAAAAGCTACCAGATTTGCACATCCCTAAATTAAATGTAATTCTTGTAAACAAACTAGAGAAAACTCTTCTATTATATCATGTAAAATATATAGTCTGGAACTGGTATAACTGCCATCAATACACAGTTGGACCAAAACACACCTCTTTATAGTTTTATATAACTGTGTGAAGAAATTCCACTGGATTTCTATGTAAATAATTTCTATTTACCAAAATAAAACTAACTTAGCTAAAACAATAATTCTAAATGTGAATGAGCATCTATGTGAATTGTAGATGTTATAAGCTTAACAACTGTTATTGTGCTTAATCCATACAGTGTTTATAAGCAAAAATTACTGAAATGAGGAGAGACAGTCTTACTAACTCATAGCTAAAAAGTATCATATTAAAATAACACAAACTATGTATAATGCTATAAAACTAACCTCAAAGAAGCACCTTGAAAACTGATTTCATGACTTTATGGATCCCATATATATAAACATACACTTACAAAATGCCAGGGTTTCCCTGGTAGCTTAGAAAGTAAAGCATCTTCCCACAATGCGGGAGACCCAGGTTCGACCCCTGGGTTGGGAAGGTTCCCTGGAGAAGGAAATGGCAACCCACACCAGTACTCTACCCTGGAAAATCCCATGGACCGAGGAGCCTTGTAGGCTACAGTTCATGGGGTCGCAAAGAGTCGGACACGACTAAGCAAATTCACTTCTATAAAATGCCTTATGACAATAAGACCGCATTCCTTCATTCATTATTAGAAGAGACAGACTCCAAGTCATAGCAATGCTTTATGATTGATAGATTCCGTCGAAAATGTCTTAAAAGTCGTAGACACAGAAAAAACAACCTCATTCCCTTCCAAACATATACCTTCCTAGCTTTGGTTTAAGCTCTAAAGTACTGTATTCAGTTCCAGAATAATAGGATTACACATTTCCTATATATAATCTTGCATGAAATATACATATAATCGTATTAAAAAAGAATCGGTTAACGATGCAACAAAACTCACAAATTATGATACTAAGGACATAAAAGCCATTGTTACAACATGGGGAGGTGACTAAGAATGAAACTGGGTTCCAGCCAGAGCTATGACACTTACTAGCTGTGTAACCAAGACATAATTCTTACTCTCCCTTAGAATCACTTTCCTCACCTATAAAACAATAATATAGATTTTTAGGGACTAAAGAGATATGAAGTACAAAATGTTTATCACTGCGCTTGGGACACAGTAAAGCATCAGTTCAGTTCAGTTCAGTCGCTCAGTCGTGTCCGACTCTCCGCGACCCCATGAATCACAGCACGCCAGGCCTCCCTGTCCATCACCAACTCCCGGAGTACACTCAAACTCATGTCCACAGAGTCGGTGATGCCATCCAGCCATCTCATTCTCCGTCGTCCCCTTCTCCTCCCGCCCCCAACCTTTCCCAGCATCAGAGTCTTTTCCAGTGAGTCAACTCGTCTCATGAGGTGGCCAAAGTATTGGAGTTTCAGCTTTAGCATCAGTCCCTCCAATGAACATCCAGGATTGATCTCCTTTAGAATGGACTGGTTGGATCTCCTTGCAGTATAAGGGACTCTCAAGAGTCTTCTCCAACACCACAGTTCAAAAGCATCGATTCTTCGGCGATCAGCTTTCTTCACAGTCCAACTCTCACATCCATACATGACCACGGGAAAAACCATTGCCTTGACTAGACGGACCTTGGTCGGCAAAGTAATGTCTCTGCTTTTTAATATACTATCAAGGTTGGTCATAACTTTCCTTCCAAGGAGCAAGCGTCTTTTAATTTCATGGCTGCAATCAGCATCTGCAGTGATTTTGGAGCCCAAAAAAACAAAGTCTGACACTGTTTCCACTGTTTTTCCATCTATTTCCCATGAAGTGATGGGACCAGATGCCATGATCTTTGTTTTCTGAATGTTGAGCTTCAAGCCAACCTTTTCACTCTCCTCTTTCACTTTCAAGAATATTATTATTATTTTGATTAAGTTATTTTTATTTGTAGTGATGGTACAGGGAGTAAGAAGTACAGTCAGGACAAAGGTATTTTGGAGGCTACTCATTCAAAAAGTTTAAGATACACTGTCTAAAATTCTGTTTGCAAATAGTGACTTTTCAGTCACTCAGCCATGTCCAGCTGGTTGCGACCCCATGGACTGTAGAACACCAGGCCTCCCTATACATCACCAGCTCCCGGAATTTAGTAAAACTAGTGTCCATTGGGTCGGTGATGCCGTCCAACCATGTCATCCTCTGTCATCCCCTTCTCCTACCCTCAATCTTTCCCAGCATCGGGGTCTTTTCAAATGAGTCAGTTCTTTGCATCAAGTGGCCAAAGTACAGGAGTTTCAGCTTCATCATCAGTCCTACCAATGAACACCCAAGACTGATGTGCTTTAGGATCAACTGGTTGGATCTCCTTGCAGTCCAAGGAACTCTCAAGAGTCTTCTCCAACACCACAGTTCAAAACCATGAATTCTTCAGTGCTCAGCTTTCTTTATACTCCAACTCTCACATACAAAAATGACTACTGGAAAAAACATTGTTTGACTAGAAGGATCTTTGTTGGCAATGTCTCTGCTTTTTAATATACTGTCTAGGTTGTTCAAAACTGATCTTCCAAGGAGCAAGCATCTTTTAATTTCATGGCTACAGTCACCATCTGCAGTGATTTTGGAGCCCAAGAAAATAAGTCTGCCATTGATTCCACTGTTTCCCCATATATTTGCCATGAAGAAATGGGACCAGATGCCATGATCTAGGTTTTCTGAATGTTGAGCTTTAAGCCAACTGTTTAACTCTCTGTTTTCACTTTCATCAAGAGGCTCTTTAGTTCTTCCTCACTTTCTGCCATAAGGGTGGTGTCATCTGCATATCTGAGGTCATTGATATTTCTCATGGAAATCTTGATTCCAGCTTGTGCTTCCTCCAGCCCAGCATTTCTCACGATGTACTCTGCATATAAGTTACAAAACCAGAGTGACAATATTTCAGCCTTGATGTACCCCTTTCCCAATATGGAACCATTCTGCCATTCCATGTCCAGTTCTAACTGCTGCTTCCTGACCTGCCTACAGATTTCTCAAGAGGTAGGTGAGGTGCTCTAGTATTACCATCTCTTTAATAAGAATTTTCCAGTTTTTTGCGGCCCACAAAGTCAAAGGCTTTGGCATAGTCAAAAAAGCATAAGTAGATATTTTTATGGAAATCTCCTGGTTTTTCAATGATCCAACAGATGTTGACAATTTGATCTCTGGTTCCTCTGCCTTTTATAAATCCAGCTTGAAAATCTGGAAGTTCACAGTTCACGTATTGTTGAAGCCTAGAATGGAGAATTTTGAGCGATAATTTACTAGCGTGTGAGATGAGTGCAATTATGTGTTATTTTGAACATTCTTTGGCATTGCCTTTCTTTGGGATTGGAATGAAGACTGACCTTTTCAAGTCTTGTGGCCACTGCTGAGTTTTCCAAATTTGCTGGCATACTGAGTGCAGCACTTTAACAGCATCATCTTTTAGGATTTGAAATAGCTCAACTGGAATTCCATCACCTCCACTAGCTTTGTTCACAGTGATGCTTCCTAAGGCCCACTTGACTTCGTGTTCCAGAATGTCTGGCTCTAGGTGAGTGATCATACCATCGTGATTATCTGGGTCATGAAGATCTTATTTGTATAGTTTGTCTGTGTAATCTTGCCACCTCTTGTTAATATCTTCTGCTTCTGTTAGGTCCATACCATTTCTGTCCTTTATCAAGCCTATCTTTGCATGAAATGTTCCCTTGATAACTCTAACTTTCTTTAAGAGATGTCTAGCCTTTCCCGTTCCATTGTTTTCCTCTATTTCTTTGCATTGATTGCTGAGGAAGACTTTCTTAGCTCTCCTTGCTATTCTTTGGAACTCTGCATTCAAATGGGTATATCTTTCCTTTTCTCCTTTGCCTTTCACTTCTCTTCTATTCACATCTATTTGTAAGTCCTCCTCAAACAATCATTTAGCCTTTTTGCATTTCTTTTTCTTGGGGATGGTCTTGATCCCTGCCTCCTGTACAATGTCACGAACATCTGCCCATAGTTCTTCAGGCATTTTGACTATCAGATCTAATACCTTGAATCTCTTTGTCACTTCCACTGTATAATCATAAGTGATTTGATTTAGGTCATACCTGAATAGTCTAGTGGTTTTCCCTACTTTCTTCACTTTAAGCCTGAATTTGGCAATAAGGAGTTCATAATCTGAGTCACAGTCAGCTCTCAGTCTTGTTTTTGCTGAATGTATAGAGCTTCTCCATCTTTGGCTGCAAATATAATCAATCTGATTTTGGTACTGACTGGTGATGTCCACATGTAGTCTTCTCTTGTGTTGTTGGAAGAGGGTGTTTGCTATGACCAGTGCATTCTCTTGGCAAAACTCTATTAACCTTTGCCCCGCTTCATTCCGTGCTCCAAGGCCAAATTTGCCTGTTACTCCAGGTGTTTCTTGACTTCCTACTTTTGCATTCCAGTCCCCTATAATGAAAAGGACATCTTTTTTGGATGTTAGTTCTAAAAGGTTTTGTAGGTCTTCATAGAACTGTTCAACTTCGGCTTCTTCAGCATTACTGGTTGGGGCATAGGCTTGGATTACTATAATATTGAATGCTTTGCCTTGGAAACAAACAGAAATCATTCTGCTGTTTTTGAGATTACATCCAAGTACTGCATTTCAGACTCTTGTTGACTATGATGGCTACTCCATTTCTTCTAAGGGATTCTTGCCCACAGTAGTAGCTATAATGGTCATCTGAATTACAGTTAATAGGGACTATTATAATTAAGTAATGGAATGGATTTCTGCCTCACAAATTCCTTATTTCCGATTCTACATAAAGAAGATGACTGTTAAATGCGAGAACATGTCAACAGGAAATAAAAACTTGCCTCATCATAAATTGAAACACTTCAAAAAATCATAATAAAAAAAAAAAACTTTGATAAGGTGATAATCAGTACATATATAGAAATCCAGAGAACATATATATATAAATGATGAAATTATACAAAAGTATGCACACTTTTTGAGGCTTCGCAGGTGGCTTAGAATCAGCTTAAATTGCAAGAAATCCCTGGGTGAGGAAAAATCCCCTAGGGGAAGAAATAGCAAGCCACTATTAGCTTCCCTCATATGGGCTCAATAAAGGACAGAAATGGTAAGGACCTAACAGAAGCAGAAGATATTAAGAAGAGGTGGCAAGAATACACAGAAGAACTGGACAAAAAAGATCTTCATGACTCAGATAATCATGATGGTGTGATCACTCACCTAGAGCCAGATATCCTGGAATGTGAAGTCAAGTGGGCCTTAGGAAACATCACTATGACCAAAGCTACCGGAGGTGATAGAATTCCAATTCAGCTATTTCAAATCCTAAAAGACGATGCTGTGAAAGTACTGCACTCAATATGTCAGCAAATTTGGAAAACTCAGCAGTGTCCACAGGACTGGAAAAGGTCAGTTTTCATTCTAATCCCAAAGAAAGGCAATGTCAAAGAATGTTCACACTACCACACAATTGCACTCATCTCACACACTAGTAAAGTAATGCTCAAAATTCTCCAAGCCAGGCTTCAGCCATACGTGAACAATGAAATTCCAGATGTTCAAGCAGGTTTTAGAAAAGGCAGAGGAACCAGAAATCAAATTGACAACATTTTCTGGATCACTGAAAAAGCAAGAGAGACCCAGGAAAAAAACATCTATTTCTGCTTTATTGACTATGCCCAAGCCTTTGACTGTGTGGATCACAATAAACTGAGGAAAATTCTTCAAGAGGTTGGAATACCAGACCACCTGACCTGCCTCTGGAGAAACCTGTATGCAGGTCAGGAAGCAACAGTTAGAACTGGTCATGGAACAACAGACTGGTTCCAAATAGGAAAAGGAGTACATCAAGGCTGTGTATTGTCACCCTGTTTATTTAACTTTTATACAGAGTACATTATGAGAAATGCTGGGCTGGATGAAGCACAAGCTGGAATCAAGACTTCCAGGAGAAATATCATTTAACCTCAGATATGCAGATGACACCACCCTTATGGCAGAAAGTGAAGAACTAAAGAGCCTCTTGATGAAAGTGAAAGAGGAGTTAAAAAGTTGGCTTAAAGCTCAACATTCAGAAAACTAAGATCATGGCATCTGGTCCAATCACTTCATGGCAAATAGATGGGGAAACAGTGGAAACAGTGAGAGACTTTATTTGGGGGGGCTCCAAAATCACTGCAGATGGTGACTGCAGCCATGAAATTAAAAGACGCTTACTCCTTGGAAGGAAAGTTACGACCAACCTAGATAGCATATTAAAAGCAGAGACATTTTTGTCCATAAAGGTCCATCTAGTCAAAGCTATGGTTTTTCCAGTAGTCATGTATGGATGTGAGAGTTGGACTATAAAGAAAGCTGAGCACTGAAGAATTGATGCTTTTGAACTGTGGTGTTGGAGAAGACTCTTGAGAGTCCCTTGCACTGCAAGGAGATCCAACCAGTCCATCCTAAAGGAAATCAGTCCTGGGTGTTCATTGCAAGAACTGATGTTGAAGTTGAAACTCCAATACTTTGGCCACTTGATGTGAAGAACTGACTCTTTTGAAAAGACCCTGATGCTGCAAAAGATTGAGGGTAGGAGGAGAAGGGGACGACAGAGGATGAGATGGTTGGATGGCATCACCGACTCAATGGACATGAATTTGGGTGAACTCCGGGAGCTGGTGATGGACAGGGAGGCCTGGCATGCTGCGGTTCATGGGGTGCCAAAGAGTCAGACACAACTGAGCGACTGAACTTAACTTTCATAGCTCATTTGGTAAAGAATATGCCTTCAGTGCAGGAGACCCAGGTTCAATTCCTGGGTTGGGAAGATCCCGTGTAGAAGGAAATGGCAACCCACTACAGTATTCCTGGCTGGAGAATCCCATGGACAGAGGAGCCGGAAAGGCTACAGTACATGGAGTTTCAAGAGTCGGACATGACTTAATGACCAAACCAGACCAGAACACTATTCTTGCTTGGAAAATCCCACGGACAGAGGAACTCGGTGGGCTACAGTCCAGGATGGTTACAAGAGTCAGACAGGATTACTGACTAAACAACAACAAATATATGGTTTTTAGCTGGCTGCCTGAAAGAATTAAAGCCTTCTCAGTTTGTTCCCTTTCATATTAAGGTTTACAGTAAGGAGCATGCATATTATGTCATTAAGATGACAAATTATTTCTAGGACACCAGGTCTCTCAGGACACTTTAGCACCATTTAGTTGTGCACTGAGTCTGACATCTATTTTCAACTGATTTCCAAGAATATCTATATTAAAAGATAGATGAATTAGATATTAATAATGTTTTTGGTGTTTTTTTCACTAAACATATAAGATTGTGTTAAGCAATCAAACAAGGGTGGTTATGTTCAAAAGCAGCCAGCTGATTCTAAGACTAAGAAATACAATTTAAAATATGATCCTAGAGGAAATCTGCTTTTACATAAATACATCTTCAGACTCAGTGCCACAGTAATTTTGAAGCTAACCTAATATCTCAAGCATTGAAAATGATTTTATATGCATTTCAAATATTTATAATATCTCAATTTTCTATTATTATTAAAGCTAAATTGAACTAAAGAAATACATTATTGAAGAAACCAAATTTTATTAACCTTCTATGTTTATTTCTTACATTTCCTCCAAGCAACATTAAAACCAAAGAGATTCCTTACAACTTACACACACAGACTATTTTTGTTCTCCCTAGAAATTCTAATTAGAAATAGCAGTTATAACCTACATATTTTATTATTATTTCAAGCTTGGTTAATATTAACCATCATTACTTTAACTAATGTAATATCATTACCTATAATTACTACAGGTTTTTAAGAAAAATGACATTATTACCTTAAAGTTTATATGTCCCCAAATATCATCAATGTGAAGAATAAATAAAACTAGAAAACATATCCAAATTCCAACTGTTACATCCATGACATATAGTCAAAAATACTGTATGTTGTTGTGTTAGCCGCTGAGTTGTGTCCGACTCTTGGCAACACTATGGACTATTACCCACCAGGTTCCTCTGTCCATAGAATTCTCCAGGCAAGAATACTTGAGTGGGTTGCCAATTCCTTCCCCAGGGGATCTTCAACACCCACAGATCAAACCCAGGTCCCCGGCATTGCAGGCAGATTCTTTACCATCTGTGCTGCTAGAGAAGTCCAGGGTCTTTGCTAACTACCTGTATTATACGCATTTTTCTTTATTAACACAGAGAGCATTTTGAGATCTACTTTGTCATACAGCATCATTAGGCTTGTAAGAAGAGACTAAATATTGTAAGCATGGGGACACAGGATTGGGAACTGTAAGAAACTATAGAGATTAAGAATTCATACTCATCAGGATATTATCACACATTGTCTGGCCTACTGGCATTGATTCACAATCAATGGTCCATCATCTATCTGTGAATTTCCATCACCTATATATCTGCCAAAGGCCTGCTCAATGGTTAATCATCAAATTTTTGGGCCCCTAAAGCTTAAAGAACAAAACCCCATTTCTTCAGTGTGAAGTTCACCTCCCACGTTCACTCCGAGTCCAATACCAACAGGCTGTGCTTTCAACCCAGGTTGCACTTCACCCTCCTCACTTCACTTCACTTCATTTCAGTCGCTCAGTCATGTCCGACTCTTTGCGACCCCATGAATCACAGCACGCCAGGCCTCCCTGTCCATCGCCAACTCCCGGAGTTCACTCAAACTCATGTCCATCGAGGCGGTGATGCCATCCAGCCATCTCATTCCCTGTCATCCCCTTCTCCTCCCATCCCCAATCCTTCCCAGCATCAGAGTCTTTTCCAGTGAGTCAACTCGTCGCATGAGGTGGCTAAAGTATTGGAGTTTCAGCTTTAGCATCAGTCCTTCCAATGAACACCCAGGATTGATCTCCTTTAGAATGGACTGGTTGGATCTCCTTGCAGTCCAAGGGACTCTCAAGAGTCTTCTCCAGCAACTACTTTGCTAATGTTGTTCTCTGCCTAGAATGCCTTCTCTCCTTCTCCCTCTATTGAAATTTTCCTTAAAATTCAAGGCCCAGTTCAAATTATACTCCCTCTAGGATTTCCATTTGCCCTGCTCAAATTTAACTATTTCCATTTTGTGCTCCCTTGGCTTTTAAAAAATATCTAGTCTAATATGTAATAAGAATTGATTAAATGGAGTATACAACTTTCTCTATTCCTTACTAAATATATTCCTTGATATCTAGATAAGACCTTATTCATTTATCTCCCTCCTATTCATTATAGGATCTTACACATAGAGTACGCGCATGCGTGCTAACTCACTTCAGTCATGTCCAATTCTGTGTGACCCTGTGGACGGCAGCCTGTCAGGCTGCACTGTCCATGGGATTTTCCAGGCAAGAATACTGGAGTGGGTTGCCATGTCCTCCTCCAGGGGAATCCTCGAGACCCAGGGCTTGAACCCATGTCTCGTACATCTAACCTGCATTGGCAGGCAGGCTCTTTTCCACTAATGCCACCTGGGAAGCCCATGCTATACATAGTGGATAGCCAACAAATATAAATTAAATTAAATGAGAGATCCATCTTCTCTTAAGATAGAGATACTTTGAATTATAATGGGAAATTTAAGGTAATTTTCTTGACAACTAAAAGAATAAGTGATTCAAATAGAAAATATAATATGATGGTACTTTCTCATATTAAATATTCACATATTTATTTACAACAGGTATTAGAACTAGCCAATTTTAAAACTTCTTTCTATTTAGCAATCTAAAGCAAATTTAAACTCAAGTGAAACACTTTTAAAACACACAGACTAGTAATGATTCACAGTGCGTTTAGGGAGAACATAAATGTGAGTTTTCCAAACCTCTTATAAGTAGAGGAATTTATCAGAGGTTTTAGAACACTGGGTCTAAGAGTTTTGGAATTAGGTCTTAGAAATGAATATGTTGCTCCTTCCAGAATACAGCTGGGAGAATAGCAAACAGCAGCAGATTAGGGAAAAACGTGGTGTCCTGGAGATAGGAAAGCCACAGCAGTGTGGTTTCAGTTCCCTAGAGCCATAGCCTCCAGCTGATTTCTTACTGATCCTGCCACCTACTGACCAAGTATGAATCAAGGCACTGCAACTGACAAGGAATTTCAACTGTTACAATTAAGATCAAACAATAGTTATTAAAATAAATGGAAGCATTTATCATTCAAGTTTGTTTTGACTATGTTATGAAATACGTGCTTCCCGGGTGGCTCAGCAGGTAAAGAATCTGCCTGCAGTGAAGAAGATGGAGTCGAAGGTTCAATTCCTGAGTCGGGGAGATCCTCTGGAGGAAGGCATGGCAACCTACTCCAGTGTTCTTGCCTGGAGAATCCCATGGACAGAGGAACCTGGTGGCCTACAATCCACGGGCTCACAAGGAGTCAGACACGACTGAATCAATTGAGCACATGCGCGTGTTATGAAATATGCTATGATGCATAATTGTTCCTTTAAATGTCCCTTCAGAAATAAATCTTAATAAAAGTAATGGTACCCAAAGGTACTCCCGACCAGATTTGGACTCAAATATTCAAAATTAGGGCTTCCCTGATGGTTCAGTGGGTAAAGAATCCACCTGCAGTGCAGGAGACACAGGCTTGATCACTGGGTTGGGAAGATCCCCTGGAGGAGGAAATGGCAAGCCACTCCAGTATTCTTGCCTGAAAAATACTATGGACAGAAGAGCCTGGTGTGCTACATTCCATGGGGTCACAAAGAGTTGGACACAACTTAGTGATAGGGATTCAAAATTAGGAAAGTAGAAGTAGTAGTAATAGCACATAGAAAATTCAGAGAATCAGAGTTAAGACGAATGGAAATGCAGAATTCTCAGCAGTGAGTACATGAGAGCCTTTACATAAATTTTGTTTGATTTTAATTTGGTTTGATTATGGTTTAGCAGCCAGTGTAAGAATAGCTTCTACTCTCGCTGACTGGCTTTATGAGCAGGAAACTGTCATGCTGAATTAACAGTTGTATTAAGGGTCAATAACTAAAACAAGACACACACACACACACACATACACACACTCTTAAAGCATCATGTTAAATCAAAAGGAAAGGGGAATTTATATTGAGTGCCTGCTATATTAACCACCATACTGGGTCCTTTAAATACATAACATTATTTAATTCTCATACTATTAGTTAAACATCAGCCTTTCTTATTTTATAGATGAGGAAATTCAGTCACAGAGATTACTAGTATCACAGCTGAAATACAAGTATGTGACTCCATTTCCCCTGGGCTTTTCTCACTATACCACAATACCTTGAGAAATTTTCTAATGGATTTTATATTAACCTGCATGTATCAAACTTCACTGTGTTCATTTGTAAAACAGAGTTTGGCTTAATCGTTTCTAAGGTCCAGATGGACTCTAAAATTTTATGAAACATATAATTAGTATGGGACTCAACATAAATACGTCAATAAGTAAAAGAATAAATGCTCAATACAAAATGTGCAAAGAAGTAGAGGAAGACGTTCAGAGAAAAAGAGGTTAAAATTGCCTTTGAAGAGAAGAAAAGCTACTACACTTTTAATTTAAGGAGCAAAATTTGTAACGTGGATGATTTGCCATTTACCTCTGAGATGGGCAAAGGTTGCAGGGAAACAGGTCCTCATATATATTTTAGATGTAACACTATAAATGAATACAAACTCTTTGTAAGGAAATTTGGTAATATCTATCAAAATTTAATTTCATTTAAGAATTTCAGTTTTAAAATTTATCCTATAAATAAGTCCTATGTACACAACGATATATATGTAGATATATGTTCACTGCAGAATTGCTTGAAATAGCAAAAGACTGGAAATAATCTCAATAACCATTAATAGGTAATTGGTTACATAAATTCAGACAGGTACTGTATGACAGCATTCTATGTATTGTGTAAAAAGAACACAGTAGACAAACATAAATTACTATGGAATAATATTCAAATATATAAAGTGAAAAGATAAAGAAGTAAAAAACAAAAAGTGATAAAAACACTTATGCTTCTATGCCATGCCATGCCAAGTCACTTCAGTCATGTCCGACTCTGTGCAACCCCATAGACGGAAGCCCACCAGGCTCCCCCATCCCTGGAATTCTCCAGGCAAGAACACTGAAGTGGGTTGCCATTTCCTTCTCCTATGCTTCTATAGCCATAGTCTATTTCTAGGAGGCAATGTGAAAAATCAGTAAGAGTGGTTTTCTCTGGGAAAGAAGCTGTAAGTCTGAGATTGAAGGGATATGTTTACCGTGCATATTTTTATTATTATTACTAATACATTGATATAAGCATGTTTTAGTTTTTCAATTGAGAAAACTAGATTATAATAAATAGTAATCTCTGGAGTCCTTGAAGAATTTTTTAAATGAAGTTTACAAGAGCAAATGAGGGGGGAAAAAAGCTTTAGCAGGAATTTTTTAAATGTAAAAATTCTTCAGAATAGTTTGCCCAGATTTCTGTGTATGTGTGAGCTTCAATCTATGAGGAAAAACAGATACAGCACAAGCGCCTCCATTGCATAAGATAAGCTAGAAGGGCCGAACAGGAATAATTTTCACCTCCCTCTCTCTCTCTGAATCTTCCAGAATTCACATTCTCACATTCTAGGGCATGTTGTGACAAATCAGACAAATGAATGGTAAAGGTGCTAATTCCAAGGGCATGGGCGTGTGGAATATATCAATTACTTAGTTATAAAGACTCACTCAGGCTGAAAAAAACTCCTGCGCTTAAGTAAACTATCAGTTCTTCAATAATTAGTAAAATAACAATGTTAAAATAGCAAAAGCTCACAAATCACAATGATTCATTATGAGATTAAGTTACCTACATAGTACCCAAATTAGGTGTGACATTCATAGAGGTTAAGGATCTAATCATAAAAAAGGTGCTCAATTATCAATCAGTGAAACATATTTATTAGTTACCAGATTTTTATATTATTCCAGAAAAATCTGCGTATAGAAAAAGTATAAAACTTCTTCATAAATCAAATGGATTACTACAAATGTAAGACTGTATAAGCACTATGAAACCAATCTTACTGCAATTTCATGAAAACTTCTGAGTCCTTACTATTCTGCCACATTATTTTCCCTTACACAATTAATCAACAAATTTATCACATTTCCTTCTCAGTAAAGATGATAACTTTATAATGGATGAGTGTAAACAATAAAAAAAATTAAAACATTTTATTTTAAATCATAAAAATAAAACCCATATTTCCAGTTGAATAAGAATACTTATGCAAAATAAAATTTAAAGGAAAAAAAAACCTATCATTTTTTAGTTGCTGGGTAAAATATAGTAAGTAGGTCAATCTAATATATTTGACTCTGCCCCTAAACTGAACACCTACACATTACCAGAAATTTTTAGCAAAGCACTGAATTCAACATATCAGAACAAGAACTGTATATTAAAAAAATAAAATATACCTTTCATCTGGGTAGCAAAATTCAGTGCCAATTTTGCAAAGAGATCTGGATTTTCAAACTTCTCCTCCTTAACTTTCAACCAGAAACAATTCTCAGACAATTCTTTGGGTTCAATCTGAAACAAAGTAACAAAGAGAGGTTTCTAAATTATTACTGTGCATTTATTTTTTCAAAGAATTCACTTTCACCAAGGTTGAATGACATTACCTTTATTCATCAACCTACTAAATCAGTTTTCAGTTCAGTTCAGTTCAGTCGCTCAGTCGTGTCTGACTCTTTGTGACCCCATGAATCACAGCACGCCAGGACTCCCTGTCCATCACCAACTCCTGGAGTTCACTCAAACTCAGGTCGTCCATCGAGTCGGTGATGCCATCTAGCCATCTCATTCTCTGTCGTCCCCTTCTCCTCCCGGCCCCAATCCTTCCCAGCATCAGAGTCTTTTCCAGTGAGTAAACTTATCACATGAGGTGGCCAAAGTGATCTATCAAAACAACACTTTCTTTTTTTTTTTTTTTAGTTTAATTGGAGGCTAATTACTTTACATTATTGTATTGGTTTTGCTATACATTGACATGAATCTGCCCCAGGTGTACATGTGTTCCCCATCTTGAACCCCCCTCCCACCTCCCTCCACATCCCATCCCTCTGGTTCGACCCAGTACACCAGCCCCGAGCATCCTGTATCATGCATCGCACCTGGCATTAAAACATGTATATTATCATATGTAAAACAACACTTTCTAAGTAAACATTCCTTAGGAAAGTCACAGACTTCTATTGGTGTACAGAAAAGTACACAACAGCAATAGGCCATGTAACTAATTACATTTTAAAAAGTCTTCTACTTGAAGGAATCTTAAAAAATAGTTGAATAAATCACTCACCTCAACTTATATACATTTTTTTGCTCCTGGACTTTTAAAAATGGGGAAACTGAGATTGAGAAGAATAACTCTCCCATGTTTACTGACTAGGTTGCAGACAATAACCATAACAGCTGACAATTACATACCTCCTATGTGTCAAGTACTCTTTTAAGTGATCTCTCATATTAATTCATCTCATCTAATCCTCCCAATAATCCTCTGAAGCAGGAACTGTTATTATCTCCATGTTAAAGATGAGGAAACTGAGCCCTAGGATGTTTGACGAGCTGCCCAAGCTAGTAAATGGCGAAGATGAAATTTAAACTCAGGCAGCTTAGCTTTGCAGAATTGTGCTCTTAGCCACTGCACTGAAACCCAGTCTTAGAACTGTGCATCTTCCACTACATATCATGTTTTGTGAGACTGTAAGTGCCATTACACTGTATGTTTAACTACTAAATGAGCATATCATGACATTTACACACAAGGAAATGGCAACCCACTCCACTGTTCTTGCCTGGAGAATCCCAGGGACAGGGAAGCCTGGTGGGCTGCGGTCTATGGGGTCACACAGAGTCGGACATGACTGAAGTGACTTAGCAGTAGCAGCAACTGGGCCAGAAACTGCTGGATCCTATAGTTTGGTTGATCATGTGTAATAAAAAATAGTTACATTCCAAAAATATTTAGATCTCATTTACTCTTTTGAGCAAAGCACAAATATATGCTTAACTGTAAAACTGATTTAACCATTATTCTGATCAAACCAATTTAGTATATGGTTGCTGTCAGATATCATTGATATGCCCTTGAAATAGCCATTTCTACAGATGATGGTCTACACAACTATATTTTCATTACATTTAGTTCCTACTGAATAGGGACTGTGTCAATCTTGATAATAAGTTTTTCATAAGACATGTTATTTAATAATAATAAAGCAAAATAACATTCAATAAATCTTTCACACATCATATAAAGAACAATAAATCTTTAATGTCTACACTGAATACTATCAGCGATTCCACACTATTTGAAAATTTAAAACTAAAACAAAATTTCTAAGAACAAAAATAACTAAGATAAAAGGGTTCATTAATAAAAAGGTTATATTTAAGAATGTTATAGCAATTAAAGTTAACAATGGCAAAAGAATCAAAATAATTTTTCGTATCACTTTGATTTATTTTTGCCTTCTATGTTAATTTCAAGTTACCTGTGGAATTTCCAGTTCTCTAGTTATGAAAGATGAACATAAGATGGTGAACTCACAAGCAAAAGAATCAATGGTCATGTTCTCAAATGTTACATGGAGTAATTTTGTGACCCCCATGGACTATAGCCTGCCAGGATCCTCTGTCCATGGGACAGACATGACTTAGCAACTAAACAACAACCACAACATATAGCAATACCGTCATTCACACAGTAATGAGCAATTCAGTTCAGTTCAGTTCAGTTGCTCAGTCGTGTCTGACTCTCCGTGACCCCATGAATCACAGCACGCCAGGCCTCCCTGTCCATCACCAACTCCCGGAGTTCACTCAAACTCACGACCACAGAGTCGGTGATGCCATCCAGCCATCTCATTCTCTGTCGTCCCCTTCTCCTCCCGCCCCCAACCTTTCCTAGCATCAGAGTCTTTTCCAGTGAGTCAACTCGTCGCATGAGGTGGCCAAAGTATTGCAGTTTCAGCTTTAGCATCAATCCTTCCAATGAACACCCAGGATTGATCTCCTTTAGAATGGACTGGTTGGATCTCCTTGCAGTACAAAGGACTCTCAAGAGTCTTCTCCAACACCACAGTTCAAAAGCAATTATGGCTAGACAAAGCCAAAAAAACTATAATCATAGCATTACCTTTGACCAATTGATCCTCTTCATGGACACCTCAGGTGTATATACTTTTTTCTGCTTCATTCCATATGGCAGATCGAGGGGTATTCCCAGAGGTGGAGGAACTCCTCCAAATGGAGGTGGTGGAGGAGGTCCCCCAAACAGCGGTGGTGGAGGTGGTATTCCAGGCATCCCAGGTAGAGGAGGTGGAGGAGGGGGACCTACTCCGGGCAGAGGTGGTGGAGGTGGAGGTGGAGGTGGGGATGGCCCAGCACCTGGCAATGGAGGTGGTGGAGGAGGGCCTGGAATTCCTGATGAACTAGGTCCCTGAAATATACAATAAACCAATGTTTATTTAAATGATTACAGTATAGCATAGTAGCAAAGAAAACTAATCAGTAGACATTTGTGGTTGGGTTGTTTAAGATTTATTTAATTTTGACATCTAATACTTTGGCCACCTCGTGCTAAGAGTTGACTCACTAGAAAAGACTCTGAAGCTGGGAGGGATTGGGGGCAGGAGGAGAAGGGGACGACAGAGAATAAGATGGCTAGATGGCATCACCGACTCCATGGACATGAGTTTGAGTGAACTCCGAGAGTTGGTGATGGACAGGGAGGCCTGGCGTGCTGTGATTTATGGGGTCGCAAAGAGTCAGACAGGACTGAGCGACTTCACTTTCACTTTTCACTTTCATGCATTGGAGAAGGAAATCGCAACCCACTCCAGTGTTCTTGCCTGGAGAATCCCAGGGACAGGGGAGCCTGGTGGGCTGCCATCTATGGGATCGCACAGAGTCGGACATTACTGAAGCAACTTAGCAGCAGAAGTAGCAATACCAAGAATTAACACAAAGTAATCTCCATTTGCTGATTTATAAAAGCCAGAGGAACCAGTGATCAAATTGCCAACATCTGTTGGATCATCGAAAAAGCAACAGAGTTCCAGAAAAAAACCTACTTCTGCTTTATTGACTATGCCAAAGTCTTGGACTATGTGGATTACAAAACTATGGAAAATTCTTAAAGAGATGGGAATACCAGACCACCTGACCTGCCTCCTGAGAAATCTGTATGCAGGTCAAGAAGCAACAGTTATAACTGGACATGTAGGAACAGACTGGTTCCAAATTGGGAAAGGAGTATATCAAGGCTGTACATTGTCACCTTGCTTATTTAACTCATATGCAGAGTACATCATAGAAAACGCCAGGCTGGATGAAGCACAAGCTAGAATCAAGTTTGCCATGAGAAATATCAATAACCTCAGATATGCAGGTGAAACCATGCTTATGGCAGAAAGCGAAAAAGACTAAAGAGCCTCTTGATGAAAGTGAAAAGTTGGCTTAAAACTCAACATTCAGAAAACTAAGATTATGACATCTGGTCCCATCACTTCATGGCAAACAGATGGGGAAATAATGGAAAGAGTGACAGGCTAATTTTTTGGGGCTCCAAATCACTGAAGTTGGTAACTGCAGCTATGAAATTAAAAGATGCTTTCTTCTTGGAAGAAAAGCTATGACCAACCTAGACAGCATATTAAAAAGCAGAGACCTTGCTAACAAAAGTCTGTCTAGTCAAAGCTATGGTTTTTCCAGTAGTCATTTATGGGATGTGAGAGTTGGACCATAAAGAAAGCTGAGCACCGAAGAACTGATGTTTTTGAACTGTAGTGTTGAGAAGACTCTTGAGAGTCCCTTGGACTGCAAGGAGATCCAATGAGTCCATCCTAAAGGATATCAGTCCTGAATATTCATTGGAAGGACTGAGGCTGAAGCTGAAACTCCAATACTTTGGCCATTTCATGTGAAGAACTGACTCATTGGAAAAGACTCTGATGCTGGGAAAGATTTAAGGTGGTAGGAGAAAGGGATGACGAAGAATGAGATGGTTAGATGGCATCACCGACTCAATGGACATGATTTTGAGAAAGGTCCGGGAGTTGGTGATGGACAGGGAATCCTGGCATGCTGCAGTCCATGGGGTCACAAAGAGTCGGACACGACTGAGTGACTGAACTGCACTTCTATTTGCATAATAAATCCAGGTTTATCAATGTTTTTACATCTATTATTTCTTTTCATCCTTATAATAACCCTATTATGTAGGTTGGGCATTTTTATTTCATTCATCATTAACTCACGTGTTATAAATGAGCAAACTGTTACTGCAAACAGGTTCAACGCCTAATCAAAGGTTACACAGCATGAAATGTGATTAAGATTTACATGTGGTTCTTCTCATATCTAATGCAGTCCTCTTTCTACTACAACAGACTAGCTCCTCATGAATGAGTCCAGTTATCTTGAGGGGAAATAACAGACTGCGGTATGAGGAGATTACAACTTGTTTCTCCCACCAGAAAGGAACTTCAAGCTCATTCTCTAATAATGATGCATGACAGCTGACAAAAATCATCCCATTCCACACTATCCACTTTTTTGATAATTAATCTGGACTTGTTTCTTTAAACCATTACTGATCACAATGGTTCACTTTTCAAAATGAATGTAAAAGTGAATTTGATAATTGTATACTTTCCTAAGAAACTCCTTCAAAAGAATACACATCTTCTGCAATCGAGATATGACATTACATTAACTGAATGAAAAGTTTAAAATTATGAACATTTGTTGGTATACTATTATTCTTATTTGGGAAGAAGCTCTTCTAATCGTTCCTAATAGGAATTTCTACCATGGACTACTTAACTGAGCTAACCAAACTTAGAGATACCTTTACATAATGAATAATTGGAAACCTATTTTTGAATAATCAATTTTAAAGGACTGGCTCATCTGCAAGATTGTTAAAAATGAACAATCACAGGTACACAAAAATGTTTCTCCTAATATTTAATGTACATCGTCCAAATATTTTATTCATATATATGGTTATGTGTGTACATACAGACATACAACTGAAGTGTTTATATACTTAAATGACAATCCTCTCCTGGAATGCAATCCCCTCCTGAGATTAAGAAAAAGGATAGGAATAAAATATGTAAAATTCTTTTAATTTTATTTTTAATGTGGCAAAACTATAGAATAGTCTGACTTTCCAATTTTCATGGAGATATCAAAGAAATTCTGGGAAAAATTAATATAATCTTTCTGAAAACTTCAGTAAATTACAAATATACCCTACAAGTTTCGTGTATAAATGAATTTTTTAATAATTTGAATATAAGTGTTATCCCATTTTTTGTATTAATAGACAGCAAAATGAAAGTAATACTTTTATGTAAACATTAAGTTTTGTCTCTATGAGATCGTTATGATATGAAACTTGTGTAATTACAAAAATGCTATTACTTTAAAATAGCTTTTTTCTCTCAAGTTAAATATATGTTTAACAAATTTAATTAAGAAAACCACCAATGCTTCTATAAAATACCATCCAACCTTTAAAAATCAAATCATATAAGCCCTTTTCTTCCCTATGAACAATTAATTAGGAATAGAACAACTAAATGAGACCACAATAGAGAATTAACAATTGAATAAACAAAAAAACATTTACTGTTGGACACAATGTAAGGTGCATGAGAAAGTATTGCAGATCAGTTAATAATAATAAGCAGTATGTGGCTAAATGCTAAGGCCCTGTGCTAGGTGTAGTCGGGACTTTCATAAGAACAGAAAGTAAAGACACTGTCCTCAAGGTGCTTATGCTGATTTAAGTGTTGTACAAAACTCTAAAACTGAAAGTGTTAGTCGCTCACTTGTGCCTGACTCTTTGAGACCCCATGGACTGTAGCCTACCAGACTCCTTTGTCCATGGAATTCTCCAGACAAGAATACTGTAATGGGTACCAATTCCCTTCTCCACAGTATCTTACCAACCCAGTGATCAAACTCCAGTCTCCTGCATTTCAGGTAGATTCCTTACCCTCTGAGTTACCGGGAATACCAAAAGTGAAGTTCAAAGAAATTCAAAGAACAGAGTTTTAGGTGATACTTTTCAAAGGCTGTCACACTGAGCTGTTCTCGAAAAGCGATGAAGCACTGGCAAGAAGCAAGTGAGGGCATTTCTGAGAGTGAATAACTGAAGCCAGCATTTCTCAACTAAGTTCCATGAACACTATTTTGCAGGAGATGTTAATAGGTGTTCTAAAATAAAGGTTTCCTTGGCTAAAAGAATTTGGGAAACTATAGGAAAAAGAGACAGGTTTCTTCAACATAAGCCATCTCAGACCCTTAAGTATGCTAATGAGAATAACGAATCTCCAAGAAGAACATTTCAAGTGTACCAGATTTACTGGACTATGGAATGTTTTCCTCCTGAAAAACCTATTAGCATCTCTGTAACTAATGCTGGGAAATGCTGGCAGAAGGAAATGTGTGGCGAGAGTAAATTCTAAATATGAAGGGAGGAGAAGAGGTGACTTAGCTGCAAGAAATGATGGAGTTAACAGAACAGAGATGAGGCTGCAAAGGGGAGATAAAGGGGAGTCCAGGATAGAAGAGTTTCAAATTCCTAGTAAGGAGATTTTTTTCCTTTAATCCTGAATGCAACAGGCAACCATTGAACATATTAAAGCCTGGAGTGACAATAATTAGGGAAGTGTTTTAAGAAGATTGAAGACCATAGGCAGGGCAGAAAGTTAGGAAATACTGTAAAATTCCAGGAAGGACAGAATGAAAGAGCACCCCTCAGGAGTTCTGGGTTTTGATGCAAAGGAAAAAAACAAAACAAAACAGAAAGAACTGACATAAAACTGTGACCAGCTTAATTTGTCTGGAGGCAAAGCGAAGGCCAAGACAACTCTGATTTCACAACCAAAAAACTGGTGGTAAATTTTAAATAAGAATGGAGACCAAGCTGGTTTGAGGAAAGAGAAGTGAAGTGAAATCTCTCAGTCGTGTCTGACTCTTTGAGATCCCATGGATGGGACCACAAATAATCGGTTGCATTTCAACATGCAACAGGACCTACCTATGGGTAATGTGGAGTACACTGGTGACTTCTGAAGTCACTTTTAAATAGACTGACAGAAATAAACCTAGTCAATCAACAAATACCTACTATGCTAAGACCTAATTTTATATTTCTTTATATTCATTTAAAAACTATGTTGTGCTGAAATTACTTAATCAGCACTATAATTTAGACACCATAGTTAAGATTTTAAGTGTATATGGGGATTTTTCTCATAGGGCATATGGGGGAAATGTAAAGTTTATAAATTTTGAAATTATGGTAGTCAAAATTTAAAGAGATCTCAAAAAGCTTTGGGCATAATTAAAATCAATGAGCATTTCCACATTCCTTTTGAAAGAAAATACTAAGCATTCAACTTTTCAAATCATCATGAAAATTTCATCTCAAAAAGAGTCTTGCTTGTGTAACATATTCCGTTAAAAATATTCAGGGAAGTTTATGCAACGAATGCCTTATTTTTATCCAAACATTAAAATGATTTATTGTCCTAGAAAATAAAATCTGTACTTATTTCAATTAAAATGGGAAACTGCCAAAAAGTCTGCTTCTGGTCACATTTTTCCTCCCATTGAACAAGATAATTTTCTACCACTGAACTCACTGTGACATGACACAAATTCTGTATCTTGTTTCATTACCTGGGTTCGAAGTTGCTGGATTTCTGTTTCAAGTTCTTTGATTTTTTCTTCTCTTTTCTGAAGCTCAGCTTGAGCTTCCTGTCGAGCCGTGAATTCTTCATCGAACTGCAATGATCATCACCATAAATGTACACTTAGTAATGCAATTTTCAGAAAGCTTTAAACAACATTATGTATTAAATAAGCGGAGTGTCATTTGCTTCTTAAATTTCCTAGGTTACTCAGAAAATCAGAGCTCTTGATTATTTTTATGACAATTAAGCACCTCTGTGGGGATAGGGTGTTAGTAGAGGAGAAATATGTCCCCAATACAAGGTAAATACACCCATTTTCACTTCTGAAAAAAAAATACAAAACAAAACTTAAAATGCTGGACTAAAAAGGCTCTCTTCATATATAGCAGACATTTTCATTGTTTTGTTATTGAAAGTTAATTTTTGGAATTGTGTTTTTTTTAATGTTCCATCCCATACTTTTAAGTATATTTAATTAGAAAATGAAACCTAAAAATTAGGCATTAAGCAGTCCAACTCTTTAAACATATATTTAATCCTGAAAAGAGATAACACTTCTAGAATGCTCACATGAATGTGTATAATGCAAAATAGACTATTTGCATTACAGTCTTAATTGTAGTAAAATAAATTCAAAAAGTGATTCTCCACAAAATCTGACAGTAGAATGATATATGCCATAACAGCACTGTCATTCAGACGGTTAGCCAAAACACTTGTATAGAATGTTATAATAGGGCAAGTAAGAGATTCGGTTACACAGTGGTAAACCAAAGAGACCATCAGATGGTGACTATCCGCTTACTGAAGGCTGCTCAGCCCTTACCTCAGTCAGATCTGTGACCCAAATAGGCCTACATACAGTAAGTGAATACCACTCATGTCCAGCTATATAACATTTGCCCTTTATTGCATTGTCACTGTCACTTCAAGTCATTTAGAAGTCGATACATTATTCCAATATGTTATTTATGTTTTTTAAAGTGATAAATCTTACTACTGAGAACTGTCTTTAGAGTCTGTAGAACAATTTAAAATGTGTGTCCACTGTTAATAAATATTCCTCCTCATAGTAGATTTGACCTTTGGAAATTATAAAATTCAGATCCAGTCTGAAGAAACAGCAAACTGGATAACAGTATTTGGGTCAAACCTAACTAAATACTTACTTCTTTTATTCATCTCTATTTGAATCCCAGAAAAATGTCCCACAGAGTTTGGTCCAAATCATTTCTAATCTCTTTACATTTCAAACCTATCCCACATCCTTCAGTGTCAGCAAATGACCTTATTTCCTAGGTCACTGAGAAGATGGCGCTTTCTCAACTTCATTAGTCTCCCTGTTAAGATTGATCTGAATCTATACTACCAGACTCCTTGCCAGAGTCATCTCTGTGCTTCTCAAACATGCTGCCCACACAAACACACTGTATACAATTTTGCTCTAGAAATGGTTTATTAGTACACTTAAGGAGAGGCACACAATGCTTCTGCTTATAAGTTAAAATGATCTTTATCTGTAAACCCATAGAGTAGGAATAGGAGAAGCCTGTGTTATGTGAGCTGGAAGACTTCTTACGAGTCCACTAACCTTATTCTCTCCTTTTAATGATGAAGAAATTAAGATCCAAGGAGAGTAAATGGCTTACTTAAAGTCACAGCTAATTAGCAAAAACGCTGAGATCAGATCTTATAACTACTGCTTCTCATTCTAGCTGTTTCCCCGTTCTTTTTTTAAAAAAAACTTTGTACTGCCTCTTCAAATCACCCTGAATAAGAGAAGGCATGCAGACAAGAACTGGGAGACCATACAAGTTTTCATTCTAAATTTTGGTGAGGAGAATGAAGCATCAAACACTGAAATTTCTTTATTATTTCAGGACTCCTTTTCCAATAATAGATGCTTACAGAAATTTTTACCAGATATATCATCACAACTTGCTCCAGTCTTGTGGTGTCTAATCACAGCGCCAGAGATAAATTAAAGAGCTCCTAAGAATTTCAAAGGGAATTTTAAATGTGCAACTTAAAATAAGAACATTAAGAAATATAAAGGTCTACTAATCAAAAAGTGTGCAGTTTCTTTCACTAATATAAATGACAGCTTCACACAAACATTTTGTGCCCATTTTATGGTCGGCATTTTATGCCCATACTCTTAAAATCCATTCTAATAACTAAAAAATCAAAGTCATTTCCTCAGATGCCCTGAAGTTATTTCAGTAATACTCTACAGTTTCTAGAGTGATAGCAAAAGAGATTATCTAATCTCCGAGATAAGTCATAACTTTGAAGAGACAGCAATATATAAGCACTTTATCTTGCCATCATAAGGCTCAAAACTGGAGAGATTTTAGACTTGGGCTTCAGTCCTTCTCCTGCCATCAGGAGGAGAGAAATACTGTATTAATGCTTAATAGGGTCTAGAACCATACAATGCAACTTTTGGTAGACCCTTATAAAATTATAATGAAGTTTTCAGGAAACAAGGGATATCTAAGATCTAAATTTAATTCAGATACTCATAACGCTGACATTTACATAAGGTATTACAAAAAGAAAGAGGAACCTCAAATTCCAGCAAGCTTACATACATTAAGTAGCAGCATCATTTCAAAATTGATAATTATAAAGTTCAAAGATAAGTCTAAGCAGAGAGAGAGAGAAAGAAAAAACTACATCATTTTGTTCCTACCAATAGCACTGACTCAAAGAACATGACAGATAAGATTAGCTAAACATCTTGCAGTTCTCCAAGGAACTATTGTTAAGTGAGAGCCACAGGAAAGCAATGGGAAAATGTGTTTTTGGTTGACTATTTCTAACTATATGCTTCTAGCAACATAATTTTATTTCATTTATCACTTTACTAGGACATGATTAGTGTTTTTCTTCCATACTGGTTTAAAGGTGGTGAGCAGGGAATGGTAGCAACATTATATTATCAGGAAAGAAATCAATATTGTGTGGTTGTGTCTGACTTTAAAAACATAAAGGACTATGTAACTGAAATAACACGTATAAGGAAACTTATAACTCTTTCCTTGCATAAGGAAACAAGGTAGAATACGTATTGTGATTAACTTATACGTTTAATAATTAAGGCCAATATTTTATAAGCCTTACCTTCTTTGAAAATTCTGCTGCTTTTTGTTCACTTTCTTCAACTTTTGCCTTATTCACACAAGAATCTATTAAGATTGACCAAAAATGATTAGAAATTATTTAATTGGACCACTAGCCAAATGACGGCTGCCAGCCTATAATTCTCCTATGGAGACTATCATTATTATGTCAACTAATGTTAGAGGGAAACATTATACTACACATAAAACATAAACTATCCGATTTTCTTTCTTTTGTATACTACCTGAACTCAATGATAGAACTGTTGAGGCACAAGCATCCAAGGATATATTTAACACAATCATCATCATTGAAATGTATTCTATTATTTACCAACTTTCTCTATCACAGAACTCATTAAAATCTTTTGTAGCTTATTATGGGTAGAGAAGTGCCAAAGAACTATGGTTAAGATTATTAAGGCTCAAAATGACTCAAAATAAGACTAGAGGGGGAGATAAAACATACAAAGATTTCACTTGAACAACTTTGAATCAGGAGCAGAATATATTATGTAAATACGAAAACAAACATCAAACTTTTCAGATCTAATCAAACACTCCAGAATGTAAGTAACTAAAGAATCCGCTTCAGGACGCATTCTCACTATTATATATACAGTCTATTCTATATACCAATACCCAACCATGTTATACCTATTTATTTACCTAAAAGAAATGAAAGCACATGTCTATACCCAGACCTGTATGTGAATGTTCATAGCAATTGTATTTATAATAACCAAAACGTGCAAAGAAAGCAAATGTCCACTAACAATAAATTTTTAAACAGATTGTGGTATATCCATATACTGAAATAGCATTTAGTTATAAAATTGAATGATACATGGAATACCACAACACAAATGAATCTCAAAATAATTATGCTGAATGAAAAAAACCCAAAACAGACACCACATGCTATATGCTTTCTTTTACATAAAATTTTAGAAAATGAAACTAGTCTATACTGAAAGAAGGCAGATCAGTGATTATCTCAGGATGTGGAGAGGTGGGGAGGCATGGAAATAAAGACTACAAATGGGAAGACAGAAATTCTAAGGGGTGACAGAGATGCTTATAATCTTGACTGTGATGATTTTAAATGTACACACAAACATCAAAATTTATCAAATTTTACACTTTAAGGTCTTTTTCGTATGTCAAGAATACCATTAATAAAGTTTTTTCTTCTATGTAAATAAACAATGTGTGGCTGGAGCAAAGCAAGCAAAGAACAAGTTAGGAAATCGTTAGATCAAAGGGAGGTCAGATCTGTGTTGTGCCGGCAATGATTGGTAATGAGTTTGCTTAAAATTTCAATGGGAAGACATTAAAGAAATTTAGGCCAGGATATGATCTGATTTATAAAAAAAATACTAGACTTACAGACCTGTTAAATCAGAAGAGACTCTATCCTCCTCAAGTTCAGGTGAGCTTAGAATAGAGATCCATATATTTCCTAGAAGTTCTTGAAGCACCTCTTAATTTGTGTGTGTGTATGTGTGTTCTAATGAAAGTTTCACAGCCTTTATTAGCTACTTAAGACCTCTAAGCATAAAATATTAAGAGCTACACATATATTAGAGTAATCTGAATTTAGAGCTGAGGTAACTGAAGCCTAGAGAAGTTGTATGAGGTCATAATGGGTTTTTAATACTATGTTCTCCCAACTTATCCCTTCTTGTTTTCTCACCTCACTTCTCTTGAAAAAGGGGACACATTCCTAAGTACCTGGCACACAGTATACAAAACAAATTTCTATTTTGGCTAAAAAAAATCAACATTTAGTGTGCATGTGCCAACTATGGTCTGCAAGAGATAAGCCAATTTAAATATTTGGAAATAGTCCCTTATAACTCTTTCAACAAATATGAAATAAACCACTGAGCTTATTAAAAGCTCAGGGAAAAACATGCAGTGATACCAGCATTCACATTAATTGTAGGCGCAAGGTACACTGGCACAAGCTTTCTGAAAAGCATTTAGCCTTTCAAAGTTCATACTCTCACTTAGAGGAAACAATCCTAAGGAAATATTGAGAAGAAACCAAATAGTTATATTAATAATGTTCACAGCCAATTCATTTACAATTGAAAACAATCTGTATGTATACTAAGGATCAGTCAAGACAATTATGATATTCTACAAAATGGAATATTATATAGACATACAAAGTCAGATTTTGAAAGGTTAATATTGAAACATTCTAATAATATAATGCTCCATGAAAAATTATTATATAGATAGAAGAGAAACGGATGGAGGGAGAGAGAGCAAGAGGTAGACAGAGATGGAGATGTAGATGGAGATAAGATGTACTGAGCTGAAAAGTATGCTGAAATGTACTGAGCTTGAAAAGTACGATTGGTGGTTTATTTTATCACTTACATAAGTCTCTAGACTGCCTCTAATAACTGAGCATGAGTTATACAATCAAGATAAGAATTATACATGATAAATAATAAGGCATTCATCTGAATATTACTGTGAGTCTTCCTGTGCTATGGAGTGAAGAATAGCATACAATTAGCATTCAACAGCTGTTGTTTTCTATCTTTAAAGACAAATGAGTTCATGCTTGAATCTTAGCAATAGTGATTTCCATTAGGTATAAATAAAACAGCTTAACTATCAGTAATATGGTATAATATATTTCATAACAGAGGTTTCCCATCGTCCTTCAGTGATTATTCCAGAAAGGATAGCTAGTTACCATCTCAGATGATATAAGGTCATTTCCTCAGCAATCAAGTAGATGAACATGATCATCTCAAATTCTTTCCCAGATCTAAGGTCTATGAAAACATAAACTGATCTACTTTCATAGAATTAAAATGGATACATTTATACGTATGGCTGAGTCTCTTTGCTATTTGCCTGAAACTATCACAACATTGTTAATTGGTTATATTCCAATACAAAATATAAAGCTTTTTTTTTTTTTTAAAAAAAAGGTCTTAAGTTACTAAATTTGCCTGTATTTCTTTTTCTAGGACCTGAGCACTAACATGGCATTATTAATTAGACCCTACTGTATACATGATTTACACAAAACCACAAAGGTATCGGCATAAACTTAACGGATTTGAGTCATGTTTCTAAAAAGCAAGGCACTAACCCCTAATATAATGTCTGTTGGTGCAGCATTGATTTTAAATCCAATTCAAGAGTGTTGAAACTTAACAAACAGATTAGGATTTCCAATCACACAGGCAGAACTCTCATGATCATCATAATTAATAATTAGAGCAAATGAGTACCAATGGACACAATGACCTACCATATTAAAAGAGGAAGTTTAGTGAGAGAGTTACACTTGAAAAGTGTCTATTATAACCACAATCAAAAGACATCAAGGATTATGTCACATACCTATCAGATGAGTAAAATCAATGTCTAATCTTTGTCTATACTTGAAATCTGGATCCATTCCACTGCAGTGCAGCACTATCTGTGAAACACACTCCTCAATTATTTTGTAATACTGCGGCCTGCAAAAGAGAGGACGTGTTCTTGAATACCTTTTCTACCCAGACAAATCAAGGGCGAAGGTGGGATGATTTGGGAGAATGGCATTGAAACATGTATATTATCATATGTGAAACGAATCGCCAGTCCAGGTTCGATGCATGATACAGGATGCTCGGGGCTGGTGCACTGGAATGACCCAGAGGGATGATATAAGGAGGGAGGTGGGAGGGGGGTTCAAGATGGGGAACACATGTATACCCGGGGAGGATTCATGTCAATGTATGGCAAAATCAATACAATATTGTAATTAGCCTCCAATTAAATTTTTTTAAAAATAGAAATGATTCTGCGTGATAAAGAAAACTAAGTCATTTTCTAGCAGGTTAAAAACTCTTTCTAGTCATTACTCTCTCTCAGAAAAAACATGCCTAAGCTTAAAGATAGGCTGGACATTACAATGCAAAACCCACTGTGATATAATCAACAGTGAATATCTTGACTTAATACTCTAGCTTGCAAGGATTCATGCTTGTGTTCAAAAATACTTATCAACCTTATCTATTTCAATAAGGGATGAGTATCTTGGCATTACATGGCAAATGATGTCTTGAATTTACTGCCACACTGTTACTCAAGATAACTATAACAGCTTTTACAAAACTGTACTGGGCCACTTATGTTACAGACTATACCAAATATCTATTTATACACATATTTTAAAAGATTTATTTTATAGAAGCATACACACTAAATATGCATGGCTATAGCTTCAATTTGTTCAAAGTGTCAAAGGTTCTAAAACATTTCCTAATTCTGTAATCAAAGTAATTATGGCCTTAAAAATGACCACTTACATACTTCAAAAATTTTTTAAAAGTACATTTTGCATTAAAATTTGGGAAAAATTTAGCATTTATCAGCAGCTAATAAATTCAGAGAAAAATCAGAAGGAAATACCACTATGGACAAATTGTAACATAAACATCCCTAAAATCAGTGTGCTGATAACTAGTCCAACTACTAAAAGCTTGCAAACAAATCCAAATATATTCTAATTGCACTTATGTCTTTTGTCATGGGGTTGGTCACACGGATAAGAATAAACAGTAATATATATTACACATCTGAGACTTTTTCAAGTCATCAAAAGATCTACGGTAAATAATATCAGATTATAATCAATCAGGTCAAAGTCTCTCTGGATAAACAAGGAAAATACAATCACTCTCTTTAAGTCAAAGTATCCATCAGCAGAATAAAAGTACTAGTGACTCATCTTCCTCACATGGATGTTCTCAGGATGAAAAAACTGTAATATCAGAACAACTTCTCATTCATTCAAACTTACTGAGAAATGGACACAAATTATTTCCCCAGCTAACTGTGTACCCATGGGCACTGTACCTCTTTACTTACCACCACTTATTTGAGAAAACAACAAACATTTTATGTTGCATTACTATCTTTCCTGCTTAAAAAAAGAATAGCATATAATATTTTAAACATTTTTCTAGTCTCTGTAACATCATGATGCCCATCAGTTATTGCACTGGTCTGAACTATAATAGAACTGTAATTGTACTCTATGGGCTTTAGAGCTGTCATTTTGGTTGTGACTGTACCCGACCCCATGGGACCTTCCCTTGCCCTTTAATGAAGCAAGGTTTGAGAAATCAGAGAACTCTAGTTTGCTAGAAGATCACACATATCAGAGTATAAAGGACAATTATGAGTCTCTTGAACAGTTAAATTTATGATCATGAGATCATGGTCACTAGTTTATGGATAATTTCAGTCACTCAGAAATCTTTCTCTGCTTTTCAGATATATTCCCAGAACTGGACTCTGAAATTTATGACTTCATATGGATTACTATTTTATTCATTTATTTAGAAGAATTATTGTGTATAAAGCTAAAATATTAATATTACTATTTTCTTAGATAAGTCCATATCTATTACTAGATAAATACTATACTATATCTGTTCATTTCCAAGGCAAACCATTCAATATTACAGTAATCCAGGCCTATGCCCCAACGAGTAATGCTGAAGAAGCCGAAGTTAATCGGTTCTATGAAGACCTACAAGACCTTTTAGAACTAACACCCAAAAAAGATGTCCTTTTCATTATAGGGGACTGGAATGCAAAAGTAGGAAGTCAAGAAACACCTGGAGTAACTGGCAAATTTGGCCTTGGAGCACGAAATGAAGCAGGGCAAAGGCTAATAGAGTTTTGTCAAGAGAATGCACTGGTCATAGCAAACACCCTCTTCCAACAACACAAGAGAAGACTCTACACATGGACATCACCAGATGGTCAACACCGAAATCAGATTGATTATATTCTTTGCAACCAAAGATGGAGAAGCTGTATACAGTTAGCGAAAACAAGACCAGGAGTTGACTGTGGCTGAGATCATGAACTCCTTATTGCGAAGTTCAGACTTAAATTGAAGAAAGTAGGGAAAACCACTAGACCATTCAGATATGACCTCAATCAAATCCCTTATGATTATACAGTGGAAGTGAGAAATAGATTTAAGGGACTAGATCTGATTGATAGAGTGCCTGATGAACTCTGGACGGAGGTTCGTGACATTGTACAGGAGACAGGGACCAAGACCATCCCCATGGAAAAGAAATGCAAAAGAGCGAAATGGCTGTCTGAGGAGGCCTTACAAATAGCTGTGAAAAGAAGAGAGGCGAAAAGCAAAGGAGAAAAGGAAAGATATAAGCATCTGAATGCAGAGTTCCAAAGAATAGCAAGGAGAGATAAGAAAGCCTTCCTCAGTGATCAATGCAAAGAAATAGAGGAAAACAACAGAATAGGAAAAACAAGAGACCTCTTCAAGAAAATTAGAGATTCCAAGGGAATATTTCATGCAAATATGGGCTCGATAAAGGACAGAAATGGTATGGACCTAACAGAAGCAGAAGATATTAAAAAGAGGTGGCAGGAATACACAGAAGAACTGTACAAAAAAGATTTTCATGACCAAATAGTCACGATAACGTGATCACTGACCTAGACCCAGACATCTTGGAATGTGAAGTCAAGTGGGCCTTAGAAAGCATCACTACGAACAAACCTAGTGGAGGTGATGGAATTCCAGTTGAGCTATTTCAAGTCTTGAAAGATGATGCTGTGAAAGTGCTGCACTCAATATGCCAGCAGATTTGGAAAACTCAGCAGTGGCCACAGGACTGGAAGAGGTCAGTCTTCATTCCAATCCCAAAGAAAGGTAATGCCAAAGAATGCTCAAACTACCACACAATTGCACTCATCTCACACGCTAGTAAAGTCATGCTCAAAATTCTCCAAGCCAGGCTTCAGCAGTATATAAACCGTGAACTCCCAGATGTTCAAGCAGGTTTTAGAAAAGGCAGAGGCACCAGAGATCAAATTGCCAACATCCGCTGGATCATGGAGAAAGCAAGAGAGTTTCAGAAAAACATCTATTTCTGCTTTATTGACTATGCCAAAGCCTTTGACTGTGTCGATCACAATAAACTGTGGAACATTCTGAAAGAGATGGGAATACCAGACCACCTGACCTGCCTCTTGAGAAACCTGTATGCAGGTCAGGAAGCAACTGTTAGAACTGGACATGGAACAACAGACTGGTTCCAAATAGGAAAAGGTGTACGTCAAGGTTGTATATTGTCACCTTGCTTATTTAACTTATATGCAGAGTACATCATGAGGAACGCTGGGCTGGAAGAAGCACAAGCTGGAATCAAGATTGCCGGGAGAAATATCAATAACCTCAGATATGCAGATGACACTACCCTTATGGCAGAAAGTGAAGAGGAACTCAAAAGCCTCTTGATGAAAGTGAAAGAGGAGAGTGAAAAGGTTGGCTTGAAGCTCAACATTCAGAAAACAAAGATCATGGCATCTGGTCCCATCACTTCATGGGAAATAGATGGAAAAACAGTGGAAACAGTGTCAGACTTTGTTTTTTTGGGCTCCAAAATCACTGCCGATGCTGATTGCAGCCATGAAATTAAAAGACGCTTGCTCCTTGGAAGGAAAGTTATGACCAAACTTGATAGTATATTAAAAAGCAGAGACATTACTTTGCCAACCAAGGTCCGTCTAGTCAAGGCAATAGTTTTTCCCGTGGTCATGTATGGATGTGAGAGTTGGACTGTGAAGAAGGCTGACCGCCGAAGAATCGATGCTTTTGAACTGTGGTGTTGGAGAAGACTCTTGAGAGTCCCTTGTACTGCAAGGAGATCCAACCAGTCCATTCTAAAGGAGATCAATCCTGGGTGTTCATTGGAAGGACTGATGCTAAAGCTGAAACTCCAATACTTTGTCCACCTCATGCAACGAGTTGACTCACTGGAAAAGACTCTGATGCTGGGAAAGGTTGGGGGCGGGAGGAGAAGGGGACGACAGAGATTGAGATGGCTGGATGGCATCACCGACTCTGTGGACATGAGTTTGAGTGAACTCCAGGAGTTGGTGATGGACAGGGAGGCCTGGCGTGCTGTGATTCATGGGGTCACGGAGAGTCGGACACGACTGAGCAACTGAACTGAACTGAACTGAACTGATATAAGCCTTACTTATCAAATGTACAAAAACTTAAAAATTCTACCATAGACTCTTTGAAGGTTACTCTGTGCTATAAAAAATTTCATTACAGAGTCAGTAAAATCTGTAGGGTTTATTGCTACTGAAATGGCATACATCATTTTTGTAAGCAGATTCTTCTGGCCAAATGAAAAATTAATTAACATCTTTTTAAAAAATGTTATCTAAAGTCATCAAATTCTCATCCTCTATCGTGTAGGAGAAGACTCTTGAGAGTCCCTTGTACTGCAAGGAGATCCAACCAGTCCATTCTAAAGGAGATCAATCCTGGGTGTTCATTGGAAGGACTGATGCTAAAGCTGAAACTCCAATACTTTGTCCACCTCATGCAACGAGTTGACTCACTGGAAAAGACTCTGATGCTGGGAAAGGTTGGGGGCGGGAGGAGAAGGGGACGACAGAGATTGAGATGGCTGGATGGCATCACCGACTCTGTGGACATGAGTTTGAGTGAACTCCGGGAGTTGGTGATGGACAGGGAGGCTTGGCGTGCTGGGATTCATGGGGTCGCAGAGAGTCGGACACGACTGAGTGACTGAACTGAACTCAACTGATGTATGTATGTGCATATACTGTCTAGTCCTCACTACATTGCCAATTTTCCTTGAATATCTAATTCAAATTACACAAATCATACTCTAAGAACAGCTTCTTACCTGATATAATAGTCATTTCTGATGAGCAAAAAATGTTGTAGAATGGATAATAAATAATTTTCAGCAGCAGTGTCCTTCAACATATTATACAGAAGATGGTAAACTTCATTCATATCAGTGGAAAGTGAGTAAAGGAATAAAATAATTGCTGATTCACTTTCATAACAAAAGCAGCTTTATTTTTGAAAACATTAAGAGATCATTTTGTTTCCATTAATGTTTCTAAACTTTCAAATCTATGATCCAGGATTTAAACATTTGCATAAAGAAATTTAATCTATGGATCACTAACTTTTTAACCACAAAAACAGACTTAAACGGACTCAAACATTTAGCCATTAAAGACTTAAATGATCAGTTATTCATTATATTTTGAATTACAGCTTACAGTTGGTACCACTGGAATAGTAAATGCCACTAATGAAAATGATTTTTTCTTAACCTTCCTATATTTATGATGGAGCACCTATATTATTCACACAAGCCACTATTCCTCCTTTTTCACTGCCACACAAGATAGTAATGCAAATAAGCACTGTGTGGACTGCTAAAAGTTCATAAAAATCAGTTTTATAAAGATAAACCATTAGATATGAAATCATTACAATTTGCATTCATTTGTATTTCATTTTTGATAAAAGAGGGAGGCTAAAGACAAAGAAACCTGAAACATTTTTCTTACAATGTAAAAAGAGTGGTAGAAGTTTAAATGCTTTTATTAAACTAGAAAACAGATTTCAAATATGGATTCACTTTTATAAGAAAAGCAAGGACCTAGAAAATCGATGTTAAATAAAAGTAGAAGAGGAGATGTAATCCAGTATCTTAAAAATAACCTGAACTGTCAACATTTTCTCTGAAGTAGAATTAAATATATGATGGATTACTTCTTACACCTCATGTAAGAGTGTTGTGCTAAAGTCTCATAAGGTCCTTTCAAATGGCTATGGAATAGATCCAAAAAATAGATTTATGGTGAAGAAAAATTCATACAAAGCAAGATATTTATCGATATAAAACACATTTAATATTACGGAAACTGCTGTAAATAGAGTCACTGATGAAGGACAAGAAATTACTGGAAATTATCTCTCGTAATAACAAAACTGTTATTCACTGCACTTATCCAGTACTCAAGTGTAAGACACTTTGAAAGAACACCGGAGGAAAAAGTTGAAATACTTCTGCCCTCCATTTCATAGGGGCACAGAAGTGTACCTAAATAAGACAGATACAGGCAAAGTACTACAGGGTGAAGAAGATGACTGAAGAAGCCATTATAGAGAGAAAGTGCAGCTCAAAGGGCCTTTTGGTTCTGATGCATTTCCCCATTTCCCCAGAACTCATAGGTAAGAAATTTAGTGTATGTGAAACAAATGGCCAGCAATGCTATGACAATCATCTTTTATATCTAAAATCATTTTGTATAAAACTGTTGCCACAGAAAGGTTATATGCTAGTTGAATTTGACTCAAATACTTCCACTCTAGAAATTTTGTTCTAGTCAGACCCTATCACATTTAAACTTTTTTCCCCACTAAGGAACCAAAATATTTAGAATGAGAAAATGACATTTATTTGAACTGAATCATATCTCTAAATCACTGGAATACCATTTAATAAACTGAAAATGTATATTACCTATAGTCACATATGAACTCACTGAACTTTTCCCCAAAAATCCTTATCCGCAAGGAATATTGCCTTAGGCTCTTGTCTATTTAAGACCATTGAACAGAGTATACCTATAATGCTGCTAGCCATTGTGTGGATTTCAATATACTCTGTGTAAATCATCAGGAGAGTCTGACAATTCTTCAACAGGAATCTCAAGAACAGCATCATAGTGAGGTTCTAATATAAATAAATGGATATAAATTGGGCTGACAGACAAGAATTCTAATAATGGTTCACAAAATCAACCACAAGTCCCTTTTTCATATTACAGGCAAAATGATTTTTCTGGTTTGTCAAAAGGATATTCCATTTCTGCGCGAATGTCATTGAGACGGTGTGATAATTCAGTTAGGTCGTCCTCTTTGTTCTCATCGAATACTTTCAACTGAATATCAAGCTCATCATTCTCTTTTTCCTTCAATTCCTGATATATAAACAGAAAACTTAATAGCCAGATAACAGTTTGAGAACACCATACTTTGGAAATAAAGCCCTGATACTATTATTTATTTGAACACACAGAAGCAATTTCAAATATTGACCCAGGAACTTGGTTTCCTATAAGAAAGTAAATGTACTCTGTTTTTCTACTTTAAAATGAAAAAAAAAAAAACCTCATTTCATTCACTGAATTTTCTTTTCATACCCCAGATTTTGACAACTCACATTAAAAAATTAACAATTACTTTTACAACAGAAAAAAGCTAATTGCTAACAACCCGAATTAAATGCTGTCATTTTGACTAAACACACTAATCAAAGATCGCAAAAGAACTCAGGCAGTTAGAACATTCACATATGCCTCTGGCAAAAAATGCAAATATAGATCAATTGTATTAATGAAGAACAAATGCAAGGATATATTCAAGTACAACAGTCCCAAGTATGGCGTGAAAAGTCGTATAAACAAATTTATTTTAAATGATATTTTGTGATTTTAAAGCAAAAAGGATCAGGATTTTTTAATCAAGATACACAACTAGCCTCCTCCCCCACCTTTTATCTTTGCTTAGCTGAATCACAAAATACCAACTTAGGCATCAAAGATTTGTTTTTCTAATACATTATAAGCACATGCATTACAAGCCCCTGATAATTTTCAAAATCATAGAATAAACAAAATCTTTGGAAGCATGCCACACTAGAGATTGTTGGGCTTAATATATATCACCTGGAATATCTTTTAATATGTGTCCTTTAAGTTGCCGCTTTGAAAACCCAAATTGATAATCACAACTGTGGATACTCAAGGGTGTTACAGAGAGACTAGGATGTTCAGGGCTGAGCTTGAACTCTGAAAGGAAATGCAAGCACGGTGTACTTCAAATTCGGTCGATAAAACAAACTCAGATGCTTTTTTTTTTGTTTCTGTTTTTAGTCACTAAGGACAATTATAAATGAAGATGTAATGGCTATTACTGAAACCAAACACAAACTCATACAATTTCTAGGTGTTTTTTTTTTCCTAACATTCAAATACACTAGAATTTACTGAAAATTTACCTACAGAGCATATGAAAGTATTAATATGTTTTAATATAAAATACATGGGCTTCCCTGGTGGCTCAGAGGTTAAAGCGTCTGCCTCCAATGTGGGACACCTGGGTTCGATCCCTGGGTCAGGAAGATTCCCTGGAGAAGGAAACGGTGACCCACTTCAGTATTCTTGCCTGGAGAATCCCATGGATGGAGAAGCCTGGTAGGCTACAGTCCACAGGGTCGCATAAAGTCGGACACGACTGAGCGACAGAATGGAACGGAATATAAAATACATAACAAATACATGCATTTAAGTTTAGTCTCCTCTTTAGTAATAATTTGTTTTAGGTCTAACTTTTCACTTTGAAGAGGAATGAAGAAATTTATTGGAACGTAAAGTTACCTAACGTTCATTAGTTATATTACCAAGTGATTTCTGAACTCGATTTAGAAAAGAGCAGAAACCAGACATTTCCAATGAAGAAAAAACCTTTAATACATTTTATAATACGGAATTTTTCCTTATTCTTATGTCAAAATATATTCTTTCTTAGCTGTTTACTATCAAATTTTAACACATTCAAACATATTTGAATAGAAAAAACAAGTTATATATTGTCATTTAATAAGCATCAGAAATTTACAAAAACATGGAATCAACCTGTATGATCTAAATACTTTCAGTAAAAATAACTGGTTAAATGTTTATTTCAATTTTTAATTAGGAAAATACATTATTTATACAGTATATATAGTATGTGAATATATATGCTGCTAAGTCACTTCAGTCGTGTCCAACTCTGTGTGACCCCATAGATGGCAGCCCACCAGGCTCCCCCGTCCCTGGGATTCTCCAGGCAAGAACACTGGAGTGGGTTGCCATTTCCTTCTCCAATGTGTGAAAGTGAAAGTGAAGTCACTCAGTCATGTCTGACTTGTAGCGACCCCTTGGACTGCAGCCTACCAGGCTCCTCCATCCATGGGATTTTCTAGACAAGAGTACTGGAGTGGTTTGCCATTGCCTTCTCCGATGTGAATATATATAGCACAATATAAAATATAGATATGAATAAATGAAATATCTCATAAATAGTTTGTTAACAATGTACAATTAAAACACATATGCATATTTACATACACATACATATATAAAAAACTTCCTTTCATTCAAATGTCAAACCTTGAAAGGTATATTCAAAAAGTCTTGATTAAATAAATATTTAATTAATTAATAAAATTTTTATACAGCACTAATGTGACAAGTACCTTATTGGAATATTAGAAATGCATCACTGAAGTTTTATATTTTAAATGAAGAATGACATAAAATTACTGAATTACACTGTTAATTATGTGAAATACTGTAAATATGTTTCAGATATTTTTCAGATTTGCAGGACAGATACAGAACATTATCAGCAGTTTCTCTAAAATACATAGTTACATCTCTATAATACGGTATACTTCAAAGGAAATCAAAGTCCATTACCAGTATATGACTGATTACCAGTCAAGCAATCAAAATTGAGTCTTCAAAAGAGTAAGAAAGGGTTTGTCGGTCTTCTAAAAGAGGTTAAGAATGCCGGCTGCCTACAGACACAATTTCTTACTGTCTAGTTCCTTCACATACCTAATTTATCTAGTATTTTCTTAATTTATTTAACTAAATGAAATGGCAGATGGAGAAAACTTCACAAGAAATCAATGTAAGTTAACTACAGAGCAAATACTATTTTAAAAATCACTATGTAGTGTTTAACTCCTCATTTGTCCCAAATTACTAAAGCAAATTTATGAAAACTGAATTTTCCATGTAAGTGAAGTATAAATTCTTTAAACACCACAATGTATCTATAGAGACAGCGCAAATTTTGAAAATTAATTTCTAACAGAATGTAATTAAAATAATTGTCATTGTCTTGATGATTCTAATAATTATATGAAAAAACCTATTATTCCATGACAATGATGGTCTCTGGGATTATTGAAAGGGTAAGAACTGTTTTTTCCCTAGCATTTAATGATTCCAGATAGGTATAACTTTTGATCCATGTGCCAACAATTTATATTAGCCCTGCTGCTTCTGCTAAGTCACTTCAGTCGTGTCCGACTCTGTGTGACCCCATAGACAGAAGCCCACCAGGCTCCCCTTCCCTGGGATTCTCCAGGCAAGAACACTGGAGTGGGTTGCCATTTCCTTCTCCAACGTGTGAAAGTGAAAAGTGAAAGTGAAGTCACTCAGTCGTGTCCGACCCTTAGCAACCCCACGGACTGGAGCCCACCAGGCTCCTCCATCCATGGGATATTCTAGGCAAGAGTACTGGAGTGGCTTGCCATTGCCTTCTCCGATATTAGCCCTAATCACATCTAATTTGCTACTTTGAAGATGATATATTCTAGAAAATTAGAAAGTTCCTCCTGTTACACAGTGTCATTATAAGAATAAACAGGATAAAAATAAGGATATTAAAGACTCATCTTTGAATATATTATTAGGTTTCCATGAATGTGTAAAAGCTATTTAAGGTTATTATAAATTCTACTGGAGGAAAGTGACAGATAGTTAATAGTTGACACGCTAGGGATATCTAGTGTAAATTAAAGCATGCCCATTCTGAGTTTTCCTCCAAATTTTGATAATGTAACTACAAGGACAATATCAACAGTAGGGTCTATCTGCCTAGATTCTGATTCTCATATTGTGTATCAGAAATACCTGGGAAGGATTATTTTTTCAAAACAAACATCTCTGCCCAACCTCTAATAAGACTGTGATAGGTTCTTTAGGGGGACAATCTGCCTGCAATGCAGGAAACCCTGGTTTGATTCCCGGGTCGGGAAGATCCGCTAGGGAAGGGATAGGCTACCCACTCCAGTATTCTTGGGTTTCCCTGGTAACTCAGATGGTAAAGAATCTGCCTGCAATGCAGGAGATCTGGGTTCAGTCACTGGATCGGGAAGATCTCCTGGATGAGGGCATGGC
Organism: Moschus berezovskii; assembly: GCF_049115385.1. Taxonomy (NCBI): domain Eukaryota; kingdom Metazoa; phylum Chordata; class Mammalia; order Artiodactyla; family Moschidae; genus Moschus; species Moschus berezovskii. Next base: position 85,318,446 of record NC_142488.1, on the reverse strand, counting down.
AACCCACTCCAGTATTCTTGCCTGGAGTATTCCCATGGACAGAGGAGCTCAGCAGTCTACAGTCTATGGGGTCAAAAAGAGTCAGACATGACTGAGCAACTAAGCATAGTACAGCTCAATTTCTGGAGAATCAGAAAACTACTTAGCCATATTTCACTTTATTGTCATAGAAAGAAAAAAACATTGAGAATCCTTATAGGATTCCAAAACTCGAGTAAGCAGAAACAGGACACTTCTCACTTTCCTCTTGCTGAGGAATCACTGAGACTAAAGAATTAGGGCATACGAAGAGATACGGTAGTTAAAGAAAAATCTAACTTGAAGCATGTTTAGAAGTACAGGATACCTACCACAAGAGGCTATACATATATATATATGTGTATATATATGTATATACATATATACACATATATATATATATGTGTATATATACATATATATATACATATGTATATATACATACATATATGTATATATATGTATATACATATGTATATATACATATGTATATACACATGTATATACATGTATATATATGTATATACATATGTATATACATATGTATATATACATGTATATATACACATGTATATACATGTATATATATGTATATACATATGTATATATACATATATACACATATATATATATGTGTATATATATGTATATACATATATATATATGTGTATATATATATATATATATAGGCCCTATAGCTGCTGTATATATATATATACACATACATATGTGTCCGACCCTTAGCGACCCCACGGCCTGAAGCCCACCAGGCTGCTCCATCCATGGGATTTTCTAGGCAAGAGTACTGGAGTGTATATATACATATGTATATACACATGTATATACATGTATATATATGTATATATATGTATATATGTATATATATGTATATATGTATATATATGTATATACATGTATATATATGTATATACATGTATATATATGTATATACATGTATATATATGTATATATATGTATATATGTATATATATGTATATATGTATATATATGTATATACATGTATATATATGTATATACATGTATATATATGTATATACATATGTATATACATATGTATATATACATGTATATATACACATGTATATACATGTATATATATATGTATATACATATGTATATATACATATATACACATATATATATATGTGTGTATATATATGTATATACATATATATATATGTGTATATATATATATATATATAGGCCCTATAGCTGCTGTATATATATATATACACATACATATGTGTCCGACCCTTAGCGACCCCACGGCCTGAAGCCCACCAGGCTGCTCCATCCATGGGATTTTCTAGGCAAGAGTACTGGAGTGTATATATACATATGTATATACACATGTATATACATGTATATATATGTATATATATGTATATACATATGTATATATACATGTATATATACACATGTATATACATGTATATATATGTATATACATATGTATATATACATATATACACACATATATATATGTGTGTATATATATGTATATACATATATATATATGTGTGTATATATATATATATATAGGCCCTATAGCTGCTGTATATATATATATACACATACATATGTGTCCGACCCTTAGCGACCCCACGGCCTGAAGCCCACCAGGCTGCTCCATCCATGGGATTTTCTAGGCAAGAGTACTGGAGTGGCTTGCCATTGCCTTCTCTGGAGCACATTCTGACAAAAGTGCAAAACATAAGAACAAGAGCTATTATGTACACTTTCTGAAAAGATGAGGACTTTAATAAATTGAGAGTGACCATTTTCTTGACCAGTTATTCAGTAGTATAAGGTAGAAACTGAGTGTTCAATTATAGACATAGGGAAATGAAAGCTGGAAGAGTAACAACAACAAAGGCAGAAAAACACCACATATTATTAAGTGACTAGTACTCTTGCCTAGAAAATCCCATGGACGGAGGAGCCTGGTAGGCTGCAGTCCATGGGGCTGCTACGAGTCAGACATGACTGAGGGACTTCACTTTCACTTTTCACTTTCACACATTGGAGAAGGAAATGGCAACCCACTCCAATGTTCTTGCCTGGAGAATCCCAGGGACGGGGGAGCCTATTGGGCTGCCGTCTATGGGGTCACACAGAGTCAGACACGACTGAAGTGACTTAGCAGCAGCAGAGAATGCTCAGGAGCCCCTGAGGCCAAGAAGTGTCCAAAGACAAGATTACTCTACCAGCAACAGAGGAACAATCCCTGGAGGACAAAGATGGAAAGTAGGCAGCTCAAAAGCGCACTAGAATCCAGACTGTAATGCTACCTACATAATTATATACTGTAATATTAGCTACATAAGGCCACAATCTTTTCATGAGGAGAAATTTGTGAGAAAAGAAGAATAAATATGTAACATACACTATTAATTAGTGAATTTCCATAAGTTAATTGCATGTGGGAAGAAAGTGTTAGTCACTCCGTCATGTGTGACTCTTTGGGAAATCATGGATTGTAGTCTGCCAGGCTCCTCTGTCCACTGGGATTCTCCAGGCAAGAATACTGAAGTGGGTAGACATTCCCATCTCCAAGGTATCTTCCTGCCAAACAGGTCTCCTGTTTGGCAAGTGGATTCTTTACCATCCGAGCCACCAGGGAAGTCCCAAGTTAACCTCATACTGAACCTCTCAGGTCACTTACGATTCACTGCAACCAATTCCTTGGTTTATAAAGTCATGGATGAAAGAACCACTCAAAGTGGAACTGACATAGAAATTTGTGAAACTGCATAGACTCAATCGTATAACTTATTAAAATGGGTCTCAATGGACCTCATTATATATTTTATGATGATGAGTTTTAACTACTTTCAGTTAAGATCATCAGAATACAAATTACAGATGCATGCTACACACTAACTTCTCACCAGGAAATTTCCCTGATTTTGATTATTTCTAATACCCTAGGAATACCTTATATACATGCTCATTGACATTTTTTTTTTTTTCTTTACAGGGTCCTTTTATTCCCTTCTGCTACTTTTACTTCTTATTTATCTTATATGGCTTGAGTAGATTAAATAAAGAGACTAGTGAGATTTTGCTTATCTCTTTTAACAATGCCATGGCCTTGAACAAACTCCTTCATCACTTAACATAATAAAGTCATGGCAGCTGCATATCTGTTTATAGAATAAGTGTGTTGATTTATACAAGAACAAGCTTAGAGTTATTTGAAAAATGTTTTTAACAGCATCATAATTAGAGCAAATAACCACACTCAATTTAAGAAATAAAACTGCTTTTCTTTTAGAAAAGTTACTACAGAATTGGTAATGAGAATACAATTTTTGTTATGTATCTAGAATACATTAATCAAAATTCTATGCATACTTATGTTGAACATAAAGGAAATCAATCAGTTTGATAAAGGTTATCAAAGAGGAGAGAAAAAAATTTTATTGAAAACTGAAATGGCAAAAAAAAAAAAGAGCAGTCTTTTATGTTCTCAGTATTCAAAGTCAAAGAAAAGAAGTTTCCCTTTGACGTTAAGGAAACCAAAAAAGTCATCACTTCTGGACATATCATTAGCTGAATTCTCAATCATCAGCTGTATGTTGAGACTAATAATACTGCAATATCAAACAGCATGCAAAGCATCTAATGCTTTATAAAAGAAAATAGCAAGGCACATTTACTTACTTGGCTGCAAGTACTTTTGTCTAAAGAGAGGAAAACATTAATGTTCGTAAGCATTATAAAAGTGCACATTCCACTTACTGGTAACATTGTTTTTAGTCCTGAACGAAGGAATTCATTTCTTAAATGTATTCGAAAATCAAGCTCGTAAGGAGATGTGACAAGTGCATTTATAAACTGCATGCAGGCCACCTGCAATTATAAAGTAAACTGTGTTAAAAAAAAGTTTATTTAATTAAAGAAATACTTAATGCTTTCAGATAACATTTTTTCCATATACTAAAGGCATACAAACATACATTATGAAATATATTAAGAAAGGCAAATATTTATATAAGTATAATGACCATGACTTTATAGTAGAAACAAAGAAATTAACAATGTCCAGAGCAATTCTAACGAAGGTAAAATGCATGGTCAAGTACTGCTGTATTTTGCTAAACTATATGAAGGAATATGATATTTTCTCTGAAAAACTCAAATTTCCAACAGTGTGGATATAGAGCCCTTTAAAAAGATCATAAAATGTATCTTCCATTTCCACCTGTCCTCAGCATGCACTTGGTCTCAATTCTATATGGTTATAAATACTTTTCTAAAATAAATCAAATAAAGCTATGAAAATATACTGAAATTAAAGAGTAGTGATAACGTAGAGATATTATTACACTGATTTATACTTGCTCCATTCTGTTATTAAATGGATCTGCACAAAATATAGACTATTAAAATATATTATTAAGATGAATTAATTTACTACATAAAAAATGAATGCAAGTGAATTAATATCAACTAGAAGGCACAGTCGGAGAAGGCAATGGCAAGCCACTCCAGTACTATTGCCTAGAAAATCCCATGGATGGAGGAGCCTGGTAGGCTGCAGTCCGTGGGGTCGCTAAGGGTCGGACACGACTGAGCGACTTCACTTTCACTTTTCACTTTCCACTTTCACACATTGGAGAAGGAAATGGCAACCCACTCCAGTGTTCTTGCCTGGAGAATCCCAGGGACTGGGGAGCCTGGTGGGCTTCCGTCTATGGGGTCACACAGAGTCGGTCACGACTGAAGTGACTTAGCAGCAGCAGCAGCAGAAGGCACAGTGACAGAAATATTCATGTGCATTGCATGATAAAGTAAATATAACAGCTTGTTTTCAAGTAAACATGATTCTTTACTTAGACTGATGCTAGAAAATGGGTTTTGATTTTCCTCTGATATTGAGCCTCCTTATTAAAAAAGAGGGGGGAGTTATTTTCTGGTAATGGCAAGCTAGTGGAGTATCAACGAAATGCTAATTGTCAGGTATTCCAAAGATTATTTCTCAATTTGTAAAAATGCTCAAGTCTAAGGTAATTGGCTGATAGTTTAACTGAAGAGCTGCACATTGAAATTGATTATTTTTAAAGTACCAATGAGCAATTAGAGTGTTCAAAGAGCTGAATGCAAGGGGACCTCTGGAAAATATCAGATTTAGTAAAGATGCTAACTATATATATAAGGGGACACAAATAACATCAATAGTTAGTATGAGAAAAACACATCAGCAAAAGAAAAATATTTCAAATGTTATTCTGACTTGACCTTATCCAGACCTGTCATTATGATAGTGATTTTTTCAAGTACAGACAAAATATTAAAAGGCATATTGGTTTTATATTTATATCTTAATGTTATACAGTTAAGCTGCTTTGGGGTGGATTAGCCTATCCAGTTCACCTCCATGTTCAAAAATCAAAAGTTGTAGGCATTAAAGGGGATGATCAAGGTTGTCTTTAACATTATTAGCTACCTAAAAGATAATTAAAGAATATAGTCCAATTTCTATGACTGCTCAAATATCAAGCTAAATCACTGAGACATCTGATTAAATATTTGCCATTGACTTGGCATTACCTTAAAAGCCATATGAGGTAAGTTATTATGATGCTTATGCCTTAATGGGTTACTTAAACTTCCTATTCATAATAAGAAAATGTTTAAGTCTTCAAATAGTTTAAATAGGCTGGAATATAAGTTTGCACAGCATACATGTCCATAGCTATATTATCATTGTATTTGCATGACTGATTCTTGTTATGTTACAACTACGACCTGACCGAACAAGCCAAAGTACATGTCCAATACAAAATTAATAGAGAGAAAAGTTGCCATCTGCTAGGATTGTTTTTGCCAGAAGAAATTCTAGCTTAATGGCTTGTATTAGTATCCTACAAGTAAAGAGAACATTTCCATAACAAACAAGTTAATGAGTCTTGGAATTGTACCTTTTGAAATAATAAAAATAGTAAAAGTCAAAAAAATCAATGAATGTAACAACATCTAAATAATTCCACATTTAGTAAAATAAATGTTGCAATGCTATTAAATACCTAACATGTAATCTATAAATATTGAATATATAATTAAATGCGGAAAGTAAAGTTACAGCCATTGACTATAGTATAAAATGATTAGCAAATACTTTGAAGTCAGTAGTTTAAACAGGTAAGAGCACTGATTTATCAATGTTCTATTTGTTATCAAATTCTAATGAATATTTAATTAAATAAAAATAGCATAAGATGAATATTCATACTCTAATTTCATTTTCCAACATGAACTGCTAAATCAATGCTCTTTAAGAGGCACATCTATATTGAATGGATATGGAGAACAAAAAAATCTTTTTAATTATCTCCACCGCTTTATGTTACTGCACAATCATTGCCCAGGAGCAAAATCAATCCAACTGTCACTATTTACAAGTACAAAGTTAAATTTTTAAAGTGTAATTAGTTTAAAGGGCTGAATATATTATTACTTAATTATAAACATGAAATATCCATTTTATAGATTCTGAATTTATAGCTAAATACAAACTCCCAAATTATTATCATCATTATTATTTTCTACTAGCTTTTGTTACCAGACAACTTAGGAGTTTTACACAGCATAATTCACTATCTAATCTCATCCTCACAACAACCATATGAAGGGTTACTATTATACTCATTTCACAGTTGATGAAGCTAAGACTCAAAGCAAATAATTTATACAAGGTCACACAGAAAGGAGGAAACTCATGATTCTAAACCATGTAACTTTACTCCAAATACACTTTAATGTCCAGAAAATTCCAGATGCCTAATCAACTCCATTCCTAGACTAACACAATAAAAGATTTCGAGGATGGGTAAGATAATAAAATTTAACTAGTGCATCATGTTTAATATATTAGGAATACCTAACTTGAAACTATGGGTTAATTAGAAAAACATATTTAAAATTGGAAATGAAAATGGAGAGATCACAAACGAAAACACAGAAATAAAAAGGATTATTAGAAAATACTATCAGTAATTATATGGCAATAAAATGAATAACCTGGAAGAAATGGACAAATTCCTAGAAAAGTACAACTTTCCAAAACTGAACCAAAAAGAAATAGAAAATCTGAAGAGACCCATCACAAGCACAGAACTAGAGGCTGTAATCAGATATCTTCCAGCAAACAAAAGCCCAGGTCCAGACGGCTTCACACCTGAATTCTACCAAAAATTTTGAGAAGAGCTAACACCTATTCTACTCAAACTCTTCCAGAAAATTGCTGAGGAAGGGAAACTTCCAAACTCATTCTATGAGGCCACCATCACCCTAATAGCAAAACCTGGTGAAGACCCCACCAAAAAAGAAAACTACAGGTCAGTATCACTGATGAACACAGATGCAAAAATCCTTAACAAAATTCTAGCAATCAGAATCCAACAACACATTAAGAAGATCATACATCATGACCAAGTGGGCTTTACCCCAGGAATGCAAGGATTCTTCAATATCCGCAAATCAATCAACATAATACTCCACAATAACAAACTGAAAAATAAAAATCTTATGATTATCTCAACAGATGCAGAGAAAGCCTTCGACAAAATTCAACATCCATTTATGATAAAAACCCTCCAGAAAGTGGGAATAGAGGGGACATATCTCAACATAATAAAAGCTATATAGCAAACATTATCCTCAACGGTGAAAAACTGAAAGCATTCCCCCTAAAGTCAGGGACAGGACAAGGGTGCCCACTCTCACCACTACTATTCAACATAATTCCAGAAGTTTTGGCTACAGCAATCAGAGCAGAAAAAGACATAAAAGGAATCCAAATTGGGAAAGAAGAAGTAAAACTTTCACTGTTCGATGATGACATGATCGTCTACACAGAAAACCCTAAAGATTCTACCAGAAAACTACTAGAGCTAATCAATGAATACAGCAAAGTTGCAGGATATAAAATCAACATACAGAAATCCCTTGTATTCCTATACACTAATAATGAGAAAATAGAAAGAGAAATTAAGGAAACTATTCTATTCACTGTTGCAACGAAAAGAATTAAATACTTAGGAATATATCTACCTAAGGAAAGAAAAGACTTGTACATGGAAAACAACAAAACACTAGTGAAAGTAATCAAAGGGGACACTAATAGATGGAGAAATATACCGTGTTCGTGGATTGGAAGAATAAATATTGTAAAAATGAATATACTACACAAAGCAATTTATACATTCAATGCAATCCCTATCAAACTACCAACAATATTTTTCACAGAACTAGAACAAATAATCTCACAATTTGTATGGAAATACAAAAAACCTCGAATAGCCAAAGCAATCTTGAGGAAGAAAAATGGAACTGGGGGAATTAACCTGCCGGACTTCAGGCTCTACTACAAAGCCACAGTCATCAAGACAGTATGGTACTGGCATAAAGACAGAAATATAGATCAATGGAACAAAATAGAAAGCCCAGAGATAAATCCACGCACCTATGGACACCTTATCTTTGACAAAGGAGGCAAGAATATAAAATGGAGAAAAGACAGTCTCTTTAACAAGTGGTGCTGGGAAAACTGGTCACCCGCTTGTAAAAGAATGAAACTAGAACACTCCCTAACACCATACACCAAAATAAACTCAAAATGGATTAGAGAGCTAAATGTAAGACCAGAAACTATAAAACTCCTAGAGGAGAACATAGGCAAAACACTCTCCGACATAAATCACAGCAGGATCCTCCAAGACCCACCTCCCAGAATATTGGAAATAAAAGCAAAAATAAACAAATGGGACCTAATTAAAATCAAAAGCTTAGGCACAGCAAAGGAAACTCTAAGCAAGGTGAAATGACAGCCTTCAGAATGGGAGAAAATAATAGCAAATGAAGCAACTGATAAAGGATTAATCTCCAAAATATACAAGCAGCTCCTGCAGCTCATTTCCAGAAAAATAAGTGGCCCAATCAAAAAATGGGCCAAAGAACTAAACAGACATTTCTCCAAAGAAGACATAAAGATGGCTAACAAACACAGGAAAACATGCTCAACATCCCTCATAATCAGAGAAATGCAAATCAAAACCACAATGAGATACCATTTCACACCAATCAGAATGGCTGCTATCCAAAAGTCTACATGCAATAAATGCTGGAGAGGGTGTGGAGAGAAGGGAACCCTCTTACACTGTTGGTGGGAATGCAAACTAGTACAGCCACTATGGAGAACAGTGTGGAGATTCCTCAAAAAACTGGAAATAGAACTGCCATATGATCCAGCAATTGCACTCCTGGGCATACACACCGAGGAAACCAGAATTGAAAGAGACACATGTACTCCAATGTTCATCGCAGCACTGTTTATAATAGCCAGGACATGGAAGCAACCTAGATGTCCATCTGCAGACGAATGGATAAGAAAGCTTTGGTACATATACACAATGGAATATTACTCAGCCATTAAAAAGAATGCATTTGAACCAGTTCTAATGAGGTGGATGAAACTAGAGCCTATTATACAGAGTGAAGTAAGCCAGAAAGAAAAACACCAATAAAATATACTAACGCATATATATGGAATTTAGAAAGATGCAAATGATAACCCGGTATACAAGACAGCAAAAGAGACACAGATGTATAAAACAGTCTTTTGGACTCTGTGGGAGAGGGTGAGGGTGGGATGGTTTGGGAGAATGGCATTGAAACATGTATATTATCATATGTGAAACGAATCGCCAGTTCAGGGTCAATGCATGTTACAGGATGCTCGGGGCTGGTATGCGGGGATGACACAGAGGGAGGATAAGGGGAGGAGGGAGGTTTGGCAGGGGGAACTCCTGTACACTCGGGGTGGATTCATGTCAATATATGGCAAAACCAACCAATATAATATTGTAAAATAATTAGCCTCCAATAAAAATTAAAAAAAAAAGAAAAACATGTTTATTTTAACAGTATGTTGTTTAGTATATCAAGTGGTTATCATGTCAGTTACACTTCAATAGAAATAGTCATCATCATAATACATAATGGAATACAAAATGAAGGAAAGAAGAAAAGGAAAAGAGAGGAAGAGGGAAAGGAAGGAAAGAAGGAGGGAGAAAGAGAGGAGGGGAGATAGAAAATCATCCCTGGAATGTGTTAGATTTCACTTTACATAATATAAACAATGTCTATGGGTAGTATTCAATCTTCCAACATAATGGCCTCTCACTCTCCTTAACTTGTTACCAATCCCACTCCCTCCACTCCTTATTCAGCATGGATGGGCATGCAAATACATCATACACACACACATACACACAGCATGCTATTCAAAATGAAGCCACTAACTACAATTTAAATGTAGCTTAATTTCAATTAAGTAAATTTAAAATCCAGTTGCTTGGTCTCATTAGTCACAATTCAAATGTTCAACAGCCACATGTGCCTAGTGGTTCCCATACTGGACAGCACAGATATAGGACACTGAAAAGTCTGACCACATAGCACTGCACTGGACACGTTAAATTAAAAACAGTTCTGTCCCAATATATAAAACCTAAGCTCCAAAGCAGGGGAAAACACATTCCCAAATAATGAAACTATCAAAATTCGTATGTTCAACTTCCAAGTATACAAATTTTTAAGAGCATGATTGAAGGTTATTGTCCTCTTTCAATGAAAAATTAATCTTCCTTCAAAAAACAAAAATATAACTCCAGAGATAGAAAATAAAAAATTACAGGGTTCAAAAGCTAGAAAGAACATAAAATTCACCAATCCAATATTCTAATTTATAGATGAGAAAACTGAAAACCTAGGAAGATCAGCTCAATTGCCCAAGACTTTATAGCTAATGTGTTTGTGTGTGTGTTAGTTGCTCAGTCGTTTCAGACTCTTTGCAAGCCCATGGACTGTAGCCTGCCAGGTTCCTCCATCCATGGGAATTTCCAGGCAAGAATACTGGAGTGGGTTGCCATTTGCTTCTTCAGGGGCTCACTCTGATCCAGGGATCGAACCTGGGTCTCTCGTATTGCAGGGAGACTCTTTACCATCTGAGTCACCAGGGGAGCCCATGTTGCTAATAAGAAGCCACAAAGATTGGATTTGAACACAGGTCTCATGACTTTTAGTCTTGGAATCTATCACACTACAGTGCACAAACCTGGCACTGCTGAATAGCATTCTCCCCTGGACTGTAAAGGAAACCAGTGCCTTTGAAATGAAACCACAAATTTCACTATCTAGATTTCATCTCCTGCTTATTTTCTTTATAATGCAAAATGGTCTGCCACATCTGTTTTAAATCCAGCTTCCATGAAATTTAAAATTTTAAAAGTCATAAGAAGTCTGAATTTTTTCCATTATTGATAAACATGCTAGACTAGAACCAAGATTCTGACTTTTGACCAGTAAAAATAGTTTCTGTATTTGCATTGATATTAAATGATTGCCTTATAAGGAGATACTTGTACAATATCTATACAACCCATTGAATAAATGCATTAACATGTAGATAAAAGCTTTGTACATGTGACAAAGCATCCAAGAATGTATAATCACTTCATGGGAAATAGATGCAAAAACAGTGGAAACAGTGTCAGACTTTATTTTTTTGGGCTCTAAAATCACTGCAGATGCTGATTGCAGCCAGAAAATTAAAAGATGCTTACTCCTTGGAAGGAAAGTTATGACCAACCTAGATAGTATATTAAAAAGCAGAGACATTACTTTGCCAACCAAGGCCCATCTAGTCAAGGCTATGATTTTTCCTGTGGTCATGTATGGATGTGAGAGTTGGACTGTGAAGAAAGTTGATCGCCGAAGTATTGATGCTTTTGAACTGTGCTGCTGGAGAAAACTCTTGAGAGTCCCTTGTACTGCAAGGAGATCCAACCAGTCCATCCTAAAGGAGATCAATCCAGGGTGTTCATTGGAAGGACTGATGCTAAAGCTGAAACTGCAATACTTTGGCCACCTCATGCGACGAGTTGACTCACTAGAAAAGACTCTGATGCTGGGAAAGGTTGGGGGCGGGAGGAGAAGGGGACGACGAAGAATGAGATGGCTGGATGGCATCACCGACTCTGTGGACATGAGTTTGAGTGAACTCTGGGAGTTGGTGATGGACAGGGAGGCCTGGCGTGCTGTGATTCATGGGGTCGCAGAGAGTCGGACAGGACCGAGTGACTGAAGTGAACTGATAATTATATTAAATTGAGTTACTTTCAATTTTTCCATAACATGATAAGCCTTCCTTTACCATAATAATATACCTTTTTTCTACAATAATCACCCACATTCTTCAGTCAGAGGATGCTAGTATCTTCACTGTCAGGTGTGGGGTATGATATAGAAAGTGAAATATCACAAAATTGATTTTAAACTTCCTAAAGATATGGGGTCACACAGAGTCGGACACGACTGTGCGACTGAACTGAACTGAACTGAACTGAAAGATATGGCTCTAAATTTGTTTATGGTTTTCTTTGTAACCCCTGCTGCTGCTGCTGCTAAGTCACTTCAGTCATGTCCGACTCTGTGTGACCCCATAGACGGAAGCCCACCAGGCTCCCCCGTCCCTGGGATTCTCCAAGCAAGAACACTGGAGTGGGTTGCCATTTCCTTCTCCAATGTGTGAAAGTGAAAAGTGAAAGTGAAGTAATTCAGTCGTGTCCGACCCTTAGCGACCCCACGGACTGCAGCCTACCAGGCTGCTCCTAATTGCTCCCTATAAAATGTTTAAAATATAATGGGTATATTATATTATGTTCATTGTTCACCTGAAACTATCACAACATTGTTAATCAGCTGTAACCCATACAAATTTAAAAGTTAAAAAATATACATAACGGGTAATTAGTCATCAAATATTACTAAATTTATTGTTATGAGCCATTACTATAAAAAGAAACTGCATTCAGTTTCTTAAGTGATAGAGAGGGGAAATATTTAAAAATAAATTATCCTCATTAAATTCCTTGGAAAATGCTAGAACCTTTAACTCACCAACTCTGAAAACTGTACAAACATATATGTCTGTGAGATCACAATTCATAGAGCTATGGAGTACAATAACTGCCAACTCCAGGACATTCTCAAAACAGATTATCCATACTGCCATTAGCTGTGACAAATTGTGCTTTTAAAATGTTATTGACACTGTCAAATATTGACCTTATTAAGTACTTTGTTGACATTAACAAAGTCTGTCTTTATCCCAATCCAGCAGGAGTTAGGAAGAAAGATAGTTTGAGATAAAGTAAGTGTCAACCAAGAAAGACACAAATATACAGAGAAAGTTAATTAATTCAAAAAAATGGAGAATTCCAGGCACAGCAAAGTCATGCACAAAGGTATGGAGGTAGCAGGATGAAAAAGCATAAAATGTTCAGGAAATTGGATACAAGCTGACTGGACCAACTCTATATATAGCAGAGTGATGGAATATGAAGTTAGGGATTCAGCAAAAGTTAGATAATGAAGTATTTTGTGTAGACTAGCATTACTTTACTCCTAGGGTCTTGGGAAGATATTATAGGATTTTTAGCAGTGATATAACAAAAACTGGCTTCCCTGGTGGCTCAACAGTAAAGAATCTGCCTGCCAATGGAGCAGACATGAGTTCTATCCCTGGGCCATTAAGATCCCCTAGAGAAGGAAATGGCAACCCACTCCAGTATTCTTGCCTGGGAAATCCCATGGATAGAGGAGCCTGGCAGGCTACAGTCCATGGGGTCAAAAAGAGTCAGACAGGACTTAGTGACTAAACAACAACATAAAAGAACTATATTTCAGAAGTATACCTTGTGGAAAATTATTAACAAGGGGCTGGAATGAAGGGTAGAAGATATTTAAGAGTCTAGGGAAATGGAAAATATTGAGATGTGACAATGTCCTGAAACAAAGAAGTGGTGGGTAGGTGTGGGGGAGGTGGGGAGATACTATAAAAAGGAAGGGAAATACAGTGCTAAGGCTGTAGAACTGGTAACATTTGGTGACTGAGGTAATGTGGATAGAGAAGAGTAGATTTGAAGATGACTATTTATTTCTGGTTTATGATACTTGGTGGACAATGCTAAGGTTAACTAGGATGGGCAAAGATAAGAAAAGCAGATCAAAGTTGGAGAGACTGGAACAGGATAGAAAGGAGAAAGAAAAGAAGATAAGGACAGTTAAGGACAATATTGAACTTGAAATCCAATAAGGAAGCAGGTGAATATATGGGGTCTATGAGTCAGGATGTATTTGGAATAGAAGAGTTCAGAGAGGTTCATCTCACAGAAGTGCTAGAGAAAGTCCTAAGGATGGATCAGACTGCCAAGGATAATGTACAGAATGAGCAAAGGACCAGAGTAAAGGATCAAAGGTCTAAGGATAAAACTCTAGAAATGAATATATTTTAGGGCCAAGCATAGACAAAAAAGATCTTCAATGTAACAAAGAGGTAAAAGAAAACAAGGAGAGCGTGGTATGATAGAAGTTGAGGGAGGAGAGAGCTTAGATAGAGTGACCAATAGTGTTGAATGGTGCTGGAGAAGCCCTTATGATGACTTCCAAAGTGTTGTTTCTATATTGTGGAGGTCACTAGTGAACTCCCATTACCAAAAATGATGGATTTGGCAATTACTCAACTTTGAAACAGATTTAAAATAAAAGATATTCTTTCTTAAGTCAAGTTATTTTTGTATTTAAAACATGATTACATTGTACAAATATCTCTATACAACCCCTTATTGTACTAATTCTACTTTTAAAATAATAGTAGTATAAAACTATCAATATATTCAACAAGTTTCCTAAGTAATATCAGACATTTCTTCAACAAAGTATTTAACATGCTCATTTACTTTTGCACAAATTTCCTCATTATTCAAAGCTCCAGTACTTTGTTTTATCATCATGTGCCACTACTGACAAATGATAAATCATTTATCCAAAGCTAATTCCTCATACGTGATGGTTTGAGTGCAAATTTACAAATAGGCTTAGAGTAAATTCTCAACAGTTGAGAATCACAGTGGAAAGATCTGCACTACAAAGAATCAGTCAATATTTCTGCAGGGTTTGTCTATTTAAGAATGAGTATGTTTTGGAATGGAACTCTTTCTGAAGTGAATTCCTTAATTCCCACATTCTTAATATAACTCACTATTATTAGTATTATTATTTTTGCTGACTCAGGGGCATGATTAAATATATGAGTTAGTGAAAAATGACAGAGCACATAGATGCCCTCAGGAGCTATTGAGATATATAGGGCTATTTTCCCTGAGACCACATGAAACTAAATGTTATAATTTTTTAATTCCAGTTCTACGCTTTCATTATGTTTCTATCTCAGCCCTTGCTTTCGTTTTGTCAGATGTTGCCTCTTGATCATCTCAGTGCACAAGTCTGGCATAATGCATTTTCTAACCTCCCAACTCATGCTTCTAGTCTGCTATGGATAGACAACAAATAATTGGGCCCAATAAGATACCACAGAAAGATAGGCTCTGATTAAAGACTAAAAGTCTTTGTCATCATGAGGCTTACTTGGTGTACTTGGTGACACTTTGTAGATTCTCATATTTTCTTTTTCTTCTTTTTGGTTCCAAGTTATAATGCAAAATGATAAATTTCTCAAAAAGGTGAGGTCAGGGTAAGTGAATCAACCATGTATTCACTTCTATGTTTTTGTGTACCATACCTAATTATAACATGCACAATTTGTGAATTATCTTCAATGTGTTAGATAATATTTTTTAGATGCATTAAATCACAATAAAAATACTTCTGCACACGGCTTCTGAAATACTTTAAGACACATTGACGTTTCAGACTAATACTGGCCTGTGAAGACTAGGGCTTTTCTTGTAATATCTCATTGGAGGTTAGCTATATGACTTTCTCTTTTCATAAACAACTATTATTTGGATGAATAAATTAGAAGCTGGGGATAAACATACACATACTGCTACACATAAAATAGATAACCAATAAGGACCTACTGTATAACACAGGGAACTATAATCAATATCTTATAATAACCTATAATAGAAGAGGATGTAAAAATATATATATGTCTGTGTGTATGATATATAGCTGAATCACTTTGCTGTGCAACTGAAACTAACACAACATTGTAAATGAATTATACTACGATATAAATATTTTTAAATAATAAGTTAAAGGGAAAAAAAAAACTATTATTAACACTCAGTATATCCTAGCTTTTCCTGCTGGGCTACATAAAAATTAGTTTCAACTATATTTTGGAATTAGATCATTTGTCTTCTCTGAAGGGACTGGCAGACTACTCTGGTCTCTCTTTTTACCTCTTGGAAACCCTTCTCCTGTCTCCCACTCTACCATATTACTGGTTTTCTATCAGCAAAGATAATTTTCTGGAAAATTCCTGTTGATTCTTCAAGACCCAATTAAAGCATCACTTCATCACTGAAGCCTTCCCTGACTTATGCAGAATGTACCTAAATTTGCCTGCCTCTGTGTCCTCCTTAAACCTTACCAAGATGAAAGGGACACGGCTGGAGGAAGCACTGCTATTCCAAGCAAAGTGTTCTGCATGATAAAATGTTTGAGGGCATTTAAAAGTCTATAGCACATTTGGGAAACACCAGGTTTAGTATGGCTAAAACCTATGGTACATTTGGGAGAATGCTGGGGCCTAAGGCCAGAATGTTAGGTTGGGGCACATTGAGAGAGCTCGTTCACTGTGTTTTGGATTTTCACTTTTATCAAGTTATGGGTCACGAGTATAGGTTTCTAGGAATGCTACTATGTTAGAATCAGATTTACTTTTGAAGGCTAACTGACAACAGTACAAAACACTTGTATGGAGGGGAAGAATCTATCAGTTTGGGATACTAATTAGAAAATGGCTAGAATAATATTGCTGGGAGAATATAAATGCAGTGGAGATAGTGAAACTGGATAGATTAATAGTCTTTTATAAGACTTGATGATTAATTGGATGCAGAGAACAAAGAATGAAGTCTTAAGGAAAACCAAAGGTTAGGCAGAAGATGATACCTCTATATTATCTAAAATGAGAAAGACAAGAAAAAGATTTTTTTTGAGTGGAAAACATGTTAATGAAAAGAGAAATAAGCCAATTTTACTAAGAGGAGGTAGCATACAGTGGTTAAAAACAAGTACTCTGGAGCCAGATACCCTAGGGTTTTACCTCTTATTTACTATGTGACCCTAGAGAAGGTATCTAACCTCTATGAGCCTCAGCTTACTCATCTATTAAATGGGCATACTACTTCTCTATCACTTTCAGAGAATTAGTGTGAGATTTAAAAAAAAGGTAACATATTAAAGTATTTAGAACATAAGCACATGGTTTATAAAAGCTAATTTGGCTTTCATATTTTTATGATCCTTCTAAAATATGCAGTTAGCTATTTGGATAGGTAGGTTTGAATACAGACATGAGTCAGACAAACTCTGGGGAATCATTAGAATACAGTTGGATTTTATTAAAGCTAAAGAAGCAATTGAGAGTGATCAGATATGTGTGTACATATAAATGCATATGTATCTGAGTTTATATATGTGTATACATATTTACATATATACAAAAGTGATGACACAGTAGGACCAAGCAAAGAACATAAGGAATAAAATATCCAAGAAGAAGAAATGAGATAGAAAAAGAACGATTAGGAGAAGTCAGAGAGCAAGGAGCCGATGGTGCCTAGAAAAGAAAAGGTAGGAAAATTTTCAAGAAGGGCGCAATCAGGATTGGAAAAAAGCCACTAGATTTTGAAATTCAAGAACCACTGTCATCAGTCTTTTTAAGAAGTATGAAAAAGTTGAGCTGTGAAAGTTAATTTAGGAAACAGAGAAAACAAGTATGGATGAGTCTTTTACAGACGTAGACTATAAAATGAAAAAGGAAGATGAGAGGCTACTTCAAAAATATAAGAAGGATCAAAAAAAGGCATGGAAGACTTGAGAAGTATGGGAGAGACTTGAGAAGACTACTCAGCTGAAGGAAAGCCAATGAACACAGAACATACAAAGATATATAATTTATTGTCTATTTCTTGAAGATAATGAAACTCCTATCATGGGTACAGAATTTAATTTTAAAGATGACCTAGAAAACCTCTGTGAAAAGTTAATAACCTGTTTTGAAATCCAAAAAGGATAGGGGAGGGGGTATAATTGTTATTTAAAAATAAAATTAGTCCTGTATTTTAACTGAATTACTTCAGATACTGTAATAACATTTTGAGAAGTCTCAGGATACAGAAATAGAAAAGTAATTCTAGTGAAATACAACACTAATTTTATTTTTTAAACAGATTTAAACTTTTGTTTTTCATGCTGTATTCTGAATATATTTTGAACTCTCAGATATTTTTTTCATCCACGTGAAATAATCCAAATAAACAAACCCACTTCACAATTCTTTTGAGAGTAATTGTCTCTATATATAACAAATTATTAATTTTTTACCTCATTAAAACAGGAAATTTCAAATTGTGATTTGTATATGTTTGCATCCATAATCAGTATTCAATAATTTCTTGAATACCTAGCAAGATAATGATCCTTCCATATGTTACTTGTTAACAATTTGCCATTTTATCATTCCATTCAGTCCAGCTTCCTGAAGGCTAGAAAATGTCACTCTCATATCACTGTGGAGGCTGAACTATTCTATAGCAGGGGTGTCATTTTAAAGGTCAGACAATGCAGTAAACAAATACTGACATCACAGAAATCTGACTTCAAATCACAGCTTTACCTCTCAACAGTTGTGTGAGTTTAAGTGAGTGATTTGAGTAATGAAAACTTTGAAAACAGACATTAATATTTAATTCCTCCTAAGCAAACTCTAGAAGATGAGAACAAACTCCTACATATGATTGAAAGTCATTGAAATTTAGGTAAGACCAGGCACATAAATATAAACAAAGATTTCAAGCAGTCATCTAAAAAAGACAGTTTCCAAAACTTTCGGTAGAGATGCTGTATCTTATTGAGAGAAAATGATATAATAAGAAGTATATTTAAAAAAAGGAAAGCACTGAAAAGAAATCCCCCAAAGTAATAAAAATTATAATACACTGGCTTTAAAAGGCACACCATAAAAGTTTATCCAAAATGTTCATCATAGAGTAGAAGCAACAATTAACAAACTTCCTCAAATATTTGGAAAGGGATTATACTTTTGTGACACTACAGTATTCTCTTTGGATAAGCCAATTTATCTGCTGTTGTCTGAAACTCTGGAAAAAACAGGTAACAACGTATAACAATACAATTAAAAAGGGGAAAAGAAACTGTTTTATATCAGATAAGAAATTTTAATAAATACTATAAAATAATTTGATAAAATTAAATTTGGAATCATATTCTCTTTGTTGAATGACACCATAAGAGTTTAAAAAACATTTCAGAAAGTATTTCCCATGGTACATTAAATGCTAAACACTGTCTAAAACAAAGAGATGAGCATCATAGACCAACAAACCTGGCATCGAATTTCACTATGCCACTTACAAGCTGTGGCATGTTTGACAAGTTATTTAATCTCACTTAGCATATTTGTCTCATAAGCAGAATGGAGATAATAATAGTACCTACATTGCTAAGTTGTTGGAGCATTAAACCAGATAATACATGTAAATCAAAATGTTTAGTCCAGGATCTCACACTATAGGAGCTCTCCCCACAAAATAATAAAGTTTTCTTTCATAAAATGGATCATTTCTTAAAACTATCGAATAAATTATAACAAATTTTATAATTTTATGAAGAAGACATGTGGGCTGGGTCTATACAAGGTTATGACATAGACCATGACCTAAGAAGTGGAAGTCAGTCCCCTCTATTCTGGGGAGCCAAACTTCTGAATCCTGTGTGAATTGCACACAAAAAAAAGACATGTATTTAGTTTTCTTAAATTTCTACAACAAGCCCATATAAATTTCATTAACACTTGTTCAGATAATGGCATTAAATGAACTGTTTGCCCTCATGTCCTGATTATTGCTAAGGATTTAATTTCCATGACTTAGTACACTAATAACTAAATTTCTACCCAAATATTAATGATAATCATGATCAATTTATAATAATTCAAACTACTCTTCCTCACTTTAAGCAAATTATCTTCACAAAACTTCTAGCTTCTAACTTCTAGCTTCTATGAATGAGCAAGGAACAGGAAAAATTTCATTTTTACGTTCCCTTCTATTTAAATGCTAGCTAAAGTGGTGTTGCTGCTACTGCTAAGTCGCTCCAGTCGTGTCCCATTCTGTGCGACCCCATAGAGGGAAGCCCACCAGGCTCCCCCGTCCCTGGGATTCTCCAGGCAAGAACACTGGAGTGGGTTGCCATTTCCTTCTCCAAAGTGGAGTTAGTGTCATACAAAATGAGTACTGGATTAGCCAAAAACGTTCATTCGGGTTTTTCTGTCAGATGGTACACAAAAACCTGAACAAAAATTTTGGCCAATGAAATATAACCCTGGAGGCAATTTAAGATCAAACTAACTTACCTGTAATTGCAAAGCTTCATGGTTTTCTAATCCTTCCACAATTGGTGAAAATCGTTCTCTGTTATTTCGTTCTGCTGCTGTAGTCATAGCCCCTAAAAGTTTATCTAGACTATAGACAAAAAAACTAGAAATGAGAAATACATCCTACACACACTATATGAATACAGGTTATCTCTTATACATTCTTCCCTGTTTTCAGGTGCTTGATGTTTATATAGACCATCATAATTTTAGAATTGAGTTCTTCACGTATTTCTACAACTCAAATATTGATAGCATTAAATAACACTAGGGCATCAAAATAAAAAGTTCAATTTGAAAATCCTGAGGAAAGTAATTTTTCTGAATGACATTTTAAAAAATACTTAATTGATAAACATTAAAATTTTAAGTTTTGCGTTTTGATATTACATATGTTAACATAGACTTTTTTTAAGCACAGCAAAAAAACATAACATAGATGTTAATGTCACTTAAACACAGTGGCATCTAGTTATTCAGAGTTCATTCAAGTGTAATCAGACTGTAATTTTATAACAAAGTGCAAGAAAGAGTACATATTTTTTAAAGAACTTTAAAAAAATTCTTTGAAAGTGGAACAAGGAAAAAGCCTAAAAGAGAAAGCCCAGTAAATTAGAGAAGCATCTATAATTACCTAGCACAAGAAACTTATTTACCTGAACAAAAATATTGGTAGCTATCTCTGTATAGTGTCTGAATCAAATGAACCTCTGTAGTATACTACTCACATCAAGGTATATCTGAAATTATAATTAAGTCATAAAATATACCAGACTAGATTGCATTATATGAATTAAGTACTGAAAACCTAATAGATTAGGAAGATATTTCTTAGTCATATATAAACTGATTTTCCTATTAAACCTAAGGAAGCTTTATTTTTGTATATGTTATCTCATTCTCATAAGACAATGTGCGATATTTTTGTTCAGTGTTTGTCTTTCAGTTTTCAAGGATAAACCAGCACTAAGAAACATTTCATTTTATTCCAAGAGGTATGAGAAAGTCAACATATTAGAATATTCTTAAATCTTTGCCTGCCCCTATTCTAATTCAAACTGAAATGATTACTGTCACACAGGGTGTTTAGAAAAAAATATTCTAGTTCACATCCGTAGCAGGTATTACATTCTTTATCACAAGAGTTTCTTACCAACTGGTCATCAAATCTCTAATTTTGCTTCTGATTGAATATTATTTCAATAAGAAGAAGTGATCTAATGTGTTGTCAGCAAAACCTTGCTGAAAATGGTACATACATGCATCCTGAATGATTACCAACAGTCTTTTGTTCTTTTTAATCAGTTAATTTCATTCCATGAATAATTGCTTTATTCTATCACTTATCATACACAGAGTAAAACACTACTGTAAAATAATAGTACAGAATAAAAGCATCTGGTTAATTCAGTTAGTTAAAGAAGTCAAATTTTCTGATGTGCATGGATGAGGGGGTATATTGTGTAGAGTGTGTATGTGAATGTACCTGTGTGTGTGTGTAGCCAAAATTACTCCCTAACTGATCTTTCCCTACTTTTCTAATAATTGCTTTCCCTTCAACTAGATAAAATTCTAATCATTCACTTTGAATATCCAACATTGAAGACTTCCCATTAGGATTCTGTCTCCTTAAACCAATTTTTCAAAGAATCAAATAAAAAAAAAAAGGT
Organism: Moschus berezovskii; assembly: GCF_049115385.1. Taxonomy (NCBI): domain Eukaryota; kingdom Metazoa; phylum Chordata; class Mammalia; order Artiodactyla; family Moschidae; genus Moschus; species Moschus berezovskii. Next base: position 85,296,237 of record NC_142488.1, on the reverse strand, counting down.
AAAATGTAAACAGATAAGATAAAAATACCAATTTTCTTTCCTGAAACTTAATACTATTTTCACGCAAGCTATCAGGTGGCACTAGTGGTAAAGAATCTGCTGCTAATGCAAGAGATACAGGAGACATGGATTCGATCTCTCAATCAGGAAGATCCTCTGGAGAAGGCAATGTTTACCCACTCCAGTATTCTCACCTGGAGAAACCCAATGGACAGAGGAGTCTGATGAATTACAGTCCAAGGGGTTGCAAAGAGTCGTATACGACCAAGCAACTGAGCACAGCTGCATGGTATCAAAAGAAACAGCACAAATTTCTCAATTCCTCAAGTGTCATTTCTATGCAGTTAATGTTGACGACAAAGCAATACTTACATGTTCTCTTCTCCAACAATGCAAATAGCTGAAAGTATTTTTACTATTTCAGTCATCATGTTAGGTTGTTTGGGGTCAATTGCTCTTGCTAGGAGTAAAAGACTTCTTTCATCTCCTAGAATCCTTTGCAATCCAAACTGAAAGAAAAAAAAAAAAAACTTTCTTTCAAAATATGTTGGAGTCATATCTTTAATTTTAAAAAACAAATTAACAATGATTTTCTAAAAACCCATGCCTCCATATAGAGATTCTATTTAATTAAATGAATGTTCTTCAAATTCAATTACTTTTTATTTGAAATGACCACTTCTTGGATTTTAGGTCCTTTTATGAGATACCATCTCCATTATCCTAACAAAACATTCCATAAGAATTTGGAATAAATATGCAGCAATCTGTATTTCCTCAATAAAGAAGAATATGTAGCTGTTCTACTTATGTCATTGGTTCTCCTTGGAGACATCTGGAACTCATGATTAAATTTTCCAATATGTTTGTATGGAAAATTAAGTTGAACAAAAAGGGTACCATGTTGAAAAGCTCTTTTGTATACTAGATGCCAGTTAAAGAAGCTACAAACCTCTGTATGGGTTTTCCCATACCTTCTCTCTTTTAGCCACCCTCTTTCAAGTACCTGTGCTGCATAGCAAAATTATAACCCCAAATAAGTGGAGCATGGTTTTTATTGAATACTACATGTCACAGTCAACTAGGCAGAGGAGACAGACACCATTTTCATTGATTTTCTAGGCTTAAATATACGCATGCAAGTGTGCATCACAAGAGTGAATAGGTAAAAAATGTTGAAGAAAGGCCAAAACTTGGGTTTTCACTACATAAAGAAGGTCATATTTTCTTTGATCTTTGGCCCACAAGGTATTTCTCAGATTTCTTATGAAGCACGTTTCCTTGTTTTTACAGTTTGACAGTGGAATCTGACAAAATTTCATCATAGCAAAATTGCCATTTCAAGCTAACTTTTACTGAAGTACCACACACTTGAATATTTTCATGGTTTCTATTTTCTAAAAAAATTCAGGAGAAAACAACATGAGCTTTAACTATAATAATAACAAAATACACAGAGATAAGACAAAAAAGGAAATGGAAAAGACAAAATTAAAAAGAAGCAAAGAAAACAAAAGGAATATGAATATATAAAGGTGAAGTGAAGTCGCTCAGTCGTGTCTGACTCTTTGTGATCCCATGGACTGTAGTCTACCAGGCTCCTCAGTCCATGGAATTTCCCAGGAAAGAGTACTAGAGTGGGTTGCCATTTCCTTCTCCAGCGGATCTTCCCAACCCAGGGATCGAACCCGGGTCTCCTGCACTGCAGGCAGACGCTTTACCATCTGAGCCACCAGGGAAGCCCATATAAAGGTGGGTAGTAAACAATAAATAGTAATTAAAATAAATAAAAATTTGTAAAATGGAGAGACAGATGATTACTATACAATTACCAGACTTAAAATAACTTTAAAAATCAGTTAGACTGACCGTGAAATCATTAAATTTTTCAAATTTCCATTGTATTGTTTAAAGGTAGTTTCTAACATGAAGGGAAAATGGTGGAAAACCATCAACCTAAACATGAGAGCAAAATTATAGCAACGGAAGTTAAGGGGCAATGGGTTCCTTTTCATAACTGTATTATTCAATGTACTGTATAAGCAAAAAGAGTTTTTGTAGTAGGTAATCAAAACCTTTGGGGTCAGCAAATTGGATGCATAAGTCATTTGAGACTAAAGTTTCATGGTTTGATTATGACAAATTCAATACAACATGAAATTGATATATCACTGTACATTTTCAATGTAACTTTATGCCTATTGTTTCAGATGCCTATAATTTAAAAGATGTACCATTTATTCATGTTCCTAGCACCAATGTAAAAGATATTAACATGCTCTAACTAAAGCTTAGCCTTAGTTCAGAATAATCTAAATCAAACCATCATGTTCTCCCTCCTACACTGTTAGTGGGAATGCAACTTGGTACAAGCACTATGCAGGAACAGTATGAAGGATCGTTAAAAAAAAAACAAAAAACTAATAGAACTAGCATATGATCTAGAAATCTCACTGCTGGGAAGATATCTGGAGAAAACCATAACCTGAAGGGAAACATGCACTCCAGTGTTCATTGCAGCACTGTTTACAGTAGCCAAGACATGAAAGCAACCTAAATGTCCTTCAACAGAGGAATGAATAAAGAAGATGTGGTACACATACGCAATGGAGTATTACTCAGCCATAAAAAAGAATGAAATGCCAATTGCAGCAAAATGGATGGACATAGAAATTATTTTATTAACTGAAGACAGAGAAAGATAAACATATATCATATGACATCATTCCTATGTGGAATCTAATTAATAAAAAGAAAAAACTTACTTACACAACAGAAACAGACTTACAGATATCAAAAACAAAATTATGGTTACCCAAGAGGAAATGTGGTTTGGGGAGGGTTAAATCAGAAGTTTGCATGAACACATATATAATATATAAGATAAATAACCAACAAGGACCCACTGTACAGCAGAGGGAACACTGCTCAATATTCTGTAATAACCTATATGAGAAAAGACACTAATAAAGAACAGATACATGTATGTATGTATAACTGAATTACTTAGCTGCATAAATGAAACTAACACAACATTATAAATCAACTAATTGTGTATTGGCATATCAACTGCTGTCTCAAGGGAAAAGGCTGTACAGGAAATCTCACTAATATGACTTTCTCTAACAACTATACTGATTACACTCATACCCTGGAAAGCTGTAAGAGTTCACTACTCAAACCAGTAAGAATTTGGATCAGACTCCTAATTTTACAGGTTAGGTGACTGATTGGCAGAGAGGTCAAATGATTTTCTAAAGGCCACACAACTTAGTGGCAAAGCAAAGACTCTGTCTCCTGATGTCTAGTACTGTGTTATCTTTCCATTATTTCTTAGTTTCCCTCAATAAAAAAAATAGATCCATCTTGAGAAGCAATGTTCATTAACTGCTTTCCTGTGAGGTATCACATTTAGCATAATTTTATCATCAAAGACTAAGAAATTGTGCAGTAATAGAAACTGTGCAGTAATACTGATGGAAATCTTTCCAGAAGAAACTTCCAAGAACAGCACAATTAGTATATTCTATACATGAGATTCATGTCAATTGGCAAGCATCCATCAGATCAAAAAATTATTTGCTGCTACATGTGTGTATAATATCCACATACATAATCATGCATAATCCCATACACTTAAAAAAAAAGATTTCAGACTACTTATGTAGATACTCTTACTGCATTGGTTATTATTTAAAAATAGCTATATTTCACATCTTGCAAGATTTAGGTCATTGTTCTACTTATTTATTTTTATTAAATATTTTGAGATCATTAGAACACCATCTAAAGGAATTTTTAATGAATGTCAATGGTATTTTACCTATAAGAATATGGCATAAATTATACATAAGAGTTCATTCTTCATTCTAGTTTGTAGAAAAAAATGACAATAACTTCATAACCTGAGAAAAGACTACTTTTAGAAGATAAATCCTTAATAATAATGCAACTGGTACCACACATATACAAAAATTCTTCTGCTATCTGCCAGAAAAGTCTTTTATGGATGTTAACTCACTGACATTAACTGAACAAAAAAAGAAAGAAAAATCTTAACCTTATACTGTTTTTAGCAAAAAAAAAAAGCAAACCATAGTTTTGAATAGTCCTTTACAATGGAATATAAACTCTCTGTAAGGAAATGGTATCCAATCCATCAAATTTAAATTTTCCGACTACTATTAAAAAAACAACAACACAGTATTATCTGATTTGGGAACAAGACTTGAAGTCTGCATGATTGCAGAAACCTGTCATTAAATATTTTGAGAAGCAAAGTATATTTTAAATAATATTTAAATGAAGCTCATGATGATTTGCATTATAAAGACCCTTTTGAAAACTGAGTAAGCACCCACAATTCTGCCTGTTTCATACACTCTGTTAGGAAAGTTCTCATCTTTTGTAACAAAGGCAGAAATAAATACTACTTGCCTTATTGTTCATAAATGCTTTGAGGCACTGAATAAGTTTATACTGATTCTTCTTGTCAATATTTTCTTGCCTGAATTAAAGAAAAAAACAATTACATTGTGCTTAAAAATCTCCCCTGTGGTGAATTTTTTTTCATGTTTATTCTTACTGTTTCTTGTCCAGAAGCTTTTCCAGCACATCCAACAAGAGTCCAAGACCTTCATGGCCAAAGTTGTTAACCCAGCTATTAAACAAACAAACAAAGTATAAATAAGTTTATATAATTAAAACATTAAAAACCTCAAATTAAATTTTTGATTTTCAAATCTGCTAATCCAGTCTTCATATTGTTTGTCATTCTTTTTTTCTACTCCAATTGATTTGAGTATTGACCCTATGAGAATGACTAAAGAGATCTTTTATCTCAATCCCACACTTTTCTTCATATTTTAGATTGCCCATTCCACAGCACTACCTTGGTTGTTTCACGCACATTAAACACTTAAGCCTGAATTTATAACCCAAATTTATTTTCCACTTTGTCTCTGCTTCCCTGTATCAACTCCTCTTACACTCTTCCATATTCTGTTAATAGCACCACTATCCTTTGAACCCTTCAGACTTGAAATTTCTGGCTTAATTTCCTGATCCCCAAGTTTTTTCCTCTTTGCATTTATTCTGATCATTCATTCAAAAAATATTTGAGTTCCCACTAAATACCAGGCATGTTCTATGTGACAGAGATAACTGGCAACAAACTAAGTCCCTATGTTCATGTAGCTTGTCATCTAGAAAAAAGAAGACAAAAGGATAAATAAACAACTATTTAATAAAATATCACTGCTTTGGTACTATGAATAGAAAAATACCTTGGGAAATGGAATGAGCCACACAGTATTATCACTTTTTTAATATGTGTAGTCAGGGGAAGATTCTTTGATAAGGTGACATTTGAACAGAGCTTTGAAAAAAGTAAGAACTTTCCCAGTAGAGGGATTAAGGGTAGTCTTTCGTCTAAAGTTTTCTCTGGACTACCTAACAAATTGCAACTCCTGATTCTGATCAAACCTCAACCTACCTTTCAAGCCTCAAGCCTTAGACCACATGTTCCAATAAAATCAGACATATTCTATTTCCTGCAGTCTTCCCTGCTTGACCTCATTGTTCATTATTTCTTTCCAGAAGGTAACTCCAACTACATCTCTCCAAGGCTCAAACAGACTGGCAAGTCCTCCATTAATGTTTTTCCCTGTAAGTACTACATCCAAATGTGTGATTTCCCCTTCATTGCCCATGTTTCTGTATCTCTTACTGAACAACATTATGATTGCATCACAAGTGTCTTCACCCTTCTGGATTAAAAATTCTCTGTTGACTGTTACATGATCTTATTCATCTTTTAGTCTCCCATAATGTTTAGCAGAGTAGATTACATATAGTCAACACTAAATATTTGCTAATTAAAATTTAACTAAATTTACTGACTTGTGTGGTGAAAAAATGAGCAGAATCATATTGCCCATGAAACTCTCAAATGTAAATTAATATACAGCAGGACACCTGTGAAGCAATAATTAAAATCTATATATATGTAAATCATGACTCTAGTTCAATGCCACATTTCATATCTAACTAAGGTAAAGCTTATCAACAAAGATAAGACTTAAATTTCTAAGAGACTATCAGTAAGAAACAACAGACCACTGAAGAAAACTATTTTAAAAATAGTTCAAATATTCAGAACCAATTACATCCACAATATATATGGAAACTCATTTTAAACAAATTCTGCTTTAATTTTCACAGTGGAAATGAGAAAAATTCAATATGGCATTGTAATGATAATTGGCGGCAAGTGACTATTCAATTGAGGCATGTAACCAACCAGTATAATGAGCTATTTTCTCAGACTCTAGATAATCAGTAAGGTGGTGGTAGAAGGAAAAAAGGACACCAGCCTTCTAAGCATAAAATAATGATAATCTATCACAGAGAGAAATCGTTCCGTTCCGTTCCGTTCCATCGCTCAGTCGTGTCCGACTCTATGCGACCCCGTGGACTGTAGCCTACCAGGCTTCTCCGTCCATGGGATTCTCCAGGCAAGAATACTGGAGTGGGTTACCGTTTCCTTCTCCAAGGGATCTTCCCGACCCAGGGATCGAACCCGGGTCTCCTGCATTGGAGGCAGACGCTTTAACCTCTGAGCCACCAGGGAAGCCCCCAGAGAGAAATCAGGAGATACCATTTCAGCAAATACCCTAATGCAACCTTAATCAGACTTCTGATTAAATTTATATATACAGTCCTCAGTATCTGCTTTGGCATTTGGGAAGAAAAAATAATCTATGATTTCATTAAACTTAACATTTATAATTTAAGACTGCAAATTTTACTTCTTTCTTTTTCTACCTAGTGCTATTAAAATTATTAGGATTATTTCTTTCTTAGTCTAGAGAAGCATTTAAGACCATGATTTCTATCTGTTCACCTGAAATCAGACACCACATAACTCAGACTGTTTCAAATTGTGCAGTTGATTGTACTTTGGTTTCATTCAGTGAAAAGTACTATCAGTCTGAAAAAAAAATTTGCACACACCCATGAAACTTAACTGTGAAGAGGTCAGGCCTATTACAAAGTAGGCAGGGAAAAATCTTAACTGAGAATACCTAAGGTTAATGGTGATAGAATTCCAGTTGAGCTATTTCAAATCCTAAAAGATGATGCTGTGAAAGTGCTGCACTCAATATGTCAGCAAAAATGAAAAACTCAGCACTGCCCACAGGATTGGAAAAGTTCAGTTTTCATTCTAATCCCAAAGAAAGGCAATGCCAAAGAATGCTCAAGCTACTGCACAATTGAACCCATCTCACACGCGACCAAAAGAAATGATCAAAATTCTCCAAGCCAGGTTGCAACAGTATATGAACCGTGAACTTCCAGATGTTCAAACTGGATTTAGAAAAGGCAGAGGAACCAGAGATCAAATTGACAACATCCACTGGATTATTGAAAAAGCAAGAGAGTTCCAGAAAAACATCTACTTTTGCATTATTCATTACACCAAAGCTTTTGACTGTGCGGATCACAACAAACTGTGGAAAACTCTGAAAGAGATGGGAATACCAGACCATCTGACCTGCCTCCTGAGAAATCTGTATGAAGGTCAAGAAGCAACAGTTAGAACTGGACATGGAACAACAGACTGGTTCCAAATAGGAAAAGGCATACGTCAAGGCTGTATATTGTCATCCTGCTTATTTAACTTATATGCACAGTACATCATGTGAAATACCAGGGTGAATGAAGCACAAGCTGGAATCAAGATTGCTGGGAGAAATATCAATAACCTCAGATATGCATAACTTTCACCCTTATGGCAGAAAGTGAAGAAGAACTAAAGAGCCTCTTGATGAAAGTGAAAGAGGAGAGTGAAAAAGTTGGCTTAAAGCTCAACATTCACAAAACTAACATCATGGCACCTGGTCCCATCGCTGCATGGAAAATAGATGGGGAAACAATGGAAACACTGAGAAGCTTTATTTGGGGGGCTCCAAAATCACTGCAGATAGTGACTTCAACCATGAAATTAAAAGATGCTTACTCCTTGGAAGAAAAGTTATGACCAACCTAGACAGCATATTAAAAAGCAGACACATTACTTTACCAAGAAAGGTCAAACTAGTCAAAGCTATGGATTTTACAGTACTCATGTATGGATGTGAGAGTTGGACTAAAAAGAAAGCTAAGCACTAAAGAACTGATGCTTTTGAACTGTGGTGTTGGAGAAGACTTGAGAGTCCCTTGGCCTGCAAGGAAATCCAACCTGTCAATCCTACAGGAAATCAGTTCGGAATATTCATTTGAAGGACTGATGCTAAAGCTGTAACTCCAATACTTTGGCCACCTAATGCGAATAACTGACTCATTGGAAAAGACCTTGATGCTGGGGAAGATTGAAGGTGGGAAGAGAATGGGACAACAGAGGATGAGATGGTTGGATGGCATCACCGACATGATGGACTTGAATTTGAGTAGGCTCTCGGAGTTGGTGATGGACAGGGCGTCCTGGCGTCCTGCAGTCTATGGGGTTGCAAAGACTCAGACAGAACAGAGTGACTGAAGTGAACTGAACTGACTGAACTGAGTGACTGAAAGCCAATCATTAGAGGAGGCATGGTAGGAGTCCTTAGAAGTTTTCTAGAGAATAGGTGTCCAAAAGGAGACTGTAGTTAGGGGGATAAAATAACTATGATATAGTAGGATGACATTCAAGAGGTGAATAGGAAGAGGGTGCAGCTACGCATACATATTTTTTTGCTTTGTATATTTCCAGCACCATTTCTCTTTAAAGCATGAAATACTTTGTGGCCTCTAGCCGAACACTAACTGTCTGTGTTTCTCTCACACTTAAATATATAAGTTTTTTCCAAAATAAATGTGGCACTAAAATGGTGAAGTGGTTTAAAAACAAAATGTTGCTACTTTATGTTGGCACAGCTTCCCAGGTGGCGCCAGTGGTAAAGAACTTGCCTGTCAATGCAGGAGATTTAAAAGATAAGGGTTCGATCTCTGGGTCAGGAAGATCTCCTGGAGGAGAGCATGGCAATCCAATCCAGCAATCTTGCCTGGAGAATCCCATGGACAGAGGAGCCTGGCAGGCTACAGTCCATAAGGCAGCAAAGAGTCGGACACGATTGAAGTGACTTAGCACGCAACTACGTAGGCAGGAATTTTGATACTGCAACACCAGAGTAAGTATGGTTCTCAAAGTGTGTGCCCCAAACCAGGAGCATCAACAGCATCTGGGAATTATGTTAGAAATACAAATTCTTGGATCCCACTCCAGACCTAGAACTCAGTAATTCTATAGGTGGAGCCAAAAATGTCTCTTTTAACTACTCCAGGTGATTCTGATGTTTGCTCAAGTTTGAGAACGTCTGACATAAAACAGTGTTTGCTGAGAAGAGGATGAAGCCTTTCATATTCAGGATTCAGGCTCAAAATTTAAGACTGCTCTAAATACCCTCCGCACCATACTGTACACCTCCACAGCCACAGGACAGAGATAAGGCAACTAGTAAAAGCAAAAAGTATATTTGGTGTGCGTATATGTGTCTGTGTATAAATATATATATATATATATATATATATATGTTTCTGTTGTTGCTGTTTGGCCAACAGGCATGTAGGATCTAAGTTCCATAAGCGGGGATTGAACCTATGCACCCTGCAGTGGAAGTACAGAGTGATAACCACTGAATCGCCAGGGAAGTCACAGATTTATTTGGGATATTTCACAGAGTAGGCAAATTCAAGCTCTGAGTTATTCGGTACTGACTAAAATATCTAGAAGTATGAAAACACAGTTAATGACTCCATTTAAAATCTGACTCAGATTGCAGATAAAGACATCAATTTTCTGTAGTATCTCAGCCTTGAAATCAGACATCGCAATTCATCATACACCCCAAATTTACAAGAGATACAGAAAGAACAGAGAATAATGAACCAAGCAGAAGAATAAATGGGGGGAGGAAGATGATCTCGTACACTATCCATAATCACTCTGTAACACAAGGTTTTTTCCCTTTTGATTGGGATATGACTTACATACAGTAAAACTCATCATTGACAAAACACGGTCATGCAGCTTCTAACACAAATAAGACATAGAACACGTCCACCCCACCGAAATTTTCTCCATTTCCCTTTACGGTCAGTCATTTTTCTTTACTCCAAGCCATGTGGTAACCACTTCTCTGGGTTTTTGTCCCTATAGTTCTGCTTGTTTCAAAATGTAATTAGAAACATAATCATACTGTATACAGGTTTTAGTGTCTGGTTTTTTTCACTTAGCATAAACAATATATTCAACCATGTTGTTGCATGTACTAGTAGTCCATCCCTTTTTACTGTAAGGATATAACAATTTTTTTTTGCCATTCGTCAATTGATGAATATCTGGGTTGTTTCTACGTTTTCATGATTATGAACAAAGCTGTTATAAACATTAACATATACTGTTTATGTAAGTATAAAATTTTCCTGCCTCCTGAGAAATCTGTATGGAGGTCATTATGCCTTTGACTGTGTGGATCACAATAAACTGTGGAAAATTCTAAAAGAGAGAGGAATACCAGACCACCTGACCTGCCTCCTGAGAAATCTGTATGCAGATCAGGAAGCAACAGTTAGAAATAGACACGGAACAATAGACTGGTTCCAAATAGGAAAAGGAGTACATCAAGGCTGTATATTGTCACCCTGCTTATTTAGCTTATATGCAGAGTACATCATGAGGAACGCTGGACTGGAAGAAGCACAAGCTGGAATCAAGATTGCCGGGAGAAATATCAATAACCTGATATATGCAAATGACATCACCCTTATTGGAGCAAGTGAAGAAGAACTAAAGAGCTTCTTGATGAAAGTGAAAGAGGAGAGTAAAAAAGTTGGCTTAAAGTTCAACATTCAGAAAACAAAGATCATGGCATCTGGTCCCATTCAGTTCAGTTCAGTTCAGTCACTTAGTCGTGTCCAACTTTTTGTGACCCCATGAACCACAGCACGCCAGGCCTCCCTGTCCATCACCAACTTCCGGAGTTCACTCAAACTCATGTCCATCGAGTCGGTGATGCCATCCAGCCATCTCATTCTCTGTCGTCCCCGTCTCCTCCTACCCCCAATCCCTCCTAGCATCAGACTCTTTTCCAGTGAGTCAACTCGTTGCATGAGGTGGCCAAAGTATTGGAGTTTCAGCTTTAACATAAGTCCTTCCAATGAACACCCAGGATTTATCTCCTTTAGAATGGACTGGTTGGATCTCCTTGCAGTCCAAGGGACTCTCAAGAGTCTTCTCCAGCACCACAGTTCAAAAGCCTCAATTCTTCGGCGATCAGCTTTCTTCACAGTCCAACTCTTTCATGGCAAATAGATGGAGACACAGTGGAAACAGTGACTGACTTTATTTTGGGGGGCTCCAAAATAACTGCAAATGTTTATTGCAGCCATGAAATTAAAAGACGCTTACTCCTTGGAAGAAAAGTTATGACCAACCTAGACAGCATATTAAAAAGCAGAGACATTACTTTGCCAACCAAGGTCCGTTTAGTCAAGGCTGTGGTTTTTCCAGTAGTCATGTATGGATGTGAGAGTTGGACTATAAAGAAAGCTGAGTGACGAAGAATTGAAGCTTTTGAACTGTGGTGTCCCTTGGACTGCAAGGAGATATAACCACTCCATCCTAAATGAGAACACTCCTGAATGTTCTTTGGAAGGACTGATTCTGAGGCTGAAACTCCAATACTTTGGCCACCTAATGAGAAGAACCAACTCATTGGAAAAGACCCTGATGCTGGGAAAGATTGAAGGTGGGTGGAGAAGGGGATAACAGAGGATGGGACAGTTGGATGGCATCACCAACTCAATGGACATGAGTTTGAGTAAACTCCAGGAGTTGGTGATGGACAGGGAGACCTGGCGTGCTACATTCCATCAGGTCATGAAGAGTTGGACATGACTGAGTGACTGAACTGAACTGATCCTGAGTCCCATAAGCAGTAAAGGCAATGAGTTTCATGTGCAGGAGTCCAGAATTAGTCATGTCATCCCTTTATCACTGTTTGTGCACTGGTCTGCAAGAAGATCTAACCAGTCCATTCTAAAGGAGATCAGTCCTGGGTGTTCATTGGAAGGACTGATGCTAAAGCTGAAACTCCAATACTTTGGCCACCTCATGCAATGAGTTGACTCACTGGAAAAAACTCTGATGCTGGGAGGGATTGGGGGCAGGAGGAGAAGGGGACAACAGAGAATGAGATGGCTGGATGGCATCACCAACTCAATGGACATGAGTTTGAATGAACTCCGGGGGTTGGTGATAGAGAGGGAGGCCTGGTGTGCTGTGATTCATGGGGTCGCAAAGAGTCGGACACGACTGAGCGACTGAACTGAACTGAAAGGCTAGTATAGAGGGTTATGTGTTCTGTACAAAGGATTTTATTTCCCTCTAATGATGTTCTATTCCCATGCATAATCTCATACTACAACCCAAATCACAAGAAGATCAAATAAAGTGAATGATAGTTCAGAGTTCGTGGAGTTGAGCAAGTTGTTAAAATTGTAAGACATAAAACAACTAATTCAAAGCATTGAGTAGACTTCAAAAATGATTTCAAATAGAGTTTACATATTTTAACACCAGGGAAACATCGCATTTTAACACGGATGTTGCCAATATAATATTTTTGAATGAAACTAAAACCAAACCTTAGTTATAGGTCCCCATGGAAAGAAAAGGTCCTGGGGTGATTAAAACCAATGTACAACCTAATGCAAGCAGTATCATATTTCCAATCCACAGATCAATATCTCCAAAGAATGGCCAAGGAAAATCTTAGACTTTTCAGAATTTTTAAACTATAATTTGTTCAGCTAAATCAACTTCATAGATAATTCTACTATCAATAGTATACAACCATGAAAAAATAAATGTTAACAACAAAAACAAATGGATTTTTATATGCTATGACTGCCCTGGGCTTATATTAAAGACAAACTTACATCCACTCAGGTTTGTCTACATGAAAGCAAAAACAGTACCCTTCAGCATTTCAGTGTCCTTCAAAACTATTCATCATGGTAGATTGGTGCACGAACTATTTCTGACCAATTTAAAATATCTATTATAATACTGCCATTTCCAGATATCTGTGCATGTTCTTTCGAAGCATGACCCTCACTGACCACTTATTTTACCGGATTCATAAAAAAGGTTGAATATGTCAATTTTCCAGCTCTGCCTCTCAGTTCTTTTGAATTCAATACTGAAACAGATTACAATTTTCTTAGAAAATACCAAAGAAGACAATCTATCTCTCCCTATATCCTCTGGTTTTTGCTTTAAGAGGGTTTTACCTGGCTCATTTATTCTCTCCATCAAGTCTCACTGGAAAAATCTGACTCTGTTTCATGCTACTCACAAATATTTCTTTTAAGAATTCCTCACAAAGGAGGAAATCTGTGTGCTTTTTAGTTGTTCTTGGGTCAGGAATTATCCTGGATAAGGAAATGGCAACCCACTCCAGTACTCTTGCCTGGAGAATTCCAGGGACAGAGGAGGTTGGCAGGCTACAGTCCATGGGATCACAAAGAGTTGGACATGACTGTGCGACTAACTTTCTTTCTTTACTAAATAAAACCAAATTTCTCTTAAATATTTAAAACAAATTGTAAACACCTTACATACAAAAATCTCCTAAAGGCAATAGTTTAAGTAAAATTCTCCTTCAAAGGATAAAAGATTCTTATTGATTAAAATCACTTTCTTAAGCTCTCAAAATATTTTGGAGACAGTCATAATGACTTAAGTCCAAATCTTTTAAAATGCCTAACAGGTTACAGAATAAATCATTCCAAATATTCAAGCATAAGTTGGCCATATTTTAAATATTCTTCATATGTTTGAATTGTGAGTATAATTATGTCAGGACATTAAAAAACACTTAACTAAAGTCATCTTCTTAGTGATGTAACCAATCAAACTTAAAATGTTAAACTTTCATAAGAAAATATATTGGTTTCTTTTCCTAAGCTAAGTAATACAGTTAAAACGCTATCACACACTCCTCAGGACATCCAATTTTTTTAATAGTGGAATTTTGTTAAAATGAACTTACTCCAGGAAATCATATTCCTAATCTATAAACCCTGGAAATGAAAGAGAGCTGACATCAAGTTTATCTGCTATAAGGTAAGACGTTCTTTGAATGCAAGGAGGAAAACAGAAAGGCATAGAACACACCAGCACACATTTCCATTTTCCCTACACCAATCTGCGTGTTATACTGAATGGTTCTGGTGGGCAAGAAAGAAGGTCAATGAATATTCTTTCATGGCAACAGGGGTAAGGAGAATTGAAAGATAATTGCCATTTGATGACTGAACAACAGAAAGTGTGATAGCTATGTAGACAAAGATCAAAGAAATTTAATGTTCCTGAAGACTTTTAGCACAGGGAAACTCCCTTGGAGTGCAAGTAGATCAAACCAGTCAATCTTAAAGGAAATCAATCCTGAATATACAATAAATAGAAGGACTGAAGCTGAAGCTCCAATACTTTGGCCACCTGATGTGAAGAGCTGACTCATTAGAAAAGACCCTGATGCTGGGAAAGACTGAAGGCAGGAGGAGAAGGGGTCAACAGAGGACAAGACAGTTGGATGGCATCTCCGACCCAATGGACATGAGATTGAGCAAGCTCTGGGGTACAGTGAAGGAGAGGGAAGCCTGGTATGCTGCAGTCCATGGGGTCGCAAAGAGTTGGACACAGCTGAGTGACTGAACAACAACAAAGAATCAAAGAATCTGCAATCAAACCACAAAGAATCCACAATGAAACCACAAAGAATCATTTCCTTGGATCTTCATGGTAGATGTAAAAAAAATTCTTAGCAAGTCCAAATGTTTTATTGTCTCAGAATGTGATCCGTAATGTTAATTTCATGGTCTTTTCTAGTATATCTTCATGTAATATTTTAAAATCTCTTTCCTCCAAAACTGAAAAAAAAAATACTATGGAAATTATGTATCTGTATGCACATACATGCACTCTTAAAATAGTTAAATATCTTAATACCTCCAATTTTAATAAATGATTTCAAAGCATAATCATTCAACAATGTACAGTTAAAATCCTTAATAACCCCAAATTAAACACCTTGATAATTCTTAAGCCTTATCTAACAGAAATTAAACCCAAAAAGCGCTCATTATTTTCCTCATCCACTGTGATATAAATGATCTAAAGCAATGACAAAAAAACGATAACAATAAACTATACATGGAATGCAGATAAAACCTTTATAGGATTACAATGAAGTATAAAGTTCCTAAGTAAAAAAAGTATTAACCTTCTACTATATTTAACCTGGCTTGCACTCATTTTCAGAAAAATCTAGAAACGTAACTACTCTTAAAAGTTATACATTTGACATCTTTTAAAACCTATGAAGGCTTTTTAAGGAAAGCATAATGCTTTAATTGCTGAAGAAACATTGACCTCCTTCAAAAATGCAAAGACTTTCTTTTCAATTAGAACAATTAAAAACTACAACAAACACTAAAAACTTTAACATGGCTTTATCTTCACTTGTAAACAAACTTCCATGAAAGAACATGAACTAATAAGAGTAGTTTTATTGACTGTGAGGTTAAACTAAATTACTCCATATTGGCTCCTTCCTTTTACAAATGAAGAAAATAAACAATTTCATTGACTTGTCTTAGATCATGAGGATTGTTAATAGCAAAACTAAGATTGGAAGCAATCAATCCTCAGTCATTACATACCTCCCATTCAACTATATTATCAACAATTAACAAATATATCACCAATTAGTGATTATGAGTTTTTAAGTTATTTTCCTTTCATGAAGGAATATCAGACGCAAGTGAAAATTTATCTAAATATCATCAATGTGTATATTTATACATGAAAGCAATACCAGTGAAGTGTTTTTTGTTTGCTTTTAAATTTATTACGGAATCAAGAAGCAAGAGAAGCTTTAGGTAATAAACACATTGGAGATGTTCAAACATGTACTTTCTGCTTCCCATATGCCAATAAATAAAAGAGCTACTTGCTCAGCATAAATGCAGAGCCTTGTCAGGTTGCAATTCATTACTATAGTTTGTAGACATACCAGTGGCATACAGTAAATACTCACTTCAAAAAATGTACCAATTTTTAACTGATATCTGGCTTGACACAAAAATACAAGTATTAGGAAGCACTTGGAAAAATGGAGCCATTCAACTTTCACTTCAGTTCAGTCGCTCACTCATGTCCAACTCTTTGCGAACCCATGCACTGCAGCAAGCCAGGCCTCCCTGTCCATCACCAACTCCTGGGGTTCACCCAAACCAATGTTCATTGAGTCAGTGATGCCATCCAACCATCTTTTCCTCTGTCGTCCTCTTCTCCTCCTGTCCTCAATCTTTCCCAATATCAGGATCTTTTCAAATGAGTCAGCTCTTTGCATCAGGTGGCCAAAGTATGGGACCTTCAGCCTCAACATCAGTCCTTGCAATGAACACCCAGGACTGATCTCCTTTAGGATGGAGTGGTTAGATCTCCTTGCAGTTCAAGGGACTCTCAAGAGTCTTCTCCAACACCACAGTTCAAAAGCATCAATTCTTTGGTACTCAGCTTTCTTTATAGTCCAATTCTCACATCCATACAGGACTACTGGAAAAACCATAGCCTTGACTAGATGGACCTTTGTTCACAAAGTAATGTCTCTGCTTTTTAATATACTGTCTAGGTTGGTCATAACTTTCCTTCCAAGGAGTAAGCGTCTTTAATGTCATGACTGCAATCACCATCTGCAGTTATTTTGGAGCCCCCCAAAATAAAGTCAACCACTGTTTCCACTATTTCCCCATCTATTTGCCATGAAGTGATAGGACTGGATGCCATGATCTTAGTTTTCTAAATACTGAGCTTTAAGCCAACTTTTTCGCGCTCCTCTTTCACTTTCATCAAGAGGCTCTTTAGTTCTTCTTTACTTTCTGCCGTAAGTGTGGTGTCATCTGCATATTTGAGGTTATTGATATTTCTCCCAGCAATCTTGATTACAGCTTGTGCTTCTTCCAGCCCCACGTTTCACATGATATACTCTGCATACGAGTTACAAAAGCAGGGTGACAATATACAGCCTTGACATACTCCTTTTCCTATTTGGAACCAGTTTGTTGTTCCATGTCCAGTTCTAACTCTTGCTTCCTGACTTGCATACAGGTTTCTCAAGAGCCAGGTCAGGTGGTCTGGTATTCTCTGTTGTCCCCTTCTCATCTCTTTCAGAATTTTCCAGTTTATTGTGATCCATGAAGTCAAAGGCTTTGGCATAGTCAATAAAACTTTAAGTTTAGGAATAAAAGTTCTTGGTTAGCCTTTCTTGCTTCCTTACCTTGCATGAAGTGGTCACTCACCTTAAATTTGCTTCTGATAGAGTTCAGAACACAATACCCAAAAATATGACACTCTAGCATAATCAATATCTTAAGCTGAAGGACTAAGAAAAGGGCCGAAGAAAGACAGTCACTCTGACCTCATTCTTCCCCAGCCCACCCCTCTTCTTCCCTGAAAGCAGGAAATAATTCATCTTCCATGTGAAAGGTACCCATCCTGCCTGAAACACTAGGAGGGAAGGCATTCGTATCATCTGACACAGGAAATTGAGGACACAGAAGGCTATACATATATAAACTTTGTTAAACTAACTCTTAGCTTCCTAATTACTTCTTCATCATGTACTACCCCTAGCCCAAATCCCTTTTTCTTGTCAATTTTTCACAAATTTGTTGTTTCTTTGTCTAAAAGGTATAAAAGTTTCTGGTTTTGTTCAGTTCTTTGGGTCTTCATTCTCTTGTGGAGTCTCCAATGTTTACGTACCAAAAAAAAAAAAAATCAGTAAAATTGTATTCTTTTCTCCTGTTAATTTTTATTACGTTAATTTGCAGACCCAGCCAGAGATCCTGAGAGGGTCGATTAAAACATTTTCCTCCTCTACACTTACGGCTAACTTCCTTAACTTCTCTAACCCTCTGTGCTTTGCCTTGCTCACTCTGGCTATACTAAACTTTAACAAACCCAATGAACTCTAATTTTGCTGGATAGATCAGTTCCTCTGCCAATTCCTGTCTGCGAATGGAATGAGGCCTGAATTAGAGTACTGACAATTGAAACACAAAATCTATGCAAGAGATATGTCAAATAAGTATGGGAAATATGATGAACAGGAGTATCAAAGATGAGCCTAAATCATACACACAGGGTTCATAGCCAAATCCTTGAATAGACGGATGAGTGTTCTAAGTACAGAATCATGCTTACCTAAGCACCACAGTATGTGTTCAGAATGGTGCTTCTAATCTCCACAGTACTATTTGATAATTCATATTTATCTAGCATCTCTCCTATCAATATGTTTCAAAAATATCCAACCACATATCTGAAAAATCAATATGCATGTATCATTTGCTCTTGGCTCTCAAGATTAACTCTTCTATAGTTGTCCCTACTTTTATTACTCTAATTTTCCAAGATTATTTGAAAGACTTGAGAAATGCATGAAGGTGAATATTTGCATCAAACTATTGTCATGAGCAAATTAAGACATATGATTTTAACCTGTAAAATCAGTATTATAATTTATAAACAATACAAAAACAATAGCAGAAGCCAAAAGTAATGAAAAGCTCACACAGTAATAGTGTATTCTGAATCCTATTTCTGGGAGAAAGTATATGACGAAATAAACTGACATAAGTTTTTTTTTTTTTTCAAGGTACAAAATGTCATAAAGTCAGAGGATATCCGCAGGGCAATATCCCATACCACTTACATTTAAAATATTTTGCCATTTTAATTGATCCTTATAATGCTGACCTCAACAACACTACAAAACTCTTAAACATTTTCTTTATCAAAGAAAAATGCTTAATGTAGTTTCAGTGCTGGAGTCATTTCAGGGTATTCTTATTCTTGAACAAATGCTAATTCACATATGGAAATTTATGATAACTCAATTTTTTGCAACCCATTTAACACTCTAGTTTAGCACTTAGTCTTCAATACTTTTTGATGAATGAATATTAAAAAAAAAATTTAAGAAATGATCTCCAGGAAACTCTCTTGCAAGCCTGTGTTAAGGATGCTATGGTACCCTTAGAATCCACATGCAATGTGGATTTGATCCCTTGGTTGGGAAGTTCCCCTGGAGAAGGGAACAGCTACCTACTCCAGTATCCTGGCCTGGAGAATTCCATGGACTACAGTCCATGGGGTCACAAAGAGTCAGACATGACTGAGTGACTTTCACACACATTTATATGAAAACCTAGAGAAGGAAACAGCAACCCACTCCAATATTTTTGCCTGAGAATCCCATGGATAGAGGAGCCTGGCAGGCTATAGTCCATGGGGTCACAAAGAATTGGACAAGACTGAGCGACTTCACTTTCACTTTCAGAGCAATACTCAGTACTCAGGCCTCATTCTCCAAAACAGAATTAGACCCACTCTGCATATTTTCAGTAATGCTGGGTGCTGCAAAACAGACCTAACAAATATGAGTGGATTGATTCTGGACTTAGGAAGTTTTAAGATTCACATTCACATGGCAAACTACTAAACTAGCCATCTCACCTGAAGCTGATTTAAATTTTCAAAGTGAACTACAGTGTTATATTCCCTTCTATGTTCTCCTTTCATGGATTCCATCTCAACAGAAGATTTTCAGGTTTAAACTACCTGATGTGAGAGGCCACACACCTATAGCTTTGCTGACCAAGTGGGAAATCTCCCCAAATGAGCTGTCCATTATCTGACACCAGTCAAACAGCCAGGGTCATAGAGCAAACACTGTTATCTCTTGCACAAGGATTTTCTTTCAATCGACTGCACAGAATACCGGCACGCCAGGTGCTAGCTGGCATCTTAATCGTGAATTGTCAGATATCCAGCTCCTATCAAAAGTCCAGCAGAGACGATAGATATTCCAGAGGGAGAGCCTCAGGGACATTTCTCAAGTACATCTTGGTAGCAGCTTAGATTATGGGGAAGCTGTATACCAGTACTATTACTCTGGGTTTTTGTAGAAATACCATGACTTTATTAAAAAAAAAACTCAATGGAGGAAGTGGACATTCAAAATCCTCTGCACTTTATGGAAAACTATCAAAGACTCAGTTCTACCGTGTTGTCCAATACCACTCACCTAGAGAAACACAAAATAAAATTCTCTCAGCTTAGAACTAGAAAGAATGTCCTTCCCTGAAGAAAATAAATGCACTATCATTCATCAGGTAACAGCTATATCTATTAATATTCTGCCATCTTCCCCCCTTGGCAACAAAGAAGATTGGAACCATTTTATACTCAAATCACTACCTGGCATTGTCCTAGGCATTTTGAAAACTATCAGGTTTACTTGGAGCTTATATGTTTATCCACATCTTAGTGGGATATCTGTATCTATTAGTGAAAGTTCCAATTGCTTTAGTAAGAGTCCCATAACAATAAGCGTATAAAACTCTAATGAGTGTCCAAGAACTTTACTTAAATTAATTCATATAAACCAAAATATTTCAAATTACACATATTTAGAAGCTTTCTCTTCCCAAGGCAAATGTTGAATATATAGAAAATATAATAAAATACATATAAAGTATTTTTAAATGGAAGCTAACCTTCTATTAAGAAATCCATTTAATTATTGTGCCTAGTTCTACTGCTATATTACATATACCTTTAGAAAATTATTATATATACACATTGGTTTTCAAATTTAAAACAGCATTTAAACAAGAATATGTACTGCCTTTGTGGAACTTCCTATGTCATATAATAATGACAACATAGGAGCCATCATTTATTCTACTTTAATGTCTGTAACTTCTTACTAAAATAATACTTCAGAAACTTGAGTCAGTATTTGCTGTTCCTATGTTTTTCTTTTTGAAAATAATATAAAACACATAGATCTACTTTGGTTCTGAGATATAATACTGAATCTGCCTTAAACTAAAATTCTGTTTTAAAGCTAATAGTATATAATAAAAGTTCAATATCACTGACTATTTATGGAACCAACTTAGCTAAATGAGCCAACATGGTAGACACTAATACAAACTGTTGACCAAGATTTTAAAAGAAAGTATAAAATTTGACTTAACTATTCTGAATTTACTATTTTCTAATGTATGTAAAAATGTAGTTCAGTTCAGTTCAGTTCAGTCGTGGGGTCCTCTAAAACAATTTATGTATTTGAAAGTTAAAGCGAACAAATTTAAAATATAACCTTGATTTTGCGATGCTGCATATAATGGTGCCTTATGAGGTGTGCTCACAATTTTAAGTCCTATTCACATTTCTGCACCATAAAAAATTGCACTCATTATTCTGTTTTTCATAGGTAGTCCAGTGCAAAATATTCTGAAGCTACTGATTTGCATCTAATGTTATATTAACTTTCTAAGTAGTGTCAGCTGGTTTGCCAAGCTTTTAATAGATTTAATATAGGCTATTTAAATAGTTATTAACATTCATAATTCAGAAAGTACTTTCTATTCCTAATTTGTATTACTGTCAACAGTCAGCTATTTTCATTACAATGATTATGTTAAAATGCATATTAACGTGATAGACAAAAATGTTTAAATCTAAAAGGAACTTAGAAAGTATCCAGTAAAAACAAATGTGTCAGAGGGAACTCAAATAACTACACATACAGAAACTGTAAGAGATATTTTATGTGTTTTCACCTGCTTGAAAACTGGCTGAGGAAACCATCATCAGAGAAAGGGTAAATATACACACTATGCCATGAGTTTGGCCAATTAACTGAGATATGAAGCGAAAAAGAAAAAAACGTTTCTCAGTGGGATAATATACCCTTCAATCAATAAGGCAATATCAGCAACAACTCTGAAAGAATTCTACATAACCACAACTCTCATACTATTCTTCAAACCAATATTTGTTGTTTTTGTCATATGTTGAGAAAGCTTAGTGACAATGATTTATTGTTACACATTTCTCTGAATCTTCATAAAATATATTGCCAAATACCTATACATCCTGTAACGGGTTGGCTGGGAACAAAATTGTTCAAACTCATTAGTCATTTCTCAGCAGACATGGCTTCCTTTCATAAACTTTAGTAAAGGAATATGAACAAAAATCTGTAAGTAACAACACAGTTCTCATTCTAAAACACACAGATCATGGTATGTGCAAAGTCTAATTAGATTTGTGATAGCAGATTGGGATTTATTTTATAGTCAAAACTCATGGATTTTTAGGGTGTTAAACAGAGTTGTAAATGTCAGAGGAGTGTATAATTTCCTTGGTTGTGTCATGCTACAGTGAAGATTTGAAGCAGCAGACCAGTGTTACAGCTCAGTTTTATTTGGC
This sequence comes from Moschus berezovskii, assembly GCF_049115385.1. Lineage (NCBI taxonomy): Eukaryota > Metazoa > Chordata > Mammalia > Artiodactyla > Moschidae > Moschus > Moschus berezovskii. Next base: position 85,273,841 of record NC_142488.1, on the reverse strand, counting down.
AAGCAAAGCACAGCACAACCTCTAGGCATGAAGGCGGGCCAACCAAAAAACAGAGGGGCTCAATCTTGGCTCCTCTTTTTATATGTTTTGTCTCCTCCCCCTGAGCCTACCCGATATAAATTGGGCTAGCCAGGAGGGCTGTTTGTTTCACCTGAGGTTCTCACTCTTGTCCTCGGATTTTCTTTTGTTTCATCTTTGCAGGCTTTTTCCTTTCTTTGTCTTGCCACCGCCATTTTGGACTCCTTTTTCCTATTCTAACTACCTAACATAAACATTCAATTTCATTAACTCACCATGCAACTATAAAAAGACCATTGTGGAAAGCAAGCTATTTTATCTACACCTGATGAATATGTGAATATGGTTCAAATCAAACCAACAGGTTTCACTCCTGTGAGGAGGAAGTTAGTTTCATTCTTTTTCTCTGATTACATCTAAAAATGCATGGCCACAAAATAGAGCCAGATTAATGCAAACTCATTCTCACTGCTGGAGAAGCATTGGTTGTTATTCACGATGGGTCAATATCTACATCAAATCACACATTATTGTATATAAATTACACCGGACCTACCATCATGAAACAAATAAGAGGGCAAGAGGTTCCCTTCCCCAGAGGAGTCTAAAATCTAACTGAGAAAAGCAAGCATACATGCATGAAACTATTATGGAGCATAAGCAGGTACAGGTGAATGTATACAGTACAAAATAAATGTTAAAGGAATTTATAGTAAGGGAGTGATTTGGGATATGGCCAGTTATAAAAGGGATTGACTGAAATGGACATGATTCTGTTTAATTTTATGAAATGACTGTACTTTGAGAATGTTTAGCAAAACTATTATTGTGTATGGGTGCTTAAATATTATTTCACGATGGGCTGAACAGAAGGAAATCAATTAAAACTGTGGTACAGAAGCAAATCAGTCACAAGAGGCCAAATATCCAGATTCTACAGGATAGCAGCTTTAAAATAGTTATGTAACAGAGACTTAGAGACTACTTCCTCCAATATTTTAAAGGAAACTATATTCTAAGTCTAATTAGAGTATTTTTTTTTCTTTTTTGGCCAACCCAATACTTCTTACTGATTTTTTAGGTACATTTCAAAAGCTGATAATTAAATTAGCTTTTTTTTTTCATTATTTTGAGGTACAGTAATTTATCTCCATGAATAAATCATTATTATTTTTATTTCCATTGTCTTTACAATCCCTACTGAAATGATGATTATATTTAATGATTAATTCATTTTTTTACATTAACAACTAAGTCTTTTTTCCATTATAATTTTTTTGTATTTAAAATTTTTTATACAACTATAAGGGTATCACCAACTCAATGGACAAGAGTTTGAGTGAACTCCAGGAGTTGGTGATGGACAGGGAGGCTTGGTGTGCTGTGATTCATGGGGTCGCAAAGAGTTGGACACGACTGAGCGACTGAACTGAACTGAAAGGTTACTTTCCATTTATAGTCCCCCTTGTTATAAAGTATCTTACACCCAGGAGTCTGTACTTTTCACCACCACCCACTGGTAACCACTAGTTTATTATTTCTATCCATGAGTTTGGAGCACATTATGCTAAAAACAGTAAGTCAGGCAGAGAAAGACACTACATGATACCACTTATGTGTGGAATCTAAAACATCCAACAAACTAGTGAATGTCAAGTATTCTTTTTTTTAAGCATTATCCTTACAAGAGGGCTTCCCAGGTGGTTTTATTGATAAAGAACTTGCTTTCCAATGCAGGAGACATAAGAAACACAAATTCAATCCCTGGGTCAGGGAGATCCCCTGGAGGCGGGTATGGCAACCCACTCTAGTATTCTTGCCTGGAGAATCCCATGGACAGAGGAGCTTGGTCAAAAAGAGTCAGACATGACTGAAGTGACCTAACATGCATTGTTATAAGAGACAAAGAAAGGACAAACAGAGAAGTACAGAAGGCTATGTGACAGAGGAGGCAGAGATTGGAGTTATGCTGCCACAAGCCAAGAAGTGCCACAAGCTGAAGAAGCTCTAAAGATCCTCCCTTAGAGCCTTAGGAGGGACCTGCTTGTCAACACCTTGATATCAGACTTCTGGCCACATGAACTGTGAGAGAATACATTTCTGTTGTTTAAAGTCACCCAGTTTTTGGTAACTGTTATGGAAGTCTTGGGAAACTATTAACAGAACAATAATATTAAATGACTCCTATTGAATTTCAAGGATTCTTTTACTGTTATATAAGAAATAAGACATGATGCATTCAAGTTGATTTCTCCCTCTATGTGCTATTTTTTGTTTTCTATACAATTTCCTCATCACTGTACAAATTACTCTCTTTCCTGGGTTCATTCTTACTTTGGTTTCCTTCTTTTCTGATTTTATTGTTGTTGTTTCATTGTTCCTGTTTGTTTCTGTCCAAAAGGAAGACTAATTAGTTGTTTGCTCTGTTGCTTTGATCAGTTATCTTTTGGTTTCTGGGAAGGAGGTTTTAAAGTCGAGGGTGTTTAGATAAAATCTTACAACTGTTGGGTGGGTTTAAATCTGATGGAAATAGAAAGTATAGTTTATACTACAGAATGATTATTTGCATGTCTAAGGAATAAAAGTTTTTTTTTTTTAATTTGGAAGTTCTGAGTTAATAAATTTAAACATGTTTCTTTCCTGCAGGATTTCTAAAAGCCTTTTAAAAAAGCAATGCTAATGTTCGTTGTGGGTGGACAAAGTACTACACTGTACTTTCAGATCTTTAACCCACATGACGTAGACACAAATCCCACCACCACCACTTTTAGATATTTATTTTTTGAGGGGTGTGTTGAGAGTGTCTTTTTTTTTATCAGGAAAAAGAAAGAGTTTTGGTCCAGAATCAAATGGTAGATAAAAGTCTAAGGAAAAGCTACTGCTCAGGGGTGGCTTACTTGACTTTGGTAAGAATACATAGTACACTCAGAGGAAAATTAAGGACACTGTTGCTTTTTTTTTTCTCTGTTCTCCAAACCCATACATACACACAGGAACACTAGAGGCAGTTCATGGTAGCAGTTCATTATGTTTTGTCACTCACTCAACTTTTAATGCCACAAGGAATAAAGCTAAATGCGTAATATACAGCACAAACAAAACATAATCTTTGACCTTCAGGAAAGGTCCACATAGTAACTTTCTTTCTCATTTTAATAAAGTTCCTGTATTGGTGGGTACTTGACAAGCTCATATCCCCTTCTTAGGGAAGCACTCTCCAGAGACACTTTCAGGGGTGGAAAAAAATCTCAACCATATCACTGTGCCACCCTCTCCCTTAACAAGGACAAACCTGAGTCAATTAGTGACTGTCACCTGACCAGTGGTGTGGCCAGCACTTAAGCAGACCTGTAGGCTGAGGTGGCCTGGCATGAAAACCTGTGCCAGAGCAGAAACAAATGGGAACCAGAGTCACCCCATTAAGAATTCAAAATGGGGACTACAGAGAAGGCCAGGTAGTTAATGTCAGGGAAAAAAGCAGACTCATGTAGAGTCCATGTTCACAACGGAACAAATCAGGGAGAGGCACCATGAATTTCTGCTGCTGTGTTGGAGACTCACGACAAAAATAATCAGGTTCTAGGACTACCTTGGGATGTCAAGTGACATTCCACATCAGCCTCCATGAGGCACAGCTATACAGCTGTCACAAGAATTTCTGTGAATTTTCCAGCTCTTTCATTGCAACATGTAACATGTTTCCCTGCTTCTACCCAGAGTTATCCCTTAAAAATCTCTTCAGGTCAGGTTCACTACTCTCCTTGAAACCCTCTAACAACTTCCCAGATCACTCAGAGTAAAAGCCAAAGTCCTACCAATGGCTCACAATTCTCTGCCTCCCGCCACACTGTGCTTTTTGACATTCCTGGAACAGGCCAAGCATTTGCTGCAGTTGTTTCCTGTTTCTCACAATGGTCTTTCTCCAGTGGACATCATAGCTTACTTCCACACTTTCTTTAGATCTCTGCTCACATGTCATTAAAGTCAGGGAGACCTTGGCTGGCCATATGATACAAAATAGCAACATTCTTTCTCAGGACAGATCCCAACCTGACAATTTATGTATGTGTATATATGTGTGTATATACATATGTTTATTTAATTAATTGTCTGACTTCTCTTACTAGAATGTAAGCTCCATAAGGACAGACCCCAAATAGACAAGGGGAATTTGTTATTCCTTTATGGGATATCCATCTGTTATGTAAAAACAAACTACATAATATTGAATGTTATTTATTGACCCGCTCCAACCGAATTTATTACAAAAAAAATTAACACATAATAGTAAAATAAGCTTTCTTACTTTATCATACAGTTACGTATCGGACTAATATCATATGGATGACATTTGAATTACTAGAAGCATCATCAGTATGTGTGGAGCAAGTGCAAATCACTCAGTAGTGTCTGATTTTTTGCAATCCCATGGACTATAGAGTCCATGGAATTCTCCAGGCCAGAATATTGGAATGGGTAGCCATTTCCTTCTCCAGGGGATCTTCCCAACCCAGGGATCAAACCCAGGTGTACCACATAGCAGGTGGATTCTTTACCAGCTGAGCCATTATGGAAGCACAGAGCTATGAGGTCATAAAAAAAGAGCTTTCCAATGCAATGATACATATTCTTAAGACACAACTACACTTACACTTTACAAATACAATTGCAATTACACTTGAAATAATAAACGCATTGGTTTAAAAGCAGGTATTAGAAAAGGCAGAGGAACCAGAGATGAAATTGCCAACCTCCGCTGGATCATGTAAAAAGCAAAAGAGTTCCAGAGAAACATCTATTTCTGCTTCATTGACTATACCAAAGCCTTTGACTGTGTGGATCACAATAAACTGTGGAAAATTCTGAAAGAGATGGGAATACCAGACCGCCTGACATGCCTCTTGAGAAACCTGTATGCAGGTAAGGAAGCAACAGTCAGAACTGTACATGGAACAACAGACTGGTTCCAAATAGGAAAAGGAGTACGTCAAGGCTGTATATTGTTACCTTGCTTATTTCACTTATATGCAGAGTACATCATGAGGAATGATGGGCTGGAAGAAGCACAAGCTGGAATCAAGATTGCTGGGAGAAATATCAATAACCTCAGATATGCAGATGACACCACCCTTATGGCAGAAAGTGAAGAGGAACTCAAAAGCCTCTTGATGAAAGTGAAAGAGGAGAGTGAAAAGGTTGGCTTGAAGCTCAACATTCAGAAAACAAAGATCATGGCATCTGGTCCCATCACTTCATGGCAAATAGATGGGAAAACAGTGGAAACAGTGTCAGAATTTATTTTTTTTGGCTCCAAAATCACTGCAGATGGTGACTTCAGCCATGAAATTAAAAGACGCTTACTCCTTGGAAGGAAAGTTATGACCAACCTTGATAGTATATTAAAAAACAGAGACATTACTTTGCCAACCAAGGTCCGTCTAGTCAAGGCTATGGTTTTTCCCGTGGTCATGTATGGATGTGAGAGTTGGACTGTGAAGAAAGCTGATCGCTGAAGAATTGATGCTTTTGAACTGTGGTGCTGGAGAAGACTCTTGAGAGTCCCTTGGACTGCAAGGAGATCCAACCAGTCCATTCTAAAGGAGATCAATCCTGGGTGTTCATTGGAAGGACTGATGCTAAAACTTAAACTCCAATACTTTGGCTACCTCATGTGACGAGTTGACTCACTGGAAAAGACTCTGATGCTGGGAAGGATTGGGGGCGGGAGGAGAAGGGGATGACAGAGAATGAGATGGCTGGATGGCATCCCCGACTCAATGGACATAAGTTTGAGTGAACTCCGGGAGTTGGTGATGGACAGGGAGGCCTGGCGTGCTGTGATTCATGGGGTCGCAAAGAGTCGGACACGACTGAGTGACTGAACTGAACTGAACTGAACTGAATGCATTTAAACCATTGTTGATTTTTAATCAGTAAAAATGCAGGCACAGTGTGTTATAGTGTTATTAAAAATTAACAAGTTATATGGCTAAATTCTCTAAAACTGTAATAAAAATAAAGTTTTGTTTCTTAAACTGGTAGATGAAAAAATAGGTATTTTTATATTCCCCTTTATACCTGTTGCTAAAATATTTCATAGTTCTTTTTTAAAAAACTCAAGTCAGGCAAATTTTAATGAAAGAAATAAAGTCAAAAGATTTAGTATGTTACAAGAATGAAAGGAGGATATTTTAAAAGACTTTCCTTATTTTGAGGTAGTATAAAGACGTGGATAAGGACCCAGCATTGGAATCTTAGCTCTGACAGTTACTAGCCATATAGCATTAAAATTGAGCAAATTACTTAACCTTTCTGAGCCTCAAGTTCCTCATCTGTAAAATGTGAACAATATTAATACTAATCATAATGATTCTCTGGTTTTATGTGTGTATTTCAAGTTCTTAGAACATTTCCTGGACGATAATAAATGGTATATACGTAAGTATTTCTTGCTATCATTTTTTTTAATACTTTAAAGGTGCCTGTAGGGCATCTGGGAAGACATTTGGAGACGAATGTCTGAATTTCGAGAGAAAAGTCTGAGCTGGAAATATAAATCTAGCCATGACAGGGGCGCGCACACATACACACATACACACACACACACTTTTAGAACAGTACTTAGCAGACAATAGGTATTATATTACAATGTTAACTATTATAATTTTTAATAAACAATTCAGAAATCAATTAAATTTTAGCTTATTAAAATGAAAGCTAATTCTTATTGCATACAGTAAGTCCTCACTAAAAGTTTAATGACTGAAAAGAATTCGCAGTTGTTACCTTTTTTGTTCATCATTATAAAAGGTGAATAGAAATTGTAAAAATAAGACAATTTACACTTCTCAGATTACATTAAACATATAAATCTAAATTTAGTATATAAAACATTACTGTCAATTGTAACAATAATATTAACCTTGACTTGAAAACATTTTCAAATTCATTTATTCCATTTAGAATCAACTTTAGTACAAATGCAGACATTTCTTATGTCTATAAGCTATAGAAAACCCCCAGTGGCTAATTATCATCAATTATGTTATTCAGGCTCCTCAGACTTAAATGTCCCTGTCCAAAATAGTCAACAGTATTTCTCCAGGATTTCTATCTTATCCTCAAAGATGTGGCTCACATATAGGGCAGAATCCTCAGACTTAAATGTCCCTGCCCAAAATAGTCAACAGTATTTCTTCAGGATTTCTATCTTATCCTCAAAGATGTGGCTCACATATAGGGCAGAACTGGAGAGGAAGGGGAGCACTGGCCAAGTTTATTCACTGTGTAAACAAAATTGAAAAAGAAGTCTGCATGCCAAGTGGATGATTCACAATGAATCTGAGAAATCTGCTAACCCTAACATGCACTAAATATGCACGTATGGCAATCTAGCAATTGTTTCTGCCTCAAAATGTTTGTTGATTTCCATTCACATTGCTGATTTCCATCACATTCCATTCACATATATTCCATTCACAGAACACTTAGTATTCTTCCATTGCTGTCCCTCACCTGCAGCAGAATCCCAGCAAAGCTCAAGAAGTGTAAAGTGGGAAGAGTGCTTAGTTAGTTAGTTAGTTAGTTAAGTTGCTTAGTCGTGTCCAACTCTTTGCGACCCTGTGGACTGTAGCCCACCAGGCTCCTCCATGGGATTCTCCAGCAAGAATACTGGAGTGGGTTGCCATTTCTTTCTCCAGGGGATCTTCCCGACCCAGGGATCAAATTCAGTTCTCCCGCGTTGCAGGCATAGGCTTTAACCTCTGAGACACCAGGGAAGCCCTAGGGTAATTAACAAAGCTAAAAAGGACCCCAAGTCACAAAGAGAGAGGACAGTTCCTGTCAAAGGATGGGGGAAAGAGTGGGGGTGTTCGCTGGCCTTAAATTCAGGTGTACATAGAAGCGTCAGTTCCCAGGCACTAAGGCAACCAAATAAAGCTTTTTTTTTTTTTTTTTCTTTTAAGTTGCTATTTTCCTTGTTCTTAACGAATATTCCTAGAGGGGAAAATTGACTACCTATCCAACCACCAATTGAGTCAACTTGACAATTAGCAAAGTGACCTCAGTTCAGTTCAGTTCAGTTCAATCGCTCAGTCGTGTCCGACTCTCTGCGACCCCATGAATCACAGCACGCCAGGCCTCCCTGTCCATCACCAACTCCCGGAGTACACTCAAACTCATGTCCACAGAGTCGGTGATGCCATCCAGCCATCTCATTCTCCGTCATCCCCTTCTCCTCCCGCCCCCAACCTTTCCCAGCATCAGAGTCTTTTCCAGTGAGTCAACTCATCGCATGAGGTGGCCAAAGTATTGCAGTTTCAGCTTTAGCATCAGTCCCTCCAATGAACATCCAGGATTGATCTCCCTTGGAATGGACTGGTTGGATCTCCTTGCAGTATAAGGGACTCTCAAGAGTCCAGCTACCAAGTCATAAATGTCAGATTTTAATCTCAGGGTGCCTGCATCTGTATAAATGATACCACAAAAGAATACTGTCTCTTAGACTACTTTCTGCACTGAGATTCTGAGGAAGAAATATGCCCCTTGTCTCTCCCTCAGTATGGTTTTCCCCAGGGCAGGCAACCTTTTCAACAGAGTGGTTCAGAATTTCTGTTTGTGAAGACTAGAATTTGGAAAGATTGTCTGATTATTTAAATAACAAACACATTTTATAGTATGTTAACCATTTGCATCTTTCAAAGGAATATCGCTTATTTCATTGCTTTTGAAGGGAAAAGTAAGTTTAGTTTATGTCTCAGGAAGTTTAAGCAACAATTGGTGATTAATTTTTCTAAGAATTGGCAAAGAAAGGCCACGTTCTGAAAGTCTGGACTGCTGGCTTTTAAGAGCTTTTCTCTGTTTTTTCATCTTTTTTGATTGAGACAAGTAATGCTTTTCTCTTCTACCTCTCTAAATGAATATATATAATTTTTCTTTCCACTAATGTAACAAAATCAGTAACTTGAAAGAGACCATCTTTAGTGTATGTACAACTGAGTGCTTACTTTATTCATTTAAAAGCCTCACATATTTAATATAACCTATACTAAAATGCTGGGCTTCCTAAGTGGCACTAGTGGTAAAGAACCCGCTTGCCAATGCAGGAGACAAAAGAGATGTAGGTTCAATCCCTGGGTAGGGAAGATACCCTGGAGAAGGGAATGGCAACCCACCCCAGTAGTCTTGCCTGGACAATCCCATGGACAGAGGAGCCTGGCAGGCTACAGTCCATAGGGTTGCAAAGAGTCAGATACAACTGAAGTGACTTAGCACACATGCATACTAAAATATATTATTACAAAAAGGATATAATATATGTTATTGACATCACATACAGAAGAGAAAAAAATCCCTCTGGATAATTAAAATATTAATATTCAAAAGCAAAACTAAAGGCTTTTCAAATGAATTTAGGAAAACAAATCACACAATGAAGATTTGCAAAAGTGCTTTAATAAAATGTTTGCATAAACCTTCATTAAACTTGCTAAGCTTAATAACATTCCTATAAGTACTTGTTCATCTAACCTGTAAGAATAAAACCTTCTTATACATAAAATAGAGCATTTAGTACTATAAATAATACATCAGGACATAAAACTTACATCAAGTCTCATATTCGTGTACAATGCGACTACAAGAGATTGTAATTTATAAAAATATCACCACACTGAATTCAAAACGATTATACTTTAAGAAAAAAAGTCAAAGCTGACCCTGCCATTTAAATGTAGTATAATTTTATCTTTTAAAAAACATAAACTTATGGGAATAAGAGAAGATTACTATATGAACATGAACTGGGTACCTAAATTCATAAACTACTTTCTTTATCTCATCTGAATTAATCAACTACTATATTTAGCACAACATAACAGTATGAATATAAGATGCTAAATCAAAACATAGAAAATGAGTCTGTAAAAACACTTTTTTTGGCTCTTAACTGGCTCCTTGACTGCATCTACTTTCTCCTAATACGTAGATATTTTGGAAAAAGAAGCTCCCACACACGAAAATAATAATTTTCAACTTTTTCTGCACCTTTGCTTCCCCAAATTCATCCATCCAGGGAAGTTTTCATATGCTCGTTGGTAAATCCTACAAAAAGGCCAGTCAACTTATTCATCATCATCTCCTTCTAAGCTTCAAATGTAGTTAGGAAAACAGTTAAGTTCAAAGCAGCTGGAAAAGCAGTGAGGTTCCAAAGGATGCCACTTCCAATCTTTTGTTAAAAAAAATCAACTTCCTAAAAGTCAAACAAACTCAGTCACCACAGGAGGCAGGGTCTTTGGTAAATGAAAAAAAAAAAGTTTTCGGTGCTTCAATCAGCAGATTTTAAATGTTCATCCACAGTGGGGGTAGATGAGGCCCTCCATGGTCAGATAATCAATGACTTGCTTGACGGTCCAGATGCTCAGGTCGCAAAGCTTGGTCTGAAGCTCATGAATGATCTTTCCTTCCTATGGAGGACACTCATGAATCAAATGCAGCACCTCGTTCTGGATGAAACTGGGGTGGTGCTCGCGGTGCTTCTGGGCCTCACCCATTTCTGATGTATCAACAGAGCCACTTTGCCCAGAGGCTGCTTGGCAGGTGTTATCCAGTATCATGTGTACCTTGACCATTTCTAGAATACGTGTGTGCTGTACTTGTTCATGTCCTCAAGGACACAGATTGTCAACATTTCAAGTCTCATCACCTCTGCAGAATATTCGAGGATACCAAACACTTTGGCATATACTCCCACTGGAAGCAGTCACCTCCTGCTTTGCTTTATCTCTACCGACCCACTGGCAGACCTCGATAGGTTTAGTGGTCATATCATCAATCTTGTAAAGTAACTTGCAGTCTTCTCTGCCTGCCTGATTATTCCCACAACAGAAACTTGGGAAATCATGATTCCTCTATTTTTGAAGACGTCATCAACCAGAGTGGAGGTGAGCAGCTTGTTTACACAAGGAACAATAGCCTGGATTTGGGCTGTGGATCCCATGGACTTAGTAGCAAAAGCTACCCTGCCCTGAGACAGTGGGTCCCTGCTTCCGCTGGCTCTACCTGGGGCAGAGATGCGCCATAGCTCCCAAACCCATTCATACTCATTTTAAGGTCAGCTCCCGCAAAAAAGGAAGTGGGCTTTGGCTTCAGCTTGCAGGTTCCACTGGAGAAGGCAATGGCAAGCCACTCCAGTACTCTTGCCTGGAAAATCCCATGGACGGAGGAGCCTGGCAGGCTGCAGTCCGTGGGGTCGCTACGAGTCAGACATGACTGAGTGACTTCACTTTCCCTTTCACACATTGGAGAAGGAAATGGCAACCCACTCCAGTGTTCTTGCCTGGAGAATCCCAGGAACGGGGGAGCCTGGTGGGCTGCCGTCTATGGGGTCACACAGAGTCGGACACGACTGAAGTGACTTAGCAGCAGCAGCAGGTTCCACAGGCAGGCTCCAACCTTTAGCATGGGCTACCACCCAATGCGGAGCTTGTGAGGCCCGCAACTGTAGAGCCAATCAGCTGCCTGGAGGCAGCTGTCTGTAGTCAACTGGGACCTTTCAGCTTCTCACTTCACCCAAGAATTCTTTGGGGTTGTCTGATACATGTTCTGCTGCATTTTAAAAGACCCATGTGCAATTTCAATTTTTTTCCACCGTCTTTATAAAAATACATTTTAACAAGTTTCCCCCGCCCCCACTTTATTACTAAATGTCACGACTTCTATAGGCACATCTAAAAGATTCATTTATTCACTCAATCAATTAACCATTCATCAGAAATTTTCAGAGCAGTAAGTTCAGTATAGTTTGTGTGAGGAGGCAGCGGCGGCAGAGCAGGGTGGCAGGACAGGGACAAGGGAGAATCAGCCACTTTTACTGTCCTCAAAGGACTCACATGTTCAAATCATTCAAACCAGAAGCATTCTGGAAAAAACAGCAGGACAACCACCTCTGAATAATTATCAAATCCAAATGCAAGTCATATCTTATGATTACCTTTTTAAATTATTTATTGGAGAATTACACTCTTCCAGTTATTCTGCCAAATGCATTACTGGTAAAAATAAATAGTATAAGATATTTCAATTTATACATAAATTCAAACAAAACAACTGAGCTCTAAATTATTTGCAAGCTTCTGTGGATAGGTCAGGGAAGTACTTGTCCAATCATATGTTAGGAACACCAAGAATAAAATGGAAATAACAGTTTCTGTATACTCATGCAGTAATTTCTGATCTTAATATTTTAGTAACTGTGGAAGTAGATCCGAGAATATTTTCATATTATACTGAAAATCTATTTATCCCTATAAAAACATTTTATGTCGAGTGTATTTAACTTAAAGGCTTTTAATGGTTGATAAAAGAACACCAGTTATTGGAATCTACCACTAGCAAGAACTTCTTCCTTAAAAATCCTTCATACCTAGGTAATAACCTAAATGTGTAGATTCTTAAGGAGTTTATTAATATTCTCCTAGTTACTTTATTGGTTAAAATAAACTGATTTCTGCTATCCCAAATTACATAAAAGTGTGAATAAATATCTAAAACTTGTAAGAGAATACAAAATTCTATTTACTTCTCAAGTTAAAAAGGAATAATATCAGACTTCCCTGGTGGCACAGTGGATGGGCATCCACCTGCCAGTGCAGGGATATGGGTTCAATCCTGCAGGGAGGGTTCTACATGCCAGTGACTGGCTGGGCACGTGCTCCACAACTGCTGAGCCACCTCTAGAGCCTGCAAGCCGCAACTACTGAACCTGCGTACTGCAGCTACTAAAGCTGGTGCACTTAGAGCCTGCGCTTTGCAACGAGAAGCCTCCACAATGAGAGGTCAGTACACTGTAACAAAGAGGAGGCCCTGCTCACCACAACTAGGGAAAGTCCACAGGCAGCAATGAAGAGCCAGTGCAACCAAAATTAAAATAAGTTTCTTCAAAAAGAATAATAGAGCCATATATGTAATTTATCTTACAAATAAATCTATAATAATTGTTATCTGAGTACAGATTTTCATATAAATGTGGATATTTAGCGTCTGGACCCATATTTTACATAATCAATGAGGACTTAACCATCCATGTAATACTTGTATTCTTAAAATTGCACATTATTGGAGATCAGATTAACTATGTATTTTTAAATGTTTAGACCTCATAATTAGACATTGTTTTATTAGCTAACATCAGACATTTGGTCATGAAATCTTGAGGTTAAATGATGTGATTGTATTCCCAACAATTATATACAGTACAAATTGTATGAATCGCACCAAAACAGTAAAAAGCACTGACCTGACAGGATTGCTGGTTAAAGAAACTCTCAGAGATTCTAGGCAGTTAAGAAGTTTCTCATCAGAAATACCAGATCGTAATTCATGAACATATTCTTGTGAAGACAGGGTGCATTCATGTTTGCTGTTTTTCAGTCCTCCCTATTAAATAGGAAAAAAAACCAAATTCTTTTAGACAAACAACAAGGTTTTATTAAAAGCTTTTAAAATAATACATAGAATATGTAAATATTTTACTATAAAAAATGTGTGTAGAATGTCAGGCGTGTAAAATCTTTTGGTCATCTAGAATTGACATGGTAAAGACATGTTGTATATACCTCAACACTCTCCTCAACCTCATTTAAAAGAAAATTACACTGATGGTGCTTATGACCTGAACAGAAAATGGACTTGAGTAGCATTAATGCTTAAGTTTAAAAAACAAGCATTAGGATTAACATAAGCTGGTCCTCCTTTACCCGTAGGACAAACATTCAGAAATCATTTTATTAAGTTTACTAGTTACTTCTATTCTACAAAATATAATACAAAACATTATACATAACCCAAATCTATTGAAATAAGTCATTATATCACCCTATCTCAAAATCAAGTGAAAATGGTTATTAAAATGTAAATCAATATAGTCTCCGATTACCATGTTAGTCTAAAGCATTAACCAGTTCCCAACTATTCCTTCCGAACTATACTACTCCCATTGGACTCTGTGGGAGAGGGCAAGGGTGGGATGATTTGGGAGAATGGCATTGAAACATGTATATTATCATTTGTGAAATGAATCGCCAGTCCAAATTCGATGCATGGTAAAGGATGCTCGGGGCTGGTGCACTAGGATGACCCAGAGGGATGGGATGGGGAGGGAGGTAGGAGGGGGGTTCAAGATGGGGAACAAATGTACACCCAGGGCAGATTCACGTCAATGTATGGCAAAACCAATATAATAATGTAATTAGCCTCCAATTAAAATAAATAAATTTTTTAAAAAGTCATTAAACGCATTTATCTGATAGTGACTAGTTTTTAGCTTAATTTCCAATATACACAGGGTTATTTCTAGAACTCATTATCTCATCACAGCTTCTTAGCTTCATCACCTTGCCATAACTATGTAAGTCATTTGGGGAAAAGGCTGGGAGAAAAACATCATCAACACATTCATGGTTCTAATAACTCATAGTTTCAGATCCCAGAGCTACATAATCATAACTGCCCCTTTCCTATATTACAAATGTATCCCCCTGGATTAAAACTCTAGCTTGGAGCCCATTTTGTAAGTTCATATGAATTACACTCAGTTTTTGCTAAGTACCTAAGCTAGAAATAGGAAAGCAATTTTTTTCCAATTTGATAGAAGTTATGTCATTAGAGGATATAGAGTTTAAAAAAATGTTAATAATGAGAAATAGATTCCCTAGGGTTTCCTAATATTTGGCTTTTTATTGAAAATGCCTCCTGATATAGAAATTGTCAATCATTCCTAATGTCTGAGTTTTTTTCTTTTTAATTCCATTAAATAGTAAATGTTTAAAGTCTGATAAAGTCTCATGTACAAAAACTATTCCCTTACACCACCATGGCCCTTTCACTATTATAGCACTTAAGACATTGGGGCAGAGGTCATTATGTGTGTCTCTTTCTCTTCTAGACTGGAAACTCCATGTATGCCAAGTGTCTAACACAGTGATGGTGTTTAGTGAGCATCAGCCATTACTCCAACTGTCCATAATAATTACAGAACAAGGAATACAATTTCATATTTTCACTCCAGTTGGATAGTAGTATTCAGGAAGTCTACTGAATAAATCACCATATAGATGGCACAGTAAGTAAAACCATCAACTTGAAATCATTTTCATATTTCTGTAACTTATTTGCCCAACTCTTAAGGCTAGAGATCCACAAGGACTAGCAAGTAAACATTTATAGTATAAAATTTTGCAGATCTGAAATTACATTCCACTTTCATAGGATCCCCAAATTTATTTTCTCAGTTAATGGATGACAAGGCCATACTGATCCTCCCCTGGAGGCTTTATATATACAGGGCTTATTCCTGTAGAATGATTTTTGTTATTTGTTGCTTTTTTCTGCCTGGAAGACTCTGGCCTCTCCATTGCTGGTTCTCATCATTTATGTCTCATCCCACCAGTCTTCCCCCCTTAAGACTGCCCTTATCATCACAACATCATTTTAAATCTCACTTATCCTATAGCTTTATATAAGTTTACTGCTTTATATACTTGTTTACTGTGTACTTCTCATTAAAATATAAGCTCCACAAAGCAGGAAACGTGCCTAACTTGTTCACGCCTCTATCTCTAGATCTTAACACAGTGCTTGGCACAGAGTTAAGTACTCAACATATATTTCTTGAATGAGTGATGGATATATGAAGGGTGAATAACCAAAGAGGTGAATGACTGGTGACCTTCAACATGCCAAAGCTTTCAAATTCAGTTTAGTTTCACTTCAGAATATTACAGTTCTGAGACATTCCATTACAATATATTCAGAGATGCTAGCATAAGGTAACTTTAGATAGTATATGGTATGCTGGGAATGGCTCAAACTACCACTGGGTATGCATCAAGATCCCCTCATTTACCTTCTAGGTAATCTTTGCTAAGATGACTGAACGGATCTCTATAAAAATGTTTGCTCATGCTTGATTCAGGGGTAATAAATACCAATCCCTCATATTTGTTATGAGTATTAAGTAAGGTAGAGTACATCATGAGGAACGCTGGGCTGGAAGAAGCACAAGCTGGAATCAAGATTGCCGGGAGAAATATCAATAACCTCAGATATGCAGATGACACTACCCTTATGGCAGAAAGTGAAGAGGAACTCAAAAGCCTCTTGATGAAAGTGAAAGAGGAGAGTGAAAAGGTTGGCTTGAAGCTCAACATTCAGAAAACAAAGATCATGGCATCTGGTCCCATCACTTCATGGGAAATAGATGGAAAAACAGTGGAAACAGTGTCAGACTTTATTTTTTTGGGCTCCAAAATCACTACAGATGCTGATTGCAGCCATGAAATTAAAAGACGCTTGCTCCTTGGAAGGAAAGTTATGACCAACCTTGATAGTATATTAAAAAGCAGAGACATTACTTTGCCAACCAAGGTCCGTCTAGTCAAGGCAATGGTTTTTCCCGTGGTCATGTATGGATGTGAGAGTTGGACTGTGAAGAAGGCTGACCGCCGAAGAATTGATGCTTTTGAACTGTGGTGTTGGAGAAGACTCTTGAGAGTCCCTTATACTGCAAGGAGATCCAACCAGTCCATTCTGGAGGAGATCAATCCTGGATGTTCATTGGAGGGACTGATACTAAAGCTGAAACTGCAATACTTTGGCCACCTCATGCGACGAGTTGACTCACTGGAAAAGACTCTGATGCTGGGAAAGGTTGGGGGCGGGAGGAGAAGGGGACGACGGAGAATGAGATGGCTGGATGACATCACGGACTCTGTGGACATGAGTTTGAGTGTACTCCGGGAGTTGGTGATGGACAGGGAGGCCTGGCGTGCTGTGATTCATGGGGTCGCGGAGAGTCGGACACGACTGAGCGACTGAACTGAACTGAACTGAACTGAATGCATATCAAAGTGCCAAAAACAAGAAACATTTCATATATGTTGTGGTTTCCCACGCGGCTCAGTAATAAAGCATCTGCCTGCCAATGCAGGAGACACAAGAGATGAGGTTTCAATCCCTGGGTCAGGAAGATTCCCCAGAGGAGGAAATGGCAACCTGCTCCAGTATCTTTGCCTGGAAAATTCCATGGACAGAGGAGCCTGGTGGGCTAAACTCCACGGGGTCACGAAGACTGAAACATGACAGAGTAAACATGCACGTATGTATGTTGTAACATAGATGGGGTAAGGTACTGAGAAAACGTTACTTCTCTTCTTCTACATGGTTGTGGGTGAGAGATTCTTTATGGAACCACTGGGTCAGTCTATCACCTTGGGACTCACCTCTCCCTCAAGTCTTAGAAATTGGTTTAAATTTCATAATTGAGGATACTCTATGGTTATACACAATGAAAACAATATAATGGAGCAAGACAGAAAATATATAACATTATAGAACAAATGCCTTTTACCAAGCTTAGAAGGACTTTGGGGTTTTAACATTAGTTCATATTTGAGAATTATGAAAATATGATAGAAACAGCATAGAAAGGCTGGACTGGCCCTTAAAGACCAGCTGTTCTAATACTCCCATTATAGAAATAGGGAATCAAATTGATTTACATGATCCTAACTACAGGTAATTAATGAGGTTGTGAGCATAAAACACCAACATTCTGGTCCTTGGGTTAATTTTTTTCTTTAACTATATGTTTAACTATATGTCACCTTTTCTCAACATTTCCTAAAAAAAAAAAAAAAGCAACAAGTATTTAATTCTGAAATCTCTATTACAAAATATCAAAGTATCTTCAGCGCAATCAATATGGTACAACATAATATTAAAGAAATCACCTAAAAGCAAAACAGTGCAATAGATTAAACTAATTCTCACTATATTTAATAGAGCTGTAATACAATAATGGCTTATTATTAACATGCTGTTCTGATATTGAACAAAGGAAACAACTAGGTAATGGATGGATAATAATGGAAATTTTAATTAGCTGCTCTGTATGAGATTAATGAAAATTACCACTGTGCCCATTTGATCTTTAAAAAATAATGCAGACAAAGTTAGCAATTAGCACACATCATGCTATTCCAAAGCTAGATGAACAAAGAACTTTCCTAATTAAAAAAACATTCCTTAATTTGAAAATCATTAGAATGGAGATATTTGTCAGTATGACTGTGTTTGTATTATTCTAAAACACTACAAAAAGAACCAAAAGAAACTTCGGTTCAGTTTACAATCATCCTACTCTAATATGAAATTTTCATATCAAAATCAGACATGCAATATTCTAAAAAGATATTTTAAGATTGCAGTGGAGATATCACTTCTGATTTTAAACTGACTTGGTCTGAGAATGACCTGTTATTCTTTAATGTAAACACAGAGTTACTTATAAATTGAGGAAAGTTTCCATATTCTAAGCTGTAAAGGTGTCGTGATGCAGACACTGGGAAAAACTGTTAATTGTACACAAATCTTTTCAACTACAGAGGGCACACAAATAACAATTACTATCAATGGTATCATCTTCAAATAGGAAGGACAATATCATTGTCATGAAAGCAGTAATATCATTATTCTTATTGACCATGATTTATAAATTCTAATGTAGTCAGGTTACTTTAGCTACTTCAACCAAGTGAGGGTCTTATCTTTGACTGCAGTTTTCTGAAAAAAGCAATGTTACAGATTAACAAATTTGGAATCATATCTAAAAAGGTTCACAGCATTGTTTTTGAGAGGCTCCTGTAAGTTTAAATGCATAAGAAATAGAAAGCCATTTTCCTCATCATCAGTTCCATGAATTCCAGTAGAAAACGAAACAAAAAACATGTGCACAATACAAGTTGATCTACATATTTATTCTAAAAGTGATGTTTCTGGTGGGCTATACAAACTTGAATATGCTGTTAAAACTTTTGGTGGCCTCTCTCTATTATATAAGAAAACTATCTTGTAAATGGAAGTTATTAGAGATAATAAATTTATTCCTAAAATAAAAAAGGTATTTTAAAACAAATATATTATGACATTTCGAACAATTTATATGCAGTTTGCACTGACAATTTAATTGCATGAAAATATAGTGTAAAATATACTAATATTATCCATTTAAGATCTGTGAGATAAAAACATATACAGAAAAGCAGTATCACAAGATAAATTCATATAGTGCCATTTCTCATTGCAGGACATATAGTTTATAATTAAACTTTTCAGCTGTCAAATGTAAAACGGAGAATAAGAGGACATATCCTAACATCAAGCAGAATAATATCTGCATCACTGAGGTCACAGAAAAAGAAGCGACAAGAGGCCAGAAAAATTATTTGCACAAATAATGACTGAAAACTTCCTGAATCTGTGGAAGGAAACAGATATCCAGGTCCAGAAACTCCAGAAAATTCCAAATAATATGAACCCAAAAAGAAAAAAATTGAGATGCATTATAATTACAATGAAAAAAGTAAAGGATAAAGATAGAATCTTAAAAAGAGAAAGATAAAAGCAACTTATTAGATACAAAGGAAATCCCAGAAGGCTATCACAGTAGATTTTTTGCAGAAAATTTACAGATCAGAAGGGAGTGGCAAGATAATAGGAATAAGGCTGAAGGAAAAACTTGCTAACCAGAAATTCTCTAAACGAGGCAATCATTCAGAATCAAAGGAGAAATGAAGAGGTTTCCAGAGAAGCAAAAGCGAAAGGAATCCTTCACCACCAAGACAGCCTTATAAGAAATGTTAAAGGGAATTCAGTAAGTTAAAAAGAAAAGGACTAATTGATAATAAGAACACATACCTAAGTAAAAATCTCATTGGAAAACATAAAGAAATAATAAGCATAGTGGAGCAATCACTTACAAAGCAAGTATGAAGGGAAAAAGACAGAAGGAGTAGTACTATTTTTAAAACCAGTAATTAAAGGAAGTATGAAATATAGATTTAAACTGTGTCAGTTAAAACATAAGGCATGAGGGGGGAAATACAAAGTTTTGGAATGTGTTCTAAATTAAGTTACTATTAACTTAATAGAGAATGTTATAAACTTATGTGAGCCTAACAGTAAACACACAAAAATAATTATAGTAAATACATAAAAGAAAATGAGAAAGGAATCTAAATATAACGGTCAAATCACAAGAGAATAAAGAAAGAGAAATAAAAACAGAAAAGAATTACAAAACCTGCCAGAAAACAACTAACAAATTACAATAAATATATACCTATCATTTACTTTAAATGGAATACTCTACCTATCAATAATTACCTTAAATTGAATAAATGGCCTAATCAAAAGACATAGAGTAGCTGAACAGATGAAAAAATAATGCCTTTCTACAGGTATAATAATAATGCTCCCTACAGAAGACTAACTGAAAACCTAAAGAAACTCACAGACTTAAAATAAGGGGATGGAAAAAGATATACTGTGCAAACAGAAATGAAAAGGAAGGTTGGATAGCAAGATTTATATCAGACAAAATAGACTTTAAAACAGAAACAGTAACAAAACTCAAAGAAGGGCATTACATAATAATAAAGCAGTCCATCCAACAAGAAGATATAACATCTATAAATTTTATGCACTCAACAAAGAAGAACCTAAATATATAAAGCTAATATTCACAGAGATAAGGGAATAAAGAGATAACAATACAATAACAGTGCAGGACTTTAAGAGCCTACTATCCTTACATCAATGGATAGATCATACAGGTAGAAGATCAGTAAGGAAACATTAGCTTTAAAAAACACATTAGACAAGATGAATTTAATATATATACAGGACACTGCATCTAAAAACAGCAAATACATTGTTTTCAGGTGCATATTGAACATTCTCCAGGATAGATCATATGAAAGGGAAGAAAACAAGTCTCAAAATTTACTAAGACTGAAATCATAAACCATCTCTTGCACAAGGGTATAAAACTAGAAAGCAATAACAAAAAACTGGAAAAAAAAAACAAGGAGATTAAACAACCTGCTATTAACAACCAATGGGTCAACAAAGAATGCAAAAAACAAGTCAAAAAATACCTTGAAACAATATAAATGCAAACAGAACATTCCAAAATCTTTGGGACACAGGAAAAGCAGTTCTAAGAGCTAAACTCATAGCAATACAGGCCTATCCCAAGAAACAAACAAACCTAACATTACATTTAATGGAACTAGAAAAATAAGAAGAAAATGAAACCAAAGTTGGTAGAGGAAGGGAATAATAAAGATCAAACAGGAAGTAAATGAAATAGAAACTAAAGAAAGAAAGAAAAGATTAATAACACAAAGAGCTGGTTCTTTGAAACCATAAACAAAATTGATAAGCCTTTAGCTAGATTCATCAAAAAAGAAACAGAGGGGACCCAAATAAATAAAATCATGAATGAAAGAGAATTTACAAACAAAAGCACAAAAATACAAAGATAGGAGATTACTAAGAATAATTATACACCAACAAATTAGACAAGTAAAAAGAAATGAATAAGTTCCTAGAAACACAAAATCTTCCCAGATTCAGTCATGAAAAAATAGAAAATCTGAATAGGTAAATTACTAGTAATTAAATTGAATCAGTAATCAAAGAACTCAAAACAAAGTTCAAGTCTAGATGGCTTCACAGGTGAATTCTACCAAACATTTAAAGAAGAGTTAACGCCTATCTTTTTCAAATTATTACCAAAACTAAAGAGGAAGGAGCACTTCCAAACTCATTTTATGAGGCCATCATTACTTATATCAAAACCAAATAAAGATACAACAATAAAGATGGGAGGGAGTTTGGGGGAGAATGGATACATGTATATATATATGGCTGAGTAGATTCACTTTTCACCTGAAACTATCTCAACATTGTTAACTGGCTGTACCTCAATACAAAATAAAAAGGTTTCAAAAATACTGAAAATGACAAAGTTTTGATTAATGGTCTTCAATTCTTAAAAAAAAATATGAACAAACCAAGTTCAATAGTATGTTAAAAATACATCACACATCATGATCAAGTGGAATTCATTCCAGGAATGCAAGCATGGCTTCACATTAATGCTAAAACATGTACCCCTACATTCAGTGCAGCATTAATAGCCAAGATATGGAAGCGACCTAAGTGCCTCTTGATAGATGAATGAATAAAGGAAATATGCCATATTTATATATACATGCAACATTATTCAGTCATAGAAAGAATAAACTCTTGCCATCGCCACAACATGGTTGGTTCTACAGAATATTAGGATCAATATTATTATATGTAGCTCCTATAGAATATATTAGGAATAAGTCAGACAGAGAAAGACAAACACTGGATAATTTCACTTGTATGTGGAATCTAAAATACAAAATAAACAAACAAAACAAAATAGAAACAGACTCATAGAATACAGAAAGCAAAGTGGTGGTTGTCATGAGGAGGATGATAGGAGGATGGGCAAAATAAGTGAAGGAGGTTAAGAGGTACAGTGTAAAAACATCATCATTCTTCAGATTATACATACAATCTGTCTCAAAAGGATTTAACTAAGCTTATTTAAGTATAACTATCTAAAATTTTTTAAGTATAAGGTTTTCTATAAGAAAACATTTACTGTTTACTTATTGAAGCTTTAACATATTAAATACCAGATTAAGCATTTTACCCACAAATTACAGAATCTAAGACCATTTCAAGACTTCCCTGTAGCTCAAATGGTAAAGAATCTGCCTACGATGCAGGAGACCAGGGTTTGATCCCACTATCAGGAAGATCCTCTGGAGAAAGAAATGACAATCCACTCCAGTATTCTTGCCTGGAGAATCCCATGCACATAGAAGCCTGGTGGGCTATAGTCCATGGGGTCACAGAGTCGGACACAACTGAGTGACTAACACACACAGAAAAGACCAATTCAGAATGAATACTTAAATCATTCTTTCAGAACATGTACTATTAGAAATGTCAAGTACACAAGGAAACCTGAAAACATTTATTTAAATTCAGTGGCCTTATTTTTATATCTTCTGTTGTGAAACACATATTTAATTTGTAGACTATGGAAGAAAATAGTTCATAATAATACCAAATAATTACTCAGTTAAACACAGAATAAATTTTAATTTTTATCACTGGCCAAGACAAAAGGGTGCTATTTTAATAAGTGGAATGTTGATTCCTAAACAGTAAATGTCATTTCTTGTAAAACAACAGCCTTATCTGATTGAGATACTCTCAGAGACAGTAATAATGAAAAGTTAAACCACCATTAAATAATTTGTTAGAATCTAATTAAAATATTTAATGATATTCAAAATTTGTGTAATAAGCAATCCCACTCCAGTGTTCTTGCCTGGAGAATCCCAGGGATGGGGGAGCCTGGTGGGCTTCCGTCCATGGGGTCACACAGAGTCGGACACGACTGAAGTGACTTAGCAGCAGCAGCAGCAGCAGCATTACATGGTTCTTTATCATATCAAATACAATAAACATGCACTCTACCCCATACTTAAAATCTATCCATACTTGACTTTTAAAACTAATATTTATCAATTATAATGAACAATGTACATGAGTGAATGGACACCCAGTGAATCTTGAAAACTATAAAGTGTGCCTACTAGCATTTTTTATGAGACCTTATCACCACCCACTAGATAAAAGAAAGTTTAAGCATTGTGTTTATCTTTCATTTGACGGAAGCCCTAGAGATGTATCAGATAATGAAATCTAAACAGAGAAAAACTAGGCCAGGGGTTTCTTAACTCTGGGTCTCAATTCATGGAGTGTGTAAACTGGAAAGGAAACAACGACATCTTTATTTTCAGTAACCACTGACTTGAATTCAGCTCCTCTCTCAATTATGAATGCAGGCAACAGACCATAGTGGCATAAGGAGCACCTACAACTTGGTCACTGTGGCTAATAGAAGTCACAGATACTTTCCTATGATACATACATACCACATTTGTGGTGGTATATTAAAATACCACCATTTCTTTAAATTTCCCCTAGTTATATGAGCTGACATTTTGTCCTGGTATTTAACAAATCTTTTAAAGAAAGCACATTACTCTCTAGATTTTTTAATTAAACATTTTTATATAATTTAAATATGCATCCAGTTATAACAGAAATTCAGAGAGCCTCTATTTTCACCCGGTGATGATGTCTTGCAAAACTATATTACAATATCTCAACTGGGATACTGACATTGAGAAAACCCACCTATTTCTAACGAGAATTCCTTAGTTTATGTTGCACTTGCATGTGTGTGTGTGTGTTTTAGTTCTTTGCAACTTGATCACCTGTAGATTCCTGTAGTGAAAGTGTTAGCTGTTCAGTTGTGTCCGACTCTTTGTGACACCATGGACTTTAGCCTGCCAGGGTCCTCTGCCCATGGACTTTCCTCTGAAAGAATATTTGAGTAGGTTGCCATTCCCTTCTCCAGGGGATCTTCCTGACCCAGGGATCAATCCCAGGTCTTCGGCACTGCAGGCGGATTCTTTACCATCTGAGTCACGAGATTCGTGTATCCCACCACCAAAGTCAAGATACAGAATAATTCCATCGCCACAAAGATGCCTCATTTTGCCCTTTTATAACCACACTCAAATCCCTCCCACAACCCTCCCCTCCTGGCAATCAGTAATCTATTCTCCATTTCTGTAATTTTGTCCTTTCAAGAATGGCATATAAAGGCAATTAAATGGTAAACTTTTGGCATGGGTTTTTTTCACTTAGCATAATGCCCTGGAGAATCATACAAATAATTCCAGATATCAACAGTTTATTCCTACTTATTGCCAAGAAACAGCCCATGGTATGGATATATTACAGTTATTTAGCCATTCACCCATTGAGGACATTTGGGTTGTTTCCAGTTGTTTTTTTAGTTTAGGGTTTTTTTGGGGGATGGGCAGTGTTGGGTCTTCATTTCTGCGCACAGATTTCTCGTGGACGCTCACAGGCTCTCTCTGGTTGCAACGAGCAAGGCCTACTCTAGTTGTGGTGCAAAGCTTCTCATTGCAGTGGCTTCTCTTGTTGCAGAGCATGGGCTTTAGGGTGCTCAGGCTCAGTAGCTGGTGGCGCACAGGCTTAGTTGCCCCCAGCATGTGGGATCTTAGTTCCCAGACCAGGGATGGAACCTATGGCCCTTACGTTGGCAGGTGGATTCTTAACTGCTGGACCACCAGGGAAGTTCTTGTTTCCAATTTTTGTCTATTATGAACAAAATAGCTATGAACTCCAAGCTCAGGTTTTTGTGCAAATATAAGTTTCTATTTCTCTGGAATGTGTCATAAACTTTAAAAAGTACTTTGATAAGTGTATTTTAATATAGTATCCTTTTTAATCCTATGTAGTTTGTGTTGTGGGCTTCCCAGGTGGCTCAGTGGTAAAGAATCCACCTGCCAATTCAGGAGGTGCAAGTTCAATCCCTGGATCAGGAAGATCCCCTGGAGGTGGGCATGGCAACCCACTTCAGTTTTCTTGCCTGGAGAATCCTATGGACAGAGAAGCCAGGCGGGCTACAGTCCATAGGGTCGCAAAAGAGTCAGATATGACTTGGCAATTAAATAACAACAACAATTTGTATTTTACATCGAAAAACATGATTCTGAAAAGGTTCCCATAGGCTCACCAGACTGTCAGAGGGGTTCATGGTACAAAACAAGTTAAGAACCCTTACAGGTGTCTGTTTCCTCTATTTTGTACTGCCACTACATTGACTCTACTGCTCTATGAAGGGAGAAAAAGCATACTACCCTTTCAAATAGAAAAGCCTCATCTATGCAAAAAAAAAAAAAAAAAACAAGAAAATGCGCAAAATTTGACCAATGATGATGTCCAATAAGATAACCAGTGTATTTGGCATAGCCAGTTTCTTCATGTACCATTTAAAGATAAGAATAACAGGGAGTGCTTCATCAGCATTTGTTATGTCAGGCAAAGGCTATAAAGATACTTAGGCATAAGATATTTAGATATTTAAGATACTCAGAAAACAAATTTAAGGTTATGGAAAGGGAAGTGGGGGAGGGATAAATTGGCAATTTGAGAATAACAGATGCACATTACTATATATAAAATAGATAATGAACATGGACCTACTACTGTATAGCATTGAGAAAACCCACCTATCCTAAGGAGAGTTCCTTAGTTTAACTTGCACCTGTGTGTGTGTGTGTGTATTTTAGTTCTTTGCAACTTTATCTGTAGGCTCATATAGCACAGAGAACTATATTTAATCCTATAAAAATCTATAATGGAAAAGAATCTGAAAAATATATAGAGATAGGTAGATAGACATGTACATCTGAAACACTGCAAATCAATTACACTTCGATTAAATTTTTTAATTAAAAAAAGATATTTAAGTATGTTTTCACTCCCTGCTTTACCATTTTTAGATCTAAATCTACTGTAACAAAGCCAGTCTAATAATACTTTTGCAGATATAAAAGTTTCCTATAGCCTAGAAGAAACTATATCTTAAGTAGTTAATGAAGCTATTAATTGTAAATGAAAGAAAAATTCCTTCCACAAAACAAAAAAGTCCCTATTATTTTTAGACACCTAGCCTTGTAAACATTTTACTAAGTGCTGTCAGCCAAAATGAACACGTTGAATCTTATTCAACTTGCCTACCCTTATCAATAGTGCATCAATAGTAAAACAATTAAGGCATAGAAAAACAAAGAAAGGTAAAAGATCTATGATTAATTGACATGTGTTTATGTCAATGGATGTATGTCTTCGGCACTGAATGAGATTCATAAATTTAAATATCAAAAAGGCCTTATATTTCTATAGCCAAAACAGCTTCACAACTTGTCCTATGTATTTTTTCATCTAATACCAGGAGACAATACTGCTAAAACCATTTTTGTTTTTTGCATCTGTGAAAACTGAGCCATGGAGAAGTCATGACTTGTGTGAGACTATGTAACTAGCAAATTATTCTCAGAAACCAGCTAGAAATCTAAATCAGAGAGTTCTTTTTGGAAGACAGGGCAGACCTATTTTCAAGAAGGCACAATTTGCTTTCAATGTTGGATTATAACAAGAAGAGGAAAGGTGGGCAAAAATTTCTGAAATATTCCTTACCCTTAAAAGCTGTGTGAATTTTGATCTCCTGGGCCTTGGGTTCCTTAGCTTCAAAACAGGAATAATATAATATCTACCTTCAGAGTTGTTGTAAGGATGAAATAAGAACCCAGGTCAAATACAATAATGCCTGGTATATAATCAACACTCAATTAATGTTTGCTGCCATTATATATCGGAGAAGGCAATGGCAAGCCACTCCAGTACTCTTGCCTAGAAAATCCCATGGATGGGGGAGCCTGGTGGGTTGCAGTCCATGCGGTCGCTACGAGTCTGACGTGGCTGAGCGACTTCACTTTCACTTTTCACTTTCACACATTGGAGAAGGAAATGGCAACCCACTCCAGTGTTCTTGCCTGGAGAATCCCAGGGACGGGGGAGCCTGGTGGGCTTCCGTCTATGGGGTCACACAGAGTCGGACACGACTGAAGTGACTTAGCAGCAGCAGCAGCAGCCATTATATATTATCCTTAATCTAAAGAGAAATGTCTTTAAATCGCCTAATGAAAGAAATACTGGTGTTATGAAATTAGCAGTTTCTGGTCCCCTGATTCAGGTGATGATGAGCTGGGCTGTTTATTTCTCTGAGATGCTCAGGAAAGGACTTCTACCTTAGGTACACAATACTATTATCTTCAAACTGTATCCTGAGGGCCCACGGAGTTCCTTAAGGAAGGCTCACAGAGAGAGTGTCCAGATCTCTTACCCAAGAATGAGGACATTTGAACATTTATATGATTTATATATTCCTATTTCACATGTGGTTTCTAATGGATAAGCTGCTTTGATGTTAAATAAAGTTTAAACCCACTGAGCTGGATGATCTCAAAGGTCCTGCCCTTTTGATTTTATGACTCAGAATATGTCACCATTTGTGTCCTAAAACAGAAGCTTTTCTTTTTTAAATATAAAATTTTAATTGACTACCATGTTCTCTGCACACACACATTGACTAGTTAGGTTGTCGGTTTCTTCATAAAATATCCTCTTTTGCATATGATGTCTTTTTCTTATTAGAATAGTCCCACTCAACATCTTTGAGTTTCCATGAAGATCCAGAACTGGGAGTACAGGTATAAGCCAAGACATACCCTTGCCATCAAAGAGCTTACTCTTTGGATAGTGGTGAGGGGCAATAAGCAGACTTATGAAACAATGTGCTAAGGCCATGGCAGCAGATATAGGGAGGTACAGGAATTTGAAGGATAGATGCTCTGCTTTTATTTGGGGGAAGATGCTCAGGCAAGCTGCAAAAGCTGCTCACCCAAGGCAGTAAAGTTCTTTTAGTTAGAAGTTACAATAAACACTGAGGCATGTTTGGGAACTTGCTGGTAGGTCAATAAATCTAGCACTCAAGGCTAAAGTTTCTCAAACTGGGTTCCTCACACATACTCTTAATGGTCTTTGAGTTGTGTAAAGTAATTTTTAATTCTGCAATTTCATTTCATCAGATAAAATGATAAAGCTCTGTATTAACTGAATTATTGGGGGAAGCATGTTATCCCCAAGTCCTGCCACCTAAACTCAGCATCCACATTTGCCTTTAGGATCATACTGTTACTCGGAAGGATGACTTTCATTATCTCAACCTAATGAAAACAGAGATGGATTTAGTATAAAAACAATGCATTTGCGCCAAATACAAAGAAAATGACATTACAGCAGGCTGCCATCAAAATTAATTGTTAATCAAAGTTTAACCACAGATGGAGTAGAGAAAGGGCTTCCCAGGGTGGCACTAGTGGTAAAGAATTCACCAAGCAATCCAGGAGATGCAAGAGATGTGGATTTGATCCTCGAGTCCAGAAGATCCCCTGGAGTAGGAAATGACAACCCACTTCAGTATTCTTTGCCTGGAAAATTCCATTGACAGAGGAGCCTGGCAGGCTACAGTTCATGGGGCCACAAAGAGTTGGACACGACTGAGCACACATGCATGCACACATGTAGGCGCACACTCGGAGTGGAGACAATGAATTTGGTCAAACTATGGCACTTTAAGATTCCCTGGTGGCTCAGATGGTAAAGAATTTGTCTACAATTCAGAAGACCCAGGTTCTATCCCTAGGTTGGAAAGATTCCCTGGAGCAGGGAATGGCAATGCACTCCAGTATTTTTGCCTGGAGAATCCCATGGACAGAGGAGCCTGGTGGGCTACAGTCCACGGGCTCACAAAGAATAGGACTCGACTGAGTGACTAACACACACACACGGCACTCTAAGCACAGAGAACAAAAATAATGTCACAGTGTAAATAGCAATTAAGGTTCAGCAGAATATAATTTATCCCTTAAATTAATGTTAATTTAAATTTGTATTTTTCTTTAACATGTATATTTGTTGTATAAAGTATATAATTGCTACTGGCAGAATTTATATTTTATTCTGTGTTGTCATACATTTAAACAGTTTAATTAAAAGATCTGAAATCAGGACTTCCCTGGTTGTCCAGTGGTTAAGACTCCACGCTCCCAGTGCAGGGAGCCTGGATTCCATCCCTGGTCAGAGAGCTAAATCGTATATGCTGCAACTAACGATCCCACATGCCGAAACTAAGACTTGGTGCAGCCAAATAAATATTTTAAAAAATAGTATTTTAAGTCAACACTGGGTTCTATGAGAAGGATCTTCCTTTAAAAAGGGTCTATATTTTGGTCAAATCTGAGGAACTGCCATAGGTGACAGTAAGGCACTAGAAGGATTAAGGCTATGGAATGACAAATGTATCTGTATTGTCAATGATGGCTTGAGCTGGGAGGTGTGCAGAAAAGCAGCTGGGGGAGAGAATGGGGCAGATTTCTTTCAGGAAGAATATGCTAGCTATTAACACTGCAGTTAGAAAGACAAGACTGGAAAAGAGGGTTGTTTAGGACCTAGACTTACTGAAATTAGGGGAGTAAATGGGGATGCTGGGTCAGGTAAGACAGAGGAACTAACATGTTTCCCAGATTTTGGCAGCCCCTGATAACATTATCTGCATCTTTACAGATCAAAAAACTGAGGTTTCAAAATTTGGGCAAGGTTACATTACTAGTAAGAATCTGAATTTGATCCCAAGCATGCCTGACTCTGACGGAGAAGGCAATGTCAAGCCACTCCAGTACTCTTGCCTAGAAAATCCCATGGATGGAGGAGCCTGGTAGGCTGCAGTCCGTGGGGTGGCTAAGGGTAGGACAGGACTGAGCGACTTCATTTTCACTTTTCACTTTCACACATTGGAAAAGGAAATGGCAACCCAGTCCAGTGTTCTTGCCTGGAGAATCCCAGGGAAGGGGGAGCCTGGTGGGCTTCCGTCTATGGGGTCGCACAGAGTCGGACACGACTGAAGTGACTTAGCAACAGCAGCAGCAACATGCCTGACTCTGAGGCCTATGTGCTTAACTATGGAACAACAATGCCTTCACATTAGTAGTGATAAAGTTGTGCTCAAAAGTCCCACAGGATATACAGAAAGTGAGAAGACATGGCCAAGATAATTTTATTAGTGCTTATATTTAGAAGCAGATGGCAAGAAGTATAGAATAGAATGTTGTATAAATCTTTAAGAAGTGAAAGGAGAAGGAAATGGCAACCCGCTCCAGTATTCTTGCCTGGAAAATCCCACGGACAGAGGAGCCTGGCGGGCTACAGTCCATGGGGTTGCAAAGAGTCAGACATGACTGAGCGACTAACACACACATAAGAAGTGAAAGGGAGGCGACATTTTAAGTTGTACATGTGCAACTGAACACTTAACTTTCCCTTTTCTCTGATCTGGCCACTAAAAAATTACTGCAACACTTCCTTGGGGGCCAGTGATCGAGAATCCGCCTGCTAATGCAGGGGACACGGGTTCGATCACTGATCCAGGAATATGCCATATGTTGCAGGGCAGCTAAGCCTGTATGCCACAACTATTGAGTCTATGCTCTTCAGACCATGTGCCACAATACTGAGCCCAAGGGTCGCAACTACTAAGGCCCAGGTACCTAGAGTCCTGCTCTGCATCACAAGAAGTAACTTCAAGGAAGTCCACACACCACAGCTAGAGAGTAGCCCCCATTCACCACAACTAGAGAAAGCTCATGACCAGCAATGAAGACACAGCACAGTCAAAAATAATACCTTTTTTCCTAAATTATTGCAACATTTAAAGTGAAAATTTATTTACAATAAAATCAGCTACTCCATGAATGGGAAGCTTAACTAAAGAAACTGATGTCTTTGGTGTCAGATAGTGTTTTAGGAGGACAGCATTCTGTTTAGTGTTTAAAACAGGAAAGATTTGTTTAGCTTTGTATATGCTAACTCTAAGAACACCTGGAAGTTGATCTTTTTTGTTTTCATTTCAAAAAACTGATTTTACCTAACAAAGTCAAACATTTGTTTGTAATTTCTATAGTAGTAATGGATTTATAAGTTATTCAAGACATTTGGTGATAAATAATTCATCTCTGCTGCATGAGAACCAATTCTAGTTCTCAAATAGTATACACCAAACATCACAAAACACTGCTTGTTCAAAGCCTGAGCCTAACTTGAAAGAACACCCTGATAAGAATACCAAGCTCGTACTAGAGCATGTAGTCTTAGTAGGGTTTATATACATATGTATATATACATACACACACACACACACACATATATACACACACACACACACACACATATATACACACACACACACATATATATAAAGTACAATGTTATGATGTTCTGGCTCATAAGGGCCATGTTACAGTTAGAGGTTATGCCAATAGAAGCAGCAGTACCATACTACCTAAAACGACAGCATTACTTTCACAGATTACCAACCATCTGTTTCATATAGTAGCATTCTTAACTCTAAAGATATAAGTTGAGAATCTGATCAATTTGAACCCACATTCCTAATTCATCAAAACAATTGTTCTAAAAATAATATTTCTTCATGGTCCACAATCAGTGGTTTATTATTTTAGCATGTCATTCTCAGAAAGAAAAATAATATAACAAAACATACACACACGCGCTCATGCGCTCACACACACATCTTGAAATGCCTACAACTCCTTCCCTTAATACCCAAAATAAACCATTACTGCTAAATCTCTTCAATAGTTAAGGCAATCAGTAGTGTCTTTCTAAACTTCACAAAATGAATGAGCCTTTCAACTTCTCGAATATATCCGGTGAGGGTTCTGTACATCAAAGAATAAAAAGTACAACTCGTGATTTTTTTAAAGTACACGTTTACTTTCCAAACAACAATTTACTCTACCTAAACCTGACACCCGTGTGAGGGCTCTAGTGACAATTTTGCATTCCTTTAAACAAAATAATATGAAGCAAAAGAACCCAAAAAAGCCATCTGGAGCTCAGTAGGTTAATGCACTATTTTGGCATTCCCAACTAGTACAATTAAGGGTAAAACACTTTAAAAAGAAGAGGCTGCTATATGATGTATGTCTTTGAGAAAAAATAAGAAATCCTGGAAAAATGAAAAAACTTAATATTCCTTGTGCTGTGCTGTGCTCAGCTGTTTTTGATACTTTGCAACCCTGTGAACTGTAGCCCGCCACGCTCCTGCATCCATGGGATTTCCCAGGTAAGAATACTGGAGTGGGTTGCCATTTCCTTCTCCCGGGGATCTTCCTGACCCAAAGATTGAACCTTGTGTCTCCTGCATTGGATTCCTTAGGTTTCTTCAAAAGTTATGGCATGTAGTTTGCAAGTAGTCATACTGTTATTCAGATTCACTTAAAGAACACAGTAAGAGTATTTCTAGAAGTGCAAGACATTATTCTAAGCACTGACAGGAATGTCAATGGGACATTAAAGTTCCTGCCAGGCAAGAGACATGAGTGTAACATCAGAGACTGATCTCATCTCTAAAAGCATGTATAGTCACAAATTGTATTTATATAGAAAACCAACCAACAACACATTATAATTGTTTCAGCCCCTTAATATAGTGGGAGGAAGCAGACTTTGGAGTCACGGAGATTTGATTTTGAATCCAGTATCCACTGCTTATAAATGTTTAACAGTGTGTATCATGAGGAACGCTGGGCTGGAAGAAGCACAAGCTGGAATCAAGATTGCCGGGAAAAATATCAATAATCTCAGATATGCAGATGACACCACCCTTATGGCAGAAAGTGAAGAGGAACTCAAAAGCCTCTTGAAGAAACTGAAACAGGAGAGTGAAAAGGTTGGCTTGAAGCTCAACATTCAGAAAACAAAGATCATGGCATCTGGTCCCATCACTTCACGGGAAATAGATGGGGAAACAGTGTCAGACTTTATTTTTGGGGGCTCCAAAATCACTGCAGATGCTGATTGCAGCCAGGAAATTAAAAGACGCTTACTCCTTGGAAGGAAAGTTATGACCAATCTAGATAGCATATTAAAAATCAGAGACATTACTTTGCCAACCAAGGTCCGTCTCAAGGCTATGGTTTTTCCCGTGGTCATGTATGGATGTGAGAGTTGGACTGTGAAGAACGCTGATCACCAAAGAATTGATCTTTTGAACTGTGGTGCTGGAGAAGACTCTTGAGAGTCCCTTGGACTGCAAGGAGATCCAACCAGTCCATTCTAAAGGAGATTGATCCTGGGTGTTCATTGGAAGGACTGATGCTAAAGCTGAAACTCCAATACTTTGGCCACCTCATGAGAAGAGTTGACTCACTGGAAAAGACTCTGATGCTGGGAGGGATTTGGGGCGGGAGGAGAAGGGGACGACAGAGAATGAGATGGCTGGATGGCACCACCGACTTGATGGACATGAGTTTGAGTGAACTCCGGGAGTTGGTGATGGACAGGGAGGCCTGGCATGCTGTGATTCATGGGGTCGCAAAGAGTCGCACACGACTAAGTGACTGAACTGAAGTGAACTGAACCATTTTTTTGAGTTTCATTATATATTACAGAATTGCTTTGAAGATTTAAATACAAATAAATGCAAAGTGTCCGGCACTATGAGTAACACATAGTTAGGCATGTGATATTTACTGCTTATCATTATTGAGGCAGGAGATGTATGGTCCCCAGGATGAGCAGTTGGAGTTTGTCCTCTGTGGATAGATTTCCAAAATAGCAGGAGAAACTAAGCCCTGCACAGGTAAGAGTTAAAGAGACCACATATTTCTCATTCTTGAAGTCAAAGAGACCTTCCTGACTGCAAATGCACAGAAAGGCTCACTGAAAGTCAAAAAAGAAGACAGTGCCACACCATAGTAGGTGATGTCAATCTACCCATAGGCTTCTTAGCTAGAGTCCTTCTTCGCTAAGAGATGCACACGCACACACATGGGAGGACCCTGAGATATACCAAATACGGACTCATAGCCAGGCAAAGCAAGATAATTGTCCCAAGGAAACCCAGAGAGATGCCCAATAAAGTAACTGAAACTACCACAGGGGTATGATTCTCTCTCTGAGCTCACACGTATCCTTTCTCCTCCTAATAAACATTTTCACTACTTTCCATCTCTATGTGGAAATTCATTTCTACACAGCTGATGGGTGAGAAGTTTGTCACTGGCCGCTGGTCCCTGGTGGTCTAGTGGCTACAACTGAGTGTTCTCACTGCCATGACCCTTAATCTCTGGCTGGGAACCAAAGCCCTGCTTCAAACTACTGCAGGCTGAGGCCACCAAGATGAACTGTCATGAAAATCCAACAACTTGAATGTACTATACTCCAGTCACTGTACTAACTCACTTACTATTTATTATCCTAATCCTTGTAAACAACCCTGAAGAGGAATAAGTATCCCAATTCACAAATGAGAAAACTGAAGATCACAGAAGTTAAGAAACTAAGCTGTATGAAGATTGCTTTAAAAACTAGGAATAACACTACCATATGACACCAACAATCCCACTACCCGGCATATACCCTGCTGCTGCTGCTGCTAAGTCATTTCAGTCGTGTCCGACTCTGTGTGACCCCACAGACGGCAGCCTACTAGGCTCCCCTGTCCCTGGGATTCTCCAGGCAAGAACACTGTACTGGGTTGCCATTTCCTTCTCCAATGTGTGAAAGTGAAAAGTGAAAATGAAGTCGCTCAGTCCTGTCCGAACCTTAGCCACCCCACGGACTGCAGCCTACCAGGCTCCTCCATCCATGGGATTTTCTAGGCAAGAGTACTGGAGTGGCTTGCCATTGCCTTCTCCGGGGCATATACCCTGAGGAAACCATAACTGAAAAAGACACAGGTACCCTAATGGGCACTGCAGCCCCATTTACAATAGCTAGAACATGGAAGCAACCTAAATGTCTATCAACAGATGAATGGATAATGAAGCTGTGGTACATATATACAATGGAATATTATTCAGCCATAAAACTGAATGCATTTGATTCAATGCCAATGAGGTAGATGAACCTAGAGCCTGTTATACAGAGTGAAGTAAGTCAGAAAGAAAAAAATAAATATCATATTTTATGAGACTAATCTGAAGTCACGTACACATAGCTAGTAAGTAGTAGAGATCCAACCTCTGGTCCATTTCAACTCTTTTTTGAGGTCCACAAAGCCCTGTATAATTTTGCCCCTACCTATCTCTACAATTGCATCCCTATCCACTATGCCCCAACCATAGTGGGCTATTACCTGGCACTCAAACACCCCACGCTCATTCCCACATTAGAGCCTCTGCATACGTTCTTCCCTTGGCTTGCAAAGCCCTTTTCCTGAATAAGTGCATGGTTATTTCCTTTCCATTATTCAAAAACCACGTCCTCAGACAGGCTTTCTCTGATCATCCGATATGATGTTGCCCACCACAAAAATGGCATCCTAAAAAACCACACATCACTCTTTTAGGGATTCATTACTATTTGGTATATTCTTTGTCTATTACTATTTTCTATATTCTTTGTTTATTGATCTGTTGATAACTTGTCCCCTTTCACTAAAAATATACATTCCCAAGGCATCAAGGGCTTTGTCTCTCTTCTACTGGGTGATCCCCAGCCCATAGCATAGTGTGAATGAATGTACGAATGGATACACAGCAAGAGCTTTCAACTCTGCTGTTTAAATACACAAAAATACATAAACACAGATGTACACCAGATCTGGAAAGTAGATGTTACAGGTGATTTTTCATGATACAAATTTGACAGCATTTGTGGCACATTTTCCTGAAATATTGTACAGTGCGTGTGTGTGTGTGTGTGTGTGTGTGTGTGTGTGTGTGTGCTCATTAACCTGCAATGAGAACAAACTTTTCATTTTCAGTCAGATTCCCTTACTTTTAGAAAGCTATCCTTTCTATGACTCCTGGAAACAAATCTCCAGATTCCTGATGATACACAAACCTGTAGATAAACCCTCCTTTTTAATAACCATGGGATACATAAATCAGTCCATTTGATCTGACCAGTTGACAAGCCATACACATTATCTTAGATGAACAGAATGTGACATGAGAGACTGAGCTAGTCTAAGTTGCCAAGTAAAGCACAACACCAGCAATACTAAGGAGGCAGTAGGCTAAACAGGGCAACTTACTAGAGTGGAAATTATAGCACTCAGATTTTAAGCCTGGCTCAAAGTTGCTTTGTGTCATGAGACCTACACAGATTCTCCAGACCAATCTGTTTCCTCCTGATATGAAAATGAGGGGCTAGAAAATGATCTCTATCGTCATGTATAGCTTGAATATTCCACCATTCTGAGACAAAATAAGGAGCTGGGACAAAATAGGAGCTGCCCTGATAGCTCAGTTGGTAAAAAATCTGCCTGCAATGCAGGAGACCCTGGTCGATTCCTGGGTCAGAAAGATCCACTGGAGAAGGGATAGGCTACCCACTCCAGTATTCTTGGGCTTCCCTCGTGGCTCAGCTGATAAAGAATCCACATGCAATGCGGGAGACCTGGGTTCTATCCCTGGGTTGGGAAGATCTCCTCCAGAAGGGAAAGGTTATCCACTTTAGTATTCTGGCCTAGAGAATTCCATGGACTGTATAGTTCATGGGATCACAAAGAGTGGGACACGACTGAGCGACTTTCACTTTTTAGGACTTCCCTGTATAGCTCAAAGGGTAAAAAACCTGCCTGCAATGCAGGAGACCAGGGATCAATCCCTGGGTCAGGAAAATCCTCTGTAGAAGAAAATGGCAATCCACTCCAGTATTCTTGTCTGGAGAATCCCATGGACAGAGGAGCCTGGCGGGCTACAGTCCATGGGATTGCAGAGAGACGGACACGACTGAGCAACTAACACACACAAATATATGGCCTGGGGCCTGTGAGAAAGATCAAATATGGGGTAGAAGTAAGCACACACATTCCTGAAAGTATAAGTCTCTCCCAAAAGTGATATTCCATTGAGATCCTGAGTACCATATGACTTGCTAAATTTTTAGTTTTTCTCTGTCCAGAGGTAAACATCTTACTTACTCCCAAGCTTGATTACTGCTCCATTATTATTCTCAATAATTCTTTCCTTCATCCACCAGTTGCTCTAAGTTTTACTCATTCCACAGACTACCTCAAGGGCA
Organism: Moschus berezovskii; assembly: GCF_049115385.1. Classification (NCBI taxonomy): domain Eukaryota; kingdom Metazoa; phylum Chordata; class Mammalia; order Artiodactyla; family Moschidae; genus Moschus; species Moschus berezovskii. Next base: position 85,236,314 of record NC_142488.1, on the reverse strand, counting down.
GTGACTTTTGTGTAAAGGTTTATGTAATTTTTCTGGAATATATCTATCATTCAATGTGTGATAGATATTTTATACTACCAGAACTTTAAAAAATCCTAGGCTTGAGACTTCTTTCCTCCACTATATTTTTTCATTTATTGAAGCACACCAATCCGCATGGGGTGGGGGGAACATTTTTAAGAGAAATATCATATACACTAGTAAATGTATTGATGTAGATCTCACAACTAATCTGTGACAATTCAAATAAAATGGTACTTGCCATTACCATTAAAAAAAGACCCCCCAAATTAAAACCACTTTGAAACATTACTGACATTCCAAAGCATTCAAAAACAGAGTTCCCTGGGAATACTAAAAATTGCTGCTGCTGCTGCTAAGTCGCTTCAGTCGTGTCCGACTCTGTGTGACCCCATAGATGGCAGCCGACCAGGCTCTGCTGTCCCTGGGATTCTCCAGGCAAGAACACTGGAGTGGGTTGCCATTTCCTTCTCCAATGTGTGAAAGTGAAAAGTGAAAGTGAAGTCGCTCAGTCGTGTCCGACTAGTAGCGACCCCATGGACTGCAGCCTACCAGGCTCCTCTGTCCATGCAATTTTCTAGGCTACAGACCCACTATCAAACAGGCTAAGTCCCTGATAGCATAAGTAAAACAAGTATTAAAGACCAAAAGTGCCACTCCTCTCTCAGAAAATAATAACTTGGGTCTTACACAAAGCATGAGCTCTTAGTGGTCAAAAGAGAACCAATCTGAAATTTCCTCACCCAGCATAGTCTCCACATTATAAATGTGAATTTTGAAGAATGGTAAATGCTTTGAATTCTAGAAAAGTGTGGTATATGTGTGAAATGTTGTTTCTAAGATATTATTTTGAAGAACATTTTAGCTACTACAGTATATTATCTTTCTTAGAAGATGACCTTTATGTGCTGCTTTTATATTTTAACTCAACTAGGAGATTAATTTCTTCGTTAAACATTACTAGACAACTACTATGTGCTAGGCCTTGGCTATAAAAAGATGTCTAAGACACATCCCCTATCCTCAAGGAGCTCAAAGTCAGGTTGAATAGCACTTTCTTTAGCAGGAGAGTTTTTAATGAAAACTTCTAAATGAGGCTTGCTGCTGCTGCTGCGTCACTTCAGTCGTGTCCGACTCTGTGTGACCCCATAGACAGAAGCCCACCAGGGTCCCCCGTCCCCGGGATTCTCCAGGCAAGAACACTGGAGTGGGTTGCCATTTCCTTCTCCAATGTGTGAAAGTGAAAAGAGAAAGTGAAGTCGCTCAGTCGTGTCCGACCCCTAGCGACCCCACGGACTGCAGCCAACAAGGCTCCTCCATCCATGGGATTTTCTAGGCAAGAGTACTGGAGTGGCTCGCCATTGCCTTCTCCCAAATGAGGCTTAGGGATTATTAAAATTTGTCACCTAACTCTCAATTCATCCCAAACTTTCTACTATTTTCAGAAAATACTTATTCTAAATTAGAAAAATGGAGATCAGTTTATAGACAGAACTTCACCAAAGCGGGAAAAAAAACAAACACTGATCAAACAATGAGGATAAAGAAATGCATTATCATACCACTGTTTTATAGCCCATTTCTTAAATGAAAATATAAATTAAGTAAAGCAAAATACTTGTAAACTATTTTTAGACTCATTATTAACTCACAGTGGGTTTTTTAAAGAATTTATTTTCCTTATTTCATTTTAATGTAATATATGATCAATACAGAAGAGTATATGTAAAATGGTATAAGTTTTAAAGTAGAAACTAATTGTTCATAAACCCAATATCACTTTTTGCCACATTTGGAAAAATACTGCAGTCAATCTATACTTTGTATAAGTAACCAATAAAGGCTTTCAGTTCAGTTCAGTTCAGTCGTTCAGTCATGTCTGACTCTTTGCGACCCCATGAATCACAGCACGTCAGGCCTCCCTGTCCATCACCAACTCCCGGAGTTCACTCAAACTCATGTCCATCGAGTTGGTGATGCCATCCATTCATCTCATTCTCTGTCGTCCCTGTCTCCTCCCGCCCTCAATCCCTCCCATCATCACAGTCTTTTCCAGTGAGTCAACTTGTCTCATGAGGTAGCCAAAATATTGGAGTTTCAGTTTTAGCATCAGTCCTTCCAATGAACACCCAGGATTGATCTCCTCTAGAATGGACTGGTTGGATCTCCTTGATGAAAGTGAAAGAAGAGAGCAAAAAGGTTGGCCTGAAGCTAAACATTCAGAAAACAAAGATCGTGGCATCTGGCCCCATCACTTCATGGGAAATAGATGGGGAAACAGTGGAAGCAGTGTCAGACTTTATTTTTTTGGGCTCCAAAATCACTGCAGATGCTGATTGCAGCCAGGAAATTAAAAGACGCTTACTCCTTGGAAGGAAAGTTATGACCAACCTAGATAGCATATTAAAAAGCAGAGACATTACTTTGCCAACCAAGGCTCGTCTAGTCAAGGCTATGGTTTTTCCCGTGGTCATGTATGGATGTGAGAGTTGGACTGTGAAGAAAGCTGATCACCGAAGAATTGATGCTTTTGAACTGTGGTGGTGGAGAAGACTCTTGAGAGTCCCTTGGAGTTAACAAATTAAATTAGGGATATAAAAGTTTGAAAGTATAAGAATTAATTTGTACTTTCAAATTTTACATTGGCCTTAGTTTTTGACCTGTTGAATACTCTTTGAAGAACACAAAAGGATTTGGGAAAAAAATTATTACATTAATCCCTCTAGCATCCCTGTAAGGTGAGACATATTATCTCCCTTTTATAGATTGGGCAAGTTCTTTAATCAAATTTGGCCACAATACACAATGACAAATGGAACTGGGAATAGAATCGAGGGCATCTAATTTCTAGTCCAGGGTTCTATCCATTAGTCTTTCTCTCTCATGCCTTTGGCACTTCTCATTGTCCTAAAATACTGTCCAGGATCACTTAGTCTTTAAAGTACTAGCTCAGCAGTCAAGGTCACAAAGATACAGAACTTAAAAAAAAGTAATTGCTTCAGTTTGGGATTTAACAGAGTAGTGCAATATCACAGAGAAATAACCCAGCACAGAAATGGATTCCAAGTGTAGAAAACACATATCAGGTAAATACTACCTTCAAAATACTTTGTGTAAGATTCAGGTGTGTTCATAAAATAACATACTTTGTTTAATGGATTCATTTGGTAATGCAATACACACAGTTATACAGAAATTACACACTTATGGACACAGAATACAATTAAGGCAACTAAAAAAGTCCTGCCCCACCCCTGCCCTAGTGGTTGAGATAGATATTCTTTCACAATGCTGATAACACAATGGAGAGTTGGCATAATCTTCTGGAAAGTCATCTGGTAAGAAGAACCAAGAGTCTCAAAACAAAAAGTATGCATTTTCTTTGACCTAGTAATGCTGCTTCTATGAATCTACCATAGGAAATAATCTGAACTGTAAACCAAGCTTTATGCTATATTCCATTCAACACATCATTTTTTAAAAGGAAACATAACACTTATGTAATGAAGAGATCAAATGTAGAGAAATGAAGAGGTAAATTATGGCATCTACTTAAAATGGAATACTATGCAGGCATTAAGGTGTTTTCATGATGTGGAAATATATCTTTGAGTTAAAGTTACGAGAAATGAGAAACAAAACTCTTTGTACAGTATGATTTCAATTATGTAAAAATTTTTCTATCATCTAAATGGTATTCTATGGTAATGTTAACAATAATTATCCCTGAGTAACAGAATTTTAGATGTTTATTTTCCTCTTTAATACTTGCTGCATTTCCAGATTTTCTAAATTTATAATGATTACTTTTCTAATTAAAATACATTAAATATTATTTTTAAAAGAAAGCTCTACCATCTGTTTTGGTCAAAGTGACTCACATACATAGGTATAAGACTTGAATAAACAAATAAAGTTAAGAGTAAAAGCTTGGAGGAAGAAATGGCAATCCACTCCAGTATTCTTGCCTGGGAAATCTCAGGGACAGAGGAGCCTGACAGTTATAGTCCATGGGGTCGCAAAGAGTGAAACACAACTGAGTGACTAAGCATGCATGCAAGAGTGAAAAGGAAAGGAGAGGAGAGAATAAAATTAGTAATAAAACAGGAGAGACACAAAACTATATAGGTAAAATTAAAAAAAAGAGAGAGAGAGAGAGAAAGGAATAAAGAAAATTGAGGGCACAAAAGAAAACCCTTCCCTCATAACAAAACAGGAACAATCTCTCTTGCTTCAACCAAGAAGATTTGTACTTTTTCAACTGCAATCACTAAGAGGATGCTTATTCAAATATATATCACCTTCTGTTTGTTAAAACAGGCTTCAACACACATCTCTATAGGCAGACATTTACAAGTAAAGCTGATGAGAGGAAGAGGTGAAGGAATATGGATTACATTCACTCAAAGTTCTATGATCCACTGTTATGCCCTGAGTCACGTCCCCCCATACTGGTAGAATAAGACACTCGCAGCAATGCAAAAGCAAGAATGGGATTTATTTTTAGCTCGAGCTAGGGCTCATGCCTCCTCCAGCACAGTGGAGTGGGACAAGAGCCCTGAGCCCAGGTCACAGCGGTTTTTATACTCTCAGATTACATAAACACCTATTTTTGTTCAAAAGATCAAGCTGGCAGAAGCTCATTGGCCAGTTCATGCGCACGCAGAAGCTCATTGGCCAGTTCATGCACACGTGGGGTTTTTCTGGGGGATTTCCCTTTTTCCTCTGATTGGCCTGATTTTTGGCACCACGGGACTTTTCTAGGGAAGAGTTTCTTAATTTTGGAGCTGGCGGGATCTTCTTAGGGAGGAGTTTCTGTGAACTTAGCCTCCACCCTGCCTCCAGGAAATCGAAACTTAGGCCTAAGCAAGGTCTTAGGCCTATCCTGGCAACTCAGATGTTAGGGCTCCTAACACCACCGGTAAAAATAACCTTCCCCATAAAGAGTTTCTAAACATATTTCCTCCAGTTAAAAATTTGTTCTCAAATCCTAATATATTCTCACTGATTACACAGTGACTGATTTTAAAAAAGCACTGTACTTTGTCTTAAAAATTACAGAGCAACCTAGGATCCCATGCAAGATCAACACAAAAACAACCACAGGAAAACAAATCAACAACCTAACAATGAGAAGAGAATTTTGACTATCTGTAGAGTGACAGCATCATTTTAATGGTCACCAAGACGTATAAATGAATATGAAATCAGTCTACTATAGTTAAATAATGATCACATGACCATACATACATGAACACATAGATAAATATACAGAGAAATCTAGCTAAAGTTCGAACTTCAGACACGGTCAAGATGAACTAACACTGGCAATAATTGGGACTCTCTAGCTAGTGTTCACGGAGAAGGCAATGGCACCCCACTCCAGTACTCTTGCCTGGAAAATCCCATGGACGGAGGAACCTGGTAGGCTGCAGTCCATGGGGTCGCTAAGAGTCAGACATGACTGAGCGACTTCACTTTCACTGTTCACTTTCATGCATTAGAGAAAGAAATGGCAACCCACTCCAGTATTCTTGCCTGGAAAATCCCAGGGACGGGGAGCCTGGTAGGAGGCCGTCTATGGGGTCACACAGAGTCGGACACGAGTGTGACCCCATAGACGGAAGCCCACCCGGCTCCCCTGTCCCTGGGATTCTCCAGGCAAGAATACTGGAGTGGGTTGCCATTTCCTTCTCCAATGCGTGAAAGTGAAAAGTGAACGCGAAGTCACTCAGTCGTGTCCGACCCTTAGCGACCCACGGACTGCAGCCTAGGCAAGAGTACTGGAGTGGCTTGAATGTTCATTCTTAGGAACTCAAGGTAATTATTCACTGAGTGTCAACCATATATAAATCACAATGTTAGGTACCATAGGTAAAACAAAAACAGTCTTTGCTTTCAAAGAACTTAACAAGGGGAGAATGCTTATTAACCTCAGTTAGGTGTCATCATTGCAATGATTCTTTTATTCAAATACTGAGTTACATTCATTTTAAACCATTACTGAAGATGCACTGTGTGTGGTATTTGTGATTGGTGTTAATGAACCAATGTTTAAGAAGACAGTACTCAAACTAGAAGTTGAAAAAATAAATCTCAAGGAGTTTACAATATTCACTGTAGGCCAAAACCAGAAAGACTCATTCAATGGATACATATTGAGCAGTTCCTATGGGCTCAGTCTGCTGAAACTGAGAATCTGGGAGTAAACCAAGTAAACAATGGGCTCTACTCAGGTGGTTCTTATTTTCAAGTAATATGAGTAGAAAGGGAGTAGCATAGGGTTGTATGAGAACACAGAAGGACCCGACCCCAGATGTCCAGAAAGACCACATGGAGGAAAGAATTTCTAAGATGAAACTTGAAGCATAAGCAGGAATTGGAGAACATAGAAAAAAGCTTGAGTTCAATTTGACAGGTGAGGGAGAGACTGTGACAACTTAGTGAGGGGAAAAAATAAAATGTGCTTTACCGAGAGGGAATGAATTTATTTGCTAGGGAGCAGATGCTGCTGAAGTAAAGACAAGCTAAGGCCTGTAGTCCCTTGAAAGTCAATTAAAGGTTTGGACCTTATTTAGCAAAGTGAAATCACTGAGGATTTTTTAGCTGCAATGTGACATGTTCAGATTCGTGTGGAAAGTAGAAGAAAAACAGATAAGAATAGAAGAAAAAGATTAGTTTGGAGGCTGTAAATCCAAGTGAATAGGATGGTGATCTCAACTGGGACAGTGACACAGAAAATGGGAAGGAAAGTATGAGCTTAGGAAATATTTGAGCAGTTAAAATCATGAGAATGTGGTACCAGATTGGAAGCTGAAAATGAGGATTTGCAAGGAATCAAAGATGAAGGCCAAGTTTCTGTCTCAGACATCCAGATGTATGGGGACAAGAACATATGTGTATATTTGTTACTGTTGTGTTTTGTTACCATTAAGTCAAGATCTGTTTCCCTATAATTTTTACATTGTTGATAATAGTTATTTTTTGCTCAGTGTTACCCCAATGGAATAAAGATGACTATTCTAATTGTGGGTTTCCCAGGTAGCACAGTGGTAAAGAATCCACCTGCCAATACAAGAGACACAAGAGATGCAGGTTCAATCCCTGGGTCAAGAAGATCCCCTGGAGAAGGAAATGGCAACCCACTCCAGTATTCTTACCTGGGAAATCCCAGGTACAGAAGAGCATGGTGGGCTGCAGTCCATGGTCACAAAAGTCATACACGACTCAGTGACTGAAATGCAACAATTCTAATTGTGCTTTCCTGTCACAGCCTTTCAGTGATTTCGAGTCAAGTATGTGTTTAGTGCTTTCATGTGTTCTAAGTCACTTCAGTCATGTCTGACTTTTCCAACCCAATGAACCATAGCCCATCAGGTTCCTCTGTCCATGGAGATTCTCCAGGCAATACTACTGGAGTGGGTTGCCATGCCCTCCTCCAGGAGATCTTCCCAACCCAGGAATTTAACCCACATCTTTTATGTCTCCAGATTGGCAGGCAGGTTCTTTACCACCAGTGCCACCTGGGAAGCCCAGAAGACTGGTATATCTCACCTAGACCTTCTCTCTTAGTCTTTCAAACATTTCAGAATGAAAGAATATACACAAAACACCTGGTCCACAGAACGTGATCAGTACAATTTGTTAAGCAGCATACTTTGGCATTCTTAGAAGTCTGGGCCATTCTCATTTTCTCTGCTGCTGCTGCTGCTAAGTCTCCTCAGTCGTGTCTGACTCTGTGCGACCCCATAGATGGCAGCCCAACAGGCTTCCCCATCCCTGGGATTTTCCAGGCAAGAACACTGGAGTGAGTTGCCATTTCCTTCTCCTCATTTTCTCTATACCCTCTTAAAAATAAATTTGGCAAGGAGAATGTAAAAAAAAAAAAATTAAAAATCCCACCATACCAGGTTTTGCAGTGTCATCTAATCTTTGATTATAAGCATGCTAAAATGTAATAGCTGAAAGCATATATCACACCACTCACATAATTTCTTTTAACCATTGTTTCAGACAAATGTTTTCATTGTTCTACAGTCTATATAAGTCATCTGAGCGCCTAACTAATATTCTCCTAGGGTCTGAACCATAATTTAGGCATTCCCTTCTTCTTGGAATTAAGTTTTCCACCCACCTCGAGTTTCCATTAGTATGAACAATCCTGTAAGGAATCCCTTTTTCCTTTCTTTTGGATAGTTTCCTCAGGATAAATTCTCCAAAGGACTATATAATAGGGGTCAAAATATAAGCATTTTGTATATTCTGTGCAACCACTTTTCAAACAGATTTAATGCTACCAGCACAATACAGTCAAGTACAAATTTCACCATATTAGATAATGTTGCTCTTATCATTACAACTGAATAGATGGAAAATGATACCTCATTTTCAAAATTTTCATTTCTCAGTTGGTATGTTAAAATTTTCCCCATTTTCCTGATTTTATTTCCACTTATGTGAATTATCTATTTCTTTTGCACATTTATCTATCCAAACCTAAATGTCTACATCATGTTTTATGCAGTACTTAGATACTAACAACATTAATCCCTTGTTGTATGTTTTTGTTTTTTTTATATTTTCCATACAATTTAGCTTTTATTTATTCAAAGCAGTAAATCTTTGCTTCTGTAACTTCAATTACTTCAAATCTTACAAACTCACTGGCTCCAGAGCGCAGGCTCAGATGTTGTGGTGCGCTGCTTAGATGCTCCGAGGCATGTGGGATCTTCCTGGACCAGGGAACAAACCCATGTCCGCTGCATTGGCAGGTGGATTCTTAACCACTAGACCACCGGAAGGCCCTCTATCTATCATATCATTGGACATTTTTTTTCTCCCACTTATTCACATGAATGTCAATGGTAATATAATCTCTCTCTTTAAAATATTTTAATGCTTTAACTTCATATGGGATAGTGCCCTACCACCAAAATATTGTCTCTGGTTCTCAAAATATTCTTGCTGGTTTCCTTTTCCATATATAGATAACAATCTTGTCATATTCAATTCGTTTAATGTCTGTTTTGATTTTATTATAAATATGTTGAATATATAAATTTAAAACAAGAAATTTTTATCTTTATGATCTTTATTCATCCCATCTAGAATTCATTGTTTTTACATTTATTCTAGTGTTTTTCTATAGCTCTCAAAGTGATGTAGAATCATTTATGCGGATTATATACATCTATTAAGTTCATTCAAATCATTTTATACTTTATTAGTGTTTTGAATGTGATCTTTTACATCATGTCATTTTTAAATTTGTGGTTAAACACACATTACTTAAAAAAATTACCATCTTAACCATTTCATTGTGGTTTTTAACTGGTTATTATTGTCATAAAGGGGGCTTCTCCAATGGCTCAAGTGGGAAAGAATCCACCTGCAATGCAGGAGACACAGGTTCGATCCCTGTGTCAGGAAGATCCCCTGCAGAAGGAAATGGCAACCCACTCCAGTATTCTTGCCTTGGAAATCCCACAGACAGGAGTCTGGCGGTCTACAGTTCATAGGGTAGCAAGGAGTCAGACACAACTGAGCACGTGTGCATTATACTGTCATAAAGAAATGCTACTGAAGCAGATGACATTACTAAATATTAAATTTTTAATATTTAATTTAGGTACACAGTCAGTAAATGACTCTAGTTACTCCTGACTCTCAAAATTCTAGCCTTCACCTGGAAGATGAGCCAAAAACAACAAATGTGACTCTGGCCTCTTTGACTTCTAGGCCAGGGTTCTATTTTTCAACCCCTTTATCTTTCAATAAAAGGAGAGAGGTGAACATATCTGTCATGTTGCAAATACATGTTTCATGTTGCTAGTATGTTCTATCAGGTTTATATTGGCTTCTTCCAGGCCAATACACTTTCAATTTGCAGGCTCGCTTATGACCAAGGAAACTTGAGGTATTTAAGATCCTCACCACTGCCTGTAAGTGATTTTGAGATTTAGCTTTCCCGTCCTGAATCTAGAGCCCAATATATATCAGGTAAACATCCCCTGCTGGGATAGGAACTTGCCCTGAACTCTAGCTAACTTAGCATCATGCTAAACTTCCCCCTAGAAATTAAATACAGCACCCTACATTTGAATCCTAAAATTTGTCAAGTGTTTTTCCTCCAAACTGAGGCAGGAGGGAGATGGGGCCCCCCAGGGAAAAGCAGCTGTAGTTCATCTACTGTGGACAGAAACTCGCAAATATCAATAGCAGGACAATCGAGAGGGGGCTGGGTCCTGCCCAGAAAAAAGATAAGAAACCACATATTTGTCATTCAAGAAGTCAAAGAAAACTTCCCGACTAGAAAGCTCCTTGGAGGTCAAAAAGGGAGGGGGCACCACCTTATAGTAAGTGATGTCAACCTACCCATAGGCATCTTCGCTGGAATCCATCTTGGCTAAGAGATGTACATACACACATGGGAGGATTCTGAGGTATACCAAATATGGACTCAGAACCAGCAAATCAATAATAACAGCCAAAGGAAACCCAGAAGATATGAGTCATAAAAGTGATTCAAACCAGCACGAGGGCGTGACTCTCCCTCTGAGTCTGCCTCTGTGTCTATCCACATGTACTGTACCCTTTTCCTCCTGATATGCACTTTGTTTTACTACTTTCTGTCTTTCTGGGAATTCTTTTTTGCCAAACCAAAGGGCCAGGTCCTTGTCACTGACCATTGGTCTGTGGTTGCTACTGCTGCTGCTGCTGCTAAATCGCTTCAGTCGTGTCCGACTCTATGTGACCCCATAGATGGCAGCCCACCAGGCTCCACCGTCCCTGGGATTCTCCAGGCAAGAACACTGGAGTGGGTTACCATTTCCTTCTCCAATGCATGAAGGTAAAAAGTGAAAGTGAAGTCGCTCAGTCATGTCTGACTCTTCGCGACCCCATGGGCTGTAGCCTATCAGGCCCCTCCGTCCATGGGATTTTCCAGACAAGAGTACTGGAGTGGGTTGCCATTGCCTTCTCCGTGGTCTGTGGTTAGGATTAAGCTATCTCACTGCTGCGACCCAACCTTAATCTCTGGCCAGGAACCAAAATCCTGGTTTAAGCCGCTACAGGAGGAGGCCACCCAAGATCAAAACCACTGATCACCTGGAACCACAATACTGTGAAAGGTCTGCCAGAAGATCAAGTTCAGTTCAGTTCAGTTCAGTTCAGTCGCTCAGTCGTGTCCGACTCTCCGCGACCCCATGAATCACAGCACGCCAGGCCTCCCTGTCCATCACCAACTCCCGGAGTTCACTCAAACTCATGTCCACAGAGTCCGTGATGCCATCCAGCCATCTCATTCTCCGTCGTCCCCTTCTCCTCCCGCCCCCAACCTTTCCCAGCATCAGAGTCTTTTCCAGTGAGTCAACTCGTCGCATGAGGTGGCCAAAGTATTGCAGTTTCAGCTTTAGCATCAGTCCCTCCAATGAACATCCAGGATTGATCTCCTCCAGAATGGACTGGTTGGATCTCCTTGCAGTATAAGGGACTCTCAAGAGTCTTCTCCAACACCACAGTTCAAAAGCATCAATTCTTCGGCGGTCAGCCTTCTTCACAGTCCAACTCTCACATCCATAGTAGTTACATCCTAATGATCACATCAGGAGACTCCTTGGATACTGTCAATAGGCCAGACCAAACACTACTTCCCCACATCTCGTTTAATCTTGATTTTATCTACAGCTACCCCACACAGAAATCAATTAAGTTCCAAAACTCTTTAATTAATGGTTGTCAAGTTATTCCCTTTCCATTACTGGCTTACCTGGTGGCTAAGAAGGTGAAGAATCGGCCTGCAACGCAGGAGACCTGGGCTCAAACCATGAGTCAGGAAGATCCCTGGAGAAGGGAATGGCAACCCACTCCAGTATTCTTGCCTGGGAAATCCCATGGACACAGAAGCCTGGCGGGCTATAGTCCATGGGGTCGCAAAGAGGTGGAGAAGACTGAGCAACTAACACTTTCACTACTGGTCATTACATTGGTGGTTACAGTACCCTCAAGGCTGAAATGGGTCAATAGATCAAAGATATAATCTGTATCCACTGTGAATCACTTTCTCTAGTAGCAGGAAATACAAAATTAAACCTATCTACATTAGGTACTTCAAAACAATCAAATGTACATTGTCATTTTATTTCATATACTATTAAATATCTTTGCATCCAAAGATTTTATCATTGGTATATCAGCAGAAAAGAATTCTAATAGGTATATACTTTGCTTCAAACATTTATTGACATAATAATAAATCATTTTAACAGGAGAAGAAATTCACATTTTTTTAAACACAGAGTTAACTCCCTCTACTGAATAAAAATACTTACAGATTAGCTTCCTTATAATAAGTGTACTTGACATTACATAACAAGTTATAATTTATAAAGATTTTCACATAATTTATGCTATTTAATCCTCATAACAACAATGTGTAATATTCGGGGCAGATAAGAACAGAACAAAGAAAACAAGGTCCAACCAAGCTGAGTGTTATGCACGCAAATAATCTCTGGAAAAAAGAGACCTCAGGTGTTTTGGTTACTCTTGGTCAATGTTTATTCTACATCATGTATGGAAGACTTTTTTTTTAATTTATTTTAATTGGAGGCTAATTACTTTAGATTATTGTATTGGTTTTGCCATACATTAACATGAATCTGCCACGGGTGTACATGTGTTCCCCATCTTGATCCCCCCTAGCACCTCCCTCCCCATCACATCCCTCTGTTTCATCCCAGTATACCAGCCCCGAGCATCCTATATCATGCATCGAACAGATGACTTTTTAAAGAAAAATATGTATATAGTGGAACTATATGTAATTTTGTTCTGGATTTTCCAAGTCTCCTTTAAATGCATTATCAAATTTCATAATTTAAAAAATAAAAAAGAGAAAAAGATTTTTAACAGATAAAATTACTATGCTGACAAAAAAAATTAAAAAATAAATATATATTATATATATATATATATATATATATATATATATATATATAGTACTTTCTGACCCAGAAAAGAAAAAAAAGAAAAATTAGAATGTTAGAATGGGAAGATAATATGTAAAAAACAAACAAACAAACAAAAAAAAGCATAATTTTCAAAAAGGGCTTCCCTAGTGTTCAGTGGCAAAGAATCAGCCTGTCAATGAAGGAGATACGAATTTGAACCCTGGGTCAGGAAGATCCCCAGCAGAAGTAATGGCAACCCACTCCAGCATTCTTGCCTGGAAATCCCATGGACAGAGGAGCCTGGCAGGCTACAGTACATGGGGTGGCAAAAGAGCTGAACATAATTTAGCAACTAAACAACAAAATTTTCAATAAATATGTGAAACACACTTAAGATTACCTGGTGTAGCACCTTTAAAAGAGGGGTTTTTTATGGATATTAACATACATTGCAAGAAGATTTTTAGAAATTTTTATTTAAGTGGATTTTAACTTCTTGAGAAATGGACATTAGCTCTAGAAATAGGAGTTTGGAACTTTCACTGCTATGATAAATCTTTTTGTAAAAGTAATAATTAGCAATTACTGAACATTTTAAAAAAATCAGTACTGGGTGTTCATTGGAAGGACTGATGCTAAAGCTGAAGCTCCAATACTTTGGCCACCTCATGAAGAGTTGACTCACTGGAAAAGACTCTGATGGTGGGAGAGATTGCGAGCAGGAGGAGAAGGGGATGGCAAAGAATGAGATGGCTGGATGGCATCACCGACTCGATGGACATGAGTTTGAGTGAACTCTGGGAGTTGGTGATGGACAGGGAGGCCTGGCGTGCTGTGATTCATGGGGTCGCAAAGAGTCGGACACGACTAAGCGACTGAACTGAACCGAACTACAGAGTGCTGGGAGAAGTATCAATAACCTCACATATACAGATGACACCACCCTTATGGCAGAAAGTGAAGAAGAACTAAAGGGACTCTTGATGAGAGTGTGAAAGAGGAGAGTGAAAAAGTTGGTTTAAAGCTCAACATTCAGAAAACTAAGATCATGGCATCTGGTCCCATCACTTCATGGCAAATAGATGGGGAAACAGTGGCTGACTTCATTTTTCTGGGCTTCAAAATAACTGCAGATGGTGACTGCAGCCATGAAATTAAAAGACGCTTACTCCTTGGAAGGAAAGTTATGACCAACCTAGACAGCACATTAAAAAGCAGAGACATTACTTTGTCAACAAATGTCCGTCTAGTCAAGGCTATGGTTTTTCCAGTAGTCATGTATGGATGTGAGAGTAGGACTATAAAGAAAGCTGAGTGCCGAAGAATTGATGTTTTTGAACTGTGGTGTTGGAGAAGACTCTTGAGAGTCCCTTGGACTGCAAGGAGATCCAACCAGTCCGTCCTAAAGGAAATCATTCCTGGGTGTTCATTGGAAGGACAGATGTTGAAGCTGAAACTCCAATACTTTGGCCACATGATGTGAAGAGCTGACTCATTGGTAAAGACCCTGATGCTGGGAAAGATTGAGGGCAGGAGGAGAAGGGGACGACAGAGGATGAGATGGTTGGATGGCATCACCGACTCAATGGACATGTGTTTGGGTGAACTCTCGGAGTTGGTGATGGACAGGGAGGCCTGGCGTGCTGCGGTTCATGGGGTCACAAAGAGTTGGACACGACTGAGCGACTAAACTGTAACTGAAATTGAGCATTTTTCACTCTTTCCTATACAAATGGAAAGAATACACACCTGCAGATAATGTAAATAAACTTGAGGCATTCCAACAAGTACTGTAACATGTATACTCAAAGAGCATTCACATTATATTCTTTTATAATGCATCAGGAATGAAATACTAAGGCAAGTATTTTCAATCTCTCCCTAATTTAAAAACAAAAACAATCCGAATTCAGAAGGGTACTTGCTGCTTCTGTCTCCTGGTCTGATGAGAATGTGCATATCTTTCACTTCACTGGTTATATTGAAAACTTAAGTACAAAGACAATGTTTTTTGTTTCTTAAGGTAATCCCTTCAACGACACATACCAGAAACACTCAATAAATACTGGTTGAAAGAGTGAATGACTAGGTACAAGAAGCTTTGAAGAATTAGAAAGTTGTATTTCCCCCTCTCCCCCTCTCTGCCATTTTTTTCCCTTTAAAAAAAATCTTAAAATAATATTCAATTCTTCTGAAGTATACAAATCTAGCTAATTAGTACCTGTGCTACTGGAAAAAAACATGAAATTTAAAGCAAAGACTGTCACCACAGTTAAGAGTGTACCCCCAAAAAAATAGGGGTACACAACACTTGTAATCTATTTTTAAATCCTAACTCATTTAGCAACCATAAAATTTAACTTTGTGACAACTGGGGTGTCCGAAGGCAGCTAATAAGATACCTCTTATCACCCAGAATGCCCAGTCTGTATGCTGAGAAGCACACAGTCTCAGAAGAGGCAAATTTAAATTTGTTTTTGGATAAAAATTATCAGTGAACATTTCAATTATGAGTTACTTGGGTTAAATGTCCAACACCCAATCGTGGCTAGTCTGTTTATTAAATGACATGAAGACTTTGGTATCACAGTGATTTCTTATGAGCATCTTTCATCTTTTCATGTATCCTCCCCATCCATTCCACCCACACATATGTTAACAGATTGTGTTAGTTGCTCAGTAATGTCCGACTCTTGGTGAGCCCATCTACTGTAGCCTGCCAGACTCCTATGTCCATGGAATTCTTCAAGCAAGAATACTAGGGTGGGTTGCTGTTTTCTTCACCAGGGGAACTTCAAACCAAGGTCTCCTGCATTATAAGCAGATTCTTCACAGTCTGAGCCACCAGGGAAGCCCTTTAACAGATGAGATCTTAAGTATTTGTTTTTCGACATTCTGTTCTTAATCAAAGTAGCCATTGACATTTGGCTAGCTGCTGTATTTCCTTCCTAATACTCCAGTTTCAGGCAGTTGAACCAAAGTGTGGCCTAGTTTCACTCGAAATAAAATCTAGATACAGTAACATGGATCTTCTGCAAGGTTCTAATATTAGCATACTTTGTTATTTCCATGCTGCTGTAGAGCTCACAATGTTTAAGCAACTTCAATTCTTAGCTTTGATTATCTTCCATCTCAGATTCTGTTTATATATATATATATGTATATAGACAGATAGATAAAAGTATTAGACTCTAATTTGCCCACGTTGAAAAGTGTTTTTCCTACTTTCTTTGATTATCTAATCCTTATTCATCATTAAAGATTCAGCTTAAATATCAATTCCCCAGGGGAGCTTTCCCTGTCCTCCCAAACTAGGCTCCTCTGGGGATTCTCCAGGCAAGAATACTGAAGTGGGTTGCCATGCCCTCTTCCAAGGGATCTTCCAAACCCAGGGGTCAAACTTAGGTCTCCCACATTGCAGGTGGAATTTTTCAATCTGAGCCACCAGGGAAGCCCCTCCTTTAAGCATTTAGTATAATTAAAATGAACATTGGTTTATATTTGTCTCCCCTGTCTTCATGAAAATACAGACTATTTAGAAACCAGAAGGCTACATAAACCGTACTCTCATAAACTACATACAAAATAAACCCAATTCTATTTTAAAGAGTTAGGAATGTTTGGGGTTTTAGTGCCAAAGCTAGAACCTCAGCTTTCAATTCTAATTTGGATAAAATATGCTTAAATGTGAATTTAGTCATACTATAGTTTATCTGATTAATGAAGAAAAACTATCAGACTGTTTTAGCAGTTCAGAGAAGGTCTGAGTAGATATGAATTTCTAATTACCTTACAGAGATATTCTAAACAACAGAAACAGGGACTAATCATGAAATGCGAAATTTTTAATTTAAGAAATTTGAAGTATAGAACATGGCAGAAATTAGATTAAGAATTTTAGAATTAAGAAAAAAGTCTCAATTTAAAGAAAAGATAACCACTGTAAAATATTCATTCAATACTTCAATTTTCAATTCAGATGCCTCTAAGACATGCCTAAAATACAAAGATTATGTGTTGCGCCTGCTACTTGGTTAGGATTTCTGCTTTTTTGTTTTTTAACTAACGTAATTTCATTTCAAAGTATGTTTGTATAAAACCCATAATAGAACAAGCTATGCTGGCAAAGAAAGTAAGGTTTCTGTGGTTTTTATCCTACATGTCACTACTTTGCACATTTTTGTTTGTTTCCTTTAACTCCTGCAAAGATAAATGAGGCCATTTGAATTTTTGGTTGTTTTGATACAAATTTTTGTACAGTATATTAGATTTTCTCATTGTGATGTAAAGGAAATATCTAGTACCAGGAGCAAGACTTAGCTTTGGATTAAATCGAATAAGAATACAGGGGGAAATAAAATTTCACCATTACTGTAGTACCTAATATTTTCATATATCATATAAGATGACACCAGGAATGTATTAGTGCTGGTATACTATGATACAAACTGACGTTACCCACAATAATTTTAAAAGCACGATTCTTCAATTTCAAAAATAAATCTAGAGCTAGTATATAGATCTTCTTTACTTAGTTGTCAAAAGCAAGCACTAAACATTTAAATCTAGTATATGCACATCACATGTGACTGACTTAACTCTCCATTAAACTAGAAAACATAAAGCAGCTTTCAAAAACTAAAACAAAAACATTATAGTCTTGATGTGCAATTAACCCATTTTAGAAACTATAATAGCAGATACAGTAAATAGTAAATGACAGAAGATGGGTTCAGAAAAATGTTCACAGTGCTTAAGATTTACAGCTATTTCTGAAAAGTAAAGTCCTAAAACAGGGAAGAGTAAGACAGTGGTGAATCTATTTAGTAGTATAGGCATCTTTGAAGTGAATGTATGTGAATATATTAATGGCAAATGGGAATTTATCTTTTATGTGAGAACCAACAGAACCTGGGGTGATTTTTTTTTTTTGTCTTAAGATAAATAGGAGTCTTAAACAGGAAAACGCTGTGTGATCCTGCTAAGTCTGAAAACTTGAAAAGGGCATCCAGAATAGGGCTGTAAGCTAGTAAAATCAAAGGATTAGCACTTAGCATATCTAATGCTACCATATATAAAAATCATATTCTAATAATATTGTTTATTATTGATGCTTTTGAATTGTGGTGCTGGACTCTTCAGAGTCCCTTGGATTGCAAGGAGATCAAACCAATCAAACCTAAAGGAAATCAATCCTTAATATTCACTGGAAGGGACTGATGCCGAAGCTGAAGCTCCAATACTTTGGCCACCTGAAGCAAAGAGCCAACTCATTGGAAAAGACCCTAATGCTGGGAAAGACTGAAATCAAAAGAAGGGAGCAACAGAGGATAAGATGGTTGGATGGCATCACCAAATGAACCAATGGACATGAATTTGAGCAAACTCCAGGAGATAGTGAAGGACAGGGAAGCCTGTTGTGCTGCAGTCCATGGGGTAGCAAAGAGTTGGACATGACTTAGTGAATGAACAACAACAGTAATGTTTAAAGTAATAGTATCCAAGTTAATTTGTGTCTATAAAAATGAATATTTTAAGCTTCTTGGAAATACTCTTATACAACTAATTTACTAAGCATAAGAAAAGCATACAAAATGTGTCATCTATTAGCAAACTATAGTATTCTTTGACCCCCTCATCCTCCATTCCCCTGCTTCCCAGCCTAAGATATCTAAAAATAAATTTATACAAAGTGAGGGTCTTCAGAATAGCCTAATGGAAAAACACTAACTGGCCTTAGAGCCTGAAGACCGGAATCAAGTCCCAATGCCTCCATTTTCATCCCTCTGAATCTATGGAGAGATATTAAAGATAACAATCCCTGAACTCCTCAGTGGGTTGCTGGAGATTCAGATTTATTTAAGGTAATTTTTGACCTGAAACTTCCTATAGGTAATATCATTATCTTCTCTTTGCATTTGGAATCTCTTTGGCAACTGGGGTCTAGAGTAAGGAACAGAAAAGCCCATTTGCCAAATGCCAATTAACGAAAGGATCAATTAGCGGAATTCACAAGGTGTATCAGAAGTGTTTTTCTCAATTATTTTTAAAGTTTCAAATGCGTTCCCCTGAAATCGTGCAACTCTCATTGGGGCTTGAACCCATGTTCTTTTTACCAAAGATCACACACTTGGTCTCAGGACTTAAGGTCGGGTTTTTGATATCTCACTGCAGAAAGAATTCAGGGAAAGATAAAGTGATAGGTAAGAAGTGGATTTATTTAGAGAAAAACAGAGTGTGGCTCATTTCAGAAGGCAAGAGTGGCACCAGGCTATGGGGTTGTCAGTTTTTATAGGGAAGGGTGATTTCATAGGCTAATGAGTGGGAGGAGTATTTCAGCTACTTGGGGGAAGGGCTGGGGATTTTCAAGAATTTGGCCACTGCCCACTTTCTGACCATTATTGTCGGCCTTGGAACTGCCATGGCATTAGTGGGTGTGTCAGTTGGCAAGCTAATGTATTACAAATAGCATATAATAAGGCGCAAGGTCCACTGGAAGTCAAAATCTAGCACCATCTTAGACTTAATTGGTTCTAACCAGCTCTTGTCATGTTCTATGGCTATGTCATTCTTTTAAACGTTGTGCCCTTCCCCCTTCCCTCTGGTTTTGCCATTGGATTGGCAGAACAAAAGTAACTAGAGCTCTAGGCTTTTGCAGACCTCAGCCTCTTAACTCTTCCATCTGAAATAGGAGGAAACGGGGCAGGACACAAAAGCTGGATAATGAAGAAAGGGCCCAGCAGTTGGGATGCAATAAAAACTGGCTGGAACCAGCTGAAATCAAAGTGCTTTGAAAACAGTCTGGTTATTGGCCTCTAGTTCATTATACCTTCATTGCAATACTAAAAATCACTACCTTTTATCCAAAAGAATTCTGAGGAGGCCCATACAAGGCCAAAAAAGTGGGCAGTGGCCCAATTCCTTGAAAATCACCCTTCCCCTAAGTAACAAGAATATTTCTCCCATTCATTAGTCTATGAAATTACTTAGCCCATAAAAACCATGGACCCCAGGACCTGGAGCTGCTCTCACCTTCTGAGAAAGACAGGATTCTTCCTGTGGAATACGGATCTCTAAAGTTACTTTACATTCACTCTGGCTCGCTCCAGGGACCCTCATTCGGGGGTCCTTTATAAGGGCCCCTGCAGGTCCCAGGACATTCCCTCTTCTGCAACACATCTAATCTCCTGCCTCAGTCTGGTTCTCAGACTTCCTATTCTCAAGGATTAGCAACCCAGACCAGTATATCAACTCCCCTTTGTTATCTTTCCCTCTTCATCAAAACCTCCTCCTTACCCAGCTCCCTCTAGCCCAGTGGCAAGGAGCTGGGTAAAAACAAATATTCCTCAAAATGCTGTTACAAAGAAAGTATGAAAATGAGTCAAGTAAAATCTGACAACTGTGAACACCAACCAAAAAGCACCGCATTCACTTTAAGTGCCATAAGCTGGATATTAACATACTCAAAAGAAGAATACAACTAATAATTTTAAGAACTATGTTCCTTAAAACAAAGTTTTGGTAAGTTGGATCAATTTGACCAACAAGACACTTGAAAAAGCTTAGTAGCACAGGAACCATTTGCTAACGGTCTTTGAAATCTTCAGGGCCTAGCACATTCAAAAGACGTTTGATGTCTGTTTTATTTCAACCTGTTAAATTTTAATTAAAATCAATTACAACTGCAGGTTTAAAATATGAAATTCACACATAGCTGACATGCTAAAACTAAGTTTATACAGGTAAGTAATATACATTTTTAACTCAGTACTAACTGCTGCTGCTGCTGCTGCTAAGTCACTTCAGTCGTGTCCGACTCTGTGTGACCCCATAGACAGCAGCCCATCAGGCTCCCCTGTCCATGGGATTCTCCAGGCAAGAACACTAGAGTGGGTTGCCATTTCCTTCTCCAATGTGTGAAAGTGAAAAGGGAAAGTGAAGTCGCTCAGTCATGTCTGACTCGTAGTGACCCCATGGACTGCAGCCTACCAGGCTCCTCCGTCCATGGGATTTTCTAGGCTAGGAATCTGAATTTAAAAGTTTTAACTACCATAGAAAACAAAACATTACCATCAGTCTGTTCTGTGATTCATCTACAGCGCAATTCGTAGAGCACATGTACAATCATTTACCTTTCAAAATCCAAATACTGATTAACTAGAATGACTGTTTGGCATGAATTATGGTTCAGTTCAGTCGCTTACTCGTGTCCGACTCTTTGCGACCCCATGAACCACAGCACGCCAGGCCTCCCTGTCCATCACCAACTCCCAGAGTTCACTCAAACTCATGTCCATCGAGTGGGTGACGCCATCCAGCCATCTCATTCTCTGTCGTCCCTGTCTCCTCCTACCCCCAATCCCTCCCAGCATCAGAATCTTTTCCAGAGAGTCAACTCTTCACATGAGGTGGCCAAAGTATTACAGTTTCAGCTTTAGCATCAGTCCTTCCAATGAACACCCAGGATTGATCTCCTTTAGAATGGACTGGTTGGATCTCCTTGCAGTCCAAGGGACTCTCAAGAGTCTTCTCCAGCACCACAGTTCAAAAGCATCAATTCTTCGGCACTCAGCTTTCTTCACAGTCCAACTCTCACATCCATACATGACCACTGGGAAAACCATAGCCTTGACTAGACGGACCTTGGTTGGCAAAGTAATGTCTCTGCTTTTTAATATGCTATCTAGGCTGGTCATAACTTTCCTTCCAAGGAGCAAGCGTCTTTTAATTTCATGGCTGCAATCAGCATCCGAAGTGATTTTGGAGCCCAAAAAAATAAAGTCTGAAACCCAAATAAGACGGTAGGTATTGGGAGGGGGTATTAGAGGGCTGCTGCTGCTAAGTCGCTTCAGTCGTGTCCGACTCTGTGCGACCCCATAGACGGAAGCCGACCAGGCTCCGCCGTCCCTGGGATTCTCCATGCAAGAACACGGGAGTGGGTTGCCATTTCCTTCTCCAATGTGTGAAAGTGAAAAGTGAAAGTAAAGTCACTCAGTCGTGTCCGACTAGTAGCGACCCCATGGACTGCAGCCTACCAGGCTCCTCTGTCCAAGCGATTTTCTAGGCAAGAGTACTGGAGTGTATTAGAGGGCAGACACACTGAAATCATAATCACAAAAAACTAGTTGATTTGATCATATGGACCACAGCCCTGTCTAACTCAATGAAACTGAGCCATGCCGTGTGGGGCCACCCAAGACTGACGGGTCATGGTGGAGAGGTCTGACAGAATGTGGTCCACTGGAGAAGGGAATGGCAAACCTCTTCAATATACTTGCCTTGAGAACCCCATGAACAGTATCAAAAGGCAAAATGATAGGATACTGAATGAGGAATTCCCTAGGTCCGTAGTTGCCCAGTATGAAGGGATGGAGCCAAAGCAAAACCAATACCTAGTTGTGGATGTGACCGGTGATAGAAGCAAGGTCCGATGCTGTAAAGAGCAATATTGCATAGGAACATGGAATGTTAGGTCCATGAATCAAGGCAAATTGGAAGTGGTCAAACAGAAGATGGCAAGAGTCAACGTTGACATTCTAGGAATCAGTGAACTAAAATGGACTGGAATGGGTGAATTTAACTCAGATGACCATTATATCTACTACTGTGGTCAGGAATCCCTTAGAAGAAATGGAGTAGCCATCATGGTCAACAAAAGAGTCCGAAATGCAATACTTGGATGCAATCTTAAAAACAACAGAATGATTTCTGTTCATTTCCAAGGCAAACCTTTCAATATTACAGTCATCCAAGTCTATGCCTCAACCAGTAATGCTGAAGAAGCCGAAGTTGAACAGTTCTATGAATTATGGTATGTTGCAGTAAATCTAACTTTCAGTTTAAACTTTTCATGACTGCACTACCTTTCTTCAGTTATTTAAACCCATGCTGATAACAATACTTCTGAAAAAGAAGCATCCACATTCCTGTTTCAAAAAGTACATTCCAAAAAACAAAGATCTTGCTGCCTTCTGAGGATTATCATTATGAATAGCATTTATCACTGTACCTCACAATGGAATGGATGGGGAGGAGGGGTGAGAAAGATAAGATCTAGGCAAAATCTTTGCTCATCTCATTACCTAATCTCAGAATCGAGATAGCACGCACACCAAACATTATCTGCTTTATTAATTTCTATTTCAGTTGCTCTTTAAACTATCATTTATAAATGTAGAAAATCAATATGTTTGAAAATAACTTTGTTACATGCCTCAGAGAATGAAGCAATGACTATAATTAAAATCATAAGACATAATAATAGTTCTTACTGACCTCGGACAGTTCACACAGAGACAGACACTATGGGATGAGAATCCGGAATAAACAGGTAAAAATGAAGAGCTTCTACTTTTCCCCTTTCTAGGCTTTCTCTGTGAATGAAGAGCAAACTGAAAATGAAATAGGCAAAAAGCAGGAAACATGGTAGCCTCTTAAAGTATCTACCAGCTGCATAACATGATGGTTAAGAGAAAAGATCCTTGAGTGAAATTACCTGGGTGGATCCACTTAACTAGCTACATATTCTTGGGAAAAGTTACTTAACTTCTCCATGCCTCAGTTCAGGCCTCTATAAAATAGAATACAAATATTACTTACTTCATTGAGCGGTGGTGATAAAACTGAGCAGGATCCTATGGAGGGCCCACTTGGGCACAAATCCTTTCCAGGTCTCCAGTTTCTACTTTGTAGGAAATAAGCTTCATTCAGCCTCTAAGTCCTTGCCTGAATATTAAAGGTCAGTTTCAAATGGTTGCTAATCTAGAAAATGAGGGAATACAGAAACAAAAGAGGAGCCATCTAGAAACAATAGTGCAGCAAAGACACAAGATCCTGGTTCCTCCTCCAGGAATATACATAACAAGACCTTTGAGATCTCAGCAAGAACGAAGGCCCCACCCAGATGGAGGCTGGTAACTTCAGGCTGAGCTCGAGATTCCTGGAGCACTGCCCTGTTACCTCTGTTCAGTTCAGCTCAGTCACTCAGTCGTGTCTGACTCTTTGTGACCTCATGGACTGCAGCAGGTCAGGCCTCCCTGTCCATCACCAACTCCCTTAGTTTACTCAAACTCATGTCCACTGAGTCGGTGATGCCATCCAGCCATCTCATCCTTACCTCACCAACAACCAATCAGAAGCAAGTCACACACTCTGCAGCCCTCACCCCAAATTCTGCCTATAAAAACTTCTCCCTGAAAACCACTAGGGAGTTTGGGGTTTGGGGGCATGAGCCACTTGTTTTCCTTGCATGTCTCTGCTGAAAACACTGCTTCGGTTTGTTTGGCAGCTTTGTGCATGGGGCATAGGACAATGCTTGGTACACAGTAAGGGTTCAATAAAGATAACATATTATTAATCATCTCATCAGGCAAACTTTCTCTGGATTGGGTCTATATACTTTAAAAAAAATGCTTTTTTAGATATCAGATCAACTTGATGCAAATTCACCATGTTATGACAGTTAACACTATAAGGATCCAGTCCAATGAAGTTTAGTATTTCCTGTATCAGGAGCCCCTAGTCTAAATAACTGAACCCGAAGGAAAGAAATGGGCTTCCCTGGTGGCTCAGAGGTTAAAGCATCTGCCTCCAATGCGGGAGACCCAGGTTCGATCCCTGGGTCGGGAAGATCCCCTGGAGAAGGAAATGGTAACCTGGTAGGCTACAGTCCACGGGGTCACATAGAGTCGGACACAACTGAGCGATGGAACAGAAGGAAAGAAATATCACATGGTGTCAAGGAATAATTTTCCCAGTTTTTTTCTACAAGAACAGAATTAGAAATGATGGGAAAACGCGATATATGAGTCCCTTTAGTGTTACATTAAAAAAAGAAAAACAGAAGCTTTTCTAATTATTCTACTACACTTTCCTAAGAAAATATTCTACATTTGAAGAGACACTAACAGGTTACTGAGGGCTTCCCTGGTGGCTCAGTGGTAAAGAATCCACCTGCCAATGCAGGAGATACAGATTGGATCCCTGGGTTGGGAAGATCCCCTGGTGAAGGAAATGACAACCCACTCCAGTATTCTTGCCTGGAGAAATTCCATGGTAAAAGGGCCTGGCGGACTACAGTCCATCTGCGGTCACAAAGAGTAGGACATAACTGAGCGACTAACAACAACAAAAAGTTACTGAGCTATTAAGCAATATAAAGGTTACTGCATTCTTCTTAACAAGTGTTTTACATATGTTCTACGTGAATAGAAAAGGAATTTGTTCATTATTCATTCACAGATAGTTTTTGGAATATTTTCCATGTAATTATTTTCAATCCAAAGTATTCCAAATTTCTAGTAACTTCATCATTCATGAGGAAAGATTTTTATCAGATATAGCCTCCTGACAAATAACAGTTAAGTAAAAGGGGCCATGGCAAATAGGGAAAAACTGGAAACAATGGCAGACTATTTTCCTGGATTCCAAAAATCACTGCAGACGGTGACTGCACCCATGAAATTAAAAGACACTCGTTCCTTGGAAGAAAAGCGATGACAAACATAGCGTATTAAAAAGCAGAGACATCACTTTGCTGACAAAGGTCCATATAGTCAAAGCTATGTCTTTTCCAGTGACAGTTGGACCATAAAGAAGACTGAGCCCCGAAGAATTATGCTGTTGAACTGTGGTGCTAGAGAAGACTCTTCAGAGTCCCTTGGACATCAAGGAGATCAAATGAGTCAATCCTAAAGAAAATCAACCCTGAATATTCATTGGAACTACTGATGCTGAAGCTCAAGTTCCAATAATTTGTCCACCTGATTGAAAAGCTGACTCGCTGGGAAATACCCAGATGCTGGGAAAGATTGAGGGCAAGAGGAGAAGGGGGCAACAGAGGATGAGATGGTTGAATGGCATCACTGACTCAGTGGACATGGGTTTGAGCCAACTCAGGAAGATAGTGAAGTACAGGGAAGCCTGGTGTGCTACAGTCCATGGGGTTGCAAAGAGTTGGACATGACTTAGTGACTGAACAAAAACAAAAAGGGTCAAAACCAAAAAATGTTTAAATTAAGTAGATAATAAAAAATAAGAATATATTTTTTCTGTTTTGGTCATGCTGCATGGCATGCAGGATCTTAGTTCCTGGACAAGGGATGGAATACATGCCCCCTGCATTGGAAGTATGGAATCTTAACCACTGGACCACCAGAGAAGTCCCAAAATAAGAATATCTTTACTAGTAATCAGAAAAAAAGCGGTATCATTAAGTCTCGGCCCTATGCAAACAATGGGCATCCTTGAAGAAAGAAGTACCTTGAGGGAAATTTTGAAAACAATGTTCATGCTTTACATACCAGATTCAAAGAAATCTTTTTAAAATACCTGAAAAATATATTATATAATATCAGAAATCCATCATCCCAATGTTATTTGTCATAAATAATGTTCTAGATAATAATTGTGATAACTAAAGAAGAGACAAATGATAGTTTTGTTGGCATTTAATGAAGTTAAGATTTAGGATATCATTCTCTTACCTTGATCCCCAAAACTCTTATGGAAAAAATTATCACCTCTCCTATGACTATTATTTATCACTTGAGAACCTCTCAGCCAAGAGGCTTGTGCCTTTAAGATTCTCTTCAAAAAGATAGAGTAAAAGTGAATGCACTTTACCATGAGCCTTCTCAGTTTCCTACCTTTTCCCAAAAATATTCTCAGCAAGGCAGACATGAAAATTACTTTAATGATATGCTTAATGTTGACTGATTTTGAACAAACTATCCATTTACTTACAACAAGCTGAAATGCATGAAATCGCCAAAGACCTCAACCCTATATCCATTTGTTCAACAAAAACATTTACCATTGCTTGCTTTGGAACATGCACATTGTTAGGCATTGTAGAAATAAAGATGTGGAATATGCTCTGAAGATCTACATGAGGTATAGCTCTAGAACAGATTAGTACAGGAATAAAAAATAGTAGTAGCTGACAAAGACATAAAAAATATCATCATCGTCACCATAAAATGTTCCTGCCTGACAACATACATTTTCACTTAAAATGCTATGGGAGGGGGACTTGGAGACCAAGGGCATAATCCTATTTTCTCTCCATTACCTACTAACCTAGTTATCATACCATAGAGAGAGAACCACCTTTAAAGGCTATAGGATCACATCAGCAAGGTAGATGGGACAACACAAATGATCCAATGTATTTCACTACCTTGTGCAATTCTTCAACATCATTTTTAAAGAGTAGCCTTGGATCACTCATAAAACAAAGAGAACAATAACAACGGCAACTACTATTCATTGAATACTGATCACATGTGCAGGGAATGCGCTCAGGCACTTTATATACATCCTCTCTTAACCTTTATATCAACCTTCAAGGTAAGCACTATCTTCCACGTTAGAGATAAAGAAACTAAGGTTCTGTCACTCAGTGACTTGCTTACGGCTACAAAGCTGTTAAGATGTAGAGCCAAAATTGGTATACAGATCTGCCTGGTTCCAAAGTTCCCACATTCTTTCCATTATCCTTCACTGCCTTGTCGACACTGCATTCAGTATCCCTTAAGGCAGCCATTCCATATCTGGGCATCTTGAGTTATCAGTCACTTAGTTCTTTTAGTGATGTGAAACATGCCTCACAGCAATGTATTCCTTGGTTCTATTTATTCCTTTTGGGCCTGCTTCTATACCACACTTCTTTAGACACTGGAAATTGCTAGAAGGACCTGCTATGAGTTTCTTCTTAGATTTTGTCTTTTCACCCACAGAGACAGCAGCAAAGAATGAGGGCCATGGAATGGGGATGGGGACAAAGGAGAGGTAGCAACTAAAACAACAAGTCAACAATAAAAGGCAATGTATATATACACAAGAAATGCACCTAAGCCAGGATATCCTCTCTCAAGAAACACTTATTAACACAGTTATTGATTCCACTAGAACTGAATGTTCCAGCAGTTGCAGTGGCTATGCCATTAAAATAGGTACAATGCAGACCTCAAGTTAGGCATTCCAAAAGCAATTGAGCTTTCAGATAGAATTCCTACTGTACTTTGAAACATGGGACCAAAGTCTCTGCCAGATTCCCTTAAAAAAAAAAACAACTATCTTTTACATAACACTTGAGACTTTACAAAATATGGTTAAAGAACACTAAATATATCATTAGAAAAATATTTGCACTATTGATTCAGCCAGAAGATTCTGCAGAGATTCAAATGCAAATTATAGTACTTAAGACATGCATATTTTAGCACTGCTTGCTTTGTTCAATGTGGGAAATTAGAAACTGGACTAAATGAATATGAATATAACTGGATACATTTATATGTTTGCTTTAGTTCAAAGTTTAACTCAGGATATATTGCAAGTTTCATAATTGAGGGAACTCAAACATATATAACATGTAGTGCTATCATGGAGATCCAAAGAAATGGACTGCTTGAAGTAAAACCTTTTTCTTCCTGCCACTGTCAGGACTTTTCACACCTATAAAGCACTATAAAAGGTGCTTTTGCTACAACGTGTTCTTTATATTACGTAAAATGACAAAGACCAAAAGTGAAATATAAAAACATTCCTGCCATATGCAAATTGGTGTCAAGAGCTTCATTGAATAAAATTCATCCCAATTAATAATTGTAAATGTACAGTTTCCCGTCTTCATTATTCTACATGAAATAACTATTTGTTAATTGGGCTTAACAGAGACAGAAACAGGGAAAATTATTAACCATCTCATTAAAGAAAAGGGTATCACATCTCTCGCTGTCTTGTGAACATGGAAATGGTGCCTCATCATTAAATCGACTTCTACATACTTAAATGGAGAGCCACTGAGATGGTACTGTTCTTTATTTACTGTTCTTTATTCTTTTCCCTAGAAGTCAGCCTTGGTTTTGGCTAATAGGATTAATGTTGTTTTAATCAGGTACTCACTCCAGTGTCTGTGTGAAAAGTAGTCAGTTGAAGGGGAGCAGAATTTCCACCCCAAAATATGTCACTTTGGCACGAGGATCATTTTGACATAAAGGCAATCAAAACCAAGAAGATTCAGAAAACCTCTTTACCTCCCCATCTCCTGACCAGCTGCCTAAATTTACACTGGAAAGAAGGCCTGTAACAAGAAGAGAGCTTTGACCACAGGTCAGCCCTGATGGCTGAACAGGTAGAGAATCTGTCAATATAGGAGACAAAGAGATGTGGGTTCGATCCCTGGGGCCAGGAAGATCCTCTGGAGAAGAAATGGCAACCCACTCCAATATTCTTGCCTGGAAAATTCCAGGGACAGAGAAGTCTGGCAGGCTACAATCCAAAGATTCAGACATGACTGAGTACACATGCACCTTTTTACCTAAGAAGCTTATCTGCATAGCAAGACAACCTTTAGTTTTCTAAACATCTCCTCTCTTCTTCCTGTGAATCACTCTCCTCTCCTCTGTATCCTCCAGATCTCTAACTCTGTCCTAAGTTCAGGATGCTATATAGGCCTCAACTGCCTGAATGCCTTTGGGTCTCCTATTTATGGCATTCCCAAACATCCAAAATTAAATGTTTTTCTCTTGTTTATGTGTTATGTTCATTTGATTATTAGACAATCCAAAGAACCTAGAAGGGTAGAATAAAAATTTCCCCTCCCCTTACACAGTGTATTATTTGCAAAGGGTTGAATACCTATCTCTGAAGACACTAGACATCAACTTCTAAGCAGTATTCCACTTATAAACAAGAACAAGTGATATTAGACAGCTATCACTTTAATTTGGCAGAAAAATTGTAATGCTTCCTTAAGATATTTACAGCACTTTCTAACTTAAAAATCTGGAAAGAAAATATGAGAAATTTATGACAGGAAGACAAAAATTTTTTAGAAGGAGAGGTTCTTGCTACTAAAAATGTTTAATGATTGACTGCCTCCAGGATAAGTGGGGCCAGGCCATATGTAAAACCAGGATTAATGACGGGATAAGAAGAAATGTGTTTCCATACCAAAGTGTTTTTAAATAAATCTTAAAATGTTATTTTTCATATATCATAACCACAACTGAATTATAAGGAGACTGTTAAACCTTGCTAGCTTTTAAGAGTTTTGGCTTCCGTAATGAATGGTGTGATCAGTGTTTTCAATGAATGGGGGTTCAGAGAGGGTTGGTGTATTTATGTTAAACAGTACTTCCTCTGCAATACACTAAATATCCCTGAAAAATCTGTGTGTCAACATAAATTTCCTAGACTCATTTGGGTTTACTGTTATCAACAAAACCATACGAAAGAGAGCTATCACCATGTACTATGGTGGGTTAGGAAATTTTATTGCCAAAAACAGTTCAGCATTTTGATCTTCAGAGTTTATATATAAATCAATGACAATTTTACTATTGATATTAAAAAGATGAGTTTTATTTTGTTATCTTTTTTTCAGCTGAAACCAAACAAAAAAAAAATGTGACTTTCCTAAAAGTAAAGTGAAATAAATGACTTGGTGAAAAATATTAACATCATTTAAAAGGTGTGACAGAGTGACTATTGCCTTCAAATTGTGCATTTAAGCAAGCATGCTTGAAGAAAAATAAGCCACTTCACATATGTAAAGCTTATGCATAACTGAAAAGAAGGAACTGATTGATGGCAGTTTAAATTATTACAATATGTTTTCATTTAGCATGTGTAGCCAAGAATTAGGAATGTGGATTTTGGGTACCTATTGATAGAGCAGTTTTGAAATTCATCTTTGTACTACTTATGAAATATGTTTGCTAATAAAATTAATGGAGTAACAGAGTACAGAAAGATTATTGAAATTAGTTATTGGCATACTGAACGGGAGTGTGCTTTGGGGGAGCTGGAGAAATATATTATATACTTGAATGCTAATCTATCACTTATTTGGGCTTCCCACGTAGCTCAGTGGTAAATAACCTGCCTGCCAATGCTGGAGACTCAGGAGATGCCAGTTTCATCCCTGTGTCAGGAAGATCCCCTGGAGGAGTAAATGGAAATCCATTCCAGATTCTCTTGCCTGGAGAATCTCATGGACAGAGGAGCCTGGTGGGTTATAATCCAAAGGATCGCAAAGAGTCAGACACAACAGAGCATGCACGCACAGAAACATGCATGCCACCACTTATTTACTTTGGAATTTAAGCAAGTCACTTAACCTCTTCAAGCCTTAATTTATGAATCTCAGGTTCCCTACCTCATAGGGCCCTGTGAAAAATGAAAGTGTTAGCTGCTCAGTCTTGTCTGACTCTTTGCAACCCCACGAATTATAGCCCACCAGGCCCCTCTGTCCATGCGATTCTCCAGGCAAGAATACTGGAGAGGGTAGCCACTGCCTTCTCCAGGGGATCTTCCCAATCCAGAGATCGAACCCAGGTCTCCTTCATTGCATGCAGATACTTTACTGTACAAGCCACCAGGGAAGCCCAGAGCCCTGTGAGGACTACATAAATTACACCACTCAACTAATGCTAGTTTTCCACCTCTTTCCAAAATACTTCTAGAGCCCCAACTTACTGACAAATAATTGGTATGCTAATTACTAAAAGACTTTATACATTTAGTAAAGCAGGGTTCCTAAGGTTCTCTACTGGACAATGCTGTTATTCTACTCCCAATCATTATATTTCTTTCCAAGAAAAATTCTGTAATTAGGGCTTCTAATAATTTAGGAGTCTTTCCAACTAGACTCATGTTTTACTAACTTGCATTTCACATAAGTACATTACCAATAATAACCTTTCCAAGCTTTAGTATACACCAATATAAGGGAAGAGGAACATAAGCAGCTTGATTAAACTAGTGCACCTTGGAGAAGTAAGAATTATCAGGTCAAAATGACTCATCATGCTTAACTCGGTTAATCTAGTTAGCCAAGATTATTACTGCTCACAACCACCAAAGTTTCTTTCTTTACCCTGAGTTTGTACTTTCAAATCTAAGGAGGCATCCTTCAGTCACACCTAGATTCAGATCCCACATCTGCCATTTACTACGTGGGTGATTTGGGTAATTGACTTTGCTTAGCTTCAATATCCTCATCTTTAAAATGAGGAAACTCTACCAATTGCACAAGGTTATTGGCTATACTAAATGAAATTATACATATAAAGCACCTACTAGGCATTTAATGGGCTTCCCTGGTGGCTATGAGGTTAAAGTATCTGCCTGCAATGCGGGAGACCAGGGCTCAATCCCTGGGTCGGGAAGATCCCCTGGAGAAGGAAGTGGCAACCCACTCCAGTATTCTTGCCTGGAGAATCCCATGAAGGGAGGAGCCTGGTAGGCTACAGTCCACCAGGTTGCAAAGAGTCGGACACAACTGAGCTACTTCACTTTCACTTTTCAGGCATTTAATACATGTTGGTTTCCTCCCCATATGGAACTGATAAGTTAGAATTCCAGCAGGAGCTCCAATGGATTTTAAAAGCTGTAAACAACATAGAAATCCACAAATATTTACTACACCGCTACTATATTCTACGCCAGTGCTGGAGTTGCATATATAAACCACATATAGCGAGCATAGGGCCTGGAACCTAGATGCTCAATAAATACTAGTTGTGTTTCTTTCCAGCCCAAGGAGTTTACTATCAAACAAGCAAGAGACATCAAACTACCGTAAAATATGAAAAGTGAGAAACCTGAGGATAAAAACAAAAGAACATCAAAACCAAAGGATAATTCCAATGGATCGGAGGGACACTGAGTAAAACAACAGTGACCTTTAAAATGGCTAAAGGGAGGAGGGCATTCCATGAATGAAGAACATCAGGAACAGAGGCAAGAAAGTTTCCATTGCACTGGGAAATATAAAACAGTTATAAAACAGTTAGCCAGAGTGTTGATGTTCCTGGTTGTTCAGGGGAAGGGGGGAAATGGGGAGTACGGAGGAAGTGAATGACAGTCAACGCAGATGGAAAGCCAGGAGGCTATGAAGTCTGTCTGTCACACTGAGCTGGACTGTTGCTAAACAACAAAGAACAACAGGATTCAATTTATTTTTTAAATAATAATTTTGGAGTCACTTTCAAGGGGTAAGGGGTACAATCTGGGTTCAGTTCAGATCAGTAGCTCAGTTGTGTCTGACTCTTTGCGAACCCATGGACTGCAGCATGTCAGGCTTCCCTGTGCATCACCAACTCCTGGAGCCTACACAAACTCATGTCCATCGAGTCGGTGATGCCACCTAACCATCTCATCATCAGTCAGCCCCTTCTCCTCCTGATTTCAATCTTTCCCAGCATCAGGGTCATCTCTAATGAGTCAGTTCTTCCCATCAGGTGGCCAAATTATTGGAGTTTCAGCTTCAGCATCAGTCCATCCAATGAATATTCAGGACTGATTTCCTTTAGGATGGACTAGTTGGATCTCCTTGCAGTCCAAGAGACTCAAGAGTCTTCTCCAACACCACAGTTCAAAAGCATCAGTTCATGGAACTCAGCTTTCTTTACAGTCCAGCTCTCACATCCACATGACTACTGGAAAAACCATAGCATTGACTAGACAGACTTTGTTGCCAAAGTAATGTCTCTGCTTTCTAATATGCTGATTACGCTGGTCATAGCTTTGCTTCCAAGGAGCAAGCGACTTTTAATTTCATGGCTGCAGTCACCATTGGCAGTGATTTTGGACCCCGAAAAAAAATAAAGTCAGTCATTGTTTCCATTGTTTCCCCATCTACTTGCCAGCAAGTGATGGGACCGGATGCCATGATCTTAGTTTTCTGAGTGTTGAGTTTTAAGCCAACTTTTTCACTCTCCTCTTACATTCATCAAGAGGCTCTTCAGTTCTTCTTCACTTTTTGTCATAAGGGTGGTGTCATCTGCATATCTGAGATTATTGATATTTTTCCCAGCAATCTTGATTCCAGCTTGTGCTTGATCCAGCCCAGTATTTTGCATGATATACTCTGCATATAAGTTAAATAAGCAAGGTGAAAATATTCTAATGTGGGACCAGTCTGTGGTTCCATGTCCAGTTCTAACTGCTGCTTCTTGACCTGCATACAGTTTCTCAGGAGGCAGGTCAAGTAGTCTGGTATTTGCATCTCTTTCAGAATTCTCCACAGTTCATTGTGATCCACACAGTCAAAGGCTTTTGCATAGTCAATAAAGCAGAAGTAGATGTTTTTCTGGAACTCTCTTGCTTTTTCGATGATCCAATGGATGTTGGCAATTTGATCTCTGGTTCCACTGCCTTTTCTAAATACAGCTTGAACATCTGGAAATTCATGATCCACAAACTACTGAAGCCTGGCTTAGAGAATTTTTTTTTTTTGACTTAGAGAATTTTGAGCATTACTTTGCCAGCGTGTGAGATGTGTGCAATGGTGCAGTAGTTTGACCATTCTTTAGTAGTGCCCTTCTATGAGATTAGAATGAAAACTGAACTTTTCCAGTCCTATGGCCACTGCTGAGCTTTCCAAATTTGCTGGCATATTGACTGCAGCACTTTCATATCATCATCTTTCAGGATTTGAAGTAGCTCAACTAGAATTCCATCACCTCCACTAGCTTTGTTTGTAGTGATGCTTTCTAAGGCCCACTTGACTTCAAATTCCAGGATGTCTGACTCTAGGTGAGTGATCACACCATCGTGGTTATCTGGGTCATGAAGATCTTTTTTGTACAGTTCTGTGTATTTTTGCCACCTCTTCTTAATATCTTCTACTTCTGTTAGGTCCATACCATTTCTGTCCTTTATCGTGCCCATCTTTGCATGAAATGTTCCCTTGGGATCTCTAATTTTCTTGAAGAGATCTCTAGTCTTTCCCTATTATTTTGCTCTATTTCTTTGCACTTATCACTGAGGAATGCTTTCTTATCACTCCTTGCTATTCTTTGGAACTCTGCATTCAAATGGGTATATCTTTCATTTTCTCCTTTGCCTTTCCCTTCTCTTCTATTCTCAGCTATTTGTAAAGTCTCCTCAGACAACCATTTGGTCTTTTTGTATTTCTGTTTCTTGGGGATGGTCTAGATCACTGCCTCTTGTACAATGTCATGAACCTCTGTCCATTGTTCTTCAGGCACTCTATCAGATCTAATCCCTTGAATCTATTTGTCATTTCCACTGTATAATCGTGGCCACAGGACTGGAAAAGGTCAGTTTTCATTCCAGTCCCAAAGAAAGGCAATGTCAAAGAATGCTCAAACTACCACACAATTGCACTCATCTCACACACTAGTAAAATAATGCTTAAAATTCTCCAAGACAGGCTTCAGCAATACGTGAACCATGAATTTCCAGATGTCCAAGCTGGTTTTGGAAAAGGCAGAGGAACCAGAGATCAATTTGCCAACATCCAATGGATCATTGAGAAAGCAAGAGAGTACCAGGAAAACATCTATTTCTGCTTCATTGACTATGCCAAAGCCCTTGACTGTGTGGATCACAATAAACTGTGGAAAATTCTGAAAGAGATGGGAATCCCAGACCACCTGACCTGCCTCTTGAGAAACCTGTATACAGGTCAGGAAGCAACAGTTAGAAATGGACATGGAACAACAGACTGGTTCCAAATAGGAAAAGGAGTACATCAAGGCTGTATATTGTCACCCTGTTTATTTAACTTATATGCAGAGTATATCATGAGAAACGCTGGGCTGGAGGAAGCACAAGCTGGAATCAAGACTGCTAGGAGAAATATCAATAACCTCAGATATGCAGATGACACCACCCTTATGGCAGAAAGTGAAGAAGAACTAAAGAGCCTCTTGATGAAAGTGAAAATGGAGAGTGAAAAAGTTGGCTTAAAGCTCAACATTCACAAAACTAAGATCATGGCATCCGGTCCCATCACTTCATGGCAAATAGAGGGGGAAACAGTGGCTGACTTTATATTTTTGGGCTCCAAAATCACTGCAGATGGTGATTGCAGCCATGAAATTAAAAGACACTTACTCCTTGGAAGGAAAGTTGTGACAACATAGACAGCATATTGAAAAGCAGAGATATTACTTTGTCAACAAAGGTCTGTCTAGTCAAGGCTATGGTTTTTCCAATGGTCATGTATGGATGTGAGTGTTGAACTACAAAGAAAACTGAGCGCTGAAGAATTGATGCTTTTAAACTGTGGTGATGGAGAAGACTCTTGACTGTGTAGATCACAATAATCTGTGGAAAATTCTGAAAGAGATGGCAATACCAGACCATCTGACCTGCCTCTTCAGAAACCTGTATGCAGGTCAGAAAGCAAGGAGATCCAACCAGTCCATTCTAAAGATCAGTACTGGGTGTTCATTGGAAGGACTGATGTTGAAGCTGAAACTCCAATACTTTGGCCATCTGATGCAAAGAGTTGACTCTTTTGAAAAGACCCTACTGCTGGAAAAGATTGAGGGCAGGAGGAGAAGGGGATGACAGAGAATAAGATGGTTGGATGGCATCACTGACTCAATAGACATCAGTCTGGGTGATCTCCGGGAGTTGGTGATGGACACGGAGGTCTGGCGTGCTGTGGGTTCATTGGGTAACAAAGAGTCAGACACGACTGATCGACTGAACTTAACTGTATAATCGTAAGGGATTTGGTTTAGCTCATATCTGAATGGTCTAGTGCTTTTCCCTACTTTCTTCAGTTTAAGTCTGATTTGGCAACAAGGAGTTCATGATCTGCGCTACAGTCGACTCCCTGTCTTGGTTTTGCTGACTGTATAGAGGTTTTCCATCTTTGGGTGCAAAGAATATAATCAATCTGATTTTGATATTGACTCTCTGGTGATGTCCATGTGTGTATACTCTTCTCTTGTGTTGTTGGAAGAGGGTGTTTTCTATGACCAGTGCATTCTCTTGGCAAAACTCTGTTAACCTTTGACCTGGTTTGTTTTGTACTCCAAGGTCAAATTTGCCTGTTACTCCAGGTATCTCTTGACTCCCTGCTTTTGCATTCCAGTTCCCTATAATGAAAAGGATATCTTTTATGGGTGTTAGTTCTATAAGGTTTTGTAGCATGAAAAGGCAAAACAGCATGAAATGAAAAAAAGGTAGGACACTGAAAGATGAACTCCCCAGGTCGGTAGGTGCCCAATATGCTACAGGAGATCAGTAGAGAAATAACTCCAGAAAGAATGAAGAGACGGAGCCAAAGCAAAAACAACACCCAGTTGTGGATGTGACTGGTGATGGAAGCAAGGTCCAATGCTGTAAAGAGCAATATTGCATAGGAACCTGGAATGTTAGGTCCATGAATCAAGGCAAATTGGAAGTTGTCAAACAGGAGATGGCAAGAGTGAACATTGACATTTTAGGAATCAGTGAACTAAGATGGACTGGAATGGATGAATTTAACTCAGATGGCCATTATATCTAGCACTGTGGGCAAGAATCCCTTAGAAGAAATGGAGTGGCCCTCATACTCAACAAAAGAGTCCGGAATGCAGTACTTGGATGCAATCTCAAAAAGGATACAATGATCTCTGTTCATTTCCAAGGCAAACCACTCACTATCACAGTAATCCAAATCTATGCTCCAAACAGTAATGCTGA
The DNA here is from genome assembly GCF_049115385.1 of Moschus berezovskii. Taxonomy (NCBI): domain Eukaryota; kingdom Metazoa; phylum Chordata; class Mammalia; order Artiodactyla; family Moschidae; genus Moschus; species Moschus berezovskii. The sequence continues at coordinate 85,198,884 of NC_142488.1, read as the reverse complement.
AGAAGCTGAAGTTGAATGGTTCTACGAAGACCTACAACCTGGGAGGCTCTTCTAAAACTCAAGGCCTAAAATCATGAAAGTGGAGAGGGAATACAAAGAAAAAGGTCATTGTTTCAAGAGACGGTTCAATGGAGAGAGCATGAAACATGGATGAATGGAACACAGTGAGTCAGTTTCATTCACTTCTTGAGTTCTTTCAGTGTTTGCCCTCCTCTTCTCAATTCTAAATTTCTTGATTCCCGGGAATTCTCTGGCAGTCCAGTGGTTAAGACTCAGTGCTTTCAGTGCTAAGGGTGCAGGTTCAATCCCTGATTGAGAATTAAGATCTTGCAATCCGAGCATCAAGGACAATAAATAAATATCTTGATTCCCAATAAATCATCACACAATGGGCTTTGCATGAGCTTATCTGATCTAAAAGGGTACCACCAGCATGAAGGATAAGGGAAGAGGAGACAATACAAATGCTTTGTTGTTATTCAGACATTCAGTTGTATCCGATTCTTTACAACCCCATAGACTGCAGCATGCCAAGCTTCTCTGACCCTCACAATATCCCAGAGTTTGCTCAAACTCATGTCCATTGTGAGTCGGTGATATTATCCAACCATCTCATGTTCTGCAACCCCCTTCTCCTCCTGCCTTCAATCTTTCCCAGCATCAGGCTCTTTTCCAATGAGCCAGCTCTTCGCATCAGGTGGCTAAAGTATTAGAGCCTCAGTTTCAGCACCAGTCCTACCAATGAATATTCAGGGTTGAGTTCCTTTAGGATTGACTGGTTAGAGCTCCTTGCAGTCCAAGGGATTCTCAAGAGTCTTCTCCAGCACCACAATTTGAAAGTATCAATTCTTTAATACTCAGTCTTCTTTATGGCAGAGACCAAAGAACCATGAAAAGAAGTAACTTGTTTCCCTCTGATAAAGAAGAAAGCATGGAGAGTGCAAGCCCACCTGCACACACAGGACCATCCTACCAGATGGCACACAAGGCAGAGCAAAGAATAAAGAAAAAGAGGTTGTGCAAAGAATAGTGATTAAGTATGACTCTGTAGTCTGATTCCTGAATGCAACCCCTCAGCCTTACTACTTACTCAGTAAGGCTGCATGAATCTGCGAAGGTCATTTCAATTCTCTGAGCTTCAATTTCTTCACTTTAAAAAGAATGAGAACAAGATAAGCCTCCTTCTTTGGTTGTTATAAAGATTATGTAAAGAAAAATTTTAAAGATTATGCGAGATGATTCAGACAAAGGGCTTACTCCCTTGGACTTCAAGGAAATCAAACCAGTCAATCCTAAAGGAAATCAATCCTGAATATTCATTGGAGGGACTGATGCTGAGGCTGAAGTTCCAATACTTTGGCCACCTGATGTGAAAAGCCAACTCATTAGAAAAGACCCTGATGCTGGGAACGATTGAAGGCAGGAGGATAAGGGGACGACAGAGGATGAGATGGTTGTATGGCATCAGCGACTCAATGGACATGATTTTAAGCAAACTCTGGGAATTGGTGAAGGACAGGGAAGCCAGGTGGTGCTGCAGTCCATGGGGTCGCAAAGAATCAGACACAACTGAATGACTGAACAACAACAAATAACTCTTATTTCCCAAGGAATAAAAAGACATTGCCAATTAATAATGGGAAGGAGAGATGTTTTTCAATGCAAAGAATGTGCTTAGTCACTCAGTTGTGTGTGACTCTGTGACCCCACGGACTTGTAGCCCACCAGGATCGTCTGTCTATGGGGATTCTCCAGGCAAGAATAGTGGAGAGGATTGCCATGCCCTTCTCCAGGGAATCTTCCCAACCCAGGGATTGAACCCAGGTCTCCCACATTGCAGGCAGATTCTTTACCAGCTGAGCTACCAGGGAAACCCATAAGTATCATTACAATGGAGAGAATATACTGGCAAGTTAATTTAAAGATGTTAAGCAACTAGTTTCTGATTTTTTGAATCTACAACAGGGTGTGAGTTAAATAAGAAATTCAAAGAGAAGAGAGGCAATGGACACTTAAATAGAAAAATATCATCCGCAGAACCATCATTAGTGAAATGTGTTGTCCCTGTTCCATTACATATCCAGATTGCCACAGAAGGAAAACCGATGTATGCCCCAAAAGTGAGCATACTAACATTGGGAAAGGCAACCCACGACAGAAAGAAATCTGAGACTGTCAACCATATCAAAGGACATAGGCCCTGGAATGAATTAATCTAGACCTTATTTCTTCATGGGTGAGATGAGGAGCTCAAATAAGATCAGTGATTCTCAGTGGAGAAGGCAGCTCCCCTAATTCAGGGGGGATACTCATCAGATCCTGTGAAGTCACTGACCCACCCCCACCACCACCCCCACAATACCAGAGAAGACAGCTCCCATCACCTGGATTTTCTTATAATGCCTTACCAGGGAGGTCTGTCCTCCCTGGTAGCTATTAGCTAATGGTGAGCCATTAGCACTACTCTCATGTGCCATCAGTTCAGTTCAGTTCAGTTCAGTCGTTCAGTCGTTTCCAACTCTGTGACCCCATGTGCCATATCATGTGCCATATCATCAGGGATATTTGGATGGAAAAAAAATTGAGACTCCACATCTGCTCTGTCCACTTTGGTAGCCACGGTAATGAGTGGCAACCAATGACTTGAAATGTGGTTACATGGAATTGAACTGTGCTTTACATGTAAAATAAACACCAGAGTTTGAAGAGTACATACCCCCCACAAAATGTACCATAGGTTATTAATAAGTTTCTATGGGCTACATATTAAAATTTTAATGTTCTGAATATGTTGAATCAAATAACATATATAATTTAATTTTACCTGCTTCTTTTTCTTTTTAAATGTGGCTACTAGAATATTTAAAATTACATGTATGTCTCACATTATATTACTTCTAGACAGCTCTGCTCTAGTTGAAATTCTTACATGCGTTCTGGTGCAATAATTCTATGCTATCATGATTCCTGTTAAAAGGGTAAAATAAAGCATAACTAGTTCTTGCCTCCTTGTGGGGAACAACACAAAAATGTTTTAAAAGTTCCAAATATAAAAGACAGACACTAAATGCCAAACCAACACTAAATACCATCAAGTACAAAAGAACATTACAAGCACCAACATTAATTTTAGGAAAATGAAATTTAAGTTTATTACTTAAAAGCATTTGCACACTGACAGTAGGAAAGAATAGTTCATGCCCAAGGTAAAATATTCCTTTGTTTCAATTAAACTCTTAAATTAATGTTGAACATAATTTGACAAAAATTAGATTATTTAATTGTTTTAAGAATGTAATTGTTTCAGAAGCTGCTCATTGGCAAAGGAGAAAAATTAAGTCCCTTAAAATTAAAAATGACACAGTACCATTTTTCTAAGAAGTAATTAAATCATGGTTGGCAATTTAACATAGTCAGAGATATTCTCTACAATATTTTATTTCCAGAATACAGGCAGGACGTTTGAGTTGTAGAAGGTAAGGGCCTTAAATTTTATTATACATGACAATGGAAGGATAAACGCTATAGAATAAAAGGATATGGCAAAAAAAAAAAAAGATATATGCAATGAGGAGAGCAGTGTAAACACTTAGGGGAATGACACTTTTAAACTTCTCTGACCATGAGTAAAAGCTGTAGTTTGGGAATCAGACAGACCTGGTTTAAATCTACTCTGCCTAACTCCAAATCCCATATTCTTAAGCATTTCATGTATCTTCATATACGTATATGATTATGATTGTGAATTTGTATGTGAACACAGACACATATTCTTCACTCCTTGGCCAAATTTTTTGGTTTCCAGTTTTTATCAATCAACTTTATTTTCTTTTAGTTGGAGGAAAATTGCTTTACAATGCTGTATTGGTTTCTGCCATACAAAAACTCAAATTAGCCATAATTTTACATATATCCCTTCCCTCTTGAGCCTCCCTCCCCTCCACCATCTCATCCCTCTAGATCATCACAGAGTACCAAGCTGGGGTCCCTGTGTTATAGAGCAACTTCCCACCAGCTATCTGTTTTACACATGGTAGTGGATATACAGGGCTTCCCAGGTAACTCAGCTGGTAAAGAATCTGCCTGCAATGCAGGAGACCCCAGTTCAACTCCTGGGTCAGGAAGATCTGCTGGAGAAGGGATAGGCTACCCACTCCAGTTTTCTTGGGCAGGGCTTCCCTGATAGCTCAGCTGGTAAAGAATCTGCCTGTAATGCAGGAGACCCCAGTTCAACTTCTGGGTCGGGAAGATCTGCTGGAGAAGGGATAGGCTACCTACTCCAGTTTTCTTGGGCTTCTCTGGTGGCTCAGCTGGTAAAGAATATGCCTGCAATGTGGGAGACCTGGGTGCAATCCCTGGGTTGGGAAGATCCTCTGGAGAAGGGAAAGGCTACGCACTCCAGTATTCTGGCCTGGAGAATTACATGGACTGTAGAGTCCATGGGGTCACAAAGAGTCAGATGTGTATATATGTTGATGCTACTTTCTCCATTCTAAATTTTTGAATAAATAATTGGCAACTTCTTCCTTAAAAAATACTCCTCAGCACATATTTGCCAAGATGTGTTTAACTACATCATTTTGCCCTGCTAATATTTTACCTTATAAATTCTTTCCTTACAATTTCTCCTAAAATACTTCTCCTATCTGAGTGTATCCTATAAGATTTGATATTCTATGTGATTAGATGTGACATGGGATTTCTGTTTTTCCCCTATAATTAACAAATGAAAATTATATGCAGCTATGAAGACTCAAATATATAGCTCAAGATTTGATGATAAACATTAAGATCCAAATTTCCTGGCATAAGAACTACCTTCTCTGACAGCACATTTAAATACTGACTTAGGGAAATTCATTACAATTCTGCATAGGCTTAGCTCCAATATTAGAAACATGCCTCTAGGCTCATTTGTACAAGAATTTCTTATTCAGCATCTCAGCTACACAGGTTTCCACACAGAAATGTGCAGGTAAAAATGGTTGGAGCTTCATAATGAGTCAACATTAACATAATTACTTTCCATTTCATCTATTATGGTACACTGTTTGACTCTCTCATTTCTTTTCATTTCAATCATTCCTTTAGAACACCCACAAGGCCCTGTTAAAGAAATGAGACTTCAGAGGCTGTGCTATAGAAACTGAGGTGAACTAAACACTTTTGAAATTTTCCCAAAGAAGTGATCAAATTTTCCACACTACCATAAATGGTGCAATTCTGTACTCTAATATTTCTTTACATCTCTTAAAACAATGTATACAATGAATAATGCTATGAAAATGATTTACTTTGGCATCACAAAGAGTGACTATAAAATAACTATCTTGTTTTGTTTTTTTAACAAACAGAACTTAATCTTCCACATGTGAACTGCCTATCACAGTTACCTCAGGGGCTAGATACACACTGTAATTAGGCTGCCACTGCTGAAAACATCTCTGAACATCTTTTTGGATGAAGGAATTACCTTCAGGGACAGTTTAACACCCAAACAATAAAACATGTCTCACTGCTTTATATTTTAAGGCCAGGATTTGATTAATTTAGTCACCCATCTTATTCATCAAATTTAAGGCAGAAAATGTTGGCTATTGCTAAAGAGTATTTCCACTCTCAGAAGATAAAGGTTTACTATCAGCAAGGATATTCAAGAGACAGTACTTGAGTTCAAATAAAAGCCCCAGTGCTTAGTATCCAAAAACTTACTGGGCAGCTTGCTGAAATTCTGAGTCAGAATATCTTATAAATAAGATGACATCTGTAAAAGTACCAGCATGGTACCTAATAAGAAGTAAGTGATCAATAGATGAACACACTGTTTTTACACGGTAGGAAATAAATTCTAGAAGTCACATATGAAAAATCTTAGTAAAATATCTCTGATGTGTTGCCAGTGATACAAAGAAATCCTGCTCCATTTTAATGAGAGAATTATATCCTTTTTGATACCGTACACACATCCCTGAAGGTAGCATAAATATTTTTACAACCAAAATCCAAGTCTCCTTTTTATTTACAAAAATATAATCAAAACTTTTGACCACCTACTATTTCTACGCACTATTCTACGCACTGAAGGAGAAAAAGAAAACATAGTGTTTGTCCTGAAGAACTAGAAATGACTAAATAGTTGCTTCAGTGTGACTTGTTCAAACAGGAGGCTACACTATCACACCTTGAAGTTCATTGAGTATCCCCTCAGCTACACACACAAACACACACAAACACACTTATGCAGAAACATGCTAATAAGATGTAAGCATGCTCATCCATGAAGCTATTTTTGCACTTCCTTTGGGAACTGGTCACTAACTAGTGTGACATGATATATAGTTCAAATTTTTATATTCATACTTCACAAAATACCCTTACCTAATAGGTAAAAAATAACTGATATCTAAAATCCCACTACTTGGCTTTCCAGTGACATCATTTTTCCTTGAAGCACACAAGAAAAGGAATACACTGTATGTGAATTTTACTTTACCACTCTTGGTTAGAATGCTTCTATTTCTTATATTAAATATACCTGTACTGCTGCAAAATGAGATTAATCAAGTGCCTTAAGATTGCAAGTTGAGAAAAATAGAGCCGTCATGCAAAATAAAATTTTGCAGCTACTTTTTCTATTCTGTAATGAGTATAAATAATTGGTCTAGGTCAGCCTGATTACTTAGCCTATCAGAGGAGAAAAGAATAGTCAGTCATTAATTATATCATTAAATTATGTAAAATCCAAGACTGTTTTGCTAATAAACTAGAGTATAATTAGCTATTATAATTATATGGAGATCAATATTCCTTTGAGAACAGTCATTTATCATGAGAAAAATTCATTCCATAACCAAACAGCCTTTTATGAGTACCTCAAACTTTAGACAACAAAAGTTCTCTAAATCATTTAGATTTCAGTTCAGTTCAGTTCAGTCACTCAGTCGTGACCAACTCTTTACGACCCCATGAACCACAGCACTCCAGGCCTCCCTGTCCATCACCAACTCCCGGAGTTCACTCAAACTCACGTCCATCGAGTTGGTGATGCCATCCAGCCATCTCATTCTCTGTCGTCCCCGTCTCCTCCCACCCCCAATCCCTCCTATCATCAGACTCTTTTCCAGTGAGTCAACTCGTCGCCTGAGGTGGCCAAAGTATTGGAGTTTCAGCTTTAGCATCAGTCCTTCCAATGAACACCCAGGACTGATCTCCTGTAGAATGGACTGGTTGGATCTCCTTGCAGTACAAGGGACTCTCAAGAGTCTTCTCCAGCACCACAGTTCAAAAGCATCAATTCTTCGACGATCAGCTTTCTTCACAGTCTAACTCTCACATCCATACATGACCACGGGAAAAACCATAGCCTTGACTATACGGACCTTGGTTGGCAAAGTAATGTCTCTGCTTTTTAATATATTATCAAGGTTGGTCATAACTTTCCTTCCAAGGAGCAAGTGTCTTTTAATTTCCTGGCTGCAATCAGCATCCACAGGGATTTTGGAGCCCCAAAAAATAAAGTCTGACACTGTTTCCACTGTTTCCCCATCTATTTCCCATGAAGTGATGGGACCAGATGCCATGATCTTCATTTTCTGAATGTTCCTATAAGCCAAGAACTCTGGGTACAAATTCTTATCTAGATTTCAAGGCCCTGAATTCCACTGTAGTTAAGACTCCACGCTTAACCACAGTGGTGCAACTGCATAAACTAGGCCAATGTCAAATGTGACGCTCAGACACTACCCTCCTACTACAGGAGAAAGAACTAACTTACTGTATTAGAGCTACAAAGATATCTGTATTTATAACTAAATAAAATTTTAGGTACTCAGTAAAATCTTAGTCAGTTGGATAGTACCCATACATTAAGGCAGGGGTTTTCATCCAATAAAAACACTGAAACTGTACAATGTACCAGTCACTATTTTAAGTTCTGGGAGGGGAACAGTGAACAAGAAAAATACAAAGTCAATGCCCTTGTTGAGCTTATATGCTAGAAGGAAAGACACAATAAACAATGCAGGACATGGGTTTGATCCCTGGATCAGGAAAGTCCCCTGGAGAAGGGAATGGCAACCCACTCCAGTATTCTTGCCTAGAAAATTCCATGGATAGAAGAGCCTGGTGGGCTGTATAGTCCATGGGGTCACAAAGAGTCAGACATGACTGAGTGACTTCATAGTCATAATCCAAAAATTTAAAAATCTTTTAAATACAAAATCTGAAACAAAATCTGATAAGACAATACACTTCCCAGGCAATGAATATTTAAAATTCCTAAGATACAGAAATATCTTCATTCTGTTTTGGCATTGCCTGGTGGGCTGCTACTGCTACTGCTGCTAAGTCACTTCAGTCGTGTCCGACTCTGTGTGATCCCATAGACGGAAGCCCACCAGGCTCCCCCGTCCCTGGGATTCTCCAGGCAAGAACACTGGAGTGGGTTGCCATTTCCGACCCTTAGCGACCCCATGGACTGCAGCCTAGCCTGGTGGGCGAGGAGAGGGTAAAAGGTGATTATAAAAGTCTTTGGCCCCCTTCTCTTTTGAAAATGTCTTTAAAATCACCAAACATGGGTGCTGATTTGGTTTTCCATCTAACCCAAGAAACTTTAGGTGGTTTTACTGTCCCTCTGGTGTCATCCCAAGTGGCCACTGGGGAAGGGAGACATCTCTTTAACCTCTACTTGGCAGTGGGCAGGCAGAGGATAGAAGGTAGGACACATGCCCTGGCCACATAGTAATAGGAGAAACTGAGGGACTTACTAGAGCTTGCCCTTGCCCTTCCTCTTTCCAAATTCTCAGAGGCTTTTAACATTCAGTGGATTTACAACACTGACTGGCTACATTGACTAGGTTTTACCACTCTGTACTAATTAACACAGAGGTAGCACAGCATAAAGATTAGATAAAGTATGATTTCCAAAGCAAGACGTCCGGAGGCTTCAAACACTGTTTCCACCACTTACCACACGTGGAAATCGGTATAAACAAGTTACTTAACCTCTCTGGACCTCGTTTTCCCATTTGTAAAATGGGAATAATAATTGTACCTACCTCATGTTATTGTGATGATGAAATTAGTTCATGCAGTAAAAGCACTCAGAACAACGCTCAACACATAATAAGTATCCAATTAATATTAGCTATTTTTATTGTTGCTGTTGTCATTATTATTATACTATTTCCTTACTTCCTAGCATGTGGCTTCTTTTTGGATTGGGCCAGGTACCTCCTTACCATTTTTTTAATTCCATTTTTGTTATCACTCTCCCAGTAACGTGCTTTAAAATCCAATTCAACTGTCATCTACTCCATGAAGTCTTCCCTGCTTTGGAAGAGGTAATTTAACATAGTAATAAAAACACCTCTGGAGTCAGAAGGTTCTCTCTCAGTACTGCCACTGACTAGCTATAACTCCTTGGACAAATTATTAAACCTCTCTCCAAAGATCAAACAAGACATTTATTAAAATTTAAATAAGGGCTTTCATCTGTATCAGATATATAAAGAATCTGCAAGTTTGTATATTACATGGTCCTGTTTTTCACCATACTGCTTTTGATATCCATTTTGAATATCATATCTGGTCATTTTCTTAAATGCATAATTACTAAAGGGAAAAGTTTAGAGTGGTGGCTCAGTTGGTAAATAATCTGTCTGCAATGGGGGAGACCTGAGTTCAATCCCTGGGTTGGGAAGATCCCCTGGAGAAGGAAATGGCAACCCACGGCATCCCCTTCAAAATATGTCTTCAAGATGTATCTCAAACTGTTGAGCAGGAATAGTTTCACTAGTTGCTACAAATTACCATCCAAGAAGTATACGGCAAGTGGCACAATCTCAATGCAGCTGGTTTGAAAAAACAATACTTACATCAAAACATTCCTTGACAAGACTAGGTGCTCAGTTATGTTGAAGAAATCCTGTATCTTCATTATGATCATGTAAGGGTATAAAGCATATAAATCACTGCTTTCATGTACATCAATGCAGGATAAGAAACTCCTCTGAAAAGTCATCAGGTTGAGTAAGTGAAAGATCTATGGACCCATCTGAATTTTCTGGACTCACTCTTGTGTACGTAACTGTTCAGCAGCTCAGGTGTGTCTGACTCTTTCTGACTCCATGGGCTACAGCACACCAAGCTTCCCTGTCCTTCACCATCTCTTGGAGCTTGCACAAACTCAGGTCCATTGAGTCCATGATGCCATCCAACCATCTTATCCCCTGTCATCCCCTTCTGTTGCCTTCAATCTTGCCCAGCATCAGGGTCTTTTCCAATGAGTCAGATCTTCACATCAGCTGGCCAAAGTATTGAAGTTTCAGCTTCAGCATCAGTCCTTTCAATGAATATTCAGGGTTGATCTCCTTTAGGATTGATTCATTTGATGTCCTTATAGTCCAAGAGACTCTGAAGAGTCTTCTCCAACACCACAGTTCAAAAGCATCAATTCTTCGGCACTCAGCTTTCTTTATAGTTCAACTCTCACATCCAAACATGATTACTGGAAAAAACATAGCTTTGACTATACGGACCTTAGTCAGCTAAGTAATATCTCTGCTTTTTAATATGCTATCTAGGTTATTCATAATTTTTCTTCCAAGGAGCAAATATCTTTTAATTTCATGGCTGCAGTCACAGTCTACAGTGATTTTGGAGCCCAAGAAAATAAAGTCTGTCATTGTTTCCATTGTTTCCCCATCCATTTGCCATGAAGTAATGGGACTGGATGCCATGATCTTAGTTTTTTGAATGCTGAATTTATATAGTTTTGAATGTTGAGTGTATATATAATTTAACATCTGAATCTAAGCCTTTAAATTTTTTGACCAGTCTTGGAGAGCACTGCACTTGCCTTCCTCTGTAAAATGTAAGTATTACACTACTCGTTTTAACAAAGGTTATGAAAACAGAACCAAAATGCATATTTAATATATACTAAATCATAACTTTTGACCTTAACTATAGCTTTAAATAAGCAACAGTGAGAGCCCTGTATGGAACAACTGATTGGTTCAAGATTGAGAAAGGAATACAACAGGGCTGTCTGCTGTCACCCTGTTTGTTTAACATATGCACTGAGCACATCATGAGAAATGCCGGACTGGATGAGTTACAAGCTGCAATCAAAACAGGCAGGAGAAACATCAACCTCAGATATGCAGATGATACCACTATAATGGCAGAAAGCAAAGAGGAACTGAAGAGCCTCTTGATGAGGGCAAAGGAGCAGAGTGAAAGAGCTGGCTTAAGACTAAATATTAAAAAAAAAAAAAACTAAGATCACGGCATCTGCCCCCATTACTATATGGCAAACAGAAGGGGAAAAGTCAGACGTAGTGACAGATTTCCTCTTCTTGGGCTCCAAAATCACTGCGGATGGTGACTGCAGCCACAAAATCAGAAGACAATTGTTTCTTGGCAGGAAAGCAATGACAAACCTAGACAGTGTGTTGAAAAGAGAGACATTACTCTGCCAAAAAATGTTCATATAATCAAGGCTATGGTATTCCCAGTGGTCTCATACAGTTGTGAGAGCTGGACTACCAAAGCATTGATGCCTTCAAACAGTGGTACTGGAGAAGACTCTGGAAAGTCCCATGGACAGCAAGGAGATCAAACCAGTCAATCTTAAGGGAGATCAACCCTGAATATTAACTGGAAGGACTGAAACTGAAGCTGAAGCTTCAGTATTTTGGTCATCTGATGTGAACAGACAGCTCACTGGAAAAGTCCCTGATGCTGGGAAAGATAGAGGGCAGAAGAAGACGACATCAGAGGATGAGATGCCTGGATGGCATCACTGATGCAATGAACATGAACGGAGGCAAACACGGGAGATGGTGAGGGACAGGGAGGCCTGGCGGGCTTCAGTTCATGGGGTCGCAAAGATTTGGACACAACTAGAAGACGGAGTGGAGAAGGCAATGGCAAACCACTCCAGTCCTCTTGCCTGGAAAATCCCATGGATGGAGGAGCCTGGTAGGCTGCAGTCCGTGGGGTCGCTAAGGGTCAGACACGACTGAGCGACTTCACTTTCACTTTTCACTTTCACACATTGGAGAAGGAAATGGCAACCCACTCCAGTGTTCTTGCCTGGAGAATCCCAGGGATGGGGGAGCCTGGTGGGCTTCCGTCTATGGGGTCACACAGAGTCGGATACGACTGAAGTGACTTAGCAGCAGCAGAAGACTGGGAGAACAACAGTAGCTGTAAATGCTACTTAAAATAAAAAACACAACACCAGGTTTAAAAATACATTACAAAAAGCAATTAAAGATACTAGAAAATTTTCCTTCAAATTCCCTCGGTGTTTTCTGTATATAAATCTCCTATACCACTTTGCATATTATTCATTAATTTTTAAATTTCAAAAGTCCTTCAATTTACCACTCTACATACTTTATAAGCTAAATCCATGCTTCCAAACAGAATTTCCCAGATTTGTGTCTCCCCGTTGACATATATGCATTTCCAAAAAATGCCCCTCAAAAGGCAAATAACAAGGAAAACAATTAGGCATATCAACTCACTATAAATAACAAAAATCTAAACAGAAGTGATTTTTATCTGAAGTCAATACTTCTACCATTGTTTGCAAATCATACACAAGTATATCTTCTCATGTTTTCTTTTAAGAAGTATGAAAAATAGGAACTCTGAAGTTGGGGAAAGCCCTGGAATGATTGCCAACAGCAACTTTAATAGATGAGAAATATATTACCTCTCTGGGTCAAGTTTCTAACCAAGTGTAAAATGATATAAAAACCGTTGTGTGCTCTGTGCCTGCTTGCTTGGCACAAATCTACCCAGAAGACTAGTAAGCTTAAAATTTTTACCATGCAAACTCACTCCACAAGATAGTTTTACTGAACTTTAGTACTGCCACTGATCCTTGAAGAATCCATTCTATATGTCTCTATGCAGAAAATAATCTATTTATTCCCACTTTTTTTCCTCATTGCTAAATCAGTTTCCTTCTTTGTGAGATATACAACATGGCATCCCATATTGACTCAATTTTAATTGCATCTACCATGCACATTGTCAATGAATACATGAGGGGAAGCTAAGAGAATTTTTTTTTTCATCATGAAAGTAATAAATGTGCACACTGAAAATTTTTATCAACCAGTACATAAAGATATGATGAAAAAAGTAAATATCTCACTTCCCAGAGCAGACCACTGTGAAGAGTTTTTTGTGGATTATTCCAGACATTTTATTATGTAAATCCAAGAACTTCTCACACACACACACACACACACACATAAACACACATGTTTGAAAAGATAGGCTCTTACCATATCTGCTCTTTTGTCCCTTTTTTCCCCTATTATATTCCCATTAATAAATATTTCACATATTAATAAATATTGGTCACAAATATTTCAAGCTTTCTTCCTTCAAGTAAAATGATAGGACTGTACTTTTCTACCCCTTGAAGTTAGATGCGACTATCTGACTTTTTTGACTGATGCAATGTAAGTAGAGTGAAGGTTGGAACCTCTTCTACTTTTTGCAATATGGCAGAACCTAGAACCCTGAATGAGATTAACATGGGGCAGAGATACTCACTGACACTCGATGAACATGGAGCATAAGTAAAAAATAATCTTTGCTGTTTAAAAACTGAGATAAAATTCTGAAGTTAATATCTCAGTGTAACTAGCCTATTTTCACTAATATCACATATTGAAATCCATTCATCTATAAACACACAGATCTACCTCATTTACTGAAATAGCTTCATAATATTCTTTTATGATTATTTTTTAAATCTTTATTTTAATTGAAGTATTATTAATTTATTATGCAGTGTTTCAGGTGTATTATAATACTCTTTTGCAAGAATGAAAATTTGGGTAACTTGATCTACAAGTACTTTGTGAGTATCTGCCCAGTCTTAAATAATGGTTTACATGTTTTAGATGTTAAATTTCATTTAATTCTCACAGAAAGTCTATGAGGTACAGATTCTATCCTTGTCCACATTTTTACAGGTGAGGAAAATGAAATACATCAAGATTAAGTTAAAACTGTCCCTGAGTGCCCACAGATAATAAATGGTAAAAGTGAAGTGAAAGTGTTAGCCGCTTAGTTGTGTATGACTCTTGCGACCTCATGGACTGTAGACCACTAGGCTCTTCTGTCCATGGAAGGAGAGCCAGAATTTGAAGGCAGCAATGACTCCAGACTCAATGCTTTTTGGGGGGGTTGAGGAAGCACCCATGCTAAGGAATATGAAATCTTAGTTCTTAGACCAGGGATCAAACTCATGCCTCCTGCAGTGGAAGTGTGGAGTCCTAAACACTGGAACACTGGAGAATCCCCCCAGAGTCAATGTTTTTAATCAACAAGTATATACCGCCTTTCCCTATTTTGGGGAAACAGATAATACAGAAATATGCAAGAAAATATCAAGTACTAATAGCTACTACGAAGAAAATTAAACACAGTAATATGATGACATGTAGGAGTGACTTTATGCCAATATGCCAGCAAATTTGGAAAACTCGGCAGTGGATACAGTGGTGAGTTTTCATTCAAATCCCAAAGAAAGGCAATGCCAAAAAATGCTCAAACTACCACACAATTGCACTCATCTCACACGCTAGTAAAGTCATGCTCAAAATTCTCCAAGCCAGGCTTCAGCAATATGTGAACCGTCAACTTCCAGATGTTCAAGCTGGTTTTAGAAAAGGCAGAGGAACCAGTGATCAAATTGCCAACATACACAGGATCATCGAAACAGCAAAAGAGTTCCAGAAAAACATCTATTTCTGCTTTATTAACTATGACAAAGCCTTTGACTGTGTGGATCACAATAAAATGTGGAAAATTCTGAAAGAGATGGGAATACCAGACCACCTGACCTGCTTCTTGAGAAACCTGTATGAAGGTCAGGAAGCAACAGTTAGAAATGGACATGGAACAACAGACTGGTTCCGAATAGGAAAAGGAGTCTGTCAAGGCTGTATATTGTCACCCTGCTTATTTAACTTATATGCAGAGTACATCATGAGAAACGCTGGGCTGGAAGAAGCACAAGCTGGAATCAAGATTGCCGGGAGAAATATCAATAACCTCAGATATGCAGATGACACCACCCTTATGGCAGAAAGTGAAGAGGAACTAAAAATCCTCTTGATGAAAGTGAAAGAGGAGAGTGAAAAAGTTGGCTTAAAGCTCAACATTCACAAAACTAAGATCATGGCATCTGGTCACAATACTTCATGGGAAACAGATGGGGAAACAGTGTCAGACTTTATTTTTTGGGGCTCCAAAATCACTGCAGATGGTGATTGCAGCCATGAAATGAAAAGACGTTTACTCCTTGGAAGGAAAGTTATGACCAACCTAGACAGCATATTAAAAAGCAGAGACATTACTTTGCCAACAAAGGTCCGTCTAGTCAAGACTATGGTTTTTCCCGTGGTCATGTATGGATGTGAGAGTTGGACTGTGAAGAAAGTTGAGCACCGAAGAATTGATGCTTTTGAACTGTGGTACTGGAGAAGACTCTTGAGAGTCCCTTGGACTGCAAGGAGGTCCAAGCAGTCCATCCTAAAGGAGATCAATCCTGGGTGTTCATTGGAAGGACTGATGCTAAAACTGAAACTCCAATACTTTGGCCACCTCATGAGACGAGTTGACTCACTGGAAAAGACTGATGCTAGGAGGGATTGGGGGCAGGAGGAGAAGGGGACGAAAGAGGATGAGATGGCTGGATGGCATCACCGACTCAATGGACATGAATTTGAGTGAACAGCGGGTGTTGGTATTAGACAGGGAGGCCTGCCGTGCTGCAATTCATGGGGTCGCAAAGAGTCGGCCACAACTGAGTGACTGAACTGAACTGAACTGAGGAGCGACTTTATGGGAGGTAGTTAGGAAAGTCTTCTTTGAGAAGTCATACTTAAACTGAGACCTAACTGATAAGAAAAGAGTAAGTCATGTAAAACATCTGGGGAAAAAGCTTTTGAAGTGGAGGGACTAGCTAGGCAGAGACCCTAAAGTGGCAAAATTTTGATAGATATTATGAAATTTCTCATTTAAAAGATGATAGGGAAAACACTGGTGCCAATAGTAGAAGAAAGTGCTTGTTTACTATACAAGCTCTCACACTATTGTCATTATCAGACGTGTTACCCCTTTACTAATTCTAATTTGCTAGACTTGCTAAATGTTATGAAACTGCTAGGTTAATCCACATTTATTTCATTCTATTTGGAGTATCTTTTATATATTTATTGGTTATTTGTATTTATTTAGATGTAAAATGCTTACTTAAGAGTTTTGCCATTTTTAAATTAGGATTTTAGTATGTGTGTATTTATTTTGTAAAGTCTTTGTATATTAAGAACATGAGGCCTTTGACACACGTGTTGAAAATACATTTTTTCACTCTTTAATGTAATATTTAACTTTACGATCTTTTTATCAAATCAAAGTTTGGAAATTAAATAACTGATCTCTACTGAGTTAAAATGTCTCTTCAATCACATGATAAACTCCCATATGTATTGAGGTCTATTGCTGGACTCCTGTGTTCCAGTAATCCATCTATTTCTAAATCAGAATCAAACAATTTTAATTACTGTGGCTTTAACACTTTTTCTTATTTGGTAGAATTAGTCTTCCTTCACTGCACTTTATTCCAGTCTTTTCCTGGTTATTCTCAAGTATTTATTCCTCTAAATAAAATTTAACACTACATTGTCAATTAAAAAAAAAAGAAAAATCTTTTTGAAATTTTTATTCATATGTCATTGAATATTACTTACTGCTACAACAAATACTGTTTGGAGTATCTTTTATATATTTATTGGTTATTTGTATTTATTTAAATGTAACTGCCTACTTAAGAGTCTTGCTCCTGAATTTAATGGGAATTCATCAAGCATTTTAAATATGCTTGCTTGTGCTTGTGCTCAGTCGTTTCCAGCTCTTTGCAACCCTATGGACTGTAGCCCCCTAGGCTTCTCTGTCTGTGGGATTCTCCAGGCAAGAATACTGGAGTGGGTCACCATTTCTAATCCAGGGGATCCTCCCAATGTAAGGATTGAACCCGCATCTCTCCAGGTTCCTGCATTGGCAGATGGATACTTTACCAACTACACCACATGGGAAGCCCCATTTTAAATAAAACATTACACTTTAAACATAACACTGTGTAAACATAACAGTGATATTTGGTTTGAGAGATATATTTTTATCATGTTAAGGAAGTAAGTAACTTTTCCTACTGTATTAAACATTTTTCAAATCATAAAGTATGCTGAATTCTATCAAAGACCTTTGGATAATACATTGGAGACAGTAATAAGTTTTTTCCCCTCTTCCTGTGGCATTTAAAAAATCTAAATACAATTCATTCACCAGATTTCATTTATCTACCTATTTATACTCCCCTTCCCCTGCCCCTCAGTACCTCAGCTGGTAAAGAATCCACCTGCAATGCACAAGACCCTGGTTCAATTCTTGGGTCAGGAAGATCTGCTGGAGAAGGGATAGGCTACCCATTCAATTCCTGGGCCTCCCTGGCGGCTCAGATGGTAAAGAATCTGCCTGCAATGTGGGAGACCTGGGTTGAATCCCTGGGTTGAGAAGATCCCCTGGAGAAGGGAACAGCTACCCATTCTAGTATTCTGGCCTGGAGAATTCCATGGACAGAGGAGCCTGGCGGGCTACAGTCCATAGGGTCACAAAGAGTTGGACACAACTAAGCAACTTTCACTTTCACAAATACAAACATATTATTTAGGCACAATTTTCCCTGGAAACAATGTGCTGCCTTTCCACCAAACGACGCACACCTATATAAATTTCTATGGTTTGTTTCCATATTGATATAAGCCACACCAACTTCCCTGGTATGGAAATGGGAATAGAAAGTCTATAATGTAAAAATGGACTCAAAATTTTATATCATAAATCAAGATCTCTCACACTCTTTTGTGGATCACCAGTATCCCATGAGATAACAATAAATGCCCTGGAATCACCTAAGATTTGGAAATGAGTTAACTAAAGTTAATTGATTTTTCTACTATGGGACATTTCTGATTATTTACTATGCTAATGTGCACTGTGATTCTTCAGTGGAAGGGGTAAAGTGTACAGCAGGCAAAATTCCCCAAAGTTATTTGGCCAAGACATTTCCCTCATCCATGTACAGGTAACAAGTCAGCAGGCACTGACATCAAAACAAACGTGGTGGGAGAGCCATCTAGCCAATCTGGCTGCTCTTATCTGCTGCTGGTAACCAAGATGTCTACCAAACCAAGAAGCCTCTGTCCAGCAAGTGAGGATGAGGCTGACCCACCAAGAGAAGAAGAGATGAAAGAAAGGAGAAAATCCTAGTACCATGCTCATCTCTTAACGGTCTCAAGCTTCACTGTTTTTGTACTAGCCCCATGCACACAGGCTACCAGGAGAAAACAGCAGATCTCATACTGTGCCTAAAACACTCCCAGGTGTTGCAGGGACCCCTTCCACAGTATATGCAAGGTCAAAATTGTTCCCATAATAATACTAAGACATTATGTGACTTCTTCACTCATATTCTCTCACAAATCTATGAAGGAGTTTTCCAGAGGATAATGACCCAAGATGAACCATCACAACTGATGGCAAATAGAGTGTGTGCCTGTGTATTCTTGTATTTTTGAATTTTCTCAACTTTAAATCTAATCAGAAAATAGCAATAGGTATAACCCACATTGTAAAAGTTCTTTGAGGTCCACAATACCAGTGTAAAGGGGATCTATAACCAAAAAGTCTGAAAGGCATTATAACTTAATGGTCTAAGTGGACCTTATCCCTCTAACACAATTGGTCTTGCTATCTCTTGAATAGTAGCCCTCCAGATCTTCTGAGGTGTTAATTCTGTTTTTAATCTAACATGCTTTCTTCAATTGAACTATGGTTTAATATATATACAACACTGTTTTCTTTGCACGAGTCACCTTAATTCTGCCAATTTGCCATTCCGAGAATTCTCTTCAAGCCCTTGGTTTGCTTTTTCTCTTTGATTCTTTAGTTAATACTTTTCCCTTTCTTTATAATAAGAAATTAAGCTCTTTTCAAAAGTGTTATATAGATAATAGATATAGCCCTTGAAATATTAATTAATTAAAATTATGACTTAATACAGTTTTCAGTAATTGATATAAATTACTATTACCTAGTTTTATTTTCTAAGAATACTTTACTTTAATGGATCATCCTAGACTTTATACCAATATTTAACCGAGAAAATATGTCCAAGTAATGTGTTTTATGAAATAACCTAAACTTATACAACTTGTCACTTCATTAAAAATAATTCTATTTCTAAGGTCTAGTTAATAATTTTCCCCAGTAAATTCAAACATTAACTCTTTCACATAGTTAGCTCAACGACTCTGCTACTAGTTATGGAGCTCTATACCTAGCTATATAAAACCTTAAGTAAGTCACTTCCCCTTCCCTTTCCCACTTTCAAAAAGCATTGGACTAAAAGAACTCTTCTAGTTCCAACCATTTCTGACTTCGCAAACATGCATGGTCCTTACCATTTAGCTGGGTCAGCACCATAATTCCTGCCCAAGGGAAAGTGTACACATATTCAACCTAATGACAGAATATGATTCTCAGAGATAATGTAAATTGGTGATAATCCAGGCATAAGTAACTGATAGTAAAGTGCATCTTTCCATGTTACTGTATTTCTAATTATTATTTACTTTACATCATTAAGGGTTTTTTTTTTTCATGACCTTTAACCACTAAAACTGCCATATTTTGAATTCACTTTGAGTTGTAGGTTAACATGACTACAAAACTGCAATAAAAATAAAAGTTAAGTAGTGATATGGGAAAATAGAATTCAGGAAGCAATACTCTATTCAGGGGTACTTTATTTGAACACTGGACAAAACTGAAAGAATTATATACATAAAATAAGTGGTAGAGAGGAGACTAAGCTTTACAAAAATTATTCTGAAGGCTTTTTAGAGAATTAATTCAGAGATGAATGTGGAGCAGATGAAGATGAAAATACAAAAACCTGTCGGGAACTAATAGATTCTAGGGAGTGGTTTACTGGAAAACAGGGAGAGGAATGATGGAGGGATAGCACAGATGTGGTTGACAGGTGAAGAGTGATGTCACTAACAGTGACAAGGAGCACAGAGGAAAAGCAGAGGGGAGGCTAGCAGGGGTGATAAGGAAAACCGCTAGAGTCTCTATTAGATATATTAAGTATAAAAGGTGCCAACAGAACACTAATATAGCATAAAGTAATCATCATCATGGGCTAGTTAATACAACATGTTCTCTATAACAAGAAAGCTGATAAAAGAAATTTGATCTAAGAGAATAATATGGGTATCTGGATTTCCAGTAGACCTGCTTACAGAGCAAGAAATAGTTCTTGTTTCCAGTTTTTTAACTTAACATAATTTTCCACCCATATAAACAGAGCCAAATAAAAAACCCCACTGAAAAATCTCCATGAAGATACACATAGTACCAATGTATAACTGATAATATTTTTCCCTCTCTGTTCATACTGTTTTATTTTTATTTATTCATTGTTTATTTTTTTTCTTTTCCATCAAGGTTTATTATAAGATATTGGATATAGTTCCCTGTGCTATATAGCAGGATCTTGTTTATCCACCCTATATACACATTTTTGCATCTGCCAGTCCCAAATTCCCAATCCATACCTCCCTTATCCCGCCTCCCCTTTGGCAACCACAAGTCTCTTCTCTATATAACTGACAGTATTCTTTTCCAAAATAGTTTTTTAAAGAAAGAAAGAAAATAAATGTCGTTCAATTTACATCAAAATTTTGAAGTTTTTCAAAATGAAAATTTCACCTGATGAGAAAAGTATTTGACGCCTGTGAGGGAGAGAAAGCTTATTTAGTGACACATAAACAACCACTTTCCAAAGGAATGAATGTCTCACTTTGAGAGTTATACCTAAGCAAAGCAACTGTCTTTGCTAACATGCATTTGCTAATATGCAGCATAGATTTGTAAATATGTGATATATGTTCAATTGAAACCTTTACATAAATAATCAGGGGATAAAATCTTATGGTCCATGGACCCAACTGTTTACATAAGCAAACTGACGTTTTCTTAAATAGCTCATGAGATTGGTCTTTTGAGAAAAGACACTGTGAGGGAAAAGCATACCGATGAACATCTGTAGGTAAATTAAACAAGTATATGTGTCCCTTACAACGATGCATAATATTATCATCTCTTTCTGAATACATTAACTACAACTGAAATTGTGAAGCAGTTGTTTTTTAAGATCTTATTGCCATGAGTGTGGACAGTGGAACTTCTACTTGTAATACAGACAGCAGATGGGAAGATGTTACCAACTATCAGACTTGTTTTTATTTTACTTTTCACATCTGTACCAGAGCATTTCAGTCCCAATAAGTTGATAATTTAAGGATATACAATTTCCCCCATGTGTGCTCTTCAAATCTGGATGTCTGGTGCTCAGTTAAATTTCATCTATTTGCATTTTTTTCCTTTACAAGGCGTTATTTTTAGCTTCCCAGTCTATTAACAAAACAAAAAACCTGGCTACAAATCTATTTCTAAATGTTAACTCCCATTAAATCCACTATCATTATAGTCCCACCAAATATAAAATCCCCCAAATGTGGCAAAAAATAATTACTAATATGATGCTTTGTCTAAAGGTAAAATCCAGACATGACCAAGTCACAGTTTGGAAGGAAAGGTGGAGATATTTATGTTATCTATTTTCTTGTTTTCCTTTAGTCAAATCAACAGGACATACAACGAACTTATCATTTATAATGTCTACAAAAAAGATAGGTAAAAGAATTGCTGTCGGTAACTTTATCCTCTGCCTTCACATCATGAAAAAAAAATAGAAAACATACTTTCATCCTTTATAAACAGAATGAAATTTAAATAATATTTCTTCTTCCTGAACTGAGTTGATAAACAAGGCAGAAACAAAGAGTTTATTAATTCTATCAATGAATGCTACACTGTGAACACTGAGAATAAAAATAATGTAGTCCAACTTCTTCTTGATCATTTTTTCCCTTTGTCTCTTCCCAAAACTAAGACAGAATCATTGCTGGAAATTTGGAAAATAAAGTTAACATAAAAGAAGAGAATAAAAATCACCACCTTTTCTCATTTAGCAACATCTGCTACTAATATTTTAGCACATAGTTTTGGTTTTTACTTTCCAGTGTACAATATTGTGTTAAACAAAACCAATACCATACTATATGTTGTATATACATTTCACATCCCGTTTTTACCACTTAATATATCATGAATATATTTTCACATATTTAAATATATAGAAGATTAGTTTAATTATCATTTAAGTTACTTAACAAACCTTATTACTGGGCATCTATGCTCTAATTTTTCACTATTAGAAATAATGCTGAAGTGAACATCCATGTACAGATATCTTCTTTAAACATTTGTTTCATTAGAACATTCCTCTAGAACTGCTGGATGTCAGTATAAACATTTTCATTGCTTATGTTTCATTCTGTTAAACTGCCTTCTAGGAGGGCTGTACTATTTTATAAATCAACCATCAAGAAATGAGAGTACATGCTTCTCAGTACCCTCACTGATCATATAATTATTTCATATCTTCTTTGTCTATTAAATCACACCATTCTTTTAATAGGCACATTCATACATGCCCATACACACCCACATAAGCCCATCCCTACATACCATACATACCACATACATCATATACATAACTTACACAATGTCAATATTGTGTTCATTACCTTTGCTTATATTTCTTAAGATATTTATTTTTCTTTTTGCTGAGTAAGAGCCAAATATAAAACTATTAATCCATTATTAAAATTCTATAAAGTTGTTCCAAACTCTTGATTTACATTTTAATTATCCATATTGTTTTCTTGACTTACAATATTTCCTAATTTGTGTATAGTCAAAGTCCTTTCTTATGTCTTCTATATCATTATCCTAACCCTTTAGTGTTCTGAATTTTATTTTGATGTATGGTGTGATATAGGGTATCAATTTATACTTTCCCTGCAATAATTTATCAATTGCTCTAGCAACAATTTCCCCCTACTGATTTAAAGTCCCTAACATAATTCTTAAATTAGAAAAACTTACTGCCATAACTCTTCCCCTATCTAATATATTTCATCCTTAGAAATGTAGCAGTTCCAACAATTGTGAATACCAGCAACCAAAAATTTAAATAATATGTGCTCAAGGTCATTAAAACCACCCTTGATTTAACACTATCCCTTTCATTCAAACAATACTAGGGCACCATTCACATATTCAAGCTCCCTTTAATTTCATGCACAATACAATAGCAAGCCAGTGGGTACTGAGAAGGTAGGGAAGAGAAGAACACAATATTCAGGAAACCAAACACAATACTCCTTTGTTTTAAAGTTGTATCATTATATAATAATTATTTTGAGATTCATGAAATTAACAATACAAAGCAGATTTTAATGTGAATTTGATAGTTCCTTATACTCAGAAAACAAAGATCATGCATCTGGTCCCATCACTTCATGGGAAATAGATGGGAAACAGTGGAAACAGTGTCAGACTTTATTTTGGGGGGCTCCAAAATCACTGCGGATGCTGATTGCAGCCAGGAAATTAAAAGACGCTTACTCCTTGGAAGGAAAGTTATGACCAACCTAGATAGCATGTTAAAAAGCAGAGACATTACTTTGCCAACCAAGGTCCGTCTAGTCAAGGCTATGGTTTTTCCGGCGGTCATGTATGGATGTGAGAGTTGGACTGTGAAGAAAGCTGATGGCCGAAGAATTGATGCTTTTGAACTGTGGTGTTAGAGAAGACTCTTGAGAGTCCCTTGGACTTCAAGGAGATCCAACAAGTCCATTCTACAGGAGAGCAGTCCTGGGTGTTCATTGAAAGGACTGATGCTAAAGCTGAAACTCCAATATTTTGGCCACCTCATGCGAAGAGTTGACTCACTGGAAAAGACCCTGATGCTGGGAGGGATTGGGGGCAGGAGGAGAAGGGGACGACAGATGATGAGATGGCTGGATGGCATCACCGACTCGATGCACATGAGTTTGAGTGAACTCTGGGAGTTGGTGATGGACAGGAAGGCCTGGAGTGCTGTGATTCATGTGGTCACAAAGAGTAGGACACGACTGAGCGACTGAACTGAACTGAACTATACTCAGAAAAGATCATTGTTCATTAGATTTAACTGCACTATACAATCTATATGTAACCTATGAAAGAGTAGTATAGAAACTTTCAAATAGTCAAGACAAAAACAAAAAACAAAACTCAACCTAGCAAGACTGTCTTTGATGTTTTAAAAGTAGCCAAAACAATGTATTCTACAGGAAAATCTAAAGCAGACATATACAATTTTGCCTGTTGTGAGCCTCGTATGTGGGAGATTTATGTTACTATGTCTTATGTATAGAAATGGATTACCCAGCTTTAGAAAAAGAGTTCAATGCATCTTTAAAGTGTTTCCAAAGTGAAAATAACTTTCTTAAGAGCTAAAAGTCAGACTAAATACCTGTATTAGTGACAAACTATCAGTTACATTCAGTCTCTTACTTTCAAAGGGAATAAAAGTTGTATAATAGAACCAGATAAAAACTCCAGTCTTAGAGTTATGGGAGGGTGATTGATGCTAGATTTAAGATTGAAAACTTGCACTTTGACTAAAAGGTAACTTAAAAGAACAAATAATCCTATTTTAAAAGCTACTGGTATATGCTTTAGAGAATTGCCTTTAATTCTTTTTTTTTTCACAAGTTCAAAATTGCTAAATTTCTGATGCAATCACCTGAGAGATGTAGACATGACCATCACTGGTCACCTACCCATCCAGCAAATTCAAAAGTTCTCTTCTCCTGCCCCCACTGCCCTAGTTCAAGGACTGTCATGGTTCCCTCTGTGTGCACATATGCCAGGAAGTCAGTGATTGAAATCTAGAGTAAAGCAAAAAGTCAGTGGGTTCTGCTGTTTATTCAAAAGGGAAAAAACGCCAAGGAAAATACAAAACAAATAAGTCAAAATGAAAGACTGGAACATGAGTCTGCCTGTGTTCACTAAGTGCAGCCTAAATTATCATGACTTCCTTCTGGCTTAAAGCAGCTGGCAAGTTCTCAGGATTACTCAGGAAGTGATTTTAAAGATGAAAAGCAGTTTCACTCAGTTGGTATACATAAACAACTCTACTTGATTTGTCCCCTGCCTACTGTGTGCTCTCTTCCCCTATCCCTTGGCCCTCACATTACTTCAAATCCAAACTGCCTTTCTTCCTGTTTTTCCACCATGCCAAGTTCTTTCCAACATGAAGCCTTTTTTTTTTTTTTTTAAGCTGGTCCCTTAGCCTGGAAGACCATTCCGCTTGATCATTTCATAGCTGGCTTCTTCATATAATTCAGGATTCTAATTACATATCACTACTTTAGAAAAGCCTTCTTTGATTATCAAGTTAAAAGACTCACTCTGGGAGTTTGGGGGTTTTTGAGCAGAAACCATACATTCTCTTTTCTTGACCCTGAAATAAACCTTTTCTGACCCCCCTGCCAAAAGACTCACTCTGTCACTATCATACCTCTCCACTCTGGCTCCATACCATCTATGATTGTCTTGTTTTCTTAATCAATTACAGTAAGTCTCCTACAAATGAACCCTCAAGTTGAGAAATTTCAAAGATGCGCAGGTATGTTCGACTGTCCAGTCGTGTAAGTTAGTTCATGTGTCTGGCATACACTGTCACGTGCATGCATCCTCTACATGTGGTTGTGCTTTTTGTACTTTACTGTACAGTACTGTAGAGAGCACAGCAGTACAGTACCTTTATTTCAAGCTAGATCTGCAGGAGGACGACTTCATTGAGCTCCTTGCTGTGCAACATGAGAAGCTTACTAAAGAAGACCTGATGGAACTGGAAGCCCAGGGAAACAGCAAAGAGAGACAAGAGGAAGAAGTAACTGAAGAATTGAAGACATTCATGACACAGGAAATGGCAGGGGGATTTTCTCTATTTGAGGAGGCACTGTTAGTTTGAATGTAGAATGGTACAGGAAGGTTGCAGCGGCCATTCAGAATGCAATCCAGTGATCTCTGATGAGAAAAAGAGAGCTATTATCCACACATCACTGACTTCTCTGGTGGCTCAGACAGTAAAGTGTCTGCCTACAATGCGGGAGACCCAGGTTCGATCCCTGGGTTGGGAAGATCCTCTGGAGAAGGAAATGGCAACCCACTCCAGTACTCTTGTCTTGAGAATCCCATGGACAGAGGAGCATGGTAGTCTCCTACAGTCCATGGGGTCGCAAAGAGTCAGACACAACTGAGCGACTTCTTCATCATCATTACCCACACATCCCTGGATCATTTTTTTCAAGAGGGTAGACAGAATTGAATCCAGCAAGAAACCAGAACCTGTGCCATCAGTGTCAGGTGTGAAGGATATTGCAGCTTGCCCTCCATCTCTCACTGCTGATGATACTTCAGCTCTACCATCTCCCACCCCCTCACCATCCTCCAGTCATAACTCCTCGTGCCTGTTCATTTGATGTCAGCCCCTGTACGCCAGCTGTTGTACAATACTACTGTACTTTTCAAGGTACTATAAGATTAAAAATGTTTTCTTTATTTTTTGTGTTTGTTTTTATGTATTATTTGTGTGAAAAGTATTATAACCCTACTACAGTACAGTACTGTACAGCCAATTATGTTAGTTGGGTACTTAGGCTAACTTTGTTGGTCTTATGAACAAATTGGACTTAATGATGCACTCTAGGAATGGAAATTGTTCCTATGTAGGGGATTTACTGTATTTGTTTATTTGGTCATTATTCTTCACTGCAAGCTCTATGAGGGCAGGGATTTTTGTTCCTTTTGTTCAATGCTCTATCCTCAGCACCTAGAATACAGTCATATTCTACATGTCCAACAGACATTATTTTCAGCAAATATATTTCACTGGTTTACATTTTTGTTTTTAAAACCTTTAAAACCTATGAAGGATCCTGATTACTTCTAAGAACAGATTAGATTTCAATGAGTACATTTTCAACTATGCCTTAGTTGAAACATAAACCTGCTCCCAGAATATTTTAGGACTAACTAACTATATTCCTAATCAGCTTTCTCTCAATGATATTCCTCAAATACAATGAGGCTAGACAAGAGTTAATGCCTCTTCCTCCAGCTGGATCTGGCCTATTTGTCTCTTTTATTGCCACAGCAAAAAAGCCAATGGTTTTCAACCAGGAAATGAAGCAATTTTGGTGTATGCGAGGAGAAGGCATGAAGAGATTATCTTTCCCATTAATCACCTCAATAATTTAGAGTTTACTTAACTGGCACTGAAGTTTAGTCCAAATAAAATGTAAGTTCTTTGAGGGAAGGAACTTTTCATCTCTTTGATTCACTGTTGTATCTCCATGCACTGCTCAGTGCATAGCAGGCATCCAATAAATGTTTCTTAAATGAATCAATGAATAAAAGAGTAAATGAATGATTATACAATAAGTTCCAGATACTGACTTAGAAAAAAAGATAGTTAATTGCACGGGTTTTTTCAGCTTCTGAAGCTATATGGAGAAACACAAACTACAATTAGATTTTATATTCCTGCTTCTGCTGCTACTGTTGCTGCTGCTAAGTCACTTCAGTCGTGTCCAACTCTGTGTGACCCCATAGACAGCAGCCCATCAGGCTCCCCTATCCCTGGGATTCTCCAGGCAAGAACACTGGAGTGGGTTGCCATTTCCTTCTCCAATGTGTGAAAGTGAAAAGGGAAAGTGAAGTCGCTCAGTCATGTCTGACTCGTAGCGAACCCATGGACTGCAGCCTACCAGGCTCCTCCGTCCATGGGATTTTCTAGGCAAGAGTACTGGAGTGGCTTGCCATTGCCTTCTCCGATTCCTGCTTCTAAGGAATTCTAATTGAGCAAGAAGGAGCTTATAGACAGTTTAGAAAACATCACTGATACTAGAAATGCCTCTAATGTTAAAATGACTCAAATATCAAATGCCCTAAAAAAATGGGCAGCCTAGGTATTAATTACTTACACGAATTTTGTAAAAAATTTGAACAGTTGTTAATCATTATGTTTACTTATGCCTTGTGACGTTCTTATGGAATCTGAAGTGTCTTGCATGCTTATGAAAACAATTAAAAATAGAAAACAAGAATAGGGAAAATTGTAAATCAGAACAGGTCAAGATTAAGAAAAATGTTATAACAAATATTTAACTGCATTTCCTGGTGGACCAAAAAGAAAAATTACAATCAATTACTTTTAAAGAAAGCAAAGGTTTTTCTAGCATTTAGACTTGAAAAAAAAAATGGCTCATGTTGGTTTTCATAAAACCAACCCAATGATATAGTAAACCATGTCTGCAATAGCATTACTATATTAAAAGTAGTAACAGATTCTTAGAAGAGTAATTCTCGTAACATTTCTCAGTATAATCTAAAAACAAACAACAAATCATTAAAAAATAATTCTGGGATACAGAGGATAAACAAGATAATGGATCCAAGTACATAAGTCTCTGACGGGTCTGGATTGATTCAGAGTTATATATAGGATATAGAAAACTGATTTCACCTTGTATACCCCATTGATTTGTAGTCAATGTCTTTCATGGTAAATTGCCTGTAGTACTGTGTTAAGAATAATTAATAATCATAATCATAAATATTTTAGGCTTTACAAGGCATAGAATCTCTGTAGCAACTACTTATTGTCACTGTAGCATGAAAACCATCACAGAAAATATGCAAAGAAATGGACAAACTTTTAGGGTCCAATAAAACTTTTATTTAGAAAAGCAAGTGGCAGTCCAGATTTGGCCCACAGTCCACAATTTGCTGTTCCTTGATTTAGAAGGATAGATGGACTACTATTCCTTCAAATAGGCTCCCAGAAATGTAATTTTTCTTGCTAGGGCTTTTGATAAATTTTGGATACTTGGCAGATTAAAATTACATCCTCTTTCCAGAGCCCATAGTTCATATTTTCTAGGCTGCTGATTAAGGGCAAATACATTTGTGAAAGGCTAAATAAGCAGATAGCAAGACTGACATTTTAAATTACTAATAAATATCAAAACTAAGTTTAATTTCTACTAGCACTATACAGTAGAAATTTCTATGATGATAAAGTATTATTCTATACTTTTTCCTGTCTGATAGTAGATCTGATTCTAACTACTTATGGCTACCAATAGTTGAAATATAGCTAATACAATAAGGAACTAAAAATCTAACTTTAAATTAATTTAAATTTAGAACAGGCATCCCTGATGGCTCATACAGCAAAGAATCTTTCTGCAATGCAGGAGACCCAGGTTCATTCCCTGGGTCGGGAAGACTCCCTGAAGAAAGGAATAGCTACCCACTCGAGTATTCTTGCCAAGAGAATTCCATGGACAGAGGAACCTGGCGGGCTACAGTCCATGAGGTCACAAAGAGTCATACACAACCAAGTGACTTTCACTTTAGATTTCCAGGTGGCACTAGTGGTAAAGAATCCACTCGCCAGTACAGATATTCTACAGACATGGGATTGATTTAAATTTAAATTTAAATAGCAATATATGAATCAGGGCTATTAAATACACCACTCAGCATTTACCTGCTGCTGCTGCTTCTTGCCTGGAGAATCCCAGGGACGGGGGAGCCTGGTGGGCTTCCATCTATGGGGTCGCACAGAGTCGGACACGACTGAAGTGACTTAGCAGCAGCAGCTGTGCGACCCCATAGACGGAAGCCCACCAGGCTCCCCCGTCCCTGGGATTCTCCAGGCAAGAACACTGGAGTGGGTTGCCATTTCCTTCTCCAATGTGTGAAAGTGAAAAGTGAAAGTGAAGTCACTCAGTCGTGTCTGACTCGTAGCGACCCCATAGACTGCAGCCTACCAGGCTCCTCCGTCCATGGGATTTTCTAGGCAAGAGTACTGGAGTGGCTTGCCATTGCCTTCTCCGAGCATTTAAACCTCTTGGTAACACAGTTTTAAGAAAAATACTGTTTTTTTTAAAAAAGTTAAACAACAGACTTCTTATAGCTTTTAATACACAAGCACACTTCACTAATTTTCAAGAACGGAATATGGTATTTAAATTTCCTTTGTTACAAAAATAGTCCCAAATATGTCAAAAGGCAATGTCTTTGTTTGTATTTAAATGTGGTATATTTATCTGATGATTTGGAAATTCACAATAATAAATTGTAAAAGCACCATTATTCTCTGTCTTCAATTAATTTCCTATCACTTCACACAATGATAATAAAGAAAGCCATATAAGGGATTAATGTTAGCAAAATGGTAGACTATGAAATCTCAGACTCCTCTTCCTCCAACCGAGACACTGATTCAGCAATATTTAGACCAATTTTCTTTATTAGAAATCTAGAAACCAGTTAAAAGGCTCCTGTACCTCAGGTGAGTGCAAAACAAGCTGCATCAAAGCCAATAGGAAAATATGTGGCCCCCACTTGCCATTGCATGGTTGCCCCCTCCACTCATGCACAGAGCCCTGCAGTTTAGAGGAGATGCCCAGCTCCTGACTTCTCCCTGGGGAGGGTAAGAGAAGACTGGACCATATATCCAATGTTCTGAATTTTTGGATGACGCTGCCGAACAGAGTGGGGCCTGACTTGGAGAACTGCTGAGACTTGTCATACTCTAGGTATCTAGAGGCAACTGAGAACAAAAGAGAGCTGAGTGACATGCTACTAACTGTTTCTGAGGACTCATAGAACAGCCGAGAGATATCAGAGGGAGCAAAACATTACAAGTTTCTGAAGAAAAAAAAAAAAAGTCCTTCTATTCAATATCTATACCCACAAGCCCAAAAATTACATTTCTAGAAAAAAGGTTGAGAGGCTCCCAGAATCTCTAGCAAGGCTGATTGGTGAAAGCCTTTCCCAGTTTCTAAAGACTTGGCGACTTGGCTTCTTATTCAAATGCACAGATAAAGACATAAAGCTCAGTGAATATACAAACATATATGCAAACCAAGGACAAATGGCCCAAAGGAACAAACATCTACAGAAACTGACACTTTAAAAAAAGAAGTATATGAATTTACTGATTAAGAATTCAAAATAGTTATCAAAAAATGCTCATCACGTTCAGAAACACGATGCATGACCACAATGAGAATTTCAACAAAGAAACAGAAAATATAAAAGAAGAACCAAACAGAAATTTGGGACCTGAAGAATGCAATGCTGTTGTTTAGTCACTAAGCAGTGTCCAGCTCTTTTGTAACCCCGTGAATTATAGCCCCACACGCTCCTCTGTCCATGGGATTTCTCAGGCTAGAATACTGGAGTGAGTTGCCTTTCCTTCTCCAGGGTATCTTCCCAACCCACGTCTCCTACATGGGCAGGCAGATTCTTTACCACTGAGCCAGCAGGGAAGCCTGAAGAACACATTAGTTGAACTGAAAAATTCATTGCAGGTGTTCTACAAAGTTGTTGATCAAGCAAAAGAAAGATAAGCATATTCAAAGACAAGTCATTTGAAATTACCCAATTAAAGAAGCAAAAAGAAAAACAATGAAAAAGAGTGAAGAAAGCCTAAGGGAGTTAAGGGATATAAACGAGAAGACTAATATATGTATCAAAGCAGTCCCAAGCAATAAGAGAGGAGGAAAGGGCAGAACTTAAAGAAATAACGGCCCCTTTCTATCAGTGCACGTCCCTCTTGCCACCCAAGTATTTGTAAATGATATGACTAATAAAGGATTACTATCCAACATATGTAAACAGCTCATAAACTTAACATCAAAAAAAGCAAAAAGCTTATTTTAAAATGGGCAGAAGAACTGAACGGACATTTTTCCAAATAAGAAATGCATAAGGCCAACAGGCACATGAAAAGGTGCTCAGCACTGCTAATCATCAGGGAAAGGCGATCAAAACCACAGTGAAGTAGAGACAAAGACACAGAGACAGAGATGGAGATCTTGCTTACATCTAATACCCAATGGAGCACTGGGCAAAATCAACACAGAATGTCAGGAATCAACATTTGTGGTTCAGTGTCCCAAAACTTAGGGATTCCCAGGTAGCTCAGTGGTAAAGAATCTGCCCACCAATGCAGGAGACGTGGGTTCAATCCTTGGGTCAGAAGATCCCCTGTAGGAGGAAATGGCAACCCACTCCAGTATTCTTCGCTGGAGAACCCCATGGACAGCGGAGCCTCTCAGGCTACAGTCCATGGGGTCACAAAAAGCTGAATACGACTGAGCAGGCATGCATGTCCAATAAATTAACAATTTACTATTTTATTTTATATAACAATCAATGAAATATGCACAAGCCATTAATAACATCTTTACCAAGCATATCTTCAAACACTTTTAAAACACATAAATACATGATACTGTTCAGTGTAGTATAAGAAGTCACTTTTAAATGACAAAAGAAGATAAAATGAAGATCCCTGGCAACATGTAATTTAAAACAATCATCAGAAGGAAATTTAAAAGAAAACGGTAAGACATTTTTAAATTGTGATATCCTTAAAAAGTCACGAAAATAAACTGTAGGCTAATCTTAGAGTCCAATAGTAATGATCATTTTCTAGTGTTATCTGCATTTCCACTAAAGGATTTTTTCTTCACTGTGGTATTTAAAATGCATTTCTATGAACATTTCTGACACAGTAGTAGTTGAAAAACATCTACACTATTGCTTGCTGTGCTGGCCTTCCTTTGTTGAATAAATAAATGGCTTAATAAAAATGTTTAGAGTAGGAAACTGTTCATGTTGAAAATGTGAAATGTCTTCTTTAATGGACAATTAAGCATTATCACATCTATGTGAAGTGCATACATTTTTTATTGTAAACTTTTAAGCAAGATTTAAACCAGCCTTCCAGATATATTCAAAATAGGAGGTTGGATAAGGAAAGAATACACATTATTATTTTTTTTTCCTAATAGAAGACCTCTTGTCACTATAACTGCAGAACAATGATTAGTCTTTAAAGTAATACAGGTACTGGTGCAATTGATGGTATTTTGTAAATTTTATAATTCGATTCTCTATTCCATACCCACACCTCCTCTGAGTTATCAATCAATGCTGGGTAGGATTTCTGCCTATCTCTTGAATATTTGTTAAATCAGCCCCATTATGAAGATAGGAGGGAGTGTGAAGAATGGCACCTTTATTAAAGAATCTAGGAATGAGAGTGATATGTCATACAAAAGGTCACGAAACTAAATCTTCCCAATTAAGAGTAGGCAAAAAAATAAACAATTTTTAAACCAACTGTGCTTGGAGATAGGTTATTTTTAATTTATGTGAAACATAGACCTCAAAAAGGACTCACACATTTTTCGAGGCTCACAAGGGGATTTTGTCGTTTTTCTACAACAGCAAATCTCATCTGCGGTGGACAGTAGATGTAGGAGTGCCCTCCTTCCCAATCTGAACTTCGTTGACCAGATTCCCTCTAAGTGTCCTTTCTGTGCTAATATGCTTCTCAACAGGAAAGCTCATGGTCTATAAAGACTTTAGCTTCATAGCAAGTTTTTTGAGTTCCTGGTATCATTTTTCCTTTGCCTAGCACCTCTGATATCTATTTAGAACTTTTTTCCTAGCCAAGATGCTGTTCCTGGGTTCCTGACTCTGGGTCTAAATTTCCTAGATTATTAATTATTCCTTTTCAACACTGAAACCTAGGTGCTCAAATCAATCACATTTACCCATATTTCCTGCCTTAATTAAAGCTGTCCACTGACCCAGCTGGATTATTGACCTGGTTCCTTCACTAATGAGTCCAGGTTATCTATACTTCTCCTTACCTGTTGCAAGAATTAAATATACACAATCAGCTAATGAAATATACATTTAATATTTAATGTTAAAATGGCAATTCCAGTTTAACAGAAACCAGAAGCCAGGAAACTAAGCAAAAGTACATTGGATCACATATAGTTTGAACCTATAAAATATAATAGCTAATCTTTAATTTTTTAAATTACAAGCCCTGTTTGTTCTCATTTGAATATGAGTGATGTGTTGCCATATTGGAAAACTGAAGATTTATTTGTAAAATTACATAAAAGTAGAAGGAAAATTCCCCAAACTAAGTCTAGAATTCTGAATACTGAGTTGGAAGGTTGAGGATTCTGTGCAGAATAATCATCAAAAATCCTGTAAAATGACACCTGTATTTATTCCAAAGATACTTAGCATTAACAAAACAACCTAAGAGCTCTCTTTTCAAAGTTCACTTTCTAGATATTCCAGGTTTCTCAATTACAGTGACAGTGAATAATGGGGAAAGTCAGCAACCAGGGCAAATGCAACGTAACTGGAATACGTTATTTCCTATAATGTGTGATTTGAGGACTTCTTTTAGGTCTTATCTGCCTTCATCTTTTCCAGAAATACAGCATTATTCCGCTCAGCAGATAATAACATTGGAAGAATTATTTCCAAACAATCACTGTTACCACAATGACTTCAAATTACCTAAGCGTTTCCACTAAACTTTTTGCATTCCTTCTTATTGGATTTTTAGATGGGAAAATCTGCATTCAGACAAGGTTCAGGGTCTGAGGTGACATTCCAATCTAAGTCAATTTCATCAGGTATTGAAACATTACAGTGACATACCCCACCCTCAGTAATGACTGTGGGCAGCATGAAACCCCATAGAGCACACTGACAGTAAAACAAAATCCAGGCAGAACACTTCCCCAGAACAAGCTCCACATTTTTTTCCCTAGCATGGTTCCCTTATGTTATCAAAGGCAGAAAATGTCACTGTATCATGTTCTACTTTAGTTTTGATCTAGTAAATAATTTAGGCACTGAATCCTTTCATGAACGAAGTTGAGATATAAATTAACATGATACCAGGTATTTGTATGGCTCACTCCCTTACCTTGATTCTGTCTTTGCTCAAATATCAATCACTACAAGGCCTATCCTGACCATCCTATTTCAAACTGTAAACCTCATCCATGGAACTCTCTACCCCGCTGTATTTCAGTTCGTTTCACCATAGCATTTATACCTGGGATTTATCCATCTATGTGTGTATATACATGCATGTGTATGTACATGAACATACATACATGTGTGTGTATTTTATTTCCTCTTTGTAATGTACACACAAGCTGCTACAATAATGTCTGGATCATAGTAGGCACCCAAATATGTCATTTTACTTAGCTATACCCTACACCTTGGCAGTATATCAAGGATATAAAAGAATTTCAGTGACTCTCCTCATTCCCTACAAAATTAAGGGCTTCTACATCTGGAAATGACACTCTGATGAACTATACTTTTCACAAAAGTTTTAAACTAACTCTATTGAGATTCAGAGAATATTAACGCCTCACTAGAAAGACATGCTTTTTCTTAACCACCCAGAAGCAATTCCTTTTTCAAGATGATAGTTGTCACTTATTTATGCTGAATAAATTATTTTTAAATTTTAGCATATAACTTTATTTTTGGAACACTAGAAAGAACTGAACTATGATCATTGTTCAGTTAGAGTGATTTAGCACTACTCTTGTACTAGTTTCCAAAATTAACTTGCCTAAATATCCCAATGATTGTAAAATGAATTATATTTGATGAACAAATATTAAAATTCATTATATTTCATATTATTTTGAATAGTTAAAAACTTCTTTCCTAATATGAGTTTTATAAAATGTGTCATTCTTCACTTTCCTCTCATTTAACCAACAAAAAAAGTTATTCTATTCCTTTCTACTTATCAAAGCTTAATAAAACACTTCTATCTACTCTGGGTTTGTTAAATGGGGCAAGGGGGAAGTTGGGACTTTGGGGGAATGTAGAGATGAGAAAATAAATGTGAATATTATGAGTTTCACTTCAGATATTTAAATTTGAGAAGATGAGATGAAATAATCATATCTTCTAGGTATATGGAAATGTAAGACCGGAAGGGAGGTAAGAAGTCTGGATCAAAGATGTAAATTTAAGAGCATACACGTAAAGATGATAATATGAACTCATCACAGCAGGCAAATTTCAATGGGAGAACAAAGGCCTTGAACAAAAGCTCAGAAACGAGGCAAAATGATTTAGGCAAGAAGCTAGGAAATAGGAGCAGGGTCTGGATAGGTAGAAAGCACAAGAAGTTCAAGAAAGAATGGACAGTAGTTGGTACTAAGGTGCACAGTCACTCAGTCAGATCCAACTCTTTGCAACCCTAAGGACTGTAGCCCATCAGACTCCTTTGTCCATGGGATTCTCCAGGCAAGAATACTAGAGTAGGTTGCTATTTCCTCCTCCAGGGGATCTTCCCGACCCAGGTATCAAACCCGGATTTCCTGCATCGCAGGTGGATTCTTTACATTCTGAGACACCAGGGAAGCTGCCATAGTACTTGATACCAAAATTTTGATAGTAGTTGATATCAAATGCCAAAAAAGAATTTCAAGAAGATGAAATTTGCGAAAAGGGCTTTGGATTTAGACTCTTAAGATAAGGTCATAGATAACCTTGGCAAAGGCTATTTATAATAGAGTACAGCTGCAGAAATTATGTTATGTAGGACTGCAGTATTCTCCTTTGTTCTAAATGACTATACTAACACTTTTCATACTGTTCATGGGGTTCTCAAAGCAAGAATACTGAAGTGGTTTGCCATTCCCTTCTCCAGTGGGCCACATTTTGTCAGAAGTCTCCGCCATGACCCGTCCAACTTGGGTGGCCCTACACGGCATGACTCATAGTTTCATGGAGCTAGACAAGGCTGTGGTCCATATGATCAGTTTGGTTAGTTTTCTGTGATTGCGGTTTTCATTCTGTCTGCCCTCTGAGGGATAAGGATAAGAGGCTTATGGAAGTTTCCTGATGGGAGAGACTGACTGAGGGGGAAACTGGGTCTTGTCTGATTCCCAGATAACAAGGATGGTGTGATCACTCACCTAGAGCCAGACATCCTGGAATGCAAAGTCAAGTGGGCCTTAGGAAGCATCACTACAAACAAAGCTAGTAGAGGTGATGGAATTCCAGTTGAGCTATTTCAAATCCTAAAAGGTGATGCTGTAAAAGCATTGCACTCAATATGCCAGTAAATCTGGAAAACTCAGCAGTGTTCAGAGGACTGAAAATGTCAGTTTTCATTCCAATCCCAAAGAAAGGAAATGCCAAAGAATGTTCAAACTACTGCACAACTGCACTCATCTCACACGCTAGCAAACTAATGCTCAAAATTCTCCAAGCCAGGCTTCAACAGCATGTGAACCATTAACTTCCAGATGTTCAAGCTGGATATAGAAAAGGCAGAGGAACCAGAGATCAAATTGCCAACATCCTCTGGATCATCAAAAAAAGCAAGAGAATTCCACAAAAACATCTACTTTTGCTTTATTGACTACACCAAAGCCTCTGACTGTATAGATCATACCATACTGTGGAAAATTCTTAAAGAGATGGGAATACCAGACCATCTGACCCGCCTCCTGAGAAATCTGTATGCAGGTCAAGAAGTAACAGTTAAAACTGGACATGGAACAACAGACTGGTTCCAATCGAGAAAGGAGTACGTCAAGTCTGTATATTGTCACCCTGCTTATTTAACATATTCAGAGTACATCTTGCAAAATGCCAGGCTGGATGAAGCACAAGCTGGAATCAAGATATCTGGGAAAAATATCAATAACCTCAGATATGCAGATGACACCACCCTATGGCAGAAAGAGAAGAACTAAAGAGCCTTTTAATGAAAGTGAAAGAGGAGAGTGAAAAATTCAGCTTAAAACTCAACATTCAGAAAACTAATATCATGGCATCTGGTCTCATCAGTTCATGGCAAACAGATGAGGAAACAATGGAAACAGGGAGAGACTTAATTTTTTTGGGCTCCAAAATCACTGCAGATGGTGACTACAGCCATGAAATTAAAAGACACTTATTAGAAAAGTTATGACCAACCTAGACAGCATACTAAAGAGCAGAGACATTACTTTGCCCACAAAGGTCCATCTAGTCAAAGCTATGGTTTTTCCAGTAGTCATGTATGGATGTGAGAGTTGGACTATAAAGAAAGCTGAGCACTGAAGAATTCATGCTTTTGAACTGTGGTGTTGGAGAAGACTCTTGAGAGTCCCTTGGACAGCAAGGAGATCCAATCAGTCAATCCTAAAGGAAATCAGTCCTGAATATTCATTAGAGGGACTGATGCTGAAGCTGAAACTCCAATACTTTGGCTAGCTCATGCCAAGAGCCAAATCACTGGATAAGACCCTGATGCTGGAAAAGATTGAAGGCAGGAGGAGAAGGGGACAACAGAGGATGAGATGGTTGGATGGCATCACTGACTCAATGGACATGAATTTGAGTAGGCTCTGGGAGTTGATGATGGACAGGGGAGCCTGGCGTCCTGCAGTCCATAGGGTCACAAAAAGTCGGACACGACTGAGCGACTGAACTAAGCTGAACTCTAACACTACTATGAGGCATTTGTTGAAAACAAAAGTCAGTTCAATTCATAATTTACATAATATATGCTTTAACACTCCTTTAGTATACTAGGATTAAGGAAAACAACTAACTGGTTAAATGAGAAGCTAACATGTCAAACGAAGTTTTTTATATGGAGCTTTGTTATTCAGTTCAGTTCAGTTCAGTAGCTCAGTTGTGTCCTACTCTTTGTGACCCCATGAATCACAGCACGCCAGGCCCCCCGTCCATCACCAACTCCCGGAGTTCACTCAAACTCATGTCCATTGAGTCGGTGACGCCATCCAGCCATCTCATTCTCTGTAATCCCCTTCTCCTCCTGCCCCCAATCCCTCCCAACATCAGAGTCTTTTCCAGTGAGTCAACTCTTCGCATGAGGTGGCCAAACTATTGGAGTTTCAGCTTTAGCATCAGTCCTTCCAATGAACACCCAGGATTGATCTCCTTTAGAATGGACTGGTTGGATCTCCTTGCAGTCCAAGAGACTCTCAAGAGTCTTCTCCAGCACCACAGTTCAAAAGCATCAATTCTTCGGCGATCAGCTTTCTTCATAGTCCAACTCTCACATCCATACATGACCACGGGAAAAACCATAGCCTTGACTAGACGGACCTTGGTTGGCAAAGTAATGTCTCTGCTTTTTAATATGCTATCTAGGTTGGTCATAACTTTCCTTCCAAGGAGTAAGCGTCTTTTAATTTCATGGCTCCAATCAGCATCCGCAGTGATTTTGGAGCCCCCAAAAATATATTAATTGATATATGAAGTCTCCAATGCTTTAATTTTTAAGTGAAAATATCATAATATATTATGTATAACTTAGTAAGGAAAACGGGCTTCCCAGGAGGCACAGTGGTAAAGAATTTTCCTGTCGATGCAGGAGACTCAGGAGACGCAGGTTCAATCCTTAGGTCAGGAAGATCCTTGGAGCAGGAAGTGGCAACCCCCTTCAATATTTTTGCCTGGGAAATCTGATTGATCCTGATGGGCTCAAGTCCACGGGGTTGCAAAGAATCAGATAAGACTGCTCATGATGCATGCAGTAAGGAAAATATCTCCTAGTAAGGAAACTAACAGCTGATGATGAGTGTAACTACTGGTGGGGTGTAAATCAATCCATCACTTTGAAAAACTATTTCATATTACTATTGAAGCTGAAAATACCAAACAGAAATGCATGCACATGTATACAGAAATACATCTACAACAGTATTCCTAGCCAAAACACAGAGATATGTCAATATTTGAATGGGCATATTGCTAATGCATGATACATTTTGATATATTTATATAATGAAGGAGTTGGTAAACTATGGTCCATGGGCCAAGCTGGGCCTGCAGTCTATCTCTGTAAATAAAGATATTTTTATTGCAACACAGTCACATTATTTATATATTATTTACGACTGAACGACTGAACTGATGGCTACTTTTGTATTACAACAGTCAAACCAAGCTGCTCTGACATGGACTGTATGATGCATAAAGTCTAAAATATTTACTGTCTGGCTCTTTACAGAAAATGTTTGCTGACCTGGGCTACAGAATTTAAAAAAAGATAAATCTAAGTCAGATTGAAGGCTATGAATGACTCTCACAAACACAGGGCTGAGTGAAAGAAGCAAGATAAAGAAAAGGAGATACTCCATGACTCAATTCATATAAAGTTCAAAAATAGGCAGTACTACACTTCAGTACACTGGCAGTGCTTCCAAATTTGTATTTATCTTTGGAAAGGAGGAAGGCAACAGGAAATGGGAAGAACTGGTAATGTTCTACTTCTCGAACTGGGTGTTCGTTATGTGGGTGAATTGGGTTATGTGATAATTCATTAAACTGCATGCTTAAGATCTGTGTACTTTCATGTGTATTCCTTCAATAAATGAGTTTCTTAAAAGATATGTAGAAGGATTATACATAAAATTATTAATAATATTTATAGTTACCCCTGGAGTATAGGAAGGAAAGGATGAGAGATTTTTTAATGGATTTACTTCCATATTTTTTAACTAAAAATTGTACACTGAAACTCCAATACTTTGGCTACTTCATGCGACGAGTTGACTCACTGGAAAAGACTCTGATGCTGGGAGGGATTGGGGGCGGGAGGAGAAGGGGACAACAGAGAATGAGATGGCTGGATGGCATCACCGACCCAATGGACATGAGTTTGAGTGAACTCCAGGAGTTGGTGATGGACAGGGAGGCCTGGCGTGCTGTGATTCATGGGGTCGCAAAGAGTCGGACACGACTGAGCAACTGAACTGAACTGAACTAACCTGCTTTAGAAAAATCAAAACAAAGTAATAAAATGATGTATATTATTACATATATTGACAAGACAATACACTGTAAGCACTCCAGTGACAAAGGAGGTCAGAAATCACATGTTTAAATCACTCAATTTTTCTAACTTATGTGAACCAACAATAGAAAATACATTGCATACCTGTTAGTCTTTATGTTTTATCTAAAAATTTCATAATCTTATGAAACCTTCTCACATGTTTTTAAAACACAATTTTAATTATCTTTGTCAGATTCTAGCTGTTATACATCCCCTATCTTTAGTAATACTGTGCATTAACATGATGGTCTTAACCATCCCCTTAAGCTAATTCTCCTCCTTTGCAATGAGATAAAAGACTTCAGGAATTGAAAGTGACATTAAAAAAATGGTGCTGGCAACTACCAATTGTTGCTTAAAGATTTAAGAAAGAAATATTTCTGCATCATTTAATGATTGCTTGCTGTAGCAGTGTTCTTTTGTTTGGTCTCCAACACAACTCCCTAGAGTGTCTTGTTCAATATGCAACAAAACAATGATGTAGAGGTTTTGACAAAGAGCCCATCTCCCTATTGAGGTAGCATTACATGATAATAGCTGCCTAAGCTACATAATTCAATGAGATATATTTTAGTATTAAAATATCTGTTAATCAGTTTTTAAAGCTCCGATGTTCAAAACTCAGAACAATATGTAAAACATTCCTTTACCAAAGGGAATGACTAATCTTCTGTACAGCTTTGATAAGTTACAAGAAATAGGTTTATCTCAGAAGACTGGTTATGATTAATATGCAGTTCATAAAGCTCCTTAGCTCTGTATGGTCTCTAACTGAATCTAATAAAGATAGGTCACGCATTTTTCATATTCCTTTTTCACCCATGACAGATCTCTAATAGGATTT
This sequence comes from Moschus berezovskii, assembly GCF_049115385.1. Taxonomy (NCBI): domain Eukaryota; kingdom Metazoa; phylum Chordata; class Mammalia; order Artiodactyla; family Moschidae; genus Moschus; species Moschus berezovskii. The sequence continues at coordinate 85,157,170 of NC_142488.1, read as the reverse complement.
ATATGCATTTGATATTAATTGTATCGGAGACTGCACCAACTGCAATAATCCTTCATTTCTTGCCTTTTTAAAGCTATACATAAATTACAGTTTCCATTTTTGTTTGACTGCCTCTCTCATTGACAATCAACCATGTTAATGATAGAGAGGTAGAGAAAGACTAAGAAACATCTCACCTAGTTCAGTGAAATATCAAATGATACCAAAGGCTATAAACCCAGGCTTGAGAGTGTTTTCGCTCCCCTCTCCCTTGTGTCAGAAGAGCTCAAGCATGTAACATCAGTGAAAATCTTGCACTCTGAATTGGAGAGGAAAGGACATACTTTTAATAACCATCTCACAGAGGGGTGCAGGCAGTAACCCATCGTTTTGATGAAGCACTGCTTTTCTAACCATCTACAGAGACAACACAGGAAATGTAAAAATGAGACAGTGCTACCTAAAATGAAATACCGAGTGTCCTAGGGACTCAGTCAAAAATAGTCCTTAATTTTAGCTCTGAACTCAAAAGAGGCTTCACTTATATCTGGGGGAAAAGAAATGCATCTTGTGAGACTATTCAAATTGTAATTGCAGTTAAGAGAAGTGGACAATTATATTTTCATATTCTATATTCTGCACTATGACATAAATAATGAAAACTTTCATTCTGCAAGAGAACATAGCAAGGGATTTGAGAAACTAATAAAACGTTGCCTTACACTCTATCAAAACACTTGGCTATTAGTGAATAAAATCTAGAAGATAAAAGTAGGTCACAATTGTAATGATTTTCTTTTGTTGAAACAGACTATATACAAATTCAGCCTGTAAATGTTTCTCATACATACAGGAATTTCAAAAACAATGCACAAAGAAGTCTGTATAGCTGATTAAATTCAGAGAGTTACCTTATGGTTACATACATATATACTTATATATATATATATATATATATATATAAATTTTTGCCCTTGAATTAAGAAAAGTCACTTTTTAAATGCAACCCAAGAAAAAAATGAAGACAAATTCAGAAGCCTACTAAATAAAGAAAGGCAACCAAATACTCCTCAGTCATCTATAAAATCTATGTCAGGGACTTCTTTTGCTTCTGGCCATAAAGGAGTAACTGCTACTAGACTAGCCCTCCATCTGTAAACAACTAGAGAACTACACAAAATATATGAAACAATTGTTTTCAGACATTGGACAACAGGCTACACAGGGTTGTGATCCCTGAGAGAAAGAAAAAAAGTAAGCCCTATAGTCATCCCAGCTTTGTGTCTGGAGGCACCTTCCACATTATAGTTCAGGAAGTGGAAGTGATGCAGAGTACTGTAGTCTTATAGGGCTGAACAGAGAGACATGCAAGATCAGTGAAGGTAAGGCAGTTGGTATTTATGGGGTACAGTATCAGAGAAGACAAAGCCCACAGAAAAATTTGGCTGAATACTATTCTGCACAAGGGTAGGGGAGACTATGAGGATGGGCACAGAACACTACTAGAGAAAGAATGCCTACCAGAAAAGAATAGGCTTAACACCTACTGGAGACCACACAGAGCTAGGAGACATTCTGATCAGCCAGAGTGCAGAGACTTCATTGAGCGTTTAGAGACCTGAAAAAGGCCACACTTCAGGATTAAAACTAAAGTAGCTCTATGGGAAATGCTACTTTAGATTCATACAAAGTTTAAAAACAAGTCTTGAAATGATCAAGCTGATCTATACATAAGTTAACAGGCAGAACAAAGCCTAACATTCTTTAAGACAACCAAATTACAACATTCAATAATGTCACATTCTAATATCTAGAATCCAACCAAAAATTCCCAGATAATCAAAAAAGCAGGGAATATGACTCAAAGACACAAGGAAAATTACTCAATAGAAATAAACATGCAAGTGACAGAAATGGTAGAAATAGCTGACAAAGACTTTAAAACAGACATTATTACTATATTCAAGATTTAAAGAAAACATGAACACAATGAGAATAGAAATGAAAATATTAAAAAAAATAAGAATCAAATAGGACTCTAGAGCTTAAAACTACAATATCTGAAATGAAAATTTCACTGCATGGGCTAACAGAAGATTAGACACTACAAGAAAAAAAAAAGATCAGTGAAATAGAAATAATGTCAGTAAGAACTACCAATGTGAAGTATAGAAAGGAAAAAATGGCTAAAAAATCATCAGAGTTTCAATGACATAAGGGACAATATAATGTGATATAGAATAAGCTTCCAAAATGGTGAAAGGATAAATCAAATGAAATATTTTGAATAAATTATGGTCCAAAATTTTCCAAATCAGATGAAAAATGTCAATTTACAAATATAAGAACATCAATAAACCTCAAACAAGATAAACATAAAATAACCCCTAGGTATATTATAATCATATTTTTGAAAACAATGATAAAGGAAAAAACCATAATAGTAGCCAGAGAGAAAAACATGTGACACAGAAGGGATCAGAGTTTAAAATCATTGCTAACTTCTCATCAGAAACAGTACAAGCTATAGGAGAATAGATGATATCTTTGAAGAACCAAAAGAAAACAAATGGAGGAAGGGGGAATGTATCATCTTAGAATTCTGTATTCCATAAAAATATCCTTCAAAAATGAAGTTAAAGATATTACAAACATAATCTGCAAGAATCCAACTGATGTTTACAAGAAATGTTTAAAGGAAGTTCTTTAGGCTAAAGGAAATCAATACCAGATAGAAACTCAGATCTCCATAAAGGAATGAAGAGTGCCAGAACTGTGTGTGAAACAGAGAATTAGAATAAATAGGACATTGTTTCTGGTTTATTTTCCTTAAAATATAATTGATTATTTAAAGAAAAAAAAAACAATACAATGTATGGTCAAGCCTATAACATATGTAGAACTAAAATGCACGACAATAATAGCACAAAAGATGAGAGGGAAGCCTGAAAGTATGCTATTGTAAGATTCTTATGTAATACAGGAATGTATATAATATCATTTAAAGCTAGACTGTCACAAATTAAAAGTACATACTGTAAACCCTATAGCAACCACTGAAAACTAAAACAAAGAGGTATATTTAATAAACCAATGAAAGTGAAAGTGTTAGTCGCTTAGTGGTGTCTGACTCTGTGCAATCCCAAAGGCTCCTCTGTCCATGGAATTCTCCAGGCAAGAATACTGGAATAGATAGCCATTCCATTCTGTAGGGGATCTTCCTGATCCAGGTTCAAACCCAGGTCTCCTGCACTGCAGGCAAACTACCATCAGAGCTATCAGGGAAGCCCAACAGATAAAATGGAATAGTAAAAAAAAAAAATCCAAAAGAAGGTAGGAAAAGAAATTAAAGGAATAAAGGATAGATGAAGCAGAAAACGAATAAGGCTGTACACATAAAGACCGCTATATTAACAATCATATTAAATATAAATGGATTATAACCATACAAATTAATAGGCAGAGATTTTCAGACACTATTAAAAATATATATACTCAAATAAATGCTTTCTACCAGGAATTCACTTTAAATATAAAGATACAGGTGAGTTAAATGTAAAAGGATAGAAAATGAACTATCATGCAAAATGATAATCACAAGAAAGCTGGAGTAGCTAAATAAATATCAAACAAAGTAGACTTTAGGGCAAGGAATATCACCAAATATAAAGAAGGACATTTCATTATTATGAAATAGATAAGACAATCCTAAATGTATATAAAATGAACAACAGAGTTTCTAAATACATGAAGCAAAAATTGACAGAACTAAAGAAGAAATTCACAAATTCATAATTAGAGTTGATGATTTCAATATGCCTCTTTCAGTAACTGATAAAATAAGTAGACAGAAAATCATTAAGAATATAGAAGACTCAAACAACTCTATTAACTGACTTGATCTAAATGATGCTTATAGAACACTTTAACCAACCACAGAATATATTTTCTTTTTTAAGTACACCAGGAACGTTCAATAAATAGACTATATGCCAGACCATACAATTAGCCTCAATAAATTTAAAAGTAATGCAATAAAACCATATCACTCTTACCTCAAATTTTCAATTATTGACATGGCAATGAAATTAAATTTGTCAAAAAAAAAAAGAAATTAAGAAATTAAATTTGTCACATATCAGGAACTACTAGAAGACAAGAACAGCATGGAAGTTACGGTTCATTTCAGTACAAGCAATACTGCTCTAAGCCTCTGTTGAAATGTTTGAATGATGTCCCCCAAAAAAGGTATGTCCACATTCTAACTCTGAGAACCTGTAAATGTGGCCTTATCTGGGGTGGGGGTGGTGGGTCTTATAAGTATAATTAAGTTAAGGATCTTGAGATGAGATCACTCTGGATTACCCAGGTGGGTACTTAATACAAAGAAAAGTGTCCTTATAAAAGGTACAGAAGAGAGTCACATTGGGAAAAGGAGAAGACTATGTGAACTCAAAAGAAGAGACTGGAATAATGCAGCCACAAGCCAAAGAATATCTGGAGCTATCTGAAGCAGAAGAGGCCAGTAAGAATTCTCTCCTAGAGCTTTCATAGGGACTGCAGCCCTGCCAACAACTTGATTTCAGATTTCTGGCTTCCAAAACTGTGAGACAGTAAATTTCTGTTGTTTTAAGCCACCAAAGTTGTGGTAATGTGTTATGACAGCCCTAGGAAACCAATACAACCACATAAGTATCTATATTAAAGGAAATTTTATGTCATAGGATATGCTTATCTTCAACTTGAATTGATGTTGCCAATTGACTCTCTATTTACAATACCTATGAGCAGAAAATGAGTTTCCAGAACCTAGTATTATCAGACTAGGGGAAGGGGGAAGGCAATTTAATGAGTGTGCAATGGCATTTGGTTATTTTAATGTTCCAAGTAGAGTTGAACTAGTTTGGGAAACTTGATCACTTGACTTCTAAGGTCCCTACCAATTCAAAAAGTCTATTTCCATTATTTTTCATTTATCCATTCAATAAAACTTTATTGAGTACATAGTTTGTATCATACAGACACGGTGATCAGCACTGAGAAACATATGAACAACATATTGTCTTTGTCTTTCCATCTCAACAGCTGTCTTACCTCTATATCTCCATGACACAGATATTTACTGTTCACCATACACTGTACAGGAGACGGGGATCAAGATCATCCCCAAGGAAAAGAAATGCAAAAAAGCAAAAAGGCTGTCTGAGGAGGGCTTACAAATAGCTATGAAAAGAAGAGAAGAGAAAAGCAAAGGAGAAAAAGAAAGATACAAACATCTCAATGCAGAGTTCCAAAGAATAGCAAGGAGAGATAAGAAAGCCTTCCTCAGCGATCAGTGCAAAGAAATAGAGGAAAACAACAGAATGGGAAAGACTAGAGATCTCTTCAAGAAAATTGGAGATAACAAGGAAACATTTCATGCAAAGGTGGGCTTAATAAAGGACAGAAATGGTATGGACCTAACAGAAGCAGAAGATATTAAGAAGAGGTGGAAAGAATACACAGAAGAACTGTACAAAAAAGATCTTCACGACCAAGATAATCACGATGGTGTGATCACTCACCTAGAGCCAGACATCCTGGAATGTGAAGTCAAGTGGGCCTTAGAAAGCATCACTACAAACAAAGCTAGTGGAGATGATGGAATTCCAGTTGAGCTATTTCAAATCGTGAAAGACTATGCTGTGAAACTGTTGTACTTAATATATCAGCAAATTTGGAAAACTCAGCAATGGCCACAGGACTGGAAAAGGTCAGTTTTCATTCCAGTTCCAAAGAAAGGCAATGCCAAAGAATGCTCAAACTACCATACAATTGCACTCATCTCACACACTAGTTAAGTAATGCTCAAAATTCTCCAAGCCAGGCTTCAGCAATATGTGAACCGTGAACTCCCAGATGTTCAAGCTGGTTTTAGAAAAGGCAGAGGCACCAGAGATCAAATTGCCAACATCCACTGGATCATGGAAAAAGAAGAGAGTTCCAGAAAAACATCTATTTCTGCTTTATTAACTATGACAAAGCCTTTGACTGTGTGGATCACAATAAACTGTGGACAATTCTGAAAGAGATGGGAATACCAGACCACCTGACTTGCCTCTTGAGAAACCGGTATGCAGGTCAGGAAGCAACAGTTAGACCTGGACATGGAACAACAGACTGGTTCCAAATAGGAAAAGGAGTACGTCAAGGCTGTATATTGTCACCCTGCTTATTTAACTTATACGCAGAGTATATCTCAAGAAACACTGGGCTGGAAGAAGCACAAGATGGAATCAAGACTGCCAGGAAAAATATCAATCACCTCAGATATGCAGATGACACCACCCTTATGGCAGAAAGTGAAGAGGAACTCAAAAGCCTCTTGATGAAAGTGAAAGAGGAGAGTGAAAAGGTTGGCTTGAAGCTCAACATTCAGAAAACAAAGATCATGGCATCTGATCCCATCACTTCATGGGAAATAGATGGGGAAACAGTGGAAACAGTGGCAGACTTTATTTTTGGGGGCTCCAAAATCGCTGCAGATGCTGATTGCAGCCATGAAATTAAAAGACACTTACTCCTTGGAAGGAAAGTTATGACCAACCTAGATAGCATATTAAAAAGCAGAGATATTACTTTGCCAACAAAGGTCCATCTAGTCAAGGCTATGGTTTTTCCCGTGGTCATGTATGGATGTGAGAGCTGGACTGTGTAGAAAGCTGATCGCCGAAGAGTTGATGCTTTTGAACTGTCATATTGGAGAAGACTCTTGAGAGTCCCTTGGACTGCAAGGAGGTCCTACCAGTCCATTCTAAAGGAGATCAGTCCTGGGTGTTCATTGGAAGGACTGATGCTAAAGCTGAGACTCCAATACTTTGGCCACCTCATGCAAAGAGTTGACTCACCGGAAAAGACTCTGATGCTGGGAGGGATTGGGGGCAGGTGGAGAAGGGGACAGCAGGGGATGAGATGGCTGGATGGCATCACCGACTCGATGGACATGAGTTTGAGTGAACTCTGGGAGCTGATGATGGACAGGGAGGCCTGGCTTGCTGCGATTCATGGGGTTACAAAGAGTCGGACAGGACTGAGTGACTGAACTGAACTGAACTGATACTATTTTTATACATTGTTTTACGTTATTAAAACTCTTAATGAAAACAGCATACACACATATATCAACACATATATACTTTTTTCTCTGAACTAGATTGCAAGTTTGACATGAATAAGATTCCATTTTTATCATACTAGTTTTATTGTGGCTAGTACAGTGTTTTGCACATGAAAGTTCAATACAACTTTTCTGAAATTTGTCAAATGCACAGAATGACCCACTCACAGATTTTTTTAAAAACCTTCAAGCCATATTCACCTAGTTGGGTGATGGGATGGTTTTTTGTGCTCTGAATTATCTATTTTCTTATACATTTATTTTCTGACAAAGAAGGTAACTTATGGTATGATTGGTAAAATCTGAGGTTTTTAATCAAGAACAGTGATGATCTTCAGTTCAGTTCAGTTCAGTTCAGTCGCTCAGTCGTGTCCGACTCTTTGCGAACCCAAGAATCACAGCACGCCAGGCCTCCCTGTCCATCACCAACTTCCGGAGTTCACTCAAACTCATATCCATCGAGTCGGTGATGCCATCCAGCCATCTCATTCTCTGTCATCCCTGTCTCCTCCCACCCCCAATCCCTCCTAGCATCAGACTCTTTTCCAGTGAGTCAACTTGACACATGAGGTGGCCAAAGTATTGGAGTCTCAGCCTTAGCATCAGTCCTTCCAATGAACACCCAGGACTGATCTCCTTTAGAATGGACTGGTTGGATCTCCTTGCAGTCCAAGGGACTCTCAAGAGTCTTCTCCAGCACCACAGTTCAAAAGCATCAATTCTTCAGTGATCAGCTTTCTTCACAGTCCAGCTCTCACATCCATACATGACCACTGGAAAAACCATAGCCTTGACTAGACGGACCTTGGTTGGCAAAGTAACATCTCTGCTTTTTAATATACTATCTAGGTTGGTCATACGATATTAAATGGCTTATGTCAGGGACGGGGGGAAGGTAGAGAAAAATAAAATCCAGGGACATTCATTTCAGTGACAATCATGTCCTGTCCCAATCACTCATTTTTTAGCAAAGCTCCGCTTGATGATTAGAGAAATGTGACAGAAGAATTAAAAAGATGCATGTTGACACAATAGAAAGACCAGGAACTTTGGTATCAGACTTAAATTGGACACCGGATTCTATTCCACAGGTTTTGTGACTTCATACAACGTACTTTATCACTCTTAAATTTCAGTTTCTTCATTTTTTAGAGAATGAAAATTCCATCTACCTCAGAGAATTGTGAGGATTAAAAGAAATAAAGGTAAATACCTAGTGCACAGGGCTTCCCTGGTGCCTCAGATGTTAAAGAATCTGCCTACAATGACGGGGACCCAGGTTTGATCCTTGGGTTAGAAAGATTCCCCTGGAGAAGGGAATGGCTACCTACTCCATTATTCTTGCCTAGTATATACTAAATACTCAAATACTAACATTCTTTCCCAACCTCCCTAATAGAAATGAAATATAAATGATATAAGTGAGGGTTGGTAATTTAGTAATAATTATCAAAGGCTTCAAATAGGTGTATTCCTTGATCCAGAAAGTCTACTTCTTGTATTTAAAGACAAAAATAATTAAACAATTCTTCAAGGTTGTGTAAATAAGGATGCTCATTTTAGACTTACCATTGTTAAAAATCAAAAACAATCCAAATGTCTTTCATAGTGCAATGGCATGAGATATGTTTCCAAAGAGGGGAGAGGACTCACTCTGCTCTCCGGAAATGAACAGTAATAGCAAAGAAGTGGAAACCCACTCCAGTATTCTTGCCTGGGAAATCCCATGGACGAGGAGTCTGGTGGGATACAGTCCATGTGGCCACAAACAGTAGAACATGATTGAGCGTGCACACACAAACACACACATACACACACACAGGAAGAAGACTTATAATCCTCCTGTCCAAGCTCTCACTTCAGATTTACCTAATTAATGCCACTGTGGTGACTCTGTCATTCATTCCATTCTTCCATTCTCCATATTCAGTTAGAGTTCATAGCTCATGCACTGACCCATACCTTATTTCTTTCTCCTCTTTACTTGGACCTACTCTATATACTTGGACCTCTATAACTCTATGTTTCCCCCTCTGCCTTCTCCCCCCAGTAAGCCCAAGAGCATCTCCCTCCTCCCCCAAATGATCTGCTGTTTGCTGGAAAATGGGGTAACCATTCAATTGCCAACAAAACAAATACTATGGAGCCACTGAAAATTATGTAGGTTTATATATTTTGACATGGAGAGATAACCATACTATCTTGTTGAGTAAAACAAATAATAAAACAAATACAAACACTAAAACTGCTTTGCTAAAGATAGTAAACTTAAGATGTACTTTGGATGGGGAGGGGAGCCTCATTTCTTGACTAAATTTTCTACAAGATAGTTGTACTATTGTATAAAATTATTTTTTAAGTGTGGAAATAGAATACAAAGAATAAGATAAGACAGATCAGGAAATAAAGTACACAATAGGGAATGAAATCAAAATAGATAAGCTAGAATGACCTGTCTCATCATTCTAGAACCAGGTTCCAAGTATGCTTTTTCAAATAAAAGTTCTAATATGGTAGAACCTATACTCTAATATCTCAAAATAGAAGAGCTTTTAATATGGTAAAGTCCTACTGCTCCTGAAACTATTACTGTATATAGTAAAATCATGATGCAGAAAAATTAGTCCTCATAACAGGTGGTGTACCCTATAACAGCAGCATTACAAAGATATTCTACAGCAGTTTCATTATGTTTATTCATTGACAAATACACTTTCTTCCAAAGCATCCAAACTCATTACTAATAATTTAACTAACACCTCCTTGGAGCCTATTTTAAAGTAACTTTCATTTCCAAATGTAATGATATTGAAATTAAAAAAAAAATTACCATGCCTACACAAACCTATTTTAAAATATCTAAAATTTAAATAAATTAACATTGAAATGAACAAACCAACTCTGTCTCCAAAGTTACATTAAATTTACATACTGTTGAAATTATGCTTTTATAGCAACTGAAGTGTTAAGCTAACTGCAGCATACATAATTTTGTATATATCATAGAATTCAAATTGGAATATTCAATCTAATCTGATAGAAAAACTATCCCCAACACTATCTGTGTTATACAAACAGTCCCAATTTACAAGTGGGTTGTATTCTAAAGATGGTTTGCAAGTCACTTGGCAAAAAATGCCGGGATGTATTTAATAAGGAAAACAAGTTTAAATAAAATGCTCAAAGCTTTTGCACAGCAAAGAAACTACAAAGTGAAAAGACAACCCTCAGAATGCGAGAAAATAATAGCAAAGGAAACAACTGACAAAGGATTAACTTCCAAAATATACAAGCAGCTTATACAACTCAATACCAGAAATACAAACAACTCAATAAAAAGTGGGAAAAAGACCTAAACAGACATTTCTCCAAAGAAGACATATAGATGGCTAACAAACACATGAAAAGATGGTCAACATCACTCATTATTAGAGAAATGCAAATTAAAACCACAATGAGATATCACTCCACACCGGTCAGAATGGCCCTCATCAAAAAGTTTACAGACAGTAAATGCTGGAAAGGGTGTGGAGAAAAGGGAACCCTCTTGCACTGTTAGTGGGAATGTAAATTGATACAGCCACTATGGAAGATGGTATGGAGATTCCTTAAAAAACTAGGAATAAAACCACCATATGACCCACCAATCCCACTCCTAGGCATATACTCTGAGAAAACCAAAATTGAAAAAGATACATGTTCCCCAATGTATGTTGTAGCACTATTTCCAATAGCTAGAACATGGAAGTAACCTAGATGTCCATCGACAGATGAATGGATAAAGAAACTGTGGTACTTATATACAATGGAATACTACTCAGCCATAAAAAGAATGCATTTGAGTCAGTTCTAATGAGGTGGATGAACCTAGAGCCTATTATACAGAGTGAAGTCAGAAAGAGAAATATAAATATTGTATACTGATGTCTATATATGGAATCTAAAGAGATGGCACTGAAGAATTTATTCTCAGGGCAGCAATGGAGAAACAGACATAGAGAACAGACCTATAGACATGGGGGGGTGGGGAGGACGGAGAGGGTGAGGTATATGGAGAGAGTAACAAGGCAACTTACAATACCATATGTAAAATAGACAGCCAATGGGAATTTGCTGTATGTCTCAGGGAACTCAAACAGGGTCTCTATAACAACCTAGGGTGTGGGGTGCGGAGGGAGATGGGAGGGAGGTTCCAGAAGGGGGAGACATAGGTGTACCTATAGTTAATTCTTGTTGATGTTTCACAGAAAATCACAAAATTCTGTAAAGCAACTATCCTTCAATTAAAAAATAAAGTGGCAAAAAAAGAAAAAATAAGTAAATAAAATGTTCAAGTTCCAAAGCAATCTTGAAAAAACACAATTAACCCATAAAAAATGTGTTACTGTAATAACATAAGTTCTAAGCCCTGAACTCCCTTATAACAAGGGATGTCGTCCAGAGGAACCTATGAAAACTGATGGGGAGAAGAGGAGCACTGCCCCAGCTTTTTGGGTTTCTTTTTTTTTGGCATGCTGGATCTTAGTTCCCTGACCAGGAATCAACCAACATCCCCTGCAGAGGAAGCATAGAGTGTTAACCACTGGACTGGACCACCAGGGAAGTCCCTGGCCCAGTTTTGGTAGCAGTAGGAGCACAAAAGCAACAAAGGAGAGTTCCAGCATTACGGGGTTGGAGTACCCATGTTCAGGATAATAAATGAATTGTCCATAAAAGGATCAATCAAGGGCTGCTTGGAAGAAAGCATCAAAACAATACAGGAAGAGTGAGGTACCAGATATCATGAAACAAAGCATTCTTTCACAGTTTTGAACTGAAAAAGAAGGGCTGGTAGGTTTGCATGCCATTTACCCTAATAGATTCCCTTCCTAGAAACTCCAAGAAGGGGGAGCCATTTTCCATTAATTGCATATTCTTATGTCCATAATTATCACTGTTGTTAAATAATAACTGGGGAAAACCTACTGGAGATCCGCATCATGGTGCCCAGGGAACGCATTCAGGTAGGAAGTAACACACATAGCAGTTTGGAACTCAGAGTTTAGTATGAGGCACAACTAACATTGGGCAGGCTAGTCTTCTCTGAATTTCAGGCTCTTCCTAATCTTGAGATAAAAATAATGACCAACCCATGAGGTTGCAGAGAATCGAATGAGGATGAATGAAAACCATTTATCACAGTGCCTGGTCCACACTGTAAATGTTACCAGATAGGTTACCTAGCAGAGATGTTGAGACTGGGGTGAAAATAGTGAAAAGTGAAAGTGTTAGTTCCTCAGTCATGTCTGACTCTTTGCGACTCCCATGAACTGTAGCCCTCCAGGCTCCTCTGTCCATGCAATTTTCCAGGCAAGAATACTGGAGTGGGCATCCACTCCCTTCTTCAGGCATCTTCCTGACCCAGGGATCAAACCCAAGTTTCCCGCACCATAGACAGATTCTTTACCATCTGAGCCACCAAGGAAGACAAACCCCTGGACTGGGTCAGCCGTTTATTTAACAAACTGTCTTAAGTTCTCTCTCAGTCAATAAGTAAAACTGCCAACCTGCCAAAGAATTGCATTCCTGAAGTTGAAAAATAGAAGCTTTTCCTTCCCCATGAGATGATACAAGGGTTCAAGTATCTTTTATTCTATTTCTAGGCTTGATTGCCTTCCCTCTCCCCACAAGTTTTGAGACTTCTTTGCCTCATCGAGAGCATCGTTGAAAAACAATATATTTTATTTGTGACCAATTGTTTTCTTTGGAAATCAATCTCAGAAATATTAATGTGAGGCTAGGACAAAACATGCAAATGGCATTCCACATTTTACCAGATATTTCTGAAAACTTCCTTCCTGCACTTGGTGCATTGCTTCTATAATATACACCCATAACCTTTTTAATTATATTAAGTACTGAATAAGTGATAGATAGGTATTTCTCCCATGAGATTTTCAAAAAAACAAAATACAAGTCCTTCACCCAACATAAGCAGTGATCTATGAATGTGTGTGGTATACAAACTTAAAGATACCTCTTTAAGTATAAGTACTAAAAGGGAGGTAGCTAAACATTCCTGATGGAAACTTGCGGAAAATATATTATGCCTAGACTGCACTGATGAAGAGTATATTGAATCTCACCTTGATGACTCCTCATCAACATTAAATTCTATTCTCTGCAATAATACAGAGATGCCCTCTGAAACCACTGAAGAACAGCAAGTGGGTTGTTTCTCCCTCTGTGAAATAACTGAAGACTACTATATTTTATAATTCTTCTTTCTGCTGTTAGCTGTCACATCTCATTGTCAGTAGCACTTTTTTTTTCTTTTCAAATACAAGATTAACTGGGTGAGAGCCTGAGTTGACACCCACGCTCTCTAAGACACACAAGAGACTTTTTTTTCCCTCTTAATTTGCAGAAATGCAGGCCACACTGTAAATACTTGAGATCAGCCAGAGTACTGAGTTTCTGATCAGGCAACCTCTGCTGAATACAAAACTGCCATAATTGTACTCCAAAAAGCAGGAAGGTAAAGCCTAATTGATGGAAACCTTTAAAATCAGGAAACATGTTGTCACAGCAAAATACATAAAGCAGTAATCAAAAGTGATTTTCTATCAATCACCATGGAGATGTACTCTCAGGGATTCATCCAAACAGCTCAGAAATTAAGCTTTGAACATTACAGAACATGTGATACTATAACAATATGCCCATATTTTCTGAAATACCTACTTTTTCCTTTGTTTTTATTGTTTTCTTAGCTTATGTCCTATGAATACCGCAATCCACCAATCAAAATACAGAAAATTAAACACTCAGAATAGAAGCTGTTACAATATTATGTGGGTTTATAACAACTATCTGTAACCAGGAATCAACACAGGGTATGGCCTGTTGACTGTATTTGCAAGAGGACAAAGAGTATGAGCAATTATAATTTTAGCAAGTTTTCCAGCTCTGTTGTGGGGGTGGGGAGGACAAATATGTCTGGTACCTTCATAAAGCTCAAAAAGGGAATTTAGCAACCCAAGTTGTGAACAGGCATTTAAACCACCAAGGTATTAAAGGCACACCTAATAAAGAACAGAAACCTTAATCTCCCTAATGAATTAAGCATAAGACTAGTATGAAGTACTAACAGAAATGTCATCCAGGTTCCTTTTCCTACCTAAAGAGCTATTCATACAAATCCACACCATGCATAAAAGTATTAACAGAGCAGGTCTAAGATTAAGGCTGCTAGCAAGATTTACCCTTGGCTGGTGTTTGGGAACTTGGTTTGGGGGCATATTCCACAACTGATAAGGAAAGTCTACTATGCCTGCTTATATAAATAATGTGGATTATATTGAGTGCTTGCTTTACTGAAGGGAATTTTGGTACATACTAAATGAAGCGCCTGCATGACTAGCCTCCAGTAAAAATCTTGGGCACTGACTCCCTAATGGGCTTCCCTGGGCAGGAACATGGCAGACATATTGCTTATTTTTTCACAATTGAGGGATGAGAACACTGTATGTGACCCCTTATGGGACAGAGAGAAAACACAAGGAAGCCAGCCCATGGATTCCTCCAGAATCCACCTGTACTTCTCCCTTCGTGATCCTGAAGTGAATCTTCACTATCTTACAATGATAAATCTGAGCTGTTAGTAGAACTATACTCAGAGTCCTGTGAGTCCTTCTACCATACCGCCAAATGTGGAATGGTCTTGGGAATCTCCAACTATATTTGTGAAACTGTTTTGAATGTGGCACAGAATAGAACTTGAAAATGACTTAACACTTGGTCTCACTCTGAAACTGCTTGTCATCAAGTGGGAGAGTTGGGAAGGTATGCTGACAATAAACCAGGACACCCTGATCATTCAAAATTTTAATGAGCATCTATTGTACTCCTGGCAATGTTAGGTTATAGGCTTAATAGGAATACAAAAATTAAACACAGTCTTGGTGTAAAGGACACAGTAGCAAACAGTCCTCTTGGAAATGATACTGCCTGAAGTATTAGAAACAAAAGGATGTTAACTATTCCGTCAGGGATATTTCAATTTTCTCTGACCTATAATTTAACTTGCACAAGTTATATATTTACTCAGGTAATCCTAGTTAATTTTCCTCAAAATATTTTGAAAAGGCAGGGTTCTGTACTCCCAAGTCTCACCAGACCCTTTAAAAATTAGTTGTCAGTGCTTTTATCTCTTAACTAAGTATCAAGCACTATGCAAGATTTGCTTGCAATAGAAACATAAACAGGGTCCCAACTTTCAAGGATCCCAGTCTCTTGGAAGAGACAGAAAAATAAACAATCATTAGAAATCCAGGTTACACGTGTATGAAGTTGATGTGGCTGGGTCGATCAACAGCAAAGTGATGATCTCTACCATTACACACCATTATTGTTAGAAAACAAACGTGTGAAAAGGAGCTCACAATTATAACACCTAGGGGGAAGAGTCTGAAAATTAACCATAAGAGTCTTACTACTAACTACAGTTTAAAAGAGTTCTGAATTTTCTTTCAAGTTCTAAAATTAGAAAAATATTTTATCGACATATCATTTTGCCTGATAACAAAATTTAGTATAAAATATCCCTGAAGAGATGCCACCGCCCTCATCAACAATGGTATCGGTGAATAAAAGACATCAGGTCCTGTTTAGGTCCTCACCAACAAGCAATTTTGCCTTTCTCCTATTAGAAAACGTTCCCAATGTTGAGAGGTATGTTCTATCCTATTTGGCATCATGTTGAAAAAGGAACCTAATTTTTTAACCAATTTCCTTTAAGCCACAAAAAACAATTTCCATAAAGGAGAAATAAATCTTGAAATTACTTAACCACTTCATTAAATTTAAACCTCTTTACTTTATTTATTTTTTTTTTTTGAACAGAGGAAAATTTATACGTCGAACCTGGACTGGTCACTTATGATAATATACATGCTACAATTCCATTCTCTCCAATCATTCCACCTTCACCCTCTCCCACAGAGTCCCAAAGACTGTTCTAAATGCCTATGTCTCTTTTGCAGTCTCTTATACAGGGTTCAGGTTACCATTTTTCTAAATTCCATATATATGCGTTAATATACGGTATTGATGTTCTTCTTCAGAGTGTTCTTCACTCTGTTCTTATACAGAGTGAAGTAAACCTCTTTACTTTAAAAAAAAATCACAAACTTTTTTTCTCTACACAGAATATTACAATCTCCTATCTTTGAAGACTTCAAAAATATATTAGTTCAAAATCCATTTCTTGGTTCCCACTGAGATTTAAATTACCTGAAACTAGTAGCTTCACTACAAGAGTTCTATTCCATGGCTTATAAGTTGAATTCACCAGCATGACATCTATGTGTTATATATGTAAATTCCACAGGTTTACTGTAAATTCATGACATCGGCAGCGCAAGTTGCCGAAAAGATTGGTACTACGACTGAAACAAATACACAAAATGAGACAGGAAGTAACCATAATTTTTCTGCTTGCCTAAGTTTATTACCGTAATCATAGAAAAAAATGGAGACTGTCTAGAGCACAAAAACTAACATAGCAGCTGAGAGCAATGTAAACTATAAGGAAAAGAAATATTTGCATATAAATCAAAGAAAGCAATGAGGTTTACATCATAGTACATAATATACAATTATTTTATTACAAAAGTTACTGCTTGCATACCAGCTTCAATTATTACATTTTCTAAAATTTGGCACAGGCTATATCACAAGAAAATTTACTAGCAATAACATAGATGGTACTGCCCAGAATTATCCTTTACCTTTTGAATTCTTCCTAATACTGTAGTGAGTCCAGTCCATAAAACAAAACACTAAATTGTTACTGGAATAAAGTAAAAGAATGAGCTTTGTCATCACTGGAAGTCAAGCAAGACAAGATGCTTCAGTCTGAGGCTCTCTCCCTTATTTCCTCTGTTAAATAGCTATGCAAGTAATACTGTCAGTGCTCATCAAACTGGAATCAATAGTTTGCATTTTTTTAAAAAACACAAATGGAAACTGATCTAAATACATCTGTTATCCTTTCTGTAGTCGGAATTACATCTAGAGTAACTTAATTATAGAGTTGGCCCTCTCTATCTACAGATTCAGCCAACAGTAGAGCTAAAATATTCGGGGAAAAGAAGAATTCCAGAAACTTCTAAAAAGCAAAACTTGAATTTGTCTTATACCAGAAACTATTTGCATAGCATTTACAATGTAATAGGTATTTTAAATAATTTAGAGATGCTTTAAAGTATACAGGAAGCGGTACATAGGTTATACACCAGTAATACACCAATGTATAGAGGGGACTTGAGCATCTTCTGGATTTTGGTACCCGAGGTAGTAAGGGGGTTGGGAGATTATCCCAGAACCAATTACCAGTACACACGAAAGGATGACAGTACTTGTTACTGTCAGACTTGATGCTCTCACAAAACCTGCCTATAGTCACAGCTACTCACAGCAGAATGGACTAATTCCAAGTTCTAATTACCTGAAGCCCCATTCTCCACAGCACCTTAATTACTCCCTGGTAATCAGGTGAACACTTACAGTAGGATACTAACTTCAGAGGTTATCAAGGCGCCCTGTAGTTCATTTCAGCTACCAAATTCTTGATTACTACTGCACTAAATAAATTTTATACTATGCCACAGTGGAAAGTTTCACCAATGGCGACAGGGGATTTGTAGTCATCTTTCTGTGGAAAAGGGCCTACAGGTACAGTTATATTTTGGATTAACTCCCTTGGCTTCTTCAAACATAAACAGGTTTCCTTCACCTTGTGAAAGTCTCACATGACTTTGTTCACTTCCCTGCTAATCTCTATTCCTCAAGGACATCCTGCTCTGCTCTTCTATTTGTACCATTAGCTTCAGCTCATCCTTCTGCTGGCTAAACATGGGCGCTTCCCTGGATACACTCTTTGTACCCTGACTCTTTTCTGTTCTCTCCCCCTCAGGGAGCCCACATATTCCAAGGTTTGGACCATGGCTCCTATCTGAGGACTCACAAAGTAATAATTCTTGCTCTCTCCCTCCACCTAATTTCTATTCAGCTTCTCTAGTAGCTTATCAGACATTTCCACTTATATTTGACTATTTCCATAAACTGAATTCATTTTTTTCTGTCCAAAACCATATCTTTCACTCCCCTGGTAATGACAACAATCTAAGTGACTAACATTTAATACTCACACCACACCTTGGAAGTAGATGCTATGTTTTTTTTCATCACCACTTTACAAAAGAGAAAACCAAGATGACACAGCCTGCCAGGATTCAAACCTAGGCACACTAACTCCAGAGGCACCCTGCTTAACCACTGTTGCTCACTGTATCTGTGATTATCTGACTATGGTTTACCCAACCTTACAGAAATGTCTGGGGCTTCCCAGGTGGCACAGTGGTAAAGAGTCCTCCTGCCAATGCAGGGGGCAGAAGACACTCAGGTTCAATCCCTCCCTTGGCAAGATCCCATGGAGGAGGAAATGGCAGCCCACTCCAATATTCTTGCCTGGAAAATTCCATGGGCAGTGGAACCTGGCAGGCTACAATCCATAAGGTTGCAAAGGTCAGACACAACTGAGCACTCATGCATCACAGAAATAGCTACTTTCCAAACTTCAGTCAAAGTTCAGCCAACATTTTGAAAATCTTCATTCTGACATACTTCATTTCTCACCTGAGCTGGTTCACCTCTCTTTAGGTAACCTGGTGATCCTCCACTCTCTGGAGGTCACCATATTGATGCCTAACATAGTGTAGACACCCAACTGCTGGCATAGAGCACTACAGCCTAGAACTCCTGGGCTCAAGATTCTCCTACCTCACCCTGACCCCACAAGTAGCTGGGACTACTTGGGGGTCGCAACACACAGCCTAAGGTCTCCATTCTGTATTGATGATTTCCTCCATAATATTCCAATACCTAGAAAGTTCAAAGAGACTCCAGCTTCATCATTCAGGTCCAGTTACCACTCAATGCCCTCTAAACTCAAGGACCATATACCATCACATCTTCCTCTCTCTAATTAAGCAAGTCCTATATAGAGTACAGCTTGCCAGGTGGCACTAGTGATAAAGAACCTGCCTAGAACTGTAGGAGACATAAGAGATGTGGGTGCAATCCCTGAGTCAGGAAGATCCCCTGCAGGAGGGCATGGTAACCCACTCCCGTGTTCTTCCTGGAAAATCCCATGGACAGAAGAGCCTGTCAGGCTACCGTCCATAGGGTCACAAAGACTCAGACATGACTGAAGTGACTTAGCACACACATACAGAGTACAGGAATATGACAAAGGATAGAGATGTTTAAATTGTTTTGCTACGTGACCACCTCCACACTAAATTTTTCAAACTGTATACCTTTTATGTACCCTGACAGCCAAACAATGAGTTTAATTACACTCAATTACTGTGGATGCTTATATTAATGCTACTGTTTTTACATATATTTGAGATGGGTTTTAGTGCATCGAAAAGTCTCCTCCTAATATACCAAATTTAAAAAGACTGAAATATATTTCAAGCAATATTGTCAATTACATATAACTATAAGAAATCATAAGTCAGAATGTGTTTCTGGATTCAAACCAATGGACAATGAAAATCAATTAAATGAAGTTTGAATATGGATCTTAATATTTTAGTAAAAATAAATGGCTTATTTGTTAAGATGATATACATACTTATTCTATTCCAGCATTATTTTTAGCAACATGAAAGGATTCTGTATCTGTAATTATGTAATCTGACTGTGTCATTATTCACAAAAAAAATTACTATACCTATGTGGAATATTAAAATCCAAAATACCTGGAAAGGAGATCAATAAAGTAAAATGCCTCCTGACCTATAATCAGTAGGGAATGAGATATTTTGCGAAAAAAATATTCCAGGGAGATGAAAGTTTCCATTCCATTACATCTATTGTAAGTTGTTTTGGTTGAAATATGTCTCCATCAACATTGACTATGACATTTCCCAGTGAGCTGAACACATTAAATATACTATAGATAAAACTGGGATATTCACATGCAGATGGATGGTACTTTAAGCCAAAAGACTGATCAGTGTGTGCCATGGGTTCCACATTCACACAATAAGCCAAAAGACTGATCAGTGTGTGCCATGGGTTCCACATTCACACAATACCTTTAGGAATTATTAAGGTACTGGCAGATTTTGGGGGACAGACACAAAACACACAGAATAGAGGAGTGATTCCCACAGGGAGAAGGGAGAGAACTTTTTCCAGTGGCAAGGGAGGGAGGAGGGGAAGTAGTTCTCATTCTGATGACATTCCTCATCTATAGTTGAAACGATTAATATCAGAGGCCATGCCTCGTGACTTTGTCTAAAAGCTTCTTTGCTTCTTGACCTGCTGCTATACAGAATTCTTTTATATGTGTCTTTATTACATCTCTCACCAACTCCCAACCTCAATCACTCTTTATACACTCCACTGGAAAAGTGTTATTATCATCCATAGTTTGCATCTGTTGAGACATTAAATGCTGATACTATCACTGACCGCCTCCACTCTTCTCTCCCTTTTGAGTTTCTCTTTTTAGCTCCTGTGCAAGAAGGTTAGGGTTTTCCAATCAGTTATCGAGTAGACAGAACAAGCCTTTATCTCTTGTCATCAAAGCAAGGGCTTAATGTGTAAAGTGCAATCCCTAAATCTTCTTTGGCTGTAGCTCTGGCTCTGCCTGGTGCACTCTTGTGTTTCTCTGCCCCCACCCCTTCCTTCCATTTTAGTCATAACTCAAAGAGTCAGGGCTTTTTTCATCACCACAGTAGATCCCCACCTCACCCCTTACTTGTAGAGTGATATTTGTTCTGATTGTTTTACAAGTATCAAAAGATCTAGTGAAATTCACTGTGGTATGAGTTTATGTTCTAGGTGGTTAATACTAAATAAGCCCTTGCAGGGAAACAAAAAACTTTATGAAAGACTAATACGACTGGAGTTTTGTAAAATAAAATGATCAATTTACACACTAGAAAATGTGACCTCTGCTCCCCTTACAGTGAAGAAATTGAGATTTCCAAAAAAAAAAAAACATGTTGTATCAGTAATCTGCAATGCAGGCAGACTTTTTACCATCTGAGCCACGGTGCTGTGCTGAAATCAACTATAGTTTAATTAAAAAATAAAAAACAAGATCACTTATCATAATTACTCAAAGAGACTAATTGGAAGGGCAGATATAAATTGGACAGTAGAATGTGGGAGAAATAATAAGGAGAACCTAGAAATAGATTATGAAGCACTACAAAATTTTTGGCTAAACTTTACCTTGCTCTTATAGACAATACAAACTCCAGTGTCAGCTCTGAAATACAGTAATGCCATGAGATTTCTGCCCCCTCATAGTTCCTTGACCATTCTGCTACAATCTGTATTTCAGCCACACAGATTTACAGCTAAGTGTAACTGCTGCTTTTCACAACCCCTCAATCCAGACCACTAAAAGGATTCTTGTTTTTACTTAAGAGCAGCACAAATTCCTAATTTCCATCCTTTATTTTATTTTATTAGCATCAAGGAGAGCTAATTCCAAAGTCTTGATTCAATGTTCCCTGAAATAAAATACATTTAAAATTTATATAAACACACATACTTTAAATAATAGGTCTCCTAAATTTACATGTTGAAATGGATATTTTCTCTAAGATTGGTAGTTTAAAACTTTTTTGAAAAGACTAACCATTTTTTTTTTCACATGTATTAAAATAGTATTCCATTAGTGGGAATTGATTTAATAAGTCAATCAAAAACAATGAGACTATTTCAACGGAAACATCTAACATCAAGCATTTTATAAAAGAGCTACAATCATATTAAACAAAGCATATAGATGATTTACTCATTTCATTTTAGTTGTATTATATGAATAAAACCCCACCTTTTCACAAATAAGTATCCATACATGTTAATTGTTAAGAGTTTTAAAATAGTATCTCTTGCAGTCTTCGTATACTTTATCATTAAAGATGCCAAGAGAAGCTAGATTCTGAAGGGTACCCAAAAATGAATGTATCTGGTCTTATAAATTACTAATCTGGATGTCTTTGAACATAGTGTTATTTTTGTAAACTTTTAAAATTAGAGTTTTCTTTTCAAACAGAATTCAGGAAAAAACCTGCAGGATTCATAAAGCACCTCTGCCAAAGCCTTGGGTGAGGAGCATACAAAGGAGACAGTTTGAAAAGCATTGCTCTGGATGATCAAACACTATGGCAACCTACATTACTATATGCAAATGCCATTCTTTTTTTTTTTTTCCAGAAAACACATTTGTGGGTATTTATAGATTCCTGCTTGATAACAGCTAAAGGTAAACTGTCATGACTTTGTAAAGAATAGTGGAACTCTGAAAACAAAGATGTCTAAAGGCATTCTGATTCAAATAGCAATCTGATAATAAGCATTCTTATGGCTGATAAGATACAAAAGTAGATTTTAATGTTTTTAAATCTATGTTTAGATTTAGTGTTCTAGAAAGAATGTTCAGAAGGAATATGCAGAAATGAAACTAAATGTAACAACTGCAGTGAATACATGGATAATGTCAGATATTTCATTACTTCAATCACTATACCTGTCTAATGTTTTCTTCTGAGATGCTGGGGCTGGGGGGAAAAGAACTGCCCCTGGATGAGAGTTAATAAACTAGTATCACTATAATTACCTCATAAAGCTCAAACCAAACAGATATTCTTTCATTTTATTTTATTTTCAGTAAGAAGGGTGATCGTCGAAGAATTGATGCTTTTGAACTGTGGTGCTGGAGAAGACTCTTGAGAGTCCCTTGGACTGCAAGGAGATACAACCAGTCCATTCTAAGGGAGAACGATCCTGGGTGTTCATTGGAAGGACTGATGCTAAAGCTGAAACTGCAATACTTTGTCCACCTCATGCGACGAGTTGACTCACTGGAAAAGACTCTGATGCTGGGAAAGGTTGGGGGCGGGAGGAGAAGGGGACGACAGAGAATGAGATGGCTGGATGGCATCACCGACTCTGTGGACATGAGTTTGAGTGAACTCCGGGAGTTGGTGATGGACAGGGAGGCCTGGCGTGCTGTGATTCATGGGGTCGCAGAGAGTTGGACACGACTGAGTGACTGAACTGAACTGAACTGAAGTAATTAAAAGGCTTTAACAGAGTTTCTACCGATAGCTATAGCAGTGAATCAAATTTAAGAATCCATTATTCCATACTAATATTTCTTTAAAAATTTTGAAAAGAAAGAGAAATAAGGGAAAGTCATACTTTAAAGAAGAATGCTTAAAAAGAAAGGTACAAATGAACGTATTTACAAAACAGAAGTATCAACAGAATCATGAATGTAGAAAACAAATTTATGGCTACCAGGGGATAAGCAGGGGGAGGGACAAATTAGGAGACTGGGACTGACATATACACAATGCTGTATACAAAATAAATAACTAAGGACCTATTGTATAACACAGAGAACTCTACTCAATACTCTGTAATAACCTACACGGAAACGAATCTAAAAGAGAGTGGATATATGTATATGTATAACTGCATCACTTTGCTGTACCCCTGAAACTAATACAACATTGTAAATCAACTATATGCCAATAAAATTTTTCTTTAAAAAAAGAAGAATGTCAGATGATAAATGCAGAAGGAATGATGAAATCTGAAATTACACTTTTATAAAATTCCCAGTTATAATTTGATTCAGGCAAGAATCATCAACCAGTGTTAAAACTATGTGAAATGATGCTGGGGAACAGGTTATTTACATGATCTCAAAGTATAATGCCACATGTGTGTGTTAATCGCTCAGTCGTGTCCAACTCTTTGCGACCTCATGGACTGTAGCCCACCAGACTCTGCTGTCCATGGGGATTCTCCAGGCAAAAATATTGGAGTGGGTTGCCATGCTCTCCTCCAGGGGATCTTCCCAACCCAGGGATCAAATCCAGGTCCTCTGCATTGCAGGCAGATTCTTTACTGTCTGAGCCATCAATGAAAACCCATAATGCTACATATCATTTATTAATTGCAAATAAAAATATGGAAGATATCTTTTCAACCAAATGGTCACCCATAACATCACCAATAATGGGGCAAATTGATATCCATGTGCCTCATGCTTATGATGCATATAAACATCACCCAAGTAGCATTTTTGATAAAAATATTTACTCTGAATCTAATTAGAGGGGAACAATTAAACAAATGCAAATTGAGAAGCAGTCTATAAAATAACTGGTCAGCCCTCATCAAAACGTTAATGAAATGAAAAGAAAAACTTTAAAAGTCCAGGAACTGTCTAGATTAAGGAAGACCAGAAAGATATGATAAATAATATAACAGATGATCTTCAATTGAATTCTAGAGAAAAGAAGTTATTAAAGGCATTCCCAAAGGGATTGTTGGGGAAATTTGAATATGGGTTTTAAATTAGATAACGGTATATCAGTGATAAATTCTCTGAGTTTTAAAATTGCACTGTGCTAATACAGGAGAATGTCCTTGTTCTTAAGAGATACACACTGAAGTATTTAGGGGTAATGACTTATATATTAGCAACTAAGACTCAGAATTCTAACAGTAAAAAGGAGAAATAAAAAAATACAAAATACAAAGAATGTAAATAGCAAATATGACAGTGTAAAGAATTAGAGAATCTGGGTGAGGGGTGCAAATATTCATTGTAATATTCTTGTTATGATTCTGTATTTTTGAAACTTTTCAAAATAAGAAATTAGAGGAAATACTAAAATGTGGTAGCGAGTTCCTCACTGAAAACGACAAAATGGGTATAAAATAATTGATCAAGTCTGTTAATAAAAGTATTGACTGCCAAACATTCAATCTTGCTTTAACTCAGTTCAAATGGTTAATTTGTTATATACAAAAAGCTTATAAAATATTTTGGGTGACTTTAATCAATTTCTTAAAATGTGATAATTCAGAAATAAAATGATACACTTGTATACTCACAATCTAATGTGGCATTTTATAATTGGACTACATTAAAAACAAAACCATGAAATTGTTTTAGCAGCTATTTCAGCCTAGTCATCTGTTTAATACAAGTAATTTTTCCAAATGAAGGCCTTGCTTCATTTGCAAAAGTAATTCAACAGCGCCCCCCAAAAGTAATGAATATAGAGGTTTACACAATTTCATGAGACTTACTAATGTACTTTTCTGCTAGTTAATATCTATTCAACACCTCTAGATTTTTCTCCAACTTATTCATATTTCATAAATAAGAAAAATATATTATAAACAGTTACCTGAGAAAATCGAGATTTAGTGTTGCTTCATATCTTGATAGTGATTTGTATATTATGTTCATCCAATAATGGAATAGATCATAGACATTTTTCATTAGGTCCTTTTAAGCTACGCAGGAAAAACATGTAAAACTGGCCTATTACTGTTGATACAGTCAAAAGAAAAAATCATGCCACAACTATTCAAAGCATCAAATGCTTCTAGATACTGTATTTACAGTAACAAGATTGTAATTAAATGAAGTGAGGGTGCCAGGATTGGTTAAAAATACTACTTTGGTATCAGAAGGTACACTCTATCAAAAATCACCTGTATCAGTTTACCTCATCATAAAATACAGATGCATTTCTGAAGAAGTATAGCTACAAAGAGTGATAGAAATTATGTTAAAAATATAACTACACAGCAGAGAAATGACTGGTCATCAGTACCAAATTACTAACAGTGGTTTATGTTAGCATTTTGAGGGTATGTTTTTTTTGTAAATTCCCTCTCCTTAACTACATTATCCAATTATCTAAAACATATTACTCTTAGAATGAGGATAATAAACTTGAAAAGCATTTGCTTTCAATCATATTTTTGGTTTAAAACATATTTAAAGGTAACACAGCCTTTTGTATACAAATATCTGGCACTACTTAAAAAAAAAACAAAACTCAAATTCTTAACTGTTACCACAGTATGAAAATACTACTCCAGAAACTCCCACCTCTGAGTTTATGTGACCTTATTTTGGAAGTAGTTGAATTCCTAACTTACAGAGTATACACAGTATTCAACTGAAGAAAAGGAATTCAAATGAAATGTGAAAGGGAGACTATGGCCGTGCAGTTTAAAATGCAGATATTTTAATATTTAGATGGAAGATTGGTGATAAATCTCATGGTTTCTTGTGCCTTTTCATTAAAAGGGTGACTTTTAAATGTAGTCCATGGTCTGGGGGCCTGCTTAGAAGATTGAGCTTTTACAATGTCATAACTACAACTGGTTTCAAAACTGACCCTGAGGAATGAATGCACGCGTGCATATGTTACTGTAAGCTAGTAGTACTTGTGCTTCAGCACGTTCCTCCAAAAAATGTATATTAGGAACAACTGTGAGAATCATTTCTTTGATCACCACTAATAATAATGATTTCAATCTTTAGTGTGTGTTACATTTTACCAAGTAGTTCATAAATCTACTAGGATGGCAGGAGAGTTAGCTACAGATAAAAGAGACTTGGGCTCAGAAAAGATTGAATGCTTCACCCCAAATCACTGGGCCATTAAGAGACAGTGCCATGAGCCAAACCCCAGGTCTTCTGAGACCAAATGCTACAAGTTTTACTACGTTATAATTTATGCTCTAAGCATCCATTTTGTGTGGTGGGTTACTAATGGGTTTGATTTACTTAGTACACCAAGCTGTAAGAAAAACAATTGAAGAAAGATTCCAGGATGTTTCTAGTTTGTCTGATAAGAAGCTATTTTTGGAGTTTTCTGCATAATGAGGAAATAATGGGGGAGGGGGATTCCCTTGGTCTTTTTCAGTCACACCTGTATGGGTATGGCAACCCACTCCAGTATTCTTGCCTGGAGAATCCCACGGACAGAGGAGCCAGGCAGGCTACAGTCCATGAGGTTGCAGAGTCAGACACAACTGAAGTAACTTAGCACTCAAGCACACATGTATATAAAAATCACAATTACTATCAATAGTGTCACCACTAAAAGTAAAAAAAAATATACACACACATAAACACACATGCACACACATTGGGGTAAATGAGAATAAGAGCATTTAGACTGGGTGTACTATCAAGTGGCACTCACAGTTCTGAGGTCCTAAACTGTAGAGTTAAAAAGCAATTAAAAAGAAGGCAGCACAATATGGAAAAGTTAAAGCAAGTGGGAGAAGAGGAAGCTGAGGGGCTACTTAAATCTACAAGGACCTAAGAGAGGTTGCATGGGTGATGATGAACAATTGTCCTCAGTGGAAGTAGGAAACCTATCAAGAAGAAAGGGACCTGGATTGCAATAGGAGAAATTTAGTTTTTTTCTTGAAAAAAATAAGATTTTAAGATGCTAGACTGCATTTCCAATGGAAGAAGATTTCTGCTCTTGAAAAGCGTTATGAAAGCTGCTTTCTCATTTCACCTTATATATAGTTCAGTGTCAGAGGCATTGTGAATATGTAGAGACTGAACACAAGAATGTGTAATTGTTTTATTGTTGTTATAGCCTAGTGTATTTTAAAATGTCTAAGGTGTATTAAGACACAGTCTTTGCCCTTTGATAGCTAATAAGCATTTTAATTACACAGTCTTAATTAAACAAAACTGTTTAATTAAAATTAATTATAAAAGGCAAGAGTACATAAGAAAGTTGCATAAGAAAGAACTGATGATACAAAACTTGAAGAAGCACAATGTCTAATGTCTAATCTAATTTTGACACAGGGAAAACAGCTTTAAGAACGTAAAGGCAGTATCTAAAAATGGGATGATTTCTAATATTTATGTTTGGTTTACAAAGCAGTAGTCTCTCTTTCCTCATATTTAAGTTGCTCAGTACATTCTGCTTATCTGAGCTAACGTTACCCATTTTCAAATAGCTGCTTTGAAAGCACAAAGACCCTGTCTGCTCAGTCGTTTTGGGCCCATAGAGCAACATTTACAAAGAGGCATTTAAGTCTCTGTGATAGAGTAGCTCTCCCACAGGCAGGGTTCTCTCTATGTTGTTGGTATGACTAGAAGCACTCTCCAGCTGGTAGAAGATAATCTCCTATTAGCAATTTATGAAGGACTAAAAAATAATGTCAGAAATAATAAATGCTGGAGAGAGTGTGGAAAAAAGGGAACCCTTGTACACTGTTGGTGGAAATTAAATTGGTGCAGCTACTATGAAAAATAGTTCCCCAAAAAACTAAAAATACAGTTGTCATATGATACAGTAATCCCACTCCTGGACATATACCTGGAAAAATGTAAATTCTAATTCTAAAAAATATATGCACCCCAATGTTCAAAGCAACACTATTTACAACAGCCAAGACATGGAAACAACCTAAATGTCCATCAACAGATGAAAGGATAAAGAAGGTGTGGTACATAGATACAATGGAATATTAACCATAAAAAAGAACAAAATAATGCCATTTGTAATGGACCAAGAGATTATCATGCTGAGTGAAGTAAATCAGAGAAAAACAAATATCATGTGATATCACTTTATGTAGAATCGAAAACATAACACAAATGAATATGTCTATGAAACAGAAACAGACTCACAAACATAGAGAACAGACTTGTGGTTGCCCAAGGGCGGGAGTGGGGGAGGAGGGATGGACTGGGAATTTGGTATTAACAAACTATTATATATAGAATGGATAAATAATAAGGTCCTGCTATATAGCAAAGGGAACTATATATAATATCTGTGATAAACCATAATGGAAAAGAAAATGAAAAAGAATATACATATGTATAACTGAATCACTTTGCTGTGCAGCAGAAATTAACACAACATTGTACATCAACTACACTTCAATACAATAAATTTTAAAAATAATAATAATGTTAGAGAAAGTAAGCAGCCATGGTGGTGATCATCATCCATAAATGCCTAGAATCCATCAAATTCTTACTCAGGTTTTTGTTAAGAGGCCAAGCTCTGGACTCAATCTGACTGGGTTCAAGTCCCGATTCTCCTACTTAGTTGCTGTGCAACCCCAGATAATGTACTTGTTTTCCTACGCCTCACTTTTCTCATCTATAAAATGGGGGTGATGATTGTCATGTGTTAAACTAGTTTTTACGTGGAATTTGCTTAGCATAATTCCTAGCACTTAGTTAAAGGTTAGCTATTATTAGATGTTGAATACAACAGAATGAATCTTATATAGAGTATTAATTTGCTTGGGCTATCATAACAAGAAAAAAGAGAAAAGCAAAACCACAGAGTAGATGGCTTAATCAACTACAATTTATTTCCTCACACTCTGCCAGCTAGAATTCCAAGATCAATGTGTCAGCAGGATTGGTTTCCTCTGAGGCCTCTCTCCTTGTCTTACAGATGGCCATCTTCTTTCTGTGTCCTCATGGTGTTTCCTCTGTGCACTCCTCTGGTGTTTCTTCATCCAAATTTCCTCTTATAAGGCTACCACTTAGATTGGATTAGGGCATATCCCAAAAGCCTCATTTTAATTTAATAATCTCTTTAATGGCCCCATCTCCAAATAGTCATTCTCAGGTACTGGGAGTTAGGGCTTCAACATATGACTTTTAGGAACTGCAATTCAGCCCATAATATAGACCTTATCTAGTTGGGAAGATCCCCCAAAGAAGGGAAAGGGTAACCACTCCAGTATTCTGGCCTGGAGAATTCCACGGACTACATAGTCCATGGGGTCGCAAAGAGTCGGACATGACTGAGTGACTTTCACTTTCACTTTTATCTCATTCTAAGGAAAAACATTCCACACAATCAGAAAATCTGAAATAATTCTGAGGTAAAGTCTCAGTTCTCATAACTTCTCAACTTTCCAAAACAGAGGGAACCTATGTAATTTCGTTTAACTTTGAGAGAATAGAGAGATAGAAAGATACATAGATGGATACACACACTATAGCTAACAAGTATACAGGTGCCAATCACACTTTGTAAATCTGCTTTCAGGGAAGCAAATCACTCTGCCAAAAAAGCATCATTATCAATGGAAATAAATAATCCACCTAAATTATACAAAGTAGTTACTATACTCAAAACACAAGAATTACATTGCATGAGCAATTATTTTCTCTTTAGATCACAAGTTCATTGAAGAAAGGAATCATGACAGGTTAGTAAAAATTTACAAACAGATCAGCATAAAAAATGAATTCAGAAAGCTTTTTGTATCTTTGATTGATGCTCTTAGAATTCATTTTTGTTTTTGATATTGTTTTGATAGGTAATTGTGGTTGCAATTATAAGAGCACATGCAATGAATGCAATATTCCAGCATCTGAAATATGGTGACCACAGTAAAAAAAAAAAAAAAAAAAAATTACCTTAAATGTTACTAGTCACATGACCATTATTTAGCAATGCAGGCCCACAAAGCATTAGGCTCAAAAAGCGTTTCATACAAGCACAAGACTGGCGACTAGTTGATGTTATGAACATCTGTTGACCACCAACAAAATATCAATACTTTGACCAATATATACTACTCAGAAAAAAATCCATGGAAAATGGCTAGACCCCTGGAATCTGGGGATGGAGGCAATGTCTTCCTGAAAAAAAAAAAGATGCACAAACCTACAGAAATACATATAGAATGTAGCTCAAATGAGAAAATGTGTGAAAGGGCTTTAAAAACTCTAAAGCACTTTACATGAATCTAGTGCTGGTAAGATTCATAAAGGTGGCATTTTAAAGATGATATTATTCTGCCCTTACCCCATTCAAAGGAGCTAATTCAATCAAACGGTCCTTTCCTAACAGAGAAGCATGAACAAGACATTTGATTAACTAAAATGAAAAACTGAATTGAACATGTGAGAAAAAGGCCAAAATTTAATATATAGTAAGTTAAGGTAACCCTTTAATATTGATCATAATCTTACTGTGTCTAATTTTCCCCCTGCTGACAATGCTACCTGGATCACGAAAGCACTGTCTTATGAGGAATATCCCTGTGTTATGCCACTTGTTTTCTTAATGGTAACAGCAAATTTTACATAAAGCTTTTAAAAGATATGTTATAGAGACCACACTATTTACCAATCAAAATAAACATTAAAAAAACACTTCTCATATAATTATCTCATGCTCTATGGCTGATCAAAATTTTTGCCATAATTTAAAATATAAAAAAATAATAATAAAATAAAATATAACTAACTAGCTTTAAATGTCTTATTCCAAACATCAGATTTTAAATGTATTCTTTTTACCTGATGATATACACAGAGAAATAATCTTAGTCAAGAGTTTTAACATGATCACAAGCAGAATTCACAGAAAATAAACCTGCAATGTAGAATTGCACATGAAAAGAATATCTTTCTGTTTCCAATATCAGGATACACTATAAAACATAACAACCTCATACTCATAAACATTAATACAACCAATTTACAAAATATATGTCTAAACGAAAGTCAATATTCATACTGTTTTTTCATTGTTTCCAAATGCCCAAGGTAAGATGACTTGCTAATATTTTATAATTGACATTACCTTAGCATGCTTTAAACAATGAATTTAATCTGGCATGATGAAGTAATGCAATTTATGACAATGCACTGGAAGCGAAGGGACTGATAAGAAATTGTTCTAAAAATGAATGGAGGTTTAAATAATAAAACCTTTCAAAACATATGCAGATATTCCTATACAAAACAAGTATAATACACAAGCCAGCTTGCAGTATCAAAACATAAGGAAATAGAAGGGAAGCTACTCCTTGGCATTTAATGAATGTGAAATTAGAAAAGAACAGAAATGGAACTTTAACAGTGCTTGTGATATTTTTAAAAGATCACTTATAAAATATACTGTCATTAAACAGCCTTAGGTCTTATTTTCACCTGATTATCAAATGAATTTCTACTTTATATATAATAGTTAAAAATAATTGCACTGGCTATTTTTATTTTGATTGAATTTAGATTTTTAACAAAATTGTCATCATCATAAAACTAAATATTTTATAGTAAGAACTAGCCTACAATTTTTAAACCTATAAGAAGAAAAAGGAACAAAAACAATCAAATTGGGGTACGAAGAAGCCACGTTTTATCAGGAAGCAGTTACTTCAAACTCCAATAATCAATGTTTTGTCTCCCCCTTCTGGGCAATACAATTTTTTTTTTTAACAGCAAAGTATGATTTGATCTTTTTTCACAGGATATATTCAAATAATTGGTGTGACACAAGTGTAACATTACATGAAGTAATCATAATGAAACTATTCGATCAGTAAAGCAATAAAACTTCAATTTTATAATGCAGTAGCAGCTTAACAGCCCACAAACACATACTGCCATGCTTAGTGGTATTTTACAGCTAGTATAATTACTATTACAGCTATTATAATTACTAGCTTATAGTAAGAAACACATCAATAGCATTTTTAATTTATTGGTTTGAGCTTGGCTATAAGATTATACTTTTAACTGAAACTTTCTTTCAGTATGAACTCCTTCAGGAGCCTAGGGAAAACAAATTCATTTGGCTCTATTTTGAGAAAAGGGTCCTGAAATATTCGCTTAATCAGTGCCTAGGATTGCCATGCCCCAATTAGGGCAAAGAAGCATACGTGTGTACCTACCCTTCATCTATGATGGGGCTTTCCTTTTGAATCAGATTATTTTAAAAATATTGCAAAAAGTACAAATACAACATTCTAATTACGTAAAATGGGTTATCTAATTCAACAGCAAAGTGCAGAGAGTATATTTTAAATAAAGTAGGACTTTGAAACAGAAAACCTAATTATAAAATTCTACATGGAGTCGCAGAGAGTCAGACACGACTGAGCGACTGAACTGAACTGAACTGAACTCAGTGCTACAAGTGCCAAAGAAATGGTTTTGCATGGTCATAACTTTATTTTTGTTTCTGTGATTTTACTAATTTCTCCTTGATTAACATGTCTAAACTGAATTCATCCTGACCTTGTCTTGCTCCTGATGTCTCCAGGAGTTCACACATGTGCGCTCAGTCGTGTCTGACTCTTTGTGACCCTATGGAGTGTAGCCTGCCAGGCTCCTCTGTCCATGGGATTCTCCAGGCAAGAATACTGGAGTGAGTTGTCATGCCCTCCTCCAGAAGATCTTCCTGACCCAGGTATCAAACCCACGTCTCCTACATCTCCTGCATCAGCAGGCAGATTCTTTATCTAAGCCACCTGGGAAGCCCCTTGAAATCTCCATAAAGGCTCAAATCACCACCACTTCAGGGGCTCCCTGTCACTCAAACAGTAAAGAATCTGCCTGCGATGCAGGAGACCAGGGTTCAATCAGTCATTCATGCTTGTAATTTTCAGTTACTATTGATTCACACATCTCCTCTGCCCTTTTTCATCATATGCTGTGGCGGATATATTCTACGTCCACAATCTCTCTCATCTATCACCTCCATTTAGTTTTAACCAACCACTCTCCAGTTCAGGGTCTTATTACTTAAACTACAGCAACAACTTCTCCTTCTTGATCTCCCTGCCCCAGTCTCGAACCTCTCCAATTTCCCCTGCACCATTAATCTTCCCCAAATGCAGCTTGAATTTTGTCATTCCGTTGCTCAAAACTTTCCAGGATTCCTCACTAACTATTAAAGTACCAACTCCTTGGCATGTCCCTCCTAAAATGACCTTAACCTACCTTTCCACGCTTACAATCCCCTAATATGCTTAACCCATGTTTTCAGTCACCTTAACGAAATACCCCCGTAAACAATGGCCTCTTTGTTTTTCTTCAAATGCTCAAGGCACACTCCTGCCACAAAGCTGGGTTACTTGATGCTCTCTCTCTTGCCTGTAAAGCTCTTCCTTAGATATTTGCACTGGCTCTCCCCAAGTTCATTCATGTCTCTGTTCAGATGTCATTTGCTCAGAGAACTCACCTATCTAAAATAGTACATCCCTGATCACACTTGGCTTGCTCGCATTGCTTTTTCACCTTCATAGCACTTAACACTACCTGCTATTATGTTTGATATGTGTCTTATTGTCTGTCTCCCCAAGTAGAAATATGAGCTCTGTGAGGAATTAATCTGTATGGTTCATCATCTGCGCACCTAGAATAGTGCCTGGTCCATAATAGGTGGGCAGTAACTTTCTGTCCAAGAAAACAAAGAATCTGTGTCTAGAAACATTAACAAGCTCTTTAATGGAAGGAGTGCTGAACTGGGGATTTAAATTCAGCTCTTGATGATGCTAAAACAAACACTATCCCAAAAGACACCCCACTGCTTGCCCAAGGCTTTCAACTATTTCTGCCATTAAGTTACTTTATATTTAACATTGTTAGGTCTAGTCATTATAATTCTATTTTCCAATTACCATACATCATCATGTCAATTCTTATCCCTTTTTATCCCCCACAGAAGAATGGTTCTTTTTCCACCCATGGATAAATTATTCCTGGCTTGCAGTGAAATCAGCTGTTTTAGCTGATTCCTAAATCTGTTTCAGGCAACGTGTTACTAAATTATAAAAACAATTTATTTTGTTTCAAAAAGTTTGCAACACTTACTAGAAGCCATTGAAAAAGTCACTCAGTTCTTTCCATCTCTATCCTGTTTTATCCTATTCTCTTTTGCTATTTTAAGATACTGACACAAAAATACTCTATCTTTTCATAGATAATATCTTAACAAATCTTCAACAATTTTAATAAATCTTTAAAATAACTTTATCAATATTATTTTGAGACCACATATGAATTTTTAATTTTTTCAAAGCACAACAATAATCTATACCACATAACACATAGCTTTCAATAAACAGGCAAAACATTCTCTTTCTTTCATCCAGTTGAATCCTTCCCATCATTCTTGTCCCAGAATAAATCATTCTATTAAATAGCATGAAAACTCGGCCAAAAAAAAAAAGGCAACTCAAAGTCTTATTTTATTTTACCATGTAATTGTCATGCTTTATGTCTGTCATACCAAGCATTTCATAGAATTTAATACATTTAACAAAAAAATCTAATTTAGACCTATTTGCAAGATTCTCCATATGTTAAATACGTTAAATATAAACAATAAACTTCAAAAACATCCTGAATTGAGTATTACTATCTTCATTGTATCAATGGGGAAACCGAGGTGCAGAGACAGTAAATAAATTATTTAAGGTCACATGGAGAAGGAAATGGCAACCCACTCCAGTATTATTGCCTGGAGAACCCCAGGGACGGGGGAGTCTGGTGGGCTGCCATCTATGGGGTAGCACAGAGTCGGACACAACTGAAGCAACTTAGCAGCAGCAGCTAATACGTAGCAAAGTTGAAATCTGAGCTCAAGTCTATTTTCCTCTGAATCCATGACCTTTACTAAAATTTGAATCCCTTCATAGGGTCTATACCATGGACATAAAAAGACAGACCCACTCTGTAATAGCCTTAATTCAAGGACATACATTATTATTATCTAAAGTAATATAGTATTAGTATAAAGAGGCCCTTAAAGAACATACAATGTTATAGAAACTATAAAATAGAGTAGAAGGTGATTACAGAAGAGAGTTAAAAATGAAGTGCTAAATTCAGATAAATTACTAGAAGGAAATCTGAGAATGGGGAAATGGAGATGGGGGGAGGTCAACAGGATAGACTTCATGGAACAGCTGAGGATGGAGAGAATGTTGATAAAGGAAAGAAAATACTCAAAGCAAAGGAAAAAACAAACAAACAAATGGATCCAATGAGCCAAGTCAGAAGCAAGATTACTTGAGGTTGAGTGGGTGGTTATGTTCAGGTAACAGCCTGACAGTAAAGTAAATTTCTAAAAAAGAATAGTGAAACTATGTCTGAGATCAGGAAGACCTCAAATGCCTCCAACTGTGCCTCCAATCAACACCAGAGAGATAAAAGGAAGATAGGGTGATGAAGACCTGGTTCATTATATATTCCAGCTTTACAATTTCAGTATGGCTTCTATATCACTCATTTTTTGACCAATGTATATGGTCTTTAGGCGACAAAAACACTTAAAGTGACTATTCTAGGATTTTTTCTCTCTCAAACACTTCTAGCATGTGTGCTTGCCTACTCAGTCATGTCTGAATTTTTGTGAGTCCATGGACTATGGCCTGCCAGGCTCCTCTGTCCATGGGATTCTCCAGGCAAGAATACTGGAGTGGGATGTCATGCCCTCCTTCAGGGGATCTTCTTGACCCAGGGATTGAAGCAGCATCTCCTGCACTGGCAGGAGGGTTCTTTACCAGCTGAGCCACTGGGGAAGCCCTGTTTTAGGTTAATGAGACTATGAAAAATAAACCCTTTTGTACCTGATTTACACCTGGTGATTTTAAAATATTTTTTTTCACTCCTCTCTAGTCTCAACAAACAACAAAACATCTTCCACCTGAAGGAAGCTTTCCACCTACACTCTAGAATTAATACCCTCATCAATTCTTCCAGAAATCAGTGCTTAGAGTTTGTTCCCTGTAATGCAGGATTTGCCTACTCCAATATAAGTAGCAGCTCACAGATAAAACAATGGGTATAAAATTGTTTCTACTTCAGATCCATCATAACACCTGTCTCATTATGGTGTCTTTTAAAACACCCTCGGACAAAACTGTTCACTGACATAAGCAGCCATTTTGTACCCTTTCTTATATTTCATATTTTAGGCCTCATCTTTAATCCGTTTTCCTGTCTATCTTCCCCATTAGACACAGCATGTTGGGGGCACAAGTTATGTTCACTGTGGAAGATATAAAATTTACATCTTCAATAAAAAGTGCTAAAAATGCTAAATATTAAAATATTATAATAGAGCTATACACACGGGGCTATGGAAAGGAAGGAGCTATCTAAGACACCTCCTTTAAAGACTGACAGGAAGCTTAATCTTGATGGATATGTAGGAACTTGCTTGGAACACTCAAGAAGAAAAAGGCATTTGGGCTCAAAGCAACAGAATGTGCTTGATTTAGAGGAATTAAAGAATAGGATGTTGGGGGAGGAACAAGATGACAGAGGAGTAGGTGGACATGGAGTACGTCGCTCTCCACGCATACGTCAGGAATACACCTTCAGACATAGAAGTGCTTGCAGAACACCAGCTGAGAGTGAACAGGAGTACCTGACAATTGGAAAAGAATATATAGAACCATGCAAAACTCACCAGGATGAGGGAATTAGGGGGAAAAACAGAAGCATTAGTAGGATTGGACCTACCCTTGGCGGGTGGGAGAATTGAAACAGGGGTCCAATCTCCACAACGGGGGCAATTGTCTGAGTCAGAAGAGAAACATTTAAGGCTGAGAGTGAGGCAGCTGATCTCTGGCAGCCTAAATGGAATGAGAATCAGACAGTCCTTGCCGCAGCCTTACGTACCCCAGACAGGGACACAGGTCCCCTAGAAGGTGCAGCAGCTGGGAGCTGAAGCATAGGGATTGCAGAGC
The DNA here is from genome assembly GCF_049115385.1 of Moschus berezovskii. Lineage (NCBI taxonomy): Eukaryota > Metazoa > Chordata > Mammalia > Artiodactyla > Moschidae > Moschus > Moschus berezovskii. The sequence goes on along the minus strand of NC_142488.1, from coordinate 85,119,636 downwards.
AATCCCAGGGCAAGGGCTCCAGTTGACTGCTGGGAGAGGGACCAAGGAGATGTAAGGGAGGAGACTGCAGTGAAAAATGCCTGTGGAGGGAAGCCAGGCAGTCATGGAAACCATGAGTCACACGTAGGGGGTGGAGCCATCACCGTAGCCTCTCTCTTCCAACAAGGCAGCCTCTGCCAGCTGAACAATAACAAGGATGGTCCATCAAGCGCCTGACATGTGGAATAACAGAGTAGGACCTCACCCAGGGTACCCCTTAAAATGCCTGACGCGCTGAAGTACAGAGTAGGACTCCACCCAGGGTAGAGCTGTAGGTGCCTGATGTGCTGACTTACACAGGAGGACCCAAGCAGGGTGCCCCTTTAAGTGCCTGATGCACCAATCTACAGAGTAGGACTCCAGCCAGGTGTGCCTCTCTATGTGCCTGATGTGCTGAACAACAATCTACAGAGAAGGACCCCAGGCAAGGAAACCCTCTAAGTGCCTGAACCGGTGGAGCTATGGAGGAAGAGTAGCCAATGAGGCCTTCTGATTGCCAGTTAACAGAGGGTCAAAAGAAGATTCTGATAGGGCCATAACTCCTGCGGCTGAGGCAGTCCGAATCCCTGCACACTTGGTCAGGTTACCCCCAACTCAAGCAGCTGTGCCACCTTCACACTCAACCCTCACTGGGGCAAAGCTGCCACAGGCTAAAAAGTCTTGCATCTATACATGTGGGAATGTTTCACTAGTGTCCAACTCTTTGCAACCCTGTGAACTGTGGCCTGCCAGGCTTCTCTGTCAGTGGGGTTCTCCAGGGAAGAATACTGGAGTATATTGGCCAATATTGGTTGCCAAACCCTGTAGAGCACTATAGTTCCTGCTGCCCTAGCTTCCAACTCCTGGTGCTGCCAAAACCCCTGCAACCCAACCAGCTGTACCACCTCCACACCCACCCCTCACTGGGGCAGATGCAAGACCTCCAGAACAGTCTCAGGAGCAAATCCCAGTGGGCGACCCACATGCACAGGTGAAAATAAAACCACAACTGAAACCCAGGGGCAGTCTGGCTAAGGAAGAAGAGACAAAACCTTCCCACCAGTTGTATAAGTTTCAGATTAAACCCACAGGATCAACTAGGCAGACTCTGTATCTATGGAATATATAAAATGATACTGAGAGCGCCCACAAAAAAATAACAACAACAGTGCACTAGTTCTGATAGCCGTGGACATTGGAGGCAAGAACACACAGGAGTAGAACCAGATGAGAATGTGAGCTATCCACACAGCAGGTCCACAGACCAGTGCAGTGTTGGAGGATATCCTAGGGAGGAAAGGTGGACTGTGACTCCCAGAGAGGGAAAGGTCACTGACAGCAGTGACTCAAGAAAAATATTTACTATTCTTATATTTTGACTTGCTTCTTTTGGTGTTTTTTTTTTTTTTCTTTTTTAACCTCCTTTTTCCTCTGCTGTAGTTGTTGATTTTGTTAGCACTATGATCGTTTGAGTTTCTTTTCTCAATCACATTTTTCATTGCTGTTATAAAGGTCTGCCTTAACATTGGCCTTTTGCGGTCCTGTGGAGTTTTCCTTTTTTTCTTTTTTATTTATTTATATTTTCTTAATTTTAATTTTTCAATGTTTTAAACCTATTATTCTTTCTACATTTATTTCTGTTTGCTTTTCCTACTGTTGTTTCCCCCTTGCAGATAACCTTTAATAAATGTCTTCTTTATCTACCTCTATGTAACTCTGTATTTCTATTATTTCTTTTCTTTCTTTTTCTCACTATAGTTGTTAGTTTTATTTTCATTGTGATATTTCCCAGTTGGTACGTTGCTTTAGTTTTGTTTTCCAGTTTGTGCTTTAGTTTTGTTCTTAACTGGTAGATATCATTTTTGGTTTCCTTTGTTCCCCGGGTCAATCCACTGTACTTTATTTTTGTTGGACTGTTTTGATTTTGCTTATGGGTGTAAATGTATATGTGTATATTCCATTATTTTAATCATTATTTGCCTGATTCTGTAACTGTCATTTTTCTGGAGTACATCCTTGGTTTCTTGTTGTTGTATATTTGTTTTAATTCCATTTAATTCCATAACAAACCACCTATGGAATCTCCGTTCCTGGCCAGAGATAAAGCCCTGAGCCTTTGTAGTGGGAGCACTGACTCCAAGACCCCAGACTACCAAAGAACTCCTAACCTTAGGGAGCATCAAATAGTGAGAACACCCACAAAGGCAACCGCTTGTATATAAGACCGGGCATCACACAACTGCCAGTAGCACCCTCTGCAGGACACCTCATCCAAACAACAAACAAGACAGAAATACAAACCCAATCATCAGCAGACAGGATTGCCACCTCACTCAGCCCTGCCCACCAGAGGGAAAAAAAAATCACCACAAATCTCACCCTACAAGAAGCTTACACAAACCACTGGACCAACCTTATAAGGGAAGAAACCAAAAGGAAGAAAGAATTCAACCTTGAATCCTGGGAAAAGGGGACCTCAATCACAGTAAGTTAAAAAAAAATAATGAAAAGGTAGAGAAACACTGCACAAATGAAGGAACAAACTAGAAACACACAAGTCCAAATAAATGAGGAGGAAATAGGCAAACTACCTGAAAACAATTTCAGAATAATAATTGCAAAGATGATCAAAAACCTTGAAAACAGAATGGAGAAAATGCAAGAATCAATTAACAAAGACCTAAAAGAATTAAAGAATGAACTCACAGAGACAAACAACACAATTACTGAAAATAAAAATACTCTAGAAGGAATCAATCGCAGAATATCTGAAGCAGAAATATGGATCAGTGAACTGGAAGATAAAATGGTGGAAATAACTTCTGAAGAGCAGAATAAAGTAAAAACAATGAAAAGAACTGAAATAGTCTCAGAGGCCTCTAGGACAATACTAAACATATCAACATTTGAATTATAGGGTTCCCAAAAGAAGAACAGAAAAATAAAGGGTATGAGAGAATTTTTGAAAAGATTATAGTTGAAAATTTCCCCAACATGGAAAGGGAAATAGTCAGTCAAGTTCAAGAGGCACAAAGAGTCCTATAAAGGATAAACCCAAGGAGAAACATGCCAAGACACATACTAATCAAACTAACAAAGATTAAACACAAAGAAGGAATATTAAAAGCAGCAAGGGAAAAACAACAAGTAACATACAAGGGAAACCCCATATGTTTAACAGCTGATCTTTCAGCAGAAACTCTGCAGGCCAGAAGGAAATGGTAGGATATATTTAAAGTACTGAAAGGGAAAAATCTACAACTTTCCAGTTGAGCTATTTCAAGTCTTGAAAGATGATGCTGTGAAAGTGCTGCACTCAATATGCCAGCAGATTTGGAAAACTCAGCAGTGGCCACAGGACTGGAAGAGGTCAGTCTTCATTCCAATCCCAAAGAAAGGCAATGCCAAAGAATGCTCAAACTACCGCACAATTGCACTCATCTCACACGCTAGTAAAGTCATGCTCAAAATTCTCCAAGCCAGGCTTCAGCAGTATATAAACCGTGAACTCCCAGATGTTCAAGCAGGTTTTAGAAAAGGCAGAGGCACCAGAGATCAAATTGCCAACATCCGCTGGATCATGGAGAAAGCAAGAGAGTTTCAGAAAAACATCTATTTCTGCTTCATTGACTATGCCAAAGCCTTTGACTGTGTGGATCACAATAAACTGTGGAACATTCTGAAAGAGATGGGAATACCAGACCACCTGACCTGCCTCTTGAGAAACCTGTATGCAGGTCAGGAAGCAACAGTTAGAACCGGTCATGGAACAACAGACTGGTTCCAAATAGGAAAAGGAGTGCGTCAAGGTTGTATATTGTCACCTTGCTTATTTAACTTATATGCAGAGTACATCATGAGGAACGCTGGGCTGGAAGAAGCACAAGCTGGAATCAAGATTGCTGGGAGAAATATCAATAACCTCAGATATGCAGATGACACTACCCTTATGGCAGAAAGTGAAGAGGAACTCAAAAGCCTCTTGATGAAAGTGAAAGAGGAGAGTGAAAAGGTTGGCTTGAAGCTCAACATTCAGAAAACAAAGATCATGGCATCTGGTCCCATCACTTCATGGGAAATAGATGGAAAAACAGTGGAAACAGTGTCAGACTTTGTTTTTTTGGGCTCCAAAATCACTGCAGATGCTGATTGCAGCCATGAAATTAAAAGACGCTTGCTCCTTGGAAGGAAAGTTATGACCAACCTTGATAGTATATTAAAAAGCAGAGACATTACTTTGCCGACCAAGGTCCGTCTAGTCAAGGCAATGGTTTTTCCCGTGGTCATGTATGGATGTGAGAGTTGGACTGTGAAGAAAGCTGATCGCCGAAGAATCGATGCTTTTGAACTGTGGTGTTGGAGAAGACTCTTGAGAGTCCCTTATACTGCAAGGAGATCCAACCAGTCCATTCTAAAGGAGATCAATCCTGGATGTTCATTGGAGGGACTGATGCTAAAGCTGAAACTCCAATACTTTGGCCACCTCATGAGACGAGTTGACTCACTGGAAAAGACTCTGATGCTGGGAAAGGTTGGGGGCGGGAGGAGAAGGGGACGACGGAGAATGAGATGGCTGGATGGCATCACCAACTCTGTGGACATGAGTTTGAGTGTACTCCGGGAGTTGGTGATGGACAGGGAGGCCTGGCGTGCTGTGATTCATGGGGTCGCGGAGAGTCGGACACGACTGAGCGACTGAACTGAACTGAACTGAACTGAAGATTACTCTACTGCCAAGGATCTCATTCAGAATTGTGGGGAACTCAAAAGCTTTTTAGACAACCAAAACTTAAGAGAACTCAGTACCACCAAACCAGCTTTACCACAAACCTTAAAGGAACGTATATAGTCAGTAAATACAAGAGAAGAAAAAGATCTACAAGAGAAAAGAAAAGAAAAAGATTGCCAGGAGAAATATCAATAACCTCAGATACGCAGATGACACCACCCTTATGGCAGAAAGCAAAGAACTAAAGAGTCTCTTGATGAATGTGAAAGAGGAGAGTAAAAAGTTGGCTTAAAACTCAACATTCAGAAAACTAAGATCATGGCATCCAGTCCCATCACTTCATGGCAAATAGATGGGGAAACAGTGGAAACAGTGAGAGACTTTATTTGGGGGGGGGGTTCCAAAATCACTGAAGACTGTGACTGCAGCTGTGAAATTAAAAGATGCTTGCTCCTTAGAAGAAAAGCTATGACCAACCTAGACAGCATATTAAAAACCAGAGACATTACTTTACCAACAAAAGTCAGTCAAGGCTATAGTTTTTCCAGTAGTCTTGTATGGATGTGAGAGTTGGACTATATAGAAAGTTGAGCACTGAAGAATTGATGTTTTTGAACTGTGATGTTGGAGAGGACTCTTCAGAGTCCCTTGGACTGCAAGGAGATCCAACTAGTCCATCCTAAAGGAAATCAGTCCTGAATATTCATTGGAAGGAGTGATGCTGAAGCTGAAACTCCAATACTTTGGCCACCTGATGTGAAGAACCAACTCATTGGAAAAGACCCTGATGCTAGGAAAGACTGAAGGCAGGAGGAGAAGGAGACGACAGAGGATGAGATGGTTGGATGGCACCACCAACGCGATGGACATGAGTTTGAGTAGGCTCCAAGGGTTGGTGATGAACAGGGAGCCTTGGCATGCTGCAGTCCATGGGGTTGCAGAGTAGGACACAACTGAATGACCGAACTGAACTAACAGAAACAATTAAGAAAATGGCAGTAGGAACACACGTATTAATAATTACTTTAAATGTAAATAGATTAAATGCTCCAACCAAAAAAACACAGACTGACTGAATGGATATAAAACAAGACCTATATATATGCTGTCTACAAGAAATCTACTTCAGACCTAAAGACACATATAGACTGAAAGTGACAGGATGGAAAAATATATTCCATGCAAATAGAAAGTAAAAGAAAACTGGAGTAGCAATCCTCATGTCAGATAAAATAGACCTTAAAATGAAGATTACAAGAGATAAGGAAGGACACTACTAATGATCAAGGGATCAATCCAATAGGAAGACATAACAATTGTAAATATCTATGCACTCAACATAGGAGCACCTCAATACTCAGATAAACACTAACAGAAAAGGAGAAATTGACAGTAACACAATAATGGTAGGAGACTTTAATGCCCCACTTACACCAATGGACAGATCATCAAAACAGAAAATTATCAAGGAAACACAAGTCTTAAATGATATATTAGATGAGATGGATCTCATTGATATCTTCAGAACATTTCATACAAAAGCAGAAGAATAAATCTTCTCAGGTGTACATGGAACATTCTCAAGGACAGACCACATCCTGGGTCACAAATAAAACCTCAGTAAATTTAGGAAAATTGAAATCATATCACGCACCTTTTTGACAACAATCCTATGAGACGACATATCAATTACAAGAAAAAAAAACTTTAAAAACACATAAACACAGAGATTAAACAATATGTTTCTAAATAACAAAATGTTACTAAAGAAATCAAAAGGGAAATAAAAAAATTCCCAGAAAATAAATGACAATGAAAACACAACTCTAAATCTATGGGATACAGCAAAAGCAATTCTAAGAGCAAAGTTTATAGCAATACAATCCTACCTCAAGAAACAAACAAAAAAACATTGGATAGACAACCTAACTTTCCACCTAAAACTGGAAAAAGAAGAACCAAAAAAAAAAAAAAAAACCCAAAAGTAATAGAAGGGAAGAAATCATAAAGATCAGAGCAGAAATGAATGATAAATAAAAAAGAGAAAGAAACAATAGTAAAGATTAATAAAACTAAAAGCTGATTCTTTGAGAAGATAAAATTGACAAACCTTTAGCCACACTTATTAAGAAAATAAGAGAGAAGAATCAAATCAATAAAATCAGAAAATGAAACAGGAGAGGTTACAACAGACAATGCAGAAATACAACAGATTACAAGAGACTATTATGAACAACTATATGGCAATAAAATGGGTAACCTGGAAGAAATGAACAGAATCTTAGAAAAGATCATTCTTCCAAGACTGAACTAGGAAGAAATAGAAAGTATGAACAACTCAATTACAAGCACTGAAATAAAAACTGTGCTCAAAAATCTCCCAAAAAACAAAAGCCTAGGGCCAGATGGCTTCATAGGGGAATTCTATCAAACATTTAGAAAAATTAATGCCTATCCTTCTAAAATTCTTTCAAAAAAATTGCAGAGGAAGGAACACTTCCAAACTCATTCTATGAGGCTACCATCACCCCACCCTGATGCCAAAACCAGACAAAGACAACACAGAAAAAGAAAACTAAAGGCCAATATCACTGATGAACATAGATGCAAAAATCCTCAACAAAATTCTAGCAAACAGAATTCAACAACACATTAAAAAGCTCATACACTATGATCAAGTTGGGGTTATTCCAGGGATGCAAGGATTCTTCAATACATACAAAGCAATCAATGTGATACACCATTTAAACACATTGAAAAATAAAAACCACATGATCATCACAATAGATGCAGAAAAAGCCTTTAAGAAAATTCAGCACCCACTGATGATTAAAACTATTCAAAAAATGTTCATAGAAGGAACCTACCTCAACATAGTAAAGGCCATATATGATAAGCCCACAGGACACATTATTTTTAATGGTAAAAAACTGCCAGCACTCCCTCTAAGATCAGGAACAAGAAAAAGGTGTCTACTCTCACCACTATTATTCAACATAGTTTTGGAAGTCAAAGATACAGCAATCAGAGAAGAAAAAGAAATAAAAAGGAATCCAGATTGGAAAACAAGAAGCAAAGCTCTCACTGTTTGCAGATGACATGATACTATACATAGAAAACCCTGAAGATACTATCAGAAAATTACTAGAGCTAACAGGGAATTTAGCAAAGTCACAGGATACAAAATCAATACACAGAAATCACTGGTGCATTCCTATATACTAACAGTGAAAATTCATAAAAAGAAATTAAGGAATCAATTCCATTCACCACTGCAACAAAAAGAATAAAATATCTAGGAATAAACCTACCTAAGAAGACAACACTATACAGAAAATTATAAGACACTCATGAAAGAAACCAAAGATGACATAAACAGATGGAGAGACTGTCCATGTTCCTGGGTAGGAAGAATCAATATTGTGACAGTGACTATACTACCAAATGCAATCTACAGATTCAACGCAATCCCTATCAAATTACCAATGGCATTTTTCACAGAACTAGAACAAAAAATTTCATAATTTACATTGAAACACAAAAGACCCTGAATAGCCAAAGCAGTCTTGAGAAAGAAGAATGGAGCTGGAAGAATCACCCTTCCTGACTTCAGATTATACTACAAAGGTACAGTCATCAAGACAGTATGGTACTGGCATAGAAACAGAAATATAGACCAATAGAATAAGATAGAAAGCCCAGAAATAAGCCCATGCACCTATGGGTACCTTATTTTTGACAAAGGAGGAAAGGATATACAGTAGGGCAAAGACAGACTCTTCAATAAGTGGTGCTGGGAAAACTGGATACCGACATATAAAACAATGAAAGTAGGACACTTCCTAGCACCATACACAAAGATGAACTCAGAATGGATTAAAGACCTAAATGTAAGACAAGAAACTATAAAACCCTTAGAGGAAACCATAGGCAGAACACTCGACATAAATCAAAGCAAGATCCTCTATGACCCATGTCCCAGAGTAATAGAAATAAAAACAAAAGTAAACAAGTGGGACCTGATTAAACCTAAAAGCTTTTGCACAGCAAAGGAAACTATAAACAAGGTGAAAAGACAACCCTCAGAATGAGAGAAAATAATAGCAATTGAAACAACTGACAAAGGATTAATTTCCAAGATATACAATCAGCTCATTCAACTCAAAATCAGAAAAACAATCCAATCAAAAAGTGTGAAAAAGACCTAAACAGACATTTCTCCAAAGAAGACATATAGATGGCTAACAAACACATGAAAAGACGCTCAACATAACATTATTAGAGAAATGCAAATTAAAACTACAATGAGATATCATCCCCCACCATTCAGAATGGCCATCATCTAAAACTCTACAAATGATAAATGCTGGAGAGGTTGTGGAGAAAAAGGAACGCTCTTGCACTGTTGGCGGGAATGTAAATTGATAGTCACTATGGAAGATGGTATGGAGATTCCTTAAAAAACTAGGATTAAAACCACCATATGACCCACCAATCCCACTCCTAGGCATATACCCTGAAGAAACCAAAATTGAAAAAGACACATATACCCCAATGTTCATTGCAGCACTATTTGCAATAGCTAAAACATGGAAGCAACCTAGATGTCCATCAACAGATGAATGGATAAAGAAGTTGTTGTATCTATACACAATGGACTATTACTCAGCCATAAAAAGGAACACATTTGAGTCAGTTCTGACGAGGTGGATGAACCTAGAGCCTATTGTATAGAGTGAAGTAAGTCAGAAAGAGAAAGATAAATATAGTATACTAACACATATATATGGAATCTAGAAAGATGGTACTGAATTTATTTGCAGAGCTACAAGGGAGAAACAGACATAGAGAACAGACTTATGGACATGGGGAGAAGGGAAGAGAGGGTGAGATGTATGGATAGAGTAACATGGAAACTTAATATGTAAAATAGCCGATGGGAATTTGTTGTATGTCTCAGGGAACTCAAACAGGGGCTGTGTATCAAACTAGGGGGTGGAATGGGGAGGGAGATTGGAGGGAGTTTCAAGAGGGAGGGGACATATGTATACCTATGGCTGATTCATGTTGAGGTTTGATAGAAAACAACAAAGTTTTGTAAAGCAATTATCCTTCAATTAAAAAATAAACTTTAAATTTTAAATTAAAAAAAAAAAGGATGTTAATGAATTGCCAAGTGTTCCCATACAGACAGGGGATAGGTGCATGTAAGAGTGCAGCTGAAGGTGAAATTAGAAAAGATCACAAAGAGAATAGGGAGCCATCTGAAAGTTTGAGGGGGTAGCAGCAGCATTTCTGGTAACCACACAGAGCATTCATGGGTGAGTGTGAGAGCAAAGACTAGGAGAGTATTGAGGAGGCTATGACAATCACAGGAGTGTTAGATGATGGGTCTGAAATTAGGGGAGAGAACTGAGTTATTTAGAGAAATAATCAACACAACTTGATAACTGATTATGGAGAAATTGGTAATCTTGCAGTGGCTTCCGGCACAGGTCACTGGATTGTTTATGTTGTCACGACCAGAAATATTGGCTGGTTCTGGTCCACATTAAAATAAGCTCTAGATTCATTTATTGCCCCAAACTCTGTTATTTAACCCCATCCTTCTACACCTAAGCCTCCAGTTTAACGCAGGGCCTCATTGACTCTCACATGTCTCCTAGGTAGCCCCCCAAACAAACCTCTATCCCAATCCAGTATTTCTCAAAGTGAGCTCTTTATTCTAACTAATCAGGATGTCCTGTGGTGCTTGATAAAAATGCAGAATTCTTGGCCTTATTCCAGACCCCATGAGGGACAAAATTTGCATTTTGATACTTTCAGCTTTGAGAACCATTAGCCTGATCCAGCCTACCTACTGCTGCTGCTGCTGCTAAGTCACTTCAGTCGTGTCCGACTCTGTGTGACCCCATAGACAGAAGCCCACCAGGCTCCCCCGTCCCTGGGATTCTCCAGGCAAGAACACTGGAGTGGGTTGCCATTTCCTTCTCCAATGTGTGAAAGTGAAAAGTGAAAGTGAAGTCGCTCAGTCATGTCCGACCCTTAGCGACCCCACGGACTGCAGCCTACCAGGCTCCTCCATCCATGGGATTTTCTAGGCAAGAGTACTGGAGTGGCTTGCCATTGCCTTCTCCGAGCCTACCTACTACTATCAAATTTATTTTTCTTAAACTCTGCTTTCCTCACGTCACTTGCTTGCTACAACTGATTTCTAATCTTCTACCTGGACTTTAAGATCTTCTTTTAACTTGATTTTTGAATTTTTCCAATATACCTTTTTGTTCTGTACAAAATCAACCTCATTTCTCATTTCTTTCTTCTTGCCCACCTGCCGTACCCCCTCCCAAATACAATTTGGTTCTCTCTCCAGGCTTTTGCATTGAATATTACTTCCACAATCTGAGAGCTTCTCCATCATTTCCCCTCCCCCATCAAATCCCAATCACCATATTCTGAAAGCCTAGAAAATTGCATGGATCTTTCTCTAATTACCCGAACCCAACTTATGTCTCCTGCCTAATACATAATATTGCTATGGCACAATTAGCAGGCACAATTTAAGGTTTGATTATTTCAACATATATTATTGCAATGAAAAGGTTTTATTTTTATTTTCCAGTCATTAGTGCACCTAGCACAGTTCTTGGTACATAATAAGCACTAAACAAATATTTGCTGATTTTGGAAATCATCCCAAAAGATGGATGGCATTTTCCCCCCAATGTCACATGAATCTGTTAGGTAGTTAGAATGGGAAACAGGAGTTCAGAATGGCGGTGGCTAAAAGATAAGGAAGGGAAAAGCCCGTGAAAATAGAACAAAGGAAGGTTTGAGGACCCGAGGACCGGAGTGAGGACCTCAGGTAGAACAAATAACACTCCTGGCTAGCCCAATTTACATAGAGCAGGCCCAGGGGGAGAAAAAAACATATAGGAAGAGGAGCCCGAGAGTATCTCTCTCTCTCTCTCTCTCTCGATGGATTTTCCTGCTATTTTCTAAATAAAATGGAGCTGTAACATGGAGCTGTAACACTGATTTGTCTAAGAGCTGTAACACAGTCTGTCCAAGACCCGAGAGCTGTGACGCGCAGAGGGCTTTAATGTCCGTCACTCTAAATCTTTGTTGTGACGAGACAGAACTAAGGAGCATACACTAGCCTGACAAAGACAAAAAGAGGACTTCAGTTTTTAAAAGCAAAACAAATGTAAATATATTCACTATTCTAGATCCTGGTGATATTAAAGATAATGTTTCCTGGGGCAGGGGGCAGGGGGAGGGAGTGTGTGAATAAATTGGGAGATTGGGACTGACATACATACACTACAATGGGAGTGTGCATGTTCAGTTGTGTCTGACTCTTTGCAACCCCATGGACTGCAGCCCACCAGACTCCTCTGTCCATGGGATTCTCCAGGCAAGAATACTGGAGTGGGTTGCCGTGTCTTCCTTCAGGGGATCTTCACGACTTAGGGATCAAACCCACATCTCCTGCGTCTCCTGCATTGGCAGGTGGATTCTTTATCACTGTACCACCTCAGGAAGTCCATATACACACTCAGTTCAGTTCAGTTCAGTTCAGTCGCTCAGTCGTGTCCGACTCTCCGCGACCCCATGAATCACAGCACGCCAGGCCTCCCTGTCCATCACCAACTCCCGGAGTACACTCAAACTCATGTCCACAGAGTCGGTGATGCCATCCAGCCATCTCATTCTCCGTCGTCCCCTTCTCCTCCCGCCCCCAACCTTTCCCAGCATCAGAGTCTTTTCCAGTGAGTCAACTCGTCGCATGAGGTGGCCAAAGTATTGCAGTTTCAGCTTTAGCATCAGTCCCTCCAATGAACATCCAGGATTGATCTCCTTTAGAATGGACTGGTTGGATCTCCTTGCAGTATAAGGGACTCTCAAGAGTCTTCTCCAACACCACAGTTCAAAAGCATCGATTCTTCGGCGATCAGCCTTCTTCACAGTCCAACTCTCACAACCATACATGACCACGGGAAAAACCATTGCCTTGACTAGATGGACCTTGGTTGGCAAAGTAATGTCTCTGCTTTTTAATATACTATCAAGGTTGGTCATAACTTTCCTTCCAAGGAGCAAGCGTCTTTTAATTTCATGGCTGCAATCAGCATCTGCAGTGATTTTGGAGCCCAAAAAAACAAAGTCTGACACTGTTTCCACTGTTTTTCCATCTATTTCCCATGAAGTGATGGGACCAGATGCCAGGATCTTTGTTTTCTGAATGTTGAGCTTCAAACCAACCTTTTCACTCTCCTCTTTCACTTTCATCAAGAGGCTTTTGAGTTCCTCTTCACTTTCTGCCATAAGGGTAGTGTCATCTGCATATCTGAGGTTATTGATATTTCTCCCAGCAATCTTGACTCCAGCTTGTGCTTCTTCCAGCCCAGCGTTCCTCATGATGTACTCTGCATATAAGTTAAATAAGCAAGGTGACAATATACAACCTTGACGTACACCTTTTCCTATTTGGAACCAATCTGTTGTTCCATGTCCAGTTCTAACTGTTGCTTCCTGACCTGCATACAGGTTTCTCAAGAGGCAGGTCAGGTGGTCTGGTATGCCCATCTCTTTCAGAATGTTCCACAGTTTATTGTGATCCACACAGTCAAAGGCTTTGGCATAGTCAATGAAGCAGAAATAGATGTTTTTCTGAAACTCTCTTGCTTTCTCCATGATCCAGCGGATGTTGGCAATTTGATCTCTGGTGCCTCTGCCTTTTCTAAAACCTGCTTGAACATCTGGGAGTTCACGGTTTACATATTGCTGAAGCCTGGCTTGGAGAATTTTGAGCATGACTTTGCTAGCGTGTGAGATGAGGGCAATTGTCCGGTAGTTTGAGCATTCTTTGGCATTGCCTTTCTTTGGGATTGGAATGAAGACTGACCTCTTCCAGTCCTGTGGCCACTGCTGAGTTTTCCAAATCTGCTGGCATATTGAGTGCAGAGTAACTGGCAAATTTGGCCTTGGAGCACGGAATGAAGCAGGGCAAAGGCTAATAGAGTTTTGTCAAGAGAATTCACTGGTCATAGCAAACACCCTCTTCCAACAACACAAGAGAAGACTCTACACATGGACATCACCAGATGGTCAACACCGAAATCAGATTGATTATATTCTTTGTAGCCAAAGATGGAGAAGCTGTATACAGTTAGCAAAAACAAGACCAGGAGCTGACTGTGGCTCAGATCATGAACTCCTTATTGCGAAGTTCAGACTGAAATTGAAGAAAGTAGGGAAAACCACTAGACCATTCAGATATGACCTCAATCAAATCCCTTATGATTATACAGTGGAAGTGAGAAATAGATTTAAGGGACTAGATCTGATAGATAGAGTGCCTGATGAACTCTGGATGGAGGTTCGTGACATTGTACAGGAGACAGGGAACAAGACCATCCCCATGGAAAAGAAATGCAAAAGAGCGAAATGGCTGTCTGAGGAGGCCTTACAAATAGCTGTGAAAAGAAGAGAAGCGAAAAGCAAAGGAGAAAAGGAAAGATATAAGCATCTGAATGCAGAGTTCCAAAGAATAGCAAGGAGAGATAAGAAAGACTTCCTCAGTGATCAATGCAAAGAAATAGAGGAAAACAACAGAATAGGAAAAACAAGAGACCTCTTCAAGAAAATTAGAGATTCCAAGGGAACATTTCATGCAAAGATGGGCTCGATAAAGGACAGAAATGGTATGGACCTAACAGAAGCAGAAGATATTAAGAAGAGGTGGCAAGAATACACAGAAGAACTGTACAAAAAAGATCTTCCCGACCAAGATAGTCACGATAACGTGATCACTGACCTAGAGCCAGACATCTTGGAATGTGAAGTCAAGTGGGCCTTAGAAAGCATCACTACTAACAAAGCTAGTGGAGGTGATGGAATTCCAGTTGAGCTATATACACACTAGTATATATAAAATAGAGAGCTTATAAGAACCTGCTGCATAGCACAGGAAACTGCTCAATACTTTATAATGGTCTGTATGAGAAAAGAATCTGAAAAACAGTGGATATATGTATATTAATAACTGATTTACTTTTCTGTACATCTGAAACTAATACAACATTGTAAATCCACTATACTCCAATAGAAAAAAAAAAAAAAAGATAATGTTTCCTGGTCCGTTTTCTAAATACAGACTGTTTAAACATGAAGGCAAGGTAATTAAAAACAGCTCTTAATTAAAATACAGGCCACTTTTGGTGTATTGATGTAATAGTATATCATGTAATTGTGGCACTGCAATTCAGTGTCTCATGTATATAACCTTTAGATCAGCAGTCCCCAACCTTTTTGGCACCAGGGACCAGTTTCATGGAAGACAATTTTTCCACAGACTGGAGTAGGTGAGGAGGAGTTCAAAAATATTCAACCACATTGCATTTATTGTGTACTTTATTGTTAATCTAATGCCATCACTGATCTGACTGGAAGTACTGGTGCGGCCTGGAGGTTGAGGACCCCTGCTTAGATGACAGCAACTGAAAGAACCTTAAAAGATAATGCAAGCCAATCACTTCAATTTATCTACTTAATAACTGAACCTCAGAGAAATGATATGACTTGCCCAAAGTCACAAAGCTTATGAGCAGCACCCAGCAAAGATAAGCACCCAGGCCTCCTGACTGAACATCAAAGGTTGCTTTCATTACACCATGTGCTCAGAGATACTAAAGTCAAAGTGAGATGCTTCAGTAAGAATTCCTGTTAGCATAAATGAAACTTTTAGGAGTCTCTCCCTGCTTTCCTGAAAAACTGAAGTAAAACACACCTCAGAATCATAAGGACTGACACAGGAACAGTTCCAAAAAAATTTTTTAAAAGAAATAAAACTTTCTAAGACAAAATATACAATCATATTCCAGTTATAAAGTATTTCCCAAAGCCACAGGAAAAATAGTTACATAGTTAAATTCTAATCATGTGATCTTAACATTCATCTTACTACTTTGGTAAAATATACACCAAAAGAAGAACCGAACACATAAAATACCAGAAGCAAAAATCACTCAATCTCCAAAAGCACAAATTCACATCTAAGGGTAAAATGCATCTTTGGTACTCACCGTAACTTTACTTCCAACTATCTGCATGCAGAGGTCAACGGAGAGTAGTTATGGTGTAAAAAAAAAAAAAAAAAAACAGCAACAGTATTAATAATCAGAAGCTTTTCACAGAATTAGTAAATAGCTACCTCTATGTGTACTTTTAATATTTTCGATCTAGAGGTTAATACATCAGTATTGATTTCTACCATATTCCAAAAATGTATAAAGTCGGCAGAATAAAGATTCCCAAATAAAATTATTACCATTTGAGGAATTTTTTTTTAAAGTTTTCTGTAATGGGCTTCTCAACTAGTTGTAGTATAAATAGCAAGTAATGCAAGGTTAAGTGCAATCAGGCATCGGATATTTTATCAGCCCAAAACCTCTCAAAAAATTATCATGAGAAAATTGAATTTTATTCTAATATTGTTTTTTCTTTCCTTGTTTTAACAGGTATACTATTAAGCTTGAAATTAGGTATTTTAGAATATAAATGTTATACTTAAAGTCATGTGTTTAAGTTAATAAACAAACATTAGGTTGAAAACTGGAAATTTTATATTATTATGAAATTAAGGTTTAAAATATTGTTTTATATTATACTTGAAAATTACAAAGAAGATAGATTGCTTATGATTCTCGTTTTCTAGGTCATCCTAGCATTTCTATTATAAGACACAGTTTTCTATATAATGTGAAGACAAAGAAGCAGTTTGTATTTAAATATACTTATTCAGAAGGAGGAAACAGTTCAAAAATTACAACCTCAACTGAGTTTTTCTTATGGTGAAGAGATGAGATAATTCCTATGAATTTGTGTTTAAGAAGGCAAGAACTAAAATTATAGCCCTAAAGTATAATTTTATGCCAGAATCCAAATATAAATCATTTTTATCAGATTCCTACACTTGAATATCAAGCAATGTTCAAAAAAAGAGTTCATCCATAATGTAAAACTATTAATCTGATAGCACATATTATCAATACATGTTCTAATTATTAGCTAGTACTTTAAAAATAAAATTCAAATATAACTGAAATCCCAATAAGAATCCTAAGTTTAACAGGATACTACAAGATACAAAAAGGAATGATAGTTTCCTAATTAATTATTTCAGAGGACTCCATGAATCTCCAAATAGAAAAGCAGTTTTCTTACATATTCATTCAACAGACTACCGACAGCGACTATTTAGTTGAATAAAAGCCTCTGTGGTGCCATTAACAGTCTTCTGAATTGAAACATAATAATTGACCTAATTATTTCCTCCCACCAAAAAGACAGAGGTCTCATTTGTCCCATGTTTATTTAGAACAGACATGAAATTAAAAAAAAAAAAAAGAATTGCAAGCCTGTCTTAACAATTTAAGCAGGTCTATATTATTCTGATTGCAAAATGATTGCATTTAGTTAAAGCATATACAGCAAACAGATTAGATCAGCCAAGAAACTGGTCTGGTCATGTTTGGGTTCAATTGTTTCACTGTATCTAGGTGATGTCTGGTAAAGACTTGAGAAAGAAAATACCTGATAGTGGCAAAGGCAAAACCATTAATACATGTATGTGTGTGTGCTAAATCACTTCAGTTGTGTCTGACTCTGTGTGACCCTATGGACTGTAGCCTGCCAGGTTCCTCTGTCCATGGGATTCTCCAAGCAAGAATATTGGAGTGGGTTGCCATGCCTTTCTCTAGGAGATCTTCCTGACCCAGTGATCAAACCCATGTCTCTTATGTCTCCTGCATTGGCAGGCAGGTTCTTTACCACTAGTGCCACCTGGGAAGCCAAAGCATGTATACACACATACAAAAAGATATGCTACAACTCTTAACTGCTTAAGATATGTGTGTGTGTGCTTAGTCACTCAGTTGTGTCCAACTCTTTGCAACCCCATGGACTATAGCCCGCCAGGCTCCTTTGTCCATGGGGATTCTCTAGGCAAAAGTAGTAGAGTGGTTGCCATGCTCTCCTCCAAGGGTTCTTCCCAACCCAGAGATAGAACTCAGGTCTCCTGCATTGCAGATGGATTCTTTACCATCTGAGCTGCCAGGGAAATTTGCAATTTGCCAGGGAATATGGGCCAATCTGAAAATATTTACTGATGTATTTGGTATCACTATTTTAAATTACTTGCTACTGAGAGTTTTTTTATTCAATGCTACCTTTCAATGTATCTTCAAAAAATGTAACTTTACATATTTTTAAATCTCAACTTCAAAGACTGTGATTTAAGTTAGAAATAAATTAGTTTCTTAATATTCTCATAAGGACACTGACATCTGGCAAACTAATGTTCGGATTTCAGTGACTAATTTTTTCCTCATAAACGTCTATGCATGTGTGTTCAGTCACTCATTCATGTCTGACTTTTTGACCCCATGGACTGTAGCCCACCAGGCTCCTCTGTCCATGGGATTCTCAATACAAGAATATTGGAGTGATTTCCTTCTCCAGGGGATTCTCCTAACCCAGGGATCGAACCTGCGTCTCCTGCTTGGCAGGCAGATTGTTTACTATCTGAACCACCAGGGAATACCCACATAAACGTCTATATATACTGTTAAAATATAACATTACAAGATTCCCTCAAAATCAGTGATGTCGTCTGCCTCTCAGGATTATGAATTGGTATGACAATGTTGCAATTTCTTTTTTAACTTGTGGTTTTCATTTTATTTAAAATCCACTGACACTGTGTGCAATATACCATGACAGCTGCCGGCAATGTGGCAGGCATGTTGGGGTGCAAACATGAATATGTCACATTGTTGCCTTGAGGAATGTAGGTTTTGGGGACGGGTGTCTGACGAGGAGGAAGCGCATGGGAACCATACAGGGCAAAGGCAGGGACGCTGAGAGTGCAGCTGCTCGGCGATTGTTTGGGGGCAGAGAAGCACAAAGCTTTGAAGGGGCGTGGGTTTGGGGTGATGCCAGCGTGAAGGTGAAGAGAAAAGGAACAGGCTGGGTGACATGAAGCCACTGATGTTAGGTAGTGAGTTGGGCAGTAGTGAGGAGGGCGGGGAGGCAGCTGTCACATTGAACTGCCCAGTGAGTGCACGTTGCAATATTAACAAAGCTTGGTTTTCCACTTCTGAAAACTTATGCTGGTGCTGTGAAAACAAAGACTCTTCCAGGTTATCTGCGGCCAAATTATCTACATGTACCCGGGCCTTCCTGGTGGCTTAGATGGTAAAGAATCTGCCTGCAATGCAGGACACCCGGGTTTGATCCGTGGGTTGGGAAGATCCCCTGGAGAAGGGCATGGCAACCCACTCCAGTATTCTTGGCTTGGGAAATACCAGGGACAGAGAAGCCTGCAGGGCTACAGTTCATAGAGTTGCAAAGAGTCAGAAATGACTTAGCAACTAAACAACAACAAGATCAAGACCATAACCACACTTGTTAAAGTAAGCAAGTGTCCAGTTCCAATAGAGAAGAGACTCTTTTTCACTCCTTTACTAAGTCCATTCATCACTGACAGAGTTACTCAAGGTACTTTTTCCTTTGCATTCACACAACATTTTCTATTATGGAATTTGAAGAGGAAAAAACTAACCAATAATTTTCTTCATTATCTTTTAATTTCTTTTATATTCTCTTATCCAAGGCTAATTTTGGCATGATCAGTTACACAACAAAAGACTCTCCTTTGTTTTAGAAACAGGTTTTGTTTCCAAACCCATGTATTAGTTTCATCTTGCTTTACTGTCCTTGCCACAAACCCAGGAGAATGACGGATATCATTTACCGAATGCATATTTTGTTTTTCAATTCCATGTAAAATGACTAATGCAGGTGTTTAAGGGGGAAATGTACAATTTATGTTTAAATTTAACTATAATTTTCACATGTTTTACATATGACTTATGATAAAACATTTTTCTACCAGGGACTCTAGTCCTTAAATTTGCTTTTACTTCAAGATAAAAGTTTTGACTATTTGCAAAACATTTTCATAAAGCAGTGGTTACAATCACACGTACTTTAAATGTGGAAGCATTTTTAATCAGTGTGTCAATATAACGAAAAAATAAACATAAAAGAGTATGACATGCAAAGTATACTTAAAGCCTAATAAAAGCCAGCAGGATGGAAACCTTAGTTACACATAGATAAATGGTAATAGATTACATTATAATTCATGCAAATTTTATTATCATGATCACAAAGAGATCACAAAAGATGAGAGGATGGTTTGTCACTAAATGGCATCCCTCTCACCTTCAAAAGGAAATAACATATGTAATTTTCTTTGTTTTCACAACAGAACACAGTACTAACGACTGTCTCTCCAAGGTGAGAAAGCTTTAAAACATGCTTATCAATAGGCTTTCTTTCATCATATTTAGTCCATGAAAAATACAAGCAAATAAAACATAACCTTAGAGCACTAATGAAAGTTCTATACGCATGTCAAGTGACCCTATGTGTGCTAAAGGAAACAAATAAGGATCATATACTAAATAGTTATTTGTATCGATTTTGAGACTAATGCCTTTAGTATAGAGTTTTCATGTCTTTTGAGAAAATTTCAATTTACATTTTTCAAATAATTCAAGACATCTCAGCCAACGTTTACCCCAAGTTTAGCATTTTAATCTGAAAAATAAATATATAAATCAGTGTGCTTTTTTCGGTCATTTAAAGAGGAAACAATATGAAGATAAATGAAAACAAGTTTTATATAGAGACTGAGTCAAAATCAAAAGGTTAAGAAGAGCTTCATGCAATCTTCATTATATTCAGTTCCACTTATGCAAACAAAAACAAGTAAGCCAGAGACACTAAAAAATCTTGCCATTAAAATCAGCACATAATTATTCATATATAATTATCTGTACTTTGCACTCAGATATAACTATATAGATTTACTAGTGTATTTGCCTTTAGGTATTTGAAAAATAACACTGAATGTACACCCTGCATTTCCTAAAGCATTTTACTGTGAACAATAACTTGAGTGCAAAAATGAGAAGAGATTCATCAGAATTTCAAAGTAAAACCCTATGCCTCACCTAATTCTATTGAAAATGATGCTCAAGGCAAATTTCACTTATCACTTGAAACACATTTCTGCCCTTGGATACCAGAAGCAAATTAAAAAACATGCTGTTCTTCTATGGCAGAGCTGCAATGCGTTATTTTCAAATAGTTCAGCATTCAGATTTAGCTTACTTAAAGTACAATATGGAATAAATACAATTGTAGAATTCAGACAAAATGCATCCGTAATTGCCACTGCAATTACTGTACTGAAACAGCATTAATAAGATAGCCAAATAATTTTAGAATATATTTTGCCAATGAAGAACTATTTTATTCACTGGTCAACTTTTTAAATTTAAAATATGTATGCCCTAAGTGTAAATATATATGTGTGTAATATACACATCACACAAACATAAAAATCACTGTTTTTGTGTGTGTATATATATACACACATTCATAGTGATGTTATGAACTCTGTGAAAAGCTTCTCCTTTACAGAAGTGTAAAAGATACAGTCCACTATTTCAAAAATTATTTTTTTCTTACAAAAATAAATCAAACTTCCAGACTCTTTTTGGAAGCACTTTAGGAAATAAAGCAATATATTCCACTAAAACACGAAGTTTTTCCTGCTGCAGACAAGCCTTTTCAATAAATCCTAGTTTTAATTCTTTTGAGACTCACACAAACAGATTTCATTAAAGTTCCTATTAAACACTTTCCTTTATGTTAAATTAAGCTGCACAATAACAATTACGAGGTAGTTTACATAGGTAGCATCATAAAAAATAAAAACAAACTGCTTATTTAAAAAAATGCTATAAATTTCAAGTAAGCAAATACCAGACATATAACTTTAATGTAAACTTAGTTAAATCTTGTACTAGGCTATGTTTGTCCTTCCTCAAAATCTGAAGTGTTCCTATAACAAATCGTATATTAAGTGGAATAACTACAAATTGCTGCTACGTTAGTAAGTGCACAAAACTTCAGCTCCAAAATTTAACTGGATTAACTCAGAGCCAACTATTCTTAGTCTGTTTTGTTTATAAGAATGGAAATCTCTCTTTAAGAACAGTTTTGAAATATATATAAAATGTATTAAAGTACCTATAAACACTTCTTTTATGAAGTCTATATAAGTACACTGAGGCAAGAACTTGGAGATCTGAAGTTTGTTTCTTTTAAGCAGGTAATGCTTAGCTCATTATATGGATGCTGGAAGAGTCTCACTACTTACAGATTTGGCAGTAGCAGAAATATACTGGATGACCATCTCACGCTTGGTGGTAAAATCTTTGTTTCGTAAAGGAGCTTTTCGCTCTTCATTAAGGTTCATGTCCTCCTGTTAGAAAGAATATTTATTGTATTAGCAAATTTCTTCTTATGAATTTCAAAGGTGATATAAATATGAAGCAACAAAGTTCTACTGTATATCACAAGGAACTATATTCAATATCCTATAATAAACTATAATATAAAAGGATATTACAAAGGATATATATGTATGACTGAATCACTGTGCTGTACAGTACAAATTAACACAACATTGTAAATCAACTATACCTCAACAAAATAAACTTTAAGGATATGGGGAAGAGGGAAGTGGGAGGGGCATTCAAGAAAGGGAACACATGTACACCCAGGGCAGATTCATGCCAATGTATGGCAAAACCAACCAATATATTAATGTAAGGTAATTTGCCTCCAATAAAATAAATTAAAAAAAAAAACTTTAAAAAAGAAAAAGAAAAAAATTAATGTTCTCTGTATTAAAATAGTAAGTCATGCTCTGACTATCAACAACCATCATTTTTCAGCTCCTTCACTATTATTTTTCACTCTATATACCCTGTTATATAAATGTTACCATATTGCTACCTACTCAATGAGTAGAAACAAGAAAAAAATGTTAACTATTCCACAGAATAAACTGGCAGTTTATAGCATAGATATACATCATACAGCCTTAGCAAAGTTATCTTTTTACCCTGATAGCAAAAATAAACAAATATACACTTTATTACTTGGCATATGTTCCCTTAGGAAAATTATTATCTAGAAGAGCAAACATAATTTGTAAATTATAGGAAATACATATCTACAATATGTCACTGAATAAAGATTCATGAGAAGTTGCTGAATTTGGGAAAAAAATTCAGAAACATAGTTACCTGCATTGGGATAACAAAGACCACTAACTGGAAAGAAAAAGATTCAGTTACAACAACACATCATTTTGAGGTTCAATAAGCTTTGATTTGGTTGGAAATGTTCCTTTATATTGTGATACACAGACATATAACATTTTCAGTAGATAAATCTTTTTTTTTTTTCACTTTGAAACTCATGTTAACCCCTGAAACACATATTAAGACACACTTGAAGGGTCATAAAACCAAGTTGGAAAGGACTACACCTCCAAAATCAACATTAAATGAAAAGACAACATATAGGATGTGTGAAAATGTTTACAAGTCATACATCTGATATGGGGCTTGTATCCAAAGTATAAAAAGAAGCCTTACAAATCAACAATGGACAAATAACCCAACTACAAGTGGACAAAGGATTTGAATAGACGTTTCTCTAAAGAAGCCATACAAATGGCCAATAAGCACGTGAGGCTCAACATCACTATTCACCAAGGAAATGTAAATCAAAACCACAGTGAGACAACGCTTCACTCCCACAGTAATAAAGGCTATGACAAAAAAGATAATAACAACTGTTGGTGAGGATGTGGAGAAACTGGAACCCTTACACACTGATGGTAAGAATATGAGATGATATAGCCACTTTGGAAAACAGTCTAGTAGTTCCTCAAAAAGTTATACGTAGAGTTACCACATGACTCAGCTTATACCCAAGACAAATGAAAACACATGTCCACACAAAAACTTGTACTTGAATGTTCATAGCAGAAACATTAGAGTGGAAACAATTCAAATGTCCATCAAATGATGAATGGATAAAAAAATGTCATATGTCCATACAATGGAATATTATTCAGCCACAAAGAGGAATGAAGTACTGATACATTCTATACTTCATGGATGAAACTTGAAATCACATTATACTAAATGAAGGAAGCAGATCACAAAAGGCCATACATTACATGATTCCATTTATAGTAAATATCCAGAACAGGCAAATCTATAGAGATTTGTGAATTAGTGGTTGTCAGGGGCAGGGCAAGAGAGGATGGGAGAACTGGGGTGTTACTGACAACAGGTATGGTGTTTCATTTGTGGGTGATAAAAATGTTCTAAGAGAGAACGTTGTGATGGTTGCATGACTCTTTGAATACATGAAGAAAAAAAAACACAAACACTGAACTGTATACTTTAAGAGGATGAATTTTATGGCTTCTGAATGGTATCTCGATTTTTTAAAACAAGAAAAAGAAATCAGTATTTTTATCCCTTTACTTGCTTAGTAATTCTAAACATTACTAGTTTTTAATCAACTAAATGAATGGACAAAGAAAAATACTAAAATAACTTAAAAAAATCATGTATGAGAATGTGGGGGGAGAAACAAAGGATCCATAAAAAGTAATCAAACTGCATCTATGTATTGAATAGTAACTTCAATGACACCAGTGTCTCATGATATATAGTTGCACCCACTGCAGTGACTCCTACAATGATTAATTCACAATGAATACCTATAAATTTCATGTATATATACCTGACCCCTCTTCCCAATCATCTCTATCACTGTCTCTGCCTCTGCTTTTCCTATCTTATTTCATTTCTCATTTGTATATCTTACTTGTTAATGATTTACTTGAAGCCAGGCTCTCTTTCTCTCTCAAAGACTAGATCTAGTATTGTTGAATTAAAGTGAGAATCACAGAAATAAGGCTGGATAGCATTTTATAAAGTCCACAGCTACTCATCTATGTTCTGTGTCGACTTCAACTAACAGGGAACTCAATACCTGGACACGCAGTCCTTCCCATTATAGGGTAGTTTAACTTTTGCCAAGTTTTACTTTGGAGGACTGGATCTGAAATATGTACAACAAAACACTAACATCATGTTAAGGTGGCAAGATCATATCATTATTTTTTCTTCTCTACTTTCTAAATTTTGACTCACTTATTTACCAAACTCATACCACGCACCACCTAAGGAAAAGGTAATGGCTACCCACACAGGTATTCTTGCCTGGAGAGTTCCATGGACAGAGGAACCTAGTGGGCTTACAGTTCATGGGGTTGCAGAGTTGGACATGACTGAGCAACTAACACTTTCACTTTACCATGCACCACAGAAAATGCTAGGTAGGGAGTGAAAATTTGAAAGAGTGCTTGAGCCCATGAATTAAATGAGTTATTATTTGTGAAGTTATTAAAACAATGCCTGATATTTAGTAAATGCTAATTTGTCTGTTAAATTAATAAAAATAAACAATTCATAGTATAGTAGGGATGGAGAAGAAAATGGCGACCCACTCCAGTATTCTTGCCTGGAAAATTTCCATGGACAGAGGAGCCTGGCAAGCTATAGTCCATGGGGTCGCCCAGAGTCGGACACGACTGACTGAGTGACTGAGCACATGTAGTAGGGAAGAGCGATATGCAAACATAGCAGCATAACAGAGGCATGTACAGGGTGTCTTAGGAACACAGAGGACAAAACACAGAGATGGGAAAGACAAAAGAAAAGCCTTCATTAGTATTTGGGTCTTGAAGGAGAAAAACCTGAGTGATGGTCAAGAGATTAACTACCAGACCACAGTAGGCTTCCGTCATGGTTGGCTGCCCAATAGCACTTGAACATGCCTGCTATAATTTTAAATACCCACCCAGTATCAGCCCCACCAATGAAGAATCCATGAAAACCACATTTATCAGTCTCCCTATCCCTTATAACAATAGAATAAGATGGCTTAGTTGTCATCCATGAAATAGATGCATATGGGGTGTAGATTCACCCATATTTTGCTAGCATGGGTGGCAACAGAGGTGACATGGATATGAAAGTGATGGCAGCAGACACATCTTTTTCATCACAACAATTTGACAAAGTGGTTCTGGGGTAGCAACAGCTCCTTCATCAGACTGTTTTGGCTGTGTGGTTCTGGAAGTTATTCCTGTACTTAGATTACCTGGAGCCTGTTTTGCAACCCTTCTGGTTCATATCTCTTCATGTGTGTTTGTGTGTGTGTGTATAAATATTCTATCTAAATTAATCAGAATAAACTATCTTATGTTTAATAATCTGGGCTACTGAAGTAACTCAAGTAATAGTAATAAGAGTCCAAACTAAGAGGGATGGTAGGTTGGACAGAAGGAATAAATGAAAGGAACCTGTAAATATTACTTGAAGACAATACTCTCTCCTTGAGGCTAAAGTATACCTACCAGTTTCAATTTATCTTCATGTGACATAGTTCATCATCTCTCTCAAATACCCTGTGGTTTGATAAATCCAAGGAAGGAAAGGATTTCCACATCCTTCACCTTGAAATACTATACTTCTCAATTCAGCCTCTGATTTTATGACTTTATTGGCAAATGCATCATTCTGCTAAATCATATTGTGTTTGTTTCCATCGAAACCTCTAAATACTGCTCATATATGATAGACTATGTCTCTACCATCTCATAACATTCTGGTTAAATTATAGTCTCCGGCAAATAGCATGAATCTGTATCCCCAGGTAGAATCAACTCTGAAACACTGACAAGATTGAGTGTCTGTACTTGTACACTCCACAGTCAGGCCTTAGAGTGTGGTAATGCCACCGTTGGCAATCTCTACGTAGAGAGTCTGCTCACCTTCCAGTGACATTTCTTTTCTTTTTTTTGTTTTTTATTGAAGGATAATTGCTTTACAGAATTTTGTTGTTTTCTGTCAAACCTCTACATGAATCAGCCATAGGTATACATTCTGTGTTACTATATACCTCCAATTCAATTTTTAATGACACAGGGCAAAGATCATGCTATCAAGACCAGAATCATGGAGGCAGGCAGGATAATAATGAGAATATGGAGAATATAGACCTCAGAGGAATGTCAAGATTAAGTGAGATCATGCACCCAAGCCTGGTGTATATTAGCTAGCCATCAAAGAATGTTTGTGTTATTACTCATGTTCATGTTATTATTACTTCCCTAGTCTCATTTCTTTCATTACCACTGTTCATCTCACCCCTTGTGTTTGAATAACACAAGATTATTCATCGTTTTCCTACACACACTATGCTCTTACACATTTCCATTACTTTGTTCATGATGCTGTTCTCTCTGCCTAGAATGTTGTTGACTTCACCACCCTCTCCCTCTGTTAACCCCCATCTCCTCCCACCCTACCCAAATCTATACCAGGCTAACTCATATACCTCTGCTAATTCTTCAGATTTCCCTCAAAGCACCTCATTTCGAAGTGACCATCTTCATGCTACTCTTCCATATTAATTTCCTATACTATAGCACTTAAAATGAAACTCTGTAATAAATCCATCTACCTTAAACTATAAACTGAGGGCCAAAACTAGGTTCTTTTTTTATCTTTGTATTCCCAAGCAAAGAGTATACAATCCTGGAATGTGCCAAGCATTTAATAAATATTTGCTGAACCAATGTGATATTTAGGAATTTTTCTCTAAATAATTTGCTTTGTGGCCACAAACATTTTTATACCTATAAATCTGCTGCACAGGTTGATTGGGAATAGGTACCATTCACACTAACAGAGGAGACCATAATGACTTATCTTATTCTTACACAAAGCAGCAGCATACTACTAATTAGGCAGCTAATACTTCCAAATCATTTAACTCCAGCTTTATAATAGAATCATAAAACTAAATAGAGCAATATTCATAATTCAACACTAATTCTGAACAATGTAATTGAATATGAAACTACTACTAAACACACTGAGTTTTTCCTTAATTTCTATTGAAATATAGTTGATTTACAATGTTGTATTAGTTTCAGATATACAGTAAAGTGATTCAGTTTTATAAATACATACACACACACACACACACACTTTTGCAGATTCTTTTCCATTATACTTTATTACAAGATATTGAGTATATTTCCCTGTACTATACAGTAGGTCTTTGTTGATTATCTATTTTATATACAGTAATGTTAAACAGACTGAGTTCTCATAGTATACAGAACACAAAAGCAAGCTTTTACTGTATTGAAAATTTAGTTGAATATTTCCACAACACGAGAAGAATTGCAGTATTTTCAATTTAGAAAAAAGATGAAGTAACTGACCACTTATAATATTTGTACTTTATTAGCATCAAGCCATATTTATAAACACTAAATCAATTATTCTCCTACCAGTTAAGCTATGACGTAATTTTCCCATTACAGACAACCTCCTTCATTCCTTCAGCAAATAAACATTGTAGTCTTACAGCTATTATT
The DNA here is from genome assembly GCF_049115385.1 of Moschus berezovskii. Taxonomy (NCBI): domain Eukaryota; kingdom Metazoa; phylum Chordata; class Mammalia; order Artiodactyla; family Moschidae; genus Moschus; species Moschus berezovskii. The sequence goes on along the minus strand of NC_142488.1, from coordinate 85,091,422 downwards.
GAGAAACCATATAAGAATAGAGTCAAACAAGGTTAAAAATTGAACCAGCTGCCTATTCATTCATTCGTACTCTCATTCATTCTCATTCTCTCCTTCTCCCTCTCACCTCCTGTAAATCTTTAAATAGGTGACAATATACTTTTTAAAATTTTCTCATCTTCTACCATCATTTTCTATTTTCCTAACCTTCTATTGTTTTCCTCACTTGCTTTATGAGAGGTAAATGTCAATCGTATATGTTTTTATATCTCTTCCTTCCCTATAAGAATACTTGCTCCTTCTTTCTATAAAGTTGCTATAAATTTCTATGTACTTTCTATAAAGTAACTGTTCCTATTTCTGCAACATGTATTGATCCCAGTTTAAGACTGGATTTTCCACTTGCTGTTTTTTTTTTAATTTATTTCTTTTAATTGGAGGCTAATTACTTTACATTATTGTAGTGGTTTTGCCATACATTGACATGAATCTGCCCTGGGTGCACATGCGTTCCCCATCTTGAACCCCCCTCCCACCTCTCTCTCCATCCCATCCCTCTGGTTTATCCCAGTACACCAGCCCCGAGCATCCTGTACCATGCATCGAACCTGGACTGGCGATTCCTTTCACACATGATAATATACATGTTTCAATGTCATTCTCCCAAATCATCCCACCCTCGCCCTCTCCCACAGAATCCAAAAGACTGTTCTATACATCTGTGTCTCTTTTGCTATCTCGTATACAGGGTTATCGTTATCATCTTTCTAAATTCCATAGATATGCATTAGTATACTGTATTGGTGTGCTGTTTTTAAATCTGAACTTGACTTCACCAGCAAATGCTTGCCCTTTTCCTTCTGCTTCTCAATAGTAAGTATTCAAAAAAAATTTTTCTTTAATTTATTTGGCTATGTATGCCAGGTTTTAGCTGTTGGACATGTGATCTTTGTTGCTGTGTGTGGGCTCTTAGTTGTGGCATGCAGGATCTAGTTCCCTGACCAGGGAAACCCAGGTCCCTTACACTGGGAATGTGGAGAATTAACCAATGGACTACCAGGGAAATCACTCAAGTATTCTTTAACTTCTATTTTAAGGGGATCTGTAGCCCTGAAGAGAATAAACCAATGATACCCTACTACCAAAAAATACCCTAGCATAACCAGCAATTATAGTTATCTTTGATTATTTTAAGATTATAAATTAATGGATTTTTACATTTATTTCTTTATTTTTTATTCATTTATCTATCCACTTATTTGGTAATGTTTGTTGTTAAAATAAGATATTAAAGTTTAAAAAAATTTTTTTAATTTATTTTTGAATCGAAGGATAATTACAGAATTTTCTTGTTTTCTGTCAAACATCAACATGGAATTTATTTATTTTTAATTGGAGGATAATTGCTTTACAATGTTGTATTGATTTCTGCCATACATAAACATGAATCAGTCATAGGTATATATATATTCCCTCACTCTTGAACTTCCCTACCACTTCCCACCTCATCCCACCCTTCAAGGATACCACAGAGCACCAAGTTGAGCTCCCTATGTTATATAGCAACTTTATTTCTTTGTTCTTTTCTAAAGAAATGTTCATATAAAGATATGTTCTACATGTAATTCCTCTAACTTCTGTGAACTAGAAAGGATAGAACATTTCTTTTTAAAATTCCAATAACAGCATCAGGGATATTCCACATAAGTAGCTAATTGGCCAATTGTACCTGGTATTAATTAACCACCTCATGTCTTCAAATGATACAGTTAAGTTTACCTTTATAGACTATAGCTACATAACATATATAAGTCTGTATGGAAAACAAAGTTAAAGCAAAAAAAAAAAATTGCCCAAATACATTATCACTACAAATAGTATAGAGCCAAAAGCCGGGGGCTGGGGGAGGGAAGAATGAAATTAAATGAATGTTACTGAGTATTGCACAAAAAGTCTTCAGCTATTTCTAGTTTCAGGCCTTACTGGAGGAAACAAACTATGAACATCTACATATACCTCTTCACCATCAAGAAGGTAAATTTAGAATGTCTATCTAGCTATTGGGAAACACAAATTCACTCTCCCATAATCATTAATCCTGAGTTCAACATTCAACCAGTAGTTTCCAGAGTTTAAATATTACTTAAAGCATCAACTGTGGCTTGTGAAATATTGATGTTTAATCGAAATACAAGAGAATAAACTTTAATATTGAACATGAGAATAATACTGAATCCCTCACTGGATCCATAGCTCCAAATGGTATAGGAATTATCTCAAGGGAAGAGTGGGGTATTCACAACCCGTGTTTTTCTCACTGTCAGTGTACTGCAATGTATTTGCAGTTACAAGTACTTGGTTAAGTGAACTTACAGGCTATTTGACCTAGTTTTAGCTAAATCGGTCCTCAAAACAACAACAAAATAGTAAAGTACCTTTCAAAGATTCCTGCAAAGACAACATATTGAGGATAATAAGATAGTACCAATAATGCAAGTACACAGCAACAAGAAAATACTAGATTGTTGTATTTCCTACACAGAAGCCTGAGCCTTTCCTCAGTCATATTGTATGTTAAAAATAGCAAAAATACAAGGCTAATAAGAAGCTGGTCCCGCAAGATTAAAAGTTACTAATGTAACAATCTGAAATTATCAACTATCACTGATGACTCTCACTTTATGTGCACACTGTACCTTAAAATATATAGCTAATGATAGTGAGTGCTGTGTTGTGCTTAGTCGTTCAGTTGTGTCCAACTCTTTGTGACCCCATGGACTGTAGCCTGCCAGGTTCCTCTGTCCATGGGGATTCTCCAGGCAAGAATACTGGAGTGGGTTGCCATGCCCTAAAGCTACCTCAAACTTACAGACCATTTAAAATGCAAACATCTAGAGCATGAAGGAAGTTTTTTTGATTTTCTCAGCAATAACTAGAATCATGTGATGTGCAATCCAGTACTTAGTGAAATTTTGTAAACTTAATGACACACATTTAGAAGCCTCTCTTGTTTATTTTCTTTCTTTAATAGCAAAAGACAAAAGGTCCCATGACATTGGAGGAACACTTGGTAAAAGAAGCTGAGATAATATATGCAAAACAACATGGTAGTAAACTAAAATGCATTATTTTGTCAGCCAGTACTGTCAGAAGACATATAGAAATCACTGCTGAAAATATGCTAGAGCATGTATTAGAAAAATTACTCAGTGTGGGAGGTTTATCATACAGTTGAATGAAAATACAGCTGTTTTTCCTTTTAAACAACTCAGCTTATATTATTTACTAGATTGTTTCAATAATAAAGTATAAAAACTACATTTCTTTGAGTCACTAGTGGAACAATCTGAGAAAACATATTGCCAAAATAAATGATTTATTTAATAAAAGGATGTTTTATGAAAAAACTATAAGTGAGAAGCATTCCTGAGTAGGGAAGTTTGCCCCACATATAAAATCCAAACCACTGCAAGAAGTTGAAACCAAAATACATTATAAAGTAGGGTTTTTTAAATTAATATGAGTAAGATCTTTAAAATATAGCAGAATATTTATAATATTTTAAAATGAGATAGAAAGTGAGAATGATAACATGTATCTTACAGAGAGATTTCTGGCTATTTCAAGACAAAGATTTTTAAAACTTCTGAAATTTCACATGATGGGCATTTTTCATTCACAAAAGGACAAGCAATCCCTTAACAGTTTAACAGCTGGTAAGAAAATACCTGCTTCAAATGAACCTCACTGAAAAAACCACACACCGTCAGACCCAACTGCCAGATGGGTCTCCTTCATCCTTTCATGACTCACCTCTTCCTCCTTCTTCCAGGCATCAGGAGCAATGTCTGCAGCAGGTATTAGATAAACACGGAGACGAGGGTCTACACATTAAGCATATGGAAGGAAGAATGCAAAGGGGCCATGTCCCTGATGACATCTAATGAAGCCCATTTTTCAAAACCCATTTAGAGCCCATTTATTTGTAAATATAAAAATACAACACATCAGATAATTTTCAAGAACAACTGACTGTCATTAAGGGAGATGGAAATTTACTAGCCGTGGTTCAGCAGAAGACCTTAGCTCGATTCATGGATTGGAATGAGCAAAGTTAACACTATGATTTAATAAGAGTAGCTAACAACGTTTTTGTTCCATTTGGACCTATGTATCGTCAGATTTATATTTCAACTATAAGAGACATTAAATCAAGTATCAAAATAAAATGGACTTGGAACTAAACCTTCTAATTAGCCTCTTTTTTTTAAACAAGACATAAAAAATTGACACAATGACACTGCTCTCACTAAAATGTTAATAATCATGACTGCAAAGGATTTTACACCATTAATAAATAAACTCATTTAAAATCACCTAAAAATCTTGTTCTTTGCATGTTATCCTTTTCTATGTCTATACTTTATACAAAGTACACACACATGGGTATATTTTTTTTAAGTAAAACATGTTCAGGTTACTTGCTCAAATACATTTTTTTCCTAACAGGATAGGAAATCAGAAAGTTCAGAGACTACTACATTAGTCCAGACATTGACACGTTTTCTGTAAAGGGCCAGACAGTAAATGTTTTAGGCTTTGCAGGTCACATGGACTTTGTCACAACTACCCAACTCCACAGTGCAAAAGGAGCCACCAACAATATGTAAACAAATGGCTGTGGCTGCATTCAACAAAATTGTGTTTATGAACACTGAATTTCACAATTTTTCATATGCTTGAAACAGTCTTCTTTTGATTTTCTGCAACCATTTAAAAGTATAAAATCTATTAAAAAATATAAAAAGTATAAAACTCCTACAAACTAAAACCCCAGAAGCTGGGATAGTGTCTTTGTCATCTTTATGTTCCCCTGCACCTAACAAAGTATCTGGCACTCAGTAGAAAGTTGTCAAATAAACTTCTCCATGACAGAAATTTGTCTTTGCTTTTTTTCTTCTATTTTTCCCCACAATTGTGTGCTTAGTCGCTCAGTCGTGTCCGACTCTTTGCAACCCCATGGACTGTAGCCCAGCCAGGCTCCTTGGTCCATGGGGACTCTCCAGGCAAGAATACTGGAGCGGGTTGCTATGCCCTCCTCCAGAGGGTCTTCCCAACCCAGGGACTGAACCCAGATCTCCCGCATTGCAGGCATATTCTTTACCATATGAGCCACCAGAGTCAATAGGGATTTTCCTTAACTTGTTCTCTGCTCTCTCTCCTCAGAGCTTAACAGCACCTGGCATATAGAAGGCACTGGACCTTGATGAATTAAGTCATCCAAATTTTGAGAACACTTTAATGTCAAAAAATTAAAACTGAAAACTCAGAAGTGACACTGGGTCTCACAGGATATTCACATCTTCTGTTTCCTCCCTGAGCCCTTGTGCTGGGCTAAGTACTCACAAAAGCCTATTCACAGCTGTCCTATTGCCACGGAAACCCTATGCTTACTTGCTTGTCTCCCTGACTAAATTCTGTTCCCTTTGGGGGCAAGGGAGGAACTGTATTAATCTGTGTACTTCCAGCAGGTAGCACATGACCTGGCACACTGTGCATATCAATACATGATTGTGAAAATGCCTTCACAGCAAAAAAAAAAAAAAAAAAAAAACAGTAGTGGAACTTTTCAAACAGAAAAAAAAAATCTCTTAAAGAACATTTCTATGTACAAATCAGAACAGATAGAAGCAATGAATTGTGGAGTTTATTAGCTACAATTAGAGAAAATTTGCAAACCTAGTTCCTTTAGTTTCTCTTCCTGGACTTCTAGCCTACTGCTCCCTCAGTTGTGAACCTTTGGTGAGAATTGTACTTGGGAAGAAAATTTAAAAGCGACCAAGATTTAGTTATCTTTGAGATCTATTTATGGGGTGAGTTTTACTCCTCCTTTATATGCTTTAGCTGGGAGTGAGTGTGTTTAAGAAAATAAAATAACTAGATATGATGCTGGTGTTCTCTCAGTCCAATGACAAGGAGTAAAGACATTGGAAATATGAATATAAAAAAATGGAAAGTAGGCTAAGAAGACAATTTCTAAGGATCTAGCCATTCCTGAAAACTATTTCCATGCCCTATTATAGATTTTGAGACCTATGCTACCAATAACTGTTTTACAGTAACTTGACCTTTAATTAAAATTACTTATACTGAGAGCGAGCTTCCCTGGTAGCTCAGCAGTAAAGAATCCACCTGCAATGCAGGAGATGTGGCTTCAATCTCTGGGTTGGAAAGATCCCCTGCTGGAGGAAATGACAACCTACTCCAGTATTTTTGCCTGGAGAATTCCATGGACACAGGAGCCTAGCAGGCTGAGAACACTAAAAGGTTCTCATCCAGGCTAATCAACTCCTAAAAGACTGGTGTTGGGTGACAAAGAAAGCCATGATAGCAGTCATAGACAACACCTAGGGTCCAAAGTCAAACTGACTCTCAAAACTTATGAAAAGCAAAAGTGAGAGAACAAACTGAAAAGCTTTGGGATTCTTTACAAGAGTTCTACCACATGGAATATAGGACAGATAATTTAGTATTTATTGCATATATAACTACAATTTCATTAAATTATGCCAAAATGCAAAATACATTAATGTAAATTGCTGAATAGAAACAAAGTATAAAACATCACATTTGCATTGCCTTTAGTAACTGAAATTGAGGGGCTTCCCTGGTGGCTCAGTGGTAAAGAATTTGCCTGCCAATGCAGGAGACATGGGTTCAACCCCTGATCCAGGAGGATCCCACATTCCTTGGAACAACTAAGCCCATACACAATTTCTAAGCCTGTGCTCTGGAGCCCAGGAGCCATAACGAGAAGCCACCATAATGAGAAGCTCTCACACCACAACTAGAGAAGAGCCCCCACTTGTCACAACTAGAGAAAAATCTTGCAGTAATGAAGACCCAGCACAGCCAAAAATAATAAATAAAAATTATTTTAAAAAACTGCTGAAATTGAAATGACATGTGCCTAGAAATCAATCACAAACTATCACTAGCCTCATCTTTTGTATACAATTAAACTATTTACCTATATAAGAACTGTGTTCTTATATAGGACTCGAATGTGACCAATGCAAGCAGGATGTCCAGTCAATAAACCATTGTACTAGCTAAAACAAATTAACTTCCAACTTGAACTTTCAAGACATCTCTATATGTTTATTTTTAAAGCTTAAATTGAAAATCCCCTATCCCCCAAGCCAAAAAAAAAAAAAGAACACTTGGATCCAAAAGGGCCATAAGATTCAAAAGGAAATGGACAGTGTCCAGACACATTTCTCTCCTTGCTCTAATTTCATTAATTCAGTTTGGATAAAAACAAGCTATCGCTATTAAACATTTAATAATCCTTAATTGGTATACTCAGTGTACAAAGACCAGCTCAGTTATTCTCAGTAAGCTCAAAGGCTATGATATCTTAACATGTTTTACTCAATTATAGCATTATAAATTTCCTTATATTTCAAATGGAAGAGAGGAGATATTTCACCAACCCTAATTACAGACAACACAAAACGTCTCTGATTAACCTAAGAAACACGATGAATGTGAACCTCATTCAAATTTGTGGTTAAAAGTGATATGTAATATTATGACAATTCAGTCATCTTTTAAAGTTACGCTCCCAAAAATGTGGAAGAAATATTCTAGCTTTGATCCGACTACCTTTACCCACTATGGAAGATTTGAAAACATGACTGGGCTGAAACGGGGAACAGGAATCTTAAAGAGCAAGTATAATTTAACCCACGTGGGTAATAACAAAAATCATATAAAAACAAGTGTGTGTTATTTTTCATTCTTGAAAGTTTTAATTTAAAAAAAAACGCTTTCTAATCGTCAATTAACAGGCAAAGACCACACTTCAAGTGAAAAATCGAGTTTTACAAACTATTGAAAACTGCTAATAAACAGTGTGTGCTCCATGAAATAAGCAATCATCTAAAAGTTTCAAATTTGGAGCTTTACATCCGTCAGCAATAGCCATTGGTACCATTACTCCGAAAATCTGCCTATTACTTATTTCCTTGAGCAGCCACAATACGGAACCTGGCATATAAATGCATAGAACAGACGTCAGTGTCAATGGTACATGTGTGCATGCATGCTAAGTCACTTCAGTCTTGTCTGATTCTTTGTGAACCTACGGATTGTAGCCCATCAGGGTCCTCTGTCCATGGGATTTCCCAGGTAAGAATACTGGAGTGGGTTGCCATGCCCTTCTTCAGGACATCTTCCCAACCCAAGGACTGAACCCACGTATCTCTCATATTTTGTGTTGGCAGGCAGGTTTCTTTATCACTAGCGCCACCTGGGAAGCCCCAGTGGTACATTAGTAATCACCTTTGACTGTGTGGATCACAACAAACTGAAAGAGATGCGAATACCAGACCCCATGGCCTTCCTCCTGAGAAATCTATATGCACATCAAGAAGCAACGCATAGAACTGGACATGGAACACAGACTGGTTCCAAATAGGGAAAGGAGTACGTCAAGGCTGTATACTGCCACCCTGCTTATTTAACTTATAAGCAGAGTACATCATGCAAAATGATAGGCTGGATGAAGCACAAGCTGGAATCAAGATTGCTGGGAGAAATATCGATAACCTCAGATATGCAGATGACACCCCTTATGGCAGAAAGCAAAGAAGAACTACTAAAGAGCCTCTTGACGAAAGTGAAAGAGGAGAGTGAAAAAGTTGCCTTAAAATTCAATATTCAGAAAACTAAGATCATGGCATCCGGTCCCATCACTTCATGGCAAATTGATGGCAAAACAATGTAAACAGTGACAGACTACTTTCTTGGGCTCCAAAATCATTGCACATGGTGACTGAAGCCGTGAAATTAAAAGACTTGCTCCTTGGAAGAAAACCTATGACAAACCTAGACAGCATACTAAAAAGCAGAGACATTACTTCGCTGACAAAGGACCATCTAGTCAAAGCTATGGTTTTTCCAGTAGTCATTTATGAATGTGAGAGTTGGACTAAAAAGAAAGCTGAGCGTTGAACAACTGATGCTTTTGAACTGTGGTTGGTATTCGAGAAGACTCTTGAGAGTCTCTTGGACTGCAAGGAGATCCACTCAGTCCATCCTAAAGGAAATCAGTCCTGATTATTCATTGGAAGGGCTGATGCTGAAGCTGAAACTCCAATACTTTGGCCACCTGATGCAAAGAACTAACTCATTGGAAAAGACCCTGAAGCTGGGAAACACTGAAGGCAGGAGGAGAAGGGGACGACAGATGATGATATAGTTGGATGGCATCACCGACTCGATGGACATGAGTTTTGAGTAAGCTCTGGGAGCTGGTGATAGACAGGGAAGCCTGGAGTGCTGCAGCCCATGGGGTCGCAAAGAGTCAGACAGAACTGAGTGACTGAACTGAACTGACCTCAGTAGTAAAGAAAAACCTAACTGTCCAAATCTTTCAGTTAACTGGACTTGTTCCAGGATTTTACTTGGCTATAAAGTGTCAAGTTAATTTTGAAACGAGCTATTAGTAGCTAAATAACAGTTACAGTAATCAAAGAATTAATACTTTCTTTAAAAAAATCTATACTAACTTCAGATTGAGCTCAATATTTCCCTATCATCTACATCTACAAGCCTATACAGGGAGAACTGCTGCTGACAGATATGATCCTCATATAGAACAACAATTTCAATTCTCAGAGTAATGAGGATTTATTGAATGTTGCCTTTCATTATTTTATTTAATTGGAGGCAAATTACTTTACATTAATATATTGGTTGGTTTTGCCACACATTGACACGAATCCGCCCCGGGTGTACATGTGTTCCCCTTCTTGAACCCCCCTCCCACCTCCCTCTTCCCCATCTCCTCCCTCCAGGTCATCCCCGCGCACGAGCCCCAAGCATCCTGTATCACTTCGAACCTGGACTGGTGATTAATTTCATATATGATAATATACATGCTACAATGCCATTCTCCCAAATCATCCCACCTTCACCCTCTCCCACAGAGTCCCAAAGACTGTTCTATACATCTGTGTCTCTTTTGCCGTCTCGTATACAGTGTTAACGTTACCATCTTTCTAAATTCTATATATATGTGTTAGTATACTGTATTGATGTTTTTCTTTCTGGCTTACTTCACTCTGTATAATAGGCTCAAATTTCATCCACCTCATTAGAACTGATTCAAATGCATTCTTTTTGATGGCTGAAAAATACTCCATTGTGTGTATGTACCAAAGCTTTCTTATCCATTCATCTGCAGATGGACATCTAGGTTGCTTCCATGTCCTCGCTATTATAAACAGTGTTGCAATGAACATTGGAGTACATGTGGCTCTTTCAATTCTGGTTTCCTCGGTGTGTACGCCCAGGAGTGCAATTGCTGGATCATATGGCAGTTCTATTTCCAGATTTTTGAGGAATCTCCACACTGTTCTCCATAGTGCCTGTACTAGTTTGCATTCCCACCAACAGTGTAAGAGGGTTCCCTTCTCTCCACACCCTCTCCAGCATTTATTGCATGTAGACTTTTGGATAGCAGCCATTCTGACTGGTGTGAAATGGTATCTCATTGTGGTTTTGATTTGCATTTCTCTGATTATGAGGGATGTTGAGCATTTTTTCATGTGTTTGTTAGCCATCTGTATGTGTTTTTTGGAGAAATGTCTGTTTAGTTCTTTAGCCCATTTTTTGAGTGGGTCGTTTATTTTTCTGGAATTGAGCTGCAGGAGCTGCTTATATATTTTGGAGATTAATTCTTTGTCAATTGTTTCATTTGCTATTAATTTTTCCCATTCTGAAGGCTGTCTTTTCACCTTGCTTATAGTTTCCTTTGCTGTGCAGAAGCTTTTGATTTTAATTAGGTCCCATTTGTTTATTTTTGCTTTTATTTCCAATATTCTGGGAGGTGGGTCTTGGAGGATATTGCTGTGATTTATTTCAGAGAGTCTTTTGCCTACGTTCTCCTCTAGGAGTTTTATAGTTTCTGGTCTTACATTTAGCTCTCTAATCCATTTTGAGTTTCTTTTGGTGTATGATGTTAGGAAGTGTTCTAGTTTCATTCTTTTACAAGTGGCTGACCAGTTTTCCCAGCACTACTTGTTAAAGAGACTGTCTTTTCTCCATTTTATATTCTTGCCTCCTTTGTCGAAGAAAAGGTGTCCATAGGTGCATGGGTTTATCTCTGGGCTTACTATTTTGTTCCATTGATCTATATTTCTGTCTTTATGCCAGTACCATATTGTCTTGATGACTGTGGCTTTGTAGTAGAGCCTGAAGTCCGGCAGGTTAATTCCTCCAGTTCCATTCTTCTTCTTCAAGATTGCTTTGGCTATTCGAGGTTTTTTGTATTTTCATACAAATTATGAGATTATTTGTTCTAGTTCTGTGAAAAATATCGTTGGTAGCTTGATAGGGATTGCATTGAATGTATAAATTACTTTGGGTAGTATACTCATTTTTACAATATTTATTCTTCCAATCCACGAACACAGTATATTTCTCCATGTATTTGTGTCCTCTTTGATTACTTTCACTAGTATTTTATAGTTTTCTATGTACAAGTCTTTTGTTTCCTTAAGTAGATATATTCCGAAGTATTTAATGCTTTTCGTTGCAACACTGAATGGAATAGTTTCCTTAATTTCTCTTTCTATTTTCTCATTAATAGTGTATAGGAATGCAAGTGATTTCTGTGTGTTGATTTTATATCCTGCAACTTTACTGTATTCATTGATTATCTCTAGTTGTTTTCTGGTAGAGTCTTTAGGGTTTTCTGTGTAGAGAATCGTGTCATCAGCTAATATTGAAAGTTTTAATTCTTCTTTTCCAATTTGTATTCTTTTTATGTATTTTTCTGCTCTGATTTCTGTAGCCAAAACTTCCACAACTATGTTGAATAGTAGTGGTGAGAGTAGGCACCCTTGTCTTGTCCCTGACTTTAGGGGAAATGCTTTCAGTTTTTCACCATTGAGGATAATGTTTGCTGTGGGTTTGTCATATATAGCTTTTATTATGTTGAGATATGTCCCTTTTATTCCCTCTTTCTGGAGGGTTTTTATCATAAATGGATGTTGAATTTTGTCAAAGGCTTTCTCTGCATCTATTGAGATAATCATATGATTTTTATTTTTCAGTTTGTTTATGTGGTGTATTACATTGACTGATTTGCGGATATTGAAGAATCCTTGCATTCCTGGGATAAAGCCCACTTGGGCATGATGTATGATCTTCTTAATGTGTTGTTGGATTCTGATTGCTAGAATTTTGTTAAGAATTTTTGCATCTATATTCATTAGTGATATTGGCCTGTAGTTTTCTTTTTTTGTGGGATCTGTACCAGGTTTTGGGATTAGGGTGATGGTGGGCTCATAGAATGAATTTGGAAGTTTCCCTTCCTCAGCAATTTTCTGGAAGAGTTTGAATAGAATAGGTGTTAGTTCTTCTCTAAATTTTTGGTAGAATTCAGCTGTGAAGCCGTCTGGACTTGGGCTTTTGTTTGATGGAAGATTTCAGATTACAGCCTCTAATTCCGTGCCTGTGATGGGTCTGTTCAGAGTTTTTATTTCTTCCTGGTTCAGTTTTGGAAACTTGTACTTTTCTAAGAATTTGTCCATTTCATCCAGGTTATTCATTTTATTGCCATATAATAGCTGATAGTATTCTCTAATAATCCTTTGTATTTCTGTGTTGTCGGTTGTGAGCTCTCCATTTTCATTTCTAATTTTATTGATTTGGTTCTTCTCCCTTTGTTTCTTGATTCTTCTGGCTAGTGGTTTGTCAATTTTATTTACCTTCTCAAAGAACCAGCTTTTGGCTTTGTTGATTTTTGCTATGGCCTCTTTTGTCTTTTTTTGCATTTATTTCTGCGCTAATTTTTACGATTTCTTTCCCTCTATTAACCCTGGGGTTCTTGATTTCTTCCTTTTCTAGTTTCTTTAGATATAGAGTTAGGTTATTTAGTTGACTTTGTTCTTGTTTCTCGAGGTATGCCTTTATTGCTATGAACCTTCCCCTTAGCACTGCTTTTACAGTGTGCCAGCGGTTTGGAGTTGTTGTGTTTTCATTTTCATTCATTTCTATGCATATTTTGATTTCTCTTTTGATTTCTTCTATGATTTGTTCATTATTCAGCAGTGTGTTGTTCAGCCTCCATATGTTGGCATTTTTAATAGCTTTTCTCCTGTAATTGGGATCTAATGTTACTGCATTGTGGTCAGAAAAGATGCTTGGAATGATTTCAATTTTTTTTTTGAATTTACCAAGGCTAGATTTATGGCCCAGGATGTGATCTATCCTGGAAAATGTTCCGTGTGCGCTTGAGAAAAAGGTGAAATTCATTGTTTTGGGGTGAAATGTCCTATAGATATCTATTAGGTATAACTGGTCTATTGTATCGTTTGAAGTTTGTGTTTCCTTGTTAATTTTCTGTTTAGTTGATCTATCCATAGATGTCAGTGGGGTATTAAAGTCTCCCACTATTATTGTGTTATTGTTAGTTTCCCCTTTCATATTTGTTGGTAATTGTCTTACATATTGCGGTGCTCCTATGTTGGGTGCATAAATATTTATAATTGTTATATCTTCTTCTTGGATTGATCCTTTGATCATTATGTAGTTTCCTTCTTTGTCTCTTTTCACAGCCTTTGTTTTAAAATCTATTTTATCTGATATGAGTATTGCTACTCCTGTTTTCTTTTGGTCTCTATTTGCGTGGAATATCTTTTTCCAGCCCTTCACTTTCAGTCTGTATGTGTCCCTTGTTTTGAGATGGGTCTCTTGTAGACAACATATATGGGGGTCTTATTTTTGTATCCATTCAGCCAGCCTTTGTCTTTTGGTTGGGACATTCAACCCATTTACGTTTAAGGTGATTATTGATAAGTATGATCCCATGGCCATTTTCTTTATTCTTTTGGGTTTGAGTTTATATACCCTTTCTGTGTTTCCTGTCTAGAGAAGATCCTTTAGTATTTGTTGGAGAGCTGGTTTGGTGATGTTCAATTCTCTCAGCTTTTGCTTGTCTGTAAATCTTTTGATTTCTCCTTCATATTTGAATGAGATCCTTGCTGTATACAGTAATCTGGGCTTTAGGTTATTTTCTTTCATCACTTTAAGTTATGTTTTGCCATTCCATCCTGGTCTGAAGAGTTTCTGTTGAAAGATCAGCTGTTATCCTTATGGGAATCCCCTTGTGTGTTATTTGTTGTTTTTCCCTTGCTGCTTCTAATATTTGTTCTTTGTGTTTGATCTTTGTTAATTTGATTAATATGAATGTTGGGGCGTTTAATATTGTCCCATATGTCTCTAATATTGTCCTCATTTTTTAAAATTCTTTTTTCCTTTTCCGTCTCTGTTTCATTTATTTCTACAATTCTATCTTCTAGCTCGCTTATCCTGTCTTCTGCCTCCGTTAATCTACTGTTTGTTCCCTTGAGAGTGTTTCTGATCTCATCTATTGCATTATTCATTGTATATTAACTCTTTTTATTTCCTCTAATTCATTATTAAACATTTCTTGCATCTTCTCAATCCTTTTCTCCTTATTACATTATTTATCTGTAACTCAATTTTGCTTTCCAGATTTTAAATCATTTTCACAAATAAAATTCGAAATTCTTTATCAGGTAGGTTCCCTATATCTTCCTCTTTTGTTTGTGTTGGGCATTTTTCCTGTTCCTTTACTTGCTGGGTATTTCTCTGCCTCTTCATCTTGCTAATACTGCTGTGCTTGAGGTGGCCTTTCCGTCTTCTGGCAGTTTGTGGAGTTCTCTTAGTTATGTAGTTACCTCGTTGTGTGTGGGGTTGGATGGGTGACTTGTCAAGGTTCCCTGGTTAGGGAAGCTTGTGTCAGTGTTTTGGTGGGTGGAGCTGTATTTCTTCTCTCTGGAGTGCAATGAAGTGTCCAGTAATGAGTTTGAGAAGTCAATGAGTAGCCTTGGGCAGCCTGTATATTGAAGCTCAGTGCTATTCTCCTGTGTTGCTGGATAGCTTGCATAGTATGTCTTTCACTGAAACTTGTTGACCCTTGGGTGGTGCCTGGTTTCAGTGTATGTATGGAGGTATTTGATGAGCACCTATCAATTAATGTTCCCTGGAACAGGACATCTCTGCTGTTCTCAGGATTTGGACTTAAGCTTCTGCCTCTCGTTTTCAGTCTCATTCTTGCAGTAGGCTCAAGATTTCTCCCTCTGTTACTTCCAAGGCAGTTCCTTCTGTTGTAAAAGCTCTTCTGTTTGCTGTTCTCTTCAGTGTCTAATTCCCGTCCTGACACCAGGGGGCAGTGGTGGACACTTTTTCCCCCGGCTCACCTGTTCAGTGGTGCTATGGGGAGGGAGGAACGCTGCTAACAAATATCACTTGCGTCTGTGGGGAGTGCGTGCAGTGTCTTGCCTACACTGGGATTGCCCCTGCCCGCGGCGTGTGTGCTTTCCCTGTTTATGCTGCTCAGGCTCTAGGTTGCTCTGTCAGGAAATGTCCGCGGCCAGCGCTGGGTTGCATGCACTTCCCAGGTCTGAGTGGCTCAGGTTCAGGTAATTGGGTACTCCACAAAGGCGCAGACTTGGTTGGGCCTGTGTTTTGTGCCTTCCCTGGTCCAAGCAGCTCAGGTGACCAGGCGTTTGGCGAGCGCGGTCGCTGCGACTTTTCGCCTCCCAGGTCCCTGCCACTTGGTTTTCTGGGTGTACAACCGGCACACCTTCTCAGGTGGATATTGACTGGTCCGAACCCAAGAAGTCTTGGTTAGCAATGAAGCCTGCCTGCAGCTTGGTATGGGAAGCCTCTCTGGGGCCGCAGCTGCCCCTTCTGGTGCTGGCCGCCCTCCCTGCCTGTCGCGGCGGGGGCTGGGGGATGGGCCGCCTGCAGCCGGCTCACTCTGCTCAGTTCTCTGTACTGTGAGCGGGGCTGGAGGAGTCTTAGGTTGGGGCTTTTCACTGCACAGTCTGCTTACCTGCCTCCCGTTAGTGCCCTCAGCTTGCCCTTGAGACGTTCAGGCCTGGTCCTCTCTCGAAGCACCGCCGCCCAAGCCTCCCTGCCAAGCGCCCACCTGCTAGTGGGGGGTGCAGGCATCTGCGCTGCTTCTCCACTGAGAGTTTCCACTGGGCACTTAGTCTCTGCGTTTTAATTATTTATGCCTTTTTTCCCAGTTATGTGGCCCTCTGAGGTTCCAAGGCTGGCCACAGACTCGCCAGTGTTTCCAGGTGTTTGGAAACTTTTCTTTTTTTTTTTTTAAGCTTCCTTTCCCGGGAATGAGCTCCATCCCTCCCTCTTTTGTCTCTCTTTTTATCTTTTATACTATTTCCTACCTCCTTTCGAAGACTATGGGCTGCTTTTCTGGGTATGCAGAGTACATCATAAGGAACGCTGAGCTGGAAGAAGCACAAGCTGGAATCAAGATTGCTGGGAGAAATATCAATAACCTCGGTTATGCAGATGACACTACCCTTATGGCAGAAAGTGAAGAGGAACTAAAAATCCTCTTGATGAAAGTGAAAGAGGAGAGTGAAAAGGTTGGCCTGAAGCTCAACATTCAGAAAACAAAGATCATGGCATCTGGTCCCATCACTTCATGGGAAATAGATGGAAAAACAGTGGAAACAGTGTCAGACTTTATTTTCTTGGGCTCCAAAATCACTGCAGATGCTGATTGCAGCCATGAAATTAAAAGACGCTTACTCCTTGGAAGGAAAGTTATGACCAACCTTGATAGTATATTAAAAAGCAGAGACAGCAGGGAGCACGGGAAGATGGCGGAGGAATAGGACGGGGCGGCCACTTTCTCCCCCAAAAAATCAACAAAAGAACATTTGAACGCTGAGTAAATCCCACAAAAAAACTTCTGAATACCGGCAGAGGACATCAGGCACTCAGAAAAGCAGCCCACAGTTGACGAAAGGAGGTAAGAAATAGATAAAAAGAGAGACAAAAGAGGGAGGGACGGAGCTCCGTCCTGGGAAGGGAGGCTTAAAAAAAAAAAAAAAGAGAGAGAGAGAGAGAAGTTTCCAAACACCTGGAAACACTGGCGAGTGGAACCTCAGAGGGCTGCATAACTGGGAGACAAAAGACATAAATACTGAAAACTCACAGACTAAGTGCCCAGAGGAAACTCAGCGGAGAAGCGGCGCAAACGCCTGCGCCCCTCACTAGCAGGCGGGGGCTGGGCAGGGAGGTGCTGGCAGCGGTGCTTAGAGGGAGAACGGCTGTGCGCTTAGTGGGAGAACCAGTAGCTGCACTTAGAGGGAGAGCCGGCGCCCGCGCTTAGAGGGAGAACCAGCGGTGGCGCTTAGAGGGAGAACCGGCTGTGCACTTAGAGGGAGAACCTGTGGTGGCGCTCAGATGGAGAACCAGGCTTGAACGCCCCAGGGCAAGCTGAGGGCTGGAACTTAAGATACCAGAGCAGAGGTTGCAGCTGAAGGGCGAGAGGGCTGGAAAAAGCCTGCGAAAAGCCCCAAGCCTGCCCCGCCCACAGAACCGGGCACTGAGTGGAGCGAGCCGGCAGCGGGTGGCCCATCCCCCAGCCCCCACCGACGCGGGTGGTGAGGGGAGCCAGCGCCTGGGCAGGGGCAGCCGTGGCCCCAGAGAGGCTTCCCGTGCCAAGCTGCAGGCAGGCTTCCTTATTGGCCATGACTTCTTGGGTTCGGGCCGGTCGATATCCGCCTGAGAAAGTGCGCAGGTTGTACTCCCAGAAAACCGAGCAGCAGGGACTGGGAAGGCTATAAGTCGCAGTGACTGCGCTCACCAAACGCCTGGTCACCTGAGCTGCTAGGACCGGGGAAAGCACAAAACGCAGGCCCAGCCAAGTCTGCGCCTTTGTCAAGTTCCCAAGGACCTGAACCTGAGCCGCTCAGACCTGGGAAGTGCATGCAACCCAGCGCCAGCCACAGACAGCTCACAGTAGAGCAAACTAAAGCCTGAGCAGCATAAACAGGGAAAGCACACACGCCTTGAGCGTGTAGCCGAGACACCACGAGCACTCCCCACAGACACCAGGGATATTTGTTAGCTGTTCCTCCCTCCCCATAGCAGGACTGAATAGGAGAGCCGGGGGGGGGGTGGGGTGGGAAGTATCCACCACCGCATCCTGGTGTCAGGATGGGAATTAGACACTGAGGAGACCAGAAAACAGAAGAGATTTTTCAACAGAAGGAACTGCCTTGGAAGTAACAGAGGGAGAAGCCTTGAGCCTCCTGCAAAAATAAGACTGAAAACCAGAGGCAGAGGCTTAAGGCCAAATCCTGAGAACACCAGAGATCTCTTGTTCCAGAGAAGATTAATTGATAGGTACTCATCAAATGCCTCCATACATACACTGAAACCAGGCACCACCCGAGGGTCAACAAGTTTCAGTGAAAGATATACTACGCAAGCTATCCAGAAACACAGGAGAATAGCACTGAGCTTCAATATACAGGCTGCCAAAAGCCACCCCAAACCCACTGACATCTCAAACTCATTACTGGACACTTCATTGCACTCCAGAGAGAAGAAATACAGCTCCACCCGCCAGAACATCGACTCAAGCTTCCCTAACAAGGGAACCTTGACAAGTCACCCATCCACCCCACACACAGTGAGGAAACTACATAATAAAGAGAACTCCACAAACTGTCAGAAGACGGAAAGGCCACCCCGAACACAGCAATATAAGCAAGATGAAGAGGCAGAAAAATACCCAACAAGTAAAGGAACAGGATAAATGCCCACCAACACAAACAAAAGAGGAAGAAATAGGGAACCTAACCAATAAAGAATTTTGAATTTTAATTGTGAAAATGATTCAAAATCTGGAAAGCAAAATGGAGTTACAAATAAATAAACTGGAGAAAAGGATTGAGAAGATGGAAGAAATGTTTAATAAGGAATTAGAGGAAATAAAAGAGAGTCAATATACAATGAATAATACAATAGATGAGATCAGAAATACTCTCGAGGGCACAAACAGTAGAATAACGGAGGCAGAAGACAGGATAAGTGAGCTAGAAGATAGAATTGTAGAAATAAATGAAACAGAGACGGAAAAAGAAAAAAGAAAAAAAAAAATGACGACAATATGGGACAATATTAAACGCTCCAACATTCGAATCATAGGAGTCCCAGAAGAAGAAGACAAAAAGAAAGACCATGAGAAAATACTTGAGGAGATAATAGTTGAAAATTTCCCTAAAATGGGGAAGGAAATAATCACCCAAGTCCAAGGAACACAGAGAGTCCCTAACAGGATAAACCCAAGGCGAAATACCCCAAGGCACATATTAATCAAATTAACAAAGATCAAACACAAAGAACAAATATTAGAAGCAGCAAGGGAAAAACAACAAAGAACACACAAGGGGATCCCCATAAGGATAACAGCTGATCTTTCAGCAGAAACTCTTCAGGCCAGGAGGGAATGGCAAGACATACTTAAAGTGATGAAAGAAAATAACCTACAGCCCAGATTACTGTACCCAGCAAGGATCTCATTCAAATATGAAGGAGAAATCAAAAGCTTTACAGACAAGTAAAAGCTGAGAGAATTCAGCATCACCAAACCACCTCTCCAACAAATACTAAAGGATCTTCTCTAGACAGGAAACACAGAAAGGGTATATAAACTCGAACCCAAAACAATAAAAAAAATGGCAACGGGATCATACTTATCAATAGTCACCTTAAACGTAAATGGGTTGAATGACCCAACCAAAAGACAAAGGCTGGCTGAATGGATACAAAAACGAGACAAACGAGGTGTTGTCTACAAGAGACCCACCTCAAATCAAAGGACACATACAGACTAAAAGTGAAGGGCTGGAAAAAGATATTCCATGCAAATAGAGACCAAAAGAAAGCAGGAGTAGCAATACTCATATCAGATAAAATAGACTTTAAAACAAAGGCTGTGAAAAGAGACAAAGAAGGAAACTACATAATGATCAAAGGATCAATCCAAGAAGAAGATATAATACTTATAAATATTTATGCACCCAACATAGGAGCATCGCAATATGTAAGACAATTACCAACAAATATGAAAGGGGAAACTAACAATAACACAATAATAGTGGGAGACTTTAATACCCCACTGACATCTATGGATAGATCAACTAAACAGAAAATTAACAAGGAAACACAAACTTCAAACGATACAATAGACCAGTTAGACCTAATTGATATCTATAGGACATTTCACCCCAAAACAATGAATTTCACCTTTTTCTCAAGCACACACAGAACCTTTTCCAGGATAGATCACATCCTGGGCCATAAATCTAGCCTTGGTAAATTCAAAAAAATTGAAATCATTCCAAGCATCGTTTCTGACCACAATGCAGTAAGATTAGATCTCAATTACTGGAGAAAAACTATTGAAAATGCCAACACATGGAGGCTGAACAACACACTGCTGAATAATGAACAAATCATAGAAGAAATCAAAAGAGAAATTAAAATATGCATAGAAATGAATGAAAATTAAAACACAACAACCGAAAACCTCTGGCACACTGTAAAAGCAGTGCTAAGGGGGAAGTTCATAGCAATGCAGGCACACCTCAAGAAACAAGAAAAAAGTCAACTAAATAACCTAACTCTACATCTAAAGAAACTAGAAAATGAAGAAATGAAGGACCCCAGGGTTAGCATAAAGAAAGAAATCATAAAAATTAGGGCAGAGATAAATGCAAAAGAAACAAAAGAGACCATAGCAAAAATCAACAAAGCCAAAAGCTGGTTCTTTGAGAAGGTAAATAAAATTGACAAACCACTAGCCAGACTCATCAAGAAACAAAGGGAGAAGAACCAAATCAATAAAATTAGAAATTAAAATGGAGAGATCACAACCGACAACACAGAAATACAAAGG
The DNA here is from genome assembly GCF_049115385.1 of Moschus berezovskii. NCBI lineage: Eukaryota > Metazoa > Chordata > Mammalia > Artiodactyla > Moschidae > Moschus > Moschus berezovskii. The sequence goes on along the minus strand of NC_142488.1, from coordinate 85,070,616 downwards.
ATTATTAGAGAATACTATCAGCAATGATAATGCAATAAAATGAATAACTTGGAAGAAATGCACAAATTCCTAGAAAAGTACACCTTGCCAAAACTGAACCAGGAAGAAATAGAAAATCCGAACAGACCCATCACAAGCACGGAAATAGAGGAAGTAATCGGAAAGCTTCCATCAATCAAAAGCCCAGGTCCAGACGGCTTCACAGCTGAATTCTACCAAAAATTTAGTGAAGAGCTAACACCTATTCTACTCAAACTCTTCCAGAAAATTGCTGAGGAAGGGAAACTTCCAAACTCATTCTATGAGGCCACTATCACCCTAATCCCAAAACCTGGTACAGATCCCACAGAAAAAGAAAACTACAGGCCAATATCACTGATGAACAAAGATGCAAAAATCCTTAAAAAAATTCTAGCAATCAGAATCCAACAACACATTAAGAAGATCATACATCATGCCCAAGTGGGCTTTATCCCAGGAATGCAAGGATTCTTCAATATCCGCAAATCAATCAACGTAATACACCACATTAACAAACTGAAAAATAAAAATCATATTATTATCTCAATAGATGCAGAGAAAGCCTTTGACAAAATACAACATCCATTTATGATAAAAACTCTCCAGAAAGTGGGAATAGAAGGGACATATCTCAACATAATAAAAGCTATATACGACAAACCCACAGCAAACATTATCCTCAATGGTGAAAAACTGAAAGCATTTCCCCTAAAGTCAGGAACAAGACAAGGGTGCCAACTCTCACCACTACGATTCAACATAGTTGTGGAAGTTTTGGCTACAGCAATCAGAGCAGAAAAAGACATAAATGGAATGCAAATTGGAAAGGAAGAAGTAAAGCTTTCACTATTCGCTGATGACATGATCCTCTACACAGAAAACCCTGAAGATTCTACCAGAAAACTACTAGAGCTAATCAATGAATACAGTAAAGTTGCAGGATATAAAATCAACACACAGAAATCCCTTGCATTCCTATACACCAATAATGAGAAAATAGAAAGAGAAATTAAGGAAACTATTCCATTCAGTGTTGCAACGAAAATAATTAAATACTTAGGAATATATCTACCTAAGGAAACAAAAGGCTTGTACATAGAAAACTATAAAACACTAGTGAAAGTAATCAAAGAGGACACTAATAGATGGAGAAATATACCGTGTTCGTGGATTGGAAGAATAAATATTGTGAAAATGAGTATACTACCCAAAGTAATTTATACATTCAATGCAATCCCTATCAAGCTACCAACGATATTTTTCACAGAACTAGAACAAATAATCTCACAATTTGTATGGAAATATAAAAAACCTCAAATACCCAAAGCAATCTTGAAGAAGAAAAATGGAACTGGAGGAACTAACCTGCCAGACTTCAAGCTCTACTACAAAGCCACAGTCATCAAGAGAGTATGGTACTGGCATAAAGACAGAAATATAGATCAATGGAACAAAATAGTAAGCCCAGAGATAAACCCACGCACCTATGGACACCTTATCTTCAGCAAAGGAGGCAAGAATATAAAATGGACAAAAGACAGTCTCTTTGGAAGAAAATAATAGCAAATGAAGCAACTGATAAAGGATTAATCTCCAAAATATATAAGCAGCTCCTGCAGCTCAATTCCAGAAAACTAAGTGACCCAATCAAAAAATAGGCCAAAGAACTAAACAGACATTTCTCCAAAGAAGACATAAAGATGGCTAACAAACACATGAAAAAATGCTTAACATCCCTCATAATCAGAGAAATGCAAATCAAAACCACAATGAGATACCATTTCACACCAGTCAGAATGGCTGCTATCCAAAAGTCTACATGCAATAAATGCTGGAGAGGGTGTGGAGAGAAGGGAACCCTCTTACACTGTTGGTGGGAATGCAAACTAGTACAGCCACTATGGAGAACAGTGTGGAGATTTGTCAAAAAACTGGAAATAGAACTACCATATGATCCAGCAATCGCACTCCTGGGCATACACACCGAGGAAACCAGAATTAAAAGAGACACATGTACTCCAATGTTCATTGCAGCACTAATTATAATAGCCAGGACATGGAAGCAACCTAGATGTCCATCTGCAGATGAATGGATAAGAAAGCTTTGGTACATATACACAATGGAGTATTTTTCAGCCATCAGAAATAATGCATTTGAATCAGTTTTAATGAGGTGGATGAAATTGGAGCCAATTATACAGAGTGAAGTAAGCCAGAAAGAAAAACATCAATACAGTATACTAGCGCATATATATGGAATTTAGAAAGATGGTAACCTGAACCCTGTATACGAGACTGCAAAAGAGACATAGGCATATAGAACAGTCTTTGGGACTCTGTGGGAGAGGGGGAAGGTGGGATGATTGGGGAGAACGGCATTGTAGCATGTATATTATCCTAAGTGACCAGTCCAGGTTCGACGTATGATACAGGATGCTTGGGGCTGGTGCACGGGGATGACATGGAGGGAGGATATGGGGAAGAGGGAGGTGGGAGGGGGGTTCAAGAAAGAGAACACATGTACACCCGGGGCGGATTCATGTCAATGTATGGCAAAACCAACCAATATATTAATGTAAGGTAATTTGCCTCCAATAAAATAAATTTAAAAAAAATAAAAATAAAAAAATAAAAAGCAGAGACATTACTTTGCCAACAAAGGTCCGTCTAGTCAAGGCTATGGTTTTTCCCGTGGTCATGTATGGATGTGAGAGTTGGACTGTGAAGAAAGCTGATCGCCGAAGAATTGATGCTTTTGAACTGTGGTGCTGGAGAAGACTCTTGAGAGTCCCTTGGACTGCAAGGAGATCCAACCAGTCCATTCTAAAGGAGATCAATCCTGGGTGTTCATTGGAAGGACTGATGCTAAAGCTGAAACTCCAATACTTTGGCCACCTCATGCGACGAGTTGACTCACTGGAAAAGACTGATGCTGGGAAAGGTTGGGGGCGGGAGGAGAAGGGGACGAGAGAATGAGATGGCTGGATGGCATCACCGAGTCTGTGGACATGAGTTTGAGTGAACTCTGGGAGTTGGTGTTGGACAGGGAGGCCTGGTGTGCTGTGATTCATGGGGTCGCGGAGAGTCGGACACGACTCAGCGACTGAACTGAACTGAACTGATGGCCTCTGACGGTATTCAGAAGTTGTTTTGTGGGATTTATTCAGCGTTCAAATGTTCTTTTGCTGATTTTTGGGGGGAGAAAGTGGTCGCCCCGTCCTATTCCTCCGCCATCTTCCCGTGCTCCCCTGCCTTTCATTATTTAAGCCTTTCACCAAAAGTTTCACCAAAATATATCATCACCCAGAAATGCCAAATAAAAAATTATATTGCAATTTTTACATATTTCTTGTCAAGCATCTCATACTCTATTTCTGTGTATAATGTGCTATTTTATGCAATTATTTTAAATGCTTCATTCCTCAAGGTATGTTATCCTAAAACACATACAAGGTGTTTGGGCCCAATGGTCTAAACTTCTGTAGTTCTCTAAAGTCTAAAATATCTGGTAAGAGGAATAGCACAACAAAGGTTGAGAATCAAGAGAGATAAGATTGTCATAATAGCCATCAATTACATTATTTTAATAACATCTATCACATTATTTGTTCACAGAAGGACACCTAGAAAGAATTTTTTAAAAAGGGAAATTTCGTATCTAGAAATTTACTTCTGTGTTTTAGGAAGAGAAAGACAAGAGTGTTAACTCAATCAACTTTGAAAACAGCATTTTAACAGTTTTCCATTACTAAACTGTGGGCCTCCTTCTTTACAAGTAATGCTCTATAAAAAGCAATAACTTATAAAAAGACAACTTTCCATCTCAAGTTGGTTTTATCTGTGAGGTAATGTACCTCTGAGTTGCCTTCTATTTCCACTAAGTATGTGTGCAACGAAAATGTTTCAAATTTAAATTTAGCTTAAATGTAATATTATTAAAGACAGAGATTACCAAAATGCCAATGTTTTAGATTTTTGTAGGCAATGGCAACCCACTCTATTACTCTTGCCTGAAAAATCCCATGGACGGAGGAGCCTGGTAGGCTGCAGTCCATGGGGTTACGAAGAGTTGGACACGACTGAGCGCCTTCACTTTCACTTTTCTCTTTCATGCATTGGAGAAGGAGGTGGCAACCCACTCCAGTGTTCTTGCCTGGAGAATCCCAGGGACAGGGGAGCCCGGTGGGCTGCCGTCGATGGGGTTGCACCGAGTCGGACACGACTGAAGCGACTTAGCAGCAGCAGTACCTAAAATTAAGTTCCACCTCGACCCCTTATTAGCTTAGGCAAGTTACAGAACCAATTTCTTTAGCCTCTTCCTAAGCCTTAATGTGCAAAGAAATAGAGGAAAACAACAGAATGGGAAAAATGCTGAGCTGGAGGAAGCACAAGCTGGAATCAATATTGCTGGGAGAAATATCAATAACTTCGGATATGCAGATGATAGCACCTTTATGGCAGAAAGTGAAGAACTACTGAAGAGCCTCTTGATGAAAGTGAAAGAGAAGAGTGGAAAAGTTGGCTTAAAGTTCAACATTCAGAAAACTAAGATCATGGCATCTGGTCCCATCACTTCATGGGAAATAGATGGGGAAACAGTGGCTGACTTTATTTTTCTGGGCTCCAAAATCACTGCAGATGGTGATTGCAGCCATGAAATTAAAAGACACTCCTTCGAAGGAAAGTTATGACCAACCTGGATAGCATATTGAAAAGCAGAGACATTACTTTGTCAACAAAGGTCTGTCTAGTCAAGGCTATAGTTTTTCCAGTAGTCATGTATGAATGTGAGAGTTGGACTATAAAGAAAGCTGAGTGCAGAAGAATTGATGCTTTTGAACTGTGGTGTTGGAGAAGACTCTTCAGAGTCCCTTGGACTGCAAGGAGATCCAACCAGTCCGTTCTAAGGAGATCAGTCCTGGGTGTTCATTGGAAGGACTGATGTTGGAGCTGAAACTCCAAAACTTTGGCCACCTCATGCGAAGAGTTGACTCACTGGAACAGACCCTGATGCTGGGAAAGATTAAGGGCAGGAGGAGAAGGGGACGACAGAGGATGAGATGGTTGGATGACATCACCGACTCAATGGGCATGGGTTTGGGTAGACTCCAGCCGTTGGTGATGGACAGGGAGGCCTGGCGTGCTGTGGTTCATGGGGTCACAAAGAGTCAGACACAACTGAGCGACTGAACTGAACTGAAGCCTTAATATCCTTATCTGAAAAACAGAGTATAACTGTGTTGCCTACTTTGCAGCACTGTCACAAGGATCAGCTGAAATAATGCAAATATTCAGTTACACGCTGGGCCCATAAGTGCACAGTAAATGTGAGCTATGATAATTCATAAAATAACTTGTTCACTTAATCTGATTACAGTCAAACAAAAGATAATAAAGAAAATATATAATGTTTAATATACAAGTAGACTTTTCTCAAAGAAGAGACACAACCCTTTAAAAGTTTCTTTTTTTAATTGATCTTTTCTTTTTACTTTTAAGCAAAACACAATTCTCTGATTTCCTTTTCCAACATTCCCTCTTTAAATGTGACATGTTTTTTAGAAGATTTGCTTGTGGATTCATAAATGTTAAAGGTAAAACTTGGTGCCACATTTACCTAATGAGAATTCTCATCCTTTAGCCACCTCATGAGACGAGTTGACTCACTGGAAAAGACTCTGATGCTGGGAAAGGTTGGGGGCGGGAGGAGAAGGGGATGACCGAGAGTGAGATACCTGGATGGCATCACCAACTCTGTGGACATGAGTTTGAGTGAACTCCAGGATTTGGTGATGGACAGGGAGGCCTGGCGTGCTGTGATTCATGGGGTCGTGGAGAGTCGGACACGACTGAGCGACTGAACTGAACTGAACATTTATGAATCCAGAAGCAAATCTTCTAAAAAACATGTCACATTTAAAGAGGGATGTGGTAAACTGCTGATGAAATATTAGAATTAATATTCAAACAACAAAACAGAAACTCTGTAAAAGGTTTGAAAACACTGTAAATGCTCTATACAAACTTAAAAATTTTAAACTGCCAGGAATCATTTTTTGTTTATGGCTATCTTCACATAAAACGAATGTGTGTAACTGAAGCAAATGAGCAAATGAAAAAGATAGTAGAGGAAGATATCAAAATGATCAAATTGTGAAAATGTTAGTCGCTCAACCATATCCGACTCTTTGCGACCCCTTGGACTATAGCCCACCAGGCTCCTCTGTCCATGGAATTCTCCAGGCAAGAATACTGGAGTGGGCTGCCATTTCCTTCTCCATGGGATCTTCCCAACCCAGGGATCAAACCCAGGTCTCCCACATTGTAGGCAGATTCTTTACCACCTGAGCCACCAGGAAAACCCTTCAAAAGGTAAATTGGGGATCAACTCATAGAGGGCCTTACTCTTATAAAGATACTGGTTTTTGTATCCTGAGGGAATTAGGAAGCCATGGGAGAGATGTGAGAAGCTATGGAGAGATTTGACAACCCAAGTGACATGATGTTCAGGTTTTAAATGGGTAATATTTGAAAATACACTGTAGAGGGTCATGGTGGAAGCAGAGAGACAAGTGAGGAACTCTGTTAATCATAATAGCTCTGCCACTCTTGTAGCAGCCTAGGTGAGGCTTCAACTAGTGTGGGAACAGCGAAGGTGGTAAGAAATGGTCAGCTTTTACAAATACCTTACTTTGAAGGGAGAGCTTATGGATTTCCTAGTGAATTAAAGGTGGAATGTCACAAAGAGAGAGTAATCAAGGATAATCCTAAAGTGTTTGGCCCAAGTAACTGAACAGATGGATATACCATCGACTGAGAAGGGGAAGATACCAAGAGGAGCAAGTCTGGAGGAGAATATTAACAGCTTAGTTTTTGGATATGATACTTTGAGAAGTCTACTGACCATCCAGGGAGAGATGCTGATTATGAAATACAATTATGAGAGTCTCGAATTCAGACATGAGGACTAAGCTGGAGAAATATTTGAGAATTGTGAGCATACAAATGGAATGTAAAGCCATAGAACTGGTTGCAATAAAAAAAAAAAAAAAAGATAGTATAGAGAAGAGAAGATTCCAAGGACTGATCCCCGGGCCCCTCCAACATTTAAAAGTTGAAGACACAAAAAGGAATCAGCAAAGAAAACTGAAAAGCAGCAGCCAAAGAGTTTTGAGAAAAACCAAATACCAAATTAATGCCCCAGGGGTGTAAGGGGAGGGAGATGTATAACCAACTGCATCAAACACTGCCGGCAGGTTGGTTAAGATAAGAACTGAGAACTGAACATGGGGCTCAGCAGCATGAAGATCTTTGGTGACACTGATAAAACCCATTTTGACAGAATGATGGAATAGAGGCTAGAGTAAGTTTAGGAGAGAAAATAGGATGAGAGAAATCAGAAGCAGTGAATATAAACAAAATTATTAGGTGTTTTGCTTCAAAGGAGAGTAAAAACTGAGCAGCAGTAGGCTAGGGGCATAAGATCATGAAAAAGTTGTAAAGTGAGATAGCATGTTTGCAAGGTGCTAGGAAGGGCAGACGGGAGAGGAGAAAATGATTGGAGCAATGTCCTTGAGTAGGTCAAAAGGAATGGAATCTTCTACACAAATGGGAGGATTGAAAGATGAAAACTTCATCTACATTGACAGGGAGATGTGGTGGTGGGAGTCTGTGTAAGTTCTCTTCTGATCACTTCAGTTTACTCTGGAAATTAAGCACCAAGGTCATCAGCAGAGCATGAAGATGGGTAAGAGTTCTGAGGGTTGAGCAGCAAAGTAAAGGTGTCAAATAATCATCGAGAAGTATGGTGGAAGGAATGGAGTAGGGACGTGTATGTAAGATGACTGAAAACAAAAGGGCCTACTTGGAGCTTTAGAAAAGAAACCTGTTTCAGAATCATTAATAAAGCAACACTGGATCAGAACAGGAAAAACCTGGAGGACAAGAGGAAGACCAGATAGGAGGCAATTTTCATACTCTGTGAGAAAAAACCAGAGAGGGATATTGTCTAAAGTAGGGTAAGAGCAGCTGGAGGACAATTGTGGAAATAGACGTCAAAGACATTGCAAAAGCAGAACCAATGGCATTTGGAAAGGAATTAGAAATGACAGAGAAAACAAATGGCCTGGAAGATGGCCCATAATTGTTGAGCTAAAGTAAACTAGAATACAGCAATGCCACTGATGAACTCAAAGAACTATCTCACTACCATAAAAATTAGTAAGCAATTTGTCAGCAGATTAAAGGAGTATAATTTGAGTGAAATCTGAGTGAAACTAAGAAGAGTTTTTTTAAAAAAAGATAAAAAGTTTGATTAGTGTCAAAAAATGTTTGTTTCTATTGTTGTTGGTTGGCGTGATTAAGATAAGACAATCCCATTGCAAACCGAAGGACAGTGGAGGTGATCAGGAAATATTGGAAACTGAAGAAAAAACAGAGCTTTATTTGATAAAGGAATGAAATGCAATAAATATTTATAAAATTATTTTATAGAAAACTTTATGCCAGGCCTTATTCCAGGAATATCATCTCCTTTAATCCTTAAATAAACCATATAAGGTAGACCGTATTATAGTTTTAAGAGTTATGGAAAATAAAGTGCTGAGAGCTGTATCATGACTTCACAGGGTAATGTGATTAACAGCACAGCCAGAACTCAAACTCAAGTCTGAATGACTCCAGAGTTCAGCTCTTAACCACTACACAAACATACCCTGTAAAATTAAGGGCCTGGAAAAGGTAGTATAGGTTGTTTACCTTTCGAGAAGAATTTTGGGCTAAAGATCTCAGAGGTGAAATCATTCCAAAGAATGACACAGTCCAAGGTGTAGTCATGCCTAAAATTGGCTAAATACATACATGCAGAGGTCAGAGTTCAGAAGACCAAGGAACTAAGGGCAAAAAAGCAATGGCAAGATTATCAATGTAATAGTGGAAATCACCAAAATGAATAACAAGGGAAAGGTTAAAAGGATAACCAGGTGCTATCATCAAAAGGTCAGTCAGAAGATAAAAGACCTTAAAAAAGAAAGGGTTATTGAAAGACCGTTCAAGGAACATGGCAGCAAGGTCTGAAGAGAGTGGATATGTCAGGACTTGTGTCATGGGAAAGCTGGATGTCAGCTTTGGCTAGACTGAAAGGACATTAAAGGAAAAGGGAATTTGTATTTATTCAACAACTTTCAATGAATAGTGGGATTGGGGGTGAGATGGTAACAAGATATTCCATAATGGGCAGAGTAGAAGGGTCTAGATTTTCAGTATTTTTTTAATTAATTTATTTAATTGAAGGCTAATTACTTTACAATATTGTAGTGCTTTTTGCCATACATTGACATGAATTAGCCATGGGTGGACATCTGTTCCTCATCCTGAGCCCCCATCCCACCTCCCTCCCCATCCCATCCCTCAGGGTCATCCCAGTGCACCAGCCCTAAGTACCCTGTCTCATGCATAGAACCTGGGCTGGTGATCTGTTTCACATACAATAACATACAGATTTCAATGCTATTCTTTCAAATCTTCCCACCCTCACCTTCTCCCACAGAATCCAAAAGACTGTTCTATATATCTGTGTCTCTTTTGCTATCTCACATATAGAGTCATCTAAATGACCCTGTGATGGTAGACCCTTTCTAAATTCCATATATATGCATTAGTATACTGTATTGGTGTTTTTCTTCCTGACTTACTTCATTCTGTATAAGAGGCTCCAGTTTCATCCACCTCATTAGAACTGATTCAAATGCATTATTTTTAATAGCTGAGTAATATTCCATTGTGCATATGTACCACAGCTTTCTTATCCATTCGTCTGCCAATGGACATCTAGGTTGCCTCCATGTCCTGGCTATTATAAAGAGTGCTGTGATGAATACTGGAGTACAAGTGTTTCTTTCAATTCTGGTTTCCTCGGTGTGTATGCCCAGCAGTGGGATTGCTGGGTTGTATGGCAGTTCTATTTCCAGTTTTTTAAGGCATCTCCACACTGTTCTCCATAGTGGTTGTACTAGTTTGCATTCCCACCAACAGTGTAAAAGGGTTCCCTTTCCTCCACACCCTCTCCAACATTTATTATTTGTAGACTTTTGGATAGCAGCCATTCTAACTGGCGTGAGATGATACCTCATTGTGGTTTTGATTTGCATTTCTCTGATAATCAGTGATGTTGGGCATCTTTTCATGTGTTAGCCATCTGTATGTCTTCTTCAGAGAAATGTCTGTTTAGTTCTTTGGCCCTTTTTTTGATTGAGTAGTTTATTTTTCTGGAATTGAGCTGCAGGAGTTGCTTGCATATTTTTGAGTTTAATTCTTTGTCAGTTGCTTCGTTTGCTATTATTTTCTCCCATTCTGAAGGCTGTCTTTTCACATTGCTTATAGTTTCCTTCCTTGTGCAAAAGCTTTTAAGTGTAATTAGATTCCATCTGTTTACTTTTGCTTTTATTCCCATTACTCTGGGAGTTGGGTCATAGAGGATCCTGCTGTGATTTATGTCAGGGAGTATTTTGCCTATGTTTTCCTCTAGGAGTTTTATAATTTCTGGTCTTACATTTAGATCTTTAATCCATTTTGAGTTTATTTTTGTGTATGGTGTTAGAAAGTGTTCTAGTTTTATTCTTTTACAAGTAGTTGACCAGTTTTCCCAGCACCACTTGTTAAAGAGATCGTCTTTTCTCCATTGTATATTCTTGCCTCCTTTGTCAAAGATAAGGTGTCCATAGGTGCATGGATTTATCTCTAGGTTTTCTATTTTGTTCCACTGATAGATTTCCAGTATTCTTAACCTCTTATTTGGAGATCTTTGAAACTCTTTTAGTCGTTAACTCAAATTGAATAGATATCCACATACACCAAAAAAATTGCCATAATAAGTGGAATAGAACCAGAAATGAATAAATCATGAATCAGGATCTCCACTTCTTTGATCAAGCAAATCAATCCAATATGGCCTGAAACCTCATCTCTCCTCTTACTATAAACTACTGAAAAATCAAAATATTATATTTATTATCTAATAAATAATCCAGACCACAAACTAGCAAATATTTAATATAAGAAGCATGCTAGAAAATATAGATGGTATGACTACTGATAATAAAACAAACTTGGAGGAATTAATTCTTCTATCTCCTCTATTTTTTTTTAACAACACTGTGTCCTCTAAACTCTACTTCATATACCTAACAAAATACCTTATATTGTTTTCAGAGAAGTGGACTTAGGCCTGTTTTGCTTTATAGAAGAGAAACACAAATTAGGTAGTTAAAAAACTGATCCAATGTGCCACAGACTACTGAATAACAGAGAATGAAAATAAATAAGACAGCCCCTGCTTTTAGGAACTCATAGTGGAAGAGACAAACATATTATAGCTCAAAAAACCAGATACTTTCAAAAATAGTTTTGTTATATCAACAAGTTTCTGGCTTCTCCTTTATGTGATATAAACACAGTCCATACCAACAGCCCTACTTACAACCCAGGGCTATGCACTTGAAAATTATAATAAAATCAGGGAGTCTAACTTACCATCATTTTTTCAAATAAATCCAGTACTTCCTTTTCGGACAAATTCAAAGATCGTTCATCGTATAATGGCTGAGCAGCTGGAAACTCATTCATCGCAACTTGAGAATCAAGAGGATGTTGGATAAGAAGTTTTTCCTTTTTTACAGTAGATTTTCTGAAACTTGTAATTCGGTCACGCTGCAAACAGAAAGAAAACAAGAAGCCCTAAGGAAGAGATCAAGAATCACCAATTTGAAGAACCAAAACATCAAAAAGGCACTTAGGATAATATATATTATCATTGTCTTTTTGACAAAATGTTATTTTAAGCAGCAAGCTCCACTTAGAGACTGTACTACTGTGAAACCTTGAAGTAGCTCGATAGCCTCAGAAATCTAGGGGGTGAAAAGTATTCCTCAAAAGTGAAACAGGTCCTTGTCATTGCTGTTTTGCACAGTAAATAGGTGAGAAAAGTCTGGTCTCAAAGTAATGTGGTGGTTTGTGGGAGAATGTGTCTTTGGCACCAACTATGAGGGAACAAAAAGAAAAGAAAATTCAATTCTAAGGGGGAAATTATACTAATATTTCTCTTCTTCAAAGTGTCAAAATAATTCTGACAAGTATCTGTGAGCACTTTGGCAATGTAGTGGTAGAATATAATGGTTAAGAGCATGACTATGGAGCCAGACCCCCTGGGTTTGAATCTGCAATTCACTAGGTCAGTTACAATGTGCAAACCCCTTGGTCTCTGACTGTCTCCTCATCTCTAAAATAGGGTAACAAGTTAATACATATAGAAGGAAGGGAGGGGAAGAAGGGAGGGGAGAGAGAGAGAGCAAGAAAAGAGTTATTATGAGATCTAAAGATACATGTGTAGTGTACTTAGCTGCTATTTATTACTATTGCTGTTTTACTATTATTACCCTCACCTTTTCTTCCCTGAAAGGACCAACAAGGAAGCAGAACAAAATTAAAAACATTATCTATTCAATTTTCTGGAAATATAACACAAACAGAAATATCTTATTCCTGAAAACACTACTATGAAGAACTTGCCACTTTATGGATATTGACTCAGAACCATTGATTCCATGCACAATCTTTTATAATTAGCTTGCAATTTCACATAAAGTGAGTTAACAACTCCAGTTGCCTGTAAACAGGCCATTCTGTTTTAAACCACAGCACGTTGAACATCAAAAATTAGTAATGACCAGAAAACTGAATGCAACTCAGTTTTATTCTGGTTTCTGTTAAGAAGCACATGCATACTGTCAGCTCATGTCAAACAAGCAGATACGTTAGATAGGACGTCAGTGCCTGTCACTGCCATGTTACCAAGTGCTTATAAATCACTTCAACAATACAAAAAGCATTGCAGACGTTCTTACCACAATTTTGTCAACTACTGTTGACCCGCATTAAAAAAAAAAAATCTTTTATTTTCATTCAAAGAACACTTTTTGTAATAAAAGGTGTACTTTGAAAGAAATATGAGCAGTTTTGAGCAGCTTATTTAGGATTCAAAAAATGATCTTAGTACATGGTTGCTTGCAAAGAGATTATGTAAATCATATTTTAGAGCTGGGAAGAAACTTGAAAAACCATCAAGGTTGATTCTCATTTCACAGAAAAAGTGACTTGCTAAATTGACAAGTCCCTGGTTCCTAGCCCAGTGGTCACATAAAGATTCACTTCTTCAAATCATCTTCTATATTTTCCAATTTTATTTTAAATTTAGTTGGATTAGATATGTAGTATATCTTGAAACAACTCAAGAAAAAATATTAAGCAATCCCAAATAAGCTGAGTACATAACCAAGAATCAAGTTTTACTAAAAGATATGGTGGACATAAAAGCATTTAAATATGCAATCAACCATTAAATCAACATATTTCTATTCCTTTCTCTTCATATCACTTAGTATTTACTTTTGCAGTGCTGGCTTATTTTTACTGAATAGCATTATTTACGTATATATTTGATCTTCCACTATGCCATTTACTTCGATCTAGAAAATTGGCTTTTCCTTTCAGCTATATTTTGATAAGAAAATAAAATTAAGCCATATACTTTCACTTCCTTAAATCATGAATAATATTCTACATTATTTGTAGATAGGTAATTTCACAGAGAAAAAAATGACACTGCTTAAAATACCGTTTTAAAAAATTTAGCTATTAAGTGAAGTCGCTCAGTCATGTCTGACTCTTTGCGACCCCATGGACTGTAACCTACCAGGATCCTCCATCAATGGGATTTTCCAGACAAGAGTACTGGAGTGGGGTGCCATTTCCTTCTCCAGGGGATCTTCCTGACCCAGGGATCGAACCCGGGTCACCCACATTGTAGGCAGATGCTTTACCATCTGACCACCAGGGAATTAGCTATTAAAGGGCACATTTAAATTTTAAGCCCATAACTTTTAATAAGATTTGCTACAATAGACTTAACTCAAAAATACTTGAGCATTTTAAATTTAATAGCACATTTCTGACTAACACAATGAACTTAACTTCCTTTATATTTTAAATTAATTTCTTTTACTGTTAATATTAATACTTAACATATTCAGGGTCAATTTACATGGCTATTGAGAAAGGAAACATTTGTGCTTTCCAGAGTTAGATTTATATAGGTTTTTTAATTGCTTAAGGGATGTATCAGGATGGCAATATCAAAATTATTTTGAGATCTCTTACAGTTGTTTCTGTTTACATTCAAAAAAGAAAAGTCTGATTTTTTTGCAGACATCTGCTTTTTTTTATGGACAATTCTTCCAACTACTGTACTTTATAAACATCTAGACTTTTTATATTGTTACATATATCAATGCTTTAATGTCCACCCACTTTAACAAAAAAAGCAACATGCATAAGTAATATAATAACATGCTACTAAGTCCACCTTACCACATCATCTGCCAAAGTTTTTATTTGAATGTTCTATTAAAACCAAAAAAAAAAAAAAACTGTCAGATAAGAGAAATTCACAGATCAAACAAGAAAATACCTGAATGATTCTCATTTTTTATTTGATCAACTAAAACTCTTCAAAAAGAATTAGAAAATTTAAATATATCATACAAACACAAAAATTCTTTACAAGAGAAAGAAAACTTTTTAAGGATTAAAAATGATGATTTGGTGGAGAGGGTCCACATATCACTACCACAGTGTTCAAATGTGACATAAGATATAACAAAGTCATAAGCCCTGTCAAGATTTTTCAAACTTTTAGCATGAATAATCATAGTTTTAAGAGACATAAATTTTTAAAAACCATGAACAATAGGAAAAGTGTCACATTTAATGGTAGTGAAATACAATGAAACAGCTCAGTCTAGAACTCAGTTATGGATAGATATTTATAGAACACTTTTATAAATATTCTAGATAACATTGAACTTACCGATTCTATTAATATATGCCCATTTTTCAAAACCTCCAACACTTTTTGCGTGTGGTTTTCTATCTAACATTGAGAATCATTGGAAATGGTACATTCCAGTTAAGAAGAAACAGTGACTAATTAAAATTACCATACAACATATATAGGCACAACTACTTGAATAATTAGAGTACGGCGGGAGGAGAACGGGACTACAGAGAATGAGATGGCTGGATGGCATCACCGACTCTGTGGACATGAGTTTGAGTGTACTCCGGGAGTTGGTGATGGACAGGGAGGCCTGGCGTGCTGTGATTCATGGGGTCGCGGAGAGTCGGACACTACTGAGCGACTGAACTGAACTGAACACTACAGTAATAAAGCAATACTAAAGTAAGCAAGGTAACAGCTAATAACTTAGTAATCTTCTAAGATTCGGAAGATACTTCAAGATCTTAGAATAAGAAAAGACGAGCATGAAAGCTGTTATATTATAAATATGTTGAAGTATGTTGAAGTGCTAGTTAAGAGATGTGATTAGGAAAGAACCAGATTTTTTAAATCATGTTAGGAACAGAAATCTGGAGAAGGAAATGGCAGCCCACTCCAGTGTTCTTGCCTGGAGAATCCCAGAGACGGTGGAGCCTGGTGGGCTGCCGTCTATGGGGTCGCACAGAGTCGGACACGACTGAAGTGACTTAGCAGCAGCAGCAGGAACAGAAATCAACCCTTCTACAACATCCTATACATTTATTTCCTGCAATAGAAGCTCAGTGATGTACATCATGCATGCTCACATCCCTTTTAACTGAGAAAAATATATGGCTCACTGGTGGGAAGAATTCTAGTAGGAGTTTTAAGTGAGAAGTATTTGGTCACAGGGTCTCATAAAATCATCTTCAAATACCACCAACTAAATGATATTAAAGATCATCCTCCCCTTCATCAGTTGGGACAAATATGCTATTATATATGTAGTTGTTTTTCTACTTTTAA
Organism: Moschus berezovskii; assembly: GCF_049115385.1. NCBI lineage: Eukaryota > Metazoa > Chordata > Mammalia > Artiodactyla > Moschidae > Moschus > Moschus berezovskii. The sequence continues at coordinate 85,054,700 of NC_142488.1, read as the reverse complement.
TCTTTTGATTCCCTCAAGGATCTAAATTACATCTTTGTACTATGTCTTTATCACATCCTGTTGACACAAACCCCAATCAATCTTTACTGCCTATAAAAAATAAAGTAAGGGGTAGTATTTATATCACAACTGAAGCCTTTTTAAGAGAGATCAATTTACCCTAAGACTATCTCTACCTGGTAATTTCTCTTTAATTTTCCCAGTGGGGTACAGAAAACTGTTCTATGCACAATGACAAGTTTCATGATTTCCTGTAATGCAAAATCAGAGTGAGAAATATCAAAGTCTCAAAAGTGCCGCACTTAACCTGCTACCATTCAAATATGTACCTGTCCACCTGTTATTTATTAGTTATATAGTTCTTCAAGCAACCACTGCTTTTCTTTTTTTTTCCATCCTTTGAGATTATAAACTCAAGATTGGAAGCATATATGTATCTTCAAAGTAAGAATGTAAATTCAGGGGAAATAAGATTTAATTTAGTCAGTTCTCTAAGTTAAGGTATGCACATCTTGAATGCTTTAAATCTGTATCTCAATTGAATATATGTTGACAGTTTAATCGTGGGGGACAGAAACAAACAACAAGCATTGCTAGCAATATTTCCACTTTGTCTTATAGGAAGAACCTTGAGTTCTCTTCTCCCACCCCCACTCTCCATTTTGAAATTAACATTTTTTATCCATATTAAATTCCACCATATGGAGTTAGACACTATTAAATTGGATGAAATTTGAGATAATATGATCAAAACCTCTCAATTTACAAATGATGGAACTGAACCTTGTGGAGGCTAAATGACTCAACCACAGACCACTAGATACTAACTCTTAGTCAACGGTCAACGGCCTCTTCAGTTGGTATAATTAAGCTGTAGGATATTAAGGTTGAACTACTGAATTGAAACAGTTCATGGTAATCTAAAATTCACAGATATGCCCCAAGCCCCATTAGTTTAATTTTCCTTTGGGTAACTTCCTTTTGTCACCATTAAGAGAAGGTCAAGCATCATCTCGAAGAGCATTCCCCTGCCAACCAAAGTCTTTGCCTAACACGTCTTACGTATCATTTACTGAATTCACTTTAACCAATATATACTAATGTTCTTCAATCAGCTATTCTTCATATACAAACTAAATATAAATTTAGATTCTTTGGTCTTTCATTCTTCTTAATTGCTAATTATACCTTAATACTGCCACAATCATAAGAATCAGAGCTCTTCTCTCAGCTCTGGAAGGTGGGTAATAGGAGGGCAAATATAGTAGCAAAAAGTGAGTAGATAATTAATAACCTAGCGGAAACACTACATAAGCACAAAGGATGATCAAAAAGGGTCAGGACAGACTTTCAAAAAGAACGGTCGCATTTATGGTAAGGGTACCATCTGGATCCCACTCCTCCAGTTTTAAGTCTTCCTTATCACCTTGGTTTCCTCCCTCTCCTTAATTCCCTATAGCCAAACAGTTGTCAAGTTCCATGGTGATCTTTCTGCAGTTGCTTCTTCATTCTCACACAAATCATCTTTTTAAAGTCTAGTCATGGCCCTGGCCTCAAAATAATTATCTCTGACACAATTCTCTCCTCATTGCCAAAGTAACATTCTTAAAGTAAAGATCTGCTTCAAGTTGTCATTGCATCACCTTATTCCTAGATTTCTGTAAGAGACCCCTAGCCTATGTCCCTATTTCCAGGTTACCCTGCTACAGTTAATTCTGAACACGCTGACAAAGTGACAGTGTTTAAACCCAAGTCAGTTTGCAGCCAGTTAAATCAACCATGCTCTTTCTCCATTGGGGCCCAGTGTGCAATGGCTATAAACAGCAGCCTCCTCAGTAGTGTATGCAGCCGTTGCCTGTACAAGTTTCCCTAAGGGACCTTGGAGACAACCCTTGCCAGTGAACCTTCATGACTGGCATGCTGTCCCCAATCTAGGCTCCAGACTGGTACCTGCAGTGCCTTTGGAAAGCCCCAGGGCACAGTGGCCAGGGTCCACTTTGGCCAAGTCATAACATCCATCCACACCAAGCTGCAGAGCAATGAGCATGTAATTGAAGCCCTACATAGGGCCAAGTTCAAGTTCTCTGGTCACCAGAAGAGTCACATCTCCAAGAAGTGGGGAATTACTAAGTTTATTATGGATGAAATTGAAAACATGATGGCAGAAAAGCAGCTCATCCCAGATGGCTGTGTGGTCAAATACATCCCTAATCCTGGCCCTCTGGACAAATGACGGCCCCTGCACTCATGAAAGCCTTGTTGTTGTCCCCTCCTTACACACATCCATTAATCCTACTTCCCGGTCCAAAAAAAGAAAGAAAGAAAAAGCTAAGGAAATCTGAATAAACCATGGACTTTAGTTAGGGGAAATAAAAAAGTCAGATCATAACACTCTTCTGCTCAAAACTTTTCAGTGGCGCCCTATTTTCACTTCCAGTAAAAGTCAAAGTCCTTACAAGAGCCTTCAAGGCCCTATGGAGCTGCACACTCTCCATATCCTTCATCTCCTACTATTGTTTCTTTCATTCACTCAGCTCCAGTCACACCAACCACTTCACTGTTCCCCAAGAAGGCAATAAGCCACATGTACTGTCTCTTCTCTTTGCCTGGAAGGATTTTTCTGTAATCCATATAGCCTCCTCCATCACATCTTCCCCTTTCAAGTTCTTGCTCAGGGAGACCTACTCTGTCCATCCTATTTAAATGGAAATACCCACCTCCTCCACACACTCTTGACCTGCTTTATTACACTCTGCTTTTCCTTTTATCAATAAAACTTACCACATTCTCACAAAGTCTATAATTTATTTTTGTCTATTTCTCCCACTAAAAATGTGAGCTCCATGAGAACAGAGATTTTCATCTGTTTGGTTAAGGGATGTAACCCTAATGCCTAGAGCAGTGCTTGGCACACAAAACTCAATAAAAAACTATAAATGACTATTACTTGCCCATCTGTATTTAATGGCTCCTGACAGAATAAAGACTGACACCCTTAATACAGCATTCAAAGTCCTGTATTATTCCCCCCTAGGCTACCTTCTACATCTTCCTTCATGATCTATATGCTATGGAAAAATGGTAATCCTTTTCCCATCACATACCTATGTCCTGTTTGACCACCCACTCTTCCCTCTATTGGAATGCCCATCCAGCTAGGTACATTTCTACTTCTAGAGCTTCCCTTGAGTTTAAAGTTGGTTATTAATAAGCCAAATGTGGGCCCCTGGTCAAAAATGGAGGAGAAATATGCTTTGTTTACTGTCTTCTTAAGACTTTTTTTCCCTAAAGCATCTTCGAATGATAAAGCACCTTAAGACAAAGAGGAAATTATATTCACATAAAAAATTATCCCAATTACTTGTAACAGAGAACCATAAGGAAAAACACTCTGCTTATGATTTCTTGATTTATAAGTTTCATTCAATTAGAGTGTATATCCTATATAACTATGCACATTTGACTGATATGGATATTTTTCTCATAGATTTCCCTCATGTAAAACTCTGCTTTCATAAATATCTTCTTGATACCATTACTTAGAACTCTACAACTACTGAGGAAAAAAAGAGAGAGAGAGAAATGTAGTCTATTGAAAAGAAAAATTTTTAAGGACATTTGAAGAATTTGTTATTTAGAAGGAGGCAATTTTTGGCCACTGCACATTAAAAATACTTTGAAATTACTATATAAATTACACTTAAATTATCTGCATTAGAAAATAAATTATTTCTGCAATACAACTGTATTTAGACATTAGTCAAAGAAGAGAAAGGAACATATAGATATCAAGGGGAATGGGGAGATTGGGATTGACATATATACACTGCTGCTGCTGCTAAGTCACTTCAGTCGTGTCTGACTCTGTGTGACCCCATAGACGGAAGCCCACCAGGCTACCCCATCCCTGGGATTCTCCAGGCAAGAACACTGGAGTGGGTTGCCATTTCCTTCTCCAAGGTGTGAAAGTGGAAAGTGAAAGTGAAGTCGCTCAGTCATGTCTGACCCTCAGCGACCCCACGGACTGCAGCCTACCAGGCTCCTCCATCCATGGGATTTTCTAGGCAAGAGTACTGGAGTGGCTTGCCATTGCTATGTATAAAAGAGTTAACTAATGAGAACCTACTATATAGAACAAGGAACTCTACTCAATGCTCTGTGGTGACTTAATGGAAAGGAAATCTAAAAAAGAGTGCATATATGTATAACTAACTCACTTTGCTATACAGCAAAAACTAACACAACATTGTAAAGCAACTATACTCCAATACTAATTAATTTAAAAGACGGAGAAGAGGAGAAAAGCAAGAGGAAAGTAGAAAAATACAAAGACATCTTTGTAGGCAGTGCTCTGGATGCAAGTTAATTTCTGCTGATTAAAAGACTTTTAAAAATCCAAGTCGTCTACCCATTCACCAGACAACATCCATCTACCCACGTATTCACCTCCATTCTACCTCACCATTTGTTTATATATTCATTATCTATCCACCCACCTATTCATCCATTCATTTACCCATGTGTCCATGAACTCACTTATCCACTCATGTAGCCACATATTCATTTAACCCTCTGTGACATAATAAATAGATTTAGTCTCTTCCCCTGGTTCCTGACACGGAGCTCCTAAATCCCTTGGAATTTCCTGGATGACAGAAAAATCTTTTGTTCTCATAAGGCAACTCTTAGAGAGCTCCTGAACAGCTTCAGAATGGGGCTGGTCACCAGAAAGATCAAGTCACGATTAGAAATTTGGAACGTTAAGCCCCACCCCTCCATCCTCTGGGGAGGGGAGAGGGACTGTGGATTGTGTCAATTAATCATGTGTAAAGTGATGAAATTGCCATAAAAATCCCTACACTATAGGGTTCAGAAAGATTTCAGGTTGGTGAATGTATCCATGTACTGGGAGGGTGGCACACCCCAAACTCCATCTGGACAGAAAATCCTGTGCTTACGACTCTTTCAGACTTTGCGCTATATACTTCATTTGGCTGTTCATTTGTATCCTTGATAATAAACTGGTAAACATAACTAAAGCAAAAATAAATAAATAAAAAAGAGAGAAAGGTACAAAAGGAGAACAATAACAAAAACACCATCAACATGAAAAAAAGTTCAGAGAGCTATAACAAGTTATCTCTTGGACAAGATTAAATCATAGACATTTTTTATGTGAACTGACCTTTAAAACATTTTTAAATGGCTGTATTAAGATACAGTCTCATTTATAATAATGTTCTACAGGGATGAGCTTTCAAATTTTATCTGAATGTAATTTATACATGTGCATGCATCTTTCACACCACTTGCAAGGAGATATTATGGATTTTACTCCTGTGTACAAATTATAGAGCTACTATGGAGTTAAAACAGCAACAAAAAAGATCACCCAAAAATGATTATTGGAGTCACACCCCTGAATTAAAAGCACTGATTGAAGTCATTTTAGTAAGCTTTTATTGTGCAAATCTAACTATAATGGTCATTAGGATGAGGGCATATTACACCAGTATAGTGACCATATATTTTCATTAAAATCAACTCTAGAAAAGCAATACACTTGTGAATTAGTCAAGCAATTAGAGTTTATGAAATTTCATTTATGATCAGTTACATTAAATATAACTTACTAGAGTACTGAGTACAGAATAATTATAAAAGTTTCACTCCAGAGTCTCAACCCCTTAAGAATAAGAAAAAGGGGTGACTTACTTATAAAACTCTAATGCTGAAGTTCTGATTGAAATACAGGAGTCATTACTGCAAGAAAATAAAGTTTTAATTTTCCCACTCAGGCAGAAATTAACAAAAACAGCAAGATGTAAAGGTTCAGCTCTCTTATGGCTAATGTCACATGGTAATACAATGTTTTATAAACATCTTTCAATTACTCTAGTACCACAGAAATGGGATGACTAAATTGCATATAATTCAAAACTCTCACCACCAACTCAAAAATTTAGCCACACTATTTGACTATCTTCTTCTCTTTTAGAGAAAATAAGTTGGTCATCACAATAAAGATGAAGAGGCAATTATTTACTCAGCGTAAGTGGCCACCTCATGCGACGAGTTGACTCACTGGAAAAGACTCTGATGCTGGGAAAGGTTGGGGGCGGGAGGAGAAGGGGACAACAGAGAATGAGATGGCTAGATGCCATCACCGACTCTGTGGACATGAGTTTGAGTGTACTCCGGGAGTTGGTGATGGACAGGGAGGCCTGGCGTGCTGTGATTCATGGGGTCACGGAGAGTTGGACACGACTGAGCGACTGAACTGAACTGAACTGAAAGTTTCTTAATCTCTAAAAAGGGCTGAGGCAATGTGATATAGAAAAGCATGTTCAATTCAATTGAGCAAATATTTGAGCACCTACTATGTACCTGTTCAGAGCTGGGCACTAGGAATACAATCATAAACAAGATGAGCATGTGCCTTAGGAAGGTTGTAGTCTAGATGAAGATCAGAGGAATAAAAGAACAATCACAATAGAGAAATCCTGAGAGGACTAATCAGGTCGTACTCTATTACAACCTCCATATACTATCCAAGTAAGGGAAGCCTTTAAGAAAGGCCATCCATCTCAACCACTGACCCAAGGTTTGAAATCTCTAGATGACATCCTTGACCAATACTTATTTGGATCAGCAGCAGTCATAGAACTTCCCTGGTGGCTCAGCTGGTAAAGAATCTGCCTGCAATGTGGGAGACCTGGGTTCGATCCCTAGGTTGGGACAATCCCCTGGAGAAAGGAAAGGCTACCCACTCCAGTATTCTGGCCTGGAGAATTCCATGGACTGTATAGTCCATGGAAGGACTGATGCTGAAGCTAAAACTCCAATACTTTGTCCACCTGATACGAAGAACTGACTCATTGGAAAGACCCTGGGAAAGATTGAAGGCAGGAGGATGATAAAATCGTTGGATGGCATCACTGACTCAATGGACATGAGTTTGAGTAAACTTCAGGAGTTGGTGATGGACAGGGAGGTCTGGTGTGCTGCAATCCGTGGGGAAGCAAAGAGTTGGAAATGACTGAGCGACTAAACTGAACTGAGCAGTCATAGAAGGAAGTAATTATTCTTCAAAGCACTGCCTTTCAACCTTTCAGATCCTAGATTCACCCTGAATTTCACAAATCAGTAACACCAATCAAGGAAATCCAAGGCTATTTAACCACCTGGCAACCAAGTTGAACATTTTGTTTGGCCCCATTCAAATCCTTTACTATAAAGACTGTTTTAATTGAGTATCTCTCCATTGTGTTTGTTTCACCAGGAAAGGTATATCTGATTTTTAGAACTGAGATCTATGTGGATAGAGGTTTGATTCTAAGAAGACAGGAGGAAAAAAATTTGGCTTTCAAAACCACTGAACTATTACTGCCTATATTTAAAATTACTCCCAAAACATTATTTCATCTCTTGTCTAACAGGGGCATTTTCAGATGTCCACATGTCCCCTTAGGTACTTATTCTTCTATCACCATTAATACTTATAAACAGAAGACAGATCAGCTGGCAGCGTGTTAGATACTGGGATTTAAAGAGACAGGGCCCTGACCTCAAAGGACAAAAGCCTAGTAGTTGAGATTAAGTCGCAGGCATTAAGCTCCAATTCTCCACCTTACTTTGATGTTGAGAGCATCTCAAAGTGTCCACTTCATCATTTTAATAGAGCGATACTTTTCTATTTCTATAACCAAAAGGATACCATCTCAGAAGTACTGTCAAATCAAAAGCCTCAAAATTCAGCCCACCAGTGAAGTGAAAGTGTTAGTGGCTCAGTTGTGTTCAACTATCTTTGCGACCTTATGGACTGTAGCCTGCCAGCCTCCTCAGTCCATGAAATTATCCAGGCAAGAATACTGGAGTGGGTAGCCATTAACCCACCAGAGCTCTTGGCTATTACAAATCATAATTTTTTCCACCATTTTCATGACAAGAAAAAAGCTCCTTTTGGGATTTGCCTCTCAAGATGTTCTTTCAATATAAAGAACAAAATGTGTATCTACCAGAAATTGAATATGACACCACAGAATAGGGCTTCAGTTTGCTTCATGAAGCAAAAGACCAAGTTAGTTCACTGGGTAAGTTTCAAAACTCTGTCACAAGTTCTTCTCAAGCTTAAATTAATTGTCTTGCCATGAACTTCGACTTTTAACTACTAAGAGGGATGTCTATGATATGGGAACCAGCGATCTCTTCTGTGTAACTTAGTTTCTGTGTAGCTTAAGGACTAGGGGTGAAGTGTTCAAGAAACTTGTATTTTAGAAAACAAACTTATGGATACCAAAAGGGAAAGGTTGGGGGAGGGATAAATTAGGGATTGGGATTAGCAGATATAAACTACTATATATGAAATAAACAATAAGGTCCTACTATATAGCACAGGGAACTATGTTCAATACCAGGTGATAAACTATAATGAAAATAATCTGAAAGAGAATACATATATGTATGAATGCATGCATAACTGAATCACCTTCCTATACACCAGAAACTAACACAACACTGTAAATCAACTATACCTCAATCAAAAAAAATTAATATAGAAATAAAATTTTTTAAAAAAGAAATTTTAGTCAATTAGTACTTAAATTAATTATAAACAATTGCAGGAATAATCCAGGTTTTTCAGAGTAGTACCTCCTCCTGCAGATACTAAACCATTTCAAATGGAAAAACTGTTGGGACATGAAAATTCTTTCTTATTCTATGAATAAAAAGCAACAGAAATGAAAAGAAAGAGAGCTTTGCCCAGCATAATACCTTATACATAATAGATATTCTTAGATCAATGAGTTAACCAAGTGGGGCTCAATATTTAATAGATAAATTTTTACTTTCTGGTTTTTTTTAAAGAAGGACAGATGCCTCTACCAAACATTGTTTGAGAACTCATCATAGGCTCAGCATTTTGTGACTCATAAAAGTTAAGATGTGACTCCACCCTTAAGGCATTTACAATCTAACCAGGGAGTGAAAACTAACCATAGAGGAGATTCTGAGGTATGTTGCTCCTCCTCCTCTTCCACAAGCACTGTCACATGTCCTGCCTTATTATTTTCATAGCAGAATCACTACCTGAAATTATCTGTTCACTTATCTATTTACTTATTTATGTTCCAGCTTCTAGAAAACAAGTTCCATAACAGCAGAGCCCTTAATGTTCCTGTCTTAATCACTTCTGGATCTCCAACACTTAACAGTATCTGGCACATCATACCTGCTCAAATATGTGGTGAATAAATTAAGTACAATAGGAATTCAGAGAAGAAATAATACAGTTTCATTGAAAAAAAAGTGAAAGTGTTAGTTGCTCAGTTACGTCTGACTCTTTGCAACCCAATTAAGAAACTATAAAGAATTATACCCTAATAGCTGGGTAGGATTTGAATAGCCAGAAAAGAGGAGGAAAAGGAAGTGAGATGGGGAGCAGTGTTAACATTTTACTTTAGGGAAGCAGCCTTAGGAAACAAAGGGTTCAAGTTAGAGTGTATTATATTTCAAGTAAGTAGCACGGTGTGGATGAAAAATGTCACCTGCCAGATCAGTAAACAAAGGATGTTGCCGCCATCAAGCCAACAGCTACTGCAGCAGCCCGGGCTGTGCACCCAGAGGGGATTCACAATGGAGAAGAGCAGAATACTGACCCTAGATAGTTAAGGTGCATATGGAAGGGATGATCTCAGTGAGCCCAGACTCCTGCATCTTCCCATACCTAGAAATGTGCTAAATTCATAACGTGATGTCTGGTTTTCTTTAATTCACAGTAAATTTTTGATGTTGTGACTACCTGGTTTTTGTTGCAAAACTCTTATATCCTGACTCCTCCCTTACCTCTTTGGAGTACTCCCTCAGAGTTATCTGAGAGTCTGTCTTCTGGGCTTAAGTCCTCAGAAATTCTGCCCAACAAAACATAATTCTCAACTTTAAAGCTATATATATATATATTTTTTTTTTTTTTCAGTTGACAGAGTGGACAGACTAGAGATGGTCTTGAAAACCACAAGGAGTAGTCTAGGCTGTCTGACAGCCATCGAAGGTCATGATGCAGAGAGAGATGGAGAAGGGGGTATTTTAGAAAGATGATTTCAGGTGGTATAGGTCCACGATCTCCTATCTGAAACCCTTGAAGTCAGATGTGTTTTGGAATTCAAAGCGATTCATATCTGAGAAAGGAATATGGTATGTATACCATATATTACAAAACACACCCACCAGGATGTGGGCTAGCACACTAAATGAAATGCATTCAAGGTTAGCAGGGAAACATGAATACTCCACAAAACAGGATAAGTAAAGTTTATCTACAGCCTCAAGCCAAGCTGGGTTTCATGACCAAATGATAAAATTCTGTTTTCAGAGCTTTCAGATTTTAGCATTTCAGAGAAGGGCTGTAGGCTGTAATAATCAGAATAGATAGAGGAAGGAATCACAGGCTAAAAAGGAGGCTTGCAGAGAACACAAGTTTGACCTATTCTATCTAAATACTAGCCGCAATTTACTGAGCATTTATTTTATGCAAAGCACTACACCAAGAGCTTTACATGCATTCCACATTTAAATCCTCACAGTAATCCTACGATATAGGAATTTAGCGTCCTATTTGACAGGTCAGGAAATCAAGGTTTGCAGTCATCAAGTTATTTGCCTAAATGCACAAATATATTAAAAGAAAATAAATTACACAGTTGCAATTACCATTTAGGTCTGAGTAGAACCCAAGCTCTAAAACCTCTATCTACATCCTGAAATCTGCCTTCATCATATATATCAATACTGGTTAGAACACAAGTTCTTTTTCAATCTTAGCCTTTCCATGTAGACTTTGCTCTGCTCGCAGCATTCACCCCATGCCCCCTTCTTCATCTGACCATCTCCTACTCACCTCTGTATGTCTCAGTTGAGCTGAAGCTGGTGCCGTTATAGTCCCCCATGGTTCCTGACTTCTCCCTTTAGAACACATTCCAGTCATCAAATTATAATTCCCTATCTATGCCAGTATTTCCTGCTATACTATAAACTCAGTGCAGTGAAGACTAGATCTCTTTTGGTCCACACGGTATCCTCAATTTTTTCCCGTTTCTACCACTGATTGCACCCAAACCTGTCATGATTTACTGAATTGCAGATGCAAACAGAGGAGAGACACAGAGAAAAAGAGAGAGAGATCTAATTGTGAGGTGATAAGAGCTTAAGCTATAATGGTAGCAATGGGAATAGAGAGAAGACAGTTACTATATATAATTTTGCTTAAAATTATGAGTGTTATTGTAGCAATTATATGCAGACATATGATTGTTGCTTCTATTAAACAGAGTAATTTAATATCTGTTGTTGTGATTACTATCTTTATAATACAAAATAACCTCTAAATTGCTATGATTATCACTGGAGATATTTCACCTCAGAATGACTTGCCATGTATCTACTTCAAGAAGCTTTTACAAATAACCACATCATTTAGTTGCAAATTAATCTGACAAAACAAAATAATTCACTCCTCTAAATGGCAACCCACTGCAGTATTCTTGCCCGAAGAATCCCATGGACAGAAAAGCCTGGTGGGCTATAGTCCATAGGATCGCAAAGAGTGGGACATGACTGAGCAACTAACACAAAGATCCAAGGGTATGAATCTCCTAAAACTGAAAATTATATCTGAATGGTGAATAAGGTATTATTACAACATACTTTTTGGAGGAAAAGATAACTAGAGTCAACCAATGATTTAATTTCACTATTAGTGCTTTTAGCTAATATTCTTGAATTTGTAAACAATTCCCAAATCAGAAATGGATTGTCATCTAAAAGTTCAATTTTGTAGCAGGTGTTTAGTTCCTGGAATTCAGGTTTCCCAAGGTACAACTAGTAAAAATGACTTCCCAAGTGAATGTGGACAACCTTTCCCCCATGAAAAACAAAAATAGTTTATTTGGACTCATACAGGAAAGACGTTTAAAATAACTAATTATAACAAATACTGAACACTTAAAAATGTAAGCAAAACATGACTATATGGTAGACAAAAATGATTTAAAATTTCAGAAAACTTCAAAAGGATCTTTCAAAGAATTTAGGATTAGTAAAAACTTATTAAATTTGGTAAACTTCCATTTTTTCCTCACTGGCTTCAGATTCTATGTTGATTAATGATAACTCCCTTTAAAGCTTCTGTCCTATAGGGTTCCTTAAATGGCTCTTTACTTAGTTTCCATTTAGATAAGGAATTCCATCTGAAGATAGTGACAGAAATTCTGTCAAAATAAAATAACACATTGCAGAAAAATCTCATTTATGTCACTCTGTTTTACAAATACTATCATAACAAACTAACAAGTAGTTTTAAATTCCTGACTTTTTTATGATTTTTAGGCAAAGCAACAAGTTTATTAGTGTTTATTCTGATAGACCTCAAATTTCTTTCATCTAACAGTTTTTCACAATCGACCTTTCATGTTTTGAATCAATTGAGGTGTAGTTAAGAACTTCAATTATTATTAATATTTATTTATTGGTTGTGTTTGGTCCTTAGTTGAGGCATGTGGGATCTTCATCGTGTCATGCGGGATCTATCATTGTAGTGCAAACACTCTCTAGTTGTGGTGTGTGGCCTTAGTAGTTGTGGTGTGTGGCCTTAGTAGTTGTGGTGTGTGGGCTTAGCTGCTCTGTGGCATGTGGGATCTTAGTTCCCCAAGCACAGATCAAACCCTCATTCCCTGCATTGCAAGGCATATTCTTAACCACTGGACCACCAGGGAAGTCTCAACTACACCTGTTAAACAACAAGGTCCTACTGTACAGCACAGAGAATTACAGTCAGCATCATGTGATAAACCATAATGGAAAAGAATATGAAAAATAATATATATATTTGTATAACTGAGTCATTTTGCTATATAGCTGGAGTTAATAGAACATTGTAAATCAACTGTATTTCAATAAAGTTTTTAAAAAAAGAACTGCAACTATAAAAGTAAACTAGCAACTATATTAGCCTATGAAGCCCTGTATGTAACATGTAATCACTTTATCAATTATAACATAAAAACCAATTAACTTTTTGCCTGAGAAGGTATAGGCAACTCAGAAACTACTATAGTGGTCCTTACATAAGTACAGGTCAAAAAGGATGACTCAAACCTTCCCTTTTTAAAAAAAATTTTTTTAATATTGCAAAATCGCAGACATTTTTTCAGTCAAATGATTTCTATATTAAAAAATATTATCTTCCAGTTTCATCTAGACTTTAAGACAACAGTGATATCTCCTATCCATCAATATATAGATCACATGCTGCACAAAGCTGAAAAATATGATGGGGCTATTAACCTCTTCTACAATTCTTTGACACAAACAAAGGCTCTGACCAGAAAAAATCAAGTTCTTTCCTGGAGGGTCCTAAAAACCAGTAAAAGACACACATACATCTCAGCATATAATACTTCAGCCATCTTAAACTTGCCAGTAACACTCAGATATCAATGAGCAGTGCTCTTTGATATAACCGAGAAAGTCTAAATTATAGAGGGCAATTTGAGAAGTTCCCAACTTATATAGCATTTGTCCAAATTTCTATTTTCCGCACTGCTAAGTAATTTGGTTTCCTAACAGGTTAGTTAATTAGGGATTGGGAAGGTTGAAAAACATTACTATGAAACTGACAGAAATATTTATAATCAGTAGATCACTGAAATACAAATATAGATGTGCTTTAAGATTTACAGAACTTTTCTTACTGTATTATCATGAGTTCTAGTCCCAAATTAATGAGCCAGCATCACAATCACAGCCAGGTGTTTTACAAAATTCCTTGAGTTCTCATCAAGTATCATTCTATTTGCTAAAAAATGTTATGCTTATTTTCAGCAAATTTACTTATTTAATGGCCATATCATCAATGTGTGTTAATCATTCAGTCGTGTCTGACTCTTTGCAACCCCACGGACTGCAGCCCGCCAGGTTCCTCTGTCCATCAAATTCTCCAGGCAAGAATATTGGAGTAGGTAGCCTATTCCCATGCCCTCCTCCAGGGGATCTTCCCAACCCAGAGATTGAATCCAGCTCTCTCACACTGCAGGCGTCTTTACCATCTGAGCCACCAGTGAAGCCCAAGAATACTGGAGTAGGTAGCCTATCCCTTCTCCAGGGGAATGAATACTATTGAAGTTTTGGACACACATGGGCCCTTTACAGTTATGAAACAACTCATGCAGACTCAGTTCTGGTAGTATATTTTGCTATAGAGAGAAAGTTCTCAGTGACGGCTGAATTCACAATTCAGTCTACAAACTCTTATTTCATCTATAATACACTTTTAGACTAGCACTAATAGTATTCTAACTGCATCCTCTTTGGAAACACTTTCAGTAGAAAATATACATTCCAACAAAGGATGTGAAAAACCTGGTCTTCCCTTTCTGCAGGCAGGGCTGGCTACCCTAGAAATGGTACATAAGGGGACAGAAGAGAGAGAATCAGCCACTTATTTCAGTTTATTTCAGTATAAGATAAGAGGGGATCCAGCTTCTGTGGTATCTTAACTAGGGAACAAAGGATAATATATAACCCTTTCCATTTAAAAAAAATTGTCTTGTGATCTAAATCTCTTCATAAAGACTGTGTGACGAGTACTTAGAGTGAATCTGTTCAAGAGTTTAAGTACAAACTTGATCTACCAAGTTGAAAAAAGTCTCCATTTTCAGATATCCACTGAGTTCTTCAAATCTCAAATTTTGCAACTATACACAAATGCTTTCCTAGATAAGTTTTTAAATAGCGATCATTTCTTTTAGGATGGTACTAGAGTGACCTCCTCCCTTCTAGTAATAACATAACGTGCTAAGAGAGGCATTTTCTTTTATATGAAACGCAGAAGTGAAACTTTCTGTTGGCCCAAGGACACAAACAATGATTAAACATGAACATGTAAGCCACAGATATTGAAAGGGAAGCAAGGTTTTAGTTTTAAAACTCAGAAGGCAGTGAAGTGTGGTGTCTGTCAACAGTAGCCAACAGTTCTGAGTCCTTGCCTCAGTGAGAATATGCTTTAAAGAATCTGGAAACATCATAAAAATGGTATTTTTTTATTCTTAACTTTCTTGATGTCACTCCCAAAGTCTTAGTTCATACTTTAATTATAGCATTTATCAAAGTATGTAATTTCCCACTAGAGAGCCCGGATTTCCTAAGGGAGGGACTGGCTCTTAAATAGTTTGGGATAGACTCTTGAGAGTCCCTTGGACTGCAAGGAGATCCAACTAGTCCATCCTAAAGGAGATCAGTCCTGAATATTCATTGGAAGGACTGATGTTGAAGCTGAAACTCCAATACTTTGGCCACCTGATGCGAAGAACTGACTCATTTGAAAAGACCCTGATGCTGGGAAAGGTTGAAGGCAGGAGGAGAAGGGGATGACAGAGGATGAAATGGTTGGATGGCATCACTGACTCAATGGGCATGAGTTTGAGTAAACTCTGGGAGTTGGTGATGGACAGGGAGACCTGGCGTGCTGCAGTCTTTGCAGTGTTGCAAAGAGTCGGACACGACTGAGTGACTGAGTTGAACTGAATTGACGCGATATAAATGGGTAAAAAATGGCCTCTATATACTGACCCTCTGTGGTCCACCTCTTTGGGATTCTCCAGGCAAGAATACTAGAGTGGGTTACAATGCCCTCCTCCAGGGGATCTTCCCAACCCAGGGATCGAACCCAGGTCTCCCACATTGCAGGCAGATTCTTTACCATCTGAGCCACCAGGGAAGTCTTTACAGCAGCTAACACCCATTAAAAGTCCACAGGTTCCAAAATACAAATTTCTACACATCTAATTGTTTTAGATATCAACCCAATAAGCATATATTCAGCCATTAGAGCCTGTCTGGTTTGCATACACTGTGAAACTGCACCTAATGTCTGCTAGCCAAAGATAAAAATAATCCCTGTAACTATAAAAGACCCCATCACTGCTGTTCTCTGGAACTCTCTGACCCAAAGATTCCCCATTGTACCACTGGGTGACTTTACCTAGACACATATGCTCCCTCTATGATCCTCCTCACTCCCAGGTGTTCCCTTGCCCTCTTCCTCATCTCAGTAGTGACCCCCACGCTGTTGTCTCTGGAAGGTCTCAGGCTAATGAGGGGGCTTCCCCCACATGCAAGTCAGTGACAGTGAAAACTCAAAGTGTTAGTCACACAGTTGTGTCCAACTCTTGGCACCCCCATGGACTGTAGCTCGCCAGGCTCCTCTGTCCATGGAATTCTCCAGGCAATAATACTGGAGTGGGTTGCCATTTCCTCCTCCAGGGGATCTTCCTGACCCAGGGATTGAACTTGGGTCTCCCACACTGCAGGCAGATTCGTTACTGTTTGAGTCACCAAAGAAGCCAAATATGCCAAAGTGTCACCCAAATAAAGCTCACTGTGTACTACTGTCATCTTGTGGTCATATCTTTTTTCCTTGATCAGCACCCAAATCCCTCAAACTCACTATACAATACCTAACTAATGGTCCGTGGAGCAGCTACACATTTCTCAAATGAATTACTGGAAGCTGGTAACTCCTCAATTTAAACAGAATCTCTCTCAGGTTTGAAAATAGTCCTTCCCACCACTGAAACAGTCCATCACATAAAGCAGCAGTCCCCAGCCTTTTTGGCACTAGGGACTTGTTTCGTGGAAGGCAATTTTCCCACCAACTGGGGGTGGGGTGGGGGGATTGTATCGGGACGATTCAAGCACATGACATTTATTTCTGTTGTTATTACATCAGCTCCACCTCAGATCATCAGGCATTAGATCCCAGAGGTTGAGGACTCCTGACGTAAAGAACCTCTGAGTCAGAACACTGGTGAGCACAAAGCTGAAATGGTAAGAGACGAGAAGGGATAGAAAGCCATAATATGGATGCCAACAACAAAGGCATAATTATAGCTGTCTTTTATTAAGGGTTGACTATGTTCTAGATATCATACCAATATTTTAAGATTTAAATTATGCAACAACCCTTAATGTATATTCCATTATTTGTCCTCATTTTACAAATGGGGAGCCTGAGGCTTACTGATACAATTTAATCATGGCTTATAAATGTTAATAGATGAAATCTAGATAACCCAGATTTGTGATTCTTGAAAGCCAATGCTCTTAAACAATATATGGATCACATATCAAAGAAATGAGAGCACCTAAAAACTCAATGACAGCTAAAGAAGTATCAGTAGTCAAAGAAAAAACAGGGTTGATCTTAGAAAAGAGAACACGTAATAGTCATTTAGGGACACCACAGCCAGCTCAGCTAGGGCAAGAGAGTGGAGAATTAGGAAATTAGTAGTCAAAGAGAACAATATAGAAGAATTTTAAAACCAAGAAAATAAATCCACAGAGAAAAATCCAGATGAACAAAGAATGAATATCACCCTAAAAAACTGAAATTAACAGTTAACCTTCAGAGACATCCCTGGTAGTCCAGAGGCTAAGACTCTATGCTCCCAATGCAGGGGGCCAAGGTTCAATCCCTGGTCAGGGAACTAGATCTCACATGTCACAACTAAAATCTCTCATGCCACAACCAAAATCGAAGATTCCCACGTGCCACAACTAAGACTCAGGGCAGCCAAATGATAATATATTTTAAAAAACACTTAACCTTCACAGTATAGTCATAACACTTACCTAAACATACCTTAAGAAATATATGTAATCTCTATGGTTTCCACTGACCAATCAGACTAGCTGACTAGCTCATCCCTACCTACTAGGCCAACAAAAAGTGTGTGTGTGTGTGTGTGTGTGTGTGTGTGTGTGTGTGTGTTGACAGGCAAGGGAATCATTCAGGAAGGAATTATATACACACACCTCTGAAAGCTACATATTCAGAGGCCATGGGCATTTGTTGGAAAGTGATCTCCACATCCCAGTGAACTGGTTGCTTATTAGGTGGAGAAATAAAAGAAGAAGAAACAAATAGGAAGCTTATTTTAAAAATCAGTGTTTAAATACATTGCAAAATTTAATCAAATTTTTATAAAAAACATAAATTAGAAACTAAACAAAGGGACATCTGGGTCCGTTTTCCCCTTCTGGAATACACGGCTCCAAATTCTGTCTCCTAATCAAACTGGTACAGTTCAAAGTGCAGTATTTACATCCTGAGTCTATTACTGCTCCAGCTAGACAAAAGTACAAGAAATACAATGCAGGGAAGAAGGGGGGTGGGAGGAAGAGGAGGAAATGAGAGGGAGGGT
Organism: Moschus berezovskii; assembly: GCF_049115385.1. NCBI lineage: Eukaryota > Metazoa > Chordata > Mammalia > Artiodactyla > Moschidae > Moschus > Moschus berezovskii. The sequence goes on along the minus strand of NC_142488.1, from coordinate 85,036,443 downwards.
CAGGGACAGGGACAAAGGAACAGAAATGAATGAGACTCTCTTTAATTGCCAAATTGTAGAAGTAACTATCTAACAAGGAATGGTGCTAATTAATCATGTGTATACAAAAAAAAAAAAAAAAGCCAACACACACACACACAAAGAAAAGCTAGACATATTCTCAGTGTTACTAATTAAGATTTGCTGACCACCTACTCTATGCCAAGCTCTATTAGTGCATGCATGCTCGGTCGTGTCTGACTCTTTGGGACCCCATGGACTGTAGCCTGCCAGGCTCCTCTGTCCATGGGATTTTCCCAGCAACAATAATGGGGAGGGTTGCCATTTCCTCCTCCAGGGGATTTTCCCGACCCAGGGAGCAAACCCAGGTCTTCTACATGTCCTGCATTGCAGGTAGATTCTTTACCCTGAGCTACCAGGAATTGGCTTGGGTTTAATTAATTAATACTAAAAAAACAACAAACCTGTAATGCAAATATTAGTATTGTCCCCCTTGTACTGATTAGAAACCCGAGAGACGCAGAACTTAAAACCATTTTATAATACTCTCACCTGTATGCAGTATTGTAATGTCAGCTTCACAAAGTAATTAGTAAACACAGAACTAGGGTATGTTGTGATCCAATATAGTACCGATGGCAGCATCTTACCAATATTCAATAGTTCCCCTGGTTTTCAACCAAAGGAAGTTTTAAACTGGCATCTTAGATCATTTACATAGTTTACTTTCAGAATTTCAGCAAAGAGTTATGGAGCACAAAGGTCAGATGCCTCTCTGATCACTGGCATGAACTCAGCCTGTATGACTTAGCTTGTGTATAAAAGCAATTGAATTTATTTTCTGACACTAATAACACAGAGTGATTTTCAGGTGTTCATTAGTCAGCACTTGACTAACCAACTGCAAAATACAAACTAGTCAGTATGAGACAAAATGCACTGTGATGAGCACATATGAGAAGATTTTCCTGTGGTGTTTGCATTTAAGAAACATAGAAGGAAAACTTCATAAAATAAATGTTAATGATCACTATAAAATGAATTCTCAGTTTGGATTTGCATTAAAATGATTATTCTCTTTATTTAAATTATGTGGAAAAAAAATTAGGGACTCCCATCCAACATAATAAGCTCTACAACAGAGATTTAAAATCTTCCCAGTTTCTGCTTTCATCCCCCTAAATTCAGTTTCAGCAATATACAAAATGAGTATTTTAACTTAATTCCTCAAGGACTTGACAATTGGAACATAAGCTTTGGAGACAGTCAACAATGAAGAATTTGACCTAGCTCTGTTAAAGAGAAGCTTCCCCTGAATTCCCAAAAGAAGGCAGAACCATAAACTTAACAATCCTGCTAAATGAAAACAGGAGAGGGAAAACCAGTACAAAATGAGATTATGTATTTAATAAGCTACAAGTCTCTGCATCCAATACGTTTTATCTAAATGATTATAGGGTACAGTTTCAAGGGAGGGAGGGGAAAATCTGGAACTGAAAATGAATCAGAAAGGATTACTTCAGAAATAGCCATTTCTGAGTGGATTATTGCAAGCTCTCTAGAAGTACCTTTATCACAAGCAAAATCCATCAAACTGATGGGAAATTTTCTGCCAAAATGCGTGTTGATGTGACCACACAGCACAAATGTAACATTTGTTCTTACTGAACAGTGACTTGGACTTTCTTCTGCTTTCTCTTCTCCTTGTCAACATGACCAATGAGAATGTTCCAGCTTAAAGAATATGCGAGTTTATACTAGTAATAAATTAATCCCTAAATTATATTATGTATTTAAAATATTCTAAAAGTTTTATCCGAATGCTTACAATAATCAAAGATGAAAATAAATATATTAAATATTGTGTGACAAAGCAAAATGTCAATGGCTGCTTACTAGAAAGATTGAGAAATATACTTTCCATTTCCTCAAGTGATAAACTGTAAGATTCTCTTTAGCACTAAAATTCTGTTTCTATTTTAAGTTTCTAGTAAAAATATGATACATGCTTGGCTGGAGACTTTGATATGTGAACCCAGAAGGATAAAATTTTGACCAAGGCTGGAAAGGTTGTTGTAATAAACAACCAGAAAGGAATAGATATCTCACATGACCAAAAAGAACAAGTTAGGAGGGAAAAAGTTGGGGAACTGGGAGAAGCATTATGTACACAATTTTTCTAAACAAACCCAGTTCAGTAAAAGAAGGAACTGGCAAACAACTATTGACCAAAATAAAAGGAGACTGCCATACTGAGGAAAATATGATTGTTGGGTTGGCAGTTTTGACTTAAATCCAAGAGATTATACCTGGAGACTAAGTTAAAAAGTTTCAAGGCATTGGTTATCACAGTCCAGACAGACCAGGTGCTGGGGTGTGGCAAGAAGCAACGAAATAGAGAACCATAAAAACCTCAATCACTTTAACTAGCTATGTCAAACTGGTTTGATTTTTTCCAATGTGTCTAGGACTTTCAGTTCTGCCTAGATTTACCATTCTGCCTGAAACAACACACACACACACAAAGACAAAAATATTTCAAACAGCAGGGGTTCCCTGGGGGTCCCTGGCAAGAATCCACTTGCCAGTGCAGGGGACATGGGTTTGATGCATGGTCCAAGAAGATTCCACATGCCACAGAGCAACTAAGCCCGTGAGCCACAGCTACTGAGCCCATGTGCCTAGAGCCAGTGCTCCACAAGAGAAGCCACTGCAATCAGAAGCATGTGCCCTGCAAGTAGAGAGTAGCTGCCCCTCCCTCATTGTAACTAGAGATAGTCTGTGTGCAGCAACAAAGATCCAGCATAGCCATAAATAAGTAAATAAATAATTTTTTAAATGTTTCAAACAATGGTTTTTAAGACACTAGACATCAGGCAAGAAGATCCAGTGATTCCCCCAAAGATAGTAAACAAAAGAGGCGAGCCCTATAATTGCCCCCACATACTGCCTTGAGAAAGGGGGCAGGTCGTGGCTCAGGGAAGGGACCCAGGGGAAGGAACCCAAGCAAAGCTCTAACACACCAACCACCTGAGCTGAGGAATTGAAAATCCAGGGAGACTAGACTGCTGGAGTTCACAAGGCAGAGTGTCAGAAAGGAGGAAGCTACACAGAGATAGAACTTAACAGACCTGTGGAGGTTCACCTCGCATGTTCAGCAGAGTAATGATTACTGCATATATGTAAGAAAACTACCTGAAGATAGAAAAAGAAAGAGCCATCCCAGAAGATTAGAGAGAGGACATTGCCTGACACACACAAAGCGGGGAATAAAATTTGTTTCTCTGGGTCAGACTGGAAAACCTCATAATTAACGAGACATTGCGTAGAGCTCTCAGAAGGCTCTTGTTCAGTAGTAAGGGAATAATTAGCCCTTGACTAAACCTTATTCTGTTCTTGCCAAACAAATCTTACCAACAGGACCCAAAAGAATCAACCTGTTTCCAAGTAACTTAACTGCATCCGATAACAATGCTTGAGAATAAAAATATTCACCATCCAACAAGGTAAAATTCACAAAATCTGGCATTCAATCATCCAATCAAACACTACCAGGCATGCAAAGAAGCAGGATTATATGACCTGTAATGAAGAAAAAAAGAAAACTGACCTAGAACTGACACAGATGTTAACATTAACATATAAGGGCACTAAAAGTTATTTTTCAATTTTATTCACGTTTCAAAAGTTAAGGAGAGAAATGGAAGATATTAAAAAAACCAAATTGAACTTTTGGAGCTGAAGATTACAGTGTCTGATTAGAAAAATTCACTGGATAGGATTAATGGCAAATTAGACACTGCAGTAGGAAAGATCAGTGCACTTGAAGACATATGCTGTAGAAACTATTCAAAATGAGAGAAAAAAGAAACAAAAGTGAAAAGAGCATCCATAATACAAGGTACAATTTCAAATAATGAAATATATGTATAATTGAAGTCCCAAAGGAAAAGAGGGAGGGTGAATAAGAAATTTCAAATATAAAATGGTTAAAAATGTTACAGATGTATTTTTTTAAAAAACTATAAACCCACTGATCCAAAAAGCCTAAAGTAACCCAACACAAAAGACATGAAGAAAACTACACCAAGGTACATCATAATCAGATTACTGAAAACTTGCAATCTTAAAAATGACAGGATGATTTCTGTTCGTTTCCAAGGCAAACCATTCAGTATTACAGCAATCCAGGCCTATGCCCCAACCAGTAATGCTGAAGAAGCTGAAGTTAATCGGTTCTATGAAGACCTACAAGACCTTTTAGAACTAACACCCAAAAAAGATGTCCTTTTCATTATAGGGGACTGGAATGCAAAAGTAGGAAGTCAAGAAACACCTGGAGTAACTGGCAAATTTGGCCTTGGAGCACGGAATGAAGCAGGGCAAAGGCTAATAGAGTTTTGTCAAGAGAATTCACTGGTCATAGCAAACACCCTCTTCCAACAACACAAGAGAAGACTCTACACATGGACATCACCAGATGGTCAACACCGAAATCAGATTGATTATATTCTTTGCAGCCAAAGATGGAGAAGCTGTATACAGTTAGCAAAAACAAGACCAGGAGCTGACTGTGGCTCAGATCATGAACACCTTATTGCGAAGTTCAGACTTAAATTGAAGAAAGTAGGGAAAACCACTAGACCATTCAGATATGACCTCAATCAAATCCCTTATGATTATACAGTGGAAGTGAGAAATAGATTTAAGGGACTAGATCTGATAGATAGAGTGCCTGATGAACTCTGGACGGAGGTTCGTGACATTGTACAGGAGACAGGGAACAAGACCATCCCCATGGAAAAGAAATGCAAAAGAGCGAAATGGCTGTCTGAGGAGGCCTTACAAATAGCTGTGAAAAGAAGAGAAGCGAAAAGCAAAGGAGAAAAGGAAAGATATAAGCATCTGAATGCAGAGTTCCAAAGAATAGCAAGGAGAGATAAGAAAGACTTCCTCAGCGATCAATGCAAAGAAATAGAGGAAAACAACAGAATAGGAAAAACAAGAGACCTCTTCAAGAAAATTAGAGATTCCAAGGGAACATTTCATGCAAAGATGGGCTCAATAAAGGACAGAAATGGTATGGACCTAACAGAAGCAGAAGATATTAAGAAGAGGTGGCAAGAATACACAGAAGAACTGTACAAAAAAGATCTTCCCGACCAAGATAGTCACGATAACGTGATCACTGACCTAGAGCCAGACATCTTGGAATGTGAAGTCAAGTGGGCCTTAGAAAGCATCACTACTAACAAAGCTAGTGGAGGTGATGGAATTCCAGTTGAGCTATTTCAAGTCTTGAAAGATGATGCTGTGAAAGTGCTGCACTCAATATGCCAGCAGATTTGGAAAACTCAGCAGTGGCCACAGGACTGGAAGAGGTCAGTCTTCATTCCAATCCCAAAGAAAGGCAATGCCAAAGAATGCTCAAACTACCGCACAATTGCCCTCATTTCACACGCTAGCAAAGTCATGCTCAAAATTCTCCAAGCCAGGCTTCAGCAATATGTAAACTGTGAACTCCCAGATGTTCAAGCAGGTTTTAGAAAAGGCAGAGGCACCAGAGATCAAATTGCCAACATCCGCTGGATCATGGAGAAAGCAAGAGAGTTTCAGAAAAACATCTATTTCTGCTTCATTGACTATGCCAAAGCCTTTGACTGTGTGGATCACAATAAACTGTGGAACATTCTGAAAGAGATGGGAATCCCAGACCACCTGACCTGCCTCTTGAGAAACCTGTATGCAGGTCAGGAAGCAACAGTTAGAACTGGACATGGAACAACAGACTGGTTCCAAATAGGAAAAGGTGTACGTCAAGGTTGTATATTGTCACCTTGCTTATTTAACTTATATGCAGAGTACATCATGAGGAATGCTGGGCTGGAAGAAGCACAAGCTGGAATCAAGATTGCTGGGAGAAATATCAATAACCTCAGATATGCAGATGACACTACCCTTATGGCAGAAAGTGAATAGGAACTCAAAAGCCTCTTGATGAAAGTGAAAGAGGAGAGTGAAAAGGTTGGTTTGAAGCTCAACATTCAGAAAACAAAGATCATGGCATCTGGTCCCATCACTTCATGGGAAATAGATGGAAAAACAGTGGAAACAGTGTCAGACTTTATTTTTTGGGGCTCCAAAATCACTGCAGATGCTGATTGCAGCCATGAAATTAAAAGACGCTTGCTCCTTGGAAGGAAAGTTATGACCAACCTTGAGAGTATATTAAAAAGCAGAGACATTACTTTGCCAACCAAGGTCCGTCTAGTCAAGGCAATGGTTTTTCCCGTGGTCATGTATGGTTGTGAGAGTTGGACTGTGAAGAAGGCTGATCGCCGAAGAATCGATGCTTTTGAACTGTGGTGTTGGAGAAGACTCTTGAGAGTCCCTTATACTGCAAGGAGATCCAACCAGTCCATTCTAAAGGAGATCAATCCTAGATGTTCATTGGAGGGACTGATGCTAAAGCTGAAACTGCAATACTTTGGCCACCTCATGCGACGAGTTGACTCACTGGAAAAGACTCTGATGCTGGGAAAGGTTGGGGGCGGGAGGAGAAGGGGACGACGGAGAATGAGATGGCTGGATGGCATCACCGACTCTGTGGACATGAGTTTGAGTGTACTCCGGGAGTTGGTGATGGACAGGGAGGCCTGGCATGCTGTGATTCATGGGGTCGCGGAGAGTCGGACACGACTGAGCGACTGAAATGAACTGAACTGAACTGAACTGATAAAGAGAAAATCTTAAAAGCAGCTAGAGGGGGTAGGAGGGAAAGACATGTTACATAAGAGGACGGAAGTAGATAAACCAGGCTAACATAAATCAAAAAAGGCTAGAGTAGCTATATTTTACTATCAGACAAAGTGAAATTCACAGCAAAATATATATATATATATATATATATTACCAGGGATAAAAAGGTCATTTCATAATGATAGAGGGGTTAATGAATCAGAAGGATATAACAATTCAAATGTTTATGCCTGTAATTATAATAGAGCTCCAAAATATATGAAGCAGAAGCTGATATTAATAGAACTGTGAGGAGAAACAGTCAAATCCACAATTACAGTCAGAGATTTCAATATCCCTCTCTCAATAATTGATAGAATACGGTGACAAAATATCAGTGAGAATATGGATGAGTTAAGACAATATTATCAATCAACATAATTGGATTGACATTTTTAGAACATTCCACCCAACAACAGAATATACATTCTTCTCAAGTGCACATGGTACATTTACCACAAAACAAAATCTCAATAAATCTTAAAGTATTCAAGTCTTACAAAATACATTATTTGACTATAGTACAATTTACATTAGAAATCAAAACCAAAGATTTCTGAAATTTCTCCAAATATTTGGAACAAAATATATTTCTAAACAACAGATTAGTGTAAGAACAAAGCAAAGGAGAAATCATTATTTTGAACCAAATGAAAAGAAACTCACAACATATCAGAATTTGCAGGAACTAGGGAGAAATTGATAATAAAAAATATTTATTTTAGAAAATAAGACAGTGCTCAAAATCAATGACCTTAGCTGTCACTCCAAACAAACAGAAAAAGAAGAGCAATTAAAACCCAAAGCAAGCAGAAGAAAGGAAACCATAAAAGTCAAAATGGAAATCAATAAAATAGAAAAACAATATAGAAAAAAGTCAATAAAACCAAAAGTGGTTTCTTTAAGATCTACAAAATTGATTTTTAAGAAAAAGGGAGAGAAGACACACCACAATATGGCTTCACTTGTGTATTCTACCAAAATCAATTGCACTGAAATGCTTTCAGAAACTGAAGAAAATGCAAATTGATTCTTGGTTTGGGATTTGGGACGAAGGGGGAAGGGAGGGATTCACAAAGGGCATATCCCTTTTGTGGGAGGAGGTTCACTATCCTGATTGAGGTGATAGCTTCACAGTGTGTGTGCTGTGTGCTCTGTTGCTTTAGTCATGTCCAACTCTGTGCGACTCTATTGTCTGTAGCCCGCCAGGCTCCTCTCTCTGTCCATGGAATTCTCCAGGCAAGAATACTAGAGTGGGTTGCCATGCCCTCCTCCAGGGGATCTTCCCAACCCTGGGATGAAACCCACGTCTCTTATGTCTCCTGCATTGGCAGGTGGGTTCTTTACCATTGAGCCACCTGGGAAGTCAGCTTCACAGTGTGCACATATGCAAAACTCGGTAAATATGTGATTTATCTAAATTATACTTTAATCAAGCCATTTAAATAGATTGATAGAATAAACAGATAAATGAGTGTAATAACCAGTTTGTCTCCACTTACAGGGTATGAAAAAAATAACAGGACTGAATTTATTTTTTAATATACTAGAATGTACATATTCAAATCACTTGTTCCCTTTCGAATATCATAAACTCTGATTAACATTGCAGACACTCAAGATATATGACCGACTGACTCAAAGCAAAATGTGACACTGAATGTGGCTTTCTATGTCTCTTATAAAGTGGTTCTGAATACAGTTCCAAAACATTCCAAAAGACATTGTGAGAAAATGGTAGCAGCATCATCACAAAATTAAAAAACAAATAAAACCTATCATTCAAGGTGACCATACTAAGGAACGACAACTGAACGTATTTAAAAATGTCTGTGGGCTTAATATTTATAGCCTTAGTATATCATCAGTAATCTGAGAATTTTTTTAACACTGTGTAGAATAGGTTTTGGAGAAGGGAAAGGCACCCCACTCCAGCACTCTTGCCTGGAAAATCCCATGGACAGAGGAGCCTGGTAGGCTGCAGTCCATGGGGTCGCGAAGAGTCAGACAAGAATGAGCGGCTTCACTTTCACTTTTCACTTTCACGCATTGGAGAAGGAAATGGCAACCCACTCCAGTGTTCTTGCCTGGAGAATCCCAGGGACAGAGGAGCCTGGTGGGCTGCCATCTATGGGGTTGCACAGAGTCGGACACGACTGAAGCGACTTAGCAGCAGCAGGATAGGTTTTACACCTTAACCAGATGACTGAAAGTTTTACAGGTGACCGAGTTCCCAGGAGAGGTATCCAAAATGCATAAAAGGGTCTAAGTTATGCTTTTTGTTGTGGAGCCACGTCACGAGACATTTAAAAAATGATTAACCCACGGGTAAAGAAGACAATGGAGGCATCTTACGTTTATGAAGCAATTTCTATAAGACTCCTACTTTCGGCTATGTTTAAATACACACTGAGTAGCAGTCACTCCCTGAAACCCTCATCTCTTTTCATCAATAATCAAACATGAAGACTCTCACTGTTAATTATGTATCCAACTTCTCGAAAAATACTGCAGCTTCGGTCAATGAAGCTTAAAATAGAAATAAACATGAGATAACGCATTGCATTATATCTTGTATGTGCCCCCATTTCCTCCTAACCATGACTGCTTAACTCCAATGATGACAGAGAATCAATCTCCACCATTTAATTAATACTGTCATGTGAAAGCATATATAATCCGGGCAAAACAAGTGAAGTACTGCAATCAGTGTCCCTAGAGTATGACTTTCAATGAACTTTGACTCCATTAATAGCTTGCATCATTATTCAATAATTGTTGCCCTGAATTAAAAATCTTTGTTCTGAAATTCACAGTCAATTGCAAGGATACTGCATTACACAAATCGAATGATCCAAGTGGATGCTTTGCTCCATAAGTAATTTTTTCAGGTTAAAGAATAATCAGATGATTATAAAAAATAAACTACATGCAAGTCTTAAGATTTAAACTATATGTATTTTTATCCTGGAAGAACACAAGCAAAATTTTAGTGCACTGATTTTTATGAAACACACCAAACTTTCCACTTCATGATTTAACCATTCATGGCACTTAAGAGAAGTCGGGAATTCTCTCTTGTTTAATAACAACCCACTTCTCGAAAAGAAATACCTAATAATTTTCTTTGCTTGATCAATAGACATCACAAATTGTTTAATTCACTTGAAAATATGCTGGTTTTAATGCTTAAACATAAACATACACAAGCATGTGTACCCTATGTGTGGATATACACAGACACAGACTGTGGGGTTTAGAGAACTTTTGTGGCTCATCTCCTCTTACATGAAGTTTCAGACGGTTTTGCCTACTTTTTCTGCATTCTTCTAGGTAAAATTCTTCAAACAAAATAAATTTGCCATGCTGCTGCTAAGTCGCTTCAGTCGTGTCCGACTCTGTGCAACCCCATAGACGGCAGCCTACCAGGCTCCCCCATCCCTGGGATTCTCCAGGCAAGAACACTGGAGTGGGCTGCCATTTCCTTCTCCAATGCATGAAAGTGAAAAGTGAAAGTGAAGTCGCTCAGTCGTGTCTGACCCTTAGCGACCCCATGGACTGCAGCCTACCAGGCTCCTCTGTCCATGGGAGTTTCCAGGCAAAGAGTACTGGAGAGGGTTGCCATTGCCTTCTCCGAAATTTGCCATATCAAGACATAATTAGCAATCGCCATGGAAAAAGAACATTGATGCAATTTATTTACTCATTCATTCATTCATTCAATATATACTTAATAAATACTTGCCAAAATGCCAGAGAATATGCTAGGTGCTAGAAGTAAATTGGTGAGCAAACAATCAAACAGGATCCATGCTTCCATACAGCTACAAACTTGTGGGAAAGACTTTGACATTAAAGAATCACACACACAAACTTATAATATGGTAAGTGCTATGAAGGAGAGATACATGTGCTGTGACAGCATGCAATGGGAAGAAATTACTGAGTCAATGAGGTGATGAGAGAGAACTGAGTTGAGGTCTTAAGGAAGAGTAGAGGTTAACTAGAAAAAAAAGTGGGGGCCATAGGAACAGCCCAGGCAAACTTCTTGATATAGCCACTTTAGAAGACAGTTTGGTAGTTTCTTATAAAACTACACATATCTAAACATAATATGACCACTTTGGGTATTTACCCAGAGGAGCTGACATTTATGTCCATAAAAAAACCCCACACAGATGTTTATAGTAGTTTTATTCATAATTGCCAAAACTTGGAAGCAACCAATGTCCCTGAGTAAGTGAATGGTTAAATAAACTCTGGTACATCCAGATAATGAAATATTGTGTTGAGTCACTTCAGTCATGTCCGACTCTTTGCGACCCCATGGACTACAGCCCACCACGCTCCTCTGTCCATGGGATTCCCCAGGCAAGAATGGAATATTACTTAGCATTAAAAAGAAGTGAGCTATGAAGCCATGAAAAGATATGGAGGAAACCTAACTACATATTACTTAGTGAAAGAAGATAATCTGAAAGGAGGCATGCTATATGATTCCAACTCTATGACACTGTGGAAAAGGCAAAACTATGCTGACAGTAAAAAGATCAATGGCTGCCAGGGACTGAAGGAGAGAAAGGTTTACTAGGTGGAGCACAGAGAATTTTTAGGGCAATGAAGCTACTCTGTATGACACTATAATGGTGGATACATGTCATTATACTTTTGTCAAAACCAACACCAAGTGAAGCTAATGTAAATTATGGACTTTGGGTGATAAAGATATGTTAATATAGGTTCCTTGTTTGTAATATATACCACCCTGGTGCAGGAGGTTGATAGAAGGGAAGGCTGTACATGTCTCGGGGTAAAAGGTATATGAGAACTCCTCATACTTCCTGCTCAATTTTGCTGAAAAATGTAAAATTGCTTTTAAAAAATCTACTTTAAAATCAAATAAACACATAACACAATCCTTGAGGTAGGATTGAGCCTGACACTGCTGCCAAGACCACTGATTGCAAAAACTAAGGAGGACATGCTTTCAGAATAAAGGAAATAAAAACAAAATTAGGCGAGAATGTGTGCATTGAAACAAACTCAAGTTCAGGCTGTGAACTGCTTCAGCTTGCCTTTCTCATCTCCTTTCATATGCATGAGCTTTGAAATACATACTGGGGAGTGCAAGTGCACACACACAAACACATGAGCAGGAACACACACACACCCACACACACACACACTTCATGGTAGGGAGCCAGACCAATTCAAAGATAAATGATCAGAAAGGGACAGAAAGAGAATCTATGCATAAAATTTGCAAAAAATATAGATGGACTTCAGATGTTATTCTTCATAGTCTCAAATAAATCACATGTGATCATGTGAAAAGAGGGCTTCTCAGGTGCCTCAGTGGTAAATAATACACCTGCAATGCATAAGACACAGGAGACATGGGTTCTATCCTTGGGTTGGAAAGATCCACTGGAAGAGGAAACGGCAACCCACTCCTGTATTCTTGCCTGGAAAATTCCATGGACAGAGAAGCCTGGTGGCCTACAGTCCATGGGGTCACAAAGAGTTGGACACGACTGAGCAACTGAGCATGAGGGCATGTAAAAAGAGATCAAAGAAGGTATACTCTTAAACTAGAAGAACTAAAAACAGTGATATCAGTACTTTGATGATAAGCATGGGATAGTGAGGGGTGGCATGAGCTTCATCCTCTTCTATCATAGCAGGAAGTCAATAGACAGTATCTAAAATAGATAAGGTAAGACACAGCAGTATAAGCATATTACTTGAAGATAAGGAGCAAACTACCAGACAAAATAGTTAAAAGAGGTTGCCACTGGTAAACAACACTAGGGATGGAAAGAGATGGGGCATGTTATGGTCACTATTTATTACAAGCCTTTCTATACCACTAACCTTAACTATATACATATCCTATTTCAATAAAACTAAAATCCTTTTAAGAAAAAAAAAAAAAGAAAACCTCTTTAAGGAAAAAAAAAAAATTCCTGGGGACTTCTGTGGTGGCCCAGTGGTTAAGAATTCGCCTTGCAATGCACAGCACCAGGGTTCTATCCTTGGACTGGAAAGATCCTACATTCCACGGAGCAACTAAGTCCTAGAGCCACAACTACTAAAGCCCAAGTGCCTAGAGTCTGTGCTCCACAACAAGAGAAGCCACCACAATGAGAAGTCCATGCACCACAACTAGAGAGGCGCCCGCACCTACTACAGCTAGAGAAAGCCTGAACACATCAACGAAGACCAGCCAATTAAATAAAGAAAAGAAAAAAATTCTTTCAAGATCCTTTAAGAAAAACAAATGACGAAAGAAAAGGAAGAAGTATAAACCATGCTGGAAGAGTTCTAGAAAGAAAAGATGAAAAATATAAATAAAATTTACAAAGGAGGCAACAACAATAAAGAGAATAAAACATTTGAAAAAGTTAGGGGCAAGGTTGATACCCTTGAGGAAGTCAAATAAAACAAAATTGCAACAACAATATGTCATAATTACAGAGACGACAACAGATACAGAAAATAAAGGAGAGCCGAACAGTGGAGTTCAATTCAGTTCAGTTCAGTTGCTCAGTCGTGTCTGACTCTTTGCTAGCCCATGGACTTCAGCATGCCAGGCCTCCCTGTCCATCACCAACTCCCAGAGTTCACTCAAACTCATATCCATTGAGTCCGGTGATACCATCCAACCATCTCATCCTCTGTTGTCCCCTTCTCCTCCCACCTTCAATCTTTTCCAGCATCAGGGTCTTTTCAAATGAGTCAGCTCTTTGCATCAAGTGGCAAAAGTATTGGAGTTTCAGCTTCAACATCAGTCCTTTCAATGAATATTCAGGACTGATCTCCTTTAGGATGGACTGGTTGGATCTCCTTGCAGTCCAAGGGACTCTCAAGAGTCTTCTCCAACACCACAGTTCAAAAGCATCAATTCTTCGGCGATCAGCTTTCTTTATAGTCCAACTCTCACATTCATACATGACTACTGGAAAAACCACAGCCTTAACTAGATGGACTTTGTAGGCAAAGTGATGTCTCTGCTTTTTAATACGTTGTCTAAGTTGGTCATAACTTTCCTTCCAAGGAGTAATCATCTTTTAATTTCATGGCTGCAGTCAACATCTGCAGTGATTTTGGCGCCCAAAAGAATAAAGTCTGCCACCGTTTCCACTGTTTCCCCATCTATTTACCATGATTGATGTGACCAGATGCTGTGATCAGTGCACAGTGGAGTGATGTAGCCAAAGTCCCAGAAAAGTCCAGGTTAGTACCCGGCTCTCCCCTCCTACAACAAGTGAGTTTTTAATAAACTCACTTATTTAGCAGAGTTCAAAAATCTCAGAATTCAGTATCTAGCCAGATAATCACTTCAGTTTGTCAAGAATGCTGTGAAAAGTTTGGGGATTTTATTTTATTTTATTACTCTAACCTTGTTTTCTATAGAAAGTCTACCTTGATTATGTGCAAGAACAGAAATGCTAGCAAATACTATGATATTTGAATAGACTGTTGCATCTAAAAGTAACCTGTATAAACACATCAGTAGTGGACTAAAAGAAAAAGTTATTTCTGAAAAGAAAAAAAAAAAAGAATTTAAAATAAACTGAGACACACTCTTCTCTACTTCATAAAATTTCTCTGATATTTCACCCATCTAAGTATCCAGCCAGCACAGTATCACATGAGAATTCAATCATTTTGCATCAACAAAATATTTACCATATACAGAAATTATACAACTATTTTCCTAACCAGTGGCTAATTTTCCCTCTTATCCTACAGTGGGGTAGCTGAATCATGGGGTGTTATACGTTATCCAAAAATTCATTAGCCCTTCAAACTCAGGGCACTAATTCACACAAAGCAACAAGAGAAAAAAATGGAAATTTCTTTTTTGCTCATCAAAGGCAATCAACTTAAATTTTAAAATATCAAGAAGAACATAGCAGACAGGACAGCAAATCAGAAATTTGTAATAAAAATCATGATATGTATGAATTCTAACCACTTGACTATTATACATTCTATCATTAAAAAGACATAAAGCGTCCTTGGTTCAGTATCTTATTTTTTCAATACAATAGAGACAAAAGTCAATCCAGTGAATTCCTTGGGGACAAATGGCTTTATTCGTCCTACCTGGAAGGCTGCGTTGCATCAGAGTAAGCCTAGGTAGCTGAATGACAGCTTATCTGCATTTGAAAAGAACTGTTAGGATATGGGAAAGGTTCCAGAGTCCCCTATCAGACCTCACTTATAAATGACACTTAGCAACTTTCTTACCAAATTCCCACCAAAAATTCAGAATACTGAGACAAATGTCAAGGTACAAAGACATAGAATCCCTTAAGACTACCTAAAAAGACCATAAAAGTTCCAGGAAGTCTACACCTGTATAAAGTTTTCCAAAAAATCTGTAATTACAAGAACTCAATCACTATATTTTAAAATAATTCCCTACTTTTCCATTTCCACAAAATAAAATTTCCATATTCAATAAATGCCTTAATCTCTCATGGAAAGGAAGTTATAATAAATTAATTTGTGATTAGTCAAATCTGAAAAATGAGAATACGATCTGCCTGACTACCATAGTCATCCAGTAAGCAATTTGAAGGTATGTTGGTCCCTCAACTATGCCCAGAAATGGCAAAGAAGTGACATGCTCTCTAGAATTTCATTTCAGAGCATGGAAAATGAGCCTTCACTGTATAGTACTGTACAGATAATAGTAAGTGTAAGGTCGGACCCCGGTGGCCATATTGGCTTCTCCTTCCTGGTGGCCATCTTGGCTTCTTCTTCTCCTCTTCATTTCCCACAGGCGGAAAAAGTCCCGCCAAACCGCTGAAGAGTCTCTGACACAACAGCTCTCGACCAAAATCAACCCTCCCTCCTAACCTCCAGAGCGACCAACCCAGTCTCGCCACCTCGACTAGCTGACCTATGAGAGACCACCACTCCAGACCTCGCCTTTTTTAGGAAGAATTATGCTGCTCCTTACTGAGAGGCTATATAAGTCGCTCTCTGCCTTTGTTCAGTGTGGACTTCTTGACCTCGCTCTGTTAGGTCTTGGGGTTCCACCTGGGGGCGCCTGCCATTAAAGCCTGCTACATTATCTATCTGGCGTCTGGGTTCTTTTATTAAACAGCATTGGGCTGTTTTGACCTTACATTTGGCGCCCAAAGTGGGGCTTGAGGTGAGAGCGACCCCGCCAGCCATGGGGCCTGTGGCTCCCTCTGGCCTAACCTGTGCCCTGGGCTGAGTCATCACCTCGATAGGACCACTCAACCGTCCGGCAGAACAAGGGGTAAGTTCCTCAAGTCAGGCTTTGGGGTGAGCTTTCCCTTTGGCGAGGGATCCTAGGGAGTCCGATATTTCTCACGGGCCGGGCCCACCCAGAAATCACAGCTGCGTCTGGCTCCCTCCCGCAGGCCAGACCTGCTCCTCATCACCAGTCGATCTCGGAGATGTCTGTTTAAGCTGCTGTGGCCCTCCTCGCTGGGGTGCTGAGTCACTCAGGGATGCATGACTGATTCGCCCCTAAGCCTAATTCCGCTGCTCGCCATGGGGACTGCCACTTCCAAGCCCCACCAAGTCTGGTCAATCCTCTTAGAGTGCCTCCCGCTGCTGCTGCTGCTGCTAAGTCACTTCAGTTGTGTCCGACTCTGTGTGACTTCATAGACGGAAGCCCACCAGGCTCCCACGGCCCTGGGATTCTCCAGGCAAGAACACCGGAGTGGGCTGCCATTTCCTTCTCCAATGTGTGAAAGTGAAGTCGCTCGCTCAGTCTGTCCGACCCTTAGCGACCCCACGGACTGCAGCCTACCAGTCTCCTCCATCCATGGGATTTTCTAGGCAATAGTACTGGAGTGGCTTGCCATTGCCTTCTCCGACAGTGCCTCCTGCTGCTGCTGCTGCTGCTAAGTCACTTCAGTCGTGTCCGACTCTGTGTGACCCCATAGATGGAAGCCCACCAGGCTCCCCCGTCCCTGGGATTCTCCAGGCAAGAACACTGGAGTGGGTTGCCATTTCCTTCTCCAATGTGTGAAAGTGGAAAGTGAAAAGTGAAAGTGAAGTCGCTCAGTCGTGTCCGACCCTTAGCGACCCCACGGACTGCAGCCTACCAGGCTCCTCCATCCATGGGATTTTCTAGGCAATAGTACTGGAGTGGCTTGCCATTGCCTTCTCCGGACAGTGCCTCCTAGCCAACCTCAAAACTTTACATCTCTCTCGAGACATCCGCCATAAGCGGTTGACCTTTCTTTGTTCCGAAGCCTGGCCCCAATATTCTCTTGATAACAGCTCACAATGGCCATCAACGGGGACTTTTGATTGTAACATCCTCCGTGATTTAGATAATTACTGACAAAAGACGGGAAAAGGGTCTGAAATACCCTAGTAACAGCCCTAGACACAGGCTTTAGTGGCGATTGCGCCCCCGCCCCTCCCCTCCCCCTATACTTTCTTTCCCCCTCCCAAATCCTTCTCCCCCTTTCCCCTTCTGGCCCCTCGCTGCCAGCCAGACAAAACATTGTCCACACAAACCAAGGAAAACGCCGCCCTCACAGTTCCTCCAGAAGACCTGATGGCACCCCGCCTTCCGCTTCTGTTACTTTCTCAACTCCCTCTTCCTAGCTTCCCCAACCCCTCCCTCATTAAGACTTTCAATGCCTTCTCCGCAGCCTTCTCACTCAAGAGATGGCTCCCCCGAGGCGCCACCAGGGGACTCCCTCTGTTCCGTCACTCTACCCACCCCAAAAGAGAGACAGGCCATCTGGGCAGCAGCCAAAATGGTAGCTGACCAGCAACATCTGGCAAATCCAGCAGATCCCGCCCAACCCCCTGGGGCAGCTGCCTAACAGAGACTAACAGGAGGGGCAATGGGGGAGGGCCAGTTTCTGATACTTGTTGGAATGTTTGCTGGAGGGGATGAAAAATACCTCTCTCAAGGTTATTAACATGCTAAAACTAGATAAAGTAACCCAGGGTCCAAATGAAAACCCTGCAGCCTTCCTTAACAGGCTGACTGAGGCTCTCACCACTTAACCCGCATCACCCCCAACTCCCCAGCAGGGGTCAGCACCCTGGCTAATCGCTTTACATCTCAGTCAGCTCCAAACATCAGAAAAAAGCTATCCAAGGTTGAGGACAGGCCTCAGACCCCCCTTCGAGACCTGGTAAAAATGGCCTTTAAAGTATATAATGCCCAGGAAGATGCAGCCAAAGCCAGCCGTAAGGCAAGGTTTAAACAACAGACCAAACTGCAGGCCAACCTCCTTGAGAGGCATATCCAGACACTGGTAACAGCCCTGTGGCCGGCCACAGAACAAAAGATGGGTCCCCAGAAGCCGCCTCCAGGAGTCTGCTTCAAATGTGGCCACAAGAGTCATTGGGCCCGCCAATGCCCAAATCCCAAGTTTCCAACCAGGCCATGCCCTCGCTGTAAACAAAAGAGGCACTGGGTGAGTGGCTGCCCTCAGGTGGCCCAGACCTCGACCTCGCCAGGTCGGGGCTTGGGCCCCCAAAGGGGTACCTCGTCCTCGCCTCCCGCCTTGGAACTTCTCGACCTCGATGAAGACTGACGACGCCCAAACCCAGGGACCCCCATAACACAAGCCGAGCCCAGGGTAATGCCTCAAGTGGCGGGTAAGTCTATCAATTTCTTGATAGATACGGGGGCTACTTACTCTGTTCTTCCCTCCTTCGGGGGCACTCTACTCCCTTCCCAGGTCTCGGTGGTGGGTATAGATCGCAAGCCCTCACACCCCCTACAGACTGGACCACAGCCTTGTCAGCTCAACCATCACCTATTCACCCACTCCTTCCTAATATTTCTTTCATGTCCCACTCAGCTATTAGGACGAGACATTATAACTAAGCTCAAAGCCACCATACATCTGCCTTTCTCACGCCCTTACTCCCCCACCCTACCTCTACTCCTCCTTTGTGTCTCTGAATCTTCCTTTATAGACCCCACAGTATGGGATACCGAGGTCCCCACTTAAGGGAATGTGTATGTTCAGTAAAGAAGGTATGAAAAATGAAGTTAAAACAGATGGGTACAGAAAGTGATAAGAAGGTTTGATGGAAAGTATATTTTATGAAGGGAAAAGGAAGTAGGTCTGACTTACAGGTGACTGTTCAAGGATGGGAAAACAAATGGGTGCAGAAAGTGATAAGAAGGTTTGATGGAAAGTAGACACCAAGGAAAGAGTTTTTATGTATAGATAAAAGTTTTCTTGAGATGTTGAACTGCCTTTGATAATGGATTTTAAGTTTCTTTACCTCTGAAGTGATCTGTTCTATGTTTCCCTTTAAAATCTTCTTCATTACTTTGGCTAAGTGAATATATTATTTCACAGTGATCTACATGATTCTATTTGACTGAGTGTTATAAACCCTTTTGATATTTGCCGACAAAACTGTTAAATTGCATGGGAAATATTGTTGGAGGAATGATGAGTCTTCTCAGGTTATACTGTACGGGTGATGCTACTTATATAAATATCCTAGAAATTATGTGAAATTCATGAAAATCTGACAAGTCCTGATAAAGTGTTGGCAGTTATAATTCTAGTTATCATGTTAAAATGTTACAAGTCACAGCAATGACCAGGCTACTTTGTAAGTTATAATTTAATTAGATTTTAAACATGCCTTGTATGGTTTCACTCTCATGCCTTTTAAAAAATACTGCTAGTTCTTCAAGATTTATGGAAAAGACTTTTCTAAGATTAACTGTTAAATTTTTTTGTTTGCTATCTGATAAATTGGTAACAGACACTCTCTATGTTAAGAGAACACAGTTTTCTTAGAATGAATCTTTCAATAACAGATTATGAATTTCTTTGCCTTTAAGTGATTCATATTTGCTTTTAAAATCTTTTGTTACTTTAGTAAAGTAAATAGATGTTATTTAAGATTATAGTACATGTAAAAGCTCATTCCCTTATACAAAAACTCTGTTAGACTTGTGCTATCCTAATGTCCTTAAACCATGGCAACAGTCTACTTAAATTCGGGAATTAAAAACAATAGCTGAAAATCAGAGTCAGGGCTATGGGAAACCCAAGACGGCCTCTTGGCTTTTCCCAGCTCCCTGATTAACCTCATTTTTATTTGATGGATTAAAGCCTTCCTGGCTACAGGGTTAATGCCTCCATAATGAAAAATCACTGAATATTAAGTTTTGTAAATTGTTAAACTAAGGTTCTAGTTTTGTTAGTTAAAGTCTAGTGTTTACTAAGATTCACTGCTGAGACAGTTCCTTGTTACGTGATATTGCTAAAAAATTTACTTAAGTTATTAAAAAGGACACTCTAAGTTCGTTTCTAAGGCTTATCTCAGTAACCAATCTTCAGATAAAGGTCAGATGCTCCATAATGTACAACGAGGTGATTAACACCAGGCTATAGTCATTTAAAAAATGAAGTCAGATGACTTGGGGTATACCAGGCTTTATCTAATGAAAGTTCTTGACTTATGATTCTTACTTTACTAATAACTGCTAGCTATGGCTATATTATTTTCTATGTCACTTGTTTCAGAAGATTATTTCTTAAAACTTTAACAAATGTGTGACTGAGCCTGTGATATAATGCTGATATGCAATTCCATATGAGATCAATGATTGTAATAATGTAACTCTAGATATGGGAAGAAGCAACAAGAGGGAATATTTTCCTGGACTAAGAGGCTAGTAAGACAGTGTGGTCCAGAGAATTTTGCTACTTGCAAGGCCTGGTCCAATTTTAGCACACTGAGTGGCCCATCCGTGGAATCTTCCCTAGACCTGGGAATGAGCCTTCCCAGCACCGCGTGACACAATGGCCATGAGATGGCCCCCGAACATGGTCAAATATGTGGCTATGAAGGGACCCTGCTGACTGGAAGTTGGTACTTGCCAGCTGCCTCTACAAAGATTACATCATGACCACTGCAAGCTGCTGACCTTCAACACCCCCTGAAAGGAGTTCAGGGTGGAAATCAGAAATAAGGCACTCTGTGCTCTGGGAAAAAACCCAGAAGAACAGCTTTCAGATAGTCAGATGTTTTCAGGTAAAGATTTTATGAGCCCAAATTATTGCATCTTCTCATACCTAGAGAAACATTAACGTCATAAACCAATGTCTGGTCCTGGTTCTCCTGATAGCCCCTGAGCAGCTTTTCTACTTCTATTAATCTTTGGGCCACGTACCTTTAACTTTCTTGTTAAGTTTGTTTCTTCCAGGATGCAACAAATCTCCAAGTAGTAGTATGACAAGAATATTCCCTGACCAACCCCTAGACAATTCTGAAACAAGTCACCTTCTGCCGGCAGCACTCACACACATCTGAACAACTCCCCACTCCAAGAGAAGTCTCACGCCATTCAAGCTGATATACTGTAGGCCGTAACTGCTTTCCAATCTCCCAGACCCCCCACTACCACCTCTCGGAGCCTATCTGCCCTATTTCACACTCCTCCAATCCCTTCTACAGGAACACGCAGACCACACCCTGCCCCAGCCCATTAGCGATGCAGATCGGGAGCCTCCATTAACTACCTTGGCTCCGGGAGACCAGGTTCTCTTAAAGACGCTGACACCTAAACTCCTCCAACCGCAGTGGACTGGCCCTTTCACGGTGATTCTCACCACTCCCACAGCAGCCAAACTCTTGGGACACGAACCATGGTATCACATCACCAGGCTTAAACGGGCCCATGCACATGACTTTCTCCCTCCTCAGTCCACAAATACCCATACCTACACTTCCAAGAACTGTACAAGAAAGATCTTTACGACCAAGATAGTCACGATAACGTGATCACTGACCTAGAGCCAGACATCTTGGAATGTGAAGTCAAGTGGGCCTTAGAAAGCATCACTACTAACAAAGCTACTGGAGGTGATGGAATTCCAGTTGAGCTATTTCAAGTCTTGAAAGATGATGCTGTGAAAGTGCTGCACTCAGTATGCCAGCAGATTTGGAAAACTCAGCAGTGGCCACAGGACTGGAAGAGGTCAGTCTTCATTCCAATCCCAAAGAAAGGCAATGCCAAAGAATGCTCAAACTACCGCACAATTGCACTCATCTCACACGCTAGCAAAGTCATGCTCAAAATTCTCCAAGCCAGGCTTCAGCAGTATGTAAACCGTGAACTCCCAGATGTTCAAGCAGGTTTTAGAAAAGGCAGAGGCACCAGAGATCAAATTGCCAACATCCGCTGGATCATGGAGAAAGCAAGAGAGTTTCAGAAAAACATCTACTTCTGCTTCATTGACTATGCCAAAGCCTTTGACTGTGTCGATCACAATAAACTGTGGAACATTCTGAAAGAGATGGGAATACCAGACCACCTGACCTGCCTCTTGAGAAACCTGTATGCAGGTCAGGAAGCAACAGTTAGAACTGGACATGGAACAACAGACTGGTTCCAAATAGGAAAAGGTGTACGTCAAGGCTGTATATTGTCACCTTGCTTATTTAACTTATATGCAGAGTACATCATGAGGAACGCTGGGCTGGAAGAAGCACAAGCTGGAATCAAGATTGCTGGGAGAAATATCAATAACCTCAGATATGCAGATGACACTACCCTTATGGCAGAAAGTGAATAGGAACTCAAAAGCCTCTTGATGAAAGTGAAAGAGGAGAGTGAAAAGGTTGGCTTGAAGCTCAACATTCAGAAAACAAAGATCATGGCAGAAGACTCTTGAGAGTCCCTTATACTGCAAGGAGATCCAACCAGTCCATTCTAAAGGAGATCAATCCTGGATGTTCATTGGAGGGACTGATGCTAAAGCTGAAACTGCAATACTTTGGCCACCTCATGCAACGAGTTGACTCACTGGAAAAGACTCTGATGCTGGGAAAGGTTGGGGGCGGGAGGAGAAGGGGACGACGGAGAATGAGATGGCTGGATGGCATCACCGACTCTGTGGACATGAGTTTGAGTGTACTCCGGGAGTTGGTGATGGACAGGGAGGCCTGGCATGCTGTGATTCATGGGGTTGTGGAGAGTCGGACACGACTGAGCGACTGAACTGAACTGAACACTTCCAAAGTTTCCGGGCCTGCCAGACTCACTATAACCAAAATACCCCTTACGCCCATAGGCGAGTAGTGACTATCGAGCTCAGCTGGTGGGACTTGCTTCTAGTCATCCTTCTGGCCATACTTTTTGCCATAGGCCTCGCTTCAATCGCCCCACCGGAGTGGTCCTTTGCTCTCCACCTCTTTCTGTCCCTCGCCTACATCGTAGGTTGCGCTATACTTCTGGGGTGCTACTATTTTTTGTAGTGACCTACCTCTCTACATGTCTCTCACCTTAGCCAGTCTTGAAAACTTTCTGTCTGACCTCCTGCAAGACCTCTGGCTTACCACTCCTATAACTGACTTCAATTCTCTCACCCAGGCTATCATTGAACTTTGGCTACAGGGAAACTTCCTTCTTTATACCGACACACAGATCAACTTTTATACCTTAGTTCTCCTCTGCCCAATAACTTAATCAGCCATACTTGCTCTGTGGCCTCTTCTGACTACTCTAAGTCAAGCGCTCCTGATCCTGACCATACTGCTAGCTGCATGTATTGCCAAGCCCCACCAACCCTTTAATCACTCCAACAGGTAACAGGAGCAGGCACATGTGTTATATCTCCAGGAGCTCGAGCCCCTGTGGGGTTATGTAGCAGAACCCTTTCAGTGCCCAACAGCTCTTACTATTCTGCCCCCACTGGGTGGTGGGCTTGCTCAACGGGTTTTACTCCCTGTATTCACGGCACCATTATAAATTCTGGCCAGCTGTTTCCTAAAGTGACCTGTTATGAAGAGACTCAGATGGAACCGGCATTTTCCCCTCTCACGTCTAGGACTAGATGAGCTATCGGAGCAGCCGCAGTTCTCTTGTCATCCATGGTAGGGCTGGGCATAGCCGGGGCTATAGGGGTAGGAACCTCAGCCCTGATCCTACATGACAGAAATTATAAAATCCTGCACTCAGCCATTGACTCAGACCTTAAACATTTAGAACAGTCCCTGACTAAATTAGAAGAATCTCTAAATTCCCTAGTGGAGGTAGCTCTACAAAACAGATGAGGGCTGGATCTCCTCTTTATGCAACAAGGGGGCCTCTATGCGGCTTTGGGAGAACAATGCTGTTTTTATGTCAACCATTCTGGAGTCATTAAAGACTCCATGGCTTTGCTGAGATGCCATATTAAAGAGAGAGAACCCAAAGAGAGCAGATGGTACGAACAACTGTTCAGCAGGTCTCCTTGGTTGACGACTTTAATCTCAGCCTTGATGGGTCCACTTGTCATCTTCCTCCTCTTGTTAACAATCGGGCCCTGCATTATCAACAAGCTGACCAATTTTGTCAGGGAATGGGTAAATTCAGTTCAACTTATTGTCCTGAGGTCTCAGTACCAGCCTATGCAATTAACAGGGACTCAGGATTGAATCTAGATAAGCTACCAGTGAGGGAGGGAAGAGTTGAAGAGCTCAAACAACAATGATGGAATGCCAGGCTGAAGACCCAAGACCATGTTAGCCGGTCGGAATTAAACCTGCTTTTATTCTTGCAGTCACTTTACTCACATTGCTCTTCAGCCCACATACCAACAGCTGCAAAAGATGACCTGAAATGCCAACAGACAGAAAATGATGATGACCACGAATTCCAGACTCCTGCCTAAAGACCCTGAGTCCCTGGGAACACCGGGGCCTGGCCATGACCCAAAAGCCCCACGACGCCCCTTTCCAGCAGGAAGTAGCCAGAGACGACAACGTCGCCCCCTATCCTATCAAAAGGGTCGGAATGTAAGGTCGGACCTCGGTGGCCATCTTGGCTTCTCCTCCCTGGTGGCCATCTTGGCTTCTTCTTCTTCTCCTCTTCATTTCCCGCCGGTGGGAAAAAGTCCCGCCAAACCGCTGAAGAGTCTCTGACGCAACAGCTCTCGACCAAAATCAACCCTCCCTCCTAACCTCCAGAGCGACCAACCCAGTCTCGCCACCTCGACTAGCTGACCTATGAGAGACCTCGCCTTTTTTGGGAAGAATTATGCTGCTCCTTACTGAGAGGCTATATAAGTCGCTCTCTGCCTTTGTTCAGCGCGGACTTCTCGACCTCACTCTGTTAGGTCTTGGGGTTCCGCCTGGAGGCGCCTGCCATTAAAGCCTGCTACATTATCTATTTGGCATCTGGGTTCCTTTATTAAACAGCATTGGGCCGTTTCGACCTTACAGTAAGTAGGTGGGGTTACTCTTTAAAAGTTGATTTAAGTGAAGAATTATTAAAAGTAAAAATTATTTTCAACATTTTATTGTAATCTACAACATGAAATATACTCCATCCATTAATCTTCTGATACAGAACTAAGGCCTTTTAATATATGCTCCATAGCAAGAGTTCAGAGCAGTCTTCCTTTCATAAACAACACCTTCAATGCATTCCTTACTATCTGCATTGTCTTTAGATTTTTCTGCATTTTCGTTAGATTTTTGTTATTTTACTCCAGACTTTCAGTTGCCTCATCTGTGCTTAATGCAATGGGCTATCTTTTCAGCTGACTTAAACACTTCTACTTAATTTTCATACAAGTATTTATTTTTTCTCAAACTCACAGTTCATCAGTTTCATGATGTTTAAGTAAATTACATAATTACAATAGCAATTATAGATGACAATATCGGTTTGGGAACAAATAAACCAACTTTTTGGTAAGCAATTCAACAGATAGGAACAGAAGGCAGTTTCTAAATTATTAGAAACCAATGCTTTTAATGCTATCCATCATTTGCCTCAATAATCAAACTGTCTAAGCTTATAAATTGCATTAACCATTTGTGGGTAAGAAATATGAAATGATTTTTTATTAGTTAATTACTGCTTATATTAACCCATTTTGTAATATATCCTTCTCTCAAAAGGTCATATACAAGCAGTCACAAACTTAGAAGAACCACTCTTCTTGTCCTATTTGCCTACCCTCAATTCCAGAAGCCTCTTTGCTGCGCTCATGGAAGCAGTCATGAATAAAGAGAAGCTCTGAGAGAGATGGGCTCATAAGTGAAGAGGCAAGACTTGAAAAGTAGAAAGAGCTTAGAGCCGATTATTTCCAAGGAAGAATCTTAAATCAGAGCTGATTATATAACCACCCACTCCCCTAAAACAATCTTTCATTGTCTAACTTTATTCACTTTCTTGTGCTACCTGCTGGATATTTTACCAAGCGATACATTTTTGTTAAGAGCCATCTTTTAAAAATAACAATAACAAAGCACCTGCAGAAACAATTTTAGCATAACTTAGCTCCTGATACTTAGGAGAGAGAAGTTGTATGACAGAAAGGAGGAGCTTAGAAAGAGGAGGTAGGGAATTTTGGAATACTGAGGAACATGGTTTGATCTGGGAGGGGGGAATCACAGAAGGAGGGTTGTCATCTGAAGGGAGGGGCCTCATTATATAGAAAAGGGGTACACAAAGGGATTTGGGGAATCCAAAAGACAAAATTCACCAATTTCAAAATACTGCCAAGGGTCAGCCTTGTACCTAGAAAAGAGACAGGAAGAATGATTGATCCTATACCGCAGGGGAGATGATTGCTCCCAGAGCCCAGACTCATACTATTAATAAAACAATGCACATGAAATGCACATTAAGTGGGATTTGAAAAGGGGGAGCTACCCTGGGAACCTAACCTCCCTGAATAACATGTTTCCAAAGAAACAATGTTTTCAGAGATATAAAAAAGAAAAATGTCTTACACTTTTTGGAATACAATGTGTTCCTAGTGTCCATAGTACTAAACAATACTCACAGGGCAAAACTGAAAATGTAGGAGATTAAGGAAAGTTACCATTTGCAACAAAGCAGTGGTTGTCATTAAACCACCATCATGATATGCTACAGCAATGTGTCAACCTTTGCTAACCTTTGACCCTTTGGATAAAAATTGCACACACCAAAAGGATTTTGACACACCTCCACCCAGGGATTCTTTGTGCAACGCCTCCACCCAGGTTAGGTTAAGGTGAGGATATGCTATTTTCTGTCTATTCCAACTGTTAAGTCACAATTTTGTAGACTTTTTTTCAGCTTGCATTAAGAAAGCAGGTAGGTTTTTGAATATGCTTTTTCAATCTAAACACACAGACGGAGGACATTTTTATATCCTTCTCTAGGAGTCATCCTCTCCTCCCACATAGTAGAGAGGGTTTCTGGTCTAACAAGCTCACCTCAGTACCTAGCAATGATGTCTCACATTCATCTAAAGATACCGTGTCCAAAACCAAACTCCTCTTACCACCTATTTCCCCCTCTCCCTACTCTACCATGCCTGTTTTTCCTTCTCCATCCCAGATCCTACCCCAATTCAGTCAGTCACCAAGGCTGGCAGCTTCTACATACTAATCTTCACCCCTATTACCACTGGCCTAGTTCAGCTGTCCATTTCATATCTCTACTACTATTATAACTTCTCTGGTCTTCTAGTTTCCAATCTCACCTCTTTCCATTCGTTTTTCCTATTTTTTTAAAACTTTTTATCTTATATTGGGGAATAGCCAATTAAATGTTGTAACAGTTTCAGCTGAGCAGCAAAGGGACTCAGTCATACATATACATGTCTCACTATTTTTCAACTTTTGGATTCAGCGTTAAAAACTCAAATGCATATGGATTCTAAGTAGGTGATATAATTCAGTGATGCAGGAAAGTAAATGTCACCTAACACTAGACTCCAAGTTGAAATGCAATAAGGGGTGGATTGTGGTAAATCCAGGAATACTTGGCCCATTCAAATGGGATCTTATTCAAGGACACTGGACTGCTTGCTGACAGTCACAAGGGGAGATGTGTTCAGTATTACAAAATTAAGCTGATGTTTCAAGGGAGGCCAGAAATTTGGATTTATATGTGCAAACTTCCAATTTTTAAGAGCTGGCAAACAAATCAAAATGTAAAAATCATACTGCCAACACTGCAAACCAAACCAAACTAATCTGCAGGCCACATGTGACCTGCAGGGCTGCCATTTTGCAAACTGTGCATGACATCATTGGTTCTCCAACTTCAGGGTACAGAATCATCTGGGCATTTTATCAGTGCAGATTCCCAGGTCCCACACATGAAAATCCAAAAGGATTCTCAT
The DNA here is from genome assembly GCF_049115385.1 of Moschus berezovskii. Taxonomy (NCBI): domain Eukaryota; kingdom Metazoa; phylum Chordata; class Mammalia; order Artiodactyla; family Moschidae; genus Moschus; species Moschus berezovskii. The sequence goes on along the minus strand of NC_142488.1, from coordinate 85,008,535 downwards.
TCAGCTGGTTCACTGGAGCTCCAGAATATATGTGGGGTTTCTTTTAATAGCAAGTTTTTCTGGTGGCCTTCAGGCAAGTGGTCCTAAAACCACTTTTCAACAAACCTGTTTGAAAGGGAATCTAGGGGATTAGAGAGAATGAAAAAAATGGAAAATATATTTCTCATCCACTTAAAAGACCTTAAATATTTTTATCTGCTGTCCCAGGGAAATACAACTTAGTATCATATTTATTTCAACTTTAAACAATAGTGCTCATTCATTAACATATTTTCAAGTAACATATGAAACCAGTTAGGCTTATGAAGAAATTACTTTTTGCAATGTACTGGGTATCTCTCATTAATAGTAGGGCAATGACTATAATTACCATTAAAATATGTGTTCTAAAAAAATCAGGAATATTTCTTGCTTACTAAAAAAAATCTACTTTAAAGGTATTATTTGGCTTTTATTTTAATGTTTTAATTGATTCAGTCTATAAGAAAATCCTGAAACAGAGTATACCAAAGTCCATGAATTCATAGTGAACTTCTGTTTTGAATTCTGAATGCATATTTCCCATGGGGTATATGGGGGACAGGGAGAAAGAAATACCCAATGAGTCAGTTCCTAGCCTATTTCAACCCAAATTATTAATCTTTCCTGTCTCTAAAGCCCAGTCATTCATATGGCACTAATCAAATATTTATGTGTATACAAGTCATAAGACTTCCCAGGTGACTTAGTGGTAAAGCATCTGCCTGCCAATGCACGAGATGCAGGAGATGTGGAGTTCAATCCCTGGGTCAGGAAGATCCCCTGGAGGAGAAAATGGCAACCCATTCCAGTATTCTTGCCTGGAGAATCCCATGGACAGAGGAGCCTGGGGGGCTATAGTCCAAAGAATCGCAAATAGTCAGACATGACTGAGTGAGCACACACTCAAACAAGTCATATTCTCCTTATAATCCTTGATAACAAGCACCTATATTTCACAACTCAATACCCTTCAGAACTAAATGGAATATTAGGAAACTGAACTACACTACAACATTTACTGAATAAGGGAGTAACATCTAAGGGACCTTAAACTGTGTCCCCCACTATTAGGCAAAGGGCAGGGAGGAACGAGTAACAGAGGAAAAAGTTCAGGGCTCTCATCAGCCCCAACACTTGGGCAATAAAGTCACATGGTAGGGAGAGTGGGAGAGAAATTTGAGAAGTAAATTGTTTCCAGCACCACCACATTTATGGAGATCACTGAGAAAGAAACAAAACAGAGACTTACTCCTACTCGGGATTGGGTCACCAAGTCCCAAGGCAACATCAGTGGGAAGGGGAGGCAAAAAGCCAGGCAATATTTTTGGATGTGACATACCAGGGGAGCCCGTGCTCAAGGGCCTTTCATATGGCCATGTATTTATAACTCAGAGAATTCCTGTCCTCAGCTTTGGTAGTAATACCCTTCATACTTCAAGGGCTCAAAAGGGATTTCATAAGAATCACAAGTCTCTCATGAGAAAGTTGTCTACCAAAGATGATTCATGTCCTATAGACTGATGTCTTTTTAGAATAATTTTGTAATCCAACAAGGAGCATGAAAAATTTCCCAGCCTATACCTTGCAAAATAATGTCCTGTTTTTATAGCTACAAACCACTGCACAAAAAAATAATCATTCACTTTCAGTAAAACACGTGATAGGTAATACCTCTACACTCAAGACAGAGAAATAACCACAAAACATTCTATTTTGGCCTAAGTATCTTTGCCCTCAACTAAATGAAAACACTGAATAACAATTATGTATACAACAGAAAGAGAGTGGACTTTCAAGGGAGCAGCTAAATCTTAAAATCTTATATAAATATATATTCATACACACACATATATATGCATGTATAATGTATTATTAATAATTATAATTAATAATATATATTTGTGTTCAAATGTATGATATATATGTTCAAATCAACATAATAATTAATAAAATAATGATAATAAGTACTATTTCAATCACATGTTACAAAACCAGCTTTGTGCTAAGAACCAGAACTAGATTAACACATACTTTGATAGCCTGGGTATGTGAAATCCTTTGCATGTAGACAAATTTTCATTCCTCTGGCTCTTATCTCTAATTCATTTGGGTCTCTGTAGTAATAAAAGTTTTAAAAATTGTAGTAATATAACTAAGTTGACAGTATCTCTTAATAACAAGCTTACTTGTTTAAGTAACTTGACTTGAGTTCTTAAGGACTTGAGTTCAAATCACAGCCCTAAGATGACTTTGCCATAGTGGGAAGAAATGCATCTCTTCTTACATTGTCATAGGAGATTCACACGTGAAAATGGAAATAAACCAACAAATCATGATAATACTGGAGTGAGGGTACTTTTACCTAATTTTGTGTATCACAAATCTTGCGGCTTCTCTGGGATTATTCCGGGAACTATTCAGCCTAAAACATAACACATAAGTCTGACAGCAGCAGCCTTGTATGCTGAGCTACCTGACCTTTAGAGCAGTTATCTATGTGCAAAACAAAAACCACCACCAACAAGCAAAAACAAGAAACAAAAAACTTTAGACTTAGAGTCACTGATCTACAGAAGCAGTTGGGAGCGAGGGCCAATTAAATCACTGCCAAACAGTAAGTTATCAAAGTACCCTATTTAGGGGACATGTTTAGTTTCACAAGTTCAAAGTTGTCAAAGTATGCCAAAAGGTATCAGAATTAATAGATGCCTTTCTATTTACACTAGAAACAGGCCAATTACCACGGAGTCTTGACAAAAGATTTTAGACTTTGTGATATTTCCAATTATAACAAGTCTAAAGGAAGGTCTGATGGGAAGGAAGGCCTATCACCTCACTGCCCTGTTTGGATACTCTTCCAGGCCTACAGAAAGGAGTCCAAACTGTTTAGAGACACATCTGGCACTCACTGTGATGGAGCAGCTATCTCCCTTCTCACCACTCTCACTTGTACAACTGGGTCTCCCTGGCCTAACTCTTAAGGCCTTGAACTTGAGCCAACTCCCGAGCTCACTTGCAGTGGTGTGTAACTGTTCTCACTATAAGGAATACACTCTCTCCACTCTCTATCACTGTTTAAGCAGGACTTCCTGTACTTTAAGTCTCTTCTATTGCCCATCTTTCCATGAAGCCAGCCCTCCATTCATAACGCTTTTCACCTGTGCAGTAGCATTTACCACGTTCACCCTCCCACCTCTAGTTTGTACACACCAGACTCTCCAAAGCTGTGTTCCTAGTAGACTGGGACTATTGATTTTCATATCCTAATAATGTTTATCACAGTCCTGGGGTGGGTTTCATCAAAACGTTTATTAAATTATATTGAGTCTTGAAAAGGAAGAATTTCAGAGCTAGAATTATACCAACTGAGTAGCCTGCCCAAATCCTCAATAGTAAAACTAACCGTATTGAGCTCCAAATTAGATGTTTCTAGACAACTTCCAGCCAACTCCTCAAGCTCTATTCTTTCTCAGGTAACTCAGTGTAATAATGAGGAAATGTGTTCAGATACATTCATTAGACTTTTAAGGTTTGGGACTTTTAAGCAATAGTTAGAACTAGACATGGAACAACAGACTGGTTCCAAATAGGAAAAGGAGTACGTCAAGGCAGTATATTGTCACCCTGCTTATTTAACTTATATGCAGAGTACATCATGAGAAATGCTGGGCTGGAGGAAGCACAAGCTGGAATCAAGATTGCCGGGAGAAATATCAATAACCTCAGATATGCAGATGACACCACCCTTATCCCAGAAAGTGAAGAACTAAAGAGCCTCTTGATGAAAGTGAAAGAGGAGAGTGAAAAAGTTGATTTACAAAACTCAACATTCAGAAAACTAAGATCATGGCATCTGGTCCCATCACTTCATGGGAAATAGATGGGGAAACAGAGGAAACAGTGTCAGACTTTATTTTCTTGGGCTCCAAAATCACTGCAGATGGTGACTGAAGCCACGAAATTAAAAGACACTTACTCCTTGGAAGAAAAGTTATGACCAACCTAGACAGCATACGAAAAAGCAGAGACATTACTTTGCCTACAAAAGTCCATCTGGTCAAGGCTATGGTTTTTCCAGTAGCCATGTGTAGATGTGAGAGTTGGGACTATAAAGAAAGCTGAGCACCGAAGAATTGATGCTTTTGAACTATGGTGTTGGAGAAGACTCTTGAGAGTCCCTTGGACTGCAAGGAGATCCAACCAGTCCATCCTAAAGGAGATCAGTCCTGAATATTCATTGGAAAAACTGATGTTGAAGTTGAAACGTATTTTGGCCACCTGATGTGAAGAACTGATGCATTTGAAAAGACCCTGATGCCGGGAAAGACTGAAGGCAGGAGGAGAAGGGGACCACTGACTCAATGGACATGAGTTTGAGTAAACTCCGGGAGTTGGTGTTGGACAGGGAGGCCTGGTGTGCTGCAGTCCATGGGATTGCAAAGAGTCGGACACGACAGAGCGACTAAACTGAAGTGACTGAAGGTTTGGGATAGGAGGAAAGATAAAAATGCAAAATATGAAGCTGATTTTCTTAAAGTAGAAAAACATTATATTTCATCTCAAAATTTTAAATAAGACACTGTTATTTCTGAGAAGCCAGCAGGCTATCATAAAAGAGTGTGTATTTTGGAATCAGAATCGATTCACCTCTCTGAGACTCATTTCCCCGCTTTGTAAATGTGGGAAACAACTCTACTTCCCACAAATATTTAGGATAAAAATTAAGTCAGATGGTAATGTAAAGTTCCCACAACACTGCCTGGAGCATTTGTAGATGCTCAGAGAACGTGACTTCCCTTTCTCCTCCTCACATCTGAGTTGGTGAAAATTGTTTCATATGATCATTCATACCAGGTTACAAAGCAAGTTCAGTCACAGCCTTCCTTCACTCCAAGATCTTAACATTCCAAATCAACAACCTGTAAAAATAACTACCTGCTTTTCCATAACTCTGAACATTTGTACGTGGTGTTCCCTCAGTTGAGAATGTCTTCTCTTTTAAACTTATCAAACTTTTCTTCATTCTTCAACATTCAATATTATTTTAAGTATGTTCAGCCAAGGAGTGTGGACTTGACATTTTTAAATTAATTTTATATCTTTATACAAATAAAGGCACATATATAAAAAACAACAACAACAACAACAACAACAACATTCAGATTATAATATGGCCTTTGCAAAGTCTCTCCCCTCCCTGGCAGGTTCACTATGTGACATTCCCCAAGAGCACTCTGCTCACACTTGTTTATTACAGGACTTACTACTTTAGACTCATTTGTCCCTCTTTTATTCACTAGGCCACAAGCTCAAGAGTAACACCTATGTGTAGTTGTTTTTATCCCCTCGATATTGTCTCATACATAAGGAGGATTTGATGTGTGGAATGATCACAGACTATAACATCCATTTATAATGAGCACAACCATGAATACAGCCACATGTGCTGCAGAATGAACTGGTTCTCTATGCAAACTGCAAGTTAAAGAGGCGGGAGTTGACCATATCACTTTCAATCAGGCAATTAAGACTGTAAGGAATATATTTAAAAAAATGGAAGGAAAGTATGTACTAGTCACTGTGAAGAGAAAAAAAGATTAGAGGTCATTTCAGGCGTATGGACTAACATAGCTAATGGCTTCACTTAAATAAAGGGGCAAAACAGAAAAAGGAAGATAAGAAGATTAAAATTAGGTAACTTAACAGTAACCCTAAATATGAACACAAGCTTGGTCCTGACGAGTCAGGTGAGAAGTAGTTACTGACTTTCACTGGTCAAATAGGGAAGTTAACCTTGATCCCAACTGGAACAGAAACCATAAAGGCCAGTCAGCGACTAATATTATTGTAATACAGTCTGGTGATAAGAGAGACAAGAGTAAACTTCATCATGAATAAGTAAGCTTGATAAATACCATGTGTGTGTGTGTGTGTGTGTGTGTGTTTGTGGGCGCGCACACACGCACGTACACACGATAAAGGGGGATGGGTGTCAAGTTAATTTTTATTTTCCCTGAGAAGAGGAAAAATATTAAAACCACTGCCAAAAAACAAGAAAAAAATTGGCATAAAGTATTTCAGGTTTCAGATGGGTCTCAGAGAAATGTATGAACAACTATATACTGGTTTTAGAAGCACTGCACCACTGTTAGGAGACGTATTTCAGCAAACGGTGACATAGTATTGAACTGAGATGTCAGAGAAGCTAGAAAGGCTTGACCTCAACTGTGTAGCCCTGGAAGAGGCATATGATTGCCTGCAATTGGACGTGGAGAAGAGCAGATAGAGTGTGTTGTTTTTGAGGTGAGAGGCAAGGAAAGTTGTTACTTTTGGCAGTCAGCCAATTCAGAGGCAGAAGCTGCCAGAGAAGACTAGACTGTGGAATCTAAAATCCATATAGATCATGATCTCAAAATGATCAGTGTCAAAAGTTGTTGAGGTATCAAGGAACCAGCAGATGGAAAAACAACCTTTTAAACTCATTAGGATAAAAATGAACATTTTTCTTAGAGGTCAGAAATGAAAGAAGTGATAAGAGGTATCACTTACAACTACAAAGTTATCAACAGTCAAGCCCAGCAGATAATCCAATAATGGAAAGGAAAGAAATGAAAATAAAATTGAAATGAAAATTGAAAATGAAATAAATGATGCTTCCTTGAAGACGTCTTCCTTGAAGATCTGGCCCTGTCTCAATACAGAGGAAAGGACAGAATGGAGAGACATTTTGTGCAGGACAATTCTTTGTCATGTGGGGCTATCTCACACATCACAGAATGTTCAGCAGCATCCCTGACATCTATTCACTACATACCAGTAGCATCCTCACCTATCTGACAATCAAAAATGTCTGCATATTGGACAATCAAAAATTATCAAGTGTCCTCTGGGAGGTAAAAGTGCACCCCACTGAGAATCACTCCTGTAAAGAAAATGAACCTACTTTTGGGGACAGAGGAATGCTACATCCTTCCTTAAATATTTGTCCAAAGCACAAAGTTCTTTCGGTTAGATGAAGTCAAAAACCAAAGAAGGACATCAGCAACCATGACCATATTTGGAGGAAACATGAAATTGTAAGAACAGATAGGAGAGGTATTTGAAAAACAGAAAATTTTTAAATACTCAATCTCCTTAGTTAACTGCTGTCCCAGTTACATTTATATCATTATGTGAACTTAAGACAGCCTTTACCTCCTAGTTGGTACAGCAGCTCTATGAAAAGAACGGTACATAGTTCTATGGTATATACTGATGTACATAGTTCTATGAAAAGTAATAATCAAGAAATTTCAGCTCATTAAGGTAAGTGATCAGAAGGATGAAATAGCCCATTTCCAGGCATATACTGGTGTATTCGTGATCTATTTTACTCATTACCTTTTGTCTAAAGGTTCCCTTTTCCTTTGGGGAGGGATGATGGTTAAGGTTGAGGAACCAGACCTCAAATCACATTATGCACTTCCCTATCACTTGGCACCTAAGCCCATAGTGTAGGGCTCTATTACTCGTCAACACATCAACGCAATAATAGCTTGTCACAACACTTTCAGCAGCCTAATTAAAAAAGACAGCACTTGGCTGAATATGTCACGCGTTTTTAGCAGCCAATCTTTAGGCAAAGCAGGAAGGAGAAGGAAGCAGCAGGAGAAGGTAGGTGGTTCTTGGCACTCCCCTCAACAAGAAACAATGCATGTTGTATACTTGTATAACAGGAGATAGCACTAGGTTTTTCAAAGCAGTTTTACTTCACATAAAATTTCACAAACAAACAGAAGGAGAGTGGGGAGGGGAGGACAGATAGAAACTACCAGATGAAGCAGGCAGGATGGCTTCCAAAGTAATTGGTTCAAAAGCTATTCTCTTCCTGGCTAACAAACAAAAGACAAAAGAGTGAGAGAATCATATGCAATATGCAATAGTAACAAATACAGGAGGCCTTGTGTTGTGGTGGTGGTGGTTTAGTCACTAAGTCGTGTCCAAATCTTGTGACCCCATGGACTGTAAACTTCCAGGTTCCTCTGTCCATGGGATTCTCCAGGCAAGAATATTGGAGTGGGTTGCCATTTCCTTCTCCAGGCCTTGTGTTGACCATGACATTATTTGACAGAGACTAGCCTGGTTTTTGTGGTTTTTTTTTTAAAGAATTATCTTCATGCATCCTTAAAATCCACAGCCTTATCACTTTCATCCTCATGGTTCTCTTCCAGTAAGTCTGACCCACTACTGACCCACTACTGTGGCAGTGAATCAAAGAATCTTAACTTTTGATTATCAGTGACACTAAAATGAATGGCCCCTGAACTCTCCCTTCTAAATTAGACATAAGCATAGTACAAATCTGGGCTTCCCTGGTAGCTCAGCTGGTAAAGAATCCACCTTCAGTGCAGGAGACCCTGGTTTGATTCCTGGGTCAGGAAGATCCCCTGGAGAAGGGATAGGCTACCCACTCCAGTATTCTTAGGCTTCCTTGGTGGCTCAGATGGTAAAGAATCTACCTGCAATGCAGGAGACCTGGGTTAGATCCCTGGTTTGGGAAGATCCCCTGGAGAAGGGCATGGCAACCCACTCCAGTATTCTTGCCTGGAGAATTCCATGGACAGAGGAGCCTGGTGGGCTATAGTCCATGGGGTCACAAAGAGTCGAACATGACTGAGCAACTAAGCATACACACATAGTACAAATCTAGAGCTGGTCCAACCATCACCAGTGCAGAGAACCACTCAGTCTTCAGATCTATAGAGCTACTCTGAAGTTTAACTTCAGAGTTCAGCTAAAGTTCAGCTACTCTGAACTTGGCCTAGGTAGTATAGGTCAAATTTTGGTTCAAAACATGGATTTTTATAATCACACTGGTCTTGAATTCCAAATTCACCACTACATAAATTCAGGCAAGTTACTGATCGACTTTGAGCACTTCTTCCACACCTACAAAATAACATTGTGAGGATCAAATGAGTTACTACCGATGGAGATGGGGATCTCCTCCATCCATCCCCAAGCACTCCTGCACATTGTTGCTGGGTTTGCCAAGACTGAAAGGCTGGACAACACTTCAGTGAAGCCATCTCCTAAGGCTGTGTTTGTAGCAAGTGACTGATGATGAGGTAATAGTATCACTGCTCCCCAGACAAAGAGCAGACTTGCTTCTGCTTACCATAAAAGTGGGAAGTCCACCAAGCTCAGTGTTCCCCTCCTGTAATGCCACTGACTGCCTGGGTAGGCATCCATCCTGGGCTACCTCATGTGACTTAGGATTATAGTGAACCAGCCATGTCATGTTGACATTCTAGCTACTGCTTTTGTAATGAATAAGAAACCATCTTTTGCCACTGATCCAGGAGTCTTGAGTCTTCCGTAATCATCTAGGAAGCAGTAACAGGATAAAACCCCAAACTCTGCAATGGACTTGACAAATACATGCAAGGCACTTAGGGTAGCAACTGGCACATATGATCTTGTTGGTTATTGCAAATCCACTCTGGAAAGGCTCGAGTACTACACTCAGTCAGTGAACCAAGGCTACCACCCAAGGAGTATGACAACCCAGAGCAGAGCCAGCAGGGTTCTGCACACAATGCATGGTTAAAACAATGTTGACATTACCTTCACTAAACTAGACTAACTCAAACTTCAGAAACAGGACAGTAAAACTAACCTATATTTTTGCCTATTAGCATTCAGCCTTAAACAATCATCTTTCATGACTGTCAACTTTTCTTCTAACTAAAACCCAGATGTCATGTATTTATGTTAGGTCAGAGTCATTACAGCTCTCAATAACTTTTGACTCCCAGAATGTCAGAGCTGAATGGAACCTTGGAGACTGTTTATTTCAACTTTTTTATTTGACAGAATAAGCTGACACCAAAAGGGAAACAAGATAAATGGCTTGCCCAGCATTACATTTTAAGAAGTAGCTAGCTTACTCTCTATATAACTTCTTTAAATTGCCAGAAACTAACTTCCAAAAAAATTACAACTTAACAGGACCAGTTAGATATCTTATCAACAGCTTATTTCAACTCTGCATAGCATATAAAATACTCTTGTTGTTCAGTCACTAAGTTGTGTCTTATTCTTTGCGAACCTATGGACTATAGCATGCCAGACTCCTTGGGGTTCTCCAGGCAAGATTACTGGAGTGGGTTGCCATTTCCTTTTCCAAAATAATCTATATGCTAAGTACTAGAATTAGGTGAGACACAGTCTCTGCAGAAGTTTATGTCTAGCAGCACAATATTTAAACAGTTATAAACTACAGGGACAGGGAGGCCTGGCATGCTGCAATCCAAGAGTCATGAAGAGTCGAACACAACTGGGTGTCTGAACAACAACAAAACTACATTAAGTGACCAGGAAGCAAGAAAGTGTTACATGTGATACTGAAAAGACTGTTTTTTTTTCCCTATAGGCAATGGATAGACAGCTAAGATTTTTTTCAAGCGGTAGTTATATAACTGTTGGATATGCAAGAGATAAAATGGAGCAAGTCCAGTAATGAAGTTTTTCTGACATTCCAAGGAAGAGATCAGGACATTAAATAAGACAATGACAGTGGAACTGTTGGAATGGAATTTGAGAAATACAAGTGGTATGACTTGGTGAAAACCTTGTACCTCTCCCACAAGAAAACTATAGTGCTAGGGACTACAATGGAAAATGGTGATTAAACCCCAAGATCAGCCTCTGCTCCCCTTAATTCCACTCACATCTAAACCTTTCTTCTTAATCCAGGCTCAAAGCCAATCCACATTCAAGGAGCAGGCCTTGAGTGTAGCTGCTTTGCCACTGGGTAAAGTTTTCTGACCTGGGGTCCCTCAGACAGGTCTGCCCCCTCTCCTGCTGCCTCTTTTTCATTCTTTTTTTCTCCTGCCTTACTCTTCTTGGCCTCTGGCTCAGTCCTGAGCTCTAAGATTCTATAAAATAAGATGTACCTTGAAAACATGAAGAGGTGATACTAAGAACAAAATGTGGCTTCTACTAGTTTAGGGCAACATGGTTGGTGACAGGTATAGATAGGAAATGCTTTTAAATAAATCTATCACACTCAGTAATTGATTTCATATCCAGTGGCCACCCTTCTGCACATTACCTCCGTGGCCAGGTGGTAGCATACACCATTAATAATATTCACAGAAACCAGTAAAAATGATAGTGATGACCTTCAGGGTTGGAAACAAGCAAGCGATAACATTACTTAAAGGGAGGGGGTTGAAAGCACAGGTTTGTAATAGAACATTTTGATCCACAATTAGCTACAGCAGAGCTGGTAGGAAGAGCATGGAAAATTGGGTCCAGAGCCCTATCAGTTCAGTTCAGTTCAGTTCAGTCGCTCAGTCGTGTCCAACTCTTTGCGACCCCATGAATCACAGCACGCCAGGCCTCCCTGTCCATCACCAACTCCCGGAGTTCATTCAAACTCATGTCCATCGAGTCGGTGATGCCATCCAGCCATCTCATTCCCTGTCGTCCCCGTCTCCTCCTGCCCCCAATCCCTCCCAGCATCAGAGTCTTTTCCAGTGAGTCAATTCGTCACATGAGGTGGCCAAAGTATTGGAGTTTCAGCTTTAGCATCAGTCCTTCCAATGAACACCCAGGATTGATCTCCTTTAGAATGGACTGGCTGGATCTCCTTGCAGTCCAAAGGACTCTCAAGAGTCTTCTCCAGCACCACAGTTCAAAAGCATCAATTCTTCGGCAATCAGCTTTCTTCACAGTCCAACTCTCACATCCATACATGACCACGGGAAAAACCATAGCCTTGACTATACAATACTTTTTTTTTTTTTTCTTGAGGATATCTTTTTTTTTTTAACTTTCTATTGGAGGCTAATTAATTTACAATATTATATTGGTTGGTTTTGCCATACATTGACATGAATCCGCCCCGCGTGTACATGAGTTCCCCCTCCTGAACCCCCCTCCCACCTCCCTCCTCCCTTTATCCTCCCTCTGGGTCATCCCCGCACACCAGCCCCGAGCATCCTGTAACATGCATCGTGCCTCAGTTCCATTTTACACAGAGATATGGCCACTTAAAGTTTAGTATTTGGTCTCAGACCTACTCAGCTGATATAAAAACGGAGTATTTGAATCTCTCAGAAATTCACAAGACCATCTGAAAACGGTTTGATGAAGGAAGCACAAGATATACGGAGCAAGCTTGAGAATTTAGACATTAGGAAACATGAGTTAGCCCTGCTTCAGTAAAACAAATATAGGAAAAGCCAAACCACCAGCATGGATAAAATCCAGGCCATTTTAATTTTTCTGAATTGTAAAATTATTCTTCCCTTTAATAGCTTGTTTAAAGACCATTAGCTACTCAACCAAAGGGGAGGGAAAATGTAAGCTAATGCACTGCCAATGAAAAACAAGCTGTGAGGTCAGCCCAAGAAAAGATTGTTTCTACTCACAAATGTTTTATGTACACCCTAACTCTTCTGGAACACACTGATTTTGTAATGGGAGGTATTAGACCGCAGAGCATATTATTAGAGGAAATGCTTCTGCCATATTTATTTTAACCCCTTTTAACTTTCTCTAAGTTACTGCCTTGTATCATGGGCAATGTAAATGAAAATGAATTGGACTTATGACATAAACTTCAAAAAAAATGCAGTCTTACTCATATGATATGTAACCACATGAAGTACTCTTGAGGCACAAGAATGTCAAGAAAATGACTGGGAGGAAGGCAGAAAGGGAGGAGGAGCCTTAGGTCAGAGAAAGTAATCAACATGTTGAACCTGTAGCCTAGATCTCCAAAGACACAATCCTCTACATTTGATGGCTGCAATCATATACAAGCAGGTTTCGAAAAACATTGCACATACATGGACACCTTATATTGTCTATTTCAGAATCAATGACAAATGGAAAAATACCTGTTTTAAATGAGACATTAAACTAAGTCCTGGGCCTTGCTGAATTTCCTATTTGGGTGTGAGAAAATAAAATCCACCTGGTCTTAACTGCAGTAGCTAGCCCGCATGGCACCTCTGTGTGAACTAGAAATAGTAGTCCCCATAAGTCACAGTCCTGTGACTCGGAAAATGATTTGGTAAGTGATTTGACCTCTGTGGTCTCACACCCGGGAGCAGGGCTCAACCATATACAGCAACCCCGGTCTTGATTATACATGTAAACTCAAAATGTCAGTGTGCAGTCTATACCAGGGCCTTGCTTTCTCCACATAGAATCTTCCTAAGCACCTTCAGCCAACATAATATGCTATTAAGGCTTTGAGATTTTATCAGTGATGGATTTCAAAGCACACAACACACCACCTCCAGAGCTGTCTTTTCCTCAACAAAATAAAAGAAGAAAACCCGCTACCTGTCCAGCCCAAACAATTATCAATCATCACCTGTTTTGAGGAAAATCAACCCAGCTAATTGGGTCAGCCTAGAAGGTGCAGGCTGGAGATTGGATAGCATTCTAAACCTACTTGAGTCTGCAAAGCTGGAGAAATTATATGCCTATCACGCCCAGAACAATAACAGCACGAAATTGCTGTCTGGAACGTAGTGGTTACACAATTTCGTTAGTAAATCTGTGTGGAGTCTAGGCCTTTTGCCTAAGCTGATTTCTCATACTTACCCACTCCACCCATCCCCAGCTCCTCATTAGTGTAGCCTGGCTTTCAATTTTAACCCTACAAATGTCTAAATAAGGAAACTTAATAGTTCAGAGTTTTTGCAAAGCTTTGCTCACCCAATTATGCACAAGCAGCAACCTAGAGTGTTTTTAAAAGGCTAAAAAGCAAAGACAGACACAAAGTACCAAATCGGTCTTTGTATGGAAATTGAAACTAGAGCTAGTAAAATGAACTTAGTCATACAGGGCACCTATCAGAGAGTTCTATGAACCCTTCATTGACAAAACTAGAAGTCGATCCTTTGCCCAACTATCTGCAATATTCCCCTGGGAGGGAATTCTTGCACATAATCCCACTCCACAAACTGCAAAATGAAGAACATGCGATTACCCAATTAGTGAGTGGAGCCAAAAGTATTAATTCAGTCTCTTTTCTCAGCACATAGTAGCTGTTCTAAGGAGCCTCTCCACACCTGTATGTCAACCTTTCCAGGTATTTCTACACAATTGAAGACAGAAGTGAACTTAACAGGAGCTGATACATAAGATAGATATGATACTTTATGTGGAGCAACTTTGAATGACATTTTGCCATTAATTTAAAGCAGCAATTGTATAAAGAGCTCAATGAGAGGTACATTAATTAGGCACACATTAAAAACCTGTTTTTTGAGGCAACTGGGGATATTGGATTAGGAGTTGAGCATCAGAAGATACTGAGATGATACCAAGGAATATGTTAATTTTGAAAGATGTGACAGGGGCATAGTGGTTACTTTTTTAAGTCAGTCATTTTTAGAGATGCACACTGAACCACATAGGAGTAAAATGACACAATATCTGGGATTTGCATTAAAGCACTTCAGCAAGGAAAAAAATAAAGGATGGATGAAGCAAATGTTGAAAATCAAAACTACCATATGTAGTTAATGGATATAATACCCATGGTGGTTCATTATACTATCCTCTCTAATTCTTAGTAGGTTGAAATTTCTCATACCTTTTCTTAATAAAGCCTTATTAACTAGCCCATATTACAAGTAAAGTGAAAACTCTATTTTAGTTCTTTTACTTTTTGCTGGGGAAAGACCAGCAAATTAGGGTCGATAAAAATTCCTCATAATTTTGAGCAGATCTTTACCAAAGCATGTGGATATCTATCACAGAAGAACAAATAGATTTTTTAAAGATTGTACCCAACATCTTTTCTCCCCTGGATGAGCACCAGAATTGCTAGGTGATTGAATCAATAGCCTTTGAGAAATCACTCATTCCTAATGAAGTCGTGGATTCCTACCTGTGCCTGCCTGAATAGCCACCTGAGGAACTTCTCACTTGCACTTGGCACCACTTACCATTGTGTCTGGTAAGCAATGTAGCTGACTCTTGCTAAAGCAATACAGAAAGACCTTCCTTAAACCAAAGCCTGTGTAAATGGTGATTAGTAAGATTTTGCTTTCTACATTCTTTCATGAGAAAGGCACCCATACCCTTTTTCCCAGGCCACTTCACAGAAAGCAAGCAAGGATTAGGATTCAGTTGAATGTCTGTTAAAGCCACAGCCCAAGTAAATAATTTAGACTGAAACCGATTCAGCCTCATCAGGTAAGTTTTACATTAGGACAAACTGATTTATTTCTATTACTTACGTTGATAATAAATAGTTATGTGAAACTGCATCTCAACTTTCCTTTACATGCATCATTTTTTGAACTGTTTTCCACTTGAGTGTCTTTTATAAGATGTCTACCTGGATCACAAGTATATAACTGCATTTCAAATCACTTGGCCATCATGTTAATTTCTTCAGTCATGAGACAAAAGTAAGTATGAAACAGCCAAAGGAACTGGTCTCTTCTGCGTGGCAGACTGAAATATAGGACCAAGAGAAAGCTGGATCTTCAATAATCATCCCTATGGTGCTACTGATATCCAGTGAGACTTAGTCAAATGTGCTATTTCATGTAGATTAGCATATATTATGTGTGCACTATTTTCAGAGCATCCTGTTTTTTACAGTGTTGAGATCAGGTTGGAAAAGTATATGATTTTACTTCAATGACACGTTGCTACTGCCAGAGATCTTGTCATTCAGAGTGAAATCTATGTGGATTAAAATGATAATTGTTTCAAAAAGGAATAAAAAAAGAGATTTCATAATTTTTCACTTTCAAAGTTTCTGAAGCACAATGACTCAGTGCTGTATCTAACTTTGACAATAGAACTGAGAGCTTTTAAACTTATCTCTAGGTCAGACTCCTTAACACATCAGTGACTTAGTTTTCTTATTTGTACAACAGCAGTAAGCTGCCTGACAAGACAGAATGTCATAGATATCTAGTGAAACTTTTTTAACAGAAGTTTTAAATGCCTCAAACTGATACATGGAAAGACAAGGATAGCTTGATTACTTTTTAAAAAAAATTAGAGTGAAAAAAAATTAAACTCACACCTTACATTTATTAAACAAAACAAATTATTTGCAGAAGGATAGAATGTATAATCTTTCAAATGGACAAATTTGATAGAGAATAAGGAATCAACCAAAAAATAACCTTATTATAGTACTTTGTACAATAATGTTAGAACTATCAAACTGCAAGAAAGCCATTAAACTATCCAATCACAATGCATTTGATTCGGGTAATACAAGGGGTTAACAATACTGCTGTATATTTGCACAGCAATATAAAATTTCCTATATGCTTTCTCATTCATTACTGTGTTTTATCTAAATCACCTTGTAAAGGAAATCAGGTAAGCATTATCTGTCAGACATTAATCAAGGGCTCAAACCCTCTGGTATTAAATGGCTCATCAGAGGGCTTCCCTGGTAGCTCAGACAGTAAAGCGTCTGCCTGCAATGCAGGAGTTCTGGGTTCGATTCCTGGGTTGGGAAGATCCCGTGGAGAAGGAAATGGCAGCCCACTCCAGTACTCTTGCCTGGAAAATTCCATGGATGGAAGAGCCTGGTAGGCTACAGTCCATGGGATCACAAAGAGTCAGACAAGACTGAGCAACTCCATCATCAAAAGAATAAATACTGGAATCCAGGTCCTTTGGTCTTCTATTCAGTATTCTTTTGCTAATCCTATATCTCCTACTATTATCAATAAAATGTTACTTGGGTCATGAATAGTTTTTTTTTTTTTTTAATATTTATGGGAGTATAGTTGATTTACAATGTGCTAGTTTGTACAGCAAAGTGAATCAGTTATACATATACATATATATCCAGTCTTTTTCACATTATTTTCCCATATAGATCACTACAATGTAATTGATAATGCACATGTCAATTCCAATCTCCCAATTTATCCCTCCACTCCCTTACCCCCTTGATAACCGTAAGTTTGTTTTCTATATATGTGACTATTTCTGTTTTGTAAGTAAGTTCATTTGGATAATTTTTTTGTTGTTTGATACTGGTTCCCCATGTGGAAGTTCAGGCTGTGACATCACAAGAACCCAATCAAACAAATAAGAGATCAAGCTAGAAGTTTCTCAACTTTCAAAATTACAGAAAGGACACAAACATGTACAAATAGGTTCATTTGATGGCGTATATATTCTAAGAGAAAAAAAAAACAGCACATTTCTTTTTAAAAAAGTCTCTTTTCAACAATTCATACTCTCAAAATGTCTGGCCTATAGGGAAAGAATTCCTAGCTAATAATAATGTGTTGAGTATTTCTGCACCGCAGCACTGGCCTGCAAGATTTAAAAATAGGCATAAAGCAGAAGCATTGCCCAGAAGCATTTTAAAATCTATTGTATATATGAGATCAGCATATAACTTTCAGACTCACGACAGTCAGGAGTTCGGAATAAGGAAGGGCTTTCAGAAAGCTGATGGTTTAATAGAAGAATGAGAGCATTATGAGACATCACCTGGACAGGTTAGATTTATAAAGGAAAAACATGGCAGACATTTCCGATCTGGTGAAGATGTTCAGGGTGTGTAGAAGGAAGGAAAAGTGATGGAGCAGCAGGAGGAAACAGAGATGCAGAGAAATATGCTGAGAAAATGGATGAGTGGAGTCACTGCAGTTGGAATTCAGGTCTCCAACCCTAAACAATGAACTCTTTACCATTCTGCTCCTCCTAACTGGTCTTCCTGCCTCCATTCTGGCATCCCTGTCCAAGAAAGTCTCCACTATATTAAGTTTCTTTCTGACACACAATTCTGGTCAGCTCAGTCTCCTCAAATCTCTTCAGTGACTTACTATGGCTTTCAGAAAGAAGTGGAAACTGGAACACGGCATACAAATACCCATCAAGACCTGGACTCAATCTCTTTTCTAACAGGTCCACCATATGTAACTTTTATTTCAGCCACTAACATCAATCCACAGCTCCTTTACTGGGCAAGATACCACATTTCTCTACCATTGTATACATTGTTCCCGTAAATGCCTTTCCCTCCCCTTCATCAATTAATGCCTTATTCTTCAAGCCTTGATGCAAATACCACCTACTATGGTAAGCCTTTCCTTCCCACACTCAAGCATCCAATTTGAGTCAGACGCCTCTCCATGATGTTTCTATTATCACCCTCCTCTACATATTCCCATTGTTCCATATCACACAGCTCTGAAATTGTTAATTAATTTCCCTGTCTCCCTCACTAGACAATGGCATCTTTGTATCACCAACCTTCAGAACAATGCCTAGCACTTAGTAAGTGCTCAGTAAGTCTTTGTGGCATACAGGAACCCACTATGCTCACCGATATCCATTGAAATCAAAACATGATTAAACCAATTAAAAACAAATAACCAAATACTCAGAAAGTTATGTAAGAACCAGAATATTAACTTCTGTTACTAATATTACTTCAAGTTACTAATGCGACTATACTATCTAAACAACCAAAGGCTTTAGGAATTATACAGAAACACAAAAGTCAAAATGCAAACATGTCAAAGAATGCTACGCCACTCTACCCCATGGTATGTATGTGAGGGGTGCTGGTTCTTCTACCTTTAACACTGTGTGCTTAGTCGCATCTGACTCTTTGTGACCCTTTGGATTATAGCCCTCCAGTTCCTCTGTTCATGGGATTTTCTAGGCAAGAATACTGAAATGGGTTGACATTTCCTTCTCCAGGGGATCTTCCTGACCTATGGATCAAACCCAGGTCTCCTGCATCGCCAGCACTGGCAGGCAGATTCTTTACCCGCTGAGCCATCAGGGAAGCCTGCCTCTAACACTAGCCTCTCTTAATGGTTAAATCACTGCCCGAAATATGTGTGATTCAGGATATCTCCTTCATGACACTTCCAGAGTGTTCTGAACTACTTGAGTTGACAAAATACATTCCCTGGTTGACATTAAATTATTAATTAATTAAGATTCATGTTGTTTGATGACATGCTACAATCTGGGCCTAACCAGACGGTTTACATAAAATACAAAGCTCTACTACAAGGCATTATTCAAATTGCGATGAGTCCAAAACAAGGGTGCCTGCATTAAAAAGAACCAAAATAAAAAGCTCATTATGAGGCTGTATATATGAAGATAATGGAAGTAAGCTTTATTAAACTGATTTAACTAATCTCATGCAGAAGTCATTAAAAGTCCTGAAATGTTGCTCTGAAAACTTCTCACTAATACCCATCCAAAGGTTAAAGGGTATAAATAAAAGTCATTTCTCTCTATAGAAAACGTGCCTTCCTTCTCCAGTTTCCCAGGACAATGAGAAACTAAATGAAAACAACTGAATCACAACCCTTACACTGTATGAATCCACTATACCATAGCTATGGAGTTAAATTTTCTACGCGGTAGAAACTTTCATTTTAGCTAATACCATATAGATGTTTGTAATTAACTGTTTACTGACAGATGAACTATCTTCAATATCAAGCACTCATGTAGTTAGTGTTATTTCCCTTCTCCCTCGTCAATGACCTCCTCCTCTGCCCAGTTTCTTCAAGTGGAATCAACTCGTAATTTCTTTAACTCTCTGGTAACCCAGCAGTTTTCATTCTTCTATAGGAGACACATGCCTTTAAGGAACTGATGAAAACTAGGGGGCCCAGAAAAATAAATGTATCTACATACACTCAAATTTTTTTCTTATGACTTCAGTTTAAGAACCCTTATCCCCCATAATCACCCACACAAATAATTTCTATTACTATATGGGGCTCTCTTACAACCTCCCACAACACCTTACACACACACATGAACACAATTAATGACTACTACAGTGATTAACAACTTAATATTCAAAATAATAAAATTTAGTCTCGGTAATGCTTTACTCTACCAACAATATTTTAAGAATCCCAGATGAACTCCTCTCTAAAAGGCCTTAGAACATGTTGAGCACTTCAATAAGACAACTCAAAATAAGGAGTAAGGCATTTATTTAAAAAGTTTACCAAGTCTTATTATTTGGTCAACTTTCCTGCCTTAAAATGAACTGAAATGTCATCCTAAATATGTGTTTATGAAGTCCGACGTATCTGCTTGTAAATTCATGTAAGGCTCAGAAGTTATTTTGAGTACAAAAGAATGTTCCCATTGATATCAACAAACTCTTGGATTCAAATACTTGTTCTAATGTTAAATTAAGCTATGTTCAACACCGAATAGTGTTAGCTAGGAACTGGAAGTGATACCATCTCATAACTATCTAGTTACCTTGTCAAAGCATAAAAGATGAAACAGGACGAATGACCAAAGAGAAGGGAAGAATAGAATCAAGGTGTTATTACTAACAGACAGAGATAAGTGCTTTTTCTTGAACTCATACATCCCAAAAATGGAAGGCTCTTGCTGGATGTACCAAACTTTGTGGAAACTATCAGTTCACTTTTATTTTTGTTTAAACTTTTAATCACTGTTTAATCCAGTTCTGTATTCGGTCCAAAAGAAGAAAGAAAGAAAGAAGAAACGTGATCACTCTTTTACTGCAAAATGATAAAGTTCAAAAATCACATCAGGATTTTTACACGTTAAACTTGGTGATAGAAACAAAACTTTTCTAAATTTTGTAACAGGAGCACCCATTAAACCTCTGGCAGGGCAGATAATTCACAAAGAGCTTGTGACTCAGTTTCTTCATTTGTAAACACTAGAGGGGAGAGCAGTAACAGGACACATCAAGTAACTGTCAGTTTGCCTCAAGTTAAGGTGGAACTGATGAGACCTTAGACTGGTTGTTTTATTACACCCTGCTAGGTCCCTTTCCACATAATAGAAGTCTGCAAATTTCCTGTAAGAATAACACTTCGATCACTCTTTTCCAATCTGGACAGTCCATAATTGAAAGGCAAACAGGGGGCAAGAGAGAAGCACAACAGGTACATACTCAATGGCCAGATGGCCTAAGAAGAGTCTTTAGTTATAAGGTCACTCCCTTCTTCCTTATAACCCAGTTGCTGGTTAAAACTGAAAACTAAATATACAACATGTGGCTTTTGCGCTCCAAACAAACGGAGAACTTTCAGACAGGAGGAGTATTTGCTATATTTGAGCTGGAAAACCATGTCCCCTCTGCCATCCGAATTAGAAAATTTATTGATAAACGTCTGCCTAATATTTGCCAGGGCTGACAAAAGAACTTTTTAGCCAATACACTGTATGAATTTGACCAGTTTTGAAGTTTCACTATTATTATGCCGTTTTTCTATAAGCTGAAGGCAAAAAAGAAGGAAAAAAAAAAAAAAAGGAGGAACCTTTTTAACTGATGAGTTGAAGAAACCCAAGTATTTCCCAATCTGATACCAGGCCCCATAGATTTCATTCCTCTGCACATGAAGTCAGTGGCAGGAAATGGACTGCCTGCTCTCACTGGTTCAGACACTCTCAAGACGGGGAGATTTGTGTAGTCGGTCTACTGCTTTTGAGCATTCTTAGTTTACTAAGTGGAAGTCCTGGACGACTGGCGATCACACACGCGACAGTTGGTGGTACCTCCTCCAACTCCCACGCTCCCCCCCACTCTTAAAGAAATGTTTCTCGGGCGAGCACACGGAGAGGCAACCGTGGAGGGTGGGAAACACGTAGGCGCCTCTTCCTTAGATATCTGGTCAAGTAGCAAAGACTAGGGGCCTACGTTGTGTGTTTTTTGTGGCGGTGGTGGTGGGATTTTGGTTTGGTTGGTTGATTGGTTGTTTGGGGTTGGTTTTCTTTTTTTGGTAAGTCTGTGAGTGGGCTCCGTAGTACTGGGGCTGAAAAAAAGAGAGGTTCCCCTGCCCGGACCCTAAGCGTGAAAGAGTCTAAACCGCAGCAATTGATATGGACCGGAGGGGAATGAAATCGCGCAAAGAAGGATCGCGCCCCCAAGTTAGCCCAACAGCGACCTCCACTCTGTACGCGGGGTCTCCCCCAGTTGGGGTTGGGCCTCTCTCCTTCCCGCACCGCCTCCCGGCTGCCGAGAGGGAGAAAGGGGTTAACCGCAGAAGGGGGTGCTCTTCCGCCCCCACGTCGTCTGCGCGCCCCGGCGGCTCCCCGAGTTGCCCGGCGAGGTCGCCGTCACCCTTGGGAGGGGGCCCCGGGGACCCCCGTGTTCAACGGCGGGAGGCTCCCGGGGCTCTCGCCGTCCCTAAGGTCGGCGGGGGCTGCGGGAGCACTCACCAGTTTAGGTTTGTTCTTCGTTTCCTCCTCGTTGGCGGCCCGGCTCCCCGCGCTGCGCTTGTTGCTGCGGCCCCCGCCGGGCTCCTCGCCGCCGCCGCCCGCGCCTGCCGCCCCGGGCTGCTCCATCCCTCTGCGGCCCCGTCACCTGCTCTCGGGAACCCCACTTCCCCCTCACTGAGGAAGCCCCTCGGGGCGGTCGCGCTGCCCCGCGTGGATTCGGCGGCGCCCCTTCCTAGAGGGGAACGTGGGTCTGCCGGCTTCACGTCCGCGGGGCTCCCGGCTCCCAGGCACCCCGGACTCCACCAGCCGTTGCCACTACCCTCCGCCGGGGCAAGCCCTGCCCCCGAGCGGCTGCAATCACCACGGTAGCCCCCGCCCTCAGGGCGGTGTTCGGGGTGGAGGGAAAGTGGGTGCCTGTCTCTTTAAGAGGGCCTCCGCACACGTGATTCATCAAAGCGCTCGCAAGCCGCCGCCCGGGCAAGGAAAGCTGCTTCCTAGTCTCGCTGCCGGGCGGCCCGGCTACTGAGCATGCCCGGCGCGGCGACGGCTGCCAAACGAGAGGACTGGAAGCTGAGCTTAAGCACTGATTTCCCTTCCGAGGGGCCTGCCGTGAAATGGAAGGAAACTAGCCGAGAGAGAGAGGAGGTGTAGCCCATTATAGAGACGGGGACACTGAGGCCTGGGAGGATTCACGTGTGACTTTCACCTGAGTCTCCGCTTCCACTCGTGTAGGCCAAAGCACCTTCCCCGGCTAGCCGAGGCCTTGCCGGGGTGTGGCTGTGCGCCACTCCGCGGGAGGGGTTGATTGGCAAGACAGCTGGCACCCTGCAGGAGCACCGCCGTGGGGAGCGCTGATTAATTGCCTAGACAGACTGTACGGGTCGAAGTGGAAGGAGTGGGTGTTTTCTGTTGCCGTGATTGCGTTGAGACCAAAGAAATCACAGTCGTTCCTTTATTCCCAGGCTGCGGGGTGGGAGAAGCAGCAGACGCCCACTGCTTAATCCAGAGGGGGTGTAAGGCTGTTTAGGCAAAGCACCTATGGAGAGCTGACAATTGGATTGAGTGCTATTTTCAGTGTTCCGAACTGCTTTAGGTTTAGAGTTGTGGGGAGCGAGTAAGAGCATGCGTGTCTAAGCTTTGTTAAATTATGTAAATTTCTAGACAAATGCTAGGTAACTGCGCAGCAGCAGCCACAGGGCACCGCGGGTATTCTTAATCTTTCACCCTAGAGCTGTCAGAAAGAGGCCCACGCCTCTTTAAAAATAATGTTCACACTGGGAACAATTGCGGGACCTGGCAGAACTTGAATGAACCACCTTCATACAACCTAGAGAAGCTAGAAATGTAAATTTAGATCCTATGTGCCTATAAACATGCCCATGTGCCTGTTATTCATATATCTTCAGGCTCTGATCTTTTTGCCCTACTCCCTTCAACCTAAACTCTGCTAATGTGTTTATGAACACATTTATTGAGTGTATATTAGCATAAATTTGACCATGCTGTAGACGGGATGAGGCAATTTACTTGGAAACTTATTAACAAGTTAATAACAATTAACTTGTTATTTTTATTAACAATAAAAACAACGTTAGACATCTGAAAGCAGTCTTAATGCTGGCTTTGCCATTGGCCTTAACTTGCTTTTTAATTATACAGGTGGTAAACTACCCAAGGACAGCAGAGAAGAGGGGAACATGATCCCAGACAGGGTGGTCAAGGAACCCTAAGGTAAATTTGTAGAAGTTCCTGTTTGACTTAAAATTTGACGTGTATTCTGAATTTGACTCACTACACACACGTGCACACACACACATACACACTCACTCATGCGTGATTTAAATTAAATGCCCCCCTCCTGAAAAATGGAGTAGAAATGGATGCTGCAGTAAGATGTGACCTGGCTATCCACTGCTTTCAGGTAATTCCTGTTTGAGAGACGTGGATATGAGCCACAGCTGAGGGTCCTCCGAGCTCAAATGTTGCTTCCTAATCTGCTCAGTAGATCTTCATGGAACTTCTTAGAGCAGGGGTACCCAACCTCTGGGATCTAATGCCTGATGATCTGAGGTGGAGCTGAGGTAATAATAATAGAAATAAAGTGCATAATAAGTGTCATGTGCTTGAATCATACTGAAACATACACTGCCTCCAACCCAGTCTGTGGATAAATTGTCTTGCATAAAACCAGTCCCTGGTGCCAAAAAGGCTGGGGAGTGCTGCCTTCAAGTATGCTAGGTAATATCCTGAGTGTTGTGTGTTAGGAGGATGAAGTTCACAGTTTCTGCCTTTTCGAACTGCCTAGTCTGCTGGGCGGAGAAGGCAATGGCAAGCCACTCCAGTACTATTGCCTAGAAAATCCCATGGATGGAGGAACCTGGTAGGCTGCAGTCCGTGGGGTCGCTAAGGGTCGGACACGACTGAGCGACTTCACTTTCACTTTTACACATTGGAGAGGGAAATGGCAACCCACTCCAGTGTTCTTGCCTGGAGAGTCTCAGGGACGGGGGAGCCTGGTGGGCTTCCGTCTATGGGGTCACACAGAGTCGGACACGACTGAAGTGACTTAGCAGGAGCAGTAGCAGTAGTCTGCTGGGAGAGACTCATCGTTAATGACTGCACTTCAACAGATAGGAACAGGAAAACCGTGGAGCACACAAGAGTGCCAGAGGCTCTCGGACACCTTCCCAAAGAGGATGATGTTTGAACTGAGTCTCAAGGATCAAATTAAAGTCACTGAGTATTTTGTGACAGCCTGCTATGTTTTGGATACCCTACTAGGCATTGTGGTGGTGATCAAGATGGTGAACAATATGGATGTGCTTTGCTTTTATGGAACTTTCTGGCTATTGGGAACAATATTAAACAAAAAAAAGTATTGAGCAATTACAAAGTAAAAAAGGAGAGTGAAGAGCATCCCAGGCAAAGGAAATGACCATAGCATGTGCAGAGACTCTGTGGTTAAGAAATTGAAGGCAACGGATGGGGTTGCTCTTGGTAAGAGAAGAAGCAGAACAGATAAGCAGCTTCCAGATCATGAAGGTCCCCACTTATAGATCTCATTGGTCTGGTTTTAAACGTGGTGATGCTTGGTTGCTCAGTCGTGTCCAACTCTTTGTGACCCCATGGACTGTAGCTCACTAGGCTCCTCTGTCCGTAGGATTTTCCAGGCAAGAAGACTGGAGTGGGTTGCCGTTTCCTCTTCCAGGGTAAAAGCCGTGAAGGCATTATAATACAAGTGACTCCTATTTTTGGTGTGTGAATACTTGAAAATGGATCGACATTATTTTGAGTGTCAGGCTGGGTTGCACCATTCTCAGGCGAGTTGAAGCTACATTTGAAACCAAAGAAGATGTACGTGTAAAAGATACATAATCTGCACCACAAAAAATGAGAAAAATCTGTCCCTGAGATGACTTAACATTTGACCTTATTGTGATTATCTCAGCCCTGTCATCATTCTGGATGTTTATTTTCAACATTTTGCTCCAGTTCATGTAAATAGTCATTACAAATAAACAAACGCCCTTCTTTCAAACATCAGGGTCTCTCTAGAAAGCTAGCACACATAAGGAGCCACTGGTCCCCTGCAAGGATACTTTGTCCACTGATTATAAACCAGGCACTTCACCAAGTTCAGTTCTAGGACTGTTCCAACTGTATCTACATTTCTTTATTTTTACCTTCCTGGGACACACAAATAGGCCAGTGGGTGAAAATACATCTTTTCTCTGATGCTGCAGAAAGAAGGAGGCTCCTACCATCGGTTGGGACTTCAAAAGTGTGTGTTAGACCCCATGACCTTGTAGTGTCTCCTTCTAATCATTTTTGAATTTAGCACCCAGTTAACATTAAAAGCCAGCCCTGGGAGAAATGAAAGATAAAAGGCTGCTAGGTTCTATCTTACTTTTTTTTTTTCCATTTTTAAAGTCTTTATTTCATTACAAAACCTAAGCATGTTCACATATAAATTGAAAACTTCAAAAGTGTCTAGGGTCAAGACACACACCCACCCCTCACCCCATTCCTCAGATATGCTTGCTTGGTCCATATCCTTTCAAGTGATTTTCTGTGCCTGGACCAACAAATAATATCACTGTGGAGTTGCTGTTGTTTTATATGAAGGTTATACCAACAGTCTACAGCTAACATTTTCGCTTAGTCCTGAATCTGTACAGATAAATATGCTTTTTACTTTTTGTGGGTGAATGACAGTCAAGGTCATGGATATACCATCATGTCTTTTAAAACACCCCTGATCCACTGACATCTAGATTGCTTCCAATTATTTTTTTTTTTTGCCATTGCAAAAAAATTTATACTAAGTACACTTGAACATAGAGCTTGCACAGTGACATGAATATTTCTAAGTGAGATGCCAAAAAATAGAAATGCTGGATCAGAGGGTACATACATGTTACAGTCTGCTGGATCCTAACTTTCTCAGTGGCAGCACCAATTTCCACTCATACTAGCCATAGATAAGCAGGCTCTTTTCTCCATATTTTTCCTAAGACTGGATGTTACCAGTCTCTATGCTTTTTAAAAATCTAATAGACTCTAAAATAAGTGTTTAAAGTAGCAGCTGGTTAGAGTTGATTTATAGTTATTTAGTCACTAATAGTGTTAGTAGCTCAGTCGTGTCCAACTCTTTGAGACTCCATAGACTGTAGCGCACCATGGAACTCTGTCCATGGAATTCTCCAGGCAAGAATACTAGAGTGGGTTGCCATTTCCTTCTCGAGGGGATCTTCTGACCCAGGGATCAATCCTGGGTCTCCTGCACTGCGGGCAGATTCTTTACGATCTGAGCCACCAGGGAAGCCCTTAATCACTAATAAAGTTAAATAACTTTTCATATAGTCATGGGCTATTCACTACTTTCTTCTACTTTGGTAGTGAATAGCCCATGACTATATGAAAAGTTATTTAACTTTTTTAGTGATTAAGGGCTTCCCTGGTGGCTCAGATCGTAAAGAATCTGCCCGCAGTGCAGGAGACCTCTGAATTATTAAAAAGTCGTTCTTGATATGGATTCTTTATCTACTTCCTGTATATTCAACTCATTAATCTTAGTTGTGCTTCTGAATTCAAAAGAAATAGATCTGTTCCAATCTCCAAGTGGCAGTTGTTCAAGTATTAGGAGAGTCTTCGAAAATATTCTCCTAGTCTCTCTGTCCTCAGGCTAACATACTCAGCCCCCCCCCCCCACCAATTTAAGAGAGATTTTGAACTAGTTTAAAATTTTAAGTCCTCTCTGGAAATAGCCAAGTTTTCGGTGTCCCCTTTAAAAGAACAGGACAACATGCATCTTCCGATATGTGCTGAGTACAAAGCAATAGTGACCACTGCTGTCTTGAGTACCATACTTATAATAATATAATCAAAATGTAGGATGAGGGCCACTTTACTTGAGTGTTTGGATAATTCAAAGCAAAAAGCCTATTTTTATACAATCTACATTTAAGTATTTTCTCCTAGTACACAGCTAATTTTTATCAGCTTCAGTTCAAGTTTTTGTGTTTATTCCACTTCATGCATTTATCATGCTGTCTGTTTATTCCACTCATGCATTCTTCGTGCTGTCTGTAGATCCTTACTAGAGCCAGTGGATTCTTTTAAATTACTTTTAAACATTCTTTTGTGTAGCACGTTAGGAATGCCTACCATTTTTTAATCATTTGCAAAATTTTTTAAATTTTTTATTTTTATTTATTTATTTTATTGGAGGCTAATTATTTTACAGTATTATATTGACTGGTTTTGCCATACATTGACATGAATCTGCCCCGGGTGTACATGAGTTCCCCTTTCTGAACCCCCCTCCCACCTCCCTCCTCTCCTTATCCTCCCTCTGGGTCATCCCCGCACACCAGCACCGAGCATCCTGTATCATGCATTGACCCTGTACTGGCGATTCGTTTCACATATGATAATATACATGTTTCAATGTCATTCTCCCAAATCATCCCACCCTCACCCTTTCCCAGAGAGTCCCAAACACTATTCTATACATCTGTGTCTCTTTTGCTGTCTCGTATACACGGTTATCATTTCCATCTTTCTAAATTCCATATATATGCGTTAGTATACTGTATTGGTGTTTTTCTTTCTGACTTACTTCACTATGTATAATAGGCTCCAGTTTCATCCACCTCATTAGAACTGATTCAAATGCATTCTTTTTAATGGCTGAGTAATACTCCATTGTGTATATGTACCAAAGCTTTCTTATCCATTTGTCTGCAGATGGACATCTAGGATGCTTCCATGTCTTCACTATAATAAACAGTGCTGCAATGAACATGTGTCTCTTTCAATTGTGGTTTCCTCGGTGTGTATGTCCAGGAGTGCGATTGCTGGATCATATGGAAGTTCTATTTCCAGTTTTTTAGGGAATCTCCACACTGTTCTCCATAGTGGCTGTACCAGTTTGCATTCCCACCAACAGTGTAAGGGGGTTCCTTTCTCTCCACACCCTCTCCAGCATTTATTGCATGTAGACTTTTGGATAGCAGCCATTCTGACTGGTGTGTAATGGTATCTCATTGTGGTTTTGATTTGCATTTCTCTGATTATGAGGGATGTTGAGCATTTTTTCATGTGTTTGTTAGCCATCTTTATGTCTTCTTTGGAGAAATGCCTGTTTAGTTCTTTGGCCCATCTATCTTTCTTCAAACTGATCTTAGAGTCATCCATTACCCCCAGAGTTTTCTGATGATCCTTATTAGTATCACTCTGGCTTTCTGTGTCTTCCTTCTGCTACGTGTTCTCATCTAAACAATCTGGACCATTAGTAGAGAAATTAAAGCTGACATAGATTAGGCAAAAATAAGAAATTGAAGGCAAAAGGAGAAGAGGGCAGCAAACGATGAGATGGTTAGGTAGCGTCACCAACTCAAGGGACATGAGTTTGAGCACACTCTGGGACATAGTGAAGGACAGGGAAGCTGGATCTGCTGCAGTACATGGAATTGCAAAGAGTCAGACATGACTTAGTGACTGAACAACAATAAAAAATCGCTACCTCCAAGGTCATGGAAAAACTATGAATTAAAGGTGACCTGAGAATAAACAAGTACTTATTAAGCACATACTACATGGACAACACCAAACTCGAGGTCATGTGAATAAAAAAGGACCAGATGTTTTGCTCTCAAAGCACATGGGTCTTCCTGAGAAATCTCTTCTGCAAAATTGCACACTAAACATAACAGAATTTCTGGGGAAAACATGGTTAGGGAAAATCACTTAGACTCAATGCAACTTTGTAGCCAGAGCACCAATGAAAATACTAGCCATCCTAATAAAACCAATCAGGGGGTTGAATCTCCACTGGCATCTACACCCAGTGTCACAGTCATCAATGCTTTGTATCCTTCATGCTTCCTCTTTCCCTGATGTGAATCCTCAAGGGTATTTACTTTTAATGGATGCCATTTTCTTCAGAATTAAAAATCTAATTGAAGAGTACCCAACTTTGTAGAAGATCCCCTGGAGGAGGGCACAGCAGCCCACTCCAGTATTCTTGCCTGGAGAATCCCATGGATAGAGGAGCCTGTTGGACTACAGTCCAGAGGGTCTCAAGGAGTCAGACAGAACTGAAGAGACTGAGCATGCATGTACAGCTTTGTAGAGGGCTTCCCTGGTGGCTAAAGAATCTGCCTGCTGTGCAGGAGACCTGGGTTTGACCCCTGGGTCAGGAAGATCCCCTGGAGAAGGGAATGGCAACCCATTCTCCAGTATTCTTGCCTGGAGAATTCCGCGGACAGAGGAGACTCATGGGCTACAGTCCATGGGGTCACAAAGAGTCAGACACGACTGAGCAACTAAACAACAACTTTGTAGAAACACATGATGAAAGGTCTTCACAGCTTCACCAACTAGTTAATGAAGTGGGCAACGTAGAGGTTGTTGAAACCACTAAACCAGTCACACAAAAGGGACAGAGTTTGGGGCAGAATTATTCTTTTATTTCTGAAAGCCTTCACATATCATGAAAGCTTCTCTTTAATTGTGAGAAAGCTGGCTTTTAATCATGTTGAAAGTGAAAGTGCTAAAACACTTCGCATGTGAACCAGCTGGCCTTCCACCTAATTTTAGTGACACCGTTCTCCTATTGACCAATCACTAATGTGCTATTTGTGATACACAAACCCTTGTAATAGAACAGACTGTAAAATATGCATTCTTTGCCATTGATAGGTATAAAATCTGCTTGAGAAAACAAATAAGCAAAATGTGTAGAACTGTAAGAGAAAAGTGGCTGCCTAATTCTGAGGTGAGAAAAAAAAGAAAAAGTGAAAGTCACTCAGTTGTGTCCAATTCTTAGTGACCCTATGGACTGTAGACCACCAGGCTTCTCTGTCCATGGGATTTCCCAGGCAAGAACACTGGAGCAGGTAGCCATTCCCTTCTCCAGAGGATCTTCCCAACCCAGGGATCAAACTCAGGTCTCCTGCATTGCACAGATTCTTTATGGTCTGAGCCAATGAGGTACTAACTGGAAATTCAGGATAACATGGTGAAGGGGTGAGATGAGTCAGACCTAGAATAGATGAAGTTTTCAAGGAGAACTTGAGCTGC
The DNA here is from genome assembly GCF_049115385.1 of Moschus berezovskii. Classification (NCBI taxonomy): domain Eukaryota; kingdom Metazoa; phylum Chordata; class Mammalia; order Artiodactyla; family Moschidae; genus Moschus; species Moschus berezovskii. The sequence continues at coordinate 84,977,734 of NC_142488.1, read as the reverse complement.
CAAGGCCTGAAAAAGAAATGATACTTTAATAGGCAAAGCAAAGAAAGGAAGTAAGGAAAAGACAACATATAGAATGGCCTGGAAACAATACTGGCCAATAATGTAAAAGGGCCAAAGGGGCTTAAGTAGAATGGTGAGAATACAGGTTTTGAATAATAGTAGGAAACATGGTTCTCCCCATAGCGTCTGTCCAGCACGTAAACAGATTTGAATATCAGGCATAATAGTAATAACTGATAAGACTCTTTAGCGGAAATGTAAAATAAATGAATATTTTAAGGAGCTGATCTGTCTGTGGTATGCAGAATAACTGGACACTGATTTTCAAACTTATTTTTCTCTCAGTCCAAATTTTTTGTCCCCAAACAAAAACTTTACAGAAGCTCAGTGTGTACAACAGATACGAATCTAGCTGACCTATTTGAAGTTACTGTAGAAGTGGAGATTACAGTCCTCATAACCACTTGGCTTCTCTCTCATCCTCTGAGGCAACCCACTGAGGCACAGTGCTGAACTCTAGCTGAAACTAGATAAAGTCCTGGCTGGATAAAGTCGTGAGGATCAGAACTAAAGTGGCCCCAGAGGAAATGAAGAAAAAGGAATGAATCCAAGAAATGTTTAAAGGAACACACTGTTCCTCTCCACAGATTACAGACAGGATGCAAAGGAAAAGAAAAAGGAACAAGAATTGCTAAAACATTGGCTCAAGGCAATACAAACCTAGTAGTAAACAGGGAGATAATATCTCAACAGGTACTTGTTGTTGGCACACAGAGCCGGACCAAGGAGCCTGATACCGAGACACTAGAGAGACTCATTAGGGCAGGACAAGAAAACTAACAAGGTTCCTATAGTCACTAATAGAAAGAGTCTGGAAAAGCTGGAAAAACAGAAAGATTGTGTAACAGTAGGCAAGAAGCAGGCAGACAGCTAAACTCTGGAAGACCAACAATGGATGTCCTGGCTGGCAGGCAGAGAATAGAATAGAGGCTGAAACAATCAGTACGTAGCAGGAATTCAATCACGGGAATTGGGATTAAGGAACAAATGAGCAATTCCTTAAGAAGTCTGGCAAAACAGTGCTAAACAAGGCAGTGCACCAAGCCTAAAGGAACTGGCACATCAGATGAAGTCCAGGAAAAGAGGCAGAGACAGGCGAATAAAAATGGCACACAAGACACCCAGTTACTTCAAGTGATCTGTGAGCTCAGAGTAGGACAACAAATAATAGGTCCACAGGGTTCTAAATGACCCAAACTACTAAAATAATGGCTTCTTGAATCGTCTCTGACTAGGAACAGGATTGGTCCCAGCAAAAGAAAAGTGGACAACAAGAAAAGGCCTGGGAGCAGTAATGACCAATAATGGTCACGTACCTGGAGGCAAAACTTAATGTGTTCTGTTGTGAGGATTGACAGGGTTTGATGCAGCCGCAGCCCCACAAAAAATTAGTCCAAGGGACTATAGTGCCAATGTCTCCTTTTGGGGAAAATGTTGAGACTGGTAGAGATTTTGAGAATGCTCAGATTCGTGTCATCTATAGTTTTATACAGTATGCTGAAAAGCAACCCTTTGAATTTTATCTGGAAAATATGCGTCTAACAAAGAACAGATTTCCTGTTCCACATTAACCAGAGACCCAGAGTGATCTTCAGAAGTGGCTTGACAGGTCATGAATGGTGACTGTCCAATCTATAAGTTACTAAGACATAGATGTAGTAATAAACTGAGAGAAAAACATGGTTTGCTTGCTAAAGTATGTGAATCTGTGAGGCACTCACTGGTGGTCATAGGGATGCTATTCATTTTTTAAATTGAGGGTTGTTTTTTTTTTTTAAATCAGTGTAAACAGTTTCTTGAAGATGAGTAAGTTCAAGTGTGAGACTACAATTATGCAATTAAAATTGATTATCTCTTTCATGTGGTTTGTGTTTATTTTCTAAATTTTTCAAAATATAATTACTTGAAAATTAGGAATACCTGTTTGACATCTGTAAATAATAAAAACATGTTTTCATATCTGGGCATCAGTAGTTAGGCAAGTCTTAGAAGTAGGTTTATTTTGTTTTATATATTGTCTCATATAAATTTTAACAGCTTTATTGACATATAGTTTGCATATCATACAATTCACCTTTTTAAATGTATAATTCAGTGGATTTTAGTATATTCCCCCAAGTTGTACAACTGTCACCACAATCAATTTTAGAATCTTTTCAACACACCAAAAACGATCCCTTCTTTAGCTGTCTCTCCTCCCCAGTTCCAAGCCACTCCCTGCACCCCCTCCCCTAGCCCCCGACCTGAGGCCATCACTAACTCACTTTATGTCTCTGTAGATTTGCCTATTCTGGACATTTTACATAAATAGTATCATACAACACAGGTTTGTATTGTATGATTTTATCATACAACATATGTTTTGTATACAATACGTGGTATTTTGCAGCTGGCTTCTTTCTCTGAGTATAATATTTTCAGGATTCAAGCCTCTCACATCAGTTTTTATTTGTTCATTCAGTTCAGTCACTCAGTCGTGTCCGACTCTTTGTGACCCCATGAACCACAGCACGCCAGGCCTCCCTGTCCATCACCAACTCCCGGAGTTCACTCAAACTCATGTCCATCAAGTCGGTGATGCCATCCAGCCATCTCATTCTCTGTCGTCCCCGTCTCCTCCCACCCCCAATCCCTCCTAGCATCAGACTCTTTTCCAGTGAGTCAACTCGTCGCATGAGGTGGCCAAAGTATTGGAGTTTCAGCTTTAGCATCAGTCCTTCCAATGAATACCCAGGATTGATCTCCTGTAGAATGGACTGGTTGGATCTCTTGCAGTCCAAGGGACTCTCAAGAGTCTTCTCCAGCACCACAGTTCAAAAGCATCAATTCTTCGGCGATCAATTACCTTGTTTTTTCTTGGACACAAAGGCAGATCAGTTGTTTAAGCCACCTCCCCTGTTATACACACACGGACATATACCTACTTGAAATTGAAAAGAGTTGATATCCTCACACAAACACCAAACGTGCCCCCCTTTCCTGGCAAAAGCAGGACATGTGGAGGATTGATTTTCCTATACCGTGATAGAATAATTTCTTTCTGAGCCAGGACCTGCTAGTTTATGGAAAGGACCACAAACGCTATATTTAATCACCAATAGATTATGTACCACAACAATTCTTAGAAGTTTATATTAATGAATTAAACAGAGAAACCCAGAAACAGTTCGTATTAGGTAAAATATAATTTAATGTAATTGGTTTCTGGGTTTCTCTGTTTAATTCATTAATATAAAGTTCTAAGAATTGTTGTGGTACATAATCTATTGGTGATTAAATATAGCAGAGATTATACAGGTCTTTGCTTTCAAGTCTTCCATTATAACATATTAGAAGCTAAAATGTAGAGCAGAGTCATTTAGAAGGCCTTCTTTGAGATTTACAGATGTTTATCCAGGAAAATTTTTGGGAAAGACTTTTGGTCACAGGATAATTTCTTGGAAACTAGATTCAAATATCTCTGTCTTGCAGCTACTTTTATCATATTTATTTTCTCAAGTAGCCCTGTATCGTTGACTTTCTGCTGCCTTCAAAACAGAAAGGCTAATTTGAGCTGCCATCTCTTCAATACTAGCAACTTCACCTTACACCTTGACATTACCCAAGGGCAGACCTGCCTCTAAACTCTATGAACCAAAGCTGATTTGGATAAAAAATTTCCATCCTTAAATTCCTCACCATGTTGTTGCTTTATACCATCAAAATGCCCAAAGTCTTTGCTTGGAGAGTGGTCAAATTCAAAGATACACAGGATCATGTTTGATCCCAAATCTACAGAAGAAATCTTCCATCACAAGCACAGCCCAATGATAATATATAACTGTTATTAGAAGATTGCTTTTTTCCCCTTTTATACTATTTTTGATGATTTAAACTATAAAATAATTAGATTTTATTTTAGCTAGCATATTAGAGCCTATACATATAATTTAAATTGAGATATAACACATACTGAGTAGTAACTATGTCTAGGGCATGGTCCTAAGGATAAATGACTGCTACACTATTCATCATCTCAATGGGCTTAAAATGTAGTCAAGGCTACTGGCAGGTATAGATTTAACTGAAAAGAATGGTACAGAAGCATATAGGAGGAAGAGAATGGGGAGGATTTCACGGAAAAACTGGACCTTTTAAGTATAAGTAGTGTACCAAAACTTGAAAATTAAAAGGGTATTTGTTGGAGAGGGAACAGCATGACCTACAGCAGAGAGATAGAAAAATCTGGGCTGAACCTGGAGATTGACTAGTCATCTAATGGGACTGGAGGGTAGGTTTTGTAATTGTGTGGTATGTGCTTAGTCCCTCAGTCATATCCAATTGTTTGTGACCTCATGGACTATAGCCCGCCAGATTCCTCTGTCCATGGAATTCTCCAGGCAAGAATACTAGAGTGGGTTGCCATTCCCTTCTCCAGGGGACCTTCCCAACCCAGGGATTGAACCCAGGTCTGCTGCATTGCAGGCAGATTCTTCACTGTCTGAGCCACCAGGGAAGCCCTTGTAATTGTATAGTGGGAGATAAAGCTGAGAAAGTACAATGAGGCCAAGTTGGGAAAACCTGAAATGCAATCCTGAACTCTGAATTTATTCTTTAAGCTGTGGAGACTCATGAGAGATTTATGAACAGGAAAAAACACATGATTAGCCCTATGTTTTAGGGAAATGCTCTGGCATTTATGGATGTGAGAGTTGGACCGTGAAGAAAGCTGATCGCTGAAGAATTGATGCTTTTGATCTGTGGTGCTGGAGAAGACTCTTGAGAGTCCCTTGGACTGCAAGGAGATCCAACCAGTCCATTCTACAGGAGATCAATCCTGGGTGTTCATTGGAAGGACTGATGCTAAAGCTGAAACTCCAATACTTTGGCCCCCTCATGCGATGAGTTGACTCACTGGAAAAGAGTCTGATGCTAGGAGGGATTGGGGGTGGGAGGAGACGGGGATGACAGAGAATGAGATGGCTGGATGGCATCACCGACTCGATGGACATGAGTTTGAGTGAACTCCGGGAGTTGGTGATGGACAGGGAGGCCTGGCATGCTGTGATTCATGGGGTCGCAAAGAGTCGGACATAACTGAGCGACTGAACTGAACTGAACTGACTCTGGCATTGGTATGTAGGATGGTTTGTAAGATGAGAAACTAGAAGCAGGGAGATACATTAGGATATCACTTTCAAAAGCCATTCTCTTATTGGGGAATAAGAATGTTAACTCAACCTGAGTGCCAGCAAGAAGACATGACATCATACAGGTAACCACAATAGTCCAGAGAAGGAGAAACTGCAAGGGTGGGCCAAGATGAAATGTACTACGAGTAACCAGGAGGCAAAAATCAATGAAGACAGTGTAAAGGACTAAGGTCCCCATTAGACTTGACATGTAGACCCAAGAATTTGTAAGGTAGAATCAGGATCATAATGAAAAGTTGTCTTAAAAAACAAAGGGGAATTGGTGGTAAATAGCCTGAAGGCATCCATAGTTTAACTTTATTGGTTGGTGGATGTAAGATGCATGGACTTGTTGGATTGGTTCAAGGGACCAAGGGCAGTTAATTAGATATTTCAATGATATTCTCACAATAATTAGCCCATGAACTGAAACATAGGAACAGAGAACAGAAAGATAGGAACAGATATCATAGGTATTAGTCTCAGGATCTGCTTACCTTATGTAGACAATTGGGGAATGGGAAGAATAGAAGATAATTCTGACATTTCAGTGTCGAATAACAGAGAGAGTGATAATATTGCAGGTTAGGAATCTAGGAGGAGAAATATATTTGGAAAATATCAATATAATGCTGAGTTATGTATGAAGGAAGCCACATTTCAGGTGCCTGAAGATGGAAATGGCATTAGACATTAGGTCTGGTGTTTCTGAGAAAGTTCAGAGACAGAGATGATGATTTAGAGTCATTTACCTAACTAGCAGGTGACGATGTGGGAGTAGGTGAGATGACCAGGGAAGAGACTATAGAGGGCTATGAGAACCAAAGAAAAATGTTTATTGAAAGCTCATTTTTAAGTGTGAACAGGGGAAAGAAATCATCCAAGGCTATTACCTAATAAAGTTTATTACTCATAGTAGATCCTTTGATTTTAATACTGAGTGACAGGGAGGGTCATGATAGCAGGATGCTAGAATGAGATTGGGAATCTGGGAAAAGAAACATTTTTGGTATTGGATGGTGGGATGTTAAGAAAATGTTCAGAAACACCCATTCAGGTACGATGGGATCCAGGAAAGTACAGTAACACAGAGGCCATACATTAAAGAGATGGTAACCAGCAGAAAAGTAAAGAAGGATGAAGGCTTTCTACATTAAATATAGAAATCAGGAAACTGAGGAACAGATTTCTTCTTGGAAACAATACACACTTGGGAGACTATACACACATTAAAATAAAGCTCATGTTGCTCAGAACTCCACCTTTAAGATGGCTGTCCGAGACAGTTCATCAGCCAAACAAGAAAATCTCTAGTTTCTTCAGAGAGTACTCATTCTTGACATACACATGCTGTTGGCTTCTTTCACTCTTTGATTCCTCTTTTCTCTCTTCCCTCCTTTCTCTCCTTTTTTCACCTTCACTATCCTTCGCGTCTTCCAAGGTGTAGTAGTTCCAACCCCTTCACTGTGGTGTGAAAGTCTGTGCTGGTGTTGGCTTATGACCAGACATAGGGTAGAGTGGCGGTAAAAGGTGGAGGCTAGGTCCAAGGAGTCCAGGTGAAGCTAAAAGCCTGGGGGAGCAGTACTCAGAATGTATCAGGAAAGAGATGACCTGCTATATTTTATTTGTGGGCTGGAAGCCTGCTCTAAGTGCTAGAGGTTTATGTGTGCTCAGCTGTGTCTGAGTCTTTCTGATCCCATGGACTGTAGCTGCCAGGTTCCTCTGTCCATGTGATTTTCCAGGCAAGAATACTGGAGTGGGTTGACATTTCCTTTGCCAGGGGATCTTCCCAACCCAGGAACTGAACCTACGTCTCTTGCATCTCCTGCATTGGCAGGCAGATTCTTTACCACTGAGCCACCCGGGAAGCCTGCTAGAGGTTTATACATCATGTCAATTACATTAAGTTCAGGATTCTTTAACTTCCCTCGTAGCTCAGTGGGTAAAGAATCTTCCTGCAACGCAGAAGACCTAGGTTCACTTCCTAGGTCAGGAAGATCCCCTTGAAAAGGAAATGGAAAACCACTCCAGTATTTTTGCCTGGAGAATCCCATGGACAGAGAAGCCTGGCAGGCTACAGTCCATGGAGTCACAAGAGTCGGACACAACTTAGCGACTAAAACACCAAACCGCCAAGGATTGCCTAGAGGTATCCTTATATATTTAAAAAATATATAAAAAGCACACAAGTAGACACATAGGTAGTTCTTAATATGTCCTGTTAATGTATACACAAACATGTCAAAATTCATAATGACAGAGAGAATGAGTATGAATATGAGAGATCACATTCATTTTGGTTATTCAGGAGTAAGCTGCACCTCGTTTTCTAAATCTATTCTGTTACTTCTAGAAAGCTGAGCTAGGTTAATTTGGACAGTAAACTACACTTTAGAAATATGTCTCAGAAGCTTTATTACCTAAATCCTACATCTTGATACTGAGTTCTTCATGGGCTCTAATTTAAAGACTTGCCTCGGGGTGATGGTGGCACATCCAGGGGGTTTACCATGTAGACCTCAGAGGTCAGGATTTTTAGCCACACCCACCAGTTTTGCCCACCAAGGCAATTCACAAGAAAGGGCCTAATAGACAAGCCACGAGACAGAGCAGTGATCTATATGAACAGCATTGAGCTAGAACAGTGGTTCACAGAGCATCAGCATCAGAATCACCTGGAAGCTTGTTCGAACTAAAAATTCTCGAGCACCAACCTAGACCTACTGAATCAAAAACTATGGTGTAATCCAGCAATCTGTGTTTAACGAGCCCTCCACATGATTCTGATGCATGCTCAGATGTGAGGACCACTCTGGTAAAAGAAAACAAATCATGAACAGGAGGGTTATAGGACAGAGGAGAGAGAAAAAAACAAGGTACCAGTGAGGGAGATGAAGTTAAATGAAAGTAGGGGAATCCTGAGTTGTACCTTTCTGATTGTCATCCCAAGAGCAACACTTCTATTCAGATGTTTTTAAAAGTGCTGAACTGCATTTTAACATATAGCAATAAATGGAATGGAATGAGAGGCCTAATGTTGAATGAAGGGCAAGAACAGAGACAGGAGTAAACGGTAAAGGAAAAGGATCAGATCCAAGCCAGCAGGAGCTGTCAGGAGTAAAGCAAAGCACAGCAGGGGTAGAAGAGCAAAAGAGGTAAATTGGTTGCTTCTAATAGTTTAGGAGAAGTCTGATGCCCCTGACAGTATTGTAGTACCAGAGAGAACAAGCAGCTCCAAGGGTGGGAATGGGATCAAGGAGATGGAGATATTTATATTCCAAAATTATATGAATGTGCTCTTGTAAGAATCAAGACATTACTATAAACGAGGCCATTGATATTTCAGCAGGGAGTATGGCTTATGAAACCACTTTATTCCACACTAACAGCTCTCAGCTGTGCATTGAATTTCTAATGCAAATAGAATCAATGGATCTATAAGAAAGTGTGTGTATCCTAAGTCACTTCAGTTGTGTCCAACTCTTTGGACCCTATGAACTGTAGTCCACCAATCTCCTCAGTCCATAGGATTCTCCAGGTAAGAATACTGGAGTGGGTTGTCATGCCCTCTTCCAGGGAATCTTCCTGACCCAGAGATTGAACCTGTGTCTCCTGTGTCTCCTGAATTGCAGGCAGATTCTTCAAGCACTGAGCCACCAGGGAAGCCCATATAAGAAAGTAGATACATTTAAATCTGAGTAAAATGGTTTGTGAAATAGTCTTTGTTGTAACTTGAAAATACACTGCTAGGAGGCTTTATGGCTATCAGTAACACAAAGTCTGTAAGAAGAGGAAACTAACTAGGACTGGTAGAGACTCAGGAATTTAAGATCAAGGATCTCGAGAAACCAATTTATCTGTATAGTGTGGCTTGGTGGGAAAGGGCAAGGAGGCAGTCAGTCAGGTAGTAAGGCTTGGCAGGCTGCACTGTAATGGACAATGTAGTCCTTGCCTGAGTATCTAGTCAGACACATAGACCAAGGCAGTGAGGGATTCATATAACAAATGTCTGTGTTCAGCATCAAGGAAAGAGTTACCTGTCTGATCAGGCAGGTATCAGGTCCATCTACATGTGCCACCTATTTTCTCCTGGGACTCACCTGATGGATGAAGATCCTTGGTTAAGATCTCCACTTCTCCACTGTATGTGTGCATGCTGAGTCGCTTCACTCATATCTTATTCTTTGTGACCCTATAGAGTGTAGCCCTCCAGGTTCCTCTGTCCATGGAATTACCCAGGGAAGAAGAATACTGGAGTGAGTTGCCAAACCCTCCTCCAGGGGATTGTGCCAACCCAGGGATCAAACCTGTGTCTCTTATGTCTCCTGCATTGGCATACAAGTTCTTTACCACTCACACCACCTAGGAAGCCCCTTCCCTCCCACACTACTTGCTCTATACTTTGGAGCATGTAACTTCATTCCACTGTGCTAGTTTTCTCCTCTGTAGTGTAGTAACTATTTCATAGTGTTGATGAGGCTGAAATGAGATATGTGCATGTCAAATGATTTACTCTGGGTCTGCTACATAAAGTGCTTGAATACATTTCAGCTATCATTAAAAGAGGAAGTACACATTATGATTTACCCTATATTTTACAAGACTTTATGACCAAGTAATTTAACTAGTACTGTTGTTAATAAAGCTAGTGGATGTGATGAAATTCTAGCAAAACTATTCATATCCCTAAACGAGGATAACATCAAGGTTTTGCATTCATTATGTCAGCAAATCTGGAAGACCCAATAGTGGCCACACAACCCGGAAAAGGTCAATCCTCATCCCATTTCCCAAGAAGGGTACTACAAAAGAATGTGGTAACCATTGAACAGTTACAGTCATCTTCCATGCCAGTAAGGTCATGCTTAAAATCTTCCATGCTAACCAAGAACTTCCAGATGTTCCAGCTGGGTTTACAAAAGGAAGAGAGTTCAGTTCAGTCACTCAGTCGTGTCCGACTCTTTGCGACCCCATGAATCACAGCATGCCAGGCCTCTCTGTCCATCACCAACTTCCGGAGTTCACTCAAACTCATGTCCATCGAGTCGGTGATGCCATCCAGCCATCTGATTCTCCGTCGTCCCCTTCTCCTCCCACCCCCAACCTTTCCCAGCATCAGAGTCTTTTCCAGTGAGTCAACTCGTTGCATGAGGTGGCCAAAGTATTGGAGTTTCAGCTTTAGCATCAGTCCTTCCAATGAACACCCAGGATTGCTCTCCTTTAGAACGGACTGGTTGGATCTCGCAGTCCAAGGGACTCTCAAGCGTCTTCTCCAGCACCACAGTTCAAAAGCGTCAATTCTTCAGTGATCAGCTTTCTTCACAGTCCAACTGTCACATCCATACATGACCACGGGAAAAATCATAGCCTTGACTAGACGGACCTTGGTTGGCAAAGTAATGTCTCTGCTTTTCAATATACTATCTAGGTTGGTCATAACTTTCCTTCCAAGGAGTAAGCGTCTTTTAATTTCATGGCTGCAATCAGCATCTTCAGTGATTTTGGAGCCCAAAAAAATAAAGTCTGACACTGTCTCCACTGTTTTTCCATCTATTTCCCATGAAGTGATGGGACCAGATGCCATGATCTTTGTTTTCTGAATGTTGAGCTTCAAGCCAACCTTTTCACTCTCCTCTTTCACTTTCATCAAGAGGCTTTTGAGTTCCTCTTCACTTTCTGCCATAAGGGTGGTATCATCTCCATATCTGAGGTTATTGATGTTTCTCCCGTAAATCTTGATTCCAACTTATGCTTCTTCCAACCCAGCATTCCTTATGATGTACTCTGCATATAAGTTAAATAAGCAGGGTGACAATATGCAACCTTGACGTACTCCTTTTCCTATTTGGAACCAGTCTGTTGTTCCATGGCCAGTTCTAACAGTTGCTTCCTTACCTGCATACAGGTTTCTCAAGAGGCAGGTCAGGTGGTCTGGGATTCCCATCTCTTTCAGAATGTTCCACAGTTTATTGTGATCCACACAGTCAAAGGCTTTGGCATAGCCAATGAAGCAGAAATAGATGTTTTTCTGGAACTCTCTCGCTTTCTCCATGATCCAGCGGATGTTGGCAATTTGGTCTCTGGTGCCTCTGCCTTTTCTAAAACCTATTTGAACATCTGGGAGTTCACGGGTCACATATTGTTGAAGCCTGGCTTGGAGAATTTTGAGCATGACTTTACTAGTGTGTGAGATGAGTGCAATTGTGCGGTAGTTTGAGCATTCTTTGGCATTGCCTTTCTTTGGGATTGGAATGAAGACTGACCTTTTCCAGTCCTGTGGCCACTGCTGAGTTTTCCAAATTTGCTGGCATATTGAATGCAACACTTTCACAGCATCATCTTTCAAGATTTGAAATAGCTCAACTAGAATTCCATCACCTCCACTAGCTTTGTTCGTAGTGATGCTTTCTAAGGCCCACTTGACTTCACATTCCAAGATGTCTGGCTCTAGGTCAGTGATCACGTTATCGTGACTATCTTGGTCGTGAAGATCTTTTTTGTACAGTTCTTCTGTGTATTCTTGCCACCTCTTCTTAATATCTTCTGCTTCTCTTAGATCCATACTGTTTCTTTCCTTTATCGAGCCCATCTTTGTCTGAAATGTTCCCTTGGAATCTCTAATTTTCTTGAAGAGATCTCTTGTTTTTCCTATTCTGTTATTTTCCTCTATTTCTTTGCATTGATCACTGAGGAAGGCTTTCTTATCTCTCCTTGCTATTCTTTGGAACTCTGCATTCAGATGCTTATATCTTTCCTTTTCTCCTTTGCTTTTCACTTCTCTTCTTTTCACAGCTATTTGTAAGGCCTCCTCAGACAGCCATTTTGCTTTTTTGCATTTCTTTTCCATGGGGGTGGTCTTGGTCTCTGTCTCCTGTACAATGTCACGAACCTCCGTCCAGAGCTCAGATGACCATTATATTTACTACTGTGGGCAGGAATCCCTTAGAAGAAATGGAGTAGCCATCATGCTCAACAAAAGTGTCCGAAATGCAGTACTTGGATGCAATCTTAAAAACAACAGAATGATTTCTATTCGTTTCCAAGGCAAACCATTCAATATTACAGTAATCCAGGCCTATGCCCCAACCAGTAACGCTGAAGAAGCCTAAGTTGAACGGTTCTATGAAGACCTACAAGACCTTTTAGAACTAACACCCAAAAAGGGTGTCCTTTTCTTCTTTTTTCTTTTTTTATTTCTTTTTAAAATTTTCATTTAATAAATGGTACAAAGCACAATGCCAAAAACATTAACAGTTAAAATTTCACCAAATTAAAAAAATACTATAGAATACACAGTTGCAAAAAGCTAGGTTCTATGAAAACCTACAAGACCTTTTAGAACTAACACCCAAAAAAGATGTCCTTTTCATTATAGGGGACTGGAATGCAAAAGTAGGAAGTCAAGAAACACCTGGAGTAACAGGCAAATTTGGCCTTGGGACACGGAATGAAGAAGGGCAAAGGCTAATAGAGTTTTGTCAAGAGAATGCACTGATCATAGCAAACACCCTCTTCCAACAACACAAGAGAAGACTCTATGCATGGACATCACCAGATGGTCAACACTGAAATCAGATTGATTATATTCTTTGCAGCCAAAGATGGAGAAGCTGTATACAGTTAGCAAAAACAAGACCAGGAGCTGACTGTGGCTCAGATCATGAACTCCTTATTGCCAAATTCAGACTTAAATTGAAGAAAGTAGGGAAAACCACTAGACCATTCAGATATGACCTAAATCAAATCCCTTATGATTATACAGTGGAAGTGAGAAATAGATTTAAGGGACTAGATCTGATAGATAGAGAAAAGGAAGAAAAGTAGAGATCAAATTGCCAACATTTGCTAGATTATAGAGAAAGTGAGGGAATTTCAGGGAAACACCTATCTCTCTTTCATCAGCTATGCTAAAGCCTTTGACTATGTGGATCATGACAAACTATGGAAAGCTCTTAGAGAGATGGGAATACCAGACCATCTTACCTGTCTCCTGAGAAACCTTATGTGGGTGAAGAAGTAACAGTTAGAACCCTATATGGAATAACTGATTTGTTCAAGATGGAGAACGGAGTACCACAAGGCTGTCTGCTGTCATCCTGTTTGTTTAACCTATATGCTGACCATATCATGAGAAATGCCGGACTGGATGAGTTACAAGCCGAATCAAGATAGGCAGGAGAAACATCAACAATCTCAGATACGCGGATGATACCACTCTAATGGCAGAAAGCGAAGAGGAACTAAAGAGCCTCTTGATGAGGAGAGTGAAAGAGCTGGCTTAAGACTAAATATTAAAAAAAAAACAACACTAAGATCATGGCATCTGACCCCATTACTTCATCGCAAATAGAAGGGAAAAAGGTGGAAGCGTGACAGATTTCATCTTCTTGGGCTCCAAAATCACTGTGGATGGTGACTGCAGCCATGAAAACAGAAGACAATCGCTTCTTGAAAGTGATGACAAACCTAGACAGTGTGTTGAAAAGCAGAGACGTTACTGTGCCGAAAAAGGTCTGTATAGTCAAGGCTATGGTCTTCCCAGTGATCATGTACAGTTGTGAGAGCTGGACCTTAAAGAAGGCAGAACGCCAAAGAATTGATGCTTTCAAACTGGTGCTAGAGAAGACTCCTGAAAGTCCTTTGGACAGCAAGGAGATCAAACCAGTCAATCTTAAGAGAGATCAACCCTGAATACTCACTGGAAGGACTGATGCTGAAGCTGAATGAACCATCAACCATCAACGTGTGCTTAGTTGTTCAGTTGTGTCCAACTCTTTGCGACCCCATGGACTGTAGCCCCCCAGGCTCCTCTGTCCATGGGGATTCTCCAGGCAAGAATACTGGAGTGGGTTGCCATTTCCTCCTCCACAGGACCTTCCCAACCCAGGGATTGGACCCAGGTCTCCCGCATTGCAGACAGATTCTTTACAAACTCCAGTATTTTGTTCATCTGATGAAAATAGCCAACTCATTGGAAAAGTCCCTGATGCTGGGAAAGATTGAGGGCAGAAGGAGAAGAGGGTGTCAGAGGATGAGATGACTGGATGGCATCACTGATGCAATGAATATGAATTTGAGCAAACTCTGGGAGATGGTGAGGGACAGGGAGGCCTGGTGTGCTGCAGTCCATGGGGTCACAAAGAGTTGGATGTGACTGGGCAACTGAACAACAACAACCACATGCATTAATTTCCTCATAAATAAAATGGGGTTAAGAATAATACTTCTATTATAAGTTCCTTTCAGAATGAGATTAATTAATGCATAGAAAATGCTTGGTTCACTACCTGACACATAGTAATAGTCATTAACTGTTGACTACAATGATTACTTCTCAAAGTTATGTGTAATTTCCTGAACACTTTATTGAACTGCAACTGACATATGACAAACTACACATATTAAAGTATGAGTTGATCAAGTTTGTATCCAAAATAGTCAAATTTATACATGCACAGAATAGAATGGGGGTTGTCAGGGATTAGGGTAAGGAGTGAAAAGGGAATTGCTAATCAACAGGTATAAAGTTTCAGTTATGAAAGATGAATAGGCTCTACAGATCTACTGTACAAGATCATGCCATTAGATAATACTGTATTGTACACATGAAAATGTGTTAAGAGGGTAGATCTCCTGTTAAATGTTCTTACCACAAAAAGTAATATTTTTAAATAGACATTTGCATATAACCTTGTGCAACTATCACCTCAATCAAGAAAATGAACATATCCATCAGCCCAAAACTTTCCTCCTGCCCTTATGTAGCTTCTCAATCCCATTCCAGCCTTGTCCCAAGGCAAATGCTGATCTGCTTTCTGTCACTGCAGATTACTTTACATTTTTATACAGTTTCATATAAATGCAATCCTTATAATATATACTCATTTTTCCTCTGGCTTATTTCACTTGGCATCTTTATTTGAGATTCAAACATGCTGTTGGATTCTTACTGTAGAGTAGTATTCCATTTTATGACTATACCACGATATGTGTATTCAACTATAAGTCTTTGTGTATGCATAGTCTTTCATTCAAGGAATGATTCAAGGGATTAGATCTGATAGACAGAGTGCCTGAATAATTGTGGACAAAGGTTGGTAACATTGTATAGGAGGCAGTGACCAAAACCATCCACAAGAAAAAGAAATACAACAAGGCAAAATGGTTGAGGAGGCCTTACAAATAGCTGAGAAAAGAGAAGACATGAAAGGCAAAGGAGAAAAGGAAGTGAAAAGTGAAAGTCACTCAGTCGTGTCCTAATCTTTGCGACCCCATGGACTATACAGTCCTTGGAAGTCTCCAGGCCAGAATACTGGAGTGGGTAGCCATTCCCTTCTCCAGGGGATCTTCCCAACCCAGGAATTGAACCCAGGTCTTCGAATTGCAAGTGGATTCTTTACCAGCTGAGCCACAAGGGAAGCCCCAAAAGGAAATATATACCCAACTAAATGTAGAGTTGCACAGAATAGTAAGGAGAAATAAGAAAGCTTTCTTAAGTGAACAGTGCAGAGAAACAGAGGGAAAAAAAATAGAACAGTAAATACTAGAGATCTCTTCAAGGAAATTAGAGATAACAAGGAAACATTTCATGCAAAAATGGGCACAAGAAAGGACAGAAATGGTATGGACATAAAAGAAGCAGAAAATATTAAGAAGAAGTGGCAAGAATACACAGAAGAACTATTCAGAAAAGTTCTTCAGTTCAGTTCAGTTCAGTCACTCAGTCGTGTCCAACTCTCCACGACCCCATGAATCACAGCAGGCCAGGCCTCCCTATCCATCACCAACTCCCGGAGTTCACTCAAACTCATGTCCATCGAGTCGGTGATGCCATCCAGCCATCTCATTCTCCGTCGTCCCCTTCTCCTCCCGCCCCCAACCTTTCCCAGCATCAGAGTCTTTTCCAGTAAGTCAACTCGTCGCATGAGGTGGCCAAAGTATTGAGGTTTCAGCTTTAGCATCAGTCCTTCCAATGAACACCCAGGATCGATCTCCCTTAGAATGGACTGGTTGGATCTCCTTGCGGTACAAGGGACTCTCAAGAGTCTTCTCCAACACCACAATTCAAAAGCATCAATTCTGGCAATCAGCTTTCTTCACAGTCCAACTCTCACATACATACATGACCACAGGAAAAACCATAGCCTTGTCTAGACGGACCTTGGTTGGCAAAGTAATGTCTCTGCTTTTTAATATATTATCAAGGTTGGTCATAACTTTCCTTCCAAGGAATAAGTGTCCTTTAATTTCATGGCTGCAATCAGCATCTGCAGTGATTTTGGAGCCCAAAAAAATAAAGTCTGACACTGTCTCCACTGTTTTTCCATCTATTTCCCATGAAGTGATGAGACCAGATGCCATGATCTTTGTTTTCTGAATGTTGAGCTTCAAGCCAACCTTTTCACTCTCCTCTTTCACTTTCATCAAGAGGCTTTTGAGTTCCTCTTCACTTTCTGCCATAAGGGTAGTGTCATCTGCATATCTGAGATTATTGATATTTCTCCCAGCAATCTTGACTCCAGCTTGTGCTTCTTCCAGCCCAGCGTTCCTCATGATGTACTCTGCATATAAGTTAAATAAGCAAGGTGACAATATACAGCCTTGATGCATTCCTTTTCCTATTTGGAACCAGTCGGTTGTTCCATGTCCAGTTCTGACTGTTGCTTCCTGACCTGCATACAGGTTTCTCAAGAGGCAGGTCAGGTGGTCTGGTATTCCCATCTCTTTCAGAATTTTCCATAGTTTATTGTGATCCACACAGTTAATGACCTGGATAACCACCATGGTGTGATCACTCACCTACAGCCAGATATCCTGACTTGTGAAGCCAACTGGGCCTTAGGAAGCTTTACTATGGACAAAGCTAGTGGAAGTGATGGAATTCAAGCTGAGCTATTTCAAATCATAAAAGATGATGCTGTGAAAGTGCTGCACTCAATGTGCCATAAATTTGGAAAACTCAGCAATGGCCACAGGACTGGAAAAGGTTGATTTTCATTCCAGTCCCAAAAAAGGGTAGTGCCAAAGAATGTTCAAACTATCATGCAATTGCACTCATTTCACATGCTAGCAGGTAATGTTTAAAATCCTTCAAGCTAGGTTTCAACAGTACATGAAACAAGAAATTTCAGATGTATAAGCTGAATTTAGAAAATGCAGAGGACCCAGAGATCAAATTGCCATCTTCTGTTGGATTATACAAAAAGCAAGGGATTTCCAGAAAAACCATCTACTTCTGCTTCATTGACTATGCTAAAAAAGCCTTTGACTGTGTGGATCACAAAAAGCTGTGGAAAATTCTTCATGAGATGGAAATACCAGACCACCTGACCTGCCTCCTGAGAAACTTGTATGCATGTCAAGAAGCAATAGTTAGAACCAGACATGGAACAACAGACTAGTTCCAAATTGGGAAAAGAGTACATCAAGGATGTATATTTGTCACTCTGCTTATTTAACTTATATTCAGAGTACATCATGTAAATGTTGGGCTAGATGAAGTTCAAGCTGGAATCAAGATTGCTGGGAGAAATATCAATAACCTGAGATATGCAAATGACACCACACTAAAGGCAGAAAGCAAAGACGAACTAAAGAGCCTCTTGATGAAGGTAAAAGAGGAGAGTGAAAAAGCTGGCTTAAAACTCAACATTCAGAAAACTAAGATCATGGCATCTGGTTCCATCACTTCATGGCAAATAGATGGGGAAACACAGAAACAGACTTTACTTTCTTTGGCTCCAAAATCACTGCAGACAATGAATACAGACATGAAATTAAAAGAGGCTTGCTCCTCAGAAGAAAAGCTATGATGAACCTAGACTGGGTATTAAAAAGCAGAGACAACACTTTGCTGACAAAGGTCCATCTACTCAAAGCTATGGTTTCTCCAGTATTCATGTATGGATGTGAGAGTTGGACTATAAAGAAAGTTGAGCACCAAAGAATTGATGCTTTTGAACTGTGGTGCTGAAGAAGACTCTTGAGAATCTCTTAAACAGCAAGGAGATCCAACCAGTCTATCCTAAAGGAAATCATTCCCGAATATTCATTGGAAGGACTGATGTTGAAGCTGAAGCTCCAATACTTTGGCACCTGATGCAAAGAGCCGACTCATTTGAAAAGACCTTGATGCTGGGAAAGATTGAGGGCAGGAAGAGAAGGGGGTGACAGAGGATGTGATGGTTTGATAGCATCACCGACTTGATAAACATGAGTTTGAGCAAACTCTGGGAGATAGTGAAGGACAGGGAAGCCTGGCATGCTGTAGTCCATGGGGTTGCAAAGAGTCGGATCCAACTGAGTGACTGAACAACAACAACAAGGCTTTTATTTCTTTCAAGAAAATACCTAAGAGTGGAATTGACTGGGTCATATGCTAGATGTATATTTAACTTGTTAAGAAAATGCTGAAATCAGGGTGCATCCATACCGTAGCAATAAAAGGATGAATGGGCAACACATGTACACCCGGGGCAGAATCATGTCAATGTATGGCAAAACCAATACAATAATGTAAAGTAATTAGCCTTCAATTAAAATAAATAAATTTTAAAAAAAGGATGAAGAGTTCATATGGAAAAAAAATAGATTAGTCTCAAAATAATTATACCGACTCAAAAAGTCTGACAGAAAATAGTGCATAGTATATGATTCCATTTTCTATAATATGCTTGGGGATACAAAATAAACTATAGTGACACAAAAGAATCTATGGTTGCCTGGGCATCAGGAGAGGGAGACTGTAGGGACAAGGGGGAAGGATTAGAGCGGGACTGATGAATCTTCTGGGGCTAAGGTGATCATGGTGATGATTTCATGAATATATGAATATATCAGGGGTATCAAATTGTTCTTCTAGATATATACAATTTATTTTATGTCAGTGATGTCTCAATAGAGCTGTTAAAATTGTCATGAATAAAAATATTTTCTATATCCAAAAGAAGATGTATAATGTGATTAATATAATTGACACTGCTGTATGTTATAAATGAAAGTAAAGAGAATAAATCCCCAGAGTTCACATCATAAGAAAAAGATCTTTTTTCTTTTATTTTCTTTCTTTATGAGATGACTGATGGTCATTTAAATTATTGTGGTAATCATTCGTGATGTATATAAGTTAAATCATTATGTTATATACCATAAATTTATACAGTGTTATGTGTCACTTATGGGGATTCCCAGGTGGTTCAGTGGTAGAGTCCACATGCCAATGCAGGAGAACCAGGAGACATAAGTTCGATCCTGGGTCAGGAAGATCCCCTGGAAGAGGAAATGGCATCCCACGCCAGTGTTCTTGCCTGAAAAATACCATGGACAGAAAAGCCTGGTGGGTTACAGTCTGTAAGGGTAACAAAGAGTCGGACACGACTGAGCAACTGAGCACACACATATGTCAATTATATCTCAGTAAAACTGGATGAAAATAAAAGAAACTGCCAAAGTGTTTTCCAAAGAAAATGTATCATTTTACATTCCCAGCAGCAATGAATAAGAGTTCCAGTTGTCCTGCATCCTTGGCAATATTTTTAATGCCTTTGTCTTTTAATTTAGCCATTCTGATAGATTCATGGTGATGTCTTATTTTAATTTGTATTTCTCTCATGACTAGTAATCGGAGAAGGCAATGGCAACCCACTCCAGCACTCTTGCCTGGAAAATCCCATGGACGGAGGAGCCTGGTTGGCTGCAGTCGACAGGGTCTCGAAGCGTCGGACACGACTGAGCGACTTCACTTTCACTTTCTTGAATTGGGGAAGGAAATGGTAACCCACTCCAGTGTTCTTGCCTGGAGAATCCCAGGGATGGCGGAGCCTGGTGGGCTGCCGTCTATGGGGTCGCACAGAGTCGGACATGACTGAAGCGACTTAGCAGCAGCAGCAGCATGACTAGTAATGCTGAGCATCCTTCAGTTCAGTTCAGTTCAGTTGCTCAGTCCTGTCTGACTCTTTGCAACCCCATGGACTGCAGCATGCCAGGCCTCCCTGTCCATCACCAACTCCTGGAGTTTACTCAAACTCATGTCCATTGAGTCAGTGATGCCATCCAACCATCTCATCCTCTGTCATCCCCTTCTCCTCCCACCTTCAATCTTTCCCAGCATCAAGGTCTTTTCAAATGAGTCAATTCTTTGCATCAGGTGGCCAAAGTATTGGAGTTTCAACTTCCACGTCAGTCCTTCCAATGAATATTCAGGACTGATTTCCTTTAGGATGAACTGGTTGGATCTCCTTGCTGCCCAAGGAACTCTCAAGAGTCTTCTCCAATACCACATTTCAAAAGCATCAATTCTTCAGTGCTCAGCTTTCTTTATAGTTCAACTCTCACATCCATACAAGACTACTGGAAAACTATAGTTTTGACTAGATGGACATTTGTTGGCAAAATAATGTCTCTGTGTTTTAATATGTTATCTATGTTGGTCATAACTTTTCTTCCAAGGAGCAAGCATCTTTTAATTTCATGGCTGCAGTCACCATCTGCAGTGATTTTGGAGCCAAAATAAATAAATAAATAAAATAAAATAAAGTCTGACACTGTTTCCACTGTTTCCTTATCTATTTGCCATGAAATGATGGGACCAGATGCCATGATCTTAGTTTTCTGAAAGTTGAATTTTAAGTGAATATTTCCACTCTCCTGTTTCACTTTCATCAAGAGGCTCTTTAGTTCTTTTTTGCTTTATGCCATTACGATGGTGCCAACTGCATATCTGAGGTAATTGATATTTCTCCCAGCAATCTTGATTCCAGCTTGTACTTCCTCCAGCCCAGCGTTTCTCATGATGTACTCTGCATATAAGTTAAATAATCAGGGTGACAATATACAGTCTTGACATACTCCTTTCCTGATTTGGACCAGTCTGTTGTTCCATGTCCAGTTCTAGCTGTTGCTTCTTGACTTGTATACAGATGTCTCAGGAGGCTGGTCAGGTGGTCTCGTATTCCTATCTCTTGAAGAATTTTCTACAGTTTATTGTGATCCACACAGTCAAAGGCTTTGGCATAGTCAAAAGAGCAGAAGTAGATACTTTTCTGGAACTCTCTCGCTTTATTGATGATCCAAGGGATATTGGCAATTTGATCTCTGGGTCCTCTGCCTTTTCTAAATCCAGCTTGAACATCTAGAAGTTCATGATTCACATTATGCTGAAGCCTTTCTTGGAGAATTTTGAGCATTACTTTGCTAGCTTGTGAGAGATTTACTTTGCTAGTGTGTCACATGTTTATTTCCTATCTAAATGACTGAAATGTCTGCTCCAATATTTATTTTTAATTGAGTTGATGGTTTTCTCATTACTGAATTTTGACATTCTTTTTTGTGTTCTGAATGGAAGTCTTATATCAGATATGTGCTTTGCAAATATTTTCTCCAAAGTCTGTGCCTTGTTTTCTCATTCCATTAACCGAATCTTTTGAAAAGCAGAGGTTTTAAATTTTGATGAAATGACAATTTACTGATTTTTATCTACTCTACACTAGGAGTGATATCTAAAAATTTTTTATAACCCAAGTTCATTAAATTTGTCTGTGTTTTCTTCTCGAAATTTTTATAGCTTTTGTTGTTAAATTTTGGTTATGATACTTCCTTTGAATTAAATTTTGTAATGGGGCAAGGAATTGAAATTATAGTTTCGTTTGTGATTTTTTACGTAGACATCCAGTTGTTCCATTGCTATTTGCTGAAAAACCATTTTCTATCCACTTTGCACTTTTCTCCATCTTCACCTTTGTAAAATATCCATTGACAATACATGTGTGGGTTTATTTCTGAACCATTTATATTCTATTTTATTCATCTGTTTGTCTATCTTAGATCAAAACCATAGTTTTGATTGCTGTAGTTCTATAAATTTTGAAATTAGATAGTTTTAGCCCTTCAAGTTTGCTCTTCTCTTTCAAAGTTGCTTGCATTTCTATGTGAATTTTAGAATCAACTTGTAAATTTCTTAAAAAAAAAAAAAGCCTACTGGGGCTTTGTAGGAATGCATTGATTCTACAGATATATTGGGGAAAAATTGGCTTCCTTACAAAATTTAGTCCTTCAATTCATGAAAAATGTATCTCTTTCCATTTATTTAGGTCTTTTCTAATTTTTCTCAATAATGGTTTCTGTTTTCAGTTTAAAGGTTTCACTTCTTTTGCAGATCTGTTCCTAAAGGTTTTATAGTTTTGGGTCTACTATAAATGGTATTGATATTTTTAAAAATTTTAGCTTCCTATAGTTTATTGCAAGTATATAAAAATACAACTGATTTTTATATATTGGTCTTATATCTTGCAACTAGGCTAAACTCAGTTGTGAGTTCTAGTAGCTTTTTTGTAAATTCTATTGAATTTTCAACATAAGCAATCACATCTTCTGCAAATAAATGCAGTTTTACTTAATCATTGACAATCTGGATGTATTTCATTTCTCTTTCCTGCTGGATGAAATTAAAGTATTAGACACTCAGTCATGTCTGACTCTTTGTGACCCAATGGACTGTAGCCATCAGGCTCCTCTGTCCATTGAATTCTCCAGGCAAGAGTACTGTTAGTGGGTTGCCATTTCCTTTTCCAGGGGATCTTCCTGACCCAGGGATTGAACTCAGGTCTCCCGCATTGCAGGCAGATTCTTTACCATCTGAGCCAATACGGAAGCCCAGCACAAGCTGAAACCATGAGTAATACTGTTAAATAGAAGTGGCTTGAGAGAGAATTCCCTAGTGATCCAGTGGTTAGGACTCCATGCTTTCACTGCCATGGGCTCAGGTTCAATCTCTAGTTGGGGAAACTAAGATCCCATAAGCCCCATAGTGCAGTCAAAAAAACAAAACAAAACTGGCTAAAGTGTGTTGGATTTTGTCAACTTCCTGATTTCAAAATTTAGCAGAAAGCTATAATAATGAAGATTGTGTAGTACTCTCATAAAAATAAACCAGAAGTAAACCAATCACTTATGTTCTATTTATTTATTAGCCATGCACATGGCTTTCAGTATCTTAGTTCCTCAACCAGGGATCGAACCTAGTACCTGGCAGTGAAAGCCCCTAATGCCAACCACTAGACCAATAGGGAATTCCCTGTTCAACTGATTTTTGACAAAAGAAGTTTTCAATGGAAGATAGTAGTCATTTCAACAAATAGCACTGAGTCGACTAGGTACACACATGTAAAGGAAGTTGGATTCTCTGCTGCTGCTGCTGCTGCTAAGTCACTTCATATTTCACTACAACAGTTAACTCAAAATGGACCAAAGACCTAAATACAGAAACTAAATCTATAAAACCCTTAGAAGAAACATAGCTGTAAATATTGCAAAGTTGGTATCTTATGTATAACAACAACAAAAAGAAACCTCATTATAATTAAACACGATGTCCTTATGCTTCGGAGGACATTATCAAGAAAGTGTTTGCAAATTGCATATCTGATAAGGATCTAGTATCCTGAATATATACATAAAAAACTCTTACAACTCAGCATAAAACACAAATAATCCAATATAAAAAGGGGCAAAGGATTTGAATAAACATTTCTCAGAAGATCTGAAAATGACCAATAAGCACATGAAAAGATGCTCAGTATCACTAGCCATTAAGGAAATGCAAATCATAACCACAATGAGATACCACTTCACACTCACTGTGATGGCTATAATCAAGAAGACAGAAAATGACAAGGATGTGGAGAAATTGGAACCCTTTTACATAGCTGGTGGGAATATAAAATGGTACACCTGCTTTGGAAGACAGTTTGGTAGTTTTTTAAAAAGCTGAACACAGTTTTTATGTGATGCTACGATTTCACTGTTAGTTATATACTCAAGAGGATTAAAAATATACGTTCTCACAAGAACTGGTACATGAATATTCATGCCACTATTGTTCATAATAGTCAAAAGATGGAAACAGCCCAAATGACTATCAGCTTACAAATAGATAAATAAAATGTTTCCTTCTTACAATATATTATTTAGCCATAAGAAATTAAAAGCTGCTTTATGTTATAACGTGAACCTTGAACATTGTGCTGAGTGAAAGAAACCTGTCACAAAAAAAGGTTACATGTTGTATGATTCCATTTACATTAAATGTCCAGAACAGGCAAATCCACAGAGTCAAAAGTACGTTAGTGGTTCCCAGGGGGTTGGAGGAGGGGAATGGAGAGTGACTGGTTGTACAACTTTGTGAATATACTCATAGCCACTGAACTGTACACTTTGAAGTGTTATGATACGCGAATTATATATCAATTTTTTAAAAAAGAATTTTTGTGTAGTGAATAGCCATGACAAAAAGGTAGTATTTTCCTCCTGAGATGACTGCCCATTATAAGGTGAAAATTTTAAATTCCTCTCTTATCATGTACCCTATTGCATGGGCAGGTATCTTCCCAGCTCTCTCTGCATCACCCTATGGGAATTGGGACCCAAGGAACTGGTAGAAATGCAGATACTCTAACAAATAGTATTGTTGGTGTTAATAAACTGCCATTTGTCTTTGACCTTGGTGTCTTTTGCCAGCATTTTTGAAACTGTGTCTAACTAACTTGTTAACTTGTACGTAGGGTAAAATCTCAGATTTTTTTTAAAGTTCTGGACAGGGACCATAAAATTAATTTAGTTCAGCTTTCTCATTTTACATATTACAAAACTAAATTGCATAGCTATGTATTTTATTTCAAGAAAGCCAAGAAAGAAGAAGTCAATAGGAAGAAAAATGGGTTTATCAGCCCTTGACAACTATGTCCTTAATTTGTGAGCATTTGTCATGCCATATTTCTTTTTATTTGTTAGATTCATATTAAAGTACCATTTTAAATGTATGACTCCAAAGAGGATTCTCTGACCTTTCCTTAATGTTATTTGCTGACCTAAAACCTTTTTCTTCCACTTGTAATAGCATCTTTGAAGGAGAAAAGAGATCTATAATGAAGATTCACTGGTGTAAATAGAGATTTGTGATCAATTTATCCTTGGTTATCAGGAAAACTGTGGTATTAAATAATAATAATGTGAAAAATAATCTAAAATCTGTTGGATGTTTCTTGAAGTGTATCATAATTTCATGATAAATTTTTTAAGATAGATATCTGCTAATTTATATAGTTCTTGATAGTAAGTTGGGTTATTTCACTACTTCTGTACCCTGGTTCTTATATGTCACCAGGGATTGTTCTAGTTCTTGGCAAACAATTCATGTATAGTTTGTTTTTCTTTTAAACTGTCCCTGGATTTCAGAGTTCTTATATATATAGCCTTGTGTTCAATGATGACTTAGTTTATAATATCTTATCAAAACTGATTTTTAATTTGTATAACATACTTTGCAAGGTCATGACCATCATATTATGACAAAATTAGCATATTTCTGCTGAGTTTTTTTACAGATATAAACAGCATTTTATAAAGTTTTTTTTTAAAAAAATATGTACATACCTTAAGATTTAAGGCAAAAATTAAATAGATGAATAAATTGTCTTAAAAGTTATAAGCTTTACTACTTTATGCAATAGTATTAATAAGGCAGTATTCTAGGGCTTAATATATTCTTTTATCTTGGTTGGGTCACAGTGGGTCTAGCTGAATTTGCTCCTTAATGTTGCATTTCCTCTGTAGTAATATTTAGCACATTTTATTGTACTTTCTTGTTTATATTGATTCCCTTCCTCCAGACTGCAAACTCTTCAAGAATAAGCTACGTGTTTGTCTTTCCAGCTCTAGAACCTATGCCAGTGTCTGGAACAGAGTAGGCATCCAGAAATGAATATTGATCCCCCAGGCAGATCACACCTTTAGAAAGGTAGCTCACAGTCAACTAGATTTCACCGAAAAACCAATTAGATATATATTTACAGGAGCTGTCTATATATTTATCAGGCTTCCCTGGTGGCTCAGACGGTAAAGCGTCTGACTACAATGCGGGAGACCTGGGTTTGATCCCTGGGTCGAGAAGATCCCCTGGAGAAGGAAATGGCAACCCACTCCAGTATTCTTGCCTGGAAAATCCCATGGACTTAGGAGCCTGGTAGGCTACAGTCCATGGGGTCTCAAAGAGTTGGACACGACTGAGCGACTTCACTTTCACTTTCTATGTATTAATATATATGGAAACCTGAAATAATAACTGTTAATGGGCTGAATTGTATACTCCCAAAATTCATACACTGAAGTCTTCTTTTTTTAATTGAAGTATAGTTGATTTACAATATTGTGTTAGTTTCTGGTATACAGCAAAGTGATTCGGTTATATACATACATACATATATATATTTTTTTTTCATAATATATTCCATTATGGTTTATTATAAGATACTGAATATGGTTCCCTGTACTATACAGTAAGACCTTGGTGTTTATCTATTTTATGCATAGTAGTTTATATCTGCTAATCCCAAACTCCTAATTTATCCCTCCCCTACTCCCTTTCTCTTTTGGTAACCCTAAGTTTGTTTTCTATGTCTGTGAGTCTGCTTCTGTTTCATAAATAAGTTCATTTGTGTCATCATATATTGAAGTCTTAATCCCTGGTATCTCAGACTATAAACTTTATTTGACAATAAGGTCTTCAAAGAGATAGGTACAATGAAATTAAGTCATTAGGGTGGGTCCTAGTGCAATATGTTCCATGCTCTTATAAGAAGAGATTATTAGGACAGAGAGACACACAAAGGGAAGACTATGTGAAGACACAGAGAGAAGACGGCTGCATTCCAGCTAAGCAGAGAGGCCTGAGAAGAAACAAACCCTATGGTTGCTTTGATCTCAGATATCTAGCCTCCAGAATTGTGAGAAATAAATTTCCTTTTAAACCACCAGTTAGTGGCACTTTGTTAAAAGCAGCCCTGCTGCTGCTGCTGCTGCTGCATCACTTCCATTGTGTCCGACTCTGTGTGACCCCATAGACGGAAGCCCACCAGGCTTCCCCTTCCCTAGGATTCTCCAGGCAAGAACACTGGAGTGGGTTGCCATTTCCTTTTCCAATGTGTGAAAGTGAAAAGTGAAAGTGAAGTCGCTCAGTCATGTCTGACTCGTAGCGACCACATGGACTGCAGCCTACCAGGCTCCTCTGTCCATGGGATTTTCTAGGCAATAGTACTGGAGTGGCTTGCCATTGCCTTCTCCGAAAGCCCTAGAAATGACTAAAATAGCTGGCAAACTAATATAGTAACTAAAAGATTTGTTTGATAAGTATGGAATTTTAAAAAAGAAAGAAATCTCATGGTCCTGTGAGAATATTTATATACACTACATTAGAATTTCTTTTCCTCTACAGAAAATACACAATAGTAACCCAGTGTTTTTCATTTGTATCTTTTCTTTACACACATTTGCACACACACTGACATCCCTTATGCTTTCTCTAATAATGTTTCATTGTTCTTTTTTTTTTAAACAACATAATCCCTCAATTCCTGGATGGAATCACAGTAGAAATAACAGTTAATTTCCTGTCGCACGTTTTATATTCTCTAAAACAGCTTCTTTTGACAAAATAACAAAACCCATTGGCTAATTTCTCAGTAGAATATTTCTAGCCATAGCAGAATATGCATAGTCCATCAAATTTAGTTTGAGAGTACATCCCTGGGATTCCATGAGGACACAATTTAATTCTCAAGAGTAATCTATTTCACAATGAACTTCAAATTATGTATTTCCTAACATACAGTTATTTTTTTTATGGAGACACAGAAATATTTTCTAATGAAACAGTACACAGTAGGTCGACTTCAGATTTCTTCTTTTCAGGGTAAGAATTATGGGAAACATGGAACTTTTTATCCCTGGAATTATTGATCAAATGAAAAATTAAGCATTAAGTGACTTTAGGTAAGATGAATTCACTAGGAAGAGCTGAGTATAAAGTGCCAGAGAACTAGCTGAAATGTGAAAACAAAATGAGGAGAATTCACGAGTGTGTTGTTTTTATTGGCTGGTGTTATTGTATTAAGGACTGTTGATTTTGTTTCCATCAAGATGTCTGTATGTGCCTCCTGATTGACTTAGAACCAGCTCAGAGGAAAACTGCTCTACTCTTAGTCTTACATGGCTCATTTTTCCTTTCTAATGATGGAAAACAGATGGAGTCATTATACTTTTGCAAAATCTTCCTATTCCCCATTTTCCCACTAGGCCTTCTTGCTAAAACTGGCAAGAAGAGAGAAACAAATCAAAGATAGCCATACTTAGATTTAATCAACCCCAAAGTCTTTTATTTCCATTCCACTTTAGCTGAATGTTCCCATGGTCACACCCTAGTTTTTACAAAATTTAACACTCAAACCATCTACTTCAGAATCACTTATAGAGAACTTGTTTAAAATGTAGATTCCTCATGTACCCCAGCCCAGTGATTCTGATTCAATAGGTCTAAAGGTGGAACCCATAACATTCAATTTGATAAAGCCCTCTGTGATTCTTTTTTTTTTTTTTTGAAGAATACTTATATATATATATATATATATAGCTGTGCAGGGTCTCAGTTGTGGCACTCAAGATCTTCAGTTTTTGTTGCAGCATGAGAACTCTTAATTGGGGCATGTGGGATCCAGTTCTCCAACCAGGGATGGAACCTGGGCCCCTTGCAGTAGAAGCATGGAGTCTTAGCCACTGGACTACCAACGAAGTCCCCACTCTGTGATTCCTATGCAAGTGAATTGCTGACCACACTTTGAGGAAAACAGCTATGAACAGCTGTGTATCATAGTGTGGGATGGTTGATAGAACCCTCATTTGAAGTCCTCTGTTTTCCTTGTAGAATAGGTGAGTTTGTCTTCTTTCTTGACTCTCATCCCATTAGTTCAGTTAAGTTTAGTCCCTCAGTCGTGTTAGACTCTTTGAGACCCTGTGAACTGCAGCACACCAGGCTTGCTTCCCTGTCAGTCACCAACTCCCAGAGCTTATTCAAACTCATGTCCATCAAGTCAATGATGCCATCCAACCATCTCATCCTCTGTCATCCCCTTCTCCTGCCTTCAATCTTTCCCAGCATCAGGGTCTTTTCCAGTGAGTCAATTCTTTGCATCAGGTGGCCAAAGTATTGAAGCTTCAGCTTCAGCATCAGTCCTTGCAATGAATATTCATGACTGATTTCCTTTAGGATGAACTGGTTGGATCTCCTTGCAGTCCAAGGGACTCTCAAGAGTCTTCTCCAGCTCATCCCACTGGCACACTTCTATACATCCATCAGTATCCAAATCAAATTAAAACCCTTTGTAAATTCTCCCTACCCAGTTGATCAATCTTGAGTCACTAGGGTATCCCATGCATGTCTTGATTGTGGTACTTATAATACACGGTAACAACTGCTTCCGTCTCCTTAAATCTTGGTGTTTCTTGGGTTTTGTTGTTTTTCTTCCTCTCTCCTTACTCTTTAACCTTCCCTGGGCAGTACTTGCATCCACATTCATGGATGCAGCTATAACCTATTAATTGGATGATTTTCAATTCAGTAACTCTAGCTTACATATCTCTCTGAATCTCCAGATCCATACTTCCATTGGTCTACTGGGTATCTTTATCTGATTGTTTATAGATATCCCATATCTCAGTGTCCAAAACTGAATTTATTTTATTTCTGTGTCTCCAACATCTTTCCCAAACCTGCTCCTTTTCTTCTGTTCTACTGAAAGGTACCAACATGTACTCAGATTTTGAAAGCAGAAATTAAGCAATCATTCTCATCCCTTCCTCCTTCCTCCCTTCATTCAATATTGTCAGACCTTCTTCTGAGATATTTCTCAAATTTCTATTCTCCATTCCCCCACTGCTACTACATTGGATAAAATCCAGTTTATTATAATATTTGGTAGTTTGGGTAGAGCCAAGAGTAAATAAAGATATTACTTGGAAAAGAGTAAATAAGTATACATTGATTCTTCAGAAAAAAAAGTCTTCCGTGTTTATTCCATTCCTAAAGATGTTGAAAAGATAATTAGAAAGAGGGAAGTATAGAGTAATATGTTAGCCAAATCCTTGTCTTTCACAGCACAGAGTAAATAAATAATGTCTAAGATTAATAAGCTAGGGCTTCCCCAGTGGCTCAGCAGTAAAGAATCCACCTGAAGTACAGGAGACATGAGTTCAATCCCTGGGTCGGGAAGATCCCCTGGAGGAGGGCATGGCAGCCCACTTCAGCATTCTTGCCTGGAGAATTCCATGGAGTTCTGGTGGGCTACAGTTCATGGGGTCACACAACCAAAGCGACTGAGCATTGACACATGCAAGATCAGTAAATTAAAAAATGGCAGAGCAGTATATTTAAAATACCACAAGGATACGATGAGCCAAACCCAGTATGTGGGAAATTCCTTGGCACAAGTGACCTGGATTATTAAAAAAAAATGAGTATTGATAATTAATATTACTATTAATAATCCAAAAGACTATTAATAATCCAAAAGTCCCTTGAACAGCAAGGAGATCAAACCAGTAAATCCTAAAGGAAATCAACCCTGAATACTCATTGGGAGGACTGATGCTGAAGTTGAAGCTCCAATATTTTGGCCACTTGATGTGAACAGCCGACTCATTGGAAAAGGCCCTGACGCTGGGAAAGACTGAAGACAGAAGGAGAAGAGAGCAACAGAGGTTGAGATGGTTGGATGGCATCACCGATTCAATGGGCATGAACCTGAGCAAAGCCCGAGAGATGGTGAGGGACAGAGATCCCTGGCATGCCGCAGTCCATGGGATCTCAAATAGTCAGACGTGACTTAGTGACTGAACAACAACAAGGGAAAATCTACAAGGGATTTATTATAGATTTTAGAGATTTAAGAAACATGTCAGCATAGTGCAATATGCTGATTTTGTTTAGATATTAATTTAAATAGAAGGTACTTGGGGGACAGTTGGGGAGATTTGAAATGAATGTTATTAAGTAATTATGATAAAGTTATTGGAATTATGTTTGTAAAAATTCTCCTCAATCTTGTGGAAATACATACCAAAGTATTTATGAGTAAAAAGATATGATGTCAAAGATTTGCTTTAAAATACTCCTGGTCAAACGATATACAAAAATTAACTCTAAATGGATCATAGACTTAAATATGAAAAACTAAAACTATAAAAATGCTAGAAGAAAACATAGGAAATATATTTTAAATCTTGGCTTTGCCAAAGATTTCTTAGCTATATTACTCAAACACAGTACATAAAACAACAAACTGATAACTGGACATCATCAACATTAGAAATTTATGCTATCTATATGACACTCTTAGGATGATAAAAGGATAAACCAAGGATTAGGAGAAAATCTTTGCAAAACATATATTTCATAAATGATTATATATAGAATAGGTCTTCCCTGGTGGCTCAGTTGTTAAAGAGTCTGCCTGCAATGTGGGAGACCCAGCTTCAATCCCTGGGTTGGGAAGATACCCTGGAGAAAGAAATGGAAACACATTTCAGTATTCTTGCCTGGAAAATTCCATGGACAGAAGAACCTGCTGGGCTACAGTCCATGAGGTCATAAAGAGTCGGACTTGACTGAGTGACTAACACTTTCACTTTTATATAGAGAGTATATAAAGAACTCCTTACATTCAATAATAAGTAAACAAACTGATAATAAATTGGGTATGAGAAAAGAGCACAGCAGGTCTTGTTGCTCATATGTCACACATCTCCAAGAGAACTTAGAGTCATTGCTGAGTTTTGGATATCCTCTGAATGGTTTTTTATATTAATGATTGAGAATTTTATTGTGTATACCTGGAACAATGGATCATGTTATACTATCTTGTCCGGATTGCTTTGCACTAACATCAGGTTGATCATGTGCATGTGACTTCATTGTTGGGGTCCTGAGCTCTGATTGCCATAGCTGGTTGCATAGCAGTATATGTCCACATGTCCAGCTTTCCATAAAAGCCTTGAACTTTGAGTCTTTAATGGGCTTCCCTGCACAGAGGGTTTTCACAGATGTCCCTGTAGTTCACAGCCAGAGAAAAAGTATGTCCCAGGGACTCCAGATGGAAAAGAATTTAGAAAGCCTGTACCTAGTCACTCTGAACTCCACCGAGTAGATAATCTAATTCCTGTTGGTCATGCTCTATAAACTCTTTCTTTGACACATGTTAGTTCAGTTCAGTTCAGTCGCTCTGTCATGACCGACTCTTTGCGACGCCATGAATCACAGCACGCCAGGCCTCCCTGTCCATCACCAACTCCCGGAGTTCACTCAAACTCACTTCCATCGAGTTGGTGATGCCATCCAGCCATCTCATTCTCTGTTGTCCCCTTCTTCTCCCGCCCCCAATCTTTCCCAGCATCAGAGTCTTTTCCAGTGAGTCAACTCTTCGCCTGAGGTGACCAAAGTATTGGAGTTTCAGCTTTAGCATCAGTCCTTCCAATGAACACCCAGGATCGATCTCCTTTAGAATGGACTGGTTGGATTTCCCTGCAGTCCAAGGGACTCTCAAGAGTCTTCTCCACACTACAGTTCAAAAGCATCAATTCTTTGGCAATCAGCTTTCTTCACAGTCCAACTCTCACATCCATACATGAACACGGGAAAAATCATAGCCTTGACTAGACGGACCTTGGTTGGCAAAGTAATGTCTCTGCTTCTCAATATACTATCTAGGTTGGTCATAACTTTCCTTCCAAGGAGTAAGCATCTTTTAATTTCATGGCTGCAATCAGCATCCGCAGTGATTTTGGAGCCCCCCAAAATAAAGTCTGACACTGTTTCCACCGTTTCCCCATCTATTTCCAATGAAGTGATGGGACCAGATGCCATGATCTTTGTTTTCTGAATGTTGAACTTCAAGCCAACCTTTTCACTCTCCTCAAGAGGCTTTTTAGTTCCTCTTCACTTTCTGCCATAAGGGTGGTGTCATCTGCATATCTGAGGTGATTGATATTTCTCCCAGCAATCTTGATTCCAGCTTGTGCTTCTTCCAGCCTAGCGTTCCTCATGATGTACTCTGCATATAAGTTAAATAAGCAGGGTGACAATATTAGCCATGTGTAAAACCTATTGCTGAGTCCTGTGAGTTCTAGTAATTTAGCAAATGTGAGGGTGCTCTCAAGACATTTGACACGATAGGAAAATAATTTGAAGTGATACTTCACCAAAGAAGATATAAGAGTGGCTAGTAAGTACATTCAGATCTGCATAATGATATTAGTGATTTGGGAAATGCAAAATAAACCACAATGAGATATTGTTTTGTACCTTATGGAATGGTTAAAACTAAAAAGATTGATCATAACAAGTACAGGGGAAATTGAAACTCTCATACACTGAATGTGTAAATATGAAATGGTACAGCCATTTTGGGAAAACAGTTTGGCAGTTTCTTGAATTTCTACACATGCCTACCACACAATTCAGCCATCCCACTCCTATATATATATTTACCCAGGGGAAAATAAAGCATGTGTTCATACAAAGACTTACACATGAATGTTCATTGCAGCTTTATTTGTAACATGTCAAAACTGGAAACAATCCAAATATCCTTCAAGAAGTGAATGGATAAACTAATAGTTGTGTATTCATCTGTTCAATAGATAACTATTCAAAACAACCAAAATTAGAGAACTATGGATCCACACAATATGGACAAATCTCAAAATAATTATACTTCATGGAAGAAGTCAGATAAGAAGAGTACATACCATATGATTCCATTTATTTAGAACTCTAGAAAATGTCAACTATAGTGTCAAAAACTGATTACTGGTTTCCAGTTTGGGGAAGGGGTATGGGAAGAGGCAGGTTTCCCAGGTGGCTCAGTGGTAAAGAATCTGTTGCCAATGCAAGAGATACTGGAGAAAGGAGTTCTTCCCTGGGTCGGGAAGATACCGTGGAGGGA
Organism: Moschus berezovskii; assembly: GCF_049115385.1. Classification (NCBI taxonomy): domain Eukaryota; kingdom Metazoa; phylum Chordata; class Mammalia; order Artiodactyla; family Moschidae; genus Moschus; species Moschus berezovskii. The sequence goes on along the minus strand of NC_142488.1, from coordinate 84,943,680 downwards.
GCAATGATAACCCACTCCAGAATTCTTGCCTGGACTATCCCATGGACAGAGAGGCTTGGCAGGCTATAGTCCATGGGGTTGCAGAGTCTGATGCGACTGAGCGCACGCAGGCACGCGCGTGTGCACACACACACATGCAGGGAGACGCAGAGGATGTGAGAAAACATTTTGGGGTAAGGGATGTTTTTATTACATTGACTGTGGGATATTTCATAGGTGTATACATATTTTGAAACTTGGCAAATTGTACACTTTGAAATATGTGCAATTCATTGTATGCCAATTATGTAAAAAATATAAAACTAATAAATGCCGTTTAGGAAAATGGTGGCCCAGCATTACAAATTCAACCTTATTGCCTTGTGTTCCCAGCAAGCTAAATTGCTTCCTTTGCAAACAACAAAGCAAAGGCACAGAGTTTCCAGGACCTGACCAAGGAACAGAGGAGCTGTATATGGCAGCTGAAAGTTACACTTGACTACTGCCCCACCGACTGGTTAGCTAAGGAGATAAAACCTGAAATTATAAGAAACTCTAGGGAAAAAGCAGAAAGAAAAGACCTGGATGAAGCAATTTTGGCAAAATGTTCATAATTTGTGTAGCTGAATAATGGGTATGTGGGACTTCTTAAAACAAAATGTGTCATTAATTTTGAGTTAACAGAAGAACTGTTATGAGTTAATGGAACTAAAGCCCAAAACATTCAGAATTGTTTGCCTATTGGTAATGGAACTGTGGGGAAAAGGGGCAGTCATTTTTTACTGATTAAATTTGTACGTAGTTTGTATATTACTTTGTTAAAAATAAAAACAATTTTGCCAAAACTCAACATTAGACCTGTGTAAAAAACAGTTTTCTTCTTCCCTTATGTGAAGTCACTACGTTGTTTAACTCTGTTAATGATTCATGCAGTAAATTTAGCCATTTTGATGATTACTTGATTTTTGAAAGCTGAAATTTTTTTAAAAGTTCTGATTTATTCTTACTTGTACAGTTTTGGTAGAAGAAAAGGATTCTAATTTGGAGGTTATAAATACTCAGATATTTGAACGCTGTTTGTTTTATTTAAGAATATATAATTTTGGCAAGGCTTTATGAGATGAGAAGAATTGTTGACATGCTGCTTTTATATATATATATATATGTTGACATGCTGCTTATATATATATATATATATATATATATATAATTCTTGTACTTCCAGTTGAGAGGTATTTTAATTATATTCTATACCACTATTATCCTTCTTTGCATGATGGGAAGAAAAATTTCAGGAATGGGGAGAATTCAAGAAAGGAAAAAGAATACTTCATGTTTCCTCCTCTCATCACTTGACTTTAGGGGAATCTTTGACCACCATAAAGGAGAATTTTGAAAGATATGTATTTTTTACATATTTTATAATATGTTTTAAAAATCTATACATTTGAGAAATTTGGGATTATGAGAATTCAGAAAAAGGGTTCTAAATTCATAGTGAATTTAAAACAATTGCTCCTAATGGTACCCTAATTGACAAAAGGAATCAGCTATTGATAAACCTAAGAAAGTAAGAACACAGGAAATGCCTTATTGGGTCAAATCAGTGACTCTCTGAAATATCAAAGGATATTTTGGTGGAATTACCTTCCACTTTCATTACAAAGCAATAACCTCAAAATATTTTTTAAAACACCCTGAATATCCTAAAATGTCCTTTCATATATTATTAGGGATCTACAATCAGTGAACTTCCTAAACCTTCCTTTCACCTATTTATACTATAGTCTTGCAGCAGAGTTAAGGGTATAAACTGCAGTCAAATAAACCTGGGTTGGAATCTTAGATCTTGAACAAGTAATTTTCTCTGAGCCTCATTCTCATCTGTAAAATGGGGGTAACTAAGGCACCTACTTCACAAGTTTTTTTGAGTATGCAATGAGAAAATTCATGTAAATCATTGAGCTTAGGGCCTGATAATCAATACATATTAAGTCCTTGTTACTATGTATTTTCAACTGGCACATTTTCTTGGTGTTAGTAATCAGGTTCATTCTATTTATTAAAAGAGAAATCAGGACTTCCCTGGTGGTCCAGTGGTTAAGACTTTGTGCTGCCAATGCAGGGGGTGCAGGTTTGATAACTGATCAGGGAACTAAGATCCCACATGCTGTGTGGTGCAACCAGAAGATTAAAAAAAGAGAGAGAAATTAATTTTTACAATAAAGGCTGGGCTTTGAAAAGGTGAAATAGCCAGTCATCTACATGGTTTGATTTTAAGAGTATCAGGAAGATTCCAACCTCTTCATTTCCCCTCCCTGCACATAAATACAGCATACTCTATCAAGAAAGCTCCATTTCCTTATTGACTGTGATGAAAATTCAGATGTCACCAAGATGTACATTCAAACCATAGAGTGAAGACAGGTGAAATTTTAAAAATTAAAAAACAAAAACAGATATCCACAAAAGGAACGATTAAATGAAGAATCTAAGGGTTTTGATTTTCTTGGGAGAGACAAGGACAGGTACTGAATGGAGGAGATAGGGGTGAGAGGTGTTAGGAACTACTAGAGAAATGAAACTCTCCTGAACGTTATGGTTAGGAAAACTATTTAGTGGAGTGCATTTTTTCCCATGATAAGAATCACCTGGCTCATTTGTTAGACAAAGGGACTCACAGGCCCTTGCCCTGGAATTTGGTAAATGTAGGGTAGGGTTAAGAAATCTGAAGGGTTAATGAACACTCGGGATTCTTAAGACCTGACAAGTTTGAGAAAAGCTGGAGAGCTTAGGAGCCCAAGCTTTGAAATCAGACAACACTTGGGCTCAAATCCTAGCTCCTCTCCTTAAGGATGAATGATCATGAGGTTAGTTAACCACCTTCAACCTTTTATGGAGTTTCCATCTCCATAAAATATTTGGGGATTAAATAAATTAATGTGTATAAGATATTTATCTCACAGTAGATACTGAAAAAAATAATTGGCATTTTTATTTTCAAGTGTCTTTCATTTCAGTTCACTTATTCTTATATATGAATCCTTAGAGTCTCCTGGGCAAAGTACCAAAGTGGTCAATGATTTTCCAGAAATTTTTGTTTGCTTTCTAACATGTCTTTATCTTTGAAGCCAGAGTTGGAGAAATTAGCATTGTTATTGTGATCAGCTGTTGTGGGTCACCTTTTATATCTTTATGCCTTATCATGTAAATTAGGCATTCAGAATGTCTAAGAATTTCTATTCAAACCCTTTTCCATAGACACTGATATCACCTGTCCATGGAAAGTTGATTTGCCTCAGAATAGCAAGGTTTTCAGACTTTAGCCTTCTCTCTGAGTTCCAACTTGAAAAAACCCAATAATACTCGACTTTGAGCTACAGTTTAAGCAAGGCTTTGAAAGCTCTTCAGACATTGACTTCCAGTTTAGAAGGGGCAGAGTGTCAGAGAAACAGAAATGGACAGAGGAAGACAATGCAGGGAAAATGTTAAACACTTATCAACAGTAAAAAGGGAAAGACCATGAAAAAAGAGACAGAAAGGCAGGCTGACAGTGCCAGATAGAGGAAGGGGAAGGGTGAGGAGACCCAGAGAGAAACAAAGATTGAGAAAGCAGCATAGACAGAGCTAGAGGTGGGGACAGAGACAGACAAGCACGGAGAGAAGGAGATCAAGACATGGGCTTGGAGGAAAGCTCTATTATTAATAAAAGTAGCTTTCTATGGAAATTTCCCTAGAAGTTGAAAAAGCAAAAATCCATTTAACACAATTTTAAAGTAATTACTATGGGAAAGGTACTACTTGGAAATTGTGGTGGATATACAAGCATTTCAATTCCTGGGTTGGAGAAGGGTGTGTACAGCAGAAGGTGATAAGCAACATTAAGAAATAAGTGTTTCTTAGTTCAGAGAAGGAAAGAATGGTTTCAACTAGGGGCTGGAGTATGTAGCCTTGGAGCCGGACCCTGATGTTTGAATAAGGGTTTATTTAACAGGTGGAGGGGAAATTAATTTTCAAACAATAGGAAGGACATTGGTAAAAACTTTGAGCAAGGTAAGCAAGAGATGTGTTCAGGAAAAAAGGAATGGTATGATTTGGCTAAAATTCAAGTAACAAGTAGAGGAGTACTGGGAGAAAATGAAAAAAAACATTTTTTTATTGCAGGAAGAGGGGTTGAAGATAAGATTGAGGAGCAACTGAGGGTTTCTGGGACAGGGGAGTAACAAGTTTGTGAGTGGGAAGCATTAGGAGAACAGGAACTGGAAGCCAGGCGGTGAAGATGTGAAGGATACTGTTGCTATTGTGTGTTCCAAGGCGTGAGTCCTATCAGCTATCTCCTGAACATCCTTTCCTCTCTCTTTTGCAGTGTCCTAGTTATTACTGCTTGGATCAGTAATGGTCCAAAGTCTTGACTGAAGGAAGAAAATAAAGTCAAGGGAGAAACTGAAGACAATCTGTAAGTTTCTAATTGAGAGAATGATAATGTTATTACTGTTACTAAGTCCAAGCTCACTCTGCTCACCACATGACAGGCCAGTGAATCTGAGAGATGAGATGTTTAGGCAAGGAATACGACTTTATTCAGAAAGCCAGCTAACTGAGAAGGTGGCAGACTAATGTCTCAAAGAAACCATCTTGTTGGGGTCTGAATGCCAGGTTCTTTTATAGAGCCAGAGAGAAAGAAGCAAAGAGGAACTAAAGTCAAAAGGCAGAATAGAGAGAGAGGCGGTGAGGAAGTAAAGTGAAAAGGGTCTTCAGTCTTGCAAAACATCTCTAGGAAAGGCCAGCATTTGGAAGGAGTGTGTTAATCTCTTCTTTTTTGTAGCCATTCACAGGTGGGCAGGGTCATATTATCTCTCTGTGAGCTGAACAAAGGCACTTTAAGAGGCAGAGGAGCAGGGTCCTTTGAGGCAGGCCATTTTGTATGATTATAGTAACAATAGCAACAAAAACCAAGTCAAAGAAACGTTTCCATCAGGGAGTCAGAATTGGTTCTTCTCTGCAACATTACCAGAAATTGGTTTGGAGGAGATAGTTTTAGTTTTTGGTATGCAGTGTTAATGTGGATGAAAAATGTCACCTGCCAGATCAGTAAACAAAGGATGTTGCCATCATTAAGCCAACAGTCACTGCAGCAACCTGGCTGTGCACCCAGAGGGGATTCAGGCTAGAGAAGAGCACGATACTGGCCCTTGATAGTTAAGGTGCATATGAAAGGAATGATTTCAATGAGCCCAGACTCTTGCATCTTCCCATACCTAGAAACCTGCTAAATTCATTAACAAGTTGTCTGGTTTTCTTTAATTCACAGTAATCTTTTGATGTCCTGACTACCTGGTTTTTCTTGCCAAACTCCTATATGTCCTGACTCCTCCCTTACCTTGTTGGAGCAGTCCCTTGGAGCTGTCTTCTGGGCTTAAGGTCTCAGAAAATCTGCCAAATAAAACATAATTCTCAACTTTTAGGTTGTGCATTTTTTTCAGTCGACATTAGAGAATGCTAGTGTGATTTTTTATATGATGTCCAGGAGGTGATGTGGACATTTGAAAAGAGTTTGCTGCTCTGAATCCTGGAAATAGAATATGATGTATTCCAGGAGGTGGAATGAAATAGGTTCTGTGGGAAGAGTTCTTATATGTTTCTTTTTAGCCTTGAGATCCTTTTCAGTTAGACTCAAGGACCCTGTGTTAAGGGATCGTAACTCTCAGTAGTAGATTCAAATTAGTTTCACTCTTCTATATGATTGTCTTCTACTCCTAAGACACCCTTCCAGACCCAGAGGAAAAAGAGAGAGGGAATTAATAGACAGTCATATGCTATAGGAAGTAGGATGGAATGAAGTGTTCTCTTTTTCCAGGTGAGCATGGCACCTGCCTGCCTAGGTGGGTTACTCCAACTGATGAGCACAGAGTAACAGCAGATGGTATGAGAATACAGGTGGCAAAATGAGCTGACTCTGTGTTGATTCATGGTGTCCTATTTTGCTCCTCCAGCTAGGGAGAGGATATTATGCTGATTTTTACAGAACTGATAGGACTAGCTCAAATAGCTGAGTACAGAACCCTACTGTCTCCATGTGTGTACTTGCTTCTTCCTTAAGAATGCCTTAGACCTCAGTCCTCATTGATGTGGGGTGGGAGGGTGATTTGCTGTGAATAGAAAGGGGGTGAGGTCAGATGCAGAAACACTTCGCTATCTCAGGACCTGTTATCACCTGCCTCTCATTGTGGTATCTTTTAGTTCCCTCCTTTCTTTCATAGTATTGCAAAAGTTTGCCTCCCTCCATCCCCAAAACCCACAGTGCAACCACATTTAGAGTAAAATATCCCTTAAGCACTTAAAAAATATGTGTAGCTTTGTTGTTAAAACATGTAGATTCCAATAATGAGAAATGGGTGCCTGGGTTTTCTGTGTATACGTGTATGCTAAATTGCTTCAGTCGTGTCTGACTTGACAGCCCCATGGACTGTAGCCTGCCAGGCTCCTCTATCCATGGGATTTCCCAGACAAGAATACTGGAGTGGAGTGTTATGCCCTCCTCCAGGGGATATTCCTTACCCAGGGATCAAACCCATGTCTCTTGCACTGGCAGGCATGTTGTTTACCACTAGCACCACCTGGAAGATCCTCTTGGTCTTTTGTAAGTAACCTCTTTCACTCTGCTAGCTGCTGCATGCTGCTGCTGCTAAGTCACTTCAGTCATGTCCGACTCTGAGTGACCCCATAGACGGAAGCCCACCAGGCTCCCCCGTCCCTGGGATTCTCCAGGCAAGAACACTGGAGTGGGTTGCCATTTCCTTCTCCAATGTGTGAATGTGAAAAGTGAAAGTGAAGTCGCTCAGTCGTGTCCGACCCTTAGCAACCCCACGGACTGCAGCCTACCAGGCTCCTCCATCCATGGGATTTTCTAGGCAATAGTACTGGAGTGGCTTGCCATTGCCTTCTCCGAGCTGCTGCATACCTTGAAGCAATTGATCTAGTGCAGTGATTCTCACTGACAAAATACATCTGAATAACCTAGTTCAGTTCAGTTCAGTCGCTCAGTTGTGTCTGACTCTTTGCAACCCCGTGGACTGCAGAACGCCAGGCCTCCCTGTCCATCACCAACTCCTGGAGTTTACTCACACTCATGTTCATTGGGTCAGTGATGCCATCCAACCATCTCATCCTCTGTCGTCCCCTTTTCCTCCTACGTTCAATTTTTCCCAGCATCAGGGTCTTTGCAAATGAGTCAGTTCTTTGCATCATGTGGCCAAAGTATTGGAGTTTCAGCTTCAGCATCAGTCCTTCCAATGAATATTCAGGACTGATTTCCTTTAGGATAGACTGGTTGGATCACCTTGCAGTCCAAGGGACTCTCAAGAGTCTTCTCCAACACCAGAGTTCAAAAGCATCAGTTCTTCGGCACTCAGCTTTCTTTATAGTCCAACTCTCACATCCATACAGGACTACTGGAAAAACCATAGCTTTGGCTAGATGGACCTTTGTTGGCAAAGTAATGTCTCTGCTTTTTAATATGCTGTCTAGGTTGGTCATTAACTTTTCTTCCAAGGAGTAAGTGTCTTTTAATTTCATGGCTGCAGTCACCATCTGCAGTGATTTTGGAGCCAAAAATAAAATAAAATAAGGTCAGCCACTGTTTCCACTATTTCCCCATCTATTTGCCATCAAGTGATGGGACCAGATGCCATGATCTTAGTATTCTGAATGTTGAGTTTTAAGTCAACTTTTTCACTCTCCTCTTTCACTTTCATCAAGAGGCTTTTTAGTTCCTCTTCACTTTCTGCCATAAGGGTGGTGTCATCTGCATATCTGAGGATATTTCTCCCGGCAATCTTGATTCCAGCTTCTGCTTCATCCAGCCCAGCGTTTCTCATGATGTATTCTGCATGTAAGTTAAATAAGCAGGGTGACAATAAACAGCCTTGACATACTCCTTTCCCTATTTGGAACCAGGGAATAACCTAGGGGAGCCCTTTAGCATACAGATGCCCAGGCCCATCTTGTGGTTATAATTAATTCCTTTGGTTTGGGAGGTAGGACCCAGAGCCATGTATGTTTTACAAGCTTCCTGATTGATCCTCATTTACTTGAAATGTGTCATCAGAAAATTAAATTATTTCCATCTTGGCCTTTGACAACACTAGCTGGGGCCTACCAGCCTCATGTCTCATTTCCTAGTTGTATTAGCATCATCAATTTAGTGAGCACAAGTTTCACAAAGGAAAAGATATTAAAATGCGTATTCTCAACCTCCATCCTATAACTACTTAATCAGAATCTCTGAGAACAGGATGCTAGAATTGGCAGTTTTACAAACACCACAGTTACATACAGCACACTAGTCTGCAAATCTAGTGCTCTAGTCTGCAAATCACACTTTGAGAAATACTGATCTGAGCCTGGGAAGTTAAAGTTGGCAGGAGCGATGTGGTTTGGGACACAGTGGAAAGAAGAGGTAGTTCGCATCAGCTGTTGAGTCACTGTAGCTCAGTGGACCAAAACGATCTTGGTTGGAGTCTCCATTTCAGTAATGTACTGAGCTGTGGTTATAGCCTAGGCAAATGAAGCCAGATGATAGCTAGAGAAGACTGCTAATTAATTAAGCTTGGCCTAAGGTCAGGCCACCAACTGGCAGACACAAGTTCTTTTTTAAGTAGGAGAATTTTAAGTTGGATGAGAAGGATAGGAGAGATCTGAAATATGAGAACTTTTCCTCTGACTTCTCAAACCCCTTTTCTGGTTTATTTCTCTCAGGGCTTAAGTAGTTTCTTCTGTAACAGTATCAGGGTTGACTCACAAATTATTATTCATTGTTAAATTATGTTAGGAATGCATTCAAAATGCAAGAACAAGGTGTACAGCGTAGACACGACTTGAAAAGGCACTTAGACTTTTTTTCTTTAAGTGAGGGAGGAATATTTTTTCTGTGATATTTGAAAAGTGAAGGAAGTGTTTGCACTTGTCATATGGTATATTTTACAAAACCATCTCCTGATTTCCTATTGAGTGTCCTCCTTCTGTGAAAGGCCATGTAAGGTAAGACTGGTTGCTTTTCTGTTAATGAAAGGTTGCAGAGGATATGGCTCTTACTACTGGTGGTTAAACTGAGTTTGAGATTTCATATGTACTGTGACTTTCTGCTGTGATTTAAGCCTTCTACTGCTACATATTACTCAGAGTATTGTCTCTTCTTCCAGTCAACTAGATGTTAAGTTTCCTGAGGGCAGGAATCTTGTCTCAGACTTCTTTATAATCCTCTATCCAGCCCAGGACCATGCTCATAGCAGGCTCTCAATAAAGACTGAACTATTTATTATGGCTGAGTAGTATTCCAGTGTGTGTGTGTGTGTGTGTGTGTGTGTGTGTGTCTGTGTGTATCACATCTTCTTTATCCATTTATCTGTTGAGGGATATTTAGGTTGTTGATGGCATTTTCAACAACATGGGTGAACTTGGAGGGCATTATGCTAAGTGAAATTAGAAATAGACAAATACTGTATGATATCACTTATATGTGAAATCTAGAAAATGCAACAAACTAGTGAATATAACCAAAAAAAAAAAAAAAAGAATCCGACTCACAGATACAGAGAATAAACTAGTTGTTACGAGTAGGGGTAGGTGGGTGGAGGGGAGGTATAGAGGTGGGAGATTAAGACGATTATAAATTAGCCATAAGCTATAAGGATATACTGTATAATATATCCTTATATTTTACAATAATTACACATGGAGTATAACCTTTAAAAACTGTGAATCACAGGGGAGTTGAGAAGATGGTGGAGGAATAGGACAGGGCGACCACTTTCTCCCCCACAAATTCAGCAAAAGAACATTTGAACACTGAGTAAATTCCACAAAACAACTTCTGAATGCCGGCAGAGGACATCAGGCACCCAGAAAAGCAACGCATTGTCTTTGAAAGGAGGTAGGAAAGAGTATAAAAGATAAAAAGAGAGGCAAAAGAGGGAGGGATGGAGCTTCATCCCGGGAAAGGAGGCTTAAAAAAAAAAAGAGACGTTTCCAAATGCCTGGGAACAGGCACTGACGAGTCTGTGGCCAGCCTTGGAACCTCAGAGGGCCACATAACCGGGAGAGAAAAGAAATAAATAATTAAAACCCACAGACTAAGTGCTCAGAGGAAACTCTCAGCGGAGAAGTGGCACAACCGCCCACACCCCCTACTAGCAAGGTGGGGCTGGGCAGGGAGGCACGGGCGATAGCCCATAGAGAGAGGACCGGGCCTGAATACCCCGAGGGCAATCTGAGGTCGCTAACAGGAGACAGCGAAGCAGACTGTGCAGCTAAAAGGCGAAAAGCCTGCAAAAGGCAAAAAGCCCCAACCGACGAATCCGCCAGCCCCGCTCACAGAACAAAAGACTGAGCAGAGCGAGCCAGCTGCGGGCGGCCCATCCCCCAGCCCCTGACGCAACAGGCAGGGAGGGCGGCCAGCACCGGAAGGAGCAGCCACGGCCCCAGAGAGGTTTCCCATACCAAGCTGCAGGCAGGCTTCATTGCTAACCAAGACTTCTTGGATTCGGGCCAGTCGATATCTGCCTGAGAAGGTGCGCTGGTTGTACACCCAGAAAACCAAGTGGCAGGGACCTGGGATGCGATAAGTTGCAGCGACCGTGCTCGCCAAACGCCTGGTCACCTGAGCTGCTCGGACTGGGGAAGGCACAAAACGCAGGCCCAACCAAGTCTGTGCCTTTGTGGAGTACCCGATTACCTGAACCTGAGCCTCTCAGACCTGGGAAGTGCATGCAACCCAGCGCCAACCGCGGACATTTCCTGACAGAGCAACCTAGAGCCTGAGCAGCATAAACAGGGAAAGCACACACACCGCGGGCAGGGGCAATCCCAGTGTAGCCAAGACACTGCGAGCACTCCCCACAGACACCAGGGATATTTGCTAGCAGTGTCCCTCCATCCCCACAGCAGGACTGAACAGGTGAACCTATTAAAATGTCCACCACCGTCCCCATGTATCAGGGCAGGAATTAGACACAGAAGAGACCAGCAAACAGAAGAGTTTAACAGAAAGAACTGCCTTGGATGTGCCAGATGGAGAAGTCTTGAGCCTACTGCAAGAATAAGACCAAAAACCAGAGGCAGAGGCTTAACTCCAAATCCAGAGAACACCAGAGATCTCCTGTTCCAGGGAGCATTAACTGATAGGAGCTCATCAAATGCCTTTATACATACACTGAATCAAGGCACAACCCAAGGGTCAACAAGTTTCACAGAAAGACATACCACTAAAATTTGCCAGCAACACAAGAGAATAGCCCTGAACCTAAATATAAAGGCTGCCCAAAGCCACTCCAAACACACTGACATCTCAAACTCATTACTGGACACTTCATTGCACTCCAGAGAGAAGAAATCCAGCTCCACCCTCCAGAACACTGACACAAGCTTCCCAAACCAGGGAACCTTGACAAGCCACTTGTCCAACCCCCCACACAGCGAGGAAACTACATAATTAAGAGAACTTTACCAACTGTCAGAAGACGGAAAGGCCACCCCAAGCACAGCAATATAAGCAAGATGAAGAGGCAGAGAAATACCCAGAAAGTAAAGGAATAGGATAAATGCCCACCAACACATACAAAAGAGGAAGATATAGGAAATCTACCTGATAAAGAATTTCAAATTTTAATAGTGAAAATGATTCAAAATCTGGAAAGCAAAATGGAGTAACAGATAAATAACTTGGAGAAAAGGATTGAGAATATGCGAGAAAGTTTTAATAAGGATTTAGAGGAAATAAAAAAAAGTCAATATAGAATGAATAATGCAATAGATGAGATCAGAAACACTCTCGAGGGAACAGACAGTAGAATAACGGAGGCAGAAGACAGGATAAGCGAGTTAGAAGATAGAATTGTAGAAATAAATGAAACAGAGTTGGAAAAAGAAAAATGAATTAAAAGAAATGAGGACAATATTAGAGACATCTGGGACAATGTTAAACGCTCCAACATTCGAATTATAGGAATCCCCAAAGAAGAAGACAAAAAGAAAGACCATGAGAGAATACTTGAGGAGATAATAGTTGAAAACTTCCCTAAAATGGGGAAAGAAATAATCACCCAAGTCCAAGAAACCCAGAGAGTCCCTAATAGGATAAACCCAAGGCAAAATACTCCAAGACACATATTAATCAAATTAACAAAGATCAAACACAAAGAACAAATATTAAAAGCAGCAAGGGAAAAGCAACAAATAACACACAAGGGGATTCCCATAAGGATAACAGCTGATCTTTCAACAGAAACTCTTCAGGCCAGGAGGGAAAAGCAAAACATACTTAAAGTGATGAAAGAAAATAATCTACAGCCCAGATTACTGTCCCCAGCAAGGATCTCATGCAAATATGAAGGAGAAATCAAAAGCTTTACAGACAAGCAAAAGCTGAGAGAATTTAGCATCACCAAACCAGCTCTCCAACAAATACTAAAGGATCTTCTCTAGAAAGGAAACACAGAAAAGGTATATAAACTCGATCCCAAAACAATAAAGAAAATGGCAACGGGATCATACTTATCAATAATCACCTTAAACGTAAATGGGTTGAATGCCCCAACCAAAAAACAAAGGCTGGCTGAATGGATACAAAACCAATAACCCCATATATGTTGTCTACAAGAGACCCACCTCAAAACGAGTTACACATACAGGCTGAAAGTGAAGGGCTGGAAAAAGATATTCCACGCAGAGACCAAAAGAAAGCAGGAATTAGCAATACTCATATCAGATAAAATAGACTCTAAAACAAAGGCTGTGAAAAGAGACAAAGAAGGAAACTACATAATGATCAAAGGCTCAATGGAAGAAGAAGATATAACAATTATAAATATTTATGCACCCAACATAGAAGCACCGCAATATGTAAGACAATTACTAACAAGGATGGAAGGGGAAATTAACAATAACACAATAAAGTGGGAGACTTTAGTACCTCACTCACACCTGTGGATAGATCAACTAAACAGAAAATTAATAGGGAAACATAAACTTTAAAAGATACAATAGGCCAGTTAGACCTAATAGATCTCTATAGGACATTTCACCACAAAACAATGAATTTCACCTTTTTTTCAAGCTAGCACGGAACCTTTTCCACGATAGATCATATCCTGGGCCATAAATCTAGCTTTGGTAAATTCAAAAAAAATTGAAATCATTCCAAGCATCTTTTCTGACCACAATGCAGTAAGATTAGATCTCAATTACAGAAGAAAAACTATTAAAAATGCCAACATATGGAGGCTGAACAACACGCTGCTGAATAATGAAGAAATCATAGAAGAAATAAAAAGAGAAATCAAAATATGCATAGAAATGAACGAAAATGAAAACACAACAACCCCAAACCTCTGGGACACTGTAAAAGCAGCACTAAGAGGAAGAGTCATAGCAATACAGGCACACCTCAAGAAAGAAGAAAAAAGTCAACTAAATAACTTAACCCTATATCTAAAGAAACTAGAAAAGGAAGAAATGAAGAAGCCCAGGGTAAGGACAAGGAAAGAAATCTTACAAATTAGGGCTGAAATAAATGCAAAAGAAACAAAAGAGACCATAGCAAAAATCAACAAAGCCAAAAGCTGGTCTTCTGAGAAGGTAAATAAAATAGACAAACCACTAACCAGACTCATCAAGAAACAAAGGGAGAAGAAACAAGTCAATAAAATTAGAAATGAAAATGGAGAGATCACAACTGACAACATAGAAATACAAAGGATTATTAGAGAATACTATCAACAATTATATGTCAATAAAATGGATAACTTGGAAGAAATGGACAGATTCTTAGAAAAGTACAACTTTCCAAAACTGAGCCAGGAAGAAATAGAAAATCTTAATAGAACTATCACAAGCACGGAAATAGAAGATGTAATCAGAAATCTTCCAGTAAACAAAAGCCCAGGTCCAGACGGTTTCACAGACGGTTTCAATTCTTTCAAAAATTTAGAGAAGAACTAACACCTATTCTACTCAAACTCTTCCAGAAAATTGCCGAGGAAGGTAAACTTCCTAACTCATTCTATGAGGCCACCATCACCCTAATCCCCAAACCTGGTAAAAATCCCATAAAAAAAGAAAACTACAGGCCAATGTCACTGATGAACAGAGATGCAAAAATCCTTAACAAAATTCTAGCAATCAGAATCCAACAACACATTAAGAAGATCATACATCATGACCAAGTGGGTTTTATCCCAGGAATGCAAGGATTCTTCAATATCCGCAAATCAATCAATGTAATACACTACATTAACAAACTGAAAAATAAAAATCATATGATTATCTCAATAGATGCAGAGAAAGCCTTCAACAAAATTCAAAATCCATTTATCATAAAAACCCTCCAGAAGATGGGAATGGAAGGGACATACCTCAACATAATAGAAGCTATATATGAAAGACCCACAGAAACATTATCCTCAATGGTGAAAAACTGAAAGCATTTCCCCTAAAGTCAGGAACAAGACAAGGGTGCCCACTCTCACCACTACTATTCAACATAGTTCTGGGAGTTTTGGCCACAGCAATCAGAGCAGAAAAAGACATAAAAGGAATCCAAATTGGAAAAGAAGAAGTAAAATGTTCACTGTTCGCTGATGACATGATCCTCTACACAGAAAACCCTAAAGACTCTATCAGAAAACTACTAGCGCTAATCAATGAATACAGTAAAGTTGCAGGATATAAAATCAACACACAGAAATCCCTTGCATTCCTATACACTAATCATGAGAAAATAGAAAGGGAATTTAAGGAAACGATACCATTCACTGTTGCAACGAAAAGAATTAAATACTTAGGAATATATCTACCTAAGGAAACAAAAGACCTGTACATAGAGAACTATAAAACACTGCTGAAATTAATCAAAGTAGACATTGATAGATGGAGAATATACCGTGTTCGTGGTTTGGAAGAATAAATATTGTAAAAATGAGTATACTACCCAAAGTAATTTATACATTCAATGCAATCCCTATCAAACTACTAACGATATTTTTCACAGAACTAGAACAAATAATCTCACAATTTGTATGGAAATCCAAAATCCTTGAATAGCCAAAGCAATCTTGAGGAAGAAGAATGGAACTGGGGGAATCAACCTGCCGGACTTCAGGCTCTACTACAAAGCCATAGTCATCAAGACAGTATGGTACTGGCATAAAGACAGAAATATAGATCAATGGAACAAAATAGAAAGCCCAGAGATAAATCCATGCACCTATGGACACCTTATCTTTGACAAAGGAGGCAAGAATATAAAATGGGGAAAAGACAGTCTCTTTAACAAGTGGTGCTGGGAAAACTGGTCAGCCACTTGTAAAAGAATGAAACTAGAACACTTCCTAACACCATACACCAAAATAAACTCAAAATGGATTAAAGATCTAAATGTAAGACCAGAAACTATAAAACTCCTAGAGAAGAACATAGGCAAAACACTCTCTGACATAAATCACAACAGGATCCTCCATGACCCACCTGCCAGAATATTGGAAATAAAAGCAAAAATAAACAAATGGGACCTAATTAAAAGCTTCTGCACACCAGAGAAAACTATAAGCAAGGTGAAAAGACAGCCTTCAGAATGGGAGAAAATAATAAGAAATGAAACAACTGACAAAGAATTCATCTCAAAAATGTACAAGCAGCTCCTGAGCTCAATTCCAGAAAAATAAACGACCCAATCAAAAAATGGGCCAAAGAACTAAACAGACATTTCTCCAAAGAAGACATAAAGATGGCTAAAAAACACATGAAAAAATGCTCAACATCCCTCATAATCAGAGAAATGCAAACCAAAACCACAATGAGATACCATTACACACCAGTCAGAATGGCTGCTATCCAAAAGTCTACATGCAATAAATGCTGGAGAGGGTGTGGAGGAAAGGGAACCCTCTCACACTGTTCGTGGGAATGCAAACTAGTACAGCCACTATGGAGAACAGTGTGGAGATTCCTTAAAAAACTGGAAATAGAACTGCCATACGACCCAACAATCGCACTCCTGGGCATACACACCAAGGAAACCAGAATTGAAAGAAACACATGTACTCCAATGTTCATTGCAGCACTGTTTATAATAGCGAGGATATGGAAGCAACCTAGATGTCGATCTGCAGACGGATGGATAAGAAAGCTATGGTACATATACACAATGGAGTATTATTCAACCATTAAAAAGAATACTTTTGAATCAGTTCTAATGAGGTGGATGAAACTGGAGCCTATTATACAGAGTGAAGTAAGCCAGAAAGAAAAACATCAATACAGTATACTAAAACATATATATGGAATTTAGAAAGATGATAACGATAACCCTGTATACGAGATAGCAAAAGAGACACAGGTGTTTAGAACAGTCTTTTGGAATCTATGGGAGGGGGCGAGGGTGCGATGATTTGGGAAAATAGCATTGAAACATGTATATTATCATATGTGAAATGAATCGCCAGTCCAGGTTCAATGCATGAGACAGCATGTTCTGGGCTGGTGCACTGGGATGACCCAGAGGGATGGGATGGGATGGGAGGAGGGAGGGGGGTTCAAGATGGGGAACACATGTACACCCGGGGCAGATTCATGTAAATATATGGCAAAACCAACCAATATAATGTTGTAATTAGCCTACAATAAAGAAAAATTTTGAATCACATAATTGTACATCTGTAACATATAATATCGGAGAAGGCAATGGCAAGCCACTCCAGTTCTCTTGCCTAGAAAATCCCATGGATGGAGGAACCTGGTAGGCTGCAGTCCGTGGGGTCGCTAAAGGTCAGACACGACTGAGTGACTTAACTTTCACTTTTCACTTTCACACATTGGAGAAGGAAATGGCAACCCACTCCAGTGTTCTTGCCTGGAGAATCCCAGGGACGGGGAAGCCTGGTGGGCTTCCGTCTATGGGGTCGCACAGAGTCGGACACGACTAAAGTGACTTAGCAGCAGCAGCAGCAACATATAATATTGTCCATCAACAATACTTCAATTACAAAAGATTGAACTTATATATGAGAGTGATGAGATAGGAATGACAGAAATGTACACATCCGCTCTATTTGTGTTTAGTTGTAGTTCTAAGACATAGAGCAGCATGAGATGAGGGATGTTACGATTTTGGCAAACTACCGCAGCATTTGGTATGTATACTATACACCCTTAAACTGTGATATTTACAGTTGATGATAGCTGAACCATTCTTAGCAAAATGGGTAGAAGACTAAGAAAATTAGTAAGTGTCATTCACAAGAGTTGAAGAGGAGTAATCCTTCTGCTTTGTAGTAATAAAACTAGTGATTCTAGGCCCTAAGATATGAGTCACAGAAACTTAAATGAATCTGCCCACTTCTATAGTATTTGTATAGACATGAATTATCTGCTTCTCACCTCTATACATATTATTTCAGGTGAACCTGTGTATGAGTATACTAGGAGTGAGGAGGAATTGTCCCCTCTGAAGACAATTGGGCATAGAGGTAGAGCCATTCTTTGAAAAGGAGATGATTTGATTTTACATATAGTGATATTTCATAAAAAGCAAATATGTTAGGGTCTTTTTTGCCTTCTTACTGACACTTCTACTTAATTACTAACTGCCATGAGAGCAAACAAGGTAACTCTGTTGTGTAAAACACTAAAGATATACTGTCTTGCAGCTACAGTCATTAATCTGTAAAAGAAATGTTGATGGTAATACCACTTATGTGAAAAAGAAAAATGTAGTTGACTTCCTAGGACTTTAAAACAATTTTTTATTGGTGTATAGTTGCTTTACAATGTTATGTTAGTTTTTGCTGTATAGCAAAGTGAATTGGTTAAACATGTACATGTATCCCTTCTTTTTTATGGATTCCCTTTCCATATAGGTCACCACAGAGTAGTGTTCCCCGGATAATACAGTAGGTTTTCATTAGTTATCTATTTTATACATAGTAGTGTATATATGTCAATCCCAGTCTCCCAATTTATCCCACCCCCGCTTTTCTCTTTGATAATCATGTTTGTTTTCTATATCTGTGACTCTATTTCTGCTTTACAAATAAGTTTATCTGTACCATTTTTCTAGATGCCACATATAAGTGATATTCCTAAGACAGTTTAGAAATAGAAAATATGCAAATTAGTTGAGATGATTAGGTATTTAATAAAGAGTTTGGTTTCATTGAACTATCTGAATGTTTCTCAGAATTCTTATAAAATATCTGCTTTCCTTTTTGATTCCAGGTCTTCTGTGATAAAGTTCTTCTTAGGTAAACCTAGCCCCACTACAAAAATCAGAACCAGACTTTGGTTGAACTAACAGAATGGGCCAGAGAAGGGAAGGATGGGGCTGAGAACCTAGATCTACTTACAGATGTCAAGCAGGCAGGGAGGCAGGCAATCGGGAAAGTTCCAAGCTGCAGGCATTAGGAAAAGGTCCAGACAGCTAAACAAAGCCCAGGTGATACACTGAGATCCAGACAGGCCAATAATTGATATGTGAGGTCTTATAATAGATGGCAAGGAACAAGTCATGAAAATAAGGTTTAATGAATACAGAATCTAACCACAAACAAAGACACATTCTAGACAGGAATTCTAGGTTAGGTATGAAGCTAAGATTGGTTATAATAAGGCAGGAGGTCAGAATGAGGTCTAAAATGAAGATGGCAGTACTGAGCTTTGAGATTATGGTTGCAGAATTAGAGATGAAGTTGAACCCGTGGGCAGAAAGAGAATGGCTTCAGCTATTGGGCTTAGTTAGCTGCTGGGTTCTAAGCTAAATATGAAGATAAGTATATTCCTGTGACAATTTTATTTAGATCGATCCCTGCTGCCATTTCCCAACACAAAGGAAAATTTAATTTTTATATCCTTCTGAAGAGTGCAACTTGCTTATAAAATCTCATCTTAAAATTTCTTCTGTTATGTATTCATTCCAAAAAATTAATTCAATTACTGTCTTTCAGATACTGTGGAATACTGAAGTGAATAAAACATAGCCTTAGGCCTTAGAAAAGTTACAGATTCGTGAAGAAGCAAGCATCTAAAGTAATTACATCAGTTCAGTCACTCAGTCATGTCCAACTCTTTGCGACCCTATAGACTGTAACCCGCCAGGCTCCTCTGTTCATGGGATTTTTAGGCAAGAATACTGGAGTGGGTTGCGATTTCCTCCTCAGTGATTACAATGATTACATGCTGAAAGCACAAGAAATAGAGGTAACTTCCATTAGGTCATTTGATCAACCAAGTGCATGGAGTGTCTTCTATTTTACATGTATTAGTCTGGAAACACAGGATAATCCCAAGTCCAGACTTTCAATGTCATAGAAAACTTCCAAGAGAAGGTGAAATTTGATCTGAATTTTGTAAGAGGTAGCCAGGTAAAAGCATGCGGCAGACATTATTCATTCTCCCCTTCTTGCATATAAATAGAAATCTGAATTTTTTGAGGCAGCATTGTATTAAAAGCTGTCTACCCATTCCTACACCATTCTAGGTATGAGTGACCATGTAAGTGAAAAAAAGCCTGTTGAACAGGGCTTTGTTGAAAATCATTTTTTTCCCATTGAAAATGAACTTAACTGGCAGGTTCTTCCCTCTTCCTTTTATTCATGCTTGAAATGCAGATATGAAACCTAGAGATGGAATCATCCTCTCTCAGCCATAAAAACCTCCTTACAATAATGGTAAAATAAAAATAATAGGAGTCTTGGTCCCTGATGATACCATACAACTTATATTTCCTTTGGATTTTTAGTTAAGCCGTTGTAGTCATTTTTTTATTATGTACTGTTAAATACAATTCTAAGTAATAAGAAGAGTACTGGAGTTTGGTGGTAAATAGTTCAAGAGAAGCTTCCCAGGCATAGGAAAAAATGAGATGCACAAAGATGTGGAGTAAGAAGCTCAATATGAAGAAACGTAAGGAAACCAACTGATTGGAGTTATGGACAAGGAGACCAGAGATGAAGTTGTAGAGGTGAGTAAAGGCCAGTTCCTTGTAACCCATATTAAGGAGTGTGAGCTTTGTTGTAAAAGTAGCAGAGATTCTCTTGTGGATTTTTTCATGACTTAACATTTGCATTTTAGAGAGAACATTTTGTTAGAATATTTAGAAACATTTGGGAGAGACTGATGGCAAGCAGATTAGATAGGAGATTTATATCATCTAGGTGATTAAAAACCAAAACTAAGTTAGTAGAAATGGGAATTGATAGACTAGATTGGACTTACTAATTATAGGTCTCTAGAAGAGATTCAAAATATATCAAGAATGTAGAATCAACATAGATTGGATGTGTAAATTTGAAACAAAGAACATCTCAAGGATGATCCTCAGGTTTCTGTCTTGGGCGACCAGACGATTCACCAAGATTGGTACTATAGGAGGAAATGATGGTTAAGTAATGATCCAAACTCTGATATCTCTGAAAACCAGAGAGAATTTAAGTATATTTTGCCAATTGTAAAAGTACCTCTCAGGAACAGTGATAATACAGCCTCAACTGTTAAAAATGACATGTATATAAACTTAGTATTTTCATACAGGATGCTCAGGGCTGGTGCTCTGGGATGAACCAGAGGGATGGGATGGGGAGGGAGGTGGGAGGGGGGTTCAAGATGGGGAACACATGTACACCTGGGGCAGATTCATGTCAATGTATGGCAAAACCAATACAATAATGTAAAGTAATTAGCCTCCAATTAAATAAATTTAAAAAATTAAAAAAATAAAAATAAAAAATAAAATTAACTTAGTATTTTCAGAAAATTCCTAAGTAGACTGAGATAGAGATAATAGTGTTTTATTTTCATGTTTATGTTGTTTTTTTTAATATTTCTTAGAACGTGGTTAGAAACAAAAACAAAAGATAAAAACAAAGATAACAACACCAAAACAGCTATACTACAGTAACCATAGTAATGTTTTTTGTTTCTTTCTTTGTTTCCTATTTCAGCCCAGTTCAACTCTGTAAAGAGAAAATGATAAATGGAGAAGAATAAGAGGGAAAGAAATGTGCGTAAGAGACATTTAGCAGACATTATTTTAATGTGTCTGATATAATTTTGCCTAGTTTCACACCTTTATGAGTTTATTGCTATAATGGTGGCAGGAAGATACAGGTTCCAGGCACCGCTAAGTAATGAAAATGAGACAGTTTTGAGTTTTACTTGATACTTCCAATAAAATCTTTTCACAGTGTCTGTGCTCTTTCAATCCAGCGTAAAGAGTACTCACATAAAAAGCCCTAGCAGTGGCAAAAGGAATCAAAACTCCCTGCATTCTTTTCCATCTAGATGTCCTCTCTTTGGTTTGGTCAAGTCAAGATGAAGGGCAGGATAGGTTGGTACTTGTTATCAGCCCATATAACCACCTCACAGTGAAAACAGTAATGTCCAAAGTTTAGTAACCATGACTGGAAAGGGCTGGTTGTGCCTGAACTTCTGTACTTGATTGCATAAACCAGTAGCCTATATTTGGACAAAGTAACGAGAGAAAACTGTAATTATTCATTTCATCTTGGTAGGATTTGGCTTATTGCCCCTGCCTTCTGAATTAAATGGATTTAAAAGAGACTGAAAGACTTAGAAAAGCTTCTCTTGCTACAGATGTTCTGCTCTCTTTGGTGGGGTGTGGGATAGGGTGTTGTGGTGGGGGGTGGGCATCACACCACACAGCTCACATGTACTCAGTTCCTAGATTCCTGGACCAAGGATTGAATCCAGGCTATGATAGTGAAAGACCAGAATCCTAACCAATAGGCAACCAGGGAACTGCCTCTGCTGCTATTCTTAAACAGTGAAAGACTGCTTCTAATACACGAGAGTGTATTCGTGGGAAGGAGAAAAACAGATATTGTGGAATAACTAGGTTCTTACGAGCTAGAAATATTGATTAGGAAGTTGTTGACTGTGGTCACATGAACTTTATCGGCATATCAAAGGAAAAACTGAAAAAGAAAAGATTGCTTTATAAATGGATTTTTTTGGAGAACATGGTGGTAGGTAAGTTTGAAAAGTACTCCTTGGAGTAAAGTCAGAAGCTAAGATAGTATTTGCTAAATTATCATTTCAAGGCCTAGATACCTAGTCATCAAATATATTTTTAGTTACCTGTTTAATTCACAACTTTCTGACCCAGTGCTCAATAGTGAGAAGCATAAATCCCACATTATGGGATAATAATACAAGTGGATTTTTTTTTCCTGATCCCACATTGCATTCATCTCATACGTATAAGGACAAGGGCTCATTTCACTTTAAACTATTCTTTTCCCCTGCCACAGCCTCAACACAGATGGTTTTCATACAAATGTGTTATCTTTTCATGATTTACCTCAATTACTGTTTCTACCTTTCATTTCCTAGAGTACTTTGCAGAATCCTAAACTATTTTGATTCCAAAGCAGGTTAGTTATATATCAGTACAAAATCAAAGACTCACCAATCAGAAAGCTAGGAATGAAATAGGTATACATCTGTGACGGCATTATAGTGATTTGGGGCCAGACCCGGTGGTAAGGCAGTGACAGAAGATGTGCACCGCTGTCGCTTTGCATCGAAGCAGGAAGACACAGGAAGAAGCAATAAAGTCTTAAGAGGAGTATAACAGAAAGGCAAAGAATAAGAAATAAAGCTGAACTTACACAAAAAGCCTCTAATTTACTTTCTTCTAAAAGCTCTAGAGTGCCATCTGACCTTTCTACCAGGAGAAGCAGTAAATAAAGTGTATAAGTAATTTGTATTTTATATGTGTTTGATACCCCAAATATGGAACTCAGCCTATTTGAGAATGAGCATTCCTAACTGCAACATCAGTGAATTCACAATCAACTGTACTATTAACTCCTTTTGACAGAATCTATTTGTTTCAAAGTCATATTATTTGCCCTTGTAAGAAGGAAGATAAACAGAGTAGTTTCAAAGAAATTTGTAAGATAGTTGGGCTTTAAGAATTTGACTTTGAGAAGTTTGAGAAGTAAAAACGGGGATGGGGTGGGAGCAGGGATGTTACCCTATTAAAAAAAAACAGAATCAATAACTAATTTATTCAACAAGCACTTATTGAATACCTTCCATGTGTCATTTGGTGATGGGCTACATACTAAACATGTTAAAAATGAGAAGCAGGCAGGATACATTTCAATCCAGGAGAGGAAGAAGGTGATTCCGTGACAGACTAGCAGGTGAGATTTTAGGTCAATGTAGCCTTTAAGCATCTCTCATATTCTACCAGGTAGGTGACTATTAATACTTACATAAAGATCAGCCCTACCCGACACAGGAGGAAATAGAGGCCCTGAAATACAGTCCTATTTTTCCTCCTATTCCCAGATAATGAAGACAATTAAAGCATAATTTAATTGAAAAGTTGATGGGAATGAGTAAAAGCTTGCATGCTTTTAAAAATTTCTTCAGTTCTTGGCCTTTCCATATTCTTATGAAAAAGCCCACAGTGGTCACTTCCTTAGTATATCCCCCAATGAGGAACCATTAGCTTTTACTTTACTTGTTTAAAACAGACTTTATCTTTTAGAGCAGTTTTAGGTTCACAGCAAAATTGAGGAGAAAGTATGGGGAGTTCCCATAAACACACTAACCGCACACATGCATAGCCTTGCCTACTATCAACATCCTCCACCAGGGTGATATATTTATTACAAATGAGGAACCTACATCAACATATCATGATCACCCAAAGACCATTATTTATGTTAGCTTCACTCTTGGTGTCGTACACTCCATAGTGTCAGTCACTCAATCGTGTCCAACTCTTTGTGACCCCATGGGCCATAGCCCACCAGGCTCCTCTGTCCATCAGATTTTCCAGGCAAGAATACTGGAGTGGGTGGCCATTCCCTTCTCCAGGGGATCTTCCTGACTCAGGGGTCGAACTTGAGTCTCGTGTATTGCAGGCAGATTCTTTACCATCTGAGTTACCAGGGAAGCTATATTCAGGGAAGTTATACCAGGGAAACTACAATAGGGAAGTACGTTTTATGGCTTTTGACAAATCCATAATAACATGGATCCACCATTATAGTTCAAGCAGAATAGATTCACTGTCCTAAACATCATCTCTGCTCTGCCTATTCATCCCTCCCTCCACCCTAACACCTGGCAACCACTGGTCTTTTTATCGTCTACATAGTTTTGCCTTTTCTAGAATGTCACAGAGTTGGGATTAAACAGTATGTATTCTCTTTAGATTGGTTTCCTTTTTCTCAGTAATATCCCTGTAGCTTAAGTGGTAATGAACCCACCTGCAATGCAGGAGACACAGGTTTGATCCCTCAGTCAGGAAGATCCCCTGGAGAAGGAAATGGCAACCCACTCCAGTATTCTTGCCTGGAGAATCCCATGGAGAAGAAGGCCTGGCAGATTAAAGTCCATAGGGTAGCATGGAGTTGGACACAGCTAAGCATGCATGCACTATACATTTATGATTCTTGCAGTCTTTTCATGGCTTAATAGCTCATTTCTTCTTAGCACTAAATAACATGTTATAATAGCAAAGGATGACACCTACCAGAATTATACTAAAATTTAAAAAAACTAAAGTGTTGGCTAGGAAAGGGAACAACAAGAATTCTCATTTACTGCCGATGGAAGTGTAAGCTGGTACAACCACTTTGGTAAACTGCTTCTCTATCTTGATTAAAGCTGAATATATGCTTAACTTATGACCCAGAAATTCCATACCAACATAAATACATACGTAGATTCACCAGTAGCATGTACAAGAAATTTCACAGCAGCATCATATGAGAACCAGCAAGTAAAAGTTTATCAACAGGAAAATGGATACATAAAGTATATTCAATTAATTCAATGCTTCACAGGTATGAAAACGAACAAACAATGATGACAGGCAGAAATGTGGAGGAAACTCACAAACACCATGTTGAGTGAAAGCTGTCAGACACAAAAGACTACATACTCTTTGATTACAGTTATATAAAATTCAAAAACACAAACCTAATCTGTGATAATAAATAGTGATTAACTTTGAGTAGGAGGAGGATAATGAATGGGAAGGGGATTGTTCTGTTTGACTTGGGGGATGGTTACACAGGGTTATTTTTTTGTGGGGGAGGTTGTTTGCCACACCATGCAGCTGGTGGGATCTCAGTTCCCTGACCAGGGATTGAATTCTGGCTGTAGCATTGAAAGCCCAGAATCCTAACCACTAGGCCACCAGGAAACTTCCACACAGATCTCTTCATGCTGTGAAAATGCATTGACCTGTATGCTTGTGATTTGTGTACTTTTTAGAATGCATATTGTTATATTTCAGCACAAACATTTGTTTTTTTCTTTTTTTTCCAAACATTTATTAAAGAAATATGGAATGTCAGTTGGACCTGTTGAGATCTAGAAAAGCTATATGTTTATATGTGACAGGAAGCCTACATTTTTTTCCAACCTTCATTTATTGGGAATTGGTAGACTACACAATGGGTTAATCTATGCGCTAAGGATAGCATTTTTATAGATAAGGTGGGATTGGGACTTTGGTGTGCCTGATTTCAAAGCATATGCTCAGAGCCACTATCCCAGACTACCTTCTATTATGATTATATACTCTCTTCCAGACCTATTTATACTAAACATCTGTGGTTCTGTGTATTTTCTTTTCCCATTTTATTTTATGACACAGAGGGATAGAGAAATGCTAAGTGTATCCTCAGTTATGTTTCATGACACCAAAATAAAGTTGAAAGACACTTGTTTGCTCTAAACAAGGCCAAATGAGTATCGTATGTATGTATGTATGTATTATTCTTTGGGTGTTGTGCTCATAAGCCTTAGGAATATGTATGTGGTATGTCATTATATCTTTTGAATGATTTTTCACTTGTTTCAAAATGCTTTTCATATTTTGCTTAGCATTTGACAACAGTCGACACTGAGCAGACAATCTCACTGAATTTTCTGTGCTGGACATTTAAGGGTTTTTTCCCCTCTCAGGGTATATTGGGTTGGCCAAAAAGTTCTTTCAGGTTTTCTGTTAAGATGCAATGGAGAAACCTCAAATGAATTTCTCTGTCAACCCAATACTAATTCAAAATCTTTCAGGGTCTGCAAGCAGTTTAATTTTTTCCAATGTGCATTGACTTGTATGGAGATAGTAAATTGTATCTGTCACTGTTCATCTGTTGTCCAGTGATAACATTTGTTTAGATCCCCAGGAGTGTGTTTTAATTCCCATCCCCGCCATCTTGACTAACTCTAATATTCATCCTTCTCTGGTTCTTAATAAATTGGTGAAACTGCAACCTCACCAGTCATTTACAGGACTGTAGCACCTCCCTATTAACTGTTCATATACACTGAAATTCGGTCATTCATTTTTACTCTTAGCTTTCCACCTCTTAAACACTTTATAATCCATATCTAAATTAGCACATTGCTCACCCTCTAGTTACAAGCTTAATATGTAAGCACGGAAAGATGTGGGAATAGTACTGTTTTCATAGAAGCACTTTTTTCCCCTAGAGGTTAACTATTTAGATTGCTTATTGAATATCATAGGTGATTTTTCTCTGACTATTTTTTCACTAATGATAGCTTGTCCAGTATTCTAATTTTGTTCATGTATTCATTATTATTGCTTTAACTGGTTAAATGCAGTTGTTATCATTGAACACATATATTCATAAGATAAGTTATGGTATAAATGTTCAACTCATTTTTTAATATAGCAATAGTTTCAAAAACATCAGAATTTAATATACACATCTTTATTTGTGATATAATAATCAATTTTCTTCATTTAATTTTTTTAGAAACTATACTACAGAACTCCTAAAAGGGCAAAAACAAATAAAGCATTATTTCCAAAAGTAAGACTTGCAAAATTTATAATTAACATGACAAGGTTGTTAAATGTTTGACATCCTTAA
Organism: Moschus berezovskii; assembly: GCF_049115385.1. Classification (NCBI taxonomy): domain Eukaryota; kingdom Metazoa; phylum Chordata; class Mammalia; order Artiodactyla; family Moschidae; genus Moschus; species Moschus berezovskii. The sequence goes on along the minus strand of NC_142488.1, from coordinate 84,916,765 downwards.
CAATGTAAGGCATAGAGCTAGCCCAGAAGACCATTAAGTAAATATGATCTATATTATGGAGCAGAGTAGATCCTCATTCCGTGAGGTAGATGCAATAAACTAAGAAATCTTACTCTTTAAAAAAAAAAAAAATTACTGGAGTATAGTTGATTCACAATGTTGTGTTAATTTCTGCTGCACAGCAAAGTGATTCAGTTTTATATATATATATATATGTATACACACTTTGTCATATTCTTTTCCTTTATGGTTTATCACAGGATATTAAATATAGTTCACTGTGCTATACAGTAAGACCTTGTTGTTTATCAAATCTTTATTATAGAGTTTAGGTACTAATTTTAGAACAGCTAACAACTCGCTAACAACTTTGAACTTGTTCAGAGTTAAAAACAATGACACCCACATGCTCTCTCAGCACCTTTCAATAACCTGCCTGTTTCAACACTTCGTAGCTTCAGATCAGATTATTAGCTTTTACCTTTCTTTTTTACTTTTAGCAAGGTAATTGGAAAGGTGAAACTGATAGAAAGTTATACAATTCAGTGGTATTAATATTCCTGCATTGCCTGTAGGAGTCATAGTCTGACTTGTTTTCTCAGACATTTGGTTATAAATCCAAATGAATATCTTTTAATCAGTCCTGGAAGAAAAATATCTCATCACAACCTGTTAAGAGATATTTGTGAAAAATGTAATGAAATGTTTAAGGAAGAAGGAAGAGACGTACAATACCAAGATTCTCATGAGAATGTATCTAGTCTATTAATGACCTCAAATCCCAAGTTTGAGTTTTGAAACAAAATTTCCATGGCATTTAGCTAATCTGCAATGAAAAAAAGTGAAAGTGAAAGTCATTCAGGACTGTCTGACTCTTGTGAACCCATGGACACTATAGTGCATGGGATTCTCCAGGCCAGAATACTGGAGTGGGTAGTCGTTCCCTTCTCCAGGGGATCTTCAGTCCTTGGAATTCTGCAGGCCAGAATCCTGGAGTGCATAGCCTTTGCCTTCTCCATGGGATCTTCCCAATCCAGGAATCTAACCCAGGTCTCCCACAGTGCAGGAATATTGTTTACCAGCTGAGCCACAAGGGAAGCCCAATTATACTGGAATGGGTAGCCTATCCCTTCCTCCACTCTTTCGACCACATGGACTCCAAGTCCACGGAATTTTCCAGGCTAGAATACTGCAGTGGGTACTCGTTCCCTTCTCCAGGAGATCTACAGTCCTTGTAATGCTCCAGGCCAGAATACTGGAGTGGGTAAGCCTTTCCCTTCTGCAGGGCATCTTCCCAACCCGGGGTCAAACCCAAACATACCACATTGCAGGCGGATTCCTTACCAGCTGAGCCACAAGGGAAGCCCAAGAATACTGGAGTGGGTAGCCTATCCCTCCTCCCACTCTTTCTGACACAGGGACCATACAGTGCATGGAATTCTCCAGGCCAGAATACTGCAATGGGTATCCGTTCGAACCCAGATCTCTTCCACATTGCAGGTGGATTCTTTACTAGCTGAGCCCCAAGGGAAGCCCAAGAATACTGGAGTGGGTAGCCTATACCTTCTCCAGTGGATTTTTCCCCCACCCAGGAATCGAACCAGGCTTTCCTGCATGGCAGTCAGATTCTTTACCAGCGGAGCTATCAGGAAAGCCCCTTACATGGATAGCTTTTTTTCCTCTACACCAAATACAAAATGCTCTCATTTCCAAATCCCTGAAAGACTCTTTGTGGTGACATCAAATAAATAGGAATCTGATTTTTAGTTTCTTTAACAGAAAAGAAAGTCAAATTTATGTAATTAAAAACTAGAATTAAAAATTAGCAAATACACAGACACTCAAATTACACACACAAGAGCATTGTGTATTGACTCACAGAGGGGAAATGCAGTGGGACAAGACCACTCAATATGGCTTGTGATAGGAAAAAAATACAAGCATGCGTGCGAGCACATGTGCACACACACACACACACACAGGCACACAAAAAGAACCCAGTATTTTTCAACAGTACACTCAATCTACTATAAACAAAAATTCAGAATTAGTTTTCAAAGCTTCCTTTTTTAATTCAAAAAATGCCCATCTCGGGTGTAAACATACACATATTTTTCAGTGGTTTACTGTTGACTTATTTTAAATATATTAGTGTTATTACATGCAACTATTTCCTGTATTTAACACTCTTTCGTTTTATTTATCTTAATGTCTCTAGCTTCCACCTAGCAAAAGTTTCTGGTTGGTAGGAAGACAGGTGCCTTATTCTCTGTGAAATTGAATGTATTGGTTTTAAACACTCGTCAGAAAATGTTTGAGCACCATTTCAACACATGGAAATAGTTACATCGATGCTTAAATTGCCGTCTTCTGCGAAAAGTTCCGCAAGTCCAGGGTCGAAGACTAGGCAGTCACTGTTCATAATGGCTGTGGCAAATCTCTCATGAATAGATAGAGGCGTGGCTTCCCAAATCAATCGCCGCCTATTACCATTTAGCTCAAGTCGATAGGTAAAATTTTCAGCTTGCTCGCGTGTTCCTATCAGCTGGACAACTGCAAAGAATTTCTGGTGACCATCGTAGCTTTCTAGTTTCTCCAAGAATAATATGAAGTGAAACCCAAAACAGGACTGAATCATTACCCAGTCAAGGGTACCCGGATGATTAATGTTGACTGCAAGGAAAACTACAACTTCTCCCTGCAGGGTTATAATGGACTCATCATAGTGCTGCATCAGATGCGGCAGTACAGCATCCGTTGAGCCTTGCCACCCACAGGAAGCACCAGGGCAGGGACAACAACAGGGCCTAAACTCACAGTATTCTTCATGGTCTGCTTTTCCTGTGGGTGGCATAGTTATTTCACATCCAGCAGAGGCGTATTTGCAAGGGAAAAGTACTGAATTGGCCACTTTCTCCATAGCCAAGTTGCGAATGGATGTCAGCGGGCCCCGGCAAGTTGGACAACGTGTGAGCTTTGGGCGACAGTCGCTACAAACCAGATGGCCATTCTGGCACTGTAGAATTGGAGGTAACACATAGTTAAAGCAGACCGGACACTCAAAAAGACTCGCCAAGTCACTGTTGGAGGCAGTTGTGCCTTTCAAGACAGGCTCCCTCCGGGAGGAGGGCGCACCGTTTGAGGTTCCATGAGGTAAGTCTCGTTCGACCTGACGGCTCATTTCTGTGAGCGGAGAGCGCTCCTCGGACCTCGGTCCTGGCTCAAACACGCTCCGTCGTCGCCGTCGCCGCTGCCAACTCCCGCCAGCGCGGGCAGGGTCACTGCCTCTGCCTCATGCCAGAACAGACGGGACACTCTGGCTCGCCGCTGCCCTTAGAGAGTGCGCCCAGCAACGGTCGCCGCGGCTCCCCACTGTGCGCCGCCGGCGTTCCGCGCGTTCTCGAACCCTCCGCGCGCTCCCGAACCCTCCGCGCGCTCCCGCCAAATACCTCACACTGTGGCGGCCACCGCTGGGAGGCGCGGCCCAGCGCGCCGGCGGCCCGCAGGGGGCCAACAAGAATCTTTTTAAAGGAATAGGTCGTTACAATCTCAGCATTCCTTTCCCAGAGCTATTTTGCGTGTTGGGTCATATAACGGTTTTAGTCCTAGTAACTGTCTATTTTGGGAGCTCACGTGCAATCTGGTGACATTATAGAAAAAGTATGAAATTAGAACTGCAATAGGAATAATCCAGAGTTTAAAAAATTAAATTAGTCCTTAGCTACTTTTCATGTATAAAGGTGCTTTTCAAGCACTAATTAATCCGCTTAAAACCTCTGTGAGCATGGCTGGACTAGGAGAAAATCAGAGTTTTGAAGGGAGAAAAGTTTCTAGTGGAGCTGTATTTTTCCATAACTCATCTCCAGGCAGAATCGTCTAAATAGGTGTCAATTAAATTATGCTTATCTGAACAACCAGGCTGTTCAGTAGATTAAAAAATTCAGTTTTGTCTGAAAACCCTTAGGAATAACCTAAAGTCTTATTCGCTAGCGAAACAAAATCTCAGAATTGAGAAATCAAGGAAACCCAGAACTATCCTGGATATTTGTACATATTCAGGGTCAGTGATGGACTATTATACAACCAAATACACTGGTTTTAACTAGAATTGGACATATTGCTAAGAAAATAACCAGTTACATGTCTAATTCTGTGCAGGTCAATAATTCATTTCTGACTATGGCAGTTTCATCAAACTTTTGGGGTGAAAGAATGCATGTGGGTGTCACTGACTGCTACTGGCAGGCCTGAGGCATTAACAAGAGCGAAGACCACATTGAAGGGAAGAAGTGGTTGTGGTAGAAGATCACCAACAAATTCATAAGATGTCAGCCATAATTTCAACCAATGGTCCAGAGAGCAGGGAGATAAATCTGTTAAAACAATGGGATGAGTAAGAATAAATACAAGGAACAGGTCATGCTGGAAGTACAAGAAGAATTGGAATAGCATATTCATGTGCTATCATGTCAGAAGTCAGGATATTGCAAGTAGATATAATCTATTAATATGACCTAGGGCTTCCTTTGTGGGTCAGCCAGTAAAGAATCCGCTTGCAATGTGGGGGACCTGGGTTTGGCCCCTGGGTGGGGAAAATCCCCTGGAGAAGGGAAAAGCTACCCACTCCAGTATTCTGGCCTGGAGAATTCCATGGACTGTATAGTCCATGGGATCGCAAAGAGTTGGATGACTGAGCAACTTTCACTTTCACTTTTACCCAAAACTCAACCCAAGAAACATGTCAAACTCACGTGGGACATTCTGGCATGGAGCAACAGTACAACTACCCCCACACACAGCACTTACACACACATGCACACACTTCTACCCCACATGGCTGTTCTATATTTTCCCATTTCATTATCACTTTCTAATATGCTTCACAATTAACTTAGCCATGTTCTCTCTCTCGCTCCCTACAGAATGGAAGGTACTGAGGTAGGCAGGTTTGTATGTTTTGTTTATTGATGTATGCATATACAACAGTGTCTGGAATATGATAGGCCCTCAGTAACTATTTGCTGACTAAGTGAAATTTAAGAAATGAGTATGTGATGTTCCAGAGTGCCTTAGTGAAGGGTCAAAACACCCTGAGCTTGATATGATGAATTATTTATCAACTGCTATTTCTATAGTCATGTGGACTCTACTTTTAAGTACAGGTTCTTGGGACTTCCCTGGCAGTCCAGTGGTTAAGATGCCTCGCTTCCCCTGCAGGTGGCACAGGGTTTGATCCCTGGTGGGGAAACTTTCTGCATGCTGCCTGGCATGGCCAAAAAAAAAAAAAAAAAGTACAAGTTCTCTCTGTCTGCTGCTTTTTAGACAAATAGAATGGAGACCCATCAAAGTGAGCTGAGCAAAGGGGAGAGCAACAGGAAAGGGGTTCAGAGGATACTGAAGGGTGAGGGGCTGATATATTCTGTAGGGCCCTGTTGTCCATTGTAAGGATTTTGGCTTTGAGTGCAAGCGAGGTGGGGTGCCATTTGAAAGATTTGAGGAGTAGAGTGACTTGATCTGACATATATTTGAACAGAATCTCTTGAGATGCTGTGTGAAAAATAAACTAGAGGGGTAAAAAGGCCAATGCTGGAAGACCAGTGAGGAGACTACTACAATAATCCAAAACACAGATGATAATGGCTTGGAATTGAGTGGTAGCACCAGAGGTTTTGAGAACTGGTCAGATTGAGCATATCTTTTGAAGGTATAGCCAATGGGATTTCTTGATGGATTGGATATGGTGTTTGATAGAAGGAGAATGAATCAAGGATGATGATAGTGTTTTTGCCCTGAGCAAATGGAAGAATGGAGATATCATTTTATTGAGACAGGAAAAACTTGGTTGTTGAATGATTGAGGATGTTTAAAAAAATACTTTGGGGATTTTAATGCATTTTCAGATAATGTTTCTTCCTTCAGTGAGGCAGAATGGTTGTGGTGGTGGATACTAATTATTTCACTGTTGCTTGTGTAAGTCAACAAATCTGTGAGTAGGGTTTTGAGGGGTTGATTTTTGTTTGTACTCCTGAGATTAAATATGATCCAGTACAAAGAATATTCAGAATATCTATCAAGGAAAGAATAGATTTTATTATAGCAGATTAATGACACATTAAGATGAGTTCATTTAGTGTTTTACTATGAAATTCACCAAAAGAAATGAAGTCGTTTTGTTGTCTATTGGTCATCTTAAATTCATTGATACCAGTAAACTGTAAATTAAATATATGTATGCATACAAGGTGGAAACCACTAGCAAAAACAAGATCAGATCGACAAGAAGCCACACTATATTAAACTGAAAACGCTACGCGCACATAACTCTGAAGTTACACTACTTTCTGCAAGTGAAATCTTAAGGAGTGTGTTACTGATTTCACTTTTGTGGAAAATCTGTACAAACTCGGTATGGCTAATATTATGGCATTTGTTAAGAAAAAAAAAAATATAAACACACTCATCTCCTTTGATCCAGAACTCCACTTCTACTAATTTCTCCTGAGGTGATATTAAGAACATGCACAAAGATTTACATCCCAGAGTGTTTCTCAGGGATTTTGTTATAATAAAAATTGGAGACCATTTAAACAGCTAAATCTAGAGTATTTGAATAAATGATGCACATTCATTCAGTGGAATACTATATAGTCAATTCAAAGAATATTGTCAAAGTGCACAAATTAGTACACAAAAACCTGCCTGACATGTTGAGTGAAAAAAACAAATTAGAAAACAAAATTGCGTATGACCCCATTTGAAGACTTGTGCAGTTAATCTATTTTTGAACAGAAAAATTCTGCAAGCGTATACCACAAAATGGTAACTGGTTATCACTGGTGGGGTTATGGACAGTTTCTATGATTATCTCTATTTACTAAAATAAATCTGTACTACATTTATAATAAAAATATACAAATGCATGGAACAACGGTGATTACATTAGACAGAGATATTTCATGCTTTAGAAAGATATACAAGTCTTGGTTTCCCTGGAGACACACCCTTCTTCATGCATCACAGGCTAAACCCTTAACAGCATATTATTACTGGAACTCCCTGGTCACAGTATTTCTGATTGAGATTAGTATAAATAATGAGTCGCCAAATTCAGGGCTCTCACAAAAAGCCCTTCCCAATGTGAAAAATGAGGCTAAAGTTCATAAGATGACTTTCAGTGTTTTAGAAATTACAGTAATTATTTAAGCAAATAACAATTAGCATGAATTCTCAGAGAACTTTGTGTGCTTTTTCATCAGCTATTCCAAAAAAAAAAAAAAATAGCGGGGTTGGGGGGTAGATTTGGGAGGAAACTCCCAATAAAAATGAGAGAACAGATAGCCAGTATCTTTAATTTTCTCACTGAAGATCCCCTTTTTTCTCCATTTGGCCAGGCAAATAATGCAGATATGGCCAACAGTAGATTATGCTGGGTCATCAGGGGGCAGAAGCAACGTGGATAACTGAAATCCACTGATAATCCAGAAACTTAATTTTACCTAATAGTTGCAACCACCTCCTGGACAGAACCCTTCAGTAGAGCTGCTAATGAGAAGCATAATTGAGTGGTTTGAGTTCATCTGCTTTCAGTTATCCTTTGCAGGTGCTAATGAACAGTGAAGTGGTCAAAAGGCTGTCAGCCAGAGGGAGTGGTAGGAGCCAAAGCAAGACATGGATAACAAAAGAAACTGGATAATCAGCCTCAAAATGGGTGAGTTGACTACAGTGAGGATCAGCTATTAATTATCTGCTTAACTAAATTCCACAAAGATGTATGTCATGAAAACAGATCTTCATTTTAAGGGTTTTCATGTACGCAGAGTCTATCTTGGTTAACATGATTTGTGGTATAGTCTTAGAAATTCTCTATACTGCAGTGATTTTCCTGGAGAGCAATGATAGGATATTTACTGTCAGAGCACAGCTAATCAACTACAGGCTCCTCTGCTAAATATGGCCAACAGACTGCTTATGAGTCAGGACTCTGGCAGATAGCCCTTCTTTTGGACCAATGGGAATGTGATTGACTCTCTCGCATGCCTTTCTGGGAGACGATATAAGCATTGCTGGTATCCAAATCCTTTTGTTTTTATTATTCCTCCAAATTCATGTTTTAGTAAACAGCCTTTTGAAAGTATTGCTATGGTGAAAATTTTGTGGTTTATGGTAAGCATTTGGTTTTCAAGAATTGTTGAAAATAATGCTTTTAGAGTGCAGTTATTTTCAAGTACTACACAATAAACTCTAATATTTGTAACTAAAACTCTATCTATGTTTGATTAGCAATTAAGCTCTCAAATAGTTATGAAAGTAATTTTCTTTCATAAGGCTGTACTTTAGGGCAAATTACTTGATACATTCACTAATATTCAGAGCTTCTCAACTATATCTACATATGATTATGAATGTAGCTCTTGTGGTGGTAACAAAACCTGATTTCCATTTTTGGCAGTAGTTGGAAAAAAAGTACACTATAAACTATCTGATATTTGTAAATAAAACTGTAACTGGACATGAATATTTATTATGTTTTCTATAGCAATTGTGAGAGTAATCTCCATTTATAACACTTGTTTTGAGTAAATGAGATTTTTAATCATTTTAGTATCAACTGTTATTTATTGATGCTGTCCTATGATAGTGTGTCCCCTTGCCCATATTGGGAGCGCAAGGGCAAATGAACTAGTTTTATATACTGTGAATTGTTTAAGTCACTTGAATATTCTCAATTACTCATGAACTTTTGCTTTCAGTTCAGTTGATTTCAGTCACTGAGTCACATCCGGCTCTTTGTGACCCCATGGACTACAACACGCCAGGCCTCCCTGTCCATCACCAACTCCCAGAGCTTCCTCAAACTCATGTCCATCAAGTCAGAGATGTCATTCAACCATCTCATCCTCTGTCGTCCTCTTCTCCTCCTGCCTTGAATCTTTCCCAGCATCAGGGTCTTTTCCAATGAGTCAGTTCTTCGCGTCAGGTGGCCAAAATATTGGAGCTTCAGCTTCAGCATTAGTCCTTCCAAAGAATATTCAGGACTGATTTCTTTTCGGATTCAATGGTTTGATCTCCTTGTTCTCCAAGGGACTCTCAAGAGTCTTCTCCAACACCACAGTTCAAAAGCATCAGTTCTTCGGCACTCGTTCAACTTCAGCTTCTTTGGCATTAGTGGTCGGGGTATAGACTTGGATTACTGTGATATTGAAAGGTTTGCCTTGGAAACAAACAGATATCATTCTGTCATTTTTGAGGTTGCACCCAAGTACTACATTTCACACACTTTTGTTGACTATGAGGGCTATACCACTTCAACTTTTACAGCCCATTTTAGTTCATCGATTCTCAAATGTTGCTGTTCAATCTTGCCATCTCCTGTTTGATCCCTTCCAATTTTCCTTGGTTCATGGACCTAACATTCCAGGTTCCTATGCAATACTTTTCTGTACAGCATCAGACTTTACTTCCATCCCGTCACATCCACAACTGGGTGTTGTTTTCACTTTGACTCTGTCTCTTCCTTCTTTCTGGAGTTATTTCTCCAGTCTTCTCCAGTAGCATGTTGGGCACCTACCAACCTGGGGAGTTCATCTTTAAGTGTCATATCTTTTTGCCTTTTCATACTGTTCAGGGGCTCTCAATGCCAGAATACTGAAGTGGTTTGCCATTGCCTTCTCCGGTGGACCACGTTTTGTTAGAACTCTCCACTATGACCTGTCCATCTTGGGTGTCCCTACATGGCATGGCTCACAGTTACACTGAATTAGACAAGCTGTGGTCCATGTGAGCAGTTTGGTCAGGTTTCTGTGACTGTGGTTTTCATGATGTCTCCCCTATGATGGATAAGGATAAGAGGCTTATGGAAGCTTCCCAATGGGAGAGACTTAATGTGGAGGAAACTGGGTCTTGTACTGATGGGTAGGGCCATGCTCATTAAATCTTTCATCCTATTTTCTGTTGATGGGATGATGGGAGTAAATAATTTTCAATTCAATTTCAAATGAATATTTATCAACTTCTACCTAACTGAAAAAACCTTTCCCCAAATTTCCACTTTAGTGAAAATTTGAGTAAACTCTAGCCCAATTTACTCCCATGAAAAACAATGGTTTGTGTAGATGAATTGTAAAATTTATTCATATTAAAGACTTGCTCTGTGCCTGATCTGACAGTAAGTGCTTTATATGTATTGACTCATGTAATACTTTGGGGAGATGGTACTATGACATCTCTAATTTGTTATAGATGAGACACTAAGATTAAGTAATTTGTCAAAATTCACCTAGAGCTCTTACATGGCAGGGCTCAGATTTAAATCCAAGTAGTTGACCTCTGGAGTCAAGCTTTGTAATTCTCCATGCTGTATAGTTTCATTTAGGTTTCTGTGGCCTAACATGCGCAGCCTGCACATGACAACTTTTAGGTATTGCAGGACCATCTTCCAACTTTCTCTTCTGTTCCTTTGGCAAGTGTCTGGCTCAGATGGTTAAAAAGTCTGCCCACAATGCAGAAGACCAAGGTTCAATCCCAGGGTTCGGAAGATCCCCTGAAGAAGGGAAAGGCTACCCATTCCAGAATTCTTGGGGATTCCCTGGTGGTTCAGATGGTAAAGAACCTGCCTGCAATGCAGGAGATCCTGGTTTGATAGCCAGGTCATGGAAGATCCCCTGGAGAAGGGAAAGGTATCCCACTCCAGTATTCTTGCCTGGAGAATTCCGTGGGCAGAGAAGCCTGGCAGTTCGTGGGGTCGCAGAGAGTCAGACACGACCGAGTGACTAACAGTGCATTCAAAAGGGCCACAGAGATTCTATCTAGTACATAGATTTTGAATTTATATTCACATGTTTTTTCATTTTGATTTCTTCTACAGTTAAACATCCCCGTCTTTTATTTTTAAAATCTTCACTATTTGAAGCCTTCAGTTCCCCCATGGACATTTAAGTATAGTACATTATATTTGCAAAGCACTTTCACACGCTTGTTCTCATTTGGTTCTCACAAGTTCATTTGTTATTTTTAATTATAAAACACTACTCAAGGATAGCAGGAGTCCTCCAGTGATAGGCTAAGTTGTAGAAGTACCCACTGTGGATGGAAGCATGTCCAGGCATATCTAGATGCCCAGGAGGGCAGACCCATCAAAAGTTTACTTAAGTGAGGGTTTCAGGACTCTGAGATGAGCTATAATAACTAGGTAAGTTGAAATGAACATCTGTTCCTAAGCAAGAATACCCCTCCCTGAGGTTTGGGAGAATAAGAACACTATGAATAAAAATTCATTCTGATAAATGGGAAAGAACCAAATTTGAGGGGAGTTATTATTGAGGTAAACTGCCTTGATCAGAAAAATAAATGGTTTGTGCTAGAGAAGAAGGAGTGGTTGAGTAAAAACCTTGTGCGTCTGTGCTCTGCTGGAGGCTCAGCATTGGGGGATGGTGCTGGCTCTTATAGATAAGAGCTCTAACATTAGAGTCATCCTAAGAACTTGAAAGCACGAGGTAGTGCTATTTGTGGCTTAGTAATACACTGATGTACAAGTAAGGGAAGAAATGACTTGCGGAGTGGAATGGAAAACCAACTAAGGCTACAACACCATGGCTGACATCCAGAGGTATGACAGAAGCAGTAGTTTCTGCTAGGGCACAGGTCTGGAGCAACAGAGGCAGAGATGATAAGTGCTATAAAGGGGAAGAAAACCATCACTAGCCATACATAAACCATGTGAGCTACATTCGTTGATTCTGCTCCACCCCCTTCAACTGGAAGGGGGAAAGCATTCCAGGGATGCAACTATTGGAGGGTGAGAGACTGGCAGGATTATTACACATATTAGAGACATTTACAATATTACACACATATTAGAGATATTTACAATTATTTTTCTATCACTACCAGAACCAACCAATCTAGACAAATCCTCATTCAACTGATCACATCCCAATTTTATATAAACACAGTTCTTAAAGAGTCATCTTTTCCCCCTTTCTGATTCTCTTTTTTCTGGTAGTTTTATTATTATTTTTCTCTATTTTACATTATTGAGTGCCTACACACGTAAAGTACTCCAGTAGGCCAGGTGGAAATTACAAAGGTAGATAAGACACAGGTGTTTTCAGTCTAGTGAAGGGGCCAGACATACCCATAAGATATAAACTAGCTTCCAAAAGATGGAGAAGTTTAGGAATAGTACCAAGGAATAGTTAAACCTGTAACTTCTCATGTTCTAAGTCCCAAGTTGGTGGATGGGCCATTTTTACATTCTAGTTTAATGATAAAGTCAATAATAGTCCTGCCTGGATCAGAGAGCAGGAGAGACAAATGATCATTTCCTGTTTGAAATCTCTTGCATTATTTATAAACTTCAGAATTTTTACTATATCAGATCATCTTTATGCTAAAGATCATAGACCCAAGGGGCCTCCTTGAAGCTGTAGATGGGCATGGAGGAAGGTTAGATCTAGCTCATGGCTTGCAGAGCATGAAGCCATGGGAGCAAAGCTGGTTTGGAGAAATAAATAATTCATTTAGAGAGCCAAGTCGAAGGAGCAGAGAAGAGAGGTAAGGAAGCAGGAGTTAAGTGATGTGGCTGCAATCAAAAAGCTGCCAAGGTAGAGCAAGCATGATGAGAGGCAAGTTAAGGAGAAAGTGACAGTCGCTTAGTTGTGTCAGACTCTTTGTGACTCCGTGGACTACTCAGTCCATGGAATTCTCTAGGCCAGAATACTGGAGTGGGTAGCTTTTCCCTTCTCCAGGGGATCTTCCCAACCCAGGGATCGAACCCAGGTCTCCCTCATTGCAGGCGGATTCTTTACCAGCTGAGCCACAAAGGAAGCCCAAGTTAAGGGGAAAGTTCTAGGAAACATTACCTCTATGTGTTAGCATATATGGCCTTTCCGGTGGATGGGAAATGAGTTACTAAAGCACGAAGCCTGATCAGGTTCAATCTATGTTGCTGTAATTTCCTGCAATTTAGCCAACTGATGTTTTTAAAAGTTTTCTGTTTATTTTTGGCTGGCTGGGTCTTCATTGTTGCATGCAGGCTTTCTCTAGTTGAGGCGAGTGGGGGCTACTCTCTAGCCTGCGGTGTGCAGGCTTCTCATTGTGGTGGTTTCTCTTCTTGCAGAGCACAGGCTCTAGGCACGTGGTCTCAGTATTTGTGGTGCACAAGCTTAATTACTCCATGGCAAGTGGTACCTTTCCAGATCAGGGATCAAACTTGTGTCCCCTGCATTGGAAGGCAGAATCGTATCCACTGTACCACGAGGCAAGTCCTAACCAATTGCTTTTTTTTAAAATTAATTTTATTGTAATATAGTTGATTTATAACATTGTGTTAATTACTGTTGTACAGCAAAAATGATACAGTTATATGTATATATGCATTCTATATTCTTTTCCATTATGGTTTATCATAGGATTTTGTGTATTGCTCCCTGTGCTATAGAGTAGGACCTTGTTGTTTATCCAGGCTACATATAATAGCTTGCATCTGCGACTCCCAAACTCTCACTTCAACCCTCCTCCTACCCTCTTCCCTCTTGGTAACCACAAATCTGTTTTCTAAATAAATGCATTCATATCATAGTTTTGATTTCATATATGTCATATCGTATGGTATGTCTTGCTCTTCCTGATGTACTTCACGTCTCATGATGATCTCTAGGTCCATCCACGTTGCTGCAAATGACATTATTTCATTCTTTTTATGGCTGAGTAGTATTCCATCTTCTTTATCCGTTTATCTGTCCATGGGTATTTAGGTTGCTTCCACACATTGGCTATTGTGAATAGTGCTGCTGTGAACATAGGGGTACATGTATCTTTTTGAATTATGATTTCTCAGAATATACGTCCAGGATTGGGATTCAACTGATTTTAAAACTCTTCTGTTTTGGGATTCAACTGATTTTAAAACTCTTCTGTTTTGGCTTATTTAAATAGCAAGAGGTGTTATGTCTACTCCTTACAGACTTCTTTTGAGAATGGGGCTATTTTACTGACCTAACCCCCCCCCCTTCCAAGTTCATGGAAACAGACTCACGAAGGATGAGAATTCTGATACAAAATAAAGGGGCAGCCATGTGTTGTTTATGAGAGAGACTCCCAAAACTCAGCCATCTAGAAATGCAAAAAAGAAACATGTGAGTGAATAACATATTTATGACAGTCACATCCAAAAAGAAAACTGCTGTCAATATTAGATAAATATAATTTAAGAAAAAAACATTTAGTGGGACAAAATAAGTTTATATTAATTTAAAAAATCCAAATGAAGGTATTTTAGTCCTGAATTTTGTGCACTGAAAAGTAATACCAAGGATGAACAAGATGTGGGAGGATTAGGTGAACATGGAATGTATCTCTGTCCATGCTACATCAGGAATACACCTTCAGACACAGAAGTGCTTGCAGACACCAGCTGAGAGTGGACAGCAGTACCTGACCACTGGAAAACAATATGTTGAACCATGCAAAATTTGGTAGGATGAAGGACCTTGGGGGAAAAACAGGAGTGTTCGTAGGACTGGACCTGCCCTCAGCAGGTGGGGGAACTGAAGCAGGGGTCCGATCCCCACATTGGGGCAATTGCCTGGGTCAGAGGAGAAACATTTAAGGCTGAGAATGAAGCAGCTGTTCTGTGGCAGCCTAAATTGAATGAGAAACTGACAGTCCTTGCCACAGCCATATGTACCCCGGACAGGGACGCAGGTCCCCTAGAAGGTGTAACAGTTGGGAGCTGGACCATAGGGATTGTGGAGCAATCCCAGAGCAAGGGCTGCTGTTGACTGCAGAGGGACAGACCAAGGGGACGTGAGGGAGGAGATCGTGGTGGGAAAAGCTTGTGAAGGAAAGCCAGGCAGCCATGGAAGCAAGGTGATACTGCTGAGTCATGCTTTGGGGATGGAGTCATCACCATAGCCTCTCTCTCCCTACCAGCCAGCATCGGCAGCTGAACAATATAGAGACTGGCCCATCAAGTCCCTCACGCATTGGTCCAACAGAGTAGGATCCTTCCAGGCTGCCCCTTTAGTGCCTGACACACCAATCTACAGGGTAGGACCCCCACCTATGTTCCCTTTTAAAAGCCTGATGCACCAATCTCCAGAGTAGGACCTAAGCCAAGGGGGCCCCTTGAGAGCATAACAGGCAGGAAGGCCTGGGGTCTCCTAATGGAGGAAATAGGCTGCAAGTGTCAGACATTTTTTATCTCTCTCTTAAGTGGCAGGGGGAAACAAACCAGTGTTATATTTTTCCCCTTCTCTATAAAAATTTAAAAAGAGGTTTTTCTTAAAGTTCTGTGTTGCCATAATGACACCCGGTTCCACTTGAACTTAACTTTCCTTAAACCTTGAGCTAACCAATGCATTTTTCTTATGGAAATATTTGTCTTAAGCTATGTTAATGTACTATGTATTCACCCTAGACTCTGTCTTCAAGTCAGTTCTGCCTAATGGCTCGGACTTGCAAACCATACTTTGTTCTCCTAATCTATATTAATGAAACTACATATTTGTTTGGAAATCTGCCTTTCTTCAAGATTCATGTCAATCGTTCTATGGCCTGGGATGACTCCCCTGGTGCCAATGTTATCTCAATGCATGTTGTGGGTGAGGGGCCTGGTGCCATTCTCTGTGTTTTGAGACTTTTCCTTTCTCTAATTAGCAGACTGCTAGTAGCTGTATAACATCCGGCTAAAGACTAGCAGGAGGGTTTTCTTTCTGCCCCCTTCTGATGTCTATGTCAGAAGCTTTCTCTATCTCTTTTATACTTTAATAAATCTTTATTACACAAAAGGTCTGAGAGATCAAGCCTTGTCACTGACCCCGGATTGAATTCTTCTCCTCTGGAGGCCAAGAATCCCGGCACCTTTTGTGGTTCAGCAACAACCTTTCACCCTCTATGTGCCTGATGCGTCCATCAACAGAGAAGGATTCCAGGAAAGGGAGCCCTCTAAGTTCCTGATAAGGCCAAGCTATGGAGAAAGCCTAACCAAAGACGCCTTTTGATTACCAGCTACCAGAGGCTTTTTTCAAAAAATGACTCTTCTAGGGCCATAACTCCTGCAGCTGAGGTAGTGTGTGTCCCTGCATGCTTGGCGCTGTCAGGGTCCCTGCAACCCAAGCAGCTGTGCCACCTTCACACTCAACTCTCACTGGGGGTCAGAGCCGCCACAGGCCAAAAAAGTCTTGCATCTATGCATGCGGGGTCAATTTGGTAGTGTCCAGTTCTGTGACCCTGTGGACTGTGGCCTGCCAGACCTCTCAGTCAGTGGGGTTCTCCAGGAAAGAATACTGGCATGTGTTGCCATACCCTTCTAGAGCACTATGTTTCGTGCTCCCCTAGCTGTCAACTCGCCTGAGTACCTGCTGCTGCCAGAAGCCCCTGCGACCCAAGCAGCTACACCACCTTCACACCTGGCCCTCACTGGGGTAGAGCCAAATCCTCCAGGACAGACTCAGGGGCAAACTCCAATGGAGATCCGCAGGCAGAAGTAGAAATAAAACCACAGTTAAAACCCAGGGGCAGTGTGGCTAAGGAAAAAGACCCAAAATCTTCCCACCAGTTGTACAAACTGCAGATTAAATCCACACAATCAACTAGGCAGATTCTATTTTTATGTAATTTCTATTCTATATTTTATGTAATTTCTATTCTATATTTATGTAATATATAAATGAACACTGAGAGCTCCCACAAAAGAAAACGCACTAGTTCTGATAGCTGTGGACATTGGAGGCAAGAACACACAGGTGTAGGACCAGATTAGAGTCTGAGCTTCCTCCACAGCAGGTCCAGAGACCAGATCAGTGTTGGAGGGCCTCCTAGGGAGGTGAGGTGGACTGTGACTCCCAGTGAGGGAGAGGATGCTGACAGCAGATGAAGGAGGAAACAGACAAAACAGGCTCCATCTTGAAAGCAGGACTCCATCTTGGGCCGGACTGTGGACTTTGAGGTATATGCCCAGTATCTATGGAAACAACATACCAACTGGAAAACCAGACACCCCCCCCCCCCGGATGGAAGAGCCCCAGGGCTCGTACCCTGACTCTCCATGGCCTAAAAGAATACCCTAATTATCTGTGTAACCAAATAGAATCATAAATTATATTATGCTTATTGGGGTATGACCACAGGCCTATTGATAATTGTCCTCTGTTAACTACCTAAGTTTAAGGAATATGAATCATGGGTTAACTTTGATTGTATCTTTCTTTTCCTTTGTTCAGACTAGTTTCAGGGAATTTGGGGAGCTGGGTTTAGGCACGTACACTTAGGGTATATAAAGTTTTCACAAAATCTGGTTGGGGTCCTTGGCTAAGAGGAAACTCTGCCTTGGGCCCCCCGGTGTAATAAACTGCACCCCACTATCTGCATTGTCCTTCTGAGTGAATTTGTTTCCCAGATATGTGGCTACAACACAGAGACTCAAGAAAAACATTTATTATTCTTATATTGTGACTTGTTCTATAGTTTCCTTTGGATTCCCCCCACCCCTTTTTCTCCCTGCTCTGTTGTAGTTGTCGATTTTATTAGCATTATGAAATCTAATTAATCTAATCTAATTAAGCTTCTGAGTTTTTTTCTTTTTTTCAATCAATGTTTTTATTGATGTTATAAACCTCTGCTTGTTCATTGCCCTCTTGCAGTTCTGTGGAGTTTTCCCTTTTTCCTTCTTCTTCTTTTTTTTTTTTTTTTGTTTTATCTCTTTTTTGAATTTTAACATTTACATTTTTAAACCTATTATTATTTTTTCTACATTTACTCCATTGTTTGCTTTTCCTACTGTTTTCTTCCCCTTGCAGGCCATCTTTAATATATATGTTTTCTATTCTTTCTTTCCTTTCTTTTTCTCACCATATTTGTTAGTATTGTTTTCATTGCTTTGTTCTCCCGTTAGCACCTTACTTTAGTTTTGTTTTCTAGTTTGTGCTTTAGTTAGCTTTGTTCTTAAGTGGTGGATATCAGTTATGGTTCCCTTTGTTGGCCAGATCAGTCTCTTGTACTTTATTTTTGTTGGATTGTTTTGATTTGCTTATAAGTGTATATATATGTGTGTATATTTCATTATCTGAATGATTATTTTCCTGATTTTGTAACTGCCATTTGTCTTGGGTTCATCATTGGTGTCTTGTTTTTGGGTATTTGTTTTAATCCCATGTAATGCCATAATAAACCACCTGTGGAATCTTTGTTCCTGGCCAGAGACAAAGCCCTGGGTCTTTGAGGTGGGAGCACTGACTCCAAGACCCTGGACTACCAGAGAACTCCTAACCCTAGGGAGCATCAAATAGTGAGAACTCCCACAAAGGCAACCACTTGCATGTATGACCTGGTGTCACCCAACTGCCAATAGAACCTGTGCAGGACGCCTCATCCAAACAACAAAAAAGACAAAGATACAAACCGAATCATCAGCAGACAGGATTACCACCTCACTCAGCCCTGCCCATCAGAGGAAGAATAAAACTCAGCACAAACCTCACCCTATTGGAAGATTACACAAACCACTGGACCAACCTTATGAGGGTAGAAACCAGAAGGAAGAAAGAATTCAACCTTGAAGCCTGGGAAAAGGAGACCTCAAGCACAATAAGTTAAAAAAAAAATAATGAAAAGTCAGAGAAATCTTGCACAAATGAAGGAACTAACTAGAAACACACAAGTTCAAATAAATGAAGAGGAAATAGGCAAACTACCTGAAAAATAATTCAAAATAATGATAGTAAAGATGATAAAAAACCTTGAAAATAGAATGGAGAAAATGCAAGAATCAATTAACAAAGACCTAGAAAAACTAAAGAATGAACATACAGAGATAAATAGCACAATTACTGAAATTAAAAATACTCCGCAAGGGATCAATAGCAGAGTATCTGAAGCAGAAGAACAGATCAGTGAGCTGGAAGATAAAATGGTGGAAATAACTGTTGAAGAGCAGAATAAAGTAAAAAGAATGAAAAGAACTGAGCATAGTCTCTGAGACCTCTGGGACAATATTAAATGCATCAACTTCTGGATTATAAGAGTCTCAGAAGAAGGAGAGAAAAAGAAAGGGTGTGAGAAGTTTTGAAGAGATAATAGTTGAAAATTTCCCCAACGAGAAAAGGGAAAATAGTCAAGCAAGTCCGAGAGGCACAAGAAGTCCAATACAGGAAAGACCCAAGGAGAAACACATCAAGACACATACTAATCAAATTAATAAAGATTAAACACAAAGAAAGAATATTAAAAGCAGCAAGGGAAAAGCAACAAATAACATACAAGGGAAACCCCATAGGTTTAACAACTGATTTTTCAGAAGAAACTCTGCAGGCCAGAAAGGAATGGCAGGATATATTTAACGTGATGAAAGGGAAAAATATACAACCAAGGTTACTCTACCCAACAAGGATCTGATTCAAAATTGATGGAAAAATCGAAAGCTTTACAGACAAGCAAAAGTGAAGAGAATTCAGTACCATCAAACCAGCTTTACAACAAATGCTAAAGGAATTTATATAGTCAGGAAATGCAAGAGAGAGAAGAAAAAGATCTACAAAAACAAACCCCAAATAATTAAGAAAATGGCAATAGAAACACATATATCAATAACTACTTCAAATGCACATGAATTAATATTCTAAACAAAAGACACAGACTGGCTGAATGGATGCAAAAATAAGACCCATACATATGCTGTGTACAAGAAACCTACTTCAGACCTATAGACACACATAGATTGAAAGAGAGAGGATGGAAAAATATATTCTATGCAAATGGAAAGCAAAATAAAGCTGGAGTAGTGCAATCCTCATATCAGAAAGAATAGACCTTAAAATACACGATATTACAAGAGATAAGGAGGACACTACATAATGATCAAGGGATCAATTCAAGAGGAAGAGATAACAACTGTAAATATCAAGGAAAGATATACCCATCTGAATGCAGAGTTCCAAAGAATAGCGAGGAGAGATAAGAAAACATCCTTCAGTGATCAATGCAAAGAAATAGAGGAAAACAATAGAATGGAAAAAGCTAGAGATTTCTTCAGGAAAACTAGAGATACCGAGGGAAGATTTCTTGCAAAAATGGGCACAATAAGGGACAGAAATGGTACGGAACTAACAGAAGCAGAAGATATTAAGAAGAGGTGGTAAGATTACACAGAACTACACAAAAAAGATCTTAATGACCGACATAACCATGATGGTGTTATCACTCACCTAGAACCAGACATCCTGGGGAGTGAAGTCAGGAGGATGTTAAGAAGCATCACTATGAATGAAGGTAGTGGAACTGATAGAATTCCAGTTGAATTTTTTCACATTCTAAAAGATGATGCTGTGAAAGTGCTGCACTCAATGTGCATTCAAAATCTGGAAAATTCAGCAGTGGCCACAGGACTGGAAAAGGTCAGTTTTCATTCTAGTCCCAAAGAAACACAGTGCCGAATGTTTAAACTACTGCAAATTGCACTCACCTCATATGCTAGCGAAATAATGCTCAAAATTCTCCAAGAGAAGTTTCAACGGTACATGAACTGAGAAATTTCAGATGTTCAGACTGGATTTAGAAATAGCAGAGGAACCAGAGATCAACTTGCCAACGTCCATTGGATCATCGAAAAAGCAAGAGAGTTCCAGAAAAACATGTATTTCTGCTTTATTGCCTTTGCCAAAGACTTTGACTGTGTGGATCACAGCAAACTGTGGAAAATTCTTAAAGACGTGGGAATACCAGACCACATTACCTGCCCCCTGAGAAATCTGTATGCTGATCAAGACACAATAGTTAGAATCAGACATGGAACAACAGACAGGTTCCAAATTGGGTAAGAAGTATGTCGAGGCTGTTTATTGTCACCGTGTTTATTTAACTTATATCATGTATGAGTACATGATGCAAAATACCGGGGTGGATGAAGCACAAGCTGGATCCAAGATTGCTGGGACAAACATCAATAACCTCAGATATACAGATGACACCACCCTTATGGTAGAAAGTGAAGAGGAACTAAAGAGCCTCATGATGAAAGTGAAAGAGGAGAGTCAAAAGGTGGCTTAAAACTCAACATTAAAAAAACGAAGATCATGGCATCCAGTCCCATCATTTCATGGGAAATGGGGAAACAGTGGAAACAGTGACAAACTTTATTTTCTTGGGCTCCAAAATCACTGCAGATGGTGACTGCAAATCAAAAGATGCTTGTTCCTTGGAAGAAAAGCTATGACTAACCCAGAAAGCATGGTACAAAGCAGAGACATTACTTTGCCGACAAAGGTCCATCTAGTCAAAGCTATGGTTTTTCCAGTAATCATGTATGGATGTAAGAGTTGGACTATAAAGAAAGCTGAGCGCCGAAAAATTGATGCTTTTGAACTGTCGTGTTAGAGAAGACTCTTGAGAGTTCCTCAGGCTGCAAAAAGATCAAATGAGTCAATCCTAAAAGAAATCAGCCCTGAATATTCATTGGAACGACTGATGCTGAAACTGAAGCTCCAATACTTTGGCACCTGATGTGAAAAACTGACTCATTGGAAAAAGTCCTGATGCTTGGAAAGATTGAAGTCAGGAGGAGAAAGGTATGACAGAGGATGAGATGGCTGGATGGAATCACCAACTCAATGTACATGACTTTGAGCAAGTTCCAAGTGTTGGTGATGGACAGTGAAGTCTGGCATGGTGCAGACCGTGGGTTGACAAAGAGCTGGTGAAGACTGAGTGGTAGAACTGACTGATGCACCCAGTATAGGATCACCCCAATGCATAACACAAACACTCACAAACATAAAAGGAGAAACTGACAGTAACATAGTAATATTAGCAGACTCTAACACCCCACTTACACCAATGGACTGATCATCAAAACAGAAAATTAATAAGGAAATAGAAATCTTAAATGATACATTAGATGACATGAATCTCACTGATATCTTCAGGATATTCCATCCAAATGCAGAAGAATACACCTTCTTCTCAAGTGCACATGGAATTTCTCTAGGATAGACCACATCATGGGTCACAAATTTAAGAGAATTGAAATCATATCAAGCATCTTTTCTGACCACAATACTGTGAGACTAGATAACAACTACAAGAAAAATATTGTAAAAAACACAAACACATGGAGATTACACAATATGCTTTTAAATAACGAACATGATACTGAAGAAATAAAAAGGGAAATAAAAAATTCCCAGAAAAAAATGGTAATAAAAACACGACAACTCAAAATCTATGGGTTGCAACAAAACAATTCTAAGAGGTAAGCCTGTAGCTATACAATCCTACCTCAAAAAACAAGAAAAACATTGAGTAGATAACTGAACTTTAGAGCTAAAACAACTGGAAAAAGAAGAACCAAAAAACCCCAAAATTAGCAGAAGGAAAGAAATCATAAAGATCAGAGCATAAATAATTGAAAAAATGAAAGAAACGATAATAAAGATTAGCAAAACTAAAAGCTGGTTCTTTGAGAAGATAAATAAAATTGGCAAAACTTTAGTCAGATTCATCAAGAAAGAGAGAAGAATCAAATCAATAAAATTAGAAATGAGAAAGGAGCAGTCACAACAGACAATGCAGAAATATATAAAGGATTATAAGAGACTATTATTAATAACTACATGGCAATAAAATGGATAACCTGGAAAAACTGGCAGATTCTTAGAAATGTTCAATCTTCTAAGACTGAACCAGGAAGAAATAGAAAGTATGAATAACCCAATTACAAGCACTGAAATTGAAACTGTGATTAAAAAAATCTCCCCAAAAGCAAAAGCCCAGGGCCAGGTGGCTTCACAGGGGAAGTCTATCAAACATTTAGAGAAGAGCTAATGCCTATCCTTACAAAACTCTTTTGAAAAATTGCAGAGGAAGGGGGAGGATAGAAGATGGTGGAGGAATAGGACGGGGCGACCACTTTCTCCCCCATAAATTCATAAAGAACATTTGAATGATGAGTAAATCCCACAAAACAACTTCTGAATGCTGGCAGAGGACATCAGGCACCCAGAAAAGCAACCCACTGTCTTCAAAAGGAGGTAGGAAAGAGTATAAAAGATAAAAAGAGAGACAAAAGAGGGAGGGACAGAGCTCTGTCCTGGGAAGGGAGGCTTAAAAAAAAAAAAAAAGAGACGTTTCCAAACACCTGGAAACACTCACGGGTGAGTCTGTGGCCAGCCTTGGAAACTCAGAGGGCAACATAACCAGGAGAGAAAAGAAATAAATAATTAAAACCCACAGACTAAGTGCCCAGAGGAAACTCTCAGCGGAGAAGCAGTGCAACCGCCCGCACCCCCCGCTAGCAAACAGGGGCTGGGCAGGGAGGCGTGGCGGAAGCGCTTAGAGAGAGGACCGAGCCTGAATGCCCCGAGGGCAATCTGAGGGCATTAACGGGAGACAGGGAAGCAGACTGTGCAGCTAAAAGGCGAAAAGCCTGCAAAAAGGTGAAAAGCCCCAACCTAAGACTCTGCCAGCCCTGCTCACAGAACAAAGGACTGAGCAGAGCAAGCCAGCTTTGGTCGGTGCATCCCCCATCCCCCACCAGGACAGGCAGGGAGGGAAGCCAGCACCGGAAGGAGCAACTTTGGGCCCAGAGAGGCCTCTGATACCAAGCGGCAGGCAGGCTTCCTTGCTAACCGAGACTTCTTGGGTTAGGGCCGGTCAATATCCACCCAAGAAGTTGCGCTGGTTGTACACCCAGAAAACTGAGCGGCAGGAACAGGGGAGGTGATAAGTCGCAGTGACTGCGCTTGCCAAATGCCTGGTCACCTGAGCTGCTCGGACCGGGGAAGGCACAAAACGCAAGCCCAGCCAAGTCTGCGCCTTTGTGGAGTACCCGAGTACCTGAACCTGAGCCGCTCAAACCTGGGAAGTGCATAAAACTCAGCGCCGGCCCCGGAGAGTTCCTGGAAGAGCAACCTAGAGCCTGAGCAGCATAACAGGGAGAGCACACATGCCGTGAGCGGGGCAATCCCAGTGTAGCCGATACAATGCGAGCACTCCCCACAGATGCCAGGGATATTTGTTAGCAGCGTTCTTCCCTCCCCACAGAAAGACTGAACAGAGAGAAGAAATCCAGTTCCACCCACCAGAACACCGACACTAGCTTCCCTAACCAGGGAACCTTGACAAGCCACTCGTCCAACCCTACACACAGCGAGGAAACTACATAATTAAGAAAACTCCACAAACTGTCAGAAGATGGAAAGGCCACCCCAAGCACAGCAGTATAAGTAAGATGAAGAGGCAGAGAAATACCAAGCAAGTAAAGGAACAGGATAAATGCTCACCAACACAAACAAAAGAGAAAGATATAGGGAATCTACCTGATAAAGAATTTCAAATTTTAATAGTGAAAATGATTCAAAATGTGGAAAGCAAAATGGGGATACAGATAAATAACTTGGAGAAAAGAATTGAGAAGATGCGAGAAAGTTTTAATAAGGATTTAGAGGAAATAGGGAAGGAACAAGATGGCGGAGGAATAGGACGGCGAGACCACTCTCTCCCCCACAAATTGATCAAAAGAATATTTGAACACAGAGTAAAGTCCACAAAACAACTTCTGAATGCTGGCAGAGGACATCAGGCACCCAGAAAAGCAGTCCATTGTCTTGGAAAGAGGTAGGAAAAAACATAAAAGATAAAAAGAGAGACAAAAGAGGTAAGGACGGAGCTCCGTCCTGGGAAGGGAGGCTTTAAAAAGAGAGAAGTTTCCAAACACCAGGAAACACTCTCACTGATGAGTCTGTGGTGAGCCTTGGAAACTCAGAGGGCCACATAACTGGGAAGAAAAAGAAAAAAATGATTAAAACCCACAGATTACCCGCCAAATGGTAACTCCCAGTGGAGAAGCAGTGCAGATGCCTGCATACGCCATTAGCAAGTGGGGGCTGGGCAGGGAGGAGCCAACTGAACTGCTCAGAGAGAGGACTGGGCTTGAATGCCGTGAGAACAATCTGAGAGAACTAACTGGGGCTAGCAAAGCAGACTGGGATAGCTTCCCCACGAAAAGGTGAAAAGTTCTAAGACTCCGCCAGCCCCGCTCACAGAACAAAGAGCTGAGCAGAGTGAGCTGGCTGCGGTCGGCCCATCCCCCATCCCCCTCCGAGACAGGCAGGGAGGTCAGCCAGAGCCGGAGCGGGCAACCGCGACCCAAGAAAGGCATCCGATAAAAACTGCAGGCAGGCTTGTTGCTAATCAAGACTTCTTGAGCCGGTTGATATACGCCTGAGAAGGTGCTCCGGTTGTACACCCAGAAAACCGAGTGGCAGGGACGGGGGAGGTGATAAGTTGCAACGACCACGCTGGCCAAACACCTGGTCACCTGAGCTGCTCGGACCGGGGAAGGCACAAAACGCAGGCCCAACCAAGTCTGTGCATTTGTGAAGTAACCGAGAACCTGAACTTGAGCTGCTCACACCTGGGAAGTGCATACAACCCAGTGCCGGCCTCGACAGTTCCCAGCAGAGCAACCTAGAGCCTGTGCAGTGTAGACTGGGACAACACACGTGCTGTGAGTAGGGGCAAACCCAGTGTGGCCAAGATGCTGCGAGCACTCCCCACAGATGCCAGAGATATTTGTCTGCAGCGTTCCTCCCTTCCCAGAACAGGACTGAACAACTGAGCCTTAAAAAATGTCCACCCACCCCCTAGTGCCAGGGCGGAAATTATATACTGAAGAGACCAGCAAACAGAAGCTAAACAGAAGCTAAACAGAGGGAACCAAATTGGAAATGACAGACAGAGAAGTCTAGAGACTACTCCAAGAATAAGACCGAAAACCAGAGGCAAGAGACTTAAGCCCGAATCCTGAGAACACCAGAGAATTCGTGACTCCAGGGAATATTAATCGATAGGAGCTGATCAAATGCATCCATACCTATACTACCTATACTAAAACCAAGCAACACTCAAGGGTCAACAAGCCCCAGAGCAAGACATACCAAGCAAATTCTCCAGCAACACAGGAAAATAGTCCTGAGCTTCATATACAGTCTGCCCAAAGTCACTCTAAAACCACTGACATCTCATAACTCATTACTGGACACTTCATTGCACTCCAGAGAGAAGAAATCCAGCTCCACCCACCAGAACAACGACACAAGCTTCCCTAACCAGGGAACCTTGACAAGTCACCCATCCACCCCACACACAGTGAGGAAACTATATAATAAAGAGAACTCCACAAACAGCCAGAAGAAGGAAAGGCCAACCCAAGCAAAGCAATATAAGCAAGATGAAGAGACAGAGAAATACCCAGCAAGTAAAGGAACAAGATAAATGCCTACCAACACAAACAAAAGAAGAAGATATAGGGAATCTACCTGATAAGGAATTTCAAATTTTGATGGTGAAATTGATTCAAAATCTGAAAGCAAAATGGAGTTACAGATAAATAAACTGGAGAAAAGGATTGAGAAGATGGAAGAAAGGTTTAATAAGGATTTAGAGGAAATAAAAAAGAGTCACTATACAATGAATAATGTAATAGATGAGATCAGAAACATTCTGGAGGGAACAAACAGTAGAATAACAGAGGCAGAAGACAGGATAAGCGAGCTAGGCGATAGACTTGTAGAAATAAATGAAACAGAGAGAAAAAAAGAAAAATGAATGAAAAGAAATGAGGACAATATTAGAGACCTCTGGGACAATGTTAAATGCCCCAACATTCGAATCATAAGAGTTCCAGAAGAAGAAGACAAAAAGAAAGACCATGAGAGAATACTTGAGGAGATAATAGTTGAAAACTTCCCTAAAATGGGGAAAGAAATAATCACCCAAGTCCAAGAAACACAGAGACTCCCTAACAGGATAAACCCAAGGCAAAATACTCCAAGACACATATTAATCAAATTAACAAAGATCAAACACAAAGAACAAATATTAAAAGCAGAAAGGGAAAAGTAACAAATAACACACAAGGGGATTCCCATAAGGATAACAGCTGATCTTTCAACAGAAACTCTTCAGGCCAGGAGGGAATGGCAAGACATAAAGTGATGAAAGAAAATAACCTACAGCCCAGATTACTGTACCCAGCATGGATCTCATGCAAATATGAAGGAGAAATCAAAAGCTTTATAAACAAACAAAAGCTGAGAGAATTCAGCATCACCAAACCAGCTCTCCAACAAATGCTAAAGGACCTTCTCTAGACAAGAAACAGAAAGGGTGTACAAACTCGAACCCAAAGCATAAAGAAAATGGCAACGGGATCATACTTATCAATAATTACCTTAAACGTAAATGGGTTGAATGCCCCAACCAAAAGACAAAGGCTGGCTGAATGGATACAAAAACAAGACCCCCATATATGTTGTCTACAAGAGACGCACCTCAAAACGAGGGACACATAAAGACTGAAAGTGAAGGTCTGGAAAAAGATATTCCATGCAAATAGAGACCAAAAGAAAGCAGAAGTAGCAATACTCATATCAGATACAATGGACTTTAAAAGAAAGGCTGTGAAAAGAGACAAAGAAGGAAACTAAATAATGATTAAAGGATCAGTCCAAGAAGAAGAAATAACAATCATAAATATTTATGCACCCAACATAGGAGCACCGCAATATGTAAGACAATTACTAACAAGTATGAAAGGGGAAATTAACAACAATGCAATCATAATGGGAGGTTTTAATACCCCACTTACATCTATGGATAGATCAACTAAACAGAAAATTAACAAGAAAACAGAAACTTTAAATGATACAATAGACCAGTTAGACCTAAAAGATCTCAATAGGACATTTCACCCCAAAACAATGAATTTCACCTTTTTTCTCAAGATCACACGGAACTTTTTCCAAGATAGATCACATCCTGGGCCATAAATCATTCAAAATTCAAAATTTGAAATCATTCCAAGCATCTTTTCTGACCACAATGCAGTAAGATTAGATCTCAATTCCACGAGAAAAACTATAAAAAATGCCAACATATGGAGGCTGAACAACACGCTGCTGAATAATGAACAAATCATAGAAGAAATCAAAAGAGAAATCAAAATATGCAGAGAAATGAATGAACATGAAAACACAACAACCCAAAACATCTGGGACACTGTAAAAGCAGTGCTAAGGGGGAAGTTCATAGCAATACAGGCACACCTCAAGGAACAAAATAAAGTCAACTAAATAACCTAACTCTACATCTAAAGAAACTAGAAAAGGAAGAAATGAAGAACCCCAGGGTTAGTAGAAGGAAAGAAATCGTAAAAATTAGGGCAGAGATAAATGCAAAAGAAACAAAAGAGACCATAGCAAAAATCAACAAAGCCAAAAGCTGGTTCTTTGAGAAGGCAAGTAAAATTGACAAACCACTAGCCAGACTCATCAAGAAACAAAGGGAGAAGAACCAAATCAATAAAATTAGAAATGAAAATGGAGAGATTACAAATGAAAACACAGAAATACAAAAGATTATTAGAGAATGCTATCAGCAATTATATGGCAATAAAATGAATAACCTGGAAGAAATGGACAAATTCCTAGAAAAGTACAACTTTCCAAAACTGAACCAGGAAGAAAGAGAAAATCTGAACAGACCCATCACAAGCACGGAACTAGAGGAAGTAATCAGAAATCTTCCAGCAAACAAAAGCCCAGTTCCAGACGGCTTCCCAGCTGAATTCTACCAAAAATTTAGAGAAGAACTAACAGCTATTCTACTCAAACTCTTCCAGAAAATTGCCGGGGAAGGGAAACTTCCAAACTAATTCTATGAGGCCACCATCACCCTAATCCCAAAACCTGGTAAAGATCCCACAAAAAAAAGAAAACTATAGGCCAATATCAATGATAAACATAGATGCAAAAATTCTTAACAAAATTCTAGCAATCAGAATCCAACAAAGTGGGCTTTATCTCAGGAATGCAAGGATTCTTCAATATCTGCAAATCAATCAATGTAATACACTACATTAACAACCTGAAAAATAAAAATCATATGATTATCTCAATAGATGCAGAGAAAGCCTTTGACAAAATTCAAAATCCATTTATGATAAAAACCCTCCAGAAAGTGGGAATAAAAGGGGCATATCTCAACATAATGAAAGCTATATATGACAAACCCATGGCAAACATTATCCTCAATGGTGGAAAACTGAAAGCATTTCTCCTAAAGTCAGGAACAAGATAAGGGTGCCCACTCTCACCACTACTATTCAACATAGTTCTGGAAGTTTTGGCCACAGCAATCAGAGCAGAAAAAAACATAAAAGGAATACAAATTGGAAAAGAAGAAGTAAAACTTTCACTGTTCGCTGATGACATGATCCTCCACACAGAAAACCCTAAAGACTCTACCAGAAAACTACTAGAGCTAATCAATGAATACAGTAAAGTTGCAGGATATAAAATAAACACACAGAAATCCCTTGCATTCCTATACACTAATAATGAGAAAATAGAAAGAGAAATTAAGGAAACTATTCCATTCACTGTTGCAACGAAAAGAATTAAATACTTAGGAATATATCTACGAAGGAAACAAAAGACTTGTACATAGAGAACTATAAAACACTAGTGAAAGTAATCAAAGAGGACACTAATAGATGGAGAAATATACCGTGTTCGTGGATTGGAAGTATGAATATTGTAAAAATGAGTATACTACCCAAAGTAATTTATACATTCAATGCAATGCCTATCAAGCTACCAACGATATTTTTCACAGAACTAGAACAAATAATCTCATAATTTGTATGGAAATACAAAAAACCTCGAATAGCCAAAGCAGTCTTGAGGAAGTAAAATGGAACTGGGGGAATTAACCTGTTGGACTTCAGGCTCTACTACAAAGCCACAGTCATCAAGACAGTATGGTACTGGCGTAAAGACAGAAATATAGATCAATGGAACAAAATAGTAAGCCCAGTGATAAATCCACACACCTTATCTTTGACAAAGGAGGCAAGAATATAAAATGGAGAAAAGACAGTCTCTTTAACAAGTGGTGCTGGGAAAACTTGTCAGCCACTTGTAAAAGAATGAAACTAGAACACTTCCTAACACCATACACAAAAATAAACTCAAAATGGATTAGAGAGCTAAATGTAAGACCAGAAACTATAAAACTCCTAGAGGAGAACATAGGCAAAACACTCTCCGACATAAATCACAGCAGGATACTCCAAGACTCACCTCTCAGAATATTGGAAATAAAAGCAAAAATAAACAAATGGGACCTAATTAAAATCAAAAGCTTCTGCACAGCAAAGGAAACTATAAGCAAGGTGAAAAGACAGCCTGCAGAATGGGAGAAAATAATAGCAAATGAAGCAACTGATAAAAGATTAATCTCCAAAATATACAAGCAACTCCTGCAGCTCAATTCCAGAAAAATAAACGACCCACTCAAAAAATGGACCAAAGAACTAAATAGACATTTCTCCAAAGAAGACATGCAGATGGCTAACAAACACATGAAAAAATGCTCAACATCCCTCATAATCAGAGAAATGCAAATCAAAACCACAATGAGATACCATTATACACCAGACAGAATGGCTGCTATCCAAAAGTCTACATGCAATAAATGCTGGACAGGGTGTGAAGAAAAGGGATCCCTCTTACACTGTTGGTGGGAATGTAAACTAGTACAGCCACTATGGAGAACAGTGTGGAGACTCCTCAAAAATCTGGAAATAGAACTGCCATATGATCCAGCAATCGCACTCCTGTGCATACACACCGAGGAAACCAGAATTGAAAGAGACACATGTACTCCGATGTTCATTGCATCACTGTTTATAATAGCCAGGACATTGAAGCAACCTTGATGTCCATCTGCAGACGAATGGATAAGAAATCTTTGGTACATATACACAATGGAGTATTACTCAGGCATTAAAAAGAATGTATTTGAATCAGTTCTAATGAGGTGGATGAAACTAGAGCCTATTATACAGAGTGAAGTAATCCAGAAAGAAAAAACACCAATACAGTATACTAACGCATATATATGGAATTTAGAAAGATGGAAATGATAACCCTGTATACGAGACAGCAAAAGAGACAAAGATGTATAGATCAGTCTTTGGGACTCTGTGTGAGAGGGTGAGGGTGGGATGATTTGGGAGAATGGCATTGAAACCTGTATTTTATCATATGTGAAACGAATCACCTGTTCAGGATCGATGCATGTTACAGTTTGCTCGGAGCTGTTATGCGGGGATGACCCAGAGTGAGGATAAGGGGAGGAGGGAGGTGGAAGGGAGGTTCAGGAAGGAGAACTCATGTACACCCGGGGCGGATTCATGTCAATGTATGGCAAAACCAACCAATATAATAGTGTAAAATTAAAAAGAAAAATCCTGGTAGAAATCAAGCAACCATAAAAAATAAGTGCAAGGTGAAGCAGTAAGTGTTGGTGTAGAAGCTGCAGCAAGTTTTCCAGAAGATGTATAATATAATTTATGAGAGTGGCTACATTAAATAACAGATTTTTAGTGTAGACAAAGCATCCGTATATTGAAAGACGATTCCATCTAAGACTTTAAAAGCTGGAGAGGAGTCTATGCCTCGCTTCAAAGCTTCAAAGGACAGGCTGTCTCTCTTGTCAGGGGTTAATGCAGCTTGTGATTTTAACTGAAGTCAGTGTTCATTTACTACTCTGAAAATCCTAAGGCCCTTAAGTATTGGGGACCAGCCTCGATATGGCCCAGGGTATCCTCGGGATGAACGGCATCGGCGTCAGAGAGAGAGGGAGAGAGAGAGAGACAGGGGCTGATGATTCCTTGGTTTACGCAGGAAACCAATAAAACCCCAGCACGGGGTTTGCTCTGTTTACGTAGGCCGCAGGTGCCCTCTCGAATCACTGGAGGCACCCCACCAGGGCACCCCCTCGAGTGGGTCTTAGAAGCCCAGGCAGATAAGTAAACGCAGAGGGCCCAGCACTCCAAGGATCTCAACCAGAAAAAGGAGAATAGAGAAAAGACGGAAAAAGAGAAAGAACGACATGGGGAGACCAAGCTTCAGTGAGCAAGGCCCAAAAGTTTATTTTCCAGTGCTGCTTTTATACCCTAAATTGTGCACATAAAAAATAGCGAAAGAGAGGTATAGAGTCACGCCAAAATCACGCGGGGTCAGCAGTCTTGACCCTTATCAGGAACAGGGCTTATTTTTGTATGTCTCGTGATATACAAAAGTTTTAGGTGGTTTACATCATCTTCTGGCCAGGAGGCCTGCTAACAGTTTATGGCCCTCTCTCCTAACAAAGGTTAGTTAGCTAGAAAAAGTCTTATATTCTTCTAAGGTGATTTTCCTAAAGTCAGGTGCTAGACATATGACAAAGTTACATTCCTATAAGGCAAGGGTGTAGTGAGCTACAAGAAAGGAATTTATTAACTTAAGATCTGATGTGGTTAAATCAAAGGCTACTACTTATATTCTCTATATGTGATTAATATATTTCCAAGGATACAATAGATAGAGGAAACTTTGCAGCAAGCATTGATTCAACAATGAAATCTTTTTTAGTACTATTCTAATGATTTTAACTTCTTCAACGGATTCCTGTATTTTAGAATATTAGGCTTTCTGTCCTTGTATGGCTGGGAGGCTGTAAACAGTCACACTCGTAGTTGTAAGAGCCTGGACAAACTTGTCATGCAAGTTAGAAAGCTGTCAGAGGGGCTTGGATTGGAACACTCCTATTAAGCCGAGGAGAACTTTTAAACTACAGCTCTGAATTAATGTTTTCAGAGAAAGGTGGTTGGGGGGAAGCCCCCGTAAGTATTAGAGGACTTGGTAAGAGGCGTAAGATAGTAAGGCAGTCAGACTCCGGTTTTCTTTGGGGTAGATGCTCAGGTAAGTCCAAGGGGTTCCTCGAGTTCTGATTAGCCTTTGCCCATCAGGCCTCTTCCCCAATTGACCTTTGCCACGGGTAGGATTTCCCTCGCTGGCTCCCGGCACTTAAGAATAACACAAAATCTGGGGACTTCCCTGGTGGTCTGGTGGTTGAGACTCCATTCTTCCACTGCAGGGGTATGGGTTTGAACCCTGTTTCAGTATTTAAGATCCCACATGCTGTACTGTGAAGCCAGAAAAAGAAGAAGAATGCTAAATCTACTGTGCCTGTGTTCTATAAGTGGAACAGCAGGATCTGGATGAGAACATATCATTTTACCACATTGTTTACTGAATATTTTAAGTTCATTGTTAAGAAATTCTGCTCAGACAAAAAGATTCCTCTCAAAATACTACTGCTCATTGAGAGTGCACCTGGTAACCCAAGAGCTCTGGTTAAGATGTACAATGAGATCAATGTTTTTTTTTTTTTTTTTCTCCATGCTTCAAACACAGTGTCCATTCTGCAGGCCACGGATCAAGAGGTAATTTCAACTTTCAAATCTTATTTAAGAAATACATTTCATAAGGATATAGCTGCCATAGACAGTGATTCCTCTAACGGATCTGGGTAATGTAATTTGAAAACATTCTGGAAAATACTCATCCTTCTAGATGCCATGAAAAACATTCACGATTCATGGTAAGAGGTCAAAATATCACAGTTCACAGGAGTTTGTTAGAAGCTGATGCAACCCTCATGAATGACTTTGAGGAGTTCAAGGCTTCAGTGGAGGAAGTCACTGAAGATATAGTGGGAATAGGAAGAGAAGTAGAAGTGGAGCCTGAAGAGGTGACTGATTTGCGGAAATCTCATGATAAAGGCAAACCAGCCAACCTGTATGTGCAGGTTGAATTTCAGTCTTATACCAGGGCTTCCCTGGTGGCTCAGACAGTAAAGAATCTGCCTGCAACACAGGAGACCTGGGTTCAGTCCCTGGGTTGGGAAGATCCCCTGTAGAAGGGAATGGTAGCCCACTCCAATATTCTCACCTGGAGAATCCCATGGACAGAGGAGCCTGGCAGGCTTCAGTCCATGGGGTCACAAAGAGTCGGACATGACTGTGTGACTAACACATGATAAAACTAACAGATGAGGGGTTGCTTCCATGGATGAGCAAAAAATGTGGTTTCTTGAGTTGAATACTTCTGGTGAAAATGCTGTGAAGATGGTTGAAATGACAACGAAAGATTTAGAATACAGCAAAAACTTAGTCGATAAAACAGTTGGGAGTGTTTGAGAGGACTGATGCTAATTTTTAAAGTAGTTCTAGGGGTAATATGCTATAAAATATCACTGCATGCTACAAAGCACTTAAAGCTGGTGCTCTGGGACAATCCAGAGGAATGGGGTGGGAGGGAGGTAAGAGGGGGATTCAGAATGGGGGGACACCTGTACACCCATGTCTGATTCATGCTGATGTATGGCAAAACCACTACAATATTGTAAAGTAATTAGGCTCCAATTAAAATAAATAAATAAATTTAAAATATCACTGCATGCTACAGAGAAATAAATCATGACAGGAAGAGACAATCTGTGTGGAAAATTTCACTGTTGTCTTAAGAAATTGCAAGAGCCACTACAAACTTCAGCAACCACAACCCCTGATCAGTCAGCAGCCATCAACATCAAGGCAAGACCCTCTACCAGAAAAAGATTACAACTCACTGGAGGCTCAGATGATGTTTAGCACTTTTTTTTTTTTAGCAATAAAGCATTTTATTTTTTTTTCTTGCAAATATGAATTGATTTATTAATATCATTTCTTGCCAGTTCATTAGGATATGGCATGAAACATTTACAAAATGAAAACATACATGTATATTACCTCTAATGAAGGTTGAGGAATAATAAAAAAATAGTAATAAATGTGATATTGTAGCAGTTTTGACTGCTCAGGAAAAGTAGATTTGGAATTAAACCAAGGTGCAAGACAATCTAACTTGTACCAATATACACTGTAAATTATATATATATTTATAAACAAACCCCCAAGAGTCAATTTTAAAAATAGCTTAGGTGAGAATGAAAGAGTTTGAAGCTTGGCTGATTCAATCATTCTTAAGGCTGTAATATGTCACAGCCATTTAAAAAATTGTACTTTTGTAAAAACAAATTCTTACAAAGTACCTAAAGAATGGGGCTTCCCAGGTGTCTCAGTGGTAAAGAATCCGCCTGCCAATGTGCCAGTGCAAGATACATGGGTTCAATTCCTGGAGAGGGAAGATCCCTTGGGGTATGAAATAGCAACCTGCTCTAGTTTTTCCAGGCAAGCCTGGAAAATTCCATCAACAGAGGAGCCTGGTGGGTTACAGTCCATAGGGTCACAGAGTCGGATATGACTGAGCGACTGATCTTGCATGCTCTTTTATTATTTTTTTTTTACTTTTTTAAATTTAATTTTATTTTTTTTATTGGAGGCTAATTATTTTACAATATTATATTGGTTGGTTTTGCCATACATTGAAATGAATCTCCCTGGGTGTACGTGAGTTCCCCTTCCTGAAGCCCCCTCCCTCCTCCCCTTATCCTCCCTCTGGGTCATCCCCGCACACCAGCCCCGAGAACCCTGTATAAGAGACAGCAAAAGAGACAAAGATGTATAGAACAGTCTTTGGGACTCTGTGGGAGAGGGTGAGGGTGGGATGATTTGGGAGAATGGCAGTGAAACATGTATATTTTCATATGTGAAACAAATCGCCAATTCAGGGTCGATGCAATAAAGCATTTTAAAATTAAGATATGTACAGTTTTTAGACATAATGATATTACATACTTAATATAATACAGTATAAATATAACTTTTACATGAACGGGGAAACCAAAATGTCCTGTGCCCTATTTTATTGCCATATTTGCTTTATTGTGGTGGTCTGGAACCAATATCTCTGTGGTACGTCTCTGTCCAGGAATTTCTCCCAGGAAATTTTCTATGCCTTGGCTGGTTCACAGGCAATTTCCCATACAATGTAGTCTATTGAAAATCATCAAAAATGATTAAAGTCACCTGTAGTAAACTTTAGTTTTTGCTTTGCTTTTGTGGGAGTTTTTCTTGCATATGTTTTGTGACTGTCCAGCCCAAGTCTTTGCTTTATGTTTGAGAAGCATAAAGCCTTTCTTTGCCTTCCCCTAGCACGCCAGGCCTCCCTGTCCATCACCAACTCCCGGAGTTCACTCAAACTCATGTCCATCCAGTCGGTGATGCCATCCAGCCATCTCTTTCTCTGTCATCCCCTTCTCCTCCCGCCCCCAATCCTTCCCAGCATCAGAGTCTTTTCCAGTGAGTCAACTCTTCGCATAAGGTGGCCAAAGTATTGGAGTTTCAGCTTTAGCATCAGTCCTTCCAATGAACACCCAGGATCGATCTCCTTTAGAATGGACTGGTTGGATATCCTTGCAGTCCAAGGGACTCTCAAGAGTCTTCTGGGGTCGCAAAGACCTGTCACGATTGAGCGAGTGAACTGAACTGAACTGAAAGAAACTAAAAAGGCAAGATACTATCTCTAATTCTAAACCCTAGTTTTCATTTGTTTTTATTATTTATTTATTTATTTGGCTGCACTGGGTCTTAGTTGTGGCACTGCTGCTGCTGCTAATTCGCTTCAGTCGTGTCCGACTCTGTGCGACCCCATAGACGGCAGCCCACCAGGCTCCGCCATCCCTGGGATTCTCCAGGCAAGAACACTGGAGTGGGTTGCCATTTCCTTCTCCAATGCATGAAAGTGAAAAGTGAAAGTGAAGTCGCTCAGTCATGTCCAACTCTTCGCGACCCCATGGACTGCAGCCTACCAGGCTTCTCCGTCCATGGGATTTTCCAGGCAAGAGTACTGGAGTGGGTTGCCATTGCCTTCTCCATAGTTGTGGCACAGGGGATCTTTAATCTTCATTTTGTCCTGCGGGATCTTTAATCACAAAATGTGAACTCCTAGTTTTGGCATGTGAGATCTAGTTCCCTGACAAGGGAGTGCCAAGTCTTAGTCACTGGACTGCCAAGGAAGTCCCTAAACCCTAATTTTTAGATACATTGTTGTTATTGTGTAGTTGTTGCTAAGTCATGTCTGACTCTTGCAACCCCATGTAGTCTGCCAAGCTCTTCTGTCCATGGGATTTTCAGGCAAGAATACTGATGCTGAAGCTGAAGCTCCAATATTTGGCTACATGATGTAAACAGCTGACTCATTGGAAAAGGTCCTGATGCTGGAAATTATTGAGGACATGAGGAGAAGAGGGTGACAAGGATGATACGGTTGAATGGCATCACTGACTCAATGGACATGAGTTTGAGCAAACTCTGGGAGATAGTGAAGGACGGGAAAGCCTGGCATGCTGCAGTCCATGGGGTTGCAAAGAGTCGGACAGGACTTAGTGACTGAGCAAAAACAGTACTGGATTGGGTAGCCATTCCCTTCTTCAGGGAACTTACTGAACCATAGATCGAACCCGCATCTTCTGCAGGCAGGTTCTTTACCACTGAGGAAGCCCATACAAGATCCTTACCTGAACCACAGCTGCAAATTTGCTTTCATTATGTTAAGACAACATGTCCAGAGGTTCTGGAGAATTAGGTCTTGGATATCTTTGTTGCTGTTTATACACTAAACACTGTCTGACTCTTGAAGAATTACTGGAGTAGGTTGCCATTTCCTTGTCCAGGGGATCTTCCCGACCCAGGGATCAAACTCCTGTCTTCTGCTTGGCAGGCGAATTCTTTACCAATGAGCCACCAGGGAAGCCCTTTAGATACATAACCGACACTAAACCTATTCGATTCTCCTACCAGGGACTAGGAATCTAAAACAAAGAAGTAGAAACAGGGAAGACTTCTAACAGTGGTTGCTGGCTGCAATATCCAGTATCCAATGGCAGTAGTCCCAGCACTGTGGTCACCAGACTGTTCCAATGGCATGATGTAAATTGTAGTGCTAACCTCTATCTTCCTGCAGTTCCTGCCTGCATACTGATCCTAGGTTTTTGATCTTAGTATGAATTCTGTGAAATATCTAGCATTCCTCCAATAAACTGCATGTTTGTTTATATTAACCAGTGTTATTTTTTGCTGTTTTAAATTAAGGCCCTTAACCATATACCTACTCAATGCATTTTATAATCAGCATAAGTCTGATCCTAAAATGTGAACAAGATATACTAACTTCAAAATATAGATGAAAATAACTACATACAATATTAAAGTGAAAGTCGCTCAGTTGTGTCTGACTCTTTGCAATTCCATGGACTATAAATACATGGAATTCTCCAGGCCAGAATACTGGAGTGGGTAGCCATTACCTTCTCTAGGGGATCTTCCAAACCCAGGGATCTAACCCAGGTTGCACACATTGCAGGCAGATTCTTTACCAATTGAGACACCAGGGAAGTCCAAGAATACTGGAATGGGTAGCCTGTCCCTTCTCCAGGGGATCTTCCCAACCCAGGAATCAAACCGGGGTCTCCTGCATTGCAGGTGGATTCTTTACCAAGGGAGTTACCAGAGAAGCCTATGTACTGTATTAGTAGATTGGTACTCAATAAATACTGGTAAAAGGAATGTGGCTTTACATGGCAATTTTATTGCTGTAATGAAGACAGGCAATTCACTTATTTGACATTCTCCATATTCCACCTCTGCAATATTTATAACCTATTCTCTTTCCTCTAAATCTTTCATCATAAATGGCCAAATGGAAATTTATATGACCTAAGGCTAAAACCATCAAATTTGGATTAAATTTTAGTTACCCATTGCAGAATAATTTTTTAAAATCTTTATTTTATACAGTCTGTTTTGACCAAGCATGAAAATATATAATTAATATATATGATAAAATCTGAAGTATCAATTATTATTAAACAAAATACTATGCCTCCTTTTTAGAGCTTCTTTATTAGAGGCATGGAACATACACCTGGAGAAAAACAAGTTGTCTGATGAATTCATGGGTTTGAAAATGAAAGCAACTTTAAGGAATTATCCAGGACATTTCTTGGACACCCATCACAATCTCTTTAAATAATTCAGGCTAATTTGTATTAATATTATTTTTAGAGATTCCCTGCTGTGCCATGCCTTTGGTAACACTGTCTAAGGTTTACCACAGTCCTTCCTTCTTTATGTATCACCTAAAACCTTTCTGGTAAAATGCTAATTTGTTTCCTTTTTTCTGTATTCAGTGAGGGTAGCAAATGGCTTGGTCAGGAACTTTAAAAAAAATTTGTTTGGGATTAATAGATACACATCTTCCTCCTATTGGGATTAATAGATACTCATCTTCCTCCTATGAGAACACCAAAATTGCAACTAGCTGCTGAACAGCCATTGACAGGTGAATGTTGGAACCCGCCAAAAAAAAAGATATCCCACGGCCAAGGGCATGGGAGAAGCCACAGCAAGATGGTAGGAGGGGTGCAATTGTGTTTAAAATCAAACTTCACACCCACAAGAGATGCTTGGAGGGCACAAACAAAACCTTGTGCACATCAGGACCAAGGCAAAAGAGCAGGCCCCCACAAAGATAGAGACAGACCTGCCTTTGAGTGTTTGAGGGTCTCCTATGGAGGTATGAGTCAGCAGTGGCCTACCGTGAGGACAGAAACTCTAGCAACATCAGTCCTAGGAGATGGTGCGTGTGACATAAGTCCTCTTGGAGGAGGTTACCATTAGTGCCACTATAGAGCAGCTGGGCAGGCAACTCACAAACTGAAGAAGAATTATACCAAAGAGGTTCTTATGCTACTGCAAAAGTTCTAGGCCCCACAACAGACATCCTAACACTGGGATCTGGAAAAGGGACTGAGTGTTCCCAGGGAATTTGACTATGAAGGTCAGCAGGAGTTGATTACAGACCTTTCACAAAACTAGGGAAACAGACTCTTGTAGGGCACAAGCAAAATCTTTTGGACACCAGGTTTCAGGAGAAAGGAGCAGTGACCCCATAAGAGACTGAACCAAACTTCCCTGTATATGCTTGGGAGTTTCTGGCAGAGGTGTGGCTTCATGGTGGCCTACCATGGGGTCAGGGACACTGACTACAACAGTCCTGGGAGGCCTGGCATACTAGCATAAGTACTTTTGAAGGAGGTCACCATTACGCCTACCATAGTTTGGCTTCAGGCCAAACTGCAGAGTGGGAACACAGCCCCACCCATCAGAAGAAAATTGGATTAAAGATTAACTGAGCATGGCCTTGCCCGCCAGAACAAGACACAGTATCCCCACAGCCAGTCCCTCCCACCAGGAAGCTTCCACAAACCTATTATCCTCATCCATCACAGGGCAGATAGAATGAAAAACCACAATAACAGAAAACTAAACAAACTGATCACATGGAACACAATCTTGCCTAACTCAATGAAATTATGAGCTATGCTGTGTAGGGCCACCCAAAATGGGCAGGTCATGGTGGATAGGTCTGATAGAATGCGGTCTACTGAAGAAGGAAATGGCAAATCACTTTAGCATTTTTACCTTGAGAACCCCATGAACAGTATGAAAAGGCAAAAGGATATGACACTGAAAGATGAACTCCCCAGGTCTGTAGGTGCCCAATATGCTACTGAAGAAGACTGGATGAATAACTCCAGAAAGAAGGAAGAGGCTGAGCCAAAGCAAAAACAATACCCAGTTGTGGATGTGACTGGTGGTGGAAGTAAAATTCAAAGCTGTAAAGAACAATACTGCATAGGACCCTGGAATGTTAAGTCCATGAATCAAGGTAAATTGGAAGTGGTCAAACAGGAGATGGCAAGAGTGAACATCGACATTTTAAGAATCAGTGAACTAAAATGGACTGGAATGGGCGAATTCAATTGAGATGACCATTATATTTACTACTATGGGCAAGAATTCCTTAGGCAAAATGGAGTAGCTCTCACAGTCAACAAAAGAGTCTGAAATGCAGTACTTGGATGCAATCTCAAAAACTACAGAATTATCTCTGTTTCCAAGGCAAATCATTCAATATCACAGTACTCCAAGTCTATGCTCCAACCAGTAATGATGAAGAAGCTGAAGTTGAATGGTTCTACGAAGACCTACAAGACCTTTTAGAACTAACACCCCAAAAAGATGTGTTTTTCATCATAGGGGACTGGAATGCAAAAGTAGGAAGTCAAGAGATACATGGAGTAACAGACAAATTTAGTCTTGGACGACAAAGTGAAGCAGGGTAAAGGCTAACAGAGTTTTGCCAAGAAAACGCACTGGTTATACCAAACACCCTCTTCCAACAACACAAGAGAATACTCTACACATGGACATAACTAGATGGTCAACATTCGTTGCAGCCAAAGATGGAGAAGCTCTATACAGGCAGCAAAAACAAGACCAGAAATAGACTGTGGCTCAGATCATGAACTCATTGCCAAATTCAGACTTAAATTGAAGAAAGTAGGGAAAATCACTAGACCATTCAGGTATGATTAAATCAAGTCCCTTATGATTATAAAGTGGAAGTGAGAAATAGATTTAAGGGACTAGATCTGATAGACACAGTGCCTGAAGAACTATGGAAAGAGGTTCATGACATTATAAAGGAGTTCTTGTACATTGTACAAAACCATCCCCAAGAAAGAGAAATTCAAAAAGGCAAAATGGTTGTTGGAGGAGACCTTACTAATAGCTGAGAAAAAAAAAAAAAAAAAAGAGAAGCTAAAGGCAACAGACTGGTTCCAAATAGGAAAAGGAGTACGTCAAGGTTGTATATTGTCACCCTGCTTATTTAACTTATATGCAGAGTACATCATGAGAAACGCTTGGCTGGAGGAATCACAAGCTGGAATCAAGACTGCCAGGAGAAATATCAGTCACCTCAGATATGCAGATGACACCACCCTTATGGCAGAAAGTGAAGAACAACTAAAGAGCCTCTTGATGAAAGTGAAAATGGAGAGTGAAAAAGTTGGCTTGAAGCTCAACATTCAGAAAACTAAGATCATGGCATCTGGTCCCATCACTTCATGGGAAATAGATGGAGAAACAGTGGAAACAGTGTCAGATTTATTTTTTTGGGCTCCAAAATCACTGCAGATGCTGATTGCAGCCATGAAATTAAAAGATGCTTACTCCTTGGAAAGAAAGTTATGACCAACCTAGATAGCATATTAAAAAGCAGAGACATTACTTTGCCAACCAACGTCCGTCTAGTCAAGGCTATGGTTTTTCCCGTGGTCATGTATGGATGTGAGAGTTGGACTGTGAAGAAAGTTGATTGCCGAAGAATTGATGCCTTTGAACTGTGGTGTTGGAGAAGACTCTTGAGGGTCCCTTGGACTGCAAGGAGATCCAACCAGTCCATTCTAAAGAAGATCAGTCCTGGGTGCTCATTGGAAGGACTTATGCTAAAGCTGAAACTCCAATACTTTGGCCACCTCATGTGAAGAGTTGACTCCCTGGAAAAGACTCTGATGCTGGGAGGGATTGGGGGCATGAGGAGAAGGGGACGACAGAGAGTGAGATGGCTGCATGGCATCACCGACTCGATGGAGGTGAGTTTGAGTGAACTCCAGGAGTTGGTGATGGACAGGGAGGCCTGGCGTGCTGTGATTCATGGGGTCGCAAAGAGTCGCACACGACTGAGCGACTGAACTGAACTGAAAGGCAAAGGAGAAAAGGAAAGATACTAATTGAATGAAGAGTTCCAAAGAATAGTAAGGAGAGATAAGAAAGACTCCTTCAGTGTTCAATGCAAAGAAATAGAGGAAACAATAGAATGGGAAAGACTATAGATCTCTTCAAGAAAATTAGAGATACCAAGGGACCATTCATTCAAAGACGGGCACAATAAAGGACAGAAATAGTATGGACCTAAGAGAAGCAGAAGATATTAAGAAGAGGTGTCAAGAATACACAGAGGAACTATACAAAAAAGATCTTCTTGACCCAGGTAACCACAATGGTGTGATTATTCCCCAGAATCAGACATCCTATGATGCGAAGTCAACTGGGCCTTAGGAAGCATCACTACAAACAAAGCTAGTGGAGGTGATGGAATTCCAGTTGAGCTATTTCAAATCCTAAAAGTTGATGCTGTGAAAGTGATGCACTTATATGCTAGAAAATTTGGAAAATTCAGCAGTGTCCACAGGAATGGAAAAGGTCAGTTTTAATTTAAAAAATAAAGGCAATGCCAAAAAATGTTCAAACGACTACGAATTGCACTCATCTTATATGCTAGCTAAGTAATGCTCAAAATTCTCCACGCCAGGCTTCAAAAGTATGTGAACTGTGAACTTCCAGATGTTCAAGCTGGATTTAGAAAGGCAGAGGAACCAGAGATCAAATTGACAACATCTGTTGGATCATAGAAAAAGCAAGGGAGTTCCAGAAAAATAACTACTTCTGCTTTATTGACTATGCCAAAGGCTTTGATTGTGTAGGTCACAGCAAACTGTGGAATATTATTAAAGAGATGGGACTACCAGAACACCTGACCTGACTCCTGAAAAATCTGTATGCAGGTCGAGCAGCAACAGTTAGAATTGGACATGGAACAATAGACTGGTTTCAAACTGAGAAAGGAGTACATCAAGGCTATA
The DNA here is from genome assembly GCF_049115385.1 of Moschus berezovskii. NCBI lineage: Eukaryota > Metazoa > Chordata > Mammalia > Artiodactyla > Moschidae > Moschus > Moschus berezovskii. Next base: position 84,873,391 of record NC_142488.1, on the reverse strand, counting down.
TATTGTCACCCTGCATATTTAACCTATATATAGAGCACATCATGCAAAATGCTGGGCTGGATGAAGCACAAGCTGGAATCATGATTGCTGGGAGAAATATCAATAATCTCAGATATGCTGATGACACCACCTTTATGGCAGAACGCAAAGAAGAACTGAAGAGCCCCTTGATGAAAGTGAAAAAGGAGAGTTAAAAAGTTGACTTAAAGCTCATCTTTCAGAAAACTAAGATCATGGCATCTGGTCCCATCATTTCATGGCAAACAGATGGGGAAACAATGGAAACAGTGGCTGACTTTGTATTTTTGGACTCCAAGATCACTGCAGATGGGGACTGTAGCCATGAAATTAAAAGATGCTTGTTTCTTGGAAGAAGAGTTATGACCAACCTAGACAGCATATTAAAAACAGAAATATTACTTTGTCAACAAAGGTCCATCTAGTTAAAGCTATGGTTTTTCCAGGAGTCATGTATGGATGTGAAGGTTGGACTATAAAGAAAGCTGAGCGCTGAAGAATTGATGCTTTTGAACTGTGGTGTTGGAGAAGACGCTTGAGATTCCCTTGGATGGCAAGGAGATCCAACCAGTCTATCCTAAAGGAAATCAGTCCTGAATATTCATTGGAAGGACTGATGTTGAGGCTAAAACTACAATACTTTGGCCACCTGATGCAAAGAACTGACTCCTTGGAAAAGAGCCTGAAGCTGGGAAAGATTGAAGGCAGGAGGAGAAGGGGACAACAGAGGATGAGATAGTTGGATGGCATCACTGATTCTATGGACATGAGATTGAGCAAGCTCCGGGAGTTGGTGATGGACAGGGAAGCCTGGCATCCTCCAGTCCATGGAGTTGCAAATAGTCGGACACAACTGAGTGACTGAACTGAACTGATTGGCTGAAAGCCCTTCCATCCTCTCCCCATGAAGAATGTCTTGCTTTAGGAAATAAAAATATTCAAGTCTTCCCAAGTCTTCCTCTCCCCGAGAAAATACTGTTTGGACAAAGCTAGCTGTTCCAGCTTTTTAAATTTGTTATCCTTTTAGTGGTTGACCCTTGCTTTCCTTAGAGACACGAACTAATTCAATTAGGATGCAGTCAAGTGTTGAAGGCCTATTCTGACCATGACAGGGAACTTTGCATGTTTTCTGTTCTGATCCACAAAGGTTCCATGGAAGAGATGGGATCAACATGGCTCCCCATGGTTAGGTTTTGTACAGAAGAGTATTCCAGATGGGAAACTTGAGGCATACTGCTTAAGCCATTCTAGTTGGACTAGAAGAGTACTATTGAGTATAGTCTGTGGGACAAGGTGATAAAAGCAGATTTATCCTGTCAGCAATAAGAAGCCATGACAAGTTTTTTATGAGGGATGTGTAATACTTGTTAAAAATCTAGCTAAAATCCCACTTGCTCTAGCCTATACTTAAAATTCATATTGTAAAAGACTTTATCCATTTTCTGTGCTTGCACTTTGTTTTTCTGACTAGACCATGAGCTTTTATGGGCAGAAAATCTCTTACTTTTGCTTGTCTTAGAGTGAACAGTTCTTATTAAATTATTTCGAACATATTCCATATTCCTTTAATCCGTCACTGTTTTATAGGTTGGTCTTTTAATCAGTATCAGATTTTCCATCTCTCTCTTGAATTTTCAGACTGAATCTTGTAAGAATTTGATCCAAGTTGGAAACTTACCTAATAGTTCTTAGTTAATATACTCTAGTTAATAAATGCCACTGTCATGGCCAACCCCCTTTTTAAGAAAATAGTGATGCAATGCTGGCTCATATTTATCTTGAGTTTATGCACTCTTAAACCCTTGGCAAGGGATTTAGATATTTGTTGTGCAACACAATCTTTGGAAGCTTACCATAAAATGCTCTCTGAATGTGGAAACTATGTTATGAAAGGCTGGCACCCTGCAGAATAAAGTCAATTCCTTGTGAGGGTGACAGCAAGATTTATAGTTGTTTCCCATCTGTCCTGCTGAACAACCCTGTCATGTCTTATAATGGTTACTTTTGGTTGCCAAGCTTGAGCAGTAATCAGAAAATCTTGTGGTAACCTAAATTGTGGTGGGTACTTTTAAGTTTGGAGAGGAATAAATAATGTACGAAGGACTTTCTCTCCTTTAACAAGGACAGGGGATGGAAAGAAAGTTGTCATTAGAGTTTTCCATATCAAAAATGACCCACTCTTCCACCCATCCTGCCCAAATCCTGTGTTGAGTGAGCCTCCTCTGTATGCTCACAGCACTCCTCAATTATTCTTTCAAAGTGTTTTATATGGCCTTTGCAGGCATATGTGTCTATTTGTTCTACATTGTGTAAGCTTTTTCAATGATGGGGACAGATTTTTTTTTCGTTTCTGCATTACCAATGGATAATGGGGTGCCTCACACAAGGTGGTTAGTTACTGAATTATCTGTTGAATTTAACTAAGACTAATAATAATAATAGCAACAATAACAGCAGATAGCAGGGCTTTCCTGGTGGCTTAGATGTTAATGAACCTGCCTGCAATGCAGGTTACTAGGGTTTGATCCCTTGGTAAGCAAGATCCTCTGGAGAAGGAAATGGCCACCCACTACAGGATTCTTGCCTGGAGAATTCCATGGACAGGGGACCCTGGTAGGCTACAGTCCTTGGGGTCACAAAGAGTTGGACACAACTGACTAACACACACACACACACACACACAGAGTGCATTGAATGCAATTACCTCAGCTAACATTGAGTGCAATTACTTTGTACCAGCCACTGCTTTAAGGACTTTAGAAGTATTAATCCATTTAATCCTCTCACAAATCAGAAAAATAACAATGAAGTGAACTAAGTATTAAGTAAGTTCAAGATTTTAAAATTGATGAGTGGTAAAAATGTATGTTTTGTGTACATGCTTGTGTGCTTTACATGAATGTAAATGTGTTTTGCGATGTGATTTGTTTAATAATGGATGGAAATATGTTCTTTATCTATCCCCTTATTGATGGACATTTTAGGTTATTTCCCTTTTCCCTACTATAGGGAATACTGTAGGACATGTTTAAGTAAGGATATTACTCCAAAATTGATGAAAAGGAATTGTTGGGTGATAGGATATGCATCATTTCATGGCAAATAGATGGGGGAAAAGTGGAAACAATGGCTGACTTTATTTTTCTGGGCTCCAAAATCACTGTAGATGGTGACTGAAGCCATGAAATTAAAAGACGCTTACTCCTTGGAAGGAAAGTTATGACCAACCTAGATAGCATATTAAAAAGAAGAGACATTACTTTGCCAACAAAGGTCCGTCTAGTTGAGGCTATGGTTTTTCCAGTGGTCATGTATGGATGTGAGAGTTAGACTATAAAGAAAGCCGAGCACTGAAGAATTGATGCTTTTGAACTGTAGTGCTGGATAAGAGTCTTGAGAGTTCCTTGGACGGCAAAGAGATCCAACCTGTCCATCCTAAAGGAGATCAGTCCTGAGTGTTTATTGGTAGGACTGATGTTGAAGCTGAAACTCCAATACTTTAGCCACCTCATGCAAAGAGTTGACTTATTTGAAAAGACCCTGATGCTGGGAAAGATTGAGGGCAGGAGGAGAAGGGGACGACAGAGGATGAGATGGCTGGATGGCATCACCGACACGATGGACATGTGTTTGGGTGGACTCCAGGAGTTGGTGATGGACAGGGAGGCCTGGTATGCTGCAGTTCATGGGGTCGCAAAGAGTCGAACACGACTGAGCGACTGAACTGAACTGAGGATATGTATAATAGACATGGCCACTTGTCTGTGACAGTGATGCTAGCAGTTCCTCCACACAAAAGATAACTGGGATAAATGGAAAGACATGCCATGCCCCTAGATGGAAATGCTCAATTTTCTAAAGAAGGCAGTCCTCATCAAACTATTCTGTAAATCCTATGGAGTTCCAATTTAAACACAACAGAATTTTTTCTAAATTAATTTTGTAGTGGGATTACAGTCAATTAACAAACAATGTTGTGATAGTTTCAGGTGAACAATGAAGAGACTCAGCCATACATATACATATCCATTCTCCCCCAATCTTCCCTCCCATCCAGGCTACCACGTAACATTGAACAGAGTTTCTTGTGCTATACAGTAGGTTGGTTATCCACTTTAAACATAGCAGTGCCAACAGAAATTTTCCTTGAAGTTTGATAGGCTGATTCTAACTTTTAAAGGTAGAGAAAATAAGATAGAAGAGTTAAGAAATTTTGAAAAACTAACAAAGATAGAATGGGTGGTAGTCTAAGGCCATACCACACTGAACGCACCTGATCTTGTCTGATCTTGGAAGCTAGGCAGGGTTGGGTCTGGTTAGTACTTGAATGGGAGAAAAAGTGGTAATGTTACCATGGATTGGGAATGGAGGGAGTGAGAGAGAAGCAGAAGAAATGGGAGAAGTTGAGAAATAAAGAAAGGCTACCAAATACTGACTAGAACAATTCTCGTGATGTAAAATAAGCTTGTAGAATATGAAAGTGAAAGTCACTCAGTCACATGTCCAACTTTTTGCAAACTCTCCAGGCCAGAATACTAGAGTAGGTAGCCTTTCCCTTTTCCAGGGGATATCCCCAACACAGGAATCGAACCCAGGTCTCCTGCATTGAAGGCGTATTCATTACCAGCTGAGCCAGAAGGGAAGCCCAAATATATCTATATCTATATATAGATATACATATAATTTCTACCTTTAATACTATTGCAAATATATGAACTTTGAAAACGCATATAAAAAAGGACTAGAAGAAAACCTTGCTAAAAAAAAAAAAATCATTGACCTGGTTAGGTGATGGGATTGTGGACTATTTTTGTTTTGGAATGCAAGCTTTTTAATCTGTTTTTTCAGTAATGTGCAGAAATATAAATATGATCTAGAACATTAACAAAAATCTTATTTTCTTAATTTTTAATATTGTCCCATCTTCTTCCTTCACAAAGTTGCCTATGGCAATTCAGATATCATTGATTATTGCTCCTTTAGAGCAATGTTTTACTTTCTGGAAGCTAAGAGGCTTTTGTTTTTGTTTTTTCACCTATTCTGACATTTCACAACACTGTGTCTCGGTGTGGGTCTTTATCCATATATTGTGCTTGACAACTGATGGGCTTCTTAAATCTGAGAACGCATGTCTTTCTTTAGTTCTGGGAATTTTTCTTCTATGATAGCTTTGTCTCTTCTCCTTCTTATTTGCTTTTTAAAAACTTTTATTTTTCTCTTGGCACTGATGATAGACAAATGCTAAAATATCCATATTTTATTTTATATTCAGAAACCCATGTGTTTTATGAAAGAGGTACTAGTAACTAGATACCCAGATAACCACAATGGTGTGATCATGCACCTAGAGCCTGACATCCTGGAATGAGAAGTCAAGTGGGCCTTAGGAAGCATCACTATGAACAAAGCTAGTGGAGGTGGTGGAATTTCAGTTAAGCTATTTCAAATCCTGAAAGATGATCTGTGAAAGAGCTGCCAGCAAATTTGGAAAACTCAGCAGTGGCCACAGGACTGGAAAAGGTCAGTTTTCATTCCAATCCCAAAGAAAGGCAATGCCAAAGAATGGTTTAACTACCACAGAATTGCACTCATCTCACACTCTAGCAAAGTATTGTTCAAAATTCTCCAAGTCAGGCTTTAACAGAACATCAACCATGAACTCCCAGATGTTCAAGTTGGATTTGGAAAAGGTGGAGGAACCAGAGATCGAATTGCCAACATCCGTTGAATCATTGAAAAAGCAAGAGAGTTGCAGAAAACATCTTTTTCTCCTTTTTGACTATGGCAAAGACTTTGACCGTGTGGATCACCACAAACTGTGGAAAATTCTTAAAGAGATGAGAATACCAGCCTACCTGACCTGCCTCCTGAGAAATCTGTATGCAGGTCAGGAAGCAACAGTTAGAACTGGACATGGACAACAGACTGGTTCCAAATCGGGAAAGGAGTACGTCAAGGCTGTATATTGTCACCCTGCTTATTTAACTTCTATGCAGAGTACATCATGAGAAATGCTGAGCTGGATGAAGTACAAGCTGGAATCAAGATTGCTGGGAGAAATATCAGTAACCTCAGATATGCAGATGACACCACCCTTATGGCAAAATGTGAAGGATTAAAGAGCCACTTGATGAAAGTGAAAGAGGAGAGTGAAAAAGTTGGCTTAAAACTCAACATTCAGAAAACTAAGATCATGGCATCTGGTCCCATCACTTCATGGCAAGTAGATGGGGAAACAATGGAAACAGTGACAGACTTGTACGCCAGAATCATGGCAGATGGTGATTGCAGCCATGAAATTAAAAGATGCTTGCTCCTCTGAAGAAAAGCTATGACCAACCTAGACAGCATACTGAAAAGCATAAGCATTACTTTAGCAACAAAAGTCCATCTAGTCAAAGCTGTGGTTTTTCCAGTAGTCATGTATGGATGTGAGAGTCAGACCATAAAGAAAGCTGAACGCTGAAAAATTGATGCTTTTGAACTGCGGTGCTGGAGAAGACTCTTGAGAGCCCCTTGGACTACAAGGAGATCCAACCAGTTTATCTTACAGGAAATCAGTCCTGAATATTCATTGGAAGGTCTGATGCTGAAGCTGAAACTGCAATACGTTGGCCACCTGATGCAAAGAACTGACATATTTGAAAAGGCCCTAATGCTCAGAAAGGTTGAAGGTGGGAAGAGCAGGGGACAACAGAGGATGAGATAGTTTGATGGCATCACCGACTCGATGGACATGAGTTTGAGTAAGCTCCAGGAGTTGGTGATGGATAGGGAGGCCTGGCGTGCTGCAGTCCATGAGGGTCACAAAGGGTCAGACATGACTGAGTGACTGAACTGAACTGAACTGAAGTTACTAGAAGGAGGAAGTCTAAAGAAGGCTTCTGGGATATTATTAAAATTCTGTTTCTTTTTTTCTGGCTGTGCCAAATGGCTGTGTCATTTCAGTTCCCTGACCAGGGATTAAACCCAGGTCATAGCAGTGACAGCCTGGAATCCTAATCTCTAGGTTATCAGAGGACTCCCAGTTCTGATTCTGCATTTGTTCAATTTGTATAAATTCTTAAACATTAGATGTCTAATACATATACTTACCTCAAGAAATATTTTTTAAAAATAATAACTTCAAGGTTTTTATTGGTCTGAACAACTGGAAATATGAAACTGACATCCAATGAGATGAGGAAGGCTGGTAGAGTAGCTTTAGGGAGAAGCCCAGGAGTTCAGGTTTGAACATGCTGAATTTGAACTGTCTCTCAGATATGGAGGAAGTGATGTCCATTATTGTGTTTAATTTTCCTGATAGATCCTCTTAGTGTATTTGGTCTACCGTAACAAAATACCACAGATTAGGGGCCTTATAAACAATAGAAATTCTCACAGTTTTGGAGGCTGGAAGTCCAAGATCAGGGTGCCAGCATGGTTGGTTGAGGGCCCTTTTCTGGGTCTCAGACTGCCAACTTCTTGCTGTGTCCTCACACAGTGGACGGGACTGTGGAGCCTCTTTTATAAAGACACTAATTGCATTCATGAGAGTTTCACCCTCATGACCTAAGCACATCCCAGAAGCCTCACCTGTTAGGATTAGGATTTCAACATATGAATTTGGGGCACATGAACATTCAAGTCAAGTAAGATAAGGACTAAGAATTAACTACAGGATTAACACTTTTGTTAGGTAGTTAGAATAGGAAAAAGGAGTCCAAAATGGTGGTGGCTAAAAGACAAGGAAGGGAAAAGCCTACAAAAATAGAACAAAGGAAGGTCAGTGGACCAGAGTGAGGACCTCAGACAGAACAAACAGCACTCCTGGCTAGTCCAATTTACATAGGGCAGGCCCATGGGGGAGGAGAAAAAACATAAAAAGAGGAGCCAAACAGCCGGGGGTCTCTCTCTCTTCTCTTCGCGTCTTTTTGGTCAGCATGCTCTCACACTTCAAGGATGCATTTTCCTAAATAAAACTGGGCTGTAACACGGAGCTGTAACACTGATCTGTCCAAGAGCTGTAACGCTGATCTGTTTGAGGGCTGAGAAACAGACTGTCTGAGGGTTTTAATGTCTGTCACTTCAAATTTTCGTTGTGACAAAACAAAACCGAGGAAATTACATGCTTCCACGATAACTTTGGAGATCATTAGTCACCTCCACGAGAGCACTGTTGGTGGCATTAACGGAAGGGCTAGAATCTGATTAGAGTGGCCTAAGGGCATCAATCGGAGAAGGCAATGGCAAGCCACTCCAGTACTCTTGCCTAGAAAATCCCATGGATGGAGGAGCCTGGTAGGCTGCAGTCCATGGTGTCGCTAAGGGTCGGACACGACTGAGCGACTTCACTTTCACTTTTCACTTTCACACACTGGAGAAGGAAATGGCAACCCACTCCAGTGTTCTTGCCTGGAGAATCCCAGGGACGGGGGAGCCTGGTGGGCTTCCATCTATGGGGTAGCACAGAGTTGGACACGACTGAAGTGACTTAGCAGCAGCAGCAGCAGCAAGGGCATCAATATGTGAACCGTGAACTTCCAGATGTTCAAGCAGGTTTTAGAAAGGGCAGAGGCACCAGAGATCAAATTTCCAACATCCGCTGGATCATGGAGAAAGCAAAAGAGTTCCAGAAAATCACCTATTTCTGCCTCATCGACTATGCAAAAGCTTTTGACTGTGTGGATGACAATAAACTGTGGACAATTCTGAAAGAGATGGGAATACCAGACCACCTGACCTGCCTCTTGAGAAACCTGTATGCAAGTCAGGAAGCAACAGTTAGAACTGGACATGCAACAACAGACTGGTTCCAAATAGGAAAAGGAGTACAAGGTTGTATATTGTCACCCTGCTTATTTAACTTATATGCAGAGTACATCATGAGGAACGCTGGGCTGGAAGAAGCACAAGCTGGAATCAAGATTACTGGGTGAAATATCAATAACCTCAGATATGCAGATGACACCACCCTTATGGCAGAACGTGAAGAACAAATAAAGAGCTTCTTGATGAAAGTGAAAAGAGAGTGACAAGTTGGCTTAAAGCTCAACATTCAGAAAACTAAGACCATGGCATACAGTCCCATCACTTCGTGAAAAATAGATGGGAACACAGTGGAAACAGAGGCTGACTTTATTTTTTTGGGCTCCAAAATAACTGTAGATGGTGATTGCAGCCATCAAATTAAAAGATGCTTCCTCCATGGGAAAAAAGTTCTGACCAAGCTAGACAGCATATTAAAAAGGAGAGACATTACTCTGCCAACAAAGGTCCGTCTAGTCAAGGCTATGGTTTTTCCAGTGGTCATGTATGGATGTGAGAGTTGAACTGTGAAGAAAGCTGGTCGCCGAAGAATTGATGCTTTTGAACTGTGGTGCTGGAGAAGACTCTTGAGAGTCCCTTCGACTGCAAGGAGATCCAACCAGTCCATTCTAAAGGAGATCGATCCTGGGTGTTCATTGGAAGGACTGATGCTAAAGCTGAAACTCCAATACTTTGGCCACCTGATGCGAAGAGTTGACTCACTGGAAAAGACTCTGATGTTGGGAAGGATTCGGGGCAGGAGGAGAAGGGGATGACAGAGAATGAGATGGCTGGATGGCATCACTGACTCGATGGACGTGAGTCTGAGTGAACTCTGGGAGTTGGTGATGGACAGGGAGGCCTGGCGTGCTGTGTTTCATGGGGTCGCAGAGTCGGTCACAACTGAGCTACTGAACTGAACAAAACTGAACTGAAGGGCATCAAGGAGAAGAAATGGAGATAGGATGCATTGGCAACAATTTTGTTGGCTGTCTGGTCCAAGATCATGATAGAGGTATTACAGTGGGGTCAAAATTTCTCACTGCTTCTTCTGTAGGGCTCACCTATCATCATTTTTGTTGCTCCATGGTCTCAACCATCTCTGAGCACCTCAAAAAGTCTCCTCACTTCACTTTTCCTCAAGAACACCTGCTTTTATTTCCCAGCATATTATACGAATTCAAATTATTTGCTTCACTTTTTGAAACCTGTTTCCTTACCTATAAAATATACCAAAGAATGACTGCCTAGTTCATGGATTTATGATGTTGCAGGGAGGAAGCCAATTCTGATTCCATGTTGGAAACTGTTTCTTTGACTTGTTTTCATTATTATAATCATACACAATGGCTTGCCTAAAGGGCCCTGCCCCCTGCTTGACCAAACAAAAATGCCTTTGTTCAGCTCAAGGTGAGATAGCTTGTCCCTGCCCACCTGTGAATCAGTTCAGTTCATTCAGTTCAGCTCAGTCGTGTCCGACTCTTTGCGACCCCCTGAATCACAGCACACCAGGCCTCCCTGTCCATCACCAACTCCCGGAGTTCACTCAAACTCATGTCCATCGAGTCGGTGATGACATCCAGCCATCTCATTCTCTGTCGTCCCCGTCTCCTCCTGCCCCCAATCCCTCTCAGCATCAGAGTCTTTTCCAGTGAGTCAAGTCGTCCCATGAGGTGGCCAAAGTATTGGAGTTTCAGCTTTAGCATCAGTCTTTCCAATGAACACCCAGGATTGATCTCCTTTAGAATGGACTGGTTGGATCTCCTTGCAGTCCAAGGGACTCTCAAGAGTCTTCTCCAGCACCACAGTTCAAAAGCATCAATTCTTCGGCGATCAGCTTTCTTCACAGTCCAACTCTCACATCCATACATGACCACGGGAAAAACCATAGCCTTGACTAGACGGACCTTGGTTGGCAAAGTAATGTCTGCTTTTTAATACACTATCCATGTTGGTCATAACCTTCCTTCCAAGGAGTAAGCGTCTTTTAATTTCATGGCTGCAATCAGCATCTGCAGTGATTTTGGAGCCCCAAAAAATAAAGTATGACACTTTTACACTGTTTCCCCATCTATTTCCCATGCAGTGATGGGACCAGATGCCATGATCTTCGTTTTCTGAATGTTGAGCTTCAAGCCATTTCACTTTCATCAAGAGTCTTTTGAGTTCCTCTTCACTTTCTGCCATAATGGTGGTGTCATCTGCATATCTGAGCTTATTGATATTTCTCCCAGCAATCTTGATTCCAGCTTGTGCTTCTTCCAGCCCAGCGTTCCTCATGATGTACTCTGCATATAAGTTAAATAAGCAGGGTGACAATATACAATCTTGACGTACTCCTTTTCCTATTTGGAACCAGTCTGTTGTTGCATGTCCAGTTCTAACTGTTGCTTCCTGACTTGCATACAGGTTTCTCAAGAGGCAGGTTAGGTGGTCTGGTATTCCCATCTCTTTCAGAATTGTCCACAGTTTATCGTGATCCACACCGTCAAAGGCTTTGGCATAGTCAATGAAGCAGAAATAGATGTTTTTCTGGAACTCTCTTGCTTTCTCCATGATCCAGCGGATGTTGGCAATTTGATCTCTGGTGCCTCTGCCTTTTCTAACATCTGCTTGAACATCTGGAAGTTCACGGTTCACATATTGCTGAAGCCTGGCTTGGAGAATTTTGAGCATAACTTTACTAGCGTGTGAGATGAGTGCAATTGTGTGGTAGTTTGAGCATTCTTTGGCATTCCTTTTCTTTTGGATGGAATGAAGACTGACCTTTTCCAGTCCTGTGGCCACTGCCGAGTTTTCCAAATTTGTTGGCATATTGAATGCAGCACTTTCACAGCATCATCTTTCAGGATTTGAAATAGGTCAACTGGAATTCCATCACTTCCACTAGCTTTGTTCGTAGTGATGCTTTCTAAGGCCCACTTGACTTCACATTCCAAGATGTCTGGCTCCAGGTGAATGATCATGCCATTGTGATTATCTTGGTCGTGAAGATATTTTTTGTACAGTTCTTCTGTGTATTCTTGCCAGCTCTTCTTAATATCTTCTGCCTCTTTTAGGTCTATACCATTTCTGTCCTTTATCGAACCCATCTTTGCATGAAATGTTCCCTTGATATAGGCTACACATAACCTTGGAGATGTTTTTCATGATTGGAGACCCTTTCACTTTACTTCCCCACTGCCTCTACCTCTCTATTCTGCCTTTTGACTTTCCTCATTGCTTCTTTCTCTCTGATCTATAAAAGAACCTGGAATATAGACCCCAATAAGATGGTTATTTTGAGGTGCTAGCCTGCCATCTTCTTGATCTGTCCCAATTAAAGTCTCTTCCTTGCTTCAACATTTCATTTCTCAGATTCATTGCCCTGTCATGTGGCAAGCAGAGTGAGTTTGGACTCCGCAACAGTGATAATCAAATGAGATTATTGAAAGGAAAGTGCTTGGTAAATTGCATACTCTATAAAAATGTTGATTTTCTGTTAGCTCTTACTTTTTTAAGAGTGATTCATATCATGCTTTGGATATATGGACTCTTTTCTTTTTAATTGTGATCATTTTCAGTTAGTTTAGGTGGCTCACATATTATTGGTGACTTACTATAAATCTCCAGTTGTGGTTTACAGGATTATGGGAACTAGGACCAAGGGTGTTTCTGACCCCAAGTTATTTTCTGCCACAAGACTCGCTAGGTTGAAAATAATAGACCTCCTCATTACCCCTTTTATAAATATTTACAAGGCTCTTCTCCCACTCTCTCCCCTAAGGTCAACAATTAAGCCTTACTTATTGTGGTAGCCTCTGCCTGGCAAAACATGTCACATAGTAGGAACTTATTTGATACTTATTTTTTAAACAGTTGATTATACCATAGTAACATTTTTTTGTTTTGTCTGTATTGACTCTAGGGATATTATTAATGAGATAAAAAATTTGGCTTAAAAATATTCCAACAAGGTTTTACTCGCATGTTCATAGTGCCTATGGTGTGGGTATTTGTTTTCGGCAGCAAAATTGCCTTATTAGGACTAAATTCAGCATGATTGTCCACAATTTGAATACTAATCATACTTTAAGGAGCTGAAAAAAGCTGTACTTATTGAAAGTTGCTATTTATTAATATTTTCTCTAACATCACAGCAACCTTGAAACTCTCACATTTGTTTAAGTGCAGAATTAGAGTACATATCCTGATCTGACTCCAAAACCAGTGTAACCAAGTGGGACCCTATGGGGCCTTCCTGGGATAGTCCTTCTCCCATATCCTTGGCTTTAGCTCTTCTCTGAAGTATGTAGTTAATAGTAGCCAATGCGCATTTCCTGAGTTGTTCCACAGATGCTAAAACCTCCACCAAGTGGAAGACTTAACTACTTGATGACCAGAAGTATGTACCCCCAGACCTACTGGAGCCTGAGGATCCATAATGTTAACCCCTGTGACACCACCCTATTACCTCGCCATCAACCAATCAAAGAATCACAATTGAGCTGGACATGAGATGAACACTCACCACAAGACCCACCCCCTCTCATCTGGGAGTGGGTCTTTAAAATGCTTTCCTGAAATCCACTGGGGAGTTAGGTTGTTTTGAGCTGCCCTGGACTCCTTGCTTGGTGCCCTGCTATAAACGTTGCACTTTTCTTCACCACAATCTGGTGTCCGTAGATTGACTTTACTACATGTGGACTAGTGGACCCAGGTTTGGTCTCATAACACCAGCACATTTAACTCTTCTGCCTCTCATTTGTTTCAAGCCAAGTAGGTAAGGAATATCAGCTGGCAGCAGCCTCATAAAATTTCAGTTTTCTGTTTTGGGAGTATAGTATTTACATTATTTTTGCTCCATTTATCAACTTTTTTTCCCCTGGTGGTTAGTGATAAAAGTAGTTCCTAATTCTCTTATTCTGCATCAGGCTGACTTGCTTTTTTCCTTTTTCTTTCCTTCTTTTCTTGTTATTCAAACTCACACTGCAGCTCTGAAAGATCTCACCAGTTTTAATCCTTATTTTTTCCACAGAAAGAAGAGAAATGCCTTTTTCATCCACAGAACTATATCTAATTTTAGCATTGTTTATGAAATGACTTTGAAAGTATGTTTTCAAATTGTTGTTAGTCTCTGTGTAGCCCTTGGGGCCTAAGCAACCATTGAGGTTAAATGTTAATATATTTAGAGAGAGAAAAGGACCTGATCTAGAAAACTGCAAAAATATTTATTGCTTGCCTACTATGTGTCAGCATAATTACAGGATCGGGAGAAACCCAGCAATGAAAAAGAATACTGATTCAATGGCAATGAAACATGCATTTTAAAATTCCTCTATAGATGATACAGTTTTTCCTTGAAACAGGTTAAATACATTTGTGGGTTTAATATTTGCAGTATAATAACTTTATTGTAAATGAGTAAAACTCAAGAGTAATATTACTTGTCCATGTTTTTTTTTCTTTCTTTTTTGGCTGTCTCAAACCATTGGATAAGTATACATTTGTATCTTAGCCTTTTGATAGTAACCATTAATTTAAAGCAAGCAGTTTGGGGCACTGAATGCTTCCACTTCAATGAGGACTTATACTCGAAGCTTTCTCTACATTTTTCTGGAGTTATGTGCTGTTTGCCATAAAAAGGAGACTATGATATTTATCATATGTTAGTGAGATATAAGATCTTAAAGTAGAAGAAACTGCTTTTTAATGCTTTGGCAGGAATTTTGATAATTTCACAGTAAGAGTAAATACAGCTTATCTGGGGGGCAGGGCTTTAAAATTCCTGAGCAAATTTTATAGCAAAGGAAATCATAAATAAGACGAAAAGACAACCATCAGAATGGAAGGAAATATTTGCAAGTGAAATAACCAACAAGGATTAATCTCTAAAATACACAGACAGCTCATGCAGCTCAATATCAAAAGAAAAAACAACCCAATCAAAACATGGGCAGAAGACTCATGTTAAATAGACATTTCTCCAAAGGAGACATATAGATGGCCAACAAACACATGAAAAGATGCTTGACATTGCTCATTATTAGAGAAATGCAAATCAAAACTACAATGAGATATCACCTCACACCGGTATGGCCGGTGTGGCCACTATCAGAAAATCTACAAATAATACATTCTAGAGAGAGTGTAGAGAAAAGAGAGCTCTCCCTCACTGTTGGTGGGAATGTAAATTGGTGCAGCCACTGTGGAAAACAAGTATGTAGGTTCCTCAAAAACTAAAAATAGAACTACCATATGACCCAGAAATCCCATTACTGGGCATTTACCCAGAGAAAACCATAACTCAAAAAGATACATGCTCCCTAATGTTCATTGCAGCACTATTTACAATAGCCACGACATGGGAGCAACTTAGATGTCCATCAACAGAGGAATAAAGAAGATGTGATATATACATATATATGTGTGTGTATGTGTATATATAAATATATATATATATATATACATAAAGGAATATTACTCAGCCATAAAAAGAATGAAATTATGCCATTTACAGAGGTGTGGATATACCTAAAGAGTGTCATTCAAAGTGAAGTAAGTCAGAAAGACAAAAATACATATTGTATAGTATCACTTATATGTGGAATCTAGAAAAATTGGTATAGATTAACTTATTTACAGGGCAGGAATAGAGACATAAATGTATGCAAACCAAGTGGGGAAAAGAGGGTGGGATGAATTAAGAGATCGGGATTGACATATATACACTTCTATGTATAAAATAGATAACTAATGAGAGCCTAACTATATAACACGGAGAACTCTACTCAGTGCTCTGTGGTGACCTAAATGGGAAGGAAATCCAAAAATGAGGGAGGAAATCCAAAATATGAATAGCTGATTCACTTTGCTATACAGCAGAAATCAACACATTGTAAAACAAATAAACTTCAGTAAAAAATAATATAAAATAAAATTTATCAAATTTAAATTCTCATCAACTTTTCTATTTGTACCCTGTGACAAAGGTGATGACAGAGTGCCTTTTTATTCTTGGTATGTTGGTGTTGGCACACCTCCTTGTTAAAGAGCAGCTTCTCAGAGTCCTCTCTTGTAACTTCGAAGCATAATAGGTGCTTCCCTACTCTGTTCTACCCAATTCCATCTTCTATTCCTTAGTCAATGCCTTCTTCCATTTGACATTTGATTATAGACTCATTCTGATTGTATTTGTTAACTGATTCTTGTATGCTGACTTCACATCAATTTCAAAACTCCTAGCAACAGGGTAGGTGTCTTCAAATTTAAAACTTTTTTTTTTAAATAAAAACTATTTTATTGAATATAGTTGTTTAACCATGTTGTGTTAGTTTCTGGTGTACAACAAAGTGATATATATATATATAGGTGGCTCAGTGGGCAAAGAATCTGCCTGCAAAGCAGGAGACACAGGCAGACGTGGATTTGATATATATATGTTCATCTGTTGATGGACATGTGTGTGTGTGCATGTTCAGTCGCTTCAGTCATGTCTGACTCTTTGTGACCCTATGGACTGTAGCCCATCAGGCTCCTCCATCCATGGGATTCTCCAGGCAAGAATACTGGCGTGGGTTGCTATTTCCTCCTCCAGGGAATTTTCCTCACCCAGGAAAAAATCCATGTCTGTCTGTGTCTCATGCTTTGCAGGTAGATTCTCTACCCACTGAGCCACCTGGGAAGGCTGTTGACGGACATATAGATTTTTAAAACCCTTCTGTTTTAAATTTTTGGATAAGGAAACGGCAACCCACGCCGGTATTCTTGCCTGGAAAATCCCATCATGAAGGAGCTTGGTGGGCTACAGTCCATACGGTTGCAAAGAGTTGGACATGACTGAGCAACTTCACTTACACTTTCTTTTAAACTTTAGCTCCCCCTTCAACACATACCACGTAGTAGGAACTCAAATGTTACTTTTGGATTCATTCATTTAGTCAAGGTGTGGGGACTTGTATTAGTGTGGTACCACGGGATGAAAGCTCTACCATTTACCAGCTATAGGACCTTAAGCTTTTCACAATCTCTCTGCATTGTGGTTTCTTCTTTAAACCAAAGATGCCTAAATTATTATTTTTTTCTTCAAATTCCTTTCAATTCTATGATCTGGTGATTCAAAGAAGTGAATAAGAGTTCTCTGTATTTCTAATTTCCCACCTGTGTCTTATAGTTAGTGAATGTTTTCCCATCCACTGGGATTTATATTTATGGCTCATCTTGATGGTATATAACAAAATTATTTAAAAGAGAGAAAAGAACTTGAATACAATATAGTATGTTCAGTAGAAAATTAATAAATGAATAAAAAGAGAGATTTTTTTTCACAGTGTATTGTTTTTCCAGGTACAGTTACCAATGGTTTCAAAACATATCTCTCAAAGAATAACAAACCCTTTTCTCTTTTATGCTTTTCCTTACACATTTGCTTTATTTTTAGCTGACAAGTGGATCTGTGTGTTATAGACCAAATTTCCTTAAGCTGGTCTTCTTTCAAATATGTGCAGTTTTTCTAATCACATTTATTTGTGAGAGCAAGACTGTGTGTGCTGATAGAAAACACAACAGAGACAGCTAATTTTTGAAATAATTAGACCAGGCATGAAAATAAAGTATTGGTCTATGTGTGTAGGGCCTAAGAAGAAATCGGTCTCAGAATAATATGTATATCAGTCTTAATATGAGTAAAATTCTTAACCTAATTAGAAAAAATCCTAATAAGAAATGATAGACAATCTGTCTCACCTTCCTACCTCATAAATTTGTTGCAAAAACTTAATAAGACTCAACACATTAATATTAGTTGAACAGGAAGAACACCACAGACCTGTTTCCTTACCAATAATACTCAGCAGTTAGAACTGGACATGAAACAACAGACTGGTTCCAAATAGGAAAAGGAGTACGTCAAGGTTGTATATTGTCACCCTGCTTATTTAACTTATATGCAGAGTATATCATGAGGAATGCTGGGCTGGAAGAGGCACAAGCTGGAATCAAGATTGCCTGGAGAAATATCAGTCACCTCAGATATGCAGATGACAGCACCCTTATGGCAGAAAGTGAAGAGGAACTCAAAAACTTCTTGATAAAAGTGAAAGAGAAGACTGAAAAGGTTGGCTTGAAGCTCAACATTCAGAAAACTAAGATCATGGCATCTGGTCCCATCACTTCATGGGAAATAGATGGAGAAACAGTGGAAACAGTGTCAGACTTTATTTTTTTGGGCTCCAAAATCACTGCAGATGCTGATTGCAGCCATGAAATTAAAAGACGCTTACTACTTGGAAGGAAAGTTATGATCAACCTAGACAGCATATTAAAAAGCAGAGACATTACTTTGCCAACCAATGTCCGTCTAGTCAAGGCCATGGTTTTTCCTGTGGTCATGTATGGATGTGAGAGTTGGACTGTGAAGAAAGCTGATCACCGAAGAATTGATGCTTTTAAACTGTGGTGTTGGAGAAGACTCTTGAGAGTCCCTTGTACTGCAAAGAGATCCAACCAGTCCATTCTAAAGGAGATCAGTCCTGGGTGTTCATTGGAAGGACTTATGCTAAAGCTGAAACTGCAATACTTTGGCCACCTCATGTGAAGAGTTGACTCCCTGGAAAAGACTCTGATGCTGGGAGGGATTGGGGGCAGGAAAAGAAGGGGACGACAGAGAATGAGATGGCTGGATGGCATCACAGACTTGATGGAGGTGAGTTTGAGTGAACTCTGGGAGTTGGTGATGGACAGGGAGGCCTGGTGTGCTGTGATTCATGGGGTCGCAAAGAGTTGGACACGACTGCGTGACTGAACTGAACTGAACTGAATGCCCACTCACGGAAAGGGGCATGCTCTTCAGGGCCTTTGTGAGACCTTAAATTGCCATTGGTGAAGACTCACAAATCTGCATTCTAATCTTATTTCCTACCTTAATTTCCAATTTGATATTTCCAACTGTCTATCAGGACTCACCTATATGAAAGTGAATCCCACTATCAGTACCATGTCAATAGTGAAAGTGAAAGTCTCTCAGTTGTGTCTGACTCTTTGTGATCCCATTGACTATACAGTCCATATAATTTTACAGGCCACAATACTGGAGTGGGTAGCCTTTCCTTTATCCAGGGGATCTTCCCAACCCGGGGATCAAACCCAGGTCTCCCACATTGCAGGCAGATTCTTTACCAGCTGAGCCACAATGGAAGCCCCAAAATACTGGAGTGGGTAGCCTATTCCTTCTCCAGCAGATCTTGCCGATCCAGGAATCCAACTGGGGTCTCCTGCATTGCAGGTGGATTATTATTTTTTTAACCAACTGAGCTATAAGGGAAGCCACAAAAGTGAAAGTCAATAGAATCATAGACAAAGTGATTAATTTTCTCCTACCTCAATTGTTTTCCTTCTGAAACTTCCTAATTTTTCTCCAAGTCAGTTTTTTCCAGTGTAAACCAGAAAAGGAAAGCTATCTTAGGCTTTGCCCAGGGTGATCTAAAACTCCAAGTTGGAACAACATCTAGAAAGAAAGTAGTTAGGGTCTGGGAAGTTGGAGAGATGAGGCAGGTAAAGAGCTGAAGACAGAAAGGTTTGGAAACTGAAGGATTCAAAGGCAAGGGGAAGCACAGTGGAATTGAAGGTCACTTTAGGAACTAATTACACAAATATGGTTCATCTGTTTCCCTCTCCTTACGTGGTTCAAGAACCTTTTAGAATTTTATTTTTAAAAGGACCAGGGAGCATAATAAAATTTCAGTTAATATAAAATTTGTTTTTGAAATCTCAAAGCCTTGAAGCCATGTTGGAATCTCCAGCCCACTAAATATTCTACCAATTAAAATGGTTGGGAAGATCCGCTGGAGAAGGGAATGGCAACCCACTCCAGTAGTCTTGCCTGGAGAATCCCATGGACAAAAGAGCCTGGCGGGTACAGTTCAAAGGGTTGCAAAGAGTCGGACACTGAGCACCTATACACACACACACACACACACACACACACACACACACACGCACACACACACACACGGTACTTGACAAATGCTTGCTAGAATGAATAGATGAAAACCCTGTTGCCTCGAGGACAATTGGAGAGAACTGGGGAGAGCAAAGCAGACTGTGGGATAGCTTCCCCATGAAAAGGCGGAAAGCTCTAACCTAAGACTCAGCCAGCCCCGCTCACAGAATAAAGGACTGAGCAGAGCGAGCCGGCTGCAGTCAGCCCATCCCCCATCCCCCGCCGAGACAGGCAGGGAGTGCAGCCAGAGCCGGAGCGGGCAACCGCGGCCCCAGAAAGGCATCTGATACAAACTGCAGACAGGCTTGTTGCTAATCAGGACTTCTTGGGCTCGGGCTGGTTGATATCCCCCTGAGAAGGTGCACCAGGTGTACACCCAGAAAACTGAGTGGCAAGGACTGGGGAGGCGATAAGTCGCGAGACCGCGCTCGCCAAACACCTGGTCCCCTGAGCTGCTCGGACTGGGGAAGGCACAAAACGCAGGCCCAACCAAGTCTGCGCCTTTGTGGAGTACCTGAGAACCTGAACTTGAGCCGCTCAGACCTGGGAAGTTCATACAACCTGGCGCCGGCCTCAGACAGTTCCCAGCAGAGCAACCTAGAGCCTGCGCAGTGTAGACTGGGACAGCATATGTGCTGTGAGCGGGGGCAAACCCAGTGTGGCCGAGACGCTGCGAGCACTCCCCACAGACGCCAGAGATATTCGTTTGCAGCGTTCCTCCCTTCCCAGAACAGGACTGAACAACTGAGCCTTAAAAAGTGTCCACCCACCCCCTAGTATCAAGGCGGAAATTAGACACTGAAGAGACCAGCAAACAGAAGCCAAAACAGAGGGAACCACCTTGGAAATGACAGATAGAGACGTCTAGAGACTACTCCAAGAATAAGACCAAAAACCAGAGGCAAGAGGCTTAAGCCCGAATCCTGAGAACACCAGAGAACTCCTGACTCCAGGGAACATTAATTGATAGGAGCTCATCAAATGCCTCCATACCTACACTAAACCCAAGGGTCAACAAGTTCCAGAGCAAGACATACCACGCAAATTCTCCAGTAACACAGGAAACTAGACCTGAGCTTCAATATACAGGCTACCAAAGTCACTCCAAACCCACTGACATCTCATAACTCATTACTGGACACTTCATTGCACTCCAGAGAGAACAAATCCAGCTCCACCCACCAGAACACCGACACAAGCTTCCATAACCAGGGAACCTTGAAAAGTCACCTGTCCAAACCCACACACAGCAAGGAAACTACATAATAAAGAGAACTCCACAAACGGCCAGAAGAGGGAAAGGCCACCCCAAGCAAAGCATTATAAGCAAGATGAAGAAGCAGAGAAATATCCAGCAAGTAAAGGAACAAGATAAATGCCCACCAACACAAACAAAAGAGGAAGATATAGGGAATCTACATGAAAAAGAATTTCGAATTTTGGTGGTGAAAATGATTCAAAATCTTGAAAGCAAAATGGAGTTACAGATAAATAACCTGGAGAAAAGGATTGAGAAGATGGAAGAAAGGTTTAATAAGGACTTAGAGGAAATAACAAAGAGTCAATATACAATGAATAATGCAATAGATGAGATCAGAAACACTCTGGAGGGAACAAACAGTAGAATAACAGAGGTAGAAGACAGGATAAGCGAGCTAGAAGATAGAATTGTAGAAATAAATGAAACAGAGAGGAAAAAAGAAAAACAAATTAAAAGAAATTAGAACAATATTAGAGACCTCTGGGACAATGTTAAACGCTCCAACATTGGAATCATAGGAGTCCCAGAAGAAGAAGACAAAAAGAAAGACCATGAGAGAATACTTGAGGAGATAATAGTTGAAAACTTCCCTAAAATGGGGAAAGAAATAATCACCCAAGTCCAAGAAACCCAGAGAGTCCCCAACAGGATAAACCCAAGGCGAAATACTCCAAGACACATATTAATCAAATTAACAAAGATCAAACACAAAGGACAAATATTAAAAGCAGAAAGGGAAAAACAGCAAATAACACACAAGGGGATTCCCATAAGGATAACAGCTGATCTTTCAACAGAAACTCTTCAGGCCAGGAGGGAATGGCAAGACATACTTAAAGTGATGAAAGAAAATAACCTACAGCCCAGACTACTGAACCAGGCAAGGATCTCATTCAACTATGAAGGAGAAATCAAAAGCTTTACAGACAAGCAAAAGCTGAGAGAATTCAGCATCACCAAACCAGCTCTCCAACAAATGCTAAAGGATCTTTTCTAGACAGGAAACACAGAAAAGGTGTATAAACTCGAACCCAAAGCAATAAAGAAAACGGCTACGGGATCGTACTTATCAATAATTACCTTAAACGTAAATGGGTTGAATGCCCCAACCAAAAGACAAAGGCTGGCTGAATGGATACAAAAACAAGACCCCCATATATGTTGTCTACAAGAGACCCACCTCAAAACGAGGGACACATACAGACTGAAAGTGAAGGGCTGGAAAAAGATATTCCATGCAAATAGAGACCAAAAGAAAGCAGGAGTAGCAATACTCATATCAGATAAAATAGACTTTAAAACAAAGGCTGTGAAAAGAGACAAAGAAGGAAACTACATAATGATCAAAGGATCAATCCAAGATGAAGATATAACAATTATAAATATTTATGCACCCAACATAGGAGCACCACAATATGTAAGACAATTACTAACAAGTATGAAAGGGGAAATTAACAATAATGCAATAATAGTGGGAGATTTTAATACCCCACTTACATCTATGGATACATCAACTAAACAGAAAATTAACAAGGAAACACAATCTTTAAATGATACAATAGACCAGTTAGACCTAATAGATATTTATAGGACATTTCACCCCAAAACAATGAATTTCACCTTTTTCTCAAGTGCACACGGAACCTTTTCCAGGATAGATCACATCCTGGGCCATAAATCTAGCCTTGGTAAATTCAAAAAAGTTGAAATCATTCCATGCATCTTTTCTGACCACAATGCAGTAAGATTAGATCTCAATTATGGGAGAAAAACTATTAAACATGCCAACATATGGAGGCTGAACAACACGCTGCTGAATAACGAACAAATCATAGAAGAAATCAAAAGAGAAATCAAAATATGCATAGAAATGAATGAAAATGAAAGGACAACAACCCAATACCTCTGGGACACTGTAAAAGCAGTGCTAAGGGGGAAGTTCATAGCAATACAGGCACACCTCAAGAAACAAGAAAAAAGTCAACTAAATAACCTAACTCTACATCTAAAGCAACGAGAAAAGGAAGAAATGAGGAACCCCAGGGTCAGTAGAAGAAAAGAAATCGTAAAAATTAGGGCAGAGATAAATGCAAAAGAAACAAAAGAGACCATAGCAAAAATCAACAAAGCCAAAAGCTGGTTCTTTGAGAAGGTAAATAAAATTGACAAACCACTAGCCAGACTTATCAAGAAACAAAGGGAGAAGAACCAAATCAATAAAATTAGAAATGAAAATGGAGAGATCACAACTGACAACACAGAAATACAAAGGATTATTAGAGAATACTATCAGGAATTATATGGCAATAAAATGAATAACCTGGAAGAAATGGACAAATTCCTAGAAAAGTACAACTTTCCAAAACTGAACCAGGAAGAAATAGAAAATCTGAACAGACCCATCGCAAGCACGGAAGTAGAGGCTATAATCAGGAATCTTCCAGCAAACAAAAGCCCAGGTCCAGAAGGCTTCACAGCCGAATTCTACCAAAAATTTAGAGGAGAGCTAACACCTATTCTACTCAAACTCTTCCAGAAAATTGCTGAGGAGGGGAAACTTCCAAACTCATTCTATGAGGCCACCATCACCCTAATCCCAAAACCTGGTAAAGATCCCACAAAAAAAGAAAACTACAGGCCAATATCACTGATGAACATAGATGCAAAAATCCTTCACAAAATTCTAGCAATCAGAATCCAACAACATATTAAGAAGATCATACATCATGACCAAATGGGCTTTATCCCAGGAATGCAAGGATTCTTCAATATCCGCAAATCAATCAACGTAATACACCACATTAACAAACTGAAAAATAAAAATCATATGATTATCTCAATAGATGCAGAGAAAGCCTTCGACAAAATTCAACATCCATTTATGATAAAAACCCTCCAGAAAGTGGGAATAGAAGGGACGTACCTCAACATAATAAAAGCTATATATGACAAACCCACAGCAAACATTATCCTCAATGGTGAAAAACTGAAAGCATTTCCCCTAAAGTCAGGAACAAGACAAGGGTGCCCACCCTCACCACTACTATTCAACATAGTTGTGGAAGTTTTGGCTACAGGAATCAGAGCAGAAAAAGACATAAAAGGAATACATATTGGAAAAGAAGTAAAACTTTCACTGTTCACTGATGACATGATCCTCTACACAGAAAACCCTAGAGACTCTACCAGAAAACTACTAGAGCTAATCAATGATTACAGTAACGTTGCAGGATATAAAATCAACACACAGAAATCCCTTGCATTCCTATACACTAATAATGAGAAAATAGAAAGAGAAATTAAGGAAACTATTCCATTCACTGTTGCAACGAAAAGAATTAAATACTTAGGAATATATCTACCTAAGGAAACAAAAGACTTGTACATAGAAAACTATAAAACACTACTGAAAGCAATCAAAGAGGACACTAATAGATGGAGAAATATACCATGTTCATGGATTGGAAGAATAAATATTGTAAAAATGAGTATACTACCCAAAGTAATTTATACATTCAATGCAATCCCTATCAAGCTACCAAGGATATTTTTCACAGAACTAGAACAAATAATCTCACAATTTGTATGGAAATACAAAAAACCTCGAATGGCCAAAGCAATCTTGAGGAAGAAAAATGGAACTGGGGGAATCAACCTGCCGGACTTCAGGCTCTACTACAAAGCCACAGTCATCAAGACAGTATGGTACTGGCATAAAGACAGAAATATAGATCAATGGAACAAAATAGAAAGCCCAGAGATAAATCCACGCACCTATGGACACCTTATCTTTGACAAAGGAGGCAAGAATATAAAATGGAGAAAAGACAGTCTCTTTAACAAGTGGTGCTGGGAAAACTGGTCAGCCACTTGTAAAAGAATGAAACTAGAACACTTCCTAACACCATACACCAAAATAAACTCAAAATGGATTAGAGAGCTAAATGTAAGACCAGAAACTATAAAACTCCTAGAGGAGAACGTAGGCAAAACACTCTCCGACATAAATCACAGCAGGATTCTCCAAGACCCACCTCCCAGAATATTGGAAATAAAAGCAAAAATAAACTAATGGGACCTAATTAAAATCAAAAGCTTCTGCACAGCAAAGGAAAGTATAAGTACGGTGAAAAGACACCCTTCAGAATGGGAGAAAATATAGCAAATGAAGCAACTGATAAAGGATTAATCTCCAAATTATACAAGCAGCTCCTGCAGCTCAATTCCAGAAAAATAAATGACCCAATCAAAAAATGGGCCAAAGAACTAAACAGACATTTCTCCAAAGAAGACATAAAGATGGCTAACAAACACATGAAAAAATGTTCAACATCCCTCATAATCAGAGAAATGCAAATCAAAACCACAATGAGATACCATTTCACACCAGTCAGAATGGCTGCTATCCAAAAGTCTACATGCAATAAATGCTGGAGAGGATGTGGAGAGAAAGGAACCCTCTTACACTGTTGGTGGGAATGCAAACTAGTACAACCACTATGGAGATCAGTGTGGAGATTCCTCAAAAAATTTGAAATAGACCTGCCATATGATCCAGCAATCGCACTCCTGGGCATACACACTGAGGAAACCAGAATTGAAAGAGACACATGTACTCCAATGTTCATTGCAGCCCTGTTTATAATAGCCAGGACATGGAAGCAACCTAGATGTCCATCTGCAGACGAATGGATAAGAAAGCTTTGGTACATATACACAATGGAGTATTATTCAGCCATTAAAAAGAATACATTTGAATCAGTTCTAATGAGGTGGATGAAACTGGAGCCTATTATACAGAGTGAAGTAAACCAGAAAGAAAAACACCAATATAGTGTACTAACACATATATATGGAATTTAAAAAGATGCAAATGACAACCCTGTATACGAGACAGCAAAAGAGACACAGATATATAGAACAGTCTTTGGGACTCTATGGGAGAGGGTGAGGGTGGGATGATTTGGGAGAATGGCATTGAAACACGTATGTTGTCATATGTGAAACGAATCACTAATTCAGGGCCAATGCATGTTATAGGATGCTCGGGGCTGGCATGCGGGGATGACCCAGAGGGAGGATAAAGGGAGGAGGGAGGTGGGAGGGGGGTTCAGGAGGGGGAACTTATGTAAACCCATGGCGAATTCATATCAATGTATGGCAAAACCAACCAATATAATATTGTAAAATAATTTGCCTCCAATAAAAAATTAAAAAAAAAAAAACCTGTTGATGTTTCCTTCCCTAGGACATTTGTACTCACCATTTCTACCCCATTCCCAGTGTAAAACTAGTGCCAAATCTCCCCTTTAGTATTTAGATTCCTCCAAAATAAATTTATTTCCAAATTTATCTTTCCCTATCAACAGATGTTATGTTAAGCAGTCTCCATTCACTTTTTCCTGGTCATGCTCATTCTTTTGTTTCTTAACTCTTACTTGAACATACCTTCTCCCTTCATTTCAACTTAATCCAGTATACTTTAAGACCCAGCTCAAGTCCTATCACCATCTCCTTATATTTCAGTGAAGATGAATCTCATGTATTTAAAAATTTCTATCATAACTCCTGCTGTATTGGCATTTAATCTTTTTTTCTCCTTGATGGTGTATGTGTCTTGACTTCCTAGAGTGTGTGTGTCTCTTTTTTGCATGTGTTACCCACAATGCTTAGCAAAAAAGCTTGTTGAATGAATAATTCATGTTGAGTACAGAAACAGAGAAAAGGGGGGTGATAATGAAATAATATTAACCTCTTTCACTTTATTATTCAAGAGATCAGCAAAACACCTTAAAGACTGACAATATCCTTGACATCTCAATTTTATAATAATTACACAATGTACTCAAAGATGATAAGTAGATATATACAAAGGTTACTATATGTATCATCTTCATAATATGTAATTGTATATAAAAGAGGAAGGAATTTTTAAAAATAAGAATTTAATAGTGGAAACCAATTCAAAATATAAAGGCTTTTTCCTTAGAAACATATTTGAGAATTTGGAAAGGGATTTATGATTTTTGATTTTAGAATGAATTTATTAGGCTTCTAATAAAAGAGTAAACAACACCCAAAACAAGTATTTTTTTGATAAAGTTCTAGCCAATGAACTTCTAATGAGATAACTACTGCTTTACTTCTTTCAAAACTTGAAATAAAATCACTGTTATTGAATGCAGATTTTGAGGACAGTGATCTAATTACCCCAACATATCCCAAGGAACAATTTAAAATTTTGATAGCTAAAATCTTGGGAGAAAAAAGCAGGTCTTTGAAAGCACCAAATCTTTTGAGGCTATTACTGGTAAGTGAGGTAAAAATAGATGAAACTTGTAATTGTTATAAATATTATTCTTTGGATAGGTAAACTTTAAGCAGAGAGAAACTTTAAATTAGAAAAATGTTATCTGAGCATTTTTGAAATGGAAACTGGTCTACTGGTCTGAGGATTATAAAATAATACTAAATTTTTTCATTCTGAATAAAATACTAATCTTGAACCACTTCATGAAATTGACATGCTTGCCTTTAATAGCTCTTTTTCTTTTTTTTTCTTTCTCATTTTTTTCTCCTTAACATTTCATAAATGTCATAATACACATTGAGTCATGATGCCTCCCCTGTATTTCTGAAATCATTATCTTGGATATTACTGAACAATTTCAAACATTTGAAATGCTGACATTGATTGATAAAGTTATTCATAATACATGCCTATTACTGATTTAATTACTTTGGGGTTAAATGAAGAAGCATTTTAAGTGGTGTCCTCCAATATAGTTCAATTATTGAAAGCAAATCAAACAAGAAATACATTTCAAAAAAGGAATATGATAAATGGGCATCATTTCTGTAAAAAAGTTTATTTCTAAATGAAGAATATTTATAAATTAATGGCACACAGAAATGATGAATTCCTTGTCATTTGTCTTTAAATATCAGCATCATCAAATATTCAGTTCAGTTCAGTCGCTCAGTCGTGTCCGACTCTTTGTGACCCCATGAATCACAGCATGCCAGGCCTCCCTGTCCATTTACTTGTAAATATCTACTGAAATTGATATCATGCTTTCCTTGACCTTAATACATAGTTGGATGTTTCCTTAAAGAACTAAATTCCTGTTCAGTCCTGCTGCTTTGCTGGGTAACTGTTCCTGTTGTTAGGTCATTTGTCCCCCAAACCCTTTTCCCTCTAGGATTTAACCTCTCTAGTCACAAGTACCTGTATGTGTCACAGACTATCATACTAACGCTGTCTGTGAGACTTGGCAGTAAAACAAGGCTGCAGCTTTCATAGCAGCTCCAAGTATAATACAGGCAGCTCGCGTTGGGAGACGATGTAAGATGAAGTTTCCAGTGATGAAGAGGTCTTCAAATCTAAATAGCTTCTGCAAGGCAAATGGTTCTGTTTCTCAGGTAATTGTAATCCCTGAAATCAAAACATCTCTCAGTATGTGCAATGACACGGTTATCAAATGTTTTAAATGATTTCCTGAGCTTCCGAGCTGAGAAGAATGGCAGGTTTAGATTTGTTTGAAATTCATAATATTTGTCATTCAGCCTCTGAACCAGCTTGTTCCCATCATTTGGAATAGGGCTATACAGATGGAAACCCACTGGAATGCTTTTTTTTTTCCCTAGAGAGAGACTGCTGTCCTAGAATCATAGCAACATATTAAAGAAAAAAATTACACCCTTTAAAAGTAAATTTTCCAGGTCCCATGGGATGTTATCTTGGGAAAACTTGATACTTTATTAAAAAAACAGGAAGAGCTCATACACAACAATATCTCGTGTCAGTTAAGTGCTTAGAGTAGAAGTTTCCTTTGGTAAATCTTTTATGTTTCTAGTTGGAATTTTAAATTTATTTTGCTTAAATATTTCAAGTCAGATTAAATTAGATCATTAATAAAAGCAATTCTGAGATGTTTTTCCAACCATAAAAAGATATTTTGATTTTGAGGACTACAATGCCAAAAATATGAATCTGCCCTAAACAATGTTTATTTAGCATTAGTGAGAAAAAAAGAAATTGAACTGAGGAGTTAACGTCTTTTTAAAAAGTTGTTTTGGGTGACTATTGCTTCATTCTCTAATGTTGGTGTCTAACCTATTTTAATAAAGATTTCAGGCTTTTTAATTGGATTGGATTTGCCAAAAAGTTCGATACCCAAATGAAGTTTTTGGCCAATCCAGTAAAATGGATAATGGAATACAAAGCATGCTAATTTGTTAGTCAGTTTACACACACATACGGGGAACCCAACTGTTCAAGTCAAAAGAGCCGTGTCAGTACTGATGACATATTGGCAGAATCTCTGAAGCACAGGCAGAGGACGTTAGAAATGATTAGAAATGCATGGAAGCCTTTCCTCTTGTGCTGTTTTCTCTCAAGGTACTACCTGTGCTATTTTGTAGTTTTTGGTTTATGGGCAAGCAACTGTGTGCTTTGTGAAGGTAAGGATCCTGCTTTTCTTTTTCCCTTTAAAAAAAAATTGAAGTGTAATTGATTTATAATGTTAAATTTAAGGACCTTGTTTTTCATCCTCCTTAACCCCCTCAGTTAGCACAGTGACTACCATAATACCAGGGGTTGAAATAGGTCTGCCAATTGAACACCTTGTGTTATAAAGTCCATGAGAACAGTGACTCTGTTGACTTCATTTTTACATCTTGAGCACCACTAGGTGCTTCTCAGCTAAAAGAATGTGAAATATGTGAAAACAAACCATTATATTTTGTGAATAGCTCTTATATACATCATCTTATTTCAGCCTTTCATAAGCTTCATGGACTAGTAAGTAGGGCAGTTTGTTATTATCTCCATTTTCTAGATAGTGAGACAAAGATTCAGAGTGATGAATTAACTTACTAAAATTACCTCAAACTTATAACTATTTAGTGAAAACAGTATAAAGGAGCTCATATGTCTGTTAGTAATTGCCCTTAAGAATAGGCTCACAGACGTAGAAAACAAACTTATGGCCAAAGGGGAAAGCAGAGGGGGAGGGAAGGATAAACTAGAAGATCGGGGTTATATATTACTGAGTCCAAACTCAACTCTACTCACCTCAAGACAGGCCAATGAATCCGAGAGACGAGGTGTTGAGGCAAGGAAGAGACTTTAGTCGGGGAACCAGAAGGCCTAGAAGATGTCAGGTTAATGCCTCAAAGGAACAATCTTGTTGGGGCCTGGATGTCAGATTCTTTATGTATCAGAGATGGGGGGAGATGAGGAAACAAAGTAAAAATACCATTTAATTGCTGCAAATATCACCTAGAATGACAAGCCTCAGGTAGAGAGATGTAGTTTCACTTCCTTACAGTCATTTCACGGGTAGTGTGAAATGGAACATCTCCTGTCATGTCAACAAACAAAGATGTCACATCTATCTGTGATTCCAGCCTCCCCAAATGTGAATTTCTGGTCTGCACAGGTAAGCAGCAGACAAGGGGCACCAGGCAATGCACCATTTGCCACACAAAGAATTCAAGACTGTCACAGTCCTTCCCAGGTGGGAGGGGTCAGGTTATCACCCTGAAGAAGGCCATTATGTATAACAAAAAGAATTAAAGTTACAGAAGCAGATCCAGTGTAAATTAAAAATTAATCCTTCTCAATTACAAACAAATACACACGACTGTATATAAAATAGATAAACAAGGTCCTATTGTATAGCATAGGGAACTTATATTCAATATCTTGTAATAAACTATTATGGAAAAGAATCTGTAAAACAATATATAGCTGAATCACTTTGCTGTAAACATGAAGCTAACATAAAATTGTAAATCAATGCCACTTAAAAAAAAGAAATTAAAAAAAAAAACAGTCGAGATAGTCTGCTCTCACTTCTAAACAGAGAAAAGAATGCTGCTGTGATTGCACATGGGTACTGGCAAGTACTTATTCCTTAGAGAGATTTGTGTGTGTGTGTGCGTGTGTATGTGTGTGGTGTGTTTGGTGACATTCTTTTAGCTACTTCAAAATATGAGAACTGATTATTTATGCATCATCTAGTGTTTAACAATCTCTTTTACATAATCTTTGTAGTGTGCCAACTAATATTGCTTTAAAATATAAATATATTTATTTTAATTGGAGGCTAATTACTTTACAGTATTGTATTGGTTTTGCAAACATCGACATGAATCTGCCATGGGTGTACACGTGTTCCCTATCCTGAACCCCCCTCGCACCTCCCTCCCCATACCATCCCTCTGATTCATCCCAGGGCACCAGTCCCGAGCATCCTGTATCATGCATCGAACCTGGACTGGCGATTCGTTTCACATATGAAAATATACAAGTTTCAATTTCATTCTCCCAAATCATCCCACCCTCGCCCTCTCCCACAGAGTCCAAAAGACTTTTCTATATGTCTGTGTCTCTTTTGCTGTCTCACATACAGGGTTATCGTTACCATTTTTCTAAATTCCATATATATGCTTTAGTATACTGTATTGGTGTTTTTTTTTTTTTTTTTCTGGCTTACTTCACTCTCTATAATAGGCTCCAATTTCATCCACCTCATTAGAACTGATTCAAATGTATTCTTTTTAATGGTTGAGTAATACTTTGTTGTGTATATGTACCACAGCTTTGTTATCCATTCGTCTGCTGATGGACATAGGTTGCTTCCATGTCCTGGCTATTATAAACAGTGCTGTGATGAAAATTGGGGTACACGTGTCTCTTTCAATTCTGGTTTCCTCAGTGTGTATGCCCAGCAGTGGGATTGTGGGGAGTATGGCAGTTTTATTTCCAGTTTTTTAAGGAATCTCCACACTGTTCTCCATAGTGGCTGTACTAGTTTGCATTCCCACAAACAGAGTAAGAGGGTTCCCTTCTCTCCACACCCTGTCCAGCATTTATTGCATGTAGACTTTTGGGTGGCAGCCATTCTGACTGGCATGAAATGGTACCTCATTGTGGTTTTGATTTGCATTTCTCTGATTATGAGTGATGTTGAGCATCTTTTCCTGTGTTTGCTAGTCATCTGTATGTCTTCTTTGGAGAAATGTCTGTTTAGTTCTTTGGCCCATTTTTTGATTGGGTCGTTTTTTTTTTTTTTTTTTCTGGAATTGAGCTACAGGAGTTGCTTGTATATTTTTGAGATTAATTCTTTGTCAGTAGCTTCATTTGCTATTATTTTTTCCCATTCTGAAAGCTGTCTTTTCACCTTGCTTATAGTTTTCTTTGCTGTGCAGAAGCTTTCAATTTTAATTAGGTCCCATTTGTTTATTTTTGCTTTTATTTCCAATATTCTGGGAGGTGGGTCATGGAGGATCCTGCTGTGATTTATGTCAGAGAGTGTTTTGCCTACATTCTCCTCTAGGAGTTTTATAGTTTCTGGTCTTACATTTAGATCTTTAATCCATTTTGAGTTTATTTTTGTGTATGGTATTAGGGAGTGTTCTAGTTTCATTCTTTTACAAGTGGCTGACCAGTTTTCCCAGCACCTGTTAAA
Source organism: Moschus berezovskii (assembly GCF_049115385.1). NCBI lineage: Eukaryota > Metazoa > Chordata > Mammalia > Artiodactyla > Moschidae > Moschus > Moschus berezovskii. Next base: position 84,840,870 of record NC_142488.1, on the reverse strand, counting down.
GAGATTGTCTTTTCTCCATTGAATATTCTTGCTTTCTTTGTCAAAGATAAGGTGTCCATAGGTGCATGGATTTATCTCTGGGCTTTCTATTTTGTTCCATTGATCTATATTTCTGTCTTTGTGCCAGTACCATACTGTCATGATGACCGTGACTTTGTAGTGCATCCTGAAGTCAGGCAGGTTGAGTACTCCTGTTCCATTCTTCTTTCTCAAGATTGCTTTGCTATTCGAGGTTTTTTGTATTTCCATATAAATTGTGAAATTATTTGTTCTAGCTCTGTGACAAAAACTGTTGGTAGCTTGATAGTGATTGCATTGAATCTATAGATTGCTGTGGGTAGTATACTCATTTTCGCTATAATGATTCTTCCAATCCATGAACACGGTGTATTTCTCAATCTATTAGTGTCCTCTTTGATTCTTTAACCAGTGTTTTACAGTTTTCTATATATAGGTCTTTTGTTTCTTTCAGTTCAGTTCAGTTCAGTTCAGTCACTCAGTCGTGTCTGACTCTTTGCGACCCAATGAATCACAGCATGCCAGGCCTCCCTGTCCATCACCAACTACCGGAGTTCACTCAGACTCATGTCCATCGAGTCGGTGATGCCATCCAGCCATCTCATTCTCTGTCGTCCCTTCTCCTCCCACCCCCAATCCTTCCCAGCATCAGAGTCTTCTCCAGTGAGTCAACTCGTCCCATGAGGTGGCCAAAGTATTGCAGTTTCAGCTTTAGCATCAATCCTTCAAATGAACAACCAGGATCTATCTCCTTTAGAATGGACTGGTTGGATCTCTTTGCAGTCCAAGGAACTCTCAAGAGTCTTCTCCAACACCACAGTTCAAAAGCATCAATTCTTCAGCGATCAGCTTTCTTCACAGTCTAACTCTCACATCCATACATGAACACTGGAAAAACCATAGCCTTGACTAGACAGACCTTGGTTGGCAATGTAATGTCACCGCTTTTCAATATACTATCTAGGTTGGTCATAACTTTCCTTCCAAGGAGTAAGCGTCTTTAATTTCATGGCTGCAATCAGCATCAGCAGTGATTTTGGAGCCCAAAATAATAAAGTCTGACACTGTTTCCACTGGTTCCCCATCTCTTTCCCATGAAGTGATGGGACCAGATGCCATGATCTTAGTTTTCTGAATGTTGAGCTTCAAGCCAACGTTTTCACTCTCCTCTTTCACTTTCATCAAGAGGCTTTTTAGTTCCTCTTCACTTTCTGCCATAAGGGTGCTGTCATCTGCATATCTGAGGTGACTGATATTTCTCCAGGCAATCTTGATTCCAGCTTGTGCTTCTTCCAGCCCAGCATTCCTCATGATGTAGTCTGCATATAATTTAATATGCAGGGTGACAATATACAACCTTGACGTACTCCTTTTCCTATTTGGAGCCAGTCTGTTGTTCCATGTCTAGTTCTAACTGTTGCTTCCTGACCTGCATACAGGTTTCTCAAGAGGCAGGTCAGGTGGTCTGGTATTCCCATCTCTTTCAGAATGTTCCACAGTTTATTGTGCTCCACACAGTAAAAGGGTTTGACATAGTCAATGAAGCAGAAACAGATGTTTTTCTGTAACTCTCTTGTTTTTTCACTGATCCAGGTGATGTTGGCAATTTGATCTCTGGTGCCTCTGCCTTTTCTAAAACCTGCTTGAACATCTGGAGGTTCACGGTCCACATATTACTGAAGCCTGGCTTGGAGAATTTAGAACATGACTTTACTAGCGTTTGAGATGAGTGCAATTGTGTGGTAATTTGAGCATTCTTTTGCATTCCCTTTCTTTGGGATTAGAATGAAAACTGACATTTTCCAGTCCTGTGGCCACTGCTGAGTTTTCCAAATTGTTGGCATATGGAGTGCAGCACTTGCACAGCATCATCTTTAAGGATTTTAATTAGCTCAACTGGAATTCTGTCACCTCCACTAGCTTTGTTCATAGTGATGCTTTCTAAGGCCCAGCTGACTTCACATTCCAAGATGCCTGGCTCTAGGTTAGTGATCACACCATCGTGATTATCTTGGTCGTGATGATCTTTTTTTTGTACAGTTATTCTGTGTATTCTTGCCACCTCTTCTTAATATCTTCTGCTTCTGTTAGGTCCGTACCATTTCTGTCCTTTTTTGAGCCCATCTTTGCATGAAATGTTCCCTTGGTATCTCTAATTTTCTTCAAGAGATTTCTTGTCTTTCCTGTTCTTTTGTTTTCCTCTATTTCTTTGCATTCATTGCTGAGGAAGGCTTTCTTATCTCTCCTTGCTATTCTTTGGAACTGTGCATTCAGATGGGTATATCTTTCCTTTTCTCCTTTGCTTTTCGCTTCTCTTCTTTTCACAGCTAATTGTAAGGCCTCCTCAGACAGCCATTTTGCTTTTTTGCATTTCTTTCCATGGGGATGGTCTTTGTCCCTGTCTCCTATAAAATGTCACGTACTTCCTTCCAAAGTTCATCAGGCATTCTTATCTATCAGATCTAGTCCCTTAAATCTATTTCTCACTTCCACTGTATAATCATAAGTGGTATGATTTCGGTCATATCTGAATGGTCTAGTGGTTTTCCCTACTTTCTTCTATTTAAGTCTGAATTTGGCAATAAGCAGTTCATGATCTGAGCCACAGTCAGCTCCTGGTCTTGTTTTTGCTCACTTTATAGGGCTTCTCCATCTTTGGCTGCAAAGAATATAATCAATCTGATTTTGGTGTTGACCATCTGGTGATGTCCATGTGCAGAGTCTTCTCTTGCATTGTTGGAAGAGGGTGTTTGCTATGACCAGTGCGTTCTCTTAGCAAAACTGTATTAGCATTTGCCCTGATTCATTCCGTGCTCCAAGGCCAAATTTGCCTGTTACTCCAGGTGTTTCTTGACTTCCAACTTTTTCATTCCAGTCTCCTATAATGAAAAGGACATCTTTTTTGGGTGTTAATTCTAAAAGGTCTTGTAGTTCTTCATAGAACCGTTCAACTTTGGCTTCTTCAGCCTTACTGGTTGTGGCATATGCTTGGATTACTGCAATATTGAATGGTTTGCCTTGGAAATGAACAGAAATCATTCTCTCGTTTTTAAGATTGCATCCAAGTACTGCATTTCGGACTCTTTTGTTGACCATGATGGCTACTCCATTTCTTCTAAGGGATTTCTGCCCACAGTAGTAGATATAATGGCCATCTGAGTTAAATTCACCCATTCCAGTCCATTTTAATTCACTGATTCCTAGAATGTCGATGTTCACTCTTGCTTTCTCCTGTTTGACCACTTCCAATTTGCCTTGATTCATGGACCTAACATTCCAGGTTCCTATGCAATATTGCTCTTAAAGCATCGGACTTTACTTCTATCACCAGTCACATCCACAACTGGGTATTTGTTTTGCTTTGGCTCCATCCCTTCATTCTTTCTGGAGTTATTTCTCTACTGATCTCCAGTAGCATACTGAGCACCTACCAACCTGGAGAATTCCTAATTCAGTATCCTTTCATTTGCCTTTCAATACTGTTCATGGGGTTTGTTTATTTAGGTAGGTATATTCTTCAGTATTTTATGCTTTTCGTTGCAATGGTGAATGGAATTGTTTCCTTAATTTCTCTTTCTATTTTCTCATTATTAGTGTATAGGAATGCAAGGGATTTCTGTGTTTTGACTTTACATCTTGCAACTTTACTGTATTCATTGATTAGCTCTAATAATTTTCTCGTGGAGTTTTAGGGTTTTCTATGTAGAGGATCATGTCATCTGCCAAGAGTGAGAGTTTTACTTCTTTTCCACTTTGGATTTCTTTTATGTCTTTTTCTGCTCTGATTGCTGTGGCCAAAACTTCCAAAATGATGTTGAATAGTCACTACTATTCAACAAGGGTGAGAGTGGGCACCCTTGTCTTGTTCCTGACTTTAGGGGAAATATTTTCAAATTTTCCACCACTGAGGATAATGTTTGCTGTGGGTTTGTCATATATAGTTTTATTATGATGAGATATGTTCCTTCTATTCCTGCTTTCTGGAGGTTTATTTTTTAATCATAAATGGATGTTGAATTTTGTCAAAGGCTTTCTCTGCATCTATTGAGATAATCATCTGGGTTTTATGTTTCAATTTGTTAATGTGGTGTATTACATTGATTGATTTGTAGATTTTGAAGAATTTCTTGCATCCCTGGGATAAAGCCCACTTGGACATGATGTATGATCTATTTTAGTATGTTGTAGGATTCTGTTTGCTAGAATTTTGTTAAGGATTTTTGCATCTATGTTCATCAGTGATATTGGCCTTTAGGTTTCTTTTACTGTGGCATCTTTGTCAGGTTTTGGTATTAGGGTGATCGTGGCCTCATAGAATGAGTTTGGAAGTTTACCTTCCTCTGCAATTTTCCGGACAACTTTGAGTAGGATAGACGTTAGCTCTTCTCTAAATTTTTGGTAGAATTCAGCTGTCAATCCGTCTGGACCTGGGATTATTTTTGCTGGAATATTTTCTTATTATAGTTTCACTTCTGTGCTTGTGATCGGTCTGTTAAGATTTTCTATTTCTTTCTGGTTCAGTTTTGGAAAGTTGTACTTTTCTAAGAATTTGTCCATTTCTTCCAAGTTGTCCATTTTATTAGAATATAATTGCTAATAGTATTCTCTTATGATCCTTCCTGTGGTCATGTATGGATATGAGAGTTGGACTGTGAAGAAAGCTGATCGCCGAAGAATCGATGCTTTTGAACTGTGCTGTTGGAGAAGACTCTTGAGAGTCCCTTATACTGCAAGGAAATCCAACCAGTCCATTCTAGAGGAGATCAATCCTGGATGTTCATTGGAGGGACTGATGCTAAAGCTGAAGCTGCAATACTTTGGCCACCTCATGTGACGAGTTGACTCACTGGAAAAGACTCTGATGCTGGGAAAGGTTGGGGGGGGAAGGAGAAGGGGACGACAGAGAATGAGATGGCTGGATGGCATCACCGACTCTGTAGACATGAGTTTGAGTGTACTCCGGGAGTTGGTGATGGACAGGGAGGCCTGGCGTGCTGTGATTCATGGGGTTGCAGAGAGTCGGACACGACTGAGCAACTGAACTGAACTGAACTGATGATCCTTTGTATTTCTGTGTTGTCTGTTGTTATCTCTCCATTTTCTTTTCTAATTTTGTTGATTTTTTTCTTCTTCCTTTGTTTCTTGATGAGTCTGGCTAGTGGTTTGTCAATTTTATTTACCTTCTCAAAGAACCAGCTATTGGCTTTGTTGATTTTTGCTATGGTCTCTTTTGTTTCTTTTGCATGTATTTCTGCCCTAAATTTTAAGATTTCTTTCATTCTACTAACCCTCAGTTTAGTTTAGTTCAGTTCAGTTGCTCAGTCATGTCCGACTCTTTGCGACCCCATGAGTCACAGCACGCCAGTCCTCCCTGTCCATCACCAACTCCCGGAGTTCACTCAAACTCACCTCCATCGAGTCAGTGATGCCATCCAGCCATCTCTTTCTCTGTCATCCCCTTCTCCTCATGCCCCTAATCCCCCCCTGCATCAGAGTCTTTTCCAGTGAGTCAACTCTTCACATGAGGTGGCCAAAGCACTGGAGCTTCAGCTTTAGCATCAGTCCTTCCAATGTGCACCCAGAACTGATCTCCTTTAGAATGGACTGGTGAATCTCCTTTCAGTCCAAGGGACTCTCAAGAGTCTTCTCCAGCACCACAGTCCAAAAGCATGAATTCTTCAGCGCTGTGCTTTCTTCACAGTCCAACTCTCACAATCATACATGACCACTGGAAAAACCATAACCTTGACTAGATGGACCTTGGTTGGCAAAGTAATGTCTCTTCTTTTTAATATGCTATCTAGGTTGGTCATAGCTTTCCTTCCAAGGAGTAAGCGTCTTTTAATTTCAGGGCTGTAATCAACATCCGCAGTGATTTTGTAGCCCCCCAAAATAAAGTCTTCCACTCTTTCTCTATCTATTTCCCATGAAGTGATAGGACCAGATTCCATGATCTTAGTTGAATGTTGAGCTTCAAGCCAACATTTTCACTCTCCTCTTTCACTTTCATTAAGAGCCTTTTGAGTTCCTCTTCACTTTCTGCCATGAAGGTGGTGTCATCTGCATATCTGAGATTATTTATATTTCTCCCGGCAAACTTGATTCCAGCTTATGCTTCTTCAATCCCAGCGTTCCTCATGGTGTACTCTGCATATAATTTAAATAAGCAGGGTGACAATATACAACCTTGCCGTACTTCTTTTCCTATTTGTAACCAGTCTGTTGTTCCATGTACAGTTCTAACTGTTGCTTCCTGACCTGCATACAGGTTTCTCAAGAGGCGGGTCGGGTGGTCTGGTATTCCCACTTCTTTCAGAAGTGTCCACAGTTTATTGTGATCCATACAGTCAAAGGCTTTGGCATGGTCAGTGAAGCAGAAATAGTTGTTTTTCTGGTACTCTCTTGCTTTTCCCCTGATCCAGCGGATGTTGGGAATTTGATCTCTGGTTCCTCTGCCTTTTCTAAAACCAGCTTGAACATCTGGGAGTTCACGGTTCACGTATTGGTGAAGCCTGTCTTGGAGAATTTTAAGCATGACTTTACTAGTGTGTGAGACAAGTGCAATTGTATGGTAGTTTGAGCATTATTTGGCCTTGCCTTTCTTTGAGATTGGAATGAAGACTGACCTTTTCCAGTCCTGTGGCCACTGCTGAGTTTTCCAAATTTTCTGGCATTTTGAGTGCAGCACTTGCACCGCATCATCTTTCAGGATTTGAAATAGATCAACTGGAATTCCGTCAACTCCACTAGCTTTGTTCGTAGTGATGCTTTCTAAGGCCCACTTGATTTCACATTCCAAGAAGTCTGGCTCTAGGTCAGTGATCACGTTATCGTGACTATCTTGGTCGTGAAGATCTTTTTTGTGCAGTTCTTCTGTGTATTCTTGCCACCTCTTCTTAATATCTTCTGTTTCTGTTAGGTCCATACCATTTCTGTCCTTTATCGAGCCAACCCTAGGCTTCTTCATTTCTTCTTTTTCTAGTTGCTTTAGGTGTAGAGTTAGGTTGTTTAGTTGACTTTTTTCTTGTTTCTTGAGGTATGCCTGTATAGCTGTTAACTTTACCATTAACACTGCTTTTACAGTGTCCCATAGGTTTTGGGTTGTTGTGTTTTCATTTTCATTCGTTTCTATGCATATTTTGATTTCTCTTTTGATTTCTTCTATGATTTGTTGGTTATTCAGCAGCGTGTTGTTTAGCCTCCATATGGTGAAAATTTTAATAGTTTTTCTCCCATAATTGAGAACTAATCTTACTCATTGTGGTCAGAAAAGATGCTTGGAAAACTTTCATTTTTTTGTTTATTGAATTTACCAAGGCTAGATTTATGGCCCAGGATGTGATCAATCCTGGAGAAGTTTCCGTGTGCACTTGAGAAAAAGGGTAAATTCATTGTTTTGGTGTGAAATGTCCTATAGAGATCTATTAGGTCTACTGGTCTACTGTATCATTTAACGTTTGTGTTTCCTTGTTAGTTTTCTGTTTAGTTGATCTATCCATAGGTGTGAGTGGTGTATTAAAGTCTCCCTCTATTATTTTGTTATTGTTAATTTCCCCTTTCATACTTGTTAGCATTTGTCTTACGTATTGCCATACTCCTATGTTTTGTGCATATATATTTATAATTGTTATATCTTCTTCTTGGATTGATCCTTTGATGATTATGTACTGCCCTTCTTTGTCTCTTTTCACAGCCTTTGTTTTGAAGTCTATCTTATATGATATGAGTATTGTTACTCCTGCTTTTTTGGTCTCTGTTTGCGTGGAATATCTTTTTCCAGTCCTTCACTTTCAGTCTGTTTGTGTCCCTTATTTCGAGGTGGGTCTCTTGTAGACAACATATATAGGGGTCTTGTTTTTGTATCCATTTAGCCAGCCTTTGTCTTTTGGTTGGGGCATTCAACCCATTTACATTTAAGGTAATTATTATTATTATTTTATTTAAAAAATTATTTATTTTAGTTGGAGGCTAATTACTTTACATTATTGTATTGGTTTTGCCATTCATTGACATGAATCTGGCCCGGGTGTACATGTGTTCCCCATCTTGAACCCCCCTCCCACCTCCCTCCCTATCCCATCCTTCGGGTTCATTCCACTTAACCAGCCCCGAGAACCCTGTATAATTATTGATAAGTATGATCCTGTTGCCATTTATTTTATTGTTTTTGGCTTGAGTTTATATGCCCTTTCTGTGTTTCCTGTCTAGAGTATATCCTTTAGCATTTGTTGGAGTGCTGGTTTGGTGGTGCTAAATTCTCTCAGCTTTTGCTTGTCTGTAAAGCTTTTGATTTCTCCTTCATATTTGAATGATATCCTTGCTGGGTACAGTAATCTGGGCTATAGGTTATTTTCTTTCATCACTTTAAGTATGTCCTGCCATTCCCTCCTGGCCTGAAGAGTTTCTATTGAAAGATCAGCTGTTATCCTTATGGGAATCCCCTTGTGTGTTATTTGTTTTTTTCCCTTGCTGCTTTTAATATTTGCTCTTTGTTAATTTGATTATTATGTGTCTTGGGGTGTTTCACCTTGGGTTTATCCTATTTGGGTCTCTTTGGGTTTCTTGGACTTGGGTGATTATTTCTTTCCCCATTCTAGTGAAGTTTTCAACTATTATCTCCTCAAGTATTCTCTCATGGTCTTTCTTTTTGTCTTCTTCTTCTGGGGCTCCTATGACTTGAATGTTGTGGTGTTTAACATTGTCCCAGAGGTCTCTGAGATTGTCCTCATTTCTTTTAATTCAGTTTTCTTTTTTTTTTTCTGTTTCATTTATTTCTACCATTCTATCTTCTACCTCACTTATCCTATCTTTTGCCTCCATTATTCTACTGTTGGTTCCTTTCAGAGTGTTTTTGATCTCATTCATTGCATTATTCATTATGTATTGACTCTTTTTTATTTCTTCTAGTTCCTTTTTAAACCTTTCTTGCATCTTCTCAATCCTTGTCTCCAGGCTATTTATCTGTAACTCCATTTTGTTTTCAAGATTTTGGATCAATTTCACTATCATTGTTTGGAATTCTTTATCAGGTAGATTCCCTATCGCTTCCTCTTTGGTTTGGTGGGCATTTATCCTGTTCCTTTACCTGCTGGGTATTTCTCTGCCTCTTCATCTTTTTTATATTTCTGTGTTTGGGGTGACCTTTCCATATTCTGGCAGTTTGTGGAGTTCTGTTTATTGCGGAGGTTCCTCACTGTGGATGGGTTTGGACAGGTGGCTTGTCAAGGTTTCCTGGTTAGGGAAGCTTGTGTCAGTGTTCTGATGGGTGGAGCTGGATTTCCTCTCTCTGGAGTGCAATGAAGTGTCCAGTAATGAGTTATGAGATGTCAATGGGTTTGGAGTGACTTTGGGCAGCCTGTATATTGAAGCTCAGGGCTATTTTCCTGTGTTGCTGGAGAATTTGCGTGGTATGTCTTGCTCTGGAGCTTGTTGACCCTTGGGTGGTGCTTGGTTTCAGTGCAGGTATGGAGGCATTTGATGAGCTCCTGTTGATTAATGTTCCCTGGATTCAGGAGTTCTCTGTTATTCTCAGGATTTGGACTTAAGCCTCCTGCCTCTGGTTTTCAATCTGGTTTTTACAGTAGCCTCAAGACTTCTCCATCTATGCAGCATTGTTGATAAAACGTCTAGGTTAAAGATGAAAAGTTTCTCCACAGTGAGGGACACCCAGAGAGGTTCACAGAGTTGCATGGAGAAGAGAAGAGGGAGGAGGGAGATAGAGGTGACCAGGATGAGACGAGGGGGAATCAAAAGAGGAGAGAGCAAACTATCCAGTAATCACTTCCTTATGTGTGCTCCACAGTCTGGACTGCTCAGAGATGTTCATGGAGTTACACAGAGAAGAGAAGAGGGAGGATGCAGACAGAGGTGGCCAGGAGGATAAAGAGGGAAATCAAAAGGAGAGAGAGAGATCCAGCCAGTAATCAGTTTCCTAAGTGTTCTCTACAGCCCGGAACACACAAAGAGATTCACAGAGTTTGGTAGAGAAGGGAAGGGGGAGGGAGGATATAGAGGCGACCTGGTTGAGAAAAAGGAGAATCAAAATGGGGAGACAGCAATCAGGCCAGTGATCTCGCTCCCAAGTAAAAATCGATACTGAGGATTGGTTCTTAAAGTTACAATATTGATAACAAATACAAAAAAGCAAAGATTAAAAATCTAGAGTAGAGGTTGGATTTTCAAAAATACAATATCAAAAATAAAAAACAAAGTCACAAAAATTATAAAATATATATTATGAAGTTTGCTTTAAAAATAGGGTCTATGTTTTTTGCAAAGTAATAGTAGGTTATAAAAATGAAAATTAAAAGAGTAATAGAGGACTTAAAAATTAAAAAAAAAAATAAAGGATGATAATAGTAAAAATATATCTCAGACTTTCTCTGGTGTTGTTGTGGACAGTGTGGGGTGAGTTCATTTTCAGATAGTTCCTTGATCCGGCTTATACTTCTCAAGATCTATGGCCCCTTCCTATGTTGTCGATGCTAACTACAGGGTTTTAATCTATTGCACCTGTCACTTCCAAGGCGGTTCCCTCTCTTTTAGCTTCTGTTTGCTGGTCTCTTCAGTGCCTAATTTCCACCCTCACAGTAGGGGACGGTGGTGGGCACATTTTTATTCTCACTTGTTCAGTTGTGCTGTGGGGAGGGAGGAATACTGCAAACAAATAACACTGACATGCGATCTCAGTGTCTCGGCCACTAGGGGCGGGGTGGTTTGTCCCCGCTCATGGTGTGCGTGCTGTCCCACCCAGTCTACACTGCTCAGGCTCTAGGTTGCTCTGCTTTAAACTGTCTGAGGCCGGCCCTGGGTTGTATGCACTTCACAGGTCTAAGCCGCTCAGGTTCAGGTTCTCAGGTACTCCTCAAAGGTGCAGACTGGGTTGGGCCTGCGTTTTGCGCCCTTCCCAGGTCCAAGCAGCTCAGGTGACCAGGTGTTTGGCCAGCATGGTTGCTGAGACTTATCGCCTCCCCCATCCCTGCAGCTCAGTTTTCTGGGTGTATAACTGGCACACCGTCTCAGGCAGATGTTGACCGTCCAGAATCCCAAGAAGTCTTGGTTAGCAAGAAAGCCTGCTTGAAGTTTGGTATCGGATGCCTCTCTGGGGCTGCAATTGCCCCCTTCCGGCTCTGGCTGCCCTTGCCTGTCTGTCTCTGGAGGGGAAGGGCAGGTCCGCAGCCGGCTACCTCTGCTCAGTCCTTTGTTCTGTGAGTGGGCCTGGTGGTGTCTTGGGTTAGGGCTTTTTTTGCCTTTTTGCGGGATAGCTATCCTACAGTCTGGGTTGCTATCTCAAATTAGTTCCCTCAGATTGCCCTCGGGGCATTCATGACCGGTCCTTACTCTAAGCAATGCAGCCCACGCCTCCCTGACCAGTCCCCGCTTGCTAGCGGCGGATGGAGGCCTCTGCGCTGCTTCTCTGCAGGGAGTTACCATTGGGCATGTAATCTGTGGGTTTTAATTATTTATTTATTTTTCCTCCCTGTTATGTTGTCCTCTGTGGTTCCAAGGCTCACTACAGACTCACCAGTGAGAGTGTTTCCTGGTGTTTGGAAACCTCTCTTTTTTAACACTCCCTTCCTGGGACGGATCTCCATCCCTACCTCTTTTTTCTCTCTTTTTATCTTTTGTATTTTTTCCTACCTCCTTCTGAAGACAATGGGTTGCTTTTCTGGGTGCTTGATGTCCTCTGCCAGCATTCAGAAGTTGTTTTGTGGAATTTACTCAGCGTTCAAATGTTCTTTTGATGAATTTGTGGGAGAGAAAGTGGCCTCCCCATTCTATTCCTCCACCATCTTAGCCAACTGATATAAATAAGGTACTTGATTCAGTTCCCTAAACCCAGGGCCTCTTTTGCCTTAAGGTGGCAGAATACTTCCCATAACTTTTCCAGTCATAACTTTTGGTGCAATGCCTAACAGCAGGCAATCTAAATGGCAGTGTGATCATAGAACTGATACTCTGGGGTTACAAAACTATCCCAGTAATTTTGATTTAAAAAATTAGTGTCAGAATTTTCTGGAAACACATTTTAGCTCATGTTAAAGATGACTGCAACTCTGAGTATTTTCAGAAAAGCAATGTTTGGGGAAGATAATATAAAATAATTTTTCCATTTATTACTAAAGGATTCTAAAGTATACTTCTCCTAATGTAGTCTATGCTCTGCTTCATCCTCACTTGTAATGGCCTTCCAATAATACAGTAGCTTGATGTTGTCATTTTAAGTGGAAATCCACTCTAATCAAATTTTATGTTGCTATGCCAGTGTTTGATAAACACTGTCCGGATCAAGGAACACTCCAGACATTTGTGACTGCTGCTCTTTTTTTTTTTTTTTTGATTAAAAATCTCTTAGCAGGTCACATGATCTTATCTTATTCAGCAATAAAAAAGCATATGGGTCATTGCCAATGTGAGGGAGGAAAGAGACATGGGTGTGATGGTCTGTTAAAATTAGTGAACTTTAGAGGATCCAGTGGGTTGAAATATTTTCCTATCTTCTGAGATATTTCCTTTGAATAGATTTCAAATGTGTTACCATGAGGATTATTAAAGATGCTCTTTATTTCAGAGTCTTCCTAAGATCTTCCTCATGCTGAATACAACTCTTGGAGTCTTAAACCTATCTTGCTTTTCTAGGAATCAATCTCTTTATGGGGGATGGGAGATCGAAGGTTAATGACTGTTTCCTTCTTTCTTCCCTTCATTCTTCTAGCCATCTTTCCTTCTTTCCTTCCTTCCTCCTTTTCTTTCTTTATTAGGAGCAGCCCTAGCAGGAAAACACACAAACTAAAACCACTTCAGGAAAAAACAAATCATAACATCTGTCCAGGTCTAAGTTAGTAAGTCTTAAGTTGCCCTAGAGGGCAAGAGCAGATCGAAGTTTATACTTTGGTCAGAGATTTGCTGGATAGGAAGAGATTCCTTAAGACTGTGGTCAGAGAGGTGACGTTATTACTGTTGGGGGTAGATATATGCTGGGGACTGATCAAAAAAGATTCTCAGTCTTTCCTTGACAGGACCAATGAGGATCCCCTGGGGAAAATCCTAGAGTCAGTAGAGGCAAGGAGAAAACATCATTGAAAGGCAAGTCTGTCATCTTGCTTCCTGCCATCTATTCTAGAGAGCAATGACACCCAGCAGGTGGCAGAGAATCAAAATTCAATGGCATCATTGGGAAGTGGAATCATCAGTAATGATGGTGATCACTACATATTAAGGATTAGCCTTTCTCATTTTCTTGTGACTTAGTAAGCTCTGAAATTCTTATAAAAGCTGATAGGGGAGAAAGCTCCAAGAAAGACGGATAGCAAGTGAGTGCCCTATCAGCTAGGAAGGGGAGGGCGCAAAACTAAGTTGGATTTAGTTTAGAAAATAAGACCACAAAATGTTCTATTTTCTGTACCAAAGCAATCAGGAACAAATTCATGCCTATCACAAATACATTTTAAAAATATAAAGATACATCTAACCTCTGAGAAGTGGGTTGGGGTTCAAAGGAACGTTCACTTTTTACTTAAAATGTGTGTGTGTGTGTGTGTGTGTGTGTGTGTGTGTGTGTGAGTGAGTGAAAGAATAATCATCCTTTCCTTTCAAAACAAAAACAAGTCAATTTGGGTTGAGAAGGGGTTTTGGAGATACATAGGTATCTTCAAAGTCATTTAGACCAGCCCTTGCCTAGAATGACTTTGAGAGCGTGGAAGCCCTAGATTGAAGCATAGCTTTGAAGGGGATAAGCTAGGAGAAATGCAAAAGCATATGATCTTTTCTACTCATTATCCAAGTCAACAAAGAACATTTGTGAGTGTGAATATTTTACACTATTTCATAAACTGCAATTATATGACAAATTAAATACCACTTATTTATTTATTCAACATTGAATGAATATTTCTGGCCTATTATGTGCCAGGCAGTTTTCTAGGCACTTAGGATACAGAGCAAAATAAAAATAAATTAATTCTACTTCTTACACACATTTTGATTGACTCCTTTTTGTGTCTTCCACACTATTGGTATAGGATATACTATTCTACTATATTGTTTATCACATCGTATCAAAGTAATCAGCTTATGTAATTTGGGTTGAAAACAACTTTTATAATATAAAAACAGAAAATGTGAAAAGATGAGAATAATGGACCTGACTGTATAAAATTTAGATTCTACACAGAAACAAAACAAAACATCAATAAAAATGATAAAGTAGGAGAAATATTTGCAACATAAATGACAGACAGGTTTTCCATCTGGAATAGATAAAGAGTTCTTTCAGGACACTGAGCAACAAATCAGTCACTAGTTGAAAAATTTCCAAAGGGTACAAACAGAAAATGTACAAAAGGAGAAATTACATAGCTAATAAGTACATTTAAACCTTTTAAATATTTATGCTCACTAGTAACCAAGGAAATGTAAATCTAAGCAAAAAAGATACTATCTCTGGCTATCGAACTTGCAAAGACTAAAATTTTTAAATCTCTAGTTCTAATTCTTTAATAGTTTCCCAACTGTTGATATTTAAGGCAGGATCATTCTTTGTGGTGGGTCACCGTCCTGTGTACCATAGGATGTTTAACAGCATCCCTGGCCTCTCCCTTCTAGTTGCCAGTAATATCCCCTCTGTGTTATCACAGCCAAAAATGTCTCCATGAATTGCCACATGGCTTCTGAGAGGCAAGTTCACCCTGAGTTGAGAACCACTGCTCTAAGCATATGGGCTTCCCAGGTGGTGCTAGTGCTAAAGAACCCACCTGCCAGTGCAGGAGACCTGGGTTCAATCTCTGGGTGGGGAAGATCCCCTGGAACCCACTCCAGTATTCTTGCCTGGAGAATCCCATGGACAGAGGAGCCTGGTGGGCTACAGTCCATGGGGTCACAAAGAGTTGAACATGCCTGAAGCAACTTAGCAGGCATGCTCTAAGCATATGAGGTTACTTAGCCTTTCTCCCACTCATCATCATCACCTCTTTTACTTTCAGACCTATGCACACTCTTTTTTTTTTTCTTCAAATCTTTATTGTTTCCATTTGGTCCAAGGCTTGACAAAGGGCTACAGGTTTAAAAAGCTGTCTAGAGAGGCTTCAGGCAGAAACCCTGACACCAGAGGGGCTCCTCAAAGATTGTTTGGCTCCAAATGCTTCTAGTTGTGCTTGACGGTGAGCTTTTTGGAGAGCTATGCTCCCAGCTCCCCCTGGGAACCAGTAATACAGCAGAGGTTAGTCAAGTGGTCGATCATCTTCTGGATGAATTTCACCTATTCATCTAGGAAATTATTCTTCAGGAAGTCACAGAGATGGGGATCTGCACATGCAGAACCCAGGGCTTTGTTGTTGTTCAGTCACTAAGTCATGCCTGACTTTTTGCAGCCCCATGGACTGTAGCACACCAGGCTTTACTATCTCCCAGAATTTGCTCAAATTCATGTCCATTAAGTTGCTGATACCATCCAACCATCTCATCCTCTGTTGGCCCCTTCTCCTCTTGCCTTCAATCTTTCCCAGCATCAGGATCTTTTCCAATGAGTCTACTCTTTGCATCAGGTGGCCAAAGAATGTAGACCTAACAGGACCTGGTTTAGGTTCTTTTGCGTAAGTTAGGTGGCTTCTGTAGGTTCCTGGGTTTTTCCCTGCTCATCTTGAGGAGGCTTCTGCAACTCTTGGTGGAAGGCACATATGCAGCTTCGCTGGTGGCTCAGAGGTTAAAGCGTCTGCCTCCAATGCGGGAGACCTGGGTTCGATGCCTAGGTCGGGAAGATCCCCTGGAGAAGGAAACGGTAACCCACTCCAGTATTCTTGCCTGGAGAATCCCATGGATGGAGAAGCCTGGTAGGCTACAGTCCACGGGGTCGCAAAGAGTCGGACATGACTGAGCGACAGAACAGAAAGAGATGCTGGGTGCCTTTGTGCTTCTCGTAGGCCAGTTCATGGAAAAAGAAGCCCAGGCCCTCCAGATCCACATTGTCCTGTGGAAATAGAAGCCCAGAGAAAGGCAAGTGCAGAAAGCACGCAGATGGAGGTTGATGGAGTGGTGGACAGGGCCTCCACCTTGGTGGAGACATTCTGATGTATCTGGGAGCTCATGGTTGATCAGCAATGAGGAGTTAAATTAAAAAAATGGTGTTAGCTGGTCCTGGAGGTTGAAGATAGCTGAGTGACTGGTTCCAAAGGCTGTGACTGGACATAAGGTTGTAGGGTGGTTGGAGGCTGGAGGAAGGGTCCTAGGGTCTGTTTCATCTAAATACTGTTGAAGCAAGAGACACATCCCAGGACCACTTGGCGCACTGCCCAGATCTGTGCATTTTATTGCTCCTGTGCATTTCCTTTCAAACTCTTTTACTCTTCATGTTTCTGTTGAGGTTTTTGAGAAGCTTTCCATGACCCCTTGAGATGGGTTCCCACTGCACCCTGCATTTACCCTGATCTCAGCACATTTCACACTGTCTTCTACTTAATGTAATTATTAGCTAGTCTCCTCTAATAGAACATAAAATCCCCACAGGCCCGTCCTAGCAACTTGTGCTTTTGTGGGTCTCTGTCCATAACTAACATTAGAATTATATTTTATCACTGCATTAGAATAAAGGCTAATACAACTCAGCCAGGATTATATTCATTTCTTTTTCCTCATCTTAAAGAAAATTAAAATATTTTCGTGGATCCCTGAAAAGTACTGTGGTTCCTAGGCACTGTGTTCACCATGCCTAATGGATAAGTTGACCTTGGCTTCAGAAAGATGAATAGTGCCTGTCTTCATCACTACTGTACACTCAATGCCAACATTGAGCAGCTGTTTAAAAAATAGTTCTCAAATAAATGGATTAAATTTTTACTAAATAGGCAGTATTTCTAAATACTTGAATCACAAAACTTTAAAATAAATTTAACTAAGTCAAAATATACTCATTTCATTAGATTTTGTTCCTAAATTCATTGTGCTTTAGTTTTGACCTCCTTGAAAAATGTTCTGCATTCTCTCATCTTATATATATTATTAAAATATTTGATACAATTAAAAAAAAATTTTAAATACATCTTTGATCATCTAGCTTTCCACCTGATTCTGATATCAAATACTTGTTGTTAAACTGAAAATAATAGGCCCATAGTTGGTCATAATCAATTTCTTCTTTCCCTGAGCTCTCCCAGGAGGGTATTTGTCTCTCTATTTAGTACTTACTTATTCTGCTTTAGTTGTCTTATCTGTAACTAGAAGGAAGAAGGGACTCTTTTATTCTTCTCTGTGCTCTCTTAAGCACCAAGCATATGCCTTGCACCTAATATGTCTCAAAACATTTTTGCTGGATTAAAAATAATTTCATAGATGAAATAGAGTTTGTAATATCCATAATAGCCTCAGGCCATAATGCATATTTTTAAAAGCTTTACATTTTGACAAGCTTCCCTGATAGCTCAGTTGGTAAAGAATCCGCCTGTAATGTGGGAGACCTGGGTTCCATCCCTGGGTTGGGAAGATCCCTTGGAGAAGGGAAAGGCTACCCACTCCAGTATTCTGGCCTGGAGAATTCCATGGACCATATAGTCGTTGGGTTCTCAAAGAGCTGAACTTGACTTTCACTTTCACTTTTCATACATTTTAACAGTATAGGTGTGTGAGTGTATTTGGTGAAACTCCTGTGTGAAATCTGCATATATATATATATATATCTTTTTTTTTAAGCAAGATTTTCATCAACCAGGCAGCTTTTAGTGTTCGCAACCTTATTACTGGCAGTAGATTTCTTTGAAAATGCCAAGTGAGGCTCATCGGGCTAATGGCTTTATCCACTATGATATTCTAGGAAATTATGCTATCCAACTTGCCAGAAGTTGCTTCAAGGTCAAATACTGAAATATCTAAGTAGATTACAAGGATGCCTGGAAGAATCTTTTTTGACAGTCTTGTCTATTTCTACATCACTATTCCCAACTCTGATTACATATTTCTCCAATCCAATGTTCAGATATACTTTCTTTTCCACTCTTTCTATTTACAGCTGGAATTTGGCATTTATTTAAGTTTTCAGTTCACTGGATATTTCAGACAATTTTACCCTTCGAAAGAAGCACTTATTTGGCTCCAAAAAGCAAAGAAAAAATCAGGAGAATGAAATAGTAACGTTTCATTTGGAAATGGCTTCCCCTAAAGCAAGTGAACTCTGATCAAGAATTAGATGCTGACCTTGGACTTCCAAACTCCAGTACTGAGAAAATAAATGTTAGTTGTTTAAGCAAAAAAAAAAAATAATAATAATAATAATTAGAACATGATCACACAGGTGCACTGAATGGGCTGAATAAACTCTGTTTTACTGACATATGTGTAATGATTGGCAAGTATCAGACAATGGAAAATACAATTCCCACTCAGTCAAATCTTCTGAAAACATTGTCCCTCCCTGGCCACTTCCTGTCCAGTTATTCACTCAAGACAGGTCTTCAATCACCTGGTCACTTATAAAACACACCACTAGCTAGCTGTTTACTCTCTGGCTTCCTATTTACTTTGACAGACCTCTGATCATTGGGCTTATTAAAGGGAAAAAACACAATCATGGAAAGACATTAAGTGTATAACAGAGGCCCCAACTTGAGCCTAAGTTGTGCTCAAGTATATTTCAAAGTGTCCCAATAGACTGTATATACATTCCTTGAAGGCAGAGACCTTTAAGACTCATATTTTTGAGCTACATCTCTGTCTTCATTGTCACCTTTGGGCTTATTGTTTTGACATTTCTTCTGTTTGACTTTTTCCCCTGGGGCAAGATTTTTTTAAATATTTTTTTTAAAAATTAAAGCATAGTTGATTTAGGGCTTCCCAGATGGCTCAGTGGTAAAGAATCTGCCTGCCAATGCAGGAGATGCAGGTTCGATTCCTGGTTGTGAAGATCCCCTGGAGGAGGAAATGGCAACCCACTCCAGTATTCTTGCCTGGATAATCCCATGGACAGAGGAGCCTGGCAGGCTACAGTCCATAGGGTCGGTTGCAAAAGAGTCAGACACGACTTAGTGACTAAACAACAGCAACAACAGCAACAGTTGATTTACAGTATTTTATTAGTTTCAGGTATACAATATGGTAATTCAAAATTTTTATAAATTATACTCAATTTAAAATTATTATAAAATATTGGCTATATCCTTTGTGCTGTACAATATATCTTTGAAACTTATTTATTTTATACATAGTAGTTTTGTATCTCTTAATCCCTTACCCTTGCCCCTCCCCCTTTATCTCTCCCCATTGGTAATCACTACTTAGTTTTCTGTATCTGTGAGTCTGTTTCTGTTTTGCTGTTCATTTGTTTCTCCAGTTTAATTCCACATCTCATTTTGGCTTCGTTTAATTCCACATGACTTCCTTGAACTCCACAGTACATGTGTTTGTGGCACTTTGGGGAATCAAGGAGAAACAGTGCTAGTTTGGGGGGGTGGGAGTTTGGGGGGCCCACAAAGTGGGGGAGATAAGAAGTCAGCAGCTTTTCAGACATATGATGATAAGTGATGATAAAGGGATTCAGAATCAGTGAGGGGTGTACTTGGGGACGAGAGTGCACCTCTGCAGCCAGTGTCCCCATCCCAGGAATCCTTAGATATTAGGGAGAGTGCTAGACTTTTCATTATATAAGTAATAGTGGCAAATCATTTTATATTTGGGTATTATATGAAAGAATAGCTTCAGAAGACTGGAGAACTTGGCAGCATTTGGGTATTTGAACAGTTTTTTTTTACATTGTTATTCAAATCTATTAAGAATTCCTTTGTTTTCTAGCAATTGTTTTTTATATACAGTTCTACTTGTTAAAAATCCTTGGTTGGAGTTTAACCTGGTTGAACAGGAAAATCAAAGAGGGAGACGGAGAAGCCTTTCTTTACCTCTGTGCCAAGGGAGTGTATGAGAATTTTAACACAAGATGTAGCCCTGGCTTTGATTCAGGAAAATACCAGAGAAGGCTATAATTGAGTTCCTATAAAGAAATAAGTTCTTCAGTTCAGTATCTTCTTTTATTTACCAAGAGAAGCATGCCATTGCAGTGTCCCAGGAAAGTAGAATTCTATTATGTTTACCTTGAAGTGCTGGGTGTAATGAAGTCATTGACAAGTGCTATTCATTTTTTAAAGGCAAGCAAGAGAAAAATAAAACTCAAACCTCTACATTTCTATTGATCACAGGATGCAGATCTTATTCATTGTCTCCTTATCTATCAAGAAATGGGAACGTAGAGTTTTAAAAAATGGTAAAACTTTGATCCCATTTTCTTCTCTTCCTCTCCAGTAAATTCTCTGAGTATTTGAAAAGATGGAAAGATTAGAGAAAACTTTTCTTTTGATGTCTAGACTCTATTTGGTTAGAATCATAGTAAACATGTTTTGTTTTTGAAGTAGTGCAGCATACAGTGTCAATGCTGGGATAGAAGTAGTGCGGAGTACAGTGTCAATGCTGGGATAAAGTATACAATGAGAATATGGAAGTGTTACATAGAATCTTCAGACAATAACATTTGGAGTTTGTAATAAATTTGGGGAAAACTCATTTATTGAGTTAAACAGTAAATGATAAGAACTAGACTTAACTGTGATCTATAACATGTTCAATGAAACAATAAATATGCTTGTAAAATGAAATGGTTTAATTTTGTATAATTTCTCAATATGTTACAGTTATGTGGATTTCTGTGCAGGAAGAAATACTAGTCCAAAACGTAACCTGGTAGTAAACTAAATATGAGAAATCATAAAGATTTTATATCTATTGATTCTTTATTTTCAAAGTGGAAGAGATGTTGTGTATGCTCTTAGGTAACGTTTGGTCCTTGTTATCACAAAGACTTGCTTTGGGGTCCAGAGGAAAAAGATGCCTGCATTTATACTGTGCAGCCATTGTGTTTCACAGTGGCTTCAGGGAGGAAATAATAATACCTGTGCATTCTGGTAGTTTTTTGTCTACAAAAGTTTAAGTAGTTTGGAGGGGGATGCTATGTGTCAGTCACCATTTTGTGTTTAGGAGATTCAGTGATTCAAACACCTATATATTCAAAGGAAAAGAGCAGAAACAGAAACTCAATTATTGAAGCTCTATGTGCTAAAATCAAAGTGTGTGTGTGTGCTGTGTGTTAATCGCTCAGTCGTGTCCGACTCTTTGTGACCCCATAGACTGTGGCCGGCTAGGCTTCTCTGTCTATGGGATACTCCAGGCAAGAATACTGGAGTGAATTGACATTCCCATGGAGAAGCTGTATACAGTTAACAAAAACAAGACCAGGAGCTGACTGTGGCTCAGATCATGAACTCCTTATTGCCAAATTCAGATTTAAATTGAAGAAAGTAGGGAAAAGCACTAGACCATTCAGACATGACCTAAATCAAATCCCTTATGATTATACAGTGGAAATGAGAAATAGATTTAAAGGACTAGATCTGATAGATAGAGTGCCTGATGAACTCTGGACGGAGGTTCGTGACATTGTACAGGAGACAGGGACCAAGACCATCCCCATGGAAAAGAAATGCAAAAAAGAAAAATGGCTGTCTCAGAGGCCTTAGAAATAGCTGTGAAAAGAAGAGAAATGAAAAACAAAGGAGAAAAGGAAAGATATAAGCATCTGAATGCAGAGTTCCAAAGAATAGCAAGGAGAGATAAGAGAGCCTTCCTCAGCGATCAATGCAAAGAAATAGAGGAAAAAAACAGAATGGGAAAAACAAGAGATCTCTTCAAGAAAATTAGAGATTCCAAGGGAACATTTTATGCAAAGATGGGCTCGATAAAGAACAGAAATGGTATGGACCTAACAGAAGTAGAAGATATTAAGAAGAGGTGGCAAGAATACACAGAAGAACTGTACAAAAAATATCTTCACGACCAAGATAATCATGATAACGTGATCACTGATCTAGAGCCAGACATCTTGGAATATGAAGTCAAGTGGGCCTTAGAAAGCATCACTATGAACAAAGCTAGTGGAGGTGATGTAATTCCAGTTGAGCTATTTCAAATCTTGGAAGATGATGCTGTGAAAGTGCTGCACTCAATATGCCAGTAAATTTGGAAAACTCAGCAGTTTGGAAAACTCACAGGACTGGAAAAGGTCAGTCTTCATTCCAATCCAAAGAAAGGCAATGCCAAAGAATGCTCAGACTACCGCACAGTTGACCTCATCTCACACGCTAGTAAAGTCATGCTCAAAATTCTCCAAGCCAGGCTTCAGCAATATGTGAACCGTGAAATTCCAGATGTTCAAGCAGGTGTTAGAAAAGGCAGAGGCACCAGAGATCAAATTGCCAACATCTGCTGGATCATGGAGAAAGCAAGAGAGTTCCAGAAAAACATCTATTTCTGCTTCATTGACTATGACAAAGCCTTTGACTGTGTGGATCACAATAAACTGTGGAACATTCTGAAAGAGATGGGAATACCAGACCACCTGACCTGCCTCTTGAGAAACCTGTATGCAGGTCAGGAAGCAACAGTCAGAACTGGACATGGAACAACAGACTGGTTCCAAATAGGAAAAGGAGTACGTCAAGGCTGTATATTGTCACCCTGCTTATTTAACTTATATGCAGAGTACATCATGAGGAACGCTGGGCTGGAAGAAGCACAAGCTGGAATCAAGATTGCTGGGAGAAATATCAATAAGCTCAGATATGCAGATGACACCACTCTTATGGCAGAAAGTGAAGAGGAACTCAAAAGCCTCTTGATGAAAGTGAAAGAGGAGAGTGAAAACGTTGGCTTGAAGCTAAACATTCAGAAAATAAAGCTCATGGCATCTGGTCCCATCACTTTACAGGAAATAGATGGAAAAACAGTGGAAACAGTGTCAGACTTTATTTTTTTGGGCTCCAAAATCACTGCAGATGCTGATTGCAGCTATGAAATTAAAAGACACTTATTCCTTTGAAGAAAAGTTATGACCAACATAGATAGTATATTAAAAAGCAGAGACATTACTTTGCCAACAAAGGTCCGTCTAGTCAAGGCTTTGGCTTTTCCCGTGGTCATGTATGGATGTGAGAGTTGGACTGTGAAGAAAGCTGATCGCCGAAGAATTGATGCTTTTGAACTGTGGTGCTGGAGAAGACTCTTGAGAGTCCCTTGGACTGCAAGGAGATCCAACCAGTCCATTCTAAAGGAGATTAATCCTGGGTGTTCATTGGAAGGACTGATACTAAAGCTGAAACTCCAATCCTTTGGCCACCTCACGCGACGAGTTGACTCACTGGAAAAGAATCTGATGCTCTGAAGGATTGGGGGCCGGAGGAGAAGGGGATGACAGAGAATGAGATGGTTGGATGGCATCACCGAGTCTATGAACATGAGTTTGAGTGAACTCCAGGAGTTGGTGATGGACAGGGAGGCCTGGCGTGCTGTGATTCATGGGATTGCAACGAGTCGGACACGACTGAGCGACTGAACTGAACTGAACTGAGCTCTCCAGAGGAACTTCCAAATCCAGGGCTCAAACCCTGGTCTCCTGCATCCAGGCAGGTTCTTTACCATTTGAGCTACAGGGAAGTCCTGAAAGTCAAAGACCCACATAGAATTATACATATAATTTTTCCTCGTTTCATAAAAAAGGGGAATATGAGACAATTTATTAAAATAAATTATAAAATGCCTGTAAGGAACTGAGTGTGTTGGTTAGCTTTTTTAACAGGAAAATTATTTTTCTATCTGTTTTTTTGTGTCAAGGTTATCTTTCATTTGGTTCAATTCAGTTAAGTTCAGTCACTCCATCGTGTCCGACTCTGTGCGACCCTATGAATCACAGCACGCCAGGCCTCCCTGTCCATCAGCAACTCCCGGAGTTCACTCAAACTCATGTCCATCGAGTCGGTGATGCCATCCAGCCATCTCATTCTCTGTCGTTCCTGTCTCCTCCCACCCCCAGTCCCTCCTGGATTTTGTAATTTTGCATTGATCAAGAGACTGTTAGTTATTTTCAAAACTATGTATGCAAATTATGATTAAATTCTAGAGGATTTAAGCTTTTGAATATCATCTTAAAATAGGAATTATGGTACACTGAGATGATGATTAACTCATTATGAATAATTTATTTTATACCTTGAAACTCTGGGCAGAGCAAAGTTGATGTTACCTGAATTTTCAAGCAGATACCAGTCAAGATAGCAGGAAGTTCAAGTCCTATGTGTAGTATTGAATATTAAGTGAGAAATGTCATTACAAAAGTCCAGCATTTAATGTTTCTTATTTTATAATATTCATGCTAAAAATTCCCAGCTTGGGATGCTGAAAGAATTATAATGTTCAAACAGTGTTTTTATAGGAAACATATTTTAATTATTTTAGCTCTCCTGAAAGAAAAGGTAACCAAATCAACTTTGACTATGGTAGCTTTTATATTTTAAAAGCTTTTGACATTTATAATTAATCTTCTTTAAGCTGGTGAGTGAATATAACAATCTTCTGATTACAGATTTCAAATAATGGAGGCCATTAGACATAGGATTTGTCACGATCAAACAGCATGTCGTTTGTAGATTATGTTAAATTCTGAAGTCAAGGAGGAATATATTGGTCTACTTTTTGTCTATTTATTTATTTTATCCTTATGCATTTTGTTTAACTATCTAGCACTTACTATGTGCCTGACAATACTCTAAGTGTTTACAGTGACCCTATGAGGCAAGCACTATTGTGATCCTCATTTTATTGAAGAGGAATGTGGTTTAGTAAAAATAATATGAATTTTAGCAAGAAACAGACTTGAATTAAATTCTGAATCTACCACTTATTAACAATGTGTGTGTGTGTGTGTGTGTGTGTGTGTGTGTGCGCGCTAGTCAGTCGTTTTCAACTCTATGCAACCCCATGGACTGTAGCCCGTCAGGCTTCTCTGTCCATGGAATTCTCCAGGTGAGAATACTAGAGTCGGTTGCTATGCCCTACTCCAGGGTATCTTCCTGACCCAGGGATGGAACCCAGGTCTCTTGCATTGCAAACAGACTCTTTACCATCTGAGCTACCAGGGAACAACTAACAAGGTAGCCATGGGTATTTAATATGTGCTTATGTCCCTAAGCCTCAATTTACAAAATGAGGGAAGATACTTAATATTTTCCAGGCTTATTGTGAACATTAAATCAAAATATTGCAAAGTACCTAGCACAGTTTCTGGTACATCATAACTTCTCAATACAGATTAATTTTCTTCCCATTCACTTTAGCTTTGCATTAGTCAAGACTCTTAGTTACAAGTGGTGGAAACCTTCATCAAAAAGGATCTTAAAAAAAAGAATATGTTCATTCAGTGGCCTTAACTGAAAGGGCAATGGTTGTAATGGCTCTAAGGTAAGCAGCGGGCACCCCTGTACCATAAGGTCCAGTTGCTGGTTATAATACTCTATGTTTCATTGGTGGTTCTCATGTTTTGGGGTGAGTACCCCAAGGGCATTTCCTTTCTTTTCATATGCAAAAAAGGAAAAAGGGAATCTAATCATTGGGATGGCCAAGGGCAGGTGGATTCTTCAAATTTTCCTTTAAGGCCTTGAAGGCTGTGTCATGTGTTTTTTCCCATAAAACTGGATTACAGTTGTAACTATTTATTAAAACATATAGGGGTTTGGCCATAAGAGAGAAATTTTGAATCAGATTTCATCAAAAAGCAAGTTGCTCAAGAAAACCTCTCAGTTGGTCCTTAGTTTTGGGAAACACAGGACAATGTCTGGATCTAGCTGTAGCCCTTATTCTGATATTCTAAATATCAAACCTGGGTTTGGCGATGCTCTGTGACAATCTATAGGGGTCCGATGGGGTGAGAGGTGGGATGGAGGTTCGGGGGGGCATATGTATACCTATTGCTGATTCATGTTGATGTATGGCAGAAAGCAATAAAATATTGTAAAGCAATTATCCTTCATTTAGGAAAACAAACAAACAAACCTGAGTCTGGGAATAATGCAGGGGTTTTTTTTTTTTTGGTGACCTTGGTTCCTTAAGGCTGAAAGCTTTAGCATGTGGTGGCTCTTTTCCTGTGAGGCAACATAAGAAGTAGAGCAAAGAAGCAAATCATCTACATATTACAACAAAGCAGAATCCCTGGGGAATTTTATATCATCCAGATCAGCCTTCAGGATTTGTGAGAAATAAGGAGTTTCAGTACAACTCTGAGGGATGACTGTCTAGGCGAAATGTTTTTCTCCCAAGTGAATGCAAGAAAGGTATATTGGCGAGCTTCATCAATTAGAATACTAAAGAATGCAATGAACAAATCAATTACAGTAAAGAATTTGCTTCCAGTGGGAGTGGATTTTGGTAGCCTATGAGAGTCAGCGACAACAGGATTTGGAAGGATAACGATGTTGCTTATTGCTTGGAGGTGCTGTAGATCTTCTCACCAGTAAATAGGGGTGTTATAGGGACTAGTACAATGGATAATGAGGCCTTGAGCCTTGTAATCTTCTATTATGGACTTATGCCTTGAAGGCTTTTTACTGATAGAGTATTGATTAATTCTGGGAAAA
The DNA here is from genome assembly GCF_049115385.1 of Moschus berezovskii. Classification (NCBI taxonomy): domain Eukaryota; kingdom Metazoa; phylum Chordata; class Mammalia; order Artiodactyla; family Moschidae; genus Moschus; species Moschus berezovskii. Next base: position 84,814,366 of record NC_142488.1, on the reverse strand, counting down.
GGTTCTATTTGAGGGTCTATTTGAATTTTGTTGGGAGGTTTGCTGTGAATCTTGCCAACATCAGTTAGAGATTTTGCCCATAAGGAGAATGGTAGTGGTAGTGTTAGTTGCTCAGTCGTGTTCGACTCTGTGACCTCACGGATTGTAGTCCTCCAGGCTCCTCTGTCCATGGGATTCTCCAGGCAAGAATACCGGAGTGCATTGCCATTCACTTACCCAGAGGATCTTCCTGACACAGGGATTGAACGCAGGTCTTCTGAATTGCACTTGATTCTTTACTGTTTGAGCTACACGAAAAGAAAGTGGTAGCTGGTTTAGTAGGGACAAATGATCAGTGTTTCCAGAATCAGCTCTAGTGTCATCAGAGACGAACAAGTAAAAGATGCCAAAGGGTCATTTAATTCACTTGCCTGGTTACTTTGATGAAAACTATCAATTTCTAAAATGATTTCCCCCTTTTGGGAGAAATAAATTCTGGCATGATATTTCTGTAAGAAATCCTGGTCTAATAAATGGACAGACATGGAAAAACTAAGGGGACAATGGTGTGTATCTTTCAAAGAGCCTAAACAAAAGGGAGTGGGGTTCACAGACAGAAACCTCTGGAGATTTATTAGAGAACCCCATTCTTTGAATTGTTTTAATACTCTCAGGGGGCTTCCCAGGTGGCTCAGTGGGTAAAGAATCTGTCTGCCAATGCAGGAGATGTAGTTGATATGGGTTCAATCCCTGGATCAGGAAGATCCGCCAGAAGAGGGCATGGTAATCCACTCCAGTATTCTTGGCTGGAGAATCCCATGGATAAAGAGATCTTGTGGGTTACAGTCCATAGGGTCGCAAAGAGTCTGACATGAATGAAGTGACTGAGAACAAGCACGAGTACTCTGAGGCAGTGGCTGCTTTACTGCAGAGGATTTGAGCACTGAGTGTGTGACTCTGGTGTCAGTTAGGACCGGAAGAGATTCATCCCCAATATAGGAAAATGTTTTCCCAAGCAGATTAAGAAGGAAGATTGGGAAGGGCCCTTGTAGTTCCTTGGAGAATTAAGAGGATGTTACAAAGGCTGGTTAGAGACTTGAAGATGCTTAAAATTCTTAAATTGGTTAACAATCTATTTTCCAGTGTGCTGGCTCTTTGCAACAGTAGCAGAATCTAGAGGGGTTTTGGTTTCTTTTAGCAGCCTTCATTTGCTCAAGTTGAAGACAAGAGTTTTGGTGACAGAGAAGGGAAGGAGGTGAAATTTGAGACAAAGAAGCCAGGGAAGAAGAGCCCGAGGCTTTGGGAGTCATTTTATTATTTATCATTTTGCCTGTTTGTCTCAGCTAATCTTAAAATGTTATTTTGTAGAGAGGCAATTTCAGCCTCAAAATACCAATCGAACTAAGGATTCCACTCAGTTCTAGGAAGTAACTCACTTCAGTTTTAGGGAAATAAAGTCCAATTCAGATTTAAGTTAATTAAATTTGAGGACTTCAAAAGTTCTCCATAATGGCCACAGATTTTCTAAATTGCCCTTGGTCAGGTTGGTCTATTTTCTTAGAAATGTGCATGAGGAAGGACTCAGGTTGTTGTTGTTTTTATTTTTTTAACATTAAATGGATTGAGGTCTGTGTAGGGAGGCACCCTTAAAATACTTAAGATAACCATGATCCCATTTCCTAGAGGTTTTTCCTCTAAAGAGCAATTGCCCATATAATGAATCAGTGGGAAAACCAGGACTAGAATCAAGATTTTGCACTCCAAATTTATTTAAAAAAAAAAAGCAATTGTCCAACAGCTTAAATGGCTTACAAACACCACAAAGGGCTCAATTCAAATAGCTTGCAAGCCAATACCAGATGGTCTTAGGGAGAGAGCTTGGTCCCAGAGCCAGGCCAAAGCCTGTCTCCAAAGGACTAGGCCAAAGACTGAAAAACCCATCCCTGTTTCAGAGAAACAAGAGCTGTTCCTGAAAGGGTCAAAGGCTGTCCTGTTTCAGTCAGACAGTCTGTTCCCAAAGCAGAGTGAAGTATTAATACCAAATGAGAATTTGCATACAGGCAAGGGTTTAACCACAAGACAAAATTTTTGAATGGATCTCAAGTAAATGCTTACTTTGCTTGCTGTATGGCTTTGCTTTAGTCATGTCACACTCTGTGCAACCCTATAGACTGTAGCCTGCCAGTTTCCTCTGCCCATGGGATTCTCCATGCAAGAATACTGGAGTAGGTTGCCATTAGCTAGTTAGAATAGGAAAAAGGAGTCCAGAATGGCGGTGGCTAAAAGACAAGGAAGGGGAAAGACGATGAAAATAGAACAAAGGAAGGCAGAGTGTTGTAGCCATGCGTTCCGGGAAACAAACTCAGAAGGACAATGCAGATAGTGGAGTGCAGTATATTACACTGGCAGGCCCATGGCAGAGTCTCCTCTTAGCCAAAGACTCCAACCAGTTTTTGTGAAAACCTTATATACCCTAAGTGTATGTGCCCAAACCCACCTCCCCAAATTCCCTGAAACTAGTCTGAACAAAGGAAAAGAAAGATACAATCAAAGTTAACACGTGATTCATGTGCCTTTGGCCTAGGTAGTTCAGTTCAGTTCAGTTCAGTCACTCAGTCGTGTCCGATTCTTTGAGACCCCATGAAGCACAGTACGCCAGGTCTCCCTGTCCATCACCAACTCCTGGAGTCTACCCAAATCCCTGTCCATTGAGTCGGTGATGCCATCCAACAATCTCATCCTTTATCGTCCCTTCTCCTCCTGCCCACAATCTTTCCCAACATCAGGGTCTTTTCAAATGTGTCAGCTCTTTGCATCAGGTGGCCAAAGTATTGCAGTTTCAGCTTTAGCATCAGTCCTTCCAATGAAAATCCAGGACTGATCTCCTTTAGGATGGACTGGTTGGATCCCCTTGCAGTCCAAGGGACCCTCAAGAGTCTTCTCCAACACCACTGTTCAAAAGCACCGATTCTTTGGCGCTTTCTTTATAGTGCAACTTGTGCATCCATAGATGACTACTGGAAAAAACATAGCCTTGACTAGATGGACCTTTGTTGACAAAGTAATGTCTCTGCTTTTTAATATGCTATCTAGGTTGGTCATAACTTTCCTTCCAAGGAGTAAGCGTCTTTTAATTTTATGGCTGCAGTCACCATCTGCAGTCATTTTGGAGCCCCTCAAAATAAAGTCTGACATTGTTTCCACTATTTCCCCATCTATTTGACATGAAGTGATGGGACCAGATGCCATGATCTTAGTTTTCTGAGAATGTTGAGCTTTAAGCCAACTTTTTCACTCTTCTCTTTCACTTTCATCAAGAGGGTCTTTAGTTCTTCTTCACTTTCTGCCATAAGGGTAGTGTCATCTGCATATCTGAGGTTACTGATATTTCTCCTGGAAATCTTGATTCCAGCTTGTGCTTCCTCCAGCCCAGTGTTTCTCATGATGTACTCTTCATATAAGTTAAATAAGCAGGGTGACAATATACAGCCTTGACGTACTCCTTTTCCTATTTGGAACCAGTCTGTTGTTCCATGTCCATTCTAACCGTTGCTTCCTGATCTGCATACAGCCTAGGTAGTTAACAGTGGACTATCAATTAGCCTGTGGTCATACCCCAATAAGCATCATAGAATTTATGATTCTATTTGGTTACACAGATAATTAGGGTATTCTTTTAGGCAATGGAGAGGCTAGGTATGAGCCCTGAGTCTCTTCCATGGGGCAGGGGGGGCGGTGTTCTGGTTTTCCAGCTGGTATGTAGTTTCCATAGATACTAGGCATATAGCTCAAAGTCCACAGTCTGGCCCAATATGGAGTACTGCTTTTAAGATGGAACCTGTTCTGTCTGTTTCCTCCTTCATTTCCCCCTCTTGATGCTCTTAACTCATAGTATGAACATCACTCATAGGGATATATTGCACCCTTGCTCTCTGACTGCCAATTTGAAAGAATGACACCAACCTTTTGGTTACAAAGTTCGTAATACATTGTGAAATGCAGGATCCACAATGCAGAACTATCAAGGCAACTATAACAATGGTAAATATAATTTTCCACCAAATCACCCTTCATCCAAGATAGGACCGAAGTCCAGAAAGGAATGTTTTCATTTGACATTGTTTTTACCTGGTTTTTCATGTCATCTAAAGCAGCTGATATGCTGCCAGATAAATCAGGAATATGTATACAACATTCCACCTTAATTATAGCACAGGTCCCTCCTTGAGTAGCTGTGAGCATGTCCAAATCCATTCTATTTTGAATTGCCGCTTTTCTCTTTTGGATTTGCTTTTCATTGAATGCTTGGATGGCTTTAGCACTATCTCAACATTTAGAAAACCTAAGATCATGGCATCTGGTCCCATCACTTCATGGGAAATAGATGGAAAAACAGTGGAAACAGTGTCAAACTTTATTTTTGGGGGCTCCAAAATCACTGCGGATGCTGACTGCAGCCATGAAATTAAAAGACACTTACTCCTTGGGAGGAAAGTTATGACCAACCTAGATAGCATATTAAAAAATAAAGACATTACTTTGCCAACAAGGGTCCGTCTAGTCAAGGCTATGGATTTCCAGTGGTCATGTATGAGTGTGAGAATTGGACTGTGAAGAAAGCTGATCGCTGAAGAATTGGTGCTTTTAAACTGTGGTGTTGGAGAAGACTCTTGAGAGTCCCTTGGACTGCAAGGAGATCCAACCAGTCCATTCTAAAGGGGATCAGTCCTGGGTGTTCATTGGAAAGACTGATGCTAAAGCTGAAACTCCAATACTTTGGTTACCTCATGTGAAGGGTTGACTCACTGGAAACGACTCCGATGCTGGGAGGGATTGGGGGCAGGAGGAGAAGGGGACGACAGAGAATGAGATGGCTGGATGGCATCACCGACTCGATGGAGGTGAGTTTGAGTGAACTCCGGGAGTTGGTGATGGACAGGGAGGCCTGGCGTGCTGTGATTCATGAGGTCGCAGAGAGTCGGACACGACTGAGTGACTGAACTGAACTGAACTGTGGAGGGCCTGTTTTGTGAAATTACTCAAGACTTCTACTTTAATCATAATGTCTGTTGTCCCTGTGGAAGGTATGAATAAGGCAGCAATATACTCATACCATTGAAACACAGACCTTGTCCACCTAGCATGTAAATAAGTAGATTTACCAGGGCTTGTTGTAGATTAGGCTTTATGATGCCATGGGCAAAAGCGAATCACAGTGTGCAGCGGCCTACCCAGCCGATTGGTAACCAAGGTCAATGGTTAGGCCCATAAAACCATTGTGTTCTGTTTGGCACCACCCAGTGATTCCAGGGTTGTATTTCCAATCAGAGCCTGGCCAATGGATGGACTGGCTGGAGTGGTATGTGACCTCAAATATTCATTTACATTGTTTGGGGGATAGATACCCCATATATTTTAGTTCTTTTGAGTCTAATGGACGGTCACTATACCCTACCCTTTGTTCTTTTTGTTCCCAGCATATAGCAGCGGGAGTAATTAAGTCATCATTTTCTGGAGTCATCCAGAAATATTCATCCCAGACTTGGTAGAATTCCTCAACATACCTAGAGGCCTGTCCTCCCTTGCTGGTCAGGGAGCTTTTTTCATTTTTGTTCTTTAAATATGAGGAAAAAGATTTTGTTACTTCTATGAAACTGGTGTTTACATCAAATGTAACCCCATGGCCCGAGTCTATCGACTGTAGGTCTGGCTTACACCAAGAGAGCAGGGAGAGATTATGATTGACAAGAGAAAGGAAAGTCTCTTTTTGTCATCTCAGAAAAGAGCAGAGTGGTTTAAAATCTCCTTGGCCGAGTGGTGACACCCACCAAGGAAGTCCATCCATCACAGACAGAGGCATAGCCCCACATATGCAGCAGTTGAAGGTGTTTTAGAAGTCTGCCTAGCAATGTGTCCATGAGATGAAAAAATTGACCTGAGTTGAAACAGAAATTAAATTCAAAATCACGTTGATGAGGCCAAGCAGCAGGGGTTGATTATGCGGCTTCATCCTGAAGGGGCTTGTCCGGGGTCTTCTTTTCCTTCTTCTTCTTAAGGATGATCTTAGTCTCTCGAGGGTCAGTGGGGTTCCTCTGCGCAGTCCACTCAGCGTTTTCTGGGTCTGTGTGGTATGTTCTCTTCATCCTCATGTGGTGGATCCAGGGAGTGACACCTGCAACTTTAACTGCTGTAGGAGTGGTTAGAACAACCATATACGGACCCTTCCAATGTTTCCAGTCCTTGACCCACACCTAATCCTTGGGCACATATTCGTGAATCTGTTCCCCAAGGGGGAACGGCACCCTTTCTTGTATAGACTTAGTTACCTGAATTATTACCTTACCCAGTTGTTCTATATGTTGTGAAATCTCATCTCCCCTTACCTGACACAAATATGTTGACACCTGTTTTATTACGGGAGGGGGCCTCCCATACACAATGTCGTATGGAGCATAGCCACGGGACCATGGAGTCATCCTGAGTCTGAGCAGAGCCATAGGAAACAAGTCCACCCAGGAGCAGTCAGTCTCTATGATCCACTTGGAGAGTGTCTTTTTAAGTGTCCAGTTGGTTACTTCCACCATCCCAGAACTCTGGGGCCTATATGCTGTATGTAATTTCCACTTGATGTTTATTTTATTTTTTATTGGAGGCTAATTATTTTACAATATTATATTGGTTGGTTTTGCCATACGTTGACATGAATCCGCCCCGGGTGTACATGAGTTCCCCTTCTTGAACCCCCCTCCCACCTCCCTCCTCCCCTTATCCTCCCTCTGGGTCATCCCCGTGCACCAGCCCCGAGCATCCTGTATCATGTGCCGAATCTGGACTGCTGATTCGATTCACATATGATAATATACATGTTTCAATGCCATTCTCCCATATCATCCCACCCTCACCCTATCCCACATAGTCCCAAAGACTGTTCTAAACATCTGTGTCTCTTTTGCTGTCTCGTATACAGGGTTATCATTTCCATCTTTCTAAATTCCATATATATGCGTTAGTATACTGTATTGGTGTTTTTCTTTCTGGATTACTTCACTCTGTATAATAGGCTCCAGGTTCATCCACCTCATGAGAACTGATTCAAATGCATTCTTTTTAATGGCTGAGTAATACTCCATTGTGTATAGGTACCAAAGCTTTCTTATCCATTCGTCTGCAGATGGACATCTAGGTTGCTTACATGTCCTGGCTATTATAAACAGTGCTGCGATGAATATTGGAGTACATGTGTCTCTTTCCATTCTGGTTTCCTCGGTGTGTATACCCAGGATTGCGATTACTGGATCATATGGCAGTTCTATTTCCAGTTTTTTAAGGAATCTCCACACTGTTTGCCATAGTGGCTGTACTAGTTTGCATTCCCACCAACAGTGTAAGAGGGTTCTCTTCTCTCCATACACTCTCCAGCATTATTTGCATGTAGACTTTTGGATAGCAGCCATTCTGACTGGCGTGAAATGGTATCTCATTGTGGTTTTGATTTGCATTTCTCTGATGATGAGTGATGTTGAGCATTTTTTCATGTGTTTTTTAGCCATCTGTATGTCTTTTTTGGAGAAATGTCTGTTTAGCTCTTTGGCCCATTTTTTGATTGGATCGTTTATTTTTCTGGAGTTGAGTTGAAGGAACTGCTTGTATATTTTGGAGATGAAATCTTTGTCAGTTGTTTCATTTGCTCAGATTTTCTCCCATTCTGCAGGCTGTCTTTTCACCTTGCTTATAGTTTCCTTTGCTGTGCAGAAGCTTTTAATTTTAATTAGGTCCCATTTGTTTATTTTTGCTTTTATTTCCAGTATTCTGGGAGGTGGGTCATGGAGGATCCTGCTGTGATTTATGTCGGAGAGTGTTTTGCCTATGTTCTCCTCTAGGAGTTTTATAGTTTCTGGTCTTATATTTAGCTCTCTAATCCATTTTGAGTTTATCTTTGTGTATGGTGTTGCTGTTGCTGCTGCTGCTCAGTCACTTCAGTCGTGTCCGACTCTGTGTGACCCCATAGACGGAAGCCCACCAGGCTCCCCCATCCCTGGGATTCTCCAGGCAAGAACACTGGAGTGCGTTGCCATAGGAAATGTTCTAGTTTCATTCTTTTACAAGTGGCTGACCAGTTTTCCCAGCACCACTTGTTAAAGATAATGTCGTTTCTCCATTTTATATTTCTGCCTCCTTTGTCAAAGATAAGGTGTCCAATAGTGCATGGATTTATCTCTGGGCTTTCTATTTTGTTCCATTGATCTATATTTCTGTCTTTATGCCAGTACCATACTGTCCTGATGACGGTGGCTTTGTAGTAGAGCCTGAAGTCCGGCAGGTTTATTCCCCCAGTTCCATTTTTCTTCCTCAAGATTGCTTTGGCTATTCAAGGATTTTTGTATTTCCATACAAATTGTGAGATTATTTGTTCTAGTTCTGTGAAAAATATCGTTGGTAACTTGATAGGGATTGCATTGAATGCATAAATTACTTTGGGTAGTATACTCATTTTTACAATATTTATTCTTCCAATCCATGAACACGGTATATTTCTCCATCTATTAGTGTCCTCTTTGATTACTTTCACCAGTGTTTTATAGCTCTCTATGTACAGGTCTTTTGTTTCTTTAGGTGGATATATTCCTAAGTATTTTATTCTTATCATTGCAACAATGAATGGAATAGTTTCCTTAATATCACTTTCTCTTTTCTCAGTATTAGTGTATATGAATGCAAGGGATTTCTGCGTGTTGATTTATATCCTGCAAATTTACTGTATTCATTGACTATCTCTAGTAGTTTTCTGGTAGAGTCTTTAAGGTTTTCTGTATAGAGGATCATGTCATCAGCGAACAGTGAAAGTTTTACTTCTTCTTTTCCAATTTGGATTCCTTTTATGTCTTTTTCTGCTCTGATTGCTGTGGCCAAAACTCCCAGAAGTATGTTGAATAGTAGTGGTGAGAGTGGGCACCCTTATCTTATTCCTGACTGTAGAGGAAATGCTTTTAGTTTTTCACCACTGAGGATAATGTTTGCTGTTGGTTTGTCATATATAGTTTTTATTATGTTGAGGTATGTTCCTTCTAGTCCCACCTTCTGCAGGGCTTTATCATAAATGGATGTTGAATTTTGTCGAAGGCTTTCTCTGCCTCTATTGAGATAATCATATGATTTTTATTTTTCAGTTTGTTAATGTGGTGTATTACATTGTCTGATTTGCGGATATTGAAGAATCCTTGCATTCCTGGGATAAAGCCCACTTGGACATGATGTATATCTTCTTAATGTGTTGTTGGATTCTGATTGCTAGAATTTTGTTCAGGATTTTTGCATCTATGTTCATCAGTGATATTGGCCTGTAGTTTTCTTTTTCTGTTGGGTCTTTACCAGGTTTTGGGATTAGGGTGATGGTCACCTCATAGACGGAGAAGGCAATGGCAAGCCACTCCGGTACTATTGCCTAGAAAATCCCATGGATGGAGGAGCCTGGTAGGCTGTAGTCCATGGGTCGCTAAGGGTCGGACACGACCGAGTGACTTCACTTTCACTTTTCACTTTCACACATTGGAGAAGGAAATGGCAACCCACTCCAGTGTTCTTGCCTGGAGAATCCCAGGGATGGGGTAGCCTGGTGGGCTTCCGCCTGTGGGGTCGCACAGAGTCGGACACGACTGAAGTGACTTAGCAGCTTAGCAGCACCTCATAGAATGAGTTTGGAAGTTTCCCTTCCTCAGCAATTTTCTGGAAGCATTTGAGTAGAATAGGTGTTAGCTCTTCTCTAAATTTTTGGTAGAATTCAGCTGTGAAGCCGTCTGGACCTGGGCTTTTGTTTGCTGCAAGATTTCTGATTACAGCTTCTATTTCCGTGCTTGTGATGGGTCTGTTAGATTTTCTATTTCTTCCTGGCTCAGTTTTGGAAAGTTGTACTTTTCTAAGAATTTGTCCATTTCTTCCAAGTTGTCCATTTTATAGCCATATAATTGCTGATAGTCTCTTATGATCCTTTGTATTTCTGTGTTGTCGTTTGTGATCTCTCCATTTTCATTTCTAATTTTATTGATTTGGTTTTTCTCCCTTTGTTTCTTGATGAGTCTGGGTAGTGGTTTGTCAATTTTATTTACCCTCTAAAGGAACCAGCTTTTGGATTTGTTGATTTTTGGTATGGTCTCTTTTGTTTCTTTTGCATTTATTTCTGCCTTAATTTTTAAGATTTGTTTCCTTCTACTAAACCTGGGGTTCTTCATTTCTTCCTTTTCTAGTTTCTGCATGTGTAGAGTTAGGTTATTTTGTTGACTTTTTTCTTGTTTCTTCAGGTGTGCCTGTATTGCTATGAACCTTCCCCTTAGCACTGCTTTTACAGTGTCCCAGAGGTTTTGGGTTGTTGTGTTTTCATTTTCATTCATTTCTATGCATATTTTGATTTCTCTTTTGATATCTTCTATGATTTGTTCATTATTCAGCAGTGTGTTGTTCAGCCTCCATATGTTGGCATTTTTAATAGTTTTTCTCCTGTAATTGAGATCTAATCTTACTGCATTGTGGTCAGAAACGATGCTTGGAATGATTTCAATTTTTATGAATTTACCAAGGCTAGATTTATAGCCCAGGATGTGATCTATCCTGGAAAATGTTCCATGTGCGCTTGAGAAAAAGGTGATATTCATTTTTTTGGGGGTGAAATGTCCTATAGATATCTGTTTGGTCTAACTGGTCTATTGTATCATTTAAAATTTGTGTTTCCTTGTTAATTTTCTGTTTAGTTGATCTATCCACAGGTGTGAGTGGGGTATTAAAGTCTTCCACTATTATTGCGTTGTTGTTAATTTCCCCTTTCATACTTGTTAGTAATTGTCTTACATACTGCAGTGCTCCTATGTTGGGTGCATAAATATTTATAATTGTTATATCTTCTTCTTGGATTGATGCTTTGATCATTATGTAGTTTCCTTCTTTGTCTCTTTTCACAGCCTTTGTTTAAAAATCTATTTTATCTGATATGAGTATTGCTACTCCTGCTTTCTTTTGGTCTCTATTTGCGTGGAATACCTTTTTCCAGCCCTTCACTTTCAGTCTGTATGTGTCCCTCGATTTGAGGTGGGTCTCTTGTAGACAACATATATGGGGGTCTTGTTTTTGTATCCATTCAGCCAGCCTTTGTCTTTTGGTTGGGGCATTCAACCCATTTACGTTTAAGGTAATTATTGATAAGTATGATCCCGTTTTCGTTTTCTTTATTGTTTTGTGTTCGAGTTTATACACCCTTTCTGTGTTTCCTAGAGAAGATCCTTTAACCATTGTTGAAGAGCTGGTTTGGTGATGCTAAGTTCTCTCAGCTTTTGCTTGTCTGTAAAGCTTTTGATTTCTCCTTCATATTTGAATGAGATCCTTGCTGGGGACAGTAATCTGGGCTGTAGGTTAATTTCTTTCATCACTTTTAGTATGTCTTGCCATTCCCTCCTGGCCTGAAGAGTTTCTGTTGAAAGGTCAGGTTTTATCCTTATGGGAATCCCCTTGTGTGTTATTTGTTGCTTTTCTCTTGCTGCTTTTAATATTTGCTCTTTGTGTTTTATCTTTGTTAATTTGATTAATATGTGTCTTGGAGTATTTCGCCTTGGGTTTATCCTTTTAGGGACTCTCTGTGTTTCTTGGACTTGGGTGATTATTTCCTTCCCCTTTTTAAGGAAGTTTTCAGCTATTATCTCCCCAAGTATTCTCTCATGGTCTTTCTTTTTGTCTTCTTCTTCTGGGACTCCTATGATTCGAATGTTGGGGCGTTTAACATTGTCCCATATGTCTCTAATATTGTCCTCATTTCTTTTAATTCATTTTTCTTTTTTTCCTCTCTGTTTCCTTTATTTCTACAATGCTATTTTCTAGCTCGCTTATCCTGTCTTTTGCCTCTGTTATTCTACTGTTTGTTCCCTCCAGAGTATTTCTGATCTCATCTATCTTGTTATTCATTGTATGTTGACTCTTTTTTATTTCCTCTAAATACTTATTAAACCTTTCTTACATTTTCTCAATCCTTTTCTCCAGGTTATTTATCTGTACCTCCAGTTTGCTTTCAAGATTTTGAATCATTTTCACCATCAAAATTAGAAATTCTTTATCAGGTAGATTCCCTATATCTTCCTCTTTTGTTTGTGTTGGTGGGCATTGATCTTGTTCCTTTACTTGCTGAGTATTTCTCTGCCTCTTCATCTTGCTTATATTGCTTTTCTTGGGGTGGCCTTTCTGTCTTCTGGCAGTTTGTGGAGTTCTCTTTATTATATAGTTTCCTCGCTGTGTGTGGGGTTGGACGGGTGACTTGTCAAGGTTCCCTGGTTAGGGAAGCTTGTGTCGGTGTTCTGGTGGGTGGAGCTGGATTTCTTCTCTCTGGAGTGCAATGAAGTGTCCAGTAATGAATTATGAGATGTCAGTGCGTTTGGAGTGACTTTGGGCAGCCTGTATATTGATGCTTAGGGCTATTTTCCTGTGTTGCTGGAGAATGTGGGTGGTATGTCTTGCTCTGGAACTTGACCCTTTGGTGGTGCTTGGTTTCAGTGTAGGTATGGAGGTGTTTGATGAGCTCCTATAGATTAATGTTCCCTGGAGTCAGGAGTTCTCTGTTATTCTCAGGATTTGGGCTTAAGCCTCTTGCCTCTGGTTTTTGGTTTTATTCTTGGAGTAGCCTCTAGACTTCTCTTTCTGTCATTTCCAAGGTGGTTCCCTTTGTTTTAGCTTCTGTTTGCTGGTCTCTTCAGTGTCTAATTTCGGCCCTGACAGTAGGGGGCGGTGGTGGACACTTTTTAAGGCTCAATTGTTCAGTCCTGTTCTGGGAAGGGAGAAACGCTGCAGACAAATATCTCTGGCGTCTGTGGGGAGTGCTTGCAGTGTCTCGGCCACACTGGGTTTGCCCCTGCTCACGGTGCATGTGCTGTCCCAGTCTACACTGCACAGGCTCTAGGTTGCTCTTCCGGGAACTGTCTGAGGTTGGCGCTGGGTTGTATGTACTTCCCAGGTCTGAGTGGCTCAGGTTCAGGTACTCAGATGCTCCACAAAGGCGCAGACTTGGTTGGGCCTGCGTTTTGTGCCTCCCTAGTCCGAGCAGCTCAGGTGACCAGGTGTTTGGTGATTGCAGTTGCTGCGACTTATCACCTTCCCGGTCCCTCCCGCTTGTTTTTCTGGGTGTACAGACAGCGCACCTTCTCAGGCGGATGTTGACTGGTCAGAAACCCATGAAGTCTTGGTTAGCAACGAAGCCTGCCTGCAGTTTGGTATTGGATGCCTCTCTGGGGCCGCAATTGCCCCCTTCTGTCTCGCAGGTGATGTGCCAATCACAGCCGTCTACCTCTGCTCAGTGCTTTGTCCTGTGAGTGGGGCTGGCGGAGTCTTAAGTTAGGGCTTTTCGCCTTTTCGCAGGGTAGCTATCCCACAGTCTGCTTTGGTATCCCCAGTTAATTCTCTCAGATTGCCCTCCCAGCATTCAGGCTCAATCTTTTCTCTAAGCAGTTCAGCCGGCTCCTCCCTGCCCAGCCCCCGCTTGCTAATGGCGTATGCAGGCGTCTGCACTGCTTCTCCCGTGGGAGTTACAGTTTGGCGGGTAATCTGTGGGTTTTAATTATTTCTTTCTTTTTCCTCCCGGTTATGTGGCCCTCTGAGGTTCCAAGGCTCGCCACAGACTTGCCAGTGAGAGTGTTTCCTGGTGTTTGGAAACTTCTCTCTTTTTTAAGCCTCCGTTCCCAGGACGGAGCTCCATTCCTACCTCTTTTGACTCTCTTTTTATCTTTTATGTTTTTTCCTACCTCCTTTCGAAGACAATGGGCTGCTTTTCTGGGTGCCTGATGTCCTCTGACAGCATTCAGAAGTTGTTTTGTGGAATTCACTAAGCGTTCAAATGTTCTTTTGATGAATTTGTTGGGGAGAAAGTGGTCTCGCCATCCTATTCCTCCGCCACCTTGCTCCCTCCTCTCCTCCACTTGATATTTAAAGTTTTGTTTGTTTGTTGTACTAAATCAGCTATTGAAGCTGGGCCACTCTCTGATCCAATGCTGGTAGGAAATCCAAATCTGGGAACTATCTCCCTAAACAGGCACCGGGCTACTTCTGATGCTCTTTCAGTCCAGGTAGGTAAAGCTTCTACCCATCCTGAGAATGTACATACCATGACTAGCAGGTAACGGTAGTGTCGGTGAGGTTTCATTTCAGTGAAGTCCACTTCCAGGTGTTCAAAGGGTAAAAGTACCTTTTAGTTGAATCCCCAGACGTTTCTGTCTGTATCGAGAGGCAGCATTGACCTGTGAGCAGGCAGTGCAGTTCTGAGATTGTGTCCTGCATAGGGAAGAGAGGTGGGGAACCAAGAAATATTTTCAAATTAGCTCTTCCAGTTTATCATGGCCTAGGTGGGTCACTTGGTGTGTTTGGCTTACCAGAGTGGGTGCCAGCTCCTCCGGTACCAATAATTTGTTACTTGGCAATTCCCACCAACCCTTTTCAGTCTTGATGGCCCCTTCCGCTTTGGCTAGTTGGTTTTGGGCTTCACTGTATTTTGGAGAGTCCAGCGTTAGCTCAGGCAGCTCTGCCAATGTGAGAGCTTTAATAGGGGCTTCTCTTGTCACCCCCAAGCCCTTGGCTGCTTGTTTGGTGGTCTCATCTGCCAGTCTGTTTCCCTGAGCTAGAGGGGTATCCTCTTTTTGATGTCCTTGACAGTGTATGATTGCAACCCTTTCTGGTTCCCAGGCAGCATTGAATAGGGTCTTAATTTCTTCCTTATTTTTAATATCTTTTCCACTAGCTATCAAAAGGCCTCTCTCCTTATACAAAGACCTGTTTACAAGTAGTGTGGCAAAAGCATACCTGGAGTCTGTGTAAGTGTTTGTCTTCTTACCTTTTGACAGCTGGAGGGCCTGCGTTAGAGCATGTAGAGCAGACCAATGTGATGGCAGAGAGTTAGCCTCAACGATGGTTTCTTCCATGACTACTGCATATCCCGACAGTCGTTGTCCTTGTTTCACAAGGCCAGTGCCATTAGTGTACAGAACCAAATCTGGGTCTGGGATTGACTGGTCTCTCAAGTCAGGTCTGCTGGCATATTTCCTTGCAATCATGTGAGGGCCCACATTCTCCCACAGGAAGGAGAGTGGCCGGATTCAGGGCCTGACAAGGCTCAGTAGTAACATAGGGGTTCTCACGTAACAGTCCCTGGTATTGAGTAATCCGGGATGTCAACAGCCATTTATGGAAGTCCCCTCACAGGAGAGTGTTGACCTCATGCAGGACTTTTACTACCAAATCTTTGCCCAAAGTCAGATTGGTTGTCTCCCGAACCAGTAAGGCAACTGTAGCAACTGCCTATCGGTGTTTGGGCGCCACTTACTGGGGACTTGCCTCGATATGGCCCAGGGTATCCTCGGGATGAACGGCGTCGGCGTCAGTGAGAGAGAGAGAAAGAGAGAGAGAGACAGAGGCTGATAATTCCTTGGTTTACGCAGGAAACCAATAAAACCCCAGCATGGGATTTGCTCTGTTTACGTAGGCCGCAGGCACCCTCTCGAATCACTGGAGGCACCCCACCAGGGCACCCCCTTGAGTGGGTCTTAGAAGCCCAGGTAGATAAGTAAACACAGAGGGCCCAGCGCTCCAAGGATCTCAACCAGAAAAAGGAGAATAGAGAAAAGGATGGAAAAAGAGAAAGAATGACACGGGGAGACCAAGCTTCAGTGAGCAAGGCCCCAAACTTTATTTTCCAGGGCTGCTTTTATACCCTAAGTTGTGCACATAAAAAATAGAGAAAGGGAGGTATAGAGTCACGCCAGAATCACGCGGGGTCAGCAATCTTGACCCTTATCAGGATCAGGGTTTATTTTGGTATGTCTCATGATATACAAAAGTTTTAGGTGGTCTACATCATCTTCTGGCCAGGAGTCCTGCTAACAGTTTATGGCCCTTTCTCCTAACAAAGGTTAGTTAGCTAGAAAAAGGCTTATATTCTTTCAAGGTGATTTTCCTAAAGTCAGGCGCTATTCTCCAAAGACACATGACAAGGTTACACTCCTATAAGTCAAGGGTGTAGTGAGCTACAAGAAAGGAATTTATTAACTTAAGATCTGATGTGGTTAAATCAAAGGCTACTACTTATTTTCTCTATATGTGATTAATATATTTCCAAGGATACAATAGAAAATATGGAAACTTTGCAGCAAGCATTGATTCAACAATGAAATCTTTTTTAGTACTATTCTAATGATTTTAACTTCTTCAACAAATTTCTGTATTTTAGAATATTAGGCTTTTTGTCCTTGTATGGCTGGGAGGCTGTAAACAATCACATTCGTAGTTGTAAGAGTCCGGACAAACTTGTCAGGCAAGTTAGAAAGCTATCAGAGGGGCTTGGATTGGAACACTCCTATTAAGCCGAGGAGAACTTTTTAAACTACAGCTCTGAATTAATGTTTTCAGAGAAAGATGGCTGGGGGGAAACCCCCTTAAGTATTAGAGGACTTGGTAAGAGACATAAGATAGTAAGGCAGTCAGACTCCAATTTTCTTTGGGGTAGATGCTCAGGTAAGTCCAGGGGGTTCCTCGAGTCCTGATTAGCCTTTGCCCATCAGGCCTCTTCCCCAGTTGACCTTTGCCACAGGTAGGATTTCCCTCGCTGGCTCCCAGCAACTGCCCGTAACCATCACAGCCACCCAGTGACAACATTGTCCAGACATTTAGGGAGATAAGCCACGGGTCTGTCCCATGTCCCCATAGTCTGGGACAACACTCCCATAGCCACCTTGTCCTTTTCAGTCATGCAAAGAGTTAACGGCTTAGCAAGGTCTGGCAGGACCAAGGTGGGTGCTGATGTAATTGTACTGGGTTTGAGTTCTGTTACCAGTGGGAATTGTTTGCAAGCCTGGGATGTTGTCTTTCATCCAGACCTCAGGGAATTATTGAATTAATTCTCTCTTGACTGTTTAGCCCATCTGGTTTCTCTTCTGGGAGATCGTGCAAAATCCATTCATCTTGAAGGGTTACCGAGAGGAAGAGTAAACAGGTGGTTGAGCCCACTCAAAGAGTGGGGATACAGTCTAGGAGGTCCAGCTGAGGTGGAATTCTGGGGGCATTGACCAGAGATCTCCATCGCTGTAATTGAAGCCTGCCAAAATGGCAGCTCTACAATCTCCAGGAAAGCTGGTGGAAGAGCAGCGGCTGCTGAAGGAACTTCACTTGGCCCTGGATTGAGCGTTAAGGTGGCCTCCGATCCTGGTGGAGCACTGGGAGGCAGGCGTGTCATTATTAAGTATGGGGAAAGGGTCAGGTCACCCCCGTTCAAATCCTATGGATTTTCCTTTTTATCGTCAGTCAATTTTTGTGCCATTAATATTTTTTCCCTTTCCCTTATGGATACAGAACCTTGTCCAAGTAGGAGGGTCTTGAGCTAACCCTAGCCGTGAGTCAATATATGGATATTGATCTGGGTGTCCTGGCTCTCCTCTGACTACTGTATAGACTGCTTCCACTATTTTTAAGTTCATGGTGTTCTCTGGTGCCCATCCTACTCCCATAGGGGGCCATTCGACCTCACAGAGTATGTGGAGGCAGTTAGGCGTCATCTTCACCCCATAGTCCCCTACAAATCCCTTCTTTAAATTTTTAATCATGCACTCCAATACAGTTGCCATCGATTCACTTCCCTCAATCTTGCTTACCTTCTCGCACCTTCTTCTAATTTTCCTTTTCATTCTATCTAAGAAGTTCTCGGTACCCTATGTACTTCTGATATTTCCACTTAATGAAACATTTAAATTGCCATTCCACCTCCTTCCTAATTGGGGTGCTGCTGCTAAGTCGAGTAAGTCGTGTCCAACTGTGCAACCCCATAGACGGCAGCCCACCAGGTTCCTCTGTCCCTGGGATTCTCCAGGCAAGAATACTGGAGTGGATTGCCATTTCCTTCTCCAATGCATGAAAGTGAAAAGTGAAAGTGAAGTAGCTCAGTTGTGTCCGACTCTTAGCGACCCCATGGACTGTAGCCTACCAGGCTCTTCCGTCCATGGGATTTCCCAGGCAAGAGTACTGGGGTGGGGTGCCATTGCCTTCTCTGAATTGGGGTGAGAAGAGCCTTACTTGCCAGATCCCAGAGGGAGAAGGGGGATCAGTGTGTCTTCACCTGCCAGTCAGCACAGCCGAACCAGAACACCACGTGGTCCAAGACTGTTTCTCCCTTAACTTTTAAAGTCCGTTCTGCCTTGGTGGGCTTGATCGGGTGTGGATGAAAGCACAGATGGGTTAAATATCCCACTTCCCAGTCCGTCTCCGGAAAAGTCAATTCATAATCACTTATGTATCCCCCTCCTTCTAGCCTGACATTTCCTAGGGGGTCAAGAATTTCACAGCAGATGGGACACCTCCTTGGGGAGGGCAGAATATGATCACACAAAGACTAAGTTTCTTCTCCTAACAGTCCCCTGGCAATTGCTTGATAATAACTTTTCCCAAGATGGTGTGGACACCACCTTCTAAATTACATTCACAAATTTCCTTCCTAAGCCCTAACACTCTCGTCAACTTGTGTACCAAGCAATCGCTGCCACCTGCCTATTCCAGGCTCCTGTGGTTCCGTGCCCCTTCTAGTCCCTCCCAGGGGGTTGATCAGGCCCCCTCCTCCACCCTCCTGGGTGGGTTACTCCTCACCTGAGTGTTCAGTTCCCCTGCTGCCATCCACTACCTGCTAACGTGAAAGTTCCGGGCATTGCGAAGCAGACTCCTTCTAGAAGTGCGAGGTGCCTTCCCCCTTCTAGAAGATTCGAGCCGCAAGGCCTCAGAGTAGTCCCAAATGGGACTTGTCTCCTTGAAGTGAGGAGTTTCCCAGCCAATATGTCAAATGTTGTAGAAACGTGTTCTGGGAAACAAACTCACTCAGAAGGACAATGCAGATAGTGGAGTGCAGTTTATTACACCGGCGGGCCCAAGGCAGAGTCTCTTCTTAGCCAAGGACCCCGACCAGTTTCTGTGAAAACCTTATATAATATACCCTAAGTGTATGTGCCCAAACCCACCTCCCCAAATTCCCTGAAACTTGTCTGAACAAAGGGAAATAAAAGATACAATCAAAGGTAATGCCTGATTAATTTGCCTTAAGCGTAGGTAGTTAACAGTGGAGAATTATCAATAGGCCTGTGGCCATACCCCAATAAGCATAATAGAATATATGATTCTATTCAGTTACACAGATAATTATGGTATTTTTTTAGGCGATGAAGAGTCTAGGTTTGAGCCCTGGGCCTCTTCCATGGCGGGGGGGAGGCCTGGTTTTCCAGTTGGTATGTTGTTTCCATAGATGCTAGGCATATAACTCAAAGTCCACAATCCGGCCCAAGATAGAGTCCTGCTTTCAAGATGGAGCCTGTTCTGTCTGTTTCCTCCTTCAAGAGGACCAGAGTGAGGACTTCAGGTAGAGCAAACAGCATTCCTGGCTAGCCCAATTTACATAGGGCAGGCCCAGGGAGCGGAAAAAACATATAAAAAGAGGAGTCAAAGGGCCGGGGGTCTCTCTCCCATGTGTGCATGCGTGCATGCCTTTTTTCCCTCTCTCTCTCCTCTTCAAGTCTTTTGGGTCAGCATGCCCTCACGCCTCAAGGATGTATTTTCCTTTATTTTCTAAATAAAATTGAGCTGTAACACGGAGCTGTAACACTGTCTGAGAGCTGTGACATGCCGAGGGCTTTAACGTCTTTCACTTCAAGTTTTTGTTGTGACAAGACAGAACCGAGGAAATTACACACTCCACTGACAGTTGCCATGCCCTCCTTCAGGGGAAATTTCTGACCCAGGGATCAAACCTGTGTCTCTTGCATTGGCAGGCAGGTTCTTTACCACTGGTGCCATACTAGGGGGCTTCAAATGCAAAGAGGGTATCAACTAAAAAATACAGTTACATCCTGAATGTAGAAAGTTATTTTATTTGGTGGGAATGTTAAGTAGCCCTGAGAAACTGCTCCAAGGAGGCAGGAGATAGAGTCAGGCTATATACAAGTTTGCCACAAAGGGGGAGGCAATCTGAACATCAAAGATTATTTTTAAGTAAGGAAAACCATATATAAATTTAAGGAATTTAACATTCTTCTATGCATGGGAAGATGCAAGAGTCTGGGCTTATTGAAGTCCGTCCTTTCATTTGCATCTCGGGTATCTGGGGCCAGCATCATGCATATTTACAGAGATCTTGTTCTTTTTCTTGAATTCCCTTAAGGCCTTCTGCTAACTCCAGAAGACTGTAATTACTGATGACTGTGACACCCTGAAGTTCCTCCTGTAGAGAGTGGCACTGCTTGTCAGCATGGTTCTGGAATTCATGTCTGCTGCTTGTCCACATGACTCAGAAATTCACATTGGAGGACCAGAATTCAAGATAGCTGTGACATCTTTGTTTATTGATATGGCAGGAGATATTCCATTTCACAAGGGCATGAGTTCAGATCCAGGAGAAAGATGTACCTTTGAACTCCAGGGTTGGCAAGAAAAGCAGTGTGCCACAAGGGCTCAATTTTGGGCACCACACCTTTTTGCTTACCAGTCCTGGAGCCAACAGGAGTCTACTCTGGTCCCTATGAGGGCACCAAATGTTGATTAGAATCAAATAAACCATCAGACATCTCTCGAGCAAAGACTAGATCAGCATAGAATTGCCATTCATGGTCTGCAACCATGGTAAGCCACATGCAAGACCCCACAGGGCAAGGAACGAGAACATATCTTAAATAGAAAAAGAAGTTGGGTGGCCCGTAGTAAACAAAGAATCCATGGCTTTTTATTGGCTAAGTCCTTGCCAGGAAAGAATAGGAGTGTTTCCTCTTCCTGTTGGGCTCTGTTATCATCACAGGGCATGAGAGCTCTCCCTTCTGGTTTCCCAAATCTATTTAATTGAGGTTCCTGCTTATTAATTCTTTGTAGTTTATACATAATTCAATTGTACAGACATGTACCATCAGTTTTTATATTCATTTGCAGAGGGATACAGATTTATATACATGACTATCAAAACAAAATATGGTGCCCTTCCATACACAAAAATAAACTCAAAATGGATTAAAGATCTAAATGTAAGACCAGAAACTATAAAACTCATAGAGGAAAACATAGGCAAAACACGCTTTAACATAAATCACAACAGGATCCTCTATGACCCGCCTCCCAGAGTGATGGAAATAAAAGCAAAAATAAAGAACTGGGACCTAATTAAACTTAAAAGCTTTTGCACAACGAAGGAAACTATAAGCAAGGTG
This sequence comes from Moschus berezovskii, assembly GCF_049115385.1. Taxonomy (NCBI): domain Eukaryota; kingdom Metazoa; phylum Chordata; class Mammalia; order Artiodactyla; family Moschidae; genus Moschus; species Moschus berezovskii. The sequence goes on along the minus strand of NC_142488.1, from coordinate 84,793,154 downwards.
AAAAGACAGCCTTCAGAATGGGAGAAAATAATAGCAAATGAAACTACTGACAAAGAATTAATCTCAAAAATATACAAGCAACTCCTGCATCTCAATTCCAGAAAACAAAACAACCCAATAAAAAAATAGGCCAAAGAACTAAACATACATTTCTCCGAAGAAGACATTCAGATGGCTAACAAACACATGAAAAGATGCTCAACATCACTGATTAATCGAGAAATGCAAATCAAAACCACAATGAGGTACCATTTCATGCCGGTCAGAATGGCTGCTTTCAAAAAGCCTACAAACAATAAATGCTGGAGAGGGTGTGGAGAAAAGGAACCCTCTTACACTGTTGGTGGGAATGCAAACAGGTACAGCCGCTATTTAGAACAGTGTGGAGATTCCTTAAAAAACTGGAAATAGAACTGCCATACGCCCAGAAATCCCACTGCTAGGCATACACACTGAGGAAACCAGAACTGAAAGAGACACGTGTACCCCAATGTTCATTGCAGCACTGTTTATAATAGCCAGGAAATGGAAACAACCTAGATGTCCATCAGCAGACGCATGGATAAAAAAGCTGTGGTACATATACACAATGGAATATTACTCAGCTATTAAAAAGAATGCATTTGAATCAATTCTAATGAGGTGAATGAAATTGGAGCCTATTATACAGAGTGAAGTAAGTCAGAGAGAAAAACACCAATACAGTATATTAATGCATATATATGGAATTTAGAAAGATGGTAATGATGACCCTATATGTGAGACAGCAAAAGAGACACAGATGTAAAGAACAGACTTTTGGACTCTGTGGGAGAAGGCGAGGGTGGGATGATTTGAGAGAATAGTACTGAAAAATAGATCACCAGTCCAGGTTCATTACTTGAGACAGGGTGATCAGGGCTGATGTACTGGGATGACTGTGAGGGATGGGATAGAGAGAGAGGTGGGAGGGGGATTCAGGATGGGGAATACATGTACACCCATGGCTGATTCATGTGAATGTATGGCAAAAACAACTACAATATTGTAAAGTAATTAGCCTCCAATTAAAATAAATTATTTAATTTTTTAAAAAATTAAAAAAAAAACTATATGGTGTCCTTAATTCATTGAGTCTTCCAGTAGATTGACTGCCTATGTTGGGCTGAGTATATGTTCTTTGAAGCGCCACCAAGTTTTTGAAATAAACCTTTTCACAGAACCTGGGGGATTTTATAATAGGCAGGACTTCAAAAATATAATCTTTAATCCACTAATATGAGTTGCCTCCTAAGCTAAAATGCTAAATCTTGTTTTGATGATTTTTTTGCTGCAGTCTTCCTAACTTTCATTTAAACATATTTCCTTTAATTATAAAGATGATATTAAAACTCATTTGGAAGTGTCTTCAGAATTCTCGTTAGGAACATGAGGAAAATTTTCATTGACTTGATTGAAGGAAAAGATGAGCTCTTCCATATATATTCTTGAAAGGAAAGATAAAAGCCTGCTTTCCAACTGGAGAAAATGGATTATGGAGTTTCACTGATCTTTTTTCCGCCCTCTCTTCCCTAAAAGAGTTGCCTTACTTTTCCTCAATTTGATTCCCTTTACAAAATAGTAACAGTGACTTACTCTGTGGTTGAGAACGAAACAGCCAGGCCTTGACCTGAGCATAAGGAGATAAGGACTTCAGATGTAATTCTAGCTGTTACTTACAACATGGCTTTTTGCTTGCATTTCTCTGTGGCAGATAAATAAATGATACCATCTTGAGAAAGCTTTCAGAATGTCCCTTAGGGCTGCCTTAGAAAAAGGCAAATCTCTGTTGAATTCAAGAAAGAAAGCAATTTCTGTCCATGTGAAAGACAGAGAGGTTAGAACAGTTGGTTGACCACTACGGGGATTTTAAGAGTATCTGGGGAAAATCTGTTTCCCTGGGGTATGATCTCAGTTTTACTTCATGGATGATATCTATGATGTAGTTTTGTCTTTTGTAAAGAAACAAGCCAACTTACTATTGACTTATGAATCTAAAGGAAAAAGTTAGAGAAAATATAAAGCAGAAGTCTGATTTCTACTTGTCAAGTTGACATGGATTTGATGTCAAAATGAAGATAACATCTGTCTTGAGAATCACTTTGCATAATTTAGAAATAATATTAAATGATTAACTCCTCATATGTTCTGTCATTCTTGTTTCTACCAGATCTTATATGATGTAACATTATTATACATTGTGCTTCATCCCAAAGGATCCCAAAGTGGTTTACAATCACAGCACACTTTTAAATCAGTCCAGATATCCTGGTTGAACAATGTATTTGGAATGACAGAATTATAACTTTCTTGGCAAACCCATGCTAGTTCACTAAGAATGTCTATAGTACCAAAAAAATCAGTTTACATACAATTATTAATAATGGAAAAATCACTGCCTTCGTTGTATGCATGTCAAACTGAAGGAGAGGGTCAAATAACAATGCTGAGTATGAGTCCCAAACTTGTGTAAAACTAAAGGGTAAAAGTCAGCATTCAGTTCCCATCATGGATGGATTTGAAAAGGATTATGTAAAGGCGAGTGATACACATAGTAAATGATATAGTTTATGTTTATGGATATGTCAATAAATTGTAATGCATTGCCATCTGTTCTAGAACTATAGCTGGATGAAAAGGCTTCCTTGACATACAATAACCAGTCTTCTTTTTTTCATTTAAATTTTAATTTTTTATCGAACTCTAATTGATTTGCAATGTTGTGTTACAGATGTGCAGCAGTATTTTATATATATATATATATATATACACACATATATACACACAAATGTGCATGATTTTTTATTTAATATAAATAGTTGTTATAATCCTACTTCTGATCTTTATCCATCAACAGGGCACATGATAAACACAATGTTTTAAAAGGAGAAAATTATTTTGACATTAAGGCTCAGAAAAGTGCACATTATATAATAACACGTTACATATATTACATATTATTATATTGCTTTACATATTTCTTTTATTTTTTATTTTTTTTAATTTTTATTGGAGGCTAATTATTTTACAATATTATATTGGTTGGTTTTGCCATACATTGACGCGAATCCGTCCCGGGTGTACATGAGTTCCCCCTCCCGAACCCCCCTCCCACCTCCCTCCTTCCCTTATCCTCCCTCTGGGTCATTCCCGCATACCAGCCACGAGCATCCTGTAACATGCATCGACCCTGAACTGGCAACTCGTTTCACATATGATAATATACATGTTTCAATGCCATTCTCCCAAACCATCCCACCCTCACCCTCTCCCACAGAGTCCCAAAGACTGTTCTATACATCTGTGTCTCTTTTGCTGTCTCGTATACAGGGTTATCATTTGCATCTTTCTAAATTCCACATATATGCGTTAGTATACTGTATTGGTGTTTTTCGTTCTGGATTACTTCACTCTGTATAATAGGCTCTAGTTTCATCCACCTCATTAGAACTGATTCAAATGCATTCTTTTTAATGCCTGAGTAATACACCATTGTGTATATGTACCAAAGCTTTCTTATCCATTCGTCTGCAGATGGACATCTAGGTTGCTTCCATGTCCTGGCTATTATAAACAGTTCTGCAATGAACATTGGAGTACATGTGTCTCTTTCAATTCTGGTTTCCTCGGTGTTTATGCCCAGGAGTGCGATTGCTGGATCACATGGCAGTTCTATTTCCAGTTTTTCGAGGAATCTCCACACTGTTCTCCATAGTGACTGTACTAGTTTGCATTCCCACCAACAGTGTAAGAGGGTTCCTTTCTCTCCACAGCCTCTCCAGCATTATTTGCATGTTGACTTTTGGATAGCAGCCATTCTGACTGGTGTGAAATGGTATCTCATTGTGGTTTTGATTTGCATTTCTCTGATTATGAGGGATGTTGAGCATCTTTTCATGTGTTTGTTAGCCATCTTTATGTCTTCTTTGGAGAAATGTCTGTTTAGTTCTTTGGCCCATTTTTTGAGTGGGTCGTTTATTTTTCTGGAATTGAGCTGCAGGAACTGCTTGTATATTTTGGATATTAATCCTTTATCAGTTGCTTCATTTGCTATTATTTTCTCCCATTCTGAAGGCTGTCTTTTCACCTTGCTTATAGTTTCCTTTGCTGTGCAGAAGCTTTTGATTTTAATTAGATCCCATTTGTTTATTTTTGCTTTTATTTCCAATATTCTGAGAGGTGGGTCTTGGAGGATCCTGCTGTGATTTATATCAGAGTGTGTTTTGCCTACGTTCTCCTCTAGGAGTTTTATAGTTTCTGGTCTTACATTTAGCTCTCTAATCCATTTTGAGTTTATTTTGGTGTATGGTGTTAGGAAGTGTTCTAGTTTCATTCTTTTACAAGTGGCTGACCAGTTTTCCCAGCACCACTTGTTAAAGAGACTGTCTTTTCTCCATTTTATATTCTTGCCTCCTTTGTCAAAGATAAGGTGTCCATAGGTGCGTGGATTTATCTCTGGGCTTTCTATTTTGTTCCATTGATCTATATTTCTGTCTTTATGCCAGTACCATACTGTCTTGATGACTGTGGCTTTGTAGTAGAGCCTGAAGTCCAGCAGGTTAATTCCTCCAGTTCCATTCTTCTTCCTCAAGATTGCTCTGGTTTTTGAGGGTTTTTTTTTTTTGTGTGTGTGTGTTTCCATACAAATTGTGAGATTATTTGTTCTAGTTCTGTGAAAAATATCGTTGGTAGCTTGATAGGGATTGCATTGAATGTATAAATTACTTTGGGTAGTATACTCATTTTTACAATATTTATTCTTCCAACCCACGAACACGGTATATTTCTCCATCTATTAGTGTCCTCTTTGATTACTTTCACTAGTGTTTTATAGTTTTTTATGTACAAGTCTTTTGTTTCTTTAGGTAGATATATTCCTAAGTATTTAATTCTTTTCGTTGCAATAGTGAATGGAATAGTTTCCTTAATTTCTCTTTCTGTTTTCTCATTATTAGTGTATAGGAATGCAAGGGATTTCTGTGTGTTGATTTTATATCCTGCAACTTTACTGTATTCATTGATTAGCTCTAGTTGTTTTCTGGTAGAGTCTTTAGGGTTTTCTGTGTAGAGGATCATGTCATCAGAGAACAGTGAAAGTTTTACTTCTTCTTTTCCAATTTGGATTCCTTTTATGTCTTTTTCTGCTCTGATTGCTGTGGCCAAAACTTCCAGAACTATGTTGAATAGTAGTGGTGAGAGTGGGCACCCTTGTCTTGTTCTTGCCTTTAGGGGAAATGCTTTCAGTTTTTCACCATTGAGGATAATGTTTGCTGTGGGTTTGTCATACATAGCTTTTATTATGTTGAGGTATGTTCCTTCTCTTCCCACCTACTGGAGGGTTTTTATCATAAACGGATGTTGAATTTTGTCGAAGGTTTTCTCTGCAACTATTGAGATAATTATATGATTTTTATTTTTCAGTTTGTTAGTGTGGTATATTACATTGTCTGATTTGCGGATATTGAAGAATCCTTGCATTCCTGGGATAAAGCCCACTTGATCATGATGTATGATCTTCTTAATGTGTTGTTCGATTCTGATTGCTAGAATTTCCTTTTTTTTTTTTAATAAAGATGTTTTTCTTTGTCCCAAGAGCAAGTTACTTGCCAAGAACATTGGTAAGTGTGTCAGAGATTATTTCAGTTCAGAGCAAGGCAGTAAAATATAAACAAATACAAAGCAATCAGTTTTGACCTATTGTATGGTTGGGTTAGTCATATCACATAGAAACCTGGAAATAGTCTGGTTCAGATTTCTGCTCTCTTAAGGGCCTGAAAAGTGTTGACAGAGGTGACTTTTCCTCTTTTCTTTTTTCTTACTTTCTTTCAGGGAGGAGAGATTTCTGTACTTTAATCACGTGTAAAGAATTAAGTAGAAAATGATGTGAAGAAACAAGTATTTTTTTGGTGACAGCTTTATTGAGATATAATTCAGATTATCATACAACTCACCTACATGAATTGTTATGGAATTCTGGAACCATCACAATCAATTTTAGAGTGTTTTTGTTACCCACAAAAGAAACCACTCCCCTTGCAATAGTCAACTTCTAGTTAACTCTCAGTGAGCAGATCTGTGTCATATAGCCATTCCCAGAGATTGGAAAAGCAAGCATGTACTTTCTCGACCTTCTCTAGGATTTGTGGGTAAGAGGCAAGGGAAAATAAAGCTGTATATGACTGTTGAGTCAGCTAACTGTAATGGTTAGTTTTATGTGTCATTTTGGCTGGGCCACAGTGCACAAATATGTGGTCAAACATTTTGCATGTTTCTGTGAGAGTGTTTTGGGGGTAATATTAACATTTGAATCAATAGATTTAAGGGTAAAACTGATTACCCTCTATAATATGGGTGGGCTTTATCCAATCAGTTGAAGGCCTGAATAGAAGACACACGCATCTCCCCTGCTGTTGTTTAGTCCATCAGTCATGTTGGACTCTTGTGACCCCGTGGACTGTAGCACACCAGGCTTCCTTGTCCTTCACCATCTCCTGGAGTTTGCTCCAACTTATGTCCATCGAGTCAGTGATGCCATCCAACCATCTTATTCTCTGTCATCCCATTCTCCTCCTGCCTTCAATCATTCCCAGCATCAGGGCCTTTTCTAATGAGTTGACTCTTCGCATCAGGTGGCCAAAGTATTAGAGCTTCAGTTTCAGCCTCAGTTCTTCCAATGAATATTCAGAGTTGATTTCCTTTAGGATTGACTGGTTTGATCTCCTTGCTGTCCAGGTGACTTTCAAGACTCTTCTCCAGCACCACATTTCAAAAGCATCAATTCTTTAGCTCTCACCCTTCTTTATGGTTCAACTCTCACATAAATACATGACTACTGGAAAGACCATATCTTTGACTATACGGACCTTTCTGTAGCAGATGGTAATTAGACTTGAACTGTAATACTGGCTCTTTTCTGAGTCTTTAGCTATTTGCCTTTGGACTTAAACTTCAGCATTAGCTCTTCATTGAATTTCCAGTCTACCTGCCCACCCTGGAGACTTTTGACTTGGCAACCATTATAATCATATGAGCTAGTTTCTTTAGTTTAGATCAAGCAGGCAATGTAAATTCATACCACAAACTCATTGCTTAAAAGCAGGGCTATGGTTAGAAATTCTCAGAGGTGATTCCCTGCCTACCCCTCTCCTCACAAATCAAGCAAGACAGTACAGACAATTGTCTTTGTTTTCTCTTTGTACCAGTTGTTTACATTTTTCTGCTTCTTCCTTTTAATCAAATTGTAGCCACTGGAGACACATTTTTTTTGTGAGGAATTTTTCAGTTTCAACTCCACACTTTGTGTATTCTCTAAGCCTGATGTCTTATCCTTACTTGGACTTTAAAATCCTAAATTCCTGTGACCAGAAACTTTCCTCAACATTCCTGCAATATCAGCCCAGAAACTTATTTCTCTGGCTTTCAGCTTCCTCTTCATTCTTTGCCACTGGTGATTTCCTTTCCTTTCATTAAAGCACAGCTATGCTTTTAAAAGTATGTCAATTATATCTTACTATTCCAGCATTTTTAGCTGTTTTGTGGTTGGGGAATTTTCAGGTTATCTAGTCTTCCACGTTTGTAGAAATGTAAGTTGGACCTTAAATTTTTCTATATGTTTTTCTAATAGATTGTTTAGGTTTTCTCTTCCATTTGATGACAATAATGACTTACTTTAATGTACATTTTTGCTACTATTATATTAAACTTTTTTTTCTGAAACTTAAAGAGAGCTGATATTTCATTTTTATAATAAAAAAATTAATTTGTTTTACTGACAACTTCTTTGTTTAGCTTTGTGTTTTTCTATCCAGTGTTTTCTTTCTGCATTCTATTTTTTCTTTCTTTCTTTGTTTCGCCCTCCTTCCCTCCCTCTCTTATTTCTTTCCTTCCTCTTTTTCTTTCCTCCTTTGGTAATATTCTTGAATGGTAGCTTAAGGGGGAATAACACCTTACTCTTAAGACATTGAAAATATTATTTTTTGTTTCCAGGGACAAAATATTGCTTTTTTAAAAAGCTGCTGCTAAGTCCTGAGAAGGCAATGTCAAGCCACTCCAGTACTATTGCCTAGAAAATCCCATGGATGGAGGAGCCTGGTAGGCTGCAGTCCGTGGGGTCGCTAAGGGTCGGACACGACTGAGCGACTTCACTTTCACACATTGGAGAAGGAAATGGCAACCCACTCCAGTGTTCCTGCCTGGAGAATCCCAGGGACGGGGGAGCCTGGTGGGCTTCTGTCTGTGGGTGGTCACACAGAGTTGGACACGACTGAAGTGACTTAGCAGCAGCAGCAGCAGCAGCAGGATGTGCTCATCTCTGCTATTCACTGGTCTCATGGTATTTTTCATTTGGTTCTTTTGCATTTATTTCTGCACTTATTTTTACAATTTCTTTCCTTCCACTAACCCTGAGGTTCTTCATTTCTTCCTTTTCTAGTTTCTTTAGATGTAGAGTTAGGTTATTTATTTGGCTTTTTCTTGTTTCTTGACGTATGCCTGTATTTCTATGAACCTTCCCCTTGGCACTGCTTTTACAGTGTCCCAGAGGTTTGGGGTTGTTGTGTTTTCATTTTCATTCATTTCTCTGCATATTTTGATTTCTCTTTTGATTTCTTCTATGATTTGTTCATTATTCAGCAGTGTGTTGTTCAGCCTCCATATGTTGGCATTTTTAATAGTTTTTCTCCTGTAATTGAGATCTAATCTTACTGCATCGTGGTCAGAAAAGATGCTTGGAGTGATTTCAATTTTTTTGAATTTGCCAAGGCTAAATTTATGGACCAGGATGTGATCTATTATGGAAAAGGTTCCGTGTGCGCTTGAGAAAAAGGTGAAATTAATTATTTTGGGGTGAAATGTCCTATAAATATCTATTAGGTCTAAATGGTCTATTGTATCATTTAAAGTTTGTGTTTCCTTGTTAATTTTCTGTTTAGTTGATCTATCCATAGGTGTGAGTGGGGTATTAAAGTCTCCCACTATTATTGTGTTGTTGTTAATTTCCCCTTTCATACTTGTTAGTAATTGTCTTACATATTGCGGTGCTCCTATGTTGGGTGCATAAATATTTATAATTCTTATATCTTCTTGGATTGATCTTTTGATCATTATGTAGTTTCATTCTTTGTCTCTTTTCACAACCTTTGTTTTAAAATCTATTTTATCTGATATTAGTATTTGGTCTCTATTTGCCTGGAATATCTTTTTCCAGCCCTTCACTTTCAGTCTGTATGTGTCCCTTGATTTAAGGTTGGTCTCTTGTAGACAACATATACAGGGGTCTTGTTTTTGTATCCATTCAGCCAGCCTTTGTCTTTTGGTTGGGGCATTCAACACATTTACGTTTAAGGTGATTATTGATAAGTATGATCCCGTTGCCATTTTCTTTATTGTTTTGTGTTCGAGTTTATATACCCTTTCTGTGTTTCCAGTCTAGAGAATATCCTTTAGTATTTGTTGGAGAGCTGGTTTGGTGATGCTGAATTCTCTCAGCTTTTGCTTGTCTGTAAAGCTTTTGATTTCTCCTTCATATTTGAATGAGATCCTTGCTGGGTACAGTAATCTGAGCTGTAGGTAATTTTCTTTCATCACTTTAAGTATGTCTTGCCATTCCCTCCTGGCCTGAAGAGTTTCTGCTGAAAGATCAGCTGTTATCCTTATGGGGATCCCCTTATATGTTATTTGTTGTTTTTCCCTTGCTGCTTTTAATATTTGTTCTTTGTTAATTTGATTAATATGTGCCTTGGAGTATTTCGCCTTGGGTTTATCCTGTTAGGGACTCTCTGTGTTTCTTGGACTTGGGTGATTATTTCCTTCCCCATTTTAGGGAAATTTTCAACTATTATCTCCTCAAGTATTCTCTCATGGTCTTTCTTTTTGTCTTCTTCTTCTGGGACTCCTATGATTCGAATATTGGGGCGTTTAATATTGTCCCATATGTCTCTAATATTGTCCTCATTTCTTTTAATTCTTTTTTCTTTTTCCCTCTCTGTTTCATTTATTTCTACAATTCTATCTTCTAGCTCACTTATCCTGTCTTCTGTCTCTGTTATTCTACTGTTTGTTCCCTCCAGAGTGTTTCTGATCTCATCTATTGCATTATTCATTGTATATTGACTTTTTTTTATTTCCTCTAATTCCTTATTGAACATTTCTTGCATCTTCTCAATCCTTTTCTCCAGTTTATTTATCTGTAACTCCATTTTGCTTTCCAGATTTTGAATCATTTTCGGAATTAAAATTTGAAATTCTTTATCGGGTAAGTTCCCTATACCTTCCTCTTTTGTTTGTGTTGGTGGGCATTTATCCTGTTCCTTTACTTGTTGGATATTTCTCTGCCTCTTCATCTTGCTTATATTGCAGTGTTCGGGGTGGTCTTTCCGTCTTCTGGCATTTTGTGGAGTTCTCTTTATTATGTAGTTACCTCGTTGTGTGTGGGGTTGGATGGGTGACTTGTCAAGGTTCCATGGTTAGGGAAGCTTGTGTCGATGTTCTGGTGGGTGGAGCTGGATTTCTTCTCTCTGGAGTGCAATGAAGTGTCCAGTAATGAGTTATGAGATGTCAGTGGGTTTGGAGTGGCTTTGGGCAGCCTGTATATTGAAGCTAAGTGTTATTCTCCTGTGTTGCTGGATAGTTTGCTTAGTATGTCTTTCACTGAAACTTGTTGACCCTTGGGTGGTGCCTGGTTTCAGTGTATGTATGGAGGCATTTGATAAGTACCTATCAAATAATGTTCTCTGGAACAGGAGATCTCTGGTGTTCTCAGGATTTGGCCTTAAGCCTCTGCCTCTGGTTTTCAGTCTTATTCTTGCAGGAAGCTCAAGGCTTCTCCCTCTGTTACTTTCAAGGCAGTTCCTTCTGTTGAAAAAGCTCTTCTGTTTTCTGGTCTCCTCAGTGTCTAATTCCCGTCCTGACACCAGGATGCGGTGGTGTACACTTTTTTTTTTTCCCCGGCTCACCTATTCAGTCCTGCTAAGGGGAAGGAGGAACAGCTAACAAATATCCCTGGCGTCTGTGGGGAGTGCTTGCAGTGTCTCGGCTACACTGGGAATGCTCCCGCTCAAGGCGTGTGTGCTTTCCCTGTTTATGCTGCTTAGGCTTTAGGTTGCTCTGCTGGGAGCTGTCCGCGGCTGGCACTGGGTTGCATGCACTTCCAAGGTCTGAGCGGCTGAGGTTCAGGTCCTCGGGTACTTGACAAAGGCACAGACTTGGCTGGGCCTGCGTTTTGTGCCTTCCCCGGTCCTAGAAGCTCAGATGATCAGGCGTTTGGCGATCGCAGTCGCTGCAACTTATCACCTTCCCGGTTCCTGCCGCTCGGTTTTCTGGGAGTACAACCTGCGCACTTTCTCAGGAGGATATCAACCTTCCTGAACCCAAGAAGTCCTGGCCAGCAAGGAAGCCTGCCAGCAGCTTGGCACCGGAAGACTCTCTGGGGCCGTGGCTGCCCCTGCCCCGGCGCTGGCTGCCCTCCCCGCCCACGTCGGCAGGGGCTGGAGGATGGGCCGCCCGCTGCTGGCTTGCTCCGCTCAGCGCCCTGTTTGTGGGCAGGGCTGGCAGAGTCCTGGGTTGGGGCTTTTCGCAGGCTTTTCCTAGCCTTTTCGCTTTTTAGCTGTATCTTAAGTTCGCTTTTTGGTATCTTAAGTTCGAGCCCTCAGTTTGCCCTGGGGCGTTCAAGCCCGGTTCTCCCTCTAAGTGCCGCCGCCAGTTCTCCCTCTAAGCGCCGCTGCCAGCGCCTCCCTGCCCAGCCCCCGCCTGCTAGTGAGGGGCGCGGGCGTCTGCGCCGCTTCTCCGCTGAGAGTTTCCTCTGGGCACTTAGTCTGTGAGTTTTAATTATTTATGTCTTTTGTCTCCCAGTTCTGCGGCCCTCTGAGATTCCATTCGCCAGTGTTTCCAGGTGTTTGGAAACTTCTTTTTTTTTTTTTTTTTAAGCCTCCCTTCCCAAGATGGAGCTCCATCCCTCCCTCTTTTGTCTCTCTTTTTATCTTTTTATCTATTTCCTACCTCCTTTCAATGACTATGGGCTGCTTTTCTGAGTGACTGATGTCCTCTGCTGGCATTCAGAAGTTGTTTTGTGGGATTTACTCAGCGTTCAAATGTTCTTTTGTTGATTTTGTGGGGGAGAAAGTGGTCGCCCCATCCTATTCCTCTGCCATCTTCCCGTTCTCTGAATGTTTAGTTTTAAGACAACTTTTTCACTCTCCTCTTTCACTTTTATCAAGAGGCTCTTTAATTCTTCTTCACATTCTGCCATAAGGGTGGTGTCATCTGCATATCTGAGGTTACTGATATTTCTCCCAGCAATCTTGAGTCCAGCTTGTGCTTCATCCAGCCTGGCATTTTGCATGATGTACCCTGCATATAACTTAAAAAAGCAGGGTGACAATATACAGCCTTGACGTACTCCTTTCCAAGTTTGGAACCAGTCTGTTGTTCCATATCCAGTTCTGACTGTTGCTTCTTGACCTGCACACAGATTTCTCAGGAGGCAGGTCTGTTGGTCTGATATTCCCATCTCTGGAAGAATTTTCCACAGTTTATTGTGATCCACACAGTCAAAGGCTTTGGAATGGTCAATAAAGCAGAAATAGTTGTTTCTCTGGAAGGTAATCTGTCTTTTTTACTGGTATTTTTTATGATTTTATTGTGTATTTGATGTTATGTTGTTTTTTTATTACTCTTTATCTAGATGTGGGTTTATTTATATTTGTCTTCCTCAGTACTCAGATCATACTTCAGATCTAAAGATATTTGTGTTTATATTTTAGAAAAATGTTAAGCATAAATTTTACTAATATGGATTCTAGACAATTCTCCCCTTTATTTTTTTTCCTTCTGAAACTTCCATTAAAGCGATGCTCTAATCTTTTTAAAATTATTAAATTTTATTGAAGTATATTTGATTTGAAATATGTTAATATCTGCTGTACAGCAAAGTGATTCAGTTATATATATACACATCCTTTTTAATACTTTTCCATTATGGTTTAGTCACAAGATACTGAATATAGTTCCCTGTGTTTTACAGTAGGACCTTCTTGTTTATCCATCCTATATATAATAGTTTGCATCTGCTAATCCTAAATACCCAGTCCACCCCTCTCCCACTTTCCTCTCCACTTGGCACCCTCAAGTCTGTTCTCTATAGCTGTGAGTTTGTTTCTGTTTTGTAGATAAATTCATTTGTGTCATTTCAGATTCTACATATAAATGATATCATATGATATTTGTTTTTGTGTGACTTCACTTAGTGTGATAATCTTTAGGTCTGTTCATGTTGCTGCAAATGGCTTTATTTTGTTCTTTTTTATGGCTGAGTAATATTTCATTGTATATGTATAACACGTGTTCTTTATCCATTTCTTTATGGATGGACATTTGCATTGTTTCCACATGTTGGTTATTTTGAACATTGCTGTTTTGAATATAGGGGTGCTTGTATCTTTTTCAGTTATAGTTTTCTCTGGATACATGCCAAGGAGTGGGATTGCTGGATCATATGGTAACTCTAGTTTTAGTTTTTTTAATGGACCTCCATACTGTTCTTCATAGTGTCTCCATCAATTTTCATTCTTACTAACAGTGTAAGAGGATTTCCTTTCACCCACACCCTCTCTAGCATTTATTATTTGAAGACTTTTTGATGATGGGCATTCTGACCAGTGTGAGGTGATACTTTGTAGTTTTTATTTGCATTTCTCTAGTAATTAGCAATTGGAGAAGGCAATGGCAAGCCACTCCAGTACTCTTGCCTAGAAAATTGCATGGACATAGGAGCCTGGTGGGCTGCAGTCCATGGGGTCGCTACTAGTCGGACACGACTGAGCGACTTCACTTTCACTTTTCACTTTCACACATTGGAGAAGGAAATGGCAACCCACTCCAGTGTTCTTGACTGGAGAATCCCAGAGACGGCGGAGCCTGGTCGGCTGCCATCTATGGGGTAGCACAGAGTCGGACACGACTGAAGCGACCTAGCAGCAGCAGCAGTAATTAGCAATTAGTCACTCAGAACTGTTTGACTCTTTGCGACCCCATGGACTGTAGCTTGTCAAGCTCCTCTGTTCTTAGGATTCTCCAGGCAAGATACTGGTGTGGGTTGCCATTTCCTTCTCCAGGGGATCTTCCTGATCCAGGGATCAAACCCAGGTCTCCTGCACTGCAGGCAGATTTTTTTTTAACCATCTGAGCCCCCAGGGAAACCCAATAATTAGCAATGTTGAGCATTTTTTCCTGTGCCTGTTAGCCATCTGTATGTCTTCTTTGGGGAAATGTTTATTTAACTCTTCTTCCCATTTTATGATTGGGTTGATTTTGTTGTTGTTGTTGTTGCATTGTATAAACTGTTTGTATATTTTGGAAATTAAGCCTGTTTTGGTCACATCATTTGAAAATATTCTCTACTAGTCCATACGTTGCTTTTACCTTTTGTTTATGGTAGGAATAATAATCTTTTATGTAGGAGTCAAACCATTAGGCTCCCGTGGCATTTTAGGAATGATCTCACTAAGAAAAGTGAATGAACTACTTAGAAAACCCAATCATGAGTTATTTGTTAGCATTTTTTAGGCTGTTAAACTTCTCATTAGCACAACATAGTTAATATTCCAGGCATGTATCATTAATGTTATTTTGTCATTATGGAAATAGGTAAAAGACTACTTATAGTAATACCATGGATTTCAAAAATGTCATCAGAATAAGAATTATGCACTCATGAATGAGATGTTCACTCTTTTACTGCTTCTTATTTTCACTATATTAATATGCACACTTAGTCATATAAATTTAAGGCATGGCCAAAGGTGGAATACTATAGATACAATAAAGGTATAATGAACATATTTCATCAGTAAGTATTCATGAGCTATTTTTTCATAATTCAAATAGTAAGACATTAAAACTGGATGAGACCTTAAAATGTATATAATTTTACCCATTAATTTTAAGACTCAGACAGGTAAAATGACTTACCACAGCTAAACCTTAACTGGAACTAGGAATAAGTCTCCTAATTCCAGAAATCCTTCTAATACATTGTACCAATACTCAAACCACTAAAAACAAGACTTTCAGTACCAGCTATAAGGTTTTTATTAAATTCAGTGTAGTTTATCAGGCAAACTCCTATAACATCTGCATTAAAACAAAACCAAAATTCATCTAAATTCCAATTTTCTTTAAAGCAAAGAAACACATTACATAAGGGATGAAGAGTCTATTTTGTCTCTTGTTGACCACTGATCTACTTAAGAAATAAGTTGATGGACAAACACCCAAATACTGATAAAACAAATTTTTTTTGGTAATTTTCAACTCATATAAGGACCTTGAGGAAATAAAACAGCATTAAATCCCACTTTAATGATCAGAAACCATAAAGCATAATGATAGAATTTTTATAGGGTTTCTTTTTTTTTAATTTTACTTGTTTGCAAAGAATGAAAAGCAGCCTGTTGAGGAACATGTACAATAAAATAATGAGAAAATATAAATAAGAACTATCTAGGGCCAAAATAAAATCACAAACAAAATGTCAAGATCAGGAAAAATCAGGTCACAAGAGTATGCATAACTCATGAACTTGAGTTTTACATTTAGCTCTGAGATTCCTGGAAATCAAAGGAAAAAGAAGCATAGTCATTTTCATGATTTTCAAAGAAGTTTTTAAAGTACCAGTTGGATTCTGCACAAAATTCCACACACATGGAGCTTTCTTATAGGATTACAGAGAGATACAGTGGACAAACATGTCAGTCTATAGCAAAATCAATAGTGAAATGCTTATTGTTTCTTTTGTCCTTCAAAAAATAAAACCCGTGGTGGACTGGAGCTATCTGTGCATTCAGTTACATCATGTTGGTAACTTGAAATTGGCCATGGTGGGAGTATTTACACCATCAAAATTAGCAATTGGCAAATACTACAAAAGCACAGGATTGGGGGGACCAATTTACTACAACATCATGTAGTAATATTACCATATACAACTTCCATATCACTAGATTAAAAACAGAAAGACAGAAAACAAGAACCAGGAAAACTAGAGAAATGAGGAAACACTGTTAAAAAGCAATGACCAAATTAAATCTTGACATATTAAACACTGAAAGCATTAAATAGTGTGCCAAAATGAAGACCAAATATATCACATATCATGATAAGAGTGAATAGATTAAACTCCCTTAATACAAGACCAATGGTTTAAGACTATCTCAGAGAAAGGTTAAAAGTAAAGTGAAGAACAAAGCTAAATCAAGCAAATGAAAATGAGAGAAAAGAAAGATTCACAATTTCAACACCAGTCAAAGTAGAATTAAAAGCAAGGAGGATAAAACTGCTTTGAGAAAACCATTTTTTATGGGTCCTTTGTCCATGCAATTCTCCTGGCAAAGAATACTGGAGTGGGTAGCCATTTCCTTCTCCAGGAACTCTTCCCAACCCAGGGACTGAACCCTAGTCTCTTGTGTTTCATGCAATGGCAGGTGGATTCTTTACCATCTGAGCCACCAGGGAAACAAGATAAAATAATGCTTAGGTGTTAAATAAGACAGCATTAAAATATATAATGTAAAAGTTGTTAACTACAAAGGGAAAGTTGACAAAAGTACAAACTTTATCAGGAGAGATTTTAGCATGTCTCTCAGAGTCTTTGACAAATTGAAGAGAAATAGAAGAAAGTACTGAAAGATTGGGCTTCCCTGGTGGCTCAGAGGTTAAAGCGTCTGCCTCCAATGCGGGAGACCTGGGTTCGATCCTTGGGTCGGGAAGATCCCCTGGAGAAGGAAATGGTAACCCACTTCAGTATTCTTGCCTGGAGAATCCCATGGGTGGAGAAGCCTGGTAGGCTACAGTCCACGGGGTCGCAAAGAGTCGGACACGACTGAGCGACGGAACGGAACAGAATGAAAGCTTAATAATGCTATCAACAGGACACACATATTTATACAGAACACATATTTGTGATTCAAGTGACTACAGAACATTTACCAAAATTGATCATAGAGGATCTTACTGCTTTCCCCAAATTGGAAACTATGTAAATCATTCTTTGACAAAAATGCATAAAACAGGTTACTAATAGCAGAGTTATAATTTGAAAAATATCAAACCATTCAGTTCAGTTCAGTTCAGTTCAGTCGCTCAGTCGTGTCCGACTCTTTATGACCCCATGAATCACAGCACGCGAGGCCTCCCTGTCCATCACCAACTCCCGGAGTTCACTCAAACTCATGTCCATCGAGTCGGTGATGCCATGCAGCCATCTCATTCTCTGTCGTCCCCGTCTCCTCCCACCCCCAATCCCTCCTAGCATCAGACTCTTTTCCAGTGAGTCAGCTCGTCACATGAGGTGGCCAAAGTATTGGAGTTTCAGCTTTAGCATCAGTCCTTCCAATGAACACCCAGGATTGATCCCCTTTAGGATGGACTGGTTGGATCTCCTTGCAGTACAAGGGACTCTCAAGAGTCTTCTCCAGCACCACAGTTCAAAAGCATCAATTATTCAGCGCTCAGCTTTCTTCGCAGTCCAACTCTCACATCCATACATGACCATTGGAAAAACCATAGCCTTGACTAGACGGACCTTGGTTGGCAAAGTTACGTCTCTGATTTTTAATATACTATCTAGGTTGGTCATAACTTTCCTTCCAAGGATCAAGCGTCTTTTAACTTCATGGCTGCAATCAGCATCTGCAGTGATTTTGGAGTCTCAAAAAATAAAGTCTGCCACTGTTTCCACTGTTTCCCCATCTATTTCCCATGAAGTAATGGGACCAGATGCCATGATCTTCGTTTTCTGAATGTTGAGCTTCAAGCCAAACTTTTCACTCTCCTCTTTCACTTTCATTAAGAGGCTTTTTAGTTCCTCTTCACTTTCTGCGAAAAGGGTGGTGTCATCTGCATATCTGAGGTTATTGATATTTCTCCTGGCAATCTTGATTCCAGGTTGTGCTTCTTCCAGCCCAGTGTTCCCCATGATGTACTCCGCATATAAGTTCCTCATGATGTACTCTGCATATAAGTTCCTCATGCTGTACTCTGCATATAAGTTAAATAAGCAGGGTGACAATATGCCAACTTGACGTACTCCATTTCCTATTTTGAACCAGTGTGTTTTTCCATGTCCAGTACTAACTGTTGCTTCCTGACCTGCATACAGGTTTCTCAAGAGGCAGGTCAGGAGGTCTGGGATTCCCATCTCTTTTAGAATGTTCCACAGTTTCTTGTGATCCACACAGTCAAAGGCTTTGGCATAGTTAAAGAAGCAGAAATAGATGTTTTTTCGGAACTCTCTTGCTTTCTCCATGATATAGCGGATTTTGGCAATTTGATCTCTGGTGCCTCTGCCTTTTCTAAAACTTGCTTGAACATCTGGAAGTTCATGGTTCACATATTTCTGAAGCCTGGATTGGAGAATTTTGAGCATGACTTTATTAGCGTGTGAGATGAGTGCAGTTGTGCGGTAGTTTGAGCGTTCTTTGACATTGCCTTTCTTTGGGATTGGAATGAAGACTGACCTTTTCCAGTCCTGTGGCCACTGCTGAGTTTTCCAAATTTGCTGGCATATTGAGTGCAGCACTTTCACAGCATCATCTTTCAAGATTTGAAATAGCTCAACTGGAATTCCATCACCTCCACTAGCTTTGTTCGTAGTGATGCTCTCTAAGGCCCACTTGACTTCACATTCCAAGATGTCTGGCTCCAGGTGAGTGATCACGCCATCGTGATTATCTTGCTCATGAAGATCTTTTTTGTACAGTTCTGTGTATTCTTGCCATCTCTCTTTTTTTTTTTTATTTGAGGCTAATTATTTTACATTATTATATTGGTTGGTTTTGCCATACATTGACATGATTCCCCCCCATTTGTACATGAGTTCCCCCTCCCGAACTCCCCTCCCACCTACCTCCTCCCCTTATCCTCCCTCTGGGTCATCCATGCATACCAGCCCCGAGCATCCTGTAACAGGCATCGACCCTGAACTGGCGATTCATTTCATATATGATAATATACATGTTTCAATTGCCACCTCTTCTTAATATCTTCTGCTTCTGTTAGGTCCATACAATTTCTGTCCTTTATCAAGCGCATCTTTGCATGAACTGTTCCCTTGATATCTCTAATTTTCCCGAAGTGATCTCATGTTTTTCCTATTCTGGTGTTTTCCTCTATTTCTTTCCATTGATCACTGATGAAGGCATTCTTATCTCTCCTTGCTATTCTTTGGAACTCTGCATTCAGATGCTTATATCTTTCCTTTTCTCCTTTGCTTTTCACTTCTCTTCTTTTCACAGCTATTTGTAAAGCCTCCTCAGACAGCCATTTTGCTTTTTTGCATTTCTTTTCCATGGGGATGGTCTTGGTCCCTGTCTTCTGTACAATGTCACGAACCTCCGTCCAGAGTTCATCAGGCACTCTGTCTATCAGATCTAGTCCCTTAAATCTATTTCTTACTTCCACTGTATAAACATAAGGGATTTGATTTAAGTCATCTGAATGGTCTAGTGGTTTTCCCTACTCTCTTCGATTAAATCTGAATTTGGCAATAAGGAGTTCATGATCTGAGCCACAGTCAGCTCTTGGTCTTGTTTTTGCTAACTGTATACAGCTTCTCCATCTTTGGCTGCAAAGAATATAATCAATCTGATTTCTGTGTTGACCATCTGGTGATGTCCATCTGTAGAGTCTTCTCTTGTGTTGTTGGAAGAGGGTGTTTGCTATGACCAGTGCGTTCTCTTGGCAAAGCTCTATTAGTCTTTGCCCTGCTTCATTTCGTACTCCAAGGCCAAATTAGCCTGTTACTCGAGGTGTTTCTTGAGGTCCTACTTTTGCATTCCAGTCCCCTATAATGAAAAGGACATCTTTTTTTGGGTGTTAGTTCTAAAAGTTCTTGTAGGTATTCATAGAACCGTTCAACTTCAGCTTCTTCGGCATTACTGGTTGGGGCATAGACTTTGATTACTGTAATATTGAATGATTTGTCTTGGAAACGAACAGAAATCATTCTGTCGTTTATAAGATTGCATCCAAGTACTGAATTTCGGACTCTTTTGTTGACTGTGATGGCTACTCCATTTCTTCTAAGGGATTCCTGCCCACAGTAGTAGATATAATGGTCATCTGAGTTAAATTCACCCATTCCAGTCCATTTTAGTTCACTGATTCCTAGAATGTCCACGTTGACTCTTGCCATGTCCTGTTTGACCACTTCCAATTTGCCTTGATTCATGGACCTAACATTCCAGGTTCCTATTCAATATTGCTCTTTACAGCATCGGACCTTGCTTCTATCACCAGTCACATCCACAACTGGGTATTTGTTTTGCTTTGGCTCCATCCCTTCATTCCTTCTGGAGTTATTTCTCCACTGATCTCCAGTAGCATACTGAGCACCTACCGAACTGTGGAATTCCTCATTCAGTATCCTATCATTTTGCCTTTTGATACTGTTCATGGGCTTCTCAAGGCAAGTATACTGAAGTGGTTTGCCATTCCCTTCTCCAGTGGACCACATTCTGTCAGACCTCTCCACCATGACCCTTCTGTCTTGGGTGGACCCACATGGCATGGCTTAATTTCATTGAGTTAGACAGGGCTGTGGTCCATGTGATCAGATCAACTAGTTTTCTGTGATTATGATTTCAGTGTGTCTGCCCTCTGATGCCCCTCGTAATACCTACCGTCTTATTTGGGTTTCTCTTACCTTGGTCGTGAAATATCTCTTCACAGCTGCTCCAGCAAAGCGCCGCCCCTCTACCTTTCAATGGATGACGGGTATCTCCTCAAGGGCGCCCCTCCTGACCTTGAACGTGGAGTAGCTCCTCTCGGCCCTCCTGTGCCTGCGCAGCCACTGCCTCTTGGACGTGGGACAGCTCCTCTTGGCCACCGCCCTGACCTTGAGCGTGGGATAGCTCCTCTCGGCCACGCTTCTGCTAGTGGTCGGTTGTGCCAAGCTGGCGTCTCTCACGTCTGGGCAAGTCAAACCATTAAACAACTATAAATCACTCTTGTAACTATTGGAACTACGAGAAAATCAAGCTTAGCTTAAATCACGATTCAGAAAATGTCGCCAGTGGAAACAATATTATGAAATTTTTTGAAGCCAATCTGTATTCCAAGTAATCTTACTAGTTTTAAATACATTTATTATTAAACAGGAGAGAATGAAAATAATATTCATCTCAAGAGGTTGGAAATAAGAGCAATCCCCCTTATACTTAAAAGGATAGAAAAGAAAGAAAAACTGAGAAAAAATGAATAAATGAATTAAATATAAAATATTTTAAATAAAAGTATAGTTTTCAGTTCCGTTGAGTTCAGTTCAGTTGCTTAGTCGTGTCAGACTCTTTGCGATCCCATGGACTTCAGCACACCAGGCCTCCCTGACAATCACCAACTCCTGGAGTTTACCCAAATCCATGTCCATCGAGTCAATGATGCCATCCAACCACCTTATCCTCTGTCATCCCATTTTCTTTCTGCCCTCAAACTTTCCCAGCATTAAGGTCTATTCAAATGAGTCAGCTCTTCACACCAGGTGGCCAAAGTGTTGGAGTTTCAGCTTCACCATCAGTCTTTCCAATGAACACCCAGGACTGATCTCTTTTAGGATGGACTGGTAGGCTTTCCTTGCAATCCAAGGGACTCTCAAGAGTCTTCTCTAACACCACAGTTCAAAAGCATCAATTCTTCGGTGCTCAGCTTTCTTTATAGCCCAACTCTGACATCTATACATGACCACTGGAAAAACCATAGCCTTAACTAGACGGACCTTTGATGGCAAAGTAATGTCACTGCTTTTTAATATGTCGTGTAGGCTGGTTATCAGAGAAGGCAATGGCAAGCCACTCCAGTACTCTTGCCTAGAAAATCCCATGGATGGAGGAGCCTGGTAGGCTGCAGTCCGTGGGGTCGCTATGAGTCAGACATGACTGAGCGACTTCACTTTCCCTTTTCACTTTCACACACTGGAGAAGGAAATGGCAACCCACTCCAGTGTTCTTGCCTGGAGAATCCCAGGGATGGGGGAGCCTGATGGGCTGCCGTCTATGGGGTCACACAGAGTTGGACATGACTGAAATGACTTAGCAGCAGCAGCAGCAGCAGCAGGCTGGTTATAACTTTCCTTCCAAGGAGTAAGTGTCTTTTAATTTCATGGCTGCAATCACCATCTGCCATGATCTTGGAGACCCCCAAAATAAAGTCAGGCACTGTTTCCACTGTTTTCCCATCTATTTGCCATGAATGATGGGAAAAGATGCCATGATCTTAGTTTTCTGAATGTTGAGCTTCAAGCCAAACTTTTCAATAGTAGGAATTAAATACAAAAAGCTGAGAAAAGAGGATAAGCTAAAGGCAAAGGAGAAAAGGGAAGATATATCCATCTGAATGCAGAGTTCCAAAGAATAGCAAGGAGAGATAAGAATGCCTTCCTCAGTGATCAATGCAAAGAAATAGGGGAAAATAATAGAATGGGAGAGACTAGACATCTCTTTCAGAAAATTAGAGATGCCTAGGGAACATTTCCTGAGAAGGCGATGGCACCCCACTCCAGTACTCTTGCCTGGGAAATCCCATGGACGGAGGAGCCCGGTAGGCTGCAGTCCATGGAGTCGCTAAGAGTTGGACATGATTGAGCGACTTCACTTTCACTTTTCACTTTCATGCATTGGAAAAGGAAATGGCAACCAACTCCAGTGTTCTTGCCTGGAGAATCCCAGGATCGGTGGAGCCTGGTGGGCTGCCGTCTATGGGGTTGCACAGAGTCGGACACGACTGAAGCAGCTTAGCAGCAGCAGCAGCAGCAAGGAACATTTCATGGAAAGATTGGCACAATAAAGGACTAAAATAGTATAGACCTAATAGAAGCAGAAGATATTAAGAAGAGGTGGCAAGAATACACAGAAGAACTATACAAAAATATCTTCATGACCCAGATAAGCACGATGGTATGATCACTCACCTAGAGCCAGACTTCCTAGATGCAAATTCAAGTGGGCCTTAGGAAGCATCACTACAAACAAAGCTAGTGGAGGTGATGGAACTCCAGTTGTGCTATTTCAAATCCTGAAAAATGTTGCTGTGAAAGTGCTGCACTCAATATGCCAACAAATTTGGAGAATGCAACAGTGTCCACAGGACTGGAAAAGGTCAGTTTTCATTCCAATCCCAAAGAAAGGCAATGCCAACGAATGTTAAAACTACCACACAATTATACTCATCTCACATGCTAGCAAAGCAGTGCTCAAAATTCTCCAAGCTAGGCTTCAACAGTACACAAACCGTGAAATTCCAGATGTTCAAACTGGATTTAGAAAAGGCAGAAGAACCGGAAACCAAATTGCCAACATCCTCTGTATCATCAAAAAAGCAAAAGAGTTTCAGAAAAAGATCTACTTTTGCTTTACTGACTATGCCAAAGCCTTTGACTGTGTGGATCACAACAAACTGTGGAAAATTCTGAAGGAGATGCAAATACCAAACCACCTGACCTGCCTCTTGAGAAACCTATATGCACGTCAAGAAGCAACTGTTCGAACTGAACTTGGTACAACAGACTGGTTCCAAATAGGGAAAGGAGTATATCAAGGCTGTATATTGTCACCCTGGTTATTTAACTTATATGCAGAGTACATCATGAGTAATGCTGGGCTGGATGTAGCACAAGCTAAAATCAAGATTGCTGGGAGAAATATCAGAAACCTCAGATATGCAGATGATCCCATCCTTATGACAAAAAGTGAAGAGGAACTAATGAACCTCTTGATGAAACTGAAAGAGGAAAGTGACAAAGCTAGTTGAAAACTCAACATTCAAAAAACTTAGATCATGGCATCTGGTCCCGTCACTTCAAGGCAAATAGATGCGGAAACAATGGAAACAGTGACAGACTTTATTTTCTTGGGCTTCAAAATCACTGCAGATGCTGAAAATACGCTTGATCCTTGGAAGAAAAGCTGTGACCAACCTAGACAGCGTATTAAAAAGCAGAGACATTACTTTGCCCACAAAGGTCCATCTAGTCAAAGCTACGGTTTTTCCAATAGTCATGTATGGATGAGAGAGTTGGACTGTGAAGAAAGCTGAGCGCCGAAAAATGGATGCTTTTGAATTGTGGTGTTGGAGAAGACTCATGAGAGTCCTTTGGACTGCAAGGAGATCCAACCAGTCCATCCTAAAGGAAATCAGTCCTGAATATTCATTGGAAGAACTGATGTTGAAGTTCCAATACTTTGACCACCTGATATGAAGAACCAACTCAATTGAAAAGACCCTGATGCTAGGAAAGATTGAAGGCAGGAGGAAAAGGGGATGATGGAGGATGAGATGGTTGGATGGCATCACCGATTCTATGCACAATGAGTTTGAGCAATCCAGGAGTTGGTGATGGACAGGGAAGCCTGGCTTACTCCAGCCCATGGGTTCACAAAGTGTCAGACACGAATAAGCTACTGAACTGATGAACTGACTGAGGAAGTAAGTAAATGGTATAAGTACAGATAGAAATTCACTTTTAAAAAAGTATAAAATATCTGAAAACCTCAGCATAATGCATGAATATTTGGGGCAATATTAATTATTAAAATCAACCCAAGCAGAGGTAGAAAACGATTATAATTGAGACTTATCAAACAAAACACCTTGTAAAAGCCACCTGTCAAGACAATTTCATTCTATGTTATTTAAAAACTTCTAAGTGAGAGATCATAGAGAAAGAAAGAAAGCTTTTACAAATTATTTTACAAAGCTAGTATAAGTCTGTTGCCAAAATTTGACAGCAAAAATTTCGACAGCTGTTCAACACCAATTGTAAATATTGGTGTACAAATCTTAAACGACAAAGCAAATTGAATCTAGTGATATATTCAAAGATTAATATTTGCTGATTAAGTAAATGTTATACCATTAACATAGATGGCTCAATATTAAGAAACTAATATTAGTTCAAAATAATTCAATGGAGAAAGATATTTCAAGAGATGCTTAAATATCTTTTGAAGGGAAGAACCCAACAGACATTACTAAAGAAAACCCCTGGTAAAATGGAAATAGTGAATTTCTTTACGTGATAAAAAGCTAATGGAAGTTAAAACTAGCATCGTACTTAATGAGGAAATACCAAAAGCATTCCTGTAAAATTCAAAACAAATGGGATTGTACACCATCTCTATTATTTAACGTACTATGGATATATTTGTCAACGAGTTTCTAAAATATGAATATACAAATCAAATATAAATAAAAAATAGAAAAAATATATTGTTCATAAGTGGTGCAATTCTCTATCTGTAACTCCTAGAAAATGATGTAAAAAACTGTGACATTAATATACTAAAACCAAAATGTTTTAACATTTTAACAGTAATTCCTTTGATAATAAAATGAAAAAAAGCACGATATTAACCAAAAAATGTTATAAAGTTTACAAAAACATGTCCACCACCAAATTAAGACTGCTACAAAGCTCATCTGAAGACATGAAAGAGCACTTTAGTAAATGGAGGAACATATCATGGAAAGTGTATTTTAATGGAGAGATTCATCTATTCATGCAATACACTCTTAATCAAAACCACTTCACAGTATTATTTAGCATCTATGTGTGTGGGGAGAGAGATGTTACATGAACAAAGCATCTTCCAGTTCATATGAAAGAATAAACATGAGAAGATATTCAGCTAAATTCTGATAAGGAAGAAAAAAAGAATGGGAGGAGATGACTTGTCTGCTGCTGCTGCTAAGTCGCTTCAGTCGTGTCCGACTCTGTGCGACCCCATAGACGGCAGCCCACTGGGCTTCCCCGTCCCTGGGATTCTCCAGGCAAGAACACTGGAGTGGGTTGTGATTTCCTTCTCCGAATGACTTGTCTACCAGATATAAAAATATAGTATAGAGGGGCAAAAATTGAAATGGGGTGATGTTAGTGCCAAAGTTGAAGGATGAATGGAACAGACACACATGGCATTTCAAATCAATGGAAAAGGCATAATTATTCAATATATAACTGTAAACAATTGGATAACCATTTGCCTAAGAATAAATTCAAGATGAATTTGAAGAATGAAATCTACCACATAATAGACCCCAATGTACATGAGAAGATAATCTAAAACAAAGATGGTATTTCAAATTCAGTGGGAAAAGCATGAAATATTTGATATATGGTTCTGAGACAAGTGGCTATCTATATGGAATAAAATAATGTTAGACTCCAATTTAAAAACATATTTTTAAAAAACACCAGAAAGACAGATAGGTGAGTTAAATACTATGTGTAAGCAAACAAAATAAAAATCACAGAAGCAAAATAAAGTGACTATATTTACAGCTTGGGAATAGAAGAGACATTAGCAAGGCAGGAGAACCAAAAGTTATTTTTAAAAGTATACATATTGACCATATAAAAATGAAACTATTTGGTAGGAGAAAAAGTCCAGTAAGTCAATAGATAAATTACAGATTTGGGAAAATTCTAATACTGATGACAAAGAGTTAAATCTATCATATATATAAGAACTGTTATAAAATGACAAGAAAAAGAAAATACCCCAGTAGAAAAATGGAGATAAAAAAACAAATCACAGAACTAAGTCCTTCTACTGCTAAGCTCAGTGGCAGTCAGAGAAAATTTTTTAATCATAATAACGGGTTACAATATTGCATTAGTTCAAACATTTTTTTTGTCAGTTTTTCATTTCTAAAGTTGGAACGTGCCTTAGAATTGATGACATTCTACAGTCGCTGTGGGTTATGTAACAGTCAAGCTATAGTTACCCATCCAGGAGGAGGGCATGGCAACCCACTCCAGTATTCTTG
The DNA here is from genome assembly GCF_049115385.1 of Moschus berezovskii. Taxonomy (NCBI): domain Eukaryota; kingdom Metazoa; phylum Chordata; class Mammalia; order Artiodactyla; family Moschidae; genus Moschus; species Moschus berezovskii. The sequence continues at coordinate 84,766,328 of NC_142488.1, read as the reverse complement.
CCTGGAGAATCCTCACGGACAGAGGAGCCTGGAGGGCTGCAGTTCATGGGGTTGCAAAGAGTCGGACACAACTGAATGACTAAGCATAGCCCAGCACATAGTTACCCCCACTGCATACACATGAAAACGGTTGTTGCTCCCAGAAGCATGGCTAAGAAACTACAGTTCAGTTCAGTCGCTCGGTCGTGTCCGACTCTCCACGACCCCATGAATCACAGCACGCCAGGCCTCCCTGTCCATCACCAACTCCCGGAGTTCACTCAAACTCATGTCCACAGAGTCGGTGATGCCATCCAGCCATCTCATTCTCCGTCGTCCCCTTCTCCTCCCGCCCCCAACATTTCCCAGCATCAGAGTCTTTTCCAGTGAGTCAACTCGTCGCATGAGGTGGCCAAATTTTGCAGTTTCAGCTTTAGCATCAGTCCTTCCAATGAACACCCAGGACTGATCTCCTGTAGAATGGACTGGTTGGATCTCCTTGCAGTCGAAGGGACTCTCAAGAGTATTCTCCAGCACCACAGTTCAAAAGCATCAATTCTTCGGCGATCAGCTTTCTTCAGAGTCCAACTCTCACATCCATACATGACCACGTGAAAAATCATAGCCTTGACTAGACGGACCTTGGTTGGCAAAGTAATGTCTCTGCTTTTTAATATACTATCAAAGTTGGTCATAACTTTCCTTCCAAGGAGTAAGCATCTTTTAATTTCATGGCTGCAATCAGCATCCGCAATGATTTTGGAGCCCAAAAAACTAAAGTCTGATACTGCTTCCACTGTTTTTCCATCTATTTCCCATGAAGTGATGGGACCAGATGCCATGATCTTTGTTTTCTGAATGTTGAGCTTCAAGCCAACCTTTTCACTCTCCTCTTTCACTTTCATCAAGAGGCTTTTTAGTTCCTCTTCACTTTGTGTCATAAGGGTGGTGTCATCTGCATATCTGAGGTTACTGATATTTCTCCTGGCAATCTTGATTCCAGCTTGTGCTTCTTCCAGCCCAGCGTTCCTCATGATGTACTATGCATATAAGTTAAATTAGCAAGGTGACAATATACAGCCTTGACATACATTCGATCAATATTTCACTCAAGCAAATCATTGGAGAAAAGAATATGAATCTAGACGGACCTAATGTCTCTGCTTTTTAATATGCTATCTAAGTTGGTCCTAACTTTTCTTCCAAGGAGTAAGCGTCTTTTAATTTCATGGCTGCCGTCAGCATCTGCAGTGATTTTGGAGCCCAAAAAAATAAAGTCTGACCCTTTTTCCACATCTTTGCCATGAAGAGATGAGACTGGATGCCATGATCTTTGTTTTCTGAATGTTGAGCTTCAAGCCAACCTTTTCACTCTCCTCCTTCACTTTCATCAAGAGGCTTTTTAGTTCCTCTTCACTTTCTGCCATAAGGGTGGTATCATCTGCATATCTGAGGTTATTGATATTTCTCCTGGCAATCTTGATTCCAGCTTGTGCTTGTTCCAGCCCAGCATTACTCATGATGTACACTGCATATAAGTTAAATAAGCAAGGTGACAATATACAGCCTTGATGTACTCCTTTTCCTATTTGGAACCAGGGTGTTGTTCCATGTCCAGTTCTAACTGTTACTTCCTGACATGCATATAGGTTTCTCAAGGGGCAGGTCAGGTGGTCTGGCATTCACATCTCTTTCTGAATTTTCCAAAGTTTATTGTGATCCACACAGTCAAAGGCTTTGGCATAGTCAATAAAGAAGAAAGAGATGCTTTTCTGGAACTCTCTTGCTTTTTCCATGATCCAGCGGATGTTGGTAATTTGACCTCTGGTTCCTCTGCCTTTTCTAAAACCAGCTTGAACATCTGGAAGTTCACAGTTCATGTATTGCTCAAGCCTGGCTTGGAGAATTTGAGCATTACTTTACTAGTGTGTGAGATGAGTGCAATTCTGCATTAGTTTGAGCATTCTTTGGCATTGTCTTTCTTTGGGATTGGAATGAAAACTGACCTTTTCCAGTCCTGTGGCCACTGTTGAGTTTTCCAAATTTGCTGGCATATTGAGTGCAGCACTTTCACAGCATCATCTTTAAGGATTTGAAATAGCTCACCTGGAATTCCATCACCTCCACTAACTTTGTTCGTAGTGATGCTTTCTAAGGCTCACTTGAGTTCACATTCCAGGATATCGCTCTATGTGAGTGATCACACCATTGTGATTATCTGGGTCGTGAAGACCTTTTTGTACAGTTCTCCTGTGTATTCTTGTCATCTCTTCTTAATATCTTCTGCTTTTGTTAGGTCTGTCCCATTTTGTTCTTTATTGAGCCCACCTTTGCATGAAATGTTCCCTTGGTATCTCTAATTTTCTTGACGAGATCTCTTGTCTTTCATCTTCTATTGTTTTCCTCTATTACTTTGCATTGATCACTGAGGAAGGCTTTCTTATCTTTCCTTGCTATTCTTTGGAACTCTGCATTCAGATGTTATATCTTTTCTTTTCTCCTTTGTTTTTCGCTTCTCTTCTTTTCACAGCTATTTGTAAGGCCTCTCCAGACAGCCATTTTGGTTTTTTTGCATTTCTTTTCCATGGGGATGGTCTTGATCCCTGTCTCCTGTACAATGTCACGAACCTCCATCCATAGTTCATCAGGCACTCTATCTGTCAGATCTAGTCCCTTAAATCTATTTCTCACTTCTACTCTATAATCATAAGGGATTTGATTTAGGTCATATCTGAATGGTCTAATGGTTTTCCTTACTTTCTTCAATTTAAGGCTGAATTTCACAATAAGCAGTTCATGATCTGAGCCACAGTCAGCTCCAGGTCTTGTTTCTTCTGACTGTATAGAGCTTCTCCATCTTTGGCTGCAAAGAATATAATCAATCTGATTTCGGTGTTGACCATCTGGTGATGTCCATGTGTAGAGTCTTCTCTTGTATTGTTGGAAGAGGGTGTTTGCTCTGACCAGTGCATTCCCTTGACAAAACTCTATTAGCCTTTGCCCTGCTTCGTTGTGTACTCTAAGGCCAAATTTGCCTGTTACCCCAGGTGTTTCTTGACTTCCTACTTTTCCATTCCAGCCCCCTAGAATGAAGAGTACATCTTTTTTGGGTGTTAGTTCTAAAAGGTCTTGTCTGACTCTTTGCAACCCCGTGAACTGCAGCACACCAGGCCTCCCTGACCATCACCGACTCCTGGAGTTTACCCAAACTCATGTCCATTGAGCCAGTGATTCCATTCAATCACCTTATCCTCTGTCGTCCCCTACTCCTCCTGCCTTCAACCTTTCTCAGTATCAGGCTCTTTTCCAATGGGTCACTTCTTCTCATCAGGTGGCCAAAGTATTGGAGTTTCAGCTTCAGCATCAGTCCTTCCAGTGAACATTCAGGACTGATTTTCTTTAGGATTGAGTGTTTGCATGTCCTTGCAGTCCAAGGAATTCTCAAGAGTCTTCTCCAACACCACAGTTCAAAAGCATCAATTCTTTGTTGCTCACCTTTTTTCACAGTCCAACTGTCACATCCATACATGACCACTGGAAAAACCATAGCCTTGACTAGACGGACCTTTGTTGGCATAGTATTGTTTCTGCTTTTCAATACGCTATCTAAGTTGGTCATAACTTTCCTTCCAAGGCGTAAGTGTCTTTTAATTTCGTGGCTGCAATCATCATCTGCAGTGTTTTTGGACCCCCCCAAAATAAAATCTGACACTGTTTCCACTGTTTCCCATCTATTTCCCATGAAGTGATGGGACCAGATGCCATGATCTTAGTTTTCTGAATGTTGAGCTTTAAGCCAACTTTTTCACTCTCCTCTTTCACTTTCCTCAAGAGGCTTTTTAGTTCTTCTTCACTTTCTGCCATAAGGGTGGTGTCATCTGCATGTCTGAGGTTATTGATATTTCTCCTGGCAATATTGATTCCAGCTTATGCTTCTTCTAGCCCAGCGTTCCTCATGATGTATTCTGCATACAAGTTAAATAAGCAGGGTGACAATGTGTTGCACAAAGTAATAATGCATCTCTCAATCAAGTGAATTTAAAGACTTAAAGAAATACATTGTTATGTCTCACCTATTAGGAAAACATAATCCTCCTTTCAAAAGGATTTGTATGTTATAATACCATCTTTGTAAAACAAATGATGGCCCCCATACTCTCATATATAATGACATTTAATATATATATATATATTAAATATTTAATATATTTTATATATATATATATATCACCTCCCCTTTGGTCTTCCTTGGTGGCTCAGTGGTAGAGAATCTGCCTGCCAATGCAGAAGACATGGGTTCGTTTCCTGAGTAGGGAAGATCCCTTGGAGAAAGGAATGGCAACCCCTCCAGTATTCTTCCCTGGGAAATCCCATGGACAGAGCAGCCTGGCAGGCTACAGTCCATGTGGTCACAAAGAGTCGGACACGACTTAGCAACTAAACAAACAATTTATATTCTACATATACAATGTGTAAGAAATCTTCTAAGGAATTTACATATATATATATTAGGTGTGAGTGTCTTGGACATAGGCTTGGTTTCCTTTGCTTCCACACCTGTACCAGTAGGCTCACACTGCTGAAGCTTAGGGCAGAGTATCCACCCTTCTGTCACTAGAAAATAAAAAGCCTAAAGCAAACAAATATGCAACATGTTATCCAAAGCAATTATTTTTTCTTTTGACTGAAAGTGGGTTGGTCAATACTATGACTTGGTTGAAAATAATGTGACTGTGTTATTCTGCTCCTGCAAGGTATGGTCAGGGCCCATAAATGGCTGCTCTATTGCTCTCTGGGCATCCCTTTCCCTACCTGGCCCTGCCTTAACTTTCTGTGCATGATTACCTCCTCCTCCTATGCTGAAAGTTTCATCAACAATTGTCTGTGTGATTGGCCTGACCCTCAGCTAATGATTATTCTAGCCCAGGGACCAGAAAGACCCAGTATATTCAGCCGTCAACAGGAAAAGTGCAGTCCTTGCCTTGGCTGCCCTCACAATAAAGGAGCTCTTCTGACATCATGCCCCCTCTAACTGATAGCCTCCTCCTCCCGGTCTCTGTATAGCAAAGATTGCTGCTGTGTCCTGCCTGCCGTTGGCTGTACACCCGTATGTGGCAGGTTGTGGGGTGTTGCTCCAGGACTTTTGCCTCTGGCTTGTATGATACCAAGTTCAACAAATCATCAATGTTTCTGTCACTGGCTCTGAGTTCTTCCTTTGCACAGCTGGGCAGTTGCAGGACTGTGGGGTACAGCACAACAGGCTGCCATAGCAAAATCTCACAGACTGGGTGTCTTAAACAACAGAAAGTTACTTTTCACAGTTCTAGAGGTTAGAAGTCCAAGATTAAGATGTCAGCATGTTTGTTTTTTCCTGAAACCTGTCTCCTTGGTTTGTGGCTGGCCATCTTCTTGCTGTGTCCTCACGTGGCCTTTTTTTGTGCATACATAGCCCAGGTGTCTCTTCCTTTTCTTCTGAGGATGCCAGTCAGATTGGATTAGGGCCTCACATTTAGAAGCTTCTTGAAGGCCCTATCTCCAAATGCAATCACAGTGGGAGTTAGTGCTTTAATACATGAATTTGGGGCAGGCACAAATCAATCCATAACAATCACTCTCATTACTTTTTTGAGGATGGACCATTTGCATGACATTTTCTCTTTTATTTTATATGCGATGGGATATTACTATGTTTACTGTATACCTGTTACACAGTATTTAAGTAATCATCAACCACTTAGACATTTAGGTCAAACACTACCATTACTACTGCTACTAGTAATAATATCAATACCATTAGTAACTAACTCCCAAGGTTGATGTAAGGATGTAATAAAATATAGATTGCAGAAATAGATTCACCACAATTCCTGCCCCACCTTTAAGTGACTAATGAATGCTAGTATAATTTTCAAAAATATTTTTTGTATCTCAGACCCGTGTTTATAGTATCTCTTCTCATTTTTCTCCCACTGCTCCTACAGCCTTCACAATAAGATACAAACCACTGAACATATCATGCAAGGAAGTTTCTGACTTTGTGTCTGAAAAATCTATCTTCTTTCAAGGACACTTTCCTGACTGCTCTAAGATGAAGTTACATTGCATTTTTTGAGCATCTGTAGCATCTTTGATTCCTCCATTAGCATCACAACTTATTCTTAATGCTTGTTTAATTGTCTTTTCTGCTAGATCAAAAACGTTCTAGTTATGCAGCTTGTTCATTACATCATAAGTATCTACTACTGTACCTGGCATAGAGTTGACACTTCCTCTGCTGGGCTTCTAGTAGGGGCATGTCTTCTCTTCCTTTACAATAGGCTTACTAACTGCTCCTCATATTTGCAGGATTGTTAAGAGGATCAGATGAGACAATGCATGTGAAATAATATAAGGAAAAGTCGCTCAGTTGTGTCCAACTCTTGCAATCCCATGGACCATAGCCCACCAGGCTCCTCTGTCCATGAAATTCTCCAGGCAAGAGTAATTGAGTGGGTTGTCATTCCCTTCTCAAGGGGATCTTCCCCACCCAGGGATTGAACCTGGGTCTCCCACAATGCAGGCAGATTCTATACCATCTGAGCCACCAGGGAAGCCCAAATGTATATATAAAGTACTTCGCAAAAAAAAGCATTTGAATAGCTTGTATATAACTTTGCCCAAGGTTAATAAATCTTAATAGTTCAGAAAATTGTAATTGAGTTTTAATGGGCAAATGTTAATGTGCATTCTCCACCAACATTTAGTAATTATATTTTTTAAAATGTAGAAGACATTTCTAGCAGTCAAGAGCTTTATAGTGTATTTCAACACATGATAAATTCATGAACATTTCTTATCTCCTGGAACAGTTGTATATCAAAAACTCATCATCATGAGCATTCTCTGAATTTTCACAGAATTAATCCTGAATAATTAATGAATATAAAAGATTTGACAAGTACTGTAGCATGCTAATCATTTGTTTCAATGTCAATTAGAGAAAAATAATCCTTTTGGCCTGAAAACTTGGAACATGTATTGTAAAGTTAACTTTTAATTTACAAATATGAAATGAATTGTTAGTGAATGTATTGAGATACAGATAAATGTCATTGGAAAGTTATATTTTGTAGAAAGAAATAAAAACACTGGGATTTAACAGAATTATTAACTGTATTGAGAAGTTCTTACAAACGTGTAGTTTATAGATCAATATCTATATAATGTTTAAATATTTCCTCAAAAATGTTATGCTATCTTAAGCACTAATGACTTAGGAAGTATATCAAATCCAAATCTTAATAATTTTAGGCAGAATGAATATAAATTTAATGCAAGCAAAATTGAAGGAGCAGGTAACATTCATTTATACTTCCAGGTCTCTCAAATGCATGTGTCTTGATTATTCTGCTTCTAAGGATCTTTTTCATCTCAGTCATGATTTATTGGCACTCATTCAAAGTTTCAGCCATAAAGGTGAAAGTTGATGTAACACTAAATGAAAATTCTTAAAATACGTAGAGTGCTTCTGTGAATTTAGTTAAGAAGAGCAACTTCTAGGTTTAAGGATGACATAAATAATTTAACTATCTGGCCTTAAGCTAGGATTTGACTTCACTTGTGTGGAGGGAAAAACTTTTTGTTAGAAGGTAAAATTCCCTTATTAGACAGTTGAAGTGTTGTTCATTTAGACTTGGAGAGTATTTTCTAGGTATTGCTATGAATTTATCATGGAGGAATTCCTCTGTCTGTAGGGTTTCCCAAGTGGTAAAGTGGTAAAGAATCCACTTGTCAATGCCAGAGATACAAGAGACAGGGGTTTGACTTCTGGGTCAGGAAGATCCTCTGGAGAAGGAAATGACAACCTACTCTGGTATTCTTGCCTGTGGAATCCCATGGTCAAAAAACTTGGCAGATTACAGTCCCGGGAGTCCAAAGAGTTGGCCACTACTGGTACACATGTAAATATAGAATCTTTTGACTGACAAACTTGAACTGAAATTTCGTGAAACTTGTATTTTTTCATGGATTATCTGCACACATGGCGTAGAGTTGTAAGAGTTGCTTTTTTTCCAATGATGGTGCTAATAGTGATTTCTGCAATGATGAAAACAATGTAAATTATGAACTTAGTGTAAAAAGCAGTGGATTGTAAGTCACATGACTGATTTTAAGACTTATTTACCTCTTATTTGTTCTGTGAACTTAGGAAGATGTATATTCTAAATGGGGCTTCCCTGGTGGCTCAGTGGTAAAGAATCTGCCTGCCAACACAGGAGACGCAGGTTTGATCTCTGGGTCAGGAAGATCCCCTGGAGAAGAAAATGGCAACTCACTCCAGTATTCTTGCCTGGGAAATCTCATGGACAGAGGAACCTGGTAGGCTACAGTCCATGGGGTTGCAAAAGGGTCGGACATGACTTAGTGACTAAAAAACAACAATATTCTAAATGAATCTTGAGTTTGTTTTTTAATCTGTAAAATGGTGGTAATGTTTATTTCATAGGGCTGTTGAAAGGATTAAATAAGATGTTGGGTGTGCAAGTACTTTATAAACTGTGGGATATTATACAAATAATTTTTAGTAGAAAATTAACAATTTTGTTTCACTAATAAATTAAAATCCTGGTTCAGTTTGTTTTTGGATAAACAGATCTTGCTTTGTATTTTAGCTTATTCATTTGTAAAGGCACTGAACTAATTTTATTTTATTTTAATTTATACATCATTTTATTTGTTACAATGAATGAAAATTTAATGTCTTTCGTCTTAAAACTTTTTGACTTCTTGTTCTACTTTAGTTCATTCATTTTTCAAGCCAACTGCACATTTAACAGCTGAGTTTTAAAATTTTACTCACGTTTAACATGGTGTTTTTGAATACCATGTCTTTCTCTTTCCTGTATTTTGTCTTAAATTTGCTGGAGTGCATTCTATAAAATGAGTGGTAAACTTTATGAGTCCATGTATATCCAAATATGTGTCTGTCCTATACTTGCACTTGATATTTTGGTAGAGAATAGCCTCTTCCTTTGGAACTTAGAATAACTTTTATCTCCACTGTCATACACAGTTTTGGTGGTGACAAATCAGATGCCATTTTAATTTTCATTTATTTGTAAGTCACCAACATTTTTTTTGTCTCTGTAAATTTTTGTGTTTTTTTTTCAACTTATTTATTATATATACTTAAAGCTTGTCTAAGTTACCCAATATTAACAAAAAGGAAGCGTAGAAATGCATTGCAAATATGAAAAAACACTAAACTTAAAATCACAAGAATGTGCTATTCTTCTCTTAGCATATTAACATAGAGGTCATCTAAAATGCACTTAGTATTAACTCGTTGTTTTTGCATGTACATAAATAGCACATTTTACCTAAAACACTGGACTTTTTATGAAAATAACTAGCCCAAATGGTAAGAGAAGAATGGTAAGAGAAGAATAGTACATTCTTGTGATTTTAAGTTTAGTGTTTTTTCATATTTGCAATGCATTTCTATGCTTCCTTTTGGTTAATATTGGGTAATTTATACAAGCTTTAAGTATATATACTTTTAAGTATATATAATGAAGTATGTGCACATGTGCTCAGTCGCTTAGTCGTGACCAACTCTTGTGACCCCGTGGACTGTAGCCCACCAGACTCCTATGTCCGTGGGATTTCCCAGGAAAGTATGCTGGAGTGTGTTGCCATTTCCCTCTCCGCTATAAGAAAGTATGTTAATACCTAAACTGTGTCTTTAGTAAATGTAAATTTACTGTTCCTTTATAAGATATAAAATACTACTTTCATCATAATCCTGCTCTCAAAGCTGTGGTGTCCGGTGTCATCGATTTGTTCTTTCAGGAATCAAATCCATTGTTCTGGCTAGTTAATCATGGAGCCATGAATGGAGTTGTTGTTAAAGGATTGTGAAGTCACAAACTTGGCCCAAACTTATCCACTTATTTGTGCCAGAGTTTGGACTCTGCCTTCATTGTCACAGACACACGTTGGAGTTCTAAGGTAGCAGAGCACCTGAGACAAGGCTCCTGACTAAATTCTGTCTCTACAGTGTGATTCAGCCAGGTGCCCTCAACAACTTTCCCGCATGAGGCTGGACCTTGGCCACCACGGGTCAGCTCAAGATTAGGTGGAGGTTGTTGGGAAACCAGCTAGTAGTGATTTTCCTTTGGTGGTTATTTTTTCAAGGAAAGGATACAATTTATTGGCTAACCAATTGAAGTTACCCCTTGAGGAAAAAAAAGTGTCATCAGCAAGATGGGCTCTTCTGTTTCATAAGGTTAATGGGACAATCTATCAAAAGTCTCACATCCTTTCCTTCCAAAAGTCTACAGCAGAGTAGTCTTCCATATGGTTACTAATTTCTCAAATAAAACTTGTGGGGCTACATTGCCGTCATCTTTTTGCCCTGTGAAGTTCCTGAAAGCAAATATCACAGTTGTTAAATACAAATGCATAGTTTCATACAATAAAAATATAATAGCTATTTCCCATAAGTGAAAACTAGGAAGAAGGTTATTTGGATCAAATCCTCTGGCTGAAAACAACTGAATAAATCACCTTACAAGCACTAAGGATTTTCAGGGATTCTGTGATGGCCTACTGGTTAGGATTCTGGGTTTTCACTGCCATGACTGTGGTTCAGTCCCTTGTCAGGAAACTGAGATCCTGCAAACCACTTAGTGTGACCCAAAATAAATAAATTTGCACAGGAAACTTACTTTTAAAAAAACCACTGAGGAGTTGAAAAGATAATGCCTTCCTAGCATGCCCATTCTGAGGGGAAGTGTGGGCTTCCCTGGAGGTTCAGATGGTAAAGAATTCGTCTACAATACAGGAGATGGAAGAGATGCAAGTTTGATCCCTGGGTCTGGTAAAACTCATGGAGAAGGAAATGGCAACCCACTCCAGTGTTCTTGCCTGGAGAATTCCATGGACAGAGGAGCCCAGTGGGTTATAGCCCATGAGACCACAAAAGAGTTGGACGTGACTGAGAGACTAACACTTTGACCAAAGAGGCTAGCAGGTAATTTGAGTGCCAAAGTTGCTTTTGCCTTGAAGACATTGGAGAGGTAAGGGTGATAGAATTCAAGGCCCAGAGCATACTCAGTGTAGATACTTCTACATGATACATTTACCTACATTAAGCTGGATGCCAAAGGGGTACACACTATCAAGATTAGGATAAATCAGAACTAATAGGTCACCTCCTGATCCTCCAACCCCACAGGCCCAGAGAGAAGGCTTCTGTGGACCTAAACAGAGCAGAAGAAGGGAAAGGAAGGGGGATTAAATACTCCTGAGAAGATCTGTACCCTAGGAATATATGGCAGATTTGTGCCCTAGGAATATATAGCATATATAGTTAAAGAAATTGGCTTGATGTGACCCGCAAATTGTAGAGCCACCAAAACACAGCCAGAATAAGGAAAGTACACTTATTACAAGCCTTGGAGAATCTCCACAAGCAATTGTTTTTGATTTAATAAAGTTAATATATAAATTTATTAATATTTAATAAAGTTAATGTATAGTTGGTGGGACCTGTTCATACATCATCACCAGCAGTCTAGGCATCTCCACTCTTGGTGTTTCTGCTGTAAGTAAGTTTGAGCTCTGTGCTTTGAAACCAGTTTTATTTAATATATTTTTATTTTTTTAAAATTTTTATTGGAGGCTAATTATTTTACGATATTATATCGGTTGGTTTTGCCATACATTGACAATAATCTGCCCCGGGTGTACATGAATTCCCCCTCCCGAAACCCCATCCCACCTAACTACTCCCCTTATCCTCCCTCTGGGTCATCCCCGCATGCCAGCCCCGAGCATCGTGTAAAATACATCGATCCTGAACTGGAGAGTCATTTCACATATGATAATATACATGATTCAATGCCATTCTCCCAAATCATCCCACCTTCACCCTCACCAACAGAGTCCCAAAGACTGTCCTATACATCTGTCTCTCTTTTGCTGTCTCGTATACAGGGTTATCATTTGCATCTTTCTAAATTCCATATATATGCGTTAGTATACTGTATTGGTGTTTTTCTTTCTGGCTTTCTTCACTCTGTATAATAGGCTCTAGTTTCATCCGCCTTATTAGAACTGATTCAAATGCATTCTTTTTTTTTGTAATTAATTTATTTTTTATTGGAGGCAAATTATTTTACAATATTATATTGGTTGGTTTTGCCATACATTGACATGAATTCACCCCGGGTTTACATAAGTTCCCCCTCCTGAACCCCCCTCCCACCTCCCTCCTCCCTTAATCCTCCCTCTGGGTCATCCCCGCATGCCAGCCCCGAGCATCCTATAATATGCATTGACCCTGAACTAGTGATTCATTTCACATATGACAACATACGTGTTTCAATGACATTCTCCCAAATCATCCCACCCTCACCCTCTCCCACAGAGTCCCAAAGACTGATCTATACATCTGTGTCTCTTTTGCTGTCTCGTATACAGGGTTATCATTTGCATCTTTCTAAATTCCATATATATATGTGATAGTATGCTGTATTGGTGTTTTTCTTTATGGATTACTTCACTCTGTATAATAGGCTCCAGTTTCATCCACCTCATTAGAACTGATTCAAATGTATTCTTTTTAATAGCTGAATAATACTCCATTGTGTATATGTACCAAAGCTTTCTTATCCATTCGTCTGCAGATGGACATCTAGGTTGCTTCCATGTCCTGGCTATTATAAACAGTGCTGCAATGAACATTGGAGTACATGTGTCTGTTTCAATTCTGGTTTCCTCGGTGTGTATGCCCAGGAGTGCGATTGCTGGGTCGTATGACAGTTCTATTTCCAGTTTTTTGAGGAATCTCTACTCTGTTCTCCATAGTGGCTAGACTAGTTTGCATTCCCACCAACAGTATAAGAGGGTTCCCTTCTCTCCACACCCTCTCCAGCATCTTTTGCATGTAGACTTTTGGGTAGCAGCCATTCTGACTGGTGTGAAATGGTATCTCATTGTGGTTTTGATTTGCATTTCTCTGATGATGAGTGATGTTCAGCATTTTTTCATGTGTTTGTTAGCCACCTGTTTGTCTTCTTTGGAGAAATGTCTGTTTAGTTCTTTGGACCATTTTTTGATTGGATCATTTATTTTTCTGGAATTGAGCTGCAGGAGCTGCTTGTATATTTTGGAGATTAATTCTTTATCAGTTTCTTCATTTGATATTATTTTCTCCCATTCTGCAGGCTGTCTTTTCACCTTGCTTATAGTTTCCTTTGCTGTGCAGAAGCTTTTGATTTTAATTAGGTCCCATTTGTTTATTTTTGCTTTTATTTCCAGTATTCTGGGAGGTAGGTCGTGGAGGATCATGCTGTGATTTATGTCAGAATGTGTTTTGCCTACACTCTCCTCTAGGAGTTTTATAGTTTCTGGTCTTATATTTAGCTCTCTAATTCATTTTGTGTTTATTTTGGTGTATGGTGTTAGGAGGAGAAGGCAATGGCAAGCCACTCCAGTACTCTTGCCTAGAAAATCCCATGGATGGAGGAGCCTGGTAGGCTGCAGTCCGTGGGGTCGCTAAGGGTCGGACACGACTGAGCGACTTCACTTTCACTTTTCACTTTCACACATTGGAGAGGGAAATGGCAACCCACTCCAGTGTTCTTGCCTGGAGAGTCCCAGGGACGGGGGAGAGTGGTGGGCTTCCGTCTGTGGGGTCACACAGAGTCGGACACGACTGAAGTGACTTAGCAGCAGCAGCATGGTGTTAGGAAGTGTTCTAGTTTCATACTTTTACAAGTGGCTAACCAGTTTTCCCAGCACCACTTGTAAAGAGACTGTCTTTCTCCACTTTATATTCTTGCCTCTTTTGTCAAAGATAAGGTGTCCATAGGTGCATGGATTTATCTCTGGGCTTTCTATTTTGTTCCATTGATCCATGTTTCTGTCTTTATGCCAGTACCATACTGTCTTGATGACTGTGGCTTTGTAGTAGAGCCTGAAGTCCGGCAGGTTAATTCCCCCAGTTCCATTCTTCTTCCTCAAGATTGCTTTGGTTTTTGAGTTGTTTTTTTTTTTTTTGTATTTCCATACAAATTGTGAGATTATTTGTTCTAGTTCTGTGAAAAATAACGCTGGTACCTTGAAAGGGATTGCATTGAATGTATAAATTACTTTGGTTAGTATACTCATTTTTACAATATTTATTCTTCCAATCCACAAACATGGTATATTTTTCCATCTATTAGTGTCCTCTTTGATTACGTTCACTAGTGTTTTATAGTTTTCTATGTACAAGTCTTTTGTTTCCTTAGATAGATATATTCTTAAGTATTTAATTCTTTTCGTTGCAACAGTGAATGGAATAGTTTCCTTAATTTCTCTTTCTATTTTCTCATTATTAGTGTATATAAATGCAAGTGATTTATGTGTGTTGATTTTACATCCTGCAACTTTACTGTATTCATTGATTGGCTCTAGTAGTTTTCTGGTAGAGACTTTAGGGTTTTCTTTGTAGAGGATCATGCCATCAGCGAACAGTGAAAGTTTTATATTTTCTTTTCCAATTTGGATTCATTTTATGTCTTTTTCTGCTCTGATTTCTGTGGCCCAAACTTGCAGAACTATGTTGAATAGTAGTGGAGAGAGTGGACACCCTTGTTTTGTTCCTGACTTAAGGGGAAATGCTTTCAGCTTTTCACCGTTGAGGATAATGTGTGATGTGGACTTGTCATCAGTTCAGTTCAGTTCAGACACTCAGTCGTGTCCGACTCCCCTCTACCCCATGAATCACAGCACGGCAGGCCTCCCTGTCCATCACCAACTCCCAGAGTCCACTCAAACTCATGTCCACAGAGTCGGTGATGCCATCCAGCTATCTCATTCTCAGTCATCCCCTTCTCCTCCCGCCCCCAACCTTTCCCAGCATCAGTGTCTTTTCCAGTGAGACAACTCGTCCCACGAGGTGGCCAAAGTATTTCAGTTTCAGCTTTAGCACCAGTCCTTCCAATGAACACCCAGGACTGATCTCCTTAAGAATGGACTGGTTGGATATCCTTGCAGTCCAAGGGACTCTCGAGTCTTCTCCAACACCAGAGTTCAAAAGCATCAATTCTTCGGCGATCAGCTTTCTTCACAGTCCAACTCTCACATCCATACATGACCTCTGGAAAAACCATAGCCTTGACTAGACGGACCTTGGTTGGCAAAGTAATGTCTCTGCTTTTTAATATACTATCAAGGTTGGTCATAACTTTACTTCCAAGGAATAAGCGTCTTTTAATTTCTTGTCTGCAAATTGCATGTGCAGTGATTTTGGAGCCCAAAAAAATGAAGTCTGATACTGTTTCCACTGTTTTTCCATCTATTTCCCATGAAGTGATGGGACCAGATGCCATGAGCTTTGTTTTCTGAATGTTGAGCTTCAAGCCAACATTTTCACTCTCCTCTTTCACTTTCATCACGAAGCTTTTTAGTTCCTCTTCACTTTCTGCCATAAAGGTAGTGTCATCTGCATATCTGAGGTTATTGATATTTCACCCAACAGTGTTGATTCCAGCTTGTGCTTCTTCCACCCCATCGTTCCTCATGATGTACTCTGCATATAAGTTAAACAAGCAAGGTGACAATATACAGCCTTGACGTACTCCTTTTCCTATTTGGAACCAGTCTGTTGTTCCATGTCCAGTTCTGACTGTTGCTTCCTGACCTGCATACAGGTTTCTCAAGAGGCAGGTCAGGTGGTCTGGTATTCCCATCTCTTTTAGAATGTTCCACAGTTTGTTGTGATCCACAGAGTCAAATGTTTTGGCCTAGTCAATGAAGCAGAAATAGATGTTTTTCTGGAACTCTCTTGCTTTCTCCATGATCCAGCGGATGTTGGCAATTTGATTTCTGGTGCCTCTGCCTTTTCTAAAACCTCCTTGGACATCTGGGAGTTCATGGGTCACATATTGCTGAAGCCTGGCTTGGAGAATTTTGAGCATGACTTTACTAGCATGTGAGATGAGTGCAATTGTGCGGTAGTTTGAGCATTCTTTGGCATTGCCTTTCTTTGGGATTGGAATGAAGACTGACCTTTTCCAGTCCTGTGGCCACTGCTGAGTTTTCCAAATTTGCTGGCATATTGAGTGCAACATTTTCACAGCATCATCTTTCAAGATTTGAAATAGCTCAACTGGAATTCCATCACTTCCACTAGCTTTGTTCGTAGTGATGCTTTCTAAGGCCCACTTGACTTCACATTCCAAGATGTCTGGCTCTAGGTCAGTGATCACGTTATGGTGACAATCTTGGTCTTGGAGATCTTTTTTGTACAGTTCTTCTGTGTATTCTTGCCACCTCTTCTTAATATCTTCTGCTTCTGTTAGGTCCATACCATTTCTGTCCCTTATCGAGCCCATCTTTGTATGAAATGTTCCCTTGGATTTGTCATATATTGCTTGTATTATGCTGAGATATGTCCCTTCTATTCGCACTTTCTGGCGGGTTTTTATCATAAATGGATGTTGAATTTTGTCGAAGGCTTTCTCTGCATCTATTGGGATAATCATATGTTTTTTAATTTTCAGTTTGTTAATGTGGTGTATTACGTTGATTGATTTGCAGATATTGAAGAATCTTTGCATTCCTGGGATAAAACCCACTTGGTCATGATGTATGATCTTCTTAATGTGTTGTTGGATTCTGATTGCTAGAATTTTGTTAACGATTTTTGCATCTATGTTCATCAGTGATATTGGCCTGTAGTTTCCTTTTCTTGTGGAATCTTTACCAGGTTTTGGGATTAAGGCGACGGTGGCCTCATAGAATGAGTTTGGAAGTTTCCCTTCCTCAGCAATTTTCTGGAAAAGTTTGAGTAGAATAGGTGTTAGCTCTTCTCTACATTTTTGGTAGAATTCATCTGTGAAGCTGTGTGGACGTGGGCTTTTGTTTGCTGGAAGAAATCTGATTACAGCCTCTACTTCCGTGCTTGTGATGTGTCTGTTCAGATTTTCTATTTCTTCCTGGTTCAGTTTTGGAAAGTTGTACCATTCTAGGAATTTGTCCATTTCTTCCAGGTTATTCATTTTATTGCCATAAAATTGCTGATAGTATTCTCTAATAATCGTTTGTATTTCTGTGTTGTCACTTGTGTTCACTCCATTTTCATTTCTAATTTTATTGACTTGGTTCTTCTCCCTTTGTTTCTTGATGAGTCTGGCTAGTGGTTTGTCAATTTTATTTACCTTCTCAAAGAACCAGCTTTTGGCTTTGTTGATTTTTGCTATGGTCTCTTTTGTTTCTTTTGCATTTATCTCTGTCCTAATTTTTACGATTTCTTTCCTTCTACTAACCCTGGGATTCTTCATTTCTTCCTTTTCTAGTTTCTTTAGATAGAGATTTAAGTTATTTAGTTGACTTTTTTCTTGTTTATTTAGTTGTGCCTGTATTGCTATGAACTTCCCCCTTAGCACTGCTTTTACAGTGTCCCAGAGGTTTTCGGTTGTTTTGTTTTCATTCATTTATATGCATATTTTGATTTCTCTTTTGATTTCTTCTATGATTTGTTCATTATTCAGCAGTGTGTGTTCAGCCTCCATATGTTGGAATTTTTAATGGTTTTTCTCCCATAATTGAGATTTAATCTTACTGCATTGTGTTTAGAAAAGATTCTTGGAATGTTTTAAATTTTTTTGAATTTATCAAGGCTAGATTTATGGCCCAGGATGTGATCTGTCCTGGAAGATGTTTGGTGTGCACTTGAGAAAAAGGTGAAATTCATTGTTTTGGGGTGAAATGTCCTATAGAGATCTATTAGGTCTAACTGGTCTATCATTTAAAGTTTGTGTTTCCTTGTTAATTTTCTGTTTAGTTGATCTATCCATAGATGTCAGTGGGATATTAAAATTTCCCACTATTATTGCATTGTTGTTAATTTCCCCTTTCATCCTTGTTAGTAATTGTCTTATATATTGCGGTGCTCCTATGTTGGGTGCATAAATATTTATAATTGTTATATGTTCTCTGATGCTAGGAGGGATTGGGGGTGGGAAGAGACGGGGACGACAGAGAATGAGATGGCTGGATGGCATCACCGACTCGATGGACATGAGTTTGAGTGTACTCTGGTAGTTGGTGATGGACAGGGAAGCCTGGCGTGCTGTGATTCATGGGGTCACAAAGAGTCGGACACGACTGAGTGACTGAACTGAACTGAACTTCTTGGATTGATCCTTTGATCGTTATGTAGTTTTCTTCTTGGTCTCTTTTCACAGCCTTTGTTTTAAAGTCTATTTCATCTGATATGAGTTTTGCTACTCCTGCTTTCTTTTGGTCTCTATTTGCATGGAATATGTTTTTCTAGCCCTTCACTTTCAGTCTGTATGTGTCCCTCATTTTGAAGTGGGTCTCTTGTAGACAACATATATGGGAGTCTTGTTTTTGTATCCATTCAGCCAGCCTTTGTCTTTTGGTTGGGGCATTCAACCCATTTACGTTTAAGGTAATTATTGATAAGTATGATCCCGTTGTCATTTTCTTGATAGTTTTGGGTTCGAGTTTATAAACCTTTTCTGTGTTTCCTGTCTACAGAAGATCCTTTAGCATTTGTTGGAGAGCTGGTTTGGTGATGCTGAATTCTCTCAGCTTTTGCTTGTCTGTAAAGCTTTCGATTTCTCTTTCATATTTGAATGAGATCCTTGCTGGGTGAAGTAATCTGGGTTGTAGGTTATTTTCTTTCATCACTTTAAGTATGTCTTGCCATTCCCTCCTGGCCTGAAGAGTTTCTGTTGAAAGATCAACTGCTATCCTTATGGGAATCCCCTTGTGTGTTATTTGTGGCTTTTCCCTTGCTTCTTCTAATATTTGTTCTTTGTGTTTGATCTTTGTTAATTTGACGAATATGTTTCTTGGAGTATTTCGCCTTGGGTTTATCCTGTTGGGGACTCTGGGTTTCTTGGACTTGGGTGATTATTTCTTTCCCCATTTTAGGGAAGTTTTCAACTATTATCTCCTCAAGTATTCTCTTATGGTCTTTGTTTTTGTCTTCTTTTGGGACGCCTATGATTCGAATGTTGGAGCGTTTAACATTGTCCCAGATGTCTCTAATATTTTCCTCATTTCTTTTAATTAGTTTTTCTTTTTTCCTCTCTGTTTCATTTATTTCTACAATTTTATCTTCTAGCTAGCTCATCCTGTCTTTTGCCCCTGTTATTCTACTGTTTCTTCCCTCCAGAGTATTTCTGATCTCATCTATTACTTTATTCATTGTATATTGACTCTTTTGTTATTTCCTGTAAGTCCTTATTAAACCTTTCTTGTATCTTCTCAATCCTTTTCTCAAGGTTATTTATCTGTACCTCCGTTTTGCTTTCAAGATTTTGAATCATTTTCACCATCATAATTAGAAATTCTTTATCAGGTAGATTCCCTATATCTTCCTCTTTTGTTTGTGTTGGTGGGCATTGATCTTGTTCCTTTACTTGCTGAGTATTTCTCTGCCTCTTCATCTTGCTTATATTGCTTTTCTTGGGGTGGCCTTTCCCTCTTCTGGCAGTTTGTGGAGTTCTCTTTATTATGTAGTTTCCTCGCTGTGTGTGGGGTTGGATGTGTGACTTGTCAAGGTTCCCTGATTAGGGAAGCTTGTGTCGGTGTTCTGGTGGGTGGAGCTGTATTTCTTCTCTCTGGAGTGCAATGAAGTGTCCAGTAATGAGTTATGAGATGTCAGTGGGTTTGGAGTGACTTTGGGCACCCTGTATATTGAAGCTCAGGGCTATTTTCCTGTATTGCTGGAGAATTTGTGTGGTATGTCTTGCTCTGGAACTTGTTGACCCTTGGGTGGTGCTTGGTTGTAGTGTAGGTACGGATGCGTTTGATGAGCTCCTATTGATTAATGTACCCTGGAGTCAGGAGTTCTCTGGTGTTCTCAGGATTTGGGCTTAAGCCTCTTGCCTCTGGTTTTCGGTCTTATTCGTGGAGTAGTCTCTAGACTTCTCTATCTGTCATTTCCAAGTTGGTTCCCTCTGTTTTAGCTTCTGTTTGCTGGTCTCTTCAGTGTCCAATTTCTGCCCTGATACTAGGGGACTGGTGGACACTTTTTAAGGCTCAATTGTTCAGTCCTGTTCTGGGAAGGGAGGAACGCTGCAGACAAATATCTCTGGCGTCTGTTGGGGCGTGCTCACAGTGTCTCGGCCACACTGGGTTTGACCCCGCTCACAGCGGGTGTGTTGTCCCAGTCTACACTGCACAGGCTGTAGTTTGCTCTGCCGGGAAGTGTCCGAGGCCAGGGCTGGGTTGTATGCACTTCCCAGTTCTGAGTGGCTCAAGTTCAGTTTCTCGGGTACAACACAAAGACGCAGACTTGGTTGGGCCTGCGTTTTGTTCCTTCCCCTGTCCGAGCAGCTCAGGTGACCAGGTGTTTTGTGAGCATGGTTGCTGTGACTTATCGCCTCTCCAGTCCCTGCCGCTCGGTTTTCTGGGTGTACAACCGGTGCACATTCTCAGGTGGATATCAACTGGCCCGAGCCCAAGAAGTCTTGATTAGCAACAACCCTGCCTGCAGTTTGTATCAGATGCTTTTCTGGGGCCGCGGTTGCCTCCTCCGGCTCTGGCTGCCCTCCCTTGCCTGTCTTGACAGGGGATGGGGTATGGGCCGACCGCAGCCAGCTCGGTCTGCTCAGCACTTTGTTCTGTGAGCGGGGCTGGCGGTGTCTTAGGTTAGAGCTGTCCGCCTTTTCTTGGGAAGCTATCCCAGTCTGCTTTGCTATCCCTAGATAGTCTCTTAGATTGTTCTTGCGGCATTCAAGCCCAGTCCTCTCTCTAAGCAGTTCAGCCGGCTCCTCCCTGCCCAGCCCCCCGCTTGCTAAAGGCAAATGCGGGCCTCTGGGCTGCTTCTCCACTGGGAGTTACTGTTTGGCGGGTAATCTGTGGGTTTTAATTATTTCTTCCTTTTTCCTGCTGGTTATGTGGCCCTCTGAAGTTCCAAGGCTCGCCACAGATTTGACAGTGAGAGTGTTTCCTGGTGTTTGGAAACTTCTCTCTTTTTAAAGCCTCCCTTCCCGGGATGGAGCTCCATCCTTAGCTCTTTTGTCTCTCTTTCTTTTATGCTTTTTCCTACCTCCTTTCGAAGACAATGGGCTGCTTTTCTGGGTGCCTGATGTCCTCTGCCAGCATTCAGAAGTTGTTTTGTGGACTTTACTCTGCGTTCAAATTTTCTTTTGATGAATTTGTGGGGGAGAGAGTGGTCTCGCCGTCCTATTCCTCCGCCATCTTGTTCCTTCCCCTCTGAAATCAGTTTTAAAAGTCCTTTACTAAGGAGCTTCAGAAGGGCTGCCCTGGCCAAGGAACTACAAATCTTGTTTCTCAGAGACCACAGCTGCAGTTTTAAGCTTGCAGTTGGGAACTTCCTTATAGAGTTTGTCGTATGTTGCTCTGCCAAACAAATTGAGGTTATTGAGCTGATCCCAAAATTTGCCTTTGGACCACCTCTTCTTTTTGGTCTGCCAAGTTTGTTCCCTGGGTCTCTGTCTTTCTTAGCTAGCTTTCTGGCATCTTTATTCTTCTTGTCATCCTTGAGTGGCATAGTGAAGCTCAGAGAGTGCTGCTGCTACTACTGCTGCCTTGCTAAGACATTGGACCCAAAGTCCACATATTTTTAAGGGCGATAACTGGTAAAACAGTTTAGATAATCAGACGCATAGGAAATTTTTGAAAAAAGAGACATAGACAACATAAATTATAATAATTGGTAATTTTAATGAACATTATGACAAAATCAGACTAATTCATTATGGGGTCCTCTCTCTGAATGCACAAATTGTGTTATGTAAATATCATGACCACTATCTCTACATTCCTCAATATAAGTAACAAATAAATTAACATTCAGAAAACAAAGATCATGGCATCTGGTCCCATCACTTCATGGGAAATAGATGGGGAAACAGTGGAAACAGTGTCAGACTTTATTTTTTTGGGCTCCAAAATCACTGCAGATGCTGACTGCAGCCATGAAATTAAAAGACGCTTACTCCTTGGAAGGAAAGTTATGACCAACCTAGACAGCATATTAAAAAGCAGAGACATTACTTTGCCAACCAAGGTCCGTCTAGTCAAGGCTATGGTTTTTCCTGCGGTCATGTATGGATGTGAGAGTTGGACTGTGAAGAAAGCTCATCACCGAAGAACTGATGCTTTTGAACTGTGGTGCTGGAGAAGACTCTTGAGAGTCCCTTGGACTGCAAGGAGATCCAACCAGTCCATTCTAAAGGAGATCAGTCCTGGGTGTTCATTGGAAGGACTGATGCTAAAGCTGAAACTGCAATACTTTGGCCACCTCATGTGACGAGTTGACTCACTGGAAAAGAGTCTGATGCTAGGAGGGATTGGGGGTGGGAGGAGACGGGGACGACAGAGAATGAGATGGCTGCATGGCATCACCGACTCGATGGACATGAGTTTGAGTGAACTCCGGGAGTTGGTGATGGACAGGGAGGCCTGGCGTGCTGTGATGCATGGGGTCGCAAAGAGTCGGACATGGCTGAGCGACTGAACTGAACTGAACTGAATAATTAAATATCACAGAATTAATTGCATGTTGTATGATTTTTAGTGGAGTGTTGAATATTAGTTATCATCATTCCTTTGTTTAATTATATGGAACAATGATCTGCTTTATTACAAAATCTGATATTTCTAAACAGACATCATTGATTAATATATAAACAGATATTTCCAGTAATAGTCATACAAAATCATTTTCTGAATTGTCTTTTCACTCCATAATATTCAGAGAATAGTAAAAGATAATTCTATTTTCCATTTTTTTAACTTCAATGTAGATGGAATAGAAAACAAAATCAACCAAGGGACAATAGTGAAACTTTCACTCAAATCCAAAGTGGTTACTATAGTAACTTAAAATTGAAACATTATAATAAAAGTAGAATGAAAAGATAATTTCACATGCTATATTAATCTTTTGAAATATAGAGAGGGAGTTGCTGTTTGATATTTGAAAGAGACTAGATCGCTGTTGAAGCTTCTAAGAAGACTGATTTTGTCTTGTCTGCTTTCTTTTTTATATTAATGTAAAAAACTCTGACTAAAGGTATTAACTTTCAGAGAATGGAATTGTTAGTTTTGCTCACATTAATCTCTCTAAGACTGATGACAATAACTTTCTATGAGTAACTCATAATTATTCATGGGAATTGAGGGCAGAATGAGTGAAAAAGTGTTTTACACATGACCTAAAAGATCAAATTTTTGATGTTTCTTTTCTATTTTCTCCATCATCAAGATAGAGATATGGACACAGATGCGGGTATAACACAAAAGATTTAACTAAAGAGGGAAGGAGTTGGGATGAGTATGGAACTGCATTCAGCAGGCCCCATATTGAAACCAACTGAATTTGTACTGTATTGAGGTCACTTTAAAGTTAGTGCTAGCACAACTTCCTGGTTTGGAAACTAGAGATAAAGTAATTATCTACATATGAAAGAATTCTATTCTGAGAGCACATTTGTAAGTTTTATTTGTTCATAAGTCCAACAGAGTAAGCCTAGGTACCCAACTAACACAGTCAGTTATATAGTACTGTACTGTAATAGGTTTATAAAACTTTTCACACAAATAATATATAAAAAACAAACACAAAAATAAAAAAAATTAATCTTACAGTACAGAACCTTGAAAAGTACAGTAGTGCAGTACAACACACACATATACACACAGGAATACTAGTCAGCCATAAAAAAGAATGAAATAATGCCATTTTCAGCAACATGGATGTAAATAAAGATTATCATACTAAGTCAGTCAGAAAGAGAAAGACAAATACCATATATCACTTATATATGAAATCTAAAATATGCCACAAATGAACCTATCTATAAAACAGAAACAGACTCACAGGTATAGAGAACAGACTTGTGGTTGCCAAGTGGGGTGGTGGCAAAGGGAAGGATTGGGAGTTTAGGGTTAGCAGATGAAAGCTATTATATATAGAATGGATAAACAACAAAGTCCTACTGTATAGCACAGGGAACTATACTGAATATCCTGTGAGAAACCATAATGGAAAAGAATATTTTAAAAATTATATATAAATGTGTATAACTGAGTCACTTTGCTCTACAGCAGAGATTGGCACAATGTTGTAAATCAACTATTGTGCTCAGTCACTTCAGTCACGTCTGACTCTTTGGGACCCTATGGAGTGTAACCCACCAAACTCTGTCCGTAAGATTCTCCAGGCAAGAATATTGGAGTGGGTTTCCATGCCCCTCTCCAGGGGATCTTTTCGATCTAGAGCTTGAGCTCACATCTCCTGCATCTCCTGCATTGCAGGCAGATTCTCTACCCATTGAACCACCATCAAAGTTAAAAAAAGAAAAGGGGTTATGAGGAAACTGAGAATAAATAACTTTGATGAAAAGAGAAACATCAAAAATTAGTGCCTCTGACTTCCATAAACAAGGATAAGTTGCTCTCTTCTTAATACACATTCAATCTTCTTGTCTGCTTGCCTTCCTTCCTTCCTTTCTCCTTCCTTCCCTTCTTCTTCATCTTCCTTTCTACTTTTCTTCTCTCTTCCTTCTGTAAATGTTCACTGAGCAGCTCTATATTCCAGGCCCTGTGCTGTTCATGGGGAATATACTACTGAATAATACTGATGTAATCCTGTCTTCACCTCACTTACAGTCCAGTCTAGTGGGAGATACAGACAATAAGCAATTACATGGATAATTATTTAATTACAATGAGATTTGGGTGTCAACTGAAAAATAAAAGATACAACATGAGAGCTGTGAGTTTGGTTTTATTTGGGGTTTGCTTTCCTGGTGGCTCAGATGGTTAAGCGTCTTCCTACAATGTGGGAGACCCGGGTTCAATCCCTGGGTCGGGAAGATCTCCTGGAGAAGGAGATGGCAACCCACTCCAGTACTCTTGCCTAGAAAATCTCATGGACGGAGGAACCTGGTAGGCTACAGTCCATGGGGTCGCAAAGAGTCGGACATGACTGAGCGACTTCACTTCACTTTCACTTTAGCCCAGGAGACAGACTCTCAGATAGCTCTGAGGAACTGCTTTGAAGAGGTAGAAGGAGAGGTCAGTATATAAGAGATTTTGGAGAAGCGGATACATGTGATCAAGCACACATATCTTGGTAGAAGTTTGGTGCTAATCACAAGGAGTAGATGTGTTAGAGCTTTCCTAAGTATGAGAAGATGAAAGAAATATGTTTCATAAAATTTTCTCCTGAAAATATGTGTGAAGTCCTTTTATGCCAGTTTTTCACAAAGCACAGAGCGCTTCTTCCCTGATTTCCACCCTGAACTACTTTTAGGGGGTATTGAAGATCAATGACTGCAGTGGCTCGTGATTTCATTCTTGTAGAACCAGATGGGGAGTGACATTCTTTAGCATGAAAGGGTTAAAATTTAAAAGTACAGTGGGGCAGTGAGAGCGTATGACTGGAAGAAAACCTCATCTGAGGAGATAGTTAAGGTTTTTGTGAGGAAATTATATTCATATTGATTACTGTAAGGTGCATAGGATTTAACCAGCAGGTGAATGTAGGGGAAAAACAATGCAGGAAGAGGAAATAAGAGCAAGGGACTGAGATTTAAAGGAACTTAGTGTATTTGAAATAAAGAGAAAAACAGTGAGGCAGGAACATAGTGACCAGGATGAGATTAGAAAGGTAAGCAAAGGTCATGAAAACTATAGTATGGTGGTTGTTTGTTTGATACTAACATTCCTTTATTTTTCTTAAATTTTTATATTGGAGTATAGTTGATTTGGCTTCCCAGGTGATGCTAGACGTAAAGAACCTGCCTGCCAATTCAGGAGATGTAAGAGACATGAGTTTGATACCTGGGTTGGGAAGATCCCCTGGAAGAGGGAATGGCAACTCACTCCAATATTCTTGCCTGGAGAATCCCATGGACAGAGGAGCCTGACAGGCTATGGTCCTTACGGTCAGAAAGAGCCAGACACAAATGAAGAAATTTAGGATGCATGCAGAGTTGATTAATAATGTGTTAGTCCCAGATGTTGTGTTAGTTTTAGATTTCAAATGATTTGGTTATACATATACATGTATCTATTCTTTTTCAAATTCTTTTCCAATTTAAGTTATTATAATATATTGGGCAGAGTTCCTTGTGGCACAGGATGGTGTTTGAATGCTTTTGTTTGCCATGTTCTGTTGCAATTATTTACATAAATGATCATGTAAACTTTTTCCCTTTTCATTTTTGTATCCTTGATATCAAGTATAGTGCCAGGTGTAATGTAAGTGCTCCATAAATGCTTGT
This sequence comes from Moschus berezovskii, assembly GCF_049115385.1. NCBI lineage: Eukaryota > Metazoa > Chordata > Mammalia > Artiodactyla > Moschidae > Moschus > Moschus berezovskii. The sequence goes on along the minus strand of NC_142488.1, from coordinate 84,740,079 downwards.
TGAATTAGTGAAACAATTCACTAATGACTGGAAGACTGGAAGAGCACAATCATTACAGAAAAAAGGATAAGATCGTATATGGTTATCATTTTTCTTACTGTATCTGTCAAGCCATATTTATTTAAATAATAGGCAGATTTTGCCCTATAAGCAAAGATGTTGTCAAATTCATTTGTGTGACTGATATATGATGAGGCCAAAAAACCTCCAAATGTCAGAGTCTGGAGCAGAGAACAGTTTATTGCATGGCCAAGCAACAGAATGGGTGACTTGTACTCAAAAGGCCCCAATTTCCCAATGGCTTTTATAGGAAAAGTTTTATAGGCAAAATCTGGGGAGGAGGACTGTAGGGGGTGTGATTTTCCTCTGATTGGTTGATGGGGAGGTAACAGGGTGGTGTTCCAGGAATCCCAATTATCAGCCTTCTGGTTCCAACCAGCCTGGGGCCCATGACTTATGCTCAGCCTGCAGTTACCATCCTCCACCTGGGTGGGGGCCTTAGTTCCTGTAGAAGAACTCAGAAGATATGTATCAGATAATTATGCACATCCCCCAGGAGGGTACAGGACCCTGCTCCATTGCTGCACTATTTTTATTTCTTATTGCATTCCCTCACTTCTCTAATTATAACTGCCATTTGGAACTCAGGGAAGGTCTAGGATGTTGAAAGCCTTTTTCCCATAAACAATGATTGGGGAACATAAAAATACTTTTGTACATGGAGGGCTCACATTGTCCTGCTCGTTTTCAAAGAGACTGAGAGGGGTTGGTCAGTGAAACAATGACTTGTTGAACAAAACTAAGAGGAAACTTTTTTTTTTTAAATGCTGTGTGTGAGGGGAAATAATTTCTCCTCCACCCTTCTTGGTTCTTGGTTGAGACACCCCTGTTAAAAAAAAAAAAAAGACAGATTAACAGGAGAAAAACCAACAGGAGTCTAATAACAGGTATACTTCCTGTATACATATGATAGACCAGGAAAACTGAGTGACTCCCCCAAATGACCAAAGCTATCACCTTAAATGCCATCTTCAGCTAAAGGAAAAGAAGATGTTGGGGGTGGTGAGTCAGTTATGGGAGGTGACCAGGAAAAGCACAGTAAACAAGGATAAAGTTGTTATGAAGATTTAAGGCCTTGCCTTCTCCATTGATGAATTTTTAGGGGTTTAATCATCCTTCTTTTTCTGGTGCAGAAAGGGAGATACCCTTGCAAAAGATTTCTATTATAAATGTAAACTTCCCTTACAAAAGAGTAACTTATACTCAGTTTTCAGAGCATTTCCTGTGTCTGCTGTTACTTAAAAATAACCAGCTCAAGGTAGTCTTTGTGCCACAAAGAATAGAGCGAAAAAGATGTGCAGCTGTTAAGAAATTAAGACTATATGATATTCAGGTATTTCAATGTCTTTAAACGTTGCTTGGAAAGTACTGTTATTAAAAATATACATATAGTTATATATGGTAGTATGAAACCATTGAAATTGATATAATTAACCATCCCAGGGTTAGGAAGCAATCATCAATACACTGCTGCTGCTGCTGCTGCTAAGTCGCTTCAGTTGCGTTCGACTCTTAGCGACCTTATGGACTGCAGCCTACTAGGCTCCTCCGTCCATGGGATTTTCCAGGCTGGAGTACTGGAGTGGGTTGCCATTGCCTTCTCCACATCAAAACACTACAAGCTAACAAATAGCATCTCAGCTCAAATTGCATCTAAATGGCCCAGCATTTAAAAAAAAAGAAAAAAAAAAAAAGAACTTTAGACATTCTAACTTTGCAAAGCCATTTGTACAGAGGACTCTCAGATTCTCCTCTACATTCTTATAGCTGTTATTGGCTTGTTGCAGAAACCAATAATTGAGAAACGAAGCACCACACTTGGAGATTTGAAGAACTCAGGTTTATTACGCCAGCAGGTCCAGAGGAATTAACACTTTAAGTTCTGAGCCCTGAACAAAGGGGTTACAGAGTTTTTATAGACAGACTATAGTGGGCAACACTAGCTATTAAGGGGTTTCACACACATGGGAACAGCAGTCAAGATGGAGAGGGGGATGCATGATGTTTACACGGACAGACATGATTAAGCAGGCTTTCAGGGGCTGAGCAATTGCAAGACAAGGGTGAGTGAGATAAGCTCCCATTCCTAGCATTGTAAGTCCCCACTTTCTGAGACTACATGACCTACATAATCCAGGCTTTGCAAGGAGTAAGCTGAGTTACAGAGGCAGAAGGAGCAAGAGGTTATGTAAAATTTAACTTTTCATTTTCATTCCCCGCTCTTGATGCTTTTCCTTTTCATTCCCCCCTCTTGAGACTCGTTGTAGAAAGCATCATCTCATGTTTTGGTAGAACATTCAGAGCTCTCCATCATTTAGGGGGCTATATTGAGTTATTACCATGTGTAACTTTATGGATTCAATCTGAGAGGGTATGAACTGGGCAATTTCATTGAGAATACAAAGGCCAAACAAGAGCGCCGCAAAGAACATGAAGAGAGGACCTGTTAAAGGGAGAAGCCATGATGCCCAGCTCCAGATATATTTCCAGTCACCCCAGGAATTAGCTAGTTTCTCTCTCCTTTTCATGATTTGTTCCATTAGCTGTTGGGCCATGACCCTGACTATTTCTGATTGGTTTACATAAAAGCAGCATTCTTCATTCAAGAAGAGGCAGAGGCCTCCCTTTTCAGCTGTCAGTAGGTCTCAGTTCAGTTCAGTTCAGTCGCTCAGTCGTGTCTGACTCTTTGCGACCCCATGAATCACAGCACGCCAGGCCTCCCTGTCCATCACCAATTCCCGGAGTTCACTCGAACTCATGTCCATCGAGTCGGTGATGCCATCCAGCCATCTCATTCTCTGCCATCCCCGTCTCCTCCCGCCCCCAATACCTCCCAGCATCGGAGTCTTTTCCAGTGAGTCAACTCGTCGCATGAGGTGGCCAAAGTATTGGAGTTTCAGCTTTAGCATCAGTCCTTCCAGTGAACACCCAGGATTGATCTCCTCTAGAATGGACTGGTTGGATCTCCTTGCAGTCCAAGGGACTCTCAAGAGTCTTCTCTAGCACCACAGTTCAAAAGCATCAATTCTTCGGCGATCAGCTTTCTTCACAGTCCAACTCTCACATCCATACATGACCACGGGAAAAAACATAGCCTTGACTAGACGGACCTTGGTTGGCAGAGTAATGTCTCTGCTTTTTAATATGTTATCTAGGTTAGTCATAACTTTCCTTCCAAGGAGTAAGCGTCTTTTCATTTCATGGCTACAATCAGCATCTACAGTGACTTTGGAGCCCAAAAAATAAAGTTTGACACTGTTTCCACTGTTTCCTCATCTATTTCCCATGAAGCCCTCTTCTATTCTGTAAAACCACTTCAGCCAGAGAGTCTAGTTGGTCCTGTAATGAAGAGCACAGCAATAATACTGATTAGGGATAGAGGCCAGGGTGGACAATGAAAATCCATTGATATTTTGATAGCTGAATCTTCATTTACCAGCCAGCTGCCAGAGTGCGGTTGGAGCAAGGCTGAAGAATCCTTAAGCTTCTGCCGTGCATTGACTAGTCAGCTTCCAGAGTGATTAGAGCAGGGCTCAGCGTCCTTCATGGCTGAGGGCCGTTGTCTTTGGAACCGGACCTTGAGGAGGTTTTTTGGGTCCCAAACAGCTTTCCAGGTGTCCTCATCACAGGATGTATTTGCCTTCTTGACTCTGGTGTGGAGGATCCAAGGGATGACACTTATAACTTTAACAGCAGTAGGGGTTGCCAGGACGACCGTGTGAGGGCCTGTCCAAACTGGCGGAAATTTTTTTTTTTTCTAATCTTTAACCCACACCTCATCTCCTGGCTGGTAGGGATGAATCCAGTTGCCCAAAGGAATGGGTGTCCTTTCTAAGGTTTCTCAGGTGATATGGCAGAAGACTTCTCAGCAAGTTGTTGTTGGTCTCCCTTGAGATTTTTTTTTTTTTAAATCACTGGTGGTCTCCTGTATAAGATCTCAAAGGAAGACTAGCCTGAGGACCTCAGAGTGCATTTACGGAGGGAGGTGAGAGTCCACAGAATGATAAGGCAGCTTGTTCTAGCATTGTCTGTGTGTTGCCTGGGGGATATTCTTGTCATACTACTACTTGGAGAAACAAACTTAACAAGAAATTTAAAGATATGTGGCCCAAAGATTAATAGACATAGGACACCTGCTGAGGAGCTAGCCAGGAGAACCAGGCCCAGACTTTGATTCGTGTCATTAGTGTTTCTCTAGGTATGACAAGATGAAAGAATTTAGACTCATAAAAATCTTTACGTGAAAACCTCTGACTATCTGAAGGCTTTTTTTTTTTTTTTTTTGGTTTTCCCCAGAGCACAGAGTGCCTTATTTTTTGTCTCCACCCTGAACTCCTTATAAGGGACTGTTGAAGGTCAGCATCTTGTAGTGGTCATGATTTAATCTTTGTAGGGGCAGCTGGTAAGTGCTAACTTTCAGTCAGCAGGGCCCCTTCATAGGCACATATTTGTCCACGTTTTGGGGACATTTCATGGTTACTGTGTACCGCAGTGCTGGGGAGGATCATTCCCAGGTCTAACAAAGATTCCATTGACAGGCCACTCCATGTGTTGTCACTAGACCAGGCCTTATAAGTGCAAAAATCTCTAGACCATATCTGTCTTACTAGCCTCTTGGTCCAGCTAAATAGTTCTTTTTGTTGCTTCTTCCCATATCTAGAGTTCAGTTCAGTTCAGTTCAGTTCAATCGCTCAGTCGTGTCCGACTCTCCACGACCTCAGGAATCACAACACGCCAGGCCTCCCTGTCCATCACCAACTCCCAGAGTTCACTCAAACTCATGTCCATCGAGTCGGTGATGCCATCCAGCCATCTCATTCTCTGTCGTCCCCTTCTCCTCCCGCCCCCAACCTTTCCCAGCATCAGAGTCTTTTCCAGTGAGTCAACTCGTCGCATGAGGTGGCCAAAGTATTGCAGTTTCAGCTTTAGCATCAGTCCTTCCAATGAACACCCAGGATTGATCTCCTTTAGAATGGACTGGTTGTATCTCCTTGCAGTCCAAGGGACTCTCAAGAGTCTTCTCCAGCACCACAGTTCAAAAGCATCAATTCTTCAGCGATCAGCTTTCTTCACAGTCCAGCTCTCACATTCATACATGACCACGGGAAAAACCATAGCCTTGACTAGATGGACCTGTTGGCAAAGTAATGTCTCTGCTTTTTAATATACTATCAAGGTTGGTCATAACTTTCCTTCCAAGGAGTAAGCGTCTTTTAATTTCATGGCTGCAGTCAGCATCTACAGTGATTTTGGAGCCCCCAAAAATAAAGTCTGACACTGTCTCCACTGTTTTTCCATCTATTTCCCATGAAGTGATGGGACCGGATGCCATGATCTTTGTTTTCTGAATGTTGAGCTTCAAGCCAACCTTTTCACTCTCCTCTTTCACTTTCATCAAGAGGCTTTTGAGTTCCTCTTCATAAGTTTCTGCCATAAGGGTGGTGTCATCTGCATATCTGAGGTTATTAATATTTCTCCCAGCAATCTTGATTCCAGCTCGTGCTTCTTCCAGCCCAGTGTTCCTCATGATGTACTCTGCATATAAGTTAAATAAGCAAGGTGACAATATACAGCCTTGACATACTCCTTTTCCTATTTGGAACCAGTCTGTTGTTCCATGTCCAGTTCTGACTGTTGCTTCCTGACCTGCATACAGGTTTCTCAAGAGGCAGGTCAGGTGGTCTGGGATTCCCATCTCTTTCAGAATTTTCCACAGTTTATTGTGATCCACAGAGTCAAAGGTTTTGGCATAGCCAATGAAGCAGAAATAGATGTTTTTCTGGAACTCTCTTGCTTTCTCCATTATCCAGCGGATGTTGGCAATTTGATCTCTGGTGCCTTTCCGTTTTCTAAAACCTGCTTGAACATCTGGGAGTTCACGGTTCACATATTGCTGAAGCCTGGCTAGGAGAATTTTGAGCATGACTTTACTAGCGTGTGAGATGAGTGCAATTGTGCAGTAGTTTGAACATTCTTTGGCATTGCCTTTCTTTGGGATTGGAATGAAGACTGACCTTTTCCAGTCCTGTGGCCACTGCTGAGTTTTCCAAATTTGCTGGCATATTGAGTGCAGCACTTTCACAGCATCATCTTTCAGGATTTGAAATAGCTCAACTGGAATTCTATCACCTCCACTAGCTTTGTTTGTAGTGATTCCTTCTAAGGCCCACTTGACTTCACATTGCAAGATGTCTGGCTCTAGGTCAGTGATCACATAATCGTGACTATCTTGGTTGTTGTTGCTGCTAAGTCACTTCAGTCGTGTCCGACTCTGTGTGACCCCATAGACGGAAGCCCACCAGGCTCCCCCATCCCTGGGATTCTCCAGGCAAGAACACGGGAGTGGGTTGCCGTTTCCTTCTCCAATGTGTGAAAGTGAAAAGTGAAGTCGCTCAGTCATGTCCGACCCTTAGCGTCCCCATGGACTGCAGCCTACCAGGCTCCTCCATCCATGGGATTTTCTAGGCAATAGTACTTGAGTGGCTTGCCATTGCCTTCTTCTCCAATCTTGGTTGTAAAAATCTTTTTTGTACAGTTCTTCTGTGTATTCTTGCCACCTCTTCTTAATATCTTCTGCTTCTGTTAGGTACATACCATTTCTGTCCTTTATCAAGCCCATCTTTGCATGAAATGTTCCCTTGGAATCTCTAATTTTCTTGAAGAGATCTCTTATTTTTCCTTTTCTGTTGTTTTCCTCTATTTCTTTGCATTGATCACCGAGGAAGACTTTCTTATCTCTCCTTGCTATTCTTTGGAACTCTGCTTTCAGATGCTTATATCTTTCCTTTTCTCCTTTGCTTTTCGCTTCTCTTCCTTTCACAGCTATTTGTAAGGCTTCCTCAGACAGCCGTTTTCCTTTTTTGCATTTCTTTTCCATGGGGATGGTCTTGGTCCCTGTCTCCTGTACAATGTCACGAACCTCCGTCCAGAGTTCTTCAGGCACTCTATCTATCAGATATAGTCCCTTAAATCTATTTCTCACTTCTACTGTATAAACATAAGGGATTTGATTTAGGTCATATCTGAATGGTCTAGTGGTTTTCCCTACTTTCTTCAATTTAAGTCTGAATTTGTCAATACGGAGTTCATGATCTGAGCCACAGTCAGGTCCTGGTCTTGTTTTTGCTAACTGTATACAGCTTCTCCATCTTTGGCTGCAAAGAATATAATCAATCTGATTTCGGTGTTGACCATCTGGTGATGTCCATGTGTAGAGTCTTCTCTTGTGTTGTTGGAAGAGGGTGTTTGCTATGACCAGTGCGTTCTCTTGACAAGACTCTATTAGCCTTTGCCCTGCTTCATTCCGTGCTCCAAGGCCTAATTTGCCTGTTACTCCAGGTGTTTCTTGACTTCCTACTTTTGCATTCCAGTCCCCTATAATGAAAAGGACATCTTTTTTGGGTGTTAGTTCTAAAAGGTCTTGTAGGTCTTCATAGAACCATTCAACTTCAGCTTCTTCGGCGTTACTGGTTGGGGTATAGGCCTGGATTACTGTAATATTGAATGATTTGTCTTGGAAACGCACAGAAATCATTCTGTCGTTTATAAGATTGCATCCAAGTACTGCATTTTGGACTCTTTTGTTGACTGTGATGGCTACTCCATTTCTTTTAAGGGATTCCTGCCCTCAGTAGTAGATATAATGGTCATCTGAGTTTAATTCACCCATTCAAGTCCATTTTAATTCACTGATGCCTAGCATGTCTATGTTCACTCTTGCCATCTCCTGTTTGACCACTTCCAATTTGCCTTGATTCATGGACCTAACGTTCCAGGTTCCTATGCAATATTGCTCTTTACAGCATCGGACCTAGCTTCTATCACCAGTCACATCCACAACTGGGTATTGTTTTTTTTTTTTTTTGCTCCATCCCTTCATTCCTTCTAGAGTTATTTCTCCACTGATCTCCAGTAACACACTGGGCACCTACCGACCTGGGGAATTCCTCACTCAGTATCCTATCATTTTGCCCTATCTAGAGTTACATTACTGCAATTACTGATCTTATATGGAACTGCATATCAGCATTTTATCACAGGCTCAGTCACACATTTGGTAATGTAAGAAATAATCTTTTGAAACAAGCTACATAGAAAATAATATAGCTAGCAGTTATTAGTAAGGTCACGAGCAAGAATTTAAGTCAAGAACTTTCATTGGGTATAGCCCAGTATACCCCAGGTCATCTGACTCAGTTAAATGATTATAGCCAAGTGTTAATCTCCTGGTTGTACATCATGGAGCGTCTGACCTTTATCCAAAGACTGGTTACTGAGATAAGCTTTAGAAACAATCTTAGACTGTCCTTTTTAATAACTTAATTAAACCTTTTAGCAATATAACATAACAAGGAACTATCTCAGAAATGAGTCTTAGTAAGCACAGACCTTAATTAGCAAAACTGGAATTTAATATTCAGTGAAACATAACTTTTTCTTCTTTTGAGAACTCATTGTGAGGGCATTAACACTGTACCCAGGGAAGACTTTAATCCGTCAAATAAAAATGAGGTCTGTCAGAGAGCCAGGAAAAGCCAAGGGGCCATCTTGGATTTCCCATAGCCCTGGCTGTTTGATTTTCAGCTGTTATTTATCCATTTTTATTTGCCTGATTTAGGAGCAGACGATTGCCATGTTTTAAGGACATTAGGAGAGCAAAAGTCGAACTGTGAGGGGTTATTTTATGTAGAAGCAGAGTGAGATTTGTCTACATGTACCATAAACTTAAATAAGGTTTATTTACTTTACCAAAGTAGCAAAAAATTTTAAAAACAAATGTAAATCACTTAAAGGCAAAGAAATTTATAATCTGTTATTGAAAATTGCATTCTAAGAAAACTTTGCTCTCTAAACAGAGAGAAGACCAAATTCCAGTCTGGTAGCAGCTTACTATTAATAACAAAATTTGTTTATCTGCTTAATCTTAGAAAGTATTTTCATAAATTTTGAAGAACTAGCAGTATTGTTCTAAAGGCATGAGAGTAAAACCATAGAAGTCATGTTTAAAATCTGATTCTATTGCAATTGACAAAGAAACCTGTTCATAACACTCTGATATGATAACTAAAATTATAATTGACCATATTTTATCAGGGCATATCAGATCTATATGAATTTCACATAATTTCAGGATATCTATATTAGTAACATCAACCATATAGGATAACCTGAAAAGATTTGTCACCCCTTCAACGGTACTTCTCATGTAATTTAACATGTCCAATGAACCCAGGTAGCTTCATAGCTCTTTGGGAAGTCTCAGGGGCCCTCAGAAGCATCCAAAGTTAGCTAGAAGTCAAGTTATTTAGGAAGTTTTGTCAATAAATATTAAGAGGGTTTATAACACTCCCTCAGGGAGGACCATATAAGTCACTGTGAAATAATAGTTATTTACTTAGTCAAAAGTAACAAAAGATTTCAAAGGTAAATACAGAACAGATCAATTAAGAGGTAAAGAACCTTAAATCGATTATTAAAAGTAGTACAACATCTGAAGAAAGTATGTCCTGTTAACAGAGAGAAAGCCTGAATTCCAGTGTTGTACCAGCTTGCTTTAAACTCATTTAGGTAAACTTAATTAAAAATTTATTTTAAACTTAGTCATAACTAAGCATACACAAAACTTTTTTTCAGGGTCCATGTTCCAAAAACTTTTTAATCACTTTCTGTAACAGCCACTTGTAAGTCAGACCTACTTTCTTTTCCCTTTATAAAATGTAATTTTATTTTTTATATCTTCTTTATTAAAAACATACATCCTACTTCCTTATTAGATTAGCAAATAAACATTAATACTAGGTATTTAATATTGAATATTTCCGAGTTTACATGAATCTGAAATATATTTAGATTATTTTTTTCTTGTATTTGGAATTGTTTGATTTTTTTTTGTTTTTTTGGCCAATCAAATTAGAACCAATTTACAACTTTAACAATATTGTCAGAAAAAAACAAAAGACACACTGAGATATACACAAATCCAGACAGACAGAGATCTTATAGTTTTCTGTTTGAGATTTAAAATATCTCTTTGATCCCCCTTTTTTTTTTCTTTGCTTGAAGTCCTAATTTGCTCAAGGATGAGGTCTCAGGCAAAGTGGGCTGTGTATTTCAAGGACATGGAAATGGTTCAGTTCCGTTCAGTTGCACAGTTGTGTCCGACTCTTTGTGACTCCATGGACTGCAGCACGCCAGGCCTCCTTGTCCATCACCAACTTCCGGAGTTTACCCAAATTCATGTCCATTGAGTCGTTGATGCCATCCAACCATCTCATCCTCTGTCATCCCCTTCTCTTCCTGCCTTCAATCTTTCCCAACATCAGGGTCTTTTCAAATGAGTCAGCTCTTCACATCATGTGGCCAAAGTATTGGAGATTCAGCTTCAACATCAGTCTTTCCAGTGAACACTCATGATTGATTTCCTTTAGAACTGACTGGTTGGCTCTCCTTGCAGTCCAAGGGACTCTGAAGAGTCTTCTCCAACACCACAGTTCCAAAACATCAATTCTTTGGCGCTCGGCTTTCTTGATAGTCCAACTCTCACATCCATACATGACCACTGGAAAAACCATAGCCTTGACTAGATGGACCTTTGATTGCAAAGTAATGTCTCTGCTTTTTAAAATGCTGTCTAGGTTGGTCATAACTTTCCTTCCAGGGAATAAGCGTCTTTTAATTTCATGGCTGCAATCACCATCTGCCCTGATTTTGCAGCCCCGAAAAATAAAGTCAGCCACTGTTTCCACTGTTTCCCCATCTATTTGCCATGAATGATGGGACCGGATGCCATGATCTTAGTTTTCTGAATGTTGAGCTTTAAGCCAACTTTTTCACTCTCCTCTTTCACTTTCATCAAGAGGCTTTTTAGTTCTTCTTCACTTTCTGCCATAAGGGTGGTGTCATCTGCATATCTGAGGTTATTGATATTTCTCCTGGCAATCTTGATTCCAGCTTGTGCTTCTTCCAGCCCAGCATTTCTCATGGTGTACTCTGCATATAAGTTAAATAAGTAGGGTGACAATATACAGCCTTGACGTGCTCCTTTTCCTATTTGGATCCAATCTGTTATTCCATGTCCATTTCTAACTGTTACTTCCTGACCTGCATAGAGATTTCTCAAGAGGCAGGTCAGATGGTCTGTTATTCCCATCTCTTTCAGAATTTTCCAAAGTTTATTGTGATCCACACAGTCAAAGGCTTTGGCATAGTCAATAAAGAAGAAAGAGATGCTTTTCTGGAACTCTCTTGCTTTTTCAATGATCCAGTGGATGTTGGCAATTTGATCTCTGGTTCCTCTGCCTTTTCTAAAACCAGCTTGAACATCTGGAAGTTCACAGTTCATGTATTGCTGAAGCCTGGCTTTTAATTTTAAGAATTAAAAGAATTTTAAGCATTACTTTACTAGCGTGTGAGATGAGTGTAACTGTGCATTAGTTTGAACATTCTTTGGCATTGCCTTTCTTTGGGATTGGAATGAAAACTGACCTTTTCCAGTCCTGTGGCCACTGCTGAGTTTTCCAAATTTGTTGGCATATTGAGTGCAGCACTTTCACAGCACCATCTTTTAGGATTTTTAACTTCAAGCTTTTCCATAGGCAGGCCTTTTAACAAGCTACTTGTTTTTAATTGCATATGCAAGAAGAATTGGTTTTGTAGTTTTCAAACAGAAAAATTTCTCTCACTCTGTTCAATCAGTAATCAGGCACTCACAATGCCTCCCTTCTCCTGAGTCCCCAGGTTTCCTTAACTGTTGCTCCCTTCCTGGCAACTCCAAAGAAGTGATCAGTCTCCTTTTCTACTTTGGGGTAGGACCTTATCCTGTGGCCATTCCTTGTGAGTTGGTCCGTTCCTCCAATGAGTCCGGTCTAGGCTCGGCAGTCCGGAGAGTTGGAACACCAGTCTGAAAGAGAACCCGGAATACTGTCAGGTGGCATGCCTCCTTGTTCATCTCGGGGTTCCTTCGCTCCTGCCCAGCCGAGCCACCAGTCCAGTGGCTCATGGGACCTGTGTGGTTGGAATCTCATTGGGCCCTCCGGAAATGTTGCAGAAACCAGTAATTGAGAAACCAAGCACCACAGACAGAGAGTTGGAGAACTCAGGTTTATTGTGCTGGTGAGTCCAGAGGAGTTAACACTCTAAGCTCTGAGTCCTGAACAAAGGGGTTACAGAGTTTTTATAGACAGACTATAGTGGGCAACACTAGCTATTAATAGGCTGGTTTAAACTAAGGGGTTTCACACACATGGGAACAGCAGTCAAGATGGGGAGTGGGATGCCTGATGTTTACGCGGACAGGAATGATTAAGCAGGTTTTCAGGGGCTGAGCAATTACAAAGAGCAGTACAAGGGTGAATGAGATAAGCTCCTGTTCCTCGTATTTTAAGTCCCCACTTTCTGAGACTACATAACCTACACGATCCAGGCTTTGCAAGAAGCAAACTGAGTTACAGAGGCAGAAGGAGCAAGAGGTTATGTAAAATTTTAACTTTTTCTCTTCAGGCTGTCACACTCATTTGACACAGGCTACTGTCATATATTAAACATTTTCTGTGTGTATCTCATCTCTTCAATTAGATCATAAATCCTTCAAGGGAAAGGTCTTACACTTTCCATTTCCAACAATTCTTTGTGTAGGTGGTACTAATTAAGAATTTTACTGCAATGTGCATATCAAATATTTTATTTTATGTAATCTTACTGCTTATAATGCCTGACAATAATGAAAGAATATCTGGATAATATGACCCTATGAACCTAAGAATTATTTGAAGTTACCAAAAATGAAATATTAGTGACAATTTTAGCTTTGACACAGAACGTTTTTTGGCATTTACATTTTTTTGTCTTCTTCCCACCCTCTCCTAGTGTTTAATTTTGATAACAATATGGTTTTGATCATCTCACATTGGAAAGGTTAAATATAAGGCACATAACTTCATATATAAATACAGTTGACCCTTCAACGACATGGGTTTGAACTGTGTGGGTCCACTTGTTGTAGGAAGGAGGGCCCCCTCCAAGGCCCCAAGAGTGAGCTTTTGTCTAACACTTGGAAAAGAATTGTCCAAGGAGACATGTGCTGACAAAGCAAGAGACTTTATTGGAAGAGGGCACCCAGGCAGAGAGCAACAGTGTAAGGAAACCCAGCAGAACTGCTCAGCCACGTGGCTTGCAGTCTTGGGTTTTATGTTGATAGGATTAGTTTATGGGTTGTCTTTGGCCAATTATTCTGACTGAGAGTACTTCTTGGTGGTGGACGCATTGCTCAGCCAAGAAGGATGCTAGAGAAAGGGATTCTGGGAAATGGACAGAAACGTGGTGTCTCCTTTTGACCTTTTCCAAACTTTTCCAGTTGGTGGTGGCTTATTAGTTCCGTGTTCCTTACTAGGACCTCCTGTCATAAAACAAATCATGCAAATGGTTACTACAGAGCCTGGCCAGGGTGGGCGGTTTCAGTGAGTGTGCTTCCGCTAACACATTGATATGCAGACTTTTTTCACTGAATATGTACGACAGTGCCATACTGTCCACTGTTGGTTGGATCCCCAGAAGTAGAGCCTTGAATACAGAGGGTCAGCTATAAAGTTATACATGAATTTTCAAATTGCATGGAGGGTCAGTGCCCCAACCCAGACACTGTTTAAAAGTTGACTATATTAAAGTTTTGTATGTTATCAATGTTTTCATTTATAGTCTCTGAAAAACTGTCACAGTTGAAATGTATTGGAAAACAAAAGCCATGGAAATGTAACACTTGTATTGTAATCTGTTTACTGAATTTTAGAGTTGTGTTTTATTTTTTTTAAACCTGGGTTTTCAAGGAAATCACATTTGGTACTGTATTCAAGGCTTCAGTTCAGTTCAGTTCAGTCGCTCAGTAGTGTCCAACTCTTTGCGACCCCTTATGGCAGAAAGTGAAGAGGACCTAAAAAGCCTCGTGATGAAAGTGAAAGAGGAGAGTGAAAAGGTTGGCTTGAAGCTCAACATTCAGAAAACGAAGATCATGGCATCTGGTCCCATCACTTCATGGGAAATAGATGAGGAAACAGTGGAGACAGTGTCAGACTTTATTTTTTTGGGCTCCAAAATCACTGTGGATTCTGATTGCCATACAATTAAAAGACGCTTACTCCTTGGATGGAAAGTTATGACCAACCTAGATAGCATATTAAAAAGCAAAGACATTACTTTGCCAACCAAGGTCCGTCTAGTCAAGGCTATGGTTTTTCCCGTGGTCATGTATGGATGTGAGAGTTGGACTGTGAAGAAAGCTGATCGCCGAAGAATTGATGCTTTTGAACTGTGGTGTTGGAGAAGACTCTTGAGAGTCCCTTGGACTGCAAGGAGATCCAACCAGTCCATTCTAGAGGAGATCAATCCTGGGTGTTCATTGGAAGGACTGATGCTAAAGCTGAAACTGCAATACTTTGGCCACCTCATGAGACGAGTTGACTCACTGGAAAAGACTCTGATGCTGGGAGGGATTGGGGGCGGGAGGAGACGGGGATGACAGAGAATGAGATGGCTGGATGGCATCACCGACTCTATGGACATGAGTTTGAGTGAACTCCGGGTGTTGGTAATGGAAAGGGAGGCCTGGCATGCTGTGATTCATGGGGTTGCAAAGTTCAGTTCAGTTCAGTTCAGTGGCTCAGTCGTAAGAGGTCTTTCCTGGTGACTCAGTGGTAAAGAATCTGCCTGCCAGTGCAGAAGATACAGGAGACTTGAGTTAGATTCCTGTGTCGGGATGATCCCACATGCCATGGAGCAACTAAGTCCGTGTGACACAACTATTGAACTTGTGCTCTCTAGCCCAGGAACCACAACTAATGAAGCACTCACACTGCAACTACTGAAGTCCACATGTCCTAGAGCCCCTGATCAGCAACAAGAGAAACCACTGCAACAAGAAGCTCATGCACCACAACTAGAGAAAAGTCCATGCAGCAACGAAGACCCCAACACAGCCAATAAATAAATAAATAAAATTTAAAAGAAATAAAAAAAAAAAAAAGGAGAATAGGAGGGGATTTGATCAATGGGCATTTTTACCACTCCTACAAGGAGAAACCCCCCCAAAAGATATACTTTTCATCATTACAGTGTTGTATTATTGTTGTTTAGTTGCTAAGTCATGTCTGATTTTATTGCCACCCCATGGACTCTAGCCCACTACACTCCTCTGTCCATGGGATTTTCCAGGCAAGAATACTGGAGAGGGTTGCCATTTCCTTCTCCAGGGGAATCTTTCCAACCCAGGGATTGAACCTCGGTCTCTGGTAGGCAGATTCTTTACCACTGAGACACCAAGGAATTGTCTAGAATTACCTTAAGTCAGATGCGAGCAGAAAATACTCACAAACTTTGATGGAGTTCCAGCCCAGAAAGGGATTTTACAGACAAATATCAACTTTGCTAATTTTCTACATTGTTGGTACCTTCAGCTCCACAAACCTATAATTTAGTAGAAATGATATTAGAAAGAGTCTCAAACTTATTGACACTGCTTTGCGTGACTGATAAAATAAAGATTTCAAATTAAATGGTGTTTTTTCATCAAGCACAATTTTAATCAACATTGTTGTTGCAGAGTGCCATCCATGTGTATTTTTTATGGCCAAAGACAAATAGATATGGAATATTTCTATCCAAATGAAAATTGGGGACAAATGGTTTATTAGCATTACATTTTTTCCTGATTTGCTAATGTGTTGAAAACATTTTTAGAAAAGAGTAAGAATTGAATTGTTTTTAGTTAAACATTTAAATTCTCTTTATTGAAAAAGAGTAATCTATAATTGGAGCTATCCTAGAAATTCTAGGATATATTTCTGTCTTATTTGTGCAATTGACATTTTGATAATTATTTCAACTACATTTCAACTCATACTTCATCCCCTTGACCTTACACTCTGTCAGCTGTGCCAGTAGACAGCACTGAAAATCCAAACATCTGTTTTGTTTGCTTGTTTTAAGTTCTGTTACAGAGAGCTGGAGAACAGTGCCAATTGGCTCCACTACAAATTTATGCCATTTAATCTCAATTGGGCCTTCAATACTACTTGGTAATTCTTCATTCATCCCTGTGATAATGCCCTCAGCAGTTGTTCAAAATCTTTTTTACTCTCCATGGGTTCTCAATTCCCAAAGAAGAAAATTGTCGTAACAAAGCAAAACAATTTCTCAAGAGTATAATGCAGGAAAACTTCCCCAAAGTAACATATAAAAGTGCATACTAAAAGAGCACAACCATGTACCTGAGGAAATTGACCCATATCAACCAGCAGAGACATATTCTAGTAAACTTTCTGGACTTAAGGGGAAAAGCAAAACTTTTCAGCTAAAAGAATCAAAATCATTCATAAAGAAAAGGAGATAAGATTATAGTCAGACTTTGAAAGAAAATTTATGCCAACCGAAAAAAGCAGTAGCATACTCAATATAGCAAAGAAAGATACATGAGCTAAAGATTTTCTATTCAGCCCAACTTGCAAATAAAATAAAAAAAAAACTAAACCACAGAGACAAATTTATCAGCATGCAAGGACTATTGTTCCTATGAGACTTTTAACATTTTAGATAATCAGCTTCTGACAATTAAAGTGTCTGGAGAGGCACCTTCAACATAAAACCTGATGTTACTGACCATTGAAAGCAGTCAACGCCATAGACAAAAGAGGCAACCAAATGTTTTTTATCTCCAGATAGAGACACCACCACCTAGGAAGCAAAAAGAAAAAAATAATCAACTGAAATCCGATCAAGCCTATAGAACCAACCCCCAATTTGGAGGAAATGTAAAATCAAGGCTGGAGAAAATCCTAGAGGACAAAAGGTATAGTTTCTTCAAAAAATAAACTATGAGGAAAAAAGAGGATGAAGTAGAAACTCTAAATTAAAACAGACGTAGAAATTATCAAGTGGAAGCATAACTAAACTAGTGTTTATGAATGAACATTTTGGTGATAAACTAAAAGAGAAAATAATGAATTGATTTCTAGAAAAGTCAGAATAGAGGTTAAACTTTTGAGGACAATGGAGACAGTTGTGATTAGGAGGGGCTCTCTGGCTGTTGTTGTTCAGTCGTGCAGTCATGTCCATTCCTTGAAATCCCATGGACTGCAGCACACCAGGCTTCCCTGTTCTTCACCATCTCCTGGAGCATGCTCAAACTCATGTGCACGGATTTGGTGATGCCATCCAATCATCTCAATCTCTGTCATCCCTTTTCCTCCTGCCTTCAATCTTTCCCAGCAACAGGACCTTTTCTAATGAGTTGGCTCTTCTCATCAGGTGGACAAAGTATTGGACAAAGTATTGGAGCTTCAGCATCAGTCCTTTCAATGAATATTCAGGATTGAGTTCCTCTAGGATAGACTGGTTTGGTCTCCTTGCTATCCAAGGGACTTTCAAGAATTTCCTCCAACATCACAATTCAAAAGCATCAATTCTTCGGTGCTCAACTTTCTTTATGATCCAACTCTCATATCCATACATGACTACTGGAAAAACCATAGCTTTGATTAGACGGACTTTTGTTGACAAAGTAATGTCTCTGCTTTGTAATTTGCTGTCTAGATTGGTCATAGCGTTTCTCCCAAGGAATAAACGTCTTTTAATTTTATGACTGCAGTCACCATCTGCAGTGATTTTGGAGCCCAAGTAGATAAAGTTTGTCACGGTTTCCACTGTTTCCCCATCTATTGCCATGAGTGATGAGACCAGATGTCATGACATTAGATTTCTGAATGTTGCATTCTAAGCCAACTTTTTCACTCTCTTCTTTCACCTTCATCAAGAGGCTTTTTAGGTCTTCTTCGTTTTCTGTCATAAGGCTGTTGTCATCTGCATATTTGAAGTTATTGATATTTCTCCTGACAATCTTGATTCCACATTGTGCTTCATCCAGCCCAGCATTTTGCATGATGTATTCTGCATAGATAATAAATAAGCAGGGTGATAATATACAGCCTTGTGATATTCCTTTCCCAATTTTGAACCAGTCCATTGTTCCCTGTCCAGTTCTAACTGTTGCTTCTTGACCTGCATACAGGTTTTGCAGGAGGCAGATAAGGTGGTCTGGTATTCCCATCTCTTTAAGAATTTTCCACACTTTCTTGTGATATACAAAGTCAAAGGCTTTAGTATAGTCAATGAAGCAGAAGTAGATGTTTTTCTGGAACTCTCTTGCTTTTTCCATGATCTAATGGATGTTGGCAATCTGATCTCTGGTTCCTCTGCCTTTTCTAAATCCAGCTTGTACATCTGAAAGTTCATGGTTCCTGTACTGTTGAAGCCTGGCTTGGAGAATTTTGAGCATTACTTTGCTAGCTTGTGAGATGAGTGCAATTGTGTGGGAGATTGAACATTCTTTGGCATTGCCTTTCATTGGGATTGAAATGAAAACTGACCTTTTCCAGTCCTGTGGCCACTGCTTAGTTTTCCAAATTTGCTGGTATATTGAGTTCAGCACTTTCACAGCATCATCTTTTAGGATTTGAAATAGCTCAACTGGAGTTCCATCACCTCCACTAGCTTTGTTTGTAGTGATGCTTTCTAAGGCCCACTTGACATCATACTCCAGGATGTCTGGCTCTAAGTGAGCGATCACACCCATAGTGGTTTTCTGGGTAATTAGGATCTCTTTTGTATAGTTCTTCTGTGTATTTTTCCCACCTCTTCTTAAAATCTTCTGCTTCTGTTGGATCCATACCATTTCTGTCCTTTATTGTGCCCATCTTTGCATGAAATATTTCCTTGGTATTTTTAATTTTCTTGAAGAGCTCTCTAGTCTTTCCAAGTCTATTGTTTTCCTCTATTTCTTTGCACTAATCACTTAGGAAGGCTTTCTTATCTCTCCCTGCTGTTCTTTGGAACTCTGCATTAAGATGGGTGTATCTTTCCTTTTCTCTTAAGGCCCCCTCAGACAACCATTTTGTCTTTTTGCATTTCTGTTTCTTGGGGATGGTTCTGATCACTGCCTCCTGTACAGTGTTACAACCACTGTCCATAGTTCTTCAGGTACTCTGTCTGTCAGATTGAATGCTTTGAGTATATTTTTCACTTCCACTGTATAATTGTAAGGGATTTGATAGGTCATACTTCAATAGCCTAGTGGTTTACCCTTATTTATTAAATTTAAGTCTGAATTTTGCAATAAGGAGCCAATCAGAGACTCTGGGGTGTTTGGGGTGTCTGGCAAAAATTCTAAATTTTTAACCTAATTTGTCATCTAGGTTGTTACTTACAAGGGTGTTTTTCTCATATTAATTAAGTTATACATTTAGTTAATGCAGTTTTCTGTATTTGTTATATTTTACAATAAAATCCATGCACCTATGGACACCTTATCTTTGACAAAGGAGGCAAGAATATTCAATGGAGAAAAGACAATCTCTTGAACAAGTGGTGTTGGGAAAACTGTTCAACCTTGTAAAAGAATGAAACTAGAATACTCCCTAACACCATACACAAAAATAAACTCAAAATGGATGAAAGATCTAAATGTAAGACCAGAAACTATAAAACTCCTAGAAGAGAACATAGGCAAAACACTCTCTGACATAAATCACAGCAAGATCCTCCATGACCCACTTCCCAGAATATTAGAAATAAAATCAAAAATAAATAAATGGGAATTAATTAAAATTAAAAGCTTCTGCACAGCAAAGGAAACTATAAGCAAGGTGAAAAGACAGACTTCAGAATGGGAGAAAATAATAGCAAATGAAACAACTGACAAAGGATCAATCTCAAAAATATACAAGCAACTCCTGCAGCTCAATTCCAGAAAAATAAACGACCCAATCAAAAAATGGGCCAAAGAACTAAACAGACATTTCTCCAAAGAAGACATACAGATGGCTACCAAACACATGAAAAGATGCTCAGCATCACTCATAATCAGAGAAATGCAAATCAAAAACACAATGAAGTACCATTTCATGCCAGTCAGAATGACTGCTATCCAAACGTCTGCAAGCAATAAATGCTGGAGAGGGTGTGGAGGAAAGGGAACCCTCTTACACTGTTGGTGGGAATGCAAACTAGTACAGCCACTATGGAGAACAGTGTGGAGATTCCTTAAAAACCTCGAAATAGAACTGCCATATGACCCAGCAATCACACTCCTGGGCATACACATCAATGAAACCAGAATTGAAAGAGACACATGTACTCCAATGTTCATCGCAGCACTGTTTATGATAGCCAGGACATGGAAGCAACCTAGATGTCCACCTGCAGATGAATGGATAAGAAAGCTTTGGTACATATAAACAATGGAGTATTACTCAGCAATTAAAAATAATACATTTGAATCAGTTCTAATGAGGTGTATGAAACTGGAACCTATTATATAGAGTGAAGTAAGCCAGAAAGAAAAACAATACGGTATACTAACGCATATATATGGAATTTAGAAAGATGATAATGATAACTCTGTATACGAGACAGCAAAAGAGACACACATGTATAGAACAGTCCTTTGGACTCTGTGGGAGAGGGCAAGGGTGGGATGACTTGGGAGAATGTCATTGAAATATGTGTATTATCATATGTGAAATGAATCTCCAGGCCATGTTCAATGCATGATACAGGATGCTCGGGGCTGGTGCACTGGGATGAACCACAGGGTTTGGATGGGTAGGGAGGTGGCAGGGGGCTTCAAGATTGGGAACACATGTACACCCAGGGCAGATCCATGTCAGTGTATGGCAAAACCAATACAATAATGTAAAGTAATTAGCCTCCAATTTAAATAAATTAAAAAAATAAAATAAAAAAAACAAAGCATCAGTTCTTTGGCACTCAGCTTTCTTCACAGTCCAACTCTCACACACAAAAAAATAATGATAATTTTTTAAAAAGAAACACTGCATGGTGTTTCATGTTGTTTATCTTTTTCTTTTATGGCAGTAAGGCATTAAAACGCAGCCTGAATACACACAATTTTGCAGCCAGAACATAGAGAGCAGAGCCAAAATGGTCTATTTTTTTGGGAAATCAATGGCAACTCAGGGGATTATTCAATATTAAAAAAAAGTCATATATATATTTCATTCCTCTGTTTTTGCCCACTACAATGCTCATCATTTCCGTTATTTCTTTTATAGATGTGGTTTCTTCTCCAGTAATCAAAATTATGAAATAAATATAACAGTAAATTTTATACTATTAGATAAAGCAACCTAGGTTTAAAAAGAGTATTTTTTATATAAAATCTGCAAATCCTCTTACTCAGATCAGAGTCAAAACTCAGATCAGAAAGGTGCCTTTTATATTTATCACTATTTCTTCAATCTCATATAAGAATAGGTCACCAAAAATAAATTCAATTATGAAATAATGCCATTTGAAGCAACATAGATGGACCTAGAGTTTGTCATACTGAGTGAAGTAAGTCAGACAGAGAAAGACAAATATGATATGATATCACTTCTACATGGAATCTAAAAAAAAAGAGTGCAAATTTACTTATTTACAAAGCAGAATTAGAGTCAGAGATGTAGAAAAGAAACATGGTTACCAGGGGGAAAGAGGGGGAGGGATAAATTGGGAGACCAAGATTGACATATACACACTATTATATACAAAATAGATAACTAATAAAGACCTACTGTATAGCACAGGAAACTCTACTCAATACTCTGTAATGACCTATATGGGAAAATAATCTAAAAAAGAGTGGATATATGTATATGTATAACTGATTCACTTTGCTGTGCACCCAAAACTTACACAATGCTGTAAATCAACTACACTTAAATAAATATTTTTTAAATGTTCAATATTCATATATATTCATATTAAAATGGAAGAAAGATGATATAGAAGAAACTAAAATCTCCCAGAGCGATCACTTGCCCTTAGCTTCTTATTACTAGCTAGCTCCTATTACCCATGATGCTTGTCTTTTATAGCATAAATAATAATTTAAAATTTTTTGATAACGGAAAATCTCAGGTATATACAGAAGTATATATAATAGTATAATGGACCTCCATGTACTGATCATACAGCTTCAACAATTATCAACACGTGGCCAATCTTGTTTTATTTATTCATCTATCCCATCCCCCTTCTCACTAGATCACTTTGGAGAATAGTCTATACATTTATTTTCATTTCAAAAATGCTTTCAGCTATCGGCAGCAGAGTATCCATGAAGAAAATAGCAAACACAAAGACTCAGCCAAATACTGTCAGTACCCCAGTGCTTACAGAAGAGCAAATTCAGCAAAATCCTTCACCTTTATCCAGAAAGTGCCTAATATCTTGCTAAAGTTTAAGTTTCCAACTTTGTCCTTCAACCAATTAGCATCCATGACTATGGTATACCAAAGCTAATAAAAGCAACAGTGCTTTCCAGAAAACTCTTAATAACTTCTAAAGTTTAAGTTTGTAAATTTATAGCTGTCCTGTAAAGTTCAGTCCATATGGATAACAGAAAAAGAATTAACCTGAAGATGAGATTTGGGTTAGTCTCTGTTTTGCTCATTTTCTTTAGTGTGTCCTTAAGTGCATCACCTAAAACATTGAGCCTGTTCCCCCTGAGGATGAGAGTCATAAAGGAAAGGAAAGTGAAGTTCCTCAGTCGTGTCTGACTCTTTGCGACCCCATGGACTGTAACCTATCAGGCTCGTTCATCCATGGGATTTTCCAGGCAAGAGTACTGGAGTGGGTTGACATTTCCTTCTCTAGTTCCAAATTATTCAAGCTTCATATATCTGAGGCTTCAATAAATTGACTTTGAGTAGCACTCTCTCCTGGTGGAGTTAGAAGGTAAAGCTTAAATGCTCTACACAAAGAGTTAACTGTAGTTTAAAAGTGCTCTAAAAATTAAGGTGAAAATAAGAATTTTAAGAAATTCTTTAAAATATAAATTTCAACTACATATGCTATCACTGCTATTCCAAGAGTCTACTATTTGTGAGATATTCTTCTAGCACACATATGTAGACACAACCGAAAATTGCTGTCTAAAGAGCTGGAAAATCATTGACTTGCTATATAATGAAAGGCTCAACTAAGAGTGTATTAAACTAGAATTCATTTTCAGTTGAAATTCAGGATCAGATTTTACCCTGTTCTAAACAAGACACCATCAGTTCAGTTCACTTCAGTCGCTCAGTCATGTCCGACTCTTTGCGACCTCATGAATCAAAGCACGCCAGGCCTCCCTGTCCATCGCCAACTCCCGGAGTTCACCCAAACTCATCTCCATCAAGTCGGTGATGCCATCCAGCCATCTCATTCTCGGTCGTCCCCTTCTCCTCCCGCCCCCAACCTTTCCAAGCATCAGAGTCTTTTCTAGTGAGTCAACTCGTCGCATGAGGTGGCCAAAGTATTGGAGTTTCAGCATTAGCATCAGTCCTTCCAATGAACACCCAGGATTGATCTCCCTTAGAATGGACTGGTTGGATCTCCTCGCAGTCCAAGGGACTCTCAAGAGTCTTCTCCAACACCACAGTTCAAAAGCATCATTTCTTTCGCACTCAACTTTCTTCACAGTACAACTTTCACATCCATACATGACCACTGGAAAAACCATAGCTTTGACTAGACGGACCTTTGTTGGCAAAGTAATGTCTCTGCTTTTTAATATGCTATCTAGGTTGGTCGTAACTTTCCTTCCAAGGAGTAAGCGTCTTTTAATTTCATGGCTGCAATCAGCATCCAAAGTGATTTTGGAGTCCAAAAAAATAAAGTCTGACACTGTTTCCACTGTTTTTCCATCTATTTCCCATGAAGTGATGGGACCAGATGCCATGATCTTTGTCTTCTGAATGTTGAGCTTCAAGCCAGCCTTTTCACTCTCCTCTTTCACTTTCCTCAAGAAGCTTTTGAGTTCCTCTTCACTTTCTGCCATAAGGGTGATGTCATCTGCATATCTGAGGTGATGGATATTTCTCCTGGCAATCTTGATTCCAGCTGGTGCTTCTTCCAGCCCAGCATTCCTATTCATGTACTCTGCATATAAGTTAAATAAGCAGGGTGGCAATATACAGTCTTGACATACTCCTTTTCCTATTTGGAACCAGTCTGTTGTTCCATGTCCAGTTCCAACTGTTGCTTACTGACCTGCATACAGGTTTCTCAAGAGGCAGGTCAGGGGGTCTGGGATTCCCTTCTCTTTCAGAATTGTCCACAGTTTATTGTGATCCACACAGTCAAAGGCTTTGGCATAGTCAATGAAGCAGAAATAGATATATTTTTGGAACTCTCTTGCTTTCTCCATGATACAGCGGATGTTGGCAATTTGATCTCTGGTGCCTCTGCCTTTTCTAAAAGCTGCTTGAACATCTGGAACATATTGCTGGAGCCTGGCTTGGAGAATTTTGAGCATGGCTTTATTAGTGTGTGAGATGAGTGCAATTGTGCGCTAGTTTGAACATTCTTTGGCCTTGCCTTTCTTTGGGATTGGAATGAAGACTGACCTTTTCCAGTCCTGTGGCCACTGCTGAGTTTTCCAAATCTGCTGGCATATTGAGTGCAGCACTTTCACAGCATCATCTTTCAAGATTTGAAATATCTTAACTAGAATTCCATTACCTCCACTAGCTTTGTTCATAGTGTTGCTTTCTAAGGCCCACTTGACTTCACATTCCAAGATGTCTGGCTCTAGGTCTGTGATCACACCATCGTGATCACCTTGGTTATGAAGATCTTTTTGTACAGGTCTTCTGTGTATTCTTGCCACCTCTTCTTAATATTTTCTGCTTCTATTAGGTCCATACCATTTCTGTCCTTTATCGAGCCCATCTTTGCATGAAATGTTCCCTTGATATCTCTAATTTTCTTGAAGAGATCTCTTGTTTTTCCTATTCTGTCGTTTTCCTCTATTTCTTTGCATTGATTGCTTTCTTATCTCTCCTTGCTATTCTTTGGAACTCTGCATTCAGATGCTTATATCTTTCCTTTTCTCCTTTGCTTTTAGCTTCTCTTCTTTTCACCTCCCTAAAAATCCTCTGTGCTCCTTCTGTTCATCACTTTCCCTTAATCCCTGGCAACCACTGATCTTTATACTGTCTCTGTAGTTTTTTCTTTTCCAGAATGTCATAGAGTTGCAGTCATACAGATTGTAGCCTTTTCAAACTGACTTCTTCTGCTTAGCAATATACATTTGGTTTCTTCCTTGTCTTTTCATGATTTTATCTCATTTCTTCTTTTCTTCTTCTTTTGTTTTTTGGCCATGCTTTGCGGCATGGAAGATCTTAGTTTCCCAAGCAGCTACTGAACACATGCCTCCTGCAGTGGAAGCACAGAGTCTTAACCACTGCACAGCCAGGGAACTTGCATAAAAATATTCTTTTGATATTTTTTTGTTTACTTTTTCATTGTTGGTTAAAAAATAAACAAACTAGATCATATCCTTGAATAGGTAAAGGATAAACAAACTGTGGTTCCTCAGAAATTGGGATATTTTTCATAATTAAAAAGAAATGAGCTATCAGAAGACTTACCTGGCTGTCCAGTGGTTAAGACTCCACACTTTCACTGCAAGTGGCACAAGTTCAATACCTGGTTGGGGAACTAAGATCCTGCTTGCCTGCATGATGTGGCAAAAAAAAAAAAAAATGTTTTTAAGAGTTTAGCAAATGTGTTGCTTTTCATGAATATATCAAGTTTTCTGCTAACATTTGGAACAGTCCATTTTCATTTGGTCAATTGCAGGGTAGACTTTTAGAAGTACTATTTTATGTTGATTTATTGTGTACTGGTTTGCATTTTGTTCTGGATGGTAGATCTGCTTTGTGACTATTGAATATAAAAGGAATATACCAGAACAGTTAGAATATACATATACTAGCTTTTCATTCAGAGAAGGCAATGGCACCCCACTCCATTACTCTTGCTTGGTAAATCCCATGGACAGAGGAGCCTAGTAGGCTGCAGTCCACGGGGTCGTGAAGTTGGATATGACTGAGTGACTTCACTTTCACTTTTCACTTTCATGCATTGGAGAAGGAAGTGGCAACCCACTCCAGTGTTCTTGTCTGGAGAATCCCAGGGACGGCGGATCCTGGTGGGCTGCTATCTATTGGGTTGCACAGAGTCGGACATGACTGAAGCAACTTAGCAGCAGCAGCAGCATTTCATTATAGGGGACTGGAATGGAAAAGTAGGAAGTCAAGAATCACCTGGAGTAACAGGCAAATTTGGCCTTGGAGTACAGAATGAACCAAGGCAAAGGCTAATAGAGTTATGCCAAGAGAAAGTACTGGTCATAGGAAACACCCTCTTCCAACAACACAAGAGAAGACTCTACACATGGACTTCACCAGATGGTCAATACCGAAATCAGACTGATTATATTCTTTGCAACCAAAGCTGGAGAAGCTCTATAGTGTCAGCAAACACAAGAGCGGGAGCTGATTATGAACTCCTTATTGCCAAATTCAGACTTAAATTGAAGAAAGTAGGGAAAACCACTAGACCATTCAGATATGACCTAAATCAAGTCCCTTATGATTATACAGTGAAAGTGAGAAATAGATTTAAAGGACTAGATCTGATAGATAAAGTGCCTGATGAACTATGGATGGAGGTTTGTGAAATTGTACAGGAGACAGGGATAAAGACCATCCCCATTAAATAGTAATAAAAAACCAAAATGGCTGTGAAAAGAAGAGAAGTGAAAAGCAAAGGAGAAAAGGAAAGATATAAGCATCTGAATGCAGAGTTCCAAAGAATAGCAAGGAGGGATAAGAAAGCCTTCCTTAGTGATCAGTGCAAAAAATAGAGGAAAACAATAGAATGGGAATGACTAGAGATCTCTTCAAGAAAATTAGAGATACCAAGGGAACATTTCATGCAAAAATGGGCTCGATAAAGGACAGAAATGGTATGGAATTAACAATAGCAGAAGATATTAAGAAGAGGTGGCAAGAATACACAAAACTGTACAAAAAAGATCATCATGACCCAGATAATCACGATGGTGTGATCACTCACCTTGAGCCAGACATCCTGGAATGTGAAGTCAAGTGGGCCTTAGGAAGAATCACTATGAACAAAGCTAGTGGAGGTGGTAGAATTCCAGTTGAGCTATTTCAAATCCTAAAAGATGATGCTGTGAAAGTGCTGCACTCAATATACCAGCACATTTGGAAAACTCAGCAGTGGCCACAAGACTGGAAACAGTCAGTTTTCATTCCAATCCCAAAGAAAGGCAGTGTCAAAGAATGCTCAAAGTGCTGCATAATTGCACTTACACACTAGTAAAATAATGCTCAAAATTCTCCAAACCTGGTTCCAACAATACATGAACTGTGAACTTCCAGATGTTCAAGCTGGTTTTAGAAAAGGCAGAGGAACAAGAGATCAAATTGCCAACATCCTTTGGAACATCAAAAAAGCAGGAGAGTTCCAGAAAAAAGATCTATTGATCTATTTCTGTTTTATTGACTATGGCAAAGCTTTTGACTTTGTGGATCACCACAAACTGCGGACAATTCTGAAAGAGATGGGATACCAGACCACCCGACCTGCCTCTTGAGAAATCTGTTTGCAAGTCAGGAGGCAACAGTTAGAACTGGATATGGAAAAACAGACTGGTTCCAAGCAAGAATAGGAGTACGTGAAGGCTACATATTGTCACCCTGCTTCTTTAACGCATAAACAGAGTACATCATGGGAAACGTTGGGCTGGATAAAGCACAAGCTGGAGTCAAGATTGCTGGGAGAAATATCAATGAAGTAAGATATGGAGATGACATTGCCCTATGGCAGAAAGCGAAGAAGTACTAGAGAACCACTTGATGAAAGTGAAATAGAAGAGTGAAAAAGTTGACTGAAAGCTCAACATTCAGAAAATTAAAATCATGTCATCCGCTCCCATCAATTCATGGCAAATAGATGGGGAAACAGTGGAAAGAGTGGCAAACTTTATTTTTTGCGCTCCAAAATTACTGCAGATGGTGACTGAAGCCATGAAATTAAAAGACACTTGCTCCTTGGAAGGAAAGTTATGACCAACCTAGACAGCATATTAAAAAGCAGAGACAAACAAAATTGTAGCAATCAGAATCCAACAACACATTAAGAAGATCATACATCATGACCAAGTGGGCTTTATCCCAGGAATGCAAGGATTCTTCAATATCCGCAAATCAATCAATGTAATACACCACATTAACAAACTGAAAAATAAAAATCATATGAATACCTCAATAGATGCAGAGAAAGCCTTTGACAAATTCAACATTCATTGATGATAAAAACCCTCAAGAAAGTGGGAATAGAAGGGGCATATCTCAACATAATAAAAGCTATATATGCCAAACCCACAGCAAACATTATCCTCAACGGTGAAAAACTGAAAGCATTTCCCCTAAAATCAGGGACAAGACAAGGGTGCCCACTTTCACCACTACTATTCAACATAGTTCTGGAAGTTTTGGCTACAGCCGTCAGAGCAGAAAAAGTCATAAAAGGAATACAAATTGGAAAAGAAGAAGTAAAACTTTCACTGTTCGCTGATGATGTGATCCTCTACACAGAAAACACTAAAGATTCTACCAGAAAACTACTAGAGCTAATCAATGAATACAGTAAAGTTGCAGGATATAAAATCAACACACAGAAATTCCTTGCATTCCTATACACTAATAATGAGAAAATAGAAAAAGAAATTAAGGAAACTCTTCCATTCACTGTTGCAATGAAAAGAATTAAATACTTAGGAATATATCTGCCTAAGGAAACAAAAGACTTGTACATAAAAAACTATAAAACACTAGTGAAAGTAATCAAAGAGGACACTAATAGATGGAGAAATATACCGTGTTCGTGGATTGGAAGAATAAATATTGTAAAAATGAGTATACTACCCAAAGTAATTTATACATTCAATGCAATCCCTATCAAACTATCAACGATATTTTTCACAGAACTAGAACAGATAATCTCACAATTTGTATGGAAATACAGAAAACCTCGAATAGCCAAAGCAATCTTGAGGAAGAAGAATGGAACTGGGGGAATTAACCGGCTGGACTTCAGGCTCTACTACAAAGCCACAGTCATCAAGACAGTATGGTACTGGCATAAAGACAGAAACATAGATCAATGGAACAAAATAGAAAGCCCAGAGATAAATCCACGCACCTATGGACACCTTATCTTTGACAAAGGAGGCAAGAATATAAAATGGAGAAAATACAGTCTCTTTAACAAGTGGTGCTGGGAAAACTGGTCAGCCACTTGTAAAAGAATGAAACTAGAACACTTCCTAACACCATACACCAAAATAAACTCAAAATGGATTAGAGATCTAAATGTAAGACCAGAAACTATAAAACTCCTAGAGGAGAACGTAGGCAAAACACTCTCTGACATAAATCACGGCAGGATCTTCCAAGACCCACCTCTCAGAATATTGGAAATAAAAGCAAAAATAAACAAATGGGACCTAATTAAAATCAAAAGCTTCTGCACAGCAAAGGAAACTATAAGCAAGGTGAAAAGACAGCCTGCAGAATGGGAGAAAAGAATATCAAATGAAGCAACGGATAAAGGATTAATCTCCAAAATATACAAGCAGCTCCTGCAGCTCAATTCCAGAAAAATAAATGACCCACTAAAAAATGGGCCAAAGAACTAAACAGACAGTCCTCCAAAGAAGACATCCAGATGGCTAACAAACACATGAAAAAATGCTCAACATCCCTCATAATCAGAGAAATGCAAATCAAAACCACAATGAGATACCATTTCACACCAGTCAGAATGGCTGCTATCCAAAAGTCTACATGCAATAAATGCTGGAGAGGGTGTGGAGAGAAGGGAACCCTCTTACACTGTTGGTGGGAATGCAAACTAGTACAGCCACTATGGAGAACAGTGTGGAGATTCCTCAAAAACTGGAAATAGAACTGCCATATGATCCAGCAATCGCACTCCTGGGCATACACACCGAAGAAACCAGAATTGAAAGAGACACATGTACCCCAATGTTCATTGCAGCACTGTTTATAATAGCCAGGACATGGAAGCAACCTAGATGTCCATCTGCAGACGAATGGATAAGAAAGCTTTGGTACATATACACAATGGAGTATTACTCAGCCATTAAAAAGAATGCATTTGAACCAGTTCCAATGAGATGGATGAAACTAGATCCTATTATACAGAGTGAAGTAAGGCAGAAAGAAAAATACCAATACAATATACTAATGCATCTATATGGAATTTAGAAAGATGGAAATGATAACCGTGTATACGAGATAGCAAAAGAGACACAGTTGTATAGAACAGTCTTTGGGACTCTGTGGGTGAGGGTGAGGGTGGTATGGTTTGGGAGAATGGCATTGAAACATGTATATTATCATATGTGAAATGAATTGCCAGTTCAGGGTCGATGCATGTTACAGAATGCTCGGGGCTGGTATGTGGGGATGACCCAGAGGGAGGATAAGGGGAGGAGGGAGGTTGGAGGGGGGTTTGGGAGAGGGAACTCATGTACACCCGGGGTGGATTCATGTCAATGTATGGCAAAACCAACCAATATAATATTGCAAAATAATTAGCCTCCAATGAAAATAAAAATTAAGAAAAATATATTAGTAAAAAAAAAAAAAAAAAAAGCAGAGACATTACTTTGCCAACAAAGGTCCGTCTAGTCAAGGCTATAGTTTTTCCAGTAGTCATGTATCGATGAGCTGGACCATAAGGAAAGCTGAGTGTCAAAGAATTGATGCTTTTTAACTGTGGTGTTGGAGAAGACTCTTGAGAGTCCCTTCGACTGCAAGGAGATGATTCAGTCTTAAAGGAACTCAATCTTTAATATTCATTGGAAGAACTGATGCTGAAGCTGAAACTCCAATACTTTGGCCACCTGATGGAAAGAACTGACTCATTTGAAAAGACCCTGATGCTGGGAAACATTGAAGGCGGGAGGAGAAGGGGATGACAGTGGATTAGGTGGTTAGATGGCATCATTGAATCTGAGTAGACTCTGGGAGTTGGTGATGCAAAGGGGTGCCCTGCGAGCCGCAGTCCATGGGGTCACAGAGAGTTGGACTCGACTGAGTGACAGAGCTGAACCGTACTGAACTGATATTAGCTTAGGAGAAACAAGGTAGGGGTTCAGGGATGAGTTTTACTTTATTAAACAGCTTATCATTGACTTATCTTGAAATATTGCTTTGAGTGTAACCACATAGATTTTCTTTAACTTGAAGGCTGCTCATCAATATTTCACATGAGAATCTCCTGTCTAATTCAACAAACATATAGTAATTGACTGGTCCCTGACTCCATTCTAGGTGCTTTAGATATATCAGTGTAGAAACCAGATAAAAATACTTGCCCTTATGGAGTTAGTTAACATTGTTGTAGAGGGAGACAAGAAACAGATTGTATCAGTCAAATTTATCATGTGTCCTAAAGCTAAGGGTTTTAGAAAAAACAAATAAAGTAAGCTAAGGAGATCTGATGTGCAGGGCTGAGGGTTAGACTTTATTTATTTACTTTTTAATTTAAATTTTTAATTTTTATAAAAATTTAAAGGTTACTTTTGATTTACAGTTATTACAAAATATTGACTATATTCTCTGTGTTGTACAATATATTCCCATAACCCATCTTATAACACATACTTAGTATCTCCCACTCCCCCACCCTTATATTGGACCCCACCACTTGTAACCACTAGTTTGTTCTCCATATCTGTGAGTCTGCTTCTTTTATGTCACTTTCAGTAGTGTGTTATATTTATTAGATTCGACATATAAACGATATAATATACTATTTATCTTTCTCTGACTTATTTCACTGAGCAAAATTCCCTCCAAGTCCATACATATTGCTGCAAATAGCAAGATTTCATTATTTCTTATGGCTGAGTAACATTCCATTGTATATATGTACCACACCTTCTTTATCTATCCATTTGTTAATGGACACTTAGGTTGCTTTCATGTCTTAGCTATTATAAATTGTGCTGCTATGATCATTGGAGTGTTTGTATCTTTTTGAATTAGGGTGTTAGCGTTTTTTCTTTTTTAGTATTGAGGGTGAGATTGCAAATAGGATGGTTAAGATATACTGACTTCCACAGTCAGAACTGGACATGGAACAACAGACTGGTTCCAAATAGGAAAAGGAGTACGTCAAGGCTGTATATTGTCACCTTGCTTATTTCACTTATATGCAGAGTACATCATGAGGAACGCTGGGCTGGAAGAAGCACAAGCTGGAATCAAGATTGCTCGGAGAAATATCCATAACCTCAGATATGCAGATGACACCACCCTTATGGCAGAAAGTGAAGAGGAACTCAAAAGCTTCTTGATGAAAGTGAAAGAGGAGAGTGAAAAGGTTGGCTTGAAGCTCAACATTCAGAAAACAAAGATCTCAGTTCATAACTGGAGTATTAAATGGGTCAGACCAAGGTGAACTGGAAACCATATCTGACTAATCACTGGAAGGGCGGGGCAGGAATATGGGATATAACAATATAAGATGAGACACAATGAGGTCTACCACTCAGTTCTGACAGACAGTACAGATACAAGCTGTAGCAAATTGGCCTTAAGTAGATCTTCGGTAGGCATTACTCAGCCAGAAACAGGAACTGGGATTTAGGATGGAGCTGAGGTTTTGCCAGGACTCAGTGATCATTCCAAATTCTAGACTTGGGGATTGGTATAGAAACCCAGGCAGAGCGTTAGAAGGTAGAAGGTAGAAGTCCAAATCTAGTTATAGGAACTATGCCACCTTTTAGAATCTAATACACAAAAACTATGGTGAAAATCAGAATACAGGTCAGCATGGGAACACCAGCAAAGCATCTTCATTTTTAGCAGGCAAGCTGGAGGAGAAGGGGATGACAGAGGCCGAGGTGGTTGGATGGCATCACTGACTCAATGGACATGACTTTGAGCAAGCTCTGGGAGATAGCGAAGGAAAGGGAAGCCTGGCATGCTGCAGTCCATAGGGTCACAAAGAGTCGGAGGCAGCTGAGCAACTGAACAACAAGATATTGGTTGGCCTAGGGTTCCCTTTCTTCCTCCAGCCTCATCCAGCTCAGAGTATGAGGGAGCCTTATACCTAGATTTGAGAGTTAAAAGGCTCAGAAAAGTTTAGGTTCAGGGCACATGGTACACAATTCCTCCATATAGGATGGCAAATGTCATTGCCATCTGCTTATTTTTTTGCATTTAAATCAAGTGTAGCAACAAAACATTTCAAAAATGCTTTAAGAAAAGTATTGTTCCAACAGTGATGAATTGATTCATCACTTTATTTTACAAGAATATATCACTAGCCTATGATAAAGCTTGTCCTAGCTATTCTACTTTCCTTAAGATATCTCTGTACAAGCCTGCCCTTGTGACTGGTTGTCATCTCATAATAGGGATGAAATTTCATTCATCATCAGCATTCACCTAAACACACAAGTCTCACCAAATAACAGAAGTTATGTACTACTCACTTTTTCCCAGGACAAATTTAAGAAGAAGGAAGGCAATTAAGAAGCACCTAAATCACCTAAGGGGAAAATATTTTAAAATAATAAAAGTTGATTTCTGTGATATATGTTACCCTGAAGCTAGACTGAAACAATGTGGCTTCCCTGGGGCTTCGTGTGTCCACCACCTGGAAGTGTCAGTTGGTACAGATTGTAGCAGACTGTCTGCTTCAAGACATCAGCCACATGGAGCCTGTGACATCTGTGGGTTTTGGTCTTTAATGACTGTGTATTTGATTTTAGTTCTGAGATATATATTTATCCAGTAGGATCTGGAAGAAATTGAAAAATGATTTTTTTAACTTTTTAAAATTCTTTATTGGAGGCTAATTATTTTGCAATATTATATTGGTTGGTTTTGCCATACATTGACATGAATCAGCCCGGGTTTACATGAGTTCTCCTTCCTGAACCCCTCCCCCACCTCCTTTCTCCCCTTATCCTCCTGCTGGGTCATCCCCGTGCACCAACCCCGAGCATCCTGTATCATGCGTCAAACCTGGACTGGTGATTCATTTCATATATGATAATATACACGTTTCAATGCCATTCTCCCAAATCATCCCACCCTTGCCCTCTCCCACAGAGACCCAAAGACTGTTATATACACCTGTGTCTCTTTTGCTGTCTCATATACAGGGTTATCATTTCCATCTTTCTAAATTCCATATATATGTGTTAGTATACTGTATTGGAGTTTTTCTTTCTGGCTTACTTCACTCTGTATAATAGGCTCCAGTTTCATCCACGTCATTAGAACTGATTCAAATGCATTCTTTTTAATGGATGAGTAATACTCCATTGTGTACAGGTACCAAAGCTTTCTTATCCATTCGTCTGCAGATAGACATCTAGGTTGCTTCCACATTTTGGCTATTGTAAACAGTGCTGCGATGAATATTGCAGTACATGTGTCTCTTTCAATTCTGGTTTCCTCGGTGTGTATGCCCAGGAGTGTGATTGCTGGATCATATGGCAGTTTTATTTCCAGTTTTTTTTAAGGAATCTCCACGCTCTTCTCCAAAGTGGCTGTACTAGTTTGCATTCCCACCAACAGTGTCAGAGGGTTCCCTTCTCTCCACACCCACTCCAGCATTTATTGCATGTTGACTTTTGGATAGCAGCCATTCTGACTGGTGTTAAATGGTTTCTCATTGTGGTTTTGATTTGCATTTCTCTGATTATGAGGGATGTTGAGCATTTTTTCATGTGTTTGTTAGCCATCTGGATGTCTTCTTTAGAGAAATGTCTGTTTCGTTCTTTGGCCCATTTTTTTGATTGGGTCGTTTATTTTTCTGGAGTTGAGCTGAAGGAGCTGCTTGTATATTTTGGAGATGAATTCTTTGTCAATTGTTTCATTTGCTATTATTTTATCCCATTCTGCAGACTGTCTTTTCACCTTGCTTATAGTTTCCTTTGCTGTGCAGAAGCTTTTGCTTTTAATTAGGTCCCATTTGTTTATTTTTGCTTTTAATTCCAATATTCTGGGAGGTGGGTCTTGGAGGATCCTGCTGTGATTTATGTCAGAGAGTGTTTTGCCTATGTTCTCCTCTAGGAGTTTTATAGTTTCTAGTCTTACATTTTATCTCTAATCCATTTTGAGTTTATTTTGGTGTATGGTGTTAGGAAGTGTTCTAGTTTCATTCTTTTACAAGTGGCTGACCAGTTTGCCCAGCACCACTTGTTAAAGATAATGTCTTTTCTCCATTTTATATTTTTGCCTCCTTTGTCAAAGATAAGGTGTTCATAAGTGCGTGGATTTATCTCTGGGCTTTCTATTTTGTTCCATTGATCTATATTTCTGTCTTTATGCCAGTACCATACTGTCTTGATGACTGTGGCTTTGTAGTAGAACCTGAAGACATGCAGGTTGATTCCCCCAATTCCGTTCTTCTTCCTCAAGATTGCTTTGGCTATTCAAGGTTTGTTGTATTTCCATACAAATTGTGAGATTATTTGTTCTAGCTCTGTGAAAAATATCGTTGGTAGCTTGATAGAGATTGCATTGAATATATAAATTACTTTCGGTAGTATACTGATTTTCACAATATTTATTCTTCCAATCCACGAACACGGTATATTTCTCCATCTATTAGTGTCCTCTTTAATTGCTTTCACCAATGTTTTATAGTTTTCCATGTACAAGTCTTTTGTTTCCTTACGTAGATATATTCCTAAGTATTTAATTCTCTTCGTTGCAACAGTGAATGGAATGGTTTCCTTAATTTCTCTTTCTATTTTCTCATTATTAGTGTATAGGAATGCAAGGGATTTCTGTGTGTTGATTTTATGTCCTGAAACTTTACTGTATTCATTGATTAGCTCTAGCAGTTTTCTGGTAGAGTCTTTAGGGTGTTCTGTGTAAAGGATCATGTCATCAGTGAACAGTGAACGTTTTACTTCTTCTTTTCCAATTTGGATTCCTTTTATGACTTTTTCTCCTCTGACTGCTGTGGCCAAAACTTCCAGGACTATGGTAAGAGTGGGCACCCTTGTCTTGTTCCTGACTTTAGGGGAAATGCTTTCAATTTTTCACCTTTGAGGATAATGTTTGCTGCGGGCTTGTCATATACAGATTTTATTATGTTGAGATATGTTCCTTCTATTCCCACTTTCTGGAGGGTTTTTATCATAAACGAATGTTGAATTTTGTCAAAGGCTTTCTCTGCATCTATTGAGATAATCATATGATTTTTATTTTTCAGTTTGTTAATGTGGTGTATTACATTGATTGATTTATGGATGTTGAAGAATCCTTGCATTCCTGTGATAAAGCCCACTTGGTCATGATGTATGATCTTCTTAATGTGTTGTTGGATTCTTATTGCTAGAATTTTGTTCAGGATTTTTGCATCTATGTTCATCAGTGATATTGGCCTGTAGTTTCCTTTTCTTGTGGAATCTTTACCAGGTTTTGGGATTAAGGCGACGGTGGCCTCATAGAATGAGTTTGGAAGTTTCCCTTCCTCAGCAAATTTCTGGAAGAGTTTGAGTAGAATAGGTGTTAGCTCTTTTCTAAATTTTTGGTAGAATTCAGCTGTGAAGCCGTCAGGACTTGGGTTTTGTTTGCTGCAAGATTTCTGATTACAGCTTCTATTTCCGTGCTTGTGATGGGTCTGTTCAGATTTTCTATTTCTTCCTGGTTTAGTTTTGGAAAGATGTATTTTCTAAGAATTTGTCCATTTCTTCCAAATTGTCCATTTTATTGCCATATAATTGCTGTCAGTATTCTCTAATGATCCTTTGTATTCCTGTGTTATCAGTTGTGATCTCTCAATTTTCATTTCTAATTTTATTAATTTCGTTTCTCTCCTTTTTTTTTCTTGATGAGTGTGACTCAGTTCAGTTCAGGTGCTCAGTCGTGTCCGACTCTTT
This sequence comes from Moschus berezovskii, assembly GCF_049115385.1. Taxonomy (NCBI): domain Eukaryota; kingdom Metazoa; phylum Chordata; class Mammalia; order Artiodactyla; family Moschidae; genus Moschus; species Moschus berezovskii. The sequence goes on along the minus strand of NC_142488.1, from coordinate 84,703,169 downwards.
GTGACCCCATGAATCACAGCACGCCAGGCCTCCCTGTCCATCACCAACTCCTGGAGTTCACTCAAACTCATGTCCATAGAGTCGGTGATGCCATCCACCATCTCATTCTCTGTCGTCCCCTTCTCCTCCCACCCCCAATCCTTCCCAGCATCAGAGTCTTTTCCAGTGAGTCAACTCTTCGCATGAGGTGGCCAAAGTATTGAAGTTTCAGCTTTAGCATCAGTCCTTCCAATGAACACCCAGCATTGATCTCCATTAGAATGGACTGGTTGGATCTCCTTGTGCTCCAAGGGACTCTCAAGAGTCTTCTCCAGCACCACAGTTCAAAAGCATCAATTCTTCGGTGATCAGCTTTCTTCACAGTCCAACTTTCACATCCATACATAACCACGGGAAAAACCATAGCCTTGACTAGACGGACCTTGATTGGCAAAGTAATGTCTCTGTTTTTTAATATACTATGTAGGTTGGTAATAACTTTCCTTCCAAGGAGTAAGTGTCTTTTAATTTCAAGGCTGCAATCCGCATCTGCAGTTATTTTGGAGTCAGGCTATTGGTTTGTCAATTTTATTTACCTTTTCAAAGAACCAGCTTTTGGATTTGTTGATTTTTGCTATGGTCTCTTTTGTTTCTTTTACATTATTTCTGCCCTAATTTTTAAGATTTCTTTCCTTCTACTAACTCTTGGGTTCTTAATTTCTTCCTTTTCTAGTTTCTTTAGGTGTATAGTTAGGTTATTTAGTTGACTTTTTTCTTGTTTCTTGAGGTGTGCCTGTATTGCTATGAATCTTTCCCTTAGCACTGCTTTTACAGTGTCCCAGAGGTTTTGGGTTGTCATGTTTTCATTTCCATTCATTTCTATGCATATTTTGATTTCTCTTTTGATTTCTTCTATGATTTGTTCATTATTCAGCAGTGTGTTGTTCAGCTTCCATATGTTGGCATTTTTAATAGTTTTTCTCCTGTAATTGAGATCTAATCTTACTTCTCTGTGGTCAGAAAAGATGCTTGGAATGATTTCAATCTTTGTGAATTTACCAAGGCTAGATTTATGGCACTGCTGAGTTTTCCAAATCTGCTGGCATATTGAGTGCAACACTTTCACAGCATCATCTTTCAAGACTTGAAATAGCTCAACTGGAATTCCATCACCGCCACTAGCTTTGTTAGTAGTGATGCTTTCTAAGGCCCACTTGACTTCACATTCCAAGATGTCTGGCTCTAGGTCAGTGATCACATTATCGTGACTATCTTGGTCGTGAAGATCTTTTTTGTACAGTTCTTCTGTGTATTCCTGCCACCTCTTCTTAATATCTTCTGCTTCTGTTAGGTCCATACCATTTCTGTCCTTTATCGAGCCCATCTTTGCATGAAATGTTCCCTTGGAATCTCTAATTTTCTTGAAGAAAGTGTTGCACTCAATATGCCAGCAGATTTGGAAAACTCAGCAGTGGCCACAGGACTGGAAGAGGTCAGTCTTCATTCCAATCCCAAAGAAAGGCAATGCCAAAGAATGCTCAAACTACCGGAGAATTACACTCATCTCACACGCTAGTAAAGTCATGCTCAAAATTCTCCAAGCCAGGCTTTAGCAGTATGTAAACCGTGAACTCCCAGATGTTCAAGCAGGTTTTAGAAAAGGCAGAGGCACCAGAGATCAAATTGCCAACATCCGCTGGATCATGGAGAAATCAAGAGAGTTCCAGAAAAACATCTATTTCTGCTTCATTGACTATGCCAAAGCCTTTGACTGTGTCGATCACAATAAACTGTGGAACATTCTGAAAGAGATGGGAATCCCAGACCACCTGACCTGCCTCTCGAGAAACCTGTATGCAGGTCAGGAAGCAACTGTTAGAACTGGACATGGAACAACAGACTGGTTCCAAATAGGAAAAGGTGTACGTCAAGGTTGTACATTGTCACCTTGCTTATTTAACTTATATGCAGAATACATCATGAGGAACGCTGGGCTGGAAGAAGCACAAGCTGGAATCAAGATTGCTGGGAGAAATATCAATAACCTCAGATATGCAGATGACACTACCCTTATGGCAGAAAGTGAAGAGGAACTCAAAAGCCTCTTGATGAAAGTGAAAGAGGAGAGTGAAAAGGTTGGCTTGAAGCTCAACATTCAGAAAACAAAGATCATGGCATCTGGTCCCATCACTTCATGGGAAATAGATGGAAAAACAGTGGAAACAGTGTCAGACTTTGTTTTTTTGGGCTCCAAAATCACTGCAGATGCTGATTGCAGCCATGAAATTAAAAGACGCTTGCTCCTTGGAAGGAAAGTTATAACCAACCTTGATAGTATATTAAAAAGCAGAGACATTATTTTGCCAACCAAGGTCCGTCTAATCAAGGCAATGGTTTTTCCTGTTGTCATGTCTGGATGTGAGAGCTGGACTGTGAAGAAGGCTGATCGCCGAAGAATCGATGCTTTTGAACTGTGGTGTTGGAGAAGACTCTTGAGAGTCCCTTATACTGCAAGGAGATCCAACCAGTCCATTCTAAAGGAGATCAATCCTGGATGTTCATTGGAGGGACTGATGCTAAAGCTGAAGCTGCAATACTTTGGCCACCTCATGCGACGAGTTGACTCACTGGAAAAGACTCTGATGCTGGGAAAGGTTGGGGGCGGGAGGAGAAGGGGACGACGGAGAATGAGATGGCTGGATGACGTCACCGATTCTGTGGACATGAGTGTGAGTGTACTCCGGGAGTTGGTGATGGACAGGGAGGCCTGGCGTGCTGTGATTCATGGGGTCGCGGACAGTCGGATACGACTGAGCGACTGAACTGAACTGACTGAACTGAGATTTATGGCACAGGATGTGATCTATCCTGGAAAAGGTTCCATGTGCACTTGAGAAAAAGGTGAAATTCATTGTTTTGGGGTGAAATGTCCTATAGTGATCTATTAGGTCTAACTGGTCTATTGTTTCAATTAACGTTTGTGTTTCCTTGTTAATTTTCTGTTTAGTTGATCTATCCATAGATGTGAGTCGGGTATAAAGTCTTCCACTATTATTGCGTTGTTGTTAATTTCTCCTTTCATCCTTGTTAGTAATTGTCTTACATATTGCGGTGTTCCTATGTTGGGTGTGTAAATATTTATAATTGTTATATGTTCTCTGATGCTAGGAGGGATTGGGGGTGAGAGGAGACAGGGACGACAGAGAGTGAGATGGCTGGATGTCATCACCGACTCGATGGAGGTGAGTTTGAGTGAACTCCGGGAGTTGGTGATGGACAGGGAAGCCTGGCGTGCTGTGATTCATGGGGTCACAAAGAGTTGGACACGACTGAGTGCCTGAACTGAACTGAACTTCTTGGATTGATCCTTTGATCATTATGTAATTTCCTTCTTTGTCTCTTTTCACACTCTTTATTTTAAAGTCTATTTTATCTGATATGATTATTGCTACTCCTGCTTTATTTTGGTCTCTGTTTGCGTGGAATATCTTTTTCCAGCCCTTCACTTTCAGTCTGTATGTGTCCCTCGTTTTGAGGTGGGTCTCTTGTAGACAACATATATGAGGGTCTTGTTTTTGTATCCATTCAGCCAGCCTTTGTCTTTTGGTTCGGGCATTCAACGCATTTACGTTTAAGGTAATTTTTTTTTTTTGATCATTATTTATTTATTTTTTTTTATTTTACAATATTATATTGGTTGGTTTTGCCATACATTGATATGAGTTCCCCCCAGGTGTACATGAGTTCCCCCTCCTGACCCCCCTCTCACCTCCCTCCTCCCTTTATCCACCCTCTTGGTCATCCCCGCAAACCAGCCCCGAGTATCCTGTAATATGCATTGACCCTGAACTGCTGATTCGTTTCACATATGACAACATACATGTTTCAATGTCATTCTCTCAAATCATCACACCCTCACCCTCTCCCACAAAGTCCCAAAGACTGTTCGATACAACTGTGTCTCTTTTGCTCTCTCGTATACAGGGTTATATTTCCATCTTTCTAAATTCCATATATATGTGTTAGTATACTGTATTGGTGCGTTTCTTTCTGTCTTACTTCACTCTGTATAACAGGCTCCAGTTTCATCCACCTCATTAGAACTGATTCAAATGCATTCTTTTTAATGGATGAGTAATAATCCATTGTGTATATGTACCAAAGCTTTCTTATCCATTCGTCTGCAGATGGACATCTAGGTTGCTTCCATGTCCTGGCTATTATAAACAGTGCTGCGATGAACATTGGAGTACATGTGTCTCTTTCAATTCTGGTTTCCTCGGTGTGTATGCCCAGGAGTGCGATTGCTGGATCATATGGCAGTTCTATTTCCAGTTTTTTGAGGAATCTCCACACTGTTCTCCATAGTGGCTGTACTAGTTTGCATTCCCACCAACAGTGTCAGAGGGTTCCCTTCTCTCCACACCCTCTCCAGCATTTATTGCATGTAGACTTTTGGATAGCAGCCATTCTGACTGGTGTGAAATGGTATCTCATTGTGGTTTTGATTTGCATTTCTCTGATTATGAGGGATGTTGAGCATTTTTTCATGTGTTTGTTAGCCATCTTTATGTCTTCTTTGGAGAAATGTCTGTTTAGTTCTTTGGCCCATGTTTTGATTGGGTCATTTATTTTTCTGGAATTGAGCTGCAGGAACTGCTTATATATTTTGGATATTAATCCTTTATCAGTTGCTTCATTTGCTATTATTTTCTCCCATTCTGAAGGCTGTCTTTTCACCTTACTTATAGTTTCCTTTGCTGTGCAGAAGCTTTTGATTTTAATTAGTTCCCATTTGTTTATTTTTGCTTTTATTTCCAATATTCTGGGAGGTGGGTCTTGGAGGATCCTGCTGTGATTTATGTCGGAGAGAGTTTTGCCTACGTTCTCCTCTAGGAGTTTTATAGTTTCTGGTCTTACATTTAGATCTCTAATCCATTTTGAGTTTATTTTGGTGTATGGTGTTAGGAAGTGTTCTAGTTTCATTCTTTTACAAGTGGCTGACCAGTTTTCCCAGCACCACTTGTTAAAGAGTCTGTCTTTTCCCCATTTTACATTCTTGCCTCCTTTGTCAAAGATAAGGTGTCCATAGGTGCGTGGATTTATCTCTGGGCTTTCTATTTTGTTCCATTGATCTATGTTTCTGTCTTTATGCCAGTACCATACTGTCTTGATGACTGTGGCTTTGTAGTAGAACCTGAAGTCCAGCCGGTTAATTCCCCCAGTTCCATTCTTCTTCCTCAAGATTGCTTTGGCTATTCGAGGTTTTTTGTATTTCCATACAAATTGTGAGATTATTTGTTCTAGTTCTGTGAAAAATATTGTTGGTAGCTTGATAGGGATTGCATTGAATGTATAAATTACTTTGGGTAGTATACTCATTTTTACAATATTTATTCTTCCAATCCACGAACACGGTATATTTCTCCATCTATTAGTGTCCTCTTTGATTACTTTCACTAGTGTTTTATAGTTTTCTATGTACAAGTCTTTTGTTTCCTTAGGTAGATATATTCCTAAGTATTTAATTCTTTTCGTTGCAACAGTGAATGGAATAGTTTCCTTAATTTCTATTTCTATTTTCTCATTATTAGTGTATAGGAATGCAAGGGATTTCTGTGTGTTGATTTTATATCCTGCAACTTTACTGTAAACATTGATTAGCTCTAGTAGTTTTCTGGTAGAGTCTTTAGGGTTTTCTGTGTAGAGGATCATGTCATCAGCGGACAGTGAAAGCTTTACTTCTTCTTTTCCAATTTGGATTCCTTTTATGTCTTTTTCTGCTCTGATTGCTGTGGCCAAAACTTCCAGAACTATGTTGAAGAGTAGTGGTGAGAGTGGGCACCCTTGTCTTGTTCCTGACTTTAGGGGAAATGCTTTCAGCTTTTCACCATTGAGGATAATGTTTGCTGTGGGTTTGTCATATATAGCTTTTATTATGTTGAGGTATGTCCCTTCTATTCCCACTTTCTGGAGGGTTTTTATCATAAATGGATGTTGAATTTTGTCGAAGGCTTTCTCTGCATCTATTGAGATAATCATATGATTTTTATTTTTCAGTTTGTTAATGTGGTGTATTACGTTGATTGATTTGTGGATATTGAAGAATCCTTGCATTCCTGGGATAAAGCCCACTTGGTCATGATGGATGATCTTCTTAATGTGTTGTTGGATTCTGATTGCTAGAATTTTGTTCAGGATTTTTGCATCTATGTTCATCAGTGATATTGGCCTGTAATTTTCTTTTTTTGTGGGGTCTTTACCAGGTTTTGGGATTAGGGTGATGGTGGCCTCATAGAATGAATTTGGAAGTTTCCCTTCCTCAGCTATTTTCTGGAAGAGTTTGAGTAGAATAGGTGTTAGCTCTTCTCTAAATTTTTGGTAGAATTCAGCTGTGAAGCCGTGTGGACCTGGGCTTTTGTTTGCTGGGAGATTTTTGATTACAGTTTCAATTTCCGTGCTTGTGATGGATTTGTTCAGATTTTCTATTTCTTCCTGGTTCAGTTTTGGAAAGTTGTACTTTTCTATGAATTTGTCCATTTCTTCCAGGTTATTCATTTTATTGCCATATAATTGCTGATAGTATTCTCTAATAATCCTTTGTATTTCTGTGTTGTCAGTTGTGATCTCTCCATTTTCATTTCTAATTTTATTGATTTGGTTCTTCTCCCTTTGTTTCTTGATGAGTCTGGCTAGTGGCTTGTCAATTTTATTTACCTTCTCAAAGAACCAGCTTTTGGCTTTGTTGATTTTTGCTATGATCTCTTTTGTTTCTTTTGCATTTATCTCTGCCCTAATTTTTATGATTTCTTTCCTTCTACTGACCCTGGGGTTCTTCATTTCTTCCTTTTCTAGTTGCTTTAGATGTAGAGTTAGATTATTTAGTTGACTTTTTTCTTGTTTCTTGAGGTGTGCCTGTATTGCTATGAACTTCCCCCTTAGCACTGCTTTTACAGTGTCCCAGAGGTTTTGGGTTGTTGTGTTTTCATTTTCATTCACTTCTATGCATATTTTGATGTCTCTTTTGATTTCTTCTATAATTTGTTCATTATTCAGCAGCGTGTTGTTCAGTCTCCATATGTTGGCATTTTTAATAGTTATTCTCCCATAATTGAAATCTAATCTTACTGCATTGTGGTCAGAAAAGATGCTTGGAATGATTTCAATTTTTTTGAATTTACCTAGGCTAGATATATGACCCAGGATGTGATCTATCCTGGAAAAGGTTCCATGTGCACTTGAGAAAAAGGTGAAATTCATTGTTTTGTGGTGAAATGTCCTATAGTGATCTATTAGGTCTAACTGGTCTATTGTATCATTTAAAGATTGTGTTTCCTTGTTAATTTTCTGTTTAGTTGAACTATCCATAGATGTAAGTGGGGTGTTAAAATCTCCCACTATTATTGTGTTATTGTTAATTTCCCCTTTCATACTTGTTAGTAATTGTCTTACATATTGCGGTGCTCCTATGTTGGGTAAATAAATATTTATAATTGTTATATCTTCTTCTTGGATTGATCCTTTGATCATTATGTAGTTTCCTTCTTTGTCTCTTTTCACAGCCTTTGTTTTAAAGTCTATTTTATCTGATATGAGTATTGCTACTCCTGCTTTCGTTTGGTCTCTATTTGCATGGAATATCTTTTTCCAGCCCTTCACTTTCAGTCTGTATGTGTCCCTCGTTTTGAGGTGGGTCTCTTGTAGACAGCATATATGGGGGTTTTGTTTTTGTATCCATTCAGCCAGCCTTTGTCTTTTGGTTGGTACATTCAACCCATTTACGTTTAAGGTAATTATTGATAAGTATGATCCCGTAGTCATTTTCTTTATTGCTTTGGGTTCAAGTTTATACACTCTTTCTGTGTTTCCTGTCTAGAGAAGATCCTTTAGCATTTGTTGGAGAGCTGGTTTGGTGATGCTGAATTCCCTCAGCTTTTGCTTGTCTGTAAAGCTTTTGATTTCTCCTTCATATTTGAATGAGATCCTTGCTGGGTATAGTAATCTGGGCTGTAGGGTATTTTCTTTCATCACTTTAAGTATGTCTTGCCATTCCCTTCTGGCCTGAAGAGTTTCTGTTGAAAGATCAGCTGTTATCCTTATGGGAATCCCCTTGTGTGTTATTTGCTGCTTTTCCCTTGCTGCTTTTAATATTTGTTCTTTGTGTTTGATCTTTGTTAATTTGATTAATATGTGTCTTGGAGTATTTCGCCTTGGGTTTATCCTGTTGGGGACTCTCTGGGTTTCTTGGACTTGGGTGATTATTTCTTTCCCTATTTTAGGGAAGTTTTCAACTATTATCTCCTCAAGTATTCTCTCATGGTCTTTCTTTTTGTCTTCTTCTTCTGGGACTCCTATGATTCGAATGTTGGAGCGTTTAACATTGTCCCAGAGGTCTCTAATATTGTCCTCATTTCTTTTAATTCGTTTTTCTTTTTTCCTCTCTGCTTCATTTATTTCTACAATTCTATCCTCTAATTCGCTTATCCTGTCTTCTGCCTCTGTTATTCTACTGTTTGTTCCCTCCAGAGTGTTTCTGATCTCATCTATTGCATTATTCATTGTATACTGACTCTTTTTTATTTCTTCTAAGTCCTTATTAAATCTTTCTTGCATCTTCTCAATCCTTTTCTCCAGGTTATTTATCTGTAACTCCATTTTGCTTTCAAGATTTTGAATCATTTTCACCATCAAAATTCGAAATTCTTTATCAGGTAAATTCCCTATATCTTCTTCTTTTGTTTGTGTTCGTGGGCAATTATCTTGTTCCTTTACTTGCTGGGTATTTCTCTGCCTCTTCATCTTGCTTATATCGCTTTGCTTGGGGTGGCCTTTCCGTCTTCTTGCAGTTTGTGGAGTTCTCTTTATTATGTAGTTTCTTCGCTGTGTGTGGGGTTGGACGGGTGACTTGTCTGGGTTCCCTGGTTAGGGAAGCATGTGTCGGTGTTCTGGTGGGTGGAGCTGGATTTCTTCCCTCTGCTTTTGAAGACAATGGGCTGCTTTTCTGCGTGCCTGATGTCCTCTGCCAGTATTCAGAAGTTGTTTTGTGGACTTTACTCCGCCTTCAAATGTTCTTTTGATGAATTTGTGGGGGAGAGAGTGGTCTCATCATCTTATCCCTCCTCCATCTTGTTCCTTCCTCCCCAAAACACTGGATTCTTATATTCCACTTGGTCGTGGAGTATCTCTTCACAGCTGCTCCAGCAAGGTGCAGCCGCTGTACCTTACCTTGGATGAGGGGTATCTCCTCAAGGCCGCCCCTCCTGCTTTGAATGTGGAGTAGCTCCTCTCGGCCCTCCGGTGCCCAAGCAGCCACCGCCTCTTGGATGTTGTACAGCTCCTCTCGGCCGCCGCCCTAACCCTGGGCATGGGGCAGCTCCTCTCAGCCACGATTCTGCACGTGGTCAGTTGCGCCGGAGCCGGGCCTCTCCCACGTCTCTAAGGTAATTATTGATAACTATGATCCCGTTGCCATTTTCTTGATAGCTTAGGGTTCGAGTTTATACACCCTTTCTGTGTTTCCTGTCTAGAGAAGATCCTTTAGCATTTGTTGGAGAGCTGGTTTGGTGATGCTGAATTCTCTCAGCTTTTGCTTGTCTGTAAAGCTTTTGATTTCTCCTTCATATGTGAATGAGATCCTTGCTGGGGACAGTAATCTGGGCTGTAGGTTATTTTCTTTCATCACTTTAAGTATGTCTTGCCATTCCCTCCTGACCTGAAGAGTTTCTGTTGAAAGGTCAGGTGTTATCCTTATGGGAATCCCCTTGTGTGTTATTTGTTGTTTTTCCCTTGCTGCTTTTAATATTTGTTCTTTGTGTTTGATCTTTGTTAATTTGATTAATATGTGTCTTGGAGTATTTCGCCTTGGGTTTATCCTGTTAGGGGCTCCCCGTGTTACTTGGAAATGGGTGATTATTTCTTTCCCCATTTTAGGGAAGTTTTCAACTATTATCTCCCCAAGTATTCTCTCATGGTCTTTCTTTTTGTCTTCTTCTTCTGGGACTCCAATGATTCAAATGTTGGGGTGTTTAATATTGTCCCAGAAGTCTCTAATATTGTCCTCATTTCTTTTAATTCATTTTTCTTTTTCCAACTCTGTTTCATTTATGTCTACAATTCTATCTTCTAGCTCGCTTATCCTGTCTTCTGTCTCCGTTATTCTACTGTTTGTTCCCTCCAGAGTGTTTCTGATCTCATCTATTGCGTTATTCATTGTATATTGACTCTTTTTTATTTCCTATAAACCTTATTAAACCTTTCTTGCATCTTCTCAATCCTTTTCTCTAGGTTATTTATCTGTAACTCCAGTTTGCTTTGAAGATTTTGAATCATTTTCACCATCAAGATTAGAAATTCTTTATCAAGTAGATTCCCTATATCTTCCTATTTTGTTTGTGTTTGTTGTCATTTATCCTGTTACTTTACTTGCTTAGTATTTCTCTGCCTCTTCATCTTGCTTATATTGCTGTGCTTGGCGTGGCCTTTTCCTCTTCTGGCTGTTCTCTTTATTATGTAGTTTCCTCGCTGTTTGTGGGGTTGGACGGGTGATTTGTCAAGGTTTCCTGTTTAGGGAAGCTTGTGTCGGTGTTCTGGTGGGTGGAGCTGGATTTCTTCTCTCTGGAGTGCAATGAAGTGTCCAGTAATGAGTTATGAGACATCAGTGCGTTTGGAGTGACTTTGGGCAGCCTGTATATTGAAGCTCAGGGCTATTTTCCTGTGTTACTGGAGAATTTGCGTGGTATGTCTTGCTCTGGAACTTGTTGACCCTTGGGTGGTGCTTGGTTTTAGTGTAGGTATGGATGCGTTTGATGAGCTCCTATTGATTAATGTTCCCTGGAGTCAGGAGTTCTCTGGTGTTCTCAGGATTTGGGCTTAAGCCTCTTGCTTTTGGTTTTTGGTCTTATTCTTGGAGTAGCCTCTAGACTTCTCTATCTGTCATTTCCAAGGTGGTTCCCTCTGTTTTAGCTTCTGTTTGCTGGTTTCCTCATTGTCTAATTTCGGCCCTGACACTAGGGGGCAGTGATGGACACTTTTTAAGGCTCACTTTTTCAGTCCTGTTTTGGAAATGGAGGAACGCTGCACACAAATATCTCTGGTGTCTGTGGGGAGTGCTCACAGTGTCTCGGCCACACTGGGTTTGCCCTTGCTTACAGTGCGTGTGCTGTCCCAGTCTACACTGCACAGGCTCTAGGTTGCTCTGCCGGGAACTGTCAGAGGCCAGCGCTGGGTTGTATGTACTTCCCAGGTCTGAGCGGCTCAGGTTCAGGTACTCAGGTACTCCACAAAGGCACAGACTTGGTTGGGCGTGCGTTTTGTGCCTTCCCTGGTCTGAGAAGCTCAGGTGACCAGGTGTTTGGTGAGCACAGTCGCTGCTACTTATCGCCTCCCCAGTCCCTCCTGCTCAGTTTTCTGGGCATATAGCTGGTGCACCTTCTCAGGCTGATGTTGACTGGTCAGAAACCCATGAAGTCTTTTTTAGCAACGAAGCCTGTCTGCAATTTGGTACTGGATGCCTCTCTGGGGCCGTGATTGACCACTTCCAGCTCTGGCTGCCCTCCCCTGCCTGTCTCGGTGGGGGAATGGGCCAATCGCAGCCGGCTAGCTCTGCTCAGTCCTTTGTTCTGTGAGCGGGGCTGGTGGCGTATTAGGTTAGGGCTTTTTGCCTTTTCTCAGGGTAGCTATCCCACAGTCTGCTTTGGTATCCCCAGTTAGTTCTCTGAGATTGCCCTGGTGGCATTCAGGCCCAGTCCTTTCTCTAAGAAGTTCAGCCGGCTCCTCCCTACCCAGCCCCCGCTTGCTAATGGCGTATGTAGGCGTCTGCACTGCTTCTCCACTGGGAGTTACAGTTTGGCGGGTAATCTGTGGGTTTTATTTATTTGTTTCTTTTTCCTCCCGGTTATGTGGCCCTCTGAAGTTCCAAGGCTCACCACAGACTCGCCAGTGAGAGTGTTTCCTGGTGTTTGGAAACTTCTCTCTTTTTAAAGCCTCCCTTCCCAGGACGGAGCTCCGTCCCAACCTCTTTTGACTCTCTTTATCTTTTATGTTTTTTCCTACCTCCTTTTGAAGACAATGGGCTGCTTTTCTGGGTGCCTGATGTCTTTTGACGGCATTCAGAAGTTGTTTTGTGGAATTTACTAAGCGTTCAAATGTTCTTTTGATGAATTTGTGGGGGAGAAAGTGGTCTCAGTGTCCTATTCCTCTGCCATCTTGCTCTCTCCTCCTGATTTTTTTTTAATAAGTAAATTGAATCTCTGTGCTTGCATTTAACTGAGTGTCACATTTAGTCAGTATTTTATAAAAAAATATACACATTAAATCTCTAGAATGTAATTGGATGTCTTGTTCAACATTTGAGTAGAAGAGTTAAGGAAAGATAGAACCTGACGGGGGGCATCCAGACATCATTTTGCCCAGTGTTATGGGTTGAATTGTGGCCGTCTCCTCCCAGGATATATATATTAAAAAAATAAGATATGACAAGCCTAATCCTTGGTTTCTGTTACTGTGACCTGATTCGGAAATAAGGTCTTTGCAAATGTTATCAAGTTAAGAGCAGGTAATAATGGGGTCTTTGCTGCTGCTGCTGCTGCTAAGTCACTTCAGTCGTGTCCTACTCCGTGTGACCCCATAGACGGAAGCCCACCAGGCTCCCCCGTCCCTGGGATTCTCCAGGCAAGAACACTGGAGTGGGTTGCCATTTCCCTCTCCAATGTGTGAAAGTGAAAAGTGAAAGTGAAGCCGCTCAGTCATGTCCGACCCATAGCGACCCCACGGACTGCAGCCTACCAGGCTCCTCCATCCATGGGATTTTCTAGGCAAGAGTACTGGAGTGGTTTGCCATTGCCTTCTCCGAATGGGGTCTTTACAAGAGGGAAACTTGGACACATGCAGACACAAGGAAGGCAGCCATGAGAAGACAGAGGCAGAGATGGGAATTATTCTACCATGAGCCAGTGGAAGTCTGGGGCCACCGGAAGTTGGAAAAAACAAAGAAGGATCCATTCATAGAGGCTGCAGAGAAAGAATGACACTGCCAACACCTTGATTTCAACCTTCTGGCCTTCAGAACTGTGAGGGAGTAAGATTCTGTGGTTTTAAGTCACCCAGTTAGTGGTGTTTTTTTTTCATAGCAGCCCTTGGAAATAAATATACTGTTTTGTATCTATTGTCAGGATTATATTTAAAGAAGGTCAATTACGCTAAACAGTTTTAAGATCTTTGACTACTTGTGAGTTTTGGGGTTTGACTTTTGGGTGTGAGGATACCACAGAGACCTAACCTACCACATAAAAGTACAGGAAAATTGTACTTGAATAACTCAAGGCACCTAATAATGTCTTTTGGGTGAATAACTGGGTTTTTGGAGCCACTGTTCTTTTCTTTATGTTTTCAATTTCTTGTTTATGTATATCCCAGAAACATTTCAAGTGTCAAAAGAGGAGAGTCAGACTTTTCAATCATTCTACTTATGTTCATCATTAACTGATTCAAAATGTGGGGGTAATGCTGTGTGGTTTTGCTTAAAAGCAAACAGTTTTCAAATCCATTTGTGGCAATCTAGGTTGTATCTTCCCCCCAGCAAGGTTTCTAACTATTAGTTATTATAGATTCTAGCACAGATTCTGCTAAAATCTTAGTAAATAAGCATTATTGTTTTCATCAATGATAGATTTATTAGCAGGCTGGTATCAGTGATCAATTTTTCACCAATCAATTAGAAGCGTCTATTATGAGAGTGTTTATAGTAACATTAGAGGTAAACAGTTGAAGTTCTTATATTACAAATGTTAAGACCGCTTAAGATAACAGTAGGGAACATGATAGTTAATGCCATAATTTCACTTTATTGGCAGACACAAAAAGACAGAAATGTAAAACCACATCCTACAGAAATATTGACTCCTTGCCATATCCTGACATACAGTGGTTTTTGCCCTGAAGCAGCAACTGTGTTTTGGTATAGAACATATGTGGCCTTTTCTTTTTTTTTGGCTATTTCCATCACTCTGCTTCTCTGGCCATCACTACTCATAACACCAGGTAGTCCCAAGATCCACACAGGTGGACAGTTCAATCATTTAGAAATGATAAGGGTTTATTAGGTTCAGAAAGTTGGGGGATAAGAATTTGCTGGAGATTTTCACAGAAAATCATCATTAGTCATAGAAATTATTTGAGTAGCACATTTACATTCGGTTTTGTAGGGAATCAATTTATTCAATAAAAACAACTAAGAATTAAAGTCAATAATTTATTAGGATATTGCAGAAATAAATTAAAATCTATGTATTTTTGAAGCTCGCAAATCTGACACCCAGTGTTTTGATACAGATATTTACTATTCTGCATTATTTTTAACTGGATAATAAAACCTATATTTTCAAATAGCAATGGCAGAATCATACTAAAAGATGTTATTGCAATATAAACATTTCTGAATTTTTTCGGTTTAAGTAAATGTGGCTAAGTAAATGTGGTAACTGAGTCTTAGAAAGGTACAAGCCGATGTGATTTATACTTAAAGAAAAATGAAAGCCAAGTGAGTTTGGACAGTCAGAAGCCCAGGAGTTGGTATGAGATTATTTAAACTCTCTGAAAGCAAAGACAAGTAGTGGAAGAGGGGCAAGAAATTCATTGAACACGGTTTGACAGTATCTGTAAATAATGGCATACTTTCTCTTTCTGTTGTTATTATTTAAAGCCAGCTAGTAGACAGGAGCTATAAAAACAGCTGGCCAAAACAAGTCTTTTTTTAAAAAAATTTGAAACCTTACTGAACACTTTAAATATAAAAATCCAGGATCTCAGTGACTATATATACAAATATTGATTATAGAAGGAACAAACACACACACACACACACACACACACACACACACACCCTTTAGCCGCCAAAGTTTTTCATCTCATTTAATTGAGAATAACACGTAATGAATTAGGGTATAATTTATCATTAGTAGATGAAAAAATAGGTCAGAGACATTGGCCCCCAAGGGCTTTCCAGGTGGCTAGTGGTAAAGTATCGACCTGCCAATGCAGGAGACATAAGAGACTCGGGTTTGATCCCTGGGTCCAGAAGATCCCCTAGAGAAGGGCGTGGCAACCCATTCCAGTATTCTTGCATGGGGAATCCCATGGAAAGAGGAGCCTGGTGGGCTACAGTCCATGGGGTCACGAAGAGTTGGACACAACTGAAGCAACTGAGCATGCACACACGTGAGAATATTTAGAGTAGGGGGACATCATGGAAGATGGTGCAGAAATAGCATCGACTCTGAGAAGTTAATTGATGGTGGTAGATTGACCTGGTATGGAGGAATTTAGAATGTGGAGATTCTAATATTAAGGAAAACTATTGCATCAATACAGAATGTACCTCCTTAACAAATGTCCATAAACACAGAGTTAGAAATGTATAACACAAAAGTGTTTACTTTGTTCTGACTTCTTGTATAATCATTCTAATGTTAACATATTATCATCACCCTGTTAAGATTATCACTCAATTTAGGGGTCCACTTAATCTAACAGTAAAATGTAGAAGATTCATGTCAATGTATGGCAAAACCAATACAATATTGTAAAGTAATTAGCCTCCAATTAAAATTAAAAAAAATTAACTTGGAGCTTAAAAAATATTTCTATGTTTTATTGACTTCAGGGAGTGTGTCTTTAAATAAGTGCTCTAATATTCACTTATCCAGCTTTTTTATAGAACAAAAATCTTTTAAATGCATAGCAATCACCATCGCTGTCTTGTAATACATTAGAAGACCATGGCAGCTATCCAGTGCAATCTTAGATTTATAACTCTTCAGAAAATAAATGCATTGAAGATTCTATACATTACATTAGTTCTATAGCATGTCTAAGGTTACTTATAAACACTTAATTATGGAAAGTTAATCAACAGAGACTTGCATTTTATTGTGAAAGTTTTTAACATAAATCTCTGTAAATTTCCATTTAACATATATTTGACCTAAGAATGACATATAAGATTATAAGAAAGAGGAATGATAGAGGGTAAACTACTTGGCCAGTGTAAATGGAGGCCAAAATAACCCACTGATAACAGTTGATGTCTTCTTAAATTCCTGAATATGTTTTTCTGCATTTATTGTGAACTTGACTCAAATGCTTGTCAATCTTTAGGATTATTAATTGCTTGGAATTCTCTACGCTGCCTTCTTTGACTTTCCACTCGAATGTTCTATTTTCTTTTGCAAACACACTTTTCAATCTTTCTGATCAAGTTCCTAATTTATTAGCCCATGCGAAAATTCAGTTTTTATTGGATCTGAAGGAGCATTGGAGAAGCTACTCTTTGGACGTCACTGTAATTAGTACTTTTCACATTACATAATTTATCTTTTTGTTTGTGTGCAAACTGTGTTGATCATATAAGGCTCAATCCATTCAATTTCCTAACGTTTATGTCTCTACTTTGGAGCTTAGCGCCTTTCTACATTTCCTCACACTGAGCCTACAAGATAGAAATCCTTTGGGTCCCTCTACCCTTTGTTCGCTTCTTTTTAACTCTTGGCAGCTTCAGTTCTGTCTCTGTTAGCTGCTGGGGAAGCCTCTTTTTTAACCTTCCCTGACAGGAACCTTGATAGTATATTAAAAAGCAGAGACATTACTTTGCCAACAAAGGTCCGTCTAGTCAAGGCTATGGTTATTCCAGTGGTCATGTATGGATGTGAGAGTTGGACTGTGAAGAAAGCTGATCGCCGAAGAATTGATGCTTTTGAACTGTGGTGCTGGAGAAGACTCTTGAGAGTCCCTTGTACCGCAAGGAGATCCAACCAGTCCATTCTAAGGGAGATCGATCCTGGGTGTTCATTGGAGGTACTGATGCTGAAGCTGAAACTGCAATACTTTGGCCACCTCATGCGACGAGTTGACTCACTGGAAAAGACTCTGATGCTGGGAAAGGTTGGGGGCGGGAGGAGACGGGGATGACAGAGAATGAGATGGCTGGATGGCATCACCGACTCTATGGACATGAGTTTGAGTGGACTCCGGGATTTGGTAATGGACAGGGATGCCTGGCGTGCTGTGACTCATGGGGTCGCGGAGAGTCGGACACGACTGAGCGACTGAACTGACAGGCCCTGAGATACTTCTGGGAGGCTTCACTAACTTGCCCTTCTAACCCCCTAGTGCTTGCTTTCTTTTGCAGATGTTTTGCTGTGCTTTTCATAACCATAAGTGCATTTCAAATGAACCACTGTAGTTTATAGTTGCTGCAGCCTTTCTCATGCAAAGGTTCCAAACAGGTTTTAACAGCTGCTAATGAGGCTGACAGAAAGCCTTGATTGCTAATTCTGTGCTAAACTGCTTTTCACAATAGGACATTCTATAATTTTTCATACAGTCTTTAAAGCAAATGATTTCTACCTTTTTTATTTAATTACTGCTAGTATCATACTTGTTCCCAGCTTTAAAAAGTTTCCATATCTGTACTTTCCTAAATGGGCTTGATTTTATTTAAAACTCTATAGAGAAGTTAGAGGCTCCTTAGGGAACAAGGAAGTGATTATGGCAAAACTGGTAAAAGTGATATCAGTAAGGTCAAGAGAGTTGATACATAAATATAATAAATTGTACCTTCTGGAAACATTATTTCTATAAAGGTCAAAGTTTGCTCTCTAGGCTCTAATGTGTAAATTGGCAGAAGGAAGGCTGCTTGGGGAATATTTGAGCAGAGAGTCAGAAGTTTTTGGTGTGTTTCCAGTGTCCTGGGATTGAGGGGATGTTCAGTAGTCTGGTGTGAGGTGATGAAGATATGCTCAGTTCAGTTCAGTTCAGTTCAGTTGCTCAGTCGTGTCTGACTCTTTGCGACACCATGAATCACAGCATGCCAGGCATCCCTGTCCATCACCAACTCCCAGAGTTCACTCAAACTCATGTCCACAGGGTCGGTGATGCCATTCAGCCATCGCATTCTATGTCGTCCCCTTCTCCTCCCGCCCCCAAACTTTCCTAGCATCAGAGTCTTTTCCAGTGAATCAACTCGTCCCATGAGGTGGCCATAGTATTGCAGTTTCAGCTTTAGCATCAGTCCTTCCAATGAACACCCAGGATTGATCGCCTTTAGAATGGACTGGTTGGATCTCCTTTCAGTCCAAGGGACTCTCAAGAGTCTTCTCCAACACTGCAGTTCAAAAGCATCAATTCTTCGGCGAAGATGTGCTCAGAATCTCACAAATAAATCCACACTGCAGTGAATCCACAGCCATAAAATGGAGAATGCATCATGTGTGCTACAGGAAAAGGGGATGCCGTGTTCTAATGAGGCAATCATTGAAAACCATCTTACTGCTTAAGGTTGCTTTACAAATTACATTTAATCTGCTAATGCCTCCAAATGATTTCTCACTTAGTGATTTAACCAAAAAATTTTTTAACATTCTAACAAGAGAACTGAGCCTCTGTTTTCTGACTCACAATTTGTCAACTAAGTTTTGTTGATGGACTTCTTATTATAAAGATATTCAGATCATAACTAACACAGTAATAAATCGAGCAATTTATTGAAAAATCACACGGAATTTCAATGTATTTTGTTTTCATCAGTGCATTGACCCTTTAACACCATCAGTTATATCCCTGATTTTTAAATGTATCCCAATATAACCCTAGTTTTTAAAAATCTTAATAAACTGGAAATGGAAAATAATTCAATAATATGATAAACACCAACACCATAACAGTGGAGCATGAGAGCATTATTTTAGAAATATACTCATATTAGCATTTCATCCTATAGTATATAAATAGGTTTATGATAATAAAGGGTTTCATAGTTAAATAAATTTTGGAAATGCTGTTTTTCTTTTAATGCATGATTTCTCAGAATCTTTAGTATGTTATTAATTATAATCAATAATAACAATATGTAATTTTGATAGTGTCTGAAATGCATTTGACCACAGAAATTTTGTTCAAGACCATCTCCAGTGAGCAGGGCTCTCAGAAATATGCCTTGGCAAACAGTAACACCACATTCAGCAGACAAAAGTCAGATTGTACTAACCTTCTGTCAACAGTGACCCTAGTCTAACTTGCCACAGATAGGTATCATGCTGGTTTGATTTCACTGTGCATCAGAATCAGCTGAGAATATTTGTCAAAATTCAGATTCCTGGGTGGCACTCTGATTCAGCAAATCTGACCCGAGTTCTAGGAACCTACATGTTAACAAGCATCAAGTGAGGTTTCTGATGTAGGTGCCTAGAGTTGATACTTTGAGAAATACCATATTAGAAAGCTTCGGTCAATTAATAAATAAGAAAAAATGAACATAATTCATTATAAAATTTTGAAACCAAAAGTTTAATAACATTGATATCATATGTTGAGACTGGGACATTATGAAAGTTTATTTATTTATTTATTTTAAATTTTTAAAAATTTTAAAATTTTTATTTAATAAATGGTACAAAACACAATGCCAAAAAATTAATAGTTAAAATTTCACCAAATGAAAAAGTACTATAGAGTTGTAAAAAGTTACATTAAATTATTTTACAACTGCCTCAAGCTGCAAAAAGAAAAAAAAACCCAATACCGTACCTAAGTTATCCCTCTCTCAAAGTAATGCCATTTATGTTATAAACCATAAGCACCCCATCAAAAGACGGGAACTGCTTTTGTTAATTCATATATATATGACTGTATCACTTTGCTATACACCTGAAACAAACACAACACTGTAAATAAAATATAGTACAATATAAAATAAAAATAAGTAACAGACCTTTGGGGCTTTACACCGAGTTAGAGTTCCTATCAGAGGGATAACAGCACCACAGCCGTACTGAATCCACATGAAGGAGGCACATGAATGACTGGATAAAGAACAATCAAGTATGGATAAAGATGCTACATTCCTTTGCCTTATATATTGGTATCTTTAATATTTATATGCCAATCATGAGCTCTTTGACTCACTATTGCCTGAAAATATTTGCTTAATTTGCACTTTTGATCACGTGGCATGTAATTGAAAGCCATGAGGATGCCCCTTCCTTTGATAAACCTCAACTTGTACTTCTTCTACTGGCAATGATTGTAATTCTATACACAGAGTGTGGTATTTTGTGCTTCATATCTCCCCTATCTGAAATGTCTTTTTCCCAATTTCTTTTCCTGTTAATTTGTAATCTGTTGAGTATGAATGTGTATGGATCATTTAGAATGGGCATAACATTTGTGATGCTAAAGGAGTGATGACTGAGGCTAAGAAGTTTGTGTGGATGTGTAGCTACTGGGACAGAAATAGTATGGTAGTCTTTTTTTTTTTCTTTTAAACTATTACTTTGAGCTTTCTATTATTAGCAGCCATTTGGGAAGCATGTAAAGGTGATCTTTTTAGACTTTTTTTTTTTTCTCAAAACAACTTGTGTATTAAGACATACACAAAGTCTAGGGATTTACACATAAGCTAACAAAAATAATAAAGGATATTTCAAAAAGGATACTTGGAATAGGAGAGGGCCTTAGCTGATTAAGAGTATTTAGAATCAATTAACAAATATACTAATTATAATAAATTGTTCAGAAGTTTTCTTCTAAAGCTTACATCTCTCTATATACATATATCAGTTCAGTTCAACTCAGTCGCTCAGTCGTGTCCTACTCTTTGCGTGCTGGACTGCAGCACGCCAGGCTTCGCTGTCCATCAACAACTCCCGAAGCTTGCTCAAACTCATGTGCATCAAATCAGTGATGCCATCCAACCAGCTCTCCTCTGTCATTCCCTTCTCCTCCTGCCTTCAATCTTGCCCAGCATCAGGGTCATTTCCAATGAGTCAGTTCTTTGCATCAGGTGGTCAAAGTATTGGAGTTTGAGCTTCAGCATCAGTCCTTCCAATGATTATTCAGGACTGATAAATATATATCTTTGATCTCCTTCCCCTATCAGTAGGTCCAAGGGCGATAAACAAATATGTATGTATTTGAGTATAATAAACTGTTTTTCTTTTAATAAACTTCATTTGTCAAAGACAAATGCAGTACTGTAAATAATCTCCAAGGGCGTTGGCCCAAAGGCCCCACTCTGTACAGACAATTCTTCAGAATCCACAGGCATTCTGAGCTTCCAGAGTCCAGAATGGTTCAGAACATACACTCAGCTGCTTAAGCTCATCCAGTCGGTAAGGTGAGCAAAAAGTTCCCTCCAGTCCTCATGCCTCCTTCATCCATCACTCCGTTTCTTTTTTCTTTTTTTTTTAAATTTATTTTATTGGAGGCAAATTACCTTACATTAATATTTTGGTTGGTTTTGCCATACATTGACACGAATCTGCCCCGGGTGTACATGTGTTCCCTTTCTTGAATCCCCCTCCCACCTCCCTCTTGCCCATATCCTCCCTCCAGGTCATCCCCGTGCACCAGCCCCAAGCATCCAGTATCATGCGTTGAACCTGGACTGGTGATTCATTTCATATATGATAATATACATGCTACAATGCCGTTCTCCCCAATCATCCCACCTTCAACCTCTCCCACAGAGTCCCAAAGACTGTTCTATATACCTATGTCTCTTTTTCAATCTCTTATAAAGGGTTAAGGTTACCATTTTTCTAAATTCCATATATATGCATTAGTATACTGTATTGATGTTTTTCTTTCTGGCTTACTTCACTCTGTATAATACGATCCAACTTCATCCACCTCATTAAAAGTGATTCAAATGTATTCTTTTTGATGTCTGAAAAATACTCCATTGTGTATATGTACCAAAGCTTTCTTATCCATTCGTCTGCAGATGGACATCTAGGTTGCTTCCATGTCCTGGCTATTATAAACAGTGCTGCAATGAACATTGGAGTCCATGTGTCTCTTTCAGTTCTGGTTTCCTCGGTGTGTATGCCCAGGAGTGCGATTGCTGGATCATATGGCAGTTCTATTTCCAGTTTTTTGAGGAATCTCCACACTGTTCTCCATAGTGGCTGTACTAGTTTGCATTCCTACCAACAGTGTAAGAGGGTTCCCTTTTCTCCATACCCTCTCCATCATTTATTGCATGTAGACTTTTGGATAGCAGCCATTCTGACTGGTGTGAAATGGTATCTCATTGTGGTTTTGATTTGCATTTCTCTGATTATGAGGGATGTTGAGCATTATTTCATGTGTTTGTTAGCCATCTGTATGTCTTCTTTGGAGGAATGTCTGTTTAGTTCTTTGGCCCATTTTTTGATTGGGTCACTTATCTTTCTGGAATTGAGCTGCAGGAGCTGCTTGTATATTTTGGAGATTAATCCTTTATCAGTTGCTTCATTTGCCATTATTTTCTCCCATCCTGAAGGTTGTCTTTTCACCTTGCTTATAGTTTCCTTTGCTGTGCAGAAGCTTTTGATTTTAATTCGGTCCCATTTGTTTATTTTTCGTTTATTTCCAGTATTCTTGGAGGATCCTGCTGTGATTTATGTAGGAGAGTGTTTTGCCTATGTTCTCCTCTAGGAGTTTTATAGAATCTGGTGTTACATTTAGCTCTCTAATTCATTTTGAGTTTATTTTGGTGTATGGTGTTAGGAAGTGTTCTAGTTTCATTCTTTTACAAGTGGCTGACCAGTTTTCCCAGCACCGCTTGTTAAAGAGACTGTCTTTTATCCACTTTATATTCTTGCCTCCTTTGTCAAAGATAAGGTGGGTTTATCTCTGGGCTTTCTATTTTGTTCCATTGATCTATATTTCTGTCTTTATGCCAGTACCATACTGTCTTGATGACTGTGGCTTTGTAGTAGAGCCTGAAGTCCGGCAGGTTAATTCCCCCAGTTCCATTCTTTATCTTCAAGATTGCTTTGGCTATTCGAGGTTTTTTGTATTTCCATACAAATTGTGAGATCATTCGTTCTAGTTCTGTGAAAAATATCATTGGTAGCTTGATAGGGATTGCATTGAATGTATAGATTACTTTGGTAGTATATTCATTTTCACAATACTTATTCTTCCAACCCACGAACACGGTATATTTCTCCATCTATTAGTGTCCTCTTTGATTACTTTGACTAGTGTTTTATAGTTTTCTATGTACAAGTCTTTTGTTTCCTTAGGTAGATACATTCCTAAGTATTTAATTATTTTCGTTGCAACAGTGAATGGAATAGTTTCCTTAATTTCTCTTTCTATTTTCTCATTATTAGTGTATAGGAATGCAAGGGATTTCTGTGTGTTGATTTTATATCGTGCAACTTTACTGTATTCATTGATTAGCTCTAGTACTTTTCTGGCAGTCTTTAGGGTTTTCTGTGTAGAGGATCATGTCATCAGTGAATAGTGAAAGCTTTAATTCTTCCTTTCCAATTTGTATTCCTTTTATGTCTTTTTCTGCTCTGATTCCTGTAGCCAAAACTTCCAGAACTATGTTGAATAGTAGTGGTGAGAGTAGGCACCTTTGTCTTGTTCCTGACTTTAGGGGAAATGCTTTCAGTTTTTCACCATTGAGGATAATGTTTGCTGTGGGTTTGTCATATATAGCTTTTATTATGTTGAGAAATGTCCCTTCTATTCCCACATTCTGGAGGGTTTTTATCATAAATGGATGTTGTATTTTGGCAAGGCTTTCTCTGCATCTATTGATATAATCATATGATTTTTATTTTTCAGTTTGTTAATGTGGTGTATTACATTGTCTGATTTGCGGATATTGAAGAATCCTTGCATTCCTGGGATAAAGCCCACTTGGTCATGATGTATGATCTTCTTAATGTGTTGTTGGATTCTGATTGCTAGAATTTTGTTAAGGATTTTTGCATTTATGTTCATCAGTGAAATTGGCCTGTAGTTTTCCTTTTTTGTGGGATCTTTACCAGGTTTTGGGATTAGGGTGATGGTGACCTCATAGAATGTGTCTGGAAGTTTCCCTTCCTCAGCAAATTTCTGGAAGACTTTGACTAGATAAGGTGCTAGCTCTTCTCTAAATTTTTGGTAGAATTCAGCTGTGAAGCTGTCTGGTCCTGGGCTTTTGTTTGCTGGAATATTTCTGATTACTTCTTCTGGTTCCGTGCTTGTGATGGGTCTGTTCAGATTTTCTATTTTTCCTGGTTCAGTTTTGGCAAGGTGTACTTTTCTAGGAATTTGTCCATTTCTTCCAGGTTATTCATTTTATTGCCATATAACTGCTAATAGTATTCTCTAATAATCCTTTGTATTTCTGTGTTGTCTGTTGTGAGCTCTCCATTTTCATTTCTAATTTTATTGATTTGGCTCTTCTCCCTTTATTTCTTGATGAGTCTGGCTAGTGGTTTGTCAATTTTATTTACCTTCTCAAAGAACCAGCTTTTGGCTTTGTTGATTTTTGCTATGGTCTCTTTTGTTTCTTTTGCATTTATCTCTGTCCTAATTTTTACGATTACTTTCCTTCTCCTAATCCTGGGGTTCTTCATTTCTTCCTTTTCTAGTTTCTTTAGATGTAGAGTTAGGTTTTTTAGTTGACTTTTTTCTTGTTTCTTGAGGTGTGCCTGTATTGCTATGAACTTCCCCCTTAGCACTGCTTTTACAGTGTCCCAGAGGTTTCGGATTGTTGTGTTTTCATGTTCATTCATTTCTATGCATATTTTGATTTCTCTTTTGATTTCTTCTAAGATTTGTTCATTATTCAGCAGCGTGTTGTTCAGCCTCCATATGTTGGCATTTTTAATAGTTTTTCTCCTGTAATTGAGATCTAATCTTACTGAACTGTGGTCAGAAAAGATGCTTGGAATGATTTCAATTTTTTTGAATTTACCAAGGCTAGATTTATGGCACAGGATGTGATCTATCCTGGAAAAGGTTCCGCGTGCGCTTGAGAAAAAGGTGAAATTCATTGTACTGGGGTGAAATGTCCTATAGAGATCTATTAGGACTAACTGGTCTATTGTATCATTTAAAGTTTGTGTTTCCTTGTTAATTTTCTGTTTAATTGATCTATCCATAGATGTCAATGGGGTATTAAATTCTCCCACTATTATTGTGTTATTGTTAATTTCCCCTTTCATACTTGTTAGTAATTGTCTTACATATTGTGGTGTTCCTATGTTGGGTGCATAAATATTTATAATTGTTATATCTTCTTCTTGGATTGATCCTTTGATCATTATGTAGTTTACTTTGTGTCTTTTCACAGCCTTTGTTTTAAAATCTATTTTATCTGATATGAGTATTGCTACTCCTGCTTTCTTTTGTTCTCTATTTGCGTGGAATATCTTTTTCTAGCCCTTCACTTTCAGTCTGTATGTGTCCCTCGATTTGAGGTGGGTCTCTTGTAGATAACAAATATGGGGGTCTTGTTTTTGTATCCTTTCAGCCAGCCTTTGACTTTTTTTGGGGAATTCACCGCATTTACCTTTAAGGTGATTATTTATAAGTATGATCCCGTTGCCATTTTCTTTATTGCTTTGGGTTGGAGTTTATATACCCTTTCTGTGTTTCCTGTCTAGAGAAGATCCTTTAGTATTTGTTGGAGAGCTGGTTTGGTGACGCTGAATTCTCTCAGCTTTTGCCTGTCTGTAAAGCTTTTGATTTCTCTTTCATATTTGAATGAGATCATTGCTGGGTATAGTAATCTGGGCTGTAGGTTACTTTCTTTCATCATTTTACGTATGCCTTGCCATTCCTCCTGGACTGAAGAGTTTCTGTTGAAAGATCAGCTGTTATCCTTATGGGGATCCCCTTGTGATTTATTTGTTGTTCTTTCCCCTGCTGCTTTTAATATTGGTTCTTTGTGTTTGATCTTTGTTAATTTGATTAATATGTGCCTTGGAGTATTTCGCCTTGGTTTTATCCTGTTAGGGGCTCCCCGTTTTACTTGGAAATGGGTGATTATTTCCTTCCCCATTTAAGGGAAAATTTCAACTATTATCTCCTCAAGTATTCTCTCATGGTCTTTCTTTTTGTCTTCTTCTTCTGGGATTCCTATGATTCAAATGTTGGGGTGTTTAATATTGTCCCATATGTCTCTAATATTGTCCTCATTTCTTTTAATTCTTTTTTCTTTTTCCAACTCTGTTTCATTTATTTCTACAATTCTATCTTCTAGCTTGCTTATCCTTTCTTCTGCCTCCGTTATTCTACTACCTCCAGAGTGTTTCTGATTTCATCTATTGCATTATTCATTGTATATTGACTCTTTTTTATTTCCTCTATTTCCTTATTAAACATTTCTTGCATCTTCTCAATCCTTTTCTCCAGTTTATTTATCTGTAACTCCATTTTGCTTTCCAGATTTTGAATCATTTTCGGAATTAAAATTCGAAATTCTTTATCGGGTAAGTTCCCTATATCTTCCTCTTTTGTTTGTGTTGGTGGGCATTTATCTTGTTCTTTTACTTGCTGTGTATTTCTCTGCCTCTTCATCTTGCTTATATTGCTGTGTTCAGGGTGGCCTTTCCGTCTTCTGGCAGTTTGTGGAGTTCTCTTTATTATGTAGTTACCTCGTTGTGTGTGGGGTTGGATGGGTTACTTGTCAAGGTTCCCTGGTTAGGGAAGCTTGAGTCCATGTTCTGGTGTGTGGATCTGGATTTCTTCTCTCTGGAATGCAATGAAGTGTCCAGTAATGAGTTTGAGATGTCCATGGGTTTGAAGTGGCTTTGGGCAGCCTGTATATTGAAGCTCAGTGCAATTCTCCTGTGTTGCTGGATAGTTTGCATAGTATGGCTTTCACTGAATCTTGTTGACCCTTGGGTGGTGCCTGGTTTCAGTGTATTTATGAAGGCATTTGATGAGTACCTATAAGTTAATGTTCTCTGGAACAGGAGATCTCTGGTGTTCTCAGGGTTTGGACTTAAGCCTCTGCCTCTGGTTTTCAGTCTTATTCTTGCAGTAGGCTCAAGGCTTCTCCCTCTGTTACTTTCAAGGAAGTTCCTTCTGTTGCAAAAGGTCTTCTGTTTTCTGGTCTCCTCAGTGTCTAATTCCCGTCCTGACACCAGGATGCAGTGATGGACACTTCCCCCCCCCGCCCCCGGCTCAACTGTTCAGTCCTGCTGTGGGCAGGGAGGAATGCATCTAACAAGTATCCCTGGCGTTTGTGGGGAGTGCTCGCAGTGTTTTGGCTACACTGGAAATCTCCCACTCGAGGCTTGTGTGCTTTCCCTGTTTATGCTGCTTAGGCTCTAGGTTGCTCTGCTGGGAGCTGTCTGTGGCTGGCGCTGGGTTGCATGCACTTCCCAGGTCTGAGCTGCTCAGGTTCAGGTCCTCGGGTATTCCACAAAGGCGCAGACTTGGCTGGGCCTGCGTTTTGTGTGTTCCCCGGTCTGAGCAGCTCAGGTGATGAGGCATGTGGTGAGTGCGGTTGCTGCTACTTATCCCCTTCCTGGTCCCTGCCGGTCGGTTTTCTGGGAGTACAACTGGCACAGTTTCTCAGGCGGATATTGACCAGCCTGAACCCAAGAAGTCCTGGCCAGCAAGGAAGCCTGCCTGCAGCTTGGCACGGGAAGCCTCTCTGGGGCCACAGTTGCCCCCTCCCCAGCGATGGCTGCCCTCCCTGCCCACGTCAGCGGGGGCTGGGGGATGGGCCGCCCGCTTCCAGCTGGCTCCACTTAGCACCCTGTTCTGTGGGTGCGGCTTGCGTAGTCCTGGGTTGGAGCTTTTCCATGGCTTTCCTAGCCTTTTAGCCTTTTAGCTGCAGCTTCTGCTTTGCTATTTTAAGTTCACGCCCTCAGTTTGCCCTGGGGTGTTCAAGCTTGGATCTTTACTAAGCGCCACCACCCGTTCTTCCTCTAAGCACCACCACCCGTGTCTCACTGCCCAGCCCCCGCCTGCTAGTGGGGGGTGAGGGCGTCTGCGCCGCTTCTCCGCTGAGAGTTTCCTCTGGGCACTTAGTCTGTGAGTTTTAATTAAGTATATCTTTTGTATCCCAGACGCGAGAGTTGCTGGCCCCAGCGGCACAGACGCAAGAGGCGCTGGCCCTGGCGGCGCAGACGAGAGTGACGCCGGCCCCGGCGCAACTGACCACACAAAGAGGCGTGGCCGTGAGGACCTACCCCACGCCTGAGGCCAGGGTCGGCGGCAGAGAGTAGCTGCCCCACATCCAATAGGCGGTGGCTGCGTGTGCGCAGGAGGGCCGAGAAGAGTTACTCCACGTTCAAGGTCAGGAGGGGCGGCCTTGAGGAGATACCCTACATCCAAGGTAAGGTGCAGTGGCTGTGCTTTCTTGGAGCAGCTGTGAAGAGATATCCCACGACCAAAGTAAGAGAAACCTAAATAAGACGATAGGTATTGCGAGGGGTCATCAGAGGGAAGACACACTGAAATCATAATCACAGGAAACTAGTCGATCTGATCACATGGACCACAGAAGAATGTGGTCCACTGGAGAAGGGAATGGCAAACCACTTCAGTATACTTGCCTTGAGAACCCCATGAACAGTATCAAAGGGCAAAATGATAGGATACTGAATGAGGAATTCCCCAGGTCGGTAGGTGCCCAGTATGCTACTCGAGATCAGTGGAGAAATAACTCTAGAAGGAATAAAGGGATGGAGAAAAAGCAAGACCAATACCAAGTTGTGGATGTGACCGGTGATAGAAGCAAGGTCCGGTGCTGTAAAGAGCAATATTGCATAGCAACCTGGAATGTTAGGTCCATGAATCAAGGCAGATTGGAAGTGGTCAAACAGGAGATGGCAAGAGTGAACATAGACATTCTAGGAATCATTGAATTAAAATGGACTGGAATGGGTGAATTTAACTCAGTTGACCATTATATCTACTACTGTGGGTAGGAAGCCCTTAGAAGAAATGGAGTAGCCATCATGGTCAACGAAAGAGTACGAAATGCAGTAGTTGAATGCAATCTTAAAAACTACAGAATGATTTCTGTTCTTTTCCAAGGCAAAGCATTCAATATTACAGTAATCCAGGCCTATGCCCCAACCAGTAAAGCTGAAGAAGCCGAAGTTGAACGGTTCTATGAAGAGCTACAAGACCTTTTAGACCTAACACACAAAAAAGATGTCCTTTTCATTATAGGGGACTGGAATGCAAATGTAGGAAGTCAAGAAACACCTGGAATAACAGGCAAATTTGGCCTTGGAGCACGGAATGAAGCAGGGCAAAGGCTAATACAGTTTTGTCAATAGAACGCACTGGTCATAGCAAACACCCACTTCCAACAATACAAGAGAAGACTCTACACATGGACATCACCAGATGGTCGACACCGAAATCAGATTGATTATATTCTTTGCAGCCAAAGATGGAGAAGCTCTATACAGTTAGCAAAAACAAGACCAGGAGCTGACTGTGGCTCAGATCATGAACAGCTTATTGCCAAATTCAGACTTAAATTGAAGAAAGTAGGGAAAACCATTAGACCATTCAGATATGACCTAAATCAAATCCCTTATGATTGTACACTGGAAGTGAGGAATAGATTTAAGGGACTAGATCTGATAGATAGAGTGCCTGATGAACTCTGGACGGAAGTTCGTGACATTGTACAGGAGACAGGGACCAAGACGATCCCCACGGAAAAGAAATCCAAAAAAGGAAAATGGCTGTCTGAGGAGGCCTTACAAATAGCTGTGAAAAGAAGAGAGGCCAAAAGCAAAGGAGAAAAGGAAAGATATAAGCATCTGAATGCAGAGTTCCAAAGAATAGCAAGGAGACATAAGAAAGCCTTCCTCAGTGATCAATGCAAAGAAATAGAGGAAAACAACAGAATAGGAAAAACAAGAGATCTTGTCAAGAAAATTAGGGATTCTAAGGGAACATTTCATGCAAATACGGGCTCGATAAAGGACAGAAATGGTATGTACCTAACAGAAGCAGAAGATATTAAGAAGAGGTGGCAAGAATACACAGAAGAACTGTACAAAAAAGATCTTCACGACCAAGATAGTCACGATAACTTGATCACTGACCTAGAGCCAGACATCTTGGAATGTGAAATCAAGTGGGCCTTAGAACGCGTCACTATGAACAAAGCTAGTGGAGGTGATGGAATCCCAGTTGAGCTATTACAAAACTTGAAAGATGATGCTGTGAAAGTGCTGCACTCAATATGCCAGCCAATGTGGAAAACTCAGCAGTGGCCACAGGACTGGAAGAGGTCAGTATTCATTCCAATCCCAAAGAAAGGCAATGTCAAAGAATGCTCAAACTACCACACAATTGCACTCATCTCACACTTTAGTAAGTCATGCTCAAAATTCTCCAAGCCAGGCTTCAGCAATATGTGAACCCTGAACTCCCAGATGTTCAAGCAGGTTTTAGAAAAGGCAGAGGCACCAGAGATAAAATTGGCAACATCTGCTGGATCATGGAGAAAGCAAGAGAGTGCCAGAAGAGCATCTATTTCTGCTTCATTGACTATGCCAAAGCCTTTGACTGTGTGGATCACAATAAACTGTGGAAAATTCTGAAAGAGATGGGAATACCAGACCACCTGACCTGCCTCTTGAGAAACCTGTATGCAGGTCAGGAAGCAACAGTCAGAACTGTACATGGAACAACAGACTGGTTCCAAATAGGAAAAGGAGTACGTCAAGGCTGTATATTGTCACCCTGCTTATTTAACTTATATGCAGAGTACATCATGAGGAACGCTGGGCTGGAAGAAGCACAAGCTGGAATCAAGATTGCTGGGAGAAATATCAATAACCTGAGATATGCAGATGACACTACCCTTATGGCAGAAAGTGACGAGAAACTCAAAGGCCTCTTGATGAAAGTGAAAGATGAGAGTGAAAATGTTGGGTTGAAGCTCAACATTCAGAAAACGAAGATCATGGCATCTGGCCCCATCACTTCATGGGAAATGGAAAAACAGTGGAAACAGTGTCAGACTTTATTTTTTGAGGCTCAAAAATCACTGCAGATGCTGACTGTAGCCATGAAATTAAAAGATGCTTACTCATTGGAAGGAAAGTTATGACCAACCTTGATAGTATATTAAATAGCAGAGACATTACTTTGCCAACCAACGTCCGTCTAGTCAAAGCTGTGATTTTTCCCGTGGTCATGTATGGATGTGAGAGTTGGACTGTGAAGAAAGCTGATTGCCGAAGAATTGATGCTTTTGAACTGTCGTGTTGGAGAAGACTCCTGAGAGTCCTTTGGACTGCAAGGAGATCCAACCAGTCCATTCTAAAGGAGATCGATCCTGGGTGTTCATTGGAAGGACTGATGCTAAAGCTGAAACTGCAATACTTTGGCCCCCTCGTGGGACGAGTTGACTCACTGGAAACGACTCTGTTGCTAGGAAAGTTTGGGGGCGGGAGG
This sequence comes from Moschus berezovskii, assembly GCF_049115385.1. Classification (NCBI taxonomy): domain Eukaryota; kingdom Metazoa; phylum Chordata; class Mammalia; order Artiodactyla; family Moschidae; genus Moschus; species Moschus berezovskii. Next base: position 84,671,981 of record NC_142488.1, on the reverse strand, counting down.
AGAAGGGGACGACATAGAATGAGATGGCTGGATGGCATCACCGACCCTGTGGACATGAGTTTGAGTGAACTCCGGGAGTTGGTGATGCACAGGGAGGCCTGGCGTGCTGTGATTCACGGGGTTGCGGAGAGTCACATACGACTGAGCCACTGAACTTTGTCTCCCAGTTATGCAGCCCTCTGAGGTTTCACTCGCCAGTGTTTCCAAGTGTTTGGAAACTTCTCTCTCTCTCTTTTTTTTAAACCTCCCTTCCCGGCACGGAGCTCCGTCCCTCCCTCTTTTGACGCTCTTTTTATCTTTTATACTTTTTCCTACCTCCTTTCAACGACTATGGGCTGCTTTTCTGAGTGCCTGATGTCCTCTGCCGGTATTCAGAAGTTGTTTTGTGGGATTTACTCAGCGTTCAAATGTTCTTTTGCTGATGTTGTGGGGGAGAAAGTTGTGTCCCTGTCCTATTCCTCGGCCATCTTCCTGTGCTCGCCCAGTATGTTAGTCTTAAACAAATACTAAAGTTAGCCTAAAATTCCATGACAGATTAAGAAGGACTCAGGTGATTCAGTTCAGTTCAGTCACTCAGGCGTGTCCGACTCTCCGTGACCCCATGAATAACAGCACGCCAGGCTTCCCTGTCCATCACCAACTCCCGGAGTTCACTCAAACTCATGTCCACAGAGTCGGTGATGCCATCTAGCCATCTCATTCTCGGTCGACCCCTTCTCCTCCCACCCCCAACCTTTCCCAACATCAGACTCTTTTCCAGTGAGTCAACTCGTCCCATGAGGTGGCCAAAGTATTGCAGTTTCAGCTTTAGCATCAGTACTTCCAATGAACACCCAGGATTGATCTCCTTTAGAATGGACTGGTTGGATCTCCTTGCAGTCCAAGGGACTCTCAAGAGTCTTCTCCAGCACCACAGTTCAAAAGCATCAATTCTTCGGCGATCAGCTTTCTTCACAGTCCAACTCTCACATCCATACATGACCACGTGAAAAACCATAGCCTTAGACGGACCTTGGTTGGCAAAGTAATGTCTCTGCTTTTTAATATACTATCAAAGTTGGTCATAACTATCCTTCCAAGGATTAAGCGTCTTTTAATTTCATGGCTGCAATCAGCATCTGCAGTGAATTTGGAGCCCAAAAAAATAAAGTCTGACACTGTTTCCACTGTTTCTCCATCTATTTCCCATGAAGTGATGGGACCAGATGCCATGATCTTTGTTTTCTGAATGTTGAGCTTCAAGCCAACCTTTTCACTCTCCTTTTTCACTTTCATCAAGAGGCTTTTGAGTTCCTCTTCACTTTCTGCCATAAGGGTAGTGTCATCTGCATATCTGAGGTTATTGATATTTCTCCCAGCAATCTTGATTCTAGCTTGTGTTTCTTCCAGCCCAGCGTTCTTTATGATGTACTCTGCATATAAGTGAAATAAGCAAGGTAACAATATACAGCCTTGACGTACTCCTTTTCCTATTTGGAACCAGTCTGTTGTTCCATGTCCAGTTCTGATTGTTGCTTCTTGACCTGCATACAGGTTTCTCAAGGGGCAGGTCAGGTGGTCTGTTATTCCCATCTCTTTCAGAATTTTCCACAGTTTATTGTGATGCACACAGTCAAAGGCTTTGGACACGAGAGACGCCAGTCACGGTGGCGCAGACGCGAGAGTCGCCGTCCCTGGCACAACATACCACGCAAAGAAGCACAGCCGAGAGGACCTGCCCCACGCCTGAGGCCAGGGTCGGCGGCAGAGAGTAGCTGCCCCACGTCCAATAGGCGGTGGCTGCGTGTGCGCAGGAGGGCCGAGAAGAGTTACTCCACTTTCAAGGTCAGGAGGGGCGGCCTTGAGGAGATACCCTACATCCAAGGTAAGGTGCAGTGGCTGTGCTTTCTTGGAGCAGCTGTGAAGAGATATCCCACGCCCAAAGTAAGGAAACCCAACTAAGATGGTAGATATTCCGAGGGGTCATCAGAGGGAAGACACACTGAAATCATAGTCACGGGAAACTAGTCGATCTGGTCACATGGACCACAGCCTAATGTGGTCCACTGGAAAAGGGAATGGCAAACCACTTCACTATACTTGCCTTGAGAACCCCATGAACAGTATCAAAGGGCAAAATGATAGGCTAGCGAATGCGGAATTCCCCAGGTAGGTAGGTGCCCAGTATGCTACTGGAGATCAGTGGAGAAATAACTCTAGAAGGAATAAAGGGATGGAGCAAAAGCAAGACCAATACCAAGTTGTGGATGTGACTGGTGATAGAAGCAAGATCCGATACTGTAAAGAGCAATATTGCATAGGAACCTGAAATGTTAGGTCCATGAATCAAGGCAAATTGGAAGTGGTCAAACAGGAGATGGCAAGAGTGAACGTTGACATTCGAGGAATCAGTGAATTAAAATGGACTCTAATGGGTGAATTTAACTCAGATGACCATTATATCTACTACTGTGGACAGGAAGCCCTTAGAAGCAATGGAGTAGCCATCATGTTCAACAAAAGATTCCGAAATGCAGTACTTGGATGCAATCTTAAAAATGACAGAATGATTTCTGTTCGTTTCCAAGGCAAAGCATTCAATATTACAGTAATCCAGGCCTATGCCCCAACCAGTAACGCTGAAGAAGCTGAAGTTGAATGGTTCTATGAAGACCTATAAGACCTTTTATATCTAACACCCAAAAAAGATGTCCTTTTCATTATAAGGGACTGGAATGCAAAAGTAGGAAGTCAGGAAACACCTGGAGTAACAGGCAGGTTTGGCCTTGGAGTACAGAATGAAGCAGGGCAAAGGCTGATAGAGTTCTACCAAGAGAACTCACTGATCATAGCAAACACCCTCTTCCAACAACACAAGAGAAGACTCTACACATGGACATCACCAGATGCTCAACACCGAAATCAGATTGATTATAATCTTTGCAGCCAAAAATGGAGAAGCTGTATACAGTTAGTAAAAACAAGACCAAGAGTTGACTGTGGCTCAGATCATGAACTGCTTATTGCCAAATTCAGACTGAAATTGAAGAAAGTAATATCAATAACCTCAGATATGCAGATGACACCACCCTTATGGCAGAAAGTGAAGAGGAGCTCCAAAGCCTCTTGATAAAAGTGAAAAAGGAGAGTGAAAGGTTGGCTTGGAGCTCAACATTCAGAAAACAAAGATCATGGCATCTGGTCCCATCACTTCATGGAAATAGATGGAAAAACATTGGAGACAGTGTCAGACTTTAATTTTTTGGGCTCCAAAATCACTGCAGATGCTGATTGCAGCCATGAAATTAAAAGACGCTTACTCCTTGGAAGGAAAGTTATGACCAACCTAGATAGTATATTAAAAAGCAGAGACATTACTTTGCCAACCAAGGTCCGTCTAGTCAAGGCTATGGTTTTTCACGTGGTCATGTACGGATGTGAGAGTTGGAATATGAAGAAGGCTGATCGCCGAAGAATTGATGCTTTTGAACTGTGGTGCTGGAGAAGACTCTTGAGAGTACCTTGTACTGCAAGGAGATCCAACCAGTCCATTCTAGAGGAGATCAGTTCTAGGTGTTCATTGGAGGGACTGATGCTAAAGCTGAAAGTGCAATACTTTGGCCACCTAATGGGACGAGTTGACTCACTGGAAAAGACTCTGATGCTGGGAAAGTTTTGGGGCGGGAGGAGAAGGGGACGACAGAGAATGAGAATGCTGGATGGCATCACCGACTCTATGGACATGAGTTTGGGTGAACTCCGGGAGTTGGTGATGGACAGGGAGGCCTGGCGTGCTGTGATTCTTGGGGTCGCAGAGAGTCGGACCCAACTGAGCGACTGAACTGAACTGATAGTGTTTAGTGATGGACAGGGAGGCCTGGCGTGCTGTGATTCATGGGGTCGTGAAGAGTCGGACACGACTGAGTGACTGAAGTGAACTGAACTGAACTGAGGGAAAACCTCTAGACCATTCAGATATGACCTAAATCAAATCCCTTATGATTATACAGTGGAAGAGAGAAATAGGTTTAAGAGACTAGATCTGATAGATAGAGTGCCTGATGAACTCTGGACGAAGGTTTGTGACATTGTATAGGAGACTGGGACCAAGACGATCCCCATGGAAAAGAAATGGAAAAAAGCAAAATGGTTGTCTGAGGAGGCCTTACAAATTGCTGTGAAAAGAAGATAAGCGAAAAGCAAAGGAGAAAAGGAAAGATATAAGCATCTGAATGCAGAGATCCAAAGAATAGCAGGGAGAGATAAGAAAGCCTTCCTCAGTGATCAATGCAAAGAAATAGAGGAAAACAAGGGATCTCTTCAAGAAAATTAGAGATTCCAAGGGAACATTTCATTCAAAGATGGGCTCATGTGATTCAGAAGCTACAAATGGATAGAAATCAAGGAAGGGATTACTATGAGGAAGGGAAGTAGCTGAAATTGTGTTGTTTCCAAAATACTCTTTTTTCAATGATTTTTGATGATCACCTAATCTGTTTTGCTTATTTGTTGGTAATAATTTCTTTCATTTTGATTAATTTTCCTATACCTATGGGTTTGTCTTAGCAAGAGTACTTTGTATGTGTGTGTGTGTTAGTTTTGTCTGACTCTTTGTGACTCTATGCACTGTGGCCTTCCAGATTCCTTTGTCCATGGGAATTCTCCAGACAGAAATACTGAAGCGGGTTGCATTTCCTTCTCCATACTACTGTGCATTAATAATGATTACTGGTTCCTGACTGAATGGGATGGCTCTTTCTACCAGGTAGGCATACATCTTTGTATTTCAGTCAAAGCACTTATTTTTAATCCTTCTGAAAATAAAAATATGATGCTTGTCAGTTATTTCAGTCATCACATTTTCAATCTTCAGTTAAAGAAAGTGGCATATCTTGCCATCTCCTCTTTCATATTCGGTGCTACAATTTTTGTCAAGATGCCATATATCTGCCATGACAGACATATACTGGTAGATGGATTATGGTCATAATGTCTGGTAATGAAGAAGAATTTTATTTAAGTTTTTCAGAGATGTTAGACTTTGTTCCCTTCTAGTATGAGAGCTGTTTTCAGAGGGGAAAAAAAGGATATTGAATTTAATTATGATTCATGAATGTCAGTATTTGTTTTAGAGCTTTGTGGAAGCAGAAAAGGTAGTGGAAATAGGAAGGTAGGCTGCCATAAGCACACACAAAACAAATAATTAATTGACTACAGACATGAGGGAACACACAGAGAACATCAGAAAATACTATTGTACATGAAATATATTAGCGTTAATATTGTGAAAAGCTGGATGGCTGGATGTTTGATAACGAGGCAAGTCATTTTAATTTGATCTAAGCTTCAGCTTTTAATTGAATTTATAAGAACATGGGAAAAATTAACAGTCAGCTTCCTGCAATTCAACAATCATGTTTTGGCTTAGAAGCTAAGCTGCTCTCTAAATTTGGGAAATCTGGCTCTAGATAAAGACGGAGCTAAGGAAAATCATGCTGTAATCCAAAGACAGCAGATCTACATCTCTGAGTTTAAATAAATGCAGATTGTCACTGTTTGTCAGAAAGGTAACTATTCCTTTGGATCTAATTATATTTTACAGTGGCTAACAATTCAGCTCTAATTATTAAATAGTTGGTTGAATCAGTCACATGACTTTTTCCTCTGTGTAAAGTGAAGAATATCATGTAGAATCATTTTTAAAAGAGCTTCAAAGTGGAGCAGTGCGCTGAGGCCAGAGATGAATCTTCTTTGTTAATAGACTCCAGGAAAACTGGGCAAGAAGATATATATATATATATATATATATATATATATATATATATATATATATATATACACACACATATATATATAGGACCTTGTGTCTTTTGACTAGGGCTGGAGAAGACTTATATGTTCAAAATTGCTGCTTCCTACAAGAAATATAAAAGATCATCAGTTTTCTCTTCCTGAAAAGGGTGCCCTAAGCTATCACATTTGTATCCCAATAACCTCAATGTATACTCTAACCTGTCACTGTTTTGCATCCTCAGATGAAATACTTTATCATCTTACTCCATCATTCAGTAGAACAATGCAAGGCAAAACAGACTATTCCGTGGTGGAAAATGTGAATCATATTTCAGAGAAGAGGAAGTGCCTAAAGATGAAGTATAGTTTTTCTTCCCCTTGCAGAGGTGATGAATATCTTCTGACTTTTTTTTTTTTCTTATTAAAGAACAGATTCAGTTGTTTTCACAAGATCCCAAATCACATCAAGCTGGAAGTTTACTTTGTCAAAAACGGTTGGACCAGATTTTCACAAATACGGGAAAAAAAAAAAATCTCAACAGTTATCTACTTCAAGGAGTTTCCCCTAATTATTATTATCCCAGTGGATTTATCCCTTTGTATGCATCCTGTAGCATCTCATATGCAACTTGAATGCATTATCAGCCTCATTTTTATTCTTTCCGTTTGCATGTATCTACTTTAGATCTCATTTTAAATAATAAGCTTATGTGGGGCAGGCATTCTCTCTTTATGGTTTGCATTTTTTATAGTGTCTAGAAAATGCCTACACTATAGGTGCTTAATAGAAATGTAAATGGTACACTATAGGTGCTTAATAGAAATGTTCATCAATGTCTTTGGGTAGTCTCTATATTGGCAAAGGGTATTTGAAAAACTAGATATCCTTAAGATTAATTTTATAATTTTATTTGTCTCTGTCCAAATGTTGCTTCTTTACAAAAGTTTTCCCTCTACAGTCTATTAAAAGTCTACCTTTATCTATCCCACCCCTATCACTCTCGTCTTGCTTCACTTTTTCTTCATAGCACATATTCTTTTGACATTGTATTATATCATTATATGTTTGATGGTTTTTCTCTCTTTCCTCCCCCTGAACCACTGCCACCATAGAATGTGAGTTCTATAAGTCCCAAGCATGTATCACTCCAGGAGCCCATCAGGAATCAGAAATCCTTGCAGATAGTTCAAATAAAGAGACTATAAAGAAGGATTACTTCCCAGAAGTATGGAGAGGATTATGGGTAAAAATATGATATATTGAAAGGGCAAGTGGAAAAAATAATTAGTAAAGCTCAGTGAAAGCTAGATCTAAGAAGGAGGCTTGTCTTAAAGAAGATGGAATCTTAGAGGAAGTCAGAGAGACATGAACACACATAGATATGATCCTGGAAGTCAGGAGAAGGAGGAGAAGAAATGACCAGCTCTTCATTCTTCCCATTCTTCTGTCTCACACCAGTGTATCTATTGTTAAAACCTGAGCAGAAATCAGCTGGCAAGAAGCTCAAGTGACCCAGACGTTTGGGGTTGTCATGTTTTCATTTTCAGTCACTTCTATGCATATTTTGATTTCTCTTTTGATTTCTTCTATGATTTATTCGTTATTCAGCAGTGTGTTGTTCAGCCTCCATATGTTGGCATTTTTAATAGTTTTTCTCCTGTAATTGAGATCTAATCTTACTTCTCTGTGGTCAGAAAAGATGCTTGGAATGATTTCAAGTTTTTTGAATTTACCAAGGCTAGATTTATGGACCAGAAAGTGATCTATCCTGGAAAATGTTCCATGTGTGCTTGAGGAAAAGGTGAAATTCATTGTTTTGGGGTGAAATGTCCTATAGAGATCTATTAGGTGTAACTGGTCTATTGTATCATTTAACGTTTGTGTTTCCTTGTTAATTTTCTGTTTAGTTGATCTATCCATAGGTGTGAGTGGGGTATTAAATTCTCCCACTATTATTGTGTTATTGTTAATTTCCCCTTTCATACTTGTTAGTAATTGTCTTACATATTGCGGTGTTCCTATGTTGGGTGCATAAATATTTATAATTGTTATATCTTCTTCTTGGATTGATCCTTTGATCATTATGTAGTTTCCTTCTTTGTCTCTTTTCACAGCCTTTGTTTAAAAATCTATTTTATCTGATATGAGTATTGCTACTCCTGATTTCTTTTGGTCTCTATTTGCGTGGAATATCTTTTTCCAGCCCTACACTTTCAGTCTGTATGTGTCCCTCGTTTTGAGGTGGGTCTCTTGTAGACAACATATATGGGGGTCTTGTTTTTGTATCCATTCAGCCTGCCTTTGTCTTTTGGTTGGGGCATTCAACCTATTTATGTTTAAGGTAATTATTGATAAGTATGATCCCGTTGTCATTTTCTTGATAGTTTTGGGTTCAAGTTTATATACCCTTTCTGTGTTTCCTGTCTAGAGAAAATCCTTTAGCATTTGCTGAAGAGCTGGTTTGGTGATGCTGAATTCTCTCAGCTTTTGCTTGTCTGTAAAGCTTTTGATTTCTCCTTCATATTTGAATGAGATCCATGCTGGGTACAGTAATCTCGGCTGTAGGTTATTTTATTTCATCACTTTAAGTATGTCTTGCCATTCCCTCCTGGTCTGAAAAGTTTCTGTTGAAAGATCACACCTCAAGAAACAAGAAAAAAGTCAACTAAATAGCCTAACTCTACACCTAAAGAAACTAGAAAAGGAAGAAATGAAGAACACCAGGGTTAGTAGAAGGAAAGAGATCGTAAAAATTAGGGCAGAAATAAATGCAAAAGAAACAAAAGAGACCATAGCAAAAATAAACAAGACTCATCAAGAAACAAAGGGAGAAGAACCTATAACATGCATTGACCCTGAACTAGTGATTCATTTCACATATGACAACATACGTGTTTCAATGCCATTCTCCCAAATCATCCCACCCTCACCCTCTCCCACAGAGTCCCAAAGACTGATCTATACACATCTGTGTCTCTTCTGCTGTCTCGTATACCGGGTTATCATTTGCATCTTTCCAAATTCCATATATATGCGTTAGTATGCTGTATTGGTGTTTTACTTTCTGGCTTACTTCACTCTGTATAATAGGCTCCAGTTTCATCCACCTCATTAGAACTGATTCAAATGTATTCTTTTTAATGGCTGAATAATATTCCATTGTGTATATGTACCAAAACTTAAATGCATGTTATAGGATGCTCGGGGCTGGCATGCGGGGATGACCCAGAGGGAGGATAAAGGGAGGAGGGAGGTGGGAGGGGGGTTCAGGAGGGGGAACTTATGTAAACCCGGGGCGAATTCATGTCAATGTATGGCAAAACCAACCAATATAATATTGTAAAATAATTTGCCTCCAATAAAATATTAATTAATTACAAAAAAAAGAAACAAAGGGAGAAGAACCAAATCAATAAAATTAGAAATGAAAATGGAGAGATCAAAACAGACAACACAGAAATGCAAAGGATCATTAGAGAATACTATCAGCAATCATATGGCAATAAAATAGACAACTTGAAAGAAAAGGACAAATTCTTAGAAAAGTACAACTTTCCAAAACTGAGCCAGGAAGAAATAGAAAATCTGAACAGACCCATCACAAGCACGGAACCAGAAGAAGTAATCAGAAATCTTCCAGCAAACAAAAGCCCAGGTCCAGATGGCTTCACAGCTGAATTCTACCCAAAATTTAGAGAACAGTTAACACCTATTCTACTCAAACTCTTCCAGAAAATTGCCGAGGAAACGAAACTTCCAAACTCATTCTATGAGGCCACCATCACCCTTATCCCAAAACCTGGTAAAGATCCCATAAAAAAAAGAAAACTACAGGCCAATATTACTGATAAACATAGATGCAAAAATTCTGAACAAAATTCTAGCAATCAGAATCCAACAATACATTAAGAAGATCATACATCATGACCAAGTGGGCTTTATCCCAGGAATGCAAAGATTCCTCAATATCCGCAAGTCAATCAATGTAATACACCACATTAACAAACTGAAAAATAAAATCATATGATTATCTCAATAGATGCAGAGAAAGCCTTTGACAAAATTCAACATCCGTTTATGATAAAAACCCTCCAGAATGTGGGAATAGAAGGAACATACCTCAACATAATAAAAGCTATATATGACAAACCCACAGCAAACATTATCCTCAATGGTGAAAAACTGAAAGCCTTTCCCCTAAAGTCAGGAACAAGACAAGGGTGCCCACTTTCGCCACTACTATTCAACATAGTTATGGGAGTTTTGGCCACAGCAATCAGAGCAGAAAAAGTCATAAAAGGAATCCAAATTGGAAAAGAAGTAAAACTTTCACTGTTCGCTGATGACATGATCCTCTACACAGAAAACCCTAAAGACTCTACCAGAAAACTACTAGAGCTAATCAATGAATACAGTGAAGTTGCAGGATATAAAATCAACACACAGAAATCCCTTGCATTCCTCTGCAGTAATAATGAGAAAATAGAAAGAGAAATTAAGGAAACTCTTCCATTCACTGTTGCAACGAAAATAATAAAATACTTAGGAATATATCTACCTAAAGAAACAAAAGACCTGTACATAGAAAACTATAAAACACTCGTGAAAGTAATCAAAGAGGACACTAATAGATGGAGAAATATACCGTGTTCGTGGATTGGAAGAATAAATATTGTGAAAATGAGTATACTACCCAAAGTGATCTATACATTCAATGCAATCCCTATCAAGCTACGAATGATATTTTGCACAGAGGTAGAACAAATAATCTCACAATTTGTATGGAAATACAAAAAGCCTCAAATAGCCAAAGCAATCTTGAGGAAGAAGAATGGAACTGGGGGAATCAACCTTCACGACTTCAGGCTCTACTACAAAACCACAGTCATCAAGACAGTATGGTACTGGCATAAAGACAGAAATATAGATCAATGGAACAAAATAGAAAGCCCAGAGATAAATCCACGCACTTATGAACACCTTATCTTTGACAAAGGAGGCAAGAATATAAAATGGAGAAAAGACAGCCTCTTTAACAAGTGGTGCTGGGAAAACTGGTCAGCCACTTGTAAAAGAATGAAACTAGAACACTTCCTAATAAAAATAAACTCAAAATGGATTAGAGAGCTAATTGTAAGACCAGAAACTATAAAACTCCTAGAGGAGAACGTAGGGAAAACACTCTCCGACATAAATCACAGCAGGATCCTCCATGACCCACCTCCCAGAATATTGGAAATAAAAGCAAAAATAAATAAATGGGACCTAATTAAAATCAAAAGCTTCTGTACAGCAAAGGAAAGTATAAGCTAGGTGAAAAGACAGCCTGCAGAATGGGAGAAAATAAGAGCAAATGAAACAACTGACAAAGATTTCATCTCCAAAATATACAAGCTGCTCCTTCAGCTCAACTCCAGAAAATTAAACGACCGAATCAAGAAATGGGCCAAAGAAATAAACAGACATTTCTCCAAAGAAGACATCCAGATGGCTAACAAACACATGAAAAAATGCTCAACATCCCTCATAATCAGAGAAATGCAAATCAAAACCACATTGAGATACCATTTCACACCAGTCAGAATGGCTGCTATCCAAATGTCAACATGCAATAAATGCTGGAGAGGGTGTGGAGAGAAGGGAAGCCTCTTACACTGTTGGTGGGAATGCAAACTAGTGCAGCCACTATGGAGAAGAGCGTGGAGATTCCTTAAAAAAACTGGAAATAGAACTGCCATATGATCCAGCAATCACACTCCTGGGCATACACACCGAGGAAACCAGAATTGAAAGTGACACATGTACTCCAATGTTCATTGCAGCACTGTTTATAATAGCCAAAACATGGAAACAACCTAGATGTCCATCTGCAGACGAGTGGATAAGAAAGCTTTGGTACCTGTACACAATGGAGTATTACTCATCCATTAAAAAGAATGCATTTGAATCAGTTCTAATGAGGTGGATGAAACTGGAGACTATTATACAGAGTGAAGTAAGCCAGAAAGAAAAACACCAATACAGTGTACTAACACATATATATGGAATTTAGAAAGATGAAAATGATAACCCTGTATACGTGACAGCAAAATAGACACAGGTGTATAGAACAGTCTTTGGGACTCTGTGGGAGTGGGTGAGGGTGGGATGATTTGGGAGAATGGCATTGAAACATGTATATTATCATATGTGAAAAGAATCACCAGTCCAGGTTTGACGCATGATACAGGATGCTCGGGGCTGGTGCACAGGGGTGACCCAGAGGGCGGCTAAGGGGAGGAAGAAGGTGGGAGGCGGGTTCAGGAAGGGGAATTCATGTAAACCCGAGGCGGATTCATGTCATTGTATGACAAAACCAACCAATATAACATTGTAAAATTTAAAAAAAAATTCACTGTAAAAAAATAAAATAAAATAAAACATCAAAAAAAAAAAAAAAAAGAAGAAGAAGAAGCCCACGTGATGCCAGTCTTAGAAGTCAGTTTCCTGGGGAACAGAGGACCAGGAAAGAGTGAAGAAATGAATCCTGTGAGGGGAAAAAAAGAAATAGCACAGGTGTATTTTTTGGCTTACTGCTGTGTCATTCATGTTCAGAACAATACCTTGCATAATTTACACATTCAATAAAGATTTGTTAAATAAAATGATTAATGGTAGTGGAGGGTTGGGAGCAAAGGAACTATTACATTCATCCAAAATATTATCATATAAGGTCTCAGATATTATTTTGGGGAGAGGGTAGTTGTCCAAGGCTTATGTTTGGAGAAATTCTCAGATAGCTCTGAAAAGAATGACACTCAGTACCTTTTATCATCTCAATCTAGTAACCACTTAGGTTGTAGTTTATGGGTTTATAAATATATTCTATGATCCTGGGAGACATTTTCCAATAAGAAATTCTGGTGACTAGTTGGTTTTGTTTCTCAGAGTAAGAAGCATTAGGTGATAGCTATAAATTGCTTTATTATTATTATTTTTTATCAGCACAGCAGTTTTTTTTGTTTGTTTGTTTTTAAAATTCGTATTGAAGCATAGTTGATTTACAATGTTGTGTTAGTTTCAGGTGTACAGCAAGATGATTTAGTTATATATATATATATATGAATTATTTTATTACATGAAGTAAGCAAAAGAAAACATAACATCACTGATTACTTAACTTTAACTTCCAGCTTGATTCTTGGGGATTCATGGAGATGAACAGCATCAATAGGGGCATAGAGATATCTATGATCTCAACTCTGTGCCAGTTGTGTACCTCTGTTTCTTTCATTCTGCTTTATTACAAGTCCACTCTGACATCAATGTAGATGAGTGGTTAGAAGTGGGTATCATCCATTGAAATGGGGAAATCAGGAGAAGCTTCAAGCATTAAAGGGAAGATAATGACTTTAGTGTGGACATATTTTGTCTGATCTAACTATTGAATCCCCAAGTGGCAATATCTTACTACAGTTGGTCTACTTAAGTCTGAATCTGAAGTAAGAAGACTGAAAATTACCAACACACAGGTGGTATTTGAAGTCACCAGAGAGGGTACTATCATCTTGGGAGGACTTGCAGCATGAGAAGTACAAGGACCTTGGATCTGTGTCCCTCATCCCCTCTAACAAACCTAGATGCCCACACTGAATGTTTGGGTTTGGGATGGAGTGTTCCATGAATTGCAGAGCATGGAGCTCAAATGACCTGAGGAGCAGTGTCAAAGGATGAAATACTAAGAGAGTCAGATGTATGTATGTGTATGTGCTTTGTTGCTCAGTCGTGTCCGACTCTTTGCAACCCCATGGACTGTAGCCTGCCAGGCTCCTCTGTCCATGGGGATTCGCCAGGCAAGAATATTGAAGTGGGTTGCCATGCCCTCCTCCAGGGAATCTTCCCAACCCAGGGATTGAACACAGGTCTCCCGCATTGCAGGTGGATTCTTTACAGTCTGAGCCACCAGGAAGTAGACTCAGATAATCCCAGCAAAAAGGTTAGTTTGAAGGTGTGAGACAGAGAGAGAATCTGGGCATGAGACAATGATTACGATAAACTAAGGGCAGTGATCAGAGTGTGATAGTATAGATGACATCACATAGGGCTGGGGCAGAGACACCAGGGTCTTTCATACAAAACGTCCAGCTAAGGTGGAGGGTGGGAAAGAAGTTGCTAAGAGTACTGAACTGATAGAACAACTACTAAATGATGCCGTGATAAAGAACTGAGATGACCATTGGTGGAGGATTTTGCCAGAACATTTTTATTGCAATGGTGGGAAGAAAAAGCAAATTATAGTAGATTGAGAAGTGATGAAATAGGAAAAAAAATACTAATAGAAACAACAATACCAGACATTTCAAGAGGGAAGGAGAGGAGACCAGTAAACAGAGGAGGATATAGGCTGTAGAGAGGGGTTTTGCTTTGTTTACGTTTAGGAAAAATTCTTGAGCATATATGTAGCCTGTGAGAAATAACTTGAAAATGAGAAAGAGAGGAAATGGAAGAGGGGAAAGAGAAAGTATGGATGAAAATAATAAATAGGCAAAGTCTTAGGAATTGTAGGGAATGAGGTCTGGAACATGGATGGAAAGATTTGTCGTGAAGCTGAGAAGTGAGATCTTTCTTCAGAGACTGCATTAAAGAAGGTAGAGTGGAAGAGTAATACATAGGCTGGGGGGCATTGAGATGGAAATTTGAGAGAGGTTTTTTTTTTTTTTTAAATTTTCTTTAAAGAAAAAAAAAAGCAAGACTGAAATAAAAGGGAGTTCTTGTGGTGGTAGTGGTGGTGGTACAGATTGCTTTATGAAAAGTTTGGAATAGAAGAATACAGTAGAGCTGGAAGGGCCTTTACAAATCTCTTAGTTTTGTGGTTTTCGAACTATTTTTTTTTTTAATTTATTTAATTGGAGGCTAATTTCTTTATTTGTCGATCAACAGAACCAGTTTTCCAAATGAATTCTTTCTAGAAGTCCAGCATATGAAAATAAGAGAGTTCAATGGCTCAAATGAAAGAGGTGGAAAGAAGGTAATGTGTAATGCATGCATTCTCAGTTGTGTCTGACTCTGCGACCCAGTGGACTGTAGCCTGCCAGGAACTTCTGTCCATTGGATTTTCCAGGCTAGAATACTGGAGTGGGATGCCATTTCTCCTCCAGGGGATCTTCCTGATCCAGGGATTAAACCTGCATCTTGTGCTTGGCAAGCAGATTCTTTACCACTGAGCCACCTGGGAAGCATTGGAAAGAAGGTCCTGAACCTCAAACATCATCCTTGCTCCCTCCAACCTCCACATCCTCCTCATTGCCTGATGCAGTTTCAGAAATGTTTGTGAGGAATCCCTAGGGCTCCTTTGAGCATGGTTTTAAAACTACTGATCTCATCATTTTGTAGATGAGGGATCAAACCCAGAAGAATGAATTGACTTTTCTGGAGTAGAATCACGACTGGAAACTACCTCTCCTAATTCCTAGCCAGAACTTTTAAAATTTATTATGCTGTCCTACTTCTTGTGGACATAACATTGATTGCCCTCAATAAATGTCTCCAAGAATCTGGAATTTTAACCTTTATTTTTCCAATGACATTCACTCTTAGGTGATTCCTTTTTGTATTTCACATTTATTTGTTAAAAGATAGAAGGAAATGTCTTTTCCTACCTACCTCACAACTGTTAGATTAAATGAGAAACTGTGGTATACATAGAGATCCTTAGAAAGAAGTTGTATATTCAACATATTATCTGTGAAAAATATAAGGCTTTTCTGGGGATATCATCAACCAGAACTGGGGATGAAAAGCACTGGAATATTTGAAAATGCTAAATTACCACATATAATCTTCAGTAACCTTTTTTCACCTGGAATTATGTTTCTAAGACTTATCACATTATTCTGTGTAGCAACAGTTCATTCCTTTTCGCCCTTGGGTAATATTCCATTATCTGAATATTCCTTTGTAGTTTAGGAGTACATGTATATGTGAAAAAATTAAGAGTATTTTTAAAAAGCAAGGAAATGATTTTTAAAAATCAGCATAGCAATTGACCTCTTAAGGGGAGAGAGGGGCATGGAATTAGAAAGAAGCCTCAGGGCAGCTTTAATATTATTAATAGTATTTCATCACAGGGGTTCTTTAAGTGTGATCTCAAAGCTACCAGTATCAGCATCACCTGAGATATTGTTAGAAATTCACATTTTCAGGTCCTACCCAGCCTTATTGAATGAGAAACTCTGGGGCATGTCCAGCAATCATGTTGTATGAAGCTCTTTAGGTGATTCTGATGTATGGTGACATTTGAGAACCATGGCTATTGGGTTATGCCTCATAACTAACACACAAGTTTCTCTCTCATTCTCTATCTCTGTCTCTTTCTCATATTATATAATACAAAATAAAACGAAAACATCTGAGTAGTGATTAACCAGAAATAAAGAACTATGGATATAGAGGAGCTATCTTAGAGCAATTCTTTTAGCAGGCTATGGAGTTCAGAAGGCAAATGGTAGGAAGAAAGGACAGAAGAGTGGGACCATGGGGTACTTCAGGAGAAAGGTGCAGGTGAGATAAGAGAGGGTCCTTTTTGTCATATGTTATGAAAAGTGTGTGGCTGAAAATATAGAATACACTTTGAAGTAGATGCATGTATCTGTATGCATGTGTGAGCGTGCACGTGTGTGTGTGTGTGTGTGTGTGTAGAACGATATCTTGCTTGGAAAGGTTAGCATGCCCCATTGGTAGAGATAATTACTCCCTCTCTCTACTCTCCCCTGTTTCTGAAAAATTTAGACAAAGCAAGGAATAACTCTCTCACGGCGGGATACAACATCTCTTATTCAAAGAGATCTTGCTGCCCTGGCCAGGCATTCTAAAATGAAATGAATCTGCATCATTATGACTTTGACTCCCCCTCTTCTTTTGGAGCTGCAGTTGCCTTTGCAAGCTCTCTCTTTTCCCTGCTGCTATCATCATACTGAAAGTGAACACTAACACAAAGGATAAAAAAGCATTCAGTTCAGTTCAGTTCAGTTGCTCAGTCGTGTCCGACTCTCCGCGACCCCATGAATCACAGCACGCCAGGCCTCCCTGTCCATCACCAACTCCCGGAGTTCACTCAAACTCATGTCCACAGAGTCGGTGATGCCATCCAGCCATCTCATTCTCCGTCGTCCCCTTCTCCTCCCGCCCCCAACCTTTCCCAGCATCACAGTCTTTTCCAGTGAGTCAACTCGTCCCATGAGGTGGCCAAAGTATTGCAGTTTCAGCTTTAGCATCAGTCCCTCCAATGAACATCCAGGATTGATCTCCTTTAGAATGGACTGGTTGGATCTCCTTGCAGTATAAGGGACTCTCAAGAGTCTTCTCCAACACCACAGTTCAAAAGCATAAATTCTTTGGCCCTCAGCTTTCTTTATGGTCCAACTCTCACATCCATACATGACTACTAGAAAAACCATAGCTTTGACTAGATGGACCTTTGTTGGCAAAGCAATGTCTCTGATTTTAAATATGGTGTCTAGGTTGGTCATAGCTTTTCTTCCAAGGAGCAAGCGTCTTTTAATTTCATAGCCATAGTCATCATCTGCAGTGATTTTGGAAACCAAGAAAATAGTCTGTCACTGTTTCTGTTGTTTCCCCATCTACTTGTTGTGAAGTGATGGGATTGGATGCCATGATGTTAGATTTTGAATGCTGAGTTTTAAGCCAACTTTTCCACTCTCCTCTTTCACTTTCATCAAGAGGCTTTTGAGTTCCTCTTCACTTTCTGCCATAAGGGTGGTGTCATCTGCATATCTGAGGTTATTGATATTTCTCCCGACAATCTTGATTCCAGCTTGTGATTCATCCAGCCTGGCATTGCACATAATGTACTCTGCATATAAGTTAAAAAAACACAATGACAATATACAGCCTTGACGTACTCCTTTCCTGATTTGGAACCAGTCCGTTGTTCCATGTCCAGTTCTGACTGTTACTTCTTGACCTACATACAGATTTCTCAGGAGTCAGGTAAGGTGGTCTGATATTCCCATATCTTTAAGAATTATCCTCAATTTGTTGTGAGTCACATAGTCAAAGGCTTTTGTGTAGTCAATAAAGCAGAAACAGATGTTTTTCTGGAACTCTCTTGTTTTTTCTGTGATCCAATGGATGTTTGCAATTCGATCTCTGGTTCCTCTGCCTTTTCTAAATCCAGCTTGAACATTTGGGAGTTCTTGGTTCACGTACTGTTGAAGCCTCACTTGGAGAATTTTGAGCATTACTTTGCTAGCGTATGAGATGAGTGCAATTGTGCAGTGGTTTGAACATTCTTTGTCATTGCCTTTCTTTCACCCAAAACTGACTGTAAGCCCTACTATTAACAATTGTGTAGGATCTTCTTTTTTGTGCACTGGCTACTCCTGGTGTCTTTTGGCTTTTTTATTAATATTTTAGCCCTACATCTTGATCTCTTTACATATTTTTATCTTATTACAATATGTTTATTTTTGTTGATTGCATCAGATGTTTTTTGGAATGCAGAAAGGTGCAAATAGATGCATAAGTAGATGTAGTGGTGGTTTAGTTGATAAGTCATGTCCAATTCTTGCAACCACATGGACTGTAGCCTGTCAAGTTCCTCTGTCCATGGAATTTCCCACTCCCAAGAATACTGGAGTGGGTTGCCATTTCCTTCTCCATGGAATTTTCCTGGCCCAGGGATCAAATCCATATCTTGTATTGCAGGCGGATTATTTACCACTGAGCCACCAGAGAGTCCTGCATAAGTAAATATGGCAAGTCATTTTCCTCCTTAAAGGCTTCTTCATTGCTTCTTTCTAGTGCACGAAATAAACTCTGAACTTCTCCATCTAGCTGATATTCTCCTTCATGTGGCCTTCACCCACTTTTTTCAGTTTTATTGTTCAGTTTCTGAGGATGTCCACTCTATGGCCTATCAGACTAGATCACTTGTCTTTCCCCAAACTTGCTGTGTGTTTTCCTGCCTCCTCACCTTTGTGCCTACTGTTATCTTTACCAGGATTATTTCCTCCTTTATATCTGCCTGTTGAGATCCTCTCTATTAAATTCCATAGCTCCACTGCTGCTGCTTCTTGAATCATTCCCTCTGATCCAGCCACCATTTATAATCTGCCCCTCTCTAGAACGTTTCTTTATTGCCCTTATAATATTTTACCTTACATTGCAGTTATTTGTACACTTTACTTATACTACCCCTTTAGTGTCCTGCAAAACTAGAAGCATCTGGATATGTAATCAGAGACACTGGGTGCAGTACAACTCATTTCCACTATAGAAAAACCCAAGAAAAGGGGTAGGTCCTTGTCCTTTATGAAGGATATTTCGCTTATTTTTCATTGAAAAAGACCATTAGCCCCAGAGCATTGAATAATTTTAGGGAAAGTATCTAATGAACATGAAAAATATAGTTAAACATCCATAGAAGAAAATGTAAACATAATAACGTTAGTAATGCTAACCTCCAGGCAGAAGATAAGGATACAATTTGCTTATTCTCCTTTGATATAGTTACTGGAAATGTTAAATGCCCCACTGAGTTGCCCAAACATTCTGAAAAGTCACCAGACACCCTGAGTCAGTTTGAAGAATTTGATCATATGCCCTTAGAGATGGAGACAGGATATGACTGCCAAAAATATATCTGATGAGTGAGTGCAGCAGAATTCCAAGCATGACAAAATGAAGAAGCAGGAATTTATTGAGCTAAAAATCGTAGCAGGAAAGCAAAATACAATGATAATACTTGATTCTTAAAGTGGATGCTGTTAAATAAACATACAGATTCCAGAAGTTCAATATGATGCTTATTTCCCCCTTCTTACATTATTTTTATATATCATGTGTAGAGAAAATAATGTTGCCCACCATTCTGGTTCTACAAAGATCAAGTCATTAACCACTGTAGACATCCAGTAACAGTGTACTGTGAGTAGAATTAAGGACGGATAGAAACAGGAAGCATTCTGTACTTTGAATATACTACTCCTAGATACTTAAGACCCATATCTAAGGAATAATTTCAATAATCCTCAGATTCCTGCATCTTCCATTGCACTAAAATCATTAATTTGAGACTTCTGTTCTTTGTAATTAGTAGCAATCTTTTGATGTTCAATGACATGTTCTCCCTTCCCACCCCAACCTAGCAAAAGAATTCATATATATCCTGGATCCTCCATTACCTCTTTGGAGCAGTTCCTCAGAGCTGTCTGAGAGACTTTCTCCCAGGCTATAGTCCTTAGTAAGGTTCCCCAAATAAAACTTAACTCACCACTTTTACATTGCGCCTTTTTCTTTCAGTCAACACATGTTGCCTTGTTCATTATCACTTCTAAGAACTACATTCTGAAAATACCTTGTGTTAACTAGACTCAGCATATATTTCATATTTACCTAATTGGTTAAAATAAGCAAAAAAAAAAAAAAAGAAAGAAAGCTAAGGAGCAAACAAGAGGAACAAAGAAGACTTGAAAGTAATTATTTTGAGGACTTTTTGTTTAGGCTTGAAAAAAATGGCATTCAGTGTGCTGTTACTGACACACAGTTCAATTTATGACCCTCAAAACCAAATAGTATGAATAATCCAAAGCTTTCCAGAATCCAAGACTTTTATATTAAAGTCATTCTTTTTTTTCCTTCAACATTGTGTAGCTGCCTTGCTGCACAACAATGGAAACATATTTGCTACCTTTCTTTTTCTTTTCATTTTTTTCTTTGTTTTAAGAGCAAGCTTTAGTGTTTAAGATTTCTCCATCTTGTAAAGTGGAACAGCAGAACTAAGAACTGTTTTTATGTTTTTATTCAAGATCTGGGTCACAAAAATAATTGCTAGCTTTGAAGTTGAAAAGAATAGCTTCTTTTTTTTTAACATTTGGGAAGATACACATGCATCTTTAACACAGTGTAGTAAAGATGCTTAATTTCAGTTCTTTATGTGCCCTCCATTATTAATGTTCCAAGCAGTAAAATTTATGAAATGAAATGGTACTTTTATGTAAGTGATTGATCACTTTTGCATTCTAAAAAATAACCTTGCAAAGCATTATGTTTTAGCTTTTCATCTTCATAAGTCATCCACACAGGAGATGCTAAGCCAAAAGAGGCAATTGTGACATGTTGCATGTAGGTATTCAGGTTATATTTTAATTGCTATGAGATTACATTTCAGTTCTTTCCCTATAGTTTTCCCTGCAATAACCACTTAGGGAGTCTAACTGTCTTAGTGTTTCATTAAACTTCAGTTTCCTTTCACATCACAACCAGATATATTTTCAGATTCATTAAATGGATAATACTATTTTCCTCATAAAAAAATCACCATTGTCTGCTGAATCACTTTGGTCTGGCTTTCAAGGCCCTCCACGAATTGGTTGCAGCTCATCTCTTTAGCTTTCCCTGTCAACTAACAACTCCCTTTATGTTTTAAAACAACTCACACAACTATACACATCACACACACACACACACACACACACACACACACACACACACTCCTATCCGTCCTTTCCCATTGCCACTGCTTGTGTTCTTATAATACTCTCTACCTGGGGCATCCAATCCCTCTGTTGAGCCATAATCAGTGTCAAAGCTGCAAAGAACAAAGAATTTTACTTGGGGTCTTAAGAACTTCAATTCAGGACACACAGATACCAGTAAAGCCAAAAGATTGCTCCAGGGAAGAGAGAGTTGGGGTTTCTAAAAGCAAAAGCCATAAGGTTGTTCAAGAATAATGATTGTCACTAATGCAAGAAAGGAACTATTTGTCCTTAAGGAATAGCCCGTCCCGTGTTATTTTAGGGTAAGAGTCTGATATATATCTTGCGTTTCTGGAACATTGAGCAGATGTTCTGGATGCCTATGTTAAGACAAAAAAAATGGTCAAATTTCAAATTCCAACAGGGCTGAGACATGCATATGTCATACTTTCTCAATGGCTTCCTGGCTTCATTTTAGAGAGCTCTCTTAGCAATAGTGACTCCATTTGGTTTTCCTTTCACACTTCATTTATACCTATATTCTGAGGCCTAGTTTAAATGCTTCACGTTTCACAGTGTTATATCTTCCATTTATCATAGTTTTTATATCATACTTCCCCTCAAAATTATTTTCTCTCACAATAGTTTCTTAACTACAGGACCCTACCTTATAATCCCAAAGCATTGTAGCAACCTTCCTTGTGCATGCTGATTGCCATGAATTGACTTCTGAACCTTCCTGTCTTAATAATACTTAGATATCCACATTTTTCTGGTTAAGGGAATTAATGTAGCAATCTTTCTTTCCATAAACTAGAGGAACCAGGTAACTTAGAGATGATAGCACTATTCATCATCAGAGATATAACGTTTAGTAGATATGGAAACAATACCAGGTACATACATGAAAAACAAGAGTTCTGAACAAGAAGTCTTTGAATCAATAAAGTTGACAAAGCACAGCAGGATGTAGTTGCCTCAACATTTGAAGGAATGACCAAACCATCATTTTAGCCCCTAGAATGTGGGACTCTGCATGAAACAAAGCCTTAGAGACATCAATATAACCACACAGGCAGACCTGAGATACTAGATTCTCTTTAACTTTGAGCAGAATTGCATAAATCCCAGAACTCAAGCCTCAGGTGCCAACAATACTCAAAATAATCTTTACAATTGTCTAAGGCTGTACTGATCTCCCACTGATAAAAGGTGTTATTTCCCTTTCTTGACATATCATTTAAAATCAAATGTACTGACCACTAGAATAAAGACTTAAGAGCTCTCCTCCTTGTTTATTTGGTGAGTTCAATTAGCAGGCCACCACCAGAGGGAAATTGATGTCTATTAGTACCACAGTTGTAAGTTTTGCAATCTCTCTGGAAGTTGTCCATGATGTCACTGTTTTGAAGGCTGGCTTCCCCTTGAAAAAAAATGCATCCTGCATTATTGTCACACGGAGCTACAGACCAGCAAGGCCTTAAAAACCTCTTGAGAAATAAACACACGTGACAAAAGACTAATTCTTTTGGCATTCTTTACAGGAAAAACTTGTTCCTCTCTAAAGAAAACTCCAAGAAGTTGGTCATTTGTGGGTTCCTTAGAAGTCCCCCTCTGTGATATCTGTCACTTATTGACCTCAGGAGTGACACAGCTGATCAGGCTGACTGGTGGTGTGTTGACTTACTTTTTCCCTGCTTCATGCATATCCTCCCTGAAGCTGTGCCAAATTCTCTTGTATTTTGAAAACAACTTCTTGTCTCTGATAGCTGTGATTGAATAACTGCAAACTAGGTATAAAAGAATTCAACCACATTAAGTCCGTGGGCAATTTGGGGGCTAAAGAGCTAGAAGATTATTCCAGAAACCTGAATAGCAAGTATCTTGTCAAATGACCCAGGCATTGCTCATTTATTCAGTAAAGGTCTAGATGTTGGCACAGTCTTAATGAGTTTTATACTATTTAACTGTCCTACTAGGAGTTTGTCACTCACTATAAACAAAAAGAGTAAACAAAACAATACTGGGGACCATCACGTTGTTTCTCCCACAGTGGGTTTTTCAGACATGGATCAGTCAAAATTTGGAAAACATGGAAAACAAATTCACAAACTTTTGAATGTAGGACTTCTCAAAACCTTTATGTTGTTCCCATATGCTTTGTGAGTCTTTAAGTAAAAGCTAGAGTGTGCAGCATTTCCCTACTGTGTTGGACCATGAGAATCATTTCACAGGCTCTCCCAGTGGATCAGGGCTCAATTCTTTGATGAATGTGGATGTAAGACAGAATACTTGTTAACAACAAACTCTGTCAGGAGGCAGCATCACTACTGAAGAGAACAGTTCACATAGTGAACTAGCTTTTGTTTTCTTTCAGGGATAAAACTCACTCTACTCACTGTAACAGTCTGTTTTTGGCTAAAATAATGGTGCAATTAGCATCACCCTGCATTTTTGTTGTTGTTGTTGTTTTAGGTCACTCCAAGAAGTTAGTTGACTTATATTGAGAAAAAGAGTACAAAACAACACTGCCCTTACAGAACATTCTTTTCTTGAATTTCCTTTTTGAGTCTTTGCACCACTAAATAAAGAAGGACTAAAATGATATCATTTCTGGAAGGAAAGCTGGACCTTTACTAGTTTGGTAGGTATTATATTAGAGAGCCTTTCACTCTGGATGGAGCAGTGATATCAGATCTGATACAAATGGCTCCTTCTTTCTTGGTTTGTTTATCCATGTGATAAATATTTCAGTTCAGTTCAGTTCAGTCGCTTAGTCGTGTCCGAATCTTTGCGACCCCATGAATCACAGCACGCCAGGCCTCCCTGTCCATCACCAACTCCCGGAGTTCGCTCAAACTCATGTCCTTCGAGTCGGTGATGCCATCAAGCCATCTCATTCTCTGCCGTGCCCATCTCCTCCTACCTCCAATCCCTTCTATCATCAAACTCTTTTCCAGTGAGTCAACTCGTCCCATGAGGTGGCCAAAGTATTGCAGTTTCAGCTTTAGCATCAGTCCTTCCAATGAACACCCAGGATTGTTCTCCCTTAGAATGGACTGGTTGGATCTCCTTGCAGTCCAAGGGACTCTCTAGAGTCTTCTCCAGCACCAGAGTTAAAAACATTAATTCAATCAGCTTTCTTCACAGTCCAACTCTCTCATCCATACATGACCATGGGAAAAACCATAGCCTTGACTAGACGGACCTTGGTTGGCAAAGTAATGTCTCTGCTTTTTAATATGCTATCTAGGCTGGTCATAACTTTCCTTCCAAGGAGTAAGCGTCTTTTAATTTCATGGCTGCAATCAGCATCTGCAGTGATTTTGGAGCCCAAAAAAATAGTCTGACACTGTTTCCACTGTTTTCCCATCTATTTCCCATGAAGTGATGGGACCAGATGCCATGATCTTTGTTTTCTGAATGTTGAGCTTCAAGCCAACCTTTTCACTCTCCTCTTTCACTTTCATCCAGAGGCCTTTGAGTTCCTCGTCAATTTCTGCCATAAGGGTGGTGTCATCTGCATATCTGAGGTTATTGATATTTCTCCCAGCAATCTTGATTCCAGCTTGTGCTTCTTCCAGCCCAGCGTTCCTCATGATGTACTCTGCATAGAAGTTAAATAAGCAGGGTGACAATATACAACCTTGACGTACTCCTTTTCCTATTTGGAACCAGTCTGTTGTTCCATGTACAGTGCTAACTGTTGCTTCCTGACCTGCATACAGGTTTCTCAAGAGGCAGGTCAGGTGGTCTGGGATTCCCATCACTTTCAGAATGTTCCACAGTTTATTGTGATCCACACAGTCAAAGGCTTTGCCATAGTCAATGAAGCAGAAATAGATGTTTTTCTGGAATTCTCCTGCTTTCTCCATGATCCAGCGGATGTTGGCAATTTGATCTCTAGTGCCTCTGCCTTTTCTAAAACCTGCTTGAACATCTGGAAGTTCACGATTCACATATTGCTGAAGCCTGGCTTGGAGAATTTTGAGCATGACTTTACTAGCGTGTGAGATGAGTGCAATTGTGCGGTAGTTTGAGCATTCTTTGGCATTGCCTTTCTTTGGGATTGGAATGTAGACTGACCTTTTCCAGTCCTGTGGCCACTGCTGAGTTTTCCAAATTTGCTGGCATATTGAGTGCAGCACTTTGACAGCATCATCTTTCAGGATTTGAAATAGCTCAATTGGAATTCCATCACCTCCACTAGCTTTGTTCGTAGTGATGCTCTCTAAGGCCCACTTGACTTCACATTCCAAGATGTCTGGTTCCAGGTGAGTGATCACGCCATTGTGATTATCTTGGTCGTGAAGATCTTTTTTGTACAGTTCTTCTGTGTATTCTTGCCACCTCTTCTTAATATCTTCTGCTTCTGTTAGGTCCATACCATTTCTGTCCTTTATCGAGCCTATATTTGCATGAAATGTTCCCTTGATATCTTTAATTTTCTTGAAAAGATCTCTTGTTTTTCCTATTCTGTTGTTTTCCTCTATTTCTTTGCATTAATCACTGAGGAAGTCTTTCTTATCTCTCCTTGCTATTCTTTGGAACTCTGCATTCAGATGCTTATATCTTTCCTTTCCTCCTTTGATTTTCGCTTCTCTTCTTTTCACAGCTAATTGTAAGGCCTCCTCAGACAGCCATTTTGTTTTTTTGCATTTCTTTTCCGTGGGGATGGTCTTGGTCCCTGTCTCCTGTACAATGTCATTAACCTCCATCCAGAGATCATCAGGCACTCTATCTATCAGATCTAGTCCCTTAAATCTATTTCTTACTTCCACTGTGTAATCATAAGGGATTTGATTTAGGTCATATCTGAATGGTCTAATGGTTTTCCCTACTTTCTTCAATTTAAGTCTGAATTTGGCAATAAGAAGTTCATGATCTGAGCCACAGTCAGCTCCTGGTCTTGTTTTTACTAACTGTATACAGCTTCTCCATCTTTGGCTGCAAAGAATATAATCAATCTGATTCCGGTGTTGACCATCTGGTGATGTCCATGTGTAGAGTCTTCTCTTGTGTTGTTGGAAGAGGGTGTTTGCTATGACCAGCGTGTTCTCTTGGCAAAACTCTATTAGACTTTGCCCTGCTTCATTCCTTGCTCCAAGGCCAAATTTGCCTGTTATTCCAGGTGTTTCTTGACTTCCTACTTTTTCATTCCAGTCCCCTATGATGAACAGGACATATTTTTTTGGGTGTTAGTTCTAATAGGTCTTGTAGGTCTTCATAGAACTGTTCAACTTCGGCTTCTTCAGCATTACTGGTTGGGGCATAGGCTTGGATTACCGTTATACTGAATGGTTTGCCTTGGAAACGAACAAAGATCATTCTGTCCTTTTTGAGATTGGATCCAAGTACTGCATTTTGGACCCTTTTGTTGACCATGATGGCTACTCCATTTCTTCTAAGGGCTTCCTGCCCACAGTAGTAGATATAATGGTCATCTGAGTTAAATTCACCCATTCCAGTCCATTTTAGTTCACTGATTCCTAGAATATCGACGTTCACTCTTGCCATCTCCTGTTTGACCACTTCCAATTTGCCTTGATTCATGGACCTAACATTCCAGGTTCCTATGCAATATTGCTCTTTACAGCATCGGACCTTGCTTCTATCACGTCACATCCACAATTGGGTATTTGTTTCGCTTTGGCTCCATTCCTTCATACTGGGCAACTGCCGACCTTGGGAATTCCTCATTCAGTATCCTATCATTTTGCCTTTTGATACTGTTCATGGGGTTCTCAAGGCAAGTATACTGAAGTGGTTTGCCATTCCCTTCTCCAGTGGACCACATTCTGTCAGACCTCTCCACCATGACCCGCCTGTCTTGGGTGGCCCCACACGGCATGGCTTAGTTTCATTGAGTTTGACAGGGCTGTGGTCCATATGATCAGATTAACTAGTTTCCCGTGATTATGATTTCAGTGTGTCTGCCCTCTAATACCCCTCCCAATACCTACCGTCTTATTTGGGTTTCACTTACCCTGGTCATGGAGTATCTCTTCACAGCTTCTCCAAGAAAGCGCAGCCGCTGTACTTTACCTTGGACGAGGGTTATCTCCTCAAGGCTGCCCCTCCTGACCTTGAATGTGGAGTAGCTCCTCTCGGCCCTCCTGTGCACGCGCAGCCACTGCCTCTTGGACGTGGGACAGCTCCTCTCGGCCACCGCCCTGACCTTGGGTGTGGGGTAGCTCCTCTCGGCCATGTTTCTGTGCGTGGTCGGTTGTGCCGAGCCAGCGTCTCTCACGTCTTATTGAGGGTTTACTACATCCCTGGGCTTCCCTGGTGGTTCAGATAGTAAAGAATCTGCCTGCATTGTGGGAGACTTGGCTTCGATCCCTGGGTTGGGAAGATTCCCTGGAGAAGGAAATGGCAACCCACTCCAGTATTCTTTCCTGGAGAATACCATGGATAGAGCAGCCTAGAGGGCTACAGTCCATTGGTCACAAAGGGTCGGACACAACTGAGTGACCAACAACTAAACAGCTATGTCCCCAGCACCTTTTTATGTGTTTGGAATAGAGTTGTTAACAAAAATTGCCAAACTCGTGGAGTTTATATTTTATGGGGGAAGGAGATAGATATCATAAATTAATGAATAAATGATAGATTACAGATTAGACAATCAATATGAAGGAACTAAAACAAGGTCCATTCCCCTGGAGAATGACTCAGGGGAGAGGGGAGGTTTTTATATTAAAAAATTGCGATTTATAATTTAAGTTGTGTCCCTTGTGCTTAGTTGCTCAGTTATGTCCAACTCTTTGCAACCCAATGGACTGTAGCCCACCCGGTTCCTATGTTCATGGGATTCTCCAGGCAAGAATACTTAGTGGAATGTCATGCCCTCCTTCAGGGGATCTTCCCAACCCAGGAACTGAACCCAGGTCTCCCTTCTTGCAGGCAGATTCTTTAGCATCTGAGCCACCAGGGAAGCCCCATAATTTAAGTTGCAGATCTCAAATATGTTTACTCTATAATGAAATTTGCAGTGCACGCATGTTAAGTTGCTTCAGTTGTGTCTGGCTCTTTTCAATCGTGTGGAATATAACCCACCAGGCTCCTCTGTTCATGGGGTTCTCCAGGCAAGAATACTGGAGTGCATAACCATTCCCTTCTCCAGCAGATTGTTCTGACCCAGGGATTGAAACCGCATCTCTTGTGGCTCCTGCATTGCAGGCAGATTCTTAACCACCAAGCCACCAAATAAGCCCATATTGTATACAGAAGTGATAACTGAATTGATGAGGAGCCAGCTATGTGAAGATCTAGAAGGACAAACTTCTCAGTGTAAAGCATAAGAATCCAAGCACCCTGTGCTGGGGTCTTTGGCTGGTTTTAAGAGTAGAAAAAAAAGGCAGTGTGGCTGGAACTTAAGTGAGCAAGGGAAAAATTAGTGTGATTTGATGGATCAATGGTTCTCAAGTACCTTAGTACCATTGGCTAGCAAGCTGTACTGATGGTGCCCTCAGGTGTCCAATTTATGCAGGTCTTGATGGTTCTCAGATTTAAAAAATCAGGGAGATATGATTTATGGCAGTGGTTCTCAAAATATATTTCCTGGGCCAGTGACATCAGTATCACCTGGAAATTTGTTAGAAATATATATTCTTTTTTAATATGCATATTTCCCAAATTCTGAATGATTGCCAATCTAATGGTTGAGAATAACATTTTTGTTACTTTTATTTTTTGGCTGCACCACACAGCAGGTGGGATCTTAGTCCCCCAATCAGGGAATCAAAACTATGCCCCCTGCATTAGAAGCACAGAGTCTTAACTACTGGACCACTGGGGAAGTCCCATAAATATATATTCTCAACCTTAGTGCAGACCTACTGAATTAGAAACTCTGGCCTTGGGGTCCAAGTGTCTGTGTTGTAATAAGCTGTCAAGGTGATTCTGATGCCAGAAAGAGTAAGAAATCACTGTGCTAGGAAATAACTCGGAGCACGGATGTGGAGTAAAAGAGTGTCACTCTCAACCAGGAAGAAGTATCTTCTCTCATTTAAAAGCCTTACTCCTCCACATGTGCCCTTAAACTCATCTTCTACTGGGAAAAACCTAGCTTAATTAATTCGGTAATACTTCCTGACTGTATTAGAACTGAAAGAGGCAGTGCTTTCAGGATTGTACCTGAGTGATTTCAGTGAATCCTTGTAATAACCCTGCGGGCTAGTTACTATTATCATTCCTACTTTATAAGTCAGGAACTAGGTGCAAAGCGAAGAAATTTGCCTCAGGTCACACATGTAATAAGAAGAAACATATGGATCTGGACAGTCTGGTTCTACAGCCATATGAATAAACGCTTTTCTCTTCAGTCTCTCAGTATACCTGGAAACAGCTGGGGTGATTTGATCTAAGATAACATTGTTCAAACAATTGCCTTCACTTTGACTTTAAGTCACTGAACAATGTCCATAGGGGTCATCTGGTGACTATTCTTGTCCAATGCTTGTGAGAGGTGAAACAGCTTGCCTAGGATTAGACAGCCAATTAATGTCAGAGAGAAGACTTAAAACCAGATCCCTAGCTTTCAACTCAGTGTTAAGACACATGCAATGAAAACAAAACGGGTGATCTGACATCCTGAAAACAACAAAGGCAGGCCATATATCCAGCAGCTCCTGGATGTACCAGCCTTCCTTTATCTTGCAATTGAGAGCACAATGAGTTCTTTTCCTGATTCTGGTTGTCCTTGAAAGGCCATAGAATAGGGTGCCCCAGGGAGGATACTGTCCCATCTAGTAATACTGTCCTCTGCACACAGGGTTCAAGAAGGGACACTAAGTTCTATTTGTAATAGCATTCATTGTTAAATATATGAAAATAACAAGACATCAGAAATAAAATAACCCTCTTCCCACCCTCACCCTTGTTCTTTTCTGTTTTCCAGCTTTTCTGGTTGTTGGTTTGGTTTTGTTTTGAACTACTGTTCCCATTATATCTGTAGTGAAATTTTGCCAAGGATTTTCTATGTATCCTTAAGAAAATTATTCATCACCTCAGCCTGCTAAGCTTAAGGCTCTTCTCACAAAAACCCCAACAATGTTACACATCAACTTTCCATTTTGACATATAAATCTGAAAATAACCATTTTTTTTTGTCTTTAACTTCTGCTCTGCATTTACAAAAGTATGATACATAATTAAATTTTTTAATCTCAAATGTGTTTGCTCTATAGGAAAGTTATCTAATGATAAAATATACTACCTCTGCTTGGATTTCTTTATAAATGTACTAACTTTACTTGTCATCTTCCCTGTATTATAGTGAGCAAATAAAACAAATTATTAATTCCAATGTAAAATCCAGTTCTGATTGGCATAATTTTCATTTTCATTAGATTTATTCTAGTTGGGGGGGCCTTCTTAGGGAATTAATAATTAATTACCTATCACTTTTTGTAAATGAAATGCAATTTTAAAATATATTTGCTGTTTATCATCAGGCCCTCCAAACAAATTCTCTTTGAAGAAAAGAGAAGTGTCTTCAAAATATCCTTGCATGTTTTTAACATAAAATTCATTTCATCCCTGGCTGTCCCACAAACATACTGTCTATGAGAGGGAAAGATGGTCCCTTAAAGTTTTCTGAAGGGGAACCCTGACTTGCAGATCCTTTCTCAAGTATTTGTTTTTTTTGAGTCTCATATTTTTATTTATTTATTTATTTTTTAGTTACAAAGTACAATTTTTATTTTTTTAATTTTTTAATTTTTTTTTTAAAATTTTTTATTGGAGGCTAATTATTTTACAATATTATATTGGTTGGTTTTGCCATACATTGACATGAATCCGCTGCGGGTGTATTGAGATTAGCGTGTGTGCTGAGAAATCATGCCCACACTCTTAGTAAGGATCTGAGGGGAAGGTATTTTACTCAAATACCAGTCCCCCCCCCCTTTTTTTTTTGCCTCACTTTCAGTAAAATTATGACTTTCTCAGAGAATACCTTAATAATAAATGTGAGTCATTTTGCTTGAACACTAATACTGGGTTTTCAACTGCAATAAAAGAAGATATATCTAAACTGTTATCGTTTCTGAAAGCTATGTCAGGGCCAGTGCCTACAATATAGAAATTCTGTGTTGGACGAACACAACAATTAGTTAACAACTAACAAACAAATTGTTAATTTGTTAACGGTTAACACATTAATTAGTTTTAATTACGAGCTAGTTCAATTTTCAGGTGAATTGATATCCTACTTCCCCAGCATGGCATGATAGCTAGTGTTACTGCAACTTGAGAAGTTACTAGAAAGTGTTTTTACCCTTCTTGTAGCTGATTATCAACAGATCATACCAGGTTTAAGGAAAAGGCTCACTTCTCTTCCAAGTGGAAGGAGTTCTCATGCTTGGATTACACATCTCTCCAGAAGGCTGAGGAAGCATTTCACTTTTTATTCTTTTTTTTTTTTTCTCACCTGCACATGTTCAGTTTGTTTCATTAAACAATGTGTAGATACACAAATAGCTTTATTGAGATAAGCACACCTGTCTTTCTCCAACATTTTTAGATGGTGTGCCAGGCACTAGGGTGACCGGCTGCCCTGGCTTGCCTGAGACTGAGGGCTTTTTCTTGAATGCTGGACTTCCAGCGCCCAAACCAGGAAATTCTTTGGCCAACCGAGAAGGTTGGTGACCTGAGTTCAGGAAAGTTGTTCCTATATGAGATTGCAAAAGCTTTCCATTCCACAAGAGTTAATTCTGGACTTACGGAGTTAAGGCAGGGGGAGGGATTTGGGAAGATAATGTAATATTTCTCAAAGATAATAAAGGAGTGAAAATAATCAATTCAGTCAACAGGTATGAGAATGCATCAGGTGACAAGGTCAGAGGTAACAGGAAAAGTATGAAGAGAGGAGACTATTAATAATCATAATCTTAGATTCTATACTTTTATTCTGGGTCCCAGGATCTATTCCAAGTGTTAATTAAACGATTGGGTTTGTATCTCAAGCTGAACAATAATGAAAAAAGTTATGAGTAATATTTGCCCTATTTATTTTTATTTGCTTGACATACAAAAAAAAAAAAAAAGCCAACCCACAACAGGCTGTAAATTATTGTGTAATACTTCATTAGATGTGAGACAGATGGCTGGAATCCAGTTACACATAATTCCAGTTTCAGCCTATGGAATTACAGTTCTGAGAGAAGTGTACATTTGTATGTGAAGTCTGGTGTTCAGACCAAAAGTTTTTGGAATTTTAGTTCTTTGATTCAACACAAAATTACTTGCTTTCAGACAAGTTCCTTAAACTTAGTGCCACAGTTTTCTGATTTTTTGACTTGAGAGAGCAAAATTAGCTTTCAACTTCTAGGCTGAACAGTTTTGGACAGTCTGTAGTAGTGGCTACAATTAGTGGCTATTTGAAGTGAGGATAGAAGATAAGTCAACATTGTGTGCATGCTAAGTCGCTTCAGTTGTGTTCAATTCTTTGTGACCCTATGGACTGTAGCCCGCCAGTCTCCTCTGTCCATGGGATTTTCTAGGCAAGATTACTGGAGTGGGTTGCCATGCCCTCCTCTAGAGGATCTTTCTTACCCAGGGATCAAACCCGAGTCTCTTATGTCTCCTGCATTGGCAGGTGGCTTCTTTACCACTAGTGCCACCTGGGAAGCCCAAACTATATCGTTGGTATCATTATCTGCTCCCAAACTATCTAGTCCTATTTGCTACTAGCAGTGTGGCATGGGAGTCAACACATGTATCCTGAAACTAGCATGGGTTCAAAACCTTGCTCTGTCACTATATAAACTCTATGACCTCGGGCACATTACTTAATCTCTCTGTGCCTCAGTTTCTTCTTTTGCAAAATTGGGCTATTATTAATAATATATACGGATGGGGTAAATATATGTAAAACACTGAGAATAATGCCATGCACAGAGTCTCTTATTATTATTTCTGTTGTCATTGTTATTATTCCTTCACATATGTTCCTTGCTCTAGGTTTCATGTTTTCTTTCATATCTACATACCATGCTGACTCTTTTTTTAAAAAAAAAAAATGTTTTGCTTGTGTTAAACTCTCTACATGCAACATAATATTTTTTCCTGGTTTCCCAAACAATATCCATTTAAAAATGACTATTTCAATTCTGATCTCTTATGTGGGGCCTTCACAAAGCTCTCCTTTTGATAATTTCCTTTATAATTACTACTTGGACCCTGCAGTTCATCTTTCAACTCTCTGTTGTTTGGTGTGTGCTAATGTTATCTGTTCTGTTGATATGAAAACTTTTTGACAAATGGGGCAATGTCTTGTCTATTATATTGTATGTTTTATAGCCTCTAGTATGTTTCTAACTAAACAGGTGATTGATTCTTATCAGTGAACCTGTGCCTAAATTTGATCCTTTGATTCTCCCACTATATTTGAGACATAAAAGCATTGGTTAAATCACGTCAAGAATCACTCTCACATATTCTTGCTGATTTTACACTATTTAGGAGCAGTTCTGTATTTGTGGTATAATGTCATTTAAAGGTCATTTTTTTCATGCTTGGATCTAGAAATCAGTGTAAAAATGGTGTTTTTACATAAAGTTCATGTACATCACTGAACCACATTTCCTAAACTCTCATGAACATAGGGTGAATTATGATAAGAAAAATTTTTTAAATTTTATTTCAGAAATTTCCACATATACACAAAAGTAGAATAATATACTCAATTCCATGTAGCTGTCACCCAGTTTACACAATGACTTGTTGTTGTTGTTCAGTTTCTTAGTTGTGTCTGATTCTTTGCAGGCCCATGGACTGCAGCATGCCAAGGTTTCCTTTCCTTCACTATCTCCCCAAGTTTGCTCAAACTCATGTCCATTGACTCGGTGATGTCATTCAACCATCTTATCCTCTGTCATCCCCTTTCCCTCCTGCCTTCAATCTTTCCCAGCATCAGGGTCTTTTCCATTGAGTTGGCTCTTGGCATCAGGTGACCAAAGTATTGGAGCTTCAGCTTCAGCATCAGTCTTTCCGATGAATATTCAGGGTTGATTTCCTTTAGAATTTATCACCCAATTTGCACAATGATTAGCCTCTTTCCAATCTTGTTTCATCTATCCCACCCATTTATTTTTAGTCTGGAATGTAGAGGAGAAGGAAATGGCAACCCATTCCAGTATTCTTGCCTGGAAAATCACATGGACCGAGGAGCCTGGCAGGCTACAATACATGGGGTCGAAAAGAGTTGGACACGACTGAGTGACTTCACTTCACTTCACTTCATATTAAAGAAAATTCATCATATTTTGTCTATAAATAGTTCAGTATGCATTATTAACAGTTGAAGACATATAAAAATAATTTGTTTAAAAAACCAATAAAGAGTTCTCAATACTATGCTAAAATCATCAAATCTTTTCTTTCAATCTTACAACTTTAATAATATAACTTTGCTCTATTCTACCCCAAAGATATAAGTAAACCTATAAAAATAGATGTTCCTAGTGGATGATAGGAATATATGTGAAACATGAAGGATATTTTACTATCTCACCTGTAATCTTTGAAGTACAGCAGAAACCTTGTTTTGATAGAAAACACTGTATCATGATTTCAAAGTGATAGATTACTATAATAATCAATTGGAAAGTAAGTATTTATTTCATTTGAATATCCTTTCAGCTCTATGATATTTTTGGATATGTTAAATTAAATGTAGAGTGGGTCATTCCAGGTTCATGATACAATATAGCTCATCAGTCTATTATAATAAGGCCATTTTTCTAGGGAAGTTAGCACCTGATGCCTTTAATGATTAGATGACACTATTTCACAAGTGATTGTGATAGAATTCCCTCCTAAACTGATCATAAAGTACACCAGAGGTGTAAAGGTAGATCTTTAAACACCTATTTATCTTATTCAGTTTACTAAGCACTGTCCATACAAATGGTACTCATTGGTTTATAAATGAAAAAGTTATGTTTTGTTGTACTTTTTTATTTTGTGGTAACTACTTAGTTTACTTTATATCAATTATATCTCAAATAAGCGATTTTAAACTTTACAGTGAGATACTACTATATCTATTACCAGAGGGGGCCCCCTTCTAGGTGAGAGTGGGCTCTTGTCTAACACTCAGAAATGAATTGTCCAAGGAGATATGGACTAACAAAGCAAGATTTTATTGGGAAGAGGCACCTGAGCTGAGAGCATCAGGGTAAAGGAACCCAGGAGGTCTCTTGAGTGTTAAGGTAATGGGGTTAGTTTCTGAGTTGTCTCTGGCTAGTATGCTTGTGCCCCTATTTGGTGTGACTCAGGATCTTTCCTGTTGGCGTATGCATCTCTCAGCCAAGTTGGATTCTAGCATGAGGGTTTCTGGGAGGCTCACAGGGCATGTTATTAATGGCTGATGTCTCTTTCCTTCTTTTGGCCTCTTCTGAATTCTTATGGCTGATGGTAGCTTGTCAGTTCTGTGTTCCTTATCAGGACTTACTGTTGTGAGCAAACTCAACAAGCAGTTATTATAGTGCCTGGCCAACGTGCGTAGTTTTGGTCAATGGTTCCGTAACACATTTACCATGATGGTTAACTTGAAAAAAAAAAAAAAAAAAGAAGCAGGCCATATCAAGTACTAGAGAGGATGCAGAGCAGTTGGAACCATTCTATACTGCTGGTTGGAGTGCACACTGGTACAGACACTTTGGAAAACTGCTGGGCAGTTTCTTATGATGTTGATCATGCACTTACCGAATGTGACAGTAGAGTGAACTCTGGGAGTTGGTGATGGACAGGGAGGCCTAGAGTGCTGTGATTCATGGGGTCGCAAAGAGTTGGACAAGACTGAGCTATTGAACTGAACTGAACTGAACTGAACTGAAAGGATGTAATTGGAGAAGGCAATGACACCCTACTCCAGTACTCTTGCCTGGAAAATCCCATGGATGGTGGAACCTGGTAGGCTGCAGTCCATGGGGTCGCTAAGAGTCGGACAGGACTGAGCGACTTCACTTTCACTTTCATGCATTGGAGAAGAAAATGGCAACCCACTCCAGTGTTCTTGCCTGGAGAATCCCAGGGACGGGGGAGCCTGGTGTGCTGCCGTCTATGGGGTCCCACAGAGTCAGACACGACTGAAGTGACTTCTCAGCAGCAAAGGATGTAATGCCATCCCAGGTGGAGCAGTGATAAAGAATCCGCCTGCAATGCAGGAGACACAGGTTAGATCTCTAGGTCAGGAAGATCCCCTGGAGAAGGGAATGACAACCCACTCCAGTATTCTTGACTAGAGAATTCCATGAACAGAGGAGTCTGGTGGGCTATAGTCCATGGGGTTGCAAAGAGTCGGACACAACTGAGTTCACACACACACACAAAGGATGTGAACTTATATTTACCTCTAAATGTGTACACACATTTCAACAGCTTTATATAATCATCAAAAATTGGAAACAGTTCAATTTCCTTCAACAAGTCACTGGATAAACTGGAATATTAATCACTTAAAATGAAGAAAAAAGTTACTAATATAGCAAACAACACTCACACATTATGTGCGTGTTTCATTATGCAAAATGAAAGCAACCAGACTGAGAAGATTTTATATTATATGATGACATGTGTGATATTTTGGAAAAGGCAATGTTATAGAAATAGCATACAGATCAGTGGTTGGAGGGAGAAACTGACTTCAAAGATCATCATAATGTAATTTTGGAGAGTGCTGGAACTGTTCTCTATGTTGATTATTGTGATGGTTACATATCTGTATGCATTTTCAAAACTCATAGACGTATACTCCAAATTGTACTCTATGTTTAATTATACTATATGCATATTTTAAGTGTGAATTAAAATGTAATAAAAATATATTTATCTAAGAATACTGGGATACATTTGTGTAGCACAGGGAACTCAATTCAGTGCTCTGTGACAACCTAGGGAGGTGGGAAGGGAGGTTTAACAGGGAGGGAATATGTGCGTGTGTACACACTAAATTGCTTCAGTTGTGTCGGACTTTTTGCAACCCTATAGACTATAGCCTGCCAGACTCTTTCGTCCATGGAATTCTCCAGGCAAGAACACTAGAGTGGGTTGCCATACTCTCCTCCATGGGATCTTTTAGACCCAGAGATCAAACCCTTGCCTCCTGCGGCTCCTGCATTGCAGGCGGATTCGTTACTGCTGCATCACCAGGGAAGCCCTGAGGGAGAGGATATATTTGTACTTATAGTTCAGTTCAGTTCAGTCGCTCAGTCGTGTCCGACTCTCTGCGACCCCATGAATCACAGCACGCCAGGCCTCCCTATCCATCACCAAATCCCTGAGTTCACTCAAACTCATGTCCACAGAGTCGGTGATACCATCCAGCCATCTCATTCTCGGTCGTCCCCTTCTCCTCCCGCCCCCAACCTTTCCAAGCATCAGAGTCTTTTCTAGTGAGTCAACTCGTCGCATGAGGTGGCCAAAGTATTGCAGTTTCAGCTTTAGCATCAGTCCTTCCAATGAACACCCAGGATCGATCTCCCTTAGAATGGACTGGTTGGATCTCCTTGCGGTACAAGGGACTCTCAAGAGTCTTCTCCAACACCACAGTTCAAAAGCATCGATTCTTCGGCGATCTGCATTCTTCACAGTCCAACTCTCACATCCATACATGACCACAGGAAAAACCATAGCCTTGACTAGACGGACCTTTGTTGGCAAAGTAATGTCTCTGCTTTTTAACGTATTATCAAGGTTGGTCATAACTTTCCTTCCAAGGAGTAAGCGTCTTTTAATTTCATGGCTGCAATCAGCATCTGCAGTGATTTTGGAGCCCAAAAAAATAAAGTCTGACACTGTTTCCACTGTTTTTCCATCTATTTCCCGTGGAGTGATGGGACCAGATGCCATGATCTTTGTTTTCTGAATGTTGAGCTTCAAGCCAATCTTTTCACTGTCCTCTTTCACTTTCATCGAGAGGCTTTTGAGTTCCTCTTCAGTTTCTGCCATAAGGGTAGTGTCATCTGCATATCTGAGATTATTGATATTTCTCCCAGCAATCTTGATTCCAGCTTGTGCTTCTTCCAGCCCAGCGTTCCTCATGATGTACTCTGCATATAAGTTAAATAAGCAAGGTGACAATATACAGCCTTGATGAACTCCTTTTCCTCTTTGGGACCAGTCGGTTGTTCCATGTACAGTTCTGACTGTTGCTTCCTGACCTGCATACAGGTTTCTCAAGAGTCAGGTCAGGTGGTCTGGTAGTCCCATCTCTTTCAGAAGTTTCCACAGTTTATTGTGATCCACACAGTCAAAGGCTTTGGCATAGTCAATGAAGCAGAAATAGATGTTTTTCTGAAACTCTCTTGCTTTCTCCATGATCCAGCGGATGTTGGCAATTTGATCTCTGGTGCCTCTGCCTTTTCTAAAACCTGCTTGAACATCTGGGAGTGCACGGTTCACATATTTCTGAAGCCTGGCTTGGAGAATTTTGAGCATGACTTTACTAGCTTGTGAGATGAGTGCAATTGTGCGGTAGTTTGAGCATTCTTTGACATTGCCTTTCTTTGGGATTGGAATGAAGACTGACCTCTTCCAGTCCTGTGGCCACTGCTGAGTTTTCCAAATTTGCTGGCATATTGAGTGCAGCACTTTCACAGCATCATCTTTCAAGACTTGAAATAGCTCAACTGGAATTCCATCACTACCACTAGCTTTGTTCGTAGCGATGTTTTCTAAGGCCCACTTGACCTCACATTCCAAGATGTCTGGCTCTAGGTCAGTGATCACATTATCGTGACTATCTTGGTCGTGAAGATCTTTTTTGTACAGTTCTTCTGTGTATTCTTGCCACCTCTTCTTAATATCTTCTGCTTCTGTTAGGTCCATACCATTTTTGTCCTTTATGGAGCCCGTCTTTGCATGAAATGTTCCCTTGATATCTCTAATTTAGATACATGTTATTATTCAGCAGAAACCAACACAACATTGTAAAGCAATTATCTTCCAATTTAAAATAAATAAATAAAATACATATATTTAGCTAGGAATATTGTGTGGTCCAGATCACCTGACCTGCCTCTTGAGAAACCTGTATGCAGGTCAGGAAGCAACAGTCAGAACTGTACATGGAACAGACTGGTTCCAAATAGGAAAAAGAGTACGTCAAGGCTGTATATTGTCACCTTGCTTATTTAACTTATATGCAGAGTACATCATGAGGAACGCTGGGCTGGAAGAAGCACAAGCTGGAATCAAGATTGCTGGGAGAAATATCAATAACCTCAGATATGCAGATGACACTACCCTTATGGCAGAAAGTGAAGAGGAATTCAAAAGCCTCTTGATGAAAGTGAAAGAGGAGAGTGAAAAGGTTGGCTTGAAGCTCAACATTCAGAAAACAAAGATCATGGCATCTGGTCCCATCACTTAATGGGAAATTGACGGAAAAACAGTGGAAACAGTGTCAGACTTTATTTTTTTGGGCTCCAAAATCACTGCAGATGCTGATTGCACTCATGAAAAAATTAGAAGATGCTTAGTCCTTGGAAGGAAAGTTATGACCAACCTTGATAATATGTTAAAAAACAGAGACATTACTTTGCCATCCAAAGTCCATCTAGTCAAGGCTATGGTTTTTCCCGTGGTCAGGTATGGATGTGAGAGTTGAACTGTGAAGAATGCAGATCACCGAAGAATTGATGCTTTTGAACTGTGGTGTTGGAGAAGACTCTTGAGAGTCCCTTGGTCTGCAAGGAGGTCCAACCAGTCCATTCTAAAGGAGATTAATCCTAGGTGTTCATTGGAAGGACTGATGCTAAAGCTGAAACTGCAATACTTTGTCCACCTCATGCGACGAGTTGACTCACTGGAAAAGACTCTGATGCTGGGAAAGGTTGGGGGCTGGAGGAGAAGGGGACGACAGAGAATGAGATAGCTGGATGGCATCACCGACTCTGTGGACATGAGTGTGAGTGAACTCCGGGAGTTGGTTATGGACAGGGAGGCCTGGCGTGCTGTGATTCATGGGGTCGTGGAGAGTCGGACATAACTGAGTGACTGAACTGAACTGAACTGATTGTGTGGTCCTGTCAGACAATTCACCTAATATATCATATGGAAAAGTAATTGAATGACATATGCTATGAAATGGAAAGTTGATTAGATCACGTTATTTAATATATACAATCATCTTCTAGTAGCTACACACAAAATATAATCGAATAAAATAGAAATAAAGCAGCAATTTAGGCTAAGATACAATTGCAGCAAGCAGATATGAAATATTAAAAGCCTAAATATGATCAACATTATTTTTGATAGAAAGATACAAGAAAAAAGTTAAGCAACAACTCTTTTGCCTTTTCATCTCATGGGATGAGATGGTTGGATGGCACCACTGAATCAATGGACATGAGTTTGAGCAAACTCCAGGAGAGAGTGAAGGACAGGGATGCCTGGCATGCTGCAGTTCATATGATCATAAAGATTGGGACATGACTTAGAGAATGAACAGCAACAGCAGTTTTAAAAAAATTACTAAATATAGTCGAGAATAAAATTATGAGTATAATTGATAAAATATTTTACTGAATTCAAAGTTTGCACCATCACTCACATACACTAAATATAGAAGAAAGACATACATGAAAACTGGGTTTGATCCCTGAGTTGGGAAGATCCCCTGGAGCAGGGCATGGCACCTCACTCCAATATTATTGCCTAGAGAATCCCCATGGACAGAGGAGCCTGGTGAGCTCCAGTGTATGGGGTTGCAGAGTCGGAAACAATTGAGCAAATAAACATAGCACAGAGGTAAAAAATTAATGAGTTTTTCTAAACACTAATTAATGAGTCTGAGATATAATAACATACTGTTCTTGTATGGAATATACATTGCAGAAATGTGATAGAATTTTCTCTCATGTACCTACAAGCCATATCATATTTTCTTTCTTTACATTTCAATTCTGAGGATTTTGTGGATAACTTACATATAGGTAGGATCAGTGGGACAATGATGATCCAGAAACAGACCTTTCATCTTGCCAATCACCCATGCAAGATGGGGCATGTTTTGTTGTACTTTTAAAGTTACAGTTTAATAGGACACTGGTTTGAGCAACATATAGTTTGTAAATCTTAAGACAACAATGTTATATAAGGAGGCACATTATGAAAATTGTTAGGGACATGCATATTTCTTACAACAACCAATGGATAGTTCTGTTGCTTAAATCTAAGCCAAACAATTATGAGAAATAAAACTGAGGAGTTAAAGTTGTTAATAACTCATGCATTATACCTGTAGTTTGGATACATATATTGTTTATATTCATTTCCCTACAGTTGGGGTGAGCTGTAAAGATAGACAGATATACAAATCCCCACGAGTAGCATAAATCCATGAAGGCAACATCGGCTCTAACTGACTGGAGTGAAATGTACCTGACTGGCTGTCAGTTCTCTTTGTAAGTTAGGGTTCAGTGAACTCCCAGTTTGGAATCTTCTAGGATGAACCGAATTCAAATAAAAACTTCCCTGTAGGCAGTTAAAACTGAACTATGTCTGTCTTTCAGTGATTTTTGTTCTGATATTTTTCTTCATATTTGTAGATACTTCCTCTGTGAATATTTTAGCTTTGCAGACATTTTGCCCAATAAACTGTTCAAGTTTGTGTCTTGATTCCTTGCCATTAGTTTGTATCAAAGCTTGCATGTATTCCTATATTCTTACGGAATTAACTTTAGGCTTTTATTTTCTTTTCATTGTGTGAATTGGATGAAAACAGTGCCATTCTTCAAAGTGAGAAGGTTTTATTTGGAAGATTCCTTTGAAATTACTTTATTATAGATTCTAGAATTGCCCGACTAGTCATTTCTAGAATATAATTCCCAAGAAATTTCTTCCAATAAAGTGAATTATGTATTACCAGCACATCTTTTTTTCCTTGAATGGCAAATAGAAGAAAAAAATAAAGAGGATTTTAACTTCAATTTTGAAGAAAAATTGTTTGGTTTGGTGGTCTGAAATTCAATCTATGATCATGGGTGCTTTGAGTAAAAAAAATTCAGGACTTCTGCTTCTCCCCACCTCATTTTTCAGGCCCTGACAATGTTTTTATTTTTATTTTTTTAAATATTATGAGAATATACATTCTGAGTAATGCTTATCATGAACATTTAAAAGACAAATGGCACATCCAAGGTAAAAATAAAGGAAAGCAACTCAATAGCATTCTGTCAGAGAGTTGGATTTTATGGTCTCACGAGAGTATTTAGAAAAGTCAATCATGGAACTATCAAAGCTATACACAAGACAGGGCTGAGAAAATGTTTTCCAATAGATCTTTTAATCTACAAACTTTAGGTCACATTTCTTTTGTGCTTATACATGTTAGGTATATTTGACAGATAGGCTCAAAGATGGAGAGTCGTTATTAATATGGAAAGCCAAGGCCATGATAGGCAGTTGGCTTATCCTGTGACTACTTCTACAACCTATGGTTTGGTTTGGTTGCTAAGTCATGTCTGACTCTTATGACCCCCTATACGGTAGACTGCCAGCATCTTCTGCCCATGGAATTCTCCAGGCAAGAATACTGGAATGAGTTGCCATTTCTTTATCCAGGGGATCTTCCTGACCCAGGGATCAAAGTTGTGTCTTTTGCTTTACAGGCAGTCTCATGTATTGCAGGTGAATTCTTTATCAACTGAGCCACAAAGTAAGCCCTCTAAAACCTATACCAGTAACTGATTCCACTTAGCCTCCATTTTCTAAACAAGAAAGGGCAACAATATCAATTGTTGTCACAGCAAGATAAATATAATTGGTGTGCAACTGTCATGAGATAGTCAGCAAAATTCCAGCTACTTTCATTGTTGAGATGAAGAAGAAATGGAATTATGGTACCATGATGCTAGAAATTATCATGGAATATCTATCTATTGGTTTACATTGTAAAAGAATCATTAAATAAAATAGTTTAGAGAGAGTCTTAAAGATGACCATTTAAAAAGAAATTAGTAGCTTTTGGTCAAAACAGAAACAACAATAACAAGAAAAAATTAGAGTTCACAAAATTTTGGCTTTGAGGAGATAGTGGCATCAGGTAGGAAGCAATATTATGTAGTAAGAGAAGAAATCATTAATGATTTAAAGTTTAATAAAAAAGGTAGAAAGGAGGTAAGATGCTTTGGTTTTCTTGACAGTAGAACTATCCACTACATTCAGTTGGTCTTCACTTGATCAAACCCACTGGTTTGCAAATACTTTCCCAGTTTTAACACAGGCAGTCCCGAGTCCTTGGCAAAGTACTCTGTCCAGGTCAAAATCGTCCTCATTTTGGTCTTCATGACATTGTTTTGGTCTTCACAACACTGACTATGAGTTGGTCAAGATATGCGGTGGTGAATGGAAGTTCATAAGGCTTTTCATTTTCACAGTTAAAGCTGTAACTTTATTCTGTTGTTGTGGTTGTTCAATCGTTAAGTTGTATCTGACTCTTGAAACTTTCTGGTCTGCAGCAAACTAGGCTTCTCTGACCTCCAGTGTCCCGGAGTTCACTCAAATTCATGTCCATTGAGTTTGTGATGCTATCTAATCATTTCATTCCCTGCCACTCCCTTATCCTTTGGGCTACAATCTTTCTCAGCACCAGGGTCCTTCGCATCAGCTGAACAAAGTATTGGAGCTTCAGTATCATGATGAGTCCTTCCAATGAATATTCAGGGTTGATTTCCTTTAGGATTGACTGGTTTAATCTCCTTGCTGTCCAAGGGACTCTCAAGAGTCTTCTCCAACATCACAATTTAAAAGTCTCAATTCTTCAGGTCTCAGCTTTCTTTATGATCCAACTCTCACATCTGTACATGACTACTGGAAAAACTATAGTTTTGACTACATGAACCTTTGACATCAAAGTGACATCACTGTTTTAATA
Organism: Moschus berezovskii; assembly: GCF_049115385.1. Lineage (NCBI taxonomy): Eukaryota > Metazoa > Chordata > Mammalia > Artiodactyla > Moschidae > Moschus > Moschus berezovskii. Next base: position 84,627,841 of record NC_142488.1, on the reverse strand, counting down.
TGCTGTCTCAAGCGTCTTTTAACTTCATGGCTGCGGTCACTGTCTGCAGTGATTTTGGAGACGAAGGAAATAAAATCTGTCAGTACTTCTATTTTTTCCCCTTTTATTTGCCATGAAATGATGGGACTGGATGCCATTATCTTGGTTTTCTGAATGCTGAGTTTTAAGTCAGCTTTTTCACTCTCCTCTTTCACCCTCATCAAGAAGGATTTTAGTCCCTCTTTGCTTTCTGCCATTAGAGTAGAATCTCCTGCATATTTGATGTTGTTGATATTTCTCCCAGCAATCTTGATTCCAGCTTGTGCTTCATCCAGCTTGGCATTTTGCATGATGTACTCTGCATAGAAGTTAAATAAGCAGGGTGACAACATACAGCCTTGTATTCCTTTCCCAATTTTGAACCAGTCTATTGTTCCATGTCCGATTCTAACTGTTGCTTCTTGATCTGCAGACAGGAGTCTCAAGAGACAGATCCGTTCCATTCCGTTCCGTTCCATTGCTCAGTCGTGTCCGACTCTATGCGACCCCGTGGACTGTAGCCTACCAGGCTTCTCCGTCCATGGGATTCTCCAGGCAAGAATACTGGAGTGGGTTACCCTTTCCTTCTCCAGGGGATCTTCCCAACCCAGGGATCGAACCCAGGTCTCCCGCATTGGAGGCAGATGCTTTAACCTCTGAGCCACCAGGGAGATAAGGGACTGGTATTCCTGCCTCTTTAAGAATTTTCCAGTTGGTTGTGATTCACACAGTCAAAGGGTTTAGTGTAGTCAATGAAGCAGAAGTGTATGCTTTTCTGGAATTCTTTTGATTTTTCCAAGATCCAATGGATATTTGCAATTCGATCTCTGGTTCCTCTGCCTTTTCTAAATCCAGTTTGTATATCTGGAAGTTCTTGGTTCACGTACTGCTGAAGCCTAGCATGAAGGATCTTGAGCATCACCTTGCTAGTGTGTGAAATGAGCACAATTGTAAGGTAGTTTGATCTTTGGAATTGCCCTTCTTTGGTATTGGAATGAAAACTGACTTTGCCAGTCCTATGGCCACTGCTGACAATTCAAAATTTGCTGGCATATTGAGTACAGCACTTACACACCATCATATTTTAGGATTTTAAATAGCTCAGCTGGAATTCCATTGCCTCCACTAGCTTTGTTTGCAGTGATGCTTCCTAAGGCCCACTTGACTTCACATTCTAGGATGTCTGGCTCTAGGTGAGTGATCACACCATCATGGTTATCTGGGTCATTAAGATCATTTTTTATATAGTTCTTCTGTGTATTTTTGCCACCTCTTCTTAATATCTCTGCTTCTGTTAGGTCCTTACCATTTCTGTCCTTTATCATGACCATCTTTGCATGAAATGTTCATTTAATATCTCCAATTTTCTTGAAGAGATTTCTAGTCTTTCTCATTCTATTGTTTTCCTCTATTTCTTTGCATTGTTCATTTAAAAAGACCTTTCTGTCTCTCTTTTATATTCTCTGGAACTTTGCATTCAGTTGGGGATATCTTTCCCTTTCTCCCTTGCTTTTTGCTTTTTTTTTCTTCCTCGGCTACTTGTAAAGCCTCCTCAGACAACCAGTTTGCCTTCTTGCATTTCTTTTTCTTTGGGAAGGTTTTGGTCACTGCCTCCTGTACTGTGCTGTGAAACTCTGTCCATAGTTCTTTGGTCACTTTGTCTACCAGATCTAATCCCTTGAATCTATTCATCACTGCAGCTGTATAATCATAAGGATTTGATTTAGATCATACCTGAATGGACTAGTGTTTTCCCCTACCTTCTTCAATTTAAACCTGAACTTTGCAATAAGGAGCTCATGATCTGAGCCACAGTCAGCTCCAGGTCTTGTTTTTTCTGATTGTATACAGCTTCTCCATCTTTGACTGCAAAGAACATAACCAATCTGATTTCAGTATTAACTCTCTGATGATGTCCATGTGTATAGCTGTCTCTTGGGTTGTTATTAAAGGATATTTGCTATGATCAGCCTTTTCTCTTGACAAAATTCTGTTAGCCTTTGCCCTGCTTCATTTTGTACTCCAAGGCCAAACTTGGCCTTTTATTCCGCTTATCTCTTGACTTTCTATTTCTGCATTCCAATCTCCTATGATAAAAAGGACATCTTTTTTTTTTTTTTTTTTACTGTTAGTTCTAGAGGATGCTCTGGGCTTCCCAGGTGGTTCAGTGGTAAAGAATCCACTTGCCAGTACAGGAGATGGAAGAGATACTCATTCTATTCTTAAATCGGGAAGATCTTCTGGAGGGGGAAACGGCAACCACTCAAGTATTCTTGCCTGGAGAATCCCATGGACAGAGGAGCCGGGCAGGCTACAGTCCATGGGGTCACACAGAGTCGGGTACAACTGAGTGACTAAGCATGCACACTAGAAGGTATAGTAGGTCTTCATAAAACCAGTCAGTTTCAGCTTCCTCAGTTTCAGTGGTTTTGGCATAGACTTGGATTACTGTGATGTTGAATGGTTTGCCTTGGAAAGAACCGAGATCATTCTGTCATTTTTGAGGCTGAACCCTAGTACTGTATTTTGGTCTCTTTTGTTAACTATGAGGGCTACTGCATTTCTTCTAAGGGATTCTTGCCCACAATAGTAAATATAATGGTCATCTGAGTTAAATTTGCCCATTCCCATACATTTTAGTTCACTGATTCCTAAAATGTCGATGTTCACTCTTGCCATCTCCTCCTTGACCATGTCAATTTTACATTGATTCATGGACATAACATTCCAGGTTCGTATGCAGTATTGTTCTTTACAGCATCAGACTTTACTTTCACCACTAGACACATCCACAACTGAGCAATGTTTCCACTTGGCCTATCCACTTCATTCTTTCTGGAGCTATTAGTAATTGCCCTCTGCTCTTCCCTAGTAGCATATTGGACACCTTCTGACCTGGTGTGGGAGGGTGGGGGGAGGGGACTCATCTTTAGGTGTCATATTGTTTTCTTTTTCATACTGCTCACCGGGTTCTGCAGGCAAGAATACTGGAGTGGGTTGCCATTTTCTCCTCAGGTAGACCATGTTTTGTCAGAACTCTTCAGGACAGGTATATTTTCTGGTAATGAAATACCATTTTCACAATTTTGTATTAAAAGTGTTTGCTGGATAGATGTACACAGCACTTCTTGTGCTCTCTAGTGGATATTTCCAGAAGTGTTAGGATGGGATTATGTCATACAGAAGTGAGACAGTGATCTGGAGACCGCGGCGGAGAATATTAATGATAATAAACGTCTCTGTTCAGTTCAGTTCAGTTGCTCAGTCATGTCTGACTCTGCGACCCCATGGACTGCAGCATGTCAGGCTTCCCTGTCCATCACCAACTCCTAGGGCTTGCTCAGACTCATGTCCATCCAGTCTGTGATGGCATCCAACCATTTCATCCTCTGTTGTCTCCCTCTTCTTCTGCCTTCAATCCTTCCCAGCATCAGGGTCTTTCCCAAGGAGTCAGTTCTTCACATCAGGTGGCCAAAGTATTGGAGTTTCAGCTTCAGCATCAGTCCTTACAATGAATATTCAGGACTTATTTCCTTTAGGATTGACGTCTAGGAGAAAAAAGCATCTAGAATAAACATCTAGGAGAAAGAAAAATACCAAACTGGTCTGCAAAGAGGTTTTGGATTTCTCCCTTGACCGCAGTCCCGCCCCACCCTTGGGGTTAGGGTGCCAGAGCTGTTAGGATGTGGGCGGTGTTAGGATGCTAGTGGGGAAGGAGCAGGTGCAGGCGGAGCTGGAATCCTGATATCCCCTTCCCCCACTTCCTCGCCAGCCATGGAGTCCCACCTCTGATTGACCCGCCGCCCTCCCTGAAGGCTAGTTAGGGAGACTTCAGCCTATAGACTGGCCAGGTCCTGTGGCTGCAGGTGGAGCAGCTGCTACACCATCAGCACTTGTGGTACCAAGATATCCTTGTGTTCCTCAGTAAGAGCTATGGCAACGTGCTCTGTGGTGATGTTGGATGGCCCCATTTGTCATCCAGTACACTGAGAGGAATAAGTTCTCCTACCAGGTGATTAAAGGCATCTTGCCCCTCCGCAGCCATGCTAATCCAGGTGAGGTGCTGATTCTCAGGGGCGAGGATGGGGATGTCTAGGGGGAATTGGTGCAGCATTCCTCCATGGAGTCAGTGGTCTAATGAGAGAATGAGGGCAATGTCATTCGAGTCTCTTAAGAAGTTCCTGCTGGGCATGTCCATTGACTGTGCTCTACTGTGCTTAGTCTCTCAGTCGTGTTTGACTCTTTACAACCGTATGGTATGTAGCCCACCAGGCTCCTCTGTCCATGGGATTCTCCCAGCAAGAATACTGGAGTGGGTAGCCTATCCCTTGTCCAGGGGATCTTCCCAACCCAGGGATCAAACTGGGGTCTCCTGCATTGCAGGTGGATTCTTTACCTGCTGAGCTACCAGGGAAGCCCATGACCCTTTGCTACTCCAGTTCAAAGCTCACCATATCCGTGGGTGGTTGTTTTGAGCTCCATGAAGCATAACCAGGATGTTTTTGATATCATTATCTCTGACTCCTCACACCCTCTGGGCCCTGTTGAGAACCTCTTCAAAAAGTCCTGTTACCAGCTCATGAAGAAGGCCTATTACCAGCTCATCCCTGAAAGAGGATGGTGTCCTTTGCTGCCAGGGTGAGTGTTAGTGGCTGAACCTGGACCTCATCAAGGAGATGCTGGTAGTTCTGCAAATCACTCTTTCTGGGCATGGGCTACGCTTCGTGCACCATCTCCACCTACCCTAGCAGCCAAATCGGCTTCATGTGCGTTTCTCATTACATGCTGAGTAGTATCAGTCATGTCCGAGTCTTTGAGACCCCATGAACTGTACCATGTCAGGTTCCTTTGTCCATGGAATTCTCCAGGCAAGAATACTGGAGTGGGTTGCTATGCACTTCTCCAGGAGATCCTAAATTGGCTTCATGCTGTGCGGCAAATATCCAAGCACCAACTTCTTGGAGCCCCTGAGGCAGTGGACACAGAAGCAGGTGGAACAGATGCAACTGAAATACTACAATTCTGATATGCACCTGTCAGCCTTCATCCTGCATGAGTTTGCCCACATGACCTCTGTGAACAGTGAGCCTCCAGGGTTCCTGGAACCCGCCAGCCCTAGACAAGACTCCTGCTGGCTCACTCCCCAACCCAGTGTTACAGGCTGCAAAACGCTGCCTGGCTTGCCCTCTTAGATGGAGTATCTTTCTCTTTGTGTGGCGTTCAGCTTCCAAGCCTATACCAGATGCCTGAAGCACCACCTCTGCCTTCTGTCACCCCTCACTGATCAAACATGTGTATCTAGAACAGCAATGAGAACAAAGTACTCTATTCCTTTGCAATGATCGCTGAGGAAGGCTTTCTTATCTCTCCTTGCTATTCTTTGGAACTCTGCATTAAGATGCTTATATCTTTCCTTTTCTCCTTTGCTTTTCATTTCTCTTCTTTTCACAGCTATTTGTAAGGCCTCCCCAGACAGCCATTTTGCTTTTTTGCATTTCTTTTCCATGGGGATTGTCTTGATCCCTGCCTCCTCTACAATAAAAACTATGGACAGAGGTTCATGACATTGTACAGGAGACAGGGATCAAGACCATCCAGTGGAAACAGTGTCAGACTTTAATTTTTTGGGCTCCAAAATCCCTGCAGATGCTGATTGCAGCCAGGAAATTAAAAGATGCTTACTCCTTGGAAGGAAAGTTATGACCAACCTGGATAGCATATTAAAAAGCAGAGACATTACTTTGCCAACAAAGGTCCGTCTAGTCAAGGCTATAGTTTTTCCAGTGGTCATGTATGGGTGTGAGAGTTGGACTGTGAAGAAAGCTGATCACCGAAGAATTGATGCTTTTGAACTGTGGTGTTGGAGAAGACTCTTGAGAGTCTCTTGGACTGCAAGGAAATCCAACCAGCCCATTCTAAAGGAGATCAGTCTTGGGTGTTCATTGGAAGGACTGAGGCTAAAGCTGAAACTTCAATACTTTGGCCACCTCATGTGAAGAGTTGACTCACTGGAAAAGGCTCTGATGGTGGGTGGGATTGGGGGCAGGAGGAGAAGGGGACGACAGAGAATGAGATGGCTGGATGGCATCACCGACTTGATGGAGATGAGTTTGGGTGAACTCCGGGAGTTGGTGATGGACAGGGAGGCTTGGCATGCTGTGATTCATGGGGTCGCAAAGAGTCAGACACGACTGAGCGACTGAACTGAACTGAGTGGGTCATTGCATAGTATATTTGAACCCAGAAGTTGAAATTGGGGCAGAAATGGTCTTCCTCACAGTATTCCCTTCCTTCACTTAAAGTGAATCTCTTGCCTGTTATCAAAAGAAAGGCAGAGCTCAAGAAAGGGAAAGGAGAAACAGAAGAAAACCACAAAAATGAAACAGGCAAGAGTTGTTCTAAATGCTCTTCATTCACTCAAAATTAGTACAGTGAAATTCAAACCCACTGAATAATAATCATGGCCCCATTTGCCTAGATTTCAAGTATCTTAAGCCTGAATAGGCATATGCTGTCTAGTACTCATGAGCCATGAGATGGAGGTGGAAATAATCCTGTTTGATAAAGATAAAAGATCTTGTAAAGGATTTTCTAGAGAACAGGCCCATGCTAGACTTTAAGCCTGCCTAGGAGATACAACCAGTCCGTTCCAAAGGAGATCAGTCCTGGGTGTTCATTGGAAGGACTGATGTTAAAGCTGAAACTCCAATCCTTTGGCCACCTCATGCGAAGAGTTGACTCACTGGAAAAGGCTCTGATGCTGGGAGGGATTGAGGGCAGGAGGAGAAGGGGACGACAGAGAATGAGATGGCTGGATAGCATCACCAACTCGATGGACATGAGTTTGAGTGAACTCCGGGAGTTGGTGATGGACAGGGAGGCCTGGCGTGCTGTGATTCATGGGGTTGCAGAGTCGGACACGATTGTGTGACTGAACTGAACTGAAGGCTCCAGAAAACCAAATGTAAAATATTGTGGTAACATACTTGGTCATGTACAGATCTGTTATATAAACATCCTGTATTAATTTTTGACTCACTTTTTCTCCCAAATTTGTGTAATAGTGTCAAATACATTAACATTGTAACATTTATGCCTGGATTCTGTCTTCTTGGCTTTATTTTTTTTTTAAGGGAAGCAGAAGAAATAAGGAGAAGATGGTGGAGGAATAGGACGGGGCCACCACTTTCTCCCCCACAAAATCAGCAAAAGAACATTTGAACGCTGAATAAATCCCACAAAACAACTTCTGAATACCAGCAGAGGACATCAGGCACTCAGAAAAGCAGCCCATAGTCGTTGAAAGGAGGTAGGAAATAGTATAAAAGATAAAAAGAGAGACAAAAGAGGGACGGACGGAGCTCTGTCCCGGGAAAGGAGGCTTAAAAAAAAAAAAAAAAGAGAAGTTTCCAAACACCTGGAAACACTGGCGAGTGGAACCTCAGAAAGCCACCTAACTGGGAGACAAAAGACATAAATAATTAAAACCCACAGACTAAGTGCCCAGAGGAAACTCTCAGTGAAGAAGCGGCACAGATGCCACACCCCCCACTAGCAGGTGGGGGCTGGGCAGGGAGACGCGGGTGGCGGTGCTTAGAGGGAGAACCGGGCTTGAACACCCCAGGGCACACTGAGGGCATGAACTTAAAATAGCGAAGCAGATGCTTAAAACAGCGAAGCCTGTAAAAAGCCCCAACCCAAGACTTGGCCGGCCCCGCTCACAGAACAAAGCACTGAGCAGAGCAAGCCAGCAGCGGGCGGCCCATCCCCCAACCCCTGCCGACACAGGCAGGGAAAGCAGCCAGCACCGGAAGGGGCAGCCGCATCCCCAGAGAGGCTTCCCATACCAAGCAGCAGGCAGGCTTCCTTGCTAACCAAGACTTCTTGGGTTCGGGCCGGTGGATATCCACCTGAGAAAGTGCACCAGTTGTACACCCAGAAAACTGAGAGACAGGGACTGGGGAGGCGATAAGTCGCAGCGACTGCACTCACCAAACGCCGGGTCACCTGAGCTGCTCAGACCGGGGAGGGCACAAAACGTAGGCCCAGCCAAGTCTGCGCATTTGTGGAGTACCCGAGGACCTGAACCTGAGCTGCCCAAACTTGGGAAGTGCATGCAACCCAGCACCGGCCGCAGACAGCTCCCGGCAGAGCAACCTAGAGCCTAAGCAGCATAAACAGGGAAAGCACACACGCCTCGAGCAGGAGCATTCCCAATGTAGCTGAGACACTGCGAGCACTCCCCACAGACGCCAGGGATACTTGTTAGCTGCGTTCCTCCCTCCTCACAGCAGGACTGAACAGGTGAGCCAGGGGAAAAAAAAAAGTGTCCACCACCGCATCCTGGTGTCAGGACGGGAATTAGACACAGAGGAGACCAGAAAACAGAAGACCTTTTTCAACAGAAAGAACTGCCTTGGAAATAACAGAGGGAGAAGTTTTGAGCCTACTGCAAGAATAAAACTGAAAACGAGAGTCAGAGGCTTAAGGCCAAATCCTGAGAACACCAGAGATCTCCTGTTCCAGAGAACATTAACTGATAGGTACTCATCAAATACCTCCATACATACACTGAAACCAGGCACCACCCAAGGGTCAACAAGATTCAGTGAAAGACATACTATGGAAACTATCCAGCAACACAGGAGAATAGCACTGAGCTTCAGTATACAGGCTGCCCAAAGCCACTCCAAACCCACTGACATCTCAAACTCATTACTGGACACTTCATTGCACTCCAGAGAGAAGAAATCCAGCTCCGCCCACCAGAACATCGACACAAGCTTCCCTAACCAGGGAACCTTAATAAGTCACCCATCCAACCCCACACACAATGAGGTAACTACATAATAAAGAGAACTCCACAAACTGCCAGAAGACGGAAAGGCCACCCCAAACACAGCAATATAAGCAAGATGAAGAGGCAGAGAAATGCCCAGCAAGTAAAGAAACAAGATAAGTGCCCACCAACACAAACAAAAGAGGAAGATATAGGGAACCTACCCAATGAAGAATTTCGAATTTTAATTGTGAAAATGATTCAAAATCTGGAAAGCAAATTAGAGTTACAGATAAATAAACTGGAGAAAAGGATTGAGAAGATGCAAGAAATGTTCAATAAGGAATTAGAGGAAATAAAAAGAGTCAATATATAACGAATAATGCAATAGATGAGAACAGAAACACTATGGAGGGAACAAACAGTAGAATAATGGAGGCAGAAGACAGGATAAATGAGCTAGAAGATAGAATTGTAGAAATAAATGAAACAGAGAGGGAAAAAGAAAAAAGAATTAAAAGAAATGAGGACAATATTAGAGACATATGGAACAATATTAAACACCCCAACATTCGAATCCTAGGAGTCCCAGAAGAAGAAGACAAAAAGAAAGACCATGAGAGAATACTTGAGGAGAAAATAGTTGAAAACTTCCCTAAAATGGGGAAGGAAATAATCACCCAAGTACAAGTAACACAGAGAGTCCCCAACAGGATAAACCCAAGGCGAAATACTCCAAAGCACATATTAATCAAATTAACAAAGATCAAACACAAAGAACAAATATTAAAAGCAGCAAGGGAAAAGTAGCAAATAACACACAAGGGCATCCCCATAAGGATAACAGCTGATCTTTCAGCAGAAACTCTTCACGCCAGGAGGGAATGGCAAGACATACTTAAAGTGATGAAAGAAATTAACCTACAGCCCAGATTATTGTACCCAGCAAGGATCTCATTCAAATATGAAGGAGAAATCATAGCTTAACAGAGAAGCAAAGGCTGAGAGAATTCAGCGTCACCAAACCAGCTCTCCAACAAATACTAAAGGATCTTCTCTAGACTGGAAATGCAGAGGGTGTATAAACTCGAACCCAAAACAATAAAGAAAATGACAACGGGATCATACTTATCAATAATCACCTTAAATGTAAATGGGTTGAATGCCCCAACCAAAAGTCAAAGGCTGGCTGAATGGACACAAAAACAGGACCCCCATATATGTTGTCTACAAGAGACCCACCTCAAAACGAGGGACACATACAGACTGAAAATGAAGGGCTTGAAAAAGATATTCCATACAAACAGAGACCAAAAGAAAGCAGGAATAGCAATACTCATATCAGATAAAATAGACTTTAAAACAAAGGCTGTGAAAAGAGACAAAGAAGGAAACTACATAATGATCAAAGGATCAATCCAAGAAGAAGATATAACAATTATAAATATTTATGCACCCAACATAGGAGCACCGCAATATGTAAGACAATTACTAACAAGGATGAAAGGAGAAATTAACAATAACACAATAATAGTGGGAGACTTTAATACCCCACTCACACCTATGGATAAATCAACTAAACAGAAAATTAACAAGGAAACACAAACGTTAAATGATACAATAGATTAGTTAGACCTAATAGATCTCTATAGGACATTTCACCCCAAAACAATGAATTTCACCTTTTTCTCAAATGCAAATGGAACCGTTTCCAGGATAGATTACATCCTGGGCCATAAATCTAGCCTTGGTAAATTCAAAAAACTGAAATCATTCCAAGCATCTTTTCTGACCACAGTTCAGTAAGATTAGATCTCAATTACAGGAGAAAAACTATTAAAAATGCCAACATATGGAGGCTGAACAACACGCTGCTGAACAATGAACAAATCTTAGAAGAAATTAAAAGAGAAATCAAAATATGCATAGAAATGAAAGAACATGAAAACACAACAACCCAAAACTGTGGGACACTGTAAAAGCAGTGCTAAGGGGGAAGTTCATAGCAATACAGGCACACCTCAAGAAACAAGAAAAAAGTCAACTAAATAACATAACTCTACATCTAAAAAAATAGAAAAGGAAGAAATGAAGAACGCCAAGGTTAGTAGAAGGAAAGAAATCTTAAAAATTAGGGCAGAAATAATGCAAAAGAAACAAAAGAGACCATAGCAAAAATCAGCAAAGCCAAAAGCTGGTTCTTTGAGAAGGTAAATAAAATTGACAAACCACTAGCCAGACTCATCAAGAAACAAAGGGAGAAGAACCAAGTCAATAAAATTAGAAATGAAAATGGAGAGCTCACACCGACAACACAGAAATACAAAGGATCATTAGAGAATACTATCAGCAATTATATGGCAATAAAATGAATAACTTGGAAGAAATGGACAAATTCCTAGAAACGTACACCTTGCCAAAACTGAACCAGGAAGAAATAGAAAATCTGAACAGACCCATCACAAGCACGGAACTAGAGGCTGTAATCAGAAATCTTCCAGCAAACAAAAGCCCAGGTCCAGACAGCTTCACAGTTTAATTCTACCAAAAATTTAGAGAAGAGCTAACACCTATTCTACTCAAAGTCTTCCAGAAAATTGCTGAGGAAGGGAAATTTCCAAACTCATTCTATGAGGTCACCATTACCCTAATCCCAAAACCTGGTAAAGATCCCACAAAATAAGAAAACTAGAGGCCAATATCACTGATGAACATAGATGCAAAAATCCTTAACAAAATTCTAGCAATCAGAATCCAACAACACATTAAGAAGATCATGCTCATGACCAAGTGGGCTTTATCCCAGGAATGCAAGGAATCTTAAATATCTGCAAATCAATCAACGTAATACACCACATTAACAAACTGAAAAATAAAAATCATATGATTATCTCAATAGATGCAGAGAAAGCCTTTGACAAAATACAGCATCCATTTACGATAAAAACCCTCCAGAAAGTGGGAATAGAAGGGACATATCTCAACGTAATAAAAGCTATATATGACAAACCCACAGCAAACATTATCTTCAATGGTGAAAAACTGAAAGCATTTCCCCTAAAGTCAGGAACAAGACAAGGGTGCCCACTCTCACCACTACTATTCAGCATAGTTCTGGAAGTTTTGGCTACAGCAATCAGAGCAGAAAAAGACATAAAAGGAATACAAATTGGAAAAGAAGAAGTAAAACTTTCACTATTCGCTGATGACATGATCCTCTACACAGAAAACCCTAAAGACTATACCAGAAAATTACTAGAGCTAATCAATGAACACAGTAAAGTTGCAGGATATAAAATCAACACACAGAAATCCCTTGCATTCCTATACACTAATAATAAGAAAATAGAAAGAGAAATTAAGGAAACTATTCAATTCACTGTTGCAACGAAGAGAATTAAATACTTAGGAATATATCTACCTAAGAAAACAAAAGACTTGTACATAGAAAACTATAAAACACTAGTGAAAGTAATCAAAGAGGACACCAATAGATGGAGAAATATACCGTGTTCGTGGAATGGAAGAATAAATATTGTAAAAATGAGTATACTACCCAAAGTATTGCAATCCCTATCAAGCTACCAACGATATTTTTCACAGAACTGGAACAAATAATCTCACAATTTGTATGGAAATACAAAAAACTTCGAATAGCCAAAGCAATCTTGAAGAAGAAGAATGGAACTGGAGGAATTAACCGGCTGGACTTCAGGCTTTACTACAAAGCCACAGTCATCAAGACAGTATGATACTGGCATAAAGACAGAAATATAGATCAATGGAACAAAATAGAAAGCCCAGAGTTAAATCCACGCACCTATGGACACCTTATCTTTGACAAAGGATGCAAGAATATTCAATGGAGAAAAGATGCTGGGAAAACTGGTCAGCCACTTGTAAAAGAATGAAACTAGAACACTTCCTAACACCACACACCAAAATAAACTCAAAATGTATTAGAGATATAAATGTCAGACCAGATTCTATAAACCTCCTAGAGGAGAATGTAGGCAAAACACTCTCCAACATAAATCACAGCAGGATCCTCCAAGACCCACCTCCCAGAATATTGGAAATAAAAGCAAAAATAAACAAATGGGACCTAATTAAAATCAAAAGCTTCTGCACAGCAAAGGAAACTATAAGCAAGGTGAAAAGACAGCCTTCAGAATGGGAGAAAATAATAGCAAATGAAGCAACTGAAAAAGGATTAATCTCCAAAATATACAAGCAGCTCCTGCAGCTCAATTCCAGAAAAATAAATGACCCAATCAAAAAATGGGCCAAAGAACTAAACAGACATTTCTCCAAAGAAGACATAAAGATGGCTAACAAACACATGAAAAAATGCTCAACATCCCTCATAACCAGATAAATGCAAATCAAAACCACAATGAGATACCATTTCACACCAGTCAGAATGGCTGCTATCCAAAGTTTACATGCAATAAATGCTGGAGAGGGTGTGGAGAGAAGGGAACCCTCTTACACTGTTGGTGGGAATGCAAACTAGTACAGCCACTATGGAGAACAGTGTGGAGATTTCTCAAAAAACTGGAAATAGAACTGCCATATGATCCAGCAATCGCACTCCTGGGCATACACACCGAGGAAACCAGAATTGAAAGAGACACATGGACTCCAATGTTCATTGCAGCACTGTTTATAATAGCCAGGACATGGAAGCAACCTAGATGTCCATCTGCAGATGAATGGATAAGAAATCTTTGGTACATATACATAATGGAGTATTTTTCAGCTATTTAAAAGAATGCATTTGAATCAGTTCTAATGAGGTGGATGAAATTGGAGCCTACTATACAGAGTGAAGTAAGCCAGAAAGAAAAACATCAATACAGTATACTAACGCTTATATATGGAATTTAGAAAGATGTTACCCTTAACCCTGTATACGAGACTGAAAAAGAGACATAGGTATATAGAACAGTCTTTGGGACTCTGTGGGAGAGCGTGAAGTTGGGATGATTTGGGAGAATGGCATTGTAGCATGTATATTATCATATGTGAAATGAATCACCAGTCCAGGTTCGACGCATGATACAGGATGCTTGGGGCTGTGCACGGGGATGACCTGGAGGGAGGATATGGGCTAGAGGGAGGTGGGAGGAGGGTTCAAGAAAGGGAACACATGTACACCTGGGGCGGATTTGTGTCAATGTATAGCAAAATCAACCAATATATTAATGTAAGTTAATTTGCCTCCAATAAAATAAGAAAAAAATGAAAAAAAAAAAAAAAGGGAAGCAGAAGGTAACAGTGGTGGGACTTGGAAATATTTGCTACCTAGGAGGAGTCTCTCTGACCGTACATAGTTTTGCAAGCTGATATGCCTCCCAGGTGGTTGCTAGTGATAAAGAATCTGCCTGCCAATGCAGGAGACATAAGAGATGCAGGTTCAATCCCTGGGTCAGGAAGATCCCCTGGAGAAGGGCATGGCATCCCATTCCAGTATTCTTGCCTGGAGAACCCCATTGGCAGAGGAGCTTGACAGGCTACAGTCCGTAGGGTTGCAAAGAGTTGGATACAACTGAAGTGATTTAGTGTGCACCCATGCACAAGTCTTCCAACACCTACTAGGTGATCTGCCAAATCTGAAATTTTTTCATTATTCAACTATATGTTTTATGATGTACAGTTTGCCCGCTACCTCATTAGATCTTGCCTTTCTTTATGGAAACTATGAGAAGATCTATATTTCTTGCCTGAGATGTAGGTATATATAACTTTTTATTGGCTTAAAAATTGATGTAACAGTAGAGATTATGAGCTATAACCATTTTCCCCACTATACTGGTGATCTTTCTTGGAATGTGGAAGAGGAAAACTCCTTGATTGATTCATCAAATAGGTATTCAAAGCATGACTGCTACATGCTAAAGGGTTCACAATTCTAGAGTGCACCTTATGAAGTTTTTTGGTATTTAGAGATATACAAAAATACCTTTTTTAAAGTTTATGATGTTAAAACTATAATAAAGCCAGAAATCAACACCCATTCAAAATTGCTAGTCAAACTTTGTCAATAAAGGCAATTATATTTTATAGTATAGTATTTAGATAGAAATTATATATATGACATGGATGTTTGTGTGGTTGTGTTTAGGTTTTCTTATATTTTGGGGACAGATAGACAGTTTCACAGTATTTGTATGTTGTAAAAATAGCTGAAACTAAATTGTAAGCTTTAAAATTGTCCCAGTTTTGCTTGACTGAAAGGACATGTAATAAGGGTTTGTATGTAGAGGCCATAAACCAAGTTATTAAACATATGATTAGCAAGACAAAGTCATCTAGTTCATGATCCTATTGTTTGACGATGTTTATTAATTCTCCACTGTATGCTAAACTTTAGGGCTTCCCTGGTGGCTCAGTGGTAAAGAACCCACCTGCTAGTGCAGGAGACACAGTTTAGATCCCTGGGTCGGTAAGATCTCCTAGAGAAGGAAATAGCAACCCACTCTAGTATTCTTGCCTGAGGAATCCCATGTAGCAGCAGACCCACAAAAGGGTTGAGCATGACTTAGCAACTAAAGCAAAAACAACAATGCTAAACTTTAAGGAACATTCTTTTTGAAAAAAACCTTCAGTCAGAAAATGGAAAAAAATGTTTAAATTCAGCTATGAATGCTAGATCACTATGGGTTTGGGAAAAAAAACCCACTATACTATCTATAAATTCACTAAATGAAATTTGTGCTACCTTTGGTTAGACAATTAGTGGAGAAGAAAATAAGTGAGAACTTGGATTTGGGACATTCTAGTAATTCATGTGACCTGATTAATCTCTTACACAGCACTCATTTAAATAATTTGCTCACACTAATTTTAGATCTCTAATTTGCTCATACTTTGCGTGTAGAAACTGATTATGACTGTCATATCCATGAAGTGATACAGAACTAAGAAACTTCAACTCAGATCTCAAAATTAGTAGGCATGTATGAATTTGAAATCTGCTTATCTTAATGTAGCTCCAGTGGTTTGAATGTACGTGAATTTATAATACTGTATAATTAATGAAAGGAGATACTGGTGACCACTTCAGTGATTGAAATAGCTGATAAGGGCAAAAATAAATCTATTCTGTTTTATTATAGTAGTTTTGGGGTACCATTGGAAGCAGAGATTATTGAACTGACCATTCTAGATATAAAAAATATTTTTGTGCCAAGACCATTGAGTCAGCAGTGTTTCAGTGGTATCTTAAACACACAAACAAAAAATCAAGCAAGAAATATATATTTAGATGCATGTGTGCCTGCTCAGTCATACCTGACTCTTTGAGACCCTGTGGACTGTAGCCCGCCATGGTCCCCTGTCCATGGGATTATCCCAGCAAGAATGCTGAGGTGGATTGCTGTGCCCTCATCCAGAGGAACTTCCTGACCCAGGGATTGAACTTGCGTCTCTGCCACTGCAGGTGAAGCCCTATGTTTAGATGACCAGAATTCAAAATCATGTATTGAATTAGAACTATGAAGAAAACCTATTTAATTTTCCATCTATCTTAGTAGAATGTATTGAGTAAGCATTAAGGATTATTATTATTATCTCCACCACCATCATCATCATTATTAATTGTGTTAAAAGGAAATTTTGGGAGGCATAAGTGACCTGCTGGCAAGGATTATCCACTCTGGAGCATGCAGTGGATCGGTTTTGCTCTGAGCAGTAGGCAGCATTATAATCAATAGAAATTGCCCACATGGGGTTTGAAAGACACTGTGATAATTAAGTTCACCAGAAAGACAGAAAGTTTTGGAGCTTATTGTAAACCACGACTCTCTGAACCTTCCATAGATTTCACTGACTGCAGTGTATAAATCGGAAGATACGGCAGTTTTTTTTTTTTTTTTCCCATGCTCAGCAAAAACTGTTAACTGGCTTCTATGTGGGGGGTATAAATAAACATTTACTCAGTGTTTCTCATATTCTACTGAGTCAATATTTTCTATTTTTGATAATAGTTATCATCAAAAAGTTTGTTTGTTTTTGTAAAGATTTTCCCATATGTCCATGGTTCAGTTAAACATTCTCTGCCGTCTAGGAAATTATAGCTTAAAATAGTATCAATACTTCACCACTTTCTGTCTCAACAAACCTTTTTTTATTGAAGTTCCCTGAAGGCCTTGACCTTTACATAAATGAGTAGAAAATGGATATTGGGGTTTGTAAAATACAAAAATGTACTATACTATTTTTAAAAATCCCACAAAGTACCTTATTTGTTGGTGTCATTTGAGAACAGGGCAACACATAAATTTAGCATATCTAGTAACTTTTCACACAGAGAGGTTACAAAGACTTGTTTGAGCATCAAGGGAATAACCCAGAATAAATACCTAAATCAGTGTTTCTCAATTGTCATTGATGATATCAGTTTTCCTACTAAATACTCCAGGTGATTTTGATACTTACAGTTCACTTATTATTTACTATGCTGTGAATTATACCACTGTAACCTCCATATTCTTGGTCTAACAGCAAATGCCTTTCCGTATTAGAATTCAGAAAGTTTGAGAACCAAATGGATTAGATATCCAGCTTTCAGATCTTTAAATACATGATTTTACTCAGTTCTAAGGAAACTTTTTAGTTTGATGGATTTCAATCTTCTTAATAATATCACCTATTCTGTAAAATGGGGCTTCCCTCGTGGCTCAGAGGTTAAAGCGTCTGCCTCCAATGCAGGAGACCCGGGTTCGATCCCTGGGTCAGGAAGATCCCCTGGAGAAGGAAATGGTAACCCACTCCAGTATTCTTGCCTGGAGAATCCCATGGACGGAGAAGCCTGGTAGGCTACAGTCCACGGGGTCGCAAAGAGTCGGACACGACTGAGTGACTGAACAGAACAGAACAGATTCTGTAAAATACAAGTGTAATCCATTTTCCCACAAAATCTGTCTGAGGAAGTGTTTGTGTGTGTCTCTTCTCTCTGGCTCAGTGCTAAAGAATCCGTCTGCAGTTTAGGAGGCATGGGTTTGATCCCTGGGTCGGGAAGATCCCATGCAGAAGGGAATGGCTACCCACTCCAGTATTCTTAACTCGAGAATCCCATGGACAAAGGATCCTGGCGGAAGGGGATTTAGTGACTAAACCACCCTTTCTCTCCAAATGACCTTGACATTAGTACATTCAAGTGGCTTATACCATTTCTGAGTTATTGAGGTTTGGCATAATAATTTTACGATTAGCCATAATTTCAATGTATTTGCTTTAAAGAGGCTTTTGTAACTTATATACGAAAAGGAACTTTTCTATCGTGCAGAGAAAGATATTATATGTAAATAAGGCAATATTTGTAGCATGACAATCAAAGATACTTCAAGGAGTGGGGCACTGGATTATGTACTTAGTTGCCAGTTATAGATTATAGGAGACTATTAAGTGAAAATATTATTTACCTAGAGTTGACATAAAATATGTCAGAAAAATTTTTACAAGAAATCTCAGTTTGTTCACTGTGTGAAAAAACGAATAGACCATAGCCCACTTCCATGAAATGATTGCATTAGTAAGGGGAATTTAATTTTTAAAACCAAAAAGACTTTAAAAAAAACTATTGCTATTTACTATACTTTAAACCGGAGAAGGCAATGGCAAGCCATTCCAGTAGTCTTGCCTAGAAAATCGCATGGACAGAGGAACCTGGTGGGCTGCAGTCCATGGGGTCGCTGCTAGTCGGACATGACTGAGCGACTTCACTTTCACTTTTCACTTTCACACATTGGAGAAGGAAATGGCAACCCACTCCAGTGTTCTTGCCTGAAGAATGCCAGGGACGGCGTAGCCTGTTCGGCTGCCATCTATGGGGTCGCACAGAGTCGGACACGACTGAAGCGACTTAGCAGCAGCAGAAGCAGCAGCAGCATACTTTAAACAGTTCTTCTATGAAGGTCTTTCTGGTATATTAAAGACCTGTTCCAATCAAAAGTATTCTCTACTGGCTGATGAAATAATTATACTAAGTTATCAAGAGACTGTTCCTGACCACCCAGGGTAAAATTCCTTTCTTTAGCAACCAAAGATTGACATGCTTCACTGTTCATTATTCACCGTCCTTTTGCTTCCTCTGTTTTACAGTCTGGATCCAGAAAAGTCTCCTTGGAGACTTTATTGCACATGCTTGGATATCTTGATGATGGCTATGGGTTTTTTTTTTGGTATTGTTTCTTTTTTTGTTTTTCTTTCTTGTCAGAGGGTCATTTGACTAGAACTTGATCAGTTTATGGTTGTTCTAGATAGTCTTCAGAGGCTGAGTAACTTCTCCTATTTCTGTTGTTTTTAGTTTTGTTTGTGTGTTTTTTGCTTTTGTCTGTGGCTGGAGAGGTGTTTCTGAAATAAACAACTCACTGAACACAAAAACAATCAATCAAATATTCTAGTTTTCCTCAAGAGGCTCAATGTTTAGTTTATTCATTAAGAAATTTTGCGTTTTTTCCTTGTGTTTTTTCCTCTCCTCTTCCATCTCTTCTTCCTTATGTTTATAAGAAAAACTCAAGCAGTTTTGTGTTTTAATAGGCAGGGCTGAAGGCAGAGTTCTGCCTCTGGGAAATGTTTATTCTGGAAAAACACAGGAGACATTTGTTTGGTCTGACTCATGTAGACTAAGTCATAAGCCATCTTGAGCTAAAAAAGAGAAGATGCCTTAAATATTGATGCCTGTCCAGACTCAGTTTTATGTATAAAAGCCAAAGAATTGTGGCCACTGCAACCTCTTAATTCATCAGTGCACTAATATTTTGTTAGTCATCTTTCCTTCTGGGGATATGAATAAAGTTCATAAACACAATAGTTTTTTTGTTGTTGTTATTTACCAAACAAATGGTTATTCTTGACAAGTAGCTATTTTTAAGCTTTCTGTAGTTACTTGAAGGAACAATGCTAAGGAAAAATCAAATTGTGCATTTATTTATACCAGAGCTGTGCATGTCTCTGAGATGGAAGACATGGGGAGTATGGAGGGAAGAAAATGCGAGTAGTATCCTGATTCTGTATTGTCCTTTCTTTGCTCTTAAACCTCTCTGAAGATCTGCCAGAAATTATCACCCAAGGGATTCTAGTTCTCTGTTCCTGCCTCTGACTAGGAGCCCAGGGCTACCACCCTAACCCCTCCTCCTGAGTTGACCACTATTCCATTTGAAATAGAGAAAGGGAAAAATAAGTTGAGGGCTTTCATGCTATTTTTTTTTTTTAATTTCTCAGACTAAACCTAGTGGGAGTCTTTTTATTCACTTATTTGTCTAGTCTTCACTCACTGTATAAACAGAGTATACTTGTTATATATTCAGCAAAATGCCAAGTGTAAAGAGTCAGTAATGGTGGGGAGGGAGGCAGTGTTGATAAGGGAAAGGGCAATGAAAAAGAAATCTTAAAGAAAGAAACAGAAGCCTTACCTAACTTGAAGTCTAAAGGAAATCAATCCTGAATATTCATTGGAAGGAGTGATGCTGAAGCTGAAGCTCCAATACTTTGGCCACCTGATGCGAAGAGCCGACTCATCAAAAAAGACCCTGATGCTGGGAAAGACTGAAGGCAGAAGGAGAAGGGGACAGCAGAGGGTGAGATGGTTGGATGGCATCACCAACTAAATGGAAATGAGTTTGAGAAAGCTCCAGGAGATTGGTGAAGGACAGGAAAGCTTGGTGTGCTGCAGTCCATGGGATCACAAAGAGTAGGGCGTAGCTGAGTGACTGAACAAATTTGAAGTCTAGCTGGGGCATAATTAAATACACTAGTTGAATAAATGAAAGCAATTAAAAAGCAACAGGCAAAAAATAATAATAATAATGTAAATACCATCTGAGCCACCAGGGAAGTCCATATGTAAGTGCTGATAGGTATGGAAGAACTGCAAATATTTAGTTCAGTTCACCATTTGAGTAGACATTATGTGCTAGAACCTGCATCAGAAATGTGATTGAAAATAAAAGGTAAGCATCAGGAGGCAGATATAACTACAGATAACCTTATATGAGGTACACTGGGTTTCCCTGGTAGCTCAGTCAGTAAAGAATCCACCTGCAATGCAGGAGACCCAGCTTTGATCCCTAGGTCAGGAAGATCCTCTTGAGGAGGAATTGGCCACACACTCCAGTATTCTTGCCTGGGAAATCCCATGGACAGGGGAGTCTGGCAGGCTATAGCTTATGGGATCACAAGAGTTGGACATGACTTACTGACTAAATCACCACACTGTGCTGAGTGTTTTAAGGTCAACAAAGTACCATGGGAGAAATTGTGAAGGGAAACATTTTGAGTGGAGAGGCTAAGGTTTCTGCACTCAATTCCAGTGTGTGTGTGTGGCGGGGAGGTTCCCCATACCAAAAAACAGTTCTCTGACATGAAGCAGGTGCCTTACAATTCAGCTCAATTCTAACACTGTCTACCAAGTGGTATTGGTGGTTTACTAAGTCGTGTCCGACTCTTGCGACCCCATGAACTATAGTCTTCCAGGTTCCTCTGTCCATGGGGTTCTCCAGGCAAGAATAATACTGGAATGGGTTGCCATTTCCTTCTCCACTATCTACCCAGAGGTAGTATCAGATTCCAAAGGTTAAGGATTTAGTCCTACAAGACAGTACCCCCTCAACCAGACACCAATCACAAGCTCAGGTAATTGCCTGTGCTTCTGGCGGTTGAGAACAGATTGCCAACATCTTCCTCTTCAGGTTCAAATATTTGCTAGAGCAGCTCACTGACCTCAAATACTTTACATACTAAATTAACAGTGTATTATATATTTTTCTAATTTTTAAAAAATTAACCGTTTTTATTGTGGTAAAATTCACATAATATAAACATACCATTTTAACATATTTAACTGTATAGCTCAGTGTCACTAAGTATATTTACATTGTTGTGCACTCTCACCATCAGCCTCCTCCCGAACTTTTCACCTTCTTAAACTGAAACTCTGTCCCCATTAAACATTAACCACCCCAATCCCCAGCCCCCAGCATCTACCAATGTACTTTCTGACTCTATGAATTTGACTATTCTAGGTACCTGAAATAACTTTACTGGTATATCATAAAAGTGTATGACTTAGGAATATCCAGATAGAAGAGAGGCATAGGGCTAGGTGTGGGAAAAGGGCGAGAGCTTCCATACTCTGCCTCACTCTCCCAGCATCTCCACAGGTTCACCAACCTAGAAGCTCTCTGAACTCCTTTCTTTTGGGTGTTTATGGAGACTTCATTACATGGTCAGCTTGATCAACTTACAACCACTGGTGGCCACTGACCACTGGTGATTGACACAACCTCCAGCCCCTCTCCCTTCCTAAGAATTCAGAGGGTGGGACTAAAAGTTCCAAACATCTATTCCTGATTGATTCTCCTGGTAACCAATCCCCGTCTTCAGGTGCTTTCCAAAAGTCATTTCATTAACAGAAATTCAATTGCAGTGGAAAGGGGGCTTCATATTTCACCTTTATTGCTTTGAAGAATTTCCAGAACTGAGGGCAGGAGACCAAATATTATGAACAGAAGATGTTCCCATTGCTCTTATCACTCAGGAAATTCCATGGGGTTGGGGAGCTGTGAGCCAGAAACCTTAGGCAAAGACCAAATATATATGAGAAATATGTTTTGATCATCTGAATGATTACATATCTTACAAATCACAGTATTGCAGGGGGTTTAGGAAAGTTTTGTGTAAGAGGTGTGATTTGAGCTTGGCTGTGAAGGATGTAGCTAATATCTTAAAGGTAGAAACGGTAGGAGTTTGGGGGAGTGTAGGGTGTGGGGGAAGTGTAGGGTATATTCAGATTCCCCTGTTGTATTTCAGACATAATGCATAAAGTAGGCTGCAGGAGGAAGTCAGACAGAAAGACATGCTAGAGGTCAAAGTCCTTGAAAGCAAAACTGAGCAGCTGGAACTTAATTTTGTAGACAATGGCAATACTGATGATTTTTGAAGAAAGAAGTAAAGTTAAGAAACCTATCCTTTAGGAAGTAGTTTAGCATATAGTTAAGAGCTGGTGCTCTGAAGTCAGGCAAAACTGGGTGTAATCCATGAATATTTATTGAGCTCCTATGTTCCAGGGACTATTCTAGTAACTGGGGCCAAAGTAGTGATGTATATTGGCAAGACCTCTGCTCTCATGGTACTGACTTTTCAGCTACGGACAGGAGAGATGAACGATAACACACACAAAGACATTTTCTAGACAATTTAGGTAAGAGTGATGAACAAAATAAAACAGGGCAATATGATGATGACTGGCAGACACAGGTAAACTGCTTTAAGCTTGATGGTTAAAGAAGGACTCACTAATGACATGAAGTTTGAGTTAAGACATGAATTACCTGATGGGATGATCCGTGTGAATATCTGAGGCAAAGTCTTCCAATCAAAGTAAAGAGCTGATTTAACAGCCCTTGTGGGAATGAGCATGATGTGTTCCAGAAACAGACAGAAGGCCTGCATGGCTGGACTGAAATAAATAAAGGGGACACGTGCATGAAAGTAAGTTCTAGAAGGAGGCAAGGGTCTGATTACATTTGTCTTTGTAGACCACGGTGAGGATTTTTTTTTTTTTATTCTACTTGTAATGGGAAGCCATCAGAAGAGATTTCAAGCAGGGTTGATATCATATGGTTCATATTTTTAAAAAGGCGGCTCTGGCCAATGTCGAGAATGTGTATGGAGTGTACATAGAATTAGAGGACTCAGGACATGTTTTAAAGGTAGTACAGGATAAACTTGTTCAAAGGCTATTGTTTCTAGTTATTTGACTTTGAAAAAATTGCTTAACCTCACCTCGGTGTTCACATCTGTAAAAAAAGATATAATGGTAATGACCTTAGAGAGCTGTTGTGAAGATTAAATTAAAACTCCACATGATACAGCTAGCACTACATCACAGGTACTCTTTCAAGAATAGCAGCTGTTATTATTACTATTCTGACAGTGACAATAACTTTGGATTGGACTTGTGAGTAACTACAGGCATGATGATCTGTTAGGAGGCTATTGTGATTATCCAGGTGAGTCAAACTAAGAGGCTGGAATAGGGCAATGGAAAGGAAAAGTGGGAGAGTATCATGTTAATAAATTTAATTAATGCACACCAAACATTTAATTTAAGTAGGAATACTTAATGACATATTCAAATGACTAATAAAGTTTAACACTAGTACGTGCAGAGTCAAAATTCACTTCTGTGATGAGACTGGAAATAAAATTTCTAATGCTTTAATTTCTCTCCCTTAATTCCTGGTTAACTAATGACTTTTCTATATATCATTTCCTATCACATAAAACCATCATTCATTTAAAATATGCTGTTTGGACGTGGTCAAAATACATCAACAGAGACTTCAAATGAAATGGTGGTGGATGCATTGCACTCTCTTTCAACTCTGTACCATAACTAAAATCTTCTCAGGCTATGTCGGAACTTCAGTTGATTCTCTTGTATTCATGAATAAAAATAAAAGTCGACCTTCTGTTTGTTGTTTTATGATTGGGGTGAATCTGGTTACCCTATCAATGGGAATGAATTGTTGATAGTATTGGTAATTTTCTCCTAACATTACATGAGTTACTAGATAAAGCATCATCCTTGGAATATGAAAGGACAGTTTTCAGTTTACTCACTTCTATTTTTTGGTGTTGATCACTCATGACAGACCTAGAGAGACTGAAGTTCAAAGGACTGGTCTAACATTTATGAAGTTTAATGCACAATTATCTAGGTGACAAGACATTAGCCATAAAGGTTAAGGCTTATGAATATTAAAACTTTGAAGAGTTCTTTGTCAGGTGTGAATTTTTATCAATTATTTCTTTATAGATGAGTGGAAAGAAGCCAAATTTAAAATATACAAATCACCAGGCAAAGGCAGACAGGACCCAGCAAAATCCTGGCTAACTCACCGCTGTAATTGTTATTTAATTTTATTTTTTAAGATTCAGGTTTTTGGAAAAACAATTAAAAAGTTGAATGAGAGGGAGAAAAGGAGTGGCTTTGTTGTCTAGGTATTTTATAGAACATTCAAAAGATGTTAATTAGTAAGGTAATATAATGGACATATGTGTTCTGATTCAAATGCTATTAGAAAATGAAATGTTTTAATAAAAATCATGTAACTGCAATCAAAGGAAACCTTGCCTATGAGCAAGGTTTTAAACAAATAGTAACATATGCATTGAAAATGTGCTTTTGTCACTTAAATGTGCATATTTACAATCGTGAGTACTTTTCATCAAGTACTAATATATTAATAGCTTCAGAAGTCACATTGGAACTTACAAGCCCTCTGTATCACTCACTTGTGTGCTGCATGTTCAGTCGCTCAGTCATGTCTGACTCTTTGTGACCCTAAGGACTGTGGCCCACCAGGCTGCTCTGTCCGTGGGATTTCCTAAGAAAGAATACTGGAGGGGGTTGCCATTTCCTTCTCCAGGGGATCTTCTTGATCCAGGGATCAACTGGTGGCTCCTGTGCCTCCTGCATTGATAGGCGGATTCTTTTGCCACCGAGTCACCTGGGAAGCTGTATCAGTCACTACTTCTTGCTTAACTGAACTTGGGTATTATAGCCTTTTAATGTTCCTGCTGTTGGTATTCAGGTTTTATTTTTCTGTGCTTTTCTACTTCTCAGTTTGGGAACAGAGGCTGTGAAGCGCTTTGCATATCCATGTACACCTTTCAAATGGAAAATTCACAGGAAGCAAATGAATATCTTAATGTTGTAGGCTGAGACCTTTTTATACAGGAAGGTAGGGGATTAAACATGAAAGACAATTTGGGGCTCCTTTTGTTCTTCTTTTATGTCTGCTTCTATCCACTCAGTTTTAATCTGTGGAACTCAAGGCTGCCTCAAGGGCATCAAATATTCAGTAAAGATAAACTGCCAATTTTTCACCTTCTGGGAAAGTTGTCAGGTACGTGAACTTTCAACAGCAATTATTTTTTTTTGATCTTACGTAGATAGTTAGCTCTAAACATTCCCTCTTTAACGATTTCCTTTCATAGTCAAGTGTACCCTCAAATCTATCCAATTAAGGTGAACCAAGAAAAGAATTCCTATATCCTATTTCTAGAATTACTTTTAGATAGAATCATATTGTAACATATATGCTGTCTGAGCTATGAAGATTTTGCAAAATATATTTTAATAACATCAATGGTCAGGCATTTATGCTAGAAATTTTATACTTTATTCATTCTCACAAGTACCCTTTTGACAGGAAAATTATTAATCTTATTTTACAGATGAGAAAATAAACTCAGAATGATTAAGTTCGTTGCCTAAATCACAGATCTTGTATGTGGTCAACCCTGGATTTGAATCCAAGTCTGCCTAATTCTAAAGCCTTTTTCTCACTAATATAATACACTGCAGATCTTCCAGTTGGTTACACTTATGTGATAATATTATCTTGTTTATATTTCTCTCTCTCTCCTGATCCCAGTATGAAAGCTTCATAAGAACAGGGACCTGATCTTTCTTGTTCACTACTGAGACCCCAGGATCCAGAAAAGTTTCTGGTATATTGTGGCCACTCAGTAAATATTATTGCATGAAAATAATCATGAAAGGTTTTTTGGCTAATTTCAAATTAGATAGTTGTACAAGAAGAACTAGAAATGCCAAATGAGTGCTACAGGGTTGATCAGTGGGATATATTACCATAGGTTGGAAGCTATGACAATAGTGTAAACTATAGACATCCAAAAAGGAACAGTGCATACAACTCAGGGATGAGTTCAAAATAATATCCTTGGAGGGATAAGAAAACATGTTAGAAATTTTAATAATTTTTTTGTTTTAGCTCATCTTTTTTCAATTTTGGTTTTCATATTTTATAATATATACAATATTGCAGTAATATATGTGGCATAATATATATATATAATACAGTAATATATAATAACATACAATAATATGGACAGTAATGTAATATATACAGTAATATAATACTATACATACATGTGTATATGTGGAGGTGGGTAGGTGCTTAAACATTTTTACTGCCAGCTATTCTTGGAGACCTGTGGTCCAGAGGGAGAAATAAAAATATGGAGATATCTATATAATTCAGTGTTCTACTTGCTAATAGATGTCTAGATAAAGTATTTCAGGAAGAAAGATAAGGGTATGGCAAATACTTACTGATTTTGTCAAGACAGTGGTGGTGGTGACACTGATGCACAGGTATGTTGGGGAAAGAGGTCAGAAAGTTGCACAGAGAAGATGACAATTTCAACATAATCCTGTGGCAAAAGCAGGTGAAATGGGAATTTTCAGGGAGAGAGAACACTTGCAAAGGTGCAGAGGTAGAACTTTTAAAAAAATTGAAATATAGTTCATTTACAACGTTGTGTTAGTTTCAAGTGTACAGTAAAGTGGTTCAGTTATACATATTTATGTGTCAGTTCATTTCAGTCGCTCAGTCGTGTCCGACTCTTTGCAACCCCATGAACCACAGCACGCCAGGATTCCCTGTCCATCACCAACTCCCGGAGTTCACTCAAACTCATGTCCATCGAGTCAGTGATGCCATCCAGCCATCTCATTCTCCGTCGTCCCCGTCTCCTCCTACCCCCAATCCCTCCCAGCATCAGAGTCTTTTCCAGTGAGTCAACTCGTTGCATGAGGTGGCCAAAGTATTGGAATTTCAGCTTTAGCATCAGTCCTTCCAATGAACACCCAGGATTGATCTCCTCTAGAATGAACTGGTTGGATCTCCTTGCAGTCCAAGGGACTCTCAAGAGTCTTCTCCAGCACCACAGTTAAAAACATTAATTCAATCAGCTTTCTTCACAGTTCAACTCTCTCATCCATACATGACCACGGGAAAAACCATAGCCTTGACTAGACGGACATTGGTTGGCAAAGTAATGTCTCTGCTTTTTAATATGCTATCTAGGCTGGTCATAACTTTCCTTCCAAGGAGTAAGCGTCTTTTAATTTCATGGCTTCAATCAGCATCTGCAGTGATTTTGGAGCCCCAAAAAATAAAGTCTGACACTGTTTCCACTGTTTTTCCATCTATTTCCCATGAAGTGATGGGACCAGATGCCATGATCTTCGTTTTCTGAATGTTGAGCTTCAAGCCAACCTTTTCACTCTCCTCTTTCACTTTCATCAAGAGGCCTTTGAGTTCCTCGTCAATTTCTGCCATAAGGGTGGTGTCATCTGCATATCTGAGGTTATTGATATTTCTCCCAGCAATCTTGATTCCAGCTTGTGCTTCTTCCAGCCCAGCATTCCTCATGATGTACTCTGCATAGAAGTTAAATAAGCAGGGTGACAATATACAACCTTGACGTACTCCTTTTCCTATTTGGAACCAGTCTGTTGTTCCATGTACAGTTCTAACTGTTGCTTTCTGACCTGCATACAGGTTTCTCAAGAGGCAAATCAGGTGGTCTGGTATTCCCATCTCTTTCAGAATTTTCTATATACACACATAAGTATGCAATGCAATGCAATTACTCTCTCAGTTCTGTTTGACCCTTTGTGACCCCATGGACTGTAGCCCACCAGGGTCCTCTGTCCATGGAATTCTCCAGGCAAGAATTCTGGAGTGGGTAGCCATTCTGTTCTCCAGGGGATCTTCCCAACACAGGAACTTGAGTCTCCCACAATGCAGGCATATTCTTTACCATCTGAACCACCATGGAAACCCACTATAAATATACATGTTTATGTATCTATTCTTTTTCATATTTTTTTCCATTATAGGTTATTACAAGATACTGAAAACACTTCCTTGTGCTATACAGTATAACTTTCTTGATATGCTGGAGGCACTATAAATTATATCTGGATTGCCTAAGCAGAGAGAGTAGAATAGGCAGTAGAATGGGGATTGCATGCATGCTCAGTCACTTAGCTGTATCTTACACTTTGCGACTCCATGGACTGTAGCCTGCCAGGATCTTCTGTCCATGGAATTTTCCTGGCAAGAATACTGGAGTGGGTTGCCATTCCCTTCTCCTGATTTAGGGATTGAACCCACGTCTCCTTCACTACAGGCAGATTCTTTACCATATGAGCCACCAGGGAAACCTTGGATTACATGTACCGAACTCCAGGAGTTGGTGATGGACAGAGAGGCCTGGCATACTGTGATTCATGGGCTCGCAAAGAGTCGGTCACGACTTAGTGACTGAACTGAACTGAACATATAAAGGAGGAGAAGGCAATGGCACCCCACTCCAGTACTCTTGCCTGGAAAATCCCAGGGACGGAGGAGCCTGGTGGGCTGTCATCTATGGGTTCGCACAGAGTTGGACATGACTGAAGTGACTTAGCAGCAGCAGCAAAATATAAAGGCACATTGAAGCTGAGTGCTCATGTATTAATAAGCTAGGTAGGGTGCATGGTAAAATAACCTAGAGGTCACTTAGTGAACTGGACTACAGGTAATAATATTCTGAACCAGGGTGACGACTACGGAATGTGAAGAAGAAGATATCTTCAAGCGCTATACCAGGTGAAGGATTAAAGGGCCAGTGGAGAAGATAGAGTTAAAGGTGACTTCCAGATTTCAACCCTGGTTGAGGTTACTATAACATTGACATATAAGGTCAT
The DNA here is from genome assembly GCF_049115385.1 of Moschus berezovskii. Taxonomy (NCBI): domain Eukaryota; kingdom Metazoa; phylum Chordata; class Mammalia; order Artiodactyla; family Moschidae; genus Moschus; species Moschus berezovskii. Next base: position 84,598,466 of record NC_142488.1, on the reverse strand, counting down.
CCTGAGGAGAGGAGGGCTTTTTTCTTTTTAATTGGAGTATAGTTGCTTTACAATGTTGTGTTAGTTTCTGTTGTACAAAGAAGTGGGAGTAGATCAGCTATATGTATACATATAGTCACAACCTCTTGGACCTCTCTCGCACCCTTCACCCACACCCCCATTCCACACTTCTAGGTCATCACAGAACACTGAGCTGAGCTCCCTCTGCTATACAGCAGGTTCCCACTAGCTATCGGTTTTACACAATGTAGTGTATATATGTTAGTGCTACTCTCTCACTTTGTCCACCCTCCCCTTCCCCTTCTCCTGCTGTGTCCACATGTCTGTTCTCTACTTAGGAGTGCAGTTTTTTGAGGTAAGATGATTTTGGATAAATGACAAATTAGAGCAGGGTCATCCATATGTAAATGGCCAATAGGGAACTGGAGATATGAGATGGGAACTCTGGAAGAAATCAGGGTAGGAGTTGAAATTTGAGAACCATTCTCATTATTGGTTCAACAAACATTTATGGGCACATACTCTATGCTAAGCACTATGCTAGATACTGGGGCTAACGTAGGAAAAAGACAGATGTCACACTAGTACTCAATATGCTTATCTTCTACTCAACAGAGAGAGACAGACAATTAACGAGGAAAATGTTTGCACACAACTACAACTCATGATAAGTGTCTAGAGGAGCAAAATTTGTCACCCAAAATATCTCTTTGGCATGTGGATTATTTTCATCTGAAAGCAATCAAGACCCAAAAGACTCAGGAAGAACATTTGACCTTCCCCCTAATTGCCTTTAGAAGTAGAGGAAGTATTCTAGGCAGGGAGCTATCACCATAGATAACTACGGCATGAACTAAGTTTGTAAACGAGGAGAAACCTAGCAAAATCTGTTGGTTAAAATTCCTCTGTGTCCCACCCTCTCTGCTTGGCTCAGCAAGTTTCTGTTGATTAAACATTTGCTTCTCAATTTCCATGTCAATTACCTTCTCCCTACCTATGAGGTCCTAAACCATTACCCTAAAGCCTTCCCCCTACCTATGAGGTTCTAAACCACTACCCTCAACACCCTCTTTTGTTTTTAGCTGAAGATTGCCTTTAAGGTGAGGGTTCCAACCATTCTGGCTCATAACTCAGTTTTTTAGGTCTTTCTCATGTATAAATGTTATTAAACTTTTGTGTAATTTTCTTCTATTAATCAGTATCATGTCAATTTAATTCTTAGACCAGCCAGAAGAACATAGAAGGGTAGAGGAAAATTTCTTCCTGCCTGACAAATGCTATGAAGGGTGGCCTGCTTGAGATTAGGTGATCAAAGAAAGCCTCTGAGGAAGTGGAAGTTAACCCGAGAGCTGATCAGTGGGATAGGACCAGCTAGGCAAAGTAGAAAAAAGAACAATCTAGGAAGAGGGAACAAGCAGGTTTGGATGTGGGACAGATCTTTGTGTGCTGTGGGACTAGAAAGGAGCCCAGTGTGGGGCTTCCCTGGTAGCTTAGTGGTTAAGACTCCGTGCTCCCAATGCAGGGGGCATGGGTTTGATCCCTGGTCTGGGATCAAACATGATCCAGCATGCCATGTAGCATGGCCAAAAAACAGTGTGACTTGGAGCTACTGAGCAAGGGACACAGTAGCACAGTATGAAGCTGGAGAGGAAGGCAGAGGCCAGATCATGGGGACGTTGAAAGCCACATAAAAATAACCTTGACATTTTACTCTTGGAATAGGAAGTTATTGAAAGGTTTTAACTGTAGACAATAAAATGATCCATATTCCTTTGGAGTATAAAATGCAGATAGTTAAAGCATCAAAAACAGACCTTCTCAGAAGACAAGAGAATAAAAACAGGTATAAAAGGCTGAGGGCTGAGTCTTAGGGAATGCTTCTCATTAGGATGTGATGGGAGAGAGAGGAGCCAGCCAAGAGGAAGAGGAGTGTTCAGAGAAGCAGGAAATGTGTCATGGAAATCCATGAAAGAGAATGGTTCACCAAAGAGTCTGGTCAACATTATTAAATGCTGAAAAGATTGTGAGGAGGAATGAAGTCTGAAGAAAAAGTCTATAGATTTCATAGAAGGAAACCATTTTGAAAGGGTAACTTCCATAGAGAACAATGAAGCTATAGGTAATTGAGTAGAAACCACACTTCTAAGAATATATTAGTCAGTGGAAGGATAAAATGAAATGATGGGTTTTAAAATGGGCAGAAGAACAGACTAGATGTTTTTCCAAAGAATACATACAGATGGCTAAGAGACACATAAAAAGATGCTCAACATTGCTAACTATTAAAGAAATGCAAATCAGAACAATGAATGGTTACCATCAAAAGGAACACAAATAACAAATGTTGGAGAGGATGTGGAGAGAAGGGAACCCTTGTGCACTGTTGGTGGGAATTCAAATTGGTACAGTCACTATGGAGAACAGTATAGAGGTTCCTCAAAAAATTAAAATTAGAACTACCATATTGTCTAGTGATTCCAGTTTTGGGCATATATCCAGAAAACATGAAACCACTAATTCGAAAAGACACACATACCCCAATGTTCATAGTAGCTCTATTTACAATATCCAAGATACGAAAACAACCTAAGTGTCCATCAACAGACAAATGGATAATGAAGATGTGGTGTAAATATATATATATATATATATATATATATATATATTTCACACACAATGGAATATTACTCAGACATAAAAAGGAATGAAATTTTGCCTTTTGCAAGAATGTGGATGGACCCAAACAATATTATGCTTAGTGAAATAAACCAGAGAAAGACAAATACTAAAGCCTGTTATACAGAGTGAAGTAAGCCAGAAAGAAAAACACCAATACATTATACTAACGCATATATATGGAATTTAGAAAGATGCAAATGATAACCCTGCATACGAGACAGCAAAAGAGACACAGATGTATAGAACAGTCTTTGGGACTCTGTGGGAGAGGGTGAGGGTTGGATGATTTGGGAGAATGGCATTGAAACATGTATGTTGTCATATGTGAAACAAATCGCCAGTTCAGGGTTGATGCATGTTACAGGATGCTCGGGGCTGGTGTGCGGGGATGACACAGAGGGAGGAGGGAGGTAGGAGGGGGGCTCAGGAAGGGGAACTCATGTACACCCAGGGCGGATTCATGTCAATGTATGGCAAAACCAACCAATATAATATTGTAAAATAATTAGCCTCCATTAAAAAAAAATAAAAATAAAAGTTTTCCCAACACACACACACAAAAGACAAATACTATATGTTATCCCTCATATGTGGAATCTAAAAAATAAAACAAATGAATGTATATAGGAAGACAGAAACCAATTCATAGATGTAGAAAACAAACTAGCAGTTACCAGTGAGGAGAGGGAAGGGGGAGGGGCAATATAGAGTTTGGCGATTAAGAGATACAAACTACTATGTATAAAATAGATGAGTAAAAAAGGATGTATTGTACAGCACAGGGAATTATAACCATTATTTTATAACAACTTTAAATGGAGTACAATCTATAAAAATACTGAATCACTGTGCTGTACCCCTGAAACTGATATGATATTGTAAATCAACTAAACTTCAATTTTATTTTTTAATTTTTATTTAATAAATGGTACAAAGCACAATGCCATAAACATTAACAGTTAAAATTTCACCAAATGAAAAAAATATTATAGTTTCAAAAAGCTACATTAAGTTATTTCACAACTACCTCAAGCTGCAAAAAGAAAAAAAACCTAATGTGATACCTAAGTTATCCCTCTCTCAAAATAATGCCATTTATATTATAAACCATGAGCTCCAAATCAAAAGACGGGAACTGCTTTTGTTAATTCATATATATATATATATATATATATATATATATATATATATATATGACTGTATCACTTTGCTATACACCTGAAACAAACACAACACTATAAATAAAATATAGTACAATATAAAATAAAAATAAGTACAGACATGAGAGACGCCGGCCCCGGCGCAACCGACCATGCAAAGAAGCGCGGCCGAGAGGAGCCACCCTACGCCCAAGGTCAGGGCGATGGCTGAGAGGAGCTACCCTACGTCCAATATGCGGTGGCTTCACGGGCGCAGGAGGGCTGAGAGGAGCTACTCCACGTTCAAGGTCGATAGGGGCGGCCTTGAGGAGATACCCTTCATCCAAGGTAAGGTGCAGCGGCTGCGCTTTGCTGGAGCAGCTGTGAAGAGATATCCCATGCTCAAGGTAAGAGAAACCCAAATAAGACGGTAGGTATTGCGAGGGGGCATCAGAGGGCAGACACACTGAAATCATAATCACAGAAAACTAGTCGATCTGATCACATGGACCACAGCCGAATGTGGTCCACTGGAGAAGGGAATGGCAAACCACTACAGTATACTTGCCTTGAGAACCCCATGAACAGTATCAAAGGGCAAAATGATAGGATACTGAATGAGGAATTCCCCAGGTCAGTAGGTGCCCAGTATGCTACTGGAGATCAGTGGGGAAATAGCTCTAGAAGGAATGAAGGGAACTGAGCCAAAGCAAAACCAATACCCAGTTGTGGATGTGACTGGTGATAGAAGCAAGGTCCGATGCTGTAAAGAACAGTATTGCATAGGAACCTGGAATGTTAGGTCCATGAATCAAGGCAAATTGGAAGTGGTCAAACAGGAGATGGCAAGAGTGAACATAGACATTCTAGGAATCAGTGAACTAAAATGGACTGGAATGGGTAAATTTAACTCAGATGACCGTTATATTTACTACTGTGGGCAGGAATCACTTAAAAGAAATGGAGTAGCCATCATGGTCAACAAAAGAGTCTGAAATGCAGTACTTGGATGCAATCTTAAAAACGACAGAATGATTTCTGTTCGTTTCCAAGGCAAACCATTCAATATTACAGTAATCCAGGCCTATGCCCCAACCAGTAAAGCTGAAGAAGCCGAAGTTGAGTGGTTCTATGAAGACTTACAAGACCTTTTAGAATTAACACCCAAAAAAGATGTCCTTTTCATTATAGGGGACTGGAATGCAAAAGTAGGAAGCTAAGAAACACCTGGAGTAACAGGCAAATTTGACCTTGGAGCACGGAATGAAGCAGGGCAAAGGCTAGTACAGTTTTGCCAAGAGAACGCACTGGTCACAGCAAACACCCTCTTCCAACAACACAAGAGAAGACTCTACACATGAACATCACCAGATGATCAACACCGAAATCAGATTGATTATATTCTTTGCAGCCAAAGATGGACAAGCTCTATACAGTTAGCAAAAACAAGAGCAGGAGCTGACTATGGCTCAGATCATGAACTCCTTCTTACCAAATTCAGACTGAAATTGAAGAAAGTAGGGAAAACCACTAGACAATTCAGATATGACCTAAATCAAATCCCTTACGATTGTGAAGTGGAAGTAAGAAATAGATTTACGGGACTAGATCTGAAAGATAAAGTGCCTGATGAAATCTGGACAAGGTTCGTGACATTGTACAGGAGACAGGGACGAAGATCATCCCAATGGAAAATAAATGCAGAAAAGCAACATGGCTGTCTGAGGAAGCCTTACAAATAGCTGTGAAAAGAAGAGAAGTGAAAAGCAAAGGAGAAAAGGGAAGATAGAAGCATCTGAATGCAGAGTTCCAAAGAATAGCAAGGAGAGATAAGAAAGCCTTCCTCAGTGATCAATGCAAAGAAATAGAGGAAAACAACAGAATAGGAAAAACAAGAGATCTCTTCAAGAAAATAAGAGATTCCAAGGGAACATTTCATGCCATGATGGGCTCGATAAAGGACAGGAATGGTATGGACCTAATAGAAGCAGAAGATATTAAGAAGAGGTGACAAGAATACACAGAAGAACTGTACAAAAAAGATCTTCATGACCAAGATAATCATGATCACTAGATCACTGACCTAGAGGCAGACATCTTGGAATGTGAAGTCAATGGGCCTTAGAAAGCATCACTACGAACAAAGCTCATGGAGGTGATGGAATTACAGTTGAGCTATTTCAAATCTTGAAGAATGATGTTCTGAAAGTGCTGCACTCAATATGCCAGCAAATTTGGAAAATTCAGCAGTGGCCACAGGACTGGAAAAGGTCAGTCTTCATTCCAATCCCAAGAAAGGCAGTGCTAAAGAAGGCTCAAACTACCGCACAATTGCACTCATCTCCCAAGCTAGTAAAGTCATGCTCAAAATTCTCCCAGCCTGGCTTCAGCAATATGTGAACCGTGAACTGCCAGATTTACAAGCAGGTTTTAGAAAAGGCAGAGGCACTAGAGATCAAATTGCCAACATCCGCTGGATCATGGAGAAAGCAAGAGATTTCAGAAAAACATCTATTTCTGCCTCATTGACTATGCCAAAGCCTTTGACAGTGTGGATCACAATCAACTATGGAAAGTTCTGAAAGAGATGGGAATACCAGACCACCTGACTTGCCTCTTGAGATATCTGTATGCAGGTCAGGAAGCAACAGTCAGAACTGTACATGGAACAACAGACTGGTTCCAAATAGGAAAAGGAGTACGTCAAGGCTGTATATTGTGACCTTGCTTATTTAACTTACATGCAGAGTACATCATGAGGAACGTTGGGCTGGAAGAAGCACAAGCTGGAATCAAGATTGCTGGGAGAAATATCAATAACCTCAGATATGCAGATGACACCACCCTTATGGCAGAAAGTGACGAGGAACTCAAAGGCCTTTTGATGAAAGTGAAAGAGGAGAGTGAAAAGGTTGGTTTGAAGCTCAATATTCTGAAAACAAAGATCATGGCATCTGGTCCTATCACTTCATGGGAAATAGATGGGAAACAGTGGAAACGGTGTCAGACTTTATTTTTTTGGTCTCAAAAATCACTGTGGATACTGATTGCAGCCATGAGATTAAAAGACACTTACTCCTTTGAAGGAAAGTTACGACCAACTTAGATAGTATATTAAAAAGCAGAGCCATTACTTTGCCAACCAAGGTCCGTCTAGTCAAGGCTATATTTTTTCCAGTGGTCTTGTATGGATGTGAGACGTGGACTGTAAAGAGAGCTGATTGCCGAAGAATTGATGGTTTTGAACTGTGGTGCTGGAGAAGACTCTTGAGAGTCCCTTGGACTGCAAGGAGATCCAACCAGTCCATTCTAAAGGAGATCAGTCCTGGGTATTCATTGGAAGTGCTGATGCTGAAGCTGAAACTCCAATACTTTGGCCACCTCATGCGACAAGTTGACTCACTGGAAAACACTTTGATGCTGGGATGGATTGGGGGCAGGAGGAGAAGGGGACGACAGAGAATGAGATGGCTGGATGGCATCACCGACTCTATGGACATGAGTTTGTGTGAACTCCGGGAGTTGGTTATGAACAGGGAGGCCTGGCGTGCTGTGATTCATGGGGTCGCCAAGTGTCAGACATGACTGAGCGACTGAACTGAACTGAACTGAACAGATTTTGGGGGCTTTACACTGAGAAAGAGTTCTTATCAGAGGGATAACAGCACCACAGCCACACTGAATCCTCATGAAGGAGGCACACGAATGACTGGGTTACAAGAGTTACAGGAATGAGAGCTGCTCATTTCCGAGAAACTACAGCTCACAGAAAACCAACAAAGGCACAAGATACAGACCATTCACTTATAATTATGTAAAACTCAAGAAACTCCACATCACTCCTACAACATGTCGAAAGTGCCTCAGAATTCACACAATACCACCTTTCTCATGGTTCTGGTTAAATGACATATACCAGTTTATAACAAATGGCAAAGTCTGTAACTCTGTTCATAGTTTTAAAAGATTGCTTAAGAATAGTTTCTTGTATTTCTATGCCACCTTTATAGTTCTGGTTTCTTATTTCTTAATTAGTAAATTCAGCATGCAGGTTCTATCCCAGGCTAATCTATACACTTCCAGAAGGAATGGCCTCTAAAATCCACAGAGTGTTGAGGTGGGGAGCCCCCAGCCATGTCAGATTCATTTCACATATGATAATATACATGTTTCAATCCATTCTCCAAAATTATCCCACACTTGCCCTATCTCACAGAGTCCAAAAGACTGCTCCACACATCCAAGTCTCTGCTGTTGTCTCGTATACAGGGTTATCGTTATCCTCTTGCTCTATTCCATATATATGTGTTAATATACTGTATTCGTGTTTTTGTTTCTAGCTTACTTCACTTCGTATAATAGGCTCCAGTTTCGCCCACCTCATTAGAACTAATTAAAATGTATTCTATTTAATCGCTGAGTAATACTCCATTGTGTAAATGTACCAGAGTTTTCTTTTCCATTCGTCTGCGGATGGACATCTAGGTTGCTTCCATGTCCTGGCTATTATAAACAGTGCTGTGTTGAACATTGGGGTACATGTGTCTCTTTCAATTCTGGTTTCCTCAGTGTGTATGCCCAGGAGTGGGATTGCTGGGTCGTATGGCAGTTCTATTTCCGGTTTTTGAGGAATTTCCACATTGTTCTCCCTAGTGGCTGTACTAGTTTGCATTCCCACCAACAGTGTGAGAGGGTTCCCTTTTCTCCACACCCTCTCTAGCATTTATTGCTTGTAGACTTTTGGATAACAACCAATCTGACTGGCGTGAAATGGTACCTCATTGTGGTTTTAATTTGCATTTCTCTAATTATGAGTGATTCATGCCCACTCTCACCATTACTATTCAACATAGTTTTGGAAGTTTTGGCCACAGCAATCAGAGCAGAAAAAGACATAAAAGGAATTCAAACTGGAAAAGAAGAGGTAAAATTCTCACTGTTTGCAGAAGACATGATCCTCTACACAGAAAACCCTAAAGACTCTACCAGAAAATTACTAGAGCTAATCAATGAATATAGTACAGTTGCAGGATATAAAATCAATACACAGAAATCCCTTGAATTCCTATACACTAATAGTGAGAAAAGAAAGAGAAATTAAGGAAACTATTCCATTCACCATTGCAACGGAAAGAATAAAATACTTAGGAATATTTCTACCTAAAGAAACAAAAGACCTATATATAGAAAACTATGAAACATTGGTGAAAGAAATCAAAGGGGACACTAATAGATGGAGAAACATACCATGTTCATGGATTGGAATAATAAATATTGTGACAATGAATATATAACCTAAAGTAATTTATAAGTTCAATGCAATTCCTATCAAGCTACCAACAGTGTTTTTCACAGAACTAGAACAAATAATTTCACAATTTGTATGGAAATACAAAAAACCTCTAATAGCCAAAGCAATCTTGAGGAAGAAAAATGGAACTGGGGGAATCAACCTGCCGGACTTCAGTCTCTACTACAAAGCCACAGTCATCAAGACAGTATGGTACTGGCATAAAGACAGAAATATAGATCAATGGAACAAAATAGAAAGCCCAGAGATAAATTCATGCACCTATGGGCACGTTATCTTTGACAAGGGAAACAAGAATATTCAATGGAGAAATGACAATCTCTTTAACAAGTGGTGCTGGGAAAACTGGTCAACCACTTGTAAAAGAATGAAACTAGAACACTGCCTAACACCATACACAAAAATAAACTCAAAATGGATTAAAGATCTAAATGTAAGACCAGAAATTATAACAGTCCTAGAGTAGAACAGAGGCAAAACACTCTCCGACATAAATCACGGCAGGATCTTCCATGACCCACCTCCCAGAATATTGGAAATAAAAGCAAAAATAAACAAATGGGACCTAATGAAAATTAAAAGCTTCTGCAGAGCAAAGGAAACTATAAGTAAGGTGAAAAGACAGCCTTCAGAATGGGAGAAAATAATAGCAAATGAAGCAACTGATAAAGGATTAATCTCAAAAATATACAAGCAACTCCTGCAGCTCAAATCCAGAAGAATAAACGACCCAGTCAAAAAATGGGCTAAACAACTAAACAGACATTTCTCCAAAGAAGACATCCAGATGGCTAACAAACACATGAAATAATGCTCAACATCCCTCATAATTAAACTTCAATTTTAAAAAAATTATTAAAAGTAGAATGAAGGAGAGGGAACAAGATTGCCAAGGAATAGGACAGCAAGACCACTCTCTCCCCCACAAATTCATCAAGAGAACACTTGAATGCAAGGAAAGTCCACAAAACAACTTCTGAATGCTGGCAGAGACATCAGGCACCCAGAGAAGCAGCCCATTGTCTTCGAAAGGAGGTAGGAAAAAACATAAAAGATAAAAAGAGAGACAAAAAAGGGAGGGATGGAGCTCGGTCCCGGGAAGGGAGGCTTTAAAAAGAGAGAAGTTCTCGAACACTAGGAAACACTCTCACTGGAGAGTCTGTGGCGAGCCTTGGAACCTCAGAGGGACACATAACTGGGAGGAAAAAGGAAGAAATAATTAAAACTCACAGATTACCCGCCAAACGGTTACTCCCAGCAGAGAAGCAGTGCAGACGCCCGCCTTTGCCATTAACAAGTTGGGGCTGGGCAGGGAGGAGCCGGCTGAACTGATTAGAGAAAGGACTGGGCTTGAATGCCACGAGGGCAATCTGAGAGAACTGGGGATAGCAAAGGAGACTGTGGGATAGCTTCCCCGCGAAATGGTGGAAAGGCCTAACTTAAGACTCCGCCAGCCCTGCTCACAAAACAGAGGACTGAGTAGAGCAAGCCGGCTGCGGTTGGCCCATCCCCCAACCCACTCCGAGACAAGCAGGGGAGCAGAGCCAGAGACCCAAGTGGGCAACCGCAGTCCCAGAAAGGCATCCGATACCAAACTGCAGGCAGGCTTCGTTGCTAATCAAGACATCTTGGGCTCTGGCCGGTCGATATATGCCTGAGAAGGTGCGCCGGTTGTACACCCAGAAAACCGAGCGGCAGGGACTGGGGAGGTGATAAATCACAGCAACTGCGCTCGCCAACCACCTGGTCACCTGAGCTTCTCGGACTGGGAAAGGCACAAAACGCAGGCTCAACCAAGTCTGCACTTTTGTGGAGTACCCGAGAACCTGAACTTGAGCCGCTCAGACCTGGGAAGTGCATACAACCCAGCGGAGACGTTGCATAGTTCCCGGCAGAGCAATCTAGAGCCTGTGCAGTGTAGACTGGGAAAGCACACGCGCCATGAGCGGGGCAAACCCAGAGTGGCCAAGACACTGTGAGGACTCCCCACAGACACCAGAGATATTTGTCTGCAGTGTTCCTCCCTTCCCAGAACAAGACTGAACAACTGAGCTGTAAAAATGTCCTCCACTGCCCCTAGTGTCAGGGCGGAAATTAGACACTGAAGATACCAGCAAACAGAAGAAGCTAAAATTGAGGGAACCACCTTGGAAATGACAGATAGAGAAGTGTAGAGGCTACTCTAAGAATAACACCAAAAATCAGAGGCAAGAGGCTTAAGTCCGAATCCTGAGAACACCAGAGAACTGACTCCAAGGAACATTAATCGATAGGAGCTCATCAAACGCCTCAATACCCACACTAAAACCAAGCACCATCCAAGGGTCAACAAGTTCCAGAGCAAGACATACCACGCAAATTCTCTAGCAACACAGGAAAATAGCCCTGAGCTTCAATATACAGGCTGCCCAAAGTCACTCCAAACCCACTGACAGCTCATAACTCATTACTGGACACTTCATTGCACTCCAGAGAAAAGAAATCCAGCTCCACCCACCAGAACACCAACAGAAGCTTCCGGAACCAGGGAATCTTGACAAGTCACCCGTCCAACCCCACACATAGCGAGAAAAATACATAATTAAGAGAATTCCACAAACTGCCAGAAGATGGAAAGGCCACCCCAAGAAAAGCAATATAAGCAAGATGAAGAGGCAGAGAAATACCCAGCAAGTAAAGGAACAAGATCAATGCCCACCAACACAAACAAAAGAGGAAGATATAGGGAATCTACCTGACAAAGAATTTCTAATTTTGATGGTGAAAATGATTCAAAATCTTGAAAGCAAAAATGGAGGTACAGGTAAATAACCTGGATAAAAGGATTGAGAAGATGCAAGAAAGGTTTAATAAGGTTTATAAGAAATAAAAAAGTCAGTATACAATGAATAACGCAATAGATGAGATCAGAAACACTCTGGAGGGAACAAACAATAGAATAACGGAGGCAGAAGACAGGATAAGTGAGCTAGAAGATAGAATTGTAGACATAAATGAAGCAGAGAGGAAAAAAGAAAAATGAATTAAAAGAAATGAGGGCAATATTAGAGACCGTTGGGACAATGTTAAATGCCCCAACATTCGAATCATAGGAGTCCCAGAAGAAGAAGACAAAAAGAAAGACCATGAGAGAATACTTGAGGAGATAATAGTTGAAAACTTCCCTAAAATGGGGAAAGAAATAATCACCCAAGTCCAAGAAACCCAGAGAGTTCCCAACAGGATAAACCCAAGGCGAAATACTCCAAGACACATATTAACCAAATTAACAAAGATCAAACACAAAGAATAAATATTAAAAGCAGCAAGGGGAAAGCAGCAAATAACACACAAGGGAATTCCCATAAGGATAACAGCTGATCTTTCAACAGAAACTCTTCAGGCCAGGAGGGAATGGCAAGACATACTTAAAGTGATGAAAGAAGATAACCTACAGCCAAGATTACTGTACCCAGCAAGGATCTCATTCAAATATGAAGGAGAAATCAAAAGCTTTACAGACAAGCAACAGCTGAGAGAATTCAGCATCACCAAACCAGCTCTCCAACAAATGCTAAAGGATCTTCTCTAGACAGAAAACACAGAAAGGGTGTATAAACTCGAACCCAAAGCAATAAAGAAAACGGCAGCGGGATCATACTTATCAATAATCACCTTAAACGTAAATGGTTTGCATGCCCCAACCAAAAGACAAAGGCTGGCTGAATGGATACAAAAACAAGACCCCCATATATGTTGTCTACAAGAGACCCACCTCAAAATGAGGGACACATACAGACTGAAAGTGAAGGGCTGGAAAAAGGCATTCCATCCAAATAGAGACCAAAAGAAAGCAGGAGTAGAAATACTCAATCAGATAAAATAGGATTTAAAACAAAGGCTGTGAAAAAAGACAAAGAAGGAAACTACATAATGATCAAAAGAACAATCCAAGAAGAAGATACAACAATTATAAATATTTATGCACCCAACACAGGAGCAGCACAATATGTAAGGCAGAGATCCAACCAGTCTATTCTAAAGGAGATCAATCCTGGATGTTCATTGGAGGGACTGATGCTAAAGCTGAAACTGCAATACTTTGGCCACCTCATGGGATGAGTTGACTCACTGGAAAAGACTCTGATGCTGGGAAAGGTTGGGGGCGGGAGGAGAAGGGGACGACGGAGAATGAGATGGATGAATGGCATCACCGACTCTGTGGACATGAGTTTGAGTGTACTCCGGGAGTTGGTGATGGACAGGGAGGCCTGGCGTGCTGTAATTCATGGGGTCGCGGAGAGTCAGACACGACTGAGCGACTGAACTGAACTGAACTGAACTGATGAAAGGGGAAATTAAAACAACACAATAACAGTGGGAGATTTTTATACCCCACTCACACCTATGGATAAATCAACTAAACAGAAAATTAACAAGGAAACACAAACTTTAAATGATACAATAGGCCAGTTAGAATTAATAGATATCTATAGGACATTTCACCCTAGAACAATTAATTTCAGCTTTTTGTCAAGCGCACACGGAACCGTTTCCATGATAGATCACATCCTGGGCCATAAATCTAGTCTTGGTAAATTAAAAAAAATTGAAATCATTCCAAGCATCTTTTCTGACGACAATGCAGTAAGATTAGATCTCAGTTACGGGAGAAAAACTATTGAAAAGGCCAACATATGAAGGTTGAACAACACGCTGCTGAATAACAAACAAATCAAAGAAGAAATCAAAAGAGAAATCAAAATATGCATAGAAATGAATGAAAATGAAAACAAGACAACCCAAAACCTCTGCGACACTGTAAAAGCAGTGCTAAGGGGAAGGTTCATAGCAATACAGGCAAACATCAAGAAGCAAGAAAAAAGTGAACTAAATAACCTAACTCTACACTTAAAGAAAATAGAAAAGGAAGAAATGATGAACCCCAGGGTTAGTAGAAGGAAAGAAATCATAAAAATAAGGGCAGAGATAAATGCAAAAGAAACAAAAGAGACCATAGCAAAAATCAACAAAGCCAAAAGCTGGTTCTTTGAGAGGGTAAATAAAATTGACAAACCACAACCCAGACTCATCAAGAAACAAAGGGAGAAGAACCAAATCAGTAAAATTAGAAATGAAAATGGAGAGATCACAACTGACAACACAGAAATACAAAGGATTTTTTGAGAATACTACCAGCAATTATATGGCAATAAAATGGACAACTTGGAAGAAATGGAAAAATTCTTAGAAAAGTACAACTTTCCAAAACTGAACCAAAAAGAAATAGAAAATCTTAACAGACCCATCACAATCACGGAAATAGAAACTGTAATAAAAAATCTTCCAGCAAAAAAAAAGCCCAGGTCCAGATGGCTTCACAGCTGAATTCTACCAAAAATTTAGAGAAGAGCTAGCACCTATTCTACTCAAAGTCTTCCAGAAAATTGCTGAGGAAGGGAAACTTCCAAACTCATTCTATGAGGCCACCCTCACCCTAATCCCAAAACCTGGTAAAGATCGCACATAAAAAGAAAACTACAGGCCAATATCAATGATGAACGTTGATGTAAAAATCCTTAACAAAATTCTAGCAATCAGAATCCAACAACACATTAAGAAGATCATACATCATGACCAAGTGGGCTTTATCCCAGGAATGCAAGGATTCTTCAATATCTGCCAATCAATCAACGTAATACACCACATTAACAAACTGAAAAATAAAAATCATATGATTATCTCAAGAGATGCAGAGAAAGCCTTCGACAAAATTCAACATCGTTTATGAAAAAAAAAAAAAAACTACCAAAAGTGGGAATAGAAGGAGCATACCTCAACATAATAAAAGCAATATATGACAAACCCACAGCAAACATTATCCTCAATGGTGAAAAACTGAAAGCATTTCCCCTAAAGACAGGAACAAGACAAGGGTGCCCACTCTTACCACTATTATTGAACATAGTTCTGGAAATTTTGGCCACAGCGATCAGAGCAGAAAAAGACATAAAAGGGATCCAAATTGGAAAAGAAGAAGTAAAATGTTCACTGTTCGCTGATGACATGATCCTCTACACAGAAAACCCTAAAGACTCTACCAGAAAACTACTAGAGCTAATCAATGAATACAGTAAAGTTGCAGGATATAAAATCAACACACAGAAATCCCTTGCATTCTTATACAGTAATAATGAGAAAATATAAAGAGAAATTAAGGGAACTCTTCCATTCACTGTTGCAATGAAAAGAATAAAATACTTAGGAATATATCCACCTAAAGAAACAAAAGACCTGTACATAGAGAACTATAAAACACTGGTGAAAGTAATCAAAGAGGACACTAATAGATGGAGAAATATACCGTATTTGTGGATTGGAAGAATAAATATTGTGAAAATGAGTATACTACCCAAAGTAATTTATACATTCAATGCAATCACTATCAAGCTACCAACGATATTTTTCACAGAACTAGAACAGATAATCTCACAATTTGTATGGAAATACAAAAAACCTCGAATGGCCAAAGCAATCTTGAGGAAGAAAAATGGAACTGGTGGAATCAACCTGCCGGACTTCAGGCTCTACTACAAAGCCACAGTCATCAAGAGAGTATGGTACTGGCATAAAGACAGAAATATAGATCAATGGAACAAAATAGAAAGCCCAGAGATAAATCCACGCACCTATGGACACCTTATCTTTGACAAAGGAGGGAAGAATATAAAATGGAGAAAAGACAGTCTCTTCAACAAGTGGTGTTGGGAAAACTGGACAGCCACTCGTAAAAGAATGAAACTAGAACACTCCCTAACACCATACACCAAAATAAACTCAAAATGGATTAGAGAGCTCAATGTAAGACCAGAAAGTATAAAACTCCTAGAGGAGATCATAGGCAAAACACTCTCGGAGATAAATCACAGCAGGATCCTCCATGATCCACCTCCCAGAATATTGGAAATAAAAGCAAAAATAAACAAATGGGACTTAATTAAAATCAAAAGCTTCTGCACAGCAAAGGAAACTAAAAGCAAGGTGAAAAGACAGATTTTAGAATGGGAGAAAATAATAGCAAATGAAGCAACTGATAAAGGATTAATCTCCAAAACATACAAGCAGCTCCTGCAGCTCAATTCCAGAAAAATAAACGACTCACTCAAAAAATGGGCCAAAGAACTAAACAGACATTTCTCCAAAGAAGACATCCAGATGGCTAACAAACACATGAAATAATGCTCAACATCCCTCATAATCAGAGAAATGCAAATCAAAACTACAATGAGATACCATTTCACACCAGTCAGAATGGCTGCTATCCAAAAGTCTACATGCAATAAATGTTGGAGAGGGTGTGGAGAGAAAGGAACCCTCTTACACTGTTGGTGGGAATGCAAACTAGTATAGCCACTGTGGAGAATAGTGTGGAGATTCCTTAAAAAACAGGAAATATAACTGCCATATGACCCAGCAATCACACTCCTGGGGATACACACCGAGGAAACCAGAATTGAAAGAGACACATGTACTCCAATGTTCATCTCATCACTGTTTATATTAGCGAGGACATGGAAGCAACCTAGATGTCCATCTGCAGATGAGTGGATAAGAAAGCTTTGGTACATATACACAATGGAGTATTACTCAGCCATTAAAAAGAATGCATTTGAATCAGTTCTAATGAGGTGGATGAAACTGGAGCCTGTTATACAGAGTGAAGTAAGCCAGAAAGTAAAGCACCAATACAGTATACTAACACATATATATGGAATTTATAAATATGGAAATGATAACCCTCTATGTGAGACAGTAAAAGAGACACAGATGTATAGAACAGTCTTTGGGACTCAGTGGAAGAGGGCAAAGGTGGGATGATTTGGGAGAATGGCATTGAAACATGTATATTATCATATGTGAAACGAATCACCAGTTCAGGGTCAATGTATGATACAGTATGCTCGGTGCTGGTGTGCGGGGATGACCCAGAGGGAGGATAAGGAGAGGAGGGAGGTGGGGGGGGGTTCAGAAAGGGAAACTCCTATACACCTGGCCCGGATTCATGTCAATATATGGCAAAACCAACCAATATAATATTGTAAAGTAATTAGCCTCCAATAAAAAATTTTAAAAAAAGTAGAATGAAGGGTAGAATTAACAAGTTCAAGCAAAGGTCTTTTCATACTAGTGGAAATATGTGGGAAGCTGGATTTGGGTGCAGCCTAAGGGAAGTGCCGGGATAGTGGGAGAGGTGAAAGGAGGTAAATGAAAATGTTTGAAAAACGCTTGAAATATTATCAGATAATTCAGAAGCCAAGAGCCTGGGGCATATTGAAAGAGATGTGGCCAAGATCACAGGTGCTAGTGTTAAGTTTTAAAGGAAGATTTTCTTTCCCGCGAGACTGGAGAGAAGGGTGTGAGAGTAGATATAGTTTCAGAGAAAATTTGTAGTGAAGGGGCAGAAAGTTTATGGAGTTCCCGGCAGTTGACACTGATTTTTCAATCAAAATTAACAACACACACTAATGTATTATACGTCTCAATAAAATAAAGTCAGTTTCAAGGAAGAAAACTTGGGTTATCTTGTTTGCTTTATTTTATTTCTGATATTCCCTGCAGTATCTAATGGTATTTTGTACATTGTAGGTACTCAATTAACAGAGGTTGGTTGTTTGATATATCTATTCTCAAGGAATTTACAACTGGGAACAACCAAATTATATATGCAATATATGGTAATTTTCAAAAGAATGACTCTGCTAATAAATATTGCGGGATTTAAAAGGAAGGAAGTGTACTTGTAGACTGAGCTGAAGTGGGAATGCTTCATATAGAAGGGGAGTTGTTACCTGGGTCTTAATAACTGCCTAGGATTTAAATGTGGGCGTTCCCTCATGGCCCAGATGGTAAAGAATCTGCCTGCAATGCAGGAGACCTGGGTCCAGTCCCTGAGTTGGGAAGATCCCCTGGAGAAGGAAATGGCAACCCACTCCAATATCCTTGCCTGGAAAATCCCTTGAAAGGAGGAGCCTGGCAGGGCTCCATGGGGTCTCAAAGAGTCCGACACGACTGAATGACTAACACTAGGATTTAAATGCAGATTTTGTAAAAACAAAACAAAGCAAAACTAGAGGGGAGCATTTTCTATGTCAGGTCTTGGATAGTGAACTTACAGTGAATTGGAAAGATCTGACCACTTTAGGAAATATGGGAGAAAATCAGCCAGAAGTTATTCAAGACGTAGCTGAGATTTAAAAACAGAAGGATCCAGGGGACAAAGGGATTTGAACCTGTGTCAGGAGGCTGAGAGTTTAGGAGTCTTTTGTTTTGGAGAGCATCCTGCCAAATTAAATTTGAAATTAGGCATTTCAGTCTAATTTGGAATGAAAGTCAGGAAACTTCATTCTATTGTCATTTCCAGATTCATTCTTGTCAAGTTAAGATATAATTCTGTTATTACCCTGCTCAAAAATTCTCAATGGTTCTCTAATTCTTACACAATTAATATATAGACTCAGTGGCCTAGCACTGAAAGGAATTCACAAGTAAGGTTCCAAGTATTTCCAGGCTTGTTTCCAGTTATACCATATACACACCACATACCCTTGCCAATTCAACTAGGAACTGTTTCCTGATCATGCTATGTGCTTCCTGTCTCTATTCCTTTTCCTATGATACTAATTCCACCTCTACCTTGATGTGTGTCAAAACCTTATCCCCCGTTTAAAGACCTATTTCCCATGCCAGCACCTCCTCCATGAAGTCTGTCCTACTCCTTCCCACCAGGGAGATTTTCTCTCTTCTGTTAATTCCCATAGCATTTGGGAACTCATATAAACTTATAATGTATCTTATATTGTAGTTATTTGTAAGGTCACTAATTCCTCATCTTACCTTTTAACTCCTAATAAATTTCAAATTACTTGGTGACAGTATCTAGATACTGTTCATTTTTTGTTCCCTTTTGAGCCTAGCATAAAGAGTTCTTGACTCGAACTGATGAAGAATTAGAGTGAGGTGAGGGGTGGATGTAGCTGGGGAAGCATCAGTGAAAGTTGTTCCTAATAAGAGCTATCTCAACCTTTGTCTTGGTGATTTCTTTGAAATTTAGACTCATTGACTCTTTAGTGTTAATTTTTGATGTGCTAATTTTTGACACATGCTAGTCATTCTCATTATCACTATTTATATCCAGTGTAGCGATTTTCTATTGGAGCACTAATAGATCTTATGATCATTTTTGAGTTATAAGTATATTGAACAAATAGTGTACTGAGTATTATTTGTCATATGATATATGGAGGCAGCATAATAGAATGGAAAGAGGGAACACTTTGAATTTCACTGAACTTCACTTTGGATCCTTGCTGTTCTATTTACTAGCTATGTGTAGTTCTGTTGCTTGCTCAACATTTTTTTTTTTTCCGGTCAGCTGATTTTCTTTGTAGCAAATTACTTATTTCCTGTTATTATTCCATGGGGCTTGTGGTATGGCTAACAATCCTCCCCATCCTCCCCTGCACTTCTAAAGGAAGGCATGGGACATAGGTCTCGCCAATCGCCATATCCCTTCTCTCTGGCTAATACCACACTGATGAGACTCAACTGGGAAAAATGAAACCCTCTGTCTGCTAAGAGAATGGGATGTGTGACTGAAACTAATGGTTGTCAGTCACCTCTCTATAACCAGGATCAAGCTTGTCTAAGAACAAAGGCAATGTGCAGAATAGCAAAGTTCAGTGACTGAGATAATGAATGAGACATGATGACATAATTCAGCCTCTGGATCTGGCTATGTGTGTATTTGTGCTAAGTTGTTTCAGTTGTGTCTGACGCTTTGTGACCTTATGGACTGTAGCCCACCAGGCTCCTCTGTCTAGAGATTCTCCAGGCAAGAATACTGGAGTGGGCTGCCATGTCCTCCTCCAGCATATCTTTCTGACCCAGGGATCGAACCCATATCTCCTGCGTCTCATGCATTGGCAAGTTTGGTATTTACCAATAGAGCTACCTGGGAAACCTGGATGTGGCTACAGGCAAAGGCATTTCACCCCCTTCCTTCTTTATCCTCTACTCCCTCAGACTTTGAGTTACATGATTCAATGAACAACTTGTTTATTCCTTAAGTCAATTTGAGTTTATTTTACTTGTAATCAACTAATAGTAAATAGATATATCACATGATCTTGGGCAAGTTACTCACAATCTCTCTGAGGCGCAGGTCATCTATAAAAGGGGAAGAATCCTCTGTTACCTATCACAATGGGGATATTAAGAAGTTCAACTGTATGTGAAATATAAAGGAGAGCCTTTTGACAACTATAAATATTTGTAAAAAATAGCATAGGTATTAGAGTCTTTCATCCAAGGGAAAAAAAAAACATACTGTTTACTATGACTATGTTTTCTTTAAAAAAACAAAGAAACATTATTCATTTGACCAATATAGACAATGGACATGCAAAAACCTATGCCCAAACTGTTACAGTTAAATATCTCACCACAGGATTTCTCTTTGATGACTAAGATCACAGATTTTTTTCTTTTTTAGCACAAAACATGAAAACCTATTTATTATTCCACCTAGAATATGCAAGAGCTAGCATTTAACTTTAAGGCTGGTTCTTAAAAGCCTGCATAAAAGTTTTGAAATAAAGATTTGTTGCTGTCTCACATCCTCCACATTTTCAACTTTTCACTTTGAGTATAGGTTGTAAATATGTTGTTAGAGCAAGGCTTTTAAGAAATGGCAGAATTCAACCTTGGAACATCACATTAGTCATTCAAAGCAGACATATTTGAAAACTGGTTCAAACACTGTTTCTAACACCTCTTTCCTCCTGCTCCTTTCCTTATATAACATATTATCTTTGATGAACCAGACACTTAAATAATAATCTGTGTGATCTGAAAAAGTTAATGCAATTCTCAAAGAAGCCTAATTTATAACCTGGCACCTTCAGGACCTAGAAGCAGCTTCATTATTTAAATGTTTCAATGATACAGACAAATTTGCTTGTGAGAGTGGCTATGTGGGTGTGGGACGGATGGAGAACCTATGTATGAACCATGAACCTATTTTGGGTCTTAGAAATCTATCCTGAAATTTTCAAGCCCAAGTACTGCATGTTAAATTTACATTTGTTTTGTAGTAAAGGACTGACATGAAGATATAAGTGGTGCTTGCAAAATTCTATTTTAAGGTCCAGAGATAAGCTAGCACAGCAGAATAATATTTAGAAAGTAAGTATGGGGAATTTAAACAATTGTCTTCTTTATGTCAGAAAGACGGTCTTGCTCTTAATTTTTTCCATCCACTTTCACTGGATGCTAAGAAATGCAATATCTTCAGGGGGAAAATTGGTCTGTGTGCCACAGTATTCTATGCAAATGAACCCTGTAACGGAAAAAAAAAATCACTCATGCATCTATGAATATAGTTTCTTATATTTGATATGCAGCCTGATGTACCATCCTTTTCTTTTTCCCCTTGATATCTGTGGAGTGTATACCAGCAACTTAAAAAAAAATTTATAAGGTGCTTTCCTCTTAATGCAGCTGTGAGGAAAGCAAATATATTAACTCAATATTCACCAGGAGTTTTTCTTTTACTATATATAATTTGATAGAATCCAGAAACATTTTGTTCTTTCCAAATGAATTCACCAATGGGTAAGAATTTGACACATTCCTCAATACCAGAAGAATATCAAATAATCTAAAAATAATAGTATCTCCCTGTGGGTCCCTGTTCAGACTGAAACATATCTTTCTGCATGGAGCCATGGAAGTGTAGCTTTTTAAGGTAGTGTCAATAAACAGATAAAACTCCTCATCCTGAATGCAGTTGTTCTGACTGCTTCATATCCAGCAGCCACAAACATCCTTTTTACAAAAGAGGTGTATACTGATTGTAATGATGATGAAGTTGAGAATGAGAAAGCTTAAATGATGAACTTATCACCTCAGAATGAAGATGTGGTAGACACAGGATTGAAAAGTCAGTCTGAAAAGAATATAACAAGTTGGTTTGACATCTCTGTTCTTAACCACTGTGTTGTCTTATCTCTCAAGCTAAAAGTGACTTAACATTTCAGCAGAGTGCCTTTTCTACAACAAGATACCAACTTTCACTCTTAGGAGTAGTCATGCAAGTTCCCCCCACCTCCACCTCTCTTGCCAATTCCTGTATTTCTCCACCTTCCGTCACAAACAGCAGCAATGATTTTTCAGGGCGACCATCAAAGGACAATGAACGTCAACGTTTTCAAAACATGAGAACTAATCTTGAGAGAAGGAAGAGAGGACTTGTTCAAGTTCAGATAACCGATCGGAAACAGTACAAGTACCAGCACAAATCTGCTTGTTCATTCGAGTGCTATCTCTAAAGAGAAAACAAGATCTCACAACACAGTGGGTAGTTTCTTATCCATGACAGGATAGTCATCTTTATCTATACATATATATATATCTATTATGAAGTCAATTGAATAAATGAGGAATCAAATGCACCTGGAGCATCAGAGCATTGTAAGTACAATGTTAATCTCAAAGGTATCAAACGATCTTGTTCCGAACCCAACGCTGTAGTTTTCTCCTCCAAACGTGTTCCTTCTCTGTTTCTTCCTATCTCGGGAAGTAGTTACTTATCACTCTTAGGGTACAGAGAACAGAAGGAAAAGATCTGGGTTCTCAGAACCTGGCATCTCGGAGCAGGGTCCATACAGAGCTGGCACTGAGATTATCAAGGAGGGGATGCAGCGGCCTCGGTGAAGGGCTATTTTGAGGAAGGTTTGGACTGGAAGCAAACCGGAAGGAGTCTTGCCTTCTCTCCCGGAAACCTCCCAGCCTTCCTTGAGCGCCCCCTAGTCTCGGCATCTAGCGGGGCATCAGAGACAAACGAAGCAGCGCAACCGTGGTTTGCAGTGCCAGCCACAGCGGCATCGGAAGGCATCAAAGGAGAACAAGAAGGCGAGTGTGAGAGGCTATAAAAACACCTGCAGCTTAATAACTGGCACAAAGGATCGTAGTGAAAAGACAAGTTTCTTTCCTTTCCTGCACCCCTCCGCCTTCATTAACATGTTTGGAGTTGGACTGTGAAGAAAGCTGATCACCGAAGAATTGATGCTTTTGAACTGTGGTGCTGGAGAAGACTCTTGAGAGTCCCTTGGACTGCAAGGAGATCCAACCAGTCCATTCCAGAGGAGATCAATCCTGGGTGTTCATTGGAAGGACTGATGCTAAAGCTGAAACTCCAATACTATGGCCAACTCATGCAACGAGTTGACTCACTGGAAAAGACTCTGATGCTGGGAGGGATTGGGGGCGGGAGGAGAAGGGGGCGACAGAGAATGAGATGGCTGGATGGCATCACCAACTCGATGGACATGAGTTGGAGTGAACTCCGGGAGTTGGTGATGGACAGGGAGGCCAGGCGTTCTGTGATTCATGGGGTCGTGAAGAGTCGGACACGACTGAGCGACTGAACTGAACTGAACTGAACTGAACCATCCTCCAGACAAAAACGGAAGGAACAGTTGTTTCTATGGAAGGTGCTTAGTCGCTTTAGTCACGTCCGACTCTTTGCGACTCCATGGACTGTAGCCGGCCAGGCTCCTTTGTCCATGAAATTCTCCAGGCAAGAATACTGGAGTGGGTTGCCATTTCCTACTCCAGGGGAATCTTCCCAACCCAGAGATGGAACCCATATCTCCTGCATTGGCAGGCTGACTCTTTACCACTAGCGCCACCAGCGTTTTATCATTTTAAAAATTTTTATTAATTTTTTACATTTTTTTATTGGAGGCTAATTATTTTACAATATTATATTGGTTGGTTTTGCCATACATTGACATGAATCCGCCCCGGGTGTACATGAGTTCCCCCTCCTGAACCCCCCTCTCACCTCCCTCGTCCCCTTATCCTCCCACTGGGTCATCCACGCATACCAGCCCCGATCATCCTGTAACATGCATCGACCCTGAACTGGCGATTCATTGGTTTACAATATTGTGTTAGTTTCAGGTGTACAGCAAAGTGGGTCATATATATATATATATATATATATATATATATATATATATATATGTCTATCTTCTTTTTTTTATCTTATCTTTTAAATACCCTTGTCTGATCTTCAGATCTCCTGGCCTAATGGATTTCTGGCTTCCATCATGCTATTGAAACTCCTCTAATAGCATTTCATAACTCTCTGTTTGCTAAATCCAGTGCTCATTTTAATTTTCTTTGGTATGCAATATTGTTGACAATTTCCTCCTTAAAACTCTGTCTGAAGCACGGTATCTCTTTTTGTTTCTTTCTGTCCAGTGCCGCCTTAGTCTCTGCTTTCCCCACCCCTCTACTCCCCTTTCCCCCACAAGGCTTGGTGCTCTTTGGAGTTCTGGCTGAGATTCCTTTTTGTTTTCACCTTTTTTGGAGGGTGTGGGGGTGATCTCACCCAGTCCTACAATTTTAGCTGCAACCGATACATCTCTATCTGTATTGGTTACCCAGACTTTTTTCGTGAAATCTGATTGCATCTGTCTCTCTCCTGAATGGCTCTGCCTGAATGACCCATTGACATCTCAGATCTAAAATGTCCAGAACAAAACTCATTATCTTCTCTCCATGAAACCTCTTCTTTCTGCATTCTGTTTCTTAAGCTAACAATATCAGTGCCTATTAAATCACCCAAGTTAAAAATCATGCAGTCATTTTTGCAGTCATATATACATACATACATACATATATATATATATAACATATATATATTAATATATATTATATATATATATATATCAGTGATCTCACTGCTCAGTTGCTCAGTTGTGTCCTATTCTTTGCGACCCCATGAACTGTAGCCTTCCAGACTCCTCTGTCCATGCAATTTTACAGGCAAGGATACAGTAGTGGGTTGCCATTTCCTTCTCCAGTGGATCTTCCCGACCCAGGGATCCAACCCAGGTCTACTGCATTGGGTTATTGACGTTTAGGTTATTGTCGGTGTCATATCCCTCTTTCTCTGTCTGAGTAAGCTCCTAGTAATCCTGTGAGACCTAGCTCAACTAACCTAATTGTGTGGAGTCTTCCTTGATTCATCCAGAAAAAAGTTTTCTTTCCAGTATTTATTTTTTCACTTTGCATTTACTTGTATCAGCATTCATCCCTTTGGATTGCACTTATTCTTTTACATCTCTGTCTCCCACACCACACCTATGGGCTCTCCAATGGCCAAAGGCCTTGTTTTAATCATCTTTATATATATAGTACCTGTCATACTACCAGGAACATTATAGAAACTTAAAAAGTATTTGTTAAGTGAATGAAAAAATGAGTTAATTCTTGTGTACAAGGGAAAACCCACTGGGAAGAAGTTGTAAACTCACCTCACCCAACTATTCTACTCAAGAAAGCATATTGGAAAGAAAGTGAATGAGGATAATTATGAATTGGTTAAACAAATCACTTACAGACTTTCCTCTTAAAATATTATTGGAACATATAACTTGTAGCACACCTCAAAACTAATTTGAGATATAATGATGTATCATAATTCCACAGTTGAAAATGGCTCTAAAAAGCCAGGGAAGTGCTCTTCCTGTTTCTCTGAAAATGTAGAGGTAGTGCTTTATTCAGTTCAGTTCAGTTCAGTTCAGTCGCTCAGTCGTGTCCGACTCTTTGCGACCCCATGAATCACAGCACGCCAGGCCTCCCTGTCCATCACCAACTCCCGGAGTTCACTCAAACTCATGTCCATAGAGTCGGTGATGCCATCCAGCCATCTCATTCTCTGTCGTCCCCTTCTCCTCCCACCCCCAACCCATCCAAGCATCAGAGCTTTTTCCAGTGAATCAACTCATCGCATGAGGTGGCCAAAGTATTGCAGTTTCAGCTTTAGCATCAGTCCTTCCAATGAACACCCAGCATTGATCTCCCTTAGAATGGACTGGTTGGATCTCCTTGCAGTACAAGGGACTCTCAAGAGTCTTCTCCAGCACCACAGTTCAAAAGCATCAATTCTTCGGTGATCAGCTTTCTTCACAGTCCAACTCTAACATCCATACATGACCATGGGAAAAACCATAGCCTTGACTAGACGGACCTTGATTGGCAAAGTAATGTCTCTGCTTTTTAATATACTATCTAGGTTGGTCATAACTTTCCTTTCAAGGAGTAAGTGTCTTTTAATTTCATGGCTGCAATCAGCATCTGCAGTGATTTTGGAGCCCCAAAAAATAATGTCTGACACTGTTTCCACTGTTTCCCCATCTATTTCCCATGAAGTGATGGGACCAGATGCCATGATCTTTGTTTTCTGAATGTTGAACTTCAAGCCAACCTTTTCACTCTCTTCTTTCACTTTCATCAAGAGGCTTTTGAATTCCTCTTCACTTTCTGCCATAAGGGTAGTGTCATCTGCATATCTGAGATTATTGATATTTCTCCCAGCAATCTTGATTCCAGCTTGTGCTTCTTCCAGCCCAGGGTTCCTCATGTGTACTCTGCATATAAGTTAAATAAGCAAGGTGACAACATACAGCCTTGACGTACTCCTTTTCCTATTCGGAACCAGTCTGTTATTCCATGTACAGTTCTGACTGTTGCTTCCTGACCTGCATACAGGTTTCTCAAGAGGCAAGTCAGGTGGTCTGGTATTCCCATCTCTTTCAGAATTTTTCACAGTTTATTGTCATCCACACAGTCAAAGGCTTTGCCATAGTCAATGAAGCAGATACTGCCTGGAATAACAGGCAAATTTGACCTTGGAGGACGGAATGAAGCAGTACAAAGGCTAGTAGAGTTTTGCCAAGAGAACGCACTGGTCATAGCAAACACCCTCTTCCAAGAACACAAGAGAAGACTCTACACATGGACATTACCAGATGGTCAACACCGAAATCAGATTGATTATATTCTTTGCAGCCAAAGATGGAGAAGCTGTATATAGTTAGCAAAAACAAGACCAGGAGCTGAATGTGGCTCAGATCATAAACTCCTTATTGTCAAATTCAGACTGAAATTTAAGAAAGTAAGGAAAACCACTAGACCATTCAGATGTGACCTAAATCAAATCCCTTATGATTATACAGTGGAAATGAGAAATCGATTTAAGGGACTAGATCTGATAGATAGAGTGCCTGATGAACTCTGGACGGAGGTTCGTGACATTGTACAGGAGACAGGGACCAAGACCATCCCCATGGAATAGAAATGCCAAAAAGCAAAATGGTTGTCTGAGGAGGCCTTACAAATATCTGTGAAAAGAAGGGAAGCGAAAAGCAAAGGAGAAAAGGAAAGATACAAGCAGAGTTCCAAAGAATAGAATGCAGAGTTCCAAAGAATAGAATGCAGAGTTCCAAAGAATAGCAAGGAGAGATAAGAAACCTTCCTCAGTGATCAATGCAAAGAAATAGAGGAAAACAACAGAATAGGAAAGACTAGAGATCTCTTCAAGAAAATTAGAGATTCCAAGGGAACATTTCATGCAAAGATGGGTTCGATAAAAGACAGGAATGGTATGGACCTAAGAGAAGCAGAAGATATTAAGAAGAGGTGGCAAGAATACACAGAAGAACTGTACAAAAAAGATCTTCACCACCAAGATAATCACAATAAAGTGATCACCTAGAGCCAGACATCTTGGAATGTGAAGTCAAGTAGGCCTTAGAAAGCATCACTACGAACAATGCTCGTGGAGGTGATGGAATTCCAGTTGAGCTATTTCAAATCTTGAAAGATGATGCTGTGAAAGTGCTGCACTCAATATGCCAGCAAATTTGGAAAACTCAGCAGGGGCCACAGGACTGGAAGAGGTCAGTCTTCATTCCAATCCCAAAGAAAGGCAATTCCAAAGAATGCTCAAACTACTGCACAATTGTACTCATCTCACACGCTAATAAAGTCATGCTCAAAATTCTCCAAGCCAGGCTTCAGCAATATGTGAACTGTGAAATTCCAGATGTTCAAGCAGGTTTTAGAAAAGGCAGAGGCACCAGAGATCAAATTACCAATATCCGCTGGATCATGGAGAAGACAAGAGCGTGTTTTATTAGGTTTGGAATTACGACTTATATGTTCCTTTTAAAACTTTTTTTGGTCATTCTTTAGTGTATTGCACACACACACACACACACCCTGGAGCTTTTGACAATGGGTTCATTTTTACAAATCTAGTACTTATATCTCTGCCTTTTTTCATAAATACAGCCCTTCAGGTCAGCACTCAAGTATACTGCAAAGGTGTTTGTATTCTATTTCTTGCTGTACTTTTCTTATGTGTAAACAACATTTTTGCCCTTCTAGGGTTGTCATTGCATTTCCCTCAGAAGGTCATATAATTTTTAAAAGAAATAATGAAAATAGCAAGATTTTTTTCTTTTTTTTTTGTAAAGAGAATTTAGGGGAAGAGTTTATGTTTTTAATCTGTGCTTAGAGGCTCTGATGAGTCTTCAAACTCTAAATTGTGCTGTTTTATGATGAAACTCTTGCTCCGGGATAAAGGGAAATCAGATCATTTCTTCTTCTATTCTACTTACTTTTTCTTCAAAATTTATTTTATTGAAGTATAGTTGATTTACAATATTATATTAATTTCTATTTTGCAGGAAAATGATTCAGTTATCAATATATATTTTTCATATTCCTTTTTATTATTGCTTAGTATAGGATATTGAATGTTGTTTCCTATGCTATATAGTAGGACCTTGTTTTATTTCTTCTTAAAGGAGAAACTGAGTCAACTAGACATGGCATAGTGAGTGCAGTCTTTAATTACTTTCACCTGTCCCTATAGAAAGTGAGACTTTGGCAGTACAATGCCTTCATCATGCCTCTTACAGTGTTCACAAATAATGAGAATTTAAACATTTTGCATTCTCAGTGAAGTATATTCATGCAGCAGATTCTGAAACTCGAATCCTTTTGGTTTCTGGGAAGTGAGACTCCTTTCTTGAAGAGAAGCCTCTTTTTCCTATGCTAGTTTATGTGTGTGAGAGGACACAGGCAAAGCGTCTCTGGGTTTTTCTGATGTTATTCAGAAGGCTTTTAGAAAACTCACCTTGTTTCTTAAGGAAGAAAGTAAGAAAGTCAAGGATCTGTATGGAAATAATCAACCTGGAAAGATAAAACTCAGAGTCTCTTTCAAAAGAGGGAGGGGTAGCACACGATGTTAAAGCAATTGTTTTTTTATTTTTCCCCCTGAGAGAAGGCTAGAAGATGTCACTGAGTTTAATTAGGTCTTTGTATAATCAATCACCTCGTTGTGCCTTATATTTGGAACTCATAGGCTAAGTGCACTTCATGGGAAATAGATGAGGAAACAGTGGAAACAGTGTCAGACTTTATTTTCGGGGGGCTCCAAAATCACTGTGGATGCTGGTTGCAGCCATGAAATTAAAAGACGCTTACTCCTTGGAAGGAAAGTTATGACCAACTTAGATAGTATATTAAAAAGCAGAGACATTACTTTGCCAACCAAGGTCCGACTAGTCAAGGCTATGGTTTTTCCTGTGGTCATGCATGGATGTGAGAGTTGGACTGTGAAGAAAGCTGATCGACGAAGTATTGATGCTTTTGAACTGTGGTGCTGGAGAAGACTCTTGAGCGTCCCTTGGACTACAAGGAGATCCAACCAGTTCATTCTAAAGGAGATCGATCCTGGGTATTCATTGGAAGGACTGATGCTAAAGCTGAAACTCCAATACTTTGGCCACCTCATGGGACGACTTGACTCACTGGAAAAGAGTTTGATGCTAGGAGGGATTGGGGATGGGAGGAGACGGGGACGACAGAGAATGAGATGGCTGGATGGCATCACCGACTCTATGGACATGAGTTTGAGTGAACTCTGGGTGATGGACAGGGAGGCCTGGTGTGCTGTGATTCATGGGGTTGCAAAGAGTCGGTCACGACTGAGCGACTGAACTGAACTGAACTGAGGCTAAGTGCAATTTCTCTCCTATTAATAGGAACCATGCACAAGCAGGTGAGATTAGGAAGCGCTTTGATCTGGCAAGTCTGAAAAACATCGGATAAGACAAATAGTGGTCCATGTAAGTACCATTTATGGAACCTTGGGCTGGAGCTCCCACACAAATTCAGCCCACAGGGAAAGGTCAGCAAAGGTGGGAAAACTACAGATCACACATGCCATCTGATTATCACGATTCCACCAAAGGAGGCTTAGAATCTTCCCTTTGGCAATCTGATAAGGGCATAGCATTTGTGTTACATGATTTTATTGGGTACTGTGTGGAAGCTTAATAGATTCATTGCACTGAGAAAATGAAGGAAATAGCTTGAATTTCGCTATCCTAAAAAAATATATTTATATGATTTTCCCCAGCTTATTGTGGATATGGTGCAGGGTCTATGTTATGGGCATCTGCTGTTACTGCAGCAAGGAAAGCTCCTCATGATGAAGTCAGTACATTGGCATCAGTAAAGCGTGCATGTGTCTATCAAGTTTAGTATTCATCTCTGATGGCTTTCGGAAGCCAGAGAGATCTTTTCAAGTCTAAACATTTTGTGAATGTTCTGCCTTTGACACTGCTGACCTTCTTAGCCCCCTTCTTGGTGGCCATATAGATCAGTGATCACGGTGACATCTCATTTTGAGGACAGAGGAAAAGAATTATTACCAACCAGTGTGTCTTTTGACCTTCCCCGACCTACATAATGAAATGACTAGATTTCTCGG
Organism: Moschus berezovskii; assembly: GCF_049115385.1. Classification (NCBI taxonomy): domain Eukaryota; kingdom Metazoa; phylum Chordata; class Mammalia; order Artiodactyla; family Moschidae; genus Moschus; species Moschus berezovskii. The sequence continues at coordinate 84,567,661 of NC_142488.1, read as the reverse complement.
TACAGAAGAAATAAGAAAATTGGAATGGCCTTTTTTCTCTAGTTGTGTCCTGTAAAGGGCATATTGCTTATTTAAAACATCAACATTAGATATTGCCCCTGGGAAGAAAAGCAGAGGGAAAGTTAGAATTTGGTGCCTTCCAGCTCTGCAGTGCCTTACTAGGTTAGTATGAAGAAGCTATAAAAAGAAAGAGCTGTCTTACTGTGGTTCATGGGTTACCTGTTGGTGAATCAGTCTCCCATTCCTTAGAAATATTTCTTTAGTATGTCATGGTTCACAGGACATGAAGAAGTAGGGATTAGTTCATTATATATATATATATATTTTTTTTTTTTCTTATTTTATTTTTCTTATTTTTCCTTTTCTCTCTTTCCAGTATCTTCTTCTGCACCCTCTCAGCTTTTGGCATTCTTCATGTCACCTCTGACTGTGTTCACCTGGGCATGGCTGGCTCATAGTTTTAAATGACTAGTGCTAGGTGGATAAGCAAGTAGATTCTCTGTCCTGTGGCCTTCACTCCAAGCAATAATATTTTCAGTGCTTATCCTTAGGTTTTTTTTTTTTTTATCCTTAATTTTTGCAACCTATCTGAATTTCTCTGGCCTACTGAAATCTCTCAGCCTAGAAATCCTTGAAGACCTGGCTATTCTGTAAAATTTTGATTCTTCTTTTTAGTTAAGTAGGGACTACATGGACTTCTGTGGTAGCTCAGACAGTAAAGAATCTGCCTGCAAAGCGGAAAGCCTGGGTTTGATCCCTGGGTTGGGAAGATCCCTTGAGGAGGTCATGGCAACCCACTCCAGTATTCTTGCCTGGAGAATCCCTGTGGACAGAAGAGCTTGGTGGGCTACGGTGCATGGGGTCACAAACAGTTGGACACAACTGAGTGACTAAGCACAGTACACAGCACAGGGATTATACATGTATTCTGGTAGATAAGTATTTTTAATTCCACTATTTTGAAAGAAACTATGTATTGTAGAGGAAGGGGCATTGATCTCGGTGTGTGTGTGCTAAGTCACTTCAGGTGTGTCCAACTCTACAAACCTATGGACTGTCCCTTGTCCATAGGATTCTCCAGGAAAGAATATTGGAGTGGGTTGCCATGCTCTCCTCCAGGGGATCTTCTGGATCCAGGGATCGAACCCATGTCTCTTATGACTCCTGCATTGGTAAGCAGGTTCTTTACCACTAGTGCCACCTGGAAATGCCATTGACCTGGGAACCAGTGCTAACTTAGCTGTTAACTACCCATGTGACTTGGTCTCTCAGTCATGTGTGACTCTTTGCAATTCAGTGGACTGCTGCACACCAGACTTCCCTGTCCATCACCAACTCCTGGAGCTTGCTCAAACTTTGCATAATGTAGTTAAATTCCCATCTTATCCTCTGTCGTCTCCTTCTAGTCCTGCTTTCAATCTTTCCCAGCATCAGGGTGTTTTCAAATGAGTCAGTTTTTTGCATCAGGTGGCCAAAGTATTGGAGTTTCAGCTTCAGCATTAGTCCTTCCAATGAATATTCAGGACGGATTTTTTTAGGATTGACTGGTTGGATCTCCCTGCAGTCGAATGGATTCTCAAGAGTTTTCTCCACACCACAGTTCAAAAGCACCAATTCTTTAGTGCTCAGCTTTCTTTATAGTCCAACTCTCACATCCATACATGACTACTGGAAAAACCATAGCTTTGATTAGACGGATCTTTTTCGGCAAAGTAATGTCTCTGCTTTTTAATATGCTGTCTAGATTGGTCATAGCTTTTCCTCCAAGGAGCAAGTGTCTTTTAATTTCATGGCTGCAGTCACCATCAGCAGTGATTTTGGACCCCAAGAAAATAGTCTGTCACTGTTCCCCCATCTATTTGAAATGAAGTGATGGGACCAGATGCCATAATCTTAGTTTTCTGAATGTTGAGGTTTAAGCCACTTTTTCACTCTTCTCTTTCACATTCATCAAGAGGCTCTTTAGTTCTTCTTCACTTTCTGTCCTAAGGGTGGTGTTATCTGCGTATCTGATGTTATCGATATGTCGCCCTGCAATCTTGATTCCAGCTTGTGCTTCATCCAGCTCGGCATTTTGCATAATGTAGTTAAATAAGCAGGGTGACAATATACAGCCTTGAGTACTTCTTTACTGATTTAGAACAGGTCTGTTGTTCCATGTCCGGTTCTAACTGTTGCATCTTGACCTGTATATAGATTTCTCAGGAGACAGTTAAGGTGGTCTGGTATTCCCATCTCTTTAAGAATTTTCCACAGTTTGATCCACATGAAAGCTTTGGCATAGTCAATAAAGCAGAAGTAGATGTTTTTCTGGAACTCTGTTGCTTTTTCTGTGATCCAGTGGATATTGGCCATTTGATCTCTGTTTCCTCTGCCTTTTCTAAATCCAGCTTGAATACCTCAAACAGTACGGTTCACATGCTGTTGAAGCCTGGCTTGGAGAATTTTGAGCATTACTTTGCTAGCGTGTGAGATGAGTGCAATTGTGCGGTATTTTGAACATCCTTATTGCCAAATTCAGACTTAAATTGAAGAAAGTAGAGAAAACCACTTGACCATCCAGGTACGACCTAAATTATATAGTTGAAGTGATAAATAGATTCAAGGGATTAGATCTAATAGACAGTGCCTGAAGAACTGGGGACAGAGGTTTGTGACATTGATGGAAGTTTGTGACACTGATCAAGCCCATCCCCAAGAAAAAGAAACACAAAAAGGCAAAATGGTTGTCTGAGGAGGCCTTACAAATAGCTGAGAAAAGAAGAGATGCTAAAGGCAAAGAAGAAAAGGAAAGATATACCCATTTGAATGCAGATTTCCAAAGAATAGCAAGGCGAGATAAGAAAGCCTTCCTTAGTGATCAATGCAAAGAAATAGAGGAAAACAATAGAATGGGAAAGACTAGTGATCTTTTCAAGAAAATTAGAGATACCAAGGGAACATTTTATGCAAAGATGGGCTTGATAAAGGACAGAAGTGGTATGGACCTAATAGAAGCAGAAGATATAGAGAAGAGGTGGCAAGTATATACAGAAGTACTGTACAAAAAAGATCTTCAGGACCCAGATAACCACGATGTTGTGCTCACTCACCTAGAGCCAGACATCCTGGAATGTGAAGTCAAGTGGGCCTTAGGAAGCATTACCACGAACAAAGCTTGTGGAGGTGATGGAATTACAGTTGAGCTATTTCAAATCCTAAAAGATGATGATGTGAAAGTGCTGCACTCAATATGCCAGCCAATTTGGAAAACGCAGCAGTGGCCACAGGACTGGGTAATCTTAGAATAGTCACTTATTCTCGATCGGTCTCAGTTTTCATATATAAAAAGAAATATCGACATCAGTCTGTGGTTTTTAAATTGACATTCAATAGATAATTTACAATGTCAGAAATTTATCTTTCTTTTACACAGATTGCATCTGAACTGTGAAATTTTGTGCACATCAGAGAGAATAGAGAATGTACTGGACAGGAGCAATTAGATATTCAAGCAGGAAATAGGTTGTGTGTGTTGTGTGTTTGTGTGTATGTGCATGCAAAAGTGCATGTACAAGTACATTATAATGCCTTTAAAAATAATGGTTTTTTTTTCATATTATATGAATAACACATGTTCTGTTTTGGTTATTTCTTGCTCTTCACAACCCCAAAACTTAGTGCCTTAAACAGCAACATTTTATTTATCATCTTTTTGTGAATAACTTGGCCTCAAATAGATGTTTCTTCTGTTTCATGTACTGAGACTCAGTCATCTTAGGGTCCACTGGGTTAGAGAATCTGGGATGGCTCCACTTTCATGCCTTGGAGAGCGTGGCTGGAAGGCTGGACTCACCTAGGACACTGACAAAGTTGAGCCTCTTATCCCCATGTAATCTTGGCTTTTCTCTCCATTTGTTATCTCTTTATCAGTTTTTCCATGAGTTTTCTACATGGTGGCTCAGGGCTCCCAAAAGCACAAAAATGGAAGCTTTTAGGACTTTCTAAATCTTATACTTTGTAATTTACACACTGCCTCTACTGCTTTATTCTTTGGTTAGAAACAGTTACCCAGCCAGCCTAGATTCACAGGTACAGTTCTCTGGGGATCATTTTAGAAGATAAGCTATTTTATGCTCTTTATTTTTAAAAGAGGTTTGGAAAATGCAGAAAACTGTAAATAAGAAAATAAAGTAAAAATTATCCAGGAATATTTTAAGATTTATTATCAAAAAAATTGCAAAATAATATGCATCCTATAATACCACTTTGGATTAAAAATGTGTGCATGTGCATATAAGCAAAAAACCTTCAAGAAAAAAAAACAGATTTAAAATAGTTATTTTTGCTTTGTGGAGTTATGAATGATTGTTAGCTTCATATTTTTATTTATCTCTAACATTTCAATAATGCATGTGCATTATTTGTATAAAACATTGAATCAATTTAAGTCCCACCATCCATTGATAACCACTATTAATATTTGGTGGATTTCTTCCTACTCATTAAATGTTCTTTGAAATATGATTTTGCTTGTTATATCATGTTTTACTATATAGAGGTATTATGATTTATTTAATCACTTCCCCACTGCTGCACATTTAGGTTATTTATTTATGTATTTGTATATTGTTATTTTAAACAATATGATGAGCATTTTGTTACATATTTGACTGTAATCCTTTATAATTTTCTTACATTAAAGAAGTGAAGTTTTGGGATAAAGGAATATGAATTTTCAAATCTTTCAATAAATGTTGCCAAACTACTTTCCAGAAAGTTATAAAAATTTGTTTTGCTGTTTCATTGACTCTGGTAGAAGCCCTAATCTGAATCAGGACCAATAGCTGTTGTTGTTGCTCAATCACTAATTCGAGTCTGATTCTTTGCGACCCCATGGACTGTAGCATGTCAAGCTCCTCTGTCCTCCACTATCTCCTAGAGTTTGCTCAAATTCATGTCCATTGAGTCATTGATGCAAATAGTCGTAGGTTAATTGAAAAAATTAAGGTAGGGAAAAAATATATATGTGTGTGTATGTGTATTTATTAATGTATACACGTACATGGATGTACACACACGTTGTAGCATTCTTATTTTAACTTAAGGCTTGTTAATATGTGTGTGTTCATTTGTTAGCCTTCTGCTTTATGGACAAGGATATATGCTTCTACTTACTCGATTTCACTTCTATTTAGTGGTATGCTGATACACATTTAACAACCAACTATCTGGAAAAAGAATAGCCCTAACAGTTATGTTGATGCTTTCTGTGGTGTAAATACTCCCATTGTGTTCACTTTTAAGCTACTACCATGGCACTGAAAGTAGAATTGAAAAGAAATGTGTAGTGGTAGAGCATTACATTATATTTCCACTCTACAACAAGAGTACGTGTAAATAACCTGAAGAATATAGATAACTATAAAGTGTAAAATATAGGAAATGACTGATCTTCAGTATTTAATGTTTGTTTTAAAATGTAATTTATTTAAATCTAAGTTTGTATCACTTAGTTATTAATGATGGCACTGTTTAACAACAGGCCCACCAAATTCCTGAATACTTGATGATTAGTTCTTGTGAATCAATCCCAGCTGGCTCTGGCATACTACTGGTTTTGTCTTTCACTAAAACCATAGCATAATGCATTCTCTATGATTTCCAGTTTTGGTTTCTTTGAAGTAAAAGAGCAATTTAAAAAAACACTTGTTATGAAATTTGAGTGTGGAGTCCTTCTGAATATTTCTGACTCCTGTTCTCAACCAATCTTTTATGACTGTTTCACCCACATCAAATTTGACACCTTTTTTATTTTACTTGCAAGAAAACTTAAAAAAAAGTAATTTATCTTTATTGAGTTGCAATTTAATTTTCATGGAAATAAATCTCTTTTTTTTCCTCTTTGCACGCATATACTACGATCATCATTTTATATAATATGCAAAGTAGAGCTGGCATCAACAAGCTTGTGAGTAATTAATAATACTGGCTTTTGGTGAATGTATAACTCAATTGGTGGGAGCAGAATTGCCTAAGTATCCACAACCATGAGATTTTCCTGGTTATGTGTATTCAACATGCTATGGGAATGGAGATGAACTAGGCAAGTGCTGTATTTTGTACCGTTTCTTTTATCTGAAGGACAGTTCTTTAGTGAAATATCTGATAATGAGATGGATAATGCAGATTTCTACCCTATTCCTTTCAGGGAGAATTTATTTTACTGATGTGCTCATGCTGTTTCCCCCATGATCAAAAGGAATTATTTGTGAGGGTGTTAATGGGGCTTCCCAAGTGGTGCAGTGGTAAAGAATCCACCTGCTAGTACAGGAGATGCGGTTTTGATCCCTGGGTCGGAAAGATCCCCTGGAGAAGGAAATGGCAACCCATTCCAGTATTCTTGCCTGGGAAATCCCATGGACAGAGGATCCTAGTGGGTTACAGTCCATGGGGTCACAAAGAGTTGGACATGACTGAGCACCACCATCTACCCCTAAGCAGAGTCACAGGGAATGTGTGTTGAGGCAAATAGGCCCAGGAGACAATCACATCTCTGGCCCTATGCTTTCAGGGTCATTTCCACTGAGAAATGGGTTCTAGCAAACTGAAATAATGAAGCTCTTAACATTATATTTCTCTTGACATTTGTTTCTTCTTCTACTTTATATTCCATTGAAGTGGTTATTAAGTCAAACAATGTGAGAGGTAGGATGGTCCTCACAGAGCAACTCCAATTCCTTCATTTTATAGAATTTCTCTTTAGCAATCCTACTTTGGTGCACATATGCAGACAAAGCCATAATTTGAAAAGATACGTGCACTTCTATGTTCATTTTAGAACTATTTATGATACCCAAGACATGGGAAACAACCTAAATGTCCATTGACAGATGAATGGATAAAGATGATGTACTATCTATCTCTCCATCCAATGGAATATTACTCAGTAATGAAATAATGCCATTTGCAGCTACATGGATAAACCTGAGGATTATCATACTAAGTGAAATAATTCAGAAAGTGAAAGACAAATACATATGATATCAGTTATATGTGCAATCAAGTCTAAAATATGACACAAATGAACCTTTTTTCCCATCTACCAAACAGGTACAGACTCACAGATATAGAGAATAGACCTGTGGTTGCCAAGGGGAAGGGGTTGGGGAGAGGGATGATTGGGAGTTTGGGATTAGCAGATGAAAAGTATTTATATAGAATGGATAAACAACAAAGTCCTATTGTATAACATAGGGAAATACATTCAATATCCTGTAACTAACCATAATGGGAAAGGAAAAAAATAGAATTTCTCTCAAACTCTGTTCTGGGTCCATGCTTCTGTTATGTTAATGTGTGTATCTTAGGAATTTAGAGTTGTTTGCTAACAAAGAATTTCCTGCAGATGACCAGCATTTTGTGTTATGTATGTATCTGGATGGTATCCTCAAATGTGTGCGTGGATAACTGAGGATACTAATAGATAAGACACTGGAGAAGAATCTCCAGAGGTACTTATTAGGAACCTTGTTATCATGTTACAAAGGTAAACAAGACTCCACTAAGTAAAAATGTTAAGAGATATTTGTGAAACTTTCAGATTTCCTCTGAGTGTCAAGGTAGTCAAATGACCAAAGGCAATCAGAAAGGTTAGTGTCTGTTCCTTTGTTTTAAGTAATTGTTGCCAGAGATTCATTTCCTTCCTGGCTGGAGGCTTCTTCATGACCTTCATAAAAGAGGTTTTAAAATTTTTAAGACTTGAAGCATGCTTTTTGTGTCTGTATTACATACTTCTGTGATCCTTGCATTTTTTTCCTTTGCCAACTATATCAGGCCAGAGAACTAATTTCCATCAAGTCAAAAAAAAACTTTATAGGTCATAGGCAGTTCAAAGTGTTGACTTTAATAACAAATTTCAACTGTTTCATCCATTAATGCTATTAAAATTCATCTTCTTTCCAGGATCAGTATTTTAGAATTGGCTCAATAAGTTTGAACATTTTATCCTTTGACTTTTCCATACACAATTGCTAATTCAGTCTTATCTTTATTCATGTCATTCTCCTTACCAGCTATTTTTTTCCTTATCAGTCATTCTTTTTAATTTTTGACACTCAGGATTCTTTCAGTATGAACCTGAAGTAAAGGTAAAGTTTTAGTATAGCCACTCTATAATACAGTCACAATGGAACATAAAAAGTCATCCGGGCCCCTGCAGTGTTTGTGAGGGTAAATGCTCCCTGTTTATAGCCAAGGAGGCTTGCCAAGGGTAGCATTCCTTAGGACTAAGAAACGGGAAGAAACAGCCATTTGGGATGGCCTAATTGTGACTCTCTTGAGATAAATTACATTATCTTATTCAATCCTGTGGCTTTGAGGGTGTCAGAGTTACTTATCTTCCAAGTCCCATAGTTACCAAGAAGCAATGCCAGGATTCAAACTTGATTCTTTCAGGTGTTAAATTCATCTTGTTTTCCAATTTACAGTTACTGTGACCCTAGTAGAGAGAAAATGCTGCTTTGTGCTGCTTTGATCTGATTGTTTGATTTTGTAAAAGCAGATTTCCAAGTTTTTTTTTAATAGTGACTCAGGCATTCCTTTGGAGGTCTAGGCAAGATTGGTACCTGGGAGTCATAGGTCTGTTCATCTGCCCCATCTACTGAGTAAGCCCTGATATCCAGAAAACTGTCTGATGCTCTCAGCTGGGTCTTATTGAGGCAGGAGTTAGATTTCTCTATTTTCCCCCAACCCGACACCGCCACCCCCACTCCCCCGGCCCCAGTAAATCAGTTGGAGATTCATTCCCTATTGATCAAAGGGAACTCCAAGACAAGAATAACAAGACAATTAAGGCAGGAGGCTGGGCCCTGCTCAGGCCACATATTTCTCAAAGTCAGGAGACCTCCTTGACCACATATGCATGGAAAATGCTCATTGGAGGCTCTACCCATATGCCTTTTTGGTAAAATCCATCTTTGCTAAGAGATTGCTGTGCACATATGGGAGGATCCTGAAATATGCCAAATATGAATTGTGAACTAGGAAATTAAAATGATTGTCCAAAGGAAATGTGGAAGAAATGACCCATGAAAGTAATTCAAACTGCCACGAGGGTGCGACTCAGGGACTCTCCCTCTGAGTCTGTCCATGTTTCTTTCTACATGTACTGTACTCTTTTCTCTCCTAGTAAATACTTTACTTGCTTTGCTACTTTCTGTCTTTGTGGAAATTCTTTTCTGGAAAGCTAAAGGGCCAGGGCTCTTGTCACTGACCACTGGTCTAGTGCCTAGGATCTGGCGATTTCACCACCATGACCCAGCCCCAATCTCTGGCTGGGAACCCAAGCCCTGTTCCAAGCTGATGCAGGCCAGGGCCACCCGACTTCATTGCGTATACTACTTCAGCTTGGACTGTGACTAACAGCTGTATCTTATTCTGCTGTTGGAGAACATCACAAGACATGAACACCAACACGAGACAAAGTCATCTGGAGACTGTAATGGAGTGAGAACAAAACGAGGTCGCTGTGCAGCCCACACAACCCCAAATGCCTCTGTCTCTTTTAGCTACAATGAGCGATATTTATTTACCAATTCTAGTTAAATCTTTAAAAAATGTATTTATTTGGCTGTGCCAGGTCTTAGTTGCAGCTTGCAGATCTTCAGTCTTCTTTTCAGCATACAGGATCTTTAGTTGCAGCATATGAACTCTTAGTTGTGGCATGTGGAATCTAATTCCCGGCCAAGGAAGTAACCCAAGCCCCCTGCATTGGGAGCGCAGAATCTCAGTCATTGGACTGCCAGCAAAATCCTGCCACTTCCAGTTAACTCTTGAACACCATGAGCTTGAACTGCACTGGTCCACTTTTACACAGATTCTTTTCCAATAAATATGTACTCCAGGGAATCCCAGGTGGTCCAGTGGTAGAAAATCCGACTTCCAAAGCAGGGGACGCTGGTTCAATCCCTGGTTGGGGAACTAAGATCCCACATGCCATGGGACAACTAAGCCTGTGTGCCACAACCAAGATCTGATACAACCAAATAAATTAAAAAAAAAAAAAAGTACTCTAGTGCTACATAATGTGCATGGGTTGACTATGAGGATACAGAATCCTGGACATGGAGGACTAGCTGTATAGTAACATGTGGGTTTTTGACCACATGGGGGCGGTACCTCTAACCTCTACATGGTTCAAGGGTCACATGTATAGTCTTAACTTCATCCAGCCTGCATATCCTATAGATAAGATTTCTTGAGACACCCAATCATAGAATTGTCTTGCTTTCTGATTGCTTCTAATCTAGAGGGAACTTCTGCTTCCTAAGACCTTCCCTTACTTTGCACATGCTAATCCCCGATTGTGTAATATGTTCTTTCTAACATCTTCTGAGATGTTCCCTTTGCCCTGTGTTCTCCTGCACTGTGCCAAGTAATGTGCCCAACTTGCTCAACACACAAGTGTGTTTTTGGTGGTCTTTTGTTGAATAGAATTGACCCTAGGCTCTCAGGATATACGGGGACTGGTCAGCAGCCTACTTCCTGCTTGGAGTATCCAGTAAGCAGTTACCCTGATAGAGGTGGCCAGAACCCTCTCTCATCTAATTGGTGCTATGAGATAGAATCCAGAGTTTCTCAATGCATTTTCAGTCCTGATTTAAACATCTAAGCATTGTCAGCTATAGCTCCATAGTTGGATTTCTCTACAGGGGAAGGGCTCCCAGTGGAATGGGAGCAAAACAGTGGACACGTTGTCAGAAAACTTGGCTTCCGGTTTTGTTTCCATTGAAAAACAGCACTGTGAGCACGGTCAAATTGTTTAACCTCCTTGGGTTTCAGAGTTTTAGCTTTAAAAGTAGAGAGCTGGACAGTAGAAGTCTCTGAGGGTGCTTCTAGCTCTAACATTTGGTGATTCTTTTATTTGAAATCCACTATGGAGATGTCATCTCTTCTCTCTAGTACGTAATACCAGATTAATCTGAGGAGTTTTGTGATGTAAGTCACCCAAAATGCTCAATTCTAAAAAGATATCTGGAGTATATATGGGTATAGTTTGTAATTTCCTTTACAAATATTTGTAGACAGATGGCTAGCACAACTGTTTCTGGTGTAAAAGCAGACATTGTTAAAATATAAGAAGAAGCAGATAAATCTGTGGGGATTCTCTTAACTCTGTATCCAGAGAATCAGTGCTAAGAAGTCAAATTAGTCATTTTTATTTAGGAGATATAAAAAGACATATGGTTTCATGCTGTACCAGCTGTCATAAAATTTTGGAGAAAAGTGTTACTTACAAAGCTTCTAGGGGGAATGTTTCATAGAAGTATTTTAACCTTTATAGCTTACAAAGTGGATGGCTTCCTTTTTTGTAAACTATATTTTGGGCCTAAATCCTCTTTAACCACAAAACTTTAGCAGAAAAGAAAACATACAGCTAGGGGAAAAATAATGAGACTACCTTATAGTGAAGTACCTGTTTATAATTTGCTTTTTTTTATGGAGTTAGAATTTTTGTGTGAGTCTAAAATGTTTTGTGATGAAAGATATTCAAGAATTTGTTTTCAGGCAAAATAAGTATAATTTCTAGAAAGCTATGATCCGCTGTTTAACCTTCACGCACAGTATGAATTACAATGGTAACCACAATGTGTACATACTTTAGATGCATGCTTGAAAAATCCCTTCTCATATGCAAGATCCTTCCATTTTTTGTGTGTCTTCTTCCTTATTATTATTGAATTGTGTCTGTGCATGATTGTAGAGTCAAAAGATCTTCCATATACTGTAATTTATTCTTCTGACAATTTATTCTTTCTCATTTTCTCACTTTTTTTTTCCCTCCTTGTTTATTCAACTTTCAGATTCAGGTTTTTTTTGTTTTTTTTTTTTTTTATTTCCCTTTTTCTTCTCTAATTTTTATTAAAAGAAACCAGACTTGTAAAAGAAAAGACAGGGTTTAAAACAGAAATCTAGAATCAGAGATTTACAAGTTTATATACAAAAGCCTATCATGGCAATTGTGGGTGTCCTTGTGCCAGAAAAGAAATGTATAATAAATCACATGAGACTAGGTTAATGAGAAAGTTTCTGGAAATGATCAGAAAAGATAGTGGAGTTCTCAAAAACTAACAGTAGAAATTGAATTGTTACATATGAATGATGTTCATAGGGATAAATAATATTTGGAAGGTATTAATTAGAAAGTCTATTGATTTTGCTTGCCTAAATTTCATATTCAGTGTTAGGGTTGTCACAGGAACGCTAATACATTTCTTTGAAATGATTGGTTTTGCAATTGTAGAAAGATGTTTATCAGTTTTTATCATACATTACATATGGGCCTTTATGTCCTCAGTTTATCTGAAACAAAATTTCATGTCATTTGTCATCTTTTTCATTATACTAAGACTAAATTGCATTTTCTCACATTTTACATAATATATTATCTACGAGTCTATCAGATTTGTTGTTAGCAAAAACAAGACCAGGAGCTGACTGTGGCTCAGATCATGAATTCCTTATTGCCAAATTCAGACTTAAATTGAAGAAAGTAGGGAAAACCACTAGACCATTCATGGATGACCTAAATCAAATCCCTTATGATTATAGAGTGGAAGTGAGGAATAGATTTAAGGGACTAGATCTGATAGATAGAGTGCCTGATGATCTCTGGACGGAGGTTCGTGACAATGTAAAGGAGACAGGGACCAAGACAATCCCCATGGAAAAGAAATGCAAAAAAGCAAAATGGCTGTTTGGGGAGGCCTTACAAATAGCTGTGAAAAGAAGAGAAGCGAAAAGCAAAGGAGAAAAGGAAAGATATAAGCATTTGAATGCAGCGTCCCAGAGAATAGCAAGGAGAGATAAGAAAGCCTTCCTCAGTGATCAATGCAAAGAAATAGAGGAAAACAACAGAATAGGAAAAGCAAGAGATCTCTTCAAGAAAATTAGAGATTCCAAGGGAACATTTCATGCAAAGATGGGCGCAATAAAGGACAGAAATTGTATGGACCTAACAGAAGCAGAAGATATTAAGAAGAGGTGGCAAGAATACACAGAAGAACTGTACAAAAAAGATCTTCACGACCAAGTTAGTCACAATAAAGTGATCACTGACCTAGAGCCAGACATCTTGGAATGTGAAGTCAAGTGGGCCTTAGAAAGCATCACTACGAACAAAGCTAGTGGTGGTGATGGAATTCAAGTTGAGCTATTTCAAATCTTGAAAGATGATGCTGTGAAAGTGCTGCACTCAATATGCCAGCAGATTTGGAAAACTCAGCAGTGGCCACAGGACTGGAAGAGGTCAGTCTTCATTCCAATCCCAAAGAAAGGCAATGCCAAAGAATGCTCAAACTACCGCACAATTGCACTCATCTCACACGCTAGTAAAGTCATGCTCAAAATTCTCCAAGCCAGGCTTCAGCAATATGTGAACCGTGAACTCCCAGATGTTCAAGCAGGTTTTAGAAAAGGCAGAGGCACCAGAGATCAAATTGCCAACATCCGCTGGATCATGGAGAAAGCAAGAGAGTTCCAGAAGAGCATCTATTTCTGCTTCATTGACTATGCCAAAGCCTTTGACTGTATGGATCACAATAAACTGTGGAAAATTCTGAAAGAGATGGGAATCCCAGACTACCTGATCTGCCTCTTGAGAAACCTGTATGCAGGTCAGGAAACAACAGTCAGAACTGCACATGGAACAACTGATTTTTCCAAATAGGAAAAGGAGTGCGTCAGGGCTGTATATTGTCACCTTGCTTATTTAACTTATATGCAGAGTGCATCATGAGGAACGCTGGGCTGGAAGAAGCACAAGCTGGAATCAAGATTGCTGGGAGAAATATCAATAATCTCAGATATGCAGATGACACTACCCTTATGGCAGAAAGTGAAGAGGAACTCAAAAGCCTCTTGATGAAAGTGAAAGAGGAGAGTGAAAAGGTTGGCTTGAAGCTCAACATTCAGAAAACAAAGATCATGGCATCTGGTCCCATCACTTCATGAGAAATAGATGGAAAAACAGTGGAAACAGTGTCAGACTTTATTTTTTGGGGCTCCAAAATCACTGCAGATGCTGATTGCACCAATGAAATTAAAAGACGCTCACCCCTTGGAAGGTAAATTATGACCAACCTTGATAATATATTAAAAAACAGAGACATTGCTTTGCCAACAAAGGTCCGTCTAGTCAAGGCTATGGTTTTTCCCGTGGTCATGTATGGATGTGAGAGTTGGACTGTGAAGAAAGCTGATCATCGAAGAATCGATGCTTTTGAACTGTGGTGTTGGAGAAGACTCTTGAGAGTCCCTTGTACTGCAAGGAGATCCAACCAGTCCATTCTAAGGGAGATCGATCCTGGGTGTTCATTGGAGGGAGTGATGCTAAAGCTGAAACTGCAATACTTTGGCCACCTCATGGGACGAGTTGACTCACTGGAGAAGACTCTGATGCTGGGAAAGGTTGGGGGCGGGAGGAGACGGGGACGACAGAGAATGAGAAGGCTGGATGGCATCACCGACTCTGTGGACATGAGTTTGAGTGAACTCCGGGAGTTGGTGATGGACAGGGAGGCCTGGCGTGCTGTGATTCATGGGGTCGTGGAGAGTCGGACACGACTGAGCGACTGAACTGAACTATCAGATTTGTTAGTTAACCTTTGCCATTAAGATTAGAGCAGTGGTCACCAAATTTTCAAAGATGATTTCTTGTACATATAAAAATAGTTCATGAGACTATCCCCTCTTCATCTTTGCCTCCATGAAAATAGCTATCATTTTCTGTTTTTCTTTTATACTGTCATATGTGCTGTGCTGTGCTAAGTTGTTTCAGTCCTGTCCGACTCTTTGAGACCCTATGGACCATAGCCTGCGAGAATCCTCTGTCCATGGGTTTCTCCAGGCAAGAATACTGGAGTCGGTTACCATGCCCTCCTCCAGGGGATAATGTCATATAGTTTCTATTAATTCAGGATTATTTTTAATGAATTTGAATTTAATTAATAACCATGAAAACTTCTGCATATATTAAAAATATTTGGTTAGTGTATTAGTGTACACATGAATTGACAAGCTCTTCATAAGAACTGATTAGCATCTATGGTTCTCAGATTGAGAATCACTGGTTTAGAGCTTGATACCTCCCAACTGTCCCCTCCTTGCTTTTTCTTCATTTAATTCCTACAGTGGTTCTTGGGACTAACTCTCCTAACAGCCTGTAATTTTAGGTGGACTGTTCCTAAAATGGCAGTTGTATGGAATAGCATTTTTGACCACACTCCTTTTGTTTTTGCCTTGAAGTTTTTTTATGGGAGGTGGGCCTGGGAAGGATGGACAAAATAGTTGCCAGTTAATGGGAAACTGCAAGGGTTGGGCCCCGTGTGGTTTTAGGGTGAAGCAGGGCATTTCTTGAACCAGAGAAAATAAGTTGAAAAGAACAAGATTAGAGAGCCAAGGAAAATTCTGTAGGGGATAAGTTGGAGTTTAAACATTGAGAAAAGTGCAAACATCGAGTCCAGAGGTAGAATCAGTGTCAGGATTGCTGAGCCAGTTGTTCAACAGTTGAATTTGGGAAAGACTAAGGTATTGGTGGCTCAGAGGATAAAGCGTCTGCCTGTAATGCAGGAGACCCGGGTTCGATCCCTGGGTTGGGAAGATCCCCTGGAGAAGGAAATGGCAACCCACTCCAGTGTTCTTGCCTAGAGAATCCCATGGACAGAGGAGCCTGGCGGGCTAAAATTCACAGGGTTGCAAAGAATCGGACATGACTGAGCAACTTCACTTCACTCCACTTCAAGGTAAAAACAGGAGTGAATATGATACTGCTTTTTTATTCATTTACTTTTGTAATTGATCCAGATCTGGCTGTTTGTTTTTAATAAATGGTGAAGGGCTGATTGGCTGATTACACAATGTTTTCCACTTAATCTTCCAAAGTATACTTCTCAGCTCTGATTAGAAACTAGAAGGTCAGTTTGTTCTCCTTTTTATAACTGATAACCTTAAGGTTGGTTTGGTTATATCATAGGAAGCAGGGTAATAGGTGTTGGGACTGGAAAATCCATCTCATAATGTATAATTCTCAAACCTACATTTTATATAGTTTTGGTACTACTAGTACAAATTAAACCAATAACCGTTTCTTAAACCCTTTCTTCTGGATTTTCCTTCTCTCTATAGGCTATTTAGAAAACTGTATCTAGCTGTCATGTGGCTCTGTGATCTCCACTCTGAACCTTCTTTCCTGGTATGGAAGCTGAGGAAGGTTTGGAGGAACTCCATAGGACTGCAGAAGAAGTTAGGAGCATTCCTCTACCATAGTTGTGATACACTGTGGCAGTGGAAAAATACCAAGCTATCTGAATATCAAGGGGGCAGACATAGCAAACTGAGTGTAAAGGGGATGCCACATCAAGATTGCCAATGTGAAGTTAAATATTAATAAATTTATTTGCTGCATCACTTATCATAGTATTTCATATTACAATTTAAAGTGTGACTTTCCTACATGGGGATAAGTTATGTCTTCTTTTCCAAATTTACTTGATCATTGACTCTTTAACTGTTTGTTAGTGTGTGTGGTGGGGGTAACATCTTGCCAGACTTTCAGTTCAGTTCAGTCACTCAGTCGTGTCTGACTCTCTATCTATAGGTATGAGTGGGGTTTTAAAGTCTCCCTCAATCATTATGTTATTGTTAATTTCCCGTTTCATACTTCCAAGTCACTTCAGTCGTGTCCGACTCTCCGCAACCCCATGAATCACAGCACTCCAGGCCTCCCTGTCCATCACCAACTCCCAGAGTTCACTCAAACTCATGTTCACAGAGTCGGTGATGCCATCCAGCCATCTCATTCTCCGTCGTCCCCTTCTTCTCCCGCCCCCAACCTTTCCCAGCATCAGAGTCTTTTCCAGTGAGTCAACTCGTCGCATGAGGTGGCCAAATTATTGCAGTTTCAGCTTTAGCATCAGTCCTTCCAATAAACATCCAGGATTGATCTCCTTTAGAATGGACTGGTTGGATCTCCTTGCAGTATAAGGGACTCTCAAGAGTCTTCTCCAACACCACAGTTCAAAAGCATCGATTCTTCGGCTATCAGCTTTCTTCACAGTCCAACTCTCACATCCATACATGACCACGGGAAAAACCATTGCCTTGACTAGACGGACTTTGGTTGGCAAAGTAATGTCTCTGCTTTTTAATATACTATCAAGGTTGGTCATAACTTTCCTTCCAAGGAGCAAGCGTATTTTAATTTCATTGGTGCAATCAGTATCTGCAGTGATTTTGGAGCCCCCCAAAAATAAAGTCTGACATTGTTTCCACTGTTTTTCCATCTATTTCCCAAGAATTGATGGGACCAGATGCCATGATCTTTGTTTTCTGAATGTTGAGCTTCAAGCCAACATTTTCACTCTCCTCTTTCACTTTCATCAAGAGGCTTTTGAGTTCCTCTTCAGTTTTTGCCATAAGGGTAGTGTCATCTGCATATCTGAGGTTATTGATATTTCTCCCAACAATCTTGATTCCAGCTTGTGCTTCTTCCAGCCCAGGGTTCCTCATGATGTACTCTGCATATAAGTTAAATAAGCAAGGTGACAATATACAACCTTGACGTACACCTTTTCCTATTTGCAACCAGTCTGTTATTCCATGTCCAGTTCTAACTCTTGCTTCCTGACCTGCATACAGGTTTCTCAAGAGGCAGGTCAGGTGGTCTGGGATTCCCATCTCTTTCAGAATTTTCCACAGTTTATTGTGATCCACACAGTCAAAGGCTTTGGCATAGTCAATGAAGCAGAAATAGATGTTTTTCTGAAACTCTCTTGCTTTCTCCAAAATCCAGCGGATCTTGGCAATTTGAACTCTGGTGCCTCTGCCTTTTCTAAAACCTGCTTGAACATCTGGGAGTTCATGGTTCACATATTGCTGAAGCCTGGCTTGGAGAATTTTGAGCATGACTTTACTAGCGTGTGAGATGAGTGCAATTGTGCGGTAGTTTGAGCATTCTTTGGCATTGCCTTTCTTTGGGACTGGAATGAAGACTGACCTCTTCCAGTCCTGTGGCCACTGCTGAGATTTCCAAATCTGCTGGCATATTGAGTGCAGCACTTTCACAGCATCATCTTTCAAGACTTGAAATAGCTCAACTGGAATTCCATCACCTCCACTAGCTTTGTTCGTAGTGATGCTTTCTAAGGCCCACTTGAATTCACATTCCAAGATGTCTGGCTCTAGGTCAGTGATCATGTTATCGTGACTATCTTGGTCATGAAGATCTTTTTTGTACAGTTCTTCTGTGTATTCCTGCCACCTCTTCTTAATATCTTCTGCTTCTGTTTGGTCCATACTATTTCTGTCCTTTATTGCGCCCATCTTTGCATGAAATATTCCCTTGGAATCTCTAATTTTCTTGAAGAGGTCTCTTGTTTTTCCTATTCTGTTGTTTTCCTCTATTTCTTTGCATTGATCACTGAGGAAGTCTTTCTTATCTCTCCTTGCTATTCTTTGGAACTCTGCATTCAGATGCTTATAGCTTTCCTTTTCTCCTTTGCTTTTCGCTTCTCTTCTTTTCACAGCTATTTGTAAGGCCTCCTCAGACAGCCATTTCGCTCTTTTGCATTTTTTTTCCGTGGGGATGGTCTTGGTCCCTGTCTCCTGTACAATGTCACGAACCTCCGTCCAGAGTTCATCAGGCACTCTATCTATCAAATCTAGTCCCTTAAATCTATTTCTCACTTCCACTGTATAATCATAAGGGATTTGATTGAGGTCATATCTCAATGGTCTAGTGGTTTTCCCTACTTTCTTCAATTTAAGTCTGAATTTCGCAATAAGGAGTTCATGATCTGAGCCACAGTCAGCTCCTGGTCTTGTTTTCGCTAACTGTATACAGCTTCTCCATCTTTGGTTGCAAAGAATAAAATCTATCTGATTTCGGTGTTGACCATTCCCCAGGTCGGTAGGGGCCCAGTATGCTACTGGAGCTCAGTGGAGAAGTAACTCTAGAAGGAATAAAGGGATGAAGCAAAACCAATACCCAGCTGTGGATGTGACCAGTGATAGAAGCAAGGTCCGGTGCTGTAAAGAGCAATATTGCCAAGGAACTTGGAATGTTAGGTCCATGAATCAAGGCAAATTGGAAGTGGTCAAACGGGAGATGGCAAGAGTGAACGTCGACATTCTAGGAATCATTGAATTAAAATGGACTGGAATGGGTGAATTTAACTCGGATGACCATTATATCTACTACTGTGGGCAGGAAACCCTTATAAGAAATGGAGTAGCCATCATGGTCAACAAAAGAGTCCGAAATGCAGTACTTGGATGCAATCTTAAAAATGACAGGATGATTTCTGTTCGTTTCCAAGGCAAGCCATTCAATATTACAGTAATCCAGGCCTATGCCCCAACCAGTAATGCTGAAGAAGCCGAAGTTAATCGGTTCTATGAAGACCTACAAGACCTTTTAGAACTAACACCCAAAAAAGATGCCCTTTTCATTATAGGGGACTGGAATGCAAAAGTAGGAAGTCAAGAAACACCTGGAGTAACTGGCAAATTTGGCCTTGGAGCACAAAATGAAGCAGGGCAAAGGCTAATAGAGTTTTGTCAAGAGAATGCACTGGTCATAGCAAACACCCTCTTCCAACAACAAAAGAGAAGACTCTACACACAAAGGATCATAAGAGACTACAATCAGCAATTATATGCCAATAAAATGGACATCTTGGAAGAAATGGACAAATGCTTATAAAAGTACAACTTTCCAAATCTGAACCAGGAAGAAATAGAAAATCTGAACAGACCCATCACAAGCACGGAAACTGAAACTGTAATCAGAAATCTTCCAGCAAACAAAAGCCCAGGTCCAGACGGCTTCACAGCTGAATTCTACCGAAAATTTAGAGAAGAGCTAACACCTGTCGTACTCAAACTCTTCCAGAAAATTGCAGAGGAAGGTAAGCTTCCAAACTCATTCTATGAGGCCACCATCACCCTAACACCAAAACGTGACAAAGATGCCACACAAAAGGAAAACTAAGGCCAATATCACTGATGAACACAGATGCAAAAATCCTTAACAAAATTCTAGCAATCAGAATCCAACAACGCATTAAAAAGATCATACATCATGACCAAGTGGGCTTTATCCCAGGGATGCAAGGATTCTTCAATATCCACAAATCAATCAATGTGATACACCACATTAACAAACTGAAAAATAAAAACCATATGATTATCTCAATAGTTTCCTAGAAAGCCTTTGACAAAATTCAACATCCATTTATGATCAAAACCCTCCAGAAAGCAGGAATAGAAGGAACATTCCTCAACTTACTAAAAGCTATATATGACAAACCCACAGCAAACATTATCCTCAATGGTGAAAAATTGAAAGCGTTTTCCCTAAAGTCAGGAACAAGACAAGGGTGCCCACTCTCACCACTACTATTCAACATAGTTTTGGAAGTTTTGGCCACAGGACTCAGAGCAGAAAAAGAAATAAAAGGGATCCAAATTGGAAAAGAAGAAGTAAAATTCCCACTGTTTGCAGATGACATGATCCTCTACATAGAAAACCTTAAAGACTCCACCAGAAAGTGACTAGAGCTAATCAATGAATATAGTAAAGTCGCAGGATATAAAACCAACACACAGAAATCCCTTGCATTCCTATACACTAATAATGAGAAAATAGAGAAATTAAGGAAAAAATTCTATTCACCATTGCAGCAAAAAGAATAAAATACTCGGGAATATTTCTACCTAAAGAAACAAAAGACCTATATATAGAAAACTTTAAAACAATGGTGAAAGAAATCAAAGAAGACACTAACATCGGAAGAATCAATATAGTGAAAATGAATATACTACCCAAAGTAATCTATAGATTCAATGCAATCCCTGTCAAGCTACCAACGGTATTTTTCAGAGCTAGAAGAAATAATTTCACAATTTGTATGGAAATACAAAAAACCTCGAATAGCTAAAGCTACCTTGAGGAAAGAATGGAACTGGAGGAAGCAACCTGCCTGACTTCATGCTCTACTACAAAGCTACAGTCATCAAGACAGCATGGTACTGGCACAAAGACAGAAATATAGATCAATGGAACAAAATGGAAAGCCCAGAGATAAATCCACACACCTATGGACACCTTATTTTTGACAAGGAGGCAATAATATACAACGGAGAAAAGACAGTCTCTTCAACAAGTGGTGCTGGGAAAACTGGTCTACCACTTGTAAAAGAATGAAACTAGAACACTTCCTAACACCACACACAAAAATAAACTCAAAATTGATTAAAGATCTAAACCAGAAACTATAAAAATCCTCGAGGAAAACATAGGCAAAACACTCTCCGACATATATCACAGCTGCTGCTGCTAAGTCACTTCAGTCGTGTCCGACTCTGTGTGACCCCATGACGGAAGCCCACCAGGCTCCCCCATCCCTGGGATTTTCCAGGCAAGAACACTGGAGTGGGTTGCCATTTCCTTCTCCAATGTGTGAAAGTGAAAAGTGAAAGTGAAGTCGCTCAGTCGTGTCCAACCCTTAGCGACCCCATGGACTGCAGCCTACCAGGCTCCTCCATCCATGGGATTTTCTAGGCAATAGTACTGGAGTGGCTTGCCACAGGATCCTCTATTACCCACCTCCCAGAGAAATGGGGAAAAAAGCAAAAATAAATAAATGGGACCTAATTAAACTTGAAAGCTTTTGTGCAACGAAGGATACTATAAGCAAGGTGAAAAGACAGCCTTCAGAATGGGAGAAAATAATAGCAAATCAAGCAACTGACAAAGAATTAATCTCAAAAACATACAAGCAGCTCCTGCAGCTCAATTCCATGAAAATAAACGACCCAATCAAAAAATGGGCCAAAGAACTAAACAGACATTTCTCCAAAGAAGACATACAGGTGGCTAACAAACACATGAAAAGATGCTCAACATCACGCATAATCAGAGAAATGCAAATCAAAACCACAATGAGGTACCATCTCACGCCGGTCAGAATGGCTGCTATCCAAAATTCTGCAAACAATAAATGCTGGAGAGGGTGTGGAGAAAAGGGAACCCTCTTACACTGTTGGTGGAAATGCAAACAAGTACTGCCACTATGGAGATTAGTGTGGAGATTTCTTAAAAACCTGGAAATAGAACTGCCCTATGACCCAGCAATCTCACTGCTGGGCTTACACACTGGGCAAACCAGAATGGAAAGAGACACGTGTACCCCAATGTTCATCGCAGCACTGTTTATAATAACCAGGACATGGAAGCAACCTAGATGTCCATCAGCAGACTAATAGATAAGAAAGCAGTAGTACATTTACACAATGGAGTATTACTCAACCTTTAAAAAGAACACATTTGAATCAGTTCTAATGAGGTGGATGAAACTGGAGCCTATTATACAGAGTGAAGTAAGCCAGAAAGAAAAACACCAATACAGTATACTAATGCATATATTTGGAATCAGAAAGATGGTACTAATAACCCTATATGCGAGACAGAAAAAGAGACACAGACGTATAGAACATCTTTTTGGACTTTGTGGGAGAAGGCGAGGGTGGGATTATTTGAGAGAATAGCATTGCAACATATATATTATCATATGTGAAACAGATCGCCAGTCCAGGTTCGATGCATGAGACAGGGTGCTCAGGACTGGTGCACTGGGATGACCCAGAAGGATGTGATGGGGAGGGAGGTAGGATGTGGGTTCAGGATGGGGAACACATGTACCCCCTTGGTGGATTCATGTGAATGTATGGCAAAACCACTACAATATTATAAAGTAATTAGCTTCCCATTAAAATAAATAAATTAATATTTTAAAAAAGTGTAATTAGAAATCCAAATCAATTTCAAGCAAAATCTAATTCATAGCAATGAGTTTCATAAAATTCTATTCTGAAATTCCAGTGAATTATTTTCCTTGAAGTACCACAAATCATTTTTAAATCCCTAAATGTTCTTTTTGTATTCATCTCTCTCTTAGCAATTGTATTTTTCTAACACAAAGAAAAATCGTCTGTTTACATTTAAAGGCATGGCTTACAAGTTCTAGTTACATCACTCAAACTAGTAGGTCTGGAGGTGCTTTTCCTTAGAAGAATTTACCAATGCCATTGTCTTTTTCCCTTCTCTCCAGTTACCTTTCAAGGACAAAAGTCCTCTTAATTAAGAGTTTCAGCTTGTGAGGTGGTGTGTTTCAGTTCTTGGAATTAATGTCAGTGTACTTTCTGTGCAAAGACATCTGTTCAGAACATGGGTGACCCTCTCATCCAGTTAATTTATACTTGCTGCACTTGGTTGCTCCTTTTCCTCTCTGAGAATGTCATTGTTGGCTGCAGGCAAACTTCCCAGTTGAGAATATAATTTTATTAAACTTGTGTCTATATTGTTTCCTTGATGTTTACCAGGATGGAACAAGAGACCAGGTACAAAGAAATCAATGTTAATGAACTTCCTTAAATAGATTCTGAAGCTGGGAATCTATGGCCAGCCTCCCAAGACTGCAGAAAATCTTCTGCAAACCCAGTTGGGTTTGAGATGTGTTGATTAGAACCTCCTCTATTCCCTCCATTGCTTGATATTTGCCAGAATTTACTTTGCTGAGAATTTATTCTTTTGAACTTGAAGATTTCAATCTCTCCAAAGATTTTTACTAAAATGCAAATACCAGAGAGAGGGGTATGATAAAGTTTCTTATTATCTATTAGCTTAACTGATATGAGTTTGACTTTCTTGTCAGGTAGGATCCAGAGTAGGGATGCATCCAAGGATTGTATTTAACCTGAAGCTTAAAGAGGAAGGATCTTTAAGGAAAAATAATAAAGATTTACCAATTAAAAAAATATTAGATTAAGGTTCTGGGAAGGGATCCAGGCAAGTTTAGAGGCCCTAAAGCTTCCTTGTGTGCATGTTTCATTAGCTTCATGATAATCCACCTCTAGTCTAGAGTAGTGATTATTAAGCTTTACAGTACATTAGCAGCATAAGGTGGAGGTTCCTTACAAATGTAGATTCTCAAAACCTACCCTTTGAGATTCAGTTTCAGTGGATCTGAGTCGGAGTCCAGGAGAATGTGAGATATATCCCACACTTGGAGAAACATTGTCCAGAAAAGCAGTACACAGAATTGGCCCTTGAGGGAAGGAGTAGGACCTTGTCATCAGGAATGAGCAAGTAGGAAGAGGCCAAAGATAACTCCAAAATAAGGCAGTGGTATTCATCGCTATATGGCTCCAGGGCCACATCCATAATCACTGTTGCCACATATGGCTCCTTTAGGTCTTATTTTCCTCTGCACTCAATATACAAATTCTCTCAGATGTCCCCCAAATAAATATAAAACACAAAATGTCTCAGTTTTGTCATTGCATCTGTTTCTTTTGCATATCTAGGACAAAAAAAAAACAGGAAATTCCAGCTTTTCTCATGAAGAATCATTTTTATTATTGTTTTTATCAATTTTTAAATTGACGTATTTATGATGTATTAATTTCTGCTGTATAGCAAAGTGATTCAGTTATACACACACGTATTATATTCTTTTTTGTTATATTGTTATATTCTTTTCCATTATGGTTTATCATAGGATATTGAATGTAGTTCTCTCTGTTATACAGTAAGAACTTGTTGTTTATCTATTCTATATATAAAAAACTTATATCTGCTAACTCCAAACTCCATCCCTCCCCTAACTCTCTCCCCCTTGGCAAATACCAGTCTATTCTCTATGTCCTTGAAGGAATCATTTTTATTACTGAAACAAGGGCGCATATGCTGATTTATGGTATATGCCGGTCTCAGAAATTTTTGAGGATAGGTGAGATCTCTGACATGACTCTCTGCAGGGGGAATCCTATGCTTGTGTATAAATGGGAAATGATGAATGATTAGACAGGACAATGGACAGATGGGAAGTGTTCTTTAATTGTGGTTCAAGAGGTACTCTCCCATTCTTGGAAAACTGGATCAAGAGGCTGTTAAGAAACTTTCCCTAACATTTGGGGACAGCAGAAACTTCCTAGTTATGTGCCCCTGGAATATTAACTGTTAAAAGTTGATGGCGATAGGGATACAGTTATGATGAAACAATACAATAAAGTGTAAATTGGACAATGTGGATGGTGTGTATAAGGACACTTTAAAAAAATAGAGCATGCCTTCTAGACACCAAATATTGGGTTGGTCAAAAAGTTTGTTTAGGTTTTTCCATAACATCTTATGGAAAACCCAAACGAACTTTTTGACCAACCCAATAGTTCACATGTAATATCTTACTATGTGCTATAGGTTATAATAGTCTCATATTATAGATGTGGAACTGAGACCTTAGAGAAGCCTGCCTATATTCATGCAGTGAATAAATAGTAGAACTACAATATTGAACTTAAGTTTGTCTGACTCGAGAAGTTCATTGTAGGTGAAAGTGCTTCCTCTTGCTGGGCTCTCTTATACCACTAGGTACTAAATTTCTCCCTATGGGAACATGATTGTGCTTAAAGAGATATGTATTTAGCTAGTATCACAGTAAGAGCCACATATGATAAGAAACGGTGCAGTTACTAAAGTCTATTATCATTTGGTACTCTTATTCACAAATCTGAGTTGCCTACTGTATGCCAAAGAGTCACTGTATTACAGTTCTCCATAGCTCAGATGATAAAGAATCTGCTTGCAGTGTGGGAGACCCAGGTTTGATCCCTGAGTCTGGAAGATCCCCTGGAGAAGGAAATGACAACCCATTCCACTATTCTTGCTTGGAGAATTCCATGGACAGAGGAGCCTGGCAGACTTCCATCCATGGGGCTGCAAAAAGTAAGACAAGACAGAGTGACTAACATGCACACACACGTGTGTAAAAACAGAACCAAGAGAATTTGTACATATATGTAAAGAATTGTTATGAGGAATTAGCTGATATGATTATGGAGACTGGCAAGTTGAAATTCTGTACTGTGGGCCCACAGGCTGGAGAATCAGGAGAGCTGATGGTGCATGTGAAATTCATGGGCAGTTTTCTGGAGAATTCTCTCTTGCTCGGGTAGGCTGGACTTTTTGTTCTCTTCAAGTTTTCAATCCAACTGATTGGATGAGGCCCAGTCAGATTAAGGAGGGCAAACTGCTTTACTCAACATTCACTGATTTAAATATTTTTTTAAATATTTAAATGTTTTAAACATTCCCTGATTTAAATATTTCTTTTCATCTATGTGAAAAGAAAGTGAAAGTGCTAGTCGCTCAGTTGTGGCTGACTCTTTGTGATGCCATGGCCTCTAGACCGCCAGGTTCCTCTGTACACGGGATTCTCTAGGCAAGAATACTGGAGTGGGTAGCCATTCTCTTCTCCAGGGGCTTTTCCAGACTCAGGGATTGAGCCCGGGTCTCCCGCATTGCAAGCAGATTCTTTACCATCTGAACCACCTGGGAAGCCCAATCTCATCCAAAACACCCTTCAAATTGACTCATACAAGTAACCATCATAACCATCGAAATCATGATCTTCCCATTTCCATTATGGAAGACCAGCTCTGGTGGGGCAATGGCTCTCCCAGAGCGTCCACTGGAATCAGGTGCCTGGCATATGGAAACTCTTTATATTTGGCAGAGACCATTTGCTCCTGTTTTTCGTTATTCAGAAACCTAGTAATAGTAGTTCATCAGGCACTCTGTGTCTTCAGATCTAGTTCCTTAAATCTATTTCTCATTTCCACTGTATAGTCATAAGGGATTTGATTTCGGTCATATCTGAATGGTCTAGTGATTTTCTCCACTTCTTCAATGTCAGTCTGAACTTGGCAATAAGGAGTTCATGATCTGAGCCACAGTCAGCTCCTGGTATTGTTTTTGCTGACTGTATACAGCTTCTCCATCTTTGGCTGCAAAGAATATAATCAATCTGATTTCGGTGTTGACCATCTGGTGATGTCCATGTGTAGAGTCTTCTCTTGTGTTGTTGGAAGAGGGTGTTTGCTATGACCAGTGTGTTCTCTTGGTAGAACTCTATCAGCCTTTGCCCTGCTTCATTCTGTACTCCAAGGCCAAATTTGC
Organism: Moschus berezovskii; assembly: GCF_049115385.1. Lineage (NCBI taxonomy): Eukaryota > Metazoa > Chordata > Mammalia > Artiodactyla > Moschidae > Moschus > Moschus berezovskii. The sequence continues at coordinate 84,540,603 of NC_142488.1, read as the reverse complement.
CTATTACTCCAGGTGTTTCTTGACTTCCTACTTTTGCATTCCAGTCCCCTATAATGAAAATGATATCTTTTTTGGGTGTTAGTTCTAGAAGGTCTTGTAGGTCTTCAGAGAACTGTTCAACTTCAGCTTCTTCAGCATTACTGGTTGGAGCATAGACCTGGATTACCGTGATACTGAATGGTTTGCCTTGGAAACGAACAGAGATCATTCTGTTGTTTTTGAGATTGGATCCAAGTACTGCATTTTGGACTCTTTTGTTGACTATGATGGCTACTCCATTTCTTCTAAGGGATTCCTGCCCACAGTAGTAGATATAATGGTTATCTGAGTTAAATTCACCCATTCCAATCCATCTGAGTTCACTGATTCCTAGAATGTCGATGTTCACTCTTGTTATCTCCTGTTTGACCACTTCCAATTTGCCCTGATTCATGGAACTAACATTTCAGGTTCCTATGCAATATTGTCCTTTATAACATCGGACCTTGCTTCCATCACCAGTCACATCCACAACTGGGTGTTGTTTTTGCTTTGGCTCTGTCTTTTCATTCTTTCTGGAGTTGTTTCTTCACTGATCTCCAGTAGCATATTGGGTACCTACTGACCTGGGGAGTTCATCTTTCAGTGTCCTATCTTTTTGCCTTTTCATACTGTTCATGGGGTTTTCAAGGCAAGAATACTGAAGTGGTTTGACATTCCCTTCTGCAGTGGACCACATTTTGTCAGAATTTTTCATCATGACCCATCTGTCTTGTACATGAGATTCCCTTGTACTGCAAAAATATACAACCAGTCCATCCTAAAGGAAATCAGCCCTGAATATTCATTGGAAGGACTGATGCTGAAGCTGAAACTCCAATATTTTGGCCACCTTATTTGAAAAACTGACTCATTTGAGAAGACCCTGAATGCTGGGAAAGATTGAAGGTGGGAGGAGAAGGGGACGACAGAGGATGAGATGGTTGGATGGTATCACTGACTCAATGGCCATGAGTTTGAATAAACTCTGGGAGTTGGTGATGGACAGGGAGGCCTGGCGTGCTGCAGTCCATTGGGTTGCAAAGAGTCAAACACAACTGAGCGACTGAACTGAACTGATTAACAGTAGATTTCTTAAACTTATGAGTGATTTCTGACACTCTTTGTATCAATCACGGTGCTGAGATTTTCATAAGATTTTTTCATAATTCTTATGTCTCCCCTAGGGCTTCTCCAGTGGCTCAGTTGTAAAGAATCCACCTGCCAATGCAGGAGATGTGGGTTTGAATCCCTGGATTGGTAAGATCCCCTGGAGAAGTAAATGGCAACCCACTCCAGTATTCTTGTCTGGGAAATCACTCTGACAGAGGATCATGGCCATTTACAGTCTATGGGGTCACAAAGAGTCAGACACAACTTAGTAACTAAACAAGAAATGTCTCCCTTAACTGAACTATGACTTATCCTCCCTATCAATAGAGTATCATTTAAGTTCACATTTTTGTGCATTTTGTCATACTATTATAAGCTGTAATATAGGTAGTTCTAAATACTTTTCATCCCTCCCCCCACCCACCGTTAAAAGCACTAATTTATAAGCCGGGGTTGTGCCATTTATCTCTGTGTCTCTCATTGCATCTAGCCATGGCCTTACTCACAGTAGATGCTGAAAGTATATTGGTTGGAATGGCTTGAAATTTTTTCCGCGGCTCCAAAATAATGCTGACCAGTGCTTGCTTGAATCAAACTGGAAGATACACTTCTCATAAGCTACACCTCTCATCAACTATAGCCTGATAACTGAAGTGCTGGCATTTTCACTCTTATTTCTTTCACTGCTTCCCTGGTGGCTCAGAGGTTATAGCGTCTGCCTCAAATGCGGGAGACCCAGGTTCGATCCTTGGGTCGGGAAGATCCCCTGGAGAAGGAAACGGTAACCCACTCCAGTATTCTTGCCTGGAGAATCCCATGGACGGAGAAGCCTGGTAGGCTACAGTCCATGGGGTCGCATAGAGTTGGACACGACTGAGCGATGGAACGGAACAGAACAGTGGGAAGGTAGCAAAAATCTCTTGGCTACAGGATTGTTTGTACCATTCCTGCTAGAAACAGCCAACAGGAACCACCACCAAACTAAACACAAACCCTTTGTAGGAATTATATATATTTTACATTATTATTATTTTTTAATCTGGCCTAAGAGCAAAAGTTTCTAAAGTTTCTAACAGGTCTATTCAGCCTGTGTTCAAAGCAGCTTAGATTATTGGGTGGGGGCAGATTTAACCAGAAAATATTGACATCAACCGTGTCATTCCTTGAGGCATGAATCTGGGCAGTGTTAAGAAGAAAGCTATTTAGCTACTTCTTAGAATTTAAGTGGAGTGAGCAACAAACATCTTTCCTTGTTTCCTGAGCTCCATCCTGCATTGCAGCTCAGCAGAGGAGTAGTGAAGTTGCTGCCACCCTCCTTTGGCCCCAAGCATCTTCCACCTTTCTGCCTTACCCCCTTAGACCTTGGCAGTACCTTCTGCTTTGGTCCTAACAGGTAGGTCAGTTGGTTTCAGTCTGCCTGACTGATTTATGCTGTTTAAGAATCCCTTTAGCTTATGCTTCGAGTAGTCTGTACTTCAACTAAAACACAGTGTTTTTGATTTTCACATTTCTCTGTAGAAATAATCATTCTTCTCTTTAATCCCAATGTTTTGAGGAGCTGTCTGGGTATTATGTATGCATGTTTAATGATTTATATTCCTAGAACTTTGAATTTGTTCTTAACTGAACTGTATCTGTTCTTTAATAGAATTTTTTTTTAATTCTCCTTTTTTTTTAAATTAATTTTAAAGGGAAGCTAATTACTTTACAATATTGTAGTGGTTTTTGCCATGCATTGACATGAATCCGCCATGGGTGTACATGTGTTCCCCATCCTGAACCTCCCTCTCACCTCCCTCCCCATTCCATCCCTCTGGGTCATCCCAGTGCACCAGTCCTGAGCACCCTGTCTCATGCATCGAACCTGGACTGGCGATCTGTTTCACATATGATAATATATATGTTGCAATGCTATTCTCTCAAATAATCCCACCCTCGCCTTCTCCCACAAAGTCCAAAAAGATGTTCTATACGTCTGTGTCTCTTTTTCTGTCTCGCATATAGGGTTATTAGTACCATCTTTCTGATTCCAAATATATGCATTAGTATACTGTATTGGTGTTTTACTTTCTGGCTTACTTCACTCTGTATAATAGGCTCCAGTTTCATCCACCTCATTAGAACTGACTCAAATGTGTTCTTTTTAAAGGTTGAGTAATACTCCATTGTGTAAATGTACTACTGCTTTCTTATCTATTAGTCTGCTGATGGACATCTAGGTTGCTTCCATGTCCTGGCTATTATAAACAGTGCTGCGATGAACATTGGGGTACACGTGTCTCTTTCCATTCTGGTTTGCCCAGTGTGTAAGCCCAGCAGTGAGATTGCTGGGTCATAGGGCAGTTCTATTTCCAGGTTTTTAAGAAATCTCCACACTAATCTCCATAGTGGCAGTACTTGTTTGCATTTCCACCAACAGTGTAAGAGGGTTCTCTTTTCTCCACACCCTCTCCAGCATTTATTGTTTGCAGAATTTTGGATAGCAGCCATTCTGACCGGCGTGAGATGGTACCTCATTGTGGTTTTGATTTGCATTTCTCTGATTATGCGTGATGTTGAGCATCTTTTCATGTTTTTGTTAACCACCTGTATGTCTTCTTTGGAGAAATGTCTGTTTAGTTCTTTGGCCCATTTTTTGATTGGGTCGTTTATTTTCATGGAATTGAGCTGCAGGAGCTGCTTGTATGTTTTTGAGATTAATTCTTTGTCAGTTGCTTGATTTGCTATTATTTTCTCCCATTCTGAAGGCTGTCTTTTCACCTTGCTTATAGTATCCTTCGTTGCACAAAAGCTTTCAAGTTTAATTAGGTCCCATTTATTTATTTTTGCTTTTTTCCCCATTTCTCTGGGAGGTGGGTAATAGAGGATCCTGTGGCAAGCCACTCCAGTACTATTGCCTAGAAAATCCCATGGATGGAGGAGCCTGGTAGGCTGCAGTCCATGGGGTCGCTAAGGGTTGGACACGACTGAGCGACTTCACTTTCACTTTTCACTTTCACACATTGGAGAAGGAAATGGCAACCCACTCCAGTGTTCTTGCCTGGAAAATCCCAGGGACGGGGGAGCCTGGTGAGCTTCCGTCATGGGGTCACACAGAGTCGGACACGACTGAAGTGACTTAGCAGCAGCAGCTGTGATATATGTCGGAGAGTGTTTTGCCTATGTTTTCCTCGAGGATTTTTATAGTTTCTGGTTTAGATCTTTAATCAATTTTGAGTTTATTTTTGTGTGTGGTGTTAGGAAGTGTTCTAGTTTCATTCTTTTACAAGTGGTAGACCAGTTTTCCCAGCACCACTTGTTGAAGAGACTGTCTTTTCTCCGTTGTATATTATTGCCTCCTTGTCAAAAATAAGGTGTCCATAGGTGTGTGGATTTATCTCTGGGCTTTCCATTTTGTTCCATTGATCTATATTTCTGTCTTTGTGCCAGTACCATGCTGTCTTGATGACTGTAGCTTTGTAGTAGAGCATGAAGTCAGGCAGGTTGCTTCCTCCAGTTCCATTCTTTCCTCAAGGTAGCTTTAGCTATTCGAGGTTTTTTGTATTTCCATACAAATTGTGAAATTATTTCTTCTAGCTCTGAAAAATACCGTTGGTAGCTTGACAGGGATTGCATTGAATCTATAGATTACTTTGGGTAGTATATTCATTTTCACTATATTGATTCTTCCGATGTTAGTGTCTTCTTTGATTTCTTTCACCATTGTTTTAAAGTTTTCTATATATAGGTCTTTTGTTTCTTTAGGTAGAAATATTCCCGAGTATTTTATTCTTTTTGCTGCAATGGTGAATAGAATTTTTTCCTTAATTTCTCTATTTTCTCATTATTAGTGTATAGGAATGCAAGGGATTTCTGTGTGTTGGTTTTATATCCTGCGACTTTACTATATTCATTGATTAGCTCTAGTCACTTTCTGGTGGAGTCTTTAAGGTTTTCTATGTAGAGGATCATGTCATCTGCAAACAGTGGGAATTTTACTTCTTCTTTTCCAATTTGGATCCCTTTTATTTCTTTTTCTGCTCTGAGTCCTGTGGCCAAAACTTCCAAAACTATGTTGAATAGTAGTGGTGAGAGTGGGCACCCTTGTCTTGTTCCTGACTTTAGGGAAAACGCTTTCAATTTTTCACCATTGAGGATAATGTTTGCTGTGGGTTTGTCATATATAGCTTTTAGTAAGTTGAGGAATGTTCCTTCTATTCCTGCTTTCTGGAGGGTTTTGATCATAAATGGATGTTGAATTTTGTCAAAGGCTTTCTAGGAAACTATTGAGATAATCATATGGTTTTTATTTTTCAGTTTGTTAATGTGGTGTATCACATTGATTGATTTGTGGATATTGAAGAATCCTTGCATCCCTGGGATAAAGCCCACTTGGTCATGATGTATGATCTTTTTAATGCGTTGTTGGATTCTGATTGCTAGAATTTTGTTAAGGATTTTTGCATCTGTGTTCATCAGTGATATTGGCCTTAGTTTTCCTTTTGTGTGGCATCTTTGTCACGTTTTGGTGTTAGGGTGATGGTGGCCTCATAGAATGAGTTTGGAAGCTTACCTTCCTCTGCAATTTTCTGGAAGAGTTTGAGTACGACAGGTGTTAGCTCTTCTCTAAATTTTCGGTAGAATTCAGCTGTGAAGCCGTCTGGACCTGGGCTTTTGTTTGCTGGAAGATTTCTGATTACAGTTTCAGTTTCCGTGCTTGTGATGGGTCTGTTCAGATTTTCTATTTCTTCCTGGTTCAGATTTGGAAAGTTGTACTTTTATAAGCATTTGTCCATTTCTTCCAAGATGTCCATTTTATTGGCATATAATTGCTGATTGTAGTCTCTTATGATCCTTTGTATTTCTGTGTTTTCTGTTTTGATCTCTCCATTTTCATTTCTAATTTTATTGATTTGATTTTTCTCCCTTTGTTTCTTGATGAGTCTGGCTAGTGGTTTGTCAATTTTATTTATCCTCTCAAAGAACCAACTTTTAGCTTTGCTGATTTTTGCTATGGTCTCTTTTGTTTCTTTTGCATTTATTTCTGCCGTAATTTTTGTGATTTCTTTCCTTCTACTAACCCTGGGGTTCTTCATTTCGTCCTTTTCTAGCTTCTTTATGTGTAGAGTTAGGTTATTTATTTGACTTTTTTCTTGTTTATTGAGGTAAGCCTGTATTGCTACTTACCTTTTTCTTAGTACCTCTTTTACAGTGTCTCACAGGTTTTGGGTTGTTGTGGTTTCATTTTCATTCATTTCTGTGCATATTTTGATTTCTTTTTTGATTTCTTCTGTGATTTGTTCATTATTCCGAAGCATGTTGCTTAGCCTCCATATGTTGGCATTTTTAATAGTGTTTTTCCTGTAAATGACATCTAATTTTACTGCTTTGTGGCTGGAAAAGATACTTGGAATGATTTCATTTTTTTCTTTTTTTAATTTTACAAGGCTATATTTATATCACAAGATATGATCTATCCTGGAGAAGGTTCCATGTGCAGTTGAGAAAAAAGTTAAAATTCATTGTTTTCGGGTGAAATGTCCTACAGATATCAATTAGGTCTAACTCGTCCATTGTATCATTTAAAATTTGTGTTTCCTTGTTAATTTTCTGTTTAGTTGGTCTATCCATAGGTGTGAGTGTGGTATGAAAATCTCCCAGTATTATTATGTTATTGTTAATTTCCCCTTTCATACTTGTTAGCATTTGTCTTACATATTGTGGTGCTCCTATGTTGGGTGCATATATATTTATAATTGTTATATCTTCTTCTTGGATTGATCTTTGATCATTGTGTTGTGTTCTTTGTTGTCTCTTTTCACAGCCTTGATTTCAAAGTGTATTTTTTCTGATATGAGTATTGCTACTCCTACTTTCTTTTGGTTTCCTTTTTCATGAAGTATCTTTTTCCAGCCCTTCACTTTAAGTATGTATTTGTCCTTTGTTTTGAGGTTGGTCTCTTCAGGACAGCATATATAGTGGTCTTGTTTTTGTATCCATTCAGCCAGCCTTTGTCTCTTGGTTGGGTCATTCAACCCATTTACATTTAAGTTAATTATTGATAAGTATGATCCCGTTGCCATTTACTTTATTGTTTTAGGTTCGAGTTTATACACCCTTTTTGTGTTTTTAGCATTTCTTGAAGAGCTGATTTGGTGGTGCTGAATTCTCTCAGCGTTTGCTTGCGTGTAATGCTTTTGATTTCTCCTTCATACTTGAATGAGATCCTTGCTGTGTACAGTAACCTGGGTTGTAGGTTTTACTCTTTCCTCATTTTAAGTATGTCCTGCCATCCCCTCCTGGTCTGAAGGGGTTCTATTGAAAGATCAGCTGTTCTCGTTATGGGAATCCCCTTGTGTGTTATTTGTTGCTTTTCCCTTGCTGCTTTTAATATTTATTTTTTGTGTTTGGTCTTCATTAAATTGATTAATATGTGTCTTGTGGTGTTTCGCCTTGGGTTTATCATGTTTGGGACTCTCTGGGTTTCTTGGACTTGGGTGATTATTTCCTTCCACATTTTAAGGACGTTTTCAACTATTATCTCCTCAAGTATTTTCTCATGGCCTTTCTTTTTCTCTTCTTCTTCTGGGACTCCTATGATTCGAATGTTGGGGCATTTAACATTGTCCCAGAGGTCCCTGAGGTTGTCCTCATTTCTTTTAATTCTTTTTTCCTCTCTGCTTCATTTATTTCTACCCTTCTACATTCTACCTCACTTATCCTATCTTCTGCCACCATTATTCTACTGTTGGTTCCCTCCAGAGTGTATTTGATCTCATTTGTTGCATTATTCATTATTGATTGACTCTTTTTTAATTCTTCTAGGTCCTTGTTAAACATTTCTGACATCTTCTCAATCCTTGCCCCCAGGTTATTTATCTGTAACTCCATTTTGTTTTCAAGATTTTGGATTATTCTTACTATCATCATTCTGAATTCTTTTCCAGTTAGACTCCTATCTCCTCCTCTTTTGTTTGGTTTGGTAGGCATTTATCATGTTCTTTACCTGCTGAGTATTTTTCTGCCTTTTCATCTTGTTTAGATTTCTGTGTTTGGAGTGGCCTTTCTGTATTCTGACAGTTTGTGGTTCTCCTTTATTGTGGAGGTTCTTCCCTGTGGGTGTGGTTGGACAGGTGGCTTGTCAGAGTTTCCTATTTAGGGAAGCTTGTGTCATTGTTCTGGTGGGTGGAGCTAAATTTCTTCTCTCTGGAGTACAATGAAGTGTCCAGTAGTGAGTTTTGAGATGTCTATGGGTTTGATGTGATTTTGGGCAGCCTGTATATTGAAGCTCAGGGCTATGTTCCTGCATTGCTGGAGAATTTGTGTGGTATGTCTTGCTCGGGAACTTATTGGCTTTTGGGTGGTGTTTTTTTTCAGTGTAGATATGGAGGATTTTGGATGATCTCTTATCGATTAATGTTCCCTGGAATCAGGAGTTCTCTTGTGTTCTCAGATTTTAGGCTTACGCCTTCTGCCTCTGGTTTTGTCTTATTCTTACAGTAGCCTCAAGACTTCTCCATCCATACATCACCGATGATAAAGCATCTAGGTTAATGGTGAAAAGAGTAGAGGAAGAGGGAGATAGAGGTGACCAGGAGGAGAAGAGTGGGAATCAAAAGGGGAGAGAGTAATCTAGCCAGTAATCAATTCCCTATGTGCTCTCCAGTCTGGAATCCTCAGAGAGGTTCAAGGAGTTACATAGATAAGAAAAGAGCGAAGAAGGAGATAGAGGTGACCAGAAGGAGAAAAGGGGGGATCAAAAGGGGAGAGAAATATCTAGGCAGTAATCAGTTCCCTAAGTGTTCTCCTCAGCCCGGAACACACACAGAGATTCACAGGGTTGGGTAGAGAAGAGAAGGGGGAGGAAGGAGATAGAGGTGACCTGGAGGAGAAAAAGGAGAGTCCAAGGGGGAGAGAGTAATCAAGCCAGTAATTACACTCCTAAGTAAAAATGGATACTGAAGATTGGATTCTTAAAGGTACAAAACTGATAACAAATACCAAAAAGCAAAGATTAAAAATCTCGAGTAGAGGTTAGACTCTCAAAAACACAATATTAAAAAAAGTCACGAAAATTATAAAAAATATATATGAAGTTTGTTTGTTTTAAAAATAGGGTCCTCTTTTGCAAGGTAATCAGTTCAGTTCAATCGATCAGTCATGTCTGACTCTTTGCGACCTCATGAATCCCAGCATGCCAGGCCTCCCTGTCCATCACCAACTCCTGGAGTTCACTCCAACTCATGTCCATCGAGTCGGTGATGCCATCCAGCCATCTCGTCCTCTGTCGTCCCCTTCTCCTCCTGCCCCCAATCCCTTCCAGCATCAGAGACTTTTCCAATGAGTCAACTCTTCGCATGAGGTGGCCAAAGTATTGGAGTTTCAGCTTCAGGATCAGTCCTTCCAATGAACACCCAGGATTGATCTCCTTTAGAATGGACTGGTTGGATCTCCTTGCAGTCCAAGGGACTCTCAAGAGTCTTCTCCAACACCACAGTTCAAAAGCATCAATTCTTCGGCACTCAGCTTTCTTCACAGTCCAACTCTCACATCCATACATGACCACAGGAAAAACCATAGCCTTGACTAGATGGACATTTGTTGGCAAAGTAATGTCTCTGCTTTTTAATATCCTATCTAGGTTGGTCATAACTTTTCTTCCAAGCAGCAAGAGTCTTTTAATTTCATGGCTGCAATCACCATCTGCAAGGTAATAGTAGGTTATAAAAATGAAAATTAAAGAAGTAATAGAGGACTTAAAATTTTAAAAAATTAATATTAAAAAATGGGTATAGTAAAAATATATCTAGGAATTATTCTGTAGCTGTTGCTGGCAGTGTGGGATCAGTTCAGTTTCAAATAGTTCCTTGCTCTAGCTTCAAGATCTATAGACCCATTCCAATGTAATCAGTGCTAGCTACAGGGTTTTAATCTGTTGCACCCGTCACTTCCAAAGCTGTTCCCTCTGTTTATTTTGACTTCTGTTTTCAGGTCTCTTCAGTGTCTAATTTCTACCCTGACACAAAGGAGCGAAGGTGGTTACTTATTTAGGCTCACCTTTTCAGTGGTGGTGTGGGGAGGGAGGAACACTGCAAACAAATATCAGTAGTGTGTGTGGGGAGTGCTCGAAGTCTCGGTCACAATGGGCTTGCCCCCGCTCATGGCATGTGTGCTTTTCCAGTCTACAGTGCTCAGGTTCCAGGTTGCTCTGCATGTGAACTGTCTAAAGTGGGCCCTGGCTTGCGTGCACTCTCCAGGTCTAAGCTGCTCAGGTTTAGGTTCTTGGGTACTCCCCAAAGGCGCAGACTCGGTTGGGCCTGTGTTTTGTGCCCTTCCCAGGTCCAAGCAGCTCAAGCGGCTAGGTGCTTGGCGAGCACACTCTCCTGAGGTGGCGGGTGCATCTTATCAACTCCCTGGTCCCAGCCGCTTGGTTTCCTGGGTGGCAGAGGGCGCGTGTGTCATTTCTGGTGGGCTGATCTCTGGCTGCGACCCTCCTGGTGGATGTCAACCGCCCAGAATCCCAGGAAGTCTTGGTTAGCAACCAGAAGCCTGATTGAAGTTTGGTAGAGGATGCGTCTCTTGGACCGAGTTTGCCCCTTTCCCCCTCTGGCTGCCTCAGTCCTGCTTCCCTGCCTCTGGTGGGGGATGTGCTGGTCCGCAGGTTAGCTCTCCTCTGGTATTCTCTCTGTCCTTTGTTCTGTGAGTGGGCCGGCAGTGCCTTAGGTTAGGGCTTTTCGTGGGGTAGTTCTCTCTCTCCCTCTCCCTTTTCCCCGCCCTCCTATCTCTGGCTATCCCACAGTTTTGGTTGCTATCTCACATTAGCTCCCTCAGATTGCCCTCAGGGCATTCAGGCCTGGTCCTGTGCCTCCCTGTTCATCCCTTGTTTGCTGGTGGTGGATGCTGGTGTCTGGGCTACTTCTCTGCTGGGAGTTGCATTTAGGCACCTAATCTGTGGGTTTTATTTTTCCCTCCTGGTTATGTTACCCTCTGAGATTCCAAAACGCCCCACAGACCCGCTGGTGAGAGGGTCTCCTGGTATTTGGAAATTTCTCTTTAAAGACTCCATTCCTGGGAAGGTTCTCCATCCCTAACTATTTTGTCTCTCTCTTTATCTTTTATATTTTGTCCTACCTCCTTTTGAAGACAATGGGCTGCCTTTCTGGGTGCTTGATATTCTCTGTCAGAGTTCAGAAGTTGTTTTGTAGAATTTGCTAAGCGTTCAAATGTTCTTTCGATGAATTTGTGGGGGAGAAATTAGTCTCCCCGTCCTATTCCTCTGCCATCTTAGATCACCTCTTCCTAGAATTTTAGAAACATTAAAAATAATATAATAAACCTTTGCAATGCCTGTTTTCAAGAAGTTGATTGAAACATTTTTTTTTCTTTTTTAAACCAACTGATCCACAGAACTACACATTCCCCAAATATATAGGGTAAAATCTTGAAATGGAAAAATGTTCCTTCTTAGCTCTGAGCAAAATAATTAACTATCTGCCCACTGATCCATGCCAGTGAATGTGATGCCCCTTAGCTTTTCTGAGGTTATGCATAACTCGTGTCTCTCCAGCTTCATAAACTGTGGAATAGGCTTTCTGGAGAGAAAAACCTGAGAGTGAATGTTATAACATGAATCAGACATGGCTACAAATTTGATATAGTGTTTGCTAGAATTGACAGCAAAAGGCAACATTAATCCATATACTAGTGCAACAATGGCTTCATTTCATCCCTTTGCAGCTACGTGACTTGGCATACATTTGTGTTTTCATTTTATTTCAGTGTGAGCAGACAACATGGCATCTTTTGAAACACGTCATAGGTTTGAAGCAGTACAGTTTATACCTTCTTCATTAGAGAAGCAGTTGAAGGTTAGGACTTTAGTCTCACTACCTAGAAACAGTAAACGTAAAATCATATGGTATGGATAAAAACTATCATGTATGGTTGGCTCACCTAACTGGATTTCTGTGCCACCACTTCTGGTTATATCCTGCTTTGTCAGGGTCTCTTCTGTGCTCTTGGGCAAATGATAGGATTTTATTTTCTACTCTTCTTAGATGAATTATATGGGATTTGATTTTACATTGCTAAATTTATCTAGGAATTGAGTATGCATTCTCTTCATTTAAGCTGGTGATTTCACATTTTATTACCATGAGATAATTAGAGATGGAAGTTCTATGATTGGTCGGGAACACAATCAACAATTTAGAAATTTTGTTACAGATCATTACACCCACATATTTATTGGAGAAGAATAGTACAAACTAACAGTGGTAGCTTTTCCAGACAGAAATCCATAATTGGCTAAATCTCTTCATCCTGAAGCTTTTTTTGACAACGATAGAGGAGTAAGGGATATTTACTTTTTACTCCTCTATAAACATGTCATTTGTTCCAGATGTCCATTTATGATCAATGCTTGACTTGACTTTTTTTAAAAAATGTGTATACTTTTTAGTGTTTATAACCAATTTAACAGAGAATACGTGGTGGCAAAGAGTCAGACACGACTTAGTGACTAAATAACAACAACATGTGGGCATGTGTGCTATTGTTAGTTTGTGTTAATGACTAAACTATAACAAACCACACAATTGAACATTTTGTCCACTTGTGTTTGAGGGGCTACTTAGGTCCTCTTGTATCTGGGGAGGGCTTTCTGGCCCAACAGTTAATTAGTACTTGTCAGAGAAGACAAGTATTTTAGCCTGGATACTTATGCCATCTTTGGACAAGTGGTAGATTAGAGTCTTTGTCTAATTGACAGCTGTCCACAGCACATAGCATATAGAAGACAAAGTAAATTTCAGACTGAAAATTGCTACCTGAAAAGTAATAGTAATACAGAAATGCAGTATAGGGGAGGAAAAATAATTTTTCTCTTTCTAGGTTCCTGGCTGAGACCACACCCCTTAATAAAGTACAGATTAACAAGAAAAAAGCAAATAGAATTTTAATTACATGTATACCTCTTGTACACATGGAGATGCCCAGGAAAATTGACTTAACTCTGAAATGGCCAAATACCACCTCTGACTAAAGACAAAAGATGTTGGGAGTGGGGAGTTAATTATAGGAGGTTACCAGGTAAAGCACAGTAAAGGGTAAAGTTATTATGCAGATTGAAGTCAATGCCTCCTCCATTGATGAGAGTTTCTAGAGATGTGGTCATTCATCTCCTTCTGGTACAGAGAGGGAGATACTTTTACAAATGGAGAGTTCTTTTATAAATATTAATTTCCCCCACAAAAAGGCAGCTTCTGCTGTTTTCAAAATTCTCCTGTTTTTGCACTTAAAAAAAAATAATCAGCCTAAAATAATCCTTATGTCAAAGAGCCATATATCAGGGTGACAAATTCTGGTCCCCCCAGTCCTGCCTTTGAAATTTCCCTGGGAAGTTTTACAATCCAGAAGCCAAGTTGATAGATTGCTTCATCTCATTGAACCAGTTTCTCAGTCCTTGAGAGTAGGTCAGTTCAGTTAAACAGTTGTGTCTCATTTTAGGAGACAAGTGGTGCAGCTGGGCTCCCAAAGTTAGGCTTATATTGTGTAAGAAATCAGGTATTTAATAAGAGGAATTTCTAAGGAAACAAAGGTTAATGATTGGCACAAATTAAAAGTCCAGTGTCTGAGTTCTGAGAGCTGCGAGCTGAGAAGATTTCTAGATGTCAGGCTCGAAGCATCTTTAGTTGGAGTGAGTGCAGGCAGTGGAAATTTGACAGATTTTCCTGGCTTGTAGTTTGAATGTTTCTAACAATATCATTGGGTAAAGTTTCTGAGTAGCTCATACAGCAATAGACATGAAGAAAATTACATAATCATAAGTTATTACAGTGATTTTACTGAGGTTTATATCAACTCATCTAACTTCAGTTTGCAGGGCTTCAGAAAGAATGGACAACTTTAGTTTTCAGTGATTCGAAGTAAAAAAGATGGGAGAAAATTGGAGATGTTAGTTTGGAGATACATAGTCAGATATTTGAGGAAACTAGATGAATTTAGGATCCAGTCTAGTTTATAAGTAAATAACAAAATCTCAGATACAAAGAGCAGCACTAGAATCCAATGTCCAGAAAGGTATGCTATTGAAACCTAAGTTTTTCTCTCTAAAATTACCCTCATTTCTACCAAAGATAGCCAAATTAAGACTAATTTGTTTGGGAAACTAAGGTTAGATTAAATAAACTTGGTCTGGTTATCTACATAAGTGCAGCAAGAATAATGATTGATTATTTAGGCTCTTTTAAGTATATTATATTTATACTTATAGCAAGAGTCCCTTGTACTGCAAGGAGATCCAACCAGTCCATTATAAAGGAGATCGATCCTGTGTGTTCATTGGAAGGACTGATGCTAAAGCTGAAACTGCAATACATTGGCCACCTCATGCGACGAGTTGACTCACTGGAAAAGACTGATGCTGGGAAAGGTTGGGGGCGGGAGGAGACGGGGACGACAAAGAATGAGATGGCTTGATGGCATCACCGACTCTGTGGACATGAGTTTGAGTGAACTCCGTGAGTTGGTGATGGACAGGGAGGCCTGGCGTGCTGTGATTCATGGGGTTGCAGAGAGTCAGACACAACTGAGTGACTGAACTGAACTGAACTGAACTGAAGTATATTATGCTGGAACTTTTCATAAAGAATCTCAGACTGAACTGTTAAAAGGCTCTCAAGGCTAGGAAGTGAAGCCAAATACTTGTCATCAGACTTTGTGTACAATATCTATAGATTTGGGTGAATTCCTCTCTTCTTAAGGTTCCATCCCCAAGTATCCTGAGGTTTCTACAACTGCTAAGAAATGACGTTTCTTACTCTATAAGACTGCTGGGAATTCTGTAAGGATGGTACCAGACTGTTTTTCCAAGGGCCTTTAGTGACTCCATAAAGTCAGCATGAGTTCCTTAAAACTGTCATATCTGAGTCTCTGCATACCTGTCTCAAATATGGTATTCCAGTCAAAGCCTTGGTAATATAACCAAATGTTTCTATTTGTGTCTTGTTTCAAGTACAACAGATTCTTATTGAATGTATGCAAATAAATATATTGCCATGAAAAGAATATTTAAGCGTTTCTGAAAGCTGGAGGGCACAGGTAGGGAAAAAAAAAACTACATGTTTTGTCTTTGTTCACAAAGATATATCTTATCAAATTTTTGATAGCTTAAGGGAAAAGAGAAAAAGGCTTCTTAAGATCTGGCGAAGCAAAACATTAGAGAACCAACAGTAAAAGAAAAAGCCACAAAAATGATTTATCATCCTCATTAGTTCATTCAGTCTCATGTAATTAATTCCTATTGATCTTGATCTTTTGTAGTAGTTTTATGAATTCAGTTTTTCCTTGGAGTTCTCAAACTCTTACCAGTTCAGTTTTATGTTCTTAAGGTTATCAGAAACCTGTATTTGTTGAAAGTTCTTTCAATTAATCTTCTTGAAGATAAGACTTTTTTTTTGAAGGAATACTTTTGTAAAAGCATCTGTGTAAAACAATAACTCTGTGTAAATGACAAATACTTAAAAATGGCCATGCTTAAAGATCTGATGAGAGTTCGTTGCAATATAGTTGACAAGGAAATTTCATATTTTCTTTCACATACAACATTTTAAGTTAATAACTAGATTATGACTGATTAACATTATATACAAAAAAATATCTTTATGACCCAGATAACTACGATGGTGTGATCACTCACCTAGAGCCAGACATCCTGGAATGTGAAGTCAAGTGGGCCTTAGGAAGCATCACTATGAACAAAGCTAGTGGAGGTGATAGAATTCCAATTGAACTATTTCACATCCTCAAGATGATGCTATGAAAGTGCTGCGCTCAATATGGCAGCAAATCTGGAAAACTCAGCAGTGGCCACAGGACTGGAAATGGTCAGTTTTCATTCTAATCCCAAAGAATACCAAGGAATGTTTAAGCTACTGCACAACTGGACTCATCTCACATGCTAGCAAAGTAATGCTCAAAATTTTCCAACTGAGGTTTCAACAGTTCGTGAACTGTGAACTTCCAGATGTTCAAGCTGGATTTAGAAAAGGTAGAGGAACAAGAGGTCAAATTTCCAACATCTGTTGAATCATTGAAAAAGCAAGAGATTCCAGAAAAACATGTATTTTTGCTTTACTGACTATGCCAAAGCCTTTTACTGTGTGGATCACAAAAATCTGAGGAACATTCGTAAAGAGATGGGAATACCAGACCACCTTACCTGCCTCCTGAGAAATCTGTATGCAGGTGAAGAAACAAAAGTTAGAACTGGACATGAAACAACAGACTGGTTCCAAATTGGGAAAGGAGTACATTAAGGCTGTGTATTGTCACTCTGCTTATTTAACTTATATGCATAGCACATCATGCGAAATGCCAGGCTGGATGAAGCACAACCTGAAATCAAGATTGCCAGGAGAAATATCAATAACCTCAGATATGCAGACGACACCACCCTTATGGCAGAAAGTGAAGAAGAAAAGGGCTTCTTGATGAAAGTAAAAGAGGAGAGTGAAAAAGTTGGCTTAAAACTCAACTTTCAAAAAACTAAGATCATGGCATCCAGTCCCATCACTTCATGGCAAATAGATGGGGAAACCATGGAAACAGTGACAGACTTTATTTTGGGGGGGGGCTCCAAAATCACTGCAGATGGTGCTGCAGCCATGAAATTAAAAGACGCTGGCTCCTTGGAAGAAAAACTATGACCAACCTAGACAGTTTATTAAAACGCAGAGACATTACCTTGCCAACAAAGGTCCATCTAATCAAAGCTATATTTTTTCCATAGTCATGAATGGATGTGAGAGTTGGACTATAAAGAAAGCTGAGCGCCAAAGAAATGATGTTTTTGAACTGTGGTGTTAGAGAAGACTCTCGAGATTCCCTTGGACTGCAAGGAGAGCCAACCAGTCCATCCCAAAGGAAATCAGTCCTCAATATCCATTGGAAAGGCTGATACTGAAACTCCAATATTCTGGCCATCTGATGCCAAGAACAGACCGATTGGAAAAGACCCTAATGCTGGAAAAGATTGAAGGCGGGAGGCAAAGGGGACGACAGAGGATGAGATGGTTGGATGGCATCACCGATGTGATGGACATGAGTTTGAGTAGGCTTCAGGAGTTGGTGATGGACAGGGAAGCCTGGTGTACTGCAGCCCATGGGGTCACAGAGTCGGACACGACTGAGTGACTGAACTGAGCTGAACATTATATCTGGACATATCAGACTTCCAGGTATTACATACAATTTCTGGAATACTTATAGACATTAAAGACATAAAGAAGGCTTAGTGTCACTTCTTATTTGACATTATTTCCATGTAATTTAACATATCAATAAGTTCAATTAGTGTTAAATCTTCCGTTTTACACCATGACAGAACAAATTGTTTGAAATGTTCTGGGGGCCCTCTGGGAAAATTGAAGTTTGTTTGAGGTCAATAAAGACTTCATTTAGAAATTGATTTGGCAAAGTTTGTAGAAAATATCAAAGAGTTTTAGACACATGCCTAAATAGGATCACAGATCATTATGAAACAGTATTCAATTATCCAGTTAAAGTGATGAGGATTTCAAAAACATTATGAAAGGGTACGTAGTTGTAAGCAAAATTTAACTCTTTTAATATTAAGAAAACTCAATTTTCCTAAGTAACTGAAGACATGAAAGAAGCAACACAGGAAATTATTTTGATTAAAAATAAAAAAACTTTGCTTTCTAGGTAGATATTGCTTTAAAAGGTAAAGAAACTTTCACAGACTGTTACAAAAGCAGACCAAAAGTCTAAGAAAACTTTGACCTCTTACCAGAGAAAGCTAAATTCTAATTTTTTACAGGCTTACTTTTGATATTGACTCATTCATTCTATCCTTAGGCAATTCTGACATATCAAAACAAGAAAAATCCTTTCCAAAGACTCCTTTTTCATAAACCTTCAACTTTTT
This sequence comes from Moschus berezovskii, assembly GCF_049115385.1. Taxonomy (NCBI): domain Eukaryota; kingdom Metazoa; phylum Chordata; class Mammalia; order Artiodactyla; family Moschidae; genus Moschus; species Moschus berezovskii. The sequence goes on along the minus strand of NC_142488.1, from coordinate 84,522,545 downwards.
TTTTCTTTCAACAAAGATATATCCCCATTCTTCATACCTTCTTTTACTGAAAACATACATCCTGTCAATACTTTCTTTGTATACAGATGGTTCCCTTATTAATTCTAGCAGTTTTAATTACACTTATGAGAATTATTTACCTTTGTTGTTGTTCTTCAGTTGCCTAGTTGAGTCTGACTCTGCGAGTTCATGGACTACTACATGCCAGGCCTCTCTGACTGTCACCATCTCCCGAAGTTTGCCCAACTTCATGTCCGTTGCATCGGTGATGCCATCCATCCATCTTATCCTCTGATACCCTCAATCACTCCCAGCATCAGGGACTTTTCAAAGAACCAGCTGTTTGCATCAGATGACCAAGATAATTTACCCTTAGAAACTTTAATTTATAGTGAAAACTAAATAGTAAAGATTAATGGTTTGTCTGTTACATCAGTGTTCTTTAGATTGGCAAATTTATAAATACATACATTCATAAATGTACTGTTTCCATAGTACAGACTTTCGATGTGGCACAGGAAATGTTTACCATTAATAATATACCTGAATATCTTTAGGTACTTTGTATTAGAAAGTCAAAAGTAGCTAAACTATGTTTAGTAATAAATGTTTCACTATTTTATGTTATTTTATTTGGAAATGATCTAGATGTTCAGTAAATTTCCATCATTTAAATTAACTTAGCAAAGCTCCAAAGTTTCAAGTTACTAAAAAGATTTTGAACATTATTTTTAATTAAAAATACCATCAAGCACTCTTGAGAGTCCCTTGGACTGCAAGGAGATCCAACCAGTCCATCCTAAAGGAAATCAGTCCTGAATATACATTGGAAAGACTGATGCTAAAGCTGAAAGTCTAATACTTTGGTCACCTGATGTGAAGAAGTGACTCATCTGAAAAGACCCTGATGCTGGGACAGATTGAAGGCAGGAGGAGAAGGAGACAACAGAAGATGAGATGGTTGGATGGCATCACCAATTCAAAGGACATGAGTTTGAGTGAACTCCGGGAGTTGGTGATGGACAGGGAGGCCTGGCGTGCTGCAGCCCCTGGGGTGGCAGAGTCAGACACGACTGAGAGAGTGAACTGAACTGACCGTAAAACATAATTATTGTGGCTTAAAAATCTTATCCCATTTGCATGCGTGCTAGAGTCCCTTGGACTGCAAGGAGATCCAACCAGTCCACCCTAAAGGAGATCAGTCCTGGGTGTTCATTGGAAGGACTGATGTTGAAGCTGAAACTCCAATACTTTGGCCACCTGATGCAAAGAGCTGACTCATTTGAAAAGACCCTGATGTTGGGAAAGATTGAGGGCAGGAGGAGAAGGAGACGACAAAGGATGAGATGGTTGGATGGCATCACCGACTAGATGGACATGAGTTTGGGTAGGCTCTGGGAGTTGGTGATGGACAGGGAGGCTCTGGGAGTTGGTGATGGACAGCTGAAGTTCATGGGGCTGCAAAGACTCGGACATGACTGAGTGACTAAACTGAACTGAACTGACGTCGCGATTGACTCTGTACTATCCTATGGAATGCAGCCTGCCAGGCTCCTCTGTCCATGGGATTCTGTAGGCAACAATCCTGAAGTAGGTTGCCATGCCCTCCTCCAGGAGATCTTTCCAACCCAGGGACTGAACCTGTCTCTTACATATACCTGCATTGGCAGGTGAGTTATCTAAATCATTTGCTCCCCAACATTATGATTAGACTACTCATGAAAATTCATGAAACATTAGACAAATTCAGCCATCACCCCAAGCTATTTTTCTTGGTGACAAATTTTGTGAAATATAAAAGATGAACATATTTGATTAATAAATCCATGCAGAATAAAGGTTGTATGTCTGCATTATATTCAGTATTGATAACTCTATGTATAGAACCGTCTTTTGGACTCTGTGGGAGAGGGTGACAGTGGGATAATTTGGGAGAATGGCATTGAAACATGTATATTATCATATGTGAAACGAATCACCAGTCCAGGTTCAATGCATGATACAGGATGCTCGTGGTTGGTGTATTGGGATGAACCAGAGGGATGGGATGGGGAGGGAGGTGGGAGGGGGGTTCAAGATGGGGAACACATGTACACCCGGGGTAGATTCATGTCAATGTATGGCAAAACCAATACAATAATGTAAAGTAATTAGCGTCCAATTAAAATAAATAATTTTTTTAAAAAGTGAAAATGAAAGTTGCTCAGTCTTGTTCCACTCTTTGTGACACCACGGACTATAGAGTCCACGGAATTCTCCAGGCCAGAATAGTGGAGTGGGTAGACTTTCCCTTTTCCAGGGGATCTTCCCAAACCAGATATCGAACCCAGGTCTCTCGAATTGTGGGCAGATTCTTTACCGGCTGAGCCACTATGCAAGCCCAAATACATTCTTATCTGGGTTAAACCAACAAACTCAAACTAGCTTTAATTTACCAAAATTATTGTAGATCATGTGAACTTGAAAAGCATTAAGGTTACATTCTATACGTCTGAGAGTTTTAGAATATCCAGTGCAAGCACTTGCCATCAGTTCAACAAAATAGAACTCTTTATAAATATAGATTACTTTTAGCAGTGCTGGTTGGAGGTAGAAAAATTTTACACATTTGCAACATACATGTGTTATGTGACACATTAACACACAGACACAGGGACACTATAGTTCCTAATATTTTTTGAAAAATTGTTTATTTGTTCATTCCCAAATCAGTTCAGTTCAGTTGTTCAGTAGTGACCTACTGTTTTCGACCCCATGCACTGCAGCACATCAGGCTTCCCTGTCCATCACCAACTCCTGGAGCCTACTCAAATTCATGTCTATCAGGTAGGTAATGCCATCCAACCATCTCATCCTCTGCCATCACCTTCTCCTCCCACCTTCAATCTTTCCAAGCATCAGGGTCTGTTCAAATGAGTCAGTTCTTCGCATCAGGTGGCCAAAGTATTGAAGTTTCAGCTTCAGCATCAGTCCTTTCAATGAACACTCAAGACTGATTTCCTTTAGGATGGACTGGTTGGATCTCCTTGCAGTCCAAGGGACTCTCAAGAGTCTTCTTCAACACCACAGTTCAAAACTATCAATTATTCAGTGCTCAGCTTTCTTTATAGTCCAAGTCTCACATCCATACATGACCACTGGAAAAACCATAGCCTTGACTAGACGGACATTTGTTGACAAAGTCATGTATCCTCTTTTTAATATGCTCTCTAGGTTGGTCATAGCTTTCTTTCCAAGGAGTAAACGTCTTTTCATGTCGTGGCTGCAGTCAGCATCTGCAGTGAATTTGGAGCCCTGAAAAAATAAAGTCAGCCACTGTTTCCACTGTTTCCCCATCTATTTGCCATGAAGTGATGGGACCGGATGTCATGATCTTAGTTTTCTGAATGTTGAGCTTTAAGCCAACTTTTTCACTCTCCCTTTTTTACTTTCATCAAGAGTCTCTTTAGTTCTTCTTCACTTTCTGCCATAAGGGTGTTGTCATCTGCATATCCGAGGTTATTGATATTTCTCCTGGCAATCTTGATTCCAGCTTGTGCTTCATCCAGCCCAGCGTTCCTCATGATGTACTCTGCATATAAGTTAAATAAACAGGGTGACAATTAACATCTTTGACGTACTCCTTTTCATATTTAGAACCAGTCTGTTGTTCCATGTACAGTTCTATCTCTTTCAGAATTTTCCACAGTTTATTGTGATCCACACAGTCAAAGGCTTTGGCATAGTCAAAAATGCAGAAATAGATGTTTTTCTGGAACTCTCTTGCTTTTTCCATGATCCAGCAGATGTTGGCAATTTGATCTCTGGTTCCTTTGCCTTTTCTAAAACCAGCTTGAACATCTGGAAGTTCATGGTTTACGTATTGCTGAAGCCTGGCTTGGAGAATTTTAAGCATCACTTTACTAGCTTGTGAGATGATTGCAATTGTGTGGTAGTTTGAGCATTCTTTGGCATTGCCTTTCTTTGGGATTGGAATGAAGACTGACCTTTTCCAGTCTTGTGGCCACTGCTGAGTTTTTCAAATTTGCTGGCATATTGAGTGCAGCACATTCACAGCATCATGTTTCAGCATTTGAAATAGCTCAACTGGAATTCCATCATGTCCACTAGTTTTGTTCATAGTGATGCTTCCTAAGGCCCACTTGCCTTCACATTTCAGGATGTCTGGCTCTAGGTGAGTGATCACACCATTGTGATTATCTGGGTCATGAACATCTTTTTTTGTACAGTTCTTCCATGTATTATTTCCACTCTTCTTAATATCTTCTGCTTCTGTTAGGTCCATACCTTTTCTGCCCTTTATTGAGCCCACTTTTGCATGAAATGTTCCCTTGGTATCTCTCATTCTCTTGAAGAGATCTCTAGCCTTTCCCATTCTATTGTTTTCCTCTATTTCTTTACCTTGAAAGCTGAGAAAGGCTTTCTTATCTCTCCTTGCTATTCTTTGGAACTCTGCATTCAAGTGGGTATATCTTTCCTTTTCTCCGTTGCTTTTCACTTCCCTTCTTTTCACAGCTATTTGTAAGGCTTCCTCAGACAGCCATTTTTCTTTTTTGCACTTTTTTTTCTTGGGGATTTTCTTTATCTCTGTCTCCTGTACAATGTCCTGAACCTCCATCCATAGTTCATCAGACATTTTATCAAATCTATTCCCTAAAATATATTTCTCACTTCCACTGTATAATCATAAGAGATTTGATTTAGGTCATACCTGAATGGTCTAGTGGTTTTTCTTACTTTCTTCAACTTAAGTCTGAATTTGGCAATAAGATGTTCATGATCTGAGCCACAATCAGCTCCCAGTCTTGTTTTTGCTGACTGTATCGAGCTTCTCTGTCTTTGGCTGCAAAAAATATAATCAGTCTGATTTTGGTGTTGGCCATCTGGTGATTTCCATTTGTAGAGTCTTCTCTCTTGTTGTTGGAAGAAGGTGCTTGCTATGACCAGTGCGTTCTCTTGGCAAAACTCTATTAGTCTTTGCCCTGCTTCATTCTGTACTCCAGGGCCATATTTGCCTGTTACTCCCGGTGTTTCTTGGCTTCTTACTTTTGCATTCCAGCCCCTTATAATGAAAAGGGCATCTTTTTTGGGTGTTAGTTCTAAAAGGTCTTGTAGGTCTTCAGAGAACTGTTCAACTTCAGCTTCTTCAGCATTACTGGTCGGGACATAGACTTAGATTACCGTGACATTGAATGGTTTGTCTTAGAAACAAACAGAGATCATTCTGTTGTTATGGAGATTGCATCCAAGTACTGCATTTCGGATTCTTTTGTTGACTATAATGGCTACTCCATTTCTTCTAAGGGATTCCTACCCACAGTAGTAGATATAATGGTTATCTGAGTTAAATTCACCCATTCCAGTCCCTTTTAGTTCACTGATTCCTAGAATGTCGACGTTCACTCTTGTCATCTCCTGTTTGACCACTTCCAATTTGCTTTGATTCACGGACCTAACATTCCAGGGTCCTATGCAATATTGCTCTTTATAGCATTGGACCTTGCTTTTATCGCGTCACATCCACATCTGGATGTTGTTTTGCTTTGGCTCCATCCCTTCATTCTTTCTGGAGTTATTTCTCCACTGATCTCCAGCAGCATATTGGGCATGACTGACCTGGGGAGTTCATCTTTCAGTGTCCTATCTTTTTGGCTTTTCATACTGCTCATGGGATTCTCAAGGCAAGAATACCAAAGTGTTTTGCCAGTCCCTTCTCCAGTGGGCCACATTCTTTCAGACCTCTCCACCATTACCCATCTGATTTGGGTGGCCCCACATGGCATGGCTTAGTTTCTTTAAGTTAGACAAGGCTGTGGTCCATGTGATCAGATTGGCTAGTTTCCTGTGATTGTGGTTTCAGTCTGTCTGCGCTCTGACGCCCTCTCTTAGCTCCTACTTTCGTACTTGGGTTTCTCTTACTTTGGAACTTGGGATATCTCTTCACGGCTGCTCCAGCAAAGCACAGCCACTGCTCCTTGCCTTGGATGTCAAGTATCTGTTCACAGCTGCCTCTCCTGACCTTGGACGTGGGGTATTTCCTCTCGACTGCTCCTGCGCCGTGCAGCAGTTTACATACTGCTGATTAGCAGACTAATCAGTTTCAGTTCAGTTCAGTTAAGTCGCTCAGTCGTGTCCGACTCTCCGCGACCGCATGAATCACAGCACGCCAGGCCTCCCTGTCCATCACCAACTCCCGGAGTTCACTCAAACTCATGTCCACAGAGTCGGTGATGCCATCCAGCCATCTCACTCTCCGTCGTCCCCTTCTCCTCCCGCCCCCAACCTTTCCCAGCATCAGAGTCTTTTCCAGTGAGTCAACTAGTCCCATGAGGTGGCCAAAGTATTGCAGTTTCAGCTTTAGCATCAGTCCCTCCAATTAACATCCAGGACTGATCTCCTTTAGAATGGACTGGTTGGATCTCCTTGCAGTATAAGGGACTCTCAAGAGTCTTCTCCAACACCACAGTTCAAAAGCATCGATTTTTCGGCGATCAGCTTTCTTCACAGTCCAACTCTCACATCCATACATGACCACGGGAAAAACCATTGCCTTGACTAGACGGACCTTGGTGGGCAAAGTAATGTCTCTGCTTTTTAATATACTATCAAGGTTGGTCATAACTTTCCTTCCAAGGAGCAAGCGTCTTTTAATTTCATGGCTGCAATCAGCATCTGCAGTGATTTTGGAGCCCAAAAAAACAAAGTCTGACACTGTTTCCACTGTTTTTCCATCTATTTCCCATGAAGTGATGGGACCAGATGCCATGATCTTTGTTTTCTGAATGTTGAGCTTCAAGCCAACCTTTTCACTCTCCTCTTTCACTTTCATCAAGAGGCTTTTGAGTTCCTCTTCACTTTCTGCCATAAGGGTAGTGTCATCTGCATATCTGAGGTTATTGATATTTCTCCCAGCAATCTTGATTCCAGCTTGTGCTTCTTCCAGCCCAGCGTTCCTCATGATGTACTCTGCATATAAGTTAAATAAGCAAGGTGACAATATACAACCTTGACGTACACCTTTTCCTATTTGGAACCAGTCTGTTGTTCCATGTCCAGTTCTAACTGTTGCTTCCTGACCTGCATACAGGTTTCTCAAGAGTCAGGTCAGGTGGTCTGGTATTCCCATCTCTTTCAGAATGTTCCACAGCAGTTTACATACTGCTGATTAGCAGACTAATCAGTTTACATACTCTTTAAAAATCTTTATAGTATGCAAATATATTTGTGTTAGTCGCTCAGTCACATCTGACTCTTTGCAACCCATGGACTGTAGCCTGCCAGGCTTCTGTGTCCATGGAGTTCTCCAGGAAAGAATACTGGAGTGGGTAGCCATTACCTTCTCCAGGGGATTTCCTCTTCCCTTAACCCTTCTACTTTTCAACTGTGGTGCCTGTAACAAAACACAGATTAACAAGAGAAAAACAAGTAGAAGTTTATTAGTAGATATATCTCATATGTACACGGGAAAGTGAAAGTGAAATTGGCTCAGACACGTTCAACTCTTTGTAACCCCATGGGCTGTATGAGTTCAGTTCAGTTCAGTTCAGTCGATCAGTCGTGTCCGACTCTTTGCAACCCCATGAATCACAGCACGCCAGGCCTCCCTGTCCATCACCAATTCCCGGAGTTCACTCAAACTCATGTCCACAGAGTCGGTGATGCCATCCAGCCATCTCATTCTCTGTCGTCCCCATCTCCTCCTTCCCCCAATCCCTCCCAGCATCAGACTCTTTTCCAGTGAGTCAACTCGTCGCATGAGGTGGCCAGAGTATTGGAGTTTCAGCTTTAGCATCAGTCCTTCCAGTGAACACCCAGGATTGATCTCCTTTAGAATGGACTGGTTGGATCTCCTCTCAGTCCAAGGGACTCTCAAGAGTCTTCTCCAGCACCAGTCAATGAAATTTTCAAGGCCAGAATACTGGAGTGCATAACCATTCCCTTCTCCAGGGGATTTTCCTGACCCAAGGATCAAACCCAGGTCTCCTGCATTGCAAGCGGATTATTTACCATTTAGCCACTAGGGAAGCCCATGTGTAGGAAAAAACCTAAAACAAACTGAGTAACTCAAAGAAGTGGCCTAGAATTTGAATACCATGTTCAGCCAAAACAAAGGAAGAAGGATATGAGGGAGACAAGTTATGGGAAGGTGAGCAAATAATAACGTAAATAAGAATAAGGCTTATTATGCAGATTTAAGTGTTTGCCTTATTGAAGGCTTCCCTTGTGGCTCAGCTGGTAAAGAATCCACCTGAAACATGGGAGACCTGGGTTTGATCCCTGGGTTGGGAAGATCCCCTGGAGAATGGAAAGGTTTCCCACTTCAGTATTCTGGCCTTGAGAATTTCATAGACTGTATAGTCCATGGGGTCGCAGAGTCAGACATGACTGAGCAACTTTCACTTCATTTCACTTCTTCATTGATTAGAATTTCTGGAGATTTGTGATAATCCTTCTCTTCCTAGTAGACTGTGGGAGACACCCTTACAAAGGGAAATCTTCTGGTAAATGTTAATTTCCCTTACAAAAGAATAATTTATGCTGTTTTCAAAGCTTCTCCTGTTTCTCAAAATAATTCTTATGCCAGAAGGCATATTTGGGGTGGCATATTCTGGTCTCTTATCAAGGACCATAATTTTAGTTAACAGAGTATGGAATTTGTGATTATTTAATAAAAAATATGGGAATAGATCCCTGGTTAGGAAGTCTTCACTGTTTATTTAAGAAAATAAGATTTAACTTAATTTTCACTTATGCACTTTCTCTAGCAATAAAATTCATTATAAGCCCAGGAGTTCCTATATTATGTTTTGAGATTAAAAATAAGAAAAGAAACTGTATGTTGTTTACTTCTATATCTCTAGCACCTAGCATGGCAGCTGGCATATCAGTTCAGTTCAGTTCAGTTCAGTCGCTCAGTCGTGTCCGACTCTCCACGACCCCATGAATCACAGCACGCCAGGCCTCCCTGTCCATCACCAACTCACGGAGTTCACTCAAACTCATGTCCACAGAGTCGGTGATGCCATCCAGCCATCTCATTCTCTGTTGTCCCCTTCCCTTTCCGCCCCCAACCTTTCCTAGTATCAGAGTCTTTTCCAGTGAGTCAACTCGTCGCATGAGGTGGCCAAAGTATTAGAGTTTCAGCTTTAACATCAGTCCTTCCAATGAACACCCAGGATTGATCTCTTTTAGAATGGACTGGTTGGATCTCCTTGCAGTAGTAGGTACTTAATCAATATCTGATTAATAGATTGGTTAGTGCCCTGTTAGTTTTAAATGCCGTAAGTTAATGCTATGGGAAGAGTTGATGGATCATTGGAAATCAATATACCATAATTTGAGCACTGCCACCATAGTGACAAGGAAGAAATTTTCTAATTACAGACTTTGTTGTCAGAACCTTTGTTGTTACTGTTTGAAATAAAATAGGAGGTAAACTTATATGCTTGAGAATCTCAGAAAAAAAGATATCCATTAAGCTGCTTTTCCTTGCCTTTCAAATGTGGTATGATATGATTCTTGAAACAAATACTGTTGATAGCTCACCCAACATATACTCCCAACTTGCCTTTCTTTTTCTAATGAAACCCAGATTTTGTCCAGGTTTCAATCCTCTTTGATAAAGCCAACCCTATTTTAGACCACAGGAGGTGGTGGTCTCTGGTGGCTGTGTTCTATGGAGGCTTAAAGCAGAGTTTTCGTTCTTGGTCAGAGACTGAGGTTGGACCTTAATACTGAGAGTGCCGAATCTTAGCCAGTAGATCAGTGGCCAGTGGCAAGACCCCGGGCCTTTAGCTTTGGAGAAAAGAATTCCCACAAATATGGAAAGTAGTGAAACAAACAAAGTGTTTATTAAGAGGGAAGTGTACTTGCAAATAGACACATGGGTGAGCTCAGAGAGAGAATCGCACCCTTGTGGTAGCTTGAATCACTTATACTGGACATTTCTTCTAGGTTTCCTTTAGCCAGTCATCTTGCTTTGCCTGGTTCTGAGTTTATATGTATATGCTCAGTTACTCGTGTCCAACTCTTTGCAACCCCATGGACTGTAGCCCACCAGGATTCTCTGTCCATGTGATTATCCAGGCAAGAATACTGGAGTGGGTTGCCATGCCTTCCTCCAGGGGATCTTCCCAACCCAGGTATTGAATCTGCATCTCTTTTGTCTCCTGCATTGACAGGCAGATTCTTTACCACTGTGCCACCTGGGAAGCCCAGTTCTGAGTCCTTATTTGGTTTATCTTATGATCCTCCCATGTGTGTGCCTATCTCTTAGCCAAGATGGATTCCAGTGAAGTGGCCTATGGATAGATTGACATCACTCCCCTTTTGACCTCCAAGGACCTTTATAGACTGGGAGGTCTCATTGACTTTGAGAATGAGAAATATGTGGTTTCTGCCTTATATCTGGGCTGGGCTCAGCCTATCGAATTATCCTGCTATTATGGAGTTTTTATCCACAGGGGACAAACACCATCTGCTCAACCTGGGGCCCAGCTATCTCCTGCCTCAGTGAGTCTAAATTGATCTAAGATTGTCTTGATAGGCCTATTTTCCTTGCCAAAAACTTATTGGTAGAAGCACAAGTATATGAAATAATGCTGGAAAGATTTCTGGAAAATGTTTCTTTATTACGCCTCTTAGAACTATTGTCAGCATCTTGTTCCACACCTGATGGTGAAGTCCACAGACAAATAAGGCCAAGAATAGGGAACCACAGAGAAGTAAAGACAGAGCTTTGACATACCATACTTGTGTCTGCCTTACCTATGAACTTTTTAGTATGTAAGATTTAAAACATTTTATTTTTAAAGACTGTCTGATGCAGGCTTTTCTCTTACTTGCAAACAAAAGCAATCTGATACAGCTCCCACATCTCCTGACTGGCATTGGGGTGTTTCTCCTTCTCTGATGGGTGGCACTGTTACTAAATGCAAGTTCATGTGCCCAATGCACAGTGAGGTCATACAAGCCAAAATGTCAGGGTTTGGAGCAGAGAAAGGTTTATTGTAGGGCCAAGCAAGGAGAGTGGATGGATGGTGCTCAGAAATTCCAAACTCGCTGATGGTTTTGGGGAAGATTTTTTGGGGAAGAACATTTGAACATTTGAAGTAGAGCCTACAGGGTGTATGATTTTCTTGTGAAAATCAGAAGATTTGGTTGCTGGTGAGGTAACAGGGTAGTGCTCTAGCAGTCTTGTGCTCAGCCTGAAACTACCATCCTTCACCTGGACGGGGGCCTTAGTTCCTCAAGAACATCTCAATGGTATTGTTACCTTGAGAAGGAATCACAATTTTGCTTTAATTGCTATACTATTGTTTCTTGATTGTTCCTCCTTTGTTTCTGCATCCTCTCCCTCCCTTGATTAGCAGCTGTTTGAATCTGCCCTTTGGTATTCAGGAAGGTTTAGAGGGCTTACAACTTTCCTACTGATAAGAACCAGGGGACATGGAAAGGATTTGTACCTTCATTGACCCCATGGCATCCAGCTTGTTTTCAGCACTCCACAATGAAGAGGAGGCCATAAACAATGACTGGATAGTTACTCTCCTACGCCTAAGGATGCTTTTTGTAACTTACAGTTGCAAGTGTAGGGGAAGAAAAAATTTTTCTTCTTCCTTTCTAGGTTCTTTGGTCTAATAATCAAGTTGATATAAGGAAGATTAACAGGAGAAAACAAACACAGTTTTGTGCATACAGGAGCCTAGTAAAAATGTGAAGACTCAAAAGTCAGCCAGGGAATTGAAACTTACATAACATCCTGAACTGAGGACAGGGGTTGGGGTTTGGGGATACAAAGGGGAGAAAAGACATTCAGGAAGTCAAAGAAGATGTTTGGGAAAAAAAGGTTATTTTGTTGTATAGATAAGTTTCTTAGGTTAAAATGTACCTCTAGTGCAGGCTTTCTTGGTCCCTAGTGCAGGCCCCCTTTCCATGGAAATTTAAGCAGTTGAGGGGGTGATAAAGAGCTTCTCCTGAATCTGCTGGGGTTTAGCTCAAAATAACACTGATCCCAAAGTAGCATATTTTGGGGTAACAAATTCTGCTCCCTTTCATGAGGAATGACAGCAATCTCAATTTTACTCTGTCAGTGTGCCAATGGTAAAGGCAAATTAGAAAGTGAGGAAGCACTGAAACCATTTCAGTACTCAGATAACCCATCTGCACATTTTGTCTTTCATTTGACTGAAAGATCATATTTCGAATAGTGTACAACCCTAGTGTACCAGAAGCATATCTAGTACTCAATAATTTTCGGGATTCAGGATCTCTCTTCTGCTTCTTCCTACCATGATTCTGCCTATATCTATTGCTGTTAAATCCCCTCAGTCCTCATATGCATTGCTTTCCAATGCCTTTTGGACTCTGCTTACTGTGTTGTTGCCATTTTCCTTTAAGCCTCTGTTTTCATTATGTTGTCTGCATCTCTTGATCCTTTGCATGGTCTTTGGAGTTTCAAATTCCCTCATCTCTAGTATGAACCTGACTTCATATTTCAGATGGTGCCATTATCCAGTACAAAGCTAGAGTTCTACACAGGCATATCTGAGTTACATGGTTCTTCATGGAGCACGTGTTCAGAAAATGGCTGCTGTAGCATGCTCTGAGGGTTGAGTTTTTGGCCCTCTGATGTCGAAAGGTTACCTATCAGATACTTGTACAAGCACAGTTGAATGGTTGGTGGTCTCAGGTGGTTGGAACTGGGCAAGACAAGCTCCATGTTCCTGGAAAAACTTAACCAACTTAGTATAGTGACCATACATATTATCTATAGGGGAGAGTTAAAGGAGTGTTGTGATATATTTTATAAGTCAAGAGATACATGGAGTAACAGGTAAGTTTGGCCTCGGAGCACAAAATGAATCAGGGCAAAGACTAACAGAGTTTTATCAAGAGAACACAATGATCAAGCAAACACACTCATACAACAACGCAGGAGATGACTCTACACATGGTCATCACCAGATGGTCAATACTGAAATCAGATTGAAAATATTCTTTGCAGGCAAAGATGGAGAAGATCTATACAGTTAGCAAAAACAAGGCCTGGAGCTGACTGTGACTCAGATCACGCTTATTGCAAAATTCAGGCTTAGATTGAAGAAAGTAGGGAAAACCACTAGGCCATTCAGGTATGACTTAAATCAAATCCCTTATGATTATACAGTCACGATGATAAATAGATTCAAGGAATTAGAGCTGATAGAGTGCCTGAAGAACTATGGATGGAGGTTCATAACAATGTACAGGAGGCAGTGACCAAAACCATTCCAAAGAAAAAGAAATGCAAGGAGGTAAAGTGGTTGTCCGAGGAGGCTTTACACAGAGCTGAGAAAAGAAGAAAAGCTAAAGGCAAAGGAGAAAGGGAAAGATATACCTGACTGAATTCAGAGTTGCAGAGAGTAGCAAGGAGAGATAAGAAAGCCTTCTTAAGTGAACAGTGCAACGAAATAGAGGAAAACAATAGAATAGGAAAGACTAGATATCTCTTCTAGAATATTGGAGATATCAAGGTAAGATTTCATTCAAGGATGGGCACGATAAAGGACAGAAACAGTAAAGACATAGCAGAAGCAGAAAAGATTAAGAAGAGGTGACAAGAATACACAAAAGAACTATACAAAAAGTTCTTAATGACCCAGATAACCATGTTGATGTGATCACTCACCAAGAGCCAGACATCCTGGAGTGTGAAGTGAAGTGGACCTTCAGTTCAGTTCAGTCACTCAATCATGTTCGACTCTCTGCGACCCCATGAATCACAGCACGCCAGGCCTCCCTGTCCATCACCAACTCACGGAGTTCACTCAAACTCATGTCCATAGAGTCGGTGATGCCATCAAGCCATCTCATTCTCTGTCGTCCCCGTCTCCTCCTGCCCCCAACCTTTGCCAGCATCAGAGTCTTTTCCAGTGAGTCAACTAGTTGCATGAAGTGGCCAAAGTATTGGAGTTTCAGCTTTAGCATCAGTCCTTCCAATGAACACCCAGGATTGATCACTTTTAGAATGGACTGGTTGGATCTCCTCGCAGTACAAGGGACTCTTAAGAGTCTTCACCAGCACCACAGTTCAAAAGCATCAATTCACCTGAAGTGGACCTTAGGAAGTATCAATATGAGCTCAAGCTAGTGGAGGTTATGGAATTCCAGCTAAGCTATTTCAAATCCCGAAAGCAGATGCTCTTAAAGTGCTACTCTCTTCCAAGTTATTCATTTTATTGCCATATAATTGCTGATAGTATTCTCTAATAATCCTTTGTATTTCTGTGTTGTCAGTTGTGATCTCTCCATTTTCATTTCTAATTTTATTGATTTGGTTCTTCTCCCTTTCTTTCTTGATGAGTCTGGACAGTGGTTTGTCAATTTTATTTACCTTCTCAAAGAACCAGCTTTTGGCTTTGTTGATTTTTGCTATGGTCTCTTTTGTTTCTTTTGCATTTATCTCTGTCCTACTTTTTATGAATTCTTTCCTTCTGCTAACCCTGGGGTTCTTCATTTTTTCCTTTTCTAGTTTCTTTAGATGTAGAGTTAGGTTTTTTAGTTGACTTTTTTCTTGTTTCTTGAGGTGTGCCTGTATTGCTATGAACTTCCCCCTTAGCACTGGTTTTACAGTGTCCCAGAGGTTTTGGGTTGTTGTGTTTTCATTTTCATTCATTTCTATGCATATTTTAATTTCTCTTTTGATTTCTTCTATGATTTGTTCATTATTCAGCAGTGTGTTGTTCAGCCTCCATATGTTGGCATTTTTAATAGCTTTTCTTCCGTAATTGAGATCTAATCTTACTGCATTGTTGTCAGAAAAGATGCTTGGAATGATTTCAATTTTTTTGAATTTACCAAGGCTAGATTTATGGCCCAGGATGTGATCTATCCTGGAAACGATTCCGTGTGCGCTTGAGAAAAAGGTGAAATTCATTGTTTTGGGGTGAAATGTCCTATAGAGATCAATTAGGTCTAACTGGTCTATTGTATCATTTAAAGTTTGTGTTTCCTTGTTAATTTTCTGTTTAGTTGATCTATCCATAGATGTAAGTAGGGTATTAAAGTCTCCCACTATTATTGTGTTGTTGTTAATTTCCCCTTTCATAATTGTTAGTAATTGTCTTACATATTGCAGTGCTCCTATGTTGGGTGCATAAATATTTATAATTGTTATATCTTCTTCTTGGATTGATCCTTTGATCATTATGTAGTTTCCTTCTTTGTCTCTTTTCACAGCCTTTGTTTTAAAATCTATTTTATCTGATATGAGTATTGCTACTCCTGCTTTCTTTTGGTCTCTATTTGCGTGGAATAACATTTTCCAGCCCTTCACTTTCAGTCTGTATGTGTCCCTCGATTTGAGATGGGTCTCTTGTAGACAACATATATGGGGGTCTTGTTTTTGTATCCATTCAGCCAGTCTTTTTCTTTTGGTTGGGGCATTCAACCCATTTACATTTAAGGTGATTATTGATAAGTATGATCCCGTTGCCATTTTCTTTGTTGTTTTGTGTTAGAGTTTATATACCCTTTCTGTGTTTCCAGTCTAGAGAAGATCCTTTAGTATTTGTTGGAGAGCTGGTTTGGTGATGCTGAATTCTCTCAGCTTTTGCTTGTCTGTAAAGCTTTTGATTTCTCCTTCATATTTGAATGAGATCCTTGCTGGGTACAGTAATCTGGGCTGTAGGTTACTTTCTTTCATCACTTTAAGTATGTCTTGCCATTCCCTCCTGGCCTGTAGAGTTTCTGCTGAAAGATCAGCTGTTATCCTTATGGGGATCCCCTTGTGTGTTATTTGCTGTTTTTCCCTTGCTGCTTTTAATATTTGTTCTTTGTGTTTGATCTTTGTTAATTTGATTAATATGTGCTTTGGGGTATTTCGCCTTGGGTTTATCCTGTTAGGGACTCTCTGTGTTTCTTTGACTTGGGTGATTATTTCCTTCCCCATTTTAGGGAAATTTTCAACTATTATCTCCTCAAGTATTCTCTCATGGTCTTTCTTTTTGTCTTCTTCTTCTAGGACTCCTATGATTCGAATGTTGGGGCGTTTAATATTGTCCCATATGTCTCTAATATTGTCCTCATTTTTTTAATTCTTTTTTCTTTTTCTGACTCTGTTTCATTTATTTCTACAATTCTATCTTCTAGCTCGCTTATCCTGTCTTCTGCCTCCGTTATTCTACTGTTTGTGCCCTCGAGAGTGTTTCTGATCTCATCTATTGTATTATTCATTGTATATTGACTCTTTTTTATTTCCTCTAATTCCTTATTGAACATTTCTTCCATCTTCTCAATGCTTTTCTCCAGTTTATTTATTTGTAACTCCATTTTGCTTTCCAGATTTTGAATCATTTTCGCAATTAAAATTCGAAATTCTTAATCGGGTAGGTTCCCTATATCTTCCTCTTTTGTTTGTGTTGGTGGGCATTTATTCTGTTCCTTTACTTGTTGGGTATTTCTCTGCCTCTACATCTTGTTTTTATTGCTGTGTTCTGGGTGGCCTTTCCGTCTTCTGACAGTTTGTGGAGTTCTCTTTATTATGTAGTTACCTCGTTGTGTGTGGAGTTGGATGGGTGACTTGTCGAGGTTCCCTGGTTAGGGAAGCTTGAGTAGATGTTCTGTTTGGGTGGAGCTGGATTTCTTCTCTCTGGAGTGCAATGAAGTGTCCAGTAATGAGTTTGAGATGTCAGTGGATTTGGGGTGGCTTTGGGCAGCCTGTATATTGAAGCTCAGTGCTATTCTCCTGTGTTGCTGGATAGCTTGCATAGTATGTCTTTCACTGCAGCACTGTTTATAATAGCCAGGACATGGAAGCAACCTAGATGTCCATCTGTAGATGAATGGATAAGAAAGCTTTGTTACATATACACAATGGAGTATTTTTCAGCCACCAAAAAGAATGCATTGGAATCAGTTTTAATGAGGTGGATGAAATTGGAGCCAATTATACAGAGTGAAGTAAGCCAGAAAGGAAAACATCAATACAGTATACTAACGCATATATATGGAATTTAGAAAGATAGTAACATGAACCCTATATACGAGACTGCAAAAGAGACATAGGCATATAGAACAGTCTTTGGGACTCTGTGGGAGAGGGTGAAGGTGGGATGATTGGGGAGAATGGCATTGTAGCATGTATATTATCATAAGTGCCCAGTCCAGGTTCGATGCATGATACAGGATGCTTGGTGCTGCTGCACGGGGATGACATGGAGGGAGGATATGGGGAAGAGGGAGGTGGAAGGGGGGTTCAAGAAAGAGAACACATGTACACCCGGGGTGGATTCATGTCAATGTATGGCAAAACCAACCAATATACTAATGTAAGGTAATTTGCCTCCAATAAAATAAATTAAAATAAATAAATAAATAAATAAAGTGCTATTCTCAATATCTCAGCCAAATTGGAAAACTCAGCAGTGGCCACAGGACTGGAAAATATCAGTTTTCACTCCAATCCCAAAGAAAGGCAATGTCAAAGAATGTTCAAACTACCAGACATTTGAGCTCATCTCACATGCTAGCAAGATTATGCCCAAAATTCTTTAAGTTAGGCCTCAAAGTATGTGAACTAAGAGCTTCAGGATGTGCAAGCTGGATTTAGAAAGGGAAGAGGAACTAGAGATCAAATTGCCAACATCCACTGGATCATCGATAAAGCAAGAGAGTTCCAGAAAAACATTTACTTCTGCTTTATTGATTATGCCAAAGCCTTTGACTGTGTGGGTCACAACAAATTGTGGAAAATACCAGACCACCTTACTTGCCTCCTGAGGAATCTGTATGCAGGTCAAGAAGCAACAGTTAGAACAGGACATGGAACAATGGACTGTTTGAAAATTGGAAAAGGAGTGTGTCCAGGCTGTATATTGTCACCCTGCTTATTTAACTTCTATGCAGAGTGCATCATTCAAAATGCTGGGATGGATGAAGCACAAGCTGGAATCAAAATTTCAGGGAGAAAAATCGACAAATTCAGATATGGCACTCAAATGGCAGAAAGTAAAGAGGAAATAAAAAGCCTCTTGATGAGAGTGAAAGAGGAGAGTGAAAAAGCTGGCTTAAAACTCAACATTCAAAACACTAAAATCATGGCATCCAGTCTCACCATTTGATGGCAAATAGAACAAGAAAAGGTGGAATCAGTGAAAAATTTTGTTTTCTTGGGCTCCAAAATCACTGTGGATGGTGACTGCAACCACGAAAATAAAAGGTGCTGGCTCCTTGGAAGGAAAGTTATGAAAAAGTTAGGCAGCATATTTAAAAGCAGAGACATCACTTTGCCAACAAAGGTCCATATAGTCCGTAAACTTATTTTTCCAGTAGTCCTGTACAGATGTGAGAGTTGGACCATAAAGAAGGCTGTCAGTCAGTTCAGTTGCTCAGTCGTTTCTGACTCTTTGCAGCCACATGGACTGTAGCAAGCCAGGCTTCCCTGTCCATCACCAACTCCTGGAGTTTGCTTAAATCATGTCCAACAAGTTGGTGATGCCATCCAGCCATCTCCTCCTCTGTAGCACCCTTCTCCTCCTGCCTTCAATCTTTCCCAGCATCGGTATCTTTTCAAATGAGTCGGTTCTTTGCATCAGATGGCCAAAGTATTGGAGTTTCAGCTTCAGCATCAGTCCTTCCAATGAATATTCAAGACTGATTTCCTTTAGGATGGACTGGTTGGATCTCCTTGCAGTCCAAGGGACTCTCAAGAGTCTTCTCCAACACCACAGTTAAAAAGCATCAATTTTTAGGTGCTCAGCTTTCTTTATAGTCTAACTCTCACATCCATACATGACTAATGGAAAAACCATAGCTTTGACTAGATGGACCTTTGTTGGTAAAGTAATGTCTCTACTTTTTAATATGCTGTCTAAGTTGGTCATAAATTTTCTTCCAATCAGCAAGAGTCTTTTAATTTCATGGTTGCAAACATTATCTGCAGTGATTTTCAGTTCAGTTCAGTTCAGTCGCTCAGTCGTGTCCGACTCTTTGCGACCCCATGAATCACAGCATGCCAGGCCTCCCTGTCCATCACTAACTCCCGGAGTTCACTCAAACTCATGTCCATAGAGTCGGTGATGCCATCCAGCCATCTCATTCTCTGTCGTCCCCATCTCCTCCCACCCCCAATCCCTCCTAGCATCAGAGTCTTTTCCAGTGAGTCAACTCGTAGCATGAGGTGGCCAAAGTATTGCAGTTTCAGCTTTAGCATCAGTCCTTCCAATGAACACCCAGGATTGATCTCCTCTAGAATGGACTGGTTGGATCTCCTTGCAGTCCAAGGGACTCTCAAGAGTCTTCTCCAGCACCACAGTTCAAAAGCATCAATTCTTCGGCGATCAGCCTTCTTCACCATCCAACTCTCACATCCATACATGACCACGGGAAAAACCATAGCCTTGACTAGACGGACCTTGGTTGGCAAAGTAATGTCTCTGCTTTGTAATATGCTATCTAGGTTGGTCATAACTTTCCTTCCAAGGAGTAAGCGTCTTTTAATTTCATGGCAGTGATTTTGGAGCCCCCCAAAATAAAATCTGTCACCATTTCCATTGTTTTTCCATCTATTTGCCATGAAATGATGGGACCAGATGCCATGACCTTCGTCTTTTGAATGTTGAGTTTTAAGTCAGGTTTTTCACTTTCCTTTTTCACTTAATCAAGAGGCTCTTTAGTTCCTCCTTGCTTTCTGCCATATGGGTTGTGTCATCTGCACATCTGTGGTTACTAATATTTCTCCTGGCAATCTTGGTTCCAGCTTTTGCTTCATCCAGCCTTGCATTTCACATGATGTACTCTGCATATAAGTTAAATAAACAGAGTGACAATATATAGCCTGGATATACTGTTTTTCCAATTTTCAACCATTCCATTGTTCCATGTCTGGTTCTAACTGTCGCTTCTTGATCTGCATACAGATTCCTCAGGAGGTAGGTAAGGTGGTCTGATACTCCCATCTCTTAAATAATTTTCCACAGTTTGTTTTGATCCACACAGTCAACGGGTTTAGCATAGTCAGTAAAGCAGAAGTAGATATTTTTCTGGAATTCTCTTGCTTTTTTGATGATCCGATGGATGTTGGAAATTTGATCTCTGGTTCCTCTGCCTTTTCTAAATCCAAGATGAACATCTAGAAGTTCACAGTTCATGTACTGTTGAAGCCTAGCTTGGAGAATTTTGAGCATAACTTTGCTAGCATGAGAGATGAGTGCAATTGTAAGGTAGTCTGAACATTCTTTGGCATTGCCTTTCTTTGGGATTGGAATGAAAACTGACATTTTCCAGTTTTGTGGCCACTGCTGAGTTTTCCAAGTTTGCTGCCATATTGAGTGAAGCACTTTCACAACGTCATCTTTTAGGATTTGAAATAGCTCACCTGGAATCCCATCACCTACACTAACTTTGTAGTTATTCTTCCTAAGGCCCACTTGACTTCACACTCCAGAATTTCTGACTCGAGGTGAGTGATCACACCTTTGTGGTTATCTGGACCATTAAGATCCTTTTTGTATAGCTCTTCTGCATATTCTTGCCACCTCAAAGAAGGATGAGCACTGAAGAATTGATGCTTTTGAACTGTGGTGCTGGAGAAGACTCTTGAGAGTCCCTTGGGCTGCAAGGAGATCCAACCAATCAATCCTCAAGGAGATCAACCTTGAACATTCATTGAAAGGTCTGATGCTGCTGCTGAAGTTCCAGTACTTTGCCCACCTGATACAAAGAGGCAACTCATTGGAAAAGACTGAGGAACTCATTGGAACAACTCATTGGAAAACAACATTGGAAAAGAATGAGGCAACTCATTTTGGGAAAGATTGAGGGCAGGAAGAGAAGGCAGTGACAGAGGATAAGATCGTTGGATGGCATCACTGAGTCAATGGACATGAGTTTGAGCAAACTCTAGGAGATGGTGAAGGACAGGGAAACCTAGTGCACTGTGGTCCATGGGGTCACAAAGAATAGGACCTGACTTACCAAGTGAACAGCAAAAACATGATCATGAAGGATATGCAGTTTGCAAGAATAATTAATGTAAATTTTGTTGCAGGTACAGGATATTTTTTATTAAGCAAGTATTGGTTAAGTGATCTAGCTGATGACTGCCCTCTATCTCAAGTGTGCCCAAGTTTGCAGTGTCACATGATACAAAACGTGTGGGTTTTCTCACAGGAAACTTCTGAATGCTTCATTCAGAAGATAAGTAACATGAAGCAGATGCTTTCGAATATCAGAGTATCATGGGGTCCTAGGTTAGTACATTGGGAGATAAGAAAATGTGAATCAGAGGAATAAATGCTACTTTTTGGCCTCCCGTAAAAGTATACATACTTCAGATGATGTCATTATTTCTTCTTCTTCTTCTTTTTTTTTTTTTTTTTAATTTCTTCTTCTTCTCCTACTTTTTTCTTTTCCATTTCTCAAATATTTTCCCTTGGCCAACTAGCCTTCCCTACATCTAAAAGTCTTCTTATCTATATTCTCATCACTGTGTACTTCCATAATTAGCTAACTCACCATGCTTCCCCTTTTCTCTACCTTAATCATGACCAACTCTTGGTTCGAACATGGCAAAGGGAGGTGTGTGGTCAACCAGTGGAAGTTTTCTTGTATGTACTAGTAGGTGGAAGAAGAACTATTGTTTATTCAGTAACTACTATGTACTAGGCATTGTACCCAGGGCTTCATGTGATGAGAAAATAGGACCATTAGAAGCAGCTATCATGTCTTTCCAGTTTGTTGTGAAAAAGTGGCCATAGCAGACATTTAAAAATGACTTTTGTTGATTGTTATGATGAAGTATTCTTGTTGTTTGATGAAGTATTTTTGTTGTTTGTGTTTGTAGTGTTAAGTTGTACATAGGATTCATTTTCCTTAAGAGCAGTCAACATATGTTGAGTCATACTCTTAATAGGACATTGTTTTTAGCCCCTTTTCAACTCACTTTGGAACTTTTCACTCCTGTTTTTAAAAAAATTAGGAAGAGAAAAAGAAATGCTTAGCATAGTTATTTTTTTTGTTACTTTCTCTGATTGTTTAATTTCTGTTTGCATCCTGAATATACCAGGTACTGAAATGAACATGTACTTTCTAGGGGAGTTATACTTTGAAGTAATTAAAGCATCCAGTCTTGCAGTTTTTAAAAATCATTTGAAATGCTATAAGGGATGATTTCCAGACATAGAAATTAATTGAAGAATATTTACTTTTAGAAAATAAGAAAAAAGCTCCAACACAGGAAGTAGATAGGGATTCTCATGCTGATTTGTGAGATAAAAAAAGGGGGGTGGTGAGGGACAGAGATAAAACCATTTGTAAGTAAAACAGTATCTGTCTCAAGGCTATTCTTAAATAACCACACAATCCATTTACATATTTTTTCCTATCTATTTTCACTTCTACTATATTATGGTGCCTGTCACTAAGACACAGATATAAACCTGGCATTACATTATTGAAGTTGCTATATCAATTATCTTTCTAAGATAATTACCTTTGTGCTAGAGAGTTTTAAAAATCAATAGAGTATTCTTTGCAATATCTCAGTAACAATTATTATTACAACTCATTTTAACAGTTATTCTTCTTGGTGAAAAGAACCATACTTTGAATGTCACTAACCTGTAAGAAAAGCAACTGGGTGAAGTATATTGAAGATTTTAATTGAACATAACTGCTCATTTCTGGTGGAGCTGAGAGCATACTCCACAAACATCGACTCCAACTGATGGTAACAATAAATGAAGTTGTCATTAGTTATTTTAACATCAGAGGCTCTCTAAGTATTCTAACGCATCTTTGGTATGTGTCGAGGCTTGATTGATTTTAGTTTGTCCACCATTCTTGGGGTACCAAGAATCCTATCAAGTATTACTTGATAGAATTGCAAGTTATGTAATATACCTATTCTAAATGATAAAACTATTTCAGTTCTTCTGATTCTAATCAATGCATGTTAATGATTATCTTCCAAAGAACGGTCAAATCAATCTGGCTATTTTTAATTTAATTAGTCTCAAGTTTTTCATCCTTAGAATAGGGATAGACATTGACTGTCTTAGCTGGATTGATATGTGGAATAACCAATACATTGAGTTACTAAGAAGTTTGTAAATACAAAAATTCTGTAATAGATATTAGTGATAATTTTAGATAGACACTTGTGACTGTAACTTTAGGTGAATATTTCAAGGGTTGACTCTTCCTTTACATTAGAGTTTGCTCAAATCTTTTCAAAACAGCTCCTTGTTCATTGTCATCTTTAATTCTATTTGACAGAGTCAAAACCTTTCCTTCAACAGAATGCTCAGTAACCTTCACCAAATAACCATTAATTAAGCAATTAAAATAAATTTGAAGAGAAAAAGAACTTTGAAAGGAGAATAGAATTAACTCAAAAGATAGTTTAAAAATAGTTTTCTAGCACTTCAGTCATTATTGACCAAAAGTTTCCTAGGGGATATTAACAATTCATTTGATAGTTGCCAAAGAAACCTTAAACTTTCCTGAGAATGTCTGCCCTTCTGCATTGTACCTGATTGTCAGAATAACTTCAGCAACTGATTATAACTGAGCCATTTTCAACATCAAGCTTTTTTTTCTTGTCAGCACTTTTTCAAAGAATAAGCACAAGTATTCAAGATATCTTGCTCTGTATCTATATTTCTGTTACTGAGGATTTGTACTTCAAATATGGAGATTCTTTATTAACAATTTCCCCATCAGTCTTTGCCATCTTGTGAGACAAATCGGTCCTAATTTAGAGACAAGGAAACAGAAATACTTAATGTTTTTATCGTGTGAGAATGATTCTATCATACCACTTACTGGCTTTCTTTGTTCAGAATGTGTCTGAGTCCATTTATTTAGACTGCAATAACAAAATGACATAGGTTGGGTGACTGATAAACAACCAACATTTATTTCTCACAGTTTTGGAGGCTGGAAGTCCAAGATCAAGGTGCCGACATGGTCTGGTGAAGGCTTCTCATTGTGTCTTCACACGGCAGAAAGGGCCTCTTTTTAGAAGGGTATGAATCTCATTCAGGAGGGCTCCACCCTGTGACCTAATCACCTCCCAAAGGTACCCATCTACTGACACCATCACGGTGGGCATCAGGATTTCAACATAATGAATTTTGGAGGGATACACACATTCAGACAATAAAACACAACAACTAATCACATATCTAGCAGTGTTTGAAAGTAGTCTGTATTTTTCTAAGTAGCACTACTTAAAAAAAGCTTGTTTTCATGTGTGTCAATTAACCAGAACTATGATCCTCTGAGAAGTGGGAAAAACACCAACCAGGGAGTCAGGAGACATGCTTATACTACTTACCAGCTATATGACCTTGGCTAAGCTAATTGATCTCTGTATTTTTTCATCTATTAAATGGCAGTAATACTATTCATCTCATAGGGATGCATAGAGATTTAAGTGACATAATGTATGCACCTGACATGGTTAACATACTCAGCATATAAAACCTAATATCTATTATTATTATTTAAGGAGTATGTATTAATATCATATGAGCACATACTCTGTATTTTGAGTACTGACTTGAGTATTATGATCTATAGAAATATATTATGGTATTAGGAGAGCAACATACCTGATTTTGGTACTATACTGAAGATTCCAAGTTATATGGTAATCATAGGCATAATATTATACTGCAAAAGCAGGGTAGAAAGGGAACTACTGTTCATTAGTGTGCCAGATGCTATGCTAAGTATTTTGCATCCTATTATCCCATTAAGTCCTCACAACCTAATGAGATAGGTGTTGTTATTATCCCACATATGTAACATTACTAGGATTTGAAATTAAAAGGGAAGGGAGCATAAATACAGTCTTTGGGGAAAACTAGCAGAATTAATATTCTCTGTAGTAGAGCAAGTTATATCCATGCAAATTCTGTTAATCACCTATGCAAATCTGTACCTGAGGAGGATGAAACAAACGGAAAAGAAAGGTAGTGAGGAGTGATACAATAAGTCAATTCTTTCTTTGTACATTTGAGATTTGAAATGACAACAAATATTCCAGGTTAACAATTGAGTCTGTTTTTTTTTTTTTTTAAATGTTGTTCAGACAAATAATGAATTATTTGTGTATGCGAATACTGAAGCAAAGCCAAACATAACAAAACAAAAATCACCCACACCAAACATATGTCCCTAGGTTATCCATGTTCCTGGTTTTTATTTTCTGTCTTTATTTGTGGTTCAGCCTTCGATAAAGGAGAACACCAGTGTACATGTATAGGCATTCATGTAAGTGTAAAAATGAAATTAGGGTGTGACAAACATTATGTAACAAACCAACAAAATGTGCACCTTCCCCAACTTGTTTCATGTGATGACTTGCATAGATTTAGTAATTTTTCCCTGGAATCTATGAGTGAGTCTAAGATAAATTTCCTCTATTTCTTTGTATTGATTGCTGAATAAGGCTTTCTTATCTCTCCTTGTTATTCTTTGGAACTCTGCATTCAGATGCTTATATCTTTCCTTTTCTCCTTTGTTTTTCACTTCCCTTCTTTTCACAGCTATTTGTAAGGCCTCCTCAGACAGCCATTTTTTTTTTTTTTTTTTTGTATTTCTTTTCCATGGGGATGGTCTTGGTCCCTGTCTCCTGTACAATGTCACGAACCTTCATCCATAGTTCATCAGGGACTCTGTCTATCAGATCTAGTCCCTTAAATCTATTTCTCACCTCCACTGTATAATCATAAGGGATTTGATTGAGGTCATACCTGAATGATTTAGTGGTTTTCCCTACTTTCTTCAATGTCAGTCTGAATTTGGCAATAAGGAGTTCATGATCTGAGCCATAGTGAGCTCCCGGTCTGTTTTCACTGACTATATAGAGCTTCTCCATCTTTGGCTGCAAAGAATATAATCAATCTGATTTCGGGGTTGACCATCTGGTGATGTCCATGTGTAGAGTCTTCTCTTGTGTTGTTGGAAGAGGGTGTTTGCTATGACCAGTGTGTTCTCTTGGTAGAACTTTATTAGCCTTTGCCCTGCTTCATTCTGTACTCCAAGGCCAAATTTGCCTGTTACTTCAGGTGTTTCTTGACTTCCTACTTTTGCATTCCAGTCCCCTAGGAAGAAAAGGACATCTTTTTGGGGTGTAAGTTCTAAAAGATCTTGTAGGTCTTCATAGAACCGTTCAACTTCAGCTTATTCAGTGTTACTGGTTGGAACATAGGCTTGGATTACCGTGATATTGAATGCAAAGTAAAAGAAGAAATCAACAGAATAGGAAAGACTAGAGATCTCTTCAAGAAAATTAGAAATACAAAGGGAACATTTCATGCAAAGATGGGCGCAATAAAGGACAGAAATGGTATGGACCTAACAGAAGCAGAAGATATTAAGAAGAGGTGGCAAGAATACACTGAAGAACTGCACAAAAAAGATCTTCACGGCCAAGATATTCAGGATGGTGTGACCACTCACCTAGAACCAGACATCATGGAATGAGAAGACAAGTGGGCCCTAGAAAGCATCACTACGAACAAAGCTTGTGGAGGTGATGGAATTGCAGTTGAGCTATTTCAAATCCTGAAAGATGATGCTGTAAAAGTGCTGCAGTCAATATGCCAAAAAATTTGGAAAACTCAACAGTGACCACAGGACTGGAAAAGGTCAGTCTTCATTCCAATCCCAAAGCAAGGCAATGCCAAAGAATGCTCAAGCTACCACATAATTGCACTCATCTCACATGCTAGTAAAGTCGTACTCAAAATTCTCCATGCCAGGCTTCAGCAATATGTGAACCATGAACTTCCAGATGTTTAAGCTGGTTTTAGAAAAGGCAGAGGAACCAGAGATCAAATTGCCAACATCCGCTGGATCATGAAAAAGCAAGGCAGTTCCAGAAAAACATCTATTTCTGCTTCATTGACTATGCCAAAGCATTTGACTGTGTGGATCACAATAAACTGTGGAAAATTCTTTAAGAAATGGAAATCCCAGGCCACCTGACCTGCCTCTTGAGAATCCTGTATGCAGGTCAGGAAGCAACAGTTGGAACTGGACATGGAACAACAGACTGGTTCCAAATAGGAAAAGGAGTACGTCAAGGCTGTATATTGTCACCCTGCTTATTTAACTTATATGCAGAGTATATCATGATGAGTGCTAGGCTGGAAGAAGTACAAGCTGGAATCAAGATTGCCGGGAGAAATATCAATAACCTCAGATATGCAGACGACACCACCCTTATGGCAGAATGTAAAGAGGAACTAAAAAGCTTCTTGATGAAAGTGAAAGAGGAGAGTGAAAAAGTTGGTTTAAAGCTCAACATTTAGAAAGGTAAGATCATAGCATCCAGTCCCATCACTTCATGGTAAATAGATGGGGAAACAGTGGAAACAGCGTCAGACTTTATTTTTTGGGGCTCCAAAATCACTGCAGATGCTGATTGCAGCCATGAAATTAAAAGACGCTTACTCCTTGGAAGGAAAGTTATGACCAACCTAGATAGCATATTTTAAAACAGAGACATTACTTTGCCAATCAAGGTCCATCTAGTCAAGGCTATGTTTTCTCCAGTGGTCATGTATGGATGTGATAGTTGGACTATAAGGAAAGCTAAAAGCCATAGAATCGATGCTTTTGAACTGTGGTGTTGGAGAAGAATCAAGAGTCTCTTGGACTGCAAGGAGATCCAACCAGTCCATGCTAAAGGAGATCAGTCCTGGGTGTTCATTGGAAGGACTGTTATTAAAGATGAAACTCCAATATTTTGGCCACCTTATGTGAAGAATTGACTCATTGGAAAGGACCCTGATGCTGGGAGGGATTGGTTGTAGGAAGAGTAGGGGACGACAGAGGATGAGATGGCTGGATTTCATCACCGACTCGATGGACATGAGTTTGAGTGAACTCCGGGAGTTGGTGATGGACAGGGTGGCCTGACAAGTTGTGATTCATGGGGTCGTAAATGTTCGGACATGACTGAGCGACTGAACAGAACTGAACTGAACTGAACTGAAGTACTACATATAAGTGGAATCTTCTTTTGTGTCTGGTTTGTTTCACTCATCATGATATTTTCAAGGTTCAAGCATTTATTAGTATTTAATTCCTTTTAAGGATGAATAATATTCCATTTCATGTATATACCACATTTATTTATCCATTCATCCATCAATTAATGTTTTTTCACTTTTGGCTATTTGTGAATAATGCTGTTATGAATATTGTTGTACAAATATCTATTTGAGTCCCTGATTTTGATTTTTTTTCGTATATATACCCAGAAATAAAATTGTTGTATCATATGGTCGTTCTATGTTTATGTTTTTGAAGACCTGCTGTATTGTTTTTATGGCACATCATTTTACATTTCCACTAGCAATGAATAAGGGTTCTAGTTTCTCCACATTCTCACTAACACTTGTCTGTTTTTTTCTTTTTTAATAATAGTGATGTTAACAGGTGTGTGGAAGAAGGAAATGGCAACCCACTCCAGTATTCTTTCCTAGAGAATCCCATGGACAGAGGTGCCTGGTGGGCTGCTGTCCATAGGGTCACACAGAGTCAGACACGACTGAAGCAACTTAGCAGCAGCAGCAGCAACAGGTGTGTAGTGGTATCTCATGTGGTTTTGATTTGTATTTCCCTAATGATTAGTGATATTGAACATCTCAACTTTCAGTGCTTATTGGCCATTTGTATATCTTTTTTTTTTTTTTTTACAGTACCTTCTATTCAAGTTCTTTGCCCATTTTTGAATTGAGTTTATGTTGTTGCTGTTGCATTGTAGATCTTTATAAATTCTGGATACTAATCCCTTATCAGGTATATGATTTACAAGTGTTTTCTCCCATTCTGTAGGTTGCCTTTTTGCTTTCTTCTTAATATCCATTGATATATAAAAGTCTTTAATTCTGGTGAGCAATGTTGGTGTATCTTTTTCTATTGTTGCCTATATTTATGGTGTCTTATTAAACAAATAATTGATAAATCTAATGTCATGAAGCTTATACTCCGTTTTCTCTTAAGAGTTTTATAGTATTAATGCTTATATTTAGGTATTTGTATTACATTGAATGATTTTTGAGTATAGAAATGTCCTCACATTCCAGGAATAAATTATACTTTTTTATGGTGTACAATCGTTTTGTACACTGATGAATTTAGTTTGCTAGTATTTAGTTGAGGACTTGTGTATTGATATTCATAGGAATATTGGTCTATGATTTTCTTTTCTTGTAGTATCAGCATCTGTGTCTAGATTTGGTATCAGGGTGATGCTGGACTCATGGAATGAGTCAGAAAATGTTCTTTCCTCTTCAGTATTTTGAATAGTTTTTTTTTTTTTTCCTGCACCTCATAGCATGTGGCACTTTGCCCACCAAGGACTGAATGTGCAACTCCTGCAGTGGAAGTGCAGAGTCTTAATCACTGGAAAGCCAGGAAAGTCTCCTCTTCAGTATTTAGAAAGGATTTGAGGAAGACTGATGTCAATTCTATTTCAGGTGTTTGGTAGAATCCAGCAGTTAAGCCATCTGTTCAGGTCTTTTCTTTGTTGGGAAGTTTTTGATTGCTGATTCAATCACATTACTATTTATAGGTCTATTTAGGTATTCTGTTTTTTATGATTCAGTCTTCATAGGTTGTATATTTTTAGGAATGTCTGTGTTTTGCCCAGGTGATCCAATTTGCAAGCATACAACTTTCTGTAATAATCTTTTGTAATATTTTCTGGTATGTGCTGAGTCACTTCACTCATGTCCAACACTTAAGACACTTTGAACTGTAGTCCAACAGGTTCCTCTGTCCATGGAATTCTCCAGGAGAGAATACTGAGTGGGTTGCCATGCCCTCCTCCAGGGGATCTTCCCAAACCAGGGATCTGTGTCTCCTAGGACTCCTTCATTGGCTAGTGGGTTCTTTACCAATAGTGCCACCTAGGAAGCCCCCTATTTAAGCAAAATAGGTAGTATGCCCCCACTTTAATTTTTTCAGAATTTATTTTATTGACTTATAATTGATTACTAATGTGTTAATTTCTGCTATACATCAAAGTGATTTGGTTATACATAATGTATGGGTTCATTTTCACATTTGTTTCCATTATGGTTTGTCAGTAGAGTTCAGTTAAGTTGCTCAGTTGTGTCTGACTCTTTGCAACTCCATGGACTGCAGCACACCAGGCTTCCCTGTTCATCACCAACTCCCAGAGCTTGCTCAAACTCATGTCCATCTATTCGGTGATGCCATCCAACAATCTCATCCTCTGTCGTCCCTTTCTCCTCCTGCCTTCAATTGTTCCCATCATCAGAGTCTTTTTCAATTTGTCAGAACTTTTCATCAGATGGCCAAAGTGTTGGAGCTTCAGTTTCAGCATCAGTCCTTCCAATGAATATTCAGGACTGATTTCCTTTAGGATGGAGTGATTGGATCTCCTTGCAGTCCAACGGACTCTCAAGAGTCTTCTCCAACATCACAGTCCAAAAGCATAAATTCTTCGGCGACCAACTTTCTTCACAGTCCAACTCTCACATCCATACATGACCACTGGAAAAACCATAGCCTTGACTAGACGGACCTTTGTTGGCAAAGTAATGTCTCTGCTTTTTAATATGCTATCTAGGTTGCTCATAACTTTTCTACCAAGGAGTAAGCGTCTTTTAATTTCAAGGCTGCAATCAGCATCCACAGTGATTTTGGAGCCCCAAAAAATAAAGTCTGACACTGTTTCCACTGTTTTCCCATCTATTTCCCATGAAATGATGGGACCAGATGCCATGATCTTTGTTTTCTGAATGTTGAGCTTCAAGCCAACCTTTTCACTCTCCTCTTTCACTTTCCTCAAGAGGCCCTTTTGTTCCTCTTCACTTTCTGCCATAAGGGTGGTGTCATCTGCATACCTAAGGTTATTGATATTTCTCCCAGCAATCTTGATTCCAGCTTATGCTTCTTCCAGCCCAACGTTCCTCATGATGTACTCTGCATAAGAGGTTCCTTAGTTCTTCGTTTTCTGTCATAAAGATGGTTTCATCTGCATATCTGAGATTATCGAGATTTCTCCTGGCAATATTCCTTCCAGTTTGCGCTTCATACAGCTTGGCATTTCTCATGATGTATTCTGCATATAAATTAAATAAGCAGGTTGACAATATACAGCCTTGACATACTCCTTTCCCAATTTGGAAACATTCCATTGTTCCATGTCTGGTTCTAACTGTTGCTTCTTGACCTGCATACAGATTCCTCAGGAGGCAGGTCAGGTGGTTTAGTATTCCCATCTCTTTGAGAATTTTCCACAGTTTATTGTGATCCACACAGTCAAAGGCTTTGGTATAGTCAGTAAAGCAGAAGTAGATGTTTTTCTGGAACTCTCTTGCTTTTGCTATGACCCAACGGATGTTGGAAATTTGATCTCTGGTTCCTCTGCTTTTTTAAATCCAACTTGACCATTTGGAATTTTACGGTTCACATACCACTGAAGCCTGACTTGAAGAATTTTGAGCATTACTTTGCTATCATGTGAGATGAGTGCAATTGTGGTGTTGTATAAACATTTTTTGACATTGCCTTTCTTTGAGAGTGGAATGAATACTGACCTTTTGCAGTCTTGTGGCCACTGATGAGTTTTCCAAATTTACTGGCATATTGAGTGTAGCACTTTCAAACCATCATCTCTTAGGATTTGAAATAGCTCAACTGGAGTCTTATTACCTCCACTAGCTTTGTTCATAGTGATGCTTCCTATGGCCCACTTGACTTTGCATTCCAGTATGTCTGGCTCTGGGTGAGTGATCACACCATCGTGGTTATCTGGGTCATTAATTCTTTTTTGTATTGTTCTTCTGTGTTCTTGCCACCTCTTCTTAATATCTTCTGCTTCTGTTAGGTTCATAGCATTTCTGTTCTTTATTGTGCCCATCTTTGCATGAAATGTTCCGTTGGTATCTCTAATTTTCTTGAAGCGATCTCTAGTCTTTCCCATTTTATTGCTTTCATCTATTTCTTTCATTGTTCACTGAGGAAGGCTTTCTTATGTTTCCTTGCTATTATTTGGAAATCTGCATTCAAGTGGGTATAGGTTTCCTTTCTCATTTGCCTTTAGCTTCTCTTCTTTTCTCAGCTACTTGTGAGGCCTGGTCTTGATCACTGCCTCCTGTATAAGTCACGAACCTCCGTCCATAGTTCTTCAGGCAGTCTGTCTATTCAATCTAATTCTTTGAATCTGTTTGTTACTTCGACTGTATAACCTTAAGGGATTTGTTTTACATCATACTTGAATGGCCTAGTGGTTTCCCCTTCTTCAATTTATATCTGAATTTGGCAATAAGGAGTTCATGATCTGAGCCACAGTCAGCTCCCAGTCTTGTTTTTGCTGACTGGATAGAACTTTTCCACCTTTGGCTGCAAAGAATATAATCAATCTGATTTTAGTGTTGAGAATATGGTGATGTCCATGTGTAGAGTCATCTCTTGCATTGTTGGAAGAGGGTGTTTGCTCTGACTAGTGCGTTCTCTTGGCAAAACTTTGTTAGCCTTCACCCTGCTTCATTTTGTACTCCAAGGCCAAATTTACCTGTCACTCTTGGTATCTCTTGACTTCCTGCTTTTTCATTCCAATCCCTTGTGATGAAAGGACATCATTTTTGGGTGTTAATTCTAGGTCTCGTAGGTCTTCATGGAATCGTTCAGCTTCAGCTTCTTCAGCATTTCTTGTTGGGGCTTTTAGACTTGGATTACCATAGCATTGAATGGTTTGCCTTCGAAACAAACAGAGATCATTCTGTCATTTTTGAGATTGCATCCAAGTACTGCATGTTGGACTCTTTTGGTGACTATAATGTCTACTCCATTTCTTCTAAAGGATTCTTGCCCCCAGTAGTAGATATAATGCTCAATCTGAGTTAAATTCACCCACTCCAGTCCATTTTAGTTTGCTGATTCCTAGAATGTCGACATGGGGTCTTGCCGTCTCCTGTTTGACCACTTCCAATTTGCCTTGATTCATGGAACTAACATTCCAGGTTCCTATGCAATATTGCTCTTTACAGCATTGAACCTTGCTTCTATCACCAGTCCCATCCACAACCGGGTGTTGTTTTTGCTTTGGCTCCATCCCTTCATTCTTTCTGGAGTTATTTTTCCACTGATCTCCAGTAACATATTGGGCACCTACCGACCTGGGGAGTTCATCTTTCAGTGTCCTATCTTTTTGCCTTTTCATACTGTTCATGGGGTTCTCAAGGCAAGAATACTGAAGTGGTTTGCCATTCCCTTCTCTAGTGGACCACATTTTGCCAGAACTCTCCATTATAACCCTTCTGTCCTGGGTGGCTCTACATGGTATGGCACATAGTTTCATTGAGTTAGACATGGCTATGGTCCATGTGATCAGTTTGATTAGTGTTCTGTGATTATGGTTTTCATTCTGTCTTCCCTCTGAAGGATAAGTATAAGAGACATATGGAAGATTCCTGATGGGTGAGACTCACTGTAGGGGAAACTGGGTCTTGTTCTGATTGGCAGAGACATGCTCAGCAAATCTTGAATTCTATTTTTATTGATGGGCTTGGCTGTGTTCCCTAGCAGTTGTTTGACCTGAGACCAAAGTGTAATGGAGGTAGTGAAGATAATGTTGACCTCCTTCAAAAGGTCCTGTGCACACACTGCTGCACTCAGCCCCTGTCCCTGCAGCAGATCACCACCAACCCACGCCTCCACCAGAGATTCCAAGACACTCCCGGGCAGGTCTGGGTCAATCTCTTGTGGGGTCACTGCTCTTTTCTCCTGAATTTTGGTGTGCACAAGGTTTTGTTGGTGCCCTCCAAGAGACTGTTCCTCCAGTCCTATGTACATTTGGTAATCAAATCCCACTGGACTCCAAAGTCAAATTCCTTGACAGTTCTTAGTCCCTTTGCCAGATACCCAGGTTGGGAAATCTGTTGTGGGTCCAAGAGCTTTCTTAACAGTGTAAGAATTTCTTTGGTATTATTGTTCTGCAATTTGTTTTGTGGGTCATCTGCTCGGTGGCTCTATGATTGGGCTAATAATGGTGACCTCTTCCAAGAGGGCTTATGCCACATGCTGTGTGACCCAGGTCTGCTGCACCCCAAGCTCCTGTGGCAGGCCACTGCTGACCTGTACCTCTGCAGGAGATACTCAAACACTAAAAGGCAAGTCTGACTCAGTCTCTGTGGGGTCTCTGGGTCCTGTTGCGGACATGGTGTTGTTTGAGCTCTCTGAGCATCTCTGGCGGGTATAGGGTTTAATTCTAAATGTGATTTTACCCCTCTTGCCGTCTTGCTGGGTCTTCTCCTTTGCCCTTGAGTGTAGGGTATCTTTTCTTGGTGTTATCCATCATTCTTCTGTCAATGTTTTTTTCAGCAGCGAGTTGTAATTTTTTTTTAAATTTATTTTATTGGAGGCAAATTACCTTACATTAATATATTGGTTGTTTTTGCCATACACTGACACGAATCCACCCCGGGTGTACATGCGTTCCCTTTCTTGAACTCCCCTCCCACCTCCCTCTTCGCCATATCCTCCCTCCAGGTCATCCCCATGCACCAGCCCCAAGCATCCTGTATCATGTGTCGAACCTGGACTGGTGATTCATTTCACATATGATAATATACTTGCTACAATGCCTTTCTCCCCAGTCATCCCACCTTCACCCTCTCCCACAGAGTCCCAAAGACTGTGCTATATACCTATGTCTCTTTTGCAGTCTTGTATACAGGGTTAAGGTTACCATCTTTCTAAATTCCATATATATGCGTTAGTATACTGTATTGATGTTTTTCTTTCTGGCTTACTTTACTCTGTATAATAGGCTCCAATATCATCCATCTCATTAAAACTGATTCAAATGCAATTTTGGAGTTCTTACAGGAGAAGATGAACGCACATCCTTCTACTCTGTCATCTTGTGTGAAATTTGGTTTATCACAGAATATTGAATTCAGTTCCCTGTAGTATACAGTAGGACCTTGTTTTTTACTCACTTTGACTTTTTGATTTTGGTAATTTGAGTCTTTTTTTTTTTTCAAACTAGGTGAAGATTTGTATGCTTTATTAGATCTCGTCAAAGAATGCTGTTTCTTTGCTTTTCTCTATTGTTTTCCTATTCTCTGTTTTATTTATCTCCACTCTAATCTTCATTTCCTTCTTTCTTGTAGCTTTGGTTTTGGTTTGGCCATTGTATAATGATGTAAAATTAGGTTGTTAATTTGATATCGTTCTTCTTTTTTAAATATAATCACTGATAGCTGTAAATTTCCCTCTTAGTACTGTTTTCACTGTATCCCATATGTTTGGTATACTGTTTTCTCATTTGTGTTAAGGTATTTTCTAATGTCTCTTGTGATTTCTTTGATCCCCTGGTTGTTTAAGAGTGTATTGTTTCCACATATTTGTGTGTTTTCTGATTTTCTTTCTATTGATTACTTGTTTCACTCTAATGCGATTGAAAAAAGATATTTGTATGTTTTCAATTTTTAAAAATGTATTAAAACTTATTCTGTGGTCTAATGTATGGCTTATCCTAGAGAATGTTCCGTGTATACTTGAGAAAAATTTCTATTCTGATGTTGGGAGGAATGTTCTGTTTATGTCTGTAAGGCCCAATTCATTTACTTAATGTTATTTAAATCCTCTGTTTCCTTGTTGATCTTCTGTTTTTCTCTCCAGTTATTGAAAGTGGAGTATTAAAGTCTCCAATAATTACTGTAAATCTGTCTCTTTCTCCCTTTAATTCTGTTGATGTTTGCCACATATATTTTGGAGGTTTGATGTTTGATGTGTAAATGGTTATAATTGCCATATTCTTTTGGTGAATTAACCTTTTTACCAACATACAGTGTACTTACTTATCTCTTGTAACAGTTTCTAAGTCTATTTCACCTGGTATTAGTGTTGCTATCTCAGCCCTCCTTGGTTACTATTGGTATGAATATCCTTCTAATTCTTCAATTTCAAGCTATTTCAGTCCTTAGATCTAAAGTTAGTCTCTTGTAGATAACATTAGTTAAATCATGTTTTTATAAACTATTCTGCCAATCTAAGCCTTTTGGATGGGCAATTTAATCCATTCAGAGTATTAACAGTTTCTGATAGGGAAAGACTTATTTTTACCCATTTTGTTATTCGTTTTCTGTATGTCTTATAGCTTTTTTGTCCCTTACTTCCTCTTTCCTATAAAGTTATATTAGTCTTTTTTTTTTTTTTATGTTTCCATGGGAAAGTAAAGGATTGGAGTTTTCTAGTGTGCCATTGTGCTAAAGTCACTACAGATTTAGATATTTATTTTATTTTTTTATTTCTATTTTTATTGGAGGCTAATTATTTTACAATATCATATTGGTTGGCTTTGCCATACATTGACATGAATCTGCCCCTGGTGTACATGAGTTCCCCCTCCCGAACCCCCTCTCCCCTCTCCCTCCTCCCCTTATCCTCTCTCTGGGTCATCCCTGCATACCAGCCTGGAGCATCCTGTATCATGCATCGACCCTGAACTGGCGATTCATTTACCATATGATAATATACATGTTTCAATGCCATTCTCCCAAACCATCCCACCCTCACCCTCTCCCACAGAGTCCCAAAGACTGTTCTATACATCTGTGTCTCTTTTGCTGTCTCGTATACAGGGTTATCATTTGCATCTTTCTAAATTCCATATATATGCGTTAGTATATTGTATTGGTGTTTTTCTTTCTGGCTACTTCACTCTATATAATAGGCTTTAGTTTCATATAATTCATTAGAACAGATTCAAATGCATTCTTTTTAATGGCTGAGTAATCCTAGAGAAAGGGAATGCCAAAGAATGCACAAACTACCACACAATTGCACTCATCTCACACGTTAGTAAAGTCATGCTCAAAATTCTCCAGGCTAGGTTTCAGCAATATGTGAATCGTGAACTTCCAGATGTTCAAGCAGGTTTTAGAAAAGGCAGAGGCACCAGAGATCAAATTGCCAACATCCGCTGGATCATGGAGAAAGTAAGAGAGTTCCAAAAAAAAATCTATTTCTGCTTCATTGACTATGCCAAAGCCTTTGACTGTGTGGATCACAATAAACTGTGGAAAATTCTGAAAGAGATGGGAATATCAGGCCACCTGACCTGCCTCTTGAGAAACCTGTATGCAGGTCAGGAAGCAACAGTTATAACTGGACATGGAACAACAGACTGGTTCCAAATAGGAAAAGGTGTACGTCAAGGTTGTATATTGTCACCCTGCTTATTTAACTTATATGCAGAGTACATCATGAGGAACGCTGGGCTGGAAGAAGCACAAGCTGGAATCAAGATTGCTGGGAGAAATATCAATCACCTCAGATACGCAGATGACACCACCCTTATGGCAGAAAGTGAAGAGGAACACAAAGGCCACTTGATGAAAGTGAAAGAGTAGAGAGAAAAGGTTGGCTTGAATCTCAACATTCAGAAAACGAAGATCATGGCATCTGGTCCTATCACTTCATGGGAAATAGATGGGGAAACAGTGGGAACAGTGTCAGACTTTATTTTTTGGGCTCCAAAATCACTGTGGATGCTGCTTGCAGCCATGAAAAGACACTTATTCCTTGGAAGGAAAGTTATGACCAGCCTAGATAGCATATTAAAAAGCAGAGACATTGCTTTGCCAACCAAGGTCCGTCTAGTCAAAGCTATGGTTTTTCCTGTAGTCATGTATGGATGTGAGAGTTGGACTGTGAAGAAAGCTGATCACCGAAGAATGGATGCTTTTGAACTGTGGCGCTGGAGAAGACTCTTGAGAGTCCCTTGGACTGCAAGGAGATCCAACCAGTCCATTCTAAAGGAGATCAATCCTGGGTGTTCATTTGAAGGACTTATGCTAAAGCTGAAACTGCAATACTTTGGCCACCTCATGCGACGAGTTGACTCACTGGAAAAGAGTCTGATGCTGGGAGGGATTGGGGGTAGGAGGAGAAGTGTATGACAGAGGATGAGATGGCTGGATTTCATCACCAACTCTGTGGACTTGAGTTTGAGTGAACTCCGGGAGTTGGTGATGGACAGGGAGGCCTGGCGTGCTGTGTTTCATGGGGTCACAAAGAGTTGGATACGACTAAGAGACTGAACTGAACTGAACTGAACTGAATACTCCATTGTGTATATGTACCAAAGCTTTCTTATCCATTCATCTGCAGATGGACATCTAGGTTGCGTCCATGTCCTGGCTATTATAAACAGTGCTACAATGAACATTGGAGTACATGTGTCTCTTTCATTTCTGGTTTCCTCGGTGTGTATGCCCAGGAGTGTAATTGCTGGATCATATGGCAGTTCTATTTCCAGTTTTTTGAGGAATCTCCACACTGTTCTCCATAGTGGCTGCACTAGTTTGCATTCCCACCAACAGTATAAGAGGATTCCCTTCTCTCCGCTCCCTCTCCAGCATTTGTTGCATGTAGACTCTTAGATAGCAGCCACTCTGATTGGTGTGAAATGGTATCTCATTGTGGTTTTGATTTGCATTTCTCTGATTATGAGGGATGTTAAGCATTTTTTCATGTGTTTGTTAGCCATCTTTATGTCTTCTTTGGAGAAATGTCTGTTTATTTCCTTGGCCCATTTTTTGATTGGGTCATTTATTTTTCTGGAATTGAGCTGCAGGAGCTGCTTGTATAATTTGGAGATTAATCCTTTATCAGTTGCTTCATTTGCTATTATTTTCTCCCATTCTGAAGGCTGTCTTTTCACCTTGCTTATAGTTTCCTTTGCTGTGCAAAAGCTTTTGATTTTAATTAGGTCCCATTTATTTATTTTTCCTTTTATTTCCAGTATTCTGGGAGGTGGGTTTCGGAGGATCCTGCTGTGATTTATGTCAGAGAGTGTTTTGCCTACGTTTTCCTCTACAAGTTTTATAGTTTCTGGTCTTACATTTAGCTCTCTAATCCATTTTGAGTTTATTTTGGTGGATGGTGTTAGGAAGTGTTCTAGTTTCATTCTTTTACAAGTGGCTGACCAGTTTTTCCAGCACCACTTTTTAAAGAGACTGTCTTTTCTCCATTTTATATTCTTGCCTCCTTTGTCAGTGATAAGGTGTCCATAGGTGCGTGGATTTATCTCTGGGCTTTCTATTTTGTTCCATTGATCTATATTTCTGTCTTTATGCCAGTACCATACTGTCTTGATGACTGTGGCTTTGTAGTAGAGCCTGAAGTCCAGCAGGTTAATTCCCCCAGTTCCATTTTTCTTCCTTAAGAAAAACCTCGAATAGCCAGATTTAGATATTTAAAACTATAAGAACAAGATTCATATACAAGGTGGTAAACATATCTTAAATTTTTATCCCTAGAGACAGAACAGCTGAAAATATAAAGAATCAGGAAAGGCAGGGAAGGGTTTCCTAACTTATATTGATCAATCTTTAGGGACTTCATGAATAGATTTTAAGGCTTCTATGAATTATCTTGAAATTTTAAACCCAATTTTTTTTTTCTGATTGTTTTGGGCAGTAGAGAAATTTTCATGGCTTTAATTAGATTCTTAAAAGGAATGTACTCAATTTTTTTTCCCGATTATAAAAATGGTATAAGATGCTAAGGTGCTCAGTCACTTAGTCATGTCTGTCTCTTTGCTATCCCATGGACTATAGCCCACCAGGCTCTTCTGTCCACAGAATTCTCCAGGCAAGCATATTGAAATGTGTTGCCATTTCCTTCTTCATGGGATCTTCTCTACCCAGGGACTGAAGCTTGGTCTCCTGCATTGCAGGCAGATTCTTTACCACCGTGCCATCATGAAAGTAATATATACTTCTCAAATGACCTATGACCCACAAGACACCAGAGAAGTTCTGTTAAACTGTAAAGGATCATATCATTATTTTACATATATTAATAGCTAGTGAACCTGGTGATTAAACCTACTCTAGAGCATACATAAAAAAGGAAGTCTTCCAAGTTCATTTTAACAGATTAACAAAACTTTGAAATCAAACTTGAAATAAACTTCAAAAAATAAATAAAGGGGGAAACTACAGACTAACTTGTATAGATAGGTGCAAATTCTGTGTTTCTCCTGTTAAGCTGGATTTCCACCCTCTCAGAGACTAATCAATTCTACTTTCTCTATCTCTATTTTTTTTTTTTACTCTATCTCCATCCTTACCCTTATTCATCACCATCTCCCCCCTTTTCACCTACTAACCATTAGAGATTCCTACATCACTGAAGACCAAGTTTATCTACTTTATGCTGATTTTCAAAGGCCATGCTTTTTATTCACCATCTTTGTGATAAGTGTATAATCTGCATGGTTTATTTTTCCAATCAAGTATGCTTTATATATGATGCTATCAAGTATAGTTTTCTTAGTTAATTTAAAAACTGAGTATATTTATCAATTTCCATTCTGTAATAGAGTAGGGCCATGCTGAGATAATTCTCTGCAGAATAGTTCTTAGGCTCATTCCATTAACTCCATGAACTTATAGAAATCTTCATCTGTACTCTGTGTGTATGTGTGTGTTCGCATACACATATATACACATTTTCTTGAATAAAGTATGTAGCTTTCATTAGATTTTCAATTTCCAAAGAATGAAGAGCTAGCTAAAATCAATTGTCAGATTCTCCAAAGGGTTAAACCATTCTCCTCCAATTAAGAACCACCTGTTAATTTATATTAATTCATGAAAAACTAGTAACTTATGAAAATTTTGGAGAAAATTTGCAGGAATGTTACCATAGTTTCCACAAAATGTCTCTGGATGTTTCGACACAAATAGAAATGTACATAAGATTGGCCCAGAATTTCTTATGTTTTTCACTCTCGTAGTTAAACTGTGGAAATTTTCATAGTAATTTTAGTAGAATTTCTCCATAAAACAGATACTTTGTAAGGAGGAATTTGGTTGAATAAAATGTAACCTTCTAACCCAAAAGAAATTTAAAAATACCCTCAATCTTTCAGAGTAACTATTTATGAATTAAAATGGTCCATAAAAAGTGTGCTGACTCACTCTTCGTCTAAATATGATTTGCTCTTCAGTTCAGTTCAGTAGCTCAGTCGTGTCCAACTCTTTGCAACCCCATGGACTGCAGCACGCCAGGTTTCCCTGTCCATCACCAACTTCCAGAGTCTACTCAAACTCATGCCCATTGAGTCTATGATGCCATCCAACCATCTCATCCTCTTTCGTCCCCTTCTCCTCCCACCTTTAATCTCTCCCAGCATCAGGGTCTTTTCAAATGAGTCAGTTCTTTGCATCAGTTGTCCCAAGTATTGGAGTTTCAGCTTCAGCATCAGTCCTTCCAATGAACACCCAGGACTGATCTCCTTTAGGATGGACTACTTGGATGTCCTTGCAGTCCAAGGGACACTCAAGAGTCTTCTCCAACACCATAGTTAAAAAGCATCAATTCTTCTGCACTCAACTTTCATTATAGTCCACTCTCACATCCATACATGACCACTGGGAAAACCATAGCCTTGACTAGACATACCTTTGTTGGCAAAGTAATGTCTCTGCTTTTTAATATGCTGTCTAGATTGGTCACAACTTTTCTTCCAAGGAGCAAGTGTCTTTTAATTTCATGGTTGCAGTCGCCATCTACAGTGATTTTGGAGCTCCTGAATATAAACTCTGTCATTGTTTCCTGTTTCCCCATCTATTTGCCATGAAGTGATGGGACCAGATGCCATGATCTTAGTTTTCTGAATGTTGAGCTTCAAGCCAACTTTTTCACTCTCTTCTTTCACTTTCATCAAGAGTCTCTTTAGTTATTCTTCACTTTCTGCCATAAGGGTGGTGTCATCTGCATATCTGAGGTTATTGATATTTCTCCTGGCAATCTTGATTCCAGCTTGTGCTTCATCCAGCCCAGTGTTTCTCATGATGTACTCTCCATATAATTTAAATAAGCAGGGTAACAGTATACAGCCTTGAGGTTCTCCTTTCCCTATTTGGAACTATTCTGTTGTTCCATGTCCGGTTCTGACTGTTGCTTCTTGATCTGCATACAGATTTCTCAGGAGGCAGGTCAGGTGGTCTGGTATTCCCACATCTTTGAGAATTTTCCTCAGTTTGTTGTGATGCACACAGTCAAAGGCTTTGGCATAATCAAAAAAGCAGAAATAGATGTTTTTGTGGAACTCTCTTGCTTTTTCGATGATCCAACGAATGTTGGCAGTGATTTATTCTAGCATATTTTATTGTAAAAAAGAGGAATAAAATGATCATTGTGGGAAATTATGTTATTTTTTTTACTCAGACTAGATACAAATTAATTTTGGAGTAAGGGGAAACTTCTATTTTTAAAGGTAGATATTTTCCCTTTCCCCATGGCTAAACCTATTAGGTATTGACACATTTAAAGTGGTAAAGGGCCTAATGGAGGGCTCACTTTGGAGGTGCAGTTATGGTTGAGTCTTTTAATGTCACTAGGAGTTAGGTTGTTGCCCATTTCTACGTGGATTACCACATGGATGAAGAATCCTACTTGTCAAACTCCTGAGGTACCTTGGTCTCTTTCTTGAGTTTCCTTATCTGAATGTGACAGAATCAGTAAGTCTAGTGAGGCTAGCTAAGACAGGGCCAGGCTGTGCAGATAGCTTAAATTGCCATCCTTAAGTGCATGGCGTCATTTAAAATAAAAGGCTGTGGAGAAGATTAAGGGAAGGACACACGGTTGTATGAAATGAAATGAGGTTATTTAGTATCACTTGATCAAATCAGCTTCATTTGTGTGTATGTGAGTGTGTGCACACAGATGTATGACAATGGGAATATTCAGCACAAATGTGAACTGATTTAAAATAATTTTATACCACATATTTGCGGAAAGTCCTGATGAGTTTTGAAATGACTCAATACGGACAAAGAAAGCTCACAGTATATTGAATTTGAAGCTTGGGTTCTGATATGATTGAATCTCCCCAAATAAACTGAACCTCAGCAATAATGGAATGAGTGAGCTAATATGGATGTGTCATGAATTCTTTGTCTATTCTTTAGCTTAATGTCTGACCTGTAGATTTGAAGTTCAGATGCCTCAAAATATAAACAATGACTTTATATGGAATAGAGAGGCAGACGTTGATGGAAAAATTTATTTTCCCTTTTCCCTTTTCACACTTGAAAATGAAAAAAGACAGAAGTTCTCTCCTTTATGGATCCAGTCCTTGATGTTCATTCAGCAACAGGAATGAAGGTGCTCATGGACAAAATCAAGTATCAACAGTATAGATTTACCTATACTGGTTTCCCCTCAAACTTAAAAATAAGTTTTTAAAAATATTAACTGAATAATATTAAACCCTATGCTTGAAATACAATTGCTTTTATGAACTAGAAAACATTTTTCTTTTGAAATTAATTTTAAACTCAAAAATAGTACATCTGATGGAAGGGTTGGTGGGAGGAGAACAAACAGAACAGAGCTTCTTTTTAGACTTCAAAATGACGAAAGGGTAGAGTAAGCCACTGTGAACTTAAAATAGGAGTTTACACTAAAAGTTGATCAATCTAATTACTTAAATATTCCTTTAAAAATGAGAGAATCTATTCCTTCTCATGTGTTTAAATAGAAATTTGTATATGGTTGTATATAAATTTATATTTGTGTTTCAACAAAAATGGACTATTATATTACTGAAATTAATATTCTAAAGGCAGTAATAAAATTACTTTGCATTCCTATAAATCTTTATAATGTATAAGACATTTTCATATATATTTGTGTTAAAACTGCATATCAGCTCTATGAGGTTCCATTTCTGTTGAATTCAAGGTTCTGGGAGGCTTTATGAGTTATCCAAGACAAAGAACAAGTAAAGCATCAGAAGTAGGATTGAACCCCAGTAATCTATCACTCAATTGCATTTTTAAAATATCATGTTTCTTTAAAGCTTGAAATAAAAGTGAGGGAAAATAATTATGCAAATAATTATAAAAATATAATTATTGTATGAATGTGAAAACCAATGGTATGTCTACTAGTTTAATATCTTTAGATTAGCCAAGAAGTGGAGTCATTTCTCCATTGCTTAATCTAATCAATCTATTATTGTCATAAG
Organism: Moschus berezovskii; assembly: GCF_049115385.1. NCBI lineage: Eukaryota > Metazoa > Chordata > Mammalia > Artiodactyla > Moschidae > Moschus > Moschus berezovskii. The sequence continues at coordinate 84,478,516 of NC_142488.1, read as the reverse complement.
AAAAAAAAGTTTGAAAAATGAATTCTATAAAATTTCAATTCTGTATACTACACAACAATTCAACTAATCCTGTAAAATCTCCTCTTTTAGGAAAAATCTCTGGTCTTCTTATCTATAGTATGAATATAAGAATGAATCTTGAGAGAAGGAACAAGATGGCAGAGGAATAGGATGGCGAGACCACTCTCTCCCCCACAAATTCATCAAAAGAACATTTGAACGCAGAGTAAAGTCCACAAAACAACTTCTGAATGCTGGCAGAGGGCATCAGGCACCCAGAAAAGAAGCCCATTGTCTTTGAAAGGAGGTAGGAAAAAGCATAAAAGATAAAAAGAGAGACAAAAGAGGTAAGCACGGAGCTCTGTCCCAGGAAGGGAGGCTTTAAAAAGAGAGAAGTTTCCAAACACCAGGAAACACTCTCACTGGCTAGTCTGTGGCGAGACTTGGAACCTCAGAGGGCCACATAACCGGGAGGAAAAAAGAAAGAGATAATTAAAATCCACAGATTACCTCCCAAACGGTAACTCCCAGCAGAGAAGCAGCACAGACGCCTGCATACGCCATTAGCAAGCGGGGACTGGGAAGAGAGGAGCTGGCTGAACTGCTTAGAAAAAGGACTGGGCTTGAATGCCACGAGAACAATCTGAGAGATCTAACAGGGAATAGCAAAGCAGACTGGGATAGCTTCCCCACGAAAAGGCAGAAAGCTCTAACCTGACTCCGCCAGCCCCGCTCACAGAACAAAGGGCTGAGAAGAGCAAGCTGGTTGCGGTCAGCCCATTCCCCATCCCCCACTGAGACAGGCAGGGAGGCCAGCCAGAGCCGGAGGGGGCAACCGTGGCCCCAGAAAGGCATCTGATAAATACTGCAGGCAGGCTTGTTGCTAATCAAGACCTCTTGGGCTCAAGCCAGTCGATATCCACATGAGAAGGTGTGCCGGTTGTACACCCAGAAAACCGAGTGGCAGGGACTGGGGAGGTGATAAGTCACAGCGACGGTGCTCGCCAACCACCTGGTCACCTGAGCTGCTCGGACCGGGGAAGGCACAAAACGCAGACCCACAGACCCAGCCAAGTCTGTGCCTTTCTGAAGTACCCGAGAACCTGAACTTGAGATGCTTAGACCTGGGAAGTGCATTCAACCCAGCACCGACCTCAGAAAGTTCCCGGCAGAGCAACCTAGAGCCTGTGCAATGTATATTGGGACAACACACACGCTGTGAGCGGGGGCAAACCCAGTGTGGCCAAGACGCGGCGAGCACTCCCCAAAGACCCAGAAATATTTATCTGCAGCGTTCCTTCCTTCCCAAAACAGGACTGAGCAACTGAGCCTTAAAAAGTGTCCAGCCACCCCCTAGTATCAGGGTGGAAATTAGACACTGAAGAGACCAGCAAACAGAAGCTAAAACAGAGGGAACCACCTTGGAAATGACAGATAGAGAAGTCTAGAGACTACTCCAAGAATAAGACCAAAAACCAGAGGCAAGAGGCTTAAGCCCGAATCCTGAGAACACCAGAGAACTCCTAACTCCAGGGAACATTAATTGATAGGAGCTCATCAAACGCCAACATACCTACACTAAAACAAATCACCACCCAAGGGTCAACAGGTACCAGAGCAAGATATTCCATGCAACTTCTCCAGCAACACAGGAAAATATCCCTGAGTTTCAATATACAGGCTGCCCAAAGTCACTCCAAACACACAGACATCTCATAATTCATTACTGGATACTACATTGCACTCCAGAGAGAAGAAATCCAGCTCCACCAATCAGAACACCGACACAAGCTTCCCTAAGCAGGGAACCTTGACAAGTCACCCGTCCAGCCCCACACACAGCGAGGAAACTACATAATAAAGAGAACTCCACAAACTGCCAGAAGATGGAAAGGCCACCCCAAGCAAAGCAATATAAGCAAGATGAAGAGGCAGAGAAATACCCAGCAAGTAAAGGAACAAGATCAATGCCCACCAACACAAACAAAAGAGGAAGATATAGGGAATGTACCTGATAAAAAATTTCGAAATTTGATGATGAAAATGATTCAAAATCTTGAAAGCAAAATGGAGTTACAGATAAATAACCTGAAGAAAAGGATTGAGAAGATGGAAGAAAGGTTTAATAAGGACTTAGAGGAAATAAAAAACAGTCAATATACAATGAATAATGCAATAGATGAGATCAGAAACACTCTGGAGGGAACAAACAGTAGAATAACAGAGGCAGAAGACAGGATAAGCGAGCTAGAAGATAGAATTGTAGAAATAAATGAAACAGAGAGGAAAAAAGAAAAACGAATTAAAATAAATGAGGACAATATTAGAGACCTCTGGGAAAATGTTAAACGCTCCAATATTCGAATCATAGGACTCCCAGAAGAAGAAGACAAAAAGAAAGACCATGAGAGAATACTTCCTTAAAATGGGGAACGAAATAATCACCCAAGTCCAAGAAACCCAGAGAGTCCCCAACAGGATAAACCCAAGGCTAAATACTCCAAGACATATATTAATCAAATTAACAAAGATCAAACACAAAGAACAAATATTAAAAGCAGCAAGGGAAAAGCAGAAAATAACACACAAGGGGATTCCCATAAGGATAACAGCTGATCTTTCAACAGAAACTCTTCAGGCCAGGAGGGAATGGCAAGACATACTTAAAGTGATGCAAGAAAATAACCTACAGCCCAGATTACTGTACCCAGCAAGGATCTCATTCAAATATGAAGGAGAAATCAAAAGCTTTACAGACAAGCAAAAGCTGAGAGAATTCAGCATCACCAAACCAGCTCTTCAACAAATGCTAAAGGATCTTCTCTAGACAGGAAATACAGAAAGGGTGTATAAACTCGAACCCAAAGCAATAAAGAAAATGGCAGCGGGATCATACTTATCTTTAAACATAAATGGTCTGAATGTCCCAACCAAAATACAAAGGCTGGCTGAATGGATACAAAAACAAGACCCCCATATATGTTGTCTACAAGAGACCCACCTCAAAACGAGGGACACATACAGACTGAAAGTGAAGGGCTGGAAAAAGATATTCCATTAAAATAGAGAACAAAAGAAAGCAGGAGTAGCAATACTCATATCAGATAAAATAGACTTTAAAACAAAGGCTGTGAAAAGAGACAAAGAAGGAAACTACCTAATGACCAAAGGATCAATCCAAGAAGAAGATATAACAATTATAAATATTTATGCACCCAACATAGGAGCACCACAATATGTAAGACAATTACTAACAAGTATGAAAGGGGAAATTGACATCAATGCAATAATAGTGGGAGATTTTAATACCCCACTTACATCTATGGATAGATCAACTAAACAGAAAATTAACAAGGAAACACAAACTTTAATTGATACAATAGACCAGTTAGACCTAATAGATATCTATAGGACATTTCACCCCAAAACAATGAATTTCACCTTTTTCTAAAGCGCACATGGAACCTTTTCCAGGATAGATCACATCCTGGGCCATAAATTTAGCTTTGGTAAATTAAAAAAACTTGAAATCATTCCAAGCATCTTTTCTGACCACAATGCAGTAAGATTAGATCTCAATTACGGGAGAAAATCCATTAAAAATGCCAACATATAGTGGCTGAAAAACATGCTGCTAAGTAATGAGCAAATCATAGAAGAAATCAAAAGAGAAATTAAAATATGCATAGAAATGAATGAAAATGAAAACACAACAACCCAAAACCTCTGGGACACTGTAAAAGCAGTGCTAAGGGGGAAGTTTATAACAATACAGGCACACTTCAAGAAACAATAAAAAAGTCCACTAAATAACCTAACCCTACGTCTAAAGAAAGTAGAAAAGAAAGAAATGGAGAACCCCAGGGTTAGCAGAAGGAAAGAAATCGTAAAAATTAGGGCAGAGATAAATGCAAAAGAAACAAAAGAGACCATAACAAATATCAACAAAGCCAAAAACTGGTTCTTTGAGAAGGTAAATAAAATTGACAAACCACTAGCCAGACTCATCAGGAAAAAAAGGGAGAAGAACCAAATCAAAAAGATTAGAAATGAAAATGGAGAGATCAAAACCGACAACACAGAAATATAAAGGATTAATAGAGAATACTATCAGCAATTATATGGCAATAAAATGAATAACCTGGAAGAAATGGACAAATTCCTAGAAAAGTACAACTTTCCAAAACTGAACCAGGAGAAAATAGAAAATCTGAATAGACCCATCACAAGCACGGAACTAGAGGCTGAAATCAGAAATCTTCCAGCAAACAAAAGCCCAGGTCAAGACGCCTTCACAGCTGAATTCTACGAAAAATTCAGAGAAGAACTAACACCTATTCTACTCAAACTCTTCTGGAATATTGCTGAGGAAGGGAAACGTCCAAACTCATTCTATGAGGCCACCATCACAGTAATCCCAAAACCTGGTAAATATCCCACACAAAAAAAGAAAACTACAGGCCAATATCACTGGTGAACATAGATGCAAAAATCCTTAACAAAATTCTAGCAATCAGAATCCAACAACACATTAAGAAGATCATACATCATGACCAAGTGGGCTTTATCTGAGGAATGCAAGTATTCTTCAATATCCGCAAATCAATCAACATAATACATCACAGTAACAAACTGAAAAATAAAAATCATATGATTATATCAATAGATGCAGAGAAAGCCTTGCCAAAATTCAACATCCCTTTATGATAAAAACCCTCCAGAAAGTGGGAATAGAAGGGACATATCTCAACATAATAAAAGATACATATGGCAAACTCACAGCAAACATTATCCTCAACAGTGAAAAACTGAAAGCATTTCCCCTAAAGTCAGGAACAAGACAAGGGTGCCTACTCTCACCACTACTATTTAACACAGTTCTGGGAGTTTTGGCTACAGCAATCAGAGCAGAAAAAAACACAAAACGAATATGAATTGGAAAAGAAGAAGTAAAACTTTCACTATTCGCTGATGACATGATCCTCTACACAAAAAAGCCCTAAAGACTCTACCAGAAAACTACTAGAGATAATCAATGAATACAGTAAAGTTGCAGGATATAAAATCAACACACAGACATTACTTGCATTCCTATAGACTAATAATGAGAAAAGAGAATGAGAAATTAAGGAAACTATTCCATTCAGTGTTGCAACGAAAAGAATTAAATACTTAGGAATATATCTACCTAAGGAAACAAAAGACTTGTAGATAGAAAACTATAAAGCACTAGTGAAAGTATTCGAAGAGTACACTAATAGATGGAAAAATATACCGTGTTTGTGGATTGGAAGAATAAATATTGTAAAAATGTTTATACTACCCAAAGTAATTTATACATTAAATGCAATCCCTATCAAGCTACCAATGATATTTTTCACACAACTGGAACAAATAATCTCACAATTTGTATGGAAATACAAAAAGCTTCGAATAGCCAAAGCAATCTTGAGGAAGAAAAATGGAACTGGGGGAATTAACCTGCTGGATTTCAGGCTCTACTACAAAGCCACAGTCATCAAGACAGTATGGTACTGGCATAAAGACAGAAATATAGATCAATGGAACAAAATAGAAAGTCCAGAGATAAATCCACCCACCTATGGACACCTTATCTTTGACAAAGGAGGCAAGAATATAAAATGGAGAAAAGACAGTCTCTTTAACAAGTGGTGCTGGGAAAACTGGTCAGCCACTTGTAAAAGAATGAAACTAGAAAACTTCCTAAACCATACACCAAAATAAACTCAAAATGGATTAGAGAGCTAAATGTAAGACCAGAAACTCTAAAACTCCTAGAGGAGAACGTAGGCAAAACACTCTCTGACATAAATCACAGCAGGATCCTCCAAGACCTACCTCCCAGAATATTGGAAATAAAAGCAAAAATAAACAAATGGGACCTAGTTAAAATCAAAAGCTTCTGCACAGCAAAGGAAAGTATAAGCAAGGTGAAAAGACAGCCTTCAGAATGGGAGAAAATAATAGCAAATGAAGCAACTGATAAAGGATTAATCTCCTAAATATACAAGCAGCTCCTGCAGCTCAATTCCAGAAAAATAAATGACCCAATCAAAAAATGGGCCAAGGAAATAAACAGACATTTCTCCAAAGAAGACATAAAGATGGCTAACAAACACATGAAAAAATGCTCAACATCCCTCATCATCAGAGAAATGCAAATCAAAACCACAATGAGATACCATTTCACACCAGTCAGAATGGCTGCTATCCAAAAGTCTACATGCAATAAATCCTGGAGAGGGTGCGGAGAGAAGGGAACCCTCTTACACTGTTGGTGGGAATGCAAACTAGTACAGCCACTATGGAGAACAGTGTGGAGATTTCTCAAAAAACTGGAAATAGAACTGCCATATGATCCAGCAATCGCACTCCTGGGCATACACACCAAGGAAACCAGAATTGAAAGAGACACAAGTACTCCAATGTTCATTGTAGCACTGTTTATAATAGCCAGGACATGGAAGCAACCTAGATATCCATCTGCAGACGAATGGATAAGAAAGCTTTGGTAAATATACACAATGGAGTATTACTCAGCCATTAAAAAGAACGCATTTGAACCAGTTCTAATGAGGTGGATGAATCTAGAGCCTATTATACAGAGTGAAGTAAGCCAGAAAGAAAAACACCAATACAATATACTAACGCATATATATGGAATTTGAAAGATGCAAATGATAACATTGTATACGAGACAGCAAAAGAGACACAGATGTATAAAACTTTTGGATTCTGTGGGAGAGGGTGAGGGTGGGATGGTTTGGGAGAATGGCATTGAAACATGTATATTATCATATGTGAAATGAATCGCCAGTTCAGGGTTGATGCATGTTACAGGATGCTCGGGGCTGGTATGTGGGGATGACTCAGAGGGAGGATACGGGGAGGAGGGATGTGGGTGGGGTTTCGGGAAGGGGAACTCATGTACACCCGGGTCTGATTCATGTCAATGTATGGCAAAACCAACCAATATAATATTGTAAAATAATTAGCCTCCAATAAAAATTTAAAAAAAATGAATCTTGAAACTTCGGAGTCATAATTGTTTATGTATCTCATGGTTAAAGAGGGCTATCTCTGAAATGTAAAGTCAATATATCATAAAATCAAAATAGGTCTAAAGACTATGAGATATTAGTGTTTTTCATGACTCCTAGTAGCTGTTGATACTAAACTATATTACAAACATCTTTTTGGCATTTGTCACGCTGTTGTTTTATCAAACTCAAAAGAAAATATCCTAGGATAAAGAAACAAAGATTGTTTTTATAATGAACACACAATTATATCTTGGCAGTTTTCCACATTTTATTTTAAAGTCAGATATTCTGTGAAGACATTTAGAAGAATTTTGACATATTTAGGAGTTTGAATCTGTTTCTAAGGAAATTTGTGTAGTGATATTTTTGATAGACCATATTTTAAAAACATACTTAGTCAACTACAAATTAAATTCAACCTTCTCTTTAATAATATGTGAAGGTACATTCTTGAGATATTTAGGCAACACACTATAACTTTCCATATTATCTTTTAGCAACTGTTATTGCTCTCTGATTTGACAGTATGTAATATCGTTATATATAAAATAATAAGCAAGGTTTCAGGAACACACACTGACCTAAATGCTTTTTGTGCACTTTTGATATTGAACTTCCACAACTTTGAGTAGTTTTTATTATTATTCTCATCTTATGGATGAGAAAATCGAAGCATATGGAAGTAAAATAAGTTGCCCAAGGTCACAGACCTAGTGAGTGTTTGACTGGGTCTTCAGATTCAGTATATACATAGCTCAAAACCTATGTTTTTAACTCTTATGCAATGTTTTAAAATTGGAAACAATTTGCTTTCTTATTTTCTCTTTTAACAGTCTTTATAGATAGTGATAAGATTGCTAGCTCTGAAATCTGTCTGAAATCTGTCTGCCCTGGTTTAAATTCCAGTGCTTCAGTGCTAAGTCATTTCATTTGTGTCAGATTCTTTGCTACCACATGGACTTTAGCCGGTCAGGCTTCTCTGTCCATTGGATTCTCTAGGCAAGAATACTGGAGTGGCTTGCCATTGCCTCCTCCAGGGGATCTTCCTGACTCAGGGATTGTTCCTGGGTCTCTTGTGTCTACTGCACTGGCAGGAGAGTCCTTTATCACTAGTGCCACCAGTGATATTTGTCTAATTACTCATCTGTGTGGAGAAACTTTGCTTTTCTTTTCTTAACTTTTCTTCATTGGCAAAGTGGGGATAGTAATATTATTTACCTCATAAAGTCATGGAAAGGATAAATTTAGATACTATATGTAAGGAACTTAGAACAGTGCCTGGCAGATATAGCAAGTATCTAATGAGTGTTAACATTAGCTCCTCCTTTTCCTCCTCCCGCTCTTCTATTATTGTTGTTGTTGTTGCTATTATTATCATACTGCTTCTATGTCTCCTTAGAATTGCTTTCTTCACTTACCAAGGTGCTGTTTTACATTTTCACTAAGGACTTCCCACTTAGGTATTTTCTGTTCTTGACTTATGGTGGTTTTACTTCTTTATGATTAAAGCAATGACAACAAAATAACATTAGCAAGAGGCTGCCTTAAGTTTTGCTAAGATTTCTCTGTAAATATTGCTTTAAGAAAAGTTTCTTTTAGGTAGTTTATATTTGTAATTCAAAGTTACAAAACGAAAGCAGAAAAGAAGCTGTCAAATTTGCTAATAATACAGTTTACTGCATTTTAATTTCAAATAACATCCACTAGAAAGCTGTGGTAAGAAAGGATGTTTCTTTAAGAGGAAGATATTTTTCCAAGAAAATTTCAGGAAGCCCTCAAGCTTCTTCCCCCATCACAGATGAAGTTGACAGTTGATCAGACTTCAATAATTTTATATGACATTCAGCTCTTTGAATGTATATATTGTTATTTTTACAAACTTTTTATTTTGTATTTAATGTTAATGGACTGAATCGGATTTGGAAAATAATTGTAAAGTTCATATTCAATATTTTACAGCAATAAAGTTTTGCATTTACATATAAACATACTGACATTGCAAAAAGATAAGAATATATATGTATATATTATCAATATATACAACAACATTCACCATTTTGGGGGTATATTTTAAATTGAAAAGAGCAAAATTTGCAATGATGATGAACATTTTTGCACCTCATATTACATTGAACTATTTAATGTTATTGAAATGGGAAAGATAAATGTTTACAAAACAAAAATCATAGTAGAGGGCATACCTCTGAGTCCATTTGACTAAAAATAAAGAGTGACATTGAAGGATTTACTAATGGATTATAATGTATACTTTTAAGGAGATCATGTTTTATTTGGTATATATTGTATCCTGTATATTGAACATTTATTTTTATTTTAAAATTATGTTTATCTATTTATTTGGCAGCATAGGGTCTTATTTATGGCATGCAGAATCTTTCATGGTGGTTCACGGGCTTTTTGTTGTGGTGAGTGGTCTCTAGCTGTGGTGTGCCGGCTGCACAAGAGTCATTCTGGCTCTTCCTTGTAACCATTGCAGTGCAGTAGGTCCTACATTTTACACATATATCCTCCAAGCCTTGACAGATATATGTTGCTACAGGTTGGGTTCCCAGGAAACCAGACTGTAAAACAGACATTAGCATGAAGGATAAACTGTTTTTTCCTGAAATGGGGATCTGGGTGGCATAGTCCAGCATCTGTGACTTACCCTATAATGTTACTGATGCGATTACTGATTATTTTTTTCTCTTTTTTTGCCTCTCTATATTTTACAAAAGTTTTACCGTAAACATGTATGTTAACAATGTTAGAAACAAATCAATAATTGTCTTTTCAAAGAGAAAATTGCTGCACTGCTTTAGAAAAGAAATGCTTGTGATCCTGGGACTTCTGAATATTTCTTTAGAACTAGAATGGCACAATGAGGTTTGTTGCTATGTGAAACTGGCTTTAAATTCACTCAACTTTACGACTTTAGGTTTAAACCTTAATATCTTACTTAATATCCCAGAGTTTCAGATTCCTCATTTGTAGTGGGGGAAGGCTGAGTGTGTGATTGAGGGAGAGGTGCAATGAGAGGCTAGATAGCTGATACCTATCTTGAAGGAATGTTTTGAATGTGATAACTGAAAATAATATTGTTAAAGTGTGTGCCACATAGTAAGATGTAAATTATCAGTTCAGTTCAGTTCAGTCGCTCAGTCTTGTCTGAATCTTTGAGACCCCATGGACTGCAGCACGCCAGGTTTCCCTATCCATCACCAATTCTTGGAGCTTGCTCAAACTCATGTCCATTGAATACGTGATGCCATCCAACCATCTCATCCTCTGTCGTCCCCTTCTCCTCCTGTGTTCAATCTTTCCCAGCATCAGGGTCTTTTCACATGAATCAGTTCTTCTCATTAGGTGGCCAAATTATAGGAGTTTAAGCTTCAGCATCAGTCCTTCCAATGGATATTCAGGATTGATTTCATTTAGGATGGACTGGTTCGATCTCCTTGCAGTCGAAGGGACTCTCAAGAGTCTTATCCAACACCCCTAGTTCAAAAACATTAATTCTTCAGTGCTTAGCTTTCTTTATAGTCCAACTCTCATATCCATACATGACTACTGGAAAAAAAAAGGCTTTGACTAGACGGACCTCTTTTGGCAAATTAATGTCTCTACATTTTAATATGCTGTCTAGGTTGGTCATAACATTCTTCCAAGGAGCAAGCGTCTTTTAATTTTGTGTTTACAGTCTCTATCTGCAGTGATTTTGGAGCCCGCCAAAATAAAGTATGTCACTGTTTCCATTGTTTCCCCATCTATTTGCCAACAGTTTGAACATTCTTTGACATTGCCTTTCTTTGGGATTGGAATGAAAACTGACCTTTTTCAGTCCTGTGGCCACTGCTGAGTTTTCCAAACTTGCTGGCATATTGAGTACAACACTTTCATAGCATCATCTTTTAGGATTTAAAATAGCTCAACTGAAATTCCATCACCTCCACTAGCTTTGTTTGTAGTGATGCTTCCTAAGGCCTACTTGACTTCGCATTCCAGGATGTCTGGCTCTAGGTGAGTGATCACAACATCGTCATCTGGGTCATGACGTTCTTTTTTGTATAGTTCGTCTGTGTATTCTTGCCACCTCTTCTTAATATCTTCTGCTTCTGTTAGGTCATACCATTTCTGTACTTTATTATGCCCATCTTTGCATGAAGTGTTCTGTTGCTACCTCTAATTTTCTTGAAGAGATTGCAAGTCTTTCCCATTCTATTATTTTCCTCTATTTCTTTGCAATGATCACTGAGGAAGTCTTTCTTACTAAACTTACTAAAAGGTAAAGCTTTCGTATCTTCCTAACATAGTAAGGTGTTAGTAAATTATAGTCATTATATTTTGCTAAGACCTTTCAATTTTATTTTGCTCTTTGTTTAAGTATTACGTTCACATTTGTTATCGTCCCAGAAGTTATCCATCCCCTAAATGCTGAAACAGCTTAAAAATATACAATTTTTTCCAAAAGTGTTCAATTTTAGAATATCTAGGAATAAAGTCAAGGCATTCTCTAGGTATTTTATTAACCCTTGATTTCCAACTAAATGTTCATTTATCAAAAAATGAACTGAGAGCTAAGGAAAGGGATAGATTATGTTCTGTCATGTATAGAACAATTTTCTAGATTTAAAGGTATATCATGTTCCTTGGTTTTATTCAATACTGCACTTGATTTAAAAATGTTCCTTTAATACCATGTTTTAGGCTTTATAGTATGATCAACCATCTGGAAAAAATTTAAATCTTCATGACTACTTGTTGAAAATATGAAAGAAAGCACAGTGTGGTCAATTAAAAAAAAATGACTTGAATGCAGCTTTGGTGTACTCAGTTCAGTTCAGTACATTTGCTCAGTCCTGTCCTAAAATTTGCGACCCCATGAATCACAGCACGCCAGGCCTCCCTGTTCATCACCAACTCCCGGAGTTCACTCAAACTCATGTCCATCGAGACGGTGATGCCATCGAGCCATCTCATTCTCTGTCGTCCCCTTCTCTTCCTGCCCCGAATCCCTCCCAGCATCAGAGTCTTTTCCAGTGAGTCAACTCTTCACATGAGGTGATCAAAGCATTGGAGTTTCAGCTTTAGCATCAGTCCTTCCAATGATCACACAGGACTGATCTCCGAACTGGTTGGATCTCCTTGCAGTCCAAGGACTCAAGAATCTTCTCCAACACCGCAGTTAAAAACATTAATTCGATCAGATTTGTTCACAGTCCAACTCTCACATCCATACATGACCACTGGAAAAACCATAGCCTTGACTAGACGGACCTTTGTTGGTAAAGTAATGTCTCTGGTTTTTATTTTATTTTATTTTTTTAGGTAATTAATTTATTTTTTATTGGAGGCAAATTATTTTACAATATTATATTGGTTGGTTTTGCCATACATTGATATGAATTCGCCCCGGGTTTACATAAGTTCCCCCTCCTGAACCCCCCTCCCACCTCCCTTCTCCCTTTATCCTCCCTCTGGGTCATCCCCGCATGCCAGCCCCGAGCATCCTATAACATGCATTGAGCCTGAACTAGTGATTCGTTTCACATATGACAACATACGTGTTTCAATGCCATTCTCCCAAATCATCCCACCCTCACCCTCTCCCATAGAGTCCCAAAGAGTGTTCTATACATCTGTGTCTCTTTTGCTGTCTCGTATACAGGGTTATGATTTGCATCTTTCTAAATTCCATATATATGTGTTAGTATTCTGTATTTGTGTTTTTCTTTCTGACTTACTTCACTCTGTATAATAGGCTCCAGTTTCATCCACCTCATTAGAACTGATTCAAATGTATTCTTTTTAATGGCTGAATAATACTCCATTGTGTATATGTACCAAAGCTTTCTTATCCATTCGTCTGCAGATGGACATCTAGGTTGCTTCCATGTCCTGGCTATTATAAACAATGCTGCGATGAACATTGGAGTACACGTGTCTCTTTCAATTCTGGTTTCCTCGGTGTGTATGCCCAGGAGTGCAATTGCTGGATCATATGGCAGTTCTATTTCCAATTTTTTGAGGAATCTCCATACTGTGCTCCATAGTGGCTGTACTAGTTTGCATTCCCACCAACAGTGTAAGAGGGTTCCTTTCTTTCCACATCCTCTCCAGCATTTATTGCATGTAGACTTTTGGATAGCAGCCATTCTGACTGGTGTGAAATGGTATCTCATTGTGATTTTGATTTGCATCTCTCTGATTATGAGGGATGTTGAGCATTTTTTCATGTGTTTGTTAGCCATCTTTATGTCTTCTTTGGAGAAATGTCTGTTTAGTTCTTTGGCCCATTTTTTGATTGGGTCATTTATTTTTCTGGAATTGAGCTGCAGGAGCTGCTTGTATAATTTGGAGATTATTCCTTTATCAGTTGCTTCATTTGCTATTATTTTCTCCCATTCTGAAGGCTGTCTTTTCACCTTACTTATAGTTTCCTTTGCTGTGCAGAAGCTTTTGATTTTAATTAGGTCCCATTTGTTTATTTTTGCTTTTATTTCCAATATTCTGGGAGGTGGGTCATGGAGGATCCTGCTGTGATTTATGTCGGAGAGTGTTTTGCCTACGTTCTCCTCTAGGAGTTTTATAGTTTCTGGTCTTACATTTAGCTCTCTAATCCATTTTGAGTTTATTTTGGTGGATGGTGTTAGGAAGTGTTCTAGTTTCATTCTTTTACAAGTGGCTGACCAGTTTTCCCAGCACCACTTGTTAAAGAGACTGTCTTTTCTCCATTTTATATTCTTGCCTCCTTTGTCAAAGATTTATGATAAAAACCCTCCAGAAAGTGGGAATAGAAGGGACATACCTCAACATAATAAAAGCTATATATGACAAACCCACAGCAAACATTATCCTCAATGGTGAAAAACTGAAAGCATTTCCCCTAAAGTCAGGAACAAGACAAGGGTGCCCACTCTCACCACTACTATTCAACATAGTTCTGGAAGTTTTGGCTACAGCAATCAGAGCAGAAAAAGAAATAAAAGGAATACAAATTGGAAAAGAAGAAGTAAAACTTTCACTGTTCGCTGATGACATGATCCTCTACACAGAAAACCCTAGAGACTCTACCAGAAAACTACTAGAGCTAATCAATGATTACAGTAACGTTGCAGGATATAAAATCAACACACAGAAATCCCTTTCATTCCTATACACTAATAATGAGAAAATAGAAAGAGAAATTAAGGAAACTCTTCCATTCACTGTTGCAACGAAAAGAATTAAATACTTAGGAATATATCTACCTAAAGAAACAAAAGACTTGTACATAGAAAACTATAAAACACTACTGAAAGCAATCAAAGAGGACACTAATAGATGGAGAAATATACCATGTTCATGGATTGGAAGAATAAATATTGTAAAAACGAGTATACTACCCAAAGTAATTTATACATTCAATGCAATCCCTATCAAGCTACCAACGATATTTTTCACAGAACTAGAACAAATTATCTCACAATTTGTATGGAAATGCAAAAAACCTCGAATAGCCAAAGCAATCTTGAAGAAGAAGAATGGAACTGGTGGAATCAACCTGCCGGACTTCAGGCTCTACTACAAAGCCACAGTCATCAAGACAGTATGGTACTAGCATAAAGACAGAAATATAGATCAATGGAACAAAATAGAAATCCCAGAGATAAATCCACGCATCTATGTCTCTGCTTTTTAATATGCTATGTAGTTTGGTCATAACTTTCTTTCCAAGGAGTAAGCGTCTTTTAATTTCATGGCTGCAATCAGCATCCACAGTGATTTTGGAGACCCCCAAAATGAAGTCTGACATTGTTTCTACTGTTTCCCCATCTATTTCCCATGAAGTGATGGGACCAGACGCCATGATCTTAGTTTTCTGAATATTGAGCTTCAAGTCAAATTTTTTTTTTTTTTTACTTTCTGCTTATTTCTGTCTATTATTCTTTTCTTTTTTTACTTTATATTATTTCATTGGTTTTGCCCAAAATTGACATGAGTCTGCCCCTGGTATACATATGTTCCCCATCTTGAACTCCCCTCTCACCTCCCTCCCCATCCCATTCCTCTGGTTCTTCCCAGTACACCAGGTCCGAGCATCCTGTATCATGCATCAGACACTTGGACTGGTGATTTGTTTCATATATGATAATACACATGTTTCAATGCCATTCTCCCAAACCATCCCACCCTCACCCTCTCCCACAGAGACAAAAGACTGATCTATACATCTGTGTCTCTTTTGCCTTCTCGTATACAGGGTTATTGTTATAATCTTTCTAAGTTCCATATATATGCTTGAGTATACTGTATTGGTGTTTTTCTTTCTGGATTACTTCACTCTGTATTATAGGCTCGAGTTTCATCCACCTCATTAGAACTGTTTCAAATGTATTCTTTTTAATTGCTGAGTAATATTCCATTGTGTAAACGTACCACAGCTTTCTTATCCATTCGTCTGCAGATGGACATCTAGGTTGCTTCCATGTCCTGGCTATTATAAACTGCTGTGATGAACATTGGAGTACATGTGTCTCTTTCAATTCTGGTTTCCTCGGTGTGCATGCCCAGGAGTGCGATTGCTAGAGCGTATGGCAGATCTATTTACAGTTTTTAAAGGAATCTCCACACTATTCTCCATAGTGGTTGTACTCGCTTGCATTCCCACCAACAGTGGAAGAGGGTTCCTTTTTCTCCACACCCTCTCCAGCATTTATTGCTTGTAGATGTTTGCATAGCAGCCATTCTGACTGGTGTGAAATGGTATCTCATTGTGGTTTTGATTTGCATTTCTCTGATTATGAGGAATTTTGAGCATCTTTTCATGTGTTTGTTAGCCATCTGTATGTTTTCTTTGGAAAAATGTCCGTTTAGTTCTTATGCCCATTTATTGATTGGGTCGTTTATTTTTCTGGAATTGAGCTGCAGGAGCTGCTTGTATATTTTGGAGATTAATCCTTTATCAGTTGCTTCATTTGCTATTTTTTTCTCCCATTCTGAAGGCTGTCTTTTCACCTTGCTTAGAGTTTCCTTTGCTGTGCAGAAGCTTTTAATTTTCATTAGGTCCCATTTGTTTATTTTTGCTTTTATTTCCAATATTCTGGGAGGTGGGTCATGGAAGATCCTGCCATGATTTATGTCGGAGAGTGTTTTGCCTATGTTCTTCTCTAGGACTTTTATATTTTCTGGTCTTATATTCAGATCTTTCATCCATTTTGAATTTATTTTCGTGTATGGTGTTAGGGAGTGTTCTAGTTTCATTCTTTTACAAGTGGTTGACCAGTTTTCCCAGTACCACTTATGAAAGATATTGTCTTTTATCCATTGAATACTCTTGCTTCTCCTGTCAAAGATAAGGTGCCCATGCTGCTACTGCTAAGTCACTTCAGTCGTGTCCAACTCTGTGTGACCCCATAGACAGAAGCCCACCAGGCTCCCCTGTCCCTGGGAATCTCTAGGCAAGAACACTGGAGTGGGTTGCCATTTCCTTCTCCAATGTGTGAAACTGAAAAGTGAAAGTGAAGTCGCTCAGTAGTATCCGACCCTTAGCGACCCCACGGACCGCAGCCCACCAGGCTCCTCCATCCATGGGATTTCTAGGCAAGAGTACTGGAGTCGCTTGCCATTGCCTTTTCCAAAGGTGCCCATAGGTGCATGAATTTATCTCTGGGCTTTCTATTTTGTTCCATTGATCTATATTTCTGTCTTTATGCCAGTACCATACTGTCTTGATGACTGTGGCTTTGTAGTAGAGCCTAAAGTCCGGCAGGTTGATTTCCCCCAGTTCCATTCTTCTTCCTCAAGATTGCTTTGGCTATTCGAGGTTTTTTGTATTTTCATACAAATTGTGAAATTATTTGTTCTAGCTCTGTGAAAAACACCGTTGGTAGCTTGATGGGGATTGCATTAATTTTATAAATTACTTTGGTTAATATATTCATTTTCTTAATATTTATTCTTCTAATCCATGAACACGGTATATTTCTCCATCTATTAGTGTCTTCTCTGATTTTTTCTCCAGTGTTTTATAGTTTTCTATACATAGGTCTTTTGTTTCTTTAGGTAGATATATTTCGAAGTATTTTATTCTTTTCGTTTCAACGGTGAATGGAGTTGTTTCCTTAATTTCTCTTTATATTTTCTCATTGTTAGTGTAGAGGAATGCAAAGGATTTCTTTGTGTTGATTTTATATCCTGCAACTTTACTATATTCATTGATGAGCTCTAGTAATTTAAAACAATATGATTATCTCAATAGATGCAGAGAAAGCCTTTGACAAAATTCAACATCCATTTATGATAAAAACCCTCCAGAAGGCGGGAATAGAAGGACCATTCCTCAACATAATAAAAGCTATATATGACAAACCCACAGCACACATTATCCTCAATGGTGAAAAATTGAAAGCGTTTCCCCTAAAGTCAGGAACAAGACACGGGTGCCCAGTCTCAGCACTGCTATTCAACATATTTTGGAAGTTTTGGCCACAGCAATCAGAGCAGAAAAAGACATGAAAGTAACCCAACCTGGAAAAGAATCTCACTGTTTGCGGATGACATGATCTTCTACAGAGAAAACCGTAAAGACTCTACAAGCCAACTTTTTCACTCTCCTCTTTCACTTTCATCAAGAGGTTTTTGAGTTCCTCTTCACTTTCTGCCATAAGAGTTGTGTCATCTGCATATCTGAGGTTACTGATATTTCTCCCGGCAATCTTGATTCCAGCTTGTGCTTCTTCCAGCCCAGCATTCCTCATGATTCACTCTGCATATAAGTTAAATAAGCAGGGTGACAACAGACAACCTTGACCTACTCCTTTTCCCATTTGGATCCAGTCTGTTGTTCCAAGACCAGTTCTAACTGTTGCTTCTTGACCTGCATACAGGTTTCTCAAGAGGCAGGTCAGGTGGTCTGGTATTCCCATCTCTTTCAGAATTTTTCACAGTTTATTGTGATTCACACAGTCGAAGGCTTTGGCATAGTCAATGAAGCAGAAATAGATGTTTTTTCTGAAACTCTCTTGCTTTTTCCATGATCCAGCGGATGTTGGCAATTTGATCTCTGTGTTGGCTCTTCATCAGGTGACCAAAGTATTGGAGCTTCAGCATCAGTCTTTCCAACGAATATGTAGGGTTGATTCCTTAACATGAAATCTAGCGAATTTTTAAGTGTACAATATTGAATTGTTAACTATAGGCATACTTTTTTTTTAATCAGTTAGTGCACACAGTGAGACACGACTGACGTGACTTAGCAGCAGCAGCAACAGCATACCTTGATAAAGCTGTTTTAAAGGATATTTCTTGCCCAATAACTTTCAGACTGAGACATCCACTGTTGTCTTTCCTTTGGACTCTTCTTGGTCTCTAACTTTCTACTTCAACCTACAGAAATTAATACTTGCCATCCTCTCCATAATTGTATGAACCAATTCCTTATAATAAATCTCTTTCTCCAGATTTATACATCCTGTTGGTTCTGTTTCTCTGGAGAACTCTCATTAATACACCTTTATAATAATTGATTAGTCATATACGTGAGTGCATCATTGCCCATTTATGTTCAACTCTGCGACCCCATGGACTATAGCCCATCAAGCTCCTCTCTCCATGCGATTATCCAGGTAAGGATACTGAAGTGGGTTGCCATTCCATTCTTCAGGGGATGTTCCCAATCCAGGAATTGAACCCAGGTCTCCTCCTTTGCAGGGAGATTCTTTACTGTGTAAGCCACCAGGGAAGCCCAATTAGTCATATATTGAGTGTTTTTATGCTATTCACTGGTGTTAAGCGTATTAAAACATTACCAAAAAACTTAATCCTAACAACATCCTTATGATTGAGGCACAGTTTTTGTGCCCATTTATAGAAACCTAGATAGCATATTAAAAAGCAGAGACATTCCTTTTCCAACAATGGTCCATCTAGTCAAGGCTATGGTTTTTCCAGTGGTCGTGTATGGATGTGGGAGTTGGACTGTGAAGAAGGCTGAGTGCCGAAGAATTGATGCTTTTGAACTGTGGTGTTGGAGACGACTCTTGAGAGTCCTTGGACTGCAAAGAAATCCAACCAGTCCATTCTAAAGGAGATCATTCCTGGGTGTTCATTGGAAGGACTGATGCTGAAGCTGAAATTCCAATACTTTGGCCACCTCATGCAAAGAGTTGACTCATTGGAAAGACCCTGATGCTGGGATGGTTTGGGGGCAGGAGGAGAAGGGGATGACAGAGGATGAGATGGATGGATGGCATCACTGACTTGTTGGACATGAGTTTATGTAGACTCCGGGAGTTGGTATTGGACAGGGAGGCCTGGCATGCTGCAATTCATGGGATCACAAAAAGTCGGGCATGACTGAGCGACTGAGCTGAACTGATAGAAACAGAACTGAGGCTTGTGAAGTGTAAACAATGTAGAAAATGCCACACTTCTAGTAAGTATTGAGGCCAGTGTTCAAACGCAGTCTAACCCACTCTAGATTTGAAACTTAATATGCTGTCTTGTACCTTCTTCCCCCTGAAAAATCATTGGTAAACTTCAGAGAAAGTGACTGAGGGTATTCATCAAATATCTTCTTGGTCCTCCTTTTACTGTATATTAGGTACTGAACAGAGGAGTTTGTGTTTACTCTTATAGTTGAATTTGTGTTGTTCCTTTAGGCCAAAAGTTTTTTGTTGTTGTTGTTCTTTTAAATATAATGTTTATTGATTTTAATTATTATAAAAGCAATTTATGTTCACAATATTGCCCAGAAATGTAGAAAACTTATAATTACCTAAATCTGACTAGAAAAAATAAGTGTTTAACTTTTGGTACTTTTCTTTTTAGTCATTTTCAAAACACATACTTCATCATTTTATGTACAAATGGGGATATATCAATCATATGGTATGTAATCATTTTTTTTGAACATGAGCCATTTTTCTCCCATAAGTAAAATGTTTTAAAAAATGTTTCACAATGATTGCATATTATTTCATTTTACCGATGTCCTATTTATTTAACCACTTCCTTAAGATTGGAT
Organism: Moschus berezovskii; assembly: GCF_049115385.1. NCBI lineage: Eukaryota > Metazoa > Chordata > Mammalia > Artiodactyla > Moschidae > Moschus > Moschus berezovskii. Next base: position 84,458,446 of record NC_142488.1, on the reverse strand, counting down.
ATTAGCAGTGTTTCTAAGTTTTCACTTTTATATATACCATTGAGATGAAAATTCTGAAGCACGAACGTTTGTGGGCACTGATTTTCCTCTGAGAGATGAGAACTGTGTTAGTCTTAATACAAATTACCAAACAGCTTTGCAGAAGATTTGCAAATTGTTACTTGCCCATAGGACAGAAGTTCTCGGCAAGGGCAAAATTTTAAACCATTCCCTGAATCAGCTATCTTCATAACTGTCTGGTGAGGGAAATATACACAAATGCTATCTCCTTTATAAACTTGTGGCCCAAACATTCAAGGCAACACAAGTCAGAGTGAGACTAAGCCTCAGCGTGACTAATTAATGGATAGTTTAATATACCACTGTGTGGAGGCCTGGTGTATAGTTTAGCTCAAATTAGTGCAAATACTGGATAGTTTAGGCTATCTCTAGAAACATATGAGGCCACATATATTGCTAAGTATTATTGAACGATTTATTCATTGTACTTTGAATGGGTCCTCAGTGACCCTTCAAAGAACTGTCATTATTCCTTTCGAGTGCTACATAAGGGATCAGTTTTGTTGAAGTTGTTAATTAACTCATCATTCAATGTCATATATCCTATTATAAACACTCCAAATCAAGTTTTTGTTATTAGGATTTGGCAAGAATACAAAGCTGTGGATAGTTTGGACTGTGATATAGTCAGGCTACTTGAGTTTCAGCTTTGAACAGTTAAGACTTTGTAAATCAATGATTGCTATATTTTGCACCCAAGAGAACTTAAAGTAATGCAAATTCCATCCTGACTCCTCCTGTGCAAAGATGAGACTCATATTGAATTTTCAATTTCACATGGATCTTTGTTTTTTGCTTTAAAGAAATGACATATTAGCTACTGAATGGCCTGCATTTCTAAATTCAGTTCAGTTCAGTCGCTCAGTCGTGTCCGACTCTCCGTGACCCCATGAATCACAGCACGCCAGGCCTCCCTGTCCATCACCAACTCCCGGAGTTCACTCAAACTCATGTCCACAGAGTCGGTGATGCCATCCAGCCATCTCATTCTCTGTCGTCCCCTTCTCCTCCCTCCAACCTTTTCCAGCGTCAGAGTCTTTTCCAGTGAGTCAACTCGTCGCATGAGGTGGCCAAAGTATTGCAGTTTCAGCTTTAGCATCAGTACTTCCAATGGACACCCAGGAACGATCTCCTTTAGAATGGACTGGTTCGATCTCCTTGCAGTACAAGAGACTCTCAAGAGTCTTCTCCAGCACCACAGTTCAAAAGCATCAATTCTTCAGCGATCAGCTTTCTTCACAGTCCAACTCTCACATCCATACATGACCACTGGAAAAACCATAGCCTTGACTAGACGGACCTTTGTTGGCAAAGTAATGTCTCTGCTTTTTAATATACTATCAAGTTTGGTCATAACTTTCCTTCCAAGGAGTAAGCGTCTTTTAATTTCAAGGGTGCAATCAGCATCTGCAGTGATTTTGGAGCCCCAAAAAATGAAGTCTGACACTGTTTCCACTGTTTTTCCATCTATTTCCCATGAAGTGATGGGAACAGATGCCATGATCTTTGTTTTCTGAATGTTGAGCTTCAAGCCAACCTTTTCACTCTACTCTTTCACTTTCATCAAGAGGCTTTTGAGTTCCTCTTCGCTTTCTGCCATAAGGGTAGTGCCATCTGCATATTTGAGGTTATTGATATTTCTCCCAGCAATCTTGATTCCAGCTTGTGCTTCTTCCAGCCCAGAATTCCTCATGATGTACCCTGCTGCTGCTACTGCTAAGTCACTTCAGTCGTGTCCGACTCTGTGTGACCCCATAGACGGCAGCCCATCAGGCTCCCCCGTCCCTGGGATTCTCCAGGCAAGAACAATGCAGTGGGTTGCCATTTCCTTCTCCAGATGTACTTTGCATATAAGTTAAATAAGCAAGGTGACAATATACAGCCTTGACGTACTCCATTTCCTATTTGGAACCAGTCTGTCGTTCCATGTACAGTTCTGACTGTTGCTTCCTGACCTGCATACAGGTTTCTCAAGAGACAGGTCAGGTGGTCTGGTATTCCCATCTCTTTCAGAATGTTCCAAAGTTTATTGTGATCCACACAGTTAAAGGCTTTGGCATAGTCAATGAAGCAGAAACAGATGTTTTTCTATAACTCTCTTGTTTTTTCGCTGATCCAGGTGATGTTGGCAATTTGATCTCTGGTGGCTCTGCCTTTTCTAAAACCTGCTTGAACATCTGGGAGTTCACGTTTCACATATTGCTGAAGCCTGGCTTGGAGAATTTTGAGCATGTCTTTACTAGCATGTGAGATGAGTGCAATTGTGAGGTAGTTTGAGCATTCTTTGGCATTGCCTTTCTTTGGGATTGGAATGAAGACTGACCTTTTCCAGTCCTGTGGCCACTGCTTAGTTTCCCAACCAGTAACGCTGAAGAACCCGAAGATGAACGGTTCTATGAAGACTTACAAGACCTTTTAGAACTAACACCCAAAAAAGATGTCCATTTCATTATAGGGGACTGGAATGCAAAAGTAGGAAGTCAAGAAACACCTGGAGTAACAGGCAAATTTGGCTTTGGAGCACGGAATGAAGCAGGGCAAAGCTAATAAAGTTTTGCCAAGAAAATGCACTGGTTATAGCAAACACCCTCTTCCAACAACACAAGAGAAGACTCTACACATCGATATCACGAGATGGTCAACACCGAAATCAGATTGATTATATTCTTTGCAGCCAAAGATGGAGAAGCTGTATACAGTTAGCATTTCTAAATTACAGACCAGCAAACCAAATAGTTGTTTGTGCTTCAAAATGCCATTTGATAGATGTGCATAGTGAAGTGAAAGTCGCTCAGTCATGTCCGACTTTTTGTGACCCCATGGACTATACATTCCATGGAATTTTCCAGGCCAGAATACTGGAGTGGGTAGCCTTTCCCTTCTCCAGGGGATCTTCCCAACTCAAGGATCGAACTCAGGTCTCCAGCATTGCAGGCTGATTCTTGACCATCTGAGCCACAAGGGAACCCCGCCCCATAGATGCACATGAATGCATTTAATTATATTTTAAAAATGCATGCAGATTTACTACTTTTAAATTGCAAATTTATTTCTTGATATCAGTGTTGAGCAGAATGGACTGAAAATACATGGGCAACTCAGAAAATATAATCCCCTTGAACACATTTCCTGAAAGCTTAGTAAATTGTAATTTCTCTTAGGTTAAATAAGAGTTAGATACCTCATTTACCTCAGCAACCAGAGTCAGCATTAAGGGCACTTGGTCATCTAGCTGTCTTAGGTTGTACCAAACACAGTAGAAAATATATAGATATAGTGCCTGAAATAATTTCACCTTTAATGATTAAGATTCCTCTAGAAAACTTTTCAACATTAGTTAAAACAAAAATACCTTGAGCAAATATGTTAGAAGATCATATATATATGCTTTATATGTATTTAGTAGTGAGAAGATTTTTTTTTTCTTCATAGATTCAACCTACTTTTGAGTATATAGTTGCCAGAAAGGGGGGGAAAGAAGGTATTCACATAAATTGGTGCCTCATAAATCCCATATGTTCTACCAAGCATTTTTTGATGTAATTTTACAGTTAAAAAGATTCAAGTAAGAGAGCTCCTTTCTCTCCTAGCATCCACATAAGCGGTTCTTAGAGAACAGTGTGGTTCTGCTTAGACTATATGCCCATTCCTAAGCCATCGTTGAGGGTCAGGAGTTGGGAGCCCTCTGCTTGACAAAGCCCTGTTCTCCTGGTACCACACATAGGGCTGAAGTCCTGGCAAAATTAAATGGACTGGAACCACATGACATGAGTTTCCCACAGGAAAAGAAATAGAGCAATTAAGGGAAGAGAGAAGGAAAGTCTGGTAAGACAACAAATTGTAGAAGATCTAGATGATAATACCATGAAGCTTGTTGTAATGGACACATATTAAAGTCAGTGGAAGGAAGAGATAATAAAAATAGAAACGGAAATTAATGACTAGAAAAAAAGTAAAACCAATCAATAAAGCTAAAAGCTAAAAGTAACTGACAAGAGGAACCCCTAGGGAAGCAGAGTAAGGAGAAAATGCACAAATAATATTGGAAATAAAAAGGGAGCATAAGAATAGATACAGGAAATCAGGAAGCTAAATATTTTTGAAAACTAAGATGAAACAGTGTATAAGACACCTTCTGTGTTCCATTTCTTATGTCCTCAATGCTTTTTTTTTACTATAGTCATTGTTGTGAGGAACAGATTTGTACTGGTGTAGCCTAATAATTTTGGCCACTTCATCTTATTTTCTGATGTGTGAGAATCTATAGCACTTATATGTACATGCAGCTCATAAGTTGTTGCTGTTCAGTCACTAAGTCGTGTCTGACTCTTCGTGATTTAATAGCCCATGGGGCCATTCTTGACCAATGAGGAGCAGAAGCCATTGGGTGAATGGTAAACAATTCTGAGGTACATTCTGTACAGCTCCTCATAAGGTCACTAGTGGAAAAAAAAGTCCTGGCCATAGTAGTGATCAGCTTGAAAACACAACCTTGAATAGGCTTTTCTTTTTTCAATTCATTTTATTGAAGTATAGTTGATTTACAATGTTGTTTCTGGTGTACAGCCAAGGGATTCAGTTACACACACACACACACACACATTCAGTTCAGTTCAGTCGCTCAGTCTTGTCCGACTCTTTGCAACCCCATGGACTGCAGCAAGCTAGGCCTCCCTGTCCATCAACAACTCCTGAAGTTAAACTCATGTCCATTGAGTCGGTGATGCCATCCAACCATCTCATCCTCTGTCGTCCTTTTCTCCTCCCGCCTTCAATCTTTCCCAGCTTCAGGGTCTTTCAAATGAGTCAGTTCTTTGCATCAGGTGGCCAAAGTATTAGAGTTAGCTTCAACATCAGTCCTTTCAATGAACAATCAGTACTGATCTCCTTTAGGATGGACTGGTTGGATCTCCTTGCAGTCCAAGGAAGAGTCTTCTCCAATACCACAGTTCAAAAACATCAATTCTTCGGTGCTCAGCTTTCTTTATAGTCCACCTCTCACTTCCATACATGACTACTGGAAAAAAACATAGCCTTGACTAGACAGACCTTTACTGACACAGTAATGTCTCTGCTTTTTAATATGCTGTCTAGGTTGGTCATGACTTCACTTCCAAGGAGTAAGCGTCTTTTAATTTCATGGCTGCAGTCATCAACTGCAGTGATTTTGGAGCCCCCCAAAATAAAGTCAGCCACTGTCTCCACTGTTTCTCCATCTATTTGCCATGAAGTGATGGGACCGGATGCTATTCTGAATGTTGAGCTTTAAGACAACTTTTTTTATATTCTTTTTCTAATTTCTTTTCCATTGTGGTTTCTTACAGGATATTGAATATAGTTTCCTATGCTACACAGTAGGACCTTGTCGTCCATCTATCATATATATAATGGTTTGCATCTGCCAGTCTTAAACTCCCAGTTCATCCTTTCTGCATCCCTCTTTCCATCAACAACCACAAGTCTGTTCTTGTCTGTGAGTCTGTTTCTGTTTAGCAGATACGTTTATTTGTGCCATATTTTGGGTTCCACATACAAGTGACATCATATGGTATTTGTCTTTCTCTTTCTGACTTACTTGGCATTCTTTTGGTATGCCTAAGTATTATACCATTGTGTGTGTATATATATACACGTGGTGGTTTAGCCGATAAGTGGTTTAGTCTGACTCTTGCAACCCCATGGACTGTAACCTGCAAGGTTCCTCTGTCCATAGGATTTTCCAGGCAAGAATACTGGAGTGTGCTGCCATTTCCTTCTCCAGGGGATCTTTCTAAACTATACATATATATGTGTGTGTGTGCATATATATACACACAAAATATATTTTCTTTGATTATTGAATAAGCTTTTCTTTGTTCCTTTTTTCACTCTTCTCCAGTGCCACATACCCATTCCCTGGGTTCATGATCCCCAGATATATTATCTGCACACAAGCTTTTGTCTCAGACTTCACCATATAGGGGATAATCTAGGATTACATAATGGATAAATTTTCAGATAAATATTATCAGAATGAGCCAGAAGAAAGAGAAACTCTGAATAAAAACTGATTATTTGAGAAAAAAGAATGGAACTGGAGGAATCAACCTGCCTGACTTCAGGCTATACTACAAAGCTACAGTCATCAAGACAGTATGGTATGGGCACAAAGACAGAAATATAGATCAATGGAACAAAATAGAAAGCCCAGAGATAAATCCACGCACCGATGGACAACTTAGCTTTGACAAAGGAGGCAAGAGTATACAATGGAGAAAAGACAATCTTTTTCACAAGTGGTGCTGGGAAAACTGGTCAACCACTTGTAAAAGAATGAAACTAGAACACTTTCTAACACCATACCAAAAAATAAACTCAAAATGGATTAAAGAACTAAATGTAAGACCAGAAACTAAAACTTGTAAAACTTGTTGTGGGCGAAATGACACAAAGACAAGACACACAAAAGACAGACAAAGACACAATTCCGGCCGGAGGAAAAAATTCTGTGCAAGCCCCCTTGCGGTTTATTTTATTACCCCAGTAGCTGGACACATACCAAAATCTAAGTAATGCATTCTTCTACCAAATAAGGACAAAAAGCCAAGCACATTTCAAGGATGGGAGGAACAGAGGGAGAAAGAGACCACAGCATGTTTACTAAGAAGCCTGTCCAGAACTCCAGCCTCTTCCTTATTTTTAAGGAGGGCATGTTCCCTCGTATGCGAGTGGACCATTAACCTTGGATATTGTGTGCAGGCTTCTTGGCAGAACATCCTGTTTGCAAGCATGCTCTGCCCAAGCAGAGAGTCCTGTTTGCAGGCACATCCCCGCTTCCTTAACCATTCTCTCTTGTGGTCACTGCCAGGCTCCTACAAAACTCCTAGAATAAAACATAGGCAAAACTCTCTCTGACATATATCATAGCAGGATCCTCTATGACTCACCTCCTAGAGTAATGGGAATAAAAGCAAAAATAAACAAAAGGGAACCAATTAAATTTAAAAGCTTTTGCACAATGAAGGAAACTATAAGCAAAGTGAAACGACAGCTTTCAGAATGGGAGAAAATACTAGCAAATAAAGCAACTGAAAAATAATTCATCTCAAAAATATACAAGCAACTCCTGCAGCGCCATTCCAGAAAAATAAAGGACCCAGTCAAAAATTGGGCCACAGAACTAAACAAATATTTCTCTGAAGAAGACATACAGATGGATAACAAACACATGAAAAGATGTTCGACATCACTCATTATCAGAGAAATGCAAATCAAAACCACAATGAGGTCCCAGTTCACGCCAGTCAGAATGGCTGCTATCCAAAAGTCTACAAGCAATAAATGCTGGAGAGGGTGTGGAAAAAAGGGAACCCTCTTACGCTGTTGGTGGGAATGCAAACTAGTAGAGCCACTATGAAGAACTGTGTAGAGATTCCTTAAAAAACTGGAAATAGAACTTCCATATGACCCAGCAATCCCACTGATGGGCATACACATGGAGGAAACCAGAATTGAAAGAGACAAGTGTACCCCAGTGTTCATCGCAGCACTGTTTATAAAGGCCAGGACATGGAAGCAACTTAGACGTCCATCAGCAGACGAATGGATAAGAAAACTGTGGTACATATACACCATGGAATACTACTCAGCTATTGGTCATAGCAAGCACAACTTTCAAGAACACAAGAGAAGATACTACACATGGACATCACCAGATGGTCAACACCAAAATCAGATTGATTATATTCTTTGCAGCCAAAGATGCAGAAGCTCTATACAGTCAGCAAAAACAAGATCAGGAGCTGACTGTGGCTAAGATCATGAACTCCTTATTGCCAAATTCAGACTGACATTGAAGAAAGTAGGGAAAACCACTAGACCATTCAGATATGACCTGAATCAAATCCCTTATACAGTGGAAGTGAGAAATAGATTTAAAGGACTAGACTTGATGGATAGAGTGCCTGATGAACTCTGGACGGAGGTTCGTGACATTGTAGAGGACACAGGGATCAAGACCATCCCCATGGAAAAGAAAAAAAAAAATGGCTGTCTGAAGAGGCCTTACAAAGAGCTGTGAAAAGAAGAGAAGCAAAAAACAAAGGAGAAAAGGAAAGATATAAGCATCTGAATGCAGAGTTCCAAAGAATAACAAGGAGAGATAAGAAAGCCTTCCTCAGAGAGAAATGCAAAGAAATAGAGGAAAACAACAGAACAGGAAAGACTAGAGATCTCTTCAAGAAAATTATAGATTCCAAGGGAACATATCACGCAAAGATGGGCTCGATAAAGGACAGAAATGGTATGGACCTAACAGAAGCAGAAGATATTAAGAAGAGGTGACAATAATACACAGAAGATCTGTACAAAAAAGATCTTCATGACCCAGATAATCACGATGGTGTGATCACTCACCTAGAGCCAGACATCGTGGAATGTGAAGTCAAGTGGACCTTAGGAAGCATCACTACAAACAAAGCTAGTGGAGGTGATGGAATTCCAGTTGAGCTACTTCAAATCCTGTAAGATGATGCTGAGTAAGTGCTGCACTCAATATGCCAGCAAATTTGGAAAACTCAGCAGTTGCCATAAGACTGCAGAAGGTCAGTCTTCATTCCAATCCCAAAGAAAGGCAATGCCAAAGAATGCTCAAACTACTGCACAATTGCACTCATCTTACATGCTAGTAAAGTCATGCTCAAAATTCTCCAAGCAGGTTTCAGCAATACGTGAACCGTGAACTTCCAGATGTTCAAGCTGGTTTTAGAAAAGGCAGAGGAACCAGAGTTCAAAGTACCAACATCCGCTGGATCATGGAGAAAGCAAGAGAGTTCCAGAAAAACATCTACTTCTGCTTCATTAACTATGCCAAATCCTTTGACTGTGTGGATCGCAATAATCTGTGGAAAATTCTGAAAAAGATGGGAATCCCAGAGCACCTGACCTGCATCTTGAGAAAACTGTTTGCAGGTCAAGAAGCAACAGTTAGAACTGGACATGGAACAACAGGCTGGTTCCAAATAGGAAAAGGAGTATGTCAAGGCTGTTAATTGTCACTCTGCTTATTTAACTTATATGCAGATTACATCATGAGAAACGCTGGGCTGGAAGAAGCACAAGCTGGAATCAAGATTGTCAGGAGAAATATCAATAACCTCAGATATGCAGATGATACCACCCTTATGGCAGAAAGTGAAGAGGAACTCAAAAACCTCTTGATGAAAGTGAAAGAGGAGAGTGAAAAAGTTGGCTTGTAGAGTCTTTAGGGTTTTCTGTGTAGAAGATCATGTCATCCGCAAACAGTGAGAATTTTACTTCTTCTTTTCCAGTTTGGGTTACTTTTATGTCTTTTTCTGCTCTGATTGCTTTGGCCAAAACTTCCAAAATATGTTGAATAGTAGTGCTGAGACTGGGCACTCTTGTCTTGTTCCTGACTTTAGGGGAAACGCTTTCAATTTTTCACCATTGAGGATAATGTCTGCTGTGGGTTTGTCAAATATAACTTTTATTATGTTGAGGAATGTTCCTTCTATTCCCACCTTCTGGAGGGTTTTTATCATAAATGAATGTTGATTTTTGTCAAAGGCTTTCTGTGCATCTATTGATATAATCATATGGTTTTTATTTTTTAATTTGTTTATGCGGTGTATTACATTGACTGATTTGCATATATGAAGAATCCTTGCATCCCTGGGATAAAGCCCACTTGGTCATGATGTAGGATGTTTTTAATGTGTTGTTGGATTCTGATTGCTAGGATTTTGTTAAGGATTTTTGCATCTATGTTCATCAGTGATATTGGCCTGTAGTTCTCTTTTTTTGTGACATCTTTGTCAGGTTTTGGTATTAGCGTGATGGTAGCCTCATAGAATGAGTTGGAAGTTTACCTTCCTCTTCAATTTTCTGGAAGATTTTGAGTAGGATAGGTGTTAGCACTTCTCTAAATTTTTGGTAGAGTTCATCTGTGAAGCCATCTGGACCTGGGCTTTTGTTTGCTGGAAGATTACTGATTACAGTTTCAATTTCTGTGCTTGTGATGGGTCTGTTAAGATTTTCTATCTCTTCCTGGTTCAGTTTTGGAAAGTTGTACTTTTCTAAGAAATTGTCCATTTCTTCCAAGTTGTCCATTTTATTGGCATATAATTTCTGATAGCAGTCTCTTACGATCCTTTGTATTTCTGTGTTGTCTGTTCTGATCTCTCCCTTTTAATTTCTAATTTTATTGATTTGGTTTTTCTCCCTTTGTTTCTTGATGAGTCTGGCTAGTGGTTTGTCAATTTTATTTACCCTCTCAAAGAACCAGCTTTTGGCTTTGCTAATTTTTGCTATGGTTTCTTTTGTTTCTTTTGCATTTATTTCTGACCTAATTTTTAAGATTTCTTTCCTTCTACTCACCCTGGGGTTCTTCATTTCTTCCTTCTCCAGTTGCTTTAGGTGTAGAGTTACGTTATTCAGTTGGCTTTTTTCTTGTTTCTTGAGGTATGTCTGTATTGCTATGAACCTTCCCCTTAGCACTGCTTTTACAGTGTCCCACAGGTTTTGGGTTGGTGTGCTTTCATTTTCATTCATTTCTATGCATATTTTGATTTCTTCTATGATTTGTTGGTTATTCAGCAGTGTGTTTTTCAGCCTCCATATGTTGGAATTTTTAATAGTTTTTCTCCTGTAATTGAGATCTAGTCTTACTGCATTGTGGTCAGAAAAGATGCTTCGAATGATTTCAATTTTTTTAAATTTACCAAGGCTAGATTTATGGCCCAGGATGTGATCTATCCTGGAGAAGGTTCCATGTGTGGTTGAGAAGAAGGTGAAATTCATTGTTTGGGGTGAAATGTCCTATAGATATCTCTTAGATCTAACTGGTCTATTGTATCATTTAACGTTTGTGTTTCTTTGTTAATTTTCTGTTTAGTTGATCTATCCATAGGTGTGAGTGGGGTATTAAAGTCTCCCACTATTATTGTGTTATTGTTAATTTCCTCTTTCATACTTGTTAGTAATTGTCTTACATATTGCAGTGCTCCTATGTTGGGAGTTTATATATTTATAATTGTTATATCTTCTTCTTGGATTGATCCTTGATCATTATGTAATGTCCTTCTTTGTCTCTTTTCACAGCCTTTGTCTTAAAGTCTATTTTATCTGATATGAGTATTGCTACTCCTGCTTTCTTTTGGTCTCTATTTGCGTGGAATATCGTTTTCCAGCCCTTCACTTTTAATCTGTATGTGTCCCTCATTTTGAGGTGGGTCTCTTGTAGACAACATATATAGGGGTCTTGCTTTTGTATCCATTCAGCCAGTCTTTGTCTTTTGGTTGGGGCATTCAACCCATTTACATTTAAGGTAATTATTGACAAGTATGATCCTTTTGCCATTTACTTTATTGTTTTGGGTTCGAGTTTATACACTCATTCTGTGTTTTCTATCTAGAGAAGGTCCTTTAGCATTTGTTAGAGGGCTGGTTTGGTGATGCTGAATTCTCTCAGCTTTTGCTTGTCTGTAAAGCTTTTGATTTCTCCTTCATATTTCAATGAGATTCTTGCTGTGTACAGTAATCTGGGCTGTAGGGTATTTTCTTTCATCACTTTAACTATGCCCTGCCATTCCCCCTGGCCTGAAGAGTTTCTATTGAAAGATCAGCTGTTATCCTTATGGGGATCCCCTTGTGTGTTATTTGTTGCTTTTCCCTTGCTGCTTTTAATATTTGCTCTTTTCGTTTGATCTTTGTTAATTTGATTAATATGTGTCTTGGGGTATTTCGCCTTTGGTTTATCCTGTTTGGGACCCTCTGGGATTCTTGGACTTGGGTGATTATTTCCTTCCCCATTTTAGGGAAATTTTCAACTATTATCTCCTCAAGTATTTTCTCATGGTCTTTCTTCTTGTTTTCTTCTTCTGGGACTCTTATGATTCGTATTGGGGCATTTGACATGGTCCGAGAGGTCTCTGAGATTGTCCTCATTTCTTTTAATTAGTTTTTCCTCTCTGCTTCACTTATTTCTAACATTCTATCTTCTAACTCACTTATTCTATCTTCTGCCTCTGTTATTCTACAGTTGGTTCCCTCCAGAATGCTTTTGATCTCATCTATTGCATTATTCATTGTATATTGACTCTTTTTTATTTCTTCTAGATCCTCATTGAACCTTTCTTGCATCTTCTCAATCCTTTTCTCCAGGTTATTTATCTGTAACTCCAACTTGTTTTCAAGATTTTGGATCAATTTCCCTATCATTATTCGGAATTCTTTATCAGGTAGGTTCCCTATCTCTTCCTCTTTTGCTTGGGTTGGTAGGCATTTATCCTGTTCCTTTATTTGCTGGGTATTTCTCTGCCTCTTCATCTTGCTTATATTGCTGTGTTTGGGGTGGTCTTTTCATCTTGGAAGTTTGTGGAGTTCTCTTTATTGTGGAGTTTCCTTGCTATAGGTGAGGTTGGACGGGTGACTTGTCAAGGTTCTCTGGTTAGGGAAGCTTCTGTCAGTGTTCTGGTGGGTGGAGCTGGATTTCTTCTCTTTGGAATGCAATGAAGTGTCCAGTAATGAGTTATGAGATGTCAATTGGTTTGGAGTGACTTTGGGCAGCCTGTATATTGAAACTCAGAGCTATGTTCCTGTGTTTCTGGAGAATTTGTGTGGTATATCTTGCTCTGGAACTTGTTGACCCTTGGGTGGTGCTTCATTTCAGAGTAGGTATGGAGGCATTTGATGAGCTCCTATTGAATAATGTTCCCTAGAGTCAGGAGTTCTCTGGTGTTCTCAGGATTCGGACTTAAGCCTCTTGCCTCTGATTTCAGTCTTATTCTTGCAGTAGCCTCTAGACTTCTCCATCTGTCATTTCCAAGGTGGTTCCCTCTGTTTTAGCTTCTGTTTGCTGGTCTCTTCAGTTCCTAATTTCTGCCGTGACACTAGGGGGTGGTGGTGGACACTGTTTAAGGCTCACTAGTTCAGTCCTGTTCTGGGAAGGAGTAATGCTGCAGACAAGTATCTCCGGCATCTGTGGGGAGTGCTTGCAGTTTCTCGGGCACACTGGGTTTGCCCCTACTCACGGTGTTTGTGCTGTCCCAGTCTACACTGCACAGGCTCTAGGTTGCTCTGTCGGGAACTGTTTGAGGCCGGCGCTGGGTTGCAGGCAGCTCCCAGGTCTAAACCACTCAGGTTCAGGTACTTTGGTACTCCACAAAGGTGGAGATTTGTTTGGGCCTGCATTTTGTGCCCTCCCCTGGTCCAAGCAGCTCTGGTGACCAGGTGTTTGGCGAGCGCGGTCGCTGCGACTTATCGCCTCCCCAGTCCCTCCTGCTCAGTTTTCTGGGTGTACAGCCGGCGCACCTTTGCAGGCAGATGTCGACTGGCCAGAAACCCATGAAGTCTTGGTTAGCAAGGAAGCCTGCCTGCAGTTTGGTATCGGATGCCTTTCTGGCACCACGATTGCCCCCTTCTAGCTCTGGCTGCCCTCCCCTTCCTGTCTCTTCAGGGAATGGGCCATCCGCAGCCGTCAAACTCTGCTCAGTCCTTTGTTCTGTGAGCGGAACTGGCAGAGTCTTAGGTTAGAGCTTTTGCCCTTTTCGTGGGGTAGCTCTCCCACAGTCTGCTTTGCTATCCCCAGTTAGTTCTCTCAGATTGCTCTGGGGCATTCAGGCCCAGTCCTTTCTCTAAGCAGTTCAGCTGGCTCCTCCCTGCTCAGCCCCCGCTTGCTAATGGCGGATGCAGGCGTCTGTGCTGCTTCTTCACTGGGAGTTACCGTTTGGCGGGTAATCTGTGGGTTTTAATAATATCTTTCTTTTCCCTTCCTGTTATGTGGCCCTCTGAGTTTCCAAGGCTCTCCACAGAGTTGCCAGTGAGAGTGTTTCCTGGTGTTTGGAAACTTCTCTCTTTTTTAAACCTCCCTTCCCAGGACAGAGCTCTGTCCCAACTTCTTTTGTCTCTCTTTTTATGTTTTAAGTTTTTTTGCTACCTCCTTTTGAAGACAATGGGCTGCTTTTCTGGGTGCCTGATGTCCTCTGATGGCCTTCAGAAGTTGTTTTGTGGAATTTACTCAGTGTTCAAATGTTCTTTTGATGAATTTGTGGGGGAGAAAGTGGTCTCGCTGTCCTATTCCTCCACCATCTTTTTCCCTCTCCCATTAATAATTTTTAAAGTTTCAGGTGTTAATATTGCCATTGCCCCAGTTGTTCTTAGAAAGTGTGGCCACCCACTTGGAATTACATCTAATTCTCTGCTTAGATAAGCAATAGTTTGCTGGTGAGGCCCTGGGGGTTGTGTCAAAACTCCCAAGACCATACCTTTTCTCTCAGTGATAAACAAATTAAATTCTGACCCTGTGGGCAAGCTCAGGAGCTTGCAGGAGAGCAGTCTGAAGAACCTTAAAATCCTTTTTAGTTTCTGGAGACCAAACCAGTTTGTCAGTTTGGGCCTGCTGAGTCTCAGATATAAGTCTATATAAAGGCTGGGCAAGTTCCCCAAAACCCGGAATCCAAATGTGGCAGCAGCCTGTGATTCCCCAAAATCCTCTCAACTGTCTTAAAGTCATAGGTAAGGGATGATTTATTATAGGTTTAATTATCTCGGGGCCTATGGCCCTAGTCAGCTCTGATATGATTAGGCACAGATATCTAACTGTTAGATATTGACAAAGGTGAGCCTTTTCTTTTGATGCCTTTAACCGCAGCCTGCCAGAAAGTTTAAGAAATCTGAGGCTTATGAACAAGCTTCCCGTGTCTCAGCACAGAGCAGATATCATCTACATATTGTAGTACCACTGCTTCAGAGCTATTAAAATTTTGTAGATCCCGTGACAGACTTTGTCCAGATAAGTGAGGGCTGTCATGAAATCCCTGGGGCAAAACTTTCTAGGTTAACTGACAAGCTGCCTGCTTAGGGTCTTCCAAGTCAAATAAAAGTTGACTTTCCTCTGCCAAAGGTACTGAATAGAAGGTATCTTTTAAATCAATGAAATAAAGTGAAGTCACTCAGTCATATCTGACTCTTTGTGACCTCATGGATTGTAGCCTACCAGGCTTCTTGGTCCATGGGATTTTCCAGGCAGGAATGGAGTGGGTTGCCATTTCCTTCTCGAGGGCATCTTCCCAACCTAGGGATCGAACCTGGGTCTCCTGCATTGTAACAGACACTTTTATCATCTGAGCCACCAGGAAAGTCTTAAATCAATGACAGAAATATTTGGCTCATTCAGGAATTTCAGATAATAGAGTATAAAGATTAGGCACCATGGGGTGTAAAGGAAATACAACCTCATTTATTATTCGTAAATCTTGAACTAGTCTCCATTTACCATTTGATTTCTTTATACCCAAAATAGGAGTGTTGCATGGACTGTAACAGGGAATTAATAGCCCCTGCTCCTTTAAATTTTCAATGATGGGTGTTAACCCTTCCTTCACCTCAGGTTTCAGTGGATACCGCTTCTTATGTGGAAATAAGTGCGAATCTTTGAGCTTGACAACTACAGGAATAGCATTTTGTGCTCGACCCACAGATTTTCCATCAGCCCACTCTCTAGGATTTACATTTTTTCAGTTAAAGGGAAAGAAAGGGAGGGCTCCATATTCCTGAAAACAGGCATGGACCTTGCTCAGTATATCTCTCCCCACAAGTGGTGAGGGAGACTCAGGCACGATCAGAAACTTGTGTGAAAGTAGCACAGAGTCCCAGTTACAACTTAAACAACAACTGAAATAATACCTTTTGACTCACCCAGACAGTCACACTATGGAAGCGGATCAGGAAGAAAGTGGGCCAGGGGCTTCAGTAAGCACAGAGAAAGTTGCCCAAGTGTCTAAAAGGAAATTGGTAGATTGACCCCCCACAGTTATTGATATCCGGGGTTCCTCAGTTGTAATTAGGACGGGAGCTTGTGTGGGGACCCCCGGGCACTTTCAGTCCTGATTGTCTTGAGAGTCCAACCTCTGAAACCTATGCCTCTGGGGGCAATCTCTCCTCCAGTATGGTCCCTTGCAGATCCGACATGGAGCAGGGGTCGGTCTAGATGCCTGAGGACAATCCCGCTTAAGGTGCCCTTCATTTCCACAGTAATAGCAAGCCCATCCGTTTTCACCTGGGTTCCTCTGGGCATTTTTCTCAGGCTGTTTAAGAATGGTTCTTACAGCTACTACAAGGGTTTCCACCTATTCCTTTGTCTTTTTCTGCCTTTGTTTATTTTCCTTATGTTCCCTACCATAATAGACTGTTTGAGCCAGTTGCAACAGATTATCTAAAGACTGATTTGGTCTATACACCTATTTTAATAGCTTACAGTGGATATCTGGAGCTGATTGAGTGAGTTTTGGGATCAATCTCCGTGAATTTGTGAAGGTCTTCTCTCAGTCTATCTAGGAATTTCTCAGGAGCTTCCTTCTCCTCCTGTCCTTTGTTTGCCAATTTGGCATAGTTTAGTCTTAGCGTTTGCTTGCCTGAGTCCTTCAAGAATACATCTGACAAAATGACTCTGACCCCATCTTCCTTTAGCCATGTTATAGTCACAGTCTGGTTCTACAGTTGGGACCACCTGATTCCCAGTGGGGAGGGTGGCTATCTCGTCCTCTGACTTCCCTACTGATTCATTACCAAGCCATTTATCTCCATAAGCAACTGCTTTCCCAAAAACTCGAGTTTTTGAGTCAGGAGTCAGCCTTTGTCCCAAGATATACATCACATACTTCCATGTAAGCCCATAAAGTAGAGTAATACCTTTCAAAAATCTAATATATTTTTCTGGGTCCTCTAAATAGTCCCCCAGATCCTCCTTGATCCTTTGTATTTCTTGATAAGAAGAGGGCTTATTAACTCTCATAGACTGATTATTTCTCCTGGTGGGTGCTTCATGAAGAGGCAACAGATTGTGTGGCTGTTCCTCAGCCTCTCTGTCTGCTCTGCATATATGATTCCAGGGATAGATTGGAGAAACCTGCTTTTCTTTATCTCTTTGTCTCCTGTTCTCCATCTCATCTTGTATTTCACCCTTAGTTTTTGTTTTCTGAGCCTCTCTTACTTCATGGTCTGAGTTTCTATTGAAACCAGAGTATTCTGAGTTCGTACTAAGACAGGGGTTGTTTGGGCCTCCACTTGGGCAGTTTGAATCTCAATTTGAGTTTCTACTGAGACCAAGGCAACCCTTTTTTGGGGGGTTCTCTGACTTTCAGTTTGCTCAGTTTGGAACCCCAGGTATGGGGGCAAACTAGGAGGAAAGGAGGGAACTGAAGGTTTCACACCCAAATCGATACCCTTAGGACATAAGTCTGGCATATTTTGCAAAGAGAAAGGGCAACACATATGTTACTTCTACCCATTTCCCTTGTTTTCTACAGAACTGCTCTAATTGTAAAACAGTATTATAATTAAGAGACCCTACAACTGGCTACCGTTTGCCATCCTCCAATGGATACCGTGGCCATGTAGTATCAAATAGGAAGACCAGGTGTGTCTTCTTCAAGCTCTGGGGATGAAATATATCCCAGTTTTTCAGGATACGGTTCAAAGGAGTGAGGCTGGAATTGTTAGCTCCCATCTGTAAGAGAGGAAAAAAGCAACATGCAGCATCTTTCTACTGGAGACATCCCTCTCTGCTCTAGATGGGGGTGTAGACAGACTTTACACCAAAGCTTTCCTTCCCTGGTCAGACTTAGTCTGTCCCTTACCAATGCAGGCGTCTTACTCATCCCTCCCAGTTCTACCACCGAGGTGGGTTGGAAATGCACCAGGGGTAGACCTGATGGCATTCCTGACTGCTGTCCAGTTCCTCACCATTAAAACCTTGCTTGCCTCTGATGCCACCCAGGGTGCAATCAGAGTAACCTTCCAGAATGCCTCCCAAGCTAAGACTACTGGATAAAACATTCGTCACTTGAGTGCCTGTGCATGACCCTGAATATGTTCCTGACTACGATAAGACCGGTACAACATAAAACTGAGATGTTCCTTCCAAGTGTCGCCACACCAGTATAAGTGGTAGCAAAAGAGATGGTGAAGGGATGGCTAGTGAGGAAAAATTGATAGGGCCAGTCCTTCAAGTTCATTCCCACAGATTCCACAGAAATAATATCTAGGGAGTTTGGGACCAACGCCTTTGGAAAGCCTCCTCTGGTCCACTAACAGCTAGCATTACCAAAGGAAGAAACCCATTGCACTTCCAGTCTGAGTAACTTTAACCAGAGATCTCTTGGAGCTAGAGCTCCATCTAGCTTCTGAACTTTCAATTCCTAGCAAGGCTAGGTGCTTCCTGACTACCAATCCAAGTTTGGGACCTAAGTAACGGTACACCAGAACAGCATAGATCACAAGTCCCTTGAAAGTCTATGATCTGACATATTAGGCTAGTAGTTCTAGTTCCCAAGAAGTTATGAAATGAAGTTATGAAAGAGACCAGAAAGTTTGACCTAGAAAGGAGAGTTTGGTCCACATGCTTTGCCCATTTCTGGTTGGTCCCTGAAGGAGACGTTGGGTGAATCTTGGCATTGGCAAGTTGGTATAAACCCCTGAAAGGTTTCTTCCATAAGTTGTATGAGATTACCACGGAACCTCAGAGCAGGGCTCCTCACTTGCTTCATGCACGGCGTGTCTTCATTCACATAAGCACACTGTAAGGTTAGTAAAGTACAGAAGAAAACGTGTTCACTAGGAGAACAAAGAACTAGAACTCCAAGCATCCTTCCCTTGTCTGGGAAGTATCCTAGATGAGCCCCCAAGATGAAAGGCTATTTCTGAACCATGAAAGATGTCGGGATTCTTGGCCTCTGGAGGAGAAGAATTCAATCCGGGGCCAGAGATGAGGCTTGATCACTCAGAGCTTTTGTGTAATAAAGTTTTATTAAAGTATAAAAGAGATAGAGAAAGCTTCTGACACAGACATCAGAAGGGAGGCAGAGAGTGCCCACCTTGCTAGTGTTAGCAATGAAGTTATATATATATATATATATATATATATACCTGTTAATTAGTTATTACAATGAATCCAAAGAATGTCTGGAGGTTGTAAAGATTTTACTAGACACACTACTATAATTTACATTTTAAGATAACAGGATAAGCCAGAAGGTTTTCAGGAAGGAGGAACAGTCTTCAAGCAGGATACATTGTTGTTGTATAATCCCTGGTATAGAGTTTAACCTGAGTTGTGTAAATGATTAAGACTAAGTCGGAGGAGGCCTTACAAATACCTGTGAAAATAAGAAAAGCGAAAAGCAAAGGAGAAAAGGAAAGATATAAGCATCTGAATGCAGAGTTCAAAAGAATAGCAAGGAGAGATAAGAAAGCCTTCCTCAGGGATTAATGCAAAGAAATAGAGGAAAACAACAGAATAGGAAAAACAAGAGATCTCTTCAAGAAAATTAGAGTTTTCAAGGGAACATTTCATGCAAAGATGGGTTCGATAAAAGACAGATGGTATGGACCTAACAGAAGCAGAAGATATTAAGAAGAGGTGGCAAGAATACACAGAAGAACTGTACAAAAAAGATCTTCATTACCAAGATAATCACGATGGCGTGATCACTTACCTAGAGCCAGACATCTTGGAATGTGAAGTCAAGTGGGCCTTAGAAAGCATCACTACAAACAAAGCTGGTGGAGGTGATGGAATTCCAGTTGAGCTATTTCAAATCCTGAAAGATGATGCTGTGAAAGTGTTGCACACAATATGCCAGCAAATTTGGAAAACTCAGCAGTGGCCACAGGACAGGAAAGGTCAGTCTTCATTCCAATCCCAAAGAAAGGCAATGCCAAAGAATGCTCAAACTACCACACAATTGCACTCATCTCACATGCTAGTAAATTCATGTTCAAAAGTCTCCAAGCAAGACTTCAGCAATATGTGAACCGTGAACTCCCAGATGTTCAAGCAGGTTTTAGAAAAGGCAAAGGCAACAGAGATCAAATCTCCAACATCTGCTGGATCATGGAGACAGCAAGAGAGTTCCAGAAATACATCTATTTCTGCTTCATTGACTATGCCAAAGCCTTTGACTGTGTCAATCACAATAAACTGTGGAACATTCTGAATCAGACAGGAATACCAGAGCACCTGACCTGCCTCTTGAGAAACCTGTATGCAGGTCAGGAAGCAACAGTTAGAACTGGACATGGAACAACAGACTTGTTCCAAATAGAAAAAGGAGTGCATCAAGGTTGTATATTGTCACCCTGCTTATTTAACTTATATGCAGAGTACATCATGAGGAACGCTGGGCTGGAAGAAGCACAAGCTGGAATCAAGATTGCTGGGAGAAATATCAATAACCTCAGATATGCAGATTACACCACCCTTATGGGAGAAAGTGAAGAGGAACTAAAAAGCCTTTTGAGGAAAGTGAAAGAGGAGAGGGAAAAGGTTGGCTTGAAGCTCAACATTCAGAAAACAAAGATCATGGCATCTGGTCCCATCTCTTCATGGGAAATAGATGGGGAATCAGTGGAAACAGTGTCAGACTTTATTTTTTTGGGCTCAAAAATCACTGCAGATGCTGATTGCAGCCATGAAATTAAAAGACGCTTACTCCTTGGAAGGAAAGTTATGACCAACCTTGATAATATGTTAAAAAGCAGAGACATTGCTTTGCCAACAAAGGTCCGTCTAGTCAAGGCTATGGTTTTTTCCGTGGTCATGTATGGATATGAGAGTTGGACTGTAAAGAAAGCTGATCGCCAAAGAATTGATGCTTTTGAACTGTGGTGCTGGAGAAGACTCTTGAGAGTCCCTTGGACTGCAAGGAGATCCAACCAGTCCATTCTAAAGGAGATCAGTCCTGGGTGTTCATTGGAAGGACTGATGCTAAAGCTGAAACTGCAATACTTTGGCCACATCATGAGATGAGTTGACTCACTGGAAAAGACTCTGATTCTTGGAAGGATTGGGGGTGGGAGGAGAAGGGGACGACAGAGAATGAGATGGCTGGATGATATCACCGATTCGATGGACGTGAGTTTGACTGAACTCTGGGAGTTGATGATGGACAGGGAGGCCTGGCGTGCTGTGATTCATGGAGTCACAAAGAGTCGGACACGACTGAGCAACTGAACTGAACTGAACTGGGCTGAAGTAATGCAGATAAAAGTAGTTAGTCTTTTCCTCCTCCTTGAGAATCCCAGACCCTTATCTCCACTTCGAGAGCACCATTCCCCTTTCTCTTTCTGGGAGATCCTGGACTTCTTATCAATCTGCCTAGGAACTGACTCTTCCATATATATCATCTATCTACCTCCATTCCATTCAGTCACTCATTCGTGTCCGACTCTTTGCAACCCCATGAATCACAGCACGCCAGGCCTACCTGTCCATCACCAACTCCCGGAGTTCACTCAAACTCATGTCCATCGAGGCGGTGATGCCATCCAGCCATCGCATTCTCTGTCATCCCCTTCTCCTCCCTCCCCCAATCCCTCCCAGCATCAGAGACTTTTCCAGTGAGTCAACTCGTCGCATGTGGTGGAAAAAGTATTGGAGTTTCAGCTTTAGCATCAGTCCTTCCAATGAACATCCAGGATTTTTCTCCTTTAGAATGGACTGGATACCTACCTACAAAAAAATCCCAGTGATTTACCAAAAGACATATATTTATTATATAGTTATTTATAATCATGAAGAATTGATAATAGCTTAAATAGCCTACAGTAGGCCATTGCTTAAATGCCTTATGGTTCATTTATACTATGGCATTTTGTGTAACTATTTGAAATTGTAATTATATCTACTCACGGGAAAAATTTCCATGTCTGAAGTGGGAAAAAACATGCTAAGATTCCATGTGTACACCTTATAAAACCTGCACGCATGCACATGTACACACATACACACACACGCACACAATGTACATATACTGGAGGAAAATACAGTAAAATGTTAATACTTGTAATATATCAATTTTAGGATAATGGTTTTAATAATATTATTTGTTCTTTTCTAATATTCCAAATTTTCTAGAATGAATATGTATGTTTTTAAACAGAGAAAAAATTTGCTCCTAAAATATCAATATGATCCTTATCTAATACATCTACAGTGGGGGCATACCCTGCACTTCACATTGCCATTTACTGTTTTTTATTTAGTCAGCTATCAAAGATAATATCAACAATATCAACTATAATAACAAATGACTGGCTGGATTAGTATACAATCCAGAACTGCATATGGGGCACGTAAATCAGACCCATTTTTCTCATTGTGTATCTTCTTTTGCCTAAATAATGCTGCTAAATATCTTGAGCCCATTAACACTTTAAGGCTATAAAGAGTGGTAAAATTCTCTCATTCCTTTTTCCCTCTTAATTTATTAACAGGAAAGGAAATGAAATTTATTTGGTATTCAGTGAGAGTGTCAGTCGTTTCTGGGGAAAAGAGGATGATAGTGGACTAAATTGCTGTGTCTTTTAAAGTTGAGTAAAATTATTCTCAAAAGGCTATGCTTGAATATTTTAATCGCTAGCTAGTATTCTTGCTATAATCAACTAGATATTGGAATAGCCCTTTATGGTTCCATGAATTATTGGAAATTGTCTAACTGCTTGATTAAAATAACTAGTAAGATTTGTGGAGATTATATAAAGCACTTAGAGAAATCTTCCTTATAAAAAAGAGAAAAACATTTTGAATGCTTAATATTATTAATAATGACATTTGTTTATTATATTTACAAATATCTTTTAAAATATGATAATCCATGTAAAACAGCTATTCTTATCTATTACTCTTTGGGATATGGCATACAATGAATATTGGGAAAGCAATCTAATTTAGACTATAAGCATTTAAGAAATGGTGATAACATATAGTAAGTAATGTCTTATTTATCTAGCATGGGGATTTCAGTTAATGTAATCTTATCTACTTTCATACTCAAAGTTTTATGGCTTTTTTTTTTCATTTAAAAAATCTTTTTACAATATAATGTTCACTGACCAAGTTGAGTTTATCACTAAGGAGTAATCTCATAATTTTGGCTTAAAATTTTTGACTCCTAGTTACCCCACTAACATAAGTTTTCTTTGAGGGAAATTTTATGCTTTATCCCTTTTAGTACATAGCACAGTTAACATATAATATTCACTTAATAAATGTTTAATGAATAAAAATGCCTTTTTTATATTCATGGAATGAAGCAGGGCAAAGGCTAATAGAGTTTTGTCAAGAGAATGCACTGGTCATAGCAAACACCGTCTTCCAACAACACAAGAGAAGACTCTACACATGGACATCACCAGATGGTCAACACCGAAATCAGATTGATTATATTCTTTGCAACCAAAGATGGAGAAGCTGTATACAGTTAGCGAAAACAAGACCAGGAGCTGACTGTGGCTCAGATCATGAACTCCTTATTGCCAAATTCAGACTTAAATTGAAGAAAGTAGGGAAAACCACTAGACCATTGAGATATGACCTCAATCAAATCCCTTATGATTATACAGTGGAAGTGAGAAATAGATTTAAGGGACTAGATCTGATAGATAGAGTGCCTGATGAACTCTGGACGGAGGTTCGTGACATTGTACAGGAGAAAGGGACCAAGACCATCCCCATGGAAAAGAAATGCAAAAGAGCGAAATGGCTGTCTAAGGAGGCCTTACAAATAGCTGTGAAAAGAAGAGAGGTGAAAAGCAAAGGAGAAAGGGAGAGTTATAAGCATCTGAATGCAGAGTTCCAAAGAATAGCAAGGAGAGATAAGAAAGACGTCCTCAGTGATCAATGCAAAGAAATAGAGAAAAACAACAGAATAGGAAAAACAAGAGACCTCTTCAAGAAAATTAGAGATTCCAAGGGAACATTTCATGTAATGATGGGCTCGATAAAGTACAGAAATGGTATGGACCTAAAAGAAGCAGAAGATATTAAGAAGAGGTGGCAGGAATACACAGAAGAACTGTACAAAAAAGATCTTCACGACCAAGATAGTCACGATAACATGATCACTGACCTAGAGCCAGACATCTTGGAATGTGAAGTAAAGTGGGCCTTAGAAAGCATCACTACGAACAAAGCTAGTGGAGGTGATGGAATACCAGTTGAGCTATTTCAAGTCTTGAAAGATGATGCTGTGAAAGTGCTGCACTCAATATGCCAGCAGATTTGGAAAACTCAGCAGTGGGCACAGGACTGGAAGAGGTCAGTCTTCATTCCAATCCCAAAGAAAGGCAATGCCAAAGAATGCTCAAACTACTGCATAATTGCACTCATCTCACACGCTAGTAGAGTCATGCTCAAAATTCTCCAAGCCAGGCTTCAGCAGTATGTAAACCATGAACTCCCAGATGTTCAGACAGGTTTTAGAAAAGGCAAAGGCAACAGAGATCAAATTGCTAACATCCTCTGGATCATGGAGAAAGCAAGAGAGTTTCAGAAAAACATCTATTTCTGCTTCATTGACTATGCCAAAGCCTTTGACTGTGTCGATCACAATAAACTGTGGAACATTCTGAAAGAGATGGGAATACCAGACCACCTGACCTGCCTCTTGAGAAACCTGTATGCAGGTCAGGAAGCAACAGTCAGAACTGGACATGGAACAACAGACTGGTTCCAAATAGGAAAAGGAGTACGTCAAGGTTGTATATTGTCACCTTGCTTATTTAACTTATATGCAGAGTACATCATGAGGAACGCTGGGCTGGAAGAAGCACAAGCTGGAATCAAGATTGCCGGGAGAAATATCAATAACCTCAGATATGCAGATGACACTACCCTTATGGCAGAAAGTGAAGAGGAACTCAAAAGCCTCTTGATGAAAGTGAAAGAGGAGAGTGAAAAGGTTGGCTTGAAGCTCAACATTCAGAAAACAAAGTTCATGGCATCTGGTCCCATCACTTCATGGGAAATAGATGGGGAATCAGTGAAAACAGTGTCAGACTTTATTTTTTTGGTCTCCAAAATCACTGCAGATGCTGATTGCAGCCATGAAATTAAAAGACGCTTGCTCCTTGGAAGGAAAGTTAAGACCAACCTTGATAGTATATTAAAAAGCAGAGACATTACTTTGCCAACCAAGGTCCTTCTGGTCAAGGCAATTGTTTTTCCAGTGGTCATGTATGGATGTGAGAGTTGGACTGTGAAGAAAGTTGATCGCCGAAGAATCGATGCTTTTGAACTGTGGTGTTGGAGAAGACTCTTGAGAGTCCCTTATACTGCAAGTAGATCCAACCAGTCTATTCTAAAGGAGATCAATCCTGGATGTTCATTGGTGGGACTGATGCTAAAGCTGAAACCGCAATACTTTGGCCACCTCATGCGACGAGTTGACTCACTGGAAAAGACTCTGATGCTGGGAAAGGTTGGGGGCGGGAGGAGAAGGGGACGATGGAGAATGAGATGGCTGGATGGCATCACCGACTCTGTGGACATGAGTTTGTGTGTACTCCGGGAATTGGTGATGGACAGGGAGGCCTGGAGTGCTGTGATTCATGGGATCACGGAGAGTCGGACACGACTGAATGACTGAACTGAACTGAACTGAACTGAATGCTGTTCATTGCTGTTATGCCTTATAGGGGTCTGCTATTTTTCCTTCTAATCTGATTTATGTTATTTCATTTATATTTCTGTGCCTATTAAGTACAAGATTCTATTTAAAAACTTTAAGAGATACAAACATGAGCAACAGGTGGAACTTTCCCCTCAAGGAGCTTATAAAGCTCCCTTTTTAGTTGGAGCAGCTGGGAATATAAGACGTGTGTTAAAAAAACCTATAATAAAAGCATGTGTTAAGTGTCAAACACTAGTGAAAAACTGGACAAATCAAATAATTTTTTTCCAATCCTCTTTACCTTGATCTTTCTGCAACCTCCATGGGGCTTTAAAGGATGGAGAAACCATTCTTTATAGAACATAAATGAAGCAACTGACATTTTGGGGAATAGAATAAGTTAGACCTCGATCCTGCCGGCAAAGATCTTCCAGGTTGGTGACGAAGATAACACATTTACATAAATAACTGGAATAATAAGGAAAAATTTTAAGTGTCATGAGATAAGAACAGATAATAATCTTTGGGAACTTAGAGGAAGGAGAGCTCATTTTTAATTTTATTCTTATGAAATAAGTATGTGCTTTCTGACAACTGGACTCTTAGACATCTTTTTTCTTTTTATAAACGTTTGTGGCTTTTTTTCCCTTAAAGGTTGAAGTTCCTAGAAGTCTGTTCTTTGGAGGGGTGGCATGTAACTCTGTAAGTCTTTTTGGGAAAGGGATACATTTAAATACAGAGACAGAGAAATAAAAGAAAAAAGAAATCTAAGAGCAGAGGGATATACGCTTGGTAAAAATACGATTTCGTCAATGACTGGGGGGAGATGAGTCCTGGAGGTGTAAACAATTACTTCTTAACCTGTATTTGAAGAGCAAAAAAAAAAAAAAATCAATATAGGTGTAGCTGATATATAAAACCAATGTGATCAATTTTGTATTTCATATGGAAGTTTTGTTTCATTGTTTTGTAGTTATCATTCATGGTTCTGTTCTCTGTATGAGATTCTGTAGTTCAGGAAGCATACAGGAAGACAAAAGCAGTAAACTATGAACATTTTAGACTAGGCAGGTCAAAAGAGTATGAAGATCAGATCTTTCTGCTAAGATGGCAGCCCACAAATGGACTGAAAGCAGGTTACTTTGCTTCATTGTCAGGAATTATCCCCTGAAGATAAGACTTTTCTGAGGGAGGGTGGTACTTTGAGGGGAAGAATTGGTCAGGCTGGCTATTATCTGTGCAGAAGGAGTGAGCTTTGCAAAAGCAACATCTGGCACAATTAAACTTGACTGTCAAGGTAGAGCCAACAGTGAAGGATAAGAACGTAATAAAATTTTATTCATGTAGGCAGAACCACTCTACCAGAAATAACAAAGCAAACCGGAAGAAAGGTAATGTGAATATAATTCAGTCTGTAAAGTCATCAGGACTGGCATGCTACATTATTTTGGGAAATTTCAAAATTCTATGTGACATAGCCTTTTCCTCAACAAATTCACATTGCTAAAAGTTAAAGGTGTTATTGCAAGGAATGATATTGATGGATATTAATGCTGTTGGTTTATGAAAAAAATACACATATAAAGGTAGACCAGCAATGGTCACAGACTGGGGATTGTACATTTCAATGCACTGCAGTGTCCACTGTCTGTTCCTTGTATTGAGGATATAAATACTTATCTGTTAGCATGGTGAGGTCTCTTCATTCAGATAGGTATCAACAATGAACTTAAAAGTAATGTTAGTTCAGTTCAGTTCAGTTGCTTAGTTGTGTCTGACTCTTTGTAACCCCATGGACTGCAGCACACGAGGCCTCCCTGTCCATCACCAACTCCAGGAGTTTACTCAAACTCATATCCATTGAGTTGGTGATGTCATCCAACCATCTCATCCTCTGTCGTCCCTGTCTCCTCTTGCCTTAAATCTTTCCCAGAATCAGAGTTTTTTCAAATGAGTCAGTTCTTCGCATCAGGTGGCCAATTTATTTATTTTTGCCTTTTGAATAATGGTTGACAATTGAGTATTATAATTATTTTAATGCATCGGAAAATTGTAAAATAATAGCTTTAATACAAAAGTCCTCTTTTCTTTTGACATTTTGAACACTTGAAGGGTAGTGGTAAAATAGATCATCCTTGACTGAATACATCCAAGTTATTGCACACTTTCTTTCTTTCCTTTTTTAATTGATTCTCTGTGTTGAGGTTGCTTGAAAATTATATTTATAGCCTTAAGAAACTTTAAAACTTTGCCACTTTCTAGTTTTATTATCCTTGGAAAACTAGTTAGTCTCTTTACATTTAGTTTCCTTGCCTGTGAAATAAGGGAACTGTTGGAACAGTAATCTCTAAGGCTCTTTGTAGTGCCAACATTCTGTACTCAAAGATTAACTTTTTTCCCATGAACATCTCATTTGTGTGATTCAAGAGACGTTTCTGTTTGAAATTCCACATGAATTTAAAGGTGTTGTTTCCCAATGACTAAAGCACCTTAAAAAATTTATTATGTAATGCTGAACTTCTTTGTCACCCTTTCTACAGTGTTCTGAGAGCCTTGAAGGGAAGGATGTTCCATTATCAGCTAGTACAATGTCTTTCACATAGTGATCTTTCAAGAAATGCTAAGTGAATTAATGCATACATGTATGGCTACTTATGGCTGTGAGTTCATTACTTAAATTTGTGCCTCTCTATTCACCTGACAGAAGGGCTTGATCCCTGTTCTTTCTTATAAGTCAATTGTATCAAATGAAGTTGTTGATATGAAAGTGTTTTTGAAACTTTAATCGTGTTACATGAAAGTAATGTTTCATTATTATTATTTTCCATAGTGAATTTAAGAAGCTTGAGCTACTCAAAATTTTTGAGCTTTGTTTCTTCTTAGTACACTTCGCATTTCCTAATATAATTAATTAGTGTTTTTTAGGTTTTCTTGGATAAATTCATTTTAAAAATATTCCATGCCTCAATTTGAAAGATATTTAGGGACAAATTCCAGATAGCCTTAGAAAAACTGAAATTTCACCATCTTGAATCAGAGAAGTCACATTATGAAAATTGAAGAGGAATTACCTTGCTTTTCCTTTCTAGGAGAATTTAATATGAGAGCCATCCATTTCATTCAACTTGCCAATATGCTTTCCTAGAAACCAGTAATTAGGCTTACCCAGAAATAAAAATAATGGGATTTTGACTACTCTCTAGTTGCATGAACTGTCACTTATGAATGGTTCATGATGCGACTACAGTTAAATTATGCAAGAATGGTGGTGGCTCAGAGGTTAAAGCATCTGCCTCCAATGCGGGAGACCCGGGTTCGATCCCTGGGTCGGGAAGATCCCCTGGAGAAGGAAACGGTAACCCACTCCAGTATTCTTGCCTGGAGAATCCCATGGACGGAGAAGCCTGGTAGGCTACAGTCCATGGGGTCGCTAAGAGTCAGTCACGACTGAGCGACAGAACGGAATGGAACGGATGGTACTCATAGGTGATAGAAAATAAAGAATGAAAGTAGTCACTGGGACTTCGGAAATCTGTTGTATTAATCTGATTAAAACAGGATAGGCATACAAAAACGTAAACCTTGATAGGAATTTGAATATCGTACTGAATATGTATGAATGCGTGTGTGCTAAGTTGCTTCAGTTGTGTCTGACTCTGAGCGACCCTATGGAATGTAGCCGTCCAGGCTCCTTTATCCATGGTGTCCTCCAGGCAAGAATACTGGATTGGGTTGCCATTCCTTGCTCCAGGGGATCTTCATGACCCAGGGACTGAACCCATGTCTCTTGCATCTCCTGCATTGGCAAGCAGGTTCTTTACCACTAGCGCCACCTGGGAAGCTACTGAATATATATATGTGTGTATGTATATAATTTTTGTATTGTATATATTATATATATATGTATATGTATACAAATCCAGTACAATATTAATGACATATGAATATATTTCAAAGTTAAGTGTTCAGATTCTAGAAGTGATGATATTGGTAGAAGAGCAGTAGATCTCTGGAAGTTTAAGACATTTCATCTCTTGTAAATATCTCATTCATTTCCTGATTACTACAAAGAAACATTGTCAGGATTGTGTCAGTATTCCAACGTAAGAGATAATTCAGGTTTTTAAAATAGGAAACATATCACAAGCACAAACTATTGGGTTGAGTGACTGAATATGTCCCTTTTCAGATTGTGTTTGAAAACACCGAAAAAGAGACAACTTTTTCTTTCAATACTAGGTACTGTATTTTAGTAATAAAGCTTTCAATAATTAATAGAGGTGACTTCCCTGGTGGTCCAATGGTTAAGAATCCACATTGCAACGCATAGGAGATGGGTTTGATCCCTCATTGGAGAAGAACTAAGACCCATATGCCTTGGAGAAACTAAGACTGTGCCCCTGAACTACTGACCCCGTGCTCTAGAGGCCATGGGCCACAACTGGAGAGTCCTTGTGCTGCTTTGAACAAAGATTCCACGTATTGCAACTAAGACTTGGCACAATCAATAAATAAAATTTTAAATATATAATTATTAATAATAGAATTGTCTCTATCTCTTTAAGGTAGTGTCTTCTATATTGTTATTTTCTATATTGTTATTACTAGGAACTTTCCTGGCTGTCCAGTGTTTAAGACTCCATGCTTCCACTGCAGAGGGTGTAGATTCCATGCCTTGTTGGGGAACTAACTGCGTGGCATGGCAAAAAATAAAAAAGTCTGTATTACATGAAATCACATGTTCCGAAGCGTTGTTTTGAAATTCAATTCATGCATATTATTAGTCTTTTTAGTGTGTTTGATTAATCAGCAGTTAATATTGAGGGCAGAAACTCTGTTCTATTTATCTTGCATAGCTTTTTGTTCATAATAGGTGCTCAGTATATGCAGTCTGCATCCAGTGTAGCATTACTTCTCCATTAGTGACAATGCTCTTGAAAGCGAAAGAAACTATTCAAATGAGCATGAGAAAAAATGGAAATTTATGGTTTTATATTAATGACAATTCCAAAAGTGAAATTGTGTTCAGTTAATACTGGTCTGGAAGTCAATCACTCTTTTGTTTGTTCATTCAGCCCCTGAGTCATGTATGATTCTTTGTGACCCCATGGATTGTAGCTCACCAGGCTCCTCTGTCCATGGGATTCTCCAGGCAAGAATACTGGAGTGGGTTGCCATTTCCTTCTTCAGTACTGCAGGTCATCTCTCTCTCTTATATATTATATTAGTCAGAGTTCTCCAGAGAAACAGAGCCAATAGGAGCCAGTATATATGTATTTATGTGTGTGTCTGTGTTTGTGTGTATGTGTGTGTGTGTATAAATTAATTATAGGAATTGATTTGTGCAATTGAGTATGACAAGAGGTTCCACAGTCTGCTTTCTTCAACCTGGAGAACCAGGAAAACTGGTGGTATAATTTAGCATTTGGTATAATTCCGTCTTAGTCTGAATGCCTGAGAACCAAGAGAGCAGATAATATAAGGTCCAGTTTGAGACCCAGGAACCAGGAAGACCAATGTCTGAGGGCAGGAGAAGATGGGTGTCCCAGCTCAAGCAAAGAACAAATTTGTACTTCCTCCTCCCTTGTAGGGGCTTCCCTGGTTCAGTGGTAAAGAACTTTCCTGACAATATAGGAGTCAGGGATTTGATCGCTGTGTCAGAAAGACCCCAGGGAGAAAGAAATGGCAACCACTATTCTTGCCAGGAAAATCCCCATGGACAGAGTAGCCTGGTGGGTAACAAAACCTCCCTTGTAGTCTATTGAGGCCCTCAAGGTTTGATGCCCATCCACATTGTTGAAGGTGATTTTCTTTACTCAGACTGTAGATTCAAATGCTAATTTTTTCCAGAAAACAGTCACAGACCCACCCAGAAAGAATGTTTTACTGGCTCTCTGGGCATCCCTTAGTCCAGTCAATTTGACACAAAATTAGCTACTATATATACATATATATGTTTAAAAATTATATAGTAGTTTTATATATTTTTCAACTCTTAATTATCCCTCTTTGGCCTCATTGTTTCCCACTGCAGACAAGCTTTCTCTAAATGGCAACAAGTAGTTAAGTAACTCCTCTTAAGAAAAGAAATTTGGACAGTTTATCTTGTTTGCATATTCATCCGTGGACCATTCACTGTCATTGTAGTCCCATATGCTTTTCATCATCTCCACCTCTTGGTATTATTAGTCTCTCTGATTTTATCTGTTATAATAGGTTTGTAGTGGTTACATATTTTTTTAAATAAGAAATGTATATGAATGTTGTTTTTGTTTTCTGTTGCCATTGTCAAAAAATGACTTATTTGACCCATTGGCACAATCTATTATATTGATAGATTGCCCAGTAATGTATCTTGTCTTCCTTGCTAAGATAAACCTTACTTGATCATGGTGAGTGATTCTTTTATTATCGAATTTTCTTTTCCAGGATTTTATTCAGGGTCTTACATCTCTGTTCAGAAGTCAAATGAATCTTTTGTGAACTATAATCATCAAGATTTCTTATGAAGGTCAGTCTAACTTTGTAAAATACAATGGGTAGTTATCATTAAAGGTTCTTGAAAAAAAACTTACAAGTTTTTTTCATCTGGCCTTGGGGAATCTTTGGAGGTACCCCATCTATTCTTAAAATATTCATATTTAGAATAATGGTAAAACAACCAAAACTCTATTGGTGATATGAACCTTTGTTCAAGATAGGTTTAAATAATACTGGAAAATATAGGCCTAGTCACTTTGTTAAGGATGAATAGGAAGAACGTGACAGTGTGGACATAGGAGAAAAGAAGAGGGGTAGGAAGGAACTAACTAAAGATTCTAATTGCCTCTACTTATAAGAGTTTAGAAATAATATATACATACTACTATATATAAAATAGATAACAAAGAAGGACCTACTGTATAGCACAGGGAGCTCTATGCAATACTCTTCAATGGCCTATGTGGGAAAAGAATCTGAAAAAGAATTTATATGTATGTGTATATATGTATGTTTATATATATCTGAATCACTGTGCTGTACACCTGAAAGTAACACAATATTGTAAATCAACTATAATAAAGGAAAACGATGAGTATCTCTCAGATTTGTGAAGATTTTGTGAATCCTAACATCAGTTGTTTAAAATAATTTTTACCTATATATCTTTTTAAATATTATAAAGATTTCCAATACAGTTAATATAACTTTTGATAAACTTTTCAGTTCAGTTCAGTTCAGTAGCTCAGTCATGCCCGACTCTTTGCGACCCCATGAATCACAGCACACCAGTCCTCCCTGTCCATCACCAGCTCCCGGAATTTGCTCCAACTCATGTCCATAGAGTCGGTGATGCCATCCAGCCATCTCATTCTCTGTTGTCCCCTTCTCCTCCTGCCCCCAATCCCTCCCAGCATCAGAGTCTTTTCCAATGAGTCAACTTTTTGCATGAGGTGGTCAAAATATTGGAGTTTCAGCTTTAGCATCAGTCCTTCCAATGAACACCCAGGACTGATCTCCTTTAGCATGGACTGGTTGGATCTCCTTGCAGTCCAGGTTCTGATAATTAATGGGGATGAAATAATAGAATTCCTATGAACTACATATTGGTTTTGGTATAAGCCATTAGGAAGCCCGAGTCTCAGGTTTGGAAAGAATCAAACTTGATTATTTATAAAGCCTCTGTGGAAAAACTCCTGAGGACTGCAGATCAAAATCCAAGTCAGAGCTTTGGCTTTTCCAATTATGAAGAAATGAATATGTCAGTCTGGTGTGTACCCTTGTAAGCTACATTTCCAGTGGCCACACAGCTCATATTCTCTGGAGGGCTCAACAGGGCATGGTGCTCAGGATAGTGGAAACCTAGTGGCCATGATTCTGGACTCATAACCCACAGCATTGCTCCTCACCACTTTTATCACTTAGAGTGACCTTTCCTTTGGTCTCTTTGACCTCCTGTTATTGCCTCCCAGGGAAATGTGGGGGGAGGAGAAGAGTTGAAATTACAGAAGTTTTGGTGGAGAAATATGTCCCATAGTTGGTGCTTTTTTAAATTTTTTTAAAATTTATTTATTTTAATTGGAGGCTAATTACTTTACATTATTGTATTGGTTTTGCCATACATTTACATGAATCTGCCCTGGGTGTATATGTATTTCCCATCTTGAACCCCCCTCCCACCTCCCTTTCCATCCCATTCCTCTGGCTCATCCAGTATACCAGCCCTGAGCATCCTGTATCATGCATCGAACATGGACTGGCGATTTGTTTCACATATGATAATATACATTCTTCAACGCCATTCTCCCAAATCATTGGTGTTTTAACTATAGTACTAAGATTTCTAATATTTATTTTTCTAAGATTCTGAGATACAGTGGGTTTTTTTTTTTTTTACTTTATTTGTATGAGAAAATTATAACAAGTAGTTTTTTTTTTCTTTTTTAGTTTAATTGCTTTACAGTGTTGAGTTATTTTCTGCTGTACATCTCAGTGAATCAGCTATATCCTACATATATGTACTTTGTCCAGCTCTGGTAAAAGAACTCGCCTGCCAATTCAGGAGCTACAGGAGATGTGGGTTCAATCCCTGGGTCAGGAAGATCCCCTAGAGGAGGGCATGGGAATCTACTCCAGTATTCTTGCCTGGAGAATTCTGTGGACAGAGGAGCCTGGTGGGCTGCAGTCCATGGGGTCACAAAGAATCAGACATGACTGAGCCACTGAGCAAGCACACACATACACGCTTTGTCCACAGAGCACTCAGTGGAGTTCCCAGTGCTGTATTTCATTAGCTATCTACTTTATGGAAATCTTTGGTGAGAATGCAATCCTGCAGAAGCCTCCTTATTATGTTCACCCACTCATAATATTCTTACAATCTTCAAGTAATTTTCAAAGGAGAAACCACAAGTCCATAATGAAGGACCAGCAGACCATCCTGCATTGCTGCATCGCCTATTGCACGTCGAATTTCCCTTAGAGTTTGTGCTGTTTGAGATGTAACTTATCTATTTTCAGCACCAAGAATCATAGGAGTCTTATAAATCATAGGATTTTTAAGTATAACTTGGAATGATAGAATGCATCTGTTTAGTGAAAGATCTGTTTAGTAAAGTCTCTAGTAAGTGACTATATAAAAAGCATCCATAGCTCAGGGGGAAATTTTTTAAAGCATTTATTTTTTATGATTTCAGATACTTTGATATAGATTTTGTTTCCTAATCTTTGAGGTAAATCAGTCACTGTTTTTGTCTTCATTGAGCCATACCCCTTTCAAGTTGGTGATTGGGATTCTTCTCTTTGGAATGGCATCAGTTGGGCAGTCATCCAGTTGGAAAAGAAGTGTGCTTTTGAACTGAAAATTTAAAACCAGACTCTCTTAAATTACAGATTGTGGAGACCTGGATTCAATCCTTGGGTCGGGAAGATCCCCTGGAGAAGGAAATGGCAACCCACTCCAATATTCTTGCCTGGAGAATCCCATGGATGGAGGAGCCTGGTGGGCTACAGTCCATGGGGTCGCAAAGAGTCGGACACGACTGAGCGACTTCACTTCACTTCACTTCACTTCATCTACTTTATACGTAGTAGTATATACAGTGACGTGAAAGTCACTCGGTTGTGTCCGACTTTTTGCAACAACATGAACTATACAGTCCATGGAATTCTCTAGGCCAGAATATTGGAGTGGGTAACCTCTCCCTTCTCCAGGGGATCTTCCCAACCAAGGATCGAGCCCAGGTCTCCCACATTGCAGGCGGATTCTTTACCATCTGAGCCACAAGGGAAGCCCAGTCAATATATATGTCAATCCCTATCTCCCAATTCATCCCACCTCCTCTTCCTCTTGATATTCATATGTTTCTTCTCTACATCTTTGTTTCGATTTCAGCTTTGCAAATAGGTTCATATGTACCATTTTTCCAGATTCCATATATATGTGTTAATATGTGATATTTGTTTTTCCTCTTTCTGACTTACTTCACTTTGTATGACAGGCTATAGGTTCATTCATGTCTCGGCAAGTGGTACAATTTCATTCCTTTTATGGCTGAGTAGTATTCCATTGTATACATATGTGTGTGTGTGTGCATATGCCACATCATCTTTATTCATTCCTTTGTTGATGGACATTTAGGTTGCTTCCATGTCCTGGCTATTGTAAATAGTGCTTCAGTGAAAATTGGTGTGCATGTATCCTTTTGAATTATGGTTTTCTCTGGGTATGTGCCCAGGAGTGGGATTTCTGGGTCATATGGTAGCTCTATTTTTAATGCTTTAAGGAACTTCCATACTGTTTTCTATAGTGCATGTATCAATTTACATTCCTACCAACAGTGTAAGAGGGTTCCCTTTCCTCTACACCCTCTATAGTATTTATTGTTAAACTCTGAAGGCCAGAAAGGAGTGGGACTCCCTGCTCCCACCACAACATAAAGCTCAACAGCTTTAGATAATGGGCTCACCATTTGGGGACTACCATACCACAGTGCAGAAACAGAGAATTATATCCACAATGAAAACTTCTGTCAGGCCAAAGAATGGAGAGGAATAAGAACATTCCTGGTGGGTTGTTTGCTCATAATTGTGCCATTTGTGATGAAATGGCTCTCTGGCACAGTTTGAAAATTTCCTCCATATGCAGGAAGACCATTAAAGAATAAACAGTGTGGTTCAAGGCTTTTAACATGATTAGGAGGGGAGAACTTACATCATCTCATCTTGGTTCTTATCTGCTCAATGTAACTATTTTTTTTTCCTCTCAAAAAGTCATTCCTGAGACTTCCCTGGCGGTCCAACGGTTGAGCCTTTGTCTTACAATGCAGTAGGTGTGGGTTTGATTCCTGGTTGCAAAGCTAATTATCCCTCAGGCCTCTCAGCCAAAAAAACAAAACATAGAACGGAAGCAATATTGTTACAAATTCAGTAAAGACTTCAAAATGGTATATCCACTTTAAAAAAAAAAAAAACTTATAAAAGTCATTCTTACTGATTTTTGAAAATATTTCAGATTTGTTTCTTAAATAAGCTGTTACTCTGGTTTTTCTTGTTGCATTTTTTAGAAAATGGAAAACAGCATTTTATTTTATTCTTTTCCAAAATGTGCAGCAAGTAATCAAGAACATTCCTCTTGAGTCTTGTGTTATTTCCTCTTTAGTTCACTGCCCCTCAAGCCAAATCCCAAGTCTGCTTTAAAGAGTTTGGAAAACTCACTTGTCTTTAGTTCAACAAAAGCTAATAGAATGGCAAGCCACTCCAGTACTCTTGCCTAGAAAATCCCACGGATGGAGGAGCGTGGTAGACTGCAGTCCATGGGGTCACTCAGTCGGATATGACTGAGCGACCTCACTTTCACTTTTCACTTTCACGCATTGGAGAAGGAAATGACAACCCACTCCAGTGTTCTTGCCTGGAGAATCCCAGGGACGGGGGAGCCTGGTGGGCTGCCGTCTATGGGGTCGCACAGAGTCGGACACGACTGAAGCGACTTAGCAGCAGCAGCAGCTTGAGGATAGTAGTTCTCTTGAGCAAATTAAACATTCCCCTTGCAATCTTCTTTTAAAAAATTGAGGTGAAATTCATGTAAAATACAATCAATCAATAATTTAAAAGTGTACACTTTAATGGCACTTCAGTTCAGTTCAGTTCAGTTCAGTCGCTCAGTCGTGTCCAACTCTTAAAGACCCCATGAACCACAGCACACCAGGCCTCCCTGTCCATCACCAACTCCCTGAGTTCACTCAAACTCATGTCCATCGAGTCGGTGATGCCATCCAGCCACCTCATTCTCTGTCTTCCCCGTCTCCTCCTACCCCCAATCGCTCCCAGCATCAGAGTCTTTTCCAGTGAGTCAACTCATCGCATGAGGTGGCCAAAGTATTGGAGCTTCAGCTTTAGCATAAGTCCTTCCAATGAACACCCAGGATTGATCTCCTCTAGAATGGACTGGTTGGATCTCCTTGCAGTCCAAGGGACTCTCAAGAGTCTTCTCCAGCACCACAGTTCAAAAGCATCAATTCTTCGGCGATCAGCCTTCCTCACAGTCCAACTCTCACATCCATACATGACCACGGGAAAAACCATAGCCTTGACTAGACGGACCTTGGTTGGCAAGGTAATGTCCCTGCTCTTTAATATGCTATCTAGGCTGGTCATAACTTTCCTTCCAGGGAGCAAGCGTCTTTTAATTTCATGGCTGCAATCAGCATCCGCAGTGATTTTGGAGCCCAAAAAAATAAAGTCTGACACGGTTTCCACTGTTTCCCCATCTATTTCCCAAGAAGTGATGGGACCAGATGCCATGATCTTCGTTTTCTGAATGTTGAGCTTCAAGCCAACCTTTTCACTCTCCTTTTTCACTTTCATCAAGAGGCTTTTGAGTTCCTCTTCACTTTCTGCCATAAGGGTGGTGTCATCTGCATATCTGAGATTATTGATATTTCTCCCGGCAATCTTGATTCCAGCTTGTGCTTCTTCCAGCCCAGCGTTCACATTCATAATGTTGTTGCATCCACCACTTCTCACTAGTGTCAAAACTTTTTTGTCACCCCAACAGAACATCCTGTTCTCTTTAAATAATTGCTTTTCACTTCCTCTCTCCACCTCAACTGCTGGCAGCTACTAATTTACTTTCTGTCTCTATGGATTTTCCTATATTGCAAATTACAGAGAAAAAGAATCATGCAATATATAACACTTTGTGTTTTGTTACTTTAGTATAATGTTTTTTGAGGTTTATCAAAGTCGTAGTACTTCATTCTTTGTTATGGTTGAATAATATTCCATTGTATGTATATATAACAAATTGTTTATCCTTTCATTGTTGATGGACATTTGGGTTATTCACATCTTCTGGCTAATATGAATAATACTTCTGTAAACATTAGTATGGCATCACCGACTCTGTGGACATGAGTTTGAGTGAACTCCGGGAGTTGGTGATGGACAGGGAGGCCTGGCGTGCTGTGATTCATGGGGTCACGGAGAGTCAGACACGACTGAGTGACTGAACTAAATAACTAAACATTAGTATGTAAGTTTCTGTGTAAACACATGTTATCATTTCTCTGGGGTATACCTAGTAGTGTAATTGTATAGTCGTGTGTTTACACTTCTTTTAATCATTTGGGGAGGTGCCATACTGTTTTCCAAAGAGGCTACAACATATACATCCCCACCAGCAGTGTATGATGGTTCCTATTTCTCCGCTTTGTTATCAACACATATTTTCCCTTAAAAATATACTTATTTGAGTGAGTGTTTCCAGCGGTCATGTATGGATGTGAGAGTTGGATTGTGAAGAAAGCTGATCACTGAAGAATTGATGCTTTTGAACTGTGGTGTGGGAGAAGACTCTTGAGAGTTCCTTAGACTGCAAGGAGATCCAACCAGTCCATTCTAAAGGAGATCAGTCCTGGGTGTTCATTGGAAGGACTGATGCTGAAGCTGAAACTCCAATACTTTGGCCACCTCATGTGAAGAATTGACTCACTGGAAAAGACTCTGATGCTGGGAGGGTTTGGGGGCAGGAGGAGAAGGGGACGACAGAGAATGAGTCGGCTGGATGGCATCACAGACTCGATGAACATGAGTTGGAGTGAACTCTGGGAGTTGGTAATGGACAGGGAGGCCTGGCATGCTGTAATTCATGGGGTCACAGAGAGTCAGACACGACGGAGAGACTGAACTGAACTGAAAGTGGTATGTCATTGTGTTTTTGATCAATTTGCATTTCCTTGATGACCAATGAAATTGAACATCTTTTCATGTGTTTATTGGCCATTTGTATATGTTTTTTTGGAGAAATGGATATTCAACTCTGTTACTCATTTCTTATTTGAGTTGTCTTTTTGTTGTAGAGTTGTAAGAGTTCTTTATATATTCTGAACACTAGACCTTTATTAGATATATGATTTGTAAATAATTTTTTTTCTTAGTATAGACTGTGTTTTATACTTTCTTGATAGTGTCTTTGATGCCCAAAAGTTTAAAATCTTTGTTTTTTTAATTTTTATTATAAAAGAGAATTATTTTTCTTCTATCCCATTCATTCCTCTAATTTATGTTATCCACTCGGCAAATGTAGACAGATTGATAACCTTGTTCTCAGTTTAGTTCTGTTCAGTCGCTCAGTCGTGTTCGACTCTCCGCAACCCCATGAATCACAGCAAGCCAGGCCTCCCTGTTCATCACCAACTCCCGGAGTACACTCAAACTCATGTCCACAGAGTCGGTGATGCCATTCAGCCATCTCATTCTCCGTCGTCCCCTTCTCCTCCCGCCCCCAACCTTTCCCAGCATCAGAGTCTTTTCCAGTGAGTCAACTCGTCGCATGAGGTGGCCAAAGTATTGCAGTTTCAGCTTTAGCATCAGTCACTCCAATGAACATCCAGGACTGATCTCCTTTAGAATGGACTGGTTGGATCTCCTTGCAGTATAAGGAACTCTCAAGAGTCTTCTCCAACACCACAGTTCAAAAGCATCGATTCTTCGGTGATCAGCTTTCTTCACAGTCCAGCTCTCACATCCATACATGACCACGGGAAAAACCATTGCCTTGACTAGACAGACCTTGGTTGGCAAAGTAATGTCTCTGCTTTTTAATATGCTATCAAGGTTGGTCATAACTTTCCTTCCAAGGAGCAAGCGTCTTTTAATTTCATGGCTGCAATCAGCATCTGCAGTGATTTTTGAGCCCAAAAAAAGAAAGTCTGACACTGTTTCCACTGTTTTTCCATCTATTTCCCATGAAGTGATGGGACCAGATGCCATGATCTTTGTTTTCTGAATGTTGAGCTTCAAGCCAACCTTTTCACTCTCCTCTTTCACTTTCATCAAGAGGCTTTTGAGTTCCTCTTCACTTTCTGCCATAAGGGTAGTGTCATCTGCATATCTGAGGTTATTGATATTTCTCCAGGCAATCTTGATTCCAGCTTGTGCTTCTTCCAGCCCAGCATTCCTCATGATGTACTCTGCATATAAGTTAAATAAGCAAGGTGACAATATACAACCTTGACGTACTCCTTTTCCTATTTGGAACCAGTCTGTTGTTCCATGTCCAGTTCTAACTGTTGCTTCCTGACCTGCATACAGGTTTCTCAAGAGGCAGGTCAGGTGGTCTGGTATTCCCATCTCTTTCAGAATGTTCCACAGTTTATTGTGATCAACACAGTCAAAGGCTTTGGCATAGTCAATGAAGCAGAAATAGATGTTTTTCTGAAATTCTCTTGCTTTCTCCATGATCCAGCGGATGTTGGCAATTTGATCTCTGGTGCCTCTGCCTTTTCTAAAACCAGCTTGAACATCTGGGAGTTCACGGTTTACATACTGCTGAAGCCTGGCTTGGAGAATTTTGAGCATGACTTTACTAGCGTGTGAGATGAGTGCAATTGTGCGATAGTTTGAGCATTCTTTGGCATTGCCTTTCTTTGGGATTGGAATAAAGACTGACCTCTTCCAGTCCTGGAGAAGGGAATGGCAAACCACTTCGGTATACTTGCCTTGAGAACCCCATGAACAGTATCAAAGGGCAAAATTCCCCAGGTTGGTAGGTGCCCAGTATGCTACTGGAGCTCAGTGGAGAACTAACTCTAGAAGGAATAAAGGGATGGAGCAAAAGCAAAACAAATACCCAGTTGTGGATGTGACCAGTGACAGAAGCAAGGTCCGGTGCTGTAAAGAGCAATATTGCATAGGAACCTGGAATGTTAGGTCCATGAATCAAGGCAAATTGGAAGTGGTCAAACGGGAGACGGCAAGAGTGAACGTCGACATTCTAGGAATCAGTGAATTAAAATGGACTGGAATGGGTGAATTTAACTCGGATGACCATTATATCTACTACTGTGGGCAGGAAACCCTTAGAAGAAATGGAGTAGCCATCATGGTCAACAAAAGAGTCTGAAATGCAGTATTTGGATGCAATCTTAAAAATGACAGGATGATTTCTGTTCGTTTCCAAGGCAAGCCATTCAATATTACAGTAATCCAGGCCTATGCCCCAACCAGTAATGCTGAAGAAGCCGAAGTTAATCGGTTCTATGAAGACCTACAAGACCTTTTAGAACTAACACCCTAAAAAGATGTCCTTTTCATTATAGGGGACTGGAATGCAAAAGTAGGAAGTCAAGAAACACCTGGAGTAACAGGCAAATTTGGCCTTGGAGCACGGAATGAAGCAGGGCAAAGGCTAGTACAGTTTTGCCAAGAGAACGCACTGGTCACAGCAAACACCCTCTTCCAACATCATAAGAGAAGACTCTACACATGGACTTCACCAGATGGTCAACACCGAAATCAGATTGATTATATTCTTTGCAACCAAAGATGGAGAAGCTGTATACAGTTAGCGAAAACAAGACCAGGAGCTGACTGTGGCTCAGATCATGAACTCCTTATCGCCAAATTCAGACTTAAATTGAAGGAAGTAGGGAAAACCACTAGACCATTCAGATATGACCTCAATCATATCCCTTATGATTATACAGTGGAAGTAAGAAATAGATTTAAGGGACTAGATCTGATTGATAGAGTGCCTGATGAACTCTGGACGGAGGTTCGTGACATTGTACAGGAGACAGGGACCAAGACCATCCCCATGGAAAAGAAATGCAAAAGAGCGAAATGGCTGTCTGAGGAGGCCTTACAAATAGGTGTGAAAAGAAGAGAGGCGAAAAGCAAAGGAGAAAAGGAAAGATATAAGCATCTGAATGCAGAGTTCCAAAGAATAGCAAGGAGAGATAAGAAAGCCTTCCTCAGTGATCAATGCAAAGAAATAGAGGAAAACAACAGAATAGGAAAAACAAGAGATCTCTTCAAAAAAATTAGAGATTCCAAGGGAACATTTCATGCAAAGATGGGCTCGATAAAGGACAGAAATGGTATGGACCTAAGAGAAGCAGAAGATATTAAGAAGAGGTGGCAGGAATACACAGAAGAACTGTACAAAAAAGATCTTCACGACCAAGATAGTCACGATAACGTGATCACTGACCTAGAGCCAGACATCTTGGAATGTGAAGTCAAGTGGGCCTTAGAAAGCATCACTACTAACAAAGCTAGTGGAGGTGATGGAATTCCAGTTGAGCTATTTCAAGTCTTGAAAGATGATGCTGTGAAAGTGCTGCACTCAATATGCCAACCTTGTTCTACATATGGATTATTGCCATTGTCATGATATAAAAATATATTTAAACTATATTCACTGAAAAATGCAAAATAGTGAACAGACTGTAGAGTAAAACTTCCTTTGTTGAAAAAATGGGGTAGACAGAGAGATGATTTATGTGTATGGAAAATATCTATAAGGAGCCATAAGAAACAATGGTGGTTATCTAGGGAGTAGGACCTTCATTTTTCAATTTATACCTTTTTGTATTCTTTGATTTTTATGTACCAAGTATGTATTACTTGAACAACAATTTTTAATGGATTTTATAACCCATGCTCCATTACTTTTTCGTGTAAGCTCCAAATGACTTAATAAATTGAGTGATCCCATTTTCCAGACCCACAGTCAGAACACATATTCTGATAGTCTTGAATGTTCAGATCTGCCTCAACTTAAGATGAGACTGCATCCAATAATCAATTCAAAATACTGCAAGTGGAAAACACATTTAATATACCTAACTTACTGAAAATCATAGCTTAGCCTAGCCTATATTAAATGTAATCAGAACACTTACACTAGCCTACAGTAGCGCACCTAGAGACTCAGGGAGATAGTGAAGAACAGGGAAGCCTGACATGTTGCAGTTCATGGGGTCACAAAAAGTTGGACACTACTGAACAACTGAACAACAACAGTAGGGTGAAAACCTCTATCACAAACCCCTTTTTATATAAAATGTTGAATATCTCATGTAATTTATTGAATCCTGTACTAAAATTAAAAAAAAATAAAAAGCTTTTGTAGGTACAGGATGGTTGTAAATGTATTGGTTATTTTCCTTTGTGATTGTAGGGCTGACTGGGAGCTGTCAGTTACTGCTGTTCCCCAGCATCACAAGAGTATGGTACAGCATATCACTAGCTTGGACAAAGATCAGAATTCAAAGCATGGTTTCTACTGAATGCGTTCTGCTTTTGTACCATTGTAAAGTGGGAAATTCCTAAGTCAAACCATTGTAAATCATGGAGTGTCTGTATATGTAGGAAACTGAGTTAAACTATTTGAAACTGGGTCTGATCTATAAGAGTCAGCAACTAAAATTGCAATATAGAATTTTTTTTTACTCTATAGTATTTTTAAGTTGAGATATACTTGACATAAAAAGTAATAGTTTTAGGTATACACATAATGATTTGATTTATGTATACATGGTTAAATAATTACTACAATAAATTTTGTTAACATTCATCACCAAATATAAAACTTTTTTTTCTTGTGATGAGAACTTTTAAGATCTGCTATCTTCAGTTCAGTTCAGTTTAGTTCAGTCGCTCAGTCGTGTCAGACTCTTTGCGACCCTATGAATCACAGCACGCTCGGCCTCCCTGTCCATTACCAACTCCTGGAGTTCACTCCAACTCATGTCCATCGAGTCAGTGATACCATCCAGCCATCTCATTCTCTGTTGTCCCCTTTTCCTCCTGCCTCCAATCTCTCCCAGCATCAGAGTCTCTTCCAATGAGTCAACTCTTTGCGTGAGGTGGCCAAAGTATTGGAGCTTCAGCTTCAGCATCAGTCCTTCCAATGAACACCCAGGGCTGATCTCCTTTAGAATGGACTGGTTGGATCTCCTTGCAGTCCAAGGGACTCTCAAAAGTCTTTTCCAGCACCACAGTTCAAAAGCATCAATTCTTCGGTGATCAGTTTTCTTCACAGTCCAACTCTCGCATCCATACATGACCACTGGAAAAACAATAACCTTGACTAGACGGACCTTGGTTGGCAAAGTAATGTCTCTGCTTTCTAATATACTACTAGATTGGTCATAACTTTCCTTCCAAGGAGTAAGCGTCTTTTAATTTCATGGCTGTAATCAGCATCTGTAGTGATTTTGGAGCGCAAAAAAAAAGAAAGTCTGACACTGTTTCCACTGTTTTCCCATCTATTTCCCATGAAGTGATGGGACTGGATGCCATGATCTTACTTTTCTGAATGTTGAGCTTCAAGCCAACCTTTTCACTCTCCTCTTTCACTTTCATCAAGAGGCTTTTTAGTTCCTCTTCACTTTCTGCCATAAGGGTGGTGTCATCTGCATATCTGAGGTTATTTATATTTCTCCCAGCAATCTTAATTGCAGCTTGTGCTTCTTCCAGCCCAGTGTTCC
The DNA here is from genome assembly GCF_049115385.1 of Moschus berezovskii. Lineage (NCBI taxonomy): Eukaryota > Metazoa > Chordata > Mammalia > Artiodactyla > Moschidae > Moschus > Moschus berezovskii. Next base: position 84,413,682 of record NC_142488.1, on the reverse strand, counting down.
TCATGATATACTCTGCATATAAGTTAAATAAGCAGGGTGACAATATGCAACCTTGCCGTACTCCTTTTCCTATTTGGATCCAGTCTGTTGTTCCATGTCCAGTTCTAACTGTTGCTTCCTGACCTGCATACAGGTTTCTCAAAGTCAGGTCAGGTGGTCTGGTATTTCCATCTCTTTCAGAATTTTTCAGTTTATTGTGATCCACACAGTCAAAGGCTTTGGCATAGTCAATGAAGCAGAAATAGATGTTTTTCTGGAACTCTCTTGCTTTTTCCATGATCCAGCAGATGTTGGCAATTTGATCTCTGGTTCCTCTGCATTTTCTAAAACCAACTTGAACATCTGGAAGTTCACGGTTCACGTATTTCTGAAGCCTGGCTTGGAGAATTTTGAGCATGACTAGAAACTTTCAAATATACCGTGCAATATTTTTAGCCATAGCAACATGCTATATATTCCCAGAACTTATTTATTTCAAAACGAGAGTTTTGTACTTTTTAACTGTCTTCACCCATCTTGTTACCCCGTGCCCCTTTGTCCCAAGGAACTATCAATCTTCTCTCTGTATCTCTGAGGTTTTATTTTTTTAGATTCCACATATAAATGAGATCATACCAAGATACCATGATATCATGGTATTTGTTTTACTATGTCTGACTTTTTCACTTAGCATAATGCCCTCAAGATCTATTCATATTATTGTTGTTGCAGAGAGTAAGGTTTTCTCCTTTTTTAATGACCAAGTGGCATTCCATTGTATATCATTATCTACCATGTTTTCTTTATTCATTTATTCATTGATAGACACTTAAGTTGTTTCCATGTCTTGATTATTGTAAATGATGCTGCATTGTATATGGATTCTTCAGCATAACGATTTAGTTTCTTTTGCTATATACCCAGGGGTAGTATTCCTGGATCATATGGTAGCTCTGTTTTTAATTTTTTGAGCAACCTCCATTGCTGTTTTCCATAGTTTCTACACAAATTTACATGTCGATCAACTGTCCACAAGGGTTGCTTTTTCTTCATGTCCTACCCAAAGCTTGTTATTTCTTGTCTTTGATGATAGCCATTATAACAGATGTGGAATGATAACTCATTGTGATCTTGATCTGCATTTCCTTGATGGTCGATTATGTTGAGCAGCTTTACATGTGCCTATCCCCTATCTATATGCCTGTTTTGGAAACATCTCTATGCAGGTTTCCTGCCCATTTTTTAATCTATTTTTTTTTTTTGAGTTGTGTTAGTTCTTTATATATTTTAGATGTTAACCCCTTATTAGATATATGATTTGAAAATATTTCCCTCCATTTGGTACGTTGCTTTTTTATTTCGATGACTGTTTCCTTTTCTGTACAGAAACTTTTTAGTTTGACATATTTCCATTTGTCTTTCTTTTGTTGCCTTAGCTTTTGGTGTCAAATCCAAAAAGTCGTTGCCAAGACTGATGCCAAGGGAATTACGCCCTATGTTTTCTTCTAGAAGTTTTATCATTTAAGGTCTTATATTCAAGTCTTTTTTTGTTTTTAATTTTAACTGGAGGCTAATTACTTTACAATATTGCATTTGTTTTGCCATACATTGACATGAACCCACCCCGGGTGTACATGTGTTCCCCATCTTGAACCCCGCTTCCACCTCCCTCCCCATATCATCCCTCTGGATCATCCCAGTGCACCAGCCCCGAGCATCCTGTATCATGCATCGAACCTGGACTGGCGATTCGTTTCACACATGATAATATACATGTTTCAATGCCATTCTCCCAAATCATCCCACCCTCGCCCTCTCCCACAGAGTCCAAAAGACTGTTCTATACATCTGTGTCTCGTTTGCTGTTTCGCATACAGGGTTATTGTTACCATCTTTCTAAATTCTATATATATATGCGTTAGTATACTGTATTGGTGTTTTTCTTTCTGGCTTACTTCACTCTGTATAATAGGATCCAGGTTAATCTACCTCATTGAAGAGGTCTCTTGTTTTTCCTATTCTGTTGTTTTCCTCTATTTCTTTGCATTGATCACTGAGGAAGTCTTTCTTATCTCTCCTTGCTATTCTTTGGAACTCTGCATTCAGATGCTTATATCTTTCTTTTTCTCCTTTGCTTTTCGCCTCTCTTCTTTTTACAGCTATTTGTAAGGCCTCCTCAGACAGCCATTTCGCTCTTTTGCATTTCTTTTCCATGGGGATGGTCTTGGTCCCTGTCTCCTGTACAATGTCACGAACCTCCGTCCAGAGTTCATCAGGCACTCTATCAATCAGATCTAGTCCCTTAAATCTATTTCTCACTTCCACTGCATAATCATAAGGGATTTGATTGAGGTCATATCTGAATGGTCTAGTGGTTTTCCCTACTTTCTTCAATTTAAGTCTGAACTTCGCAATAAGGAGTTCATGATCTGAGCCACAGTCAGCTCCTGGTCTTGTTTTCGCTAACTGTATACAGCTTCTCCATCTTTGGTTGCAAAGAATATAATCAATCTGATTTCGGTGTTGACCATCTGGTGATGTCCATGTGTAGAGTCTTCTCTTGTGTTGTTGGAAGAGGGTGTTTGCTATGACCAGTGCATTTTCTTGGCAAAACTCTATTAGCCTTTGCCCTGCTTCATTCTGTGCTCCAAGGCCAAATTTGCCAGTTACTCCAGGTGTTTCTTGACTTCCTACTTTTGCATTCCAGTCCCCTAGAATGAAAAGGACATCTTTTTTGGGTGTTAGTTCTAAAAGGTCTTGTAGGTCTTCATAGAACCGATTAACTTCGGCTTCTTCAGCAGTACTGGTTGGGGCATAGGCCTGGATTACTGTAATATTGAATGGTTTGCCTTGGAAACGAACAGAAATCATCCTGTCATTTTTAAGATTGCATCCAAGTACTGCATTTCGGACTCTTTTGTTGACCATGATGGCTACTCCATTTCTTCTAAGGGATTCCTGCCCACAGTAGTAGATATAATGGTCATCCGAGTTAAATTCACCCATTCCAGTCCATTTTAATTCACTGATTCCTAGAATGTCGACGTTCACTCTTGCCATCTCCTGTTTGACCACTTCCAATTTGCCTTGATTCATGGACCTAACATTCCAGGTTCCTATGCAATATTGCTCTTTACAGCACCGGACCTTGTTTCTATCATTGGTCACATCCACAACTGGGTATTGGTTTTGCTTTTGGTCCATCCCTTTATTCCTTCTATAATTATTTCTCCACTGAGCTCCAGTAGCATACTGGGCACCTACTGACCTGGGGAATTCCTCATTCAGTATCCTATCATTTTGCCCTTTGTTACTGTTCATGGGGTTCTCAAGGCAAGTATACTGAAGTGGTTTGCCATTCCCTTCTCCAGGGGACCACATTTGGCTGTGGTCCATGTGATTAGATCAGCTAGTTTCCTGTGATTATGATTTCAGTTTGTCTGCCCTCTGGTGCCCCCTAGCAATACCTACTGTCTTATTTGGGTTTCTCTTACCTTGGTCGTGGATGCTCAAAATTCTCCAAGCCAGGCTTCAGCAGTATGTAAACCGTGAACTCCCAGATGTTCAAGCAGGTTTTAGAAAAGGCAGAGGCACCAGAGATCAAATTGCCAACATTCGCTGGATCATGGAGAAAGCAAGAGAGTTTCAGAAAAACATCTATTTCTGCTTCATTGACTATGCCAAAGCCTTTGACTGTGTGGATCACAATAAACTGTGGAACATTCTGAAAGAGATGGGAATCCCAGACCACCTGACCTGCCTCTTGAGAAACCTGTATGCAGGTCAGGAAGCAACAGTTAGAACCGGTCATGGAATAACAGACTGGTTCCAAATAGGAAAAGGTGTACGTCAAGGTTGTATATTGTCACCTTGCTTATTTAACTTATATGCAGAGTACATCATGAGGAACGCTGGGCTGGAAGAAGCACAAGCTGGAATCAAGATTGCTGGGAGAAATATCAATAACCTCAGATATGCAGATGACACTACCCTTATGGCAGAAAGTGAAGAGGAACTCAAAAGCCTCTTGATGAAAGTGAAAGAGGAGAGTGAAAAGGTTGGCTTGAAGCTCAACGTTCAGAAAACAAAGATCATGGCATCTGGTCCCAACACTTCATGGGAAATAGATGGAAAAACAGTGGAAACAGTGTCAGACTTTGTTTTTTTGGGCTCCAAAATCACTGCAGATGCTGATTGCAGCCATGAAATTAAAAGACGCTTGCTCCTTGGAAGGAAAGTTATGACCAACCTTGATAGTATAGTAAAAAGCAGAGACATTACTTTCCCGACCAAGGTCCGTCTAGTCAAGGCTATGGTTTTTCCCGTGGTCATGTATGGATGTGAGAGTTGGACTGTGAAGAAGGCTGATCGCCGAAGAATCGATGCTTTTGAACTGTGGTGTTGGAGAAGACTCTTGAGAGTCCCTTATACTGCAAGGAGATCCAACCAGTCCATTCTAAAGGAGATCAATCCTGGATGTTCATTGGAGGGACTGATGCTAAAGCTGAAACTCCAATACTTTGGCCACCTCATGCAACGAGTTGACTCACTGGAAAAGACTCTGATGCTGGGAAAGGTTGGGGGCGGGAGGAGAAGGGGACGACGGAGAATGAGATGGCTGGATGGCATCACCGACTCTGTGGACATGAGTTTGAGTGTACTCCGGGAGTTGGTGATGGACAGGGAGGCCTGGCGTGCTGTGATTCATGGGGTCGCAGAGAGTCGGACACGACTGAGCGACTGAACTGAACTGAACTGAACTGAACTAATCTACCTCATTAGAACTGATTCAAATGTTTTCTTTTTAATGGCTGATTAATGCTCCATTGTGTATATGTACCACTGCTTTCTTCTCCATTTGTCGGCTGATGGACATCTAGGTTGATTCCACGTCCTGGCTATTATAAACAGTGCTGTGATGAACTTGGGGTACAAGTGTCTCTTCCAATTCTGATTTCCCAATTTGTATGACCAGCAGCAGGATTGTTGGGTCGTATGGCAGTTCTATTTCCAGATTTTTAAGGAATCTCCACAGTGTTCTCCATAGTAGCTGTACTAGTTTGCATTCCCACCAACTGTGCAAGAGGGTTCCCTTTTCTCCACACCCTCTCCAACATTTATTGCTTGTAGACTTTTTGATAACAACAATTCTGACTGGCATGAAATGGTACCTCATTGTGGCTTTGATTTGCATTTCTCTGATTATGAGTGATGTTGAACATCTTTTCATGTGTTTGTTAGCCATCTCTATGTCTTCTTTGGAGAAATGTCTGTTTAGTTCTTTGGCCCATTTTTTGATTGGGTCATTTCTTTTCTTTGGAATTGAGCTGCAGGAATTTTTGTATATTTTTGAGATTAATTCTTTGTCCATTGCTTCATTTGCTATTATATTCTCCCATTATGAACGCTGTCTTTTGACCTTGCTTATAGTTTCCTTTGCTGTGCAGAAACTTTTCATTTTAATAGGTCCCATTTGTTTATTTTTGCTTTTATTTGCAATATTCTGGGAGTTGGGTCATGGAGGATCCTGCTGTGATTTATGTCGGGCAGTATTTTGCCTATGTTCTACTCTAAGAGTTTTATAGTTTCTGGTCTTACGTTTACATCTTTAATCCATTTTGAATTTATTTTTGTGTATGGTGTTAGAAAGTGTTCTAGTTTCATTCTCTTACAAGTGGTTGACCAGTTTTCCGAGCACCACTTGTTGAAGAGATTGTCTTTTTTCCACTGAATATTCTTGCTTCCTTTGTCAAAGATAAGGTGTCCATAGGTGCATAGATTTATCTCTGGGCTTTTTATTTTGTTCCATTCATCTATATTTCTGTCTTTGTCCCAGTACCATACTGTATTGATGACTGTGGCTTTGTAGTAGGGCCTAACGTCCAGCATGTTGATTCCTCCAGTTCCATTCTTCTTTCTCAGGATAGCTTTGGCTATTCAAGGTTTTTTTATATTTCCATACAAATTGTGAAATTAATTGTTCTAGCTCTGTGAAAAATACCGTTGGTAGCTTCATAGGGATTGCATTGAATCTATAGATTACTTTGGGTAGTACTCTCATTTTCACTATATTGATCCTTCTGATCCAAGAACACGGTATATTTCTCCATCTATTAGTGTCCTGTTTGATTTCTTTCACCAGTGTTTTATAGTTTTCTATATATAGGTCTCTTGTTTCTTTCAGTTCAGTTCAGTTCAGTCGCTCAGTCGTGACCGACTCTTTGCGACCCCATGAATCACAGCACGCCAGGCCTCCCTGTCCATCACCAACTCCCGGAGTTCACTCCAACTCATGTCCATCGAGTCAGTAATGCCATCCAGCCATCTCATTCTCTGTCGTCCCCTTCTTTTCCCACCCCCAATCCTTCCCAGCATCAGAATCTTTTCCAGCGAGTCAACTCTTCACGAGGTGGTCAAAGTATTGGAGTTTCAGCTTCAGCATCAGTCCTTCCAATGAACACCCAGGATCGATCTCCTTCAGAATAGACTGGTTGGATCTCCTTGCAGTCCAAGGAACTCTTAAGAGTCTTCTCCAGCACCACAGTTCAAAAGCATCAATTCTTTGGCGATCAGCTTTCTTAACAGTCCAACTCTTACATCCATACATGACCACTGGAAAATTCATAGCCTTGACTAGACGGACCTTTGTTGGCAAAGCAATGTCTCTGCTTTTTAATATACTATCTAGGTTGGTCATAACTTTCCTTCCAAGGGGTAAGCGTCTTTTAGTTTCATGGCTGCAATCAGCATCTGCACTGATTTTGGAGCCCAAAAAAAAAAAGTATGACAATGTTTCCACTGTTTCCCCATCTATTTCCCATGAATTGATGGGACCAGATGCCATGATCTTTGTTTTCTGAATGTTGAGCTTCAAGCCAACCTTTTCACTCTCCTCTTTCACTTTCATCAAGAGGCTTTTGAGTTCCTTTTCACTTTCTGCCATAAGGGTTGTATCTTCTGCACATCTCAGGTGATTGATATTTCTCCCAGCAATCTTGATTCCAGCTTGTGCTTCTTCCAGCCCAGTGTTCCTCATGATGTACTCTGCATATAAGTTAAAAAAGCAGGTGACAATATACAACCTTGTCGTACTCCTTTTCCTATTTGGAACCAGTCTGTTGTTCCATGTCCAGTTCTAACTGTTGCTTCCTGACCTGCATGCAGGTTTCTCAAGAGGCAGGTCAGGTGTTCTGGTATTCCCATCTCTTTCAGAATGTTCCACAGTTCATTGTGATCCACACAGTCAAAGGCTTTGGCATAGTCAATGAAGCAAAAATAGATGCTTTTCTGGATCTCTCTTGCTTTTTCCATGATCCAGCAGATGTTGGCAATTTGATCTCTGGTTCCTCTGCTTCTTCTAAAATCTGTTTCTTTAGGAGGAAAAATTCCTAAGTATTTTATCCTTTTTGTTGCAGTGGTGAGTGGAATTGTTTCCTTAATTTCTCTTTGAATTTTCTCATTATTAATCTCCAGGAATGCATGGGATTATTGTGTGTTGATTTTATATCCTGCAATTTTACTATATTCATTGATGAACTCTAGTAATTTTCTGGTGGAATCCTTATGGTTTTCCATGTAGAGGATCATGTCATCTGCAAACAGTGAGAGTTTTACTTCCTCTTTTCCAATTTAGATTCCTTTTATTTCTTTTTCTGCTGTGATTGCTCTGACCAAAACTTCCAAACTATGTTGAATAGTAGTGGTGAGTGTGGGCATCCTTTTCTTGTTCCTGACTTTAGGGGAAATGCTTTCATTTTTTCACTGTTGAGGAATAATATTTGCTGTGGGTTTGTCTTATTTAGCTTTTATTATGTTCACGTATGTTCCTTCTATTCCTGCTTTCTGGAAGGTGTTTTGTTTTTTTTTTTTAAATCACAAATGGATGTTGAATTTTCTCAAAGACTTTCTCTGCATCTATTGTGATAATCATATGCCTTTTTTTTCTATTTGTTAATGTGGTGTATTACACTGATTGATTTGAGGATAATGAAGAATCCTTGCATTCCTTGGACAAAGCCCACTTGGTCATGTTGTATGATCTTTTTAATGTGTTGTTGGATTCTGATTGCTAGAATTTTGTTAAAGTTTTTTCCATCTATGTTCATCAGTGATATTGGCCTGTAGTTTTCTTTTCTTTCTTTTTTTTGTTATTTTTTTTTTTTTTGTGGCATCTTCATCAGGTATTGGTGTTAGGGTGATGGTGGTCTCATAGAATGAGTTTGGTAGTGTACCTTCCTCTGCAATTTTCTGGAAGAGTTTGAGTAGGATAGGTGTTAGCTGTTCTTTAAATTTTTGGTCGAATTCAGCTGTGAAGCCGTTTGGACCTGGGCTTTTGTTTGCTGGAAGATTTCTGATTACAATTTCAATTTCTGTGCTTGTGATGGGTCTGTTAAGATTTTCTATTTCTTCCTGATTCAGATTTGGAAAGTTGTACTTTTATAAGAATTTGTCCATTTCTTCCAAGCTGTCCATTTTACTGGCATATAATTGCTGATTGTAGTCTCTTATGATCCTTTGTATTTCTGTGTTGTCTGTTTTGATCTCTCCATTTTCATTTCTAATTTTATTGATTTGATTTTTCTCCCTTTGTTTCTTGATGAGTCTGGCTAGTGGTTTGTCAATTTTATTTATCCTCTCAAAGAACCAGCCTTTGGTTTTGTTGATTTTTGCTATGGTCTTTTTTGATTCTTTGTATGTACTTCTGCCGTAATTTTTAAGATTTCTTTCCTTCTACTCACCCTGGGGTTCTTCATTTCTTCCTTTTCTAGTTGCTTTAGGTGTAGAATTAGGTTATTTAGTTAATTTATTTTCTGGTTTCTTCAGGTATGCCTGTATTGCTATAAGCCTTCCCTTTAGCACTGCTTTTCCCATGTCCCAGAGGTTTTGGATTGTTGTGTTTTCATTTTCATTCGTTTCTATGCATATTTTGTTTTTTGATTTCTTCTATGATTTGTTGGTTATTCAGCAGCGTGATGTTCAGCTTCCATATGTTGGCATTTTTAATAGTTTTTCTCCTGTAATTGAGACCTAGTCTTACTGCATTGTGATCTGAAAAGATGCTTTGAATGATTTCAATTTATTTGAATTTTCCAAGGCTAGATTTATGTCCCAGGATGTGATCTATCCTGGAGAAGGTTCCGTGTGTGCTTGAGAAGAAGGTGAAATTCATTGTTTTGGGGTGAAATTTCCTATAGATATCAATTAGGTCTAACTGGTCTATTGTATCATTTAACGCTTGTGTTTCACTGTTAATTTTCTGTTGATCTATCCATAGATGTGAGTGGGGTATTAAAGTCTCCCACTATTATTGTGTTATTGTTAATTTCCCCTTTCATACTTGTTAGCAATTGTCTTACATATTGTGGTGCTCCTATGTTGGGTGCATATATATGTAAAATTGTTATATCTTCTCTTGGATTGATCCTTTGATCATTATGTAGTGTCCTTCTTTGTCTCTTTACACAGCCTTTGTTTTAAAGTCTATTTTATCTGATATGAGTATTGCTACTCCTGCTTTTTTTTTTTTTTTTGGTCTATATTTGCTTGGAATATATTTTTCCAGCCCTTCTCGTTCAGTCTGTATGTGTCTCTCTTTTCGAGGTGGGTCTCTTGTAGACAATATATGTAGGAATTTTGTTTTTGTATCCATTCATCCAGCCTTTGTCTTTTGGTTGGGGAATGCAAGCCATTTGCATTTAAGGTAATTATTGACAAGTATGATTCTGTTGCAATTTAGTTTATTGTTTTAGGTTTGAATTTATACACGCGGTCTGTGTTTCCTGTCTAGAGAGGATCCTTTAGTATTTGTTGGAGAGCTGCTTTGGTGATGCTGAATTCTTTCAGCTTTTGCTTGTCTGTGATGTTTTTGATTTCTGTTTCATATTTGAATGAGATCCATGCTGGGTACAGTAATCTGGGCTGTAGGCTATTGTTTTTCATCACTTTAAGTACGTCCTGCCATTCCCTCCTGGCCTGAAGAGTTTCTATTGAAAGATCAGCTGTTTTCTTTATGGGAATCCCCTTGTGTGTTATTTGTTGTTTTTCCCTTGCTGCTTTTAATATTTGTTCTTTGTCTTTGATCTTTGTTAATTTGATTAATATGTTTCTTTGAGTGTTTCGCCTTGAGTTTATACTGTTTGGGACTCGCTGTGTTTCTTGGACTTGGGTGATTATTTACTTCTCCATTTTAGGGAAGTTTTCACCTATTACCTCCTCAAGTATTTTCTAATGATCTTTCTTTTTGTCTTCTTCTTCTGGGACTCCTATGATTCGAATGTTGGGGCATTTAACATTGTCCCAGAGGTCTCTGAGATTGTCCTCATTTCTTTTAAACATTTTTCTTTTTTCCTCTGTGTTTCATTTATTTCTACCATTCTATCTTCTATCTCATTTATCATATCTTCTGCCTCCATTATTCTACTGTTGCTTCCCTCCAGAGTGCTTTTGATCTCATATATTGCATTATTCATCGTATATTGACTCTTTTTTATTTCTTCTAGTTCCTTGTTAAACCTATCTTGCATCTTTTCGATCCTTGTCTCCAAGCTATTTATCTGTAATTCCATTTTGTTTTCAAGATTTTGGATCATTTTCACTATCATTATTTGGAATTCTTTATCAGGTAGGTTCCCTATCTCTTCCTCTTTTGTTTGGATTGGTGGGCACTTATCCTGTTCCTTTACCTGCTGGGTATTTCTCTGCCTCTTCATCTTGCTTATATTGCTGTGTTTGGGATGGCCTTTCGGTATTCTGGCAGTTTGTGGAGTTATCTTTATTTTGGAGTTTCCTCGCTGTGGGTGGGGTTGGACTGGTGGCTTGTCATGGTTTCCTGGTTAGGGAATCTCATGTCAGTGTTCTGGTGGGTGGAGCTGGATTTCTTCTCTCTGGAGGGCAATGAAGTGTCCATTAATGTGTTATGAGATGTCAGTGGGTTTGGAGTGACTTTGGGCAGCCTGTATGTTGAAGCTCAGGGCTATGTTCCTGTGTAGCTGGAGAATTTGCATGGTATGTCTTGCTCTGGAACTTGTTGACTCTTGGGTGGTGCTTGGTTTCAGTGTGGGTATGGAGGCATTTGATGAGCTCCTATCGATTAATATTCCCTGGAGTCAGGAGTTCTCTGGTGTTCTCAGGATTTGGACTGAAGCCTCCTGCCTCTGGTTTTCCGTCTTATTCTTGCAGTAGCCTCAAGACTTCCCTATCTGTCACTTCCAAGGCGGTTCCCTCTACTTCAGCTTCTTCTGTTTGCTGTTCTCTTCAGTGTTTAATTTCTGCCCTGACACAAAGGGGCAGTTGTGGTCACTTTTTTAAGACTCACTTGTTCAGTCGTGCTGTGGGGATGGAGGAACGCTGCAAACAAATATCACTGGTTTCTGTGGGGAGTGCTCGTAGTGTCTTTGCCACACTGGGTTTACCCCCGCTCACGGTGTGTGTGCTTTCCCTGTCTATACTGCTTAGGCTTTAGGTTGCTCTTCTGGGAACTGTGTGAGGCTGGCCCTGCGTTATGTGCAATTCCCAGCCTAAGTCACTCAGGTTCAGGTACTCTGGTACCCCACAAAGGTGCAGACTTGGTTGGGCCTGCGTTTTGTGCCCTCCCCGATCTGAGCAGCTCAGGTGACCAGGTGTTTTGCGACTGCGGTCACTGCGATTTGTTGCCTCCCTGGTGCCTGCCACTTGGTTTTCTGGGTTTACAACCGGCACACCTTCTCAGGTGGATGTTGACAGTCTAGATTCCCAAGAAGTCTTGGTTAGCAACGAAGCCTACTTGCAGTTTAGTAGATATTGCCTCTCAGGCCGCGTTGCCTACTTCCGGCTCTGGCTGCCCTCCCCTGCCTGTCTCAGCGGGGGATGGGCCATCCGCAACTGGCTAGCTCTAGTCAGTCCTTTGTTCTATAAGTGGGTCTGGCAGTGTCTTAGGTTAGGGTTTTTCACCTTTTCGCTGGGTAGCTATCCCACAGTCTGCTTTGCTATCTCAAGTTAACTCCCTCAGATTGCCCTTAGGGCTTTCAGACCTGGCCCTTACTCTAAGTAATGCAGCCTGCGCCTCCCTTCCCAGTCCCCGCTTGCTAGTGGTGGATGCAGCCGTCTGCGCTGCTTCTCCACTGGGAGTTACCGTTGGACATGTAATCTGCAGGTTTTAATTCTTTATTTATGAAGAATAAATAAAGGGCAATTATGTTGCCTTTTGAGATTCCAAGACTCACCCCAGACTCGCCAGTGAGAGTGTTTCCTCATGTTTGGAAACTTCTCTCTTTTTTAAGCCTCCCTTCCCAGGACGGATCTCCGTCCCTATCCCTTTTGTCTTTTTATCTTTGATATTTTTTCCTACCTCCTTTCGAAGACAATGGGATGCTTTTCTGGGTGCCTGATGTCCTCTGCCAGCATTCAGAAGTTGTTTTGTTGAATTTACTCAGGGTTCAAATGTTCTTTTGATGAATTTGTGGGGGACAAAGTGGTCTCCCCATCCTATTCCTCCGCCATCTTAGGACCGCCCGCCATTCAAGTCTTTAATTCATTTTGTATTTATTTTTGTGTGTAGGGGTCCAGTTTCATTATTTTGCCTCTAGCTATTCAGTTTTTCTAACACCATTTATGGAAGAGACTATCCTTTCTCCATTGTATATTCTTGGCTCATTTGTTGTTACTGAATTGACCATATATGCATTGGTTTATTTCTGGCCTCTCTACTCTGTTCCATTGATCTATGTATTTGTTTTTGTGTTGATGACATACTACTTCATTACTATAGTTTTGTAATATAGTTTGGAATCATAAAGCATGGTGACTTCCATTTTGTTCTTCTCAAGGTTGCTTTATCTATTTTGAGTATTTTGTGATTCCATACAAATTAAAACTTTTTGATTCCGTTTCTGTGATAAATGCCATTGTAATTTTGATAGAGATTGCATAGACTCTGTAGATTGCATTGGGTAGTATGATCATTTTAGCAGCATTAATTTTTGCAATCCATGAGCTTGGAATATTTTTCCATTTATTTTTGTTTTCAGTTTCCTTCATTAATTTCTTACGGTTTTCAATTCTTCCACTTCTTTGGTTAAATGTGTAGCTAAGTATTTTATTCTTTTTAATGTATAATGCAGTTGTAGCTGGGATTTTCTCCTTAATTTCTCTTTCTAATAATTTGTTATTGAAGTATAAGTCACACAAGAGATTTTTGTATTTTGATTTTATATTCTGCAAATTTACTGAATTCATTTTTTAGATCTAACAGTTTTTGGTTGGAGTCTTTATGGTTTCCTATAGATTATGTTATGTCATCTGCAATAGAGACAGTTTACTTCTTCCTTTCCAGTTTGGATGCCTTTTGTTTATTTTTTCCCTGATGGCTCTGGCTAGGATTTCCAGTGCTATGTAGAATAAAAGTGATGAAAGTGGGCATCCTTGTGTTTTTCCTGATTTTAGAGGAAAAGTTTTCAGGTTTTTTCCATTGCTTATGATGTTAGCTTTGGACTAGTCATACAGGGCTTTTATTATGTTGAGGTATGTTCCTTCTATACCCACTTTGTTGAGAATTTTTATCATAAATAGATGCTGAAATTTGTTAAATGCTTTCTTTGAGTCTATTTAGGTGATCATATGATTTTTACACTGAATTTTGTTAATTTGGTATATCACATTAATTGATTTGCAGATGTTGAGTCATCCTTACATCCCTGGAATAAATCCCACTTAATCATGATGTATGTATGATCCTTTTAATGTATTGTTGAATTTGGTTTGCTGATATTTTTTTGAGGAGTTTTGCATCTGTGTTCATCAGGAATATTGGCCTGCAGTTTTCTTTTCTTGTAGTTTCCTTGTCTGGTTTCTGTATCAGGGTAATGTGGGTCTCATTAAAAAAAATTGGAAATATTCACTCCTCTTCAATTTTTGGAAGAGTTTGAAAATGATTGGTATTAATTCTCTAAATGTTTGGTAGCATTCACCAGTGAAATAATCTGGTCCTGGACTTTTGTTTGCTTGGAGGTTTTTGGTTACTGACTCAATCTCCTTATTAGTAATCAGTCTGTTCATATTCCCTGTTTCTTTCTGATTAAGTGTTGGTGGGTTGTATGTTTTTAGAAAATTTCCATTTTTTTCTGGGTTATCCAATTTGTTGGCATGTAATTATTTATAATAGTCTCTTATCCTTTATATTTTTGTGGTATCAGTTGTAATGTATCCCGTTTTATTTCTGATTTTATTTATATGAGTGCTCTCTTTTCCTCTTGATGAGTCTGGCTAAAGGTTCATCTGTTTTGTTTATTTTTTCAAAGAACCAGCTCTTAATTTCAGTGATCTGTTTTCTTTTTGGACTTCCCTGGTGGCTTAGATAGTAGAGAATCTGCCTGCAATGCGGGAGACCCAGGTTCCATCCCTGAGTTGGGAAGATCCCCTGGAGAAAGGAATGACAACCCACTCCAATATTCTTGCCTGTAGAATTTTATGACAGAGAAATCTGGCAAGCTACAATCCATGGGATTGGAAAGAGTCATACACGACTGAGTGACTCAAACACACACACACATTGTCTTTTTAGCCTCTATTTCATTTATCTCCTCTCTGATCTTTGTTATTTCCTTCCTTCTACTAACTTTGGGATTATTTTGTTTTTATTTTTCTAGTTCCTTGAGTTGTAAAGTGAGGTTGTTTACTTGAGTTCTTTGTCTTTTCTTAATGTAGGCATTAATTGCTATGAACTTGACAATTTGAATACTGTAATATGGTTACTCTGGAAATCTTCTCTTCCTTCCGTTGGGAATGCCATTATTTTCTGTTGAGGTCTAAAGATGTCCATTTGTACAGGGGGCATGGGCTTCCCTGGTGGCTCAGAGGTTAAAGCGTCTGCCTCCAATGCGGGAGACCCGGGTTCGATCCCTGGGTCGGGAAGATCCCCTGGAGAAGGAAACGGTAACCCACTCCAGTATTCTTGCCTGGAGAATCCCATGGACGGAGAAGCCTGGTAGGCTACAGTCCACGGGGTCGCATAGAGTCGGACACGACTGAGCGACGGAACGGAACGGAAAGTTTGAGGGTGTACCATACCCCTTCTAGTTCATTCTGCTCCTGAGTCTGACTCCAGTGTAACTATACTTGGTGTGCAGTGTTCTCTTCTCTCAAGCTGTGTTTGTGATTAATAAACTGCTGTCAGTCTCATCTGTCTCTGGTGTTGATGGCATGTGTTCAGCCATCTCATACCATTTAGGATGGGCGAATCTTATCTTTACCAATGGAGTGCATAAGAGGTCGTCAGAAAAATGTGACTGGATAAAAAATTATTGTGGTAAATTTACTTATGTAAAACTTCATGCACCCATTTTTGAGGGTACACTTCAATAAGTTTTGACAAATAGATCAGTATTATCCCATTGAATGAATGAATATATCCTAGTTTATTTACCTATTTACCTGTTGATGGACATTTTTTTTCTCCAGTTTTCAAGTACCATGAATGAAGTTAATACTTCATATCATTTATGTGCAAGTCCTTATGAATATGTTTTCATTTCTCTTAAATACTTAGAGGAGTAATTGCAGAATCCCATAGTACTGGTATACTTAAATTTAGAAGAAAATGTTAAACTGTTTTCCAATGTGGTTGTGCCATATTGTATTGCCACACATAGATGTTGTAGACTTATTTTAAATATATTTTAATAATCTGTTTTTAACTGGTAAGTTTAATATTAACACAGAGGCATTTCTTACATTACTAATATATTTGTATGAATTTTATCACTATATTTTGTCTTTTCTATTTACCATGCTTTTTTAATTTTTTTTTCCTTTCTCTACTTTTATTTGAATTGTTGAGTTTCTTTTTTCCAGGTATTCCACAATCGATTGATTTGCAGGTGAAACATCAAATTTATACTATTTTAATGTTACTCTTAAATTGTCATTATGAATCATTAGTAAAGAATAAATGTTAATCAACATTTCTACTCTTGTCCCTAAATAAAGTGAACTTTAAACTACTTTAACCTTGATTAACACTATGCCTTATTAAATGTTAGTGCTGTCTCATATTTTAGTTTCACCATGTGAAACTAAATATACTCAGGTTTAGTCATTATTATTTTTCTTATTTTATATACAGGCATACTTCATTTTATTGCACTTCACTTTTTTTTTTTTTTTTTGAAAATTGAAGACTTAAGGCTGTCTGTGCCATTTTTCAGATAGATAGCATTTGCTAGATTCTCTCTGTGTTACATTTGGTAATTCTCACAATATTTTAAACTTTTCATTATTAATATATTTATTGCAGTCACACATGATCAATGATCTTTAATGTTATTATTGTGATTGTTTCTGGGCTCTGAAAATCCTGCCATGTAAGATGGTGAACTTAATAAACTGTATGTGTTCTGACCAATTGGCCATTTCCCCATTTCTCTCTCATTCTCCTGGGGCCTTTCGATTATCTGAGCATGTGTGCATTCATGCTAAGTCACTTCGGTTGTGTCTGACTCTTTGAGACCCTATGGACTGTAACCCGCCAGGCTCCTCTGTCCATGGAATTCTCCAGGCAAGAATAATGGCCACTATGGAGAACGGTGTGGAGATTCCTTAAAAAACTGGAAATAGAACTGCCATATGACCCAGCAATCGCACTCCTGGGCATACACACCGAGGAAACCAGAACTGAAAGAAACACATGTACTCCAATGTTCATTGCAACACTGTTTGTAATAGCAAGGACATGGAAGCAACCTAGATATCCATCTGCAGACTAATGGATAAGAAAGCTTTGGTACATATACACAATGGAGTATTATTCAGCCATTAAAAAGAGTAGATTTGAATCAGTTCTAATGAGGTGGAGGAAACTGGAGCCTATTAGACAGAGTGAAATAAGCCCTAAAGAAAAACACCAATACAGTATACTAACGCCTATATATGGAATTTAGAAAGATGGTAACCTTAACCCTTTATACTAGACAGAAAAAAGAGACACAGGTGTATAGAACAGTCTTTGGGACTCTGTGGGAGAAGGTGAGGGTGGGATGATTCGGGAGAATGACATTGGAAAATGTATATTATCATATGTAAAACGAATCACCAGTCCAGGCTCGACGCATGATACAGGATACACGGGGCTGATGCACTGGGATGAACCAGAGGGATGGGATAGGGAGGGAGGTGGGAGGGGGGTTCAAGATGGGGAACGCATGTACACCCGGGGCAGATTCATGTCAATGTATGGAAAACCAACCAATATAATATTGTAAAGTAATTAACCTCCAATAAATAAAATAAAATAAAATAATAATGGAGTGTGTTGCCTTTCCCTGCTCCAGGGGATCTCCAACCCAGGGACAGAACCAACATCTTTTGTGACTCCTGCATTGCAGGTGTATTCTTTACCATTGAGCCACCAGGGAAGCCCTTTATTCCCTGAGACATAACAATATTTAAATTAGGTCAGTGAATAACCCTACAATGGCCTGTAAGTGTTCAAATGAAAGGAAGATCACACATCTCTCTAAATTAAAAGCTCAAAATGATTAAGCTTAGTGAGGAAGGCATGTAAAAACTGAGACAGTCTGAAAGCTAGGCATCTTGTGCCAAAGTTGTGATTGTAATGGAAAAATTCTTGAAGGAAATTAAAAGTGCTACTCCAGTGAATACAGACATTGAAAAAAAAAACAGCCTTATTGGAGATATGGATAAAGTTTTAGTGGTCTGGATAGAATGCCAATCTAGAACATTTACTTAAACCAGAGCCTAATCCATAGTAAAGCTCACTCTCTTCCGTTTCATGATGGTTGAGATATGTGAGGAAGATACAGAATAAAAGCTTGAAGCTATCAGAGGTTGGTTCATGAGGTTTAAGGAATGGAACTATCTCCATAACATAAAAGTTCCAGGTGAAGCAGCAAGTGCTGATGTAGATGCTGCAGCAAGTTTTCCAGAAGATCTTGTTGAGATAATAATGAATGTAGCTAAACTATACACAGGATTTCAATTTAGACAAAACAGCCTTATATTGGAAGAAGATTCCATCTAGGACTTTCATAGGTAGAGAGGAGAAGTCAATGCCTGATTTCAAAGCCTCAAAGGGCAAGCTGACTCTCTTGGTGACTTTAAGTTGAATCCAGTGGTCACTTACCATTCTGAAAATCCTAGTGCCCTTAAGAATAATGCAAAACATTCTGTTTGTGTTCTGTAAATGGAACAGTAAAGCCTGGATTACATTACTGAATAGTTTAAGCCCACTGTTTGGATTTGCTGCTCAGAAGAAAAAAGAAAAAAAAAAACTTCTTTCAAAGTATTACTGCTATTGACAATGAACCTTGTTACCCAAGAGTTCTGGCAAAGATGTACAATGAGATTAATGTTGCTTTCAAGCTTCAAGTACAACATCCATTCTGAAGCCTATGAATCAAGAAGTAATTTCAACTTTCAAGTCTCATTATCTAAAAAATACATTTTGTAAGGCTATAACTGCCACAGATGGTGATTTCTTAGATGGATCTGAGCAAAATCAATTGAAAACCTTGTGGAAAGGATTCACCATTCTAGATGCCATTAAGAACATTCGTGATTCATGGTAAGAGGTCAAAATATCAGTGTTCATAGGAGTTTTGATGAAGTTGATTCCAATGCTCACGGATGATTCTGGAGGGTTAGACTTCATTGAAGGAAGTAACTGCTGATGTGGTGGAAGTAGCAGGAGAAGTAGAATTAGAAGTGGAGCTTGAAAATGTGACTGAATTGCTGCAATCTCATAATAAAACTAACAGATGAGGAGTTACTTATGGATGAGCAAATAAAGTGGTTTCTTGAGACAGAATAACTCCTGGTGAAGATGCTGTGAAGATTGTTGAAATGACAAGAGAAGATTTAGAGTATAATAAAAACTTAGTTGATAAAGCAGTGGCAGAGTTTGAGAGGACTGACTCTAATTTTGAAAGAAATTCTACTGTAGGTAAAGTCCTGTCAAATCAAATTACTTGCTACAGAGAAATCATCTGTGGAAAGAGGGGTCAATTCATGTGACAAACCTCATTTTTTTAAAATAAATTGTCACCTCCCCCCTCACCTTTGGCAGTCACCACCCTGATCAGTCAGCAGTCATCAACATCTAGAAAAGACCTTCCACCAGTAAAAAAGTTATGGCTCATTGAAGCCTCAGATGATGGTTAACAATTTTTAGCAGTAAAGTATTTCTTAATTAAGGTGTGTACATTGTTTTTAAGACATAATGCTACTGCACACTTAATAGACTACAATACAATGTAAGCATAACTTTTATATGCACAGACAAACGAAAGCATTCATGTGAGTTGCTTTTTTGAGGTATTTGCCTATTGTGGTTGGTCTGAAGCCAAACCTGCAATATCTCTGAGTTATGCTTGTAGTCAATTTTTGTCTATTTTTTTGGTCAATTGTTATCCATCTTTTTAGCAAATTCTATTTTTATCCATTGTTTCTAACCACTCAGTTTTTTTAATCGTTAATTTCTGTTTTTATTAAAATATATGCATTCTTTACATCTACAGTGAAAGATTGTCAATTTAAAAATATCCATCTTTATTGAAAATATCTTTTTTTTTTTATTCTTTTTAAGTAGATGTTTAGTTGAGTGACAAGTAAATGGGTCAGGGCAGTACTAGAGGAATTAGATGTTGAAGCCTTTATGGTGACAGAAGGGTTTCCCTGTTAGTTCTGCTGGAAAAGAATCCGCCTGTAATACAGGAGAACCTGGTTCGATTCCTGAGTTGGGAAGATCCACTGGAGAAGGGATAGGTTACCCACTCTAGTATTCTTGGACTTTCCTGGTGGCTCAGCTGGTAAAGAATCCACCTGAAATGTGGGGGGCCTGGGCCCAATCCCTGGGTTAGGAAGATCCCCTGGAGAAGAGAAGGGCTACCTACTCCAGTATTCTGGACTGTAGAATTCCGTGGACTGTATAGTCCATGGGGTTGCAGAGTCAGACACATTGGAGTGAATTTCACTCACGGTGACAGAGGGTGAACAGTGCAACATGAATGTGGTCCTCCACTGAGGACTTGAATAGGTTTAATGCATTATGATTCTAGTTTAGAAAAGGCATTCTGCTGCTTCCAAGTTACTTCCTACAACTTTCCTGCTATTAGTACTTCCTACTGTTGGTTATCTTCTACCTTTTACTGGAAAGCAAGAGGTAAGGTCTTTTGCCAAGAGTGGGGAAGCCTGCCTTGGGCTTCCCAGGTGGCGCTAGAGGTAAACAATCTGTCTACCAATTCAGGAGCTGCAAGAGACATGGGTTCAACCCCTGGGTTGGGAAGATTCCCTGGAGAAGGAAATGGCAATTCACTCTAGTATTCTCACCTGGAGAATTCCATGGACAGAGGAGCCTGGTGGGCTACAGACTGTGGGGCCACAAAGAGTCAGACATGACTGAGTAACTTAGCACAGCACAGGGAATATATGGTGACATTAGAGACTTAAGAAAAATATAGTGCCACTTATTTTCACAACTACATATTTTTCTCCAGCAACCATGTATCGCTCTGGAGACAGATTGATCCATGGTTGATGTGTTGCCAATATTAGAACTGTTGTAAAAGGACTACTGGGACTTAAGCAAGAGGCTGCTTAACATGATGACTGATGGGATCTAAACTGATTAAGGAAAAAAAAAGGAATTAGCTATGTCTGTGTGGTTGGAGAAAAGCAGGAATATACAATTGAGCAAGTTAGAAAAATAATACACTAGATATTAAGAATACGATATTTTAATATATTTCAAGAATTGGTGAGTTCCAGGAGATAACAATATCTAAGGTGTGACTGGGAGTGGTGATTGAAGTAGAATGAGTGGGGAAAGAAAATTGGAATTAAGACACTAAGGCAACCTAGAATCTTGAAAGTTGGAGGAATCCTTCATGTTTAAGGATCCCTGCTTTGAGATATATGCTGACACAATAGAAACAAGACATATTGTCTAATAAATTGAATTTAATATGCAATTAACTGAGCCTCATAATCTTCTCTACAGGAAGGATATATCTTTGTGTTCTTTTTCATATTCAAGTTTACTTTCGAAAACACATCAGACAACAATATAATTCATTTGGCATAATATTTCTTAACATTGTGTACTTTCTCTCATACTTTTCACTTCACCATTCAGGGGTGTGGCCTTTCATAACTAGAAGCCAGTGAGTCCCCAAAATAGTTTGAATTATTAGTTTCAATATTCAAGTAAAATTTAATTTTATATGAAAAATTTGCATCACAATGATAAAAAGAAAATTTTGCCATAACTTATGAGCAAAATATCTCTAATGTTAATAGCCTCTAGTCTTCACCTCTCATTTTTTTTTTCAATTCAGAATTAATGAAGCAATTCTATATATGGATTAGAGAGTATGTGTAAAATCATTTTAGAAACTTTCCATGAAAGATTTTTGATTGGAAAAATTCCAAATGTCAATTAGTAGCTGTGAAGCTTTAGTTACTATGGTTCGGAATCATTTGGACTTAAAGTTTAGCTTTCAAATTAGGTGATCTTCAGTCCAGAGTGTTTAGAAGAAAAATAACTGATAATTAAGAAACTCTTTACATATAATGAAAATCCTGTCATGAATAGAAGTAATTTTAATTTTTCTCACAGCAATTTTTTCAACTCTCTTCAGGAAAATATCAAGAGAGTATTGTAATGTTTGGCATAATTTTCCAAACATAACCTTACCCAGCACAGACAAAATTATATCATAAGAAGTTTTAACATTTGATGAACTTGCATTAATTAATTCTTCAGTTTATGTTGTATTAAAGCATGTGAACAGATATATGATGAAAATTAAATTTAATATTATTTATGATTTTAGTTCCTTTTTTCCTTCCTCATCCCTTTCTTTTTTACTTGTATTTGTTAATTGCTACAGGAAGCTTTGAAGATTGGCTTAAGTACTACACAAGGAACAAGTTAGTAATTTCACTGCACTTTGTGTATTTCACGGTGTTCATTTTGCTAAGCTAATCAAGAAAGACATTGAACAAAAGGAGCAAGGTTTCTGAGGACCATATATCTGAGACATTTTCTCCCCCATTTGAGAAGAAATTAGAAGAAATCTAATCTCATTTATGGTGTACTTGATAGTAATCAACTTACAGTTTCCGTAGGGAACTCAAGTTCTCATGTAATTACAAGATGTGAATCAGCATGTGGTTATTTATGTTATGCAGACTAAGCACATAAAAATATGTTGGATCATATTGAACTGAAAGTTTGCAAGCCAGGAATATGTGTTTGGCATGAGCCATCTTTTTAAGGGAGATCTACTAATGTTCTTAATACACTCTTGTAGGCCTCTGTGTCACAAATTACTAATATTTCTATGTACAATGGGATACTCATCATCTATATTAGAAATGTATTTTCTTATGGCTATTCAGTTCAGTTCAGTTTAGTTCAGTCGCTCAGTCGTGTCCGACTCTTTGTGACCCCATGAATCACAGCACGCCAGGACTCCCTGTCCATCACCAACTCCCGGAGGTCACTCAAACTCATGTCCATCGAGTTGGTGATGCCATCCAGCCATCTCATTCTCTGTCGTCCCCGTCTCCTCCCACCCCCAATCCCTCCCAGCATCAGACTCTTTTCCAGTGAGTCAACTCGTTGCATGAGATGGCCAAAGTATTGCAGTTTCAGCTTTAGCATCATTCCTTCCAATGAACACCCAGGATTGATCTCCTTTAGAATGGACTGGTTGGATATCCTTGTTCAGTTCAGTTTAGTTCAGTTCAGTCACTCAGTCGTGTCTGACTCTCCGCGACCCCATGAATCACAGCACGCCAGGCCTCCCTGTCCATCACCAACTCCCGGAGTACACTCAAACTCATGTCCACAGAGTCGGTGATGCCATCCAGCCATCTCATTCTCCGTCGTCCCCTTCTCCTCCCGCCCCCAACCTTTCCCAGCATCAGAGTCTTTTCCAGTGAGTCAACTCGTCGCATGAGGTGGCCAAAGTATTGCAGTTTCAGCTTTAGCATCAGTCCCTCCAATGAACATCCAGGACTGATCTCCTTTAGAATGGACTGGTTGGATCTCCTTGCAGTACTGATTAAAACTAATGTTTATTTTAGGGTGCAATGGTTAATTATACTTGGATTTATAATTTGATTAGTGTAGTGTCTTAGATTTCCTGAAATGCCTCATTTTAGCATAAAAGGTTGAAAGATAAAAGAAAGGCCTGTACTTTATTGCTCCATCTAATGCTTCCCTCATAGTTCATTCGGTAAAGAATCTGCCTGCAATGCAGGAAACCTAGGTTCGATTCCTGGGTTGGGAAGATCCCCTGGAGAAGGAAATAGCAATCCACTCCAGTATCCTTGCCTGGAAAATCCCATGGACAGAGGAGCCTGGTGGGCTACAGTCCATGGGGTGGCAAGAGTTGGACATGACTTAGTGACTAAACCACCACCACCAGTGCTAAAAGATGTTAATAATTAGAAAATAATAACTTAAATAATTCGGTAATCTGGCACTCAGGAAATTTGATGCTATGTAACACAGATTGAACTTTGAGAGATGAAGCGGATTTCTAAATTACATCTATGTGAGTGGTGAGGAATTAGTGATAGCTTTGTATATTTACAAAGCACAGTCAGTTTGCTTTTGGTACTTATTGATAACCCAGATTCAGAAATAGAATTTCCTTTATATAATCTAAAATTTTACATGTATGGTGTAAACTAGGATGGTTTGAGTGATGAAGAGTGGCAAAAGAAAAACCTATTCGTGAATACTGGCATCATTTTCTATGAATTAGTTCAGATGGTTGTGACTCTTTGCCTAATTCATGTGGTTTCAGGCAAAGGGATACTTTTTGAAAATTAGCCACCAAAAGAGGGAATTTTAGATAAGCTACCCTCTGTAATACTAAGATAAGCTTGATTTATGTGTTTTTTTATTAGTTTCATTTGTTCAGAATGCTAGGCTAAGTTCTTTGACTTTACATGTAAAAGGGGAAGTGTTATGAGCAGAGTGCCTTACTTTTATAGTAATGAGAAAGATGTATTTCTATACATATTTCACTGAGGTACAGAAATATGACTTTGTAAGAACAAAAATATGTTGAATCAACATTGAGATGTTGATATCAAAATTCTTTCAATGATGTTAGTCTGAAATTTAAACTGAGCTAAGCTTTCTGCCTCTTATTAAATTCAGGTGTCCTGGAGATAGTTGAAAAGTTACTACTAGGCATGAAAGTGGGGGAAAAAATGGGAGTAACCAGTACATCTTCATTAACCCGTACATCTTTTTCATTAACCACTTAATCCTGGTCAAGTAGAGATGCAAATAGTTTTAATAATAATTTTAATGAACATTTATAACACATATGAACATAAATTGTAGTCTATCTTTTACTCCTACCACTTATAAATTTTAATATATGGAGCAACTATAAATTTTCCTGGGCTTTAGTTACTTCCCTTATAAATTTTGCATAGTAATATGTTGAGTGTCTGAAGACAAGAAGCTTTTAGGGTCCTTTTTAGGTCTATGATCTTTACTTTGATAAATGGTAAGGCAGTAAGAGATCTCATTAAAAATATCATTTCTCAGAACAAGTGTTAATATGCCAAAACTTGAAAGCTTTTGATTCAGTTCTATTGAGCAGTATCATTCTGAAATATCTATGTTTAAGGAGTAGTTGACTGAAAGTCATGAATTATGGATTCACTACATCTAAATAAGTTAGCATTTTGAAGTGGTGATACAAAAACATTAAAAATACTAAATATGAATGTGTTAGTCACTCAGTCGTGTCTGACTCTTTGTGACCCCATGTAGCCCACCAGGCTCCTCATTCATGGGAATTTCCAGGCAAGAATACTGGAGTGAGTTGCCATTCCCTTCACCAAGGGATCTTCCTGGCCCAGGGATCAAATCTGGGTCTCTTGCATTGTGGGCAGATTCTTTAACATCTAGGCCACCAGCATAATCTAGGTTTAACTAAAATTTTATTTTCTCCACCAGTTGTTTGGGATCTACTAAGTTACTAATTTAACAAACAAGTATTGAATATTTCATAATTAACCAGACATTATGTTAAAAAATAAGTAAGGAAAGCGTAGTACCTACATGCAAAATTTTTGTATTGTATACAAAATAATTTTTTTCAGTCCCTGAGTCATGTCTGACTCTTTGCAACTCCATGAGCTGCAGCACCCCAGGCTTCCCTGTCCTTCACCATCTCCCAGAGTTTGCTAAAACTCACCTCCATGGATCAGTGATGTCATCCAACCATCTCATTTTCTGTTGCCCGCTTCCCCTCCTGCCGTCAATCTTTCCAGCATCAGGGTCTTTTCAAATGAGTCAGCTCTTCACATCAGATGGCCAGACTATTGGAACTTCAGCTTCAGTCTTTCCAATGAATATTCAGGGTTGATTTCCTTTAGGACTGACAGATTTGATCTCCTTGCAGTGCAAGGGACTCTCAAGAGTCTTCTCCAGGACCACAGTTCAAAAGCATCAATTCTTTGGTGCTCAACCTTCTTTATGGTCCAACTCTCACATCTGTATATGACTACTGGAAAACTCTCCTTGGAAGGAAAGTTATGACCAACCTTGATAGTATATTAAAAAGCAGAGACATTACTTTGCAAACAAAGGTCCGTCTAGTCAAGGCAATGGTTTTTCCCGTGGTCATGTATGGATGTGAGAGTTGGACTGTGAAGAAAGCTGATCGCCGAAGAATTGATGCTTTTGAACTGTGGTGTTGGAGAAGACTCTTGAGAGTCCCTTGTACCACAAGGAGATCCAACCAGTCCATTCTACAGGAGATAAATCCTGGGTGTTCATTGGAACGACTGATGCTAAAGCTGAAACTGCAACACTTTGGCCACCTCATGGGACGAGTTGACTCACTGGAAAAGACTCTGATGCTGGGAAAGGTTGGGGGCGGGAGGAGAAGGGGACGACAGAGAATGAGATGGCTGGATGGCATCACCGACTCTGTGGACATGAGTTTGAGTGAACTCCAGGAGTTGGTGATGGACAGGGAGGCCTGGCGTGCTGTGATTCATGGGGTCGCGGAGAGTCGGACACGACTGAGCAACTGAACTGAACTGAACTGGAAAAACCATAGCTTTGACTATATAGACCTTGGTTGGCAAATTTGTATCTCTGCTTTTTAATACACTATCTAGTTTTGTTATAGCTTTTCTTCCAAGGAGTAAGCTTCTTTTCATTCCATGGCTGCAGTCTCTGTCTGCAGTGATTTTGGAGCTCAGAAAGTAAAATCTGTCACTGTTTCAACTTTTTCTCCATTTATTTGCCATTATATGATGGGATTAGATGCCGTGATCTTAGTTTTTTGAATGTCTGCCGGGAGCCAGCGAGGGAAATCCTACCCGTGGCAAAGGTCAATTGGGGAAGAGGCCTGACGGGCAAAGGCTAATCAGGACTCGAGGAACCCCCTGGACTTAACTGAGCATCTACCCCAAAGAAAACCGGAGTCTGACTGCTTTACTATCTTACGCCTCTTACCAAGTCCTCTAATACTTACAGGGGCTTCCCCCCAACCACCTTTCTCTGAAAACATTAATTCAGAGCTGTAGTTTAAAAGTTCTCCTCGGCTTAATAGGAGTGTTCCAATCCAAGCCCCTCTGATAGCTTTCTAACTTGCATGACAAGTTTGTCCAGGCTCTTACAACTATGAGTGTGACTGTTTATAGCCTCCCAGCCATGCAAGGACAGAAAGCCTAATATTCTAAAATACAGGAATCTGTTGAAGAAGTTAAAATCATTAGAATAGTACTAAAAAAGATTTCATTGTTGAATCAATGCTTGCTGCAAAGTTTCCTCTATCTATTGTATCCTTGGAAATATATTAATCACATATAGAGAATATAAGTAGTGGCCTTTGATTTAACCACATCAGATCTTAAGTTAATAAATTCCTTTCTTGTAGCTCACTACACCGGTGCCTTATAGGAATGTAACTTTGTTATGTGTCTAGCACCTGACTCTAGGAAAGTCACCTTAAAAGAATATAAGCCTTTTACTTGCTAACTAACCTATTGTTAGGATAGAGGGCCATAAACTGTTAGCAGGCCCCCTGGCCAGAAGATGATGTACTAGCTAACTAACCTATTGTTAGGAGAGAGGGCCATAAACGTTAGCAGGCCCCCTGGCCAGAAGATGATGTAAACCACCTAAAACTTTTATTACGAGACACACAAAAATAAGCCCTGATCCTGATAAGGGTCAAGACTGCTGACCCCACGTGATTTTGGCGTGACTCTATACCTCCCTTTCTCTGTTTCTTATGCGCACAACTTAGGGTATAAAAGCAGCACTGGAAAATAAAGTTTTGGGCCTTGCTCACTGAAGCTTGGTCTCCCCATGTCGTTCTTTCTCTTTTTCCATCCTTTTCTCTATTCTCCTTTTTCTGGTTGAGATCCTTGGAGCGCTGGGCCCTCTGAGTTTACTTATCTGCCTGGGCTTCTAAGACCCACTCGAGGGGGTGCCCTGGTGGGGTACCTCCAGTGATTCGAGAGGGCGCCTGTGGCCTACGTAAACAGAGCAAACCCCGTGCTGGGGTTTTATTGGTTTCCAGCATAAACCAAGGAATCATCAGCCCCTGTCTCTCTCTCTCTCTTTCTCTCTCTGACACCGACGCCGTTCATCCCGAGGATACCCTGGGCCATATCGAGGCTGGTCCCCGATAAATGTCGAGTTTTAAACCAACTTTTTCACCCTCCTCTTTCCCCTTCATCAAGAGGATTTTTAGTTCCTCTTCACTTTCTGCCATTAGAGTAGTATCATCTGTATATCTGAGGTTGTTGATATTCTCCTGTCAATCTTGATTCCAGCTTGGGATTCATCAAGCCCAGCATTTTGCATGATGTACTCTGCATAGAAGTTAAATAATCAAGGTGACAATATACAGCCTTGATGTACTCCTTTCCCAATTTTGAACCAGTTCATTTTCCCGTGTCCCGTTCTTACTATTGCTTCTTGGCCTGCATGCAGGTTTCTTAGGTGGCAGTTAAGGAGGTCTAGTATTCCCATCTCTAAAAGAAATTTCTACAGTTTGTGGTGATCCACACAGTCAAAGTCTTTAGTGGTCAATGAAGCAGAAGTAGATGCTTTTTTTCTGAAATTCCCTTGCTTTTTCTGCTATCTAGAGTATGTTGGCAACTTGATCTTTGGTTCCTCTGCCTTTCCTCAATCCAGATTTTACATCTGGAAGTTCTAAGTTCATGTACCTGTTGAAGCCTCGCTTGGAGAATTTTGAACATTACTTTGCTAGCATGTGAGATGAAGTACAATTGTGCGGTAGTTTGAACATTTTTGGCATTGCCTTTCTTTGGGATTGGAATGAAAAATAAATAAAGGATACAAATAGTAAATAAGATATAATCCATGCTCCCCAGTCTATTGGGTAAAGTTTAATCTAAACAGACAATTATAAAAGCATGACATCCTCTTGATAACCTTGGTTTATGTTTTTATTTTTAAATGTATTTTTATTTTACCTATAATTAAAAAAAATTATTTACTTATTTGACTGTGTCAGGCCTAAGTTACAGCACATAGGATCTTTCTTTGCATTGCCTGTTAGTTGTGGTGACAGGGCTTAGTTGCCCCATGGCATGTGGGATCTTATTTCCCCGACCAGGGATTGAACCTGTGTCCCCTGTGTTGCAAGGCAAATTCGTAACCACTGGACCACCAGGGAAGTCCTTATATATTTTTTTAATCCAATTTCGTCTAGGACTACTACCTGACATTAAGACCCAGTTTGAGTTTCTGTAGGGTCAAGGTTCATATTTATTAATTAGTAGAATTTAGTTAGCATACTACACAGGTATGATTAAAGCAAGTATGCTGATTTTGTGTGTGTGTGTGTGTGCGTGTGGATGGCCTGCAGAGTCTTATTAGTTCTCTGACCAGGGATTGAAAGGATGACCCTGCTGTGGAAGCATGGAGTCTTAACCATTGGACTGCTAGAAGTCTTGATTTTCATTTTTTATACACTTGATTTTTCTCTTTTTAAAAGTCTTTGCTATTTTTGCTACAATGTACTATCTTTGACTGATAGGAATACATAATCTGAAGGAGACAAAAAAAAAAGGCTGCCAGTTACATGTCCAGATCTGCTGAAATTCTACTTTAAAAGGCAGCCAAATAAATGGATTATTTAAACAAAAACAAAATCAGACCTTGTTTTTGTAGCTAAAATAGTTGTGAAGGGGGTCAGCATTTGTTTAAATGTTCCTGATTCAGCAATTTTCATTTTGGAGTAAAATGACATTATAGTGTTATAGTTCTATGAAACCATAGCAGAATAAATATTTGGCATTTTATCTAGGTTGCAAAAATGAGGTAATGATTCATTTGAAAGATTTCGATAGTTTCTTGCTTGACATAATTCTGACTCTCAGACGTATCAGTTGCATATAATAGAGCCAAACCAGTCATTTGGAAATGTGAATAATATGATCCAAGTCAGTGAATGCAGTTTGAGGCTTATTTTTCACCTATAGAGATTACATCCATCAGTGGAGGCAGAATCTTTAATTAAACAAGATTTTCTCTGCCTGGGCTCCACTTTTCTACTAGTTTGCTACTAATCTCTGTGCTTCAGAGTGGGGTTCAGGCTCTGTATTTAAAAATGCCTCTATAGACTATATTGGCTTTTAAGACTTAGGGGTTTTCCCCTCCTCCCCAAAAGCTATTTAAAAAAAAATTATTGAAGTACAAAGTTATGTTAATTTCTGCTGTGCAGCAAAGTGATTCAGTTATGCATATGTACATATTCTTTTTTCAGATTCTTTTCCATTATGGTTTATCACAGGATATTGAATATAGTTCTCTGTGTGATACAGTAGGACTTTGTTGTTTATTCATTCTATATATACTAGTTTGCACCTACTAATCTCAAACTCCCAATCCTGCCAGCCCCCTCCCTCCTTGCAACCACAAATCTGTTTTCTTTGTGTGAGTCTGTTTCCGTTCCATACATAAAGAACTTATTATCGTTATAATTGAAGTATTAGTGTTAAATTGGGCATAAAGAACATAGCATTCACCAAGGAAAATCAGTTTGAAGTGTTAAAGTTTTCTGAAAATGCGAAGAGAACCTTAAGACCTACCTATTGCCACATGGTGAATTTTCTCAAATACCATTTCTCTTGCTGGTCATATTGGCTAGGCCTTCATGCCCTCTTTTCAAATTAAGTAATCCTAAGAGGACAGGTTTCCCTAGTATGAATCATCTTTAGAAATATTTGCTTTCCACACACTAATCAATTTCACTTTTTTATTTTTAAAGAGATAGACATTTAATAAACCAAGGAAAACAATTTCTTCAAACATACTATAATCAAGATTCACCTCAGTAGTTTTACTAGATTAATTTTTGTGGCTAATGATAAATATAATTCCATTAAATGTACAATATTATGAAAATAATTAAGGGATCAAAGATTCTTTGAACTAAGTATTTCAACCTCAGGATTAACAAAGTCTCTAGATATTTAATCTTAACCAAATGTTTTAAATACAAAATGAGACAATCACCCTGTGATATTGGGAATGATGAAATCTTGATCTAATTAATTTCAGGGTCATTGTTCTGTTTTTAAAAGGTGTTTTTGGTAGCACCCAAGCTAGAAGTATAGAGATCCTCCATTTTTGACTGAAAAGGATATATTCAATCTGATTTTGGTGCTGACCATCTGGTGATGTACATGTGTAGAGTCTTCTCCTGTGTTGTTGGAAGAGGGTGTTTGCTATGACCAGTGCATTCTCTTGGCACAACTCTGTTAGCCTTTGCCCTGCTTCATTCTGTACTCCAAGGCCAAATTTGCCTGTTACTCCAGGTGTTTCTGGACTTCCTACTTTTGCATTCTAGTCCCCTATAATGAAAAAGACATCTTTTTTGGGTGTTATAACAAGCCTTGTAGGTCTTCACAGAATGGTTCAACTTCAGCTTCTTCAGCATTACTGGTCGGGGCATAGACTTGGATTACTAAGTCTTGGATCTGCAAGGAGATGCAACCAGTCCATCCTAAAGGACATCAGTCCTGGGTGTTCATTGGAGGGACTGATGTTGAAGCTGAGACTCCAATACTTTAGCCACCTGATGCAGAGAGCTGACTCATTTGAAAAGACCCAGATTCTTGGAAAGATTGAGGGCAGGAGGAGAAGGGGACGACAGAGGATGAGATGGTTGGATGGCATCACTGACACAATGGACATGGGTTTGGGTGGACTCCGGGAGTTAGTGATGGAGAGGGAGATCTGGCGTACTGCGGTTCATGGGGTCGCAGAGTCGGACATGACTGAGCAACTGAACTGAACTGAAGCTAGAATAAGAGAAATTTTGATGATGAAAATGTATGTGTATGTCAAAAACTTGTAGATCACGGAATCCTTCAGCTTTCCAGTAATCAATGTACTAGAACAATTAGTAAGTGAGTTAAACTGCTGAATTAAGATAAAAATGAAATGACTGGCTCATTAAAGCTGCAATCTGAAGAAATCACAATACTTCAATAAATCTCTCAATACAGCCCAAGTGAAATGAGATGGATCACTAAAGCTGCTCAGAGAAACATTGTTTGAATGGTTCCACTGCCAGTACCTGCTCTAGTTATGTCTGAGAACCTCATGTTTCCTATTACCTACTTCTTAGTGGATCATTTCCTTAGATAACAAGACAAATAACCTCTTAAGACTTTGATATTCATATATTTCATTTGATTAACACTGGTCTCTCCTGACTCCATCTTTAAATAAAGCTGACATGAAGAAATATACACACACATATAATTTTTCCTTAGTATTTATTATAATAGCAATCTTAGGAGAAGACTATAGCATAACTGGTAACATTTTTTTCTGGTGTGGACTGAATACCCGCTACCAGCAAGTCATATGCTGAAGTCTTGTTGTTCAGTTACTAAGTTGTTTTCAACTCTTGCTCTACGGACTGCTACCCCGTCCTTCACCATCATCTGGACTTTGCTAAAATTCATGTCCCATGAGTTGGTGATGTCATCCAACAATCTTATCCTCTGTCACCCCTTTCTCCTCCTGCCCTCAATCTTTCCCAGCATCAGGGTCTTCTTCCAATGAATCGCCTCTTTGCACCACATGGCCAGAGTATTGGAGGTTCAGCTTCAGCATCAGGGGTTTCAATGAATATTCAGGGTTGATTTCTTTTAGGATTGACTGGTTTGATCTCCTTGCAGTCCAAGGAACTCTCAAGAGTCTTCTCCAATACCACAGTTCAAAAGCATCAATTCTTCCAGACTCAGTTTTCTTTATGGTCCAACTCTCACATCCATACATGACCACTGGAAAACCATGGCTTTAACTAGACAGACCTTTGTTGGCAAACTGTCTCTGCTTTTAAATATGCTTTAAATATGCTGTCTAGGTTGGTCATAGCTTTTCTTCCAAGGAGCAAGCATCTTTTAATTTCATGGTTGCAGTGACCATCTGCAGTGATTTTGGAGCCCAAGAAAACGAAGTCTGTCAGTGTTTCTGTTGTTTCCTCATCTATTTGCCATGGTGTGATGGGACTGGGTGTTGTGATCTTACCTTTTTGAATGTTGATTTTTAACTTTTGAGAGATTATGCACTTTTAATCTAGTTAATTGTTGCATTTTCTATTAGTGGGGTCTGTTTTTCTGCTTTATAAAACATGATAGTATCTATTTAAAAATTTTTTTATCATAACTCTTTTTCTCTGCTTTTTATAAAAATGTTGATCTGTTTTCTATTATGTCATTTACAAAATATAGAACCAATTTTTAAGGACTTTTAGCTGTCTGCAAATATTTGTGTTTGGATTAGAATGTAGAAGGAAGAAGGAAGATTATGTTATTGTGTTACTGTGAGAAACTGCTTTTAATGTTCACTAATAACCCTCTTCCGGGAGTTGGTGATGGACAGGGAGGCCTGACGTGCTGTGATTCATGGGGTCGCAAAGAGTCGGACACGACTGAGTGACTGAACTGAACTGAACTGAATAACACTCTAATGCCAATTTAAACGGGAAATTTATAAAGCATAAAATTGAATAAACAGAATTAATAAAACAAATTCAAGGGAAGATAATTGCAGTGGGAAATTGATACCTTCCTGGAAAATATAAGTAGTAAAAATGAAAGAGGAAGGAAAGAAAAAAAACAAAAAGTGGAAAATCAGGAAGCAACAGTTAGGACTGGACATGGAACAACAGACTAGTTCCAAATAGGAAAAGGAGTGCGTCAAGGTTATATATTGTCACCCTGCTTATTTAACTTATATGCAGAGTACATCATGAGGAACGCTGGGCTGGAAGAAGCACAAGCTGGAATCAAGATTTCCGGGAGAAATATCAATAACCTCAGATATGCAGATGACACCACCCTTATGGCAGAAAGTGAAGAGGAACTAGAAAGCCTCTTGATGAAAGTGAAAGAGGAGAGTGAAAAGGTTGGCTTGAAACTCAACATTCAGAAAACAAAGATCATGGCATCTGATCCCATCACTTCATGGGAAATAGATGGGGAAACAGTGGAAGCAGTGTCAGACTTTATTTTTTGGGCTCCAAAATCACTGCAGATGCTGATTGCAGCCATGAAATTAAAAGACGCTTACTCCTTGGAAGGAAAGTTATGACCAACTTAGAGAGCATATTAAAAAGCAGAGACATTACTTTGCCAACCAAGGTCCATCTAGTCAAGGCTATGGTTTTTCCCGTGGTCATGTATGGATATGAGAGTTGGACTGTGAAGAAATCTGATCACTGAAGAATTGATGCTTTTGAACTGTGGTGCTGGAGAAGACTCTTGAGAGTCCCGTGGACTGCAAGGAGATCCAACCAGTCCATTCTAGATGAGATCAATCCTGGGTTTTCATTGGAAGGACTAATGCTAAAACTGAAACTCCAATACTTTGGCCACCTCATGCGATGAGTTGACTCACTGGAAAAGACTCTGATGCTGGGAGGGATTGGGGGCGGGTGGAGAAGGGGACGACAGAGAATGAGATGGAGGGATGGCATCATCAACACGTTGGACGTGGGTTTGAGTGAACTCCGGGGATTGGTGATGGATAGGGGGACCTGGCGTGCTGTGATTCATGGGGTCGGAAAGAGTCGGACACAACTGAGCAACTGAACTGATATAAGATTAAGAATACAAAATTATATAAACAATAGACACAGAGAGACTTTTAAAAATAACAGACTTCTACACTTAATTCTCTTCTAATACATTTGAAAAACTAAAGATATTGATTTTTCAAAAAACTCAAATTGTTATAATTATCTCAGGATGTAGAAGAATAAAGAGATCAGTAGCTGTGAAAGAAAAGAGCAAAAGAGTTGCTGAAAAATTAGCTCTAAGAACTCTCTCCTTACTGAGATAATTTTGTACTGGAATATTCTTTATTATTTCAGGTACAAACCATTTTTTTATAGTAACTATATAAAAGGAATAATTTTCTTGTTATATAACTGATATACTAAAATTCAGATAAAACCTGACAAGAATAAAACAAAAAGTAAACAGATTGATTATACTTGCAAACATTAATATGTATATTCTTATATACTCCTGAGAAAATATAGGAATAAATAAGAAATATGACATATCCCAGGAATGCAAAGACAGTTGATCATCAAGTCTGAAATAACCCAGATTAATAGATCATCAAAAGATAATTACAGTAATTCAGAATGCATTCAAGATTAAAAGGCTGAGAGTAAGAGAGAGTTAAAGGTCTTTTTTAAAAATGAAGAATAGCTACTTCAAACGCAACGTCAAATTATACTCAATAATCACACTTTAAAGGCATTTTTGTTACTGTCAGAAAAAGTTTTAGGTAGTTCACTGATAACAGGCAGGCAAGCTAGCAACCAAACTCCCAAATAAGAGGAATAAATTTTAGAAAATAGATAAAAATATGTTTATCTGATGATTGATAATCTAGATAACCTGAGAGACTTAATTGAAAACTGATTGAAACTAGTAAGAGTTCATGGAAGCAGGAGTCAGTAAACTTCTGTAAAGGACCAGAGAGTAAATATTTTAGGACTATACGGTCTCTGTTGTAGCTACTCAATTCTGTTGTTGCAGTGTGAAAGCAGCCATAGACAGTAAGTAAATGAATGAATCTGAAGTTTTAAAGCTTTATTTACAAGAACACACTGCTTTTCAGGTTTGGCTTGAAAGATTTAGTTCTTTGACCCTTGAAATAGACAATTACAATCTATTAATTTCAGTGTCACTCAGAAATTATATTATAAATCAGAAATCACATTAGGGAAATAATACCACTTATTTTGTTTTGTTGCCATAGCAACAGAACAAAAATACGTAAGCAAACTCAACAGGAAGTATGAAATATCAACATGGCAAAATTATACAATTGTGTTTAGAAGTAGAAAGGGTCATCTGAAAAGTGAATGAAAAAGCATGATCTTTGATGGAAAACCTGTATGTTGTAATGATGGAAATTCTATCCAAACACATCATAGTTTTAAAAAAGTTCCAAATGGAATTTTTTTTTTCTTGATGTTGTCTGAAGTTCAATGGGAAAAATTAATTAGAAGAAATAGCAACTAGTTTCTGAGAAAATTGGAGAGAACTTGGTTTAGTGACAGAGTATAACTTTTTTGATGCCTTTGTCTGCAAGTAACTGAAAACTAGTCTTAAAATAGTTTAAATAAAGAAAATTTTTGACCATATAACTTGTAATATAGTCATACGTTGAACTCAGCTTTGAGTTAACCTAATCACTGCAGATGTTGGTTGCAGCCATGAAATTAAAAGACGCTTACTCTTTGGAAGGATAGTTATGACCAACCTAGATAGCATATTAAAAAGCAGAGACATTACTTTGCCAACCAAGGTACGTCTAGTCAAGGCTATGGTTTTCCCAGTGGTCATGTATGGATGTGAGAGTTGGACTGTGAAGAAAGCTGATTGCCGAAGAATTTATGCTTTTTTTTTTTAGTTATTTTTATTTTTTTTTCCTTTTTTTTTTTAGTAATTAATTTATTTTTTATTGGAGGCAAATTATTTTACAATATTATATTGGTTGGTTTTGCCATACATTGACATGAATTCGCCCCAGAATTGATGCTTTTGAACTGTGGTGCTGGAGAAGACTCTTGAGAGACCCTTGGACTGCAAGGAGATCCAACCAGTCCATTCTAAAGGAGATCAGTCCTGGGTGTTCATTGGAAGGACTGATGCTAAAGCTGAAACTGCAATACTTTGGCCACCTCATGCGACGAGTTGACTCACTGGAAAAGACTCTGATGCTGGGAGGGATTGGGGGCAGGAAGAGAAGGGGACGACAGAGAATGAGATGGCTGGATGGAATCACGGACTCGATGGACATGAGTTTGAGTGAACTCCGGAAGTTGGTGATAGACAGGGAGGCCTGGCGTGCTGTGATTCATGGGGTCGCAAAGAGTTGGACATGATTTCCAGCTCCCTTTCTCTGAGATTCACTAAGTGGTTTTCAACTGGAAGTGGTGTTGCCTCTCAGAGAACTTTTAACAATATCTGGATACATTTTTCGTTTTCATAGCTGGATAGGGAGAGGGGAGTGCTACTGACTTCTAATGGATAGAGGATGGGAATATGGGAATGCTGTTAAACATCCTATCCATCCCCCCAAGAAATGATTATCCAGCCAAAAATGTCAATATTACTGAAGCTGAGAAGCTCTGCTCTAAGTTTTGTCTTCCTCTAAGAGTTACATTTATTCAGACATAGTAACATCAGAGGTAAAACACTATTTTTTTCCTGGGGTACTTGCCTAATAGAAAGGAAATTTGCTAGTTTCATAAAACAAGTTTATAAAATTTCTAACTTTTAAAAAAAATAAATTGTGAGATTTTATATGAAAAAATTCTCTGTTTCTTGAAGGAATCATATTTGATGACTGTTTTATCTTAGTAAATTTTTCCTTTAATGAATATGAGATAACCCTTTTTTAACTTTTTAATGTGTTTACTTTGAATTCTGTTTTGTTTGATGTTATTATTATTATTACTATTAGTATTTGGAATACCTTTTGTTACCCTTTATATTCAGCATTATCTATATCATTTTGTTTTAGATATGGGCCTTATGAATATGGTATTATTTGTTTAAAGATACAAACACAAGTTTAATTGCTTAACATTTATTATGATTAATAAAAATTCTGTGTGCATTTCAGTCATCATATCTTTTGTGATGTGTATTCTCTATTTGCTATGATTTTCTTTGTGATTTTTTCCTCTTTGTTAGTATTTTCTTCCTTACATTCTTCTTAGAATAAACACAATTTTCTATGTTGGTTTTCTTCCTCACTTTTTTGAAGGTACATATTCTATTTTTCTTATTTTTTGTTAAAATTATGTATTTAATATTTATGCTTAAATTTATATTTTCTTGGTAAACTCTGAAAGAAATCACCACTTCCAAATGTCTCAGAAATACTTTATGAACCTCAGTATTTTCATTTTTGGTCTTCAGAGAGTTCCCTTACTGTGGGTATAGTGATACACTTGTAAATACTCGTTTTGATATCTTTCTCTGTTTGAGAGGAAGGTTTCAGCATTTTTTCAGCCTTGAGCCAGAAGTACCCTTTGACTTTTTACTTGTAAAAATTATCCAAAGATGCTGGTCATAATGACCATAAAAATCTATATATAAGAATATTAATTGCAAAATTATTAATATTTACAGAAACAAGAGTTAATATACATGTTTGCCAGTAAGGTAATGTTTAAAAAAATCATAGGTATTCATGTGCCAAAATATTATTGATCACTTAAATGATGTTTATGGAATATTTAATGTCATAGGAAGATATTGATGATATAATGTTTAATGTAAAATATTATGTACTGCATCTGTTATATGGAAAATAGTGGACTAGAATGGAATACACCACAAAGTTAATAGTTATTATGTGTGCATAAGGGAATTATTGTTCATTTCCTTTTTCTTTTTCTTGTATTGTTATATTTTTAAAAATACATGTCTTGTGTAAGTTGCAAAAAGTTTTTGAGTGTGTTTAGTATCCATGGCCCTGGTTTATATATTTGAAACAAAGACATAGTGTGTATAAATTCTCAGTTTATAAACTTTAGTGCATAGTTAATTTCATTTTCCCTATATCTGAACTTAAGTTCTTGTCTCTGGTCCCAATAAACTGGATTGTAGAAATAATCTCTACAATTCAGATTTTCCTCAATCATCTCAGAATCCCTATCTCTTACCTTAATTTTGTTTGCTTTGGGTGGGGAGGTGGATAGGTGGATTATATCATCATCTATCCATGTTTATTACCTTCATCCCTGTCTAAACCCTGGCCTTGATCCATGAAGATCAATGTGTGTCCTTTTCTTTACTATCATTCATTAGTCTAGTCCTGTTTTTCTTGAGAGAGTGGTGAGCATGTGCCCCTTTCTATATCTTGCAGAACAATGGGGACCACTGAGACTGTTGGAAAGCTGTCTTTCTAGATTCTGAATGTAGCCATTTCTATTTTCTGCTCCTATTTCCTTCTGAGTTAGTGGACGTGGAAAGACATCCCAGAAGGGGAAACACAGAACATTTCTGCTCTCCTATTCTCTGAACTTCTTGGGTCTCATAGGCTTAAACCATCAAATCCCAGTTAGTGGAAATTATTGCTGTTCAGGGCTATTTTTCAAAGACCCATGAGCATCCACTGTCTTGTTTCACTTCTGACTTTCTTCCCCATACTATGGAATCATAGTTTGGAATGGGAAACTAGGTTCTTACCCCAGATCTGTTGTTTGTGGCAAAAACTTGAAGTTTCAAGTTCTTCATGGTTGAGGCTTTGGAAGCAAATTCAGAAGCCATGATTTGAATCTTTTACTGTTCCTCAATGCAGTGAAAGGCACTGCATGGATTTGGAAGAAGGGAAATTCAAAATAAAGAAAATACAAGAAATGTAATACTTGAAATATTAGTTTAAAGTATGCGTTTAATACTTGAAATATTATCCCATCACATGAGAATAAAATCCACACTCTATTTTCCATCAGTCGCTCTTAATGATATCAGAATTCTTTTTCTGAAATATAAATATGGCTATTACTTTTCGTATAAGCTTCAACAAATCCCCCTTGGGTATAGATTAAATTTGCCCATAATTGGTCTCAGGTTATCTTCATGACCTTTTTTTCCTCCCACTGGTTCTTATACTGCTGCAATAAAAGGTTTGCTTGTTATTCTCCAAATATACCATTTCACTTCATGCTTCTGTGACTTTGCTCATGCTATTTCCTCAAGAGTGAATTGCCCATCCTACCTTCACAAGCTGGGAAAATAATATTCACGTCTCAAAGCTCAGCATTGCTGTAT
The DNA here is from genome assembly GCF_049115385.1 of Moschus berezovskii. NCBI lineage: Eukaryota > Metazoa > Chordata > Mammalia > Artiodactyla > Moschidae > Moschus > Moschus berezovskii. Next base: position 84,374,361 of record NC_142488.1, on the reverse strand, counting down.
GATCACAGCCTTCATGAATTCCTCTCTGCTCCCCTTTCTATAGCATCACCACGGTTTCAAAACAGATGCTTTTACAGCATTGCCAAAAGTCATGAAGAGGGTGGCAGTCCTTAAACATCACTTCCTGGCCGTCTTATTATACTGTCTGTTTTCTCTGGAGACAGTCTTGTTCATAATTTTGACTTCGGTGATTCTGTACTCTCCCCAAATGCTATTTCTAGCTGAAATATTTCAGGTGACCTACAGACCCACACTTCCAGCTGGCTTCTCTTCATGTCCATTTGGGTGTCTGTCAAGCATCTCAATCTCAAATGTTCAAAATTGAACTCATTAGGTACTCAAATATTGGATGAATAGAACATTAAAATAGGATACAAATTATCCACTTTGGGGCTCTTTGCTGCTTTCCCAATGTAACTTGGATTGTTATCATCTTCTGACTGTACGAATTAGGTTGCATTTCTTATTCTACCATCTTGCATAATACAGATATACTCTTTCAGATGTGTAAGCAGTGCTTTCTTTCAGTGTATACTTCAGAAGTCATTGAGATTACTTCTTCACCTGACCCTTTAGTCCCCTGAGTGCAAACTCTGGAGTAAAACATTGCTGGGTTGACATTATGACATGGCCATTTATTAGTTGACTGATCTTGAGGAGGTTACCCATCCCGTATGAGCCTCAGGTCTCTCATCTATAAAATGTGGAAATAATACCTAAATCACTGAGTTGTGTGGAACATTTAATAATATATATAATAATAGTACCTAGCATAGGCCTAGTCCAGGTAAGTACTCATATTTATTTTCTCTTTTGTTTTTTTCTGAACTTAGAAAATACACCTGCACTTCTCTTTTAGCCTTTCTTTCTTTTTTGCTTTTATCAGAGTTGTTCATATTCTGTCTCTTTGACCATACTGTACATTTCTTGAGGGGAAGAACCATGTCTTTTCATCTCAGAAAACTCACATCATAGTTCAGGAAAGTGCGAATGAATGAATGAATGAAAAAATGAATAAATAACTGGAGACAGCACATTTGATTCTATTTTATCCTTTGTTGTAGTTGAGCTTTTGTTCAGGCTTCTGTTCAACCAGGTTATCTCACTTAACACAAAATGCATTTATTTTTTTGGTATAGCTTTAAGGAATTATAATATTTCATGTGCAAAAGCTGGAAATTCACACATTTTTTAATCTCTTCATTGGAACTCAAAGAAATTCTGGTTGTTTAAGAAGAAATCCGAATAGTTAACATTGATTCCTAGGGAATTTTCATAGATGCTCAAGTTTTATGACCTGTTTCAGCTTGATTTTTGGTTTAAAAATGTGTCCTACAGCTCTCTGTTGTAAGATAGCCCACTGCATTATTGATTTAAAAGTCAATAAAGAAGAGTGGTGAATCATAATATATCACTTCTTATTCTGAAACTATTGCATATTCATTCTTAAATATAACAGTGACTAAACCTGAAAGTTACCTTCACCTTTACTAAGGTAAAATTCTACTGCTTTCCACTGACGGAAGAGTCTCTGAGATGAAGTAAACTAATTGCATGACTCTTTTGGCATCTGTTGGCCCCATTAACTGTAATGGAGGAAATGAACATCAAAGCACACATAACTCCAGGCTCTTGACTACATGATTTACTCCAGCGTTTTCCCAGAAACGCTGATGGACAGTAAAAGGCAGAGGACACTCACTGAAATTTATTAACAAGCCAGAGAGCAGCTGTTCTGTGAGTTGCAAACAAAAGCAAATGTTAAGCTGTTGAACAGCCCTTTGTTTTTCTGTGGCCCATTAGAAAAGAGCTTTATTATAACCTTAGCTTTGGAAATTTGGCTTCTTGTAGATTGAAAGGGATACCCAAAGGACAAATGGAAATTTTGTATTTAGCAGTTATTACCATCGTGGAGCCTCAGGGTGATCATGTTTTTTTCTTCATTTACAAAATGTTCTCAATGGCTTTCTGTATCTTTGAAGTTACTCATTCAACATCTCCCAATATTGGCTATGGGGCATAAAGAAAACAGCAATTTTGGGAATACAAAATGAAGAAAGGATTGTGTGGAACTCAATCTGGTGAGTCAAGCACATTTTAGGAGACATTTGTGTTTACATTGCCTGTAAGGAATTTTGCGAAATGCTCTTTCTAATCTTTTCTTCCTATCAGATTCTTTGGGACCTCCTTTGTGAGCCCCATCAGTTGACTGCCATTCAGAATTTTCTCCTATCTCTGAACATTTGTAGCATAATGTTCATATCAATCATTTTGCCCTTATTTACAGCCTCATATGATTTATTCAAATATTTCAGTATTCATATCTCATCTGCCTGATGGGGTTATAAAGTTTCTCCTTCTCAGAATTGTGTCTTAAACATCCTTGTCATATCTGTCATATTGTTTATCAAAGGTGCATTGCTGTTAATTGCACATCGTAGGCAACAGTAAATGTATGATAATTTATTGAGCTACAGGTGTCATTTTGCTATTTTGAACAAGAGTATATTATTCAAGAAAATCCATAATATTTATTCTTGATAGTAGATTTTCTGAATTACCATTCCTTCTGGTTTAGAGTAACTACTTTCTATTTGCAGCAACATGGATGAACCTCAGTTCAGTTCAGTTGCTCAGTTGCGTCCGACTCTTTGTGACCCCATGAATCACAGCACACCAGGCCTCCCTGTCCATCACCAACTCCCAGAGTTAACTCAAACTCATGTCCATCAAGTCTGTGATGCCATCCAGCCATCTCATTCTCTGTCATCCCCGTCTCCTCCCACCCCCAATTCTTCCTAGCATCAGACTCTTTTCCAGTGAGTCAACTCGACGCATGAGGTGGCCAAAGTACTGGAGTTTCAGCTTTAGCATCAGTCCTTCCAATGAGCACCCAGGACTGATCTCCTTTAGAATGGACTGGTTGGATCTCCTTGCAGTACAAGGGACTCTCAAGAGTCTTCTCCAGCACTACAGTTCAAAAGCATCAATTCTTCGGCAATCAGCTTTCTTCACAGTCCAACTCTCACATCCATACATGACCACGGGAAAAACCATAGCCTTGACTAGACGGACCTTGGTTGGCAAAGTAATGTCTCTGCTTTTTAATATACTATCTAGGTTGGTCATAACTTTCCTTCCAAGGAGTAAGCGTCTTTTAATTTCATGGCTGCAATCAGCATCTGCAGTGATTTTGGAGCCCCCAAAAATAAAGTCTGACACTGTTTCCACTGTTTCCCCATCTATTTTCCATGAAGTGATGGGACCAGATGCCATGATCTTTGTTTTCTGAATGTTGAGCTTCAAGCCAACCTTTTCACTCTCCTGTTTCACTTTCATCAAGAGGCTTTCTAGTTCCTCTTCACTTTCTGCCATAAGGGTGGTGTCATCTGCATATCTGAGGTTATTGATATTTCTCCCGGCAATCTTGATTACAGCTTGTGCATTTTAAGATACCATGTATGTGTGCTCAGTCACTCAATCATGTCCAATTCTTTGTGGCCCCGTGGACTGCATCCTGACAGGCCCCTCTACCCATGGATTTTTCCAGGCAAAAGTACTGGAGTGGGTTGCCATTCCCTACTCTTTAAGATATAAGTGTTTCTAAAAATATTTCTCTAAGTTTTCAGAACAGTTTATGGCAAGCTGGATATTACCCTCTAGAAATCTAAGACAATGTGATAGCTAACACTGAAAATATTAACAAATCAGTTCAATACCTACTTTTCTCATTAAAGTCTAGTAATTACTAGAACCAGGAAACAAAATACATTATGTTTAGTTCTAGCAATAACTACTCAATTAGAATTTTTCAAGTAAGTGTTCCCCATAAATAAGTTATCAAATTTATTTCTAACTACCAGGAAATTATGCTGAAATTCAGCTTCTGTGCACTGGTGCCAGATCAAATCTCTGAAACAGAGTTTTGGGTGAAGTAGGAAAGAATAGCTTTATTGATTTACCAGGCAAAGAGGGACACAATGGGATCAGGTCCCACCAAACCATGTGTCCCAACCCAGAAGGATTGGGTGAGGAGTTTTATAGCAATGGTTCAAGGATGGAGTTGATAATTTGGATCAGGGTGTGTGTAGGGCGTGCATTTCTTTAATCAAGCCTTTCGTGGTCTGCTGATGAGCTGTGGTTCTTCAGGTTATCAAACTATGAGCTTCTCTCCGGAATGAAGGATGCTCCATCAAGTAGTTCATCTTCGATTTGTTGGGAGTTTTAGTCTGCAGAAAATCTCAAAGATGTTGTTAGATGTATCCCTTTACATGCTGCTACTGCTAATTCACTTCAGTCGTGTCCGACTCTGTGTGACCCCATAGAAGGCAGCCCATCAGGCTCCCCCGTCCCTGGGATTCTCCAGGCAAGAACACTGGAGTGGGTTGCCATTTCCTTCTCCAAATACCTTGACATAGACAACACCAGATGGTCAATACTGAAATCAGATTGATTATATTTTTTGTGGCCAAAGATGGAGAAGCTGTATACAGTCAACAAAAACAAGACAGGAAGTTGACTGTGGCTCAGATCATGAACCCCTTATCACAAAATTCAGGCTTAAATTGAAGAAAGTAGGGAAAACCACTAAGCCATAAAGGTATGACTTAAACCCCTTACAATTATACTGTAGAAGTGATAAATAGATTCAATGGATAAGATCTGATAGAATGCCTGCAGAACTATTGATAGAGGTTCGTAATATTGTACAGAAGGTGGTGATGAAAACCATCCCCAAGAAAAAGAAATGCAAAAGGGCAAAATGGTTGTCTGAGGAGGTCTTTCAAATAGCTGAGAAAAGAAGAGAAGCAAAAGGCAAGGAGGAAAAGAAAGATATACCCATCTGAATGCAAAGTTCCGAAGAATAGCAAGGAGAGACAGAAAGCCTTCCTAAGTGATCAATGCAAAGAAATAAAGAACAATAGAATGGGAAAGACTAGGGATCTCTTCAAGAAAATTAGAGATTCCAAGGGAACATTTCATGCAAAGATGGGCACAGTAAAGGACAGAAACTTTATGGACCTAACAGAAGCAGAAGATTAAGAAGTTCAGATCAGTCGCTCAGTTGTGTCTGACGCTTTGCGACCCCATGAACGCCAGGACTCCCTGTCCATCACCATCTCCCGTAGTCCACCCAAACCCTTTCCCATTGAGTCAGTGATGCCATCCAAGCATCTTATCCTCTGTCGTCACCTTCTCCTCCTGCCCTCAATCTTTCCCAGCAGCAGGGTCTTTTCCAATGAGTCAGCTTTTTGCATTAGTGGCCAAAGTATTGGAGTTTCAGCTTCAACATCAGTCTTTCCAATGAACACCCAAGACTGATCTCCTTTAGGATGGACTGGTTGGCTCTCCTGCGGTCCAAGGGAATCTCAAGAGTCTTCTCTAACACCACAGTTCAAAAGCACCAATTTTTCGGCGCTCAGCTTTCTTCAAAGTCCAACTGTCACATCCATACATAACTACTGGGAAAACCATAGCCGTGACTAGATGGACCTTTATTGACAAAGTAATATCTCTGCTTTTTAATGTGCTATCTAGGTTGTTCATAACTTTCCTTCCAAGGAGTAAGCATCTTTTAATTTCATTGCTGCAATTACTATCTGCAGTGATTTTGGAGCCCAGAAAAATAAAGTCAGCCGTTGTTTCCACTGTTTCCCCATCTATTTGCCATGAAGTGATGGGACCGGATGCCATGATCTTAGTTTTCTGAATGTTGAGCTTTAAGCCAACTTTTTCACTCTTCTCTTTCACTTTCATCAAGAGGCTCTTTAGTTCTTCTTCACTTTCTGCCGTAAGGGTGGTGTCATCTGAGGTTATTGATATTTCTCCCAGCAATCTTGATTCCAGCTTGTGCTTCCTCCAGCCCAACATTTCTCATGATGTACTCTGCATGTAAGTTAAATAAGCAGGGTGACAATACACAGCCTTGACGTACTCCTTTTCCTATTTGGAACCAGTCTGATTAAGAAGAGGTGGTAAGAATACACAGAAGAACTATACAAAAAAGATTTTCATAAACCAGATAACCAGCAGAGGGTGTGATCACTCACCTAGAGCCAGACATCCTGGACTGAAAAGGCAAGTGGGCCTTAGGAAGCATCTCTATGAACAAAGCTAGTGGAGGTCATGGATTTCCAGTTCAGCTATTTCAAATCCTAAAAGATGATGCTGTGAAACCGCTGCACTCAATATGCCAGCAAATTTGGAAAAGTCAGCAGTGGCCAGAGGACTGGAAAATGTCAGTTTTCATTCCAATCCCAAAGCAAGACAATGGCAAAGAATGTTCAAACTACCACACAATTTTACTCATTTCATACACTAGCAAAGTAATGCTCAAAATTCTCCAAGCTAGTCTTCGACAGTACGTGAACCAAGAACTTCCCATGTATTCAAGCTGATTTTAGAAAAAGCAGAGGATCCAGAGATCAAATTACCAACATCTGTTGGATTATCAAAGAAGCAAGAGAATTCCAGAGAAACATCTACTTCTGATTCATTGACTACACTAAAGTCTTTGACTGTGTGGATCACAATAAACTGTGGAAAATTCTTAAAGAGATGGGAATACCAGATCACTTTAGCTGTCTCCTACGAAACCTGTATGCATGTCAAGAAGCAACAGTTAGAACCAGACATGGAAGAATGGACTGGTTCCAAATTGGGAAAGGAGTCCATCAAGCCTATATATTGTCACCCTGCTTATTTAACTTATATGCATCATGTGAAATGCCGGACTGAATGAAGCACGAGGTGGAATCAAGATAGCCGGGAGAAATATCAACAATCTCAAATATGCAGATAACAAAGAGAAAGCAAAGAGAAACTAAAGAGCCTGTTGATGAAAGTGAAAGAGGAGAGTGCAAATGCTGGCTTAAAACTCAACATTCAAAAAACTAATATTGTAGCATCCCGTCCCATCACTTCATGGCATATAGATGGGGAAACAATGGAAACAGTGAGAGACTTTATTTTTGGGGCTCCAAAATCACTGCAGATGGTGACTGCAGCCATGAAATTAAAAGACGCTTATTCCTTGGAAGAAAAACTATGAGAAAACTAGACAGCATATTGAAAAGCAGAGATATTACTTTTCTTACAAAGGTCCGTCTAATTAAAGCTATGGTTTCTTCATTAGTCACGTGTGGATATAAGAGTTGGACCATTAAGAAGGCTGAGCTTTAAAAAAGTGATGCTTTTGAACTGTGGTGTTGGAGAAGACTTGAGAGTCTCTTGGACTGCATGGAGATCAAACCAGTCAATCCTAAAGTAATCAATCCTGAATATTCACTGACGGACTGATGCTGAAGCTCCAATACTTTGGCCACCTGATGCGAAGAGCTGACTCATTAGAAAAGACCCTAATGCTTGGACAGATTGAAGGCTGGAGGAGAAGGGGACAACAGAGGTTGAGATGGTTGGATAGCATCACTGACTCAATGAATATGAGTTTGAGCAATCTCTGGTGTTGCAGAAACCAGTACTCGAGAAACCAAGCACCACACTCGGAGAGTTGGGGAATTCAGATTTATTATGCTAGCGGGTCCAGAGGAGTTTACACTCCAAGCTCTGAGCCCCGAACAAAGGGATTACAGAGTTTTTAAAAACAGACTGTAGTGGGCAACACTAGCTGTTAATAGACTGGTTTAAACTAAGGGTTTCGCCCATGCATGAACAGTGCTCAAGATGGAGTAGGGGATGCCTGACCTGAACAGGCGTAATTAAGCAGGTTTGCAGGGGCTGGGTGATTGCAAAGAGCAGGACAAGGGTGAGTGAGATAAATTCCAGTTCCTAATATTGCAAGTCCCCACGTTCTGAGACTATGTGACCTACATGATCTAGACTTTGCAAGGGGCAAGCTGAGTTACAGAGGCAGAAGGAGAAGTTCCGTTCAGTTCAGTTCAGTCGCTCAGTCGTGTCTGAATCTTTGCGACCCCATGAAGGAAGCTTTGTAAAACTTTAACTTTTCCTCTTTGCTGGGAGATGGTGAAGGACAGGGAAGCCTGGTGTGCTGCAGTCCATGGGGTCACAAAGAGTAGGACAGGACTGAGCAACTGGAAAACAAATCCCTTGAGGTGGAACCAGGACCCTGCCCCAAGGCTGAACTATTGTTTCCTGGTTGATCCTTTGTCTCTGTGTCCCCTCCCTTCCCAGATTAACAGCTGTTATAATCTGCCCTTTGGAACTCAGAGAAGGTCCTGGAGGCTGTAATTTATTTCCTTCAAAGGAGAAAAGCTGAATGTAAAAAGTTTTCCATGCCCAGGAGTCTCACAGGATCCTACTAGGTTTCACTAGTAGGAAAGTTATAAGGTAAGCTAGAAGGTGTATGAGCTGACCTTCCTGGTTTGCCTGAGACTGGCCAAAGCTATTGATTATTATCAAAGCCTGCCTGTTAAAACCTAAGCAGGAAGCAGGAAGATGCCAGAGGCTAAAATGCTACTGGTGCCACCCTCTCAGCTTTCTGTTTTTCTTCATTCTGCTTCATCCTTATTTGTTCATCAGAAAAGTGGCCCTAGCAGTACAGGCAGTAGAAGACAGGACTCTCCTTGGAACCATAGCCATGGAACTCCTTTTTTTTTTCCCCTATATGTCCACTCCCTCTTCTTCTCCTCCCCATACTTGCTCTCCAATTCTTTTACCAAAGTGTTTAAATCACTTCATCTAAGAAGCCCTCCCTACTGCCCCAACTTTGGTCTAGACATCCCTTCTGGGCGCTTTCATACTCCATCCTAGCACATTTTACCCTGTAACGTGCTTATCTCCAAATCCTCTGTGACCATCACTACTGTGATTACTCTATGATCAGCCTACCATGGGTCAAGGGTAGTGCTAATCACTAAGTGTATGTGTGTATGTGTGTGTGTGTGTGTATACACATTCATATATATATATATATATATATATATATAATTCATTGATTCAATGAATTATTTCAGCAGTGAATAAACCAAATGACCAATGATGAAGAAAATAAAAAATTTGGCCATCCACATCTCACATTCTAGGGGGAAAGAACATTGAAGCAACAAATTCTAATAATAAAATGATACATATATACAAAGGACTTGTGAGAGGAGAGGAGAGACATTTTGTCTGATATAAGGAAGCCTTCAAAGAAGTGATGTGTATCACAGACTTTCACATTTAATAAGCCCTTCCTTTTTTATTCTTCTCCAGCTGATTTGGTGTTAATGTTTAGTGGTAAACATGTATATTTCCTAGTTTTCTATGATGAGTTCAAAGTGGAAAGAGAGCTATTTCATTTGCAGGGAAGCAGCTTTCAGGCAGTTATTATGATCTAAAGGTTATTCCATCATTTGCTTGGACAAGGAGTAACCAAGCTTCAATTACTTCTTATGATTGACAGCTCTCTTGAGCAATAGGGCAATTGAACCAGTTTATCTAGGGCAAAATCAATTCCTTAAAGACTGACTTGTCTGGTGTTACTTTGGAGTAGTGGGTCTTATTCGGGGATGATCTTGCTTCCCAGGAGACATTTGGCAAGGTCTAGAGACACTTTTGGTTGTCACAAACAGGGAGGAAGTGCTCCTAGCATCTAATGGGTGAAGCCTAGAATGCCACTAAATATAATACAATGTACATTAAGGTCCCCCACAGCAAAGAAATAATCCTTGCCAAGATTGAGAAGCCTGATAGGGTTATCTATCAAAGGTTTTTTTTTTTTTTTAATTTTCATGTGGAAAACAATGCAAGATGATTCAAATTAAGAAGCAAAATTTGTACTAGATGAATTAACAATGCATCTGTTTGTCACATCAATTTATTATACAACAGTAATTTCAATTATTGATCAATGAAAAGTATTGTTTTTCTTTTTGTTTTTCCTGGGACCTTTAGGTCCTCTCCATGACTGCCACTGCCAAAGGATATGTATTATTGTTTTAATTACTAATATTTTCTGTATCATTGAAAGATGTTCTGGTTCATATAACTTGTAAAAGTTTAAAATTGTACATGTAAATTTTAGGAAAATTGGAAACCATAGTCAAAAAAGAAAAAAGAATCGACTGAAATCCTACTACCCAGAGGTAACTAATATTAATATCTTGCCATACATTCTTCCAGATATTTCTTTGCATGTACATATGTATTTAGATTGTGAGTATATTTTTCTTAAAATCTTGTGAATATTTAAGCTCTAAAATTTTTATTTACCCGTAATAATTCCTAGCAGCTTATGCCTGTATGTGTATGATCATCAGCATTTAGTGGATAGTGCTATTAGTCATTCCTTTAGTTGTGATTTAAAATATTAATTAGCTCATTTCATGATGCCTTTTTCAGAATACCTGATTGTTGGTGCCATGCTAATCATCATTGACTATTGGGCGTCACCTGTAAATAGACCAATATAATCTTCCTTCTCTTTTTGTTTTACATAATGCCCTCATCAAACTTCCCCCTGGCAAGGGGCCAGTAATATGTTCAAAGTGTATTATTTTTCAAGATCTTAACAATTCTGTGTTGAAATTAGTGGATTACTCAGATGAGCATCTGTGGTGATTTAAGAGGGAGAGAAAGATGGATTCCTGACAATACAAAACTATAACCTGGGTATGTTTTCCTGGCAAGATTCTAGGCTAGATTGTGAAATAAATGTCTTATGCACACCATGAAAAGAAAATAGTAATCACCAGGAACCAGATGGTTTCTTCTAGGAATAAGCCATGCTAAAATAAGCTCACTTGATTTTTTTGTTGCATTACTGGTTTGATAGATAGGAAGCTATCTTGTTTTGCAAACTTTTAGCATGTTATGCATTTAGAATAGATAGGGATATGTGAGCTGGATGAGAATAAAGTTAAATAAATTTTATAATTGTTTGACTAATCATAAACTGAGTAGATTGACTATTAAATTAGTACCAAGGGGTTTCCTTTAATGATACCCCATGCTCTGTTCTTGGTCATGTCCTGATAAACAGTGTTTATCAAAGATCAAAGATTTCTAAGAATACATTCTTGTAAAGTATTCAGATAACATTGAAAGTGAAAAGTGAAAGTGTTACGCGCTCAGCTGTGTCCAACTCTTTGCAACCCCATGGATGGAAGCCTGCCAAGCTCCTCTGTCTGTGGGATTTCCCAGGCAAGAATACTGGAGTGGGTGGCCATTCCTTTCTCCAGGGGATCATCCCAACCCAGGGATTGAATCCAGGTCTCTTTCATTGCAGGAATATTCTTTACCATTTGAGCCACCAGCGATGCCCATGCAGAAGACATTAGGGAGAATAACTAGTATGGCAGAGAGCAGAAAGTATAAAAATATGGGTTTGAAAGTTGGGAAGATTGAGGTCCTGGATGCCACAGTTACTAGCTGTGTGACCTGGAGTGAATTACTTTTTACTAGCTCATGAAGACCAAATGATCACCTGCTGCTGCTACTGCTGCTAAGTCACTTCAGTCGTGTTCGACTCTGTGCGACCCCATAGACAGCAGCCCACCAGGCTCCCCCATCCCTGGGATTCTCCAGGCAAGAACATGGAGTGGGTTGCCATTTCCTTGAAGTCGCTCAGTCATGTCTGACTTGTAGTGACCCCATGGACTGCAGCCTACCAGGCTCCTCTGTACATGGGATTTTTTAGGCAAGAGTACTGGAGTGGCTTGCCATTTCCTTCTCCGAATGATCACCTAGAATATAATAAATAGCAACTTCTATTTTTTGGTACTCATACAACCAGAATTACTTCTACAGGCCAGACAGATGGGCTAAAACGAATGATGGAATTTGGCAGTTAAGATGAAAATCAATTGTACAAATGGAGAAGCAGAATATACTGAATAAACTACATCTCACGTGAATAAAACTTGGTGGTTTTAGGCCACCTCATGCGTCGAGTTGACTCACTGGAAAAGAGTTTGATGCTAGGAAGAATTGGGGGTGGAAGGAGACGGGGACAATGGAGAATGAGATGGCTGGATGGCATCACCGACTAGATGGACATGAGTTTGAGTGAACTCCGGGAGTTGGTGATGGACAGGGAGGCCTGGCATGCTGTGATTCATGGGGTCACAAAGAGTCGGACACGACTGAGCGACTGAACTGAACTGAAGGTCAGTATGAGTTGAAAAATGATATTTATGAAAAGCCAGCTCATAGTTTAGATTTTCAGTATAATGACATTATTAGTGCTCAGACCACATTTGGGAGACTGTGTTCAAGAAGGAGTTTGATTTTCCCAGAATAGAGTAACTACAATGGCAAAGAGTCTAGAATCTATGTGATAGGAGAAAAGGTTTAAATAATTTAAAATCATTCTGCGAAATAAGACTTATGTATGGGATGGTGACTGGTAGTAGATGGTAGTAGAGAAATCAAGGGAAATTTTCTTTTTTTTTCCCCTCCTAAGCTGCTTATCCATTGGTAAAGGAAATGGCAACCCACTCCATTGTTCTTGCCTGGAGAATCCCAGGGATGGGGGAGCCTGGTGGGCTGCCGTCTGTAGGGTCGCACAGAGTTGGACACGACTGAAGAGACTTAGCAGCAGCAGCAGCAAGCTGCTTATCCAGAGAAGCAATGGCAACCCACTCCAGTATTTTTGCCTGGAAACTCCCATGAGTGGAGGAGCCTGGTAGGCTGTAGTCCATGGGGTCTGGAAGAGTCAGACATGACTGAGCGACTTCACTTTCAATTTTCACTTTCATGCTTTGGAGAAGGAAAAAGCAACCCACTGCAGTGTTCTTGCCTGGAGAATCCCAGGGACGGAGGAGACTAGTAGGCTGCCGTCTATGTGGTCGCACAGAGTCAGACACGACTGAAGTGACTTAGCAGCAGCAGCAGCAGCAACCTGCTTATCATGGAGAATTTGAAACAGATACAAAAAGAGTGAGATTAGTATAATGAACTGGAATATACTCATCACCCAGCTGCAATAATTTTCAATTGATGGATAACCTTGTTTTATCTATTGCTCTCCCAACTAGATTATTGGAAGGGAATCCTAGAATTTCATATATCATGTCATTTCATCTATAAACATTTTGCTGTAGACTTTAAAAGATAGCTTTAAAAACCCATAGCTACAATATCATTCAGTTCAGTTCAGTTCAGTTCAGTTCAGTCGCTCAGTCGTGTCCGACTCTCCGCGACCCCATGAATCACAGCACCCCAGGCCTCCCTGTCTATCACCAACTCCGGGAGTACACTCAAACTCATGTCCACAGAGTCGGTGATGCCATCCAGGCATCTCATTCTCCGTCGTCCCCTTCTCCTCCCGCCCCCAACATTTCCCAGCATCAGAGTCATTTCCAGTGAGTCAACTCGCCACATGAGGTGGCCAAAGTATTGCAGTTTCAGCTTTAGCATCAGTCCCTCCAATGAACATCCAGGATTGATCTCCTTTAGAATGGACTGGTTGGATCTCCTTGCAGTATAAGGGACTCTCAAGAGTCTTCTCCAACACCACAGTTCAAAAGCATCGACTCTTCGGCGATCAGCTTTCTTCACAGTCCAACTCTCACATCCATACATGACCACGAGAAAAACCATAGCCTTGACTAGACGGACCTTGGTTGGCAAAGTAATGTCTCTGCTTTTTAATATACTATCAAGGTTGGTCATAACTTTCCTTCCAAGGAGCAAGCGTCTTTTAATTTCATGGCTGCAATCAGCAATGGCAGAGATTTTTGAGCCCAAAAAAATAAAGTCCGACACTGTTTCCACTGTTTTTCCATCTATTTCCCATGAAGTGATGGGACCAGATGCCATGATCTTTGTTTTCTGAATGTTGAGTTTCAAGCCAACCTTTTCACTCTCCTCTTTCACTTCCATCAAGAGGCTTTTGAGTTCCTCTTCACTTTCTGCCATAAGGGTAGTGTCATCTGCATATCTGAGGTTATTGATATTTCTCCCAGCAATCTTGATTCCAGCTTGTGCTTCTTCCAGCCCAGCGTTCCTCATGATGTACTCTGCATACAAGTTAAATAAGCAAGGTGACAATATACAACCTTGACGTACTCCTTTTCCTATTTGGAACCAGTCTGTTGTTCCATGTCCAGTTCTGACTGTTGCTTCCTGACCTGCATACAGGTTTCTCAAGAGGCAGGTCAGGTGGTCTGGGATTCCCATCTCTTTCAGAACGTTCCACAGTTTATTGTGATCGACACAGTCAAAGGCTTTGGCATAGTCAATGAAGCAGAAATAGATGTATTTCTGGAACTCTCTTGCTTTCTCCATGATCCAGAGGATGTTGGCAATTTGATCTCTGGTGCCTCTGCCTTTTCTAAAACCTGCTTGAACATCTGGGAGTTCACGGTTTACATACTGCTGAAATCTGGCTTGGAGAATTTTGAGCATGACTTTACTAGCGTGTGAGATGAGTGCAATTGTGTGGTTGTTTGAGCATTCTTTGGCATTGCCTTTCTTTGGGATTGGAATGAAGACTGACCTCTTCCAGTCCTGTGGCCACTGCTGAGTTTTCCAAATCTGCTGGCATATTGAGTGCAGAACTTTCACAGTATCATCTTTCAAGACTTGAAATAGCTCAACTGGAATTCCATCACCTCCACTAGCTTTGTTCGTAATGATGCTCTCTAAGGCCCACTTGACTTCACATTCCAAGATGTCTGGCTCCAGGTGAGTGATCACACTATCGTGATTATGTTCATCATGAAGCTCTTTTTTGTACAGTTCTTCTGTGTATTCCTGCCACCTCTTCTTAATATCTTCTGCTTCTGTTAGGTCCATACCATTTCTGTCCTTTATCGAGCCCATCTTTGCATGAAATGTTCCCTTGGAATCTCTAATTTTCTTGAAGAGGTCTCTTGTTTTTCCTATTCTGTTGTTTTCCTCTATTTCTTTGCATTGATCACTGAGGAAGTCTTTCTTATCTCTCCTTGCTATTCTTTGGAACTCTGCATTCAGATGCTTATATCTTTCCTTTTCTCCTTTGCTTTTCGCCTCTCTTCTTTTCACAGCTATTTGTAAGGCCTCCTCAGACAGCCATTTTGCTCTTTTGCATTTCTTTTCCATGGGGATGGTCTTGGTCCCTGTCTCCTGTACAATATCACGAACCTCCGTCCAGAGTTCATCAGGCACTCTATCTATCAGATCTAGTCCCTTAAATCTATTTCTCACTTCAACTGTATAATCATAAGGGATTTGATTGAGATCATATCTGAATGGTCTAGTGGTTTTCCCTACTTTCTTCAATTTAAGTCTGAATTTGGCAATAAGGAGTTCATGATCTGAGCCACAGTCAGCTCCTGGTCTTGTTTTTGATAACTGTATACAGCTTCTCCATCTTTGGTTGCAAAGAATATAATCAATCTGATTTCGGTGTTGACCATCTGGTGATGTCCATGTGTAGAGTCTTCTCTTGTGTTGTTGGAAGAGGGTGTTTGCTATGACCAGTGCATTCTCTTGACAAAACTGTACTAGCCTTTGCCCTGCTTCATTCCGTGCTCCAAGGCCAAATTTGCCTGTTACTCCAGGTGTTTCTTGACTTGCTACTTTTGCATTCCAGTCCCCTATAATGAAAAGGACATCTTTTTTGGGTGTTAGTTCTAAAAGGCCTTGTAGGTCTTCATAGAACCGATTAACTTCGGCTTCTTCAGCATTACTGGTTGGGGCATAGGCCTGGATTACTGTAATATTGAATGGTTTGCCTTGGAAACGAACAGAAATCATTCTGTCACAATATCATTAACACACCTAAAAAATGAACAGTAATTTTTTTAATATCATTAGATATCCAGTTAGTGTATAAATTTCTCTCATTGTATCACAAATATTGTTTTATAGTTTCTTTGAATCAAATTCTCAATAAATCCATATGTTGTGGGACTTCCCTGCTGGTCCAGTGGCTAAGACTCTGTGCTCCCAGTGCGGGGGGGGCTGGGTTTAATCCCTGGTCAGGGAACTAGATTGCACATGCTGCAACTAAGAGTTTACACGCCACAACTAAAGATCCCACATGCCACACTGAAAATCATAGGTGCCGTGTGTTTCAACTAAGACCTGCCACAGCCAAATATATACATATTATAAAAAAACCAATACATTGTAATTGGTTGATAGATATCGTAAATCCGTTTGTCTTTTGCTTTTTGATCCATGTTACTTATTTGCCGTGTAGGTTTTCCCAGAGTTTGAATTTTGTGGATTGAATTCTTGTGGTGAAGTTTTTTTCCTTTGACCTCTCGATTTTCTATAAACTAGTAGTTGGAACTTGAGGACTGGTCAGATTTAATGTTTTAGACAGAATGCTTCATAGGCAGTGTTAATTTGTTAGATCAGGAGATGCTTCATTTCTGGTTATCTCTCTTTTTAAATATTGACAGGCATGTATAAACATTAACCAGTTTTTCTTTTCTTTTCTTTTTCCCATAGGGGCTTCAAAACTGGTTGTCTTCTACTTCTATGATTCCTTATTCTTTGTGTGTATGTGTGTGTATACATATATATATATATATATAGTATGTATGTATATGTATATATATATATATATATATACACATACACACAAAGAATATATATAGTCATGTCTGTTTGCAACACTATGGACTATAGCCTGCCAGGCTCCTCTGTCCATGGAATTCTCCAGGTAAGAATACTGAGTACATTGCATTTCCTACTCCTGGGGATCTTCCTGACCCATGGATTGAATGCGCATCCTGCATCTCCTGCATTGGTAAGTGGATTCTTTACCACCAGGCCACATGGGAAGCCCCTTTGTATATACATATGTTTTTTTAAAAAACATTTTATTGAAGTGTGGTTGATTTACAGTGTGTTCATTTCTGGTGTACAGCAGATATATATATATATATATATATATATATATATATATAAAAGTATCTATCTGTAAATATATATATATATATATCAGTTATACATCATATTATTTTCCATTATGATTTATTCCAGGATATTGACCATACTTCCCTGTGGTATAGAGTAGGACCTTGGTGTTTATCCATTGTATAAATAGTAGTTTGCAATCACCATCTGCAGTGATTTTGGAGCCCCCCAAAATAAAGTCTGACAATGTTTCCACTGTTTTCCCATCTATTTGCCATGAAGTGATGGAACTGGATGCCATGATCTTAGTTTTCTAAATGTTGAGATTTAAGCCAACTTTTTCACTCTTCTCTTTCACTTTCATCAAGAAGCTCTTTAGTTCTTCTTCACTTTCTGCCAGAAAGGTGGTGTCATCTGCATATCTGCAGTTATCGATACTTCTTCCGGCAATCTTAAATCCAGCTTGTGCTTCATCCAGCCTGGCATTCCGCATGGTGAATTCTGCGTACAAGTTAAGTAACCTGGGTGACAGTATACAGCCTTGACGTACTCCTTTTCCTATTTGGAACCAGTCTGTTGTTCTATGTCCAGTTCTAACTGTTGCTTGCTGACCTGCATACAGATTTCTCAGGATGCAAATAAGGTGATCTGGTATGCCCATTTCTTGAAGAATTTTCCACATTTTGTTGTGATCCACACAGTCAAAGGCTTTGGCATAATCAATAAAGCAGAAGTAGATTTTTTTTTTCTGGCATTCTCTTACTTTTCCAATGATCCAAGAGATTTGGCAATTTGATCTCTGGTTCCTCTGCCTTTTCTAAATCCAGATTGAACATCTGGAAGTTCATGGTTCATGTACTGTTGAAGCCTGGCTGGGAGAATTTTGAATTTCACACACTTTGCTAGTGTGTGAGATGAGTGTAATCATGCGGTAGTCTGAAGATTCTTTGTCATTTCCTTTCTTTGGGATTGGAATGAAAACTGACCTTTTCCAGTCCACTGCTGAGTTTTCCATATTTACTGGCATATTGAGCACAGCACTTTCACAGATCATCTTTTAGGATTTGAAATAGTTCAAGTGGAATTCCATCATCTCCTCTAGCTTTGTTCGTAGTGATGCTTCCAAAGACCCACTTGACTTCACATTCCAGGACGTCTAGCACTACCATAGTGATTATCTGGGTAATGAAGATCTTTTTTTTTTTTTTTTTTATGTATAGTTCTTCTGTGTATTCTTGCCACCTCTTAATATCTTCTGCTCCTGTTAGGTCCATAATATTTCTGTCCTTTATTGAGCCCATCTTTGCATGAAATGTTCCATTGGTATCTCTAATTTTCTTGAAGAGATCTCTAGTCTTTCCTTTTCTCCTTTGCCTTTCACTTCTCTTCTTTTTATAGCTGTTTGTAAGGCCTCCTCAGAGAACCATTTTGCCTTTTTCCATTTCTTTTTCTTGGGGATGGTCTTGATCCCTGCCTCCTGTACAATGTCACGAACTTCCGTCTAAACTTCTTCTGGAAATTTCTCTATCAGATCTATTTCATTGACTCTATTTGTCTATTCCACTGTATAGTCGTAAGGGATTTGATATAGGTCAAACCTGAATGTTCTAGTGGTTTTCCCTACTTTCTTCAATTTAAGTCTGAGTTTGACAATAAAGGGTTCATGATCTAAGTCACAGTCTGCTCCCAGTCTCATTTTTCCTGACTGTATAGAGCTTCTCCATCTTTGGCCGCAAAGAATATAATCAATCTAATTTCAATATTGACCATCTGGTGATGTCCATGTGTAGAGATTTCTCTTGTGTTTTTGGAAGAAGGTGTTTGCTATGACCAGTGCTTTCTCTTGGCAAAACTATTAGCCTTTTCCCTGCTTCATTCTTACTCCAAGGCCAAATTTACCTGTTACTCCAGGTATTTCTTGACTTCCTACTTTTGCATTCTAGTCCCCTATAATGAAAAGGACATCTTTTATGGGGTGTTAGTTCTAGAAGGTGTTGTAGGTCTTCATAGAACCATTCAACTTCTGCTTCAGCATTACTCGTTGGGGCATAAACTTGGATTACTGTGATATTGAATGGTTTGCCTTGGAAATGAACAAAGATCATTCTGTTGTTTATGAGATTGCATCCAGGTACTACATTTTGAACTCTTTTGTTGGCTGTGATGGCTACGCCATTTCTTCTTAGTGATCCTTGCCCACATTAATAGATATAATGGTCATCTGAGTTAAATTCACCCATTCCAGGTGTTACAAGGTTTTTGATTACTAACACCTTGTAACTCCCGACCTTTCTCTATGGAGAAGGTGTTATAGTTCTTTAACAACTCACAGTTTATTACCAGTTAAGGACTGTCTCCCACAAATCACAGCTACAGCACAGTATTAGCAGAGACATTACTTTGCCAACAATGGTCCGTCTAGTCAAAAGATATGGTTTTTCCAGTAGTCATGTATGGATGTGAGAGTTAAACTGTAAAGAAATCTGAGTGCCAAAGAATTGATGCTTTTGAACTGTGGTATTGGAGAAGACTCTTGAGAGTCCCTTGGACTGCAAGGACATCCAAATAATCTATCCTAAAGAAAAATCAGTCCTGAATGTTCATTGGAAGGACTAATGCTGAAGTTGAAACTCCAATACTTTGGCCACTTGATGTGAAAAACTGAATCATTTGAAAAGACACTGATGCTGGGTAAGATTTAAGACACGAGGAGAAGGGGATGACAGAGGATGAGATGGTTGGATGGCATCACCGACTCAATGGACATGAGTTTGAATAAGCTCTGGGAGTTGGTGATGAACAGGGAGGCCTGGCGTGCTGCAGTCCATGGGGTCGCAGAATCAGACATGACTGAGTTACTGAACTGAACTGAACAGTATTAACAGATGCCACTATTCCTGTGGAAACCTTAGACTGTGTATTTTGCCACTTGAGTGTGACTCCTGCCCTCAGAGAGGTATTTTGAAATAATTCAAGATCATGAATAATATTTTTCATTGCTATATATTCCTACATGCTGTTTTAAGGACAATAGTTCCAAGATATACTAATAAGTGCCTCCAGAACCTAAGTATGCCAGAAAAATTGGGTTCTGTGGCCAGAATAATTGAGAACACTCTATTCCCTCATTCACCCATACATTTGTTATTTTTACATCGGTATTGCAGGAACCTATAGTATTGGAGAAGGCAATGGCAAGCCACTCTAGTACTGTTGCCTAGAAAATCCCATGGACAGAGGAGCCTGGTTGGGCTACAGTCCATGGGGTCGCTACTAGTCGGACAAGACTGAGCAACTTCACTTTCACTTTTTACTTTCACACATTGGAGAAGGAAATGGCAACCCACTCCAGTGTTCTTGCCTGGAGAATCCCAGGGATGGCAGAGCCTGGTGGGCTGCCATCTATGGGGTCGCACAGAGTCGGACACGACTGTAGCGACTTAGCAGCAGCATAGTATGCTAATTGCATTCTTAACATTCAAGTGGAGAGGATATACTACAGAATCAGGAATTTCCCACAGTTATTTGACCACAGTTTTTTTTTTTTTAATAGAATACGTTATAACATACTTGTTCTGTGATACATACAGAATTACACAATTTTGACAAAAATAAAGAAAAAAAAATCTTGCCCTCGTCTAATGCCTTACATCCTTTTGTCTCTAATCCAATCTGGCAGCAAATCTTATTGTTTCTACTTTCAAAATATATCCAATGGAAAATTACATAGTGATAAGAAAGAATGAAATAATGCTATTTTCAGCAACATACATTGATCTAGGAGAAGGGGATGACAGAGGATGAGATGGTTGGATGGCAACACCGACTCAATGGACATGAGTTTGAGTAAGCTCCGGGAGTTGGTGATGAACAGGGAGGCCTGGTCGTGCTGCAGTCCATGGGGTCTCAGAGTCGGAAATGACTGAGCAACTGAACTGAACTGAGGAGTATTAACAGATGCCACTATGCCTGTGGAAATAACTATCACACTAAAGTGAAATCAGAAAGAGAAAGACAAATATCATATGATACTGCTTATATGTGAAATCTGATAAAAAAAATATAAAAATGAACTTACAAAACAGAGAGAAAACAAACTAATGTTTACCACAAAGGAAAGGGTTGGGGAGGGATAAATTAGGCATTTGGGGTTAATAGATACATACCACTATACATAAAACAAGTAACCAAGAAGGACCTACTATATAGCACAGTGAGTATTCTCAATATTTTGGAATAATATATAAGGGGAAAGAATCTGAAAAAAGAATGTGTGTAAATATGTATATGTATAAAACTGAGTCACTGTGCTGTACACGTAAAACTAACATGACATTGTAAGTCAAATATATACAATAAAAAATCCAGAATATAATGCTTTCTGATCACCTTCCTATACCCTGAATTCAGCTGTTTCTCTCTCTCTCTGTCTCCACCCTTCCTTTATGTTTCAACATACTACTTATGACTAGCTAACACATTATTTCCTTTGCCAGTTTATCTCATTATTGCTTCTTTTCTCCTACTAGAATGTTACCTTCACGAGGGTAGGGCTTTGTCCTGTTTCTTGCTGTATCTCTAGCATCTACAAGTGTGCCAGGATACAGTAGGTGACAAATAAATATTTGTTGGATAAGTAACTGACACTACAAATACTCACAGTAATAGGAGATGTACATCACAGTATCTTGCAGGGAACATTGGTTTGTAGTTAACCACACAGGGATTTCTTTCCTGCTTTTGTCATTTATTTGCTGTGAGACCTTGAACACGTTATCCAGTCACTCTGTGCCTCAGCTCTAGTACACATGCAAATAATGATCTGTATCCCTTAGATTTATTGTAATTCTTCAGCAGTATGTTAAATTGTATATTCTGTGGAACAAGGATGATATTAAATGTTAAAAGATATTTAAAGTACCTAGTGCAAAATCGGGCTTTCTTGGTGGCTCAGACGGTAAAGAATCTGCCTGCAGTGCGGGAGACCTGGTTCAATCCCTGGGTCAGGAAGATCCCCTGAAGAAGGAAATGTCAGCTCACTGCAGTATTCTTTCCCATAAAGTCGCATGGACAGAGGAACCTGGCAGGCTACAGTCACAAATCATCAGACACAACTGAATGACTAACACTTTCAGTGCAAAATTAGCATGATTCCTAGAAGAAAGCCCAGTACAAGTTCTAGAAAACTGCTATAATGAACAAATTATCTTTCTCTTCTTCCTCCATATTCTCCCTTCAGTCCTCCCTTCCCTAAGCTATTCTTGTTCTATTTTCTGATCTGCAACACGTATTTATGAAGTTGTATTAGGGAGAGGTCTCTGAATATGGAAGAGACTTTTGTCCGTTTATGTAAATCAAACAGGCCTTAATCATCTAGGTCATGCCAAGTGTTGTCTTTCTGTCAACACAACTAACACTCTCAGATGGATAGTTGCTAACAGAGAGAATAGGAATCTGGTAAGTATGATGTTATCTGTAAACTCCTGCTTTGAAATTGTGTTCAAAATCACATTCTGAGCTACATCAGATGATTGGTTTCATTACGATAGAGTCACACTTCATTTTTTGACCCAAATACTGTTAGCAATTTGATTGCTCACCCTGTTCATGAGATCTGACTCTGAATGATTTTTTACTATTTCAAAAATCCAAATCTTCCCCTCAGAGGACCAAGATCTGCCATCAGCGAGGATGCTTATGACAGTCTTTCAGATTCTTTTTTCCACTTATTCTTTTTTGAATTTTTTAATAATTAAATATTTTAATTGGATGTTAATTAATTTACAATATTGTAGTGGTTTTTGCCATACGTTGACATGAATCAACCATGGGTGTACATGTGTCCCCCATTCTGAACCACTCTCCGACCTCCCTCCCCATCCCATCCCTCAGGGTCTTCCCAGTACACTGGCCCTGAGCACCCTGTGTCATGCATCGAACCTGGAAATCTATTTCACATAAGGTAATATACATGATTCAATGCTATTCTCTCAGATCATCCCACCCTTGCCTTCTCCCACAGAGTCCAAAAGTCTGTTCTTTACATCTGTGTCTCTTTTGCTGTCTCTCATATAAAGTCATCTTTATCTAATCCCACTGGGTAATTCCAGAAATGTTTGTGTAGTAGCATCATTGTTAAAATCAGTGGGTAACCACTTTGAAGAACAATGTTCATTTGATTGTCCCATTTCTGTTATGTTTGTGAACAAATTGGTCTGAAAAGGCCATAATCACACCTTGGATATACGTTATATCATAATACTCTCAAATCTATTTTTATTTTCCCAAGGCTCCTGTGGCTTTTCATCCAAACACTAGCTTTATTTACATAACCAAAGCACTGGAATGAAAACTAACAGAAATGGTATTTTCAGCCATTTTGATGGACCTAGATCAATGGCTCCATTACTGTGATAGTAGCCCTTATATAAGGAGATGACTTTTAAATTGCTTAACCTGTAGAATGGTTGATACCATGCATGTAAACATAACATCATCTTCGTATAAATACTGCTTTTCTCCCAAATGTACCCAGTACTTTTTATCTGCTTATTCTGCTCCATTTTTTTATTGTTGTACACATTCTATTTCCCTTCTTTCCAACTTGCATTAAGTTCTAAGTCCATTATTTTCAGAAACATCTTGTATATTGTGTGGTAAGTGGGGTGGACAGTGATCTTAAGTGAAGATATTTTTGTTACTGAAGAATGGTGGCTGGACATAGGAGAAAAAACAGAGCATTTGACAATTTCTGCTCATCCTTTTTACTTGGCAGAGGTTAATTTCTTGCTAAGTCCTTCTTTTTTTGAGCTGAAGTAGAAAGTTCAAAGCAGAGCTATGTCTTTTACTCCAGAAGCTTAAGCCCATATCTCTTTACCTCTATGCACAGTTTCCTGACTGTTTTTGTTCCAGAGTTTATCTTTGTTAAATACTGTAAGCAGAGACAGATTTACTTTGAAGCTTAACCTATAGGCTTCCTTGCTCTCATTAGCCCTTCCAAGATCCTGTACATTTTTTTTAAATTGAAGTATAGTTGGGGGCAGAGGACATCAGGCACCCAGAAAAGCAGCCCATTGTCTTTGAAAGGAGGTAGGAAAAAAACATTAAAGATAAAAAGAGAGACAAAAGAGATAAGGATGGAGCTCTGTCCCGGGAAGGGAGGCTTTAAAAAGAGAGAAGTTTCCAAACACCAGTAAACACTCTCACTGATGAATCTGTGGCGAGCCTTGGAACCTCAGAGGGCCACATAACCAGGAGGAAAAAGAAAGAAACAATTAAAACCCACAGATTACCCACCAAACGGTAACTCCCAGCGGAGAAGCAGTGCAGACGCCTGCATACGCCATTAGCAAGTGGGGGCTGGGCAGGGAGGAGCCGACTGAACTGCTCAGAGAGAGGACTGGGCTTGAATGCCGCGAGAACTATCTGAGAGAACTTGGGGATAGCAAAGCAGACTGTGGGATAGCTTCCCCGAGAAAAGGCGGAAAGCTCTAACCTAAGACTCTGCCAGCCCCGCTCACAAAACAAAGGGCTGAGCAGAGCGAGCTGGCTGTGGTCGGCCCATCCCTCATCCCCCTCTGAGACAGGAAGGGAGGTCAGCCAGACCAGAGCGGGCAACCGCGGCCCCAGAAAGACATCCGATACAAACTGCAGGTAGGCTTGTTGCTAATCAAGACTTCTTGGGCTCAGGCCAGTCGAAATCAGCCTGAGAAGGTGCGCCGGTTGTACACCCAGAAAACCGAGTGGCAGGGACTGGGGAGGCGATAAGTCACAGCGACTGTGCTCGCCAAACACCTGGTCACCTGAGCTGCTCAGACAGGGGAAGGCACAAAACTCAGGCCCAACCAAGTCTGCGCCTTTGTGGAGTACCCGAGAAACTGAACTTGAGCCACTCAGACATGGGAAGTGCATACAACACAGTGCCGGCCTTGGAGAGTTCCCGGCAGAGCAACCTAGACCCTGTGCAGTGTAGACTGGGACAACACACGTGCCGTGAGCGGGGGCAAACCCAGTGTGGCCGAGACGCTACGAGCACTAACCACAGATGCCAGAGATATTTTTCTGCAGCATTCCTCCCTTCCCAGAAAAGGACTGAGCAACTGAGCCTTAAAAAGTGTCCACCCGCCCCCTAGTATCAGGGTGGAAATTAGACACTGAAGAGACCAGCAAACAGAAGCTAAAACAGAGGGAACCACCTTGGAAATGACAGATAGAGAAGTCTAGAGACTACTCTAAGAATAAGACCAAAAACCAGAGGCAAGAGGCTTAAGCCCGAATCCTGAGAACACCAGAGAACTCCTGACTCCAGGGAACATTAATTGATAGGAGCTCATCAAACGCCTCAATACCTACACTAAAACCAAGCACCACCCAAGGGTCAGCAAGTTCCAGAGCAAGACATACCACGCAAATTCTCCAGCAACACAGGAAAATAGCCCTGAGCTTCAATATACAGGCTGCCCAAAGTCACTCCAAACCCACTGACATCTCATAACTCATTACTGGACACTTCATTGCACTCCAGAGAGAAGAAATCCAGCTCCACCCACCAGAACACCGACACAAACTTCCCTAAGCAGGGAACCATGACAAGTCACCCGTCTAACC
This sequence comes from Moschus berezovskii, assembly GCF_049115385.1. Classification (NCBI taxonomy): domain Eukaryota; kingdom Metazoa; phylum Chordata; class Mammalia; order Artiodactyla; family Moschidae; genus Moschus; species Moschus berezovskii. The sequence continues at coordinate 84,348,999 of NC_142488.1, read as the reverse complement.
CCACACACAGTGAAGAAACTACATAATAAAGAGAACTCCACAAACTGCCAGAAGAGGGAAAGGCCACCCCAAGCAAAGCAATATAAGCAAGATAAAGAGGCAGAGAAATATCCAACAAGTAAAGGAACAAGATCAATGCCCACCAACACAAAAAAAACAGGAAGATATAGGGAATCTACCTGATAAGCAATTTCGAATTTTGATGGTGAAAATGATTCAAAATCTTGAAAGCAAAATGGAGTTACAGATAAATAACTTGGAGAAAAGGATTGAGAAGATGGAAGAAAGGTTTAATAAGGACTTAGAGGAAATAAAAAAACAGTCAATATACAATGAATGGTGCAATAGATGAGATCAGAAACACTCTGGAGGGGACAAACAGTAGAATAATGGAGGCAGAAGACAGGATAAGCGGGCTAAAAGATAGAATTGTAGAAATAAATGAAACAGAAAGGAAAAAAGAAGAACGAATTTAAAGAAATGAGGACAACATTAGAGACCTCTGGGACAATGTTAAACGCTCCAACATTCGAATCATAGGAGTACCAGAAGAAGAAGAAAAAAGAAAGACCATGAGATAATACTTGAGGAGAATATAATTGAAAAATTCCCTAAAATGGGGAAAGAAATAATCACCCAAGTCCAAGAAACCCAGAGAGTCCCCAACAGGATAAACCCAAGGCTAAATACTCCAAGACACATATTAATCAAATTAACAAAGATCAAACACAAAGAACAAATATTAAAAGCAGCAAGGGAAAAGCTGCAAATAACACACAAGGGCATTCCCATAAGGATAACAGCTGATCTTTCAACAGAAACTCTTCAGGCCAGGAGGGAATGGAAAGACATACTTAAAGTGATGAAAGAAAATACCCTACAGCCCAGATTACTGTACCCAGCAAGGATCTCATTCAAATATGAAGAAGAAATCAAAAGCTTTACAGACAAGCAAAAGCTGAGAGAATTCAGCATCACCAAACCAGCTCTCCAACAAATGCTAAAGGATCTTCTCTACACAGGAAACACAGAAAGAGTGTATAAACTCGAACCCAAAGCAATAAAGAAAATGGCAACGGGATCATCAGTTCAGTTCAGTTAAATTCAGTTCAGTCGCTCAGTCGTGTCCGACTCTCCACGACCCCATGAATCACAGCATGCCAGGCCTCCCTGTCCATCACCAACTCCCAGAGCTCACTGAAACCCATGTCCACAGAGTCGGTGATGCCATCCAGCCATCTCATTCTCGGTCGTCCCCTTCTCCTCCCACCCCCAACCTTTCCCAGCATCAGAGTCTTTTCCAGTGAGTCAACTCGTCACATGAGGTGGCCAAAGTATTGCAGTTTCAGCTTCAGCATCAGTACCTCCAATGAACACCCAGGATCGATCTCCCTTAGAATGGACTGGTTGGATCTCCTTGCGGTACAAGGGACTCTAAAGAGTCTTCTCCAGCACCACAGTTCAAAAGCATCAATTCTTCGGCAATCAGCTTTCTTCACAGTCCAACTCTCACATCCATTCATGACCACGGGAAAAACCATAGCCTTGACTAGACGGACCTTTGTTGGCAAAGTAATGTCTCTGCTTTTTAATATATTATCAAGGTTGTCATAAGTTTCCTTCCAAGGAGTAAGCGTCTTTTAATTTCATGGCTGCAATCAGCATCCGCAGTGATTTAATAACTACCTTAAATGTAAAAGGGTTGAATTCCCCAACCAAAAGACAAAGGCTGGCTGAATGGATACAAAAACAAGACCCCCATATATGTTGTCTACAAGAGACCCACCTCAAAACGAGGGACACATACAGACTGAAAGTGAAGGGTTGGAAAAAGATATTCCATGCAAATAGAGACCAAAAGAAAGCAGGAGTAGCAATACTCATATCAGATAAAATAGTCTTTAAAACAAAGGCTTTGAAAAGAGACAAAGAAGGAAACTACATAATAATGAAAGGATCAATCCAAGAAGAATATATAAAAATTATAAATTTTATGAACCCAACATAGGAGCACCACAATATGTAAGAAAATTACTAACAAGTATGAAAGGGGAAATTAACAACAATGCAATAATAGTGAGAGATTTTAATACCCCACTGACATCTATGGATAGATCAACTAAACAGAAAATTAACAAGGAAACACAAACTTTAATTGATACAATAGAGCAGTTAGACGTAATAGATCTCTATGGGAGATTTAACCCCAAAACAATGAACTTCACCTTTTTCTCAAGAGCACACGGAACCTTTTCCAGGACAGATCACATCTTGGGCCATAAATCTAGCCTTGGTAAATTAAAAAAAAAAAAAAAACTTGAAATCATTCCAAGCATCTTTTCTGACCACAATGAGGTAAGATTAGATCTCAATTAGGGAAGAAAAACCATTAAAATGCCAACATATGGAGGCTGAACAACACGCTTCTGAATAATGAACAAATAGGAGAAATCAAAAGAGAAATCAAAATATGCGTAGAAATGAATGAAAATGAAAACACAACAACCCAAAACCTCTGGGACACTGTAAAATCAGTGCTAAGGGGGAAGTTCATAGCAATAGAGGCACACCTCAAGAAACAAGAAAAAAGTCAACTAAAAAACCTAACTCTACATCTAAAGAAACTAGAAAAGGAAGAAATGAAGAACCCCAGGGTTAGTAGAAGGAAATAAATAGTAAAAATTAGGGCAGAAATAAATGCCAAAGAAACAAAAGAGACCATAGCAAAAATCAACAGAGCCAAAAGCTCGTTCTTTGAGAAGGTAAATAAAATTGACAAACCATTAGCCAGACTCATCAAGAAACAAAGGGATAAGAATCAAATCAATAAAATTAGAAAGGAAAATGGAGAGATCACCACCGAAAACACAGAAATACAAAGGACTATTAGAGAATACTATCAGCATTTATATGGCAATAAAATGAATAACCTGAAAGAAATGGACAAATTCCTAGAAAAGTACACCTTGCCAAAACTAAACCAGGAAGAAATAGAAAATCTGAATAGACCTATCACAAGCATGGTACTAGAGGCTGTAATCTTAAATCTTCCAACAAAAAAAAGCCCAAGTCTAGACGGCTTCACAGCTGAATTCTACCAAAAATTTAGAAAAGAGCTAACACCTATTCTACTCAAACTCTTCCAGAAAATTGTAGAAGAAGCGAAACTTCCAAACACATGCTATGAGGCCACCATCACCCTAATCCCAAAACCTGGTGAAGATTCCACACACACACACAAAAAAAAAACTGCAGGCCAATATTACTGATGAACATAGATGCAAAATCCTTAACAAAATTCTAGCAATCAGAATCCAACAAGACATTAAGAAGATCATACATCATGACCAAGTGGACTTTATCCCAGGAATGCCAGGATTCTTCAATATCCACAAATCAATCAACGTAATACACCACATTAACAAACTGGAAAATGAAAATCATATGATTATCTCAATAGATGCAGAGAAAACCTTTGACAAAATTCAACATCCATTTATGATAAAAACCCTCCAGAAAGTGGGAATAGAAGGGATATATCTCAAAATAATAAAAGCTATATATGACAAACCCACAGCAAACATTATCCTCAGCGGTGAAAAACTGAAGCATTTCCCCTGAAGTCAGGAATAAGACAAGGGTGTCCACTCTCACCACTATTATTCAACATAGTTCTGGAAGTTTTGGCTACAGAAATCAGAGCAGAAAAAGACACAAAACGAATAAAATTGGAAAAGAAGAAGTAAAACTTTCACTGTTCGCTGATGACATGATCCTCTACACAGAAAAACCTAAAGACACTACCAGAAAACTACTTGAGCTAATCAATGAATACAGTAAAGTTGCAGGATATAAAATCAACACACAGAAATCCCTTGCATTCCTATACACTAATAATGAGAAAATAGAAAGAGAAATTAAGGAAACTATTCCATTCACTGTTGCAACGAAAAGAATTAAATACTTAGGAATATATCTACCTAAGGAAACAAAAGACTTGTATATAGAAAACTATAAAACACTAGTGAAAGTAATCAAAGAGGACACTAATAGATGGAGAAATATACCTTGTTCGTGGATTGGAAGAATAAATATTGTAAAAATGAGTATACTACCCAAAGTAATTTATAGATTCAATGCAATCCCTATCAAGCTACCAAGGATATTTTTCACAGAACTAGAACAAATAATCTCACAATTTGTATGAAAATACAAAAAACCTCGAATAGCCAAAGCAATCTTGAGGAAGAAGAATGGAACTGGGGGAATCAACCTGCCGGACTTCAGGCTCTACTACAAATCCACAGTCATCAAGACAGAATGGTACTGGCATCAAGACAGAAATATAGATCAATGGAACAAAATAGAAAGCCCAGAGATAAACCCATGCATCTATGGACACCTTATCTTTGACAAAGGAGGCAAGAATATAAAATGGAGAAAAGACAGTCTCTTTAAAAAGTGGGGCTGGGAAAACTGGTCAGCCACTTGTAAAAGAATGAAACTAGAACACTTACTAACACCATACACCAAAATAAACTCAAAATGGATTAGAGAGCTAAATGTAAGACCAGAAACTATAAAACTTCTAGAGGAGAACGTAGGTTAAAACACTCTCTGACATAAATCACAGCAGGATCCTCCAAGACCCACCTCTCAGAATATTGGAAATAAAAGCAAAAATAAACAAATGGGACCTAATTATAATCAAAAGCTTCTGCACAGCAAAGGAAACTCTAAGAAAGGTGAAAAGACAGCCTTCAGAATGGGAGAAAATAATAGCAAATGAAGCAACTGATAAAGGATTAATCTCCTAAATATACAAGCAGCTCCTGCAGCTCAATTCCAGAAAAATAAATGACCCAATCAAAAAATGGGCCAAAGAACTAAACAGACATTTCTCCAAAGAAGACATACAGATGGCTAACAAACACATGAAAAAATACTCAACATCCTTCATAATCAGAGAAATTGAAATCAAAACCACAATGAGATACCATTTCACACCAGTCAGAATGACTGCTATCCAGAAGTCTACATGCAATAAATGCTGGAGAGGATGTGGAGAGAAGGGAACCCTCTTACACTGTAGGTGGGAATGCAGAGTAGTGCAGCCACTATGGAGAACAGTGTGGAGATTCCTCAAAAAACTAGAAATAGAACTACCATATGATCCAGCAATCGCACTCCTGGGCATACACACCGAGGAAACCAGAATTGAAAGAGACACATGTACTCCAATGTTCATCGCCGCACTGTTTATAATAGCCAGGACATGGAAGCAACCTAGATGTCCACCTGCAGATGAATGGATAAGAAAGCTGTGGTATATATACACAAAGGAGTATTACTCAGCCATTAAAAGAATACATTTGTACCAGTTCTAATGAGGTGGATGAAACTAGAGCCTATTATACAGAGTGAAGTAAGCCAGAAAGAAAAACACCAATACAGTGTACTAACGCATATATATGGAATTTGGAAATATGCAAATGATAACCCTGTATATGAGACAGCCAAAGCGACACAGATGTATAGAACAGTCTTTGGGACTCTGTGGGAGAGGATGAGGGTGGGATGTTTTGGGAGAATGGCATTGAAATATGTGTATTATCATATGTGAAATGAATCGCCAGTTCAGGGTCGATGCATGTTACAGGGTGTTCCGGGCTGTTTTGCAGGGATGACACAGAGGGAGGATAAGGGGAGGAGGGAGGTGGGAGGGGATTTCGGGAGGGAGAACTCATGTACACCCGGGGCGGATTCATGTCAATGTATGGCAAAACCAACCAATATAATATTGTAAAATAATTAGCCTCCAATAAAAATAAAAATTTAAGAAAATGATGTATAGTTGGTTTACAATATTGTATTAGTTTCAGGTATACTGCAAAATTATTCTGATATACAGCCAAATTATTCATATACACACACATACACATCTTTTGTTTCAGATTCTTTCCCTCACAGATTATAACAAAATATTGAGTGTTTATACTTTTAATTTTGTATTATTTTCTTTAAAACACACCCCTCTCCAGCTGTGTGTGTTTCCCAGGTGGTGTTAATGGTAAAGAACCCACCTGCCAATTCAGGAGACGTAAGAAACACAAGTTTGATCCCTGGGTCGGGAAGATACCCTAGAGGAGGGCACAGCAACCCATGGCAGCATTCTTGTCTGGATAATTCCATGAACAAGGATCCTGGTGGGTTACAGTCCATAGGGTCACAAAGAGTTGGAAGTGACTGAAGTGACGTAGCATGAATTCTCCAGCTGTGTAGGGTTTAGGCTTTAAAAAAAAAAAAAAAAACAGCAAAACTGAGTCCACCTTTCAAAATAAATGTTTCTTCCGACTCTCTTTTTTAATCTTTATTTTTGTTGTTGATATTTATTTGAACCATAGTTGATTTATAGTGCTGTGTTAATTTCTGCTGTAAAGCAAAGTGATTCAGTTATATATGCATAAAAATATATAAATGTATACATAAAGTGCATTTACATTTTTAATATTCTTTTATATTGTGGCTTATCAGAGGATATTACTTATTTCCTCTTGAAGATTTACTCCAACCATTGCTTTGCTTCTGTTGTCATTCCTCTGTCCTTGATCTCTGTTCAGTGCAAGCTGAAGGCCAAACCTCAACTGATATATGGGTTCTCCAAATATCTGTTTGACTCTGTTCAATCTCTTTTACTCTTTCAATGTGATTATTTCTAGAGAATCGAGGACCATTTTAAGAAACAATGATCACTATGGTCCCGAGAAAACGTAGGTGAAGTTAGACTGGAGTTCTGCTAAGGTATGTACTAGTTTGACATGAATTAATAGTTCCGAACCTCAATTGCTCATCTGCCACATGGAAACAATAATATTTACTGTTCAGATGTGCTCTGAGGAGTAAACCAGAAAATCTAGGTGAAAGCATGATACAAAAGAGAAACTCGGTTAGGCAGGGAGGATATTTCCCGTCAGCATTTTTAGGGTTTTTTACCTACAAGAGGTAGAAAAATGCTTGTCATTAGTTTGAAAAGGCAAGTGATCCCCCAGGCAGACACAGAGAGAAGAAACTGCTGCTTTGTTGGAGACTAGCAGCAAAAAAAGGCAGCAGCAGCAGCAACTTCCTCGTGAACCACCCATGTTCAATCTCCAGAGTCTGTTGGACTCTGATAAGAGAGAGCCCATCCTTCCCATATCTAGTGTATTCAAGGTTTGTTTTCACTACTTTCTTTTTGGCTTTCTGGGTTTACAGAATAAGCATTTGATCTTTAATGGGAGAATGACTCTTTGTCGGCAGTGGACTAGTGGTGTAGAATTTCATTTATTAAATGGATATGTTTTTTCAGTGGTCATGTATGGATGTGAGAGTTGGACTGTGAAGAAAGCTGAGCGCTGAAGAATTGATGCTTTTGAACTGTAGTGTTGGAGAAGACTCTTGAGAGTCCCTTGGACTGCAAGGAGATCCAACCAGTTCATTCTAAAGGAGATCGATCCTGGGTGTTCATTGGAGGGACTGATGCTAAAGCTGAAACTCCAATCCTTTGGCCACCTCATGCGAAGAGTTGACTCACTGGAAAAGACTCTGATGCTGTGAAAGACTGGGGGCGGGAGGAGAAGGGGACGACAGAGAGTGAGATGGCTGGATGGCATCACTGACTATGGACATGAGTTTGAGTGAACTCCGGGAGTTGGTGATGGACAGGGAGGCCTGGCGTGCTGTGATTCATGGGGTCGCAAAGAGTCAGACACGACTGAGTGACTGAACTGAACTGAACTTAGCTGGTGTGTTTTTTACATTTTTTAGAAAAAATATTTATTTGCCTGCTTAATTTATTTATTTGAGTCTTAGCTGTGACTCACAGAATCTTCAGTTAAACCATGCAAACTCTTATTTGTGGCGTGTGGGATGTCGTTCCCTGACCAGGCATTGAACCCAGGCCCCTTTTATTGGGAGTGAGGAGTACTTAGCCACTGGACCACCAGGGAAATAACTTGGGTGTACTTTTTATATAATGCTTAACAAAAGGCAGGGTCTTCCCTGATGGCTCACTGGTTAAAAAAAAAAAAAAATCAGTCTTCATTGCAGGATACTTGGGTTTGATTCCTAGGTTGGAAAGATATCTTGGAGAAGGGTATGGCAACCCATTACAGTATTCTTGCCTGGAGAATCCCATGGACAGAGGAGGACAGGCTACAGTCTATGGGGTTGCAAAAAGTCAGACATGACTAAGTGACTAAGGACGTACTAACAAAAGGCAGAGGAGAGCCAGGGAGGCTGCAGTTGAGTTAAGATTCCTGGGTTCTTTCTACCTTTTCTGAGCACTTCTGTCAGAATATCTGTTCATTTTGAAAAATCTTAGCAGCTTAGTTTATAAGCACATTTTGAATGCTGGGATTTGAAAGATTGTATAATTTGTGGGCTTAAAAATTAAGTAAATGAATCACCTGATTATGCTTAGTAGATATTTAACCTTAGGTAACAGAGAACATTTATTATATGTAATATTTGGTAGATATATTGTGCCTGTGATCTTGTTGAGACTGTCTCATTCCCAAGTTATGTGGACATTTGTCTATTATACATTCTATGCAGAAAACTAATGGAAAAGGCATCAAGCCAGAAGTGAGGTATTCTAATCTTAGCTCTATAGCAGTCAAGCCTGTGGTTTCTGGATGAGTGACTTCATTTTGCACTGCTGGTGATACATCTGCAAAGCGTGATAGTAACTGTTTCTAGGTTGTGTTGTGAAGACACATGAGATCATATATATGAAGGTTTTATGCATTCCGAGGAAGATAGTCCAGTAATAGTTGCTTCCCATATTAACATGAGTGATTTAAGCATAAGGCTGAGGATTTTGATATTGGAGAAAAAAAAAAGAAAATGTACAGAAATGGCAGGTTATTGTTAACTCAAAACTCTGAATCAAGTGAGATCACCACTTACCTGGACATTGTTAACAAAATTCTTTGTAGAAACATCTCCTCAAAATTATAATTTTATACTCAGGTTTTATTGAGGATATATATTTAAAATAGCCAGTGGAAAATTTTCCTGCAAGTACATTGCCTCTTAGATCCAGTGTTTCTTATATAGACAGTTTCATGAAAACCCCCTTTAATCATTTAGTTTCAGGCAAAAGCAAAAAAAAAAAAAAAGTATACCCAGATGAACTGGTATTTTTAATCAAACAATAGCCACAACATAATTAATTATATTTTGAATTTTGTCTTGATTATCAGGAAGCTCACAGTTAAATATATTGATGAATTTCAGTAATTAACCTCAGCATGTAGTTTTCTCACATAATTATCCTCTTTCCTCAACCTTAAAGCCTTTTCGTGTAGGTGTCATGCATAGTAAACTGATTCAAATATATTATTTTTGAAAATAGGCAGGTGGTTAAATAATATTTTGTGTAAATCTGCTGGCTTATTTGTGACCACTTTTAGCATTGCCAGGGTATCTGGATTCATTCCCATGTAGGCAATGGAATATTGCTCTGTTCAAAGACAAACTGCATTGATCCTAACCCTGAATGACTGATATGTAAAACTTTGGCTACAAGGAAAAATGAGAACGAGTTAGAGGTAAGTCTTTACTAACACCATAAAATACCTAAAACCACGTGCTATCAATGAGTATAGTAAAACCAACATTAGAGATGAACAACATCAATATTTTGTTATTCAGTCACATATTCCACGATCATATTTTACAATTTTTTTTCTTTTTAATTTTTGTTAAATTTAATTGGAGGCTAATTACTTTACATTATTGTATTGGTTTTGTCATACGTTGAAATGAATCTGCCCCGGGTGTACATATGTTCCCTATCTTGAAACCCCCTCCCATATCCCTCCCCCTCCCATCCCTCTGGTTCATCTCAGTACACCAGCCTCGAGCATCCTGTATTATGCATCAAAACTGGGCTGGTGATTTGTTTCACATATGATAATATACATGTTTTAATGCCATTCTCCCAAATCATCCCACCCTCGCCCTCTCCCAGAATCCAAAAGACTGTTCTATACATCTGTGTCTCGTTACTGTCTCGTATACAGGGTTATCATTATCATCATTCTAGATTCCATATATATGCGTTAGTATACTGCATTTGGCAATAAGGAGTTCATGATCTGAGTCACAGTCAGCTCCTGGTCTTGTTTTTGCTAACTGTATACAGCTTCTCCATCTTTGGGTGCAAAGAATATAATCAAACTGATTTCGGTGTTGACCATCTGGTGATGTCCATGTGTAGAGTCTTCTCTTGTGTTGTTGGAAGAGGGTGTTTGTTATGACGAGTGCGTTCTCTTGGCAAAACTCTATTAGCCTTTGCTCTGCTTCATTCCATGCTCCAAGGCCAAATTTGCCTGTTACTCCAGGGGTTTCTTGACTTCCTACTTTTGTATTCCAGTCCCCTATGATGAAAAGGTCATATTTTTTGAGTGTTAGTTCTAAAAGGTCTTGTAGGTCTTCATAGAACCGTTCAACTTTGGTTTCTTCAGCATTACTGGTTGGGGCATAGACTTGGATTACTGTGATATTGAATGTTTTGCCTTGGAAACGAACAGAAATCATTTTGTCGTTTTTAAGATTGCAACCAAGTACTGCATTTTGGACTGTTTTGTTGACTATTTCTTTTCTCTTTTACTCCATTTCTTCTAAGGGATTCCTACCATAGTAGTAGATATAATGTTCATCTGAGTTAAATTCACCCATTCCAGTCCATTTTAGTTCACTGATTCCTAGAATGTCGACATTCACTCTTGTCATCATCTGTTTGACCACTTCCAATTTGCCTTGATTCATGGATCTAACATTCCAGGTTCCTATGCAATATTGCTCTTTACAGCATCGGACGTAGCTTCTATTACCAGTCACATCCACAACTGGGTATTTGTTTCGCTTTGGCTCCATCCCTTCTTTCTTTCTGGAGTTAATTCTCCACTGATCTCCAGTAGCATACTGGGCAACTACCGACCTAGGGAATTTCTCATTCAGTATCCTATCATTTTGCCTTTTCATACTGTCCATGGGGTTCTCAAGGCAAGTATACTGAAGTGGTTTGCCATTCCCTTCTCCAGTGGACCACATTCTGTCAGACCTCTCCACCATGACCCGTCAGTCCTGGGTGGCCCCACACAGCATGGCTTAGTTTCATTGAGTTAGACAGGGCTGTGGTCCGTATGATCAGATCAACTAGTATTTTGTGATCATGATTTCAATGTGTCTGCCCTCTAGTGCCCCCTCCCAATACCTACCGTCTTATTTGGGTTTCACTTACCTTGGTCGTGGAGTATCTCTTCACAGCTGCTCCAGGAAAGTGCAGCCACTGTACCTTACCTTGGATGAGGGGTATCTCCTCAAGGCCGCCCCTCCTGACCTTGAATGTGGAGTAGTTCCTCTCGGCCCTCCTGTGCCCGTGGAGCCACCGCCTCTTGGGTGTGGGACAGCTCCTCTCGGCCACTGCCCTGACCTTGGGCGGGGGGAAGCTCCTTTCGGCCGAGCTTCTGTGTGTAGTCGGTTGTGTGGAGCTGGCGTCTCTCGCATCTGCGCCACCAGAACAGTTGTTAGTACAATTTAAGGGTCTAAACCTGATAGAGTGCCTGATGAACTCTGGACGGAGGTTCGTGACATTGTACAGGAGACAGGGACCAAGACCATCCTCATGGAAAAGAAATGCAAAAAAGCAAAATGGCTGCCTGAGGAGGCCTTACAAATAGCTGTGAAAAGAAGAGAAGCAAAAAGCAAAGGAAGAAAGAAAAGTTATAAGCATCTGAATGCAGAGTTCCAAAGAATAGCAAGGAGTGATAAGAAAGCCTTCCTCAGATATCAATACAAAGAAATAGAGGAAAACAACAGAATAGGAAAACAAGAGAACACTTCAAGAAAATTAGAGATTCCAAGGGAATATTTTAGGCAAAGATGGGCTTGATAAAGGACAGAAATAGTATGGACCTAACAGAAGCAGAAGATATTAAGAAGAGGTGGCAAGAATACACAGAAGAACTGTACAAAAAAGATCTTCACAACGAAGATAATCACGATGGCATGATCACTCATCTAGAACCAGACATCTTGGAATGTGAAGTCAAGTGGGCCTTAGAGAGCATCACGACGAACAAAGCTAGTGGAGGTGATGGAATTCCAATTGAGCTATTTCAAATTCTGAAAGATGATGCTGTCAAAGTGCTGCACCAAATATGCCAGCAAATTTGTAAAACTCAGCAATGGCCACAGCACTGGAAAAGGTCAGTCTTCATTCCAATCCCAAAGAAAGGGAATGCAGAAGAATGCTCTAACTAACACAGTTGCACTCATCTGACACACCAGTAAAGTCATGCTCAAAATTTTCCAAGCTAGGCTTCTGCAATATGTGAATCGTGAACTTCCAGATGTTCAAGCAGGTTTTAGAAAATGCTGAGGCAGCAGAGATCAAATTGCCAACATCCGCTGTATTATGGAGAAAGCAAGAGAGTTCCAGAAAAATATCTATTTCTGCTTCATTGACTATGCCAAGGCTTTTGACTGTGTGGATCACAATAAACTGTGGAACATTCTGAAAGAGATGGGAATACCAGACCACTTGACCTGCTTCTTGAGAAACCTGTATGCAGGTCAGGAAGCAACAGTTAGAACTGGACATGGAACAACAGACTGGTTCCAAATAGGAAAAGGAGTACATCAAGGTTGTATATTGTCACCCTGCTTATTTAACTTATATGCAGAGTACATCATGAGGAATGCTGGGCTCGAAGAAGCAGAAGCTGGAATCAAGATTGCCGGGAGAAATATCAATAACCTCCGAAATGCAGATGACACCACCCTTATGGCAGAAAGTGAAGAGGAACTCAAAGGCCTCTTGATGAAAGTAAAAGAGGAGAGTGAAAAGGTTGGCTTGAAGCTCAACATTCAGAAAACGAAGATCATGGCATCTGGTCCCATCACTTCATGGGAAATAGATGGGGAAACAGTGGAAACCGTGTCAGACTTTATTTTTTTTTGGGCTCCAAAATCACTGCAGATGCTGATTGCAGCCAGGAAATTAAAAGACGCTTACTCCTTGGAAGGAAAGTTATGACCAGCCTAGATAGCATATTCGGAGAAGGCAATGGCAAGCCACTCCAGTACTCTTGCCTAGAAAATCCCATGGATGGAGGAGCCTGGTAGGCTGCGGTCCGTGGGGTCGCTAAGGGTCGGACACGACTGAGCGACTGCACTTTCACTTTTCACTTTCACATATTGGAGAAGGAAATGACAACCCACTCCAGTGTTCTTGCCTGGAGAATCCCAGGGACGGGGGAGCCTGGTGGGCTTACGTCTATGGGGTCACACAGAGTCGGACATGACTGAAGTGACTTAGCAGCAGCAGCGGATAGCATATTAAAAAGCAGAGACATTACTTTGCCAACCAAGGTCCGTCTAGTCAAGGCTATGGTTTTTCCTGTGGTCATGTATGGATGTGAGAGTTGGACTGTGAAGAAAGCTGATCGCTGAAGAATTGATGCTTTTGAACTGTGGTGCTGGAGAAGACTCTTGAGAGTCCCTTGGACTGCAAGGAGATCCAGCCAGTCCATTCTGGAGGAGTTCAATCCTGGGTGTTCATTGGAAGGACTGATGCTCAAGCTGAAACTCCAATACTTTGGCCACCTCATGCGACGAGTTGACTCACTGGAAAAGACTTTGATGCTGGGAGCGATTGGGGGTGGGAGGAGACTGGGACGACAGAGAATGAGGTGGCTGGATGGCATCACCGACTGGATGGACATGAGTTTGAGTGAACTCCGGGAGTTGGTGATAAACAGGGAGACCTGGAGTGCTGTGATTCATGGGATAGCAAAGAGTCGGACATGATTGAGCGACTGAACTGAACTGAACTGAACTGTGGTCCACGTGATCAGTTTGATTAATTTCCCATGATTGTGATTTTCATTCTGTCTCCCTGCTGATGGATAAGGATAAGCAGCTTATGGAAGCTTCCTTTTGGGAGAGACTGACTGTGAGGAAAACTGAGTCTTTTTCTAATGGGCGGGGCAATGGTCAGTAAGTCGTTAATTCTATATCTGTAGATGGGCAGAGCTCTGTTCCCTCCCTGTTGTTTGATCTATGGTGGAGGGAAAGAAAATAATAACCTTCAAAAGGTCCTTCAAAAGAAAGGGACCTTCAAAAGTTCCTTTCTGATTAAATACCACTAGTTTATTTTTTACTTTTGTTTTGTGAAATATTGATAAATAATTCTAAAATCAATAGCCAGGTACCTGCCATTCAATTTAGACCTAGACTATTAGTAGAACCCCCTTTATTTTTATTTATTTATTTAAAAAAATTTATTTATTTTAATTGGAGGCTAATTAGTTTATATTATTGTATTGGTTTTGCCATACATTGACATGAATCTGTCCCGGGTGTACATGCGTTCACCATCTTGAACCCCCCTCCAACCTCTCTCCCCATCCCATCCCTCTGGTTCATCCCAGTACAGCAGCCGCAAGCATCCTGTATCATGCATCGAACTTGGACTGGCATTTCGTTTCACATATGATGATATACATGTTTCAATGTCATTCTCCCAAATCATCCTACCCTCGACCTCTCCCACAGTCCAAGAGACTGCTCTATACATTGTGTCTCTTTTGCTGTCTTGTATACAGGGTTATCATTATCATCTTTCTAAATTCCATATATATGTGTTAGTACACTGTATTGGTGTTTTCCTTTGTGGCTTACTTCACTCTGTATAATAGGCTCCAGTTTCATCCACCTCATTAGAACTGATTCAAATGTATTCTTTATAATTGTTCAGTAATACTCCGTTGTTTATATGTACCACAACTTTCTTATCCATTCGTCTGCAGATGGACATTTAGACTGCTTCCATGTGCTGGCTATTATAAACAGTGCTGTGATGAACATTGGAGTACATGTGTCTCTTTCTATTATGGTTTCCTCAGTGTGTATGCCCAGGAGTGCGATTGCTGGGTCGTATGTCAGTTCTATTTCCAGTTTTTTAAGGAATCTCCACATTGTTCTCCATAGTGACTGTACTAGTTTGCATTCCCATCAACAGTGTAAGAGGGTTCCCTTTTCTCCACACCCTCTCCAGCATTTATTGCTTGTAGATGTTTGGATAGCAGCCATTCTGACTGGCGTGAAATGGTACCTCATTTTGGTTTTGATTTGCATTTCTCTGATTATGAGTGATGTTGAACATCTTTTCATGTTTCTTAGAAGTCTATATGTCTTCTTTGGAGAAATGTCTGTTTAGTTCTTTGGCCCAGTTTTTGATCTGGAATTGAGGTGAAGGAATTGCTTGTATATTTTTGAGATTAATTCTTTGTCAGTTGCTTCATTTGCTATTATTTTCTCCCATTCTGAAGGCTGTCCTTTCACATTGCTTAGTTTCCATTGCTGTGCAGAAGCATTTAATTTTAATTATGTCCCATTTGTTTATTTTTGCTTTTATTTCCAATATTCTGGGAGGTGGGTCTTGGAGGATCCTGCTGTGATTTATGTCGGAGAGTGTTTTGCCTATGTTCTCCTCTAGGAGTTTTATAGTTTCTGGTCTTACATTTAGATCTTTAATCCATTTTGAGTTTGTTTTTGTGTATGGTGTTAGGGAGTGTTCTAGTTTCATTCTTTTACAAGTGGCTGACCAGTTTTCCCAGCACCACTTGTGAAAGAGATAGTCTTTTCTCCACTGAATATTCCTGCCTCCTTTGTCAAAGATAAAGTGTCCATAGGTGCATGGATTTATCTCTGGGCTTTCTATTTTGTTCCATTGATCTATATTTCTGTCTTTATGCCAGTGCCATACTGTCTTGATTACTGTGGCTTTGTAGTAGAGCCTGAAGTCCGGCAGGTAGATTCCCCCAGTTCCATTCTTCTTTCTCAAGATTGCTTTGGCTATTCGAGGACTTTTTTATTTCCATACAAATTGTGACGTTATTTGTTCTAGCTCTGTGAAAAACACCGTTGGTAGCTTGATAGGGATTGCATTGAACCTATAAATTACTTTGGGTAGTATACTCATTTTCACAATATTCATTGTTCCAATCCATGAACACAGTATAATTCTCCATCTTTTAGTGTCCTCTCTGATTTCTTTCACCAGTGTTTTATAGTTTTCTATATATAGGTCTTCTCTTTCTTTAGGTCGTTATATTCCTAAGAATTTTATTCTTTTCTTTGCAACGGTGAATGGAATTGTTTCCTTAATTTTTCTTTCTATTTTCTCATTATTAGTGTATAGGAATGCAAGGGATTTCTGTGTGTTAATTTTATATCCTGCAACATTACTATATTCTTTGATTTGCCCTAGTAATTTTCTGGTAGAGTTTTTAGGGTTTTCTGCGTAGAGGATTATGTTATCTGCAAACAGTGAGAGTTTTACTTCTTCTTTTCCAATTTGGATTCCTTTTTTGTCTTTTTTGGCTCTGATTGTTGTGGCCAAAACTTTCAAAACTATGTTGAATAGTAGTGGTGAGAGTGGGCACCCTTGTCTTGTTCCTGACTTTAGGGGAAATGCTTTTAATTTTCACCATTGAGGATAAAGTTTGCTGTGGTTTTGTCATATATAGCTTTATTATGTTGAGGAATATTCCTTCTATTCCCGCCTTTTGGAGGGTTTTTATCATAAATGGATTTTGAATTTTGTCAAAGGCTTTCTCTGCATCTCTTGAGATAATCATACGGTGTTAATAGTAGAACCCCCTTTAGTTAGAATCCCCTTTAGTGCCATCTGACCAATTTAACCCATTCCCTGGAGGTAAGAACTACTCTGATTAATGCAAATTCTCTTCATTAGAATTATTGACTATAACTTCCATATGTCTACATAAACTATCTGTTCAGTTCAGTTCAGTTCAGTTGCTCAGTCGTGTCCAACTCTTAGCGACCCCATGAACCACAGCACGCCAGGCCTCCCTGTACATCACCAACTCCCAGAGTTCACTCAAACTCATGTCCATCCAGTCGGTGATGCCATCCAGCCACCTCATTCTCTGTTGTCCCCGTCTCCTCCTACCCCCAATCGCTCCCAGCATCAGAGTCTTTTCCAGTGAGTCAACTCGTCGCATGAGGTGGCCAAAGTATTGCAGTTTCAGCTTTAGCATAAGTCCTTCCAATGAACACCCAGGATTGATCTCCTTTAGAATGGACTGGTTGGATCTCCTTGCAGTACAAGGGCCTCTCAAGAGTCTTCTCCAGCACCACAGTTCAAAAACATCAATTCTTCGGCGATCAGCTTTCTTCACAGTCCAACTTTCACATCCATATATGACCACGGGAAAAACCATAGCCTTGACTAGACGGACCTTGGTTGGCAAAGTAATATTACTTGTCCTATTTCAGTACTTTATATAAATGTAACTGTAAGCTAAAAAAAGATGTACAACTTCAGAGTTGTGAGTTAAGTTTTATTTGGTGCAAAATGAGGACTGCAGCCTAGGAGACAGCATCTAAGATAGCTCTGCTACAAAGCAGCTGTGGGGGTAAGACAATATATAAAGTTTTGGTGAAGGGGGAGTTCAATACCATGAAGCACTCATTTTACAAAAGGTTTTTGTTAGTCATGAGGATCTGATATCACCATGAATGGATTTAGTGCATCTGTAGATATGAGGAGATGCAAGGATTGAAATGATAAAATCTGTTCCTAAAAACATCCAACTATCTAAAGACCTGTCCCACAAGATTCCCTGGAGCACAGATTGCCTTACTCCACCCTGAAATCCCTCAGGGATTGTTGAAAGTCACCAGCTATAGCAGCATGGGGTTCAGTCTCTGTAGTAGCAGATGGCAAATGCCTTTGTTGTTCAGTCAGTGGCAATGCTCTTGGTAAGTGCCAATTTGTACTTGACATGACCCCCTTGTGGTCATAAATTCGACCACATTTTGGGGGACATTTCATGACCATTCTGTCCCGAATTTCTGGGAAGGCTCATTTCCAGTTCTAAAGGTTTATGTTGCAAGACACTCAGTGTGTTATTACAGGATTAGGTCTTATTAGTCAAAGACCTCTGGACACCTGTCTTCTAGTTAAGGTCCAGGAAAGTATCTCCTCTCATTGCATCTTTTCATACCTAGAGTTACACTATTACAATCATTGATCATATATCGAGCTGTACATTTGATAAACTGCTTCAAGTCAAGTCATCATTTTTATTGAAGCTTCAGTCATACACTTAGTAACACAAGAAATAATAATCTTGTGAAACACAAAATACAAAATACAAACAAAATAAATATACTAGTTAATAACGCTAGTGGAATTAAAAGTAAATATTTTAGCCATGAGCCTCCCGCATCAGTTTTTTTTTTTTTTTTAAAGATCATCAATACAAGGTAATGGGTCACTTAATTTCCATGTGGTTCAAATGTATTACATTAAAGGATTTACCAGGTATGAAAATATAGCATTCAGAGTGAATTATAGCACAGGTATCTCCCTGAGATGCTGTAAGGTATCAAGGGCCTTGCAGTTGTGTAGCACTGTCTTTCTTATCATAGAGATCTCAGAATTCAATACACTAATAGCTGGGTTGCTATCATTTAAAGCTTATGAAAGTTGTTAAGGCTTCAGGTCAGTTCAGTTCAGTGGCTCAGTCATGTCTGACTCTCTGCGACCCCATGAATCACAGCACGAAAGACCTCACTGTCCATCACCAACTCCCGGAGTACACTCAAGCTCATGTCCATCGAGTCGGTGATGACATCCAGCCATCTCATTCCCTGTCGTCCCCGTCTCCTCCCACCCCCAATCCTTCCTAGCATCAGACTCTTTTCCAGTGAGTCAACTCGTCGCATGAGGTGGCCAAAGTATTGCAGTTTCAGCTTTAGCATCAGTCCTTCCAATGAACACCCAGGATTGATCTCCTTTAGAATGGACTGGTTGGATCTCCTTGCAGTCCAAGGAACTCTCAAGAGTCTTCTCCAACACCAGAGTTCAAAACCATCAATACTTCGTCGATCAGCTTTCTTCACAGCCCAACTCTCACATCCATACATGACCAAGGGTAAAACCATAGCCTTGACTAGATGGACCTTTGTTGGCAAAGTAATGTCTCTGATTTTTAGTATACTATCAAGGTTGCTCATAACTTTCCTTCCAAGGAGTAAGCGTCTTTTAATTTCCTGGCTGCAATCAGCATCTGCAGTGATTTTGGAGCCCAAAAAATTAAAGTCTGACACTGTGTCCACTGTTTCCCCATCTATTTCCCATGAAATGATGGGACCAGATGCCATGATCTTTGTTTTCTGAATGTTGAGCTTCAAACCAATCTTTTCACTCGCCTCTTTCACTTTCATCAAGAGGCTTTTGTGTTCCTCTTCACTTTCTGCCATAAGGGTGGTGTCATCTGCATATCTGAGGTTATTGATATTTCTCCCGGCAATCTTGATTCCAGCTTGTGCTTCTTCGAACCCAGCGATCCTCATGATGTACTCTGCATATAAGTTAAATAAGCAGGGTGACAATATGCAACCTATACTCCTTTTCTTATTTGGAACCAGTCTGTTTTTCCATGTCCAGTTCCAACTGTTGCTTCCTGACCTGCATACAGGTTTCTCAAGAGGCAGGTCAGGTGTTCTGGTATTCCCATCTCTTTCAGAATGTTCCACAGTTTATTGTCATTCAAACAGTCAAAGGCTTTGGCATAATCAATAAAACAGAAATAGATGTTTTTCTGGAACTCTCTTGCTTTCTCCATGATCCAGCGGATGTTGACAATTTGATCTCTGGTTCCTCTGCCTTTCTAAAACCTGCTTGAACATCTGGAAGTTCATGGTTGACATACTGCTGAACCCTGGATTGGAGAATTTTGAGCATGACTTTACTAGCGTGAGAGATGAGTGCAATTGTGCGGTAGTTTGAGCATTCTTTAGCATTCCCTTTCTTTGGGATTGGAATGAAGACTGACCTTTTCCAGTCCTGTGGCCACTGTTGAGTTTTCCAAATTTGCTGGCATATTGAGTGCAGCACTTTCACAGCATCATCTTTCAGGGTTTGAAATAGCTCAATTGGAATTCCATCACCTCCACTAGCTTTGTTCGTAGTGATGCTCTCTAAGGGCCACTTGACTTCACATTCCAAGATGTCTGGTTCCAGGTGAGTGGTCACGCCTTCGTGATTATCTTCGTCGTGAAGATCTTTTTTGTACAGTTCTTCTGTGTATTCTTGCCACCTCTTCTTAATTTCTTCTGCTTCTGTTAAGTCCATACCATTTCTGTCCTTTATCGAGCCCATCTTTGTATGAAATATTCCCTTGAGATCTCTAATTTTCTTGAGACGATCTCTTGTTTTTCCTATTCTGTTGTTTTCCTCTATTTCTTTGCATTGATCGCTTAGGAACGCTTTCTTATCTCTCCTTGCTATTCTTTGTAACTCTGGTTTCAGATGCTTATATCTTTCCTTTACCCCTTTGCTTTTCACTTCTCTTCTTTTCAAAGCTATCTGTAAGGCCTCCTCAGAGAGCCATTTTGCTTTTTTGCATTTCTTTTCCATGGGGATGGTCTTGGTCCCTGTCTCCTGTACAATGTCACGAACCTCCATCCAGAGTTCATCAGGCACTCTATCTATCAGATCTAGACCCTTAAATCTATTTCTTACTTCCACTGTATAATCATTAAGGATTTGATTTAAGTCCTATCTGAATTGTCTAGTGGTTTTCCCTACTTTCTTCAATTTAAGTCTGAATTTGGCAATAAGAAGTTCATGATCAGAGCCACAGTGTGCTCCTGGTCTTGTTTTTGCTAACTGTGTACAGCTTCTCCATCTTTGGCTGCAAAGAATATAATCAATCTGATTTCGGTGTTGACCATCTGGTGATGTCCATGTGTAGGGTCTTCTCTTGTGTTGTTGGAAGAGGGTGTTTGCTATGACCAGTGCGTTCCCTTGACAAAACTCTATTAGCCTTTGCCCTGCTTCATTTCGTGCTCCAAGGCCAAGTTTGCCTGTTACTCCAGGTGTTTCTTGACTTCCTACTTTTGCATTCTGGTCCCCTATAATGAAAAGGACATATTTTTTGGGTGTTAGTTCTAAAAGATTTTGTAGGTCTTCATAGAACCATTCAACTTCGTCTTTTTCAGCAGTACTGGTTGGGGTAGACGCGAGAGACACCGGCTCTGGCGGTGCAGACGTGAGAGATGCCGGCTCCACACAACCGACCATATGGAGAAGTGTGGCTGAGAGGAGCTACCCCACGTCCAAGGTAAGGTACAGCGGCTGGGCTTTGCTGGAGCAGCTGTGAAGAGATATTCCACGACCAAGGTAAGAGAAACCCAAATAAGACAGTAGGTATTGCGAGGGTGCATTTGAGGGCAGACACGCTGAAATCATTCCCATAAAACTAGCTGATCTGATCATATGGGCTACAGCCCTGTCTAACTCAGTGAAGCTAAGCCTTGCCGTGGGGCCACCCAAGACGGACGGGTCATGGTGGAGAGGTCTGACAGAATGTGGTACACTGGAGAAGGGAATGGCAAACCACTTCAGTACACTTTCCTTGAGAATCCCATGAACTGTATCAAAAGGCAAAATGATAGGATACTGAATGAGGAATTCCCCAGGTCAGTAGGTGCCCAGTATGCTACTGGAGATCAGTGGAGAAATAACTCCAGAAAGAAAGAAGGGATGGAGCCAAAGCGAAACAAATACCCAGTTGTGGATGTGACTGGTGATAGAAGCAAGGTCTAATGCTATAAAGAGCAATATTGCATGGGAACTTGGAATGTTAGGTCCATGAATCAAGGCAAATTGGAAGTGGTCAAACAGGAGATGGCAAGAGTGAACATCAATATTCTAGGAATCAGTGAACTAAAATGGACTGGAATGGGTGAATTTAACTCAGATGACCATTATATCTACTACTGTGGGCAGGAATCCCTTAGAAGAAATGGAGTAGCCATCATGGTCAACAAAAGAGTCCGAAATGTTAAGGCTTAGATATGGTCAATTACATCCTCCAACCCCATTGAAGGCACACACACACACAGACACAAACTGCTAAGTGGTCATACCAGTAGAATACAGACCTTTGACCCTTTGGGATCATATCAATGGTAGATTTGTTAGGTTTATCTCTAACTTGTTAACATGTGTGACCTAAAATTCATGGGAATGCCAGGCTACACCTTTGTATCCATCCCTGTATATGTGAAGGCCATAAATTAGTGCCACAAATCCACTGGGTTCCATAGTAATCACTCTCTCTAAGGATGCTAATAGGCATAGTTCAAAAAGTACCCAACCTTGTCTCATAATTACCAGGTTGATCATTTTTAGTAGGATTGAACCGTCCGTTGGACTGCAGGGGTAGCCAACCAGTCCATTCTAAAGGAGATCAATACTGGGTGTTCATTCGAAGGACTGATGCTAAAGCTGAAACTCCAATACTTTGTCCACCTCATGTGACGAGTTGACTCACTGGAAAAGACTCTGATGCTGGGAGGGATTGGGAGCGGAAGGAGACGGGGACGACAGAGAATGAGATGGCTGGATGGCATCACCGACTCTGTGGACATGAGTTTGAGTGAACTTCGGTAGTTGGTGATGGACAGGGAGGCCTGGCGTGCTGTGAATCATGGGGTCGCAAAGAGTCAGACACGAATGAGCGGCTGAACTGAACTGATGGCCAGCATCAGAACAGGTACTGTTAATTGGCCAGGTGAGAGGATCCCATATAGTAATATCATGAATAGATAGAACAGGACTGAACTCTCATTTAAAATAAATTTCCTATGGTGTATCCAATCAGAGTCTTAGAGAACAGAAATCCACCAAGAGAACTGGTAACCCATAAGTACTAAGCACAGGTAATTGGCCTCAACCCAACAATTGGATTGAGTTTAAACTATCATAGAACCATGTCCATAGTAGAAAACATGTGATTGATAGGCATAGGTCCAAGGAATCAAGAAAACATTATAAATGATCATAAAAGTCAGATCAGCCTCTTGGGAAAGCAGTCTATTTCTGATGTAATCCTCTTCTCATCCTAGTGTAGTGTAGTTTCCTCTGTTTGAGCATTGCTTTAAGGTGAGTTTGAGGTCAGCAGTCCTCTCTATGGACCAGTTCCGTTTAGGGGCCTTTGGAAGTGGGAGTTAACCCAACAGTAAATTTCCCTTCAATTTCACTTGGCATGAGCTAGTTAAGAATACCTGATTGAAAGGTCCTCCATCCAGGTTGGAGACAGTTCCTTAAATTATGTCTTCTTCCAGTATTGATTGCAGGTCATGTGTTAGGCATCTGATCTCCATCCAAAGACAGACTGCTGAGATAAGCTTCAGAAACAACTCCAGAGTGTCGTTTAATAATTCAATTAAATTTTACATTAGTATACCCTAACAGCAAAGAACTATCCAGGAAATGAGTCTTAGTAGATATAGATTTCCATTAACAAACTGGGATTTAACAGTCATCGAAACATCTTTTTCTCCCTAAAATCACCATCATTTTTACCAAATATAACCAAATTAAGACTTGTTTGTAGTATAGGTCTGGTCTCAAGAAACCGATGATTTATATAACCATTATTGATCAAAGACATTTTTG
The DNA here is from genome assembly GCF_049115385.1 of Moschus berezovskii. Taxonomy (NCBI): domain Eukaryota; kingdom Metazoa; phylum Chordata; class Mammalia; order Artiodactyla; family Moschidae; genus Moschus; species Moschus berezovskii. The sequence continues at coordinate 84,325,448 of NC_142488.1, read as the reverse complement.
CTTTGCGGAGACTATAAAAGTTTCAGACTGAATTTTAAAAATAAAACCATTCAGGGTTATTGCCTATTGCCTAGAAAATCCCATGGATGGAGGAGCCTGTTAGGCTGCAGTCCGTGGGGTCGCTAAGGGTCAGAGACGACTGAGTGACTTCACTTTCACTTTTCACTTTCACACATTGGAGAAGGAAATGGCAACCCACTCCAGTGTTCTTGCCTGGAGAATTCCAGGTATGGGGGAGCCTGGTGGGCTTCCGTCTATGGGGTCACACAGAGTCGGACATGACTGAAGTGACGTAGCAGCAGCAGCCACAAGGCTAGGAAAGTCATGCCAGAGGTTTATCACAGATTTTGCCTAACAGATCTAAGGGAATTCCTCACTTCTCAAAGCATCAGATTCCTTCAAATTCCTTCACATTTCTGTACCTGTTAGTGAGATAACCTTGCTAACTTACCTGATAAAGTTGTGGAAACTAAGAGTTTCCAATCTCTGGAGGGTTCAGATAGAGAAAAAAGATAATGTTTCAATTTGTTTATAAAGTACAACTTTTACCAAATCACCATCATAATTAGTTTGAGGGGAAAGTTTTTCTTAAACCTGGAAAGCTAGAAACCATAAAAGTTATAAGCATATTTACCAGTTAATTCAGTCCTTTTGTGAACCTTTGTGAAGTCATAAGGTTTTTCATTAGAATCTTTTTTTTTTTTTAATTTTATTTGGAGGCTAACCCGCTGGATCATGAAGAAAGCAAGAGAGTTCCAGAAAAATATCTATTTCTGCTTCATTGACTATGTCAAAGCCTTTGACTGTGTGGATCACAATAAACTGCGGAAAATTCTGAAAGAGATGGGAATAACAGACCACCTGACCTGCCTCTTGAGAAACCTGTATGCAGGTCAGGAAGCAACAGTCAGAACTGTACATAGAACAACAGACTGGTTCCAAGTAGGAAAAGGAGTACGTCAAGGTTGTATATTGTTACCCTGCTTATTTAAGTTATATGCAGAGTACATCATGAGGAACGCTGGGCTGGAAGAAGCACAAGCTGGAATCAAGATTGCTGGGAGAAATATCAATAATCTCAGATATGCAGATGACACTACCCATATGGCAGAAAGTGAAGAGGAACTCAAAAGCCTCTTGATGAAAGTGAAAGAGGAGAGTGAAAAGGTTGGCTTGAAGCTCAACATTCAGAAAACAAAGATCATAGCATGTGGTCCCATCACTTCATGGGACATAGATGGAAAAACAGTGGAAACAGTGTCAGACTTTATGTTTTTGGGCTCCAAAATCACTGCAGATGCTGATTGCAGCCAGGAAATTAAAAGACGCTTACTCCTTGGAAGGAAAGTTATGACCAACCTTGATAGTATATTAAAAAGCAGAGACATTACTTTGCCGAAGACTCTTGAGAGTCCCTTGTACTGCAAGGAGATCCAACCAGTCCATTCTAAAGGAGATCAATCCTGGGTGTTCATTGGAAGGACTGATGCTAAAGCTGAAACTGCAATACTTTGGCCACCTCATGCGACGAGTTGACTCACTGGAAAAGACTCTGATGCTAGGAAAGGTTGGGGGCGGGAGGAGAAGGGGACGACCGAGAATGAGATGGCTGGATGACATCACCGACTCTGTGGACATGGGTTTGAGTGTACTCCGGGAGTTGGTGACGGACAGGGAGGCCTGGCGTGCTGTGATTCATGGGGTCGCGGAGAGTCGGACACGACTGAGTGACTGAACTGAACTGAACTGAATTACTTTACAATACTGTGGTGGTTTTTGTCATACACTCTAATGAATTAGCCATGGGTAAACATGTGATCCCCATCTTGACCCTCCCTCACACCTCCCTGCCCATCCCATTTCTCATGGTCATCCCAGTGCACCAACCCTGAGCACCCTGCCTCACGCATCAAACCTGGCCTGGGTATCTATTTCACATATGTTAATATACATGATTCAATGGTATTCTCTCAAATCATCCCACCCTCGCCTTCTCCCACAGAGTCCAACTGTTTGTTCCTTACATCTGTGTCTCTTTTGCTGTCTCACATACAGGGTCACTGTTACCATCTTTCTAAATTCCATATATATGCTTTAACATAGTGTATCGGTATTTCTCTTTCTGACTTACTTCACTCTATATAATCGGCTCCAGTTTTATCCACCTGATCAGAACTGATTCAAACACATTTTTTAAATAGCTGAGTAATATTCCATTGTGTTTATGTACTACAGCTTTCTTATCCATTCGTCTGCTGATGGACATCTATGTTGCTTCCATGTTCTGGCTATTGTAAACTGGGCTGTGGTGAATATGGGGGACAAGTGACTCTTTCAATTCTGGTTTCCTTGGTGTCAATGCCCAGCAGTGGGATTGCTGGGTCGAATGGCAGGTCTATTTCCTGTTTTTTTTTTTTTTTTTTCCAGGAATCTCCACACTGTTCTCCATAGTGGATGTACTAGTTTGCATTCCCACCAACAGTGTGAGAGGGTTCTTTTTTCTCTGCACCGACTCCAGCATTTATTGTTTGTAAACTGTTTGATAGCAGCAATTCTGACTGGTGCAAGATGGTACCACATTGTGGTTTTCATTTGCATTTCTCTGATAATAAGTGATGTTGAGCATCTTTTCATGTGTTTGTTAGCCATCTGTATGTCTTCTTGGAAGAAATGTTTGTTTAGTTCTTTGGCCCATTTTTTGATTGGATCACTTAATTTTCTGGAATTAAGCTGCAGGAGATGTTTGTATATTTTTGAGATTAATTATTTGTCAGTTGCTTCACTTGCTATTATTTTCTCCCATTCTGAAGGCTGTCTTTTCACCTTGCTTATAGATTACTTCGTTGTGCAAAAGCTTTCAAGTTTCATTAGGTCCCATTTGTTTATTTTTGCTTTTATTTCCTTTTCTCTTGGAGGTGGGTCATAGATGATCCTGCTGTGATTTATGTCAGAGACTATTTTGCATATGCTTTCCTCTAGGAGTTTTATGGTTTCTGGTCTTATATTTAGATCTTTAATCCATTATGAGTTTATTTTTGGGTATGGTGTTAGAAAGTGTTCTAGTTTCATTCTTTTACATGTGGTTGACCAGTTTTCCCAGCACCACATGTTAAAGAGATTGTCTTTTCTCCATTGTATATTCTTGTCTCCTTTGTCAAAACTAAGTTGTCCATAGGTGTGTGGATTTATCTCTGGGATTTCTATTTTGTTCCACTGATCTATGTTTATGTCTTTGTGCCAGTACCATATTGTCTTAATGACTGTTGCTATGTAGTATAGCCTGAAGTCAGGCAGGTTGATACCTCAAGTTCCATTCTTCTTTCTCAAGATTGCTTTGGCTCTTTGAGGTTTTTTGTAATTCTATACAAATTGTGAAATTATTTGCTCTAATTCTCTGAAAAATACCATTGGTAGCTTGATAGGGATTGCATTGAATCTATAGATTGCTTTAGTTATTATACTCATTTTCTCTATATTGATTCATCAGATCCACAAACATAGTATATTTCTCCATCTATCTGTATCCTGTTTGATATTTTTTATCAGTGTTTTATAGTTTTCCATATATAGATCTTTTGGTTTTTTAGATAGATTTACTCCTAAGGATTTTATACTTTCATTGCAATGGTGAATAGAATTGTTTTCTTAATTTCCCTTTCTGTTGTCTCATTGTTAATGTATAGGAATGCAAGGGATTTCTCTGTGTTAATTATATATCCTGCAACTTTACTATATTCATTGATTAGCTCTAGTAATTTTTTGGTGTAGTCTTTAGGGTTTTCCATGTAGAGGATCATGTCATCTGCAAACAGTGAGAGTTTTACTTCTTTTCCAATCTGGATTGCTTTTATTTATTTTTCTGCTCTTACTGCTGTGGCCAAAACTTTCAAAACTATGTTGAATAGTAGTGGTGAGATTGGGCACCTTTGCCTTGTTCCTGACTTAAGGGGAAATGCTTTCAATTTTTACCATTGAGGATAATGTTTGCTATGGGTTTATCATATATGGCTTTTATTATTTTGACGTATGTTCCCGCTTTGTGGAGGGTTTTTATCATAAATGGATATTGAATTTTGTCAAAGGCTTTCTCTGCATCTATTGAGGTATTCATATGGTTTTTATCTTTCAAATTGGTAATGTGTTGTATCACATTCATTTATTTGCAAATTTTGAAGAATCCTTGCATCCCTGGGATAAAACCCACTTGGTCATGATGTGTGATCCTTTTAATATGTTGTTGGATTCTGTTTGCTAAAATTTTGTTAAGGATTTTTGCATCTATGTTCATCAGTGATATTAGCCTGTGGTTTTCTTTTATTGTGGCGTCTTTGTCTGGTTTTAGTACTAGGGTGATGGTGGCCTCATAGAATGAGTTAGGAAGTTTACCTTCCTCTGCATTTTCTAGAAGAGTTTGAGTAGGATAGGTGTTCAGTTCAGTTCGGTTCAGTTGCTCAGTCGTGTCTGACTATTTGTGACCCCATGAATCGCAGCACCCCAGGCTTCCATGTCCATCACCAACCCCCAGAGTTTACCCAAACTCATGCCCATCGAGTTGGTGATGCCATCCAGCCATCTCTTCCTCTGTCCTCCCCTTCTCTTCCTGCCCCCAATCTTCCCAGCAACAGCGTCTTTTCCAATGACTCAACTCTTCTCATGAGGTAGCCAAAGTATTGGAGTTTCAGCTTCAGAATCAGTCCTTCCAGTGAACACCCAGGACTGATCTCCTTTAGGATAGACAGGTTGGATCTCCTTGCAGTCCAAGGAACTCTCAGGTGTCTTCTCCAACACCACAGTTCAAAAACATCAATTCTTCGACGATCAATCAGCTTTCTTCACAGTCCAAGTCTCACATCCATACATGACCACTGGAAAAACCATAGCCTTTACTAGACAGACCTTTGTTGGCAAAGTAATGTTTCTGCTTTTTGAAGCAACGCCGGCTGTGTGTGTGACCATGCACAGAAGCGTGGCCAGAGGAGCTAACCCTCACGGTCAGGGGCAGCGGCCAAGAGGAACTACCCCACACCCCAGCACAGGGGCGTTGGCTGAGAGGACCTGCCCCATGCCCGAGGTCAGGGGGGTGGCAGAAAGTAACAACCCCACGTCCAAGTGGCGGTGGTTGGGCGGGCACAGGAGGGCCGAGAGGAACTACTGCACGTTCAAGGTCAGGAGGGGGGGCCGGTAGGAGATAACCCTCGTTCAAGGTAAACAGCAGTGGCTGCGCTTTGCTGGAGCAGCCATGAAGAGATACCCCATGACCATGGTAAGAAAAAAACAAGTAAGACGGTAGGTATTGCGAGAGGGCATCAGAGGGCAGACACACTGAAATCATAATCACAGAAAACTAGTCGATCTGATCACACGGACTACAGCCTTGTCTAACTCAATGAAAATAAGCCATGCCATGTGGGGCCACCTAAGATGGGCAGGTCATCATGGTGGAGAGGAATGAAAGAATGTGGTCCACTGGAGAAGGGAATGGCAAAACACTTCCGTATACTTGCCTTGAGAACCCCATGAAGAGTAGGAAAAGGGAAAATGATAGGATAATGAATGAGGAATTCCCCAGGTCGGTAGGTGCCCAGTATGCTACTGGAGATCAGTGGAGAATTAACTCCAGAAACAATGAAGGGATGGAGCCAAAGGAAAAACAGTACCCAACTGTGGGGTGACTGGTGATAGAAGCAAGGTCCAATGCTGTAAAGAGCAATATTGCATAGGAACCTGGAATGTTAAGTCCATGAATCAAAGCAAATTAGAAGGGGTCAAACAGGAGATGGCAAGAGTAAGCTTCAACATTCTAGGAATCAGTGAACTAAAATGGACTAGAATGGGTGAATTTAAATCAGATGGCCATTATATCTGTTACTGTGGGCAGGAATCCCTTAGAAAAATGGAGTAGTCATCATGATCAAGAAAAGAGTCCGAAATGCAGTACATGGATGCAATCTCAAAAACAACAGAATGATCTCTGTTCGTTCCCAGGGCAAAGCATTCAATATCACAGTAACCCAAGCCTATGCCTCAACCAGTAACACTGAAGAAGCCGAAGTTGAACGGTTCAATGAAGACCTACAAGACCTTTTAGAACTAACACGCAAAAAAGATGTCCTTTTCATTATAGGGGACTGGAATGCAAAGTAGGAAGTCAAGAAACACCTGGAGTACAGGCAAATTTGGCCTTGAACCACGGAAAGAAGCAGGGCAAAGGTTACTAGAGTTTTGCCAAAGAACGTCCTGATCACAGCAAACACCCTCTTTCCACAACACAAGAGAAGACTGTACACATGACATCATCAGATGGTCGACACTGGAATCGGACTGTTATATTCCTTGCAGCCAAAGATGGAGAAGCTCTATACAGCAAAAACAAGACCAGGAGCTGACGGTGGCTCAGATCATGAACTCCATATTGCCCAATTCAGACTTAAATTGAAGAAAGTAGGGAAAACCACTAGACCATTCAGATATGACCTCAATCAAATCCCTTATGATTATACAGTGGAAGTGAGAAATAGATTTAAGGGATAAAATCTGATAGATGTAGTGCCTGATGAACTACGGACAGAGGTTCATGACATTGTACATGAGACAGGGACCAAGATCATCCCCATGGAAAAGAAATGCAAAAAAAGCAAAATGGCTGTCTGAGGAGGCCTTACAGATAGCTGTGAAAAGAAGAGAAACGAAAAGCAAAGGAGAAAAGGAAAGATATAAGCATCTGAATGCAGAGTTCCAAAGAATAGCAAAGAGAGATAAGAAAGCGTTCCTCAGCGATCAATGCAAAGATTTAGAGGAAAAGAATAAAATGGGAAAGACAAGAGATCTCATCAAGAAAATTAGAGATACCAAGGGAACATTTCATGCAAGATGGGCTCGATAAAGGACAGAAATGGTATGGACCTAACAGAAGCAGAAGATATTAAGAAGAGGTAGCAAGAATACACAGAAGAACTGGACAAAAAATATCATCTCGATGCAGAAAATCACGATGGTGTGATCACTCACCTAGAGCCAAACATCTTGGAATGTGAAGTCAAGTGGGCCTTAGAAAGCATCACTATGAGCAAAGATAGTGGAGGAGATGGAATCCCAGTTGAGCTATTTCAAATCCTGACAGATTATGCTGTGAAAGTGTTGCATTTGGTATGCCAGCAAATTTGGAAAACTCAGCAGTGGCCACAGGAATGGAAAAGTTCAGTCTTCATTCCAATCCCAAAGAAAGGCAATGCCAAAGAATCCTCTAACTACCACACAATTGCACTCATCTCACACGCTAGTACAGTCGTGCTCAAAATTCTCCAAGCCAGGCTTCAGCAATACATGAGCCGTGAACTTCCAGATGATCAAGCTGATCTTAGAAAAGGCAGAGGCACCAGAGATCAAATTGCCAACATCCGCTGGATCATGGAGAAAGCAAGAGAGTTCCAGAAAAACATGTATTTTTCTTCATTGACTATGCCAAAGCCTTTGACTGTGTGGATCACAATAAACTGTGGAAAATTCTGAAAGAGATGGGAATACCAGACCACCTGACCTGCCTCTTGAGAAACCTGTATGCAGGTCAGGAAGCAACAGTTAGAAATGGACATGGAACAACAGACTGGTTCCAAATAGGAAAAGGAGTATGGCAAGGCTGTCTACTGCCATCCTGCTTATTTAACCTAAATGCAGAGTACATCATAAGGAACGCTGGGCTGGAAGAAGCACAAGCTGTTATCAAGATTACTGGGAGGAATGTCAGTCACCTGAGATATGCAGATGATACCACTCTTATGGCAGAAAGTGAAGAGGAACTCAAAAGCCTCTTGAGGAAAGTGAAAGAGGAGAGTGAAAAGGTTGGCTTGAAGCTCAACATTCAGAAAACTAAGATCATAGCATCTGGTCCCATCACTTCATGGGAAATAGATGGATAAACAGTGGACACAGTGTCAGTCTTCATTATTGGGGGCTCCAAAATAACTGTGGATGCTGATTTAAGCCATGAAATTAAAAGAAATTTACTCCTTGGAAGGAAAGTTATGACCAACCTAGATAGCATATTAAAAAGCAGAGACATTACTTTGCCAACCAGGGTCCGTCTATCAAGGCTATGGTTTTTCCCGTGGTCATGTATGGATGTGAGATTTGGACTGTGAAGAAAGCTGATTCCCAAAGAATTGGTGATTTTGAACTGTGGTGTTGGAGAAGACTCTTGAGAGTCCCTTTGATTTCAAGGTGATCCAACCAGAACATTCAAAAGGAGTTCAGTCCTGGGTGTTCATTGGAAGGACTGATGCTAATGCTGAAACTCCAATACTTTGCCCACCTCATGGGAAGTGTTGACTCACTGGAAAAGACTCTTATACTTGGAGAGATTGGGGGCAGGAGGAGGAGACGACAGAGAATGAGATGGCTGGATGGCATCACGGACTCGATGGACATGAGCTTGAGTGAACTCCGTTAGCTGGTGATGGACAAGGAGGCCTGGCGTGCTATGAATGTTGGGATCGCAAAGAGTTGGACATGAATGAGTGACTGAACTGAACTGACTGAAGTTGGTCATAACTTTCCTTCCAAGAAGTAAGTGTCTCTTAATTTCATGATTGTAGTCACTGTCAGAAGTGATTTTGGAACCCCCCAAAATAAAGTCTGACACTGTTTCCCCTTCTATTTCCCATGAAGTGATGGGACCAGATGCCATGATCTTAATTATCTGAATGTGGAACTTTAAGCCAATTTTTTCACTCTCTTCTTTCACTTTCCTCAAGAGGTTTTTAGTTCCTCTTTAGTTTCTGCCATAAGGGTGCTGTCATCTGCATATCTGAGATTATTGATATTTCTCCTGGAAATCTTGAATCCAGCTAATGCTTCTTCCAGCCCAGCCTTTCTCATGATATACTCTGCATGTAAGTTAAATAAGCAGGGTGACAATATACAGCCTTGAAGTATTCCCTTTCCTATTTGAAACCAGTCAGTTGTTCCATGTCCTGTTCTAACTGTTGCTTCCTGACATGCATATAGCATTCTCAAGAGGCAGGTCAGGTGGTCTGGTATTCACATCTCTTTAAGAATTTTCCACAGTTTGTTGTGATCCAGAGTCAAAGGCTTTGGCATTTTCCATAAAGCAGAAATATATGTTTTTCTGGAGTGCTCTTGCTTTTTAGGTGATCCAGAAGATGTTCACAATTTGATCCCTGGTTTCTCTGCCTTTTCTAAAACCAGCTTGATCATCTGGAATTTCACGGTTCATGTGTTGCTGAACACTGGCTTGTAGAATTTTGAGCCTGACTTCACTAGTGTGTGACATGAGTACATTTGAACATTCTTTGACATTTCCTTTCTGGACGGAGGTTCGTGACATTGTAAAGGAGACAGGGACCAAGACCATCCCCATGGAAAAGAAATGCAAAAAAGCAAAATGGCTGTCTGAGGAGGCCTTACAAGTAGCTGTGAAAAGAAGAGAAGCGAAAAGCAAAGGAGAAAAGGAAAGATATAAGCATCTGAATGCAGAGTTCCAAAGCATAGCAAGGAGAGATAAGAAAGCCTTCCTCAGTGATCAATGCAAAGAAATAGAGGAAAACAACAGAAAAGGAAAAACAAGAGATCTCTTCAAGAATATTAGATATTCCAAGGGAACATTTCATGCAAAGATGGGCTCGATAAAGGACAGAAATGGTATGGACCTAACAGAGGCAGAAGATATTAAGAAGAGGTGGCAAGAATACACAGAAAAACTGTACAAAAAAGATCTTCATGACCAAGATAGTCACGATAACGTGATCACTGACCTAGAGCCAGACATCTTGGAATGTGAAGTCAAGTGGGCCTTAGAAAGCATCACTACGAACAAAGCTAGTGGTGGTGATGGAATTCCAGTTGAGCTGTTTCAAATCTTGAAAGATGATGCTGTGAAAATGCTGCACTCAATATGCCAGCAAATTTGGAAAACTCAGCAGTGGCCACAGCACTGGAAAAAGCCAGTCTTCATTCCAATCCCAAAGAAAGGCAATGCCAAAGAATGCTCAAACTACCGCACAATTGCCCTAATCTCACATGCTAGTAAAGTCATGCTCAAAATTCTCCAAGCCAGGCTTCAGCAATATGTGAAATGTGAATTCCCAGATGTTCAAGCAGGTTTTAGAAAAGGCAGAGGAACCAGAGATCAAATTGCCAACATCTGCTGGATCATGGAGAAAGCAAGAGAGTTCCAGAAGAGCATCTATTTCTGCTTCATTGACTATGCCAAAGCCTTTGACTGTGTGGATCACAATAAACTGTGGAAAATTCTGAAAGAAATGGGAATACCAGACCACCTGACCTGCCTCTTGAGAAACCTGTATGCAGGTCAGGAAGCAACAGTCAGAACTGGACATGGAACAACAGACTGGTTCCAAATAGGAAAAGGAGTACGTCAAGGCTGTATATTGTCACCTTGCTTATTTAAGTTATATGCAGAGTACATCATGAGGAACGCTGGGCTGGAAGAAGCACAAGCTGGAATCAAGATTGCTGGGAGAAATATCAATAACCTCAGATATGCAGATGACACTACCCTTATGGCAGAAAGTGAAAAGGAACTCAAAAGCCTCTTGATGAAAATGAAAGAGGAGAGTGAAAAGGTTGGCTTGAAGCTCAACATTCAGAAAACAAAGATCATGGCATGTGGTCCCATCACTTCATGGGAAATAGATGGAAAAACAGTGGAAACAGTGTCAGACTTTATTTTTTGGGGCTCCAAAATCACTGCAGATGCTGATTGCAGCCATGAAATTAAAAGACGCTTGCTCCTTGGAAAGAAAGTTATGACCAACCTTGATAATATATTAAAAAGCAGAGACATTACTTTGCCGACCAAGGTCCGTCTGATCAAGGCTATGGTATTTCCCGTGGTTATGTATGGATGTGAGAGTTGGACTGTGAAGAAAGCTGATTGCTGAAGAATTGATGCTTTTGAACTGTGGTGTTGGAGAAGACTCTTGAGATTCCCTTGTACCGCAAGGAGATCGAACCAGTCCATTCTAAGCCTGGGTGTTCATTGGAAGGACGGATGCTAAAGCTGAAACTGCAATACTTTGGCCACCTCATGCGACGAGTTGACTCACTGGAAAAGACTCTGATGCTGGGAAAGTTTGGGGGCGGGAGGAGAAGGGGAAACTGAGAATGAGATGGCTGGATGGCATCACTGACTCTGTGGACATGAGTTTGAGTGAACTCCGGGAGTTGGTGATGGACAGGGAGGCCTGGCGTGCTGTGATTCATGGGGTCGCGGAGAGTCGGACACGACTTAGCGACTGAACTGAACTGAACTGAACTGGACTGTAATGAAAACTGACTTTTTTCAGTCCTGTGGCCACTGCTGAATTCTCCAAATTTGGGACATATCGAGTGCAGCACTTTCACAGCATCATCTTTCAGGGTTTAAAATAGAATTCCATCACCTCCATTAGGTTTGTTTGTAGTGATGTTTTCTATGGCCCATTTGACTTCACATTCCCGGATGTCTGGCTCTAGGTGTGTGATCACACCATCGTCATTGTCTGCATCATTAAAATATTTTGTACACATCTTCTGTGTATTCTTGCCACCTCTTCTTAATATCTTCTTCTTCTGTTAGGTCCATAATATTTCTGTCCTATATTGAGCCCATCTTTGCATGAAACGTTCCCTTGGTATTTCTAATTTTCTTGAAGATATCTCTTGTCTTTCCCATCCTGTTGCTTTCCTCTGTTTCTTTGCATTGATTGCTGAGGAAGGCTTTCTTATCACTCCTTGCTATTCTTTGGAACTCTGAATTCAGATGCTGATATCTTTCCTTTTCTCCTTTGCTTTTCACCTCTCTTCTTTTCACAGCTATTTGTTAGGCCTTCTCAGACAGCCATTTTGCTTTTTCGCATTTCTTTTCCATGGGGATGGTCTTGGTCCCTGTATCCTGTACAATGTCACAAACCTCCATCCATAGTTCATCAGGCACTCTATCTATCAGATCTAGTTGCTTAAATCTATTTCTCACTTCCACTGTAGAATCATAAGGGATTTGATTTAGGTCATACTTGTTTGATCTGTCGGTTTTCCATCCTTTCTTCAATTTAAGCCTGAATTTGGTAATAAGGTGTTCATGATCTTAGCCACAGTTAGCTTCCAGTCTTGTTTTTGCTGACTGTATAGAGCTTCTCCATCTTTGGCTGCAAAGAATGTAATCAATCTGATTCCAGTGTCGACCATCTAATGATGTCCATGTGCAGAGTCATCTCTTGTGTTTAGGAAGAGGGTGTTTGCTACGACCAGTGCATTCTCTTGGCAAGACTCTATTAGCCTTTGCCCTTCTTCATTCTGTACTCCATGGCCAAATTTGCCTGTTACTCCAGTTGATTCTTGACTTCCTACTTTTGCATTCTAGTCCCCTATAATGTAAAGGACATCTTTTTTTGAGTTTTCATCTAAAAAGTCTTGTAGGTCTTCATAGACGTGTTCACCTTCAGCTTCTTCAGCATTACTGGTTGGGCCATAAACTTGGATTACCGTGATATTGAATGATTTGCCTTCAAAACGAACAGAGATCATTCTGTCGTTTTTGATATTGCATCCAAGTGCTGCATTTCGGACTATTTTGTTGATCATGATGGCTACTCCTTTTCTTCTAAGGGATTCCTACCCACAGTAGTAGATATAATGGTCATCTGAATTAAATTCACCAATTACAGTCCATTTTAGTTCACTGATTCCTAGAATGTCGACGTTCACTCTTGCCATCTCCTGTTTGACCACTTCCAATTTGCCGTGATTCATGGACCTAACATCCCAGGCTTCTATGCAATACTGCTCTTTACAGCTTCGGACCTTGCTTCTATTACTAGTCACATCCACAACTGGGTCTTATTTTTGCTTTGGTTCCCTCCCTTCATTCTTTATGGATTTATTTCTCCACTGATCTCCAGTAGCATATTGGGCATCTACCGACCTGGGGAGTTCCTCTTTCAGTATCCTATCTTTTTTCCTTTGCATACTGTTCATGGGGTTCTCAATTCAAGAATACTGAAGTGTTTTGCCATTCTCTTCTCCAGTGGACCACTTTCTGTCATACCTCTCCACCATGACCCATCTGTCTTGGGTGGCCCCTCACGACATGGCTTAGTTTCACTGAGTTAGACAAAGCTGTGGTTCGTGTAATCAGATTGCCTAGATTTCTGTGATTATGGTTTCAGTGTGTCTGTCTTCTGATGCCCTCTCGCAACACCTGCCATCTTACTTGGGGTTCTCTTGCCGTGAACGTGGAGTATCTCTTCACAGCTGCTCGAGCAAAACACAGCAGCTGCTCCTTACCTTGGAAGAGTCGCCTCTCCTGACCTTGAACGTGGAGTAGCCCCTCTCGGACCTCCTGCACCCGCATAGCCGCCTCTCCTTGGACGTGTGGTTGCTCCTTTCAGCTGCCACCCCTGTACTCAGATGTGGGGTAGCTCCTTTCAGCCACTGACCTGACCTTGGGCATGGGGTAGCTCCTCTTGGCCATGCTTCCTGCGTGGTCCTTGTTACCTCTTCTCTAAATTTTTGGTACAATTCATCTGTGAAGCTGTCTGGGCCTGGTTTTTTGTTTGTTGGAAGATTTCTGATTACAGTTTTGATTTCTGTGCTTGTGGTGGGTCTATTAAGATTTTCTATTTCTTCCTGGTTCAGTTTTGGAAAGTTGTACTTTTCTAAGAACTTGTCCGTTTCTTGCAAGTTGTCCATTTTATTGGCATATAGTTGCTGATAGTAGTCTCTTATGATCCTTTGTATTTCTGTTTTGTCTGTTGTGATTTCTCCATTTTCATTTCCAATTTTGTTGATTTGATTCTTCTCCCTTTGTTTCTTGATGAGTCTGGCTAATGGTTTGTCTATTTTATTTATCTTTTCAAAGAACCACATTTAACCTTTGTTTGTTTTTGCTATGGTCTCTTTTGCATTTATTTATTCCCTAATTTTTGCAATTTCTTTCCTTCTACAAACCCTGGGGTTCTTAATTTCTTCTTTTTCTAGTTGTTTTAGGTGTAAAGTTAGGTTATTTGATTTCTCCCCTGTTTCCTGAGGTAGGCCTGTATTGCTATGAACCTTCGCCTTAGCACTGCTTTTACTGAATCCCATAGGTTTTGGGTTGTTGTGTTTTCATTTTCATTTGTTTCTATGAATATTTTTATTTCTTTCTTGATTTATGCTCTGATTTGTTGGTTATTTTGAAATGTATTGTTTAGCCTCCATATGTTTGTATTTTTCACAGTTGTTTTTTTTTTTTTTCTTGTAGTTGACATCGAACCTTAACACATTGTGATCAAAAAAGATGCCTGAGATGATTTCAATTTTTTGAATTTATCAAGGCTGTATTTATGTCCCAGGATGTGATCTCTCCTGAAGAAGGTTCCATGTGCACTTGAGAAAAAGGTGAAATTCATTGTTTTAGGGTGAAATGTCCTACATATATCAATTAGGTCTAACTGGTTCATTGTATCATTTAATGTTTGTGTTTCCTTGCCTATTTTCTGTTTAGTTGATCTATCCATAGGTGTGAGTGGGCTATTAAAGTCTCCCACTATCATTGTGTTATTGGTAATTTCCCCTTTCATATTTGTTAGCATTTGCCTTACATATTGTTGAGTTCCTATGTTGGGTGCATATATATTTATATTTGTTATATCTTCTAAGATTGGTCCTTTGATAATATGTAGTGTCCTTCTTTGTCTCTTTTCACAGCCTTTATTTCAAAGATTATTTTGTCTGATATGAGTATTGCTACTCCTGCTTTCCTTTGTTCTCCATTTGCGTGAAGTATTTTTTTCCAGCCCTTCACTTTCAGCCTGTATGTATCCCTAGTTTTCAGGTGGGTCTCTTTTAGACAGCATATATAAGGGTCTTGTTTTTGTATCCATTCAGCCAGACTTTGTCTTTTGGTTGCGGCATTCAGCCTATTTTCATTTAAAGTAATTATTTATAAATTTCATCCTGTTGCCATTTACTTTGTTGTTTTGAGTTCGAATTTATAAACCTTTTCTGTGTTTCCTGTCTAGAGTGGATCCTTTAGCATTTGTTGGAGAGCTGGTTTAATGGTACTGAATTCTCTGAGCTTTTGTTTGTTTGTAAAGTTTTTTATTTCTCCTTCCTATTTGAATGAGATCCTTGATGCATACAGTAATCTGGGTTGTAGGTTTTTCTCTTTCATCACTTTAACTATGGCCTGGCATTTCCTTCTGGCTTGAAGAGTTTCTATTGAAAGATCAGCTGTTATCCATATGGGGATCCCATTGTGGATTAATTGGTGTTTTTCCATTTCTGCTTTTAATATTTATTCTTTGTGTTTGATCTTCGTTAATTTGATTAATATGTCTCTTGGGGTGTTTCACCTTGGGTTTATCCTGTTTGGGACTCTCTGTGTTTCTTGGACATGGGTGGCTAATTCCCTTCTCATTTTTGGGAAGTTTTCAACTATTATCTCTTCAAGTATTTTCTCATGGCCTTTCTTTATGTCTTCTTCTTCTGGGACTCCTATGATTCAAATGTTGGGGCATTTGACATTGTCTCACAAGTCTCTGAGGTTGTCCTAATTTCTTTTAATTGGTTTTAGCTTTCTGCTTCATTTATTTCCAACATTCTATCTTCCACCTCATTTTTCGTGTCTTCTGCCTTGTTATTCTACTGCTGGATCTGTCCAGAGTCCTTTTTTTTTAATTTTAATTTTTATTGAAGGCTAATTATTTTACAATATTATATTGGTTGGTTTTGCCATACATTGACATGAATCCGCCCCGGGTGTACATGAGTTCTCCCTCCCGAACCCCCCTCCCACCTCCCTCCTCCCCTTATCCTCCCTCTGGGTCATCCCCGCATATCAGCCCCGAGCATCCTGTAACATGCATCGACCCTGAACTGGTGATTTGTTTCACATATGATAATATACATGTTTCAATGCCATTCTCCCAAACCATCCCACCCTCACCCTCTCCCACAGAGTCCCAAAGACTGTTCTATACATCTGTGTCTCTTTTGCTGTCTCGTATACAGGGTTATCATTTGCATCTTTCTAAATTCCATATATATGCGTTAGTATACTGTATTGGTGTTTTTCTTTCTGGCTTACTTCACTCTGTATAATAGGCTCTAGTTTCATCCACCTCATTAGAACTGGTTCAAATGCATTCTTTTTAATGGCTGAGTAATACTCCATTGTGTATATGTACTAAAGCTTTCTTATCCATTCGTCTGCAGATGGACATCTAGGTTGCTTCCATGTCCTGGCTATTATAAACAGTGCTGCAGTGAACATTGGAGTACATGTGTCTCTTTCAATTCTGGTTTCCTCGGTGTGTATGCCCAGGAGTGCGATTGCTGGATCATATGGCAGTTCTATTTCCAGTTTTTTGAGGAATCTCCACACTGTTCTCCATAGTGGCTGCACTACTCTGCATTCCCACCAACAGTGTAAGAGGGTTCCCTTCTCTCCACATCCTCTCCAGCATTTATTGCATGTAGACTTTTGGATAGCAGCCATTCTGACTGGTGTGAAATGGTATCTCATTGTGGTTTTGATTTGCATTTCTCTGATTATGAGGGATGTTGAGCATTTTTTCATGTGTTTGTTAGCCATCTTTATGTCTTCTTTGGAGAAATGTCTGTTTAGTTCTTTGGCCCATTTTTTGATTGGGTCATTTATTTTTCTGGAATTGAGCTCAGGAGCTGCTTGTATATTTTGGAGATTAATCCTTTATCAGTTGTTTCATTTGCTATCATTTTCTCCCATTCTGAAGGCTGTGTTTTCACCTTGCTTATAGTTTCCTTTGCTGTGCAGAAGCTTTTGATTTTAATTAGGTCCCATTTGTTTATTTTTGCTTTTATTTCCAATATTCTGGGAGGTGGGTCTTGGAGGATCCTGCTGTGATTTATCTCAGAGAGTGTTTTGCCTATGTTCTCCTTTAGAGGTTTTATAGTTTCTGGTCTTACATTTAGCTCTCTAATCCATTTTGAGTTTATTTTTGTGTATGGTGTTAGGAAGTGTTCTAGTTTCATTCTTTTACAAGTGGCTGACCAGTTTTCCCAGCACCACTTGTTAAAGAGACTGTCTTTTCTCCATTTTATATTCTTGCCTCTTTTGTCAAAGATAAGGTGCCCATAGGTGCATGGGTTTATCTCTGGGCTTTCTTCCAGAGTCCTTTTGATCTCAGCTATTGCATTATTCATTTTTTTGAGTCTTTTATTTCTTTTAGGTCCTTGTTAAATTTTTCTTGCATCTTCTCAATCCTTGTCTCCAGATAATTTATCTAACTCCAATTTGTTTTCACGAATTTGTATCACTTTTACTATCATTATTCTTAATTATTTTCAGATAGATTTTCTATGTCCTCCTCTTTTGTTTGGTTTACTGGGCTTTTATCATGTTCCTTTACCTGTTGAATAGTTCTCTGCCTTTTCATCTTGTATAGGTTGCTGTGTTTGGGGTGACATTTTTGTATGATGAAAGTTTATGGTTTCTCTTTGTTGTGGATGTTCCTCCCTGTGGGTGGGATTGGATGAGTGACTTGTCAAGGTTTCCTGGTTAGGAAAGCTTTCATCAGTGTTCCGGTGGGTGGAGCTGAATCTGTTCTCTCTGGAGTGCAATGAAGTGTCCAGTAGTGAGTTTTGAAGTATCTATTTGTTTTGTGTGACTTTTGGTCGCCTGTATTTTTGTGCTTGGGTTTATGTCCCTGCTTTGTTGGAGAATTAGTTTGGTATGTCTTGCTCTGAAACTTCTTGACTTTTGGGTGGAGCTTAGTTTCTGTGTAGGTATGGAGGCTTTTGGATGAGCTTTTGTCGATTAATGGTCCCTGGGGTCAGGAGATTTCTGGTGATCTCAAGTTTTGGATTTAGGCCTCCTGCCTCTGGCTTTCAGTCTTATTGTAGTACCCTCAAGACTTCTCCATCCAAATAGCACTGATGACAATACATCTAGGTTAATGGTGAAAATATTCTCCACAGTGAGAGACATTCAGAGAGGTTCACAGAGTTCCATGAAGAAGAGAAGAGGGAGGAGGGAGATAGAGGTGACCAGGAGGAGAAGAGGGGAAATCAAAAGGGGAGAGAGCAGTCTAGCCAGTAATCAGTTCCCTAACTGCTCTCCACAGTCTGGAACACTCAGAGAGGTTCACTGAGTTCCATAGAAAAGAGAAAAGGCAAGATGGAGATAGAGGTTACCAGGGGGAGAACAGGGGGAGTCAAAAGGAGAGAGACCAATCTAGCCTGTGATCAGTTCCCTAAGTGTTCTCCACAGCTCAGAACACTCAAAGAGATTCACAGAGTTAAGTAGAGAAGAGAAGGAGGAGAGAGGATGTAGAGGTGACTTGGGGGAGAAAAAAGAAGGCCTAAAGGGGAGAGAGCAATCAAGCCATTAATCACACTCCTAAGTAAAAATGGGTAGTGAAGATTGGATTCTTAAAGGTACAAAATTGATAACAATTACCAAAAAGCAAAGATTAAAAATATAGAGTAGAGGTTCTGTTCAGTTCAGTCGCTCAGTCGTGTCCGACTTTTTGCTACCCCATGAATAACAGCACGCCAGGCCTCCTATCCATCACCAACTCCCGGAGTTCACTCAAATTCATGTCCATCGAGTCAGTGATGCCATCCAGCCATCTCATTCTCTGTCATCCCCTCCTCCTCCTGCCCCCAAACTTTCTTAGCATCAGAGTCTTTTCCAATGAGTCAACTCGTCGTATTACGTGGCCAAAGTATTGGAATTTCAGCTTTAGCATCAGTCTTTCCAATGAACACCCAGGATTGATCTCCTTTAGAATGGACTGTTTGGATCTCCTTGCAGTACAAGGGACTCTCAAAAGTCTTGTCCAGTACTACAGCACAAAAGCATCAATTCTTCAGTGATCAGGTTTCTTCACAGTCCAAATCTCACATCCATACCTGACCATTGGAAAAACCATAGCCTTGACAAGACGGACTTTGTTTGGCAAAGTAATGTCTCTGCTTATTATACTATCTAGGTTGGTCATAATTTTCCTTCCAAGGAGTAAGCGTCTTTTAATTTCCTGCCTGCAATCAGCATATGCAGTGATTTTGGAGCCCCCCAAAAATAAAGTCTGACACTGTTAACAACGTTTCCCCATCTATAAAGTAATTAGCCTCCAGTATTAGAGTTTTGTCAAGAGAATGCACTGGTTATAGCAAACACCCTCTTCCAACAACACAAGAGAAGACTCTACACATGGACATCACCAGATGGTCAACACCGAAATCAGGTTGATAATATTCTTTGCAGCCAAAGATGGAGAAGCTGTATACAGTTAGCAAAAACAAGACCAGGAGCTGACTGTGGCTCAGATCATGAACTCCTTATTGCCAAATTTAAACTTAAATTGAAGAAAGTAGGGAAAACCACTAGACCATTCAGATATGACTTAAATCAAATCCCTTATGATTATACAGTGGAAGTGAGAAATAGATTTAAGGGACTTGATCTGATAGATAGAGTGCCCAATGAACTCTGGATGGAGGTTTGTTACATTGTACAGGAGACAGGGACCAAGACCATCCTCATGGAAAAGAAATGCAAAAAAGCAAAATGGCTGTCTGAGGAGGCCTTACAAATAGCTGTGAAAAGAAGAGAAGTGAAAAGCAAAGGAGAAAAGGAAAGATATAAGCATCTGAATGCAGAGTTCCAAAGAATAGCAAGGAGAGATAAGAAAGCCTTCCTCAGTGATCAATGCAAAAAAATAGAGGAAAACAACAGAATAGGAAAAACAGTAGATCTCTTCAAGAAAATTAGAGATTCCAAGGGAACATTTCATGCAAAGATGGGCTCGATAAAGGACAGAAATGGTATGGACCTAACAGAAGCAGAAGATATAAAGAAGAGGTGGCAAGATACACAGAAGAACTGTACAAGAAAGATCTTCATGACCAAGATAGTCACGATAATGTGATCACTGACCTAGAGTCAGACATCTTGGAATGTGAAGTCAAGTGGGCCTTAGAAAGCATCACTACGAACAAAGCTAGTGGTGGTGATGGAATTCCAGTTGAACTACTTCAAATCTTGAAAGATGATGCTGTGAAAGTGTTGCACTCAATATGCAGCAAATTTGGAATACTCAGCAGTGGCCACAGGACTGGAAAAGGTCAGTCTTCATTCCAATCCCAAAGAACGGCAATGCCAAAGAATGCTCAAACTACCGCACAATTGCACTCATCTCACACGCTAGTAAAGTCATGCTCAAAATTCTCCAAGCCAGGCTTCAGCAATACGTGAACCGTGAACTCCCAGATGTTCAAGCAGGTTTTAGAAAAGGTAGAGGCAGCAGACACCAAATTGCCAACATCCGCTGGATCATGGAGAAATAAAGAGAGTTCCAGAAAAACATTTATTTCTGCTTTATTGACTATGCCAAAGCCTTTGACTGTGTGGATCACAATAAACTGTGGAAAATACTGAAAGAGATGGGACTACAAGACCACCTGACCTGCCTCTTGAGAAACCTGTATGCAGGTCAGGAAGCAACAGTCAGAACTGGACATGGAACAACAGACTGGTTCCAAATAGGAAAAGGAGTACGTCAAGGTTGTATATTGTTACCCTGCTTATTTAACTCATATGCAGCGTACATCATGAGGAATGCTGGGCTGGAAGAAGCACAAGCTGGAATCAAGATTGCTGGGAGAAATATCAATCACCTCCGATATGCAGATGACACCACCCTTATGGCAAAAAGTGACGAGGAACTCAAAAGCCTCTTGATGAAAATGAAGAAGAGAGTGAATAGGTTGGCTTGAATCTTAACTTTCAGAAAACAAAGATCATGGCATCTGGTCCCATCACTTCATGGGAAATAGATGGAAAAACAGTGGAAACAGTGTCAGACTTTATTTTGGGGGTCTCCAAAATCACTTCAGATATTGATTGCAGCCATGAAATTAAAAGACGCTTACTCCTTGGAAGGAAGGTTATGACCAACCTTGATAATATATTAAAAAGCAGAGACACTACTTTGCCAACAAAGGTCCATCTAGTCAAGGCTATGGTGTTTCCCGTGGTCACGTATGGATGTGAGAGTTGGACTGTGAAGAAAGCTGATCGCCAAAGAATGGATGCTTTTGAACTGTGGTGTTGGAGAAGACTCTTGAGAGTCCCTTGTTCTGCAAGGAGATCCAACCAGTCCATTCTAAAGGAGATCAATCCTGGGTGTTCATTGGAAGGACTGATGCTAAAGCTGAAACTGCAATACTTTTGCCACCTCATGCGACGAGTTGACTCACTGGAAAAGACTCTGATCCTGGGAAAGGTTGGGGGCTGGAGGAGAAGGGGACGACAGAGAATGAGATGGCTGGATGGCATCACCAACTCAATGGACCTGAGTTTGGGTGAGCTCCGGGAGTTGGTGATGGACAGGAGGCCTGGCGTTCTGTGATTCATGGGGTCGCAGACAGTCGGACTCGACTGAGCAACTGAACTGAACTGAAAAAAAAAATAAACTTAATCCTAATCATGTATATATATATACACACACACACACAAAAAAAACTCTTTCCTCATGGTTCACTTTCCACAAACCTGATCACTTTCTCTACACATTACTGTGTTCTTCCATCCTAAAAAACCTTGTGTATGTCGGACTTACTTCTTTTTCCCTTCACAAAACACAATTCCATTTCCTCATAGCTTCTTTACTGAGAACACACTTCCTACTTTCCTTAAGAAACTAAGAACTGACTTTTATATTAGCATTTTATAGGTTGGTGAGCATAAATACCAGTGATAATTTCTAAAATCTTGGTTTTCTTGGAACATTTTAGGATGGCACCAAACATCATTTATTTTTAATCCCAAATCTCTTTAGTTTCCCTGTAAGAGGTAATCAGTGTTTAGTAGTAAATGTTTCAAAATCTTAATTTATTTGAACTTAATTTAGCTATTCAATAGACTTCCAACACTTAGCACTTAGCACAACCCTTAGAATTACAAGCTACTCAATATGGATAGACTATTTTAGACAGATATTCCTAATGCATAATTATTCTTAATAGAGTTTATCTAAAAGCTTATATTTCTGTTACATTTCTCTTAGAAGTTTCTTCACTCGAGGTAATTTCGTTGCTGAGGAACTTGTAACAGATATAAAAATATTGAACTTACATTAAACCTAGGTACAATGAGAATATTCTGCTTAATGCTAATTACTCCTAGACATGCCTATATTATTTAGATCAACAAACAAGCATTAATACCAGATATTTAATACTGCATATTTCCCCGTTCACGTGAACCTGAAATTCATTTAGGTTACTTTCTCTTGTATTTAGATTTATTTGATTTCTAAGCACTTAATTTTTTAGGCCAATCAGATTAGAGATCATTTACAAACTGATCTCAGCAATCAGCAATATAATAAAAAAAATAAAGACACACACTGAGATATCCATCCATCCAAATAGACACAAGAGATCCTATAGCTTTGTTTTCCAAACTCAGTTATGAATTTAAAAAAATGGTTGGAGTAAGATTTTAAAGGGCTTTTCTCCCTTTTTTGTTCCTTTTGGTTTCAGTATAGATAAGTGATCCAGAGAGCTCTGGTCTAAAGGTATGAAAGTGAAAGTGAACTCGCTTAGTCGTGTCTGACTCTTTTCGACCCCATGGACCATAGCTTACCAGGCTCCTCCATCTATGGGATTTTCTAGGCAAGAGTACTGGAGTGGATTGCCATTTCCTTCTCCAGGGGATTTTCCCAACCCAGGGATTGAACCCGGGTCTCCCACATTGCAGACAGACGCTTTACCATCTGTGCCACCGTGGTACTAGTCTAAAGGTATAGGAGGAGTTACTTCCTCAGGGCAAGAATTCTTAAAGAGATAATTTTTTCTTCAAGCTTCCTTTGGAATCTAAAGAATTTTGTGACCACATTTTCAAAAATTGTATTTTTTGTGTGTGACCATAGTTTTATAGCTAAAACTTAGACTAGATAGTGCTCAAGTTGGATCTGATAACAAGGGCAGATTGGTCCCAGAAAGGATTGTCCTCTGGGGAAGTAGGAGTCTTAGTTTGATCAGTCCCTGGCTGTTTATTAAAAGAGGAAGTCCTGTACATAAGGGAACTTCAGTCCATTTTCCTATCCTATGTCAATAAAGATCTAATATTTTTAGGCCATTTTTCTTGTCATTGGATCATAGTTATAGACTGACCAGTCATTTAGAAAGTTTTCCTAAGGGGTTCCCGGATGGGGTGTGGAACCTTAGACTGAGCAATTCACATGTTAGCTAGAACAGTTTGTACCAGATGTCTGTGCACTTAAACCAAACTAACAAACCAAACCGAACCAGAACTTCACCAGCCAGGAGTAACACTCCAAATGAAATAAAAAGCAAAGAAATGCCCAGAAATCAAAAGCCAAGTGGCAAAAGTGCCCCCAAAAGCTAAAACCAAATGGCATAAATGCCAAACGTGACTTCCCAGTTCCACTAGACCTGTGACCTGGCAAAGACAGTGCTAGCAGCCTTTTTAGTTCTGACAGTTTCAAGCAATTTCTTGTTGATTTTCTGCGAAGAAGTTACTTTATCATTTTCTGTTTTAGAAGCTTCTAGATATCAGTCAAAACTCGGCTGGCCTTTTCTAATTGTGCATGCAAAAATATCAATGTTAGAATATCAAAAGAACTCCAATTTGGCCATTTTAGGTTGAGATCTCTTTTAGTGTAATTTCTCCAATTAGCTAGGTACTTGCAAGGATGAGCTCCGTATGTATTGTACATGAATTTGGCTAGAGTGTTAGTCAGAGGCTGGCTTTCTGACACCCCTTTGTTTCTGCTTTTGAGAGATTCTGTTTCTCATTTTAAGCTGAATTTGTCAGGGACAAAAATCACTGGCGAACTTGTATAGTGGGCCCATGTGCTGCTTGTGAGCTTAACTCCTCCAGGAGTCACCCCAGAGTTGTTTCAGCTTGTCTTACGTGTTTCAGATTCTCCCTCCGGCAGTCTAAGACCACCTGATGCGAAGAACTGAGTCCTTAGAAAAGACTAGAGAGACATGAAAGTAGGAAAAAGTTGGGTGGGAGGGACTGGCAGATCTGTAGAAGGCCAGTAAACTGAGGCTGGTACAATATTATTATCATAGCAAGAAAAATATTTAAAATAGCCAAATAGCTATACCATATTGGGCTAGTATACTAAATTATTGTACAGTCATATAATGGAATAGTATACAGTAGTAAAAAAAGAACTACAGCTATACACATTAATGTTGATGAACCTACAGATTACAATGCCCACTTTTTCATTTCTAATACAACACTTTTGTCCCTTTTCTTCTTGATCAATTTTGCCACTGTTTTGTTATCTTCTTTAGTCTTTCTTAAGCACATTTTGACACTATTTATCATCTCTGTTTTATGCCTTATTTTCATTAATTCCTGACTTTAGGTTTTTTTTTTTCCTGTTCTGTTTCCTTTTGATTTATTCTGATGCTCTCTTTCTAACATCTTAAGTTGTATGCTTAGCTCATCAATTTTGAGGCTTTATTCTTTTTAAACTGATTTTGGATTAAGATTTATATACAGAAGACTGTAAAAATATATGTACTCAGGTTAATGGATAAGTAACCACTATTCAGATAAAGAAATAGAGAACTACCAACTCTATTAGTCCTCTACACAGTCTGTACCTGTACCGACTGATCATGTAATCTCTGCCCTCCACATGTGACCACTTCTGCAGTGACATATAATTTTTATTTATTTAAAATTTTATTACTTAAATATGCATCCTTAGACAATAAAGTTTAACCTTTTCTGTTTTTGAACTTTACATTTAATGGAACAAAGCATAATTTATCTTTTATAAGCTTTATTTTTGCCTAATGTTATATCTATTAGATTCATTCTTTCACTTTCATTGTAGTAATTGATTTTGTGAACATAGCACACTTTATATATTCAGTGTACTGTTATTACACATTTGAATCTTTTCCAGGTTCTTGTTACCACAGATAATCCTCCTATGAATATTCTTGTATATTTCTCTTGGGGCAAGAGTTTGACTGCATACTAGATGCAGAAGTGTTCACACATAAGGTTTGTGTATGCTAGCCTTTAACATGGTAAACAGTTTATCCAAGTGTTATACCAGTTTACAGTCTCACCAGGTACCAATGTGCAGTCCTGCAAGCAGTGTACTAGAGTGTAAGAGTTCTCATAACTTCATACTTGGTATTCTCTAACTTTTTATATGTCTCTAGTCTGGAAAGTGTACAATGTATTTAGTTTTGCTTTATAATGAACATTCCCTGATTGCTATTAATACAAAGATTGGGCTCATTTTTTTTTCTACTATGATCTTTTTATGCTGTATATTTTATGTCAATTCTGCTTTATTTGTGTCCCACTTACTTTAATAAAATGCAATTTATTGTTTTAGTTCTAAATATGTTATAATATCCATTATAGTTTGTTCTTTAATCTAGGAGTTACTTAAGAATTTGTTAAACTTCCATATATAGGGTATCATTGTTTTTTATCTTTTAATTTTATCTTTATATTCTCCAGCAACTCCAGTGATTGACTCTATTTTCAGGGTTTCTTTTACCCCCACTTCAAAGTAGCAAAATTTGTGATCACTTAATAAAAGTTAGCAGAGTGGGGTGAGAGGAAACTACACTGAAGTAGATGGTGGACTGGGTCACTATTCTCTATGGATACTTGATTCAAATTCATGCCTCAACAAAATTACAAATTACAATGTTTTACTAAATTGAAAATAGGTCATATTTCAAAATGAGTATTAAAATCTATGAATTATACTGGCAATTCAGTTCAGTTCAGTTCAGTTGCTCACTTGTGTCCGACTCTTTGCAACCCCGTGGTCTTCAGCACGCCAAGCTTCTCTGTCCATCACCACCTCCCAGAGCTTGATCAAACTAATGTCTGTCAAGTTGGTGATGCCATTCAACCATATAATCCTTGGTTGTAAACTTCTCCTCCTGCCATCAATTTTCCCCAGCATCAGGGTCTTTTCTAAGGACTCAGTTCTTCGCATCAGGTGGCCAAAGTAGTAGAGCTTCAGCTTCAGCGTCAGCTTTTCCAACAAATATTCAGGACTGATTTCCTTTAAGATTAACTGGTCTGATCTCTTTGCAGTCCAAGGGACTTTCAAGAGTCTTCACCAACACCACAGTTCAAAAGCATCATTTCTTCAGGGCTCAGATTTCTTTATGGTCCAACTCTGGAAAAAACCAAAGCTTTGACTAGATGGACCTTTGTTGGCTCTGCTTTTTAATATGCTGTCTAGGTTAGTCATAGCTTTTCTTCCAAGGAGCAAGCATCTTTTAATTTCATGGCTGCAGTCACCATCTGCAGTGATTTTGGAGCCCCCCAAAATAAAGCCTGTCACTGTTTCCATTGTTTCCCCATCTATTTGCCATGAGATGATGGGACCGAATGCCATGATCTTAGTTTTCTGAATGTTGAGCTTTAAGCCAACTTTTTCACTCTCTTTCACTTTCGTCAAGAGTCTCTTTAGTTCCTCTTTGCTCTCTGCCATAAGGATGGTGTCATCTGCATATCTTAGGTTATTGATATGTCTCCAAGCAATCTTGATTCTAGCTTGTCCTTCATGCAGCCTGGCGTTTTGCATGATTTACACTGCATGTAAGTTAAATAAACAGGGTGACAATATAGAGCCTTGTTTAAATCCTTTCCCAATTTGGAAGCAGTCCATTGTTCCATGTCCAGTTTTACTTGTTGCTTCTTGACCTGAATAAAAATTCCTCAAGAAGCAGGTAAGGTAGTCTGTATTCCCATCTCTTTAAGAACTGTTTTAAAGTTTGTTGTGATTCACACAGTAAAAGGAATATTGGCATTTGCTCAACAAATTTCAATGATCTTTCACATGTTTAACTCAACCATAGTCATGTAAGGTAGGTAATATTATGTCTTATATATGGCAGATTTCAGAGTTGTTAAGGGCTTGGATTAAGGCTTAGAGAGTGTAGATTTTTGGAAAGAGGTGAGGAAAATTGCAGCGGTTATATAGATGGGCATTGGATGCCTTTTTGAAATATGATTAATGTTAGTTTAGATAAGCATCATAAGAAAAGGAGCAGATTTTAGTTGAAAGAAAGGTGAATTTGATGAGTGGCAAAATTTTTTCAGTTTTAAACATTCATGGAGCATCATGAAACATATATTTGGAGGTAAGACGCCAAAAAATGTCTATATTTATCTGTGGAAAGTTCATGACAGGAGTCATATGAGAGGATGAGTGTATCTAAGGGGAGGAATCATGGCCATGAAAAAGGCAGAGCCTTGAGTTCTGTCTACGTCTGAAGGGTAATGTAGAAAGAAGAAAGAGCTAAAGGGCTGAATTGAATGAAAAAAAGATGTATGAAAACTAGAGTGTGTAGTTTCATGATAGCCAAAGGAGGAGAATATTTGAATATGGGAGAGGTTGTGGTTGCCTCAGCTGCTATAGAGAGGCTGATTATTAAGAGAACTATGCACAGTCCACAAAATGAGATGCTTAGAAAATCAGTGGTGACCTTTTTGAAAGCAGCTTCAGTAGATTTGTGCAGCAGAGCTAGATTGTAATCAATTTGGGAATGACTCAATGGTGAGAAATAGTAGACACTTCTTTTCTGTACTTTGCAATGAAGAGAGATAAAAGGAGAATGTAAGGGAAAGGAAGGCAGAGTGTAGGTTTTTTATTTGTTTTCTTAACAGTGGCATTTGAGTATATATTTACAAGAGAGGGAGAAGTTATCAATGCTATAGAAAAGATTGAAAAATCAAAAAGGGAGGAATATGGTAGGAAATGTGTTGGAGATGGAAAAGTTGCTGAAATTATAGTCAAGAAGCTCTTATTTACTTGCTGGCTCTGCCATTGTCCTGATATATGTTTACAGGAAAATCATTTAACATTTTGTGATCCCAGTTTTACTCATCTGTCCAACCAGAGTAGTCACATTTGCTATATAGAATGGGTGTAAAAATAAATACTATTTGCAGAAGTGTAGTTAAGAATGGAGATATATAATATATCAGGATGCAGAACTGTGATAAGTGATCATTAATATTGATTCCTCTTTTTTGGAATAGGTATTATTATTAAGAGTAAAGTGATCATATGGTCACAGTTCCAGAAGACGGGCTCAGCAATTAAAAAGAATATATTTGAATCAGTTCTAATGAGGTGGATGAAACTGGAGCCTATTATACAGAGTGAAGTAAGCCAGAAAGAAAAACACCAATACAGTATACTAACGCATATATATGGAATTTAGAAAGATGGTAATGATAACCCGGAATACGAGACAGCAAAAGAGTCTCAGATGTATAGAACAGTCTTTTGGACTCTGTGGGAGAGGGCGAGGGTGGGATGATTTGAAAGAATGGCATTGAAACATGTGTATTATCATATGTGAAATGAATCGCCAGTCCAGGTTCGATGCATGATACAGGATGCTTGGGGCTGGTGTACTGAGATGACCCAGAGGGATGGGATGGGGAGGGAGGTGGGAGGGGGGCTCAAGATGGGGAACACATGTACACCCGGTGCAGATTCATGTCAAGGTATGGCAAAACCAATACAATAATGTAAAGTAATTAGCCTCCAATTAAAATAAATAAATTTTAAAAAATGTGATGTTTAAAAGAAAAAAAAAAAAAAAAGAAAATGGCTTTAGACATAACCTCCTCCAAAAAGAAGGGAAGAGGAAGACAAAAGTAAAATCTGAAGGAGAAACTTAAACAATATAATTACAGAATATTCAAGATTTTTAAAAATTCAAAATAATTAAAATTCAAATGACAGATCTGTTATTTGTAAGGCCCCTAGACAAATGTAAGGATACCACTACTCATATCTTTATTGCTAATAACAGCCTACAAAACATTATTTTATCCTCAGTTATTTCTCATGAGATTCAAATTTTGGTCCATTCTTCATTCTGTGAGTTCTTATATCATCTATGAAACTTGTTTGGAGTTTCTTTAACAGTGTTATCCAAAAAAATGTTTTATGAATGCTATGTGCAATACATTGTACTAGGGCAATATTTTTCAACCTAGGATAGTTCTACATACATGGGGGTGATTCTGTCCAATATGTGTGTATGCAAATATGTGGGGACAGTTTTAAGGGTCACAAAAACTGGAATGCTATTGGCATTTCATGGAAAAGGGCCACAAATGTTAAATATCCTTCAGTTCATAAAACAGTTCTGCACATTTTCTGGGAACTATGAGAAACAAGCAAGGATATCAATCCTAAAGGAAATCCACCCTGAATATTCATTGGAAGGATTGATGCTGAAGCTCCAATACTTTACACACTTTATGCGAATAGCCGACTCATTGGAAAAGGCCTTGATGCTGGGAAAGATTGAGGGCGAGAGGAGAAGGGAGTGATAGAGGATGAGATGGTTGGATGGCATCATTGAGTCAGTGAACATGAGTTTGAGCAAACTCTGAGAGATAGTGAAGGACAAGGAAGCCTGACTACTGCAGTCCATGGGTTTGCAATAAGTCAGACACGACTGAGAAACTGAACAACAGCATCAAGAAGGGGGCTTGGGATTTATGGTCATTATTTGCTCACTGGATCTGTAATTTCAAATTAGTCATTAAATTTCCGAGTCTTGATTTCATTGTCTATAGACAAGACCATTGTACTAGATTATTTCTAGGAAAATTTTCAACTATAAAATTTACTGGTTCTATGAATTAAGGATATTTATGTTTAGGAGATGAAATTGGAATTGGATGTTAAAAGGTAGAGCAAAAGGAGTCAATACTCGGAAAGGAAGACAGTGTAAGCTCTGTCATCATAGTGTGTATCAGAATGTTTACCATTTTCTGTAGAAGAGAGTTCTTGTTGGGAAGTAACGAGTGGCAAGTAAACAAAAACAGGATGGGGCAATGATAATAGTAGCCTCTGAGATTTAAGCTGGGCTTCCCTTGTGGCTCAGCTGGTAAAGAATCCACCTGCAATGTGGGAGGCCTGGGCTCAATCCCCGGGCTGGGAAGATCACCTGGAGTAGGGAAAGGCTACCCATTCCAGTATTCTGGCCTGGAGAATTCTATGGACGGTATAGTCCATGGGGTTGCAAAGAGTCGGACATGAGTGAGGAACTTTCACTTTCACTTTTGAGATTTAGGCTAGCAAGGTGAATTTAATCCTGTGGATAACTGATTTGGCTTCTCACTTGGACCACAGCCTTGTCTAACTCAATGAAACTAAGCCATGTTGTATAGGGTCACCCAAGACAGTCAGGTCATGGTGGAGAGTTCTGACAAAATATGATTCACTGGAGAAGGGAATTGCAAGCCACTTCAGTATTTTTGCCTCGGGAACCCCATGAATAGTATGAAAAGGCAAAAAAATATGACACTGAAAGATGAACTCCCCAGGTTGGGTAGGTGCCCAACATGCTACTGGAGATCAGTGGAGAAATAACTCCAGAAAGAATGAAGGGACAGAGCCAAAGCAAAAATAACACCCAGCTGTGGATGTGCCTGGTGATAGAAGCAAGGTCTGATGCTGTAAAGAGCAATATTGCATAGGACCCTGGGATGTTAGGTCCATGAATCAAGGCAAATTGGAAGTGGTCAAACAGGAGATAACAAGAGTGAACGTCGACATTCTAGGAATCAGCGAACTAAAATGGACTGGAATTGGTGAATTTAGCTCAGATGACCATTATTTCTACTACTGTGGGCAGGAATCCCTTAGAAGAAATGGAGTAACCATCATAGTCACCAAAGAGTCTGAAATGCAGTAATTGGATGCAATCTCATAAATGACAGAATGATCTCTATTTGTTTCAAAGGAAAACCATTCAATATCATGGTAAT
Organism: Moschus berezovskii; assembly: GCF_049115385.1. Taxonomy (NCBI): domain Eukaryota; kingdom Metazoa; phylum Chordata; class Mammalia; order Artiodactyla; family Moschidae; genus Moschus; species Moschus berezovskii. The sequence goes on along the minus strand of NC_142488.1, from coordinate 84,294,631 downwards.
CCAAGTCTATGCCCTGACCAGTAACACTGAAGAAGCTGAGGTTGAACGGTTATATGAAGACCTACAAGACCTTTTAGAACTAATCTCATAAAAGATGTCCTCTTCATTATAGGGAACTGGAACGCTAAAGTAGGAAGTCAAGAAACACCTGGAGTAACAGGCAAATTTGGCCTTTGAGTACAGAATGAAACAGGGCAAAGACTAATAAAGTTTCGCTAAAGTAGGAAGTCAAGAAACACCTGGAGTAACAGGCAAATTTGGCCTTTGAGTACAGAATGAAACAGGGCAAAGACTAATAAAGTTTTGCCAAGAGAACGCACTGGTCATAGCAAACACCCTCTTTCAACAACACAAGAGATGACTCTACATATGGACATCACCAGATGGTCAATACCGAAATCAGATTAATTATATTCCTTTGCAACCAAAGATGGAGAAGTTCTATATAGTCAGCAAACACAAGACTGGGAGCTGACTGTGGTTCAGATCATGAACTGCTTATTGCCAAATTCAGACTTAAACGGAAAAAGGGGGGAAAACCACTAGACCATTCAGATATGACATAAATCAAATTCCTTATGATTCTACAGGGGAAGTGACAAATAGACTTAAAGGATTAGATATGATAGGCAGAGTGCCTGAAGAACCATGGACGGAGTTTTGTCACATTGAAAAGGAGACAGGGATCGAGATCATTCCCTAAAAAAAGAAATGCAAAAAAGCAAAATAGCTGTCTGAGGAGGCCTTACAAATAACTGTGAAAAGAAGACAAAGGAAAAGAAAAAGAGAGAAGGAAAGACATACCGAATTGAATGCAGAGTTCCAAACAATAGCAAGGAGAGATAAAAAAGCTTTCCTCAGTGATCAGTGCAAAGAAATAGAGCAAAATTATAGAAAGGGAAAGACAAGAGATCTCTTCAAGAAAAATAGAGATACCAAAGAACATTTCATGCAAAGATGGGCTTAATAATGGACAGAAATGGTAAGGACCTAACAGAAGTAGAAGATATTAAGAAGAGTTGGCAAGAATACACAGAAGAACTATACAAAAAAAGATCTTCAGGACCCAGATAATCACAGTGGTGTGATCACTCACAAGAACCAGACATCCTGGAATGTGAAGTTAAGTGGGCCTTAGGAAGCATCACACTGAACAAAGCTAGTGGAGGAGATGGAATTGCAGTTGAGATATTTCGACTCCTAAAAGATGATTCTGTGAAAGTGCTGCACTCAACATGCCAGCAAATTTGGAAAACTCAGCAGTGGCCACAGGACTGGAAAACGTCAGTTTTTGTTCCAATCCCAAAGAAAGGCAATGCCAAAGAATGCTCAAACTACCACACAATTTCACTCATCTCACACACTGGTACAGTAATGCTCAAAATTCTTCAAGCCAGGCTTCAACAATACGTGAACCATGAACTTCCAGATGTTCAAGCTGGTTTTAGAAAAGGCAGAGGAATCAGAGATCAAATTGCCAACATCTGCTGGATCATGGAAAAAGCAAGAGAGTTCCAGAAAAAAAACATCTATTTCTGCTTCATTGACTATGCCAAAGCCTTTGACTGTGTGGATCACAATAAACTGTTGAAAATTCTGAAAGAGATGGGAATATCAGACCACCTGACCTGCCTCTTGAGAAACGTGTATGCAGGTCAAAAAGCAACAGTTAGAACTGGACGTGGAATAACAGACTGTTTCCAAATAGGAAAAGTAGTACGTCAAGGCTGTATATTGTCACCCTGCTTATTTAACTTATATGCAGAGTACATCATGAGAAACACTGGGCTGAAGGAAGCACAAGCTGGAATCAAGATTGCTGGAAGAAATAACAATTACCTCATACATGCAGATGACACCACCCTTATGGCAGAAAGTGATGTAGAACAAAATGGCCTCTTGACGAAAGTGAACGAGGAAAGTGCAAAAATTGGCTTAAAGCTCAACATTCAGAAAACTAAGATCATGGCATCTGGTCCCATCACTTCATGGGAAATAGATGGGGAAACAGTGGCTGACCTTATTTTCTTTGGCTCCAAAATCACTGCACTTTGTGATTGCTGCCATGAAATTAAAAGACACATACATACTCCTTGGAAGGAAATTTATGAGTAACCTAGACATCATATTAAGAAGCAGAGACTTTGTCAACAAAGATCCATCTAGTCAAGGTTATGGTTTTTCCAGCAGTCATGTATCGATGTGAGAGTTGGACTATAAAGAAAGGTGAGCAGCAAAGAATTGATGCTTTTGAGCTATGGCATTGGAGAAGACTCTTGAGAGTCCCTTGGACTGCGAGGATGTCGAACCAGTTTATCCTAAAGGAGATCAGTCCTGAGTGTTCATTGGAAAGACTGAGGTTGAAGCTAAACCTCCAATACTTTGGCCACCTGATGTGAAGAGCTGCCTCATTTGAAAAGTCCCTGATACTGGGAAAGATTGAGGGCCAGAGGAGAAGGGGACCACAGAGGATGAGATGGTTGGATGGAATCCCTGACTCGACAGACATGAGTTTGTGTAAACTCCAAGAGTTGGTGATTTTGAGGGAGGCCTGGGCCTGGTGTGCTGCAGTCCATTGGGGTCACGAAGAGTTGGACATGACTGAGATACTTAACTGAACTGAACTGCTTGACTTGGTCTGGTTTTAGAGTATCATCGTTGCTTCAAGGCTTCCCTGGTGGCTCAGATGGTAAACCATCTACTGGCAATGCTGAAGACTCGGGTTCTATCCCTGTGTCAGGAAGATCCCCTGGAGAAGGAAATGGCAACCCACTCCAGTACTCTTGGCTCGAAAATTCCATGGATGGAGGAGGCTGGTGGATGCAGTCCATGGGTCGCAAAGAGTCATACACGACTGAGTGATTGCACTTTCACTTTCACTGCTTCAGGTCCTTCTCACTAAATTTCCCCCACCAGATTAGTCAAGATAGGCCCTCAACCCTTTGACACTGTCATTGGATTTTTGACCTTTCTCTGTGGAGCAATGTTTGCTCTAATGTTAATTACCTAAGCGATAAGTTACTCAAAGTGTATTCTACTGATAATAACTTCTGAATCTCCTAGGATGCTTGTTAAACATGCAGATTCTCAGGTCATACCCAGATAGGCTGATCTCTAAGGGGTGCTTTCTAAAATCCACATTTAAATACGAGTGAATCATGCAAGTCTTTTGCACAAAGCCAGCTTCCTGGAAGTGTGACCTGTGTAATTTCACTGGGCCTTGCAATTGTAATTTCACAGGCCCTCAGATGGGTCCTGCACTTGAATTAATGCTTTGCTCTTGGTCTCTTGAGATTGTTAATCATTTTGAACAATGTGCCCAGTTTTTCATTTTACGTGGAGCTCCACGAATTCTTCATACAGTTCCACTTATGAGAAGTATTAAAGTTTGAGAACTACCGGCCTAGTTCTGTCCTTAACATACTCCCAACTTCCTTCTCATTCTCAATGGCCTTTGTCATAGTTGGCCTAGCATGAACTTTACAAAACTGGTGGGGATTATTGCACTAGGTAATGAGAAATGTTGATATGGTTTTTGGTAGAAATTAAAATGACAAGAAGTATGTGTTTTTTGAAAAGTTTAGTAGCATAGTGAATTGTGGTTTGTAAAAAATAAAGAATGGTGGCGTAAGCTTTTATATAAAGAATGAGTAATCAGCAAGGACCTACTGTATGGCACAGAGAACAATATTCCACATCTTGAGATAAACCATAACAGAAAAAAATGCAAACATTTATATAGGTGTAATGAATCACTTTGTTGTGTAGCAGAAATTAACACAACTTCAATAAAAATTATTAAAAATAAAAAGAATAGACAGGAGTTTGAGAGGCAGTTTAGGAGATGTTTGTAAAAAATTATAGGATGTGAGAGTTGGACTGTGAAGAAAACTGATCGCCAAAGAATTGATGCTTTTGAACTGTGGGGTTGGAGAAGACTCTTGAGAGTTCCTTGGACTGCAAGGAGATCCAACCAGTCCATTCTAAAGGAGATCAATCCTGGGTGTTCATTGGAAGAACTGATGCTAAAGCTGAAACTCCAATATTTTGGCCACCTCATGTGACGAGTTGACTCACTGGAAAAGACTCTGATGCTGGAAGGGATTGGGGGTGGGAGGAGACGGGGACGACAGAGAATGAGATAGCTGGATGGCATCACCGACTCGATGGAGGTGAGTTTGAGTGAACTCCGGAAGTTGGTGATGGACAGGGAGGCCTGGCGTACTGTGATTCATGGGGTTGCAAAGAGGCGGACACGACTGAGCGACTGAACTGATATGAACTGAATGAGAGTTTGAAAATCAATTGAAGTTGGAATGGAAAGGAAGTAAAGAGTGCCAAAACCAAAGCAAAAAAATTCATCAGTTCAGTTCAGTTCAGTCGCTCAGTCGTTTCTGACTCTCCGCGACCCCATGAATCACCGCACGCCAGGCCACCCTGTCCATCACCAACTTCCGGAGTTCACTCAAACTCAAGTCCACAGAGTCGGTGATGCCATCCAGCTATCTCATTCTCTGTCGTCCCCGTCTCCTCACACCCCTAATCCCTCCCAGCATCAGAGTCTTTTCCAGTGAGTCAACTCGTCGCATGAGGTGGCCAAAGTATTGCAGTTTCAGTTTTAGCATCAGTCCTTCCAATGAACACCCAGGATTGATCTCCTTTAGAACTTGGTAATTAATTAGTTATATGCCCAGAAGAGTTTCCAAACCTTGGAGCCTAGATGAATCAAATAGGTATGTTATGAGGGGTATTTGGGTGTGAAAGGAAAAAGATATTTCACATTTGATAGCATTTGGTGGCAGGTAATCCAGGTAGAAATGCCCAGTTAGATATTAGAAATTAGAACTAAGGATTTGATGAAGAGATTAAAGCCTGGTTCAGTTCAGTTCAGTCCAGATCAGTCACTCAGTCGTATCCGAATCTTTGTGACCCCATGAATCACAGCACACCAGGCCTCCCTGTCCATCACCAACTCCCGGAGCTCACTCAACCTCATGTACATCGAGTCGGTGATGCCATCCAGCCATCTCATTCTCTGTCGTCACCTTCTCCTCCAGCCCCCAATCCCTCCTAGGATCAGAGTCTTTTTCAGTGAGTCAACTCGTCGCATGATGTGGCCAAAGTATTGGAGTTTCAGCTTTAGCATCAGTCTTTCCAGTGAACACCCAGGATTGACCTCCTTTAGAATGGACTTGTTGGATCTCCTTGCAGTCCAAGGGACTCTCAAGAGTCTTCTCCAGCACCACAGTTCAAAAGCATCACTTCTTCGGCGATTAGCTCTCTTCACAGTCCAACTCTCACATCCATACATGAACACGGGAAAAACAATAGCCTTGACTAGACTGACCTTTGATGGAAATGTAATGTCTCTGCTTTTTAATATATTATCTAGGTTGGTCACAACTTTCCTTCCAAGGAGTCTTTTAATTTCATGGCTGCAATCAGCATCCACAGTGATTTTGGAGCCCCCAAAATTAAAGTCTGACACTCTTTCCACTGTTTCCCCATCTATTTCCCATGAATTGATGGGACAAGATGCCATGATCTTTGTTTTCTGAATGTTGAGCTTCAAGCCAACCTTTTCACTCTCCTCTTTCACTTTCATCAAGAGGCTTTTGAGTTCCTCTTCACTTTCTGCCATAAGGGTGGTGTCATCTGCATATCTGAGGTTATTGATATTTCTCCTGGCAATCTTGATTCCATCTTGTGATTCTTCCAGCCCAGCGTTCCTCATGATGTACTCTGCATATAAGTTAAATAAGCAGGGTGACAATATACAATCTTGCCGTACTGATTTTCCTATTTGGAACCAGTCTGTTGTTCCATGTGCAGTTCTAACTGTTGCTTCCTGACCTGCATACAGGTTTCTCAAGAGACAGGTCAGGTGTTCCGGTATTCCCATCTCTTTCAGAATGTTCTGCAGTTTATTGTGATCCACACAGTCAAAGGCTTTGGCATAGTCAATGAAGCAGAAATAGATGTTTTTGTGGAACTCTCTTGCTTTCTCCATGATCCAGCGAATGTTCGCAATTTGATATCTGGTGCCTCTGAACGTTGACTCGGTAATGCCCTTGCTTTGATTATGTCATGTTATAGGTTCAGATTTAAAAGAATGAGTGTTCGTTTCATTAGAAGAAATAGGGTACAGGTTTCCTAATCCATTATGGTAGAGAGTTTCATCAGAAGTTTGTTTTGAAATTGCTGTCCACATTTAGTTTTTGGAATTCACAGAATATCATGCTGTCCTCACCCACCCACCACCACTTTCGACAAGTGTGTGTGTGTGTGTGTGTGTGTACTTTTTTAATAATAAGAAAATTGATCCTGTAGACATTTTTACGTGTTAGCTTGAAAACGCTTGTCATAACAGAAAGAAAGTCAGACTCAAAATTAAAATAATAAGTTTTCATTTATAAATTGAGCTATATCTATTGTACAGAGAAAAGTTAAATTTTATGAAATATTTTCAATGATGAGACTAGACAGAACACTTTAATAATATTTCACAAATCTTAGAAAGAACTCCTGACAATAATATATCATCTTTGGAAATTGTATGAAGTTAAAAATTAATGCCTGCCAAGTCCATGCCAGTCTTCTATACCAAAACTAAAATTAACAAAGCCCATCTAATCCTTTACTATGTCCAAAAAGAAGAAAGCTCTAACATGTGCTTTAATTAATGTTCAGTGTATGTATTTAATTAATGTTCAATGTATGCACAACAGATGACGATCTTACCTTCAGAAATAAAGAGAACTCCTCTCTTTGTCTCTTTATAAAATGTCCCTAATATTTTTATTCTTCAGAAAGAGTTATTTTCAGTGTACGAAATCTAGTTTCCTGAAATATGAGAAATATGTTATTTATTTAAGGAATAAAAAGCCTTTGAGAATTTATAGCTACTTTGAAAAAGCTACTGAACAGTGCACAGGGAAAAGTCTCAATTATTTTTAAGTCATATGAGGAAATGTATTGTTAAGCTGTAAGCAAAACTGTCAGCAGTCTCTTGATGCCTCAACGCAATGGGCATTCACTTTAATATTTTAATTTGCCTTGTTCTTATTGGAAGACATATGGCAGGTTTCTGTCTTGGCTGTGAAATGCTTTGATTTTAATTTTGGTAAAATTCTTAGCAGTTGTCTCATGCTATATTTGATGAGAGGCTAATTTCCAAAATTCCGTTAACAAGGTTTCTTCAATGAGTACGAGGTTTTAAAATGAAATTTGCATATCTGCCATGCAATGATTCAACATTCCGTCTCATTGCTTCTTTGTTACTGTGAAACATAGTACAGATTAGTGAACGCATTTGGCTCTGTACCTTTCTGGTTTCTCCACTGTTTGGATAGATTTGTTATTATGCTAATTTCCTTGTTATCTTTGGTGGCCTGGGATTGTGGGACCAGAAATTTCACATATTTTGGAAAATAATAAAATGGTTCTCAGCAAGGCAATCACAGGGACACATTCAGCTGTGAAATTTGTCTTGAACTATACAAGTACTTCCATGCTGTGTAGCATGCTATTCTAGCATCGAGATCACTGAAAGGAGGAAGAATGAAAGTTTTCCATTTAATGATAATGTGTAATTTTTTCTATTTGAGTAATACTACCTTATCCTTAAATTTGAAGGCTATAAGAGAAAATATGAGATGTTAGCAAGAAGGACAAGGAGAACATCATACAGTACAGCCGACTGATACAGACAAGTTAGGAGAAAGAAGGATGTGGCATTAACCTCAGAGTGGCAGGATTAGGGTTTAGATTAGAAAATGTAAAATCAGTGGTAGGTCCAGGAAATACATAGAGGTAATTACAGAGATTTCAAAAATTATTCCCCGGCAACTAGTCAGTATCAGGAATAACGCTGAGAGTGATGAGGAATTTGAAGGATATGTGGAATCATTCTGATCACAACCTAATTTTAGGTTGCAGAAGATAATTCAATGAAAGATTTTACAGATAATCAGAATCAAGGGAGTGAAATGGATGGAGAAGGTGAGATGCAGATTTACTGTATGCAGGTGAAACTAAAGCTATGAAAACAGAAATGCAGTTGATTGGAATGAATGTAAAGAGCCTAGGTCACCTTCACCTCTTAAACTTTATGAAGGAAGAATAGTCGGAAAAGGCAATGGCAACCCACTCCATTACTCTTGCCTGGAAAATTCCGTGGGTGGAGGAGCCTGGTAGGCTGAAGTCCATGGGGTGGCTAAGAGTCGGACACAACTGAGTGACTTCACTTTCACTTTTCACTTTCATGCATTGGAGAAAGAAATGACAACCCACTCCAGTGTTCTTGCCTGGAGAATCCCAGGGACAGGGGAGCCTGGTGGGCTGCCATCTATGGGGTCGCACAGAGTTGGACATGACTGAAGTGACTTAGCAGCAGCAGTAGAAGCATAGTATGTGTGGGAGGGAATATTCCTAGAATAAGCGTTTGGGAGTGCCACTTTAAGAGTTTCTTATAGTGCCATCTGCTGTCCACAAAGAGCTCCATGCTATGGTAACTATTGTTTTGATTACTGTACTTTATTGATATATAGTGAGTGAAATAAAATAATGGAGTACATTCATTCCCTGGCAACTAGGAGAAAGCTTTTATAAAGCTTGAAGGTACTCAGAAGTCCCTGGCCAGTTATGTAGTTAATTCAAGCAACATGACTCTCATTTTGCTAAACCATCACTCTCTCTGACAAAAAATCATTGGAATAAAAGTCTATCTTTCCAGGCAATGAAAATGAACAGGGCAGTTTTCTTAATGGCTCCAGTAGTAGCAGTGGACTACAGGATTTAAGCAGTCCTTTTAGAGTGAATAACTGGGTAAAAAAATGAATGAAAGTGATATATAAATGTGATTTGTGCATTTATATATGTTTATGTGTATATCAAATACATTTAGCCTGTAGAAAGAGGAGCACCCTTTACAAATTGTTCATTGAATGATTGATGAAAATTTCCTAAACTCTCTCCTGTTTTGCTTTTAATATATAAGGCTATTGTAAAAGAATATGTTCCAGTAAGTTATGCCCTTTAGGGACAGCCTGAGTACGTTTGGTAATTTATATTTTAAATAAACGACTATGGGGAAAGAAAACTTCCTTGGATTTCTCATTGGTCCTATAAAAATCTCCAGTCCTCTGACACAAAATCCATGTATATTATATAAAGATTGGGCACTTGTATAATTAATTGTTCTGATTCGTAAGGACAAATGATTACAGTCCAAATGAAGTCCATAGGTGAAGCTCCAAGGTGCCAGAAAGCCTGGATCTCCATCTTCCTAGGCACTTCCCAGATGTTACACTTGAAGATATATTTAGAACTTAAAACCTGGAAATACCTAAGGTTTATCTGACTCTTGGGAAGATTTATTTATATTCCTAAAGTATAAGGAAGAATCTAGGCTCATTTCCATTTCAGCTCAAAGGAGTAAAAGCTTTTTGTCCATTCTCTCTTCACAAGGAAAGGGGATGAAATTTATTCTGTATGTAAATGGAGAAAATCCATTGTCCACTATCATTCACCTATGAAATATCTACTGCTTGAGTAGGTTGTTTGACATGGCTCTCATGGTAATCGACCAGGGATAATGTTGGTGTTAAGAAGGAGGAACATGCTTAGTATTGGCTGTAAGGTAATTAATAAGAAATATCTCTCTCTGATTCAGAATAGCTCATTTGAACATTAATGTAGATGAATAGAAAAAAACCCCAACAGAGTGCATGATCAAACTGACTTTTGTGAAAGAGATAACACCACACAGACACTTTTATAAGACTTTCCAAATTTAGTATGAGGCACTGTTCTAGGTATTACAGCTTCCCGTGTAATTGCAGTGGTTTGTGAATAGCTTCAATAATGATAGAAATTGGTGGAACTTACTATGTACCACAGAAAGACAGACTTTATAGAGATTATGGAGTATCCTTTATCGTTTTATTCACAAAGCTTCTGCTAAATTAAGAAATTTATTTAAATAAAGAAAAAATCAACTAGTTGATTGGACTGGACAACTAATCCAGAAATACCAGAGGCAAATTTCCCCCACATATAGAAAGATTGTTATGGATAGTTTCTTTACCACAATTTTATTTCAGTTAACTTCATTAAGCATGTACTCAACCTCAGTGTCTTAAAGCTTTGTGATGTACATATACTCCTGTTTTTATATAGACTCTGTCATTTACTAGTTTGTATAATTATGTAGGGTCATAGAAAAAGCAAGAGAGTTCCAGAGAAACATCTACTTCTACTTTAATGACTATGCAGAAGCCTTTGACTTTGTGAGTCACAACAAACTGTGGAAAGTTCTGAAAGAGATAGGACTACCAGACCAGCTTACCTGCCTCCTGAGAAATCTATATGTAAGTCAAGATACAACAGTTAAAACAAGACATAGAACAATGGACTGGTTCCAAATTGGGAAAGGAGTACGTCAAGGCTGTATATTGTCACCCTGCTTATTTAACTTATATGCAGAGCAGGGCTGGATGAAACACAAGCTGGAATCAAGATTGCTGGGAGAAATATCAATAACCTAAGATATGCAGATGACAACACTTTTATGGCAGAAAGCAAAGAGGAACTGAAAAGCCTCTTGATGAAAGGGAAAGAGGAGAGTGAAAAAAGCTGGCTTAAAACTCAATATTCAAAGGGCGAAGATTATGGAATTTGGTCCCATCACTTCACGGCTAATAGATGGGGAAACAACAGAAACAGTGACAGCCTTTCTTGGGCTCCAAAATCACAGATGGTGACTGCAGCCATGAAATTAAAAGACACTTACTCCTTGGAAGAAAAGCTATGACCAACCTAGAGAGCATATTAAAAAAAATAATGTAAAGTAATTAGCCTCCAATTAAAATAAATAAATTTTAAAAATAATAAAATTAAATTACAGAAACAAAATTAAATTACACTAAATAAAATGAATACTAAAAACAAAAGCAAAGAAACAAAAAGCAGAAACATTACTTTGTCAGCAAAGGTCCATCTAGTCAAGGCTATGGTTTTTCCAGTGGTCATGTATGAATGTGAGATTTGGACCATAAAGAAAGCTGAGCACTGAAGAATTGATGCTTTTGAACAGTGGTATTGGAGAAGACTCTTGAGAGTCCCTTAGACTGCAAGGAGATCAAACAAGTTAATCCTCAAGGAAATCAGCTCTGAATATTCATTGGAAGAACTGATGTTGAAGCTGAAGCTCCAATACTTTGGCCACCTGATGCGAAGAACTGACTCATTGGAGAAGACCCTGATGCTGGGAAAGTTTGAAGGCACGAGGAGAAAGGGACGACAGAGGGATGAGGTGGTTGGATGGCATCACCGACTCAATGGACATGAGTTTGGGAAAGCTCCGGGAGTTGGTGATGGACAGGGAAGGCTGGCGTGCTGCAGTCCCTGTGGAGGCAAAGAGTCAGACACAACTGAGCAACTGATATGAACTGAACTGATAGATTATTAAAACTTTACAGTTTATAATTGCTTTAAAATTGATTGTCACATTATGTTCTTTGACAGATACAGGAGGTGGGCATTGATTCACCTTTCAAAGATGGAGAAACTGAGCTAAGTATGGTGACAAAGCTTACCAAAGAGACAAAAGTTGAGAGTATGGACTGAAACTAGAATTTCAGACTCCAAGTCTATATTTGTTTCAATGCAGAACATATCACTTTCTCAGAAAATTCTTAAATATTATGGTAGCTTCAGTTCAGTTCAGTTCAGTTCAGTCGCTCAGTCGTGTCCAACTCCTTGCGACCCCATGAATCACAGCACGCCAGGACTCCCTGTCCATCACCAACTCCCGGAGCTCACTCAAACTCAAGTCCATCGAGTCAGTGATGCCATCCAGCCACCTCATTCTCTGTCGTCCCCTTTTCCTCCTGCCCACAATCCCTCCCAGCATCAGAGTCTTTTCCAGTGAGTCAGCTGGTCGCATGAGGTGGCCAAAGTATTGGAGTTTCAGCTTTAGCATCAGTCCTTCCAATGAACACCCAGGATTGATCTCCTTTAGAATGGACTGGTTGGATTTCCTTGGGAAACTTTTTCTGAAGCATTTATATATGTAGAGAGAAAGTACACAATAAATTTAAGATTCTGATGGGAATGCATGATTTAAAAATTGTTGAACAGTGCTTTTGGCACCGTGAGAATACCCTCAGAAGAGGCATTCCAATTAACTAATACTAAACTCTAATTAGTAACTTCTGTTGATAGAAACCAGAAAATAAATTGACTACAGATTTTGAGGTATTTCATTTTGCTGCTTTGATCATTGTTAAAATGAATAATTTGGCTCTTTCTCATGATAAGTAATTTTCACTGAAAGATGTTACAAGTTCATGACTTTTGTAAACAAGTGAAAGATAGTTCACCTTGTTTTTCACATGTGGACATATGTTTGATGTATTTCTGGGAAGTGGTTAGCTCCATGTCCTTCTCTTCCACCATCCTTATTCTCCTGTTTCACTTTACCTTAATTTTAAGTCCTATTTTATAGTTTCTATAGCATCAAGTGTCAGAGAATTTGTGGGATATGTTAAGGGATATTGGTCATGGTTAACCTGCCATCTGTTTTCCATTCTAAATTTCTGAAAAATCTTATTTTGTTTAGATGTCCTCCTGAGGGACATGAAGTTGAAGAATACTTCTACTCTTCTCTCCCCACTTTATCCTTCACAGGCATTCCTCCACCAAATACTTCCATGTACAATTACATCTTGCTTTCTGCTTCTCAGAGGAGCCAAACTGACACAGACATGAATGTAGAAAGCTGTCATTCAAGTTGCTCTTGTAAGTTGTCCTAGAGCCATGGAAAACAAGCTGTAGGATAGAGTGGACATTTTGGGCAGCAGTGGAGAAATTTTAAAGAACTGGTGTCTTGAGGATGTCAGTAAAAGCTGAAGCAACCAATCTGAATTTGTCTTATTTCTGAACAAAGTATTTTGTGAATTCTACTCATTTCTTTATTGTATAAGTGAGTTTAAAAGTTTTAGGTGACTTTCAAACAAAATAGAAATTTGTAGAGTGCTTCGGAGAAGGCAATGGCACCCCACTCCAGTACTCCTGCCTGGAAAATCCCATGGATGGAGGAGCCTGATGGACTGCAGTCCGTGGGGTCGCTAAGAGTCAGACACGACTGAGCCACTTCATTATCACTTTTCACTTTCATGCATTGGAGAAGGAAACGGCAACCCACTCCAGTGTTCTTGCCTGGAGAATCCCAGGGAAGGGAGAGCCTGATGGGCTGCTGTCTGTGGGGTCGCACAGAGTTGGACACGACTGAAGTGACTTAGCAGCAGCAGCAGAGTGCTTAGCTCAGTGTATGAGCATAGTAATTGCGGAAGTTTAGTGTATGGTTCAAAGAATGGACTATAAATCCAGGATTCTTTGATTCAAACTACAGATCCACAATTTACTAGGAATTTTATCTTGGGCAAGTAATTCAACATTATTTTCCTTATTTTTAAAATGAAGCTCATGATAGTATCTACCTTACATGGTCATTAGGAGGATTCAGTTCAGTTCAGTCGCTCAGTCTTGTCCGACTCTCTGCGACCCCATGAATCACAGGATGACAGGCCTCGCTGTCCATCACCAACTCCCGTAGTTCACTAAAACTCATGTCCACAGAGTGGGTGATGCCATCCAGCCATCTCATTCTCGGTCGTCCCCTTCTCCTCCCGCCCCCAAACTTTCCTAGCATCAGAGTCTTTTCCAGTGAGTCAACTCGTCTCATGAGGTGGCCAAAGTATTGGAGTTTCAGCTTTAGCATCAGTCCCTCCAATGAACACCCAGGATTGATCTCATTAAGAATGGACTGGTTGGATCTCCTTGCAGTACGAGGGACTCTCAGGAGTCTTCTCCAACACCACAGTTCAAAAGCATGAATTCTTCAGCGATCAGCTTTCTTCACAGTCCAACACTCACATACATACATAACCACGGGAAAAACCATAACCTTGACTAGACGGACCTTTGTTGGCAAAGTAATGTCTCTGCTTTTTAATATACTATCAAGGTTGGTCATAATTTTCCTTCCAGGGAGTAAGTGTCTTTTAATTTCATGGCTGCAATCAGCATCTGCAGTGATTTTGGAGCCCCCAAAAATAAAGTCTGACACTGTGTCCACTGTTTTTCCATCTATTTCCCAAGAAGTGTTGGGACTAGATGCCATGATCTTTGTTTTCTGAATGTTGAGCTTCAAGCCAACCTTTTCACTCTCCTCTTTCACATTCATCAAAAGGCTTTTTAGTTCCTCTTCACTTTCTGCCATAAGGGTGGTGTCATCTGCATATCTGAGGTTATTGATATTTCTCCCAGCAATCTTGATTCCAGCTTGTGCTTCTTCCAGCCCAGCGTTCCTCATGATGTACTCTGCATATCAGTTAAATAAGCAAGGTGACAATATACAGCCTTGATGTACTCCTTTTCCTATTTGGAACGGGTCTGTTGTTCCATGTACCTTTCTGACTGTTGCTTCCTGACCTGCATACAGGTTTCTCAAGAGGCAGGTCAGGTGGTCTGGTATTCCCATCTCTTTCAGAATGTTCCACAGTTTATTGTGATCCACACAGTCAAAGGCTTTGGCATAGTCAATGAAGCAGAAATAGATATTTTTCTGAAACTTTCTTGCTTTCTCCATGATCCAGCAGATGTTGGCAATTTGATCTCTGGTGCCTCTGCCTTTTCTAAAACCTGCTTGAACATCTGGGGGTTCACGGTTCACATATTGCTAAAGCCTGGCTTGGAGAATTTTGAGCATGACTTTACTAGCGTGTGAGATGAGTGCAATTGTGCAGTAGTTTGAGCATTCTTTGGCATTGCCTTTCTTTGGGATTGGAATGAAGACTGACTTTTCCAGTGCTGTGGCCACTACTGAGTTTTCCAAATTTGCTGGCATATTGAGTGCAGCACTTTCACAGCATCATCTTTCAAGATTTGAAACAGCTCAACTGGAATTCCATCACCTCCACTAGCTTTGTTCATAGTGATGCTTTCTAAGGCCCACTTGACTTCACATTCCAAGATGTCTGGCTCTAGGTCAGTGATCACATTATCGTGACTATCCTGGTCGTGAAGATCTTTTTTGTACAGTTCTTCTGTGTATTCTTGCCACCTCTTCTTAATATCTTCTGCCTCTGTTAGGTCCATACCATTTCTGCCTTTTATTGAGCCCATGTTTGCATGAAATATTCCCTTATACCGACCACGCAAAGTGGTGGGATGGTGAGGATCTACCCCATGCCTGAGGCCAGGGCCGGCGGCCGAGAGGAGCTACCCCACGTCCAATAGGCGGTGGCTGCGCGGGCGCAGGAGGGCCGAGAGGAGCTACTCCACGTTCAAGGTCAGGAGGGGCGGCCTTGAGGAGATACCCCTCATCCAAGGTAAGGTGCAGCGGCTGCGCTTCCTTGGAGCAGCTGTGAAGAGATATCCCATGCCCAAGTTAAGAGAAACCCAAATAAGACGGTAGGTATTGCGAGGGGGCATCAGAGAGCAGACACACTGAAATCATAATCACAGGAAACTAGTCGATCTGATCACATGGACCACAGCTGAATGTGGTCCACTGGAGAAGGGATTGGCAAACCACTTCAGTGTACTTGCCTTGAGAACCCCATGAATATTATCAAAGAGCAAAATGATAGGACACTGAATGAGGAATTCCCCAGGTCGGTAGGTGCCCAGTGTGCTACTGGAGATCAGCGGAGAAATAGCTCTAGAAGGAATGAAGGGATGGAGCCAAAGGAAAACCAATACCCAGTTGTGGCTGTGACTGGTGATAGAAATAAGGTCCAGTGCTGTAAAGAGCAATATTGCATAGGAACCTGGAATGTTAGGTCCATGAATCAAGGCAAATTGCAAGTGGTCAAACAGGAGATGGCAAGTGTGAACATAGACATTCTAGGAATCAGTGAAGTAAAATGGACTGGAATGGGTGAATTTAACTCAGATGACCGTTATATTTACTACTGTGGGCAGGAATCCCTTAGAAGAAATGGAGTAGCCATCATGGTCAACAAAAGAGTCCGAAATGCAGTACTTGGATGCAATCTTAAAAATGACAGAATGATTTCTGTTCATTTCCAAGGCAAGCCATTCAATATTACAGTAATCCAGGCCTATGCCCAACCAGTAAAGCTGAAGAAGCCAAAGTTGAACGGTTCTATGAAAACCTACAAGACCTTTTAGAACTAACACCCATAAAAGATGTCCTTTTCATTATAGGGGCCTGGAATGCAAAAGTAGGAAGTCAAGAAACACCTGGAGTAACAGGCAAATTTGGCCTTGGAGCATGGAGTTACACATGGCAAAGGCTAATAGAGTTTTGTCAAGGGAACGCACTGGGCACAGCAAACACCCTCTTCCAACAACACAAGAGAAGACTCTACACATGGACATCACCAGATGGTCAACACCGAAATCAGGTTGATTATATTCTTTGCAGCCAAAGATGGAGAAGCTCTATACGGTTAGCAAAAACAATACCAGGAGCTGACTGTGGCTCAGATCATGAACTCCTTATTTCCAAATTCAGACTGAAATTGAAGAAAGTATGGAAAACCACTAGACCATTCAGATATGACCTACATGAAATCTCTTATGATTATACATTAGAAGTGAGAAATAGTTTTAAGGGACTAGATCTGATAGATAGAATGCATGATGAACTTTGGACGGAGGTTCGTGACATTGTCCAGGAGACAGGGACCAAGACCATCCCACGGAAAAGAAATGCAAAAAAGCAAAATGGCTGTCTAAGGAGGTCTTACAAATAGCTGTGAAAAGAAGAGAAGTGAAAAGCTAAGGAGAAAAGGAAACATATAAGCATCTGAATGCAGAGTTCCAAAGAATAGCAAGGAAAGATAAGAAAGCCTTCCTCAGTGATCAATGCAAAGACATAGAGGAAAACAACAGAATAGGAAAAACAAGAGATCTCTTCAAGAAAATTAGGATTCCAAGGGAACATTAGGAGGATTACATTAATGCTATACATAATGCTTTTAGCAGTGTCAAGAACATAAGAAGTATTATGTTTATTACTCATAGTAGTAGTAGTAAGTTCTCAAATAATATTAATAGTAATTGCTATATTTATAGTATTACTATTATTATTATGCAAAATACACATGATAGAATTCTGCAGAATTATGTTGAAGAAAAGAATAATTATGATTGTGATCTGGTCAGCAAAAGTAATATTATCTTGTGTATTGTATAATTACAATATATTCAGGCATACCAATTAATTGGTAAGCCATTTTTTAACATCTACGAAATAGCAAGTCTAAGGAATAAAATGATAAAATCACTTCCTTTCAGATGATAGATCTTTACTATCACACGAAATCAAGCAGTTTCACTCTTAACACATTTTGTTAGTCTTTCATTTATAATGGATGATTTCTGTCTATTAACAGCAGATCCATATGGGCTGCATTTTCTCTAGTCCAGTTATATCTCCTGTTGGCTGTCTCAATCATAACAATGGTGGATTAATAGCACTGTGTCTCCTTACCGGAGAAATATTGATTCACAGTAGTGGTGGAGAACAGTATAGCCACTTCTTATTTAGCTTGAGTAAAAGTGAAGTTTCTCAGTCGTGTCCGGCTCTTTGCAACCCCGTGGACTGTAGCCCACCCGGCTCCTCTGTCCATGGGATTCTCCAGGCAAGAATACTGGAGTGGTTTGCCATTTCCTTCTCCAGGGCATCTTCCCAACCCAGGGATTGAACCCAGGTCTCCCACATTGCAGGCAGACGCTTTAACCTCTGCGTCATCTAGAACTACTGAAAACTCTAAGTTGTCACTGTAAAGGTTGATGATTTTGCCAATTTAGTTCTTTTGTCTTTGGATAAATACTTCTCAGGACTTTTTTTTTTTAATGATGTTATTGAATTATGTACTCCTACTTGCTTGCCACCATTAGACAATACAACTACTCTGACCACACATCTAGAAAAGTATCAGCTTTCTGAATATGAGCATAACCTATAATTGATTCAGTTTGAATGATGAAATCATGTATACGAAGCTCTAGGCTAACATATTTTGGTGTTTCTATATACTCTGTAGCTTTCTTCCTTTGTTCAGGTAATTTCTAGCTCATTACTGGTAAGTAATCATGAATAGTGCAGAGTTATAGAATTATGACTCAAAAAATGGATGTGTGATTTAGTATCAATAAATTAAATACTCTTTACTCAGTGCATAACAGTAAAGAATTTATAAATTAGTAACATTTAATTTCTCTGTATTTGTCTTAATTAGGAAAAGGGTATTTAGCCAAGAAAGTACCTGAGTAGCCAAAATACGTATCAGTCTAGCCTTCTGGTTGAAATGAAATTATATGCTTTATCGTTACCTATTGTAATATTTTAATTTGAAATAATTTCAAACTTACAGAATCACTTTAAGAATAGCACATAGAACTCCAACTATCCTTCACACATATTCACCAGTTGTTAATATTTTGCCATTTTTCCGTAATCATACGTTCTCTTAGATAATACACATAATACTATTATCTAGTATATAGCTTATATTCAAATTTTACCAGTTGCTCCAATAATGTCCCCATAATGTCATTTTTAGCAGTGCAGGACCACACATTCATTCAGTTTGTCATTCAGCTTTAGTCTATAATGTGAATGTTACTTCAGTCCTTCTTTGTCTTTTATTATATTGATATTTCGGAAGATTCAGTCAGACAGTTCAGTTGCTCCATCTTATCTGATTCTTTGCAACCCTATGGACTTTAGCAGGCCAGGCTTCCCTGTCCACCACCAACTCCCAGAGCTTGCTCAAATTCATGTCCATCGAGTAGGTGATGTCATCCAACCATCTCATCCTCTGTCGTCCCCTTCTCCTGCCTTCAATCTTTCCCAGCATCAGGGTCTTTTCAAATGAATCGGTTCTTCGCACTAGGTGGCCAAAGTGTTGGAGATTCAGCTTCAGCATCAGTTCTTCCAATGAATATTCAGAACTGATTTCCTTTAGGATTGACTTGTTTGATTTCCTTTCAGTCCAAGGGACTCTCAAGAGTCTTCTAGAAAACCACAGTTCAAAAGCATCAGTTCTGCAGCTCTAAGCTTTTTTTTTATGATCCAACTCTCACATCCATACATGACTACTGGATAAATCATAGCTTTGACTAGATGGACCTTTGTTGGCAAAGTAATGTCTATGCTTTTTAATATGCTGTCTAGGTTGGTCATAGATTTTCTTCCAAGGAGCAAGCATCTTTTAATTTCATGGCTGCAGTCACCATCTGCAGTGATTTTGGAGCCCAAGAAAATAAAGTCTGTCACTGTTTCCACTGTTTCCCCATCTATTTCTCATGAAGTGATGGGACCAGATGCCATGATCTTCGTCTTTTGAATATTGAGTTTTAAGCCAGTTTTTTTCACTCTCCTATTTCACTTTCATCAAGAGACTCTTTAGTTCTTCTTTGCTTTCTGCCATAAGTCATAAGTCATCCGCATATCTGAGGTTATTGATATTTCTCCTGGCAGTCTTGATTCCAGCTTGTGCTTCATCCAGCCTGGCATTTCACATAATGTACTCTGCATATAAGTTAAATAAGCAGGGTGGCAATATACAGCCTTGATGCACTCCTTTCCCGATTTGGTACCAGTCCTCTGTTCCATGTCTTGTTCTAACTGTTGCTTCTTGACCTGCATACAGATTTCTCAGGAAGCAGTAAGCTGGTCTGATATTCCCATCTCTTAAAGAATTTTCCACACATTGTTGTGATCCACACAGTCAAAGGCTTTCTCATACTCGATGAAGCAGATGTATATGTTTTTTTTTTTTTTTTCTGGTGCTCTCTTGCTTTTTCTATGGTCCAGCGGAGGTTGGCAATTTGGTCTCTGGTTCCTCTGCCTTTTCTAAGCTCAGCCGGAACATCTGGAAGTTCTTGGTTCACTTACTGTTGAAGCCTGGCTTAGAGAATTTTATAGGCCGTGTATTTTGCAGAATATGCCTCAGTTTGTTTTCATCTTATATTTCCTTATGTTTAAATTCAAGTCATCCATTTGGTGGCAGGAATATCATAGCAGTAATGTTGTGTCCTTTAAACTACATTGCCTTTCCCATCACCAGTGATGCTAACTTTTATTCTTACATGATGTCTGCTAGTTTGCTCTGCTGTTTCTAATTAACAGGTGATTTGTGGAGAAGTGCTTTGATACTATGTAAATATAGTATGTCATTCTTCAAATATCACCTAATTGTTTTAGTGGCTGTTGGTGATTCTTAGAACAAATTATTAATGTACTAGTTGGAAAATGGTGATTTTCTAATGCCATCAGTTTTATCATCATTTTGTTTTGTACTAAAGGCTTTCAGACATATTTGGCTATGTGATTTTCCAGTCTCTAGCAAATGCTAAGAAACAAATTAGAAGAGAGATGTTCAAAAAACGGGAAGACACACTGACAACATAAGTGGCAGGTTGTAAAGGAAAAAGAAGAGGGAGAAAATATAACGATAAAATCTAAAAACTTAAAAGCAGAGCAGTGTGTATGTGCCTCTGAGTTGAACACTTTAGGTCATAGTTTGTTTCTCATCCTGAACCACAGAAGCATAGAAAGTCCCCACTGCAGTGACAAATACATGGCGTAGGAAATTACTCTAGACTGTTCAAACTCTTTGCTTTATATATTTACCCCACAGTTTTCATCGTGTTGATTTTATTCCCAGAATTTCTTTCTCGCTTTGGATTTGGATGGTTTGCATGACATACAGGTTTAGCTTGTTTCCAAGATGAAACATTTTGAATTTTACCGTGGCCTCCAGAAACTGTATCCCTTGGGTGAAAATGCCCAACTCTGCACTTAACATAGGAACCTTCAGCCTAAACCTCTATTTTCCTTGCTGCTGCCAACCTGGAAAATGAGAGAGAACACTCTGATGTCATTTAGTGAGAGATCATATAAAATTATACCCTTTAGTAACCTCTAGGTCACTTAGAAATCACTTTTTGTAGACCAGTATGTGTTGTGCTTAGTCGTTCAGTCATGTCCAACTCTTTGGGACCCCATGGACTGTAGCCTTTCAGGTCCTCTGCCCATGGGGGTTCTCTAGGCAAAACTACCAGAGTGGGTTGCCATGCCCTCCTCCAGGGAATCTTCCCAACCCAGGGATCAAACCCAGGTCTCTCGCATTGCAGATGGATTTTTTTTAATTTATTTATTTTAATTGGAGGCCAATTACTTTACAGTATTGTATTGGTTTTGCCATACATTGACATGAATCTACCCTGGGTGTACATGTGTACCCCATCTTGAACCCCCCTCCCACCTCTATCCCCATATCATCCCTCTGGGTCATCCCAGTGCTCCATCCCTGAGCATCCTGTATCATGCATCGAACCTGGACTGGTGATTCACTTCACATATGATAATAAACATGTTTCAATGCCATTCTCCCAAATCATCCCACCATCAATGTCCATCTGCAGATGAATGGATAAGAAAGCTGTGGTATATTTACACAATGAAGCAATTAAAAAGAATGCATTTGAATCAGTTCTCACGAGGTGGATGAAACTGGAGCCTATTATACAGAGTAAAGTAAGCCAGAAAAAAAAAAAAACCAATACAGTATACTAGTGCATATATATGGAATTTAGAAAGATGCAAACGATAACCCTGTATACGAGACAGCAAAAGAGACACAGATATATAGAACAGTATTTTGGACTCTGCAGGTGGATTCTTAACCACATTGCAAGGAAGCCCAAATTATAGCTGATTATCAGTAACCAACACATTAATATATATTCACTAATAATTAATGATCAGTGAATTAACAGAAAATGATCCTGAGATGTTGAGAAAAAATAAACACATGTTCAACATAATTTATTTAATAAATAAGGAAAAAGTAAATATATGTATAAGCAAAAATAAAATTATTTTATATGCTTTTGCATTCAGAGTATAATTAACACATTTGTCATTTTTAATGTCTATGTTGTTATTGTTTTAATCGTCAAGTCTTGTCTGACTCTTTTGCGACCCTCTGGACTATAGCTGGCCTAGCTTTTCTGTTCATGGGACTTCCCAGGCAAGAATACTAGAATGGATTGCCATTTCCTTCTCCAGAGGATCTTCCCAACTCAGGGATTGAACCCATGTCTCCTGCTTGGCAGGCGAATTCTTTACCATTAAGCCACCTGGAATCCCAACCTGTGTAGTATTCATCAAACAAAGGAATAACTTATGTAGCTAATCATATATGCTTGAATAGCTTTCCAGGTGGTTCAGTGGTAAAAAATAATCCGCCTTCGAATATAGGAGATGAAGGAGACGTGAGTTCAATCCCTGGGTCAGGAAGGTGCCCTGGAGTAGGAAGTGGCAACCCACTTCAGTATTCTTGCCTGGAAAATCCCATGGGAAGAGGAGTCTGGAAGGCTGCAGTGCAATGGGTCCCAAACAGTTAGACATGACTGAGTGACTGAGCATGCACACACACACACACACACACACACATACACACACACACACACACAGACTTATGACTGAATGTTCAGATTAATTCCAGTTTTTAATAATTGTAAATGACGTTGAAAAGAACAATTTATAGCAATGTACTTACATATAAATAAGACAATTTCCTTGAAACCTGCAAAGGTAATGGCTGAATTAAAGGAAATGAATAATTTGAACGACTTCGTCTTACACTTCTGAAGAACCCTTCAGAGACATGCAGTCATTTGTGGCAACCCCAGCTCTGTGATTAGGTCTGATAGACAGAATGCCTGAAGACCTATGGACAGAGGTTCATAATGTTGTGCAGGAGACCATGATCACTACCATTCCCAAGAAAAAGAAATGAAAAAAAGGCAAAATGGTTGTCTGAGAAGACCTTACAAATAGCTGAGTAAAGAATAGAAATGAAAAGCAAAGAAGAAAAGGAAAGATTCAATGCAGAGTTTGAAATGCAGAGTTCCAAAATAGAAAGGAGAGATAAGAAAGCCTTCCTCAGGGGTCAATGCAAAGAAATAGAGTAAAACAATAGAACGGGAAAGACTAGAGATCTCTTCAAGAAAATTAGAGATACCAAGGGGACATTTCATGCAAAGATGAACACAATAAAGGACAGAAATGGTAAGGACCTAACAGAAGCAGAAGATATTAAGAAGAGGTGGCAAGAATACACAGAAGAACTATACAATAAAGATCTTCAGGACCCAGATAATCACTTTAGTAAGATCACTCACCTAGAGTCAGACATTCTGGAATGTGAAGTCAAGTGGGCCTTAGGAAGCATCACACTGAACAAAGCTAGTGGAAGTGATGGAATTCCAGTTGAGCTATTTCATATCCTGAAAGATGATGCTGTGAAAGTGCTGCACTCAATACGCCAGCAAATTTGGAAAACTCAGCAGTGGCTACAGGACTGGAAAAAGTCAATTTTCATTCCAATCCCAAAGAAAGGCAATGCCAAAGAATGCTCAAACTACTGCACAATTGCTCTCATCTCACACGCTAGTAAAGAAATGCTCAAAATTCTCCAAGCAAGGCTTCAACTGTACATGAACCGTGAACTTCCAGATGTTCAGGCTAGATTTAGAAGAGGCAGAGGAACCGGAGATCAAATTGCCAACATCACTTGGATCATTGAAAATGCAAGAGAGTTTTAGAAAAAAATCTACTTCTGCTTTATTGAGTATGGCAAAGCCTTTGACTGTGTGGATCACCACAATGTGTGGAAAATTCTTCAACAGATAGGAGTACCAGACTACCTGACTTTCCTCTTGAGAAATCTGTATGCAGGTCAGCAAGCAACAGTTAGAATTGGACATGGAACAGCAGACTGGTTCCAAATAAGGGAAGCAGTACGTCAAAGCTGTATACTGTCACCCTGCTTATTTAACTTATATGCAGAATACATCATGAGAAACGCTTGCCTGGATGAAGCAGAAGCTGGAATTAAGACAGCCAGGAGAAATATCAATAACCTCAGATATGCAGATGACACCACCCTTATGGCAGAAAGTGATGAAGAACTAAAGAGCCTCTTGATGAAAGTGAAAGAGGAGAGTGAAAAAGCTGGCCTAAACCTCAACTTTCAGAAAACCAAGATCATGGTAATTGGTCCCATCAGTTCATTGCAAATAGATGGGGAAACAGTGACAGACTATTTTGGGGGCTGCAAAATCACTGCAGATGGTGACTGCAGCCATGACATTAAAAGACACTTACTCTTTGGAAGAAAAGCTATGACCAATGTAGCCAGCATTTTAAAAAGCAGAGACATTACTTTGCCAACAAAGGTCAGACTAGTCAAGGCTATGGGTTTGCCAGGGGTCATGTATGGATGTGAGAGTTGGACTGTGAAGAAAGCTGATCGCCGAAGAATTGATGCTTTTGAACTGTGGTGTGGGAAAGACTCTTGAGAGTCCCCTGGACTGCAAGGAGATCCAACCAGTCCATTCTAAAAGAGATAAGTCCTCGGTGTTCACTGGAAGGACTGACGCTAAAGCTGAAACTCCAATCCTTTGGCCACCTCATGCGAAGAGTTGACTCACTGGAAAAGACTCTGATGCTGAGAGGAATTGGGGGCAGGAGGAGAAGGGGATGACAGAGAATGAGATGGCTGGACGGCATCACCGCCTCAATGGACATGAGTTTGAGGGAACTCCAGGAGTTGGTGACGGACAGGGAGGCCTGGCGTGCTGTGATTCATGGAGTCGCAAAGAGTCGGACATGACTTAGCTATTGAACTGAACAGAGCTGATTGTATTATTCATTTCATATTGACTCTTTTTTATTTCTTCTATATCCTTATTAAACCTTTTTTGCATCTTTTTGATCTTTGTCCCCAGGTTATTTATTTGTAACTCCAATTTGTTTTCTAGATTTTGGATCATTTTCACTATCATTATTCAGAATTCTTTATCTTTTACGTTCCCTATCTTGTCCTCTTTTTTTGGGTTGGTGGGCATTTATCCTGTTCCTTTATTTGCTGGGAATTTCTCTGCCTCTTCCTCTTGCTTATATTGCTGTGTTTGGGGTGGCCTTTCCATCTTCTGTCAGTTTGCAGAGTTCTCTTTATTGTGGTGTTTCCTAACTGTGGGTGGGGATGGTCAGGTGGCTTGTAAAGGTTCACTGGTTAGGGAAGCTTGTGTCGGTGTTCTGGTGGGTGGAGCTGGATTTCTTCTCTCTGGAGTGCAATGAAGTGTCCAGTATTGAGTTATGAGATGTCAGTGGGTTTGGAGTGACTTTGGTCCGCCTGTATATTAAAGCTCGGGGCTATTTTCCTGTGTTGCTGGAGAGTTTGCATGGTATGTCTTGTTCTGGAAGTTGTTGACCCTTGGGTGGTGCTTGGTTTCAGTGTAAGTATGGAGGCATTTGATGAGCCCCTATTGATTAATGTTCCCTGGAGTCAGGAGTTCTCTGGTGTTCTCAGGATTTGGCACTTTCAGAGCCTCCTGCCTCTGGTTTTCAGTGTGATTCTTGCAGTAGGCTCAAGACTTCTCCATCTGTCTCTTCCAAGGTGTTTCCCTCTGTTTTAGATTCTTCTGCTTGCTGGTCTCTTCAGTGTCTAATTTCCACCCTGAAACAAGGGGGCAGTGGTGGACACTTTTTAAGGCTCACTCGTTCAGTCGTGCTGTGGGGAGGGAGCAACCCTGCAGATAAATATCACTGGCGTCTGTGGGAAGTGCTTGCAGTGTCTCAGCCACACTGGGCTTGCCCCTGCTCACGGTGTTTGTGCTGTCCCAGTCTACACTGAACAGGCGCTACGTTGCTCTGCTGGGAACTGTCTGAGGCTGGCGCTGCACATCCCAGATATAAGCCACTCAGTTCCAGGTACTCGGGTACTCCACAAAGGCGTTGACTTGGTTGGGCCTGCATTTTGTGCCCTTCCCCGGTCTAAGCAGCTCAGGTGAACAGGTGTGGTGAGCACAGTTGCTGCGACTTTTCGCCTCCCGGGTCCCTGCCGCTCGGTTTTCTGGGTGTACAAGTGGCACACCTTCTCAGGCGGATGTCAACTGGCCAGAAACCCAAGAAGTCTTGGTTAGCAATGAAACCTGCTTGCAACTTGGTATCAGATGCCTCTCTGGGGCTGCGATTGCCCCTTTCTGGCTCTGGCTGCCCTCCCCTGCCTGTCTTGGTGGGGGATGGGCCGTCCACAGCCAGCTAGCTTTGCTCAGTCCTTTGTTCTGTGAGCGGGTCTGGTGGAGTCTTAGGTTAGGGCTCTTCCCCTTTTTGTGGGGTAGCTATCCCACAGTCTGCTTTGCTATCTCCAGTTATCTCTCTCAGATTGCCCTTGCAGCATTCAGGCCCGGTCCTCCCTCTAAGCAATGCAGCCGGCTCCTCCCTGCCCAGTCCCCGCTTGCTAATGGCGGATGTGGGCATCTGCGCTGCTTCTCCACTGGGAGTTACCGTTGGGCATGTAATCTGTGGGTTTTAATTATTTATTTCTTTTTCTTCCCGGTTATGTTGCCCTCTGAGGTTCCAAGGCTTGCCACAGACTCACCAGTGAGAGTGTTTCCTGGTGTTTGGAAACTTCTCTCTTTTTTAAGCCTCCCTTCCCGGAACGGAGCTCCATCCCCACCTCTTTTCTCTCTCTTTTTATCTTTTATGTTTTTTCCTTCCTCTTTCGAATACAGTGGGCTGCTTTTCTGGGTGCCTGATGTCTTCTGCCGGAATTCAGAAGTTGTTTTGTGGAATTTACTCAGAGTTCAAATGTTCTTTTAATGAATTTGTGGGGGAGAAAGTGGTCTCCCTGTCCTATGCCTCCGCCATCTTTTTCCCTCCCCCCCGCATGGCAGCACTATTTCCAGGTTTTTAAGGAATCTCCACACTGTTCTCCATAATGGCTGTACTAGTTTGCATTCCCACCAACAGTGGAAGAGGGTTCCCTTTTCTCCACACCCTCTCCAGCATTTATTGCTTTTAGTCTTTTGGATAGCAGCCATTCTGACTGACATGAAATGGTACCTCATTGTGGTTTTTATTTGCATTTCTTTGATAATGAGTGATGTTGAACATCTTTTCATGTGTTTGTTAGCCATCTGTATGTCTTTGGGAAAATGTCTGATTAATTCTTTTTCCCATTTTTTGATTGGGTCATTTATTTTTCTGGAATTGAGCTGTATGAGTTGCTTGTATATATATATATATATATTTTAAATTTATTTATTTTATTTTACAATATTATATTGGTTGGTTTTGCCATACATTGACATGAATTCGCCCCAGGTGTACATGAGTTCCCCCTCCTGAACCCCCCTCTCACCTCCCTCCTCCCTTTATCCTCCCTCTGGGTCATCCCCGCACACCAGCCCCGAGTATCCTGTAACATGCTTGTATATTTTTGAGATTAATTCTTTGTCAGTTGCTTCGTTTGCTATTATTTTCTCCCATTCTGAAGGCTGTCTTTGCACCTTGCTTATAGTTTCCTTTTCTGTGCAGAAGCTTTTAATTTTCATTAAATTTTTCATTAAAAGGTCCCATTTGTTTATTTTTGCTTTTATTTCCAATATTCAGGGAGGTGGATAATAGAGGATCCTACTGTGATTTATATCGGGGAGTGTTTTGCTTATGTTCTCCTCTAGAAGTTTTATAGTTTCTGGTCTTACGTTTCGATCTTTAATCCATTTTGAGTTTATTTTTGTGTATGGTGTTAAGGAGTGTTCTAGTTTCATTCTTTTACAAGTGGTTGACCAGTTTTCCCAGCACCACTTGTGATAGTGATTGTCTTTTCTCCATTGAATATTCTTGCCTCCTTTGTCAAAGATAAGGTGTCTATAGGTGCGTGGATTTATATCTGGGTTTTCTGTCTTGTTCCATTGATCTATATTTCTGTCTTTGTGCCAGTACCATACTGTCTTGATGACTGTGGAAAATCCTCATTTTTAAGTAAATTTTTAGAGAAATCTAACTGAGCCATTTGTAGATTTTGAATGGTGAGTAAAATGTGAAAAATCATTTTCTATGATTCTGAAGGTTTTGCATAACAAAATTTATATATATTTTTGATCTATTTTTTCAATTAAAAAATGTGGGTTGGATTTATTGAATGCTTCCCATTCTTTCTAGATAATTAAAGCATTAAGCCTTGTGCTCAGTATTTTAAAGAATATTTCGCACTTTATTATTTGTTGACTGTTTATTTTTACAAAAGAAAGATAGTTTAAAGCTTTCAGTAGATTTTTTAAAATGGTTTGTAACCATTCACACTTGCTTAATGCAAAATGGTTTGAACGAATATAATACAAAAAACAAAGCAAAACAAAAAGAGAAAAAATTTTATTGAATTTAATCAACTGACTTTTTCTTTGTAGTGTACATTGTTCTAAATGCCTCTTTGGTTTAACTGCTCTTTGTTGCATCAATAGAGTTGACTTTGGTTCAACGCTATGATCCCAAATGAAATAGAAATATTCATTGAACATTTTAAAAGGTGTTTTGAATTTTGTATGTATTTTCTCTTCTTTTAATATAATCCATTTTATTTTTATGTAGGAAAAATTTTTTCATATATAAGAAATATAGCCAGATGAAACTGATGATCAACAGATTTGGGTTCAAAGAGCTAGTTTCCAGTTCTGCCATTTAGAGTGTATATTCGTGAACGTTATGACTACCCCTACAATACACATTGAGGTTCTAAGGACAGTTCTTACTTGTATCATTCATGTTCTGTTTTTCTAAATATTTTAGTTGAGTAACATAAGAAAAATCACTGAAGTAATACTTCTTAGGTTTTAAGCATCCAAAGTGTAAAAGGTGTTTTGTTTATGAAAATGTCTCCACAGTTTTACCTGCTTTTCATTCTCAACTTAGATCTAAGAAATTTGTATCTGACTGTAATTTCCCCTTTAAACTGAAGCAATCAACAGTTTGGCAGAGTATTGGAAACCTGATTTGCAGTTCATGTGCACTTTTAAGGCATTTCTTGCTTGATTTTCTCCCCACCCTCCTCCCTCCTTTCCAGCTATCTTTGTTTCTTTTTTTCCCCTACCTTCCTTCTTTTTTCTTTTGTTTCCCTTGCTCCAGACTTAAGCAATTTTAGAGACATAGTCTTTTTTTTAAATTTATTTATTTTAATTGGAGGCTAATTACATTACATTAATCTATTGGTTTTACCATACATTGACATAAATCTTCCCCGCGTGTACATGTGTTCCCCATCTTGAACCCCCATCCCACCTCCCTCCCCATCCCATCCCTCTGGTTCATCCCAATACACCAGCCCCGAGCATCCTGTATCATGCATCGAACCTGGACTGGCAATTCATTATGTTAATTCTATGTTTTGTATTATTGTCATAAATTGATTCAAAACCTTGGCTATTGATAGCCAGTGTAACGCTGATGCAGAGTGACCTGGGATGATGAGAGGGGAAGAGGATGAGGGAGAGGGAGTGTGAAAGGGGAGGGAGAAAAGGAGAATGAAGAAGGGAGAGAGAGAAAGAGAGACTGGAAAGCAGTGGTTCTGATTTTCTAGAAACTTGTAAGCTGGCATGGCATAGTGGAAAGTGAAGTATACTAAGGAAACTTAGTTCCAAGTTCAGCCCTATTACAAGCTCACTGTGTGATATAGGTCTAAGTTACTTCTGCTGTTGGGGGATCAGTTTCCTTATCTATTTAAGAAACAGAGGCAACAAGGACCTACTGTATAGCATTGGGAACTGTATTCAATATCTTGTAATAACCTATAATGGAAAAGAACCTGAAAAAGAACACACATACATATATATATATATATATATATATATATATATATATATATATATATACACACACACACGATATGTGTATGTATAACTGAATCCCTTTGATATACACCTGAAACTAACACAGGACAGTAAGTCAACCCATATGTTAGTAAACAAACAAAAAAAAAAAATTAAATGAAGGGATTTGTCATCTCTAAGTTCACTAGAATGTACATTCTATGAAGACAAAAATTTTGTCTCTCTTGTCTTCTCATGTATCTCCAGCACCTAGAATCATATCTGGCATAGTGTAGGTGCTCAATAAACATTTGTTGAATGAGCAACGTCCTTTCCAACTCTATTGTTCAATATTAATTTAATAATTTTTCAAGAAAAGACAGTAGCATGACAATAGTAAGTGTAAACTGGGGCTAATATAGGGTGTTTGCTTTCTCTTTTCTGACACACAGCTTCTACCATCTACAAAAATGGTAGCTAAAGTGGTGCCCTGATAGCTGCCTAAGATCTCCTCCTCTTATGCTCTTATAAAAGAAAACCTTAGGAAACCTCATTTCTAGTCCTAGATTTCCCACTGCTGTTGTTCGCTATTCAGTTGCTAAGTCTTGCCTGACTCTTTGCAACCCCATGGGTGATAGCACGCCAGGCTCCATGGGGTTCTCCAAGCAAGAGTATTCCTGGAGTGGGTTGCCATTTTCTTCTCCAGGGGATCTTCCTGACTCAAGGATGGAACCTGATTCTGCTGCTTTTGCAGGCAGATTCTTTACCATTGAGCCAACAGGGAAGACCAGATTTCCCACTAGCAGAGTGATTTTGGTCAATTCTTTTCACTTTTTTGGGAAAAAAAATTTTCTTATATGAAAAATGTCATATTAGAGTACTTCAACCACACATTTATCCATGCATTTATTCATTCAACAAACATTTATGGAATGCCAGTGTGTGTAAGGGATTAAGATGCTTAAAGCAACTGATTTATCAGATCATTAAATCTCTAAAATTCTGTGACTGTACAAGTGTCTTTATAGGTAAAGGGATCTCTAAATTATTTCACGAGTTTTGCTTTATAATTTTCAATTATATTTTGTTCCAAAAGGAAAAATGAGTTATTGTATTTATATCAGATACTTAGACTCCTACCTTTATTTTTTAATCAGAAGAACAAATTAATTAAGCTATTTAAGCTTTCTCCTTCAACAAGGACTAAGTATTCCAGTGCATATTAGCTTTTTCTTTTGGATTTATTAGATGATGATTTTTAAATATCTGCTTTTAATAAACCCCAATATTATGTATAAGTACACTGCTATAAGCAGAGCCTTTCATACATACCAGCATGTATTTCTTTAAGTTTTCTCTTTTCTCCAGGAAAGAAATCCTGGAATTTTCTAAAATATTCTCCCCTGCCTGATTTTGTGTGAGGATAAAATGGTTATTATAATTTGCCATACTTCTGTGGTTTATAAAAAGGGGGGTATGACCTGATTTCTTGAAAGTGCATGTGGCTTCTATATGGATATTTTATGAGGATGGGAGAAAATGGCATGATCCATATCTGACCCATGGACCCTGCCATTATATCTGAATGGCTGTACCTTGATGTTCTTATCTTGTGTCACTTATTGCACTGTGTTCTTAGTCTCCTTCTTAGCCTAACATGCATTAACTTGTAAGTTTAGATTGAGTCACTATATTTTAAAATGTCACATCACAGCATGGTCTTCCTGCAGCTGAAACTGCTGCTTCCTGTCTGTTGTCTGCAATACTATGCTGCTTGAGTTTGAACATCAGTGGGTTCTTGGTGTTTGTGCTACTGCCAGGGTGGGCCAGACATTCAGCAAATGGTTTCATAGTGAGATTGGATTCCTTTGCTTAATGTTGTCCATACTTTGGACTTGTGACTTGCTTTTGTTTAAAGAAACAGCTATTTGTATTCAGACAAAGAGAAAGCATATATTACTTTGGGTGTCTGACATAGACATTCTCTTGGAAAGCCTAGGGATGGACATGTGAACTAATGTTCATCATTGCCATCGATCAAGATTCACGAAGGGAGCACCTTGGTGCCTTCATTGACTGTATAAATATTTCTTTATTGTGCATGTCACGTCCAGAGTTATTCTAGTGGTGAGAGAGATAAATGAATGAATTTAACTAGGACTCAAATTTGACACAGCAATTAACATAAAAAAATAAAACATATATGTAATTGATTATAAATTAAGACCGAAAAATATAAGTGATAGAATAGAGGTATGTGTAAGTGCTCAGGAAGTTAAAGGATGAAAAAATAATTTCTAGTTAAGTGAGCAGAGGAAGCATAGAGGAAAGAGAACTAGAGTTTGATTTTGGACTTTAAGTAGGTGTTGAGGTACAATCCAGTTGGGGAAGAATGTGAGCAAAGGTACAGAAATTAGGAAATCCAGGGAATATACTGGGAACAGTGTCTAAAAGTAAGGTAGTCTTACTACTAAATTATTAAGTGTTGGAAAGTAAGCCTTGCTATTTTTGTAACTGTGTTTTGGCACTTCTTAATTTTAAGCATATGCCACAACTCAGACAATGAAAGCTTTCAACCTCTGAAATGACAGTTCAGTTCAGTTCAGTCGCTCAGTCGTGTCCAACTCTTTGCAACCCCATGAACCACAGCATGCCAGGCCTCCCTGTCCATCACCAACTCCCAGAGTCCACCCAAACACATGTCCATCGAGTCGGCAATGCCACTCAACCATCTCATCCTCTATTGTCCCCTTCTCTTCCTGCCCTCAATCTTGCCCAGCATCAGGGTCTTTTCAAATGAGTCAGCTCTTTGCATGAGGTGGCCAAAATATTGGAGTTTCAGCTTCAACATCAGTTTTCCAATGAACACCCAGAACTGATCTCCTTTAGGATGGACTGGTTGGATTTCCTTGCAGTCCAAGGGACTCTCAAGTGTTTTCTCCAACACCACAGTTCAAAAGCGTCAATTCTCTGTCTTTTAGCTTTCTTTATATTCCAAGTCTCACATCCATATATGACTACTGGAAAAGCCACAGCCTTGACTAGATGGACATTTGTTGGCAAAGTAATGTCTCTGCTTTTTAATATGATGTCTAGGTTGGTTGGTCATAACTTTCCTTCCAAGGAGTAAGCGTCTTTTAATTTCATGGCTGGAATCAGCATCTGCAGTGATTTTGGAGCTCAGAAAAATAAAGTCAGCCACTGTTTCCACTGTTTTTACATCTATTCGCCATGAAGTGATGGGACCGATGCCATGATCTTAGTTTTCTGAATGTTGAGATTTAAGCCAACTTTTTCACTCTCCTCCTTCACTTTCATCAAGAGGCTCTTTAGTTCTTCTTCACTTTCTGCCAGACCTGAGGTAAAATTTTCCTTCAGCCCTAGAAAGAGCAGTTTCTTCTGTTCAAGTTTGATTTTTTTCACTTGCCATCTTTCTCCTATTTTTTTTTTTCTGCTTTCTCTGAAGCGTTAGCCTTATTCCATTGGCTGAACTATCTTTGTTTGTTTGTTTTTTCTAATGGTTCATCTCCAGTATCCTATATACATAAACCTCTCCCAACATAAAAATAAAAGATTCCTGTATTTATGGCTTTCACTTTCTCTTCTCCTTTAAAGGTAAATTTACCAAGAGTACTGTTTACTTACTGTCTCCATTTTCTTCTCTATATTTACTTCCTAGTTCCCTAAAACTTGATTCCCTTACTAATGACTCCATTCAAACTTCTTGACCAGTGGAAATTAGGTAGAAATATTGTAAGTAGTACTCAGAAAGCACTCATAGGAAAGGAACATTCCTTCTGTCTTTCCTTCATGCTTGTTGGAATATAGGTATGACGGCTGGAGCTCAAGCAGTTATCTTGATTCATGAAGTAAAAGCCATGGCTTGAGAATGATGGAACAGCCCATGGAAGGAATTTATATTCTTATGACTTTGAGAAGCCACTCTAGCAACCCTGAACTGTTTACTTTTGGAAAGAAAAATAAACTTTTTATTTAAGCTGCTGTTATTTTTTATTTTCTGTCACTTTTAGACAAATCAACTTCTAACTAATATAATGGGTAATATTAAGCATTCTTATAAGGCTTATAATATAATCTGTGTATCAGTGCTTCACAAATACAGGTCATTATTTTTCTCCTAAACTTTGGTTGATTTGGGATTTCTTGCTGAATTTATACTCATGTATACCCATGCACATCTCAAATTCAGCATGTTTAAAGATGAAGTAATTTTTTCCAACTAATTCCCTTCCTACGTGTCCAATCTCAGTTAATGTGACTCAGAACAAATGCTAGATAAGAATTAAATCCTGAAATTTAACTGTCCTGTCTTCTTAATCTTTATTGTTACAGTTAGTTTAAATCTTAATCATCATTCTCTTGCAATACTTAAATAATCTTTTTTTATTTTATTTATTTTTTTTTAGGTAATTATTTTTTATTGGAGGCAAATTATTTTACAATATTATATTGGTTGGTTTTACCATACATTGATATGAATTTGCCCCGGGTTTACATAAGTTCCCCCTCCTGAACCCCCCTCCCACCTCCCTCCTCCCTTTATCCTCCCTCTGGATCATCCCCGCATGCCAACCCCGAGGATCCTATAACATGCATTGACCCTGAACTAGTGATTCGTTTCACATATGACAACATACGTGTTTCAATGCCATTCTCCCAAATCATCCCACCCTCATCCTCTCCCATAGAGTCCCAAAGACTGTTCTATACATCTGTGTCTCTTTTGCTGTCTCGTATACAGGACAGCAAAATAATCTTTTAACTAATATTTCTACTTCAACTCTTTCCCCATCTCTAATCCATTTACTGATCTGTTACCACAGTTATATTTCTGAACAGAAGCCTGAGTTCCTCTGAAAGAAATACTACCTTGCTTAAAATTCTTCAGTGGCAACTAGGTCAAGTAGAATCTTCCTAGCATGGCAATCCACTACAGTACTCTTGCCTGGAAGGTCCGATGAATGGAGGAGCCTGGTAGACTGTGGTCCATGGGATCGATAAGGGTCGGACACGACTGAGCGACTTCACTTTCACTTTTCACTTTCATGCACTGGAGAAGGAAATGGCAACCCACTCCACTGTTCTTGCCTGGAGAATCCCAGGGACGGCGGAGCCTGGTGGGCTGCTGTCTACTGGGTCGCACAGAGTCGGACATGACTGAAGCGACTTAGCAGTTGCAGCAGCAGAAGCATGGCATGCAACACCCTCCATGAACTGTCTCCTGCTTTCTTCTCCAGCTTTATCTCTACTGAAATGCTTTTCTGTTGCACATTATTCTTTCAATATATTTTCCACTGCCTTGATTACCTTTCCTTACCTTCAGTTCTATATTTAGACTTAAAAAAATATTTTATCGAAGTATCATTGATTTACATGGTTGTATTGATTTCTGCTATACTACAAATGATTTGGTTGGACCAGAACAAGATGATGGAGGAATAGGATGGCGAGACCACTCTCTCCCCTACAAATTCATCAAAAGAACATTTGAACGTGGAGTAAAGTCCACAAAACAACTTCTGAATGCTGGCAGAGGGCATCAGGCACCCAGAAAAGCAGCCCATTGTCTTCGAAAGGAGGTAGGAAAAGACATAAAAGATAAAAAGAAAGGCAAAAGAAGTAAGGATGGAGCTCCGTCCTGGGAAGGTAGGCTTTAAAAAGAGAGAAGTTTCCAAACACCAAGAAACACTCTCACTGGTGAATCTGTGGCGAGCCTTGGAACCTCAGAGGGCCACATAACCGGGAGGAAAAAGAAAGAAATAATTAAAACCCACAGATTACCCGCTAAACGGTAACTCCCAGCAGAGAAGCAGCACAGACGCCTGCATCCACCATTAGCAAGTGGGGGCTGGGCAGGGAGGAGCCGGCTGAACTGCTTAGGGAGAGGACTGGGCTCGAATGCTGTGAGAACAATCTGAGAGATCTAACTGGGGATAGAAAAGCAGACTGGGATAGCTTCCCCATGAAAAAGCAGAAAGCTCTAACCTAAGACTCTGCCAGCCCCACTCACAGAACAAAAGACTGATCAGAGAGAGCTGGCTGCGGTCGGCCCATCCCCCATCCCCCACCGAGACAGGCAAGGGAGGGCAGCCAGAGCCGGAGGGGGCATGCGCAGCCACAGAAAGGCATCCGTTAACAAACTGCAGGCAGGCTCCATTGCTAATCAAGAGTTCTTGGGCTCCAGCCAGTCGATAGCTGCCTGAGAAGGTGTGCCAGTTGTACACCCAGAAAACCAAGTGGCAGGGACTGGGGAGGCGATAAGTCGCAGCAACTGCGCTAGCCAAACACCTGGTCACCTGAGCTGCTCTGAACGGGGAAGGCACAAAACGCAGGCCCAACCAAGTCTGCGCCTTTGTGGAGTACCCGAGAACCTGAACTTGAGCCGCTCAGACCTGGGATGTGCATAAAACCCAGCGCTGGCCTCCGACAGTTTCCGGTAGAGCAACTTAGAGCTTTTTGCAGTATAGACTGGGACAACACACGTGCTGTGAATGGGGGCAAACCGAGTGTGGCCAAGACGTTACGAGCACTACCCACAAACGCCAGAGATATTAGTCTTCAGCGTTCCTCCCTTCCCAGAACAGGACTGAACAACTGAGCATTAAAAAGTGTCCACCCGCCCCCTAGTATCAGGGTGGAAATTAGACACTGAAGAGACCAGCAAACAGAAGCTAAAACAGAGGGAACCACCTTGGAAATGACAGATAGAGAAATCTAGAGACTAATCCAAGAATAAGACCAAAAACCAGAGGCAAGAGGCTTAAGCCCGAATCCTGAGAACACCAGAGAACTCCTGACTCCAGGGAACATTAATCAATAGGAGCTCATCAAACGCTTCCATACCTACACTAAAACCAAGCACCACCCAAGGGTCAACAAGTTCCAGAGCAAGACATACGATGCAACTTTTCCAGTAACACAGGAAAATAGCCCTGAGCTTCAATATACAGGCTGCCCAAAGTCACTCCAAACCCACAGACATCTCATAACACATTACTGGACACTTCATTGCACTCCAGAGAGAAGAAATCCAGCTCCACTCACCAGAACACCGACACAAGCTTCCCTAACCAGGGAACCTTGACAAGTCACCCGTTCAACCCCACACACAGTGAGGAAACTACATAATAAAGAGAACTCCACAAACTGCCAGAAGAGGGGAAGACCACCCCAAGCAAAGAAATATAAGCAAGATGAAGAGGCAGAGAAATACCCAGCAAGTAAAGGAACGAGATAAATGCTCACCAACACAAACAAAAGAGGAAGATATAGGAAATATACCGGATAAAGAATTTCAAATTTTGATGGTAAAAATGATTCAAAATCTTGAAAGCAAAATGGAGTTACAGATAAATAACCTGGAGAAAAAGATTGAGAAGATGGAAGAAAGGTTTAATAAGGACTTAGAGGAAATAAAAAAGAGTCAATATACAATAGATAATGCAATAGATGAGATCAGAAACACTCTGGAGGGAACAAACAGTAGAATAATGGAGGCAGAAGACAGGATAAGCGAGCTAGAAGATAGAATTGTAGAAATAAATGAAGCAGAGAGGAAAAAAGAAAAACGAATTAAAAGAAATGAGGACAACATTAGAGACATCTGGGACAATGTTAAACTCTCTAACATCCGAATCAGAGGAGTCCCAGAAGAAGAAGACAAAAAGAAAGACCATGAGAAAATACTTGAGGAGAATATAGTTGAAAACTTCCCTAAAATGGGGAAAGAAATAATCACCCAAATCCAAGAAGCCCAAAGAGTCCCCAATAGGATAAACACAAGGCGAAATACTCCAAGATACATATTAATCAAATTAACAAAGATCAAACACAAAGAACAAATATTAAAAGCAGCAAGGGAAAAGCAACAAATAACACACAAGGGGATTCCCATAAGGATAACAGCTGATCTTTCAACAGAAACTCTTCAGGCCAGGAGGGAATGGCAAGACATACTTAAAGTGATGAAAGAAAATAACCTACAGCCCATATTACTGTACCCAGCAAGGATCTCATGCAAATATGAAGGAGAAATCAAAAGCTTTACAGACAAGCAAAAGCTGAGAGAATTCAGCATCACCAAACCAGCTCTTCAACAAATGCTAAAGGATCTTCTCTAGACAGAAAACACAGAAAGGGTGTATAAACTCTAACCCAAAGCCAAAAAAAAAAAAAAAAAGGCAACGGGATCATACTTATCAATAATTACCTTAAACGTAAATGATCTGAATGTCCCAACCAAAAGACAAAGGCTGGCTGAATGGATACAAAAACAAGA
This sequence comes from Moschus berezovskii, assembly GCF_049115385.1. Classification (NCBI taxonomy): domain Eukaryota; kingdom Metazoa; phylum Chordata; class Mammalia; order Artiodactyla; family Moschidae; genus Moschus; species Moschus berezovskii. The sequence continues at coordinate 84,256,629 of NC_142488.1, read as the reverse complement.
CCCCCATGTATGTTGTCTACAAGAGACCCACCTCAAAATGAGGGACACATACAGACTGAAAGTGAAGGGCTGGAAAAAGATATTCCATGCAAATAGAGACCAAGTATGAAAGGGGAAATTAAGAATAACACAATAATAGTGGGAGACTTTAATACCCCACTCACACCTATGGATAGATCAACTAAACAGAAAATTAACAAGGAAACACAAACTTGAAATGATACAAAAGACCAGTTAGACCTAATAGATATCTATAGGACATTTCACCCCAAAACAATGAATTTCACCTTTTTCTCAAGTGCACACGGAACCTTTTCCAGGATAGATCACATCCTGGGCCATAAATCCAGCATTGGTAAACTCAAAAAAATTGAAATCATTCCAACCATCTTTTCTGACAACAATGCAATAATATTAGATCTCAATTACGGGAGAAAAATTATTAAAAATGCCAACATATGGAGGCTGAACAACACGCTGCTGAATAATTAACAAATCAGAGGAGAAATCAAAATATGCATCGAAATGAATGAAAATGAAAACACACAATCCAAAACCTCTGGGACACTGTAAAAGCAGTGCTAAGGGGGAAGTTCATAGCAATACAGGCACACCTCAAGAAACAAGAAAAAAAGTCAACTAAATAACCTAACTCTACATATAAAGTAACTAGAAAAGGAAGTAATGAAGAACCCCAGGGTCAGTAGAAGGAAAGAAATCGTAAAAATTAGGGCAGAGATAAATGCAAAAGAAACAAAAGAGACCATAGCAAAAATCAACAGAGCCAAAAGCTCGTTCTTTGAGAAGGTAAATAAAATTGACAAACCACTAGCCAGACTCATCAAGAAACAAATGGAGAAGAACCAAATCAATAAAATTAGAAATGAAAATGGAGAGATCACAACTGACAACACAGAAATACAAAGGATTATTAGAGAATACTATCAGAAATTATATGGCAATAAAATGAATAACTTGGAAGAAATGGATAAATTCCTAGAAAAGTACACCTTTCCAAAACTGAACCAGGAAGAAATACAAAACTGTAACAGACCCATCACAAGCACAGAACTAGAGGCTGTAATAAAAAATTTTCCAGCAAACAAAAGCCCAGGTCCAGATGGCTTCACAGCTGAATTTTACCAAAAATTTAGAGAAGAGCTAACACCTATCCTACTCAAACTCTTCCAGAAAATTGCTGAGGAAGGGAAACGTCCAAACTCATTCTATGAGGTCACCATCACCCTAATCCCAAAACCTTGTAAAGATTCCACAAAAAAAGAAAATACAGGCCAATATCACTGATGAACATAGATGCAAAAATCCTTAACAAAATTTTAGCAATCAGAATCCAACAACACATTAAGATCATACATCATGACTAAGTGGGCTTTATCCCAGGAATGCCAGGATTCTTCAATATCTGCAAATCAATCAATGTAGTACAACACATTAACAAACTGAGAAATAAAAATCATATGATTATCTCAATAGATGCAGAGAAAGCCTTCGACAAAATTCAACATCCATTTATGATAAAAAACCTCCAGAAAGTGGGAATAGAAGAGACAAACCTCAACATAATAAAAGTTGTATATGACAAACCCACAGCAAACATTATCCTCAATGGTGAAAAACTGAAAGTATTTCCCCTAAAGTCAGGAACAAGACAAGGGTGCCCACTCTCACCACTACTATTCAACATAGTTCTGGAAGTTTTGGCTACAACAATCAGAGCAGAAAAAGACATAAAAGGAATACAAATTGGAAAAGAAGAAGTAAAATTTTCACTGTTCGCTGATGACATGATCTTGTATACAGAAAATCCTAAAGACTCTACCAGAAAACTACTAGAGCTAATCAATGATTACAGTAAAGTTGCAGGATATACAATCAACACACAGAAATCCCGTGCATTCCTATACACTAATAATGAGAAAATAGAGAAATTAAGGAAATTATTCCATTCACTGTTGCAACGAAAAGAATTAAATACTTAGGAATATATCTACCTAAGGAAACAAAAGACTTGTATATTGAAAACTATAAAACACTAGTGAAAGTAATCAAAAAGGACACTAACAGATGGAGAAATATACCGTGTTCGTGGATTGGAAGAATAAATGTGAAAATGAGTATACTACCCAAGGTAATTTATACATTCAATGCAATGCCTGTCAAGGTACCAATGATATTTTTCAGAGAGCTAGAACAAATAATCTCACAATTTGTATGGAAAAACAAAAAACCTCGAATAGCCAAAGCAATCTTGAGGAAGAAGAATGGAACTGGGGGAATTAATCTGCCGGAGTTCAGGCTCAACTACAAAGCCACAGTCATCAAGACAGCATGGCACTGGCATAAAGACAGAAATATAGGTCAATGGAACAAAATAGAAAGCCCAGAGATAAATCCACGCACTTATGGACAGCTTATCTTTGACAAAGGAGGGAAGAACATAAAATGGAGAAAAGACAGTCTCCTTAACAAGCGTTGCTGGGAAAACTGGTCAGCCACTTGTAAAAGAATGAAACTAGAACACTTACTAACACCATACACAAAAATAAACTCAAAATGGATTAGAGAGCTAAATGTAAGACCAGAAACTATAAAACTCCTAGAGGAGAACGTAGGCAAAACACTCTCTGACATAAATCACAGCAGGATCCTCCAAGACCCACCTCCCAGAATATTGGAAATAAAAGCAAAAATAAACAAATGGGACCTAATTAAAGTCAAAAGCTTCTGCACAGGAAAGGAAACTATAAGCAAGGTGAAAAGACAGCCTTCATAATGGGAGAAAATAATAGCAAATGAAGCAACCGATAAAGGATTAAATTCCAAAATATACAAGCAACTCCTGCAGCTCAATTACAGACAAATAAACAGCCCAATCAAAAAATGGGCCAAAGAACTAAACAGATATTTCTCCAAAGAAGACATAAAGATGGCTAACAAACACATGAAAAAATGCTCAACATTCCTCATAATCAGAGAAATGCAAATCAAAACCACAATGAGATACCATTTCACACCAGTCAGAATGGCTGCTATCCAGAAGTCTACATGCAATAAATGCTGGAGAGGGTGTGGATAGAAGGGAACCCTCTTACACTGTTGGTGGGAATGCAAACTAGTACGGCCACTATGGAGAACAGTGTGGAGATTCCTCAAAACCTGCAAAGAGAACTGCCATATGATCCAGCAATCACAATCCTGGGCATACACACCGAGGAAACCAGAATTGAAAGAGACACATGTACTCCAATGTTCATTGCAGCACTGATTATAATAGCCAGGACATGGAAGCAACCTAGATATCCATCTGCAGACGGATAGATAAGAAAGCTTTGGTACATATACACAATGGAGTATTACTCAGGCATTAAAAAGAATGCCTTTGAATCAGTTCTAATGAGGTGGATGAAACTAGAGCCTATTATACAGAGTGAAGTAAGCCAGAAAGAAAAACACCAATACAGTATACTAAAGCATATATATGGAATTTAGAAAGATGCAAACGATAACCCTGTATATGAGACAGCAAAAGAGACACAGATTATAGAACAGTCTTTGGGACTCTGTGGGAGAGGGTGAGGGTGAGATGGTTTGGGAGAATGGTATTGAAGCATGTATGTTGTTATATGTGAAAGGAATCGCCAGTTCAGGGTCGATGCATGTTACAGGATGCTCGAGGCTGGTATGCGGGGATGACCCAGAGGGAGAATAAAGGGAGGAGGCAAGTGGGAGGGGGGCTCAGGAAGGGGAACTCATGTACACCCGGGGCGGATTCATGTTAATGTTTGGAAAACCAACCAATATAATATTGTAAAATAATTAGCCTCCAATTAAAAAATAAAGTTTTGGTTTTATGTATATATATATATATTCTTTTATAAATATTTTTTCATTATGGTTTATTACATGATACGGAATATTATTTCCTGTTCTGTACAATAGGACCTTGTTTATCTATTCTGTATATCATAGTTTGCATCAGCTAATCCCAAACTCCCAATCTTTCCCTCCCCAACCATCTTCCTCCTTGGCAACCACAAGTCTGTTCTCTATGTCTGTAAGTCTATTTCTATTTCATGGTTAAGTTCATTATGTCCTATTTTAGATTCCACATATAAGTGATATATGGTATTTATCTATATTTAGACTTTTAATTGAATAATAGTGTACATACTTAGTTCGATTATTAGGTCCTTTCTGAAGACTTTTCTCACTAACCCAAGGGAGATTTGATCATTCCCTCAGGTATGCCTCATTTCACTTTCAGACTTCTATACTAATATACATAGCTATGGAAGATAACTAAGAGTAGAGAGTAGGTAAAAATATATCTTGACATACTCAACCCTTCCTAACGTTCCTGACAAAAGTATGTACCTAATAAATATTTATTATATTAATTAATTGAGTAGATAGTAGTAGAATTAGAAATGAGAAGTAAATTTTAGTTAGAAAGCTATGAAAGAGGGAAAATGAAGAGGGCTTAGACACTGATTGGATAATGGAGGTAAGAGAAAGAGAAAAGCCCAATATTACTCTGCTATTTTAAGCCTCAGTAGTGATAGGATATTTTTTTTTTCAATATGGAAAATATGAAGTACAGGGAGGGATAAGTTTGGGATGGAAACTAAGATCTGTTTGGGGCATCATAAGTTTAATATGCTGGTGGTATATACACAGGTGAGAATTGGATGAAAACTTCCTGGAGTGTCATTAGACTCCCTGCACAACTTAAGCCTCCTAACACTGGATTATTTACAGACATTACAGGATGTAATTGGTCAATTTAGCATGAGAGAAAACACTAGGAATATTCACAAGACTGAAAAAAATACAAGGCAGGATTCAGGTATGGACCGGGAAACAGGCATGATTGGGAATAAGCAGGCTGCTTTCTTCTATCATGTAGGATTCTCTGCCACTCAATCAGATTCCTGTGGGCAGCCACTATGCTTCACATGTTGATCTGTGTCAAAAGGGACAGTTGTAATTTGGAACGATTGGGTATATCTGATTCGAACACACTTGATCACTAACCTGTAAACCTTTCTGTTAATAGCTAGAGTATAAAGGATTTGTTAAAGATCCCCCTCTCCTACTATGAATAAATTGATTTATCAAAAAATTATTATAAAAACTTGACAATGTAGTCATAAGATGAGAACCAGAAATATCAAGAAAACCACAGATTGCTGGTTAGGGCTTCAGCTGCCCTTATTTCTGGCAAAAATGCTAAAATAAATTTAAAAACTGATCTTCATAGTAATAATATTCTCCAGCTTTTTGTTTTCCAAAGAAAGAAGGAAAACAAAGATGCAAACAATCCCAGTTTAGCTCCTAGAAATTATTCACAGAGACGTTTCCAGGATCCTGCCAGTAAAATCTCTTCTCAAAATTATTGTCAAGTTTTCATCAGAATATCAGAAAAATCAATCTCCATGTCAAGCCAGAATTCAATAAATGAATTCAGTAAATTAAATGTTTACTAAGTGTGCTAAATCTTGAGAATAAATATAAAAAGATACACATTCCTTGACCTCAGGGAACTCACAGTTGAATGATGGAATTCTTTTTTTTTTTTAATTTATTTTATTGGAGGCAAATTACCTTACATTAATATATTGGTTGGTTTTGCCATACATTGACACAAATCCGCCCTGGGTGTACATGTGTTCCCTTTCTTGAACCCCCCTCCCACCTCCCTCTTCCCCATATCCTCCCTCCATGTCATCCCCGTGCACCAGCCCCAACCATCCTGTATCATGCGTCGAACCTGGACTGGTCACATATGATAATATACGTGCTACGATGCCGTTCTCCCCAATCATCCCACCTTCACCCTCTCCTACAGAGTCCCAAAGACTGTTCTATATGCCTATGTCTCTTTTGCAGTCTCGTATACAGGGTTCATGTTACCATCTTTCTAAATTCCATATATATGTGTTAGTATACTGTATTGATGTTTTTCTTTCTGGCTTACTTCACTCTGTATAATAGGCTCCAATTTCATCCACCTCATTAAAACTGATTCAAATGTATTCTTTCTGATGGCTGAAAAATACTCCATTGTGTATATGTACCAAAGCTTTCTTATCCATTCGTCTGCAGATGGACATCTAGGTTGCTTCCACGTCCTGGCTATTATAAACAGTGCTGCAATGAACATTGGAGTACATGTGTCTCTTTCAATTCTGGTTTCCTCGGTGTGTATGCCCAGGAGTGCGATTGCTGGATCATATGGCAGTTCTCTTTCCAGTTAAATGCTGGAGAGGGTGTGGAGAAAAGGGAACCCTCTTACACTGTTGGTGGGAATGCAAACTAGAACAGCCACTATGGAGAACAGTGTGAATGATGGAATTCTATGCCTAGGCTTAGAAATATTTTCAAGATTTAGAAATATTTTCAAAGACAGTTTTATCTCAAGAAGACACTTGCAGAAGGGTAATTATGCACACACATAACAGGAATAGTGAACTTTGTCTTCAGAGCCCAGTAATCTCAGAGTACTTAGTCTATCAAATGACATGAATACTCCTCTGATTCTTAAATTGCTATCTTTTGGGAAATTCATTCATCCATATCCAAGGGCATCCCTGAGTTGAGATCCCAGCCTTGCTAGAGGACTAGCAAGAACAGCAGTTCCAAATAACTGAAGAAAGTCTAGACTCGTGATACCAAATAGACTATGTGCTGTTGGTAGGACAGAATTCTAGATAGATTTTGAAACAAAGATAAGCGTTGCAGAGAGGCATAGTTTCTGAAGTTCATGGTCTAGTGATTTGTTAAGTATTTTGGGTTAGCCGGATAAATGAACTGAATATCTTGATTACCTGGATAACTGCACCAGGAGTTAGATAAACTTTTTGAGGTAATCATACTTTATTGCCATCCAATATGCTCAATGAATTATTTCTTTTTTCATTTTTTTCAACTGGTACTGAAGATATTTTATTTTGGCATATGGCTAGAGCTTGATTTCAACTATCATGTCACTTGATGAGGCAAGTTGCCTTTGTCCCCATGCATTGTAGCTGATGCAGTGTCTCTACTAGTAAGATATTCGAAGGTATGAGGGTATACTGAGTTGTTTCAGTTGTGCCCAACTCTTTGCGACTCTATGGACTGTAGCCTGCCAGGCTTCTCTGTCCATGGGATTATCTGGGCAAGAATACTTGACTTGGTTGCCATGCCCTCGTCCAGGGCATCGTCCTGACCCAGGGATAAACCCGTGTCCCTTACATCTCCTGCATTGGCAGGCGGGTTCTTTACTGCTAGTGCCAACTGGAAACCCCATTAGAAGGTATGCATATCTCACTTCTTTTGAACTGTGGTGCTGGAGAAGACTCCTGAGAGTCCATTGGGCTGCAAGGAGATCAAACCAGTCAATCCTAAATGAAATCAGTCCTGAATATTCATTGGAAGGACTGATGCTGAAGCTTTAATACTTTGGATACCTGATGCGAAGAGTTGACTCATTGGAAAAGACCCTGATGCTGGGAAGAATTGAGAGCAAGAAGAGAAGGGGATTGTATGGCATTGCCAACTCAATGGACATGAACTTGAGCAAGCTCCAGGAGATAGTGAAGAACAGGGAAGCCTGGTGTGCTGCAATCCATGGAGTCACAAAGAGTCAGACATGACTGAGCAACTGGATAGCAACAAGAACAACTCACTTTATTTTTTTTTTTTAATTTATTGTATTGGAGGCAAATTACCTTACATTAATATATTGGTTGGTTTTGCCATACATTGACATGAATCCACCCTGGGTGTACATGTGCTCTCTGTCCTGAACACCCCTCCCACCTCCCTCTTCCCCATATCCTCCCTCCATGTCATCCCCGTGCACCAGCCCCAAGCATCCTGTATCATGCATCGAACCTGGAGTGGTCACTTATGATAATATACATGCCACAATGCCGTTCTCCCCAATCATCCCACCTTCACCCTCTCCCACAGAGTCCCAAAGACTGTTCTATATGCCTAAGTCTCTTTTGTAGTCTTGTATACAGGGTTCAGGTTACCATCTTTCTAAATTCCATATATATGAGTTAGTATACTGTATTCACTGTACTCACTTTAAATATACTAAAATAAACCGGGATTTTACAGTTTAAGATTTTTAATATCATCCTTTGGTTAAATCTCTTTGCTTAATGTTTTCTGGAGGTCAAAATAATGGTTAACTATCTATGTTGACTGCAGAGAAAGCTACCACTCATTCTAACTTATGTTTGTAGGTTTTTAGGAAGGTATTCCTGGCAGTTGTTGCAGTTGGCTTCTTCAAATTAAAATGGAAACCAAGATTCTGAAGTGGTTTTGAAAGTCCTAGGGGGAGAGTCTGGAAAAAAAGGCCCTTGGTTAAGCTGGATCTGGCTCAGATACTTGAAAGCCTTGGGAAAATATTTAGATAAGGATTATTTCTTAACTTATCAAGTCACTGTCAGAGGAAGAGGCCAGAATCAAAGAAGAGATCAGGATCAGGAAAGTCAGAGCAAATCAAGCACAGAGAATTACTAGGTGTCAGGCAATAGGTGTTAATTCTAAAAGGACACCTTTTTTAGGTGAAGCCATTAAACTTCGGCTTCTTCAATGTTACTGGTTGGGGCATAGGCCTGGATTACTGTAATATTGAATGGTTTGCCTTGGAAACGAACAGAAATCATTCTGTCGTTTTTAAGATTGCATCCAAGTACTGCATTTCGGACTCTTTTGTTGACCATGATGACTACTCCATTTCTTCTAAGGGATTTCTGCCCACAGTAGTAGATAAAATGGTCATCTGAGTTAAATTCACCCATTCCAGTCCATTTTAGTTCACTGATTCCTAGAATGTCTATGTTCACTCTTGCCATCTCCTGTTTGACCACTTCCAATTTACCTTGATTCATGGACCTAACATTCCAGGTCCCTATGCAATATTGCTCTTTACAGAACCGGACCTTGCTTCTATCACCAGTCACATCCACAACTGGGTATTGGTTTTGCTTTTGCTCCATCCTTTTATTCCTTCTAGAGTTACTACTCCACTGATCTCCAGTAGCATACTGGGCACCTACCGACCAGGGGAATTCCTCATTCAGTATCCTATCATTTTGCCCTTTGATACTGTTCATGGGGTTCTCAAGGCGAGTATACTGAAGTGGTTTGCCATTCCCTTTTCCAGTGGACCACATTCTGCTGTGGTCCATGTGATCAGATCAACTAGTTTCCTGTGATCGTGATTTCAGTGTGTCTGCCCTCTGATGCCCCCTCGCAATACCTACCGTTTTATTTGGGTTTCTCTTGCCTTGGTCGTGGAAAATCTCTTCACAGCCGCTCCAGCAAAGTGCAGCTGCTGTACCTTACTTTTGGACGAGGGGTATCTCCTCAAGGCCGCCCCTCCTGACCTTGAATGTGGAGTAGCTCCTCTCGGCCCTCCTGCGCCCGCGCAGCCACTGCCTGTTGGACGTGGGGCAGCTCCTCTTGGCCGCTGACCATGGCCGCAGGCGTGGGATAGCTCCTCTCGGCCGCTCCTCTTTGCCTGGTCGGTTGCGCCGGGGCCGGCGTCTCTCCCGTCTGCGCCACCGGGGCTAGAAAAACAAGAGATCTCTTCAAGAAAATTAGAGATTCCAAGGGAATATTTCATGCAAAGATGGGCTCGATAAAGGACAGAAATTGTATGGACCTAACAGAAGCAGAAGATATTAAGAAGAGGTGGCAAGAATACACAGAAGAACTGCACAGGAAAGATCTTCACGACCAAGATAGTCACGATAACGTGATCACTGACCTAGAGCCAGACATCTTGGAATGTGAAGTCAAGTGGGCCTTAGAAAGCATCACTACGAACAAAGCTAGTGGAGGTGATGGAATTCCAGTTGAGCTATTTCAAATCTTGAAAGATGATGCTGTGAAAGTGCTGCACTCAATATGCCAGCAAATTTGGAAAACTCAGCAGTGGCCACAGGACTGGAAAATGTCAGTCTTCATTCCAATCCCAAAGAAAGGGAATGCCAAAGAATGCTCAATCTACCGCACAATTGCACTCATCTCACACGCTAGTAAAGTCATGCTCAAAATTCTCCAAGCCAGGCTTCAGCAATATGTGAACCATGAACTCCCAGATGTTCAAGCAGGTTTTAGAAAAGGCAGAGGCACCAGAGATCAAATTGCCAACATCCGCGGGATCATGGAGAAAGCAAGAGATTTCCAGAAGAACATCTATTTATGCTTCATTGACTATGCCAAAGTCTTTGACTGTGTGGATCACAATAAACTGTGGAAACTTCTGAAAGAGATGGGAATACCAGACCACCTGACCTGCCTCTTGAGAAACCTGTATGCAGGTCAGGAAGCAACAGTCAGAACTGGACATGGAGCAACAGACTGGTTCCAAATAGGAAAAGGAGTGCGTCAAGGCTGTATATTGTCACCTTGCTTATTTAACTTATATGCAGAGTACATCATGAGGAATGCTGGGCTGGAAGAAGCACAAGCTGGAATCAAGATTGCTGGGAGAAATATCAGTAACCTCAGATATGCTGATGACACTACCCTTATGGCAGAAAGTGAAGAGGAACTCAACATCCTCTTGATGAAAGTGAAGGAGGAGAGTGAAAAGATTGGCTTGAAGCTCAACATTCAGAAAACAAAGATCATGGCCTCTGTTCCCATCACTTCATGGGAAATAGATGGAAAAACAGTGGACACAGTGTCAGACTTTATTTTTTTGGGCTCCAAAATCACTACGGATGCTGATTGCAGCCATGAAATTAAAAGACGCTTACTCCTTGGAAGGAAAGTTATGACCAACCTTGATAATATATTAAAAAGCAGAGACATTACTTTTCTAACAAAGGTCCGTCTAGTCAAGGCAATGGTTTTTCCCGTGGTCATGTATGGATGTGAGATTTGGACTGTGAAGAAAGCTGATCGCCGAAGAATTGATGCTTTTGAACTGTGGTGTTGGAGAAGACTCTTGAGAGTCCCTTGTACGGCAAGGAGATCCAACCAGTCCATTCTAAGGGAGATCGATCCTGGGTGTTCATTGGAAGGACTGATGCTAAAGCTGAAACTGCAATACTTGGCCACCTCATGCGAAGAGTTGACTCACTTGAAAAGACTCTGATGCTGGGAAAGTTTGGGGGCAGGAGGAGAAGGGGACGACCGAGAATGAGATGGCTGGATGGCATCACTGACTCTGTGGACATGAGTTTGAGTGAACTCCGGGAGTTGGTGATGGACAGGGAGGCTGCTGTGATTCATGGGGTCACGGAGAGTCGGACACGACTGAGCGACTGAACTGATCTGAACTGAGGCAATAGGTGGGCATAAAAGCAAGAATGAGGTTGAGGAAAAGTTATGTTCCATTTATTGAGGCAATGCTTTGTTTACTTTCACTTTGCTGCTGCTACTGCTGCTAAGTCACTTCAGTCGTGTCCCACTCTGTGCGACCCAATAGACAGCAACCCACCAGGATCCCCCATCCCTGGGATTCTCCAGGCAAGAACACTGGAGTCGGTTGCCATTTACTTCTCCAATTCATGAAAGTGAAAAGTGAAAGTGAAGTCGCTCAGTCATATCTGACTCTTAGCGACCCCATGGACCTCAGACTACCAGGCTCCTCCATCCATTGGATTTTCCAGGCAAGAGTACTGGATTGGGGCTGCCATTGCCTTCTCAGTTATTAAAAAAAAAAAAGAAAAGAAAAAACTTTCTACTGATAAATTAAGTTACAGTTGTTAAATAATTTGCCCAAATTCTGTGACTAAAATTGGTGTCAGTGAGATTCAAACCTAAATGCTCCTTCCACCAGAGCCATTCCTCTTAACCAAGAGCTGTGAACTGTCAGAAGCTGAAAGTGTGATCTGGAACACAGTAGATCAGAATCAAGCTGATGAAACCAGTTCAAAGGTGTATGAGAATAGAGTTGGGAGGGGAAAGAGAAGCACCATGTATACTTCAGGCATAGAGTCTGGGAGGGTAGAGGAGAGGCAAATTGTTAACATGGAGAGTTTCTGGAACATTAAATAGCTCTTCTTGCAGGTTAACATCTGCTAAGAATTTTTCTTTTATATAGTCATGGTTTAAATTATTAATGTGATTCTGATACTGTGATTGCGAGTTATTAAAAATAGAATTTGGGAGCGTAGGGAAAAAATATAGTCTTTACCTGAATGGGAAGTATCAAGGTAGCTTTTTATACTAACGATAAAGATTTTTTGTGGGTGTGGAGAGAGAGGAGGAGGGAAATGGGCGGAGACTATAGCAAGCAATGGTATTGTAGCTTTTGGATTTTAAGAAAGAATATTTGTAGTCATCTGAAAAAGATTTCAGAATGAAATCTTTGTATGGATGAGATTGCATTCTGTACCTTCCCATATTCATCAGGTTCTAGTTTCATTTCTTATTTCCTTTGAAGAATGTGATGATGGGACAGTATCCATAATATCATATGAATCTGTGCCTGGCACATTAAAAATATTGTAATGATGAGACTCTCCAAAACGTATTTTATTGAATATAGAAATGCTTGCATGTTTCAGTGTGTATGATAAGTCAATGTAGGAAGAGATAAATAGATATCTTTCATTATGAGATTATGGTTCCATAGTGGTTACCCTGGATCAGTCCTAAGAAGCTTCCATATGTTGTTTGTATTGAAGTGCTTGTTTACATTTCATAGCAATGATTTTTGTTATTGTTACCTTTTTAAAACTCTGAAATATTCCATGTTTTAGCATGATACTTCTTTCACTCCTAGGAGCACTATCTGGATTATTTACCTATGCACATCCCTGAATATTTTAGAAATGGCAATTCTGCTACTGGTGATCACTATCAGTACATTCTTGCAGTGAAGATATAAATTTCCCAATACTGTTTGTAGATTCCTGCATTAAGAATCAAATGATGAGGAAGATAGACACGCTCTGTGTATCCTACCTCTGTTATATTTATTTGTCTTTATTGGACTCAAAGTTGATGTTCAACTAAGCCAAATAATTGACTGTGTTTAATTGGAGGAGGTCTATAATCACAGGTGGCACACTGGTAAAGGAACACATGTACACCCGGGGCAGATTCATGTCAATGTATTACAAAACCAATAAAATAATGTAAAGTAATTAGCCTCCAATTAAAATAAATGAATTAAAAAAAAAAAAGAATCTGCCTGCCAGTGCAGGAAATGCAAGAGAGGTGGGTTCAATCCCTGGGTCAGGAAGATCCCTTGGAGTAGAAAATGGCAATCTACTCCAATATTCTTGCCTTGAAAATTCCATGGACAGAGGAGCTTGGCAAGCTACAATCCATGGGATCCCAAAGAGTCAGACATGAGTGAGCACACATGCACATAATCACTCAGTTCAGTTCATTCACTCAGTCGTGCCTGACTGTTTGTGACCCCGTGAACGGCAGTACTCCAGGCCTCCCTGTCCATCACCAACTCCCAGAGTCCACCCAAACCCATGTCCATTGAGTCTGTGATGTCATCCAACCATCTCATCCTCTGTCGTCCCCTTCTTCTCCTGCCTTCAATCTTTCCCAGCATCAGGATCTTTCCCAATGAGTCAGTTCTTCGCATCAGGTGGCCAAAATCCTGGAGCTTCAGCTTCAACATCAGTCCTTCCTATGAACACCCAGGACAGATCTCCTTTAGGACGGACAGGTTGGATCTCCTTGCAGTCCAAGGGTTATATATAATGTCAATTATCCATATAGGTGTGAGCTTCCCTGGTGGTTCAGATGGCAAAGAATCTGACTGCAATGTGGGAGACCTGAGTTTGATCCCTGGGTTGGGATGATCCCCTGCAGGAGGACATGGAAACCCACTCAAATATTCTTGCCTGGAGAATCCCATGGACCGAGGAGCCTGGTGGGCTACAGTCCATGGGGTTGGACTCTAGAGTCAGACACAACTGAGCGAATAAGCACAGCACAGTATCTGTATAGGTATAGATTGTGGCTGAAACTATCCTATGAATTGACTAATACAGTGTGCCTCAAAGAGTGGGCTCCTTGGGCTATCTGCATTAGGATCCCCTGAGATGCTTAATAAAAATGCCCAAATGTCTGAGGCAATGCTTGGAATTTGCTTATTAACAAGCTCTCCATTTGATCCTATTACACCTCAATAACTATGATACTTCTGCTGCTGCTGCTGCTAAGACTCTTCAGTTGTGTCCGACTCTGTGCGACCCCATAGACAGCAGCCCACCAGGCTTCCCCGTCCCCGAGATTCTCCAGGAAAGAAAACTGGAGTGGATTGCCATTTCCTTTTCCAACGCATGAAAGTGAAAAGTGAAAGTGAAGTTGCTCAGTCGTGTCCGACTCTTAGCGACCCCATGGACTGCAGCCCACCAGGCTCCTCTGTCCATGGGATTTTCCAGGCAAGAGTACTGGAGTGGGTTGCCATTTCCTTCTCTCAACTATGATACTAGGCAACATTTATCGAGTACTTATTACACCAGGCAGTATGTTAAGCACGATATATATCACCATATCAGGGACTTCCCTGATGGCTCAGTGGTAAACGATCTACCTGCAATGCAGGAGACTTGGGTTTGATCCCTGGGTCAGGAATATATCCTGGAAGAAATGGTATCCTGCTCCAGTATTCTTGCCTGAAAATTCCATGGATGGAGAATCCTGGTGCCCTATAGTCCAAAGGGTAAAAAAGTTGAATATGACTGAGCGACTAAGAGTGTGTATACATACATACATACATATATATATATATATATATATATATACACACATACATACATATATATATTATATATATATATATAATTCTCATAACAACCTTGATATAGGGTCTTTTTGTTGCTATTAGGAGAGGACCCTAAAGCACAGAGACATTAAGAAACTTTTAGAACCACAAGTGATCCTATTTGAATGGAGCAGAATATACCACTCTAAAATATGCCATTTTTGTGTATTGTTTCTTTTGAATTAAAGTTACTTAAAAAGCAGCCATTGCAAGAGAGACACTATGACACTACTTTGTCCTTCTGAAAGCAGGAAATAAATCTCCAATGTGAAAGGTAGCTTCCCTGTACCAGGACGGTAGAAGGCATTCTTCTCACCAGATACAGGAGACTGTATAAGCAAAAAACCATTGCTGTTTCATCGCTAATATAATATCTGAAGCCCAAATTTGTTTGTCTTGGCAGTTCTTTACAGCTTCATTTTTTTCTTTGTCTAAAACGTGTTTAATCCACCTGCTTTGGGCACTTACTTGAATCACATATTTCTGTGAACTCACTTGTACATGTGAAACTAAATTGGTTTTACTCTTGTTTAATTTTGGCTGCACTGGGTCTTCATTGTGGTGCATGGCTTTTCTGTAGTTTTATCCTGCATGAACTTCTCTAGTTGTGGCACCAGGGCTACTAGTTGCGGTGCACGGGCTTAGTTGCCCTGCAGCATGTGGGATCTTAGTTCCATGACGGGTAATCAAACCTGCTTCTCCTGCATTGGAAGGTGGCTTCTCAACCATTCGACCACAGAGAAGTCCCAGACTGCTGATTCTTAACTATTGATATTTTAAAACAGTAGAGTGTAATAGAAGTGACACTTCATTCTGTAGCTCTGTGACCTTGGGAAGACAGTTGATTTGAGGATCAGAGATGAATTCACAAATGATATATGTGAGGCTGATCCCTATAGCTTAGGTCACTTTCTCAGTCCATCTGGATACAGCATGCAGAAGAGGAAGTGTTCAGCTTCTTTCCCTTTGCATATACAGGAGACTAGTACAACATTTTAATGTGTCATGTTAACAAAGAACACATGTTTAAATGGAAGCAGATTTGATGAAAGAATGGAAAGAATAGTCGTTCAGTCATATCTGATGAAAGAATCATTACCATGCTTGCTAATCTCTCTCATAAGTATAGATTTCACTAAAGAGAAAGTCATGGAAAAAATGATTCTAAGGGTAAATAAAATCATTTGATGATGTGCTCTTTATTTTAACGAATAAAAGCTTTAATTGCACAATAATGTGTGAATTATTGAGTTGTCACTTATTTATTCTTGTAGTATCTTCATAAAAATAATTCTCTATATGTGCTGATCAGACACTGGAGATCCTTAGAAATGTTTTAGGATTTGTTATATGGATAATTATTTAATTTAGAAATATTAAATCAAAAAGATTATACTCTACCAAGATTGTTAGTGGTTGGGAAATTAAATGCACTAAGAAATGAAAGCCATTTTGTCTTAATAAGCATAACAGGTAAGAATCAATGACACAGTAGTGTGAACTTCAAAAAAGAAATTGAAGTATACTCAGTAGAAATAAAATCTATTTGCTGTGTATGAAAATATTATTTTGATGAATGATTCAACAAGGTCCATTTTGGATGAGTAAAACTATTTAAGGGAGTGAAATCCCTTGTATATAATTAAAATTATTATATAAACTTAACATCATATAAAGGCACGCTTATGCATCAAAACCAGAGATTAATTTTCATTCTTGACATTTGGAATTAAGAATTGATTTATAGTAACTGTTATAAAGGAAACCATCAGTTCAGTTCAGTCGCTCAGTGGAGTCCGACTCTTTGCAACCCCATAGACTGCTGAACGACAGGCCTCCCTGTCCATCACCAACTCCCAGAGTTTACTCAAACTCAAGTCCATTTAGTCGGTGATGCCATCCAGCTATCTAATCCTCTGTCATACCCTTCTCTTCCTGCCCTCAAACTTTTCCAGCATCAGGGTCTTTTCAGATGAGTCAGTACTTTGCATCAGGTGGCCAAAGTATTGGAGTTTCAACTTCAGCATCAGTCCCTCCAATGACTATTCAGGACTGATTTACTTTAGGATGGACTGGTTGGATTTCATTGCATTCCGAGGGACTCTCAAGTGTCTTCTCCAATACCACAGTTCAAAAGCATCAATTCTTTGGCACTCAGCTTTATTTATAGTCCAAACTTTCTTTATAGTCCAACTCTCACACTCGTGCATGACTACTGGAAAAACCATAGTTCTGACTAGACAGACCTATGTTGGCAAAGAAATGTCTCTGCTTTTCAATATGCTGTCTAGGTTGGTCATAGCTTTTCTTCCAAGGAGCAAGCATCTTTTAATTTCATGGCTGCAGTCACCATCTGCAGTGATTTTAAAGCTCCCAAAAATAAAGTCTGGCACTGTTTCCATTGTTTCCCCATCTATTTGCTATGAAGTGATGGCACCAGATGCAATGATCTTAGTTTTCTGAATGTTGAGTTTTAAGCCAACTTATTCACTCTCCTCTTTCACTTTCATCAAGAGGCTCTTAGTTCCTCTTCACTTTCTGCCATAAAGGTGGTGTCATCTGCATATCTGAAGTTATTGATATTTCTCCCGGCAATCTTAATTCCAGCTTGTGCTTCATCCAGTCCAGCGTTTCTCATGATGTACTCTGCATATAAGTAAATAAGTAGGGTGACAATATACAGCCTTGACATGCTCCTTTCTTGATTTAGAACAAGTCTGTTGTTCCATGTCCACTTCTAAATGTTGCTTGCTTACGTCCATATAGATTTCTCAGGAGGCAGGTCAGATAAACTGATATTCCCAACTTTTAAAAAATTTTCCACAGTTTGTTGTGATCCAAACAGTCAAAGGCTTTGGCATAGTCAATAAAGCAGAAGTAGATGTTTCACTGAAACTCTCTTGGTTTCTTGCTGATCCAAGAGATGTTGGCAATTTGATCTCTGGTGCCTCAGCCTTTTCTAAAACCTGCTTGAACATCTGGGAGTTCACGGTTCACATATTGCTGAAGCCTGGCTTGGAGAATTTTGAGCATGACTTTATTAGCGTGTGAGATGAGTGCAGTTGTGCAGTAGTTTGAGCATTCTTTGGCATTGCCTTTCTTTGGGATTGGAATGAAAACTGACTTTTTCCAGCCCCATGGCCACTGCTGAGTTTTCCAGATTTGCTCGCATATTGAGTGGAGCACTTTCACAGCATCATCTTTCAGGATTTGAAATAGCTCAACTGGAATTCCATCACCTCCACTAGCTTTGTTCATCGTGATGCTTCCTAAGGCTCTCTTGACTTTACTTTCCAGGATGTCTGGCTCTTGTGAGTGATCACACCAATGTGATTATCTGGGTCATTAAGATTTTTTTGGTATAGTTCTTCTGTGTATTCTTGCCACCTGTTCTTAATATTTTCTGTTTCTGTTAGGTCCATACCATTTCTGTCCTTTATTGTACCCATCTTTGCATGATGTGTTCCCTTGGTAGTTCTAATTTTCTTGAAGAGATCTCTAGTCGTTCCCAATCTATTGTTTTCAACTGAGGAAGGATTTCTTATCTCTCCTGGCTATTCTTTGGATCTCTGCATTCAAATGGGTATATCTTTCCTTCTCTCCTTTGCCTTTCACTTCTCTTCTTTTCACAGCTATTTGTAAGGACTCCACAGACAGCCATTTGCCTTATTTCATTTATTTTTCTTGGGGATGGTCTTGATCCCTGCCTTCTGAACAATGTCATGAACCTCCGTCCATAATTCTTCAGGTAGTCTGTCTATCAGATCCAATCCCTTGCATCTATTTGTCACTTCCACTATATACTCTTAAGGGATTTGATTTAGGTCGTACCTGGTCTAGTGGTTTTCCCTGCTTTCTTCAATTTAAGTCTGTGTTTGTCAATAAGGAGTTCATGATCTGAGCACAGTCAGCTCCTGTCTTGTTTTTTGTTTTTTCTTTTTCATTATTATTTTTTTTAGGAGGCTAATTATTTTACAATATTATATTGGTTGGTTTTGCCATACATTGACATGAATCCGCCCCGGGTGTACATGAGTTCCCTTTCCTGAACAGCCCTCCCACCTTCCTCCTCCCCTTATCCTCCCTCTGGGTCATCCCCGCATATCAGCCCCGAGCATCCTGTAACATGCATCGACCCTGAACTGGCGATTCCTTTCACGTATGGTAATATACATGTTTCAGTGCTATTCTCCCAAATCATCCCACCCTCACCCTCTCCCACAGAGTCCCAAAGACTGTTCTATACATCTGTGTCTCTTTTGCTGTCTCGTATACAGGGTTATCATTTGCATCTTTATATATTCCATATATATGCGTTAGTATACTGTATTGGTGTTTTTCTTTGTGGCTTACTTCACTCTGTATAATAGGCTCTAGTTTCATCCATCTCATTAGAACTGATTCAAAGGCATTCTTTTTAATGCCTGAGTAATACTCCATTGTGTATATGTACCAAAGCTTTCTTATCCATTCGTCTGCAGATGGACATCTAGGTTGCTTCCATGTCCTGGCTATTATAAATAGTGCTTCAATGAACATTAGAGTACATCTGTCTCTTTCAATTCTGGTTTCCTCAGTGTGTATGCCCAGGAGTGCAATTGCTCGATCATTTGGCAGTTCTATTTCCAGTTTTTTGAGGAATCTCCACACTGTTCTCCATAGTGGCTGTACTAGTTTGCATTCCCACCAACAGTGTAAGAGGGTTCCCTTTTCTCCACACCCTCTCCAGCATTTATTGCATGTAGACTTCTGGATAGCAGCCATTCTGACTGGTGTGAAATGGTATCTTATTGTGGTTTTGATTTGCATTTCTCTGATTATGAGGGAATAGATGGAAAAACAGTGGAAACAGTGTCAGACTTTGTTTTTTTTGGGCTCCAAAATCACTGCAGATGCTGATTGCAGCCATGAAATTAAAAGACGCTTGCTCCTTGGAAGGAAAGTTATGACCAACCTTGATAGCATATTAAAAAGCAGAGACATTACTTTGCCAACCAAGGTCCGTCTAGTCAAGGCAATGGTTTTTCCCATGGTCATGTATGGATGTGAGAGTTGGACTGTGAAGAAAGCTGATCACCGAAGAATCGATGCTTTTGAACTGTGGTGTTGGAGAAGACTCTTGAGAGTCCCTTATACTGCAAGGAGATCCAACCAGTCCATTCTAAAGGAGATCAATCCTGGATGTTCATTGGAGAGACTGATGCTAAAGCTGAAACTCCAATACTTTGGCCACCTCATGCGACGAGTTGACTCACTGGAAAAGACTCTGATGCTGGGAAAGGTTGGGGGCAGGAGGAGAAGGGGACGACGGAGAATGAGATGGCTGGATGGCATCACCGACTCTGTGGACATGAGTTTGAGTGTACTCCGGGAGTTGGTGATGGACAGGGAGGCCTGGCGTGCTGTGATTCATGGGGTCACGGAGAGTCGGACACGACTGAGCGACTGAACTGAACTGAACTGAACTGCTCCACTGTTTTGGATATTCCACAGTTTGTTCTCTTGTTGATGGACTTTTAGGTTCTTTCAAATTTTTTTAATGTATTTTTAATAGCTCTACCAGAAAAAGAAAAATGTAGGGATGTTCTCTACAAATGTATGAAGTGTTTATCTAATTTTATACCTAATATTGATATTGTTCAATCAAAGGGTATATCTATCATCACATTTGCTAGATATGGCCAAGTTGTCATCCAGATAATGTACAGATATTCTTTGTTTTTTGATGGGGTTGCATCCTCATAAATTCATCATAGGTTGAAAATATTGTACGTTGAAGATGCAGGTAATACACCTAACCTACAAAACTTCATAGTTGACCTGATTTACCTTGAAAGTGCTCAGAACACTTACATGAGCCTACAGTTGGGAAAAATCATCCAGCATAAAGCCTGTTTTATAGTAAAGTATTGAATGTCCCATATAATTTTTTGAACACTCTACTGAAAGTGAAAAACAGAATGATTATATGGGTTCAGAAAGGCCTAAGTATATCGATTTATTTCCCCTTGTGGTCATGAGGCTCAATGGGAGCTGCTGCTCCCTGCTGTTACCCAGCATCACAAAAGAGTATGGTACTGCATACTGCTAGCGTGGGAAAAGATAAAAATTCAAAGTACAGTTTCTACTGAATGCTCATCACTTTTGCACCATCATAAAGTCAAAGTTCGTAAGTTGAAGCATCATATGTTGGAGACTGCTGTACATGCAGTTATTTATATTTGCATCAGGTTATGTCCTTTTGTACAGTTCATGATATTCTCATGGCAATTATACTGGGGTCGTTTGCCATTCCCACCCCCACAGGATCACGTTCTGTCAGAACTCTCTTTTATGACCTGTCTGTCTTGGGTAGCCCAACATGGCATGGCTCATAGCTTCATTGAGTTATGCAAGCCTCTTCACCATAACAAGCCAGTGATCCACCAAGTGCATAAAACTAGAAGAAAACAACAGAAGGGGAAAGAATCTCCTCAGGAAAATTAGAAATATCAAGGGAACATTTTGTCTGAAGATGGGCACAAGTAAGGACAGAAATGGTTAGAGTTTTAGTAGATGCTGAAGAGATCAAGAAGAGATGGAAAGAATACACGGAAGAGCTGTATAAAAAAGATCTTAATGAACCAGATTACTATGATGATGTGATTAGTCACCCAGAACCAGACATTCTGGAGTGTGAAGACAAGTGGCCTTAGGAAGAACTGCTGTTAATAAAGCTAGTGGAGGTGATGGAATTCCAGTTCAGTTCATTTCAGTCGCTGAATCGTGTCCGACTCTCCGCAACCCCATGAATCACAGAACGCCAGGCGTCCCTGTCCATCACCAACTCCCGGAGTTCACTCAAACTCATGACCACAGAGTCGGTGATGCCATCCAGCCATCTCATTCTCGGTCGTCCCCTTCTCCTCCTGCCCCCAACCTTTCCCAGCATCAGAGTTTTTTCCAGTGAGTCAACTCATCGCATGAGGTGGCCAAAGTATTGCAGTTTCAGCTTTAGCATCAGTCCTTCCAAAGAACACCCAGGATTGATCTCCTTTAGAATGGACTGGTTGGATCTCCTTGCAGTCCAAGGGACTCTCGAGAGTCTTCTCCAACACCACAGTTCAAAAGGATCAATTCTTTGGCGATCAGCTTTCTTCACAGTCCAACTCTCACATCCATACATGACCACGGGAAAAACCATTGCCTTGACTAGATGGACCTTGGTGGGCAAAGTAATGTCTTTGCTTTTTAATATACTATCAAGGTTGGTCATAACTTTCCTTCCTAGGAGTAAGCGTCTTTTAATTTCATGGCTGCAATCAGAATCTGCAGTGATTTTGGACCCCAAAAAATAAAGTCTGACACTGTTCCCACTGTTTTTCCATCTATTTCCCATGAAGTGATGGGACCAGATGCCATGATCTTTGTTTTCTGAATATTGAGCTTCAAGCCAACCTTTTCAGTCTCCTCTTTCACTTTCATCAAGAGGCTTTTGAGTTCCTCTTCACTTTCTGCCATAAGGGTAGTGTCATCTGCATATCTGAGGTTATTGATATTTCTCCCAGAAATCTTGATTCCAGCTTGTGCTTCTTCCAGCCCAGTGTTCCTCATGATGTCCTCTGCATATAAGTTAAATAAGCAAGGTGACAATAAACAGCCTTGACCTACTCCTTTTCCTATTTGGAACTATTCTGTTGTCCCATGTACAGTTCTGACTGTTGCTTCCTGACCTGCATACAGGTTTCTCAAGAGGCAGGTCAGGTGGTCTGGTATTTCCATCTCTTTCAGAATTTTTCAGTTTATTGTGATCCACACAGTCAAAGGCTTTGGCATAGTCAGTGAAGAAGAAATAGATGTTTCTCTGGAACTCTCTTGTTTTCTCCATGATCCAGCGGATTTTGGCAATTTGATCTCTGGTGCCTCTGACTTTTCTAAAACCTGCTTGAACATCTGGGAGTTCACGGTTCGCATATTGCTGAAGCCTGGCTTGGAGAATTTTGAGCATGACTTTGCTAGCGTGTGAGATGAGTGCAGTTGAGCAGTAGTTTGAGCATTCTTTGGCATTGCCTTTCTTTGGGATTGGAATGAAGACTGACCTTTTCCAGTCCTGTGGCCTCTGCTGATTTTTCCAAATTTGCTGGCATACTGAGTGCAACACTTTCACAGCATCATCTTTCAAGATTTGAAATAGCTCAACTGGAATTCCATCACCTCCACTAGCTTTGTTCGTAGTGATGCTTTCTAAGGCCCACTTGACTTCACATTCCAAGATGTCTGGCTCTAGGTCATTGACCACGTTATCGTGACTATCTTGGTCGTGAGGATCTTTTTGTACAGTTCTTCTGTGTATTCTTGCCACCTCTTCTTAATATCTCCTGCTTCTGTTAGGTCCATACCATTTCTGTCCTTTATCGAGCCCATCTTTGCATGAAATGTTCCTTGGAATCTCTAAATTTCTGGAAGAGTTCTCTTGCTTTACCTATTCTGTTGTTTTCCTCTATTTCTTTGCATTGATCCCTGACTAAGGCTTTCTTATCTCTCCTTGCTATTATTTGGAACTCTGCATTCAGATGCTTATATCTTTCCTTTTCTCCTTTGTTCTTCACTTCTCTTCTTTTCACAGCTATTTGTAAGGCCTCCTCAGACAGCCATTTTGCTTTTTTGCATTTCTTTTCCATGGGGATGGTCTTGGTCCCTGTCTCCTGTACAATGTCACGAACCTCCATCCATAGTTCATCAGGCACTCTATGAGAGACGCCAGCCCCGGTGTCGCAGATGCTAGAGACGCTGGCCCCAGCTGCATAGACTCGTCTGGCCCCAGCACAACTGACCACGCAAAGAGCCGCGGCTGTGAGGAGCTACCCCACGCCTGAGCCCAGGGCAGTCGGCTGAGAGAAGCTACCCAACGTCCAATAGGCTGTGGCTGTGCGGGCAAAGGAGGGCCGAGAGGAGCTACTCCACTTTCAAGGTTAGGAGGGGCGGCCTTGAGGAGATACCCCTCATCCAAGGTAAGGTGCAGTGGCTGCCCTTTCTTGGAGCAGCTGTGAAGAGATATCCCACACCCAATGTAAGAGAAACCCAAATAAGACTGTAGGTATTGCGAGGGGGCATCAGAGGGCAGACACACTGAAATCATAATCACAGGAATGTAGTCGATCTGATCACATGGACCACACCCGAATGTGGTCCACTGGAGGAGGGAATGGCAAACCACTTTAGTATACTTGCCTTGAGAACCCCGTGAACAGTATCAAAGGACAAAATGATAGGATACTGAATGAGGAATTCCTCAGGTCGGTATGTGCCCAGTATGCTACTGGAGATCAATGGAGAAATAGCTCTAGAAGGAATGAAGGGATGGAGCGAAAGGAAAACCAATACCCAGTTGTGGATGTGACCAGGGATAGAAGAAAGGTCCGGTGCTGTAAAGAGCAATATTGCATAAGAACCTGGAATGTTAGGTCCATGAATCAAGGCAAATGGGAAGTGGTCAAATAGGAGATGGCAAGAGTGAACATAGACATTCTAGGAATCAGTGAACTAAAATGGACTGGAATGGGTGAATTTAACTCAGATGACCATTATATCTACTACTGTGGGCAGGAATGCCTTAGAAGAAATGGAGCAACCATCATGGTCAACAAAAGAGTCCGAAATGCAGTACTTGGATGCAATCTTAAAAATGACAGAATGATTTCTGTTTGTTTCCAAGGCTAACCATTCAATATTACAGTAATCCAAGCCTATGCCCCAGCCAGTAACGCTGAAGAAGCCAAAGTTGAGCGGTTCTATGAAGACCTACAAGACCTTTTAGAACTAACACCCAAAAGAGATGTCCTTTTCTTTATAGGGGCCTGGAATGCAAAAGTAGGAAGTCAAGAAACACCTGGAGTAACAGGCAAATTTGGCCTTGGAGCATGGAAAGAAGCAGGGCAAAGTCTAATAGAGTTTTGCCAAGAGAACGCACTGGTCATAGCAAACACCCTCTTCCAACAACACAAGAGAAGACTCTACACATGGACATCACCAAATGGTCAACACTGAAATCAGATTGATTATATTCTTTGCAGCCAAAGATGGAGAAACTCTATACAGTTAGCAAAAACAAGACCAGGAGCTGACTGTGGCTCAGATCATGAACACCTTATTGCCAAATTCAGACTGAAGTTGAAGAAAGTAGGGAAAACCACTAGACCATTCAGATATGACCTAAATCAAATCCCTTATGATTATACAGTGGAAGTGCGGAATTCCAGTAGAGTTATTCAAAACCCTAAAGGATGATGCCATCAAGGTGTTGCATTCAATATGTCAGCAATTCTGGGAGACCCACCAGTTGCTACAGGACTGAAAAAGTCAATTCCCAAGAAAGATAATACTAAAGATGTACTAACCATCAGACAATTGCACTCGTCTCCCATGCTAGTAAGGTCATGCTTAAAATCTTGCATTCTAGGCTTCAGCATCATCCAAACTAAGAACTTCTAGATGTTCAAGCTGGGTTTAGAAAAGGAAGAGGAAACAGAGATCACTTGAGGATCATAAAGAAAGCAAGGGAATTCCAGAGAAACATCTACTTCTGTTTCATTGACTATACTAAAACCTTTGCCTGTGTTGATCATAACAATTTATGTAAGGCTCTTAAAGAGCTGGGAATAGCATTCCATCTTACCCGTCTCCTGAGAAACCTGTATGCAGGTCAAGAAGCAACAGTTATAACCCTGTGTGGAACAACTGATTGGTTCAAGATTGAGAAAGGAGTGTGATAGGGCTGTCTGCTATCACCCTGTTTTACCAGTACACTGAGCATATCATGATGGTGACTGCAGCCATGAAATCAGACTATTACTCCTTGGCAGGAAAGCTATGACAAACCTAGACAGTATGTTGAAAAGCAGAGACATTACTCTCCCAACAAGGCTCTGTGGTCTTCCCAGTGGTCATGTACGGTTATGAAAGCTGGGCCATAAAGAAGGCAAAACGCCAAAGAATTGATGCCTTCAAACTGTGGTGCTGGAGAAGGCTCCTGAGAGTCTCTTGGACAGCAAAAAGATCAAACCAGTCAATCTTAAGAGAAATCAACTCTGAATACTTGTTGGAACGATTGATGCTGAAGCTAATTTTGGTCATCGGATGTGAAGAGCTGACTCAATGGAAAATTCCCTGATGCTGGGAAAGATTGAGGGCAGAAGGAGAAGAGGGACTCAGAGGATGAGGTGGCTGGATGGCATCATCGATGCAATGGACATGAACTTGGGCAAACTTCGGGAGATCGTGAGGGACAGGGAGGCCTGGCTTCATGCAGTCCATGGAGTCGCAAGGAGTCAGATACGACTGGGTGACTGAACAACAGCAACAGGTAGTGTATACGTGTTCCTTTTGCTATACAACTTTACTAGCAAGTTGTGGCTTTTCTTTACTTACTTGTTCTTAGAATATTTCACATAAAATAGAGATTCTTGTTCACATTTTTAAAAAAAATGTGTCTTTATTTTTTAATATATAAGTAATTTATTTATTTTTGACTGCATTAGATCTTAGTTGAAGCACACGGGCTCTTCCTTGCAGTGCATGAGCTTCTCTCTAGTTGTGGCACATGGACTCCAGAGTGTGTGGGCTCTAATTCTGGCACGCAGGGTCATAAGTTGCGGTGCATGGGTTTAGTTGTGGCATGTGGGCCAGTTGCCCTGTGGCATGTGGGATCTTAGTTCCCTCACCAGGAAATGAACCTGAGTCTCCTGCACTGGAAGGCGGGTTCACTTCATTATTCTTCAGTTCTGTTTCTGGGACATTACTGACCTCTTTTGTCTGTCTTAGCCATATCTTTTTATTTTCCACATTTTCCTGTTAAAGATATATTTACATGAATCTACTCCACCATCTTCACTGGAGACCCCCTTTGCTCTCTTTAGTGGTACAGATTATTTTCACATTTGAGACTTTATTAAGATGAGCAATTAGAAAACACAGAATAGTCAATATCTACAGTCAAGACTCTGCAGCAAGTTGATTAAAAGGAAGGAGAGTACAGAGTCATTTATGTAGATAATTGATCTAAGCATTGACAAATATGAGAATGAATTCAGGAAATGAAAGAGCAAAGATCATTTATGTTGTTAGCATAGTTAGGAGGTCCATGTCCCTATTTCCCAATAGAAATTAATATGAAGTCAATTCAGAATGATATAACTCTCCTAATCTCTGCATAGATGGTGATTCTAAAAATTCCCTTAGCCAGACTTAAAGAATATATCAACAGCCTGTAGAAGGACCATTCTGTCTGACCCACAGATAGGGACAGATGTGTGCAACTGAAATTCAGAATATATACCTAATAACTGATTGAAACATAGGCATCCATTTTTCTCTGGTGATTTGATTTTTTCCCTTTGAAAAAGTCGGAGATTTGTTTATTTAGAGTACTCCTCACTTTAGAATGGTCTGTTCTGTTGATCACTTTCGGAAAAAGTTCATCTTAATAATATTACCCTTAAATATGTAAACATGGTTTGTCTTTTTTTCTATCCCCATAAATTATTTATTTTATAACTGTAAGTTTATACCTCTTAATATCCCTCACTTATTTCACTCATCCCCTCACCCACCTTCCCTTTGGCAATCATCAGTTTGTTCCCTGTATCTGTTAGTTTGTTTCTGTTTTATTATATTTGTTTTGGTTTTTAGATTCCACATTATAAGTGAAATCATACAGTGTTTTTCTTCTTCTGACTTATTTCACTTAGCATAATACCCTCTAGGTTCATTCACCTTTTTGTAAATGGCCATATTTCATTCTATTTTGTGGCTTCCATTTGTGTGTGTGTATGTTTGTGTGTACCACATCTTTGCTATCCATTCATCTACCAGTGAACACTTAGATTACTTCCATATCTTCTCTATTATAAATAATGCTGTAATGGACATAGGTTTAGCATATAATTTTCTGTATTATATTTTTTTTCTTTGGAAAAATACCCATGAGGGGAATTGATGCATTATATGATTGTCCCTGTTGGCTCAGATGGTAAAGAATTCGCCTGCAAAGTTGGAGACCTGGGTTTGATCCTTGGGTTGGGAAGATCCCCTGGAGAAAGGAATGGCTACACATTCCAGTATTCTTGCCTGGAGAGTTCCATGGACAGAGGAGCCTAGTGGGCTACAGTCCATTGAGTTGCAAAGAGTCAGGTGTGGCTGAGCGACTAACAGTTTCACTTTCACACAGTAGTCTTATTTTTAATTTTTTGAGGAGTCTTTTACTGTTTTCTATACAGCTTCACTAATTTACACTCTGACCAATAAGGCACAAAGGTTGCCTTTTCTCTATTACTTCATCATCATGTATTATTTATTGTCTTTTTGATGATAGTCATTATAACAATTGCTAGGTAGTTTACCAGACTTTTATTTGAATTTGTCTGATGATTAGTGATATTGATAATTTTTTCATGTGCCTGTTAGCTATCTTCATGTCTTCTTTGGAAAAATGTCTATTCCTGTACTCTTTCCATTTTTCAACCCAATTGTGGTTGTTTATTTTTTGATGCTGGGCTGTGTGAGTTCTTTGTATATTTGGTATATTAACCCTTATTCAGAGGTATATTATTTTAGTTCAGTTCAGTCTCTTAGTTGTGTCCGAATCTTTGTGACCCTGTGGACTGCAGCATGCCAAGCTTCCCTTTCCATCACCAACTCCTGGAGCCTACTCAAACTCATGTCCATTGAATTCGGTGATGCCATCCAACCATCTAATCCTCTGTCGTCCCCTTCTCCTCCCACCTTCAATCTTTCCCAGTATCAGGATCTTTTCTTTACAAATATATTATCCCATTCAGTGGATTCTTTTTTTGTTGATGGATGCTTTTTGTTCAACAAAGTTTCATTTGTTTATTTCACTTTCAATTTCCTTGCCTAAGAAGATATGTCCAAAGAAGCACTGCTAAGACTGATGTCAAACACCTTACTGCTCATGTTCTTCTAGGAGTTTTATGGTTTCAGGTTTTTTGTTTTGGTCTTTAATCCATTTGAGTTTATTTTCGTATATTGTATGAACAAGTAGACCAGGTTGATTCTTTTGTTTTTTTAATTTTTTTAAATCTTGTCAGATTTAATATTAATTTTTAAAAAAAACACAATTTTAGGAATCTTTACTTAAAAACAACCTTATCTTAAAATGGAGTAACTTTGGTTTTACGAGCAGCAAGCAAAGTACAGAAGCAAAAATGCATTACAGGAGCATTAAGTTCTACACTAGGTCACAGCGTCTAATCTGAAATCATACCCATAATATCATTTTTCAGGATATCTGGGAAATAGTTACTGCCCAGGATGTCTGAACCATAGCTATTCTATTTGGACTTTTAATTGTACAAATAACAATAATAATAATAATAGCCAAAGCACATTTCACCATTAATGACGTCAGTGTTTTTCTAGGTATGAGAAGATGCAAGAATTGGAACTCATAAAACCTTTTTCTGAAAAGATCTAACTACCTGAAGGCCTCTTCTGCCAGTTTTTTTTTTATTTTTTTCCAGAGCACAGAGTGCCTCATTCCTGATTTTCACCCTGAACTTCTTTCAGGTGGTGTTGAAGGTCAGCAGCTTGCAATGGTCATGATGTAATCTTTGTAGAGGCAGCTGGCAAGTACCAACTTCCACTCAGCAGAGTCCCTTCATAGCCACATATCTGACCATGTGACACCATTTCATGGCCATTGTGTCCCGCGGTGCTGGGAAGGCTCATTCCCAGATCTAGGGAAGTGATGGGCCACTCAGTGTGCTAAAATTGGACCAGACCTTGCAAGTAGCAAAAGTCTCTGGACCACTGTCTTACTAGCCTCCTGGTCCAGGAAAATATTTCCTCTTGTTGCTTTTTCCCATACCCAGAGTCACATTGTTACAATTATTGATCTCATATGGAACTGTGAGTTCAGCATTATATCACAGGCTCAGAGAAACAAGTGACATAGAAAATAATATAGCCATCAGTTCAGTTCAGTCTCTCAGTCGTGTCCGACTCTTACCAACTCCATGAAACACAGCACACCAGGCCACCCTGTCCATCACCAACTCCCGGAGGTCACTCAAACTCATGTCCATCGAGTTGGTGATGCCATCCAGCCACCTCATTCTCTGTCTTCCCCTTCTCCTCCTACCCCCAATCGCTCCCAGAATCAGAGTCTTTTCCAGTGTGTCAACTCGTCGCATGAGGTGGCCAAAGTATTGGAGTTTCAGCTTTAGCATAAGTCCTTCCAATGAACACCCAGGATTGATCTCCTTTAGAATGGACTGGTTGGATCTCCTTGCAGTCCAAGGGACTCTCAAGAGTCTTCTCCAGCACCACAGTTCAAAAGCATCAATTCTTCGGCGATCAGCTTTCTTCACAGTCCAACTCTCACATCTATACATGACCACGGGAAAAACCATAGCCTTGACTAGACGGACCTTGGTTGGCAAAGTAATGTCCCTGCTCTTTAATATGCTATCTGGGCTGGTCATAAATTTCCTTCCAAGGAGCAAGCGTCTTTTAATTTCATGGCTGCAGTCAGCATCCGCAGTGATTTTTTAACCCAAAATATAAAGTCTGACACGGTTTCCACTGTTTCCCCATCTATTTCCCAAGAAGTGATGGGACCAGATGCCATGATCTTCGTTTTCTGAATGTTGAGCTTCAAGCCAACCTTTTCACTCTCCTCCTTCACTTTCATCAAGAGGATGTTGAGTTCCTCTTCACTTTCTGCCATAAGGGTAGTGTCATCTGCATATCTGAGGTTATTGATATTTCTCCCGGCAATCTTGATTCCAGCTTGTGCTTCTTCCAGCCCAGCGTTCCTCATGATGTACTCTGCATATAAGTTAAATAAGCAGGGCGACAATATACAACCTTGACGTACTCCCTTTCCTATTTGGAACCAGTCTGTTGTTCCATGTACAGTTCTAACTGTTGCTTCTTGACCTGCATACAGGTTTCTCAAGAGGCAGGTCAGGTGGTCTGGGATTCCCATCTCTTTCAGAAGTTTCCACAGTTTATTGTCATCCACACAGTCAAAGGCCTTGGCATAGTCAATGAAGCAGAAATAGATGTTATTCTGGAACTCTCTTGCTTTCTCCATAATCCAGAGGATGTTGGTAATTTGATCTCTGGTGCCTCTGCCTTTTCTAAAACCTGCTTGAACATCTGGAAGTTCACGATTTACATATTGCTGAAGCCTAGCTTGGAGAATTTTGAGCATGACTTTACTAGCGTGTGAGATGAGTGCAATTGTGCGGTAGTTTGAGCATTCTTTGGCATTGCCTTTCTTTGGGATTGGAATGAAGACTGATCTTTTCCAGTCCTGTGGCCATTGCTGAGTTTTCCAAATTTGCTGGCATATTGAGTGCAGCACTTTCACAGCATCGTCTTTCAGGTTTTGAAATAGCTCAATTGGAATTCCATCACCACTAGCAGTTATTAGTAAAATAAGAATTATATGTCAAGAACTTTCATTAGATAAAGCCTGGTATACCCCAAGTCACCTGACTTCATTCGTTAAAAGATTATCATCTGGTGTTAATCTCCTGGTTGTACATTATGGAACATCCGAGCTTTATCTGAAGATTGGTTACTGAGATCAGCCTTAGAAACTAACCTAGAGTGTCCTTTTTAATAACTTAATTAAACCTTTTAGCAGTATCACGTAACAAGGAACTGTCTCAGCAGTGAGTCTTAGTAAACACTAGACACTAACAAAACTAGAAACTTATTTTAACAATTTACAAAACTTAATATTCCGTGATTTTTCATTATGGAAGCCCTGTAACCAGGGAGGCTTTAACCCATCAAATAAAAAATGAGGTTTGTCAGGGAGCTGGGAAAAGCCAAGCAGCCATCTTGGATTTCCCATAGCCCTGACTCTGATTTCCACCTATTGTTTTTAATTTTCCAATTTAGAAGCAGACTGTTGCCATGGTTTAAGGACATTAGGATGGCACAAGTCTAACAGAGTTTTTGTATAAGCAGAATGAGCTTTTACATGTCTACAAACCTAACAGTTGGATTAATTTCTAAAACTAGCATTGGATCAGGCCTATGGCAGAAAAGCATTTGATTTATATGCAGAGGGCTAAGAAGTCAAGAAAACATTATAAATGATCATACGAATCAGGTCCAGCATCTTGGGCATACGAATCAGGTCCAGCATCTACCTCTGATGTT
Organism: Moschus berezovskii; assembly: GCF_049115385.1. Taxonomy (NCBI): domain Eukaryota; kingdom Metazoa; phylum Chordata; class Mammalia; order Artiodactyla; family Moschidae; genus Moschus; species Moschus berezovskii. Next base: position 84,224,681 of record NC_142488.1, on the reverse strand, counting down.
GTCGTCTTCTCATTCTGGCGTAGTGTAGTTTCTTCTGAAAAAAGTCCTTCCATCCAGGTTGGAGACAGTCCTTTATTCTTTTGCATGTAGCTGTCCAGTTTTCCCAACACTATTTACTGAAGAGGCTGTATTTTCCCCATTCTATATTCTTGCCTTCTTTGTATTAAATTAATAAGCCTCATAATTGTGGGTTCTTTCTGGGCTTTCTCTCTTTTTTTTTATTCTTTTCTTTATTTTTAAAATTTATTTTAATTGGAGGCTAATAACTTTACATCATTGTATTGGTTTTGCCATATATTGAAATGAATCTGCCCCAGGTGTACATGTGTTCCCCATCTTGAACGCCCCTCCCACCTCCCTCTCCATCCATGTATATTATCATGTGTGAAATGAATCGCCAGTCCAGGTTCAATGCATGATACAGGATGCTCGGGGTTGGTGTACTGGGATGAACCAGAGGGATGGGATGGGGTGGGCTTTCTCTTCTGTTCCATTGATCTGTACATCTGTTCTTCTGTCAATACCAGACTGTTATGATTATTGTAGTTTTTAAAAAAAATATAGTTTGAAATCAGCATGATTCTCTCAGCATTGTTGTTTCAGGAAGGGAAACTCATGTACACCGAGGGTGGATTCATGTCAATGTATGGCAAAACCAACCAATACAATATTGTAAAATAATTAGCCCTCAATAAGAAAAAAAAAAAAAAGGTCTCTTGTTTTCCCATTCTGTTGTTTTCCTCTATTTGTTTGCACTGATCGCTGAGGAAGGTTTTCTTATATCTCCTTGCTATTCTTTGGAATTCTGCATTCAGATGCTTATATCTTTCCTTTTCTCCTTTGCTTTTCGCTTCTTTTCTTTTCACAGCTATTTGTAAGGCCTCCTCAGACAGCCATTTTACTTTGTTTGCGTTTCTTTTCCATGGGGATGGTCTTGGTCCCTGTCTCCTGTACAATGTCACGAAACTCCGTCCAGAGTTCATCAGGCACTCTATCTATCAGATCTAGTCCCTTAAATCTATTTCTCACTTCCACTGTATAATCATAAGGGACTTAATTGAGGTCATATCTGAATGGTCTAGTGGTTTTCCCTACTTTCTTCAATTTAAGTCTGAATTTGGCAATAAGGAGTTCATGATCTGAGCCACAGTCAGTTCCTAGTCTTGTTTTTGCTAACTATATAGAGCTTCTCCATCTTTGGCTACAAAGAATATAATCAATCTGATTTCGGTGTTGACCATCTGGTGATGTCCATGTGTAGAGTCTTCTCTTGTGTTGTTAGAAGAGGGTATTTGCTATGACCAGTGCGTTCTCTTGGCAAAACTCTATTAGCCTTTGTCCTGCTTCATTCCCTGCTCCAAGGCCAAATTTGCCTGTTACTCCAGGTGTTTCTTGACTTCCTACTTTTGCATTCCCATCCCCTATAATGAAAAGGACATCTTTTTCGGGTGTTTGTTCTAAAAGGTCTTGTAGATCTTCAAAGAACCATTCAACTTCAGCTTATTCAGCATTACTGGTTGGGGCATAGGCTTGGATTACTGTAATATTGAATGGTTAGCCTTGGAAACAAACAGAAATCATTCTGTCATTTTTAAGATTGCGTCCAAGTACTGCATTTCGGACTCTTTCATTGACCATGATGGCTACTCCATTTTTTCTAAGGGATTCCTGCCCACAGTAGTAGATATAATGGTCATCTGAGTTAAATTCACCCATTTCAGTCCATTTTAGTTCACTGATTCCTAGAATGTCTACGTTCACTCTTGTCATCTCCTGTTTTACCACTTCCAATTTGGCTTGATTCATGGACCTAACATTCCAGGTTCCTATGCAGTATTGCTTTTTACAGCACCAGACCTTGCTGCTACCACCAGTCACATACACAACTGGGTACTGATTTTCCTTTGGCTCCATCCCTTCATTCTTTGTGGATTTATTTCTCCACTGATATCCAGTAGCATACTTGCTCAGCGATCAGTGCAAAGAAATAGAGGAAAACAACAGAATGGGAAAAATAAGAGATCTCGTTAAGAAGATTAGAGATACCAAGGGAATATTTCATGCAAAGATGGGCTCGATAAAGGACAGAAATGGTGTGGACCTAACAGAAGCAGAAGATATTAAGAAGAGGTGGCAAGAATACACAGAAGAACTGTACAAAAAAGATCTTCGCGACCAAGATAGTCACGATAACGTGATCACTAACCTAGAGCCAGAGATCTTGGATGTGAAGTCAAGTGGGCCTTAGAAAGCATCACTACGAACAAAGCTAGTGGAGGTGATGGAATTCCAGTTGAGCTATTTCAAATCTTGAAAGAAGATGCTGTGAAAGTGCTGCACTCAATATGCCAGCAAATTTGGAAAAATCAGCAGTGGCCACAGGACTGGAAAAGATCAGTCTTCATTCCAATCCCAAAGAAAAGCAATGCCAAATAATGCTCAAACTACCGCACAATTGCACTCATCTCACATGCTAGTAAAGTAATGCTCAAAATTCTCCAGGCTTCAGTAATAGTGAACCATGAACTTCCAGATGTCCAAGAAGGTTTTAGAAAAGGCAGAGGCACCAGAGTTCAAATTGCCAACATCTGCTGGATCGTGGAAAAAGCAAGAGAGTTCCAGAAAAACATCTATTTCTGCTTCATTGACTATGCCAAAGCCTTTGACTGTGTGGATCACAGTAAACTGTGTAACATTTTGAAAGAGATGGGAATCCCAGACCACCTGACCTGCCTCTTGAGAAACCTGTATGCAGGTCAGGAAGCAACAGTCAGAACTGGACATGGAACAACAGACTGGCTCCAAATAGGAAAGGGAGTACGTCAAGGTTGTATATTGTCACCCTGATTATTTAACTTATATGCAGAGTACATCATGAGGAATACTGGACTGGAAGAAGCACAAGCTGGAATCAACATTGCTGGGAGAAATGTCAGTCACCTCAGATATGCAGATGACACCACCTTTATGGCAGAAAGTGAAGAGGAACTCAAATTCTTCTTGATGAAAGTGAAAGAGGAGAGTGAAAAGGTTGGTTTGAAGCTCAACATTCAGAAAACAAAGATCATGGCATCTGGTCCCATCACTTCATGGGAAATAGATGGCGAAACAGTGGAAACAGTGTCAGACTTTATTTTTGGTGGCTCCAAAATCACTGCAGATGCTGATTGCAGCCATGAAATTAAAAGACGCTTGCTCCTTGGAGGGATAGTTATGACCAACCTAGACAGTATATTAAAGATCAGAGCCATTACTTTGCCAACAAAGGTCCGTCTAGTCAGGGCTGTTATTTTTCCAGTTGTCATTTATGTATGTGAGAGTTGGACTGTGAAGAAAGCTGATCGCCGAAGAATTGATGCTTTTGAACTGTGGTGTTGGAGAAGACTTTTGAGAGTCCCTTGTACTGCAAGGAGATCTAACCAATCCATTCTAAAAGAGATCAATCCCGGGTGTTTATTGGAAGGAGTGATGCTAAAGATGAAACTCCAATACTTTGGCCACCTCATGCGAAGAGTTGACTCACTGGAAATGACCCTGATGCTGGGAAGGATTCGGGGTGGGAGTAAATGGTGATGACAGAGAATTAGATGGCTGGATGGCATCACCGACTCGATGGACATGAGTTTGAGTGAACTCCGGGAGTTGGTGATGGACAGGAAGGCCTGACGTGCTGTGATTCATGGGGTTGTAAAGAGTCGGTCACGACTGAGCGACTGACCTGAACTGAATTGAAAAAAAAAAAAAAATTCCTTTGGTCATTTAGTTTCATTTGTGTTTCCCTACCAGTTTAAAATTATTTATTCGCCTCGTACTGTGAAAAATTTCGTTGGTTTTTGAATAGGGATCGCATTGAACCTATAGATTGCTTGGGTTATTGTCTGACTATTTGTGACTTCATGGAATGCAGCACACCAGCCTCCTCTGGACTATGCTATCTTCCAGCGTTCACTCAAGTTCATGTCCATTGAGTCGGTGATGCTATCCTCTGCTGCCCCCTTCTCCATTTGCCTTTAATCTTTCCCAGCTACAGGGTATTTTCCAGTCAGCTCTTTGCATCATGTAGCCAAAGTACTGGAGTTTCAGCTTCAACATCAGTCCTTCCAATGAATATTCAAGGTTGAATTCTTTTAGGATTGACTAGTTTCATCTCCTTACACTCCAAGGGGCTTGCCTTGGATAGTATTGTGATTTTGACAATATTAATTCTTGCAGTCCATGCATATGTTAGGTTTCTTATCTCCACTTTTAGTTCTTTTTCTGATGTTACGTCTTGTTCCTTTGTTTGGAACATTTTCTTATGTCTTCTCATTTTGTCCAATTTTCTGCATTTATTTCTTTGTGTTAGGTTGGATTCATTTCCTAATCTTGGAGAAGTAGTTCTATGTAGAAGACATCCTATGACTCCAGCAGCACACTAATCTCTTGTCACCAGAGCTTTATATTCCAAAAGTTCTCCCTATGTGGGCTGTGTATGTCCTTTGTTGTTGTGGGGCTGGCTAATATAGGCATTCTCATAGGCAAGACTGGCTCTGGCCTAGTTGGCTACAAGATTGTGCCTCATGTAGTGTGCAGTGACTGCCGTCCTGCTAGAAGGCAGAGTAGACTTCTCAGATGGCTGTCTGTGTAGCTCGGAGAGACTTGGAGTTGGTGGCCACTGGGAGGTGGAGCTGGTTCCCTATGTGGCTGTTTGCATGACACATGGGCCCAGGCTCAGAGCTGGTTATGGCCCCCTGCTTTATGGGATTGGGTCCTCTGGGTGGCTGGCTGCAGGGATTGGGTGAGGTGGGGTCATGCTGGCACACTGCCGGACAAACCTAGGTCCCAACATCTCACTGGCTGCTGGGTTGGTGTGGAGGGTCGAACCGGTGGTGGCCCACAAGTAGCTGGGGCCAGGTCACCAGATGGCTACCTACTTGAGCCTAAGCATCAACTTGCCAGCTGTTTTTGGGCAGGTAAGCACCAGTGCTAAAATGGTACAGGGAGGAATCCAATATGGTGCTTGCCAGCACCAGTGTCCTCCTGGTAGAACAAGTGCCTCGAAATGTCTGCTGATATGTCTATTTCCCCAAGAGGGTTCCCAGTTGCTTCCTGATTGTTCAGAAAGCTCTACAAGATCAGCAAGTGAGTCTGACTAGGCTCCTTTCAAATTACTGCCTCTGCACTGGGACTCAGGGTATGTGAGATTTTCTTGCCACTTTAAGTGTAGCCTCTGTTTCCAACAGACTTTTCACTCTTTTGTTTTCATACCCCACTGGCCTTTGAAGTCAGACATTCTGTGGTCTTATCTTCCTAGTACAAGACCCCTGAGCTGGAGAGCTTGATATAGGGCTTAGACCCCTCACTTTTTTCAGGAGAACCCCTGCAGTTGTGATTATCCTTCTCTTTGTGAGTTGCCTACCTCGGGGTGTGAGGCTCAACTGTATTGCATCTCCGTCTTTTTACTAGCCTCACTGTGATTTCTTCTTTATAACTTTAGTTATGGAAACTATTTTTTGCTGGTTGTTTTGTTGGATAGTTGCTCTGTTAATATCAATAGTTGTAATGTTGGTATGCCTGTGGGAAAATTTGAGCTCAGGACCTTCCTACTCAGCCATCTTGGCCACCACCCCCAGGTTGTTTTTCATTTTATTTGTGTCATTTTTATGTCTTTAAGCAATATTTTGTAGTTTTCAGGGGACAATTCTTTCACCTCGTTATTGAAATTTATTCAGAAATATTTTATTAATATTGATGCTAGTGATTTTTAAAAATTTCCTTTTCAGATATTTTTCATTGTTAGTATGAGAAATGCAACTGATATTTGTCTTTTGACTTTGTGTCTTGTAACTTTGCTGAATTTATTTGTTATATTTGTGTGTGTGTGTATAATTTTTAGGAATTTTCTACTTATAAGATCATGTCATCTGTAATCAGAATTTTACTGTTTCCTTTCCAATTTGAATGACTTTTTGTTCCTTTTCTTGGCTAGAAAGTCCATTATTATGTTGAACAGAAGTGGTGAAAGTGGTCATCTTTGTCTTGCTCCTGATGTTAGAGGAAAAGCTTGCTTTCTTTCACCTTTGAGTATATTGATAACTTTGGGTTTTTCATATGTGGCCTTTATTATATTGGAAAAGTAATATTCTTAGTTTACTTATTTATTTATTTTTTTTATCATGAATAGGTATTGGAAAGGAAAGTGAAGTTGCTCAGTCGTGTCTGACTCTCTGTGACCCCATGGACTATAGCCTACCAGGCTCCTCCATCCATGAAATTTTGCAGGCAAAATTACTGGAGGGGGTTGCCATTTCCTTCTCCAGGGGATCTTCCTGACCCAGGGACTGAACCCAGGTCTCCCGCATTGCAAGAAGACAGTTTACCGTCTGAGCCACCAATGTTTTTTTGCACCAATTGTGATAATCATGATTTTTTTCTTGAATTTTTTTACTGTAGTATTTTTCTGTGTTGAATTATCCTTGCATTTCAACGATTATTCTCACTTGATCATGATATATAATCCTTTTAACATACTGCTTAATTATTTGCTAATATATAGTTGAGAAGTTTTACATCAGTATTCATGTGGGATGTTAGTCATGTGGGATGTTAGTCATGTGGGATGTTAGTTCTTATACTGTGTCTGATTTTGGTATCAGGATAAAGCTGTGCCCATGGAATGAATTAGGAAGTGTTCACTCTTTTCCAATTTTTGGAAGGATTTAGGAAAAATTGACATTATATCATTTTTAATATTTTCATAGAATTCACCAGTGCAGCCATCTGGACCTAGGCTTCTCTGTGTTAGAGGCTTTTGATTATGGATTCAAACTCCTTACTTGTTATGGATCTAGTCAAAATTTCTATTTGTTCTTGAGTCACTTTTTGTAGTTTGTGTATTTCTAGGAATTTGTTCATTTCATCTCAGTTCAGTTCAGTTCAGTTGCTCAGTCGTGTCTGACTCTTTGTGACCCCATGAATCACAGCACACCAGGCCTCCCTGTCCATCACCACCTCCCAGAGTTCACTCAAACTCATGTCCATCGAGTTGGTGATGTCATCCAGCCATGTCATTTCATCTAGGTTATCTAATCTTTTGGTGTATAGTTATTCATAGTGTTTTCTCATAATTCATTTTTTGTAATATTTTTAGTAATATCCCCATTTTCATTTATGATTTTAGTAATTTGTTTTCTCATTTTTTTTTTTTTTAGTAAATGTAGCTAAATTTGTCAATTTTGTTAATCTTTTCAAAGAACCACCTTTGGTTTTGTTGAATGTATTATTGTCATCCTAGTCTTTATTTTATCCATTGCCACTTAATCTTTAATATTTTTTCTCATCTGCTGCCGTTGGGTTTAGTTTGTTTGTTTTATTCCTAGTTATTTAAGGTGTATAGTTAGTTCTTGATTTGAGCTCTTTCTTTTTATTTTCAATGTATGCATTTAAAACTGTAGATTTCTCTCATAGTAGTACTTCCGTTATATCTTATAAGTCTTGTTACGTTGTGTTTTTATTTGTCTCAAAGTGTTTTCTAATTTCCTTTACAATTTCGTTTTTTTACTCATTGATTATTTATGAGTGTGTTGTTTAATTTCCACGTTTGTGGATAGCTTTGTTTCTTTCTGCTATTGATCTAGCTTCATTTCATTGTTATCAGAAAAGATACTTTGTATGATTTCAAACATTTAAAATTTATTAAGAAAATGTAAAAACAACAACCCAAAACCTATGGGACACTATAAAAGAAGTGCTAAGGAGAAGATTCATAGCAATACAAGCTTACCTAAAGAAACAAGAAAAAAGCCAAATAAACAACCTAACTCTATACCTAAAGCAACGAAAAAGGAAGAAATGAACAACCCCATGGGTAGTAGAAGGAAAAAAAAACTTAAAAATTAGGGCAGAAATAAATGCAAAAGAAACAAAAGAGACAATAACAAAAATCAACAAAGCCAAAAGCTGGTTCTTTGAAAAAATAAAATTGATAAATCATTAGCCAGACTCATCAATAAACAAAAGGAGAAAAATCAAATCAACAAAATTAGAAATGCAAATGGAGAGATCACAACAGACAACACAGAAATGCAAAGGGTCATAAGAGTCTATTATCAACAACTGTATGTCAATAAAATGGACAACTTGGAAGAAATGAACAAATTCTTAGAAAAGTACAACTTTCCAAAACTGAACCAGGAAAGGGACTCTCAAGAGACTTCTCAAACACCACAGTTCAAAAGCATCAATTCTTCGGCGAATCAGCTTTATAGTCCAATTCTCACATCCATACATGACCATTGGAAAAACCTAAACCTTGAGTAGACGGATCTTTGTTGCAAAGTATTGTCTCTGCTTTTTAATAGGCTGTTTAGTTTGGTCATAACTTTCCTTCCAAGGAGTAAGCGTCTTTTAATTTCATGGCTGTAATCACCATCTGCAGTGATTTTGGAGCCCCCAAAATAAAGACAGCCACTTTTTACACTGTTTCCCCATTTATTTGCCATGAAGTGATGGGACCGGATGCCATGATCTTAGTTGTCTGAATGTTGAGCTTCAAGCCAACTTTTTCACTCTCCTCTTTCACTTTCATCAAGAAGCTCTTTAGTTCTTCTTCACTTTCTGCCATAAGGGTGGTATCATCTGCATATCTGAGGTTATTGCTATTTCTCCCAGCAATCTTGATTCCAGCTTGTGCTTCATCCAGCCCAGGGTTTCTCATGATGTACACTGCATATAAGTTAAATAAGCAGGGTGACAATATACAGACTTGATGCACTCCTTTCCCTATTTGGAACCACTCTGTTGCTCCATTTCCAGTTGTAACTGTTGCTTGCTGACCTGCATAAAGATTTCTCAAGAGGCAGGTTTTGGCATAGCCAATAAAGCATAAGTAGATGTTTTTCTGGAACTCTATTGCTTTTTCGATGATCTAAAGGATGTTGGCAATTTGATCTCCGGTTTCTCTGCCTTTTCTAAACCCAGCTTGAACATCTGGAAGTTCACGGTTCACATACTTTTGAAGCCTGGCTTGGAGATTTTTGAGCATTGCTTTATTACCCTGTTGGATGAGTACAATGGTGCAGTTGTTTGAACTTTCTTTTGCATTGCCTTTCTTTCTGATTGGAATGAAAACTGACCTTCTGCAGTCCTATGGCCACTGCTGAATTTTCCAAATTTTTTGGCATATTGAATGCAGCACTTTCACAGCATCATCTACTGGATTTTATTTTATTTATTTATTTTAATTAGGGGCTAAATACTTTGCTACAATATTGTAGTGGTTTTTGCCATACATTCACATGAGTCAGTCATGGGTTTACATCTGTTCCCCATCCTGAAGCCCCCTCCCACCTCATTTCCCATCCCGTTCCTCAGGGTCATCCCAGTGCACCAGCCCTGAGCACCCTGTCTCATGCATCAAACCTGGACTGGTGATCTGTTTCACATATGATAATGTGCGTATTTCAATGCTATTCTCTCAAATCATCCCACCCTCACCTTCTCCCACAGCGTCAAAAGACTGTTCTGTATATCTGTGTCTCTTTTGCTGTCTCGCATATAGAGTCATTGTTACCATCTTTCTAAATTCCATATATATGCGTTAGTATACGGTATTGCTGTTTTTCTTTCTGACTTACTTCATTCTGTATATTAGGCTCCAGTTTCATCCACCTCATTAGAACTTATTCAAATTCCATCACCACCAATAGCTTTGTTTATAGTGATGCTTCTTAAGACCAACTTGACTTCTCATTCCAGGATGTATGGCTCTAGGTGACTCATCACAACATCATGATTATCTGGGTAGTGAAGATCTTTGTATAGTTCTTCTGTGTATTCTTGTCACCTCTTCTTAATATCTTCTGCTTCTGTTAGGCCCGTACCATTTCTGTCCTTTATTGTGCCCATCTTTGCATGAAATGTTCCCTTGACATCTCTAATTTTCTTGAAGAGATCTCTAGTCTTTCCCATTCTACTGTCTCCCTCTATTTCTTTGCATTGACCACTGAGGAAGGCTTTCTTATCTCTCCTTGCTGTTCTTTGGAACTCTGCATTCAAATGGGTATATCTTTCCTTTTCTCTTTTGCCTTTTGTGTCTTTTCTTTTCTGAGATATTTGTAAGGCCTCCTCAGACAACCATTTTGCCTTTTTTCTTATCTAACTTCATGCTTCCTAGGTTTCCTGCATGCATGCCTGCTAAGTCGCTTCAGTCCTGTCTGACTTTTTGCGACCCTATGGACTGTAGCCTGAGAGGCTTCTCTGTCCATGGGATTCTCCAGGCAAGAATACTGGAGTGGGTTGCCAGGAACTCTTCCAGTGGATCTTCCTGACCCAGGGATCAAACCGGTATCTCCTGCTACTCCTGCATTGCAGGAGGATTCTTTACTGCTGAACCACAGGGAAGCCCTCTTAGGTTTCCTACTACCTCTGTTTTCTCCCTTTAACACATTTGCTTTGAAGAATGTGCAATATATAAGATTTTCAATGGTGGAAAATGTTAAAATTCTCTATACATTTGAACAGACAATCTGCATATGTGATACTCCATAATGACATGGCTAGAGCCAACCATGTATGTAAAAAGTTAAAATTCTTGTCCACTATCCAGTGTTCGGCCCACATTACACCAGTTCTGCCAATACTTGAGAGTACTAGGGAAAGGTTCCACTGCCTTCCACACTCTGTTCCTATTGGCCTCTGAGGCTACTGGAACATTAGAATACCTCTGTTGATACTTTAACTCCCTGCCTTAACAAGGGAGCAAATGAGTGAGGGCGCTTTTCATAGGAACTCTTGAGGTAACTGCTTAATCTGTGCTTCTTCCAAACACTCTATAATTCACTTGGGGCAATGAGGAAAGACAACTACTTCATTAGATTATCTCTGAATCCATACGGGCCAGAATTTGGGCAGTGTAAATGAATGAGAACATTTGAAAAAGATAGATACATTTGCACAGATGGGACAAGCAATAGAGGGATTCAAGTGGCAGGCAAAAATCCATTTACATAGATGGTATAGTCAGAATCAGACGATCCAGGGTTTTAATAGGCTCTGATTACTAAGTCCTGTGACCTTGGGTGATGGCTTAACTTTTTTGAGTCTTATCTGTGTTAAATGAGGATAATATGTAGCTCACAAGTTTCTGTAAGAAAGAAATGAGACAGAGCATATAGTAAGCATTGAAATAAATGGCATTTAGTTTATGTTATAACATCGTATCTGTAGGCTGTGAAAGATGCCAGAGCAAGGCAGCAGTCATCTTCAGGGTTATAGGGTGCCTCAACAGCCTGAATTGACTGAGTGATTGAGAAATAAGAGGACTTGAAGTTGGAAGGAACAACACAAGCAAGAGAATAATGGTATAATAAAGCGAAGCCTCTTAGATCAGATTTTTAAAAAACAGAGGAGCAAATAAACTCTGTCTTCTGCAGGCAAATCCCAAGAAAAATAAAGGAGCTGTTTTAAAATCAGCTCCAGACATTACCTTTTATGTTTACCATTCCTGTTGCTGGAAGCCTGATTCAGTTGGAAGTGCAATCAGTTTTCTCAGGAAATGGTATTAGTGTTAATTATTATGATGTGAAACTAGCAGGTTTTGAGTATCAGTGGGGTTAATGGAAATTTTAGTCACTGCAACTTTGAGAGCATCTCTCAAACCATGAAGTTTGCAAACTTTTTCACTTATCCCCCCCGCAAAAAAAAAACCCAAAAAACAAAAAACAAGAACTATTGAGCACAGAGCCAGCTATTAACAGGATTACTGTCCATGATGCTTTCAGAAGGTGGAGGGGGGGGGTTGAGGTACAGAACTACTTAAAGACTACCACTACCAACCCAAAGAGAAAGAGAAGGAACATATGATGTATTTCATTATTTGTATACAATCTATGCAGTGTTAGTTCAGTTTTTTCTTTATATCCTAAACTGTGCTTTTAGTATTTTAAAGACCCTCTGTAATATATTGCTGTCCATATTGCTGTCGATAAAGGGATTGTAAATATATTGTGTTCCTTACAATAATGGAATTGCATCCCCAAATAGCTCCCTATTGGTGCCTGCAATAATCGTTAATCACTCTTTTGACTTGAAATTTTGATGGTTCCCGTTAAGTTGCTAATAACTTTGGGAGGGATAACGTGTTAAACTATAAAGTCTTGTTAAACCTTAAGTGAGAATTAATTGATCAAATCTTTCCAACAACAACAAAAATCTGTTGAAAAGAGATTTTCTAGGAGAGTATATGGGGAATTATCTGGTGGGAGTGAATTTGATTAGAGAGTGTTTGGGGCATGCAGAATAAAGACACTATGGGGATAACTGGAGGATGGTGTAAAAGTATTTGTGAGTAGGACAATAGCAGGAAGAAGAGGAATAAAGTTTCTGAGGGAAATTTTAGCAAGAGTTTACCATGTCCTGAGCATTAGGTCAAAGATACTCACTTTTTTTTTTTTTCCCTTATACGCTGAATTTTTATCTAGTCAGTTCTGCCTATAGATCTAGTTATTATTGGGAACTTCCCAACCCAGGGATTGAACTCTGGTCTCCTGCCTCACAGGCATATTCTTTACCATTTGAGCTACAGGCAAGTCTGTTATTATTTTAAGAATTTGTTTTCTTATAAATTTTAATTCAATTTCTCTTCATAGTTCTTATATTTGACTTTTCATGTATTAAGACCAGTAAAAATAAGACAAAATTCCCTAGTGAACACTGTTAGCCTTCCTTCAGGGAAGGAATTAAACACTATTTGATCAGTTGTATCTTGATGAAAGGGAAACATTGCACTGTAACTTTTTTCCGGTTATTCTAAAAGGGACTAACAAACCCTTCACCTCTTCCTGCCTTATGTGTGAAGGTATGAAGATAATTATGGATGTTGCATTCCAGCCATGGAATACATTTTAGAATTTTTAGTGTAGAAATACTTATCATACTCTTTTAACCTGTGCTTGTATATTTGGTGTTAGATAAACAAAAGAAGGAATTTTTGATTTTATAAAATGGACACATGACAAATCTAACCTTGGTTAAAGATTTCTTTTAAGCTTAGTACTTTAATGATCAACAATGGGCTTAGAAGTGATTTTATTTTATATCATTTTTCCCTAGAGCATTACATCCCAGTAAATAACAATAAATAAGAAAGATTTAGCTTTGTATGCATGAGAGTACGGAGAAGGCAATGGCAAGCCACTCCAGTACTCTTGCCTAGAAAATCCCATGGACGGAAGATCCTGGTAGGCTGCAGTCCATGGGGTCGCTACAAGTCAGATATGACTGAGCGACTTCACTTTCACTTTTCACTTTCAAACATTGGAGAAGGTAATGGCAACCCACTCCAGTGTTCTTGCCTGGAGAATCCCAGGGACGGGGGAGCCTGGTGGGCTGCCGTCTATGGGGTCACACAGAGTCGGATACGACTGAAGTGACTTGGCAGCAGCAGCAGCAGCAGCATGAGAGTAAGACTTTAACCTTCGAATTTCAGCCTTTTAGGCTGTGTTTTCTCACCTGTGACTCTATTTTTTTTTAATTGAAGTATAGTTGATTTACAATGCTGTGTTAGTTTTCAGATGTATAGCACAGTGATTCAGTTATATGTACATACATATCTATTATTTTTTCAAATGCTTTATCCTTATCATCTGTGACTCTTCTATGATTTGTGCTCTACTATACTGTAAGTTCCCCTATCCGCAAGTCTTTGTATTAATTAGTAACTGCATATATGAGGTTATAGAAAATCTATACAGCAAATACAGTAAAGTGTGCACTTAAAGAGAACACATTAGCTACATACAGTCATAACTATGACCTCAGCTTGACTCTTGAAAAGAAAATAATTCTGTGACAATCAGCAACAAAAGAACTTTCCATTGTTTTTTAATAAATAAGATGTTAGAAGAATAAGCATGTTGATGTCAGGAATTATATATGCCATCAAATTCATTTCTGCCAAGTACAGGTATGTATGATTTTAATCATTTGTTTTCAAGTAAATCAGCTTAAAGACTTAGTTGATCATGAGTAGTTTGGAATTCATAATTTTAATTGAAAATCATTGTTGAAATAGTGCTCTTGTTCAATTAAAATCTCCGTTAACCAGAAAAAAAGAACATTACAAACAGATTGTGAAGAGAAAAAGAAGAGGAAATAAGGAAGTGAAAGAAAAAGACATGCCTCCTTGTGTGATGTAATAGGGGTTGTCTTAGAAGTATATGCTTTGAGAAAAGAGCAAAAAGAAACGAGAGGGATAAAAATTTATAATTCTGATTATATCACCCTCATTTTTCATTGCAAGGTTAGCAGGGAGATGAGAATCCAAGACTTAAATCCAATGAAATCATTTCATATTAAAAGATCTTCTTAAAAAGAATATTTGGGAAACTAAAGGCAACAATAGGGGATGAATAAATTGCATTGAATTTTGCCATGAGGTGATTTCTGTTTAGAGATAAAAATTTGTAATTTAGAATGTAATAGCAGTTCTGTACTATTTTGTTAATTGTAGAATTTATAGTTCCCCACTCTCAAAGACATGACATTATTTATAATAAAAGAAAATTCCTTTGAGCACATGAAAGTGCTTTATAATAATAATAATAAGTAAAACTGAAGAATACACCACTCCACTGAAAAATGTGGAACTTGTTTTATTGGTTCTGATACAAGGAAAAAATAGTTTCATAAGTATGGGAGAAATCAGAATTTATGCAACATAAAAGATATATCTATTTTTTATAATCCTTCTAAATAACATCAAAGCAAATAGAGCTGTGTAATTATTTTGCTGCCATAAGAAGATTAACATATAATCTTAACTATATTTCAACCTGATTATTTATTTGAGTGGGCTCATATCTTTGGGAGAAGCATCTAGTGAAGTGAGGGGGGAGTTAGACACCTGCTTAGATAGTTATATGTCCAGATACAGTCCTGGTGACCAAAGTGGTAAGCGCCAGATTTCACCTCTTTCATCTGATTATAAAATATGACAGTATTATTAGACGAATGTTATTCATGTACAAAATTGGGTATGATATGCATAATTATTTTATGTGCACCTGAGACTGCTTTCCTAAAATGATGTTTTGTATACATGTATTACCATTTCCAGGAAATCTCAAGTCACTGAAATAGAGAAAAGTTCTCATTATCTCTATTTAATAACATATTGTAATATTAAAATGGAGAAATTTTATTTCTGACAAGTTACAGCATATCTATTTAGGTGGCTCTAAATTCTATATTTTCAGCCTAGACCTCTCCTCAGAATTTCAGTTCAGTGTGGCCAAGTGTCTACTGGGTATCTCTGCATATCCCACTGGTCCCTTAAATCAACATGTCCAAGTCCAACATGGAAATCATGCTTCTTCACACAAGCTTTGCCATGTGTCCTAGGTCTCTACATACTCACCCTTTCCCTTAGGTCCACCTGTAGTGGACATATAGACTTTCATATTCAATTTGAAACCACTTCCTAATAATCCTATCTCCTTAATAATAATAAGCATTTTTCATATATGGCACCTCCTTTACATCCTAAGTTCAGTCTCTACTTATCTTTTCCAGCTCGTCTACTTGTTTCCAATCTTACCTTCTTCAAAACTATTCAGTCCACCCCACAGCCTGTGTTAGCCTTTATGGAATGTATATCTGACTGTGTTACTCCCATAACTAAAGTACTTCAATGGGACTTCTAGATAAGCATATCAGTTTATACGTGTGTTTATCTGAACCACTTCTTGAAACGCATAAAATCATGGATAGTAAAAGCAACTAAAAAAAGTAGAAAACCACAAAGACAAAGAGAATGGGAAAGGAAACCCAGAAGACTAGACACATCCACAAATTTTGAGAGATGGAAGGCAAATGGATGAGCAATAATTAACGTAACAGAATGACTACTTGCCCAGTGGCTCAGATGGTAAAGAATCCACCTGCAATGTGGGAGACATAGGTTCAATCCCTGAGTTGGGAAGATCCCGTGGAGAAGGGAACAGCTACCCACTCCAGTATTCTGGCCTGGAAAATCCCAGGTCGGACACAACTGAGCGACTTTAACATAACATAACATAACATAACATAACATAACATAACATAACATAACATAACATAACATAACATAACATAACATAACATAACATAACATAGCATAGCATAGCATAGCATAGCATAACATAACATAAATTAACATAATGTAATGTGACATAGCATAACATAACATAAAGTTTAAAGAGATAAAACTCAAACACCTGCACAGGGAGAAGGGAATTCTGTAATAAAATAGAAAAACTAAGAAACTAAAAGCAGCAGTTAATTCTAGAGGCAGAGATTCTGGCTTTTAAATAGAAACAAGAAGATTGGTTGAAAATTTGGGAAAATAGTAAGATCCCATATCTTCTTCAGAAACTCATGTGCCTTCTTTTAGGCAACAGATCTGGAGTAGAATATATATTTATTTTTCAAAGGTACTTTAATACCTTGAAATATACATGATACATGTGTGAAAATATTCATATAATTTAATTATACTGCACACAAAACATAATCAATTGATAGCCTGAGCAATTGTGATTCTCTTCTACTGTTGTTCTCTTGCAAGCTTTGTGTGACCTTTCAGGCAGCACAGTTTTCAGAAAGTAGATTTTCAATAAATACTTCATTAACTTTCAATAAACTGTGTACAAGTTGGCTTTTTTTGCTGAGCATGGTTTAAGAGATAGGAGATTTCTAGAACCTTTAACCTGAAAAATCTTGGATAATCTTTATTGATGGCATATTTGAGATTCTATAATAGTGTCGCAATTGGTATTTAAGAAGGAGTAGCAGATGGAAACCATACCTAAGTGGTGAGGATGCAGGTACTTGGGAGAGGTGAAAAACTGTAGGTAATATACACTGCAGAATTACATAACATGTTTAAAACCTGCCTTGTATTTTGATGGGTTGCAGAGATAGACTAGTACAGTATGGAGATAGGGTACACAAAATCCAGTCTTTGGGAACCAAAAAGATAATAAGGCTGAGATAAAAGGTAGGTAGGTTATAAAATAGGATGGAATTTTGTTTCCTTTAAACATAGTATGTGTTGTCATTTTGAAGCCTTTTCAATTTTCATATCTCTTTAGTGCCAACTTGGGAGACATATTATCATGACTGAATTGGAGAACTGACAGCCTACCAGAAAGTGTCATTGTATCATTTGGGACTAGTGAAAATGAAAATGTTTTTTTTTTTTGTTTTTTTTTTTGCACAAGCAACCCAGGAAATTAACCTCCTAATACAACTGAGGAGTAGGTACTATTATGAATTCTTTATGGTCAGCAAGTGGATGAAATATGGTGAAGCTATATAAGTAGACCAAATATATACAAGAAGACATACATTGAGTAGAAAATAAATTTGAACCCTGCTTATCAACTCTTGATTGACCAGAGACAGTTCTATCTCAAACATGAGATTCTACATAGAAGAATGAGGGAGTTAGGAAGTAAAATCTGATGAGTATTTTACCTGAAATATTACAGCTGTCAATCCCAGGGCCCTAGTCCTGAGATAGTGGCAGGTTAAGATATTAAATTTTTCTGGGAACTCTTCATGGACTGTTGCCATATCAATGGCAATGCAGACAGAAACCCAGTGATTTTAAAAGAGCATGATGTTTGGTGTATCCTCTGTGTAGTACAGTTACACTCAGAGCAGCTAACAATGTTCATCAGAATTCTTTATTATTTGTCAAAAGAAATACTGTTTTCTGAAATAACCTTTCTTTTCTAAGAAAAGAAAATAATCAGTTGTGCCTACTGTATCTATGCTTTAACATCTGACCTTTTCTCCTAAAGACCAAAACATCAAGATGACCCCCAAAGAAAGGAAGTGATATGAATATAAATCAAGTATTTTTAAATTTAGAAACCTGACACCCTGTTTCTCTTTTTCTTCTTTTAATGCATTAAGCATCATCTCATACAAGCATGAACATAAACCATGGCCAGTTTACTAAGTTAGACTGTAATCAAAAGAATATACAATGATATATTTGTCTTTCCTTTCTTGTCTTTGCATTTAATTTTCATATATATCTATGTTTGTGCAGGGACTTTGTCTCCTGGAGGCAGATACCCCTGCAAGTTTAACAGTGAAGACAGTTGAGGGGAACACGTGACTGATGAGGCTATGTTGGGTAGTGTGGACAGGGCCAGAGTATGTTGGATGAGTAGGGAAGCAGGGTTCTGATACCAAAGGGAGCCAGAGTTTGCACCTTTGTTTGCTGAGGAAATTAGCTCAGAGATAAGGAACTGTCTTTTGATGATCTCCTCTCTATATATGAAGGACATGCTTTCAAATGAATTCCTATAAGGACTTTTTATTATAGTTCTGATAATGGTCATGGAGACATATTGTGTTTCAAGACTAGAAAAAAGACAAGTTTGAGAGACTATGTCTAATATTTGTGTCCGCTGCACCAGCCTCCCTCTGCTGAGCTCTGAGGGATATGTTGGGGGATGAATACTCAAAATGATATTGGAGGTAAATATTTGCCCTAATAATTTTAAAAGTTTTATTTTATTAACATGTAGTTGATTTACAATGTTGTGTTCATTTCTACTGTACAGCAGAGTGATTCAGTTATACACACACACACACACACACACACACCTTTTTTTGCTCTAATACTTTTTGCACAGCAAAGTAGTACAAGGTCTTTTTTCGTCTGTTAAATAAACTAGATGTGTACCCTCATAACATCTATAATTATTTTAGGTAGTTAGAATAGGAGAAAGGAGTCCAGAATGGTGGTGGCTAAAAGACAAAGAAGGGAAAAGCTCATGAAAATAGAACAAAGGAAGGTCCGGGGACAGAAGTGAGGACCTCAGGTAAAACAATCAGCCCTCCCGGCTAGCCCAATTTACATAGGGCAGGCCCAGAGGGAGGAGGAAAAAAGCATATAAAAAGAGGAATCAAAATTGAATGGGGGGGGGTGGGGATTGTGGTGGTAGGGACGCTTCTCTTCTCTTTGTGACTTTTGGGTTGGTGGCCTGCCCTCACACCTCGAGGATGTATTTTCCTTTGCTTGAAAATAAAACTGAGCTGTAACACGGAGGGGTAACAATGGTCTGTCCACCATTTCAAATTTTTGCTGTGGTGAGACAGAACCAAGGAAATTACACACTCCCCTGACAATTAGAAAAAATAGACACGAAGAATAAAATGAATGAGTTTTAAAAAATGTACTTGGTAATGCCAATACCCACACGACTGCCAAAATGTATAGCACTTCCTATGTGCCAGATACTCGCCTCACTACATTTATCATCTAATGTATGCATGAGTACAGAAAACGCTGTGAACTAGGTACTAATATCATCATTTTGCAAAAGAGGCAGACTGGAGATTCAGTTCCAGGCAAGGTGGTTCCAGAATGTGCACTTTTTAAATCTGTATGGTACTGCCACTTCTAAAACAAGGCTATTAAAAAGAAATATTGAAGTATAGTTGATTTACAATGTTGTGTTAGTTTCAGGTGTACAGCAAAGTTAATCAGTTATACATATGTCCACTCTTTTTAGATTCTTTTCCCATATAGGTCATTACAGAGTACTAAGTAGAGTTCCCTGTGCCATACAGCAGGTTCTTATTAGTTATCTGTGTCATTAATAGAAGTGGGCATATATCAGTCCCAATCTCCCAATTTATCGCTCCCCAAGGCCAAGTTTTTTGATCTGGTTTCTGACAAGACCACGGCTTGGACATCTTTGTGAGCTAGTGGAGTTTGTGTCTGGCACAACCCAATCATCCTTTTCTCCACCCTTTCCTAACTTTTATAGTGGATCTCCCACCCTGCAGTCTCATGCTCTATCACTTCCCTACACTTTTGTTCTAATGAGAAAGCACACGATAAAATGCATTTTCTAAAAATGTTATGTTATTCCTCTCAAAAATATATCCCTTCAAGTATAGAAAATGTTAACTCTTCCAGATATATTTGCATTTTCAAAAAGGATGCGTGAAGAGGAGATTGGGAAAATATTAAGTAGGTATTGATCAGATTTCTATATGCTCCTCAAATCTTAAAAAATAAAAGTAGATAATTACATACTTCCCTACCTTTATGGAAAGACTGGCTTTATAGTGCTATCAGTACTTCCTTGCCAGATGTGAAGGTCAAAAGAAATTGGATAGTTTTAATATCACTTCAGAGGCTCCTGCCTCCTCTACTCATCCTGAATTCATTACTACCTTCTGGATTTCTGTAAAAAGGAAAAATCCCTACTATTTGCAGTGTAATTTGGGGTTAAATTCTGGCTTATTGTACTAAAATTGCAAAATACCACATACATAGTCTGCTCTGGAAAAATTCTAACCATTTAGTGCTTTTGTCTGATGTCACCAAATACTTTTAGTATAAAAGATAATCCAGTTTCATTTCCCACTGGGTTATGAGTTTGCTCCCCTCTCAAGAGATGATTCTTCAAATAGCAGACAACTAGAAGCTAAGTTAGGAAATACAAGTTTGATTTACAGAATTGACAATCACGTGTATTTTATTTTCTGTTTTACCTACAGTGCCCATTAGCTATTTTGATTTGCTTAATTTTAGTTTGATTTTAAAACTTTTTTTTGCAGTAATTTTTAAAAATTTATTTACTTAAATCATCATTCATATGGTAAGGTAAATACTTAGTCAGACAGCTTTTGTAAGATCCTGAAACTAAGAATTGGAATACAATATAAGAAAAACAAAAACCACTAATGCATTGTAATTAGCTTCCAATTAAAATAAATAAATAATTATTATTTTTGATTAATTTATTTATTTTAATTGGAAGCTAATTACATTATTGTATTGGTTTTGCCATACATTGATATGAATCTGCCCCGGGTGTACATGTGTTCCCCATCTTGAATCCCCCTCCCACCTCCCTCCCCATCCCATCCCTCTAATTAGAAAAAAAGAAAAACATTTTCAGTGTAGAGACAGGGATATAGGGCATACACAATCGGAGAAGAACAGGGTTACTGTGGGAACTGTAATACTGAGTTTCATGATTTGTCTTGTGTGATTACAAATTTAGTGCTGTAGGAGGATTGTGTGAATTTTTCCTTTATTTTTACTATGATTTATTTGTGAATAATCAGGGAAGGATCAGGCTTAGATGTGACCTGAATCTGCCAAACTAGGAGGACCCTGCATCTTTTAGGAAGATAGAAGGGGGAAAAAAACAGTATGGAAAGGTGATCTCTTCAAAAGCACACAAGTTCAGCACATTGTGAGCTTTCACTGTAAAAAATGATAGAAAACGATTTTGCACTTTGACTTCATTTGCAGCTAAGGATTTCCAAAATGCTTTGCAATGGACACAGAAGCTTTACAGAGTTTGTTGAAACTCTGCGGGGCTACTCGTGACAGTGAATGAATTTCAGAGGATAGCTTGCAGCTGAAACTGGCAACAGAAGGCAAGAGAAGCTAGGGGAGCATACTTTTGCATGGATTTACTAAAGTATAGCTTACCACAGTGAAGCATATGTACAGTTGTTTGAGAAATAGCAGATAGGCAAAGTGTATAGCAGTCAATATATGAGTTGTTTTGTTTTTAGAAAAGATTTGGAGTCACATATGAGCATAAGATTATATGTATAGGCAGACGCGAGAGACGCCCGGCTCCGGCGGCGCAGATGCGAGAGACGCCCGGCTCCGGTGCAACCAACCACGTGCAGAATCATGGCTGAGAGGAGCTGCCCCGCGCCCAGGGTTAGGGCGGTGGCCAAGAGGAGCTGTACCACGTCCAGGAGGCGGTGGCTGCTTGGGCACCGGAGGGCTGAGAGGAGCTGATCCACATTCAAAGCAGGAGGGGCGGCCTTGAGGAGATACCCCTCGTCCAAGGTAAGGTACAGCGGCTGCACCTTGCTGGAGCAGCTGGGAAGAGATACTCCACGACCAAGTGGAATATAAGAATCCAGTGTTCTGGGGAGGAAGGAACAAGATGGCGGAGGGATAAGACGGCGAGACCACTTTCTCCCCCACAAATTCATCAAAAGAACATTTGAACGCGGAGTAAAGTCCACAAAACAACTTCTGAATACTGGCAGAGGACATCAGGCTCCCAGAAAAGCAGCCCATTGTCTTCTAAAGGAGAGAGAAGAAATCCAGCTCCACCCACCAGAACACCGACACATGCTTCCCTAACCAGGGAACCCGGACAAGTCACCCGTCCAACCCCACACACAGCGAAGAAACTACATAATAAAGAGAACTCCACAAACTGCAAGAAGAGGGAAAGGCCACCCCAAGCAAAGCAATATAAGCAAGATGAAGAGGCAGAGAAATTCCCAGCAAGTAAAGGAACAAGATAATTGCCCACGAACACAAACAAAAAAAGAAGATATAGGGAATTTACCTGATAAAGAATTTCGAATTTTGATGGTGAAAATGATTCAAAATCTTGAAAGCAAAATGGAGTTACAGATAAATAACCTGGAGAAAAGGATTGAGAAGATGCAAGAAAGATTTAATAAGGACTTAGAAGAAATAAAAAAGAGTCAATATACAATGAATAATGCAATAGATGAGATCAGAAACACTCTGGAGGGAACAAACAGTCGAATAACAGAGGCAGAAGACAGGATAAGCAAACTAGAAGATAGAATTGTAGAAATAAATGAAACAGAGAGGAAAAAAGAAAAACGAATTAAAAGAAATGAGGACAATATTAGAGACCTCTGGGACAATGTTAAACGCTCCAACATTCGAATCATAGGAGTCCCAGAAGAAGAAGACAAAAAGAAAGACCATGAGAGAATACTTGAGGAGATAATAGTTGAAAACTTCCCTAAAATGGGGAAAGAAATAATCACCCAAGTCCAAGAAACCCAGAGAGTCCCCAACAGGATAAACCCAAGGCAAAATACTCCAAGACACATATTAATCAAATTAACAAAGATCAAACACAAAGAACAAATCTTAAAAGCAGCAAGGGAAAAGCAGCAAATAACACATAAGGGGATTCCCATAAGGATAACAGCTGATCTTTCAACAGAAACTCTTCAGCCCAGAAGGGAGTGGCAAGACATACTTAAAGTGATGAAAGAAAATACCCTACAGCCCAGATTACTATACCCAGCAAGGATCTCATTCAAATATGAAGGAGAAATCAAAAGCTTTACAGACAAGCAAAAGCTGAGGGAATTCAGCATCACCAAACCAGCTCTCCAACAAATGCTAAAGGATCTTCTATAGACAGGAAACACAGAAAGAGTGTATAAACTTGAACCCAAAGCAATAAAGAAAATGGCTACGGGATCGTACTTATCAGTAATTACCTTAAACGTAAATGGGTTGAAATTTTCAAAAAGGCTAGGAAACAATTCTCATAGCCATCAATAGTTCAGTGTTGAGTTCATAAATAGTTTTTAAAGTTTGGGACAAACTGTAGTCTTTGCTATTTGAAGTACTATTTGTAATTGGCATATTACTACGTAACATTGGTCTTCATTTCCAACTTAAAATGCCTAAAAATGCCTAACAGGTTTTTAGATTTGTGAATTTTAATTGAAATGTATTTCACGATGTTACTAAACCTGCAGAAATATTGAAATATTTCAGAGAACTTATTCACTGTACATTTAATTTATTTTACTTATAAAAGTTATGAACTGTAAAAAAATAAATAAATAAAAGTGCCTATAAAATTAAAAAAAAAAGGTTACATGTATACACAAAGATCTGTCAAGCTAATCACATGTCAGCTTGATTCCTGTTTCGTCACATCATGCCTTTTGATGGAAAGGGAAATATATAGTCAATTAATAAGGCCTTGTTACTCCAGTTACGATAGAGTTGGGTATTTGACATAGTTTTTATACTGATTACCTTATTTTTCTTCGATATTGCCAGAAACAGTTTTCCAGGCTATGCCAATTTAGGCAATAGATATTCCAGATGATAACTTTTACTGTATTCAGTGTGTACTAAACAACTGGTAAGACACAAAAGATCCACACATACACTCACACATTGATGGAGGTCATGTAAATCTCAGGGTCCTTTTGGTTCCTTTTGAAGAAGGATTTAGTGTAAGTCTTGCTGCATAAATAAATATAGCTGAAATTCATACGACCCAGCAATCGCACTCCTGGGCATACACACCGAGGAAACCAGAACTGAAAGAAACACATGTACTCCAATGTTCATCACAGCACTGTTTATAATAGCCAGGACATGGAAGCAACCTAGATGTCCATCTGCAGACGAATGGATAAGAAAGCTATGGTATATTTACACAATGGAGTATTACTCAGCAATTAAAAAGAATACATTTGAATCTGTTCTAATGAGGTGGATGAAACTGGAGCCTATTATACAGAGTGAAGTAAGCCAGAAAGAAAAACACCAATACAGTATCAGTTCATTTCAGTTCAGTTCAGTCGCTCAGTCGTGTCCGACTCTTTGCGACCCCATGAATCACAGCACGCCAGGCTTCCCTGTCCATCACCAACTACAAGTATACTAACGCTTATATATGGAATTTAGAAAGATTGTAACGATAACCCTGTATACAAGACAGCAAAAGAGACACATTTGTATAGAACAGTCTTTTGGACTCTGTGTGAGAGGGCGAGGGTGGGATGATTTGGGAGAATGGCATTGAAACATGTATATTATCATATGTGAAACGAATCGCCAGTCCAAGTTCGATGCATGATACAGGATGCTTGGGGCTGGTTTACTGGGAAGAACCAGAGGGATGGGATCAGGAGGGAGGTGGGAGGGGGTTTCTAGATGGGGAACATATGTACACCCAGTGCAGATTCATGTCAGTGTATGGCAAAACCAATACAATAATGTAAATTAATTAGCCTCCAATTAAAATAAATAAATTTAAAAAAAGATAATTAGTATTAATACTAATGCTTTCTGGTTTCATCTATTTTTAGGTCAAGATGTGCCATTCCTAAAGTCAATCAACCTAAGCCTCTGAAGCCTGCAAATGCAGTATGTATGCTATGGAAAAAAAAAATAATTATCATTCTAAATGATAAATAAGGAAGCAAATGGTGAATGGAATCCAATCTCAGAGCAGCAAACATATAAATAAATAAAAAGAAATTAAATGAAACTTTCCCTTCAAGTTATGGAGTATCAAGCATGTCATCAGAGAAAGAACTTGCTTAATAGGGGAATAAACTATTGAAAGTTTGAAAGAGTGCTTAGCATCAGTATAAAGATGCAAACAATGGTGAATGAATTAAAATGTACACTATCAGTCAAAAAGAATCATTCCAACCTTTTAAATGTAAATAGTGACAAGAATGATCATCCTGATTTGGGTTAATTTATAATAAAAGCAGATTAGCCTAGAGAGGAATAGATAAGGAGAGACAAACAAAAAGTAGCCAAGTTTTAGGTTTTCACTGAACACATCTAGATTGAAATGAATAATAAAAGAAACAAAGAGATGTAAGGCTGAGGCAAAAAACAACAAACCCAAAATATTTTGAATGTAATACATGTTGTATGAATAGACTCTACTACCAATGAAATGCTAAAAATATTTTTGCATGTGAGAAATAAAATGTCTGAAAACCAGAATTTGATTAATATTTGGCGCAATGCAGTATAGTTACTTTGCCTGAGTTCTTGTTCACCATTTTCTCATGAAATTTCTTACCTTATAGTAGAAGAGCAGTGTTTTAATGAGAGCCATGAATACTCTCATAATTGAAACCCAAAAGATGAGCTCTATTTCATCATATTGATATAAATCTGAGCTCTAGGAAATTAAAAAGGAAAGAAAAACATATTTCTCTGAGAATGATTTAGAAATAAATGCACTATTAAAACTGATAAAAGGGAAAATTTTTCTTAAATATAAGTTAAAATGAAAGTAATATAGACAGAAGTAATAGGAAGAGGATAGTGAAACTGATTCATCTATAGGTTAAGAAAATGAAAGGAATGAGTATCAAGGTACATTGGTGCCCACATAGTTTAAGGTTGTCAGAAATTCCTTGAATATCCTGATTTGCAGTGGTATTTAGAACTTAAATATAATGTGTGGACTCTCTCTGTGTACAAAGGGGATTTTTATAGCTTGTTCTCAATTTAGAAAAAAAAAATCAGTTGGCCTCTTTGGCTCTTTAAAATAGTTTCTACAGAAGCTTTTTGTAAAGTTTAGATATTGCTTTTCTCACTTGTAAAAAAACAAAACAAGCTTTTGGATCACATTCAATTTATCCTGAATTTTGGAGCCTGCATTAAAAATTATGTGATGCATTCCTGAACTAAAAAAAAAAAAAATTTGTTCTATCTAAAAACAGAACTGCAAAAAATATGAATATCAGTAACATACATACATGTCTTTACTTACCTAAAAATGAAACTGAATTTTTATATATAATTTTTAATGACCTTAGAATAAACTCTAGAAATGAAGTCTAGAAAGATCTGTTACATTTTCCCCATTTTGCCCAGCATTTCTCTTTTGTAATTCTGCTTGGCTGTCATTTGAGATTAGAAAATTAGACACTTATAATAAGATATACTTAAAAGAATATTTCAAAGAAATGTTTTGATTTCATTTTAAATGAACAGTTAGAGCAATCGAATTTGATATGCTACCTAAAAGAGACTTCTGTGTTTATAAGCCTAGACCATTCCCACCATGCATGACAGACTTGTATCAAACTCCTCCTCAATGACACAGTATCAATATGTCCATCACATATGTGGAGAGTTCAGAACCTCTTCTGATATCACTTTCCCCACTAGTGTGACCTCTATGACTCTTATCAACTATATTTCAATTCTCAGTATTTTAAAGTATCATTTTATTACTTTTATTGAACAGCTCATTATCCAATTGGTGGATTATCTGTTAAAATGTTTTTTCTTATATTTCTCCTCTTAGTACTATATTTTTTAGTATTTTACTCCATTTCAAGTTGGTGGTGTTAGTGGTAAAGAATCTGCCTGCCAATGCTTGAGACACAAAAGATGTGGGGTTCTATCCCTGGGTCAGGAAAAACCCCTGGAGGAAGAAATGGCAACCCACTCAAATATTCTCACCTGGGAAATCCCATGGACAGAGGAGCTTGGTGGGCTACAGTCCATGGGATTGCAAAAGAGCTGGACACGATTTAGTGACTAAACAACAACAAAGTTAATTAAACTAGTAACCGAAAACATTACTAAAATCAAGAGTCCCTGGTCTTACAGAAGTAATATTCCATTGTAGGCATCCAAATAATGAATATTTAGACCATTGTATGGGCTTCCCCGGAGAAGATTCGATCCCTGGGTCGGGAAGATCACCTGGAGAAGGGAATGGCTACCTGCTCCAATATTCTTCCCTGGAGATTTCCATGGAGAGAGACTGGCTACAGTCCATGCAATTGCAAAGAGTTGGACATGACTGAGCACACACAGGATTAGCTAGTTAAACTTATCTATTTTTAAAATAATATTTAATTATTTTTGGCTGTGCCTGGTCTTTGTTGATGTGTGGGCTACTTTCTAGTTGTAGTATGCAGGCTTCTCATTTCAGCAGCTTCTCTTGATGTGGAGCACGGGCTCTAGGGCATATGGGATTCAGTAGTTGTGGCTCCTGGGCTCTAGAGAATGGGCTCAATAGTTGTGGTGCATGAGCCTAGTTGCTCCGTAGCATGTGGGATCTTCTAGGACCAAGGATTGAACCCCTGTCTCCTGAACTGGCAAGCTGATTCTTTATCACTGAGCCACCAGGGAACCCCCTAAAGTTGTTATATTTTATAGTTACCATTTTTTAAATCTAAAGGATAATTCATAAAGGATATGAGATGGATGTAAGTGCGAATAAAAATATTATAAATAATTATCTACTGACCTTCAGTGTAGGACACTTATTCATAGGCATGGTATTTCCTCCTGTTGGCAGTGATAAACGATAAATAAGGCCAATGGACTGAGCTTTAAACAAAGCTTAAAATAATTTAATTTATATTCATTAAAATTACTTATATTTTATCTCTAGCATTTGTTAAATGATAAAGACAAAAATTTAATTTGAGATTAAATTCTTCCTTTTTGTTCTCAAAACGTATTACTTTAGACATCAGTGAAAATGACAAAGTGGTTCGCTCCAAGGGCCCATTCCTCCATAGAAATATCAAAAACTCAAGCAGTAATGATCAGAATAAACTATGGAGAACAGTCAAAATTTAAAACAACCAAGCAAATGCTGAATAAAGAAAAAGGCAAATTAAAAATGGTAGGAAAGATTTGAGGCATTTTATTTGCCCTTAATCCATATTCTTTCTCTGTGCAGCAATAATCACATTCTCAGTCTTAAAACATGGTCCCTATTTTCAGAAAGATAAGAGTAAATCTCCTACTGATAGAATTGTATTTGTTCTAACTTGTCTGGGGGCTACCTGAAGGACTGATATAAGGCCTTTGTTCATCCACCTTGGAACTCAAGGCACCAAAATGGTAAGCATTTCTTAAAAATACTGCAAACCAAAAGAACAACAATATGGTTAAGTCTGAGGTACTCCTAGTACCTCAAAACGTGGCATTGTTTGAAAAGGTCTCAACGAGTCAGACATGACTGAAGTGACTTAGTATGCACGCATACACAGGACCTTTGCAAATGAAATTAATTAAGGTGAGGTTATAGTAGATTAGGGTTGGCCTTTAATCCAATATCACTGGCACTGTTTAAGAAAAGAAGAAGAGACATAGAAATAAAAAAGTAGAATGCCATGTGATGATAGATATGCAGGTTGGAAGTAAATCTACATGTCAAGGACTGCAAAGATTGTCAGGACTTCCAGAAGCTGGAAGAGACAAGGAAGAAGTTTTTGACAGAGCCTTTGGGGAGAGCATGGCCTTTGCAACACCTTGTTTTCAGATTTTTAGATTTCAGAACTATGAAAGAACAAATTTCTCTTGTTCTAAACCACCAAGTTAGTGGTAATTTGTTATGGCAGATCTAGAAATCTAATACAGATTATGGTATCAGGGAAAGATGGTGCTGTTGTAACATATGCCTAAAAATGTGGAGTTGGTTTTGGAATTGAGTAATGAATAGAAACCAGAAGAATTTTGAGATGCTTGATAGACAAATCATAGGTTGCCTTGACAGGCTGTAGAAATATGGACATTAAGTGTACTTCTGGTGACTCCTTACATATAAATGATAGACATGTTTTTGGACACTGGAGGAGATGTCATTCTGATATACAGTAGCAGAGCATTGAGTTATGTTCTATTATTGGGAAGAAAGTGGAACTTGTAAACAATGCACTTGGATATTTGGTCAAGGAGATCTGTAACCAAAGTGTGGAAAGTTCAGACTGGTTTCTCCTTGCAGCTTACAGAAAATGCAAGAAGAAGGGTAAATTAAGTACAAGGGCACCAGCACCTGGTGATATGGAAAATTCTCTGCCTGTCCAGACAGTGTGCTCTGGAAGGAGGACCAAGTGTGCAGCTGGACAGCTTGCTAAAAGATTAGACACATGACTTATGGATTCAATCAACTATCTCAGAACAATCCAGAAACAAATATGTGGTTATCCAGGAAGTATCTGTGGAGAGTCTCCTTGTCTAATGGCTTGGACCCCTGTACAATAAAATGGGACAAATAAGTTTTGGGAAATTATTTTACTCGCAAAAAATTCTGCCAGCCTGGATTGAGAGGGACAGAGATGGGGGAAAAATGAAGGAAACATTACAGTAAGGGCAGAGCCATGGATGAGGGGACAGAGTTTTGAGCCACAGAGAATTATTCTTAGAAATAAAATGGAGTTTTCCCTGCTGAGTTTTGGGCTTACTTGGACTGTGTAGCCCATTTGATTCCTATTTCTCCCTTTTGGAATGGAAATGTCTAGCCTATGCCTGTCTTACCATTGTATTTTGGAAGATAATGTGCTTCCTGATTTCATAGGTCCACAAGTGGAAAAGAGTATTACCTCAGAATTGACAGACCCAGAGTCTCATCCATGATGGATTTACTTATTTAGATAAGAATTTGGACTTATTTTAATTTAACAAAATTAAACACTTTGGTGAACAAAAGATTTATCAAAAAAGTTAAAAGACAGCTTACAAAATAAGAAAATATATTTATAAATCACCTATCTGATAGAGATCTAGTGGTGGTGGTTTAGTCGCTAAGTCATCTCTGATTATTGTGGCCCCATGGACTGCAGCCCACCAGTCTCCTCTGTCCATGGGGAATCTCCAGACAAGAATACTGGAGTGGCTTGTCATTTCCTCCTCCAGGGCATCTTCCTGACCCAGGGATCAAGCCCATGTCTTCTGCATTGCCGGTGGATTCTTTAACGACTGAGCCACAGGGAAGTATCTGATAAAGATCTAGTAGTCAAGTAGCCAGATTATGTATGTATATACGAACTATTACAACCAAGAGCAAAAAGACAAACAATCTAGTTTAAAAAATGACAAAGAGACTGAATAGGCTAAAAGCCACTGAATTATACACTTTATATTGTTAACTTGCAATATATATAAATCATATCAATAATGCTGTGGTATTAAAAAGCAAGGTTTAAGAGAAATGAGTGGGGACTGTGATCCTCAATTTAATCATTGATTTCTTAGATATAATAAATAAGCACAAGTTAAAGAATTAAAAAATGAATTGAACCTCATCAAAATTAAGTACTGTTGTGTAAATGATGCCAACAAGAAAATGAAAAGAAAACCCACAGGAGAAAATATTTTTAAACCATGTATCATTAGCCTCCAATTAAAATAAATAAAAAATAAATAAAAACATCTGACTAACCAAAAAAAAAAAAGAAAGAAAGAAAAATGATAATATCCAGAATATATAAAGAAATTGTACACAATTTTGTCTTCTCCAGCACCACAGTTCAGTAGACAGTAATAAAATATTCCACAAACATGAAGTGATTGTTCAGTTTTTATCCTGTTCAGTGAAGCAAAGTTTCAACTGATCGTGGCACCTAATTCAGCATGTGATTGTTTCCTTTGTGAGTTTTTTTAAATGAATTTTTTCCTCCTGACTAGATTGTAATATTGTAACTATCAAAGTTAATAAACCACTGCAATTAAAAAAAAAAAAAAAGAAATTGTACAACCAAATGATAAAAAGCAAACAACCCAATTGAAAAACGGGCCAAGGATCTGAATACATATTTCTCTGAAGATATACAAATGGCTAATAAGCACAAGAAAAAATGTTCAATACCATGAACCATCAGGGAAATGCAGTCACAAATCCAAATCACAGTAAGATACCACTTCACACCCACTAGCATGCTTGTAATAAAAAAGAAAGATAACCACAAATGTCGAGGATGTGGAAAAATAGGGTCCCTCAAACATTGCCGGTGGGAATGTGAAGTGGTACAGCCACTGTAGAAAACAGTTTGGCCATTCCTCAAAAAATTAACATAAAATTATCATATGATCCGGCATTTCCCTTTCTAGGTATATACCCAAGAGAAATGAAAACAAATGTCCAAGCAAAAATGTGCACACAAATGTTCATTGCTGCATTATTCATAATAGCCCCAAAGTGGAAACAACCCAAATAACCTTCAACTGATAAATGGATAAAAAAAATATGGTGTATCTTTTTAATGGAATGTTATTGGGCAATAATAAAGAATGAAATAGTGATACATGAAACAACACTGAAGATCCCAGAAAACATCATGCTAAGTGACAGAAGTCATTCACAAAGGAACAAATAGTGAAAGATTCCATTTGTATGAAATGTCCAGAGTAGGCAGAGCTTAGTAACTGATGGCAGGTTGCTGGCTGCTTAGAGTTGCGGTGTTGTGAGGCAATGGAGAATGCTTGCTAATAGATATGAGGTTTCTTTTAGGGGGTGATGAAAATGTTTTAAAATTCAATTGTGATGATTGCAAAACTCTGTGAATATACCGAAATCCATTGCATTACAGTTCAAAATTATGGTAATTATATTGTCACAAAGCTTTCTAAAAACCAGACTGTGATGTTTTCAGGGATTGTTTGTCAGTAACGAGGTCAAATTTGTGGTTATGAGTCTAATTGAAAGTGAATAGACAAAACTGCTTTTAATCACTGAAAAAATAGAAAACTTGTAAAACCTGGAAAATTTTACTTATTTATTTATTTCACTGAGGTGTAGTTAATTTACCTCAATGAAGTAATATTGTGTCAATTTCTAGAAAAATACATTTATCTAAAAATAGAAGATAGTCCTATACCATTTCTAGCATGTTTCTAACATGCTTAATAAAAACTTCAGGCATCATGGAAATACTATCAGTCAGTTCAGTTCAGTCACTCAGTCGTGTCCAACCCTTTGCCACCCCATGAATCACAGCACGCCAGGCCTCCCTTCCATCACCAACTCCCGGAGTTCACTCAACCTCATGTCCATCGAGTCGGTGATGCCATCCAGCCATCTTAGCATCAGCCCTTCCAATGAACACCCAGGACTGATCTCCTTTAGAATGGACTGGTTGGATCTCCTTGCAGTCCAAGGGACTCTCAAGAGTCTTCTCCAACACCACAGTTCAAAAGCATCAATTCTTTGGTGATCAGCTTTCTTCACAATCCAACTTTCACATCCATACATGACCACTGGAAAAACCACATATAGCAGCATTATATTCCAGAGCTAATATGTACACACACACTCTCACAGAGACCTATGCATTTTTCATGCATGAGGGTGTGTATCTGAAACTCATTTGAATAACTTATCTGCAAGATATATTTAGTTTAGGTTATTTTTAATACAAATAAGATAGCTAAAAAGTCATTTTTTAATTCATATAATTATGTTATTTGAAAATTTGTGGGATAGGACAGAGGTTATTAGGTCCAATGAAATGCATGGTTGCCCCGTACACAGTATAGTATAAAAAGTGGCTCAAACCTTTGTCTCGCTGGCTACTTCAGAGCCTTGAATTCCCACTTTTAGTTGGAGTTACTCTTTTGGGCTTGGGGAGAGCAATAATGCCCTATATCTATATAGTATATTACCATTTTTAAAGTGCATTTACATATATTATCTCACTGAATTCTCACAACTTTAGGTTAGAGGTACTGTTATATTATTTTTGTAGCTAGAGAAAACTGATACTCTGTGAGGGTACTTTACTCACCTGAGGAAAGGCAAGTAATTCACGAGAAAGCTAAAGATTGAACATTAATGGTCCAGTTTTAAGTGCACTTTCCATGATATCCAAGCATTTTTAGAAGTTCAGTGCATCTAGAAATATCTATTCAAATGGGATTCCCATATGGGCAACAGAGGAGAGGGAAATAACATAGGATCCCATTCATACTAGAAATCTATAGAGTGAATTACTTTCTTAGACTCACTAGCTGTCATCCAGGTCAGAGTGGGACCTTGAATTATGGAAGTTTTTATGCGAGAGGAAAGAGATAAGGCTTGAGTCAAATAGAAACACAGTTTTAACTCAGAGTATAAAAATTAACATTAAGAAAATATATGTTCATTAAATATTAGTATTCCTAGGATATTTTACTAGCACACAAAATAACTTTTAATTAGAAATAGACATTTTATTTATTTTATTTTGTTTCATTTCAGTCATTTAGATGAGCCCCGGCTATACTGTGTATGAACACGTTAGCAAGATGTGCTCTGTGACTGTATATGTATCTTTGATTATGTTTTGCTTGGAGAATTAAATTTAGAACCTTAGAGGGGTTATACAGTTTACATGTGCTGTCTTCTCAGGTAGAGCTCTAAATTCTCTGTCTTATCCTTACCACAAAGAGTTTAGGCCTTTGAATTCTTCACTTCCGATTTTCTTTTGATAAAGCCCTGCTTTTCATTGCATTTCCTTTATTTCTCCTTCCAAATAACCGTGTAATATGGCTCTGTAACATCTTATTTATCCATTTCTGCAAATGAAACTAGTTTGCCTCAGGTCCCACATAAATAAGCCAGACACAACTGTCAATTGTGACTCTTTCTTCTCTCGGCTGCTTATGTGGCCCATTGCTTTGGAATACCTTTCTTTCTTTCTTTCTTCTTATTCTTTTTAAAGGTTTTGTTCAGGGGCCACTTCAGTGTTCAGAGACTGATACTCAACCAGTTCATTTCCTTCCAATGAAGGACAATGCCCTCTTAGTTATCTGGCCTCATTTCTTTTCTTAGGAGATATGTGTTATAAAAGATACATTTTATTTTTTCACAGTTGCAGATAAACTAACCCTGCTTTTCAGTGTATTGTATGTTCCATTTTATTTCTTTTATTTCTTTATTTCTTTTCTTTTCAGTATACTTGTTAAAAGGACAGAAGATCGGTCTGTGCCTGAATTCTGATTCTAATTCTGTTTAGAATTCCATCCGGTCATTTCTATCAAATACTTCAGAGTGGATGAGTTAATTGCTTTTGTTGTTTTGGTAACCTCTATTTCTCCATTTGCAAAGTAGGTAGTAAAATGTTACTGTATTTGTACTTCAGGGGTATATGAAAAATAATGAAGATTGCTCTTATTTAGCATAGCTACATTTCATAAGTGTTAGAAGCAGTCAATATTGTGTATATTACTTATAAAGTTGAAACTTTATATGTGTCTACATGTGCAAAATCAAGTGAATAAATAAGCCCAATTAAATACTCATAAAATTAAAAGTAGCATTTTATAGTTAAAATCATCTTTACATATATTATATAATAAAATTATTTTATTACTTTATGCATTTCACATGTGCCCATGTCCTTGCTCTCACAACATATCATATAAAACTTACAAATTTTCATAATAGGCAAAGGAAATTCAGGCAAAAGTGAATTGTTTGGTAATTATCTCCATTTTCCATTTCAGATTGCATGAACACACATAGATTTGAAGCATTGTTTTTCTTTTCATTTAAGCTATGTTTATGTCAAATGGAAGCAATTTACATCCAGTCTACTTTGTGTCTTTATAGTGGTTTACCTTCCATTCTTAATTTGATGTGAATCAATAATTTTGTTTTGAGTTGTTATTTGCTGCTGCTGCTGCTGCTAAGTCACTTCAGTCGTGTCCGACTCTGTGTGACCCCTTAGACGGAAGCCCACCAGGCTCCCCTGTCCCTGGGATTCTCCAGGCAAGAACACTGGAGTGGGTTGCCATTTCCTTCTCCAATGTGTGAAAGTGAAAAGTGAAAGTGAAGTCGCTCAGTCGTGTCCGACCCTTAGCGACCCCATGGACTACAGCCTACCAGGCTCCTCCATCCATGGGATTTTCTAGGCAATAGTACTGGAGTGGCTTGCCATTGCCTTCTCCGGAGTTGTTATTTACTATACGGAAAATGTCCAGCCACAGAGTTACCTAGTTATTCTTTAATGAATTCCTTCCCAAGGCTGCTATAGCAGTGCAGTTATCAATTTGAGTGGCTTCAGCTTTAAGTAAAGAAAAAATTAGACAAAAGTGGGCAAAATAATAAATATACTTCCTCCATTAAAAGAAATTCGGAGTAGGTTTAGACTGTGTAGGTCATTACATTGGTACAGTGACATCATCAAGGACTCTGGTCTTTTCCATTTTTTATTCATGATGTCTTCAGTGTACTAGCTTTTTGTGTTCAAGCTATTTTCCCTCATGGTCACAACATGGCTGCCCCAGAAAGAACAATGTCCAAAGAAATAATTTTCTTCCTTGGGTCTCTTTTTAAGAAGAAAGATTTCTTTACCAAAAGAAGCCTTTCATCAGCCAAAAGGAAATAACATGCTCACCTATGAATCAAACCTTGCCCAGAGTTGGATCATTGGAATTAGATTAAATAACAGGATTTATCCCTGAGTCACATGGTGAAGGGGTATGATTCCTGTATTAAATTCTGATTCTAGCAGCAAGTAGGAGGGGAATGCTATTAGATAGGAGGTCAACAGAGTCTGCTCCTTCAAGGAATTGTCAACTTCCCTCTAAACATCTTCCTGAGAATCTTCCATGAGGGTATTTTCCTGGCAACCTGTTCGTTTATTCTTTGCTAATGGAGTTTCCTTTGAGAATTTCCTATATTTCTCTGAAAGTATATGAGGAACGCTGGGCTGGAAGAAGCACAAGCTGGAATCAAGATTACTGGGAGAAATATCAATAACCTCATATATGCAGATGACACTACCCTTATGGCAGAAAGTGAAGAGGAACTCAAAAGCCTCTTGATGAAAGTGAAAGAGGAGAGTGAAAAGGTTGGCTTGAAGTTTAACATTCAGAAAACAAAGATCATGGCATCCGGTCCCATCATTTCATGGGAAATAGATGGAAAAACAGTAGAAACAGTGTCAGACTTTATTTTTTTGGGCTCCAAAATCACTGCAGATGCTGATTGCAGCCATGAAATTAAAAGAAGCTTGCTCCTTGGAAGGAAAGTTATGACCAACCTTGATAGTATATTAAAAAGCAGAGACATTACTTTGCCAACCAAGGTCCGTCTAGTCAAGGCAATGGTTTTTCCCGTGGTCATGTATGGATGTGAGAGTTGGACTGTGAAGAAAGCTGATCGCCGAAGAATTGATGCTTTTGAACTGTGGTGTTGGAGAAGACTCTTGAGAGTCCCTTATACTGAAAGGAGATCCAACCAGTCCATTCTAAAGGAGATCAATCCTGGGTGTTCATTGGAGGGACTGATGCTAAAGCTGAAACTGCAATACTTTGGCCACCTCATGCGGCGAGTTGACTCACTGGAAAAGACTCTGATGCTGGGAAAGTTTGGGGGCAGGAGGAGAAGGGGACGACGGAGAATGAGATGGCTGGATGGCATCACCGACTCTGTGGACATGAGCTTGAGTGTACTCCGGGAGTTGGTGATGGACAGGGAGGTCTGGCATGCTGTGATTCATGGGGTCGCGGAGAGTCGGACACGACTGAGTGACTGAACTGAACTGAACTGAAGTCTAATAAAAGGCCCCGAAATTTTGTCTTCATATCACTCATATTAACTGACTTGTATTAAAAATGCTTACTCCTTGGAAGGAAAGTTATTAGCAACCTAGACAGCATATTTGGAGAAGGCAATGGCAAGCCACTCCAGTACTCTTGCCTGGAAAATCCCATGGGTGGAGGAGCCTGGTAGGCTGAAGTCCATGGTTTCACTAAGGGTCGGACACGCCTGAGCGACTTCACTTTCAATTTTCACTTTCACACATTGGAGAAGGAAATGGCAGCCCACTCCTGTGTTCTTGCCTGGAGAATCCCAGGGACAGGGGAGCCTGGTGGGCTTCCGTCTAAGGTCACACAGAGTCGGACACGACTGAAGTGACTTAGCAGCAGCAGCAGCAGACAGCATATTAAAAAGCAGAGACACTGCTTTGCCAGCAAAGGTCCATCTAGTCAAGGCTATGGTTTTTCCAGTGGTCATGTATGCATGTGAGATTTGGACTGTGAAGAAAGCTGATCACCGAAGAATTGATGCTTTTGAACTGTGGTGTTGGAGAAGACTCTTGAGAGTCCCTTGGACTGCAAGGAGATCCATCCAGTCCATCCTAAAGAGGTCAGTCCTGGGTGTTCATTGGCAGGACTGATGATAAAGCTGAAACTACAATACTTTGGCCACCTGATGGGAAGAGCTGACTCATTTGAAAAGACCCTGATGCTGGGAAAGTTTGAGGGCAGGAGGAGAAGGGGATGACAGAGGATGAGATGGTTGGATGGCATCACCGACTTGGAGGA
Organism: Moschus berezovskii; assembly: GCF_049115385.1. Lineage (NCBI taxonomy): Eukaryota > Metazoa > Chordata > Mammalia > Artiodactyla > Moschidae > Moschus > Moschus berezovskii. The sequence continues at coordinate 84,187,045 of NC_142488.1, read as the reverse complement.
CGTGGGTTTGGGTGGACTCCAGTAGTTGGTGATGGACAGGGAGGGCTGGTGGCCTGCGGTTCATGGAGTTGCAAAGAGTTGGACACGACTGAGCGACTGAACTGAACTGCTAATATGAATTTAAAAATAAAAAAAAAAACTTTATAGAGGTATAATTTGCATACAGTAATGTATGTTTTAAATGCCAGTTTGGTGAGTTTTGACATATGTGTACACAAGATCAAACAAGTCAGTCCTAAAGGAAATCAACCCTGAATATTCATTGGAAGGACTGATGCTAAAGCTGAAGCTCCAATATTTTGTTCACCTGATACGAAGAGCTGACTCATGGGAAAAGACCCTGGTGCTGAGAAAGATTGAAGGCAAAAGGCGAAGGGGACAACAGAGAATGAGATGGTTGGATGGTATCATCAAATCAATGGACATGAATTTCAGAAAACTCTGAGAGATGGTGAAGGACAGGGGGGCCTGACTGCAGTTCATGGAGTTGCTAAGAGTCGAACACAAGCTAGAGACTGATTAATAGCAATGCCTGTGTAGTCATCACAGTAATATAAAATAAACAACATTCTCATAACTCAAAAATTCTCTTTTTACTCATTATCTCTCCAACCCTGGCCGTAGGCATCCGGTGACCTTCTTTCTGTAAACATAGGTTCATTTTATTTTTTTTTCCTAGAATTTCATATAAATGAAATCATACAGTACTTACTATTTTGTACGACTTATTTCACTAAGCATATTTTTAGATTCATACACATTTACATTAGTAGTTTGATCCTCTTTATTATGACTTTCATTCCAATTTATAGTTCTATGACAGTTTCTTTATCTATTTACCTGTTAATGGAGTTTTAGATTGTTTCCAGGTTTTAGCTATTAGGAATGAAGCTGCTATGAACATTCACTTAGAAGTCTTTGTGTTGACATGAGTTTTTTCTTTAATTTAGCTAATATTAATATTTAGGAGTGGGATTGCTGCATCTTATGGTAAGTGTGTGTTTTACTTCATGTAATCCTGTCAATCTGTTATCAAAAGTTATACCATTTTACATTCCCAACAAGCAATGTACCGAGTTTCAGTTGTTCCACATCCTTTTCAACATTTGGTACTGTCAATCGTTTGAAATTTTTAGCTGTGTTAAATTTCATAACTTTATTGTGTGTTTAATTTTCATATCCTGGATGACTAATGGTGGGTTTCATTTTCTCATGGACTTATTGTTTATGTGAAGTGAACTGAAGTGAAGTCGCTCAGTCGTGTCTGATTCTTTGAGACCCCATGGACTGTAGCCCACCAGGCTCCTCCGTCCATGGGATTTTCCAGGCAAGAATATTGGAGTGGGTTGCCATTTCCTTCTCCAGGGGATCTTCCCAATCCAGGGATCGAACCCAGCTCTCCCGCATTGTAGGCAGACGCTTTAACCTATGAGCCATCTTCTAATTGTTGAAATCTTCTCAAAACGTCACAATGTATTGTGTTCTTTCTTTTTAGTATTAAGTTGTATTTGTACATTCTGGATATAAATCCCATGACAGATAAGCGAATTGTAAATCTTTTTTCTCAATATATGGCATGCTTTTTCATTTTCTGGACAGTATTTCACAGAGTTGAAATTTTTAATTTTTATGAGTTACAATTTATTGATGTTTTCTTTTATGATTTGTGCTTTTTATATACTATATAAGAGTGCTTTGTCTATCTCTGAGTTGCAAAGAAATCCTCCTTTGTTGCCTTCTATAATATGCCAGGAAAACGTTTTCCTTAAAGGGTCAGATAATAAATATCTTAGGTGTCTGACTCTGTGCGATCCTATGGACTGTGACTTGCCATGTTCCTCTGTCCATGGGATTCTTCAGGCAAGAATACTGGAGTGGGTTGCCATTTCCTCCTCCAGGGGATCTTTCCGAACTGGGGATCGAACGTGCGTCTCATATCTCCTGCTTTGGCAGGAGAGTTTTTTACTACTAACACCACCTGGATCCTCCCTTTTAGGTTTTGGTTTTTCAGTGTTTGCTCTATAATTTGGGATTTTACTTTCCCATATGAATTTTAGTATCTACTTGGCTGAAGGAAAGAAGAAACATTTCCTGATATTTTACTTGGGATTGCCCTTATTTTATAATTTAATATAGAGAGAACTGTTAAATCTATTAGAGGTGTTCTAACCAAGAAAAAAGGGTATTTTAAAACTTGCTTGAGCATACTTTGTTGAAGCTTTCCGGATTGTTTTAAAATTTTCCTCATAGAGATTTGCAGATTTCATGTTAATTTTATTCCTAGGTATTTCATCTCCCACCCTACTTTGGGAATTTCTCTACCATTTTCTTGTCTAGCTGTTATTGTTTATGTTTTTAAAGACAATTGATCTCTATATGATGAATTTGTATCTTGCTACTTTACTGAACTATTTTATTGGTTTTATTTGATTTTAATATTGAATCTCCAGGTTTTTCTATATATGCTACCGTATCATCTGCAAATACAGGTAGTTTTCCTTCTTTTTTTAAATTTAAGTATAATTGACATACATTATATTAGTTTCAGGTGTATAACATAATCATTTGATATTTCCGTTGATATATATTGCAAAATGACCACCACAATACATCTAGCTAACATCTATCAATGGACTCAGTTAATTTGTGTGTGTGTGTGTGTGATGAGAACTTTTAAAATTTATTCTTTTGGCAACTTTCAAATATGCAATACAGTATTATTAACTGCAGCCACCTATACATCATATCTCTAGGGTTTATTTATTTTATACCTGGAAGTTTCTACTTTTTTACTACCTTGGTGGTGGTGGTTTAGTCACTAAGTCGTGTCTGACTCTTGCGACCCACGGACTGTAACCTGCTTGGCTCCCCATCCATGGGATTATCCAGGCAAGAATACTGGAATGGGTTGCTATTTCCTTCTCCAGGGGATCTTCCCAACCCAGGAATCAAACCCAGGTCTCCTGCTTTGCAGGCAGTTTCTTCACCAACTGAGCTACAAGGGGTTCTCTACCTTAAGGAGTTTGACTACCTTAAAAAGTTCTTAATTTCAGTTATTATTACCTCTAATTAATTTATCTTTTCTTCTTGCATTGAGTGATACCTCTATACAGTGCTGAATAATAAAGGAAGTAGTGGGCCTCTTTGCCTATTCTTGATTGTAGTTGAAATGGTTGTAGTGTTTCCTTATTAAGTTAAGATGTTAGCTTTAATGATGAAAAAGTACAAGTGGAAGCAAAAAGACCAGTTATGAAGCTATGGCAGTAGAAAAGGTAGAAGTCACCTAGTCAGGGTGATGGTAGTGAGGATGCAGAGAAGCAAACAGATTTGAGATATATTTTAGGTAGCAGCAACTGTGTTTGAAAGTACTTGTGTCATAGAAGAGAAAAGGACAACATTAATTTGAATACTTTTAGTTCAAGCAACCGATGCATATATTATCTCTTCATCTACACTGTAGAATCTTTGATAGTAAGGAATTATAGTATAGTGGTTAAAATTATGTATTTTTCAAACTTATGGTTACCAGTGGGTAAAGGGGGAGAGATAAAATCAGAAGATTAGTATCGACATATACACACTACTATATATAAAATAGGTAATAAAGACCTACTGTAAAGTACAGGGAACTCTACTCAGTACTCTGTAATGATCTATATGGGAAAATAATCTTAAAAAGCATGGATATATGTATATACATAACTGATTCACTTTGCTGTACACCTGAGACTAACACAACATTGTAAATCAACTATGTGTGTGTGAATGCTTAATCACTCAATTGTGTCCAACTCTTTCCAGCCCCATGGACTGTGGCCCCACCAAGCTCCTCTGCCCATGGCACTTTCCAGGCAAGAATACTGGAGTGGGGTACCATTCACTACTCCAGGGGATCTTCCCAACCTGGGGATCAAACCCACATCTCTGTGTCTCCTGCATTGACAGGTGGATTCTTTACCATTAGCACCACCTGGAAAGCCCATAAATCAACTATACTCCAATTAAAATGATAAAGTAAAGTAAAATAAAATTTTGTGTTTTGGAATCCAATTTCCTGGATTCGAAATCAGGCTTCAACATTTGATATATGGCGTTGAACAAGTTACTTAATCATTCTAAGACTCGATTTTCTTCCACATATATATATATATATATATATATATATATATATATATATATATATATAAAGTGATAATACTTAGCTCACAAAGTGTTTATGGGAATTAAGTGAAACAAGAAAACATAAACACTAACAACAAGAAAACACTTTAGCACAGTGTTTGTACATATAAGTGCTTAATAATTATTAATGGTAATGACAATGATGATAATGATAGTTGTGTATAATTAGTACCACCTGATATCTATCAAATATTCCATAAATGCCATTCAGTCAATGATTTGGCCTAAAAATACCTGTTGATATAAGACATCCATTTTAGGCCATTGTCTTATTAGTTCTGGTGAATATTCTGCTTTATGTTACATTAGTGTTTAGTTTTTAGAGTAATGGAATTTTTAAGACACAGTAAACTAAAGGTATCCTAAAATATCTTAGTCTGTTTATCTGGTAAGACAAGATATTTGATAAATATACCTGGTAAAAGGTGTTAGTAAGACATAAGCAGGTCAATCAATTCAAAACCTGTATTTGTGTCAATGAACAGCATTTTGCCTGAGACAGATAGAACTTGTTATTTTAAAAATGGCAAAGTTTTCTCTGGCACCAAATCAAAAAGGTAGATTGCCTTTTAATGTATTCTCATTTGTGTGGTTGACTGGGAGCTAAGAGTGGAAATGATCATTATGTACTTTTTGTGAACTTAAATAACATTTCTGAGCAATGGTTTACATTTTGTTCTTTACTTGGTTGAATTCTCATTAAGCAAAGAAAAACTTACTCTACATTATTCTGGATATTCTTAATAGGAATAATCTTAATTAAGAAATGCCATGAAAATCTCCTTGTTTTCAATAAATAGCCCATTATCAAAAAAGAAAAAAATGTAAATAGAATATACTCATCAAATTTTGAATTTGAGTATAATTTTCTTAGCAAGTTATTCTCTTAAAAGGTAGTGAGGCCCTGTTAGCTCTGGAAAATAAGTCCATTCACAGTTATACTTAATGTTAATATTTTTACATTCTTATGTATAGAAATGAAAAGAAAGGATGCAAATTCATTTTAAAATCGACATATCTTTATAAATTGTCTATGTAATACAGTTCCATAAAAGTGTGTTTATTTATTGCCTTTGAGTTGAAAGTTAAATCTACTTTCAAGAACAAAAAGAATGAGGGTCATATCCTGCTGTGGTTTTGATTATGATGATTTTAACTGAAGTCAGTGGTTGTTTGGTGTATGAGATGATGACAGTCTGTAAAATTTGATAATTTGATTCAACTGGAACTTTCAACTTTGTCTTCTGAAGCATACAGCAAGAGTGACATCTGAGGAAATTTTTCAATGAAAAACTACATCCTTCAAATATATTTTGTCTTGTACCTCCTTGTGACAAGATTATTACTCAATCAGTTTTCCTTTGATTGATCAGAAGTACATTAGTAAAGGACATTGTTATTATTTTGCTTTTCATTGTCATATTGTGCAAGGATGTTGCATTTCATTCTGCTTGTAATATAAACAGTCATGTAAGTGTTGAAAGTATTATGTTTCAGAGTTTAGAGTGGTTATCTCTAGCAAACAGAAAGCTATTTCCCTAGCTATGATTATGCTTAATTGTTCATAAATGTATGCATAATAATGTTTTTGTTTACTTATCCTCCTTGTTTATTTTCATCCCTGTTAGTTATTCTTTAAGGCCCCTTGTATAATGCAAATTAGTCATTCTATATCCTTAAACCAGAGTGTTGAATTTACATTAGATTATCTTGCTGCCTTTACTCTAATCACTTTACAGATACTTTGAAATAAACTGACCCAGTTTTGAAATGGATTCTAATATTGCAGTAAAAAAGAAAGATGTAGATGCATATTATTTTATCTACATCATTGTGATAATAAAAATACACCTATTGTTAAAATTAAGTAAAATTTTAACACCTATTGTTAAAATTAAAAACACCAACAAATATAATAAAAAATAAATAGAAAAGGCAGTGTTTCTACAAAGCACTCTTACAAAAGCTGCTGCTGCTAAGTTGCTTCAGTCGTGTCCGTCTCTGTGCGACCCCATAGACGGCAGCCCAACAGGCTCTTCTGTCCCTGGGATTCTCCAGGCAAGAATACTGGACTGGGTTTCCATTTCCTTCTCCACTTACAAAAGCTACCTTTCACATTATTTTTAAACAAATATAGCAAACTTAATAATTAGCTTGCAATAAAAACTTGGTGTGTATGTTGACATAGCTATCACAGAAAGGATCTAGAGAACAATTGTTTCTAGAAACAAACATTAGAGTTTTGACTTTGATTTCTTGGTGGAGGGGGAGGAGGATTTTTGTTTCTTTAGACAGATCATCGCAATAGCAGGTAGATCCTAGTACAGACCTTGTAGGTTATAATCATAGATCAAAGATCTGGGTACTAATTAAATCAAGAAGAAAGACTTATATTAAACCGACATCCCATATGATTTTGAAATCAGACAGCTCAAAAATATGGTTGAACATTACTATGAAATACAAAGACACCCAGTTTGAATCAATAAAACAAGACTCAGAACCAAGATTTCTGACATGAAATTCTCCCCTGTGAAGCCTTTCTATTTTCAATAAAGCAGATCACATTTCCAGTTTATACCTATCATGCGTTTTCTAGAGCTTCCCTGAAAGCTCAGTTGGTAAAGAATCTGCCTGCAATGCGGGAGACCTGGGTTTGATCCCTGGATTGCCCTGCAGAAGGGAATGACTGTCCACTCCAGTATTCTGGCTTGGAGAATTCCATGGAATGCATAGTTCATGGGGGTCACAAAAAGTTGGACACGACTGAGCAACTTTCACTTTTTCACTTTCACGCTCTGTCCAGAATCCTTGGTTCAGGGCATGTAACCTAAGCTGGCCCAAGCAGGGGGAATTGCTGTGACAAAAGAATTTTGGGTGGAGGAGTCTGAAAAATATGTTGTGTATTGTGAAGCTTGGAACTGCATTAGCTGTTTCACCATTAAGCCAGCCTGAGGACAAAGCACACTTTAAAAGTTCAGAACAGAGAGAATCACTGATCAAATCATGCCTGAAGCCTCAAATCACACCTAAAGCCTATCTTACCTTTGAACTTTCAATTACATAAGCTAGTGTGTGTGCATGCATGCTAAGTTCACTTAAACTCATGTCCATCGAGTCGGTAATGCCATACAGCCATCTCATTCTCTGTCGTCCCAGTCTCCTCTCACCCCCAATCCCTCCCAGAATCAGAGTCTTTTTCCAATGAGTCAACTTGTCAAATGAGATGGCCAAAGTATTGCAGTTTCAGCTTTAGCATCAGTCCTGCCAATGAACACCCAGGATTGATCTCCTTTAGAATGGACTGGTTGGATCTCCTTGCAGTCCAAGGGACTCTCAAGAGTCTTCTCCAGCACCACAGTTCAAAAGCATCAATTCTTCAGCACGCAGCTTTTTTCACAGTCCAACTCTCACATGCATACATGACCACTGGAAAAACCATAGCCTTGAATAGACGAACCTTGGATGGCAAAGTAATGTCTCTGCTTTTTAATATGCTATCTAGGTTGGTCATAACTTTCCTTCCAAGGAGTAAGCGTCTTTTAATTTCATGGCTGCAATCAGCATCTGCAGTGATTTTGGAGCACCAAAAAATAAAGTCTGACACTGTTTCTACTGTTTCCCCATATTTCCCATGAAGTGATGGGACCAGATGCCATGATCTTCGTTTTCTGAATGTTGAGCTTCATGCCAACCTTTTCACTCTCCTCTTTCACTTTCATCAAGAGGACTTTGAGTTCCTCTTCACTTTCTGCCATAAGGGTGGTGTCATCTGCATATCTGAGGTTATTGATATTTCTCCCAGCAATCTTGATTCCAGCTTTTGCTTTTTCCAGCCCAGCGTTCCTCATGATGTACTCTGCATATAAGTTAAATAAGCAGGGTGACAATAGGGGAAGGAGAGGGACAAAATGAAAGACTGATGTTTGCCAAATACACAAATACATGCAAAGAAAGGATGACTACATATTTATTGCATCCCTCATGTCTTCAGTAGTTCAAATTAAGACCTTCTTTTGTACCCATTTCTTGTTCATTTGTAGTCAGGAAAAAAAAATTTTTTTTTTAATCATTATTACTTGATGGTCCTGTGAGCCAAGACTTTATTCCTGAAGAGTTCCCTGTTCTTAGTGATGCTGCTGGTACTGGATAATGGGCTTCTTCCATTAACTTATACTATTGGGCATGCAAGTATTTTGGAAAAAGGAATCCACCCACTCCAGTATTCTTGCCTGGAGAATCCCCTGGACAGAGGAACCTGACAGTCTACACTCCACTGGGTCACAAAGAGTTGGATACAACTGAATGACAAACACACACACATGCAAGTATTTACTCAGAGGCACTCTACAAAATCGTCTAGTTTTTGACATCTCTGTTTTGAAAAGCAGCAACTCTATTTCCCATTGATAGCCAGAATCAATCATCCACTTTATCATAATATTTCAATATAGTGATCCTAAATTTTAGCAATAATTATCATAGTACTTGTATTTTCTTTTTCTCCCCATGTTGAGTTTACATGATGCCAATATATCCATATTGGACGTTGAAGTTTTCTGTTTTGATACAGGTGTAAGTCGTTTTATACATTGACTATATTTAATGATCGTTTTGTGGAAGTTTTCTCTTGAACAGATGGGTTAGCAAATTTCAAACTAAGCTAGATGTGTAGTTTTACCTGGGCTAATAAGGAAAAGCATTACTTTCTTTTTGCTGCTCTCTCTCACATTGTTTTGCCAACAAAATTCCGTCTAGTCAAAGCTATGGTTTTTCCAAAGTCATATATGGATGTGACAGTTGGACCACAAAGAAGGCTGAACTCTGAAGAACTGATGTTTTTGAACTGTGGTTCTGGAGAAGACTCTTAAGAGTCTATTGGACATCAAGGAGATTAAGTCAGTCAATCATAAAGGAAACTAACCCTGAATATTCATTGGAAGGACTGATGCTAAAGCTGAAGCTCCAATAATTTGGCCACCTGATGTGAAGAGCCGACTCACTAGAAACAACCCTGATGCTGGGAAAGATTGAAGGCAGGATGAGAAGGGGATGACAGTGAACAAGATGGTTGTATGCATCACTAACTCAATGGACATGGGTTTGAGCAGGCTCTGGGACATGGTGATGGACAGGGAAGCCTGGTGTGCTGCAGTCTATGGGGTTGCAAAGAATTGGACATGACTGAGCGACTGAACAACAGCTCTCACATATACAGAAAGGTCTTGAGAGATAAGAAAGTACCATCAAATTAGATATTAACTTCTTGAGTTGAATTCCACATTATAGAGAAGACATTTTGTAGATACACCCACATGAAGTAGTCTGAAAGAATATAATTTTGTTTTTCAAAGTGTGTTTTTGACATGTTATGACATACATGGTGAAAAGTTATTCAAAAAAAGATTTTTTTTTTTATCTGACTTGAATATTAGTGAAGTGAAGTCGCTCAGTTGTGTCTGACTCTTTGGGACCCCATGGACTGTAGCCCACAAGGTTCTTCCACCCATGGAATTTTCTAGACAAGAGTACAGGAGTGGGCTGCCATTTCCTTCTCCAGGGAATCTTCCCAAAAGTAATTGGACATTAACCACAAGCCTGATGTTTCTGAATAGTCTCTTTTTCTGTGAACTATTTTCTTATGAAACTCTTATCTACATTAAAATGTTAAAAGCTGAAGATGGCTGAGGAATAGGATGGAAAGACCACCTTCTCCCCCACAAATTCAACAAAAGAACACTTGAACACTGAGTAAATTCTGAATGCCAGCAGAGGACATCGGGCACCCAGAAAAGCAGCCCATTACCTTTGAAAGGAGGTAGGAAAAAACATAAAAGATAAATAGAAAGACAAAAGAGGTAGGGACAGAGCTCCGTTCTGGGAAGGGTCTCTTATAAAAGAGAGAAGTTTCCAAACACCAAGAACACTCTCACTGGCGAGTCTGTGGTGAGCCTTGGAACCTCAGAGGGCCACATAACTGGGAGGAAAAAGCAATAAATAATTAAAACTCACAGATTACGTGCCCAATGGTAACTCCCAGCGGAGAAGCAGCGCAGACGCCCACATCCGCCATTAGCAAGCGGGGGCTGGACAGGGAGGCATGGGCTGCATTAATGCCGCAAGGGCAATCTGAGAGAGTTAAATGGAGATAGCAAAGCAGACTGAAGGGTAGCTACCCCGCAAAAAGGCGAAAAGCCCTAACCTATGATTCTGCCAGACCCACTCACAGAACAAAGGACTGTGCAGAACTAGTCAGCTGCAGACAGCCCATCCCCCAACGAGACAGGCAGGGGAGGGCAGCCAGAGACGGAAAGGGGCAATTGTGGCCCCAGAGAGGCATTCGATACCAAACTGCAGACAGGCTTCGTTGCTAACCAAGACTTATTGGGTTTCTGGCCAGTCGACATCCTCCTGAGAAGGTGAGCCGGTTTTACACCCAAAAAACTGAGCGGCAGGGACCAGGGAGGTGATAAGTCACAGCGACTGTGCTTGCCAAACACCTGGTCACCTGAGCTGCTCAGACCAGGGAAGGGCACAAAATTCAGGCCCAACCGAGCCTGTGCCTTTGTAGAGTACCCGAGTACCTGAACCTGAGTGGCTTAGACCTGGGATGTGCATGCAACCCAGCACCAGCCTCAGACAGTTCCCGGCAGAGCAACCTAGAGCCTGTGCAGTGTAGACTGGGACAGCACATGTGCCATGAATGGGGGCAAACCCAGTGTGGCCGAGACACTGCAAGCACTCCCCACAGAGGCCAGAGATACTTGTCTCCAGTGCTCCTCCCTGCAGCACGACTGAACAAGTGAGCATTAAAATGTGTCCACCACTGCCTCCTAGTGTCAGGGCAGAAATTAGACACTGAATAGACCAGCAAACAGAAGCTAAAACAGAGGGAACCACCTTGGAAGTGACAGATGGAGAAGTCTAGAGGCTACTGCAAGAATAAGACTGAAAACCAGAGGCAGGAGACTTAAGCCCAAATCCTGAGAACACCAAAGAACTCCTGACTCCAGGGAACATTAATCGATAGGAGTTCGTCAAACACCTCCATACCAACACTAAAACCAAGCACCACCCAAGGGTAAACAAGTTCCAGAGCAAAACATACCAGGCAAATTATCCAGCAACACAGGAAAATAGCCCTGAGCTTCAATATATAGGCTGCCCAAAGTCACTCCAAACCCATTAACATCTCATAACTCATTACTGGACATTTCATTGCACTCCAGAGAGAAGAAATCCAGCTCCACCCACCAGAAAACAGACACAGGTTTCCCCAATCAGGGAACCTTGACAAGACACCCGTCCAAACTCACCCACAGTGAGGAAACTCCACAATAAAGAGAACTCCACAAACTGCCAGAAGACGGAAAGGCCACCCCAAGCACAGCAATATAAGCAAGATGAAGAGGCAGAGAAATACCCAGAAAATAAAGGAACAAAATAAATGCCCACCGACCCAAACAAAAGAGGAAGAGATAGGGAAACTACCTGATAAAGAATTCTGAATATTGATAGTGAAAATGATCCAAAATCTTGAAAACAAATTGGAGTTACAGATAAATAACCTGGAGACAAGGATTGAGAAGATGCAAGAAAGGATTAACAAGGATCTAGAAAAAATAAAAAAGAGTCAGTATACAATGAATAATGCAATAAATGAAATAAAAAATACTCTGGAGGGAACCAACAGTAGAATAACGGAGGTAGAAAACAGAATTAGAGAGTTAGAAGATAGAATGGTAGAAATAAATGAAACAGAGTGGAAAAAAGAAAAACGAATTAACAAAAATGAGGATAATCTCAGAGACCTCTGGAACAATGTTAAATGCCCCAACATCTGAATCATAGACGAAGTGAAAAAGAAAGACATTGAGAAAATACTTGAGGAGATAATAGTTAAAAATTTCCATAAAATGGGGAAGGAAATAATCACCCAAGTCCAAGAAACCCAGAGAGTCCTAAACAGGATAAACTCAAGGCTAAATATCCCAAGATACATATTAATCAAATTATCAAAGATCAAACACAAATAACAAATGTTAAAAGCAGCAAGGGAAAAGCAATAAATAACACACAACGGGATCCCCATAAGAATAACAGCTGATCTTTCAATGGAAACTCTTCAGGTCAGGAGAGAAAGGCAGGGCATACTTAAAGTGCTGAAAGAAAATAACCTACAGCCCAGATTACTATACCCAGCAAGAATTTAATTCAAATATGGAGGAAAAATCAAAAGCTTTACAGACAAGCAAAAGCTGAGAGAATACAGCATCACCAAACCAGCTCTCCAACAAATGCTAAAGGACCTGCTCTAGACAGGAAACACAGAAAGAGTGTAGAAACTCGAACCCAAAACAATAAAGTAAATGGCAACAAGATCATACTTATCAATAATTACCTTAAATGTAAATGGGTTGAATACCCCAACCAAAAGACAAAGTATGGCTGAATGGATACAAAAACAAGTCCCCTATATATGTTGTCTACAAGACACCCACCTGAAAACGAGGGACACATACAGATTGAAAGTGAAAGGCTGGAAAAAGATTTTCCACGCAAATAGAGACCAAAAGAAAGCAAGAGTAGCATTCCTCATATCAGATAAAATAGACTTTAAGACAAATGCTGTGAAAAGAGACAAAGAAGGATACTACATAATGATCAAAGGAACAATCTAAGTAGAAGATATAACAATCATAAGTATATATGCACCAAACATAGGAGCACCGCAATATGGAAGGCAAATGCTAACAAGTATGAAAAGGGAAATTAAAAATAACACAGTAATAGTGGGAGAGTTTATTACCCCATTCACACCTATGGATAGATCAACTAAACAGAAAATTTACAGGGAAACACAAACGTTAAATGATACACTAGACCAGTTAGACCTAATACATATCTATAGGTCATTTCACTCCAAAACAGTGAATTTCACCTTCTTCTCAAGTGCACACGGAACTTTCTCCAGGATAGATCACATCCTAGGCCATAAATCTAGCCTTGGTAAATTCAAAAAAATTGAAATCATTCCAAGAATCTTTTATGACCACAACGCAGTAAGACTAGATCTCAATTGCAAGAAAAAAACTATTAAAAATTACAACATATGGAGGCTGAACAACACGCTGCTAATAACGCACAAATCACAAAAGAAATCAAAATATGCATAGAAACGAATGAATATGAAAACACAACAACCCAAAACCTGTGGGACACTACAAAAGCAGTGCTAAGGGGAAGGTTGATAGCAATACAGACACACCTCAAAACAAGAAAAAGTCAAGTAAATAACCTAGCTCTACACCTAAAGCAACTAGCAAAGGAAGAAATGAAGAACCCCAGGGTTAGTAGAAGGAAAGAAATCTTAAAAATTAGGGCAGAAATAAATTCAAAAGAAACAAAAGAGACCATAGCAAAACTCAACAAAGCCAAAAGCTGGTTCTTTGAGAGGGTAAATAAAATTGACAAACCACTAGCCAGTCTCATCAAGAAACAAAGGGAGAAAAACCAAATCAATAAAATTAGAAATGAAAATGGAGAGATCACAACAAACAACACATAAATACAAAGGATCATAAGAGACTACTATCAGCAACTATATGCCATTAAAATGGACAACTTGGAGGAAATGGACAAATTCTTAGAAAAGTACAGCTTTCCAAAACTGAACCAGGAAGAAATAGAAAATCTTAATAGAACCATCACAAGCATGGATGTTGAAACTGTAATCAGAAATCTTCCAGCAAACAAATTCCCAGGTCCAGATGGCTTCACAGCTGAATTCTACACAATTTTTAGAGAAGAGCTAACACCTATCCTACTCAAACTCTTCCAGAGAATTGCATAGTAAGGTAAATTTCCAAACTCATTCTATGAGGCCACCATCACCCTAACACCAAATCCTGAAAAAGATGCCACCAAAAAAGAGAATTACAGGCCAATTTCACTGATGAACATAGATGCAAAACTCCTTAACAAAATTCTAGCAATCAGAATCCAACAACAATTTAAGAATATCATATATCATGACCAAGTGGGCTTTAACCCAGGAATGCAAGGATTCTTCAATATCCACAAATCAATCAATGTAGTACACCACATTAACAAACTGAAAAATAAAAATCATATGATTATCTCAATAGATGCAGAGAAAGCCTTCAACGAAATTCAACATCCATTTATGATAAAAACCCTCCAGAAGGTGGGAATAGAAGGGACATACCTCAACTTAATAAAAGCTATATATGATAAACCCACAGCAAACATTATCCTCAATGGTGAAAAACTGAAAGCATTTCCCCTAAAGTCAGGAACAAGACAAGGGTGCCCACTCTCACCACTACTATTCAACATAGTTCTGGAAGTTTTGGCTACAGCAATCAGAGCAGAAAAAGACATAAAAGGAATCCAAACTGGAAAAGAAGATGTAAAACTTTCACTGTTCGCTGATGACATGATCCTCTACACAGAAAACCTAAAGACTCTACCAGAAAACTACTAGAGCTAATCAATGAATACAGTAAAGTTGCAGGATATAAAATCAACACACAGAAATCCCTTGCATTCCTATACACTAATAATGAGAAAATAGAAAGAGAAATTAAGGAAACTCTTCCATTCACTGTTGCAACAAAAAGAATTAAATACTTAGGAATATATCTACCTAAAGAAACAAAAGACCTGTACATAGAAGACTATGAAACACTGGTGAAAGTAATCAAAGTGGACACTAATAGATGGAGAAATATACCGTGTTCGTGGATTGGAAGGATAATTATTGTAAAAAAGAGTATAATACCCAAAGTAATTTATACATTCAATGCAATGCCTATCAAGTTACCAACGATATTTTTCACAGAGCTAGAACAAATAATCTCACAATTTGTATGGAAATACAAAACACCTCGAATAGCCAAAGCAATCTTCAGGAAGAAGAATGGAACTGGGGGAGTCAACCTGCCAGACTTCAGGCTCTACTACAAAGCCACAGTCATCAATACAGTATGGTACTGGCATAAAGACAGAAATATAGATCAATGGAACAAAATAGAAAGCCCAGAGATAAATCCGTGCACTTATGGACACCTTACCTTTGACAAAGGAGGCAAGAATATAAAATGGAGAAAAGACAGTCTCTTTAACAAGTGGTGCTGGGAAAACTTGTCAGCCACTTGTAAAAGAATGAAACTAGAACACTTCCTAACACCATACACAAAAATAAACTGAAAATGGATTAAAGATCTAAATGTAAGACCAGAAACTATAAAAGTCCTAGAGGAGAACATAGGCAAAACACTCTCTGACATAAATCACAGCAGGATCCTCCAAAACCCACCTCCCAGATTATTGGAAATAAAAGCAAAAATAAACAAGTGGGACCTAATTAAAATTAAAAGCTTTTGCACAGAAAAGGAAACTATAAGCAAGGTGAAAAGACAGCCTTCAGAATGGGAGAAAATAATAGCAAATGAAACAATTGACAAAGAATTAATCTCCAAAATATACAAACAGCTCCTTCAGCTCAATTCCAGAGAAATATACGACCCAACCAAAAAATGGGCCAAAGAACTAAACAGAAATTTCTCCAAAGAAGACATACAGATGGCTAACACATGAAAACATGCTCAACATCCCTCATAATCAGAGAAATGCAAATCAAAACCACAATGAGATACCGTTTCATACCAGTCAGAATGACTGCTATCCAAAGTCTACATGCAATAAATGCTGGAGAGGGTGTGGAGAGAAGGGAACCCTCTTACACTAAATGTAAGTACACTGTTGGTGGGAATGCAAACTAGTACAGCCACTATGGAGAACAGTGTGGAGATTCCTTAAAAAACTGGAAATAGAACTGCCATATGATCCAGCAATCGCACTCCTGGGCATACACACCGAGTAAACCAGAATTGAAAGAGACACATGTACTCCAATGTTCATCGCAGCACTGTTTATAATAGCGAGGACATGGAAGCAACCTAGATGTCCATCTGAAGACAAATGGATAAGAAAGCTTTGGTACCTGTACACAATGGAGTATTACTCAGCCATTGAAAAGAATGCATTTGAATCAGTTCTAATGAGGTGGATGAAACTGGAACCTATTATACAGAGTGAAGCAAGCCAGAAAGAAAAACACCAACACAGTATACTAACTCATATATATGGAATTTAGAAAGACAGTAATGATAACCCTGTATACGAGACAGCAAAAGAGACACAGGTGTATTGAACAGTCTTTTGGACTCTGTGGGAAAGGGCAAGGGTGGGATGATTTTGGAGAATGGCATTGAAACATGTATATTATCATATGTGAAACAAATCACCAGTTCAACGCATGATACAGGATGGTCGGGACTGGTGCATGGGGATGACCCAGAGGGAGGATAAGGGGAGGAGTGAGGTGGGAAGGGGGTTCAGGAAGGGGAACTCATGTACACCCGGGGCGGATTCATGTCAATATATGGCAAAATCAACAAATATAATATTGTAAAATAAGTAGCCTCCAAGAAAAAAATAAAATTAAAAAAATACATACATATGGGATAGATAAATTATAGCAGCCAATTTTCAAAAATCTAAGGTAGTATACCTTTTGTTCAAAATAGTTCGACCTGCTATTTTTTATCAGTTTAGTAATGTTGCATTCTAACCATACAGATTAAAAGTAGAGAGAAATGTATACCAAAGTAACATAATCAAATGAAAGATGGAGTAGCTACATTAATTTTATACACACAAAAAAAGATTTCAGAAGTAAGAAAATCATCAAGACTAAGTGGGGGTATAACATAATGATAAAGTGCAGATTCTCCAGAAAGACTTAACAGTCTTGGATATGTAAGTACCTAGATATAGAACATGAAAATATGTGAGGCAAATGTTGATAGAACTGCAAGGGAAAATATGCGAATCCACTATTAGGGTTGGGAGATGTCAACATACTTCTATAAGTAATTGACCAATTCATCAGGAAGGAAATCAGTAAGGATATACAATAAGTCACCTATATACAAATGCATACTATAACTGTGTATATACTACATAGTTTAAAAATATTTTGAATTAAATGAAAATGGAAACACAACTTATCAAAATGTGTAGGATACAGTGAAACCAGTGCTTAGATGGAAATTTATAGCACTATATATATATAATTATATAGATAAACACACACAAGTGTATGTGTGTTTGAGTGTGTTTGTGCCTGTGTGTATATGTATATTAGGAAAAAAGATCTGAAATCAATAATCTAAGTATACACCTTAGAAACAAGAAAAAAAAAGTGAAAGAAAATCTAAAGCACAAAGAGTAAAATAAATAATAAAAATGATATAATGTAAAGAAAACAATAGAGAAAAATCAACAAAACTAAAAGTTCTCTGACAAGATAAATAAAACAATTGATCTGATTTTAGCCTAGCTGGGCTTCACTGGTGGCTCAGATGGTAAAGAATCTGCCTGCAATGCAGGAGACCTGGGTTCAATCCCTGGGTTGGGAGGATGTCCTGGAGAAGGGAATGGCTATCCACTCCAGTATTTTTGACTGGAGAATCCCATGGATGGAGGAATCTGATAGTTCATGGGGTCACAAAGAGTCAGACACGACTAAGTGACTAACAAACTACCCTGGCTAGAGTCTATTATATTATAATCAAGAAAAAAGAGATTGCACTAGTTACTAATATCAGAAATGAAGAGAGATCATCACGACTGATCATATAGACATTAAGGAATATTATGTCCACACGTCTGACAACTTAGTTGAATTTCAGTTGAAATTGGAAAGACATTGAAAAACATTGTCTCAATCCATTTGAGCTGCCATAACAAAATGGCATAAACTTGGTGACTTATAAACATCAGAAATTTCTCACAGCTTTGGAAGTTGGGCAGTCCAAGAGTAAGGTGCCAACAGATTCAGTGTTTAGTGAGGACTTCATGGTTCATAGACGAATGGCTGTCTTCTCACTGTGTGTTTACACAGCAGTAGGGGCAAGGTGGCTTTCTGGGGTTTCTTTGTAAGCTCACTAATCCCATTTGTCAAGGCTTTCTCTTCATGAACTAGTAACCTCCTAAATGGCCCTACCTCCGAACAACGAAACATCGGCAAATAAATTTGAACATCTGAATTTTGATGAGATACAAACATTCAGTTAGTAGCAGACAAAATCTACCAAAACTCAGAAGGAAAAATGGCTAATCTGTTTTGCCCATATCTATTAAAGAAATTCAATCAATAATTAATAATCTTTCAAAAGAACACACTAAGCCCTGATAGTTTCCTTTGTAACTTCTTCCAAATATTTAAGGGAAAAAACGTATCAATTCTGTATGCCTCTTCTGAAAAATAACAGCACAGTGAACAAATCCTGACTCATTCTATGAGGTCTGGTTAATACTGAAAAAACACATTATAAGAAAGGAAAACAGTAGACCAATCTCTCTCATAAACATAGGTGCAAAACTCAACAAAATATTAGTAAATCAAATCCAACAATGCATAAAAGAATTATGCACCATGACTGAATAGGATTTATTCGAAGTGTTCAAGGTTAATTCAACATTCAAATTTCAATTAATTTAATCTATCATATTACCAGACAATAGAAGAAAAATCACCTGATCTTATTGCTAGATGAAAAAAACCCAACTGTCATTCATGATAAAATCTCTCAGCAAATGAGAAAGAGAGGAACCTCTTCAAATTGATTGTTTATAATCTACAAAAAAACACACTAAAATTAATATTATATTATGGTGAAAAACTAAATGCTTTCTCATTAATATCAGGAACAAGACAGGAAAGTGCCCTCTCATCACACCTATTCTACATTGTTTTGGAACACTTAACTAGTGTAACAAGATAAGAAAAGGGAATAAAAGATTCACAGAGAGGGAATGAAAAAATAAAACAGGTTGCAGATGACATAATTGTGTAGAAAATACCAAAGAATCAACAACAAAAAACTTCCAGAACTAATAAGTAATTATAACAAGTTTGTAGGATACATGTTCAGTTCTGTTCAGTTCAGTAGCTCAGTCGTGTCCGACTCTTTGCAACCCCATGAATCACAACACACCAGGCCTCCCTGTCCATCACCAACTCCCGGAGTTCACTCAAACTCATGTTCATCGAGTCGGTGATGCCATCCAGCCATTTCATTCTCTGCCGTCACAATCTCCTCCCAACCCCAATCCCTCCTAGCATCACACTCTTTTCCAGTGAGTCAAATCGTCGCTTGAGGTGGCCAAAGAATTGGGGTTTCAGCTTTACCATCAATCCTTCCAATGAACACCCAGGATTGATCTCTTTTAGAATGGACTGGTTGGATGTCCTTGCAGTCCAAGGGACTCTCAAGAGTCTTTACCAGCACCACTGTTCAAAAGCATCAAATCTTTGGTGATCAGCTTTCTTCACAGTCCAACTCTCACATCCATACATGACCACAGGAAAAACCATAGCCTTGACTAGACGGACCTTTGTTGGCAAAGTAATGTCTCTGCTTTTTAATATGCTATCTAGGTTGGTCATAACATTCCTTCCAAGGAGTAAGTGTCTTTTAATTTCCTGGCTGCAATCAGCATCTGCAGTGATTTTGGAGCCCCAGAAAATAAAGCCTGACACTGTTTCCACTGTTTCCCCATCTATTTCCCATGAAGTGATGGTACCAGATGCCATGATCTTCGTTTTCTGAATGTTGAAAATCAAGCCAAACTTTTCACTCTCCTCTTTCACTTTCCTCAAGAGGCCTTTGAGTTCCTCTTCACTTTCTGCCATAAGGGTGGTGTCATCTGTATATCTGAGGTTACTGACATTTCTCCCAGCAATCTTGATTGCAGCTTGTGCTACTTCCAGCCCAGCGTTCCTCATGATGTACTCTGCATAGAAGTTAAATAAACAAGGTGACCATATACAACCTTGACGTACACCTTTTCCTATTTGGAACAAGTTTGTTGTTCCATGTCCAGTTCTAACTGTTGCTTCCTAACCTGCATACAGGTTTCTCAAGAGGCAGGTCAGGTGGTCAGGTATTCCCATCTCTTTCAGAATGTCCCACAGTTTATTGTGATCCACACAGTCAAAGGCTTTGGGATAGTCAATGAAGCAGAAATAGATGTTTTTCTGGTACTCTCTTGCTTTCTCCATAATCCAGAGGATGTTGGCAATTTGATCTCTGGTGCCTCTGCCTTTTCTAAAACTTGCTTGAACATCTGGAAGTTCACGGTACACATATTGCTGAAGCCTGGCTTGGAGAATTTTGAGCATGCCTTTACTAGCGTGTGAGATGAGTGCAATTGTGCGGTAGTTTGAGCATTCTTTGGCATTGCCTTTCTTTGGGATTGGAATGAAGACTGACCTCTTCCAGTCCTGTGGCCACTGTTGAGTTTTCCAAATTTATTGGCATATTGAGTGCAGAACTTTCACAGCATCATCTTTCAGGGTTTGAAACTGGAATTCCATCACCTCCACTAGCTTTCTTCATGGTGATGCTCTCTAAGGCCCACTTGACTTCACATTTCAAAATGTCTGGTTCCAGGTGAGTGATCACGCCATCGTGATTATCTTTGTCGTGAATATCTTTTTTGTACAGGTATTCTGTGTATTCTTGCCACCTCTTCTTAATATCTTCTGCTTCTGTTAGGTCCATACCATTTTTGTCTTTATAGAGCCCATCTTTGCATGAAATGTTCCCTTGATATCTCTAATTTTCTTGAAAATATCTCTTGCTTTTCCGATTCTGTTGTTTTCCTCTATTTCTTTGCATTGATCGCTGAGGAAGGCTTTCTTATCTCTCCTAGCTGTTGTTTGAACTCTCCATTCAGATGCTTATATCTTTCCTTTTCTCCTTTTCTTTTCGCTTCTCTTCATTTCACAGCGATTTGTAAGGCCTCCTCAGACAGCCATTTTGCTTTTTTGCATTTCTTTTCCATGGGGATGGTCTTGGTCCCTGTCTCCTGTACAATGTCATGGACCTTCGTCCAGAGATCATCAGGCACTGTATCTATCAGATCTAGTCCCTTAAATCTATTTCTCACTTCCACTGTATAATCATAAGGGATTTGATTTAGGTCATATTTGAATGGTCTAGTGGTTTTCCCTAGTTTCTTCAATTTAAGTCTGAATTTGGCAAAAAGGAGTTCATGATCTGAGCCACAGTCAGCTCCTTGTCTTGTTTTTGATAACTGTATAGAACTTCTCCGTGTTTGACTGCAAAGAATATAATCAATCTGATTTCGGTGTTGAACATCTAGTGATGTCCATGTGTAGAGTCTTCCCTTGTGTTGTTGGAAGAGGGTGTTTGCTATGACCTGTGCATTCTCTTGGCAAAACTCTGTTAGCATTTGTCCTGCTTCATTCCCTGCTCCAAGGCCAAATTTGCCTGTTACTCCAGGTGTTTCTTGACTTCCTACTTTTGCTTTCCAGTTCCTTATAATGAGAAGGACATGTTTTTTGGGTGTTAGTTCTAAAAGGTCTTCTAGGTCTTCATAGAACCGTTCAACGTTGGCTTCTTCTTCATTACTGGTTGGAGCGTAGACTTGGATTACTGTAATATTGAATGCTTTCCCTTGGAAACGAACAGAAATCATTCTGTCGTTCTTAAGATTGCATCCAAGTACTGCATTTCGGACTCTTTTGTTGACCATGATGGCTACTCCATTTCTTCTAAGGGATTCCTGCCCACAGTAGTAGGTATAATGTTCATCTGAGTTAAATTCACCCATTCCAGTCCATTTTAGTTCACTGATTCCTAGAATGTCAACGTTCACTCTTGTCATCTCCTGTTTGACCACTTACAATTTGCCTTGATTCATGGAGCTAATATTCCAGGTTCCTATGCAATATTGCTCTTTACAGCATAAGACTTTGCTTCTATCACCAGTCACATCCACAACTGGGTATTTGTTTCACTTTGGCTCCATCCCGTCATTCTTTCTTGAGTTATTTCTCCAGTGATCTCCAGTAGCGTACTGGGCACCACATGACTGATATGCAAAATCAGTGACTTTCCTATATATTAGAACATTTGATGAGCACCTCAAAAATGATTTAGGAATAAATCTAACAAAATATATGCAATATCTATATGAGAAAAATATAAATCTTATTGACAGGAATCATAGAAGACTTAAATAGATGAGGAAATATTCCGTGTTCATGGATAGGAATACTCAGTATTATTATAATGTTGATTCTTCCCAATATTCAGTATTAACTTAAAGAAAAGCTCAATTATTAATTTTGTGGATACTGACAAACAGGTTATCAAGTTTATATGCAAAGTCACAAAATGAAGATAGCTAACACAAGACTGAAGAAGAATAAAGTCAGAAAATTGATAATTTTCAATTTCAAGTGTTACTATAAAACCACAATTATGTGTGATATTGGTGAGAGAATAGACAAATAGATCAATGGAACAAAACAGAAAGCCCAGTGATGGACTCATACTAATATTGATAACCAAACTTTAACAAAAGAGCAAATGCATTTCAATGGAGAAAAGATGGCCTTTTTAATGAATGATGATGGAATAACAACTCTCACATGCATAAAATGAATCTACGTAAAGACCACTTATCAATAATTTAACTCAAAATGAAGAATAAACCTAAATGTAAAATGCAAAATATAAAATTTCTAGGAGGTAACTGCGACATTATGATTTATAATAAAAAATATATATTTGGATTTCATCTCTGTTTCTGGCATATAACTCCTAAAAATTTTTTAAATTTTCCTAAGGAGTTGGAGTGCTAAAAGGTGCCTTTTTCATGTTAATAAGGTAACTTGGACCCCACCTAGGGATGAGTACTGATTGCTTGCCCCCTTCTTCCACCAAATGGAGGCTAGAGGTTTGAACCAGTCTCCAACAACTCACATGGGAAATTTCCACTAAAACTCAAAAGGACAGTGTTTGGAGAACTTCTGGGTTGCTGAACACATGGAAGTTCTGGGACAGTGAGTGACATGCCTGGAGAGGCATGGAAACTCCTTGCTCCTTCCCACACTTGCCATATGCATCTCTACCATCTGGCTGTTCCTGAGTTTCATCTTTTTGTAATAAACTGGTGATCTAGTAAGTTAAATGTTTCTGAGTTATGTGAACTGCTCTAGCAAATCAGTCAAACCTGAGGGAAATATCCTGTGTTTTCACCCCTTATGTACAGCCAATTGGATAGAAGCTCAGGCGATAACCTAGACTTCCGTTTCATATATGAAGGGCAGAAAGTAGGAAGACATTCTTGTAGGACTGGACCCTTTGTGTCAGAATTGAGTTTAATTGTAGTACATCCAGACAATGCTGAAGAATGGCTTGGTGGTGTGGGCAAAACCCCTATTCATTTGGTTTGCCTATGGCTTTTTTTTTTTTTTCACAATAGTAAAATTTGTTTAGAGTTGCCGCCGCCGCCGCCACAGGAGTAGCCACCGCCGGAGCCGCTCACAGCCATGGCCTAGAACCCCAGCTTGGAGAACCACCGCATCAAGAGCTTCAAGAATAATGGCCGAGATGTGGAGACAATGCGAAGACACAGAAATGAAGTGACAGTTGAATTGCGAAAGAACAAAAGAGATGAACACTTACTGAAAAAAAGAAATGTTCCCCAAGAGGAAAGTTTAGAAGATTCAGATGTTGATGCTGATTTTAAAGCACAAAATGTAACACTAGAAGCTATACCCAGTGGTCCAGTTGAGTGCTGTCCAGGCTGCAAGAAAGCTTTTATCCAGTGACAGAAATCCACCAACTGATAACCTAATAAAATCTGGGATTTTACCAATTCTAGTGAAATGTCTAGAAAGGGATGATAATCCTTCATTACATTTTGAAGCTGCATGGGCATTAACTAATATAGCATCAGGAACCTCTGCACAGACTCAAGCTGTTGTACAGTCTAATGCCTTACCTCTTTTTCTAAAACTTCTCCATTCACCACATCAGAATGTTTGTGAACAAGCAGTATGGGCTTTGGGAAACATTATAGGTGATGGTCCTCAATGTAGAGATTATGTCATATCACTGGGAGTTGTCAAACCTCTTCTGTCCTTCATCAATCTCTCCATTCCCATCACCTTCCTTCAGAACGTCACATGGGTCATTGTCAATCTCTGCAGGAATAAGGACCCCCCACCGCCTATTGAGACAGTTCAGGAGATTTTGCCAGCATTATGTGTCCTCATATACCATACAGATATAAATATTCTTGTGGACACTGTTTGGGCACTGTCATACCTGACAGATGGAAGTAATGAGCAGATACAGATGGCTATTGATTCAGGGATTGTGCCTTTCCTTGTGCCCCTTCTGAGCCACCAGGAAGTGAAAGTTCAAACAGCAGCACTCAGAGCAGTTGGCAACATTGTGATGGGCACAGATGAGCAGACCCAGGTTGTTCTCAACTGCGACGTCCTGTCACACTTCCCCAACCTCTTATCACACCCCAAAGAGAAGATAAACAAGGAAGCAGTGTGGTTCCTTTCCAACATTACCACAGGCAACCAGCAACAAGTTCAAGCTGTAATAGATGCTGTAATTCCTATGATTATTCATCAGCTTGCCAAGGGGGACTTTGGAACACAAAAAGAAGCTGCTTGGGCTACTAGCAACTTGACGATAAGTGGCTGAAAAGATCAAGTTGAATACCTTGTACAGCAGAATGTAATACCACCATTCAGTAATTTATTGTCAGTAAAAGATTCTCAAGTTGTTCAGGTGGTTCTAGATGGTCTGAAAAACATTCTGATAATGGCTGGTGATGAAGCAAGCACAATAGCTGAAATTATAGAAGAATGTGGAGGTTTGGAGAAAATTGAAGTTTTACAGCAACATGAAAATAAAGACATATATAAATTATCATTTGAAATCATTGATCAGTATTTCTCTGGTGATGATATTGATGAAGATCCTAGCCTCATTCCCAAAGCAACACAAGGAGGTACTTACAACTTTGACCCAACGGCCAACCTTCAAACAAAAGAATTCAATTTTTAAATTCAGTTGAGTGCAGCATCTATCCCACATTGAATACGGAGCACCCCCAGATGGCTCCCAAAATGACAAGAGCAACAGCAACTACCAAAGACTCCAAAACATACATGCCTCTTTGTTTTGATGCTTCTAAAGCAAGCCATGTCTCAGTCACTTTGCAGTTGCCAAAAGTCACTATCCACATGGACTGTAAATGCATATGCATGATTTCCTAAACTGTTTTAGAATTCTCCTTAACAATCTCGACTACCCTATTTTCCCCCGTTCCCTGGTGCCACACGCTGACATTTGCAGTCTCCAGTTTAGAATATTCCGTAGTGGTGGCATGTTAGCTGCCCATTTGATACTCGTTTGGAAAATGGTGTGCTGTGGATCAAGACACTTTGGTATGACACATACACGCATTGAAAGCTTTAAAGAGATGCAGTCTGATCTGAGCCTCCATCATTGTCCTCCACAAATATATTTTCATACTCTTTATGTGGAAGAATAGATTTTAAAAGTAAAAGCCAAAAGATTTTCATTGGTGGAACTGACACAAACAAAAAGTAACTTAAAAAAAAAAAAGAAACTTGGTTATTGATTAAACATAAGTTTAAAAAAATAAAAGATGTTTATCAGTTTTCACAGCCAACAGTCAGACAAAAAATAAAAAATTACAATCCCAAGCCAAGCCATAATGGAAACATGATTAACCTAACAATGTAAAATAATTACATACAGTTTGGGGGTTAAGTAGAGTGATGTGATAAGTGGAAGTGCATACATCTACACCTGGGCAGTCTAAGTCTTTTAGTTGGTGCATTTCATCCATTTACATTTAAGGTAATTATCAATATGTACAATCCTATTATCATTTTCTTGTTTTGGGTTTGTTTTATTCAGGTCTTTTTCTTCTCTTGTGTCTCCTGCTTAGAGAAGTCCCTTTAGCATTTGTTGTAAAACAGGTTTGGTAGTGCTGAATTCTCTTAACTTTTGCTTGTCTGGAAAGCTTTTGATTTCTTCATCAAATCTGAGAGAGAGGCTGCTGGGTAGGATATTCTTGTATAGGTTCTTCCTTTCATCACTTTAAATATATAATACCATTCCTTTATGGCTTACAGAGCTTCAGCTGATAAGAAATCAGCTGGTAACCTTATGGGAGTTCCCTTGTATATTATTTGTTGTTTTTCTCTTGTTACTTTTAATATTCTACCTTTGTCTTTAATTTTCTTCATCAGTTTGATTACTGTGTGTCTCAATGTGTTTCTCCTTGGGTTTATCCTGCTTGGGACTCTCTGCAATTCTTAGATTTGTTTAACTAGTTCCTTTCCCATGTTAGGGAAGTTTTCAGCTATTATCTCTTAAGATATTTTCTCAGATCCTTGCTCTCTTTCTTTTCCTTCTGGGATCCCTATAATGTGAATGTTGGTGAGGATCATGTTGTCCCAGAGGTCTCTTAGGCTCTCTTCATTAATTTTCATTCTTTTATCCATATTCTGTTTTGCAGCTATGATTTCCACTATTCTGTCTTCCAGGTCACTTATCTGTTATTTTGTCTCAGTTATTGTGTTTTCGATTTCTTCTAGTGTAGTATTCATTTCTCTTTGTTCTTTAGCTCTTGTAAGTCTTTGGCAAGCATTTCTTACATCTTTTCCATTCTTTTTCTGAGATGCTGGGTCATCTTCACTATGGTTTTTCTGAATTATTTTCCTGAAAGTCTGCCTATTTCCACTTCACTTAGTTGTTTTTCTGAGGTTTTATCTTGTCCTTTCATCTGGGACATAATTCTCTGCATTTAAAAAAAATAATTTATTTATTTTAATTGGAGGTCAATTAATTTACAGTATTGTGGTGGTTTTTGCCATACACTGACATGCATCAGCCACAGGTGTACATGTGTCCCCCCATCCTGAACCCCTCTTCCACCTCCCTCCACTTCCCATCCTTCTGGGTTGTCCCAGGGGACTGGCTTTGAGTGCCCTGTTTCATGCATCACAGAGTAAAGTAAGTGAGAAAGAAAAACACCAATACAATATATTAACACATATATATGGAATTTAGAAAGATGGCAATGATGACTCTATGTGCATTTTTCTAAAATAACTTTCTGTGATGTAGTTTTCATGTTGGTGGCTGTGGGATTGTATCTTGCTTCTGCTGCCTGCCCTCTGGTGAATGAGGCGAAGAGGCCTTCTGATGA
The DNA here is from genome assembly GCF_049115385.1 of Moschus berezovskii. Classification (NCBI taxonomy): domain Eukaryota; kingdom Metazoa; phylum Chordata; class Mammalia; order Artiodactyla; family Moschidae; genus Moschus; species Moschus berezovskii. Next base: position 84,159,685 of record NC_142488.1, on the reverse strand, counting down.
GAGGGACTGGTGGTTGGAAAATCAGGATCTTGTTTTGTTGGACAGGGTCATGCTAAGTAAAATGGTGATCCAATTGTCTGCTGATGGGTGGGGTTGTGCTCCATCCATGGTAGCTGTTTTACCTGAGGTAGCTTATTCTACAGGCTATCAATTCAGTTCACTTCAGTCTCTCAGTCGTGTGCAACACTTTGTGACCCCATGGACTGCAGCACACCAGGCCTCCTTGTCCAACACCAACTCCCAGAGTTCACTCAAACTTATGTCCATTGAGTCAGTGATGTCATCCAAACATGTCATCTGTCGTCCCCTTCTCCACTCACCTTCAATCTTTCCCAGCATCAGGGTCTTCTCCAATGAGTCAGCTCTTCGCATCAGGTGGCCTAAGTATTGGAGTTTCAGTTTCAACGTCAGTTCTTCCAATGTATATTCAGGACTAATTTCCTTCAGGATTGACTAGGTAGATCTCCATGCAGTCCAAGAAACTCTGAAGAGGCTTCTCCAATACCATAGTTCAAAAGCATCAATTCTTCGGTGCTAAGCTTTCTTTATAGTCCAACTCTCACATCCATACATGACCACTGGAAAAACCATAGCCTTGACTAGACGGAACTTTGTTGGCAAAGTAATGTCTCTGCTTTGTAATATACTGTCTAGGTTGGCCATAACTTTTCTCCCAAGGAGTAAACATCTTTTAATTTCATGGCTGCAGTCACCATCTGCAGTTATTTTGGAGCTCAAAAAAATAAAGTCTGTCACTGATTCCACTGTTTCCCCATCTATTTGCCAAGAAGTGGTGGGACCGGATGCCAATATTTTAGTTTTCTGAATGTTTACCTTTAAGCTAATTTTTTCATTCTCCTCTTTCACATTCATCAAGAGGCTCTTTAATTCTTTTTTAATTTCTGCCATAAGGGTGGTGTCATCTGCATATCTGAGGTTATTGATATATCTCCCAGCAAACTTCATTCCAGCTTGTGCTTCATCCAGTCCAGAATCACTCACGATGTACTCTGCATATAAGTTGAATAAGCAAGGTGACAATATACAGCTTTGACGTACTACTTTGGAACCAGTCCATTCTTCCATGTCCAGTTCAAACTGTTGCTTCCTGACCTGCATACAGGTTTCACAAAAGCAGGTCAGGTGGTCTGATATTCCCATTTCTTTCAGAATTTTCCACAGCTTTTTGTGATCCACAAAGTCAAAGGCTTTGGCATAGTCAATATCGAAGAAGTAGATGTTTTTCTGGAACTCTCTTGCTTTTTCGATAATCCAGTGGATGTTGGCATTTTGATCTCTGGTTCCTCTGCCTTTTCTAAATCCAATTTCAACATCTGTAAGTTCATGGTTCACGTACAGTTGAAGCCTGGCTTGGAGAATTTTGAGCATGACTTTACTAGTGTGTGAGATGAGTGCAATCGTGTGGTAGTTTGAGCATTCTTTGGCATTGCCTTTCTTTGCTATTGGAATGAAAACTGACATTTTCCAGTTCTGTAGTCACTGCTGAGTTTTCCAAATTTGCTGACATATTGACTTCAGCACTTTCACAGCATCATCTTTTAGGATCTGAAATAGTTCAACTGGAATTCCATCACCTCCACTATCTTTGTTAATAGTGATGCTGCCTAAGGTCCACTTGACTTTGCATTCCAGGATGTTTGGCTCTAGGTGAGTGATCACGCCATTGTTGTTATCTGGGTCATGAACATCTTTTTTATACAGTTCTTCTGTGTATTCTTGCCATTTCTTCTTAATATCTTCTGCTTCTGTTAGGTCCATACCATTTCTGTCCTTTACCGAGTCCATCTTTGCGTGAAATGTTCCCTTGGTATCTCTAATTTTCTTGAAGAGATCTCTTATCTTTCCCATTCTATTGTTTTCGTCTAAATCTTTGCACTGATCACTGAAGAAAGCTTTCTTATCTCTCCTCGCTCTTCTTTGAAACTCTGCATTCAAATGGGTATGTCTTTCCTTTTCTCCTTTGTTTTTGGCTGCTCTTCTTTTCAAGCTATTTGTAATGCCTCCTCAGATAGCCATTTTGCTTTTCTGCATTTCTTTTCCATGAGGATTGTCTTGATCCCTGTCTCCTGTACAATTTCATGAACCTCCGTCCATAGTTCATCAGGCACTCTGTTTATTATATCTAGAACCTTAAATCTCTTTCTCTCTTCCACTGTATTATCATTAGGGATTTGATTTAGGTCATAGTTGAATGGTCTAGTGGTTTTCCCTACTTTCTTCAATTTAAGTCTGAATTTGGCAATAAGGAATTCATGATTTGAACCACAGTCAGCTCCCGGTCTTGTTTTTGCTAACTGTGTAGAGCTTCTCCATCTTTGGCTGCAAAGAATATAATCAATCTGATTTCGGTGTTGACCATCTGGTGATGCAAATGTGTATAGTCTTCTCTTGTGTTGTTGGAAGATGGTGATTGTTATGACCAGTGCATTCTCTTGGCAAAAGGCTATTAGCCTTTTTCCCGCTTAATTCTGTATTCCAAGGCCAAATTTGCCTGTTACTCCAGGTGTTTCTTGACTTCCTACTTTTGCATTCCAGTCCCCTATAATAAAAAGGACATCTTTTAGGGTGTTAGTTCTAGAATGTCTTGTAGGTCTTTATTGAACCATTCAACATCAACTTCTTCAGTGTTCCTGGTTGGGGCATAGACTTGGATTACTGTGATATTGAATGGTTTGCCTTGAAAGCGAACAGAGATTGTTCTGTCGTTTTTGAGATTGAATCCAAGTATTGCATTTAGGACTCTTTTGTTGACTGTGACGGCTACTACATTTCTTCTGAAGGATTCTTACCCACAATAGGTGACTCACTCCAAGGGGAACCTCTCAGGACTGCTGTTACCAGGGCCTCCATCCCTGCAGTGAACCACTGCTGATCCATGCCTCCACAGGAGACCCTCCAACACTAACAGGTAGGTCTGGTTCAGTTTCCTGTGGGGTCATGGCTGCCTTCCCCTGAGTCCCGGTTCATGTAAGATTTTGTTCACAAAATTGGGGTCTCTCTTTCCCCCAGTCCTTTTGAAGTCCTGCAATCAAATCCTTCTGGCCTTCAAAGTCATTCCCTGCGGATCCCTAGTCCCTTTGCTGGATCCCTAGGCTGGGAAGCCTGATGTGGGGTGCAGAACCTTTACAACAGTGGGAGAACTTCTTTGGTATTTTCATTCTCCAGTTTGTGGGTATGCCTCTAGCCAGTATGGGAGTTGATTTTATCATGAATGCACTCCTCCTACCATCTTGTTGTGGCTTCTCCTTTGACTCTGGATGTGGGGTATGTTTGTTATGTGTTTTTTTTTTTTGTAAGTTTCTGCATCCTCTTGCCAATGGTTGTTCAATAGCTGGTTGTGATTTTCATGCTCTCACAGGACGTCAGCACATGTCCTTCTTCTCTGCCATCTTGAACCATAAAAGTCTTTTTAGATTAAAAAAATTATGACTCTTGAAAAGAAAAACTGACCAGTGAACTTCATGAAAATTAAAAATATGTGTTCTAAAAAAGGCACCATAAGATAATGATAAAAAATAAAAAGACTGGGAAAAATATTTGAACAATGTATATCTGATAAAGAACTTATATCCTAAATATGAAAGAACACTTAAAACTCAACAATAAGAAAACAAGTAACTCACTTAAAAAATGGGCAAAAATGTGAATAGGTATTTCTACAAATAGGATTGCAAGTAAACATATGAAAAAATGCTCAACATAATATGACATTAGAAAATTGTAATTAAAATGATGAGATGCTACTACATACTCACTGCTGCTGCTGCTGCTAAGTCACTTTAGTCGTGTCTGACTCTGTGCGACCCCATAGATGGCAGCCCACCAGCCTCCCCCGTCCCTGGGATTCTCCAGGCAAGAACACTGGAGTGGGGTGCATTTCCTTCTCCCATGTGTGTAAGTGAAAAGTGAAAGTGAAGTCGCTCAGTCGTGTCTGACCCTTAGCGACTACACGGACTGCAGTCTACCAGGCTCCTCCATCCATGGGATTTTCTAGGCAAGAGTACTGGAGTGGCTTGCCATTGCCTTCTCCAACATACTCACTAGAATGATTAAATACTCACTAGAATGATTAAATCATAAAAGAAAAACTGACAATATCAATTGCTAAAGGGATTTGGGGCAATAGGAGATCTCATTCATTGTTGGTGGGAATGCACAAAGATACAGCCATTTTGGAAGATAATTTTGCAGTTTCCTGCATCGTTAAAGGGCTTCCGTGATAGCTCAGTTGGTAAAGAAAATGCCTGCAATTCAGGAGACCCCAGTTTGATTCCTGGGTCAGGTAGATATGCTGGAAAAGGGATAGGCTACCCACTCCAGTATTCTTGGGCATTCCTTATGGCTCAGTTGGTAAAGAATCTGCCTGCAATGTGGGAGACCTGAGTTCAATCCCTGGGTTGGGAAGGTCCCCTGGAGAAAGGGAAAGGCTACCCACTCCAGCATTCTGGCCTGGAGCATTCGATGGACTTTGCAAAGCTGGGCTGGATGAAGCACAACGTGCAATCAAGATTGCCGGGAGAAATACCAGTAACCTCAGATATGCAGATAACACCACCCTTATGGCAGAAAGTAAAGAAGAACTGAAGAGGCTCTAGATGAAAGTGAAAGAGGAGAGTGAAAAGGTTGGCTTAAAGCTCAATATTCAGGAAAATAAGTTCATGGCATCCGGTTCCACCACGTCATGGCAAATAGATGGAGAAACAGTGGAAACAGTGGCTGACTTTATTTTTCTGGGCTCCAAAATCACTGCAGATGGTGACTGAAGCCATGAAATTAAAAGACGCTTACTCCTTGGAAGGAAAATTATGACCAACCTAAGCAGAATGTTAAAAAGCAGAGACATTATTTTGCAAACAAAGGTCTGTCTAGTCAAGGCTATGGTTTTTCCAGTGGTCACGTATGGATGTGAGAGTTGGACTACAAAGAAACCTGAGCACTGAAGAATTGATGCTTTTGAACTGCGGTGTTGGAGAAGACTCTTGAGAGTCCCTTGGACTGAAAGGAGATCCAACCAGTCCATCCTAACGGAGTTCAGTCCTGGGTGTTCATTGGAAGGACTGATGTTGAAGCTGAAACTCCAATACTGAACTGAACTGATACCACTATGAACCTTTTAAAAGTCTAATTCTATAAAAAGAAAATAAAAATATCACAAATTAGCAAGGATGTGGATTGAATGGACCTATTGTAGCAAAGATGGGGATTGAATGGAACAATTGTAATGTCCATGTGGGAATGGCTGTCACAATGGTTTAGAAAAATGGTCAGCAATTACTTTAAAAAATTGAACTTACACCTATCATATATCCTATCCACATTCCATGAATGATATTTATCCCAGAAAAATCAAGTTATATGTTCACAAAAACACTTGTACATGCATGTCCATAGCAGCTTTATTCAGAGTGCCTAAAACTGGAAAAAATCCAAATACCTATAATAAGTAAATGAATAATCAATGGTAGTACTTACTCATCAATAAAATGAATGAATAGCTGGAACATGTAACAACAAGCATAAATCTCAAAATGATTATGCTGATTGAAGTCAGACACAAAAGAACACATAGGTATGATTATATTAATATAAAACTCTAGAAGATGCTAACTAATCTATTATGATGGAAGGCAAATCAGTGTGGCCTTGGGATCAGTGACAGAGTTAGGGGTGGAATGCAAAGTGGTATGAGGAACCTTTTGGGGTGTTATAATTGTACTATATCTTGATTGAGTTAATCAAGGTAAACATGATTGAGGTAAACATCTGTCAAAATCCATCAAAATTTACAGTTTAAATAGATGCTTCTGGTTGTCCATAAGAAACCCTAATAATATTGATAAAAAAATACTGAAACCTAGAAGCAGCAAATTTTGAAACAGAATGTAGACCTTTCATTTGGGGTCCAGAGATAAACCACTGGGAAAACCTGAGTAGGATATATTTTGAAACTCACTGAGACACTTATTTTCCAACAAATGGCACTCTTGTAGACTTGAATCAGATTCCTTTCAAATGTATCCAAGGAGCTCCTACTAAAACTAATGAGTAAAATCACATCTAAAATTCTCATCACTAATCAAAGTCACTGGTTTAGCTTACTGTGACATGACATATCCCTTTTGGAAACTGGTAAAATATAAATTATCAATAGGCAAATGGCTTAAGCCATTCAAATGTAGTCACTCAGTCATGTCCAACTCTTTGGGCTTCTCTAAAACCACTTCCAAAATTCAAAAATAGTATTTGAAAAAGTGACATTAATATGAATTTGTTACCTTGTAATTCTTTTTTTTGAAAATTAAAGAAAAGCAAGTTTATTTATTTATTTTTTGCTCTGCTATGTCTTCGTTTCTGCAGGGGCTTTTCTTTAGTTGTGGTGAGTGGGAGCTACTCTCTAGTTGAGGTATGTGGGCGTCTCATTGCCATGACTTCTCTTATTGTTGAGCACTGGCTCTAGGGCACAGGGGCTTCAGTAGCTGCAGCACATGGGCTCAGTAGTTGAAGTTCCCAGGTTCCAGAGCATAGGCTCAGTAGTTGTAGAGCAGAGGCTTAGTTGCTCTACAGTATGTGGGCTCTTCCCGGATCAGGAATCGAACCTGTGTCTCCTGCATTGTCAGGCCACTGAGCCAATAGAGAAAGCCACCTTGTAATTCTTACAGTATGATCCCAAAGATGTATCACAGGTACATTTCAAAGTAGGTTGAACAGATATGAAAAACACTGGAAGTATAGAAACTCATTAGGAAAGAGACTCAACAGTTTAAAGGCACTGGATAAAGGTAAACAGACAAGAACAGGAGGGACACCAGAGTCAAATAAAGTCTTTTGCTTGATTACTAAAACTTTTGATTTAGGAAATATCAAGGAATCTTATGTAAGATTTTACTATGAGAAAATCACTGTCACTCATTTGAAATCTCAAAATTCTTGGTAAAAAAGATATTTCCTTATTCTAATCTGCTATTTCCTCCTGCTGCCATCCTTTCCTGTTCGTTTTGCAGCTTAATTACTGAGTATTTACATCAAATGCTATACTTGCCTACCTAGTTTCTCATTTGATGCTTACAAAGATAGCATCATCCTCATGTCAGAATTATTTAAACGGAGAGGTTATATCTCTATTTTTTCATACCTACCCAATTTTAACCTCTTTAAAACTGCTGTTTGTTCTCAATATTTCACTGAAACTGTTTTCTAAAGTAACCAAGAACTTGTAACCAAATCTAATGGCCTCCTATCCATTCCTTAAGGTCCAGTTCAAGTGTCACCCCATTCCCAATGTCTTTCGTGGTATTCCTACCATTCCCTTCTCCAAGCTAGAAGTAATATTTCCCTGTATCCATTGCTACAAGGTTGATCAGATTTTTCAGTCATGTTATTATGCCTTTATTTACACAGTCACATTTACCATTCAATAATTGAACACATAATGTGTCATTCACTGTGCTCAGTAAGGAGAGAATAGGAATGATTAAGGCATAATCTCTCTTCTCCTAAAGAACATAGGGAAAAAGGTAAACAATAATTATAAATCAGTGCAATGAACTGCTCAAAAGTGGCACAGGTTAGACAACCAAGAATATTTTTGGGCCAAATGTATTCTTCTATTTTCATATTAATTAAGTTCAGTTCAGTTGCTCAGTCGTGTGCGACTCCGCGACCCCATGAACCACAGCACGCCAGGCCTCCCTATCCATCACCAACTCCCGGAGTTCACTCAAACTCATGTCCACAGAGTTGGTGATGCCATCCAGCCATCTCATTCTCTGTTGTCACCTTCTCCTCCCACCCCCAACCTTTCCCAGCATCAGAGTCTTTTCCAGTGAGTCAACTCGTCACATGAGGTGGCCAAAATATTGCAGTTTCAGCTTTAGCATCAGTCCTTCCAGTGAACACCCAGGATTGATCTCCTTTAGAATGGACTGGTTGGATCTCCTTGCAGTACAAGGGACTCTCAAGAGTCTTCTCCAACACCACAGTTCAAAAGCATCAATTCTTCGGCAATCAGCTTTCTTCACAGTCCAAATCTCACATCCATACATGACCACGGGCAAAACCATAGCCTTGACTAGACGGACCTTTGTTGGCAAAGTAAAGGAAAGCATATACTTGAGGTATTCCTATAGCCATGCTAATTCTTATCATTTTGTAGCACCTGAAACACAATGAGTTGATTATTTTTAGCCAAATATTATATAGTAATTATCTTAAACTCTCTGGGGGCAGGTTGTTGTTGTTTAGTCGCTAAGTAGTGTCCAACTCTTTTGTGCCCCCATGGACTGTGTAGCCCTCTAGGCTCCTCTGTCCATGGGATTCTCCAGGCAAAAATACTGGAGTGGGTTGTCATGCCCTCCTCCAAGGGATCTTCCCAACCCAGGAATCGAACTCATGTCTCCTGCATTGGCAGATGGATTCTTTACCACTGAGCCACCAGGGAAGACCCTGGGGGCACGTATAGACATCCAACTGAAAAACTTAGATTTGGGCTGTGAATGTAAAACATTCCATATACCCATACTCCCCTCCAAATCTACACAGAAATAAACTGCCTTAGCACATAAAAGCAAATCTTCTAGTTAGAGTGTACATAGATACAGTAGTAATAAAATATTTATATGGAAATCTTATTGAAGGAGGAAACAGAACAGGCTCTATCTTGAAAGCAGGACTCCATCTTGGGCTGGACTGGACTTTGAGCTATATGCCCAGTATCTATGGAACCAATATACCAACTGGAAAACCAGGCCCCCGGAAGGAAGAGCCCTGAAGCTCTTCCTTGCCTAAAAGAATACCCTAATTATCTGCGTGACTGAATAGAATCATTCATTCTATTATGCTTATTGGGGAATGACCACAAGCCTATTGATAATTGTCCACTGTTAACTACCTAGGTTTAAGGTATATGAATCACAGGTTGACTTTGATTGTATCTTTCTTTTTTCCTTTGTTCAGACTAGTTTCAGGGAATTTGGGGAGGTGGGTTTAGGCACGGCCGCTTAGGATAAGGTTTTCACAAAAACTGGTCGGGGTCCTTGGCTAATAGGAGACTCTGCCTTGGGCCCGCTGGTGTAATAAACTGTACTCCACTATCTGCATTGTCCTTCTGAGTGAGTTTGTTTCCCGGAACACATGGCTACAACTATGTTAGGTTTGAGAGAAGTACAATCTTAATGCCATGAATTCTTAAGACAGCTCTGAATCAATGAAAATAATATAGGCTTTTTAGTACAGCCATTTTGTGGGACGAAATAGTTAACGATGATGCACATCTTGGCTGATTTTGTGTACAGAGTATATATCTCTAAACATCTCATCTGTGATCCATTTTTCATTTTCTATAGTCATAAACCTTGAGAAAATTTAAGAGTTGCTTGCTATTTAATAACATCTAAAATTTTCCACGATATTAAACCTGTAGTCTAGATTCCCAGGCCCTGACTTCTGAAACTTAAGTGCTTAGATATTTGGAGTTATATAGATACAGTGAAAAATTGAATGCAGCTTCTTGAGAGAGCTATCAAAACAGAAGTCATGTGGAAAGAAACAGCTATGTCTTGGCAGATAGGTACAGCATCAGCTTTTGCCTCTTTAATTTTGGCAGGAAATAATACACTTATAGTGACGAACCAACAAATGCACTTCTCTTGCTCTCTTTAAAAGTAGCATTTCTGTTGAAAACATTACAAAAAATGTTTAAAAGATAATTATGTGTTCATCAAATGCCCATATGTTCATTAAATATCTGCCTCTGTGGAGTAAAAACATGTGTCGTTCTCATGGATAATTGCCCATTTTAAAATTCACTTACGGGGATGACCCAGAGGGAGGATAAAGGGAGGAGGGAGGTGGGAGGGGGGTTCAGGAGGGGGAACTTATGTAAACCCGGGGGCTAATTCATGTCAATGTATGGCAAAACCAACCAATATAATATTGTAAAATAATTTGCCTCCAATAAAAAATAAATTAATTGCACACAAAAAAATAAAACAACAAAGTGTTTGCACAAAAAAAATAAATAAATAAAATAAAATAAAATTCACTTAACAGATTACAAGCTATTTCATGCTTAGCAGGCAAAAAAAAATAGCAAGCTACATCGGCCTACGATGGACTTATCCTTTCTGTTTAAATAAGTTTCCTCTTTCAAGAAACAAAGGTTTGAGCAAGAGGAAAAAGTGACAGATACTACAGCATCTTCATGCACTGAAGTTCTTCTCCCCAAATATTTTATTCTGGAATTTTTTTTTTGTCTGGAGCAAACATTCCATTAAAGCAAACCACAGTTTTATAGAAATGGTCTTTACTAGTTGACTTGATGGTTCAAAAATGTTTAGCTCATGTATGAAAGAGTATAACTTTGCTTCACTTGAATTTTGCCATAAACAAACAAACAAAAAAAAACTAAAAGACTGAGATCTGGACCATGGCTTAAAAATTTCACTTATTTTAATACATGAATTTTTAAAAAGGGAATATTCCTTGCAGTGACAGTACAGCTGAATTTGAGTAAAGCAAGAATATGAATACAAATATATGACTCTACATGTACAACAATTTTTTTTTGCATTTTTTGCATTTTTAAATGTGAACATCCCAAAAGGCAAAGCAAACTAATGATGCTATCAATCTCATTTCACTTGTTTCATTTGACACTGTGTATTATAGACAGTATCCTTTGAAATTCATCTCTCTCTCCTTTGTGGGTCTCTTTCTCCTTCCAAATTCATTCCATATTCAAGGACAACCATATACAGCTGCTTGTCTACCACATATAATTACCACCCTCCATGAGGCAATACTGACAGAGCCAAGAAAAGCAAAGGGCCTCACACTTATTTAGCTAAATTAATTACATACCTACTGTCAATCAAGGCAATTCAGGCAGGAGCAACATGTTGCGATTTTTCAAAGCCAACAAATAAGTATGCAACGTGTTAGCTCTATAAACAAGGCTAAGCAGAGTTCTTAAGTTGAATGGCACTGTCAATGATTATTGTAATCACAAGGCAATCCTCAGTATTGGTAATAGAAACAAACCATCACAGTCACTGTATTCAACGTCTCTGGCCATCATCCAGTAAAGGGTCCTACTTTCTGTAGTTACTAAAGCACAGAACTCAAGTAACCAAGCAGCTGAGTCATTAAGTTTCATTTTCTCTATATTTTTAAACCACATACTCCCAAGGCTTTCTGACTGGTGACAGAGTTAGACACTTACATTTTGGATAGTTTCTCTAACAGTAAGTATCTTATAAATTCTTGAGAACTTATTATTCAAAGGGTACTGACTGTAAGAATTCTCGACTGTTTTCTTCTGACCAGAGTTAGGCATTCATTTCAGAGAGAGCTACTGGCAGGTTCTTATTTTAATGCAGCATCATTTAAAGGTGCTAAATGTGTTCCTCTATCTGAGCAATAAAGCCAAATTAATTGTATTCACTGACTCATCATGTAATAGTCAGTTCCTATTCCACACACAAAAAAATGCATTCCTATCATCACACAAGTGTAATGTCAAAGAGAAAGGATATACATTATATACATTGTAGTGATTGATGACATGACTTCAAATTTAGTCCTAGCACCTTCCCTATGTAGCTTTGGGGAGCATTTTAACATTCTGAAGTTCATTTTCGTCATTATTAAAATGGGTACAATGGTGTTAACCTCATAGATACTTGGTAGGAATTTAAAAATAATATAATGCAGCCTTGTGTCTGGCATGTATTAAATACTCAAAAAATGCTAGCTAGTAGTGGTGGTGGGGGAGGTAATATCTGGTGGTCTACATATTATTTGACATTCCTCCCACCAGGAAGTGGAAAATGAATCTTCCTTCCCTGAATATGAGTGAGTGTATATAGATTCTTCCTTATGTGTTCACTCTCTGCCTCTCTGTCTGTCCATGTACCCATGAAAAGTTCTAACCTACAGCCAGCAGCAACTGTCAGACTTGTGAGTGAGTTTTCAGGCGATGCCAGACTTCAAACCTCCCCAGGCTGATACCAAGCAAAACAGAGATTAGCTGTCCTCACCAACTCTGCCCAAATCACAGATTCTTGCTATTGTTTCAGGCCACGAAGTTCAGAGCTGGTTTGTTACACAGCAACAGAGAAGTGGTACATCATTGAAGGAACATGGGGACTAGTCACCAAAATCTGACAGAAATGTCACTTCCATTGTAGGCTAAGGCATGAAGCACCATCACCACAACAGCAAACGTTTGTTGACAAATGTATAGTTTACAAGGGCTTCCCTTGTGGCTCAGCTGGTGAAGAATCTGCCTGCAATATGCGAGACCTGGGTTCAATAACTGGATTGGGAAGATCCACTGGAAATGGGAAAGGCTACCCATTCCAGTATTCTGGCCTGGAGAATTCCATGGGGTCCATATAATCCATGAGGTCCATAATTCCATATAATCCATGGGGGTGCAAAGAGTTGGACACGACTGAGCGACTTTCACTTCACTTCATAGTTTACAAAGCAGTTTATTAGCCATCATCTCACTTGATGCCCTAAAACAACTCTAAAAGACAGGTAGAATCACTGATCCCTTTTATAGACTAGACAAGCAAGATTCAGAGAAGTTAGCTAATTTGTACGCAGTCAAATATGGACTCTACATACTAATCTTTATTATGTGTGACAATACATAGGATTCCCCTTAGGATTTATTTTCTTCCCTAGAACTAGTTGGTCTCATGTTTGGTGGTCACTTCTATGGGTTTCCTTTACATTTATTCCCAAAACAGTTACCAGCATTCTGGAGTCTGCTTGATACACGGAAAAAGAGGGCTTTTCCATCAGACTGCTAATAATCTAATAAGAGGCTAGAAACATGTGACACTATATGAAAGACACAGTTAGCAAAAAAATGTCGAGAAAGGGAGGAAGATGGCAGAGGAATAGGTCGGGGAGACCACTTTCTCCCCCACAAATTCATCAAAAGAACATTTGAACGCTGAGTAAATTCCACAAAACAACTTCTGAATGCTGGCAGAGGACATCAGGCACCCAGTAAAGCGGCCCATTGTCTTCGAAAGGAGGTAGGAAATAATATAGAAGATAAAAAAGGAAAGACAAAAGAGGTAGGGACAGAGATCCATCCTGGGAAGGGAAGCTTAAAAAAGAGAAGTTTCCAAACAGCAGGAAACACTCACTGGCGAGTCTGTGGCAAGCCTTGAAACATCAGAGGGCAACATGACCGGGAGGAAAAATAAATAGTTAAAACCCACAGATTACGTGCCCAATGGTAACTCCCAGCGGAGAAGCAGCTCAGACACCCACATCCCCAACTAGCAAGTGGGGTCTGGGCAAGGAGGCATGGGCTTCAATGCTTAGAATAAGGACTGGGCCTGAATGCCCGGAGGGCAATCTGAGGGAACTAATTTGAGATAGCAAAGCAGACTGTGGGATACTACCCCGCGAAAAGGCGAAAAGTCCTAAACTAAGACAAGGACACCAGCTTCGTGATGGACTGCACAGAAGCGTGGCTGAGAGGAGTTACCCCTCGCCTGAGGCCAGGGGCGGAGGCCGATAGGAGCAACCCCATGTCCAAGTGGTGGCAACTGTGCGGGCACAGGAGGGCCGAGAGGAGCTACTACACGTTCAAGGTCAGGGGGGCGGCCCTGAGGAGATACCCCTCCTCCAAGGTAAGGAGGAGCGGCTGCGCTTTGTGGGAGCAGCAGTGAAGAGATACCCGACGACCAAGATAAGAGAAACTCAAGTAAGATGGTAGGTATTGCGAGAGGGCATCAGACGGCAGACACACTGAAATCAAAATCACAGAAAATTAGTCGATTTGATCACACACACCACAGCCTTGTCTATGAATCGAAATCATGCCGTGTGGGGCCACCCAAGATGATGGGTCATGGTGGAGAGGTGTGACAGAATTTGGTCCACTGGAGAAGGGAATGGCAAACCACTTCAGTATACTTGCCTTGAGAACCCCATGAACAATATCAAAAGGCAAAATGATAGGATACTGAATGAGGAATTACCCAGGTCGGTATGTACCCAATATGCTACTGGATATCAGTGGAGAAATAAATCCAGAAAGAATGAAGGGATGGAGCCAAAGAAAAAACAATACCCAGTTGTGGATGGGACTGTGATAGAGGCAAGGTCCAATGCTGTAAAGAGCAATATTGCATAGGAACCTGGAATGTTAGGTCCATGTATCAAGGCAAAGAGATGGCAAAAGTGAACATCGACATGCTAGGAATCAGAGAACTAAAATGGACTGGAATGGGTGAATTTAACTCAGATGACCATTATATCTACTACTGTTGGCAGGAATCCCTTAGAAGAAATGGAATAGCCATCATGGTCAACAAAAGAGTCCAAAATGCAGTACTTGGATGCAATCTTAAAAACGACAGAATGAACTCTGTTTCCAAAGCAAACCATTCAATATTACGGTAAACCAAGCCTATGCCCCAAGCAGCACGCTGAAGAAGCTGAAATTAAATGGTTCTATGAAGACCTACAAGAACTTTTAGAAAAAACAAACAAAAAAGATGACCTTTTCATTATAGGGGACTGGAATGCAAAAGTAAGAAGCCCAGAAACACCTGGAGTACCAGGCAAATATGGCCTTGGAGTACGGAATGAAACAGGGCAAAGGCTAATTGAGTTTTGCCAAGAGAATGCACTGGTCACAGCAAACACCCTCTTTCAAAAACACAAGAGAAGACTCTAAACATGGACATCAAGAGATGGTCAAATCCGATATCAGATTGTTTATATTCTTTGAAGCCAAAGATGGAAAAGCTCTATACAGTTAGCAAAAACAAGATTGGGAGCTGACTCTGGTTCAGATCATGAACTCCTTATTGCCAAATACAGACTTAAATTGAAGAAAGTAGGGAAAACCACTAGACCATTCAGATATGACCTAAATCAAATCCCTTATGATTATATAGTGGAAGTGAGAAATAGACTTAAGGGACTATATCTGACAGATAGAGTGCCTGATGACTATGGACGGAGGTTCGTGACATTGTACAGGAGACAGGGACCAAGATCATCCCCATGGAAAAGAAATGCAAAAAAGCAAAATGGCTGTCTGAGGAGGCCTTACAAATCACTGTGAAAAGAAGAGAAGCAAAAAGCAAAGGAGAAAAGGAAAGATATAAGCATCTGAATGCAGAGTTCCAAAGAATAGCAAGGAGAGATAAGAAAGCCTTCCTCAGTGATCAATGCAAAGAAATAGAGGAAAACAACAGAATAGGAAAGACTAGAGATCTCTTCAAGAAAATTAGAGATACCAAGGGGACATTTCATTCAAAGATGGGCTCAATAAAGGACAGAAATGGTATGGACCTAAAAGACGAAGAAGATATTAAGAAGATGTGGCTAGAATACACAGAAGAACTATACAAAAAGATCTGCATGACCAAGATAATCACTATGGTGTTATCGCTCACCTAGAGCCAGACATCTTGGATTTTGAAGTCAAGTGGGCTTTAGAAAGCATGACTACGAATAAAGCTAGTGGAGGTGATGGAATTCCAATTGAGCTATTTCAAATCCTGAAAGATGATGCTGTGAAAGGGCTGCACTCAATATGCCAGAAAATTGGAAGACTCAGCCGTGGCCACAGGACTGGAAAGGGTCAGTTTTCATTCCAATCACAAAGAAAGGCATTACCAAAGAATGCTGAAACTACTGAACAACTACACTCATCTCACACGCTAGTAAAGTAATGGTCAAAAGTCTCCAAGTCAGGCTTCAGCAATATGTGAACCGTGAAATTCCAGATGTTCAAGCTGGTTTTACAAAAGCAGAGGAACCAGAGATCAAATTGCCAACATCCACAGGATCATGGAAAAAGCAAGAGATTTGCAGAAAAATAACTATTTCTGTTTGATTGACTATGCCAAACTCTTTGACTGTATGGATCACAATAAACTGGAAAATTCTGAAAGAGATGGGAATACCAGACCACCTGGCCTGCCTCTTGAGAAACCTATATGCAGATCAGGAAGCAACAGTTAGAACTGGATATGGAACAGCAGACTGGTTCCAAATAGGAAAAGGAGTATGTCAGGGGTATATATTGTCACCCTGTTTATTTAACTTATATGCAGAGTACATCATGAGGAATACTCGGCTGGATGAAGGACAAGCTGGAATCAAGATTGCCAGGCGAAATTTCAATCACCTCAGATATGCAGATGACACCACCCTTATGGCAGAAAGTGAAGAGGAACTCAAAAGCCTCTTGAGGAAAGTGAAAGAGGAGAGTGAAAAGTTTGGCTTAAAGCTCAACATTAAGAAAACTAAGATCATGGTATCTGATCCCATCACTTCATGGGAAATCGATGGGGAAACAGTGGAAACAGTTTCAGACTTTATTTTGGGGGGCTCCAAAGTCACTGTGGATGCTGATTGCAGCCATAAAATTAAAAGACGATTACTCCTTGGAAGGAAAGTTATGACCAAACTAGATAGCATATTAAAAAGCAGAGACATTACTTTGCCAACCAAGGTCCGTCTAGTCAAGGCTATGGTTTTTCCAGTGGTCATGTATGGATGTGAGATTTGGACTGTGAAGAAAACTGAGCGAAGAAGAATTGATGCTTTTGAACTGTGGTGTTGGAGAAGACTCTTGAGAGTCCCTTGGATTGCAAGGAGATCCAACCAGTCCATTCTAAAGGAGATCAGTCCTGGGTGTTCATTGGAGGGACTCATGCTAAAGCTGAAACTCCAATACTTTGGCCACCTCATGTGACGAGTTGACTCACTGGAAAAGGCTCTGATGCTAGGAGAGATTGGGGCCAGGAGGAGAAGGGGACGACATAGAATGAGATGGCTGGGTGGCATCACCGACTCTGTGGACATGAGTTTGAGTGAACTCCGGGAGTTGGTGATGGACAGGGAGGCCTGGCGTGCTGTGATTCATGGGGTCGCAAAGAGTCGGACACGACTGAGCGACTGAACTAGATGGAAGATAACGCCAGATCTGCTCACAGAACAAATGGCTGACTAGAACCATCCAGCTATGGACGGCCCATCCCGCACCCCCATTGAAGACAGGAAGGGAGGCACCCCCATTGAAGACAGGAAGGGAGGGCAGCCAGAGCCGGAAGGCAGAAATCACGGCCCCAGAGAGGCATCCAATACCAAACTGCAAGCAGGCTTTGTTGCTAACCAAGGCTTCTTGGGATTCTGGCCGGTCGACATCCACCTGAGATGGTGTGCCAGTTGTATACCCAGAAAACCGAGCTGCAGGGATTGGGGAGGCGATAAGTCGCAGCGACCTTGCTTGCCAAACACCTGGTCCCCTGAGCTGATTCGACCAGGGAAGGGCACAAAACGCAGGCCCAACCACGTCTCCGCATTTGTGGAGTACCCGAGTACCTGAACCTGAGCGGCTTTGACCTTGAAAGTGCATGCAACCCAGGGCCCAACACAGACAGAACCTGGTAGATCAACATAAAGCCTGAGCAGTATAGAGAGGGAAAGTATACACGCTGTGAGCAGGGGCAAAGCCAGTGTGGCCGAGACACTGAGAGCACTCCCGACAGACGCCAGTGATATTTTTTGCAGTGTTTCTCCCTCACCACAGCACGACTAAACAAGGGAGCCTAAAAAAGTGTCCACCACCATGCCCTTGTGTCAGGGCGGAAATTAGACACTGAAGATACCAACAAAGAGAAGAAGCTAAATCAGAGGGAACCACCTTGGAAGTGACAGATGGAGAAGTCTTGAGGCGACTGCAAGAATAAGACTGAAAACCAGAGGCAGAAGCTTAAGTCCAAATCCTGAGAACAGCAGAACACTTGACCCCAGTTCAGTTCAGTCCAGTCACTCAGTCGTGTTCGACTCTTTGCGACCCCATGACTCACAGCACGCCAGGCCTCCCTGTCCATTACCAACTCGCGGAGTTCACTCAAACTCATGTCCATTGAGTTGGTGATGGCATCCAGCAATCTCATTCTCTGTCGTCCCCTTCTCCTCCCGCCCCCAATCCTTCTCAGCATCAGAAATTTTTCCAGTGAGTCAACTCATCGCATGAGGTGGCCAAAATATTGGAGTTTCAGCTTTAGCATCATCCCTTCCAATGAACACCCAGGATTGATCTCCTATAGAATGGACTGGTTGGATCTCCTTGCAGTCCAAGGGACTCTCAAGAGTCTTCTCCAGCACCACAGTTCAAAAGCATCAATTCTTCGGCGATCAGCTTTCTTCACAGTCCAACTCTCACATCCATACATGACCACGGGAAAAACCATTGCCTTGACTAGACGGACCTTGGTTGGCAAAGTAATGTCTCTGCTTTTTAATATACTATCTAGGTTGGTCATAACTTTCCTTCCAAGGAGCAAGCGCCTTTTAATTTCATGGCTGCAATCAGCACCTGCAGTGATTTTGGAGCCCCCCAAATAAAGTCTGACACTGTTTCCACTGTTTCCCCATCTATTTCCCATGAAGTGATGGGACCAGATGCCATGATCTTTGTTTTCTGAATGTTGAGCTTCAAGCCAACCTTTTCACTCCCCTCTTTCACTTTCATCAAGAGGCTTTTGAGTTCCTCTTCACTTTCTGCCATAACGGTGGTGTCATCTGCATAACTGAGGTGACTGATATTTCTCCTGGCAATCTTGATTCCAGCTTGTCCTTCTTCCAGCCCTGTATTCCTCATGATGTACTCTGCATATAAGTTTAATAAGCAGGGTTACAACATATACCCTTGACATACTCCTTTTCCTATTTGGAACCAGTCTGTTGTTCCATGTCCAGTTCTAACTGTTGCTTCCTGACCTGCATACAGATTTCTCAAGAGCCAGGTCAGGTCGTCTGGTATTCCCATCTCTTTCAGAAGTTTCCACAGTTTATTGTGATTCACACAGTCAAAGACTTTGGCATTGTCAACGAAGCAGAAATAGATGTTTTTCTGGAACTCTCTTGCTTTCTCCATGATCCAGCGGATGTTGGCAATTTGATCTTTCGTGTCTCTGCCTTTTCTAAAACCTGCTTGAACATCTGGGAGTTCACGGTTCACATATTGTTGAAACATGGCTTGGAGAATTTTGAGTATGACTTTACTAACGTGTGAGATGAGTGCAATTGTACGGTAGTTTGAGCATTCTTTGGCATTGCCTTTCTTTGGGATTGGAATGAAGACTGAACTTTTCCAGTCATGTGGCCACTGCTGAGGTTTAAAAATTTGCTGGCATATTGAGTGCAGCACTTTCACAACATCATCTTTCAAGATTTGAAATAACTCAACTTGAATTCCATCACCTCCACTAGCTTTGTTCGTAGTGATGATTTCTAAGGCCCACTTGACTTCACATTCCAAGATGTCTGGCTCTAGGTCACTGATCACGTTATCATGATTATCTTGGTCGTGAAGATCTTTTTTGTACAGTTTCTCTGTGTATTCTTGCCACCTCTTCTTAATATCTTCTGCTTCTGTTAGGTCCATACCATTTCTGCCCTTTATCGAGCCTTTATTAGAAATTCCCTTGGAATTTCTAATTTTCTTGAAGAAATCTCTTGTTTTTTCCCATTCTGTTTTTTCCCTCTATGACTCCAGGGAACATTAATTGATAGGAGCTCATCAAACACCTCCATACCTACACTGAAACCAAGCACCACCCAAGGCTCAACAAGTTCCAGAACAAGATATACCACGCAAATTCTCCAGCAACACAGGAACATAGCCCTGAGCTTCAATATACAGGCTGCCCAAAGTCACTCCAAACCCACTGACATCTCATAACTCATTACTGGACACTTCATTGCACTCCAGAGAGAAGAAATCCAGCTCCACCCACCAGAACACCGACACAAGCTTCCCTAACCAGGAAACCTTGGCAAGCCATCCATGCAACCTCACACACAGTGAGAAAGCTCCACAATAATGAGAACTGCACAAACCACCAGAAGACAGAAAAGTCACCCCAAACACAGCAATATATGCAAGATGAAGAGACAGAGAATTCCTTAGCAAGTAAAGGAACAGGATAAAAGTGCACCAACCCAAACAAAAGAGGAAGAGATAGGGAATCTACCTGATAAAAATTTGGAATAATGATAGTGAAAATGATCCAGAATCTTGAAAACAAATTAGTTACAAATAAATAACCTGGAGACAAGTATAGAGAAGATGCAAGAAAGGTTTAACAAGAATATAGAATAAAATAAAAAGAGTCAATATACAATGAATAATGCAATACATGAGATCAAAAACACTCTGGAGGGAACAAACAGTAGAATAATTGAGGCAAAAGTTAGGATAAGTGAGCTAGAAGATAGAATTGAAGAAATAAATGAAACAGAGAGGAAAAAGAGAAAAATGAATTAAAAGAAATGAGGACAATCTCAAAGACCACCAGGACAATGTCAAACGCCACAACATTCGAATCATAGGAGTCCCAGAAGAAGAAGACAAAAAGAAAGACCATGAGAGAATATTTGAGGAGAATATAGTTGAAAACTTCCCTAAAATGGGGAAGGAAATAATCACCCAAGTACAAGAAACCCAGAGAGTCCCAAACTGGATAAACCCAAGGCGAAATACCACAAGACACATATTAATAAAATTAACAAAGATCGAACACAAAGAACAAATATTAAAAGCAGCAAGGGGAAAACAACAAATAACACACAAGGGGATTCCCATAAGGATAACAGCTGATCTTTCAACAGAAACTCTTCAGGCCAGGAGGGAATGGCAGGACATACTTAAAGTGATGAAAGAAAATAACCTACAGTCCAGATTACTGTACCCAGCAAGGATCTCATGCAAATATGAAGGAGAAATCAAAAGCTTTACAGACAAGCAAAAGCTGAGAGAATTCAGCATCACCAAACCAGCTCTCAAAGAATTGCTAAAGGACCTTCTTTAGACAGGAAACACAGAAAGGGTGTATAAACTCAAACCCAAAACAATAAAGTAAATGGCAACGGGATCATCCTTATCAATAATTACCTTAAATGTAAATGGGTTGAATGTCCCAACCAAAAGACAAAGACTGGCCAAATGGATAAAAAAACAATACACCTATATATGTTTTCTACAAGAGACCCACCTCGAAATGAGGGACACATACAGACTGAAAGTGAAGGGGTGGAAAAAGATATTCCATGCAAATAGAGACCCTAAGAAAGCAGGAGCAACAATACTCATATCAGATAAAATAGACTTTAAAACAAAGGCTGCGAAAAGAGACAAAGAAGGACACTACATAATGATCAAAGGATCAATCCACGAAGAAGATATAACAATTATACATATATATGCACCCAACATAGGAGCACTGCAATATGTAAGACAAATGCTAACAAGTATGAGAGGGGAAATTAGCAATAACACAATCATGGTGGGAGAATTTAATACCCCACTCACACCTACGGATAGATCAACTAAACAGAAAATTAAAAAGGAAAAAAAACGTTAAAAGATGCAATAGACCAGTTAGACATAATTGATATCTATTGGACATTTCACCCCAAAACAATGAATTTCACATTTTTCTGAAGCACACATGGAATCTTCTCCAGGATAGATCACATCCTGGACCATAAATCTAGCCTTGGTAAATTCAAAAAATATATTGAAATCATTCCAAGCATCTTTTCTGACCACCTAACCACCTAACCAATAAAATTTGAAATGAAATGGAGAGATCGCAACAGACAACACAGAAATACAAAAGATCATAAGAGACTACTATCAGCAACTATATGCCAATAAAATGGACAACTTGGAAGAAATGGACAGATTCTTAGAAAAGTACAACTTTCCAAAACTGAACCAGGAAGAAATAGAAAATCTTAACAGACCTATCACAAGCACGGAAATTTAAACTGTCATCAGAAATGTTCCAGCAAACAAAAGCCCAGGTCCAGATGGCTTCACAGCTGAATTCTACGAAAAATTTAGAGAAGAGCTAACAACTATCCTACACAAACTCTTCCAGAAAATTGCTGATGAAGGTAAACTTCCTAACTCATTCTATGAGGCCACCATCACCCTAATACCAAAACCTGACAAAGATGCCACAAAAAAAAAAAAAAAGAAAGAAAGAAAGAAAGAAAACTACAGGCCAATATCATTGATGAATATAGATTCAAAAATCCTTAACAAAATTCTAGCAATCAGAATCCAACAACACATTAAAAAGATCATACATCATGACCAAGTGGGCTTTATCCCACGAATGGAAGGATTCTTCAATATCTGCAAATCAATCAATGTGATACATCACATTAACAAATTGAAAAATAAAAGCCATATGATTATCTCAATAGATGTAGAGAAAGCCCTTGACAAAATTCAACATCCATTGATGATAAAAACCCTCCAGAAAGCAGGCATAGAAGGAATACACATCAACATAATAAAAGCTATATATGACAAACCCACAGCAAACATTATCCTCAGTGGTGAAAAATTGAAAGCATTTCCCCTAAAGTCAGGAACAAGACAAGGGTGCCCACTCTCACCATTAATATTCAGCACAGTTTTGGAAATGTTAGCCACAGCAATCAGAGCAGAAAAAGACATGAAAGGAAACCAAATTGGAAAAGAAGCAGTAAAACTCTCACTGTTTGAAGATGACATGTTCCTCAACACAGAAAACCTTAAAAACTCTACCAGAAAATTACTAGAGCTAATCAATGAATATAGTAAAGTTGCAGGATATAACATCAACCCCCAGAAATCCCTTGCATTACTATACGCTAATAATGAGAAAATAGAGAAATTAATGGCTGAGTAATACTCCATTGTGTATATGTACCAAAGCTTTCTTATCCATTCGTCTGCCGATGGACATCTAGGTTGCTTCCATGTCCTGGCTATTATAAACAGTGCTGCAATGAACATTGGAGTACATGTGTCTCTTTCAATTCTGGTTTTCTCGGTGTGTATGCCCAGGAGTGCGATTGCTGGATCATATGGCAGTTCTATTTCCAGTTTTTTGAGGAATCCCCACACTGTTCTCCATAGTGGCTGTACTAGTTTGCATTCCCACCAACAGTGTAAGAGGGTTCCCTTTTCTCCACACCCTCTCCAGCATTTATTGCATGTAGACTTTTGGATAGCAGCCATTCTAGAACAGTCTTTGGGACTCTGTGGGAGAGGGTGAGGGTGGGATGATTTGGGAGAATAGCATTGAAATATGTACGTTGTCATATGTGAAACCAATCGCCAGTTCAGGGTCGATGCATGTTACAGGATGCTCGAGACTGGTGTGCGGGGATGACCCAGAGGGAGAATAAAGGGAGGATGGAGGTGGGAGGGGGGTTTAAGAAGGGGAACTCATGTACACCCGGGGCGGATTCATGTCAATGTATGGCAAAAAGAAACCCAATATAATATTGTAAAATAATCAGCCTCCAATAAAAAAATAGAAAGAGAAATTAAGGAAACAGTTCCATTCACCGTCGCAATGAAAAGAATTAAATACTTAGGAATATATCTACCTAAAGAAACAAAAGACCTATATATAGAAAACTATAAAAAACTGGTGAAAGAAATCAAAGAGGACACTAATAGATGGAGAAATACACCTTTTTTGTGGATTGGAACAATCAATATTTTGAAAATGAGTATACTACCCAAAGCAATCTATATAGATTCAATGCAATCCCTATCAAGCTACCAATGGTAATGGTACTTTTCACAGAGCTAGAACAAATAATTTCACAATTTGTATGAAAATACAAAAAACCTCAAATAGCTAAAGCAGTCTTGAGAAAGAAGAATGGAAATGGAGGAATCAACCTGCCAGACTTCACGCTCTACTTCAAAGCCACAGCCATCAAGACAGTATGGTACTGGCATAAAGACAGTAATATAGATCAATGGAACAAAATAGAAAGCCCAGAGATAAATCCACGCACCTGGAATTCCAGTTGAGCTATTTTAAATCCTGAAAGAGGATGCTGTGAAAGTGCTGCAGTAAATATGCCAGCAAATTTTGAACACTCAGCAGTGGCCACAGGACTGGAAAAGGTCAGTTTTCATTCCAATCTCAAAGAAAGGCAATGCCAAAAAATGCTCAAACTGCAGCACATTTGCACTCATTTCACACGCTAGTAAATACATGCTCAAAATTCTCCAAGACAGGCTTCAGCAATACATGAACTGTGAACTTCCAGATGTTCAAGCTGGTTTTAGAAAAGGCAGAGGAACCAGAGATCAAATTGTAAAACATCCGCAGGATCATGGAAAAAGCAAGAGAGTTCCAGAAAAGCATCTATTTCTGCTTCATTGACTATGCCAAAGCCTTTGACTGTGTGGATCATAATAAACTGGAAAATTCTGAAAGAGATGGGAATACCTGACCACATGACCTGCCTCTTGAGAAATCTGTATGTAGGTTAGGAAGCAACAGTTAGAACTGGACATGCAACAACAGACTGGTTCCAAATAGGAAAAGGAGTCCCGTCAAACTTGTACATTGTCACTCTGCTTATTTAACTTATATGCAGAGTACATCAGGATTAACGCTGGGCTGGAAGAAGCACAAGATGGAATCAAGATTGCTGGGAGAAATATCAATCATCTCAGATATGCAGATGACACCACCCTTATGGAAGAAAGTGAAGAGGAACTCAAATGCTTCTTGATGAAAGTGAAAGAGGAGAGTGAAAAAGTTGGCTTGAAGCTCAACATTCAGAATACAAAGATCATGGCATCTGGTTCCATCACTTCATGTGAAATAGATGGGGAAACAGTGGAAGCAGTGTCAGACTTTATTTTTGGGGGCTCCAAAATCACTGCAGATGCTGATTGCAGCCAGGAATTTAAAAGACGCTTACTCCTTGGAAGGAAAGTTATGATCAACCTAGATAGCATATTAAAAAGCAGAGACATTACTTTGTCAACCAAGGTCCGTCTAGTCAAGGCTATGGTTTTTCCCGTGGTCATGTATGGATGTGAGAGTTAGACTGTGAAGAAAGTTGATCGCCGAAGAATTGATGCTTTTGAACTGTGTTGTTGGAGAAGACTCTTGAGAGTCCCTTGGACTGCAAGGAGATCCAAGCAGTCCATTCTAGAGAAGATCAATCCTGGGTGTTCATTGGAAGGACTGATGCTAAAGCTGAAACTCCAATACTTTGGCCACCTCATGCGACAAGTTGACTCACTGGAAATGTGTCTGATGCTGGGAAGGATTGGGGGCGGGAGGAGAAGGGGACGACAGAGAATGAGATGGCTGCATGGCTACTCTGTCTATGGGGATTCTCCACATCAGAATACTGGAGTAGGTTGCTATGCCCTCCTCCTGGGTATCTTCCTTACCCAAGGACTGAAACCGTGTCTCTTATGTCTCCTGCATTGGCAGGTAGGTTGTTTAGCACCAGCGCCACCTAGGAAGCCCTCTATCACTCTATTATCTACATAGCTGCAATCAGATAACAATAGAATAGCAACAGTGCTAGCAGACACATGACCAAGTTAAGTCAATTTTCTCTCTCTAATGGGGAAGAATTGTCCACTGTGAGTATTTAAAACATTAGACCCAAAATAAGGAATTTCATTGGTTTGGAAATTCAGCCAGTACCGCAATAGAGTGGTTTCACAAAAACAACCCAGAAGAGAGTTTCGAACTTTGACCCACCTAAAACCCACCCCCTCCTTACCCTCCACCCGTATGTTCAGTCACTCAGTAGTGCCCTATTCCTTGTGACCCCATGGACTGTGTGCAGCACACCAGGCTTCCCTGTCCTTCACTATCTCCTGGACTTTGCTCAAACCCTCCACCAGTATGGGGCTAGTTAAAAGGTAAAGAAGGCCAGTTCCCTGGCATGCCACTCCTATTCGGCTCCACCTTAACCACAATTACCTTGAATACATGAAGTAGGTGAGGCAGTACCGTGTGACACCCCTATTCTTCTGGACTTGAGAACCAAGTTTCCTGGCTGAGACTAAAGCAGGGCAGGGGCCAGAATGAGGAAGGCAGGCACAGCAAACTTGTGATTTTTTTTTTTTTTCCATTACCTTGGCTTGACTAGAAAAAATTCCTTTGCTGAGGAATAAGAACAATCACTCTGAAGACAATGGAGTTCAAGCCACACTGCTAGTCATTCAGCCGTCTCCTTCATAAACCCTCTAGGAGATTTCTGGTTATTATTAGTACCTCCGACCTTATTTTTTCTGCCTTAAAATGTGGGCATGGTATATCTTTTCTTCTTTCCAAGCCCATGCAGTTAAGAAGTTCACTCCTCCCTGAGAGGATAGATTAGAGCTCAGCAAGCAAACGGCTGATTATTCTTTGACAAAGATAGTAAGAGTAAAAGAAGCTTCCTGTAGCACTGGGGAGAGAATGAAGGTAGTTTAACAAAAGGAGTATAAATAGAAAACAATCATCTGCAATATAATAAAATCATTAATATGCTTCTCAGCAATATTACTGTTGTATTATATACATGTCACTTATTTTCTGCATTTCTTAACAGGAATTAAACATTAATCCCCAACACATGATTTTCCCCCAGTCTGTCTTCTTCTCTAGCTAAAAATAATAAAGCCTAGAGCATATGGATAGCTCCTTCCCTACTGTATTTTTTAATCTCCTTTACACTCATGTCATAGTCATTATATTAAAAAAATCCTTTAAAAAAAAAACCCTATGCTACATTTTTCTTTCGGTTCCAGCCAAGATTCAACTTTTACATTCCCAAACATTTTTTGTATCATTGCATCTGGTGATTACATTCTATTAATTAGGATTTTTTTTTTTCATTTTTACATTTCTGTCCCACCAGATCAGCTCAAGTTACTAGAGATGGAAGGCTTAAGCATTGCAGGCACCAGTGACATCACGGTTACCATAGAAATAAAAATCTGGCAACAATAATACTAGATTTCTTTCTTTATCAGCCATGCTGCATTGCTGGTCTTCAAATTTTCCATCTGAGGATAAAAGCTCAGAAACTCCCTGTCATTACATAACCTATACTATTCCAAACATATTTTCAGAATTTAAAAATGAGAAGAAGAAAAAAAAAAAGAGTGAGGGTTATTTATATCCAATCTGTCAACTTACATAATTAGTCACAGGTACTTCAAAGCCCTAAATGAAGATAAGGTAAATAAAACATACTCTTGAAACCCGGAGATAAACAAGACTTCTATTACATGGTATTCATGACCAAAATAAAAAACTGTATCATAAGCTAAATGACAAATTATAAAATCCCTAGGCGTGAAGTCTGCCTTCCTTTTACAACCTCATTCTAGATTCTTTACTATACCATTTTAATTAGTGTCTGAAAACAGGACTGTACCTTTAAAATATTTCCATTTTGAAAGCAAGGAAAGAGGCTACTGTGGGCTGTTCTTCAGCTTCTACTTGAATTCTTACAGCAAGCCATCTGGTTTTAGACTGAATAGCTAGGTATTTTCTGTCTGTTACATTTCTGAGAGAAAAAAAAAAATACTGTCAGAAACCAATTACTCAACCTGATTGTGGCCTGGTAATATCAGGTTGCTACTGACCTTGATGTAACTACATACACACACTTCACCCTACTCTGTTTAACAAAGTGTAACACAGAATCAATTTGTAATTTTAAAATTTTAATTTATATTCTTTCTTTCTCTCTCCTTTCTCATCTCCCTTGCCCTCTACCTCTCCCTCCTCCTCCCTCCCTTCCTCACTGTGTCTCTTTGAGAAAAGCTGTGGCTCGAATTGGGAATGATTTTGAAATAAGTTCTAAACTTGCCAAATCTCCAACCAGCTTCCATAAATTAATGACTCTTTTAGTAATCAATAACAAGACATGATTTCCCACTGAATTCCAACACTGCAGATCAATCTTCGGTTGCTACTATCTCCACGACTTAGTGTTCCAAAGATTTATGATGGTGGCAAACATGCTTTATTGAAATACAACATGAACCTAATTGAGTACAATCCTGTTCAAATTGCAAAGATATGTAAAGCTACAATTAATGTAATTAGAGAGGAAAATTGATGATCATTATAAATGCAATCAGAGACTTTTACATTATTATATTTATCACACTAATGGGCTTATTGTCACTATAAAATACATGCCCATTTTAACAGTAAAATTGAGTAAAAATACAAATAAAGTAAAATAAACAATAAATGGGGTGTTCTTTGAATGATTTAGGAGTAGCTTTAGGTAGTGGCAAATTCATACCATAGTACTGGATCAATCAAGTGGTGATCTTCATTGATCACTGAGGCAATATAAAATGAATGCATTTTTATTTCCATACACCATTTATTTTGTGGCTACTGGCAGAGTCATACTCTCTTTGATCCTCCAGATAAACAAGGCTAGCAAACAAATGGTTTTGCCATTCAAAATGCTACTTTACTTTGTCAATGCCAGACAGATCAGTTGCCACATAAGTATAACTATACTCAAATATATCAGACTGTTTCTATAAAACAGCACGCCTAGCTGGAAAAAAAAAAAATGGAAATGTTACTAATGATTCTAACCTGACATCATGTGGATAGAATCAAAGCATTTTTTCTTAATTCAGGTGAAAGCAGTTGTGTGTTTAGAAGTTGTCTGCATCTGGAAGTCAGGGAGTACATGTACTTGAATGGAGGGTTAGAAAAGGCAGCTCATAGATAGATGGACACTAGCACAGCCGCTGCAGACTAGGAAAACCTGATTGGTTTCAGACCACGGATGTCGAAAACGAATGAATCATCAAATAGCCTACTCAATTTTCTCATTGAAATGAAAATAACTGAAGACTAAAATATCTTGAAGTATGCTATGAGTAGCTGCACCAGCATTACATTGAAGAGACCTCAAAGGAACATCACAGGAGCCCAAGGAAAAGTTCAAACGATGCTGGAACTGTGGGTTTAGACAGGTAACTTCATGGTGACTGCAGCCAACAATTTGTGTGTGTGTGTGTGTGTGTGCTGGCACAGGCATTGGGGTGGGGGGTGGGGCGCCAGGAGGAGAGCTCTATTTCTGCTTCAGGCATGCTCCTGAAATTGGAAAATCCCCAGGGTTCTGAAGAACTCCTAGAAATTTTAATTTACACAGATTATTGTTTGTGTTCAAAATAGAGTTTTTCTAAAAAGAGGATTTGAAACATCAATATATATTCAATATATAACTCATGAATTAATTTAGAGAAATCGTAGATTATCTTGATATTTTTCAGCACCAAAGGAAAATGTATAATCCATTTTAACAAGTTAATACTGGTGGTTTTTCAATCCTTTCAACTCAGGAGAAATTGTATCAGCTATTATTCTGACAAGAGTGTGAAAGATGGACAAAGGCTCTTAATTTATAAATCTGAACACCTCAAAATTTTTTACTTTATCATGAAGAGACTGTTTTACACTGTGAATTAGTACATATGCAAGTGTATCTGGATACCTTTGTATTTACCCCTGAAACCAGGTTTTAGAAATCAGAACTTTATATGTGATGCACGCTGATATGTTTAATATTATTCTACTTCTTAAATATGCTAGTTGTAACCTACTAAATAGATTTTATAATCCTCTAGTAGTTCTCAAACTGTAGTTTGAAAAACATTGTTCTAAATTATAGTAATTGGTAAGTTTCTAAAAGCCATAGCTTCCATGGCCACTGTCATTCAGTTTTAATATCCACGGGTTTTCCCAGGAAAAACTACAGCCTTACCCCCAAGAACCAAAAACCAACCCCCTACACACACACTCTGACATTTAGAAATGACAAACAGAACCCCAATTACTTCAGCTGAATATTCATGAGTTAAAACATAGCTTTTTCTGTGTCATCACTCTAATTTTTCAAGTGGCTTTCTTCCAAGGCCAGAAAAAGAAGCTTCCTCTCAGAACTCAAATTATTATTGAAGTGCTAGTAAATCTCAGAGATAAGGCAGGCAAGTAATTTTTAATTTCCTCCACTTATTTTCTTTATTAATTTAATTAAAACATGGATCACTTCAGGGTTTTGCCCCTATAATATAGTTATAGAGTTGAGAGAGCTATTTAGCTTATGAGTTTATATCTAGATAGTGCAAAATACTGGCAAATGAAAAACTAGATAGTAGCCAGGAAAACACACTACAGATGGCTTCCAGTCAGTCTACCAAAACTTTGAGAGGAAATTTAGAAATTGCAAAATTTAGAATGGCTCTGTGGTTATCTTTGCTGACAAGGAATGCAATAAGTTGCACTGTAACATGATGTTCAGCCGAGGATTTCATAGTATAGTAATGACACCAGATTTGGAGCCATGATCCAAAATTGCTAATATCTATATCCAACTGACAAGTAGAAAATTGGAAAGTTCACTAAACACAAGAGAAACAATGTCATTCACAGTGCATAAAGCAAGTTATTGAAATAAGTAAAGCTCTTTTTCTTTGTGGAACAGATGTGTTTCCAAAAATGTGGCTGTAAAACTAATTTGTATAAGACAAATCTTACATTTCCATCGGTTTCCATTATAAAATTTGGGATGAGTCCCCAGCAAAAAGATATTTTGACAGACTGAATTCAAAAGTTGTGGTGACTAGCTGAGTTGGTACTATGTTTATAGATTAAATAAGTTGTTACCAAAACAGTATGATTTAGAGCTCAGAAAATAAAAAATAAATCTGTCTGCTCCAAAGAACCTACATCACCTGCCAGTCACCATCAATTCTTTGAGTTTAATAGCATTAGAAAATGGCTTTAATCAAGAAAACATATATGTGTGTGTATATACATATATATATATATAATGACAGGTCATCAAGGAGTAGACATTTAATTTGAATTAAAAAATTCAACAAACATTTACTGAGCACCTAATATATTCTAAACCATCAACTAGGAACTGAAAATATAGATTTAAAGGTTTTCTACCCTTAAACATATGATTGTGGGGTAGATAAAAAATGTCTATATGTAACTGTGGAAAGTAACTGGCATTAAGTAGGAAGGTGTAACCTCTTCACCATGCTTCCTCAAAGGCCATTTGAGTAACAATTCACTACCAGAAAGAGGAGATTCCAGAACTGTGGTCAGAGGAATGCTGGACCAGCTGTCTGTGGGATACAGAGAAGTACAAATATGAAAAGTGGGCATGAGAAGGAGAGATAGAAGAAATGTTTTATCATTAATGGAATTTAAGGAGGCCTAGGAAAAGGAGCACATCAAGGCTGTATATTGTCACCCTGCTTATTTAACGTAAATGCAGAATACCTCATGAGGAACGCTGGGCTGGAAGAAGCACAAGCTGGAATCAAGATTGCTGGGAGAAATATCAATCACCTCAGACATGCAGATGACACAACCCTTATGGCAGAAAGTGAAGAGGAACTAAAAAGCCTCTTGATGAACGTGAAAGAGGAGAGTGAAAAGGTTGGCTTGAAGCTCAACATTCAGAAAACAAAGACCATGGCATCTGGTCCCATCACTTCATGGGAAATAGATGGGGAAACAGTGGAAAGAGTGTCTGACTTTATTTTTGGGGGCTACAAAATTACTGCGGATGCTAACTGCAGCCATGAAATTAAAAGAAGCTTACTCCTTGGAAGGAAAGTTATGACCAACCTAGATAGCATATTAAGAAGCAGACACATTAATTTGCCAACCAAGGTCCGTCTAGTCAAGGCTATGGTTTTTCCAGTGGTGATGTATGGATGTGAGAGTTGGACTGTGAAGAAAGCTAATCAATGAAGAATTGATGGTTTTGAATTGTGGAGTTGGAGAAGACTCTTGAGAGTCCCTTTTACTGCAAGGAGATCCAACCAGTTCATTCTAAAGGAGGTCCATCCTGGGTGTTCATTGGAAGGACTGATGCTAAAGCTGAAACTCCAATACTTTGGCCACCTCATGCAAAGAGTTGACTCACTAGAAAAGACTCTGATGCTGGGAGGGATTGGGGCCAGGAGGAGAAGGGGATGACAGAGAATGAGATGCCTGGATGGCATCACCGACTCAATGGACATGAGTTTGAGTGAACTCTGGAAGTTGGTGATGGACAGGGTGGCCTGGTGTGCTGTGATTCATGGGGTCGCAAAGAGTCGGAAATGGCTGAGCTACTGAACTGAACTGAATCTATTTTTGTTGGGTTATAATTTTCTAAATTCTTTCAAATGAATATATATATATATATATATATATATATATATATATATATATATATATGTATTTTAGCCTTAGAGAAGAATATAGTGGATATGAGTATGGACTCTTGAGTAAGAGTGCCTAGATCTGAATTCTGGATCAAGATGAAATGGCTTATTTTATTTTTTTTTAACATCTGTGTGCCCAGCTTTCCTCATTTGTTACATGGAAAGAACATTATTACGTATTATTTACTTAACAGGGCTATTGTGGGGATGTAATTGACACAAAATGATTGTATCTCTTTTTATCATCATCACCATCAACAACATCATACAGTTAAGAATACTGTGAATTTTAGAGGAATTAAGAAATGTTATCAGACTCATAAAATTAGCAAGTGGTGTGGTTGGAGTTTAAATTTAGGTTATTCTAAATTATATTTTATAACAGTTTTTATTTATTGAAATAAAAATACACTTATAGGAAAATGGAAAGATAAAAAGCATACAGATAGATGTTTTCTTCACAAGTCTGGTTGAGAAACTTAAGTATTGGGAACTGACTACCCATCCATCTCATGTTCTGTCCAGTAGTGACAACCTCTTAGCACAACCACAGTATTGAGTCTAAAACAGAGGCTAGTTTTGCTTTTTCTTGAACTCAATGTAGATAAAGTTATATAGTATTTACTCTTTTGTGTCTTGCTGTTTTCAAGGTTCTGGTGTTCATCCATATTATTTAGTGTAGTCATAAACCCTTTATTCTTATTGCTGTAGAGGGTTGCATTGTATGACCGTACCACAACCAACTGACCCATTCTACTTTCAGAGATGTTGGGCCACTTTCCAGTTTTTGTGTATAACAAATAGAGCTGTTTTGAAAATTCTAGTGTATACCTTTTGGTACATAGGCATGACTTTGTTTTGGGTTTATGCCTAAGAATAGAATTTCTGGTTCTAAGTTACACCTATATTTAGTTTTATTGTATACTACCAGAACAGATTATAATAATTTACACGTCCACTTCAGTAGTATGTGAGTTCTGGTTGTCCCATATCCTTTCCAAAACTTGGTATTTTCCATATTTTTTACTTTAGCCATTCTGGTGGGTATGTGCTGAGTCATACCGTGGTTTTAATTTATATTTTATCAGAGAAAAAGGAGAGGAAGGCTGGCTTTATAAGCACTCTTGAAGACAGTCAGAGTTCTCAGCAATCAAGCAAATGCCCAATTAAGGGAAAGCCACGTTCAAGCTGGTAGAGTAGTTGTGGCACTTCCACTTGCCTCGGTCCCAGCCCCTCCCTGGTATGACACAATCTTCTATGGAAAAGGTGGAAATCTGGTTTCATATTAGTCTCAAACCAGAGGAGGCAGAACATACTTTATTTGTAATCTTCTAACCTGTCTGAGAGTTGCCTGATGAACTAATGTCTGTTTTACCTAACACATAGTTCAGACAGGGTAAAGCAGGATAACTTGGATCTCAGAGTGGAAAAAGAGACAAAGTGGTAGGCGTCAGTCACAAAAGCTGCAAGGGAGCAACAGACCTTCACAGGTCTAGGGCAACAGAACACAGGTGGAGGCATACAATAAGCCATTTAAGCTCATTAGGGGATGATGGGGAGGGAACCTCTTTGGGAAATTTAGACTTTCAAAAGCATATTTTATGTATACACACACATATATATATATACACACATATACACACATGCATACATATACATAAAGGAATAAAAAACCCATATACAGGCCCAGGCAAGATAAGAAAAGACTTGAGAATAGCTTAAGCCTTCACCTGGGACTTTTCCTAAAACTGAAAGCATATCCAGCTAATAAGTACTTGACTGCTCTAGTACAGAGCCAATCCACATAAACTGGAAGAGGTGGCTGGTTTGGATTCCCCAAAACCTTGGAGGCCAGAGGCAGCAGGGTGATATTTTTAAGAGTACCAAAAGGAAAAGAATCTGTCAACTAAGAATTATATACACAACAAAACTGGTTTTTAAAGATGAGTTTGAAAATAAGACATCCCAAAAAAAAACAAAAGCTTAGGGAGTTCATTACCACTAACCCTGCCCTATAAGAAATGCCTAAAGGAGTCCTTCAGGTTGAAATGAAATAACACAGAGAAACTCACTATAGAGATATAATGATCTGAAGCAAAGGTAAATACATGGGTGAAGTAAAAAAAATAATCCTTAACTGATTCTATGAGGTCAGCTTTACCCTGAAACCAAAGTCAGAAAAAGATCCTACAGAAAACTACAGACCATTATTCATTATGAATACTGATGTACAAAGTTCAACACAATATTAGCACACTAGATTCAGAAGCATATTAAAAGGATTATACACCAGGACCAAGAGAGATTTATTTCTGGAATTCAGGGATGTTTGAACATATGTAAATCAATCAATGTCATTAACTACACTAACAGAATGAAGAAAGAAAAGAAAACATGGTGCTCTAAATAATACAGGAAAAAATACTTCTAACAAAATTCAACATACTTTCATGATAAAACTTTTTAACAAACAGAATAAAAGGAAACTGCCTTAACGTAATAAAGGCCATATATTAAAAAAATCTACAGATAAAACCATACTCCATAGTGACAAAACTGAAAGATTTTCCTCTAAGATCATGAATAAGACAAGAAAGCCCATTTTCACCACTTCTACATATAAAACCCTAAATATCACACACACACACAAACACACACCTCTTAGAACTAGCAAGCGTATCCAGCAAAGTTACAAGATACAAAATCACTGCTCTTCTGTACACTTAAACTATCTGAAAAGAAACAATTCCATTCACAACAGCATCAAAAATACTTAGGAATAAGCATAACCAAGGAGTTGAAAACTTTGTACACTAAAAACTACTAACACTGCTAACAGAAATTTTAAAAGACATTTATAAATGGAAAGACATTCCATGGTAATGGACTTGGTAGACTTAACATTAAGATGACAATACACATGAGTTTGGGTGAACTCTGGGGGTTGGTGATGGACAGGGAGGCCTGGAGTGCTGTAGTTCATGGGGTCGCGAAGAGTCAGATAAGACTGTGACTGAACTGAACTGAACTATTGAAATAAATTTACAGATTTAATGCAATACTACCAAAATGTCAATGACATTTTTTTTTTCAGAAGTAAAAAATCCATTCTAAAGTGTATATGAGGGCTAGGGTGGGATGATTTGGGAGAATGGCATTGAAACATGTATATTATCATATGTGAAACGAATCGCCAGTCCAGGTTCGATGCATGATACAGGATGCTCAGGGCTGGTGTACTGGGATGAACCAGAGGGACGGGATGGGGATGGAAGTGGGAGCGGGGTTCAAGTTGGGGAACACATGTACACCCAGGGCAGATTCATGTCAATGTATGGCAAAACCAATACAATAATGTAAAGTAAAAAAAAAAAGTTGAAAAAAAATTAAAAAATAAAAATAAATAAAATAAAGTGTATATGTAATCTCAAGGGACCACAACAGCCAAAAAATTAAAAAAAAAATAAAGTCAGTAGACTCAAGATTTTCAATTTCAAAACTTACTACAAATCTACAGTAATAAACACAGTGTGACACTGGCATAAAGACAGAGATACAGATCATTGGAACAGAATAGAGAACCCAGAAATAAACCCACTCCCTGACACATACATATATGTATATGCTGAAATGATTTTTTTTAAGAAATAAATGTACCAAGACAACTGAATGGTGAAAGGACGGTCTTTTCTACAAATTGTGCTGGGAAAATGGGATATCCACGTGCAAAAGAATGAAGCTGGATCCTAGTCTAATATAGAAAGAAAGTAGATCAAAGAGCTAAACATAACACCTAAAGATATAAAAATTTCAGAGGAAAAGATAGAGGGAAAGCTTCATAACATTATATTTGGTAGTGATTTCTTGGCATGATACTAAAAGCATAGACAAATTATATTTCATCAAAATTAAAAACTTTTTTGCATCAAAAGCACAGTATCCACAAGTGAAAGAGCAACCCACAGAATGGGTGAAAATATCCTGAAATCATACATCTGATCAGGGATTACTATTTAGAATATACAGAAGAAACAGTGAAATTGTTAGTTGTTCAGTCATGTCCAACTCTTTGCAATCCCATGGACTGTAGCCTGAGAGGCACTTCTGTTCATGGAGTTTTCCAGACAAGAATACTGGAGTGGGTAGCCATTCCCTGCTCCATGGAATCTTCTCCACCTAGGGATAGCACCCGTGTCTCCCACATTGCAGGAACATTCTCTGTTCTTTACTGTCTGAGCCACCAGGGAAGAATATATAAAGATCTACCACAATTCAAGAACAAAGGGAAAACAAACAACCCAACTGAAAAATAGGCAAAGACATTGAATAGATATTTCTCCAAATATATACAGATGCCCAATAAGCACTTGAGAAGATGCTCAACATCACTAATCATTAGGTAAATTCAAATCAAAACTACAAGGAAGTACATTTCAATTTCATCAGGATGGCTATTACAAAAGTTTTTAAATAAAAACAAAAACAAAATAGAAATAACAATCGTAAGATAGGATATGGAGAAATGGGAAACCTTGTGAATTGCTGGTGGGGATATAAAATAGTGCAGCCTCAGTAGAAAACATCGCAGTTTCAAAAACTTAAACAGAACTATCATATGATTGAAAATTTCCACTTTTGTTTATATGCCGAAAAGAATTTAAATCAGGGACTCAAACAGACATTTGTACATCCATATTCATAGCATCATTATTCACAATATTCAAAAGGCATCCCAGGTATGGAACACCTGGGTTGTTTCCATATCTTAACTATGGTGAATGTTGCTATTGTGAACATTGGGTGCATGTATCTTTTCAAATTAGTGTTTCTGTTTTATTCAGATAAATATCAGGGATGGAAGTGCTGGATCATATGGTAGCTTTATTTTTGTTAGTTTGTTTGTTTTTGAGGAGTCTTCATATGTTTTCCATAGTGGCTGTACCAATTTACATTCCCACCAACAGTGCACACGGGTGGCTTTTTATCCACATCTTCACCAACATTTGTAGACTTTTTGATGATAGCCATTCTGACAGGTGTGATTTTCAATCTTCTTTTGATTTGCATTTCTCTAATAATTAGCAATTCAAGATAGGGAAGCAGAAGTTGTGGTACATATATACAATGGATTATTACTCAGACATAAACAGTAATAAATTTAAGTCAGATCTACTGAGATGGATGAACGTAGAGCCTGTTATACAGAGGGAAGTCAGAAAAAGAAAAACAAATATCATACATTAACACATATATATGGAATCTAGAAAGATGGTACTGATGAACCTATTTGTGTGGTAGGAATAGAGATGCAGACATACAGAGCAGATTTCTGAACACAGAGGGGAAGGAGAGGGAAGGACCAATTGAGAGAGTAGATTGAAACATATATATTACTATATGTAAAACAGATAGCTAGTGGGAAATTGCTGTATAACACATAAAGCTCAACCTGGTGCTCTCTGACAACCTAGAGGGTTATGATGGGGTAGGGGTCAGGATAGAAGTTCAAGAGGGAGAAGATATATGTATGTTTACGATTCACATTGTTGTATAGAAGAAACCAACATACCATTGTAATGCAATTATCCTCCAATAAAAAATTTTTAAAGATATGGAAGCAACATAAGTGTCCATCAACAGACAAATGCATATAGAAAATATGGTATATATGTATATATGTGTGTATCTGTACACACAATGGACCATTCAGTTCAGTTCAGTTCAGTCGCTAAGTTGTGTCCGACTCTCCGCGACCCCATGAATCACAGCACGCCAGGCCTCCCTGTCCATCACCAACTCCTGGAGTTCACTCAAACTCATGTCCACAGAGTCGGTGATGCCATCCAGCCATCTCATTCTCTGTCGTCCCCTTCTCCTCCCGCCCCCAACCTTTCCCAGCATCAGAGTCTTTTCCAGTGAGTCAACTTGTCGCATGAGGTGGCCAAAGTATTGCAGTTTCAGCTTTAGCGTCACTCCTTCCCATGAACACCCAGGATTGATCTCCTTTAGAGTGGACTGGTTGGATCTCCTTGCAGTCCAAGGGACTCTCAAGAGTCTTCTCCAACACCACAGTTCAAAAGCATCAATTCTTCCGCGATCAGCTTTCTTCACAGTCCAACTCTCACATCCATACATGACCACGGGAAAAACCATTGCCTTGACTAGACGGACCTTGGTTGGCAAAGTAATGTCTCTGCTTTTTAATATACTATCAAGGTTGGTCATAACTTTCCTCCCAAGGAGTAAGCGTCTTTTAATTTCATGGCTGTAATCAGCATCTGCAGTGATTTTGGAGCCCCCCAAAATAAAGTCTGACACTGTTTCCACTGTTTTTCCATCTATTTCCTCAGCCATAAAAAGAGTGAAATTCTTCCATTTGCAGTTACATGAATAGACCTAGAGAATACTATGATTACTGAAATAAGTGGGACAGAGAAAGACAAATACTGTATGATTCCATTTGTATGTGGAATCAAAAAAATAATACAAACAAATGTATATCGCAAAACTGAAACACACAGATACAGAAAGCAAACTAGTGGTTACTAGTGGGGAGAGGGAAAGGGAATTACTACGTGTAAATACATAAGCAACAAGGTTGTATTGCATAGTACAGGAATTATTAGCCATTATCTTGTAATAACTTTTTTTTTATTTTACAATATTATATTGGTTGGTTTTGCCATACATTGACATGAATTCGCCCCAGGTGTACATGATTTCCCCCTCCTGAACCCCTATCTAACCTCCCTCCTCCCTTAATCCTCCCTCTGGGTCATCCCCGCACACCAGCCCCGAGTATCCTGTAACATGCATTGACCCTAAACTGCTGATTCGCTTCACACATGACAACATACTTGTTTCAATGTCATTCTCTCAAATCATCCCACCCTCACCCTCTCCCACAAAGTCCCAAAGACTGTTCGATACAACTGTGTCTCTTTTGCTGTCTCATTTAAAAATATTTATTTATT
Organism: Moschus berezovskii; assembly: GCF_049115385.1. Taxonomy (NCBI): domain Eukaryota; kingdom Metazoa; phylum Chordata; class Mammalia; order Artiodactyla; family Moschidae; genus Moschus; species Moschus berezovskii. Next base: position 84,120,598 of record NC_142488.1, on the reverse strand, counting down.
TATTTTTGGCTGCACTCGATCTTTGTCACTGCATGTGAGCTTTCTCTAGTTGTGGCAAGCAGGGGTTATTCTCTAGTTGTGGTGTGCAGGCTTCTCAATCCAGTGGCTTCTCTTGTTGCAGAGGATGGGCTCTAGTGTGTGTGGGCTTCAGTAATTCTGTCTCATGGATTTGTTGCCCTATGGCTTGCAGAATCTTCCTGGGCCAGGGATCAAACCCGTGTCCCCAACATTAACAGGCAGATTCTTAAGCACTGGACCACCAGCCAAGTCCTTGTAATAACTTTTATAAAGCATAGTCTATAAGATTATTGAATCACTATGTTGTACACCTGAAATTAATAAAACACTATAAATCAATTATACTTCAATAAGAATGATGGTAACAATCCAAATACACATTTATAAATAAATGGATAAACAAAATGTAGCACTTGCTTAGAATGTTGAAAGTGAAAGTCACTCAGTCATGTCCAACTCTTTGTGACCCCATGGACTATACATGGAATTCTCCAGGCCAGAATACTGGAGTGGGTAACCTTTCCCTTCTCCAGGGGATCTTCCCAACTCAGGGATTGAACCCAAATCTCCTACATTGCAGGCATATTTTTTACCAGCTGAGCCACAATGGAAGCCAATTCAGCTTTAAAAATGAATGAGATTCTGATATACTACAACATGGTTGAACTTTGAAGACATGATGTTAAGTGAAAATAGCCAGTCACAAAAGTAAAAATATTATGATTCTACCTAGATGAGGTATTAAGGATAATCAAATTTATAGAAACAGAAAGTCCAATAGTGTTAACTAGAGATCCATGGACAAGAAAGAATGGGAAGTTATTATTCAGGGGATACAGGGTTTCAGTTTGGAATTCTGGAACAGGATAGTGGTGATGATTGCACAGCAATATAAATGTACTTAATGCCACTGAATTGCACCTAAAAGTGGTTAAAATTGTGAATTTTATGTCATGGATATTTTAGCACAATGGTGAGGGGCTCTAGGTTTATACTTGCTTGTGTGATATTTAGGGTTTTTTATGTAGAAGTGGTGAAAACAGGCTTTCTTGTCTTATTCATGATCTTAGAAGAAAAGCTTTCAGTTTTGTCACTATGGAGTATGATTTTAGCTGTAGGTTTTTTAATATATGGCCTTTATTGTGTTGAGGCAGTTTCCTTTTATTCTGTTTGTTTTGGACTAATTGGTCTATTGTATCATTTAAAGTTTGTGTTTCCTTGCTAATTTTCTGTTTAGTTGATCTATCAATAGGTGTGAATGGGGTATTAAAGTCTCCCACTATTATTGTGTTATTGTTAATTTCCCCTTTCATATTTGTTAGCATTTGCCTTACATAATGCAGTGCTCCTGTTGGGTGCATATATATTTATAATTGTTATATCTTCTTCTTGGATTGATACTTTGATCAGTATGTCCTTCTTTGTCTCTTTACACAGCCTTTGTTTTAAAGTCTATTTGATCTAATATGAGTATTGCTACTCCTGCTTTCTTTTGGTCTCTATTTGCGTGTAATATCTTTTTCCAGCCCTTCGCTTTCAGTCTGAATGTGTCCCTTGTTTTGAGGTGGTCTCTTTTAGACAACATATATAAGGGTCTTGCTTTTGTATCCATTCAGCCAGTCTTTGTCTTTTGGTTGGGGCATTCAACCCATTTACATTTAAGGTAATTATTGATAAGGATGATCCCATTTCCATTTACTTTATTGTTTTGGGTTCAAGTTTATGCACCTTTTCTGTGTTTCCTGTCTAGAGAAGATACTTTAGCATTTGTTGGAGAGCTGGTTTGGTGGTGCTGAATTCTCTCAACTTTTGCTTGTCTGTAAAGCTTTTCATTTCTCCTTCATATTTGAACGAGATCCTTGCTAGGTATAGTAATCTGGGTTGTGGTTTTTCTCTTTCATCACTTTAAGAATGTCCTGCCATTCCCTCCTGGCTTGAAGAGTTTCTGTTGAAAGATCTGCTGTTATCCTTATGCGAATCTCCTTGTGTGTTATTTGTTGTTTTTCCCTTGATGCTTTTAATAATTGCTTTTTGTGTTTGATCTTTGTTAATTTGATTAATATGTGTCATGGGGTGTTTCGCCTTGGATTTTCCTTGTTTGGGACTCTCTGCGTTTCTTGGACTTGGGTCACTATTTCCTTCCCCATGTTATGGAATTTTTCAGCTGTTATCTCCTCAAGTATTTTCTCATGGTCTTTCTTTTTGTCTTCTTCTTCTGGGAGTCCTATGATTTGAATGTTGGGGCATTTACAATTTTCCCAGGGGCCTCTGAGGTTGTCCTCATTTCTTTCAATTCTTTTTTTCTTTTTTACTCTCTGCTTCATTTATTTCTACCATTCTATTTTCCACCTCACTTATCCTATCTTCTTTCTCCGTTACTCTGACTCCGGTACTGGTTCCCTCCAGAGTATTTTTTTTTGTTGTCATTTATTGCATTATTGATTATATATTGACTCTTTTTTATTTCTTCTAGGTCCTTGTTAAACATTTCTTGCATCCTCTCAATCCTTGTCTCCAGGCTATTTATCTATAACTCCACTTTGTTTTCAAGAGTTTGGATCATTCTCACTGTCATTATCCTGTATTCTTTAGCAGGTTGGTTCCCTATCTCTTCCTCTTTTGTTTGGGTTGGTGGTCATTTATCCTGTTCCTTTACCTGCTGAGTATTTTTCTGCCTTTTCATCTTGTTTAGATTGTTGTGTTTGGGGTGGCCTTTCCATATTCTGGCAGTTTGTGTTTCCTCTTATTTGTGGAGGTTCCTCGCTGTGGGTGGGGTTGGATGGGTGGCTTGTCAAAGTTTGCTGGTTAGGGAAGCTTGTGTCAGTGTTCTGGTAGGTGGAGCTGGATTTCTTCTCTCTGGAGTATAATGCTGTGCCCAGTAATGAGTTTTGATATGTCAGTTGGTTTGGTGTGACTTTGGTCAGCCTTTATATTGAAGCTCAGGGCTATGTTCCTATGTTGCTGGGGAATTTGCATGGTATGTCTTGCTCGGGAACTTGTTGGCCCTTGGGTGGTTCTTGGTTTCAGTGTAGGTATGGAGGCGTTTGATGAGCTCCTCCGGAGCTGTTGTGGACAGTGTGGGGTCAGTTCAATTTCAGATAGTTCCTTCATCCAGCTTATACTTCTCAAGATCTATTGGCCCCTTCAAATGTAGTTGGTGCTAACTACAGTGTTTTAATCTATTGTACCGGTCACTTCCAAAGCGGTTTCCTCTGTTTATTTTAGCTCCTTCTGTTTGCTGGTCTCTTCAGTGCTTAATTTCCACCCTGACACAATGGGGTGAAGGTGGTCACTTATCTAGGCTCAGTTTTTCAGACGTGCTGTGGGGAAGGAGGAACACTGCAAACAAATATTACTGCCGTGTGTGGGGAGTGCTCACAGTGTTTCAGCCGCACTGGGTTTGCCCCCGCTCACAGTAGATGTGTGTGCCTTCATGGTCTACAGTTTTCAGGCTCTAGGTTGCTCTGCTGGGAACTGTCTGAGGCGTGCCCTGGGTTGCCTGCACTTCCCAGGTCTAAGCCGCTCAGGTTCAGGTTCTTGGGTACTCCACAAAGGCGCAGACTCGGTTGGGTCTGTGTTTTGTGCCCTTCCCTGGTCTGAGCAGCTGAGGTGACCAGGTGCTTGGTGAGTGCAGTAACCCCCAGGTGGGTGGTGTGTCTAATCTCCTCCCCCATCTCAGCCACGCAGCTTTCTGGGTGTACAATGGGCACGCCTTCTCAGGTGTCCCGTGTGTCTCTTCTGTGGAGATGATCTCTGGCTGCGACCCTCCCGGCAGATGTCAACCATCCAGAATCCCAAGAACTCTTGATTAGCAACCTGTTTGCAGTTTGGTAGAGGATGCATCTCTGGGGCCATGATTGCCCCTTTCCATCTCTGGCTGACCCCCACCTGCTTGTCTCCTGTGGGGGATGGGCCAGTCCACAGACTGCTAGCTCTTTTCTGGTATTCGCTCAGTCCTTTTATCTGTGAGTGGGCCTGGCAGTGCCTCAGGTTACGGCTTTTCGCAGGATAGTTCTCTCTCTCTCTCTCTCTCTCTGGCTCTCCCACAGTTTAGGTTATTATCTCACAATAGTTACCTCAGATTGCCCTCAGGGCATTCGGGCCCAGTCCTTACCCTAAACAATGTAGCCCCCACCTCCCTGTTCAGCGCCCCCTTACTGGTGGCAGCTGCAAGTGCTGGGATTTGCCTTTAGGCACGTAATCTGTGGGTTTAATTTATTTATTTTTCCTCCTGGTTGTGTTGTCCTCTGAGATTCCAAGATTCCCCACAGACCTGCTGGTGAGAGTGTTTCTTGGTGTTTGGAAACTTCTCTTTTAAGACTCCCTTCCCAGGATGAATCTCCATTCCTACCTCTTTCGTCTCTCTTTTTATCTTTTATCTTTTGTCCTACCTCCTTTTGAAGACAATAGGCTGCCTTTCTGGGTGCCTGATGTCCTCTGCCAGCATCCAGAAGTCGTTTTGTAGAATTTGCTCAGTGTTCAAATGTTCTTTCAGTGAATTCGTGGGGGAGAAAGTGGTCTCCCCATCCTATTCCTCTGCCATCTTAGGACCGCCTCCCCCCCTTCCCTATTTTGACTTTTGAAAAATAATAAAATCAAAGCAAGGAGCCCAATGGCTCTTGCCATATGGAATACATGCAGTTCAAACTTAATCAAACTCACACCATGCAGAGTAAGTTATAAAGCTTATAAGATCATTCCATATTTCCAGTTTAAGATCAAGTGGGTAAATTTCATCCCTGTATATGTAGGGTTTACCTTTTGTAAGTTTCAAAACCAGAGATTAACAACTAATGCAACTTCAGTTCAGTTCAGTTCAATTGCTCAGTCATGTCTGACTCTTTATGACCCCATGGACCACAGCACACCAGGCCTCCCTGTCCATCACCAACTCCTGGAGTTTACCCAAACTCGTGTCCATTGAGTCGGTGATGCCATCCAACCATCTCATCCTCTGTCGTCCCCTTCTCCTCCTGCCCTCAATCTTTCCCAGCATCAGGGTCTTTTCCAGTGAGTCAGCTCTTCGCATGCGGTGGCCAAAGTATTGGAAATTCAGCTTCAATATCAGTCCTTCCAATGAACACCCAGGACTGATCTCCTTTAGGATCGAATTGCTGGATTTCCTTGCAGTCCAAGGGACTCTCAAGAGTCTTCTCCAACATCACATTTCAAAACCATCAATTCTTTGGTGTTCAGCTTTCTTTATAGTCCAACACTCACGTCCATACATGGCTACTGGAAAAACCATGGCCTTGACTAGATGGACCTTTTTTGACAAAGTAATGTCTCTGTTTTTTAATATTCTGTCGAGGTTGGTCATAACTTTCCTTCCAAGGAGTAAGCATCTTTTAATTTCATGGCTGCAGTCACCACTTAGGAATAAGCACACACTTTGACATTGCTGTAGAGCCCTAAACTATTTTATATGATGAAATTAAAGAGCTGAATATTACTTTTTCTTGGATAAACTAACAGTTGTCACTAATTTATCTTGCAACAGCACATGGTTGGACCTTGAGGCCTTATCACCAAGATACCATCAGTTCAAAATATAAACAGCGGCTTCTGACGAAGGCAAAAGTAGGTCACAGCAGTGGGTTTTCCCTCCTTTCTTCTGGCTATGCAATTACACAAATAAATTTCTTAATCAGAAATCAGATGCACTTGTAGTTTCTTCCTCCACATGTTGATTTCATTTAAACTAGCCCTCTTGAAAGCAATCTTTAATGCAGCACAGTCAACGAATAGTTCAACACCATATTTATTGAAATTAGAAGATTTCCACAACAAACACAATGGCAACTTTCTGGTATTGAAAAATTTTAATCTTAAAAAATAAAAGCAGGAGTACCCCCCTCTAACATCTAAGTCACAAAAGTATATTTCGTGTAGAATATTTATAGCAAGAAAGAACACTGCTCTGAGAATCTGAAGATCTATTTCAAGTTTCATCTCTACTGGTAACACATTTAGGAAATCCGGATTTTCCAAAATTTGATTCTAAAATTCTACAGGAAAGTAAAACCTGTTTCCTCTAAACTGTTCTTTCTATGGACTTCCCTGGTGGCTCAGATGGTAAAGAATCTACCTGCAGTGGAGGACACCCAGGTTTTATCCCTGGGTCATGAAGATCCCTTGGAGAAGGGAATGGCTACCCACTCCAGTATTGTTGCCTGGAGAAGTCCTTAGACATAGGAGCCTGGTGGGCTAAAGCCCATAGGATCACAAAGAGTCAGACATGATTGAGCAACTAACACTTTCATTTTCATTCTTTCTGCAGGTGAAAGTTCTGAGGTCCAGGGAAATGAAGATCCTAAGGCTAGTTAGCAACACAATAGGGAATAAAGTGTCATTACTCCTGACACCAACATACGACCTTTCCTTTAGAACATTCTGCTTGCTAACAGATTCAATCAGTATTTATGGAGCATTTCATATGAAATAAGCAATGTAGTAGATATTTTCACATGTGTTATCTCTCATGAAAAGTGAAAGTGTTAGTTGCTCAGTGGTGTCAGACTCTTTACAATCTCATGAACTGTACCTTGCCAGGCTTCATTTTCTTTTCCAGGGGATCTTCTGGACCCAGGGAACGAACACAGGTTTCCTACATTACAGGCAGATTCTTTACCATTTAAGTCACCAGGGAAACCCTATCTCTCAAGGGATCCTGTTAAAAATGAAGCAAGCTCTGTGATTATATTAGTTTGCTATGGTTGCCATAACCAAATACCACAGGCTGGATGACTTAAAGAATAATAATTAATTTCCTTGCATTTCTGGAGGCTGAAACTCCAAGGTCCACATGTTCATAGGATTAGTTTCATTCCGAGGTCCCTCTCTTTAGCTTGAAAAGGTTTCCTTCTTCCTGTGTCCTCTATGATCACCCATCTCTCCTGTTGTCTGTACCTTAATCTCCTCTTCTTATAGGGACACAATCCTATCGGATTAGGGACCACTCGTATGAAATTAAAAAATGCTTGCTCCTTGGAAGGAAAGCTATGACAAACCTAGACAGCATATTAAAAAGCAGAGACATTACTTTGCCAGTCAAGTTCCATGTATGCAAAGCTATGGCTTTTCCAGTAGTCATATAAGGATGTGAAAGTTGGACCATAAAGAAGGCTGAGTGCCAAAGAATTGATGCTTTTGAACTGTGGTGCTGGAGAAGACTCTTGAGAGTCCCTTGGACAGCAAGGAGATCAAACCAGTCAATTTTAAAGGAAATTAACCTTGAATATTCATTGGAAAGACTGATGCTAAACCTGAAGCTCCAATACAATTGCCGACTTATCAAAAAAGACCCTGATGCTGAGAAAGATTGAGGGCAAGAGGATAAGGGGGCAACAGAGGATGATATGGTTAGATGGCATCACCGACTCAATGGACATGAATTTGAGCAAACTCTTGGAGATGGTGAAGGACAGGGAAGCCTGACATGCTGCAGTACATGGGGCCACAAAAAGTCGGACACGAATTAGTGACTGAACAACAACATATGACATCCTGTTACCTTAATTACATCATTAGAAGCCTGATCTCCAAATACAGTCAGATTCTGAGATACTGGATGGTAGTGGATGCTGATTTTTAACGTCCCCTGAAAGGAGTTCAGGGTGGAGAAAAGAAATGAGTCACTCTGTGCTGGGAGTGGAGTGCGGGACTGGCAGGACAGGTCTTCAGATAGTTAATTTTCAGTAGCTGATTTTATAAGGCCAATTCTTGTATCTCCTGATACCTAGAAAAGCACTAAAATCCTTCATGGCAATGACTGTTTCTCATAACTAGCAGAAGGTTACATCAGACAAGGAGAAATTTTCTGGAAAAATATGTGCCCGATGGCATGTATCTTCCCACCACCAAAATCACATATATACTGACCTTCCCTATCTCTTTGGAGTAATTTCTCAGAGCTATCTGAAATGCTGTCTCCAGGGATGTAGTCTTCATTTTGCCCCAAACAAAACTTAACTCGCAACTCTCACGTTGTGCATTATTTTTAAAGTCAACAATATTGGTACTATGAAGGTAGACACAACTGAGTCCATGACAATGGTTTCTACCTCACTCTAGCATAACCTGTTATAATTGAACTTGTAAAGCCTTTACCTGTTGTCTCATCCCAATTCAGTAACTGCTTACTCACCTCTTTAAACTAATCCTGCTTCAAACCAAATGCGCTATTTTCTTTCATCTTTTTCTTTTGCTGGAATACCTCTGAATTTTTTCCTTTTCTTCTAACTTGCCTCATTTCTAATAAGAATTCAGTTCAGTTCAGTCGCTCAGTAGTGCCCATTCTTTGCAACCCCATGAATCACAGCACGCCAGGCCTCCCTGTCCATCACCAAGTCCCAGAGATCACTCAAACTCATGTCCATCAAGTCGGTGATGCCATCTAGACATCTCATTGTCTGTCAACCCTTCTCCACCTGCCCCCAATCCCTCCCAGCATCAGGGTCTTTTCCACTGAGTCAACTCTTCGCATGAGGTGGTCGAAGTATTGGAGTTTCAGCTTTGGCATCAGTCCTTCCAATGAACACCCAGGACTGATCTCCTTTAGAATGGACTGGTTGGATCTCCTTGCAGTCCAAGTGAGGCTAAGGAGTCTCCTCCAGCACCACAGTTCAAAAGCATCAATTCTTCAGTGATCAGCTTTCTTCACAGTCTAACTCTCACATCCATACATGACCGCTGGAAAAACCATATCCTTGACTAGACGGACCTTTGTTGGCAAAGTAATGTCTCTTTCTTTATATGCTATCTAGGTTGGTCATAACTTTCCTTCCAAGGCATAATCGTCTTTTAACTTCATGGCTGCCATCAGCATCCACAGTGATTTTGGAGCCCAAAAAATAAAGTCTGACACTGTTCCCCCATCTATTTCCCATGAAGAGATGGGACCGGATGCCATGATGTTAGTTTTCTGAATGTTGAGCTTTAAGCCAACGTTTTCACTCTCTTCTTTCACTTTCATCAGGAGGCTTTTGAGTTCCTCTTCACTTTCTGCCATAAGGGTGGTGTCATCTGTATAACTGAGGTGATTGATATTTCTCCCGGCAATCTTGATTCCAGCTTGTGCTTCTTTCAGCCCAGCGTTCATCATGATGTACTCTGCATATAAGTTAAATAAGCAGAGTGACGATATACAGGCTTGATGGACACCTTTTCCTATTTAGAACCAGTCTGTTGTTCCATGCATCTGGTCCCATCACTTCATGGGAAATAGATGGAAAAACAGTGGAAACAGTGTCAGACTTTGTTTTTTTGGGCTCCAAAATCACTGCAGATGCTGATTGCAGCCATGAAATTAAAAGACGCTTGCTCCTTGGAAGGAAAGTTATGACCAACCTTGATAGTATATTAAAAAGCAGAGACATTACTTTGCCGACCAAGGTCCGTCTAGTCAAGGCAATGGTTTTTCCCGTGGTCATGTATGGATGTGAGAGTTGGACTGTGAAGAAAGCTGATCGCCGAAGAATCGATGCTTTTGAACTGTGGTGTTGGAGAAGACTCTTGAGGGTCCCTTATACTGCAAGGAGATCCAACCAGTCCATTCTAAAGGAGATCAATCCTGGATGTTCATTGGAGGGACTGATGCTAAAGCTGAAACTCCAATACTTTGGCCACCTCATGAGACGAGTTGACTCACTGGAAAAGACTCTGATGCTGGGAAAGGTTGGGGGCGGGAGGAGAAGGGGACGACGGAGAATGAGATGGCTGGATGGCATCACCGACTCTGTGGACATGAGTTTGAGTGTACTCCGGGAGTTGGTGATGGACAGGGAGGCCTGGCGTGCTGTGATTCATGGGGTCGCGGAGAGTCGGACACGACTGAGCGACTGAACTGAACTGAACTGAACTGTTGTTCCATGTCCAGTTCTAACTTTTGCTTCTTGATCTGCATATAGGTTTTTCAAGAGGCAGGTCAGGTGGTCGGGTATTCCCATCTCTTTCAGAATTTTCCACAGTTTATTTTTATCCACACAGTCAAAGGCTTTCACATAGTCAATGAAGCAGAAATTGATGCTTTTCTGGAACTCTCTTGCTTTTCCCATGATCCTTCGGATGTTTTGCAATTTGATCTCTGGTTCCTCTGCCTTTTCTAAAACCAGGTTGAACATCTGGAAGTTCACAGTTCACGTATTGCTGAAGCATGGCGTGGAAAATTTTGAGCATGACTTTACCGGCGTGTGAGATGAGTGCAATTGTGTGGTAGTTTGAGCATTCTTTGTCATTACCTTTCTTTGGAATTAGAATGAAGACTGACCTTTTCCAGTCCTTTGGCTACTGCTGAGTTTTCCAAATTTGCTGGCATATTGAGTGCAGCACTTTCACTGCATCATCTTTCAGGATTTGAAATAGCTCAACTGGAAGTCCATTACCTCCACTAGCTTTGTTCCTAATGATGCTTTCTAGGGCCCTCTTGACTTCACATTCCAAGATGTCTGGCTCTAGGTGAGTGATCATACCATCGTGATTATCTTGGTCATGAACATATTTTTTGTACAGTTCTTCTGTGTATTCTTGCCACTTCTTCTTTGTATCTTCTGCTTCTGTTAAGTCCATACCATTTCTGTCCTTTATCGAGCCCATCTTTGCATGAAATGTTCCCTTGGTATCTCTAATTTTCTTGAAGAGATCACTAGTCTTTCCTATTCTGTTGTTTTCCTCTATTTCTTTGCATTGATCACTGAGGAAGGCTTTCTTATCTCTCCTTGCTATTTTTTGGAACTCTGTATTCAGATGCTTATCTTTCCTTTTCTCCTTTGCTTTTCATTTCTCTTCTTTTCACAGCTATTTGTAAGCCTCCCCAAAGAGCCATTTTTCGTTTTTGCATTTCTTTTCCATGGGGATGGTCTTGGTCCCTGTCTCCTGTACAATGTCACGAACCTCTGTCCATAGTTCATCAGACACTCTATCTATCAGGTCTAGTCCCTTAAATCTGTTTCTCACTTCCACTGTATAATCATAAGGGATTTGATTTAGGTCATATCTGAATGGTCTAGTGGTTTTCCCTACTTTCTTCAATTTAAATCTGAATTTGGCAATAAGGAGTCCATGATCTGAATCAGAGTCATCTCCCGGTCTTGTTTTTGCTAACTGTGTAGAGCTTCTCCATCTTTGGCTGCAAAGAATATAATCAATCTGATTTTGGTGTTGACCATCTGGTGATGTCCATGTGTAGATTCTTCTCTTGTGTTGTTGAAAGAGGGTGTTTGCTCTGACCAGTGCATTCTCTTGGCAAAACTATATTAGCCTTTGCCCTGCTTCATTCCGTGCTCCAAGGGCAAATTTGCCTGTTACTCCAGGTGTTTCTTGACGTCCTACTTTTGCATTCCAGTCCCCTATAATGAAAAGGACATCTTTACCTCGTCCAAGGTAAGGAGCAGCAGCTCCACTTTGCTGGAGCAGCCATGAAGAGATACCCCACGACCAAGGTAAGAGAAACCCAAGTAAGATGGTAGGTATTGCAAGAGGTCATCACAGGGCAGACACACTGAAATCATAATAACAGAAAACTAGTTGATCTGATCACATGGACCACAGCCTTGTCTAATACAATGAAACTAAGTCATGCCATGTGGGGCCACCCAAGATGGGCGGGTCATGGTGGGGAGGTCTGATTCAATGTGGTATACTGGAGAAGGGAATGGCAAACTACTTCAGTATGCTTGCCTTGAGAACCCCATGAACTGTATGAAAAAGCAAAATGATTGGATACTGAATGATGAACTCCCCAGGTCGGTAGGTACCCAATATGCTACTGAAGATCACTGGAGAAATAAAGCCAGAAAGAATGAAGGGATGGAGCCAAAGCAAAAACAATACCCAGTTGTGGATGTGACTGGTGTTAGAAGCAAGATCCAATGCTATAAAGAGCAATATCGCATAGGAACCCGGAATGTTAGGTCCATGAATCAAGGCAAATTGGAAGTGGTCAAACAGGAGATGGTAAGAGTGAACGTCGAAATTCTAGGAATCAGTGAACTAAAATGGACTGGAATGGGTGAATTTAACTCAGATGACCATTATATCTACTACTGTCGGCAGTAATCCCTTAGAAGAAGTGGAGTAGCTAGCCATCATGGTCAACAAAAGAGTCCGAAATGCAGTACTTGCATGCAATCTCAAAAACGACAGAATGATGTCTGTTCATTTCTGAGGCAAACCATTCAGTATTACAGTAATCCAAGCCTATGCCCCAGCCAGTAACGCTGAAGAAGCCAAATTTGAATGGTTCTATGAAGACCTACAAGACCTTTTAGAACTAACACCCAAAAAAAGATGTCCTTTTCATTATAGGGGACTGGAATGCAAAAGTAGTAAGAGTTACTATTATATAAAGTGCTAGACTCCCTAATCTTTCATATGCTCTCTTATGCTTTTCAAAATGAACAGAGAAGGCAAATTTTAGTAAGGCCATTTTATAAATGTAAAAACCAAGGTTTAAAAAAGTTGAGTAACTTTCCCAAGTTACACAACAAGTAATGGAGGATTTGTAGTTTGAACTCAGATCTGACTCCCAAATCTATTCTTTCATTTCTCATAACTAAACCACTTCTATTTTTTCTTAGTATTTGCTAATACCTTAGGCCTGGCAGTTTTCAATGGCACTGAAGAGCTATGCTGAAGGAACACCTAGTGGTGAAACAAGTGCCTTTAAAAAAAAAAAATATCAGGTGTCTTCCATTTCCTGTTGTTACCAATTTAATTAATGTAATGAGTGAATGAATTATAAAAGATGAGAGCTGGGCTTAAGCTAAAAGGAAAAAAAAAAGGTCTTAAGTGTTTTAAACACCTTCATAAAATTTGCTGTTATAAATTAAATATATTATTCATCATACTTACTTACATCTGCCTGTATCATATGAATGTGAAATTAGGTTTTTTCCACCTGAACTCAGAGAATGATAGAAAATCTGTCATTACCCTTAGTGTAAATTATATTAATACCTTTTAAAACAGCAGATGCCCTGAGTATAAACCCAAGCACAGTGGAATAGACTGCAATTCTTTCAAGATCTTTTCATTCTTATAACAAATACCTATTGATCACCGCCACAATGCCAGACCCCATGGGAGTTTCCAGGGATAGCACTATGAACAAGACAAGGAGAGTCTCTGCCTTCCTGAAATTCAGAATTTAATGAGGAAGAAAGACATTAGACAATGATTTGCACAAACAGCAGAAGAGTTACAATTTGTGTTAGCTCTATGAGGCAAAGTAAAACAACCTGGGTGAGCAGATAACTGGAGAAGTTTTTTCTATTCTGTGAGACCAAGAAAGACATTTTGAAGAAAGCAGCATTTAAGTTAAAACAAAAAGGAAGTTAAGATGTAGCATCTAAAAAAATTGATACAAATTAAATTATTTACAAAATAAAAATACATTTATAGACATAGGAAAAGAAAACTTACAGTTATCACAGGGATAGCAGGGGATGAGGGAAAACAAATTAGGAGTTTGGGATTAACATATACATACTACTATATATAAAACAGGTAACAACAAAGACCTACTGTATACTACAGGGAAGTCTACTCAGTATTCTTTAATGACCTATAATAGGAAAGAATCTGAAAAAGAATACACACACAAGTGAATTACTGTGCTGTATACTTGAAACTAACACAACATTGTAAATTAAATAAACTTCAATTTAAAAAAAGAGAATTACTTAGAAACTAACAATTACACAATTTTAAAGTCTGGAACAGATGGTTTTCTTGAGTTAAAAAAAAAGATGCTACTTACATAAAGAAGGAAAGAGCTTTTCAGGGAGAGGGAATAGCATCTACAATGGTCATAAGGGAGCAAGGTGCTCAGGGAACTAGAAAGACAGAAGATGGTCAGGGAGGCTCTCAGGAGGAGTAAGGAGATAAATGTGAGGAGAGCGGCATATGCCAGACATATAGGACCTTGTAGGTGAGGAAGACAAATCAGAAAGAAAGATATAACCCAGATTACTTTTGAGGCAAATGTTATTGTGATATTTTCATTGCTATTCTTTAGTCACTAAGTCATGTCCAACTCTTTGTGACACCATGGACTGCAGCACACCAGGCTTTTCAGTCTGCCACTATTTCCCAGTGCATGCATGCCCAGTTTCTTAGTCGTATCTGATTCTTTGCGACCCCATGGACTGTATCCTGCCAGGCTCCTCTGTCCAAAGAGTTTTACAGGCAAGAATACTGGAGTGGGTTGCCATTTCCTACTCCAGAGGATCTTCTTGACCCAGGGATTGAACTCACTCGAGTCTCCCAAGTCTCCTTCATTTGCAGGCAGATTCTTTACCACTGTGACACCTGGGAAGTCCCAAAGCTTGCTTAAACTCATGTCCATTGTGTTGGTGATGCTATCAAAACATCTCATCTTCTGTCACCTCCTTCTCCTCCTGCCCTCAAATTATCCAGGATGAGGGTCTTTTTACAATGAGTCAGCTCTTTGCATCAGGTGGCCAAAGTGCTGGAGTTTCAGCCTCAGCATCAGTCCTTCCAATGAATATTCAGGGTTGATTTCCTTTAGGATTGACTGGTTTGATCTCCTTGCAGTCCAAGAGACTCTCAAGAATCTTCTCCAGCACAACACTTTGAATGCATCAATTCTTTGGTGCTCAGCCTTCTTTATGGTCCAACTCTCACATTCATACATGACTACTGGAAAAAATATAGCTTTGACTATACAGATCTTGATCAGCAAAGGGATGTCTCAGCTTTTTAATATACTATCAAGATTTGTCATAGCTTTACTTTTAAGGAGCAAGCGTCTTTTAATTTCATGGCTGCAGTCACTGTCTACAGTGATTTCAGAACCCAAGAAAATAAAATTTGTCACTGGTTCCAATTTTTCCCATTCTATTGCAATGAAATGATGGAAACTGATGCCATGATCTTAGTTTCTTGAATGTTGAGCTTTAAGTCCACTTTTTCACTCTCCTCTTTCACCTTCATCAAGAGGCTCTTTGGTCCTCTTCACTTTTTGCCATTAGAGTGGTATCATCTGTATATATGAGGTGACTGATATTTCTCTCAGCTTTGAATTTGTGATTCATCCAGCACTGCATTTCACATGATATACTTTGCACAGAAGTTAAATAAGGTGATTATATACAGACTTGTCATACTCCTTTCCCAAGTTTGAACCAGTCCATTTTTTCATGTCTGGTTCTAGCTGTTGTTTTTTGACCCTCATTACAAGCTTCTCAGGAAGTAGGAAAGGTAGGCTGGTACTCCCATCTCTTTAAGCATTTTTCACAGCTTTTTGTGATCCACACAGTTAAAGGCTTTAGCATTGTCAATGAAGCAGATGTTTTTCTGGAACTCCCTTGCTTTCTCCATGAGCCAGCAAATGTTGGCAATTCGATCTCTGGTTCCACTATCTCTTCAAAACCCAGCTTGAATATCTGGAATTCCTAGTTCATGTACTACTAAAGCCTAGCTTAAAGGATTTTAAGCATTATGTTGTTGGTATGTGAAATAAGTGCAATTGTATGGTAGTTTGAACATTCTTTGGCATTGCCCTTCTTTGGGATTGGAATGAAAACTGACTTTTACCAGGCCTGTGGCCATTGCTGAGTTTTCCAAACTTGCTGACACATTAAGTGCAGAATTATAACAGCATCTCTTTTAGAATTTTAAATAGTTCAACTGGAATTCCATCACCTCCATTAACTTTGTTTGGAGGAGGAAATGGCAACCCACTCCAGTATTCTTGCATAGAGAACCTGATGGACAGTATGAAAAGGCAAAAAGATATGATACCGGAAGATGAGCCCCTCAGGTTAGAAGGTGTCCAATATGCTACTGGGGAAGAGCAGAGGGCAATTATTAACAGCCCTAGAAAGAATGAAGAGGCTGGCCAAAACAGAAATGATGCTCAGTTATGGATGTGCCTGATGGTGAAAGTCCAATAATGTAAAGAACAATATTGCATAGGAACCTGAAATGTTAGGTCCACTAAGCAAGGTAAATTGGACATGGTCCTCATGAGATAGCAAGACTGAACATCAACTTCTTAGGAATCAATGAACTAAAATGGATGGGAATGGGCAAATTTTGTTCAGATGACTATTATATCTACTACTGTGGGCAAGAATCCCTTAGAAGAAATGGAGGAGCCCTCAGAGTCAACAAAATACTTGGATGCAACCTCAAAAATGACAGAATGATCTCGGTTCATTTCCAAGGCAACCATTCAACATCATAGTAATCCAAGTCTATTCCCCAACCACCGATGCTGAAGAAGCTAAAGTTGACCAGTTCTATGAAGACCTACAAGACCTTATAGAAATGACACCAAGAAATATGTCCTTTTCATCATACGGGACTAGAATGCAAAAATAGGAGATCAAGAGATACCTGGAGTCACAGGCAAGTTTGCCCTTAAAGTACAAAATGAAGCACAACGAAGGCCAACAGAGTTTTGTCAAGACAATACACTGGTTATAGCAAATACCCTTTTCCAATGACCCAATAGATGACTCTACACATGGACATAACCAGATGATCAATACTGAAATCATGTTCACTATGTTCTTTGCAGTCAAAGATGGAGAAGCTTTATACAGTTGGCAAAAACAAGACCTGGAGCGGACTGTGTCACAGATTATGACCTCCTTATTGTAGAATTCAGGCTAAAAATGAAGAAAGTAGGGAAAATAACTAGGCCATTCAGATATGACCCAAATCAAATCCCTTATGATTATTCACTGGAGGTGAGGGATAGATTCAAGGTATTAGATCTGGTAGACAGAGTGCTTGAAGAACTATGGATGTATATTTTCATAATTAAAGACAAATCTAGTTAACTCTGTCTTCTTACAAAAATGAAGAAACTCTGTATCATTACCAAAGAAACGCAACCTCCTGTAACACATCACTGTGAGGTACATTTCATTGGCCCCCATGAGTATTATTCTGTGTATTATCTAGAAAAGTAAAAATGTACAATAATAAGCAATGGTAACAACCACAACAATGAAACCTTGCTATCATCATGGAAACCTCAAAATCTGGGAACTTTGCTATTAGTAAAAGAGTAGACTTCAGTGCAGTTGGCCAACAAGCACATAAAAAATACTCAACATCACTAATTATTAGAGAAATGTAAATCAATACTGTTATGAAGTACCACCTCCCACCAGTCGGAATGACCATCATTAAAAAGTCTACAAATAGTAAATGCAAGATAGGGTGTAGAGAAAAGGGAACCCTCTTACACTATTGGTGTAATGTAAATTATTGCACCCATTATGGAAACAGTATGGAGGTTCTTCAAAAAAATTAAAAATTGAATTACCGTATGATCCAGCAATGCTGGGCATATATCCAACAACTCCTGGGCATATATCCAGACAAGGCTGGATTTATATGTAAATAAAAACTACATATTTCTATTTGTAATAAAATATAAATAACTGTTGTGCTGGAGAAGACTCTTGCTGGAGAGTCCCTTGGACAGCAAGGAGATCAAGGCAGTCAATCTTAAAGGAAATCAACCCTGAATACTCTTTGGAAGGACTGATGCTGAAGCTGAATCTCCAATACTTTGGCCACCTGATGTGAATAGCTGACTCATTGGAAAAGACCCTGATGCTAGGAATTATTGGAGGTGGGAGGAGAAGGGGATGGTAGAGGATGAGATGGCTGGATGGCATCACTGATGCAATGGTCATGAACTTGGGAAAACTCTGGGAGATGGTGAGGGACAGGGAGGCCTGGTGTGCTACAGTCTGTGGGGTCATGAAGAGTTAGACACGACTTAGTGACTGAAAAACAACAACAAATAAACTCACATACACAGGGGAATACTGCTGCTGCTGCTGCTGCTGTGTCACTTCAGTCGTGTCCGACTCTGTGTGACCCCATAGACAGAAGCCCACCAGGGTCCCCCATCCCTGGGATTCTCTAGGAAAGAACACTGGAGTGGGTTGCCATTTCCTTCTCCAATCTGTGAAAGTGAAAAGTGAAAGTGAAGTCGCTCAGTCGTGTCTGACCCTTAGCGACCCCACGGACTGCAGCCTACCAGGCTCCTCCATCCATGGGATTTTCTAGGCAAGAGTACTGGAGTGGCTTGCCATTGCCTTCTCTGTGGGGGGGGGGGGGATACTACTCAGCCATAAAAAAGAATGAAATAATGCCACTTACAGCAACATGAATGGATCTAGAGATTATCATACAAAGTAAGAAAGAGAAAGACAAATGTCATATGATATCACTTATATATGGAATCAGAAATATGGAAAAAATGAACATACCTGCAAAAGAAAAACAGAGTCAGATACATAGAAAACAGACTTCTGGTTGCCAAGGGGGAGTAGGGTGAGAGAGGGAAGAATTGGAAGTTTGGAATTAGCGGACTCATTTTATATAGGATGGATAAACAACATGATCCTATTGTATATCAAAGGGAACTACATTCAATGAAAGTGAAAGTGTTAGTCAAGTAATCATGTATGACTCTTTGCGACTCTATGGACTATAACCCACCAGGCTCCTCTGTCCATGGAATTCTCCAGGCAAGAATACCAGAGTGGTATTCTTCTCCAGGGGATCTTCCTAACCCATGGATCAAACCTGGGTATCCCACATTGCAGGCAGATTCTTTATTGTCTAAGCCACCAGGGAATATCCTGTGGTATATCATAATGGAAAATAATATGCAAAATAATAAATATACGTATTACTTAATCACTCTACTGTACAGAAAAAAAATAAAACTACACTGTAAATCAACTATACTTCAATAAAATCAAAAAATAAAAATAGATATCAGTTGTTCTTACCACACATACACACAGAATGGTAATTATGTGGGGAATGGATATACTAATTAGCCTTACTGTAACAATCATTTCACTATGTGTATTTATATATAAATATCATCATGTTTTAAACATTAAATATATACAACTTTCATTTTAAAAAAAAGGTGAAAAAAGCCACATGGCACTCTCTTTGAGATTTTGCAAAGCAGCCTGGCTAAAGAAGTTGGCTGATTTTAAAAGTAGTACTACTGAAATAAAAAATTCAGGGAGCTTTCCTAGGATTATAGCAAGTCTTGAAAATTCTGACTTTCCTCCATGGCTCCTTTCCCATTCCCTTTAGTCATTTCTTGTTAAATGTCTGTTCTCACAAGCACAAGTGTAAATAGAAGTCAACATTAAATAAAAGCGTATAAGATTTCTAATTTAAGTATCAATAAAAGGCAAATAAAATACTATATTTTCTATTTCTGCTAAAATGTAAAAGCATATGCATGTAGAAGTGACACTTCATCATCAGTAGTCATTCCCTCACTGTGACAAAATCTTTATAAGACACTGGTAAAAATGTAAGAGATTTTATCTTTATGTTAAAATACAAAGAATGCATATTAAAAAAAAAAAAAAAAACAGAAGGCTGACACTGATACCAATACCTAACATTTGTTGAGTCTGCAAGGCACTATAGTTTGCAAGTCACTATTCTAAAGTCTATATATCTGTTTTCTCATTCATGTTTCATATTATACAGATGAAAACCTAAAGGCACAGAACAGTTAAATAAATTTTCAACTAGACTAAGTGAGAACTAACACTTAATAGAAATGAACTTGTTTTGTAACTCTGCAAAGTAGTTTATGTATATTACCTAATTTACTCTCCAAAAAAAAAACATTTTGTAATTGGTATTATCGTCCCCATTTTTTTCATATATGAAAACTGAGATTCAGAGATAAAAAGTGATAACTAGTATATGATATTTCTGAGATTCAAATAAATCTCCATGTATATAACACACTACCAGACATTACAAATTGCAATAGATAAAGATATACCCTTTTAGGTCATGTCTTTCCCACATAACAAGGGTGATATTTATTATATTAACACAATAATATAATTAACTAATTTGAAAAGATACCCGTACCCCCATGTTTGTTATAACATTATTTACAATAACCAAGACAAGAAAACAACTTGTTGAAAGATGTGCCATACACACACATACACAGACATATATATATATATATATATATGCAAATGCAATGAAATGCTACTCAGCGATTAAAAGAAAGCACCCCTGCCATTTGTGACAACATGGATAAACCTTCTCAAGGGCATTATGCTAAGTGAAATAAGTCATACAGAGAAAGACAAATACCATATGATTTCAATTATATGTAAGATCTAAAATATAATAAAACCTAATAGATACAGACAACAAATTGGTGGTTGCCAGAGGTGGGGATGAGGGTGCGGGAAATGTTTGAAGTGAGTCAAAATGTGTAAACATCCAGTTATAAAATAAATAAGTCCTGGGGATGTAATATACAACATAATAACTATAGATAATAATACTGTATTGAATATCTGAAAATTGCTAAAAGAGTAAATATTAAAAGTTTTCATTGCAAGAAAAAAAATTGAAACTGTGTGGTGATGGGTGATAACTAAACTAATTGTGGGGATTTTCATAATACAATATATACAAATATCAAATTATTATGCTATATACTAGAAACACACACAATACACACAATTTTTTGAAAGTATATAAACTTTATTAAATGTTAAAATAATAACAACAGCCAACCCCCCAGAGTGAATGACCACTTATTGATATTGTTATTATGGTTTTGAAGTGAAATGTGACACTTTTAGTAATAAAGGATTTAGAAAAAGAGAAGAAAGGGAAAGCAGAGCAGGAGTAAAAATTTATGCGTGGAGAACTGGTGGAGATGTTTGAATGCAGGCAATTTGGCATCTAAAAGATTCTGGGTTGCAAATCAGGCAGAGATGGACTCTGGGTAAGAAAAGAAGAAACTTTGCCAGGTATTTCTCACCACCTCTTTTGCCACACAGTTTCAAAACTGGGAGAATCCCAGTGCCCCCTGTCCCATGATGATGCTCATCCCTAGCCAAAAGACATGAGTACACACAATCTTAAATATAGTTTAATGTATTCATGGCTACCTCCAAGAAATCCATCAACTGGCACACACTAATGAGGAACCTGAGAAGCCAGGATAAGGCCCATGAACTATGGCACTGAAAGATGAGAATGGAAGCTTTCAAAAGCACCTCTCTCCCAGTGCAGTTTTCCCTGATGCCTATCCATTACACATGATATATCCAGGCATAGGTAATAATATGCCACCACTCATTTTTTTTATCTTTCTATCACATATTTTTAGATGCCTATTATGTGTAAGGTACTGTGTTGGGCTCTTGAAACATAAACACACACAATATAGTCTCCCTTAATGTTCAGTGAAGAAATCGCACACATATACCTACACACACACACACACACACACACATAAAGAGAGTGAGAGACAAAGGCAGAGAGATCCAGAGAAAGAAAGAGACAGTGAGAGACATAGAGACAAAGGGACACAGAAACAAAATGGCACTACAAAACACAGTGTAACTTGCTATGGGAACCTCTAGAAGGCTCTGTTGCTATCTAACAAGATTGAGGGCTTCAGCGTTCACCTACCAGTGGGCAGGAAACAAGACTTTCACACAAACACAAAGCATGATCACGCATGACTGAGTACTGTAACCCACAATAACATAAGAGTTGAGAAGTGACATGATCAGAGCTATGGATTACAAAAATTTAATTGGCAGTGCAGGATAAATTATAGAGGTCAGGGTGGAGAGAAAGAAAATTAGAAGGCTATCGTAATAGCTGAAAAGAGAAGTTAGAAGGGTGTGAGATGCTTCAGTAGCCAAAGGACTGGAAAGGAGGGGACAGATGAGAGAACAGTGAATCAAAAGAAACCGATGAACGTGAAAGGCTGTAAGAATGGTGGACTCCAGGATTCCTAGATATTGAGCCAGCGTGACTGGGGAAATAGAGAAGCTATTTTCATGAGTTCCATTTTGGGCCTGTAGAATTTTAGACACCAGAAAGAGATGCCAGATAGCGGTATTTAGTAGGCAATTGTAAATTCAGTAACTCTTTTTGGGATGGATATTGAAATTTCTGAGAACTATAGTCAGTCATTTTATTCATTTACTGAACCCAAGGATATTCCAGCATTCTACAAGGCACTGAAGAATAAAGATGAATAATAATACAGCATTTTGCCCTCAAAACGTTGGAGATGTGCAGGAGCTTGTCTTCAAGATGGCCATCATGAATTCCTTTCCTCCCTTATATGTGTATACCATACCTTCATGTGTGTGTGAAGTCGCTTCAGTCATGTCCAACTCTGCAATCCTATGGACTGTAGCCTGCCAGGCTCCTCTGTCCATGGGATTCTTCAGGCAAGAATCCTGGAGTGGGTTGCAATGCCCTCCTCCAGTGGATCTTCCCAAACAAGGGACTGAACCTACATGTCTTATGTCTTCTGCATTGGCAGGCACTAGCGCCACCTGGGAAGCCCATCCCAGGAATTTATTTATTCTCTTTTCTTGAAGGAAGCCTGGCTTAAAAACACGTTTTACTAATTCAGTGTGGGAGACGTGATGTTCTAAGAGTTTTGAAGGTAGGTCATAGAGAGTCTTGCCACTTCTGTCTAGACCTCTGGGAACACTTGCTCTGGGGAAAGCCAGCTACCATATAAGAAGCCTGATCACCCTGAGACTACCACGCTGTGAGAAGCCCAGGCCACACAAAGAAGTCCTGACTAAATGAGACACAGTTGAAGAAAGAGGGAGAAGTCAAGGAGCACCAAGATATCAGAAGATATTTGTGTCAAGAAATCATATTTTACATAGGTCCTACAGAACCAACTGCCTAGATTTATGCCATGTAGGTCAGAGTTGAACCACCCAGCCAAGCTCTTGCCAAATTTCTCACCCACAAATTCATAAAATATAAGGCTATTACTACTACAACTCTTATTACCACTAGTATTAAGGAGAAGCGGCAGAAGAAGTGAAGAATATTGTTGTTTCAAGCCACTTTATTTTTATTTTTTTATAAACCATCAAGTTTTAGAGTATTTTTAATAAAGCAATAAATATCCAGAGTAAGATATGAGAATAAACTAGATGTCACAGTATACTTGGAGAGGCAGGCATGTAGCAATAGATAATGCTGTATGATAGATGTAATCTCTTTTTAATTTTTATTTTTATTGGAGGCTAATCACTTTACAATATTATATTGGTTGGTTTTGCCATACATTGACACAAATCCACCCCAGGTGTACATGAGTTCCCCCTCCCTAGATGTAATCTCTTAACTAGATAGAGAATACAAAGAGAGAAGAAAAGATGACCCAAAAGTGACTTACTTTTAAGAGGACCAAAAAAAATTAAATTAGCAAGCTGTTCTAGATAATTGACAATATGTGTTAGAAAGATATAGTTTACTCACTTCATTTATTTACTTTCATGGTTTCCATTCAGTTTCACTTCTATAGTAAAGGCAAGCAGTATTCAAAGATAAATTACAAACTATCACAAGCAGTCGTAAAGTTGATTATGGCAGTTTAGAGGTGTGAACGGAGAAGGCAATGGCAAGCCACTCCAGTACTCTTGCCTAGAAAATCCCATGGATGGAGGAGCCTGGTAGGCTGCAGTCCGTGGGATCGCTAAGGGTCAGACACGACTGAGCGACTTCACTTTCACTTTTCACTTTCCACTTTCACACATTGGAGAAGGAAATGGCAACCCACTCCAGTATTATTGCCTGGAGAATCCCAGGGACAGGGGAGCCTGGTGGGCTTCCGTCTATGTGGTCACACAGAGTCGGACACGACTGAGGTGACTTAGCAGTAGCAGAGGTGTGAATGCCATTTATGACTTACATTTTCAGTCAGTAACAATAGAGTGGGAAGATGTATACAATTCATGGCAATTTGAAGACAAATTAGGTCTAAATAGTTTCAGTTAAACTTATATAGATCTAACTATCATGGAAGTCAGGCCTCCCTGTGCATCACCAACTTCCGGAGTTTACCCAAATTCGTGTCCATTGAGTCGGTGATGCCATCCAACCATTTCATCCTCTGTCATCCCCTTCTCCTCCTGACCTCAATCTTTCGCAGCATCAGGGTCTTTTCCAATGACTCATCTCTTCGCATCAGGTGGCCAAAGTATTGGAGTTTCAGCTTCAACATCAGTACTTCCAATGAACACCCAGGACTGATCTCCTTTAGGATGGACTGGTTGGATCTCCTTGCAGTCCAAGGGACTCTCAAGAGTCGTCTCCAACACCACAGTTCAAAAGAGCATCAATTCTTCAGCACTCAGCTTTCTTCACAGTCCAACTCTCACATCCATACATGACTACTGGAAAAACCATAGCCTTGACTAGATGGACCTTTGTTGGGAAAATAATGTCTCTGTTTTTTAATATGCTGTCTAGGTTGCTCATAACTTTCCTTCCAAGGAGTAACCATCTTTTAATTTCATGGCTGCAATCATCATCTGCAGTGATTTTGGAGCCCAGACAAATAAAGTCAGCCACTGTTTCCATTGTTTCCCCATCAAGTTAAACAAGCAGAGTGACAGTATACAGACTTGATGTACTCCTTTTCCTATTTGGAACCAGTCTGTTGTTCCATGTCCAGTTCTAACCGTTGCTTCCTGACCTACATACAGGTTTCTCAAGAAGCAGGTCAGGTGGTCTGGTATTCCCATATCTTGAAGAATTTTCCACAGTTTGTGGTTATCCACACAGTCAAAGGCTTTGGCATAGTCAATAAAGCGGAAATGGGTGTTTTTCTGGAACTCTCTTGCTTTTTTGATGATCCAGCAGATGTTGGCAATTTGATCTCTTGTTCCTCTGCCATTTCTAAAACCAGCTTGAACATGTGGAAGTTCACAGTTAACGTATTGCTGAAGCCTGGCTTGGAGAATTTTGAGCATGACTTTACTAGCGTGTGAGATGCATGCAATTGTGCCTGGTGTGCTGCGGTTCATGGGGTCGCAAAGAGTCAGACAGGACTGAGCTACTGAACTGAACTGAACTGATCATGGAAATCGTCTTTATTTTCCTGAAAATGTGCTTGTGAATATGTCAGTTCTACTATACAAAACTCAATAAGCTTAGTAATATAACTGCTAAGAAGATGATACACAAAGTATGATCAATAAACAGTAAGTTAATACAGTATATAAACAAAGGAACAGGAATATCTTAGCTTCTATGGTCACATATCTTAGCATCTGAGTCTTAAGGTGAGATAAATCAAGTATGGCTTTATTATTTTCCACAAGCCCATTATTGGTTCATTTCTAAAAGAAAAATGCACTACAGTGTTTATCAGTATTTTTAAATGCCAGTCAACCCGAAAAGTTTTTGATGATGATTTAATTTAATACATCAGGACACATTTTGAAGAACACAGGTGTCTATAAAGAAAGGGCTTCTGATAACACAAACTTTATTTACAAGGAGCAAAGAAATGAATGCTTAAAGGCTACCCACAATCCTTTCTGGACAATTTCCTATGTTAATAAGTGTCATCTTTACAACTGTTGAATCAAAGGTACCCTACTATTTTTCTTTAAGATAGAGGATTCCTGTCCGAGAATATCCAGTGGTTGGTTGGGAAAAGGCTTCGGCCTCTTCTGGATACTGAGGATTCAGAGTAAAATGCCTACCAATGTATTATTTAACTCATTCCTACTGATAACAATCAGGTCAGTCAACCTTTAATTTTGAATTCTATTATTTACAAGGCCATGAGGTCTGAAGTGAGTGGTAATGTTATTAAGCCTGGGCCATCAAAATACATGTCTACATGTCTTACTTTGGAGAAGGCAATGGCAAGCCACCCCAGTGCTCTTGCCTAGAAAATCCCATGAATGGAGGAACCTGGTAGGCTGCAGTCTGTGGGGTCGCTAAGGGTCGGACACGACTGAGTGACTTAACTTTCACTTTTCACTTTCACACATTGGAGAAGGAAATGGCAACCCACTCCAGTGTTCTTGCCTGGAGAATCCCAGGGACGGGGGAGCCTGGTGGGCTGCCGTCAGTGGGGTCGCACAGAGTCAGACATGACTGAAGTGACTTAGCAGCAGCAGCAGCAGCAGCAGCATGTCTTACTTAAAATTTCTCTCACCTCTGTTTATTGGTCTTTCATCTAACTGGTTCAGGGACGCTTTTTGGTTGATACGTAGGTTCTATTTTGTGTATCTGCCAATGCTTATTTAAAGATCTTAATCATTTCTGTCTCTCAAGTCTCCTTCCCCCTTTGAATCCAGAAACCCCCGGGATGCGCCTGTCAGAAACCTGAATCAAGGAAATTTAAGCCATATCAATAAAGCCATACTGCATTTAGTTGAAGAAAAATTGAGGGCACCTATTTCAAAGGACGACTTGGTCTACTATAATATGAAGCCATTTCCACTTCAGAGGCACTAAGAATGTGTAACTGGCTCCACTGCTAATCTGTGATAAACCTATCTATCTTAGCCATCCTATGAATTCAGAGCCCTTAATCACCACAGCATCTAGGACCTTCAATAAGAAAATATCAAAGGAAGGAAGTAAAGGGAATATAATAGGACTGATTGATGGAAACACTAGCATATACAGGAGAAGATGTGAGAAGGGAGAAGGGAATAGAGAGAAGATGAGAAAAGAGTATTTCAAAGAAAAACATTGATGGAATTAAGCAAAAGAGCGTTTAGAAAGAGAAGAGCCTGAAATATGTATGTTTAGAATGTTATAAAAACCTCAAATGCCAAATTCTAAGCTCCACATTTTCTACACCAATCATCCATATTTGTAAATTTATGAATTGTTTTTACTTATATAAGAAACATTCAATTGGGGATTGAATCCTGAGGCATTTAATGTTAGTGTATAGTAATACTGTGAAGCATACATGAAATGACAAGCATTATCATTTAGCATTTTCATTCAATATCAGAAAACAAAAGGGTTTTCCCCCTCCTTTTTCCATTGTCCTTAATCCTTTCCAAAAGGGGACACTATGCTCCATAAATATTTTAGGATTTTGTTTGATGATCATTTTCTTTGTTCCATAGATTTAAAAAAATTAAATATTTCTCTTTCAATGAATCTTTCTAAATAATGGAATAAGCATCTGAATGTTAAGTGTAAGAAATGAATTCCAATAACAAACATATAGAAGTGTTCCCTAGGATGCAGAAGAGTATGACAATAAAAAGGATGCTTATAGTAAAACCTAAATTGTCCTCAGAAACTGTCTCTTAAATCATATTTTTCAGGAAATATTTTACATGAGCACATTTCTTAAATGAATAAATAGTACCAATATAATAGATATGATTCCTATATATTCAAAAAAAAATAAAAATGTGCAACATAGAATACATTCTGGATGGGGAGTGAGAAATTGTTGATTCTGGTCCTAATTCTGTCACAAACCAGCTTCTGTGAACCTCATTTTCCTCTAATTAAGTTACCTTAATGGTGCTTCCCAGCACCAACGTGCTGTAATGAACACATTACAAATTTTACAAATAGATTGGCGCACAAGCACATGATCAAAGTTGAATCCTGCCATTTGGTCATATTTACCTCATGAACTTATTAGGGTGAGAAGTAGGAATTCTAGGGCATCTTAACTTACCAGTAAGTGTAATTCGTCTAAGAAGTAGTGACAAGGAGATAGCCACAGGTGGTCAAGTTTGCTTTTGTAAAATTTCCTCACTCTAATTTTAAAAGTGCTCATCATATTAGAGTAACTGTGTAAGGGATTTTCCAAAATTAGTAGAATCTCTCTTCAATCAAAAATATTAGCAAGAGATCCAAGGGTGAACAACAGTCCCCCATTTAATTCCCTGCCAATGAATTCTTTTCCATATGAAACAGAATTTGACTAAATAAAGTAGTCAAACATCCACATTATCTGGTGCAAGTTATTCTGCATACAGCACTGCAGAAGCATATCTAGAGCTGGTGTTTGTAATTTTGAATGAAAAATACAAAGGAAACAATACTATGGTTTCATTAAGTGAAGTGAAATACATATAAAATTCTTGGAACATCAGCTGCCTTTTGTAATTAATGATCATACACAGCATTAAAGAGTAGTTTTATTTGTCTGTAACTTTACTGGGAAAGTCATGTCTAGATGACACAAATTAAATATGTCCAGCTGCTAAAACCCACTAGAGATAATTGATGACTCTCTAACTTAAAGAACAAATTATCTCTGACCACCTAAATCTATCTTTGAAAAAGTATTATTTCATATTTTCAATCTTTTGCAAAATATTTGATGACACTCTGCAATCCCAGAATGACTTTTCCCTTGTCATCTGTGTTTGCTCACATGGCAAAGACCCATGCAGGAATTTCAGCTAGTTTTGCTTCATTTCAGATAAACATTTCCGGTAAGAAGGCTGATATTTTTACTTTATTTCCCTTAAACAATGGGAAAATTCAGAATACTGCAGACCTCATGCTCTCTCCCTGCTCTCAGTGAAATAACCCTGCATTATACCCATTCCCCAAGATTGATGTCTCACTGTTAAGAGCTAAGGTACTTCCATTCAGGCAAACTTGCCTGAGTAACATGTGGCTCTGAATTCCAACTCTGTCATTGACTAGCCATGCAAACATGGGCAAGTCATGTGCTCTCTCTGAGCTTCTGTAGCAGATTTGTAACTTGGAGACAACATTGATAACAATAACACAGGTTCTCCCATCCCCTACTCTGAAATGGCATAAAGCAAAGAAGCAATGATCTTATCACATCTTGCTAACAGATACACAAAATAAATCAAGATAAAGCACAAATGCTCACAGACACTGTTCAAAACTCTGGTGACTTGAGGCTGAGAGGCCAAGTGTAGCTGTCTGGGAAGGAGCTTGACAGTGCCACTTCTCTTGCTCAGGGTGTGTGCTGCTTTTAGCTTGCAAGAAAACAAATACTGAGCTCTATTTTTGCTTTTCACTTTTTTCCCATAAAAGTGAAAATCTTGTTTGGATTTCTTTCCATTAGAGAAAACTGGTATTAATGTAGTTTTTAAGTAAAGTGAAATTACTTAAAGCAAACATTCAAAAAGCAGAGGTACCCATAATACCTTGCTGGCATATTTTGATAATTACATATTCTAATACTGTAAATTACCTGCCACAGAATAGGAACTAAATTCAGAGTAGATGTTGCCTGGAACGTCATCCAAATTATATTTCTTTTCCTACTTAACAAAGATGCCTTTACAAACATATTATTCATTTCTCATTCCCTCATATTTTTGCTTATTAGGGATGTGGTCAGATCAGACACTATTTTTTTCTAAGTAAAGTCATACAAAATACTGGTTATTTGCTAAGACATTCAGTTCAGTTCAGTTCAGTCGCTCAGTCGTGTCCGACTCTTAGCGAACCAATGAATCACAGCACGCCAGGCCTCCCTGTCCATCACCAACTCCGGGAGTTCACTCAAACTCATGTCCATCGAGTCGGTGATGCCATCCAGCCATCTCATTCTCTGCCGTCCCCGTCTCCTCCCACCCCCAATCGCTCCCAGCATCAGAGTCTTTTCCAGTGAGTAAACTCATCGCATGAGGTGGCCAAAGGATTGGAGTTTCAGCTTTAGCATAAGTCCTTCCAATGAACACCCAGGATTGATCTCCTTTAGAATGGACTGGTTGGATCTCCTTGCAGTCCAAGGGACTCTCAAGAGTCTTCTCCAGCATCACAGTTCAAAAGCATCAATTCTTCGGCGATCAGCTTTCTTCAAAGTCCAACTCTCACATCAAACACATGACCATGGGAAAAACCACAGCCTTGACTAGACGGACCTTGGTTGGCAAAGTAATGTCTCTGCTTTTTAATATGCTATCTAGGCTGGTCATAACTTTCCTTCCAAGGAGTAAGTGTCTTCTAATTTCATGGCTGCAATCAGCATCCGCAGTGATTTTGGAGCCCAAAAAAATAAAGTCTGACACTGTTTCCACTGTTTTACCATCTATTTCCCATGAAGTGATGGGACCAGATGCCATGATCTTTGTTTTCTGAATGTTAAGCTTCAAGCCATCTTTTTCACTCTCCTCTTACACTTTCATCAAGAGGCCTTTGAGTTCCTCTTCACTTTCTGCCATAAGGGTGGTGTCATCTGCATATCTGAGGTGATTGTTATTTCTCCCAGCAATCTTGATTCCAGCTTGTGCTTCTTCCAGCCCAGCGTTCCTCATGATGTACTCTGCATATAAGTTCAGTAAGCAAGGTGACAATATACAACCTTGACGTACACCTTTTCCTATTTGGAACCAGTCTGTTGTTCCATGTCCAGTTCTAACTGTTGCTTCCTGACCTGCATACAGGTTTCTCAAGAGGCAGGTCAGGTGTTCTGGGATTCCCATCTCTTTCAGAATGTTCCACAGTTTATTGTGATTGACACAGTCAAAGGCTTTGGCATAGTCAATGAAGCAGAAATAGATGTTTTTCTGGAACTCTCTTGCTTTCTCTATGATCCCGCGGATGTTGGCAATTTGATCTCTGGTGCCTCTGCCTTTTCTAAAACCTGCTTGTACATCTGGAACTTCACGATTCACATATTGCTGAAGCCTGGCTTGGAGAATTTTGAGCATAACTTTACTAGCGTGTGAGATGAGTGTAATTGTGCGGTAGTTTGAGCATTCTTTGGCATTGCCTTTCCTTGGGATTGAAATGAAGACTGATCTTTTCCAGTCCTGTGGCCATTGCTGAGTTTTCCAAATTTGCTGTCATATTGAGTGCAGCACTTTCACAGCATCATCTTTTAGGATTTGAAATAGCTCAATTGGAATTCCATCACCTCCACTAGCTTTGTTTGTAGTGATACTCTCTAAGGCCCACTTGACTTCACATTCCAAGATATTTGGTTCCAGGTGAGTGATCACGTTATCGTGACTATCTTTGTCATGAAGATCTTTTTTGTAGAGTTCTGCTGTGTATTCCTGCCACCTCTTCTTAATATCTTCTGCTTCTGTTAGGTCCATACCATTTCTGTCCTTTATCGAACCCATCTTTGCATGAAAATGTTCCCTTGATATCTCTAATTTTCTTGAAATGATCTCTTGTTTTTCCTATTCTGTTGTTTTCCTCTCTTTCTTTGCATTGATCGCTGAGGAAGGCTTTCTTATCTCTCCTTGCTATTCTTTGGAACTCTGCATTCAGATGCTTATATCTTTCCTTTTCTCCTTTACTTTTCGCTTCTCTTCTTTTCACAGCTATTTGTAAGGCCTCCTCAGACAGCCATTTTGCTTTTTTGCATTTCTTTTCCATGGGGGTGGTCTTGGTCCCTGTCTCCTGTACAATGTCATGAACCTCCGTCCAGAGTTCATCAGGCACTCTATCTATCAGATCTAGACCCTTAAATCTATTTCTTACTTCCACTCTATAATCATAAGGGATTTGATTTAGGTCATATCTGAATGGTCTAGTGGTTTTCCCTACTTTCTTCTGCTCCAGCGGCACAGACGCGAGAGACGCCGGCTCCGGTGGTGCAGACGCTAAGACATTAAATGTGTACTATTGCAATCAGTGAAACAAATGTTTAAATACCACTGAAGACTTTTAGGTTGTGCACATAATAATTTATTTTCACATGCATTTTTTTTTTCAAATAGATTCTATGTTCCCAATCTGGCCAAAAAAAAAATCAATAAATCTTTGTTTTTCCTTTTATTTTCATGCTGTATATAATACAGTTTTGCTAGACAAATGCCTTCTAGCCCAACTATCTGGAATAGACAACCTACTCAATGGAGATAAATGGAAAGACTAGCTTTCTATATGAAATGAGAGAAACCGTGATTGTTCTTTTATCCTTTCCAATTATTTCTGAAACTTCCATATGTATATGTACATATGGCATGCACACTAACAGTTGCGAATATTTGTATTCTCAAAATTCATTCCACAGATTTTATAATTTTCACAAACCCCCACATTTTAATATTATAGAATTCCTGTGAGAATAGCTTCATCTTAACTCTGAATATATGCAGTTGTAATAATGTGTTATCTACTGAGACCAAAATCTGAGGTGAAATGTTCATATAAACTGTTCTCAATGTTGCTAAGGAAATATATATGATACACTATTTTATCATAAATTTGCTATTATTCATGATGAAATTTCTTAGTGTTTCTCTATTACTATTATAGAAGTTAAAGCCAAGACATTAAATAATCATACAGCGAATGTGATAAAGTTGTTTTATTTATTGTAATGAAATGTTTGAAAGATGACCCACGAACTAAGTTTTAAACATAATTTTCTCTTATACCTAAATGGGCATTTATCAAATGCTTATTAAGACGGCTTGAAAACAAGAAAAGTGATGAATCCCTCATCAAGAAGGATTGCATTTTTTCTTCTTTTAACAAAGTAACATTCATCATTTCACCCTTCCTCTACTCCACTCCTGATTCCTGTTCAATTGATGGCTTTAGATTTGGATTTTTGCTTAGTCATTCCATTTATCAAGCAAGATGAATGAAATCAATACTCCTACAGGGAAAATGAGTTCACTAATATTTACATTTATTTTCTTTCTTTCTTTTCAGTCTCAAATCTTTTACCATTCCCTGCTCAAATCTGTTACCGTTCCATGTAACTTTCAGGTGACTCTTCAGTGCTCTCTGGTTAACAATGAATCAACAGCATTTTTTGCCAGTCTTTCTTTTACACAGTTGAAATCACTTACTAATGTCAATGCTGTAGAACAAAGAGAAAACCCCATAAAAAGAGCTTTGAATAGAAGTGATAGGAACCATATTAGCGGCTTATCAAAAGCAAATTAGAACAGAATAGAGTTTTAACAAAGGATTGCATTCAGTGAATATGTAATTGAACTTTTAAAGGTGAAGCCATTCTTTCCTTAATAAATTCTTATTGTGGAAATTTATTTTCCTGACATTACAATTGGCTTTTGTGGCTGCAAACTTATATATCTTTATAAGGTTGTTTCCACTGATATTTTTTCAAATTAAAATATAAATATCTTTCCATGTTTTTTGGGTTTAGCTTGTTCTCTTAATATAAACAGTTGCATCCAATTTGAAAATGTTTTGTATACACTGAAAACTTGAAAATGACTTTGATATTTAGAGAAAAATTAGTACATTTGGTTCTTAATTGAATTCCATATCTCTAAGATTATAATTGCTGGTATTAAAAATATTTTACAAGGAATAAAATAAATATACATTTTTAATTCACATTCAACTAAATGCAAATGAACACAGTGATTTTTATATTGCTTCAATAACTTTCTGAAATTAAAATTCCAAATTATTCTATTCATTTTGTCTTAAAAGACTTTAATCAATGTCTTTTATTACTCATTTGTATTACTTAGGATATCATGGAAATGACCCTGATCATTCCCTCTGAATATGTTTCTTTTTTCTTAAATGTACTCAATAATGAGGTGAAGATGGTTGGATGTCATCATCGACACAATGCACATGGGTTTGGGTGGACTCCGGGAGTTGGTGATGGACAGGGAGTCCTGGTGCACTGCAGTTCATGGGGTCGTGAAGAGTTGGACATGACTGAGTGACTGAACTGAACTGAATGAGGTAAGAATGCCCCATGAAACAAAATGGGTCAATTATGATTCTTAGAAGGATAAATATTACTTAGAGAGTGAATACCCACTCCAGTGTTCTTGCCTGGAGAATCCCAGGGACAGGGGAGCCTAATGGGTTGCCATCTATGGAGTCGCACAGAGTCGGACATGACTGAAGTGACGTAGCAGCAGTAGCAGCAGCAGAGAGTGAATAACAAACCAAATGATTGTCTTAAACACCAGACTAACATTTGGATGGTCACTGGCCAAGCACAAGTCCATGCCTCCTTCTCAACCCACATATTCACACTGAGAGTATTTATGGCTGTTTTTTCTGGTTGGTTAGTTTGCGGATGGGAGAAGTGTAACATTTTCTTTGGTCCCCTAGAATTTTTATTCTAAAAAAATTATTAACCAAATGAAAGTTCTCATTTAGGTGGCAGTATGGTTCTGCAGAGGTCAAATTGACAAAATCTGTTGGATCATAGAAAAAAGCAAGAGAATTCGAGAAAAACATCTACTTCTGCTTCAATGACTATGATATGTCTTTGACTGTGTGGCTCACAAAAAACTGCAGAAAATTCTTAAAAGAGATAGGAATATCAGATCACCTTTCCTGCCTCCTGAGAAACCTGTATGTAGGTCAAGAAGCAACAGTTAGAACCAAACATGGTACAATGAACTGGTTCAAAATGGAAAGGAGATTGTCAAGGCTATATCTTGTCACCCTGCTTATTCAACTTATATACATCATGCGAAATGCCGAGCTTAAGGAAGCCCAAGCTGGAATCAAGACTGCCAAGAGAAATATCAGATATGTAGATGACACCACCCTTATGGAAGAAAGTGAAGAGGAACTAAAGATGATGAAAGTGAAAGTGGAGAGTGAAAAAGCTGGCTTAAAACTCAACATACAGGAGAAGGAACAAGATGGCGGAGGAATAGGATGGCGAGACCACTCTCTCCCCTACAAATTCATCAAAAGAACATTTGAACGCCGAGTAAAGTCCACAAAACAACTTCTGAATGCTGGCAGAGGACATCAGGCACCCAGAAAAGCATCCCATTGTCTTCGAAAGGAGGTAGGAAAAAACATAAAAGATAAAAAGAGAGACAAAAGAGGTAAGGACGGAGCTCCATCCCCAGAAGGGAGGCTTTAAAAAGAGAGAAGTTTCCAAACACCAAGAAACACTCTCACTGGCGAATCTGTGGTGAGCCTTGGAACCTCAGAGGGCCACATAACCGGGAGGAAAAAGACAGAAATAATTAAAACCCACAGATTAACAACCAAACAGTAACTCCCAGTAGAGAAGCAGCGCAGATGCCAGCATACGCCATTAGCAAGTGGGGGCTGGGCAGGGAGGAGCCAGCTGAACTGCTTAGAGGGAAGACTGGGACTGAATGCCGCTAGGGCAGTTTGGGGGAGCTGACTGGAGAAAGCAAAGCAGACTGGGAAAGCTTCCCCACGAAAAGGCGGAAAGCTCTAACCTAAGACTCTGCCAGCCCCGCTCACAGAACAAAGGACTGAGCAGAGAGTGCCGGCTGCGGTCGGCCCATCCCCCATCCCCCACCGAGACAGGCAAGGGAGGGCAGCCAGAGCTGGAGGGGGCATCTGAGGCCCCAGAGAGGCATCCATTAACAAACCGCAGGCAGGCTCCATTGCTAATCAAGACTTCTTGGGCTCGGGCCGGTCGATATCCACCTGAGAAGGTGTGCTGCTTGTACACCCAGAAAACCGAGTGGCAGGGACTGGGGAGGCGATAAGTCACAGCGACCATGCTCGCCAAACACCTGGTCAACTGAGCTACTCAGACCGGGGAAGGCACAAAACGCAGGCCCAACCAAGTCTGCACCTTTGTGGAGTACCCGAGAACCTGAACTTGAGCTGCTCAGACCTGGGAAGTGCATACAACCCAGTGCTGGCCTTGGACAGTTCCTAGCAAAGCCACCTAGAGCCTGTGCAGTGTATACTGGGACAACACACACGCTGTGAGCGGGGGCAAACCCAGTGTGGCTGAGACCCTATGAGCACTCACCACAGACGCCAGAGATATTTGTCTGCAGTGTTCCTCTCTTCCCAGAACAGGACTGAACAACTGAGCATTAAAAAGTGTCCACCCGCCCCCTAGTATCAGGGCAGTAATTAGACACTGAAGAGACCAGCAAACAGAAGCTAAAACAGAGGGAACCACCTTCAAAATGACAGATAGAGAAGTCTAGGGGCTACTCCAAGAATAAGACCAAAGACCAGAGGAAAGAGGCTTAAACCCTAATCCTGAGAACACCAGAGAATTCCTGATACCAGGGAACATTAATCAATAGGAGCTCATCAAACGCCTCCATACCTACACTAAAACCAAGCACCACCCAAGGGTCAACAAGTTCCAGAGCAAGATATACCAGGCAAATTCTCCATCAACACAGAAAAATAGCCCTTAGCTTCAATATACAGGCTGCCCAAAGTCACTCCAAACCCACTGACATCTCATAACTCATCACTGGACACTTCATTGCACTCCAGAGAGAAGAAATCCAGCTCCACCCACCAGAACACTGACACAAGCTTCCCTAACCAGGGAAACTTAACAAGCCACCCGTCCAACCTCACCCATAGTGAGGAAACTCCACAATAAAGAGAACTCCGCAAACTGCAAGAAGGAAAAGCCACTCCAAACAGAGCAATATAAGCAACATAGACCATATATGTTAGGTACAAGAGACCCACCTCAAAACGAGGGACACATACAGACTGAAAGTGAAGGGCTGGAAAAAGACATTCCCTGCAAATAGAGACAAAAAGAAAGCAGGAGTAGCAATACTCATATCAGATAAAATAGCCTTTAAAACAAAAACTGTGAAAAGAGACAAAGAAGGAAACTACATAATGATCAAAGGATCAATCCAAGAAAAAGTTATAACAATTATAAATATTTATGCACCCAACATAGGAGCACCGCAATATGCAAGACAATTACTAACAAGTATGAAAGGGGAAATTAACAACAATGCAATAATAGTGGGTGATTTTAATACCCCACTTACATCTATGGATAGGTCAGTTCAGTTCAGTTCAGTTGCTCAGTCGTGTCTGACTCTCCGCGACCCCATGAACCACAGCATGCCAGGCCTCCCTGTCCATCACCAACTCCTGGAGTTCACTCAAACTCATGTCCACAGAGTCAGTGATGCCATCCAGCCAT
This sequence comes from Moschus berezovskii, assembly GCF_049115385.1. NCBI lineage: Eukaryota > Metazoa > Chordata > Mammalia > Artiodactyla > Moschidae > Moschus > Moschus berezovskii. The sequence goes on along the minus strand of NC_142488.1, from coordinate 84,083,928 downwards.
CTCACTCTCAGTCGTCCCCTGCTCCTCCCACCCCCAACCTTTCCCAGCATCAGGGTCTTTTCCAGTGAGTCAACTCTTCGCATGAGGTGGCCAAAGTATTGGAGTTTCAGCTTTAGCATCAGTCCTTCCAATAAACACCCAGGATTGATCTCCTTTAGAATGGACTGGTTGGATCTCCTTGCAGTCCAAGTGACTCTCAAGAGTCTTCTCTAACATCACAGTTCAAAAGCATCAATTCTTCGGCGATCAGCTTTCTTCACAGTCCAACTCTAACATCCACACATGACCATGGGAAAAACCATAGCCTTGACTAGACGGACTTTTGTTGGCAAAGTAATGTCTCTGCTTTTTAATATACTATCAAGGTTGGTCAACTAAACAGAAAATTAACAAGGAAACACAAACTTTCAATGATACAATAGACCAGTTAGACTTAATAGATATCTATAGGACATTTCACCCCAAAACAGTGAATTTCACCTTTTTCTCAAGCGCACACGGAACCTTTTCCAGGATAGATCACATCCTGGGCCATAAATCTAGCCTTGGTAAATTCAAAAAAATTGAAATCTTTCCAAGCATCTTTTCTGACCACAATGCAGTAAGATTAGATCTCAATTACAGGAGAAAAAATATTCAAAATGCCAACATATGGAGGCTGAACAACACGCTGCTGAATAATGAACAAATCAGAGAAGAAATAAAAAAAGAAATCAAAATATGCATAGAAATGAATGAAAATGAAAACACAACAACCCAAAACCTCTGGGACACTGTAAAAGTGCTAAGGGGAAAGTTCATAGCAATACAGGCACACCTCAAGAAACAAGTAAAAAGTCAACTAAATAACCTAACTCTACACCTAAAAAAACAAGAAAAGGAAGAAATGAAGAACCCCAGGGTCAGTAGAAGGAAAGAAATCGTAAAAATAGGGCAGAGATAAATGCAAAAGAAACAAAAGAAACCATAGCAAAAATCAACAAAGCCAAAAGCTGGTTCTTTGAGAAGGTAAATAAAATTGATAAACCACTAGCCAGACTCATCAAGAAAGAAAGGGAGAAGAACCAAATCAATAAAATTAGAAATGAAAATGGAGAGATCACAACTGACAACACAGAAATACAAAGGATTATTAGAGAATATTATCAGCAATTATATGGCAATGCAATGAATAACCTGGAAGAAATGGACAAATTCCTAGAAAAGTACACCTTTCCATAACTGAACCAGGAAGAAATAGAAAATCTGAACAGACCCATCACAAGCACGGAACTAGAGGCTGTAATCAGAAACCTTCCAGCAAACAAAAGCCCAGGTCCAGACGGCTTCACAGCTGAATTCTACCAAAAATTTAGAGAGAGCTAACATCTATTCTACTCAAAGTCTTCCAGAAAATTGCTGAGGAAGGGAAACGTCCAAACTCATTCTATGTGGCCACCATCACCCTAATCCCAAAACCTGGTAAAGATCCCACAAAAAAAGAAAACTACAGGTCAATATCACTGATGAACATAGATGCAAAAAATCCTTAACAAAAGTCTAGCAATCAAAATCCAACAAAACATTAAGAAGATCATACATCATGACCAAGTGGGCTTTATCCCAGCAATGCAAGGATTCTTCAATATCCGCAAATCAATCAACGTAATGTACCACATTAACAAACTGAAAAATAAAAATCATATGATTATCTCAATAGATGCAGAGAAAGCCTTCAACGAAATTCAACATCCATTTGTGATAAAAATCCTCCAGAAAGTGGGAATAGAAGGGACAAACCTCAACATAATAAAAGCTATATATGAAAAACCCACAGCAAACATTATCCTCGATGGTGAAAAACTGAAAGCATTTCCCCTAAAGTCAGGAACAAGACAAGGGTGTCTGCCCACTCTCACCACTACTATTCAACATAGTTCTGGAAGTTTTGGCTACAGCAATCAGAGTAGAAAAAGACATAAAAGGAATGCAAATTGGAAAAGAAGAAATAAAACTTTCACTGTTCACTGATGACATGATCCTCTACACAGAAAACCCTAAAGACTCTACCAGAAAACTACTAGAGCTAATCAATGAATACAGTAAAGTTGCAGGAAATAAAATCAACACACAGAAATCCCTTGCATTCCTATACACTAATAATGAGAAAATAGAAAGAGAAATTAAGAAACTATTCCATTCACTGTTGCAACGAAAAGAATTAAATACTTAGGAATATATCTACCTAAGGAAATAAAAGTCTTGTACATAGAAAACTATAAAACACTAGTGAAACTAATCAAAGTGGACACTAATAGATGGAAAAATATACTGTGTTTGTGGATTGGAAGAATATTGTAAAAATGAGTATACTACCCAAAGTAATTTATACATTTGATGTAATCCCTATCAAGCTACCAACGATATTTTTCACAGAACTAGAAGAAATAATCTCACAATTTGTATGGAAATACAAAAAACCTCGAATAGCCAAAGCAATCTTGAGGAAGAAGAATGGAACTGGTGGAATCAACCTGCCGGACTTCAGGCTCTACTACAAAGCCACAGTCATCAAGACAGTATGGTACTGGCATGAAGACAGAAATATAGATCAATGGAACAAAATAAAAAGCCCAGAGATAAATTCATGCACCTATGGACACCTTATCTTTGAGAAAGGAGGCAAGAATCTAAAGTGGAGAAAAGATAGTCTCTTTTACAAGTGGTGCTGGGAAAACTGGTCAGCCACTTGTAAAAGAATGAAACTAGAATACTTCCTAACACCATACACCAAAATAAACTCAAAATGGATTAGAGAGCTAAATGTAAGACCAGATTCTATAAAACTCCTAGAGGAGAACATAGGCAAAACACTCTCCGACATAAATCACAGCAGGATCCTCCAAGACCCACCTCCCAGAATATTGGAAATAAAGGCAAAAATAAACAAATGGGACCTAATTAAAATCAAAAGCTTCTGCACAGCAAAGGAAACTATAAGTAAGGTGAAGACAGCCTTCAGAATGGGAGAAAATAATAGCAAATGAAGCAACTGATAAAGGATTAATCTCCAAAATATACAAGCAGCTCCTGCAGCTCAATTCCAGAAAAATAAATGACCCAATGAAAAAATGGGCCAAAGAACTAAACAGACATTTCTCCAAAGAAGACATAAAGATGGCTAACAAACACATGAAAATATGCTCAACATCCCTCATAATCAGAGAAATGCAAATCAAAACCACATGAGATACCGTTTCACACCAGTCAGAATGGCTGCTATCCAAAAGTCTACATGCAATAAATGCTGGAGAGGGTGTGGAGAGAAGGGCACCCTCTTACACTGTAGGTGGGAATGCAGAGTAGTGCAGCCACTATGGAGAACAGTGTGGAGAGTCCTTTAAAAACTGGAAATACAACTGCCATATGATCCAACAATCGCACTCCTGGGCCTACACACAGAGGAAACCGGAATTGAAAGAGACACATGTGCTCCAATATTCATCGCAGCACTGTTTATAATAGCCAGGACATGGAAGCAACCTAGATGTCCATCGGCAGATGAATGGATAAGAAAGCTTTGGTACATATACACAATGGAGTATTACTCAGTCATTAAAAAGAATGCATTTGAATCAGTTCTAATGAGGTGGATGAAACTAGAGCCTATTATGCAGAGTGAATTATGCCATAAAGAAAAACACCAATACAGTATACTAACGTATATATATGGAATTTAGAAAGATGCAAACGATAACCCTGTATACAAGACAGCAATAGAGACACAGATGTATAGAACAGTCTTTGGGACTCTGTGGGAGAGGGTGAGGGTGTGATGATTTGGGAGAATGGCATTGAAACCTCTATATTATCATATGTGAAACGAATCCCCAATTCAGGTTTGATGCATGTTACAGGATGCTCGGATTTGTTGTGTGGGGATGAACCAGAGGGAGGATAAGGGGAGGAGGGAGCTGGGAGGTGGGTTCAGGAAGGGTGACTCATGTACACCTGGGGTGGATTCATGTCAATGTATGGCCAAACCAACCAATATAATATTGTAAAATAATTAGCCTGCAGTAAAAATAAATAAATAAATAATAATTTAAAAAACCCTCAACATACAAAAAACTAAGATCATGGCATCTGGTCCCAACACTTCATGGCAAATAGATTGGGAAACAATGGAAATAGTTACAGATTTTATTTTCTTGGGCTCCAAAATCACTGTGAATGGTGACTGCAACCATGAAATTAACAGATTCTTGCTCCTTGGAAGAAAAGGTATGACAAATCTAGTCAGCGTATAAAAAGCAGAGATATCACTTTGCTAAAAATGTCTATATAGTCAAAGCTGTGTTTTTTCCAGTAGTCATTTAAGGATGTGAGTGTTGGACCATAAAGAAGGCTGAGCACTGAAGAATTGATGCTTTCGAACTGTGGTGCTGGAGAGTCCCTTGGACAGCAAGGAGATCAAATTAGTCAATCTTAAAGTAAATCAACCCTGAGTATTCATTGTAAGGACTGATGGTTAAGCTGCAGCTCCAATACTTTGGCCAAGTGATGGGAAGAGCCAACTCACTGGAAAAGACCCTGATGCCAGGAAAGACTGAAGGCAAGAGGAGAAGGGGGCAACAGAGGATGAGATGATTAGATGGCATCACCAACTCAATGGATGTGAGTTTGGGCAAACTCCGGGATACAGTGAAGGACAGGGAAGCCTGGCATGCTACAGTCCATGGGCTTGTAAAGAGTTGGATATGACTGAGAGACTGAACAACGACAAATGGTTGTGCAACCCACCCACGCCTCTGCCACCACATCTGCCAAATAATCATATATTGTCAATAATTTTACTTTATGATGGTATAAAATTTGCATTTTAAGCCTAAACATGCAATTCTTGGAAATACATGTGCAACTAAAACTTCCTCAGGATTTTCCAGTTTGCACTGCATTAAAGAGTCATAATAACATTAATGCTCAAATCTTACTAGCTTTTTACATTCACCAAACCACAATTAGATCTCAAGCTCCCACCAAATTCACCCACTTCTGGAAATTCCTGAGAGCCCCCCCCCATCCCTACTCCAAACGCAGGGAAAATCTTTTCTCATGGTAATTTAAGGATTTTTTTTTTTTTTTTGTCCCTGTGCACTACTGGTCAAATCCGCTTGAGAGTGGTCTCACCATTGCAGTGCTGCCTCCCTGTGCTTCTTAAAGCAGCACAACATTTTGAGGTGCAGAAATAGCACTATTCCACATTCAGGCTTCAGGACTCTGGTGTCTGACTGAGCCATGGTGTGTTCCAAGCAAAAATGTAGACGTTGCCTTTCTCCCACTCTGTGGCATTCTCAAGCTTGTGTTTACCTAGTTCGCTGAGATCCCCTCATGGGAAGAGTTGCCTCTGATTCTGCCTTTGGCTCCATTAGAAGGAGTCCAAACCTTCCCCTCCATATTCCAAAAGAACCTCAAGTCAACTTAAAGCCCTTCTCCTTCAGCTAAAATGGGGTTAACAAAACTTCATAGATAGAAAGGAAGCCAACATAATCATACTTGTCATTTCAATTAGACTTTGTAAGAACTACTGGGTTTCCCAGGTGGTGCTAGGGGTAAAGAACCCGCCTGCCAATGCAGTGGACATAAGAGTCGTGGGTTCGATTCCTGAGTTGGGACGATCCCTTTGAGTAGGAACTGGCTACCCACTCCAGTATTCTCGCCTGGAGAGTTCCATAGGCAGAGGAGCCTGATGGGCTATATAGTCCATGGGGTCGCAAAGAGTCGGACATGACTGAAGTGACGTAGCGCAGCACTCACAAGCTATCTTCTCTGTGTGTGTGTTCTCAGTCATGTATGATTCTTTGGATTTTTAACCCCACGGAAGGTAGTCTGCCAGGATCCTCTGTTCATTGGATTATCCAGGCAAGAATATTGGAGTGGATTGCCATTTCCTCCGCCAGGGGATCTTCCCGACCCAGGGATTGAACTCACATCTCCTTCGTTTCCAGCATTTCCAGGTAGATTCACTACCATACAGGGCACTATACCTCATCTGTAATTCCAAAATCTAAAATGCTCTGAAAAGAGGGTTTCTCCAAATTTGGTGCCCAAATTATTCAGTTCACCAAAATTTGAACTTATACTGACTGAGGTTTGTATTTCATAAACTTTATGTTTCCCATATACTGTAAATATTTGGATGAGGTGCTGATTCAGTGCCACTTGAACTGTTACCCCAAGTCAACATACTTCATATCACTTTTCTAAAATAAACTTCTGAATTGCAAAATACATCTACCCCCATGAGATTGTATACCTGTGCACATATGTATTTATATGTACATTATTTATTGCAAGGAAGTATAACACATGAAAACAGAAACAAAATTGCTGAATGAGTGATGAGAATCTCTAATGTTTATTTATTCATTCAAAAAACGTATTAAACCTCATTATGTGGTATCTGATTATAACATATTACAGACTTCCAAGTGCCATATCTATATGCATTCACTGATCATTACCATTGTTGATTCTTTATTGTTGTTATAACTGATTGTCAAACAATAGGTTAATCACCAACTAATATATCAAAAGTAGTATTATTAGAAATACTAGATATTTATTTGATTTAAATGACTAGTTTTTTTTTTTTTTTTGGTTCCTGGACCGAAATCCAACATGTGTATGGAGCCTTGCCCACACCAACAAGCAATTCTTGGACACTGAAATCAAGCTATCTGAGAATTCAAATCAATTCTGAAACTATCTACCCAGAAATAGACTCAGATTCCACAAGTAAAGGGCTTAGTCCCATAAGATTGCCCTCCACCTCAAACACCAATTGTAATCTCAGGATATTACCTGATCTACCAGCAACAAATTGGAGCTTCCAATGATTTCCTCCAACTCAGTATGCCAATCATGATTCCAGGTTGATAACTAACTTCTGCCATGCCCTCCTCAAGGGGATCTTCCTGACTCAGGGATCAAACCCAGGTCTCCTGCATCTCCTGCATTGCAAGCAGATTCTTTACTGCTGAGCCACGGGGGAAACCCTGGAAACTCTATTATTCACAAGATTACCAATTTATTACAAAGGATATTAAAGGATACAAATCAACAGCCAGATGAAGAGATACATAGGGTGAAATCCCAAACAAAGCACCTTCTGTCCTAGTGAAGCTTTGGATTCAGCACAATGGCACATGAAAACATTCTGGTTCCCTGATCTAGAAGCTTTCCAAATCCCCTGCTTTTGGATTTTTATGGAGGCTTCACTACATAGGCATAGTTGATGAACTCATTGGCCATTGCTGATTGATTCAACCTGCAGCTTCTTGCCCCTCTCTGGAAATCAGGGGGTAGGACTGAAAGTTTCAACTCTTTCTTAGTGATTAGTTACCCTGGCAGCCAGCCCCCATCCTTAGTTGCTTTCCAAAAGTTATCTTCATAAACACAAACCCAGTTGTGGTGGAAAGGGACTTGTAAAAATAACATGATACCCATTTCAGCTTTATGGCTCTGAAGTGATTTCAAGAACTGAGGACAAGATACCAAATATTATAACAAGAGATGCTCCCTTTGGTCTTATTGCTCAGGAAATTCTAAGGGTTTTGGGAGCTGTAAGCCTGAAAATACTAATGAAGACCAAATATATATGAGAAATATATTTTGGTCATTTGAATGCCCAAATATATACACATATTTTTTCCCTTGAAATCATAATATTTCAAACTGTAACAGATATATGAATAAAATTTCAACTCACACAGAGAAAGCCTTTCTTAAACTTGCCTTTGATTCACTACAATGTTTTTGAAAATCACTTAAAGGACATTTTTAATTGCTCTATATTTGGTAACCTTATTGGTATGATCTTATATATTAATATTTGTTATATAATTTTATATGTTTTTTATTGAAGGCTAATTATTTTGCAATATTATATTGGTTGGTTTTGACATATAATCCTGTGCTAAAATTATTTCAAATATTATTTTTTAACTAAAATTAGGGATTTTAAATCTTAGAAGTGACCTGGGGAGTCCATCTTACAAGTGACCTAGGAAATATATGATGCAAGTCCCTAATGAGTTCATTTTTTTTTTCAGGAATGGGTAACTTTAAGTGGTCTTTGCTTTACCTTAATTCTTAGTCATATATGTGTCCCAGAGCATATACTGGGAAATAGTTAAGAAAATTATTGTGAAGCATACACTGTCTTCTAAATGACTAAAACAGCCCTTTTACAAACCAAATATAAAGATTATCATACTAAGTGAAGTAAGACAGAGAAGGACAAATATCATATAATACCTCATATATGGAATCTTAAAAAATGATAAAAATGAACTTATTTACAAAATAGAAAAAGAACCAGACATAGAAAGCAAATTTATTGTTACCAAAGGGGAAAGACAAGGGAGGAATGAATTAGGAGCTTGGAATTAACAGATGCACATTACTAAATATAAAACAGATAAACAGTAAGAACCTACCATATAGCACAGGGAACTATATTCAATATCTTGTAATAACCTATAATGTAAAAGAAACTGAAAAAAAAATATATATATATAATTGAGTCACTTTGCTATACACCTGAAACTATCACAACATTGTAAACCAGCTATACTTAAAATCAAAAAACAGGAAAAACCAATATCAGTGCAGTTTACATCTGTTCTGTGTGTGTGTGTGTGCATGTGCCTTCTCTCACATTTATATAACATTGCTTAACTTGTCAATATTCTTTCATCTTTTACTTTAGTTTGAAATCATAAAAATCATATGAAGTAATTAAAGCAGAGATGTGTTCTCCATTTTACAAAGAAGAAAATTAAAGTCAAGATAGAGCACTTTGTATAAGAACAGAAAAGCATTCTGTTGCAGAGTAGATGGGCACAAGAACACCATTCTTCTACATTACCCTCCTTGTCTTTGTCATCCAGTGGTATTCCTAAATAAGGCTGCAGCATAAATATGTTTATAAATTACTTTTCTGCTCTTAAAATAATGACTTTCTTTCACTTTAATATTTATGGCAAAGGATGACACTATTCAGTACTGCATGCATTTTCTCTTAATTAAACACCAGTTACATTTCTGCACCATTTTATGTACTGTATTTTATTACATCATTAGACTTTATTTTTATATTCATAATTGCTGATAAGTGATGAATTTTTTTAACGTGAAAGAACTTAGTCATTAAAAATGGATAAAATCTTGAAGGCAGTATGTTAAGTATTTCTTTCATTTGCAGTTTTTAGATAGATAACAATGATCCAGTTAGAATGTATATTCAGTACAGTTCAGTCTCTCAGTTCTGTCTGACTCTTTGCAACCCCATGAATCACAGCACGGCAAGCCTCCCTGTCTACCACCAACACCCGGAGTTCACTCAAACTCATGTCCATAGAGTCGGTGATGCCATCCAGGCATCTCATTCTCGGTCGTCCCCTGCTCCTCCCGCCCCCAATCCCTCCCATCATCAGAGTCTTTTCCAGTGAGTCATCTTGTCGCATGAGGTGGCCAAAGTATTGGAGTTTCAGCTTTAGCATCAGTCCTTCCAATGAACACCCAGGACTGATCTCCTTTAGAATGTATTGGTTGGATCCCCTTGCAGTCCAAGGGACTCTCAAGAGTCTTCTTCAACACCACAGTTCAAAAGCATCAAATCTTCGGTGATCAGCTTTCTTCACAGTCCAACTCTCACATCCATACATGACCACGAGAAAAACCATAGCCTTGACTAGACGGACCTTGGTTGGCAAAGTAATGTCTCTGCTTTTTAATATACTATCCAGGTTGGTCATAACTTTCCTTCCAAGTAGTAAGTGTCTTTTAATTTCATGGCTGTAATCAGCATCCGCAGTGATTTTGGAGCCCAAATAAATAAAGCTTCACACTGTTTCCCCATCTATTTCCCATGAAGTGATGGGACCAGATGCCATGATCTTTGTTTTCTGAATGTTGAGCTTGAAGCCAACCTTTTCACTCTCCTCTTTCACTTTCCTCAAGAGGCTTTTTAGTTCCTCTTTACTTTCTGCCATAAGGGTGGTATCATCTTCATATCTGAGGTGATTGATATTTCTCCCAGCAATCTTGATTCCAGCTTGTGTTTCTTCCAGCCCAGCGTTCCTCATGATGTACTCTGCATATAAGTTAAATAAGCAGGGTAACAATATACAACCTTGATGTACTCCTTTTCCTATTCGGAACCAGTCTGTTGTTCCATGTCTACTTCTTGTAATTTGGAAATAGATCCTGTGATAGAGAATACCTGCTAGGGTGTATGTAACGAACAGGGAGTCATGCTGGTGAACAGTCCCAAGTTAGAAAAGAACAACATTTTCATTTTTCATTCTTTATAGAACTTGAGGATAACTTTTTTAAAAGTTTTATGAATTAGTTGATTTATAAAGAAATAAGTGCTCATAAATGTAACAGAATTTTTAGCATTCTGTGAGGGAAACTCAGTCTTATGAAGACAGACGTTTTCAAATCATCAGCATCCAAATCCACTGACATTTTAAATCCTTACTCCTAAAAACATCTTCCATGGTTTCTACTAACATACATAATAATAATTCCACAGTTGTCAGTCACGCTAACAAAAAGCTGAACCCACTATGTTGGAAGGGCTGATGCTGAAGCTGAAGCTCCAATACTTTGGCCACCTGATGTGAAGAGCCAACTCATTGGAAAAGACCCTGATTCTGGGAAAGACTGAGGGCAAGAGGGGGAAGGGTCAACAGAGGATGAGATGGTTATATGGCATCACTGACTCAATGGTCATAAGTTTGAGCAAAATCTGGGAGACAGTGGAGGACACAGGAGCCTGCTGTGCTGCAGTCCATTGGTTCACAAAGAGTCAGACAGGACTTAGCAACTGAACAAGAACAACAAAGTATCCAAAGGCTCTTTACACCGAAGATGGGTATCCTAGGCACTATGCTAGAGGTTGCAGAGAAAACAAAGATTAATTTGATACTGCCTCCACTCTCAATGATCTTACAGTAAACCTAAAATAATGAAAAAAGTGATTAATTACATGGGAAGAATACGTAGTAATGCAAGTTGATCAAGAAAAGGTTTCACCAAAGATCAGAAGTAATATTGGAATAAATCTTGAAGGACAGGCAGAATTTCAATAGGTAAAGATGAAGAAACAAAATTAGTAAAATGTATTGGAGTGGAAAAGCTAGGAAACGACAAAAAAAATCCAGCTTGGTTAGAGTATATTTTATGTAGGAGGATATGATTATACTTGAAGTAAGTTAAAAATAGGAAACATTCCCTGCCTTGATCATTGCATATTTCAGCCAAAAGTAGTGGTGGGCTTGCGTGATAATTTTTTGAAAGCAATGCCAAAGTCAATGTTTCTCTTCTTTTCTCCCTAGAATTCACTCAGTGGTTTTGTCTTTCCAACAAACCCTATTATTTTTTCTCTCTCTTCTTTCCTCTGCTTGAGAATCTCTGAGTATGTAGGACTGCAGGGTACTAGTTACCTCACAATTAAAGCAGACAAAACCTCCTGTGTCTTGGTGGGCAATGATGATTCAGGCCCATGGATCACATTCATCCCCATCACACATGTATTCCAACCACTCTGCCCATCTTCTTCCTTTCTATCATTCTCATTCTTCTCTTCTGTTCTAGATTAGAAAAATAAGCAAATTTAGCTTTGGCTTTTAGATATGCTCCCAATGTTCACTAGTTCTATGGTTCTCAGTTATGAACCAGTTATATTTTTATACAGTATGATTTCAGTGATTGAGGGACTACAGTAAATACTGTGATAAAGACATCAGATATGAGATAAACAAGACTTTCCTTTGAGAGAACATAAGATCAGGACACAGTGAGCCAGATGATCATAAAAAAGGCACTGTGATCTGAATGTTTATGTCCCTCATAAATTCACATGTTGAAATCCTAACCCCTAAGGGGTCCTTGTCCCTTTTCACCATGTGAGGATGCAATAAGAAGGTGGAAGCCTACAACTCAGAAGAGAGCACCCACCAGAACCTGAATATGTTGGCACCTTGATCTTGTACTTTTAGCCTCCAAAACTATGAACAATAAATTTTTATTGTCTTTAAGTCACTTAGTCTATGGTATAATACCCAGACTTTTAGAGAAGCCACAGCAAACTAAGACAGAAAGTTCTCTAGAAAGATGGACAATGTCTCCTATGCTGGTTATTATGCTTTGTTCCCCTCTCACCATCACCAGCAATATCCACTTCCACCCTTTTCTTTCCTGCTCTGTTTCCTGGGAGGTTGATTTCTATGGACTAAATTGCTCATGCTCCCTTGCTAGCTACATTTCCATGAGGTTAGGCAAACAGGAGGCACTAGCAGGAAATGTTAGGGTAGGAGACGTAAAAGATCAGAGTCCTTCCCTCAGACATGACTTCAGCACCTTGTCACTAGAGGTAGTAAATCCCCTCAGTGATTTCACCTTCTGCCTTTAAGAGTCTCCTCTACGGTTCCTGTTTTTATTAAGCTACCTTCAGTTCCTTTAAGATTAGTGGTTGTAACAACTTTTAGGGCTTCCTTATTGGCTCAGATGGTAAAGCATCTGCTTGCAAGGCAAGAGACATGGGTTCAATCCTTGGGTCAAGAAGATCCCCTGGAGAAGGGAATGGATACACATTATAGGATTCTTGCCTGGAGAATTCCATGGACAGAGGAGCCTGGTTGGCTACAGTCCATGGGGTCACAAAGAGTTAGACATGACTGAGGGACTAACATTTTCACTTTTTTCACATTTCAACAACTTTTAATTAGTGGTGTGTACTCAGTTGCTCAGTTGTGTCCAACTCTTTGTGACTCCATGGATTCTAGCCTGCCAGGCTCCTCTGTCAATAGGATTCTTCAGTCAAGAATACTGGAGTGTGTTGCCATTTCCTCCTCCAGGGGATCTTCTCGACCCAGGAATTGAACCCACATCTCCTGTGTCATTAGGCAGACTCTTTACTACTAATACCCTTTAACTAGTGGTAGTTTCTGGGTAATTTACATCCATCCATTAATGTTTCTTCATTTGAACCATATAAGGCGTGGTCTTATTTCTTGCAACCCTGACTGATACAACTCCAGAGTCCACAGGATTTATTCTAATTTGCTTGAAGTTATTATCAATCGAAGGAAAATGAGAAGGTGGTAAGGAAAGGTGAGTCACTGAAATGGAAAAGGAGCACCACAATGGCAAAGGTGGGCAGAGACTATACAAGCACTGGCCAATAGATAAAGGGTCTTTAATCATAACTTTTTTATATTTACAGCTATTCCCAGTGTGAAAATGGAGACAGGATATTGCTGGCCCCAGAGTCAATAATTTTAATTCTATTGGTAAGATCCATTTTATTGTGATTATCTATTTCAGCTAGATAACATTAAAATTTTAATCTAATGTCTCACTTTAATTCCATTCTTGCCAAGCAACTTTCTGACTATAACTTGGGTTCTATATAAGTGCTAACAAGAGGGAATATACAGGCTTCAAATATTCCAGTAACTGTGATTACTTTTTTAATCACTGCAAACTAATAAATAGCCACTATGTTTTTGCTATTATGACTTGGTTAAATACAAGTGCTTTCTTGAGAGATTTGTCTTCTTATGTGTTTTATTAACATCAAGATTATGAAGGCAAAGCCTTGGACCACCTGTAGCTTGTGACTTGTTTTTGCTATTTTGAAATTCTATACTATAATACCTAATGTGTTGAGGAACACTTAGAAGAATATGGGTTGCTAGACTAGGAGAAGCAATTTTATACCAACCATGTTTCTTGTCAGGACCTTGGAACAAAATCTTGGTAGACTTCACAGAAGGTAAAAGACCCTACCTAATTTGCCCAGGAAAGTAAATGGACTAGGTCTATCATTTTGTGGCCACTTAATGATGTTTGGAGTTATGTCAAATAATAAACATCTCCCCATACCATACAAAGAGTAATTCTTCAGTCAAAAGCTCCTTTCTTAAGGTATTATTCTGTCCATGACGTGTTTGCTAAATCACTTCAGTTGTATCCGACTCTTTGCAGCCCTATGGATTGTAACCTGCCAGGCTCTGTCTATCCATGGGATTCTCCAGGCAAGAATATTGGACTGGGTTGCCATGCCTTCCTCCAGGGATCTTTCTGACCCAGGGATCAAACCCCAGGCTATTACATCTCCTGCAATGGCAGGCAGGTTCTTTACCACTAGCGCTATCTGGGAAGCCCCACTCTCCATGACAAAACATCATAATTATATAGATTTTGACTTGTTCTTCAACTTCCTCTATGATCTTAAGTATCAGTTGCTTGGCATAAGCACCATTATTCCTGGTGTTTTACATGTTTATACCAGTCTTGTTCATTTACAATTACTTTGTCACTCAGATGTTTGTCTGTGATATTCTGTGCCACTATGTTAGTTAAAATACCTTTAGATGGATGGTTCTGAGTATCCTGTGGATGTTCAGGAGAAGAAAGAGACAGGCAATCAGTTTCTGTTGTATGATCACCTCATACTCAAGCAGTCTGTCTATCAGAATTCTTTCTTATTTCTTTCTTAAAGAAATGCTTATTCTTTCAAAACTCATCTGTGTCCCCTCCACCTCCTAATCAATAAATTCAGAGTTTGAAACTGAATCACTCATGTTAAATACATTTATTTAAGAAATATAACCTACTTCTCCATAGGAGAGATTGTCTGATTATACCAAGAGAAAAAAGCTCTCTTGACTATCAAAAGACTTTCCCATATTCAGTCGTGATGATTTAGGAATATGTGAATCATCATCAATTGATTACATTTCTTCTAAGCAAGTGGCACAGACTTTAAAAGAAAAGCAAAAATGTTTGCTGAATCCCAGAAAGGGCACGTTATTGTCTTCAGAATGATGTGGGAAAGTTCAAGAAATTAGCTAATAAACCATTATTCTCTTCTACTTATTCCTTATTCTCTGCCTGTCCTTTTCCCTTCCCGAGTTGCTTCTGTTAGAATTCTAATGATGCTCTAAAATCAACAAGAACAGCTGCAGCAGTGGTGGTGGCAGCAGCAGCTATCATTTATGTATTGACTACATAATACGTACTTAGCATTTTGCTCAACCATTTACAATAATCAATTTGCTATCTCTTTCCTCAATGCTCAGAGGCATCTACCAGTCTTTTTCCCTTTTTGCAATTAAAAAAAAAAAGAGAGAGAGAGAGAGATTAAGTAACTTGCTCAAGGTCAGACAGCTAATAAAGCGATCAACCTATGTTCAGATTCAAACCCAGGGCCATTAGACTTTGGAAGTTATAACCACTGTATAATTGTATCCTTTGGAGGTGAAGTTAGTGAATTGCCCTGATCTCTAGGAGACTACAGGTGCTATGAGATTGGAAGGTCTGTAATCTTCTCAATATTTATATATGCTTATCACTTGTTCAAGGTATATGGAACTATGACCAAAAAAGCAACATACCAAAAAGTGTATGTGGTTTCAGCAGGAATCCTAAGGAAAGCAAGAGGACATCCAGCTTAACAGCCATATCAGCTGAATCATCAATTAGGTGGCATATGTCATGGCCAGGTAACGGAAATATTCATAAAAATAACTTTTTTAGTAGAGGATTTTAAATCATTCATTAATATATTCACATGTTGCAGTATTTGTGGAATTTATATTAGGGTTTATTTACTGCAATTGTGAAAGTCTCTCAGTTGTGTCCTACTCTTTGTGACCCCATGTGACCCCATACAGTCCATGGAATTCTCTAGGCTAGAATACTGAAGTGGGTAGCCTTTCCCTTCTCCAGGGGATCTTCCCAACCCAGGGATCGAATCCAGGTCTCCCACATTGCAGGTGGATTCTTTACCAGCTGAGCCACAAGGGAAGCCCAAGAATACTGAAGTGGGCAGCCTATCCTTTCTCCAGCTGATCTTCCCAACCAAGGAATTGAACCGGGGTCTCCTGCATTGCAGATGGATTATTTACCAGCTGAGCTATCAGGGAAGCCCATTCACTGCAAGGCAATCATCATATTCTATAATTCACTGAAACAAGGGGATCTATTTTCTACGTAGAATATACTCTTGAATTGTGACTGAAAAATCAGGGGTGGAAATAAGCTGTACCTGTGTGTGTGCCCAGTTGCTTCAATCATGTCCGACTCTTTGAGACCTTATGAACTGTGTGTAGCCCAGTAGGCTCACTATATGCTGCCATAAGATATTAAAGGTCAGACTAAAGTGATGGAAAATAATCAAAACTAGGACCTATGATTTTCTAATGAGTGTTTGAATGCAACTAGTAGTTTATCTCTGACAAATCACTTATCTTTTCTGTGTTTCCAAGTTTTCAGCCAACAAGTGGAGATATTAATATAAGATCCCTGCTCTGCTCTTGCTGTCCTGACTTGTCTAAAATCTCAATCACTTGAGCATCTAATGAGCTACCATCAAGCATAAAAGATGAATGAGAATGCTTGTTCTTCATGTCCTTAGTCCACTATAGTGCCTACCAGGAGCTAGAATATGTGGATTATACAGAAACACAAATGAGTTTGTAAACAAATTTAAAGATCCTAGCCAGAAAATGAGTATGGTTTTATGACAAGAGTATACGCATAAAGGGACACAAATAAATAGATGGAGAATGAGAAGCTCGAGTCAGGATTTTCTTGTCATTTCTCTGGGGTGCAGGCAATGGGCTTATGAAAAACTCAAAAGGAATAAAGAAATCCCATCTGGCATTTAGTTCAGACTTTATTAGTGAACATTTTTCACTTATGATATTTGCATGTAAATTCCAGACTGCAGTTTACTTCTTACTATCAATGGGTTCTGGTTATTGCCCAATTCATCATTAGCAGCTGTAATAAAGCCAATGCTAGTCTTCAGAAGATGGTAAACTCACTACTCTCATGTGAGTTGGCATCATGGACCTGGCCAAGTAATAAGCTGAGACACACAGTTGGTGTCTTGGACTTGCTCTGTCAAACAGCAAGTTTCCTATGGGCAAGTCTAAAGTCTGATAGATTCCATTTATCCCTGAACAGAAATATTTAATTATTGATAGTCCTAACATTAATTTCTTGCAAAGCAACTGAAACTTTTAGACAGGGTTCTCTCTCTTTCTTCTGCTAGTGAAAAGTCATATTCTGCACACACATGATATGTCTTATTCACAGCTTTGTCATTAGTCTTCGGCTTAGACAACACTTTCACAAAGAACTATTGTGACTACTTTCACCTAAATAGTCTGGAGAGCAGCTGACTACTTCTATCTATTAGACACTCTAAAGATTAATCTCATAAAGGCAGAAAACTTTCTATGGAAGTGCAAAACCACTCTCAAGGACGAAGACATTCTTAATAAAGGAGAATTAAAGACATTAGGTGCTGAAATCTTAAAGTAACAAAATGGAATTCCTTAACTCAAGAGATAAAAAAGATGTCTCAAATTCTATTTGAGCATAACAATCTTTTCCCCTTTAAAGTGACATATTTTGAACCTAGAGAGCCTTCATGCGTTTATGTGTATAGGTGTGGAAATGTACAGAGAACTCACTGTGATACATTAAAATTAGATTAATTTAATTTTAAATCAGTCAGACAATATATTACCTTACAAATAAAGTTGTGATTTTAAACTTCCCATATAATCAAACTTTGAAAAATTCACTCTAGCATTAGAAATCATTTTTTCCCAATTATCTGACACATTTCTTTGAAGTGATTACTGAACTATATATGCAAAGACAATGTACATTAATGACATATTACTACTTATATCACTCTCTTGAATATATTTTCCAGAACTCTAATAGGTATTTAATTAGAATATTTCCAAATTATGATTCAAAGTACCTTACACTAATCAATTGCTACAGCCTTCAGAGCTAAAGACTGTCATGAAAGATTGTGGGGACATATGTCTCTTTGAGTTTGCTTTCTTGGAATTTTGATATTTGCATTGGAATATTATCCCCCAATGTCTCTGATCTGTATAAAGCTAATTATATGCTACTATTAAAGCAGATTGCAAAAAACATTGACAGTTGGAAAGGCCTAATGGCCAGCTGGATGGGAAAATTTCATGTTGTCAAAATGGTAACTTTGCCAGGAGTTTTAGATGTCTTTTATCTGCTACAAACATGAATACCTAAGTCTTGTTTTAAAATAAACTCAGCCTGTTAAATAGTCACATTTGTAGTATAAAAGAACTGCAAATACTAAGTGGCTTATTTTATATTTTGAGACTGTAATCCTTCATTACCTAAATAAATGTTGAATTTATGGACTTTATTTTTTGCCTCAAACTTAGTAAAAATGAAATCTATATGAATAAGAAAAGGTATCCTCTAATATAGTCAATGCCTATGAAATGTTAAAAAATAGTTTGATGAATCAGGGAGCAAAATCAAACCAACTACACAATGTCCCTTACCATTTCCTTACTCCATATTGTTTGAGGAGACATTTCACTTTACAACTGCCTATGTTGACAAAATAATAATTCCACTTATATGTTGCTTTTTTAAGTATTTTTAAGGATGGATGTCATCACCAACTCTGTGGACATGGGTTTGAGTGAACTCCGGGAGTTGGTGATGGACAGGGAGGCCTGGCATGCTGTGATTCATGGGGTCGCGGAGAGTCGGACGCGACTGAGCGACTGAACTAAACTGAACTGAACTGAAACATTATCTCATTTACTCCTCATAACAATTCAATGATATTGAGTTTCTAGTACTAGATTGGTCCCACTTATACTAGAATTACTTAATTAGAAAAAAAATAACCATTTAATACCTTCTCCTTTCTCCTTAAACTTTCCATTTTTTTTCCCACTAATTCATCTGACAATCTCATGATATTCTTCTTAGACATAATGGGTACAATCAGCTGATAACTGCTTCATCTTCCCATCAACAATTTCACCTACACACTTGCATCTGTTCCCATATAAAAGCAGCAGCAACAACAACAATAGCTGGGTTTTACTAAGAACTTGCCATTTGCCAAGTACTACCTTATGCACTTCATCCCTGTGTTGTGCTCCATAGTATCCAACTCTTTTCGACCCTATGGACTATTGTCTGCCAGGCTCCTCTTTCCATAGCATTCTCCAGTCAAGAATACTGGAGTGGGTTGCAGTGCCTTCTTCCAGGGGAACTTTCTGACCCAGGGATAGAACCCACATCTCTTATGTCTCCTGAATTGGAAGGACGGTTCTTTACCACTAGTGCCACCTGGGAAGCACATGCACTTTATCCAATTTGACCTATTCAATATTTATGACAACTCTATGAGGGATGTGCTATCATATCCTCTGTATTTAATTTTTCAACTTTTATTGAGATACAATTGGCATATAACATTGTAAGATTAAGATTTACAACATAATGATTGACATATGTATATATTGTGAAATGGTGACACAATATGTTTAGTTAATATCCATCACTGCACATAGTTAAAAAGAGTTTCTTTCATTGCGATAAGAACGTTAAAGATTTACTCTCTTAGAAATTTCAAATATATAAGACTGCTAACTATAGTCACGATGCCGTACATTACATCTCTAGTACTTATTTATCTTTTAACTAGAAATGTGTACCTTTTGACCACCTTCAGTCAGTTCCCCCACCCACTGTCTTGTGCAACCACCAATCTAACACTAACCCTAACTCTGTTTTGATATGTTTGGTTTTTTTTTTCAGATACCATATATCAGCCCCATTTTAGAGATGAGGAAATGAAAGCATCCATCTAGGTTTACCAAAAGCAAACGGACAAACCACAGGTGGCAAACACAGGATCTTGAACCCAGAAAGTCTGCCTCCAGACTGACTCAACTCCATACTCAATTGCCTTGCTGCTATTATAGAAGAGTCCTCTAGGAGTATGCTCCCTTGTGCCTTCCTTGATCCCAACCCCTCTCACCTTCGGAAAGACTTTACTCCTGTAATTATGTTGAGTGCATGCTAAATCGCTTCAGTCATGTCCAACTCTTTGTGATGCAATGAACTGTAAGCTGCCAGGCTCCTCTGTCCAGGGGATTCTCCAGCAAGAATACTGGAGTGGGTTGCCATTCCCTTCTCCAGGACATCTTCCCTACCTCTACTCAATTATCAGTTTCTTCCTCTCATTGTCATTCAAATATGCACCCTCATTGTCATTCAAATATGCACCACTATCATACATTTTAAAAACAGGACAAACAAAAATCTCTAAATCTCTCCTTCTATGGAACAAATTCTCAAATTATTTGTGTCTACTCACTAACTCAATTTCTTCATTTATTTTTCAAAACATGGTATTGAAATTCTCTTCCTGATATTTTATTTATCTGTACTCAGTAACTCAACTCCCTCTGTCTTGAAAATCTCTCACCAAAGAAACCAATGACTTACATTTTGCACAATACAATGCAGAGGTCTCTGACTAATTTTATTGACCCATGAATATCATTTGACTTTTTTTTGAATCATTGTCTAGTTTTCTTTCTCACTCGATACTTCTCTCAGTCTCCTTCTGGATAAGACTTTCAGAAGTTGGAGTACCCCGGAGTCTTTCCTTACCCCTCATTTCCTCTATATGCACTCTCCCTAAACTATCTCATCCAGTACCAAGAGTTCGAATCTATACACTGATGCCTCTCAAATCTATACCTCCAGCCTGCACTACTCTTCTGAACTTTAGAAATCATATTATATATACAACTCCCTACTCCACATTGCTACTTGAAAAGTCTAATAGACCTCTCAACCTTAATAAAATGCAAATAGGATTACAGAGTTTTACTTCTATATCTGCTCCTGGCCAATCCATCTCCTTTTGAGTAAGCACCCAGTTCTTGAGACTAAAAACAAAAGGTAGAAGTCTTCTTCGATTCTTCTTTTTCCTTCAAATTTCAGGTATATCCATCAGTAAGTCCTGTCATATCTCCAAATATCAATTTCCAAAGGTTTTTTTACCCTTGAAATGTTTCAAATTCGTTTCCACTGGATTGTAAAATACCAGTTCAAGACACTATCATCTCTCATCTGGACTACTGAAATAGTCCCCTAATTTTCTCCCTGTTTCTACTAATTTCCCCATACAATTTATACTCTTTATAATACCTCCGATAATTTTGTGAAAACTGTGGTGCTTCACAGGTTAAAAACCTTCCAGTGTTGGGGAAGGAACAAGATGACGGAGGAATAGGATGGCGAGACCACTCTCCACCCACAAATTCATCAAAAGAACATTTGAACGCCGAGTAAAGTCCACAAAACAACTTCTGAATGCTGGCAGAGGACATCAGGCACCCAGAAAAGCAGCCTATTGTTTTCGAAAGAGGTAGGAAAAAACATAAAAGATAAAAAGAGAGACAAAAGAGGTAAGCACGGAGCTCTGTCCTGGGAAGGGTAGCTTTAAAAAGAGAGAAGTTTCCAAACACCAGGAAACACTCTCACTGGCAAGTCTGTGGAGAGCCTTGGAACCTCAGAGGGCCACATAACTGGGAGGAAAAAGAAAGAAATAATAAAAACCCACAGATTACGCACCAACGGTAACTCCCAGCAGAGAAGCAGTGTAGACTACTGCATATGCCATTAGTAAGCGGGGGCTGGGCAGGGAGGAGTTGGCGGAACTGCTTAGAAAGAGGACTGGGATTGAATGCCACAAGAACAATCTGAGAGAACTAACTGGGGATAGCAAATTAGACTGGGATAGCTTCCCCATGAAAAGGCAGAAAGCTCTAACCTAAGACTCTGCCAGCCCCACTCACAGAACAAAGGACTGAGCAGAGCAAGCCGGCTGCAGTCAGCCCATCCCCCATACACCCGCTGAGACAGACAGGGAGGATGGCCAGAGCCGGAGGGGGCAACTGCGGTTCCAGAAAGGCATCCGATACCAAATTTCAGGCAGGTTTCATTGCTAATCAAGACTTCTTGGGCTCAGGCCAGTCGATATCCACCTGGGAAGGTGCGCCAGTTGTACACCCAGAAAAGTGAGTGGCAGGGACTGGGGAGGCGATAAGTCGCAGCGACCGCACTAGCCAAACACCTGGTCACCTGAGCTGCTCGACCGGGGAAGGCACAAAACGCAGGCCCAACCAAGTCTGCACCATTGTAGAGTACCCGAGAACCTGAACTTGAGCCGCTCAGACCTGGGAAGTGCATACAAACCAATGCCGGTCTCGGACAGTTCCTGGCAGAGCAACCTAGAGCCTGTGCAGTGTATACTGGGACAACAAACACGCTGTGAGCGGGGGCAAACCCAGTGTGGCCGAGACCCTGCGAGCACTCCCCACAGACGCCAGAGATATTTGTCTGCAGTGTTCCTCCCTTCCCAGAACAGGACTGAACAATCGAGCCTTAAAAAGTGCCCACCCACCCTCTAGTATCAGGGCAGAAATTAGACACTGAAGAGACCAGCAAACAGAAGCTAAAACATAGGGAACCAGCTTTGAAATGACAGATAGAAAAGTCTAGAGGCTACTCCAAGAATAAGACAAAAAACCAGAGGCAAGAGGCTTAAGCCTGAATCCTGAGAACACCAGAGAACTCCTGACTCCAGGGAACATTAATCGATAGGAGCTCATCAAATGCCTCCATACCTACACTAAAACCAAGTACCACCCAAGGGTCAACAAATTCCAGAGCAAGATATACCACGCAAATTCTCCAACAACACAGGAAAATAGCCTTGAGCTTCAATACACAGGCTGCCCAAAGTCACTCCAAACCCACTGACATCTAATAACTCATTACTGGACACTTCATTGCACTCCAGAGAGAAGAAATCCAGCTCCACCCACCAGAACACTGACACAAGCTTCCCTAACCAGAGAACCTTGACAAATCACCCACCCAAAATCACACACAGTGAGGAAACTACATAATAAAGAGAACTCCACAAACTGCCAGAAGAGGGAAAGGCCACCCCAAGCAAAGAAATATAAGCAAGATGAAGAGGCAGAGAAATACCCAGCAAGTAAAGTAACAAGATAAATGCCCACCAACACAAACAAAAGAGGAAGATATAGGAAATCTACCTGATAAAGAATTTCGAAATTTGATGGTGAAAATGATTCAAAATCTTAAAAACAAAATGGAGTTACAGATAAATAACCTGGAGAAAAGGATTGAGAAGATGGATGAAAGATTTAATAAGGACTTTTAAGGAAGTAAAAAAGAGTCAATATAAAATGAATAGTGCAATAGATGAGATCAGAAACACTCTGGAGGGAACAAACAGTAGGATAACAGAGGCAGAAGACAGGATAAGCGAGCTAGAAGTTAGAATTGTAGAAATAAATGAAACAGAGAGGAAAAAAAAAACAAATTAAAAGGACTGAGGACAATATTAGAGAACTCTGGGACAATGTTAAACGCTCCAACATTCGAATCATAGGAGTCCCAGAAGAAGAAGACAAAAAGAAAGACCATGAGATAATACTTGAGGTGATAATAATTGAAAACTTCCCTAAAATGGGGAAAGAAATAATCACCCAAGTCCAAGAAAACCAGAGAGTCCCCAACAGCATAAACCCAAGGTGAAATACTCCAAGACACATATTAATCAAATTTCAAACACAAAGAACAAATATTAAAAGCAGCAAGGGAAAAGCAGCAAATAACACACAAGGGGATTCCCATAAGGATAACAGCTGATCTTTCAATAGAAACTCTTCAGGCCAGGAGGGAATGGCAAGACATACTTAAAGTGGTGAAAGAAAATAACCTACAACCCCGATTACTGTACCCAGCAAGGATCTCATTCAAATATGAAGGAGAAATCAAAAGCTTTACAGACAAGCAAAACCTGAGGGAATTCAGCATCACCAAACCAGCTCTCCAACAAATACTAAAGGATCTTCTCTAGACAGGAAACACAGAAAGGGTGTATAAACTCGAACCCAAAGCAATAAAGAAAATGACAACGGGATCATACTTATTAATAATCACCTTAAACTTAAATGGGTTGAATGCCCCAACCAAAAGACAAAGGCTGGATGAATGGATACAAAAACAAGACCCCCAAATATGTTGTCTACAAGAGACCCACCTCAAAATGAGGGACTCAGACAGACTGAAAGTGAAGGGCTGGAAAAAGATATTCCATGCAAACAGAGACCCTAAGAAAGCAGGAGTAGCAATACACATAGCAGATAAAATAGACCTTAAAACAAACGCTGTGAAAAGAGACAAAGAAGGAAACTACATAATGATCAAAGGATCAATCCAAGAAGAAGATAAAACAATTATAAATATTTATGCACCCAACATAGGAGCACCGCAATATGTAAGACAATTACTAACAAGAATGAAAGGGGAAATTAACAACAATGCAATAATAGTGGGAGATTTTAATACCCAACTTACATCTATGGATAGATCAACTAAACAGAAAATTAACAAGGAAAAACAAACTTTAAATGATACAATAGACCAGTTGGACCTGATAGATATCTATAGGGCATTTCACACCAAAACAATGAATTTCACCTTTTTCTCAAGTGCACACGGAACCTTTTCCAGGATAGATCACATCCTGGGCTATAAATCTAGTCTTGGTAAATTCCAAAAAATTGAAATCATTCCAAGCATCTTTTCTGACCACAATGCAGTAAGATTAGATCTCAATTACGGGAGAAAAACTATTAAAAATGCCAATATATGGAGGCTGAACAACACGCTCCTGAATAATGAAGAAATCATAGGAGAAATCAAGAGAGAAATCAAAACATGCATGGAAATGAATGAAAATGAAAACACAACAACCCAAAACCTCTGGGACACTCAAAAAGCAGTGCGAAGGGGGAAGTTCATAGCAATACAGGCACACCTCAACATACAAGAAAAAAGTCAACTAAATAACCTAACTCTACTTCTAAAGAAACAAGGAAAGGAAGAAATGAAGAACCCCAGGGTTAGTAGAAGGAAAGAAATCGTAAAAAATAGGGCAGGGATAAATGCAAAAGAAACAAAAGAGACCATAGCAAAAATAAACAAAGCCAAAAGCTGGTTCTTTGAGAAGGTAAATAAAATTGACAAACCACTAGCCAGACTCATCAAGAAACAAAGGGAGAAGAACAAAATCAATAAAATTAGAAATGAAAATGGAGAGATCACAACCGACAACAGAGAAATACAAAGGATTATTAGAGAATACTATCAGCAATTATATGGGAATACAATGAATAACCTGGAAGAAATGGACAAATTCCTAGAAAAGTCAACTTTCCAAAACTGAACCAGGAAGTAATAGAAAATCTGAACAGACCCATCCCAAGCACGGAACTAGAGGCTGTAATCAGACGTCTTCCAGCAAACAAAAGCCCAGGTCCAGAGGGCTTCACAGCTGAATTCTACCAAAAATTTAGAGAAGAGCTAGCTCCCATCCTACTCAAACTCTTCCAGAAAATTACTGAGGAAGGGAAACTTCCAAACTCATTCTATGTGGCCACCATCACCCTAATCCCAAAGCCTGGTAAAGATCCCACAAGAAAAGAAAACTGCAGGCCAATATCATTGATGAACATAGATGCAAAAATCCTTAACAAAATTCTAGCAATCAGAATCCAACAACACATTAAGAAGATCATACATCATGACCAAGTGGGCTTTATCCCAGGGATGCAAGGATTCTTCAATATCCACAAATCAATCAATGTAATACACCACATTAACAAACTGAAAAACAAAAATCATATGATTATCTCAATAAATGCAGAGAAAGCCTTCGACAAAATTCAACATGCATTTATGATAAAAACCCTCCAGAAAGTGGGAATAGAAGGGACAAACCTCAACATAATAAAAGTTGTATATGACAAAGCCACAGCAAACATCCTCAACGGTGAAAAACTGAAAGCATTTCCCCTGAAGTCAGGAACAAGACAAGGGTGCCCACTCTCACCACTACTATTCAACATAGTTCTGGAAGTTTTGGCTACAGGATTCAGAGCAGAAAAAGACGTAAAAGGAATCCAAATTGGAAAAGAAGAAGTAAAAATTTCACTGTTCGCTGATGACATGATCCTCTACACAGAAAACCCTAAAGACTCTACCAGAAAACTACTAGAGCTAATCAATGAATACAGTAAAGTTGCAGGATATAAAATCAACACACAGAAATCCCTTGCATTCCTATACACTAATAATGAGAAAATAGAAAGAGAAATTGAAGAAACTATTTCATTCACTGTTGCAACAAAAAGAATTAAATACTTAGGAATATATCTACTTAAGGAAACAAAAGACTTGTACATAAAAAACTGTAAAACACTAGTGAAAGTAATCAGAGAGGACACCAATAGATGGAAAAATATACCGTGTTCATGGGTTGGAAGAATAAATATTGTAAAAATGAGTATACTGCCCAAAGTAATTTATACATTCAATGCAATCCCTATTAAGCCTCCAACGATATTTTTCACAGAACTAGAAGAAATAATCTCACAATTTGTATGGAAATACAAAGAACCTCGAATACCAAAGCAATCTTGAGGAAGAAGAATGGAACTGGTGGAATCAACCTGCCGGACTTCAGGCTCTACTACAAAGCCACAGTCATCAAGACAGTATGGTACTGGCATAAAGACAGAAATATAGATCAATGGAACAAAATAGAAAGCCCAGAGATAAATCCACGCACCTATGGACACCTTATCTTTGACAAAGGAGGCAAGAATATAAAATAGAGAAAAGACAGTCTCTTTAACAAGTGGTGCTGAGAAAACTGGTCAGCCTCTTGTAAAAGAATGAAACTAGAACACTGCTTAACACCATACACCAAAATAAACTCAAAATGGATTAGAGAGCTAAATGTAAGACCAGATTTTATAAAACTCCTAGAGGAGAACATAGGCAAAACACTCTACGACATAAATCACAGCAGGATCCTCCAAGAACAACCTCCCAGAATATTGGAAATAAGAACAAAAATAAACATGTGGGACCTAATTAAAATCAAAAGCTTCTGCACAGTAAAGGAAACTATAAGCAAGGTGAAAATACAGCCTTCAGAATGGGAGAAAATAATAGGAAATGAAGCAACTGATAAAGGATTAATCTCCAAAATATACAAGCAGCTCTTGCAGCTCAATTCCAGAAAAATAAATGACCCAATCAAAAAATGGGCCAAAGAACTAAACAGACATTTCTCCAAAGAAAGCATAAAGATGGCTAACAAACATGAAAAAATGCTCAACATCCCTCATAATCAGGGAAATGCAAATCAAAGCTACAATGAGATACCATTTCACACCAGTCAGAATGACTGCTATCCAAAAGTCTACATGCAATAAATGCTGGAGATGGTGTGGAGAGAAGGGAACCCTCTTACACTGTTGGTGGGAAAGCAGAGCAGTGCAGCCACTATGGAGAACAGTGTGGAGATTCCTCAAAAACCTGGAAATAGTACAGCCATATGATCCAGCAATCGCACTCCTGGGCATTCACACCGAGGAAATCAGAATTGAAAGAGACACATGTACTCCAATGTTCATCGCAGCACTGTTTATAACAGCGAGGACATTGAAGCAACCTAGATGTCCATCTGCAGACGAATGGATAAGAAAGCTTTGGTACATATACACAATGGAATATTACTCAGGCATTAAAAAGAATGCCTTTGAATCAGTTCTAATGAGGTGGATGAAACTAGAGCCTATTATGTAGAGTGAATTACGCCAGAAAGAAAAACGCCTATACAGTATACTAACTCATACATATGGAATTTGCTGCTGCTAAGTCACTTCAGTTGTGTCAGACTCTGTGCGACCCCATAGACGGCAGCCCACCAGGCTCCCCTGTCCCTGGGATTCTCCAGGCAAGAACACTGGAGTGGGTTGCCATTTCCTTCTCCAATGTGTGAAAGTGAAGTAGCTCAATCGTGTCCGACTCGTAGCGACCCCATGGACTGCGGCCTACCAGGCTCCTCCATCCATGGGATTTTCTAGGCAAGAGTACTGGAGTGGCTTGTCATTGCCTTCTCCGATATACGGAATTTAGAAAAATGCAAATGATAATCCTGTATACGAGACAGCTAAAGAGACACAGATGTATAGAACAGTCTTCAGGACTCTGTGGGAGAAGGTGAGGGTTGGATGATTTGGGAGAATGGCATTGAAACATGTATATTATCATATGTGAAACAAATCGCCAGTTCACGGTCGATGCATGTTACAGGATGCTCGGGGCTGGTGTGCGGGGATGACCCAGAGGGAGGATAAGGGTAGGAGGGAGGTGGGAAAGGGTTTCTTGAATGGGAACTCATGTACACCCGGGGCGGATTCATGTCAACGTATGGCAAAACCAACCAATATAATATAGTAAAATAATTAGACTCCAATAAAGAAAAAAAAAAAAAAACCTTCCAGTGTCTCTCCATGAAACCTAACATAAAATACAAGTTCTTTATCTTGGACTACAACTATACAATATAGCTTCTTCCTGTATCTACCACCTTGCCCCTCATTAATTATGCTCCAGTTAGATTGGTTCTTCTTACATAGTAAGTTTATTTATGTTTCAGGGACTTTGAAATGGAATAAATAAACATATACGAAATGTGCTGTGTGTGCTAAGTCACTTCAATCACGTCAGACTCTGCATGACCCTATGGTCTGTAGCCCGCCAGGCTCCTCTGTCCATGGGATTCTCCAGGCAAGAATACTGGAGTGGCTGCCATACCCTTCTCCACCGGATCTTCCTGACCCAGGGACTAAACCTGCATCTCTTATGTCTCCTGCACTGGCAGGCGAGTTCTTTACCACTAGCGCCACCTGATTTTGAAATATATATCAAATATATATATATTGATATATAGAAAGAGATACTTATGCTTGGATGATTTTTCCCTCAAATATTTACATAGCTGCCTCTTTCTCATTTTTCTAGTCTCAAGTCAAACACCATTTCTCCACAAAGGGGTTTCCCAACCACCCTGGCTAAAATGGCCACCCTCTGTGTAAGTATGAAAGTTCTTATTATAAATACTAGAAATCTTCTCATTTATTTGCATTTTATGATTTCTCTTTCCCACTGAAATGTAAATTCCTTGAGGACAGGGACCAAGTCTATCTTGAATCCTTATCATAGGGTCTTTAGTACAGAAAGCATCTGTACCATGATAGGTGCTCAATAAAGATTTTTAACAGGCTGATTATGATACTATTATGTCTATGAATACAAATTCAAACACATGATAAATATGCCGAGTGGTTACAAGAGGTCACCAACAGAGGAATAGGAAACACAATTAAGGGTCTTATTCCAATTAAAGAGTAGTCTATGATTTAAAAACTCCAAATCATATATTGACAAACAGATAGACACATTATTTGGTGGCTTGAATTTTCCAGGCCAATGTGATAATATTTCCAATTAGAAGCGATATAATATCCGTGGAAGAAAGAAAGCCTTGGTAGATTACTATGAATTTAAGTTTTCCAAAGTTCTTAACAAACTTGAAGTAAATGTTTATAGGGCAGAATTCCCGAAATAAAAATATATCTATGTAAAATATAATATAAACCACCTCCTCTTTCAATCACCAGTTCAGTTCAGTTCAGTCGCTCAGTCGTGTCCGACTCTTTGCAACCCCATGAATCATAGCACGCCAGGCCTCCCTATCCATCACGAACTCCTAGAGTTCACTCAAAATCATGTCCATCGAATCGGTGATACCATCAAGGCATCTCATTCTCTGTCGTCCCCTTCGCTTCCCGACCAAAATCCTTCCCAGCTTCAGAGTCTTTTCCAGTGAGTCAACTCTTCACATGAGGTGGCCAAAGTATTGCAGTTTCAGCTTTAGCATCAGTCCCTCCAATGAACACCCAGGATTGATCTCCTTTAGAATGGACTGGTTGGATCTCCTTGCAGTACAAGGGACTCGCAAGAGTCTTCTCCAGCACCACAGTTCAAAAGCATCAATTCTTTGGCGATCAGCTTTCCTCACAGTCCAACTCTCACATCCATACGTGACCAATGGAAAAAATATAGACTTGACTAGATGGACCCTTGTTGGCAAAGTAATGTCTCTGCTTTTTAATATGCTATCTAGGTTGGTCATAACTTTCCTTCAAGGGAGTAAGCGTCTTTTAATTTCATGGCTGCAATCAGCATCTGCAGTGATTTTGGAGCCCCCAAAAATAAAGTCTGACACTGTTTCCACTGTTTCCCCATCTATTTCCCATGAAGTGATGGGACCAGATGCCATGATCTTTGTTTTCTGAATGTTGAGCTTCAAGCCAACATTTTCACTCTCCTCTTTCACTTTCATCAAGAAGCTTTTGAATTCCTCTTCACTTTCTGTGATAAGGGTGGTGTCGTCTGCATATCTGAGGTGACTGATATTTCTCCCAGCAATCTTGATTCCAACTTGTGCTTCTTCCAGCACTGCGTTCCTCATGATGTACTCTGCATAGAAGTTAAATAAGCAGGGTGACAATATACAAACTTGACATACACCTTTTCCTATTTGGAACCAGTCTGTTGTTCCATGTCCAGTTCTGACTGTTGCTTCCTGACCTGCATACAGGTTTCTCAAGAGGCAGGTCAGGTGGTCTGGGATTCCCATCTCTTTCAGAATGTTCCACAGTTTATTGTGATCCACACAGTCAAAGGCTTTGGCATAGTCAAAAAAGCAGAAATAGATGCTTTTCTGGAACTCTCTTGCTTTCTCCATGATCCAGCGGATGTTGGCAATTTGATCTCTGGTGCCTCTGCCTTTTCTAAAACCTGTTTAAACATCTGGAATTTCACGGTTCACGTATTGCTGAAGCCTGGCTTGGAGAATTTTGAGCATGATTTTACTAGCGTGTGAGATGAGTGCAATTGTGTGGTAGTTTGAGCATTCTTTGGCATTGCCTTTCTTTGGGATTGGAATGCAGACTGACCTTTTTCCAGTCCTGTGGCCACTGCTGGGTTTTCCAAATTTGCTGGCATCTTGAGTGCAGTACTTTCACAGCATCATCTTTCAGTATGTGAAATAGCTCCACTGGAATTCCATCACCTCCACTAGCTTTGTTCGTAGTGATGCTTTCTAAGACCCACTTGACTTCACATTCCAAGATGTCTGGCTCTAGGTGAGTGATCACACCATCATGTTTATCTTCTTCGTAAAGATCTTTTTTGTACAGTTCTTCTATGTATTCTTGCCACCTCTTCTTATCTTCTGCTTCTGTTAGGTCCATACGATTTCTTTCCTTTATCAAGCCCATCTTTGCATGAAATGTTCCCTTGGTATCTCTAATTTTCTTGAAGAGATCTCTTGTTTTTCCTATTCTGTTGCTGTCCTCTATTTCTTTGCATTGATCACTGAGGAAGGCTTTCTTATCTCTTCTTGCTATTCTTTCGAACTCTGCATTCAGATGCTTATATCTTTCCTTTTCTCCTTTGCTTTTAGCTTCTCTTCTTTTCACAGCTATTTGTAAAGCCTCCTCAGACAGTCATTTTGCTGTTTTGCATTTCTTTTCCATGGGGATGGTCTTGGTCCCTGTCTCCTGTACAGTGTTACGAAGCTCCGTCCATATTTCATCAGGCACTCTGTCTATCAGATCTAGTCCCTTAAATCTATTTCTCACTTCCACTGTATAATCTTACAGGATTTGATTTAGGTCATATCTGAATGGTTCAGTGGTTTTCCCTACTTTCTTCAATTTCAGTCTGAATTTCGCAATAAGGAGTTCATGATCTGAGCCACAGTCAGCTCCTGGTCTTGTTTTTGCTAACTGTACAGATCTTCTCCATCTTTGGCTGCAAAGAATATAATCAATCTGATTTTGGTGTTGACCATCTGGTGATGTCCATATGTACAGTCTTCTCTTGTGTTGTTGGAAGAGGGTGTTTGCTATGACCAGTGCGTTCTCTTGGCAAAACTCTATTAGCCTTTGTCTGCTTCATTCCGTACTCCAAGGCCAAATTTGCCAGTTACTCCAGGTGTTTCTTGACTTCCTACTTTTACATTCCAGTCCCCTAGAATGAAAAAGACATCTTTTTTGGGTGTTAGTTCTAAAAGGTCTTGTAGGTCTTCATAGAACTGTTCAACTTCGGCTTCTTCAGCGTTACTGGTTGGGGCATAGGCTTGGATTACTGTAATATTGAATGGTTTGCCTTGGAAATGAACAGAAATCATTCTGTCGTTTTTAAGATTGCATTCAAGTACTGCATTTCAGACTCTTTTGTTGACCATGATGGCTACTCCATTTCTTCTAAGGGATTCCTGCCCACAGTAGTAGATATAACAGTCATCTGAGTTAAATTCACCCATTGCAGTCCATTTTAATTCACTGATTCCTAGTATGTTGGGAGACGCCAGTCCCAGCGCAACCAACCACATGCAGAAACATGGCCGAGAGGAGCTACCCCATGCCAGAGGTCAGGGCCGGTGGCCACAAGGAGCTACCCCAGTCCAAGAGGCAGTGGTTGCGCTGGCACAGGAGGGCCAAGAGGAGGTACTCCATGTTTAATGTCAGGAGGGGCTGCCTTGAGGAGATACCCCTCATCCAAGGTAAGGTGTAGTGGGTGCACTCTGTTGGAGCCGCCGTGAAGTGATACCCCACGACCAAGGTAAGAGAAACCCAAATAAGACAGTAGGTATTGCGAAGGGGCATCAAAGGGCAGACACACTGAAATCATAATCACAGAAAACTAGTCAAACTGATCACAGGGACCATAGCCCTGTCTAACTCAGTGAAACTAAGCCATGCTGTGGGGGGCCACCCAAGACAGGCGGGTCATGATGGAGATGTCTGACAGCATGTGGTCCACTGGAGAAGGGAATGGCAAGCTACTTCAGTATACTTGCCTTGAGAACCCCATGAACAGTATTAAAAGGCAAAATGATAGGATACTGAATGAGGAGTTCCCCAGGTCGGTATGTGCCCAGTATGCTACTGGAAATCAGTGGAGAAATAAATCCAGAAAGAATGAAGGGATGGAGGCAAAGCACAACCAATACCCAGCTGTGGATATGATTGGTGATAGAAGCAATGTCCGATGCTGTAAGGAGCAATATTGCATAGGAACCTGGAATGTTAGGTCCATGAATCTAGGCAAATTGGAAGTGGTCGAAAAGGAGATGGCAAGAGTGAATGTAGACATTCTAGGAATCAGTGAACTTTCAACCACAGGCTGGTGAAATTGGATGTACCCATTCCCCAAATAAAGACTGTTATATGAACTGAATTATAAAGTATATGATCTCTTTTTGATAGCTTTTCAAAGCCATAATTGATACACAAGAAACTGCACATATTTAATGTACACAATATGATGAGTTTGGACTTTTGCATACACCCATGAGACCATCATCATGAATCAAAGTAGCAGACATATGTATCCCCTCCAAAAGTTTCGTGTCCCTTACATGAGATCTACCCTCTCAAGTCTTTCTTCATTTCACTACATAGTACTGGGGTTTTTGTTCTTGTTCATTTATATTTTATATTCCATGTTTTTTCCTTCTAATTTTATTGAGATATAGTTGATATATAGTGCTGTATATATTTAGAGTGTATAGCATCATTACTTGACTTCCATACATCATGAAGATGATCATATTAAATTTACTGAATATCCATCATCTCATACAGACTCAAAATTAAAGAGATGGAAAAAAACATTCCTTCTGATGAGAACTCTGAAGATTTTCTCTCTTAACAACTTTCATATGTAGTATACAGCAGCATAAGTTATCTTTAGCATGTTGTACATTACATTCTTTGTACTTATTTATCTTTTAACTGAAAGTTTGTACCTTTTGACTGCATTCATCCAATTCCCTCTTCTCCCTATCTTTGTCTCTGGTAACCACAAATCTGAACGCTTTCTCTATGAGTTTGTTTGTTTGTAAGTATAATTGACCTACAGCGCTATGTTAGTTCCCATTACACAACACAGTGATTCAATATTTCTATACATTTCAAAATGATCACCACAAGTCTACTTATTACCTGTCACCATAAAAACATCTGTCAGTTCAGTTGCTCAGTCGTGTCCGACTCTCTGTGACCCCATGAATCACAGCACGCCAGGCCTCCCTGTCCATCACCAACTCCTGGAGTACACTCAAACTCATGTCCACAGAGTCGGTGATACCATCCAGCCATCTCATTCTCTGTCGTCCCTTTCTCCTCCCGCCCACAACCTTTCCCAGCATCAGAGTCTTTTCCAGTGAGTCAACTCGTCGCATGAGGTGGCCAAAGTATTGCAGTTTCAGCTTTAGCATCAGTCCTTCCAATGAACACCCAGGATTGATCTCCTTTAGAATGGACTGGTTGGATCTCCTTGCAGTATAAGGGACTCTCAAGAGTCTTCTCCAACACCACAGTTCAAAAGCATCGATTCTTTGGCGATCAGCTTTCTTCACAGTCCAACTCTCACATCCATACCTGACCGCGGGAAAAACCACTGTCTTGACTAGACGGACCTTGGTTGGCAAAGTAATGTCTCTGCTTTTCAATATTCTATCAAGGTTGGTCATAACTTTCCTTCCAAGGAGCAAGCGCCTTTTAATTTCATGGCTGCAATCAGCATCTGCAGTGATTTTGGAGCCCAAAAAAATAAAGTCTGACACTGTTTCCACTGTTTTTCCATCTATTTCCCATGAAGTGATGGGACCAGATGCCATGATCTTTGTTTTCTGAATGTTGAGCTTCAAGCCAACATTTTCACTCTCCTCTTTCACTTTCATCAAGAGGTTTTTGAGTTCCTCTTCACTTTCTGCCATAAGGGTGGTGTCATCTGCATATCTGAGGTTATTGATATTTCTCCCAGCAATCTTGATTCCAGCTTGTGCTTCTTCCAGCACTGCGTTCCTCATGATGTACTCTGCATATAAGTTAAATAAGCAAGGTGACAATATACAACCTTGACGTACACCTTTTCCTATTTGGAACCAGTCTGTTGTTCCATGTACAGTTCTAACTGTTGCTTCCTGACCTGCATACAGGTTTCTCAAGAGGCAGGTCAGGTTGTCTGGGATTCCCATCTCTTTCAGAATGTTCCACAGTTTATTGTGATCGACACAGTCAAAGGCTTTGGCATAGTCAATGAAGTAGAAATAGATATCCATACAAACATATGACATAGTTATTTAGCATATCTCCGAAACTATATTTTTTATATCTGTGTGTAATTTATTTTGCAACTGGAAATTTGTACCTCTTTATCTCCCTCACCTATTTCTTTCCTCCACCACTCCCACCATACGGTATTGTTAGCTATAAGGACATTCTTGTACAGTAGGTCTCTAGAATTTATTCATCTTACATAAGTGAAACTTTATACCCATTAAATAAATACTCCCCATTTCCCTATCCCTCTAACTGCTGGCAAGCATCGTTTTATTCTCAGTTTCTGTGAGTTGACAATTTTAGATATTGATACAGTCAGTAAAAACAAGACCTGAAGCTGATACTGTGGCTCAGATCATCAGTTCCTTATTGGAAAAGTCAGGTTTAAATTGAAGACAGTAGGGAAAACCACTAGGCCATTGAAATATGACCTAAATAAAATCCTTTATGATTATATAGTGCAGTTGACAACTAGATTCAAGGGATCAGATCTGGTAGACAGAGTGCTTGAAGAAGTGTGGACAGAAAGAGGTTCATAACATTGTATAGGAGGCAGTGACCAAACCATCCCAAAGGGAAAAAATAAAATCAAGAAGGCAAAGTGGTTGCCTGCAGAGACTTTCCAAATATCTCAAGAAAGAAAAAAAGTGAAAGGCAAGGGAGAAAGGGAAAGACATACCCAAATGAATGCAGAGTTCTAGAGAATAGCAAGAAGAGATAAGAAGGCTTTCTTAAATGAACAATGTGAAGAAATAGAAGAAAGAAAGATATTTGGAAAAGGCTAGAGATCTCTTTAAGAAAATTCGAGATATCAAGGGAACATTTCATGCAAAGATGGGCAAAATAAAGGACAGAAACAGTAAGAACCTAATAGAAGTAAAAGAGATCAGAATAGGTGACAAGAATACACAGAAGAACTATATAAGAAAAGTTTTAATGACCCAGATAACCATGATGGTTAATATTCAGGAAATCAGTCCTGAATATTTATTGGAAGGACTGATGCTGAAGCTGAATCTCCAACATTTTAGCCACCTGACACAAAGAACCAACTCATTGGAAAAGATCCTGAAAGACTGAAGGCAGGATAAGGGGACGACAAAGGATGAGATAGTTGGATGGCATCACTGACTCCATGGACATAAGTTTAAGGAAGCTCCGGGAGTTGTTGGACAGAGAAGCCTGGCATGCTGCAGTCCATGGGGTTGCAAAGAGTCAGACACGACTGAGCAACTGAACTGAACTGAACCATGATGGTGTGGTCACTCACCTAGGACCAGACATCTTGAGTGTGAAGTCAAGTGGGTTTTAGGAGGCATTGCTATGAACAAAGCTAGAAGAGGTGATGAAATTTCAGATGAGCTATTTAAAATCCTAAAAGATAATGCTGTTAAAGTTCTGAACTGAATATGTCAGCAAATCTGGAAAACTCAGCAGTGGCCACAGGACTAGAAAAGGTCAGCTTTCATTCCAAACCCAAAGAAAGGCAATGCTAAAGCAAGTTCAAACTACTGGACAATTGTGTTTATTTCACATGTTAGCAAGGTTGTGCTCAACATCCTTCAAGCTAAGTTTCCGCAGTACGTGAACCGAGAACTTCCAGATGTACAAGCAGCATTTAGGAAAAGCAGAGGAACCAGAGATCAAATTGCCAACATTGGTTTGATCATGGAGAAAGCAGGATAATTTCAGAAAACAATTTACTTCTGCTTCATTGACTATGCTAAAGCCTTTGACTGTGTGGATCACAACAAATTGTAGAAAATTCTTAAAGAGACTGGAGTACCACACCACTTTACCTGTCTCCTGAGAAACTTGTATGCGGGTCAAGAAGCAACAGCTAGAACCAGACATGGAACAACAGACTGGTTCCAAACTGGGAAAGAAGCACAATGCTGTATACTGTCACCCTGCTTATTTAACTTCTATGCAGAATACATCATGTGAAATACCTGGTTGGATGAATCACAAGCTGGAATCCAGATTGTCAGGAGAAATATCAACAACCTCAGATATACAGATGATACCAGTGTAATGGCATAAAGTGAAGAGGAACCAAAGAGTCTCTTGATGAGGGTCAAAGAGCAGAGTGAAAAAGCTGGCTTAAAACTCAATATTCAAAGAACGAAGAACATGGTATCTGGCCCCATCACTTCATGGCAAATATTAGAAAAGAATAAAGTGGAAGCATTGATAGATTTTCCTTTCTTGGACTCCAAAATCACTGCAGACTATTTCTGCAGAAATGAAATTAAAAGATGCTTGCTCCTTGGAAGGAGTGCTACAACACATTTAGACAGCATATTAAAAAACAGAGAGATCACTTTGCTGACAAAGGTCTATATAATCAAAGCTATGGTTTTTCCAGTCGTCATATATGGATGTGAGAGTTGGAACATAAAGAAGGCTGAGTGCTGAAAAATTAATGCTTTTGAGTTGTGGTGCTGGAGAAGCATCTCGAATGTCCCTTGCAAAGAGATCAAACCACATCAATCCTAGGAAATCAACCCTGAATATTCATTGGAAGTTCTGTTGCTGAAGCTGAAGCTCCAGTACTTTGGCCACGTGATGCAGAGAGTTGACTCACTGGAAAAGACCCTGAGGCTGGGAAAGACTGAAGTCAAAAGGAGAAAGGGGTGGCAGAGGATGAGATAGTTACATAGCATCACTGACTAAATGGACATGAATATAGGCAAACTCTGGGAGACAGTGAAACACAGAGGAGCCTGGCGTGCTACAGTCCATGCAGTCACAAACAGTAGAACATAACTTAGTGTCTGAACAACAGCAACGAGTTCGTACAAATGGAACCGTTAGTCTTGGCAATGATTTCTTAGCTATGACACTAAGAGCACAGGCAATAAAACCAAAAATAGACAAAAGGAACAATATCAAACTAAAAGGTTTCTGCACAGCGAAAGAACTAATCAACAAAATGAAAAGGCAATCGATGGAATGAAAGAAAACATCTGCAAGCCATATAAATGATGAGGAGCTAATATCTGAAATAAACTCCTATAATTCAAAAGTCCAAATAACTCGACTAAAAATGTGGCAAAGGACTTGAATAGGCATTTCTCCAACGAAGATGTGCAGATGGATAACAGGTACATGAAATGGTGTGCACCATCACCAGTCAGTCAGTCAGTCAGTTCAGTTCAGTCGCTCAGTCGTGTCCGACTCTCCGCGACCCCATGAATCACAGCACGCCAGGCCTCCCTGTCCATCACCAACTCCCGGAGTACACTCAAACTCATGTCCACAGATTCGGTGATGCCATCCAGCCATCTCATTCTCTGTCGTCCCCTTCTCCTCCCGCCCCCAACCTTTCCCAGCATCAGAGTCTTTTCCAGTGAGTCAACTCGTCTCATGAGGTGGCCAAAGTATTGGAGTTTCAGCTTTAGCATCAGTCCCTCCAATGAACATCCAGGATTGATCTCCTTTAGAATGGACTGGTTGGATCTCCTTGCAGTATAAGGGACTCTCAAGAGTCTTCTCCAACACCACAGTTCAAAAGCATAGATTCTTCGGCGATCAGCTTTCTTCACAGTCCAACTCTCACATCCATACATGACCACGGGAAAAACCATTGCCTTGACTAGACGGACCTTGGTCGGCAAAGTAATGTCTCTGCTTTTTAATATACTATCAAGGTTGGTCATAACTTTCCTTCCAAGGAGCAAGCGTCTTTTAATTTCATGGCTGCGCACCATCACCAGTCATCTGGAAAATGCCAATCAAAACCTCACACCTCTTAGGATATGCTAAATAAAAATGAAAAGTAAGTGCTGGCAAAGGTGTAGAGAACTTGGAACTCTTGTACTCTATTGGTATGCATGTAAAATGCTAGATCAGCTATAGAAAACAGTAAAAGTAGGTTCCTCTAAAAATTAAAAATACGATCCAGCTGTATACCCACCTCTGGGTATATAGTCAGAAGAATTGACGTCAGGCTATCAAAGAGATGCTTTCCCATGTATATTGCCATATCGGCAACAATCATGATATGTAAACAACTTATGTGTCCACTGACAGATGAATGGATCAAAAAGTATGCTATATACATACAATAGAACATTATGTAGCCTTGAAAAATAAGGATATCCTGCCAGTTGTGACAACATGGATAATTCTGGAAGACATCATGCTAAGTGAAATAAACTAGTAACAGAAAGACAAATACTATAGGCATACAATCTTTAAATTATCTCCTTCCTTTTACCCAGTCACTTCCTAAATGCATGCATGCTTAGTTGCTTCAATCGCGCCTGACTCTTTGTGACCCCATGGACTCTAGCCCATCAGGCTCCTCTGTCCATAGGATTTCCCGGACAAGAATACTGGAGTGTGCTATCATGCCCTCCTCCAGGGGATCTTCCAGATGCAGGGATCAAACCCACGTCTCCAGCAGCTTCTGCATTGCAAGTAGATTCTTTACCGTTGAGCCACTGGGGAAGCCCCCATTCCCTAAGTATTCTTTAGCTAAATATCTTCAGTATTAGTTTGGTAGGGCTGCTTCAACAAAGTGTCCCAAACCGGGCGGTAAAACAACAAACGAGTAGTCTCTTAACTCTTCAGGAGTTCAGAAATCTGACCAAGGTGTGGGCAGGACTGATTCTAGCGTCTCTGAGGGAGAATCTGTCCCACGCTCCTCTCCTAGTTTCTGGTGGTTGATGCAATCCTTGGCATTTCTTGACTTATATTTACATCACTCCAATCTCTTCCTCTGTCCTCACAAAGCCGTCTCCCCTGTTCCCGTGTCAGTCTTTAAATCTCTCTCCCATTACAAAGGCACTAGTCATGGGGTTCAGGTCTCACTCTAATCCAGTATGATTTCATCTTATCCTGACTAAATCTACAAAGATCCTATTTCCAAATAAAGTCACATTACAGGTACTACGAGTTAGAACTTCATTATTCTTTTTTTGGGGGGAGGGTTTAACCGAACCCATAACACTGATTTAGCTCTGATACAGTAGCTTGTAATTCACACTATTATTATGCATATGGTATCCTAAGCTTCAGGTTTAACAAGGTATGAGTCTGCATCTTATACGTTTGAATTTGTAAGCTTATTTTTCTTTAAAAAGGATATTTTAAGCCTCCAGATAATGTATTTCAAACATAGAAAATCCCAAAATTCCTATTTCTAATAGAAGCATGCTATTTTTGGTAATTTTTATTTTGGCTTTTTGCCTTGTATTTCAAAGAGAGACAACCATCTGTCTAACTCAGTTAAAAAGTATCTTGGCAAATAAAGAATACTACTGACATGGAATATGAGATTTGGGGGGTAAAATTCATTAAAATTTAATTATTGTTTCTAAAGATTGACAGAAGTAGCTGCCACTGATTGGTGCCACTTTGAATGTTGCCAAGTACTGAGGCAACTTTCAGGGTATTCTTCTCTGCTAATGAAATAAAGTTAGTATCATTATAAAGTAAAGAGTCTAGAAGGAATATATGGAATTATCACTCTATTACTGGACCTAGTTCTAAGCGAATACCTTTCAGCCCTTGTTTTAAAGAAATCATTCAGTTCAGTTCAGTTCAGAAAGAAATCATTAGCTCATGTAAATAAAAGTATAATTTGTGGTATCCTCTTATTTTTCTCATGTAATGTTCTGTGGTAGGGTAGTGAGAGTTTTTCAGTTCTTCAATGATCACAAATAGATAATAGTAATGATACCATGCCACCACTCTGTTTAATACTTTACAGTCGTATAAAGAAGGATGACTTTATGGAATTGCTTATTATGTGAGCTGTGAGTTGAGAATATATGGTTACAGTCCATTTAATGAAGCTCTCCTAAAAACCAAAAGCCCGGAAAACCTGAAACGTAAAAATTCCTTTCTGCAAAATCAAATGCTTTTTCACCATTCCAGTGTTTTAAGTATTATTTCACTCTTAAATCTCTGAGAAAAGCAAACCCATGTATGCTATTCATAAAACTTATGAGCAAGCTGTTGTTTTTAATAAAACACAAGTCATTTGCACCTATAATAAGCAGATGTAACCTCTTTTGCTCTCCTAAAATAGAGTTGTTTGTATTTATGAATGGTCCTAATCAGGTAAATAGAGTTTTAATTGGCTCTTTATCAACCTTAATCAGAAAAATTATTCTGTCATTCATTAGTTGAGGTCTGAATTTTAAGATCTGAATCATAATGGGTAACAAAGTAAATTTTCTAAATCCTTTTCCATGCAAATTTCAAATTCAGGAATATCCATAACAAAATTTTATCATTGGCAAGATTGAGATTACTTTTGGGAATCACAGAATTCAAAACTATAAGAGACCTTTGGCAACACTGAGTTATTGGCAGAGCTAGGACAAGACCCTAGGTTTCCTGTTTTCCCATTTTAGTGTTTTCTCTACTGCTGAAGGTCTTCCCCAGTGACTCAGTGGTAAAGAATCCACTTGTCATTGCAGGAGATGCAGGTCTGATCCCTAGGCTGGGAAAATCCCCTGGAGAAGGAAATGGCAACCCACTCCAGTATTCTTGCATGGGAAATCCCACGGACAGAGGAGCCTGGTAGGCTACAGTCCATGGGGTCGCAAAAGAGTCAGACACAACTTAAAAGCTAAAAAACAACAACTAATGCTGAGCACTACTTCTCCAAATAACCAATGATTTATGTGCATCATCAAAGGCTCAAAGAAATCTAATTTGGTTCAACTGGTTGCAATAGATATTTTAAATCGCCACTTATAAAAAAGACCTAAATAACATCATTTATAAAATAATCACGCACTCCAAATCCCTTATCAAAAATAATTCAGTGTTTTGATCTGGTATTTTAAAAAAGTGTTCCCTTTTTAACTATACCTTTGATCAGCCTTTTTTTTTTTTTTGACTAATCAGCATATTCCTGGGATACTTTTCAGAAAGTAAGTATGATGTTTTCCAAACGTGCTAATTGAATAGAATTTTCTGTTTTGATATGTGTGTTTGGTTGTGGTATGCTTACAATAAGCAGCTTTCAGGATAGATTAAAGCCTTTCATTTCAATTTAATTATTAATTAATCTCAATAGACAATTATTGCCTTGTGTACCACAGAAAAATAGAGATCATCCTTTAATTATTGATTCATCTGATAGTAGTTCACCAGCTGTACTACCTTAACAGATCAACATTTCTGTTGATAAATTTTCAGCTTGCTTTGCTTTCCTTGTCAAAAGGAGAAATATTAAAGCCATCTGTCAAACTCAAAATCTCAGTTTTCTCCTACTGATCATTCTGAGCAAAATTATCAGGCACAAAGTCCTCTGCTCCTTGCAGGTATGAAGACATCCCTCTAAGGGCTTATAATGGCACTGAGTTTCTGGATTAATCAAGATGATTATTTTTACTTTTACTGAAGAACAATAGGACAGAAGTAGATTAATCAATGCATATGTTTAATTTTATAAATTATTTTCATTCCACATTGGGAAAACTCCCCCACAGTGACTACTACATTTATTTTAGTGTTAATTCTGTCAATACATGAAAAATCTTTCCTGTGTAATTTGACAAATTTAAACTAAGAAAATAAAATCTGCTTTAAGTATTTTCTCCATTATACATGGAGAGAGATGGTACAGCAGAGTTCTCTGTTTTATGAACCTTTGCCAAGGTTACCAATGCAGAGTTCTCATTTTGATCAGTTGGTTCACTTATTGACAAGTCCACAATAACTAAAAATTTCTTCTAATCGTTTTCTAAAAATAATGCCTATGATATGTTAAATACAGAGTTGGCTGTCATAAAGTAAAACCTTGAATACTAGTTGCTTAAATAAGAGAGATTTATTTTTCTTTCACATCAGACTTGGGTCAGTTCAGTTCAGTCGCTCAGTCGTGTCCAACTCTTTGCATCCCCATGAATCAAAGCAGACCAGGCCTCCCTGTCCATCACCAACTCCCGGAGTTCACCCAAACTCATGTCCATTGAGTCGGTGATGCTATCCAGCCATCTCATCCTCTGTCATCCCTTTCTCCTCCTGCCCCCAATCCCTCCCAGCAACAGAGTCTTTTCCAATGAGTCAACTCTTCGCATGAGGTGGTCTAAGTATTGGAGTTTCAACTTTAGCATCAGTCCTTCCAATGAATACCCAGGACTTATCTCCTTTAGAATGGACTGGTTGGATTTCCGTGCAGTCCAAGGGACTCTCAAGAGTCTTCTCCAACATCACAGTTCAAAAGCATCAATTCTTCGGCGATCAGCTTTCTTCACAGTCCAACTTTCTCATCCATCCATGACCACTGGAAAAACCATAACCTTTACTAGATGGACCTTTGTTGGCAAATTAATGTCTCTGTTTTTTAATATGCTATCTAAGTTGGTCATAACTTTCCTTCCATGGAGTAAGCGCCTTTTAATTTCATGGCTGCAATCACCATCTGCAGTGATTTTGGAGCCCAAAAAAATAAAGTGTGACACTGTTTCCCCATCTATTTCCCATAAAGTGATGGGACCAGATTCCATGATGTTAGTTTTCTGAATGTTGAGCGCACCAGCTGCAACGGACCACGCAGAAGCATGTCTGAGAGGAGCTACCCCTCGCCCAAGGTCAGGGGCGGTGGCCAAGAGGAGATACCCCACGTCTGAGGTCAGTGTCAGTGGCCGAGAGGAGGTACCCCACATCTGACGTCAAGGGCAGAGGCTGAGAGGAGCAAACTGACGTCCAAGTAGCGGGACCTTCGTGGGCACAGGAGGACTGAGAGGAGCTACTTCACATTCAAGGTAAGGAGGAGTGGCTGTGAGGAGATACACCTCGTCCAAGGTAAAGAGCAGTGGCTATGCTTTGCTGGAGCAGCCATGAAGAGATACCCCACGACCAAGGTAACAGAAACCCAAGTTAAGACGGTAGGTATTGCGAGAGGGCAGACACATTGAAATCATTATCACAGAAAACTAGTCAGTCTGATCACACGGACTACAGCCTTGTCTAACTCAATGAAACTAAGTCAAGCCTTGTGGAGCCACAGAAGACGGGTGGGTCATGGTGGAGAGGTCTGACAGAGTGTGGTTCACCGGAGAAGGGGATGGCAAACCACTTCAGTATTCTTGCCTTGAGAGCCCCATGAACTATATGAAAAGGCCAAATAATAGGATACTGAATGAGGAACTCCCCGGGTCAGTAGGTGCCCAATATGCTACTGGAGATCAGTGGAGAAATAAATCCAGAAAGAATGAAGGGATGGAGCCAAAGCAAAACCAATACCCAGTTGTGGATGTGACCAGTGATAAAAGCAAGGTCCAATGCTGTAAAGAGCAATATTTCATAGAAACCTGAAATGTTAGGTCCATGAATCAAGGCAAATTGGAAGTGGTCAAACAGGAGATGGCAAGAGTGAACATAGACATTCTAGGAATCAGTGAACTAAAATGGACTGGAATGGGTGAATTTAACTCAGATGACCATTATATCTACCACTGTGAGCAGGAATCCCTTAGAAGAAATGGAGTAGCCATCATGGTCAACAAAAGAGTCTGAAATGAAGTACTTGGATACAATCTCAAAAACGACAGTATGATGTTTGTTCCCAAGGCAAACCATTCAATATTACAGTAATCCA
Organism: Moschus berezovskii; assembly: GCF_049115385.1. Lineage (NCBI taxonomy): Eukaryota > Metazoa > Chordata > Mammalia > Artiodactyla > Moschidae > Moschus > Moschus berezovskii. The sequence goes on along the minus strand of NC_142488.1, from coordinate 84,039,312 downwards.
GGCCTATGCCCCAACCAGCAACCCTGAAGAAGCCAAAGTTGAATGGTTCTATGAAGACCTACAAGACCTTTTATAACTAACACCCCAAAAAAGATGTTCTTTTCATTATATGGGACTGGAATGCAAAAGTTGGAAGTCAAGAAACACCTGGAGTAACAGGCAAATTTGGCCTTGGAGCACGGAATGAAGCAGGGCAAAGGCTAATAGAGTTTTGCCAGGAAAACGCACTGGTCATAGCAAACACCCTCTCCCAACAACACAAGAGAACACTCTACTCATGGACATCACCAGATGGTCAACACCGAAATCAGATTGATTATATTTTTTGCAGCCAAAGATGGAGAAGCTCTATAGAGTCAGCAAAAACAAGACCAGGAGCTGATTGTGGCTCAGATCATGAACTCCTTTTTGCCAAATTCAGACTTAAACTGAAGAAAGTATGGAAAACCACTAGGCCATTCAGATATGACCTAAATCAAATCCCTTATGATTATACAGGGGAAGTGAGAAATAGATTTAAGGGACTAGATCTGATAGATAGAGTGCCTGATGAACTATGGACGGAGGTTCCTGACATTGTACAGAACTTGGGTAGGCAGTTTCAAAATCAGCAGGGATCCTGGTTCCTTCAGGCATACTGATCAGATATCATCAATACATAGTTGACATCTCCTTGTACAGGAAAATCTTATAGCTCCTGTTATCATGTTTACATTCCAGCCTAAAGGAAGGACATAAAGACACAAGACAGGAAATTTCCCTTTCTTTTAAATGAATGGTCTATACATGAGACACATCACTTTACTTTCCATTGGCCAAAGTCCGGTCACATGCTTAGACTTACATAACTATCGCAGAACCCATGAAATGTAGTCTTTGGCATTTATGTTGATCATGTGCCCAACATAAATTCTATTCTTATATATGAAAGTGAGAATGAATATTCAGGGGTCAATTAGCAATCTCCACCACCGTACTAGTTGGGAAAATGAAAATTAATATTAAGCCAATGATTCCTTTCAGTTGTATAGCACTTTTTTCTGAGTTCTTTCAATTATCTTACTTTAGCCTCACTTTAGTGATTTCTTCATGATTTACACTAAAACCTGGAAAGAAAGGAGAATCAAATAATTAAAAGTGGCAATTAATACAAATAAAATTAGTATTACATTTTGATTTGAATGTTCTGGCTCTTTGATGCTTAAAACATCAAGGACAACAATAATGAAATATCATTAAGCTTCAAATACACTAAGACATTTCACACCTACAGAGAGATGTGCTCATGCTGCTCTTTCTGCCTGCAAGGGTCTTTTCTTGCTTGCCTGCCAAACATGCATGCAAATCTGAAGATTCATCTTCAGTGTTATCTCCTCCATAACTTCAGAAAAAGACTTTCCAACTAACCTAGGCAAAATTGACAATAACATCTATTATGTTCTCACTCTATCTTAAATAAGTCATAATGTATTGTACCTTTTGTTTTATATATCTGTCTCCTCTTGAGAATCTGCCTTAGCAGCAAGAAACTCTTTCCTGGAAATGCCTGGGGGTTTATAGTGCAAAATCTCAGACTACTGTCACAAGGTGAAATAACTCTGTGGTATCATTCATGTTCCTGGGATTTCCACTTGGAACAAGCTAGACTACACATCTTTGCCATGGATCTTCCTCCACTGTAAGTCATTTTCCTCACTCCATTAAAGGATTTACTGGAAAGTGATCTCTCAATAAATCACTTTCTCTAAAATAACATTTCCGGCTGTCTTCTATGAAATGAGAACTAATAGAGTTGGTATCACAAGAGGCTGTATAAAAGCATCTCAGTGGCTACCTGGCAAGTAGTAGTCATTAGTAGTGGTAGGCAAAATGCAGATATGCACTAGCTTTTGTAAAGTCTCTGGTGTTTGAAAAATATAGAGAGCTTAGTAACTATTCAGACTGGTTTTGGATGGCTGTTGCTAAGCACCACTGATGCTTTGAAGAAAGCAAATGACAGGCTAAGATCACTTAATTACCAATGTCAAGTAATGTCTGACCATCAGAGGGCCTACTTAGAAGCATTTTGAAAAGACCTTAATCCCCTTAGAAGAAATGGAGTAGCCATTATAGTCAACAAAATAGTCTGAAATGCAGTACTTGAATGCAATCTCTGAAACAACAGAATGATCTCTGTTCGTTTCCAGGGCAAACCAGTCAATATTACAGCAAGTCTATGCCCCAACCAGTAACGCTGAAGAAGCTGAAGTTGAATGGGTCTATGAAGACCTATAAGACCTTCTAGAACTAACACACCAAAAAGATGTTCTTTTCATTATAGGGGAGTGGAATGCAAAAGTAGGAAGCCAAGAAACACCTGGAGTAACAGGCAAATTTGGCCATGGTGTACAGAATGAAACAGGGCAAAGGATAACACAGTTATGCCAAGAGAATGCACTGGTCATAGCAAGCACCCTCTTCCAACAACACAAGAGAAGACTTTACACATGGAGGTCACCAGATGGTCAATACCAAGATCAGATTAATTATATTATTTTGCAGCCAAAGATGGAGAAGCTCTATAGAGTCAGCAAAAACAAGACTGGGAGCTGACTATGGCTCAGATCATGAACTCCTTATTGCCAAATTCAGATGTAAATTGAAGAAAGTGGGGAAAGCCACTAGACCATTCAGGGATGACCTAAATCAAATCCCTTATGATTATACAATGGAAGTGTGAAATAGATTTAGGGAACTAGATCTGATAGACAGAGTGCCTGATGAACTATGGATGGAAGTTCATGACATTGTAAAGGAGAAAGGGATCAAGACCATCCCCAAGAAAAAAAAATGCAAAAAAGCAAAATGTCCATCTGAGGAGACCTTACAAATGGCTGTGAAAAGAAGGGACACAAAAAGGAAAGGAGAAAAGGAAAGATAAACCCATTTGAATGCAGACTTATGAAGAATAACAAGGAGAGATAAGAAAGCTTTCCTCAGTGATCAATGCAAAGATTTAGAGGAAAACAATAGAATGTGAAAGACTAGAAATCTCTTCAAGAGAAATCTCAAAATTAGAGATACCAAGGGAACATTTCATGCAAAGATGGGCTCAATAAAGGACAGAAATGGCATGGACCTAACAGAAGCAGAAGATATTAAGAAGAGGTGGCAATAATACACAGAACTGTACAAAAAATATCTTCATGACCCAGATAGTCATGATGGTGTGATCACTCACACTCATCTAGGTCCAGACATCTTGGAATGTGAAGTCAAGTGGGCCTTAGGAAGCATCACTATGAACAAAGCTAGTGGAGGTGATGGATTTCCAGATGAGCTATTTAAAATCCTAAAAGATGACTCTGTGAAAGTGCTGTACTCAATATGCCAGCAAATTTGGAACACTCAGCAGTGGCCACAGGACTGGAAAAGGTCAGTTTTTATTCCAATCCCAAAGAAAGGCAATGACAAAGAATGTTAAAACTACCGCACAATTGCACTCATCTCACATGCAAGTAAAATAATGCTCAAAATTCTCGAAGCCAGGCTTCAGCAATATGTGAACCGTGAACTTCAAGATGTATAAGATGGTCTTAGAAAAGGCAGTGGTACCAGAGATCAAATTGCCAACATCCTCTGGATCATGGAAAAAGCAAGAGAGTTCCAGAAAAACATCTATTTCTGCTTTATTGACTGCCAAAGTCTTTGACTGTGTGGATCACAATAAACTGTGGAACATTCTGGAAGAGATGGGAATACCAGACCACCTGACCTGCCTATTGAGAAACCTGTATGCAGGTCAGGAAACAGTTAGAACTTGACACGGAACAACAGACCGGTTCCAAGTAAGAAAAGGAGAACGTCAAGGCTGTATATTGTCACCCTGCTTATTTGACTCATATGCAGAGTGCATCAAGAGAAACGCTGGGCTGGAAGAAGAACAAGCTGGAATCAAGATTGCCGGGAGAAATATCAATAACCTCAGATATGCAGATGACACCACTTTTATGGCATAAAGTGAAGAACTAAAGAGCCTCTTGATGAAAGTGAAAGTGGAGAGTGAAAACGTTGGCTTAAAGCTCAACATTCACAAAATAATATCATGGCATCCAGCCCCATCACTTCATGGCAAATATATGGGAAAACACTGGAAACAGTGACTGACGTAATATTTTTGGGCTCCAAAATCACTGCAGATAATGATTGCAGCCTTGAAATTAAAAGACGCTTACTCCTTGGAATGAAAGCTTTGAGAAACCTAGACAGCATATTAAAAAACAGAGACATTACTTTGCCAACAAAGGCCCGTCTAGTCAAGGCTATGGTGTTTCCAGTAGTCATGTGTGGATGTGAGAGTTGGACTATAATGAAAGCTGATCACTGAAGAATTGGGGTTTTTTTGTTTGTTTGTTTATTTTTTTAAATTTATTTTTATTTTTTTTTATTGGAGGCTAATGGATGGCATCACCGACTCTGTGGACATGAGTTTGAGTGAACTCCGGGAGTTGGTATGGAGAGGGAGGCCTGGCGTGCTGTGATTCATGGGGTCGTGGAGAGTCGGACACGACTGAGCGACTGAACTGAACTGAATTATTTTTTTTTTCCAATTTTATTTATTTATTTTTTTCAAGTTGAACAGACTAAATTTCTTTAAACAAACTTACTTATACTCCAGAGTCCTTTAAAAACTTAATAGCATTTATACATTGAAGGTATTTGATTTTCTTGTAACTAGCACTTGAAATGCAACAAGCATTTGAAGCAACAAGCATTTGACCCAACAAGTAAAACTTTCTACAGTTCATAACTTTTATAAATAAAATAAATTAAATGTACAGTGAATAAGTTCTCTGAAATATTTCAATATTTCTGCAGGTTTAGTAACATCGTAAAATACATTTCAATTTCAACTAAAATTCACAATTCTAAAAACCTGTTAGGCATTTTTAGGCATTTTAAGTTGGAAATGAAGACCAATGTTACATCGTAATATGCCAATTACAAATAGTACTTCAAATAGCAAAGACTACAGTTTGTCGCAAACTTTAAAAACTATTCATGAACTCAACACTGAACTATTGATGGCTATGAGAATTGTTTCCTAGCCTTTTTGAAAATTTCAACCCATTTACGTTTAAGGTAATTATTGATAAGTATGATCCCGTAGCCATTTTCTTTATTGCTTTGGGTTCAAGTTTATACACTCTTTCTGTGTTTCCTGTCTAGAGAAGATCCTTTAGCATTTGTTGGAGAGCTGGTTTGGTGATGCTGAATTCCCTCAGCTTCTGCTTGTCTGTAAAGCTTTTGATTTCTCCTTCATATTTGAATGAGATCCTTGCTGGGTATAGTAATCTGGGCTGTAGGGTATTTTCTTTCATCACTTTAAGTATGTCTTGCCACTCCCTTCTGGCCTGAAGAGTTTCTGTTGAAAGATCAGCTGTTATCCTTATGGGAATCCCCTTATCTGTTATTTGCTGCTTTTCCCTTGCTGCTTTTAATATTTGTTCTTTGTGTTTGATCTTTGTTAATTTGATTAATATGTGTCTTGGAGTATTTCGCCTTGGGTTTATCCTGTTGGGGACTCTGGGTTTCTTGGACTTGGGTGATTATTTTTTTCCCCATTTTAGGGAAGTTTTCAACTATTATCTCCTCAAGTATTCTCTCATGGTTTTTCTTTTTGTCTTCTTCTTCTGGGACTCCTATGATTCGAATGTTGGAGCGTTTAACATTGTCCCAGAGGTCTCTAATATTGTCCTCATTTCTTTTAATTCGTTTTTCTTTTTTCCTCTCTGTTTCATTTATTTCTACAATTCTATCTTCTAGTTCGCTTATCCTGTTTTCTGCCTCTGTTATTCTACTGTTTGTTCCCTCCAGAGTGTTTCTGATCTCATCTATTGCATTATTCATTGTATATTGACTCTTTTTTATTTCTTCTAAGTCCTTATTAAATCTTTCTTCCATCTTCTCAATCCTTTTCTCCAGGTTATTTATCTGTAACTCCATTTTGCTTTCAAGATTTTGAATCATTTTCACCATCAAAATTTGAAATTCTTTATCAGGTAAATTCCCTATATCTTCTTTTGTTTGTGTTGGTGGGCAATTATTTTGTTCTTTTACTTGCTGGGTATTTCTCTGCCTCTTCATCTTATATTGCTTTGCTTGGGGTGGCCTTTTCCTCTTCTTGCAGTTTGTGGAGTTCTCTTTATTATGTAGTTTCTACGCTGTGTGTGGGGTTGGACGGGTGACTTGTCCGGGTTCCCTGGTTAGGGAAGCATGTGTCTGTGTTCTGGTGGGTGGAGCTGGATTTCTTCTCTCTCCTTTAGAAGACAATGGGCTGCTTTTCTGGGAGCCTGATGTCCTCTGCCAGTATTCAGAAGTTGTTTTGTGGACTTTACTCCGCGTTCAAATGTTCTTTTGATGAATTTGTGGGGGAGAAAGTGATCTCGCCGTCTTATCCCTCCGCCATCTTGTTCCTTCCTCCCCAGAACACTGGATTCTTATATTCCACTTGGTCGTGGAGTATCTCTTCCCAGCTGCTCCAGCAAGGTGCAGCCGCTGTACCTTACCTTGGACGAGGGGTATCTCCTCAAGGCCACGCCTCCTGCTTTGAATGTAGATCAGCTCCCCCCAGCCCTCCGGTGCCCAAGCAGCCACCGCCTCCTGAACGTGGTACAGCTCCTCTCGGCCACCACCCTAACCCTGGGCGCGGGGTAGCTCATCTCAGCCATGATTCTGCACATGGTCGGTTGCGCCGGAGCCGGGCGTCTCCCGCGTCTGCGCCGCCAGAGCCGGCGTCTCCCGCGTCTGCACCTGCGCCGCTGGAGCCGGGCGTCTCCCGCGTCTGCGCCTCTGAACTGAATTATTTTACAATAATATATTGGTTGGTTTTGCCATACATTGACATGAATCCCCCCCCCCCCCCGTGTATACATGAGTTCACTGTGGTGCTTGAGAAGACTGTTGAGATTCCCTTGACCTGCAAGGAGATCCAACCAGTCCATCCTAAAGGAGATCAGTCCTGGGTGTTCATTGGTAGGACTGATGTTGAAGCTGAAACTCCAACAATTTGTCCACCTAATGTGAAGAGCTGAGTGGTATGAAAAGACCTTGATGCTGGGAAAGATTGAGGGCAGGAGGAGAAGGGAACGACAGAGGTTGAGATGGTTGGATGGCATCACCGACTCAATGGACATGGGTTTGGGTAGACTCCGGCAGTTGGTGATGGACAGGGAGGCCTGGCATGCTGAGGTTCATGGTGTCGCAAAGAGTAGGACATGACTGAGTGACTGAACTGAACTGATAATCTCCTATAGTTGAAATGCAGACTGACATAAGATTTGATCATAAGAGACTGAGCATCAGAGCAGGCTGAATTCTCAGTCTAGAGAAGTCTCCTATGCCAAAGGTCGTCATAGAGAAGGAATGGGTATTTAACACATTTTGATTGAGAATATCTGGGTAGATTAACCTGATCAACTTGACCTCCCAGATTCCCCTTAACCATCTGGACCTGAAAAATGCCCTCAGTCTTTGTTAGAAGAGAGAAGGTCCCTTATTTGAAGACTGTGAAGAAGGCTCAAATGAGGAAAATGTATTGTAAGACAGTGCTGGCTCCTCTCAGAATCTAGGCCTCTCTCCACTTCTGGACTCCAGACCAACAACCAGAGTCATGGCTTTGCCTGACCCTACTGGGGAAATGCTATGTCTATCAAGGGAGTAGATGGTCTGGACACCAAATGAGCTGAAGGACCTGGCTAACATGGAATAGGAAGAACTGGGAGAGAATATCTGGGACTAGAACTTCAGGGTGTTGTATAGATGGTCACAAAATGAAAATGGATAGATGAAAGTCTGTTATATTGTGACAATTTCTGTTGCAAGGACCCTGTTTAGTGGTTCTGATACATTACTGGGATGGATCTTGTAGGCTCAGTAAAAATGGCAGGTAACATTAAATGAAGTAGAGAGAACCAGTGGGAGAGAGAAGAAAGTGACACAAGGAAAGGATTGGAAATTCATGCACTAAAAAACGTTAGTAGCATCTACTTCCAGCTGATAAGGTTATTTATGAAGTTTAACAGTTCTCAGATTATTATTTCAAACAAGCATACATCAGTATTTTTACAGGCACTAGAGATGCAAAATTTATCTGCTTTCATGAAACTTAAAGTCTACTGCAAAGGAAGGACTGAGCAAGAGTAGCCTAAAAAGAAGCTAGGTCTTGATTCAGTAGAGTAGAATGGGGGAAGGGGTAGGGTTTTCACAACAACTTGATCTTTCAGGTTTTTATTCTCCTGGCCTTTACCTAATCTCCCTCTCTCTCCCCACCGTGTGTGTGTGTGTGTGTGTGTGTGTGTGTGTGTGTGTGTGTGAAAGCCCTGTGTGACTCTTGAGCTCTTCTCCCAGTGTCTGACTCTAAAAGCAAATAATCCTGGGAAGATCATCATATGACCCTTTTGAAAGTAAATAGTAATGGGAAAAAAATAAGACCAGCTTACTAAGTCAGGCAAAAGAAAGGGGAGAAGATGCCTTGAACAAAAGGGAAGGGAGGCAGTCTTTGGTGATGAAGAATAAAGACTTTCTACCTTATCATTGCCAAGATCACTATCTGCAGATGATCAATACTGTTTTAAATTGTAGTCGTACTCTTTAAGAAGACATTCAGAAAACAGAACTTATAATGTATGAAGTTTGTAATTATGTGGAACAGGGGGAAATATTCTTTTCCATTATCATTGTAGAAAGAAATGACAACCCACTCCAATATTCTTGCCTCGGAGATCCCATGAACAGAGGAGCCTGGCAGGTTGCAATCCATGGGGTCGAAAAAAGTAGGACATGACTGAGCGACTAACACTTTATTACAAGATATTGAATACAGTTTCCTGTGTTCTACCCGTAAGAACTTGCTTTTTAAAGAATTTTTTTTTGTTTACTTTTGGCTGTGCTGGGTCTTCTTGACTAATATGTGACATCTGGGAGAAGAACTTAGCTTTTCTAACTCAGTTTAGTTCAGTTCAGTGGCTCAGTCAGTTCTGACTCTTTCTGAACTCATAAACTGCAGCACGCCAGGCCTCCCTGTCCATCACCAACTCCCGGAGTTTACTCAAACTCAAGTCCATTGAATTGGTGATGCCATCAAAACATCTCACACTCTGTCATCCCCTTCTCCTCCCGCCTTCAATCTTTCCCAACATCAGGATCTTTACCAATGAGTCGGTTCTTCACATCAGGTGGCCAAAGTATTGGAGTTTCAGCTTCATCACCAGTCCTTCCAATGTATATGCAAGACTGATTTCCTTTAGGGTGGACAGGTTGGATCTGTCCAAGAGACTCTCCAATACCACAGTTCAAAAGCATCAATTCTTAGGCGCTCAGCTTTCTTTATAGTCCAAATCTCACATCCATACAAGACTACTGGAAAAACCATAGCCTTGATTAGAGGGACCTTTTTTGGCAAACTAATGTCTCTACTTTTTAATATGCTGTCTAGTTTGGACATAACTTTCCTTCCATGGAGCAAGTGTCTTTTAATTTCATGTCTGCAGTCAACATCTGTAGTGATTTTGGAGTCCCCCAAAATAAAGTCTGTCACTGTTTCCCCATATATTTGCCAGGTAATGATGGGATCAGATGCCATGATCTTTGTTTTCTGAATGTTGAGTCTAAACCAACTTTTTCACTCTCCTCTTTCACTTTCATCAAGAGGCTTTTTAGTTCTTCTTTGCTTTCTGCCATAAGGGTGGTGTCATCTGCATATCTGAGGTTATTGATATTTCTCCCAGCAATCTTGATTCCAGCTTGTGCTTCATCCAGCCCAGTGTTTCTCATGATGTACTCTACATATAAGTTAAATAAGCAGGGTGACAATATACAGGCTTGATGTACTCCTTTCCCATTTTGGAACCAGTCTGTTATTCCATGTCCAGTTCTAACTGTTGATTTCTGACCTGCATACAGCTGTCTCAGGAGGCAGGTCAGGTGGTCTGGTATTCCCATTTCTTTCAGAATTTCCGCAGTTTGTTGTGATCCACACAATCAAAGGTTTTGGCATAGTCAATAAAGCAGAAGTAGATGCTTTCCTGAAACTCTCTTGCTTTTTCAATGATTCAACGGATGTTGGCAATTTGATCCCTGTTCCAGCTTGAACATCTGGAAGTTCACGGTTCACGTACTGTTGAAGCCCAGCTTGGAGAATTTTGAGCATTATTTGCCAGCGTGTGAGATGAGTGTAATTGTGCAGTAGTTTGAACATTCTTTGACATTGCCTTTCTTTGTGATTGCAATGAAAACTGACCTTTTCCAGTCCTGAAGCCACGGTTGTGTTTTCCAAATTTGCTAACATATTGAGTGCAGCAATTTCACAGCATCATCTTTTAGGACTTGAAAGAGCTCACCTGGAATTCCATCACCTCCACTAGCTTTGTTCGTAGTGATGCTTCCTAAGGCACATTTGACTTTGCATTCCAGGATGTCTGGCTCTAGGTGAGTGATCACACCATCGTGGATATCTGGGTCATGAAGATCCTTTTTTGTATAGTTCTTCTGTGCATTCTTGCCACCTCTTCTTAATATCTTCTGCTTCTGTTAGGTCCATACCATTTCTGTCTTTTATTGTGCCCATCTTTGCATGAAATGTTCCCTTGGTATCTCTAATTTTCTAGATGAGATCTCTAGTCTTTCCCAATCTATCGTTTTCCTCAATTTCTTTCCACTGATCACTGAGGAAGGCTTTCTTAACTTTCTTTGCTATTCTTTCGAACTCCGATTTCAAATGGGTATATTTTTACTTTTCTCCTTTGACTTTCATTTCTCCTCTTTTCATAGCTGTTTTTGCCTATTTGTGTTTCTTTTTCTTGGAGATAGTCTTGATCAGTACCTCCTGTACAATGTCACGAACCTCCGTCCATAGGTCTTCAGGCACTCTGTCTATCAGATATTTTCCCTGGAATCTATTTCTCACTTCTACTGTATAGTCGTAAGGGATTTGATTTAGGTCATACCTGAATAACTTAGTGGTTTTCCCTACTTTCTTCAATTTAAGTCTGATTTGGCAATAAGGATTTCATGATCTAAGCCACAGTCAGCTCCCAGTCTTGTTTTTGCTGACTCTATAGAGCTTCTTCATCTTTTGCCGCAAAGAATATAATCAAATGTGTAGAATCTTCTCGTGTTGTTGGAAGAGTGCACTATGACCAGTGCATTCTCTTGGCAGAACTCTATTAGCCTTTGCCCTGTTTCATTCTGTATTCCAAGGCCAAATTTTCCTGTTAATCCACGTGTTTCGTGACTTCCTACTTTTGCATTCCAGTCCCATATAATGAAAAGGAAGTCTTTTTTGCGTATTAGTTCTAGAAGGTCTTGTAGGTCTTCACAGAACTGTTCAACTTCAGCTTCTTCAGCATTATAGATTGTGGAATAGATTTGAATTACTGTGATAGTGAATGGTTTGCCTTGGAAACGAACAGAGATCTATCATTTTTGAGATTGCATCCAAGTACTGCATTTTGGACTCTTTTGTTGACTATGATAGTTACTCCATCTAACTCAAAGTCAGTGCTTTTTTCTACTATGCTGCATAATTATGGAGCAAAAAAGACATGGCCTATAAAAGATTATTTTCTTTTTCCAATAGTTCAGGTTCATCAGTGAATTTTTTTCTAAAATTCAAGTGCAATGAGTGCTATCTTTTATGTGCCATAATATACAAGATATCTATTCCAGAAACTGTTTGTAGGAATTTTTCAAATAATTCAATATGGAAAAAAATTTCAGTATGTCATTAAATTTATTGCCTTCCACTCCAAACAAAACCCTTTCCCTTCTTCAGAGCACAGTATTGATGCCATTATCCAATCACCATGCACTATATCAAGGCTTTTTTTCTAAAAGGCTCAAAAAAAACAGAACTAAATGGTTCCCTGAGATTGGAAGCTCTAACTACAACTGCTTTATTCATGGGATTACAATATTTAGTAATTAGAAATACAGGATATACAGTTAAATTTTTATTTCATATAAACAAGGGATAATGTTTTAAAATACAAACATTTCCTAAATATTGCATGGGCCATACTTATACTAAAAAAATTACTCATTTATCTGAAATTCAAATTCAACTAGGTGCATTTTATCTAGCAACTCTACTGAATTCACTGCTACTTCAGATAGACTGAATTTAATAAATGTATCCTCTTTCTTTGATGGGTATCTTTAGAAGCATGGAGGCATCTTTCCAGTTAATGTGTATTATACTGAATTTTAGCAGTATCACCCTTTGTCCTAGAAATCTGAAAGTGAAAGACGTTCAGTTGTATCCGACTCTTTGCAAACCCATGGACTATACAGTTCTTGGGATTCTCCAGGCAAGAAAACTGGAGTGGGTAGCCATTCCTTTCTCCAAGGGATCTTCCCAACTCAGGGATCAAACCCAGGTCTCCTGCATTCCAGGCAGATTCTTTACCAACTGAGCCACCAAGGAATTATCAAGTAGGCGAGAGGAAGATGTAGTGCAATAAGCATGGATTTAAACAAGACAAATTCGGGATTCATTTCCTATTTGAGATTTTCCAGTGAATAGCTGTGTTACAGTCCATAAGTTATTTAATTTCTCTGAGCCTCAACTGCTCCTTCTATACCTCATAGCTAATACAGTAGCACAATGATTATAGGAGAAGATTGTGACTGCATATTGCTTAGCATCATGCTTATCATCAGTTGCTGTTGTAGTTTAGTCACTCAGTCTTGTCTGACTCTCAGCGACCCCATGGATTACTGCACACCTGATTTCCCTGTCCTTTACTATCTCCCTGAGTTTGCTCAAACTCATGTCCATTGAGTTTGTGATGCCATCCAACCATCTCATCTTCTGTCACCCCCTTCCCCTCCTGCTCTCAACACCCAAAATATTAGGTAAAGAAAACTAAAACAGATTCGTGTGGACAGATAACTGGGCTAGATGTGAATCCATCTTGATACACTGATATTCATATGTAAGTTAAGATCTGTCATGTCTATTTTATCAGAGAGTAGAGTCTAAATGAAAATGAACTGTTATTATTGTAAATATTAGATAAGTTAGAAATTACCCATTTAGCATTACAGACATCAACTTATCAGTCTGCCATATTTCTTTGTCAAGTGGTTAGTTTGTTTAAAAGTCTAAGGATATTAAGATGAAAGAATTTATATGTTAGATATATAGATCTTTGGAAACAAAGATCTTTTGAAACAAAACAATAGATGATACAATTGTATGACTATAACTAAGTTATAGTCATATAATGAGTATGTTATTGCTGGCAAATATTTCTGAACAGATATAGGTCATTTACCAGTCTTTGTCAAAGTTGTAACCATTTGAATTAGTCTATTGAAGGAACTAAGGAAGATAATTTGTACTCAATAGGCTCTGAAGACTGAGATTTTGGTAATTCTCAGAGTGAAAACGGATGAGGAAGTGAAATATTAATAGCTTCAAGCATTTCCCTGGTGATTCAGACAGTAAAGAATCTGCCTGCAATGCAGGAGACCCGGGTTCAATCCCTCACTCAGGAAGACTCCCTGGAGTAGGAAATGGTATCCCACTCCAATATTCTTGCCTGAAGAATTCCATGGACAGAGGAGCCTGGTGGGCTTCAGTCCATGGGATCGCAAAGAGTAGGACATGGATTAGCAACTTACACTTTCACTTCACTTCTAGAAGATTGAGCAAAAGAGAGCTTTGGGAAAAAAAATAGTGATCATATTTTGAGATGTTAACAGCTATCAACTTGAAAAAAATCACAGGGGAAACAGTGTTCCAGATGGAGCAGTGAAGAGAAATTTCAGTTGAAGTTTGACAAGTTCACTTGGGTAAAAAGGCTTTTTATCGGGAAAATGAATGCCAAGGCTTAAAGCCTTGATTAATCATCTTTTGTAGACTTCTAGGATATCCTATTCTCATTTTGAGAAGGGTGAAGATGGTCATAGAGTCAAAAGGCACCTTGATTTTTCAGTCTAGCATTCTATTCAGGTTTTAATCATAGAAAATTATCATGAGGCAGAGAGACATAACTTGAGAAACAACCACCTTTCTAAAAATCTCTACTGAAGATGGTTTCAGTCATACCTAGGCTCTTCTTATTTGAGATGACTAAAAAAATTGAAAAGTCATACACAAAAGTATAATTCTTTTGCATCTCTGCTTTTCAGATCACTTTACCATAAAGATAGGCCAGCATAAAATAAATTTCAAAAGCTTAGTTATAGTCATACAATTGTATCATCTATTGTTTTGTTTCAAAGGATGTTTCAAATGGCATGGCTCTTCTCTTGTATAAAGTCTGTTGTAGTATCATTTCAGGATCCTTCTATACTAATTTTTTCTCTTCCTTCCTTCTCAGTCTGTGCTGTAGACTCCTTAGAAAAACGGTCTGAATCAGCTGCTGCTGCTAAGTCACTTCAGTCATGTCCAACTCTGTGCGACCCCATAGACGGCCGCCCACCAGGCTCCCCCGTCCCTGGGGTTCTCCAGGCAAGAACACTGGAGTGGGTTGCCACTCTTTCAAGTGAAAAGTGAAAGTGAGGTCACTCAGTCATGTCCGACTCTTAGCGACCCCATGGACTGCAGCCTCCCAGGCTCTTCCATCCATGGGATTTTCCAGGCAAGAGTACTGGAGTAGGGTGCCATTGCCTTCCCCGCTGAATCAGCTGGGTATATATATATATATATATATATACGTGTGTGTGTGTATCAAGCTCCATGATTTTTAGTTCATGTATATCCTCACAGATAGATATACTAAATATCTTTTAAAAAAGAATGAATGGTTTCAGCTATTATGGCTGATGTTCTTCTGACTCACCTAGATAATGTGATTCGCTATTACTAAGTGCATAAGTAAATTTTACAGATAAATAAACTTTACCTAGGGAAGTCTCTTTGGACGTTCAGGAAAAATCTTTGAAGACCTAATCAGAGGGGAAAAGTATGACACGTGACTTCCATTGATTGGTCAGGAATTGTTCTTCCTTGATTCTTTGTGGTACATTTTGTATTCCCCATTTTACAGTGATAAAAGAGTAAGGGGGAAATAACCAAGAAGAAATAGAAAATATGAACAGTTTAATATCAGTAATAAAACTTACTTAGCAATAAAGTGATTCCCAACTAACAAAAGTCCAGGACCAGGTGGCTTCACAGCTCAATACTACCAAGCATTTAGAGAAGAGTTAACACCTATACTTTTCAAAGAATTCTGAAAAATTTCAGAAGAAGGAATGCTTCCAAACTCATTCTTTGAGGTAATTATCTCCCTGATATCAAAATCAGACAAAGATATCACACACACACACACACACACACACACACACACACACACAAATTATAAATCAATATCAGTGATGAACATAGATGCTCATATAAACATCTCAATAAAATATTAGCAAACCAAATTCAGCAATAAATTAAAGGGATCATACACCATAATCAAGTGGGATTTATTCCAAGGATGAAATGGTAGACAAAATTCAACATCTATTTATGATGAAAAAACTCTCATCAAAGCAAATATAGAGGGACCATGCATCAACACAAAACAGTAAAGAATCTGTCTGCCATTGCAGAAGACTCAGATTTGATCCCCGGGTGGGGAAGATATCCTGGAGTAGGAAATGGCAACTCAATCCAGTATTCTTGCTTAGAAAATTCCATGGACAGAGGAGCCTCATGTGCTAAAGTTCATGGGTTCATGAAAAAGTTGGACATGACTGAACAACTAAAAAAACAACAAATGACAAGTCCACAGCTAACATCACATTCAACATTGAAAAGCTGAAATCATTTCCTCTAAAGTCAAAAACAAGACAAGGATTCCCACTCTCACCACTTGTATTCAACATACAGTTGGAAATTCTAGCCACAGCAATAAGACAAGAGAAAGAAATAAAAGGAATCCAAATTGGAAAGGAATAGATAAAACTGTCACTGTTTGCAAATGGCATGATATTATACGTAGAAAATCCTAAAAGCACCACTAAAAACCTAATAGAACTCATCAATGAATTTGTTTAAATTGAGTATATAAAATTAGTATACAGAAATCTGTCTCATTTCTATACACAAACTTTTTCATTTCTAGACACTTAATGATGAACTATTAGAGAAAATGGGAAAAGCAATCCCATTTATAATCTCATTAAAAAGAATAAGAAGCCTAGGAAAAAATCTAACTATGGAGATAAAGGACTCATACTTGGAAAGCTATGACTCTGATTAAAAAAATTGAAGATAGCAGAAAAAGAGGGAAAGACATACCAAGTTGATGGATTAAAATAATTAATGTTAAAGTGAAAATACTACCAAAGGCAATCTACAAATTCAGTGTAATCTCTATCAAAATATTAATGGCATTTTTCACATAACTAGAATAAATAATTTTTAAATTTTTTGTAGAAACCTAAAATACCCCCAAAACAGTTTTGAGAAAGAAGGACATAGCTAGAGTTATCACACTACCTGATTTAAAATCATACTATAAGGCTATAGTAAGCAAATGAGTTCGGAGCTGGCACAATATCAGGCACATCGATCAATGGTGAGGAATAGAGTCCAGAAATAAGCCCACACACTTATGTTCAATTAATCTATGACAAAAGATGCAAGATTATACAATAGAGAAAACACAGTCACTTAAATAAATGGCGTTGGGAAAACTGGACAGCGAAACATAAAAGAATCAAACTGGGCTACTCTCTCACACTATGCACAAAAATAAATTCAAAATACATTAAAGACTTAAATGTTAAGATCTAAAACCATAAAACTTCTAGAAGAAGAAATAGGAAGTACACTCTTTGACGTTGGTTGTTAGTAATATTTTTTTGGCTATGTCTCCTCAGGCAAGGAAAGCAAAAGCAACAATAAACAAATGAGTCAACATTAAACTAAAAAGCTTTTGCACAGCAAAGGAAACTTCCAATAAAGCGAAAAGGCCACCTACTGAATGGGAGAAGATATTTGCAAATGATATATTCAATAAAGGGTTGGTTAATATCCAAAATATACAAAGAACTCAACTTACCATCAAAAACCCAAACAACTCAATTAAAAATGACAAAGAATCTAAATATTTTTCTATAGAAGACACACACATGGTCAAGAGGCACAGGAAAAGATGCTTAACATCACTAATCATCAGGGAATGCAAATTAAACCCACAATGAAATATCAGCTCTCACCTGTCAAAATGACTACTATAAACAACAACAAATAGCAAATGTTGGCAAAGATACGGAGAAAAGAGAACCACCGTGCTCTTTTGGTGATAATGTAAATGGGTGGAACTATTACCGAAAACAGTATGGAGTTTCCTGAAAAAATCAAAAATTGAACTACCATATGATCCAGAAATTCTACTCCTGGTATCTATCTAAAGAAAGTGAAAACACTAATTTGAAAAGATATGTGCACTTCTATATTCATTGTAGGATAATTTACAGTAGCCAAGATATGGTAGCAATTTCTGTGCCCACCAATAGATGGATGAATAAAGAAGATGTAGTGTGTACACACACACACACACACACACACAATGCAATATATCTTAACCATAAAAAAGAGTGAATTATGCTATTTTCAACAGTATGGGTGGACTTGGAGGGTATTATGCTAAGGGAAACAAAATAAATACTGTATGATTTCATTCATATGTAGAATTTTAAAAATAAATAAGCAAACATAACAAAACAGAAACAGAGTTACAGATACAAAGAGCAAACAGCTGGTTTCCAGAGTAGAGGAGTAAGAAAAGGAAAGAAATAGGTAAGGGAGATTAAAATGTACAAACTTCCAGATGAATAAATGACTCATGGGCATGAAATATACAGTGTGGAGAATACTGTAAATAACTATGGACTATTTTTGTGTGGTGACATCATAACTAGACTTATCATAGTGATTATTTTGAAATGCACAGAAATATCAAATCATTATGTTGTGTAGCAGGAACTAACATAGTGCCTCCTACACAACATAGTGGTCAATTATAGTTCAAAAGCATACAAATTCATAGAATAAAGATCAGATTTGTGGTAACCAGTGGTGGAGTTTGAAGGGAGGGCAAGTTGGATGAAGGTGGTCAAAAGGTACAAACTTCCAGTTACAAGATAAAATAAGTACTAGGGATGAAATGTACAGCATAATTAATGCAATTAACACTGTTGTATTTAATAAATGAAAAGTTGTTAAAACAGCAAATCCTAAGAGTTCTCATCACAAGGAAAACATTTTTTTCTATTCCTTTAATTTGGAATTTATATGAGATTGCAAATATTCACTAAATTTATTGTGATAATAACCTCATAATATATGTGTCAAGTCATTATGTTGTACACCTTATAAATTTACACAGTGCTATATGTCAGTTAACAGATTTTTTTGGTAAATTGTTTATATATATACACATTTTAATTTTTTTTTTTTTTAATCTCTTTGGCTGTGCCCTGCAGCATGCAGGATCTTAGTTCCCTGAAGAGGGCTCGATCACACACTCCTTGAGTCAGCAGCGTGGAGTCTTAACCACTGGACCACTGGGGAAGTCCCCAGTACGTCAATCATATTTCAATAAAAACTTAAAAAAATATGTTTTAAAAAGTTTTAAAAAAAGTAAGGGGAAATAAATAAGATACTACTCAATAAATGAAGACATAAAACATTTTAATAGCAATAATAGCAACAAAACCCCCACAATCACAGAAAGATACCACAAAGGTCCACAAATATTCTATATTTAATAGTGTGGAAATATTTTAAAACCAGGGAGAAAAAACAAAAAACTAGAAACAGTAGAGCTTCAGCTGTAGGCAGGATTGAGGTTTGAGCAGCCAGTCTGAGGTTTATACAAGAATTGCTACTTGGGGAAGCCCTGCAGTTAAGATATTCTCAAACTTAAATGACACAGTCAAGTTCTCACAGGTAAATTTTTCTACAAGGCAAAAAATTCATTAGTTTACACCCTCAGGAGAACCTTGTCACAGGAGTGCAAAGCTAGCCAAACAGTTTTGGTAGAAGCCACTGTAACTAAAGCAAAGCAGAGCCTTCTCCTAGGCAGATTCCCTACAAGCATTTAGTTGCCTCATCAATAACCCTGAAAACTCCCCAATAAATCGTATTTCTACACATATATATGAATTGGCCTTGTATTAGGCAAGTATCATGTCTAATTTCTGGGGACAGGTTCTGTTTTTAGTCTGAGTGTTTTTAATGTCCTTTTACTGCAGATTCTGAATTATTTCAGCTGCTGTGCTTGGTTGGTGAGTTGTGTGTGACTCTTTGCAATACCATAGGCTGTAGCACCCCAGGATCCTATGTCCATGGAATTCTCCAGGCAAGAATAATTTAGTGGGTTGCCATTCCCTTCTCCAAGGGATCTTCCCAACCCAGGGATTGAACCCGGGTCTCCCAGATTGCAGGTAGATTCTTTATTCTTAGTCACCAGGGAAGCCCCCTATTTCAGCTGCTCAACTACAAATAAATAGTTTTATTATTTCATAAATAAACAAAACAAGAGTACACACATGGTTTTACTCCTATAACCCTCATTTCATAGGGCTTGGATTTGGGACAGTGGCACCCCTTCCTCATTACAATTATCTAGGCTCTTTGAGATCATACTCTTTTTATCCCCATCAAAACACTTACTTGCTCTCTTATTTTAGTGGTCTGCAGATCTCCAGTTCACTCACTCTCATTTCTTTAGCTCCTTCAAACACTAATTGTCATAATTCTTAGAGATTTAAAATTTAACCTAGATGATTGTTCCAATAAATCAGTCTCAGTTCCCAGACATTCTTCTCTCCCAGAATCTGTTCCTCCATCCTATCCAATCACTTTAATCCCATAGTCATAAATTTGATCTTAGAATTAAAATAACTGAAATTAATCCATAACTTTCATTTCAAACATTCCAATATTTACCCACCAATGCTTATCTTTCCACCTAACTTCCTCTGCTACCTTGACTCCAACAGTCATTCCACTGAAGTAAGAACCACAGACCTTTTCACTGGCCATCACCCCCTTAATATCTCACCTTCCTTCATGATGCAACTTAAATTCCAAAGTCAATTACTATAATGAATCTTATTCATATTCTATGTCTCCCCTTTACCTCCCATGTCTCGCTTTCTCACTTCATTTTACTCAGCTGGCTAGACTAAAACCCTTATGCAATCAAATTTTCCAGCTACTTATACTTGCAACCCCTACAGCTGGACATGGCCATAGAAAACACATAATCACACTGAATCGTCTCACATTTAATTCATGACTATCCGCCTCACAGAAGCCCTTAATGCTGAATGGGTATCATGTCATATTTCCCCTAGTGCATTCACTCCCAACACTTGTAGCTGACTATTCTATTAATATATTTGCTCTGCTCTTAAACATTTAGTGCCTGTTCTCCCATCCTCACGCTCAGATGATGACTTTGCTTCCTATTGTATTGAGAAAACGAACTATCCCTTTGAGAAAATAATCAGATGAGACCTTCAATGTATTCTCACCACCACATTTACTTACCTACTGGTATCTCTACCCATATATTCTACTTCCCTTCTATTTCTATGAATAGACTACACATCCTCCTAGCCTATGTCTCTCCCTATGAATAAGCCCTTATCTTCACTCCACCATTCAAGAACATTGCTCTGGACATCCTCCCATTTTAATTATTAATTTTTCTTCTTTATGGAATAATTCTCATTGGTACACAAATTGTTACTTCTTCCATTACACTCACAAGACATCTCTGACCCATTCCCTCTCTAGCTACCAGGCTACATCTCTTTCTCATTATAAAAAAAATAATAATAAAGAGTTGTCTCTGATCCCATATATAGTATCATGTCATCTGCATGTAATGACAATTTTACTTCTTGCATTCCAACATACATATCTTTTATTTCTTTTTCTTGTCTGATTGCTGTGACTAGGACTTCCAAAACTACATTGAATTGAAGTGATAAGAGTGTGAATCCTTGTCTTGTTCCAGATTTTAGTGGGAAAGTTTTCAGCTTTTCACTGCTGAGTATTATGTTGGCTGTGGATTTGCCATAAATAGGCTTTATTATGTTGAGTTATGATCTATAATCTTGTTAACAACTTTCAGATACTTTCACACCTCTTCACAAAAACCTACAATGGCTTTCCATAGTAAGTCAAAGTATGACAACCAAAACTACACAAACTGTCCTTCCTTTCCTCTGACATTACCTCCTACATATTGTATATGTGTGAGTGTGTGTGTGTGTATGCATTTAGTATCTCGGTCATGTCTGACTCTTTGCAACCTCATGAACTGTAGCCTGCCAGGTCCCTCTGTCCATAGGATTTCCCAGGCAAGAAAACTGGAGTGGGTTGCCATTCCATTCTCCAGGGGATAATCTCATCCCAGAAATCTAACCTGCGTCTCCTGAATTACAGGCGGATTCTTTATCATCTGAGCTATCAGGGAAGTCCTTATCTCCTACTACTCTTCCCTAGTTCTCTCCAGAGTGAAACTCCTTTCTGTTCCTTGAACATATTAAATAAGCTCTTGACTCAAGGGTCTTCATACTTATAATTATCTCTATCTGGGATGCCCTTCCTATAGACTGCAGCATGGTTCATGTCCTCACTTTACATCAATGCACATGTGTCTCTGGGTAAGTGAGAACTTCTTGACCATAATATGCAAAACAAAAAAAAATTATCTCACTATCCCAAATTCTTAGTCTTTGCTTTTTTTTTTTTTCTTCTTGTCCCATTTAATACTCTAATACCTTATGCTTTATTTATTTATTTATCCTGCTTAGTGTAGGTCTTTCCAAGAAGAATGTAAGCATCACACATGCATATATCTTTGCCTGCTTATTTTTATTTAATATTATTATCAGTGTTTTCCTGAGTCTGGAAAAGTACCTGGGATATGACATTAATATTTTTAATAAAGGAATTTATATATTCTTTTATTATTCTTTATTGCATTTCTTCTATTCTGTTTATATTCAAAGAATGCCATTTATTGTGATCTTGGAACTTGTGAATCTATGTTCTATATCTATTCACTTTTTTTCTCTTATACTTCCTTTTGTTCCAATGGACAGAATTTCAGGTGAATTGTGGGCTTCAGGCCTGTGGGTTACTGATGCACTGATTCATTCCTGCTTTCCTATTTAGCAAGTTCTTTGATATTTTAAAAAATGTTTATAATACTATTTTTAAAAGCTTAAACCCTGTATTTGCAATGTGATTTACTCTTATCCTTTTCCAGAAATTACAGACCATCATGAAATTTTGTTTTAGAAGTTCTACCTCTAATTACAGAATATTTCACATATTTTAACTAAATTTACACATTAATTAGTATTGAAGAATGAATCCTCTTTTAACAATAAAGCACTTGCTCTCACTGAAGTTGAAGACTCGAGGGTCAAGACACTGAAATAAAATCTTTGCATAAAGAGATTTAAGAGCCATTTTAACTTTCCTCAAACACAAAGAGGAAGAATTTCAGACAGAAGGAGTTTTTAGTTGATGTTATTTTCTCTAAAGGAGAATAGAGAATAAAAGAAATTTGTATCTTTAAAAACTTTGGACCTTGGTGCTATCATGAGGTTTAGATGAACCTGAGATCAAAAATGAAAAGGGTTGAGGTCAGCCAATGGTTGGTTCCTTTCAAACAAAGAATTCTAATCTTAAAATTACCAGGTTCCAAAAAGAAAAGCTCCATTATATAAGTTGGAAGTGAAATCAAAAGCATCACATCCATGATAGCATAGGTCAACAAAAGATAAAGACTCTCAACTTTAAACAAAATTTCAAAACCAAAAAGAACAAATTCGAGTTTAAAATCTAGAACTAATCTGACAATTGACATCAATGGGGAGGAAGAAACATTACTTTCCACTATGATATTTAATAGATTCTTATAAAATGAGCTCACTCAGTTATCCTTTAAATATACTACTCTAATATGATTCAGTTCCCCCAAGCTTTTACTGTGGCATTTTACCTTTCTTATAAAGTCTCAAAAGGGAAACTAGAGTTAATACGGACTTTGAATATTAAATATGCATATTTCATTTTTTTTAATTTTCAATTTTTCATTGCTGGGATAATCATCACTCATTTGTCACTGATAAATCATACAAAATTATTATAAATGTGTAGAAATCAAGATTCATTTAATGTTAACATATGCAAGTTGAAATTGACCATGAAAGCTTGCATAAGTATCTCAATCTAATGTTTCTAAATTATCCACACTGATATTCTCCAAAATTGTATTTAAGAACAAATACAACTTAACAGTGTTAATTTAATGACTGTACAAACTGGGTTATTCACCTATACTTTTGTCTTTTTTTTTTTTTTTTTGACATGAACCCAAACTATGACTTTCTACCGCAAATAATGATAACTATCTCTGTTTCATAAACAACATTACAAATATATAGTTTGGAAAAAATTTTAGTATAACTCATTCATAAAAAACCATTACTGTGAAAAGACAGTCTTCAGAATGGGACAAAATAATAGCAAATGAAGCAACTGACAAAGAATAATCTTAAAAATATATCAGCAGCACCTCCTGCTCAATTCCAAAAAATAAACGACCCAATAAAAAAGTGGGTCAAAAAACTAAACAGACATTTCTCCAAAGATATACAGATGGCTAACAAACACATGAAAAGATGCTCAACATCACTCATTATCAGAGAAATGCAAATCAAAACCACAGTGAGGTACCATCTCACATCAGTCAGAATAGCTGCTATCGAAAAGTCTACAAGCAATAAATACTGGAGAGGGTGCAGAGGACAAGGAACCCTCTTACACTGTTGGTGGGAATGCAAACCAGTACAGCCACTATGGAGAACAGTGTGGAGATTCTTTAAAACTGGAAATAGAACTGCCATATGACCCAGCAATCCCATTGCTGGGCATACACACCAAGGAAACAGGAATTGAAAGACACATATGTACCCAAATGTTCATCGCAACACTGTTTACGATAGCCAGGACATGGAAGCAACTGAGATGTCCATCGGCAGACGAATGGATAAGAAAGCTGCAGTACATATACACAGTAGAATATCCAGTTCAGTTCAGTTGCTCAGTAATGTCCGACTCTGCGACCCCATGTATTGCAGCAAGCTAGGGCTTAGAGGAGCTACCCCGCGCCCAAGGTCAGAGGCGGCGACTGAGAGTACCAGGCTGTGATGGTGCAGGCACAGCCGAGAGGAGCTACCCAACGTCTGAGGTTACGTCACATCTTTACATGACTACTGGAAAACCATAGCCTTGACTAGTTGGACCTTTGTTGACAAAGTAATGTATGTGTTTTTTAATATGTTATCTAGATTGGTCATAACTTTCCTTCCAAGGAGTAAGCGTCTTTTAATTTGATGGCTGCAATCAGCATATGCAGTGATTTTGGAGCCCCAAAAAATAAAGTCTGACACTGTTTCCACTGTTTCCCCATCTATTTCCCATGAAGTGATGGGAGCAGATGCCATGATCTTAGTTTTCTGAATGTTGAGTTTTCAATCAACTTTTTGACTCCCCTCTTTCACTTTCATCAAGTGACTCTTTAGTTCTTCTTCACTTTTTGCCATAAACGTGGTGTCATCTGCATATCTGAGGTTATTGATATTTCTCCCAGCAATCTTGATTGCAGCTTGTGCTTCATCCAGCCTAGTGTTTCTCATAATGTACTCTGCATATAAGTTAAATAAGCAGGGTGACAATATACAGCCTTGACGTACTCCTTTTCCTATTTGGAATCAGTGAGTTTTTCCATGTCCAGTTCTAACTGCTTCATCCTGACGCGCATACAGGTTTCTAAAGACGCAGGCCAGGTGGTCTGGTATTCCCATCTTTTTAAGAATTTTCCACAGTTTATTGTTATCCACACAGTCAAAGGCTTTGGCATAGTCAATAAGGCAGAAATAGATGTTTTTCTGGAACTCTCTTGCTTTTTCGGTGATCCAGCAAATGTTGGCAACTTGATCTCTGGTACCTCAGCCCTTTGTAAAGTCAACTTTAACGTCTGGAAGTTCACGGTTCACCTATTGCTGAGGCCTGGCTTGCAGAATTTTGAGCATTACTTTAGTGTGTGATGAATGCAATTGCGCTGTAGGCTGAGCATTCTTCGGCATTGTCTTTCTTAGGGATTGGAATGAATACTGACCTTTTCCAGTCTTGTGGCCACTGATGAGTTTTCCAAATTTGCTGGCATATTGAGTGCAGCATTTTCACAGCATCATCTTTCAAGACTTGAAATAGCTCAACTGGAATTCCATCACCTCCACTAGCTTTGTTCAGAGTGATGCTTCCTATGGCCCACTTGACTTTACACTCAAGGTATCTGGCTCTAGGTGAGTGATCACACCATAGTGATTATGTGGGTTGTGAATATCTTTTTTTTGTACAGTTCTTCTGTGTATTCTTGCCACCTTTTCTTATCTTCTGCTTCTGTTAGGTCGATACCATTTCTGTGCTTTATTGAGCCCACCTTTGCTTGAAATTTGCCCTTGTTATCTCTAATTTTCTTGAAGACAGCTCTAGTCTTTTCCATTCTATTGTTTTCCTCTAATTCTTGGCATTAATCTCTGAGGAAGGCTTTCTTATCTCTCCTTGCTATTCTTTGGAACTCTGCATTCAGATGGGAATATCTTTCCTTTTCTCCTTTGCATTTCACTTCTCTTCTTTTCACAGCTATTTGTAAGGCCTCCTCAGACAGCCATTTTGCTTTTTAGCATTTCTTTTTCTTGGAGATGGTCTTGATCTCTGTCTCCTGTACAATGTCACGAACCTCCGTCCAGAGTTCATCAGGCACTCTGTCTATCAGATCTAGTCATTTACTATTCCTCACTTACTTTGTATAATCATAAGGGTAATCCCTGAATG
Source organism: Moschus berezovskii (assembly GCF_049115385.1). NCBI lineage: Eukaryota > Metazoa > Chordata > Mammalia > Artiodactyla > Moschidae > Moschus > Moschus berezovskii. Next base: position 84,013,394 of record NC_142488.1, on the reverse strand, counting down.
GTCTAGTGGTTTTCCCCACTTTCTTCAATTTAAGTCTGAATTTGGCAAAAGGAGTTCACGATCTGAGCCACAGTCAGCTCCCAGTCTTGTTTTTGCCGACTCTATATAGCTTCTCCATCTTTGGCTGAAAAGAATATAGCCAATCTGATTTTTGTGTTGACTATCTGGTGATGTCCATGTTTAGAGTCTTCTCTTGTGTTGTTTGAAGAGGGTATTTGCTATGACTAGTGTTTTCTCTTGGCAAAACTCTATTAGACTTTGCCCTGTTTCATTCTGTACTTCAAGGCCAAATTTGCCTGTTACTCCAGGTATTTCTTTTTTCTCTTTTAATTTATTTATTTTAATTGGAGGCTAATTACTTTACATTATTGTATTGGTTTTGCCATACATTGACATGAATCTGCCCCGGGTGTACATATGTTCCCCATCTTGACTTCCTACTTTTGCATTTCAGTTCCCTATAATGAAAAGGACATCTTTTTTTGGTATTAGTTCTTAAAGGTCTTGTAGGTCTTCATAGAACTGTTCAACTTCAGCTTGTTTAGCGTTACTGGTTGGGCCATAGGCTTGGGTTACCCTGATATTGTATGGTTTGCCATTGAAATGAACAGAGTTCATTGTGTCGGTTTTGAGATTGCATCCAAGTTCTGCATTTCAGACTCTTTTGTTGACCATGATGGCTACTTCATTTCTTCTAAGGGATTCCTGCCCAGAGTAGTAGATATAATGGCCATATGAGTTAAATTCACCCATTCCAGTCCATCTTAGTTTGCTGATTCCTAGAATTTCGACGTTCACTTTTGCCATCCCTTGTTTGACCACTTCCAATTTGCCTTGATTCATGGACCTAACATCCCAGGTTCCTATGCAATATTGCTCTTTACGTTGCTTCTATCACCAGTCACATCTACAACTGGGTGCTGTTTTTGCTTTGGTTCCATTCCTCCATTCTTTCTGGATTTATTTCTCCACTGATTTCCAGTAGCATATTAGGCACCTACTGACCTGGGGAGTTCATCTTTCACTGTAATATCTTTTGGCCTTTTCATACTATTCATGGGGTTCTCAAGTCAAGAATACTGAAGTGGTTTGCCATTCCCTTCTCCAGTGGACCACATTCTGTGAGACCTCTCCACCATGACCCATCTGTCTTGGTTGGCCCCACACAGCATAGCTTAGTTTCATTGAGTTAGACAAGGCTGTGGTCTATGTGATTATATTGCCTACTTTTTTCTGTTTGTGGTTTCAGTCTGTCTGCCCTCTGATGCCCTCTCTCAGCGCCTACTGTCTTACTTGGGTTTCTCTTACCTTGGACATGGGGTATCGCTTCATGGCTGTTCCAGGAAAGTACATCCGCTGGTCTTGACCTTGGACATGGGTTACCTTCTCAGCCACTGCCACTTACCTTGGACGTGGGGTACGTCCTCTCAGCCGCCACCCATGACCTTGGATGTCAAATAATGGAATATTACTCAGCAATTAAAAAGAATGCATTTGAATAAATTCTAATGAAGTGGATGAACCTGGAGCCTATTATACAAAGTGAAGTAAGTCAGAAAGAAAACCACCAATACAGTATACTAATGCATATATATAGAATTTAGAAATATGGTAATGATGACCCTAAATGCAAGAAAGCAAAAGAGACACAGATGTAAAGAACAGTCTTTTGGACTCCGTGGGAGAAGTTGAGGGTGGGATGATTTGAGAGGGTAGCATTGAAATGTGTATGTTATCATATGTGAAGCAGATCGCCAGTCAAGGTTCAATGCATGAGACAGGATCCTCAGGTCTGGTGCACTGGGATGACCCTGGGGGATGGGATGGGGAGGGAGGTGGGAGGGGAGTTATGGATGGGGAACACATGTGTGCCTGTGGGTGATTAATGTCGATATTTGGCAAAAACTACTACAATATTGTAAAGTAATTAGCTTCCAATTAAAATAAAAAAATAAAAAATATTAAAAGAAATAAATTAATTTAAAAAATAAAATAAAGTTCATTAGAGATTCTAAATAAAAAGAAAAAGCATTGCTATATTCAGAGGAACTCCAATTGATTTCATGAGATATTGAACTAGCCCACTACTATCCAGGTCATGAAAAATCTGTGTTTTGAGAAATAGCTCTAGAAAACTGATTTTCAAACTTGACACCAACCTGTTTTTCACAAAAGGGGAAAATGAACAGATGATAATCAGAGAACTAGAAGCACAGGGAAAAGAGAAAAAACATAAATATTCTCATTTTCTCTATCTTCCAAAAGTAAACCAAGTTATTTTAAAAAATAACTGTGACTATTACCCTGATATATTTCCTCTAAACAAAAGACAGTGATCATAATAAGGTATATTTTTGCTCCACTGATAATGAGAATTTTAATTTTGAGACCAAAGAGACTTGATTACCAATGCCCAATTCTTTACTTGCTGTGCTCATACTAATAGAAGTTGTATGAATGGTTTTTGCTACATGATTAACAGTGAAAAAAACAATAATAACAATATCAATAGTATTTAAGATTTCCTGAGCTTTTGCTATGTGCAAAACATGCTGCTCAGCACTTTAGAAGAATAATTTTAACCTGTAAATAGCTTTCTATTTTAGAAAATATCATTTACATTTTATAAAGAGAAAAAAATAATCTGAGACTCACATAGGTTAATTAACTTACCCGGACTTTACAAGACTGAAAAAAAAGAGGTTATTTCAGGGGGAAGGGGAGACAAATTTCTGAAATGCTACAGTGTAAAATTTTGGCAAATACGGGAGGAATTTTCAGAATTCATTACTATGTTTAAGGGAAAATTCTTGGGGATTCTTCAAGAATGTCATAGTATACATCTATTGCCGATATAGCTAGAAAAGGAAATGACACCAATCTTTTTGTTGAGAAACTAGATATGCACTATAGCTATAATTCTTATAGATATGAGAATACCAGACCACCTTACCTGCCTCCTAAGAGACCTGTATGCAGGTCAAGAAGCAACAGTTAGAACCGGAATGGGACAGTTGACTGGTTCAAAATTGGGAAAGGAGTATGACAAGGTTTAATACTGTCACCCTGCTTATTTAACTTGTATGCAGATTACATCATGCAAAGTGCTGGACTGTATAAATCACAAGCTGGAATCAAGATTGCCAGAAAAATATCAATAACCTCAGTTATGCAGATGATATCACCATAATGGCAAAAAGTGAAGAGTAACTAAAGAGCTTCTTGATGAGGCTGAAAGAGGAGAATGAAAAAGCTGCTTTAAAACTCAACAGTCAAAGAACTAAGATCATGCTATCTGGTCCCATAATATCATGGCAAATAGAATAGGAAAAAGGGGAAACAGTGGCATACTTATTTTCTTAAGCTCCAAAATAACTGTGGACGGTGACTGCAGCCATGAAATTAAAAGATGCTTGCTTCTTGGGGAAAAAAAGCCATGACAATCCTTAACAGCATATTAAAAAGCAGAGACATCACTTCACCAACGAAGGTCAGTATAGTCAAAGCAATGATTTTTCCAGTAGTCATGTACAGATATGAGAATTGAATCATAAAGAAGGCTGAGCACCAAAGAATTGATGCTTTCAAATTGTGGTCCTGGAGAAGACACTTGAGAGTCCCTTGGACAGCATGGAGATCAAATCAGTCAATACTAAAGCAAATAAACCCTGAATATTCATTGGACGTACTGATGCTGAAGCTGAAGATCCAATACTTTGGCCAACTGATGCAAAGAGCTGACTCATTGGATAAGACCCTAACGCTGGGAAAGATTCAGGACAGGAGGAGTAGGGGGTGACAGAGAATGAGATGGTTGGATGGTATCACTGACTCAATGGAGATGAGTTTGAGTAAATTGCAGGTGATAGTGAAGGACAGGGAAGCTGGGCATGCTGCAATCCTTGGGGTCACAAAGAATCGTACCGGACTTAGCAACTGAACAACAACAACATAGATGTAAAACTATTGAATTAGCAAAATGTTCATAGTTTTACCCAGTATTCTTCTAGTTGAAGAAAAAAAAAAAAAAGGCCACTCAATGGAGAGGACTTCTGTATGGTAGGAACAATGGTCTATAGAGTGTATCTTCTCAAAATCCTCTCCTTGTGGTTCTGATTTGCATTTTTCTGATTATGAGTGATGTTGAGCATTTTTTCATGTGTTTGTTAGCCATCTGTATTTCTTCTTTGGAGAAATGTCTGTTTAGTTCTTTGGTCCATTTTTTGATTGGGTCGTTTATTTTTCTGGAATTGAGCTGCAGGAGCTGCTTGTATATTTTGGAGATTAATCCTTTATCAGTTGTTTCATTTGCTATTATTTTCTCCCATTCTGAAGGCTGTCTTTTCACCTTGCTTATAGTTTCCTTTGCTGTGCAGAAGCTTTTGATTTTAATTAGGTTCCATTTGTTTATTTTTGCTTTTATTTCCAATATTCTGGGAGGTAGGTCATGGAGGATCCTGCTGTGATTTATGTCGGAGAGTGTTTTGCCTATGTTTTCCTCTAGGAGTTTTATAGTTTCTGGTCTTACATTTAGATCTTTAATCCATTTTGAGTTTATTTTTGTGTATGGTGTTAGGAAGTGTTCTATTTTCATTCTTTTACAAGTGGCTGACCAGTTTTCCCAGCACCACTTGTTAAAGAGACTATCTTTTCCCCATTTTATATTCTTGCCTCCTTTGTCAAAGATAAGGTGTCCATAGGTGCATGGATTTATCTCTGGGCTTTCTATTTTGTTCCATTGATCTATATTTCTGTCATTATGCCAGTACCATACTGTCTTGATGACTGTGGCTTTGTAGTAGAGCCTGAAGTCCGGCAGGTAGATTCCCCCAGTTCCATTCTTCTTCCTCAATATTGCTTTGGCTATTCGAGGTTTTTTGTATTTCCATACAAGTTGTGAGATTATTTGTTCTAGTTCTGTGAAAAATATCATTGGTAGCTTGATAGGGATTGTGAGGTGGATGAAACTGGAGCCTATTATACATAGTGAAGTAAGCCAGAAAGAAAAACACCAATACAGTATACTAATGCATATATATGGAATTTAGAAAGATGGAAATGATAACCCTGTATACGAGACAGCAAAAGAGACACAGATGTATAGAACAGTCTTTGGGACTCTGTGGGAGAGGGTGAGGGTGGGATGATTTGGGAGAATGGCATTGAAACATGTTTATTACATGTGAAACGAATCGCCAGTTCAGGGTCAATGCATGATACTGGATACTCGGTGGTGCTGTGCGGGGATGACACAGAGGGAGGATAAGGAGAGGAGGGAGGTGGGAGGGGGGTTCAGAACGGGGACTCATATACACCCGGGGTGGATTCATGTCAATGTATGGCAAAACCAACCAATATAATATTGTAAAGTAATTAGCCTCCAATAAATAAATAAATAAATATAGACATTGTATTAATGAAAGTATTTCTTAGAATGAAGGAAAACTCTAAACAACCTGAATAAAAGTTTAAATAATTATATATAAAAAAAAATCCTCTGCTACTACAAAGTTTGGTCCCTCATTATCTCATGTCTGGGTGACCATAATTATCTCCTTACTAGTCTTTGCCAACTGTCTCTTCCTTTCTGATTTATCCTATACCCTGCCACATATTTAATCTTCCTGAAGTATAAATGTAATTACATCATTTCCCTGTCCATAAATTTCAATGATTGTCCCTCTACTTAGAAATAAAGAAAAACAGCATAATTTTCAAAGCTGTTCATTATATAAGCTTCCGTCTATTTTTCTAGCCTTACCTCAAATCTTTCCTGTATTTTGTGCTTCTCTGTGTGAATGTGTGTGTGTGCTCAGTCACATCCAACTCTTTGTGACCCCCGCGGACCGTAGCCTGCCAGGCTCCTCTGTCCATGAAATTTTCCAGGCAAGAATACTGGAGAGGGTGTCACTTCCTATTTCAGAAGATCTTCCCAACTCAGGGATAGAACTTGTGTCTCCTGCATTGACAGATAAATTCTTTACCACTGAGCCACCAGGGAAACTCTGTCATGTATTTTATGTCCTACCTATTGTAAAAGTTTTGTTTGTTCATTCTTATAGTTTTTGTATCATTCTACTGTGCATTTATCTGTAGACTCCTTGAACTGTCATTTTATAGATATTTATTGAGTGGTTGTAATTGCCATGTGCTATACTTGGTGTTGGGCTTCTCTGGTAAAGAATCCACTTGCCAATGCATGAGATACAAGTTTGATCCCCGGGTCAGAAAGATTCCCTGGAGGAGGAAATGGCAACACTCTCCAGTATTTTCGCCTGTGAAATCCCATGGACAGAGAAGCCTGGCAGGCTACAGTTCATGAATTCGCAAAAGAGTCAGACACAACTTGGCAACTAAACAACACTTGGTGTTAGGTGATACATTGGTGAGCAAAATAGAAATGGCAGTTGTCTCACAAGTTTCTTGATGGAAAAGCCTGGATGTATTCATTATTTTACTCTCTGAAACAGTGACTTTCACACAGAATGTGCTCAAAGAGAAAAAAGATTGTCTAGGACTCAGAATGGAGGAGGGAGGTAAATTGACTGCAAAAGAGTAAAAAGAAATCATTTAGGCTCTATTGAAATAAATGTTCTACATATGGATTTCGCTGCTGGTTACATGAGTACATACATTCGTTAAAAGCAATCAAAGTAAAGTCACTCAGTCGTGTCCGACTGTTTGCGACCCCGTGGATGGTAGCCTACCAGGCTTCTCCATCCATGGGATTCTCCAGGCAAGAATACTGGAGTGGGATCGAACCCGGGTCTCCAGCATTGGAGGCAGACGCTTTAACCTCTGAGCCACCAGGGAAGCCCTCAAACACTTATGATAAGTGCATTTTATCATTCACAAATCATACCTCAATAAAGTTGATTTAAAAGTATAGATAACCATTAAACTGAATGAATGCAAGGGAATGACTAAGTATTTGGAAAGTGAAGATAGTGGTTATTTTGAGGAGGAAGAAAGATGAAACTGATATTGAGATGCAGCACATGAAAGTGTTCATGGAGGAGGTTGTCAATGTTTTATTTCTTGAACCAGATGGTGGTTACACACCTGTTCCACTTAAAATAATACATTAAACTATATATTTGTTTTGTGCAGTGTTCCTATTTATTATTTTGTGATCAAAGCATGAAATTTTTAATTAAGAGAGATTCTCATTATTACTTCAAGGCTACCTATCAAGCTGAAACACTGAACAATATAGTCATAGAATATTAGAACTGAAAAGAACTGAAGTGATTGACTTGTCCAACCCGTTCATTTCATAAATGGGTACCCAGAGAACCTGAGAAGGCAGCTTTCGTAAAGTCATACTGTGAATTAGTCCCAGCCTTGGGATTATGTTTACTGTGTATACCACACTCTTTAGCTAGCACAGGCAAAAGAAAAATACTTACTTGTCACTAAAAAGGTACTTCAGCTATTTGACAACTCATGACAGCCTACCCTATTGCTTAGTTAAGTTGGTAGCACATTGTTCATTTAGAACTTGGGAAAAAGAAGATGTCGAAGGATTTCAATAAAGCTTGCAAAGATAGTGGCACTGGAAATATCTGTTTTGTTAAATATAAATGAGTAAATATTCATCATCATCCTTGCAGAGCTTCAGTAACTTCAAAGACTATCTTCTTCCACAAGAAAACTCCACTAGAAGTTGAAGGCAGACAACAATTTGGAGGAATGTTGCTTTGAACTTGAGCTAATTATTATTATTAAAGTTGCAAAATGTCATGCTGATTATGCACAGTGAAAAACTTTACTGTTCACTACATAAAGAGATTGGGATATTTTTGTTGATTGTTAATGTTTACTATTACCCTCAAAAGCCACCAATATATTTCAGTCAAATATGGAACATGGGCTTCTCTGGTGGCTCAGACAGTAAAGAATCTGCTTGCATTGTTGGAGGCCTGGGTTTGCTCCCTGAGTTCGGAAGATCCCCTGAAGGAGCATGTGGCAACCCACTCCAGTATTCTTGCGTGGAAAATCCCCATAGACAGAGCAGCCTGGCGGGCTACAGCACAGCACATGGAACATCGTTATATTTACTTCAGCTCAGATTTTGAAGTATACATCCATATTCACTCATGCTGCAATGTTGCTGTCACTTGATAGTTTTAGAATATACTTTCAATTCTTATGAGATCTTTCTTTCCCAATTTGATTTTCCACCAGCTTCAGATATGTTGCCACCAATAGTGATATAGGAAACAATGGATACAGTGACAGACTTTATTTGGGGGGTGTCTCCAAAATCACTGCAGATGGTGACTGCAGCCATGAAATTAGAAAATGCTTGCTCCTTGGAGGACATGTTATGACCAATCTAGACAGCTTATTAAAAAGCAGAGACATTATTTTGCCAACAAAGGTCCGTCTAGTCAAAGCTATGATTTTTCCAGTAGTCATGTAATGATATGAGAGTTGGACTATAAAGAAAACTGAGTGCCAAAGAATTGGTGCTTTTTAACTGTGGTATTGGAGAAGACTCTTGAGAGTCCCTTGGACAGCAAGGAGATCAAATCAGTTCATCCTAAAGGAAATCAGTCTTGTATGTTCATTGGAAGGACTGGTGCTGAAGCCGAAACTCCAATACTTTAGCCACCTAATGCGAAGAACTAACTCATTTGAAAAGATGCTGATGCTAGGAAAGATTGAAGATGGGAGGAGAAGGGGATGAAAGAGGATAAGATGGTTGGATGGCATCACCGTCTCAATGGACATGAGTCTGAGTAAGCTCCAGGAGTTGGTGATGGACAGGGAGGTGTGGTACATTTCATGGGGTCACAGAGTCAGACACAACTGTGCGACTGAACTGAACTGAATGATATAGGTCTGCATTTGAACTGCAAAGCATAAAATTTAACAGAAGTTTAAACCTATATAAAAATGTTCCATACATTAGATTTAAAAATTAATAAAACTGCTATTTCAAGAACTGAAGTTAAACACAATTACTGAGTAAAATAAAGTAAATTAATGTAATAATAATTAATATATTTATAAATAAATTAAATAGTTTTAAAGGCATCAGCCTAGAATATAAATAAATAACTATAAATAATTACAAATCTCTTTCATTTTGTACCAATCATAGTCAAAGCTAACTAATAATATATTTCCAAACTTTAATTAAGAGTTTTCTCTAGTATACTCTGAAACATGGGACTATATGTTACTCCCTATCAGGCAAGTTTTGGGGGAAGAGGGATATTGACTGGGGCTTCCCCTGTGGTTCAGTGGTAAAAAATCTGCCTGCAATGCAGGAGCCACAGGTGATGTGGGTTTGATCCCTGGGTCAGGAAGATCCCTTGGAGGAGGGCACGACAACCCACTCTAGTATTATTTCCTCGGGGATCCCCATGGACAGAGGAGCCTGGTGGGTTACAGTCCATAAGGTCACAAAGAGTTAGAAACTACTGAAGTGACCTAGAAGAATTTAAATTGGGGATTTTTCCCAGAAAAAAAAAAAGTTATTACCAGAGAAAAAGTTTATCTATGAACCGTATAACCAGGCAAACATCTAACCACCAAATATCTGCTCTTACTGAAGCCAAGTGTGACCCAACAGAATTCTTGGGTACAAATCCTTTCTGTATGCCCTGCTTCTTGTTTGTAGGAAATAGACTTTATTCAGCCTCCATGATCTTCCTTGAGTTCCAAAGGGCAGATTCAAACAGCTGCTCATCAGAGAAGGGAGGAAAGGCAGAAACAGGGGAGGAACAGTCAAGTGGGGATACAGGTCCTGGTTCCTCCTCAAGGAATATACATGATAATGTCTTTGAGCTCTTCAGCAGGAACTAAGGCTCCTCCCCAGGTTGAGGTTGATAACTTCAGACTGAACACAAGACTCCTAGAGGACCACACTATTATTTTACCACCAACCAATCAGAAGAAAGCCACACAACTTGCAGCCCTCATCTCAAATTTTGTCTATAAAAATTTTTTCCCCAAATCCATTGCAGAGTTTGGGGGTTTTGAGAATGAGCTACCTCTTCTCCTTGCATGGCCCTGCGATAAACCTTTATCTGCTTCAGTTTGGGCTTCCCAGTTGGCACTAGTGGTAAAGAACCCACCTGACAATGCAGGAGACATAAGAGATGCAGGTTCAATCCCTGAGTCAGGAAGATCCCCTGGAGGAGGGCATGGCAATCCACTCCAATATTCTTCCCTGGAGAATCCCATGGACAGAGGAGCCTGACAGGCTATAGTCCACAGGTTAGACACGATTGAAGCAACTTAGCACACAGCACACTTCTCCAGATTCCGGTATTTCAGTTTATTTGGCCTCACAGAGCATTGGACATATGAACTTTATTTGTTAACACCATGGTCCTGTGAATGACCCACCTGTCCTTGAAAGTCTCAGGCCCCTATCCTATTCTGCAGCTCAAGATGGCATATATATATATATATATATATATATATAATTTTACCTGTCTGTCTCTGAGCCTCTCATGAATGTGGGAACTCTGACCATCTCATATATGTGGGGTTTCTGTATATGTTAAAGTAAATTTGATTTTTTCCTTTTAAACTGTCTCATGTCAATTGAATACTTAACTAGCCTGAAGAACCTAGAAGGGTAGAGGAAAGTTTTCTTTCTCTCTGACTGTAATAAAACGGCAACTCTGTATAAAAAAAAAAAAAAATAGGTTTACAGAATGTAATTTTTCTTTCTAGATTTCTTCATCCTAACTCTACTACCATTTATCCTTGTGATATCCTTATGACTCTTATGATGGTAACCAGTGATTCTCAGATGGAAGAAACTATCTTAAGATATATGAAGGAAAAGGCAATTTTAAGTATTTACATTCAATTATATTTGTTTCTTACTGCAATCAAAGAAAATATTTTCTTTATGTAAGAGATCCATTCTTTAGAAGAAGTATTAATACAATTGTAGCAGTTGAGGAACAGTAGATTTAAAAGTCATATCTAGAAAGACAGTGTCTTCAGGTAACATATTCACTTTTACATTTCTATTTTATATATTTATTTGTAGTTTATAGTTTTAGATACCTAATAGGTTGAAAAGAATGTATTTGTCTGGTGGTGGGGATGGAGGGTGGGTGGAAGGAGTGTAACAATTTGTATCCCAGGCACAGTGAGAAACCCTAAATGCAATCATAAAAAAATATGTCTTCCATCACCAAAGCAGAAATCTGTCCCTATGTATTGGATATTGACCCTCTAATGACACAAATGCCTTCTCAGATTCCATTTCTCTGTTGTTTGGTCACTAAGTCATTTCTGATTCTTATCATCCCCATGGACTGCAGCATTGCTAGGCTTCCCTGTCCTTCCCTTTCTCCTGGAGTTTGCTCAAATTCATGTCCATTGAGTCAGTGATGATGTCAGCCAACCATCTCATCCTCTGTTGCCCCCTTTTCCTGCATCAGTCTTTCCCAACATCAGGGTCTTTTTCAATGAGTTGGCTCTTTGCATCAGGTGGCCAAAGTATTAGAGCTTCAGCATCAGTCCTCCCAATGAATAGTCAAGGTTGGTTTCCTTTCGGATTGACTGGTTTGATCTCCTTGCAATCCAAGGGACTTTCAAGAGTCTTTTCCAACACCACAATTTGAAAGCATCAATTCTTCAGTGCTCAGCATTCTTTTTGGTCCAATTCTCACATTCGTATATGACTACTTGAAAAACCATAGCTTTGACTATAGGGATTTTTGTCAGCAAAGTGATGTCTCTGCTTTTCAATATGCTGTCTAGGTTTATCATAGCTTTCCTTCCAAGGAGCAAGTGACTTTTAATTTCCTGGCTGCAGGCCCCATAAGGAGAGCTATTTAGGGAACCTAATTAATTGAAGCTGTTAAGCATTGAAAACAAGCTTTAAAACACCTCATTTGTTTTAAGAATATGAGGTCCAAACTGGTATTAGGACAATTTCAGAAAATAAATTAAAAGGGCACACAACTCTGACCCAGTGAAACTGAGCAGGATCCAGTGGAGCTCCTGGGCAGGGTAGTCTTTTAAGCAGTTGCTAATCAGGGAAGGAAGGGGACGCAAAGACAAGGGGGGGGGGAGCAGTTAAGAAACAGTGTAGCCTTGGGGCAAGATCCTGGTTCTACCTCAAGGGATACTCATAACAATATCTGAGGCTTTTACAGATCTAAACTCCCCAACTAATGGAAGATGCTAGAATTCTTCATTACAGAGATCAGTTTGATAACCAGAGAAGCTCATCAGGAGACCACCTGAGACCAGATTAAAGGAGTGCAGGGCCTGCACACGTCCTAATCTTTATTAGCAACCCCACCCAAAAACCATTGCTATAAAACTCCTAACCAAATCTTTCCTGGTTGGGGCACACAGTTTTTCGGATCAGGAGACCACTGTGTCCTCCTTTGCCTGGCAAAGCAAATAGTTATTCTCTTCTACTTCATGCAAAACTGTCTCAGATTTGATTTGGCACTGGTGCACAGAGAAACTGAGATTTCAGCATCAATGTCTTTCAAGAAAAATTCAGTCAGGTAAAGTACCTACCCAGATGTTCCCACCATAAGATATTCCTACCACTCTTTAAGTATGGTCAGGAGAGCAAAACCCTAGTCTTCTCATGTATTTAGAATTATGGAATATTGGTATTTCAAGAATAAACTTATAAATGAAAACATGACTTATGATGAGATGGGACTTATTCAAAGATATATACACTAGCTAATGACAGAAACAGGACCTATATAGCTTGGGGATTTTACCAGAATGAACAAGTTTTACTAATACCCCTTTTTAACTTCAAATTTCATTTATCTTAAATAATAAAAAAATTAAAAATAGAAGATGAAAAACATGTTGATGGCTTTTATTGTGTTCATATACTATCATTATATCAAGGTCAGAATAACATTCAAATTCTGATTAATTTCACTCCAGTCTTACAATAAAATCGTATGTAATCTCCTCAGTAACAGAGTCTGCATTTTAATGTCTACTTCCATTATAAGGTTAACAGTAATCCATAAGTAATCCTTATGGATGACTTATGGAAATAGTACATATTGTATACTTCATTATTTCAACTTTTACGGAATTTAGATTAAAAAAAAAAAAAACTCTCCTTGGATTATATGAAAACCAAGAAAATGTAAAATGAAACCAGTAATGGTTTCATTTGGTGATTAGATGATTCTAATCCTGAATGTTTTTCCACATAGATATTAGTAAATACATAAAATACAATTAAATTAATTAAAATAGGTATATTAGCCAGATAGGGAAACAGGTTTTTCATTCTTGAAATACTGGGCCTCTGTGTTTGCAATGGAAATATGGTTTCAAACAAACCTCTCACTCTTTGTGATACATGTTAACACTATTTCATAGTTAGATGCACATTTGGCATCACAGAGGCATATTTTTAAATGATATTAAATCAAGACTCTGCACTTATCATTTTTTTAACATGCATTTAGCACTGCCTCATTCTCACCAGGGGTTCTGTCTCTGGATGATCATAAATGTTCATTACCCCTTATATAAAGTGAGATTTTGCATAATGATTCTGTTTAATGTTCTCTCCCTTCCTCCCTCCCTCTTCAGGCTATTATGATCATGACATGACTTTTAGTTTTGAATAAAGCAAACGGTTGGAGTGATTAATGGCACAACATTGGAAGTTTTGTAGTGTTCAAACAGAACTCTTTTCTTTTGGTATGTGAGACTGCTTTCTTTTTACACAATTTTTGGTTCCTGGCTTTTTACAGCATGAGTTTTAAACTTTTCAACAGACCTCTTTACACAGAAGGGCTCAGATGTCTAAATTTCCAGTCCTTTTCTCCTTTTGTATCATAGAGAGGCTTCTCTAAGATTTTTAGCCATTTACCCACACAATCAAAGGCTATGCATTGGACAAAACTATGGATTTGCTTCTTCTGGATAACATACTTGGGAAAGGTTGCTACATGGGAGACTCACAGCAGTACATAGTGGCAGTAAATGGGGTTAAAGCATAATTGCTCTAACTCAGAAAAACCAAGGATTTGTCTTCACAAGATTATACATGCTAGGTCTATAGATTGAAAATCAAGCTAGTGAGGAATCATCCAGTTCTGACATGTTTCAGAGGTACTCTAAGATCAAGTTAATGAATGGTAATTCACTTCAGTTCAGTTCAGTTCAGTCACTCAGTCATGTCCGACTCTTTGAGACCACACGAATCGCAGCAGGTCAGTTCTCCCTACCCACCACCAACTCCTGGAGTTCAACCAAACTCATGCACATCGAGTTGGTGATGCCATCCAGCCATCTCATCCTCTGTCGTCCACTTTTCCTCCAGCCCCCAATCCCTCCCAACATAAGGATCTTTTCGAATGAATCAACTCTTCACATGAGGTGGCCAAAGTATTGGAGATTCAGCTTTGGCATCAGTCCTTCCAATGAACACGCAGGACTGATCTCCTTTAAAATGGACAGTTTGGACCTCCTTGCAGTCCAAGGGACTCTCAAGAGTCTTCTCCAACACCACAGTTCAAAAGCATCAATTCTTCAGCGCTCAGTTTTCTTCACAGTCCAACTCTCACATCCATACATGACCACGGGAAAAACCATAGCCTTGACTACACAGACCTTGGTTGGCAAAGCAATGTCTCTGCTTTTTAATATGCTATCTAGGTTGGTCATAACTTTTCTTCCAAGGAGTGTCTTTTAATTTCATGGCTGCAAATATTATCTTCAGTGATTTTGGAGCCTAGAAAAATAAAGTCTGACACTGTTTCAACTGTTTCCCCATCGATTTCCCATGAAGTGATGGAACCAGATGCCATGATCTTTGTTTTCTGAATGTTGAGCTTTAAGCTAACTTTTTCAGTCTCCTCTTTCATTTCATCAAGAGGCTTTTGAGTTCCTCTTCACTTTCTGTCATAAGGGTGGTGTCATCTGCATATCTGAGGTTATTGCTATTTTCCCCAGCAATCTTGATTCTAGCTTGTGCTTCCTCCAGCCCAGCGTTTCTCATGATGTACTTTGCATATAAGTTAAATAAGCAGAGTGACAATATACAGCCTTGTCATATTCCTTTCCCTATTTGGAACCAGTCTGTTGCTCCAGGTCCAGTTCTAATTGTTGTTTCCTGACCTGCATACAGGTTTCTCAAGAGGCAGGTCAGGTGGTCTGGTATTCCCATCTCTTTCAGAATTTTCTACAGTTTATTATGATCCACACAGTCAAAGGCTTTGGCATAGTCAATAAAGCAGAAATAAATGTGTTTCTGGAACTCTCTTGTTTTTTCCATGATCCAGTGGATGTTGGCAATTTGATGTCTGGCTCCTCTGCCTTTTCTAAAACCAGCTTTAACATCTGGAAGTTCATGGTTCACGTATTGCTGAAGCTTGGCTTAGAAAATTTTAAGCATGACTTTACTAGCGTGTGAGATGAGTGCGATTGTGCAGTAGTTTGAGCATTCTTTGTCATTGCCTTTCTTTGGTATCTGAATGAAAATTGACCTTTTCCAGGCCTGTGGCCACTGCTGAGTTTTCCAAATTTTCTGGCGTATTGAGTGCAGCACTTTCACAGCATCACTTTTCAGGATTTGAAATAGCTCGACTGGAATTCCATCACCTCCACTAGCTTTTTTCGTAGTGATGCTTTCTAAGGCCCACTTGACTTCACATTCCAGGATGTCTGGCTCTCAGTGAATGATCACACCATCATGATTATCTGAATCATGAAGTTATATTTTGTACAGTTCTCCTGTTTATTCTTGCCACCTCTTCGTAATATCTTCTTCTTCTGTTAGGTCCACACCATTTCTATCCTTTGTCGAACCCATCTTTGCATGAAATATTCCCTTAGTATCTTTAATTTTCTTGACGAGACCTCTAGTCTCTCCCATTCTGTTGTTTTCCTCTATTTCTTTGCGTTGATCACTGAGGAAGGCTTTCTTATCTCTCCTTGCTATTCTTTGGAACTCTGCATTCAGATGCTTATATCTTTCCTTTTCTCCTTTGCATTTTGCTTCTCTTCTTTTCACAGCTATTTGTAAGGCCTCCTCAGACAGCCATTTTGCTTTTTTGCATTTCTTTCCCATGAGGATTGTCTTGATCCCTGTCTCCTGTACAATGTCATGAACCTCTGTCCACAGTTCATCAGGCACTCTATCTAGCAGATCTAGTCCCTTAAATCTATTTCTCACTTCCACTGTATATTCATAAGGGATTTGATTTAAGTCATATCTGAATGGTCTAGTGGTTGTTCCTACTTTCTAAATTCCAATCTGAATTTGGCAAAAAGGAGTTCATGATCTGAGCCACAGTCAGCTCCTGGTCTTGTTTTGGCTGACTCTATAGAACTTCTCCGTCTTTGGTTGCAAAGAATATAATCAATCTCATTTCGGTGTTGACCATCTGGTTATGTCCATGTGTAGAGTCTTCTCTTGTGTTGTTGGAAGAGGGTGTTTGCTATGACCAGTGTGTTCTCTTGGCAAAACTGTATTAGCCTTTGCCCTGCTTCATTCAGTACTCCAAGGCCAAATTTGCCTGTTACTCCAGGTGTTTCTTGGCTTCCTACTTTTGCATTACAGTCCCCTATAATAAAAAAGACATCTTTTTTTGGGTGTTAGTTCTAAAAGATCTTGTAGGTCTTCATAGAACCGTTTAACTTCACCTTCTTCAGCGTTTCTGGTTGGGGCATAGACTCGGATTACCGTGATATTGAATGGTTTGCCTTGGAAACGAACAGAGCTCATTCTGTTGTTTTTGAAATTGCATCCACGTACTGCATTTTGTATTCTTGTTGACCATGATGGCTACTCCATTTCTTCTAAGGGATTCCTGCCCACATTAGTAGATATAATGGTCATCTGAGTTAAATTCACCCATTCCAGTCCATTTTAGTTCACTGATTCCCAGAATGTCTACATTCCCTCTTGCCATCTCCTGTTTGACCACTTCCAATTTTCCTTGATTCATGGACCTGACGTTCCAGGTTCCTATGCAATATTGCTCTTTATAGCATCGGACCTTACTTCTATCACCAGTCCCATCCACAACTGGGTATTGTTTTTGTTTTGGCTCCATCCCTTCATTCTTTCTGGATTTATTTCTCCACTGATCTCCAGTAGCATATTGGGCACCTACCGACCCGGGGAGTTCCTCTTTCGGTATCCTATCATTGTGCCTTTTCATACTGTTCATGCAGTTCTCAAGCCAAGAATACTGAAGTGCTTTTCCATCCCTTGTCCAGTGGACCACATTCTGTCAGACCTCTCCACCATAACCTGTCATCTTGGGTGGCCCCACACGACATGGCTTAGTTTCTTTGAGTTAGACAAGGCTGTTGTCCGTGTGATCAGATTGGCTAGATTTCCGTCATTATGATTTCAGTGGGTCTGCCCTCTGATGCCTTTTTGCAACACCTACCGTCTTACTTGGGTTTCTTTTACCTTGGTCGTGGGGTATCTCTTCAAGGCTGCTCCAGCATAGTGCAGCCACTGCTCCCTACCCTGGACCAGGGGTATCTCCTCCCAGCTGCCCCTCCTGACCTTGAATGTGGAGTAGTTCCTCTCAGCCCTCCTGCGCCAGCGCAGCCGCCGCTTCTTGGTTGTGGGCTTGTGACACTATGGACTGTAGCCCACTAGGCTCCTCTGTCCATGGGATTTTTCCAAGAAGCAATACTGTATTGGGTTGTCATGCCCTTCTCCAGGGTATCTTCCTGACCCGGGGATTGAATCAATTGTTATTATGCCTCCTGCATTGGCAGGTGTTCAGAAAATCTTCCAAATCAAAAGAAAAAAAAAAACTCACAATAGTATTAGGGTTAAGTTCTGTTATGTTTTATTTCAATGCTTTGAGAAATGGAAACTGTGTATATGGCAACATTTAACTATTATGAATATGAAATTAACCAAAATACTCAGGTTACTGCAAGTTCACTATTTACTACAATTTCCCTACTTTCAAAATATTGCTAGCAATATCTTCAATATTCCATAATATCCCAGACTATACAAAATCCAGAAAATATTTCCTTCAGTTATGAAACATAGGAAAATTTAAAAATTAGTGAAGGGCCTTCTATCCAGTAAACACGCAATTGATATGTAATAAGTAAATGATTTACTGAGATACAGAGCAGATTAGAATTTAGAATTAGGGGTTCTTTAATCTTTATTGATTACCATCAATTCATTAGGTACTATGTTAAGTTCTGGAGAGAAACAAAAAGGAGTTGGGTCCAACCATACCTCTGAAGAGCAAAGACTCTGGTGAAAGAAATATTTTAGCCCTGATTCACATATCTTATAATTCACTAATATATCTTTTATCAAACACATGTTAAGTGTTGTCTATGTTTTAGGTGCTGAACTAAGTGCTCGGCATACAACAAAAATGAAGATAATGACTGTAAGGCTGAATAGGGAAGAAAAGTTTGTAAACAAAGGAAATATTGGCACATCCTATGCAACAGACTGTTATGAATAGTCCATCAAATGGCAAGCACTTGGGATTTTAACTGACAAAGAGAAGTGTTACCTACCTTACGGAATCATAGTCTAATGACAATGTCTATGTTTAAAAAATATTCATAAAATAATTCATTACAACAATGAGGAGTATTTGCAGCAACATGGATAATCCTAGAGATAATCATTATAAGTGAAGAAAAAGACAAATACCATATAGTACCACTTATATATGGAATACAAAATATGACATAAATAAACTTATTTATCAAACACACTCACAGACCTACAGAATAGACTGCTGGTTACCATGCAAGAGGGGACTGGAGGGGAGACGGATTAGGAGTTTGGGATTAGCAGATGCCAACTATTATAGACAGAATGGATAAATAACAAGGTCCTACTGTATAGTCAATGGAGCTATATTCAATATTCTGTGACAAACCATAATGGAAAATAATATGAAAAAGAATGTGTACATAAACATATGTATAGCTGAATCACTGTGCTGTACAGCAGAAATTAACACAACATTGTAAATTAATTATATATGAATAAATTTTTTTTAAAAAAGGAGTATTTTAAACGGACAGTACAATATGATACTTGTTATATTTGGTATTGATAGAAGGCAAAGTCGTAGCACACACTAAATGGAACTAACTTTACTAAAAATGTTACTTGAACTGGATCATGTATAGGAGTTTGCAAAGTGGAAAATAATATTATAAAAAGCAGGGAAGCCAGCATTCACAAAGGTACAAATTAATGTCCTTCTAGTTTGGAACAGTTCTTTTTCTCCCTTTTAGATAAAAAGCTACAATGTTATTTTGTTTGCCTGTTTGTTTTAGAATTCTTTTTGTGGTGCCTAGAAGTTTCTATCAACTTTTTTAAAAAGTTAGATAAATGTGAACTCTAGAATTACGTCTTCTATTCCAATACAATTGAAAGACATCCAAGAGAAGCATAGCAAAAGGGACAGAGAAAAGGTTTCTCAATAATAAATCAGAACAGAAACTACAAGGAGAGCTCAAACAAAAACAACCAGGTACAAACAGCTAGGTATGTGTTCACTCTGCAGGAGGACACGGTGTAAAAAAAAAAGTTGGAGGAATTCACATGTATATAAACAGAGCCTTAAGCATCTGTAGGCACGATGAGAAGAAAGAGAAAACAAAGTCTGACCTAAAAAGAGCTTGGGATATGATCAACTAATTTCAAAATTAATTGTCAAATATCTAGCCTCTCAAGGCACTATGCTAAGAAATCAGTCAGCCCTTGGTCACAGTGTCTGCCATCAGGAAATGTTAAATCCAACTGAAAAGCTAGAGTAAAAAGTACAACCAACTACAGTCTACAGTGTAAGAATATGAGAATTATAAAAAGAAAAAGACAAACAAAATATTCTCAAGTTCAAAGGAGAAAGAAAGTCAAATAAAAAGAATCAGGAAAGAATCCCTGCAGGAAATAGCATCTTGGTTGAACTGTGAGTAATGAGTAGGATATCAAAGGGCAAATATGAAGGGAGGACATTTGTGTCAAAAGAGCAAGAACAAAGGCCTGCAGGTGATACTGATCAGATATCAGAATGTTCAGATTAACAGAGTCCATTTTGCCTGAGTATGGAATATGGACAGGAGACAAAACTGAAAAGGTAAACAATAATAGTGGGAGAATTTAATACCCACTCACACCTATGAATAGATCAACTAAACAGAAAATTAACAAGGAAACACAAACTTTAAATGATACAATAGACCAGTTAGGCCTATTGATATCTATAGTACATTTCATCCCAAAACAATGAATTTCACCTTTTTCTCAAACACACGTGGAACCTTCTCCAGAATAGATAATATCCTGGGTCATAAATCTAGCCTTGGTAAATTCAAAAAAATTGAAATTATTCCAAGCATCCTTTCTGAACCCAAAGCAGCAAGATTAGATGTCAATTACAGGGGAAAAACTATTAAAAAATTCCAATATATGGAGGTTGAACGATACGCTGCTGAATAACTAACAAATCACAAAAGAAATCAAAATATGCATAGAAACGAATGAAAATGAAAACAAAACAACACAAAACCTGCGGGACACTGTAAAAGCAGTGCTAAGGGGAAGGTTCATAGCAATAGAGGCTTACCTCAAGAAATAAGAAAAAAGTCAAATAAATAACCTAACTCTACACCTAAAGCAAATAGAAGAGGAAGAAATGAAGAACCCCAGGGTAAGCAGAAGGAAAGAAATCTTAAAAATTAGGGCAGAAATAAAAGCAAAAGAAACAAAAGAGACCATAGCAAAAATCAACAAATCCAAAAGATGGTTCTTTGAGAAGATAAATAAAATTGACAAACCACTAGCCAGACTCATCAAGAAACAAAGGGAGAAAAAACAAATCAATAAAATTAGAAATGAAATGGAGAGCTCACAACAGACAACAGAGAAATACAAAGAATCATAAGAGACTACTATCAGCATCTATATGTCAATAAAATGGACAACTTGGAAGAAATGGACAAATTCTTAGAAAAGTACAACTTTCCAAAACTGAACCAGGAAGAAATAGAAAATCTTAACAGACCCATCACAAGCACGGAAATTGAAACTCTAATCAGAAAACTTCCAGCAAACAAAAGCCCAGGACCAGATGGCTTCACAGCTGAATTCTAACAAAAATTTAGAGAAGAGCTAACACCTATCCTACTCAAACTCATCCAGAAAATTGCAGAGGAAGGTAAACTTCCAGACTCATTCTATGAGGCCACCATCAGCTTAATATCAAAACCAGACAAAGATCCCGCAAAAAAAGAGAACTACAGACCAATATCACTGATGAACATAGATGCAAAAATCCTTAACAAAATTGTAGCAAACAGAATCCAACAACATATTAAAAAGATCACACATCATGACCAAGTGGATTTTATCCCAGGGATGATAGGATTCTTCAATATCCAAAAAAATCAATCAATATAATACACCACATTAACAAAGTGAAAGATAAAAACCATATGATTATCTCAATAGGTGCAGAGAAAGCCTTTTACAAAATTCAACATCCATTTATGATAAAAACCCTCCAGAAAGCAGGCATAGAAGGAACATACCTCAACATAATAAAAGCTATATATGACAAACCCACAGTAAATATTATCCTCAATGGTGAAAAATTGAAAGCATTATCCCTAAAGTCAGGAACAAGACAAAGATGCCCACTCTCACCACTACTATTCAACACAGTTTTGGAAGTTTTAGCCACAGCAATTAGAGCAGAAAAAAACATAAAAGGAATACAGATTGGAAAAGAATAAGTAAAACTCTCATTGTTTGCAGATGACATGATCCTCTACATAGAAAACCCTAAAGACTCCACCAGAAAATTACTAGGGCTAATCAATGAATATAGTAAAGTTGCAGGATATAAAATAAACACATAGAAATCCTTTGCATTCCTATACACTAACAGTGAGAAAACAGAAAGAGAAATGAAGGAAACAATTTCATTCACCATTACAACGAAAAGAACAAAATGCTTAGGAATATATTTACCTAAAAAAACAAAACTCCTATATATAGAAAACAATAAAACACTGATGAAAGAAATCAGAGAGGACACAAATAAATGGAAAAATATACCATGCTCATGGATTGGAAGAATCAATATAGTGAAAACGAGTATACTGTCCAGGTAATGTATAGATTCAATGCAATCCCTGTCAAGCTACCAATGGTATTTTTCCGAGAACTAGAACAAGTAATTTCACAATTTGTATGGAAATACAAAAAACCTCGAATAGCCAAAGCAATCTTGAGAAAGAAGAATGGAACTGGAGGAATCAACCTGCCTGACTTCAGGCTCTACAACAAAACCACAGTCACAAAGACAGTATGGTACTGCCACAAAGACAGAAATATAGATCAATGGAACAAAATAGAAAGCCCAGAGATAAATCCACGCACTTATGGACACCTTATCTTCGATAAAGGAAGCAAGAATATGCAATGGAGAAAAGACAATCTCTTTAACAAGTGGTGCTGGGAAAACTGGTCAGCCACTTGTAAAAGAATGAAACTAGAACGGTTTCTAACACCATACACACAAATAAACTCAAAATGGATTAAAGATCTAAACATAAGCCCAGAAACTATAAAACTCCTAGAGGAAAACATAGGCAAAACAATCTCCAAGATAAATCATAGCAGGATTTTCTATGACCTATGTCCCAGAAAATTGGAAATAAAAGGAAATATAAACAAATAGTACCTAATTAAACTTGAAAGCTTTTGCACAATGAAGGAAACTATAAGCAAGGTGAAAAGACAGCCTTCAGACTGGTAGAAAATAATAGCAAGTGAAGCAACTGACAAATAATTAATCTCAAAAATAAACAAGCAGCTCCTGCAGCTCAATTCCAGAAAAATATGCAACCCAATCAAAAAATGGGCCAAAGAACTAAACAGACATTTCTCCAAAGAAGACATACAGATGGTTAATAAACACATGAAAAGATTCTCAACATCACTCATTATCAGAGAAATGCAAATCAAAACCACGATGAGGTACTATCTCACACCAGTCAGAATGGCTTCTATCCAAAAGTCTACAAGCAATAAATGCTGGAGAGGGTGTGGAGAAAAGGGAATCTTCTTACACTGTTGGTGGGAATGCAAACTAGTACAACCACTATGGAGAACATTGTGGAGATTCCTTAAAAAACTGGAAATAGAACTGCCAGGAATCCCACTGCTGGACATACACACCGAGGAAACCAGAATGGAAAGAGACACGTATACCCCAATGTTCATCGCAGCACTGTTTATAATAGACAGGACATGGAAGAAACCAAATGTCCATCAGCAGACGAATGGATAGGAAAGCAGTGGTACATATACACAACGGAATATTACTCAGCCATTAAAAAGAATGCATTTGAATCAGTTCTAGTGAGGTGGATGAAACTGGATCTTATTATACAGAGTAAATTAAGCCAGAAAGAAAAACACCAATACAGTATAATAATGCATATATATGGAATTTAGAGAGAAGGTAACGATGACCCTATATGCGAGACAGCAAAAGAGACACAGATGTATAAAACAGTCTTCTGGACTCTGTGGGAGAGGGTGAGGGTGGGATGATTTGAGAGAATAACATTGAAACATATGTATTATTATATATGAAATAGATCAGCAGTCCAGGTTCGATGCATGATACAGGATGCTCAGGGTTGGTGCACTGGGATGACCCAGAGGGATGGGATTGGGAGGGAGGTGGGAGGGGGTTCAGTATGGGAAGCACATGTACACCCATTGCGGATTCATGTCAATGTATAGCAAAACCACTACAATATTGCAAAGTAATTGGCCTCCAATTAAAATGAATAAATTTATATTTAAAAAATTTTTCAACTGTTAAAAAATAAAACCTGAAAAGGTAAGTTGAAACTATGCTGAAGAGGTGAGAATAGTTTCAATCTGATAGTCAATGAGAAACATTCATTGTTTAAAAATTTACTTTTTTGAAGTACACTTGATTCACAATGCTGTACAATTTTTTACTGTACAAAAAATGATTCAGTTACATATATACATATACATACATATGTAGTTGTTGTTGTTTACTCACTAAGTCATGTCTGATTCTTTGCAATGCATGAACTGTAGCCCGCCTGGCTCCTCCATTCATTGAATTCTCCAGGCAAGAATAATTGAGTGGGTTACTAGTCCCTTCTCCAGGGTGTCTTCCCAACCCAGGAATGAATCTGTATCTCCTGCACTAGCAAGTTTTGGCAGGCCGATTCTTTACTGAGCCACACCAGGGAAGCCCAATATATATACACATTCTTTTTAATATTCTTTTCCATTTGGTTTATCACAGAATTTTTAATATAGTTCCCTGTGCTTTACAGTAGGACCTTGTTATTTTTCTATTCTATATATAATAGCTTGCATCTGCTAACCCAAACTCCAGTCCATCCCTTCCCCACACCCTTCCTCCTTGGCAACCACAAGTCTGTTCCCTATGTCTTTGAGTCTGTTTCAGTTGAACACTTATTTTTTAAAAAGGGGGAGTGGTGCAAAGGTGCCATATCTTGGGAATATTTCTCTTGAAGAGCTTTTAGTCTGAGACACTGTCTGCCTCTCTGTCATGAACAATTATTCACTTTGCAGTGACAGGAGCCACCGTTTTTGAGTTCAGGTAACTACTGCTATCAGGATCAGATAATCTGAATGAAACAGACTGATTTCAATATTTCCTGCCCCACTCTCCCCCTGGAGAAAGTGGCAAATGTGTCTCACTGGGAAGGGATTATGAAAAGTCATCTCAAAGAGAGACAGGATGGATTAGAAGTGTTTGTAGAGACAGGCAGACAAAATAGACAACTCTGAGTCTATGAGAGAGTCTCCAAGACTGGAAAGTGACTGTGCTTCTTGTGTCCCCAAAGAGCTGGGATATATGCTTTTAAACCCTAAGTCAATAGGGAAGAGATGGAACCTCAGGTGAGTTCCATCAAGAGAACGAATACACTAGTCCTTCCATCCCAGTTCCAAACCCTGTGCCTCAAAGAAGAAGTGGCACCACCTCTCCGTCCCGCTGGAAAATGAAGGTTTGGGACCTTTGTGGACCAAGACACTGTGTGCGTGCACACTCAGTCTTTGAATTTTTTGTGACCCCATAGACTGTAGCCTTCCAGGCTCCTCTGTCCGTGGGATTCTCCAGGCCACGATACTGCAGTGGGTATCCATTCCCTTCTCCAGAGAATATTCTGAACCCAGAGATGGAACCCGTGTCACCTTCATCTCAAGCATTGGCAGGCAGATTCTTTACCATTGAGCCACTTGGGAAACCCAGGGACTTTCTCAAACTCTGGATTGAATAATCCCCTATAGCTTTCCCACAACCCTGGGGAGGTGAGATGGGAGATCCAATAATGAGTGATATTAGATCATTCCACAGTCCCCATAAATGAGACTTCATGTCAGATTTAATTTGGTTTAGAAAATAATAGGATATTTCTTGTATCCAGAAATCTTGTGACAGATTAAAATTAATACCTGATGTACTAGCAAGAAAGCATCTCAGGTTCTGATCTGGAAAACCTGAGTTTTAACAGGTGGCATTAAGTTTCTTAAAAGAGCACTTTGTTATTGGCTATGATAGCAAATTATGCTGGTATTTGCATGCTTTGCTCAGTGTAGTGGGCCCTTTTTTATGTAACAGCAATCTTTGACAATTCCATTCACTCAATGGCAGGTACCTATAACAAAAAATGTAGCTTTCCAACAGAAGAACTAGACAGAGGATTCTACCCAGTTGACAGCTTTCCCCCCTAAATATGTTTCAGAAGAAAGTACAAAATTATTCTTGACTCTTCTTAACTGATCAGATAAAATTTGTAATCCTTTTAAATTTCCACATATTCCCACTCCTTCCACACATGCAATCAGAAAAGCATGCACATAAACACATACACGCACACACATTCACACAACTACACATAAACATACACATTTTAGAGGATTCTTATATTTGACTTAATGGTGGAAATTACTGCCCTATCATTTTAGCATTGGCAAGAAGTCAACATTTAGCTCACCCCTACAGCATCCCTAGGTTCCTTGGTTTAATGAAAATTACCAGCAAGTCTGTAACTATGGGCAGGAATCAAAAAGCCTTGGGTCAACAGATTTAGTATGGTTTAAAAACCATTTTTCAGTGCCAAATGACTGTATTAGCCTGAGAACCATCTGTGGGTCTTCAGTATTCCCTGACGTATAGAAAATACTATCTTGCTTATGGAAGGATTACACTCTCTCTTAACAGTTCTTCCTTTCCACCCTCTGTATGCCCTTTTTGAAAATCTCCCTTTTTATCTCCCTCTATCCTACCAAATGCTTTTGAACTGTGGTGTTGGAGAAGACTCTTGAGAGTCCCTCAAACTGCAAGGAGATCCAACCAGTCCATTCTAAAGGAGATCAATCCTGGGTGTTCATTGGAAGGACTGATGCTAAAGCTGAAATGCCAATTCTTTGGCCACCTCATGCGATGAGTTGACTCACTGGAAAAGACTCTGATGCTGGGAAAGGTTGGGGGCGGGAGGAGAAGGGGACAACAGAGAATGAGATGGCTGGATGGCATCACCGACTCTGTGGACATGAGTTTGAGTGAACTCCGGGAGTTGGTGATGGACACGGAGGCCTGGCGTGCTGTGACTCATGGGGTCGCGGAGAGTCAGACACGACTGAGCGACTGAAATGAACTGAACTGAACTGATCCTACCAAAGCCCCAACTCTCAAATGCAAACTCCAGCCTCGCGTTATATATTCATCACATCCAGTTCTCTCCACAGCTTAATACAATAAAATCACTGCAACAATGTCACTTGTCAGTCTCTTTGTGCCTAAGATAAAATGATGCCATCTGTGAGACAAAGTAATGTGGGGTAATGAGTCATCTCCAGCTCCCGTAAAATAGCCGAGTCAGTCTGGGCCTGCAGAGAAAATGATGAAGAGAGGGCAATCAGAGAATCAGTGTAGCAGTGATTCATTTCTTAATTTATAGAAATGTGAAGTTCTTTTAGACTGATATGAGCATATCAACTGACAAACCTGCTATGCACATCTGCACTTTTATTATACTTTTATTATGCCTGCTAAGCACACCTGCATTTTTATGATAAGAGTTTGCCTGAGGCCATCAGAGCAGCAGGGCCAGGAATACGTTAGTAAGTTAAAAGAAGTATTAGGCAACTTCCGTTACATGTAAACAATTAACAGTTCATTAAGGAGAATTTCAGTTCTATGGGAGTCTATTCTTTCCTTGACCGAATTCAAGTTGGTTAATGAATTGAGGCCTCCATCATGAGGGTAAAGAGTCTCACAGGCTGTGTCACTGTCTGAATCAGAGTTGTCTTTTAGCACACTTATTGCGGTATAATCATCTACTGAATTACCCATATTTATTATGGCAGGCCAACCACAAAAAATGTACCTTTCTAAATTCTTTTCACAGCCCTGTTTCTGTAATAGCCCAGTCTCATCTTGGGGTATAAATTAAATATACTGGATGTATGCAGACATATTTTAGCCTCTGGAAAGACTTTTAGAAGTAGAAGTGTTAGTAGTAAAACTGAGATGCAAAAGGGTTGATGAAGCAGTAAACTGGATGTCTATTAAAAACAATTAACTCCCTTCACCCCCCAAAAAAGAAAAACTAATCATGGTGTAAATTTTTCAAATCCATCACCACAGTCCCAATCAAGCTTAGATTTAGCAACATCACAATCTGCCCAATACATTCGCTGAAGACACTCGAGATTTATTTGGCATTTTAAAACTTTGCTCCCAAACCAATAATTAAGTGAACTTCACTCTCTAATGAAAAGTGCTGATTTTCTAAATGATATTTTTAAATATTTTTTGATGTATAGAACTCTAACTGAGCTTCAAATGTGTACTTTGAAATTGTGCATAGAGTTAAAAAGAATGGCACTTATGAAGTTTCATTCTATAGTGAAACAGTATCATCGGATATACAGAAAAATGAGAACATAAGTGAGGTAAAAAGGTCTGGTTATTCTGCATTATTGTTGAAAAAATGCTGGCTCAGGATATAATTTTAAGCTGGTTAATATTGTAATAGGATTTGTTTAGTACTCCAGCTAACACTGATTGGACCCTTACTGTGTGACAAGCATTGGCCTAGGAATACACGGCTGAGATACATGAACATCTTTCCAGGTGCTCTCATTCTACTGAGGGACACAATGTGCAAATGGCTAATTATACTGACATCTGAGTCAGTATCATAAATTATGAATGACTTGGCTTGAGTATTGTGAGGGCCCAAATAAAGAAGCAGCCAATTGAGGGTCACCCCACTGAGGTCTGTAGCAGCAACTAGCTGGTGTCTATCAGCAGAGAATACACAGAACACACAAAGAACACAAGTGATACTATTCTCATAGCACCTTTTCTTTTTCTTTGGAACAGTTAGATTAACAGATAGTTTTTCATATGATTATTATATGAATGTCTCTCTCTCACACTCAACCATGAGAACCTTGAAGAGAGAGATTTGTCTGT
Source organism: Moschus berezovskii (assembly GCF_049115385.1). NCBI lineage: Eukaryota > Metazoa > Chordata > Mammalia > Artiodactyla > Moschidae > Moschus > Moschus berezovskii. Next base: position 83,984,880 of record NC_142488.1, on the reverse strand, counting down.
TTTGGTTCACCATCTCCAGGGTCTACTAGCTTGCTGACACAGAAGAAATGGTCAGTTATTATTTGATAAGTAATGAATAAATGCTTTCAAGCTACAGGAAAAGATTTATTATTACCACCTTCACACAATATCAGTAGCTAGAACTTGGTCTTTCTGACAAGCTACTCCTTAGATTTTCATTCAAACAGCTTACTAGGGAACACTCTTGCACTGTTGGTGGGAGTGTAAACTGATGTAGCCACTATGTAAAATAGTACAAAAGTTCATTAAAAAACTAAAAATAGAGTTACCTTACGATTCAGCAATCCCACTCGTGGGGCATATATTCAGACAAAACTACAATTGAAAAAGATATGTACACCCCAATGTTCGCAGCAACACTATTTACAGTAAGCAAGACATGGGAACAACCTAAGTGTTTCTCAACAGATGAGTGGATAAAGAAGATGTGGAACAATGGAATACTACTCAGTCTTAAAAAAGAATGAAATAATGTCATTTGTAGCAACATGGAAGGAACTAGAGATTATCATACTAAGTGAAGTAAAAGATAAATACCGTATGATATTACTTTTCATGGAATCTAAAATATGACAGAAATAAATATATTTATGAAACAGACACACAGACATAGAGAACAGACTTCTGGTTGCCAAGGGAGAGGGGATCTGGGGGAGGGAAGAATTGGGAGTTAGGGATTACCAGATAAAAACTAGTATATATAGGCTGAATAAACAAACTCCTACTGTATAGCACAGGGAACTATATTCAATATCCTGTGATAAACCATAAGGGAAAAATCTGTAAAAGTATACATATATAAGTATATCATTGAGTCACTTTGCTGTACAGTAGAAATTAACACAACTTTGCAAATCAACTATACTTCAATAAAATGTTAAAAACATAGTTCACCCATCCCAATACAGACAGCTATCCTCTGACCCAAGTAGATAAAACTAACATATGCATTGCCATTGACAGATACATGACTCCATCACACAGGCTACACAACATATATCATAAAAATACTATCCCCTGTTGATACATGCAACCCAGCTCTCTTTTGAAGACCATATGTGCTAGCACAGTACATGTATTTTACTCAAAACTTACCCCATAAATACACTAATGTGTCCTTGCTCATCGTGACCCCATATTCTCCTTTATTTCCTTAGTAATTTTTACTTCCAGCCTGTGAAAGTCAGTGAAAGTTTCCTAGAATACGTCATATATGTTTAGGTCTTGGATTGACTGGACTCCATTGAAACCAAAGCTTAGAACATTTGGTGTTTTCATCAGAACCTTCTGCTTTGTATGTTGTATGTGTTTAATCTTCATTTGTGTCCAACTCTTTGGGACCCCCAAATGTAGCCCGCCAGGCTCCTCTGTTCATGGGATTTCCCAGGCAAGAATACTAGAATGGTGGCCATTTCCTCTTCCAGGGGTCTCCCTGACACGAGGATTGAATCCACAACTATCTCCTGCATTGCAGACAGATTCTTCACCATCTGAGCCACCAGAGAAGCCCTAATCTAATTCATGGTAGGGAAGGTCTCTACCTAGGAAATCACATCACAAGGAAATCACCCCACTCAAAATAATCCATGTAAAACTTTTCTGAGGTGCTCTTAAAACTGAGATAAGTCACTGAAATTCAAATACATCTGCCTCTTTCTTTACATAGACATGCATAAAAATTGACTATTAGTTAAGGAAAATATAGGACAAATTAATCAAACTTTATACAGATTTTTTGTTATAACTTTTTAATTAATTTTAATTAAAAGATAATTACTTTACAATATTGTGATGGCTTTTGCCATACATAGACATGAATCAGCCACATATACACATGTGTCTCCCCACCCTGAATCCCCTCCCACCTCCTCCCGACTCCATCCCTCTAGGTTGTCCCAGAGCACGAGCTCTGGGTGTTATGCTTTATGCATTGAACTTGCACTGGTCATCTGTTTAATATATGGTAATATACCTGTTTCAATGCTATTTTCTCAAGTCATCCCACCCTTTCCTTCTCCCACAGAGTCCAAAAGTCTGTTCTTTACATCTGTGTCTCTTTTGCTGACCTGCATATAGGATCATCATTACTGTCTTTCTAAATTCCATATATATGTGTTAATATATAATATGTTTGTTTCTACTTCTGACTTACTTCACTCTGTCTAATAGGCTCAAGTTTCATCTATCTCATTAGAACTGACTAAAATGCTTTCCTTTTTATAGCTGAGTAGTATTCCATTGTGTACTTGTAACACAAATTCCTTATCCATTTGTCTGCTGATGGACACCTAGGTTGTTTCCACGACCTAGCTATTGTGAACATTGGGGTACAAGCGTCTCTTTCAATTCTGTGGTACAGATATTTTTTACATGGATTTCAGTGAAATGATTCAATGCCCATACTTCGTACATGATTGAGACAAACTGATCTGAATGTGGTTTCTGAAATAGACATATACAATGCAGCTTTGGGGCCTTTTTTTCACATTACCCTTTCTTATTTTCATGTGTCTAAGGACCAGTGCCAGAATGACTTCATCCACTAAACCCTGCCCAGTCACTTGGTCCTCAGTTCATATTCTGTCTTTTAATTCCCATAAATCTCATTGTATGAATTACTTACTAGGCACTTAATGTATACACTCTCCTACTATTATTTGACATTTTACACATGCACAAAGGCCAGCATCCAGGAGCCTTAGAAAAACTAAAACCATGACTTTGCACAAAATGAATTTCTGAGGAATCTAGGGATATATCTATCTATATATCTATATATATGAAGAAAAGCTATTGTAAAGGGAAATATGGTAATTATTTTTGATTGCTCTAAGTACTCCTGTATGTGGGGTAAATACAACTGTTCTCAAGGCTGCAAAAGATAGAACAAGGGCTTATGATGAAAAACTACTGGGAATCACTTTCAACTCAAGTCGAAAAGAAAATCTCTAATAGTCAGAAGTGATTCAATATAGAATTGGCCACTACTTCAGTAGATAATGAAGTCCCTGCTATTGAGGAAAGCTAGATTTAGAAAAGGCAGAGGAACCAAAGATCAAATTGCCATCCATTGGATCATAGAAAAAGAAGGACAATTCCAGAAAAACATCTACTTCTGCTTCATTGACTACACTAAAGCTTTTGATTATGTGGATCACAACAAAGTATGGAAAATTCTTAAAGAGATGGGACTATCTATCAGACCACCTTACCTTCCTCCTGCAAAACGTGTATGCAGGTCAAGAAGAAACAGTTAGAACCAGACATGGAAAAACGGACTGGTTTAAAATTAGGAAAGGAGTACGACAAGGCTGTATATTGTCATCCTGCTTATTTAACTTATATGCATAATACATCATGCAAAATGCTGGACTGGATGAATCACAAGCTGGAATCAAAATTGCCAGGAGAAATATCAACGACCTCAGACATGCACATGATACCACTCTAAAGGCAGAAGCTAAGAGAAACTAAGGGGACTCTTGGTGAGGGTGAAAGAAGAGAGAAAAATCTGACTTAAAACTCAATAGTCAACAAACTAAGATCATAGCATCCAGTTCCATCATTTCATGGCAAATAGATGGGGGGAAAATGGAAACAGTGACAAACTTTATTTTCTTGGCCTCCAAAATCAGTGTGGACAGTGACAGCAGCCATAAAAGTAAAAGATGACTGCTCCTTGAAAGAAAAGTTATGACAAACCTAGATAGCATATTAAAAAGCAGAGACATCACTTTGCCAACAAAGATCTGTATAGTCAAATCTATGTTTTTTCCAATAGTCATGCATGGATGTGAGAGTTGGACCATAAAGAAAGCTGAGTGCCAAAGAATTGTTGGTTTCGAATTGTGGTGCTGAAGAAGACACTTGAGAGTCCTGTGGATAGCAAGGAGATCAAACCAGTTAATTGTAAAGGAAATCAACCCTGAATATTCAATGGCTGTACTGATGCTGAAGCTGAAGCTCCAATACTTGGCCACCTGATATGAACGGCTGACTCACTGGAAAAGATCTTGATGCTGGGAAAGACTGAAGGCTTGAGGAGAAGGGGGCAACAGAGGATGAGATGGTTTGATGGCATCATCAACTCAAAGGACATGAGTTTGAGCAAACTCCAGGAGACAGTGAAGGACATGGAAGCCTGGCTTGCTGCAGTCCGTGGGGCCACAAATAGTTGGAGAAATCTCAGTGACTGAACAACAACAACTGCTATTGGTAATACTTAATAAGAGATGATGTGACTATTTTATGGGGTTGTAGAGAGAACTTAAGCATCAGATGAGCAAAATATGGACTGTTATGAGCTAAATGTTTTTGTCCCTTAAAAATTCATATGTTGATGGCCGGTCTCCCAATGTGATGTTATTTTGTGGAGCATTTAGGATGTAAAGAAGATTGAGGCCATGAATGTGGGAACCACATAATGGGATTAGTGTCATTAGAGGAAGAAGAAGACCAATTCTCTCTCTCCCTCCCTTTCCACCCCCTTCCCATGAGCACACTTACAGGAAAAGTCATGATGGCCCCCAGTGAGAAGGCTGTCTGTCTACAAACCAGGAACTGGGCTGTCACCTGACACCAAATCTGTTGGCCCTTGGTCTCAGAATTCTCAGCTTCCAGAACAATGAGAAATAAATGTAGGTTGTTTAGTTACTCACTCTGTAATATTTTATTAAAGCAACATTTTCAGACTAAGACAGGGACTTTTTCAACCCAGGGATTTTCTGATTTTTGATGTGCTTTGTATTCCCACCTGGAATATAAGCTTCTCAGAACCCTAAACTATCAAATATCTATATACACTTGGCTTCTAGCTCTGGAACTGTAACATAGTAGATGCAATTTTGTGGTTTCTCAGTGTATACAAAAGCTATGTATATACTATAGGAAAAGGAGTATGTCAAGGCTGTATATTGTCACCTTGCTTATTTAACTTCTATGCAGAGTACATCATGAGGAACGCTGGGCTGGATGAAGCACAAGCTGGAATCAAGATTGCTGGGAGAAATATCAATAATCTCAGATATGCTGATGACACAACCCTTATGGCAGAAAGTGAAGAGGAACTCAAAAGCCTCTTGATGAAAGTTCAGTTCAGTTCAGTTCAGTTCAGTCTAGTCGCTCAGTCGTGTCCAACTCTCCGCGACCCCATGAATCACAGCACGCCAGGCCTCCCTGTCCATCACCAACTCCCGGAGTACACTCAAACTCATGTCCACAGAGTCAGTGATGCCATCCAGCCATCTCATTCTCCGTCGTCCCCTTCTCCTCCCGCCCCCAACCTTTCCCAGCATCACAGTCTTTTCCAGTGAGTCAGCTCGTCGCATGAGGTGGCCAAAGTATTGCAGTTTCAGCTTTAGCATCAGTAATTCCAATGAACACCCAGAATTGATCTCCTTTTGAATGGACTGGTTGGATCTCCTTGCAGTATAAGGGAATCTCAAGAGTCTTCTCCAACACCACAGTTCAAAAGCATCCATTCTTTGGCGATCAGCTTTCTTCATGGTCCAACTCTCACATCCATACATGACCACGGGAAAAACCATTGACTTGACCAGACGGACCTTGGTTGGCAAAGTAATGTCTCTGCTTTTCAATATACTATCAAGGTTGGTCATAACTTTCCTTCCAAGGAGCAAGCGTCTTTTAATTTCATGGCTGCAATCAGCATCTGCAGTGATTTTGGAGCCCAAAAAAATAAAGTCTGATACTGTTTCCACTGATTTTCCATCTATTTCCCATGAAGTGATGGGACCAGATGCCATGACGTTTGTTTTCTGAATGTTGAGCTTCAAGCCAACCTTTTCACTCTCCTCTTTCACTTTCATCAAGAAGCGTTTTTGTTCCTCTTCACTTTCTGCCATAAGGGTGGTGTCATCTGCATATCTGAGGTTATTGATATTTCTCCTGGCAATCTTGATTCCAGCTTGTGCTTCTTCCAGCCTAGGGTTTCTCATGATGTACTCTGCACATAAGTTAAACAAGCAGGATGAAAATATAGAGGCTTGACGTATTCTTTTTCCTATATGGAACCAGTCTGTTATTCCATGTCTGGTTCTAACTGATGCTTCCTGGCCTGAATATAGGTTTCTCAAGAGGCAGGTCAGGTGGTATGGTATTCCTATTTCTTTCAGAATTTTTCACAGTTTATTATAATCCACACAGTCAAAGACTTTGACATAGTCAGTAAATCAGAAAAAGATGTTTTTCTGGAGCTCTCTTGCTTTTTCCATGATCCAGCAGATGTTGGCAATTTGATCTCTGGTTCCACTGCATTTTCTAAAACCAGCTTGAACATCTGGAAGTTCACAGTTCATGTATTGCTGAAACCTGGCTTGGAGAATTTTGAGCATGACTTTACTAGTGGGTGAGATGAGTACAATTGTACAGTAGTGTGAGCATTCTTTGGCATTGCCTTTCTTGCGATTGGAATAAAAACTGACCTTTTCCAGTCCTGTGACCACAGCTGAGTATTCGAAATGTCCTGGCATACTGAGAGAAACACTTTCACAGCATCATCTTTCAGGATTAGCTCAACTGGAATACCATCACCTCCACTAGCTTTGTTCGTAGTGATGCTTCCAAGGCCCACTTGACTTCACATTCCAGGACATCTGGTTCTAGGTGAGTGATCACACCATCGTGATTTTCTTGGTCTTGAAGATCTATTTCGTTCAGTCCTTCTGTGTATTTTTGCCACCTCTTCTTAATATCTTCTGCTTCTGTTAGGTCCATGCCATTTCTGTCCTTTATCGAGCCCATCTTTGAATGAAATGTTCCCTTGGTATCTTTATTTTTCTTGAAGAGATCTCTAGTCTCTCCTATTCTGCTGTATTCCTCTATTTCTTTCCATTGATGGCTGTGGAAGGCTTTCTTATCTCTCCTTGTTATTCTTTGGAACTCTGCATTCAGATCCGTATATCTTTCCTTTTCTCCTTTGCTTTTCGCTTTTCTTCCTTTCACAGGTATTTGTAAGTCCTCTCCCGACAGCCATTTTGCTTTTTTGCATTTATTTTCCATAGGGATGATCTTGATCCCTGTCTCCTGTGCAATGTCACAAACTTCCATCCATAGATCTTCAGGCACTCTATCTATCAGATCTAGTCCTTTACATCTATTTCTCACTTCCATTGTATAATCATAAGGGATTTGATTTAAGTCATATCTGAATGGTCTAGTGGTTTTCCCTACTTTCTTCAATTTAAGTCTGAATTTGGCAATAAGGAGTTCATGATCTGAGCCACAGTCAGCTCCCGGTCTTGTTTTTGCCGACTCTATAGAGCTTCTCCATTTTTGGCTACAAGGAATATAATCAATCTGATTTCGGTGTTGACCATCTGGTGATGTCCATGTGTAGAGTCTTCTCTTGTGTTGTTGGAAGAGGCTGTTTGCTATGATCATTGCGTTCTCTTGGCTAAACTCTATTTGCCTTTGCATTGCTTCATTCCGCATTCCAAGGCCAAATTTGCCTTTTACACAAGATGTTTCTTGACTTCCTACTTTTGCATTCCAGTCCCCTATAATGAAAAGGACATGTGATTTGGGTGTTAGTTCTAAAAGGTCTTGTAGGTCTTCTTAGAACCGTTCAACTTCAGCTTCTTCAGCATTACTGGTTGAGGCATAGGCTTGGATTACTGTAATATTGAATGGTTTGCCTTGGAAACGAACAGAGATCATTCTGTCATTTTTGAGATTTTATCCAAGTACTGCATTTCGGACTCTTTTGTTGACCATGATTGCTACTCTACTTCTTCTAAGGGATTCTTGCCCACAGCAGTAGATATAATGGTCATCTGAGTTAAATTCACCCATTCCAGTCCATTTTAGTTCACTGATTCCTAGAATGTCGACATTCACTCTTGCCATCTCCTGTTTGACCACTTCCAATTTGCCTTGATTCATGGCGCTAATATTCCAGGTTCCTATGCAATATTGCTCTTTACAGCATTGGACCTTACTTCTATCACCAGTCCCATCCACAACTGGATATTGTTTTTGCTTTGGCTCCATCCCTTCATTCTTTCTGGATTCATTTCTCCACTGATCTCCAGTAGCATATTGGGCACCTACCGACCTGGGGAGTTCCTCTTTCGGTATCCTATCATTGTACCTTTTCATACTGTTCATGGGGTTCTCAAGGCAAGAAAACTGAAGCGGTTTGCCATTCCCTTCTCCAGTGGACCACATTTTGTCAGACCTCTCTACCATGACCTACCAGTCTTGGGTGGCCCCACACGGCATGGCCTAGTTTCATTGAGCTAGACAAGGCTGTGGTCCATGTGACCAGATTGGCTAGTTTTCCATCATTATGATTTCAGTGTGTCTGCCCTCTGATGCCCTCTCACAACACCTACTGTCTTACTTGGGTTTCTCTTACCTTGGATGTGGGGTATCTCTTCCAGGCTGCTCCAGCAAATCGCAGCCTCTGTTCCTTACATTGGATGAGGTGTATGTCATCCTGGCTCCCCCTCCTGGCCTTGAATGTGGAGTAGCTCCTCTCGGCCCTCCCACTCCCGCACAGTCGCCCCTAATTGGACATGGGTTTGCTCCTCTCGGCCGGCCGCTGCCCCTGACATCAGGTGTGGGGTTGCTCCTCTTAGCCCCCTCCCCTGACCTCGGACGTAGGGTAGTGGTGCTGTGAAAACTGGTCAACCACTTGTAAAAGAATGAAACTAGAACAGTTTCTAACACCATACACACAAATAAACTCAAAACAGAATTAAGATCTAAACGTAAGACCAGAAAATATAAAACTCCTATAGGAAAGCATAGGCAAAACAGTGTCCAACATAAATCACAGCAGGATCCTCTATGACCCACGTCCCAGAATATTGGAAATAAAAGCAAAAATAAACAAATGGAACCTAATTAAGCTTGAAAGATTTTTCACAACGAAGGAAACTATAAGCAAGGTGAAAGACAGCCTTCAGAATGGGAGAAAATAATAGCAAACGAAACAACTGACAAAGATTTAATCTCAAAAATATATAAGGAACCCCTGCAGCTCCATTCCAGAAAAATAAACGACCCAAACAAAAAGTGGGTCAAAGAACTAAACAGACATTTCTCCAAAGAAGACATACAGATGGCTAACAAGCACATGAAAAAATGCTCAACATCACTCATTATCAGAGAAATGCAAATCAAAACCACGATGAGGTACCATCTCACACTGGTCAGAATGGCTGCTATCCAAAAGTCTACAAGTAATAAATGCTGGAGAGGGTGTGGAGAAAAGGGAACCCTCTTACACTGTTGGTGGGAATACAAACTAGTACAGCCACTATGAAGAACAGTGTGGAGATTCCTTAAAAAACTGGAAATAGAACTGCCAGACGACCCAGGAATCCCACTGCTGGGCATATACACCGAGGAAACCAGAATGGAAAGAGACACGTGTACCCCAATGTTCATCGCAGCACTGTTTATAGTAGCCAGGATATGGAAGCAATCTAGATGTCCATCAGCAGACGAATGGATAAGAAAGCAGTGGTACATATACACAATGGATATTCCGTCCGTCCGTCCGTCCGTTCTGTCGCTCAGTTGTGTCCGACTCTTTGCGACCCCGTGGACTGTAGCCCACCAGGCTTCTCCGTCCATGGGATTCTCCATGCAAGAATACTGGAGTGGGTTACCATTTTTTTCTCCAGGGGATCTTCCCAACCCAGGGATCGAACCCAGGTCTCCTGCATTGGAGGCAGACGCTTTAACCTCTGAGCCACCAGGGAAGCCTGCAGACAACGGATATTACTCAGCCATTAAAACATATACATTTGAATAAGTTGCAATGCGGTGGATGAAACTGGAACCTATTATACAGAGTGAATTAAGCCAGAAAGAAAAATACCAATACAGTATAATAACGAATATTAATGGAATTTAGAAAGATGATAATGATAACCCTGTATACGAGACAGCAAGAGAGACACAGATGTTTTGAACAGTCTTTTGCCCTCTGTGGGAGAGGGCGAGGGTGTGATGATTTTGGAGAATGGCACTGAAACATGTATATTTTCATACGTGAAACGAATCGCCAGTCCAGGTTCGATGCATAATACAGGATGCTTGGGGATGCTGCACTGGGATCCCAGAGGGATGGGGTGGAGAGGGAGGTTGGATGAGGGTTCAGGATGGGGAACATGTGTATATCCGTGGCGGATTCATGTCAATATATGGCAACACCAATACAATACTGTAAAGTAATTAGTCTCCAATTAAATAAATTTACATTTAAAAAAGGAAAAAATAAAAATTACACCATCTGCAAATCATGGTAAAGCAAAGCACCATAAAACAAGTTATGCCTGTATATTAATAATAGTGTTTGGGACTTCCCTGGTGGTCCAGTGGTTTGCAATCTGCCTTGCAATGCAGGGAACATGGGTTCAATCACTGGTTGGGGAACTTTAATAAGATCCCAGATGTCAAGGGTCAACTACTCCCATGTGCCACAAGGAAAGATCCCATGTGCCAAAACTAAGTTCCAACACAGAAAATAAATAAATAAACATTAAAAAACAATAGTGTTCATGACTAACAATAATGCAATACCAATTTTATTAGTATTGATAGTATTCAGTTCAGTTCAATTCAGACACTCAGTCATATCTGACTCTTTGCAACCCCATGGACTGCAGCATGTGATGTTGATGGTAACGATAACTCTGTATATGAGACAGCAAAAGAGACACAGATGTATAGAACAGTCTTTTGGACTCTGTGGGAGAGGGCGAAGGTAGGATGATTTGGAAGAATGGCATTGAAAAATGTATATTATCATATGTGAAACGAATCGCCAGTCCAGGTTTGATTCATGATACAGGATGCTCGGGGCTGGTGCAATGGGATGACCCAGAGGGATGATATGGGGAGGGAGGTGGGAGAGGGGGTTCAAGATGGGGAACACATGTATATCCGTGGCGGATTCATGTCAATGTATGGCAAAACCAATACAATATAGTAAAGTACTTAGCCTGCAATTAAAATAAATAAGTTTTAAAAAATATTATTACGCCTTGATAAATTTTCAATAGTTGCACCGTAATAATTGTAGATTGAGTGATAACTGTATGCCAGTAGGTCAGTCAGAAGTAAAGTAAAACTAAGTTATATGTGTGACTATGGAAAATGAAAAATGTGACTTTCAGTTTGCCAGAAAAATAGGACAAGCGTGAGAAAAGTTTTAACACTAAACATGAATAAATTCAAGGAGAGCTAAAAAAAAAAAATGCATCCAACTAGCCATTCTGGACCTAATAAGACAGCTAACTGATGAGATTTCAGAACAATTCACTGAAGGTTAGATGTCAAAGGAGAAATCATACACACAACCCTGACTAAGAAAAAAAAGTACAGTTTTAACTCAGAACATCTCGATGTGTGAAGGATACCTGAGTACTAATCCTATATTGTATAAAATCTATTCAAGGAAATAAAATTCCTGGGAAGCAAACCACCAACATACAAGGCTGTAATTTACTTTCTTACCCTTCCTGTCTTTTGAGTGTGCCATTCTAATATAATACAAACAGGATGCATGAGGGAATAATTTTGCAAATGTGCAGGGAATTTTGTGTGGGGATTTCTATGTGCAACCAGAGGCTGAAATAGTTGCCTGATAAATCTACTCAAACTGGCAGGTCTAAAACAATCTGGTTGTCTCCAGGGATTGGGGTAAACCCAAGGACTGTCATAGGATTAGCCTGAGTTGGAACTGGAGTATTTCTGGAATTTCAAGGAAGCCTAAGGCAACTTAGCCAGAGGGAGAATTCTTATTCTTTTCCAAAACCAATAAACAAAAAGAACAAAAACTAAAAACAAAAATGATATGAGGTTATAATAAAGAAAATAAGAAGTTTATAAAGTCCAAAAGTTTAGGTGTTACTTGTATGGTCAGGCCACTCACGACGGTTGTTCTCTTGCTCTCTGTACATCTGTCCAAACAGTGCCTGCTTTACCTATATTCTACCCACATGACTGACCTTCTTACATACTTGTCCCAGTTCCCAGCTAGTGGTTGCTTTTATCAAAGAGGTGATGAGGGGAGTGCCCCTCTACTGGTTTCCTTGGTAACTAATAAGCACACCTGACTTCAATTCCCCTAAAATTGGTAGTCTCCCCTTCTCTCCAGGAGTGAAGACTGCCACCATGTTCTGCCTGCCATTCACTACACAGGCCAGGGTGTCTCTCCAGGACCTTGCTTCAGACATGTAAGCTTCCCAATCCATTAAAACACTGATGTCTCTTACTGACTCTGGGCTCCTTTTAAGGTCTTGAAGCTGGGCAAACACAAGCCTTGTAGGCCTGTGGAGTGCAGCTCAACACTACTATTCATTGTTAAAGGAGAATAAAAATGATATCCAAGTGACTTCCCTACAAGTTCAGTGGTTAGGACTCTGTGCTTCCACGTTAGGGGGCATGGGTTCAATCCTTGTACTGGTAAATAAGATCCCTCAAAAAATGACATCTGAAACTGACAGTGGTGCAATCCAGGCTCTGGACTGAAGTTGGGAATGCTGAAATGATATTAGTGTCCCATTTTTCTTCTCTGTCAGTTCATATCCAAGGGGGCAATTCTTGCAGTTAATGGAGCCAAAAATGATCAGATATAAACAAGTTTGAGATTTTATATCATGACATACATTAGAGGTTTCATCTGGCACTTTTTCCCCTTCAATCTACTGGAAATCCCAGGCCATTCATCTAATGGCAATAATACAATGACTATTTACTGTGTTTCTCCCTTGTGTCAGATGCTTTACAAATGGTATTTTGTTTTTTGAATCCTCACAGTTTTTAGCTCCGTTTTGCAGATGATGAACGGAGAAGGAAATGGCAAGCCACTCCATTACTATTGCCTAGAAAATCCCATGGATGGAGGAGCCTGGTAGGCTGCAGTCCGTGGGGTCGCTAAGGGTCGGACACGACTGAGCGACTTCACTTTCACTTTTCACTTTCACACGTTGGAGAAGGAAATGGCAACCCACTCCAGTGTTCTTGCCTGGAGGATACCAGGGACGGGAGAGCCTGGTGGGCTTCCGTCTATGGGGTCACACAGAGTCGGACATGACTGAAGTGACTTAGCAGCAGCAGCAGCAGCACAGATGATGAAATCCAAGAGTTAATCAGAGAGTTGAAGTAACTTTTGTTCTTGTTTGTTGTTCAGTTGCTCAGTCATGTCCGACTCTATGCAATCCCATGGACTGCAGCACGCCAAGCTTCCCTGCCCATCACCAACTCCCGGAGCTTGCTCAAACTCATGTCCACTGAGCTGCCATCCAACCTTCTCATCCTCTGTCATCCCCTTCTCCTCCTGCCTTCAATATTTCCTAGCTTCAGGGTCTTACACAAGATCAATTACCTGGGTTAAGTTGTGTGGGTTTTTTTTGTTTGTTTGTTTGTTTTTTGAGCGTTTTGTTTGTTTGTTTGATTTTGGTCTTCTCTTGCCTCAGAGTTCTGGGTTCTTTCCTTTCCAATCTTGCTAAGGAAATATTCAGGATCTGCACTTTAACATGACACCCAGGTGCTTCCTTGCACATTCAATTGGAGAAGCACTGTATTAGGCTACACAACATGCTGCTCTCCTTCTTTTTCTCTCTGTTTCAAACACACAAACATACTCACATACAGAATAGGGGTTAGAGGAGAGGAAGCAGTGTAAGTATCTATCTACTAAAAAAGTAGCAATACACCTTTCTTTTCCATCAACCTATGTAAATATTGGATGCATTTGTAAACTGGGTTTTAAAAACTGCATAGATATATATTCTATCACCTATTGAGATTGTGAAGTGTTTACTAAATAACACGTTAGGGAAATATTTGGGGAAAATGGAATGTATTACATTTGGCTTATAAGAGAGCATAAAAAGAGAAAGAATAGAGGCATAAATCATATTTAAAAAAGCAAGACTCTGGACTTGCTGTGCTTCAAACTTTGGTAATAAGTACATTAGCAATTACAAATGATTCTTGAATAGCTGTGGAGTTAGAAAACCCACCAACTGTAATAATTACAATCCAAGCTTTTGAACAAGCTATTTTCCCTGAAATTGCAGAAACGAGGGCTCCAATGGAATTCCTGATATTTGCATAAGTTTACTATTACTTATTTGGCAGTAAACTTTATTTCCAGGTGCTAGGCACTGCAATCCAAAGGGATGTTAGTGAGAAAGAAAAGCAAATGAGAAAAAAGTTGCATTTCGTCTCATTTTCCCTCCTTAATACATTTTCTCTATTATAGATTCTTTAATTTCCTTTACCTAAACATCTTATGGGCTTCCCAGGTGGTGTTAGTGATAAAGAACACTTCTGCCATCGCAGAAGACATAAAAGACATCAGTTCCATCCCTGGGTCGGGAATATCCTCTGGAGGAGGGAATGGCAACCCACTCCAGTATTCTTGCCTAGAGAATCCCATGGACAGAGGAGCTGGCAGGCTACAGTCCATAGGGTCACAAAGAGTCAGACATAAGTGAAGCGACCTAGAACACACACATACATCTTATGTATCGATAACATTTAAATTAAGTAGATTAACTCAATTTGGAAATTCTACTTTCAGTAGAGTTAATCTGAAAGCAATACCTGATACAGGAATTAAACATTTTAACAAAGATGATTCTCTCTCCTAAGTTTAATGAGACTAATGCATCAATACTTCTCCAAAATTTTTGTGCACAGACGTCACCTAGGAATCTCATAAAATTGAAGTTTCTGATTCAGTTAGATTTGAGTGCATTTCTACTGATAACAATCCATGTGATGTCATTGCTCCTGGCTCAAGATCTCACTATACCAGAGAAGGCACTACATATGATTTATCAGTCTTGAAACATATACCTTTTTTCATTAAGCAAAACTAGGTTATCTTATAAAATTATACTGTAAAAGTGACAGAGAACAAGATGGCGGAGAAGTAGGTGGATGTGGAGTACCACTCTCTCCACGGATACAGCAGGAATACATCTTCAGACACAAAAGTGCTTGCAGAACACCAGCTAAGAGTGTGGACAGGAGTACCTGACCAGAGGAAAAGAATACATAAAACCATGCAAAAAATAGGCAGAAGGAACGAGGGGGAAAAGCAGGAGTATTAGTAGGGTAGGACTGGACCTGCCCTCAGCTGGTGGGGGAACTGAAATAGGGGTCTGATCCCCACATCGGGTCAATTGTCTGAGTCAGAGGAGAAACATTTAAGGCTGAAAGTGAAACAGCACTAAATGGAATGAGAATCAGACAGTCCTTGCCACAGCCATACATACCTCAGACAGGGATGCAAGTTTCCTGGAAGGCGCAGCAGCTGGGAGCTGAAGTTTAGGGATTTTTGAGCAATCCCAGAGCTAGGGCTGCTGTTTACTGCAAGGAGACCAATCGAGGGGAAGTGAGGTAGGAGACTGTGGTGGGAAATGTGTGTGGTGGAAAATCAGGCAGCCATGGAAGCAAGGTGATATGCTGAGTCATGCATAGGGGGTGGAGCCATCACCATTGCCTCTCTCTCCCCACACGCCAGCATTGGCAGCTGACCAATAGACAGGCTGGCACATCAAACACTTGACACACTGAACTACAGAGCAGGACTCCACCCAGGGTGCTCCTTTAAGTGATTGATGAGCCAAACTACAGAGTAAGACCCCATCCAGGGGGGGCCCCTCTATGTGCCTGATGCACCAAACAACAGAGAAGGACCCCAGGCAAGGGAGCCCTCTAAGTGCCTGAACAGGCAGAGTTACAGAGAAAGATTGGCCAAAGAGGCTTTCTGATCACCACCTACAAGAGACTCGAAAAAAGACTGATAGGGCCATAATTCCTATGGTGGAGGCAGTCTGTGTCCCTGCACACTTGACGCTGCAAGGGTCCCCACAAGGCAAGTAGCTGAACCACATTCATGCTCAACTCTCACTAGGGCAGAGCTGCCACAGGCAAAAAAGAGTCTTGCATCTGTGCATGCAGGGTCACTTCAGTCTTATCTGACTTTTGTGACCCTGTAGACTGTGGCCTGCCAGGCTTCTCTATCAGGGCGGTGCGTAGGGGGGTGGTTCTCCAGGCAAGAATACTGGAGTATATTGGCCATACCCTTCTAGAGCACTGTATTTCCTGCTGCCTTAGCCGCCAACTCCCCTGAGTACCTGGTGCTGCCAAAACCACTGCGACCTAAGCAGCTGCACCACTTCCACACCTGACCCTCACAGGGGCAAACCCAAGTCCTCCAGGGCAACCTTAGGAGCAAACCCCAGTAGGCGACCCACATGAAGAGGTGGAAATAAAGCCACAATTTAAACCCAGGGGCAGTGTGGCTAAGGATGAAGACCCAAAATCTTCCCACCAGCTATACAAGCTACAGATTAAATCCACACAATCAACTAGGCAGATTGTGTGTCTATGGAATATATAAAAGGTCACTGAGAGCTCCCACAGAAGAAAACACACTAGTTCTGATAGCTGTGGACATTGGAGGCAAGAACACATAGGAGTAGGACCACATTAGAATCTGAGCTGCCCCCACAGCAGGTCCAGAGATCAACACAGTGTTGAAGGGCATAATAGGGAGGTAGACAGTGACTCCCAGCAAGGGAAAGAACTCTGACAGCAGTGACTCAAGAAAAACATTTATTATTCTTATGTTTTGACTTGCTCTGTAGATTCTTCTGGATTTTTCCTTTTTTTGTTCTTCATTCCCCCCCACCTGCTGTAGTTGTTGATTTTATCGACACTATGAAATCTAATTAAGGTTTTGAGCTTTTACTTTTTTAAAATTTTTCTCAGTCACATTTTTTATTGTTGTTATAAACCTCTGCCTCTACATTGGGCTTTTGAAGTTCTGTGGAGTAGTCTTTCTTCTTTTTTTTTTTCTCTTTTTTAAATTTTTTAAACCTATTATTATTTTTTCTATATTTATTTCTTTTTTTGCCTTTCCTACTTTTCTTTCCCCCCTTGCAGTTCATTTTTAATGTATATAAATCTTCATCTACCTCTATATAACTTTGCATATCTATTCTTTTGTTCTTTTATTTCTTTCCTTTCCTGTCAACATTTTGTTAGTTTTATTTTAATTGCTGTATTGCCCAATTGACACCTTGCTTTAGTTTTGTTTTCCAGTTTGTGCTTTCATTAGTTTTGTTCTGGTAGATATATTTTTTGTTTCCTTTGTGAGCCGGGTCAATCTACTGTACTTTATTTTTGTTGGAATGTCTTGATTCTGCTTATGGATATATATGTATATGTGTATGTTCAGTCACATTCTTTATTGTTGCTATAAACCTCTGCCTCCACGTTGGGCTTTTGCAGCTCTGTGGAGATTTCCTTTTTTCTTTCTTCTTCTGTTTGCTTGTTTTACTTTTCTCTTTTTTCAAATTTTAATTTTTTAAAACCTATTATATTTTTCTACATTTATTCCTTTCTTTGTCTTTCCTACTGTTCTTTCCCAATTGCAGTTAATCTTTAATGTAATTAAATCTTCTTCATCTACCTCTATATAATTTGCATATCTAGTCTTTCTTTCTTTTCTTTCTATCCTTTCCTCTCAACATATTTGTTAGTTTTGTTTTCATTGCTTTATTCCCCACTTGCAACCTTGCTTTAGTTTTTTTTTCCCAGTTTGTGCTTTAGTTAGTTTTGTTCTTAACTGGTAAATATAATTTTTGATTTCCTTTGTTCACTTGTCAGTCTACTATACTTTATTACTATCAGACTGTTTTGACTTTGCTCGTGGGTTTATATTTATATATGTATATTCTATTATTTCAGTTATCATTTGCCTGATTTTGAAACTGCCATTTGTCTGGGGTTCATCTTTGGTTTCTCGATTTTGGATATTTGTTTTAATCTCACTTAATGCCATAACAAACCACTTGTGGAATCTTCGCTCCTGAACAGAGATCAAACCCTGAGCCTTTGGAGTGGGAGCATTGACTCCAAGACCCTAGACTACCAGAGAACTAAGCCTAGAGAGTATCAAATAGTGAGAACTAACAAAAATGAAACCACTTGACTACAAGACCAGCCATCACCCAACTACCAGCACCATGTGCAGGACTCCTTTTTTAAACAACAAACAAACAAATACAAATCCAATCATCAGCAGACTGGATTATCACCTCACTCAGCCTTTCACATCAGAGGAAAAGCAAACAAATAAACAAAAACTCAGCATAATTCTCACCCTAAACAAAGCTTACACAAACCACTGGACAACGCTTCAGTTCAGTTTGGTTCAGTTCGGTTCCTCAGTCGTGTCTGACTTTTTGCAACCCCTTGATAGCAGTACGCCAGGCCTCCCTGCCCATCACCAACTCCTGGAGTTCACTCAAACTCATGTCCATCAAGTCAGTGATACTATCCAGCTATCTCATCCTCTGTCGTCCCCTTATCCTCCTGCACCCAATCCTTCCCAGCATCAGGGTCTTTTCCAATGAGTCAACTCTTCATATGAGGTGGTCAAAGTATTGGAGTTACAGCTTTAGCATCAGTCCTTCCAATGAACACCCAGGACTGATCTCCTTTAGGATGGACTGGTTGGGCCTCCTTACAGTTCTAGGGACTCTTAAGAGTCTTCTCCAACACCACAGTTCAAAAGCATCAATTCTTTGGCACTCAGCATTCTTCACAGTCCAATTCTCACATCCATACATGACCACTGGAAAAACCATAGCCTTGACCAGATGGACCTTTGTTGGCAAAGTAATATCTCTAATTTTAATATTCTATCTAAGTTAGTCATAACTTTCTTTCCAAGGAGTAAGCATCTTTTAATTTCATGGCTGCAAACATCATCAGCAGTGATTTTGGAGCACAAAAAAATAAAGTCTGACACTGTTTCTACTGTTTCCCCATTTATTTCCCATGAAGTGATGGGACCAGATGCCATTATCTTAGTTTTCTGAACATTGACCATTAAGCCAACTTTTTCACTCTCCTCTTTCACTTTCATCAAGAGGTTTTTTTAGTTTCTATTCACTTTCTGCCATAAGGGTGGTGTTATCTGCATATCTGAGGTTACTGATATTTCTCCCAGCAGGGCAGAAATCAAAAGGATGAAAGAATTCAACCTTGAAGCCTGGGAAAAGGAAACTTCAAACACACTAATTAAAAAAAAAATGAAAAAAAGGCAGAGAAATACTACACAAATGAAGGAACAAACTAGAAACACAGAAGTCCAAATTAATGAAGAGGAGATAGGCAAACTACCTGAAAAGGAATTCAGAATAATGATAGCAAAGATGATCAAAAACCTTGAAAACAAAATGGAAAAAAATGCAAGAATCAATTTAAAAAGACCTAGAAGAATTAAAGAATAAACATACAGAGACAAAACAATTATTGAAATTAAAAATATTCCAGAAGGAATCAATAGTAGACTATCCGAAATAAAAGAACAGATCAGTGAGCTGGAAGATAAAATCGTGGAAATAACTTCCAAAGAACAGAATAAAGTGAAATGATGAAAAGAACTGAGCATAGTCTCAGAGACCTCTGGGACAATATCAAACGCACCAACATCTGAATTATTGGGCTCTCAGAAGAAGCAGAGAAGGCAATGACACCCCACTCCTGTACTCTTGCCTGGAAAACCCCATGGATGGAGGAGCCTGGTGGGCTACAGTCCATGGGGTCGCTAAGAGTCGGACACAACTGAGCAACTTCACTTTCCCTTTTCACTTTCATGCATTGGAGAAGGAAATGGCAACCCACTCCAGTGTTCTTGTCTGGAGAATCCCAGGCACGGCGGAGCCTGGTGGGCTGCCGTCTATGGGGTCACACAGATTCGGACATGACTGAAGCGACTTAGCAGCAGCAGAAGAAGAAGAAGAAGAGAAAAAGAAAGGGTGTGAGAAAATTTTTGAAGAGATTATAGTTGAAAATTTCCCTAATATGGAAAATGAAATATTCAATCAAGTTCAAGAGGCACAAAAAGTCCGTTACAGGATAAACCCAAGGAGAAACATGCTAGGACACATACTCATCAAACTAACAAAGAATAAATACATAGAAAGAATATTAAAATCAGTAAGAGAAAAGCAACCGGTAACATACAAGGGAAACCCCATATGATTAACAGCTGATCTTTCAGCAGAAACTCTGCAGGCCAGAAGGGAATGGCAGGATATATTTAAGATACTAAAAGGGAAAAATCTGCAACCAAGATTATAGTACTCGACAAGGATCTCATTCAACAGTGATGGAGAAATAAAAAGCTTTTCAGATAAGCAAAAGTTAAGAGAATTCAGTAACACCATACCAGATTTACAACAAATGTTAAAGGGATTTATGTAGTCAATAAATACAAGACAGGAAAATAAATATCTGCAAAATCAACCCCAAACAATTAAGAAAATGGCAATAAGAACATATATATCAATAATTACTTTAAATGTAAATGGATTAATTCTCCAACCAAAAAACACAGACTGGTTGAATGTATACAAAAATAAGACCCATATACATGCTGTCTACAAGAACCCACTTCAGACGTAAAGACACATATAGACTGAAAGTGAGAGGACAGAAAAATATATTCCATGCAAATGGGAAGCAAAAGAAAGCTGGATTAGCAATCCTTATATCACACAAAATAGACGTTAAACTAAAGAAGATTACAAGAGATCAGGAAGGACACTACATAATGATCAAGGGGTCAACCCAAGAGGAAGACATAACAATTGTAAATATCTATGCACCCAACATAGGAGCACCTCAATACATAAGACAAACACTAAGAGAAATAAAAGGAGAAATTGACAGTTACACAATAATAGTAGGAGACTTTAATACCCCACTCACACCAATGGACAGGTCATCAAAACAGAAAAATAAAAAGGAAACACAAGTCTTAAATGATCCATTAGGTAAGATGGATCTCTTTGATATATGTTCAGGACGTTCCATCCAAATGCAAAAGAGTACACCTTCTTCTCAAGTGCACTTGGAACATTCTCCAGGATAGAGCACATCGTGAGTCACAAATCAAACCTTAGTACATTTACGAAAATTGAAATCATATCAAGTATCTTCTCCAACCACAATGTTTTGAGACTGGATATCAATTACAAGGAAAAAAGTCTGTAAGAAACACAAACACATGGACATTACACAACACATTTTTATAATAACCAACAAGTTACTGATGAAATCAAAATGGAAATAAAAAAAAAATTCTAGAAACAAATGACAACGGAAACACGATGACTCAAACCCCATGGGATGCAGCAAAAGCAGTTCTAAAAGGAAGTTTATAGCAATAAAATCCTACCTCAAGAACCAAGAAAACATCGACCAGACAACCTATCTTTACACCAAAAACAAATGGGAAAAAAAGAACAACAACAACAAAAAAAACCCAAAATTGGTAGAAGGAAAGAAATCATAAAGATCCAGCAGAAATAAATGAAAAAGTAATGAAAGAAACAATAGTAAAGATTAATAAAACTAAAGGTTGATTCTTTGAGAAGATAAACAAAATTGACAAGCCTTTAGCCAAACTCATCAACAAAATCAGAGAGGAGAATCAAATCAACAAAATTAGAAACGAAAAAGGAGAGGCTACAGCAGACAATGTGGAAACTCATTCTATGAAGCCACAATCACCTTGATATTAAAACCAAAGACAACAACAACAAAAAAGAAAACTAGAAGCCAGTTGCACTGATGAACATAGATGCAAAAATCCTCAACAAAATTTTAGCAAACAGCATTCAGCAACACATCCAAAAGCTCATACACCATGATCAAGTCGGGTTTACTCCAGGAATTCAAGGATTTTTCAATTGATGCAAGTCAATCAATGTGATACAATATATTAATAAATTGGGAGATTTAAAACCATACGATCATCTCAAAAGATGCAGAAAAAGCCTTTGACAAAATTCAGCACGCATTTATGATCAAAACTTCAAAAAATGGGCATAGAATGAAATTACCTCAACATAGTAAAGGCAATATATGATAAGCCTACAGCAAACATTTTTCTCAATGGTGAAAAATGGAAACATCCCCCTAAGCTCAGGAACAAGACAAGGATGTCCACTTTCACGACTATTATTCAAAATAGTTCTGGAAGTCCTAGGTACAGCAATCAGAGAAGAAAAACAAATAAAAGGAATTCAGATCGGAAAAGAAGAAAAGCTCTCAGTGTTTGTGGATGACATGATACCATACATAGAAAACTCTAAAGATAGTATCAGAAAATTTCTAGAGCTAATCAGGGAATTTAGCACAATTGCAGTATACAAAATCAATGCATATAAATCACCTGTATTTCTGTATACTATCAATGAAAAATCAGAAAAAGAAATAAAGAAACTAATCCATTCACCAATGCAACAAAAGAATTAAATATCTAGGAATAAACTTACCTATGACCAAATTAAGAGAAACCCAAAAAAGACGGTAGGTATCGTGAGGGGACATTAGAGGGCAGACACACTGAAATCATAATGACAGAAAACTAGTTGATCTGATTACATGGACCACAGCCCTGTCTAACTCAATGAAAATAAGCCATGACGTATGGGGCCACCCAGGACCGACAGGTCATGGTGGAGTGGTCTAAAAGAATGTGGTCCACTGGAGAAGGGAATGGCAAACCACTTCAGTACACTTGCCTTGAGAACCCCATGAACAGTATCAAAAGGCAAAATGATAGGATACTGAATGAGGAATTCCCCAGGTCGGTAGGTGCCCAGTATGCTACTGGAGATCAGTGGAGAAATAACTCCAGAAAGAATGAAGGGATGGAGCCAAAGCAAAAACAATACCCAGTTGTGGATGTGACTGGTGATAGAAGCAAGGTCCGATGCTGTAAAGAGTAATATTGCATAGGAACCTGGAATGTTAGGTCCATGAATCAAGGCAAATTGGAAGTGGTCGAACAGGAGATGGCAAGAGTGAACATTGACATTCTTGGAAACAGTGAACTAAAATGGACTGGAATGGGTGAATTTAACTCAGATGACCATTATATCTACTACTGTGGGAAGGAAATCCTTAAAAGAAATGGAGAAGCCCTTATGGTCAACAAAAGAGTCCAAAATGCAGTACTTGGATAAAATCTTAAAAACGACAGAATGATTTCTGTTCATGTCCAAGGCAAACCATTCAATATTAAAGTAATCCAAGCCTATGCCCCAACCACTAATGCTGAAGAAGCCAAAGTAGAATGGTTCTATGAAGACCTACAAAATCTTTTAGAACTAACACCCAAAAAAACATGTCCTTTTCATTATAGGGGACGAGAATGCAAAAGTAGGAAGTCAAGAAACACCTGGAGTAACAGGCAAATTTGTCCGTGGAGCATGGAATGAAGCAGGGCAAAGGCTAAAAGAGATTTGCCAAGAGAACGCACTGGTCATAGCAAACATCCTCTTCCAACAACACAAGAGAAGACTCTACACATGGACATCACCAGATGGTCAACACCAAAATCACATTGATTATATTCCTTGTAGCCAAAGATGGAGAAGCTCTCTACAGTTAGCAAAAACAAGACCAGGAGCTGACTGTGGCTCGGATCATGAACTCCTTATTGCCAAATTCAGACTTAAATTGAAGAAATTAGGGAAAACCACTAGACCATTCAGATATGACTTAAATCAAATCCCTTATGATTATACAGTGGAAGTGAGAAACAGATTTACGGGACTAGATCTGATAGATAGAGTGGCTGATGAACTATGGACGGGGGTTCATGACATTGTACAGGAGACAGGGACCAACATCATCCCCATGGAAAAGAAATGCAAAAAAGCAAAATGGCTGTCTGAGGAGGCCTTACAAATAGCTGTGAAAAGAAGAGAAGCGAAAAGAAAAGGAGAAAAGGAAAGATATAAGCATCTGAATGCAGTTCCAAAGAATAGGAAGTTGAGATAAAAAAGCTTTCCTCAGTGATCAGTGCAAAGAAATAGAGCAAAATAATAAAAAGGGAAAGACAAGAGATCTCTTCAAGAAAATTAGAGATACCAAGGAACATTTCATGCAAAGATGGGCTCAATAAAGGACAGAAATGGTATGAAGCTAACAGAAGCAGAAGATATTAAGAAGAGGTGGCAAGAATACACAGAAGAACTGTACAAAAAAGATCTTCAATACCAAAATAATCACGATGGCGTAATCACTCACCTAGAGCCAGACATTTTGGAATGTGAAGTCAAGTGGGTCATAGAGAGCATCACTATGAACAAAGCTAGTGGAGGTGATGAAATTCCAATTGAGCTATTTCAAATCCTGAAAGATGATGCTGTGAAAGTGTTGCACTCAATATGCCAGCAAATTTGGAACACTCAACAGTGGGCACAGGACTGGAAAAGGTCAGTCTTCATTCCAATCCCAAAGAAAGGCAATGCTAAAGAATGCTCAAACTACTGCACAATTGCACTCATCTCACATGCTAGTAAAGTCATGCTCAAAATTCTCTAAGCCAGGCTTCAGCAATAGGTGACCATGAACTTCCAGATGTTCAAGGAGGTTTTAGAAAAGGCAGAGGCACCAGAGATCAAATTGCCAACATCTGCTGGATCATGCAGAAAGCAAGAAAGTTCCAGAAAAACATCTATTTCTACTTCACTGACTATGCCAAAGCCTTTGACTGTGTGGATGACAATAAACTGTGAAAAATTCTAAAAGGGATGGGAATACCAGACCACCTGACCTGACTCTTGAGAAATCTGTATGCATGTCAGGAAGCAACAGTAGAACTAGAAATGTAACAACAGACTGGTTCCACATAGGAAAAAGAGTACGTCAAGATTTTATATTGTCACCCTGCTTATTTAACTTATATGCAGAGTACATCATGAGGAACGCTGGGCTGGAAGAAGCACAAGCTGGAATCAAGATTGCCGGGAGAAATATCAATAACCTCAGATATGCAGATGACACCACCCTTATGGCAGAAAGTGTAGAGGAACTCAAAAGCCTCTTGATGAAAGTGAAAGAGGAGAGTGAAAAGGTTGGCTTGAAACTCAACATTCAGAAAACGAAGATCATGGCATTTGGTCCCATCACTTCATGGGAAATAGATGGGGAAACAGTGGAAACAATGTTACACTTTATATTTTTGGGCTCTGAAATCACTGCAGATGCTGATTGCGGCCATGAAATTAAAAGACGCTTGCTCCTTCGAAGTTAAAGTTATGACCAACCTAGATAGCATATTAAAAAGCAGAGACATTATTTTGCCAACAAAGGTCCATCTAGTCAAGGCTATGGTTTTTCCAGTGGTCATGTATGGATGTGAGATTTAGATTGTGGAGAAAGCTGATCACTGAAGAATTGATGCTTTTGAACTGTGGTGCTGAAGAAGACTCTTGAGAGTCCCTTGGACTGCAAGGAGATCCAACCGGTCCATTCTAAAGGAGACCAATCATGGGTGTTCATTGGAAGGACTGATGCTAAAGCTGAAACTCCAATACTTTGGCCACCTCATGCGAAGAGTTGACTCACTGGAAAAGACCCTGATGCTGGGATTGATTGGGGGCAGGAGGAGACGGAGACGACAGAGAATGAGATGGCTGTATGGCATCACTGACTCGATGGACAAGAGTTTGAGTGAACTCCGGGAGTTGGTGATGGACAGGGAGGCCTGCTGTGCTGTGATTCATGGGGTTGCAAAGAGTCGGATACAACTGAACAACTGAACTGAACTGAACTGAATGACTGATACATGTTGAGGTTTGACAGAAAACAACAAAATTATGTAAAACAATTATCCTTTAGTAAAAAATAAATTAAAAAAAAGTGACAGTAGTCATACTTTTCTTTTTATTATGGATAACTGGAAAACCAGATAAGTCAAGAGACTAAATTAATATAATCTGACCATTCTGACAGTGTGGAGATTCCTCAGAAAACTGGAAATAGAACTGCCATATGATCCAGCGATCGCACTCCTGGGCATACACACCGAGGAAACCAGAATTGAAAGAGACACATGTACTCCAATGTTCATTGCAGCACTGTTTATAATAGCCAGGACATGGAAGCAACCTAGATGTCCATCTGCAGATGAATGGATAAGAAAGCTTTGGTACATATACACAATGGAGTATTTCTCAGCCATCAAAAAGAATGCATTTGAATCAGTTTTAATGAGGTGGATGAAATTGGAGCCAATTATACAGAGTGAAGTAAGCCAGAAAGAAGAACATCAATACTGTATATTAACGCATATATATGGAATTTAGAAAGATGGTAACCTGAACCCTGTATAAGAGACTGCAAAAGAGACATAGGCATTTAGAACAGTCTTTGGGACTCTGTGGGAGAGGGTGAAGGTGGAATGATTGGGGAGAATGGAATTGTAGCATGTATATTATCATAAGTGACCAGTCCAGGTTCGACACATAAATTTTCCTCTGTTCATTTCTTTGCATTTGTGCTTTTTTAATAAAAATACTTTTAACTGTAAAAAAAAAATAAATAAAAACTCCTTTAAACCTTGAAAAAAAAATTATTACTCACATCTGGGTGTATTTCCTTCCAGTCTTTTTTCAGGGCACATGCATCTATTTTTATAAAATGGATATCTTACTATCCATTTAATTTTAACAACCATATCTAGACCACCTCACACTGCTGCAACTTAGTTTTCTATCATATCCAAATAATGTATATCAACCCAGACATATCCACCACGCAGAACTTTGGGTCAAATCCTAGCTATCAGCCACACAGCAACCTCACAGCTGGTTATCTAAACCATGAAACACAAAACAGTGATAATTCTGTAAAACCTTGAAATGTGGTATACCACAAGTATTATAATGATGCCATAACTGCATATGCAGTGAGGACAGAGGTAGGATCTCCTCTCCTCAAGAACATATTTCATGTCTACAGAGTGTTGCATTTCTTTTTAAACCCATTCTCCAGAGACATCTCTTGGAACATTTTACAGTCATTCTCTTATACTCAGTGGAACCAGTTTACTTAGAGGAGTGTAAGCTGTGTCCTCTTTCCATTTTTAATTTTTTCTTTCTTCCAAAGCTTGTTTTCCCTTCTTGACCTTTACTTGGCAGGCTGTAGATCACAGCTGTTTCAACTGATGGGGTAAAGATCAGAGACTCTGCTCTGCTCAGGTGTTCCTTTTTTTTTTTTTTTTATTTTATTGGAGGCTAATTACTTTATAATATTATATTGGTTGGTTTTGCCATACATTGACATGAATCTGCCCCGGGTGTACATGTGTTTCCCATCTTGAACTCCCCTCCCTCCTCCCTCCCCATCCCATCCCTCAGGTTCATCCCAGTGCACCAGCCCCGAGCATCCAGTATCATGCGTCGAACCTGGACTGGTGATTCATTTCACATATGATAATATACATGTTTCAGTGCCATTTTCCCAAATCATCCCACCCTCACCCTCTCCCACAGAGTCCCAAAGACTATTCTATCCACCTGTGTCTCTTTTGCTGTCTCGTATACAGGGTTAAATTTACCCTCTTTCTAAATTCCATATATATGCGTTAGTATACTGTATTGATGTTTTTCTTTCTGGCTTACTTTACTCTGTATAATAGGCTCCAGTTTCATCCACCTCATTAGAACTGATTCAAATGTATTCTTTTTAATGGCTGAGTAATACTCCATTGTGTATATGTACCAAAGCTTTCTTATCCATTCGTCTGCCTTTTTATTAACACTGGGTCTATGCAGGCTTTACAACACACTGTTGCACCATGACAACTAAACAGTTGGTAGACAACAGATATAGGTAGGCTACCATTCACTTGCATATTATTTGAAAGGGTTACACTTGTCGCTCATCCTTAACAGTAAATTATACGACAGAAATGGGTTATATGCCAATACTGTATGCTATTCAATATTCATGAAGTGCATATGACAAACTGGAAAAAGCAAAATTATACCTGGAATGAAAATTTAAATGAAAGTACTCAGCCAAAATGTAATCATGACAATAGATGGGTTTTCCTATAAAAGTACTGCCATGATAAAAAATAATTTTTCGGCAGATGTTCATCGGCTCCTTCTTAACAGGAGGGAGTCGGCCCGGTTTTCATGAGTGAGGATCATTGCTTCTCTAAATGGGAGAGCCATATATGCTTATCTGAGAAAACTACAGGTAAAAACCATGGCTTTTTCCAGATCTCGGAAGCACTGGTGTGGTGTTGACACATAATCGTTCTTACACAATTATGAAGGATTCTCTTGTTGCTCAATCGGTAAAGAAACTGCCTGCAGAGTGAGAAGACAGAGCTGACGCGGGAGACGCCCGGCTCCGGTGCAACCAACCACGTGCAGAATCGTGGCTGAGAGGAGCTACCCCGCACCCAGGGTTAGGGCGGTGGCCGAGAGGAGCTGTACCATGTTCAGGAGGCGGTGGCTGCTTGGGCACCGGAGGGCAGAGAGGAGCTGATCCACATTCAAAGCAGGAGGGGCGGCCTTGAGGAGATACCTCTCGTCCAAGGTAAGGTACAGTGGCTGCACCTTGCTGGAGCAGCTGGGAAGAGATACTCCACGACCAAGTGGAATATAAGAATCCATTGTTCTGGGGAGGAAGGAACAAGATGGCGGAGGGATAAGACGGCGAGACCACTTTCTCCCCCACAAATTCATCAAAAGAATATTTGAATGCGGAGTAAAGTCCACAAAACAACTTCTGAATACTGGCAGAGGACATCAGGCTCCCAGAAAAGCAGCCCATTGTCTTCTAAAGGAGAGAGAAGAAATCCAGCTCCACCCACCAGAACACATGCTTCCCTAACCAGGGAACCCGGACAAGTCACCCGTCCAACCCCACACACAGCGAAGAAAC
Source organism: Moschus berezovskii (assembly GCF_049115385.1). Classification (NCBI taxonomy): domain Eukaryota; kingdom Metazoa; phylum Chordata; class Mammalia; order Artiodactyla; family Moschidae; genus Moschus; species Moschus berezovskii. The sequence goes on along the minus strand of NC_142488.1, from coordinate 83,956,089 downwards.
TACATAATAAAGAGAACTCCACAAACTGCAAGAAGAGGGAAAGGCCACCCCAAGCAAAACAATATAAGCAAGATGAAGAGGCAGAGAAATTCCCAGCAAGTAAAGGAACAAGATAATTGCCCACCAACACAAACAAAAGAAGAAGATATAGGGAATTTACCTGATAAAGAATTTCAAATCTTGATGGTGAAAATGATTCAAAATCTTGAAAGCAAAATGGAGTTACAGATAAATAACCTGGAGAAAAGGATTGAGAAGATGGAAGAAAGATTTAATAAGGACTTAGAAGAAATAAAAAAGAGTCAATATACAATGAATAATGCAATAGATGAGATCAGAAATGCTCTGGAGGGAACAAACAGTAGAGTAACAGAGGCAGAAGACAGGATAAGCGAACTAGAAGATAGAATTGTAGAAATAAATGAAACAGAGAGGAAAAAAGAAAAACGAATTAAAAGAAATGAGGACAATATTAGAGACCTCTGGGACAATGTTAAACGCTCCAACATTCGAATCATAGGAGTCCCAGAAGAAGAAGACAAAAAGAAAGACCATGAGAGAATACTTGAGGAGATAATAGTTGAAAACTTCCCTAAAATGGGGAAAGAAATAATCACCCAAGTCCAAGAAACCCAGAGAGTCCCCAACAGGATAAACCCAAGGCGAAATACTCCAAGACACATATTAATCAAATTAACAAAGATCAAACACAAAGAACAAATATTAAAAGCAGCAAGGGAAAAGCAGCAAATAACACACAAGGGGATTCCCATAAGGATAACAGCTGATCTTTCAACAGAAACTCTTCAGGCCAGAAGGGAGTGGCAAGACATACTTAAAGTGATGAAAGAAAATACCCTACAGCCCAGATTACTATACCCAGCAAGGATCTCATTCAAATATGAAGGAGAAATCAAAAGCTTTACAGACAAGCAGAAGCTGAGGGAATTCAGCATCACCAAACCAGCTCTCCAACAAATGCTAAAGGATCTTCTCTAGACAGGATACACAGAAAGTGTGTATAAACTTGAACCCAAAGCAATAAAGAAAATGGCTACGGGATCATACTTATCAATAATTACCTTAAACATAAATGGGTTGAAATTTTCAAAAAGGCTAGGAAACAATTCTCATAGTCATCAATAGTTCAGTGTTGAGTTCATGAATAGTTTTTAAAGTTTGGGACAAATTGTAGTCTTTGCTATTTGAAGTACTATTTGTAATTGGCATATTACGATGTAACATTGGTCTTCATTTCCAACTTAAAACGCCTAAAAATGCCTAACAGGTTTTTCGATTTGTGAATTTTAGTTGAAACGTATTTTATGATGTTACTAAACCTGCAGAAATATTGAAATATTTCAGAGAACTTATTCACTGTACATTTAATTTATTTTATTTATAAAAGTTATGAACTGTAGAAAGTTTTACTTGTTGGGTCAAATGCTTGTTGCTTCAAATGCTTGTTGCATTTGAAGTGCTAGTTACAAGAAAATCAAATACCTTCAATGTATAAATGCTATTAAGTTTTTAAAGGACTCTGGAGTATAAGTAAGATTGTTTAAAGAAATTTAGTCTTTTCAACTTGAATCAGCTCTGTCAAACATTAATTAAAAGCCTCATTAAAAAAAAATAAAATAAAGATTCAGATGCTCAGGAAAAAAATAAAAAAATAATAATAATTTTTCATAATTTTTAGCTTAAGTAATGAACAATGTTCAGAAAACTAAGTTAAATCCTTTAGTGTCAGCAACACAAACCGGGGTCTGGTAAACTAATAATCTGATGTTATCCATTTCTGGGTACATTGCCTAGACTTGTGTTTGTCAGATTAGTGGACGTGGGATTCAGCCAGCAGACTTGTTAAAACACAGACTGCTGGGCCTAACTCCTAGAGTTTTTAATCCAGTTGGTATGGAATCACTTCCAAGAATATACATTTCTTAATGCCATTTGCAGCAACATGGAAGGCCCTAGGGATTATCATACTAAAGTAAGTCAGTCAGATGAAGAAAGACAAATATCATATGATATCGCTTATATGTGCAATCTAAAATACAATACAAATGAATGTATTTAGGAAATGGAAACAAGTTCACAGACATAGAGAACAGACTGATGGATGCCAAGGGGTGGGTGGGGTTTGGGAGGGAAAGACTGGGAGTTTGGGATTAGCAAATGTAAACTATTATAGATAAACATCAAGGTCCTGCTATATAGCACTTGGCTTCTCAGGTATATACTGACATCAATATTAAAATAAAAGCAAGTTGTACATAACAATCAAAAATACAAAAGACTGAAGGAAGAGACCCTGTATGAAAAACTGGGCGATTCAGCGAGTTGAGACTGTACCAGTGGAGGAAATGGAAAATGGCACCCGCCCACCCTCCCCAGGTGACCAGCAATTGTAGAGCAATGTTAGATTTGCAAAAATGTTGTAAACAAGTTCTTACCAAACCAATCCCTTCCTTTTACAATGCCACAGGTTGCTGCTTATGAGAGAGCAAACTTCTTGGCTTGTGTTCGAACCCTTTTCTCGTATTCCACTCTGTTTTGGCAGTAGATCGTGTAGGCCTCTGCTTGAGCTGGGTCTTGGATATTTGGTTCATTTAGAAGTTCCTGTATTCCTAATAAGATCTACTTGACGGTGATGGCTGGCTGCCAGTCCTTGTCCTCCTCCAGGATGGACAGGCACACCGTGCCTGAGGGGTACACGTTTGGGTGGAACAGCGGCGGTTCAAACTTGCATTTCAGCGGTGAGGATGGGTAATCATCTTTGAACAGCATCCATAGTTTAAACAAGCCTCCTTCCCATGGAGTCCCCTTCTTCCTAGGAATGGCGCACTCCCAGTTCATGAGTTTCATCATGCCATCAGGGTTCTTTGTCGGGATGGCCATGAAACCAAACAGGTGGTCTTTCCTCCAAGCTTTCCTCTCCTGGGAGAGTCTGCTGAGGGCGATCCCCGACATGTTCACATCCCTCTGGCTGCCCAGCCTGGCGAGCGAGGCATACTAGGCGTCAGCAGAATGAAGAGAAATGGATCTGACGTGGTTGGGGGCTCCCCACCTCAACACTCTGTGGATTTAAGAGGCCGTTCCTTCCAGAAGTGTATAAATTAGCCTGGGATAGAACCTGCACGCTGAATTTACTAATTAAGAAATGAGAAACCAGAACTATAAAGGTGGCATAGAAATACAAGAAACTATTCTTAAGTAATCTTTTAAAACTTTGAACAGAGTTACAGATTTTACCATTTGTTATAAACTGGTATATATAATTTAACCAGTACCAAAAGAAAATTAGTATTGTGTGAATTCTGAAGCACTTTCAACATGTTGTAGGAATAATGTGGACTTTCTTGAGTTTTACACATTCATAAGTAAATGGTCTGTATCTCATGCCTTTGTTGGCTTTCTGTGAGCTGTAGTTTCTGGGAAGTGAGCAGCTCTCATTCCTGTAACTCTTGTAATCCAGTCATTCGTGTGCCTCCTTCATGAGGATTCAGTACGGCTGTGGTGGTGTTATCCCTCTGATAGGAACTCTAACTCGGTGTAAAGCCCCAAAGGTCTGTTACTTATTTTTATTTTATATTGTACCCTGGTGGCTCAGAGGTTAAAGCGTCTGCCTCCAATGCGGGAGACCTGGGTTCGATCCCTGGGTCGGGAAGATCCCCTGGAGAAGGAAACGGTAACCCACTCCAGTATTCTTGCCTGGAGAATCCCATGGACGGAGAAGCCTGGTAGGCTACAGTCCACGGGGTCGCAAAGAGTCGGACACGACTGAGCGACGGAACGAACGATATTTTATTTACAGTGTTGTGTTTGTTTCAGGTGTACAGCAAAGTGATACAGTCATATATATATATATATATTATATATATGAATTAACAAAAGCAGTTCCCGTCTTTTAATGGGGTGCTCATGTTTTATAACATAAATGGCATTATTTTGCTGCTGCTGCTGCTAAGTCACTTCAGTCATGTCTGACTCTGTGCGACCACCAGGCTCTGCCATCCCTGGGATTCTAGATTCCAAGGCCTCAACTTCTAGAGTTTATAATGATTCTGCTGCAGGTAGTCCTGATAAACCACATTCTGATGAGCACTGATTTTAAATAAATTGGTTTCATACCTTGAAGATTATCAGAACTACTTAGCAAGAGCATCCCAAACTTTCAAGTGCATACCAATTTCCTGAGGACCCTGTTAAAATGTGGATTCTGTTCAGTATATCTAGGAGGGAGCCTAATATTCTGCATTTCTAATAAGATCTCAAGTGATTCTAGGAAGGCTATTACATGATAGATTCACAAGTCCCATCCCATAGATTCTTATATCAGTAGAATGGGAATATATTTGCAACTTAAAAGAATGGGACAGATTCATCTCAATGTATGGCAAAACCAATACAATATTGTAAAGTAAAAAGAAAAATAAAAGAGATCAATAAAAATTTTAAAAAACCCACTAAAATTTGTATACATTTAAGGTATACCACTTGATGTCTTTTCCAACAACAACAACAAAAAAAGAATGCATCTATAATACATTCAATAGATCTACATTCTTTTGGTCACTCTCTGTTACCAAATTTTTTTTAGATTGATTTTTAAAGGATTGATATAGTTACCATTGATATTGTTTAGCAAGTCTTTAGAGAACAGCTTTTCTGGAATCTTTCAGTAAAATTAAAGAAGAAATTGTAGCAAATGGTGAGAAAGGTAAATGGTCTAAGGCAGATGAATGGTTTCTTGAAATGGAAAATACTCGGTGTGATTGATTGCATTTTCCCAAAATGACTTAAACAATAATTCCCATTCCACCTGCTTTTCCATGATATAAACTTGATGCTCCTCCTATTGAGAGGTGGGGTATCTGTACACTTCTCTTGAATCGAGGTGGGCTTTTGACTTCCTTGTAATCAAAATAATGTTGCAGATGAGGAGACACATGAGTTTCTGACTTTTGAGGCGAGGTCAGCAAAGGCAGTGCAGCCTCCACCTTGTTCTCAGAAGACACTTGTCTGGATTCCTGAGGCACCATAGACAGTCTGACTATCCAGAGTCCTCCATGATGGGAGGAAACCAAGCCACACAGACAAGCCAGATGTAGATGCTCCCACTGACAATACTAATCCTCAAATGATCATGATCCCCAAAATCAAGTTACAACCAGCCTGTCAGCCTTCCCATTTGAGGTCCTGAATATTATACAGCAGAGACAAGCTGTTCTCCCTGCATCCTTTCCTAATACTTGATCCAACAGTGTCCATGAAACATAAAATGCTTATTGTTTTACATCATTACGTTTGAGGTAGTTTGTTACTCAGCCTGGAGTACTGAGTTACTGTTACTGGAGTACTGAGTACTGTTACTCAGTAAGAGCACTGAGATGATACAACTTAAGAAGATCATGTAATTCTCCACAGAGATAAATGAATAGCCTAGAGACAAAGAACACTTATTTTAGGCCCACTGTATAGGAGATGAAAACAAATCTGCTACCTGAAAATCCGTAATAATATCAACAGCTTACATGTCCTCAAGTACTTATTGTGTGCCAAATACTTTATGTATGTACCAGGGAAAAACATCAAAACGTCTCCTATGGCTTTTCTGGTAGAGTGAAATCAGTGTCTATTAATACTCTCTCCCCATTCTTTCATTTGTAAACTATTTGGTATAGAAGGTCTGATGCCTAATAAAATGATCCGTGAAGAGCTAAGCAAGTATTTGATTTTTGTAACTTTATTTTTATATAATTTTGCATTTAGAGTGAAGCATTAAACACAGTATTAGGAATTTCTGTATATCCTTTATCCAGATTCACTGATTGTTTATAATCTGTCTCTCTCCCTACACACACATGCACACACACACATATATACACACATGCACATTTTTAAAAAAATTTTAACTGTTTGAGAGCAAGCTGGAGTCACTATGGATATGTTTTACCACTTTATCCCTAAACATTTTAGTATGTTTTTCCTAAAAACACAAAATTCTTGTCCATAACTATATTGTGTCAATTATCTCAGTGAAGTAACATTTTTATCTATTTTTCCTAGTCCAGGATCAAATTAAAATCAAATATTGTATTTAATTGCCTTGTATCCTTTCATCTAAACCAGTCTCCCAGTATTTCTTTACCTTTGTTGACCTTGACTTTTTTTAATTAATTATTTTTAATAGTATGGGGCAATCATTGTGTAGGATATTTCTAAAATGGGATGTGTTGGATGTGTGCTCATGAATATATTCAAGTTATATACTCTGGCAGAAATACTGCAGAAGTGTTAATACCCTTCTCAGCACATCATATCAGGAAGTACATGATGTTGATATGCTCCATAATTGGTGATAATAACTTTGATAAATTAGTTAACATAATGAATGCCAAGTTTCTCCACTATAAATTTACTAATCTTTCACTTGCCATTAATGATTTGTGGAGAGATGTGTTGAAATTATGCATATATCCCATTCTTCATCAAGGTGTTGCCCAGTAATTTTAACATTTATTGATGATTTCCCACTTAATCATTCTTTCTAATGGAAATCTACTGTAAGAAAGATCTTTTCCTTCTCATTCACTGGCTTTTTAAATAACTGACTAATTTTATCAGTATTTATTCATAGATTCTTATTTTACTCAATGGGCTAGAAACCAGTTACCTCATTATTAGTTTTGATTTTCAAATCATTCTAGATTTGTCTAGTGAAAACACTCCCAGCTAGCTTCAGTGTCATTTTGATTTGTCTCCATCATTCTTGGGGGTCTTCCCTACTTTTTGTAAGAATGAGATATTTCTGGGTCATCTTGTACTGTCTGGAATTTATAACTAAAGATCTGGGACCTAGTTGTGCTCATTGCTTTCAGTGTGGAATTGCTTCCAGGCCCATAGAGGTAACACAGGTGTGTGTATATATATATATATATATATATATATATATATATATATATATATATATATATGTTGAAATCCAATAAAAATTACAAAGTATGTCCTAATATCCCCCCTTTGCATATTACTACCTCTGTTATCCACTGTGAAAACATTGGTTCCATTATGCTCAAATTATTAATTGGCTCCAGTCTAAAATATACCACCAACAATGAAAAATTACTAACCTTAATACTTATTCTTGAATTTTTTTTTGTAAAATTTACATCTATGTAGCCTACTGTTTACTAAGATAAAAAATATTTCTATGTCCTGAGAGAGTTCCCTTTTGCCCCTTTTAAATAAATCTCACCACCCCACCTTTACCTAAAGACAACCATATGTCATTTTTTATATTGTTTTTCTAACCTGTTTAAAAACTACATATGCATCACATAGTATGGATATATTTGAGTTCAGCTTTTCCTGAACAAAATATCCATGTGATTTATTGATGCTATTCCCTGTGTCAGAAGTTCATTTCTTTTCATTATTGAGTAGTATTCCATTGATGAATATACTATAATCCCTTTATCCATTCTCCTGTTGATGGATATTTGAGCTGTTTACAGGTTTTCACTATTGTTAATAAAGCTGGTATGAATATTCTAGAAGAACAAGTCTTTTTTGAAAACTATGACTTTTTTAGCATATATGCAGTCTTTATTTTGAAATATAAACTTACAGGACTTTTCAAATAAGCATGATCCTGTGTATACTTCAAACAACTTCTCCCAATAGTGACATCTTGAATAATGATAGCACAATATCAAAACCAGGAAAGAGACTTTGGTATAATCCACAGAGCTTATTAAGACTACACCAGTTTTACTAATTTATTTTTATTTTTTACATTTTATTATTATTTTTCAATTTATTTATTTTAATTGGACGCTAAATACTTTAAAATATAGAATTGGTTCTGCCATACATTGACATGAATCTGCCACGAGTGTACATGTGTTCCCCATCTTGAACCCCCCTCCCACCTCCCTCCCCATAATATCCCTCTGGGTCATCCCAGTGCACCAGCCCCAAGCATCCTGTATCATGCATCGAACCTGGACTGGCGATACGTTTCACATATGATACTATACATATTTCAATGCCATTCTCCCAAATCCTCCCACCCTCGCCCTCTCCCACAGAGTCCAAAAGACTGTTCTACACATCTGTGTCTCTTTTGCCATCTCATATACAGGGTTATCATTATCATTTTTATAAATTCCATATATATGCATTAGTATACTGTATTGGTGTTTTTCTTTCTGGCTTACTTCACTCTGTATAATAGGCTCCAGTTTCATCCACCTCATTAGAACTGATTCAAATGCATTCTTTTTAATGGCTGAGTAACAAATCACTGCAGATGCTGATTGCAGCCATGAAATTAAAAGACGCTTACTCCTTGGAAGGAAAGTTATGACCAACCTTGATAGTATATTAAAATGCAAAGACATTACTTTTCCAACAAAAGTCCGTCTAGTCAAGGCTATGGTTTTTCCTGTGGTCATGTATGGATGTGAGAGTTGGACTGTGAAGAAAGCTGATCGCCGAATAATTGATGCTTTTGAACTGTGGTGCTGGAGAAGACTCTCTAGAGTCCCTTGTGCTGCAAGGAGATCCAACCAGTCCATTCTACAGGAGATCAATCCTGGGTGTTCATTGGAAGGACTGATGCTAAAGCTGAAACTGCAATACTTTGGCCACCCCATGCAATGAGTTGACTCATTGGAAAAGACTCTGATGATGGGAAAAGCTGGGTGCTGGAGGAGAAGGGGATGACCGAGAATGAGATGGCTGGATGGCATCACCGACTCTGTGGACATGAGTTTGAGTGAACTCCGAGAGGGTGTTGGATAGGGAGGTCTGGCGTGCTGTGATTTTCATGGGGTCGTGGAGAGTCGGACACGACTGAGCGACTGAACTGAACTGAATACTCCATTGTGTATTGTTGGGTCGTATGGCAGTTTTATTTCCAGTTTTTTAAGGAATCTCCACACTGTTCTCCATAGTGGCTGTACTAGTTTGTATTCCCACCAACAGTGTAAGAGGGTTATTTTTTCCAAACCCTCTCCAGCATTTACTGCTTGTAGACTTTTGGATAGCAGTCATTCTGACTGGTGTGAAATGGTATCTCATTGTGGTTTTGATTTGCATTTCTCTAGTTAGGAGTGATGTTGAGCAGTTATACGTACATATGTAGTCTGATGCAGGCTTATCACATGTATCAATTCATGCAACCATAAACTCTGTCAAGATCTAGAATTCTTCCATTACCATAAGGCTCCTTTGTGATACCCCTTTATAGCCACACTCACCCTCCTGTCCCTAATATTTATTACCCAATTGTTTAATGCTACTGGAAAAAGCAAGAGAGTTCCAGAAAGACATCTATTTCTGATTCATTGACTATGCCAAAGCCTTTGACTGTGTGGATCACAATAAACTGTGGAACATTCTGAAAGTGATGGGAATACAAGACCACCTGACCTGACTCTTGAGAAAACTATATGCAGGTCAGGAAGCAAGTTAGAAACGGACCTGGAACAACAGACAGGTTCCAAATAGGAAAAGGAGTACATCAAGGCTGTATATCATCACCCAGCTTATTTCACTTATATGCATAGTACATCATGAGGAATGCTGGGCTGGAAGAAGCTCAAGCTGGAATCAAGATTGTCGGGAGAAATATCAATAACCTCAGATATGCAGATGACACCACCCTTATGGCAGAAAGTGAAGAGGAGCTCAAAGGCCTCTTGATGAAAGTGAAAGAGGAGAGTGAAAAGATTGGCTTAAAGCTCAACATTCAGAAAACTAAGATCATGGCATCTGGTCCCATCACTTCATGGGAAATAGAAGGGGAAACATTGTCAGACATTATTTTCTGGGGGCTCAAAAATCACTGCTGATGCTTATTGCAGCCATGAAATTAAAAGACGCTTACTCCTTTGAAGGAAAGTTATGACCAACCTAGATAGTATATTAAAAAGCAGAGACATTACTTTGCCCACACAGGTCCGTCTAGTCAAGGCTATGGTTTTTCCCGTGGTCATGTATGGATGTGAGAGTTGGACTGTGAAGAAAGCTGATCACTGAAGAATTGATGCTTTTGAACTGTGGTGTTGGAGAACACTTTTGAGAGTCCCTTGTATTGCAAGGAGATCCAACCAGTCCATTCTAAAGGAGATCAGTCCTGGGTGTTCTTTGGAAGGACTGATGCTAAAGCTGAAACTCAAATACTTTGGCTACCTCATGCGACGAGTTGACTCACTGGAAAAGACTCTGATGCTGGGAGGGATTGGGTGCAGGAAGAGAAGGGGACAACAGAGAATGAGATGGCTGGATGGCATCACCGACTCTGTGGACATGAGTCTGAGTGAACTCCGGGAGTTGGTGATGGGCAGGGAGGCCTGGCATGCTGTGATTCATGGGGTCACAAAGATTCAGACACGACTGAGCGACTGAACTGAACTGATAGAGATATACTTTTTCCATTTTGATTTGTATGTTGTGACATTGATAATTTCACTCTATTTCAATATCCATAGGATTTTAAATAATATTCATCCAAATTTTGGAAATGGGTAAAAGAGATTGCTAGATGCCTTTTCAATAGAGTTCTGTGTAATGTCTTTTGCAAGGGTTAGTAAGTTTTTCTGTAAGAGGTAAAATAGTAAATATTTTAGGTTTAGGGGCATAAAACCTCTGTGTCAGCCACTAAAATCTGTCACTATATTCCAAAAGAAACTATGGACAACACAGACTGTGGCTGTGTAACAATAACACTTTACTTACAAAAAACAGATTTGCCTATAGAGCTAGAGATTTCAGGTTCCTAGTTTAGCAGAACCTCTGGGGATTTTCTGTTTAAAGTATGAATATAGAGGCAAACCTCAGAGATACTGTAGATTCAGCTCCAGACCACAGCAATGCAACAAATATCTCAATAAAATGAGTCATGTGAATTTTTTTTCACTTCCCAGGTCATGTAAAAGTTTTGTTTACACTATACTATGCTATAAGTGTGCAATAGCATTATGTGTAAAAAAATGCACATCTTCATTAAAAATACTTTATTGATAAAAAATGCTAACCATAATATGGGCCTCCAGCAAATTATAAATTTTTGCTGGTGAAGGTTCTTGCCTTGATGTTGATGGCTGCTTACCGATGAGGGTGGTTGTTTCTGAAGACTGAGGTGACTAGGGAAAATTATTCCTATAGACAACAATAAAGTTTGGCACATCAATTTACTCTTCTTCTCATGAATGATTCGTCTGTAGCATGCAATGCTATTTGATAATACTTACCTACAGTTGAACTTCTTTCATAATTAGAGTCAGTCCTCTAAAATCCTACTTCTGATTTAGCAGCTAAGTTTAAGAGATATTCTGAATTCTTTGTTGTCATTAAAAAATCTTCACAGTGGTTACACCAGCAGTTTCCATGTCAAGAAACCACTTCCCTTGCTCATCCATATGAAGAAACTCCTTATTCTTTCAAGTTTTATCATGAGATTTCAGGGATTCAATCACATCTTCAGGCTCTGCTTAGAATTCTAGTTCTCTTTCTATATTTCTACATACACAGTGACTTCCTGTGCTGAAGTTCAGCCTCCCTCAAAGTCATCCATGAGGTTTGGAATCAGCTTCTTCCAAAATTCTGTGAACATTGGTATTTTGACTTCTTCCCATATATCATGAGTGCTCTTAATGGCATCTGGTATGGTGAATCCTTTCCAGAAAGTTTTCAATTTACTTCGCCCAGATCCATCAGAGGAATTACGCTCTATGGCAGCTATAGCCTTGCGAAATAATAAGACTTGAAAGTCAAAATTACTCGTTGATCCATAGGCTGCAGAATGGATACCATGTCAGCAGGCATGATCCATCCCCATCAGAGATCCTGGGAGACCATATATACTGTCAATGAGCAGTAATACTTTGAAAGCAATCTTTTTTATGAGCAGTAGATCTCAACTGTGGTCTTAAAAGAGTCACTTATTAATGTTTGTAATATATGTTATAAACATATATGTGCTGTTATCCAGGCTCTGTTCCATTTAGAGAGTAAAGTCAGAGTAGTAGATTTAGTGTAATCTTTACGAGCCCTAGGATTTTTAGAATGGTAAATGAATACTGTCTTCAACTTAAACTCACCAGGTGCATTAGCCTCTAACAAGAGAGTCAGCCAATCCTTTGAAGCTTTGAAGTCAGGCATTGACTTCTCTTCTCTAGCTTCAAAAGTCTTAGATGGGATCTACTTCAAAAAGAAGGCTCTTTCATCTAGATCAAAAGTCTGTTGTGTAGTGTAGTCACCGTCACTCTATTAGGTAGATATTCTGGGAAACTTGCTGCATCTTCAATATCAGGATTTGTTGCTTCTTCTTGTACTTTTATGCTATGGAGCCGGCTTCTTTACTTAAACATCATGAACCAATGTCTACTAGCTTCAAATATTTCTTTCTTTTAAAAATGTATTTATTTTAATTGGAGGCTAATTACTTTATTTTTTAATTTATTTATTTTAATTTGAGGCTTTACATTATTGTATTGGTTTTGCCATACATTGACATGAATCTGCCCCAGGTGTACATGTGTTCCTCATCTTGAACCTCCCTCCCACCTCCCTCCCCATATCATCCCTCTGGTTCATCCCAGTGCACCAGCCCTGAGCATCCTGTATCATGCGTTGAACGTGGACTGGCGAGTCATTTCACATATGATAATATACATGTTTCAATGCCATTCTCCAAAATCATCCCACCCTCGCCCTCTCCCACAGAGTCCAATGGGAATGCAAACTAGTACAACCACTATGGAGAAAAGTGTGGAGATTCCTTTAAAAAACTGGAAATAGAACTGCCATACGACTCAGCAATCGCACTCCTGGGCATACACACTGGGGAAACCAGAATTGAAAGAGACACATATAGTCCAATGTTCATCACAGCACTGTTTATAATAGCCAGGACACGGAAACAACCTAGATATCCATGTGCAGACGAATGGATAAGAAAGCTCTGGTACATATACACAATGGAGTACTACTCAGCAATTAAAAAGAATACATTTGAATCAGTTCTAATGAGGTGCAAGAAACTAGCCAATTATAAAGAGTGAAGTAAGCCAGAAAGAAAAACACCAATACCGTATACTAACCCTTATCTATGGAATTTAGAAAGATGATAATAATTACTTTACAATATTGTATTGGTTTTGCCATTCTTCTTCAGTTTCTTCATCTCTTTCAGCCTTAATAGAATTGAAGAGCATTATTCCAATCCCAAAGAAAGGCAATGCCAAAGAATGCTCAAACTACCGCACAATTGCACTCATCTCACACGCTAGTAAAGTCATGCTCAAAATTCTCCAAGCCAGGCTTCAGCAATATGTGAACCGTGAACTCCCAGATGTTCAAGCAGGTTTTAGAAAAGGCAGAGGCACCAGAGATCAAATTGCCAACATTCGCTGGATCATGGAGAAAGCAAGAGAGTTTCAGAAAAACATCTATTTCTGCTTCATTGACTATGCCAAAGCCTTTGACTGTGTGGATCACAATAAACTGTGGAACATTCTGAAAGAGATGGGAATCCCAGACCACCTGACCTGCCTCTTGAGAAACCTGTATGCAGGTCAGGAAGCAACAGTTAGAACCGGTCATGGAAAAACAGACTGGTTCCAAATAGGAAAAGGTGTACGTCAAGGTTGTATATTGTCACCTTGCTTATTTAACTTATATGCAGAGTACATCATGAGGAACGCTGGGCTGGAAGAAGCACAAGCTGGAATCAAGATTGCTGGGAGAAATATCAATAACCTCAAATATGCAGATGACACTACCCTTATGGCAGAAAGTGAAGAGGAACTCAAAAGCCTCTTGATGAAAGTGAAAGAGGAGAGTGAAAAGGTTGGCTTGAAGCTCAACATTCAGAAAACAAAGATCATGGCATCTGGTCCCATCACTTCATGGGAAATAGATGGAAAAACAGTGGAAACAGTGTCAGACTTTGTTTTTTTGGGCTCCAAAATCATTGCAGATGCTGATTGCAGCCATGAAATTAAAAGAAGCTTGCTCCTTGGAAGGAAAGTTATGACCAACCTTGATATTATATTAAAATCAGAGACATTACTTTGCCGACCAAGGTCCGTCTAGTCAAGGCAATGGTTTTTCCCGTGGTCATGTATGGATGTGAGAGTTGGACTGTGAAGAAAGCTGATCGCCGAAGAATCGATGCTTTTGAACTGTGGTGTTGGAGAAGACTCTTGAGAGTCCCTTATACTGCAAGGAGATCCAACCAGTCCATTCTAGAGGAGATCAATCCTGGATGTTCATTGGAGGGACTGATGCTAAAGCTGAAACTCCAATACTTTGGCCACCTCATGAGACGAGCTGACTCACTGGAAAAGACTCTGATGCTGGGAAAGGTTGGGGGCGGGAGGAGAAGGGGACGACGGAGAATGAGATGGCTGGATGGCATCACCGACTCTGTGGACATGAGTTTGAGTGTACTCCGGGAGTTGGTGATGGACAGGGAGGCCTGGCGTGCTGTGATTCATGGGGTCGCGGAGAGTCGGACACGACTGAGCGACTGAACTGAACTGAACTGAGGGATTTCCTTTGGATTAGCCTTAGGTTTAAGGCAATGTTGTGGCTGGTTTGATTTACTATCTAGATCATTAAAATTTTCTCCATATTTGCAATAAGCCCGTTTCACTTTCTTTTCATTTGTGTGTTCACTAGACTAGTATTTTTAATTTTCTTCAAGAAATTTTCCTTTGTGTTCACAATTTGGCTAATTGATAGACTTACTCAACTACATACAGGATTGCCAAAAAAATTTCAGTTTGTAAAAATTTCAGTATCTGTGAAGCAGAATACAGTGAAGCATAGGAAAACAAGGTATGCCTGTACCTCTGAATGATTCTATTGATTGCTATTTTTTATCTCTATAGAGGTAGAAGTTATCTTGTAGAAAAAAAAAATTAAAATAATTCTTGTCAGTTCAGTTCAGTTCAGTTCAGTCGCTCAGTTGTGTCCGACTCTCCGTGACCCCATGAATCACAGCACGCCAGGCCTCTCTGTCCATCACCAACTCCCGGAGTTCACTCAAACTCATGTCCACAGAGTCGGTGATGCCATCCAGCCATCTCATTCTCTGTCGTCCCCTTCTCCTCCCGCCCCCAACCTTTCCCAGCATCAGAGTCTTTTCCAGTGAGTCAACTCGTCGCATGAGGTGGTCAAAGTATTGCAGTTTCAGCTTTAGCATCAGTCCTTCCAATGAA
This sequence comes from Moschus berezovskii, assembly GCF_049115385.1. Classification (NCBI taxonomy): domain Eukaryota; kingdom Metazoa; phylum Chordata; class Mammalia; order Artiodactyla; family Moschidae; genus Moschus; species Moschus berezovskii. The sequence goes on along the minus strand of NC_142488.1, from coordinate 83,940,850 downwards.
CACCCAGGATTGATCTCCTGTAGAATGGACTGGTTGGATCTCCTTGCAGTACAAGGGACTCTCAAGAGTCTTCTCCAACACCACAGTTCAAAAGCATCAATTCTTCGGCGATCAGCTTTCTTCACAGTCCAACTCTCACATCCATACCTGACCACGGGAGAAACCATTGCCTTGACTAGACAGACCTTGGTTGGCAAAGTAATGTCTCTGCTTTTTAATATACTATCAAGAGGATAATGCAAATGATTCATGTTCATGACATGCACATGAATTTTATCCAGCCAGATGCAATTCATTTCTACCCAGTAAAAAAGATAAACACAGTTTATTTTTATTTGGGATATTAACTATTTTTCATTTATTAGCAAATTTGTCTTAGTAGGACTTTGACTAGATAAATCTTTGTCCCTCAATTTTCCTTTTGCACCACTGTTAAAAACTTACTGGATCCCTCTTTAATTAATGAGTCAAATAAATGTTTGACTTATATTTATTATTAACATGGGTCATGTTTTTAACTGTAAACATTATATTTTAATATAATATTTTACATCAAAATTAATAATGTATGTTAATAATTATTTTACTTTTTCCTTTCACATCTTTGTGCTTTGTAATACTTATTTCTTACCTTATTACACTGGCTTGGCCCTCTAGTGTAAAGAAATATTTTACCTCTGTTTTTTTCCAGTAAATTTTAAATTTGTTGGGGATTTGAGACTGCATATATTCAGGTTAGATTGTACATTTTGCTTTAAGAACACTTCATGATTGGCCCTTGTATTTAAAACTAAGCCATTCCTGACCCAGAATGCTCTTCCCACAATAATTTGAGAGTTTTGAGACACAGAGAAATATATAATCTGTGCAATGCAGAACAATAACTTGGGATTTATTATCAGGAGCTTGAAAGTGAAATTCAAAGAATATCAGAGAAATCATCAAAGAAAGAGATGAGAGGTGGCTCTTGGAATCTAGCAAAATGTTAGCAGACCTGTTCCTAATGGCAGACACATTACATTCATCAGTTAAAGGAAACTGCCAACAAAATTTTTGGAACAGTAATATCTAACTTTCATTAGACACTTTCCCTTCTGGGTCAAAATTGCCTATCATTTCTGTAAATCATCCCATGCATTTTGGTTATACACAGCAGCCTTTTGATAAACTCTTTTCGAAGAAAAAAGAAGAAATTAACTAGATTAATTTCCTTAATTAGAATGATATAGACTCCGGGAGTTGGTGATGGACAGGGAGGCCTGGCGTGCTGTGATTCATGGGGTCGTGGAGAGTCGGACACGACTGAGCGACTGAACTGAACTGAACTGAACTGAGACCGGACACTGTGTAGCAGATACGGGAAGCAAAATGACACAAGGAATCTGGAAACAAATGTTCACTAACAATTTGGAGAGAGTAATAGGAGAGCAGAACACTATTCTGCATATACAAACCACACACACACATATGCACATATCTGCTCTTTTCATGAATGTTTAGAAATATTGTGGAGCTCGATGATAGTCCAACAATATATGAAATGTGGGAGTAAATTTAATTTGCCTGAGCACAGGAGTAAAGGAAAGGATAGGGGAAAAAAGTGAATCCAGAAAATTGGAGAGCCTATAGCTATTTTGGTTACCTATGTATCATCTCTTGCAACACCAGTATAACGTTTTGAGCAATATAACCCTAAATTTTCATAATATAACCCTAAATTTATGCTTATAAAATTCATGCTAATTTTATTTATTGATTTTTTTATGGAACTAGATGTTTATTGAGCCTTCATCTTAATAACAATAATCCAGTAATATCTTGGATACTTAGAGAAACAGATAAACTGTTGTATTATATCAGAAACCAAGAAGTTGATAAAATTGGCTTACACGTGCTAATTTTATAATTAAAATTTTATAGAATTTTATAGAAATAGGAAATAAATAGGAATTTTATAGAATAAGAAATACCAATAGCCAGGAAACATGGGTTCAATCTCATTATTAATGATGTAAATGCAAATTCATATGTGATTTTATACTCCTCAGATTCATAACACTTGAATCCAAAATACCAATTATTGAGAATGCAGAAGAGGAATTATCATACTTTTCTTACAGGAGAGCAAACTATATATCTATTAGGGGAGAAACTTGGGAATATCTACTATGTTTGAGGACATGTATAGTGTGCGACTCTGCAAGTCTACTTTTTGGTGTGAAACCTAGAAAACTGTCACAAGTGTGAACCTTTCTCATTGTAACATTGTAATAGTGACAGACAGAAAACAACTTAAACTCACAGCAACAGGAATTGATTGAATAAACAGAAGCATATTCATATAATGGAATACTGTGAAACAAAAAAAAAAAAAAATGAATGAGTGAACTAGAGCTATATATTTTACATGGATAAATCTCAAAACCATTATGTGTTTAAAAGGCAAATTTCAGAAATCTATATGTTCATATGTGTATATTATATACTATTTATTTTAAATGCAAAATAAAAACAATACTAAATATACACACACATGTATATGATGTGTAAATACAAGGAGACATCAGTAAATTGGTGGGCTAAGAAGCTACAGGATTTACTACCTTTACAACACTGCAACAGATAGCATAGAAATAAAAGATCAGAAGCAGCTATTATTAGTAATTTTATGCCAACAAATTGGACAGCCTAGATAAAATGGATAAATTCCTAGACACATACAACATATCAAGATTGAATCACGAAAAGACAAATAGCCCGAACAAGCCAATAAAAAGGAGATTGAATCAGTAATCAAAAATTTCCCAACAAAGAAAAATCCAGGACCAAATGCCTTTACAGGTTAATTCTACCAAATAAACGAAGAATTAATATCAATCTTCTTATACTCTTCCAAAAAACAGTAGATGAGGGAACACTGAAAACCCTTTTTATGAGTCCAGCATCACTCTGATACCAATCCAGGCAAAGATACCAGTAAAACACTACAGACCAATATCTCTGATAAACATGGATGCAAAATCTTCAACAAAATATTAGCAAACCAAACTGAAGAGCACATTAAAATGATCATGCGCCATGGCCAAAAGGGATTTATCCTGGGATTCAAGGATGTTTCAACACATACAAAACAATCATTGTGATATGCTGCATTAACAGAATGACAGATAAAATCATTAGGTCATTTCAATAGATGCAGAAAGAGTAAGTGACAAAATTTAACATACTTTCATGATAAAAACTGTCAACAAATTAAGTGTATAGAAGGAACTTACCTCAACACTATAAAGACCATATATGAAAAACCCACAGCTAATATACTCAATACTGAGAAACTGAAAGTTTTTCCTCTAAGATCTGGGACAAGGCAAAGATGATTAATCCTCCCACTTCTATTGAACATAGCACTGACTGTCCTAGCCAGAGTGATAAGGCAAGAAAATAAACAAAAGGCAACCAAATCTGAAAAGGCTTCCCAGGTGGCAAAGTGGTAAAGAATATGCCTGCAATGCAGGAGATTTAGGTTTGATCCCTTGGTCTGGAAAATCCATGGAGGAGGAAATGGCAACCCACTCCAGTATTCTTGCCTGGAGAATCCCATGGAAAAAGGAGCCTGGCAGGCTACAGTCCATGGGGTCACAAAGAGTAGGACATGACTGAACGACTAAGCATGCATGCAAATCTGAAAAGAAGAAGTAAAACTATCGCTGATTGTAGATGAATGATCTTATATGTAGAAAACTCTGAAGACTACACACACACACAGAACTAATCAACATATGAAAATCAGTTATGTTTCTGTATGCTATCAATTAATTGTCCAAAAAAAAGTAATGAAGAAAATTCTATTCACAATAGCATCAAAAAGAATAAAATACTCAAGAGTAAATCTTACCAAGGGGGTGAAAGACTTATACACCTCAAAATAATGCTGAAAAAATTTAAAGAAGACAAAAGTAAATAGAAAGATACCTCATGCTTATGGATTGAAAGACTAATGTTAAAATATCCATACTACACAAAGCAATCTACAGATTCAAGGAAATCCTTATCAGTAACCCAATGGCATTTTCTACGGAAATTTTTAAAATTTCAAAATTAATATGAAACCTCAAGGGACTCCAAATAGGAAAAAATAATTTGAAAAAGAATAACAAAGTTGGAAGACTCAAACTTCTTGATTTAAAAATATATTACAAAACTATAGTAATCAAAACTCTGTAGTGCTGGAATAAAGACAGATAAATACACCAGTGGAATAAAATAGAGAGCCCAGAAATAAACCCTAATTTTTTGGTCAAATGATCTTCACCAAGGATGTCAAGACCACTCAATCAGGGAAAAGACAGTTAGTTAGAATTTCTATAGATTAAATGGCAGGAAGAAATTCTACTGTTTCATAGCCATAACAAGTTGTAGATTTTATCTCATATAGAGATTATCGGGTGGGTCATGGTGGAGAGGTCTGACAGCATGTGGTCCACTGGAGAAGGGAATGGCAAACCACTTCAGTACACTTGCCTTGAGAACCCCATGAACAGTAACAAAAGGCAAAATGATAGGATACTGAATGAGGAATTCCCCAGGTCGGTAGGTGCCCAGTATGCTACTGGAGATCAGTAGAGAAATAACTTCAGAAAGAATGAAGGGATGGAGCCAAAGTGAAACAAATACCCAGTTGTGGATGTGACTGGTGATAGAAGCAAGGTCCGATGCTGTAAAGAGTAATAATGCATAGGAACCTGGAATGTTAGGTCCATGAATCAAGGCAAATTGGAAGTGGTCAAACAGGAGATGGCAAGAGTGAACATAGACATTCTAGGAATCAGTGCACTAAAATGGACTGGAATGGGTGAATTTAACTCAGATGACCATTATATCTACTACTGTGGGCAGGAATCCCTTAGAAGAAATGGAATAGCCATCATGGTCAACAAAAGAGTCCAAAATGCAGTACTTGGATGCAATCTTAAAAACGACAGAATGATTTCTGCTCGTTTCCAAGGCAAACCATTCAATATTACAGTAATCCAAGTCTATGCCCCAACCAGTAATGCTGAAGAAGCCGAAGTTGAACAGTTCTATGAAGACCTACAAGACCTTTTAGAACTAACACCCAAAAGACATGTCCTTTTCATTATAGGGGACTGATATACAAAAGTGGAAGTCAAGAAACACCTGGAGTAACAGGCAAATTTGGCTTTGGAGCACGAAATGAAGCAGGGCAAAGCCTAATAGAGTTTTGCCAAGAGAACACACTGGTTATAGCAAACACCCTCTTCCAACAACACAAGAGAAGACTCTACACATGGACATCACCAGATGGTCAACACCGAAATCATATTGATTATATTCTTTGCAGCCAAAGTTGGAGCAACTCTATACAGACAGCAAAAACAAGAGCAGGAGCTGACTGTGGCTCAGATCATGAACTCCTTATTGCCAAATTCAGACATAAATTGAAGAAAGTAGGGAAAACCACGAGACCATTCAGATATAACCTAAATCAAATCCCTTATGATTATATAGTGGAAGTAAGAAATAGATTTAAGGGACTAGATCTGATAGAGTGCCTGATGAACTATGGACAGAGGTTCATGACATAGTACAGGAGATAGGGACCAAGACCATCCCCATGGAAAGGAAATGCAAAAAAGCAAAATGGTTGTCTGAGGAGGCCTTACAAATAGCTGTGAAAAGAAGAGAAGCTAAAAGCAAAGGACAAAAGGAAAGATATAAGCATTTGAATGCAGAGTTCCAAAGAATAGCAAAGAGATATAAGAAAGCCTTCCTCAGAGATCAATGCAAAGAAATAGAGGAAAACAGCAGAATAGGAAAGACAAGCGATCTCTTCAAGAAAATTAGAGATATCAAGGGAACACTTCATGCAAAGATAGGCTCGATAAAGAACAGAAATGTTATGCACCTAACAGAAGCAGAAGATATTAAGAAGATGTGGCAAGAATACACAGAAGAACTGTACAAAAAAGATCTTCACGATCAAGAAAATCACAATGGTGTGATCACTCACCTGGAGCCTGACATTTTGGAATGTGAAGACAAGTGGGCCTTAGAGAGAATCACTACGAACAAAGCTAGTGGAGGTGATGGAATTCCAATTGAGCTATTTCAAATCCTGAAAGACGATGCTGTGAAAGTGTTGCACTCAATATGCCAGCAAATTTGGAAAACTCAGCAGTGGCCACAGGACTGGAAGAGGTCAGTCTTCAATCCAATCCCAAAGAAAGGCAATGCCAAAGAATGCTCAAACTACCGCACATTTGCACTCATCTCACACGCTAGTAAAGGTATGCTCAAAATTCTCCAAGCCAGGCTTCAGCAATAGGTGAACCGTGAACTTCCAGATGTTCAAGCAGTTTTGAGAAAAGGCAGAGGAACCAGAGATCAAATTGCCAACATCTGCTGAATCATGGAGAAACAAGAGAGTTCCAGGAAAACTTATATTTCTGATTCATTGACTATGCCAAGGCTTTTGACTGTGTGGATCACAGTAAACTTTGGAAAATTCTGAAAGAGATGGGAATTCCAGACCACCTGACCTGCCTCTTGAGAAACCTGTATGCAGGTCAGGAAGCAACAGTTAGAACTGGACATGGAACAACAGACTGGTTACAATAGGAAAATGAGTGTGTCAAGGTTGTATATTGTCACCTTGCTTATTTAACTTATATGCAGAGTACATCATGAGGAATGTTTGGCTGGAAGAAGCACAAGCTGGAATCTAGATTGCTGGGAGAAATTTCAGTAAACTCAGATAGGCAGATGAGACCACCCTTATGGGAGAAAGTGAAGAGGAACTCAAAAGCATCTTGATGAAATTGAAAAGGAGACTGAAAAGGTTGGCTTGAAGCTCCACATTCAGAAAACAAAGATCATGGTATGTGTTCCCATCACTTCATGGGAAATAGATGGGGAAACAGTGGAAACAGTGTCAGACTTTATTTTTTTGGGCTCCAAAATCACTGCGGATGCTAATTTCAGCCATGAAATTAAATGACACTCTTTGGAAGGAAAGTTATGACCAACCTAGATAGCATATTAAAAAGCAGAGACATTACTTTGCCCACCAAGGTCTGTCTAGTCAAGGCTATGGTTTTTCCAGTGGTCATGTATGGATGTGAGAGTTGGACTGTGAAGAAAGCTGATTGCTGAAGAATTGATGCTTTTGAACTATGGTGCTGGACAAGACTCTTGAGAGTCCCTTGGACTGCAAGTAGATCCAACCAGTCCATTCTACAGCAGATCAATCCTGGGTGTTCATTGGAAGGACTGATGCTAAAACTGAAACTCCAATACTTTGGCCACCTCATGAGACGAGTTCACTCACTGGAAAAGTTTCTGATGCTGGGAGTGATTGGGGGCAGGAGGAGACGGGGACGACTGAGAATGAGATGGCTGGATGGCATCACCGACTCTGTGGACATGAGTTTGAGTGAACTCTAGGAGTTGGTGATGGACAGGGAGTCCTGGCGTGCTTTGATTCATGGGGTTGCAAAGAGTCGAACACGAGTGAGCGACTGAACTGAACTGAACTGAGAGATTATCTGCAAACAAATATTTTCTTCCAAGTATTTGGAAAAGGTGTAAAGCAGCTCACTGTTCACAGAGCTTTAATTTTATTCAATGGCAATCTACTTTTAAGTCCTGATTTTGAAAGAGGGGCATCATTCCAGATTTTATTGCTTATCACTCACCATTGGCCATGCATGCTATTATATCAAATCACTAACAACCACACTAATGTCATTAACTACAAGATTAGTCTTGGTTTAATTATTTTGCTAAATATTTCAAAAATCTTTTTTTTTTATAAACAACAATTCAATTCTTCAAAGTAATTTCTATATTTTTATGTACTAAACAAGGAAATTCTAATTATCTCCTTTGATCTAAAGAAATCTAATGCAAATCTTCATCTAATAGTTGATTACCTTAAACTCTCATTCACCATGGTCTATATTTGGAAGTGATTTTTTTCTGGTAAAGAGCATTGTGATTTCTGATAAAGTTTATGTGTTTATACTCATCATGTATCATTACTTTGCTTTGCGTGAGTGCTCTGTCATGTCCGACTTTAGGGACCCAATGGACTGTGCCCACCAGGCTCCTCTGTCCATGGGATTCTCCAGGCAAGAATACTGGAGTGGGTTACCATTCCCTTCTCCAGGGGATCTTCCTGACCCAGGGATCAAACCCCAGTTCTCCTTCATTGCAGGCAGATTCTTTACCACTGAGCCACCAGGGAAGCCCGAATTGTGTTTCTATTCACCTATATTCTCCATATCATTTTGATATACATTTTTAAGGGATAATATAACAGATATAAGCAGCTCATTCCAGAAAGGAACTACTGTCTATGTTATGAAACTCCCAGAGCCCTAGAGCACTATTCTTTGACCCTGATAGAAGGGTCCATCCACAAAAGTCAAATTATGACACAATCTCAGGGAAATGATGTAATTATCTTCTGTTTTGCCAACTAGGCCTTGAAAAACAGCTAGAGTATTGAGAAAGAAAGAAGAGATCAGAGGTTAGCTATTAAGAGAAGAAAAGCTGGCATTTACTGAAAAGCTATCTACTAGCTCTAAAGTAGAAGAAAGGGCATTTTAAACATGCACGTGTCTCCCACTCAATACATTATTTTTTTCAAATGTGGACTCTCAAACCTTATCCAATTGTCTAAATCCTGGGATTCATACAGTTTTCCCATTGGCCTCTGGTGATGGGTTTTTGTTTTGACATGTTGCAGTAAGGAGAAAAATGTGTTCCCATGACATGGTTGTTGATTGAAGCTATTTGATGATTGTTGCAAGTTCATCCCAATGTTCTCTCACAAATGTATGTGATGCTGCCAGTTCTGCAGCTCTGGTGTTCCATATACCCTTCTGGTGTTTAAATGTTCTTCCATCTGACAGAGCAGTGCTGATAAAATCTGTTGGAAATGGTGACCATTCTGCCAAGTATTTGTCAGATTTCTCTTAGGAACCTTCAGGATATCCATCCAGACTCAAATATTGCCAACACCTTCATCAAATTGAAGAGGCATGGATTTCTGACAGCATGATGATCTATAACACATTTCTTCTGACCAGAGAATCCCCTCAAATAGAGATAATCAGGCACTCTGCAGAGTTAAGCCAAATCTCCAACAACAGAGGAAGAGAAAAAGCAAGGCAAGAACATCATTTGAAAAAAGGTTTAGGTACTTGTCCCATGTCTGAGACCTAGGTATCCTAAAACAAATGATACTCAAAGTTCTAAAGTTAACAAGTAAGCAGATTGCATTCTCTGTTTTGAGAAATTACTCTGTCACAATACGTTTCAAATAAAATGGATTTTTATTCTTGTCTCATAAAACCTGATTCAGAAAACCCCCATTTCTACTGTCATTTCACAAAACACACTTAAAATACAACTTTGTGTATATGTGTGTTTGTGTGTTGTGGGCGAGGGCATGCCCACAGGTAGGTTTCAGATGTAAACTTTTGCAAACAGATGAGTCTTGCTTTTAATGTATATAAAATATGGCTTTGAAAAATAAGATAATTTAAATATGCCACTACTGGAAGGAATCAATTCTATAGAAAATGAACAAAATGATTTAGAAATAAACCTTTTCAATTAAATGTTAAGTCTAAATATTCAGACTATAGTCACCTAAACCAGAACCATGTCTGAAAGCACAGTGGCGTCTCTTATCTTTGCTTCCTGGCTTTAAGTAAGCAAATCCTATGTTTCTGAATTTTAATCATCCATTAATGATATGTTTCCAAATTTAATCTACTTCTTGGCAGTAGAATCAGCAAAACATTTGTTTCCTTTCTTCTGGATACAGCTGCAATCAATTGGATGCACAAATTGCATGAAGGATGCTACAGGGAATCTCTGCCCTTTCATGAAATGGAACAGAAATTTGGATGATGATAGTTTTTACACAATCAAAACAAAACAGCCAGATCAAAGAAAAGATAATCAAGCCAACACTCTTCAAGTATTCAACTGGAAAGGCATATTCCCCATCCTAATTCTTCATGCTTTTAACATTCTCACATATTCATAAACTCTGTTTAAGGACATGCCAAAGGGAAAGATGCTAGTATTATGACCATTGATTAAATGAGTAGGGAAGGGGAGTAGGAGTATGCAGAGGGCTTTTACATGGTCATTCATCCACTAAACACTTTCAAAAAAATCTACAAGCTATTAGGGTAGTAGCTGAGAGAATAATTTTGCTTAAAATTCAGATATTTCGACTTCTGGTAGCTCAGACTTATTAACTATCCCAACTACTATTATTCTGTCATCATCCACCATAAGTCGCTACAGTCGTATCTGACTCTTTGTGACCCTATGAATCACAGCCCTTCAGGCTCCTCAATGCATGGGATTCTCTAGGCAAGAATACCAGAGTGGGTAGCCAAGCCCTCCTCCAGGGAATCTTCCAGACGCAGGGATCGAACTTGCTTCTCTTGTATCCTGTATTGGCAGGCGAGTTCTTTACCACTAGCACCACCTGGAAAACCCCATTATTCTATCATTTCTATCATACCTAGCACTAGAATGAAATATTCCCTTCTGTGGAATTTAAAATATGTACTGTTCACTAAGTAACATCATTTCTTGCATTAAATTAAAAGGAATTACCTCATGATCAGGAAAGAGAAGGTTTAATTATTTTTTAGAGGCCTTGGGTCAAGTTTATCCAAGTTGGGTCTAAATGGCAAATACCAAATGAAGCATTTCACTTGAACTTGCTGGCCAGTTTAAAGAAATAGGTAAACAATTTTTATACTGAATTCCTCAGAGTGATTTAGAAAGGATGGAAAATAAGAAGACAAGGAGATAATACAAGAAAATCAGAAAGAGTATCTAGAAAAGTAAGCATTTAGTATAATTAGAGGAAGAATTCAGTAGCTACAGGTAAGAACAATGATAATAATCAAATCAGGGAAGTTATTGTATATCTAAATGTGAGAAGTAAAACAATGAAGCTTCTAGATCATAAACATATGAGATTATCTTCATGATCTTGGGGTAAGAGAGAATTTATTAAGCAGGAATCATAAAGCTTTAAAGGGTCGATGGATAAAGTATATTACATTACAACTAAGAATTTCTATTCATCAAAAGACACAATTAAGAGAGTAAAGGGGTAAACTAATGGTGAGAAAAGATATTTGCAACACATATAACTAACAAGAGACTCATATTCAGGATATATTAAAAAATACTTACAAAATGTAAAAAATACTAGAAAAAAGGGTAAGAGTCTTGAACAGACATTTTTTCAAAAGAGGATATCTGAATGACCAATAAACATTTGAAAAGATGCTCAACATTATTAATCAACAGGGAACAGATTCATGCTATAACAAACACATTTCCTTGGCAAAAATCAAAAGATACACAATTTCACATGATGTTGTGGAATTTTCACATACTGTTGGTGGTAATATGAAAACTATTTTAGAATCTAGACTGCCGTTATCTACTGAAGTTATTGAAGTTGAAGATACTCATTTCCTGTGATTCATCAATTCTCCTCCCGCAACAGGTAAAGAGCAGCATTGTTTGAAATAGCCAATAATTGAAAACAAATCAAATGTCCATCCATGAACAGTAGAATGGATACATTATCTGTGGACTGTTCATCCAATTGAATGTTATTTAATGATGAAAATGAATTAACTACGGCTAGGTGGCTCAGAGGTTAAAGCGTCTGCCTCCAATGCGGGAGACCCGGGTTCGATCCCTGGGTCGGGAAGATCCCCTGGAGAAGGAAATGGTAACCCACTCCAGTATTCTTGCCTGGAGAATCCCATGGACGGAGAAGCCTGGTAGGCTACAGTCCACGGGGTCGCAAAGAGTCGGACACGACTGAGCGACTGAACGGAACGGAATTTTCAACATGGATAAAACTCATAAACATAATATTGAGCTAAAAAAAGCAAGACACAAAAGAACTTGTATGATGTGTCAAAGATGCATATAAAGTACTAAAATAGCATTATTAATGAAATAGAAAAGGGAACAATTTAATATATTATTTATAACACTTGTGAATAAATCATTACATGTAATTGCAATAACAAATTAAATACACTTTGTAAAAATAAATTGATCAGACAACAACCAAATACCTTAAAAAGCCAGGAAGCAGATTTCTATTTTCATCAGTCTTTCCATCTAGTCTGGTCAGACTTCACTGTAGTAAAAGCCAAGTAATCTTGTTTCATCTTTATGCCATCACTACCCAAATTTTCCTTCCTGGAAATCATTTTTCTTTTTCCCTCCCTTTTCCAACTTCAATTCAATTTAAACCCTTCATCCCCTACTTACTCCACTTACTTATTGTGATCCTTCTTTAATGCTTACATTTATATATTTTTTAGCCTTTGCTTTATATTCAGTACTGAACTTAGATCCTCAACTAGGTTACAAAATTTTTGCATAATTTATTCATTAATCTTCATGCCCTACGGGAGTTATACTTAACTCAGTTACAGATAACAACGAAACATCTGGGAAGTTTTTTTTTTTTTTTTTTTTTTTTAATATAGATCCCACAGTGTAACACCCAGATTTTCTAACTCAAGAAGGCTTGGGGCTTCACTGGCAATCCAGTGACTAAGATTCAGCACTCCCAATGCAGGGGGCCTGGGTTGGTCCCTGGTCAGGGAATAGATCCCAACTGCTGCAACTAGGAGTTTTCATGCTGCAACTAAAGATCCCACATGCCTCAACTAAGACCTGGCACAGTCAAATAAATAAATGAATAACTATATTTTTTAAAAAGTCTAGGATGGGGTTAGAAGTCTAGTTTTAAAACAGCTAACCAGTGGTTCTAATACACAGACAAGAAACAGAATGATACCTTGGTTCCCAGCAGGTGGATGGAATGAATAATTATATAATAATTATATGCTGCCACTGCTAAGTCGCTTCAGTTGTGTCCGACCCTGTGCGACCCCATAGTGCAACATGCTCCCCTGCACTAAATAAAGGTTGATTGCTTGAATAATAGAAGATAGAGCTTATTATGTAGCAGTTTTATTCCTGATGAGATATAGTTCTTAGAAGGAATTTATGTTTCATCTTACAGATGAAAGGCATGGCAAAGGTATTTTGTCTAATGTAACATAATTAGTGAATGAGTATCAAATATGGACTAGAAATGATTTTCTTCAGCTGGTCAAATGTTCTTTCTACCACACAAGAGTCCTAAAGCTAGTGGCAGAATTTCAATAAAATACTGCACAATATATTTCATTAACTCAAGAGACGCAAGAATCTCATTTAAAACCTTCATCACTGATCAGGCACATGAAATGTTGCTGTATTTGGTTAGAATAGCCTGTAAATTACCTTATCTTGGCCACATATTAAACATTTTTGCTATAATTTTGTGAAACTTTGCCCTCGGAAAAATTTAATGATTAAAATTCTTCATAGAATCTTGCTGCATTGTTTTAGAGGAACAGATACATAACATAAATTACAATCATACTAAATGCTCCAATATTTAAAACAGTTGTCCCTCAATATCCATGGAGTATTGATTCCAGGACTCCGTGGATACCAACATCTACAGATGCTCAGTTCAGTTCAGTTCAGTTCAGTCACTCAGTCGTGTCCGACTCTTTGCGACCACGCCAGGCCTCCCTGTCCATCACCAACTCCCAGAGTTCACTCAAACTCATGTCCATCGAGTCGGTGATGCCATCCAGCCATCTCACTCTCTGTTGTCCCCTTCTCCTCCTGCCCCCAATCTTTCCCAGCATCAGAGTCTTTTCCAGTGAGTCAACTCATCGCATGAGGTGGCCAAGGTATTGGAGTTTCAGCTCAAGTGCCTTATATGAAATGAATAGTTGGAACTTCCCTGGTAGTCAAGTGCTTTCAATGCAGTGGGCACAGATTTGTGCCCTGGTCAGGGAACTACGATCCTACATGCTGTATGGCAAAATAATAAAAATAAAATAAAATGACATAGCATTTGCATATAACTTATGCACACCCTCCCATTAGCTTTAAATCACCTCTAGGTTAATTATATCACCTTATACAATGAAGGTCTTCTCTGGTGGCTTCGTGGTTAAAAATCCGCTTGCCAATGCAGAAGACCTGGGTTTGATCCTTGGGTTGGGAAGATTCCCTGAAGAAGAAAATGGCAACTCACTCTAATATTCTTGCCTGGGAAATCCCATAGTCAGAGGAACCTGGCATGCTACAGTCTATAGGGTCTCAAAAAATTCAGATATGACTTAGCGACTAAAGAACAATACAATGAAATCCAAATAGTTGTAAATACAATGTATACTATGTAAATAGTTGCAATCATCCAAAAAATTCAAGTTTTGCTTTTTGGAACTTTCTGGGAATTTTGTTCAAAATATTTTCTATCTGTGCTTGACTGAATCCACAGATACAGAGCCAGCGGATATGGAGGAATACCTGTACAAATTTCATAAAACTTAAATAATATTTTTAAAGAAAACACTTATTTCCACATTAAGCCTTTCCATATTGCAGAGCTCTAAGGAAAGAGAAATTTGTAAATAGAAAATTTTCATTATTTATTACTAACTGCCCTAATACTTTAACAATCATATTCTATTTCCTAAACAAAACACTCATTAATGATGCAAACTTAGTAATCTGATATAATCATTCTTGAAATGATGAAGATGATACTACAAAATTTAGATTATGATCTAAAACAAATTATATATCATTTGTATAAATGGGACATATGTCTCAAGATTGACATATTCTCCTTTTATAAACTCATCCCTTGCTTTTAAATTTATGGATTTTAAAATTTTCACCTTCTATAAACCCTTTTATCACACTTTCTAATGACCCAAAAAGTTGGCCTTGTCCCTAAATTGCCAAGAAAGAGTGATTTCAGAATAATTTGGGCCTGGGACATAATTTCAAATGTTCCCTGATCATTAACTAATTTACCAACTGAGTAAAACCAGTTAAGAAAAAATGCTTACAACTTCTGTAGAAAAATATCAGTTCGCTCAGTCATGTCGGACTCTTTGCAACTCCATGAACAGCAGCACGCCAGGCCTCCCTGTCCATCATGAACTCCCAGAACATACCCAAACTCATGTCCATTGATCGGTGATGCAACCCATCTCATCCTCTGTCATCCCCTTCTCCTCCTGGCCTCAATCTTTCCCAGCATCAGGGTCTTTTCAAATGAGTCAGCTCTTCGCATTAGGTGGCCAAAGTACTGGAGTTTCAGCTGCAACATTAGTCCTTCCAATGAACACCCAGGACTGATCTCCTTTAGTATGGACTGGTTGGATCTCCTTTCAGTCCAAGGGACTCTCAAGAGTCTTCTCCAGCACCACAGTTCAAAGCATCAGTTCTTCGGTGCTCAGCTTTCTTTCTTTTTTTTTTTTTATACTTTACATTACTGAAATGGTTTTGCCATACATTGACATGAATCTGCCCCGGGTGTACATGTGTTCACCATCTTAAAACCCCTCCCTCTTCCCTCCCCATCCCATCCCTCTAGTTCATCCCAGTACACCAACCCTGAGCATCCTGTATCATGAATCAAACTTGGACTGGCGATTTGTTTCACATATGATAATATACATGTTTCAATGCCATTCTCCCAAATCATCCCACCCTCGCCCTCTCCCACAGAGTCCAAAACACTGTTCTATACATCTGTGTCTCTTTTGCTGTCTCGTATACAGGATTATTGTTATCATCTTTCTAAATTCCATATATATGTGTTAGTATACTCTATTGGTGTTTTTACTTTCTGGCTTACCTCACTGTAAAATAGGCTCCAGTTTCATCCACCTCATTAGAACAGATTCAAATGTATTTTTAATTCCTGAGTAATACTCCATTGTATAAATGTACCACAGCTTTCTTATGCATTTGTCTGCAGATGGACATCTAGGTTGCTTCCATGTCCTGGCTATTATAAACAGTCCTGCAATGAACATTTGAGTACATGTGTCTCTTTCAATTCTGCTTTCCTCGGGATGTATGCCCTGGAGTGCGATTGCTGGATCATATGGTAGTTCTATTTCCAGTTTTTTGAGGAATCTCCACACTGTTCTCCATAGTGGTTGTACTAGTTTGCATTCCCACCAACAGTGTAAGAGGGTTCCCTTTCCTCCACACCCTCTCCAGCATTTATTGCATGCAGACTTTTGCATAGCAGCCATTCTGACTTGTGTAATGGTATCTCATTATGGTTTTGATTTGCATTTCTCTGGTTATGAGGGATGTTGAGCATTTTTTCATGTGTTTGTTAGCCATCTTTATGTCTTCTTTAGATAAATGTCTGTTTAATTCTTTGGCCCATTTTTTGATTGGGTCATTTATTTTTCTGGAATTGAGCTCAGGAGCTGCTTGTATATTTTGGAGATTAATCCTTTATCAGTTGCTTCATTTGCTATTATTTTCTCCCATTCTGAAGGCTGTCTTTTCACCTTGCCTATAGTTTCCTTTACTGTGCAGAAGCTTTTGATTTTAATTAGGTCCCATTTGTTTATTTTTGCTTTTATTTCCAATATTCTGGGAGGTGGGTCATGGAGGATCCTGCTGTGATTTATGTCAGAGAGTATTTTGCCTATGTTCTCCTCTAGGAATTTTATAGTTTCTGGTCTTACATTTAGCTCTCTAATCCATTTTGAGTTTATTTTTGTGTATGGTGTTAGGAAGTGTTCTAGTTGTATTCTTTTACAAGTGGCTGACCAGTTTTCTCAGCACCACTTGTGAAAGAGATTGCCTTTTCTCCATTGAATATTCTTGCCTCCCTTGTCAAAGATAAGGTGTCCATAGGTGCATGGATTTATCTCTGGGCTTTCTATTTTGTTCCATTGATCTATATTTCTGTCTTTATATCAGTACCATACTGTCTTGATGACTGTGGTTTTGTAGTAGAACCTGAAGTCAGGCAGGTTGATTCCCCCAGTTATATTCTTCTTTCTCAAGATTGCTTTGGCTATTCAAGGTTTTATGTATTTCCATACAAATTGTGAAATTATTTGCTCTAGCTCTGTGAAAAACACCGTTGGTAGCTTGATAGGGATTGCATTGAACCTATAAATTACTTTGGGTAATATATCCATTTTCACAATATTTATTCTTCCAATTCATGAACATGGTATATTTCTCCATCCATTAGTGTCCTCTCTGATTACTTTCACCAGTGTTTTATAGTTTTCTATATATAGGCCTTCTGTTTCTTTAGGTCGATATATTCCTGAGTATTTTATTCTTTTCATTGCAACAGTGAATGGAATTGTTTCCTTAATTTCTCTATTTTCCCATTATTAATGTATAGGAATGCAAGGGATTTCTGTGTGTTGATTTTATATCCTACAACTTTACTTTATTCATTGATTAGCTCTAGTAATTTTCTGGTAGAGTTTTTAGGGTTTTCTGTATAGAGGATCATGTCATCTGCAAACAGTGAGAGTTTTACTGCTTCTTTTCCAATTTGGATTCTTTTTATGTCTTTTTCTGCTCTGACTGATTTGGCCAAAACTTCCAAAACTATGTTGAAAAGTAGTGGTGAGAGTGGGCACCCTTATCTTGTTCCTGACTTTAGGGGAAACGCTTTCAATTTTTCACCATTAAGGATAATGTTTGCTGTGGGTTTGTCATATATAGCTTTTATTATTTTGAGGAATGTTCCTTGTATTCCCGCCTTCTGGAGGGTTTTTATCATAAATGGATATTGGATTTTGTCAAAGGCTTTCTCTGCATCTATTGAGATAATCATATGATTTTTATTTTTCATTTTGTTAATGTGGTGTATTACATTGATTGATTTGCAGATATTGTAGAATCCTTGCATTCCTGGGATAAAGCCCACTTGGTCATGATGTGTGATCTTTTTAATGTGTTGTTGGATTCTGATTGCAAGAATTTTGTTAAGGATTTTTGCATCTATGTTCATTAGTGATTTTGGCCAGTAGTTCTCTTTTTTTTGTGGCATCTTTGTCAAGTTTTGGTATTAGGGTGATGGTGGCCTCATAGAATGAGTTAGGAAGTTTACCTTCCTCTGCAATTATCTGGAAGAGTTTGAGTAGGATAGGTGTTATCTCCTCTCTAAATTTTTGGTAGAAATTACCTGTGAAGCCATTTGAACCTGGGCATTTGTTTGCTGGAAGATTATGCTTGTGATGGGTCTGTTCAAATTTTCTATTTCTTCCTGGTTCAGTTTTGGAAAGTTGTACTTTTCTAAGAATCTGTCCATTTCTTCCAAGTTGTCCATTTTATTGGCATATATTTGCTGAGAGTAGTCTCTTATGGTCCTTTGTATTTATGCGTTGTCTGTTGTGATCTCTCCATTTTCATTTCTAATTTTATTGATTTGGTGTTTCACCCTTTGTTTCTTGATGAGTCTGGCTAGTGGTTTGTCAATTTTATTTTCCCTCTCAAAAACCAGCTTTTTGCTTTGTTGATTTTTGCTATGGTCTGTTTTTTTTTTTTTTTTTTTTTTTAATTTATTTCTGCACTAATTTTTAAGATTTCTTTCCTTCTACTAACCCTGGGGTTCTTCATTTCTTCCTTTTCTAGTTGCTTTAGGTATAGAGCTAGGTTATTTAGTTGACTTTTTTCTTGTTTTGAGGTGTGTCTGTATTGCTATCAACCTCCCCCTTAGCACTGCTTTTGCAGTGTCCCGCAGGTTTTGTGTTGTTGTGATTTCATATTCATTCGTTTCCATTCATATTTTTATTTCTTTTGTGATTTGTGTGTTATTCAGCAGAGTGTTGTTCAGCTTCCATATGTTGGCATTTTTAATAGCTTTTCTCCCTTTATTGAGATCTAATCTTACTGCATTGTGGTCAGAAAAGATGCTTGGAATGATTTCAATTTTTTTGAATTTACCAAGGCTAGATTTATGGCCTAGGATATGATCTATCCTGGAGAAAGTTCCGTGTGCACTTGACAAGAAGGTGAAATTCATTGTTTTGGGGTGAAATGACCTATAGATATCTATTAGGTCTAACTAGTCTATTGTATCATTTAACGTTTGTGTTTCCCTGTTAATTTTCTGTTTTGTTGATCTATCCATAGCAGTGAGTGGGGTTATAAACTCTCCCACTATTACTGTGTTATTGTTAATTTCCCCTTTCAAACTTGTTAGCATTTGCCTTCCATATTGAGGTGCTCCTTTGTTCGGTGCAAATATATTTATAATTGTTATATCTTCTACTTAGATTGATCTTTTGATCATTATGTAGTGTCCTTCTTTGTCTCATTTCACAGCCTTTGTCTTAAAGTCTATTTTATCTGATATGAGGATTGCTACATCATGAGGAACGCTGGGCTGGAAGAAGCACAAGCTGGAATCAAGATTGCTGGGAGAAATATCAATAACCTCAGATATGCAGATGACACTACCCTTATGGCAGAAAGTGAAGAGAAACTCAAAAGCCTCTTGATGAAAGTGAAAGAAGAGAGTGAAAAGGTTGGCTTGAAGCTCAACATTCAGAAAACAAAGATCATGGCATCTGGTTCCATCACTTCATGGGAAATAGATGGAAAAACAGTGGAAACAGTGTCAGACTTTATTTTTTTGGGCTCCAAAATCACTGCGGATGCTGATTGCAGCCATGAAATTAAAAGACGCTTACTCCTTGGAAGGAAAGTTATGACCAACCTTTATAGTATATTAAAAAGCAGAGACATTACGTTGCCAACCAAGGTCCGTCTAGTCAAGGCAATGGTTTTTCCCGTGGTCAGGTATGGATGTGAGAGTTGAACTGTGAAGAAAGCTGATCGCCGAAGAGTCGATGCTTTTGAACTGTGGTGTTGGAGAAGACTCTTGAGAGTCCCTGATACTGCAAGGAGATCCAACCAGTCCATTCTAGAGGAGATCAATCCTGGGTGTTCATTGGAAGTACTGATGCTAAAGCTGAAGCTGCAATACTTTGGCCACCTCATGCGACGAGTTGACTCACTGGAAAAGACTCTGATGTTGGGAAAGGTTGGGGGCGGGAGGAGAAGGGGACGATGGAGAATGAGATGGCTGGATGGCATCACCGACTCTGTGGACATGAGTTTGAGGGAACTCCGGGAGTTGGTGATGGACAGGGAGGCCTGGCGTGCTGTGATTCATGGGGTCGCGGAGAGTCGGACACGACTGAGCGACTGAACTGAACTGAACTGAACTCTTGCTTTCTTTTGGTTTCTATTTGCGTGGAATATCTTTTTCCAGCCTTTCACTTTCAATCTGTATGTGTCCCTCGTTTTGAGGTGGGTCTCTTGTATGCAACACATATGGGGGACTTGTTTTTGTATCCATTCAGCCATACGTTGTCTTTTGGTTGGGGCATTCAACCAATTTATATTTAAGGTAATTATTGATAAGTATGATTCCGTTGCCATTTACTTTATTGATTTGAGTTCGAGTTTCTCCACTCTTTCAGTGTTTCCTGTCTGGAGAAGGTCCTTTAGCATTTGTTGGACAGCTGGTTTGGTGATGCTGAATTCTCTCAGCTTTTGCTTGTCTGTAAAGCTTTTGATTTTTCCTTCATATTTGAATGAGATCCTTGCTGGGTACAGTAATCTGGGCTGTAGGTTATTTTCTTTCAGCACTTTAAGTATGTCTTGCCATTCCCTCCTGGCCTGAAGAGTTTCTATTGAAAAATCTGCTGTTATCCTTATTGGGATCCCCTTGTGTGTTATTTGTTGCTTTGCCCTTGTTGCTTTTAATATTTGTTCTTTGATCTTTGTTAATTTGATTAATATGTGGCTCGGAGTATTTCACCTTGGATTTATCCTGTTAGGGACTCTCTGGGTTTCTTGGACTTGGGTGACTATTTCCTTCCCCATTTTAGGGAAGTTTTCAACTATTATCTCCTCAAGTATTCTCTCATGGTCTTTCTGTCTTCTTCTTCTGGGACTCCTATGATTCGAATGTTGGGGTGTTTAACGTTGTCCCAGATGTCTCTAATATTGTCCTCATTTCTTTTAATTCATTTTTGTTTTTCCATCTCTGTTTCATTTATTTCTACCATTCTATCTTCTAGATCGCTTATCCTATCTTCTGCCTCTGTTATTCTACTGTTTGTTTCCTCCAGAGTGTTTCTGACCTCATCTATTGCATTATTCATTGTATATTGACTCTTTTTTATTTCCTCTAAATCCTTATTAAACCTTTCTTGCATCTTCTCAATCCTTTTCTCTAGGTTATTTATCTGTAACTCCATTTTGCTTTCAAGATTTTGAATCATTTTCACCATCAAAATTAGAAATTCTTTGTCAGGTAGATTCCCTATATCTTCCTCTTTTGTTTGTGTTGGTGGGCATTTATCCTGTTCCTTTACTTGCTGGGTATATCTCTGCCTCTTCATCTTGCTTATATTGCTGTGCATGGGTCTCCTGGAAGTTTGCGGAGTTCTCTTTATTATGTAGTTTCCTCGCTGTGTGTTGGGTTGGACGGGTGGCTTGTCAGGGTTTCCTGGTTAGGGAAGCTTGTGTCAGTGTTCTGTTGGGTGGAGCTGGATTTCTTTTCTCTGGAGTGTAATGAAGTGTCCAATAATGAGTTATGAGATGTCTGTGTGTTTGGAGTGACTTTGGGCAGATTGTATATTGAAGCTCAGGGCTATTTACCTGTGCTGCTGGAGAATTTGTGTTGTATGTCTTGCTCTGGATCTTGTTGACCGTTGGTGCTTGGTTTCAGTGTAGGTATGGAGGCGTTTGATGAGCTCCTATCGATTAATGTTCCCTGGAGTCAGGAGTTCTCTGGTGTTCTCAGGATTCGGGGTAAGCCTCTTGCCTCTGGTTTTTGAACTTATTCTTTGAGTAGCCTCTAGTCTTCTCTATCTGTCATTTCGAAGGTGGTTCCCTCTGTTTTTGCTTCTGTTTGCTGGTCTCTTCAGTGTCTAATTTCCACCCTGACACTAGGAGGGCGGTGGTGTACATTTTTTAAGCCTCACTTGTTCAGTCTTGTTCTGGGAAGGGAGGAATGCTGCTCACAAATATCTCTGGCATCTGTGGGGAGTGCTTGCAGTGTCTTGGCCACACTGGGTTTGCTCCCACTCATGGCGCATGTGCTGTCCCAGTCTACACTGCACAGGCTCTAGATTGCTCTGCTGGGAACTGTCCAAGGCCGGCGCTGAGTTGCATGCACTTGCCAGGTCTGAGCAGCTCAGGTTCAGCCACTCGGGTACTCCATAAAGGCGCAGACTTGGTTGGACCTGCGTTTTGTGCCTTCCCCTGTCCGAGCAGCTCAGCTGACCAGGCATTTTGTGAGCGTGGTCGTTGCGACTTATCGCCTCCCCAGTCCCTCCCAGTTGGTTTTCTGGGTGTACAGCCAGTGCACCTTCTCAGACGGATGTTGACCGGTCAGAAACCCATGAAGTCTTGGTTAGCAAGGAAGCCTGCCTGAAGTTTGGTATTGGATGCCTCTCTGGGGCAGCGGTTGCCCCCTTCCTGGTCTGGCTGCCCTCCCCTGCCTGTCTCGGCGGGGGATGGGGGATGGGCAGACCACAGCCGGCTCGCTCTGCTCAGCCTTTTGTTCTGTGAGCGGGGCTGGCAGAGTCTTAGGTTAGGGCTTTCCACCTTTTCGCGGGGTAGCTACCCCACAGTCTGCTTTGCTATTTCCAGTCAGCTCCCCCAGACTGCCCTCGCAGCATTCAGGCCCGGTCCTCCCTCTAAGCAGTTCAGCCAGCTCCTCCCTGCCCAGCCCCCACTTGCTAATGGCGAATGCAGGCGTCTGCGTTGCTTCTCCGCTGGGAGTTACCCTTTGGCAGGTAATCTGTGGGTTTTAACTATTTCTTTCTTTTTCCTCCCGGTTATGTGGCCCTCTGAGGTTCCAAGGCTTGCCACAGACTCACCAGTGAGAGTGTTTCCTGGTGTTTGGAAACTTCTCTCTTTTTTTAAGCCTCCCTTCCCGGGATGGAGCTCCGTCCCTACCTCTTTTGTCTTTCTTTTTATCTTTTATGTTTTTTCCTACCTCCTTTCGAATACAATGGGCTGCTTTTCTGGGTGCCTGATGTCCTCGGCTGGCATTCAGAAGTTATTTTGTGGAATTTACTCAGGGTTCAAATGTTCTTTTGGTGAATTTGTGGGGGATAAAGTGGTCTCACTGTCCTAGTCCTCCTCCATCTTGTTCCCTCCCTGCATAAGTTGGTATTAATAATGAAATGTTTTGTATTTTTTTAACTCTTTGAAATCTTATGAATATTTTACATTTACTGAATATTTTCATTTCAACTAGGTGCTTACAAGGCACAAATAGCTAGTGGCTATCATATTACAGTTTATAAGTCTAATCCGTATGATCCTTAACTGCTCTGGGATTTTGCATCTATTGTATTCTTTCTCAAACTTGTCTTTCAGATGACCCCAATGATGAACTTTTTCTGAGATGCCAGTGTCAGTTTATTAACTCAGTTGGATAATGTCTACAGATTTGATCCTAGTAAGGGCTCCCTACAAAGAAGTGATATTACAGTTCTTTAGAGTCTCTTGAAACCACCAACAGTCATATTTTGAATTTTTTATTTTATGATTTACTGGGCATGATTCTATTATAGCACTCGTAAAACTTTAAGACATCTATTGAATAAATATGTCTTTTTCTATATAGCACAATATAGAAAGGTGTAAGGTTTTCTGTCACACTGACCTGGATTCTGATCCCCGATCTGCCATGTGGCAAGTTTTCTAACCTCTTTAAACCCTTCTAGTCTTTAAAGTGAGGATAGTAATAATATTTATTACTGTAGAATACATATGTGATAATGTTTAGAATTTTACATAAAACACTTACCACATTGAGCATCACTAGTAAGCATTCCATAAATAGTATCCTCTATTATTGTTAATGATATTAATGAAACAATACTCTTTTATTTTTTGTATTTTTTATGCCCAGCATAACAGCCTTTTAATATATTTTACTGAATTAATAAGTCAAGGTGCACCAGATAAGATAATGTATAAACTTGCTCAAGCTTTTAACTTTCCCAAAAATGGAAACCTTAGAATTATTACTGCTAAGAAATTAAATTTAACAGTCTTGGCTTAAACTTTAGGAAATTAGCTCATAGAGTATATTATTTCTCTAACACTTCAGGAAGCAATTTTTGAACTTATTTATTCAGAGAAAGTAACTAAAGCAGCCAGAATTCTGTGGGCCTACCATGGCCTTAGTGTGTATTCAGGAGCATATGTAGTTCTTGATCTATTCCTGTTGTCTATTGGAAATAGGGAAGATTCTTTAGTAACCTGTTACAAAGTGAAGTGAAAGTCGCTCAATAATATCTGACTCTTTGCGACCCCGTGGACTATACAGTTCATGGAATTCTCCGGACCAGAATACTGGAGTGGGTAGACTTTCCCTTCTCCAGGGGATCTTCTCAACCCAGGGATCGAACCCAGGTCTTGATTCTTTGCCAGCTGAGCCACAAGGGAAGCCCTTGTGATAAAACACTTGGTCAAAGCAAAAAGAAACCATGGAAAAAAATCAAAGATGAATTGTCTGACTTTAAAAAGAGTGTTCTCATTTCTTAGAAATAAAGTTTTGCTGGGAGAATACTATTACTGTTTTGAATCAAAGAAGGCTGAGATCTTGTTACAAACAGACATAGTATACTCATCATATATCAATACATTCACATCCATTCAAAGGCATGTACAGTGTACACACAAGCACACAGACACACACACACACACAAGCACACAGGCTGACACCTGCTGGAATTATCTAATATTTTCAAGAATCATTAAGCAATCTTGTAGGAACTTCTTTGACTATTCCAATGTTTGAGTGGTGAACTTACAGACTGAGTCACTGAAAAGTTTATTTCATTTTATCCTCATTACTTTGGCTGTTCTGCAGCAATGTCTAGTACAGTAGCAAACTCTGAGCTACTACTGTCACAGGAAATGATGTGGTGATAGGTAGACTGGAGCCACTCGCAAAGGCTTCCTCATTCAGATAAGTCTAGTCTGGAAATAGGCACTTAAACATCAAAAAAGGCCCACAATCATACTAGTTTCCCTCCACCCCAAATGCAAATGTTTAAATTTTGCAGATTAAAAAGGACATCGTCCTGAAGGATAAACACTAAAATTTTCCTCAACCACAGCTGCATTTTTTGCTACTTATTTATGCTCTCAGATTCTAAAGCCCTTACGTATATGGATGAAATTCCCAAGTGAAGGGCTAAACCCCTGGGGATCAGATCGACTAAGGAAAATGAATCTCTTATTACATTTGATAAGGGGAGGTATTCAATAATGTTTTTCAACACTAGCTGTAGGGTCAGGTTTTTATAATAATTTGATGTGCAAATTACAGTTATCATTAACATTATCATTATATATAGATCAGCTCTGTCACTAATAATTAGGTATTATATTACAATAAATTACAGCTTTAGGCAATTAGTAAAGCCTGGAATGACGTTTCCACAGGTGCCTGGCAGGATAAAACACATGTAGCAAATGTTGACAATTCATTACTCTGGGTAACGGGTGTAAGGGAATTTCTTATACTATTCTTGCAGTTTTCCTATAAGTTTATAACTGAATCAAAAATATTAAAAAGTTACAAATCTGTCTAAATATGTAACACCTTTGAATTCCCATAGTGTGTTTGTCTCTAGGCAACAACCCAGAAACCAGAAGGTCATGATGACCCTAAGAATTTGCAATTCTTTTGGTTATAAATAGTCTGAGGACACCATCTTTATTGGGTTTTATGCTTGTCAATACATTTTCCCTATTGCTATCATTTCTCTAACACTGAGGGAGTGGAGGATTATCCCAATATTAATGATGTTCTCATTTTAAACAAGTTTGCATCAGTGCCTCAGGGTAAAATAATGACCTCTCCTGGCGGCTTTCTCTGTGGTGAGTGACCTTTCTGAAGTCTGGGACTCTTTTCTGCCCTGGAAAGCCCTCTAGTTGATTCCCCACCCTACCTCCATAGTTTGACCAAGGTTCTAACTTGCTCATTGCAGTGTCCCTTTTTCCAGCCTCCCTATCAGCTAGAAAAACACCAAAGCTTTTGAATAAATTCTCTTCCATCCTGGAATTCTTTACCTTGGAAAGTTTTTTAAACTATTATAGAGTTTTCAAGAATAAATCTAAAACAACCATGAAAGTGCCTTTACATTGCAAGGAAAGCCTTGGGTAAACTTTTCATGTGCTTCCAAATTCCCTTTCCTCAATAAATCAGACAAGGGCTGTGAAGGTTCACAAACATGTCAAGGCAAACTATGCTAGTTTGATTTCACTTTTGAATTTAAAATGGAATCATCCTTGGCCATGAAGGTCAAATTCCAGACATGAAGCCCTTTGGAATATCTCCAGAAAGGCAATGTTGTGTAGTACTTGGTTACAAGAAAAAGAACTGACTGTTGCTTCTGTCTGTCGGTTTCTGTGAAAAAGCCACTGGTTGAATCATTTATATCTGGGAGAGATAATCAGACTTATCCTTTGCCTGTTTGGAAATAGTTTGTGAGGACAAAACTATAAAAAATGTTTTGGTATTTGCCTTCAGAAATACATAATGTAATTTTTTTACAACACCAGAAATTTTTGACGTCTCTGTGGAAGTCCGTTCAAGGAAAGTTGATACAAAATGTGTCCAAAGTTTTCATCACATGGGGTATGCCTTCTTGATAAAGAAATTTCTTGTGTTTTCATCAGAAACTTCACAATCTTGATTATTATACTTTTGTTGTGAACTGGGGGTAGAGAGAAATTCCTTAGTGTTATTTATTTGAGAAAAAGAGCTAGCTACCTTTTATAAACCTTTGAAACCCTCTGGATGCATAACACCTAGGACAGAGTAAGTCTTACTAAATAAACTAAACCTTTATCAAATGCCCATACAAATTAGCATTGTAAAAGCATCTGGGATTTCTTTCTAAGGTGTGTGGTCATCATGCAGTATTGATAGGGAGTACAAATTAAAGTTTGGTTTTGAGCCTCTGGATTCTAAACAATTTTCTTTACCTCTAATTTATTATTATTATTTTTTTTAGAGAGTCTGAATTTTATTTTATGTATGATTGTGGAATAACCTTTTCCCATGACTTCCAACTAAGGCCATGTGTAAAGTAGCATAAATGAAAAATTTCCAGCTACAGACACCTAGAAACACTGGATAAAATGGCAATTTTGTTTTCGAAAACTAAGTGCATAACTGAACTCAGGAAAAGTAAAGGGAGAGTCCCAGGTGCCCGTGAGCAAAAGAGTAAACGCTGACTTAGAAGTGGCATGCAGGAACATTCTGGATGCAGGAAAGGATTTCAATTTTGATCTGGATGATTGTTAAATGAGTGTAGATTTATATAAAAAGCAACTAAGCTGTGTATTCATGACTTGTACAGTTAACTACGGATTTTATACATTGATAAAAAATTTAAATAAATCAAACAGAGGAAAAATAGGGAAACCAATTAGCATGGCAATCAGCTTTTTTCAACTGCAATCATAGAAGCTAGCATCCAAATGAGTAACAGTTCAATGTGCTAAAAGCAAATATCTCGGTCTAGAACTCTATAATCTATTAAACCATCGTTCAGAAACATAGACAAAATAAAGACATGTTTAGACATAGAAGGTTAGCAACCACTGATCTTCACTGTGAATAGATTTAAATAAAAACAAAATAGCATCTAGCAGAAAAGAATAAGAAGCAACAATGACCGGTGGGAAATGTGTTACAGACACCACTGATCTGCACTTTACCTCTAATTTAGGGCAAAGGATGGCACTTCAATCCTCAGTCCTATAGTGTTCTCAGTGAATATAATGTACATTCTATTTTAATAGCTTTTTATAGTTTCCATTTTTTTATTAATACATCCTGAATATATTGTGCTTTTTTATTGTGAATAACAATAAAGGATGGCTGTAAAAATAGTCATAACACTATTTTCTTCCATACTTTTATCTCCCACTGTAAACTTAGATGCTGCTCAGAAATCCAATTAAAGTAAAATGAACTCACAAAGAAAAAGATTAAGGGCTACACCAATAGGTCATTCAGCTCCCCATGGCTTCTTTCACTGGACATATCGTAATAGCACAATGTTTGCTTGGCTTATTTCTATATATAATCTTCCTGATTTATAATTTTCTAATATCAATTATTACAAATTATTTATATAAACTGAAGACAGGCATTTCATAGACATCTTAACTCCTGGGATCCTGGTGAATAGTAGTTACTTGTAGTGAGGGGAAAATGTTACTCTGAGATACAAATATTTCTTAAGGATGATTCAGTCCCTTGGAATTCAGGAGAGCTTTAAATGATTCCTGTCTATTAAGTTACACTACCCATTAAATATGTTATCAGCGAATACTAAATAATCACTTATTATGTGCAAGATATTTTTTTTTTCATGGTACAGCCCTGGTCTTCAGGCAATGTATAATCTGAGGGAAAATAGTTAAGTAAATAATTAATATGCATAAGCAATAGCTAGTTTAAAACTCACAGAAGAGAAAGAATCTTATTTGACTTATTTTCCAAGGAAGGTTTCATTATTAAAGTGGGATTTGGGCCAAATGTGAGTCAATTCATAGGGGTCAGCCAGATGTAGAATAGTAAAATGACCTTGCATGTTCCAAAAGTAGGAATGCAGGACTGTGTTTAGGAGGACCAAAAGGAAAATATTTTTTTCCTTTTTTTTTTTTTTTTGCAGGAATAGAGACACATGCACCATGAAACCAAAGAGAAGGCTGGAAAAGAGAGGTCAGGCTAGATTAGAGATTCTTGAATTCAAGGCTGACACATTTAGACTTAATCCTGTAGCTTGTAGAAGTCTCATGGAGGGTTTTTAAGCAGAAGAGGAAGATGACTTAAGAGCAGCACATAGTGATGTGTCTAGGAGAATGCAATGGCAACGCACTCCAGTTCTCTTGCCTGGAAAATCCCATGGGCGGAGGAGCCTGGTAGGCTGCAGTCCATGGGGTCACGAAGAGTAGGACACGACTGAGCGACTTCACTTTTCACTTTCATGCATTGGAGAAAGACATGGCAAACCATTCCAGTGTTCTTCCCTGGTGAATCCCAGGGACGGGGGAGCCTGGTGGGCTGCCGTCTATGGGGTCTCACAGAGTCGAACACAACTGAAATGACTTAGTAGCAGTAGCAGCATAGTGATGTGTGAGATTGGGGGAAGGGAAGAAACTGAAAGCAGGGAGGCTAACAAGGGTTGTATTATCATCTTTGGACCAAGCAGGAGGGCACCTAGAAACCTGAAAGAGTGATATACTGAAGAATATAGAGGTGTTTCTGGCATTTGGGATCCAGTTCTCAGTGCTGAATACATCCTTCCATGACCAAATAGCTATTTGTTTCTTTTCTTATTTGTTATTTTGGTTTTATATCCAAAAAGTAATTGGCTAACCCAGGGTCATGAAAATTCAATCTCTATTTTCTTCTAAGAGTTTTGTAGTTTTAACTAATATATAGGTTTTCAATTCATTTTGAGTCATGAAGTTTGCTTTTCAGTTGTACCACTTTTGCTTTGTCTCATATGTATGTATATATGTGTGCTTGTGTGCATATGCATATGTACTTTTAGACATAGACACATATTAATATATACATACATATAAACACATATTAATGTATACATACATATACATAGATATATGTTAATGTATACATATATATACACAAACACACATATATAGATATGTTATTGCTTAGTCACTAGGTCATGTCCAACTATTTTGCAACTCCATGGACTGTAGCCCTCCAGGTTTCTCTGTCCATGGAATTCTCCAGGCAAGAATACTGGAGTGGGTTGCCATTTCCTTCTCCAGGGGATCTTCCAAATTCAGGAATTGAACCCAAGTCTCTAGCATTACAGGTGGATTATTTACCACTGAGCCACCAGGGAAGCCCTATACATATACAAGTATACACATATTAATGTATATATACACACATGTACATATTAATGATTACATGTATCAGTTCAGTTCAGTTCAGTCGCTCAGTCGTGTCCTACTCTCCGCGACCCCATGAATCACAGCACGCCAGGCCTCCCTGTCCATCACCAACTCCCGGAGTTCACTCAAACTCATGTCCATCGAATCGGTGATGCCATCCAGCCATCTCATTCTCTGTCGTACCCGTCTCGTCCCACCCCCAATCCCTCCTAGCATCAGACTCTTTTCCAGTGAGTCAACTCGTCGCATGAGGTGGCCAAAGGACTGGCGTTTCAGCTTTAGCATCAGTCCTTCCAATGAACACCCAGGACTGATCTCCTTTAGAATATACTGGTTGGATCCCTTTGCAGTACAAGGGACTCTCAAGAGTCTTCTCCAGCACCACAGTTCAAAAGCATCATTTCTTTGGCGATCAGCTTTCCTCACAGTCCAACTCTCACATCCATACATGACCACTGTAAAAACCATAGCCTTGATTAGATGGACCTTTGTTGGCAAAGTAATGTCTCTGCTTTTTAATATACTATCTAGCTTGGTCATAACTTTCCTCCCAAGGAGTAAGCGTCTTTTAATTTCATGGCTGCAATCAGCATCTGCAGTGACTTTGGAGCCCCCAAAAATAAAGTCTGACACTGTTTCCACTGTTTCCCCATCTATTTCCCATGAAGTGATGGGACCGGATGCCATGATCTTCGTTTTCTGAATGTTGAGCTTCAAGCCAACCTTTTCACTCTCCTCTTTCACTTTCATCAAGAGGCTTTTGAGTTCCTCTTCACTTTCTGCCATAAGGGTGGTGTCATCAGATGGCAATATCCAGCAAATAATTAGAGATAATGACTTAGGACGTGGCAAAAGGCCAAGGTTAGGGATGTATCTATAACTATTAATAATGAGATTAAGAATAATCACTCCTGGAACTTTTATGGAGTAGTACTCATGCTCAGACTAGTTAGCATGTCTAACCTTATGTATAAGTGAAATAGTTGGTCACCTGTCTACATGGGATTATTTTCTTCCACAATGATTTCTCCTTATGATCTGTGATAATATCTTAAATTATATGTTAAGGATTTATTCCATTTGATTAGGTATTGTCCCTTGTTAAAATGTAAACTCTGTATCACAGGCAACATAATTCTCTATGTCCCAAATTGTGTTGTTTGAAACACCATATCCAAAAGATGTTGATTGTTTTCCTATGATAAATGAATTTGGAGAAAATATAAATAAAATTAAGCAAGTGTCTTTTGGGGGGAGACTTCTCAGATCTTGTAGTCAGTGCACTGTGATACGTCAAAAAAGGTAAAATATTAATATGTAGCATTTCCAAAGCGTATGTGATCATGAAGACTTTTTAAAATAAATCATATATTATACTTCTGTTCTTCTTGATATATTTTTAGAAATTCTTTACAGTATAAGATCATTTCTCACTGACAGAATTCTGAGATAAGGCTGCTAAATGGAATACAAAACATTTATGTTTTGATATATGGGTCAGAGGATAAGAGTACAGGAGAGAGATTGGGATCTCTATGATCCACTCATGCAGCAGTGTTGGACCTGGCTTAGATCTCTACCATTGTCCTATTTTGAGTGTCCAGTAGGGAAGATGAGCACTGCAGGGCACATGGGAAAATATCAGTTACACCTTTTGGAACTATCATTTTCATGGTATCAGGCAACTACTAATAGTATGAATGACAGATTAGTAACCTTTGGGTTTATGTAAATCTTCTGCAACTCTTCAACTTGGAAGTCATTTAGAAACATCTCTTGTTACGGTGACATTCACCAAGTATATTCTTTCTATTTGGTAAAATTGACAGGGAAATAATTCATATTAAGGACATGATTTCTATTTTTAGTCAATGAAATCATCATTCCCCCAGTTACTCAGCCTTAAATATTTGAAATCATCTATGACATTTATGTCTCCTTTGCCCCCATATTAAATCTATCACTGAGTCCTGCTTCAATAATTTTCTTACATTTTTTCCACAGTTCTTACAGACAACTCATCTCCCCATTGAAAGTCATTCTTCATATTATGGTTAGCTTCATCTTCATGAAAACCCTCCCCCACACCCCTCCACAGTGCCATTTTTAACAGTCTCTTGTTCTAGCACCTTCATAGATACATTATCCAAATTCTTTCAGATAGCATTTAAAGACCTTCATTTCCTAGCCCATGCATACTTTTCCAATACTATATTCCACTGTCCTTTAATAGGATTCCATTGCTCCCGTCAGTAATCTAAGCATTCTTTTCTTATTCATCTCCTCCTTTTTCTTACTTCTTCCCCTAAAATTGACCCATTCTTCAACATTCAGAGCAAACACTATAGCTGGGAGGATTTTCACAATAACATCGGTACTTAGTGATATCTACCCTTTCTGTACTAAATGAGCATGTCCCACTTCTACCACTGATTTGGGACCAAGTCCCATATGTCTTGGATTATTTGTACCTCATCTGAAGTAGATGACAAGTTCCTTGAAGGAAAGAATTCTCTTATACTTCTTTAAATCCTCTAAAATATAGAAAATGTTTTGAAGAATTCTATTAAAACAAATACAAGTTTTCATAAGTAAAAATGCTTTAAGTGACTGTTTTGATCTCTGAACACAAAAGAGAATAATAAAATGAACTCCACTTTTTGTTTTCCTGAAAAATTAAACATTTCTCTGTATTCTGGTTTTATATCAGTTCTTGAAATTGCATCTATTCTCCCCTGAAATATTATTTACATATGTGATGTTGTTTCCATGCCAAAGCCTCTGATTAATAATTGATGACATTCCCATTTTTATCAATGATTTTTGTTAAAGAAAAAAACTAGAGAAATAATTTTTTCTGTTGAATTTTAAAAGAGAATGTGATACTTTTATGACATAGAATCTCCCAAACTTAGCACTTCTCTGTCTCAGAGAACTTCCCATTTCTCTAACTGCCAAATGAATAATTCATATTTGTCATAAGCAGAGATCTTATTCTTTTTTGAGAGAGAGAGGAACTCAGTTTTGATGATCTTAAATTGTTTATCAAAATCACCTTGAAAGTATTGCCTTGATTTCCTTATTGACTAATTATAATTTGAACGTGTTTTGGCAGAGCTTACTATACATGGTCTGACTGCAGATGTCTAGTATAGAAAACTTGTCTTTTCTTCCTCATTTTTTAAAAAGTAAAATCTCGGAAAATGCCAACATTTGAAGTACTAATATGAAATATGTGTCTCCCAGCAAAATTTCAAGGAAAATTAGAAGGCAGCTAGTGTGTGTGTGTTTGTGTGTGTGTGAGCATAGGTGAAGGAGAGTGCTGTGAGAGAAGACGGCTAGAACCACAGCTTCCTTTAAAAAGCACAGAAACAGTTCATTATTAATATGCACATGAGACAACATCATGGTATTTGCCTGGAAACAAGTAACAGAGAGTCAAATAATGAACAGGACTCTGATGCCCCAGTGAATCAAATTGAACTTTCAAACTACTAGGAAAGGGATGGTGACTAAATTAACTTACACAATTCAGTGCTTGAAAATGTGCCTTTTAAAAAATCTTGCATTTAATTTGCCTGTATTCTTATAAGAATTTTTCCAAATGGTATACTT
This sequence comes from Moschus berezovskii, assembly GCF_049115385.1. Classification (NCBI taxonomy): domain Eukaryota; kingdom Metazoa; phylum Chordata; class Mammalia; order Artiodactyla; family Moschidae; genus Moschus; species Moschus berezovskii. Next base: position 83,907,289 of record NC_142488.1, on the reverse strand, counting down.
AGAGGCAGTACTAATTGGCCACTCAAAGAGTTTAGGGAAATAGAATGGTAAAAGAGGAAGAAAATATTTTACATGGACATTTAAAATCTTGTAAATGATAGTGTATTTCTGTGGGCAACCCCTCATATTACAGATTTATAATCCCATTCCCTAAATATTCTGTCCTATTGAAGGAGGTGTCTGTTCATTTGACAGTTTAAGGCAGTGCTTAAAAATTCCCTGTAATGACTGTTCAGAAGCAGTTCAGTTCAGTTCAGTTCAGTCACTCAGTCGTGTCTGACTCTCCGCGTCCCCATGAATCACAGCATGCCAGGCCTCCCTGTCCATCACCAACTTCAGAAGTTCACTCAAACTCATGTCCATAGAGTCGGTGATGCCATCGAGCCATCTCATTCTCGGTCGTCCCCTTCTCTTCCCGCCCCCAACCTTTCCCAGCATCAGAGTCTTTTCCAGCGGGTCAACTCGTCACACGAGGTGGCCAAAGTATTGGAGTTTCAGCTTTAGCATCAGTTCTTCCAATGAACACCCAGGATTGATCTCCTTTAGAATGGACTGGTTGGATCTCCTTGAAGTACAAGGGACTCCCAAGAGTCTTCTCCAACACCATAGTTCAAAAGCATCAATTCTTCAGCGATCAGCTTTCTTCACAGTCCAACTCTCACATCCATACATGACCACTGGAAAAACCATAGCCTTGACTAGACGGACCTTGGTTGGCAAAGTAATGTCTCTGCTTTTTACTATACTATCAAGGTTGGTCATAACTTTCCTTCCAAGGAGTAAGCATCTTTTAATTTCATGGCTGCAATCAGCATCCGCAGTGATTTTGGAGCCCAAAAAGATAAAGTCTGACACTGTTTCCACTGTTTTTCCATCTATTTCCCATGAAGTGATGGGACAAGATGCCATGATCTTTGTTTTCTGAATGTTGAGCTTCAAGCCAACCTTTTCACTCTCCTCTTTCACTTTCATCAAGAGGTTTTTTAGTTCCTCTTCACTTTCTGCCATAAGGGTAGTGTCATCTGCATATCTGAGGTTATTGATATTTCTCCTAGCAATCTTGATTCCAGCTTGTGCTTATTCCAGCCCAGCGTTCCTCATGATGTCCTTTGCATATAAGTTAAATAAGCAAGGTGACAATATGCAGCTTTGAAGTACTCCTTTTCCTATTTGGAACCAGTCTGTTGTTCCATGTACAGTTCTGACTGTTGCTTCCTGACCTGCATACAGGTTTCTCAAGAGGCAGGTCAGGTGGTCTGGGATTCCCATCGTTTTCAGAATGTTCCACAGTTTATTGTGATCGACACAGTCAAAGGCTTTGGCATAGTCAATGAAGCAGAAATAGATCTTTTTCTGGAACTCTCTTACTTTCTCCATGATCCAGCGGATGTTGGCAATTTGATCTCTAGTGCCTCTGCCTTTTCTAAAACCTGCTTGAACATCTGGGAGTTCACGATTCACATATTGCTGAAGCCTGGTTTGGAGAATTTTGAGCATGACTTTACTAGGGTGTGAGATGAGTGCAATTGTGCCGTAGTTTGAGCATTCTTTGGCATTGCCTTTCTTCGGGATTGGAATGAAGACTGACCTTTTCCAGTCCTGTGGCCATTGCTGAGTTTTCCAAATTTGTTGGCATATTGAGTGCAGCACTTTCACAACATCATCTTACAAGGTTTGAAATAGCTCAATTGGAATTCCATTACCTCCACTGGCTTTGTTGGTAGTGATGCTTTCTAAATCCCACTTGACTTCATATTCCAAGATGTCTGGCTCTAGGTCAGTGATCACGTTATCGTGACTATCTTGGTCGTGAATATCTCTTTTGTACAGTTCTTCTGTGTATTCTTGCCACCTCTTCTTAATATCTTCTGCTTCTGTTAGGTCCATACCATTTCTGTCCTTTATCGAGCCCATCTTTGCATGAAATGTTCCCTTGGAATCTCTAATTTTCTTGAAGAAATCTCTTGTTTTTCCTATTCTGTTGTTTTCCTCTATTTCTTTGCATTGATCACTGAGGAAGGCTTTCTTATCTCTCCTTGCTCTTCTTTGGAACTCTGAATTCAGATGCTTATATCTTTTTCAGAATTGACATCGTTAAAAAATCTACAAATAAAAAATATTGCAGAGGTTGTGGAGAAAAGGGAACCCTCCTACACTGTTGGTGGGAATGTAAGTTGGTGTAGCCACTATTGAAAACAGCGTGTAGGTGCCTCAGAATACAAAGCATAAGACTATCATATGATCCAGCATTCCTACTCCTGCAACATATACCCAGACAGAACTGTAATTCAAAAAGATAAATGCACCCCTATTTTCACAGCAGAACTATTCACAATAGACAAGTCATGGAAACAACTTAAATGTCTATCAACAGATGAGTGGATAAAGACGATGTGGTACATACATACAGTGCAATATTACTCAGCTATAAAAAAAGACGAAAATAATGCCATTTGAAGTGACATGGGTGCAACTAAAGATTATCATACTAAGTGAAGTAAGTCAGAAAGAGAAAGACAAATATCATATCACTTATACATGGAATCTAAAATATGGCACAAAACAACCTATCTACAAAGAGAAAAGACTTGTGATTGCCAAGGGGGAGGGGTGTAGGGAGAGAGGAGAACTGGGAGTTCAGGATTAAGAGTTGCAGCTATTATATATAAGGTGGATAAACGACAAGGTCCTACTGTATAGCACAGGGAACTATATTCAATATCCTATGATAAACTATAATGGCAAATAATATTAAAAAAAAGAATATATGTGTATAACTGAGTCACTTTGCTGTATAGTAGAGATAGACACAACATTGTACATCAACTATACATCAATAAAAACAATTAACTGTGATGATAATATGAGACAAATGGCTTCAAAAAGTTTTGGGTGACTTCTACAATTCTGCTCTGTGATTTTCAATGAAGGATACAGAGTATCACCCAGAGGGTTGAGAAGGTCCCTCTGGCTAAATGCCTCCCCTTTTAAGCATACAGGATAATCTATGTATCAAACTTGACAGGGGTAAGAAAGAAAAATGCATATGCTTTTATAGAAACACCAGATCATTTAAGTGTGAGAAAAAAGATTAATGGAAAAAATTGACCCAAGAGTTGTAACATTTTATTGCTCAGAAGTGAAATTTATGCATGGCATTATGTTTTTTCATGCTATTAAATATCTCTTTTTAAAGTACTGGAAGTGTTAAGACTAATAGAGTTTTTGCTTATTATCATTATGATAGAGTATCAATTTTCATCTATTCAATAAGTATTATTATCAATTATGTACTGAGAATCTGTTGTGTCCAGGGTACTGGTCAGGGAGAGATATGATGATGTAAGCTTCAGTGCCTAAAAGCTGGAGTTCTTAGACTACACTGGAGGAGAAGTTATATAAGTAAATAACTATAATAATGTAACAAGTGCTAAAATGGAATGTTGCACCAAGTTGTTTCAAAACACAGAGGAAAAATAGATTATTTTCTCTGAAAGAATTAGGAAATTTCACAAAAGAATTTATTTGAGTTGGAGCTTAAATAATGAATGAGAGATTTTGCTTAGAGAGAAAAGGGAAAAGGTTGCCTAAGCAAGATACTATCACATAAAATAAAAATCACAGAAGTCTGAAAAAAATAAGATAAAGAAGGATGGATGAAAAAGATTTGACTTAAGTGTTGGAAATATCTGGTTGCAACTATTGAAAAGTTTCAATAGTCAGTGGAACCCAAAGCTTACTAATTATAATAAAAAAGTTTTCTGAAAGCTTTGTAATACATATTACCTCATGTTAACATTCCCCCAAAACTTAACTCATTCTAGCATCTACTCTGGGCTTCCCAGGTGGCCCTAGTGGTAAAGAACCTACTAAACAATGCAGAAGACATCAGAGATGTGGGTTCAATCCCTGGGCCGGGAAGAGCCTCTGGAGGAGGGCATGGCAGTTGATTCCAGTAGTCTTGCCTTGGGAATCCCATGGACAGAGGAGCCTGGAGAGCTATGGTCCACAGGGTGGCAAAGAGTCAGACATAACTGAAGTGACTTAGCAGCAGCAGCATACACTCTAAGTCCAAAAGTGAAAAGTGAAAGTGTTAGTCAATCAGTCGTGTCCGACTCTTTGCAACCCTATGGCCTGTATCTCGCCAGGCACCTCTGTCCATGGAATTCTCCAGGCAAGAATATTGGAGTAGGTAGCCATTCCCTTCTCCAGGGGATCTTCCCAACCCAGGGATCAAACCCAAATCTCCTGCATCATGGGCAGATTCTTTGTTCAAATGGTAAGTCCAAAAATTGATTCTAAATATAATCAGCTCAGAAAATGCCAAATATCATATTCCAATCACAGCAACCTTCTTTGTGAAGTATTATTACTATCTTTATTTTATTTTTGTAAGTCGTATCTTTTTTACTGAAGTATAGTTGATTTACAAAAATTATATTAGATTCAGGTATATAACAGAGACATTCAATATTTTTATGGATTATACTCCATTTAACATTATTACAGAATAGCAAATGCAAATACCTGTGCTGTACCATATATCCTTGCTGTTTATGTATTTCATACATAGTATTTTGTATCTTATAATCCCATACCCTTAATTTGTTCCTTGCCCTTTCCCTCTCCCCACTGGTGTCCACTAGTTTGTTATCTATATCTGCAAGTGTATTTCTGTTTTGTTATATACATTTGTTTATTATTTTTTTTAGATTATAAATATAAGTGATAACACAGAGTATTTTTTTCTCTGTGTGTGACTTATCAATAAGCATAACACCCTCTAGGTCCATCTGCATTGTTGTCAATGGCAGAATTTCATTCCTTTTAATGGCTGAATAATATCCCATTATACATATACCACATCTTCTTTATTCATTCATCTGTTGCTAGGCACTTAGATTGCTTCCATATCTCGGCTAACATAATATCTAAATAATACTGCTATGGGGCATTGAGGTGCATGTAATTGGCACATGGGAAGGATATGAATTTTGGGGGACCAGAGGGCAGACTGTTGTGCGTGAAATTTTGTCTCTCAAAAGAAATGTTCAAGTTCTAATGCCAAGTACCTGTCAATGTAATTTTATTTAGAAATAGAGCCTAGGTGAGAAAACCATGGTGCTGTTTAATTGTAAATAGATTAATATAAGTTTGGACCAATACGTGATGTGTACAATTTTAGTATGTAGGATTTTTGTGCTTTAAAAAGTTCAAAAAACAAACAAAAGAGAAATAGAGCTTCTGCAGATATAATTAACATGAAATCATACTGGACTAGAGAAAGCCTTGATTACTTAAAATGACTTGTGTACTTAAAAGAGGGGAATTTGTATACAGCCAGATAAGGAAGAAAATGGCCATGAAAAGACAAAGGCAGAGATTGGAATTATGTTTCCATAAACCAAGGAATGCCAAAGGTTGTGAAGGATTAGCTGTAACCAGGGAAGTATCCTCCACTAGAGAGAATACGGTCCTGGCAAAATCTTGATGTTTTATCTCAAACCTCCAGCACTAGTAGAGGATACAATTTCTGTTTTAAGCCACCCAATATGTGGTACTTTGTTACAGTAGCACTAAGAAACTAGAACAGTTCATATCCCTTACGGAAAAAGCTTCAATGATTTCCCATTATTCTCAAGATGAAGGCAAAAACCTGTAGCAAATTTTGTCAGATTCTGCATTTTTACCTTGTCTAACTGAGTTTGACCCTGCTTACCTCTCCAACTTCATCTCACACAACTGTTTCCTTCACTTTCCACACTCTGGGTGCACTAGCCTTTCCAAAGGTCAGATGAACCATGGCTAGCTCAGTGATTATGTCTTATTGTTATCTCTTCTCATGGCAATTTCACAGATATGAATTTACATTTTTACGTGATCTTACAATTAGCATTTCTTTTTTTCACTACTAGATGGTAAGCTGCATAAAGGTTGAGGATCATGCCTGTTTATGCTCACAACTGGTGTTCCAGTGCATAGCATAGTGTCTAGCTTATTGTGGAATTTTAGTACATTTTTATTAAATAATTTACTAGATGAATGAATAATAAGTAAATAGAATTATCTTGCAGGGCATTTTCCATAGTGCAACAGTTTTAAAGAGGTCACTGATTCTATCAATTATGACATCATTGGTGACCTTAGAAATAGCAGTTTAAATAGGACTGATTACTTTTGATTCGGGAAAATACGGAAATTAAGGACATATGTATATAATTAATTTTAACAATATTGAAAGAACCATGAAAAGAGGTCAATAAGTTGAGGAGGTCAAAGGCTAACAGAAGCAGGTCAAAGGCTAACAGAGTTTTGCCAAGAGAATGCACTGGTCATAGCAAATACCCTCTTCCAACAACACAAGAGACTACACATGGACATCACCAGATGGTCAATACCAAAATCAGATTGATTATATTTTTTGCAGCCAAAGATGGAGAAGTTCTATACAGTCAGCAAAAATGAAACTGGGAGCTGACTGTGCCTCAGAGCATGAACTCCTTATTGACAAATTCAGACATAAATTGAAGAAAGTAGGGAAAACCACTAGACCATTCAGATAGGACCCAAATCAAATCCCTTACGATTATACAGTAGAAGAAAGAAATAAATTCAAAGGATTAGATCTGACAGGGTGCCTGAAGAACTCTGGACAGAGGTTCATGACACTCTAAAGGAGGCAACGACCAAGATCATCCCCAAGTAAAAGAAGGAGCCTTCAGACAGGCACCCCAGCCTGTGACTTCCCCTGGAGCCCACACGTGAGCCCAGAGCACATGTCACCAGACTCACCCTATCTCGCTCCACCCTCCCTGCGAACATCAAGTTGTGTGCAGTTGCCTTTTGAGCTTGGAACAGGCAGACTGGAATGTTCCTCTGCTACCTCTTGTGTACAAAATCTTGTTTATACAATTTCAAAAAGAAATAGATGAACTAAGGAGGAAACTTTATTCTAAATTTGGTTCACTGAGTGGCAGAGTTCTTAGCTTCTAAAGGTATAAAATAAATTTTTCAAAAACAGAAAAAAAAAAAGAAATGCATAAAGGCACAGTGTTGTCTGAGGAGGCATTACAAAGAGCTGAGAAAGGCATTACAAAGAGAAGTGAAAGGTAAACGAGAAAAGGAAAGATATACCCATTTGAATACAGAGTTCTAAAGAAGAGCAAGGAGAGATAAGAAAGCCTTCATCGGGAATCAATGCAAAGAAATAGAGGAAAACAATAGAATGGCAAAGACTAGAGATCTCTTCAAGAAAATTAGAGATACCAAGGGAAAATTTCATTCAAAGATGGGCTCAATAAAGGACAGAAATTGTATGGACCTAACAGAAGCAGAAGATATTAAGAAGAGGTGGCAATAATACACAGTAAAATTATATAAAAAAGATCTTCCTGAACTAGATAACCATGATGGTGTGCTCACTCACCTGGAGCCAGACATCTTGGAAAGCAAAGTCAACTGGGCCTTAGGAAGCATCACTACAAACAAAGCTAGTGGAGATGATGGAATTCCAATTGAGCTATTTCAAATCCTGAAAGATAATGCTGTGAAAGTGCTGCACTCAATATGCCAGCAAATCTGGAAAACTGAGCAATGGTCAAGAGACTGGAAAAGGTCAGTCTTCATTCCAATCCCAAATATAAGCAATGCCAAAGAATACTCAAACTACTGCACAATTGAACTCATCTCACACACTAGCAAAGTAATGCTCAAAATTCTCCAAGTCAGGCTTCAACAGTACATGAACCATGAACTTCTGGATGTTCAAGCTGGACTTAGAAAAGGCAGAGGAAACAGAGATCAAGTTGCCAGCATCTGCTGGATCATCGAAAAAGCAAGAGTTCCAGAAAAACATCTACTTCTGCTTTATTGACTACACCAAAGCCTATAACTGTGTGGATCACAACAAACTGTGGAAAATTCTGAAAGAAATGGGAATACCAGACCACCTTATGTGCCTCCTGAGAAATCTATATGCAAGTCAAGAAGCAACAGTTAGAACTGGACATGGAACAAAAGTCCTGTTCCAAATCAGGAAAGGAGTACGTCAAGGCTGTATATTGTTACACTGTTTATTTAACTTATATGCAGAGTACAGCATGGGAAATGCCAGGCTGGATGAAGCACAAGCTGGAATCAAGATTGCCGGGAGAAATATCAATAACCTCAGATACACAGATGACACCACCTTTATGGCTGAAAGTAAAGAAGAACTAAATAACCTCTTGATGTAAGTGAAAGAGGAGAGTGAGAAGTTGGCTTAAAACTCAACATTCAGAAAACTAAGATCATGGCATCCGGTCCCTTCACTTCATGGCAAATAGATGGGAAAACAATGAAAATGGCGAGAGACTTTATTATTTTGGCATTAAAATCACTGCATATGGTGACCTCAGCCATGAAATTAAGACTCTTGCTCCTTGGAAGAAAAGCTATGACCAACCTAGACAGCATATTTAAAAAGCAGATACATTATTTTAACAACAAAGGTCCATCTAGTCAAAGCTATGGTTTTTCCATTAGTCATTTATGGATGTGAGAGTTGGAGTATAAAGAAAGCTGAGTGCCGAAGAATTGATGCTTTTTTTTTTTCATTTATTTATTCATTTATTTTAATTGGAGGCTAATTACTTTACATTAGTGTATTGGTTTTGCCATACATTGACATGAATCTGACCCACGTGTGCATATGTTCCCCATCTTGAATCCCCCTCCCACCTCCCTCCCCATTCCATCCCTCTGGTTCATCCCAGTGCACCAGCTCAGATGTGAAATGAATTGCCAGTCCAGGTTCGATGCATGATACAGAATTTATGCCGTTATACTGTGGTATTGGAAAGATGCTTGAGAGTCCCTTGGAGCGAAAGGAGATCCAACCAGTTCATCCTAAAGGAAATCGGTCCTCAATATTCATTGGAAGGACTGATGCTGAAGCTGAAACTCCAGCACTTTGGCCACACGATGCAAAGGACAGACTCATTGGAAACAACCTTGATGCTGGGAAAGATTGAAGGCAGGAGGGGAAGGGGACAACAGAGGATGAGATGGTTGGATGGCATCACTGCTGTGATGGACATGAGTTTTAGTTGGCTCCTGGAGTTGTTGATGCACATGGAAACCTGGTGTTCTGCAGTCCATGGGGTTGCAAAGAGTTGGACATGACTGAGCGACTCAACTGAACTTAAGTTGAGGAGAATGTAGCATCTAGGTACGAATGGAGACTATTTCCTAGAATAAGCAGAAGGAACCAATAAGGAGGGCATATGAATGGTAGAAGAAAGGATGAATCCAGAAGCAGTAAGAAGATAGGAATAAAGACCACAAATAAAATAAATTTTTCAAAGAAGGGAACTTCATCCTCCAGCAAACAAGCAGAATTAAAGACAGGTGCATAACACTTCAAAACTCATTCTATGAATACACCATCACCCTGATACCAAAAACAGACAAAGACAACACACAAAAAGAAAACTACAGGCCAATATCACTGATAAACATAGATGCAAAAATCCTCAACAAATTTTTAGCAAACAGAATTCAGCAACACATCAGAAAGCTCTTACACCGTGATCAAGTTGGGTTTATTCCAAAATGCAAGGATTCTTCAATTTATGCAAATAAACCTATGTGATACTTTATAATAGCAAATTAAAAGAGAAAAAACACATGATCATCTCAACAGATGCAGAAAAACCTCTGACAAAATTCAGCACCCATTTATGATTAAAATTCTTCAAAAAATGGACATAGAAAGAACCTACCTCAACATAGTAAAGGCCATATATGATAAGCCTACAGAAAGCATTATTCTTAATGGTGAAAAATGGAAAGCAGCCTCCCTAAGATCAGGAACAAGACAAGGGTGTCCACTTTCACCACTGTTATTCAACATAGTTCTGAAGTTCTAGCTACAGCAATCAGAGAAGAAAAAGAAATAGAATCCAGATCAGAGAAGAAGTAAAGCTCTCACTGTTTGCAGATGACACGATACTGGACATAGAAAACCCTAAAGATAGTATCAGAAAATTACTAGAACTAATCAGTGAATTTAGGAAAGTTGCAGGATACAAAATCAATACACAGAAATCACTTGCATTTCTATATACTGACAATGAAAAATCAGAAAGAGAAATTGAGGAATCAATCCCATTCACCATTGCAACAAAAATAATTAAATATCTAGGAATAAACTTACCTAAGGAGACAAAAGAACCGTATAAAGGAAATTATAAGACTAATGAAAGAAATCAAAGATGACATAAACAGATGGAGCGATATTCTGTGTTCCTGGGTAGGAAGAATCAATATTGTGAAAATGACTATACTGCCAAATGTAATCTAAGGATTTAATGCTATCCTTTGGCATTTTCCACAGAAATAGAACAAAAAAATTTCACAATTCATATGGAAGTACAAAAGACCCCGAATAGCCAAAGCAGTCTTGAGAAAGAAGAATGGAGCTAGAGGAATCAACCTTCCTGACTTCAGATTATACTACAAAGCTACAGTCATCAAGACAGTATGGTACTGGAACCAAAACAGAAATATAGACCAATGGAACAAGATAGAAAGCTCAGAGGTAAACCCATGTATCTACGGGTACCTTATTTTTGACAAAGGAGGCAAGAAGATACAACGAGGAAAAGAGAGCCTCTTCAATAAATGGTGCTGGGAAAACTGGACAGCTACATGTAAGAGAATGAAATTAGAACACTTCCTTACACCATCCACAAAGATAAACTCAAAATGGATTAAAGACCTGAATGTAAGACCAGAAACTATAAAACTCTTAGAGAAAAACGTAGGAAGAACACTTGATGACATCAGTCAGTTCAGTTCAGTTCAGTCGCTAAAATCCTCTATGACCCACCTCCTAGAGTAAGGGAAATAAAAACAAAATAAATAAGTGGGACCTGATTAAACTTAAAAGCTTTTGCACAGTAAAGAAAGCTATAAGCAAGGTGAAAAGACAACCCACAGAATGGGAGAAAATAATAGCAAATGAAACAACGGACAAAGGATTAACTTCCAACATATACAAGCAGCTCATACAACTCAATGCCAGAAAAACAAACAACCAAATCAAAAGTGGGAAAATGACTTAAACAGACATTTCTCCAAAGAAGACATACAGATGGCTAACAAACACATGAAAAGATGCTCAACATCACTCATTATTAGAGAAATGCTAATCAAAACTACAGTGAGATATCACCTCACACCAGTCAGAATGGCCATCATGAAAATGTCTACAAAAAATAAATTCTGGAGAGGGTGTGGAGAAAAGGGAATGCTCTTGCACTATTGGTGGGAATGTAAATTGATACAGCCACTATGCAAGACAGTATGGAGATTCCTTAAAAAACTAAGAATAAAATCACCATATGACCCAGCAATCTCACTCCCAAGCATATACCCTGAGGAAACAAAAACTGAAAAAGACACACGAATCCCATTGTTCATTGCAGAATTATTTACAATAGCTAGAACATGGAAGCAACCTAGATGTCCATCGACAGATGAATGGATAAAGAAGTTTTGGTACATATACACAATGGAACTCATCCATAAAAAGGAACACATTTGAGTAAATTCTGATGAGGTGGATGAACCTAGAACCTATTATACAGAGTGAAGTGAGTCAGAGAGAAAAAGGTAAATATCATATTCTAACACATATATACAGAATCTAGACAAATGGTACTGAAGAATTTATTTTCAGGGCAGCAATGGAGAAACAGACATAGAGAATAGACTCATGGACATAGGGAGAGGGGAGGAGAGGATGAGAGGTATGGAAAGAATTACAGGGAAACTTACATTACCATATGTAAAATAGATAGCCAACAGGAATTTGCTGTATGGCTCAGGAACTCAAAAATGGGCTCTGTATCAACCTACAGTGATGGGATGGGGCAGTAGATGGGAGGGAGGTTCAAAAGGGAGGAGATATATGTATCCCTATGGCTGACTCATGTTGAGGTTTGACAGAAAAGAACAAAATTTTGTAAAGCAATTATCCTTCAATAAAAAATAAATTAAAAAAAAGACAGGTGCATAAATACATGCATGGACACGTAGAGGTAAGAGAGAGGCATGTTGAGAAAATTGATCACTTACAGTCTCATTTTCCTTTCACAAAATAGATGCTAACTCACAAGCTCTGGGGAGGAGTGTTGCAATTTTCCTTAGTAACTCTTTAACAATTCTGTAGCGAGAGATAGAAAAACAAATGTTAGTGTTAATTTAGGAGTAGAGAGTGGTAGGCCAGGTGGAATAGAAAGACAAAGTACTAAATATATCTACTTTGAGTTGATATTTGTATTAATATAATTGTCATAAATATAATTATCATATATATCATGTAATTGCTAAAGTAATTGGCCAAGGGCTCCCATATGATATATTTTACATTCTGACATTATTGTATATGATTGATTTTTAAAATACTCTGAACACTTGGTAACCCTAAGAAATTGACTGCCACCCAAGTTTCTGTTTTTCTAGACATCTTCCATTAAAATATATCAACCAAAAAATCAAATAAAACCCCAAATAAGTCAAACCTTTAGAAGAGCTAGAAGACAGAGAATACTCTGCACTTCAAATTACTTGAAAATAGAAAAATATTTAGTCAGCAAACCTCTCTCAAGCTCCTACTGTAAGTCTTTTCAGAGAGTAAGGGGAGTCTGGAAAAATTATATTAAACAGAGAAAAGGAGTGCTAAACTCATTCCCGGAATAAGAAAGCCCACCAAAAGTGTGAAAATTCTCAAAATATGGCAGGTAAGTAAAGTAACTGACCTTGGAATTGTGTAAGACTCATATCTCAGCAGACCTTACCTCTGGGCATAGAGATTAAAATAAAAGGGAATGTGCTCTTATAAGACAGGACATTAAAGGGGAGAAAACAGAAGGGGAAAATTTAGAATCCTGAAAACAAAACAAGCGAATAATTATAGAACACAACTTATTCCCTCATCACTGTCACCACCACCAACAACAAAAGATCAAATCTATTTGCTAAAGAATTTACACTTGCTGTACAGGGCTTCCCATGCAGCTCAGTGGTAATGAATCCACCTGCTGATGCAGGAGACACAGGAGACATGAGTTTGATCACTGGGTCAGAAAGCTTCCCTGGAGAAGGAAATGACAACCCACTCCAGTATTCTTGCCTGGAAAATTCCATGCATAGAGGAACCTGGTAGGCTACAGCCCATAGGGTGGCAAAGAGTTGGACACATCAGAACAACTGAGCATGCATGCACACATGCAAACTTAAAGAGAGGGACACTTTTGAATTAGCAATCTTATAAAACACCCTAGACATCCACCCCTGCCTATAAAATGAATATGTGAATCTATTTGCATCTATAAAAATTTACTGTAATAATAAACAAGAAACTGAATCAAAACATTTCAGGTGCTAACCCTGCTTCCTCCAACTAAAAAGTAAAATTAATTTATCTAAAAATACTTCAGACTAGACTGAATTAAATATCCTCAATCACCTGGAGAAATGAAAATGCACCTAGAATCCAAATTCAAAAGCTGCAAATAGAAATGGATAAGCAATAGGAAAAAATGAAATTATGGTTGAACTCACGAAAGAAATTAAAGAGAAGGACAAAATCTCAAAAATTAAAACTACATTTCAAGCTATTGTGCTTGATGCATTCTGAATGTCCAGTAATATGGTGTTTAAAAGTAAATAAATAATGGCTATCTATTTAATAGAAACTACATGGCCCCTAGACATAATGTGGCAGGAAAGTGTTTTAAATCTGCTCTCTGAAGACTTAGTGGTTAGTCAATGTGATATAAAAGGTTTCAAAAAAGGGAGTGAAGACAGGTTGCCAGGTCCTTTAGAGCCCTATGTGGCAGTCCAAATACATCACTCCTGTTTTTATCTACTTTACAGATGGGTTCATTCTGAGAATTTTTTTTAATAGAGAAATGTTTTCAAAGCAAGAAGAACATTAAATATCACTAAAAGTTTTTCATGATATATTGACACAAAGCAGAATGTAAAACAGTATGTATTTGCTATCTGTCTGACTTTGACCAGATATTTGACCTCTTCCCTGGTGGCTCAGAGGTTAAAGCATCTGACTCCAATGCAGTAGACACGGGTTCGATCCCTGGGTTGGGAAGATCCCCTGGAGAAGGAAATGGTAACCCACTCCAGTATTCTTTCCTGGAGAATCCCATGGACGGAGAAGCCTGGTAAGCTACAGTCCACAGGGTCGCAAAGAGTCGGAAACGACTGAGCGACTTCACTTTCACTTTCTCATAGTCATTATTTGAAAATGGGTTAATAATTGTACTTATCTTTTAGTATTATTTTGAAGATTAAACTAATTAGCACCTGGAATTTAACAAGTGCTGTATAACAGAAAAGTTTCTCAAAGGAATATATCAAATTCATACAGTGATTAACTCAAATTATGAGATTGCACATAATTACTTCCTCCATTGGCTTTTCTCAATTTTATCATTTTTTCCTACAGTGGTCACAACAAAAGCATAATAGATGTTGTTGAAAGGAATAAAGACACTTCCATGAGCAGGCAGCACTATCTATGCTGTACACTGACTATGACTGTTTCTATAGGTTTCGTTACCATCAATAGAACCCGTCACTGAATGACGCTGTTTCTTTGCCTGGTAAACTTGAAAATAACAACTTCCTCTGTGATTGAAATCAACAAAAAACGGCCTGCTACACTGAATGATCATGTTTCACAGTTGTGTTTGAGAGTTTGTTGGGACTCTTTTTACCCCACACTCAATCAATAATGACTTCACAGTGTAACATTTAACATCTGTATGTAAAGTACTGTGACAGCATTGTTTATAGCTTACTTGAGTCAAGGATCTTATTTTTATTGAAATAGATCACATGGTTAAGGAAAAGAAGAATTTCCCCTTCAAATGTTCAATATTTTCATGACTATTTTTTAAAATTTTTATGACTCTTTTAGCTCTCATTTTCTATCTTTTCCATCTGTATATTGAAATTCAGTTTAACTCACTTCTACACTCTGAATTCTCTTGCACAAGGCTGCTGACAAAAGAAACCATATTTGTTTAATTCATGTTTACCACATAATTCTATGCTAAGAAATAGGTAAACAAGCATACAAACTAGGCTAATTTCTAAACCCAGAAACATTTTTAATGTTTTTTTTTCCCTAAGTGTAGACTTCTAGGTTGAAAGATGTTTGTTTTCTTTCATTACTTGAAACATATTGCTCCACTATCGTCTCACTTTCATTGTTTCTGATGAGTAATCTGCTGTAATTTTTATCTTTTATCCTCTCTACATAATGTGTCCCCCCACAGCTAAATTTTTTTTTTCTTTTCTTTGTCACTGGTTTGGAGTAGTTTGATTATGATATGCCTTGGTGTAGTTTTTTACAATGAGGTAATGATAGTTTGTCCAGCATCCAACTGATTGTCAGGTGCTGTTTCTCCATGATGGGAGGGAAGAAGTGATAGAATGCATGGAGACAGGCAGTGTTCTTGCCAAAGCAGAAGTCCATCCTTTCTACTGATGACTCTTGACCCTTGGGGGTTGACTCAGTGCTAACACTGTACTAGTTGTTCATAGGCTTATTGTGAAAATTAAATTGGTTAATACATGTTGAGTGTTTAAAAGGTCCTCTTATTTGATACTGCAAAATTTATTTTCTATGTGGAATAGACATTATCTTGAATTACAGCTTATTCATTTTGCCTTGATACTATAGAAGACGTCCAACATTTTGCTGTTATGTGGCTTCTGCCAAACTCTTTTTCTTCTCAGATATCAGAGTTGCACTAAGTGTAACCTGAAGCAAAAGAGTGTAGGTATTCTAGCAAAACCAAAGGGCCTAGTGTGGATGGTATATGGTAAGCTTAGAGCATTGTGAAAGGAAATTAGCCCTCACAGGTAGTTCTGGGGCTATAGATATTATGGTTCTCTCATAAAGCATATAAAGCCATATTAAGGAGTTTGGTTTTTACAGCGAGGTAAGAAATCACTGGAAGATTTCAAAAGTGAAGAGACATGATATGATTTATGGTATTTTAAATAATTACTCTGACTACTCTGTGAAGAAAATAGTATATGAGGAGAAAGAATGAAAGCATAAAACCTTTTTGGAGCTGTTGAAGATATTGAACTGTTAGGTCTTAATTGTTTGGTCCATGGTATTGGTATTGAGAACAATGAGTGGTCAGGGTCTCAATATGTTTTGAAGATAGAGCCAATGGGATTTGCTAATGGATTAAATATGAAGTGTGATGGAAAGAGAGGAGTCGGGATGACTACAAGTTTGTGTGTCTGTTTTTAAATCTCACCAGTTGGACAAATGGAATACAGTTTACTATAATAAGGAAGAGGGAGAGACAGTCACGTAGTAAGGTGTTATAATGAGATGCTTACAAGGCAACCAAGTGAAAATATCTCATAAGCATTTGGCTGCATAAGTCTGGACATCAGGAGAACAAAGAAAGACAATTTGACAAAATAGAAGAATTAAGGAGCCTCAGAACCAAATGAAAAAACTGTTCAAGAAGAAGGGAGTGTCAAACTATACTGCCAGGCTGATATTACAAGATAAATATTATAAGAACTAGGAAATAACCATTGTATTTGTCAAAATAAAGCTCATTGGTGATGCTAAAATAGGTAAATAGGATGGTTGAAATATAGAGAAAATGAAACTTTATAGTAGACTGCATAAATTCAAACACATTCATACATCCCCAAAGTATCTCTAAAGATCAACAGAACAAATTAAGCCACACATAACGCATTTCCATCACAAGAAGACAAATAGTACTACAAATAGCAGATTATGAAGCGAAAAGGAATGGTATGTATTAGAAATATGTCAGACATCACCTTAGCCAAGACTGGTAGTATTAGGGATAAATTAAGAGCTTGGGATACAAATATACACACAACTATATATAAAATATATAGCTAATAAGGACCTACTTTACAGCAAAGGGGGCTCTACTCAATATCTTGTACTAACTTATAATGGAAAAGAGTCTAAAAAAGAACAGATACATTTATACATATGTATAACTGGACCACTTTGCTGAAACTAGCAGAACATTATAAATCAACTATATCTCAATACAAATTAAAAAAAGAAGTTGAAGAATATAAGAAAAAGAATAAATGAAGGTTAAAAAAAGAGTAGTATTATTGCCAACATTGCATAACATGGATTTTGTCATAAGGAATCATCAGAAAACCTGAAACCAAGCAAATTTTACAAAATAGCTGGCCTATATTCTTTAAATATATGAAGGTGAATAAAAATTAAGTGAGACTGAAGAACTATTCCAGATTAAAGAAGATTAAAAGACGCAACTAAATGCAATGCATGATCCAGATTTGGATCTTGAATGGAAAAAACAATAGATAAAAGATATTAGTGAGTCAATTGGCAAAATTTGCATTAGAAAATAATGTTTCACAATGTTAAACTTAATGTTTCTGATGACTGTATTGTAGTTATATAAGAGAATGTCTTTGTTCCCAGGAAATGCACACTGAAATATTTTCAGATAAAAGAGCATAGTGTTGATAAGTTACTCTTAAGAGGTTGTTTGGGAAAAATATGTATTTATGCATATGCATATAAATTCATTTTTTAGTCTCTAAGTCATGTCCGTCTCTTTTGCAACCCCATGACTGTAGTTCACCAGGCTCCTGTTTCCGTGGGATTTCCCAGGCAAGAATACTGGAGTGGGTTACCATTTCCTTGTCCAGGGAATCTTCCTGACCCAGAGATCAAACCTGGGTCTCCTGCATTGGCATGTGGATTCTTTACCACTGAGCAACCTGGGAAGCCCCATGTGCATATATATTATGTGTTTAAAAAGAATGATAAAGCAAATGTGTCAAAATGGTAGCAACTGGTGGATATGGGTAAGGGTAGAAGAGACAAAGGGCTTCTTTGTACTAATCTTGCAATTTTCTGGAAAGTTTTATATCAGTATAAAAAGTTAACATGGGAGGAGAGGAAGTAAAGATAGCAAGTATTGGCAAATTAAGAATTTGCTGTGAGGAGGAGCAGACAAAGGGGGCATTTACTGAAGGGGAATGTGGCATCAAATGGGACTTTAAAAAAATAGTAATAGGTAGAATAATAATACTGAAACAGCCCTTACCAAGCCCCAAGTATAGTTATAAGTGCTTCACATATCTAATTCATTTAATTCATACACACCCACCCACACACACACACACACACAGATGTGTATTAACAAGGAAACAGAGGCATAGAGCAGTGAAATAACTTGCTGAAGGCCATGCTGCAGTATGTGGTAGCAACTGGATATTGCAGAATGTTTGTATGCTGATGAAAATGATCCAAAGAGAGAAATAAGAGACAAGGCCATCAGCTGAGAGTTAAGGATGGGAAAAGAGATATTAGAGGCTTTAAAAGAGAAAGCATAAAGTGTGGTTTAATCTTCATGGAGGGTGGAAGAGTGAACTGACCAGCAAAATGTAGTAAGATTGCAAAGCAGCTCTAATTGCTGACTTGAGACTTTATATATATATATATATATCACACATTGAAAATGAGATGAACTGTTATGGTTGTAATTTTCTCCAGCCATGTGCAATTGCTGGTATAGCACAGAGTAGGTACAAAATTATGGGGGTTTTTTTCCCCACATGATGGTAGAGGGAGAAGGAAACAAGGGATTTGAGAGTATGAGTGATGAATTTGGAATGCACTAGTATTTAAATGGAATTTAAATGGGATAAGGAGGAAAATGAGGATTTGATGGTTAGAGATTTTGAAGAGATAATAAGATACATATATTTTGGGCTCTAGAAAGATCCAATACTTGTTATTATTGAAGAACTAGTGGAAATAAGTTGAAAAGATAGAAGATAGTGGTTAGAGATGTGGATATGTGAATTTGAGATTATGGAGGCATTGTTGTTGTTGTTTAGTCACCAAGTTGTGTCTGACACTTTCATGACCACCTGGACTGTAATTCACCAGGCTCCTCTCTCCATGGGATTTTCCAGGCAAGAATACTAGAGTGGGTTGTCATTTCCTTCTCCAGGGGATCTTCCTGACCCAGGGCTCTAACCCTGGTCTCTTGCTTAGCAGATTCTTTACTACTACGACACCTGGGAAGCCCATAGAAGCATTGTAGTTAGTGGTAATGACAAGAAATAGGATTATATCCATGGGACTAGACAGCTGAAGTAGGTTACAAGAGAAGCTAATTGGAGTAAAGATAAGAAATAGAGAAGCCATGATGTTAGAAGGATCATCTCTGTGTATATTGAAATCACTGAGAATATGAGTCAAAACTAAGTACTTATTCTTTTGGTCATTAATTCATTTACTCACTTAGTACATTCTCACTGAATACTTTTTAATACATTGGGCACATTACCAGGTGCAACATCTATTTCTGCTTCATTGACTATGCCAAAGCCTTTGACTGTGTGGATCACAATAAACTGTGGAACATTCTGAAAGAGATGGGAATCCCAGACCACCTGACCTGCCTCTTGAGAAACCTGTATGCAGGTCAGGAAGCAACAGTTAGAACCGGTCATGGAACAACAGACTGGTTCCAAATAGGAAAAGGAGTGCGTCAAGGTTGTATATTGTCACCTTGCTTATTTAACTTATATGCAGAGTACATCATGAGGAACGCTGGGCTGGAAGAAGCACAAGCTGGAATCAAGATTGCTGGGAGAAATATCAATAACCTCAGATATGCAGATGACACCACCCTTATGGCAGAAAGTGAAGAGGAACTCAAAAGCCTCTTGATGAAAGTGAAAGAGGAGAGTGAAAAGGTTGGCTTGAAGCTCAACATTCAGAAAACAAAGATCATGGCATCTGGTCCCATCACTTCATGGGAAATAGATGGAAAAACAGTGGAAACAGTGTCAGACTTTGTTTTTTTGGGCTCCAAAATCACTGCAGATGCTGATTGCAGCCATGAAATTAAAAGACGCTTGCTCCTTGGAAGGAAAGTTATGACTAACCTTGATAGTATATTAAAAAGCAGAGACATTACTTTGCCGACCAAGGTCCGTCTAGTCAAGGCAATGGTTTTTCCCGTGGTCATGTATGGATGTGAGAGTTGGACTGTGAAGAAAGCTGATCGCCGAAGAATCGATGCTTTTGAACTGTGGTGTTGGAGAAGACTCTTGAGAGTCCCTTATACTGCAAGGAGATCCAACCAGTCCATTCTAAAGGAGATCAATCCTGGATGTTCATTGGAGGGACTGATGCTAAAGCTGAAACTCCAATACTTTGGCCACCTCATGAGACGAGTTGACTCACTGGAAAAGACTCTGATGCTGGGAAAGGTTGGGGGCGGGAGGAGAAGGGGACGACGGAGAATGAGATGGCTGGATGGCATCACCGACTCTGTGGACATGAGTTTGAGTGTACTCCGGGAGTTGGTGATGGACAGGGAGGCCTGGCGTGCTGTGATTCATGGGGTCGCGGAGAGTCGGACACGACTGAGCGACTGAACTGAACTGAACTGAACTGAACTGAACAATACAGTGAAGAAAAAAATGTCTAGTGCTCTAAGGAGCTTATATTTTTGTTGGATAAATAATAAATATGTAGTGTGAGGTAATGATAATGCTGTGAAGAAAAAATCTAGAATAAGTGGATATTTTAATAGATATGGTAGCTGACACGGTGAAGCATCTGCCAGTGCAGGACATGATGGTTCAATCCATGGGTCAGGAAAATCCTCTGGAGAAGGGAATGGCTACCCACTCCAGTATTCTTGCCTGGGAAATCCCATGGACAGAGGATCCTGGCAGGCTACAGTCCATGGTGTCACAAAGAGTTGGACACAACTTAGAGACTAACATTTTCATTTTTACTTTAATAGATATAAACATGGATTAATACATTATTTTAGATAGGATTTGTGTCAAAGAGCAAGTCATGCAAAAATCAGTGAAAATGCCTTTAGGCAGGGGAAAGAATAAGGACAACGATCATGGAGATGAGAATGACCTTGACCTACTCAAGGCTTCTGTAACTAGAGTAAAGCAAGCAAGTAGTAGAGCACTAGGAGACAGTGTTGGAAAGAAAGATAGGGCACAGCTATTTGGCCATTTTGACCAGGACAATCATGTAATCTGAGTAATGCTTTCTTAAAAAGATTTACTTTTGTTGCTGTGTGAAGAACAGTTTAAGGGACAGCACAAGTAGAAACAGAGAGATTGTTTATTTAGGAGGCCATTTCTATAGTCTGGGTGAGGGATGATGATGAGGAGGATGTTGATGATGCTTTACCACAATATTTTAAGTTAGTTCAAAAATATTTAGTCTCTAATGTAGGAAAATAAAAGAACAACTCTGTTAAGTAGAGAGCTACCTTATCTGAAAAATGTGTCAAAAGTACTGGGGTCACCAGTTTTATTGTTAAAATCCAAATCTATATATATTGTTCATGCAAAAACTGAGGTTTGTGACATTGTATATGAAGCAGTAATCAAGACTATCCCCAAGGAAAAGAAATACAAAAAGGCAAAATGGTTGTCTGATGAGGTCTTACAAAGAGCTGAGAAAAGAAGACAAGCTGAAAGCAAAAGAGAAAAGGAAAGATATATCCATTTGAATACAGAGTTCCGAAGAATAGCAAGAAGTGATATGAAAGCCTTCCTCAGTGATCAATGCAAAGAAATAGAGGAAAACAATAGAATGGCAATGACTAGAGATCTCTTCAAGAAAATTAGAATAACAATGGGACATTTCATGCAAATATGAGCACAATAAAGGACAGAAATGGTACGGACGTAACAGAAGCAGAAGATATTAAGAAGAGGTGGCAAGAATACACAGAAGAGCTATACAAAAATGATCTTCACGAACCACATAAACATGATGGTGTGCTCATTCACCTAGAGCCAGACATCCTGGAATGCAAAGTCAAGTGGGCCTTAGGAAGCATCACTAAAAACAAAGCTAGTGGAGGTGGTGGAATTCCAGTTGAACTATTTCTAATCCTAAAAGATAATACTATGAAAGTGCTGCACTCAATCTGCCAGCAAATTTGGAAAACAACAGTGGCCACAGGACTGGAAAAGATCAGTTTTCATTGCAAATAGCGGCAATGCCAAAGAATGCTCAAACTACTGCACAACTGCACTCATCTCAGAGGCTAGCAAAGTAATGCTCAAAATTCTCCAAGCCAAATTTTACCAGTACATGAAATGTGAACTTCCAGATGTTCAGGCTGGATTTACAAAAGGCAGGTGAACCAGAGATCAAATGACCAACATCTGTTGGATCATCTAAAAAGCAAGAGAGTTCCAGAAATAGTCTGCTTTATTGACTATGCCAAGGCCTTTGACTGTGTGAATCACAACAAACTATGGAAAATTCTGAAAAAGATGGGAATACCAGACCACCTTACCTGCCTCCTGAGAAATCTGTATGCAGGTCAAGAAGCAACAGTTAGAACTAGACATGGAGCAATGGACTTGTTCCAAATCGGAAAAGGAGTACGTCAAGGCTATATATTGTCACCCTGCTTATTTAACTTATATGCAGAGTACAGCATGGGAAATGCCAGGCTGGATGAAGTACAAGCTGGAATCAAGATTTCCGGGAGAAATACCAATAACCTTAGAAACACAGATGACACCACCCATAACGCAGAAAGCAAAGAAGAACTAAAGAGCCTCTTAATGAAAGTGAAGGAATGAAAAAGTTGTCTTAAAACTCAATTCAAAAGATTAAGATCATGGCATCCACTACCATCACTTCATGGCAAATAGATGGGGAAACAATGGAAACAGTGAGACTGCCTTTTTGGGCTCCCAAATCATTGCAGATGGTGATTACTGCCATGAAATTAAAAGACACTTGCTCCTTGGAAGAAAAGCTATGACCAACCTAGACAGCATATTAAAAAGCAGAGGCATTACTTTGCCAACAAAGGTCTTTCTAGTCAGGGCTATGGTTTTTCCAGTAGTTATGTATGGGTGTGAGAGTTGGTCTATAAAGAAAGTTGAGCACCGAAGAATAGATGCTTTTGTACTGTGGTGTTGGAGAAGACTCTTGAGAGTCCCTTGGACAGCAAGGGGATCTAACCAGTCCATCCTAAAGGAAATCAATCCTGAATATTCATTGGAAGGACTGATGCTAAAGCTGAAACTCCAGTACTTTGGCCACCTGATATGAAGAACTGACTCATTGGAAAACACCCTGATGCTGGGAAAGACTGAAGGCAAGAGGAGAAAGGGATAACAGAGGATAAGATAATTGAATGGCATCACTGATGCAATGGACATGTGTTTGAGTAGGCTCTGGGAGTTGGTAATGGACATGGAAGCCTTGTATGCTGCAGCCCGTGGGTTCGCAAAGAGTCTGGCACGACTGAGCGACTGAACCAAACTGAAAAACTGTAGGGAAAACTGTAGAGTGAGAAGTCTAAAATAAACAATAACATTATCTAAGATAATAATGTGATCACCTCGTTAATCTTTGCCATATTAAGAGGGATATACCAGAGAAGTTGGAAGGTTCTTATCACACTGTCTTGAAAGAGTAATTATATCATATTTTTAAAATCTTGAAGTTCTATTTAAATATTATTATGCATTGTCCTTATCTTGTTAATTGAAATATAGTTGATTTAAAATGTAGTTTCAGATATACAGCAAAGTGATTCAGCTATCCATGTGGTGTGTGTGTATGTGTGTGTTTGTATGTGTGTGTGTGTATACACACATATTTTTCATTATAGATTGTTACAAGATATTCAATATAATTCCATGTGCTGAATAGTAGGTCTTTGTTGTTTATCTATTTTTTAATATACATAGTTGTATCTGTTCATCAGAAACTCTTAATTTATTCCCCTCCATTCCCATTTGGTAAAGATGTTTATTTTCTATATCTGTGAGTTGATTTCTGTTTCATAAATAAGTTCATTTGTATCATTTTTTTAAAGATTTGATATATAAGTGGTATCATATGATACTTGTATTTCTCTGATATCACTTACTATTATGATTTCTAGATTCATTAATGTTGCTGCAAATGATATTATTTCATTCTTATTATGCATGAGTCATATTTCATTGTGTATATATACACCATATTTTCTTTATCCATTCATTTGTCAATGGACATTTAGGCTGCTTCCATGCCTTGGCTATTGTAAATAGTGCTCCTATGAACAATGAGGTGCATATATCTTTTTGAATTAGTGTTTTCATTTTTTCTGGATATATGCACAGGACTGGGATTACTCAATCATGTGGTCACTCTATTTTTAATCTTTTAAGGAACCTCCATACTGGTCTCCATAGTAACTTCAACAATTTACATTCCCACCAGCAGTGTAGTGGGTTTACCTCTTTCTTCTCTACACCCTCCACAGCATTTACTATTTGTAGATTTTTTGATGCAGGCCATTCCAACCAGTGTGAGGTGATACCTCACTGTAGCTTTGATTTGCATTTCTCTAATAATTAGTGATGTTCAGCACTTTTTCATGTGTCTCAGGCCATCTGTAAGTTTGTTTGTTTGTTTGAACAAGTGTCTATTTAGGTCTTGTGCCCAGTTTTTGATTGGGTTATTTATTTATTTATTTTTATATTGAACTATTAGAACTGTTTGTATATTTTAGAAACTAAACCCTTATTGGTCACATCATTTGCAAATATTTTCTCATTCTGTAAGTTATTTTTTGTTTATGGTTTCCTTTACTGTGCAAAAGCTTTTAATTATTTTTTTTTTATTTTTGCTTTTATTTCTATTACTCTAGGAGATGGATTTAAAAAAAATATATTGCTTCAATTTATATCAGAGTGTTCTGCCTATGTTTTCCTCTAGGAGTTTTATAGTATCTGGTCTTACATTTAGTTCTTTAATCCATTTTGAGTTTATTTTTATTTGTGGTGTTAGAGAATGTTCTAATTTCATTCTTTTATGTAGGT
Source organism: Moschus berezovskii (assembly GCF_049115385.1). Lineage (NCBI taxonomy): Eukaryota > Metazoa > Chordata > Mammalia > Artiodactyla > Moschidae > Moschus > Moschus berezovskii. The sequence continues at coordinate 83,882,323 of NC_142488.1, read as the reverse complement.
GTGCTAAGTTGCTTCATTTGTGTCTGACTTTGCAACGCTATGGACTGCAGCCTGACAGGCTCCACTGTCCGTGGGATTCTCAAGGCAAGAATATTGCAGTGAGTTGCCATGCCCTTCTCCAGGGAATCTTCCTAATTCAGGGATTGAACCCCACATCTTTTATGTCTCCTGAATTGGCAGGCAGGTTCTTTACCACTAGTGCCACCTGGGAAGCCCTCTTTTATATAAAGCTGTTCCGTTTTCCCAGCAGTATTTATTGAAGAGACAATCTCACCTTCATTGTATATTGTTGCATCCTTTGTCACAGATTAATTGATAATAAGTGCATGAATTTATATCTGAAAGCTTGAAATGAAAAAGGAGAAACTGAAAGTAAATGTACTACTGTCTCAAGCAGCAGAAAATGGCTATTCTACAGATCTATGCATCTGTTTTTGTGCCAGTATGACATTGTTTGGATTCGGTTCAGTTCAGTTCAGTTCAGTTGCTCAGTCATGTCCGACTCTCCGCGATCCCATGAATCACAGCACGCCAGGCCTCCCTATCCATCACCAACTCCCGGAGTACACACAAACTCATGTCCACAGAGTCGGTGATGCCATCCAGCCATCTCATTCTCTGTCGTCCCCTTCTCCTCCCGCCCCCAACCTTTCCCAGCATCAAAGTCTTTTCCAGTGAGTCAACTCGTCTACTGTAGCTTTATTGTATAGTCTGAAGTCAAGGAAGATAATTCCTCTAGCTCCATTCTTCTTTCTCAAGACTGTTTTGTCTGTTGCAGGGTTTCTTGTGTTTCCATACAAATTTTAAAATGTTTATAGCTCTGTGAAAAATGTTCTTGTTAATTTGATAGGGATAGCATTGAATCTATAGATTGCCATGGGTCATATGACCATTTTAACAGCATTATGGTTTTTCCAAACCATGAACACGGTGCATCTTTCCATCTATTTGTGTCTTCAGTTTCTTTCATCAATATCTTACAGTTTTCAAAGTACAAGTCTTTTGCTTCTTTATTCCAACATATTTTACTCTTTTTGATTTGATGGTAAATGGGATTGTCTCCTTAAATTCTCTTTCTGATGTTTTGTTGTTAGTGTACAGAAATGCATCAGATTTCTGTGTATCAATTTTCCATCCTTCAAATATACCAAAGTCATTAATGAGCTCTAATAATTTTCTGGTGGTGTCTTTAGGATTTCCTTTACATAGTATCATATCATCTCAAATCTCCAATTTGGACTCCTTTTATGTCCTTATTTTTTTAAGGTTCTGATTTGGAAAGAGCAAAGTTCATTTTTGATAAATAAAAATAACAATATGATTTTTCTGTCTTTGGATTTTCTGGTATTAGATAAGGACAGTGTTGGATAAAGAGTGTAATTGTTCCAATGGACAAATTCTTAGAAAACTGTAACTTTCCAAATCTGAACCAGGAAGAAATAGAAAAATCTTAACAGATCATCACAAGCAAGGAAATAAAAACTGTAATCAGAAATCTTCCAACAAACAAAAGCCCAGGATCAGATGGCTTCACAGGTGAATTCTACCAAAAGTTTAGAAAAGAGGTAACACCTATCCTACTCAAACTCTTCCAGAAAAGCTCAGAGGAAGGTAAACTGCCCAACTCATTCTATGAGGCCACCATCACCCTAATGCCAAAACTAGATAAAGATGCCACACAAAAAAAGAAAACTACAGGCCAGTATCACTGATGAACATACATGTAAAAATCCTCAACAAAATTCTAGCAAACAGAATCCAACAATATATTAAAAAGATCAGACATCATGACCAAGTGCACTTTATTCCAGAGTTGCAAGGATTCTTCAATATTCACAAATCAATCAAATGTGGTACACCATATTAACAAATTGAAAGATAACAACCATATAATTATCTCAATAGATGCAGAGAAAGATTTTGACAAAATTCAACACTGATTTATGGTAAAAACTCTCCAGAAAGCAGGCATAGAAGGAACATACCTTAACATAATAAAAGCCATATGTGATAAACCCACAGCAAACATTATCCTCAATGGTGAAAAATTGAAAGCATTTCCCCTAAAGTAGGAACAAGACAAAGCTGCCCACTCTCACCACTACTATTCAGCATAGTTTTGGAACTTTTAACCACAGCAATCAGAAAAAAAAAAAGAAAGAATGAAAGGGAATCCAGATTGGAAAAGAAGAAATACAACTCTCACTGCTTGCAGATGACATGATCCTCTACAGAGAAAACCCTAAAGACTCCACCAGAAAATTACTAGAGCTAATCAATGAATATAGTAAAGTTACAGGATATAAAATTAACACATAGATATCCCTTGAATTCCTATACACTAACAATGAGAAAACAGAAAGAGAAATTAAGGAAACAATTCCATTCATCATTGCAATGAAAATAATGAGATACTTAAGAATATTATCTACCTAAAGAAACAAAAGACCTATATATAGAAAACTATAAAACACTGGTGAGAGAAATCAAAGATGACACAAATAGATGGAGAAATATACCATGCTCAGGATCGGAAGAATCAATATAGTGAAAATGAGTATACTCCCCAAAGCAATCTATAGATTCAAAGCAATTCCTATCAAGCTACCAACGGTATTTTTCACAGAACTAGAACAAATAATTTCACAATTTGTATGGAATTACAAAAAACCTCCAATAGTCAAAGCAATCTTTAGATAGAAGACTGGAACTGGAGGAATCAACCTACCTGACTTCAGACTATCCTACAAAGCTACAGTCATCAAGATACTATGGTATTGGCACAAAGAGGGAAATATAGGTCAATGGAACAAAATAGAAAGCCCAGAGACAAATCCACACAGCTATGGACACCTTATCTTTGACAAAGGAGGCAAGAATATACAATGGAGAAAAGACAGTCTCTTTCACAAGTGGTGCTGTTAAAGCTGGTCAACCACTTGTAAAATAATGAAACTAGAACACTTTCTAACACCACACACAAAAATAAAGTCAAAGCTAATTAAAGATCTAAATGTAATACCGGAAACTATAAAATTCCTAGAAGAAAACATAGGCAAAACTCTCTCTGACATAAACCACAACAGGATCCTCTGTTACCCACCACCAAGAGTAATGGAAACAAAAGCAAAAATAAGCAAATGGGACTTAAGTAAACTTAAAAGCTTTTGCACAATGAAGGAAACTATAAGCAAGGTGAAAAGACAGCCTTCAGAATAGGAGAAAATAATAGCAAACGAAGCAACTGACAAAGAATATACAAGCAACTCCTGCAGCTCAATTCCAGAAAAATAAATGACCCAATCAAAAAATGGACCAAAGAACTAAACAGACGTTTCTCCAAAGAAGACATACAGATGGCTAACAAACACATGAAAAGATGCTCAACATCACTCATTATCAGAGAAATGCAAATCAAAAACACAATGAGGTACCATCTCATACTGATCAGAATGGCTGCTATCAAAATGTCTACGAACAACACATGCTGGAGAAGATGCCGAGAAAAGTTTACCCTCTTACACTGCTGGTGGGAATGCAAGCTAGTACAGCCACTATGGAGAACAGTGTGGTGATTCCTTAAAGAACTGGAAATAGAACTGCCATACAACCCAGCAATCCCACTGCTGGGCATACACACCAAGGAAACCAGAATTAAAAGAGACACATATACCCCAATGTTCATCACAGCACCGTTTATAATAGCCAGGACATGGAAGCAACCTAGATGTCCATCAGCAGACAAATGGATAAGAAAGTTGTGGTACATAGTCACAATAGAATATTGCTCAGCCATTACAAAGAATACATTTGAATCAGTTCTAATGAGGTGAATGAAACTGGAACCTATTATACAGAGTGAAGTAAGTCAGAAAGAAAAACACCAATACAGTATATTAACACATTTATATGGAATTTAGAAAGAGAGTAACGATGACCCTATATGTGAGACAGCAGAAGAGACACAGTTGTAAAGAACAGACTTTTGAACTCTGTGGGAGAAGGCGAGGGTGGGATGATTTGAGAGAATAGCATTGTAACATGTATATTATCATACGTGAACTAGATCGCCAGTCCAGGTTCCATGCATGAGGCAGGGTGCTCAGGGCTGGTGCACTGGGACAATCCTGAGGGATGGGATTGGGAGGGAGGTGGGAGGGGCGTTCAGGATGGGGGACACATGTACAACCATGGCTGATTCATGTGAATGTATGGCAAAACTACTACAATATTGTAATTAGCCTCCAAATAAAATAAATAAATAAATTAAAAAAATAAGAGCATAGTTGTTCTGGACTGGAAAGCCTGAAATGAAAAAGGCAAAACTGGAAGTAAATGTACTATTGTCTCAAGAAGCAGAACCTGGCTGTTACCGGCTAATTTGGGTGCAAAAGCTTTTATAACACCAGAGCCATAGAAGTAGAAAAGAAGGGTTTATGATTTTCCAAAAATAGAAAGGTTTTCAAATGAGCTGTTGAAGCAATGGAAAGTGTCAGTATAGTTCTGATTTTTTTTTTTTTTTTTTGTATTTTCCTATTCTTACTTTCAGAGAAGGCAATGGCAACCCACTCCAGTGTTCTTGCCTGGAAACTCCCATGGATGGAGGAGCCTGGTAGGCTGCAGTCCACGGGATCGTTAAGAGTTGGACATGACTGAGTGACTTCACTTTTCACTTTCATGCATTGGAGAAGGAAATGGCAACCCACTCTAGTGTTCTTACCTGGAGAATCCCAGGGACGGAGGAGCCTGGTTGGCTGCCGTCTATGGGGTCACACAGAGTCGGACACGACTGATGTGACTTAGCAGCAGCAAGAGCATTCTTACTTTCAATTATCCTTCATTACTGCATCTTTCTAATGGCACATGTGTTTAATGTCAAGTAATATTTTAATTTCAAATTTTTAGGTAATATTTTAATTGCCAATTTGTCCAATAAAAAGCAATGTTGACTGTATACCACGCTGAAGTGAGGAAGGATTTGAAAATTACAGAAGTTAAAATAAGATCTCTGTCCTCTGGGACCTCAAAATTAAGAGTACAGTGGTCATTTCTAAAGATATTAATGAAATGGAAACTTTTACTTATATCGACCAAAATACGTGGCAATGTCATAAAGATAATTGTCCTAAACTCTTCAAGAGGCCAGAAGTTAAGGTCATGCCTGCCTGATTTAATTATATATAGTGACTCAGACTTTAAGACCTCAGAATGTTTGTGTGTTTCACTTGCCTGGAAAAAAGTAATTGCCAATTTTTCTCATAGTGCTCCTTTTTACTTCTGCGTGCCTCAGAGAATTATATTTTTATGGTTACAAGCTGGTTCAATAAACAGGAGTATGCTAGATAAAACTGAAGAGCAATAAAAACGAAAATCTATGGAATACCTATTTTTAGTAATCTATATTGCAACTTATATATTTATTTACACTATATTTCAAGGGATATTTGCATATATTGTGCCGCCATTTTACAGGAAGAACTGGAAACTTTGACCAAAAATAAGATTTAAACCAGACATTATAGCTAAAATGTAATGGAAATTAAAAATTAACACCTTGGTAAATGAAAACATAGAGCAAGATTTACTGATTCAAGAAGGTCTAATTTGAGGCTGTCTTTCCTTTTTATCTTCATTCATTGGGTGATTTGTTAGATCCTGTCACACTGAATTATAGATTTACCATTTCCCCCTAAAATAAATTTTATTAAATTACTTTTGACAAACAGACACTAAGGAAGAAAAACATGGGGAACGATAATACTCCCTATATTTTATGGAAAAAAATAATGATATAACCCATGCATTGCTGCTTAATTACATAAATGCCAGAAGTCACCAAAGTTGAAGCAAAATAACCAGAAAATTCCTATTGACTTTCCACTGGGCATGACCAAATCCCATCTCTCTCCAGCCTGAGGTTTTCAATAAAGACACTAAAAAAGAATAATTTGGCTAATCCTTTGAAAACAGCTATGGAATGTAAAAAAAAATATGTAGCCCATCTTCCTGACATGAATAGGAGATGTCTAGGGTACAGAAATAGTCTGACTTGCAACATTGTATAATGCCTTAACCATATGCTGTTTTCTTTTTTTCCTGCTAATACTTGTTTTATATTTCTCATTTTAATTTTCATATCAGTTCAGTTCAGTCGATCAGTCATGTCTGACTCTTTGCGACCCCATGAATCACAGCACACCAGGCCTCCCTGTCCATCACCAACTCCCAGAGTTCACTCAAACTCACCTCCATTGAGTCGGTGATGCCATCCAGACAACTCATCCTCTGTCGTCCCCTTCTACTCCTGCCCCCAATCCCTCCCAGCATCAGAGTTTTCCAGTGAGTCAACTCTTCACATGAGGTGGCCAAAGGATTGGAGTTTCAGCTCTAGCATCAGTCCTTCCAATGAACACCCAGGACTGATCTCCTTTTTTAAATTAAATTATTTATTTTTTGATCAGAGTATTTTATTTTTTTTTATTGGAGGCTAATTATTTTACAATATTATATTGGTTGGTTTTGCCATACATTGACATGAATCCGCCCTGGGTGTACATGAGTTCCCCCTCCTGAACCCCCCTCCCACCTCCCTCCTCCCTTTATCCTCCCTCTGGGTCATCCCCGCACACCAGTCCCGATCATCCTGTAACATGCCTCGACCCGGAACTGGTGATTCGTTTCACATGTGACAACATACATGTTTCAATGCCATTCTCCCAAATCATCCCACCCTCACCCTCCACCACAGAGTCCCAAAGACTGTTCTATACATCTGTGTCTCTTTTGCTGTCTCGTATACAGGGTTATCATTTGCATCTTTCTAAATTCCATATATATGCATTAGTATACTGTATTGGTGTTTTTCTTTCTGGCTTACTTCACTCTGTATAATAGGCTCCAGTTTCATCCACCTCATTAGAACTGATTCAAATGTATTCTTTTTAAAGGCTGAGTAATACTGCATTGTGTATATGTACAAAAGCTTTCTTATCCATTCGTCTGTAGATGGACATCTAGGTTGCTTCCATGTCCTGGCTATTATAAACAGTGCTGCAATGAACATTGGAGTCCATGTGTCTCTTTCAATTCTGGTTTCCTCGGTGTGTATGCCCAGGAGTGCGACTGCTGGATCATATGGCAGCTTTATTTCCAGTTTTTTGAGGAATCTCCACCCTGTTCTCCATAGTGGCTGTACTAGTTTGCATTCCCACCAACAGTGTAAGAGGGTTCCCTTTTCTCCACACCCTCTCCAGCATTTACTGCATGTAGACTTTTGGATAGCAGCCATTCTGACTGGTGTGAAATGGTATCTCATTGTGGTTTTGATTTGCATTTCTCCGATTATGAGGGATGTTGAGCATTTTTTCTGGGAAAACTGGTCAGCCACTTGTAAAAGAATGAAAGTAGAACACTTCCTAACACCATACACAAAAATAAACTCAAAATGGATTAGAGAGCTAAATGTAAGACCAGAAACTATAAAACTCCTAGAGGAGAACGTTGACAAAACACTCTCCGACATAAATCACAGCAGGATTCTCCAAGACCCACCTCCCAGAATATTGGAAATAAAAGCAAAAATAAACTAATGGGACCTAATTAAAATCAACAGCTTCTGCACAGCAAAGGAAACTGTAAGCAAGGTGAAAAGACAGCCTTCAGAATGGGAGAAAAAAATAGCAAATGAAGCAACTGATAAAGGATTAATCTCCAAAATATACAAGCAGCTCCTGCTGCTCAATTCCAGAAAAATAAATGACCCAATCAAAAAATGGGCCAAAGAACTAAACAGGCATTTCTCCAAAGAAGACATAAAGATGGCTAACAAACACATGAGAAAATGCTCACCATCCCTCATAATCAAAGAAATGCAAATCTGATCTCCTTTAGAGTGGACTGGTTGGATCTCCTTGCAGTTCAAGGGACTCTCAAGAGTTTTTTCCAGCACCACGGTTAAAAAGCATCAATTCTTCAGCGCTCAGATTTCTTCACAGTCCAACTCTCACATCCATACATTACCACCAGAAAAACCATAACCTTGACTAGACGGACCTTTGTTGAGAAAGTAATGTCTTTGCTTTTTAATATGGTATCTAGGTTGGTCATAACTTTCCTTCCAAGGAATAGGCGTCTTTTAATTTCATGGCTACAATCAGCATCTGCAGTGATTTTGGAGCCCAAAAAAATAAAGTCTGACACTGTTTCCACTGTTTCTCCATCTATTTCCCATGAAGTGATGGGACCAGATGCCATGATCTTAGTTTTCTAAATGTTGAGCTTCAAGCCAACCTTTTCACTCTCCTCTTTCACTTTCCTCAAGAGGCTCTTTAGTTCCTCTTCACTTTCTGCCATAAGTGTGGTGTCATCTGCATATCTGAGGTTATTGATATTTCTCCCAGCAATCTTAATTCCAGCTTGTGCTTCTTCCAGCCCAGCGTTCCTCATGAAGTACTCTGCATAGAAGTTAAATAAGCAGGGTGACAATATACAGCCTTGACGTACTCCTTTTCCTATTTGGAACCAGTCTGTTGTTCCATGTCCAGTTCTAACTGTTGCTTCCTGACCTGCATATAGGTTCCTCAAGAGGCAAGTCAGGTGGTCTGGTATTCCCATCTCTTTCAAAATTTTTCACAGTTTCTTGTGATCATAAGGGTGTAGTATTTTCTGGTTTTTAGAAAACTAACAAAGGAGGCAATATGTTATATGTTAATAATTAATTTCAGTTTTTATTTATATAATTCAGCACAAAGACTACATGGAATTGCCCAAGTTTTGAGATACCACTAAATTTTCCTTTTTTCAGTGTCTTCTCTAAGACTTTCCTGGTAACAGAAAATGTCTGGTCACTCTGCCCATGAAGGCTCCTTTTAACCATACCCTTTAATAATAAGTATCATGTGCATTGTATGTTTTATTTGTTATTATTTTTTTATTCATCCGAGTTGCAGATGTTTAAAATCCCAAATTCTTATCTTCAGTTTCGTTCTTTCCTTTCTTCTCTCCACAAGCCTGTATAGCTCAGTATTTTAGGTCACAAAGTAAGTACACTTCTGCTTAATTTTCATCCTTTACTTTCAGTCAAGACTCTTGTTTATCTTTTGTGTGCTTATGTTTACTCAGTCATGTCCCACTCTTTGCAACCCCATGGACTATTATAGCCCACCAGGCTCCTCTGTCCATGGGATTTCCCAGGGAAGAATGCTGGAGTGGCTTGCCGTTTCCTCCTCTAGAGAATCTTCCTGACCCAGGGGTCGAACCTGTGTCTCTTGCATCTCCTGTATTGGCCTGCAGATTCTTTACTACTTGAGCCACCTGGGTCTTATATCCTTCTAAAGCTATTGTTTATAACTTGAAAACCTTTCAAGGTATGGTGCCTGCATTGGTGGAAGGGCCATGGAAGGAGAGGAGTCATCATGCATATCATGGTTAGAGTTAGTTTCCCAAGGACAGTAATTCAGTCCTAGGGATATCCCTGCCAGTTGTTTATAGCACAAATATTTGTTGACCACACAGTGCCTTTGTATTAGGCTTCTCCAAAGGAACATAACCAGTAAATGTATACATCCTATTGGTTCTGCTTCTCCAGAGAACCCTAATGATAAATCACAGTGCTTATAATAAATAAACAAATAAATTTCAGAATTACATATCATAGTCCTTATAATACATATATATATTTCAATAAATAAGGTTTTATATATAATATATTTTTATCTTAACAACTATGATTTATTATATGGAATAAGTCTCAATATTTGGTGAAAGAAAAGACAAACTGGAGAGGAGAGATCTGGCGGTTTAGTTCTAGTTCCACTATGAAGGTCTGAAAACCTGGAAAGCTAAAAATGGAGTTCTGGTCCAAATGTCCACAGGCCTGAGACTCAGGAAGAACCAATATTTCAGTTTGACTCTTGAAGGCTGATAAAAAACCACTATCCCAATTTGAAGCCAGTCAGCCAGGAAGAATTTTCTTACTCAAAGAAGCATCAGCCTTTTATTTTTCTATTTAGGACTTCAGCTGATAGGGTGAGGCCCACTCATATTGGGGATGGCAATCACTTTATTCAATCTACAGTTGCAAGTGTTAATCTTATCCAAAAACACTCTCACTAACATAGACAGAATAATATTTGACCATATATCTGGGCATCCTATGGCCCAAACAAGTTGGCATATAAAATTAGCCATCACATAGCCGTAGTAAACTGATTTTAATTGACCCTAGCCATAAAAGAGAAAGTGAATTGTTATTCCATAATGGAAATAGGAACTAGTATGTCTGAGTGGAATAAAGGAGATCCCTTAATATCTATTAATATTATCATGCCCTGTGATTAAGGTCAATGGAAAACTATAACAATGCAATTTTGTCAGGATTACTAATGAATTGCAGGCAGACACTTTATCCTCTGAGCCACCAGGGAAGTCCAAAACCTTTAAAAATTGTGAATCACTATGTTGTACACCTGTAACTTATGTAATATTGTACATCTATGTCTAAATTTTTAAAAACTAACTTGAAAAATCTTTCTACAAGTCTTGCTTGCCAAGCTTGTTCGATCTGTGGTAGGTGCTTCCTTCTCAGGCTACTCAAAAATCCGGTGTTTACTATTGCTTTATCTAGGTTATTGCCATTGTAGCAACCTCAACTCAAATTAAAAATCTCCAGTGTTAGAGATTAGGCAGATTCTTAAAAGTGTGTCTGGAGACCATCTGCATGGAAATCATATGAAATGTTTGTTAAAAATTTCAATTCTGGGCCCCATCCTCAGTTCTGCCCAACTGGGCTCTGGGAGTACCATCCAGAGATTTGCCTTTAACAAGCTCTCACATGGTTTTATTATACCCTGAAGCTTAAGAACCACTGATTGAGAATGATTCTATAACTTGAAAAATATATACTTCAAAAAGAAAGGAAATAATTATTGGCCAATATTGTAAAACTCCATGGAAATGGATACTGAAATAACAAATCAGAATTCTGGGGTTTAGTGTAATTTCAGTTTTGCCACATCAAAATATGTTTAGTCATTTCCCATTATGGAACTCAACTTGCTAAATGTGTTAAAAGAGTAAGTCAAAGAAAATGTGTGAAACGAATTGCCAGTTTAGGGTCGATGCATGTTACAGGATGCTCGGGGCTGGTGTGAGGGGATGACCCAGAGGGAGGATAAAGGGAAAAGGGAGGTGGGAGGGGTTTCAGGAAGGGGAACTCATGTACACCCGGGGTGGATTCATGTCAATGTATGGCAAAACCAACCAATATAATATTGTAAAATAATTAGCCTCTGCAGACGAATGGATAAGAAAGCTTTGGTACATATACACAATGGAGTATTATTCAGCCATTAAAAAGAATACATTTGAATCAGTTCTAATGAGGTGGATGAAACTGGAGCCTATTATACAGAGTGAAGTAAGCCAGAAAGAAAAACACCAGTACAGTATACTAACGCATATATATGGAATTTAGAAAGATGCAAATGATAACCCTGTATACGAGACAGCAAAAGAGACACAGATGTATAGATCAGTCTTTGGGACTCTGTGGGAGAGGGTGAGGGTGGGATGATTTGGGAGAATGGCATTGAAACACGTATGTTGTCATATGTGAAATGAATCACTAGTTCAGGGTCAATGCATATTATAGGATGCTCGGGGCTGGCATGCGGGGATGACCCAGAGGGAGGATAAAGGGAAGAGGGAGGTGGGAGGTGGGTTCAGGAGGGGGAACTTATGTAAACCCGGGGCGAGTTCATGTCAATGTATGGCAAAACCAACCAATATAATATTGTAAAATAAAAAAAAAAAGAAAAAAGAAAAAAAAGAAAAATAAAAAAGAAAATGTGTTTCTATGCACCAGATTTTTTTTAAATATTATTTTTATTTTATTTTTAAATTAATTTCTTTATTTTAATTGGAAGATAATTACTTTACAATATTGTAATAGTTTTTGTCATACATCAACATGAATCGGCCATAGGTATAACATGTGTCCCTCCCATCCTGAACTTCCCTCACACCTCCCTCCTCACCCTATCCCTCTAGGTCACCCCAGTATATATTTTATCTCATCTGTTCCTTCCTCAAAACATCCTGTGAGCTAGGTACCATTTTACAGATGTGAAAACTGACTCTCAGGGACATGGAGTAACTTTCCCGAGGTTGCATAATCTAATGAGTGGCAGAAATATGTTTCAAATATAGGTGGGCCTGACTCCAAAGCCAGTCTTCCCTCCACTATGCACGGCTGCCTTTTAAACTTGAACTTGAAATGGTTTAATTTGGTCTCGTCCACGTCATAACATTCTGTGCTGTTATGCAATAGTTCTGTGACTAATGTTGATACAATTCAGATAATAATGTACTTATTAGTTTTACTATAAATATGAATTTTATATTAGATAATTTTAAAGATTAAGTTAATCAAAAAACTATGAAATAGTGGTCAAATCACCAGTCAAATAAGGCAGCAAGTAATGGGTGAGTAAAGTACTGATGACCATAAACCAAGTTTACCTAAGCAATTAGCTATTTTTGCCTTTGCTTATCTCAGAAACTGATGTTTGGCAAGCAAATTAAACTACTTCTTTTGAATACTCAATACAATTCATATTCACTTTTAGTATAGTCCATCTTAAGTGATAGATATTTTCATTTCCTCTAATAATAACTTATATAGATGCTTCACCCTCAAGGAAGTGGAACCCAACACTTCCATTCCTCTAGTATGGGCTGTGCATAGTCATTTCCTGATGTCAATATGGAAAGGGTCAAAAAAGCTCACCTTTATAGTGAATATGCTGAGCAGCACTACCTCACTAGGTGATCATGGTTAGCATTATCACTGACACGTTGTGTTGATGGTGTATGCTCTTGCTGTGTGATGGGAATGGTACTTTACCTATGTGAACTTCCTCCCCCAAATCCATAACCCTAATCTAATAATGAGAAAAGCATCAGACAAATCCCAGTTGAGAGATATTCTACAAAATATCTGACAGGTACTCCATAAAGCGCTCAAGTTCATTCAAAATAAGGAAAATCTGAGATTCTGTCACAGACAAGAAGTGCCTGAGGGGACATGATAACTAAATGTAATATGATACCCTGGATGGAATCCTGGTATGGAAAAAGACATTAGGCAAAAACTAAGAAAATATAAAGTGAGGACTTTAGTTATATCAGTATTGGTTCAATGACTGTAACAGCTGTACCATACTAATATAAGATATTGATAATAAAGAAAATTTGTTGCAGGGAATGTGGTAACTCTCTGTACTAGTCTGTCATAATTTTTCTGTAAATCTAAAACAATTCTAAAAGACTCATTTAAAAATTCAGCTGGCCAAAGCAAAAAGGAGTTGCTGTATGATTCAGCAATCCCACTCCTGGGCATATACCAAGACAAAACTATAATTCAAAAAGATACATGCACCCCTATATTCATAGCAGCACTATTCACAATAGCCAAATCATGGAAATAACCTAAACACCTATTGACAGATGAATGGATAAGGAAAATGTGATATGTAAATATATATAATGGAATACTACTTAGCCATAAAAGAGAATGACATAATGCCATTTGCAGCAACATGGATGGACTTAGAGATTGTTATACTAAGTGAAAGTGAAGTAAGTCAGAAAGAGAAAGACAAATGCTATATGATATCACTTATATGTGAAATCTAAAATATGACACAAATGAACTCATCCCTGAAACAGAAACAGACTCAAAGACATAGAGAAGAGATTTGTGATTGCCAAGGGTGAGTGAGGGGAAAGGATGGAGTGAGAGTTTGGTGTTAGCAGATGTAAGTGATTATATATGAAATGGGTAAACAACAAGATCCTACTGTATAGCACAGGGAACTGTATTCAATACTCTCTGATAAACCATCATTCTGCTGCTGCTGCTGCTAAGTCACTTCAGTCATGTCCGACTCTGTGAGGCCCCATAGATGGCAGCCCATCAGGCTTCCCCGTCCCTGGGATTCTCCAGGGAAGAACACTGGAGTGGGTTGCCATTTCCTTCTCCAATGCATGAAAGTGAAAAGTGAAAATGAAGTCACTCAGTCATGTCTGACTCTTCCCGACCCCATGGACTGCAGCCTACCAGGATCCTCTGCCCAAGGGATTTTCCAGGCAAGAGTACTGGAGTGGGTTGCCATTGCCTTCTCCGGATAAACCATCATGGAAAAGAATAATTAAAAAAAAAAGACATATATATATATATATATATTCCCTATATAGATAGATAGACAGATAGATAGATAGATACACACACACATACACACATATATGGGCTTCCCTGGGGCTCAGATAGTGAAGAATTGGCCTGCAATTCAGGAGACCTGGGTTCGATCCCTGGGTCAGGAAGGTGCCCTGGAGAAGGGAATGGCAATTCACTCCACTATTCTTGCCTGGAGAATCCCATGGACAGAGGAACCTGGCAGGCTACAGTCCATAGAGTCACAAAGAATCAGACACAACAGAAGTGACTTAGCATGCATGCATATATATATATATCCAAATCACTTTTCTGTATGGCAGAAATTAAGACAATATTATAAATCAACTGTACTTAAATAAAAAATTTAGTTGACCATAAAGTTTTTAGAAAATAGACTAAGGTTACTCATACTACATCAGTTGTATGCCATAGAGTCATTAGCATGAAGAGAATGGTTTGTCTAGAACCTTAGTAAGCAGTTCTTAATTTGAGCTGCCATCAAGAAATTGAAGAAGCATAATACTGTAATTCCTAACTTCTGATAATTTTAACTCAACTAAAAACGAACTTCTGGTAATAATTAAGCAGCCTGTCAGTTCTCTCAACTTTTCATTGTGAGCAATTCCAAGTGCACATCAAATCCAGACCATATGCGTTGCTCGTAATTTCTTCTCCTAGACACATAGTGCTGAATGCAGTTTAAGTGTGCTACATCCAGTGACCTTGTGTATGTTGTAGCTATCTCACTCTGGCTAGCCATAGGAAAGCATTTCTACTTAAAAAAAATGATGAAAAAGTTATTCAAAATCTTCTAGGAAAACATCATCTCTGTGATACATTGTTGTGTAGAATTCTTAGATTTGGAGTATGTGAGTGGATCCAATGTTGCTTTTTGTGAAAAGCCTTGGTCCCACCATCATATATTCCTATAGCCTTTTTTCTGAGATGAAAAGATATGATCCTACAAATAGGCTAGAAGACAAATCAGATACTTCTGTTTTCAGAACAAAGCATTAAATAATTCATAAAATTCTCCTATTTAAATACACCTATTTTAACCAAATTGTTAAGCAGTGGAAGTTGTAGTGAATTCTGACAGACTACTCTCAGCTCTCCAGAGATTGATTGTACCTCCATTTATATTATGAGGTAGTTGGATTAAGATAGGTCAAGTCCTCAGAACAGTGTCTGACATATTATAAATGCTAAATGAGTGTTCACCATTACCAGTGTTGTTGGTATGAATATACCTTAAGCATATTGATTGCACATACAGGAGAAATAACTGTCATTAGTTACAAGTAATTGTTCCTTTTGGGAGAGAGTGCTGGGGTTAGACCTCATTCTCAGTGATCTTGAAGGGTAAATGGGAGGTGACTAATGGCAGGAATTTCAAAAGATGATTCCATAAAACAAATGTCATGACATTGATCCTCATGATTAAGAATCTCTGATTAAGTAATTTTTAACATAATTAGCCCCAAAATTTCAGGAATCACTTTCCTTTTGAGAATGAGTCATAACAATAAACCTTCTCAAGACAGTTTCCAGGAGTGTCTCCTGTATTATTTCATTGAATCATCACAACAAACCTATGCAGACAGTAGGAAACCAATATAGAGCAAAATGTTGGTGCAGTTGTGTGAAATATATTCAATTCAGTTCAGTTCAGTTGCTTAGTCATGTCTGACTCTTTGCGACCCCATGGACTGCAGCACATTATGCTTCACTGTACATTACCAACCCAAGGAGCTTGGTCAAGTTCATGTCCATCGAGTCAGTAATGTCATGCAACCATCTCATCTTCTGTTGTCCCCTTCTCCTCCCTCCTTCAATCTTTCCCAGCATCAGGGTCTTTTCCAGTGACTCAGTTCTTTGCATTGGGTGGCCAAAATATTGTAGCTTCAGCATCAGTTCTTCCAATGAATATTCATGACTGATATCCTTTAGGATTGATTGGTTTCATTTCCTTGTAGTCCAAGGGCCTCTCAAAAGTCTTCTCCAGCACCACAGTTCAAAAGCATCAATCCTTCAGCACTCAGCTTTCTTTACTTTTTTAAATTTTTTATAATTTATCTATTTTTTAGTGTCTTTTTAAATTTTAATTAATTTTTTTTATTGGAGGCAAATTACTTTACATTAATATATTGGTTGGTTTTGCCATACATTGACACTAATCTGCCCCAGGTGTACATGTGTTTCCCCTCTTGAACCCCCCTCCCACCTCCCTCTTATGAATCAGCTTTCTTTATAATCCAACTCTCACATCTATACATGACTACTGGAAAAACCATAGCTTTGACTAGATGGACTTTGTCAGCAAAGTAGCGTCACTGCTTTTTAATAAACTGTCTAGGTTGGTCATAGCTTTTCTTCCAAGGAGCAAGTGTCTTTTAATTTCATGGCAGCAGTCACCATCTGCAGTGATTTTGGAGCCCAAGAAAATAAAATCTGTCACTGTTTCCATTGTTTCCCATCTATTTGCCATGAAGTGATGAGACTGGATGCCATAATCTTAGTTTTTTGAATGTTGAGTTTTAAGCCCACTTTTTCACTCTCCTCTTTCACTTTCATCAAGAGGTTTTTAGTTTCTCTTCACTTTCTGCCATATGGCTGGCATCATCTGCATATCTGAGGTTATTAATATTTCTCCCGGAAGTCTTGATTCCAGCTTGTGCTTCATTCAGTCCAACATTTTGCATGAGGTACTCTGCATATAAGTTTAGTAAGCAAGGTGACAATATACAGTCTTGACATACTCCTTTCCCAATTTGAAACCAGTACTTTGTTACATGTCCGGTTCTCCCTGTTGCTTTTTTACCTGTATACAGATTTCTCAGGAGGCAGGTAAGATGGTCTGGTATTCCCATGTCTTTAAAATTTTTCTACAGTTTGTTGTGATTCACACAACAAAGGCTTTGGCATAGCCAATAAAACAGATGCTTTTCTGGAATGGTCTTGCTTTTTCTATGATCCAACAGGTGTTGGCCATTTGATCTCTGGTTTCTCTGCCTTTTCTAAATCCAGCTTGAGCATCTGGAAGTTCTTGGTGAAATATATTTCCTGTGTTATAATTTCTGCCTTCACATTTAGTGAAAATTTAAGACTAGGAATCATTTTTTTCCCTTACATGTTATGCAAGCATTTTGTGACAAGTCGTTACTTGAAAATAATATGCTGGTTCTGAATGTAATCCAGTTGAAGTCCTGAGATTTTTTTTATTTTTTTTCTTTTTATTTTTTTATTTTATTTTATTTTTTTTTAATACAGTTAAAAGTATTTTTATTAAAAAACCACACTTGCAAAGAAATGAACAGAGGAAAATTTATGCGTCGAACCTGGACTGGTCACTTATGATAATATACATGCTACAATTCCATTCTCCCCAATCATTCCACCTTCACCCTCTCCCACAGAGTCCCAAAGACTGTTCTAAATGCCTATGTCTCTTTTGCAGTCTCTTATACAGGGTTCAGGTTACCATTTTTCTAAATTCCATATATATGCGTTAATATACAGTATTGATGTTCTTCTTTCTGGCTTACTTCACTCTGTATAATTGGCTCCAATTTCATCCACCTCATTAAAACTGATTCAAATGCATTCTTTTTGATGGCTGAGAAATACTCCATTGTGTATATGTACCAAAGCTTTCTTATCCATTCATCTGCAGATGGACATCTAGGTTGCTTCCATGTCCTGGCTATTATAAACAGTGCTGCAATGAACATTGGAGTACATGTGTCTCTTTCAATTCTGGTTTCCTCGGTGTGTATGCCCAGGAGTGCGATCGCTGGATCATATGGCAGTTCTATTTCCAGTTTTCTGAGGAATCTCCACACTGTTCTCCATAGTGGCTGTACTAGTTTGCATTCCCACCAACAGT
This sequence comes from Moschus berezovskii, assembly GCF_049115385.1. Lineage (NCBI taxonomy): Eukaryota > Metazoa > Chordata > Mammalia > Artiodactyla > Moschidae > Moschus > Moschus berezovskii. The sequence goes on along the minus strand of NC_142488.1, from coordinate 83,864,201 downwards.
GTAAGAGGGTTCCCTTCTCTCCACACCCTCTCCAGCATTTATTGCATGTAGACTTTTGGATAGCAGCCATTCTGACTGGTGTGAAATGGTATCTCATTGTGGTTTTGATTGGCATTTCTCTGATGATGAGGGATGTTGAGCATTTTTTCATGTGTTTGTTAGCCATCTTTATGTCTTCTTTGGAGAAATGTCTGTTTAGTTCTTTGGCCCATTGTTTGATTGTGTCACTTAGTTTTCTGGAATTAAGCTGCAGGAGCTGCTTGTATAATTTGGAGATTAATCCTTTATCAGTTGCTTCATTTGCTATTATTTTCTCCCATTCTGAAGGCTGTCTTTTCACCTTGCTTATAGTTTCCTTTGCTGTGCAGAAGCTTTTGATTTTAATTAGGTCCCATTTGTTTATTTTTGCTTTTATTTCCAATATTCTGGGAGGTGGGTCTTGGAGGATCCTGCTGTGATCCATGTCGGAGAGTGTTTTGCCTACGTTCTCCTCTAGGAGTTTTATAGTTTCTGGTCTTACATTTAGATCTTTAATCCATTTTGAGTTTATTTTGGTGTATTGTGTTAGGAAGTGTTCTAGTTTCATGCTTTTACAAGTGGCTGACCAGCTTTCCCAGCACCACCTGTTAAAGAGACTGTCTTTTCTCCATTTTATATTCTTGCCTCCTTTGTCGAAGATAAGGTGTCCATAGGAGCGTGGGTTTATCTCTGGGCTTTCTATTTTGTTCCATTGATCTATATTTCTGTCTTTATGCCAGTACCATACTGTCTTGATGATTGTGGCTTTGTAATAGAGCCTGAAGTCCGGCAGGTTAATTCCCCCAGTTCCATTCTTCTTCCTCAAAATTGCTTTGGCTATTCGAGGTTTTTTGTATTTCCATACAAATTGTGAGATTATTTGTTCTAGTTCTGTGAAAAATATTGTTGGTAGCTTGATAGGGATTGCATTGAATGTATAAATTACTTTGGGTAGTATACTCATTTTTACAATATTTATTCTTCCAATCCACGAACACGGTATATTTCTCCATCTATTCGTGTCCTCTTTGATTACTTTCACTAGTGTTTTATAGTTTTCTATGTACAAGTCTTTTGTTTCCTTACTGAGATTTTTTTAAATATATTTCTGAATGCTTAATTTTCATTGTTTCACTGTTTATTAGAACATTTTTTTACAATTGTGAGTAAAAGTGATTATCCTGTAATAAAAATGTCATAATTTACCATGTTTTAGGTCAAAAGCCAAAGCCCAGACCTTCAAAGGCATAGTGAAGCAGAACTGAATGTATCAGATAATATTTATCAAGTAATGCAGAATCCTTTATACTCACCTTCATACTTATTTGCTGTATTGGGATAAATAATTGATTTAATCTTCTGCTTTACCTCCCCTGAGGAAATATCAGTTCCCAAATACCTTTATTTGCCCCAAATGTGTAGTATCTAGCAGGTTCTCTGGCTAAATTTAAGTGCTCAGTATTTGTCTCATGTGTTAGATTGTATCAGCCCATGATGACTTGAACCACAAATTGTGAAGAAGAGGTTCTTAATCCGAAAGAATATGTTAATCATTTCCCTTGAAATTGTAAATTTTTGTTACATCTGCAGTGCCTGGAGAAGATCTATAGATTTCATTAGATCCTTCAAAGTGATTTTCTATTAAAATTTTGTTAAGAAGAATAAGAAACAGCACAATAGATCTAATCCCACGTCATCTCCATTTTATACTGATACATACCAGGTAGTTAGAAGGAAACCAGTGCTATCTGGGTAATATCTTTTAGTGTTAAATAACTTATTGTTTCTTTCTAGTCTATATTCAGATATTGCCTTATGAAAGAAATCTCTCCTGACCAATCTTCATAAAACAATAACTGCTTTCATTCTCTTATTTTCACCCCAGTTTATTTTTTTAAAGAATATAGTAGCAACTGAAAATACATATTTGTTTGTGTCTCCAAATTGCCCCCTTTATTAGAATGTACAAGTTGCCCTAATAGAGACTGCATTGTTCATTCTCTTGTCTTTAGAGCCCAAAACTCTGTCTGGGGAAGTACCAGATGATCAATAAATATATATTGATGAATACATGGATTGATGCTTGGGAAAAAAACTGTCAACTCTTGAGACTCCAAATGTGTATGAAGCTTAATAAGTGACCAGTAAAACTTTTAGCTTTACTTTGCTAACGTTTGAGATGAGCACAATTATACAGCAGTTTGAACTTTCTTTGGCATTGCCCTTCTTTGGGATTGGTATGAAAACTGACCTTTTCCAGTCCTGTGGCTCTGCTGAGTTTTCCAAATTTGCTGACATATTGAGTGCAGCACTTACACAGCATCATCTTTTAGAATTTGAAATAGTTAAACTGGAATTCCATCACCTCCACTAGCTTTGTTAATAGTGATGCTTCCTCAGGTCCGCTTGACTTTGCATTCCAAGATGTTTGGCTCTAGGTGAGTGATCACACCATTGTTGTTATCTGGGTCATTAAGATCATTTTTGTACAGTTCTTCTGTGTATTATTGCCAGTTCTTCTTAGCATCTTCTGCTTCTGTTAGGTCCATACCATTTCTGTCCTTTCTTGTGCCCATCTTAGCATGAAATGTTCCCTTGCTATCTCTAATTTTTTTAAGAGATCTCTAGTCTTTCCCATTCTATTGTTTTCCTCCATTTGTTTGCATTGATCACTGAGGAATGATTTATCTCTCCTTGCTATTCTTTGGAACTCTGCATTCAGATGCTTATATCTTTCCTTTTCTCCTTTGCCTTTAGCTCCTCTTCTTTTCTCAGCTATCTGCAAGGCCTCCTCAAACAATCATTTTGCTTTTTTGCATTTCTTTTTCTTGGGGATGTTCTTGATCACTGCCTCCTGTACAGTGTCACAACCTCCATCTATAGTTCTTCAGTCACTCTGTCTATCAGATCTAATCCCTTGAATCTATCTGTCACTTCCACTGTATAATCATAAGGGCTATGATTTAGGTCATACCTGAATGGTCTAGTGGTTTTCCTTACTTTCTTCAATTTATGTCTAATTTTGGCAATAAGGAGTTCATGATCTGAGCCACAGTCAGCTCCTGGTCTTGTTTTTGCTGACTGTTTAGTACACAGTGTATAAAGCACAATTGCTTTCATCTCACACACTAGCAAAGTAATGCTCAAAATTCTACAAGCCAGGCTTCAGCAGTACATGAACAATGAACTTCCAGATGTTCAAGCTGTATTTAGAAAAGGCAGAGGAACCAGGGATCAAATTGCCAATATCTGTTGGATCACAAAAAATGCAAGAGAATTCCAGAAAAACAACTATTTCTGCTTTACTGATTATGCCAAAGTCTTTACTGTGTAGGTCACAACAAACTGTAACAAATTCTTAAAGTCCTGGGAATATCAGATCACCTTACCTGCCTCGTGAGAAATCTGTATGCAGGTCAAGAAACAACAGTTAGAACTGGACGCAGAACAACAGACTGGCTCCAAATTGGGAATGGAGTATATCAATGCTATAAATTGTCACCCTGCTTATTTAACTTATATGCAGAGAACATCATGAGAAATGCTGGACTGGATGAAGCACAAGCTGGAATCAAGATTGCTGGAAGAACTATCACTAACCTCAAATATGCAGATGACACCCCACTTATGGCAGAAAGTGAAGAGAAGCTAAAGAACGTCTTGATGAAAGTGAAAGAGGAGAGTAAAAAAGCTGTCTTAAAACTCAACATTCAAAAAACTAAGATCATGGAATCCAGTCCCATCATGTCATGGCAAATAGATGGGAAACAATGGAAACAGTGACAGACTTTATTTTCTTGGGCTCCAAAATCACTGTACATGGTGACTGCAGCCATGAAATTAAAAGATGCTTGCTCCTTGGAAGAAAAGATATGACCAACCTAGAAAGCATATTAAAAAGCAGAGACATTACTTTGCCAACAAAGGTCCATCTAGTCAAAGCTATGGTTTTTCCAGTAGTCATGTATGGATGTGAAATTTGGACTATAAAGAATGCTGAGAGCCCAAGTATTGATGCTTTTGAACTGTGGTGCTGGAGAAGACTCTTGAGAGTCCCTTGGACTGCAAGGAGTTGACACCAGTCCATCCTAAAGGCAATCAGTCTTAAATATTAATAGGAAGGACTGATGCTGTAGCTGAAGCTCCAATTTTGGCCACCCAATGCAAAGAACTGAGTCACTGGAGAAGACCCTGATGCTGGGAAAGATTGAAGGCGGGAGAAGGGGACCACAGAAGATGAAATGGTTGGATAGCATCACTGATTGGATAGATATGAATTTGAGCAAGTTCCTGGAGTTGGTGATGGACAGGGAAGCCTTGTCTGCTGCAGTCCATTGGGTCACAAAGAGTCAGACACGACTGAGTGACTAAACTGAACTGACCAGCAAAATATCATAATCCATCAAAAACAATGTCAGGAATAAGTATCATCTGTTTTGCAATGGGTTTAAAATGATTAAACAACATTAGGTTCTTTTTCACTGTAGATTTTGGTGTGGCTCATTGTGGGAGACCTTTTCAGGTCTTTCCAAGGTAAAAATATGCTTTAAAAATTAGAAGATGGAGAGGGTGTGGAGAGAAGGGAACCCTCTTACACTGTTGGTGGGAATGCAAACTAGTACAGCCACTATGGAGAACAGTGTGGAGATTCCTCAGAAAACTGGAAATAGAACTGCCATATGATCCAGCGATCGCACTCCTGGGCATACACACCGAGGAAACCAGAATTGAAAGAGTCACATGTACTCCAATGTTCATTGCAGCACTGTTTATAATAGCCAGGACATGGAAGCAACCTAGATGTCCATCTGCAGATGAATGGATAAGAAAGCTTTGGTACATATACACAATGGAGTATTTCTCAGCCATCAAAAAGAATGCATTTGAATCAGTTTTAATGAGGTGGATGAAATTGGAGCCAATTATACAGAGTGAAGTAAGCCAGAAAGAAGAACATCAATATCATATATTAACGCATATATATGGAATTTAGAAAAATGGTAACCTGAACCCTGTATAAGAGACTGCAAAAGAGACATAGGCATTTAGAACAGTCTTTGGGACTCTGTGGGAGAGGGTGAAGGTGGAATGATTGGAGAGAATGGAATTGTAGCATGTATATTATCATAAGTGACCAGTCCAGGTTCGACGCATAAATTTTCCTCTGTTCAAAAAAAAAAAAAAAAATTAGAAGAAAGTGACTTCAATGGAAATTCTTGTATTGATTTAGTAGCATCAGAAAAAATTCAGAATTGAACAGAAAGACATATCAAGAATATATGACTCAAAGAGCACTCTGATTTGAAGGGGTACATTACTGCCTGAATGTGATTCTTAGGCTGAAAATTATCTGTAGCAGGAATTTTGTAAAGTGCATTAAAGTAGAACAAACATTCAGAAATTTCACAGCAGAATGGATCTTGGCAGTTACTATGGCTAGAAATATAAGTGAAGAGCATACTACAAGTATAAATTCTGAATCACTACATATCAGAAAAAGTATAAGACAATATGAAGTACATAAGCCTAAATTTAACAGAAAATATAGAGTCTATATGATGAGAACTACAAAACTTTTTTCAGAAAAACATAATACAAATTTAAGAAATGATAAACCTTATTCTCACTGCAGTTTTATTAGATTATTATATTATATTATTAGACTGCATTGTTAGATGCCTTAACATTTAGAATTGTTTTGTTTTCTTGTTGAATAAAACCCCTTTATCACTGCAAAATGAACTTCTTCATCCTTAGTAATCTTTGCTCTGGAATGGACTCAGACTCTCCAGTTTTATTTTAATTCATGTTAGCAAGACATATTTTTTCCCATTCTTTCGTGCTTATTTGTGTGTTAATACATAGTGTGATTTTTTTTTTTTTTTGCTGGGAGAATATAGTTGGGTCTTGCTTTTATCCAATATGAAAATGTCTGCCTTTTAAGTGGATGTTTAGACAATTTGTGTGTGTTAGTCACTCAGTCATGTCCGACTCTTTGTGACCCCATGGACTGTAGCCCACCAGGCTCCTCTGTCCATGGAATTCTCCAGTCAAGAATACTGGAGTGGGTTGCCATTTTTTTCTCCAGATTAGACAATTTACAGTCAATGCAATTATTGACATATGTTTAAATTGATCATCTTATTATTTATTCTGAATTTATTTAGTGTCTTTCTGCCTTTTTTCAGCTAATTAGTTTTCTTTTATGATTTATTTTATCTTCTTGTTGGCTTATTAGCTGAAACTTTTTGTTTTATTACTTTACTGGTTGCCTCTGGATTGATAGTGTTTACATTTTTAACTTGTCACAGCCAAGTTTCAAATGATATACCACTTAGCAAATACAGTTATGTATAGAATATGTAAGAATTTTTATAATTTGTAACCATTTTTAGTCAGTCAGTTAACTTTGGAAGAGATTTAAACAATAAGGATTAAAAAAAATCCTTACAATCTACCCAAGTTGTTGCCATTTCTAGTATTCTCTTTTTCTTTGTATAGACTAAGATTTTCATCTGGTATATTTCCCTTCTTCCTGAAGGATTCCCTCTGATATTTCTTATAGTATGGGTCTGCTGCATCTAAATTCTTTCAGCCTTTATATGTCTGAAGTAGACTTTACTTCACCTTTATTTTTGCAAGATAAATTCCTGGAATACAGAATTCTAGGTTGATTTTTTTTTCTGCCTTTTAAAATTTTAAAGATGTAGTTCCACTGTCTTTTTTCTCACTTGCATTGTTTCTAGAAAGAAATTGTCCATCATTCGACTGCTTTTGACATTTACATGTTGTTTTGAGTAATTTATTTATTACATGCCATGTTGTGGCTTTCTTCATGTGTTTATGCTCTTGGTACATTGTGCTTTCTGCATCTATAGAATTATGAAAAAGTTAAAGTGTTAGTCACTCAGTGGTATCTGACTCTTTGTGACCACATGGAATGTAGCCTGCCTGATTCCTCTGTCCATTGAATTCTCCATGCAAGAATACTGGAGTGGATAGCCATTCCATTCCCTAGGGGATCTTCCCAACCCAGGGATTGAACCCTGGTCTCCTGCATTGTAGGAAGATCGTTTTCCATCTGAGCAACCATATAGTTTTCACCAAATATGGGAAATTTGTAGTCATTATTTCTTCAAATATTTTTGTCTCCCCTTTGACAGCTCCATTACATATATATTATACTGCTTTAACATGTTCTACAAATCGCTGATTGTTTATTATTCTTTTATTAAAATTCTATTTTCCCTCTGTTTCAATTTAGATAATTTTTATTGCTATATCTTCAAGTTTGTCACTTTTGTCTATATCTAACCAGCCATGTATTAATCTAATATATTTATTATATCAAATATTATAGTTTTCATCACTAGAAATCTAATTTGGGTCTGTTAAAATATCTTCTATGTTTCTATTAAATTTTGAACATGTGGTATGCAGTTATAATAATTATTTTAAAGTCCTTATCTACTAATTCTAACACCTGTATCAGTTCTGGTTTGCTTTCAATGAACTAATTTTTGTTTTCATTATTGGTTTTATTTTATTGTTTCTTTTCATACCTGGTAATATTTGAATGGATGTCAGATATTATCCATTTTATCTTTTTGTATGCTAGATATTTTTGCATTCCTATAAATGTTCAAGCAGGTTTTAGAAAAGGCAGAGGCACCAGAGATCAAATTGCCAACATCCGCTGGATCATGGAGAAAGCAAGAGAGTTTCAGAAAAACATCTATTTCTGCTTCATTGACTATGCCAAAGCCTTTGACTGTGTGGATCACAATAAACTGTGGAACATTCTGAAAGAGATGGGAATCCCAGACCACCTCACCTGCCTCTTGAGAAACCTGTATGGAGGTCAGGAAGCAACAGTCAGAACTGTACATGGAACAACAGACTGGTTCCAAATAGGAAAAGGAGTACGTCAAGGCTGTATATTGTCACCCTGCTTATTTAACTTATATGCAGAGTACATCATGAGGAATGCTGGGCTGGAAGAAGCACAAGCTGGAATCAAGATTGCTGGGAGAAATATCAATAACCTCAGATATGCAGATGAAACTACCCTTATGGCAGAAAGTGAAGAGGAACTCAAAAGCCTCTTGATGACAGTGAAAGAGGAGAGTGAAAAGGATGGCTTGAAGCTCAACATTCAGAAAACAAAGATCATGGCATCTGGTCCCATCACTTCATGGGAAATAGATGGAGAAACAGTGGAAACAGTGTCAGACTTTATTTTTTTGGGCTCCAAAATCACTGCAGATGCTGATTGCAGCCATGAAATTAATAGACGCTTACTCCTTGGAAGGAAAGTTATGATCAACCGTGATAATATATTAAAAAGCAGAGACATTACTTTGCCAACCAAGGTCCGTCTAGTCAAGGCAACGGTTTTTCCCGTGGTCAGGTATGGATGTGAGAGTTGGACTGTGAAGAAAGCTGATTGCCGAAGAATGGATGCTTTTGAACTGTGGTGTTGGAGAAGACTCTTGAGAGTCCCTTATACTGCAAGGAGATCCAACCAGTCCATTCTAAAGGAGATCAACCGTGGATGTTCATTGGAGGGACTGATGCTAAAGCTGAAACTGCAATACTTTGGCCATCTCATGCAACGAGTTGACTCACTGGAAAAGACTCTGATGTTGGGAAAGGTTGGGGGCGGGAGGAGAAGGGGCCGACCAAGAATGAGATGGCTGGATGGCATCACCGACTCTGTGGACATGAGTTTGAGTGTACTCCGGGAGTTGGTGATGGACAGGGAGGCCTGGCGTGCTGTGATTCATGGGGTCGCGGAGAGTCGGACACGACTGAGCGACTGAACTGAACTGAACTGAACTGAACTGATAAATGTTCTTAAGCTTTGTTGTGGATAGCAGTTAAGAAAATTGGAAACAATTTGATCTTTGGGGCATGTGCTTTTAAGATTTTTCAGTCAGGACAAGAGTAATATTCAGTCTGGGGCTAATTATTCCACACTACTGAGGAATAGTACTTACTACGATTCTCAACACACCATGCATCATGAGGTTTTCCTGTCTGGCTGGTAGCTGCAGGCTCTATTCTCAGCCCTGTGTGAGTACAGTATACCATTACTCCAAATCCTTTATGGTGGTGCTCTTCCTATTCTTGTGTTGTTTTCTAACACACTGATCAATAGCCACTGAATATTTGAGCAAGATATTTTATGGATCTCTGAATTTTTCTCTCTGTGCAGTGCTCTCATCTCTATTGCTCTGTTCTGCAAATTCAAGCTGCTTGGATCCCTCCAGACTCTCAGCTCTGTGTTGTCAACTTACAGAATTTGTCAGTCTTCCCCTGTGTTCTCCCTCCATGTTGAAATCTGGAACACTCTCAAATAGAGTAATCTTGAGAAGTCATAAACCTTCATTAGTTTAATTTCTACCTCACAAGAATTACTACATTTCATTATAAGGATTATTATATTTCATTGTCCATATACGGTGTCCTGAAAAATAATGTTTCACATATTTTTGTAATTTTTTTCCCACAGCTGCTTCAAGTGGACGAGTATATCCAGTCTTTGTTAGTCCATGTTGGTTGAAAGCAAGCATCTGAGTCCTTTTGTTTCCCTTTGCAATGACTATTGGATTAAATGCTTATTTTATTGATTGTTTTTTCTCATTAAAAGTGAACATTAAGGCTATGTATTTGCTTCTGTATATAATTTTCATTAAATCTCAATTTATTTTTGTGTTTTATTATTTTATTTGAGATTATTTTTCAGATATTGATATTTGATGGGTCTTTAAATATTCTTAGTTTTATTGATTTTTGATCAAATAATATAACTTGAATTTATTCTCTTCGATTTTTTAGTTACTCTTTGTTGTTTAATGTAAGATCAAGTCTTCTTAGCATATCTGAATCTTTACACTGAGTATACACATTAGTTTTGTTAACCTAGTCAAGTCCAAGTTGAAAATTACTGTGTATATATTTTTATTTAATACTTGATCTTCAGAGCCTCTCTACATCTTGTAATAAATAAGTTTCTGAACCTCCTCATGGAAATTGTTCCCCCATTCCTCACATAAATAATAACTTCGTCCATTATAGGGCAAGTGATTTATATATGATTACCTCATTCAAAGCTCTGATTGGCTTACTATGCAATCCCCCAAGGGGAGCCGGACATCGCTGTGCTCAACAGCAGGATCTACGTGCTGGGCGGCCGCTCACACAACCGCGGCAGCCGCACGGGCTATGTGCATATTTACGACATGGGCAAGTATCGCTGGGACGAGGGACTGCAGCTGGACAATACCATCTCAGGCCTGGCAGCCTGCATGCTCACCCTGCCGCGGTCCCTGCTGCTCAAGCCGCCTCGGGGGACCCCTGACCGCAGCCAGGCTGACCCAGACTTCACCTCCGAGGTAATGAGTGTGTATGACTGGGAGGAGTTCGGTAACTCCAGCAAGGACTAGGGTCCCCGGGGTGGGCGGGGGTGGGAGATCCCAGGCATGCTGCACGCCGCCCGTTGGCAGGTGGGCAGGTGGGCAGGTGTTTGGGGGGCTTGCCGACCTGTGGCAGGAACCCTTTGGGAAGGGCTTGGTTCCCTGAAGGTCCCCAGGCCCTCTCCTTCTCAGCAGGCATGGCTGGGGACTGGTGCACCCCAATTGGAAGCAGTACAATTTCTACCACAAAGGACTTTGTTATTCCCTTTGAGAGCATGAGACAATAATATGAGGCTTGCAGTTGCTAAAGCAATTATATAGCTATAAGGCAGGAGTCTGGATTTGACAGATACAGAAATTTCCCTAAAGAACCTGAGCATCAAAAACACTAAGAATCAAGTTTTGCCTGAAGCTAGCCCAACTCTGTTTTCATTAATTAGAAACAATAGATTTCTTTCTTTCCCTTTTTTCCCCTAATTATATTTTATTTTTCTTGTTGTTGTTACTTGTAACCAAAGTATACAGATATAGATCTTGACTGATGTTTTCAATCAATATGATCATGTTCAGAGTGGGCAAAACAGGTGAGCAGTACCTATTACAGAAGAATTATAGCTTCCTGGGGTTTGCAATATATTACATGTGCTCTAATACTTATGCATTTTATAAATAACACAATTCCTTCAGGCCCTGGTTCAGTCTTTTGCCTTCTTTTCAAATGACACAAAAGCTTTATTTGGTTTCTAAAACCATTAGCAGAAAAGAAACTGCAAATGAGGAAAGGGAAATGCTATTATAGGCAGGTTTTCTGATGACAGGAAAATCATAGAGAATTTTCTTATATTCAAGAGGAGATGAACAAAATGAACAAATCATAGTAGTTTGATGGGGGCAAAAACTCCTGCTACATATACCTTGAATTCATTAAGGCGATCCTTAATCATCAGGAAAAGTAAAATTGTATTTATAATCTTCTAATAAACTGTGGAACATTCTGAAAGAGATGGGAATACAAGACCACCTGACCTGCCTCTTGAAAAACCTATATGCAGGTCAGGAAGCAGCAGTTAGAACCGGACATGGAACAACAGACTGGTTCCAAATAGGAAAAGGAGTACGTCAAGGCTCTATATTGTCATCCTGCTTATTTAACTTATATGCAGAGTACATCATGAGAAACGCTGGGCTGGAAGAAGCACAAGCTGGAATCAAGATTGCTGGGAGAAATATCAATAACCTCAGATATGCAGATGACACCACCCTTATGGCAGAAAGTGAAGAGGAACTCAAAAGCCTCTTGATGAAAGTGAAAGAGGAGAGTGAAAAGGTTGGCTTGAAGCTCAACATTCAGAAAACTAAGATCATGGCATCTGGTCCCATCACTTCATGGGAAATAGACAGAGAAACAGTGGAAACAGTGTCAGACTATTTGGGGGGGGGGGCTTAAAAATCACTGCAGATGGTGATTGCAGCCATGAAATTAAAAGACGCCTACTCCTTGGAAGGAAAGTTATGACCAACCTAGATAGCATACTAAAAAGCAGAGACATTACTTTGCCAACCAAGGTCCGTCTAGTCAAGGCTATGGTTTTTCCCGTGGTCATGTATGGATGTGAGATTTGGACTGTGAAGAAAGCTGATCGCCGAAGAACTGATGCTTTTGAACTGTGGTGCTGGAGAAGACTCTTGAGAGTCCCTTGGACTGCAAGGAGATCCAACCGGTCCATTCTAAAGGAGATCAGTCCTGGGTGTTCATTGGAAGGACTGATGCTAAAGCTGAAACTCCAATACTTTGGCCCCTCATGCCAAGATTTACTCACTAGAAAAGACTCTGAGGCTGGGAGGGATTGGGGGCAGGAGGAAAATGGGACGACAGTGAATGAGATGGTTGGATGGCATCACCGACTTGAGGGACATGAGTTTGAGTGAACTCCGGGAGTTGGTGATGGACAGGGAGGCCTGGCGTGCTGTGATTCATGGGGTCGCAATGAATCAGACCTGACTGAGCGACTGAACTGACTAACTGAAGAGAAAATTATCTGGGATAAAAGATAACCATTTCTATTTTCTTTTATCTTCTTAGGTTTGTTTGTTTCTCCCATGTAAAAGGTTGTATTCTTTCCCAAAGAGCTAACCTCGAAGAAAGAAGTTGCTGATATCAGTTATAGTTTCAAGTATCATTCAGGTACTTGGTATTTCTAACATAAGATCAGGCTCAATGGTAAAGAAACATTTGAAATCTAAGTTGTAAAAAGCATGTGCATATGTTTAAATGATTAAATGGAAGTTAATATTTCAGTGACAAAACTGTCTTAGAATGCCCATCAAATGTTTAAAGAGAGGGACATAGGCAAATTGAGTTTCTATTTAATCTCTTAAGGACAGAATCGATTACACTATTTTACTGCAGTATCTGTCCAAAATGATGGTAAACTCCTTAATCAAATAATCATTTTTATTTTAACAGTGACCTATAAAGAGAATCCTATTGATGCAATGTTTTTTCATTTTTTATTTTTTGGTAATTAATTTATTTTTTATTGGAGGCAAATTATTTTACAATATTATATTGGTTGATTTTGCCATACATTGACATGAATTCGCCCCGGGTTTACATAAGTTCCCCCTCCTGAACCCCCCTCCCACCTCCCTCCTCCCTTTATCCTCCCTCTGGGTCATCCCCATATGCCAGCCCCGAGCATCCTATAACATGCATTGACCCTGAACTCGTGATTCGTTTCACATATGACAACATACGTGTTTCAGTGCCATTCTTCACCACATAGATCTGGTTTATATATCCATGTTTGAAAGAACTGTCAATTTTCACAAGAAGTTGGATGGCTTTGTTTTACTCTTTGTTCATGTTGGATCAGGGTAGTTGTTTTCTCATTTTTTTTTTTTTTCATGGGATTTTTTCTAAAGAACCTAAGGAGACGTGAAGCAAGTCATTCAATTATTTTGATGCTTCAGTAGTATGAAGATACTGATGAAGTCACTCACAAAGTTGTTTGTTCCTTAGGTTGATCTGTTTGTTTGGCTCTGTGTAAATAATTGTGAAACCGTTATTTTAAAACAAAAATTCCAGTTTGCTTTAATTCAGTGTCATATTGAGATGTGACCTCATCTAAATTTTGACCTCTATATTCTGAGTCATGTTATGAAATACAAGGCATAAGTTGTAGGTATGGCTAGTGCATTGTTTCAATTAGCAGATACTTCAAAGATAAGAATCTGTGTCATTTTCCATTGTGGAAGTGTTTTTTCTTTTTTTTGTCTTTTTATTTTTATCTATTTATTTATTTTTTAAATGGAGTAACTTTGATTTTACGAGCAGCAAGCAAAGTACAGAAGCAAAAATGCATTACAGGAGCATTAAGTTCTACATTAGGTCACAGCGTCTAATCTGAAATCACACCCATAATATCATTTTTCAGGATATCTGGGAAATAGTTATTGCCCAGGATGTCTGAACCATAGCTACTCTATTTTGACTTTTAATTGTAAAAAAAAAAAAAAAATTTTTTTTAATAACCAAAGCAGATTTCACCATTATTGACGTCAGTGTTCTTCTAGGTATGAAAAGATGCAAGAATTGGAACTCATAAAAACTTTTTCTGAAAAGATTTAACTATCTGAAGGCCTGTTCTGCCAGTGTTTTTTTTTTTTTTTTTTTTTTCCAGAGCACAGAGTGCCTCATTCCTGGTATTCACTCTGAACTTCTTTCAGGGGGTGTTGAAGGTCAGCAGCTTGCAATGGTCATGATGTAATCTTTGTAAAGGCAGCTGGCAAGTACCAACTTCCAGTCAGCAGGGTCCCTTCATAGCCACATAACTGACCATGTGACACCATTTCATGGCCATTGTGTCCCGCAGTGCTGGGAAGGCTCATTCCCAGGTCTAGGGAAGTGATGGGCCACTCAGTGTGCTAAAATTGGACTAGGCCTTGCAAGTAGCAAAAGTCTCTGGACCACTGTCTTACTAGCCTCCTGGTCCAGGAAAATATTTCCTCTTGTTGCTTTTTCCCATACCTAGAGTCACATTATTACAATTATTGATCTCATATGGAACTGTGAGTTCAGCATTATATCACAGGCTCAGTGAAACAAGTGACATAGAAAATAATATAGCCATAGCTAGCAGTTATTAGTAAAATAATAATTATAAGTCAAGAACTTTCATTAGATAAAGCCTGGTATACCCCAAGTCACCTGACTTCATTCATTTAATGATTATAGTCTGGTGTTAATCTCCTGGTTGTACATTGTGGAGCATCCGACCTTTATCTGAAGACTGGTTACTGAGATAAGCCTTAGAAACTAACCTAGAGTGTCCTTTTTAATAACTTAATTAAATCTTTTAGCAGTATCACATAACAAGGAACTGTCTCAGCAGTGAACCTTAGTAAACAATAGACATTAACAAAACAAGAAACTTAATTTAACAATTTACAAAACTTAATATTCCGTGATTTTTCATTATGGAGGCCCTGTAGCCAGGGAGGCTTTAACCCATCAAATAAAAAATGAGTTTTGTCAGGGAGCTGGGAAAAGCCAAGCAGCTATCTTGGATTTCCCATAGCCCTGACTCTGATTTCCAGCTATTGTTTTTAATTCTCCAATTTAGAAGCAGACTGTTGCCATGGTTTAAGGACATTAGGATGGCACAAGTGTAACAGAGTTTTTGTATAAGTCGAATGAGCTTTTACATGACTACAAACCCGACAATTGGATTAATTTCTTAAACTAGCATAGGATCAGGTCTATGGTAGAAAAGCATTTGATTTATATGCAGAGGGCTAAGAAGTCAAGAAAACATTATAAATGATCACTGTGTGTGCATGTGAGTATGTGCATATATCTGTATCAGTTAGGGTTCTCCAGACAAAGAAACTAAACCATAAAGAGATTTTGTATGTGTGTGAGAGAGAGAGAGAGAAAGAAAACAAACAAACAAACAAAAAAAAACTTAAAGAATTGGCTCACATAATTGTGGGGGCTGGCAAGTCTGAAATTTGAATGGAAAGCTAGCAGGCTGAAAACTCAAAGAGTGTCTGCAGTCTTGAGACAGAATTTCTACTTGCTGGGAAGCCTCACTTTTTGCTCTTAAGGTCTTTCAACTGATTGGATGAAGCCCACCTACATTATTGAGGGCAGTCATCTTTACTTGAAATCAACTGATTGTAGAGGTTAACCATGACTGCAAAGTACCTTCACAGCACCACCTAGATTTTGATTAAATATCTAGGTATTGCAGCCTAGTGAAGTTGACACATAAAACTAGCCATCACACTATTGAAGAGGTGGAAAAAATTTCCCTTCTTTCCTTCTGGATTCTTTTTTCTTTTTAAATTCAGGTGTAGTTGTTTTACAATGTTGGGTTAGTTTCTGCTGTACAAGAAAATAATCAGGTATATGTATACATATATCCTCCTTACTCTCGGATCTTCCTCAATCCCATCCATCTAGGTCACCACAGAGCACCAAGCTGAGTTCCGTGCACTATACAGCAGCTTCCCACTAGCTGTCTGTTTTACACATGGTAGTGTCTTTTGCTAGTCTAATAATCAAATTGACATAAAACAAATTAACAGGATAAAAACAAAAGTTTAATAAATGTGTACTGCTTGTATAGGTGAGATAGACCCTGGAAAATGAGGTAATTCTCTGAAATAGTCAAAGCCATCACCTTAAATAACATCTTCAGCTAAAGACAAAAGAAAATTTTTTTGGGTGGAGAGTCCGTTATGGTAAGTGATCAGGAAAAGCATAATAAGCAAGGTTATGATTTTTATGCAGATTTAGGTCCTTGCCTTCTTGATTGCCAAGAGTTTCTTCCTGGTACAGAGAGGGAGGCATCTTTACAAATGGAGATTTCCCTTATAAATGTAAATGCTGATTATAAAATGATAATTTTAAGAGCTTCTTTTATGTCTGCTTTTTTTTTTTTTTTTTAAGATAAATCTACCAAAGAGGCATATTTTGGAGCTGCAAAATCTGCTCCCCTTCAATATCTTACAGGGACATATAATTCTTAGTTACAGGTTTTTGAAATTGATTAGTCTCTAAACTATTGTTTATTACACAGCTAATGTATCCTTATCTTATTCTCTAAATCACTGAATGAATATTCTTCATAGAAATTCAATTTATTACCTCTAACATTTTCTTCCTGGGAAGAAGCACCATCACACTTACTACTTTCACTTGGTAACACAGTGTAACCTGTTTCTGATCATACTCATGTCTTTGCAAGATTTTGGTGGGTGAGCTTAGGTCACTTCACTGTCTCCAAACTGGAGAAATAACAGCTTACTAGAGCCTCATGGGCAAAGGGCTATTTAGAAAAAGTCCATCTATCTTTTATGAAACAGTTATCACAGAAGAAAACACATCACATTTTCAAGCAGGTTTATTCTCTATTCCTTTTATTGCTGCTTTTGGTCCTAAGAGCCTATCATAATCCATAATAAGCATATGATTTTTAACAACATGTGTGTGTGTGTTGTGTATTAAGTCGCTTCAGTCGTGCCCTCCTCTTTGCGACCCCATGAACTGTAGCCCACCAGACTCCTCTTTCAATGGGATTTTCCAGGCAAGAATACTGGAGTGGGTTGCCATGCCCTTCTCCAGGGGATCTTTCCAACCCAGGGATTGAACCTCGGTCTCTTATGTCTCCTGCACTGGCATGAAAATTCTTTACGACTAGCACCATCTGGGAAGTTGTTTAACACCATGGTCATTAACTTACTCAGTATTCTGTTCTTTTACTTTCCACATTTGTGAGAAACTGCCTCCTGTTGCTTTGATAATGATAGTGGCAAAAGTAACTATGCCAAAGATTGCTCAAACTACCGGACGATTGCACTCATCTTACACACTAGTAAAGTCATGCTCAAAATTCTCCAAGCCAGGCTTCAGCAGTATGTAAACCGTGAACTCCCAGATGTTCAAGCAGGTTTTAGAAAAGGCAGAGGCACCAGAGATCAAATTGCCAACATCCGCTGGATCATGGAGAAAGCGAGAGAGTTCCAGAAAAACATCTATTTCTGCTTCATTGACTATGCCAAAGCCTTTGACTGTGTCGATCACAATAAACTGTGGAACATTCTGAAAGAGATGGGAATCCCAGACCACCTCACCTGCCTCTTGAGAAACCTGTATGGAGGTCAGGAAGCAACAGTCAGAACTGTACATGGAACAACAGACTGGTTCCAAATAGGAAAAGGTGTACGTCAAGGTTGTATATTGTCACCTTGCTTATTTAACTTATATGCAGAGTACATCATGAGGAACACTGGGCTGGAAGAAGCACAAGCTGGAATCAAGATTGCTGGGAGAAATATCAATAACCTCAGATATGCAGATGACACCACCCTTATGGCAGAAAGTGAAGAGGAACTCAAAAGCCTCTTGATGACAGTGAAAGAGGAGAGTGAAAAGGTTGGCTTGAAGCTCAACATTCAGAAAACAAAGATCATGGCATCTGGTCCCATCACTTCATGGGAAATTGATGGAAAAACAGTGGAAACAGTGTCAGACTTTATTTTTTGGGGCTCCAAAATCACTGCAGATGCTGATTGCAGCCATGAAATTAAAAGACGCTTGCTCCTTGGAAGGAAAGTTATGACCAACCTTGATAGTATATTAAAAACAGAGACATTACTTTGCCAACCAAGGTCCGTCTAGTCAAGGCAATGGTTTTTCCCGTGGTCATGTATGAATGTGAGAGTTGGACTGTGAAGAAGGCTGATCGCCGAAGAATGGATGCTTTTGAACTGTGGTGTTGGAGAAGACTCTTGATAGTCCCTTATACTGCAAGGAGATCCAACCAGTCCATTCTAAAGGAGATCAACCGTGGATGTTCATTGGAGGGACTGATGCTAAAGCTGAAACTGCAATACTTTGGCCACCTCATGCGACAAGTTGACTCACTGGAAAAGACTGTGATGCTGGGAAAGGTTGGGGGCGGGAGGAGAAGGGGACGACGGAGAATGAGATGGCTGGATGGCATCACCGACTCTGTGGACATGAGTTTGAGTGTACTCCGGGGGTTGGTGATGGACAGGGAGGCCTGGCGTGCTGTGATTCATGAGGTCGCGGAGAGTCGGACACGACTGAGCGACTGAACTGAACTGAACTGAACTTTATTCATAATTCTAGCTCTATTTTATAAAACTCTTGATAATGAAAAGTCATTCTCCTGAAGATATGTTATTTTGGATTGTGCGTTGTCCAATAGATTGTGCCACTTTACTATCATCAAAGATAAAATTAAGTAATATCTAGCAGGTTTGGATAGTCTTAGTCTGTTTATAGCTAGATGAAAATAATGCATTTTTTGTCCTCTAATTACATTGGATAAGTAATGTAAATGTAAATATAGAGTTATTCCAAAGCATAACTTATCCCTTGTTTCTCCTTATCCAAAAAAATAACCTTCAGACATACTTTCTCATAAGATTGATTTATGAGGTTTGAAGGAAAAAAGAAAAGAATCCAGTAATAATGTTAAGAACATGCTGTTGCCTTCAAGAAGGATGCACCAAATTGTCCCAAGCATTTACAAGCTTTACATTTTAAGAGTTTTAGGGAAAAATTACCTTCACTAATCCATTTTAATGTTTAAATGCCCTAAAATGCAGGTACACAGCAGACACCTGTTGTTATCAAATAGCTCTGATGGTATGATACCAGAAAATACTTGCTTTCATGAATAATCAACAGATATAACAATACTTTCCTTTGAACTAGTTAAACTATGCCCCATTTTTAAAGTTAGTATTTCAGAAGATTATGCTACAGGCATTCTGAAATCTCATATCTAATGCTGTGGTTGTTAGATCTACTCTATAGGACATCTCGAATCAATAGTGACCTTTAGTAAAATTTTATATATTCTAAGCAAGAAAACAATTTTTACCTAAGTGATTGGAAAGGTGTCTGGATAAATTTGTGTACTTTGTCTTTTAGGTAGTATATCCATTCAGTTCAGTTCAGTCGCTCAGTCGTGTCTGACTCTTTGCGACCCCATGAATCACAGCACGCCAGGCCTCCTTGTCCATCACCAACTCCCGGAGTTCACTCAAACTCATGTCCATCGAGTCAGTGATGCCACCCAGCCATCTCATTCTCTGTCGTCCCTTTCTTCTACTGACCCCAATCCCTCCCAGAATCGGAGCCTTTTCCAGTGAATCAACTCTTCGCATGAGGTGGCCAAAGGATTGGAGTTTCAGCTTTAATATCAGTCCTTCCAATGAACACCCAGGACTGATCTCCTTTAGAATGGACCGGTTGGATCTCCTTGCAGTTCAAGGGACTCTCAAGAGTCTTCTCCAACACCACAGTTCAAAAGCATCAATTCTTTGGCGATCAGCTTTCTTCACAGTCCAACACTCACATCCATACATGACCACTGGAAAAACCATAGCCTTGACTAGACGGACCTTTGTTGGCAAAGTAATGTCTTTGCTTTTTAATATGCTATCTAGGTTGGTCATAACTTTCCTTTCAAGGAGTAAGTGTCTTTTAATTTCCTGGCTGCAATCAGCATCTGCAGTGATTTTGGAGCTCAAAAAAATAAAGTCTGACACTGTTTCCACTGTTTCTTCATCTATTTCCCATGAAGTGATGGGACCAGATGCCATGGTCTTAGTTAGTAGAAATTTTATAACACAGATGCCTTTATAACAATGCATGAGGGAGTAAATTTTTGTGTAGTATGATTTCATCATAGATCCTAATTTCAAAAACAAAAGATTAGTATATAGGAGTTAGTTTCATCTTTAATATCTCAATTCACACTTGATTTCTTTCATGCGTGTGCTAAGTCTCTAAATCGTGTCCAACTCTTTGCAACCCCATGGACTGTAAACTGCCAGGCTCCTCTGTCCATGGGATTCTCGAAGCAAGAATACTGTAGTGGGTTGCCATTTTGTCCTCCAGGGGATCTTTCCAACCCTGGAATCGAACTCATATGTCTTATGTTTCCTGCATTGACAGGCAGGTTTTTTTTTTTTTTTTTTTTTAACCACTAGTGCCACCTGGAATTTCATTCATAGCACCCATAAAAATGTATTGAGGATTCATAATCCAGGATGTTAATGATTATATTTATCAATACAGATCTAGAAGTGTCAGTAGGAGAATTAAACTACTTTTAGAAAACTGTACAACTGTATTTAAGAAAAGAAAAATAAAATCATCAACATAGGTCAGTCAAGTTGCTGTGTTTGATTTGTGTACCTCTATGCAACTTTGACTTATGCTACTTAAAAGATTATTGCATTAAATATATTTTTGCCTTTTAAAACAGTAAGATTAATTTTCTCAAGCTTTTGTTACACACATGTACACAAAATATTCTGCAAAATAAGGAAGAAAGTAATTTTCAATTCATTTCAAAGTCTTTGTATAGATAATGGAAAAAAAGATGATTGCCAAGTTATGGACTTGATGTGCTATAATTAGAAATAAGACCTAAATTAAGTTATTTTTAAACTAGAAATACATTCAGGATCATAAAGCTTGGATGTAATGTATTTTCCTATGTGATGAAGATAAACATTCTAGTAAGCTGTCTTCTGATTTTAATATAAGTGTTGACAAAATAAAATAACTCCAAATCACATAAATGCTCCAGAGATTTTCAAGCAGATAGGAAGGTTGGTTTGTTCATTTTCAAGCATACCATTCTATGGCACTGGGAGGAATCCAAATGAGTTTGCTTCATTCTTTGATATGGATTATGTCGACTATTGTGCTGATTGCATTTTGATCTTTGCAATAGAAAGCTATATTTTACACAGTAAGTAATAAAGCTGTCTGAATTGATTCATAAAACTGCAGTAATTCATGAAAATCTTATACTACTTAATGATTCACTCTCCCACCCAATGAACTGGGCTTTTCCCGACTACGCCACAGAAAGCTACACTGTCCTCTGTTTGATGTGACTTGGGAGATCAATTTGACTTTCAAGGTCACTAAGTTCAAAGCCACTCGGTTCTATGAACTGAAATGACATCATTCTGAATTTGTACTCTATGTAGCAGAATTGAAATACATCAAAATTATAAAGTGATGAGGTTAATCTGTAGTTGCCTGTTACCTCCACATTTAGAACCCCTTTCTCCTTTTCTGGTAGTAGTCTAAGACTCAAAGGACAGTCTGTCTCATGGTGGAGTATGTATCTTTGGGTTTTACAGGTTCCCATATTCTACTTCTACCTCACTGAGAAAAGCTCACTGCTTCTAGAAAATTCTCTGAGAAAAATCATAAAAGGTAATCTTACTATGAAGTAATATGCATTATTATTGTTTGTAGAATTCACTCTAGCACAGTGGATAATTTACAAAATTCAAACTTATTGTCAGCATGTAAATAAGGCAAAACAACCACTTAAAGAGATGCACCCATTTTGTGACTGGTGTAACTGGGTTAAGCACATAGATAAGATCATCAGCAAAGGCCTGCACTCCCAAATATACAACTTTCTGTGTGGTTAAGAAATTACTTACATGATTTGCCATTAAAAATAAAGCTACGAGGCCACCATCACCCTAATACCAAAACTTGACAAAGATGCCACAAAAAAAAAAAAATAAATAAAAGAAAACTGCAGTCCAATATCACTGATGAACATAGATGCAAAAATCCTCAACAAAATTCTAGCAAACAGAATCCAACAACATACTAAAAAGATCACACATCATGACCAAATGGGCTTTATCCCAGGGATGCAAGGATTCTTGAATATTCTCAAATCAATCAATGTGATACACCACACTAACAAATTGAAAGATAAAAACCATATGATTATCTCAAAAGATACAGAGAAAGCCTTTGACAATATTCAACACTGATTTATGATTAAAAACTCTCCAGAAAGCAGGCATAGAAGGAACATACCTCAACATAATAAAAGCCATATATGATAAATTCACAGCAAACATTATCCTCAATGGTGAAAAATTGAAAGCATTTCCCCTAAAGTCAGGAACAAGACAAAGCTGCCCACTCTCACCACTACTATTCAACATATTTTTGGAAGTTTTAGCCACAGCAATCAGAGAAGAAAAAGAAATAAAGGGAATCCAGGTTGGAAAATAAGAAGTAAAACTCTGTTTGCAGATGACATGGTCCTCTACATAGAAAACTTTAATGACACGATCAGACAATTACTAGAGCTAATCAATGAATATAGTAAAGTTACTATATGGGGTATGAAATTAACACACAAAAATCCCTTGCATTACTATACACTAACAATGAGAAAACAGAAATTAAGGAAACAATTCCATTCACTATTTCAATGAAAAGAACAAAATACTTAGGAATAAATCTACTTAAAGAAACAAAGACCTATATATAGGTAACTATAAAACACTGACGAAAGAAATCAAAGATGACACAAATAGATGGAGAAATATACTATATTCATGGATCGGAATAATCAATATAGTGAAAATAAGTACCCAAAATAATCTATAGATTCAATGCAATTCCTATCAGGCTACCACTGGTATTTTTCACAGAACTGCTGCTGCTGCTTCTAGGTCACTTCAGTCGTGTCCAACTCTGTGCAACCCCATAGATGGCAGGCCACCAGGTTCCGCCATCCCTGGGATTCTCCAGGCAAGAAAAATGGAGTGGGTTGCCATTTCCTTCCCCAGTGCATGAAAGTGAAAAGTGAAAGTGAAGTCACTCAGTCATATCTGACTCTTCGCGACCCCATGGACTGCAGTTTACCAGGCTCCTCTATCCATGGAATTTTCCAGGCAGCAGTAATGGAGTGGGTTGCCATTGCCTTTTCTGTTTCACAGAACTAGAACAAATAATTTCACAATCTGTATGGAAATACAAAAAACTTCAAATAGCCAAAGCAATCTTGAGAAAGAAGAATGGAACTGAAAAGATCAACCTGCCTGACTTCAGAGTCTACTACAAAGCTACAGTCATCAAGACAGTATGGAACTGGCACAAAGACAGAAGTATAGATCAATTGAAAGCCCAGAGATAAATCCATGCACCTATGGACACCTTATCTTTGACATCAGTTCAGTTCAGTTCAGTTCAGTCGCTCAGTCGTGTCCGACTCTTTGCGACCCCATGAATCACAGCACGCCAGGCCTCCCTGTCCATCACCAACTTCAGAAGTTCACTCAAACTCATGTCCATCGAGTCAGTGATGCCATCCAGCCATCTCATTCTCTGTCGTCCCCGTCTACTCCCACCCCCATAGGATTCAAGAATATACAGTGGAGAAAAGACAATCTCTTTAGTGAATGGTGCTGGGAAAACTGGTCTACCACCTGTAAACGAATGAAACTAGAACACTCCCTAACACCATACACAAAAAATAAACTCAAAATGGATTAAAGATCTAAACATAAGATCAGAAACTATAAAACTCCCAGAGGAAAACTTAGGCAAAACTTTCTCTGATATAAATCACAGCAGGATCCTCTATGAACCATCTCCCAGAGTAATGGAAATAAAAACAAAACAAAACAAAAAAACAAATGGGACCTAATTAAACTTAAAAGGTTTTGCACAACGAAGGAAACTATGAGCAAGGTGAAAAGACAGCCTTCAGAATGGGAGAAAATAATAGCAAATGAAGCAACTGACAAAGAATCAATCTCAAAAATATACAAGCAGCCTCTGCAGCTCAATTCCAGAAAGATAAACGACCCAATCAAAAAACGGGCCAAAAAACTAAGCAGACATTTCTCCAAAGAAAACATACAGATGGCTAACAAACACATGAAAAGATGCTCAACCTCACTCATTATCAGAGAAATGCAAATCAAAACAACAATGAGGTACCATCTCACACTGGTCAGAATGGCTGCTATCAAAAAGTCTACAAAGAATAAATGCTGAAAAGAATGTGGAGAAAAGGGAACCCTCTTATACTTTTGGTGGGAATTCAAACTAGTACAGCAACTATGGAGAATAGTGTGGTGATTTCTTAAAATAACGGAACTAGGATCGCCGTATGACCCAGCAATTCCACTGCTGGACATACACACCGAGGAAACCAGAGTTGAAAGAGACACGTGTATCCAAATGTTCATCACAGCACTGTTTACAATAGCCAGGACATGGAAGCAACCTAGATGTCCATCAGCAGTCGAATGGATAAGGAAGTCATGGTACATATATGCAATGGAATATTACTCAGCCGTTAAAAAGAATACATTTGAATCAGTTCTAATGAGGTGGATGAAACTGGAGCCTATTATACAGAGCGAAGTAAGTCAGAAAGAAAAACACCAATATAGTATATTAATGCATATATACTTATTTATAGTATATTATTGCACATGTACTTATTTAAATGAAAATATATTAATTTATTTATTTTAAAAATATTGTAGTGCTTTTGCCATACATTGACATGAATCAGTCATGGGTGTACATTTGTTCCCCATCCTGAACCCCTCTCCCACTTCCGTCCCCATCCCATCCCTCTGGGTCATCCCAGTGCACCAGCCCTGAGCCCCCTGCCTTATATATCGAACTTGGGCTGGAGATCTGTTTCACATATGACTATTTGCATGTTTCAATGCTATTCTCTCAAATCATCTCACCCTAGCCTTCTCCCACAGAGTCCAAAAGACTGGAATTTAGAAAGATGTTAGTGATACCCTATATGTGAGACAGCAAAAAAGACACAGATATAAAGAAAAGACTTTTGGACTCTGTGGGAGAAGGCGAGGGTGGGATGATTTGAGAGAGTAGCATTGAAACATATATATTACCATATGTGAAATAGATCACCAGTCCAAGTTTGATGAATGAAACAGGGCACTCAAAGACGTTACACTGGGAAAACCATGAGGGATGGGATGGGATGGGAGGTGGGAGGGGTGTTCAGGATGAGGGACACGTGCACACCCATGGCTGATTCCTGTCAATGTATGGCAAAAATCACTACAATATTGTAAAGTAATTAACTTCCAATTAAAAGAAATAAATTAATTAAAAAATAAAGTGAGAAGAAAAGTATATTGGAAATATAAATTTCTTAAGGCAAAAAAAGAAGAAATAAAGCTTATATAGACTTAAAAATACAAAAATGGGTTACAAGATGATTGGAAACTTAAAAACTGAGTGGGTCTTTAAAATCCATACCATACATTAACACAAGTGTCAACACTGCTATGACTACATTTCTTGAAGCCATAGGAAAATTATCCTTTTTGCAATGCTTGACTGTTTAGCAGAGCCATGGTAAATCTACTTGCATTTAACAAGGCTTCTTCTATTACTCTAAGCAGTTAAAACATTTTGGCATATCTCCTATTCAGCTTTGGTCCTTAAGGCATCTCCCATGCTCAGAGGTTTTTCTGTATTAATATCCTTGCCTTCTACTGGCTTTCCTTGTTCTTTCAACTGATGTTTTATTAGTTGACAAAATTTAAAGAATAAATTACCTAATCAATCTTTTTATAGTACTAAGAACTGGGGAGAGATTTTTTTAATTATATGCATATAATGAATATCATCAAAATCATCTGCAATGTTAATAAGAATGAGCTCACCACACAGTCACTTGAAGAGAGGAACTATTTCTGCCCTCCCTTTATGATCATCATACAGAAATGAGAAACAAACACAGATAAATAGACTGTCAACATATGTAAAGTGAAATTTCCAAATTTATAACAGAGTTAATGCTTTTAAAGCTGTAAATGTCAAAATGTGGCTCTGCATCTGCGAACATGCTTTTTGACAACAAGTTGTGCTGAAAGGCAGTCAGTTGGTGTTGCAGGTGAGCACCTTGGCTGTGAGTTGCAACTTGTTTATTGCTTCCTTATGCACATCCATGGGCCATATGGTCAGGGTCTTCATGGAAACAAATTGTCCATAATTATCTTCCAGCATGAGAACAGGATAAAGTCTTTCAGAGCTGTAGAATGACCTCAAAAAAACCTGTTAATTATACAGATTGTTTGACAGTGGACGTGATCTATCACTCACTTCAACTACTGCCTGCATATAACTCAGAGTCAGGAGTGCATACTATTGCAACTAGTATATCAGAGATAGTTTGTGCCAACGTCTCCAGGACTTAGATGCTTTTCTTTCTATCAAGGCAAGAGTTCAGTTCAGTTCAGTTCAGTCGCTCAGTCGTGTCCGACTCTTTGCGACCCCATGAATCACAGCACGCCAGGCCTCCCTGTCCATCACCAACTCCGGGAGTTCACTCAAATTCATGTCCATCGAGTCGGTGATGCCATCAAGCAATCTCATTCTCTGTCGTCCCCGTCTCCTCTCACCCCAATCCCTCCTAGCATCAGACTCTTTTCCAGTGGGTCAACTCGTCGCATGAGGGGGCCAAAGTATTGGAATTTCAGCTTTAGCATCAGTCCTTCCAATGAACACACAGGATTGATCTCCTCTAGAATGGACTGGGTGGATCTCCTTGCAGTCCGAGGGACTCTCAAGACTCTTCTCCAACACCACAGTTTAAAAGCATCAATTCCTCAGCACTCAGCTTTCTTCACAGTCCAACTCTCACATCCACACATACCACGGGAAAAACCATAGCCTTGACTAGACGGACCTTGATTGGCAAAGTCATGTCTCTGCTTTTTAATATGTTATCTAGGTTGGTCATAAATTTCCTTCCAAGGAGTAAGCGTCTTTTAATTTCATGGCTGCAATCAGCATCTGCAGTGATTTTGGAGCCCCCAAAAATAAAGTCTGACACTGTTTCCACTGTTTGCCCATCTATTTTCCATGAAGTGATGGGACCAGATGCCATGATATTCGTTTTCTGAATGTTGAGCTTCAAGCCAACCTTTTCACTCTCCTCTTTCACTTTCATCAAGAGGCTTTTGAGTTCCTCTTCACTTTCTGCCATAAGGGTAGTTTCATCTGCATATCTGAGGTTAATGGTATTTCTCCCAGAAATCTTGATTTCAGCTTGTGCTTCTTCCAGCCCAGCATTCCTCATGATATACTCTGCATATAAGTTAAATAAGCAGGGTGACAATATACAACCTTGATGTACTCCTTTTCCTATTTGGAACTAGTCTGTTGTTCCATGTACAGTTCTAACTGTTGCGTCCTGACCTGCATACAGATTTCTTAAGAGGCAGGTCATGTGGTTTGGTATTCCCATCTCTTTCAGAATGTTCCACAGTTTATTGTGATCCACACAGTCAAAAGCTTTGGCATAGTCAATAAAGCAGAAATAGATTTTTTTCTGGCACTCTCTTACTTTCTCCATGATCCAGCGGATGTTGGCTATTTTATCTCTGGTTCCTCTGCCTCTTGTACAACCTGCTTGAACATCTGGGAGTTCATGGTTCACATATTGCTGAAGCCTGGCTTGGAGAATTTTGAGCATGACTTTACTAGCGTGTGAGATGAAAGCAATTGTGCGGTACTTTGAACATTCTTTAGTATTGCTTTTCTTTGGGATTGGAATGAAGACTGTCCTTTTCCAGTCCTGTGGCCACTGCTGAGTTTTCCAAATTTGCTGGCATTTTGAGTGCAGCACTTTCATAGCATCACCTTTCAGGATTTGAAATAGCTCAATTGGAATTCCATCACCTCCACTAGCTTTGTTCGTAGTGATGTTCTCTAAGGCCCACTTGACTTCACATTCCAAGATGTCTGGCTCCAGGTGAGTGATCATGCCATCGTGATTATCTTCATCGTGAAGATCTTTTTTGTACAGTTCTTCTGTGTATTCTTGCCACCTCTTCTTAATATCTTCTGCTTCTGTCAGGTCCATACCATTTCTGTCCTTTATTGAGCCCATCTTTGCATGAAATATTCCCTTGGTATCTTTAATTTTCTTGAAAAGATCTCTTGTTTCTCCTATTCTGTTGTTTTCCTCTATTTCTTTGCATTGATCGCTGAGGAAGGCTTTCTTATTTCTCCTTGCTATTCTTTGGAACTCTGCATTCAGATGCTTATATCATTCCTTTTCTCCTTTGCTTTTTGCTTCTCTTCTTTTCACAGCTCTTTGTAAGGCCTCCTCAGACAGTCATTTTGCTTTTTTGCATTTCTTTTCCATGAGGATGGTCTTGGTCCCTTTCTCCTGTACAATGTCACAAACCTCCGTCCAGAGTTTATCAGGCACTCTATCTAGAACTTAATAGCATACTTCCTGATCTTTTCCAGAGCCCAGGAAATCTAGCTTAGAAGAATAATCAAATTCACCACAGTTGTTTAAAGCTAGTTTAAAACTGTAATAGAGTTGTTACAAGGACTCAATATATATATATGTTTTCCTACCACAATGGATTTATGTTTTCACATTTGTGGGTTTTTTTTCTTTTTTTTTTGTAGTTGTATGTTGCTAATATCACTGATTCGGAGTACTACCCTGGAAACTACTCTCAATAGTATTTCTTTTAAAAAAGTCTTTTCTAATACAATAACTAAGTGTATATCATTATAATGGAAGTCAGTAGGAAAATTAGGACAGATAGAGTAAATATCAAAGCACCGTGTGCTTTGCATGTTGTTAAAAAGTTATATATCATGGAAATCAAGTGGTTTTATAAGAAACGAGATATCTTTAATCTTCATAGATAATAGTGATGAACAGTCTAAGTACCGAGCTTTGAGTTATTTAGTCAAAAGCATGATGGTGCTGTGTGCAAAATAATTTTCATTCCTTTTGTCTTATGATTTGTGGCACACAGTTGCAATCTAGCCAAGTACCTGGGGGTGGCTTCTCTAATCAGAATGTGAAGTGAAGCCTACTGGCCTATGTGGGAATTTGCTCCATAATGTGCATCTTTTTTATACTATGTTGTAACCAATGCCACAAATAAGTTCTAGTTCAAAGCAGAAGTAAAGAGTATCTATTGTCCAAAATACCCATAATTATTTCTATGATTGCAATTCTAAAATTCTGGTTCTAGTGAGTGAAAAAATAAAGGGATTATACATTATAGGAGAGGCAAAGAATTTTCATTCCATGTAAAATGAGAAGTAAAACAACATGGTGACATCCTTTATTTTATGGTAATTGAGAAATTATTTGAAATGAAAATTATTAAATTGCCTGAAAATGAATCTGACTGAATTGTCTATAAATGCAAAGTGTTGGGACAGTTGCTTTTACATCTTCTGACTTGAGTAACATTAAGTTAAATGTACCTTCAAGTATTTATGCTGAAGCAGAAATTCTAAGACTTTGTAATCACTGCTGCCATTCCCTCTGAAAAACCACCCACCTTGGTAACAGGAAGTGCTCTACAGTGAAAAGATATATGGATTTTCCCCTTTACTTAACTTTGTCTTAAAAGGATTTGAACGGCAAATTTAACTAGTAAGTTGTTACAACACATATTGTATCACCAGTTACATTCATGTGCTATGTAAATTTGTGATGAAAAAAATATGCATATACTTGGATTTGGCTGAAAATGATATTATGCTTATCCAGATCACTTAGGTTTGATAACGTGAACTTAATAGCTCAATCTCTCAAGAACAATTTCCCATGAGACTTCCAGATTGTACACCTGTGCTCTTAGCTGTGTATCCTGTAAGAACTGCCTGCATTGTACATTTCATCTTGGGTTTACTTGGCATAAACATGAACTTTCTAAAACTGTTTTTATTCACCACCTATGATATGCATATATCTTTTTGTCTGTATCTCATGTTAACATTTGATAAGTTGTTAGTTAACTAGTTAATAGTTTATACGTTGGAAAGTTCATTTTCTTTTTAGAAAGGGTGATTATATCACCATATTTATCCTAGATGTTTGTTAGAATTCTGGAGAGCAAATATCAAGTGAGTTAAAAGCTGTAGCAACCAAAAACTTATTAAAATGCTACTGTGTGTAAATGTATAAAGCACTATTACTGCACTTTACTGGCAATACGGAGATATATGTGATATTTGTGGGAGGGGGTTATAAATATCTAGATATGGATTAGTGAGGCCTGTAAAAATATCACATAGAAGTTGGAGATTGAATTAGAAATTGCAGCAGTGAATGATGGAAGAGAATGAAAGGGAGAGTATTTGGGCCCAGAAAATGACAGGAGCAAAGTATGAGGTTATTGCAAGCTTCACACGGCACCCCACACAGGTGCTAAAAAAAGGCTCTTTTATGTTAATCTTGCTGTTATTTGCACGTGTGTATACAATTCCATAAAAGCTATGGTGGATTGACTACAAAGTGGTATCATTATTATTGTTGTTATTTCTGACAGAATTCTCTTTAGATGGAAATTAGTATTTCAAGCAAATATCGATTCACTTGACTATCAATGTATAAAAAGTGCCCACATATGTATTTTGCATTGTTTGCCTCCTGGTGGAAGGAGGGAGAGGAGGTGAGCTAAGGGGTTGCTGTGGTCAGTCCAATAACTGTTACTGACCCCTCCTTTTTCATCGTCTCAAATAGTTCCAATACCTACTACTCCCTGAAACTAGGAAGATGTAAAATCTTCCATACCTCCTACTAACACAAAATGTACACAAAACAGCGTGTTCCAACAGACCTGCAAGTTCAAAAAGAAAGAGTAAGACATTGGGATGAGGTAGCTTATAGGTGTGGACATGAAACCATCCTTGTTACCTCTTATTACCACCCTCCAGGAGTATTTTTGTCCTCTTTGTTTTCCTCCAACAATATCTAAAATACTGCTTTTCACTTGTTAATTTAAAGATAGAGATTAGGCATCAGCTCCTGTGGATGTTAAGAAAATAGCACAGAACAAAAATGAATTCTGAAGTCTCATTTTCCTAATAGTGAGATTTCTACCTGTTTCCTAATGGGTGTAATTGTAATTGCCCTGACATAGGATTTTAGAAAGCATCCTCCTTTTTGGTCACTGCATCAACAGTGCCCTGGCACTGTATATTATTAGGTATATTAAGTGGTCAACAGAGGGTCATTCAGTAAAGTCTGTACTGGGCAGGCCGGAGGGTAGTCAGGTACTCTGCTATAGGGTTCAGTAATTAGAGAACTCCATCATTTGAATTTAACATGCCTCTCTTTCATTCCTGACAACTTGAGCCATTTCAACTGTGCTATGCCATTGCATTAAAAGGTCACGTTTCCACTGCCAGAGTGAAAAGTGAATAACTGAAGATTTCAGTTACACAAATGATCCAAACTTTGGCTTTAATTTTTCATTTTTGCCTAAAATAGCCTAAGTATTTATTCCATTGTGTTTTGAACTCAGAATATATTTACCGACAAGAAAACACAGATTAAATAAATTCTAATGATATATACAACTCTTGCCATTCTTTGTTACAATGAGGTTGAAAATGTGAAATGGAACTATGACATGGGGAAAATCTAAGCAATACAAGCTGTAATATAATGCAATTGCATTTAGTATTCTGTTTGTACTTGATGGAATATAATATTTTAGGAGCTACATCTTACTTCTTCATCCATGGCCATCATATTTCTACCAAAAAGAAGAGACATTTAAGCAGTTCCTATCTCTATTCCCTGTGGCTGACTGTGTAGGTGATGAGAAATTTTCACTGATCTCTTCTGCATTTGTCTCAGGATATTCTTTTTCTTGTTTGATTTAAGCCCTAAGGAACTGTTGTTGAATACTGATGAGACATTGGGTAAAGCCTTCAGCCAGTTTTTTTTTTTTTTTTCTTTTGGTTTGTTTTGACATTTTTTGGTTAATTTTTTTTTTTTTTTTTACTTTCATTTTGGCAAATTTGTTTCAGAAAGTTAGACACCCATCTTGCTCTTAATCGGGCACCTCTACTGTCAGTTAAAACCATTTCCCGTAGCTGTTTAAAATGTGCTTGTGACTGCCTGACCAGGTGAATAGGTAAACATTTCAGTCATTGCTTTGGGAGAATAAATCTCCTTGCTTGGACGGGGCTTGGAGAGAAAAATGAACCGAATGCCACAGAGTCTTAGCTGTAGTTCTCTCTGTGCTTGGTGGAATGCTTCCATCTTTTGTGATGCAAATAATAATTTATTTTTGCCCAACAGCTGGTCAGCCACAAGGATTTAGCTTCCTTCCAAGGAAGAGCTGATTTGACCTGCCGTTATGCTTTTCTACAAGATTCTTATTTACAACAGATTCTTAATGAGTTATGTCACAGTAGCTGCTGGTATGATCCTCTTGATATCAGGACCTGTGAAGCAGAATGGTTAATGATGCACACCTTGCTAGTTTCAGTGGAGAACATTATCAAATGACTGTAGTGCCATGGATGGTACGCCAAGCTCATAATAAATGTAACAGTGCCATCTTTTGGTCATAAAATAGGAAAACAAGTTAGTATAGCTGGGATTCTGCATGTCAAAGAGAAGGTTTCCAACTATTTGTGACTGATCTGGTGGTCACGCAATCTATACAATTAATAGTAACCTAATTCTTTTATCTTTTCTTTTGTCCTTTTATTCCCCTTTGTGACAGCACCTATGGTGTGACTGTGTGCACTTCATATAATGGCCTTGGGATGCTTTGGGAGAAACTGAAGTATACTACATTCTAATTATGTTTTGCATAGGAATGAATTACACATGCAATATGCAGATAATGTGAAGGATTCCATGGTTACCATTGTACACATGGCACCTTCTTTTATACAGTGACAATTAATCTGAGGAAATATTTGGGAAGAATTTTGAAAGAAGAAAATTTAATTGAGGATTTCAGTATTTATTTATGATTGTAATTTGGACATTGATTTTAATTAAAAACTTTTTGAGGGAGTCTGCCTTGTTCTTTTTTTTTTTTTAAATGAGGCTTTTAATTAATGTTTGACAGAGCTGATTCAAGTTGAAAAGACTAAATTTCTTTAAACAATCTTACTTATACTCCAGAGTCCTTTAAAAACTAAATAGCATTTATACATTGAAGGTATTTGATTTTCTTGTAACTAGCACTTCCAATGCAACAAGCATTTGAAGCAACAAGCATTTGACCCAACAAGTAAAACTTTCTACAGTTCATAACTTTTATAAATAAAATAAATTAAATGTACAGTGAATAAGTTCTCTGAAATATTTCAATATTTCTGCAGGTTTAGTAACATCATAAAATACATTTCAACTAAAATTCACAAATCTAAAAACCTGTTAGGCATTTTTAGGCGTTTTAAGTTGGAAATGAAGACCAATGTTACATCGTAATATGCCAATTACAAATAGTACTTCAAATAGCAAAGACTACAGTTTGTCCCAAACTTTAAAAACTATTCATGAACTCAACACTGAACTATTGATGGCTATGAGAATTGTTTCCTAGCCTTTTTGAAAATTTCAACCCATTTACGTTTAAGGTAATTATTGATAAGTACGATCCCGTAGCCATTTTCTTTATTGCTTTGGGTTCAAGTTTATACACTCTTTCTGTGTTTCCTGTCTAGAGAAGATCCTTTAGCATTTGTTGGAGAGCTGGTTTGGTGATGCTGAATTCCCTCAGCTTCTGCTTGTCTGTAAAGCTTTTGATTTCTCCTTCATATTTGAATGAGATCCTTGCTGGGTATAGTAATCTGGGCTGTAGGGTATTTTCTTTCATCACTTTAAGTATGTCTTGCCACTCCCCTCTGGCCTGAAGAGTTTCTGTTGAAAGATCAGCTGTTATCCTTATGGGAATCCCCTTGTGTGTTATTTGCTGCTTTTCCCTTGCTGCTTTTAAGATTTGTTCTTTGTGTTTGATCTTTGTTAATTTGATTAATATGTGTCTTGGAGTATTTCGCCTTGGGTTTATCCTGTTGGGGACTCTCTGGGTTTCTTGGACTTGGGTGATTATTTCTTTCCCCATTTTAGGGAAGTTTTCAACTACTATCTCCTCAAGTATTCTCTCATGGTCTTTCTTTTTGTCTTCTTCTTCTGGGACTCCTATGATTCGAATGTTGGAGCGTTTAACATTGTCCCAGAGGTCTCTAATATTGTCCTCATTTCTTTTAATTTGTTTTTCTTTTTTCCTCTCTGTTTCATTTATTTCTACAATTCTATCTTCTAGTTCGCTTATCCTGTCTTCTGCCTCTGTTATTCGACTGTTTGTTTCCTCCAGAGCATTTCTGATCTCATCTATTGCATTATTCATTGTATATTGACTCTTTTTTATTTCTTCTAAGTCCTTATTAAATCTTTCTTCCATCTTCTCAGTCCTTTTCTCCAGGTTATTTATCTGTAACTCCATTTTTCTTTCAAGATTTTGAATCATTTTCACCATCAAAATTTGAAATTCTTTATCAGGTAAATTCCCTATATCTTCTTCTTTTGTTTGTGTTGGTGGGCAATTATCTTGTTCCTTTACTTGCTGGGTATTTCTCTGCCTCTTCATCTTGCTTATATTGCTTTGCTTGAGGTGGCCTTTCCCTCTTCTTGCAGTTTGTGGAGTTCTCTTTATTATGTAGTTTCTTCGCTGTGTGTGGGGTTGGACGGGTGACTTGTCCGGGTTCCCTGGTTAGGGAAGCATGTGTCGGTGTTCTGGTGAGTGGAGCTGGATTTCTTCTCTCTCCTTTAGAAGACAATGGGCTGCTTTTCTGGGAGCCTGATGTCCTCTGCCAGTATTCAGAAGTTGTTTTGTGGACTTTACTCCACGTTCAAATGTTCTTTTGATGAATTTGTGGGGGAGAAAGTGGTCTCGCCGTCTTATCCCTCCGCCATCTTGTTCCTTCCTCCCCAGAACACTGGACTCTTATATTCCACTTGGTCGTGGAGTATCTCTTCCCAGCTGCTCCAGCAAGGTGCAGCCGCTGTACCTTACCTTGGACGAGGGGTATCTCCTCAAGGCTGCCCCTCTTGCTCCGAATGTGGATCAGCTCCTCTCGGCCCTCCGGTGCCCATGCAGCCACCGCCTCCTGGACGTGGCACAGCTCCTCTCGGCCACCACCCTAACCCTGGGCGTGGGGTAGCTCCTCTCAGCCACGACTCTGCACGTGGTCGGTTGCGCCGGAGCCGGGCGTCTCTCGCATCTGCCTTGTTCTCCTCTTTTAAGTTCTCACTTTTCTCCTTTCAGATAGTTCTCCAGGTTCCTGTTGTCCCTGAGTTTAGAAGACAAGATTCTGCCTTGTTCTTTCTTTACATAGCCTCTCTCATGATGCAACAAAATGCCAATTAATTGAATCATTCAAACCTTGACATTCACTTTTTAAATTAATTTTTTAGAAGAAAGAGGCAAGTTATTATACTAGAAAGCAGGGACTTAACAAAAAAAAGCAAAATCCTAGGGTACATCCTGATAAATATCTATAAACAATCAACCCAGTCTCCTATACAGGTCATTGCAATGGTGATTGATATCAAGAATATGCAAGATCCAAATTCTAAAAGAAACATAAAAATATATTCCTTGGGGACCCACTCTCCTGGTAGGTCATCTGGTAAAGAATCTGCCTGAAATGCAGGAGACCTGTGTTCAATCCCTGGATTAGGAAGATCCCTTGGAGGAGGGATTCTTCCCTGGAGAATCCCCATGGACAGAGGGGCCTGGTGGGCTACAGTCCATCGGGATTGCAAAGAGTTGGACACGGCTGAGCGACTAAGCACAGCAGCACCAACTAGAACAATTTTGTTTTTCAAAGATTAAGATTAGTGTCCACATCACAAGCCTTAAAAAGTAGTGCAGCGCTGAATTAGAATTTCCTTCTTTTAAAATTGTTCCCAAATATTTTATATTAATTGTACTAAAATGTTTCTGTGTATAAACGAACATTATCAAAAGAGTTTTCGGCTTTTATTAAATGAGAGATATAATCTGCATCTTAATGATGAATTATTGGAGACAGTTTTTCTCAACATGAAGGAACAAATAGTGTAACTTTAAGCATATCATCAAGCTTGGTTAAAAAAAAAAAAAAAAGATATTACTAAACAGTTGGGACTCCCCAGCAATGAAAGTTGATGCTTATTCCACTGGGCCTAGGATTACCCTTTCCAAAATAAGGGAAGAGGAAGACTGTTTCATTGCTGAAAGGTTTGCTTTATTGGCTATTGTTCAATGCTATGCCCAATTTAGGCCTTCTTTGGCACTGAAACATTCACTGAGGATCCTTGGGTTGGCTCCTGGAGGATTTCCATACAGATTCTTTGTTTTAATGGTTATCCTTCCAGACAAAGGTTTAAAACAGCCACAATATTTGCTTTAAAAAATACAAAAACTAATCAACACTATACAATTCAGGATATTTCCTGCTGTGCCTTACCTGCTAGAAAACAGAGAGAATTTCAGTCCCAAAAAGTAGTAATTAGCATATCTCAGGTGCCTAAAGGCTTCCTGGTGGCTCAGTCTGTGAAGAATTAGCCTGTAATGCAAGAGACTGCCTGCAATGCAGGAGACCAGGGTTCAATCCCTGGTTCAGGAAAATTCCCTGAAGAAGGAAATGGCAACCCACTGCAGTATCCTTGCCTAGGAAATCCTGTAGACAGAGGAGTCTGGTGGGCTATAGTCCATGGGGTTGCAAGAGTGGGACACAACTTAGCAACTTAACTACTACTACTACTACAGGTACCTAAGAATATTTAGTCTCTCTAGATCTATTTAATTATTTTATTCTGTTTTAAGCTTTAAGTATCATGAATTACATTATTTTGATAGCATCTTAGCTTGGGCTACTATAACAAAATGTCATAGACTGAGTGGCTTAAATAGCAAATTTATTTCTCATACTTTTGGAGGTCAAGAAGTTTAAGATTAAGGTACCATCAAGGTAGGTTTTATTCTGAAATCTCTTCTCTTGGCTTGTGATCTCTTCTCTCATCTCATTGTGTGCTTATATGACCTTTTCTTTGTGCATACTGGGAGACAGGGAAAAAAAGAGCTTCCTCGTGTCTCTTAGAAGGGCACAAGTTCTATAATAAGAGCCCCACCCTCATGCCTTCATCTAACCCTAATTATTTCTAAGAGGTCCAATCTCCAAAACCATCATATTGGGATTTAGGATTTCAACATATGGATTTTGGAGGGACACAAACATTCAGTTTATAACAAATAGCTTCTTCAAATCTTTTAGTAAAGAAAACCATAAATGGTTTTAACTATAAAACCATAAATATCACATATGTAACACACTATATTAGGGACTAGAGAGGATAGAAATACATTTAATAAGGACTCTACATTTGAAGAATTTTTGTCATTAAAGCAAATGAAAATAAGTATAGTTCAGTTTGCTTTGTGAATTAAACTTACTTTTCAAAAGTAACATTTTTACATCATATAAAGTATCTAATATTAAAGCCAATGAGACATATTTCAAATGTAATTTTTGTCTTCTACTTGCATAAAATGTGTTCAATTTAATATGCTTAGATATGGAAATATTCTTATTGTTGCAGGAAACTGGATATATTAATTTTCTCCCTTCTACCTTGATTGAAAATACTACAAATTAGTTCCATTCATTATCTTGATGTAGTTGGAACATATTGTTATATTTGATATACTTTGTGCATAGACATAATATTCTATGTGATATATCAAAGATAATGAATTTTTACTCCTGTGGAAAATGTACCGAATAATGGAAATTAGAAAGCTTAAATATACACTCCTCTTCAAGTCAACATATATTTAATTAAATATAATATTCTACTTAAGGAAACTCTCAGAGTTGAGGAACCATAAGTGTTGAGTTTGTTTCCTTTCTTAAATGTATTGAAAATTCTTATAATTTTATTTTTCTGCATATATTTCTTTTCCTTCCTGAGGAACTTATTTTAAACCTTCTTAAAACCTCCTTTACTGCTTCCTAATGTGTCATAAACAAAGAGAATGTCCTTTCCTCAAATAGGCTGGGCTCTAGGAGATAGCACTGGTGAACAAAACAAAAATCAAGAATATGCTCTTTCATTAACATTTTCAAGCCCCATCCAGTAGTAAAAGACTTGGAGCAAAGGCATATGATAGGCCAACTTTTAAACTTAATTTCCCTGACTCACTCCTCTCAGATTGCAAACAATGCACCAGCAGAAACCAAGTCCCCCTCTGCTTTGATCTTATTTCGTCTTCTTGAGCCATGGTTTCTCCCATCTTTGGATAGAGATTTGTTGAGTCATAAAATGTTGACAGTTGTTATGGTTCATTAGATAGGGTCAGTGCATGATGAGAGATCTATACTATCTTCTTGACTCCAAATTTACTCACCCAACAGGTCTGACTGAGTCTCTATCTATGAAGACCCTCCAAGACTTAGTTGGCTATTGAAAAGTAAAGTTTAATATTTTTTAATTGTCTAATGACTAATAGTCTAATAGACTATTAATGCATTCAGGTTTTCAGATGTGATATATTTAAAAATTAAAAAGAGAACACAGCTAAGAAGAGAATTGGAAAGAAAACTTTCCATAGTGGAGGGTGATGCCTTGGTTCATAAAGGCTGAATCTAAGAAGGTATTCTATAGGAGTTATTTTGGAGTAAGTGTATACGTGTGGGTCCAGACCCTGGGTAAGGTGGTAGAAAAGGTAAGAGGAGAGAGATAGTTTTACAAAATATCAATGAGCTTTATTCACAGTTTTGCCCACGACTGAATTTGCTCTATATCTGTCAGTAAATCATAAACTGAAGGACTGGATCTTGGAAAACTATAAGCAGAAAGGGGATAGTGGGGAACCAGGCTTTATGGGACCCCATACTACATTCTCAAATGATCTGGAAGTTGTCAGATTTATTCCCCCAAAATACTAACATGTGTGTGCTGAAAGAGTTTGGCAGACCAGTTATTTCTTCCAGTATGCATATTTATATTAAAAAATTATATTATGTTCTTTTGTTTTAAATTTTATTTTTCTTCAGGATAATTAATGCACATGGCAAGCATTGTACTAGTCAAAAAGTTCAATGGTGGCAAGTATGTCTCTCATACCTAATCCTCATGCTTTCAGTTCGCTGTTCCCCAGAGAAAATCTATATTACCAATTCCCTGGGTATTCTTTCAGAGATATTCTATGAATATGTAATCATATCTATGTGCCTGTATCTTCATTTGTTTTAACAATAATGCGAGCTTACTCTTCACTCTGTTGTGCATCTTCCTTTTTAGATTAAAAATGTATGTTGACAATAATTCTATTTTAGTATAAACAGAGTTTTCTATTCTTATTAGCAGTTGCTAATAAGATGCTAATAAGATGGATGGTATTCCATCTTATGAATGTACTATAATTTATGTAACCTATCACCTATTGAAGGACTACTTAGGGCTTTTTCAATCTTTCTGTACTATAGAAAACTTTGAAAGGAATCTTCTTGCATGTCTACCTTTGTGTGCATATGCAAGCATATGTCTAGGTAAATTGTTAGAAATGGTTCAAAGGACATCAGTCAGTCATTTCAGTTGCTCAGTCGTGTATGACTCTTTGTGACCCCATGGACAGCAGCAACCCCTGGAGTTTACTCAAACTCATGTCCATTGAGTCAGTGATGCCATCCAACCGTCTCATCCTCTGTCATCCCCTTCTCCTCCTGCCTTCAATCTTTCCCACCATCAGGGTCTTTTCAAATGAGTCAGTTCTTTGCATCAGGTGGCCAAAGTATATGCATTTTAAATTTTAATAAACATAAATCACAATCAGGTACCAATATTATGTGTATTAGATAACATGGTGGACATCCAACATTGAAGGATAACTGCAAAAATCTGTTGCTTTAAGCTCTAATTTGTTCCACATTTATTAAGAAAATGTTTGTTAAGAATCTACTATATATCAGACAGTAATCTAAGTACCAGCTGAACAGAACATTCTTTCCCCTCAGTTGCATTGTAGTAGGGATCTTACATGAATGATATGAGGGCACTTTACACAGTTACTCTCATTTATTTAGGCACAGGGCTTAGTGAAAGCTAGACCTAGCTTCCTGCATTGCTCCTATTTTGCATTTCCTTTTTCCCCAGTGCTACTGTTGTGCTTCCCAGGTGGTGCTAGTGGTAAAGAACCCACCTTCGAATGCAGGAGACATAAGAGATGTGGGTTCGATCCCTGGGTCGGGAAGATCCCCTGGAGGAGGGCATGGCAAGCCACTCCAGTATTCTTGCCTGGAGAATCCCATGGACAGAGGTACTTTGTGGGCTAAAGCCCATGGGGTCGCAAAGAGTTGGACATGACTGAAGCAACTTAGCAGACATGCACACTGTTACAGGAATTAGTCTTGAGGCTAAAGAGGAGTATCCAGAAAATCCCTAAGGACATCACTGTAAATGTCACACTTCTCTCAGCAAGCTGCATCCACAGATCGGTGGCAATAAAAAACACTTGTAAGCTATACCTTCCCAATATAAATAATCACTCTTAATCTGA
Source organism: Moschus berezovskii (assembly GCF_049115385.1). Lineage (NCBI taxonomy): Eukaryota > Metazoa > Chordata > Mammalia > Artiodactyla > Moschidae > Moschus > Moschus berezovskii. The sequence continues at coordinate 83,823,537 of NC_142488.1, read as the reverse complement.
GCACTTTTGCTGGGTAGTGGAACTCCGAGGGTATTCACCACCTTTCACATTTGTCAGCTCTTAATATTTACCTCCATATTGCAGATACATGTTCCATGTGTAAGCAAATGCATTGTCCCCATTGAGTTTTCAGGGAGTACAGCTGCTTCTAGTCAGCAGTAATAAAGTAATCCTACACCCAATTATATGGCCAAACAATTAGCACCAGCCTGTGTACTCAATAAATTGTTGGTTGGTTGCTGGCTCTATCGAGAAGCTGAGAATAGTAATTATGGCAGAAGCATATTTCAGCTAGTGATACAACAGGCAAGATGAGGAAGGCATTTGTGTAGAGCAGCTGGTTCTTTGGATGGACCGAAACACAGATGGAGTAGTTCCGAGTGACTGAGCATTAGCAAGGTTATGTAGCATTCTGGCACACAGCCATCTCTGCTTTGGGAAGATTTCAGTGGGGTCTTCGCAGTTAAGAACTTGGAACAAGGAGCTAGAACATAAAGAAGATACTTTGAGTGAAAAAAAAAAGTGATTTAAAAACTGAATGAATAGCATATTTATCCCCAGTCATGACTTAATGTTGTTTAGGCACACTCTAGCTTTTAGAAAGTATAAGCAAAACTAATTGTAGATTAGATTTATAGTGAAATTTATGTAATTAAAATACATTTTACAAACCATTATATATAGAATGGATACATGAAAATGTCCTACTCTATAGCACAGGGAACCATATTAAACATCCCGTGATAAACTATAATGGAAAATAATATGAAATAGAATGTGTGTGTATATATATATATATATATATACATACAAATATGTATATACACACAGACAAATATGTATAACTGAGTTTGCTTTATAGCAGAAATTAACACAACATTGTAAATGAATTATATTTCATTTAAGCACATTTTATTTTACTCTGCATATAAATAAGACCATATTGATTTTATTTTGAATGAAATAGGGTGAAAACCAAATTGAAATTTGTACAATATATATTCTTAAATACAAATAGAGAGTTGGGAAATAAAGATAGTTGTCATAGCCTGGTGGTCCCTCTATTCAGGTTTCTAGATGTTTTGGGGGGAGAGTTTCTCTGGTATGAGGTATGTTGCTCAGAGGTGTCAGAAAATAACTTTTGTGCATCAAGACCTAGCTGTCTATTAATCAGTAAAGATTTCATATAAAATAGAGTTTTCTGAGAGAATGTAAAAATTCTCCAGAAATTATATATTCCTATAAAGAGAAACAAGTGGCTATCATAGCTTTGGATTTCTCTTGTGGAATATCATCCCCTGAATATATTGAGAATTTGGATATATATTTTTTTATATTTATTGATTTATTTTAATTTTTGTTGACTTAACTGGGTATCAGTTAAATACTGTTAATATGATTTCAGTAGCCAGAAATATTTATGGTCCTTTTGTTTCTTAACAAGTAAATTGGTGCAACTACTTGACAATGCAGTCAATTGCTTGGTGCTGAAGCACTACGATAATTAAAACACTGCTTGAAGTTGACTACCACGAAGTCTGTGTTCTACCCATGCAGTCTCTTAAAAAATCAAGTATTTGCAAAAGGTTACTGGAAGAAGTGATGTAAAAAGTGAATCTCTCATTTAATAAAGATTTTCCTTATTTTAAGCCATGAAATAGTATAAACAAAAATGAAATGAGATAAATTTCATTAGGTTAAAAGGCCACATAGAATTTAAAAAATTGTCTCAGAGGTGCAAATTTGTTGTTAGCTTTTCCATCTCCTTCCATTCATTACATTATACCTGACCAAATCTAGAAATTACCACATTTACTTATTTTCCTTTCTCTTATATAGACCCACATTTTTCATTTCTCCTGCATAGCACCAATACTGAAGATAGTTTGGGTAACAATCTTTTTACAATTACATAAATTCTGTACTCCTGTAAAACTAGGAGGTAAAATCTTGTTTGATGTTTCTCTCTGCCCTAGTTTTGGAGGGAGGTGGTCTGTCTCTCCCAGTTTCCACACATAGTGTATTCCCAACAATCAGCATGGTACCACCCTATTCTGCTGGTTTTCTTGACGATAGTTGTAATTTGTGGAATGTTTTTCTCTTACATTTCTTCAGCATTTCTCAAGGGAGCTTAGTATGCCAACGAGTAAGTAACATTTAGACAACTCTCTAAATTTCTGACTTTCCAGAGGACTTCTGATTCTTGTGACCATAAAGCCTGACATTGGAATTTATGCTAAAAACTGCTTGATTGCCAAAATAAACCCTGTCAAAGCAGTATATTTGTACAATTCTACTTTTAAAATCTCAGGGTTAATAGTAAAGTTTGTAAGGGTAAACTATGGTAACAGGAACTTTTATTAATGTTGCTTGAAATATTATCTATAAATTTTTCTTTCAAGTCATTATGCCACCACATGCATGCTAAATTGCTTCAGTCCTGTCCGATTCTTTGCGATCCTATGGACTGTAGCCTGCCAGGCTTCTCTGTCCATGGGATCCTCCAGGCAAGAATACTGGAATGGGTGGCCATTCCCTTCTCCCAATCCAAGGATTGAACCTACATCCAATCCAAGGTTGGAACGTTCCCATCCAGGAATAGAACCTACATCTCTTATGTCTCCTGCATTGGGAGGCAGGTTCTTTACCACCAGTGCCACCTGTAAAACCTACCAGTAGTTGTTAAAAATATTTTGATAACCCAAAATAATTAGTATCCTTTTACCCAAATTATTATTTATCAAGCATATTTTTCTTCCCCTAAATACAGTTGAAATATAGAGCAGTAGTTTCTAAAAAAAAAAAGTATTTTCTAGGTGTTCCTAGACTCTTTTCCAAAGTTGTCACTATTTGAATATAACATATAAGCCACAGATGAGATATAACAATCAGAATAGGTTTGAGACAGCTATATTATCAGAACACTGAAAATAATTTATAGAAATGAGAATGACAGCAAAATCCATAACTCCAGACTCCAAGTACTGTATTTTCTCCACTAGAAAAACTGTACAGAACTTCAAGATTGACAATGAACTTTATTGGTCTATATAGGCAAATATCTAATAATCTTATACATGTCTTATCCTTCTAATCCTCCCGCTTGAGCCCTGATATGAAGTCAAGTGGACATTAGGAAGCATTATTACAAGTAAAGCTAGTAGAAGTGATGGAATTCCAGCTGAGCTATTTCAAATCCTGAAAGATGATGCTATTAAAGTGCTTCACTCAATATGCCAGCAAATTTGGAAAATGCAGCAGTGGCCACAGGACTGGTCAGTTTTCATTCCAATCCCAAACAAGAGTAAAGCCGAAAAATGTTCAAACTACCATACAATTGTGCTTATTTCACATGCAAGCAAGGTAATGCTCAAAATCCTTCAAGCTAGGTTTCAACAGTACATGAACTGAGAAATTCAAGATTTTCAAGCTGGGTTTAGAAAAGGCAGAGGAACCAGAGATCAAATTGCCATCATGCGTTGGATCATAGAAAAAACAAGAAAATTCCAGAAAAGCACCTACTTCTGCTTCATTGACTACACTAGTGGAAAGTTCTTAAAGATATGGGAATACCAGACCACCTTACCTGCTGCCTGAGAAACTTCTATGCAGGTCAAGAAGGAACAGTTAGAACTGGATATGGAACGACGGACTGGTTCCAAATTGGGAAAGGAGTATGTGAAGTCTGTGTATTGTCACCCTGCTTATTTCTGCTTATTTAACTTTTATGCAGAGTACATCAGGTGAAATCCCAGGCTGGATGAATCACAAGCTGAAATCTAGATACTGGGAGATGTATGAACAACTTCAGATATGCAGATGATACCATCCTAATGGCAGAAAAAGAAAAGGAACTAAAAAGCCTCTTGATGAAGGTGAAAGAAGAGAGTGAAAAAGCTGGTTTAAAACTCAGCATTCAAGAAAATAGGATCATGGCATCAGGATGGTAAATAAATGGGGAAATTATGGAAACAGTGACAGATTTTATTTTCTTGGGCTCCAAAATGACTGCAGATGGTTACTGCAGCCATGAAATTAAAAGATGCTTTCTCCTTGGAAGAAAAGCTGTGACAAACCTAGACAGTATATTAAAAAGCAGAGACATCACTTTGCCAACCAAGGTCTGTCTAGTCAAAGCTATGGTTTTTCCAGTGGTCATGCATGGATGTGGGAGTTGGACCATAAAGAAAATTGAGTTCCAAAGAATTGATGCTTTCGAACTGTAGTCCTGGAAAAGACTCTTGAGAGTCCCTTGGACAACAAGGATATCAAACCAGTCAATCCTAAAGGAAACCAGTCCTGATTATTCATTGGAAGAACCGATGCTGAAGCTGAAGCTCCAATACTTTGGCCACCTGATGCAAAGAGCTGACTCATTGGAAAAGTCCCTGATGCTGGGAAAGATTGAAGGCCGGAGGAGAAGGGAGTGACAGAGGATGAGATGATTGGATGGCATCACTGACTCAATGAACATGAGTTTGAACAAACTCTGGAAGATGGTAAAGAATAGGGAAGCCTGGCATGCTGCAGTCTCAAAGAGTCAGACAGACACGACTGAGTGACTAAACAACAAATCTTCCATATGAAGCTTCACAGGTGGTGCTGGTGGTAAAGAACCCACCTGCCAATGCAGGATATGAATGAGATATGGGTTTGATCCCTGGTTCAGGAAGATCCCCTGGAGGAGGTCATGGCAACCCACTCCAGTATTCTTGCCTGGAGCATCCCACGGACAGAGGAGCCTGGTGGGCTACATTCCATAGAGTCACAAAGAGTTGGACTCTACTGAAATGACTTAACGTGCATGCATACATCTTTCATGTACTACACAGAGGGAGAACTTCAGATGTACTTTTAGCTTACATAGCAATTTGATTATAAAAATATTCCAGAGAATTCACTATCAATTTCAAATTATATCTGAATTTCAATAAGTGTCCTTCCCTGAAGCAGAACTCCTATGATTTTTTATCCCTCAGAGTTTCTGCTCTCATATTTGGGACAACTGACTGTAAACTCTAAGATTCTGTTTGGTAAAGTTCAGTGCTTCTGTGATTATACTGTCTACTGCCTATTATGTCCTTATTAGTGGAACAACACCACAAGATTTTTTAACTACATGGGAAAGGCAAATTCAATGGGTTTCTAGTTTTGTGCCAGAACTATACTGCTTTTATTAGGTTGACAGTCAGCTTTGGCATTTGGCTGTTCTCCAGGTATGTTTTTGATAGACACTGTTTCACAAAAAAGAGAAAGAATATCATTACACTACATCAATACACGATGGAAAACTGCCCCTAGGAATTTTATTTCAGCTGCTAAGCTGGAGTTTGATCTTGCTTACCACATTCACTGTTCTTCAAAAAATTGTAGCAACTATTTTTCATCAAAGTCCCTGATGCTGGGAAAGATTGAAGGCAGGAGGAAAAGGGAATGACAGAGGCTGAGATGATTGGATGGCATCACCGACTCAATGGATATGGGTTTGAACAAACTCTGGGAGATGGTAAAGGACAGGGAAGCCTGGCATGCTGCAATCTGTGGGGTTGCAAAAAGTCAGACATGACTGAGCAACTGACCAACAAATCTTCCATATGAAGCTTCACAGGTTCTACTGGTGATAAAGAATCCACTTGCCAATGCAGGAGACAAGTGAAATATGGGTTTGTCTATACTTTAAAAAATTGTGAGAAATTCTATTCTTTAAAACATTGTATTCAACATTGAGAATATACAAAAGAATGCATTATTTATGAATTATATGTAAGATACAATGCACTATAATGAACACTTTTTTCTCACCCAGTTTAAGAAGAATAATATCATTTCTTTCAAGTTCTCTGAGTGCCCCACCCATCCCTCCTTTTATTGATGTTCTCTATCCTAAATTTTTTATTTATCATTTTTGTACTTTCTTTCTACTCTTACTGTATGTTTGTATCCCTATGTAATCTTTTCAGTTTTGCACAGTTTAATTTTTATATACAGGAAATCCTACTGTAGGCATTTTTCTGTGACTGGATTTTAAGACAAATAATGTGTTCATAAGACTCATTCTTGCTTCATGAAGTTTTAACTCATTACTATTTGCTGCTGTATAGAAAATTCCAATATGTGACTACTCAATATATTTATTAGTTTTACTACTGATGGACAGCTGAGCTATTTACTTTTTTTTTTTACTATTACAAAGAGTGCTGTTATGAACATTCCTGCAGCTAGCTCCTGGTGTTCATCTGCAAGAGTTTATCTAGAGTACTAGGAGTGCGTTACTGGGTCATAAGATATGTGTGATTTCAACTTCACTAGATAATGCCAGTTTATTTTTCAAAATGGTTATGCACAAGTGATCCAGTTATTCTGCATCTTTTACAACACTTAATATTGTCAAATTTAAAGGTTGAGATTGTTTCATATGCTTTGTGGCAATTTGTATTTCTATAAATATAAAGTGACAGACCAAAGTTTTTGCCAATTTGTCTATTAAAGCTTTGTATTTTTCTTATTGTTTTTTTCAAAATACACTCTAGACCCTATTTCTTTGTCAATTATGTGTTGCAGATATCGTCTCTCAGTTTGGGATTTGTATTTTCATTTTGATGACGTTTCAATAAACAGAAGTTTTAAATGTTCAGTTCAGTTCAGTCGCTCAGTCGTGTCTGACTCTCCGCGACCCCACGAATCACAGCACGCCAGGCCTCCCTGTCCATCACCAACTCCCGGAGTACACTCAAACTCATGTCCACAGAGTCGGTGATGCCATCCAGCCATCTCATTCTCGGTCGTCCCCTTCTCCTCCCATCCCCAACCTTTCCCAGCATCAGAGTCTTTTCCAGTGAGTCAACTCGTCGCATGAGGTGGCCAAAGTATTGCAGTTTCAGCTTTAGCATCAGTCCTTCCAATGAACACCCAGGATTGATCTCCTTTAGAATGGACTGGTTGGATCTCCTTGCAGTCCAAGGAACTCTCAAGAGTCTTCTCCAACACCACAGTTCAAAAGCATCGATTCTTCGGCGATCAGCTTTCTTCACAGTCCAACTCTCACATCCATACATGACCAAGGGAAAAACCATTGCCTTGACTAGACGGACCTTTGTTGGCAAAGTAATGTCTCTGCTTTTTAATATACTATCTAGGTTGGTCATAACTTTCCTTCCAAGGAGCAAGCGTCTTTTAATTTCATGGCTGCAGTCAGCATCTGCAGTGATTTTGGAGCCCAAAAAAATAAAGTCTGACACTGTTTCCACTGTTTCTCCATCTATTTCCCATGAAGTGATGGGACCAGATGCCATGATCTTTGTTTTCTGAATGTTGAGCTTCAAGCCAACCTTTTCACTCTCCTCTTTCACTTTCATCAAGAGGCTTTTGAGTTCTTCTTCACTTTCTGCCATAAGGGTGGTGTCATCTGCATATCTGAGGTTATTGATATTTCTCCCAGCAATCTTGATTCCAGCTTGTGCTTCTTCCAGCCCAGCATTCCTTATGATGTCCTCTGCATATAAGTTAAATAAGCAAGGTGACAATATACAGCCTTGACGTACTCCTTTTCCTATTTGGAACTAGTATGTTGTTCCATGTACAGTTCTGACTGTTGCTTCCTGACCTGCATACAGGTTTCTCAAGAGGCAGGTCAGGTGGTCTGGTATTCCCATCTCTTTCAGAATGTTCCACAGTTTATTGTGATCGACACAGTCAAAAGCTTTGGCATAGTCAATGAAGCAGAAATAGATGTTTTTCTGGAAATCTCTTGCTTTCTCCATGATCCAGCGGAATTTTAAATGTAGGCATAATCAAATTTAATAATCTTTTTCTTTCTGTCTTTTCTTTGTGTGTTTTTATAAATTCTTCTCTACCTTAAGTTCATATTTTCCTACATTGTTTATATTATTGCTTTTTACATTTAACTTTCTAAATCTATTTGGATTTTGTGTTTGTTTTTTTATGGTGTTAGGTAGGAATTCAGTTCCCCAAAGCAGATCAAGTTGTTCCAGAATTGTTATTAAGATGGTCATCCTCTCCTCATTGTTCTGCAATGCCAAGTTCTTATATATGTATGGGTTTCTCTCTGAGCTCATAATTCTATTTCATGAATTGATTTGTCTATCCCTCTACTAATACTAAATAGTTTTATAAAAATTCTTGATCATTGTTTTTTCTACTTATGGATTGTTATGAATATTCTTGATCTTTTTGTTCTTCCATGTAAATTTTTGAATCATATTTCTAAATTATACATTCGTGCAAACACACACACATACACACACCTGTTACGGTTTGATTTGGTATGGTGTGAAATCTCTATTTTAATCTGAAGTGGATTGACATTACTATAATATTGAATCTTCCAATCCATAGCTACACTGTATCTCAATTTATTTGTGTTTAAGTTTTTTCCTAAAATGTTAAGATTATCTCCATAAAATTTTTGCAATTTATTTGGTTTTATTCTTAAGTATTTCATATTCTTTATACGTTTGTTTAAGGTAATTATTTTTACACTTTCAAACAATTTGTTACTGGGATATAGAAATGCAGTTGATTTGGGTGTTTGATTTTCAGCTATCTTGCTAAACTGTCTTATTCTAAATATTTATCTGTAGATTACATTGGGTTTCTTTAAATACAATCTGATAACTTGTAAATAATGGCAATTTTATTTCTTTATTCCTGATCATTGTTCTGCACCATTCCTTTTTGCTTGCCTCATGTACTAGCAAGGATTTCCTGTGAAATATTGGAGAGAATTTTTGAAAGCAGTTTTAATTTCTTGTTCCTGATTTTAAAGGATTAATTTTAATATTTTACCATCAAATATCATGTTTGTTGAAGGAATTCTTTAAACAATTCTTTATAAAATTAAAGATGTTTTCTTTGGTTTTTAGTTTGTTGAGTTGTATCTTGAATAGCATTGAATTTTATTGTAAACTTTTTTCTAAAGCTCTTTAAATGATTTTTCCCTTTTACTTGTTAATGTGGTGAATTATCATATTGTATACCACTTAGCCACACATTCATATCTTTTAGTCTAGCTTTTACTCCACTCCTTGTGGTGACAGGCAGAACAACCAGCTTTGTGCAAGTGTAACCTGGCAACACTCACCTCTGCTATACTCTTTTTTTCTTTAATTTTATTTAATTTAATAATTGATATACAGTACTGTGTTTGTTTCAGGTTTACAGCAAAGTGATTCAGTAATATAATCTGAATTTTTCAGATTCTTTTCCTTTATAGGTCATTACAAGATATTGAGTATAGTTCCCTGTGCTATTCATTAAATCCTTGTTGTGTATCTACTTTATGTATTGTAGTTGGTATCTGTTAACACCATACTCCTAATTTATCCATCTCTCCCTTTTCCCTTTAGGCAAGCCCCTTTGCTGTATTTCTTATTTCTCACCCGTTACCCTGGGGACTTCTCAGTGCCATGGTATAGAAAACTGTGGGTACCTGCTTGGAGATTATGTACAAAATAAGAAAGAGTTAAAGCCCCTTGAGGTAACTGAAGCCTGTCAAGATGTATTTTCATCTTCTTTGTTTTGAATGGATAATTCTAAGGTTCTTTCTTTGTGGCTTCACAATGGTCAGAACCAAGTTGCCTACAGTTGAGAATGCTCCATTATACTGTCTGTCCATCTATTTCATGTTCAATTTCCCCAAATAATTACTTGCATGCAAATGTTTATGCATGGGTGGAGGTTGGGGCCAAATGAGGACTCAAGTTAAAATAATTGTTTTTTATTGAGTGTTGATCAACTTTAATTTCCAGGATAAGCCCAACTTGGTCATGGTATCTAATGTTTTGTTCAGTGAATTTGAATTACTGATAATTTGCTTATTTTGTTGTTATTTGGTCTCTAAGTCATGTCCGACTCTTTGTGACCTTATGGACTGTAGCCTGCCAGGCTCTTCTGTCTATGGGATTTTTCAGGCAAGAATACTGGAATGGGTTGCCATTTCCTTCTCTAGTGGATCGTCCCAACCTAGAAATCAAACCCTGTCTCATGAATTGGCAAGCAGATTCTTTACCACTGAGGCACCAGGGAAGTCCCCAATTATTATTTTGAATCAATTTCACAAGGCATATTGGTTTATAAATGTCCTTTTCCTTCTAAGTCTCATATTATGGTTATGCTAATCTCAGGGAAATGAGCCAGGGATGTTTCCTCTTTTTTATACTCTGAAATAGTTTGTGAAATATTGAGGTTATTTGTTTCTTGATCTTTGGGAGTCTCCTGGAGAGCAAGGAGATCAAACCAGTCAATCACAAAAGAATTCAACCCTGAATATTCATTGGAAGGCTTGATGATGAAGCTGAAGCTCCAATACTTTGGCCACCTGATGCGAGGAGCTGACTCATTGGAAAAGACCCTGATGCTGGGAAAGACTGAGGGTAGGAGGAGAAGGAGACGACAGAGGATAAGATGGTTGGATGGCATCACTGACTCAATGGACATGAATTTCGACAAATTCTGGAAGATAGTAAAGGACGGGGAAGCCTGGTGTGCTGCAGTCCAGGGGTCACACAGTCAGACATGACTGAGTGACTGAACAACAACTGATTGCTTGAGAGATCTCACCAGCACAACCATCTGGTCCTGAAGTTTTCATTGTGAGAATATTTTAAACTACTGATTCCATTTCTTTAATATTTGGATATTTTCTCTTTTTTTCCCAAGATGCCTTTATTAAGACTTTTTATCTAAGCATTTTAATTTATGAAGATAGTTAATTCCAAAATCCTATTTATGTCTTTTTTATTCCATATGCTTTTTACTTGTAACTTTCTTTTTTACTCCCTTCTTTTTTTTCTCTTTGGCCGTTTTAGGTTGTTATTTATCTATTTTGGGTCAGACTTATTGGACTCTTCAAACAATATTTTTCTTTTTTACCTTCTTTATTCTGTTTGCTGTCTTGTATTTTTTGAAATTTAATTTTATTTTTTTATTGCAGGCAAATTACTTTACATTAATACATTGGTTGCTTTTGCATACATTGAAAAATCCGCCCCGAGTGTACATGTGTTCCCCTTCTCGAACCCCCCTCCGACCTCCCTCTTTCCCATATCCTCCCTCCAGGTCATCCCCGTGCACTAGCCCCAAGCATCCTGTATCATGCGTCGAACCTGGACTGGTGATTAATTTCACATATGATAATATACATGCTACAATGTCATTCTCCCCAATCATCCCACCTTCACCCTCTCCCACAGAGTCCCAAAGACTGTTCTATACACCTATGTCTCTTTTGCTGTCTCGTATACAGGGTTATTGTTATCGTCTTTCTAAATTCCATATATATATGCGTTAGTATACTGTATTGGTGTTTTTCTTTCTGGCTTACTTCACTCTGTATAATAGGCTCCAATTTCATCCACCTCATTAGAACTGATTCAAATGCATTGTTTTTGATGGCTGAAAAATACTCCATTTTGTATATGTACCAAAGCTTTCTTATCCATTCATCTGCAGATGGACATCTAGGTTGCTTTCATGTCCTGACTATTATAAACAGTGCTGCAATGAACATTGGAGTACATGTGTCTCTTTCAATTCTGGTTTCCTCGGTGTGTATGCCCAGGAGTGCGATTGCTGGATCATATGGCAGTTCTATTTCCCATTTTTTGAGGAATCTCCACACTGTTCTCCATAGTGGCTGTACTAGTTTGCATTACCACCAACAGTGTAAGAGGGTTCTCTTTTCTCCACACCCTCTCCAGCATTTATTGCATGTAGACTTTTGGATAGCAGCCATTCTGACTGGTGTGAAATGGTATCTCATTGTGGTTTTGATTGGCATTTCTCTGATTATGAGGGATGTTGAGCATTTTTTCATGTGTTTGTTAGCCATGTTTATGTCTTCTTTGGAGAAATGTCTGTTTAGTTCTTTGGCACATTTTTTGATTGGGTCGTTTATTTTTCTGGAATTGAGCTGCAGGAGCTGCTTGTATAATTTGGAGATTAATCCTTTATCAGTTGCTTCATTTGCTATTATTTTCTCCCATTCTGAAGGCTGTCTTTTCACCTTGCTTATAGTTTCCTTTGCTGTGCAGAAGCTTTTGATTTTAATTAGGTCCCATTAGTTTTTTTTTTTTTTTTTTTGGTTTTATTTCCAATATTCTGGGAGGTGGGTCTTGGAGGATCCTGCTGTGATTTATGTCAGAGAGTGTTATGCCTATGTTCTCCTCTAGGAGTTTTATAGTTTCTGGTCTTATACTTAGCTCTTTAATCCATTTTGAGATTATTTTGGTGTATGGTGTTAGGAAGTGTTCTAGTTGTATTCTTTTACAAGTGGCTGACCAGTTTTCTCAGCACCACTTGTGAAAGAGATTGCCTTTTCTCCATTGAATATTCTTGCCTCTTTTATCAAAGATAAGGTGTCCATAGGTGTGTAGATTTATCTCTGGGCTTTCTATTTTGTTCCATTGATCTATATTTCTGTCTTTATGCCAGTACCATACTGTCTTGATGACTGTTGCTTTGGAGTGGAGCTTGAAGTCTGGCAGGTTAATTCCCCCAGTTCCATTCTTCTTCCTCAAGATTGCTTTGGCTATTCGAGGTTTTTTGTATTTCCATAGAAATTGTGAGATTATTTGTTCTAGTTCTGTGAAAAATATTGTTGGTAACTTGATAGTGATTGCATTGAATCTATAAATTACTTTGGGTAGTATACTCATTTATACAATATTTATTCTTCCAATCCAGGAACACGGTATATTTCTCCATCTATTAGTGTCCTCTTTGATTACTGTCACTAGTGTTTGATAGTTTTCTATGTACACGTCTTTTGTTTTCTTAGGTAGATATATTCCTAAGTATTTAAATCTTTTCGTTGCAACAGTGAATGGAAAAGTTTCCTTAATTTCTCTTTCTAGTTTCTCATTATTAGTGTATAGGAATGCAAGGGATTTCTGTGTGTTGATTTTATATCCTGCAACGTTACTGTAATCATTGATTAGCTCCAGTAGTTTTCTGGTAGAGTCTTTAGGGTTTTCTGTGTAGAGGATCACGTCATCAGCGAATAGTGAAAGTTTTACTTCTTCTTTTCCAATTTGGATTCCTTTTATGTCTTTTTCTGCTCTGATTGCTGTAGCCAAAACTTCCAGAACTATGTTGAATAGTAGTGGTGAGAGTGGGCACTCTTGTCTTGTTTCTGACTTCAGGGGATATGCTTTCAGTTTTTCACCGTTGAGGATAATGTTTGCTGTGGGTTTGTCATATATAGCTTTTATTATGTTGCGGTATGTCCCTTCTATTCCCACTTTCTGGAGGGTTTTTATCATAAATGGATGTTGAATTTTGTCGAAGGCTTTCTGTACATCTATTGAGATAATCATATGATTTTTATTTTTCAGTTTGTTAATGTGGTGTGTTACATTGATTGATTTGCAGATATTGAAGAATCCTTGCATTCCTGGGATAAAGCCCACTGGGTCATGATTTATGATCTTATTAATGTGTTGTTGGATTCTGATTGCTAGAAATTTGTTAACGATTTTTGCGTCTTTGTTCATCAGTGATATTGGCCTGTAATTTTCATTTTTTGTGGGATCTTTGCCAAGTTTTGGGATTAGGGTGATGGTGGCCTCATAGAATGAGTTTGGAAGTTTCCCTTCCTCAGCAATTTTCTGGAAGGCTTTGAGTAGAAAAGGTGTTAGCTCTTCTCTAAATTTTTGGTAGAATTCAGCTGTGAAGCCGTCTGGACCTGGGCTTTTGTTTGCTGGAAGATTTCTGTTCACAGCCTCTAGTTCCATGCTTGTGATGGGTCTGTTCAGATTTTCTATTTCTTGCTGGTTCAGTTTTGGAAAGTTGTACTTTTCTAGAAATTTGTCCATTTCTTCCAGGTTACTCATTTTATTGCTATATAATTGCTGATAATATTCTCTAATAATCCTTTGTATTTCAGTATTGTCGGTTGTGATCTCTCCTTTTTCATTTCTAATTTTATTGATTTGGTTCTTCTCCCTTTGTTTCTTGATGAGTCTGGATAGTGGTTTTTCAATTTTATTTACCTTCTTAAAGAACCAGCTTTTGGCTTTTTGATTTTTGCTATGGTCTTTTTTGTTTCTTTTGCATTTATCTCTGTCCTAATTTTTACAATTTCTTTCCTTCTACTAACCCTGGGGTTCTTAGTTTCTTCCTTTTCTTGTTTCTTTAGATGTAGAGTTAGGTTATTTAGTTGACTTTTTTCTTGTTTCTTGAGGTGTGCCTGTATTGCTATGAACCTTCCCCTTAGCAGTACTTTTACAGTGTCCCAGAGGTTTTGGGTTGTTGTGTTTTCATTTTCATTCATTTCTATGTGTATTTTTATTTCTCTTTTGATTTCTTCTATGATTTGGTCATTATTCAGCAGCGTATTGTTCAGCCTCCATATGTTGGCATTTTTAATAGTTTTTCTCCTGTAATTGAGATCTAATCTTACTGCCTTGTGGTCAGAAAAGATGCTTGGAATGATTTCAAATTTTTGAATATATGAAGGCTAGATTTATGGCCCAGGATGTGATCTATCCTAGAAAAGGTTCCGTGTGCACTTGAGGAAAAAGTGAAATTCATTGTTTTGGGGTGAAATGTCCTATAGATATCTATTAGGTCTAGCTGGTCTACTATTGTATCATTTAAAGTTTGTGTTTCCTTGTTAATTTTCTGTTTAGTTGATCTATCTGTAGCTGTGAGTGGGGTATTAAAGTCTCCCACTACAACTGTGTTATTGTTAATTTCCCCTTTCATACTTGTTAGTAATTGTCTTACATATTGCAGTGCTCCTATGTTGGGTGCATAAATATTTATAATTGTTATATCTTCTACTTGGATTGATCCTTTGATCATTATGTAGTTTCCTTCTTTGTCTCTTTTCACAGCCTTTATTTTAAAATCTATTTTATCGGACATGAGTATTGCTACTCCTGCTTTCTTTTGGTCTCTATTTGCATGGAATATCTTTTTCCAGCCCTTCACTTTTAGTCTCTATGTGTTCCGCGTTTTGAGGTGGGTCTCTTGTAGACAACATATATGGGGGTCTTCTTTTTGTATCCATTCAGCAAGCCTTTGTCTTTTGGTTGGGGCATTCAACCCATTTAAGTTTAAGGTGATTATTGATAAGTCTGATCCCATTGCCATTTTCTTTATTGTTTTGGATTCGAGTTTATATACCCTTTCTGTGTTTCCTGTCTAGAGAAGATCCTTTAGTATTTGTTGGAGAGCTGGTTTAGTGATGCTGAATTCTCTCAACTTTTGCTTGTCTGTTAAGTTTTTTATTTCTCCTTCATATTTGAATGAGATCCTTGCTGGGTACAGTAATCTGGGCTGTAGGTTATTTTCTTTCATCACTTTAAGTATGTTTTGCCATTTCCTCTTGGCCTGAAGAGTTTCTGTTGGAATATCAGCTGTTATCCTTATGGGCATCCCCTTATGTGTTATTTGTTGTTTTTCCCTTGCTGCTTTTAATATTTGATCTTTGTGTTTGATCTTTGCTAATTTGATTAATGTGTGCCTTGGAGTATTTCGCCTTGGGTTTATCCTGTTAGGAACTCTCTGGGTTTCTTGGACTTGGGTGATTATTTCTTTCCCCATTTTAGGGAAATTTTCAACTATTATCTCCTCAAGTATTCTCTCATGGTCTTTCTTTTTGCCTTCTTCTTCTGGGATTCCTATGATTCGAATGTTGGGGTGTTTAACATTTTCCCAGAGGTCTCTGATATTGTCCTCATTTCTTTTAATTCGTTTTTCTTTTTCCATCTCTGTTTCATTTATTTCTACAATTCTATCTTCTAGCGGGCTTATCCTGTCTTCTGCCTCCGTTATTCTACTGTCTGTTCCCTCGAGAGTGTTTCTGATCTCATCTATTGCATTATTCATTGTATATTGACTCTTTTTTATTTCCTCTAATTCTTTATTAAACATTTCTTGCATCTTCTCAATCCTTTTCTCTAGTTTATTTATCTGTAACTCCATTTTGCTTTCCAGATTTTGAATCATTTTCACAATTAAAATTCAAAATTCTTTATCGAGTAGGTTCCCAATATCTTCCTCTTTTGTTTGTGTTGGTGGGCATTTTTCCTGTTCCTTTACTTGTTGGGTATTTCTCTGCCTCTTCATCTTGCTTAAATTGCTGTGCTTGGGGTGGCCTTTCCGTCTTCTGGCAGTTTGTGGAGTTATCTTTTTTATGTAGTTACCTCATTGTGTGTGGGGTTGGATGGGTGACTTCTCAAGGTTCCCTGGTTAGGGAAGCTTGTGTCAGTGTTCTGTGTGAGTGGAGCTGGATTTTTTTCTCTCTGGAGTGCAATGAAGTGTCCAGTAATGAGTTTGAGAAGTCAATGTGTTTGGAGTGGCTTTGGGCAGCCTGTATATTGAAGCTCAGTGCTATTCTCCTATGTTGCTGGATAGTTTGCATAGTATGTCTTTCACTGAAACTTGTTGACCCTTGTGTGGTGCCTGGTTGCAGTGTATGTATGGAGGTATTTGATGAGCACCTATCAATTAATGTTCCCTGGAACAGGAGATCTCTTGTTTTCTCAGGATTTGGACTTCAGCCTCTGCCTCTGGTTTTCAATCTTATTCTTGCAGTAGGCTCAAGGCTTCTCCCTGTTACTTCCAAGGCAGTTCCTTCTGTTGTAAAAGGTCTTCAGTTTGCTGGTCTCTTCAGTGTCTAATTCCCGTCCTGACACCAGGGGGCGGTGGTGGACACTTTTTTTCCCCGGCTCACCTGTTCAGTGGTGCTGTGGGAAGGGAGGAACACTGCTAACAAATATCACTGGCATCTGTGGGGAGTGCAGGCAGTGTCTCGGCTACACTGGGATTGCCCCCGCTCGTGGCGTGTGTTCTTTCCCTGTTTTTGCTTCTCAGGCTCTAGGTTTCTCTGCCAGGAGCTGTCTGCAGCTGGCACTGGGTTGCATGCACTTCCCAGGTCTGAGTGGCGCAAGTTCAGGTTCTCGGGTGCTCCACAAAGGCGCAGACTTGACTGGGCCTGCATTTTGTGCCTTCCCCGGTCCGAGCAGCTCAGGTGACCAGGCGTTTGGCGAGCGGGGTCGCTGTGACTTATTGCCTCCCCAGTCCCTGCTGCTCGGTTTTCTGGGTGTACAACCGGCGCACCTTCTCAGGTGGATATCGACTGGCCCGAACCCAGGTCTTGGTTAGCAATGAAGCCTGCCTGCAGCTTGTTATGGGAGGCCTCACTGGGGCCGAGGCTGCCTTTTCCAGTGCTGGCCGCCCTCCCTGCCTGTCCCGGGGTGGGGGTGGGGGAGCTGGGGGATGGGCCGCCCACAGCCAGCTCGCTCTTCTCAGTCCTTTGTTCTGTGAGCAGGGCTTGTGGAGTCTTAGGTTGGAGCTTTTCAGCTTTTCGCAGGCTTTACACTGCACAGTCTGCTTAGCTATCTCCCGTTAACACCCTCAGCTTGCTCTCAGGGTGTTCAGGCCAGTTGCTCTCTCTAAGTGCTGCCTCCCACGCCTCCCTGCCCATCCCCTGCCTGCTAGTGGGGGGTGTGGGCGTCTGCACCGCTTCTCCACTGAGAGTTTCCTCTGGGCACTTAGTCTGTGAGTTTTAATTATTTATGTCTTTTTTCCCAGTTATGTGGCCCTCTGAGGTTCCAAGGCTGGCCACAGACTCATTAGTGTTTCCAGGTGTTTGGAAACTTCTCTCTCTCTTTTTTTTTTTAAGCCTCCCTTCCCAGGATGGAGCTCTGTCCCTCCCTCTTTTGCCTCTCTTTTTATCTTTTATACTATTTCCTACCTCCTTTCGAAGACTATGGGCTGCTTTTCTGGGTGCCTGATGGCCTCTGCCGGCATTCAGAAGTTGTTTTGTGGGATTTACTCAGCGTTCAAATGTTCTTTTGCTGATTTTATGGGGGAGAAAGTGGTTGCCCTGTCCTATTCCTCTGCCATCTCCCCGTGCTCCTCCCTATTTGCTGTCTTAGAATAAAGTTCATTTCTGAGTTTTCTTAGAATAAAGTTCATTTCTGCTCCTGTATTTTCCCTTGTATTTTATTTGGGTTTATTTTTCTATTCTCTTTCTCATTTTTTAAACTTTCTCATTTCTTATTCAACCCATTAATTTTCAGCCTTTATTGTTTTCTAATGTCATCATTTAAGAGAATAAATTTCCTTCTAAGCACTGCTTTAGATATAGTCACTCTTGTTCTCTCTCTCCCTCCCTCTGTATTTGTCCACACTGCCTTTCAAAGTACCCGTTGTTAGGGATTTTTCAATGTATAGTAGCAATAGGACAGTTGGACTTATTATGTGGTTGCTCAGGAGTTCAACAGACTGAAACAAGCTTTTCAATTCCTAAAGATGAGGCCTGAAACTGACAAAGCAGCACTTCTACCCTACTCTATTGGCCAAAGCAATCCTAGTCTATCCCAGATTCAAGACGAGGGGAAAATATGGGGAAAGAGGCCCATTATTTCAATGGGAAGACTGTCAAAAATTCGGAAGTAAATTTTAATGTGATATAAGTTCTGTCTCTGAAATTTTAATGTGTGGTATTGCATTATTAACTTAGTATATTTTCTAATTTTAACTGTGATTTCTTCTATGGACAAAGATTTACTTAATTTTTAAAGAAACATGGTTATTTTCTAGTATACCTTCACGTCAGTGATTTATAATTTAACTGTATTTATTGTCAGCGAATTTCCTCTGTAGAATGCTAATATATAATGTGCTTATTGAGACTTGGATTTTTCCTCAGAATTTACATTTTTTTTTCCCCTAAATGTGTTTAAAGTAACTGGTACTCTCAGATGTTCTATATTCATCTACTAGATCAGATTTTATAATTAAATTTTTCTACACAATTCTATAGATGCGAGAGACGCCAGCTCCTGCGGCGCAGGCGCCAGAGACGCTGGCTCGATCATGAACTCTTACTGCCAAATTCAGACTTAAAATGAAGAAAGTAGGGAAAACCACTAGACCATTCAGATATGACCTAAATCAAATCTCTTATGATTATACAGTAAGGGATAGATTTAAGGAAGTAAGAAATAGATTTAACGGTCTAGATCTGACAGATAGAGTGCCTGATGAACTCTGGACGGAAGTTCGATTGTACAGGAGACAGGGACCAAGACCATCCCCATGGAAAAGAAATGCAAAAAAGCAAAATGGCTGTCTGAGGAGGCCTTACAAATAGCCGTGAAAAGAAGAGAAGCGAAAAGCAAAGGAGAAAAGGAAAGATATAAGCATCTGAATGCAGAGTTCCAAAGAATAGCAAGGAGTGATAAGAAAGTCTTCCTCAGTGATCAATACAAAGAAATAGAGGAAAACAACAGAATAGGAAAAACAAGAGATATTTTCAAGAAAATTAGAGATATCAAGGAACATTTCATGCAAAGATGGACTCGATAAAGAACAGAAATGGTATGGACCTAACAGAAGCAGAACATATTAAGAAGAGGTGGCAAGAATACACAGAAGAACTGTACAAAAAAGGTCTTCATGACAAAGATAATCATGATGGCGTGATCACTCACCTGGAGCCAGATATCTTGGAATGTGAAGTCAAGTGGGCCTTAGAGAGAATCACTACGAACAAAGCTCGTGGAGGTGATGGAATTCCAGTTGAGCTATTTCAAATCCTGAAAGATGATGCTGTGAAAGTGCTGCACTTAATATGCCAGTAAATTTGGAAAACTCAGCAGTGGCCACAGGACTGGAAAAGTTCAGTCTTCATTCCAAACCCAAAGAAAGGCAATGCCAAAGAATGCTCAAACTACTGCACAATTGCACTCATCTCACACGCTAGTAAAGTCATGCTCAAAATTCTCCAAGCCAGGCTTCAGCAACATGTGTACTGAGAAATTCCAGATATTCAAGCAGGTTTTAGAAAAGGCAGAGGCACCAGAGATCAAATTGCCAACATCCGCTGGATCATGGAGAAAGCAAGAGAGTTCCAGAAAAACATCTATTTCTGCTTCATTGACTATGCCAACGCCTTTGTCTGTGTGGATCACAATCAACTGTGGAATATTCTGAAAGAGATGGGAATACCAGACCACCTGACCTGCCTCTTGAGAAACCTGTATGCAGGTCAGGAAGCAACAGTCAGAACTGGACGTGGAAGAGCAGACTGGTTCCAAATAGGAAAAGGAAATGAAAGTCCCATAAAGTCTATTGGTATTTTACAGGAATTCATCAGCATGTAAAGAGAATTGGATACCTTGATAAATAGGAATAACTGCCTATGTAAAGATGTACCTCGACGGAGTTCCCTGGTGGTCTAGTGATTACAGGCTCTCAATAACGTGTCCTGTGTTCAATCCCTGGTCAAAATAATACTAAGTTGATTTTAAATATCTCAGAAATTGGTGTGCTATAAAGTTGGACTGTCCATTGCGTTCAGAATTTGGGGGTTAAAATAAAATACTCTTCCCTGAATTTTGAGGAACAAGTTAGGCTGCCGGCTTTTGATTTTGCTAAGAAAGAATATGTTTAAGACACATGTTATCACACACGTATCTCATATAAGAAAGGACATGTTAACATAAAAAAAAAAGTAGAATAAAATGATCAACCCTCTTGAAAAAGTGACAGTGAGTGATTAAATTGACTATATATAAAATTATGCGTTTTGCAATTTCACTACAGATAAGTAAAGAAAAGAGACCTTAACCAGCACCATGGTCCATCAGTTCGCATTTGAGAACCATTATGTTAGAAACCAAACCTGGAAATTTGAAATTTAAGAATTAAATCTCCATGGAGATCAGTTACCTTTCTCCATTCAAATAATATAGATTCTATCTGACTCCATCCATACGTCTCCTAAGGCATTTTACTGATTGTGGAATATTGCTAGTGACAAAATGTGGCTAGATTGGAGAGAATCTATCCTTCTACCTAAATATATATACATATGTAAAATCATTTGAAAATTGCACCATAATGCATATAGATTATCACTACCCTTTCCTGTCATAAAAGTATCTCTTATTCAGTATCATCTTTTCTTTATACTATTAGTTTTGGATACTCAGGAGCCTAGGTATGCTGATTATAACATAAATGTATTGTCCTTATTGCATAATGCAAGTTCTGGGAAATAGGACCCAGTCAATTCTAACAGTTCCTTACCATCCCTTGATAAAGCAGAGTATCTAAAGTTCTTTCTGTAGTTGTGCCAATCCTAGCGTTAAAGTGGAAAAGCACACTTTCTTTCTTTCACCATCTTTCCTTCCTTTTGTACTAACAGAGAGTTGAAACCCTTCATCACTGTTTTATCTTATCTCTCCATCAAACTAATTTCTCCTGAGATGATGGAACTGCTCAGCTTTCTTATTTGTGGGATGAAAAATCGGGAAGATTGTTCAATTTTTGCTTCTTATTTTCCAGTAGTCTGACAAAGAGCATCATAAGTGTGATAATAGTGATTGTCTCTTTGTTCTCACTATCCATAACCTTCTGTCCCTGTTACCCCGACCTCCACCTACCCTCACTCCAGGCAGCTGGAAGAAATTTGTTATGTCCTAGACTTTGAAGAGAGCATTTGCTGACATTACTTTTGCCTTTGTAATACAAAAAAAAGCACCCTTCTACCTGTTGGCTAATAAAGACCTCATTAACTTTAATTGTACAAATTTATTTCATATATGCTGAAATAAATGGGAACAATAAGAGCAGGTCCATCTGTACTTATTTAAGACCACAGTTGTATCATTTAAATTCTTCTAAGAGTCAATCAAACTTTTCCAGGTGTGAAGTTGTTTGTTTGTTTGTCTTTTTTTTTTTTCAGTCAATAGCTATTTATTTATTTTTTTTAATTTAATTTATTTATTTTAATTGGAGGCTAATTACTTTACATTATTGTATTGGTTTTCCCATACATTGACATGAATCTTCCTCGGGTGTATGTAAGTTCCCCATCATGAATCCCCCTCCCACCTCCCTCCCCATTCCCTCCCTCTGGGTCATTCCAGTACACCAGCCCTGAGCATTTTGTATCATGCATCAAACTTGGACTGGTGATTTGTTTCACATATGAAAATATACATGTTTCAATGCCATTATCTCAAATCATCCCACCCTCGCCCTCTCCAACAGAGTCCAAAAGACTGTTCTATACATCTGTATCTCTTTTGCTGTCTCACAGATGCGAGAGACGCTGGCTCTGGTGCAACCGACCACACAAAGAGGCGCGGCTATGAGGAGCTACCCCACGACTGAGGCCAGGGCTTCGGCCGAGAGGAGCTACCCCACGTCCAATAGGCGGTGGCTGCACGGGCGCAGGAGGGCCGAGAGGAGCTACTCAACGTTCAAGGTCAGGAGGGGCAGCCTTGAGGAGATACCCCTCATCCAAGGTAAGGTGCAGCAGCTACGCTTTCTTGGAGCAGCTGTGAAGAGATATCCCACACCCAAGGTAAGAGAAACCCAAATAAGACGGTAGGTATTGCAAGGGGGCATCAGAGGGCAGACACACTGAAATCATAATCACAGGAAACTAGTCGATCAGATCACATGGACCAAAGCTGAAAGTGGTCCACTGGAGAGGGGAATGGCAAATCACTTCAGTATACTTGCCTTGAGAACCCCGTGAACAGTATCAAAGGGCAAAATGATAGGATACTGAATGAGGAATTCCCCAGGTCGGTAGGTGCCCAGTATGCTACTGGAGATCAGTGGACAAATAACTTTAGAAGGAATGAAAGGATGGAGCCAAAGCAAAACCAATACCCAGCTGTGGATGTGACCAGTGATAGAAGCAAGGTCCGGTGCTGTAAAGAGCAATATTGCATAGGAACCTGAAATGCTAACTCCATGAATCAAGGCAAATTGGAAGTGGTCAAACAGGAGATGGCAAGAGTGAACATTGACATTCTAGGAATCAGTGCACTAAAATGGACTGGAATGGGTGAATTTAACTCAGATGACCATTATATCTACTACTGTGGGCAAGAATCCCTTAGAAGAAATGAACTAGCCATCATGGTCAACAAAAGAGTCTGAAATGCAGTACTTGGATGCCATCTTAAAAACGACAGAATGATTTCTGTTCGTTTCCAAGGCAAACCATTCAATATTACAGTAATCCAGGCCTATGCCCCAACCAGTAATGCTGAAGAAGCCGAAGTGGAATGGTTCTATGAAGACCTACAATACCTTTTATAACTAACACTCTAAAAAGATGTCCTTTTCATTATAGGGGACTGGAATCCAAAAGTAGGAAGTCAAGAAAAACCTGGTGTAACAGGCAAATTTGGCCTTGGAGCACGGAATGAAGCAGGGCAAAGGATAATAGAGTTTTGTCAAGAGAATGCACTGGTCATAGCAAACACCCTCTCCAACAACACAAGAGAAGACTCTATGCATGGACATCACCAGATGGTCAACACAAAAATCAGATTGATTTTATTCTTTGCAACCAAAGATGGAGAAGCTGTATACAGTTAGCAAAAACAAGACCAGGAACAGACTGTGGCTCAGATCATGAACTCCTTCTTGCCAAATTCAGACTTAAATTGAAGAAAGTAGAGAAACCACTGGACCATTCAGATATGACCTAAATCAAATCCCTTATGATTATAGAGTGGAAGTGAGAAACAGATTTAAGGGCCTAGATCTGATAGATAGTGTGCCTAATGAACTCTGGATGGAGGTTCCTGACATTCTACAGGAGACAGGGACCAAGACCATCCCCATGGAAAAAAAATGCAAAAAAGCAAAATGGCTGTCTGAGGAGGCCTTACAAAGAGCTGTGAAAAGAAGAGAAGCGAAAAGCAAAGGAGAAAAGGAAAGATATAAGTATCTGAATGCAGAGTTCCAAAGAATAGCAAGGAGAGATAAGAAAGCCTTTCTCAGTGATCAATGCAAAGAAATAGAGGAAAACAAAAGCATAGGAAAAACAAGAGATCTCTTCAAGAAAATTTGAGATACCAAGGGAACATTTCATGCAAAGATGGGTTCGATAAAGGACAGAAATGGTATGGACCTAACAGAAGCAGAACATATTAAGAAGAGGTGGCAAGAATACACAGAAGAACTGTACAAAAAAGATCTTCACGACCAAGATAGTCACGATAACGTGATCACTGACCTAGAGCCAGACATCTTGGAATGTGAAGTCAAGTGGGCCTTAGAAAGCATCACTATGAACAAAGCTAGTGGAGGTGATGGAATGCCAGTGGAGCTATTTCAAATCTTGAAAGATGATGCTGTGAAAGTGCTACACTCATTATGCCAGCAAATTTGGAAAACTCAGCAGTGGCCACAGGAATGGAAAAGGTCAGTCTTCATTCCAATCCCAAAGAAAGGCAATGTCAAACAATGCTCAAACTACCACACAATTGTACTCATCTCACACGCTAGTAAAGTCATGCTCAAAATTCTCCAAGCCAGGCTTCAGCAATATGTGAAGGGTGAACTCCCAGATGTTCAAGCAGGTTTTTGGAAAAGGCAGAGGCACCAGAGATCAAATTGCCAACATCCGCTGGATCATGGAGAAAGCAAGAGGGTTCCAGAAAAACATCTATTTCTGCTTCATTGACAATGCCAAAGCCTTTGACTGTGTGGATCACAATAAACTGTGTAATATTCTGAAAGAGATGGCAATACCAGACCACCTGTTTATGCAGGTCAGGAAGCAACAGGCAGAACTGTACATGGAACAACAGACTGGTTCCAGATAAGAAAAGGAGTACGTCAAGGCTGCATATTGTCACCTTGCTTATTTAACTTATATGCAGAGGACATCATGAGGAACGCTGGGCTGGAAGAAGCACAAGCTGGAATCAAGACTGCTGGGAGAAATATCAATAACCTCAGATATGCAGATGACACTACCCTTATGGCAGAAAGTGAAGAGGAACTAAAAAACCTCTTGATGAAAGTGAAAGAGGAGAGTGAAAGATTGGCTTGAAGCTCAACATTCAGAAAACAAAGCTCATGGCATCTGGTCCCATCACTTCATAGGAAATAGATGGGGAAACAGTGGAAACAGTGTCAGACTTTATTTTTTTGGGCTCCAAAATCACTGCAGATTCTGATTGCAGCCAAGAAATTAAAAGAGATTTACTCCTTGAAAGGAAAGTTATGACAAAACTTGATAGTATATTAAAGAGTAGAGACACTACTTTGCCAACAAAGGTCCGTCTAGTCAAGGCTATGGTTTTTCCCGTGGTCATGTATGGATGTGAGAGTTGGACTGTGAAGAAAGCTGATCGCTGAAGATTTGATGCTTTGAAATGTGATGTTGGAGAAGACTCTTGAGAGTCCCCTGTACTGCAAGGAGATCCAACCAGTCCATTCTAAAGGAGATCAATCCTCGGTTTTCATTGGAAGGACTGATGTTAAAGCTGAAACTGCAATACTTTGGCCACCTCATGTGACGAGTTGACTCACTGGAAAAGACTCTGATGCTGGGAAAGGTTGGGGACGGGAGGAGAAGGGGACAACAGAGAATGAGATGGCTGGATGGCATCACCGACTCTGTGGACATGAGTTTGAGTGAACTCCGGGAGTTGGTGATGGACATGGAGGCCTGGCATCCTGTGATTCATGAGGTCGCAGAGAGTTGGACTCAACTTAGCGACTGAACTGAATTGATACAGGGTTATCGTTATCATCTTTCTAAATTCCATATATATGCGTTAGTATACTGTATTGGTGTTTTTCTTTCTGACTTACTTCACTCTGTATAATAGGCTCCAGTTTCATCCACCTCATTAGAACTGATCTTATGTGTTTTTTTTAAAGGCTGAGTAATACTCCATTGTGTAAATGTACCACACCTTTATTATCCATTCGTCTGCAGATGGACATCTAGGCTGCTTCCATGTCCTGCCTATTATAAACAGTACTGGGATGAACATTGGAGTACATGTGCCTCTTTCAGTTCTGGTTTCCTCAGTGTGTATGCCCAGGAATGGGAATGCTGGGTCGTATGGCAGTTCTATTTCCAGTTTTTAAGGAATCTCCACACTGTTCTCCATAGTGGTTTTATTAGTTTGCATTTCCACCAACAGTGTAAGAGGGTTCCCTTTTCTCCACACCCTCTCCAGCATTTACTACTTGTAAATGTTTGGATAGCAGCCATTCTGACTGGCGTGAAATGGTACCTCATTGTGGTTTTCATTTGCATTTCTCTAATTATGAGTGATGTTGAGCATCTTTTCATATTTGTTAGCCATCTGTATGTGTTCTTTGGAGAAATGTCTGTTTAGTTATTTGCTCATTTTCTGATTGGGTCGTTTATTTTTCTGGAATTGAGTTGCAGAATTTGCTTGTATATTTTTGAGATTAATCCTTTGTCAGTTGCTTCATTTGCTATGATTTTCTCCCATTCTGAAGGCTGTCTTTTCACCTTGCTTATAGTTTCCTTTGCTGTGCCAAAGCTTTTGATTTTAATTAGGTCCCATTTGTTTATTTTTGCTATTATTTCCAATATTCTGGGAGGTGGGTCATGGAGGATCCTGCTGTGATTTATGTCGGAGAGTATTTTGCCTATGTTCTCCTCTAGGAGTTTTATAGTTTCTGGTCTTACATTTAGATCTTTAATCCATTTTGAGTTTATTTTTGTGTATGGTGTTAAGGAGTGTTCTAGTTTCATTTTTTCACAAGTGGTTGAGCAGTTTTCCCAGCACCACTTATTAAAGAGATTGTCTTTGCTCCATTGAATACTCTTGCCTCCCTTGTCAAAGATAAGGTGTCCATTGGTGCACGGATTTATCTCTGGGTTTTCTATTTTCTTCCACTGATCTATATTTCTGTCTTTATGCCAGTACCATACTGTCCTGATGACTGTGGCTTTGTAGTAGTGCCTGAAGTCCGGCAGGTTGATTCCCCCAGTTCCATTCTTCTTTCTCAAGATTGCTTTGGCTATTCGAGGTTTTTTGTATTTCCATACAAATTGTGACATTATTTGTTCTAGCTCTGTGAAAAATACCTTTGGTAGCTTGATGGGGATTGCATTGAACTTATAAATTACTTTGGGTTGTACATTCATTTTCACAATATTTATTCTTCCAATCCACGAACACGGTATATTTCTCTGTCTATTAGTGTCCTTTCTGATTTATTTCTCCAGTGTTTTATAGTTTTCTAAATATAGGTCTTTTGTTTCTTCAGGTAGATATATTCCTGAGTATTTTCTTTTCATTGCAACAGTGAATGGAATTGTTTCCTTAATTTCTCTATTTTCTCATTATTAGTGTATAGGAATGTAAGCTATTTCTCTGTGTTGATTTTATAGCCTGAAACTTTACTCTATTCATTGATTAGCTCTAGTAATTTTCTGGTAGAGTCTTTAGGGTTTTCTGTGTAGAGGATCATGTTATCTGCAAACAGTGAGAGTTTTACTTCTTCTTTTCCAATTTGGATTCCTTTTATGTCTTTTTCTGCTCTGATTGCTGTGGCCAAAACTTCCAGAACTATGTTGAATAGTAGTGGTGAGAGTGGGCACCCTTGTCTTGTTCCTGACTTTAGGGGAAACGCTTTCAGTTTTTCACGGTTGCGGATAATGTTTGCTGTGGGTTTGTCATATATAGCTTTTATTATGTTGCGGGATGTTCTTTCTATTTCCACCTTCTGGAGGGTTTTGATCATAAATGGATATTTAATTTTGTCAAGGGTTTTCTCTTCATCTTTTGAGATAATCATATGGTTTTTATTTTTCAGTTTGTTAATGTGGTGTATTACATTGATTGATTTGTGGATATTGAAGAATCCTTGCATCCCTGGGATAAAGCCCACTTGGTCATGATGTATGATCTCTTTAATGTGTTGTTGGATTCTGATTGCTAGAATTTTGTTAAGGATTTTTGCATCTATGTTCATCAGTGATATTGACCTGTAGTTCTCTTTTTTTGGTATCTTTGTCAGGTTTTGGTATTAGGGTGATGTTGGCCTCATAGAATGAGTTTGGAAGTTTACCTTCCTGTGCAATTTTCTGGAAGAGTTTGAGTAGGATAAGTGTTAGCTTACAAAACTTATGTCAACATAATAGGAAAGAAAAAAAGTGATAATATTTGTATGCTGGAGACCATAAGTCTTAAATCATAAGTAAAGACTGAGTCGTATTGCTTCACTCTTTTAATTAACTAAGTTCACTAATTAAGTACGCTGC
The DNA here is from genome assembly GCF_049115385.1 of Moschus berezovskii. Classification (NCBI taxonomy): domain Eukaryota; kingdom Metazoa; phylum Chordata; class Mammalia; order Artiodactyla; family Moschidae; genus Moschus; species Moschus berezovskii. The sequence goes on along the minus strand of NC_142488.1, from coordinate 83,795,489 downwards.
CTGGCTTAGTTCTTTCTGTAGGCAACTATCATAACATACTTTATTGAATTAATACAATTAGAATATGTTTGCTTAACATAACCTCTGTCTCCTCTTGCACCGCATTTTTTTAAGCATACAAATCTAACACAATTTATAAATTGATCAGTCAGATAAGTTCAAAGGATCTTTGAAAATATTTGAAATAATATTTTTATATTGACTAAACATTAATTGGAACATTTAATTGTCTTTCTTTTTGTTCCCCTCAATTATAACACTAATAATTCTCCAGATTCCACCAACTAGTCTATTTCATTGTTCTTAAGCCTCTGGTAATGTTCTCTTTTTCAGATTATGTTAGCCTGAAACAGAATTTCCAAAATGTGTTTGTTCTGTAGAACATTGGTTCCTTTAAATTTTTAATATGTGTTACATAAGAAAAGAATACCACAATCAAACAAATTTGGAACACGTGGTTAAGCTAATGTGAAGAGGGTTATTTATTCATTCATTCATTCAATGAATATTTATGCTCCAGGTATTGTTTAATCAGTGTTCAACAAGACAGAATAAAGCCTTGCCATCATGGCACTGAGACTTTAGGGAAAGACATAAATGAACAACAAATATGTTAATACATGTTATGTCATGTTAGATAGATAAATAAATAGATAGATAAAACTGCTGTGGAGGATATTAAAGCGGGATAGATGATGAAGAGTGATGGAGTTTTGAGGTTAATTTTAGACAGGAGGTAAAGAAAGACCTCTCAGAGAAGCTGCTATCCGAGCAGAAACTTGAATTTCTTGGATAAACTTGGGTGTGTGGTGGGGAGAGTTTTCAAAATAGTGCATGTGTGCTCAGTCGTGTCTGACTCTTTGAGAACCTATGGACTGTAGTCCACCAGGCTCCTCTGTCCATGGGATTTTCCAGGAGAGAATACTGGAATGGGTTTCAGTTTCCTACTCCAGTTTCAAAGTAAAGGAAAGAGCAAATTCAAAGGCTCTCATATGGGAATATGCTCGATGAATTTGGTGACCAACATAAGGCCAGTGTGACTGGAACATAATTGTAAGGTGGATTGTGGTGGGAAACAAGGTGCAGTGAAGGTCTAGATTACATAGAGTCTGATTAACCATAGTAAGTATTCTAGATTTCATTACTAGGAGACTTCTCAGGACTTTCAAAGCATTAATATGCCATGGTATACTGTGAAGCAACAGTCGGGTATTATATATGCTTTCCCAAAGTTATATAGCCATGGATACCTCTTTTAATTGGATACCTCTCAGGATTAGGCATTAAGTATGATCCTTGAAATACACTTTGATAAAGACTAGACTAGGTGCTTCTGAACCACTGGTTTTAGTTAGAATATATGATTCAGTGTGATTGACCAAAGTGTAAAGTATAAAGAATTCAATTCATATTTATACTTATATTCTTACATCTCTGCATAAGTATAAACTTCATTTCAGTCTAGTTTTCAAACTTAATTCACTTTAAATTTCCTTTGAAACAAATGAGCCAATTCATCTTAATGAGAATTTTTGGAGGAAGAGAAATTGGGGGAAGGTAGTCTATTTAAATATTGAAACACTTGCTATTTTATTTAAATGCCTTTTTCCTTGCTTTTTCCACAGGCTTTTTAGATTCAAGAACCATATAATGTCTTATTTTTATATTATGAATTAAGAATTGGTGCACTCTAGAATAACTTCATCTTCCTTCTGTTTCTTTTAAAACACTTTTAATCACAGGACAAATGATATTTATACATTAGAATGATTATCTCCCATGTTCTTTCATATCTCTTATCTACCTGGGCCTAAAGTCATGATCTGATGTATTTACTCAGTACTTTCATGTATATGGTACTGTATAGGCATTAGAGAGTACAGCTCAATAAGTCACGGGTCTTTTTATCTGTTTCTTGTTGAAGATGGGCTACACTGGATGTAAGCATACATTTATAGAATATTTAATACATGAAAGGTGGTCTCTTAGAAGTGTATAGTTACAGGAAACAGATGCTAAAATTAGTAAAGAGATTTTTGTACCTATATATTTGTTGTTTTTGACTAAAGAAGTTAGCCTCCTGCCTAACTGTGAAAAAGGAGTGAATTTCTACTATCTAGCAATTTGGTAAAGTTAGTGTAAGGTATAGTTCGGGCAAGGCAGAAAAAGGAAAGACTTCTCAACAGAAGTAGGTTACCTTTATTCAGTCAAGGAGGGGGTAACAATCGGCCTAACGACCAGGCTGAGAGCTGAGATGGATCAGGGAGGCTCTATATTTATGAGGTTTGTGGAAGCGATAAGGAAAACGTTAATCAAGCGGGAAGGTTTGGGTATTCTTTAGTTGAGAAGGCATTTGTAGTTGGGCAGGGAGTGATAAGTCTTCAGGGCAAGTGTAGGGGGTGGAAGGTTTCTGGACAGGGGATGATAAGTCCTAGATAGACGAAACCGGCCTGGAGCATCAGGGTGGGACCTAAAGTTCTGTTTTTTTAGGTGATTCAGCAAAGGCCTTTGAGACTTTTGTTTTCTTTTCTAGGCCCAAAAGACTCCTTCAGTTAGTAGGGAAGAGAAGGGGTCAATTAGTCTCCCATAAATCCATGCTCCCAGGAGCCCCTAGAACTTGGAAATCAGAGGCTTGCATCTGTTTAAAGATCTTTTAGAAGTTTAATAGTTTAATTTCAGTCCTGCAAAATCTGGTCAGTGTGGGAAAAGCTGCAGCATTTGTGTTCTGGCCTGAGGCAGCTACCACACTTTTGAATAGTATAAATGAAAACTAGTCTCCCTGCTAGGAGCAGAGATGAAAAAGTTCATCCAGGAGGTGATCTTGGCCTGATATTGGCTACAGATGGATATATTTAGTTGTTTACTTGACATTGCCACTTTGAATAAATCAAAAGTACTACCTCAAACTCAATACAGTATGCCCAAAATAAATACGTAGGATCTTCATAACATGTTTTAAATATGGTTCTCTTCACATTTTCCTAGTTTTCTGTATGAAACTACTGTGTATGTAATTGCATAAGCCAAAAAGATGGAGTTACTCTCAATCTCTCTTATCACTTTTACCTCTACTTCCAATCTGTCATTAAATCCCATTTATTTTACCTCTTCCTAAATCTCTCTTGAAATCACCCATTTGCTTCCATTTCTAATTAAACAAATCATTGAAACTATTTAAAATTTTACCTTTGTGAATGAAAATAATCACGTGCCATATCAGTAAGCAAAGGATGTTGTGGTGATCGAGACATCGACCGCTGAAGATGCCCTTGAATGTGTACCCTGGGGGGGATTCAGCATGGAGAAAAACAGGATACTGGCATTAAAAAGTTAAGATGCATATCAGCGGCATGGTTTCAATAAGCCCAGACTCTTGCATCTTCCCATGCATAGAAAAGTGCCAAATTCATTAATTTCAGATGTCTGTTTTTTCTTTAATTAATAATAATCTTTTTATGCTCTACCTGTTTCTTTTTTGTTGTTGTTGTTTGTTTCTTTCTTTTCAAAAAACCCAATATATACTGGCTCCTCCCTACCTCTTCAGAACAGCCCCTCAGAGTTATCTGAGAGCCTGTCTCCTGGGCTTAAGTCCTCAGTGTGTCTGCTGAATAAAACATAATTCTCAACTTTTAAGTTGTTTATTTTTTTTTTCTCAGTCGACACCTTGTACCACATAAAATAAGGACCTTCTAAAAGAATCTACTTTGAGTCTCACTTTCTTTCTCATCCATTCTTAACAGTCTAATAAACAGGAGAATGTATAAATAAACTAATATGTGTAACAACATTGCTGTTGTTTTTCAGTTCCTAAAGGAGATCAGTCCTGGGTGTTCATTGGAAGGACTGATGCTAAAGCTGAAACTCCAATACTTTGGCCACCTCGTGCGAAGAGTTGACTCATTGGAAAAGACTCTGATGCTGGGAGGGACTGGGGGCAGGAAGAGAAGGGGACAACAGAGAATGAGATGGCTGGATGGCATCACTGACTAGATGGACATGAGTTTGAGTGAACTCCGGGAGTTGGTGATTCATGGGGTCGCAGAGTCGGACAAGACTGAGCGACTGAACTGAATTGAATGTGTCCAACTCTTCGTGACCCCATGGATTGGACCATGCCAGGCTTTCCTATCCTTCACTATCTCCTAGAGTTTACTCAAACTCATATACATTGAGTTGGTGATGCTATCTAACCATCTCATTCTCTGTCCCCCCCTTCTTCTCCTACGCTCAATTTTTTCCACCATCAGGGTCTTTTCCAATGAGCAGGTTCTTTGCATCAGATGTCCAAAATATTGGAGCTTCAGCTTCATCATCATTCCTTCCAATAACTATTCGGGGTTGTAGATGAGACATATTACGAACACTTCTCTTATAAGTGTATGGTTATAGAAAACAGATGCAAAAATTAGTATGTTGAGGGAAAGAAGATTCTTTGAAGGTTATGTATTGTATGATTCTACTTACATGAAATACTGAGGTAAGCAAAACTAACCTAAGATGATAGATTAGTGTTTGGGCTTCCCTGGTGGCTCAGCTAGTAAATAATCCATCTGCAATGCGGGAGATCTGGGTTCAGTCCCTGGTTTTGGAAGATTCCCTGGAGAAGGGAAAGGCTACCCACTCCAGTATTCTGGCCAGGAGAATTCCATGAACTGTATAGTCCATGGGGTTGCAAGAGTCAGATACGACTGAGCGACTGTCACTTCACTTCACTTCTGAGATTTAAGGATTGACTGTGAAGGAGCACAGGGAATTTTCTGGCATGACGGAGCAATTCTGTGACTTGATATGCATTCATCAGAACCCTTAAGATATGAGCATTTCATTTTGTGGAATGAAAAATAATGCGTATCTGATCATTTATCATCCTTCCCCCACATCGAAATTCAGTGATTTCTTTTGTTGTTATTGTTCAGTCACTAAGTATGCCCAACTATTTGTGACCCCATGGACTGTAGCCCACCAGGCTCCTCTGTCCATGGGGTTCTCCAGACAGGAATATTGGAGTGGGTTGCCATTTCCTTCTCCAGGTTTCTCTTGTAATTAAGATACAATTAAAATCATTTATACAGTTTATAGTCTTTGGCTCTTGCTCTCCTCTGCCCTCAAATACCACCATACTTCCTGTATTCCAGTCATTCTAAATTGTTTTTCAGTTTATCAAAATGTCCCTGTGCTCCCTGGCTCCAGATCCCTGCATTACCTTTTCTTTCTACTGGGTTTTCCTTTAACTCCCTATGTTTTGCTTGCTTAACTGATAATCATTCCTCATATTTCTGTTCAGATATCACTTTGTCAGAGAAGCCTTCCCAGACCTCCTTAACTAGAACAACCTTTTCTATTAAATGCTGCTCAATGTTCCTCTCCTTCAAAGCCTTAGCGTTCTTGCAGTCTTTTTCTTTAAATAATAACTTTTTAACAAAATCTGTCTTGGTGATGACACAGTGATCTTCATTCTGTAATCAGTTCAGTTCAGTTCAATTCAATTCAGTGGCTCAGTTGTGTCCGACTCTTTGCGACCCCATGAATCACAGCACGCCAGGCCTCCCTGTCTATCACCAACTCCCGGAGTTCACTCAAACTCATATCCATCGAGTCGGTGATGCCATCCAGCCATCTCATTCTTTGTCTATTTTTGTTTACATTCCCCGCCCCCCCCCCAGAGTCCAATACAGTGCTTGGCATATAATAGACACTCGATATTTATTGAAAGGATGGATGGATTAATGAGCTTGAAGAATGAGTTCCTGATCTGGCATACTTGATAGGATGAAGGAGCCTAATACTAAATGAAGCAATAATCATAAAAAAATGCACAATGAAGATCATCTTAAGAAGACAGGTCACTGAAATCATTATCAATATTGTAATGAGTCTGGTGTGACAGAGAGGAGAAAGTGGAGCAGAAAGTCAGCAGCACTGGAGTTATGTCATAGATCTACTTTTGATGAAGCAAGAATGTTCCCTATGATGGGAATAATAACTGAAAAAAAGAAAAATACTTAGGAAACACAGGCTACCAATTAGAAAACTAAGACTATGTAGAAGTCATGGAGAAATCTGTTTTATTTTACTAATTGGAAGAAATCTTCCGTCATTAAATGTTCCTATCCATCGGATAGGCTGCTTTATAAAAAAGAAATTATTTGAGCATTGTTTATATTATTATCTGTGAGTAATATTTAGAAAAAAACAGCTTCCTGTATTATATGGGAAATAGTACAAGATGCGGAGAAGGCAGTGGCAAGCCACTCCAGTACTCTTGCCTAGAAAATCCCATGGATGGAGGAGCCTGGCAGGCTTCAGTCCATGGGGTCGCTAAGGGTCGGACACGAATTGAGCGACTTCACTTTCACTTTTCACATTCACACATTGGAGAAGGAAATGGAAACCCACTCCAATGTTCTTGCCCGGAGAATCCCAGGGACGAGGGAGCCTGGTGGACTTCCGTCTATGGGGTCACACAGAGTCGGACAAGACTGAAGTGACTTAGCAGCAGCAGCAGCAGCAGCAGCAGTACAAGATGAGTTCTCTTCAGTATCAAAATTCTATGATTTTTAAGACATGATGTTTTCTCCTTCAGGCAATAATTATCCAGTGAGGAGATATAGTGAAAATATAAAGAAGCATATGATAAATGATCTAAAGACATAAATGAGATACTATTGGACTTGTGAAGACTGAAGATTTCTTCTGGATAGGGAGACCAAACCATTTTTATTGGAGAAGGTGGAATTTGAGCAAGGCCTTAAAAATGGATGAAGTATTCAATAGAATAAAATGAAAGAAATTAATGGTAAAATATATAGTCATGACAAAGGGATGGTGGTGGGAATGCACACACTCAAGAAATAATAAGTTTTAGAATGGTTAAAGTGTAGAATAAGTATTATGAGATTCCTGAGATATAAGCTTAGAAAAAAACCCAAAGTTATATGAAATTAAATTTAGAAGGATCCTCAGAAATCTTCTAGTTTAAAACCATTTATTTTATAGAAATCAATAGAGATCCCAAAACATTAATTGACTTATTCAATACTATCTTGCTATTATGTGACTAAGCATAACTTTGTACCCAAATCTGTTTGATTTTAAACTGAGAGTTTAAGAATCTCTCTCTCTACTATACCTCACTACCAGACTCAGGGTAACTGTAAGAGTCACATGAAGGAATTTGACCTTTTACCTGACACACAAGGGGAGCTATGGGAAGATTTGAACAATGTATAAGTAATATGAATAGACTTGTGTTTTATAAATATTCATTTTATGGTTGAAGGAAGAAATAATGAAAACCAAAGAAGAAACTTAGGTTTGGAAGGGAAGCAATGTTCAGCATGACTTGCTACCAAAAACATCTATCGCTAGAATTACACTGTAGACAACATGAAATATGGGACTAAAGATCAGAGTTGTTAGTTCTGGAGAAAAATCTTGGGGTCATCCAAATAAAAATGATACAGAGTTTAAGGCACGAGTAAATGGCCTTTAGAAAGAAAAGTATGATAAATAAAAATTAGAAAAGTGAAAGGTTTGATCCTTAAGTAGTATTCATATTTCTGTGTAGGAGGAGGAAAGGAAAGCTGTGATGAAGATAGAGAAAGTATAGATAGTGGAGAGGAAAGAGGAGGTATATAACTTGCCACACAAAGCCAAGTTTTAAGAAAGCTGAACTTGTTGGCCTGAAATGAATAGACAGCTAAATATTTCATCAGTGAAGATAGGTTTTTTTGTGATCAGAAGGTAATTGAAGTTTGGGTTCTGCAATCACGGTGAGCTACATGCAAGATGCTATCCAGCAAGGGAAAGAGAATGCTTTCATAGAAAGGAAAAGAAAGTTAGGAGGTCTACAGTAAACAAAGAGTCCATGGTTTTCATTGGTTGAGCCCTTGCCAGGAAAGGAGTCTTTCCTCTTCTTGTTGTGCTCTATTATCATTTCAAGGTGTGAGAGCTCCCTAATCTGGTCTCTCAAACCTAAGTTTCAGTTTATTAATTTGTTAGAGACTTCTAGGACAGTTTTCCATGTGCAAAGAGATGGATGAATATGAATGTTGAATAAAGACTGTTGATGAGACATCCACAAGCAGTTTTAACAATGATTCCATATTCACAGAATACTCTGACCCAGGCAGAGAGAGAAGCATTTGTGCTTCAATAGGACTTGAGCGTGTTTAAGTAGAGAATTTCTCAGCTGTCATCAGGGGCCACCAGCTAACACAGGGTACTAGATATGTCAAAAAGCTGTTTAGGAGACTGTTGTATCTGAATCTTAGTGGCAGCAGATGCATGTATCACAATGAAAAATGTGTTTCATTTTAGTGCACTGACTGTAATAATCCCTATATAGAGTGCAAATTGAATGATATGCTGCCATGAGACTCTCTGACTTATTGGATTGGATTTCTCTGGAAGCTATCCTCCTCTTCATTCAATTTTTTGAATTATCAGGGTGTAGAAATCATCATCTTAAAAGGTCCCCTTTGCTATTTTCCTCTCTCTTTCCACTCTACTATTCCTTTCTTTGCACTCATCTCACACGCTAGTAAAGTCATGCTCAAAATTCTCCAAGCCAGGCTTCAGCAGTATGTAAACTGTGAACTCCCAGATGTTCAAGCAGGTTTTAGAAAAGGCAGAGGCACCAGAGATCAAATTGCCAAAATCCGCTGGATCATGGAGAAAGCAAGAGAGTTTCAGAAAAATATCTATTTCTGCTTCATTGATTATGCCAAAGCCTTTGACTGTGTGGATCACAATAAACTGTGGAACATTCTGAAAGAGATGGGAATCCCAGACCACCTGACCTGCCTCTTGAAAATCCTGTATGCAGGTCAGGAAGCAACAGTTAGAACTGGACATGGAACAACAGACTGGTTCCAAATAGGAAAAGGTGTACGTCAAGGTTGTATATTGTCACCTTGCTTATTTAACTTATATGCAGAGTACATCATGAGGAACGCTGGGCTGGAAGAAGCACAAGCTGGAATCAAGATTGCTGGGAGAAATATCAATAACCTCAGATATGCAGATGACACCACCCTTATGGCAGAAAGTGAAGAGGAACTCAAAAGCCTCTTGATGAATTTGAAAGAGGAGAGTGAAAAGGTTGGCTTGAAGCTCAACATTCAGAAAACAAAGATCATGGCATCTGGTCCCATCACTTCATGGGAAATAGATGGAGAAACAGTGGAAACAGTGTCAGACTTTATTTTTTGGGGCTCCAAAATCACTGCAGATGCTGACCTGCAGCCATGAAATTAAAAGACGCTTGCTCCTTGGAAGGAAAGTTATGACCAACCTTGATAGTATATTAAAAAGCAGAGACATTACTTTGCCAACCAAGGTCCGTCTAGTCAAGGCAATGGTTTTTCCCGTGGTCAGCTATGGATGTGAGAGTTGGACTGTGAAGAAAGCTGATCGCCGAAGAATCGATGCTTTTGAACCGTGGTGTTGGAGAAGACTCTTGAGAGTCCCTTGGACTGGAAGGAGATCCAACCAGTCCATTCTAAAGGAGATCAGTCCTGGGTGTTCATCGGAAGGACTGATGCTAAAGCTGAAACTGCAATACTTTTTCACCTCATGCGACGAGTTGACTCACTGGAAAAGAGTCTGATGCTGGGAGGGATTGGGCGTAGGAGGAGACGGGGACGACCGAGAATGAGATGGCTGGATGGCTTCACCGACTCGATGGGCATGAGTTTGAGTGAACTCTGGAAGTTGGTGATGTACAGGGAGGCCTGGCGTGCTGTAATTCATGGCGTCGCAAAGATTTGGACACAACTGAGCGACTGAACTGAACTGAACTGAAAGTTTCCTTCCCACCCCTCTGAATTGTTTTATTTTATACACCTCTTATGAAAACGTGACATTTATTAAAAATTACATGATTATTATTAATGGAAATCAAGTGCCTTCCTTTTATATTATTGTGGACCCACTCTTGTATTTTAACTTCAATTTTCTTATTGTGTGAATCAAAATGCAGCATCTATGGATCAGAGATGCTTTTTCATATGGGTTTTTCTTCAAATTTCAATTTTTACAAATGGGGTTTGTACTTGTATAAATTTCCACCAAATTATCTATGCAACGGTAGTTATAAAATAGCTAACTAGAATAGTTCAGTTCAGTTCAGTCGCTCAGTCGTTTCGGACTCTCCACAACCCCATGTATCATAGCACGCCAAGCCTCCATGTCCATCACCAACTCCCTTGGATTTCACTCACACTCATGTCCACAGAGTCAGTGATGCCATCCAACTCCTCTCGGCCCTCCTCTGCCCGCGCAGCCACCGCCTCTTGGATGTGGGGTAGCTCCTCTCGGCCGCCGGCCCTGGCCTCATTCGTGGTAACTCCTTACGGTCGCTCCTCTGCATGGTCAGTTGCACCGGGGCCAGCATCTCTCGCGTCTGCGCCGCCCGGGCAGGCATCTTTTGCATCTGTGCCACCGGGGCGGGCGTCTCTTGCATCTGCGCCGCCAGGGTATAGCAAATAAAGAACAATGCAAATTTGTGTGATTTAGAATTACATTTTTTTTTTTTAGAATTAATAGTTAATTTTCTAATCAGAAAATCACTTCATTTCATTAACTATAATGTTTCAAAGTCTTTTTAGAATCATTAAATCATATTCACATACAGGTATATGATTTAGTTCAGTGGGTTAATCAATGGCAATCATGAGATTAACATCTCTGCTCCAATATTAGCTTAAGCCAGTGGTTTTAATCAGAGGGATTTTGCCCTGACAAGGACATTTCGCAATGTCTGGAGACAATTTTGGCTGTCAAAACAGGGGCATGAATGGGCCATACTTTTGGAATCTAGTTGGTAGAGATGCTATTAAACATCTTCCACAACAAAGAATTATCCAGCCCAAAATGTCAACATTCCTGAGGCTGAGAAAACTTGCGTAAAGCCCATTTCTCTAAACAGATCCCTCATTATTTTCACTGTAGCCAATCTTTTCACAAATACATGGTATAAATCATTGGGACACCTGAAGGTGTTAGTACAAATATCTCCTTGTAAATCTTTCCCACTAGAGAAAGGATAGGGATTATGGAAAGGCAATTCTGGAAAATAGGGCCCTTAAAAGAGCTCCCATATATCAGACACTCTTATTAGGTGCTCTGCATATATTGTTTGACTTAATCCTCACACAGATACCTTATGAGATAGGCCTCATTTTTGTAGGCCATATTTTTATAGATGTTCAAAGTGTGAGACTCAAAAAAGTGAGAATAACTTCCCAAGGTCATACTGTGCATCAGAAGAATTGCAGTTTGCTTCACCACAGTGCTTGTTCTCCCACTAACTGGAAAGGCAATGCAAAGTACTTACTGTAGACAGTACAGCAATTGTATAATATTCCTAAATGAACGTCCTCTCATTATTATTCAGTAAGAGTACCGACACACTTAAAAAAAATTTTACTTGCAAAAACTGATTCAAGAACATATCAAATTCTGTCCTGTCTTCGACAAAAAAGGAAGAGAAGCTGAAAATCTTGCCTTTATAATAGAAAATTCACTGTTCAGTGAAAATAAAGCTCTTTTCAAAGCACAGTTTGTTTCATTTTACTAGATGTGAACAAATTAGATAATCTCTCTATGTCTTTTCCCGTCTTAAGAGAGTATGGTCACCCAAACTTTATCCCTCCAGTTTCTGTGCTTAAGTCTGAACTTGCTATTTCATAAACAAGCAAATATTCAGGAGTAGGCACTAAAAGAAAGACAAAGAGAGAGACACAGAGATGGAAAAGGGAAACATGTATGTGTCTAAGAGTGTGATTTTAGGATACTTTAGTACCAAGATGTGGCTATATTGGACTTATAATGAAAATAAACTGACAATGTTTTTGAAATAGCATTCTGAGGCAGTCTCTATGATAGGACCAGCTAAATTAAACAACAAAGTCCTACTATATATTCCAGGGAACTGTACTCACTATCCTGTGATAAACTATAATGGGAAAGAATATGAAAAAGACTGTGTGTGTGTGTGTGTGTGTGTGTGTGTGTGTGTGTGTATAACTGAGTCACTTTTCTGCACACTAGAAATTGACACAATATTGTAAATTAACTATACTTCAATAACATAAACTTTAAAAAATTTAAAAAATTCCTATATACTACCATCTTGGAGATTGATAACAAAAACAACCACAAAAGCCTAGTCAGTGGAATAGATTTTGCCATAAAGTGTGCAGATATCTGGCATTTAGCAAGTATGCCCATAATAGAAATACATCCCCATATTTAATACACACACTTTAGTTTGAAAATGTCTAAACAGCGTTCTTATGACAACTATTTCATTGAACTTATTTGCCAACTACTTTGTGGGAGAATGGGCTCGTTCCCAACCCTGCTCAGAACTGATGTGGGAAGGAGCTATCTGCCCTGCATCCCTCAAGGACTTCACTCAGATCTCTAAAAATTAGTGATTAGTGACTCTTTTTGATGAACAGAGATATTCTATCAGATTCACTGTTTTATGACCCATACATACCCTGGTCTTAATTCTTGAAATAATTTTTACACATCATACAGCATAATTAGAAAATTTTTACATTGAAAGTCTCTCGGACTGAAAGTGGAGTAATTGAGGTGAGAGGTTTGCATATCACAGAACTTTATTTCTCCTCTCTGTAGCTCCAGAGGACAAAACAGAGATGCTGCAGTGTGGCAGTTTTACTCTATTCATTTACAGGGGAGCATTTGCAAAGAAGATTTTGGGGAGGGACTAGTTTTGGCAGCGTATTCTTCCACTAGATATTTTAAGTCCAGCAGGGATTCATAATAAGTTTTAACCCCTAGAGTACTTTTAACGAAGATGCCCTAGGAAACAAAGAACCCTTGTATGCAGAATGCTGGTCAGGCCAGAGAAAGAAATGTTCATGTAATGCTGGCATTTGGTTTCTTGAAATGACTTTTTCATCTTGTTCTCAATTCATGCCGTGATAAAGGAAAAATAAAAACAGCATTGAAATTGGAATTTAAGAGTTTGCATAGAGACGGTTGTTTATATTTTAAAGTTAATCTAATCTAGAGTCAGAGAGAGGAAAAGCAACACTTTATCACTGAAATACCCTAAAGTCAAACAAAAAATCAAATATTTGAGTTCAGTTTTTAAAACAGGGACAAAAATTTATAGATTTAAGAAATGTGGTATTTTACTGTCCTATGGAGCACTACACTAACACTTCTTTATAGCCATAAGGATGGCCATTTATAAGGTGCAAATGCACAGCCCATTAGGATCTTGTTTAAGTCCTTTATGGTCTCCCTTTCCATTTGCATCCAGTTTTAGTTTTAAATCCACCATATATACCAGTGACTTGAATTTGAAATGCAATAGAACTGCTTTAAATTTTATTGGAATGAGCCTTTATTAAAAGTAGAAATTAGAACTTTGGTATTCTTCATATTGACCTCTAAAATCTAGGTAAGTTTTAGTGAGAGAAAGATGGGAAAAAAAGTGATTCATCCCAAGTATTTACAAGATGAAAAAAAAAAAAAGATGATCATGAAATTCACTGATGTAAAATGCAGAAATGTCTTTGCATTTCATATTAATGTCATCTCCTCTTACTTTCCAGGGTGTCTCTATTGCTCTCAAGAGACCCATCTTTAAGTAAGGCTACACTGTGTCTGCAGAGTAATCTACAGCAAGCTGACAGCCTATTGAGGAAAACCTGCACTGTGAATATTTATGACACCTCTGATTATTTAAAAATGTATTGACTTTTAACTTTTATTATAATCCATGAAATGCAGGCTATGTACCTGCATATGGATGGTGTGGACATATACATGTCCTTGTATATCATGTCACTTGAATTAGAAACAAAAAATTCTATCTCTTTATTAAGAACAGTGTAATAGATTATTTCTTGAAGCTCACCAGTAGTAGTTTTGTGAAGTGGAAATCATCATCCAAATGACTAACACTCCCACAGAATTAATGTAAGATATTTGTTATACCTTTGGCAGGTTTAATTATAAACATGAGGATGATAATGGTAACTCTATTTGTCAATGTAAAATACAGGTAAACAAATAGAGAGGATGTAATTAAAATTTGAAAAAAAATAGGCAATTAATGACCACAAGTTGACTCACTGGAAAAGACTCTGCTGCTGGGAGGGATTGGGGATGGGAGGAGAAGGGGGAGACAGAGAATGAGATGGCTGGATGGCAACACCAACTCGATGGATATGAGTTTGAATGAACACTGGGAGTTGGTGATGGACAGGGAGGCCTGGCATGCTGTGATTCAAGGGGTCACAAAGAGTTGGACACGACTGTGACTGAACTGAACTGAGCTGAATGGTAATCAAAACAGGTAAGAATTTAAGTGTTAAACCTTACAAAATTCGACCTGCAGACTGATTTTTGAATATACACTTTCTTATACTCAGTGTTCAAAACCTGCTGAAGCAAAAACAGGCATAAAAAGAATTCATAATGTCAAAATGCATAATATCCATGCAGAATACTTGGCTAATAAAGAAAATTAAATATGCAAAGGATTTGAACATAAGGATTCAAATGATCCTTTAAAAAGTATCCCAGCATATCATCATATGTGACCATGAGGGAAACTTGAGTTGCTCATGTTACCGTAAAAAGATTAGAATATAGGCATTTGAAAGTGTTCTTTTTTCCAGATGAGACTATTCTCAAAAATCTGAATTCCCACATATCAAATTCACATCAAAGGAAATAAAGGTGTTTCAAAAAGCAGGGTCTGCAGTCCCTCCGACAGCATAATCCTGTGACAAAGAATGTAGCAATTCAAGCAGCATCCACACAGCTGCACACAATCCCAATATGCCTAATGATCTGTCAGCTCCCAGTGACGCAAAGCTCTCACACATTTTGACACTCAACCTTACCAGGGCCCATCCAGGCTGGCTGCATGAACACCAGGTCTAGTTTGTGCTTTTGGGGCTAAGGGAAATGGAATCTAAAACTGCAGGGAAGGCTATGTGCCTTATTTAAAAGAGTTATTTTAAACCAATTCTGTTCTTGACTAATTTGAGAACTTATCACATGATTGCCTTTGAGGCAGAAAATATTTCAGCATTCTTATAAGGAAGCTGAATATTAAAGTATTCAGTGTTTTTCTCGTTATGGCTATGAGTACATAAAGGCATAATTCTCCATGGTTTGAAACTGATGTGTATTTTGCAGTGATAATGGTCAATCTTTGCTAAGATAGAGGATATTGTCGGAAACACTGATGAACCACCTAATTGACTCTTTGGTATATTGTGGAATAGGTTGTGGAATGTAGGTGAGGGAGAAAAGAAACCAAATAGTATGAATCTAGATACTGAAAATGATATCTACATTAAAAAAAAAAAAAGCATTATGTATTTGGTTACCATTAAAACATCAAGAAAAACTTAATGTGAAGGTATTTTGTTAAAATAGGTAAATTTGACAGAAATGTTTGGTTGTTTTATCTACGTTACCCAGGGAATTAACAAAAGTGTGCCAATTTCCATAGTAATCTATCCATCCTAAATTCAGACAAGCACTGGAATATATAAGACCCAAATCAATGCTATTAAGCCCTGGAAAAGCATGAGTGAACTATTCTAATAATTTAGACCCTCTATTTCTCTAAATTCTTGGCAGAAAACAATAGGGATTATTAGCAAATATATTTTGTCATAATGTGCTAATGATAAAATGTATATTTAAATATATACATATATTTGTTTTTGTTTAGTCGCTAATTCAGTTCTGACTCTTTGCAACCCCATGGACTGCATCACACCAGGTTTTCCTCTCCTTCACTCTCTCCCAGAGTTTGCTCAAATTCATGTCCATTGTCATTGATGCTATCTAACCATCTCACCCTCTGCCGCACCCTTCTCCTTTTGCCTTCAATCTTTCCCAGCATCAGGGTCTTTTCCAATGAGTCAGCTGGCTCTTCACATCAGATGGTCAAAGTATTGGAGTTTCAGGGTCACGTATATTTACACATATGTGTGTACATACATATATGTAATTGCACCTGCCTAAAGGACCAGCAATTGCACCTGACCCTTAGAGGATATGGCAATCTCGTCACTTCTAGATAAGATGAGTTTCTGATAAAATAGTATTTCCTGCAGTTGGGAAGGGACCTTTTAGGATTATAGCTGTAACTCTTCATTCCTGTTTCCCCTTTCTGGTTGTAAACTGACTTCTTGGTTTTGGTACTAAGTATGTTCTCAATTATTTTACATCCATGCCTCATTGAAGATGCCTATTTAGAGGATAAGTGTTCGAAGTATGAGAACCATGTTTTACTTTGAGTATTTGTGCAACTTTATACTGTGTATTAATGATCACTTAATATTTTTAGATAATATGATCAACATATATTGAATATTAGAGAGCCCTACTAAGAAGCAGATACTATGCTAGAAACTGAGAATAAATGGGTGAACAGATAACATCCCAGCTTTTATATTATAGGGTGGGGAAAGATAAATAATAAACCAATAATGTTCTGATAAGTAATATGGTTGAACTAAGACTGATTTGTTTAATTTGTGGCATTCTTCTTACTTGCATTTTGATCTTGTCCCTGTAACTAGATTTTTAAGCAGAAACACATTTGCTTTTCTTTTTTCTTTTCTTTAAATGTAACATTAATCATGGCCTATAATTTTGCTTTAGATTAAGGAGGAAATAAGCAAATTTGGTCTTTCTGACGCTTTGGAGAAGTTATAAAAATACAGAAAAGAAAAATGATCATGTTGTTAAGGTTAGTGAACTTATATGAATGACGTTTTAAATAAAATGCTTGGTTCAAGGTTTGGATGAAGGTTCATTGCAGGTCTTACTTTATATAAACAAGTTTGCTGCATCTAATCATATCCCTACAGTACTTGATGCATACCAATAAAATATATTTAAAGATCTTTCTCACTGTTCCTTAGCCAAACAGTACTATATATCTCTTTCTAGAGCTCTTGAAAACTGTTAATTTATTTATTTCTCTTTTGTCTTAGAATGCACAGCCAGCTTCGATTTGTTTCAGGAAGATGCTAGATTTTATATTCAAATTGGTATCTCCCATTAAGCTTGAAAGTTCTTATAAATTCTAAAATGATAATATCATTTTCCTGATTAAAATCCACTAAGAGATCCTCTTTCCACACAGTAAAAGGCTTTGGCATAGTCAATGAAGCAGAAATAGATGTTTTTCGGGAACTCTCTTGCTTTCTCCATGATCCAGCGGATGTTGGCAATTTAATCTCTGGTGCCTCTGCCTTTTCTAAAACCTGCTTGAACATCTGGGAGTTCACGGTTCACATATTGCTGAAGCCTGGCTTGGAGAATTTTGAGCATGACTTTACTAGCGTGTGAGATGAGTGCAATTGTGTGGTAGTTTGAGAATTCTTTGGCATTGCCTTTCTTTGGGATTGGAATGAAGACTGACCTTTTCCAGTCCTGTGGCCATTGCTGAGTTCTCCAAATTTGCTGGCATATTGAGTGTAGCACTTTCACAGCATCATCTTTCAAGATTTGAAATAGCTCAACTGGAATTCCATCACCTCCACTAGCTTTGTTCCTAGTGATGCTTTCTAAAGCCCACTTGACTTCATATTCCAAGATGCCTGGCTCTAGGTCAGTGATCACGTTACCGTGATTGTCTTGGTCATGAAGACCTTTTTTGTACAGTTCTTCTGTTTATTCTTGCCACCTCTTCTTAATATCTTCTGCTTCTGCTAGGTCCATATCATTTCTGTCCTTTATCGAGCCCATCTTTGCATGCTGTGATTCATGGGGTCGCAAAGAGTCAGACACGACTGAGCGACTGAACTGAACTGAACTGAAGGGATTCTCACTGTTATTAGAATTAAATCTTAAATCCTAACTGTGGTTTACAAGATTCTACAACTTCCTGCCCCTCTGGTTTCATGATGTCCCCTTGTCACACTCATTCCCTTTGTTAGAACCACCCCAGACTGCTTTCTGCTCCTTGAACAGGCTAAACTTTTTCCTACTTTAGTGTATGTGCACGTGGTACTTCTAGGTCTCAGTGCAAATGTCACCCATCTGTAGAGTTGTGTATCCACTCTCAGTCACTATCCAATTGGGATATTTTAATTTTCTATTAATATTTACCAGTATAATAGTTTGGAATTAACAGATACATACTGTTATATATAAAATAACCAACAAGGTACTACTGTATAGTACAGGGAAGTATTTTCAGTATCTTATAATAAACTATAATGGAAAATAATCTGAAAAAAAAAGCATATGTAACTGGATCACTTTGCTATATACCTGAAACTGCAAACAAAATATGATGTTATTTTTTTCTTTTTTAAAATATTGAAGTATAATTGATTTACAATGTCATGTTAATTTCAGGTGTACAGCAAAGTGATCCAGTTACATATATATATTTTCAGATTCTTTTCCATTGTAGTTTATTATAAGATACTGAAAACAGTTCCTTGTGCTATATAGTAGGACCTTGTTGTTTATCTATTTTATATATAGAAGTTTGTATCCGTTAATTTCAAACTATTAATTTATCCCTCCCTCCTTTCTCCTTTGGTAACCATATGTTTACTTTCTCTGAGTCTATTTTTAAGCCAATGTTTCTTGAATGAACCCAAGAATGAACAAGTTTGCTTGTTGCTTTGGATCAGTGCATTGCTACACCACCAAATGTCATCTGTCTTTGTCCTCAAAATGATAAACTTTCACAACTATTTTTTCACTTTCAATTTGTTGAAAATCTGCCATGAGAAATCAACTCGAGGATACCACAAATCTGTAAACTTCCTTTCAAACACAGATTCATACTGTGAAACATGTTTTAAGATAGATTGTTCATTGCCCTGCAACCAAGGTATCTTTATGAACATAGCTATACCAATTTAGATGGTCTCCTGACTGATTTCCCTATGAAAATGATATTTTCAGCATTGAATTTGCTTATTGTTTGGTTGTCTCAGTGGCATTAGTTCAGTATTGAATGTGTTGAGGATCTTAGTAGATCTGTGACTCAAAGATTAATAAGTACTCTTTTCTCTTGAAGACCTCACAGTCTAGTGTAATGGAGATTATTGCAAAATAATGTTTCAGTACTACAGTAGCATGGGTAATATTGCACTTTCCTAACTGGGACCCTTAAATAATTTAAATTATTTTAGATACTAGTGTGAAACTATTTACTCTGGAGAGAGTCTGCCTATTATTTAAAATTTACCTCTTCTCCTTGTCATCATTGAACCTTGGGCCAATTTCTGAACTTTCAAGTGTTATATTTTCCTCATCTATAAAATTGGGGATAATAACAGTACCTACCTCGTAGATAATTTAATGAGATAATTCAGGCAAAACACTTAAATTAGCACAAAGCCTAACACATATGTTCTCAGTAAGTGATGATGATTACTATTTTAGAAGTTCTGTCATCCAGACAGTCTGATTCATTTGACTGGGGGGAAAAAAAAAACAAAATTCGATCTAAACACCTGATACAGTCTGCTTTGGTTACAATAATCATGTTTTTGCTTGTTCTGTTTTCCTTAGCATCTTTAGTATCATATTTCATCAAGAAGGAAGGGACATTGAAGTGATATTCATATATCAGCTTTTTGTAATTTTTTCTTATTTTTTGTTTCCAAGTTGTTTGCCTTGATAGAATTAAATTTAACTGTGTCTTGAAGGCAGTTTAGCAGTGTTACAAGCTGAATTAGCATCGTGAAGTTGTTTAATCTAATTCTGAATTTTTTTTCGACATGGATTTGAATTGGGAGGGTCGGCTTACACATGAATTTTGTTTTCACTAAATGCATACTACAGTACTACACAGACCATGGTTGGTTGACTCTCTTAATGTGGAATCTCTGATGTGGTGAATCAACTGTATTTAGAGATATTTTACTACACAAAGTGTTGGTGCCCCTAATCCCACCTTGTTCAAGGGTCAACTGTACTTGTCAACCATGTAGTTGGCAAATGGTCTGTGAGGCAGAGATCTGGAATCTTGGAACAATAGTAGTGGGTTTTTTGGTTTGTTTGCTTTAATATTTTAAATATTTAGTATTTTAGGAAATTAAAAAGTAGAGAAAGGAAATTTCAGTCTGATACAGAATCATGTTAAATATGTTCTAAGGATTTGTAAATATAGTTATTTATAAAATTTTTCCTTTTTATTTAGCTTAGAGTTGGAAAGTTTGGGGCAGAAATCTAAAATCTAGAAAAGGAAGGAACTGGGAGGAAGGGACTTTACTTAAAGCAATACTTTACTAAGACAATGTGAGGGAATTTGGTATATTTTGACATAAGATCATTTTTACCATTTACCTGTAGTCATAAATGGTTTAAGTGACCCTTATTTGACCAAATGTCACATTTTCTCAAGCATTATGATCAAGAAGATGTTTTACTTTATATCAATTTCAAGTAATAATGTTCATAGATATTTCTTAAACGAATAAAATGCTTAGTGAAATATTAGGTAGTTGCTCTAGAAGACCACAACATATAAAAGAAAGCATCTGATTAGCTTAGGAGCTAGCACAGAGTAATAACTCAAACCCTGTTACCTAGTATGAAAAATTGTAATGATTGCACTCTTGCCTTTAAGGAAATTTTCTTGAAAAGAACAGCCACAAAGACAGATATACCTACATAGAATTAATTTATTCACTGAGCATTAATTGTTTTTTAGTTTGTTTTTTTTTTATTTCAAATTTGCGTTTTAATTGAAGCATAATTGCTTTACAGAATTGTGTTGGTTTCTGCCAAACATCAACATGAATCAGCCATAGGTATACATATGTCCTCTCTTTTGAACCTACCTACCTGTCCCATCCCTCTATGTTGTTACAGAATGTATGCCATGTTTAAATTACTGGCTGAGAGGAAATGAAGAAGTAAAGATCAATTAAAGAAATACAATGAACAAAAAGCTCACAGTCTACTTGGTGATGCGTGAGGGACTAAAAAAATATTTATTGACCAGCTTACATGCTCATCTCATTTAATTCTTAAAATTTTACCAGCTAAACATAACTATACCTATTTGACACATACTGAAATTGAGGCTCAGAGAGGTTAAAGAGCTTAACCAAAGTCACATAAGTAGTTGAATGGTAGAATCTTAATTACAACTCATATCTGTCTCAATCTAAGTATGGTATTCTTTTCATTATGCAGTAGGTGCCTTCATGGCAGAGACTATGAAAACATAAATTTAATATGATGCAGAACAAAGTATATTATAAAGGCCTTTAAAATGTATAAAGTTCAATCCTCCTATAAGGATCCAGAGTGAGGGCAAGATAAAAGGATAGTGAGTATATTTTGGGCCTTTTATTAACTACCCAATTTATTGTATACTCCTGGAGGAAGACATGGCAACCCATTCCAGTATTCCTGCCTGGAGAATCCCCATGGACAGAGGAGCCTGGTAGGCTATGGTCCATGGGGTCCCACGACTAAAACGACTTAGCATGCACACATGCACTATGCTAAGCACAAAATGCAACTCCAATATACTATTCTCTGGACTTCCCTGGTGCCTTAGTAGTAAATAATTACCTGCCAAGGAAGGAGATGTGGACTCGAACCCTGGGTTGGAAAGATCCCTTGGAGGAGGAAATGGAAACCCACTCCAGTATTCTTGCCTGGGAAAAGCGACGGACAGATGAGCCTGTGGGCTACAGTCCATAGGGTCGCAAAGAGTCAGACATGACTTAGTGACTAAACAAGATTTTAATATTATGTATTTAGGTTTGAGTTAATTAAAATCATTTTGATGCAAGGGTGTTTTCTGTGTATGTGTGTGTGTGTGTGTGTGTGTGTGTGTCTTAAGCTTTATTAAACGCAAAAAGAATGCAGTTTGAAGAGAATGGGTAACTGAGATTATACAAATATATTTTTTCCATGAAAATATACCAAGAAAGCAAGTTTTCTCACCTTGAAGATTCTTGACTATTTGGTGTGATCAAGGAGGTAAAATACTAGATGTAGGGAAGAATCAGCTGAGAATATTTTGAAGTGACTTATTGAAAGTATTTATTTATTCTGGAAATAAGAAGTCATGAAAAGAGAAATGGCCATCTTGTCTCAGGAACATAAAAATATTCTCTGTGTTTACCCTAAGAAGACAATCATGAGCAGTGCAGAGACTCCTTTTGTAAACTAATGATAGAGACTTCTATATGACAATATAATGCACAAGTAGCTTTTTATTTTTCAAAATGCAAATTTATGATCTTCACTAGAATCAAGGATATTGATTGTTACCATTCTTAAATGGTTGGCTAATCTCCATGTACCACATGCTTGGAACCATAGCCCTGTTCTTTCTGACACATCACTCAGTCAGTATAATTTATAAGACAAGAGCAGCAACTAGCAGCTGCTATAGTTTTGAGAGGTGGATATTTCAGATGGAAATCCTTAAATGCAGGTGACTTTTAAAATTTTATCTCAAATATGATTTGTGTTAGGGCTTCCCTGGTGGCTCAGTGGTAAAGAATTTGCCTGCAATGCATAAGACTGGGGTTTGATCCCTGGATCGGCAAGATCCCCTGGACAAGGAAATGACAACCCACTCCAGTATTCTTGCCTGGAGAATTCTATTGACAGAGGAGCCTGGTGGGTTACAATCCATGGGGTCACAAAGAGTCGGACATGATTTAACAACTCAACAACAATGATTTGTGCTGAAACTTGCAAACCTCATTAAACAAAATCAAAATATTCAAGTCTCTCACTTCAGAACATTTGAGGACCAGTTGAATTTCTACCTATTCTCTTCTTAGCTAAATACATTTTAATTTTCTTTCTAATGGAAAATAGAACCCTCTCTTGTAACTTTTGCATTTTGATTCATTGTCAATTCAAGAATATATGTAAAGAGAAGACTATTTTCATAACAACACTCCTCCTCCCCCAGCAGTCTTTTCATTATTGAAGAATTTCTAATGTGTTTCTAATAATGTTTTCCAGAAGCAAAGCTGAATCAGGAAATGCAAATTTCCGGCAACAACATTGTTTCATTTGTTTTACAGAAATCTTTTGATGTACAAGATAGTATATTTGATACTTATAATAGTTTTACTATGATGATCTCTCTACTAATAGAACATATTGCATTAATAAAAGTTCATGGGTTTTATTTTCAATGAGAGTTATTAGGGAAGAACTACTCTGAGGTATTTGATTATTATATAATAATTTATCTTTTAGATAGTGAGTATAATGTTGATTGTGATATATATTTTTTTTAATTTTTTTAAAATTTATTTATTTTAATTGGAGGCTAATTACATTGTTGCATTGGTTTTGCCATACATTGACATGAATCTGCCCCTGGTGTACATGTGTTCCCTGTCTTGAACCCCCCTCCCATCTCCCTCCCCATCCCATCCTTCTGGTTCATCCCAGTACACCAGCCCCAAACATCCTGTATCATGCATTGAACCTGGACTGGTGATTTGTTTCACATATGATAATATACATGTTTCAATGTCATTCTCCCAAATCAAATTTATTAATGATCAATATTATTTTATTGAAAATACATTATGTTAAAATCTCAAGCGTTTTAATACTAATATAAAATGATACTTTTCATTATTATACATTTTACAATTATATGCATTTTCTACATAGGTACAGTTATACAATCCTTATTGCTTATTTTCTTCTTCACTCTTAATATTGTGTCAGGAATAGTGTTCAGTGTTTCTACAGTTTTTAAAAATTATTAGAATTTTAATGCAGACTTAGTAACTTACAATGCTGATATGCCATAATTTATTAAGCTGTTTTCCTAGTCATGTAGATTGTATCATAATTTTTACTGATTTCAGCAGTCCCCAACCTTTTGGGCACCAGGGACCAGTTTTGTGGATGATAATTTTTCCATAACAGAGAGGTGGATGGTTTGGGGATGATTCAAGCATATTGCATTTTTTGTGCACTTTATTATTATTACATCAGCTCCACATTAGATCCAAGAAGTTGGAGACCTTTGCTATAGAGAATTTTGATGTTTCTTTTTTGGTTTTAAGATTTTTTCTATTTTTTTTTTTTTGAGAAGAAACAAAAGTAACTTTATGTCTTTCATCTGTAGGAAATTATATTTAAATAGATGGAAAAACTATAAAACTTGTAATTAGCAAAATGACAGACAATACCATTCAACAGTTTTAGTTTTACAAAATGTGTCTCACTTTACCATTCCTCTTACTTTTACCCTTCCTTGTAAGTATCTGAAGTGATAGAGGACACCATCTCATATAAATGCCTTCTGTTTGATACATTCAAATTTATTTTCGTTTTTTAAAAATCAGAGTTCGTGTGTAAACATAGTACAGACTTCCATGGCAGCAATTGGTCTGCATCAGTTTAACTCCCCACAAAGAAATGATCAGCAGGGGTGATTCCTCACCAACTTATTTCCTTTGCATTATGAAACAAATGAACTTGATATCTTTTTGTCATCTCCTCTCTCAGTCTCCAAGGACTTTCTGCTTCTTGTAAATTATAATCATATTCTGGTGTGTGTGATTCAAAATTAAATAAACCACCATCATCTAGATCATCTTTACTTATTCTACCCACAGGTAATTCTTGGAGATGTCATCATACATAAGGGACTTGACTTTCTTCTTTCTCTTTTTCATCTGTGTCATCAACTTAGTCAACTGTCCCTGTTCTTGTTTTGGACACACTGGGCTCAACTTTCAATTCTTTTGAGGCTGTCTTCATTAAGAATTCCAATTTGGTTCATTTGTAAGTAAAGTGAGATCCCAAGGAAGGATATTCATATCAATTTTCCCTCCTGAGACAAATATCTTGAAAAAGCTGTTGCTTTGGGATACAGAAAAACCCAATGTTGCAACCTTTCAGTAGTGCCAAGAACTCTGCTCAGGGTCCCTTAACACTGTGGGTAGGTGCCCACAGGACTACCAAGATGCCACCTCCTTACTGCCATCTACATGTCACCTACATGCCATCTAGATGCCACCTTTTCTAGGACCAGGATGCTGGAGTCATCTGTAGGAGTGTGGAGCAGTATTCAGACAAGAAGAACACAAGCCATGGAGTGGATGAAGCATAGCAGAAAAATTATTTCTTGAGAATAAAGTCCTAGGAGTGGGACTACTAAGTCAATTTTAACATAATCATGGCCCTTGCTTCAAAGGTGTTACTACTTAAATTAGTCAACAGAAGTAAGTTGCTACATCAGTTTCATTTCATTCTTGTCAAAATCAGGCATTTTTTATTACTTTTCTAGCTGTTTCTATTTTAGTTTTTGTAGTTCACTTTATGTAAATTTACTGAACTTTTATATGGATTTAGAAAAGGTCGAGGAACCAGAGATCAATTGCCAACATCCATTGGATCATAGAGAAAGCAAGGGAATTCCAGAAAAACATCTACTTCTGCTTCATTGACTACATTAAAGCCTTTGTGTGGATCACAACAAACTGCGGAAAATTCTTAAAGAGATGGGAATATCAGACCACCTTATCTACCTCGTGAGAAAGCTGTATGCAAGCCAAGAAACAACAGTTAGAAACTGACATGAAACAATGAACTGGTTCAAAATTGAGAAAGGAGTTTGTCACCCTGCCTATTTAAATTCCAAGCAGATTATATCATGTGAAATGCCGGGCTGGATGAAACACAAGGTGGAATCAATCTCCTTGCCAGGAGAAATATCAATAACCTCAGATATGCAGATGATACCACTCTAATGGCAGAAAGTGAAAAGGAACTAAAAAACCTCTTAAGGATGGTGAAGGAGGAGGGTGAGAAAGCTGGATTGAAACTCAACATTCAAAAAACTAAGCTTATGGCATCCAGTCCCATCACTTCATGGCAAATTGATGGAGAAAAAGTGGAAACAACGGCAGATTTTATTTTATTTTCTTGGGCTCCAAAATCACTGTGGATGGTGACTACAGTCATGAAATTAAAAGATGCTTGTTCCTTGGAAGGAAAGCAAAGACAAAACAAGACAGCATATTAGAAAGCAAAGACATTATGTTGCTGACAAAGGACTGTATAGTCAAAGCTATGATTTTCCCAGTGGTCATGTACAGATGTGAGAACTGGATGACCATAAAGAAGTCTGAGAACTGAGGAATTGATGTCTTGGAACAGTGGTGCTGGAGAAGACTCTTGAAAGTCCCTTGGACAACAAAGAGATCAAACCAGTCAATCCTAAAGGAAATCAACCATGAATATTCATTGGAAGGACTGATATTGAAGCAGAATCTACAATATTTTGGCCACCTGATGCAGAGTCGACTCATTGGAAAAGACCCTGATGCTAGGAAAGATTGAGGGCAGGAAGAGAAGGGGGGACAAAAGATGAGACGGTTGGATGGCATCATCTACTCAATAGATATGAGTTTGATCATACTGCAGGAGATAGTGAAGGACAGGGAAGCCTGGTGTTCTGCATGCAGTCTATGGTGTCGCAAAGAGTCAGACATGACTTAACACCTGAACAACAACAACAAACACAATATTATTTTATTAGAAATATTCAATGTCCTCTATAAGAAAGATGAACTGGAGTGGAAAAAGACTGGTTTAAGGAAGATTATGAGTGTTCCCAACTAAGTAAAAAATGAGGATTGAGAGAAAAGGCTGGATTTGAAATGTTTGTCATGTAGACTCAGAAAGATCTTGTGATCAATTGGTTTGGGAATAGAAGCAGAGTTTACACAAGTTTCTGGCTTGGAAGCCTGAGTTAATAGGGATAACATTAACTTGAGAACAAGAGCAGAATAGACAGGAGATTTATGACTCCAAATATGATGGAGTAATTTGTAGCAGACTAATATTCCTGCTTTGAAAAAAATAGAAAACTGGATACAATATCAAACCACCTGTTTAAAAACATCAGAGAGCAGCTGAGGCAACTTGAGGTGAGAAAAGGAACCTCAGAGTGGGAAGTATACATTCTGAGTCACTTTTTTCCTCAGGGCATTTTTCAAATCCTGATGTAAA
Source organism: Moschus berezovskii (assembly GCF_049115385.1). Taxonomy (NCBI): domain Eukaryota; kingdom Metazoa; phylum Chordata; class Mammalia; order Artiodactyla; family Moschidae; genus Moschus; species Moschus berezovskii. The sequence goes on along the minus strand of NC_142488.1, from coordinate 83,768,477 downwards.
GAAGAGGTTGAGAATTAGAACAGAGGGATATACCTAAGTGGTAGAGAAGGTAAATGAGCTTTCAGGTACTCGCACTGAACTGGAGAGACTAAGATTTTAGAGTTCAGGGATGCCAAGTCAGCCAGAACTTGGGCCCAGAATCCAGAGAGAAGGGTAAGAACAGAAAAGTGAGTCTGACAGTCTAGGATTTCCCTTTGAGGTGTTCATTAAATTCTTAAGTTTTGTATGCGTGGTCAGAGGCTAAAAAACTAAACAGAAAACCTCTGAACAGCAGAGTGAAGTTTCTGGTATTCTTACTGAACTGAAAGTGAAAGTCTCTCAATTATGTCCAACTTTTTGCGACCCCATGGACTGTCCATGGAATTCTCCAACCAAGAATACTGAAGTGGATAGCCTTTTCCTTCTACAGGGGATCTTCCCACCCCAGGAATCAAACTGGAGTCTCCTGCATTTCAGGCAGATTCTTTACCAACTGAGCTATCAGGGAAGCCCACTGAACTGAAGTGACCAAAAGTAATTCAGGACTTGTTAAGGAGGAGAGACCTTAGCAAACACTCCAGACTTTCCCTTGGGACCTCTGAAGGATTATTCCTTGGGAATAAAAGTAAAACTGAGGTTGTTGTTGTGTTGTGCACAGCCATGTCCTACTCTTTGTGATCCCATGGACTGTAACCCACCAGTTTCCTCTGTCCATTGAATTTTCCAGGAAAGAACACTGGAGTGGGTATCTGCTTCCTACTCCAGGGGATCTTCCTGATCCAGGGATCGAACCAGCATCTCTTGCATCTCTGGCATTGGCAGTCGAATTCATTATCACTGCCGCATGGGAAATCCCTTCTAAATTTATAAAAACTGTCACAGCAATTTCAAGGTGGTTTGATCCTTAATTTGATTAACATTTTCATTTCATTTCAGTTGAGTCAGTCAGTCCTATCCGACTCTTTGCAAACCCATGGACTGAAGCACATCAGGCATCCCTGTCAATTGCCACCTCTCTGGAGTTTAATCAAACTCATGTCCATTGAGTGGTGATGCTATCCAGCCATCTCATCCTCTGTCGTCCCCTCCTCCTTCCGCCCTCAATCTTTCCCATCAGAGTCTATTCAAATGAGTCAGTTCTTCTCATCAGGTGGCCAAAGTATTGGAATTTCAGCTTCAGCATCAGTCCTTCCAATGAATATTCAGTATTGATTTCATTTAGGATGGACTGGTTGCATCGCCTTACAGTCCAAGGGACTCTCAAGGGTCTTCTCCAACACCACAGTTCAAAAGCATCAATTATTTGATAATCACCTTTCTTTATAGTCCAAATCTCACATCCATACATGACTACTCGAAAAACCATAGCTTTGACTAGACGGACCTTTGCTGACAAAGTAATGTCTTTGCTTTTTAATATGCTATCTAGGTTGGTCATAACTTTTCTTCCAAGGAGCAAGCATCTTTTAATTTCATGGCTACAGTCACCATTTGCAGTGATTTTGGAACCCAAGAAAATAAAGTCTGTCACTGTTTTCAGTGTTTCCCCATCTATTTCCCATAAAGTGATAGGACTGGATGCCATGATCTTAGTTTTCTGAATGTTGAGCTTTAAGCCAAAGTTTTCACTCTCCTCTTTCACTTTCATCAAGAGGTTCTTTAGTTCCTCTTTACTTTCTGCCATAAGGGTGGTGTCATCTGCATATCAAAGGCCCACTTAATTTCACATTCCAGGATGTCTGGCTCTAGGTGAGCGATCACACCATTGTGATTATCTGGGTCATAAAGATCTTTGTTTGTACAGTCCTTCTGTGTATTCTTGTCACCTCTTCTTAATATCTTCTGTTTCAGTTAGGTCCATACCATTACTGTTTTTTTTTGTGTGTGTGTGCTCATTTTTGTTTGAAATTTTCCCTTGGTATCTCTAATTTTCTTGAAGAGATCTTTAGTCTTTCTGATTCTATGGTTTTCCTCTATTTCATTGCACTTATAACTGAGGAAAGCATTCTTATCTCTCCTTGCTCTTCTGACTTGCCTCCATTTTGTCTGCCTAGGAAAAGGAGTACGTCAAGGTTGTATATTGTCACCCTGCTTATTTAACTTATATGCAGAGTACATGATGAGGAACGCTGGGTTGGAAGAAGCACAAGCTGGAATCAGGATTGCCAGGAGAAATATCAATAACTTCAGATATGCAGATGACACCACCCTTATGGCAAAAAGTGAAGAGGAACTAAAAAACCTCTTTATGAAAGTGAAAGAGGTGAGTGAAAAGGTTGACTTGAAGCTCAACATTCAGAAAACAAAAATCATGGCATCTGGTCCCATCAAGTCATGGGAAATAGATGGAGAAACAGTGGAAACAGTGTCAGACTTTATTTTTTTGGGCTCCAAAATCACTGCAGATGCTGATTGCAGCCATGAAATTAATACTCTTACACCTTGGAAGGAAATTTATGACCAACCTAGACAGCATATTAAAAAACAGAGACATTACTTTGCCAACCAAGGTCCGTCTAGTCAAGGCTATGGTTTTTCCAGTGGTCATGTATGGATGTGAGACTTGGACTGTGAAGAAAGCTGATCACCGAAGAATTGATGCTTTTGAACTGTGGTGCTGGAGAAGACTCTTGAGAGTCCCTTGGACTGGAAGGAGATACAAACAGTCCATTCTAAAAGAGGTTGATCCTGGATGTTCATTGGAAGGACTGACGCTAAAGCTGAAACTCCAATACTTTGTCCACCTCATGCGATGAGTTGACTCACTGGAAAAGACTCTGATGCTGGGAGGGATTGGGGGCGGGACAAGACGGGGACGACAGAGAATGAGATGGCTGGATGGCGTCACCGACTCGATGGACATAAATTTGAGTGAACTCCGGGAGTTGGTGATGGACAGGGAGGCCTGGCCTGCTGTGATTCATGGGGTCGCAAAGAGTTGGACATGACTGAGAGACTGAACTGAACTGAACTGAGCAGTATATAATATAAATTTTCTCTGAAAAAATAAAACAGAATCCAGAGTCTCTGTAATTTTTCATTTACAATATCTGACATTTGACCCAAAATTGCTAAATATATGCCAAGAAATATGATGAAGAGGAAAAATCGAAATAAATTCATGAATGTCCTCATTTTGGAAGCTATCAGACATGGACATGGAAATAAGGTTGGTTAATATGTTTCAGAGAATAGATGACAAGATGGAGACTTTTATCATAGAAAAGGTATCATTAAAAGAATAAAATTGTAATTATAGATCTAAAAAGTTATTAAAGTAGATAACTAAAAATATACGGTTAATAGCAGATTGGATTCGACAGAACATAGAATTAATGAAATAGAAGATAATCATTTGAAATATTCAGATTGAAACACAGAGCAAAAGGTGAAACATAGAAATGAGTATAATGATTTATGGGACATGGTAAAATAAATAATATACTTGCAGTTGGAATTCTGTTGTAGAAGGGAAAGAGAGAACAGGTCAGAAGTAATATCTGAAGAAATAATGGCTACGAATTTCCAAAATCAACAGAAGTTATCACTGCACAGATTTAATAAGCATTACAAAACTCCAAGCAGATAGATTTTAAAGAAAACCACATGTAGACATGTACTATACTGAGACTGCTAAGAAACAAAAGCAAAGATAAAAATGTCAAAATACCCAGGAAAATTATCTTTAAAATAAAAAACCATAATCCTGACAAGTGACTTAAAATAAGGAAGCCAGATTACAGGAAAATGACATAATTAAAGTGTTCAAAAGAAAATAATGGCCATGCTAGAATCCTATATTTAGCAAATATGTCCTTAAGATATGAGGAAAAATACATTTTTAGACAAACAATAAGATCATTTATTATCAAATGACTCTCACTAACAGAAATAGCAAAGAGATTTCTTCAGGTCAAATGAAAATTATCCCAGATAAAAAATACAATGCAGTTAAAGAAAAAAAGAGTGACAGAAAGTGTAAGTGGATGGATAATTAGCAATGAATATTGACTGTACAGAACAATAAGAATAATGTCTTTTTGAAAAAAGAATTCAACACACTGGAAGGGAACTGAAATCTGCTACTCAGGGATAAGCAGGAACTGTGTATGGTGATTTGATAAGAAGAATTGTGAATCTAATAAGGTATGGGATTTGTCACTTGAAACCCTCCCATTTTCCCCCGTGTCAAAGTTGCACATAATATTGGTCCTTTATTTTAGGCAACATGCTACAATTCACCTCTGAATTCCTTCTTATCAATTTAAAATTTGTTGATGACTAAAACTTTGAGGAGTAGAATGAAGAAATTAAGTAGGCACTTAACCAGGAGGGAGACGGTTACAATGTAGGCTCGTCATCAAAAAATTAACTTCATGGTCATTGAAAGTAATTGAGGGCCATGTGTAGAATTGGTGTAGGCAGCTGTAAATTTATACTAATCAATGCCTGTGGCTATAGTGACACCCAGCAGGAAAATATAGCCATTATTTTATAATAAATTTAAATGGAGTACAATCTATAAAATATCACTATGTTGTACACTTAAAACTAATATAGTTTTGTAAATCAACTATACTTTAATAAAAAAAATGAAAATAAATAGTAATAATGACAACCAGTTAGGGGTTTATTTGTAACTTTGTCATTTAAACAGGAGTGCTTCGAGGAGCTCATTATACCAGCTGCTGGGTCTTTCATGAGAAGCAGAAGTTCCATTGAACCCCTTCTTCAAGAGCACAGTACTGTATGCTCTGAGAATTGAAATGAGTGCCTTGGTCATTTTGAGTAATAACTGTAACTTCATAGTGAATAAAGAGTATCCTGGTGAGGTTTTGTATTGTGGCCTTATTATTTATAGAAACATCTGTTAGCTTAATTTATATTTTGGGTATCTGTGAGGCAAGAAATTTCTGGAGTTCTCTAGTCCAATTGGGATATATCAATTTCTCAGAAGGTCATAACGAACTACCACACACTGGATGGCTTAAAACAACAGAAATGTACTCTTCCACATAGAAGCCTGAAGTCAAAGCTGGGCTGTGCTCTATTTGAAACCTCCAGGGGACGATTGTTCCTTGCCTCTTCCTACTCTGGTGGTCCCTGGTTTCCCTTGGCTTGTGGCAACATATCTCCAATCTCTGCCTGTATCTTCACATTGCATTCTCCCTGTGTCTTTGTGTCCTCACATGGCTGTCTTCTTGTAAGAATACCAGTTGTATTGGATTAGAAGCCCACCCTATTCCATCAGGGCATTATCTTAACCAATTATGTCTATGATGATTCTATTTCCAAATAAAGCCACATTCTGACATACTAGGGGTTAGTATATCAACATAGCTTTTTTAGGGGATACAGTTCAATGAATAACAGAGGGCAACTGTTAGGCAATGGCCCAAAGGTTTTCAGTGTACAGTTCAGTTCAGTCACTCAGTCGTGTCCAACTCTTTGCGACCCCATGGACTGCAGCTCACCAGGCTTCCCTGTCCATCACCAACTCCCAGAGCTTGCTCAAACTTATGTCCATTGAGTCAGTGATGCCATCCAACCATATCATCCTTTGTCATCCCCTTCTCCTCCTGCCTTCAATCTTTCCCAATCCTACTCAGTATACAGATGGGTCTCATTATTGGCAAGGGCAACCAGTGATAAGATGACTGCTTGAAGTCCAATCAAGTGTACTAACTTGGGTTCCCATCCTTGATTAGAAACATACTGGATAAAAAATGAAAACCAGCAATTCTCTACCAAGCTCCATTATGCAAAATGGTGGCTATGCCATCTGTAAAGTATATCATTGCTTACTCAGTTGATCTCAGGGTTTTTTTCAGGTATCCAAGGAATCTAGAAGAGGGGTGAATTCCTCAGGCACCATGGAAAGGGACTGAGGATAGGGGAAATCACTGCATCCTGCATTTGAGGTACTCCAGAAGGCCCAGGTTTGATTCAGTTCTGTAGAAAGGAGGCCCTGAGAGCCGTGTCAAGCTTACAGGATGCTGCTTCCATGATCCAAGACGTAATGGAGAGCTGAACACAGAGTGTAACAAGATAATGCTCTGTGATATCCTCTTATTTCCAGGAAGGCCAAGTATGTGGCCAGTACTTACTGCTGTAATTATGTACAGGATGCAGCTGAAGAGAGCAATCTTTTGCATCAGAAGCCCAACGGCCACTCATGAAACATGAGAGGAGGTTGCTAAAGCCTCTACAGTGAGCATCTATAGCAGTCTCTGAGGGCACTAATGGGAATGCCTGTTATACTGTAATTTGAACAGATTCTAAAACCTATTGTTGGAGGAGGCACCATTAAAGAGGGGATGATTTGCAGGTAACATTATAAATGCACATAAGTAAAATTTGTAAATGAAGAATAATAAGTTGCTTCCAGCTCTCAAAAGACCTAAAAGTGATTGTGTTTGTACTAATATTGTGGACCCTAAGAGGTTCAATAAGCTGTTTCTAGATAGAGGCTGTCCTTGGTTTACTGAATAAGTTTCAGGAATTTAATGGATGGAGTCAGTTATTTCAATAATATTGTATATGGGAGACATAATAGATGTGACCTTAACATAGTCAGGTTGGAGTAATCCACTTTGAGGCACTATTCAATCTTTCCAGATTTCTGAACAACACAAATTGTGATATTAAAAGGAACAGTGAGTGCCGGGAGACAGCGAGGGAAATCCTACCCGTGGCAAAGGTCAATTGGGGAAGAGGCCTGATGGGCAAAGGCTAATCAGGACTCGAGGAACCCCCTGGACTTACCTGAGCATCTAACCCAAAGAAAACCGGAGTCTGACTGCCTTACTATCTTACGCCTCTTATCAAGCCCTCTAATACTTACGGGGGCTTCCCCCCAACCACCTTTCTCTGAAAATATCAATTCAGAGTTGTAGTTAAAAGTTCTCCTCGGCTTAATAGGAGTGTTCCAATCCAAGCCCCTCTGATAGCTTTCTAACTTGCATGACAAGTTTGTCCGGGCTCTTACAACTATGAGTGTGACTGTTTATAGCCTCCCAGCCATGCAAGGACAGAAAGCCTAATATTCTAAAATACAGGAATCTGTTGAAGAAGTTAAAATCATTAGAATAGTACTAAAAAAGATTTCATTGTTGAATCAATGCTTGCTGCAAAGTTTCCTCTATCTATTGTATCCTTGGAAATATATTCATCACATATAGAGAATATAAGTAGTAGCCTTTGATTTAACCACATCAGATCTTAAGTTAATAAATTCCTTTCTTGTAGCTCACTACACCCTTGCCTTATAGGAATGTAACTTTGTCATGTGTCTTTGGAGAATAGCACCTGACTTTAGGAAAATCAACTTAAAAGAATATAAGCCTTTTTCTAGCTAACTAACCTTTGTTAGGAGAAAGGGCCATAAACTGTTAGCAGGCCCCCTGGCCAGAAGATGATGTAAACCACCCAAAACTTTTGTATATCACGAGACATACAAAAATAAGCCCTGATCCTGATAAGGGTCAAGACTGCTGACCCCACGTGATTTTGGCATGACTCTATACCTCTCTTTCTCTATTTTTTATGTGCACAACTTAGGGTATAAAAGCAGCACTGGAAAATAAAGTTTTGGGCCTTGCTCACTGAAGCTTGGTCTCCCCAAGCTTGGTCGTTCTTTCTCTTTTTCCGTCCTTTTCTCTATTCTCGTTTTTCTGGTTGAGATCCTTGGAGGGCTGGGTCCTCTGCGTTTACTTATCTGCCTGGGCTTCTAAGACCCATTCGAGGGGGTGCCCTGGTGGGGTGCCTCCAGTGATATGAGAGGGCGCCTGTGGCCTACGTAAACAGAGCAAACCCGGTGCTGGGGTTTTATTGGTTTCCTGCGTAAACCAAGGAATCATCAGCCCCTGTCTCTCTCTCTCTTTCTCTCTCTCTCGCTGACGCTGACGCCATTCATCCCGAGGATACCCTGGGCCATATCGAGGCTGGTCCCTGATAAGTGAGGATAATCATTCCTTCATTAGGTAGGTCTTTCATAAGTTTCAATCCTTAAAGGTTCTTTTATAATTTACTTTGGGCCATATTAACTATTTTAACTGCAGGATGGGGTGTCAGTTAGTGTCCCATTTTGTCAAGCAGATTTGTACATGCCAGATATTTAATTTTGATTTATTAGTCATTGGGTCAGAATGATCATGCCTACTGTAGGATTTTTTAGGGTAATGGTTTCTATGACATTGGGATTTTGGGGAAGAAAATACTTGATAGTTAAGATTAGGTGTAACTACTTGTCCTCTATTTTATTTGTAGATATTCTCCTAAGGTTATAGGGGATGACATGTTTAAGTTTAGTCATGAAGGTTTGCCAATTAGCACATTTTAGCAGATGTTAAAGTTAATTCAGAACCTATGTTGTAGAAGTACAAAAGCCATTCAGTGTCCTTTTGTCTTTTTTATGAATAATTAATTTTTATAAATTTTAGGTTTCCAATTGGAGAAACTGTAAATCTTTATTTCAGGGATTTTTGTCTGCTTGTTTCTTGTCCCTGAATCCAGACTTCTTTCTTCTGTGATACAAAAAGACTTAAATAATCTTTGTCCCTGGTTCCTGGCACACAGCTAAAATCCTTGGAATCTCCGGAGTGATAAATATGTCTTTAGTATGCTAATAAGATGACTGGTGGTTGGGGGTCCTTTATCACTTCAGGATTAGGGTTGATTGCCAGAAAGACCAAAACATGTTAGAGGACTGAAGCTTGGAGCCACACTCCATGACCTTGGGGTTTCCCAAGTGATGCAGGGCTAAAGAATCCACCTGCTAATGCAAGACACTGGAGACGTGGGTTTGATCCCTGGGTCAGGAATATCCCCTGGAGGAGGAAATGGCAACCCACTGCAGTATTCTTACCTGGAAAATTCCATGGACAGAGGAGCCCCTACATGGGGTGGCAAAGAGTTGGACAGTACTAAGATACCAAGCATGCATGCCATGAACTTGAGAGAGGGGCTGAAGATTATTAATCACCAACTGCCAATGATTTAATCAATCATGTCTGTGTGATAAAGCCTCTAGCTCAGTTCAGTCTCTCAGTCGTGTCCAACTCTTTGCAACCCCATGCAGCATGCCAGGCCTCCCTGTCCATTACCAACTCCAGGAGTCCACCCAAACCCATGTCCATTGAGTCAGTGATGCCATCCAACCATCTCATCCTCTATCGTCTCCTTCTCCTCCTGCCCTCAATCTTTCCCAGCATCAGAGTCATTTCAAATGAGTAAATTCTTCGCATGAGGTGGCCAAAATATTGGAGTTTCAGCTTCAACATCAGTCCTACCAATGAACACCCAGGACTGATTTCTTTTAGGATGGACTGGTTGGATCTCCTCGCAGTCCAAGGTTCTCTCAAGAGTCTTCTCCAAAACCACAGTTCAAAAGCATCAATTCTTCGGCACTCAGCTTTCTTTATAGTCCAACTCTAACATCCATACATGAACACTGGGAAAATCATAGCCTTGACTAGACGGACCTTTGTTGAGAATGTAATGTCTCTGCTTTTCAATATGCTTTCTACATTGGTCATAAAATTCCAACCAAAGAGTAAGTGTCTTTTAATTTCATGGCTGCAATGACCATCTGCAGAGATTTTGGAGCCCAGAAAAAGAAAAAGTCAGCCACTGTTTTCCCGTCTATTTGCCGTGAAGTGATGGGACCAGAGGGCATAATCTTAGTTTTCTGAATGTTGAGCTTTAAACCAACTTTTTAACTCTCCTCTTTCACTTTCATCAAGAGGCTCTTCAGTTCTTCTTCACTTTCTGCCATAAGGTTGGTGTCATCTGCATATCGGAGGTTATTGATCTTTCTCCCGGAAATCTTGATTGCAGCTTGTGCTTCATCCAGCCCAACTTTTCTCATGATGTACTCTGCATATAATTTAAATAAGTAGGGCGACAATATACAGCCTTGACATACTCCATTTCCTATTTGGATCCAGTCTGTTGCTCCATGTCTAGTTCTAACTGTCACTTCCTGACCTGCATACAGGTTTCTCAAGAGGCAGGTCAGATGGTCTGGTATTCCCATCTCTTTCAGAATTTTCCAGTTTATTGTGATCCACACAGTCAAAGGCTTTGGCATAGTCAATAAAGCAGAAATAGATGTTTTTCTGGAACTCTCTTGCTTTTACGATGATCCAGAGGATGTTGGCAATTTGATCTCTGGTTCCTCTGCCTTTTTTAAAACCTGCTTGAACATCTGGAAGTTCATGGTTCACACATTACTGAAGCCTGGCTTAGAGAATTTTGAGCCTTACTTTACTAGCATGTGAGATGAGTGCAATTATGCGATAGTTAGAGCATTCTTTGGCATTGCCTTTATTTGGAATTAGAATGAAAACTGACCTTTTCCAGTCCTGTGGCCACTGCTGAGTTTTCAAATTTGCTGGCATATTGAGTGAAACACTTTCACAGCATCATCTTTCAGGGTTTGAAATAGCTCAACTGAAATTCCATCACCCCCACTAGCTTTGTTTGTAGTGATGCTTCCTAAGGCCTACTTGACTTCACATTCCAGGATGTCTGGCTCTAGGTGAGTGATCACACTATCATGATTATCTGGGTCGAGAGGATATTTTTTGTACAGTTCTTCTGGGTATTCTTGCCACCTCTTCTTAATATCTTCTGCTTCTGTTAGGTCCATACCATTTCTGTCCTTTATCGAGCCCATCTTTGCATGAAATGTTCCTTTGGTATCTAATTTTCTCGAAGAGATCTCTAGTCTTTCCCTTTCTATCATTTTCCTCTATTTCTTTGCATTAATCACTGAGGAAGACTTTCTTATCTCTCCTTGCTATTCTTTGGAACTCTGCATTCAAATGAGTATTTCTTTCTTTTTCTCCTTTGCTTTTCGTTTCCCTTCTTTTCACAGCTATTTTTACGGCCTCTTCAGACAAACATTTTGCTTTTTTGCATTTCTTTTTCTTGGGGATGTTCTTGATTCCTGCCTCGTGTACAATGTCACGAACCTCCATCCCTAGTTCATCAGGCACGCTGTCTGTCAGATCTAGTCTCTTAAATCTATTTCTCACTTCCACTGTATAGTCATGAGGTATTTGATTTAGATCATTCCTGAATGATCTAGTAGTTTTCTCCACTTTCTTCAATTTCGTTGTGAATTTGGCAATAAGCAGTTCATGATCAGAGCCACAGTCAGCTTCCGGTCTTGTTTTGGTTAACTGTATAGAGCTTCTCCATCTTTGGCTCCAAAGAATATAATCAATCTGATTTCAGTGTTGACCATTTAGTGATGTCCATGTGTAGAGTATTCTTTTGTGTTGTTGGAAGAGGGTGTTTGCTATGACCAGTGCATTCTCTTTGCAGAGCTCTATTAGCCTGTACCCTGCTTCATCTTGTACGCTAATGCCAAATTTGCCTGTTACCCCAGCTGTTTCTTGACTTCCTACGTTTGCATTCCAATCCCCTATAATGAAATGGACATCTTTTTTTGGGTGTTAATTCTAGAAGGTCTTGTAGGTCTTCATAAAACTGTTCAACTTCAGCTTCTTTAGCGTTAGTGTTTCGGATATAGACTTGGATTACCGTGATATTGAATGGTTTGCCTTTGAAATGAATAGAAATCATTCTGTCGTTTTTGAGATTGCATCCAAGTACTGCATTTCGGACTCTCTTGTTGACTATGATTGCTACTCCATTACTTCTAAGGGATTCCTGCCCACAGTGGTAGATATAATGGTCATCTGAGTTAAATTCACCCATTCCAGTCCATCTTAGTTCGCTGATTCCTAGATTGTAGATGTTCATTCTTGTCATCTCTTGTTTGACCACTTCCAATTTGCCTTGATTCATGGACCTAACATTCCAGGTTCCTATGCAATATTGCTCTTGACAGCATCGAACCTTGCTTCTGTCACCAGTCCCATCCACAACTGGATGTTTTTGCTTTGGCTCCATCCCTTCATTCTTTCTATAAAGACTCCATAAAACCCTAAATGATAGGTTTTGGAGAGCTTCCAGGTTGGTGAACAAATCAAAGTGCTGTGAAAATGACAAGATTAGAGAAGGAATGGGAACTCTATACCCCTTCTCTCATACCTTGCCCTATGTATCCCTTCTATTTTTCTATTTCTGAGTTGTATCCTTCATAATAAATTAGTAATAGCAAGTAAAATATTTTCCTTAACCTTGTGAGCTATTCTACCCTATTATCAAACTTGAAGAAGTTGTTGAGGGAATCTGTGATATTTCTTCGATTGGTCAGAAATACAGATGGCAACCTGGGACCTATGACTGGCATCTAAAGTGAAGGAAGTCTTGTGGGATTGAGCCCTTAACCTGTGGAGCCTGTGCTGACTATAGATAGTTAGTGTCAGAATTGAATTGTACTATAAGACACCCAGTTGGTGTCAGAATTAGTTTAAGTGGGGAAAAAATCCTCACATATTTGGTGCAGGAAGTATTATGAAGTAAAAACATTCCCCTCCCTCCCTCCTTCCTTCCTTCTTTTCCTCCCTGGTGTGAGAGCCAAGTGGCCTGTCTCTTAGGTGGCCACCTCTTCCTGCAGGGAATAGCCAGTCAATCTCTCCAGAGGTGGTGGTCTATATCTAATGAGTTAGTTTTATCTGTGTTCTGAATGAGGCCATCAAGTCTCATCTCCTCTTCTCCTTCTGGAATACCCATTATCCTTATGTTGCCTTTTCTAATAGAGAGTTCTCACAGTTTCTTTATTAAAAAAAATAAATAAATAAAAAAACAAAAGCAAAAACAAACAAACAAACAAAAAACAATTAGTTCACACTCCCCTTATACCAGAATCCTACCTACACTCCTGTCTTTAAGCTTGCTAATTCTCTCTTCCATATGGTCAGCTCCATTTCCATTGCTTTCTGATGCTTTCTTTCATTATTGAGTTCTTCAACTCCAGAATTTCTGTTTGATTCTTTTCTAGTTTCAGTCTCTTTTTCAAAATTTCCCTCTGTTCATTAATTTTATTTCTAAGCTCATTAAACTGCCTTTCTGAGTCTTCCTGTAGCTCATTGTGTTTTTTCATGGCAGCTGGTTTGAATTCTCTATCAGATCACGATCTTCCATGAATTTAAGTTTGGTTTCTGAAATATTCTCATTTTTTCTTTGTGATACTGAATTACCGTGTTTTTTTTTTTTTTAACCTGCATTTTTTTTATTTTGTGTACTTTAATTTTAGAACATACTTAAAGAGAAAAAAAAAAAAAACATGATGCACAACATTCAAACCTCTGGCAAATGTGGAAAGGGATAGGGCCTGAGGCCTTTATACTCTGCCTTAGACAGAAGGACAGAAATAAACAAATAAATTCACTAGACATCGGTAGAGGGGACCTGGTAGGCCAGGGCCACTGCAGCTGCTGCTAGGGAGCCATGGGGACACTATACAGAGGAAACAAAGTTTGTAGGCAGAAACTCCTAATCTACTTCTATTCAAGAAGTTTCCTCATCACACTTAAAGGGGGATCTCATCAGGAACAGCAGCACTGGGCTCCTCTGCTGTCATGTCATATTCATCAATGCCCAGGCCTAGCTTGATCATGCCATAGATGAGGTTGGAGTGGTTCTAGGGAACTACCATGGTTTTTACTGGTGCTTGATGAGTTGTTTCTCTGCCAGTGCATTTGAAGTAGTGAACACTTTTCTTATTTAGGTAAAATCGTGTTTATTTATTTTGATTCTAACAGTTCAACAAGTTGGTAGTTAAAGACTCTTTTTAAATTTTTCAATAGGTGGCACCATATTTGAAGTTTTTGTTTTTTCTTGCCTGAGCTGCCTCTGGCTATATTTGAGAATGGGTACTTTCATACTCCACTGCCTCTGCAAGAGGTGTCACTGGTGCCCTCTTCATCACTGCCTGCGACTCCTGTGTTACTCATGCCTTGCTTTATAGCCAGTGTTGCTGGTATTGCTGGTGTTGCTGCCCTGGGTACTGTGATAGCTGATGCCTCCACTGTGTCTGGGTTTGCCTGAGTCACAGGCACCAGTATTGTGGTGGAGAAGGATGAGATGGGTAGAGAGATAGAGGGAGTCATGGGTGTCACCACAGTTCTGGGGTTGTGGGACCCGTCATAGTGCAGCCTGAATCCCTATGATCATGAGTACCACTGTTGCCTGGAGGCCAGAGAGTTATGTACAACACCTCTGTTGCTGGGATTATGTGAAAAGCTGAAAAGGCCAGGGGATGGATATTATAAGTACCAATTCTGCTGTTCTCTCAGTTTTGCCTCCTCTATATGTTCCAATTAAGCGAACTTCGGATATACATACAAATATGTGGGTGTCTGGCATCCTGGTGTATTGGGCAGTGGAACCATTTTTGAGTTATGAATGCTTTGCTAGTTGTAGATTGATGTATATGTGCATGCTTAGCTTAGTCGTTCAGTCATGTCTGACTTTTTGCGACCCCATGGACTGTAGCCCTCCAGGCTCCTCTGTCCATGAGATTCTCCCAGCAGATATACTGGAGTGGCTTGCCACTTCCTCCTCCATGGGATCTTCCCGACCCAGAGATTGAACCTGTGTCTCCTGCTGCTCTTGCATGAGCAGGCAGATTCTTTACCACTGAGTCACCTGGGAAGCCTGTAGATTGATAGGGAGAGACAAAAGGAATATCTCATGCTACCATGATGCTGACGTCAGTCCCTATTGGACTTTTTAACCAAGAAAATGTTTTAATTAAAAAGGAGAGGGTGAGGGTGGGATGATTTGGGAGAATGTCATTGAAACACGTATGTTGTCATATGTGAAATGAATCACTAGTTCAGGGTCAATGCATGTTACAGGATGCTTGGGGCTGGCATGCGGGGATGACCCAGAGGGAGGATAAAGGGAGGAGGGAGGTGGGAGGGGGGTTCAGGAGGGGGAACTTATATAGACCCGGGGCGAATTCATGTCAATGTATGGCAAAACCAACCAATATAATATTGTAAAATAATTTGCCTCCAATAAAAAATAAATTAATTACAAAAAAATTATAATATATTTACAAACTAAAATTTGAAGCTATATAGGTGCATAGAATTTCATGCATGCTTAGTCACTTTGCAACCCCATGGACTGTAGCCAGCCAGGTTCCTCTGTCCATGGAATTCTCCAGGCAAAAATACTGGAGTGGGTTGCCATTTCCTTCTCCAGGGGATCATCCTGACACAGAGATTGAACCCAAATCTGTTGCATTGCAGGTGGATTTTTTACTGTCTTACCCACCAGGGAAGTCCTCACCCACTGTTTCAATTCTGCAGTTCACCCCTGTCAAAGTCCTGTGCATACCAACTTCTACAAGGTTCTATCCTTAGCTTTTCAATATATATCCCTTGCTAAGGCCACCTGACACATTCACTTCCTTCAGTTATCATATGTAATATGTCTCCTCAGCCAGATCTTTTTCCTGAACTCTAGATCTATACTTCTCAGATGAACATCGAGCATCTCCACTTGGAAGTTCCACAGGCACCCCAAACTCAAATTGTTCAAGCCAAGATTTTTGCCTTTCCTCTGTCAAAACTAGTTTTTCATGCTTAAAAAATAGAAGGTTAAGAGAAATTTTAATACTGTTTCCCATTCATCCCCTACTCCAGATGGCATTTTTTCCATTATGCACACTGCCTTTGGGGCAAATCAGTTCAAGTAGAGTCAAAAAAAGCATGAAGAGACAGGGGTGAAAGAAGGGTGGGCTGATTTTTTCATAGGCCTTGTAGGTCTCTTTGACTCCAGAAATATTTATCTTTATTAACATTATATATGGTTTCATTATTTTATGGAATGAAATACAATGTAAAGATTATCAAAGTTTCCTTTGGACATGTCACACACATTGCGTAAAATATTAAGAGTAGTGAAATTTATCCTGAAGCTTATAATGGAATAAATTAAAGGTTCTAATTTGAGGACGATGAAAGGGGAAGGTTGGTGATGGAGTCAGATTTACATATTAGAAACAAAACTCTGATGAGTTGTCAGGATTGAGGGAAGTGGCAGGCAAAGCTAGAATCAAGCAGTATAAGTAAGGGTATTCTTACAAGGTGGAGGTGAAAGAGATTGTGGGCCTTACTTGGAGCAGAAAAGTTCAGTTCAGTTCAGTCGTTCAGTTGTGTCCGACTCTTTGCGACCCCATGAACCACAGCACGCCAGGCCTCCCTGTCCATCACGAACTTCCGGAGTTCACTCAAACTCATGTCCATCGAGTCGGTGATGCCATCCAGCAATCTCATTCTCTGTCGTCCCCGTCTCCTCCTACCCCCAATCCCTCCCAGCATCAGACTCTTTTCCAGTGAGTCAACTCGTCACCTGAGGTGGCCAAAGTATTGGAGTTTCAGCTTTAGCATCAGTCTTTCCAATGAACATCCAGGATTAATCTCCTTTAGAATGGACTGGTTTGATGTCCTTGCAGTCCAAGGGATTCTCAAGAGTCTTCTCCAGCACCACAGTTCAAAAGCATCAGTTCTTCGGTGATCAGCTTTCTTCAGAGAGCTATTTCAAATCCTGAAAGATGATGCTGTGAAAGTGCTGCACTCAATATGCCAGCAAATTTGGAAAACTCAGCAGTGGCCACAGGACTGGAAAAGGCCAGTCTTCATTCCAATTGCAAAGAAAGGCAATGCCAAAGAATGCTCAAACTACCGCACAATTGCACTCATCTCCCACACTAGTAAAGTCATGTTCAAAATTCTCCAAGTTAGGCTTCAGCAATATGTGAATCGTGAAATTCCAGATGTTCAAGCAGGTTTTAGAAAAGGCAGAGGCACCGGAGATCAAATTGCCAACATCCGCTGGATCATGGAGAAAGCAAGAGAGTTCCAGAAAAGCATCTATTTCTGCTTCATTGACTATGCTAAAGCCCTTGCCTGTGTGGAGCACAATAAACTGTGGAACATTGTGAAAGAGATGGGAATACCAGACCACCTGACATGCCTATTGAGAAACCTGTATGCAGGTCAGGAAGCAACAGTCAGAACTGTACATGGAACAACAGACTGGTTCCAAATAGGAAAAGGAGTACATCAAGGATGTATATTGTCACCCTGCTTATTTAATTTATATGCAGAGTACATCATGAGGAACGCTGGGGTGGAAGAAGCACAGGCTGGAATCAAGATTGCTGGGAGAAATATCAATAACCTCAGATATGCAGATTACACTACCCTTATGGCAGAAAATGAAGAGGAACTCAAAGGCCTCCTGATGAAAGTGAAAGAGGAGAGTGAAAACGTTGGCTTGAAGCTCAACATTCAGAAAACGAAGATCATGGCATCTGGTCCCATTACTTCATGGGATATAGATGGGGAAACAGTGGAAACAGTATCAGACTTTATTTTTTGGGGCTCCAAAATCACTGGGAATGCTGATTGCAGCCATTAAATTAAAAGACGCTTACTCCTTGGAAGGAAAGTTATGACCAGCCTAGATAGCATATTAAAAAGCAGAGACATTACTTTGCCAACCAACGTCCGTCTAGTCAAGGCTATGGTCTTTCCCGTGGTCATGTATGGATGTGAGAGTTGGACTGTGAAGAAAGCAGAAAAGTTGAGATTAAGCAAAATTGGAGTGCAGATTTTTTTCTTAAAAACTTGAAGTGGAGTCAATAGGATTTAGAAATTTTTAGGGTTGAAGGCAGTTATCAAGCACTTGTATGTTACTCTTTGTGTTCCCTTCATGTGAATTGTCATTATATATTCATTTCCCTTTTTACCATTAAGAACTGAAAGCTTCTCTTACAGTTATAAATTGCCATGTTATATTTTAAATTACTCCTATGTCATACTTGATATAAATAATTCTCTACTCTGCTGTTCACTTGATTTATTTTTTATTTTCTATTAATATAGACTGTTTATACTTTAATTTTAGATTCTTAATTCTCATTCATTTATATGTCCTTTTATTTCAAAACAGAAAACTCAGCTCTCCACAGAGGTAGTAGTGAACATTCTGTCCTATCTTTGCTAGTCTTTCTATATTTTAACTTTTCCATATTTCAATTATTTAATACATCTGTAATTTATTTTCTTCTGTGGTATAAGGATGAATATAATTCATTTTTGGCTGGCCTAATAATTAAATTGACACAAAACAGATGAATGGGAGGAAAATAGGCAAAATTAATTTTATTCATAGGGGAACCCCAAGGATATGAGATTCTCCAACAGTCAGGCAATTGAGGCTTATATGCCATCTTAAGCTAAGGAGAAGAGGGTAGAGGTCTGAGACTTCAAAGGAAAGGAAAACAATTGGAAGATGGAAAGAGCAGATGTCTGGTAATTAAATATTTGCTGTGCCATGCAGATAACTTTTCTAATGTAAAAAATTGGTGATTGCTTTCTTTCTAGTAACTACAGGCTTCCCATCCAAGTTATTTTAGGCATTTATGAGACATATTAAAAATATAAAAAGCTATTCCTGAGTCTGTTAGACCTTGATTGCCTTCAGCTTAGAATAATACACATGCCAAAGTGACATATTTGGGGGTCACGTATTCTGCAACCCCTCACTCTTCAGTTATCTCAATACCATGTATTGAATAATCTCCAAATAACCCTTATTTTGTAAACCATACTTTATCATGTAATATTATGATTTATAATAAGAAATATACTTATTTGGTCTTCCTCCCTACTTCTGGCACAGAGATAGGATTGTAAAATCCTTGGAATTTCTTAAATGATGAGAGCCATTAAGATGTCTTTCATTATGTTAATGAGCTAACCTTTGGAAAGCATCTAAAGATGAAGGCTGATTGCCAGAAGAATGAACCAAGTGATTAGAGGTTTGGAACTTTCAGTCCGATCTCACTCCCCTGACTTCCTGGGAGGAAGGAGGGCCTGGAATCTGAGTTCAGTAGTCAATGGTCAAGGGTTAAACCAATCATGACTATGTAATGAAGCCTCCATAGAAACTCAGAAGGAGGAGGTTCAGAAAGCTTCTGTGTTGATGAACAAATGGGGATTTAGGGAGAGTAGTGTGCTCAGATAGGGCATAGAAGCTCCATGCCCTTTCCCCATACCTTTCCTATACATCTCTTTCATCTGACCATTGCTGAATTATATCCCTTTACAATAAACTGCTAATCTAGTAAGTAAGCTATTTATCTGAGTTTTGTGAGCCATTCTAGCAAATTAATCTAACCCATGGAGGGAGTTTTTACAACCTAGACTTGCAGCTGGCATCTGATGTGGTGGGGGGCAGCTCTGTAGAACTGAGAACTTAATCTGTGATAGTGTTAGAATTGAGTTGAAATGTAGGACACCCTGTTGGTGTCGGATAATTGCTTGGAATTGGGTGCAGAACTTTTAATCATATATTGCCTTTATATGATGGCATCTATTTATGGGCTTTTAATTCTGTTCCACAGAACTGTATCTCTTTCTGCCACAGGATGAATTTTATTTCTTGATATTTTTAAAAACGTAAAAGAAATGTTTTAAAATACAGAAAGGCTGTAATGCCAATCCTTTCTTCAACCACAGTGCTTTTTATTCTTAATGTCTTTGTATAGTCTTATCATGCATTTTTCCATATATTTTGAAAATCATTTCACAGACTTATCCTGTCTGTGGATCTGACTCTGGTATGATTTTTATGGTAATTATATTAAGCATATAAAATAATTTGGAGTATATAACATTTTTACTTCATCTTCTCACTCAAGACACTCCTTTTATGAATTTATAAGGTTTTACATTACATTTGAAATTACATTTTATAAAACTCCAATACATATCTCTTTAAGTTTATTCCTAAGAATTGTTTTCATTATTAATAAAGTCTCGTGGTTCTTGGTGCTTTTTAGCTAGGTAGTGCTGATAGACAAGAATGTGGTTGGCTTTTCAACATTTATCTTATACATGACTACACTAAAAAAAAAAAAAAGACTTTCATTTTAAAGAGCAGTTTTAGGTTTATAACAAATTTGAGAGGGAGGTATAGCGATTTTCTGTATATTCCCTGGCCTCACATACGTTATTGCTCCCCCCGTTATCAACATCACTAAGCATAAGGTACATTTTTTCATTAAGCATTGATACACCATAATCACCTAAAGTCCATAAAGGATTCACTCTTGATGTTGTACTTTCTATGGGTTTGGAAAAATGTAAAATGACATATAATCATCATTATAATATCATACAGAATATTTCCATTGCCCTAAAAGTCCTCTGTGCTCTGCCTATTCATCTCTCTCCTCTACCCACCTATGACAATCATTGATGTTTTTGGGGCATTGTCCCCAAAATTTTGCTTTCCCCAAAATGTCATAGAGTTGGACTCAGACAGTATATAGTTTTTTAAATTGATTTCTTTCACTTAGGAATATGCATTTAAGGTTCATTCATCTTTTCATGACTTGAGAGTAAATTTAATTTAGTGCCAAATGATATTCCATTGCCTGGATGTACTACAGTCAAATTATCCATTCACCTACTGAAGGATATCTTGGTTGTTTCCACATTTTGGCAATTATGAATAAAGCTGCTGTAAAAGTCCATGGGTAGGTTTTTGTATGAACATAAGTTTTCAGCTTCTTTGGGTAAATACCAAAGGGCATGATTGCTGGATCTTGTAGTAAGAGTATATTGACTTTTGGAAGAAACCACCAAAGTGTCTTCCAAAGTGGCTGTGTGTTAGTCACTCAGTCGTGTCTGACTCTTTGCAACCCCATGTACTAGCCCACCAGGCCCCTCTGTCCATGAGGATTCTTCAGGCAAGAATACTGGAGTGGGTAGCTATTCCCATCTCCAGGGGATCATCTTGATCCAAGGGTTGAACCCCAGTCTCTGCATTGCAGGCGGATTCTTTACTGTTTGATCCACCAGGGAATTCATTATGCATTTTCACTAGCAATGAATGGTAGTTCCTGTTGCTCCAAGGTTTTAGCATTCAGTATTGGCAATGTTTCAGGTTTTTGCCATTCGAATTGGTATGTAGTGATATCTCATTGTTTTAATTTCCCTCATGACTTATGATGTGGCAACTTTTGATATGTTTATTTGCCATCTGCACATCTTCCATGAGGTGTCTGTTAAAGTCCTTGGCTCACTTTTTAATCAAGTTGGTTCTTTTCTTATTGTTGACTTTTAGGATTTCTTTGTATATTTTGAATAACAGTGCTTTCTCAGATGTGACTTTTACAAATATTTTCTCCCAGTGTGTGGCTTGTCTTCTCATTCTCTTGACTTTGTCCTTTGCAGGGCTAGTTGACTCACTGGAAAAGACTCTGATGCTGGGAAAGGATGGGGGCAGGAGGAGAAGGGGACGACAGAGAATGAGATGGCTGGATGGCATCACTGACTCTTTGGACATGAGTTTGAGTGAACTCCAGGAGTTGGTGATGGACAGGGAGGCCTGGCGTGCTGTGATTCATGGGGTCGCAGAGAGTCGGACATGACTGAGCGACTGAACTGAACTGAACTGAACCTTATCAATTATTTCCTTCATGGATTGCATCTTTAGTGTTTTATGTAAAAAGGCATTAGCATCCCTAAGGTCATCTAGATTTTCTCCTAAGTTATATTCTAGGATTCTATAGTTTTTCATTTTAGATTAAGGTATGTGATCCATTTGAGCTTCATTTTTTGGAAGGATGCATGTGCAGTTGTTTCAGGACTATTTATAGAAGAGACTGTCTTAGCTCCACTGTACTGCTTTTGCTCCTTTTTCAAAGATCAGTTAACTATGTTTATGGAGGTCTATTTCTGGGCTCTTTTCTGAACTATTGATCTATTGTCTATTTTTTCATCAATACCACACTGTATGGCTTACTGAAACTTTATACTAAGTCTTAAAGTTGTGTAGCATCAGTCCTCAAATTTTGTTCTTCTCATTCAATATGTCAACTAAAAAATTATTCACAACCCAAAAGTTGAGAGTTAGATTTTATTCAATGAGAATGTTAAGACTGGAGGCTAGGAAACATTATCTCAGGTAACTCTGAGAGAGCTGACTCTGAGGAGACAGGGGAGGAGCCAGGCTATATACAAGTTTGCAGCAAGGGACAATCTGAATATGAAAAGATTACTGTTAGTAAAGAGAAAATTAAATCTCACGCTTGAAGAGTTTTAATGATCTTCTATGTATGGGAAGATGCAAATATCCAGGCTTGCTGAAATCATGTCTTTCATATACGTCTAGCTATCTGGGGCCAATCTTGCTTTCTCCATTGTTCACATACTAATTCTTCATTTACCCTAAGAGATGGTGAATGTGGCAGATGGCCTCCTCTCACATCCCCCACAGCTCCTCAGCCCTTACCAGGGAGCAAGTAGCTGATGGCTTCCAAATAGTTGACTTTGTTTCACTTGGGCTCAGATATTTGCATTTGGGAAAGAGAGTCAGACACGACCGAGCAATTGAACTGAACTGAACTGAACTGTCCACTGGTAGAGCCTAAAGCAGAAAACATTTCATTTCACTGTTGCTCCCCTTGGTCGGAAATTTGACCATATTGGGAGATATTTCATGACCATTGTTTCTTTTTGTCCCACTTTGCTGCAAGGCTCATCCCAGATCAGACAAAAGTTCTTCATTGATTAATCACTCTAGGTGTTAACTTCTGGATTAGCCCATTGATAGATAATAAAAGGTTCTCTGGATCCTCTATCTTCTAATCTAATAAGATCCAAGAGATATTTCCCTGTTGCTTCTTCTCATACCTAGAATCACACTATTACAATTATTTTGCATTACAAATGTGATCTATTTCTTCAAGATGTTTAGTTATCATTAATTTGCTTGGAGGCTTGGTTATACATTGTGTAATACAGGAAACAACAATCTTATAAAAATAAATAGATTATAAGCAATACAGTGTAAGAATGGGTTAGCATAAGAACGGCCATCTTAGAGGCTGGAAAAACCATTTTTACTGAGTATGTGACTTGAGGGAAGAAGAACTAGATAAAACCTGGGAGATGAGTTAATCTTAAGTACCAAGAATGTGGGTGGCTGCGACACTGAAAATTAGGTAAACAGGTCTGATAAGTTTATATCTTTAAGACACCAGGAGAGAGATATGCACAGCTGTGTGTGTATGTAAAGAAAATTCCTGTGAGTTAGGTAATTTAGAAATATCATGATTTGAAAATGCTATATAACCCCTTGGCTCTGAGTGCTCGGGGTCCTTGTTGAAACCCGCTGTGTCGGGCAGACACTTGGACCCCAGCTAGCTGGAAATAAACCTCGCTGTGTGTCTTGCATTATCGTGAGTGTCCTCTGTTCCTTTGAGGGAAGGGCGACTCTGGACCCTAACATTTGGGGGCTCGTCTGGGATTATAGGTCACTGTGAAACAATAGCTATTCACTCAGCCATAGTAACAATATAGGATTTCAGAGGCAAACATAGAACAGACCACTTGAGGCAAATACACTTAAATCTATTGTCAAATGCAATTTAACATCTCAAGAAAATGTTTATTTATACACAAAACTCTTTCCTTGGTGTCCACTTTCCACAAAACCATTTTATCACTTTCTGTACCCATTTGTTCTCCCATCCTGGAACAGCCAACTGTAAGTTAGACCTACTACCTTTTTCCTCTATAAAATGTAACTTCATTTTTCATATCTTTTTACTGAACACACACATCTTACTTTCCTTAAGCAACCAAGAATTAACCTTTATATTAGCATTCCATAGATTGGTGAACATAAATACCAGTGATAACTTAAAAAATTTTAGCGAACATCTCAGGATGGCATCAAACATTATTTATTAATAGTCTAAAATCTTTAATTTTTCTGTAAGTTAGCATTCAGTAGTGAATGTTTCAGAATCTTATTTTATTTGGAAATGAGCTAGCTATTCAATAAACTTTTGTTACTTAATTTAGCACAACCTTAGAAATTCAGGTTACCAAAATCTAGAGAAACTGTTTTAGACAGACATTTTTAATTTTATAGAGTTTATCTAAAGGCTCATGTCTCATTTACATTTCTTAGAAGTTTTTTTTTTTTTTTTCACTCAAGGTAATTTCTTTGTCAACAAACTTGGGACAGATATAACAATATAAGAACATTTAACTTAAACCTAGGTACAATGAGAATATGCTTAATGTTGATGACTCTTAGGCATGTCTATATTAGATAGATCAACAAACATTAATATCAGGTATTTAATACTGAATATTTTCCAGTTTACATGAACCTTGAATTTATTATTTAATTTAGAATTATTTGATTTGTAAGCACTTACCCTTTTTTAAGCCAATTAAATAGAGCTCATTTACAAATTAACTTCAAAAATATTACTCAGAGACAAAGACATACCAAGACATATTAAGACAGACACAGTGCGAGTCTTTAGTCATGAATTAGACATTACAATATAAAATTTACTAGTTTATAAAAACAGTTGGACCGATTCTATAGGGGGTCGGCGGAGGGACCCCATAAACAATAAAAGGGCATAAGGAAGGAGAGTCACCCAGTCCCCGCCAGTCTCTATTGCCAATTTTGCCAATGTTTCCTTTAGGGTCCGATTCATCCCTTTTACTTGACCCGAGCTCTGGGGATTGTATTCGCAGTGTAATTTTCATTTAATCTCCATAGCCAAAGCCAATCCCTGAACAACTTTATTTTAGCCAAATTCCTTGGTCTCCAGGCAGCTGCTCGGAGACCTGCCATAAGAGTCTGGTTGTACACTCAGAGATGCTCCCTACCTTCTGCGTGCTCAAAGTCCCACTGGGGCCGGGTCAATGGAAATCCCTCATCAATTAGGTTTGGCTGCATTGTGGGCCTCCCGTCCACACCAGGGACATGTTTCCAAGCTTCTGATAGAATCCGCTCCCATTCTTTCGTGGTGAAGAGCACCTGTAACAGCTACTGACAGTCATCCCAGGTGGGATTATGGGTGAAAAGGATAGAAACAAAAGGCTTTATCCATGCTGGTGGGTTTTCCACCAGATCTTGCCAGACCAGGATATAGGGCATCTGGTCCGGGTAGCCAGAAGGGCCGGGCATGAGAACCTTCCCCCAACAGCCCGGATGGTGGGCAGGCTGAAGGTTCCCTCTCTCGGCCACCTGACATTAAAAGTGGGCCACTCCAAGGAGCAGAGCATCACCAGCTTATTCCTCTTCACTAGCAGAGACAAGTCTCTCACCCTAGATTTAAAGTCAGAGAAATGATCCATCATGAGGGAGAGCGGGGTAGAGCTTCCTTGACCCATGACCACAGAATAGATTATGGGAGAGAAAAGACACAGGAGAGAGACAGAGACAATGTCGGCACACACGATAACACGACAAACGGAGGACAGACAAACGTCCGCCGAAAACACACTACTAGGTCTCTGAGACCTCTGAGGCTTCCTGCAGTTTAAAGTAACCTTACCGAAGGGCGTCCACTGCCCACCAGATTCTGGATCGGGAGAGACCTCCTCTCTCCCGCAGAGCCAGCTGCCTTCCAGCGCGAATGCTGGGCCTCGGCCTTACGCTGGCTATGGCGATCAATTCGCCCCTGAACAGACCTTGCAGAGCCAGAAAAAGACAAGGGATACAATTCCAGCGAGCACACAAATTCGAATCGAGCTTTTCAACACCCACTGGCCAGTCCGCCACACCACATTCATAGGCGCCGTCTCATTCACACAACACTCAGGACCCTTACCTAGGGTTCCAAACAGCGTCCACTGTGAACATCGTTCAGGCACCCCGTCGTCGGGGACGTCTCCCACGACTTCCAGTAATGGAGCCTCCAGGGTGGTAACCCGCTCCTTCCCTTCCATGAGAATTCTCAATTGGGACCGGGCAGAGACCTGTTTCAGTCTCTCCGTTTGAGGACCTCTTTCAGTCCTCCCCTCTAGGGCCGGGCAGAGACCTGTTTCAGTCCCTCTGGTCTAGGACCTGTTTCAGTCCTCCCCTCTAGGAGGTGGCCAAACCTCCTGCCACGGCTTTTTGTGCAAACCTCGCTATCGGAGGTTGTCTGTCTCTTTGAGGAGGGGTCTTGGAATCCCGGACGAGCCCCCAAATGTTAGAGTCCAGAGTCGCCCTTCCCTCAAAGGAACAGAGGACACTCACGATAATGCAAGACACACAGCGAGGTTTATTTCCAGCTAGCTGGGGTCCAAGTGTCTGCCCGACGCAGCGGGTTTCAACAAGGACCCCGAGCACTCAGAGCCAAGGGGTTATATAGCATTTTCAAATCATATTTCTAAATTACCTAACTCACAGGAATTTTCTTTACACACACACACAGCTGTGCATATCTCTCTCCTGGTGTCTTAACGAGATAAACTTAACCTGTTTACCTAATTTTCAGTGTCGCAGCTGCCCACATTCTTGGTACTTAAGATTAACTCATCTCCCAGGTTTTATCTAGTTCTTCTTCCCTCAAGTCACATACTCAGTAAAAATGGTTTTTCCGGCCTCTAAGATGGCCGTTCTTATGCTAACCCATTCTTACAGACTACAGAGCCTGAGAGGGTCCACAGCCTGCGGTTCCTTGACCACCTCATAAGGCTGAAAGTCGGTACCAGTCTCTGAGGTATTTGATCCCTTCCTGCAAGGCTGGTCCAGGTCAGGGGTTTATACCAACCTGTCAGTGCTAACAGGCATCTTAAATCTCTCTCGGGAGAGCAGGCAAGTGGACAAAAAAAATGAATGTGAACGAGTGTGCAGCCTGATTCGCTTGCTTTTCAGGTTCGATTGTGTGGCTTCATGGCCTTCGTGGTTACAGAGTCCGAGTGGGCCCTAACTTGAGATTCCATGGTTAACTCATATGGCTCAGGGGAGTGTCTGCCTCTCTGGGACCCAGTCCCTCCCCATGAGACAGATCCAGATCAGGAGTTTATACTGATCTGTCAATGCTAAGAGGCACCTAAGTTCCCCCTGGGGACAAGGCCACGCAAGCACCTGAATGGTCTCCTCTTTTGAGGGGGCACCCACCCTTGTTTGTCTTTGCACCACCAACTCAGAGAAGGATACACAGGGAGGGAGAAATTATTGGTTATTGGTTATTTTTCTGCTGACTGACTCCTGGAGCCAAAATCTAAAAGATTAAGTTTTCCTCAAAATCCTGCCAGGTAGGGTTTGTCAACATAGGTGGAAGTTCCTCTAAGCGAACAGTATTAGATTGCATGATAAAGAACTTTAAGAAGGGCTTTGCAGGAGATTACAGAGTCAAAATGACCCCCAGGAATCTGTGTAAATTATGTGAGCTCGATTGGCTATCCTTTGATGTTGGATGGCCACCAGTCGGCACTCTCGACCTGCCCACTGTCCAATCAGTGCACCAGGTAGTCCCTGGGACTCCAGGACATCCAGATCACTTTCCATACATAGGCTCCTGGCTTCTAATAGCACAGACCCTGCCCCCATGGGCAAGATTTTGCAGAAATGGACAGGGAGAGAATAGGGTATCCATGGCCCAACCACTCAGAAAAAAAAAAAAATAAGGGAAAAAAAAAACCACAACTGTATTCCAGGAAGATCCAGTGGAAGACCCACTGCTGTCCCTGCCATACATTCCCCTGACTCCATAAGCCCCAGCACAGCCAGATTTGGGCCCATTGCCAGGCAGTCCACCTCCTTCCATGCTCCCCTCACCACCTCATGAGAAAGACTCCAGCCGCGAGCCTGTATGGAAGCGGCTTCATTTGGCCAAAAAATCTAACCAGGTGGCCACAGCCTGTCAGATGTCACTGGGAGAAACTCAAGGTCCTCAAGAAGTGAGTGAGGACGGCTCAGTCCAGCCTGATCACTCCATTCTCTATTACCAGCCCTTCAGCACTACTCATCTCCTAAACTGGAAACACCAGTAATCCAGCATACTCTGATAAGCCACAGGCTGTGATTGACCTCCTAGAGTCCATTTTTCATAACCACCAGCGTACATGGGATGACTATCGCAAGCTCTTATGTCTCTCTTTACCACTGAAGAAAGGCAACCCAACTCGACATAAGCCCAAAAATGGCTCAGAGGACAAGCCCCTGCAGAGGTCTTAGATGTAGAAGGATGGGCATGACAAGCAATGCCAGAGTTGAGACCTAATTGGGATTTCAATACAGAGAAGGACAAGAAACCCTGGGTCTCCAGAGGGAGGATAAGGGTAAGAGGGAGGTGGGAGGGGGGTTCGGGAGGGGGAACTCATGTACACTCGGGGCAGATTCATGTCAATGTATGGCAAAACCAACCAATATAATATTGTAAAGAAAAAAAAAAAAAAAAAGAAACCCTGGGTCGCTACCATGATGCCCTTCTACATGGACTTCGAGCAGGAGCCAAAAAGCCCACCAATATGTCCAAAATTATGATAATCCAAAAAGCAAATGAGACTCCAACCAATTTCTGTGAAAGACTGTGTGAAGCGTTCCGAACATACACCCCATTTGACCTTGAGACACCCAAGAATCAACAGATGATTAACTCTGCCTTTGTGTCTTAATCCTATGCAGACATCCAACAAAAGCTCCAAAAGTTGGAAAGCTTTGCTGGGATGAACGTCACACAGCCACTAGAAGTAGCAAATAAAGTCTTTGTGAACCGGGACCATGAAGCTCAACAAGAAGCAGATAAAAAAAAAAAAAAAATGAAACAGAAAGCAGCGGCTAGCAGCGGCATTGAGGAGCTCAGATCAAATGAAACAGAGTGTTCCCTCATGGAAAGGGGAAACAAAGAAGAGACCACCACTACGCCACAACCAGTGCACCTATTGTAAAGAGATGGGACACTGGAGGAATGAGTGCCCCCATCACAGAGGGACATCTAAAGGGTCAAAGAAGTTCAGTTGACACAACAAAGAAAGGTACCAGCCTGAGCTGGTCGTCCAAAACCTTATCAGCCTGGCTGGAACAGAATCAGACTAGGGAAGACGGGGCACCCTGATCCTGGGCCCCTGGGAGGCCATGGTCATGTTGAAAGTAGGTGGCCAATCAATGAATTTTATGGTGGATACCAGAGCTGAACACTCCATGGTAACCAAACCTGTGGCTCCCCTCACAGTCTGAACAGCAACTATTACTGGGGCCACAGGGGACATGGCAGACTGCTAATTTTACAAAGTCCATTCATGTTAGCTTGGGTGTCATCTGGTGACTCATGAATTTCTCTACTTAACAGAATGCCCCATTCCCCTGCTGGGTAGAGACTTACTGACAAAGCTGGAGGCACAAATCACCTTTGCCCCTGGAAAGTCTGCAAGCCTCACCCTGGGGAGCCAATCAGCTCTGATGATGGCTGTGACCATGCCCAGGGAAGATTAATGGTGTCTATTCCTCAGGGCATCTCTTGCGACTGCGCCGCTGGGGCCGGCGTCCCCGGCAGCGCAGATGCGAGAGACTCTGGCCCCGGTGGCGCAGAAGCGAGAGACGCCGGCCCCAAGGCAACCGAACACGCATAGAGGTGCAGCTGAGAGGAGCTACCCCATGCCTGAGGCCAGGGCCGGAGGCCGAGAGGAGCTACCCCATGTCCAATAGGCAGTGGCTGTGCGGGCGCAGAAGGGACGAGAGGAGCTACTCTATGTTCAAGGTCAGGAGGGGTGGCCTTGAGGAGATACCCCTCATCCAAGGTAAGGTGCAGTGGCTGCACTTTGCTGGAGCAAATATGAAGAGATATCCCACGCCCAAGGTAAGAGAAACCCAAATAAGACAGTAGGTATTGCGAGGGGGCATCAGGGGGCAGACACACTGAAATCATAATCACAGGAAACTAGTCGATCTGATCACATGGACCACAGCTGAATGTGGTCCATTGGAGAAGGGAATGGCAAACCACGTCAGTGTACTTGCCTTGAGAACCCCATTAACAGTATCAAAGGGCAAAAGGATAGGACAGTAAAAGAGGAATTCCCCAGGTCAGTAGGTGCCCAGTATGCTACTGGAGATCAGTGGAGAAATAACTCTAGAAGAAAAGAAGGGATGGAGCAAAAGAAAAACCAATACCCAGTTGTGGATGTGACTGGTGATAGAAGCAAGGTCCGATGCTGTAAAGAGCAATATTGAATAGGAAC
This sequence comes from Moschus berezovskii, assembly GCF_049115385.1. Taxonomy (NCBI): domain Eukaryota; kingdom Metazoa; phylum Chordata; class Mammalia; order Artiodactyla; family Moschidae; genus Moschus; species Moschus berezovskii. The sequence goes on along the minus strand of NC_142488.1, from coordinate 83,738,568 downwards.
CTGGAATGTTAGGTCCATGAATCAAGGCAAATCAGAAGTGGTCAAACAGGAGATGGCAAGAGTGAACATCGACATTCTAGGAATCAGTGCACTAAAATGGACTGGAATGGGCGAATTTAACTCAGATGACCATTATATCTACTACTGTGGGCAGAAATCCCTTAGAAGAAATGGAGTAGCCATCATGGTCAACAAAAGAGTCTGAAATGCAGTTCTTGGATGCAATCTTAAAAATGACAGAATGATTTCTGTTCATTTCCAAGGCAAAGCATTCAATATTACAGTAATTCAAGCCTATGCCCCAACCAGTAATGCTGAAGAAGCCGAAGTTGAACGGTTCTATGAAGACCTACAAGACCTTTTAGAACTAACGCCCAAAAAAGATGTCCTTTTCATCATAGGGGAATGGAATGCAAAAGTAGGAAGTCAAGAAACACCTGTAGTAACAGGAAAATTTGGTCGTGGAGTCAGAATGAAGCAGGGCAAAGGCTAATACAGTTTTGCAAAGAGAACGCACTGGTCATAGCAAACACACTCTTCCAACCACACAAGAGAAGACTCTACACATGGACATCACCAGATGGTCAACACCAAAATCAGATTGATTATATTCTTTGCAGGCAAAGATGGAGAAGCTCTATACAGTTAGCAAAAACAAGACGAGGAGCTAACTGTGACTCAGATCATGAACTCCTTATTGCCAAATTCAGACTTAAATTGAAGAAAGTAGGGAAAACCACTAGACCATTCAGATATGACCTCAATCAAATCCCCTATGATTATACAGTGGAAGTGAGAAATAGATTTAAGGGACTAGATTTGATTGATAGAGTGCCTGATGAACTCTGGACGGAGGTTCGTGACATTGAACAGGAGACAGGGACCAAGACCATCCCCATGGAAAAGAAATGCACAAAAGCAAAATGGCTGTCTGAGGAGGCCTTACAAAGAGCTGTGAAAAGAAGAGAAGCGAAAAGCAAAGGAGAAGAGGAAAGATATAATCATCTGAATGTAGAGTTCCAAAGAATAGCAAGGAGAGATAAGAAAGCCTTCCTCAGGGATCAAAATGCAAAGAAATAGAGGAATACAACAGAATAGGAAAAACAAGAGATCTCTTCAAGAAAATTAGAGATTCCAAGGGAACATTTCATGCAAAAATGGGTTCGATAAAGGACAGAAATGGTATGGACCTAACGGAAGCAGAAGATATTAAGAAGAGGTGGAAAAAATACACAGAAGAACTGTACAAAAAAGATCTTCAAGACCAACATAGTCATGATAACGTGATCACTAATCTAGAGCAAGACATCTTGGAATGTGAAGTCAAGCGGGCCTTAGAAAGCATCACTACGAACAAAGCTAGTAGAGGTGATGGAATTCCAGTTGAGCTATTTCAAATCCTGAAAGATGATGCTGTGAAAGTGCTGCACTCAATGTGCCAGCAAATTTGGAAAACTCAGCAGTGGCCACAGGACTGGAAAAGGTCAGTCTTCATTCCAATCCCAAAGAAAGGCAATGCCAAAGAATGCTCAAACTACTGCACAATTGCACTCATCTCACACGCTAGTAAAGTCATGCTCAAAATTCTCCAAGCCAGGCTTCAGCAATATGTGAACTTTGAACTCCCAGATGTTCAAGCAGGTTTTAGAAAAGGCAGAGGAACCAGAGATCAAATTGCCAACATCCGCTGGATCATGGAGAAAGCGAGAGAGTTCCAGAAAAACATTTATTTCTGATTCATTGACTATACCAAAGCCTTTGACTGTGTGGATCACAATAAACTGTGGAAAATACTGAAAGAGATTGGCATACCAGACCACCTGTCCTGCTTCTTGAGAAACCTGTATGCAGGTCAGGAAGCAACAGTCAGAACTGTACATGGAACAACAGACTGGTTCCAAATATGAAAAGCAGTATGTCAAGGCTGTATATTATCACCCTGTTTATTTAACTTACATGCAGAGTACATCATGAGGAACGCTGGGGTGGAAGAAGCACAAGCTGGAATCAAGATTGCTGGGAGAAATATCAATAAGCTCAGATATGCAGATGACACCACCCTTATGGCAAAAAGTGAAGAGGAACTAAAAAGCCTCTTGATGAAAATGAAAAAGGAAAGTGAAAATATTTGCTTGAAGCTCAACAATCAGAAAACCAAAATCATGGCATCTGGTCCCATAACTTCATGGGAGATAGACTGAAAAACAGTGGAGACAGTGTCAGACTTTATTTTTTGAGGCTTCAAAATCACTGCAGATGCTGATTGCAGCCAGGAAATTAAAAGACGCTTACTCCTTGGAAGGAAAGTTATGACCAACCTAGATAGCATATTAAAAAGCAGAGACATTACTTTGCCAACCAAGGTCCGTCTAGTCAAGGCTATGGTTTTTCCCGTGGTCATGTATGGATGTGAGAGTTGGACTGTGAAGAAAACTGATCGCTGAAGAATTGATGCTTTTGAACTGTGGTGCTCTAGAAGACTCTTGAGAGTCCCTTGTACTGCAAGGAGATCCAACCAGTCCATTCTAAAGGAGATCAATCCTGGGTGTTCATTGGAAGGACTGATGCTAAAGCTGAAACTGCAATACTTTGGCCACCTCATGAGACGAGCTGACTCACTGGAAAAGAGTCTGATGCTGGGAAATGTTGGGGGCGGGAAGAGAAGGGGACGACAGAGAATGAGATGGCTGGATGGCATCACTAACTCTATGGACACGAGTTTGAGTGAACTCCGGGAGTTGGTGATGGACAGGGAGGCCTGGCGTGCTGTGATTCATGGGTCACAGAGTCGGACACGACTGAGCGGCTGAACTGACCTGAACTGATTCCTCAGGGAGGGAACAAATAAATACCCCCAGACTGCTAAAGAATTCCCTGATGTCTGGGCAAAGAAGGAGCCACCAGGTTTGGCCAAAAACTATGTCCCCATTTTAGTGGACCTGAGGTCAGAAGCTACTCCTATTAGACAGAAACAATATCTAGTACCATGAGGGGCATACCTGGGAATTTGAGACCACATCCAGTGCCTACGAGATGCCAAGATCTTAACTGAATATGACTCTACCTGGAACACTCCACTCTAACCAGTCAAAAATCTGGAGGGAATGACTACCAACCCCACCACCAGCTCCCCCCCCCCAACTCCCCGTCCAGGACCTCTGTGTTCTCAACAGTGCAATGATCACCATCCATCGAGAGGTCCCAAATCCCTACACTTTCCTGAGTCTCTTACCGGTTCAGACAAGCTGATTCACCTGCTTTGACCTCAAGGTTGCATTCTTCTGCCTCTGGCTGTCACCAGCCAGCCCGTCCTTGCTTGACTTTGAATGGAAAGACCCACACACCAGGTGAAAGACACAGCTGACTTAGACCTGACTGCCATAAGTCTTCAAAAACTTACCTTACCCTGTTTGGTGAAGCCTTGGCTGTGGACCTTGCTGCCTTTCCCAGAGAAACTTTCAACTGCACCTTACTGTAGTACATGGATGACTTGTTGCTAGCTGGTCCCACCGAAGGGGACTGCTGGATATGTACCAAAGCCTTGTTGGCTCTACTCTTCACCACAGGGTACATGGTGTCATGGAAAACGGCTCAGATCTGTAGACAGGGGGTCAAGTACCTTGGGTCTGTCATCTCAAAAGGACATTGGCTGCTTTGACATGAGAGGAAGCAAGCGATCTGTTCAATACCTTGGCTGAACACCAAGAAAGTAGTCTCTGTGAGTTCCTTGGGGCTGCCGGATTTTGCCCAATCTGGATACCGTGTTTCCCTGAAATTGCCAAGTCTCTGTTTAAAGCCACAGTATGGTTTGGGGAGGACCCCTTGGAGTAGGGACCTGTACAGGAAAAGGCCTTCAAGGAGACAAAGAGACTCTTGACCAGTGCTCCAGCATTAGGGCTTCCAGATGTGACATGGGACTTTAACCTCTTTGTACATGAGAAAAATCACACTGAACTGGGGATCCTCATACAAACATTTGGGCAATGGTAGGGCCCGGTCGCATACCTGTCCGGATGACTAGATCCAGTGGCCGTGGGATGGCTGCCAAGACTCCGGGCATTAGCTGCCACTGTGGTTTTGGTCAGAGAATCAGATAAGCTTACTCTAGGACAAAATATATATTTAAAGGTTCCCCATGCTGTTACTGCCCTGATAAACAGCCAGGGACATAAGTGACTGACAAACTCAAGGATGATTCACCATCAAGGACTGCTTTGCAAAAACCCACGGGTCCAACTCAAGACTGTGTGAACGCTGAACCCTGCCACCTTTTTACCTACGGAAGCGGGAAACCCCATAGTGGTGAGGAGGTCATAGATGAAATTTACTAGAACAGGCCGGACCTGACAGACATTCCCTTCCAGAACCCAGAACTGGAACTGTTCACTGATGGAAGCAGTTTAATCCAAGATGGGCAGTGCAAAGCAGGTTATGCCATAACAAAAACTGATGAGATAGTGAAGGCTGAGGCCTTGCCACAAGGGTGTTCAGCACAATGGACTGAGCTATGGGCACTCGCCCAGGCACCAAGGCATGCCAAAGGGAAACGAGTCAACATCTATATTAATTCAAGGTATGCCTTTGCTTCTTTGCATGTTCATGGAGCCATTTATAAAGAAAGGGGACTATTGACAGCAGGAGGAAAGGAGAATAAAAATAAAAAAGAAATCCTTCAGTTGTTAGAAGAAGTCTGGAAGCCTTCCCAAATGGCAGTCATCCATTCTAAAGGCCATCAGAGATGAACAGTTCCAATCAGCAAAGGAAATTGGTTGGCTGACCAGGCTACCAAGGAGGCAGCGGCTCAACCAAGCCCCATAGTGAGCCCCAAGTCAATCTTTAAGGTCCTCTTGGCCCCAGAATTGCCTTCATCCCTGAGATGTACCAAAGAAAAAGATCAATGAGCTCTAAATGAGGGAGGAATAAAAGAAAGGAAGGCTGGCGGAAGCTCCCAGACCAAAGACTATTGGTCCCCAGCAATATAGCAGTCCAGCTGGTAAAACAACATCATGAGACAACTCATTTAGGAAAAACTGTGCTGGAGAGCCTATGGAGTTGCTACTATTTCATTCCTAAGCTCCAAACCCCGTGTGCCAACCCAGATCAGGGCTAGATGTGTGACTTGTGTGCAAAACAATGCCAGCCAAGGACCAAGACCTAACCCAGGGGTGCAGACAGTTGGGACATTTCCCTTTGAAGATCTAGAAGTGTACTTTACTAAAGTCAAGCCCTATAGGGTCTCTAAGTATTTACTTGTGGTAGTCTGAACCTACTCAGGATGGGCTGAATCCTACCCCACATGCACTGAACAGACACGAGAAGTGGCCGAGGCCCTACTAAGAGACATAATCCCGAGATATGGGCTGCCTCGTTCCATAGGGTCTGACAATGGGCCAGATTTTGTGTCTGAGATATTCCAAACTTTATCCAGGACACTGAGAATCAAATGGAAGTTTCACACTGCTTATAGGCCACAGAGCTCAGGGAAAGTTGAACGCATGAATCAGGCCCTCAAGACTACATTAGCTAAACTCTATCAGGACACCCAATTATCTTGGTTTAACATGTTACCCCAGTCTTACTCCAAGCTCAATGCACCCCAAGGTCCTCAGGCTATTCCCCCATTGAGATCTTATATGGGAGAATATCCCCAGTGATAGAAAATCTCAAGGGAAACCCCCAACAACTAGCTGACCTGGAGATGTCCCAACACTTTCAGGCCCTGGGAAAAGTATTCCACCATATAGCCCGGGAAACCTTAGAAAGGACTACCCATTCCTTTTGGCAATTGGGTTCATCCCTATCAGCCAAGAGATGAGGTATGGCTTAAAGATTGGAAAAAAGAACCACTTCAGTCAGTTTGGACAGACCCTCACATGGTCGTTCTGGCAACCCCTACTGCTGTTAAAGTTACAGGCACATCCCTTGGATCCACCATACCAGAGTCAAGAAGGCAGTGGCTTCCTGTGATGAGGACATCTGGAAATTATTCAGGACCCTGAAAATCCCAAGGTCTGGTTCCAAAAACAACGGCCCTCACTCACAAAGGAAGCTGAGCCCTGCTCTAGTCACTCTGGAAGCTGACTAATCAATGCACGGCAGAAGCTTGCAGATTCTTCAGTCCTTGCTCCAGCCACACTCCAGCAGCTGGCTGGTCAACGCACAACAGGAGCTTGAGGATCTGGCTATCAAAATATCAAAGGATTTTCATTGTCAACGCTGGCTTCTATCCCTGATTGGTATTATTGCTGTGGTCTTCGCTACAGGGCTAGCTCCAGTCGCACCCCAGGACTGGGATTTAGGTCAGAAGCTGTGGTTAGCTGTCTGTTATCTCACCGTAGTGGGAAGCCTCATTCCTACTAGATGTCTCATAATCGATTCTCCCTACTAACTAAATCACTCACAGTATAACTGACCCACCTTCATGACAGGCTCAGTTGCTATAGCCGTGACAACCCAAAGATGGGGAGAAAACCTTTTTGCTAGTGTTCAGTAATCTGTTATGTGCAGGCTGCTTTGCAGCCTTTTGGTGTCCCTTGCTGTAACAGATGGTGCCATTCCTTATCCATCATTCTCCTGTCAAAATTATAGTCAACCCTTGGAAAATTGCTTACTTAACCATCAACTAGAACAATATATAGATAGCCAATCCTATAGGCCGATCAGCTACTGCCTTCATAACCATGCTATGTATATCCAGGGGCCTGGGTGCCGAAAATGTTTTCCAGTTATGCACCCAGCTGCTGCTACTTTTTCCCCACCAGAGGATCCAGACCCCGGGCAGTATCCCAACACCATGGCATTGCCATCATGCCCTTGTGCCTCCATCTACCCCGAAATGCCACACAGATGTTACAACCCAGAACAGGTGTCAGTCTGCCAAATAAATGGAAAAACCTACTGGACAGGGACAATAATGCAGACAAACGAAATCACGGACCAAATTTGCCCTAAAAAATCAGGCTCTGCTTATTGGCAGTATGACCCAGGTTACAGAGTTAACTTCCCCTTAGAACCTCGTCTGTACCTGGTTCTCAATGCAACTCATCGACTTCTTAATGACACCAACCCCCAACTGGCCAGGGATTGCTGCCTTTGCTTATCTTTAGGAGCTCCATGATACTTAGCTACACCAGTACCATGAAATAATGCAACAGCCATGGGAACTCCTATAGATCCATGCTTACAAGGGTCAGTCTTAAAGAAAATTTAGTTAACTGAAAAGACTTTACAAATGGTGAAGGAACTGAGTTCAGTTCAGTCGCTCAGTTGTGGCCAACTCTTTGTGACCCCATGAATCACAGCACGCCAGGCCTCCCTGTCCATCACCAACTCCTGGAGTTCACTCAAACTCATGTCCATCAAGTCGGTGATGCCATCCAGCTGTCTCATTCTCTGTCGTCCCCTTCTCTTCCCGCCCCCAATCCTTCCCAGCATCAGAGTCTTTTCCAGTGAGCCAACTCTTCACATGAGGTGGCCAAAGTATTGGAGTTTCAGCTTTAGCATCAGTCCTTCCAATGAACACCCAGGATCGATCTCCTTCAGAATGGACTGGTTGGATCTCCTTGTAATCCAAGGGACTCTCAAGAGGCTTCTCCAGCACCACAGTTCAAAAGCATCAATTCTTCGGTGATCAACTTTCTTCACAGTCCAACTCTCACATCCATACATGACCACTGGAAAAACCATAGCCTTGACTAGACGGACCTTTGTTGACAAAGTAATGTCTCTGCTTTTTAATATACTATCTAGGTTGGTCATAACTTTCCTTCCAAGGAGTAAGCGTCTTTTAATTTCCTGGCTGCAATCAGCATCTGCAGTGATTTTGGAGCCCAAAAAATAAAGTCTGACACTGTTACCACTGTTTCCCTATCTATTTCCCATGAAGTGATGGGACCAGATGCTATGATCTTTGTTTTCTGAATGTTGAGCTTCAAGCCAACCTTTTCACTCTCCTCTTTCACTTTCACCAAGAGGCTTTTTAGTTCCTCTTCACCTTGTGGCTCAGATGATAAAGAATCTGCCTGCGGTGTGGGAAACCTGGGTTCAATCCCTGGATTGGCAAGATCCCCTGGAGAAGGGAGTAGCAACCCACTCCCGTATTCTTGCTTGGAGAATTCCTTGGACAGAGGCGCCTGTCCGGCTACAGTCCACGGGGTCATAAAGAGTTGGACACGATTGAAGGAACTGAGCCTTTAGGCAATTCAGCCAGGGATGAATGTAATTAAACTTTAAAAGGTGAGTGGCCCACTCATCCAACCACAAACACAATATGGTGCCACCCCCATCAAAGCCTTTTCTTTATTTGTGGAACAGATGCTTACTTATGTCTACCAGTCAATTGAATGGGTGTCTCCAACCTAGCTTTCCTCACTCCCCAGATGAATATGGTCTCTAACAAACAGACTCTCACCGTACCTCTGGCAGCACATACGTGGTCAAAAAGAGTCGTCCAGTTTACATGCCTACTAGTTGGTCTGATAATTTACGGCTGGGATAGGTATGGGGATAGGAGGAACTGCTTCATCAACCGCCTTCTACTATACACTATCCAAGGACTTCACAGACTACATTGAAAGAGTAGTCAAGTCCTCTATCCTTAACTGGTATTATTGCTGGGCTCTTCCTTACAAGACCAATTAGATTCCCTGGCTGAGGTGGTTTTACAGAATAGGAGAGTGCTAGACCTACTGACATGGAGAAGGCAATGGCACCCCACTCCAGTACTCTTGCCTGGAAAATCCCATGGGTGGAAGAGCCTGGTAGGCTGCAGTCCATGGGGTCCCTAAGAGTCGGACACACCTGAGCAACTTAGCAGCAGCAGCAGCAGATCTACTGACAGCTGAAAGGGGAGGACTCTGCCTCTTCTTGAACGAAGGATGCTGCTTTTATGTAAACCAATCAGGAATAGTCAGGGACATGGCCCAACATCTAAGGGAACAAATCACAAAAAGGAGAGAGGAACTAGCAAATTCCTGGAGTAATTGGAAAAATATCTGGAGCTGGGTATCATGGCTTCTCATTTTAACAGGTCCTCTCTTCATGCTCTTTGCAGTGTTCTTGTTTGGCCCTTATATTCTCAATGCAATTACCCAGTTCATAATTTCTCGGATTGAATCCATAAAGTTACAAATGGGAATAGCTCAATCAGTTCAGTTCAGTTCAGTTCATTTCAGTCCAGTCCCTCAGTCGTGTCTGACTCTTTGCGACCCCATGAATCACAGCACGCCAGGCCTCCCTGTCCATCACCAACTCCCGAGTTCATTCAAACTCATGTCCATCGAGTCGGTGATGCCATCCAGCCATCTCATTCTCGGTCGTCCCCGCCTCCTCTTGGCCCCAATCAATCTCAGGATCAGAGTCTTTTCCAGTGAGTCAACTCATCGCATGAGGTGGCCAAAGTATTGGAGTTTCAGCTTTAGCATCAGTGCTTCCAATGAACACCTAGAACTGATATCCTTTAGAATGGACTGGTTGGATCTCCTTGTAATCCAAGGGACTCTCAAGAGGCTTCTCCAGCACCACAGTTCAAAAGCATCAATTCTTCGGCAATCAGCTTTCTTCACAGTCCAACTCACATCCATACATAACCACGAGAAAAACCATAGCCTTGACTAGACGGACCTTGGATGGCAAAGTAATGTCTCTGCTTTTTAATATGCTATCTAGGTTGGTCATAACTTTCCTTCGAAGGAGCAAGCGTCTTTTAATTTCCTGGCTGTAATCAGCATCTGCAGTGATTTTGGAGCCTAAAAAAAAATAAAGTCTGACACTGTTTCCACTGTTTCTCCATCTATTTCCCATGAAGTGATGGGACCAGATGCCATGATCTTTGTTTTCTGAATGTTGAACTTCAAGACAACCTTTCACTTTCCTCTTTCACGTTCATCAAGAGGCTTTTTAGTTTCTCTTCACTTTCTGCCATAAGGGTGGTGTCATCTGCACATCTCAGCTTATTGATGTCTCTCCCGGCAATCGTAATTCCAGCTTGTGCTTCTTCCAACACAGCATTCCTCATGATGTACTCTGCATATAAGTTAAATAAGCAGGGTGACAATATACAACCTTGACGTACTCCTTTTCCTATTCAGAACCAATCTGTTTTTCCATGTCCAGTTCTGACTGTTGCTTCCTGACCTGCATACAGGTTTCTCAACAGGTGGGTCAGGTGGTCTGGTATTCCCATCTCTTTCAGAATTTTCCTCAGTTTATTGTGATCCACACAGTCAAAGGTTTTGGCATAGTCAATGACACAGAAATAGATGTTTTTCTGGAATTCTCTTGATTTCTCCATGATCCAGTGGATGTTGGCAATTTGATCACTGGTTCCTCTGCCTTTTCTAAAACCTGCTTGAACTTCTGGAAGTTCATGGTTCACATATTGCTGAAGTCTGGCTTGGAGACGTTTGATCATCACTTTACTAGCGTGTGAGATGAGTGCAATTGTGCAGTAGCTTGAGCATTCTTTGGCATTGCCTTTCTTTGGGATTGGAATGAAGACTGACATTTTCCAGTCCTGTGGCCACTGCTGAGTTTTCCAAATGTGCTGGCATATTGAGTGTAGCATTTTCACAGAATCATCTTTCAGGATTTGAAATAGTTCAGTTGGAATTCCTTCACCTCCACTAGCTTTGCTCGTAGTGATGCTTTCTAAGGCCCACTTGACTTCACATTCCAAGAGGTCTGGCTCCAGATGAGTTATCACACCATCGTGATTATCTTGGTCGTGAAGATCTTTTTTGTACAGTTCTTCTGTGTATTCTTGCCACCTCTTCTTAATATCTTCTGCTTCTGTTAGGTCCATACGATTTCTGTCCTTTATCAAACCCATCTTTGCATGAAATGTTCCCTTGATATCTCTAATTTTCTTGAAGAAATCTCTTGTTTTTCCTATTCTGTTGTTTTCCTCTATTTCTTTGCACTGATCCCTGAGGAAGGCTTTCTTATCTCTCCTTGCTATTCTTTTGAACTCTGCATTCAGATGCTTATATCTTTCCTTTTCTCCTTTCTTTTTCACTTCTCTTCTTTTCACAGCTCTTTGTAAGCCCTCCTCAGACAGCCATTTTGCTTTTTTGCATTTCTTTTCCATGGGGATGGTCTTGGTCCCTGTCTCCTGTACAATGTCACGAACCTCCGTCCAGAGTTCATCAGGCACACTATCTATCAGATCTAGTCCCTTAAATCTATTTCTCACTTCCACTGTATAATCATAAGGGATTTGATTTAGGTCATATCTGAATGGTCTAGTGGTTTTCCCTACTTTCATCAATTTCAGTCTGAATTTGGCAATAAGGAGTTCATGATTTGAGCCACAGCCATCACCTGGTCTTGTTTTTGCTAACTGTATAGAGCTTCTATATCTTTGGCTGCAAAGAATATAATCAATCTGATTTCGGTGTTGACCATCTGGTGATGTCCATCTGTAGAGTCTTCTCTTGTGTTGTTGGAAGAGGGTGTTTGCTATGACCAGTGCGTTCTCTTGCAAAACTCTATTAGCCTTTGCCCTGCTTCATTTCGTGCTCCAAGGCCAAATTTGCTGTTACTCCAGGTGTTTCTTGACTTCCTACTTTTACATTCCAGTCCCCTATGATGGAAAGGAAATCTTTTTTGGGTGTTAGTTCTAAAAGACTCCGGCGGCACAAACGCTGGAGACACCGGCTCTGGCGTCGCAGATGCGAGAGACGCTAGCTGGCGCAACCGACCACAGGCAGAAGTGTGGTCGAGAGGAGGTACCCCACGTCCAAGGTAAGTTACAGTGGCTGCGATTTGCTGGAGCAGCTGTAAAGAGATATTCCATGACCAAGGTAAGAGAAACCCAAATAAGATGGTAGGTATTGCGAGGGGGCATCAGAGGGCAGACACACTGAAATCATAATCACAGAAAACTAGTTGATCTGATCACATGGACCACAGCCCTCTCTAACTCAGTGTAACTAAGCCATGCCCTATGGGGTCACCAAAGATGGGCGGGTCATGTTGGAGAGGTCTGACAGAATGTGGTCCACTGGAGAAGCGAATGGAAAACCACTTCAGCATACTTGCCTTGGAAATCCCATGAAAAGTATCAAAAGGCAAAATGATAGGATACTGAATGAGGAATTCCCCAGGTCGGTAGGTGCCCAGTATGCTACTGGAGATCAGTGGAGAAATAACTCCAGAAAAAATGAAGGGATGGAGCCAAAGCGAAACAAATACCCAGTTGTGGATGTGACTGGTGATAGAAGCAAGGTCTGATGCTGTAAAGAGCAATATTGCATAGGAACCTGGAATGTTAGGTCCATGAAACAGGGCAAATTGGAAGTGGACAAACAGGAGATGACAAGAGTGAATGTAGACATTCTAGGAATCAGTGAACTAAAATGGACTGGAATGGGTGAATTTAACTCAGATGACCATTATATCTACAACTGTGGGCAGGAATCCCTTAGAAGAAATGGAGTAGCCATCATGGTCAACAAACGTGTTCGAAATGCAGTACTTGGATGCAGTCTTAAAAACGACAGAATGATTTCTGTTCTTTTCCAAGGCAAACAATTCAATATTACAGTAATTCAAGCCTATGCCCCAACCAGTAATGCTGAAGAAGCCGAAGTTGAACGGTTCTGTGAAGACTATGAGACCTAAGCATCCATAATATTAGCCAATTGAGTTTTAATTGCATTTAATTTTTCCACTAACCCAGAAGACTGGGATTACAGAAACAATGGAAATATTGCATAATAGGCCAAATTTCCTCAACAATTTGTCCAGTAAAATGGGTACCTCTGTCATTATGTAGTTCAGAGGGGATTCCCCAGATGGGAATCACTCTTTTTAAAGGCAGCCTCCTGATAGATTTTGCCTTGGCCTTTCTACATGGTTAAATATTTGAGTACTATGCCTTTAGGAAACTTGGATATTTTTGCAACAAAAAACATTTTAGTGAATTATGACTGATAACATTATATTGAGACATATCAGATGTTAGGGATTCCCTATCAATTTTGGGATATCTGTATTAGTGATATTTATCTGTATATTGCAGCCTAAAGTTCACTTTTAATCACTTGACAATATCTTTGAATTAAAAATACCAAATAAACTTAGCTTAACATCTGTCTCTGTGGTTCCTCCGAGATGTTTCTTTGATAACATCCATCCCAGAGTCAACTGGAGGTTAAAAAGCTTAGTTAGATTTTGATTTGGGGAAGTTTGTTAGAAATACCAAAACTATTTTAAAACACAGGATCATGGGTCACTGAAACAATATCTATTCATTTAACCAAGGTCACAAAGAAAATAAATATAGATCATTTAAGGGCACAGAAACTTACACAATCTATTATCAAAAGGAACACTTATAACAGACAGAAACAAAATTTCCAGTCTTGCAGTACTTCACTTAACAAAGTGCATTCACTTTAGTTAATTTAAATCTAAATTTAGTTAATCCTGAAAAGTGAAAGTGAAAGTCGCTCAGTCATGTCTGACTATTTGTGACCCTATCAACTGTCCATGGAATTCTCCAGGCCAGAATACAGGTGTGGGTAGGTTTTCATTTCTCCAGGGGATCTTCCCAAACCAGGGACCGAACCCAGGTCTCCTTAATTGCAGGTGAATTTGTTACCAGCTGAGCCACAAAGGAAGCCCTTAGTTGATCCTGACTATAAAACTTTTTCCACAGGATTCTTCATCATAATCTCATTACTTTTTGTATCCAGCCTATCTCTCATTTTTCACACAAATAAAATTAACCAGCTCATATTTTTTGCTAAAATGCAATTTTATTTCTCGTATCTTCTTTACTGAAAACATACATTTTATTTCTTTCTGTATTCAGAAAATTTACTGTATTACTTCTAATAGCTTTGATTATGTTTCAATTAGAATTCTCAACTCTTAAAATCTTAATTTAGAAAAACTATGAAGTGTGAAACGAAAATATCACCTGACATATTAATAAACAAGACATGTCACACCATCAGTGATTTCTGGCCCCCAAATGTGAATGAGAGATCCTGAAACTTCGATGCAAAGGATGCTGCCACCCCACAAGGTGATCGCTGAGGAGCTGGAGGGACATAGGAAGCAACGTGAATAAGGAAGCAGGTTTGGCCCACATAGCTGATGTGCATATGAAAGGAGAGTATTCAGTGAACCCAGAGTGCTAAATTTCTTAACTTGATACCTGATCTTTAATGTTCAGATTGCCTGCTCCCTTTGTTGCAAACTTGTATAATGCATGACTTGCCCTCCTACCTCCTTGGAGCAGTTTTCTCAGAGTTACTGAGATGTTCCCTCCTGGACTCAGACTCCTAAACATTCCCACCAAATAAAATAATGTTGTAGGGAGGAAGCCAGTTCTGATTCCATGTTAGAAACTGTTTCTTTGACTTGCTTTTACTATTATTATTTTTTTTTAAGTGATGGCTAATTACAATACTGTGGTGATTTTTGCCATACATTCACATGAATCAGCCATGGGTGTACATGTGTTCCCCATCCAGACCCTCCCTCCTACCTCCCTCCCCATCCCATCTCTCAGGGTCAGCCCAGTGCACCAGACCTGAGCACTCTGCCTCATGCATTGAACCTGGACTGGCAATCTATTTCATGTAAGAAAATGTACATGTTTCAGTGCCATTCTCTCAAGTTTTCCCACCCTCGCCTTCTCCCACAGAGTCCAAAAGTCTATTTTTTACACCTGTGTCTCTTGCTGTCTCTCATATAGGGTCATCGTACCATTTTTCTAAAATCCACATATATGCATTAATATACTTTATTGGTGTTTTTCTTTCTGACTTACTTTGCTCTGTATAATAGGCTCCATTTTCATCCACCTCATTAGAACTGACTCAAATGCATTATTTTCAATAGTTGAGTAATATTCCATTGTGTATATATACCACAGCTTTCTTATCCATTCGTCTGCTGATGGACATCTAGGTTGCTGCCATGTCCTGGCTTTTGTAAACAGTGCTGCAGTGAACATTGGGGTACATGTATCTCTTTCAATTCTGGTTTCTTCGGTGTGTATGCCCAGGAGTGTGATTGCTGGGTCATATGGCAGTTCTATTTCCAGCTTTAAAAGGAATCTCCACACTGTTCTCCATAGTGGCTGTTCCAGTTTGCATTCCCACCAACAGTGTAAGAGGGTTCTTGTTTCTCCACACCCTCTCCAGCATTTACTGTTTTTTGAGAGCAGCCATTCTGACCGGCGTGAGATGGTACCTCATTGTGGTTTTGATTTGCAATTCTCTGATAATGAGTGATGTTGAGCATCTTTTCATGTGTTTTTTAGCCATCTGTATATCTTCTTTGGAGAAATGTCTTCTTAGTTCTTTGGCCCATTTTTTGATTGGGTCGTTTATTTTGCTGGAATTGAGCTGCAGGAGTTGCTGTATATTTTTGAGATTAATCCTTTGTCATTTGCTTTTTTGCTATTATTTTCTCCCATACTGAAGGCTGTCTTTTCACCTTGCTTACAGTTTCCTTGGTTGTACAAAAGCTTTTAACTTTAATTAGATTCCCATCTGATTATTTTTGCTTTTATTTCCATTATTCTGGGAGGTGAATCATAGAGGATCCTGCTGTGATTTACTTCAGAGAGTGTTTGCCTATGTTCTCTTCTAGGAGTTTTATAGTTTCTGGTCTTACATTTAGATCTTTAATCCATTTTGAGTTTGTTTTTGTGTATGGTGTTAGAAGTGGTTGACCAGTTTTCCCAGCACCATTTGTTAAAGAGATTGTCTTTGCTCCATTGTATATTTTTGCCTCCTTTGTCAAAGATAAGGTGCCCATAGGTGCATGGATTTATCTCTGGATTTTCTATTTTGTTCTATTGATATACGTTTCTGTCTTTATGCCAGTACCATACTGTCTTGATGATTGTTGCTATGTAGTGTAGCCTGAAGTCAGGCATGTTGATTCTTCCAATTCCATCCTTCTTTCTCAAGATTGCTTTGGCTATTCAAGTTTTTTTTGTAATTCCATACAAATTGTGAAATTATTTGTTCTGATTCTCTGAAAAACACCGTTGGTAGCTTGATAGGGATTGCATTCAATCTATAGATTGCATTGGGTAGTATACTCATTTTCACTACATTGATTCTTCTGATCCATGGACATGGTATATTTCTCCATCTATTTGTGTCATCTTTGATTTCTTTCATCAGTGTTTTATAGTTTTCTGTATATAGGTCTTTTGTTTCTTTAGGTAGATATATTCCTAAGTATTATATTCTGTTCACTACAATGTTGAATGGAATTGTTTCCTTAATTTCACTTTCTCTTTTCTCATTGTTAGTGTATAGGATTGCAAGGGATTTCTGTGCAATTTTTTATCCTGCAACTTCACTATATTCATTGATTAGCTCTAGTAATTTTCTGGTGGAGTCTTTAGGGTTTTCTATGTACAGGATCGTGTCATCTGCAAACAGTGAGAGTTTTAATTCTTCTTTTCCAATTTGGATTCCTTTTATGTCTTTTTCTGCCCTGATTGCTGTGGGCAAAACTTCCAAAACTATGTTGAATAGCAGTGGTGAGAGTGGGCACCCTTGTCTTATTCCTGATGTTAAGGGAAATGCTTTAAATTTTTCACCATTGAGGATAATTTTTGCTGTGGGTTTATCATATATGGCTTCTATTATGTTGAGGTATGTTCCCTCTATGCCTGCTTTCTGGAGGGTTATCATAAATGAATGTTGAATTTTGTCAAAGTCTTTCTCTGCATCTATTGAGATAATCATATGGTTTTTATCTTTCAATTTGTGAATGTGGTTTATCACATTGATTAATTTGAGAATATTGAAGAATCCTTACATCCCTGGGATAAACTCCACTTGGTCATGATGTATGTTCTTTTTAATATGTTGTTGGACTCTGTTTGCTAGAATTTTGTTAAGGATATTTGCATCTATGTTCATCAGTGTTATTGGCCTGTAGTCTTCTTTTTTTGTGGCATCTTTTTCTGGTTTTGGTATTAAGGTGATGGTTGCCTCAAAGAATGAGTTTGGAAGTTTACCTTCCTCTGCAATTTTCTGGAAGAGTTTGAGTAGGCTAGGTGTTAGCTCTTCTCTAAAGTTTTGGTAGAATTCAGCTGTGAAGCCACCTGGTCCTGGGCTTTTGTTTGTTGGAAGATTTCTGATTACAGTTTCAATTTTTGTACTTGTGATGTGTCTGTTAAGATTTTCTATTTCTTCCTGGTTCAGTTTTGGAAATTTATACTTTTAAGAATTTGGCCACTTCTTCCAAGTTGTTCATTTTATTGGCCTATAGTTGCTGATTGTAGTCTCTTATGATCCTTTGTATTTCTTTTTTGTCTGTTGTGATTTCTCCATTTTCATTTCTAAGTTTGTTGACTTGATTCTTCTCCCTTTGTTTTTTGATGAGTCTGGCTAGTGGTATGTCTATTTTATTTATCTTCTTGAACCAGCTTTTAGCTTTGTTAATTTTGCTATGGTCTCTTTTGTTTCTTTTGCATTTATTTCTTCCCTAATTTTTGTGACTTATTTCCTTCTACTAACGCTGGGGTTCTTCATTTCTTCCTCTTCTAGTTGCTCTTTGGGTAGAGTTAGTTTATTTATTTGATTTCTCTCCTGTTTCTTGAGGTAGGCTCGTATTGCTATTAACCTTCCCCTTAGTACTGCTTTTACTGAATCCCATAGATTTTGAGTTGTTGTGTTTTCATTTTCATTCTTTTCTATGCATATTTTGATTTCTTTTTTGATTTGTTCTGTGATTTGCTGGTTATTCAAAAGTGTGTTGTTTGGATTCCATATGTTTGTATTTTTCATAGTTTTTTTTTTTTTTTTTCCCTATAGTTGACTCATTGTGATCAGAAAAGATGCTTGATACGATTTCAATTTTTTTGAATTTGCCAAGGCTAGATTAAGGCCCAGGATGTGATCTATACTGGAGAAGGTTCCATGTGCACTTGAGAAAAAGGTGAAATTCATTGTTTTGTGGTGAGTTGTCCTATATATCAATTAGATCTAACTGGTCCATTGTATCATTTAAAGTTTGTGTTTCCTATCTAGTTTTCTGTTTAGTTGATCTATCCATTGATGTGAGTGGGGTATTAAAGTCTCATAGTGTTATTGTGTTACTGTTAATTTCCCCTTTCATATTTGTTAGCATTTGCCTTACATATTGCGGTGCTCCTATGTTGGGTGCATATATATTTATAATTGTTATATCTTATTTTTGGATTGATCCTTTGATCATTATGTAGTGTCCTTCTTTGTCTCTTTTCATGGCCTTTATTTCAAAGTCTATTATATCTGATATGAGTATTGCTACTCCTGCTTTCTTTTGGTCTCCGTTTGCGTGAAATATCTTTTTCCAGCCCTTCACTTTCATACTGTATGTGTCCCTAGGTTTGAGGTGGATGTCTTGTAAACAGGCTATATAGGGGTCTTCTTTTTGTATCCATTCAACCAGTTTTTGTTTTTTTGGATGGGGCATTCAACCCATTTACATTTAAGGTAATTATTGGTAAGCATGATCCCGTCGCCATTTACTTTCTTGTTTTGGGTTCACGTTTATAATCCTTTTCTGTGTTTCCTGTCTAGAGAAGGTCCTTTAGCTTTTGTTGGAGAGCTGGTTTGGTGGTGCTGAATTCTCTGTTTTTGCTTGTCTTTAAAGCTTTTAATTTCTCCTTCACATTTGAATGAGATCCTTGCTGGATATAGTAATCTGGGTTGTAGGTATGTCCTGCTATTCCCTTCTTGCTTGAAGAGTTTCTATTGAAAGATCAGCTGTTATCCTTATGGGGATCCCCTTGTGGGTTAATTGTTGTTGTTCCCTTGCTGCTTTTAATATTTGTTCTTTGTGTTTGATCTTTGTGAATTTGATTAATATGTCTATTGGGGTGTTTCGCCTTGGGTTTATCCTGTTTCGGACTCTCTGGGTTTCTTCGACTTGGATGGCTATTTCCTTATTTTAAGGAAGTTTTCAACTTTTATCTCCTCAATTATCTTCTCAAGGCCTTTTTTTTCTTGCCTTCTTCTTCTGGGACTCCTATGATTCCAATGTTGAGGCATTTGACATTATCCCAGAGGTCTCTGAGGTTATCCACATTTCTTTTAATTCTTTTTTAAACCTCTGCTTCATTTATTTCCACCATTCTATCTTCCACCTCACTTATCCTATCTTCTGACTCAGTTATTCTTCTGTTGGTTCCCTGCAGAGTACTTTTGATCTCAGCTATTGCATTGTTCATTATTGACTGACTCTTTTTTATTTCTTCTAGGTCTTTGTTAAACTTTTCTTGCTTCTTCTCAATCCTCGTCCCCAGACTATTTATCTGTAACTCCATTTTGTTTTCAAAATATTGGATCATTTTTACTATCATTATTCTGAAGTCTTTTTCAGTTAGACTCCCTGTCTCCTCCTCTTTTTTTTGGTTTGGTGGGCTTTTATCATGTTCCTTTACCTGATGAATATTTCTCTGTCTTTTCATCTTGTTTAGGTTGCTGTGTTTGCAGTGGCCTTTCTGTACGCTGGAAGTTTGTGGTTCCTCTTTATTGTGGAGGTTCCTCCCTGTGGGTGAGGTTAGACAAGTGGCTTGTCAAGGTTTCCTGGTTAAGGAAGCTTGCATCGGTGTTCTGGTGGGTGAAGCTGGATATCTTCTCTCTGGAATGCAGTGAAGTATCCAGTAGTGAGTTTTGAGCTGTCTATCGTTTGGTGTGATTTTTGGCCTCCTGTATTTTTGTGCTCAGGATTATGTTCCTGCTTTGCTGGAGAATTAGCTTGTTACATCTTGCTCTGAAACTTGTTGACTCTTGGGTGGAGCTTGGTTTCAGTGTAGATATGGAGGCTTTTGGATGAACTTTTGTCAATTAATGATCCCTGGAGTCAGATTTCTGGTGATATCAAGGTTTGGTTTTAGGCCTCCTGCTTCTGGCTTTCAGTCTTATTCTCGTAGTAGCCTCAAGATTTCTCCATCCATACAGCACCGATGACAAAATATCTAGGTTAATGGTGAAAAGATTCTCCACAGTGAGGGACACCCAGAGAGGTTCACAGAGTTACATAAAGAAAAGAAGAGGAAGGAGGGAGCTAGAAGTGACCAGGAGGAGACGAGAGGAAATCAAAAGGGGAGAGAGCAGTCTAGCCAGTAACCAGTTCCCTATTTGCTCTCCACAGTCTGGAACACTCAGATGGGTTCATGGAGTTCCATAGAGAAGAGAAAAAAGGAGAAAGGAGATAGAGGTGACCAGAAGGAGAGGAGGGGGAGTGAAAAGGAGACAGACCAGTTAAGCCTGTGATCAGTTCCTTACGTGTTCTCCACAACCCGGAACACATAAAGAGATTCACAGCTTGAAGTAGAGAATAGAAGGGGGAAGGAGGAGATAGAGGTGACCTGGGGGAGAAAAAGGAGATTCAAAAGGGGAGAGAGCAATCAAGCCAGTAATCACACTCCCAAGTCAAAATGGGTACTGAAGATTAGATTCTCAAAGGTACAAAATTGATAACAAATACCAAAAAGCAAAGATTAAAAATCTAGGGTAGAGGTTAGA
Source organism: Moschus berezovskii (assembly GCF_049115385.1). NCBI lineage: Eukaryota > Metazoa > Chordata > Mammalia > Artiodactyla > Moschidae > Moschus > Moschus berezovskii. The sequence continues at coordinate 83,718,070 of NC_142488.1, read as the reverse complement.
CTCTCAAAAATACAGTATTAAAAAAAACAAAACAAAGTCGCAAAAGTTGTATTAAAAAAATATGAAATTTACTTTAAAAATAAAGCCTTTTTCTTCAAGGTAACAGGTTTTAAAAATGAAAGTTAAAGATTAATAAGCAACTTAAAAATAAAAAAATTAAAATGAATTTAAAAAATGATAATAGTAAAATATATCTGGGAATTTCTCTGGAGCTGTTGAGAGCAGGGCATGGTCAGTTCAGTTTCAGATAATTTCTTTTTCCACCTTATACTTCTTCTCAAGGCCTATAGGTCCCTTCCAATGTAGTCAGTATTAACTACAGGGTTTTAATCTATTGCATCTGTCACTTCCAGAGCCGTTCCCTCTGTTTATTTTGCCTTCCTCTGTTTGCAAGTCTCTTCAGTATCTTCCAACCTGACACAAGGGGGCAAGGGTGGTCATTTATTTAGGCTCACTTGTTCAATTGTGCTGTGGCGAGGGAGGAACACTACATACAAATATCACTGGCATGTGTCGGGAGTGCTTGCAGTGTCTGGGTCACACTGGGTTTGCCTCCGCTCATGGTTTGTGTGCTTTCCCAGTCTACACTGCTCAGACTTCAGGCTCCAGTAACTGTCTAAAGTGGGTGCTGGGTTGCGTGCATTTCCCAGATCTACACTGCTCAGGTTCAGGTTCTTGTGTACTCCACAAAGGCACAGGTTCAGTTGTGGAGTTTTGTGCCCTTCCCAGGTCCGAGCAGCTCAGGTGCTTGGTGAGTGCACACTCCCCAGGTGCAGTGCATCTTATCATCTCCCCGGTCCCAGCCGCTTGGTTCCCTGGGTGCGCAGCTGCATCTCAAGTGTGCTATGTGTCTCTTCTGGGGAGCTGATCTCTGGCTGTGACCCTCCTGACGGATGTCAATTGTCCAAGGTTCCAGGAAGACTTGGTTAGCGAATGATCCTGCTTGCAGTTTGGTAGGAGATGCCGTCTCTGGGGCCGAGTTTGCCCCTTTCCTTCCAGCTCTGGCTGGTGCCCGCCTGTCTCCCTGACTTCAGTGGGGGATGGGCCAGTCCACAGCAGGCTAGCTCTCCTCTTGTATTTGCTCAGTCCTTTGTTCTGTGATCTGGCCCAGCACTGCCTTAGGTTAGAGCTTTTCACGGAAAAGTTCTCTCTCTCTCTCTCTGTCTTCTTTTTTTTTTTTTTTTCCTCTCTCTGACTATCCCATGGTTTGGGTTGCTATATCACGTTAGCTCCCTCAGATTGCCCTCAGGGTATTCAGGCCCGGTCCTTAGTAGTGCAGCCCGTGCCTCCCTGTTCAGTCCCCGCTTGCTGGTGGCGGACACAAGCGTCTGGGTTACTTCTGCACTAGGAGTTGTAGTTGGACAAGCCATCTGTGCGTTTTATTTATTAATTTTTCCTCCCCGTTATGTTGCCCTCTGAGATTCCAAAACTCCCTACAGACCCACCAGTGAGAAGGTCTCCTGGTGTTTGGAAACTTATCTTTTAAGTCTCCCTCTTCAGGATGGTTCTCCATCCCTAATTCTTTTGTCTCTCTTTTTATCTTTTATATTTTGTCCTACCTCCTTTTGAAGACAATGGGCTGCCTTTCTGGGTGCCTGGTGTCCTCCACCAGCATTCAGAAGTTGTTTTGTGGTATTTGCTCAGAGTTCAAATGATCTTTCAATGAATTTGTGGGGGAGAAAGTGGGTCTCCCAGTCCTATTCCTCTGCCATCTTAGGGCCACCTCCCTAAATATATAAAACTTTTAAAGCTATCATTCAATAAAGCTGAAAAGGAAGGGAGAGAGGAAAGGAAAGATGGAGGAAGGGAGGAAGAGAAAAACTACCAGACACACAGGATTTCTCACCCATGGATTTCCAAAAAGTTTTCAAAGTCAAGACAATAGGCCAATATCTCTGGCTTTCTTTTATTTTTATAATCATACTCAATGGCTTACCTGGAGGACCCTGCCCCTCTGCTTGACTATAAACTAAAGTGCCTTTTTTCAACTTGAGAGTTTCAAGTTAAGTTTTATTTGGGGCAAAATGAGGACTGCATTCTGGGAGGAAACATCTTAGGTAGCTCTGAAAGATTGCTCCAAAGCAGCAGTGGGGGAAGGTCAATATGTGAGATTTTGCTGAAGAAGGAGTTCAATACCAAGAAGCACTTATTTAACAAAAGGTTTTTTGTTAGTCATGAGGATATAATATCACCATGAAGGGATTTAGTGCTTCTCTAGTTATGAGGAGATGTAAAGATTGAGATCATAAAATATGTTCCTAAAAGCATCAAGTATCTAAAGGCCTGTCTTACCAGATTCCCTGGAGCACAGAGTGTCTCACTCCACCTTGAATTCCCTCAGGGACTGTTGAAAGCCAACAGCTATAGCTGCATGGGGTTCAATCTCCATGGCAGATGGCAAATTCCTTTGTTGTTCAGTCGTTGACTGCGCTCTTGGTAAGTGCCAATTTGTAGTTGACATAGCCCCCTTGTGGTCATGAATCTGACTATACTTTGGGGGACATTTCATGACCAGTTTGTCTGGCATTGCTGGGAAGGCTCATTCCCAGTTTTGAAGAAGGTTTTTGCTGATAGGCCACTCAATGTGCTATTACTGGACTAGATCTTAGTTAAAGATGTCTGGACACCTGTATTCTAGTTATGATCCAGGAAAGTATTCACTTTCATTGCATCTTCCCATATCTAGAGTTACACTATTACAATCATTGATCATATATTGAGCTATACATTTGATTAACTGCTTCAAGTCTAGTCATCATTATTTTCTTTGGAGGGTCAGTCATACACTTGGTAATATAAGAAACAATAATCTTGTGACACAAATATACAAATAATATATTTTGTGGTATTACTATGCAAATAGTAATCTTGTGATGCAAATATATAAATAGTATAGTTAGTAGCATTAACTGTACTGGAAAAAAGTAAATATTTTAGCCATGAGCTTCCCTCGCCAAACCAGTTTTCTAAAAGATCATCAAGACTAGGGAATGGCTCACTTAAAGCAAAAATCTGATTTATAATATGGTTCATCAAATGTGTTACATTAAGGGATTTATCAGGAATGAAAATAAAACATTCACTTTGAGTTATAATGCAAATATCTCTCTGAGATGCTGTAAGGGGTCAAGGGCCTTGCAATTGTGTAGCATTGCCTTTCTCATCATAGAGATCTCAGAATTCAATAGGCTAATAGCCCAATTACTATCATTTAAAGCTTATGAAATTTGTTAAGGCTTCAATATGGCAAATTACATCCTCCAAGCCCAGTAAAGGCACACACACACACACAAAGCTGCTAAATGGTCATACCAGAATACAGATCTTTGACCCATTGGGATCATACCAATCATAGATTAGTTGGGGTTACCTCTAATTTTTTAACATGTATGACCTTAAATTTATGGGAATCCTTTTCCTCCATTCCTGTAGATATCAAGACCATAAAATTGCCACAAATCCACTGAGTTCCATACCAATCACTCTCTCTAAGGGTAGTAATAGGCATAGTTCATAAAGAACCCAGCCTTGTCTCATGATTAAGAGGTTGGTCATTTTTAGTATGATTTAACTGTTCCAAACATAGAGAAGATTTTAAACTTAAATGACCATAGCTTGGTGTTAACCATATAGATCCACCCCATAACTTTGGGAATTTTCCTTTCAGTAAATGAGGGGTTAATTTTTTTTTTTTTTTTATCGAGACTTAGCTTGTCACTCTGATTGAGTTTGAATGACCCAAAGAGTTGACTCATTGGAAAAGACCCTGATGCTGGGAGGGATTTGGGGCAGGAGGCTAAGGGGACGACAGAGGATGAGATGGCTGGATGGCATCACCGACTTGATGCACATGAGTTTCGGTGACCTCCGGGAGTTGATGATGGACAGGGAGGCCTGATGTGCTGCGATTCATAGGGTTGCAAAGAGCCGGACACGACTGAGCGACTGAACTGAACTGAACTGAAGAGAAAACTTAAATTTATGGCCAGAATCAGAGCAGGTATTATTAATTGGCCAGGTGAGAGGATTCCCATTTAGTAATATCATGAATAGATAAAACAGAACTGAATTCTCATCTAAAATAAATTTCGTAGGGGTATCCAATCAGAACCCTGAAGGAGAGATATCCACCAAGATAAGCCAGAAGTACTAGACACAAGAAATTGGCCACAACCCAACAATTGGATTGAGATTTAAACTAGAATAAAATCGTGTCCATGATAGAAAACATTTGACGGGTAAGCACAGGTCCAAGAGATCAAGAAAACATTATAAATGATCATGCGAATCAGGTCCAACATCTTGGGCAAGCTGTCTACTTCTGATGTCGTCATCTTCTCATCCTAGGGTAGTGCAGCTTTCTGAGACTCATTATAAGGTGAGTTTGAGGTCAGCAGGCGTCTCTATAGACCAGTTCAACTTAGGGACCTTTGGAAGTGGGAGTTAATTCAAGAGTCATTTTCCCTTCACTTTCACAGTGCATGAGTCAGTTAAGAGTACCCGACAGAAAGGTCCTTCCATCCAGGTTGGAGAGAGTTTCTTAAATTATGTCTTTTTCCAGTCTTGGTTGCAGACCATGCGTGAGGCATCTCATCTTCATCCAAAGACAGATTACTGAGATAAGCTTCAGAAGCAAACCTGAAGTGCCCTTTAATAATTCAATTAAATGTTACATTAATATACCCTAACAGCAAAACTCTATCCAGGAAATGAGTCTTAGTAGTTACAGGGCTCCATTAACAAAGTGGGATTTAACATTCACTGAAACATTGTTTTCTCCCTAAAATCACTGTCATTTTTACTAACTATTAACCAAATTAAGAGTTGTTTGTGATATAGTTCTGTCTCAATAGACTTGGCCTGATGATTTATATAACCATAATTGATCATAGACCTTTTTGCTTTGCTGAAACTTTTAAAATAAAAACTTCTAGGGCTAGGAAAGTCACTCCAAAGGCTTTTCACAGATTTGCCTAACAGATCTAAGTGAATTCCTCCCTTCTTAAGGTCTCCAAAATTCCTTGAGATTTCTGTATATGTTAATGAAATAGCCTCCCTAACTTAATAAGTTAAGAATAAATAAAGTTTCTGGAAACGAAAAGATTCCAATATCTGAAGGGTTCAGAGACAGAGAAAAGATTAAATGTTTTAATTTGTTTATAAAGCATAATTTTACTAAATTACTATCATAATTAGTTTGAGGGGGAGGTTTTTCTTACACCTGGAAAACACAGATTAAAATCAGCAATTTTTCAGATAGAAACCCTAAAAGTTATGAGCATATTCATCAGTTCAATCAGTCCTTTTGTTAACCTTTGTGAAGTCATCATGTTTTCCATTAGAATCCTTACCCAGTTCAGAAACTTGCATTTTCCCAAAAGTCCTTTCTATAAATATTTTTGAAGAGGAAGCATTTTTGTGAAACTAGGTTAGTGCTGTGACAATATTTTGAGATACTAACTAGAATTATGACTAGTAACATTTTACCCAAACCTATCAGAATTTTAGGAACACCATATAGTTTCTAGGAATTCTATATTAGTAACATTTACCATGCAATATAACCCGAGATGTATTACTCACTTGACAAAACTTCCAGTGTAATATTGTATACAGTTCAGTTCAGTCGATCATTTCTGCCCTACTGTTTTTGACACCATGGAGGGTAACACGCCAAGCCTCCCTGTCCATCACTTACTCTTGGAGGTTACCCAAACTCATGTCCATTGAGTCAGTGATGCCATCCAACCATCTCATCCACTGAGGTACACTTCTCCTCCTGCCCTCAACCTTTTCCAGAATTCATTTCAGTGCAGTTCCGTCGCTCAGTCGTGTCCGACTCTTTGTGATCCCATGAATCACAGCATGCCAGGCCTCCCTGTCCATCACCAACTCCCGGAGTTCACTCAAATTCACCTCCATTGAGTCGATGATGCCATCCAGCCATCTCATTCTCTGTCGTCCCCTTCTCCTCCCACCCCCAATCCCTCCCAGTATCAGAGTCTTTTCCAGTGAGTCAACTCTTCGCATGAGGTGGCCAAAGGATTGGAGTTTCAGCTTTAGCATCATTCCTTCCAATGAACACCCAGGATTGATCTCCTTTGGAATGGACTAGTTGGATCTCCTTGCAGTCCAAGGGACTCTCAAGAGTCTTCTCCAGCACCACGGTTCAAAAGCATCAATTCTTCAGCGATCAGCTTTCTTCACATTAGGGTTTTTCAGATGAGCCAGTTCTTTGCATCAGGTGGCCAAAGTATTGGAGTTTAAGCTTCAACATCAGTCCTTCCAGTGAATGTTCACAACTTATTTCCATTAGGATGGACTGGTTAGGTGGAAGGACTCTCAAGAGTCTGCTCCAACATCACAGTTCAAAAGCATCAATTCTTCTGTGATCAGCTTACTCTATAGTCCAACTCTCACATCCATACATGAGTACTGGAAAAACCATAGTTTTGACTAGATGGATCTTTGTTGGCAAAGTAAGATCGATGCTTTGTGATAAGCTATCTAGATTGGTCATAACTTTTCCTCCAAGGAGCAAGCTTCTTTTAATGTCATGGCTGCAGTCACCATCTGTAGTGATTTTGGAGCCCCCAAAAATAAAGTTTGTCACTATTTCCATTCTTTCCACATCTATTTGCCAAGAAGTAATGGGACCAGATGACGTGATCTTAGTTTACTGAATGTTGAGCTTTAAGCCAACTTTTTCACTCTCCTCTTTCACTTTCATCAAGAGGCTCTTTTGTTCTTCCTCACTTTCTGCCATAAGGGTGATGTCATATGCATATCTTAGGTTATTAATATTTCTCCCGGCAATCTTGATTCCAGCTTGTGCTTCATCCAGCCCAGCGTTTCTCATGATGTACACTGTATATGTTCAATAAGCAGAGTGACAGTATACAGCTTTGACGTACTCCTTTCCCGATTTGGAACCACTCTGTTGTTCCATGTCCATTTCTAACTGTTGCTTCTTGACCTGAATACACATTTCTCAAGAGGCAGGTCAGGTGGTCTGGTATTGCCATCTCTTAAGAATTTCCACACACTTTGTAGTGATCCACACAGTTAAAGGCTTTGGCATAGTTAATAAAGCAGATGTTTTTCTGGAACTCTTTTGCTTTTTCGATGATCCAACGGATAGTGGCTATTTGATCTCTCGTTCCTCTGCCTTTTCTAATTCCAGCTTCAACATCTGGAAGTTCATGGTTCATGTACTGTTGAAGCCTGGTTTGGAGAATTTTCAGAACTACTTTCCTTGCATGTGAGATGAGTGCAATTGTGCGGTAGTTTGAGCATTCTCTGGCATTGCCTTTCTTTGGGATTGGAATGAACATTGAACTTTTCCAGTCCTGTGGCCACTGCTGAGTTTTCCAGATTTGCTGGCATATTGAGTATAGCACTTTCATAGCATCATCTTTTAGGAGTTGAAATAGCTCAACTAGGATTTCATCACCTATACTAGCTTTGCTCATAGTGATGCTTCCTAAGGCCCACTTGACTTTTCATTCCAGGATGTCCGGCTCTAGATGAGTGATTACACCATCATGAATATCTGGGTCATGAATATCTTTCTTGTATAGTTCTTCTGTGTATTCTTGCCATCTCTTCTTAATATCTTCTGTTTCTGTTAGGTCCATATACCATTTCTTTCCTTTCTCGAGCCCATCTTTGCATGAAATTTTCCCTTGGTATCTCTAATTTTCTTGATGAGATCTCTAGCCTTTCCTATTCTATTGTTTTCCTCTGTTTCTTTACATTGATCTCTGAGGAAGGCTTTTTTATCTCTCCTTGCTATTCTTTGGAACTCTGCATTCCAGATGCTTATATCTTTCCTTTTCTCCTTTGCTTTTTGCTTCTCTGCTTTTCACAGCAATTTGTAAGGCCTCCTCAGGCAACCATTTTCTCTTTTTGCACTTCTTTTTCTTGGGAATGGTCTTGATCCCTGTCTCATGTACAATGTCACGAACCTGTGTCCAAAGTTCCTCAGGCATTCTGTCAGATCTAATCCCTTGAATCTATTTGTCACTTCCAGTGTGTAATCTTAACAGATTTGATTTAAATCATACCTGAATGCTCTATTGGTTTTCCCTACTTTCTTCAATTTAAGTGTGCATTTGGCAATAAGTAGTTCATAATCTGAGCCACAGTCAGCTCCCAGTCTTGTTTTTGCTGACTGTATAGAGCTTCTCCATCTTTGACTGCAAAGAATATGATCAATCTGATTTCAGTATTGACCATCTGGTGATGTCAGTGTGTATAGTCTTCTCTTGTGTTGTTGGAAGAGGGTGTTTGCTATGACCAGTGTGTTCTCTTGGCAAAACTCTATTAGCCTTTGCCCTGTTTCATTCTGTACTCCAAGGCCAAATACTCTAGGTATTTCTTGACTTCGTACTTTTGCATTCCAGTCCCCTATAATGAAAAGGACATCTTTTTTTGCGTGTTTGTTTTACAAGGTCTTGTAGGTCTTCATAGAACCATTCAACTTCAGTTTCCTCAGCATCACTGGTCGGGGCATAGATTTGGATTACTGTAATATTGAATGGTTTGCCTTGGAAACAAACAGAGATCATTCCGTCATTTTTGAGACTGACTCCAAGTATTGCATTTCAGGCTCCTTTGTTGACTATGATGGCTACTCCATTTCTTCTAAGGGATTCTTGCCTACAGTGATAGATATAATGGTCATCTGAGTTAAATTCACCCATTCCAGTCCATTTTAGTTTGCTGATTTCTAAAATGTCGATGTTCACTCTTGCCATCTCCTGTTTGTCCATTTCCAACTTGCCTTGATTCATGGACCTAACATTCCAGGTTCCTATGCAGTATTGCTCTTTATAGCATCAGACTTTAATTCCATCACCAGTCACATCCACAACTGGGTGTCGTTTTTGCTTTGGCTCTGTCTCTTCATTCTTTCTGGAGTTATTTCTACACTGAGCTCCAGTAGCTTGTTGGGCACCTACCGACCTGGGGAGTTCATCTTTCAGTATCGTATCTCTTTGCCTTTTCCTACTGTTCATGGGGTTCTCAAGGCAATTGCTATTCCCTTTTGCAGTGGATGACGTTTTGTCAGAACTCTCCAAAGTGACCCGTCCGTCTTGGGTGGCCTTACATAATATTGTGCAAAGTTTCATTGAGTTAGACAATGCTATTTCCCTGTGATCAGATTGGTTAGTTTTCTGTGATTGTGGTGTTCATTCCATCTACCCTCTCATGGAGAAGGATGAGGTTTATGAAAGTTTCCTGATGGGAGAGACTGACTGAGGGGAAAACTGGGACTTTTTCTGATGAGCGGGGACATGCTCAGTAAATCTTTAATCCAATTTTCTATTGATAGTTGGGGCTGTGTTCCCTCCCTGTTAAGGCCAAACTTTGGTGGATGTAATGAAGATACTGGCAATCTCCTTCAAAAGTCCCAGGCAGGCACTGCTGTACTCAGTGCCCCCAAGCATGCAGAAGGCCATGGCCGACCCATGCTTCCACTGGAGACTCCTGGACACTCCCGGGCAAGTCTGGGTCAGTCTCTTGTGGGGCCACTGCTCCTTTCTCCTGGGTCCTGGTGCACACAAGGTTTTGTTTGTGTCCTCTAAGAGTCTGTTTCACCAGTCCTGTGTAAGTTCTGATTGCTCTATGGTGGGGTTAATGATGACCTCCTGCAAAAGGGCTTATGCCATACCCAGGTCTACTGCACCCAGAGCCCCTGCCCTTGCAGTAGTCCACTGCTGACCTGTACCTCCGCAGAAGACACTTAAACAGTTCTGTCTGTCTCTGTGTGGTCTCTGGGTCCTGGTGCACACAAGGTTTGTTTGAGCCCTCTGAGTGTCTCTGACAGGTATGGGGTTTGATTCAATTCTAAACGTGATTTTGCCCCTCCTACTGTCTTGTTGGAGCTTCTGCTTTACTCTTGGTGGTGAGGTATTTCCTCAAAGTTGCTTCAGCACTGTGCAGCTGCTGCACCAGCACTGCACAGAAAATTTTGTATACAAAATGAACATAATTAGTGTAATGTCTCTCTTTGGGATATTTCAAGGACCCTCTGAAGCATACTAAAGTTAGCTAGAAATCAAGTTCTTCATTATAATGATTTATGAAGCTGTGTTAACAAATATCAAAAAGATTTAGAACACTCAGATAGGATTATAGGTCATTTTGAAACAATAGCTACTCACTTAGCCAAAGTTATGATAAAGAATTTCAGAACAGATAATTTAAGAGATAAAGAAACTTAAATCTATTATCAAATGCAGTTTAATATCTGAAGAAAAGGTGTCCTCTTAACAGAGAGAAAATTTAAATCAAGATTTTTCACCAGCTTACTTTACTTAAAAGGTAAACTTAATTAACTTTATTTTAAACTTAGTCCTAACAATGTACAAAATTCTTTCCTCATGGCTCACTTTTTATAAACCTTATCAATTTCTGTAACCATTACTCTGTTCTTTCATTTTAAAAATCCACCTTTAAGTCAGGCTTACTTTCTTTTCCCTTCACAAAATACAATTCCATTCCTCATACCTTCTTTACTAAAAACACATTTCCTACTTTCCTTAAGAAACCAAGAACTGTCTTTTATTAGCATTTTATAGATTTGTGAGCATAAATAAGAGTGATAATTTCTAAAACAAAACAAAAATTTGCTTTCTTATAGAGAACATCTCAGGATGGCACCAAACACTATTCATTAATAGTCCAAAATCTCTAGTTTCTCTGTAAGAGGAAGTTAGTGTTCAGTACTGAATGTTTCAGAATCTTATTTTATTTGGAAATGATCTAGCTGTTCAATAGACTTCCAACACTTAGTTAGCACAAACCTTAGAAATTCAATTTACCCCAATCTGGAGAGACTATTTTAGACAGACATTCCTAAAGCATAATTATTCTTAATAGAGTTTATCTAAAGCTCATATCCCATTTACATTTTTTAGAAGTTTCTTCATTCTAGGTAATTTCCTTGTTGACAAAGTTGCAACAGATATGATACTATTTAACTTCTATTAAAACTAGGTACAATGAAAATATTCTACTTAATGTTAATTACTCTAAGACATGTCTATATTAGTTAGCTCAACAAACAACCATTAATATAAAATATTTAATACTGAATATTTCCCAGTTCACATGAACCTGAAATTCATTTAGGTTAATTTATCTTCTATTTAGAATTATTTGGTTTGTAAGTACTTACTTTTTTTAAAAGACCAATTAGATTAGAGCTCGTTTACAAACTGATCTCAGCAATCAGCAATATTATCCAAAAAAACAAAGACACACACTGAGACTACATATATCCAAATAGACATAACAAGAGATCCTATAACTTTGTTTTTCAAATTTAGTTATGAATCAGGATATCACAATATGAAACTTAGTGCTGCTGCTGCTAAGTTGCTTCAGTTGTGTCCGACTCTTCGCAACCCTGTGGACTGCAGGCTACCAGGCTCCTGTGTCCATGGGATTTTCCAGGCAAGAGTATTGGAGTGGGTGCCTTGGTCTTGTCCATGAAACTCACTAGTTGTAAACAAATGGTTGGAATAAGATTTTAAAAGGTTTTGTTCCTCCCTTTTTTTTTCCTTTTGGTTTCAGGAATTAGCGATGGTCTAGATAAGTAAGTGATCCAGAGAGCTCTGGTCTAAAGGTATAGGAACTTTCTCTGGAGTTTAAAGAATATTGTGACAACATTGTCAAAAATCGTATTTTTCTGTGGTCATAGTTTTATAGCCAGAATTTAGACCAGATAGTGTTCAAATTGGCCCTGATTACAAGGGCAGATTGATCCCAGCAGGAACTGTCCTTCTGGGGAAGTGAGGGTCTCAATTTGATCAGCCATGGGCTGTGTATTATAGGAGAAAGTCTTGGACATAACTTCAGTCCATTTTCCTATGTCAATAAAGATCTACTACTTTTAGCCAATTTTCTTGTCATTGAATAAAAGCTATAGATTGACCAGTAAAAAAAAAAATAATAATTTCCCCCCAAGGGATTCCCAGGTGGAGTGTGGAACCTTCGAGAGAGCAATTCCAATATTAGCTCGAGCAGTTTGTACCAGATGTCTGTGCGCTCAAACCAAACTAACAATGCCAAACTGAACCAGAACTTCACCGGACAGGAGTCACACTCCAAATGAAACAAAAGGCAAAGAGATGCCCAGAAATCAAAAGCCAAGAGGCAAGAGTGCCCCCAAAAGATGATAAAGTGATGCCCAGAAATCAAAAGCCAAGTGGCATAAATGCCTAACGTGACTTCCCAGTTCCACTAGACCTGCAACCTGGCAGAGTCAGTGTTAGAAGCCTTTTTAGTTCTGATGTCAGTTCAGTTCGGTTCAGTCACTCAGTCGTGTCCGACTCTCCACGACCCCATGAATCACAGCACGCCAGGCCTCCCTGTCAATCACCAACTCCCGGAGTTCACTCAAAATCATGTCCACAGAGTCAGTGATGCCATCCAGCCATCTCATTCTCTGCCGTCCCCTTCTCCTCCCGCCCCCAACCTTTCCCAGCATCAGAGTCTTTTCCAGTGATTCAATTCGTCGCATGAGGTGGCCAAAGTATTGGAGTTTCAGCTTTAGCATCAGTCCTTCCAATGAACACCCAGGATTGATCTCCTTTAGAATGGACTTGTTGGATCTCTTTGTAGTTTCAAGCAATTTCTTGTTGGCTCCCTGCGAAGAAGTTACTCTATCATTTCCTCTTTTAGAAGCTTCTAGATACCAGTCAAGGGAAGCATGATCAGCCTTTTCTAATTGTGAATGCAAAAATACCAATTTTGAAATATCAAAAAGAACCCCAATTTGGCCATTTTAGGTTGAGATCTCTTTCAGTATAATTTCTTCAATTAACTAGGTACTTGCAAGTATGAGCTCTGTACGTATTGTACATAAATCTGGCTGGAGTGTTAGTCAGAGGCTGGCTTTCTGACACCCCCTTGTTTCTGTTTTTGAGAGTTTCTGTTTCCCATTTTAAGTTGAATTTGTCAGGGATAAAAATCACTAGTGAACTTCTGTAGTGGGCCCGTGTGCTGCTTGTGAGCTTAACTCCTCCAGGAGTCACCCCAGAGTCATTTTAGCTTGTCTTACATGTCTCTGATTCTGCCTCCAGCAATCTAAGACCACCATGGCTGCTCAGGTCACTAAATGGGCAGTTCTTCTGTGCAACCCTGGGATGAACAAGTATTTTAATTAATGAGACCACTGCACGGTATGAGGACTAGGCCTCCACCACTCCTGTAAATTTTTCAGTCACCTGTGAAGACCAAAACCGGCCAGGAGGATTCTTGTCCTTTTTCTTTGGACCAAAGCTCTTCCATATTCTCCTCACTTTTATCCTGACAAATTCTATAATGGCAGTTGAATTGAGGACAAATGTCAGATCAGCCTCTTACTTAACCACTCAGTCAAGACCATTCAGTCTACTACAATGGAGTGACCTCAGCATCTTTCAGCCGAACCCTGGGTATTCCTCAACATTTTTCCCCCAATCGAGCCCCCCTACCCAGTACCTTTCCACTGGGTGGGTAATTCCCCTGGTGTCTTTCAACCAGCCCCTCACCCAGTATCTTTTGCCTTGGTGGGAATTTCTCAGTATCTTTCAACCGAGCCCCACTCAGTATTTAGACAATGAGTGGGTATGCCCTGGATGTTTCATCCCCCCCCCCCCCCACCATATCTTTCCTACTAGGATGGGACAGGTAACCTGCTACATCCCCAAATAAAACTCAGAATCTCAACCAATGTGGGAAATTCGAGAACCAGGAGAGACTTACTCAAATTGGTTTCCACTCCCCAAGGAGGCAGATGGGCACAAGGGGCCACTGCTGGTACCAGAGTTCCATTTTCTCAGAGTCCAGTCGAAGTTAGGAAGTCCACTCTGGGTCCCTTCGTGATTACCATAACTGTCAACTAAAAAAGATACGCAACTTGGGATTTGCAAGTTAAATTTTATTTCGGGCAAAATGAGGACTGCAGCCCAGGAGGCAGGATCTCATATAGCTCTGAGAGACTGCTCCAAAGCGGAAGTGGGGGAAGGTCAATATATAAGGTTTTGGTGAAGAGGGAGTTCAATACCATGAAGCACTCATTTTACAAAAGGTTTTTTGTTAGTCATGAGGATCTCCTATCACCATGAAGGGATTTAGTGCTTCTCTAGAAATGAGGAGATGCAAAGATTGAGATCATAAAATCTGTTCCTAAGAGCATCCAACTGTCTAAAGACCTGTCTCACAAGATTCCCTGGAGCACAGAGTGCCTCACTCCACCTTGAATTCCCTCAGGGGTTATTGAAGGCCAACAGTTATAGCAGCATGGGGTTCAATCTCCATAGCAAATGGCAAATGCCTTTGTTGTTCAGTCATTGGCAATGCTCTTGTTAAGTGTCAATTTGTAGTTGGCGCTAGTGGTAAAGAACCCGCCTGTCAATGCAGGAAACATAAGAAATGCAGGTTTGATCCCTGGGTTGGGACGATCCTCTGGAAAAGGCCATGGAAACCCACTCCAGTACTATAGCCTGGAAAATCCCATGGATGGAGAAGCCTGGTAGGCTATAGTCCATGGGGTCGCAAAGAGTCTGATATGACTGAGTGACTTCACTATGTTAATTTAGATCCACAGACTTAAACATCAGATATCAACTTAATAGTGAATATTCCCAGTTCACTTGAACCTGAAAGTCATCTTGGCCAGTTTTCTTTAAATGTAAGTGCTTTTTGTTAAAATTAAATAGAGATCTTTATAAATCTGATTCTAATAATACCTTTCAGAAATAGAGATATCTCATATGTACCATGTGTACACAGACATAAACAAACTAGAGATCTCATGGCTTCACTAAAAGCTTAGATATGAACCAGATATTACAATATTGATATCAACTTAAACAGTTAAACAGTTGGAATAACTTAAAGTTACTTGCTCAGATGATTAAGGCTTATTATCTGTAAGGTTTGGCTGAGGGAACATACTCAGCAGTTTCAATTTAAAACGGCCACTTATTTTCCCCTTGATTTACCAGGTCTTGATTGATTAATTGGACTTAGTTTTAGCTCCTAGATGCCTGTATTCATATTCTGGTTTAGACATATGTGAGACAAAGGCCATTTTCCAAAGAACCTTTCTGCCATCTAAAGTCACTAAAATCAGAGGTAAGATTTTTAATCAAACTGAAATTTAATTTGCGAAGATCTAGGTTTTATAACTTTTAAAACTTTCATAACTTTTTTTTTTAGAGGCTTCCCAGGTGGCCCTAGTGGTAAAGAACCTACCTGCCAATGCAGGAGACTTAAAAGATGTGAATTCTATCCTTGGATTGGGAAGATCCCCTGGCAAAGGGCATGGCAATACACTACAGTATTCTTTTTGGAGAATCCCATGGACAGAGGAGCCTGGCAGGCTGCAGTCCATGGGGCCACAAAGAGTTGGACACGACTAAAGTGACTTCGCACAAATGCACATGTTTTATGACTTTAGAGTTTTAGTTTATCATTTCTTCAAAGGTTTGTATAAGGCAATTAACAAAGATCTCTCTGAGTTTATAAATTAAATCAATGCAAAATCACTATTAAAAAAAATTTATTAACTTTTATATGTTAGTTCTCAGTTTACTTACTTTGTATTACTTAGGTAACTGTTCGGAGAAGGCAATGGCAAGCCACTCCAGTACTCTTGCCTAGAAAATCCCATGGATGGAGGAGCCTGGTAGGCTGCAGTCCGTGGGGTCGCTAAGGGTCAGACACGACTGACTGACCTCACTTTCACTTTTCACTTTCACACATTGGAGAAGGAAATGGCAACCCACTCCAGCGTTCTTGCCTGGAGAATCCCAAGGACGGGGGAGCCTGGTGGGCTTCCGTCTATGGGGTCACACAGAGTCGGACACGACTGAAGTGACTTAGCAGCAGCAGCAGCAGCAGGTAACTGTTGGTTTCCTCGGTACGATTAGTTGCTTAGTGGCAATCTATATGCCTTGTTTATTCCACAATATAATTAAATAAGAGCTGTAACGACTTTATGTCAATGTTAGGAGCCCTAACATCTGAGTAGCCAGGATAGGCCTGAGACCTTGCTTAAGCCTAAGTTTTGATTTCCTGGAGAGAGGGTGGAGGCTAAGTCCACAGAAACTCCTCCCTGAGAAGATCCCGCCGGCGCCAAAAATTAAGAAACTCCTCCCTAGAAAAGTCCCGCCGGCACCAAAAGTCGAGCCAATCAGAGTAAAAAGGGAAATCCCCCAGAAAAACCCCTCGGGCGTATAAACTGGCCAATGAGCTTCCGTGCGTGCGTGAACTGGCCAATGAGCTTCTGCCAGCTTGATCTTTTGAACAGAAATAGGTGCTTATGTAACCTGAGATTATAAAAACCGCTGTGACCTGGGCTCGGGGCTCTTGTCCCACTCCACTGCGCTGGAGGAGGCGTGAGCCCTAGCTCGAGCTAGAAATAAACCCCATTCTTGCTTTTGCATTGCTGCGAGTGTCTTATTCTACCAGTATGGGGACCGGACTCAGGGCATAACAGTCAAGCCCCTTTAAATATACTAATTTATATACCTTTCTCTCAATTCTATCAACTTCTATAGCTTTAACTTTAGTTTTCATAAGGATCCAGTCAGCAGGCTTTGTTTGATCTTAGAAGAGAGTTTAGAAAGGTTTTTTGTTGTTGTTCCCTATTTTACCTACTTTAACATAAAGGCTCTGGGATCCCCAGAGCAGGGTAGAGCAAAGGAAGTCAGGCCCTTTGGCCTAACTGTCCCAAAATAATTGTTGGTCAGATATTTCAGTGTAAAATTTTCTAGCCCCTTAAATATATAACTTTAAACTGGGTAAACAGAACAGACTTTTTGGTTTTTAATGTTGGTGACCAGTAGGGGGATCTCTCTTGGCTCATTAACTTTAGGTAGTGCAGTAATATCAATTCATATTTTAATCACATAAATGTCTATTTCATTTATACCATCCTAAATACCACCCAAATAATGTTTTAAAATTTATTTTAGGTAACTCCTTTTAATTTTTTTTTAACGACATTGAAATAATAGCTATACTTTCACCTCCCCCCCTCAAGTTTTTTGTTGATATTCTTGATTGCTCTTATTAGCATCTGTAAGGCCCATTGAGGAGAAGGCTCAATGAAGCTTCCTAAACCAGTTTCTCATTCTAAAATAAAAAGTTCTTAGGTTAATTTGACTTTTGTTTTACATTTTCAAACAAAACAATTGTTTACAAAGAGAATGCTCTGGATTTAAGAACTTGCTAGTTTCTCTAATTTTCAAAGGGTCCCGTTTGGCACCCAATAAATTTTATCTCCATAGAGATGCAAATAATTAAGAATGCAAAAAGACCTCTTATAGGCCTAACACAAACAAACAATAGAACAACCTAGGAAGATCAGACAGAACATTTACATCTCAAAGACACAGAGAAATCTGAGCTTCCCCCTAAAATGACTTGCTTACGGTTTTCCCAAGCTGGCTTTTTAAGTTTTGACTACTTACACACTAAAGAGTCCCCTCAATATTTAGGGAGAGATTTAATTTCTCCAGTTAACTGGTACTTGCAAGCATGAGCTCTGTTCCTCCTGTCTGTCTAGAACAGAACCACCTCTGTATTTCTCAACAGAGCCCCAGCTATTTCTCCTTAACATCCGACTGAGCCTGCCTTGTCCAGTGCCTTTCCACTGGGTGGGTATTTTCTCAGTATCCTTCAGCTGAGCCCCACCTAGTATCTAGGTCCCAGGTGGGTATGTCCTGGTGGTCTCTCAGCTGGGCCCCCTATAGTTCTTCAACTGAGAGGTGGGCTGGTACCTGCTATACTCCACCAAATAAAAATTCAGGATCTCAACAAATATGGGAGATCCGAGGATCAGGATAGACTTCTCAAACCCATTCCGAACTCCCAAGGAAGTGGTCGGGCACAAGGGGCCTCTGCTGGTACCATGGCTCTGGTTCCTTGTAGAGTTCAGGTAGAGGAGAGATCTACTCTGGGTCCCTTCAAGTTGGTTGCCAAACCTGTCAATTCAAAAAATACTTACAACCTAAAAGTTGAGAGTTAGATTTTATTCAGTGCGAATGTTAAGACTTGAGCCCAGCAAAAGTATCTCAAGTGACCCTGAGAGAGCTGACTCTGAGGAGGCAGGGGAGGAGCCAGGCTATATACAAGTTTGCAGCAAGGGGCAGGCAATCTGAATATGAAAAATTACTGTTAATAAAGAGAAAGCTAAATCTCACACATGAAGAGTTTTAGTGATCTTCTATGTATGGAAAGATGCAAGCATGCAGGCTTGCTGAAATCATGTCTTTCATATGCGTCTAGCTATCTGGGGCCAATCCTGCTTTCTTTATTGTTCACAAACTAATTCCTCATTTACTCTAAGAGATGGTGAATGTGGCAGATGCCCTCCTCTCACACCCCCCACAGCTCCTCAGCAATTACCAGGGAGGAAGAACTTGATGGCTTCCAAATAGTTGAATTTGTTTCACTTGGGCTCAGATATTTGCATTTTGGAAAGGCTTGTCCACTGGTAGAGCCTAAAGCAGAGTAGTGCCCAAAGCAGTATTTCATTTCACAAATACTAGTGTGGGTCTTTTGCCTCTCCATGTAAATTTTAGAATCAATTTGTCAATATCCATAAAATAGCTTGCTAGAATTTTGATTGGGATTTCATTGAATCTATAGATCAATTTGGAAAGAATTGACATCCTCACAATATTGATTTTTTTCCTATCCATGAATATGGATTTAAATTTATTTAGTTCTTTTTTGATTCCTTTCATCAGAACTTTGTATTAATAGTTTTCCATATATAGATCTTGCATATATTTTATTAGATTTACACCTAAGTTTTTGCTTTGTTGGATGCTAATGTAAATGTTATTGTGTTTCAATTTCAAACTTCACTTGTTCATTGTTGATATATAGGAAAGCAAATGATTTTTGTATGCATGTATTAATCTTGTAAAATTGTTATAATTGCTTATTAGTTTCAGGATTTTTTGTCAATACTTAAGATTTTTTTTATGTAGATGATCATGTCATCAGCAAACATAGAAAGTTTTATATCTTCTTTCCCAATTTGTATATGTTTTATTTCCTTTTCTTGCTATGTTGCATTGACAAGGACATCTAGTTCAATATTGAAAAGGAGTAGAGAAGAGAGAGGACATCATTGCCTTGTTCGTGATCTTAGTGGGAGAGTATTAAGCTTCTCATCATTGCATATGTTAGCTATAAGTTTTTATAGATAGTCTCTATCAAACTGAGAAAGTTCTCCCCAATTTTTAATTTGCTGAGAGGTTTTATCATGAATGACAGATTTTGTTAAATGCTTTTCCTGCATCTATTTATATGACCATGTTATTTATCCTTTTTAATCAGTAGATATGGTAGATTATATTACTTGATTTTCAAATATTGAACCAGCCTTCTATACCTAGGGTAAGTCCCACTTAGTCACTGTGGGGTTTTTTATACCTTTTTTTTTTCTTATACTTTTTTATATTTGATTTGCTATGGAATGGGTGAATTTAACTCAGATGATCATTATATCTACTACTGTGGGCAGGAATCCCTTAGAAGAAATGGAGTAGCCATCTAATTAAGGCTGTGGTTTTACCAGTGGTCATGTATGGATGTGAGAGTTGGACTGTGAAGAAAGCTGATCGCTGAAGAATTCATGCTTTTGAACTGTGATGTTGGAGAAGACTCTTGAAAGTCCCTTGGACTGCAAGGAGATCCAACCAGTCCATTCTAAAGGAGATCAATCCTGGCTGTTCATTGGAAGGACTGATGCTGAAGCTGAAACTCCAATCCTTTGGCCAACTCATGTGAAGAGTTGACTCATTGGAAAAGACTCTGATGCTGGGAGGGATTGGGGGTAGGAGGAGAAGGAGACGACAGAGAATGAGATGGCTCGATGGCATCACCGACTCGATGGAGGTGAGTTTGAGTGAACTCTGGGAGTTGGTGATGGACAGGGAGGCCTGGCTTGCTGTGATTCATGGGGTCGCAAAGAGTAGGACACGACTGAACGACTGAACTGAATTGAACGTTTCGTTCAGGATATTTCCAACTTTGTTCATAATACATTGGTTTGTAGTACTCTTTTCTTGTAATGTCTTGTTTGGTTTTTACAGTAAGGTAAAACTGGCCTCAGGAAATGAGTTAGGAGTTATTCCCTATGCTTTTGTCCTCTGAAAAAGATTGTAGCTAATTGGCATAATTTCTTATTTAACTGTTTGGTACAATTCAATAGTAAATCTGTCTGGGTCTGATACTTTCTGTTTGGGAAGGTTATTATTTATTGGTTCAGTTTTATTAATGGATATAAGCTTAGTCTGATCATCTCTTTTTGTGTGAGTTTTGGCAGATTGTGACTTTCATGGTATTACTAAATTTCATCTAGGTTATCAGATTTGTGGGTATAGTCTTGTTTGAATTAATACTATCGTTTTTACGTCCATGGAATCTGTAGTTAGTCATTTCATTTCTGTTATTGGAATTTGTGTCTTATCTCTTTTCTTATCCTTGCTAAAGGCTTATTGATTTATTGATCTTTTCAAATTACCAATTTTTGGTTCTGTTAATTTTTTTCCATTGTTTTTCTGTTTTCAGTTTCATTGATTTCTGCTCTGATTCTTATTATTGCTTTTCTTTTGCTTGCTTTGGGGATTTAATTTGATTATTTTCTAGTGGAAACAGATGATTGATTTCAGACCTTCCTTCTTTTCTAATGTATATATTCAGTGCTATACTTTTTCTAAACACTGCTTTCACTGCATTCAACAAATTTTGGCAAATTGTATTTTTATCCAGTTGAAAATACTTTTAAATGTCAACTGAGCTATCTTCTCTGAATTATGTGTTATTTCGAAGTATTTTGTTTAATATTGATATATTTGGGGCTTTTCAAATTATATTTTTGTTAATGAGTTCTAGTTTAATTCCATTGTTATATGAGGGAAGACATTGTATGATTTGTCTTCTTTTAATTTGTTCATCTCTGTTTTATGACTCAGAATGTAGCTGATCTTAGTGTATATCCCATGTGAACTTGAGAAAAATGTATATTCTGCTGTTGTTGAATGAAGTAGTCTATAGATATCGATTATATCCAGTTGGTTGATGGTGTTGTTGAGTTCAGCTATGTACTTATGGATTTTCTATCCACTGGATCTGTCCAATTCTGAGAATGGTGTTGAGTTTTCAACTATGACAGTAGAGTCATTTATTTTTCCCAGTGGTTCTACGAGTTTGCACATTACATAGTTTGATGCTCTGCTGTTTATACACATTAAGGATTTTTATGTATTTTTAGATAACTTGATCTCTTTCTCACTATATAATGGCCTTTATCACTGGTGACTTTCCTTATTTTGAAGTCTACTTTGTCTGAAATTAATATAGCACTTCCTGCTTTCTTTTGATTCATTAGGATGAATACTTTTCTCCATTCATTTCCCTTTAATCTATATGTGTCTTTATATTTAAAGTGGGTTTATTGTAGACGACACATTTTGCATTATACTTTTTAATCAACTCTTATAGTAGTGTCATTTAATTTGTACATTTAGGCCGCTTATATTCAAAGTGTGTGTGTGTGTGTTAGTCTGTCAGTCATGTCTGACTCTTTGCGACCCCATGCACTGTAGCCCCTCAGGCTCCTCTGTCCATAGGATTCTCCAGGAAAGAATACTGGAATGGGTTACCATTCCCTTCTCCAGAATATCTTCCTGACCCAGGGATTGAATACTGGTCTCCTGCATTGCAGGCAGATTCTTTAACATGAGCTACAGGGAAGTCTTGACATTCAAAGTGATTATTGATAAATTTGGATTAATATCTACCATATTCATTATTAGGCTTCCCTAGTGGCTCAATGATAAAGAATCTGCCTGCAATGCAGTAGACATGTGCTCAATCCCTGGGTTGGGAAGACCCCTGGAGAAGGGAATGGCAACCCACTTCTGTATCTTTGCCTAGAGAATTCCATGGACAAAGGAGGCTGGCAGGCTATAATCCATGAAGTCACAAAGAGTTAGATATGACTGAGTGACTAATACTCAGATGCACTACTCTTTTCTATTTGTTGCCCTTATTCTTTGTTCCTAATTTTATCTTCCACATTTTTCCGTCTTTTGTTGTATTAACTGAGAATTTCATAGGATTCTATCTTCTCTCCTTTCTTAGTATATCATATATGCTTTTTTTTTTTTTAACTTCTTTGAAATATCTGGTCTGGTAATCACAATATCAGTGCCTTGTCTGGTTTTGGTGCTTGCTGGGGCTTCCTTCTGTACAATGTCATGAACCTCCGTCCAGAGTTCATCAGACACTCTATCTATCAGATCTAGTCTCTTAAATCTATTTCTCACTTCCACTGTATAAACATAAGGGATTTGATTTAGGTCATATCTGAATGGTCTAGTGGTTTTCCCTACTTCCTTAAATTTATGTCTGAATTTGGCAATAAGGAGTTCATGATCTGAGCCACAGCCAGCAACTGGTCTTGTTTTTGCTAACTGTATGGAGCTCCTCCATCTTTGGCTGCAAAGAATATAATCAATCTGATTTCGGTGTTGACCATCTGGTGATGTCCATGTGTAGAGTCTTCTCTTGTGTTGTTGGAAGAGGGTGTTTGCTACGACCAGTGCATTCTCTTGGCAAAACTCTATTAGCCTTTGTCCTGCTTCATTCTGTGCTCCAAGGCCAAATTTGCTGTTACTCCAGGTGTTTCTTGACTTCCTACTTTAGCATTCCATTCCCCTATAATGAAAAGGATAACTTTTTTGGGTGTTAGTTCTAAAAGGTTTTGTAGGTCTTCATAGAACCGTTCAACTTCGGCTTCTTCAGCGTTACTGGTTGGGGCATAGACCTGGATTACTGTAATATTGAATGGTTTGCCTTGGAAACGAACAGAAATCATTCCGTCGTTTTTAAGATTGCATCCAGGTACTGCATATCGTACTCTTTTGTTGACCATGATGGCTACTCCATTTCTTCTAAGGGATTCCTGCCCACATTAGTAGATATAATGGTCATCTGAGTTAAATTCACCCATTCCAGTCCATTTTAATTCACTGATTCCGAGAATGCCTATGTTCTCTCTTGCCATCTCCTGTTTGACTACTTCCAATTTGCCTTGATTCATGGACCTAACGTTCCAGGGTACTATGCAATATTGCTCTTTACAGCACCAGACCTTGCCTCTATCACCAGTCACATCCACAACTGGGTATTGGTTTTGCTTTTGCCCCATCCCTTCAATCCTTCTATAGTTATTTCTCCACTGATCTCAAGTAGCATACTGGGCACGTACCGACCTGTGTATAGGAGACAGGGACCAAGACGATCCCCATGGAAAAGAAATGCAAAAATGCAAAATGGCTGTCTGAAGAGGCCTTACAAATAGCTGTGAAAAGAAGAGAAGCAAAAAGCAAAGGAAAAAAGGAAAGTATAAGCATCTGAATGTAGAGTTCCAAAGAATAGGAAGGAGAGATAAGAAAGCCTTCCTCAGTGATCAATGCAAAGAAATAGAGGAAAAAACAACAGAATAGGAAAAACAAGAGATCTCTTCAAGAAAATCAGAGATACCAAGGGAACATTTCATGCAAAGATGGGCTCGATAAAGGACAGAAATGGTATGGACCTAACAGAAGCAGAAGATATTAAGAAGAGGTGGCAAGAATACACAGAAGAACTGTACAAAAAAGATCTTCACGACCAAGATAGTCATGATAACGTGATCACTGACCTAGAGCTGGACATCTTGGAATGTGAAGTCAAGTGGGCCTTAGAAAGCATGACTACGAACAAAGCTAGTGGAGGTGATGGAATTCCAAGTGATCTATTTCAAAACTTGAAAGATGATGCTGTGAAAGTGCTGCACTCAATATGCCAGCAAATTTGGAAAACTCAGCAATGGCCAAAGGACTGGAAAAGGTCAGTCTTCATTCCAATGCCAAAGAAAGGGAATGCCAAAGAATGCTCAAACTACCGCACAATTGCACTCATCTCACACGCTAGTAAAGTCATGCTAAAAATTCTCCAAGCCAGGCTTCAGCAATATGTGAACCATGAACTTTCAGATGTTCAAGCTGGTTTTAGAAAAGGCAGAGGCACCAGAGATCAAATTGCCAACATCCGCTGGATCATGGAGAAATCAAGAGAGTTCCAGAAAAACATCTATTTCTGCTTCATTGACTATGCCAAAGCCTTTGACTGTGTGGATTACAATAAACTGTGGAAAATTCTGAAAGAGATAAGATTACCAGACCACCAGACCTGCCTCTTGAGAAACCTGTATGCAGGTCAGGAAGCAACAATCAGAACTGTACATGGAACAACAGACTGGTTCCAAATAGGAAAAGGAGTACATCAAGGTTGTATATTGTCACCTTGCTTATTTAACTTCTATGCAGAGTACATCATGAGGAACGCTGGGGTGGAAGAAGCACAAGCTGGAATCAAGATTGCTGGGAGAAATATCAATAACATCAGATATGCAGATGACATTACCCTTATGGCAGAAAGTGTAGAGGAACTAAAATGCCTCTTGATGAAAGTGAAAGAGGAGAGTGAAAAGGTTGGCTTGAAGCTCAACATTCAGAAAACAAAGATCATGGCATCTGGTCCCATCACTTCATGGGAAATAGATGGGGAAACAGTGGAAACAGTGTCAGACTTTATTTTTTTGGGCTCCAAAATCACTGCAGATGCTAACTGCAGTCATGAAATTAAAAGATGCTTGCTCCTTGGAAGGAAAGTTATGACCAACCTGTATAGTATATTAAAAGCAGAGACATTACTTTGCCACAAAGATCTGTCTAGTCAAGGCTATGGTTTTTCCGGTGGTCATGTATGGATGTGAGAGTTGGACTGTGAAGAAAGCTGATCACCGAAGAATTGGTGCTTTTGAACTGTGGTGTTGCAGAAGACTCTTGAGAGTCCCTTGTACTGTAAGGAGATCCAACCAGCCCATTCCAAAGGAGATCAATCCTGGGTGTTCATTGGAGGGACTGATGCTAAAGCTAAAACTCCGATACTTTGGCCACCTCATGCGACGAGTTGACTCACTGGAAAAGACTCTGATGCTGGGAAATATTGGGGGCGGGAGGAGAAGGGGACGACAGAGAATGAGATGGCTGGATGGCATTACCGACTCTGGACATGAGTTTGATTGAACTCCGGGAGTTGGTGATGGACAGGGAGGCCTGGTGTGCTGTGATTCATGGGATCATGGAGAGTCGAATACGACTGAGCGACTGAACTGAACTGAACTGAACTGGGGCTTCCTTGGTGGTTCAAATGGTAAATAATATGGCTACCAATGCAGGAGAAGTGAGTTCAATTCCTGGATCAGGAAGATCCCCTGAATCTGAATACGGAAATCGGAAACCCACTCCAGTATTCTTGTTTAGAGATCCCATGGAGACAGTAGCCTGGTGGTTGAAAACCATCCATGGGGTCCATGGAGTTGTAAAGAGTCGGACACAGATGAGCAAGTAAAACTTTCACTGTCTCTTCAATATATTTTCTGCCTTTTGTGTATGCCTTGTAGGTTTTTACTGATGGTTGGCTATGAAGTACAGGCTGAAAAGAACTAATGTTTGGGGTAGATGAAGTTTCTGTAGCCCTTTTGTTAGGTCTTAGTCTTTCAGTTATCTAATGCCTCTGGACTGTGAACTACAGAAGTATTTCTGTTTTTTTCTCCCCCCTTAAGTGGGAGAGGATGGCTAGTGTGGGCTGGAATTGGGTATTTTCCTTCTTCAATGTAAGAGGCTAGAGCTAGCTAGAGTTGGGTGTTTCCTTTTCCCCAGGTTATTCAGTTCAGTTCAGTTCAGTCATTCGTGTCCGACTCTTTGCGACCCCATGAATTGTAGCACGCCAGGTCTACCTGTCCATCACCAACTCCCAGGGTTCACTCAAATTTGTATGCAACAAGTCGGTGATACCATCCAGCCATCTCATCCTCTGTCGTCCCCTTCCCCTCCTACCCCCAATCCCTCCCAGCATCAGAGTCTTCTCCAATGAGTCAACTCTTTGCATGTGGTGGCCAAAGTATTGGAGTTTCAGCTTTCGCATCAGTCCTTCCAATGAACACCCAGGATTGATCTCCCTTAGAATGGACTGGTTGGATCTCCTTGCAGTATAAGGGACTCTCAAGAGTCTTCTCCAACACCACAGTTCAAAAGCATCAATTCTTCAGCGCTGATCTTTCTTCACAGTCCAACTCTCATTTCCTTACATGACCACTGTAAAAACCATAGCTTTGACTAGATGGACCTTTGTTGACAAAGTAATGTCTCTGCTTTTTAATATGCTGTCTAGGTTGGTCATAAATTTCCTTCCAGGAAGTAAGCGTCTTTTAATTTCCTGGCTGCAATCAGCATCTGCAGTGATTTTGGAGCCCCCAAAAATAAAGTCTGACACTGTTTCCACTGTTTCCCCATCTATTTCCCATGAAGTGATGGGACCAGATGCCATGATCTTTGTTTTCTGAATGTTGAGCTTTAAGCCAACCTTTTCACTCTCCTCTTTCATGTTCATCAAGAAAATTTTTAGTTCCTCTTCATTTTCTGCCATAAGGGTGGTGTAATCTGCATATCTGAGGTTACTGATATTTTTCCTGGCAATCTTGATTCCAGCTTGTGCTTCTTACCGTTTACTAATTTTTGCATTTTAACAAGTTAGTTTTATGAATTTACATATCATAAAATATTAAGATAGACTAGGATCATCTTCTCAAGATGAATTCATCCATAATTTTAAAAGAAAATCAAATAGAAAATGCTAAAATTTTGCTTAGAAATTGTAATTGGGATAATATATTTTATAGGTCCTTGTATGTTTAGAATTGGCAAAGTTCTTCATGGAAATCTAGGGAGCATGGAGATATTGTAGTTTTCTTTGCATAGGTTCTGACAATACCCAAGCAGGTTAAGCTCTGGCTAACTAATTTCTCCTGAGGGCAGACCTTATTAAGAGGAACAGAGAGCTCTGAAATATTTAAGAATCGTTCCTTTTCCATTCCCACTGCTGAAAACCTGAGGGGATTTTTCTCAAGTATTTACTATGGGATCCACCGGAGCTCCTGGTGTTATATCTCACAATATTGTGGGATCCTCTGTGAGTGAATCCCAATGTTTTCTAAGCCACAGTGAAATATTTAACTCACATGTTATGTCTTAACATAGAGAAGAAATTATTAGTGTGTGTATGTTTATGTGTGTTTATGCAGGTGAACTTGTGTGTACCTCTTTTTCTTCTTCCTTCCTTTTTCATCTTTCCTCTCTCTGTTGTGTTGTTTCAGTGATGCTGCTGGTTGTTTTTAACCCTTCTCTTTCTCTTTGCCCAGCAAGTCATTTCTGGTCCCCCCTGTAGTCACTTCCCAATCAATATTACACACTCCAATCCCATTCTCCATTAAATTCCTGTTAAAAAATAGTTTACTGATTTTGTCTGCTGGCAGTCATATGTCATATTGCATGTTAGATGAATTTTTAGTTTGTCATTAACATTAAATTTATGCCAATGTATCTTTTGATGAGTACAATAAAAAGTTGAGTTCCAGAATTGAAAGATTTTTATTTAGTAAAAAATAAGAAAATAATTTTTAAACAGTTGAGGTAAACCCATGATCGCAGAACAATGAACTCAAAGAAAAGATTTTTTTCTTCTTCAAAGCTGGATGGTCCATATTACACTATGTGAGATGCAGGTTGATTGAATATAAATATGAAAGGTATAACTGAATAACCTCATGTATATATCACCACATGTATTTTGATAATCATCTGCTTCAGATTGCTCAGATTTCTTACACTGAATATCTGATTCAGATTCTCATCAGAGCTGTCCAGAAATTAAAGTGAATGCCAATTGTCAACGGTATTGGTAAATCAACATATACTAGTTGTCAACCCTAATATATTACTGTAATCAGCATCTGCAGTGATTTTGGAGCCCCAAAAAATGTGACTTCTATATTAGAGTTTTTTGTGAGTTCAAGTAAAACATCTTCATCTTGTAGAGCTAGAAATAAATTAGGCTTTAAATCAGTTAGCAAAGGAATTTAAAATTAAAATCACACTATTCTGCATAAGTTTATCTATTCCCCTTGCAAAAAATTTATCATGAAATACTGGGATTCTTTTTAACATAAACTTGATATTGTGCTCATCAGAATTCAATAGCTTAGATTCAGAAGTATATTTCTTATTCTCTTAGGTTTTATGCTATCATGTGTCTAATTGTTATACAGAGTATTGAGCACCACTGACAATTTCCAGCATATCCTCCCCCTAGTTTCAGTAGTGTAGAAAGTGACATACTTAGTTGTATATCACTTTTGTTATTTCCTATTTCAGTTAGATGGAATAGTAGAGCCATCACTTGGGTAGTTGGACATTTTAAGATTGTGTCCCACTGATAAACACCAAAGACTTATAATTGCATGTCCTACAGAAAACTAAGATCATGGCATCCTGTCCCATCACTTCATGGCAAACAGATGGGGAAACAGTGGAAACAGTGGCTGACTTTATTTTTTGGGGCTCCAAAATCACTGCAGATGGTGACTGCAGCCATGAAATTAAAAGACACTTACTCCTTGGAAAGAAGCTTATAACCAATCTAGACAGCATATTAAAAAGCAGAGGCACTACTTTGCCAACAAAGGTCCATCTAGTCAAGGCTATGGTTTCTCCAGTGGTCATGAATGGATGTGAGAGTTGGATTATAAAGAAAGCTGAGCGGTGAAGAATTGATGCTTTTGAACTGTGGTGTTGGAGAAGACTATTGAGAATCCCTTGGACTTTAAGGAGATCCAACCAGTCCATCCTAAAGGAGATCAGTCCTGGGTGTTCAGGACTGATTCTAAAGCTGAAACTCCAATACTTTGGCCACCTGATGTGAAGAACTGAGTCACTGGAAAAGACCCTGATGCTGGGAAAGATTGAGGGTGGGAGGAGAAGGGGAAGATGGAGGATAAGATGGTTGGATAGCATCACTGACTTAATGCACATGAGTTTGAGTGAACTCCGGGAGTTGGTGATGGACAGGGAGGACTGGCGTGCTGTAGTTCATGGGGTCACAAAGAGTCAGACACGACTGAGCGACTGAACTGAACTGAACTGAACTAATGCTTTATAGTGCTGTTAGGGGCTTAATTTAATGGAGCTTGCAAAATCAAATGAGTCTTGTGTTGATGCCTTAAGTACTTGAAAAGTAACTATCATCAATTTATAGTACCTTATTAACCAGATCTAGAAATCCCTCTGACTAGCAGAGAAGAGGTAAAATGGACATTACAAACATTTTATACAGTAAGGAAAGAAGGAAATCTTAAAATGTGTCTATTGATTAATTTCATAAAACTTGTAAGACAACTAACCTGTACTATTGTTCTGCAATATTACTGTATATTTGAAATCATTTACTTTCTCCTTTCTCAAATTCTATGTTACTACTGAGGCTTGAAGTAGTAAATCCATAAATCTATTTTAACTGAAGATGGAGCATCTTTAGTAAAACATTTACTAATATAATCTAAATTCCTTGGCCTGACATTCAAAACCGTCACAAATTATC
Source organism: Moschus berezovskii (assembly GCF_049115385.1). Classification (NCBI taxonomy): domain Eukaryota; kingdom Metazoa; phylum Chordata; class Mammalia; order Artiodactyla; family Moschidae; genus Moschus; species Moschus berezovskii. The sequence continues at coordinate 83,688,505 of NC_142488.1, read as the reverse complement.
CTTTACCAACCATCCCAGATTTTTTCATTTATTCTTTATATGAAACTTCCATTTTAATATAACTCGTTTACTCACTCCAGATATGCTTGTGAAATTTCATATTTGTACCTTTGTTTGTAACAATAACAACTACTGTTTATTAAGCATTTATCACATGCCATGCATGTACAAAGTGCTTTTCATGCATTATCACCCAATGCCCTAAGCCTTCATTTAAATATCATCTCCTCTGTAAAAGCAGACATAACTTATTCTGTATGCTTCTATAGCACTTTGCTCATGCATCAATCATGTATTTTTCACACTCCATTATAAATAAACTATTGTGAGTGGACTACTATCCCCTTGAGAGGAAGCTGCATGTTATATTTGAATTTGATGGCCCCTACCTAGTACCTAACAAAGAAAAGTAGGACAGACTAGGTGTTCAATCAACATATGTAGGAAAGTTATCATTAGTGAGCTACTGTGGATGATTGCTAAGGGAACATGAGCAATACCCAAAGAGTTTATATTATGGTAGAGAAAACAAGACAAATGCAAAATAACTATACTACTAGTCCATAAGTAGTAAAAGCCTTCAGAGATGGCAACCTATTTGACAAGATCAGAAAAGAAATACATGACTTCTGATTTGGTGTGGTTAGGACATAAAAACACTAGGAAATAGCTTAATGTTCATAAATTTTGAAGTTATTTTGGTCATCATTCAACAAACGTTTCCTGAGGGACTGCTGTGTGTCAGACACTGTGCTAGGCCCACTAGGGAATAAATATAAGGCATAGCTTTGCTTTCTCAGAATACAAAGTCTGGTGTGGGAGAAACATGTACAAAAGGACAATTAAAAAACAACATGGAAACAGAGAAAGAAGCACAGCATACTTTAACACCAAAGGGGTTTTTCTAAAAAAAAAAAAAAAAAAAAAACAGACACAGTAGTAGCAGGCATTTCGGTGTTAAGAAAGAATTTCTGAAGGAAGTAATGATTGAACTAAATGGAACATGGCTGGATTTGAGCAAGGCGTTAGTACTTAATGGCTGTATAACTTCAAAACCAGCTGAGGGATGTATGTGAGTACTAACAAATGGGGTGGTCAAAAAGTTTGTTTGGGTTTTTACAAAAGAAGTTACGGAAAACCCAGTTGAACTTTGGGTCAAAGGAATATAATTGCAGGATGCTTGTGAAAGTTAAAATGGGTAAAGCACATAAAGTAGGATGCACTTAGAAGATCCTGTTCAATAACAGTTATTTTCCTATCCTCTTTCCCTTTTGTGAACTAAAATATTGCCTGCCATATCAATAAACAAAGGATGTGCAGCCATCAAGTCACCACAGTATAGCTGCGCAGATGGTAAGCCCTGAGGGAACTCAGGAAGGAAACAAAGGGTGTCAGCCATCTAGCAGTCAACTGCTATAGCTAACCCCTAATGGTGTGCCCTGAGGAGACAGAATGAGAAAGCACAGGATGCTGGCCCCAGATAGCAGAGATAGCAAAGGAATGATCTCAGTGAGCCTTCTATCCATGGGATTCTTCAGGCCAGAATACTGGAGTGAGTACTCGTTCCCTTCTCCAGGGGAACTTCCCAACCCAGGGATTGAACCCAGGTCTCCCGCAATGCAGGTGGATTCTTTATGGTCTGAGCAACCAGGGAAGCTCTCAGTAAGCCCAGACTCTTGCATCTTCCTATATGTAGAAAAGTACTGAATTGCTTAAATTGAGATATTTGGTTTTATTTTATCAACAAGAATCTTTTGCTGTTCTTACTACCTAGACTTTTGTTGCAAAATCTCTAATATATACTGGCTCCCCACTTGCCTCTTTAGAACCATTTCTCAGAGTTAACAGAGACGCTGTGTTCCAGGATTGAAGTCCTCAGAACATCCACCAAATAAAACATAACTCTCAACTTTTAGACTGTGCTTTTTTTTTTTTTTTTCAGTCAACATTTTCTTCAGCTCCACTTTTTGCTTTCATATGTGCACATTTACATTTAGGTGCAGCAAGAATGCATCAGTCCTCTAAGCTGAAACATACACATGATAAATTTCCTGTTCAGTAAATCATGTACTTTGAAAAACCCTGTCAATGAAATCTTTAGCTATTCCTAGATTGAAATTATTTAAAAAGGAAATGTGTCAGCTGGTGTATAGAATCTACAAGTAGCATCTGAGTGACCACATTGTTGATTATTTTTGACTAGATATCTCCTCTTTTTTGTTCAATTCTTCAGAGACTCGTGGCTCCCTTGAATCATCTTACACTGTTATGACTGAATGAACCTCTGCGCAAAGTTCAAAGATTAATTGACCCCAGGGATGTGTAGTCTGTATGTAAATTGAAATTTTCTATTGGATTTCATTTCTAACAGAGCATGACTGTGATGCTAAGTGGAGTTGGTGTTAAAAGGTAGTAATCTTTTTTTACTGAGAAGATTCTGAAAAGGAAAATAAATAATCCCCTGGCCAAGCACTTGAACCAGTCAATTAGTGTTGAGGAAGAGATGTTGACCTCTTGTTATCTAACTACAAAACGGTAGACTGACAATATTCATTAGTGCTTTTCTTTGAAGAAAGCTGCAAAAACGCATTCTCACCCTGGACATAAGCAATAAAGTCTGAAGCCTCTGAATGCCCAGTGTTCATTGTTAGCTCTGTGAAATTGTGGTCACTGGGTCACCACAGCCCAGTTACCTGACAATTTAATTTGCAAGTCATTACCACCTGCAAATCAGTCACAAAGGATCATTCAAACTGAAATAATATAATGCAATTGAAATCTTAGCCTTTTTACTTCAGTTATTTATCATAAATGGCTTTGTTTTAAATTTTTGTTTGAAACTTAGCAGTATATTGATTAGTTTTCAAAAACTCATGAATCACGGTTCAACACAAAGTACCTTAAACTGAGGCAATCAGAAAATACAGCAGACCAATTGTAGCTTCAGTTCAGTTCAGTTCAGTCGCTCAGTCGTGTCCGACTCTCCGCGACCCCATGAATCACAGCACGCCAGGCCTCCCTGTCCATCACCAACTCCCGGAGTACACTCAAACTCATGTCCACAGAGTCGGTGATGCCATCCAGCCATCTCATTCTCCGTCGTCCCCTTCTCCTCCCGCCCCCAAACTTTCCCAGCATCAGAGTCTTTTCCAATGAGTCAACTCGTCGCATGAGGTGGCCAAAGTATTGGAGTTTCAGCTTTAGCATCAGTCCCTCCAATGAACATCCAGGATTGATCTCTTTAGAATGGACTGGTTGGATCTCCTTGCAGTATAAGGGACTCTCAAGAGTCTTCTCCAACACCACAGTTCAAAAGCATCGATTCTTCGGCGATCAGCTTTCTTCACAGTCCAACTCTCACATCCATACATGACCACGGGAAAAACCATAGCCTTGACTAGACGGACCTTGGTCGGCAAAGTAATGTCTCTGCTTTTTAATATACTATCAAGGTTGGTCATAACTTTCCTTCCAAGGAGCAAGCGTCTTTTAATTTCATGGCTGCAATCAGCATCTGCAGTGATTTTGGAGCCCAAAAAAACAAAGTCTGACACTGTTTCCACAGTTTTTCCATCTATTTCCCATGAAGTGATGGGACCAGATGCCATGATCTTTGTTTTCTGAATGTTGAGCTTCAAGCCAACCTTTTCACTCTCCTCTTTCACTTTCATCAAGAGGCTTTTGAGTTCCTCTTCACTTTCTGCCATAAGGGTAGTGTCATCTGCATATCTGAGGTTATTGATATTTCTCCCAGCAATCTTGACTCCAGCTTGTGCTTCTTCCAGCCCAGCGTTCCTCATGATGTACTCTGCATATAAGTTAAATAAGCAAGGTGACAATATACAACCTTGACGTACACCTTTTCCTATTTGGAACCAGTCTGTTGTTCCATGACCGGTTCTAACTGTTGCTTCCTGACCTGCATACAGGTTTCTCAAGAGGCAGGTCAGGTGGTCTGGGATTCCCATCTCTTTCAGAATGTTCCACAGTTTATTGTGATCCACACAGTCAAAGGCTTTGGCATAGTCAATGAAGCAGAAATGGATGTTTTTTTGAAACTCTCTTGCTTTCTCCATGATCCAGCGGATGTTGGCAATTTGATCTCTGGTGCCTCTGCCTTTTCTAAAACCTGCTTGAACATCTGGGAGTTCACGGTTTACATACTGCTGAAGCCTGGCTTGGAGAATTTTGAGCATGACTTTACTAGCGTGTGAGATGAGTGCAATTGTGCGGTAGTTTGAGCATTCTTTGGCATTGCCTTTCTTTGGGATTGGAATGAAGACTGACCTCTTCCAGTCCTGTGGCCACTGCTGAGTTTTCCAAATCTGCTGGCATATTGAGTGCAGCACTTTCACAGCATCATCTTTCAAGACTTGAAATAGCTCAACTGGAATTCCATCACCTCCACTAGCTTTGTTCGTCGTGATGCTTTCTAAGGCCCACTTGACTTCACATTCCAAGATGTCTGGCTCTAGGTCAGTGATCACATTATCGTGACTGTCTTGGTCGTGAAGATCTTTTTTGTACAGTTCTTCTGTGTATTCCTGCCACCTCTTCTTAATATCTTCTGCTTCTGTTAGGTCCATACCATTTCTGTCCTTTATCGAGCCCATCTTTGCATGAAATGTTCCCTTGGAATCTCTAATTTTCTTGAAGAGGTCTCTTGTTTTTCCTATTCTGTTGTTTTCCTCTATTTCTTTGCATTGATCACTGAGGAAGGCTTTCTTATCTCTCCTTGCTATTCTTTGGAACTCTGCATTCAGATGCTTATATCTTTCCTTTTCTCCTTTGCTTTTCGCCTCTCTTCTTTTTACAGCTATTTGTAAGGCCTCCTCAGACAGCCATTTCGCTCTTTTGCATTTCTTTTCCATGGGGATGGTCTTGGTTCCTGTCTCCTGTACAATGTCACGAACCTCCGCCCAGAGTTCATCAGGCACTCTGTCAATCAGATCTAGTCCCTTAAATCTATTTCTCACTTCCACTGCATAATCATAAGGGATTTGATTGAGGTCATATCTGAATGGTCTAGTGGTTTTCCCGACTTTCTTCAATTTAAGTCTGAACTTCGCAATAAGGAGTTCATGATCTGAGCCACAGTCAGCTCCTGGTCTTGTTTTCGCTAACTGTATACAGCTTCTCCATCTTTGGTTGCAAAGAATATAATCAATCTGATTTCGGTGTTGACCATCTGGTGATGTCCATGTGTAGAGTCTTCTCTTGTGTTGTTGGAAGTGGGTGTTTGCTATGACCAGTGCATTCTCTTGACAAAACTCTATTAGCCTTTGCCCTGCTTCATTCCGTGCTCCAAGGCCAAATTTGCCAGTTACTCCAGGTGTTTCTTGACTTCCTACTTTTGCATTCCAGTCCCCTAGAATGAAAAGGACGTCTTTTTTGGGTGTTAGTTCTAAAAGGTCTTGTAGGTCTTCATAGAACCGATTAACTTCGGCTTCTTCAGCATTACTGGTTGGGGCATAGGCCTGGATTACTGTAATATTGAATGGTTTGCTTAGCTGCATATATTATAGGCATTAATGGTATAAAAATTCTTGTCTTTATCTAAATGTTTCTGATTTTTCCCAAGACAAATGGCTTGTGCCTGTGATACTCAAAGATGAAAACATAGAAAAAAGTTAAAGGCTAGACTTCGGTGGTCTGAGTGGAAGCTTTGGCAAATGAGCAGAGTAATGAGTCTGTGTTTGGTCCACAATAAATAAACATATTCTCTGGACTAGTTTATTTATTTATTTTATTTTTTAAGTATAAATTTATTTATTTTAATTGGAAGCTAATTACCTTACAATACTGTAGTGGTTTTGCCATACATTGACATGGATCTGCCATGGGTGTACATGTGTTCCCTATCCTGAAACCCCCTCTCACCTCCCTCCCTTTCCTATCCCTGTGGGTCATCCCAGTGCACCAGCCCCGAGCACCATGTCTCATGAATCGTACCTGGACTGGTGATCCGTTTCACATATGATAATATACACATTTCAGTGCCATTCTCCCAAATCATCCCACCCTTGCCCTCTCCCACAGAGTCCTTTTAAAAAGACTGTTCTATACATCAGTGTCTCTTTTGCTGTCTCACATATAGGGTTATCATTACTACCTTTCTAAATTCCATATATATGTGTTAATGCATTGTATTAGTGTTTTTCTTTCTGGCTTACTTCACTCTGTATAATAGGCTCCAGTTTCATCCACCTCATTAGAACTGATTTAAGTGAATCAGCCATTCTTTTAATGGCTGATTAAAGCCATTCTTTTTAATGGCTGAATAATATTCCATTGTGTATATGTACCACAGCTTTCTTTCCATTCGTCTGCAGATGGACATCTAGGTTGCTATTATGTCCTGGCTATTATAAACAGTGCTGTGATCAACATTGGGGTACATATGTCTCCTTCAATTTTGGTTTCCTTGGTGTGTATACCCAGCAGTGGGATTTCTGGGCCATATGGCAGTTCTATTTACGTTTTTTAAAGGAATCTCCACACTGTTCTCCATAGTGGCTGTACTAGTTTGCATTCCCACCAACAGTGTATGAGGGTTCCCTTTTCTTCATGCCCTCTCCAGCATTTATTACTTGTAGACTTTTGGATAGCAGCCATTCTGACTGGTGTGAAATGGTACCTCACTGTGGCTTTGATTTACATTTCTCTGATTATGAGTGATGTTGAGCATCTTTTCATGTGTTTGTTAGCCATCTGTATGTTTTCTTTGGAGAAATGTCTGTTTATTTCTTTGGTCCATTTTTTGATTGGGCCGTTTGTTTTTCTGGAATTGAGCTGCAGGAGTTGCTTGTATATTTTTTAGATTAATCCTTTGTCAGTTGCTTCATTTGCTATCATTTCCTAGCATTCTGAAGGCTGTCTTTTCAGCTTGCTTATAGTTTCCTTCGTTGTGCAAAAGCTTTCAAGTTTAATTAGGTCCCATTTGTCTATTTTTGCTTTTATTTCCAATATTCTGACATGAGTCATAGAGGATCCAGCCATGATTTGGAGATTGTTTTGCCTATGTTTTCCTCTAGGAGTTTTATGACTTCTGATCTTACATTTAGATATTTAATCCATTTTGAGTTTATTTGTGTGTATGGTGTTAGGAAGTGTTCTAGTTTCATCCTTTTACAAGTGGTTGACCAGTTTTCCCAGCACCACTTGTTAAAGAGATTGTCTTTTCTCCATTGTACATTCTTGCCTCCTTTGTCAAAGATATGGTGTCCATAGGTGTGTGGATTTATCTCTGGGCTTTCTATTTTGTTCCATTGGTCTATATTTCTGTCTTTGTGCTAGTACCATACTGTCTTGATGACTGTGGCTTTGTAGTAGAGCCTGAAGTCAGGCAGGTTGATTCCTGCAATTCCATTCTTCTTTCTCAAGATTGCTTTGGCTATTCAAGGTTTTTTTGTATTTCCATACAAATTATGAAATTATTTTTTCTAGTTCTCTGAAAAACACCGTTGGTAGCTTGATAAGGATTGTATTGAATCTATACACTGCTTTGGATAGTATACTCATTTTCACTATATTGATTCTTCTGATCCATGAACATGGTCTATTTCTCCATCTATTTGTGTCCTCTTTGATTTCTTTAATCAGTGCTTTATAGTTTTCTATATATAGGTCTTTTGTTTCTTTAGGTAGATATATACCTAAGTATTTTATTATTTTCGTTGCAGTGTTGAATGGAATTGTTTCCTTAATTTCTCTTTCTGTTTTCTCATTGTTAGTGTATAGGAATGCAAGGGAGTTCTATGTGTTAATTTTATATCCTGCAACTTTACTATATTCATTGATTAGCTCTAGTAATTTTCTGGTGGAATCTTTAGGGTTTTCTATGTAGAGGATCATGTCATCTGCAAACAGTGAGAGTTTTGCTTCTTCTTTACCAATCTGGATTACATTTATTTCTTTTTCTGCTCTTCTGGACTTGCTTAGAAGTGAAAATTTTTATCATCATAACAATGATAATATATACCTTATTTTTCCTTTGCTGTGAATTCTGATTGAAAGTTAGATTATTTTATATGAGAACAGACTAATATCCAAAAACTTAATTTGAGTGTTAATGCCAGTTCCTTAAATGGTACTCATAATGATTCCAATGAATATTCAATTAGATCCACATAGGAGTAAGTGTAATCCACAAAAAATAAACGTGTATGTGCTACTATTCTTGAAATACATTCCTATTTGTATGTCTAATTCCTTTTAATCCATAACCATAAAAAGCATCCTGACTCCTTTGGAGACAGAAGAGAGTGATGTTGTACTCCTGTTTTCTAAAATGTGCTAAAACCAAGGTGGTGTTGCTTTTCTACTTGTATTCTCTGTTTACTTGGGAAAATATTCCTTAGTTGATCTTATGACATTTTTCTCCAATCATTGGAATACAGTACAGTTCTCATTAAGTCAACAGCTAGAGTTAACTATAGAGATTCCCTTTTAACCTGAGAGTACAGTACCATGGGGTCTGTGGTTCTTCAGCAAGCGTTTATTTTTTGCCTTCAGGGCCAGCCAAACCCCCTCTTTCTCTCCTTGAATTTTTAAAATTCCTACTACAGCAATAAGTTATCTCAACTAGCAGTACGTTATTAATCTTTGAAACATACAGTTATCTCTGTATTATATTTTTCTCTCTGACTCTGGTATTAGTCATTATGTTCTGATAGTGTTAATTGTCTTTTGTGTCCTGGGTCATATTAAATTCCTTAGCTGTTGTTGTGGGCTTCCCTGGTAGCTCAGCTGGTAAAGAATCTGCCTTCAATACAGGAGACTCCAGGTAAATTCCTGGATCTGGAAGATCCCCTAGAGAAAGGATTGGCTACCCACTCCAGTATTCATGGCTTTCCATTATGGCTCAGCTGGTAAAGAATCTTCCTACAATGTGGTAGACCTGGGTCCGATCCCTGGCTTGGGAAGATCCCTTGGAGGAGGGCATGGTAACCCATTCCAGTAATCTTGCCTGGAGAATCCCCATGGACAGAGGGGCCTGGCGGGCTACAGTCCATAAGGTCACAAAGAGTCGAACAATACTGAGCAACTAAGCACAGCACAGATTTTGTAGCAGTTTTAAAACTACTACAATCAATCCTTTGACTGCCGTCTACAATGTCAGATTACACATTCTTCTAGGATGGTATTATTGAAATGTTTTCTTTATTCTTTTCAAGTTAGACATATTGATCTCAGATGGCCTCAGCCTGCAATGACTTGGAGCGGAGCTTGGGTTCCCAGCCAGAGACTGGGGCTGTCTCACAATGGTGAAAGCACCAGATCCTAGCCACTAGACCACTGGTCAGTGACAAGAGCCCTGGCCCTTTGGCTTTCCAGAAAAGAATTTCCACAAAGACAGAAAGTAGTGAAGCAACTAAGTATTTACTAGGAGAAGAAAGAGTACAATACATGTGGAAAGACCCACAGGCAGACTCAGAGGGAGAGTCTGAGTCGCCCCACATAGTAGTTTAAATCAATTATATGGGGTATTTTCTCTGGGTTTCCTTTGGTCAGTCACTTTGATTTGCCTGATGCATATTCCGTATTTGGTATATCTCAGGTTACTTCCATGTATGTGCAGGTATCTCTTAGCCAAGATGGATCCTACCAAAAAGGTGTCTGGGTAGAACATCCCCTAACGTGACTCCCCTTTGGCCTCCAAGAAGCCTTTTCTCTGCCTGTGTGGTCAGGGGGGTCTCCTAACTTTGGGAATGAGAAATATGTGGTCTATGCAAGGTCCAGCCTCCTCCCTTAATTGCACTGCTATCCTTATCCTGGAGTTTTGGTCAATAGAGAATGAATCTCCAATTACTTTACCCTGGGGAACTCGTGGGGCTTCCCTCACCTGCCTCCTGCCTCAATATGGATTGGACCCTTGCTACTCAAAGTACAGTTGGCATAATCTGGTTTGTTAGCAGTTCAGAATCTGCATTTCAGAGTTTTCACAAATATATATTAAAATTTAAAAAGTACAGATGGATCAGTGTCTGGCATATAGTAGATGATAAAATAAATGCTTAATGGAATGAATGAATATAATAAAAATTACAAATGGGTGTTAGAAATTATACTATATTATTGGTTTTAATTTAACAACAAATAAATATTGGGATTTTTTTTTAAATCCAAACAAACTTTGAGCACTGAAATGTCAAAATAAATTATCAGAAAGAGGATTGATTTTTTCGGGAGACAGCTTTAATTTTGTATATGAAAACTGAATGAATTATAAATGTAGTCACAGATTTTAGATATGAGATAATGTGCCCAGCTCCAGTTTATAAATTATATTACCAAATGACATAGTTTTATTAACTTTTTTAAAAAAGTTATTAGCTTTTTTAAAAATGGCACAACTGTAGAATTAATAATTATAATAATAATAACATAATATAATAATAATTATAAGTAAGGTTTCTCTTTAAATGAAGCTATGATCATTTTGATATACCATGTTTTCTGCTCCAGTATGTGACCAAATATTGTCACTGCTTTTTCTGTTGTACTCTGTATCTACCTCCACATTCTGGCTCTGTCTTTTGTCCATAGGGATCAAAATGTATAGCATGACCTTATGAAACAGAAGTGGAAGAGGACAAGCTTTTTACAAATAAAGATTGATTAGGAGAATTAAGTAGGTGATGAAATGGAATAATAAACGGCAAGAATTAATTGAGCCATCAACAAAATAATTTATTATTAGTTTAAAAAATAGACAGATCTAATCAACCTGAAACCCTTAATGAATTAAGTGTGAGCATCTGCTCTACTGTAAATAAATAAGCAAACAAAAACAGTATGTCAAAATTGTGTAAAATATTATTTGTATTAGCAAGGGATATTGAAAATAAACAAATTTTAAAAGAATTCAAACTATCATATTTCCTGTCCAACGTTCTTTTGAAGAACTCTTATTCAAAATGCAATAACTTGGATAAGCAAAGAACAAAATAAAATATATAGTTATGACATGTTTATGTACTTAAAAAACAATTACAGCTCCTTTTTTTTTTTCTCCACACAGCTTGGAGAGCCTTAGTTCCCAAGCCAGATATTAAATCCATGCCAGGGGAGCACGGGAAGATGGCGGAGGATAAGACGGAGCGACCACTTTCTCCCCCCACAAAATCAGCAAAAGAACATTTGAATGCTGAGTAAATCCCAAAAAACAACTTCTGAATACCGGCAGAGGACATCAGGCACCCAGAAAAACAGCCCATAGTCTTCGAAAGGAGGTAGGAAATAGTATAAAAGATAAAAAGAGAGCCAAAAGAGGGAGGGATGGAGCTCCGTCCCGGGAAGGGAGGCTTAAAAAAAAAGTGAAGTTTCCAAACACTTGGAAACACGGGTGAGTCTATGGATAGCCTTGGAACCTCAGAGGGCCACAAAACTGGGAGAAAAAAGACATAAATAATTAAAACCCACAGACTAAGTGCCCAGAGGAAACTCTCAGTGGAGAAGTGGCGCAGACGCCCGCACCCCCCACTAGCAGGTGGGGGCTAGGCAGGGAGGCGTCGCCAGCAGTGCTTAGAGAGAGGACCGGACATGAATGCCCCAAGGGCAAGCTGAGGGCGCTAACAGGAGCAAAGCAGACTGCAGTGAAAAGCCCCAACCTAAGACTCCGCCAGCCCTGCTCACAGAACAAAAGACTGAGCAGAGCGAGCCGACTGCTGGCGGCCCATTCCCCAGCCCCCGCCGGGACAGTCAGCGAGGACGGCCAACACCGGAAGGGGCAGCCACGGCCCCAGAGAGGCTTCCCATACCAAGCTGCAGGCAGGCTTCTTTGCTAACCAAGACATCTCGAGTATGGGTCAGTCGATATCCACCTGAGAAAGTGCGCTGGTTGTACAACCAGAAAACCGAGCGGCAGGGACCGGGGAGGCGATAAGGAGCAGCGATCATGCTCACCAAACACCTGGTCACCTGAGCTGCTCAGACTGGGGAAGGCACAAAACGCAGGCCAAGCCAAGTCTGCGCCTTTGTGGAGTACCCGAGAACCTGAAGCTGAGCCGTTCAGACCTGGGAAGTGCATGCAACCCAGCGCCGGCTGTGGAGAGCTCCCGGGAGAGAAACCCAGAGCCTGAGCAGCATAAACAGGGAAAGCACACACGCCACGAGCGGGAGCATTCCCAGAGTAGTTGAGACAGTGCGAGCACTCCACACAGACTCCAGTGATATTTGTTAGCAGCGTTCCTCCCTCCCCACAGCAGGACGGAACAGGTGAGCTGGTGTCCACCACCGCCCCCTGGTGTCAGGACGGGAATTAGACACTGAAGAGACCAGCAAACAGAAGACCTTTTACAATAGAAGGAACTGCCTTGGAAGTAACAGAGGGAGAAGTCTTGAGCCTACTGCAAGAATAAGACTGAAAACCAGAGGCAGAGGCTTAAGTCCAAATCCTGAGAACACAAGAGATCTCCTGTTCCAGGGAACAATAATTGATATGTGCTCATCAAATGCCTCCATACATACACTGAAACCAGGCACCACCCAAGGGTCAACAAGTTTCAGTGAAAGACATACCACACAAATTCTCCAGCAACACAGGAGAAGAGCCCTGAGCTTCAACATACAGGCTGCCCAAAGCCACCCCAAACCACTGACATCTCAAACTCATTACTGGACACTTCATTATACTCCAGAGAGAAGAAATCCAGCTCCACCCACCAGAACACCGACACAAGCTTCCCAAACCAGGGAACCTTGACAAGTCACCCATCCAACCCCACAAACAATGAGGTAACTACATAATAAAGAGAACTCCACAAACTGCCAGAGGACAGAAAGGCCACCCCAAGCACAGAAATATAAGCAAGATAAAGAGGCAGAAAAATACCCAGCAAGTAAAGGAAGAGGAAAAATGCCCACCAACACAAACAAAAGAGGAAGATATAGGGAACCTACGTGATAAAGAATTTTGAATTTTAATTGTGAAAATGATTCAAAATCTGGAAAGCAAAATGGAGTTACAGATAAATAAAGTGGAGAAAAGGATTGAGAAGATGCAAGAAATGTTTAATAATGAATTTGAGGAAATTAAAAAAAGAGTCAATATACAATGAATAATGCAATAGATGATCAGAAACACTCTCGAGGGAACAAACAGTAGAATAACAGAGGCAGAAGACAGGATAAGTGAGCTAGAAGATAGAATTGTAGAAATAAATGAAACAGACGGAAAAAGAAAAACAGATTAAAAGAAATGAGGACAATATTAGAGACTTCTGGGACAATGGTAAACGCCCCAACATTCAAATCATAGGAGTCCCAGAAGAAGAAGACAAAAAGAAAGACCATGAGAGAATACTTGAGGAGATAATAGTTGAAAATTTCCCTAAAATGGGGAAGGAAATAATCACCCAAGTCAAAGAAACCCAGACAGTTCCTAACAGGATAAACACAAGGCGAAATACCCCAAGGCAAATATTAATCAAATTAACAAAGATCAAACACAAAGAAAAAGTATTAAAACAGCAAGGGAAAAACAACAAATAACACACAAGGGGATCCCCATAAGGATAACAGCTGATCTTTCAACAGAAACTCTTCAGGCCAGGAGGGAATCGCAAGACATACTTAAAGTGATGAAAGAAAATAACCTACAGCCCAGATTACCGTACCCAGCAAGGATCTCATTCAAATATGAAGGAGAAATCAAAATCTTTACAGACAAGCAAAAGCTGAGAGAATTCAACATCACCAAACCAGCTCTCCAACAAATGCTAAAGGATCTTCTCTAGACAGGAAACAGAGAAAGGGAATATAAACTTGAACCCAAAACAATAAAGAAAATGGCAAAGGGTCAGACTTATCAATAATCACCTTAAACATAAATGGGTTGAATGCCCCAACCAAAAGACAAAGGCTGGATGAATGGATAAAAACACAAGACCCCCATGTGTGTTGTCTACAAGAGACCCACCTCAAAACGAGGGACACATACAGACTGAAAGTGAAAGGCTGGAAAAAGACATTCCATGCAAATAGAGACCAAAAGAAAGCAGGAGTAGCAATACTCATATCAGATAAAATAGATTTTAAAACAAAGGTTGTGAACAGAGACAAAGAAGGAAACTACATAATGATCAAAGGCTCAGTCCAAGAAGAAGATATAACAAAAATAAATATTTATGCACCAAACATAGGAGCACCGCAATATTTAAGAAAATTAATAACAAGTATGAAAGGGGAAATTAACAATAACACAATAATAGTGGGATAATTTACACCCAACTCACACCTATGGATAGATCAACTAAACAGAAAATTAACAAGGAAACACAAACTTTAAATTATACATTAGAGCAGTTAGACCCAATAGATCTCTATAGGACATTTCACCTCAAAACAATGAATTTCAACTTTTTCTCAAGCATACACGGAACCTTTTCCAGGATTAATCACATACTGGGCCATAAATCTAGCCTTGGTAAATTCAAAAAAAATTGAAATCATTCCAAGCATCTTTTCTGACCACAATGCAGTAAGATTAGATCACAATTACAGGAGAAAAACTATTAAAAATGCCAACATATGGAGGCTTAGCAACACGATACTGAATAATGAACAAATCGTTAGTTCAGTTCAGTTCAGTTCAGTTGCTCAGTCGTGTCCGACTCTTTGTGACCCCATGAATCACAGCACCCCAAGCCTCCCTGTCCATCACCAACTACCGGAGTTCACTCAAACTCATGTAAATCGAGTCGGCGATGCCATCCAGCCACGTCATTCTCTGTCGTCCCCGTCCCCTCCCACCCCCAATCCCTCCTAGCACCAGACTCTTTTCCAGTGAGTCAACTCATCACATGAGGTGGCCAAAGTATTGGAGTTTCAGCTTTAGCATCAGTCCTTCCAATGAACACCCAGGACTGATATCCTTTAGAATGAACTGGTTGGATCTCCTGTAGCCCAAGGGATTCTCAAGAGTCTTCTCCAGAACCACAGTCCAAAAGCATCAATTGTTCAGCGATCAGCTTTCTTCACAGTCCAACTCTCACATCCATACATGACCACGGGAAAAACCATAGCCTTGACTAGACGGACCTTGGTTGGCAAAGTAATGTCTCTGCTTTTTAATATGCTGTCTAGTTTGGTCAAAACTTTTCTTCCAAAGAGCAAGCGTCTTTTAATTTCATGGCTGCAATCGGCATCCGCAGTGATTTGGAGCCCAAAAAAATAAAGTCTGACATTCTTTCCACTGTTTCCCCATCTATTTCCCATGAAGTGATGGGACCAGATGCCATGATCTTCGTTTTCTGAATGATGAGCTTCAAGCCAACCTTTTCACTCTCCACTTTCACTTTCATCAAGAGGCTTTTTAGTTCTTCTTCAAGTTCTCCCATAAGGGTGGTGTCATCTGCATATCTGAGGTTATTGATATTTCTCCAGGCAATCTTGATTCCAGCTTGTGCTTCTTCCATCCCAGCGTTCCTCATGATGTACTCTGCATATAAGTTAAATAAACAGGGTGACAATATACAACCTTGACGTACTCCTTTTCCTATTTGGAACCAGTTTGTTGTTCCATGTCCAGTTCTAACTCTTGCTTCCTGACCTGCATACAGGTTTCTCAAGAGGCAGGTCAGGTGGTCTGGTATTCCCAGCTCTTTCAGAATGTTCCACAGTTTATTGTAATCCACACAGTCAAAGGCTTTGGTAAAGTCAATGAAGCAGAAATAAATGTTTTTCTGGAACTCTGTTGCTTTCTTCATGATCTAGTGGATGATAGCAATTTGATCTCTGGTTCCTCAGCCTTTTCTAAAACCTGCTTGAATATCTGCAAGTACACGGTTCACATATTGCTGAAGCCTGCCTTGGAGAATTTTGAGCATGACTTTTCTGGTGTGTGGGATGAGTGTAATTGTGCGATAGTTTGAGCATTCTTTGGCATTGCCTTTCTTTGGGATTGGAATGAAGACTGACCTTTTCCAGTCATGTGTCCACTGTTGAGTTTTTCAAATATGCTGGTGTAATGTGTGGAGCACTTTCACAGCATCATCTTTCAGGATTTGAAATAGCTCAACTGGAATTCCATCACCTCCACTAGCTTTGTTCGTAGTGATGCTCTCTAAGGCCCATTTGACTTCACATTTCAAAATGTCTGGTTCCATGTGAGTGATCACACCCTCATGATTATCTTCATTGTGAAGATATTTTTGTACAGTTCTTCTGTGTGTTCTTGCCACCTCTTCTTAATATCTTCTGCTTCTGTTAGGTCCATACCATTTCTTTCCTTTATCGAGCTCATCTTTGCATGACATGTTCCCTTGATAACTTTAATTTTCTTGAAAAAAATCTCTTGTTTTTCCTATTCTGTTGTTTCCCTCTATTTCTTTGCATTGATCACTGAGGAAGGCTTTCTTATCTCTCCTTGCTATTCTTTGGAACTCTGCATTCAGATGCTTATATCTTTTCTTTTCTCCTTTGCTTTTCACTTCTCTTCTTTTCACAGCTATTTGTAACGCCTCCTCAGACAGCCATTTTGCTTTTTTGCATTTCTTTTCCATGGGATGGTCTTGGTCCCTGTCTCCTGTACAATGTCACAAACCTCTGTCCAGAGTTCTTCAGGCACTCTATCTGTCAGATCTAGCCCCTTAAATCTATTTCTCACTTTCACTGTATAATCATGAGAGGTTTGATTTAGGTCATATCTGAATGGTCTAGTGGTTTTCCCTACTTTCTTCAATTTCACTCTCAATTTGGTAATAAGGAGCTCATGATCTGAGCCACAGTCAGCTCCTGGTCTTGTTTTTGCTAACCGTATAGAGCTTCTCCATCTTTGGCTGCAAAGAATATAATCAATCTGATTTCGGTGTTGACCATCTGGTGCTGTCCATTTGTAGTGTCTTCCCTTGTGTTGTTGGAAGAGGGTGTTTGCTATGAGCAGTGCGTTCTGTTGGCAAAAATCTATTAGCCTTTGCCCTCCCCAAGGTTAGTAGAAGGAAAAAAATCTTAAAAATTAGGTCAGAAATAAATGCAAAAGAAACAAAAATCAACAAAGCCAAAAACTGGTTCTTTGAGAAAGTTAATAAAATTGACAAACCACTGGCCAGACTCATCAGGAAACCAAAGGAGAAGAAACAAATCAATAAAATTAGAAATGAAAATGGAGAGATAACAACTGACAACACAGAATTACAAAGGATTGTTAGAGAATACTATCAGCAATTATATCGCAATAAAATGAATAACTTGGAAGAAATGGACAAATCCTTAGAAAAGTACAGCCTTCCAAAACTGAACCAGGAAGAAATAGAAAATCTGAACAGACCCATCACAAGCACGGAACTAGAGGCTGTAATCAGAAATCTTCCAGCAAACAAAAGCCCAGGTCCAGACGGCTTCACAGCTGAATTCTACCAAAAATTTAGGGAAGAGGTGACACCTATTCTACACAAACTCTTCCAGGAAATTGCTGAGGAAGGGAAACCTCCAAACTCATTCTCTGAGGCCACCATCACCCTAATCCCAAAACCTGGTAAAAATCCCACAAAAAAAGAAAACTACAGGCCAATCACTGATGAACATAGATGCAAAAGTCCTTAACAAAATTCTAGCAATCAGAGTCCAACAACACATTAAGAAGATCATACATCATGATCAAGTGGGCTTTATCCCAGGAATGCAAGGATTCTTCAATATCCACAAATCAATCAACATAATACACCACATTAACAAACTGAAAAATAAAAATCATATGATTATCTCAATAGATGCGGAGAAAGCCTTTGACAAAATTCAACATCCATTTATGATAAAAACCCTCCAGAAAATGGGAATCAGGTCTTGGTTGCAGCACATGATATCTTCCCTGTGTCATGCAGAGTCTTTCATTGAGGCCCACGGTCTTCTCTAGTTGTGACATGCAAGCTTAGTTGCTCTGTGGCATGTCTGGTCTTAGTTCCTTGACCAGGGATCAAATGTTCATCCCCTGCATTGGAAGGTATATTCTTAACCACTGTACCACTAGGGAAATCCCTAAAGTTTAACTTTTTAAAAAATGCAAGAACCAAGAAAATGATCTTGCTTGAAACCTCATCAAAAAGAATAAAATACCAAAGAACAGACTTAATCAAAGAGTTGAAAGACTTATACTCTGAATACTATAAAACACTAATGAAGGAAGTTGAAGAAAATACAAAGAAATGGGAAGATGTCTTATGTTCATTGATTGGGAGAACTTATATTGCTAAAATGTCCATACTACTCAAGTAATCTACAGATTTTATGCAATTCCTATCAGAATACTTAAGACATTTTTCACAGAACTATAACAAATAATCCTGCAGTTTATAGGAAACCACAGAAGACCACAAATAGACAAAGCAATCACAAAGAAAAAGAACAAAGATGGAGGTATCATACTCCTTGAATTCAGACTATCCTACAAAGCTACAGTGATCAAAACAGTATTGAACTGGCACAATAACAGACCCATAAATCAATGGAACAAAATAGAGAGCCCAGAAATAAATTAAGGCACATTTAGTTAATTAATCTATGGCAAAGGAGGCAATAATATACAATAGGGAAAATCCTCTTCAGTAAACAGTGTTGGGGAATGGGACAGCTATATTTAAAACAATGAGATTAGAACATTCTTGAATACCGTATGCAAAAATAAAATCAAAATGGATAAAAGACCTAAATGTAAAACTGAAATCCATAAAACTCCTAGAGGAAAACATAGGCAGAAATTGCTTTGACATAACTTGTAGCAATAATTTTCTGGATCTGTCTCTTGAGACAAAGGGAGCACAAACAAAAATCAACAAAAGAGACCAAATTAAACTTGAAAGCTTTTGCACACCAACGGAAACCATTGAGAAAATGAAAATACAACCTAATGAATAATATTTGCTAATGATATGACTGATAAGCGGTTAATATCCAAAATATATAAACAACAAATACAACCTAATAGCAAAAAGAAAGAAAGAAAGAAAGAAAACCCTAATTATAAAAATGGGAAGGAAATATGAATGAACTTTTTTCCAAAGAAAACATACAGATAGCCAAGAGGCATATGAAAAGATGCTCAGCATCACTAATCATCAGAGAAATGCAAATCAGAACCTCAATGAGATATCACTTCACACCTGTCAGAATGGTATAAAAAGAGCAAAATAACAAATGTTTGCAAGGATGTGGAGAAAAGGGAACCCCACTGTTGGTGGAAATGTAAATTTGTATAGCCACTATGAAAAACAATATGGAGTTTCCTCAAAAAATTGAAAATAAAAATACCATATGATCCAAAGTGCAAAGAGAATAAACCAGTCAATCCTATAGGAAATCAACCCTGAATAGTCATTGGAAGAACTGTTGCTGAAGCTGAAGTTGCAATACTTTGGCCACCTGATGGGAAAAGCCCATTCATTGAAAAAAAACCCTGATGCTGGGGAAGGTAGAAGATAAAAGGAGAAGCAGGCAACAGAAGTCGACATAGATAGCATCACCAACTCAATGGACATGAATTTGAGCAAACTCTGGAAGACAGTGGAGGACAGAGGAGCCTGGCATGCTACAGTCCATGAGGTTGCAGAGTTAGACTAGACTTAGTGATTAAAAAACAATATAATCCAGCAGTGCCACTCTTGGTTATATATCAGAAGGAAAAGAAAACACTAATTTGAAAAAATACATGCATCCCCGTGTTCATAGCAGTATTATTTACAATATCCAAGATATGGAAACAACATAAATGCCCATCAAACCAAATAGATAAAGAAGATACACAGACACACACACACACACACACACATATATACTCACAATGGAATACTACTCAGCCATGAAAAAGAATGGAATCTTGCCATTTGCAACAATATGGCTGGACTTGGACGGTAAAATGCTCAGTGAAGTTTGCATACAGAGAAAGACACATACAGTATGGTATCACATGCAGAATCTAAACAATAAAAAAAGCAAGTGAATATGGTAAAATAGAAGCAAACTCATAGATACAGAGAACAAACAAGTGGTAATCAGTGGGGAGAGGGAAAAGAAGAAGCTCAAAACAGGGGTAGGGGATTAAGAAATACAAACTACAATATAGAAAATAAGATATAAGGATCTACTATACAGCACAGGGAATACGGTCAATAGTTTATAGCTTTAATTGGAGTATAATCTATAAAAATAATGATCCAATATGAGCATACCTGAAACAATATAATACAGTAGATCAACTATATTTCAATTTAAAACAATGGAAGAACAAGAGTTGAATGCTAGTTCTCAAGTATCAGTCCATAAAATGTTTTACCAAAGCTAAATGGTAAAACTTAACATTCAAAAAACTCAGATCATGGCATCTGGTCCCATCACTTCATGGCAAATAGATGGTGAAACAATGGAAACAGTGACCTACTTTATTTTCTTGGGCTCCAAAATCACAGCGGACTGCAGCCATGAATTTAAAAGATGCTTGCTCCTTGGAAGAAAAGCTATGACCAACCTAGACAGCATAATAAAAAGCAGAGACATCTCTTTGCCAAAAAAGGTCCGTCTAGTCAAGGCTATGGTTTTTCCAGTAGTCAAGTATGGATGAGAGATTTGGACTATAAAGAAAGCTGAGTGCTGAAGAGTTGATGCTTTTGAACTGTGGTGTTGGAGAAGACTCTTGAGAGTCCCTTGGACTGCAAGGAGATCCAACCAGTCCATCCTAAAGGATATCAGTCCTGGGTGTTCATTGAAAGGACTGATGCTAAAGCTGAAACTCCAATACTTTGGCCCCTCATGCCAAGATTTGACTCACCGGAAAAGAGTCTGATGCTGGGAGGGATTGGGGGTGGGAGGAGACGGGGACGACAGAGAAAGAGATGGCTGGATGGCATCACCGACTCGATGGATATGAGTTTGAGTGAACCCCGGGAGTTGGTGATGGACAGGGAGGCCTGGCATGCTGTGCTTCATGGGATCTCAAAGAGTCGGACACAACTGTGCGACTTAAATGAAGGAAAGTCTCTCTGCCCATTATTATCTGCATATATGACTATTCAGTTTCATGCTGTAATATCCTTATGTATTGAATATTGTCTAGCAATAACTTGCTCCCCATTTGGAGTATTTTCACCATTTGGAATTGGTCTGGTCTTATTTTGGCTTCATTGCTTTCTTAAAATTATTTGTTGCTTTAGATTCATTAGGAAAACTTTTTTTCCCCTCTTGGCTTTGTTTTTTATTTGAAAAAAGATATTTTAGGTTATTTTATATTCAAAATTTTTCAGCATATGCATAAAGTATGTATCTGAATATAGTGAAAGTTGTATTATATCGAAATGTTTGTGCTTAATATTTAAGAATACTGATCTATAATTAGATATAGGCAATTTATGAAATGGAGATTAGTCGGTTTGATTTTTTTCTTTTCGTATTTAAATATTCATTGGCCTACTTTTTCTTTTTTTCTTTTCTTTTTTTTTAATTGAAGCCAAATTGAAGGACTGATGCTAAAGCTGAAACTGCAATATTTTGTCCACCTCATGCGACGAGTTGACTCACTGGAAAAGACTCTGATGCTGGGAAAGGTTGGGGACGGGAGGAGAAGGGGACGTCAGAGAATGAGATGGCTGGATGGCATCACCGGCTCTGTGGACATGAGTTTGCGTGAACTCCGGGAGTTGGTGATGGACAGGGAGGCCTGGTGTGCTGTGATTCATGGGGTCGCAAAGAGTCGGAAACGACTGAGTGACTGAAATGAACTGAACTGAACTGAATATATTGGTTGGTTTTGCCATACATTGACACGAATCTGCCCTGGGTGTACATATGTTTCCCCTCTTGAACTCACCTCTCAGAGAATGTCATTGTGCCCTACATTTTCTTTAGAATTTCTAGTCTATTTGCAAAAATCCATTTTTATATCCTTTATAGGACTACTGACTGAATGAATTCCTTTGCTTTTTGTCCATCTTTACCCCTTTCTAGGCAAGCCTTGCCTAACTTGATATTTATGTTCTGTTTTCTTCTCACTCTCTGCTTACAGTAAGAATCCTCTTTAAATAGCTACAGTGTAACCAGGCTCAGTATCTTTGTTTTATTCCATTCCATTTATAGATCTAGTGGCGATGTCTCATGAAACCTGAATGACTCTTACTTTCTTTTATTTTCTTTTAAGTTGGTGACTAATTACCACATGTTATATGATTCTTTATTTTTATTCAGTTTAATTTTCTGAACTCTTTCTTTTAGATTTCCTCATTTCTCAAAATAGTTTCATTTTATGTCCTTGTTTTGCTGTGCTTTATCAACTAGTAGTTTATAAACCAGATGTAGTTATAAACCAGGTAGTCAGGGATCAGAGTCTGAGCTTCCTTCTCTATACACTAATTGCTTTTCTCTTTCAATGAAGAAATAAATCCAAGTTTTATTTCCTTTGATCCTTAATACTCCATTTATCTGTAATTGCTGCCTTAGCCTTTTCTCATAAATTCTGCACTGAGTCAGTCATTTCACCTTAGTACATTATCTGGATAGTATTTTCCACTCCGACCACCAGGTTGTCAATGAAACAGAAAATTCCTAAACTTTATATTTGCCATATAAAGGGTATCATGATAGTTTTGAACCTGAACACTTCTAATATTTATGAGGTAAGGTAGCCTACAATGTCACCCTTATCATCATTGTGTAGTTCAGGTAAGTATGCCCATGACTGAACTATGTCAGTACATATCCATTCCAAACCACTGTC
Organism: Moschus berezovskii; assembly: GCF_049115385.1. Classification (NCBI taxonomy): domain Eukaryota; kingdom Metazoa; phylum Chordata; class Mammalia; order Artiodactyla; family Moschidae; genus Moschus; species Moschus berezovskii. Next base: position 83,665,809 of record NC_142488.1, on the reverse strand, counting down.
ACAGTCATGCTTTTTAAAACATTATAATTTAGTAAAGGCAAATGTGATCTGTATAAGGGCAAATAGAAAGTTAGTGATATCTGGAAAAAAAAAACTGGATTACTGATTCTCCATCTAGGTGACTATTATCATCAATAGAGACAGCAAAAATAGACAATAAAGTAGAAAGTGCCCTACACTGAGAACCCAGCTGCCCTTACTCTATAGTCCTAACTTGATTACTTAATTGCTATGTTTTGAGTAAGCTGTGTTCCCTGTTTGTACTTTAATTGGTACTAGTTATTGAAATAGGCCCCACTCCGGTACTCTTGCCTGGAAAAATCCCATGGATGGAGGAGCTTGGTAGGCTGCAGTCCATGGGGTCGCAGAGAGTCGGACACGACTGAAGTGAGTTAGCAGCATTGAAGTGGCAATTTTGCAAGTACATTCTAGCTCTAATTTTTTTCTTTAAGAGGCGGGAATTGGATGGGTCTTAGGATCAACCCTGGTCTCTGAATAAATAGCTCTTAAAATTTCTTAAAGAACTATTGCTGTACTGAGGGTTCTGGGAGAGGTATAGGAATGAGTCATCCTCTTTAGATAAGTATTTTGGATTCAAATATTAGGTGAGTCAGCAACTATACACTCTTACCAGATAAACGTTTGCCTTCTAAATTTCAATTGACTGGGCATATACCCTTCACTCTGAAAATTTTCTCTCATAGTTTGTCACTTTATTAAAAGTTAACTTATCCTACTTACATTTTGTGAGACATTAGATGTCATTGGTCCCTTCACGATTCAGGTCTAACAGATGTAATTCCTTCTAGTTTCTCAATTAGATATTCTTAACTTCATAATGTTGCTGGGTGCTGCTTCACAGATGTTATTATTTAGCCTGAGGATAGATACATTTTAGTGTTAAATGATCTGATCCCTTTAAATGATGAAATTTGGGGACTTCTTGGGTCTGTTAGATGTGTTTCTGTGACTGTGGTTTATAAGCCAAATTTGTTTACTATGTCTCTCTGGCTCATGACATTTGAAAAATAACATGGTTACCAATTATTGAATTTTTTTAGACTTTGCTGCCATATTTAGTATAACCCAAGGAATAAAGGATCAGAAATGAAATGCGTGTTGATGTGCTTGCTGATCCTTTCTAAAAAGGGTATTTGTCTTTCAGTGCACAAAAAAGCCCATCACTTCAGTTCAGTTCAGTCACTTAGTCGTGTCTGACTCTTTGCAACCCCATGGATTGAAGCATGCCAAGACTCCCTGTCCATCACCAACTGCCGGAGTTTACTCAAACTCATGTCCACTGAGTCCGTGATGCCATCCAACCATCTTATCCTCTGTCATCCCTTTATCCTTCCATCTCAATCTTTCCTAGCATCAGGGTCTTCTCATGTGAGTCCGTTCTTCACATAAGGTGTTCAAAGTATTGGAGTTTCAGCTTCAACATCAGTCTTTCCAATGAACACCCAGGACCGACCTCCTTTAGGATGGACTGGTTGGATCTCCTTGCAGTCCAAGGGACTCTCAAGAGTCTTCTTCAACACCACAGTTCAAAAGCATCAACTCTTCAATGCTCAGCTTTCTTTATAGTCCAACTCTCATATCCGTACATGACTATTCGAAAAACCATAGCTTTGACTAGGCGCAACTTTGTTGATAAAATATGTCTCTGATTGTTAATATGCTGTCTAGGTTGGTCATAACTTTCCTTCCAAGGAGCAAGCATCGTTTAATTTCATGGCTGTAGTCACCATCTGCAGTGATTTTGGAGACCAAGATAGTAAAGTCTGTCATTGTTTCTACTTTTCCCCCAACTTTTTGCCATGAAGTGATGGGAACAGATGCCATGATCTTAGTTTTCTGAATGTTGAGCTTTAAGCCAACCTTTTCACTCTCCTCTTTCAGTTTCATCAATAGGCTTTTTAGCTCCTCTTCATTTTCTACCATAAGGGTGATATCATCTGCGTATCTGAGGTTATTGATATTTCTCCCGGCAATCTTGATTCCAGATTGTGCTTCTTCCAGCCCAGTTTTCCTCATGATGTACTCTGCATATAAGGTAAATAAGCAGGGTGACAATATACAGCCTTGTCGGACTCCTTTTCCTATTTGGAAACAGTCTGTTGTTCCTTGTCCAGTTCTTTATTTTATTTTATTTTTTAAGTTTATTTTATTGGAGGCAAATTACCTTACAGTAATATATTGGTTGGTTTTGCCATACATTGACATGAATCCGCGCCAGGTGTACATGGGTCCCCTTTCTTGAACCCCCTCCCACCTCCCTCTTCCCCATATCCTCCCTCCAGGTCATCCCCGTGCACCAGCCCCAAGCATCCTGTATCATGTGTTGAACCTGGACTGGTGATTCATTTCACATATGATAGTATACATGCTACAATGACGTTCTCACCAATCATCCCACCTTCCCCCTCTCCCACAGAGTCCCAAAGACTGTTCTACATACCTATGTCTCTTTTGAGTCTCGTATACTGGGTTAAGGTTACCATCTTTCTAAATTCCATATATATGCGTTAGTATACTGTATTGATGTTTTTCTTTCTGGCTTACTTCACTCTGTATAATAGACTCCAATTTCATCCACCTCATTAAAACTGTTTCAAATGCATTCTTTTTGAAGCCTGAAAAATACTCCATTGTGTATATGTACCAAAGCTTTCTTATCCATTCATCTGCAGATGGACATCTAGGTTGCTTCCATGTCCTGGCTATTATAAACAGTGCTGCAGTGAACATTGGAGTACATGTGTTTCTTTGAATTCTGGTTTCCTCGGTGTGTATGCCCAGCAGGGAGATTGCTGGATCATATGGCAGTTCTATTTCCAATTTTTTTAGGAATCTCCACACTGTTCTCCATAGTGGCTGTACTAGTTTGCATTCCCATCAACAGTGTAAGAGGGTTCCCTTTTCTCCACACCCTCTCCAGCATTTATTGCTTGTAGATTTTTGGATAGCAGTCATTCTGACTGGTGTGAAATGGTATCTCATTGTGGTTTTGATTTGCATTTCTCTGATTATGAGGGATGTTGAGCATTTTTTCAAGTGTTTGTTAGCCATCTTTATGTCTTCTTTGGAGAAATGTCTGTTTAGTTCTTTGGCCCATTTTTTGATTGGGTCACTTATTTTTCTGGAATTGAGCTGCAGGGACTTCTTGTATATTTTGGAGATTAATCCTTTATCAGTTGCTTCATTTGCTATTATTTTCTCCCATTCTGAAGGCTGTCTTTTCACCTTGTTTTTTATTTTATATTTCACATATCCTGTTATCATACAGAAGTAAAAAAGTCTTTCAAAGAAAACATTCGCTTCAGGACTACGCTCTCATGGATCTTAAGTCATACAGTTCCTTACAGAATAGAACTATAATTGACTAAGAGGTTCATTTATTTAAGAGCAATTTTGAACAAAACCTAGGACTATTATGCTCTAATTTTCTCATATTTTACTTAAAATATTATTAGTGCTTACTTTTTAAAAGCCATACTGAGACTAACAAAGTAAATTTTAGTAGCCCCATTTTTCTCATTGAAATGCAAAATAGTAAAAGGTCAGTTTTCATTTCAATCCCAAAGAAAGGCAATGCCAAAGAATGCTCAAACTACTGCACAATTGCACGCATCTCATACGCTAGTGAAGTCATGGTCTCCAAGCCACGCTTCAGCAATACGTGAACCGTGAACTTCCAGATGTTCAAGCTGGTTTTAGAAAAGGCAGAGGAACAAGATATCAAAATGCCAACATCCGCTGGCTGATCGAAAAAGCAAGAGAGTTCCAGAAAAACATCTATTTCTGCTTTATTGACTATGCCAAAGCCTCTGACTCTGTGGATCACAATAAACTGTGGAAAATTTTGAAAGAAATAGGCATACCATACGACCTGACCTACCTCTTGAGAAACGTATATGCAGGTCAGGAAGCAACACTTAGAACTGGACAAGGAAGGAGCACGGGAAGATGGCGGAGGAATAGGATGGGGCGACCACTTTATCCCCCACAAAATCAGCAAAAGAACATTTGAAGGCTGAGTAAATCCCACAAAACAACTTCTGAATACTGGCAGAGGACATCAGGCACTCAGAAAAGCAGCCCATAGTCGTCGAAAGGAGGTAGGAAATAGTATAAAAGATAAAAAGAGAGACAAAAGAGGGAGGGATGGAGTTCCGTCCCGGGAAGGGAGGCTTAAAAAAAAAAAGGAAGTTTCCAAACACCTGGAAACACTGGCGAGTGGAACCTCAAAGGGCTGCATAACTGGGAGACAAAAGACATAAATAATTAAAACTCACAGACTAAGTGCCCAGAGGAAACTCTCAGTGGAGAAGCGGCACAGACGCCTGTGCCCCCCACTAGCAGGCCAGGTCAGGGCAGGGAGGCGCGGGTGGCGGCGCTTAGAGGGGGAACGGGCGGCGGGGCATAGAGGAAAAACCGGGCTTGAAAGCCCCAGGGCAAACTGAGGGCGCGAACTTAAGATAGCAAAGCAGAAGCAGGAGCTAAAAGGTGAAAAGGCTAGGAAAAACTTGTGAGAAGCCCCAACCCAGGACTCTGCCAGCCCCGCCTACAGAACAGGGAGGGCGGCCAGCGACGGAAGGGGCAGCCGCGGCCCCAGAGAGGCTTACTGTGTCAAGCTGCAGCAAGCTTCCTTGCTGGCCAGGACTTCTTGGGTTCGGGCCAGTTGATATCCGCCTGAGAAACTGTGCCGGTTGTACTCCCAGAAAACCGAATGGTTTACTTATTTTACTTTCATCAAGAGGCTTTTTAATTCCTCTTCACTTTCTGCCATAAGGGTAGTGTCATCTGCATACCTGAGATTATTGATATTTCTCCCGGTAATGTTGATTCCAGCCTGTGCTTCTTCCAGCCCAGCGTTCCTCATGATGTACTCTGCATATAAGTTAAATGAGCAAGGTGACAATATACAGCCTTGACGCACTCCTTTACCTATTTGGAACCAGTCTGTTGTTCCATGTCCAGTTCTAACTGTTGCTTCCTGACCTGCATACAGGTTTCTCAAGAGGCAGGTCAGGTGGTCTGGGATTCCCATCTCTTTCAGAATGTTCCACAGTTTACTGTGATCCACACAGTCAAAGGCTTTGGCATAGTCAATGAAGCAGAAATAGATGTTTTTCTGGAACTCTCTTGCTTTCTCCATGATCCCGCAGATGTTGGCAATTTGATCTCTGGTGCCTCTGCCTTTTCTAAAACCTGCTTTAACATCTGGGAGTTCACGGTTCACATATTGCTGAAGTCTGGCTTGGAGAATTTTGAGCATGACTTTACTATCCTGTGAGATGAGTGCAATTGTGCGGTAGATTGAGCATTCTTTGGCATTCCCTTTCTTTGGGATTGGAATGAAGACTGACATTTTCCAGTCCTGTGGCCACTGCTGAGTTTTCCAAATTTGCTGGCATATTGAGTGCAGCACTTTCACAGCATCATCTTTCAAGATTTGAAATAGCTCAACTGGAATTCCATCACCACCACTAGCTTTGTTCGTAGTGATGCTCTCGAAGGCCCATTTGACTTCACATTCCAAGATGTCTGGCTCTAGGTCAGTGATCACGTTATCGTGACTATCTTGGTCGTGAAGATCTTTTTTGTACAGTTCTTCTGTGTATTTTTGCCACCTCTTCTTAATATCTTCTGCTTCTGTTCGGTCCATACCATTTCTGTCCTTTATCGAGCCCATCTTTGCATGAAATGTTCCCTTGGAATCTCTAATTTTCTTGAAGAGATCTCTTGTTGTTCCTATTCTGTTGTTTTCCTCTATTTCTTTGCATTGATCACTGAGGAAAGCTTTCTTATCTCTCCTAGCTATTGTTTGGAACACTGAATTCAGCTGCTTATATCTTTCCTTTTCTCCTTTGCTTTTCGCTTCTTTTCTTTTCACAGTTATTTTTAAGGCCTCCTCAGACAGCCATTTTGCTTTTTTGCATTTCTTTTCCATGGGGTGGTCTTGGTCCCTGTCTCCTCTACAGTGTCACGAACCTCCGTCCAGAGTTTATCAGGCACTCTATCTATCAGATCTAGTCCCTTAAATCTATTCCTCACTTCCACTGTATAATCATAAGGGATTTGATTTAGGTCATGTCTGAATTGTCTAGTGGTTTTCCCTACTTTCTTCAATTTCAGTCTGAATTTGGCAAAAAGGAGTTCATGATCTGAGCCACAGTTAGCTCCTCATCTTGTTTTTGCTAACCGTATAGAGCTTCTCCATCTTTGGCTGCAAAGAATATAATCAATCTGATTTCGGTGTTGACCATCTGGTGATGTCCATGTGTAGAGTCTTCTCTAGTCGCTCAGTCATATTTAACTCTTTGCAACCCCATGGACTATAACCTGCCAGGCTCTCCTGTCCATGGGATTTTCCAAGCAAGAAGACAAGTGGGTTGCCATGCTCTCCTCCAGGGGTCTTCCCAACCCAGGGATCGAACTCCTGTCTCCGCACTGCAGGCAGATTCTTTACCATCTGAGCCACCATGGAAGTGCAAGAATACTGGAGTGGCTAGCCTGTCTCTTCTCCAGGGGATCTTCCCAACCCAGAAATCTAACCAGGTCTCCTTTACTGCAGACGGATTCTTTACCAGCTGAGCTACCAAATCTCTAGGAGGAAAAATACAGGTTATGTAAAGACTTTGAAATGGTAGAGGGCTTGGACTTGTTCCAGAAGCTGAAATGAGGCAAGTAGTCTTGTGGTAGGGTCAGCCAGGTAAAGAATAGCAGAGGATGCTTTTGGACAGGTAGATGGGCTCAGATGCAGCTTGACATTATAAGACATGCATTTGGGGGCATTAGTGATTTGGTGGATTGTCAGAACAGTAGTTTTTAAAAATAAACTTCTTTCCCCACCCATTATTTAGAAATATTTCACATCAATTTGTTAAGGCAGACCAAGTTTTTACCTACTATTATTTTACTAATCTACCAGTGAGAAAAGTGAAAGGTTTTTCTCTCCATGGCTACTCTCTGCAGTCCTTACTACTTCTTTCTGTTCTCATAGGAAAATTTTTGAGATACAAAGTAGATTACTACATGGTTAAGGCATCTGTAAATTATTTTCTCCATGAACACCATCTGATGGACTTTTTCCCTTATTGGAGAAAACCTTTCTTCATAATAGGCATGCAAACTTTTAAGGAAATCCATTTGTCAGGTGAAAAAGAAAATTATCTTATCATCTTTCTATTGCTGGAACTCTGAAGATTTTAGAATCTATCTGAACTCTCAGTAGGCAGTGTATTTCTTTCTTACTAGCATGTAAACTCCTTACGAGGAGATATCAGGGCCTTATTTTATTTTGTTGTTCTTCACTCTCTCAGTCCTCTCCAACTTTTTGTGACCTCTTGGACTGTAGCATGCCAGGTTTCCTGTGCTTCACCATCTCCCGGAGTTCACTCAAACTCATGTCCATTGAGTCGATGATGACGTCCAACCATCTCATCCTCTGACATCCCCTTCTCCTGCTGCCTTCGATCTTTCCCAACATCAGGGTCTTTTCCAATGTGTTGGCTCTTCGCATCAGGTGCCAAAGTATTGGAGCTTCAGCTTCATCATAAATCCTTCCAACAAATATTCAGAGTTGATTTCCTTTAGGATTTACTGGTTTGATCTCCTTGCATTCCAAGGGATTCTCAAGAGTCTTATCCAACACTACAGTTCCAAAGCATTAATTCTGACACTCAGCTTTCTTTATGGTCCAACTCTCACATCCATACATGACTACTGGTAAAACCATAACTTTGACTATATTGACCTTTGTTGGCAAAGTAATGTCTCTGCTTCTTAATATGCTTTCTAGTTTTGTAATAGCTTTTCTTCCAATGAGCAAGCATCTTTTAATTTCATGGCTGCAGTCCTTGCTGATTTTGGAAACCAAGGAAATAAAGACTGTCATTGTTTCCATTATTTCCTCATCTATTTGCCATGAAGTGATGGGACCAGATGCCATGATCTTAGTTTTTTTAATGTTTAATTTTAAGCCAGCTTTTTCACTCTCTTCTTCCACCTATTTTATTTTACCACTGGACCAAATACAGTACCTTAGATAGAATGGGACTTTCCCAGTGGCTCAGTGGTAAAGAATCTGCCTGCAATGCAAGAGACGTGGCAGGAACTGCAGGTTCGAACCCTGGGTCAGGAAAATCCCCTGATGAGGAAAATGGCAACCCACTTCAGTATTCTTGCTTGAGAAATCCCATGGACAGAGGAGCCTGGTGGGCTACAGTCCATGGGGTTTCAAAAAGTCAGACACAACTGAGGAACTAAACACATACACATACAGACACACAGAGAATGAGCTCTCACATATTAGGAGACTTACATAGACAAGCTAAAATGTCCAGCTATGTTTTTCAGTCACATGCATTGTGACTCCCTACTCATTCACTTCCTTTACAGGTATCTGTTTTCAGTGAGTAAGAAATGGGAAGAAACTTGATGGCTTAGCATTGTTATTAGTTTCTTCAATTTTACTCGGAGAAGGCAATGGCAAGCCACTCCAGTACTCTTGCCTAGAAAATCCCATGGATGGAGGAGCCTGGTAGGCTGCAGTCCGTGGGGTCACTAAGGGTCGGACACGACTGAGCGAATTCACTTTCACTTTTAACTTTCACACATTGGAGAAGGAAATGGCAACCCACTCCAGTGTTCTTGCCTGGAGAATCCCAGGGATGGGGGACCCTGGTGGGCTTCTGTCTATGGGGTCACACAGAGTCGGACATGACTGAAGTGACGCAACAGCAACATTCTTACTGTATTTGGAACCATTTTCTGTCTTTATCTTCAAGAACTTCCATCCCTGCAAACCTTGGTTAGTTCCTTAAATGATAAGTTGCTCTTATCTGTAAAAACTTCAGATGTTCCAGTTATCTGGGCTCCCCATCTTTCCCCTGCCTACCTATAGATATGTTTGAGGTTTCAGAGTCTCTGTCTTAACCCTGCCTAAATACTGAGCTGTCTTTTTTTCAAGTTTTCCTTTTGCAAGTTTGTCTATGGAGACAGAATTGAAAAGCTACAAAAGTGGGGAAAACTTTCTATTAGATGTGTTAGTCAGTAGATTCTTAGGTATAGTAGTGACACGACAATGGGTTATTTAAGTAAAATCTGTCTGGAAGCTGTAAAGCCTGATGAATTTGATTGAGAAAAGACTAGAGTTAATATGTCTAGTTGATAGTTTAGTTCAGATAGAAAAGGGAATGACTGTACTTCTGTGTCCTGGAGAGGTTGGAAAAGTGGGGCTGAATGAATGTATGGATCTTTACTGGGAAAGCAAATGAGTACACTGTTTCATTAATATTCTAATATGAAGACTTTTTTAAGAATTGTTGCTGAGTTTTTCTCTGAACTCTCCAATACAGTATATATCGTTTATAGTTCTCTAACTAGATCCTAGCTCTGAGGTTTTCGTTATAAATGTTAAAATAGACTAGACTACAGTCACATAAGATTAAAACAGCAACTTTCATGTGTGTAATGAATGCCAAGAAAAAGCCTTCAAACTGGAATTATTGTGATAATTTAAAACCAATCCAGCCAGCATCCTGAGATATAGATGTAATGTTGAGTCCTCCCAACACACAACATTTGGTAGTATTAAGGTTTTGGGAGTATAGCTTCAAAATTAACTAAACATGATAATAATGATGACAACTTCTACACTTAGTCTACTGTGACTAGCAGCCTCTCTCAGAAATAAAGAAAAGGAAGTGATGGGGCAAGATATTTGGTCTGCCATTCACTACCTCGTACAGACTGAGAAACAACTGGCTTATTTGGATAGAGAAGCTCTCTTCTGTTTTCTATAAATAGACTTTTTCCCCCACTAATTCTTCCAAGTGAATAAATTACATTAGAGATATTGTTGAATATTCATCCCCAGAGTTCTGTCTTGTACTTGATATTTTATAGGCAAGTCACATCTATTTTTTTTTTTTTTGTAGTTTGTTTTGATAAATAAAAGGTTGAGTTGAAAACCTTTCTAGGAAGAAGAGACTGATATCCAAGTTTTACATATGAGCATGGTTGAAGGTTTCCTAAACAAAAATGAAACCCAGAAGATATTCAAGCATGAAGTGCCCAAATAGGTCATCTCTGTTATTAAAACTTCTTTGAACAATGTACCATACTTTCAGAAAATTTTTATTGTATTGATGTATTGTATTTACTGTATTGATTGATTTACAGTGTTGTGCTAGTTTGTGCTCTATAGCAAAATGTCAGCTAAACACACACACACACATATATATATATTATTTTTCATATTTTTTCCGTTATGGTTAACTGCAAAATATTAAATATAGTTCCTTGTGCTATAAAGTAGAACCTAATTTTTTTAATTGATTCTATGTATAATTGCTTGCATCTGCTGATCTCAAATTCCCAATTCATCCCTCCCGCATACCCTGTCCCACTTGGCAACCACAAGTCTGTTTTCTGTTTCTGTGAGTCAATAAGATTACACTTTTGTCATCCTTTCTAAATGGCCATGGTCTATTTGACAGGTAGTAAAAACAACAGATTTAGATATGAATTTTTCTAGTCTAATATATTGCAGTGATATATTTAGTAGACATATTGAATATTGTGAGTATAAAAGTAACCAGAAAATGAAAGAGCCAATGTAAACTAATATTAGTAAAATAAACATAGACTTATTGACATGATTTCCAAATCCTCTAGAATTGATTTGGTCAATTTGGCTGGATGTCCTTAAAGGGACTTGTTAAGACCTGAGAAAGTATTTTATTGTATTGAGTCCCAGAGATAAGGCAAGAGCAGATGAAGGACATTTTAATGCAGTTATATTAATCTGCCTTATTTTTTTTTAATACATGATCACTTCTTATCTGATTTGTTCTATTTGACAAGAAACTGCGTGCTGTGAAAATTTGCAATTGAATATAAACTTTAGAAACAGAATATGACACAGATTCAAGGGAATGAGAAAAGAAATTGGGCATATGGAGAAATATCATGCTATCTAATGTTGACCATATAGGTTTTATATTTTTATATATCTTCATACAAATTTTTGCAAACCAACTATTTATTAGGGACATAGTCACTCTTACAAAGTAACTCATAAATAATCTGCATGCATTGTTAGGGAGCTTCAAAGTTACCCACATCATTATGTTTTTCTAATATTGATAGATGATATTCATCTATTTATTATTTTTTAATTGGAGGGTAATTCCTTTACAATGTTGCATTGGTTTCTGCCATACAACAACGTGAATCAGCCATAAGTATACTTGTGTCCTCTCCCTACTGTTGCCAAAATTATTTTATTTTAAATTTGAAAGTTTAATAATTTAAAAAACAACAAAGACAACTCGTTGAAGAAAGTGAAAGTGTTATTTGCTCAGTCGTGTCCATCTCTTTGGGATCACATGGACTGTAATCCGCCAGGCTCTTCTTTCCATGGGATTTTCCAGACAAGAATCCTGGAGTGGATTGCCATGCCCTCCTTCAGGGTATCTTCCCGACACGGGGATCAAACCTGGGCCTCTTGCAATAGGCAGATTCTTTACCATCTGAGCCATCAGGGAAGCCCATATAAATGGTACTTTCTCACTATTGGTGTCAAATACCTCAAGATATTGAAGATCTAATTCAATTTAATTATTTATTGAGTGCCAATAAGTATGTGTCACAGGTGGAGTATGACAGTGAAAAGGACAACATACCAACACCTCAAGATGTAATTCAGTTTTGGATGCAGATAATCAAGGAGTTATTTCAGTAAAATTCTATTTTGGTCATTTATGAGAAATGATTTAAAATTCTGGTGAATATCTCTTCTTAATTTCCTTAATTGGCCAAATACACCAAAATTTACAGTTCCCTGAAAGGTGAAAGTGTTATTCGCTCCATCGTGTCTGACTCTTGGCAACCCCATAGACTGTAGCCTGCTAGACTCCTCTGTCTATGGGGTTTTCCAGGCAAGAATACTGGAGTGGGTAGCCATCCCCTTCTCCAGGGTGTCTTCCTGACCCAGGGATTGAACCCAGGTTTCCTGCATTGCAGGCAGATTCTTTACCATCTGAGCCACCAGGGAAGCCCTAGACTTAAGCTAAACTGTCTCAGAGCTTATTATTAACTAGGATGTAAATGTTATGGGTAGTATTTACACTGAGTCTCTTTAAACTGATCATATTCGATCCAGAGACTGCTCCAATTTCCAAGATCATTGCAACTTTCAGCTTGACTGAAACAAATAAATGAAAAATAAATCACCTGCCTGGTTATTGTTGTACAATAGATCCTAGAGACATGGCAGAATATGATAGCTATAACTTAGGCACATAAATACAGATAGGCTGTGTTGCCTGTTTACTTCCTAAAAACTGTGTTTCTTTTCATTTCGAAAGAAATAATATCTAACCCCTAAATATTGTTTAGGAATTTTCATTAATATTGAGGCAGAGTGAGCTACCTGATGAATCTGTTGTGACCACTTGGATAAGAAGCTAACAGTAAAGGTTAGAATGTGAAAAGCATAGGTAGCAGTTATAATTCAAGGATGAGTAAAAATGCCAGTATACCTAGAGTTATCAATCATTAAGATTAGAAAATATATGAGGTAGGTACTTCAAAAGTGCTTCGATATCTAGATTCACTTCAATCCTTGCCACGTCACTTACAACTCCTAAACAAAGGGCCATTTAATCAGTTTTTCATTTGACTGGACTGAGATTGCATAGCTTGTATGTAATTTTCAGTTTGGCTGAACACCAATAGAGATTCATTCATTCTAGCTCATATAGTGTGTGATGCATTCAACTTCTTTACCATTCACTCAAAGAAAAGAAAGGAGAGGGCAAATATCCATCCCTCCTCAGATTTTGTGGTGATGTAGATGGTGGTGGTTGGTTGTTACTGTTGCTATTTTACCCTTAAGTGGCAGCTGTGTTCTCATTTAATGGAAATAGTGGCAAAATGCTTTGTGAACTATGACAGGAATTTCTTGCAATTGTTTCAGTTGCTTTAAGAAGATACACATAGACTTCCCTGGTGGTCCAGTGGTCAAGAATCCACCATCCAATGCAGGGGGTGCGGGTTTGGTCCCTGGTCAGAGAACTAAGATTCCATATGTCACAGGGCAACAAAGCTCTTGAGCTGCAAGTACTGAGTTCATGCTCTAGAGCCCCCAGACCACAACTAGAGAAGCCCATGCACTACAACAAAGAGCCCACAGGCCCGCATCTTCCCCCACCCCAAAAAATAAGATACACATTCTAGTCTATTTGTAAAAACCTATTATGTCCTGGCCATTTTCAGTAGGTGAGTATGTGTATAAGAAAGATGAACCTGAAATCCCTGAAGGCCTAAGAAAGTCAGATAAGTGAACAGTTTTGTTTTTAACCTAAACTGCGGGCTTTTTAGGGGTTGTGGCATTTTCCCCTGGGCTATCTGGTACCAGGTTTCAAAACTGTGAGAGATTTATCCCACTCTAAAACCAACAATTTAATTCAAGCATGTTTCCTTCATATTTTCATGTTAAAATAATCCATGCATAGGTATACACATGTAATACACATATATGTACATTTATCAGATCACCACAATAGCTCAAATAACATTTAAAAAACAAAGAAGTAATATTAAAATATAAGTTATGAATGTCACAAATTTTCAGAGAATTCTAGATGGAGCTTATGAAGCATTCTTAGCTGAGTATAGAACTTGTCAGTGTTTGGAGACAGTAGCAATAAGTACAGACTAAAGGTCCCTGAAGTTTGCTTCACCTGCTCAAGCTTCCTGAGCAGTTTCCTGGGAGTCCAGCAGTGAGCTAGAGCTAAAGAGAACAGAGAAAAGAAAATAGTGTAGTGAAAAGAACAGGAATTGGAAGTCTAGAGATCTGGATTCTAATGTTGTTACAGTCTTCCCTGAACCTCAATTGTCTCAGCATGTGTACAATGAGGAAAGGGCACAGGATGAATGCCCTTTGGAATTGTACAGACCTAAATGAGAGTCCCTTAGACTGCAAGGAGATCCAACCAGTCCATTCTAAAGGAGATCGATCCTGCGTGTTCATTGGAAGGACTGATGCTAAAACTGAAACTCCAATACTTTGGCCACCTCATGCAAAGAGTTGACTCACTGGAAAAGACTCTGATGCTGGGAGGGATTGGGGGCGGGAGGAGAAGGGGACGACAGAGAATGAGATGACTGGATGGCATCACCGACTCGGTGGACGTGAGTTTGAGTGAACTCTGGGAGTTGGTGATGGACAGGGAGGCCTGTTGTGCTGTGATTCATGTGGTCACAAAGAGTCGGACACGACTGAGCGACTGAACTGAACTGAACTGAAGGACTTCCCTGGTGGCTCAGACGGTAAAGCGTCTGTCTACAATGCAGGAGACCTGGGTTCAATCCCTGGGTCGGGAAGATTCCCTGGAGAAGGAAATGGCATACCACTCCAGTACTCTTGTCTAGAAAATCCCAAGGATGGAGGAGCCTGGTGTCCATGGGATCTCAAATAGTCCGATACGACTGAGCGACTTCACTTTCACTTTCAAGGTCATATGCTCTGACTCAAGAGAAATAGAAGACATTGATTCTTAACCCAGGCAAATAAAGCTACTTTAGAGAGGTTAGACTAGCAAACATGAAGCTATTAGTGAAGTGCTTAAAAGATAGCATGAACAAATGCTAGATAAGATAGAATATGATGTAGGATGTCACGTAAGATTTATACCCGTGCTGTGGAAAAGAAGATTTTTTGGAGGATGCAGTCTATACTTTGGATCTTGCAGGTTGAGTAGAGAAGAGCAGAAAATATTATTGGCTTTAAAAGCCATGAAACAACATAGTTGGACTTCAACCTTAATATTTAAACTATAATTAAAATGACCTAGTCACTTATATTGGTCTACAAGAAAGGAAGGCAATGTTCAGTATTTTAAGAGTGAACTAAATATTTTTAGAACTTTTAGTTTATGTAACATCCCTTCCTATTACCTTGGCATTTCTCTCTCTTTAAAAATTTTGTTAAAATATAGTTGGTTTACAATGTTGTGTTAATTTCTGCTGTACATCAAAGTTTTTCATATATGTATATATTCTTTTTCATATTCTTTTTGATTATGGTTTATCACAGGATATTGAATATAGTTCTGTGTGCTATACAATAAGACCTTTTTATTTATCCAGTCTATGTATAATTGTTTGTATCCAAACTATTAACTCCAAATCCTTCCTTCCCCCACTTTCCCTTCCTTAGCAACTACAAGTCTGTTCTCTATATCTCTGAATCTATTTCTGTTTCATAGATATGTCATTTATGTTGCATTTGAGATTCCACAGATATTACATCATATTTATCTTTCTCTGCTTGACTTACTTCACTTGGTATGATAATCTTATCAACCCAGCCTTGTTGCTGCAAATGACATTATTTCATTCTTTTTAATCCTGAATAGTATTCCATTGTATATATGTACCACATCTTCTTTATCTGTTCATATGTTAGTGAACATTTTGATTGTTTCCATGTCTTGGTTATTGTGAATAGTGCTGCTAAGATATGTTAAGGGTGCATGTGTCTTTTCATATTATAGTTTTGTCTGGATATATGCCCAGAAGTAGGATTGCTGGATCATATGGCAACTCAATGTTTAGTATTTTGAGGAACCGCCATATTTTTTCCCATAGTGACTACACCAATTTGCATTCCCACCTTGGTGATTCTCTTTAATACAAGTAGCAATTATGCTTGGCCTTCCAGAATATATTCTCTAGCAGTTTTCAAAGTTATAAGTAATTACTCCTTTTGGTGAAAATTGAACCCCAAAAGTCCTTACTAGGTTATTGATGCAAAGTGATGATACTAAATATTAAGGAAAAGATGAATTATAGCTTCAACATATATAATGTGATTCTTAAGTATAAATGTGCATGATAATTTCTGCATGAATGATTTAATTTTATGAAGTCATTTAATACAATTGGTAGAGATCAATAAAAGCATGGCAAATAGCTAGGGTGAAACTTTTTATGTTAGGTGTAATTTAAGAGTATATTTGACATGTTTATCATTTTAAAATGTTCAGTCAAAATAAATAAATAAAATGTTCAGTTATTATTTCTGGCCAGAAATGAAACCATCCATTGCTCTTTTATGCTGTTTCATGATTAGCATACTTGTTTGTATTTTTTCTTCATATTTCTTAACTTTTTGAATAGAAATATGCCTTTTCTTTTTGATGAAATTCATTCCCTAGAATGTCAATAAGTTAAAATATGAAAAAAATGAGCTAAAATATGAATATGGTAACTTCTTTTTGTAATTAAAATCATGACAGAGATAACTAGTTTCATGATATATAGTCACATGGTACTTCAAAATTAACTTTTACTGACTCAACATTGTTTTGTGTACAGTGATACCTGTTGATTCAGTTACTAAGGAAGGAGAAGAAAACAGAGACACTTTTCAATTTTTTGAAGAACCTCCATACTGTTTTCCATAAGGGCTGGACCAATTTACATTCCCACCAAATATGTATAAGGGTTCCCTTTTCACCATATCATCAATATCATCTTTTATATTGTCTTCTTCATAACAGCCATTGTAACAGGTGTGAGATGACATCTCACTATGGTTTTGATTTGCATTTTCTCGATGATTAGCATCTTTTCATGTGCCTTTTGGCCATTTTGATGTTCCTCTTTAGAAAAAGAGCTATCTAGTTCTTCTGTTCATTTTAATTGAATTACTTGCATTTTGATTAAGTTGTTTGGGTTCATTCTATATTTTTGAATATTAACTCCTTATCTGAGATATGGTATTTTTTTTTAATCATTCTGTAGATTATCTTTTCATTGTGTTGTTTCTTTTGCTATGCAGAAACTTTTGAGTAGTCCCACTGGTTTTATTTGCCAAGAATAGAAAACAAACAAACCATTTTCAGTCTATGCAAGCTGAGATATATAGAATTTGGCTAGAATGGATTTGAAATAGTGGTCAATGGTTTAATAAGTGAATGTATAATCAATTTCAAATTTTTAATAAAAAACTCTTATGCTAGAAGGAGTCTACTGGACACCTTCTGTATATTAGCTGTGTTAAGCCTGTTTAGCTTCAGAAATAAAAGGGGCTTTATTTGCTTGTTTGTTTTAAGGAAGGTGTTACCTCAGTTTCTAAGTAGAAACTATGGAACATTGTGACATGCCTTATAAGAAAAAAAAAAAAAAAAGTAGAATTTTTAATATGGCATCAGTCTCAAATGAGGACTTTTTTCCCCCCTAATACATTTCCTTAGACAATAGGAATTGGACTTAGGAGTAAATAGACTAGAAATGGGCTTTAAGGGGGTACTGTCCTCAAATAAATAATCCACCCTTAAGATATCCCTAGAGTCTACCACACTGAAGGCTTTAGCTCTCTTAAGCAATTATTCCATCAGAGGGATCACGACTTAATTTGCTTCCAATAAATTCCTAGCTTAATCGATAGAAACATCATTTAACATAGGAACTTGGAATGTGAAGAAGGAGAGAGGATGCAATGAATACTGGTAATGGGGAAGTGAGAGGGTGCCAGGCTGGCCCTTTCACACTTTTCTAGAATTAACTACACATGTGCATGAATAACTCAGTGTACCTAGGATGGAGAGCTTTGTGGCCTCCTTAGATATGGAAGTCCTCTTGAGGATCTAAGGTATCATCTCCATGTCACCTCAACTTGCAGTATAATACAAAAAGAAAGTATCCTGCTAAAAATTTTATTTAACTAGCTTCAATTCACAATAATGTTAAGTTTAGCAGATTCTTGTGACACCTGCTCTGCCTTTGCCAAATTTTAATTACACGCAGCTCTGCTGAACAAAAGACAAGCATTTTTCTGCATTTGGTGGTGGGAGAAACGCCGACTGCCTGGGGACTAGAGTGAGCTCAGCAAACATATATCTTTGCTTCTTAAAGAATGCTAGTAGAAAGTCACCAATAAAAAGCAGCATACAAAACAGAAACAAAACAGAGATAATCTCTTAAAGAAGTGTGGCATGAAATATTTGCTGAAATTCAAATACCTCTCTTCTTCATCTGTACGAGGTTAAATTCATTTGAGCAGGAAAAGATGCTACTCTGTTAGTGAAATTTATTTAATGTGACATATTACATCTTTTGGGGAACAGTAGAGAAGGAAATTGAAGCATTCTTAAATCATTACCACTGGCTGTGCAATCCTGAAGCCCTGGCAGAATGTGAGAGTGAATCTCAAAAAGAAAATAGAAATAAAGGATTGTAGGTCAAAGTTTTAATGGAACAAATCCTGAATCTGAGTACTTAAAAATTGAATGACATGTAGTTTCTTTTGCTTAGTTTTAGTTCAAAACAGAAACAAAAATTTTATAGTCATTTTAGCAGTTACCTTTATTATGTAGTTTTCTTTTTTGTGTATAAGGATAATATACTAGAAGATGGTAGGTTGTTTCTATAATAAAAATGCCATTTAAAATAAATCTTGTATCAGAAGAAGTAGACAAGGTTAAACAGCACTTCTCCTCTCCCCAGGAAGGCAGTAAATAATAACGCTTCAGGAGATTTGAGAAGAGACTGTGCTTTGGAGGAGGAACTGGTTAATCTATGTCTCTTAATTTGTTACTCCCTATTTTCATATTGTAAACAGTAGTGAAAATCATTTTAACAGGGGGCTCTGAACATGCATTTATAATTATGGAAACTGCATTGTACTCCACAATTAGACTTGAGGTTTGAAGATCCAAGAAATATTGTGGCTGGCGACAGCAAATGCAAATAAAAACCACAATGAGGTACCATTTCATGCCAGTCAGAATGGCTGCTATCCCAAAGTCTACAAGCAATAAATGTTGGAGAGGGTGTGGAGAAAAGGGAACCCTCTTACACTGTTGGTGGGAATGCAAAATAGTACAGCCACTATGGAGAACAGTGTGGAGATTCCCCGAAAAACTGGAAATAGAACTGCCATACGACACAGCAATCCCACTGCTGGGCATACATACTGAGGAAACCAGAATTGAAAGAGACACATGTACTCCAATGTTCATCGCAGCACTGTTTATAATAGCCAGGACATGGAAGCAACCTAGATGTCCATCTGCAGACGAATGGATAAGAAAACTTTGGTACATATACACAATGGAGTACTACTCAGCAATGAAAAAGAATACACTTGAATCAGTTCTAATGACGTGGACAAAACTGGAGCCTGTTATACAGAGTGAAGTAAGCCAGAAAGTAAAACACCAATACAGTATACTAACGCATATATATGGAATTTAGGAAGATGGTAACGATAACCCTGTATATGAGACAGCAAAAGAGACACAGATGTATAGAAGAGTCTTTTGGACTCTGTGGGAGAGAGTGAGGGTGGGATGATTTGGGAGAATGGCATTGAAACATGTATATTATCATATGTGTAACGAATCACCAGTCCATGTTCGATGCATGATACAGGATGCTCGGGGCTGGTGCACTGGGATGACCCAGAAGGATGATATGGGGAGGGAGGTGAGAGGGGTTTAAAGATGGGGAACACATGTACACCCGGGGCAGATTCATGTCAGTGTATGGCAAAATCAATACAATATTGTAAAGTAATTAGTTCAAATGAAAATTTAAAAAAAAATAATAATAAAATTTTAAAAAAAGAGAGAAAAAAATAAAATGGGATACTTGCAGAGCATGTATATGTGAAGCATAGTGAAAGACCATTGTTGAGTGATGGGGCCTGTGGCAACCTGGAGAATGAAACGTATGTTTGAAGGCAGTCAAATTCAGATTCTTAAGAAAATAATGTATTGGCCGAACAAGTGAATCTGTGGGCTAATGTCGAGCAACAGTTGCTATTTAACCTGTGCCCTGGGACCTGGCAAATAAATAAATGAATAAAAGTTTCATTTATGTAAGGACTTTGAAAATCCTATGTGGGCAGGAACGTGATCCTGAACTTTAACTTTAGGAAGCTCCTGAGTAGTTCTCTATTATGAGCTGGCAAAGGTTTCATAAATGAGTTGATATTTAACCTAGAAATTGAGAGATGTGTTTTTACAGATAATGAATTGCATTTTGAATCAGGGCTTGAATAAAGGCAAAGAGGCAAGGAATATGTTTCAGTTCAGCTCAGTTCAGTTCAGTCACTCAGTCATGTCCGACTCTTTGTGACCCCATGAACCGCAGCACACCAGGCCTCCCTGTCCATCATCAACTGCCAGAGTCCACCCAAACTCATGTCCATTGAATCAGTGATACCATACAACCATCCTCCTGCCCTCAATCTTTCCCAGCATCAGGGTCTTTTCTAATGAGTCAGCTCTTCACATCAGGTGGATAAAGTATTGGAGTTTCAGCTTCAACATCAATCCTTCCAATGAACACCTAGGACTGATTTCCTTTAGCATGGACTGGTTGGATCTTCTTGCAGTCCACGGAACTCTCAAGAGTCTTCTCCAACACTACATTTCAAAAACATCAATTCTTCTGTGCTCAGTTTACTTTATAGTCCAACTTTCATATCCATACATGAATACTGGAAAAAAACATAGTCTATATGTTTATGAAACAGCAAATAGTTAACAATGGTGATAAAAGAGGCTGTAAATATAGGTTGGGACATTGTGAACAAATTGAACGCCATGTTAAGAAATTGTCCATGTCCAAGGTGATACATAGCCAAGTGGGAAGATTTATCAGATGGATTCTCAACCACCCATTGATAAGAATGAGTATCTGTGAGGGAAAAATATTTCTGGCACATTTTATGGGCAGTGGATTCTAAGGTCTACTGTCCTTCCAAACATTGTTAATCAACTATACTCCAATATAAAACAAAAAGTTAAAAAAATTAAGAGAGGAAATAAAACAACCATGATATAAGGATCATTAAAAAAGTATCAGAATGAAGAGAATACTTTTATATTATCTACTTCACCTTCTTTTTATTTCACTGATGGGGAAACTAAGATTAGGGAAGTGAGATAGTATGATTAAGGTTACACAGATATAAGAACTAGAATATTCTTTCTACTATCCCAAACTATCTCATCAAGTTTCAGGCCAATTTGTCTTTGTGTGGTTCTTACATTTTGCTTTTATTTTTGCTGATCTGTGAATTCTTGGAGTTAGGCAAGACTGCATATCAGTTCTAAAGAGCTATGAAATTTTCTGCCAGTGAAATCAATAGTACTTGACACTCTGCAGTCTCCAGGTGTGAAGAAAGATTCTTTCATGGGATTCTGGCTAGCCTCTGCTATTTTAGGTGAGCTGTGCAAATAATTTGAAATGTATTGTAAATTAACTGTTGCATGTCTGTTACCACAGTCTTGGGCATGTTGATTTATAAGTAGTCATTCTCTTTTCAGTGCTGATTCATTTTCTTCTTTTATTTTTTCACTTTTTTTTTTAATTGGATTTTCTAATCATGGGTTATCTCCCCAAATTTGCATCTAGGCAAGACTGACCTATTCAAAGGTAGAAGAGATAGATGCTTATTTGATGTGATTTGAAGTCCAATCCCTATGTAAAGTTTCTAATACACATGCTTAGGCTCATTCCTTAGGGATTTGCTATAGGCATATACATTTTAATAATGTCATATCTTCATATTGATTGTAGCTCGTATCACTAGAAAATGACCCTCCTTATCTTCTTTAATGCATTTTGCTCTAAATTTTGCTTCTATTATATTCATAATGTCATTCCTAACACTTTACTTTTGAGTTTGATTAATGTATCTTTGCATCATATTAATTTTAAGTGTTTTTGGACATTCTGTTTCTTAGAGAGATCACACATTAACCAGGTAGCATATTTGGCGAAGGTGCATTTATCTAATTCACCCATTGTATTAGTTTTATATTGCTACATTAAAAAATATAAATATTATAGTTGAAAGCAGCACACAAATTTATTAGCTCATAGTTCTGTAGGTCAGAAGTCCAGCAAAGCTCAACTGATTCTCTGCTGAGGGTCTCACAAGACTAAAATCCAAATGTCTGCTGGCTTGAGTTCTTATCTGGATGTTCTGGGGAAAAGTCCACTTCCAGGGTTTTTCAGGTGTTTGGTCACATTCATTTTCTTGCAGTTGTAGGACTGAAGGCCCCACTCTCTTTCCAGTTGTCAATTGGGATCCTCAGTGCCTGAAAGCTTCTCACGTTTCTTCTCCATAACCCCTTCCATCTTGAACCCAAAAATGGCCAAGTTCTTCTCCTGGTTCACATTCCACATGTTTTTCTCTTACTTTCCTGCTGCCAGCTAGAGAAAGTTCTTAGCTTTTAAGAGTGCCTATGATTAGGATAGGCCCACTCAGATAATCTCAACATTTTAAGAAGCAAGGCTCCTACTAAGAGAATGTGGAACTCTATATATTGAAAGGGATAGGAATTATGAATATTCCTGGGGTGAGATAGGACAACAAGTAAGGATGGTGTTGAGGGATAGAGAGCAACATGAGGACTCGGTGTGGTCAGGCAGAGGTAATGAAGGGTGATGGGAAGCATGCTGGAAAGTATATAGGGGAAGAGCTTCTACTTTCCATTTCGTTTTCTGCCCTGGTCCAGAGGACAATGTAAACGTGCCTCAAAACCACAGAGCATCTCATATGGGTGATCCTTTCTTCAGATATGCATTCAAATTGCTATGGAAAGAGTGGTACTATTTTTTCCTATAGAATCTTACAGTGCCTTTTAACCACTAATAGGAAGAAGTAGAAGAGATGGTCATTCTTCCAGCTTCATGTAATAATAGAGTAATACTAGCATCATTTACTTGTCATGGCAAGTTCCATTAGGCAAAATACACGTAATTAGATGGCAGCAAAGATCCCAAAGCAGTTTCGCTATTGTGAGCTTGTTGTTGTTCAGTAGCTAAGTTGTGTCTGACTCTTTGCAACCCCATGGACTGCAGCACACCAGGTTTCCTGTCCTTCACTATCTCCTGGAATTTGCTCATACTTATGTCCTTTGAGTCATTGATGCCAACTAGGGTAATTGAAAAATACCCTCAAACTTCTTGACTATAATTTCAAACTATTAGGATGATGTGTAGACATTAGGGAAGCAACAGCAGACTGATTGACTTAGTGTCCAGCAATTGAGGATGGGGCAGCCATCTTTAAAACAGAATCAGAATTCCCCCAAACAGTCTTCAACTAGAAATGAAATGGCAAATTTATATTCATCTTCCAAATTGGATTGGTCATCCTGCATTAATCTCCTCAGCTCTATAATTTAATAAGCAGTAATGGCATCATCTTTGAATCATAAAAGTTAAAAGAGAAAAATGGTCAAATATAAAGGAGGGTTTATTTTTAGTTAGTTTTTTTTTTTTTTTTAGTGGAAATGGGTTATATAATCCAAGATTAAATTGGACTGTGTCTTATGACTTTGGTATCATCAGTCCTGTCATTTACTAAACTTCTTCAGAGTTGAATCAATTGATGTAGCTTCCAGTATGCCATAAATAAAGTTATTTAGTCATATTCCATAGATATGCCTTCTTTTTCTGTTTTCGGTTTTTACTTGCCTCCAAGTAACATCATTCCAGTAAATGCTGAGGTGTTTGTTTTTATCAACACTATTAACTGTGGAGTTTCATTGCTTATGAATATGAAAAATTAGACTATGCAGTAACTATAAAGATGAAGGTGTCTTTCTGTGAATAAAGACAGCAGTATAAATTTGAACTCTGACCTTCAGATTTTTTAACTTTTCTCTGATGACTTGCTAAATTATTTTTTGTTCTTAAAAAGAGAAAAAGGGGGTTAAGTTATTATAAAATGCTTTACTATTTAGACCATATTGAAGTGGCATTTTATGACTTTCAGGAGTGGCAGTAAACCACATTTCATTGATCTTATTTTATAAGTCACAATGCATTTTTAAAGATGGGATGCCAATTCATTCTACTGAGTGTAGTTGGTTCTGTAGATGATAGATATCACACAGGAGAGAGCAGGTTTTCTAACTTTAAAACCATTCTCACCTTGTTTCAGGAGAATTAAAGAATAAATAACTCATAAAAAAGTAAAACCAGGAGGGTGTATGTTTGTAATCTGTGTGAAAATAAAAACACCCAGCTTTATCTATAATATTGTAGTAGCAATCAAGTAACTTATTACCTATTTTTCCATGGAATCAAAATAAATTCTCCAAAATATGCTTCCCTTTCTATATTCTTCATTTCGATATACTTCTTCTTTGACTAGGACTTATTTGCTCTAAGTGCATAGTGGTTAAGTGGTATGTGGACTTCTTTTATGAACTAGAAATGTGCTATATATGCTCCCTAAAGGGGGTTCAAATATCACTTAATCACTTTCACGAAAAGCCTCAAAATATTATCTAGACAACCATCCTGTTATCAGGGTAATCTTCTATACTTTCTCAGATACTTGACTGTCACCTTGACTTTAGAATTATCCCCAATAAATCCTTGTACTCTAAATTCCACACACAAAATTTCATTGGGGCAAAATGAAGCATAGAATAATTTGCCCATTTTACATATGCTGGGCTTGATCCTTTATTATGCCTGAATTAAGAAGAGGGAGGGTGCCTTTTAAGGCTCTCATGATAACCCAAACTCAGGCAGGACAACTTTCAGGACAAACAAGCACAGGTCACTAAGAATACCATTTTTTCCCCTCACTAGGCATACAATGTTGGCTTCCCTGGTGGCTCAGGTAGTAAAGAATCTGCCTGCAATGCAGGAGACCTGGGTTCGATCCCTGGGTTGAAAAGATCCCCTGGAGGAGGGCATGGCAACCCACTCCAGTATTCTTCCCTGGAGAATCCCCGTGGACAAAGGAGCCTGGTGGGCTACAGTCCATGGGGTCGCAAAGAGTTGGCCACAACTAAGCAGTACTCTTGCCTAGAAAATCCCATGGATGGAGGAGTCTGGTAGGCTGCAGTCCATGGGGTCGCTAAGGGTCGGACACGACTGAGCAACTTCACTTTCACTTTTCACTTTCACACATTGGAGAAGGAAATGGCAACCCGCTCCAGTGTTTGTGCCTGGAGATTCCCAGGGACGGGGGAGCCTGGTGAGCTGCCATCTATGGAGTCACACAGAGTCGGACATGACTGAAGTGACTTAGCAGCAGCAGCAAGCAATTAAACACAGCACATCACAGGCATAAGATGTATCACTTCTTTATGTAGTTAATTCCATTAACCCCCTGGTGTTATTGTACAGGCCTGGTCCATAAAGATCATGTGTGTATAATTGTATTTGTTAGGAGTATAGGCCCTGGTTATCTTTTCCCTTAGTCATACAGTGGAGATCTGAATGCACTTATATAAAAGTCTGTGTCCCTGTTATTGGGGATAGGGCAGAGATTTATCCCCATAAGGGAATATTTCAAATGCAGATACCCTTTTTGATATAATGGATATGTGACTCATTCATGTAAAAATTTGTATTCATTTGAAACTGGGATGAAGTTTCTACCTATATCAGAGTACAGGAAAGCCCTCAAATCTATCTCACAAGATACAAGAAAGGTAAATATTAACTAATATGAAAAGAAATGCATCTTCATGACAGTAATTCCAATGTGCAAAAAACCCTGAAAAGTAATGTTAAATCATCTAATGGAATGTAGCTGAAGTAAGGCATAGAGTTTTTGTTTCACCACCATTGTATCAAGTTTTCATGGATGGTTTTCAAAAAAGTAATGAAAATGAATCATTTTAAGGGTTATGCATAATGTCTTTGTAAACAACATCAAAGCATTACATATATACAAACTAGGACTACAAATTAAGCTTTGGGGGAAATAAGCAGAACATTTCTGCAAGAACTGATATTAACTTTCACCCCCTATAAACTGATAAGGTAAATAAGAAGAAGTAGTAATTGGAAGAATGGCAAGACTTTCATTAAACATAAGAAAAAAAGTAAAATAGTAATTTCTTAAGGGCTATTCCATATTTATCCATGGAGAATTTGTGTGATAGATACTTATAATTCACAAACCTTCAGTTCAGTTCAGTTCAGTAACTCAGTCGTGTCCGACTCTCTGCGACCCCATGAATCACAGCACGCCAGGCCTCCCTGCCCATCATCAACTCCCGGAGTTCACTCAAACTCATGTCCACAGAATCGGTGATGCCATCCAGCCATCTCATTCTCTGTCGTCCCCTTCTCCTCCCGCCCCCAACCTTTCCTAGCATCAGAGTCTTTTCCAGTGAGTCAACTCATCGCATGAGGTGGCCAAAGTATTGGAGTTTCAGCTTTAGCATCAGTCCTTCCAATGAACACCCATGATTGATCTCCTGTATAATGGACTGGTTGGATCTCCTTGCAGTACAAGGGAATCTCAAGAGTCTTCTCCAACCTTAGGCCTTGGTTAAATTATCACTCCTCTTCTCCAATAATAATTGCCATGAATTCATTTCCAGGAAAGTGCAAAGAAAGTTGGATCCAGAC
Organism: Moschus berezovskii; assembly: GCF_049115385.1. Lineage (NCBI taxonomy): Eukaryota > Metazoa > Chordata > Mammalia > Artiodactyla > Moschidae > Moschus > Moschus berezovskii. Next base: position 83,639,382 of record NC_142488.1, on the reverse strand, counting down.
CAGGGCAAGGAAGGTGTCTGACCTCCAGCAAGTAGTCATGCTGTTGAAAACATTGATAGGAAGCAGACACATTAGTCCAAGTATACGAGACTAGACCAAGATATAAAGCGAAAGAAAATTTCCTATTTTCCAAAGCCAAATCTCCATCAGAGTAAGGAGTTTGCTTAGGTGAATTGTTTTCAAGCAAAGATTAGGATCAAATTATTAGAAAACAGTGGCAGGTGTGATTAAGACTTTAGCAATAGCGAGATGTAATAAAATGATTGGGAACTTGAAGAAAATCTATGCAGATAGTAGAGTACAAACTGAACCATTTAGCTGAATGCTGGTTTCTTCTTGGTCTAATGCAATGAACTGCTGCATATTGAGGGCAAAAATGGGATATATATATATATATATATATATATATATATATATATATATAAGAGAGAACAAAATGAATCCTATTATTTACAAGTAAAACCTTCCTCCATCCATGGGATTCTCCAGACAAGTATACTGGAGTGAGTTGCCATTTCCTTCTCCTTAGAAAAAAGAAAGGTAAGGTAAACCAGGTACAACTTAGTTTAAAAGGAAACCATCATCAAAGAACATGTAAAAGTTTACATTCTTGTGGATTTTATTAAAGATGTAGGATCTTATCCATGATTTGGGAGCCTGATCTCAAGCAACTCCAAAGCTAAGAAGGCAATGCCAAAGGCATACTAACAGATGAACATATTGATAAATTGCATATACATGGATGTTTGTTTACTTCCCACAGTAGAAGTACATCTTATTTTCCATTCACATCACTCTGTAGATCATTTCTAACAGATTACCTAGGTTGAATCTACCCAGCTTACCCCTTATAAATATGACTGCCCCTATTTACCCCCACACCACCCTCCCCCCATAAAAAAACCTTGGGCAAAAATGCATGAAGTAAAACCTTTAATAAATTATATGTCCTTATAACAGGAAATGGACAACGGTAGCATGGAAATGTTAAGAGGAAGAACTATGTATATGAAGAGAATAAAAGTTAGTATGGTGTATAAATAGGGTACAGAAGGGAGACTTAAGAAGACAGAAAAGATGTAAGAGGAGCGATAAGGATAGAGTCAAAGGAATATAAGAGCAATTCTAGCTTCTCTTCTCTGTTCTATTTTCCTGAGGGTACTTTCTCTACATCAGTCTATATCCTGAGGGTTTAGTCTTCTTTTTTCTCTTTAGCACAAACTCTTAGGTGAAAGAGAAGTCAATCTACCTAATATTTATGTAAACATTTCCTAGATTCATCAAGATGAACAGGCTCCAATACACCTATTGAAACACTAATTCTCAACCATGGCTCCTCAAAGAAGCACGTGTTAGGAGATTTTACATCTGCCTAATGCTATTCCCAATAAGAGTGTGTATGTGTGTGTGTCTGTGTCTGTGTCTGTGCCTGTGTCTGTGTGTGTGTTCAGTTGCTCTTTGCAACCCCATGGACTGCAGCCCACCAGGCTCCTCCATCCATGGACTTTTCCAGGCAAGAATACTGGAGTGGGTTGCCATTTCCTACTCCAAGGGATCTTCCTGACCCAGAGATCCATCTCACATCTCTTGCATCTCCTGGATTGGCAGGTGGATTCTTTACCACATCACTTTGCCAACAAAGGTCTGTCTAGACAAAGCTATGCTTTTTCCAGTAGTCGTTTACAGATGTGAGGGCTGGACCGTAAATAAGGCTGAGCACTGAAGAACTGATGCTTTTGAACTGTGGTGCTGGAGAAAATTTTGAGAATCTCTTGGATAACAAGATCAAATCAGTCAATTCTAAAGGAAATCAACTTCAAATATTCGTTGGAAGGACTGATACTAAAGTTGAAGCTCCAATACTTTGACCACCTGATGGGAAGAGCCGACTCATTGGAAAAGACCCTGATGCTCGGAAAGATTGAGGGCATGAGGAGAAGGAGGCAACAAAGAATGAGATGGTTGGATGGCATCATCAATTCAATGGACATAAGTTTGAGAAAACTCCAGGAAACAGTGAAGGCCAGGGAAGCCTGGCATGTTGCAGTCCATGGGGTCACATGGAGTCGGACATGACTGAGTGACTGAACAACAACAACAGCACGTGGGAGCCCCCAGTACAACAGAATCTCCGTTAATTGAGTGGGGCTTAGGGACTGTTTTTTTTTTTTTTTTTTAACTCTTTAGGTATAACTAATGGAGAGCTAGTGTTATAAACTAGTGTTAACTACTTTGTTCTAAAAATTTTATGAGGAAATAATTCTCTGGGGAGCTAGTTAAAAAGGTAGACGTCTAAGCCCCAGAATTTCACATTTAGTAGACAGGAGAAGGGGCCTAGGACTTCACATTTTAAAAAAAAACACCCAAGTGATACAGATGCAGACTGTCCAGGAGCCCACTTTGACAAATCTCTTCTCTGTTTCACATGCTCTCACAGCTCTAGTTTTCTCTAAATGATATATGAAATGTGTCTATAAAATAAAGGTAATCCATAAGCCCCATTTAAAAAAGTCCTGCCTCATTTCTATGGCTGAATAAATCAATTTAAGTATTGTCAAAGGTGTTCCCCATTTAGAATCTTGGGGAATTTTCTACTCATCTTCCTGTTACTTATGTTTAAAAATTTATTGGTGTACAGTTGATTTACAATGTTATATTTTAGTGTCAGTATAACTGATTCACTTTGCTGTCTGATTTATAGCATACAGCAAAGTGAATAAGTTACACATATACATGTATCCACTCTTTTTTAGATTATTTTCCCATATAGGTCATTACAGAGTATTGAGTAGAGTACCCTTTGCTATATATAGTATGTCCTTATTAGTTATCTGTTTTATATATAACACTGTATATATGTCAATACCAATATCTCAAATTATCACTCCCCACATTCCTCTCTGGTACCATAGGGTTTGTTTGTTTGTTTGTTTTAGTATCTGTGACTCTATTTATGTCTTGTAAATAAGCCTGTATCATTATTTAAGATCCCACATATAAGCAGTATCATATGATATTTGTCTCTCCGTCTGAGTTACTTCACTCAGTTTGAGAATCTCTTTGTCCATCATGTTGCTGCCAATGGCATTATTTTGTTCTTTTTTCAATGTGTAAGTAATATTTGTATATATGCAAATGACACCACCCTTATGGAAGAAAGGGAAGAGGGAGGAACTAAAAATCCTCTTGATGAAAGTGAAAGAGGAGAGTGAAAAAGTTGGCTTGAAGCTCAACATTCAGAAAACAAAGATCATGGCATCTGGTCCCATCACTTCATGGGAAATAGATGGGGAAACAGTGGGAAAAGTGTCAGACTTTATTTTTTTGGGCTCCAAAATCACTGCGAATGCTGATTGCAGCCATGAAATTAAAAGACGCTTACTCCTTGGAAGGAAAGTTATGACCAACCTAGATAGCATATTAAAAAGCAGAGACATTACTTTACCAACAAAGGTCCATCTACTCAAGGGTATGGTTTTTCCAGTGGTCATGCATGGATGTGAGAGTTGGACTGTGAAGAAAGCTGATTGCCGAAGAATGGATGCTTTCGAACTGTGGTATTGGAGAAAACTCTTGAGAGTCCCTTGGACTACAAGGAGATCCAAGCAGTCCATTCTAAAGGAGATCAGTCCTGGGTGTTCATTGGAAGGACTTATGCTAAAGCTGAAACTCCAATCCTTTGGCCATCTCATGCGAAGAGTTGACTCACTGGAAAAGTTTCTGATGCTGGGAGCGATAGGGGGCTGGAGGAGAAGGGGAAGACAGAGAATGAGATGGCTGGATGGCATCACCAACTCGATGGACATGAGTTTGAGTGAACTCCGGGAGTTGGTGATGCACAGGGAGGTCTGGCATGCTGTGATTCATGGGGTCGCAAAGAGTCGGACACGACTGAGTGACTGAACTGAACTGAACCGTATTTACAATAGCCGGAACATGGAAACAACCTAAATGTCCATTTACAGAGGAGTGAGAGCAAGAAGATCTTCCTGTTATTTAAGAAGAGGTTCTCAGAAGTGAGACTTCATTGATTAGAAGAATGAAAGTTTCTTAGAAGTGAAAATTCAGTGACTGTTAGTTTTCTGTTACTTGTTGGCCTGAAACAAATAGACTGCCAGATACATAGCAGATAATTGCAATTCAGAGTCTGCAACCATGTCAAGCCATGTGCAAATCCTGGCATGGCAAGGAAAAGAGACTGCTTTTATAGAGGAGAGAAGAAAGGTGGAAAGGCTATAGGAAACAAAGAGTCTGTAGATTTTCATTGGGCTGAGCCCTTGCCAAGAAAGAAGAGGAGACTCTCCTCTTCCTGTTGGCATCTGCTGTTATCACACAGCATAAGAGTTCTTGCTTCTGGTCACCTAGGTCTTTTTAACTGAGGTTTCTGTTGATCAATTTTACTTGTGTTAGTCAGTCGCATGCAACTCTTTGCAACCCCATGGACTATAGCCCGTTAGGCTCCTCTGTCCATGAACTTCTTCAGGCAAGAATACTGGAGTGGGCTGTCATTTCCTTCTCCAGGAGATCTTTCTGACCCAGGGATGAAACCCAGGTCTCCTGCGTTGCAGGTGGATTCTTTACCGTCTGAGCCACTGTTCAGTTGAGATTCAACCCAAACTTTTCACTCTCCTCTTTCACTTTCATCAGGAGGCTTTTTGGTTCCTCTTAACTTTCTGCCATAAGGGTGGTGTCATCTGCATATCTGAGGTTATTGACATTTCTCCCAGCAATCTTGATTCCAGCTTGTGCTTCTAACAGCCCAGCGTTCCTCATGATGTACTCTGCATATAAGTTAAATAAGCAGGGTGACAATATACAACCTTGACGTACTCCTTTTCCTATTTGGAACCAGTCTGTTGTTCCATGTCCAGTTCTAACTGTTGCTTCCTGACCTGCATACAGGTTTCTCAAGAGGCAGCTCAGGTGGTCTGGGATTCCCATCTCTTTCAGAATGTTCCACAGTTTATTGTGATCCACACAGTCAAAGGCTTTGGCATAGTCAATGAAGCAGAAATAGATGTTTTTCTGAAACTCTCTTGCTTTCGCCATGATCCAGCGGATGTTGGCAGTTTGATCTCTGGTTCCTCTGCCTTTTCTAAAACCAGCTTGAACATCTGGAAGTTCATGGTTCACATATTGCTGAAGCCTGGCTTGGAGAATTTTGAGCATGACTTTACTAGCATGTGAGATGAGTGCAATTATGCGGTAGTTTGAGCATTCTTTGGCATTGCCTTTCTTTGGGATTGGAATGAAGGCTGACCTTTTCCAGTCCTGTGGCCACTGCTGAGTTTTCCAAATTTGCTGGCATATTGAGTGCAGCACTTTCACAGCATCATCTTTCAGGATTTGAAATAGCTCAATTGGAATTCCATCACCTCCACTAGCTTTGTTCGTAGTGATGCTCTCTAAGGCCCACTTGACTTCACATTCAAAGATGTCTGGTTCCAGGTGAGTGATCACGCCATCGTGATTATCTTGGTCGTGAAGATGTTTTTTGAACATTTCTTCTGTGTATTCTTGCCACCTCTTCTTAATATCTTCTGCTTCTCTTAGGTCCATAGCATTTCTGTCCTTTATCGAGCCCATCTTTGCATGAAATGTTCCCTTGATATCTCTAATTTTCTTGAAAAAAATCTTTTGTTTTTCCTATTCCTTTTTTTCCCTCTATTTCTTTGCATTGATTGCTGAGGAAGGCTTTCTTATCTCTCCTAGCTATTGTTTGGAACTCTGCATTCAGATGCTTATATCTTTCCTTTTCTCCTTTGCTTTTTGCTTCTCTTCTTTTCAAAGCTATTTGTAAGGCCTCCTCAGATACTAGGGAAGCCCAATTTATATACTGCTTAATAAATTAGCACAAATTCAGTAGCTTAAAAAGAGCATATGTTTACTATCTCTTAGCTTTCCTGATTCAGGAATGTTGACATAGCCTTGAGTCACAAGATCATTGATCTTAGTCAAGGATCAGAGATCTCAGGATCTCACAAGGCTGAACTCTAGGCTTGAAGAGGTTGTATCATTCCTGGATTCAGCAATGTTGACATGGCCTTGAGTCACAAGATCTCTGAACTTAGTCAAAGGATCAGAGATCTCAGGGTCTCACAATGCTGCACTCTAGGTTTGACGAGGTTGTATCATTTATGGTTGTATCATATCATACCACAAGCTCTGATATTGTGATTTATAATTGAAAAACTATGTGTTTGATCTCTACTCATGGTTTCTAGCACAGAGCTCCTAAAATCCTTGGAACTTTCTAAATGATGAGAGCCAAAAATGCCTTTTGTTATGTTGATGAATTTTGAAAAGCTCCTAAGAATGGGAGCTAGTTGCCTGAAAGCCAACTCTGTTATTAGAGTGTTTAAACATTTAGTCCCATCCCCTGACCTCCATTCTACAGGGTGGAGAGGGTCTGAAGATTGAGTTCAATCATAGCAGCCAATGACTTATTCAATCAAGTCTGTGTAATGAAGCCTCCACAGCAAACCAAAAGACAGGGTTCCAAGAGCTTCTGGCTTGGTGAACACATGAATATTTGGAGAGATTGGTACTCTCAGAGATGTGGAGCTCCGTGCCCATTCCCATTCATTAACTCTCCATTCATTTCTTCTATCTGGTTGTTATTGATTAATATTTTCTTATAATAAACTGGTAATCTAGTATGTAAAGGTTTCTCAGAGTTCTGTGAACCACTCAAGCAAATTAATCAAACCTAAGGAGGAAGTTGTGGGAAGCTTTGATTTATGGCCAATGAGTCAGAAGCACAGGTAACAACTTGGGCTTTTAATCGGCATATGAAGAAGGGGCAGTCTTGTGGGACTGATCCCTGAACCTGTGGAATCTGATGTCAGCTCCAGATAAATAGTGTCAGAATCATGAGGAACGCTGGGCTGGAAGAAGCACAAGCTGGAATCAAGATTGCTGGGAGAAATATCAATAATCTCAGATATGAAAATGACACCACCCTTATGGCAGAAAGTGAAGAGGAACTCAAAAGCCTCTTGATGAAAGTGAAAGAGGAGAGTGAAAAGGTTGGCTTGAAGCTCCACATTCAGAAAACAAAGATCATGGCATCTGGTCCCATCACTTCATGGGAAATAGATGGGGAAACAGTGGAAACAGTGTCAGACTTTATTTTTGGGGGCTCCAAAATCACTGCAGATGCTGATTGCAGCCAGGAAATTAAAAGACGCTTACTCCTTTGAAGGAAAGTTATGACCAACCTAGATAGTATATTAAAAAGCAGAGACATTACTTTGCCAACCAAGGTCCATCTAGTCAAGGCTATGGTATTTCCCATGGTCATGTATGGATGTGATATTTGGGCTGTGAAGAAAGCTGATAGGCGAAGAATTGATGCTTTTGAACTGTGGTGCTGGAGAAGACTCTTGAGAGTCCCTTGGACTGCAAGGAGATCCAACCAGTTCATTCTAAAGGAGATCAATCCTGGGTGTTCATTGGAAGGACTGATGCTAAAGCTGAAACTGCAATACTTTGGCCACCTCATGCGACGAGTTGACTCACTGGAAAAGACTCTGATGCTGGGAAAGGTTGGGGGCTGGAGGAGAAGGGGACGACAGAGAATGAGATGGCTGGATGGCATCACCGACTCTATGGACATGAGTTTGAGTGAACTCCGGGAGTTGGTGATGGATAGGGAGGCCTGGTGTGCTGTGATTCATGGAGTCGCGGAGAGTCGGACACGACTGAGCGACTGAACTGGACTGAAGTGATAGGACACCCAGCTTATCTCAGAGAATTGCTTGGTGGTGTGGAAAATCCTCATCACACTTTGGAATTGGTACTAAAGTCATTTTATTAATACAAACTCGTGTTTATACTAGTGTTTATAGACAGAAATCTGTTACTTGCAGTTATAGGACTCACCCTGCAGTTTCTGGTCACTTTGCTCACAAGCCACCTCACAACATGGTGGTTTATTTCTTCAAAGCCCCCAGGAGAATACCTCATTCCAGTCAGCTAAAACAGGCGTATAAAGTAACATGACACCTTTGCCATATTGCATAACCTGATAAAGGGAGTCCTTTGACATACTCTATTAACTAGAAGGAAATGATATATTCTGCCAGTTCTCAAGGGAAGGAGATTAAATAAAGGCTTGACTCATTTGGGGATATCGTGCTGCTGCTGCTACTGCTAAGTCGCTTCAGTTGTGTCCGACTCTGTGCGACCCCATAGACGGTAGCCCACCAGACTCCCCTATCCCTGGGATTCTCCAGGCAAGAACACTGGAGTGGGTTTCCATTTCCTTCTCCAATGCATGAAAGTGAAAAGTGAAAGTGAAGTCGCTCAGTCATGTCTGACTCTCAGCGACCCCACGGACTGCAGCCTACCAGGCTCCTTCATCCATGGGATTTTCCAGGCAAGAGTACTGGAATGGGTTGCCATTGCCTTCTCCAGGGGTATCCTAGAATTCTGCATGTGACAATGACTAAATAAAGAAGGATCCTGAAAGAAACATTATAAATGGAAAACAAAATCAGGAAGAAGAATTTGAACAATGTTATCATCATGAAAAACCTCAGGGTCCAAGAGGCACAAAGAGTCCCATACAGGATAAAACCAAGAGGAAACACTCCAAGACACATACTAATCAAACTAACAAATACTAAAGACAAAGAAAGAATATTAAAAGCAGCAAGGGAAAAGAAACAAGTAACATAAAAGGGAAACCCCGTACTCTTAACTGCTGATTTTTCAGCAGAAAATCTGCATGCCAGAAGGGAATGGCAGGATATATTTAAAGCACTGAAAGGGAAAAATCTACAACAAAGATTACTGTATCTGGCAAGGATCTCATTCAAAACTGATGGAGAAATCAAAAGCTTTTCAGACAAACAAAAGTTAAGAGAATTCAGTACCAGAAAACCAGCTATACAACAAATGTTAAACGGACTTCTATAGTAAATAAGTACAACAGAAGAAAAAAAAAAATCTGAAAAATCAACGCCAAACAATTAAGAAAATGGCAATGGCAATAGGGATATATATATATATATATATATAATTGTTTGGGGATGATTTTATATATATATATATATATTTATATTCATATATGTCTGTTCTGTTCTGTTCTGTTCCGTCGCTCAGTCGTGTCCGACTCTATGTGACCCCGTGCACTGTAGCCTACCAGGCTTCTCCATCCATGGGATTCTCCAGGCAAGAATACTGGAGTGGGTTACCGTTTCCTTCTCCAGGGGATCTTCCCGACCCAGGGATCAAACCCGGGTCTCCCGCCTTGGAGGCAGACGCTTTAACCTCTGAACCACCAGGGAAGCAGAATCTCACCTCATATTAACTATCTTTGGTACATAAGTTACCTCTAATAGAAGATGTTCCAGTGCATGGAATACTTTGTCAGTCAATATATTTAATTATTATTGTAGCTGTAATAATAACATTACTTCCTTGTATTTTTACAGAACTTCAAAGACTTCCAAAACTTAAAATATGTTTTACAACTTTTTTTTGAAATTTATTTTTGAGATATACTTGACATGTAAAACTGTGTAGTTTATGACATATGATGTGTTAATTTGATCTAACTACATATTGCATTATGATTACCATAGTGTTGTTAGTAGCAGTTCTATATTGTCACATACTTATTATTTACTTTTTGTGGTAGAAGCCATTAAGATCTAAAAGTATTCTAGCAATTGGAAGTTTATATACAACATTTTTGTCTATAATCATGATGGTGTGCAAAAGATTTTCAGGAATTATTTATCTATGGGTTGTAAGTTTGTATCCTTAAACAACATCTCCTCAACTGTCCTACTGCCAGACCATGACAGCCATAATTCTGCACTCTTTTTTTGAATTCAGCTTTTTTATTTCCATGTATAAGTGATACCATCTGTCTGACTTAAATAATACACTTTGTCAAGGTTTATATATGTGGTCACACATGATCAATTCAGTTCAGTTCAGTTGCATTGATTACAGGTAACAGTAATTATCTTTCACAATAAATCTAAGAATATAATTTCCAATTACTGAATTTGCTAGAGCATCTCCCTAGTTTTGTTTAGACATGGTAGTCTTTTGTATAATTTGGCATGAGGTGTTTTGAAAGCTGTAGTGCTAGAAGTTCTAGAAGGATTTCAATATAGTGTTTTGTTGTTTTTATTGGATTATAGTTGATTGAAAATGTTGTTTTAGTTTCATGTGTAGAGCAAAGTGATTTATTTACAAATATACATATATCCACTCTTGTTTTTAAAGATGCCTTTCCCATATAGGACATTACAGCGTATTGAGTTCCCTGTGCTATATGGCAGGCTCTACAGTGTCAGACTTTATTTTTGGAGGCTCCAAAATCACTGCAGATGCTGATTGCAGCCAGGAAATTAAAAGACGCTTACTCCTTGCAAGGAAAGTTATGACCAACCTAGACAGCATATTAAAAAGCAGAGACATTACTTTGCCAAACAAGGTCCGTCTAGTCAAGACTATGGTTTTTCCCATGGTCTTGTATGGATGTGAGAGTTGGACTGTGAAGAAAGCTGATTGGCGAAGAATTGATGCTTTTGAACTGTGGTACTGGAGAAGACTCTTGAGAGTCCCTTGAACTGCAAGGAGATCCAACCAGTCCATTCTAGAGGAGATCAATCCTGGGTGTTCATTGGAAGGACTGATGCTAAAGCTGAAACTGCAATACTTTGGCCACCTCATGCGACGAGTTGACTCACTGAAAACAGTCTGATGCTAGGAGGGATTGGGGGTGGGAGGAGACGGGGACGACCGAGAATGAGATGGCTGGATGGCATCACCGACTCGATGGACATGAGTTTGAGTGTACTCCGGGAGTTGGTGATGGACAGGGAGGCCTGGCGTGCTGTGATTCATGGGGTCGCAAAGAGTCGGACACGACTGAGCGACTGAACTGGGCTGAACTGATGACCCCTCAATACCACTCCTAGGCATACACCTTGAGGAAACCAAAATTAAAAGAGACTCATGTATCTGTTTGTTCATTGCAGCACTATTTACAGTAGCTTGAACATGGAAACATCCTAGATGTCCATCGAGAGATGAATGGATAAAAAAGTTGTGGTACATATACACAATGGAATAGTACTCAGCCATAAAAAGGAACACTTTGAGTCAGTTCTAATGAGGAGGATGAACGTAGAACCTTAGGTTCATTATACTGAGTGACGTGAGTCAGAAAGAGAAAGTTAAATACTGTATTCTAACACATATATATGGAATCTAGAAAAATAGTACTGAAGAATTTATTTACAGGGCAACAGTGGAGAAAACAAACATAGAGAATAGACTTATGGACATGGGGAGAGGGAAGGAGAGGGTGAGATGTATGGAAAGAGTAACGTGGAAACTTACATTACCATATGTAAAATAGATAGCCAACGGGAATGTACTGTATGGCTCAGGAAAGTCAAACAGGGGCTCTGTATCAACCTAGAGGGATGAGTTGGGAAGGGAGATGGGAGGGATGTTCAAAAGGGAAGGGACATATGTATTATACCTATGCCCGATTCATGTTGAGGTTTGACAGAAAACAGCAAAATTCTGTAAAGCAATTAATCATTCAATAAAGAAATAATTTAAAAAATAATAAAAAAACCCCTCAAGAACAGGAGGGTAAAAACTCCTCAAAATGAATTTCAAAAAGCATTATTAGAAGGCCAGCTGAATCATAGCTGGATGAAAAGTGTTAAACATGTATATAATTCTCTAATGTGGCATTATTACCTTTAGGGATTGTTTTAACTGTATACAACATCTCTTACTATACTCTTTAAATTTTATAATGTTGGAAGATGACCTGTTGGGTGAAAACTGAGAAAATTCTCTTTGATGATTTGTATTACTGGTGCTTTTCATTTCATAAGTACTTAAATTTTGGAAGGATGTAATTTTCTTTATATAAAAATATGATTTAAAGCAGTATGAGTTAAAAACTGCACTTTGTTTCTGAGGAAGGTTTTTCTGCTTCACTGATTATCAGAGGGTAGGTCCCTAATAATAACTACTGGTCATAGAATAGAACTGACCTTGAGTCTTTTCCCATTCAGCAACACCAATGCATTTCATATATGATCTCCAGATTTTATGGGATGAGATGATTGAACCAGTGACCCTCGCTACTATTGTCTAGATACTGTACCTACTGGAAAGACAACATTAAGCTTGAAAAGTATGTTATCTAAACTTGAATTCGCATGCCTTGATGTAAAATACAGAATGTCAGTCACCCGGGTCTTATTGTTTGGGAGATTGACACCTTTGCAGTTGATTAAGCCCTGCTGCTGCTGCTGCTGCTGCATTGCATCAGTCGTGTCTGACTCTGTGTGACCCCATAGATGGCAGCCCACCAGGCTGCCCTGTCCCCAGGATTCTCCAGGCAAGAAAATTGGAGTGGGTTGCATTTCCTTCTCCAGTGCATGAAAGTGAAAAGTGAAAGTGAAGTCGCTCAGTCGTGTCAGACTCTTCGATACCGCATGGACTGCATCCTACCAGGCTCCTCCGTCTATTGGATTTTCCAGGCAAGAGTGCTAGAGTGGGGTGCCATTGCCTTCTCCCTAATTAACCGCTCAGTTCAGTTCAGTCGCTCAGTCTTGTCCGACTCTGGGACCTCATGAATCACAGCACGCCAGGCCTCCCTGTCCATCACCAACTCCCGGAGTTCACCCGACCTCATGTCCATCGAATTGGTGATGCCATCCAGCCATCTCATTCTCTATCGTCCCCTTCTCCTCCTTCCCCCAATCCTTCCCAAGATCAAAGTCTTTTCCAGTGAGTCAACTCTTCTTATGAGGTGGCCAAAGGATTGCCAGCTTTAGCATCAGTCCTTCCAATGAACACCCAGGACTGATCTCCTTTAGCATGGACTGGTTGGATCTCCTTGCAGTCCAAGGGACTCTCAAGAGTCTTCTCCAACACCACAGTTCAAAAGCATCAATTCTTCAGCGATCAGCTTTCTTCACAGTCCAACTCTCACATCCAAACATGACCCCTGGAAAAACCATAGCCTTGACTAGACGGACCTTTGTTGGCAAAGTAATGTCTCTGCTTTTTAATATGCTATCTAGTTTGGTCATAACTTTCCTTTCAAGGTGTAAGGGTCTTTTAATTTCATGGCTGCAATCAGCATCCACAGTGATTTTGGAGCCCCCAATAATAAAGTCTGACATTCTTTCCACTGTTTCCCCATCTATTAATCCTAAATAACCTAAGGTTAGTCATATAATCATATAATTAGGATTTCTAATGTTTTCCACTGGCACCCCTTAGGCTCTCCGTTATATGGTTTGTCTTGCTTCTTAACCCAAAGCACCTTCTATAAAGTAACTATCAGAGAAAGAAATAAACTTTTTGCATATATATGACATGTGATATATATTATAATGAATTTAAGCAGGAAGTCTGTTGGCTGACACACCTTTTCTACCTGTAAATGTCTCACAGATGTCTTAAAGGGTTATGGACATTCAAGGATTCCTAAGCATTAGATGTATTGTGATTTAAATGGGATGCTGTTAGAGAATTTATATTCCATATAACTTGATTAAAACCCCCTTCCTTGGTTTGGGCTTAGGGAAAGTAAAAGCAAAGTTAGATTCTTTTCAATGACTCTTGTATTGAATATATTGAAAGCAACTGTTAGATGCACTTTGCAATATGACCCTGAATGTGCAGCCACTAGCATTTTTTTGTACAACCTGATTTGATTTCAGAGCAGCGTTACACACGGAAAGAGTTGTCTACTGTCTCACTCTGGCACAATGACAAATTCAGTAACTTTAACACAATGAATGTTCTGTTTTTGTTTGATTTTTTTACACTTAATTAATTTAATTTTGTGAAAAGAGTCACAAGGCTCAACAATGAACAACTATAAACAAACTGAAAAGTCTCCTGTTAACTCCTGTACCTAGATCCTACCTCACATTTCACATTTAACTGTTGCTATTAGAAAATTTCTGTGGAAAATTCTGAAAGAGATGGGAATACCAGACCACCTGACTTGCCCCTTGAGAAACCTGTTTGAAGGTCAGGAAGCAACAGTTAGAACTGGACATGGAACAACAGACTGGTTCCAAATAGGAAAAGGAGTACTTCAAGGTTGTATATTGTCACCCTGCTTATTTAACTTCTATGCAGAGAACATCATGCGGAACGCTGGGCTGGAAGAAGCACAAGCTGGAATCAAGATTGCTGGGAGAAATATCAATAACCTCAGATATGCAGATGACACCACCCTTATGGCAGAAAGTGAAGAGGAACTAAAAGGCCTCTTGATGCAAGGGAAAGAGGAGAGTGAAAAAGTTGACCTGAAGCTCATGGGAAATAGATGGACAAACACTGGAAACAGTGTCAGACTTTATTTTTTCGGGCTCCAAAATCACTGCAGATGCTGATTTCAGCCAGGAAATTAAAAGATGCTTACTCCTTGGAAGGAAAGTTATGACCAACCTAGACAGCATATTGAAAAGCAGAGACATTATTTTGTCAACCAAGTTCCATCTTGTCAAGGCTATGGATTTTCCAGTGGTCATGTATGGATGTGAGAGTTTGACTGTGAAGAAAGCTGATCACCAAAGAATTGATGCTTTTGAACTGTGGTGCTGGAGAAGACTCTTGAGAGTCCCTTGGACTGCAAGGAGATCCAAGCAGTCCATTCTAAAGGAGATCAATCCTGGATGTTCATTGGAAGGACTGATGCTAAAGCTGAATCTCCAATCTTTTGGCCACCTCATGCTAAGAGTTGACTCACTGGAAAAGACTCTAATGCTGGGAGGGATTGGGGCCAGCAGGAGAAGGTGACGACAGAGGATGAGATGCCTGGATGGCATCACCAACTCGATGGAGGTGGGTTTGCATGAAACCGAGAGTTGGTGATGGACAGGGAGGCCTGGCGTGCTGTGATTCATGGGGTCGCAAAGAGTTGGACATGACTGAGCAACTGAACTGAAGTGAACTGAACTGAATTTGTTTATTCTGTATTTTTCCATGTCACTATGCATTGGTTCAATTTCTGCATTTCTTTCTGTTGCATTGATCGCTCTGTCAATTCCTGCATCTACACAACTGTGTTTTACTTTAAGGCTTTATATTAAATTTTAATACCTAGAAGGACGGGTTTCTCCTGCTTGCCCTTCTGTTTTCAGTTTTTCAGGATTATTTTTTGCTTATTTTTCCATATAAACTCAAGAATCGGCATGCCTAGTTAAAAAACTTGTTGTTATTTATAAGTTGATTTAGGGAACAGTGACATTTTGATGGTATTGTCGTTGTCAAGAGAAGCTTGCTAAAGTCTCTGCATGATAGATTTGCTAATAATACTAAAGGGTTAGTGAAATAAAATTTCCAATTTCTGGTTTAGTTTTCTGGGTGGATGTGAACTTGCAACCAAACAAGTTACAGAGTATAAAATCAGTTGAAATCAACACTTTGTATGTATGTTATGTGTGTATGTTGGAGAGGAGAAAAAGTGAAGTACTAAATTCACTCAGTTTTTACTTTTATTTGAAAATAATTTCAAATACTGAGACAAGTTATAAGAATAGTATAATGAATGTGTGCATCTCCTTTACTGAATTTGACTATTAACAGTTTGACTCATTTGCTTTGCCTCGTTTGCTTCCCCTACTCTCTCTCTCTCATGCACATGCACACACACACACACACACACACACACACACACACACACACTTATTCTGAACCACTGAAAGTAAATACTTCAGTTTGCATTGGCTAAGAATGAGGATGGCCATCTGTGTTCTGAATTTTTTCAGTTTACCCAATCATGCATTTTTAGTTGGGAATAATTCCTCAGCTTTTCTTTGTCTTTTAAGATGTTTACAGCTTTGAAGAAGGCAGGGCTTTAAAAATAGTAATAGTCATTTTGAGTTTACCTCTTGTTTCCTAATGATTAGATTCAGATTATACAACCTGGGGTGAAATGTGATGTGTCCTTCGTAGAGTGTGACATCCCTAGACACACAATGTACCTCTGCACATTAATGGTGTTGTTAATTTTACATTCAGACAAAGTGTTGCTAATTTCTCAATGGAAAACTTTTTTTTTCTTTTTGCAAATAATAGGTAATTTGTGGGAAGAAATTTTAAGACCATAAAAATGTTCTATGTTCTACTCTTGCCTGATCATATTGGCTCTTCCAGATTTAGTATACACTGATAATCTTTGTCTGTATCAATCTTTGCTATGACAGCTGCAAATAATTATTTTTCTAACTGTAGCAATCCCTATAACTTTATCATGGATTATCCCACTCTTCATCTATTTATTTATGTGTTTATTTAGCTATTTATTATTATGATAATGGATAATTATTTCTTCAGTGATTTGTAATCCAGTGATGAATTTATTCTAGTCATAATGTCAGGGTGCCCATGAGGCCGTGTTTTCTCTCCAGTTAAATTATAATCTTCCCAACAGTGGGAAGTGTGCTTCTGTCTCCTTCCAATTAACTTTCTTTCTTCCTACGCACACAAACACACACACAATCTCCTAGTCCAGAACTGTTTAGAGAAGTCATTCACTAAAGACTGAATAAATGACCAAATGTCTTGAGGGTGTTGGCAAGGACATTTGTAGCTTCATGCCATAGGTATGGTGCAGGTAGTCTCTGTGAATCACTGTAGTTACCAGTAAATAAAATATTGGAAGTTTAAAATGGAGCCCTGTGATAACTGGGACAGTGTTAATGGAGAAACAATCTTTTAAAGTATACTTCAAAGACTATCTTTATACGAGATCCAGATGATAGCGTGTAATTAATTGTGCATTTCCCTAAAACCTCAAAATTGAATCCTTGTTCATATTATGTATGAAATGTCACATGGCTAAGTTTGGTTGCAATTTTTTTTTTTTTTTTTTTTTTACTAATCTTGTGTCTAATGCTTCTTGTATTGCAATAAAGTTTTTTTAATGTAAAACCTCCTCCAATTCTCATTTCTCACCTGAATCTCCCTGGTTTGTTTCTTCAGGGTACTCTCTAAAGGAAGAGAAACAGATAATACTTTTCCTGATAACCTCAAAGTCTATATAAGACCTTGACTTTGGAGATAGCACATCGTTGGTGGATTAAGCGCAAGTCTGTCTTTTCAGTTCATTTTCAAGAACAAGAGTTTTTCCCAATCATAGACATTACTTGCACAGACTCTTGAGAGTTCAGAAGCCCTTTAGGAAAATTTGTGTTTGTGAATGTGTATATATACACACATCTTCCTATGCCCTGCCATATATCAGTTCACATAGGATACACACAGATATGTTTTTTCCCTTCATCTAATTCATTTGCTATTTCCAAGGTGACTAAGCGGCAGAAGGAGTATTTCAGCTTCAAAAAGTGCCCCCTGCCTTTTTCTTTTTTGGTTATAGCACCTCCCTCTTCTATCCTAGCATAGCTTTTGGGGGAAGGTGTTTTCTCTGAAGACATTAGCTGTTGGCCGTTGTTGTCTTAAGAGACTTCTGAGTCCATGTTCAGGGATTTTAACTGACTGTGTCTCTATCTTCTAAAAATAAACTCTACTAACATTTTTTTGTGTGTACTGTATTTCACCTAGGAAACATCATCTGATCTAATTTTTGCTGCAAACTTCAGGTTTGGAATAAAGCTTTTTATACAGGCATACATACACATGTGCACACATAAGTGGAGGTAGTTTTAAAGGAAATCACTGGCAAAAAAAAATCCCTAGTTTTGGGTGCAGCTTGATATAATTTGGCCTTGGAGTAAAGAATGAAGCAGGGCAAAGGCTAATAGAGTTTTGCAAAGAGAACTCACTGGTCATAGCAACTACCCTCTTACAACAACACAAGAGAAGACTCTACAAATGGACATGACCAGATGGTCAACAGCAAAATCAGATTGATTATATTCTTTGTAGCCAAAGATGGAGAAGCTCTATACAGTCAGCAAACACAAGACCGTGAGCTGACTGTGGCTCAGATCATGAAATCTTTATTGCCAAATCCACAATCAAATAAAGAAAGTGGGGGAAACCAGTGGACCATTCATGTATGAACTAAATCAAACTCCTTATGATTATACAGTGGAAGAGAGAAATAGACTTAAGGGACTAGATCTGATAGAGTGCCTGATGAACTATGGGCAGAGGTTCCTGACACTGTACAGGGAGAGGGATCAAAATCATCCCCAAGAAAAAGAAATGCAAAAAGCAAAATGGCTGTCTGAGGAGACCTTACAAATATCTATGAAGAGAAGGGAAGTGAAAATCAAAGTAGAAAAAGAAAGCTATACCCATTTGAATGAAGAGTTCCAAAGAATAGCAAGGGGAGATAAAAAAAAAAAAAAGCCTTCCTCAGGGATCAATGCAAAGAAATAGAGGAAAACAACAGAATGGGAAAGACTAGAGACATCTTTCAGAAAATTAGAGATACCAAGGGAATATTTCATGCAAAGATGGTCTCGATAAAGGACAGAAAAGGTATGGAACTAAAAGAAGCAGAAGATATTAAGAACAGGTGGCAAGAATACACAGAAGAATTGTACAAAAAAGATCTTCACGATCCAGATAATCACGATGGTGTGATCACTCATCTAGAGCCAGACATTCTGGAATGTGAAGGCAAGTGTGCCTTAGGAAGCATCACTATGAACAAAGCTAGTGGAGGTGATGGAATTCCAATTGAGCTTTTTCAAATCCTGAAAGATGATGCTGTGAAAGTACTGCACTCAATATGCCAGCAAATTTGGAAAACTCAGCAGTGGCCACAGGACTGGAAAAAGTGTTTTCATTCCAATCCCAAAGAAAGGGAATGCCAAAGAATGCTCCAACTACCGCACAATTGCACTCATCTCACACGCCAGTAAAGTAGTGCTTAAAATTTTCAAAGCCAGGCTTCAGCAATAAATAGTTCACTGAAAACAGTGAACTTTCAGATGTTCAAGCTGGAAACAGATCAAATTGCCAACATCGGATGTATGATCGAAAAAGCAAGAGAGTTCCAGAAAAAACATCTATTTCTGCTTTATTGACTATGCCAAAAAGTTTGTCTGGATCACAATAAACTGTGGAAAATTCTGAAACAGATGGGAATACCAGACCACCTGACCTGCCTCTTGAGAAACGTGTATGCAGGTCAGGAAGCAACAGTTAGAACTGGACATGGAACAACAGGCTGGTTCCAAATAGGAAAAGGAGTACGTCAAGGCTGTATATTGTCACCCTGCTTATTTAACTTATATGCAGAGTACATCATGAGAAACGCTGGACTGGTTGAAGCACAAGCTGGAATCAAGATTGCTGGGAGAAATATCCATAACTTTAGATATGCAGATAACACCACCCTTATGACAGAAAGTGAAGAGGAACTAAAGAGCCTCTTAACTTTAGATATGCAGATAACACCACCCTTATGGCAGAAAGTGAAGAGGAACTAAAGAGCCTCTTGATGAAAGTGAAAGAAGAGAGTGAAAATTTAGCTTAAAGCTCAACATTCAGAAAGCTAAGATCATGGCATCCGGTCCCATCATTTCATAGGAAATAGATGGGGAACAGTGGAAACAGTGTCAGACTTTATTTTGGGGCACTCCAGAATCACTGCAGATGGTGATTGCAGCCATGAAATTAAAAGACGTTTACTGCTTGGAAGGAAAGTTATGACCAATCTCAGTTCAGTTCAGTTCAGTCGCTCACTCTTGTCTGACTTTTTGGGACCCCATGAATCAAAGCACGCTAGGCCTCTCTGTCCATCACCAACTCCTGGAGTTCACTCAAACTCATGTGCATCGAGTTGGTGATGCCATCCAGCCATCTCATTCTCTGTCGTCCCCTTCTCCTCCTGCCCCCAATCCATCCCAGCATCAGGGTTTTTCCATTGAGTCAACTCTTCGCATGAGGTGGCCAAAAGATTGGAGTTTCAGCTTTAGCATCAGTCCTTCCAATGAACACCCAAGACTGATCTCCTTTAGAATGGACTGTTTGAAAGACAGTATATTTAACAAGTGGTGCTGGGAAATCTCGTCAGCCACTTGTAAAAGAATGAAACTAGAACACTTCCTAACACCATACACAAAAATAAACTCGAAATGGATTAAAGTTCTAAATGTAAGACCAGAAACTATAAAACTCCTAGAGGAGAACATAGGCAAAACACTCTCCGACATAAATCACAGCAGGATCCTCCATGACACTCCTCCCAGAATATTGGAAATAAAAGCAAAAATAAACAAATGGGACCTAATTAAAATAAAAGGCTTCTGCACAACAAAGGAAACTATAAGCAAGGTGAAAAGACAGCCTTCAGAAAGGGAGAAAATGATAGCAAATGAAACAACTGACAAAGAATTAATCTCCAAAATATACAAGCAGCTCTTGCAGCTCATTCCAGAAAAATAAATGACAAAATCAAAAAATGGGCCAAAGAACTAAACAGACATTTCTCCAAAGAAGACATAAATTTGCCTAACAAACACATGAAAAAATGCTCAACATCCCTCACAATCAGAGAAATGCAAATCAAAACCACAATGAGATACCATTTCACACCAGTCAGAATGGCTGCTCTCCAAAAGTCTACATGCAATAAATGTTGGAGAGGGTGTGGAGAGAAGGGAACCCTTTTACACTGTTGGTGGGAATGCAAACTAGTACAGCCACTATGGAGAACAATGTGGAGATTCCTCAAAAACCTGGAAATAGAACTGCCATATGATCCAGCAATCGCACTCCTGGGCATACACACCGAGGAAACCAGAATTGAAAGAGACACATGTACTCCAATATTCATTGCAGCACTGTTTATAATAGTGAGGACATGGAAGCAACCTAGATGTCCATCTGCAGACGAATGGATAAGAAAACTTTGGTACATATACACAATAGAGTATTAGCCATTAAAAAGAATGCATTTGAATCAGTTATAATGAGGTGGATGAAACTAGAACCTATTATACAGAGTGAAGTAAGCCAGAAAGTAAAACACCAATACAGTATACTAAAGCATATATATGGAATTTAGAAAGATGGAAATGATAACCCTGTATACGAGACAGCAAAAGAGACACAGATGTATAGAACAGTCTTTGGGACTCTATGGGAGAGGGTGAAGGTGGGATGATTTGGGAGAATGGCATTGAAACATGTATATTATCATATGTGAAACGAATCACCAATTCAGGGTCGATGCATGATACAGCATGCTCAGGGCTGGTGTGTGAGGATGACCCAGAGGGAGGATAAGGGGAGGAGGGAGGTGGGAGGGGGGTTCAGGAAGGGGAACTCATGTACACCCTGGGCAGATTCATGTCAATGTATGGCAAAACCAACCAATATAATATTGTAAAATAATTAGCCTCCAATTAAAAAAAAACAAGGATGGACTGTTTGGATCTCCTTGCAGTCCAAGGGACTCTCAAGAGTCTTCTTCAACACCACAGTTCAAAAGCATCAATTCTTTGGCGATCAGGTTTCTTCACAGTTCAACTCTCACATCCATACATGACCACAGGAAAAACCACAGCCTTGACTAGACGGACCTTTGTTGGCAAAGTAATGTCTCTGCTTTTTAATATGCTATCTAGGTTGGTCATAACTTTCCTTCCAAGGAGTAAGCATCTTTTAATTTCATGGTTGCAATCAGCATCTGCAGTGATTTTGGAGCTCCCCAAAATAAAGTCTGACACTCTTTCCACTGTTTCTCCATTTCCCATGAAGTGATGCTACAGATTTCGTGATCTTTGTTTTCTGAATGTTGAGCTTCAAGCCAACTTTTTCACTCTCCTCTTTCACTTTCTAGACAATATATTAAAAAGCAGAGACATTACTTTGTCAACAAAGGTCCGTCTATTCAAGGCTATGGTTTTTCCAGTAGTCATGTATGGATGTGAGAGTTGGACTATGAAGAAAGCTGAGCACTGAAGAACTGATGCTTTTGAATTGTGTTGTTGGAGAAGACTCTTGAAAGTCCCTTGGACTGCAAGGAAATCCAACTAGTCCATCCTAAAGGAGATCAGTCCTGGATTTTCATTAGAAGGACTGATGTTGAAGCTGAAACTCGAATACTTTGGTCACCTGATGCGAAGAGCTGACTCTTTTGAAAAGACCTTGATGCTGGGAAAGTTTGAGGGCAGGAGGAGAAGGGGACGACAGAGTATGAGATGGTTGGATGGCATCACTGACTCAATGGACATGAGTATGGGTAAACTCCAGGAGTTGGTGATGGACAGGGAGGCCTGGCGTTCTGCGGTTCATGGGGTCGTAAAGAGTTAGACTCGCCTGAGCAATTGAACTGAACTAAGCACAGATTAATGTGATTTAAGAGTCATCTCTTTATACATCGGTGGGAATACCAGCTAGAAGTAATATATAAGCTTGTATAGTTTGTGATGATATTGTTATTCTAGACAGTTTTTTAACATCGTTACTTTAAGGTATAGCCAAAATGTAAAGATAATCCAATAAAGAGGGTAGCATATCAGAATTAGGTATGTTTCCTCTGTGCAATATCAAGAAATGGGTTCAACTTGCTGTCTCCCTCAAACTTTTCACAAGTTTTCTCTCTATTTTCCATTTATACTTTGGGAATATTTGAAAATAATATTTGATGAAGTTTTAAATCTGAAGTTTCCTAATACCAGACAAAAGGATTAGTCTCTTTAAACCTAATTTTGGTGCTGTGCCCTCCCCTTGGTTTTTTTTTTTTTTTTTTTCCTTTGTACCAAAAAACATTTTTTAAAATTATATTTTTTGTCAGTTTAATATTCAGGACAAAACATCAAAAGTATCATCTTTTTTTCTTGAAACTTAACTCTTTTTTATGGGCTTCCTTGGTGGCTCAGCTGGTAAAAAATCTGCCTGCAATGTGGGAGACCTGGATTCAGTTCTGGGTTGAGAAGATCCCCTGGAGCAGGGAACGGCTACCCACTCCAGTATTGTGGCCTGGAGAGTTCCATGTGGTCACAAAGAGTCGGACACAGCTAAGTGACTTTCACTTTAATTCTTTTTACAGAAAAATTTACTTTCCTGGAAGTTTCAAAATTTGAAAATATTTCCTTTATCTACATTTCAAAGCAGTCTCTTGCTCTTCAATTTATTTTTACTTTTGTTACCCCTGCCATCTCACCTCCTGTCCTAGTCACTTTACGTTTAATCAATATATTTGTGGACTTCCCTGTTGGCTCAGACAGTTAAGCGTCTGCCTACAATGTGGGAGACATGGGTTCAATCCTTGTGTCAGGAAGATATCCTGGAGAAGGAAATGGCAACCCTCTCCAGTATTATTGCCTGAAAAGTCCCATGGACAGAAGAGCCTGGTAGGCTACAGTCCATGGGGTCGCAAAGAGTCGGACACGACTGAGCGACTTCACTTACCCTTATATATTTATGGACCTTATACTTCTGTTTACCTGACTGTTTTCTTAGAAAACCTTGAAAGTGTTAGTCTGACTAAACTTGCACGTGATGTTATGCCGAGAGAGGAAGTGTCATTGAGGAAGAAGCATACAAGCCCTGGAGAATTAGAAACTGCTGCATTCACAAACAGCCGAGTCTGCCACTGACTAGATGTGGGTTTATACACCAATAACTGTGACTTCCTCATTTATATAATGCAAACAGTCATCTATTCCTTCAAATAGTCATTGTGTTCAGAGTTCAGTTCAGTCACTCAGTCGTGTCCGACTCCTTGCGACCCAGTGAATCGCAGCAAGCCAGGCCTCCCTGTCCATCACCAACTCAGGGAGTTTACCCAAGCTCATGTCCATTGAGTTGGTGATGCCATCCAGCCGTCTCATTCTCTGTCATGCCTTTCTCCTCCTGCCCCCATTCCCTCCCAGCATCAGGATCTTCTCCAATGAGTCAACTCTTCACATGAGATGGCCAAAGTCTTGGAGTTTCACCTTCAGCATCAGTCCTTCCAATGAATACCCAGGACTGATCTCCTTTAGAATGGACTGGTTGGATCTCCTTGCAGTCCAAGGGATTCTCAAAAGTCTTATCCAACACCACAGTTCAAAAGCATCAATTCTTCAAGACTCAGTTTTCTTCACAGTCCAACTCTCACATCCATACATGACCACGGGAAAACCATAGCCTTGACTAGACGGACCTTGGTTGGCAAAGTAATGTCTCTGCTTTTTAATATGCTGTTTAGGTTGGCCATCAATTTCCTTCCAAGGAATAAGTGTCTTTTAATTTCATGGCTGCAATCAATATCTGCAGTGATTTTGGAGCCCAAAAAAATAAAGTCTGACACTGTTTCCACTGTTTCCCCATCTATATCCCATGAAGTGTTGGGACCAGATGCCATGATCTTTGTTTTCTGAATGTTGAGCTTCAAGCCAACCTTTTCACTCTCCTCTTTCACTTTCATCAAGAGGCTTTTGAGTTCCTCTTCACTTTCTGCCATAAGGGTGGTGTCATCTGCATATCTGAGGTTATTGATATTTCTCCCAGCAATCTTGACTCCAGCTTGTGCTTCAACCAGCCCAACATTTCTCATGATGTACTCTGCATATAAGTTAAATAAGCAGGGTGACAATATACAGCCTTGATGTACTCCTTTTCCTATTTGGAATCAGTCTGTTGTTTCATGTACAGTTCTAACTGTTGCTTCCTGACCTGCATATAGGTTTCTCAAGAGGCAGGTCAGGTGGTCTGGGATTCCCATCTCTTTCAGAATGTTCCACAGTTTATTGTGATCCACACAGTCAAAGGCTTTGGCATAGTCAATGAAGCAGAAATAGATGTTTTTCTGGAACTCTCTTGCTTTTTTGATGATCCAGCGGATGTTGGCAAATTGATCTCTGGTGCCTCTGCCTTTTCTAAAACCTGCTTGAACATCTGGAAGTTCACGGCTCACATATTGCTGAAGCCTGGCTTGGAGAATTTTGAGCATGACTTTACTAGTGTGTGAGATAGGTAGCTTAAATTAAATAAAATAACAGGTGTAAACTTGTAATTCAAGTCTGGCAAATAGGTGTTACTTGAAATATGGTAGTTACTATTATTTTTATTATTACCATTGTGTTTTGTTTGGGGTGGGGGTTCTTCTTTGTTGCTTTTTTAGATTGAGAATCCAGGAAGAACTATGCAGCCTGCTGTACTCATTGATATAAGGTCTTCAAAATTGATTTCAATTTACCCTTTATTGCCTCCAAGGACTAGGAAAATTACTCAAATCTCTCTCTATATATATATGGAAGAAATAAATCATCTATGTATGGAATAGTGATGTTAATAGTTATTAGCTGATTAGTTTTCTCCAAAGATGTTGACCATATAGAAATTTGTAAGTACTAGGTAGTAGTGATGGTTATTTATTGTTTTCAAATGAAACCTTTATTATGGTGTTAATGAATCAGTTTAGAAGTCCTATATGTTCATGTGACTGTATAAATGTAATTACAAAAGGGAATTTCAGCTGAAAAATCCTGGAGACAGCTACCAAGTATCTTTTCCCTGTTAGCAATATCTGCTTATGGTTTTATTTTTTGTAGGTGCCTTTTTAGCACTTCTGTGACAACCCTTCCCCCAGGAAAGTCAGGGAGTGTCAAAGAACAGTGGGGGCTGTTAAAAATGGTATGCTGAACCATCATTTTGATTTCCCTTAGGGAAACATTTTTACATTTTATCAGATTGTGTCTAGTAGTCTACAGAGATTTTACTTATATATAAGACTCAAAATCCATAAATATCAATTGTGTTTTTTGTTGTATTTGCATTTATATATAACCTTCAATATATTTTGTATCATAGTTCTTTTGCAGACTAGTGAATTATATAGTTTCATGGCAAGGACTACAGCTAGCAAAATTGACAGATATTACTTTTTAAAGTCCCCCTTTTACATATTTCTGTATGTGAGAAAGAATGTTGCAGATTATGGAAAATTGTAAATGGAGAGGAATTAATTAACACCTACGAGTTATTGTCTTTCAAGGTCGACAGTGATTGTAAAACATATTATACTGAAAAAGTGGATATTAAGGGATTTTTTTCATCTCAGGAAACCGACTACATTCATCTCAATTATCATCACATCAGAGCTCTTTTCCACAGTTTGAGGATAGGCTTTGGCTAGGACATATTTTTAGAGGTGGCAAACATTTATTTACACGTGTGCTTGGACTCTTGGCTATAGAAGAATGTTTTAAAGTTATGTACCTCTAAAAAGAACTCTAAGCATTCATTAACAAAAATTATAGAATCTTGTCTGCACTTCAGGGCTAGTTTCCTAGCAGACCATTGGGAAGATTTACCATGTATTTGTAAGACTGCAGATTGTAAAATTAGCAAGTGAGAAATATAATAGATTGGGGAAAGGGGGAAATATTCATGCCTTACAATACTAATGTATCATAGTGTAATTAGCAGGAACTCTGGTAGTTTACCCAGTGCGAGGGGTGGGGGAGTCTCCTCTGCTTCTCTGGATTTTTCATATAACTGAAATTCAATCAAAATATGCTTCAAGGACTACTATAAAATTTTTAAACTGATGCTGTCTTACATAATTGAGGATATTTAGGGTATATATGAAATAAAAACTGACTGGTTCATGTGAATATTAACACTATAATCATAAAGCCCTAGAGTTGAATGAGGTCTTCATAAGACACTTATAACAGAATTAAGAATCTGAGGGTAAAAAGTTTTTGCCATAAACTGAATGTATTCCCCTTCAAATTCATTTGTTGAAACCTGATCCTCAGTGTTGATGAAATCTGAAGGTGGGGACTTTTGCAGATGATTGGTTCATGTGTACAAAGCCCTCAGGAGTTGAAGCCCTCTCCTTTATAAAAGAGACCTAACAAAGACCGCTTAAACCTTCTGCCTTGTGAGGAGAGTTAAAAGAGAGTCAGCATTCAACCGGGAAGCCATTACTAGATACCAAATCTGCCAACATCTTGATATTGACTTCTATTTAGTTCCCTTCATTGGTCTCATATATGGTTCATAATCACCATCTATGTGAGGAGCTTTACAAAACAGATTCCTGGTTCCAAAACAAACCTACTCAATAAAATTTTCCAGGAGTTGTAGAGTACAGGAAATTTTTTCCAGTGCCTTTCAGGAATTCTTATGACAAACCAGGTTTGAAAACCATGGATTTAGACCAAAGACAATGGAGTTTATCTCTAATTGTATTCCAAAGTGGGAATTCCACTAAGTCAATAGATAATATGTATCTGGAATTAGTTACATAGTTATGACATAATTTTAAAATATGTTTTTCCTGCAAGACAAAACTAATAGCCTCCAGCTTGACACACCTCAGAAACAGCCATTTAGCTTTGCTCATTTTTCTTTAAGGGCTGTATTTAATTATCCTTCAGGAACTTTTTCTCTATAATAAACCAGTCCCCTTAAAATTTTTTGGTATAGGTCCAATTTTTAAATCATGCTTTTCTCAAAAATCTAGTTTCTTCAAATATGGTGATGTAAACACCAATAGAATACAAACTCTGAGAAGAATAAAGTTGACTAATAACTAGTCTTAGTAGAATATCCATTTATAACGTCAGATATTTAAAATTTGCAGTTTCAGTTTGGGTCAGCCATTAGGGCTTATAATTATTATTATATAAGTATTTCTACAGTGTTTGCAAGCTGAAATCAAGATTGCTGGGGAAAATATCCATAACCTCAGATAT
The DNA here is from genome assembly GCF_049115385.1 of Moschus berezovskii. Lineage (NCBI taxonomy): Eukaryota > Metazoa > Chordata > Mammalia > Artiodactyla > Moschidae > Moschus > Moschus berezovskii. The sequence goes on along the minus strand of NC_142488.1, from coordinate 83,611,750 downwards.
GCAAATGACACCACGTTTATGGCAGAAAGCTATGAGGAACTAAAGAGCCTCTTGATGAAAGTGAAAGAGGAGAGTGAAAAAGCTGGCTTAAAACTTAGCATTCAAAAAACTAAGATCATGGCATCCAGTCCCATCACTTCATGGCAAATAGATGGGGAAATGATGGAAACAGTGAGAAACGTTGTTTCCTTGGGCTCCAAAGTCACTGCAGATGGTGACTGCAGCCATGAAATTAAAAGACGTTTGCTCCTTGGAAGAAAAGCTATGGCCAACCTAGACAGCATATTAAAAAAGCAGAGACATTACTTTTCCAACAAAGGTCTGTCTAGTGAAAGCTATTGTTTATCCAGTAGTTATGTACAGATGTGAGAGTTGGAGTATAAAGAAAGCTGAGAACCGAAGAACTGATGGTTTTGAACTGTGGTGTTGGAGAAGATCCTTGAGAGTCCCTTGACCTGCAAGGAAATCAAACCAGTCCATCCTAAAGGAGATCAGTCCTTAATATTCATTGGACAGACTGATGCTGAAGCTGAAACTCCAATACTGTGGGCATCTGATGTGAAGAACTGACTCATTAGAAAAGACCCTGATGCTGGGAAAGATTGAAAGCAGGAGAAGAAGGGGATGACAGAAGATGAGATGGTTGGACGGCATCACTGACATGATAGACATGAGTTTGAGCAAGCTTTGGGAATTGGTAATGGACAGGGAAGCCTGGAAGGCTGCAGTCCATGGCGTTGCAAAGAGTAGGACACGACTGATCAACTGAACTGAACTGACAGTCAATCCAGACCCAATGAAAATATGACTTAGCTATTACCTTAAGAATAGCAACAAACTCTTGAACTGGGGCTTTCACATCTTATTTTTTTAGATAGCATCTAAATGCATATATATACATAAACATGTATATTGCTGTCTGTGAGTTAATTGGGTCACTGTGATAAGAAACAGTTGTTTTGACATAACTGCCAAATAATTGCATAACCTAATTTCTAACAACTAAAATAACATCCTGGAACTAAGCATGAAATGCACCACTCATTAAAAAATAGCAAATTTATGCTAATTTGCTGAGCTTATATAATATACTGAAATCTGAACCAATCCATACTTTTTTTCTACTGAGATATTTAACCTAAATCAACAAATGAACCAGCTGGAACTGGAAAAAATATATATATATAGCTTCTAAAAATGAAATATCAATACAGGGCAAAACTGAAATATCAAAACATCTGCTACACTGATTCTGAATTGGTTGAAACTTTAGTTTAATTTTTTAGTTCAAACAACCAAATATGGATATAGATATATTTTTTCTGGTTCAATAGACAATTCTCAGAGGGATCAGGAACAAAAGCACTTAATAAAAAATCACCTCGCTTCATTGAGTTAACGCTGGTAAATTAAAGCTGATTCCTCCTGAACATTTTCTGTTGGAGCAATCTGTATATTTGTCCTTGGTCTTGAATATATACAGACAGACATTCATGATTTCAAATATTACAAAATACCAATTAGTTTTATGAATTTTTTTATTAGTTTACCTAGGAATTCTCTTTTACTTTGTGGCAACACAACATGCCTGATTTTATAGATTTTTCTAAAAAGCATTATGTGGAACAATATTTCAATTAATTCACTTGGTTGATCTGGAATTTTCAAACTGCAGTTTGATATTTGGTATAACTTTTAATACCAAAGGGCAGTAAGCATCAAAATCTCCATTGCAAGCCTATTCTGGTGTGTATGTGTATACCACCTGATTTTGGTATAGTTATTTCAACTTTCAAAGCAGTTTCACATATATTATTCCATTTAATCGTCATCTCCATATATTAACAAAGTGTAATTATTACATATTATATATTTGAAATTCTTCCACCATCAAAGTGACAGCACTTGATTAAATATTTATATAAACATTTCCTACAAAAATGAAATGATTACCTTATGTTTTCTTTATGTTGCCTCCTCCTGTTTCTTTCTCTTATTCATGATTGTGTATCTGCTCCTGGGTTTTGCTCCTGTGTTAAAAACAAGAGTGCAATATATTTGGCCTCAGGATATTTGTATTCTAATAAGAAAGTAAAGATTCTTTCTAAGTAAAATTGACTTCTTCCTCACATTTTAAATTTAGTCCTACCAGAATCTTCGTTTCATTTCTCTTTCCTTCTTGACAATGAATTACCTGAAGGTAGAGATTGAGTCTCATTGATTTTCGAATCCTAGCATGGAGCTCAGTGTTACTCATGTACTAGATGTTTGCTGTTTCATGTCACTCCCTGTTTTAAATCCTTTAATTTCTCATTGATTTAAAGATAGAGTTCAATCCCTCACCATGTAAGGTAGGCCCTTTGTAATTTAAGCCACTAGTCACATATATTGAGAACTTGAAATATGGCTAGTCTGAACTGAGATGTGCTGTAAAATACACATTAGATTTCGATGACTCAGTACCAAAATTACACTGTAAAAGGTCTCATGAATAATTACCATGAAATGAAATTCTGTTTAGATTAAATACAATTTATTATTAAAATCAATTTCATCTTTTTTGCTTTTAAAATACAATTTGAAATATTTAAATTATATATGTAGCTTACCTGTGATACTGGCGAACATGCTCAAGCCCCTGCCCACCTCCTTTCCCTTATTTTCCACATGAACTTTGTTTCTACCCTTAAAATGTCTTTTTGTCCTCTTCCAAAAGTGTGTGCTAAGTTCCTGCTTTGAATCCTTCTCATGTCTGCTTGGTAATCTCTTTCGTCTTAGCACATTGGCAAAGGTCTACCCACTGCACTCCACCTTGGAACACTCTGAAGACCTCCTTTAGATGCCCTGCGTCTGTAATAACACATCATCCTTCACAAAGCCTTATCTAGGACTCACCACACTGTATTGTGTTTCTTGTTTACTTCTGCCTCTTTTAAGCCAGGGTCTGCTTTCTGAATCTCCTGCTTTGAACATCTTTCTGGCTTAGAATAATTCTTTTTTTTTTCTCTCTTTTTTAATGTTTTTTAAAATTATGAAAGTATGATAGCACATTAATAATTCTTAATGTTTGTTGAATGAATACAAGAAATACCTGGTTGAATAGCAAATCTAAAGAGAAATTTTAAGGTCTGAATGTAGATGATAGCTCTTACCCCAACCAGCCACCTTAGACGAAAAAAAGAAAAAAACACAACAAAACAGATCCAACATTCCCCCCACTCCCCTTGCTGGAAACAAACAAACAAAACAACAACAACAACAGCAAAAACAGGAAACAAGCCAGTGTAAAGTTGCATATAAAACCAGTAAACATTTATTTTTGAGAAAACATTAACTTTCATAAAATAAAAGTTTCAAATCCTCGTGTTATCTTCTTGTCGCTACAGTGTCAAAAGGTTATGGGGGGAAAAAAATCTAGTTCTTAAAAGCAGCCGGAAATAGAGAAAGTAACAGCGTCCTAGTAAACTCAGTAAATTCAGTCATTCCTTATTTCAGTAATGTGACATTTCATTCGAGGACTGAGTAGCTCTAAGGTGGCTTCTTTCTTCGTCTTCAGAAAGGCTGGCAAAGTCCCTGGAAACTTTTACCGTAAGGAGCTGCTTCATTTATTTGTGCACTGCAATTAGTAAACGGAGCTCCAAACCCTTGAAGCCCATAGTTACAGCCAACGGAACAATCTCCACCATAGGTATTAAAAAGTGACTGACTGATCATTGTAGGCATTGTGGAAATTGCCATACATTTGATCATAAAAATTAAACCCTTCATTACTGGCTGAGAAGGGAACAGATAGAAACATGGTAGGAGGGTTTCTGCGGCTGGCACCTCCAACTGCCGCCACATATACACTTGGATCTGCACCAAAGACATCTAGGTTTGTCCCACCAGGCATCTGGTTTGCATCAAAAGACATCAGGTTTGGGCCACAAGGCATCAGGTTTGGTCCAGGGAGGAAAGGCATCGGGTTTGCGCTGCAAGGCATCAGGTTTGGTCTGCAAGACATGGGGTTTGTGTCACATGGCATTGGGTTTGGGCTGCAAGGAATCAGGTTTGCCTGGGAGCCTATTCCTCCCTAGCAGTTACCTTGCCTGGCAAATGGAATCTCTCTTACTCCCCTAGGCTGTGACTTCACATATTCTTTCCGGAGTGCAATTTTACTTTCACACCACCCAGAGCCAATCAGGTGGTATCTGGTTTCTAACAGCTTCCTCACTTGTTTTTCGTCAGTGTACGTGATAAAACAGAAAGCTTGCCTTTGGTTTGTTCATGGACACAGTGGAAGCTTAATATTATGAATCATGCCAAATGCCCCAAAATACTCTCTGATTTTTTCTTCAGACATTCGAGGATTCAACCCCTCCCACAAAAATTTTTCTTGAGGGGAATTACGAGTCCAAGTCTTTAGCCCTTTTCAGATCTATCACTTTGCCATCCAATTTGTGCTCTTTAACTTTTCAACGGCAGGCTTATTTTTGAAAAGCACAAATGCAAAGCCTCTGGAAAGTCCAGTGTCTGGATGGGTTTTAAGAGTAAAGTCTATGATCTCACCAAATTGGGTCAAGTATTGGAGAAGAGCTTGCTTAGTGATATTATGGGCTTTTCCCTCGATAAACATTTTACGGGAATCGTTCTGATTCTTGGTGGCTTTGATTTGGGATCCCTCAAGGAACAGTTTCTCGTTGATTTTGCTAATTGCGAAGCTCATGGCATCTCTGAAGAGAGGCTGGCGGCTGTAGAGCCGTGTGGCTGACTAAAAGCTGACTGAGGCTCAGCTGACAGAGAAGGGGAATATGGGAATTGGCGGGAAGATGATGAAACATGGATGTGGTGACGTGAGATCTTGGGAGTGAGTGGTTTGAACTTTGAAATGAGCTCTGAAGAGACTGCCTGGTTGTATGTGAGAGTGAGTGGGATTTGCCTGGTGGAAGTTGGTTTGCTTCGGGCGTGTGAAGTTTCTGTCCTTAAGACAAAAATAATAACCCAATAAAAAGAAAATTTGTCAGGAGCTGCAGTGACTCCTCATCTTGTTCTCTTCAGATGGCATCTCTTAAATTTTGATAAAACTTGTTAGTTTCTTCAAGATGAAGCCTGCATGTCTCAACGACCTCTTGTTCATTGCTCTCCTTTCCGTCCTTTTCCTGTCCGTGGCAATATTTCGGGTCAAGAATGGGAATGGAGGTGAGGCGGGTAGACCGGAAAGTAGACTACAGGGAAAGCACAATGCCTGCAGGTTATTCTGAAAAGTGAAAGTGAAAGCCTTCCAGTCGTGTCCGACTCTGTGACCCCTGTATAGTCCATGGACTACTCCATGCCAGAATATTGCAGTAGATAACGGTTCCTTTTGCCAGGGGATCTTCCTAACCCTGGGATTGAACCCCAGGTTTCCAGCATTGCTGGTGGATTCTTTATGGGTTGAGCTACCAGGGAAGCACAAGTTATGCTGAAGAATCTAAAAATCACATTGAAAATTTTTTTTTAAAAAAAGCTTTCTTTTGACGTAATTTACATACCTTTGGATTCACCGTTCTGACCGCTTTAGTATATTTGTGTAGTTGTGCAGATCATTACCACTAGCTAATTTTAGAAACTGTTTATACCCTGAGAAGAAATTCTATACCCCATTAATTAGTCACTCCTCATTTTCCCCTCAACCCTCCCAAATCATACAGTTATGACTCTTTGTGTCTGGTTTCTTTCACTCAGCCCAGTGTTTTCAAGGGTCATCCATGTCAGGGCATGTATCAGTATTTTATTCTTTTTCATGGCTGAATAATATTACATTGCATGGATATATATTTTGTTTATCTCTCGAATAATATTTGAAAGCATTTGTATTGTTATATTATTCCATATCTGCATCATAGTTAAAATAAATATAAGGGGTTTTTCTCTTGGTCATTTGCATTTCTGATTTCTAGCATAGGGAGTCAGTGTAGATAGATTCATCACAACTGTCTAGATTGCTGAATAATGAGTATTAACTTTTCCTTCCATTTGAAGACAAAAACTCAATATTTTGAATGCTTAGTTTAGCTGCTTTTTCCTTTATGATGCCTATCAAGAATACTGGAGTGGATAGCCATTCCCTTCTCCAGGGGAGCTTTCTAACCCAGGGATTAAACCCAGGTCGAATGCATTGCCAATAGATCTTTTTCTATCTGAGCCACCAGGGAAGACCTGCCTATCCAATATAATTGAGTAATTTGTGTTTGCCTTCTTTCAAATATTTGATTTTCTGAGGGTTTTTTTAATTCCTCCATGGCACCACACCACAGATTTTGTCTCTACATACTTGTTCTCAGTGAATTTCTGCAACTACTCATTAAAAAAAAAAAAAAAAAAAGTATTGTTAATAATAATACCTGCTTGTTTCTCTCTGCAAATATGTATATTTGACATCATTTGGAGATAAGAGAAATGGAACTGCATTTTAAAAACTCCCTCTATGAAATTAAGCAATAGTGAAAATGAATTATTTCACAACAAAGATAAAACTAAAAACTCTACTGAAAAAAAAATCCCTGGCTCACACTTTAATTATAAACTATTTGAAGCCCCAGCTGCTCCCACATCTCAGATGTTCCACACACCTGTATGTTCATTCTGAACATTCTTCCTCAAATGCCTTTGTTTTCCCCTCAGCCAACCACCCTATTCCCATCCTGTCAGCCTAATCTTCATAGCTTCCCTATGTGAACCTCTTACACCCCTTTTATACATTTTCATCAAGGTGCATATATATGTGTCTGTTTGTGAGCTTCTCATGGACACTGTGCCATGCTTAACCTAAAGGTTTCAACACAAAGCATAATATATATAATATCTGGCAGTTTTTTTCTTTTTTTTTTTTTGGTGTGTGTGTAGTTTTAAGGAACTCACTAAATGCTTGTTGAAATAAACAAAACACTGGAATTCTGAGGACCACATTTTTAATAAATACTTGGTTTAACTGGACTTTGGGAGGATGAACCTGTTTCAGATTACTTCCTCAATGCTGATTTGCCAGTTTTGGAGACCTGCTTCCCTGGTAGCTCAGCTAATCTGCCTGCAATGCAGGAGACCCCAGTTTTATTCCTGGGTTAAGAAGATCCGCTAGAGAAGGGATAGGCTACCCACCCCAGTATTCTCAGGCTTCCCTGGTGGCTCAACTGGTAAAGAACCCACCTGCAATGTGGGAGACCTGGGTTCGATCACAGGGTTAGGAAGATCCCCTGGAGAAGGAAACGGCTACTCACTCCAGTATTCTGGTCTAAAGAACTCCAATGGGATGTAATCTGTGGGATCACAAAGAGTCGGACACAACCGAGAGAGTTTCACTTTCCCTTTGGAGATCTGACCTATTTTCTTATGGAAGAGGCTGTGCTATTGAAATTTTCTTATTTTGGGGTCATTTGTAAACCAATTGAAATAACCACAAAGAAGCCAAAGCTCCATTTAGCTCCTGCTTTCACTAGAATGAGAATCTTAGGGGCATTTACCCTCTGTGTTTCTAAATTAATGAGGCACCCTGATGGCTTATTTACCTGTGGCTCTTTTTCTAATTAGGCTATGGCTGATGTCATAGTTTTGATCCGTTTGTGAGCTGGTTGCTGCTGCTGCTACTGCTAAGTCACTCCAGTCGTGTCCGACTCTGTGTGACCCCATAGACGGAAGCCCACCAGGCTCCCCCGTCCCTGGGATTCTCCAGGCAAGAACACTGGAGTGGGTTGCCATTTCCTTCTCCAATGTGTGATAGTGAAGTCGCTCAGTCGTGTCCTGGCTATAGGCTGCACTCATGACCCTAGTCCTTGGCCTTGCAAATGCTTGTTCCTGGGGATACTGTGTCAGAGGGCTACATGTAAATGAACCAGTGAAAAAACAGTCTTCGTTTCTGGATACACAATTCAAAACATTTAACCTACTGATCTTTGGTCAATAGTGTCATCTTAGTTCCTAAAAGACAATGCATCATTACTGTAATTACTTCTGAGATAGTAAAAAAGAATATTTTTAAAAAGATTGTATCTACTCCTTGTCCCCTCAAGAAAATGATTATGCCCACTGAGGTACTCTCCTCCCACACAACATGATCCATGATCCTTAAATGTTTAAAATGTTTTAAAATGACTCCTTTCCACTGCCATGTCTAAAGAAATTAAAATCTATACTGTTTAGCTTTAGTTTCCCTTGACAATGGTGCCACACAACTTATTATATTTTAGGTAATGAAATATTGGCATCAGATTCCTAATGTTAACTTTCCTTATTAGCAGTACAATATCCATAATTCTGACTAGTAATTTATTCTTATTCTACATTAAATCAAAATATGTATATTGGAGAACTGAAGGAATTGGAGATTTCTTTGTTAGGAAGTGAATAAATGAATGAATAAATGTTGGCACCCAGACAGTCATCAAAGGTATTTTTACAAACGTGGACTGCTTGTAAAAGCAAACAACATAAATCACAGAACAAGTGACACAGAAACTAGAGATATAAAGTCAGGATTTGCTGCTTTGAGGGTAGGGAGACCAAGTGCTATAATACATGCAGACTGTCATAATATTTGTATTTTGGGGAGCATGGGATACCTGACTTAGGTTTGTTTTACTGAGATCTAGACCATGCCTGCAGTATTTATAGCTCTTAATTTGATCATCCCTTAAACATTAGTATCTCATTTATAACTGTTGGAGAATGGGAGAAAAATAAAAGATGACATATGCCTTTAGAGTTAATCTGCCTCTCTTCTCATGGGACTCAACATTGGCAGAAGGATGCTGTGGGACCCATAAATCAGGAAGGTATCCTGATTTGATATGCTGGCATAGACCTGTCTCTGTGGTAATATATTCTTTAATGCTCTGTTGAACCTGTTCTCTGTAGTGAAATGAAAATGCATGTGTTTGACATACTTGGTCTAGTTGGTTGTTTGATAAAGTGAGATTCCCCTTAGTCTTTTTCCTCTTCATTTTCCACAGAGACTGCCAGTGCCCATTACTTCAATTAAGTTGAGAGGGCTAGCAGATAGTTTGAAAAATGATCATTTAAGATACACTGTTCTCTACTAGCTTTGAGTCCATCCAAATAGTGATCCAGCTAAATGTAGTCCAAAGGACATAGATTAAAGTTAATTTGACATCAAAAGTTTTTAACAACTGAATTCAGCTTCCAGATTTCTACATGAGAACTATTTAAAAAGAAATTTTTGCCATCTGCATAAGAAACAAATGTGCCAGGTTGTAGAAAGACCATATAAGCAGTTTCAAGAACTGCTTGACATGGCATATGCAGGTATTAAAATATGCCTTTCTCTTGATAATACCACTTAAACAGGCAGTTCAATCATGCTAATCACAGATATACATATTTAATTTTTTTAAAAAATAGGAAGGATTGGTAGAGAGGAAGATTCATCCTCCATCACCATGTACTGAACAACATGCAGTATTACAGTAAAGGGGAGTCTACTGAGATGCCCTCTGTGTCTCCTGGTCTTCCTTAGGAAGATTCTGAGAGCCTCAAAGACTTCCTGGTTGCAGGTTTGACTTGGATCTACCACAGAAAGAATGAGAGTTCATTACCCAAACACCTATACATAATCTGAATAATACTGGAAGAATAGTATATGACCTTGTATTTCTTTTTTTCCCTCTTCACCTTCCAATGAGCCAGTGTCATGTCAAAGAATGGGAGTACCCTATGGATGTACAGATAAAAATGTTCCAAAATTGCTTTTTTTTTTTTTTGATGTGGGTCAGAGCTGTCTACACCTCTTGAGTTGAATTAAAATCTTTGAAGTTTGTAGCCTATTTTGATATTTTGCTTCATCGAATTATTTATTTTTGTGACTTTAACTTTTTGGTAGAGGGAAAGAAACTCCACCTGCCAACTCACATTTTTTTGTTTGTTTGTTTATAAGTCACTGGTGGAGGTTTGTTTTTTTTTTTTAATTAATAATTTGTATTGCTTATACATGAATTTGTAAAAGTCATAAAGGTAACCATGCTTGCATATAAATCATGGAAATGTAGAGTTAGATATTCTTGTTGTGCAAATACAGATATGAATAAATAAATAAAATCAATTTATACACCATAAGAAGTATGTGCATATAATGCTCTTTGAAGACTTATAACGAATATCTGATTACTCAATTCATATACAGTCATCCCTCAGTATCCTTGGGGATTAATTCCAGGACTCCCTTCTGATGCAAAAATCCATGGATGCTCAACTCCCTTATATAAAATGTCATAGAATTTGCATATAACCAAGCATCCACCTGTATACTTTAAATCACCTTTAGATTGCTTATAATACCTAATGCAGTGTAAATGTATTTATCCATTTACAATTTACTTAGGATTTGCAGCTATGCAAATAGTTGCCAGCACACAACAAATTCAATTTTTGCTTTCTGGAAGTTTCTGGAGTTTTTTCCAATTATTTTCAATCTGAATTTGGTTGAATCTTCAGATACAGAGAGCCAGCTGTACTACTTAATGTGAACTTCTTTCTAGTTCTTTTTGTTGAGTCAAAGAAACATCTGTATTTAAATATTCATAGACTCTTGTCTATACCGTAAGAAATAAAAGTACTGAGAAGATGTTTTATTTCTGTCATACATTTTTTGCTTCATAAATAATTTTTCACGTATCTCCTCTAGGGAAAAATACGTGGACTAACAATTTTCCAGTTGTGATTATTTTGTGAATGTAATTCCTGATTTTGTGAAGGAAAACATGCTTAAAATTAAAACATACAATCCTTGTGTCTCATTTCTAATCCCCTTCCAGTTACAACCCAAATGATCCGAGCTGATCACAGAGAGAACAGTCGCAGAGTGAGAATTACAGAGTTTTGTGCAAAGTGCATAAGACATACAGAAAGTATACAAGATATAATCAATGCTAATTGAAGTTGTATTGAGAATCATCTGACAGAGATGGACAAAAGAAGGCTAATTCTGCTCCAGTGAAACCCTTGAGTCAGGTCCTAAGATAAGGGAGGATTTAGGTATATCTAGAACTAGAGGAAACAGAGATAAGAAGAAAAATACAAACTCACAAGGATGTCTTCTGGACCAAAACAAAAAGATGAAGATGAGCACTGTGTTGGTTAATGAGAAATGGAATATGGTGAATCAGTAGTCAGTTGTAAGCTAATTTTAGACTTTTCACTGTTTCCTTCAGCAGTGATTTGCTTCTGTACAGAAGTATTATCTGCTTTAAGCGACAGTAGCTATAGAATCCAAATATCAAGGGTTTATACTCATCCAGTGGCTTTTTGTTTTTTCTTTATTCATGCAAATGGAAGTCTTTAGAATCTTGAACCATATAGTTCCCAGTACTTTTGTGAATGTGGGGAGTGATAATCCTTACCTGACAGTTCTTTATTTTTTTCCTATCTGCCAATGTCCATTTTAGTCTTTTGCCAGTGCGGACTCTCCACCTGCAATCAACTACACAGGTTTGTTTTGCTTTGTTTTTTCAACCTCTGGTAATCAAGGCTTCATTTTATCCCCTGACAATATAATATCCGAATTATCTGTGCCTTCTCTCTGTAGGTATTGCTTCCTAATAGATTGTCTATTCCAGCCTTAATAAGCATTCCTAGGCTTGTCAGAGGAGAAGGCAATGGAACCCCACTCCAGTACTCTTGCGTGGAAATTCCCATAGACGGAGGAGCCGGGTAGGCTGCAGTCTATGGGGTCTCAAAGAGTTGGACACGACTGAGTGACTTCACTTTCACTTTTCACTTTCATGCATTGGAGAAGGAAATGGCAACCCACTCCAGTACTCTTGCCTGGAGAATCCCAGGGATGGGGGAGTCTCTTGGGCTGCCGTCTATGGGGTCGTACAGAGTCGGACATGACTGAAGCGACTTAGCAGCAGCAGGCTTGTCAGAGAGGAAACTTAAGAAAGAGTGTAGTACTTATATAAATTCAATGTTTTCAAACAGTCAGCCAAAACATGTAATGAACATTAGACAAAGAAAGCGGAATAATGGTATCTCAGACAGAGAAAGCAGTATGCAGAAAAATTAAATTTGTTCTTCGAGCAACGGTAGTGTAGCTGGGGAACTGTTTATACGGAAACATGATAGGAAATGAGGCTGGAAATATGGGCCTCTTTTGAATATGTAGGAAAAGGAGTGCATCAAGGCTGTATATTGTCACCTTGCTTATTTAACTTATATGCAGAGTACATCATGAGGAACTCTGGGCTGGAAGAAGCACAAGCTGGAATCAAGATTGCTGGGAGAAATATCAATAATCTCAGATATGCAGATGACACTACCCTTATGGCAGAAAGTGAAGAGGAACTCAAAAGCCTCTTGATGAAAGTGAAAGAGGAGAGTGAAAAGGTTGGCTTGAAGCTCAACATTCAGAAAACAAAGATCATGGCATCTGGTCCCATCACTTCATGGGAAATAGATGGAAAAACAGTGGAAACAGTGTGAGACTTTATTTTTTTGGGCTCCAAAATCACTGCAGATGCTGATTGCAGCCATGAAATTAAAAGACGCTTACTCCTTGGAAGGAAAGTTATGATCAACCTTGATAATATATTAAAAAGCAGAGACATTGCTTTGCCAACAAAGGTCCGTCTAGTCAAGGCTATGGTTTTTCCTGTGGTCATGTATGGATGTGAGAGTTGGACTGTGAAGAAAGCTGATCTCCAAAGAATTGATGCTTTTGAACTGTGGTGTGGGAGAAGACTCTTGAGAGTTCCTTATACTGCAAGGAGATCCAACCAGTCCATTCTAAGGGAGATCGATCCTGGGTGTTCATTGGAAGGACTAATGCTAAAGTTGAAACTCCAATACTTTGGCCACCTCATGCGACGAGTTGACTCACTGGAAAAGACTCTGATGCTGGGAAAGGTTGGGGAGGGGGAGGAGAAGGGGACAACCAAGAATGAGATGGCTGGATGGCATCACCGACTCTGTGGACATGAGTTTGAGTGAACTCTGGGAGTTGGTGATGGACAGGGAGTTCTGGCGTGCTGTGGTTCATGGGGTAGTGCAGAGTCAGACACGACTGAGTGACTGAACTGAACTGAACTTTGAATATGTAATAAATATTTTTGAATCTTCATGTGTCAGGAACTATACACGGATTTGTCTGTACAAGGATGAATAGAGTATTTTTATGAACTAACAGTAGGATGGTGATAGGCTTGTAATGCAAGCTCCATTATAACGTAAATACAGACAGAGGTAAACAAAGGCTGTTTAGGCAGTTGAGGAGGTGAGTACCAATCTTAGCCTGGATCATGAAGAAAGAGAACAAAATGAGGAGCCAAGGGAGTCCAGCACTAAATCCTGAGATGTTCCAGCATTTAAAGGACCAGGGAGTTTCACAGTCTATGAAGTTTATGCAATTTAAAGTTGAAAACTATTTTGTGCTTAGAATGCCTTAGAAAAGTGCTTTCTCTTGAAGATTAGGAAAGTGACTAAACTACAGTCCTCATATTCAGTTGATTTCCCTTACAGAGAATGATATATTGGCATAACAACTTATGTGTATCTTTGTGGTCACATATGAATGAGTCAAAAATATATGGTAGGACTTGAATTCACAGTCATTTATTTAAAAATAGGACACCAAAAAAGAAGTACTAGAAGAAAATTTTATTATATTAAACTTCATCAAAATTAAAACTTTTGCAATTCAAAAGGCTCCATTGAGAAAATGAGGAGGAAGGTCACAAACTGGGAGAAATTATTTTCAAATAATATAACATGCAATAGTGAACTTGCAGTCAGAATACATGAAGAATATTTACTGTACAATTATAAGAAAGCAAGTAACCCAATTAAAACTGAGGGATAGATATGAATAGCAATTTCATAAAAAAGATATTGAATTTGTCAATAAGCACAGGCAATGATGCACAACATGACTATGACATTAATCATGAGGGGAATGCACTCTAAAGCCACAATAGAATACTACTTCAAACCCACTTGAATAACTATAATAAACATACATATATAATCACATGTGTTGGTGAGAATGTGGAGAAATGAGAATTTTCATATATTATAATGGGTATGTAAAATGGCAAGCTGCTTAGAAAACTTTAATGTTTCTTCCACAGATTAACATATATTAACAATATTACCTAGCAAATCCACCCTTAGGATCTACCCAAGAAAAATGAAAACCCATGTCTTGTACACAAATGTTTATAGCTGAATTCTTCATAATAACTCAAAAGTGAGAAAATTGTCTATCAACTTGTGGATATAAGCAAATGGAGTATATCTGTGCGTGTGTGTGTGTGTGTGTGTGTGTGTGTGCAGATGGATGGCATTCCCAAATATTCTCTAGGCTATCTTAGAAAACATCTCGAAATATTTCAAGTTTGATTTGTGTCATACTAGCAAATATATAGGAGAAGGCAATGGCACCCCACTCCAGTACTCTTGCCTGGAAAATCCCATGGACGGAGGAGCCTGGTAGGCTGCAGTCCATGGGGTCGCTGAGTCCAACATGACTGAGTGACTTCACTTTCACTTTTCGCTTTCATGCATTGGAGAAGGAAATGACAACCCACTCCAGTATTCTTGCCTGGAGAATCCCAGGGACGGCGGAGCCTGGTGGGCTGACGTCTATGGGGTCGCACAGAGTCAGACACGACTAAAGCGACTTAGCAGCAGCAGCAAATATATATATATATACTAACATTTACATTCTGGAATGTTTCCTTGTGCAACTAGAAAACTGCAATGGAAATTTGTGTTGCCACTTCTATATTTAAAATGGATAGACAATAAGGTCCTACTGTATAGCACAAGAAACTGCTCAATGTTATGTGGCACCCTGGATAGGAGGGGAGTTTTGGGGAGAATGGATACATACATATGTATGACTGAGTCCCTTTGCTGTCCACCTGAAACCATCACAACATTGTTAGCAAACTATACTCTAGTATGAAATAGAAAATTGTTTTAATGTGTTCAAATGCAAGCATTGTGACGTTTTAAAGTACTTATCTTTATGTATGCTGTGAGCTGATTAGTTGACGTTTTTATTTTTTATTTCATTGCCTTTTTTAATTTATTTATTTTAATTGGAGGCTAATTACTTTACATTATTGTATTGGTTTTGCCATACATTGACATGAATCTGCCCCGGGTGTATATGTGTTCCCCATCTTCAACCCTCCTCCCACCTCCCTCCCCATCCCATCTCTCTGGTTCATCCTAGTACACCAGCCCCGAGCACCCTGTCTCATGCATCGAACCTGGACTGGCGATTCGTTTCACATATGATAATATACATGTTTCAATGCCATTCTCCCAAATCATCCCACCCTCGCCCTCTCTCACAGAGTCTAAAAGACTGTTCTATACATCTGTGTCTCTTTTGCTGTCTTGTATACAGGGTTATCGTTATTATCTTTCTAAATTCCACATATATGCATTAGTATACTGTATTGATGTTTTTCTTTCTGGCTTACTTCACTCTGTATAATAGGCTCCACTTTCATCCACCTCATTAGAACAGATTCAAATGTATTCTTTTTAATTGCTGAGTAATACTCCATTGTGTATATATACTACAGCTTTCTTATTCATTCGTCTGCAGATGGATATCTAGGTTGCTTCCATGTCCTGGTTGTTATAAACAGTGCTGCTATGAACATTGGAGTACATGTGTGTCTTTCAATTCTGTTTTCCTCGGTGTGTATGCCCAGGAGTGGGATTTCTGGGTTATATGGCAGTTCTATTTCCAGTTTTTTAAGGAATCTCCACACTGTTCTCCATAGTGACTGTACTAGCTTGTACTTGTTGTACCACCAACAGTGTAAGAGGGTTCCCTTTACTCCACACCCTCTCCAGCATTTATTGCTTGTAGACTTTTGGATAGCAGCCATTCTGACTGGTGTGAAATGGTATCTCATTGTGGTTTTGATTTGCATTTCTCTGATTAGGAGTGATGTTGAGCATCTTTTCATGTGATTGTTAGCCATTTGTATGTCTTCTTTGGAGAAATGTCTGTTTAGTTCTTTGGCTCATTTTTTGATTGGGTCACTTATTTTTCAGGAATTGGGCTGCAGGAGTTGCTTGTATAATTTTAAGATTATTTCTTTGTCAGTTGCTTCATTGGCTATTATATTCTCCCATTCTGAAGGCTGTCTTTTCACCTTGCTTATACTTTCCTTCGTTGTGCACAAATTTTTATGTTTAATTAGGTCACATTTGTTTATTTTTGTTTTTATTTCCATTACTCTGGGAGGTAGGTCATAGAGGATCCTGCTGTGATTTACATCGGAGAGTGTTTTGCCTGTTCTCATAGTTTCTCGTTTTACATTTAGATCTTTAATCCATTTGAGTTTATTTTTTGTGTATGGTGTTAGGGAGTGTTCTAGTTTCATTCTTTTAAAAGTGGTTGACCAGTTTTCTCAGCACCACTTGTTAAAGAGACTGTCTTTTCTCCATTGAATGTTCTTGCCTCCTTTGTCAAAGATAAGGTGTCCATAGGTTCGTGGGTTTATCTCTGGGCTTTCTATTTTGTTCCATTGATGTATATTTCTGTCTTTGTGCCAGTACCATACTGTGTTGATGACTGTGGCTTTGTAGTAGAGTCTGAAGTCAGGTAGGTTGATTCCTCCAGTTCCATTCTTCTTTCTCAAGATTGCTTTGGCTATTCGAGGTTTTTTGTATTTTCATACAAATTGTGAAATTATATGTTCTAGCTCTGTGAAAAATACCATTGGTAGCTTGATATGGATTGCATTGAATCTATAGATTGCTTTGGATATTATATTCATTTTCTCTATATTCATTCTTCCCATCCATTGTCACGGTATTTTTCTCCATGTATATCTGTCATCTTTGATTTCCTTCATCAGGGTTATATAGTTTTCTATATATAGGTCTTTTGTTTCTTCAGGTAGATTTATTCCTAAGTATTTTATTCTTTTCACCGCAATGGTGAATATAATTATTTCCTTAATTTATCTTTCTGTTTCCTCAGTGTATAAGAATGCAAGGGATTTCTGTGTGTTAATTTTATATCCCACAACTTTACTATATTTAATGTTTAGTTCTAGTAATTTTCTGGTGGAGTCTTTAAGGTTTTCTATGTAGAGAATCATATCATCTGCAATCAGTGAGAGTTTACTTCTTCTTTTCCAATCTGATTCCCTTTATTTCTTTTTCTTCTCTGATTGCTGTGGCTATAACTTCCAAAACTATGTTGAATAGTAGTGGTGAGAGTGAGCATCCTTATCTTGTTCCTGAATTTAAGGGAAATACTTTCAATTTTTCACCATTGAGGATAATGTTTGCTGTGGGTTTGTCATATATATTTATTATGTTGAAGTATGTTCCTTCTATTCCTTCTTTCTGGAGGGTTTTTTAAATCATAAATGGATGTTGAATATTGTTAAAGGCTTTTGCTGCATCTATTGAGATAATCATATGATTTTTATATTTCAATTTGTTAATGTGGTGCACTACATTGATTGATTTGCGGATATTGAAAAATCCTTGCATCCCTGGGATAAAGCCCACTTGGTCATGATATATGATCTTTTTAATGTGTTATTGGATTCTGTTTGCTAGAATTTTGTTAAGGATTTTTGCATCTAAGTTCATCAGTGATATTGGCCTGTAATTTTCATTTTTTGTGGCATCATTTTCTGGTTTTGGTATTAGGGTGATGGTAGCCTCATAGAATGAGTTTGGAAGTTTACCTTCCTCTGCAATTTTCTGGAAGAGTTTAAGTAGGATAGGTGTCAGCTCTTCTCTAATTTTTCGGTGGATGTCAGCTGTAAAGTCGTCTGGTCCTGTGCTTTTGTTTACTGGAAGATTTCTTATTACAGTTTTGATTTCCGTGCCTGTGATGGGTCTGTTAAGATTTTCTATTTCTTCCTGGTTCAATTTTGGGAGTTATACTTTACTGAGAATTTGTCCATTTCTTCCAAGTTGTCCATTTTATTTGCATATAGTTGCTGATAGTAGTCTCTCATGATCCTTTTTATTTCTGTGTTGTCTGTTGTGATTTCTCCATTTTCATTTCTAAGTTTGTTGATTTGATTCTTCTCCCTTTGTTTCTTGATGAGTCTGGCTAATGGTTTGTCTATTTTATTTATTTTCTCAAAGAACCAGCTCTTAGCTTTGTTGATTTTCACTATGGTCTCTTTTGTTTATTTTGCAGTTATTTCTGCTATAATTTTAATGATTTATTTCCTTCTACTAACCCTGGTGTGCTTCATTTCTTCTTTTTTCTAGTTACTTTAGGTGTAAAGTTAGGTTATTTATTTGATTTCTCTCCTGTTTCTTGTGGTAGGCTTGTATCGCTACAAACCTTCTCCTTATCACTGTTTTTACTGAATCATAGGTTTTGGGTTGTTGTGTTTTTACTTTCATTCATTTCTATGCATATTTTAATTTCTTTTTTGATTTCTTCTGCGATTTTTTGGTTATTCAGAAGTGGTTGTTTAGTCTCCATATGTTTGTATGAACAAACAGCCTTCATGTGTTTCCTGTCAGCTGCCTGCCTCTCTGCCTCCAGCAGGGAATGGGCCAGTCTGCAACCAGCGAGCTCTCCTTGGGTAGTCTCTCAATAATTTGTTCTGTGAGTGGGCCTGGTAGTGCCTTAGGTTAGAGCTTTTCATGGGAAAGTTCTCTCTCTTTCTCTGTTTCTTCTTTTTTTTTTTTCTCTCTCTATCTCTCTCTCTCTGGCTATCCCATGGTTTGGGTTGCTATCTCACCTTAGCTCCCTCAGATTTCCCTAAGGGCATTCAGGCCCAGTCCTTACCCTAAACTATGCAGCTGGTGCCTCCCTGTTCAGCCCCTGCTTGCTGGTGGCAGACAGGAGAGTCTGGGCTACTTCTCTTCTGGGAGTTGTAATTAGGCGTATAATCTGTGGGTTTTATTTATTAATTTTTTCCTCCCGGTTATGTTGCCCTCTGAGATTCCAAAACTCCCCACAAACCCGCCAGTGAGATGGTTTCCTTGTGTTTGGAAACTTCTCCTCTCTTACGAATCCCTCCCCAGGATGAGTCTCAGTCCCTAACTCTTTTGTCTCTCTTTTTGTTTTTTTTATTTTGTCCTACCTCCTTTCGAAGACAATGGGCTGCCTTTCTGGATGCCTGATATCCTCTGCAGAATTTGTTTTGTGGAAGTTACTCAGGGTTCAAATGACATTTCAATGAATTTGTGGGGGAGAAAGTGGTCTCCCCACTCTATTCGTCCGCCATGTTAGGGCCGCCCCCTCCGTCTGTTTTATTTAGCTTCTCAAAGAACCAGATTTTTTTGTTGTTGTTGCTGATTTTTGCTGTAGGCTACTTTGTTTCTTTTTCATTTATTTCTGCCCTAATTTTTATGTTTCTTTCCTTCTACTAACCCTGGGGTTCTTCATTTCTCCTTTTTCTAGTTGCTTTAGGTGTAGAGTTGGGTTATTTATTTGATTTTTCTCTTTTCTTGAGGTAAGCTTGCATTGCTATGAACCTTCCCCTTAGCACTGCTTTTACAGTGTCCCATAGGTTTTGGGTTTTCTTGTTTTCATTTTCATTTATTTCTATGCATATTTTGATTAATTTTTATTACTTCTGTGATTTCTTGGTTATTAAGAAGTGTGTTGTTTAGCTTCCATATATTTGTATTTTTAATAGATTTTTTTTTCCTCCTGTAGTTGACATCTGATCTTACTGCAATGTGATCAGAAAAGATGCTTGAGATGATTTCAATTTTTTTTATTTTTTTAATTTACCAAGACTAGATTTATGGCCCAAGATGTGATCTATCCTGGAGAATGTTCCATGTGCACTTGAGAAAAAGGTGAAATTCATTGTTTTATGTTGAAATGTCCTATAGATATCAATTAGGTCTAACTGGTCCATTAGATCATTTAAAGTTTGTGTTTCCGTGCTAATTTTCTGTATAGTAGATTGGTAGAGTGGTGTGAGTGGAGTATTAAAGTCTCCCACTATTATTGTGTTATTGTTAATTACCCCTTTCCATATTTGTTAGTATTTGCCTTACATATTGTGGTGCTCCTATGTTGGATACCTATATATTTTTAGGTGTTATATCTCCTTCTTGGACTTATCCTTTGATCATTATGTAGTGTCCTCCTTTTTCTCTTTTCACAGACTTTATTTCAAAATCTATTTTATCTGATATGAGTATTGCTACTCCTGCTTTCTTTTGGCCTCCAATTGCGTGAAATACCTTTTTCCAGCCCTTCACTTTCAGTCTGTATGTGTGCCTAGGTTTGAGGTGGATGACTTGTAGACAGCATATATAGGGGTCTTCTTTTTGTATCCATTCAACCAGTCTTTGTCTTTTGGTTGGGGCATTCAACCCATTTACATTTAAGGTAATTATTGATAAGTATGATCCCATTGCCATTTACTTTGTTGTTTTGGATTTGAGTTTATGAACCTTTTCTGTGTTTCCTGTCTAGAGAAGATCTTTTAGCATTTGTTAAAGAGCTGGTTTGGTGGTGCTGAATCCTCTCAGCTTTTGCTTGTCTGTAAAGCTTTTGATTTACCTTCCTATTTGAATGAGTTCCTTGCTGGGTATAGTAATCTGGGTTGTAGGTTTTTCTCTTTCACGACTTTAAGTATGTCCTGCCATTCCCTTCTGGCCTGAAGAGTTTCCAGTGAAAGTTCCTCTGTTATCCTTTTCGGAATCCCCTTGTGTGTTATTTGTTGGCTTTCCCTTGCTGCTTTTAATATTTGTTCTTTGTGTTTCATCTTTGATAATTTGATTATTATGTGCCTTGGGGTGTTTCACCTTGGGTTTATACTGTTTTGGACCCTCTGGGTGTCTTGGACTTGGGTGGTTATTTCCTTCCCCACTTTAGGGGAGTTTTCCATTATTATCTCCTCAAATATTTTCTGATGGCCTTTATTTTTGTCTTCTTCTTCTGGGACTCCTATGATTTGAATGTTGGGGTGTTTAACATTGTCCCAGAGGTCTCTGAGGTTGTCCTCATTTCTTTTCTTTTTTTTTTTACCTTTCTCTTTCATTTATTTCTGCCATTCTATATTCCAGCTCATTTATCCTATTTTCTGACTCAGTTATTCTACTGTTCGTTCCCTCCAGAGTGCTTTTGATCTCAGTTATTGAATTATTCATTATTGAATGACTCTTTTTTATTTCTTCTAGGTCCTTGTTAAACTTGTCTTGCATCTTCTCAGGCCTTGTCTCCAGACTATTTATCTGTAACTCCAATTTGTTTTCAAGATTTGATTCATTTTTACTCTCATTATTCTGAATCCTTTTTCAGGTAGACTCCCTATCTCTTGCTCTTTTGTTTGGTCTTGTGGGCATTTATCATGTTCCTTTACCTGCTGAATATTTCTCTGTCTTTTCATTTTGTTTAGATTGCTGTGCTTGGGGTGGCCTTTCTGTATGCTGGAAGTTTGTAGGTTCCTCTTTATGGTGGAGGTTCCTCCCTGTGGGTGTAGTTGGACTAGTGGCTTGTCAAGTTTTCCTGTTTAGGGAAGTTTGTGTCAGTGTTCTGGTGGGTTGAGCTGGATCTCTTCTCTCTGGAGTGCAATGAAGTTTCCAGTAGTGACTTTAGAGGTGTCTATTGGTTTGGTGTGACTTTGGTCAGACTGTATTTTAATGCTCAGGGCTATGTTCCTGTGTTGCTGGAGATTTAGCGTAGTATATTTTGCTCTGGAACTTGTTGACTCTTGGGTGGAGCTTGGTTTCAGTGTAGGTATGGAGGAACTAAAAAGCCTCTTGATGAAAGTGAAAGAGCAGAGTGAAAAAGTTGGCTTGAAGCTCAATATTCATAAAACTAAGATCATGGTATTTGGTCTCATCACTTCATGGGAAATAGATGGGGAAACAGTGTCAGACTTCATTTTTGGGGGCTCCAAAATCACTGCAGCTGCTGATTTCAGCCAGGAAATTAAAAGACTCCTTGAAAGAAAGTTATGACCAACCTTGATAGTATATTAAAAAGCAGAGAAATTACTTTGCCAAACAAGGTCCATCTAGTCAAGGCTATGGTTTTTCCCGTGGTCATGTATGGATGCGAGAGTTGGACTGTGAAGAAAGCCGATCACCGAAGAATTGATGCTTTTGAACTGTGGTGCTGGGGAAAACTCTTGAGAGTCCCTTGGACTGCAAGGAGATCCAACCAGTCCATTCTAAAGGAGATCAATCATGGGTGTTCATTGGAAGGACAGATGCTAAAGCTGAAACTCCAATCCTTTGGCCACCTCATGCTAAGAGTTGACTCACTGGAAAAGACTCTGATGCTGGGAGGGATTGGGGGTGGGAGGAGATGGGGATGACAGAGAATGAGATGGCTGGATGGCATCACCGACTCTGTGGACATGAATTTGAGTGAACTCCGGGAGTTGGTGATGGACAGGGAGGCCTAGTGTGCTGTGATTCATGGGGTCACAAAGAGTCAGATATGACTGAGCGACTGAACCAAACTGACTGAACTGATGGGGTATTTTGGATGAGCTCTTGTCAATTAATTTTCCCTGAACTCAGGAGTTCTCTGGTGTTCTCCAGTTTTGGATTTAAGCCTAGTGCCTCTGGCTTTCAATCTTATTCTCCCCAATGAGGGACACCTAGAGAGGTTCTCAGAGTTGTATGGATAAGTGTAGAGGGATGAGGGAGATAGAGGTTACCAGGAGGACAAGAGGGGAAATCAAAAGGGCAGAGAGCAATCTAGACAGTAATCAGTTCCCTATGTGTTCTTCACAGTCTGGAACATCCAGAGAGGTTCACGCAGTTCCATAGAGAAGAGAAGGGAGATAGAGGTGACCAGGAGAAGAAAAGGGGGAGTCAAAAGGGGAGAGACCAATCTAGCCAGTAATCAGTTCCCTAAGTGTTTTCCACAGTCCAGAACACCCAGCGAGATTCATAGAGTTAAGTAGAGGAGGGAGGTGATAGAGGTGATCTGGGGGAGAAAAGGGAGTATCAAAAGGGGAGAGAGCAATCAAAGTAATCACACCCCTAAGTAAAAATGGGTACTGAAGATTAGATTCATAAAGATACAAAATTGATAACAAATATGAAAAAGCAAAGATTGAAAATCTAGAGTAGAGGTTAAACTCTGAAAAAAACAATATTAAAAATACAAAAGAAAATCAATCACAAAAATTATAAAAAATGTATATGGGAAATCTGCTTTAAAAATAGGGTCTTTTTTTTCAAGGTAATAATATCACTGACTCGATGGACAAGAGTTTGAGTGAACTCCGGGAGTTGGTGATGGACAGGGAGACCTGGTGTGCTGTGATTCATGGGGTCACAAAGAGTCGGATACGACTGAGCGACTGAAATGAACTGAACTGAATAGTAGGTTATAAAAATGAAAATTAAAGGAGTAATAAAAAGTGAAAAATAAAAAAAATAATAATAATAGTAAAAATATATCTACGAATTTCTCTGGAGCTGTTTCTGGCAGTGTGGGGTCAGTTCAGTTTCAGGTAGTTCCTTGTCCCAGCTTATACTTCTTTTCATAGTCTATAGGCCCTTTCCAATGCTTAGTCAATGCTAACTACAGGGTTTTAATCTGTTGCAACTGTCACTTCCAGATCGGCTCCCTCTTGTATTTTTTTTTTTGTTTGTTTGTTTGTTTGTTTGTTTCCTCTGTTTGCAATTCTCTTCAGTGTCTAAGTTCCACCCTAACATAAGGGGGTGAAAGTGGTCACTTATGTAGGCTCACTTTTTCAGTTTTGCTGTGGGGAGGGAGGAACAGTGCCAACAATATCACTGGCATGTGTGGGGAGTGCTCACAGTGTATGGACCACACTGGATTTTCCCCAGCTGACAGAGCATGTGCTTTCCCTGTCTACAGTGCTCAGGCTCCAGATTGCTCTGCAGGGGAACTGTCTAAGGTGGGCCCTGGGTTGCGTGCACTTCCCAGGGCTAAGATGATCAGATTGAGGTTCTCTAGTACTCCACAAAGGCACAGACTTGGTTGGACATGTGTTTTTTGCCCTTCCCAGATCCAAGGAGCTCAGGTGACCAGTTGCTTGGCAAGCGCACTATCCCAGGTGTGCGGTGCATCTTATCACCTCCCTGGTCCCAGCCACTCAGTTTCCTGAGTGTGCTGCGAAAGTGCAGTCTTAGGTGTGCTATGTGTCTCCTCTGGGGGGCTGATGTCAGGCTGTGACCCTTCTGGCATGTGTCAACCGTCCAGGATCCCAGGAAGACTTTGTTAGCAACTGGGAGACTGCTCACAGTTTGGTGGAGGATGCCATCTCTAGGGCCAAGATTGCCTCTTGCCTTCCAACTCTGGCTGTCACCTGTCTGCCTCTCTACCTCCAGCGGGGGGGATGGGCTGGTTCACAGACAGCTAGCTCTCCTTGGGTATTCACTCAATCCTTTGTTCTGTGAACCGGCCAGTCTGTGCCTTAGGTTAGAGCTTTTCACAGGAAAGTTCTCTCTCTCTCCCACTCCTCCTCCCTTTTTTTCTGTCTCTCTGGCTATCCCACAGTTTGGGTTACTATCTCATGTTAGCTTCTTCAGAGTGTCTTCAGGGCATTCAGGCCTGGTCCTTAACCTAAGCATGCAACCCACACCTTGCAACAGATGCAAGCATATGGGCTATTTCTCCGCTGGGAATTGTGGTTAAGGCACATATTCTGTAGGTTTTATTTATTAATTTTTTTTCCTCCCGGCTATGTTGCCCTCTGAGATTCCAAAACTCCCCACAAACCCGCTCGTGAGAGGGTTTCCTGGTGTTTGGAAACTTCTCCTTCACGACTCCCCCTGATACACGTCTCCGTCCCTAACTCTTTTGTCTTTCTTTTTGTATTTTGTATTTTGTCCTACCTCCTTTTGAAGACAATTGGCTGCCTTTCTGGGTGCCTGGTGTGCTCTGCCAGGATTCAGAAGTTGTTTTGTGGAAGTTGCTCAGTTTTCAAATGACTTTTCAATGAATTTGTGGGGGAGAAAGCTGTCTCCCCGTCCTATTCCTCTGCCATCTTAGGACTGCGCCCCTAAGAGGGTCTTTAGTTCCTCTTCAATTTCTGCCATAAGGGTGGTGTCATTTGCATATCTTAGGTTGTTGATATTTCTCCCAGCAGTCTTGATTCTGGGTTGTGCTTCATCCAGAACAGCATTTTGCATGATGTACTCTGCATACAAGGTAAATAAGCAGAGTGACAATG
This sequence comes from Moschus berezovskii, assembly GCF_049115385.1. NCBI lineage: Eukaryota > Metazoa > Chordata > Mammalia > Artiodactyla > Moschidae > Moschus > Moschus berezovskii. Next base: position 83,586,647 of record NC_142488.1, on the reverse strand, counting down.
TACAGCCTTGACATATTCTTTTCCAATTTTGAATCAGCCCATCGTTCTATGTCTGGTTCTAACTATTGCTTCTTGATCTGCATACAGGTTTCTCAGGAGGCAGGTAAGGTAGTCTGGTATTCCCACCTCTTTAAGAATTTTCGACAGTTTGTGGTGATCCACACAGTCAAAGGCTTTGGCATAGTCAATAAAGCAGAAGTAGATGTTTTTCTGGAACTCTCTTGCTTTTTTTATGATCCAATGGATGCTGGTTATTTGATCTCTGGTTCCTCTGCCTTTTCTAAATCCAGCTTGAACGTCTGGAAGTTCATGGTTCATGTATTGTTGAATCCTGGCTAGGAGAATTTTCAGCATTATCTTGCTACCATGTGAGATGAGTGCAATCGTGTGGTAGTTTGAACATTATTTTCTCAAGACCACGACTAGGCGTATACCCTGAAGAAATCAAAACTGAAGAAAGACACATGTACCCCAATGTTCATTACAGCACTATTTACAATAGCTAAGACATCGAAGTAACCTAGATGCCCATCAACAGATGAATGGATAAATAAGCTATGGTACATATATACAGTGGAATACTACTCAGACATAAAAAGGAACACATTTGAGTCAGTTCTAATGAGGTAGATGAACCTAGAGCCTATTATACAGAGTGAAGTAGGTTAGGAAGAGAAAAAAAGAATATCGTATATCAACACATACATATGGAATCTAGAAGAATGATACTGATGAACCTGTTTTCAGAGTAGCAATGGAGATGGAGACGTAGAGAACAGACCTATAGACAATGGTGGGGGAGAAGAGGGAAAGGGTGAGATGAATTGAGAGAGTAGCATGGCAACTTATACAATGCCATATGTTAATAGATAGCCAATGGTAATTTGCTGTATGACTCAGGTAACTCAAACTGGGGCTCTGTAATAACCTAGATGGGTTGGAATGGGCAGCAGCTGAGAGGGTGATTCAAGAAGGAGGGGGCATATGTACACTTATGGCTAATTCATCCTGATGTATGATAGAAATCAAACCAATTTTGTAAACCTATCATCAATCAATTAAAGATAAATAAATATTAAAAAAAGAAAAAAAAAAGCTGAGTGATGAAGAATTTATATTTTGAACTGTGGTGCTGGAGAAGACTCTTGACAGTCCCTTGGACTGCAAGGAGATCAAACCAGTTAATCCTAGAGGAAATCAACCCTGAATATTCATTGGAAGGACTGATTCTGAAGATGAAGCTCCAACAGTTTGGCCACCTGATATGAAGAGCCTATTCACTGGAGAAGACCCCGATGCTTGGAAAGACTGAAGGCAAAAGGAGAAGAGGGGTGGCGGAGGATGAGATGCTTTGATAGCATCAACTGAATCAATGGACATGAATTTGAACAGATTTCCAGGAGAAAGAGAAAACAGAGGAGCCTGGCGTGTTGCAATCCATGGGGTCATACAGAGTCAGATATGATTTTGTTAGTCAACAACAACAACAACAGGTCCAAGGTGGAGCCACATCTCTCCAGGACATTAAACCAAGATTTAATTGTTGTTTAAATGGCAACCCACTCCAGTGTTCTTGCCTGGAGAATCCCAGGGACGGGGGAGCCTGGTGGGCTTCCGTCTATGGGGTCACACAGAGTCGGACACGACTGAAGTGACTTAGCAGCAGCAAACTTCTTCTAGGAAAGGAGTATCTGACACTTTTAGGTTGGCACTAGTTAGTAACGTTTCTTGAAAGAGTATTTCTTTTATTTTCCTAATAACCTCTTTGCCTCACCCTTTTTCTAGAAAACCCTTCCATTTTGTCCACCTCCTTAGAGCATCCTTCTATTTAGTACATGAGATGCTGCCCAATTCATGAATCATTGAACAAAGTCACTTAGATCTTCAAATTCACTTAAATGTTGTTCTTGAACATGGCTAATGTATTAACATAAAGAAGATAGGCTGTAGAGTGAGGACGGGTGTACTGTAGGAAACATTGATACTCCAAAGGCCTCCTCTGATCCACCTTCCTTTATGCTGATAGACATTGAATACAGGTGTAGGGACGCAGGATAGCCACTTGAACTCTCATTTACAAATGACCATAAGCTCTAGAAAGCATTATTAATGAACTAGACACTTCACTTATGTCTTTTCCCTGAAAATGGGTAAAGCAAAACCAAAGCAGAGTGGCTTTTGGAAAGTGGCTCCATGGGAAGTAAAATTGCCATTAGTAAACCCACCATGCATTCCAGAAAATCTACAACTCACTTTTTCTTAATAAATTCCATACAAATGACAGGTAAAACATCTGAAGTTAATTATTAGCTTTGAAACTTAGTAGTATACCAACTTAGAATGCTCAACCTCAATTTCACTGATGCCTTTAAAAATGAACTTTCATGATACTTTTAGCTGAAACTTAGAAACTTTTTTGCAGTCAATCTTGCCAAGAAAAAACTCATGTATTAATAATATTTTGGGTCTTTTACCATCGTAAGTCAGCATGCAATTTACCTTTTCTTGGCCTTATTTATATGTCTTTAGTTTGCATACAGTACTTCTTGGCCCACTTGGCACTGCATGTAACACTGAGTGACTGACTGAACTGATAACACAATCTAGAGGCAAACTGATAAAGTACATATAGAAAGAGCTTTGAAAATGACACCTGAATTCCAAGGCCAACCTCATGGGATTACTGTGGATCCTCTTGAAGCCTTTAGCTGAGTCTCCAATGACCCCATTAGGGTGAAAGTTAGAAACAATATTAAAGCTACCAATTGATAGTTGTCACAGAGCAGTCCCCCCATTATCCAAGTTTCATTTTCCTCATATTTTCAGCAAGAGTGTAGAAAAAGTGGTTTGGAGGATCATTCTCATCTCGGTACTTTCAGGTCAGTTTTGCATTCTGGACAGATGGATAATTATTTAATTCTTAAAGATGCTAGATGAAATTGACTGTGCTAAACCGTTCTGAGTTTTAGCAATAGCTAAGCGCTGCTTCTCATTGTTATGGTTTTTAGAAGTACACCCTGAAATATGAGGACAATTTTTATCCTCCACTAAACTGGAGCCACACAGCCACAATTGCAATAGTCATTCAGGCCAAAAATGTGCTTTTACCTGAATTATGGAGCCAATTACATCTACTCCTAGAGTGGCAGATGATTGAAAAGCGTAAGAGCTTGATTTCAGCAAAGCTCTGCAGTGCTTTGTCTTCATTTTCTTTCAGGATATGTTTTCTTGATTTTTATAAGACAAGAAATCAAAAGATTCCTGAACCTCAGTATTGTGAAGACAATTGACGGTTTATATGCAAATTAGGAACAACAGAGAGTCATGAGAGAAACTGAAGAGAGAAAAGGAACAACAGTTTGGAAGACTATTTTAATCTCTGGGAAACTGTGTCAATTTATACTCTACTGTGAAATCTTCTAATGTGTTGAGGATGAAAAGAGAGAATCCACAAGGAGAGGAGGGGAAAAAGATTTGTGTTATTAATGGTTTAAATGCATCATGGTCTCTGTTTAAATACAATCCTGATGAATTGTTCTTAAAAACGGTATTGATTTAGGTAATCAATCTTGGAGCTTTTGTCAAAAAGGATTTTTTCACCAAAACTGCAATATTGATTACTTGCATCAAAGCAAGCTTAAAAAAAAAGAGAAATGCATTGAAGTCAAAGCTATTGCTGATGCACCTAAAAACACGTAATTTGCACATCGACCCCCATTTTAAAAAAATAAAAAATGATTCCAATAGCAATCACTAGCAGTTCTTTGCTTCATCCCCTATCTGTCCTCTGACAAATACTGCTAATCTTGTAGCCTCCTGCTACCTTCCCCTCACTTTAACAATCCAAGTTGCACTAACTGAGCTCTAGTCTTGCCAAACAAAAGCAAGAACAACAGAATTATAAAGGTGTTTAACAGTTAAAATAAAGGCTTCACTAGCCAACTCCAGGATCAGTAAAGATAATCTGAGTGAAATCTTACAGTTTCAAAATCTCGAATGATTCCTGTATTAGCATAAAATCCCAGAGAAGCAGAGAAAACACTGAAATCCTGCACACTCTAGTCAGTCATCTGAAAGATTTATTTGGTAGGTTAAGGATGAACTTAGCAATCCTGGTGAGCCTGCATTTTTTATAGTTAATGCATTTCAGATTTTCTACTTGATATGCCTTGTGGTACAAAAGAGTGTACTCATCAGCTGTAAAAGGATTATTGCTATTTATATTAATAAGTCAAATCAATGCTCTAACCTTAAAACAGGGAGGTACATCTAGGTACTGGGCCATTGTGGAGATTCCAGGAAGAAGGATTCAATTAAGATAATCTCAGTCAGTTACCTGGGAGGAGGCACTACACAGACAAGAGACCTGATAGTCTCCAAGGGATCACCATCCAGTTCTATGTCATGTGGCAGGAGCATCAATAGCATTGCCATTCAGTGCCTTGTTTAGGCCAAAAGACTCTGTCACAGAACTACAGTAACAGACAAAATATAAAGTCCAGGGATAGTAGTATTTTTAAAGAATGAATAAGTTTATAAACATACGATGCTATATCATGAAAAGAAATAATCAAATGGCATAAAATATTCATGTTGAGAATCAATAAATTCATAATTGTAACTTGACTCTTATTTTAAGAGACAAGCAATATTGTCTCACACAAAGAACATACTAAGTAATTGGCTAGATATTTCCAACTAGATCAGAAAAAGATGTTATTCTTAGACAAAAAAAGAAAAGACAAAATAGAATGTCATTCCAAGACTGCTCCATAAAGAACATACTTTTAAATGACTAGACCATAACAGAATAGAGTATGGAATGGGAGGAAAAGTAATTTATATTGGAGTAATCTGGCAACCACTACCACTATCGAGTGATCTAGGTGATCACCATTGACAAGTCATGTACATTGCATATACGCATGATCTGATGTCTGATGAAAATGGCAATTTACCTCTGTTTTTTTCCTCCCAAGAGCCCATAACACCATTCTAACCATTAGAAAAAATCAGAAACATCCAAATTGAGGAATGTTTCACAGAATACCCAACCAGTACTCTTCAAAATTTTCAACAATATCAAAAACAAGGAAAGTCTGAGAAACTATCACCACGCAGAAGAGACTAGATGACATGACAAATAAGTGTAACAGAGAAAACATATTAAGGAAAAACTAGTGAAACCTGAAGAAACTGTTGAGTTTAGTTAATAATAATGTGCCGGGAGCCAGCGAGGGAAATCCTACCCATGGCAAAGGTCAATTGGGGAAGAGGCCTGACGGGCAAAGGCTAATAAGGGCTCGAGGAACTCCCTGAACTTACCTGAGCATCTACCCCAAAGAAAACCGGAATCTGACTGCTTTACTATCTTATGCCTCTTACCAAGTCCTCTAATACTTACGGGGGCTTTCCCCCAACCACCTTTCTCTGAAAACATTAATTCAGAGCTGTAGTTTAAAAGTTCTCCTCGACTTAATAGGAGTGTTCCAATCCAAGCCCCTCTGATAGCTTTCTAACTTGCATGACAAGTTTGTCCGGGCTCTTACAACTATGAGTGTGACTGTTTAAAGCCTCCCAGCCATGCAAGGACAGAAAGCCTAATATTCTAATATACAGGAATCTGTTGAAGAAGTTAAAATCATTAGAGTAGTACTAAAAAAGATTTCATTGTTGAATCAATGCTTGCTGCAAAGTTCCCTCTATCTATTGTATCCTTGGAAATATATTCATCACATATAGAGAATATAAGTAGTAGCCTTTGATTTAACAACATCAGATCTTAAGTTAATAAATTCCTTTCTTGCAGCTCACTACACCAGTGCCTTATAGGAATGTAACTTTGTTATGCACCTAACTTTAGGAGAGTCACCTTGAAAAGTCTTTTACTTGCTAACTAACCTATTGTTAGGAGAGAGGGCCATAAACTGTTAGCAGGCCCCCTGGCCAGAAGAGGATGTAAACCACCTAAAACTTTTATCACAAGACACACAAAAATAAGCCCTGATCCTGATAAGGGTCAAGACTGCTGACCCCACGCGATTTTGGCGTGACTCTATACCTCCCTTTCTCTGTTTCTTATGCGCATAACTTAGGGTATAAAAGCAACACTGGAAAATAAAGTTTTGGGCCTTGCTCACTGAAGCTTGGTCTCCCCGTGTTGTTCTTTCTCTTTTTCCATCCTTTTCTCTATTCTCCTTTTTCTGGTTGAGATCCTTGGAGCACTGGACCCTCTGAGTTTACTTATCTGCCCGGGCTTCTAAGACCCACTCGAGGGGGTGCCCTGGTGAGGTGCCTCCAGTGATTCGAGAGGGTGCCTGCGGCCTACGTAAACAGAGCAAGCCCCTTGCTGGGGTTTTATTGGTTTCCAGCGTAAACCAAGGAATCATCATCCCCTGTCTCTCTCTCTTTCTCTCTCTCTCTCTGACGCCGACGCCGTTCATCCCGAGGATACCCTGGGTCATATCGAGGGTTGGCCCCCATAATAATGTACAGATGTTGGTTCTTTATTTGTGACAAAATACCACAGTACTATAAGGGAATTTGAGAGGTGGGTGTTTGGGAACTTCCTACTGTCTTAGCATTTTTTCTGGAAACTTACTACTCTAAAATTTTTTTAAAAACTTATTTAAAAAATAAAACCAACTAAATCTGTCTTGAAAAAAAAAAAACTATGAAATCTTCTTAACACTTTTACATACTACATTTTCTGAATCAAAACATGTTTGAAAAAACACCTTTAAAATTACTTGCTATCAACTTTCACCTTCTAGAACCCAGATTTATTTTTTGTGACTAGATATTAGAGTATGAAAGGCAAAAAGATATGGCACAGAAAGATGAACTCCCCAGGTCAGTAGGTGCCCCATGTGCTACTGGAGATCAGTGGGAAAAACTTAAGAAAGGATGAGCTGGCTAGGCCAAAATGAAAATGCCACTCCACTGTGGATGTGTCTGGTGGTGAAAGTAATGTCTGATGCTGTAAAGAACAATTTTGCATAGGAACCTGGAATGTTAGGTCCATGAATCAAGGTAAAAAGGAAATGGTCAAACAGGAGATGGTAGGAGTGAACATTGGCATTATAGGAATTAGTGAACTAAAACAGACTGGAATGGGTGAATTTAATACAGATGACCATTACATCTACTACTGTGGGGAAGACTCCCTTAGAAGAAATGGAGTAGCTCTCACAGTTAACAAAAGAGTCTGAAATGCAGCACTTGGTTGCAATCTCAAAAATAACAGAATGATTTTGGTTTGTTTCCACGGCAAACCATTTTTCAGTTTCATAATGATTGAAGTCTATGCCCCAACCACTAATGCCAAAGAAGCTGAAGTTGAATAGTTCTGTGAAAACCTACAAGACATTCTAGAACAAACACCAAAAAATATGTCTTTTTCATCATAGGGGACTGGAATGCAAAAGTAGGAAGTGGACAGATACCTGGAGTAACAGGAAAGTTTGGCCTTGGAGTACAAAATGAAGCAGAGCAAAGGCTAACAGAGCTTTGCCAAGAGAATGCACTGGTCATAGCAAACACCCTCTTCCAACAACACAAGAGATGACTCTACACGTGAACATCACCAGGTGGTCAGTACTGAAATTAGATTGATTACATTCTTTGCAGCCAAAAATGGAAAAACTATGTACAGTCAGCAAAAACAAGACCAGGAGTTGACTGTGGCTCAGATCATGAATTCCTTATTGTGAAATTCAGACTTAAATTGAAGAGTAGAGGAAACCACTAGACCATTCAGGTGTGACCTAAATCAAATCCCTTATGATTATTCCATAGAAGTGACAAATAGATTGAAGAGATTAGATCTGGTAGACAGAGTGCCTGAAGAGCTATGGATGGAGGTTCATAACATTGTGCAGGAGACCGTGATCAAAACCATCCCCAAGAAAAAGAAATGCAAAAAGGCAAAATGGTTGCCTGAGGAAGCCTTACAAATAGCTGAGAAAAGAAAAGAAACTAAAGGCAAAGGAGAAAAGGAAATATACACCCATTTCAATGGAGAATTCCAACGTATAGAAAGGAGAGATAAGGTAGCTTTCCTAAGTGGTCAATGCAAATAAATAGAGGAAAACAATAGAATGGGAAAGACCAGAGATCTCTTCAAGAAAATTAGGGATACCAAGGGAACATTTCATGCAAATATGGGCACAATAAAGGAAAGACACTGTATGGACCTAACAGAAGCAGAAGATATTAAGAAGCGGCGGAAAGAACTACACAAAACACTGAAGAATTATACAAAAAAGATCTTAATGACCCAGATAACCATGATGGTGTGATCACTCTTTACTGTCTGAGTAACCAGCATTGAATTTCTTCATACAGGTCTTTTATCTCCTTTGGTAGGTTTCTTCATAGGTTTTTTATTATTTTTTTTTCTTGCAATGGTGAATGGGATTGTTTCCTTAATTCCTCTTTTTGATTTTATGTTGTTAATATATAGGAATGCAAGGGATTTCTGTGTATTGTTTTCCTCTCCTGACTCTACTAATTTCATTGGTTAGGTCTAATAATTTTCTGGAGGCCTCTCTAAGTTTTTATGTGTATAGTATCATGTCACCTCCAAACAGTGAGAATTTTCTATCTGCTTTTCTGATCTAAATTACTTTTACTTATTTATTTTTTTCTTCTCTGATTGTCATTGCTAGGACTTCCAGAACTATATTAAATAATAGTAGCAAGAGTGGGCACATTTGTCTTATTCCTGATCTTAGAGGAAATGCTTTAGGTTTTTTGGCTATTGAGAATAATGTTTGTGGTGTATTTGTCATGCATGGCCTTTATTTGGAGAAGGCCATGGCAACCCACTCCAGTACTCTTGCCTGGAAAATCCCATGGGCAGAGGAGCCTGGTAGGCTGCAGTCCATGGGGTCACTAAGAGTTGGACACGACTGAGCAACTTATACTGAGGTAGTTTTCTTCTGTACCCACTTATTGTAGTTTTTTTTTTTTTAATCATAAATGGGTGCTGAATTTTGTTGACAGATTTTTTTCTGCTCCTATTGAAATTATCATGTTTTTAAAAAATCTTTCAGTTTATTAATATGGTGTATCACATTGATTGATTTGAATACATTGAAAAATCCTCACACCACTAGGATAAATCCCACTTGATCATGGTGTATGATCCTTTTAATTTGTTCTCAGTATTGTTTGATAGTATTTTGTTGAGGATTTATGCATCTATGTTCACCAGTAATATTGGTCTGTAATTTTCTTTTTTTGTGCTATATTTGCTGGTTTTCGTATCAGGGTGATGATGGCTTTGTAGAATGAATTTGGGAGTGTTCCTCCCTCTTCAGTTTTTCTGCAAGAGTTCAATAATGTTAGCTCTTCTCTAAACATTTGATAGAATTCACCTGTGAAGCCATCTGGCCCTGGGCTTTTGTTTGTTGGAAGATTTTTGACCACAGTTTCATTTCTAGTGCTTGTGATTGGTCTGTTCACATTTTCTGTTTTTTCCTTGTTCAGGCTTGGAAAGTTGTACTTTTGTAAGAATGTGTCCATTTCTTCCAGGTTGTCCATTTTATTGAATTCATCACTTTCACCAGAGACTGAGGACTGACTTCTGTCAGGGAGCCAAGACTCTACAAGCTGGTTATTATGACAATAAAGGGAATAAAACAAAAATACAGGAAACAAAAAATGAAACAGAGACAAATGGTAGAAGCAAAATCATTCTAATAAAAACAAAAACAAAGGAACACACACACACAAGAAACCAAAACCAAAGAAAACAAATAACAAGAGAGCAACCCAATGAACAAAAGAAATCAAAATGAAATCAATTAAAAACAAAACTAAGTAAAATACAAACCAGAAAGCAAAACAAAAGCAGAGTGCCAACTGAGGAATAAAGCAAATAAAATAAGACAAACAAACAAAAAATGATATAAGAAAAAAAAATAGGAAATCAAAGTTGGAATTACATAATAAAAAGCTATATATATATATATATATATATATGTTAAACAACCACCACAGCAAAAACGAATCCAAAAAAGAGACACAGAACAGCATAAAGCAAAAATAGTAGAAATATATAAAAGAAATAAAAAGTATTATTAAAAAGTCCCCCAAAAGCCTAAATAGTAATAAATATAATAAAAACAACAACCATAACAGAGAAAAAAGAAAGCCAGAACAATAGGGCAATTCAAAACATAAAAATAATAATGAATGCTTTCCTAGGGTCTTAGTTGTCAGTATTCTTGCCCTTGCTGTGAGCCATAGCCTACCTCCACTTCCCTAGAGGGTCCTTCAGTTCTGGGGAGAGCTGATCTCTGGATCTGCTGAGGGGACAGTTCAGACTCTAATCTGGCCCTCCTCTCACATGTGCTTGCCTTCTGCCTCCACAACTGCCAGAACTAGAGAATTTTCCTTGTGGGAACTCTCATTGTCCTTTAACATATTCCATAGACACAGTCTATCTAGTTGATGGTGCTGACTTAATCTGTAACTTGTGCAGCTAATGGAAAGGTTTTTCATCCTCTTCCTTACCCACTTTGCCCCTGTAGTTCAATTGTGGTTTTATCGTCACTTCCACATGTGGACCATCCACAGGATTGTGCTGGAGAATTTGGGTCTGCTCTAGAGAGTGAGGACAGGGTGTGAGATGGTGCAGCTCTTTGGATTGCAGGGACTCTGGAGGCGCCATGTGCACAGGGAAACTGACAGCTATGGGTGCAAGACATGTGGCTTTATTAGAAGACTTTTCTAGCCTCTGGCAGCAGGCACTCAAAAGACTGCCCTGGCTGGTCTTTCTTTATTGCTTGGCCCAGCAGGCACTTACTGGACAGCCCTAGCTGGTCCTTTTCTACTGCTCAGTGCAACAGGCACTCAAAGGGCAGCTCAAGCTGCTCCTTCTATATTGATCAGCTGCTGATGCTGTTATATGGGGAGAGAGAGGCTACAGTGGTGGCTCCACACCCTTTGTGTGACTGAGCAGTAACACCCTGTTTCTGGTGGCCACCTGGTTTTTCTCCAAAGACATTTCTGGGGCGATTTCCTCCCTCCATCCCCTCAGCTGTCTCCCTGCCATCAACAGCAGTCCTTGCTCTGAGATTGTTCTCCAATTCCCATTCTCCAGCTGCCAGCAACCATGCACACCAGTGAACCCACACTCCAGTTCAGGGTATGTAGGGCCATGGCAACGATTTTATGTGTGGTTCTCACTCCCTTCAGACTATCACAGATCAGCTGCTTTACCCACCAACAGCCTCAGTTGCTTCCCCTATGTCCTAACCTATTTCCCTGGATGAAGGAATCTCTCGCCAGCTTCAACCCCCCTACCCTGGGGTGCAGGTTTGGTACTTCTTGCTCTCCTCCTTCTCCCTTCTTTCTTTCATCCTACCCAATCACCTGACCTGCCTCCTGAGATATCTGTATGCAGGTCAAGAAGCAACAGTTAGAACTGGACATAGAACAACAGACTGGTTCCAAATTGGGAAAGGAGTACATCAAGGCTATATATTGTCACCCTGCTTATTTAACATAAATGCAGAGTACATCACGCAAAATGCCAGGCTAGATGAAGCACAAGCTGGAATCAAGATTGCCGGGAGAAATATCAATAACCTCAGATACACAGATGACACCACCCTTATGCCAGAAAGCAAAGAAGAACCAAAGATTCTCTTGATGAAGATCAAAGAGGAGAGTGAAAACGTTGGCTGAAAACTCAACATTCAGAAAACTAAGATCATGGCATTCAGTCCCATCACTTCATGGCAAATAGGCAGGGAAACAATGGAAACAGTGACAAAATTTATTTTTTGGGGCTCTAAAATCACTGCAGATGATGGCTGCAGCCTTGAAATTAAAAGATGCTTGCTCCTTGGAAGAAAAGCTATGACCAACCTAGACAGCATATTAAAAATCAAAGACATTACCAACAAAAGTCTAGTCAAAGCTATGGCTTTTCCAGTAGTCATGTATGGATGTGAGAGTTGGATTATAAAGAAAGCTGAGCACCAAAGAATTAATGCTTTTGAACTATGGTGTTGGAGAAGACTCTTGAGAGTCCCTTGGATTGCAAGGATATCCAACTTGTCCATCCTAAAGGAAATCAGTCTTGAATATTCATTGGAAAGGACTGATTCTGAACCTGAAACTCCAATACTTTGCCACCTGATGCAAAGAACCGACTAATTAGAAAAGACCCTGATTCTGGGAAAGATTGAAGGCGGGAGGAGAAAGGGATGACAGAGGATGAGATGGTTGGGTGGCATTACTGACATGATGGACATGAGTTTGAGTAGGCTCTGGGAGTTGGTGATGGACAGGGAAGCCTGGCGTGCTGCAATCCATGGGGTCGCAAGGGGTCGGACATGACTGAGTGACTGAATTGAACTGAGCCCAGTTATGCGTGGATGTGTATAATTCTTTCCAGTGGTCAAGGACTCCTGCTAGTGTTCAACAGGTGTTCTGTGAGAACTGTTACATCTGTGGTGGTATTCTTGATGCATTCATGGAGAGAAATGCACTCCATATCCCCCTACTCCTCTACCGTGTTGAAAATCCACGACTAAAGTTATAAAATAAGTTATAAGGTCTGTGTGTCTGACTCTATGTTTATCTGCATATATATGTTACAGATGTGTGATATCATTTTACCTTTGGATGGTGTCACCAAATTAAATTGTACAAAGTTCTATTTAATTGGCCTTAAGAAAATTAAATAGAACTTTGTACAATTTATAAAGCAAGCATATCTTCAGAAATATAAAATTAACCCAAATATTTTTTTAAGTTCACATGACTGAGGATAATCTTCAGTAAATAAAACCAGTTAAAGTTTCTTGGTTTATTTAAAACACGCATATCTTTAGATCTGTCAAAATTAAATATAATGCAGACAAACAATATTATTCTACCTAATTTTACTAAAAGTCAAATAAGATATGACAGAGATAACTGTTACAGAAATTGTCAGCAAGATATATAACCTAAGATGATGATTAGCTGCTGAATGTCTCATGAAGTTTTCATGAGTAATCTAAACATAATTGTTATGAACAAGTAAATTAAATAGAGATAAAGTAAAAGCTTATAAGTAATTTTTCAACAGTAATTATGCTTTATGGTATGTCTACCTAAAAATAGTTTCCAAAGTCTTGAAACCTTAGTTTTATAAGTTAAAAGATGGATATTCATAGAATATCTAGATCTTTTCTAAGTAAAATAAAATACTGAAATATTAATTACTGAATTCAGGTTCATCTGCTTTGGGCTTCATTTCATAGAGGAACTAAAGTCATTTGGTTTTATTAAGAATGTTTTATACCACATTGAAAGATTTACTATAAGGAAGGATATATTCCTGGAATTATGATATGTATTTATACATTTGTCAATCCACAGAGTGCTGATAAAACAGTCAGATTACTCATTGCCTACTTCTTAATTTTCACTAGGAATAAAGAATACTTAAAAAAATCTCATTGAAGGATTTTGGAAATGGAATCTTAGGGAAGGAATTTTATATGTGTTCATACTGCCTAAGAAGGGAATGGATTTATTCAAGTTTTTTTTTTTCCTTTTTATTTTTTTTATTGGAGGCTAATTACTTTACAATATTATATTGGTTGGTTTTGCCATACATTGACATGAATCTGCCCCGGGTTTAATACCAAAAGTACATTGGTGCAAAATTAGAATTTGGTTTTCTCTCTGTTAAAAAGGCAGCATTTTTTTAGAATGTTGGTATACTCTTAATAAGACATTTTAAACAAATGTTCCTTTATTTTTTAAGTAGTCTGCCTACAATTTGGCAGCTGACACTTTTGCCAAATTACAAGGTGCCTAAACTAGGATTGTGTATTACAAAACTAAAGAAGGCTCCACCTGACATCTGGTCCTGTGTAAATGCCAGAGACCCCAAAATCAAATTGACCAGGAGGAGAAGTGGTTGACGTTGAGATACACTGCTTCTTCCCAAGATGTCAGACCAAGAACATTTCTTTCTATTCTTCCCTCCCTCTCTTATCATCTTTTTCCTAATTTTTAAACCATGAAATTATAATTACTTAACCTATCTTTTCCTTTGTTCTGCCCGGAACAGATAATGCCATTATTCCCGTATCTCAGACCATTGCAAAAGAGGGTAATTCAAACTCCAACTGACTGTTAAATTTGATAGATGCTGCTGGTCTTTCTGCCAACTGCAAACATATCTATGATTTCTAATGCCTTAGTTTCTCTAAAACAACCTCCCTGGATAAACACTTCTGGGGAAGGGGAGACACAGTTATATGAAAAACATAAACAGACCAACTGGCTTAAAGAAGTATCACCCTCTTTGGGTTTATTTCTTGACTTGATTCTAACTGGTCTGAGTCACGAGGACCCTGGTCCAGGAACTCACAATTATTACTGCCTCCCTAATTCTCTTCATTCTCTCAAAAGTTTTAAATGCATGTGGGCAGCCATTGATCATTCAACACATGATTTTTCTCTGACTGGAACAAAAAAATGGAAACAGGAGAACATAACAAGCTCCAAGAATAGGAGCCTAACAGCGCCTCTTATGAATATTACACTTATACCTGGAGAGGTAATGGCAAGAGAGAGTCATGCAAAGACCATTTTTTTTCTTCCAATTTTACTGAGGTATAATTGACATCAGTTCAGTTCAGCTCAGTCTCTCAGTCGTGTCTGACTCTTTGCAACCGCATGAATCGCAGCACACCAGGCCTCCCTATCCATCACCAACTCCTGGAGTTCACACAAACCCATGTCCATTGAGTCGGAGATGACATCTAACCATCTCATACTCTGTCGTCCCCTTCTCCTCCTGCCCCCAGTCCCTCCCAGCATCAGAGTCTTTTCAAATGAGTCAACTCTTCGCATGAGGTGGCCAAAATATTGGAGTTTCAGCTTTAACATCAGTCCTTCCATGAACACACAGGACTGATCTCCTTTAGAATGGACTAGTTGGATCTCCTTGCAGTCCAAGGGACTCTCAAGAGTCTTCTCCAACACCACAGTTCAAAAGCATGAATTCTTTAGTCATCAGCTTTCTTCACAGTCCAATTCTCACACCCATACATGACACCTGAAAAAACCATAGCCTTGGCTAGACAGACCTTTATTGAAAAAGCAATGTCTCTGTTTTTTAATATGCTATCTAGGTTGGCCATATCTTTTCTTACAAGGAGAAACCGTCTTTTAATTTCATGGCTGCAATCAGCATCTGCAGTGATTTTGGAGCCCAGGAAAATAAGGTCTGACACTGTTTCCTCTGTTTCCCCATCTATTTCCCATGAAGTGATGGGACCAGATACCATGATCTTAGTTTTCTGAATGTTGAGCTTTCAGGCAACTTTTTCACTCTCCTCTTTCACATTCATCAAGAGGCTTTTTAGTTCCTCTTCACTTTCTGCCATAAGGGTGGTGTCATCTGAATATCTGAGTTTATGGATATTTTTCCTGGCAATCCTGATTCCAACTTGTGCTTCTTCCAGCCCAGCATTCTTCCTGATATAATCTGCATATAAGTTAAATAATCAGGGTGACAATATACAACCTTGACATACTCTTTTTCCTATTTGGAACAAATCTGTTGTTCCATGGCCAGTTCTAACTGTTGCTTTCTGACCTGCATGTAGGTTTCTCAAGGGGCAGGTCAGGTGGTCTGGTATTCTTACCTCTTTCAGAATTTTCCACAGTTTATTGTGATCCACACAGTTAAAGGTTTTGGCATAGTCAATAAAGTAGAAATAGACGTTTTTCTGGAACTCTCTTGCTTTTTCCATGATCCTGCAGTTGTTGGTAATTTGATCTCTAGTTCCTCTGCCTTTTCTAAAACCAGCTTGAACATCTGGAAGTTCACGGTTCTCGTATTGCTGAAGCCTGGCTTGGAGAATTTTGAGCATGACTTTACTAGCGTGTGAGATTAGTGCACTCGTGCGGTAGTTTGAGCATTCTTTGGCATTGCCTTTCTTTGGGATTGGAAAGAAGACTGACCTTTTCCAGTCCTGTGGCCACTGCTGAGTTTTCCAAATTTGCTGGCATATTGAGTGCAGCACTTTCACAGCACCATCTTTCAGGATTTGAAATAGCTCAACTGGAATTCCATACCTCCACTAGCTTTGTTCGTAGTGATGCTTTCTAAGGCCCACTTGACTTTACATTCCAGGATGTCTGGCTCTAGGTGAGTGATCACACTATTGTGATTATCTTGATCGTGAAGATTTTTTTTGTACAGTTCTTCTGTGTATTCTTGCCACCTCTTAATATCTTCAGTTCAGTTCAGTTCAGTTCAGTCGCTCAGTCGTGTCCGACTCTCCGCGACCCCATGAATCACAGCACGCCAGGCCTCCCTGTCCATCACCAACTCCCGGAGTACACCCAAACTCATGTCCACAGAGTCGGTGATGCCATCCAGCCATCTCATTCTCCGTCGTCCCCTTCTCCTCCCGCCCCCAACCTTTATCAAGGCCATATTTGCATGAAATGTTCCCTTGGTATCTCTAATTTTCTTGAAGTGATAGCTAGTCTTTCCTATTCTGTTGTTTTCCTTTTTTCTTTGCATTGATCGCTAAGGAAGGTTTTCTTATCTCTCCTTGCTATTCTTTGGAACTCTGCATTCATATGCATATATGTTTCCTTTTCTCCATTGCTTTTCGCTTCTCTTCTTTTCACAGCTGTTTGTAAGGCCTCCTCAGACAGCCATGTTGCTTTTTTGAATTTCTTTTCGATGGAGATGGTCTTGGTCCCTGTCTCCCGTATAATGTTATTGGAGAAGGCAATGGCACCCCACTCCAGTACTCATGCCTGGAAAATCCCATGGATGGAGGAGCCTGGTAGGCTGCAATCCATGGGGTCGCTAAGTGTCAGACACGACTGAGTGACTTAACTTTCAGTTTCATGCATTCGAGAAGGAAATGGCAACCCACTCTAATGTTCTTGCCTGGAGAATTCGAGGGACGGGGGAGCCTGGTGGGCTGCCATCTATGGGGTCGCACAGTCAGACACGACTGAAGCGACTTAGCAGCAGAAGTACAATGTTACAAACCTCCGTCCATAGTTTATCAGGCACTCCATCAGATCTAGACCCTTAAATCTATTTCTCACTTCCACTGCGTAATCATAAGGGATTTGATTTAGGTCACATCTGAATCGTCTACTGGTTTTCCCTACTTTCTTCAATTTAAGTCTGAATTCGGCAATTAGGGGTTCATGATCTGAGCCACAGTCAGCTCCTGATCTTGTTTTTGCTAACTGTATAGAGTGTCTCCATCTTTGGCTGCAAAGATTATGATCAATCTGATTTCGGTGTTGACCATCCTGTGATGTCCACATGTAGAGTCTTCTCTTGTGTTGTTGGAAGAGGGTGTTTGCTATGACCAGTGTGTTCTCTTGGCAAAACTCTATTAGCCTTTGCCCTGCTTCATTCCGTGCTCCAAGGTCAAATTTGCCTGTTACTCCCGGTGTTTCTTGACTTCCTACTTTTGCATTCCAATCCCGTATAATGAAAAGGACATCATTTTTGAGTGTTATTCCAAAAGGTCTTGTAGATCTTCATAGAACCCTTCAACTTCAGCTTCTTCAGAATTACTGTTTGGGGCATAGGCTTGGATTACTGTGATATTGAATGGTTTGCCTTGGAAACAAACAGAGATCATTCTGTCGTTTTTGAGATTGCATCCAAGTACTGCATTTCAGACTCTTTTGTTGACCATGACGGCTACTCCATTTCTTCTAAGGGATTCCTGCCCACAGTAGTAGATATAATGGTCATCTGAGTTAAATTCACCCATTCCAGTCCATATTAGTTCACTGTTTCCTAGAATGTCGAAGTTCCCTTTTGCCATCTCCTGTTTGACCACTTCCAATTGGCCTTGATTCATGGACCTAACATTCCAGGCTTCTATGCAATATTGCTCTTTATAGCATTGTACCTTGCTTCTATCACCAGTCACATCCACTACTGGGTGTTGTTTTTGTTTTGGCTCCATCCTTTCGTTCTTTCTGGAGTTATTTCTCCACTGATCTCCAGGAGCATATTGGGCACCTACCGATCTAGGGAGTTAATCTTTCAGTGTCTTATCATTTTGCCTTTTTATAGTGTTCATGGGGTTCTCAAGGCAAGAGTACTGAAGTGGTTTGCCATTCCCTTTTCCAGTGGATCACATTTTGTTAGACCTCTCCACCATGACCCGCCTGTCTTGGGTGGCCCCACATGGCATGGCTTACTTTCATTGCATTAGACAAGGCTATGGTCCGTGTGATCAGATTGACTAGATTTATCTGATTATGATTTCAGTGTGTGTGACTTCTGATGCCCTCTCACAATACTTACCGTCTTACTTGGGTTTTTCTTACCTTAGATGTGGGGTATCTCTTCATGGTTCCTCCAGAAAAGCGCTGCTGCCGCCCCTTACCTTAGACGAAGAGTTTAATTTATAAAGCATAATAATTTGGCTTATACCCATCATGAAATGATTATTACAGTAAGTTTAATAAACATCCATCGTCTCATACAGATGCAAAATTAAAGAAAAAAGACCCAAATATTTTCCTTGTAATGAGAACACTTAGGATTTATTCTCTTAACAACTTTCTTATGTAACAGGTGAAGTGAAAGTACCTCAGTCGTGTCCAACTCTAAACAACCCCATGGACTATACAGTTCATAGAATTCTCCAGGCCAGAATACTGGAGTGGGTAGCTGTTCCTTTCTCTAGGGGATCTTCCCAAAACATGGATCAAACCCAGGTCTCCCACATTGCAGGCAGATTCTTTACCAGCTGAGCCACAAAGGAAGCCCTTCATATGTAACAAACAGCAGTGTTAATTGTATTTATCATGTTGAACATTACATTCCTAGTATTTCTCTTTTAACTGGAAGTTTGTACCATTTGACTGCCTTTATCTAACTCCCCTTCCCCCAAATCCACCTTTGGTAATTATAAATCTGATCTTTTTTTTATAGAAGGTTGTTTATGAAGTGTAAGTGGTGTGTAATACTGTGTTAATCCTGTTACTCTACATCTTGACTCAACATTTCTATACTTTTCAAAACAATAACTGTGCTAAATCTAGTTATGGCATATCACCATACAAAGACAGGTCTTCCCTGGTGGCTCAGACTGCAAAGAATCCACCTGCAATGCAGGAGACCCATGTTCTATCCCTGGGTTGGAAAGATCCTCTAGAAATGGGAATGACTACCCACTCTAGTATTCTTGCCCAGAGAATCCCATGGACAGAGGAGCCTAGTGGGTTATAGTACATGGGGTAGCAAAGAGTTAGACACAACCAAGTGACTAACACACGTATTTCCCATACTGTACAGTTCATACACATGACATATATTTTTCAACTTGAAGTTTGTATCTCTTAATCTCCCTATTTCTCTCCTATATCCACACAATTCCTCTTTGGCAAAAACCTGCTTCTTCTCTGAAGCTATAGCTCGCTTTCTGTTTTATTGTTCATTTGTACTGTTTTATAGATTCCACATATAAGTGAAATCATATAATATTTGTCTTTCTCTGAATGACATCTCATTTAGCATAATACCATATAGGCCCATCTATGTTATCACAAATGGTAAGATGTCATCCTTTTTATGACTGGGTACTATTCCACTGTGTGCCTGTGTGTGTGTTTGTATGTTTGTGTGTGTGTGTGTATACATACATACATACCACATCTTTATTCATTCATCTATTCATGGTGACTTAAGTTTCTTTCATATAGTGACTATTGTAAATAATGCTGTGATAAACATATGTACTTTTACAAAGTGTTCTCTTGTACCTTTCGTGTGTTCTCATTTTCCTCGGATAAATGCCAAGAAATGGAGTTGTTTGATCATATAGTAGTTCTATTTTTAATTTTTTGAGTAATCTCCATACTGTTTTCCATACTGGTTCTACCAATTTACATTCCCACCAATAGTGAATGAGGGTTCTGATTTCTTCAAATCCTCACAATCACTTATTGCTTGTTGTCTTTTGGATAATAGTAAGTATGAGGTGACATCTTATTGTGGTTGTCATTTGTATTTCCCTGATTTTGACCATCTTTTCAGGTACCTGTTGGCCATCTGTATATCTTCTTTGGAAAAAGTCCTTTTCAGATCCTCTGCCCATTTGTAATCAGAGATTTTTTTTTTTTTTATGTTG
Organism: Moschus berezovskii; assembly: GCF_049115385.1. NCBI lineage: Eukaryota > Metazoa > Chordata > Mammalia > Artiodactyla > Moschidae > Moschus > Moschus berezovskii. The sequence goes on along the minus strand of NC_142488.1, from coordinate 83,566,491 downwards.
TGTTGTATGGGTTCTCTGTATATTTTGTATATTAATCTTTATCAGTACATTATAAATACCTTCTCCCATTTAATACGTGACTTTTTCGTTTTGTTGATAGTTTCCTTTGGTGTGTGAAAATTTTTAGCTTGATGTAGCCCCATGTGTTTATTTTTGCTTTTGGTTCCCTTGCCTAAAGAAACATACCCCCAAAATATTAAGAAAACTGATGTTAAAGAGTGTTCTGCCTATATTTTTTTCTAGAAGTTTTATGGTTTCTGATATAAGATTTAAGTTTTTAACCTGTTTTGAGTTATTTTTGTATATGGTCTGAGAGAGTAGTCCAGTTTGTGTTCTTTTGCATACAAATTTCCCAACACCGTTTATTGAAGAGACTATCTTTTCCTCATTGTACATTAAGCCACTTTTGGCATAGATCAATCACCCAGATAAGTGTCGGTGCATTTCTAGGCTCTCTATTCTGTTCCATTGATCTATGTGTTTGTTTTGGTGCCAGTAACATACTCTTTTGATTAGTGTAACTTTGTAGTATAGTTTGAAATGAGGGTACATGATACTCGTAGCTTTGTTCTTCTTTCTCATGTTCCCTTTGGCTATTCAGGGTCTTTTGTGTTTCCATACAAATTCTAGTATCATTCTAGTTTTGTGAAAAAAATAATGCCATTTGTATTTTGATAAGGACTGCATTGAATCTGTAGATTGCCTTGGGTAGTACGTTCATTTTAATAATATTAATTATTCTAATCCATTGACAAGATATGTCTTTCCGTGTTTTAGTATCATCTTTAATTTTTTTCATCAATATCTTGTAGTTTTCTGAGTACAGGTCTTTTAGTTTCTTAGTTATATTATTTCAAGATATTTTATTATTTTGATGTGATTGTAAATAAGATTGTTCTTTCTTTTTTCACATGCAATATATATCCTTATTTGCTTCCTATTAAATTAGAGCTGAATTACAATTATAATTAAACTATAATTATTAAATTATAATTATAGTTATTATATTGGTGTTGTTCTGAGCCAGACCTGCCTATGAGTGTTTGAAGGGTTTCTTGCAGAGGTATGGGTCAACAGTGGTCTGCCACAGGGACAGGGACATTGGCATCAGCATTCCTGAGAAGCAGGCCATGTGGAATAATTCCTTTTGGAGGAGGTCACTATTAGCTCTACCAAAGAGCCTGTAGTCCTCCCATAGAGCTGCTGGGTAGGCAACCACAAAAAGGAGAACAATTATACCAGAGAAGTCCTTGCACTTTTGAGAAAATTCTAGGCTCCACATCAGACTTCCCAACCTAAGGATCTGGCAAAGGAACTGGGAATCCCAGGGGAATCTGATTTTGAAGGTCAGAGGGATTTGATTACAGAGCTTCCACAGGGCTGGAGGAAACAGAGACTCTTGGAGGGCACAAACAAAACCTTCTGTGCACCAGAACCCAGGGAAAGGAGCAGTGACCCCATAAGAGACTGAGCCAGACTTTCCTGTGAGTGTTTGGGAGTCTCCTGTGGAGGCGTGGGTCAACAGTGGCCCACTGCAGGGTCAGGGGTACTGGCAGCACCAGTCCTAGGAAGCATGGTGTGTTGACATAAGTCCTCTTGGAGGAGGTCACCATTAGCCCTACCATATATCCTTAGCTATACCACAGAGACTGCAGACTCCAGGACTGGGCTGCCTCAGGCCAAACAACTAACAGTGAGGGAGCATAGTCCCACCCCATCAGCATAAAATTGGATTAAATATTTACTGAGCATGGCCTTGGCCACCAGAGCAAGACCTAGATTTCCCCACAGCCAGTCCATCCCATCAGGAAGCTTGTACGAGCCTCTTACTCTCATCCATCAGAAGGCAGACAGAAGTAAGAACTATAATCCCATGGCCTCCAGAACGAAAACCACAATCACAGAAAACTAACCAAAATGATCACATGGATCACAGCCTTGTGTACCTCAGTGAAACTATGAGTCATGCTGTGCAGGGCCATCCAAGATGGACAGGTCATGCTGGAGTGTTCTGACAAAAGGTTATCCATTGCTGAAGGGAATGGCAAACCACTTCAGTATTCTGCCTTGAGAATCCCATGAACAGTATGAAAATGCAAAAATATATGATACAATATTATATTAGTTTCATGTATAAAGCATAACTATTCAATATTTTCATAGGTTATACTTTTGTTAAATTATTTACAAGACAGTGGCTATATTTTCCTGTTCCATATAATACATGCTAGTTGCTTATCTATTTTACACATAGTAGTTTATATATATATCAATCCCATTCCCCTGTTTTTCCCCTCACCCCTCTCCACTCCCCACTGGTAATTACTTTGTTCTCTGTATCTGTAAGTCTCTTTCATACTCTTTCAGTTTTCTTATATACATTCATTTGTTTTAATTTTGAGATTCTACATATAAGTGATACTGTGGAATATTTGTCTTTCTCTGCCTGTATTATTTCACTAAGTATAATAATCACTATATCCATCCACATAGTTGCAGATGGCAAGATTTCATTCTTTTTTATGGCTGAATAATATTCTTCTGTGTTTGTGTGTGTGTTTATATACACCACTTCTTTATCCATTCACCTGTTGATGGACATTTAGGTTGTTTCCACGTCTTGATTACAATAAATAATGATACTATGATCATGGAGGGGCATATATATGCCCCTGAGATTGTGATTATATTCTCATCAGATATATGCCCAGAAGTGGAAATACTAGATCATATAGTAGCTTTATTTTTATTTTTTTGAAGAACATCCATAGTGGCTGCACCAACTTAAATTACTGTCAACATTATGCAAGGATTCCTTCTTCTCCACATCATTTGAGATTTGTAGCCAACATTTGTTATTTGCTCCCCTGGTGGCTCAGCTGGTAAAGAATCCACCTGCAATGCGGGAGACCTGGGTTAGATTCCTCGGTTGGGAATATCCTCTGGAGGAGTGCATGGCAACCCACTCCAGTAGTCTTGTCTGGAGAATCCCCATTGATAGAGGAGCCTGGCGGGCTACAGTCCATGGGGTCACAAAAGAGTTAGACATAACTGAGCGACTAAACACAACACACTTGTTATTTGCAGATTTTTTGATGATAGCTATTTGGACAGGTGTGAGGTGATATTTTGTTGTTTTTATTTTCATTTCTCTACTAATTAGTGATGTTTAACACCTTTTCATGTGACTTTTAGCCACCTGTATGTCTTGGAAAAATGTCTATTCAGGTCTTCTGCTCATTTTTTAATTGGGTTATTTGGAGTTTTTTGATACTGAATTTTATTAGCTATTTATATATTTTTCATATTAACCTTCTGTGTCATATCATTTGCAAATATTTTATCCCAATCAGTAGGTGGTGTTTTCATTTTGTCAATCGTTTCCTTTGCTTTGCAAGTTCTTTTAAGTTGAATTGGGTCTCAGTTGTCTACTTTTAGGTTAAGAGATAAATTCCAAAAATATTGCTATAATTTATATGAAAGATATCTTTATATGAAAGACATATATCTTATATGAAGTTCCTGCCTCTGTTCTATTCTAGGAGTTTTATGGTTTCAGACCTTATTTTAAGTCTTTAAAGCATTGTTAGCTATTTTTGTATAGTGGATGAAGAAATGTTCTAATATCATTGCTTTACATGTACCTGTCCAGTCTTCCTATCACCTAAAGGAAGAAGCTGTCTTTTTCTCACTGTACAGGCTTACTTCCTTTGTTATAGATTAATCGACCATAGGTGTGTGGGTTTTTTTCTGGGCTCTCTGTTCTGTTCCGCTGACATATGTGTTTGTTTCTGTGCCAGTACCAAAATGTTTTGATTATTGTAGCTTTGTAGTGTAGTTTGAAATCAGGAAGCATAATGCCTCCAACTTTGTTCATTTTCCTCAAGATTGCTTTGGGAATTCAGGGTCTTTTGTCGTTCCATATAAATTGTAGAGTTATTCTAGTTCTGTGAAAAATTGCATGGGTATTTTGATTGGGATTGCATTAAGTCTGTCTTAACTTTGGGTAGTATGGACTTTATAACAACATTAATTCTTCCACTCTGAGAATGTGGGATATCTTTCCATTTCTTTGTGTCACCTTTAATTTCCTTCATAAACACTGTATACTTTTCAGAGTACAAGTCTTTCACTTCCTTGGCTGAATTTATTTCTAGGTATACATATTTTTTATATGATTTTAAATGGGATCATACTTTTTCTTTCTCTTATTAATAGTTCATTATTAGCAATAATTTACTGCCTTACTGTATGTTTACCTTTTCCAGAGATCTTTTGGGCCTACTGGGTGGTGCTACTGATAAAGAACTTGCCTGCCAATGCAAGAGATATAAGAGATGCAGGTTCAATTCCTGGGTCAGGAAGATTCCCTGGATAAGGGTATGGCAACCCATTCAAGTATTTTTATCTGGGGAATCCCATGGACAGAGGAGCCCAATGGGTTACAGTCCATAGGGTCCCAAAGGTCGGACATGACTGAAGTGATTTAGCACAGCACAACATAGATATATTTTTTCCTTGTAATTTTCATATATGTAGTGGTGATCTTTTATTTACCTCTTAGGTTCTCTTAAAACTTCTTATAAAGTTGGTTTGGTAGTGCTGAACTCTTTCTAGTTCTGCTTTTCTGTAAAACTTTTGATTTCTCCATCAAATCTGAATGAAAGCCTTTCCTGGTAGAGTAATCTTGGTTGTAGTTTTTTCCCTTTTATCACTTCAAACATATCATACCACTCCCTACTGGCCTAAAGAGTCAGCTAATAGCCTTACAGAAGTTCACTTATATATAACTTGTTGTTTTTCCCTTGCTTCTTTTAATATTATCTCTTTATCCTTAATTTTTACTATTTTATTTATGTTGTGTCTTGGTGTGGTCCTCTTTGGGTTGATCCTGCTTGGGACTCTCTGTGCTTTCTAGGCCTGGATATCTGTTTCCTTTTTCAGGTTAGGAACATTTAAACTACTATGTTTTCAAATATATTTTGTTTCTTTCTCTTTCTTCTGGGATCCTATAATGTGAATGTTAGTATTCTTGATGTTGTCCTAGAGTTCTCGTGCACTATTCTGTCTCTCTCTTTCTCTCTTTTTCTGTTCAATTTCAGTGATTTCCACTACTCTGTCTTCCAGCTTGCTGACCTGTTCCTCTGTATACTCTTGTCTACTGTTGATCCCTTCTCGGGTATTTTTATTTCAGGTATTATATTCTTCATCTCTGTTAGTTCTTCTTTATACTTTCTGTTTGTTAAAAGCTTCCAAATTCTCACTCTGTTCATTGAATCTTCACTCAAGCTCTTTGAATATCTTTGCAGTCATTACATGGAGTACTTTATTGGATAGATCGCTGATTTAGTTCTTCTTGGGGTTTTATCTTGTTGCTTCATTTGGAAAACATTCATCTATCACATCATTTTGTCTAATTTGATGGTTTTATTTCTACATATGTAATAGGTTATGTTCCTGACCTTGAACTAATGGCTTTTATAGGAAACATCTTTTTTATTGACTTTTAATATTATATATTTATGCTGTCTGCTTTTGAACTTTATTTACATAGGAAAAAAATCACACAGTATGTACTTGCCTTTTTTTTTCATTCAGCTTTATACTTGTGAAATATATCCATGTTGTTCCAATAGCCATATTTTATTTATTTTCATTGTCATAGGGTGTAGTCTTCCACAGTATGAATTTATCAGAATAGATTAATCCACTCCATTGAAGATATACATTTGTGCTATTTCTAGTTGGGGCTATTACAGATAGTAATAGACATTCTTCTAGACATCTTTTGGGAGCATAAGCATGCACTTCTGTTAAGGAAACAACTGTGAGTGCAATTGCTAGATCATAGGTTTTGTCTTTGGTCCATAGTGAGAGCAGTCTTCCAAAATGGACATCATTAGGTTCTAATTCCATGGCAGTGTATGAACCTTCTAGTCAATCCACATGTTCATCAATACTTTACATATTGTCTTTCTACTTTGATTTAGCTGTTCTGGGACTGTATAGAGATTATCATACTGTGGTGTTAAGTTTCATATTCTGTATGCACTTTCCATGTGTTTATTGGCATTTGGATATTCTTGTCTGTGAAAGATCTGTTCAAGCCTTTCCCCAGATTATAAACTGTCTGTCATTTGCTTATTGATTTTTATCATCTTGTCATCCAAATCTATTAGGTTCTAGAATCTGGGCAGAATATGGCAAACATTTGTACAGAGTGGGAATTCTAGTAACTCAATCTATTTGGTTTCTGGAAATCAGAATAAGAATGTAGATAATGAAGGATACCTGAAGTCACTGTAGATGTATTTCTGCTGATTCTGGCTCCTGGTGTCTTATTTCCTAATGAGCTTCTTAGTATGTTAACTGCTCTTATGTCTGAGATTCTCCGAGGCCTAGGATTATGGAGCCTTCCTCCAGATAGGATCTGTATTTGGGCCTGGCACTTAGAGTCAGTCCAGGACTACTTGAGGCCAGATTACACCATAACGCTTTTTGAAACCAACCAGGAAATGTGAATCGGGTTACATACTCACAAACTCTGCCAGCATTTTTTTTTTATAACTAATTTATATATTTTAATTGGAGGCTAATTACTTTACAATATTGTGGTGGCTTTTGCCATATATTGACATGAATCAGCCATGGGTGTACATGTGTACCCCTGTCCTAAACACCCTTCCAACCTCCCTCCCCATCCCTTCCCTCTGTGTCATCCCAGTGCACTTGCTTTTTTTTTTTATTATTGGAAGTTAATTACTTTAAATTATTATATTTGTTGGTCTTGCCATACACTGACATGAATACGCCCTGGGTGTACATGTGTTCCCCTTCTTGGACCCCCTCTCACCTCCCTCCTCCCCATATCCTCCCTCTGGGTCATCCCTGTGCACCAGCCCCAAGCATCCTGTATCATGCGTCGAACCTGGACTGGTGATTCGTATCACATATGATAATATACATGTTTCAATGCCATTCTCCCAAATCATCCCACCCTCACCCTCTCCGAAAGACTCCCAAAGACTGTTCTATACACCTGTGTGTCCTTTGCTGTCTTGTATACAGGGTTAAGGTTACCATTTTTCTAAATTCCATATACATGTGTTCAGTTCAGACAGTTCAGTTCAGTTGCTCAGTTGTGTACGACTCTTTGCGACCCCATGAATCACAGCAGGCCAGGCCTCCCTGTCAATCACCAACTCCCGGAGTTCACTCAAACTCAAATCCATCGAGTCAGTGATGCCATCCAGCCATCTCATTCCCTGTCATCCCCTTCTCATCCTGCCCCCAATCCTTCCCAGCATCAGAGTCTTTTCCAGTGAGTCAAATCTTCGCATGAGGTGGCCAAAGGATTGGAGTTTCAGCTTTAGCATCAGTCCTTCCAATGAACACCCAGGACTGATCTCTTTAGAATGGACTGGTTGGATCTCCTTGCAGTCCAAGGGACTCTCAAGAGTCTTCTCCCACACCACAGTTTAAAAGCATCAATTCTTCAGTCATCAGCTTTGTTCACATTCCAACTTTCCCATCAGTACATGACCACTGGAAAAACCATAGCCTTGACTAGATGGACCTTGGTTGGCAAAGTAACTTCTCTGCTTTTTAATATACTATCAAGGTTGGTCATAACTTTCCTTCCAAGGAGTAAGCGTCTTTTAATTTTATGGCTTCAATCAGCATCTGTAGTGATTTTGGAGCCCAAAAAATGAAGTCTGACACGGTTTCCACTGTTTCCCCATCTATTTCCCATGAAGTGATGGGACCAGATGCCATGATCTTTGTTTTCTGAATGTTGAGCTTCAAGCCAACCTTTTCACTCTCCTCTTTCACTTTCATCAAGAGGCTTTTGAGTTCCTCTTCACTTTATGCCATAAGGGTAGTGTCTTCTGCATATCTGAGGTTATTGATATTTCTCCCAGCAATCTTGATTCCAGCTTGTGCTTCTTCCAGACCAGCGTTCCTCATGATGTACTCTGCATATAAGTTAAATAAGCAGGGTGACAATATACAGCCTTGACGTACTCCTTTTCCTATTTGGAACGAGTCTGTTGTTCCATGTCCAGTTCTAACTGTTGCTTCCTGACCTGCATACAGGTTTCTCAAGAGGCAGGTCAGGTGGTCTGGGATTCCCATGACTTGCAGAATGTTCCACAGTTTATTGTGATCCACACAGTCAAAGGCTTTGGCGTAGTCAATGAAGCAGAAATAGATGTTTTTCTGGAACTCTCTTGCTTTCTCCATGATCCAGCGGATGTTGGCAATTTGAACTCTGGTTCTTCTGCCTTTTCTAAAACCTGCTTGAACATCTGGGAGTTCACGGCTCACAGATTGCTGAAGCCTGGCTTGGAGAATTTTGAGCATGTCTTTACTAGCGTGTGAGATGACTGCAATTGTGCGGTAGTTTGAGCATTCTTTGGCATTGCCTTTCTTTGGGATTGGAATGAACATTAACCTTTTCCAGTCCTGTGGCCATTGCTGAGTTTTCCAAATTTGCTGGCATATTGAGTGCAGCACTTTCTAAGCATCATCTTTCAGGATTTGCATTAGCTCAACTGGAATTCCATCACCTCCACTAGCTTTGTTCATAGTTATGCTTTTAAGGTCCACTTGACTTCACATTCCAAGATGTCTGGCTCTAGGTGAGTGATCACGCTATCATGAATATCTTGGCCGTGAGGATTTTTTTTGTACAGTTCTTCTGTGTATTCTTGCCACCTCTTCTTAATATCTACTGCTTCTTTTAGGTCCACACCATTTCTATCCTTCATCGAACCCATCTTTGCATGGAATGTTCCCTTGCTATCTCTAATATTCTTGAAGAGATCTCTTGTTTTTCCTATTGTGTTGCTTTCCTCTATTTCTTTGCATTGATAGCTGAGGAAGGCTTTCTTATCTCTCCCTGCTATTCTTTGGATCTCTGCATTCAGATGCTTATATCTTTCCTTTTATCTTTTGTTTTTCACTTCTCGTCTTTTCACGGCTATTTGTATAGCCTCCTCAGACAGCTGTTTTGCTTTTTTTCATTTCTTTTCCATGGGGATGGTCTTGGTCCCTGTCTCCTGTACAATGTCACGAACCTCCGTCCAGAGTTCATCAGGCACTCTATCAATCAGATCTAGTACCTTAAATCTATTTCTCATAAGGAATTTGATTTAGGTCATATCTGAATGGTCTAGTCCGTTTTTATACTGTATTTGTGTTTTTCTTTCTGGCTTACTTCACTGTGTATAATAGGCTCCAGTTTCATCCACCTCATTAGAACTGATTCATATGTGTTCTTTTTAATGGCTGAGTAATATTCCATTGTGTATTTATACCACCACTTTCTTATTTATTCATCTGCCAATGGACATCTAGGTTGCTTCCATGTCCTGGCTACTGTAAACAATGCTGTGATGAATATCGCGGTACATGTGTCTCTTTCAATTCTGGTTTCCTCAGTGTGTATGCCCAGCAGTGGGATTGCTGGGTAGTATGGCAGTTCTATTTCCAGTATTTTAAGGAATCTCCACGTTGTTCTCCTTAGTGGCTGCACTACTTTGCATTCCCACCAACAGTGTAAGAGGGCTCCCTTTTCTCCGCACCCTCTCCAGCATTTGTTGCTTGTAGACTTTTGGATAGCCGCCATTCTAACCAGTGTGAGATGGTACCTCATTGTGGTTTTGATTTGCATTTTTCTGATAATGAGTAATTTTGAGCATCTTTTCACGTGTTTGCTAGACATCTGTATTTCTTATTTGGAGAATTTTGTGTTTAGTTCGCTGGCCCATTCTTTGATTGTGTTGTTTATTATTCTGGTATTGATCTGCATGAGCTGCTCGTATATTTTGGAGATTAATTCTTTGTCCATTGTTACATTTGCTATTATTTTCTCCCATTCTGAAGGCTGTCTTTTCACCTTGCTTATAGTTTCCTTCATTGTGCAAAAGTGGTTAAGCTTAATTAGGTTCTATCTGTTTAGTTTTGCTTTTACTCCCATTACTCTGAAAGGTGGGTCATAGAGGATCCTGCTGTGATTTATGTCAGTGAGTGTTCTGGCTCTTTTCCTCTAGGAGTTTTATAATTTCTGGTCTTACATTTAGATCTTTCATCCATTTTGAGTTTATTTTTGTGTATCATATTAAAAAGTGTTCTAATTTAATTCTTTTACAGGTGGTTGACCAGTTTTCTCAGTACCACTTGTTAAAGGGATTGTCTTTTCTCCATTGTATATTCTTGCCTCCTTTGTCAAAGATAACTTGTCCGTAGGTGCATGGCTTCATCTTTGAATTTTCTATTTTGTTCCATTGATCTATATTTCTGTCTTTGTGCCAGTACCATGCTGTCTTTATGACTGCAGCTTTGTAGTATAGTCTGAAGTCAGGCAGGATGATTCCTCCAGTTCCATTCTTCTTTCTCAATATTGCTTTGGCTATTTGAGGTTTTCTGTGTTTCTATATACATTTTGAAATTATTTGTTTTAGTTCTCTGAAAAGTTCCGTTGGTATCTTGATAAGGATTGCATTGAATCTATAGATTGCTTTGGATAGTATACTCATTTTCACTATGTTGATTCTTCCAATCCATGAACATGGTATGTTTCTCCATCTTTTTGTGTCATCTTTGATTTCTTTCATTGGTGTTTTGTAGTTTTCTATATATAAGTCTTTTGTTTCTTTAGGTAAATTTATTCCTAAGTATTTTGTTCTTTTCGTTTCAATGGTGAATGAGATTGTTTGCTCCATTTCTCTTTCTCCTTTTTCATTGCTACTGCTGCTGCTGCTAAGTCGCTTCAGTCGTGTCTGACTCTGTGTGACCCCATAGATGGCAGCCCACCAGGCTCCCCCGTCCCCAGGATTCTCCAGGGAAGAACACTTGAGTGGGTTGTCATTTCCTTCTCCAATGCATGAAAGTGAAAAGTGAAAGTGAAGTTGCTCAGTCGTGTCTGCCTCTTCACGACCCCATTGACTGCAGCCTACCAGGCTCCTGCATCCATGGGATTTTCCAGGCAAGAGTACTGGAGTGGGGTGCCATTGCCTTCTTCTTCTAATTGTTAGTATGCAAGAATTCAAGGGATTTCTTTGTAATAATTTTATATCCTGAAACTTTATTATATTCATTGACTAGCTCTATTAATTATCTGGTGGTGTCTTTAGAGTTTTCTACGTAGAGGATCATGTCATCTGCAAACAGTGAGAGTTTTACTTCTTCTTTTCCAATCTGGATTCCCTTTATTTCTTTTTCTTCTCTGATCGCTGTGACTAAAACTTCCAAAACTATGTTGAATAGTAGTGGTGAGAGTGGGCACTCTTGTTTTCTTTCTGACTTTAGATTAAATGCTTTCAATTTTTCACCATTGAGGATAATGTTTGCTGTGGTTTATTGTAGATGGCTTTTATTATGTTGAGGTATGTTCCTTCTATTTCTGCTTTCTGGAGGGGTTTTTGCATAAATGGATATTGAAGTTTTTCAAAAGCTTTCTCTGCGTCTATTAAGATAATCATATGGTTTTATCTTTCAAATTGTTAATGTGGTGTATCACATTGATTTACTTGCACATATTGAAGAATCCTTGCATTCCTGGGATAAAGCCCACTTGGTCATGATGCATGATCTTTTTAATATGTTGTTGAATTCTGTGTGCTAGAATTTTGTTGAGAATCTTTGCATCTATGTTCATCAGTGATATTGGCCTTTAGTTTTCTTTTTGTGGCCTTTGTCTGGTTTTGGTATTAGTGTGATGTTAGCCTCATAAAATCGGTTTTGGAGTTTACCTTCCTCTGCAATTTTCTGGAAGAGTTTGAGTAGGATAGCTGTTAGCTCTTTTCTAAGTTTTTGTTAGAATTCTGAAGCCATCTGGTCCTGGGATTTTGTTTGTTAGAAGATTTCTGATTACAGTTTCAATTTCCATGCTTGTGATTGGTCTGTTAAAACTTTCTATTTCTTCCTGGTACTGTTTTGGAAGGTTATACTTTTCTAAGAATTTGTCCATTTCTTCCAAGTTGTCCATTTTATTGGAATTCAGTTGCTGATTGTAGTCTTTTATGATTCTTTGTATTTCTGTGTGTTTCTTGTAACATCCATTTTCATTTCTAATTTTATTGATTTGATTCTTCTCCACTTTTTTTTTTTTCTTGATGAGTCTGGCTAATGTTTTGTCTATTTTATTTATCTTCTCAAAGTACCAGGTTTTAGTTTTGCTGATTTTTGCTATATTCTACTTTATTTCTTTTCATTTATTTCTGCTCTGATTTTTATTATTTGTTTCCTTCTACTAATTTAGGTGTTCTTCATTTCTTCTTTTTCTAGTTGCTTTGGGTGTAAAGTTAGGTTATTTATTTGATATTTCTATTGTTTCTAGCCCTCTGATCCCCAGGACTATATGTTCTATGGGTGACACCTATGTGGACTTTGTGGGTCCTTGTGTTGTTGTGGGCTCACTACTGTGGGCAGTTTTATAGGTGTGAATGGTCCCTGTCTAGTTTGTTGCCAGGTCTTGCCTTGCAAGGAGGCTGCTCGTCTCTCATAAGTGGGACCTGGTCATGCAGTAGCTGGCTGTGGAGTCCCTGGGGATAAGGTCCTAAATCTAGTGTTGATCTGCTGGTAGGTGGGACAAGTTTTGACCTTGCTAGTTAGAGTGTCTGATATGTCTTAGAGCTGGTCCCTGACCCTGGGGGCCCCTGGGGCTAGTGCTCACCTATAGGTGGGCAGAGCTTGGGCCCTGAATGAAGGGCCCTGAATAAAGGATCCTGTGGGATGCAGAATTGGTGTTGGTCTACTTGGGAATGGGTCTGATCTCTGCCACTGTTGGGTGCAGGGTCTTTTTCTGTAGAGGGTTTTTTCTTTTCATCATCCAGTATTTCTCATCAATAGTTTCTCTGCCAGTAGTTGTAATTTTGGTGCCTGTGGGAGGCGGTGAACTTCTCCTATTCTTGGCCACTACTCTTAAACTATTTTTCATCAAAACTTTTGTATGGTCAAGAGGATGATCAAAAGGAGGAAAGAAGGACTGTTGAAATATATTTCTAGGCTCAAGCTGGAACCACTCCTTCTTGGGGTTCCACATCAGGAAACTGAAAGTTTGATAACTTATAGAAGTAAATGCTTTGCTTAACCAGAAATGCGACATATGCAGTCAGTTAAACCCCCAATGCCAAGCTAAATCTGAGGCTTCTCACCACAAAAAGGTTAACTATGTGGTGTCAACTAAAAAGCTGCACAACTTGAGAGATTTGAGTTGAGTTTTATTTGGGGAAAAATGAGGACTGCAGCTCGGGAGACAGCATCTCATTTAGTTCTGAGATACTGCTCCAAAGAAATAGTAGGGGAAGGTCAACATATAAGATTTTGGTAAAAGGAGAGTTCAATGCAATCAAGTGCTTACTTTACAAGAGGCTTTCCGCTAGTTATGAGGAGCTGATGTTATTATGAAAGGATTTAGTGCTTTTCTAGATATGAAGAGATTCAAGGATTAGGATCATGAAATCAGTTTCTGAAAATAGCTAACTATCCAAAAACCTGTTCCACCAGACTCCCTGTAGCACAGGGTGCCTTATTCCACCCTGAATTCCCTCAAGGGCTGTTGAAGGTCAATAGCTGCAGCACAGGGTTAATTCTCTGCAGAGGCAGATGACAAATGGTCCTGGAAAAGCCCAATTTGTAGTTGACAGTGGCCCCAACTAATTAGATATTTTCTACCTGTCTCTTCCTAGTTCTTTATTAGTTATTCTATAAAATTTTACAGCAGTATTGTCTTTGACTACTTTGTATGTATTCAAATTTTCAACTAGCTTTGTATAATGTAAATATACCTCTTCAGAGAATAATTTCATAGCTTTTTATTTACTTTACCCATAGTCACAAAGTTCAAGTGATTTGTTACTAAGATTACAGACCTATATATGTAGTTTAACTTTCTTTTCTCCTATTTTGACCCTAAATATTTTTAGCAAAAGGTAGTAAAAAATCAATAAAGTCATCAAAATATGTTTTTTTCCTATTAAAAGAGAAAAAAATGAGAGAAGAAATATATATATATATATATATATATATATATATATTATTTTAACAAAGGCACTTAGTACATGGATAGGTAGATAGATCTATCATTAGATAGGCAGATAGTATGTAGACAGATAGGTAGAGATATAAACATGTATTAATAGTATTTACTATCTACTTATCTCTATCCATCTATCTATCAGTCATCTATCCTAAAATCTAATGAGGTAGGTTGGTTATAATTTTAGAACCTTGTCCTGAGATGAAACTTATGAAGGATGAAAAACACATTTATAATTATATTCCCTAGATGACTAGCTAAACTCTCTTGCATTTTCAGTTCAGTTTCTCATATCCTTATTTCCAAAATTAGAACAGGAAAAAGTATCATCTAGAAGGAGCTCAACCCACATGAATAAAAATATGCATAATGTACACACATACTTACTAATACATGTTCTACTTTATCTCAACCTAGCTCTTCTGAGGAGAAAGAAAAAGTCTCTAGAAAACAATGTTCTTTTTAAGGTTCAGAGATTTACTTACTGGGTTTAAATGGATTGTCTTTTTTTTTTTTTACAGAATACTGAGTGACCTGTTTCACAGTTTGTAAATGTAGTCTTTCTTCTCCACTGTTGTGTCTTTGGTGTCTAGAGGAGTACCTGGAATGTGGGAGACACTCAAACAATTGTTTAGTGAATGAATAAATGCTGAACTGATTTAAAAGATAGCCAATGCTGGCATAATTTTGTTGATTTATTTATTTACAGAACCAATTTACCATCCAAAAACTTAGAATGCTTCATTTAAGATCTATTTTCAGAGAAAGAAAAAAAAAAGATAACTATTCTTACTACATTTGCCTTAACAAATACCTAAATCGTGATAGTTGTAAGTAATTATGAGCACGTTCTATTTCTCAACTTCATCTCTCAAAATTAGCTATGCATATATCATTATGCTAAACTTTTCTGCAATGTCAGAAAAATTGGCCCTCCAGAAAGTAAGAAAGTCTCTTTAAAATATTTTTTAATGGTTATAGGTAAACCAATTACGGTTACCATGAATTATTTACCAGACCACCTGACCTGCCTATTGAGAAACCTATATTCAGGTCAGGAAGCAACAGTTAGAACTGGACATGGAACAACAGACTGGTTCCATATAGGAAAAGGAGTACGTCAAGGCTGTATATTGTAGCCCTGCTTATTTAACTTACATGCAGAGTACATCATGAGGAACGCTGGGCTGGAAGAAGCACAAGCTGGAATCAAGATTGCTGGGAGAAATATCAATAACCTCAGATATGCAGATGACACCACCCTTATGGCAGAAAGTGAAGAGGAACTCAAAAGCCTCTTGATGAAAATGAAAGAGGAGAGTGAAAAGGTTGGCTTGAAGCTCAACATTCAGAAAACAAAGATCATGGCATCTGGTCCCATCACTTCATGGGAAATAGATGGGGAAACAGTGGAAACAGTGTCAGACTTCATTTTTGGGGGCTCCAAAATCACTGCAGATGCTGATTGCAGCCATGAAATTAAAAGATGCCAGAAGGAACAAGATGGAGGAGGAATAGGACGGCGAGACCACTCTCTCCTCCACAAATTCATCAAAAGAACATTTGAACTCAGAGTAAAGTCCACAAAACAACTTCTGAATGCTGGCAGAGGACGTCAGGCACCCAGAAAAGCAGCCCATTGTCTTCGAAAGGAGGTAGGAAAAAACATAAAAGATAAAAAGCGAGACAAAAGAAGTAAGGATGGAGCTCCGTCCTGGAAAGGGAGGCTTTAAAAAGAGAGACGTTTCCAAACACCAGGAAACACTCTCACTGGAGAATCTGTGGCGAGCCTTGGAAGATCAGAGGGCCACATAACCCTCTTTTTTTTTTAAGATTTTTTAAAAACCCACAGACTACCCACCAAACAGTAACTCCCAGCGGAGAAGCAGCACAGACACCTGCATAGGCCATTAGCAAGCGGGGGCTGGGCAGGGAGGAGCCGGCTGAACTGCTTAGAGAGAGGACTGGGCTTGAATGCCGTGAGAACAATTTGAGAGAACTGGGGAGAGCAAAGCAGACTGTGGGATAGCTTCCCCACGAAAAGGCGGAAAGCTCTAACCTAAGACTCGGCCAGCCCCGCTCACAGAATAAAGGACTGAGCAGAGCGAGCAGGCTGCGGTCAGCCCATCCCCCATCCCCCGCCGAGACAGGCAGGGAGGGCAGCCAGAGCCGGAGCGGGCAACTGCAGCCCCAGAAAGGCATCTGATGCAAACTGCAGACAGGCTTGTTGCTAATCAGGACTTCTTGGGCTCGGGCCGGTCGATATCCCCCTGAGAAGGTGTGCCGGTTGTACACCCAGAAAACCGAGTGGCGGGGACTGGGAAGGCGATAAGTCGCAGAGACAGTGCTTGCCAAACACCTGGTCCCCTGAACTGCTCAGACCGGGGAAGGCACAAAACGCAGGCCCAACCAAGTCTGCGCCTTTGTGGAGTACCTGAGAACCTGAACTTGAGCCGCTCAGACCTGGGAAGTGCATACAACCCGGCGCCGGCCTTGGACAGTTCCGGGCAGAGCAACCTAGAGCCTGTGCAGTGTAGACTGAGACAGCATACTTGCTGTGAGCGGGGGCAAACCCAGTGTGGCCGAAACACTGCAAGCACTCCCCACAGAAACCAGAGATATTCGACTGCAGCGTTCCTCCCTTCCCAGAACAGGACTGAACAACTGAGCCTTAAAAAGTGTCCACCCACCCCCAAGTATCAGGGCGGAAATTAGACACTGAAGAGACAAGCAAACAGAAGCTAAAACAGAGGGAACCAACTTGGAAATGACAGATAGAGACGTCTAGAGGCTACTCCAAGAATAAGACCAAAAACCAGAGGCAAGAGGCTTAAGCCCGAATACTGAGAACACCAGAGAACTCCTGACTCCAGGGAACATTAATCGATAGCTCATCATACGTCTCCATACCTACAATAAAACCAAGCACCACCAAAGGGTCAACAAGTTCCAGAGCAAGACATACTACGCAAATTCTCCAGTAACACAGGAAAGTAGCCCTGAGCTTCAATATAAAGGCTGCCCAAAGTCACTCCAAACCCACTGACATCTCATAACTCATTACTGGACACTTCAATGCACTCCAGAGAGAACAAATCCAGCTGCACCCACCAGAACACCGACACAAACTTCCGTAACCAGGGAACCTTGACAAGTCACCTGTCCAACCCCACACACAGAGAGGAAACTACATAATAAAGAGAACTCCACAAACGGCCAGAAGAGGGAAAGGCCACCCCAAGCAAAGCAATATAAGCAAGATGAAGAGGCAGAGAAATACCCAGCAAGTAAAGGAACAAGATAAATGCCCAACAAAACAAACAAAAGAGGAAGATATAGGGAATCTACCTGATAAAGAATTTCGAATTTTGATGGTGAAAATGATTCAAAATCTTGAAAGCAAAATGGAGTTACAGATAAATAACCTGGAGAAAAAGATTGAGAAGATGGAAGAAAGGTTTAATAAGGACTTAGAGGAAATAAAAAAAGTGTCAATATACAATGAATAATGCAATAGATGAGATCAGAAACACTCTGGAAGGATCAAACAGTAGAATAACAGAGGCAGAAGACAGGATAAGCGAGTTAGAAGATAGAATTGTAGACATAAATGAAACAGAGAGGAAAAAAGAAAACCAAATGAAAAGAAATGAGAACAATATTAGAGACCTCTGGGACAATGTTAAACCCTCCAACATTCGAATCATAGGAATCCCAGAAGAAGAAGACAAAAAGAAAGACCATGAGAGAATACTTGAGGAGATAATAGTTGAAAACTTCCCTAAAATAGGGAAAGAAATAATCACCCAAGTCCAAGAAACCCAGAGAGTCCCCAACAGGATAAACCCAAGGCGAAATACTCCAAGACACATATTAATCAAATTAACAAAGATCAAACACAAAGAACAAATATTAAAAGCAGCAAGGGAAAAGCAGCAAATAACATACAAGGGGATTCCCATAAGGATAACAGCCGATCTTTCAACAGAAACTCTTCAGGCCAGGAGGGAATGGCAAGACATACTTAAAGTGATAAAAGAAAATAACCTACAGCCCAGACTACTGTACCCAGCAAGGATCTCATTCAAATATGAAGGAGAAATCAAAAGCTTTACAGACAAGCAAAAGCTAAGAGAATTCAGCATCACCAAACCAGCTCTCCAACAAATGCTAAAGGATCTTTTCTAGACAGGAAACACAGAAAGGGTGTATAAACTCGAACCCAAAGCAATAAAGAAAATGGCAACGGGATCGTACTTATCAATAATTACCTTAAACGTAAATGGGTTGAATGCCCCAACCAAAAGACAAAGGCTGGCTGAATGGATACAAAAACAAGACCCCCATATATGTTGTCTGCAAGAGACCCACCTCAAAACGATGGACACACACAGACTGAAAGTGAAGGGCTGGAAAAAGATATTCCATGCAAATAGAGACCAAAAGAACGCAGGAGTAGCAATACTCATATCAGATAAAATAGACTTTAAAACAAAGTCTGTGAAAACAGACAAAGAAGGAAACTACATAATGATCAAAGGATCAATCCAAGATGAAGATATAACAATTATAAATATTTATTCACCCAACATTGGAGCACCGCAATATGTAAGACAATTACTAACAAGTATGAAACGGGAAATTAACAATAATGCAATAATAGTGGGAGATTTTAATACCCCACTTACATCTATGGATAGATCAACTAAACAGAAAATTAACAAGGAAACACAAACTTTAAACGATACAATAGACCAGTTAGACCTCATTGATATCTATAGGACATTTCACCCCAAAACAATGAATTTCAACTTTTTCTCAAGTGCACACGGAACCTTTTCCAAGATAGATCACATCCTGGGCCATAAATCTAGCCTTGGTAAATTCAAAAAAGTTGAAATCATTCCATGCATCTTTTCTGACCACAATGCAGTAAGATTAGATCTCAATTACAGGAGAAAAACTGTTAAAAATGCCAACATATGGAGGCTGAACAACACGCTGCTGAATAATGAACAAATCATAGAATAAATCAAAAGAGAAATCAAAATATGCATAGAAATGAATGAAAATGAAAACACAACAACCCAAAACCTCTGGGACACTGTAAAAGCAGTGCTAAGGGGGAAGTTCATAGCAATACAGGCACACATCAAGAAACAAGAAAAAAGTCAACTAAATAACCTAACTCTACACCTAAAGCAACTAGAAAAGTAAGAAATGAAGAACCCCAGGGTCAGTACAAGGAAAGAAATTGTAAAAATTAGGGCAGAGATAAATGCAAAAGAAACAAATGAGATCATAGCAAAAATCAACAAAGCCAAAAGCTGGTTCTTTGAGAAGGTAAATAAAATTGATAAACCACTAGCCAGACTCATCAAGAAACAAAGGGAGAAGAACCAAATCAATAAAATTAGAAATGAAAATGAAGAGATCACAATTGACAACACAGAAATACAAAGGATTATTAGAGAATACTATCAGCAATTATATGGCAATAAAATGAATAACCTGGAAGAAATGGACAAATTCCTAGAAAAGTACAACTTTCCAAAACTGAACCAGGAAGAAATAGACAAAGAAGGAAACGACATAATGATCAAAGGATCAATCAAAGGAGAAGATATAACAATTATAAATATTTATGCACCCAATAAGAGCACCGAAATATGTAAGACAATTAAAAACAAGCATGAAAGGGGAAATTAACAATAACACAATAATAGTGGGAGACATTAATACCCCACTCACACCTATGTATAGATCACAACTGAAAACATAGAAATACAAAGGATTATTAGAGAATACTATCAGCAATTATATGGCAATAAAATGAATAACCTGGAAGAAATGAACAAATTCCTAGAAAAGGGAAGAAATAGAAAATCCGAATAGACCCATCACAAGCACGGAACTAGAGGCTGTAGTCAGAAATCTTCCAGCAAACAAAAGCCTAGGTCCAGACGGATTCACAGCCGAATTCTAACAAAAATGTAGAGAAGAGCTAACACCTATTCTACTCAAACTCTTCCAGAAAACTGTTGAGGAAGGGAAACGTCCAAACTCATTCTATGAGGCCACCATCACCCTAATCCCAAAACCTGGTAAAGATCCCACAAAAAAAAAAAAAAAAAAACTAGAGGCCAATTTCACTGAGGAACATTGCAAAAATCCTTAACAAAATTCTAGCAATCAGAATCCAACAACACATTAAGAAGATCATACATCATGACCAAGTGGGCTTTATCCCAGGAATGCAAGGATTCTTCAATACCCGCAAATCAATCAACGTAATACACCACATTAGCAAACTGAAAAATTAAAATCATATGATTATCTCAATAGATGCAGAGAAAGCCTTTGACAAAATTCAACATCCATTTATGATAAAAACCCTCCAGAAAGTGGGAATAGAAGGGACATACCGCAACATAATAAAAGCTATATATGACAAACCCACAGCAAATATTATCCTCAATGGTGAAAAACTGAAAGCATTTCCCCTAAAGTCAGGAACAAGACAAGGGTACCCACTCTCACCACTACTACTCAACATAGTTCTGGAGGTTTTGGCTATAGCAATCAGAGCAGAAAAAGACATAAAAGGAATAAAAATTGGAAAAGAAGAAATAAAACTTTCACTGTTCTCTGATGACATGATCCTCTACACAGAAAACCCTAGAGACTCTACCAGAAAACTACTAGAGCTAATGAATGAATACAGTAAAGTTGCAGGATATAAAATCAACACACAGAAATCCCTTGCATTCCTATACACTAATAATGAGAAAATAGAAAGAGAAATTAAGGAAACTCTTCCATTCACTGTTGCAACGGAAAGAATTAAATGCTTAGGAATATATCTACCTAAGGAAACAAAAGACTTGTACATAGAAAACTATAAAACACTAGTGAAAATAATCAAAGAGGACACTAATAGATGGAGAAATATACCATGTTCGTGGATTGGAAGAATAAATCATGTAAAAATGAGTAAACTACCCAAAGTAATTTATACATTCAATGCAATCCCTATCAAGCTACCAATGATAATTTTCATAGAACTAGAACAAATAATCTCACAATTTGTATGGAAATACAAAAGACCTCGAATAGCCAAAGCAATCTTGAGGAAGAAGAATGGAACTGGGGGAATTAACCTGACAGACTTCAGGCTCTACTACAAAGCCACAGTCATCAAGACAGTATGGTACTGGCATAAAGACAGAAACATAGATCAATGGAACAAAATAGAAAGCCCAGAGATAAATCCATGCACCTATGGACACCGTATTTTTGACAAAGGAGGCAAGAATAAAAAATGGAGAAAAGACAGTCTCTTTAACAAGTGGTGCTGGGAAAACTGGTCAGCCACTTGTCAAAGAATGAAACTAGAACACTTCCTAACACCATACACCAAAATAAACTCAAAATGGATTAGAGAGCTAAATGTAAGACCAGAAAGTATAAAACTCCTAGAGTAGAACATAGGCAAAACCCTCTCTGACATAAATTACAGCAGGACCCTCCATGACACACCTCCCAGAATATTTGAAATAAAAGCAAAAATAATCAAATGGGACCTAATTAAAATCAAAAGCTTCTGCACAGCAAAGGAAACTATAAGCAAGGTGAAACGACAGCCTTCAGAATGGGAGAAAGTAATAGCAAATGAAGCAACGGATAAAGGATTAATCTCCAAAATATACAAGCAGCTCTTGCAGCTCAATTCCAGAAAAATAAATGACCCAATCAATAAATGTGCCAAAGAACTAAACAGACATTTCTCCAAAGAAGACATAAAGATGGCTAACAAGCACATGAAAAGATGCTCAACTTCCCTCATAATCAGAGAAATGCAAATCAAAACCACAATGAGATACCATTTCACACCAGTCAGAATGGCTGCTCTCCAAAAGTCTACATGCACTAAATGCTGGAGAGGATGTGGAGAGAAGGGAACCCTCTTACACTGTTGGTGGGAATGCAAACTAGTACAGCCACTATGGAGAACAGTGTGGAGATTTCTAAAAAACTGGAAAAAGAAGGGCCATATGATCCAGCAATCGCACTCCTGGGCATACACACAGAGGAAACCAGAATTGAAAGAGACACATGTACTCCAATGTTCATTGCAGCACAGTTTATAATAGCCAGGACATGGAAGCAACCTAAATGTCCATCTGCAGATGAATGGATAAGAAAGCTTTGGTACATATACACAATGGAGTATTACTCAGCCATTAAAAAGAATGCATTTGAATCAGTTCTAATGAGATGGATGAAACTGGAGCCTATTATACAGAATGAAGTAAGCCAGAAAGAAAAACACCAATACATCATACTAACGCATATATATGGAATATATAAAGATGCAAATGATAACCCTGTATCAGTAAAGAGACACGGATGTATAAAAAAAAAAATCATAGACTTTCCGTTTATTCTCTTTGGAGAAAGATTTCCATTGAAATTGGAAGAAATTTATACTTTTTTTTTTTTGCAGTTTTCTGGTACAACAGGGGTACTTAATCAAAGTCCGTAAGCTACAGAGTGTCTGTGAACATCCCTGAACTTGTAGAAAAGATGTCTACCTGCATTTTGCAGGGGGCGATAGTTCTTATCTTTTAGCTCCCAGAAATGGTCTATGATCTCTCCTTTCCCCCTCTAAAAGGCTAAAAAACATAAAAGAAGGGAATCTGAAAGCATTATCCCAGGAAGTCCTTCTAGGCGTTTCTAATTTTAAGGCTAAAGAATACCAAACTTTTAGTTTAAAAATGGAAATGAAAATTTAATGTGGTTATTATATAGAGATGAGAAAACAATAATGGCATGTACATTTTTTTGTTTAAATCTGTTTGAATTTCATCTTATATAGTGTTTGTATAAAGCACATAGAGATATGTGTGTATTTAGTGCATAACACATTTTAAAGCCTTTATAATGTTTTAATATTTTGTTTCCGTTCAGTGTGATTATGTTATGAATCTCAAAATTCTCTGTTGAAAGAAGTTATTATATTCTAATGGAAAACTTCTATATTTTAAAAAACATTTCCTAGGTTCTAAGTAGAATGAAAGCATGCCTGAACGTTTTTAGAGTATGAAGATAAGAAGTTCCTTTGTGATTTACAATGGTATTAAACATGCAAAGAATCAGACACGACTTAGCTACTGAACAACAATAACAAAAGCATGCAGAGTCTGGTCTTACGGGCTTCAATCACTTTTCACACTTCAGACATAACTGTGGCAGGACTGTCACGGAGAGTTCTAAACATAGCTAACCTTTGGAGAGAGTTACTAGCCCAGTGATCCACAAACTTCATTGTGCAAAATATCAAAGATAAAAAGAGAGATAAAAGAGGTAGGGACGAAGAAGGGAGTCTTAAAAGAGGAGAAGTTTCCAAATACCAGGAAACACTCTCACCAGTGAGCCTGTGGGGAGCTTTGGAATCTCAGAGGGCATCATAACCAGGAGGAAAAATAAATAAATAAAAGTCACAGGCTGTGTGCCTAACGGAAACTCCAAGCTCTCACACCCGCCACCAGCAAGTGGGGGCTGAACAGGGAGGTGAGGGCTGCATTGCTTAGGGTAAGGACCAAACCTGAATGCCCTGAGGGCAATCTCAGGGAGCTAAGGTGAGATAGCAACCCAAACAGTGGGATAGCCAGAGAGAGAGAGGAAAAAAAAAATAAAAAAGAGGAAAGAGAGAGAGAGAGAGAGAGAGAGAACTATCCCGCAAAAAGCCCTAACTTAAGACGTTGCCAGGCCCACTCACAGAACAAAGGACTGAGAAAACAAGAAGAGAGCTAGCGAGCGGTGAACCGGCCCATCCCCTGCTGGAGACAGGGAGACAGGTTGGGGGCAGCCAGAGCAGGAAAGGGGCAATATTGGCCCCAGAGAGACATCCTCCACAAAACAGCAAGCAGGATCCCAGTTGCTAAATAAGACTCCGTGGGATTCTAGACAGTTGACTTCTGCCGGGAGGGTCACAGCCAAAGATCAGCTCCCCAGAAGAGACACATGGAACACCTGAGATGGGCGCAGCTGCTGCCACCCAGGAAACTGAGCGGTTGGGACCAGGGAGGTGATAAGACGCACCCTCCACCTAGGGAGACTGCGCTCAACAAGCGCCTGGTTGCCTGAGCTGCTTGGAACTGGGAAGGGCACAAAACACAAGCCCAACCGAGTTTTCCCCTTTGTGGAGTACCCAAGAACCTGAACCTGAGTGGCTTAGATCTAGGAAGTGCATGCAACCCAGGGCCCGCCTCAGACAGTTCCCCGGCAGATCAACCTAGAGCCTAAGAAGTGTAGACTGGGAAAGTTCACGTGCCGTGAGTGGGGGCAAACCCTGTGTGGCCGAGACACTGCGAGCACTCCCCAACATACCAGTGATATTTGTTTGCAGTGTTGTCCCTCCCCACAGCATAACTGAACAAGTGAGCCTAAATAAGTGACCACCTTTGTCCCCTTGCGTCAGGGCAGAAGTTAGACACTGAAGAGACCAGCAAACAGAAGAAGCTAAAATAAACAGAGGGAACCGCTTTGGAAGTGACAGGTGCAACAGATTAAAACCCTGTAGTTAGCACTGACTACATGGAAGGGACCTATAGATCTTGAGACATATAAGCTGGATCAAGGAACTCTCTGAACCTGAACTGACCCCACACTGCTAGCAACAGCGCCAGAGAAATTCACAGACATATTTTTACTATTACCATTTTTAAAATTTTTATTTTTTTTTAGATTTTTAAGTCCTCTATTACTCTTTTAATTATCATTTTTATGACCTACTATTATTTTGCAAAAAAAAAAAAAAGATCCCATTTTTAAAGCAAACTTCATATATATATTTTATAATTTTTGTGACTTTGATTCTTATTTTAATATTACATTTTTGAGAGTCTAAATTCTACTCTAGATTTTTAATTTTTGCTTTTTGACATTTGTTATCATTTTTGTACCTTTCAGTTCAGTTCAGTTCAGTTCAGTTCAGTTGCTCAGTCGCACTCGACTCTCTGCGACCCCATGAATCAAAGCACGCCAGGCCTCCCTGTCCATCACCAACTCCCGGAGTTCACTCAAACTCATGTTACCACTCGCCAAATATATATCTATGATTGGAAAGTAAGACTCTACAACCAGAATATCAGTTCAGTTCAGTTCAGTTCAGTTACTCAGTCGTACTCGACTCTCTGCGACCCCATGAATCACAGCACGCCAGGCCTCCCTGTCCATTACCAACACCCGGAGCTCACTCAAACCTATGTTCACAGAGTCGGTGATGCCATCCAGCCATCTCATTCTCGGTCGTCCCCTTCTTCTCCCGCCCCCAACTTTTCCCAGCATCAGAGTCTTTTCCAGTAAGTCAACTCGTCGCATGAGGTGGCCAAAGAATTGCAGTTTCAGCTTCAGCATCAGTCCCTCCAATGAACACCCAGGATCGATCTCCCTTAGAATGGACTGGTTGGATCTCCTTGCGGTACAAGGGACTCTCAAGAGTCTTCTCCAACACCACAGTTCAAAAGCATGAATTTTTTGGTGATCAGCCTTCTTCACAGTCCAACTTTCACATCCATACATGACCACGGGAAAAACCATAGCCTTGACTAGACGGACCTTTGTTGGCAAAATAATGTCTCTGCTTTTTAATATATTATCAAGGTTGGTCATAACTTTCCTTCCAAGGAGCAAGCGTCTTTTAATTTCATGTCTGCAATCAGCATCTGCAGTGATTTTGGAGCCCAAAAAAATAAAGCCTCACACTGTTTCCACTGTTTTTCCATCTATTTCCCATGAAGTGATGGGACCAGATGCCATGATCTTTGTTTTCTGAATGTTGAGCTTCAAGCCAACCTTTTCACTCTCCTCTTCCACTTTCATCAAGAGGCTTTTGAGTTCCTCTTCACTTTCTGCCATAAGGGTAGTGTCATCTGCATATCTGAGGTTATTCATATTTCTCCCAGCAATCTTGATTCCAGCTTGTGCTTCTTCCAGCCCAGCGTTCCTCATGATGTACTCTGCGTATAAGTTAAATAAGCAAGGTGACAATATACAACCTTGACGCACTCCTTTTCCTATTTGGAACCAGTCTGTTGTTCCATGTCCAGTTCTGACTGTTGCTTCCTGACCTGCATACAGGTTTCTCAAGAGGCAGGTCAGGTGGTCTGGGATTCCCATCTCTTTCAGAATGTTCCACAGTTTATTGTGATCCACACAGTCAAAGGCTTTGGCATAGTCAATGAAACAGAAATAGATGCTCTTCTGGAACTCTCTTGCTTTCTCCATGATCCAGCGGATGTTGGCAATTTGATCTCTGATGCCTCTGCCTTTTCTAAAACCAGCTTGAACATCTGGTAGTTCACGGTTCACAGATTGCTGAAGCCTGGCTTGGAGAATTTTGAGCATGACTTTACTAGCATGTGAGATGAGTGCAATTGTGCGGTAGTTTGAGCATTCTTTGCCATTCCCTTTCTTTGGGATTGGAATGAAGACTGACCTTTTCCAGTCCTGTGGCCACTGTTGAGTTTTCCAAATTTGCTGGCATATTGAGTGCAGCACTTTCACAGCATCATCTTTCAAGACTTGAAATAGCTCAACTGGAATTCCATCACCTCCACTAGCTTTGTTCTTAGTGATGCCTTCTAAGGCCCACTTGACTTCACATTCCAAGATGTCTGGCTCTAGGTCAGTGATCACGTAATCATGACTATCTTCGTCGTGAAGCTCTTTTTTGTACAGTTCTTCTGTGTATTCTTGACACCTCTTCTTAATATCTTCTGCTTTTGTTAGGTCCATACCATTTCTGTCCTTTATCGAGCCCATCTTTGCATGAAATGTTCCCTTGAAATCTCTAATTTTCTTGAAGAGATCTCTTGTTTTTCCCATTTTGTTTTTTTCCTCTATTTTTTTGCATTGATCACTGAGGAAGGCTTTCTTATCTCTCCTTGCTATTCTTTGGAACTCTGCATTCAGATGCTTATATCTTTCCTTTTCTCCTTTGCTTTTCACTTCTCTTCTTTTCACAGCTATTTTTAAGGCCTCCTTAGACAGCCATTTTGCTTTTTTTCATTTCTTTTCCATGGGGATGGTCTTGGTCCCTGTCTCCTGTACAATGTCACGAACCTCCGTCCAGAGTTCATCAGGCACTCTATCTATCAGATCTAGTCCCTTAAATATATTCCTCACTTCCACTGTATAATCATAAGGGATTTGATTTAGGTCATATCTGAATGGTCTAGTGCTTTTCCCTACTTTCTTCAATTTAAGTCTGAATTTGGCAATAAGGAGTTCATAATCTGAGCGACAGTCAACTCCTGGTCTTGTTTTTGCTAACTGTATACAGCTTCTCCATCTTTGGCTGCAAAGAATATAATCAATCTGATTTCGGTGTTGACCATCTGGTGATGTCCATGTGTAAAGTCTTCTCTTGTGTTGTTGGAAGAGGGTGTTTTCTATGACCAGTGCGTTCTCTTGACAAAACTCTATTAGCCTTTGCCCTGCTTCATTCCGTGCTCCAAGGCCAAATTTGCCTGTTATTCCAGGTGTTTCTTGACATCCTACTTTTGCATTCCGTCCCCCATAATGAAAAGGACATCTTTTTTGTGTGTTAGTTCTAAAAGGTCTTGTAGGTCTTCATAGAACCGTTCAACTTCAGCTTCTTCAGCGTTACTGGTTGGGGCATAGACTTGGATTACTGTAATATTGAATGGTTTGCCTTGGAAACGAACAGAAATCATTCTGTCGTTTTTAAGATTGCATCCAAGTGCTGCATTTCAGACTCTTTTGTTGACCATAATGGCTACTCCATTTCTTCTAAGGGATTCCTGCCCACAGTAGTAGATATAATAGTCATAAACATAGACTTTCTAGGAATCAGTGAATTAAAATTTGTACCTTAAAGAACCCAATTTTAAGTACCCATTTTTACTTGGGAATGAGATTACTGGCTTGATTGCTCTCTCCCCCTTTTGACTCTCCATTTTCTCCACCAGGTCACCTCTATCTCCTCCCTTTCCCTTCTATTCTCTACCCAAATCTGTGAATCTCATTGTGTTTTCTGGGCTGTGGAGAACACTTAGGGAATTGATTACTGCCTGGATCTGTCTCACTCCTTTTGATTCCCCCTCTTCTGCTCCTGTTCACCTCTATCTCCCTTCTCCCTCTTCTCTTCTCCGTGTAACTCTGTGAACCTCTCTGTGTGTCCCTTACTGTAGAGAAGTTTTTCATCATTAACCTAGATGTTTTATTATCTGTGTTGTACAGATGGAGAAGTCTTGAGGCTACTCTAAGAAAAAGAGAGAAAACCAGAGGCAGGAGGCTTAAGTCCAAAACCTGAGAACAGCAGAGAACTCCTGAGTTCAAGGAACATTAATCGATAAGAGCTCATCCAAAAGCCTCCATACCCGCACTGAAAGCAAGCACCACCCAAGAAAGAACAAGTTCCAGAGCAAGACATACCACACAAATTCTCCAGCAATGCAGGAACATGGCCCTGAGCTTCAATATACAGGGGCCCCAAAGTCACACCAAATTCATAGAAATCTGTAAATTCACTACTGGACAATTCATTGCACTCCAGAGAGAAGAAACCCAGCTCCACCCACCAGAACACTGACGCAAGCTTCCCTAACCAGGAAACATTGTCAAGCCACCTATCCAACCCCACCCAAAGTGAGGAACCTCCACAATAAACAGGAACCACAAACTTCCAGCATACAGAAAGGTCACCCCAATCACAGCAGTCTAAGCAAGATGAAAAGGCAGTTATATACTCAGCAGGTAAAGAAACATGATCAATGCCCAACAAACCAAACAAATGAGGAGGAGATAGGAAGTCTACATGAAAAACAATTCAGTGCAATGATAGTAAAAATCATCCAAAATCTTGAAAACAAAACGGAGCTGCAGATAAATAGCCTGGAGACAAGGATTGAGAAGATGCAAGAAATGTTTAATAAGGACCTAGAAGAAATAAAAAACAATCAATAATGAATAATGCAATAAATGAGATCAAAAACACTCTGGAGAAAACCTACAGTAGAATAACGGAGGCAGAAAATAGAATAAATGAGGTAGAAGATAGAATGGTGGAAATAAATGAAGCAGAGAGGAAAAAAGAATGAAAAGAAATGAGGATAACCTCAGAGACCTCTGGGACAATGTTAAATGCACCAACATTCGAATCATAGGAGTCCCAGAACAAGACAAAAATTAATGCCATGAGAAAATACTTGAGGAGATAATAGTTGAAAACTTCTCTAAAATGGGGAAGAACATAGTCACCCAAGTCCAAGAAACTCAGAGAGTCCCAAACAGGATTAACCCAAGGCAAAACACCACAATACACATGTTAATCAAATTAACAAAGATCAAACACAAATAGCAAATATTAAAAGTAGCATAGGAAAAACAACAAATAACACACAAGGGGATCCCCATGAGGATAACAACTGACCTTTCAATAGAAATTCCGCAGGACAGAAGGGAATGGCAGGACATACTTAAAGTGATGAAAGAGAAAAACCTACAACCCAGATTACTGTACCCAGGAAGGATCTCATTCAAATAGGAAGGAGAAATCAAAAGCTCTATGGACAAGCAAAAGCTGAAAGGATTCAGCACCACAAAACCAGCTCCTCAATAAGTGCTAAAGGATCTTCTCTAAACAGGAAACATAGAAAGGGTGAATAAACTCTAACCCCAAAAAACAAAGTAAATGGCCACGGGATCATACTTATCAATAATTACCTTAAATGTAAAATGGTTGAATGCCCCAACCAAAAGACAAAGACTGGCTGAATGGATACAAAAACAAGACCCCTATATATGTTGTATACAAGAGACCCACCTCGGAACAAGGGACACATACAGACTGAAAGTGAAGGGCTGGAAAAAGATCTTCCATGCAAATAGAGACCAAAAGAAAGCAGGAGTAGCAATACTCATATCAGATAAAATAGACTTTGAAATAAAGGTTGAGAAAAGAGACAAAGAAGGAGATTACATAATGATCAAAGGATCAATCCAAGAAGAAGACATAACAATTATAAATATATATATGCTTCCAACATAGGAGCACCGCAATATGTAAGGCAAATGCTAACAGGTATGAAAGGGGAAAATAACAATAGCACAATAATTGTGGGAGACTTTCCCACTCACAGATACGGATAGTTCAACTAAACAGAAAATTAACAAGGAAACACAAACTTTAAATGATACAATAGACCAGTTAAACCTAATTGATATCTATAAGACATTTCACCCAAAAACACTGAATTTCACCTTTTTCTCAAAAACACATGGAATGTTCTCCAAAATAGATCACATCCTGGGTCATAAATATAGCCTTGGTAAACTAAAAAATTTGAAATCATTCCAAGCATCTTTTCTTACCATAATACAGTAAGATTAGATGTAAGTTATAGGAGAAAAACTATTAAAAATTCCAATGAATGGAGGCTGGACAACACACGTCTGAACAACCAACAAATCACAGAACAACAAAGAACCAACAAATCAAAAAAGAAATAAAAATATGCATAGAAATGAATGAAAATAAAAACACAACAACCCAAAACCTATGGGACACTGTAAAAGCAGTGCTAAGGGAAAGTTTGATAGCAGCACAAGGTTACCTGCAGAAACAAGAAAAAAGTCAAATAAATAACCTAACTTAACTCCTAAAGCAACTAGAAATGGAAGAAATTAAGAACTCCAGGGTTAGTAGAAGGAAAGAAATCTTAAAAATAAGAGCAGGAATAAATGCAAAAGAAACAAAAGAGATCATAGCAAAAACCAAAAAAGCTAAAAGCTCATTCTTTAAGAAGAAAAATAAAATTGACAACCATTAGCCAGACTCATCAAGAAACAAAAGGAGAAGAATCAAATCAACAAAATTCAAAATATAAATGTAGAAATCATAACATCCATCACAGCAATACAAAGAATCAACATAGATCAGCACTATATGCCAATAAAATAGACAACTTGGAAGAAATGGACCAATTCTTAGAAAAGTATAACTTTCCAAAACTAAACCAGGGAAAAATAGAAAATATTAACAGAACCATCACAACTACAGAAATCAAAACTGTAATTAGAAATCTTCCAGCAAACAAAAGCCCAGGTCCAGATGGCTTCACAGCTGAATTCTACCAAAAATTTAGAGAAGACCTACCTAACAGCTATCCTACTCAAAATCTTCCAGAAAATTGTGAGGAAGATAAACTTCCAAACTCATTTTTAGGAGGACATCATCACCCTAATATCAAAACCAGAAAATGATGCCACATAATAAAGAAAACTACAGGCCAATATCACTGATAAACATAAATGCAAAAATCCTTAACAAAATACTAGCAAACAGAATCCAACAAAATATTAAGAAGACCATACATCATCACCAAGTGGGCTTTATCCCAGGGATGCAAGTATTCTTCAATATCCACAAATCAATAAATCTAATACACCACATTAACAAATTGAAAGATAAAAAACATACGATTATTTCAAAAGATGCAGCAAAAGCCTTAGACAAAATTCAGCAGCCATTTATGATAAAAACCCTCCAGAAAGCAGGTATAGAAGGAACATACCTCAACATAATAAAAGCTATATATGGCAAACCCACAGAAAACATTATCCTCAACGGTGAAAAACTGAAAGCATTTCCCCTAAAGTCAGGAACAAGACAAGGGTGTCCACTCTCACCACTACTATTCAACATAGCTTTGGAAGCTTTGGACAAAGCAATCAGAGGAGAAAAATAAATAAAAGGAATCCAGATGGGAAAAGAAGAACTAAAACTCACTGTTTGCAGATGACATGATCCTCTACAAAGAAAACCCTAAAGACTCCACCAGAAAATTACTAGAGCTAATCAATGAATATAGTAAAGTTGCAGGATATAAAATTAACACACAGAAATCCCTTGAATTCCTATACACTAACAATGAGAAAACAGAGAAATTAAGTGAACAATTCCATTCATCATTGCAACGAAAAGAATAAAATACTTAGGAATAAGTTTAACTAAAAAACAAAAGACCTATATGTACAAAACTATAAAACACTGATGAAAGAATCAAATAGGACATAATTAGATGGAGAAATATACCATGTTCATGGATTGGAAGAATCAATACAATGAAAATGAGTATACCACCAAAGCAATCTATAGATTTAATGCAATCCCTATCAAGCTCCCAACGGTGTTTTTCACAGAACTAGAACAAATAATTTCACAATTTGTATGGAAATACAAAAAACCTTGAATGGCCAAAGCAATCTTGGGAAAGAAGAATGGAACTGGAGGAATCAACCTGCCTGACTTCAGGCACTACTACAAAGCTACAGTCATCAAGAGAGTATGATACTGGCACAAAAACAGAAATATAGATAAATGGAACAAAATAGAAAGCCCAGAAATAAATCCACGCACCTATGGACACCTTATCTTTGAAAAGGAAGCAAGAATATTCACTGTAGATAAAACAATCTCTTTAACAAGTGGTGCTGGGGAAAACTGGTCAACCACTTGTAAAAGAATGAAACTAGAACACTTTCTAACACCACACATAAAAATTAAGCTCAAAATGGATTAAAGATCTCAACGTAAACCAAAAACTATAAAACTCCTAGAGGAAATCATAGACAAAACACTCTCTGACATAAACAAAGGCAGGATCCTCTATGACCCACCTCCCAGAGTATTGGAAATAGAAGCAAAAACAAACAAACGGGACATAATGAAACTTAAAATCTTTTGCACAATGAAGGAAACTATAAGTAAGGTGAAAAGACAGCCATCAGAATGGGAGAAAATAATAGCAAACAAAGAAGCTGACAAAGAATTAATTTAAAAAATATACAAGCAACTCCTACAGTGGAAGGGAGAAATAGATTTATGGGACTAGATCTGATAGACAGATTGCCTGATGAACTATGGACGGAGGTTCGTGACATTGTACAGGAGACACGGATCAAGAACATCCCCAAGAAAAAGAAATGCAAAAAAGCAAGAAGGCTGTCTGAGGAGGGCTTACAAATAGCTGTAAAAAAAAGGGAAGTGAAAAGCAAAGGAGAAAAGGAGAGATATACGCATTTGAATGCAGAGTTCCAAAGAATAACAAGGAGAGATATAAAGCCTTCCTCAGCAATCAATGCAAAAAAGTACAGGAAAACAATAGAATGGGAAAAGCTAGAGATATAGTCAAGAAAATTAGAGATACCAACGGAATATTTGATGCAAACATGGGCTCAATAAAGGACAGAAAAATAGGGACCTAACAGAAGCAGAAGATATTAAGAAGAGGTGGCAAGAATACACAGAAGAACTGTACAAAAAAGATCTTCACGACCAAGATAATCACCATGGTGTGATCAATCATCTAGAGCCAGACATCCTGGAATGTGAAGTCATGTGGGCCTTAGAAAGCATCACTACGAACAAAGCTAGTGGAGGTGATGGAATTTCATTTGAGCTATTTCAAATCCTGAACGATGATGCTATGATACTGCTGCACTCAATATGCCAGCACATTTGGAAAACTCATCAGTGGCCACAGGACTGGAAAAGATCAGTTTTCATTCCAATTCCAAACAAAGGCAATGCCAAGGATTGCTCAAACTACCGCACAATTGCACTCATCTCACACACTAGTAAATTAATACTTAAAATTCTCCCAGCTAGGCTTCAGCAATACGTGAACCGTTACTTTCCAGATGTTTAAGCTGGTTTTAGAAAAGGCAGAGGTACCAGAGATCAAATTGCCAACATCCACTGGATCATGGAAAAATCAAGCGAGTTCCAGAAATATATCTATTTCTGCTTTATTGACTATGTCAAAGTCTTTGACTGTATGGATCACAAAAAATTATGGAAAGTTCTTCAAGAGATGGGAATACCAGACCACCTGACCTGCCTCTTGAGAAACCTGTATGCAGGTCAGGAAGCAACAGTTAGAACTGGACATGGAACAGCAGACTGGTTCCAAATAGGAAGAGGAGTATATCAAGGCTGTATATTGTCATTCTGCTTATTTAAATTACATGTAGAGTACACCATGTGAAACGCTGAGCTTGAGGAAGCACAAGCTAGAATAAAGATTGTTGGGAGAAATATCAATAAACACAGATATGCAGATGACACCACCCTTATGGCAGAAAGTGAAGAGGGACTAAAGAGCCACTTGAGGAAAGTGAAACAGGAGGGTGAAAAGTTGGCTTAAAGCTCAGCATTCATAAAACTAAGATCATGGCATCCAGTCCCATCACTTCATGGCAAATAAATGGGTAAACAGTGGAAACAGTGTCAGACTTTATTTTTCTGGGCTCCAAAATCACTGCAGACCGTGATTGCAGCCATGAAATTAAGACGCTTACTCTTACTCCTTGGAAGAAAAGTTATGACCAACCAAGACACCATATTGAAAAGCAACCACATTACTTTCTTAACAAAGGTTAGTCTAGTCAAGGCTATGGTTTTTCCATTGGTCATGTATGGATGTGCGAGTTGGACTATAAAGAAACCTGATCGCCGAAGAATTGATGCTTTTAAACTGTGGTGCTGGAGAAGACTCTTGAGAGTCCTTTGGACTCCAAGGAGATCCAACCAGTCCATTATAAACAAGATCAATCCTGGGTGTTCATTGCTAAGACTGAGGTTGAAGCTGAAACTCCAATACTTTGGCCACCTGATGTGAAGATTTGACTCATTGGAAAAGACCCCGATGCTGGGAAAGATTGAGGGCAGGAGGAGAAGGGGATGACACAGCATGAGATGGTTAGATGGTGTCACCGACTCAATGGACATGGGTTTGGGTGGATTCCAGAAGTTGGTGATGGACAAGGAGGCCTGGTGTGCTGCGGTTCATGGGGACACAAAGAGTCGGACACAACTGAGCTACTGAACTGAACCTGCAGCTTAATTCCAGAAAAATAAATGCCCTAATCGAAAATTGGGCCAAAGATCTAAACAGACATTTCTCCAAAGAAGACATACAGATAGCTAACAAACACAGGAAAGGATGCTCAGCATCACTCATTATCAGAGAAAAGCAAATCAAAACCACAAGTTTGTACCACTTCACACTGGTCAGAATGGCTGCTATCCAAATTCTACAAACAATAATTGCTGGAGAGGGTGTGGAGAAAAGGGAACCCTCTTACACTGTTGTTGGGAATAAAAACTAGAACAGCCACTATGGAGAACAGTGTGGAGATTCCTTAAAAACAGGAATTAGAAATGCCATATGACCCAACAATCCCCCTGCTGGGCATACACACCAAGGAAACCAGAACTGAAAGAGACACGTGTACCCCAATGTTCATTGCAATACTGTTTATAATAGCCAGGACATGGAAGCGACCTAGATGTCCATCAGCAGACGAATGGATAAGAAAGCTGTGGTAGATATACACTATTGAATATTCAGTTCAGTTCAGTCGCTCAGTCGTGTCCAACTCTTTGCGACACCATGAATCACAGCACGCCAGGCCTCCCTGTCCATCACCAACTCCGGGAGTTCACTCAAACTCAAGTCCATCGAGTCGGTGATGCCATCCAGCCATCTCATTCTCTGTTGTCCCTGTCTCCTCCCACCCCCAATCCCTCCTAGCATCAGACTCTTTTCCAGTGAGTCAACTCATCACATGAGGTGGCCAAAGTATTGGAGTTTCAGCTTTAGCATCAGTCCTTCCAGTGAACACCCAGGATTGATCTCCTTTAGAATGGACTGGTTGGATCTCCTTGCAGTCCAAGGGACTCTCAAGAGTCTTCTCCAGAACCACAGTTCAAAAGCATCAATTCTTCGGCGATCAGCTACTCAACCATTAAAATGAACACATTTGAATAATTTCTAATGAGGTGTATGTAACTGGAGCCTATTAGACAGTGAAGTAAGCTGGAAAGAAAGACACCAATACAGTATATTAATGCATATAAACAGAATTTAGAAAGATGGTAATGATAACCGTATATGAGAGACAGCAAAAGAGACACAGATGTATAGAATAGTCTTTTGGACTCTGTGGGAGAAGGCAAGGGTGGGATGATTTGAGAGAATAGCATTGAATCATGTGTACTATAATATGTGAAACAGATTGCCAGTCTAGATTCAATGCATGAGACAGGGCACTCAGGGCTAGTGCACTGGGATGACCCTGAAGGATGGGTTGGAGACAGAGGTGGAAGTGGGGTCTGGATGGGGAACACATGTACATCCGTGGCTGATTCATATCAATGTATGGCAAAACCACTACAGTATTATAATTAGCTTCCAATTAAAATAAATAAATTAAAAGAAAATATTTCAGAAGAAAAAAAATAACAAAATAAATTCTTCTAAAACTGAGTCTACATTAAAATTACCAAGCAGATTTAATTATTTATGAGGTTAATATAACCAAATGTGAATTATATAGTACTTGTATTCATTAAATTCCTAGAAAATTACTTCTATTTTCAACAAATTCTGAAGCTGAGTCAGTAGCTTTTTTTCTTCCTAAATTCTTGTAAATGTTAATAATTTACAAGGTTCTCAGTGTCAGATCTTACAAGCTTAACATTCTAGCACACAAGTTCATAGAAATTAATGTTGAACAAAAAGAAAGACCAGATGAATGTTGCACTTCAATTATTTGTGGCATCATAATCTTGTGACATGCAGGATGACCCATGTAAAAGAGAGGAATGATGGCACTAGCCATGAAAGCTAATTAAATAATGAGTAAAATCTGACAAATATGATCTCATTAATACAAAAACATGCAAGATAAAACATCCTGTATAGTAATCAACAACATCAGTGTCTGATTGGACAATATTTAGCAATTTATATCTTATAAATAATTCTAATGAAACTCCACAGTCCATGGAATTTTCCAGGCAAGAATGATGGAGTAGCTAGCTATTCCCTTCTCTAGGGGATCTTCGGTCTCCCCGCATTACAGTCAGTTTCTTTAGCATCTGAGCCTAGAGAGAAGCCCTATAAATAATTTTAATGAAGCTTAAGGCTATTATGTCTTGTACCCTATCTGTCAAACTAAAGCCTCTCTTTTGCACCCTGAGCCTTCTGTTTAATTTTAATGAGCTTTCTCAGAGTAAATTTAGGATAAATATATTCTAATAATTGTATAACTTCAAAATAAATTAATGCAGATTCATATGAAAGAGATTAATTCCAGAATAGTGTCTGTGATCTCTCTTATAATCAATGCCCAAAACTATACCATGTTTTTTCTTTGACCAAGTGAATTTTTATCGGAAAAGTTTACAACCAGTTCATGATTTATATTGAACAAGGGTATCTATTATTATAATATGTAAATATCAACTATAAAACCCCAAATTACATATTTATCAACTATTAATCTCTCTCTCTTATCTATGTTTACTTTTGTCTGTAGTAATACTACCTTCTGAAAAGGCAAACAAATATTTTCAAGTCCTTCTCCATATAATATGGCCTCAGAAAACACACCAAAAGATTTGCCTTGTCACTCTAATTATCTTATATTAAAATAAAACAAAAAGTAAATAAAATTTGAAAATCCTTAATTGGGAGAGATTTCAAATATAAAGTGTTTATGCATTCTAACCATTGATTTATAAGTTTGTCAAATTCTCATCACTTCAGTATATATTTATTTAGTATCTGCTTGACTTCCCTGGTGGTTCAGACAGTAAAGTGTTTGCCTACAATGCGGGAGACCTGGGTTCAATCCCTGGGTCGGGAAGATTTCCTGGAGAAGGAAATGGTAACCCACTCCAGTATTCATGCCTGGAAAATCCCATGGACCGAGAAGCCTGGTAGGCTACAGGCTATGAGGTTGCGAAGAGTCGGACAGGACTGAGCGACTTCATTTTCACTTTCACTTTGTTTTATACAGTAGCTTAGCTTAGAACATACAGATATCTCACTAACTTAAAGGTAAATTCATAATAAAATATCATATCTAAGTCAAAATAATTTTACTTTTTACATTCAGTTCAGTTCAGTTCATTCACTCAGTCGTGTCTGACTCTTTGCGACCCCATGAATCACAGCATGCCAGGCCTCCCTGTCCGTCACCAACTCCCGGAGTTCACTCAAATTCATGTCCATCGAGTCGGTGATGCCATCTAGCCATCTCATTCTTAGTCGTCCCCTTCCCCCCTGCCCTCAATCTTTCCCAGCATCAGGGTCTTTTCCAATGAGTC
The DNA here is from genome assembly GCF_049115385.1 of Moschus berezovskii. Lineage (NCBI taxonomy): Eukaryota > Metazoa > Chordata > Mammalia > Artiodactyla > Moschidae > Moschus > Moschus berezovskii. The sequence continues at coordinate 83,528,239 of NC_142488.1, read as the reverse complement.
AGCTCTTCATATCAGGTGGCCGAAGTATTGGAGTTTCAGCTTCAACATCAGTCCTACCAATCAACACCCAGGACTGATCTTCTTTAGGATGGACTGGTTGGATCTCCTTGCAGTCCAAAGGACTCTCAAGAGTCTTCTCCAACACCACAGTTCAAAAGCATCAATTCTTCAGCACTCAGCTTTCTTTATAGTCCAACTCTCACATCCGTACATGACCACTGGATAAACCATAGCCTTGACTAGATGGATCTTTGTTGACAAAGTAATGTGTCTGCTTTTCAACCTAGACCAACCTGTCTAGGTTGGTCATAACTTTCCTTCCAAGGAGTAAGCATCTTTTAATTTCCTGGCTGCAATGACCATGTGCAGTGATTTTGGAGCCCAGAAAAATAAAGTCAGTCACTGTTTTCACTGTTTCCCCATCTATTTGCCATGAAGTGATGGGACTGGATGCCATGATCTTAGTTTTCTGAATGCTGAGCTTTTGGCCAACTTTTTCACTCTCCTCTTTCACTTTCATCAAGAGGCTCTTTAGTTCTTCACTTTCTGACATAAGGGTGGTGTCTCTGCATATCATCATCAAAATCAATATCCCACCTAGAATTAAAAACCTATCAAATAGCTGACAGGCTTGGTCCTTCATCCCTTTGAATCCAAGGTATTTTTAAAAAGTCTTCTTGCAAAAAATGCTACTCTACTCTACTTTGCTTTAATGTTAATATTAAAAATGCAATTTAAATGTACTCTGTTAAAAAGAGAATAAAAATAAATAATTACAAATAATTCTACATCAGAAACTTCATTTGTCAGCTATTAAAATGATGAATAAGACTCCTAAAATAACCAAAATATTTAATTGTTATTTTATTTCCTAACTTTGTTATTTGATGTTATTTGAGTATGATAGACTTACAATGTATTAACTAAAATTAACAAGTTTATAGGTTTTTTAAATAAGTTTCAAGAAATACAGTTATGTGGCGTATGGTTACACAAGCTTATTCAACATTCACATTAATTAACTTGTGCTAATTTAAACATTATATAAGTACAACTAGGAAAAAAAAAACCACACTTACAAAGACTTAACACATAATAGCTGGTAAATTTTTTAATTTCCCTATATACTTTACCAAAGTTTTCATAGGAGTTGTAAAATTTTGTTTTACAGGTACCCTGAGTATGAACTGACTGAACTGAACTGAGTATAATCAGATTCCTTTCATCAGTTGCTTCTAAGAGACTGGGTCAAGATCTAGGGGCTCAAAGGAAGAACTTTTCCAGAGATGGTCTGAGAAGGAGCCTGACAAGAGTTTTCTGTCAACTTACACATTACAGGATATTACAGGACATTACAGGTCAACACTTACACACCTCGCTTGTGTAAATCATCTACACCAGACAGTTCAACGTCTGAAAATCAAGTGAATATAATAATGCCACCAGCTGAGATGATTGTAAAGATCCTTTTGAAAGATTTCTTTAGCATCCGAATTTATATAAAATTGCCCTGGTCAGACAGAATTCATCTCATCTTGGAGAAGAAATATTCCAAGTCTGTGAACTGTGCCACTGGAAAGTGATAAGCTCCTCCCTGTACTGAACTGGTTCTTTAGAACTAAGACTGCCCTTAGAAGTGACAGAAAAAGAGACATGAGTTCGCAACAAATTCCATTGAGGATAGCGGAACTCTTTCCAGTGTGGGATTGACTAGTATACTGTTGCTAAAATTAATTCCAAGATTAATAATACCCTACCTAATTCATTCTCTTTACTATTCCCGTTTAATGTCAATAGCTTTATTTACCATTTAATGTACTGAGAGTTTACAAAGTTAAAATTGCTAACTAGGACATTATTATTTTGTGGATAAGTTGTTCTTCCATTGCTATTACTCTATTTTCCTGAATATAGAGGCTGCAAACTAGGGGATAAGTAAGCACAAAGCATATTTTCTCAGACTTAAATCTTAAATCTAAAATTACTTTTGTAATTAGGACTGCTGTTTCTTGTTAACTGATTCTACAATCTTGCCACAAAGATGCCTTTGGACAAGTGGTGTTGCTCTGATTGTAAAGAGCCATGTGTCCCTACTCTGGCTCTAGGTCACTGGTTACTCCAGATTAGACTTGTTCAAAATGATTATTCAGAAGCTGACCTAGATTGAATATTTACAGCTAGTTTTTGCCATCAGTGTCACCACTCAGCTACAGGATTTAGCCTCCTTTTCCCATTGAGTGGGCTCCCTCAAATTTTACCAGGTGGACACATGAGAAGGTCTTTCACCCCATCCACCAAGGCCCTTCACTGGTTAGGAAAAATATATTTCAATCCAAACCAGTTACATTTAATGCTGCATTACATTTTATTTTGTCCAGGACCAGTAAAGCCTTAGATCAGAGGCTTGGTGGTTATATTAAAACGGCATCTGAAAGAGAAATAACTGTAACTACTTCAGTTGCTTTATTGGATGACTCTGTTCTTGAGGGTTCTACCATGGAGGACACAGACTTAGTGCCATCAAATGATAATTTTATTTATGAGGAATCTTTCATGGAGAACCCAGATTACTTTTAGTAATCTTTCATGGAGAACCCAGATTACTTTTTACTCTCTTATTCTGTTATTCAGTTTGTTCCAGCTAAGATTATGACCTCTTTCTATAGTCATAAGTCTAATGTTAGGTTTCTAAATACTGAGTTAAAAATGCAATCCTAGTATAGTCCCTAGAACTCTATTTAAAAGGTACAATCACCGTGCTGTCTTAAATAACTGTAAGAACTTATGATGTAAAAGTGAAAAGGACTATGCTTTTGCCAACTGCTTTAATGTTGTTCTTAGAGCTTTCCAAACTACTTATATAGTTTTCTCTAAGTTATTTTAGGTCCTAATAGATGGTATGTGTACATCACCTTTACATATATTTGTTTTTGTTGTTCAGTTGTGCTAAGTCGTGTCTGACACTTTACAACCCTATGGACTGCAGCATATACATATATATATATATTTAATCTACACTCTTTTAGATTTTTTTCCCATATAGGCCATTACAGAGTATTGAGTTTAATTTCCTGTGTTATACATCATATTTTTATTATTTATTATGTATATATTAGTGTGTGTCTGAAACTCCAATACTTTGGCCACCTGATACAAAGAGCTGACTCATTGGAAAAGACCCTGATGATGGGAAAGATTGAGGGCAGGAGGAGAAGGGGATGACAGAGGGTAAGATGGTTGGATGGTATCGCTGACACAATGGACATGAGTTTGGGTGGACTCTGGGAGTTGGTGATGGATAGGGAGGCCTGGTGTGCTGCGGTTCATGGGTTCGCAAAGAGTCGGACACGACTGAGTGACTGAACTGAACTGAGTGTGTGTATGAAAAGAATAATATTTCTGATTCTTACAAAAATGTAGAGGTTTGTTTGGTGTTCTTTGTTTTCTTTCACCTACTGTTTGGAGAAAAATATACTTCCCCCATTTGTATCTCAGTGTATTTACCCTCAGTAATTCAACTGTTTAGATACAATTTTCCAGAAAGATTTTCAGAATTTTATTTTAACCTCATGGGAGAAGTTTCTTATAATGATCTAAAGCATCAAGATGTTCTATAAGAAAGAGCCTAATGAGATGTACTAATCGTTGTCTCATCACATTGATTCAAAGCTTTCTACATTATTGTTATCAAAGTTAATCTTGCCTATAAAATAAATGCTTGCTTATAGATGAATTACCAGTGGAGAGTGATTACTAATTTCATTTTTCATGGAAAATATTCATTGCCATTAAGATCTTGAGATTCATTCTTTTGCCTCTCATTTAGTGTAAATGAAGAAGATGCATAATATTCCTTTTTTCCATTTATTCATTCACTCGACAAATACGTGAGTTCCTACTGTTTATCTTACTCTAGGCAAGCTAGAGATACAGCGTCAAGAAAATCATGCACATCTCCTGCCCTCATAGTATTTAAAAATGTAGTGGTGGAGACCAAAAAATCAGCTAATGGCATAAATTAAAGCAAAGTTACAACTCAGATAAAATCTTTAAAGAGTTTCATAGACCTCTGAGAGCAGTTAATGGTGGATTTGGCCCAGGAAATGATACTGAAATGACAGGAATTAAGTGAACAAGTGAGGGAAGAACATTCTATATAGAGGTCAAGTGCATAGTTCCATTAGACAAAATAGAAAAAAAAGATTATGAGAAGGTGAGACAGGGTCATTGTGGTTTGAGCATGGTATAGTGTGTTGCTGGCTAGTAGGTAGAAAGCAAAAACATTTAGGGATTTTATAACTAAGTGCAACAGTTCTCTTTTGAATCTAAGAGGAAAGGGAAGCAAAGAATCATCCATAGACCATTCTCCTGAGTTTCATGACTGACATACTTCCACATCGAAATGGCAATACTCCTCTAAAACTTATCAGGGAAACCTCTGGGAAATCGAGTAAGCTTACCAGCTTGAAAATGACAATGGCAAACAATAGCATGGAACTTGCTGTCGAGGTACTCTTCTAAATGTTTCATATACATTAATGTAATCTTCTCAATAATGCCCTCATGTAGGTCCTACAATCATTACCATTTCACAGATGAAGAGACAAAAGCACAGACACATTTAGTAAATTGTCTCAGTTCACAATTGAGTTCTCAATCAAATCCCTGTGATTAGTTGAAACAGAGACTACATGAAAAATAACACTTCATGGGCACATTTAAAAATAAGTTAAAAGCCAGAGTAGCAAACAGATGAAACAAATACATTTCAACCTTCAGAAAATTAATTGCTTGAGATAAGATTAAGTTGTACTGAGAATTTAATAAGTTCTGAAAATGTATTAATATGTAGTATTATCATCAAGTCTCTAATATAGTGGATATGCACAGAACCTTGTTGATAATGCTTTGCTATGTTAAATGTAGTTTCAGTTTTTTGCAGATATTTTTGAAAAACAGTTATATAGGTTATTGTAACTGTCTTTCCATTATCATGTTATCTGTATATTATAATTAAAAGAATTCATATTTTCAGAACACCAGAATGATTAGAAAGTAGAACCTAGAAATCTGTTTATCACAATTATGACAATATATTTGCAATTGGGTTTTAACCTGTAGGATTGTTTTACATGCTCACTTTTTAAGACAGAAGGTTTTTTTTACTTGGGCATTTTAAAATATAAATTATTCTATTTTAGATAACTTTTAGTGGCAGTATAGCAAAGAGATCTAGATAACATGTTGATTAGTTTATAGAACAGACACATACCAACAAAAATAAACTCTGGCACCTGATTATTTGGGACTGTATGGTGGGAGATTTCTTGACTGTATTATTTTTCTTTCACCAACCAAAGGTCTCATTTGGAAAGAAATTTCATGCCATCTACTGATAACCAGTTACCTTAGTGAAATGGAAAAAAGGATGACCTGCTTTCACCTGGTAAGCTTGCAAATGCTGTATCAACATTGGGTGGGGGGTAAAGTATGAAACATTATGACATGAGTTTGGGCAGGCTCCAGGAGTTGGTGATAGACAGGGAAGCCAGGCATGCTGCAGTTCATGGGGTATCAAAGAGTGGGACACAACGGTGAACTGAACTGAACCGATGAAACGTTATATTTATATTGCTTTGTTCTGTCTCTTCTCTGTCTCCCTATCTCTGCAGTTGTTCTACACAGTGTTAAATTATGTGTAACTATATTTTAATGTTGCAACACACTGGATCAATGATCAATCAGACATTATGAACTGATACCTGGTATGTTGTGTTTAAATATATCAGTTCCTAGAGATCTATACTCTATTTGATGCAAAATCTGTTTGAACAACTTACTAGTGAGTATTCATGAAAATGTTTTCACAGTAAAATGTATAGTTCACACTGCTAGATAACAATCTGTCCCTATGGATTATCCAAGAGTATTTGGAAATGGAGACCCAACATAAAGGAGTCATGCATCTTGTAAGGTACTAAATGCCAGCTATGCTTTCTCTGCTACATCATGATGGAGAGAGTGTAGCCTAATATCTATACCCAGTCATCTTTCAAGTGTCTCATCTCTCAGCCACATGCTTGAGTCCTCCACAAACTCTTGTTCACAGCATCACATCCTGGGTTCTGGCAGCCAGCACCAGTCCAGATCAGCAAAGGAAACAGAGTCAGAAACCATATTCATTTCTTCCATCCAACTTCCACTTTCACTAAATTGAAGCCTGTGACGCCTGTCCTACTAAGTACCCACTTACCTGCTTCTGGGTCTTGGTCTAATTCCCTCTGTTCCCATGCCATTCCCAGGGCTTGGGATATATTTAGTAGAAGCAAATTTAGAGGCAACTCTGGGTGGGGTGAATTAGTCCTAACCCACTAACTGTGTTCAACAGTGCCAACCTTCCCACAAGTGATAATGGAATCGAAGAAGTCATGAAAGTGGGGCAGAGTTAGAAAAGATGGATAGCAAACCCGTTGCCAATTTTTTTTTCTCTAAATTATCTTCCTCCAGTTACTCTCCCTATATTCTAGAACATTAAAATCCTGTTTCATTAAATCCATGAATATTGGAAGACAGGGATTCAACTAGAATCTTTTGTAAAGATAATGTAACATAAGGTGAAAATTATATTAGGTCACATGAACTTGATAAAATTTTGAAATATGTCAGTTATATAATTCTCTCCAAAGGGAGATTTTAGACAAGGACTATAGACATTCCTTTTTATATTTCCCTTTGTTGTTTCTCTTGTTTTTATCTCCTGTAAAATAGTATTCATTTCTTAGATAAATTAAGCACAATGTGCTAGTCAATGACCAAAAACTCATCAAAAAAACATCCATAAGAATGAAACTAGGACATTTGCTCTGATTTAAGAAAAAGAAGTAGTTTGAAATATAACCCTGAATAAAAATCAGTAAAAGGACTTAAAAAACATTCATAGTACCAATGTATGTCTATGTTTTATTTTTAATATATAACTGCGGTTGTTGAAAAATTGTGAGTATAAGATCAAAGACAAATTGTTTACATTCTCTTCCTCTAATAATGTGGTGTGGTGATCACTTGACAGTGCACATGTAGTAATGAACAAATGAATATTAATTGATCAACTACTGTGTGCCCAGCACTATTGGTACATTTATGAAACTTATGCTTTGAGCTGGTCTGGTCCCGCCCGAAGTGCGGAGAAGCTAGGGGACCGCAACAGCGAGGGGCTGTGGCGGCCGGGGGGCACGCTCCTCCACACTTCGCGGGGCCTGCCGAATGTAGCCTCCAGCGCCGCTACAAATGCTTCGGTGAAATATACCTGTTTGAGCCATTTGCTTTGAGTTGGAATACTTGAATAGCGTATTTCGTTTCACTTAATGTATGTAGTGACATGAAAATTCAGAGTTCTGTAACATAAATGTGATTGTTACCTGTTCAGTTGACTAAATGAGCAATAATTGCTGTTATACTACTTCAGGGTATTAAAAACTGCTGCTGAAACCTTTGTATTCAGGAAGAGATGTTTATGTAATGAGCATTTACAGTATACTCGTTAATGGGTTAAAAAAAAAATTCACACTAAAAGGTGAGATTGGCTTTAGTATAGGAGGCTGCAGAATCAGAGATGCTGTCATGTTATTTCTCATGGGGTCGGGAGAGACTTTAAGTAACTGGCAAAGCAAAACAGTTTATAGTTAATTTTTTTTTGGAGCTGTAGCTAGGGGGACGGAGAAGGCAATGGCAAGCCACTCCAGTACTATTGCCTAGAAAATCCCATGGATGGAGGAGCCTGGTTGGCTGTAGTCTGTGGGGTCGCTAAGGGTCGGACACGACTGAGCGACTTCACTTTCACTTTTCACTTTCACACATTGGAGAAGGAAATGGCAACCCACTCCAGTGTTCTTGCCTGGAGAATCCCAGGGATGGGGGAGCCTGGTGGGCTTCCGTCTATCGGGTCACACAGAGTCGGACACGACTGAAGTGACTTAGCAGCAGCAGCAGCTAGGGGGAGGTGGGAGGTTGGCTAGGAGATAAAATAATCCTGGGTTCCTGTATTACTAAATAGCGTTACCTAAAAGATTTAAACCACAATGTATCTTTAGCTTTTTTGATGGGGGGCAGGGAATCCACCTCTATTTGAATCTGTATGTTAATTATTAAGATATTGGAACTTTCTGCTTTTGGAAATAGTATTAGAAACTATTAAAATGACAGTAATTTCTGTTTGCTTAATGATTTTCTAAATTCATTTAAAGAAGCACTTCCTTTATGAATAATGATGTGCCTAGTTACTCTAGGTGATTTAAAAGAAGTAAAACAGGTGTGAGCTTTGAGTCATGCAGTGTTGAGTGCTAAATCTTGCTGTGTTGTTTATTTACTGGGAGAACATTGCCAATATATTATTTAGCTTCTCTGAACCTCAATTTTCTTTTCAGTAAAACGAGTCTAATCACACATTCTTCATAATTCTTTAAGTTACGGGAACATCCTTAGCCTTGTATCTAGCGTATAGTACATGCTCTATTAATGATGGCTCTTACAAGCTTACGTGTACATTCTGTTAACACATTTAAATGCAAAGGGAGTTCTGAATTGAGGAAAAGTCAGTTTGGGAAGGCGGAAAAGGCAATGGCAAGCCACTCCAGTACTCTTGCCTGGAAAATCCCATGGATGGAGGAGCCTGGTAAGCTGCAGTCCGTGGAGCCGCTACAAGTCGGACATGACTGAACGACTTCACTTTCACTTTTTACTTTCACACATTGGAGAAGGAAATGGCAACCCACTCCAGTGTTCTTGCCTGGAGAATCCCAGGGATGGGGGAGCCTGGTGGGCTTCCATCTATGGGGTCACACAGAGTTGGACACGACTGAAGTGACTTAGCAGCAGCAGCATGCTTTGAGCAAAGAGATAATACATACAATAGGTAATAATTAAAGTAAATAATTTAAATAATTAAAGTAATTAAAACTAATTTGATACACTATCTATTAGGAATCAGATACACACTATTAGGAATCAGAGATTCCTAATTATAAAGTGATCTTTTTAGGAAGTTTGAGTAAATTTGCAGGAAATTGCTTTGAGATTCAGGGTATTGTTAGGTCAGTGGACATGGCTGCTCAGGATGCTATGAAATTTGTACACTATACTGAATAACTTTTTATAGGTGAAGAGAAAGACACGCTCTGGAAAATCTATGGCCAAGTATATTTGGAATTGATGGGCAGTCACAAAACAAAGTTGCATAGTGAAAATAGCGTTGGACCAAGAACTTGAAATTCTGGGTTCTAGTGTTTTCTCTTTTACTAAATAATGTGGGACTCTTCATAAATTAATTTTTCTGTGATTCCAAGAAGGTATCTGGTATCTGATTATTTTGATAGTTTCTTATATAATGAAGCATTCTAGAGAGAGCAGTGTGGTTACCAAGCTGGCTTGAAAATGGCTTGAGAATCCAGGAAAAGGAGATTGGCTTGGGGCTTTTTATGTGATTAGAGGTTGAGATCAGGGTTAGGGTTCTTACAAGCAGTTCGGGGTTTGTGTGGTTTTAACTTCTTGCTGGCACCAAAAAGAAGAGAGCACTCCACTATGCTCCTCAGCTTGCTCAGATGTAGGACAGAAGGACAGATGTAGGAAAGAAGAATGGTGGGACTTGAAAGCTGTCAGAAGTGAAACATCAGAAATGATATCAACCTTTTTTATTACACAGAGGAATGTGTGCATGCTGAGTAATTTCAGTCGTGTCTGACTCTTTGTGACCCTGTTGTGAACCTGTAGCCCACCAGGCTCCTCTGTCCATGGGATTCTCCAGGCAAGAATACTGGAGTGGGTTGCCATGCCCTCCTCTGGTGTATCTTCCCTTCCCAGGGATCGAACCCATGTCTCTTATATCTCCTGCATTGGCAGTCAGGTTCTTTACCACTATCACCACCTGGGAAGCCCACACAGAGGAATGGTGCACCCTAATGTCATGCAACTTCAAAGGGCTGTATTTATCTTTTTAAAATGCTTTAACTTATTTTGTATAGTATTTTGTCTACATGTGGACTTTTTAGTCTCATTTCCTGATTTTATAGATGATGATAGTTAGTATTTAAGAGGTGAGTTTCTCATCTATAATCATAGCTAGTATTATAAATGTATCAAGCATTTGTTACAAATGCTCCTCAGGTCTGAAATTATTATGTTTGTATATGCAAATATTATATTTTCCAGAAAACAAACAAACAAATATATAATTCCTCATCCAAATACTTTAGTTATAGATAGATCTAGGCAACATGCTTTTCTACTTTTGCAGTTAATTTCACAGACCATTAATAAAATGCTATTGTATTCAAAGCACTTTGCTAGGTACCAAGGGAATACATTAATAAAAAGAGACTTCTAGGAGCTTATTATATAATACGTTGCTTGAATAATCATTTAGTGATGAATTTGCTTAGTATAGGATGCAAATATAGATAATCCAAGCCCACAGAAAAGATCCTATTATGTTAATTTGTCATAAATTTAGTTAAATTTAGTTTTTGATTCCACATTAATTGCTTGGAGTATATTGATTACAAGACCTATGCCCACAGTAAATTAGCAACCCAAATATTTTGAAGTTTGAGTGAAGCCACAGTTAATTATTATTAGCTATAGTTTATATTACAAATTATAATATAGTATTCAGTATAATGGGCTTCCCAGGTGGCTTAGACATTAAAGAAGGTGCCCGCAATGTGGGAGACCTGGGTTCAATCCCTGGATTGGGAATATCTCTATAGGAGGGCATGGCAACCCACTCCAGTATTCTTGCCTGGATAATCCCCATGGACAGAGGAACCTGGTGGGCTACAGTGCATGGGATTGCAAAGAGTAGAACACAACTGAACGACTTAGCACAGCATTGAGTATAATACAGTCTCAATTTGCATGTTTCAGGAGACTGATAGTATCTGATAAATCACTTTAATTAATGTCTGTATTTTTATGGTAAATGTTAATCCATATTTCCAAATGACATTTTGATGACAAAGGAAATGCAATAAAATTCTTATTTTTATCATTGCTATTTTATTCCATTTATTTACTTATTTATTTATTTCTGCCAGCATAAAATTTAGGACCAAAGTTAAAAATGTTCTTCATGATGTAATTTGTATTTGTTTGCCATTGGCAAATTAAAATAATAACACTGGTGTGGTGCTAAAGAAGTTTTCTGTAATAGACAATAGAGGAGTTGTTTTAGTAAAACAATTGAAACTATAAAAAAAAAAACTATACATAAGAAATGGAAAGTATCGTAATTGATGTTTATGTCAATCTCGTCTAGTCAATAAATATCTCAGAGTGAAGATCTTGCATGACAACCCTTACAGTATTTTAGTTTATATGAAATAGAATTGAACCAAAGTAGCATGAGGTTAAATTATGACTATTCACAAGGAAAGATATTAAAATAACATTATTATTTCAGGATTTAGGAAGTTCTTAAGGTAGAAACTTCCCATTCTTGGAAACTTCAATAATCAAAAGTAGAAACTAAAGTACATATAAATTTAAATACAGTAACAATACAAGGTAATACCACATTTTATCAAATCTAGAATTCCATCAATTATATGCTGCATTATATATTTACACAAAGAAATAAAAGGATTCAACTTCCTAAACTCTGATATAGCATCAATTTTAAGGAGTATCTTGATTTTGGGAATACTAAAATGTGAAAAAAAATCAAAGAAATATGGTTTATCCTGTAATTTTAGAACATTTTAAAATTTAATAACAACTATGTAATGTACCTCTGTACTCGATCCTCTACAAGTTTTGATGATTATAGTACCATAAGGATCTTATTAAAGTAAGTATTTCTTGAAAGTGTGTACAATACAACAATGTTCCAATGAAATTTTTAGCATAAACAAGAATGGGATTCATAATATGGCTTCATTGAATGTTGAAAATCTTGTTTTATCCCCCCTCTCATTTCCTTCAGTAGTTGTTTTTCATATCATGACTTCTGAATAGCTTGCTTGAATTTGCTTTAACTACTTGATTTAGAATTTGTATTTTCTATTATCTTACTATTTTTGGTATGAAATCATAGCACATGCTTTTTATGCCCCTAGGCTTTAGAAATACAGGGAGAAGCAAGAGGCACATAGGTTATGGCAAAAGTTCACTCATTATGAAGTGATAATTTTACAGGTTAAGATTAGGGTCTAAAGGGAAGAAAACATAATAGTAATGTCAATCAATGGCAAAACCAATACAATAATGTAAACTAATTAGCCTCCAATTAAAATAAATGCATTAAAAAATAATAGGTGAAGTCATGAAGTCGCTCAGTCATGTCCGACTCTTTGTGACCCCATGGACTGTAGCCTACCAGGCTTCTCCGTCCATGGGACTTTCCAGGCAAGAGTACTGGAGTGGGTTGCCATTTCCTTCTCCAAAAAAAAAAAAAAAATTATAAAAGGGAAATTCAAAAAACAAAAAAAGAAAGAAATGAAGAAAGTTACATCTTCTTTCCTCTCAAGAATTCTCAGACTGAATCTCAAAACTATGATACTTATTGAATGGAATGATCACTAAGGAGTATGGTTCCAGAAATACTATATGTCCCCTCCAAAACAACTAGGGTAGAAATTGCCTGTTTGCTGGCCCCAGGGCAATTCGGTTACAATCTATACTTAAATGATCTAGCTTTTAAAAGAAAATTAATTTGAGAACTAATTGGTTTTTAAATACTGATATTCACTGTACAACTTGTAGCTTTTCTAGAGGTAAACATTGAATTCCCTCTGGCCTAGAAAAAGAACAAACTCAAAAATAAGAGGTTTTCAGAAATACTTACCTCAACAGAAAATGCAAGAGGAAAATGTGACAGTTTCCATTTTATGTCTTTGGTGTAGGATATGTATAATTTTTCATAGCTTATCTTTCTTTCCTTTTCACAGAAATGTATTCTTATGTGACTTTTAGAAAGATAAAAAATTATGAGTATAGTCCACTTGAATATTAGAGGTGTTTATCACATATGCTATCATTTTTCTCTTTCCAATGTCAGCCCATATGCTATACTATCAGTGTCATTTTATGTTTTATTTTTCAACTGAGTTTACTATTGAGTTGAAGAGATATTACACAAAATGAACTGCAAAATGAATTGTGAGAGGTATAGATCTAGATCTCGCAGTTTGTGTAGGAAGCAATTTGAAATTAAAACCACTAGGGACTAGTAGATATTGAAAAATAACAGAAGAAGTGAAAGAATATAAAGGAAGGAAAATAAGTTTCTCCTTGCAACAATATAGGAATGCTTCTCTACTGTTCATTTACTGATGTTCCATACATCCCTGGTGGCTCAGGTGGTAAAGAATCCGCCTGCAATGCGGAAGACTCGGTTTTGACCTCTGAGTCAGAAAGATCCCCTGGAAAAAGGTATGGCAACCCACTCCAATATTCTTGCTTGGAGAATTCAATGAACACCTGGTGGGCTACAGTCCATGGGGTTCCAGAGTTGGACACAAAGACTAGCACTTTTATACTTAGAAATGTCTTTTTTTGAGGAAGTGAATCATGAAATTGCAAACATGAAACAATTGTCTCTTAATGAATTTTATTCCTTTGGAGTTTTACTGAAGTACAACTTCTATTTCTGCTGTCCCTAAAGCAACACAAAGTCTCTTGTTTTGTTAAGGACAGCTAAGCTGAGGGCATTTTCTTCTCTGAATTTCATTGGCTCTGTGATTTTTTTTTTTAAAGAAACATGCCAAAGTTATAAACAACATGGTCACAGGAGAATAATTAGATAAAACTGCACAGCTGAAAATAAATTAAAAAAAAATAAATTATGAAAACAGCATGATGCTAATACCCAGTACCTGTTTCTACACTCTGTGCCATGCCTAGAGGTGAAGACCAATCTCCTTTTCTGCCTGGTAGTTCCCCCTATTCAAACTGGGAAATGAGTCTCCTGTGATGTTACCTAGAAATACCATCACACTTCACTTGTTTATTTTAAGGCATCCTTTTCCTCCTAAAATGACGTCTGCTAAGAAAGCCTTCCTCATCGATCAATGCAAAGAAATAGAGGAAAACAACAGAATGGGAAAAACAAGAGATCTTTTCAAGAAAATGAGAGATATCAAGGGAAAATTTCATGCAAAGATGGGCTCGAAAAAGGACGGAAATGGTATGGACCTAAAAGAAGCAGAAGATATTAAGAAGAGGTGGCAAGAATACACAGAAGAACTATACAAAAAAGATCTTCACGGTGAAGATAATCACGAAGGCGTGATCACTCACCTCAAACCAGACATCTTGGAATGTGAAGTCAAGAGGGCCTTAGAGAGCATCACGACGAACACAGCTAGTGGAGGTGATGGAATTTCAATTGAGCTATTTCAAATCCTGAAAGATGATGCTGTGAAAGTGCTACACTCAATATGCCAGCAAATTTGGAAAACTCAGCAATGGCGACAAGACTGGAAAAGGTCAGTCTTCATTCCAATCCCAAAGAAAGGCAATGCCAAAGAATGCCCAAACTACCGCACAATTGCACTCATCTCACTCGCTAGTAAAGTCATGCTCAAAATTCTCCAAGCTAAGCTTCAGCAATATGTGAATCGTGAACTTCCAGATGTTCAAGCAGGTTTTAGAAAAGGCAGAGGCACCAGAGATCAAATTGCCAACATCCGCTGGATCATGGAGAAAGCAAGAGATTTCCAGAAAAACATCTATTTCTGCTTCATTGACTATGCCAAAGCCTTTGACTGTATGGATCACAATAAACTGTGGAAAATTCTGAAAGAGATGGGAATACCAGACCACCTGACATTCCTCTTGAGAAACCTGTATGCAGGTCAGGAAGCAACAGTGAAAACTGGACATGGAACAACAGACTGGTTCCATATAGAAAAGGGAGTACGTTAAGGTTGTATATTGTCACTCTGCTTATTTAACTTATATGCAGAGTACATCATGAGGAACGCTGGGATGGAAGAAGCACAAGCTGGAACCAAGATTGCCGGGAGAAATATCAATAACCTCAGATATGCAGATGACACTACCCTTATGGCAGAAAGTGAAGAGGAATTCAAAGGCCTCTTGATGAAAGTGAAAGAGGAGAGTGAAAAGTTTGGCTTGAAGCTCCACATTCAGAAAACTAAGATCATGGCATCTGGTCCCATCACTTCTTGGGAAATAGATGGGGAAACAGTGGAAACCATGTCAAAATTTATTTTTTGGGACTCGAAAATCACTGCAGATGCTGATTGCAGCCATGAAATTAAAAGACGCTTGCTCCTTGGAAGGAAAGTTATGACCAGCCTAGATAGCATATTAAAGAGCAGGGACATTACTTTGCCAACCAAGGTCCGTCTAGTCAAGGCTATGGTTTTTCCCGTGGTCATGTATGGATGTGAGAGTAGGACTGTGAAGAAAGCTGATCGCTGAAGAATTGATGCTTTTGAACTGTGGTGCTGGAGAAGACTCTTGACAGTCCCTTGGACTGCAAGGAGATCCAACCAGTCCATTCTAGAGGAGATCAATCCTGGGTGTTCATTGGAAGGACTTATGCTAAAGCTGAAAGTCCAATACTTTGGCCACCTCATGCGACGAGTTGACTCACTGGAAAAGACTCTGATGCTGGGAGCGATTGGGGGTAGGAGGAGACGGGGAAGACAGAGAATGAGATGGCTGGATGGCATCACCGACTCGATGGACATGAGTTTGAGTGAACTCCGGGGGTTGGTGATGGACAGGGAGGCCTGGCGTGCTCTGGTACATGGGGTCGCTAAGAGTCGGACACGACTGAGTGACTGAAATAACTGAACTGAACTGATGTCATTTGTTACCAATGAGACATTTAATGACATGCCATTCTACTATTTCCTGATCAAAAAAGAAACTGTGTGTGTCAGGGTGTGTTGCTCTCAAGAATCATTTAAAAAAATATTCAGAATTAGCTATATTCAGTTCAGTTCTGTTCAGTTCAGTTGCTCAGTCGTGTCCGACTCTCCGCGACCCCATTAATCACAGCACACCAGGCCTCCCTGTCCATCACCAACTCCCGGAGTTCACTCAAACTCATGTCCACAGAGTTGGTGATGCCATCCAGCCATCTCATTTTCTGTCGTCCCCTTCTCCCGCCCCCAACCTTTCCCAACACCAGAGTCTTTTCCAGTGAGTCAACTCGTCGCATGAGGTGGCCAAAGGATTGCAGTTTCAGCTTTAGCATCAGCCCTTCCAATGAACACCCAGGATTGATCTCCTTTAGAATGGACTGGTTGGATCTCCTTGCAGTACAAAGGACTCTCAAGAGTCTTCTCCAACACCACAGTTCAAAAGCATCAATTCTTCGGCGATCAGCTTTATTCACAGTCCAACTCTCACAGCCATACATGACCACTGGAAAAACAATAGCGTTGACTAGACGGACCTTTGTTGGCAAAATAATGTCTCTGCTTTTTAATATACTATCAATGTTGGTCATAACTTTCCTTCCAAGGAGTAAGCGTCTTTTAATTTCATAGCTGCAATCAGCATCTGCAGTGATTTTGGAGCCCCCCAAAATAAGGTCTGACACTGTCTCCACTGTTTTTCCATCTATTTCCCATGAAGTGATGGGACCAGATGCCATGATCTTTGTTTTCTGAATGTGGAGCTTCAAGCAAACCTTTTCACTCTCCTCTTTAATTTCATCAAGTGGCTTTTTAGTTTCTCTTCATTTTCTGCCACAAGAGTAGTGTCATCTGCATATCTGAGGTTATTGATATTTCTCCCACCAATCTTGATTCCAGCTTGTGCTTCTTCCAGCCTAGCGTTCCTCATGATGTACTCTGCATATAAGTTAAATAAGTAAAGTGACCATATACAGCCTTGACGTACTCCTTTTCCTATTTGGAACCAGTCTGTTGTTCCATGTACAGTTCTGACTGTTGCTTCCTGACCTGCATACAGGTTTCTCAAGAGGCAGGTCAGGTGGTCTGGTATTCCCATCTCTTTCAAAATTTTCCACAGTTTCTTGTGATCCACACAGTCAAAGCCTTTGGCATAGTCAATGAAGCAGAAATAGATGTTTTTCTGGAACACTCTTGCTTTCTCCATGATCCAGCGGATGTTGGCAATTTGATCTCTGGTGCCTCTGCCTTTTCTAAAACCTGCTTGAACATCTGGTAGTTCACGGTTCACATATTACTGAAGCCTGGCTTGGAGAATTTTGAGCATGAATTTACTAGCGTGTGAGATGACTGCAATTGTGCGGTAGTTTGAGCATTCTTTGGCATTCCCTTTCTTTGGGATTGGAAAGAAGACTGACCTTTTCAAGTCCTGTGGCCACTACTGAATTTTCCAAATTTGCTGGCATATTGAGTGCAGCACTTTCACAGCATCTTCTTTCAAGATTTGAAATAGCTCAACAGGAATTCCATCACCTCCACTAGCTTTGTTCGTAGTGATGCTTTCTAAGGCCCACTTGACTTCACATTCCAAGATGTCTGTCTCTAGGTCAGTGATCACGTAATCATGACTATCTTGGTCGTGAAGATCTTTTTTGTACACTTCTTCTGTGTATTCTTGCCACCTCTTCTTAGTATCTTCTCCTTCTGTTAGGTCCATGCCATTTCTGTTCTTTATTCAGCCCATCTTTGCATGAAATGTTCCTTTGGAATCTCTAATTTTCTTGAAGAGGTCTCTTGTTTTTCCCATTCTGTTGTTTTCCTCTATTTCTGTGCATTGATCACTGAGGAAGGCTTTCTTATCTCTCCTTGCTATTCTTTGGAACTCTGCATTCAGATGCTTATATCTTTCCTTTTCTCCTTTGCTTTTCACTTCTCTTCTTTTCACAGCTATTTGTAAGGCCTCTTCAGACAGCCATTTTGCTTTTTTGCATTTCTTTTCCATGGGGATGGTCTTGATCCCTGTCTCCTGTACAATGTCAGGAACCTCCGTCCATACTTCATCAGAAAGTCTATCTATCAGATCTAGTCCCTTAAATCTATTTCTCACTTCCACTGGATAATCATAAGGGGTTTGATTTAGGTAATAATTGAATGGTCTAGTGGTTTTCCCTACTTTCTTCAATTTAAGTCTGAATTTGGCAATAAGGAGTTCATGATCTGAGTCACAGTCAGCTCCCGGTCTTGTTTTTGCTTAATGTATACAGCTTCTCCATCTTTGGCTGCAAAGAATATAATCAATCTGATTTCGGTGTTGACTATCTGGTGATGTCTATGTGTAGAGTCTTCTCTTGTGTTTTTGGAAAAGGGTGTTTGCTATGACCAGTGCGTTCTCTTGACAAAACTCTATTAGCCTTTGCCCTGCTTCATTCCGTGCTCCAAAGCCAAATTTGCCTGTTACTCCAGGGGATTCTTGACTTCCTACTTTTGCATTCCAGTCCCCTATAATGAAAAGGACATCTTTTTTGGGTGTTAGTTCTAAAAGTTCTTGTAGGTCTTCATAGAACAGTTCAACTTGTGCTTATTCAGCATTGCTGGTTGGGGCATGGGCCTGGATTGCTGTAATATTGAATGGTTTGCCTTGGAAACGAACAGAAATCATTCTGTCATTTTTAGGATTGCATCCAAGTACTGCATTTCGGACTCTTTTGTTGACCATGATGGCTACTCCATTTCTTCTAAGGGATTCCTTCCCACAGTAGTAGATATAATGGTCATCTGATTTAAATTCCCCCATTCCAGTCCATTTTAATTCACTGATTCCTAGAATGTCTATGCTCACTCTTGCCATCTCCTGCTTGACCACTTCAAATTTGCTTTGATTCATGGACCTAACATTCTAGGTTCCTATGCAATATTGCTCTTTACAGCACCAGACCTTGCTTCTATCACCGATCACATCCACAACTGGGTATTGGTTTTGCTTTTGCTCCATGCCTTCATTCCTTCTAGAGTTATTTCTCCACTGATCTCCAGTAGCATACTGGGCACCTACCGACCTGGGAAATTCCTCATTCAGTATCCTATCATTTTGTCCTTTGATACTGTTCATGGGCTTCTCAAGGCAAGTATACTCAAGTGGTTTGCCATTCCCTTCTCCAGTGGACCACATTCGGCTGTGGTCCATGTGATCAGATCGACTAGTTTCCTGTGATTATGATTTCATTGTGTCTGTCCTCTGATGCCCTCTCTCAATACCTACAATCTTAGTTGGGTTTCTCTTACCTTGGGTGTGGGATATCTCTTCACAGTTGCTCCAAGAAAGCGCAGCCGCTGCACCTTATCTTGGATGTGGATATCTCCTCAAGGCCGCCCCTACTGACCTTGAATGTGGAGTAGCTCCTCTCGGCCCTCCTGCGCCCGCGCAGCCACCGCCTATTGGACGTGTGGTAGCTCCTCTCGGCCGCCAGCCCTGGCTTCAGGCTTGGGGTAGCTGCTCAGGGCGGCCCCTCTTTGCGTGGTCGGTTGCGCCAGGGCCTGTGTCTCTCGCGTCTGCGCTGCCGGGGCTGGAGGATGTTAAATAAATATATCAAGAGATAACACACTGGCCAATTTTTATACCTGTCTTTCCCCAGTGTTTATGAGAAAAAAAAAACAAAAACACTTTTTATATAAGGTCAGACTCATATTTAGATTTAATCGACAGCAGCCTTCTTACAATTTCAGTTGCACAAAAGAAGATTCATCTTCCAATTACCCCTTATAATTTTCTTTAACAATACCATCGTGTCTTGAAAATTTCACATCATCTATTTGGGGTGAAGCACTAAAAGCTAATGTCAAAGTGCAAACCATACAAAACATGGGAAATATTTTAAGCCATTATCAAATAATAACTTACCTTGTATGAGGTTTGATTTCCAAAATGGGACAGAGGACAAATCTGTATTGATTGGGAAAGAAAGTAAGCCCTATAACTTGGATCAACTGTTGTAATTGAGGTTTCTGAATGGCAGAAAACAGATTAAAAAAAAAAAAAAAGATTAGAGGGAAACCTCTCCTACTTAACAATCCTGCCTAGTGCTAATCTTAAGTGTACATGTGTTAAAAACAAAGCACAGGCTTAGCTAATTCCCAGGTTTGCTAAATGATCAATGATATTAACCTAAAGGTCAAAATACTCCAGGGAAAAATATGTCATAAGGAAACGGAAACCCACTCCAGTATTCTTGCCTGGAGAATCCCATGGACGGAGAAGCCTGGTAGGCTACAGTCCACGGGGTTGCAAAGAGTCGGACACGACTGAGCGACGGAACGGAACGGAACGGAATGAAAGGCTGAAACTGAGTGCTGAGAACACCAGCAAGTGGGATGGGAATTTCCTAACTAATCATAAACCTATCCTTAACCTATAATAACACATACTTGAGTCTATAACATGTTTGTAAGGGTTATTTTGTAGATATAGCTAATGCATCTTGAGTTGTCAGATTGAACTTCCTGTTCTCTAAGTGGAGATGAGGGCATTTCTGCCTGAGAGTCTTGAAAGTTAGTAAGCATTCTCTCTTTCTTTTTCTTTTTTTATTGTGGCTAGATATATATAATGCTTCCTGGGCAGCTCAGATGGTAAAGAATCTGTGAATGCAAGAGACACCAGTTCGATCCCTGGGTTGGGAAGATCCTCTGGGGAAGGGAATGGACCCACTCCAGTATTCTTGCCTGGGAAATTCCGTGGACAGAGGAACCTGGCTGGCTACAGTCCCTGGGGTTGCAAAAGAGTCAGACACGACTTAGTGACTAAACAACAAGAACAAAAGTAAATACATAGCATACAATTTACCAATTTGACTGCTTTTAAGTGTGCAGCAAGCAGCCTCCCATCCCCCTAACACCTAATCATCACCATTCTACTTTCTATCTCTAAATTTGACTGCTCTAGACATTTCACATAAAGTACAGCATTTGTCCTTTTGTGACTGGTTTATTCCACTTAGACTAGTATCTTCATAGTTCATGCATGTTGTAGCATGTGTCAAAATTTCATTTCTTTCTGGAGATGAATAATATTCCACTATGTGTATATAATATATTCTATTCATACATTCATCTGTTCAAGAACACTTGGGTTGTTTTCACCTTTTGGCTATTGTGAATAATGCTGCTATGAATGTGATTGTACAAATATTGGAGTACCTGCTTTCAATTCTGTTAGGGTATAGACTTAGGGATAGGGAGGCCTGGTGTGCTGCAGTCCATAAGGTTGCAAAACTTTGGACTGACGTAGTGACTGAACAACAACAACAACGTAGAATCAGAAGTGGAATTGCTGGATTATATAATAATTCTATGTTTAATTTTTGAGAAACTATCATACCATTTTCATAGCAACTGTACCATTTTACATTTCCACCAGCAATGCATAAGAGTTATTATTTTCCCATATCCTCCATATCCATTTCTCTGTATCATTTATCCAATCCTACATATTGCCAACACATTATTTTCTGCTTTTGTTGTTGTAGTGGTTGAGGTTGTTTAGTAGTTCTCCAGATGAATTTAAAGTGGCATCTCATCGTGGTTGATTTTAACTCACCTAATGATCAGTGACACTGAACAGCTTTTCATGTACTTATTGGCCATTTGTATAACTTTTCAAGGTCTTTGTCCATTTTTAAACATGTTTTCTCTTCTGTTGTTGAGTTGTAGGATTTATTTATATATTGTGGATATTAATTTCTTATTAGATATATGATTTTCAAATGTTTTCTGCTACTCTGTGGGTTTCCTTCTCACTGTGTTAATAGTGTCCTTTGATGCACCAAGCTTTTAAATTTCGATGAAGTCAATTATCTATTTTTTCTTTTGTTGCTTGTATTTTGATGCAATATTCAAGAAATAATTGCCAAATCAAATGTCATGAAGCTTCCCTGTCTTTTCTTCTAAGAGTTTTATAAGTTTTCACTCTTACTTTTATCTTTTTGGTCCATTTGAGTTAATTTTTATATATGGTTTGCTCATCATGAACCCTGAGAAAGTTACTTGGGAATATTCTAATGGTTGAACCTTTAGGGTGTGTTGAACATTGTGTTCAACACCTTATATCTATGATCTCATTTAATCCCTCAAATTGTCTTATTAGGCAAATATGATGTATCCCAACTTTGGAAATGCAGAAAGTGTGCAGAAAAGTTAGATAAGTTACCGAGAAACACAAATCTACCTACTAAGCGGCAGAACTGGAATTCAAGTCATTTCTGTTTTACTCCTAAGACCATGCATTTAAGATCTATGCTACTTTGGTAAAATACACATAAATTAAATATATATATATATAGTATTTCTAAGTTTTCAGATTAATAGTGCTGTAGGATATATCTTGAGACAAATATGTTGTTTGGCTTTCCCTCACTTCATTTCAATCAGAAGAACAGAATTTTGTGAAGCAGAAAGAGCTTCAGCCATTTGTAAAAGTCTGAATACACAAAAAATAATATCAGTGCCCCTAAGTGACAGGTTACAAAGCTCTCAACATTCATAAAATTAAGATCATGGCATCTGGTCCCATCACTTCATGGGAAATAGATGGGGAAACAGTGGAAACAGTGTCAGACTTTAATTTTTGGGCTCCAAAATCACTGCAGATGCTGATTGCAGCCAGGAAATTAAAGGACGCTTACTCCTTGGAAGGAAAGTTATGACCAATCTAGATAGCATATTAAAAAGCAGAGACATTACTTTGCCAATAAAGGTCCATCTAGTCAAGGCTATGGTTTTTACCATGGTCTTGTATGGATGTGAGAGTTGGACTGTGAAGAAAGCTGATCGCTGAAGAATTGATGCTTTTGAACTGTGGTGTTGGAGAAGACTCTTGAGAGTCCCTTGGACTGCAAGGAGATCCAACCAGTCCATTCTAGAGGAGATCAATCCTGGGTGTTCATTGGAAGGAGTGATGCTAAAGCTGATACTCCAATATGTTGGCCACCTCATGGGACGAGTTGACTCACTGGAAAAGTCTGATGCTGGGAGGGATTGGGGGTGGGAGGAGAAGGGGACGATAGAGAATGAGATGGCTGGATGGCATCACCGACTCTGTGGACATGAGTTTGAGTGAACTCCGGGAGTTGGTGATGGACAGGGAGGCCTAGCGTGCTGTGATTCATGGGGTCGCAAAGAGTCGGACTGAACTGAAGTGACAGGTATAATGGAAAAGTGACATATAAGTTCAAGGAGAATAGGAAAAGAGATTCCTGGGAATTTATATCAAAATCATGAAATCCATGTACAAAATGGTAGCAGTACACTTAGGGTGTCATAGCAACTGAATGGGTTGGATGCTTAGTACAACTAGAGAAGTTGAACTTTAGGACAAGGACGTGAGTCTCTTTCATACCCTTATGCCACAAATGTGGCATTGAAACAATATAGCCCAAAGACATGAATCAGGCATTAAACTAGCACTATGGGCAGTAATCGGTAAAAATTGATAGGAACAAACACTGTTCAATTTTATGTATAATGCACCAAAGACTGCAGATACCTAAAACAAAGGCAATAGACATTTAATCTCTACAAACCTTAGTGTTCTCCTATTTAAAATATGATTAATAACTAAATCATAAGACATTGATGAAGATAAAAGACATATAAAACACCTAATACAGGTCACCTGTAAGTACCATTAATGTTCATACTCTTCCTATCACCTCTTACATCCCTACTGAGTTTGGGCACTCTTATTTTCTAGAAAGACAGGGAAACACTATGCTGCATTCAATATTCCCAGTCTAAGAATCTATGTAATAGATTCTTTTAGAATGTAGTCTGGGGAGAAAGTTTGCTCCTGGAATGCAGGCATGTTTCCTTTGATCAGACCATATTATTATATTATATAATATTATATTATTATATTATGCTATAGTTATTATATAGTTATGTGTTGCAAATATTATATAATTATTCACACTTCTCTCTGTTTTATTTGCCAAGAAGTTCATTTAAGCCTCATACATACTCACAATGATTATATTCACCTTTGATAAAATTTTTTCCATATTTAGAATATGTATCTACTTTCATTTTAGCAACTGTATTGCACTGAGTTACCTTTTATTTTTAGCTTCCTCAAATTATTTTTGGAATGATTAAATACAACTACAGCTTTTTAAAATAACACCAATAATAATAAATCAGATGCTATTTGAAATAAAAGAATATAGAAATTTAGAATAATTAGTAAATTAATTGATTGTTGTTAAAGAAAGGTAACAAAAAGGCAGGCAACTTTTGTCTCCAGAAATTTGATCCACAATAGCCATGATTTGATTTTTATTAGTCAAACAACTGACTTTATTATCTTAGATGACATATTCTTTTTTTTTCTTTTTTTAAAAATTTATTTATTTTAATTGGAGGCTAATTAGTTTATATTATTGTGTTGGTTTTGTCATACATTGACATGAATCTGCCCCGGGTGTACATGTGTTCCCCATCTTGAACCCCCCTCCCACCTCCCTCCCCATCCCATCCCTCTGGTTCATTCCAGTACACGAGCCCAGAGCATCCTGTATCATACATCGAACCTGGACTGGCGATTCGTTTCACATATGATAATATACATGTTTCAATACCATTCTCCCAAATCATCCCACCCTCGCCCTCTCCCACAGAGTCCAAAAGAGTGTTCTATACATCTGTGTCTCTTTTGCTGTCTCATATACAAGTTTATCGTTATCATCTTTCTAATTTCCATATATATGCGTTAGTATACTCTATGGGTGTTTTTCTTTCTGGCTTACTTCACTCTGTATAACAGGTTCCAATTTCATCCGCCTGATTAGAACTGATTCAAATGTATTCTTTTTAATTGCTGAGTAATACTCCATTGTGTATATGTGCCATTCTACTTGATGTTCTATTCCTAATTTAAAGTAGCATTTAGCTCTGGGCCTTTCCCTTAGGAAATAAGAGGAAGTAGAATTGTATAATTAGAATATGAAAGTATAAAAGCTGTATCTTGCCCTTGGCTTGATTTTTTAAGCACTTGAAAAATCAAATACTTCATAGATTGTACAGGTGCCTTATTTTTGTAGATCATATTGTTCAACTTCCTCAATTTGCAGTTGAAAAAGTAAAGTCTCAAAAAGGTGAATGTCTTTCTAAAGACCACAATTGCTGATTGGTGATAAAATCAAGATCGGATTTCATAACTTAAGAATTGGAAGAAACCCCCCCAGAGTTCATCTTCTTTATCCTCATAGTACATTTATTCCCATATGGTGCATTTCTTACACTAATTCAGCTTTTTAAAACGTGACCAACAAAACAAAACAAAACCATGAGACTGAAGAAATCAGGCTCCTTGATTTCAGAAATATACTACAAAGCTATAATAAGCAAAACAGTATGACACTGACACAGAAACAGATACATAGATCAATGGAATAGGATAGAAAGCCCAGAAATAATCCCCCAACACATTTGTGGTAAATTAATCTATAACAAAGGAGGCAAGACTATACAATGAAGGAAAGACAGACTCTTCAATAAATGGTGCTGGGAAAACTGCACAAGCACATGTTACAAAGTGAGATTAGAACATTCTTCAACATCATACATAAAAATAAATTCAAAATGGATTAAAGACCTAAATGTTAAGACCAATACTATAAAACTATTAGGGGCAAACATAAGCAGAACACACTTTGACATAACTTGCAACAAGATCTTTTCCAAGCCATTTCCTAAAGTAATGGAAATAAACAAATGGTACATAATTAAACTTAAAAGCTTTTGTACAGCAAAGGAAACTATGAAGAAAATGACAAGAACACCTACACAATGGGAGAAAATATTTTCAAATGATGTGACAAGGGTTTACAAGGGTTTACTCTCCAAAATATATAAACATTATATAACTCAATAACAAAAAAGCAAATAACATAATCAAAAATTGGATAAAAGACCTAAACAGACATTTCTCAGAGTAAGACAGACAGATGTCCAACAGGCACATGAAAAGATATTTAACATCATAATCATCAAGGAAATGCAAATAAAAACTCTAATGAGGTATCACCCCCCCACCAGTTAGAATGACTGTCATCAAAAAGCACACAGATAATAAATGCTAGAGAGGGTGTTGAGCAAAAGGAACCCTCATTGGTGGGAATGTAAATTGGTACAGTCACTAAGGAGAACAGTAGGTATGTCCTTTAAAAAACTAAAAATGCAGCTACCATATGTTCCAGCAATCCCATTCCTAGACATATATCTGTGTTGTTGTCGTTCATTTGCCCAGTTATGTCCAACTATTTGTGATCCCATGGACTGCAGCAAAACAGGACTCCCTGTCCCTCACCATCCCCCAAAGTTTGCCAATTTATGTCCATTGCATTGGTGATGCCATCTAGCAATCGCATCTTCTGATGCCCTCTTCTCCTTCTGCCCTCAATCTTTCCCAGAATCAGGGGCTTTTCCAATTAGTCAGCTGTTCACATTAGATGACCAAAATATTGGAGTTTCAGCTTCAGTATCAGTCCTTCTGACAAGTATTCAGGGTTGATTTCCCTCAAGATTGACTCGTTAGAACTCCTTCCTGTCCAAGGGACTTTCAGAGTGTTCTCCAGCACACAATTCAAAAGCAGCAATTCTTTGACATTCTGCCTTCTCTATGGTCCAGCTCTCACAACTCCCGTGATCACTGGGAAGACCATAGCCTTGACTATATTAACCTTTGTTGGCAGAGTAACATCTCTACTTTTCAACACACTGCTTATGTTTGTCATAGATTTCCTGCCAAGAAGCAATTGTCTACTGATTTTGAGGCTGCAGTCACCATTTGCAGTGATTTTAGAGCCCAAGAAGAGAAAATCTGTCACTACTTCCACCTTTTCCTCTTCTATTTGCCATGAAATAATGGGGCTGGATTCCTTGATCTTAGTTGTTTTAATATTTAGTCTTAAGTTAGCTCTTTCACTTTCCTCCTTCACCCTCATCAAGAGGCTCTTTAGTTCCTCTTCGCTTTCTGCCATTAGAATGATATCATCTGACTATCTGAGGTGGTTGATGTTTCTCCAGCCTATCTTGATTCCAAAACGGTTGTCTGAGAAGGCCTTACAAATAGCTGAGAAAAGAAGAGAAGCTAAAGGCAAAGGAGAAAAGGAAAGCTATATCCATCTGAAAGCAGAAATCCAAAGACTAGCAAGGAGAGATAAGAAAGCCTTTCGAAGTGAACAATGCAAAGAAATAGAGGGAAACAATGGAATAGGAAATACTAGATATCTCTTTAAGAAAATTAGATGAACATTGCAGTACATGTGTCTCTTTCAATTCTGGTTTCCTCGGTGTGCATGCCAAGGAGTGTGATTGCTGGGTCGTATAGCAGTTCTATTTCCAGGTTTTTAAGAAATCTCCACACTGTTCTTGCCAGTCCAAGTTCGATGCATGATATAGGATGCTCGGGGCTGGTGTACTGGGATGAACCAGGGGGATGGGATGGGGAGGGAAGAGGAAGGGGTTTCAGAATGGGGAACATATATACACCCAGGGCAGATTCATGTTGATGTATGGCAAAACCAATAAAATAATGTAAAGTAAAAAAAAAAAAAAAAAAAGAAAATTTGAGATACCAAGATAATATTTCATGCAAAGATGGGAACAATAAAGGAAAATCAGTATGGACCTAACAGATGCAGAAAATATTAAGAAGAGATGATGAGAATACACAGAACTATACAAAAAATATCTTAATGACTTAGATAACCATGACTTAGATCACTCACCGAGAGCCAGGCATCTTGTAGTGTGAAGGGAAGTGGGCTTTAGGAAGCATTACTACAAACCAAACTAGGGAAAGTGACAGAATTTCAAATGAGCTGTTTCAAATACTAAAAGATGATGTTGTGAAAGTGCTGCACTCAATATGCCTGCAAATTTAGAAATCTCAGCAGTGACCAAAGGATTGGAAAATGTCAACTTTTATTCCAATGCGAAAGAACGGCAGTGCCAAAGAATGTTCAAAAAACTGCACAATTACACTCATTTCACATGCTAGCAAAGTAATTATCAAAATTATCCAAGCTAGGCTTCAGCAGCATGTGAACCATGAACTTCCAGATGTTCCAGCTGGATTGAGAAAAGACAGAGGAACCAGAGATCAAATTGCCAACATTCGTTGTATCATAGAAAAAGCAAGAGAGTTCCAGGAAAACATCTACTTTTGCTTTATTGACAACACCAAAGCCTTTGACTGTATGGATCACAACAAATTGGAGAATTCTTCAAGAGATGGGAATATCAGACCACATTACCTGCCTCCTGAGAAAACTGTATGCAGATCAAGAAGCAACAGTTAGAATCAGACATGGAACAATGGACTGGTTACAAATTGGGAAAGGAATACATCAATGCTGTATATTGTCACCCTGCTTATTTAACATATACGCTGTGAACACCATGCAAAATGGATGAAGCACAAACTGGAATCAAGATTGCCAGGAGAAATATCAATAACCTCAGATATGCAGAGGACACCACCCTTATGGCAGAAAGTGAAGAAGAACTAAAGAGCCTCTTGATGAGGGTGAAAGAGGAGAGTGAAAAAGCTGGCTTAAAATGGAACATGAAAAAAAAAAACAAGATCATGGCGTCTGGTCCCATCACTTCATGACAGATAGATGGGGAAACAGGGACAGATTACGTTCTTAGGCTCCAAAATCACTGAATATGGTGACTGCATCCATGAAATTAAAAGATGCTTGCTCCTTGGAAGAAAAGCTATGACAAAACTAGCCAGTGTGTTAAATAGCAAAAAAAACATCACTTTGCCGACAGTGGTCCATAGAGACAAAGCTATGTTTCTTCTAGTAATCATGCATGGATGTGAGTGTTGGACCATAAAGAAGGCTGAGTGTTGAAGAAGTTATGGTGTTGTAGAAGACCCTTGAGAGTTCCTTGCACTGCAATATTAAACCAGTCAATCCTAAAGGAAATCAATCCTGAACATTCATTGGAAGGACTGATACTAAAACTGAAGCTCCAATACTTTGGCCACCTGATGTGAAGAGTTGACTCGTTGGAAAAGACCTTGATACTGGGAAAGATTGAAGGCAGGAGGAGAAGCAGGCAACAGAGGACATGTTGGTTGGATGGCATCACTGACTCAATGGACATGAGTTTAAGCAAGCTCTGGGAGATGGTGAAGGACAAAGAAGTCTGGAGTACTGCAGTCCATGAGGTTGCAAAGTGTCAGACATGACTGAGAGACTGAATAACAATCTTTATTCCAGCTTGTAATTCACCCAGCCCAGCCTTTCTCATGATATGCTCAGTGTATATGTTAAACAGGGTGACAGCAGACAGCTCTGTTGTATTCCTTTCTCAATCTTGAACCAATCAGTTGTTCCATACAGGATTCTAACTGTTGCTTCTCAACTTGCATACAGGTTTCTCAGGAGACAGGTAAGATGGTCTGGTAGTCACATCTTTTTAAGAGTTTTCCATAGTTTGTCATAAACCACATAGTCCAAGGCTTTAGTGTAGTCGATAGAACAGATGTAGATATTTTTTCTGGAATTCCCTTTTTATTTTAACTATCCAAGGACTTTGAATGTTGGCAGTTTTATCTCTGGTTCCTCTTCCTTTTTGAATCCAGCTTGGACATCTCAAAGTTCTTGATTCACATAATGCTGAAGCCCAGTATGCAAGATTTTAAGCCTGGCCTTACTAGCATGGGAGATGAGTGCAGTTGTCCAATGGTTAGCACATTCTTTAGTACTACCCTACTTGGGAATTGGGATGAGGATTGACCTTATTGGAAGACCACTGCTAGGTCTTCCTGATTTGTTGACATATAAATGCAACACCTTGATGGCATCATCCTTTAGAGTTTTGGATAGATCTACTGGAATTCCATCACATCCACTAGCTTTATTAACAGCAGTGCTTCCTAAGGCCCATTTGACTTTGCACTCCAGAATGTCTGGCTCTGGGTGACTGACCACACCATCATAGTAATCCAGTTCATTATGACCTTTTTTGTACAGTTTTTCTGTGTATTCTGGAACATATTATATGTTCCAGCAATCCCATTCCTAGGCACATATCCATAGAAAACCATAATTCAAAAATACATTCACCCCAGTGTTCATTGCAGCACTATAACAATAGCCAAGACATGGAAACAAACTAAATGTCAATAGACAGATGAATGGATAAAGTATATGTGGAACATATATACAATGGAATGTCACTCAGCCATAAAAAGATGGAAATAATGTCATTTGCAGCAATATTGCTGACCTAGAGTTTATCATACTAAGTGAAGTAAATGAGACAAGACAAATACCATATGCTATCACTTATATGTGGAATCATTAAAAAATGACACAGATTAATTTATATACAAAATAGAAATAGACTTGCAGACATAGAAAATAAATTTATGTTTACAAAAGAGTAAAGAGGGGATAAATTAGGAGTTAACCCTCGATAACCCTGTATACGAGACAACTAATATTTGAATATATAGGCATAAAGTTTTTTCCATTACTTATATTCTTAATGTTTCTATGAGTAATTCCCATTTTGAGTATTGTTTATTTGCAAGATTTTTCTTGTTGATTATTTTTACCTGATGTTTCCTTTTTAGACAAGCTTTTTAAGGAAGCTTTGACTCTGTTGAGACTCTCAATTTTATCTTTATTATTATTGTATTAATACCTGGTATGTATTAGTTGATTTCTTTCTTTATGATTTTTCGGTTTATTTTGCTAAATTCTGAAACTTCCTGTATACTTGTATATTCATTGTTTTTCATTTTTATGTAAAGTCTACCTTATTTAAAACCTCAGTGGATAATGTTTTCCAAATCCCGTAGGTTTTAAGACTTTGTATTTGTGTTATCATTCTGTAATGATGTTGTTTTTAAATGCCATGTACTCAGTGAGTGATATAAACACATTATAAATTTCAGTTTTCTAATACAAATTTGGAAAAAGATGACACAAATTAGTTTATATAGAAAATAGAAATAGACTTACTGACAGAAAATAAATTTATCTTTACAAAAGAGTAAGTTCAGTTCAGTTCAGTCACTCAGTCGTGTCCGACTCTTTGCAACCCAATGAATCACAGCACGCCAGGCCTCCCTGCCCATCACCAACTCCCGGAGTTCACTCAAACTCAAGTCCATTGTGTCGGTGATGCCATCCAGCCATCTCAACCTCTGTCGTCCCTTTCTCCTCCCACCCCCAATCCCTCCTATCATCAGACTTTTTTCCATTGAGTTAACTCCTCACATGAGGTGGCCAAAGTAATGGAATTTCAGCTTTAGCATCAGTCCTTCCAATGAACACCCAGGATTGAGCTCCTGTAGAATGGACTTGGTGGATCTCCTTGCAGTCCAAGGGACTCTCAAGAGTCTTCTCCAGCACCACAGTTCAAAAGCATCAATTCCTCGGGCATCAACTTTCTTCACAGTCCAGATCTCACATGCATACATGAACACGGGAAAAAACATAGCCTTGACTAGATGGACCTTGGTTGGCAAAGTAATGTTTCTGCTTTTGAATATGCTATCTATGTTGGTCATAACTTTCCTTCAAAGGAGTAAGCGTCTTTTAATTTCCTGGCTGCAATCAGCATCTGCAGTGATTTTGGAGCCTAAAAAAATAAAGTCTGACACTGTTTCCACTGTTTCCCCATCTATTTCCCATGAAGTGATGGGACCAGATGCCATGATATTCGTTTTCTGAATGTTGAGCCTCAAGCCAACCTTTTCACTCTCCTCTTCCACGTTCATCAAGAGGCCTTTGAGTTCCTCTTCACTTTCTGCCATAAGGGTGGTGTCATCTGCATATCTGAGGTTTTTGATATTTCTCCCAGCAATCTTGATTCTAGCTTGTGCTTCTTCCAGCCCAGCGTTCCTCATGATGTACTCTGCATATAAGTTAAATAAGAAGGGTGACAATATACAACCTTGACATACTCTTTTTCCTATTTGGAACCAGTCTGTTTTTCCATGTCCAGTTCTGACTGTTGCTTCCTGACCTGCATACAGGTTTCTCAAGAGGCAGGTCAGGTGGTCTGGTAGTCCCATCTCTTTCAGTATTTTCAACAGTTTCTTGTGATCCACACAGTCAAAGGCTTTGGCATAGTCAATGAAGCAGAATAGATGTTTTTCTGGAACTCTCTTGCTTTCTGCATGATCCAGCGGATGTTGGCAATTTTATCTCTGGTGATTCTGCCTTTTCTAAAACCTGTTTGAACATCTGGAAGTTCACGGTTCACATATTGCTGAAGCCTGGCTTGGAGAATTGTGACCATTACTTTACTAGCGTGTGAGATGAGTACATTTGTGCGGTTGTTTGAGCCTTCTTTGGCATTGCCTTTCTTTGGGGCTGGAATGAAGCTTGACCTTTTCCAGTCCTGTGGCCACTGCTGAGTTTTCCAAATATGCTAGCATATTGAGTGCAGCAGTTTCACAGCATCATCTTCAGGATTTTAAAAAGCTCAATTGGAATTTCATCACCTCCACTAGCTTTGTTCATAGTGATGATTTCTAAGGCCCACTTGACATCACATTCCAGGATGTCTGGGTCTAGGTGAGTGATCACACCATGGTGATTTTTTCTTTTTTTTTAATATTTTTAAATTAATTAAAAATTTTTTTGGAGGCTAATTATTTTACAATATTATATTGGTTGGTTTTGCCATACATTGACATGAATCCGCCCCGGGTGTACATGAGTTCTCCCTCCTGAACCCCCCTCCCACTTCCCTCCTCCCTTTATCCTCCCTTTGGGTCATCCCCGCACACCAGCCCCGAGCATCCTGTAACATGAATCAACCCTGAACTGGAGATCCGTTTCACATATGACAACATACATGTTTCAATGCCACTCTCCCAAATCATCCCACCCTCACACTCTCCCACAGAGTCCCAAAGACTGTTCTATACATCTGTGTCTCTTTTGCTTTCTCATATACAGGGTTATCATTTGCATCTTTCTAAATTCCATATATATACGTTAGTATACTGTATTGGTGTTTTTCTTTCTGGCTTACTTCACTCTGTTCACTCTGTAAAATAGGCTCCAGTTTCATCCACCCCATTAGAACTGATTCAAATGCAATCCTTTTAATGGCTGAGTAATACTCCATTGTGTATCTGTACCACAGCTTTCTTATCCATTCGTCTGCAGATGGACATCCAGGTTTCTTCCATGTCCAATGCAATGAACATTGGAGTACATGTGTCTCTTTCAATTCTGGTTTCCTCGGAGTGTATGCCCAGGAGTGCGATTGCTGGAACATATCGCTAGGGGTCCGACACAACTGAGCAACTTCACGTTCACTTTTCACTTTCACACATTGGAGAAGGAAATGGCAACCCACTCCAGTGTTCTTTCCTGGAGAATCCCAGGGACAGGTGAGCTTGGTGGGCTTCCATCTATGGGGTCACACAGAGTCGGACACGACGGAAGTGACTTAGCAGTAGCAGCATGGCAGTTCTATTTCCAGTTTTTTTGAGGGATCTCCACACTCTTCTCCACAGTGGCTGTACTAGTTTGAATTCCCACCAACAGTGTAAGAGGGTTCCCTTCTCTCCACACCCTCTCCAGCATTTATTGCATGTAGACTTTTGGATAGCAGCCATTCTGACTGCTGTGAAATGGTATCTCATTGTGCTTTTGATTTGCATTTCTCTGATTATGAGGGATGTTGAGCATTTTTTCATGTGTTTGTTAGCCATCTGTGTCTTCTTTGGAGAAATGTCTGTTTAGTTCTTTGGCCCACTTTTTGATTGAGTCATTTACTTTTCTGGAATTGAGCTGCAGGAGCTGCTTGTATATTTTGGAGATTGATCCTTTATCAGTTGTTTCATTTGCTATTATTTTCTCCATTCTGAAGGCTGTCTTTTCACCTTGCTTATAGTTTCCTTTGCTGTGCAGAAGCTTTTGATTTTAATTAGGTCCCATTTGTTTATTTTTACTTTTATTTCCAATATTCTGGGATGTGGGTCTTGGAGGATCCTGCTGTGATTTATGTCA
The DNA here is from genome assembly GCF_049115385.1 of Moschus berezovskii. Classification (NCBI taxonomy): domain Eukaryota; kingdom Metazoa; phylum Chordata; class Mammalia; order Artiodactyla; family Moschidae; genus Moschus; species Moschus berezovskii. Next base: position 83,494,308 of record NC_142488.1, on the reverse strand, counting down.
GAGAGTGTTATGCCTACGTTCCCCTCTAGGAGTTTTATAAAATCTGGTCTTACATTTGGGACTAGATCTGATTGATAGAGTGCCTGATGAACTCTGGACGGAGGTTCGTAACATTGTACAGGAAACAGGGACCAAGACCATCCCCATGGAAAAGAAATTCAAAAGAGCGAAATGGCTGTCTGAGGAAGCCTTACAAATAGCTGTGAAAAGAAGAGAAGCGAAAAGCAAAGGAGAAAAGGAAAGATATAAGCATCTGAATGCAGAGTTCCAAAGAATAGCAAGGAGAGATAAGAAAGCCTTCCTCAGTGATCAGTGCAAAGAAATAGAGGAAAACAACAGAATAGGAAAAACAAGAGACCTCTTCAAGAAAATTAGAGATTCCAAGGGAACATTTCATGCAAAGATGGGCTCGATAAAGGACAGAAATGGTATGGACCTAACAGAAGCAGAAGATATTAAGAAGAGGTGGCAGGAATACACAGAAGAACTGTACAAAAAAGATCTTCACGACCAAGATAGTCACGATAATGTGATCACTGACCTAGAGCCAGACATCTTGGAATGTGAAGTCAAGTGGGCCTTAGAAAGCATCACTACGAACAAAGCCAGTGGAGGTGATGGAATTCCAGTTGAGCTATTTCAAGTCTTGAAAGATGATGCTGTGAAAGTGCTGCACTCAATATGCCAGCAGATTTGGAAAACTCAGCAGTGGCCACAGGATTGGAAGAGGTCAGTCTTCATTCCAATCCCAAAGAAAGGCAATGCCAAAGAATGCTCAAACTACCGCACAATTGCACTCATCTCACACGCTAGTAAAGTCATGCTCATAATTCTCCAAGCCAGGCTTCAGCAGTATGTAAACTGTGAACTCCCAGATGTTCAAGCAGGTTTTAGAAAAGGCAGAGGCACCAGAGATCAAATTGCCAACATCCGCTGGATCATGGAGAAAGCAAGAGAGTTCCAGAAAAACATCTATTTCTGCTTCATTGACTATGCCAAAGCCTTTGACTGTGTGGGTCACAATAAACTGTGGAACATTCTGAAAGAGATGGGAATCCCAGACCACCTGACCTGCCTCTTGAGAAACCTGTATGCAGGTCAGGAAGCAACTGTTAGAACTGTACATGGAACAACAGACTGGTTCCAAATAGGAAAAGGTGTACGTCAAGGTTGTATATTGTCACCTTGCTTATTTAACTTCTATGCAGAGTACAACATGAGGAACGCTGGGCTGGAAGAGGCACAAGCTGGAATCAAGATTGCTGGGAGAAATATCAATAACCTCAGATATGCAGATGACACTACCCTATGGCAGAAAGTGAAGAGGAACTCAAAAACCTCTTCATGAAAGTGAAAGAGGAGAGTGAAAATGTTGGCTTGAAGCTCAACATTCAGAAAACAAAGATCATGGCATCTGGTCCCATCACTTCATGGGAAATAGATGGAAAAACAGTGGAAACAGTGTCAGACTTTATTTTTTTGGGCTCCAAAATCACTGCAGATGCTGACTGCAGCCATGAAATTAAAAGACGCTTGCTCCTTGGAAGGAAAGTTATGACCAACCTTGATAGTATATTAAAAAGCAGAGACATTACTTTGCCAACCAAGGTCCGTCTAGTCAAGGCAATGGTTTTTCCCGTGGTCATGTATGGATGTGAGAGTTGGACTGTGAAGAAGGCTGATCGCCGAAGAATCGATGCTTTTGAATTGTGGTGTTGGAGAAGACTCTTGAGAGTCCCTTATACTGCAAGGAGATCCAACCAGTCCATTCTAAAGGAGATCAACCCTGGATGTTCATTGGAGGGACTGATGCTAAAGCTGAAACTGCAATAATTTGGCCACCTCATGCGACGAGTTGACTCACTGGAAAAGACTGTGATGCTGGGAAAGGTTGGGGGCGGGAGGAGAAGGGGACGACGGAGAATGAGATGGCTGGATGGCATCACCGACTCTGTGGACATGAATTTGAGTGTACTCCGGGCGTTGGTGATGGACAGGGAGGCCTGGCGTGCTGTGATTCATGGGGTCGCGGAGAGTCGGCCACGACTGAGCGACTGAACTGAACTAAACTGAATCTATTTTGAGTTTATTTTCGTGTATGGTGTTAGGAAGTGTGCTAGTTTCATTCTTTGACAAGTGGCTGACCAGTTTTTCCAGCACCACTTGTTAAAGAGACTTTTTCTCCATTTTTTATTCTTGTCTCCTTTGTCAAAAATAAGGTGTCCATAGGTGCGTGGATTTATCTCTGGGCTTTCTATTTTGTTCCATTGATCTATATTTCTGTCTTTATGCCAGTACCATACTGTCTTGATGACTGTGGCTTTGTAGTAGAGCCTGAAGTCCGGCAGGTTAATTCCCCCAGTTCCATTCTTCTTCCTCAAGATTGCTTTGGCTATTCGAGGTTTTTTGTATTTCCATACAAATTGTGAGATTATTTGTTCTAGTTCTGTGAAAATTATCTTTGGTTGTTTGATAGGGATTGCATTGAATGTATAAATTACTTGGGGTAGTATACGCATTTTTACAATATTTATTCTTCCAATCCACGAACACGGTATATTTCTCCATCTATTAGTGTCCTCTTTGATTACTTTCACTAGTGTTTTATAGTTTTCTATGTACAAGTCATTTGTTACCTTAGGTAGATATATTCCTAAGTTTTTAATTCTTTTCGTTGCAACAGTGAATGGAATAGTTTCCTTAATTTCTCTTTCTATTTTCTCCTTATTAGTGTATAGGAATGCAAGGGATTTCTGTGTGTTGATTTTATATCCTGCAACTTTACTGTATTCATTAACTAGCTTTAGTAGTTCTCTGGTAGAGTCTTTAGGGTTTTCTGTGTAGAGGATCATATCATCAGCGAACAGTGAAAGTTTTCCTTCTTCTTTTCCAATTTGTATTCCTTTTATGTCTTTTTCTGCTTTGATTGCTGTAGCCAAAACTTCCAGAACTATGTTGAGTAGTAGTGGTGAGAGTGGGCACCCTTGTCTTGTTCCTGACTTTAGGGGAAATGCTTTCAGTTTTTCACCATTGAGGATAATGTTTGCTGTGGGTTTGTCATATATAGCTTTTATTATGTTGAGGTATGTCCCTTTTATTCCCACTTTCTGGAGGGTTTTTATCATAAATGATTGTTGAATTTTGTCGAAGACTTTCTCTGCATCTATTGAGATAGTCATATGATTTTAATTTTTCAGTTTGCTAATGTGGTGTATTACGTTGATTGATTTGCGGGTATTGAAGAATCCTTGCATTCTTGGGATAATGCCCACTTGGTCATGATGTATGACCTTTTTAATGTGTTGTTGGATTCTGATTGCTAGAATTTTGTTCAGTATTTTTGCATCTATGTTCATCAGTGGTATTGGCCTGTAGTTTTCTTTTTTTGTGGGATCTTTACCAGGTTTTGGGTTTAGCACACCATGTTGATTATCTTGGTCTTGAAGGTCTTTTTTATACAGCTCTTCTGTGTATTCTTGCCACCCTTCTTAATATCTTCTGCTTCTGTTAAGTCCATACAATTTCTGTGCTTTATCGAGCCCATTTTTGCATGAAATATTTCCTTGGTAACTCTAATTTTCTTGAAGAGATCTCTAGTCTTTCCCATTCTGTTGTTCTCCTCTATTTCTTTGCACTGATCGCCGAGGAAGGCTTCTTTCCTCTCCTTACTGTTCTTTGGAACTCAGCATTCAAATGGGAATATCTTTACTTTCCTCTTTGCTTTTCACTTCCCTTCTTTTCACACCTATTTGTAAGGCCTCCTCAGACAGCCATTTTGCTTTTTTGCATTTTTTATCCTTGGGGTTGTTATTGATCCCTGTCTCCTCTACAGTGTCACGAACCTACGTCCATAGTTCATTAGGCAGTCTGTCTATCAGAGCTAGTCCCTTAAATCTATTTCTCACTTCCACTGTATCATCATAAGGGATTCGATTTAGGTCATATGTGAATGGTCTAGTGGATTTACCTACTTTCTTCAATTTAAGTCTGAATTTGGCAATAAGGAGTTCATGATCTGGGCCACAGGCAGCTCCCGGTCTTGGGTTTGCTGACTGTATAGAGCTTCTCCATCTTTGGCTGCAAAGAACATACTCATTCTGTTTTCGGTGTTAACCATCCTGCGATGTCCATGTGTAGAGTCTTCTCTTGTGTTCTTGGAAAAGGGTGTTTGCTATAACCAGTGTGTTCTCTTGGCAAAACTCTATTAGCCTTTGTCCTGCTTCATTCCGTACTCCAAAGCCAAATTTGCCTGTTACTCCAGGGGTTTCTTGACTTCCTACTTTTGCATTCCAGTCCCCTATAATGAAAAGAACATCTTTTTTGGGGTGTTAGTTCTAAAAGGTCTAGTACGTCTTCATAGAACCGTTCAACTTCAGCTTCTTCAGCGTTATTGGTTGGGGCATAGGCTTGGATTACTGTAATATTGAATGGTTTGCCTTGGAAACAAACAGAGATCATTCTGTCATTTTTGAGATTGCATCCAAATACTGCATTTCGGATTCTTTCGTTGACCATGATAGCTACTCCATTTCTTCTAAGGGGTTCCTGCCCGCATTAGTAGATATATTGCTCATCTGAGTTAAATTCACCCGTTCCCGTCCATTTTAGTTCCCTGTTTCCTAGAATGTTGATGTTCACTCTTGCCATCTCTTGTTTGACCACTTCAAATTTACCTTGATTCATGGACTTAGCATTCCAGATTCGTTTGCAATATTGCTCTTTACAGCATCGGACCTTACTTCTATCACCAGTCATATCCACAACTGGGTATTGTTTTACTTTGGTTCCATCCCTTCATTCTTTCTTGAGTTATTTCTCCAGTAAGATATTGGGCACCTACCAACCCGGGGAGTTACTCTTTCACTATCTTATCATTTTGCCTTTTCATACTCTTCATGGGGTTCTCGAGGCAAAAGTACTGATATGGTTTGCCATTCCCTTCTCCAGTGGACCACATTCTGTCAGACTTCTCCACCATGACCTGTCTGTCTTGTGTGTCCCCACATGGCCTGGCATAGTTTCACTGAGTTAGACAGGCTGTGGTCCGTGTGATCAGATTGGGTAGTTTTCTGTGATTAAGGTTTCAGTGTGTCTGTCCTCTAATGCCCTCCCTCAACACCTACCTTTTTACTTGGGGTCCTCTTACCTTGGACATCAGGTATCTCTTCACGGCTCTTCCAGCAAAGTGCAGCCCCTGCTCTTTACCTTGGATGAGGGATATCTCCTTACCTCCGCCCCTCCTGACCTTGAATGTGGAGTAGCTCCTCTCGACCCTCCTGTGCCCATGCAGACACCGCTCCTTGGAGGTTGGGTTGCTCCTCTCAGCTGCCGTCCCTGACCTCGGACTTGGGGTAGCTCCTCTTGGCTACTCCTGCTCCGTTGCAGCCTGGCACTCTCGGTCGCTGCTCCTGACTTTGAGTGAGGTGTAACTCCTCTCGTCCGCTCTTCTGCATGGTCAATTGCAGCCTATGTATAAAATAACCAGCAAGGACCTACTGTATAGAACATAGATCTGTACTCTATATTCTGTAATAACCTTTAAGGGAAAAGAATCTAAAAATAGTATATATGTATATACATACATACATATATCTGAATCATTATATTATACACTTGAATCTAACAACACTGTAAACTAACTATACTTCATTTGGAAAAAATATTATAAATATTAAAAAAGTGACATATCTTTGAAATTCAAAATTAACTCACATAGAACATATCCAAAACAGAATATATGCTATCTCTACTGCCAATTTGGTTCTTTTCAGTATCCCATAACTCAGGGAATAGCACAAATGTTCACCAAGTTCTGCAAATCAAAATAATTTTGATTTTCTGTGACTTTGTGACTTTCTGTGAAATTTCATTCTATATATTCAATCAATTATCAAGTTTTGCTAATTTTACTATTTAAAGCCATCCACTATTTTCAGTCTTCACTGCCATACTCTAATCCAAGTGAACATAATCTGTTCCTTGAACTACTGTAATATTCTCCTAATCAGTCTGTCTTCATCTAACTTACATCCTCACAATGAAGTTAATGATTTTTTCCCAAAATGCAGTGAGCTTTACACACATACACTTAAAACCTTCCATAACTTCCTATTTCCATTAAGACAACAGCAAAATTTTTAATATTTTTTCTAATCCTTAACTACATTTCAACCTTGATTTTGCTCTCTGCTATAACCAGCTGGGCTTTCCCATTCATTCATATTCATTATTCTTTTCCCTCCATGGCATCTCTACTTGCTTTTGCATTTTTTAAATCTTTTTTTCCTCTTTCTCTAATTGGTATCTAGTCTTCTTCAGAGGTAGAACTCCTCTATGATTTAATCATATGATACCAGGCAGTTCTCCTACATGGTGTTTATTACATTTACTTGTGACTGTGATTTGTGATTACCTTTATTTGTCCTTGAATTTTTGCCTCTATATCTAGACCTTAAGTTACATATAAGTAGGGATTATTTGTTGTTTTTTTCAGCTTTTAATCCCAGGCACAGCATAGTGCTCAACACATAGTAGAAACTCAAGATTCATTAAATGGATGGATTCATAGATTAATAAATATGCTAGGTGTTAATAATGGCTAGCACCTATTTATGTTATCATGTACTATGTTAAGCACTTTGGATGACTACTTTATTCAATCATCATAAGAGCTCTATGAGGTACTGTTATTATTCTTCTTTTCCAGATGTTAAAACTAAGACTTATGATAGTGAGAAAAGAATATAAAGTTACATGATTAGCAATCAACAGATCTACAGTTAAAATTCTGGTGACAAACAACCTCATTTTACACCTAAAGCAACTAGAGAAAGAACAAACAAAACCCAAAGTTATTAGAAGGAAAGAAATCATAATGATCAGAACAGAAATAAATGACAAGGAGATGAAAACAATAGAAAAGATAAATGAAACTGATTGTTTGAAAACGCTGGCTCTTTGAAAAGATAGGCAAAATTGATAAACTTTTAGTCAGACATCTAGAAAAAAAGGAGAGCTCAAATCAATAAAATTAGAAATGAAAAAGAAAACATTACAACTGACACCACAGAAATACAAACCATCATAAGACAGTACTACGAGAAACTATATGCCAATAAGTTGGGAAAACTTGAAGAAATGGACAAACTTTTAGAAAGGTATAATCTTCCAAGACTGAAGCAAGAAGAAGCAGAAAATATGAACAGATAAATCACAGGTACTGAAATTAAAACTGTGGTTGAAAAAATTCCAACGAAAGTTCAGGATCAGATGGCTTCACAGGGGAATACAATCAAACATTTAGAGAAGAGTTAACACCTATCATTCTGAAACTCTTACAAAAATGCAAAGGAAAGAACCCTCCTAAGCTCAATCTACAAGGGCGCCATCACACTGATATCAAAAGCTGACAAAAAACCACAAAAAAAAGAAAATTATATAGTAGAGGCTGCACGATCACAGGAGGGACGAGAGGAGCTACTCCAAGTTCAAGGTCAGGAGGGGCAGCTGTGAGGAGATACCCCTCGTCCAAGGTAAGGAGCAGTGGCTGCACTTTGCTGGAACAGCCGTGAAGAGATACCCCAAGACAAAGGTAAGAGAAATCCAAAAAGATGGTAGATATTGCGAGAGGGCATCAAAGAGCAGGCACACTGAAATCATAAGCAGAAAACTAGTCAATCAGATCACAAGGACCACGGCCTTTCTTACTCAATGAAACTAAGCCATGCCATGTGGGGCTACCCAAGACAGAGAGGTCATGGTAGAGAGGTCTAACAGATTGTGGTCCACTGGAGAAGGGAATGGCAAACCACTTCAGTATTCTTGCCTTGAGAACCCCATGAACAGTATGAAAAAGCAAAATTATAAGATACTGAATGAGGAACTCCCCAGGTTGGTAGGTGTCTAGTATGCTACTGGAGATCAGTGGAAAAATAAATCCAGAAAGATTGAAGGGATGGAACCAAAGCAAAAGCAATACCCAGTTGTGGATGTGACTGGTGATAGAAGCAAAGACCACTGCTGTGAAGAGCAATATTATATAGGAACCTGGAATGTTAATTCCATGAGGCAAGGCAAATTGCAAGTGGTCAAACAGGAGATGGCAAGAGTAAACATCAACATTCTAGGAATCAGTGAGTTAAAATGGACTGGAATGGGTGAATTTAACTCAGATGACCATTATATCTACTACTGTGGGCAGGAATCCCTTAGAAGAAATGGAGTAGCCATCATGGCCAACAAAAGAGTCCGAAATGCAGTACTTGGATGCAATCTCAAAAATGACAGATTGATCTCTGTTCGTTTCCAAGGCAAACCATTCAATATTACAGTAATTCAAGAGTATGTCCTAACCAGTAACGCTGAAAAAGCCAAAGTTGAACGGTTCTATGAAGACCTACTAGTCCTTTTAGAACTAACACCCGAAAAAGATGTTCTTTTCATTATAGGGGACTGGAATGCAAAAGTAGGAAGTCAAGAAACACCTGGAGTAACAGGCAAATTTGACCTTGGAGTATGGAATGAAGCAGGGCAAAGGATAATAGAGTTTTGCCAAGAGAACACACTGGTTATAGCAAACACCCTCTTCCAACAACACAAGAGAAGACTCTTACAGGATGGTTAACACCGAAATCAGACTGAGTATATTCTTTGCAGTCAAAGATGGAGAAGCTCTATACAGTCAGCAAACCCAAGACAGGGAGCTGACTGTGGCTCAGATCATGAACTCCTTATTGCCAAATTCAGACTGAAATTGAAGAAAGTAGGGAAAACAACTAGAATGTTCAGATATGACCTAAATCAAATCCCTTATGATGATACAGTGGAAGTGAGAAATAGATTTAAGGGACTAGCTCTGATAGATAGACTGCCTGATGAACTCTGGACGGAGGTTCATGACATTGTACAGGAGACAGGGATCAAGACCATCCCCATGGATAAGAAATGCAAGAAAGCAAAATGGTTGTCTGAGGAGGCCTTATAAATAGGTGGGAAAAGAAGAGAATAAAAAATCAAAGAGGAAAGGAAAGATATTCCCATTTGAATGCAGAGTTCCAAAGAATAGCAAGGAGGGATAAGAAAGCCTTCCTCAGCGATCTTTGCAAAGAAATAGAAGAAAACAACAGAATGGGAAAGATTAGATATTTCTTCAAGAAAATTAGAGATACCATGGGAACATTTCATGCAAAGATGGGCTCGATAAAGGACAGAAATGGTATGGACCTTAAAGAAGCAGAAGATGTTAAGAAGAGGTGGCAAGAATACACAGGAGAACTGCACAGAAAAGTTTTTCAATACCAAGAAAATCACGATGGAGTGATCACTCACCTAGAGCAAGACATCTTGGAATGTGAAGTCAAGTGGCCCTTAGAAAGTATCACTATGAAGGAAGCTAGTGGAGGTGATGCTCAAACTACCACACAATTGCACTCATCTCACAAGCTAATAAAGTCATGCTCAAAATTCTCCAAACCAGGCTTCAGGAATACATGAACCGTGAACTTCCAGATGTTCCAGCTGGTTTTAGAAAAGGCAGAGGTACCAGAGATCAAATTACCAACATCTGATGGATCATCGAAAAAGCAAGAGAGTTCCAGAAAAACATTTACTTCTGCTTTATTGACTATGCCAAAGTCTTTGATTGTGTGGATCACAATAAACTGTGGAAAAATCTGAAAGAGATGGGAATCCCAGATCACCTGACCTGCCTCTTGAGAAACCTGTATGCAGGTCAGGAAGCAACAGTTAGAACTGGACATGGAACAACAGACTGGTTCTAAATAGGAAAAAGAGTACATCAAGGCTGTATATAGTCACCCTGCTTATTTATCTTATATGCAATATACATCATGAGGAACCCTGGGCTGGAGGAAGCACAAGATGGAATCAAGATGGCTGGGAGAAATATCAGTAACCTCAGATATGCAGATGACACCACCCTTATGGCAGAGAGGGGAGAGGAACTAAAAAGCCTCTTGATGAAAGTGAAAGAGGCGAGTGAAACAGTTGGGCTAAAACTCAACATTCAGAAAACTAAGACCATGGCATCTGGTCCCATCACTTCATGGGAAATTGATGGGGAAACAGTGGAAACAGTGTCACACTTCATTTTTAGTGCTCCAAAATCAGTGCAGATGCTGATTGCAGCCATGAACTTAAAAGACGCTTACTCCTCGGAAGGAAGTTTTGACCAACCTAGATTGCTTATTGAAAAGCAGAGACATCACTTTGCCAACAAAGGTCCGTCTAGTCAAGGCTATGGTTTATCCAGTTGTTATGTATGGATGTGAGAGTTGGACTTTGAAGAAAGCTGATCCCCGAAGAATTCATGCTGTTTAACTGTGGTGTTGGAGTAGACTCTTGAGAGTCCCCTGGTCTGCAAGGAAATCTAACCAGTCCATTCTAAAGGACATCAGTCCTGGGTGTTCATTGGAAGGCCTGATGCTAAAGCTGAAACTCCAATACTTTGGCCACCTCATGCGAAGAATTGTCTCACTGGAAAAGACTCTGATGCTGAGAGGGATTGGGTTCAGGTGGAGAAGGGAACGACAGAGAATGAGATGGCTGAATGGCATCACCGACTTCATGGACATGAGTTTTAGTGAACTCTGGTAGCTGGTGATTGACAGGGAGGCCTGGCCTCCTGTGATTCATGGTTTCACAAAGAGTTGGACACGACTGAGCTATTGAACTGTACTGAACTGAACTGTATCTGAAGCTCACCACAACCTGTTCATCATAGCTGGGATGACTAAATGTGATGTGGTTTCCTGTATGGCAGTTTCTGGAACAGAAAGAAGAAGTTAGATAAATCTAAGGGCATCCACACAAATTATATACTTTATATAGTAATAGTTCATCAACAATGGTTTGTTAGTTGCGGCAAATGCATCATATAAGTGTAAGATGCTAATAACAGGAGAGATTAGGCCTGGGGTTTATATTAATATAAACTCTCTGTACTATCTTTGAAACTTTTCTATTTATCTAAAACTATCCCTAAAAATTAATTTTATCTTATTCTTAGAAATTAATTAGAAAAACTTGAGACTCCCTATTTCTGGTTCAGCATGCAGGAAGCTTAGAAGTCACCACTCAATCCTAGCAACAAGTAAAAAGTTGAACAAACTGAAGAAACAACTCTTCTTATATTCACCAAATAATGAGGTCACAGGGCAAGCAAATGTAATTGGAGAGACAAACAGGCAGATACAGAGAATCATAATTTATAGAGCAGAAATCCATGAGCAGGAACTTCTTTGGGAACCAATGCCAGGGTAGGAAAATCTGAACTGTAATTGACAAATGGCTAGAGGCTCAGTGTGGACAGCTCTGAGAGTTAAAACTCTAGGAAGACCCAGTCATAGAAGGGCCTATAAAGTTTTGTTAGATTTACTTAGAGGAGTTCTTCCAGGTCCTTACAGTGAATACAGGAGAAAAATTCCCTCATATTTCTGACTGTAAGAGGGGAAAATGAATAATTTTGAAATACAGTAGAGCATTCTTTTCTTCTTAACTTGGCATGGCCCAAGTAGAGACTATTTTACCAGAGTATAATTTGCTGGGCTTCTATCAGGAACGAAATTTAGTTTTGGAAAACTTAACTCTAGGTAGCTTAGCCTTCTACATGGGAGAAAGGAAACACCCAAATCCAGCCCCCATCCTGTCCTACCTAAGGGTGGGAGGGAAAGACTGAGAACAGTGGTAAATTTCACAGTTCAGGGTCACTTGAAACTAATATAATGTTCTCAGTCAACTGTACCTCAATAAAAAAAGAAGAGGAAAAAGCCATGATTATTATGCTAAGGGCTATAATGTATAAGAGTAGAGAGCATAGAAGAACAGTTGAAAAATATAAACAGAAGCATTTTATTCTAAGAATCAAAAAGAAATGCTAAATATCGAAAACACTGTAACAGATATGAATAATGTCTTTGATGGGCATATTAGTATACTGAACACAGCTGACTAAAAATCTGAGCTTGAGGATGTTTTAATAAGAGAACTCCCAAACTGAAAAGCAATGAAAACAAAGACTGGAAAAAAAAAAAAAAAACACAGAATGTCCAAGGACTGTGGGGTAACTACTAAAGGTGAAACATATGCATAATGGAAATATCAGAAGAAGAAAAATAGAAAGGAACAAAATAAATATTCAAAACAATCATCACTGAGAATTTTCCCGAAATTAATGTCAGACACCAAACCACAGATATAGGAAGCTTAGAGAAAGCCCCACAGGATAAATTCCAAAAATCATATATAATTAGACATATCATATACAATAACAAACTTCAAGAAAAAGATAGAAAATATTGAAATAATCAACAGTAAAAATAACTTCCTTATAGAAGAAAAAAGATAAGAATTACAATGAACTTTTCAGAAACCATGGAAGCAAGAAGAGAGTCGAGTGGAGTATTAAAAGAGCTGAGAGAAAATATTACCAACTTAGAAACCTATATTCAGTGAGAAAATTTCTCAGGTAAACAAAAATTTTCTTAGAGAAACAAAAGAGGTAATTTATTGACAAAATGGGACTTCTCAGGTGGTGCTAGTGGTAAGAACTCACATGCCAATGCAGGACATTCAAGAAATGTGGATTCAATCAGGTTGGGGAGACACCCTGGAGAAGGGTAAGGCAATCCAATCCAGTATTCTTGCCTGGAGAATCCCATGGACAGAAGATACAGTCCATAGGGTCACAGGGAGTTGGATACAACTGAAGCGACTTATCACATATGCACACACTGACAAAATACCTGCTTTGAAAGAAATAGTAAAAGAAGCTCCTCAGAGAGAAAGAAAACAATATAGGTACAAAGCTTGGATCTACAGAAGAAAGGAAGATCCACAAAGAAGGAATAAGTAAAGATAAAACAAAAACATTTACTTTTTGTTGATTTGTTCAAAATAACAGCAGCAACAATGTATTTGATTTTAGACACACACACATATATATGATTAAGTATGCCTATGTATGAGTGAAATGAATGAAAACAATGATACAAAGGACAAGATGGAGGAAATAGGAATACTTTGAACTTTCATCATCTTTGAAGTATTGTAGCATAATTTAGAAGCAAATTTCTGTTATTTGCAAATGGATACTGAAACTGAAGGAAAATCACTAAAAAAGTTTTTAAAAAGTATAATTGATATGCTTAGCAAGGAGAGAAAATGCAATCACAAAGAAAATTCCATTAATACTACAAAAGGTACAAAAGTGTGGAAGACAAATAGGAATAGAGAAAAAAGGCAGGCAATCAATAAAAATAGCAATAAATCTGCTATTAATCCAAGTATATCAAGAATTGCTTTAGTTTTTGCTCCGAAGTCTCCTGCTGGCCTGGGAGATCCCATGGCTGATCAACTTTATGAGTCCAGTCCTGGCACGGGCTCTGACTCCCCAAAACCACACCTATTGTTGAGTTGCCCTCATTTGGAGTGCAGGTTGAGAGGTGCAGGGAGATCAAGTCCTGAGCCTTTGGAGTGGGAGCCCTGACTCCAAGACCCTAGACTACCAGAGAACTAACCCTAGGGAGTATCAAACAGTGAGAACTAGCACAAAGGAAACCACTCGAAATCAAGACCCAGCATCACCCAACCATCAGTAGCACCCTGTGCAGGATGCCTCATCTTAACAACAGTCAACACAAAAATACAAAACAAATCATCAGCAGACAGGATTACCACATCACTCAGCCTTGCCCATCAGAGGAACAACAAACAAAAACTCATCACAAATATCACCTTTCAGGAAGCTTACATAAACCAATGGACCAAACTTAGGAGAGCAGAAACCAAAAGGAAGAAAGAATTCAGCCTTGAAGCCTGGAAAAAGGAGACCTCAAACACAATAAGTTAAAAAAAAAAAAAAAATGAAAAGGCAGAGAAATACTACACAAATGAAGGAACAAACTAGAAAATAGTCAAAATCCCTGAAAAATAATTCAGAAAAATGATAGTAAACATGATCAAAACCTTGAAAACAAAATGCAGAAAATGCAAGAATCAATTTAAAAAGACCTAGAAGAATTAAAGAATAAAAATATAGAGACAAATGACACAATTACTGAAATTAAAAATACCTCTATAAGGAATCAATAGCAGAATATTTGAAGTAGCAGAACAAATCAGTGAACTGGAAGATAAAATGCTGGAAATAACTTCTGAAGAGCAGAATAAAGTAAAAAAATAAATAAAAGAACAGCTGATAATCTCAGAGACCTCTGGGACAATATCAAACACACCAACATTCAAATAATAGGGGTCCCAGAAGAAGACCGGAGAAGGCAATGGCAAGCCACTCCAGTACTATTGCCTAGAAAATCCCATGGATGGAGGAGCCTGGTTGGCTGTAGTCTGTGGGGTCGCTAAGGGTCGGACACGACTGAGTGACTTCACTTTCAATTTTCACTTTCACACATTGGAGAAGGAAATGGCAACCCACTCCAGTGTTTTTGCCTGGAGAATCCCAGGGATGGGGGAGCCTGGTGGGTTTCCGTCTATGGGGTCACACAGAGTCGGACACGACTGAAGTGACTTAGCAGCAGCAGAAGAAGAAGAAGACTAGAAAAAGAAAGTATATGAAGAAAAGTTTTGAAGAGATTACAGCTGAAAATTTCCCCAACATGAGAAAGGAAATAGTCAATCAAGCCCAAGAGGCACAAAGAGTCCCATACAGCATAAACCCAAGGAGACAAATGCCAACACACAGACTAATCAAACTAGCAGAGAATAAACACGAAGAAAGTATATTAAAAGAAGCAAGGGAGAAGTAACATGTAATATACAAGGGAAACCTCATACACTTAACAGCTGATCTTTCAGCAGAAACTCTGCAGGCCAAAGGGGAATGGCAGGTATATTTAAAATATTGAAAGGGGAAAATCTACAACCAAGATTATAGTACCTGGCAAGGATCTCATTCAAAACTGATGCAGAAATAAAAAGGTTTTCAAACAAGAAAAAGTTAACAGAATTCAGTACCACCAAACCAGCTTTATAAGAAATACAACAGAAGAAAAAAGATCTAAAAAATCAACCCTAAACAATTAAGAAAATGGCAACAGGAAGATATATATCAATAATTACTTTAAATATAAATGGATTAAATGCTCCAACCAAAAGACACAATTGGCTGAAAGGATACAAAAACAAGACCCATTTAAATGCTGTCTACAAGAAACCCACTTCAGACCTGAAGAAACATGCAGACTGAAAGTGAGAGGATGGAAAAATATGTTCCATGCAAATGCAAAGCATAAGAAAGCTGGATTCAGTTCAGTTAGTTCAGTTCAGTCGCTCAGTCGTGTCCGACTCTCCGCGACCCCATGAATCACAGCACGCCAGGCCTCCCTGTCCATCACCAACTCCCGGAGTACACTCAAACTCATGTCCACAGAGTCGGTGATGCCATCCAGCCATCTCATTCTCCGTCGTCCCCTTCTCCTCCCGCCCCCAACCTTTCCCAGCATCACAGTCTTTTCCAGTGAGTCAACTCGTCGCATGAGGTGGCCAAAGTATTGCAGTTTCAGCTTTAGCATCAGTCCCTCCAATGAACATCCAGGATTGATCTCCTTTAGAATGGACTGGTTGGATCTCCTTGCAGTATAAGGAACTCTCAAGAGTCTTCTCCAACACCACAGTTCAAAAGCATCGATTCTTCGGCGATCAGCCTTCTTCACAGTCCAACTCTCACATCCATACATGACCACGGGAAAAACCATTGCCTTGACTAGACGAACCTTGGTTGGCAAAGTAATGTCTCTGCTTTTTAATATACTATCAAGGTTGGTCATGACTTTCCTTCCAAGGAACAAGCGTCTTTTAATTTAATGGCTGCAATCAGCATCTGCAGTGATTTTGGAGCCCGAAAAAACAAAGTCTGACACTGTTTCCACTGCTTTTCCATCAATTTCCCATGAAGTGATGGGACCAGATGCCATGATCTTTGTTTTATGAATGTTGAGCTTCAAGCCAACCTTTTCACTCTCCTCTTTCACTGTCATCAAGAGGCTTTTGAGTTCCTCTTTACTTTCTGCCATAAGGGTAGTGTCATCTGCATATCTGAGGTTATTGATATTTCTCCCCGCAATCTTGATTCCAGCTTGTGCTTCTTCCAGCCCAGCGTTCCTCATGATATACTCCGCATATAAGTTAAATAAGCAAAGTGACAATATACAACCTTGACGTACACCTTTTCCTATTTGGAACCAGTCTGATGTTCCATGTCCAGTTCTAACTGTTGCTTCCTGACCTGCATACAGGTTTCTCAAGAGGCAGGTCAGGTGGTCTGGGATTCCCATCTCTTTCAGAATGTTCCACAGTTTATTGTGATCAGCACAGTCAAAGGCTTTGGCATAGTCAATGAAGCAGAAATAGATGTTTTATGAAACTCCCTTGCTTTCTCCATGATCAAGCGGATGTTGGCAATTTGATCTCTGGTGCCTCTGCCTTTTCTAAAACCTGCTTGAACATCTGGAAGTTCACAGTTTACATATTGCTGAAGCCTGGCTTGGAGAATTTTGAGCATGACTTTGCTAGCGTGTGAGATGAGGGCAATTGTCCGGTAGTTTGAGCATTCTTTGGCATTGCCTTTCTTTGGGATTGGAATGAAGACTGACCTCTTCCAGTCCTGTGGCCACTGCTGAGTTTTCCAAATCTGCTGGCATACTGAGTGCAGCACTTTCACAGCATCATCTTTCAAGACTTGAAATAGCTCAACTGGAATTCCATCACCTCCACTAGCTTTGTTCGTATTGATGCTTTCTAAGGCCCACTTGACTTCACATTCCAAGATGTCTGTCTCTAGGTCAGTGATCACGTTATCGTGACTATCTTGGTCGTGAAGATCTTTTTTGTACAGTTCTTCTGTGTATTCTTGCCACCTCTTCTTAATATCTTCTGCTTCTGTTAGGTCCATACCATTTCTGTCCTTTATCGAGCCCATCTTTCCATGAAATATTCCCTTGGAATCTCTAATTTTCTTGAAGAGATCTCTTGTTTTTCCTATTCTGTTGTTTTCCTCTATTTCTTTGCATTGATCACTGAGGAAGCCTTTCTTATCTCTCCTTGCTATTCTTTGGAACTGTGCATTCAGATGCTTATATCTTTCCTTTTCTCCTTTGCTTTTCGCTTCTCTTCTTTTCACAGCTATTTGTAAGGCCTCCTCAGACAGCCATTTCGCTCTTTTGCATTTCTTTTCCATGGGGATGGTCTTGGTCCCTGTCTCCTATACAATGTCACGAACCTCCGTCCAGAGTTCATCAGGCGCTCTATCAATCAGATCTAGTCCCTTAAATCTATTTCTCAGTTCCACTGTATAATCATAAGGGATTTGATTGAGGTCATATCTGAATGGTCTAGTGGTTTTCCCTACTTTCTTGCGACGCGAGAGACGCCGGCCCCGGCTTCGCAGACGCGACGCGAGAGACACCGGCCCTGGCGGCGCAGACGCTTCGCCGGCCCCGGAGCAACGAACCACGCAAAAGGCGCGGCGGTGAGGAGCTACCCCACGCCTGAGGCCAGGGCCGGCGGCCGAGAGGAGCTACCCCACGTCCAGCAGGCGGTTGCTACGCAGGCGCTGGAGGGCCTTGAGGAGATACCCCTCGTTCAAGGTCAGGAGGGGCGGCCTTGAGGAGATACCCCTCGTCCAAGGTAAGGTACAGCGGCTGCACTTTGCTGGAACGGCTGTGAAGAGATTTTCCATGACCAAGGTAAGAGAAACCCACATAAGACGGTAGGTATTTCTAGGGGGCACCAGAGGGCAGACAAACTGAAATCATAATCACAGTAAACTAGCAGATCTGATCACATGGACCACAGCCAAATGTGGTCCACTGGAGAAGGGAATGGCAAACCACTTCAGTATACTTGCCTTGAGAACCCCATGAACAGTAACAAAGGGCAAAATGATAGAATACTGAATGAGGAATTCCCCAGGTCGGTAGGTGCCCAGTATGCTACTGGAGCTCAGTGGAGAAATAACTCTAGAAGGAATAAAGGGATGGAGCAAAAGCAAAACCAATACGCATTTGTGGATGTGACCAGTGATAGAAGCAAGTTCCAGTGCTGTAAAGATCAATATTGCATAGGAACCTGGAATGTAAGGTCCACGAATCAAGGCAAATTGGAAGTGGTCAAACAGGAGATGGCAAGAGTGAACGTCGACATTCTAGGAATCAGTGAATTAAAATGGACTGGAATAGGTGAATTTAACTCGGATGACCATTATATCTACTACTGTGGGCAGGAATCCCTTGGAAGAAATGGAGTAACCATCATGGTCAACAAAAGAGTCCGAAATGCAGTACTTGGATGCAATTCTAAAAATGACAGAATGATTTCTGTTCGTTTCCAAGGCAAACCATTCAATATTACAGTAATCCAGGCCTATGCCCCAACCAGTAATGCTGAAGAAGCCGAAGTTAATCGGTTCTATGAAGACTTACAAGACCTTTTAGAACTAACACCCAAAAAAGATGTCCTTTTCATTATAGGGGACTGGAATGCAAAAGTAGGAAGTCAAGAAACACCTGGAGTAACAGGCAAATTTGGCCTTGGAGCACGGAATGAAGCAGGGCAAAGGCTAATAGAGTTTTGTCAAGAGAATGCACTGGTCATAGCAAACACCCTCTTCCAACAAAACAAGAGAAGACTTACACATGGACATCACCAGATGGTCAACACCGAAATCAGATTGATTATATTCTTTTCAACCAAAGATGGAGAAGCTGTATACAGTTAGCGAAAACAAGACCAGGAGCTGACTGTGGCTCAGATCATGAACTCCTTATTGCGAAGTTCAGACTGAAATTGAAGAAAGTAGGGAAAACCACTAGACCATTCAGATATGACCTCAATCAAAGCTGGATTAGCAATCATCATATCAGACAAAATAGACCTTAAAATAAAGAAGATTACAAGAGATAAGGAAGGACACTACATAATGATCAAGGGATCACCCAAAGAGGAAGGCATATCAATTTAAATATCTATGCACCCAACATAGGAGCACCTCAATACATAAGACAAACACTAACAGACATAAAAGGAGAAATTGACAATAACACAATAATAGTAGGAGACTTTAACACCCCACTCACACCAATGGACAGAGCATCAAAACAGGAAATTAATAAGGAAGCACAAGTCCTAAATGATACATTAGTTGAGAAGGATCT
This sequence comes from Moschus berezovskii, assembly GCF_049115385.1. NCBI lineage: Eukaryota > Metazoa > Chordata > Mammalia > Artiodactyla > Moschidae > Moschus > Moschus berezovskii. The sequence goes on along the minus strand of NC_142488.1, from coordinate 83,475,121 downwards.
CATTGGTATCTACAGGACATTGCATCCAAATGCAGAAGGATACACCTTCTTCTCAAGTGCACATGGAATATTCTCCAGGATAGACCACGACTTGGGTCACAAATCAAGCCTCAGTAAATTTAAGAAAATTGAAGTCATGTTAAGCATCTTGTCAGACCATAACGCTATGAGACTAGATATCAATTACAAGGAAAAAAAAAAACTGTAAGAAACACAAACACATGGAGATTAAACAACACGTTTCTAAATAGCCAACAGGTTATTGAAGAAATCAAAAGGGAAATAAAAAAAATTATAGAAACAAATGACAATGAAAACACGAGAACTCCAAACCTATGGGATGCAGCAAAAGCAGTTCTAAGAGGGAAATTTATAGCAACACAATCCTACCTCAAGAAACAAGAAAAACATCGAGTAGAAAACCTAACTTTACATCTAAAACAACTGGAAAAAGAAGAACAAAAAAACCCAAAATTAGTAGAAGGAAAGAAATCATAAAGATCCGAGCAGAAATAAATGAAAAGAAATCAAAGAAACAATAGTAAATATTAATAAAACTAAAAGCTGGTCCTTTAAGAAGATAAAGAAAATTGACAAGCTATTAGCCAGTCTCATCAAGAAAAAAAGAAGAATCAAATCAACAAAATTAGAAATAAAAAAGGAGAGGTTACAACAGACAATGCAGAAATACAAAGGATTACAAGAGACTATTGTGAACAACTATAATGCAATAAAATTGATAGCCTGGAAGAAATGGACAGATTCTTAGAAAAGTTCAATCTTCCAAGACTGAACCAGGAAGAAATAGAAATTATGAACAACCCAATTAAAAGCAATGAAACTGAAGCAGTGATCAAAAATCTCCCAAAAAACAAAAGCCCAGGACCAGATGGCTTCACAGGAGAATTCTATCAAACATTTGGAGAAGAGTTAACGCCTCAGTTCAGTCACTCAGTTGTGTCCGACTCTTTGTGACCCCATGGACTGCAGCACGCCAGGCCTCCCTGTCCATCACCAACTCCAGGAGTTTACTCAAAGTCATGTCAGTTTAGTAGGTGATGCCATCCAACCATCTCATCTTCTGTTGTCCCCTTCTCTTCCCACCTTCAATCTTTCCTAGCATCAAGGTGTTTTCCAACGAGTCAGTTTTTTTCACATCAGGTGGCCAAAGTATTGGAGCTTCAGCTTCAGCATCAGTCCTTCCAATGAATATTCAGGACTGATTTTCTTTGGATTGACTGGTTTGATCTCCTTGCAGTCCAAGGGACGCTCAAGAGTCTCCTCCAACACCACAGTTCAAAAGCATCAATTATTTGGCACTTAGTTTTCTTTATAGTCCAACTCTCGCATCCATACGTGACCACTGGAAAACCATAGCCTTGATTAGATGGGCTTTTGTTGTCAACATAATGTCTGCTTTTTAATATGCTGTCTAGACTGGTCATAACTTTCCTTTCAAGGAGTAAACATCTTTTAGTTTCCTGGCTGCAATCACCGTCTGCAGTGATTCTGGAGCCTCGAAAATAAAGTCTGTCATTGTCTCCATTGTATCCCCATCTATTTGCCATGAAGTGATGGGCCCAATCCTGGGTGTTCATTGGAAGGACTGATGCTAAAGCTCAAACTCCAATACTTTGGCCACCTCATGCGAAGAGTTGACCCATTGGAAAAGACTCTGATGCTGGGAGGGATTGGGGGCAGGAGGAGAGGGGAACGACTGAGAATGAGATGGCTGGATGGCATCACCAACTTGATGGACATCAGGTTGAGTGTACTCCAGGAGTTGGTGATGGACAGAGGGCCTGGCGTGCTGCAATCCATGGGGTCGTGAAGAGTTGGACACGACTGAGGGACTAAACTGAACTCAACTGATACAGAATCTAGAAAAATGATACTGAAGAATCTATTTACAGGGCAACAATGGAGAAACAGACATAGAAAATAGACTCATGGACATGGGGAGAGGGCTGATGTATGGAAAGAGTAACATGGAAACTTATATTACCTGTAAAATAGATATATATTACTGTAAAATAAATAGCCAACAGGAATTTTCTGTATGGCTCAGGAAACTCAAACATGAACTCTGTATCAACCTAGAGGGGTAGAATGGGGCAGGAGATGGAAGGGAGCTTCAAAAGGGAGGGGATAAATGCATACCTATGGCTGATTCATGTTGAGGTTCGACAGAAAACAACAAAATGATGTAAAGCAATTACCCTTCAATAAGATATAAATTTAAAAAAAAGAATTACTTTAACATCAATGGTCTAAATATATCAATTACAATACAGAGATTGCTGGAGTAGATAGAAAAAAATAAGACCCAAGTCTAAGTTGTCTTTAAGAAACTCACTATAAATATAAAGACAACTGTTTATTAAAGTAAAGAGATAGGAAAAAAAAAATTTACCATCCTAATACTAAGTCAAAGAAACCAGAAGTATCTATATTAATTTCAGACAGAAGATACTTCAGAATGTGGAAATATTTAGGGGTAAACTGGAGAATTACATAATGATAAAAGCGTATATCAAGATGATATAATAGTCCTTAATGGGTGTGTGCCTAAAAACAGATTATCAAATTAAGTAAGGCAAAAACAAAACAGCATGAATAGATGAATGCACTATAATAGTTGTAGACTTCAAGATCACTCCATAAAAAATGGAGAGATCCATAAGGTAGATTATCAGCAAAATAAGCCCAAGGGCACAGTTAATCAACTTCATATAATTGACATGTACAGTCAGTCCTTTTAATCCATGAGTTGTGCATCTAATTACACCAACCAAGAATTTAAAATATGTTTTGTAAACTTCAGAATGTTCAGAAAAACAATACTTGAATTTGCTGTGTGCCAGCAACTATTTACATAGCATTACATTGGGTTTACAATTATTTATATACCATTTGGCCTTCCCAGGTAGTGCTAGTGGTAATGAATTCACCTGCCAATGCAGGAGAAGCTAGACACCCGGGTTTGATACCTGGGTTGGGAAGATCCCCTAAAGTAGAAAATAACTACTCACTCCAGTATTCTGGCCTGGAGAATCCCATGGACAGAGGAGCCTGGAGGGCAACAGTCCATAGGATCTCAAAGAGTCAAACATGGTTGATCACACACACACACACACACACACACACACACACACACACACACACACACACAGCATTTGCATTGTATTAGGTATAAGTAATCTGGAGATTATTTAAAGTATATGGGAGGATGTGCATAGGTTAAATGCAAATGCTACACCATTTTATATAAGGAACTTGAGCATCCATGGCTTTGGTTGGGGGTCTTAGAACTAATTTCATGCAGATACTGAAAGGAAGTGAAAGTCGCTCAGTAGTGTCCAACTCTTTGAGGCTCCATGGACTGTAGCCTGACAAGCTCCTCTGTCCATGGAATTCTCCAGGCCAGAATACTGGAGTGAGTAGCCATTCCCTTCTCAAGGGGATTTTCCCAACCCAGGGATCAAACCTAGGTCTCCAGAACTGCATGTGGATTCTTTACCTCTGAGCCATCAGAGAAGATATTGAGGTATGCCTATATAGATTATTTCATCCAACAACAGCAGTTCTTCTCAAGCTCACATGGAACATTCAACAAGATATACCACATTCTGGGTCATAAATAAAAGCTTTATTTTTTTTTTAATAGAAATCATACAATGTCTGCTCTCAGAACACAATGAAAGTAAATTAGTAACCAATAACAGAAAGATAACTGGGAAACCCCCAGATATTTGGAGATTAAGCAAAGCATGTCTAAGTAATGCATGCGTCAAAGAAGAAATCTCAAGAGAAATTTAAATTATTTTGAACTAAATTAAAATGAAAACAACTTAATCAAAATTTATGGCATTCAGTGAAGCAGTACTTAGAGGGAAATTTATTGCATTGAATTAATGTATGAGGAAAAAACATCTAAAATCAATCATCTAAACTTCTAGATTAGGAAACAAGAAAAAACAAACAAACAAAATCCATAGTGAGCAGAAGAAACAATGAAAATTTGAGGAGAGGTTAATGAAATTGAAAACAGAAAATCAAGAGAAAATTAACAAAATCTTGAACTGGATTTTTGAAAAGATCAATAAATCAATAAGCTTATAGCCAGGCTAAGAAAAAAGAGAGAGAAGGCACATATTACCAATATCAGAAATGAAAGAGAGAATATCACTTGAGATCCCCATGGGCATTAAAAGGATTATAAAATAAATAACATTTTGAACTCAGTGCCTATAAAGTTGATAACCTAAATGAAATTTAGCAATTCCAAGAAAGATATAATCTTTCAAAGAGAAGAAATAGATAATTGGAATAGACCTGTGTCTATTAAAGAAATTGAATACATAATTAATTACCTGACAAAACAGAAAGCACTGGGTTCAGATGGATTCTCTGGTGAAATTTACCAAATATTTAAGGAAACAATTACACCATTTCTCAATAATCTCTTTCAGAAGATAGAATCAGAGAGAATACTTTCTATTTCAATCTGTGAGGCCAGCATTATTTTAATGCCAAAACTAAACAAAGATACTACAAAAAAAGAAAACTACTGAACAATAGCTGTCATGAACATAGATGCAAAAATCCACAATAAAATATCAGAAAATTAAATAAAAATATAAAAGAAATTATGTACCATGATCAGTAGGATTTATTCCAGGAGTGCAAGTCTGGTTCAATATTTAAAAATAAATTAATGTAATTCATCATGTCAAAAGCTAACTCATAAAAGTTATATGATATTATCTGATGCAAAAAAGCATTTCATATAATCTAATACTGAATCTTGATGTAAATAAATCACAGTAAACTATGAACAGAGAGGAGCTCCCTCAACTTGAAAAAGAACAGCTATATAAATCCTGCAAGCTAACATCATACTTAGTGGTAAAAAGCTTGAAACTTCTGCTATGGGTCAGGAACAAGGCAAAGATGCTCCCTCTCACTACTGCTTTTGTCATCACACTGAAAGTCTTCTGTGCTTAGTCACTCAGTCATGTCTGACTCCTTGAAAGCCCCTAGGCAAGAATACTGGAGTGGGTTGCCATTTCCTAATCCAGGGGATCTTCCTGCAGGATATAGATTAATATACAAAAGTCTGTCACTTTACTGTATACTGGAAATGAGCAAGTGGAATTTGAAATTAAGATAACATTACTATTTAGATGATCACCCTAAAAATAAAATACTTAGGTATCAACTTAACAAAATATGTACTAGATATATATGAAAAAACTGTAAAACTGTGATAAAAGAAATCAAAGAAGAGCTAATAAATGAAGTGACATTCCACATTCATGGATAGTGATTTTCCTCTTCTCTAAGGGTTCATTTTGCCACCTTTTCTTAGTAGTCACTGCACATAGATTCTGATAGTCCTCTGCTTTGTAGTACTTCCCCCACATACAAACAGATCAAATATCACCAGTTAAGCCTGCATGTCCTACTGCAATCTGGTGGTCATTTTTTTTTTTAACTTAATCAATCCTCAAGTCCCTTGAATTTCCTGTGCTGTGCTGTGCTCAGTCGTGTCTGGCTCTTTTGCAACCCCATAGACTTCAGTGTTCCAGGCTCTTCTGTACATGGGATTCTCCAGGCAAGAATACTGGAGTGGGTTGCCATGCTCTCCTCCAGGAGATCTTCCCAACCCAGGGACTGAACCCAGGTCTCCCATATTGCAGGCAGATTCTTTACCATCTGAGCGGCCAGGGAAGTCCCTTGACTCTCCCACCATTATTTGAATTCCAGCATATCAATAATAACATTAAGAATGAATATTTTAAATAATGGTAAGAGAGTCAAGTTTTACCATTAGTTCTTTTTAAAATTGATTTTTTTTTCAGTTCAGTTCAGTTCAGTTCAGTCGTTCAGTCGTGTCCGACTCTCCGCGACCCCATGAATCACAGCACGCCAGGCCTCCCTGTCCATCATCAACTCCTGGAGTTCACTCAAACTCATGTCCACAGAGTCGGTGATGCCATCCAGCCATCTCATTCTCCGTCGTCCCCTTCTCCTCCCGCCCCCAACCTTTCCCAGCATCAGAGTCTTTTCCAGTGAGTCAACTCGTCGCATGAGGTGGCCAAAGTATTTGAGTTTCAGCTTTAGCATCAGTCCTTCCAATGAACACCCAGGATCGATGTCCCTTAGAATGGACTGGTTGGATCTCCTTGCGGTACAAGGGACTCTCAAGAGTCTTCTCCAACACCACAGTTCAAAAGCATCAATTCTTCGGAGGCTAATTACTTTACAATATTGTGATAGTTTTTGCCATACAGCAACATGAATCAGATGCAGGTATACATGTTTCCCCTCATCCTGAACCCCTTCCCAAATTCTTTCTCACCCTATCCCTCTGGGTTGTTCCAGAGCACCAGCTTTGATTGCCCTGCTTCATGCATCAGATTGCACTGGTCACCTATTTTACATATGATAATATACATGTTTCAATGCTATTCCCTCAAATCATCCCACCCTTGCCTTCTCTCACAGAGTCCAAAAATCTCTTCTTTACATCTGTGTCTCTTTTGTGGCCTTGCATATAGGATCATTGTTACCATGTTTCTAAATTCCATGTATATGCATTAATATGCAATATTGGTGTTTTTCTTTCTGACTTGCTTTGCTCTCTATAATAGGCTGGTTTCATCCACCTCATTAGAACTGATTCAAATATATTCTTTTTAATGGCTGAGTAATACTCCATTGTGTATATGTACCACAGCTTTCTTATCTGTTCTTCTGCAGATGGACATCTAGGTTGTTTCCATGTCCTGGCTATTGTAAACAGTGCTGCAATGAATATTGCGGTACATGTGTCTCTTTCAATTCTGGTTTCCTCGGTGTGTACGCCCAGGAGTGGGACTCCTGGGTCATACGGCAATTCTTTTTCCAGCTTTATAAGGAATCTCCACACTCTTCTCCATAGTGGCTGTACCAGTTTGCATTCCCACCATCAGTGTAAGAGGATTCCCTTTTTTCCACACTCTCTCCAGCATTTATTGTTTGTGGGCTTTTTGATGGCAACCATTCTGACTGGTGTGAAATGATACCTTCTTGTGGTTTTGATTTGCATTTCCCTAATAATAAGTGATGTTGAGCATCTTTTCATGTGTCTATTAGCCATCTGTGTGTCTTCCTTGGAGAAATGTCTGTTTAGTTCTTTGGCCACTTTTTGATTGGGTTGTTAATTTTTCATCTATTAAGCTCCATGAGCTACTTGTGTATTTTGGAGATTAAGTCTTTGTCAGTTGTTTCATTTGCTATTATTTTCTCCCATTCTGAAGGCTGTCTTTTCACCTTGCTTATTATTTTCTTCATTGTGCAAAACGTTTTAAGTTTAATTAGGACCCATTTGTTTATTTTGGTTTTAATTTCCATTACTCTGGGAAGGGGGTCTTAGAGGATCTTGCTGTGATTTATGTCAGAGGGTGTTACCATTACTTTTAAATATGCAATGATATTATGCAATTATACTAGTTTTAAATAATAATGGTAAACTTGACTCTTCTATCATTATTTAAAATATTCATACTTAATGTTATTATTGATATGCTGGAATTCATATCTATCATTTTTATCTGTATATCTTACATATTTTTTTCCATCTTTATTGCCTTGTTTGGTTTCATGGATATAGTTTTAGCATGGCACCTTAATCTGTTTAAGAGTTTTAATGGTATATTTTAAAATTATTTACTAGTGATTTCTCTAGAACTCACAATGTGAACATCAACTTATCAAAATATATTTAAAATGTATACTAAATTCCAGCAAAATAGTGAAACTGTCATAGACTATAACTCTATTTGCTGTTATTTTTATGTTTTCGCTGTTGTTTAGTCACTCGGTCATGTCCAACTCTTTGAGACCCCATGGACTGGAGCTGCCAGGTTCCTCTGTCCATGGGATTTCCCAGGCAAAAATACTGGAGTGAGTAGCCATTTCCTCCTCCAGGGGAATTTTCCTGACCCAGTGATCTCACTGCAGATTGGCTGGTGGATTCTTTATTGCTGAGCCACCAGGGAAGCCCATTATTGTTGTGTGTATATAATTATACATGTTACAAAGCCAACGATACCTTGCTATAATTATTACTTTATGTAATTTCTTTATATAAGTCCAAATAAGCTTTGTCAAGAAAGGAGAACAAGTATACTTATAGAGTTTGTTATACTAACCCTCTTATTTGGGACTTCTCAGGTGGTGCTGGTGGTAAAGAACCCAATTGCTAATGCAGGAGACATAAGAGATGCAGGTTCTAACCCTAGATGAGAAAACTCCCCTGGAGGAGAACATGGCAACCCATTTATATATGTTCTTGATTCTTTAAAACAATTTTATACATATTGTTTTGGACAATTTTTAAATAATTTAAGAAAAGACAGTGCGATAAATAGGCAGTTACGCCATCTTGTATAACTACCTACATGCTTATATTTATTGTTGTTTTTTGTATATTTGTGCAGATTTGAATAAATGACTGGTGTCACTTGCATAAAGCCTGAAAAATTTCCCTTAGTATTTCTTTAAGCTAGGTCTGCTGGCATTCTCTCAGTTTTTGTTTATCTGGGATGTCTCTATTTTGCTTTATTTTAGAAATGCAATTTTGCTTGATATAATGTTCTTAGTTGACAGTTGTTATTTTTTTTTTCTAGTACTTTGAATATATCATGCCACTGCATTTGGTCTCTGTTGTTTCTGATGAGATGCCAGCTGTAAAACTTAATAGGTTCCCTGTACATGACAACTCATTTTATATTTTGTCATGTTTATGGTTCTCTCTTTGCCTTTACTTTTCAGAAGTTTGACAATGGTATATTTTAATTCTTCATATATATATTTTTTAATTTTTATTTTTATTGGAGGCTAATTATTTTACAATATTATATTGGTTGGTTTTGCCATACATTGACATGAATCTGCCCTGGGTATACATGAGTTCCCCCTCCCGATCCCCCCTCCCACCTCCCTCCTCCCCTTATCCTTCCTCTGGGTCATCCCCGCATACCAGCCCCGAGCATCCTGTAACATGCATCAACCATGAACTGTCGATTTGTTTCATATATGATAATATACATGTTTCAATGTCATTCTCCCAAACCATCCCACCCTCACCCTCTCCCACAGAGTCCCAAAGACTGTTCTATACATCTGTGTCTCTTTTGCTGTCTCGTATACAGGGTTATCATTTGCATCTTTCTAAATTCCATATATATGTGTTAGTATATTGTATTGGTGTTTTTCTTTCTGTCTTACTTCACTCTGTATAATAGGCTCCAATTTCATCCACCTCATTAGAACCGGTTCAAATGCATTCTTTTTAATGGCTGAGTAATACTCCATTGTGTATATGTACCAAAGCTTTCTTATCCATTCGTCTGCAGTTGGACATCTAGGTTGCTTCCATGTCCTCTCTATTATAAACAGTGCTGCAATGAACATTGGAGTACGTGTGTCTCTTTCAATTCTGGTTTCCTCGGTGTATATGCCCAGGAGTGCGATTGCTGGATCATATGGCAGTTCTATTTCCAGTTTTTTGAGGAATCTCCACACTGTTCTCTATAGTGGCTGTACAAGTTTGCATAATTCTTCTTGATTCTTTTTTCTTTATTTGTATTCAAATCTCTATTACTCTATTAAGCTAACTGATTCTTCTGTCTGCTTGTATCTGCTGTTGAGCCCCTCTAGTGAACTTTTCATTTCAGTTTTTCAACTGAAGAGCTTCTATTTGTTTCCTTTTAATCTTTTCTGAGTATTTTTATTCTCTATTGAGAATTTGTTCTCATATTTTACTTCTTTAAACATGGTTTCCTATAATTTTTGGAACATATTTATGACAGTTGATATTTGCCTTTGTCTACAATGTCTAGGCTTCCTTGAGGTCAATTTCTACTAACTTCTTCCCCACGTCCCTGTGTAGGGTTATACTTTTCTATTTAATCTTCATGCTTCATATTTTTTTGTTGAATACTAGATATTTTAGATAACATATGGCAGCAACATGGATAACAATACCTCCTACCTCCCATTAGAGGAGTGTTGCTGCTATTGCTTGATTAGTCATTTGTTTGTTTTATGCTTTGACTGAAGAAATTCTGTGAAGTCTATTTTCCTCATAGGGTGGCGACTCTGATACTCCTGTTCAAAACTTTTTTTCTTATGTTTACCTGCTAGCTTGGCTACCCAGGTGTCACTATTGTGTTCAGTTCAGTCGTTTAGTTTTCTCTAATTCTTTGCAACCCCATGGCTTGCAGCATGCCAGGCTTCCTTGTCCATTACCAACTTCAGAGCTTGCTCAAACTCATGTCCATATAGTTGGTGATGCCATCCAATCATCTCATCCTCTGTTGTCCCCTTTTCCTGCCTTCAAAGTTTCCCAGCATCAGGGTCTTTTCTAATGAGTTAGTATTTTACATTGGAGAAGGCAATGGCAAGCCACTCCAGCACTCTTGCTTAGAAAATCCCATGGACGGAGGAGCCTGGTAGGCTGCAGTCCATGGGGTCGCTATAAGTCAGACATTACTGAGCAACTTCACTTTCACACATTGGAGAAGGAAATGGCAACCCACTCCAGTGTTCTTGCCTGGAAAATCCCAGGGATGGGGGAGCCTGGCGGGCTGGCGTCTATGGGGTCACACAGAGTCGGACACGACTGAAGTGACTTAGCAGTAGCAGCAGCATTTTACATTACGTGGCCAAAGTTTCGGAGCGTCAGCTTCAGCATCAGTCCTTTCAATGAATATTCAGGACTGATTTCTTTTAGGATTGACTGGTTTGATCTTGCAGTCCAAGGGACTCTCAAGAGTCTTCTCCAACATGACAGCTCAAAAGCATCAATTCTTTGGTGTTCAGCTTCCTTTATGGTCCAACTCTCACATCCATACATAACTACAGGAAAAACCAGAGCTTTGACTAGATGGGCCTTTGTAGGCAAAGTAATATCTCTGCTTTTTAATATGTTGTCTAGGTTGGTCATAACTTTTCTTCCCAGGAGCAAGTATCTTTTCATTTCATGGCTGCAGTCACCATCTGCAGTGATTTTGCAGACCCCCAAAATAAATTCTCTCACTGTTTCCATTGTTTCCCCATCTATTTGCCATGAAGTGATGGGACCAGATGCCATGATCTTAATTTTCTGAATGTTGAGCTTTAAGCCAACTTTTCCACCCTCCTCTTTCACTTTCATCAAGAGGCTCTTTGGTTCCTCTTCACTTTCTGCCATTAGGGTGGTGTCATCTGCATATCTGAGGTTATATTTCTCCAAGCAATCTTGATTCCAGCTTGTGCTTGAATCAGCCCAGCATTTCTCATGATTTACTCTGTATGCAAGTTAAATAAGCAGCGTGACAATATACAGCCTTGACACACTCCTTTTCCTATTTGGAACCAGTCTGTTGTTCCATGTCCAGTTCTAACTGTTGCTTCTTGACCTGCATACAGATTTCTCATGAGGCAGGTCAGGTGATCTGGTATTCCCATCTCTTTCAAAATTTTCTACAGTTTATTGTGATCCACACAGTCAAAGGCTTTTGCATAGTCAATAAAGCAGAAATAGATGTTTTTTCTGGAACTCTCTCGCTTTTTCAATGATCCAACGGATATCAGCAATTTGATCTCTGGTTCCTCTGTCTTTTCTAAAACCAACTTGAACATCTGGAAGTTCACAGTTCATGTACTGTTGAAGCCTAGCTTGGAGAATTTTGAGCATTATTTTGATAATGTGTAAGGTGACAGTATGCAATTGACAAGCTATAATTGATATTGTTTTATGTTATAAAAATACTAGCTTTTTTCAGTTATTATGTTTATAAGCATTCACTGCTTGAGTCAGGTTAGGCTTGTTAAGTGATTAAAGACAATTTTCTTACAGCAGCATGTATTTATTTTATTCTAAAAGAAGAAAATACATAGTTTTGTTGTTGTTGTTGCTTGTAACCTGTAAAACTGAGTTATTTTGCTGATGTAAAATACCAATAACTCACTTGAGGACCATGCTACCTCCTGAAAATGTCATACATGTTTCTTAAATGTGTCAAAGTACCTGATAGACTTGTTCAGAGCTGAAGGGGCAAGTGATTCATTGGTCTTGGACAACAGGTGCCTTTCTAGGGCCATAGCTGAATGTGCTGGGAAGCAGCCATGGAGAAAGGCAGCACAAGCAGATGGAAAAAAATCCTTTAAAGGCAAAATGCCCAAATGACTTTCTGGCATAGCTAATTTTTACTATCACTTATTAGCTTATATATGATCCCCTAACCTTATTTTTTTTTCCCCTTAAGGGGCTGATTTGGATTGACTTGTTGAGAATGGTGTCTATTATCTATTAAGTCATGAGAAAGAGATTTCTGTGGTTACCTGTAAACTTGTGATAGGTCTGCAGAGGAAGAGGTGAAGAGGGTAGTGAAGAAGTCAGCAGCCACAGTCTGGTCTATGTGAAGGTCACAACAGCTTCATAGTACACCTTGAAGACTTTCTCGATGGTGTTGACACAGGCAGTTCTTCTCAGGTCCAATCCCAAGTTACACTTCATGGCCGTGTGCATGATTTGCCTGGCAGAGTGCTCTATGGTGTAGCTAAGCCAGAGTGCACAATGTCTTTGTCAGATATCCTGTCTTGGAACTCTGCTGTGGGTACAATGGGAATAGTTGCACCATGTTTTCCAAATTTCCTTTCCAAACTCTCTTGAACAGACATGAGCAAGTGGTAGTTAGAATCCCTTTCATATTTGAAGGTCAAATGGCCATAGCTGACATGATTTAGATTCTTTAGCTACTCAAAGTAAGATACTGTCACTACTCCAGCATTCAAGTAGAGATCTGGAATAACCTTGATGTTCCTCTTTAGGAAAATATTATCAGCTTCTGGAGTTGTTGGTCCATTGGCACCTTCAGCAATGATCTTGGCTTTGACTCTTGGTGCATTGGACTTGGTCAGCTGCTTCTTTCTGGCAGCAGGGATATCACAGTCAACCTCCAAGATTCTCCTTTCATAGATCTTTGCTTTGGGGAAGCCCGGGATTGTTCTATGTTGCAATTTGAAGTCTTCCAGTTCCTTTGGGTCAATACCATCTGGATTCCATATGCTGCCATCAGACTCACCAACAGCAACACATTTGACACCAAAACGATGTAAATAATTCATAGAGTACAGGCCCACATTACCAAATCCCTGAACGGCAAAAGTTTTATCTCCAAATCCTGGTGTCATTCCTAAAATAGTCACGTAAGAAGATTCATTGATAAAGTTTTCAATCCCATGGAAAACTTCCTGACCAGTAGCAGAGATCCTCCTGTGGATTCCACGCTGACTGATGGGCTTACAGGTAGCACAGGCATGGGCATTAGCACCAGAGTGCCCTATAGTGCTAGCATGGGTGTCAGCAATCCAGGACATCTCCCGCTGGCCTGTGCTCATGTTTGGGGCAGGCACATCAATGTCAGGACCAATAAAGCCCTTCTTTGCCAGCCCCATTGTGAACCTCCTTGTGACCTTTTCCAATTTACTATCAGTATAGTTCTTGGGATTGATCTTAATATCAGCTTTGGTACCCCTAAATGGCACATCAACCACTACACACTTATATGTTATCAGAGAAGCCAGAGTTTTAACTCCATCTACACTCACATCAGTGCTATAACGGATACCTCCCTTGCAGGGCATTCAGTGCTGGCTGTGCTGGGCCCAGTAGCACTCAATGACTTTCCAGGAGCCGTCATTGTGCCAGATGGGGAAGGACAGGCTCAGCACATGATCGCAGGGCTTGATGATCCACAGGATGCCACATACCTGGTTCTGCTCCTTAGTCTGCCGGGTCTTGAGGTCCTCCACCCGCTTGTCCTTCACGATGCTGGCACCATGGTCTAAGAAGCCCTCCACCATATTGAAGAAGTTGAGGTCGTCCTCGCGGTTGGCTGCCCCTTCACTGTAGTGTCACCAAGGAGATGGCACAAGCCCTGGCTGAGGGGCGGCGACAGCTGCAGCACGCTGCCCCGCAGGCCCGGCCCAGCAGCGAGGCAGAGTTGGTAACCACAGAATCCAGGGCGGCAGGCTTGACACAGGACGGCAGCAGCGCTTCACCCAGGCACTGGTACATGGCAACAGGACGAAAGTGCTATTTCATGGAGAAGAGGCACTCTCACAGGCCCAGAGACAGACGGAGGGAGGAAGGGCCTGGCATGGGCTGCCCTTTTATGCCACAGCTTCCTGCCTTAAATATTGAGTTTTAAGTCAGCTTTTTCTTCTCTTTCACCCTCATTAAGAGACTCTTTAGTTCCTCTTCCCTGTCTGCCATTAGAGTGGTATCATCTGTATATCTGAGGTTGTTATTTTTCCTGGCAATCTTGATTCCAGCTTGAGATTCATCCAGCCTGGCACTGTCTCACATTTTTCTTTTTAAATAAATACATTGGTATAAAATTTATATACAATAAAACTCATGAAGCAGAAGATATTAAGAAGAGGTGGCAGGAATACACAGAAGAACTGTACAAAAAAGATCTTCACGACCAAGATAGTCATGATAACGTGATCACTGACCTAGAGCCAGACATCTTGGAATGTGAAGTCAAGTGGGCTTTAGAAAGCATCACTACGAACAAAGCTAGTGGAGGTGATGGAATTCCAGTTGAGCTATTTCAAGTCTTGAAAGATGATGCTGTGAAAGTGCTGCACTCAATATGCCAGCAGATTTGGAAAACTCAGCAGTGGCCACAGGACTGGAAAAAGTCAGTCTTCATTCCAATCCCAAAGAAAGGCAATGCCAAAGAATGCTCAAACTACCGCACAATTGCACTCATCTCACACGCTAGTAAAGTCATGCTCAAAATTCTCCAAGCCAGGCTTCAGCAATATGTAAACCGTGAACTCCCAGATGTTCAAGCAGGTTTTAGAAAAGGCAGAGGCACCAGAGATCAAATTGCCAACATCCGCTAGATCATGGAGAAAGCAAGAGAGTTCCAGAAAAACATCTATTTCTGCTTCATTCACTATGCCAAAGCCTTTGACTGTGTGGATCACAGTAAACTGTGGAACATTCTGAAAGAGATGGGAATCCCAGACCACCTGACCTGCCTCTTGAGAAACCTGTATGCAAGTCAGGAAGCAACTGTTAGAACTGGACATGGAACAACAGACTGGTTCCAAATAGGAAAAGGTGTACGTCAAGGTTGTATATTGTCACCTTGCTTATTTAACTTATACGCAGAGTACATCATGAGGAACGCTGGGCTGGAAGAAACACAAGCTGGAATCAAGATTGCTGGGAGAAATATCAATAACCTCAGATATGCAGATGACACTACCCTTATGGCAGAAAGTGAAGAGGAACTCAAAAGCCTCTTGATGAAAGTGAAAGAGGAAAGTGAAAAGGTTGGCTTGAAGCTCAACATTCAGAAAACAAAGATCATGGCATCTGGTCCCATCACTTCATGGGAAATAGATGGAAAAACAGTGGAAACAGTGTCAGACTTTACTTTTTTGGTCTCCAAAATCACTGCAGATGCTGATTGCAGCCATGAAATTAAAAGACGCTTGCTCCTTGGAAGGAAAGTTATGACCAACCTTGATAGTATATTAAAAAGCAGAGACATTACTTTGCCGACCAAGGTCCGTCTAGTCAAGGCTGTGGTTTTTCCCGTGGTCATGTATGAATGTGAGAGTTGGACTGTGAAGAAGGCTGATCGCCGAAGAATCGATGCTTTTGAACTGTGGTGTTGGAGAAGACTCTTGAGAGTTCCTTATACTGCAAGGAGATCCAACCAGTCCATTCTAAAGGAGATCAATCCTGGATGTTCATTGGAGGGACTGATGCTAAAGCTGAAACTGCAATACTTTGGCCACCTCATGCGACGAGTTGACTCACTGGAAAAGACTGTGATGCTGGGAAAGGTTGGGGGCGGGAGGAGAAGGGGACGACGGAGAATGAGATGGCTGAATGGCATCACCGACTCTGTGGACATCAGTTTGAGTGTACTCCGGGAGTTGGTGATGGACAGGGAGGCCTGGCGTGCTGTGATTCATGGGGTCACGGAGAATCGGACACGACTGAGCGACTGAACTGAACTGAACTGAGACTACAGTTCAACAACTTCTGACAAATATATATATCAGTGTAATCATCACTATGATCACAATATAGAATACTTTTACTAACTCCAAAACATTCTTCTTACTCCTGTGTTTTCAGTCTGCCTGCCTCTACTCTGAACGACAAGCAAGAACTGATGTAGTTTCCAACATCCCGATATTTTGAAACTAATTTCTTTATGTACACATAACAGCAATGAGGATCAATTTTTAAAATTCCTTAATAAAACTGTCTCTAAAATTTTAAATTAAAATTAAATAAGAGAATTTAAAAATCTGGCTGTAAATTTAAAAGTTTAAGAAAATGTATATACTTCATTGTTCTTGATTATGAGTAATATTCTAAAAGTATTACAATAACATAAATTATAAAATAATGTCAGGAAAAATACTAAACTATAATACCACATTTTACATTTTTTTGGTCTAAGGCTTAGATCCACATTCAACTTTAAAGTTCCATGGGAGCCAAGTTTTTTTACTGAAGTTGATATTCCTAGTACCTAATACAGCACAGCACAGAAAATGTTCAAAAATTGCTTAGTTACTGATGTAGGTAACTAGATCTAATTTTATGCTGAAACTGAGTAGCTCCTAGAACTGTTCAAATTAACAAATTAAATAACAGTTGAAGTGTCAAACACCATTTCAAAAATGCTGTACAGCTAACAAAATCTTCCATAATTTTAGAGTTTTAACCAAATAATGTTAAGAAAAACTAAGATGCTGATAACATGGAATAGTGGCTTTTTAGCCTACCATTTCCAAAAAATAAGTCATTCTTAAGTTGTTTAGTACTTTGATTTCTGCTTTTGTTGCTTGTGGTTTCAGTTCACTCAAAAAAAAAAAATCATTGCCAAGATGAATATTGAGGGGCTTCTTTCCCTGTTTTATTCTAGGAATTTTTTACTACCAGGTCTATGTTTAAGTCTTAGATCCATTTCAAATTAGTTTTTTTGAGTGGTGTTAGATAAGAATCGAGTTTCATTCATCTGCATGTATTTATCTCATTTTCACACCATTATTGGAGAAGGAAATGGCAACCCACTCCCGTATTCTTGCCTGAAAAATCCCATGGACAGAGGAATCTGATGGGCTACAGTCCATGGGGTCACAAAGAGCCAAACACAACTGAACAATTAAGGAAAGGATAGTTATTTTAAAACTCTTGCTCTGATAATTCCAGCCTTCCCGGCATGTAGTTCTGATGCTTGTTCTGTTCAAAGCATATATATATATAATTTTTACTTTTTTTGTAATTTTTTCTTGACAATCAGACATGCTGTACCAAGTAAAAGAAACTACTCTAAATAGTACTTTATTAATGGGATTCTAAGTTTTAGGAGAAGGGAAAGAAGTCTACAGTCTTATGATTAGGTCTCAGTCTTCTAGTGAGCTTATGCTTCTAGACTGTGAACTTCACAAATTTCGGTTTTTTTTTTTTTTCTCTTCCCTTAGGTTGGACAGAATGGCTAGAGTGGACTGGAGTTGGGTATTTTCCTTCCTCCAGTATACTCTGATAATATCCCAGTAGGTTATGTTCCCCTTAACTAGTTTCCCCAGAAGGCTTGCCTTTTTATGAAGACGGACCTCTGGGGTATTTTTAAATGGGTCTTTTTCTCCTCCTACTGCCAGAAACATAAGTTGATTTTCTCTAATAATTATTATGAAAACTTGGCCTCCCGTCTGAATATAAATGGAGAAGGAAATTGCAAGCCAGTCCAGTATTTTTTCCTCGAGAATCTCCATGAGAAAGGAGCTTAGCAGGATACAGGCCATGGGGTCACAGAGTTGGACACAACTTAGCTACTGAACATGCAAGCTGGATGTAAAACTTACAAAATGTAGGAGCCATCCTATGACAAGATCAGTCTGCATTTGTAACTTAGAATTGGCCATGGTGAGCCTACAGTAATTCATCAATTTAAGATTCCCTACCCTGGAATAGTTTTGAAGCAGTTTCTGCTCCTGAGGGAGTGATAAACAGTGACTCTTCCAGTATTTGCCTTTCTCTCCAACTTATGAGTGGCAGTTTACCCTGTGTCTCCCCCTCCTTTATAGATCCAGGAAGAGTTGACTTTTCAGTTTGTAAGGATGGACTGGCAACTGCCAAGCTCTTTACATGAGAAATCAGAAATCATCAGTTTGAACCTATAGTGAGAGCAGAAGGACACTAAGGAAAAAGCTCTATGGGCATAGCTCTCTTTTCTCGAAGTTCTAGTTTTACAAAAATGTTTTCTCGTTCTGCTTATCATGAAAATGAACCTCAGAGCTCAAATTATCTTAGTGTACAACATTACTTTTTTTAACCTTTTCATTTTTTGAACTTCTTTTATTCTAGTTTTCAAGACTTACTTTAGTTCAGTTTAGTCTCTCAATCGTGTCTGAATCTTTGCGAACCCATGAACTGAAGCACGCCAGGCCTCCCTGTCCATCACCAACTCCTGGAGTCTACTCAAACTCATGTCCACTGAATTGGTCATGCCATCCAACCATCTCATCTTCTGTCATCCCCTTCTCCTCATGCCTTCAATCTTTCCCAGCATCAAGATCTTTTCAAATGAGTCATCTCCTCACATCAAGTGGCCAAAATATTGGAGCCTCAGCTTCAGTATCAGTCTTTAAAATGAACAATCAGGACTGATCTCCTTTACGATGGACTGGGTGGCTCTCCTTGCAGTCCAAGGAACTCTCAAGAGTCTTTTCCAACACTATAGTTCAAAAACATCAATTCTTCGACACTCAGCTTTCTTTATAATCCAACTCTCACATCCATACGTGACCACTGGAAAAACCATAGCCTTGACTAGATGGACCTTTCTTGGCAAAGGAATGTCTCTGCTTCTTAATTTGCTGTCTATGTTGATCATAACTTTCCTTCCAAGGAGTAAGCATCTTTTAATTTCATGGCTGAAGTCACCATCTGCATTGATTTTGGAGCCCCCCAAAATAAAGTCAGCCACTGTTTCCACTGTTTTCCCATCTATTTCCCATGAAGTGATGGGACCAGTTGCCATGATCTTAGTTTTCTGAATATTGAGCTTTAACCCAACTTTTTCATTCTCCTCTTTCACTTTATTAAGAAGCATTTGAGTTCCTCTTCACTTTCTGCCATAAGGGTGGTGTCATCTGGATATCTGAGGTGATTGATATTTCTCCCGGCAATCTTGATTCCAGCTTGTGAGACGCTTACTCCTTGGAAGGAAAGTTATGGCCAACCTAGATAGCATATTAAAAAGCAGAGACATTACTTTGCCAACCAAGGTCCGTTTAGTCAAGGCTATGGTTTTTCCCGTGGTCATGTATGGATGTGATAGTTGGACTGTGAAGAAAGCTGATCGCCGAAGAATTGATGCTTTTGAACTGTGGTGCTGGAGAAGACTCTTGAGAGTCCCTTGGACTGCAAGGAGATCCAACCAGTCCATTCTAGAGGAGATCAATCCTGGGTGTTCATTGGAAGGACTGATAATAAAACTGAAACTCCAATACTTTGGCCACCTCATGCGACGAGCTGACTCATTGGAAAAAACTCTGATGCTAGGAGGGATTGGGGGCGGGAGGAGTCGGGGACGACAGAGAATGAGATGGCTGGATGACATCACCAGCTCGATGGACGTGAGATTGGGTGAACTCCAGGAGTTGGTGATGGACAGGGAGGCCTGGCATGCTGTGATTCATGGGGTCGCAAAGAGTCGGACACAACTGAGCAACTGAACGGAACTGAACTGTGCTTCTTCCAGCCCAGCGTTTCTCATGGTGTACTCTGCATATAAGTTAAATAACCAGAGTGATAATATATAGCCTTGACGTACTCCTTTCCCGACTTGGAACCAGTCTGTTGTCTAGTTTTAACAGTTGCTTCCTGACTTTCATACAGGTTTCTCAAGAGGCAGATTAGGTGGTCTGGTATTCCCATCTCTTTCAGAATTTTCCACAGTTTGTGGTGATCCTCACTTTCAAAGACTTTGCCATAGTCAATAAAGCTGAAGTAGATGGTTTTCTGGAACTGTCTTGCTTTTTCGATGATCCAGTGGACGTTGGCAATTTGATCTCTGGTTCCTCTGCTTTTTCTAAAAGTAACTTGAACATCTGAAATTTCACAGTTCACATATTGTTGAAGCTTGGCTTGGAGAATTTTGAGCATTACTTTGCTAGAGTGTGAGATGAGTGCAATTGTTCAGTTAGTTTGAGCATTCTTTGGCATTGCTTTGCTTTGGGATTGGAATGAAAACTGACCTTTTCCTGTCCTGTGGCCACTGCTGAGTTCCCCAAATGTGCTAGTGTATTGAGTGCAGCACTTTCACAGCATCATATTTTAGGATTTGAAATAGCTCAACTGGAATTCCATCACCTCCATTAGCTTTGTTCATAGTGATGCTTCCTAAGGCCCACTTGACTTCACATTCCAGGATGTCTGGCTCTAGGTGAGTGATCACACCATTGTGATTATATGGGTCATGAAGATCTTTTTTGTATAGTTCTTCTGTGTATTCTTGCCACCTCTTCTTAACATCTTCTGCTTGTACTAGTTCCATACCATTTCTGTCTTTTATTGAGCCCATCTTTGCATGAAATGTTCCCTTGGTATCTAATTTTCTTGAAGAGATCTCTAATCTTTCCCATTCTATTGGTTTCCTCTATTTCTTTGTATTGATCGCTGAGGAAGGCTTTCTTATCTCTCCTTGCTATTCTTTGGAACTCTGCATTCAAATGGATATACCATTCCTTTTCTCCTTTACTTTTTGCTTCTCTTCTTTTCACAGCTATTTTTAAGGCCTCTTCAGACAGCCATCGGAGAAGGCAATGGCAACCCACTCCAGTACTCTTGCCTGGAAAATCCCATGGACATTGGAGCCTGGCAGGCTGCAGTCCATGGCATCACTGAGAGTCAGACACGACTGAGCGACTTCACTTTTCAGTTTCACACATTGGAGAAGGAAACGGCAACCCACTCCAGTGTTCTTGCCTGGAGAATCCCAGGGACGGGGAAGCCTGGTGGGCTGCCGTCTATGGGGTTGCACAGAGTCGGACACGACTGAAGTGACTTAGCAGCAGCAGCAGCAGACAGACATTTTGATTTTTTGTATTTCTTTTTCTTGGGTATGATCTTGATCCCTGTCTCCTGTACAAGTCATGAACCTCCGTCCATAATTCATCAGGCACTCTGTTTATTAGATCTAGTCCCTTAAATCTATTTCTCACTTCCACTGTAGAATCATAAGCGATTTTATTTAGGTCATATCTGAATGGTCTAGTGGTTTTCCTTACTTTCTTCAATTTAAGTCTGAATTTGGCAATAAGAAGTTCATGATTTGAGCCACACTCAGCTCCCAGTCTTGTGTTTGCTGACTGTATAGAGCTTCTCTCTCTTTGGCTGCAAAGAATATAATCAATCTGATTTCGGTGTTGACCATCTGGTCATGTCCATGTGTAGAATCTTCTCTTGTGTTTTTGGAAGACGGTGTTTGCTATGACCAGTGCATTCTCTTGGCAGAACTCTATTAGCCTTTGCCCTGCTTCATTCTTTATTCTAAGGCCAAATTTGCCTGTTACTCCAGGTGTTTCTTGACTTCCTACTTTTGCATTCCACTCCTTTATAATGAAAAGTACATCTTTTTGGTGTGTTATTTCTAAAAGGTCTTGTAGGTGTTCATAGAACTGTTCAACTTCAGCTTCTTCAGCATTCTTGGTCAGGGCATAGACCTGGATTGCCATGATATTGAATGGTTTGCTTGGAAATGAACAGAGATCATTCTGTCTTTTTGGAGACTACATCCGAGTACTGCATTTCAGAATCTTTTTTTTTTTTTTTTTTGACTGTGATGGCTAGTTCATTTCTTCTAAGGGATTCTTGCCCACAATAGTAAGTATTATGATTATCTAAGTTAAATTCACCCATTCCAATCCATTTTACTTTGCAGATTCCTAAAATATCAACATTCACTTTTGCCATATCCTGTTTGACCACTTCCAGTTTGCCTTGATTCATCGACCAGGTTCCTATGCAATATTGCTCTTTACAGCATCACACCTTCTATCACCAGTCAAATCCATAACTGGGCGTTATTTTTGCTTTGGCTTTGTCTCTTCATTCTTTCTGGAGTTATTTCTCCACTGATTTCCAGTAGCATATTGTTCACCTACTGACCTGGGGAGTTCTTCTTTCAGTGTCCTATCTTTTTGCCTTTTCATACTGTTCATGAGGTTCTCAAGGCAAGAATACTGGTAACAAGACTTACTTAGCTTTCAGCTAACATTTACTCTACTTGCAATTTAGACAATTCTTTAACCTTGTCACTTTATTTTATTCTTGTATATGAAAAACAAAAGTGGGAATGTAAGTTCGATGATTTCCTATTCTCTAAGTAAAAGAATATCTTTTTTAAAAATTCCATATTGGAGTATAGTTGATTTACAATGTTGTGTTAGCTTCTGGATATAACAAAGTGATTCAGTTACACATGTATCTATTCTTTATCAAATTCTTTCCCCATTTAGGTTATTGTAGAATATTGAATAGAGTTCCCTGTGCTATACAGTAGGTCCTTTTTGGTTATCTATTTTAGATATGACATGCAGTCTATGCATGTCAATCTCAGAGTTTGATGTTATTTACCTCTATTAGCAATCCTGATGCTTTTTTTTAACTCTTAAATAAACCACCTACTCTATTCTCAGGAAGCTCTCTTTGTCACGGATGAATATTTTCAAGGCACATTAAGATTGTCTATATTTGAAGTAATTCCTGGGCATACAGTGTAGTTCTGGAGAAATATGATATTGGAGTGTTAGACACTGACCATTATTAACCAACAGTTAATGAGAAGTTTACTACATGTGAGGCATTGTTCTCTGTGCTTTATTATGATACTTTGTTTCTGACACATACCCTATGCTCAGTTTTCAAATAGGGTATTTGAGGCTTAACAATTTATTAAGCTTCTAAATGGTGAATTCAAATCTACCTACTGAAATCAAATATCTGAGAATAACTTCAAAGTAACCACATTGAGAAGCTTAAAAGTTTCGGAATCTCTTATGGAACAGCTTCCACAACTTTTTACCTGTCTTTTAAATATCTTCAGTATTGGCTATATTCATTTTTGAGAATAGTTTCTATTTTGGAAATAGCTTGGGCTTTGGAAACAAGTTTTGTAAATCAGAAATAGTGATTTATTTTTAATTTATTTTTTATTGGAGGCTAATTATTTTACAGTATTATATTGGTTGGTTTTGCCACACATTGACATGAATCTTCCCCAGGTGTACATGTGTTCCCCTTCTTGAACCCCCCTTCCCACCTCCCTCCTCCCCTTATCCTCCCTCTGGGTCATCCCCATGCACTAGTCCCAAGCATCCTGTATCATGCTTCAAACCTGGACTGGTGATTCGTTTCATATATTATAATATACATGTTTCAATGCCATTCTCCCAAATCATCCCACTCTCACACTCTCCCACAGAGTCCAAAAGACTGTTCCATACACTTGTGTCTCTTTTGCTGTCTCGCTTACAGGGTTATCATTACCATCTTTCTAAATTCCATATATATGCGTTTAGTTCAGTCGCTCAGTCGTGTCCGACTCTCCGCGACCCCATGAATCACAGCACACCAGACCTCCCTGTCCATCACCAACTCCCGGAGTTCACTCAAACTCATGTCCACAGAGTCGGTGATGCCATCCAGCCAACTCATTCTCTGTCGTCCCCTTCTCCTCCCGCCCCCAACCTTTCCCAGCATCAGAGTCTTTTCCAGTGAGTCAACTCTTCGCATCAGGTGGCCAAAGGATTGGAGTTTCAGCTTTAGCATCAGTCCTTCCAATGAACACCCAGGACTGATCTCCTTTAGAATGGACTGGTTGGATCTCCTTGCAGTCCAAGGGACTCTCAACAGTCTTGTCCAGCACCACAGTTCAAAAGCATGAATTCTTCGGCGATCAGCTTTCTTCACAGTCCAACTCTCACATCCATACATGACCATGGGAAAAACAATAGCCTTGACTAAACGGACCTTGGTTGGCAAAGTAATGTCTCTGCTTTTTAATATACTATCTATGTTGGTCATAACTTTCCTTCCAAGGAGTAAGCGTCTTTTAATTTCATGGCTGCAATCAGCCATAATGCAATATATGCGTTAGTATACTGTATTGGTGTTTTTCTTTCTGGCTTACGTCACTCTGTATAATAGGCTCCAGTTTCATCCACCTCATTAGAACTGACTCAAATGTATTCTTTTTAATTGCTAATACTCCGTTGTGTATATGTACCAAAGCTTTCTTATCCATTCGTCTTCAGATGGACATCTTGGTTGCTTCCATATCCTGGCTATTATAAACAGTGCTGCGATGAACATTGGAGTACATGTGTCTCTTTCAACTCTGGTTTCCTCGGTGTGTATGCCCAGGAGTGCGATTGCTGGATCATACGGCAGTTCTATTTCCAGGTTTTTAATGAATCTCCACACTGTTCTCCATAGTGGCTGTACTAGTTTGCATTCCCACCAACAGTGTAAGAGGGTTCCCTTTTCTCCACACCCTCTCCAGCATTTATTTCATATAGACTTTTGGATAGCAGCCGTTCTGACTGGCGTGAAATGGTATCTCATTGTGGTTTTGATTTGCACAGAAATAGTGATTTAGAGTGGTATCTTAGTACATGAGACTATGTCTTTGGAGTATGATAGTCCTAAATTTCTATTAGAGCTCTACCACTCTAAACTCTACTTAAAGTCCCTGAGCCCTAATTCCCTCATCTGAAATACAAGAAACGTATCATCTACCTTACAGCCATTGTGAAGACTAAATGGAATATATTTTCTGTCTATATAAATAGATAATAGATATGTACAGTAAAAAAATAAATGTTTGTTTTCTCCTTCTCAAAAGAAAACAAAACAAATCTACCTACTAAGACTCCAAACATAGGTTCTTTTTACTGTATCATTTTCCCTTCCTATATAATTATAAGCCCATGCCTCCAAATATCTGTCTTTCCCCCCATTTCTATATGTGTTCTAACACAAAATAGCTGGAAACTAAAACAATTGGGTGCAGTTATTATAATCTCATTATTTAAACTAAATTGCACTCATCTCACACTCTAGCAAAGTAATGCTCAAAATTCTCCAAGCTAAGCTTCAACATTAGGTGAACTGAGAACTTTCATCTTCCGGATCATAGTAAAAGCAAGAAAATTCCAGAAAAACACTTACTACTGCTTCATTGACTACACTAAAGCCTTTGACTGCGTGGATCACAGCAAACTGTGGAAAACTCTTAAAGAGATGGGAATATCAGACCACCTTACCCACCTCCTGATAAATCTGTATGCAGTTCAAGAAGCAACAGTTAGAAGTGGACATGGAACAATGGATTGGTTTAAATTGGGAAAGGAATACGACAAGACTGTGTTGTCACCTTGCTTATTTAATTAATATGCAGAGTACATCATGTGAAATGCCAGATTGGATGAAGCACAAGCTGAAATCAAGATTACAGGGAGAAATATCAGTAACTTCAGATATGCAGATGACACCACCCTTATGGCAGAAAGCTAAGAGGAAGTAAAGAGCCTCTTAATGAAAGTGAAGGAGGAGAGTGAAAAAGCTGGCGTAAAAGTCAACAGTCTAAAAACTAAGATTATGGCATCTGGACCCATCATTTCATGTCAAATAGATGTGGAAACAATGGAAACAGTGAGAAACTTTATTTGGGGGGCTCCAAAATTGCTGAAGATGGTGACTGTATCCATGAAATTAAAATGCTTGCTCCTTGGTAAAAAAGCTATGAACAACTTAGACAGCATACTAAAAAACAGAGATATTACTTTACTGACAAATGTCCGTCTAGTCAAAGCTATGGTTTTTTCAGTAGTCATGTATGAATGTGAGAGTTGGGCTATAAAGAAAGCTGAGCACTGAAGAATTGATGCTTTTGAGCTATGGTGTTAACAAAGACTCTTGCGAGTCCCTTGGACTGCAAGATCAAAGGAGTCAATCCTAAAGGAAATCAGTCCTGAATATTCATTGGAGGGACTGATGCTGAAGCTGAAGCTCCAATACTTTGGTCTCCTTCTGCGAAGAGCTGACTCATTGGAAAGACCCTTATGCTGGAAGAGACTGAAAGCAGGAGGAGAAGATGTTTGGACAGCATCACTGACTCAATGAACATGAGTCTGAGCAAGCTCCGGGAGTTGGTGATGGACAGGGAAGTCTGGTGTTCTGCAGTCCCTGTGGTCACAAAGAGTCGGAAATTACTGAGCAACTGAACTGAACTGAACCTAAATTTTGATACCACCCAATCTGAAGATTGTGTTTTTCATGAAAACAAGAAAATGATAGCTATCATTTATGGTAAGTGCTCACACATTGGGACATTTTGCCCCATCAGTCAATTAACAGCATTAATAGTTATATTTAGTGAGAATCCCCTATGATGCATTCTGTATTAATCAACCACTAATGTCATAATAACCTTCCATGGTAAAGATTTTTCTTGCCATTTTATAGTTGAGTCAGCAGAAGTTTTATATATATAGATAGATAGAGTTAATGCCAAACAGCTAGTTAAGTAAAAAAGCCAGTATTCAAACTCGGATAACTTTCACCTCAAAATTCCTGTTCTTTTCCCACTACATCATCCTGATGACACTACTCATTACCCAAAATACTGATAATTTCATTCCTCTGAATTATCTTTCTCTAACTCTACTTCCCCCATCAATGACAACTTTATTAAATGGCCATTCATTTACTGTAATTTTCTTCACTTGTCAACTGTAATTAGTTTATACCTCTTTCTACATCTTTTAAAAACACCATCTTCCCAGATAAAATGGAGCAAGAGTTCCACCAATCTACCCGATACCATCACAGCTCACATCACACCACTATGAGTGAATATCTATAATAATTTTAGCCCCATATGAAGATAAAACTGATGTATCTTTTCTGTACCATTGTGCAATGACTAAGTAGGCATATTGGAATTTTGAGGCATAGAAAAGCAAATTAAAAATATTGATCATCTAGGTTTTTGCTGTCTGAAGAAGTATATGCAAATGTGTAGAATTAAGAGAAATGAGTTGTTTTACATACACAGCTGCACATTAAGTAGAAAAGTAAGTATAGTTGAAACAGTCTGAGTTTACTTGGTATCAGAGGTAAGTTTCTGTGTAAACAGCATGTTTATATGCAGCTATTTGCCTAACCACTCTCCTTTCATAATTTCCTCCTAATTTATTTAAGAATGAGTTACTTACAACTTCTTGTTTGGCAAATAGTTTTCCCAAACCATTTAGCACTATAGTACTGTTATTTAGTAAAGCCACAGTATCAGATATTCAATGGCTTAAAAGTATCAATACAAGATATTCTCTCTTCTTTCCCATCTGACATTACCCCTCAAATGAAATTCAAACATATACCTATTAAAGGTCACCATAGGTATGTGATTAACAATTTCTTTACTTCCTAAATTTTAGACTTGTCATAGGACGAGTAGATTAAAAAATAGAATGTGTATTTATTTCTTCTTCTTACAAAATGCCTTGATACATGCTCTTATCTCCTTATTACCACAAAATGGAAGCAGATTTTAACATAATATAAAGACAAAGACACCCTATGGAATGCTGAAATGCTCCATGGTGCTTTAATGGTCTTTTTAAATCACATTCAAACATTTATAGCTAAATTTAATACTTGTCATTAAGAAAAATGTGCAGCTCCTTCCTCCATAAGAGAATCACAGTAGACAGTGAATGGTTATTGATGTGAGATAGCTAAAAGGGTAAAATGCAGGAAGTGAAATTTGGATTAGCCTTTTTTTATTGGGCTTTACTTTAAAATTTCCCAAAGCAGAGGTCACATGGTTGCAAAACAGGTCATATAATTTCCCTGATAGCATCAGTTCAGTTCAGTTCAGTTCATTCGCTCAGTCGTGTCGGACTCTTTGCGACCCCATGAACCACAGCACGCCAGGCCTCCCTGTCCAACACCAACTCCCAGAGTTCACTCACACTCATGTCCATAGAGTCGGTGATGCCATCCAGCCATCTCATTCTCTGTCGTCCCCGTCTCTTCCCACCCCCAATCCCTCCCATCAGACTCTTTTCCAGTAAGTCAACTCATCACGTGAGGTGGCCAAAGTATTGGAGTTTCAGCTTTAGCATCAGTCCCTCCAAAGAACACCCAGGATTGATCTCCTTTAGAATGGACTGGTTGGATCTCCTTGCAGTCCAAGGGATTCTCAAGAGTCTTCTCCAGCACCACAGTTCAAAAGCATCAATTCTTCGGCGATCAGCTTTCTTCAAGTCCAATTCTCACATCCACACATGACCACAGGAAAAACCATAGCTTTGACTAGACGGACCTTGGTTGGCAAAGTAATGTCTCAGGTATAAAACAAATGACGGAGCACAGGAAGATGGGGGAGAAATAGGACAGGGCGACCACTTTCTCCCCCACAAAATCAGCAAAAGAACATTTGAACGCTGAGTAAATCCCACAAAACAACTTCTGAATACCGGCAGAGGACATCAGGCACTCAGAAAAGCAGCCCATAGTCGTCGAAAGGAGGTAGGAAATAGTATAAAAGATTAAAAAGAGAGACAAAAGAGGGAGGGACGGAGCTCCGTCCCGGGAAGGGAGGCTTAAAAAAAAAGAGAAGTTTCCAAACACCTGGAAACACTGGCGAGTGGAACCTCAGAGAGCCGCATAACTGGGAGACAAAAAACATAAATAATTAAAACTCACAGACTAAGTGCCCAGAGGAAACTCTCAGCAGGAGAGCGGCGCAGACGCCCGTGCTCCCCACTAGCAGGTGGGGGCTGGGCAGGGAGGCGTGGGTGGCGGCGCTTAGAGGGAGAACCGCGCTTGAACGCCCCAGGGCAAACTGAGGTCGAGAACTTGAGATACCAAAGCAGAAGCTGCAGCTAAAAGGTGAAAAGGCTAGGAAAAGCCTGCGAAAAGCCACAACCCAGGACTCTACCAGCCCTGCCCACAGAACAGGGCGCTGAGCAGAGCGAGCCAGCAGTGGGCGGCCCATCCCCCAGCCCCCACCTACACAGGCGGGGAGGTAAGCCAGCTCCCGGGTGGGGGCAGCCACGACCCCAGAGAGGCTTCCCATGCCAAGCTGCAGGCAGGCTTCCTTGCTAACCAGGACTTCTTGGGTTCGGGCCGGTCGATATCCGCCTGAGAAACTGTGCCGGTTGTACTCCCAGAAAATCGAGCGGCAGGGATCAGGAAGTAGCAGCGACCGTGCTCGCCAAACGCCTGGTCACCTGAGCTGCTTGGACCAGGGAAGGCACAAAACTCAGGCCCAGCCAAGTCTGTGCCTTTGTGGAGTACCAGAGGACCTGAACCTGAGCCGCTCAGACCTGTGAAGTGCATGCAACCCAGCGCCAGCTGCGGACAGCTCCCAGCAGAGCAACCTAGAGCCTAAGCAGCATAACAGGGAAAGCACACACACCTCGAGTGGGAGCATTCCCAGTGTAGCCGAGACACTGTGAGTACTCCCCACAGACACCAAGGATATTTGTTAGCTGTGTTCCTATCTCCCCACAGCAGGACTGAACAGGTGAGCCGGGGGTGGGGGGGAAAAAAAGTGTCCACCACCGCATCCTGGTGTCAGGACGGGAATTAGACACTGAGGAGACCAGAAAACAGAAGAGCTTTTTCAACAGAAGGAACTGCCTTGGAAGTAACAGAGGAAGAAACCTTGAGCCTACTGCAAGAATAAGATTGAAAAACAGAGGCAGAGGCTTAAGTCCAAATCCTGAGAACACCAGAGATCTCCTGTTCCAGAGAACATTAATTGATAGGTACTCATCAAATGCCTCCATACATACACTGAATCCAGGCACCACCCAAGGGTCAACAAGTTTCAGTGAAAGATATACTACACAAAATATCCAGCAACACAAGAGACTAGCACTGAGCTTCAATATACAGGCTGCCCAAAGCCACTCCAAAACCACTGACATCTCAAACTCATTACTGGACACTTCATTGCACTCCAGAGAGAAGAAATCCAGCTCCACCCACCAGAACATAGACACAAGCTTCCCTAACCAGGGAACCTTGACAAGTCACCCATCCAACCCCACACACAACGAGGTAACTACATAATAAAGAGAATTCCACAAACTGCCAGAAGACGGAAAGGCCACCCCGAACACAGCAATATAAGCAAGATGAAGAGGCAGAGAAATACCCAGCAAGTAAAGGAACAGGATAAAGGCCCACCAACACAAACAAAACAGGACGATATTGGGAACCTACCCGGTAAAGAATTTCGAATTTTAATTGTGAAAATGATTCAAAATCTGGAAAGCAAAATGGAGTTACAGGTAAATAAACTGGAGAAAAGGATTGAGAAGATGCAAGAAATGTTTAATAAGGAAATAGATGAAATAGAAAAGAGTCAATATACAATGAATAATGCAATAGATGAGATCAGAAACACTCTGGAGGGAACAAACAGTAGAATAAGGGAGGCAGAAGACAGGATAAGCAAGCTAGAAGATAGAATTGTAGAAATAAATGAAACAGAGACGGAAAAAGAAAAACGAATTAAAAGAAATGAGGACAATATTAGAGACCTCTGGAACAATGTTAAACGCCCCAACATTCGAATCATAGGACTCCCAGAAGAAGAAGACAAAAAGAAAGACCATGAGAGAATACTTGAGGAGATAATAGTTGAAAATTTCCCTAAAATGGGGAAGGAAATAATCACCCAAGTCCGAGAAACACGGAGAGTCCCTAACAGGATAAACCCAAGGCGAAATACTCCAAGGCACATATTAATCAAATTAACAAAGATCAAACACAAAGAACAAATATTAAAAGCAGCAAGGGAAAAAGAGCAAATAACACACAAGGGGATCTGCATAAGGATAACAGATGATCTTTCAGCAGAAACTCTGCAGGCCAGGAGGGAATGGCAAGACATACTTAAAATGATGAAAGAAAGTAACCTACAGCCCAGATTACTATACCCAGCAAGGATCTCAATCAAATATGAAGGAGAAATCAAAAGCTTTCAGTTCAGTTCAGTTAAGTTCAGTCACTCAGTCGTGTCCGACTCTCTGCGACCCCATGAATCACAGCACGCGAGGCCTCTCTGTCCATCACCAACTCCCGGTGTTCACCCAAACTCATGTCCACAGAGTCGGTGATGTCATCCAGCCATCTCATTCTCTGCCGTCCCCTTCTCCTCCCGCCCCCAACCTTTCCCAGCATCAGAGTCTTTTCAGTGAGTCAACTCGTCGCATGAGGTGGCCAAAGTATTGCAGTTTCAGCTTTAGCATCAGTCCTTCCAATGAACATCCAGGATTGATCTCCTTTAGGATGGACTGTTTTGATCTCCTTGCAGTCCAAGGGACTCTCAAGAGTCTTCTCCAACACCACAGTTCAAAAGCATCAATTCTTCGGTGCTCAGCTTTCTTCACAGACTAGCAAAAGCTGAGAGAATTCAGCATCACCAAACCAGCTCTCCAACAAATACAAAGGATTTTCTCTAGACAGGAAACACAGAAAGGGTATATAAACTCGAATCCAAAACAATAAAGAAAATGGCAACGGGATCAGACTTATCAATAATCACCTTAAACGTAAATGGATTGAATGCCCCAACCAAGAAGCAAAGGCTGGCTTAATGGATACAAAAACAAGACCCCCATATATGTTGTCTACAAGAGATCCACCTCAAAACGAGGGACACATACAGACTGAAAGTGAAGGGCTGGAAAAAAAAAAAAAAAACATTCCACGCAAATAGAGGCCAAAAGAAAGCAGGAGTAGCAATACTCATATCAGAAAAAATAGATTTTAAAACAAAGGCTGTGAAAAGAGACAAAGAAGGAAACTACATAATGATCAAAGGATCAACCCAAGAAGAAGATATAATAATGATAAATATTTATGCACCCAACATAGGAGCACCGCAATATGTAAGACAATTACAAACAAGTATGAAAGGGGAAATTAACAATAATGCAATAATAGTGGGAGACGTTAATACCCCACTTACATCTATGGATAGATCAACTAAACAGAAAATTAACAAGGAAACACAAACTTTAAAAGGTACAATAGACCAGTTAGTCCTAATAGATCTCTATAGGACATTTCACCCCAAAACAATGAATTTCACCTTTTTCTCAAGCACACACGGAAACTTTTCCAGGATAGATCACATCCTGGGCCACAAATCCAGCCTTGATAAATTTTTTTAAAAATGAGAAAATTCCAAGCATCTTTTCTGACCACAATGCAGTAAGATTAGATCTCAATTACAGGAGAAAAACTATTAAAAATGTCAACATATGGAGGCTGAACAACACGCTGCTGAATAATGAATAAATCATAGAAGAAATCAAAAGAGAAATCAAAATATGCATAGAAATGAATGAAAATGAAAACACAACAACCCAAAACCTCTGGGACACTGTAAAAGCAGTGCTACAGGGAAGTTCATAGCAGTACAGACACACCTCAAGAAACAAGAAAAAAGTCAGCTAAATAACCTAATTCTACATCTAAAGCAACTAGAAAAGGAAGAAATTAAGTACCCCAGGGCTAGTAGAAGGAAACAAATCGTAAAAATTAGGGCAGAGATAAATGCAAAAGAAACAAAAGAGACCATAGCAAAAATCAACAAAGCCAAAAGTTGGTTCTTTGAGAAGGTAAATAAAATTGACAAACAACTAGCCAGACTCATCAAGAAACAAACGGAGAAGAACCAAATCAATAAAATTAGAAATGAAAATGGAGAGAAAACAACAGACAACACAGAAACACAAAGGTTTATTAGAGAATACTATCAGGAATTAAATGGCAATAAAATAAATAACTTGGAATAAATGGACAAATTCCTAGGAAAGTACACCTTGCCAAAACTGAACCAGGAAGAAATAGAAAATCTGAACAGACCCATTACAAGCACGGAACTAGAGGCTGTGATCAGAAATCTTCCAGCAAACAAAAGCCCAGGTCCAGACGGCTTCACAGCTGAATTCTACCAAAAATTTAGAGAAGAGCTAACACCTATTTTACTCAAACTCTTCCAGAAAATTGCTGAGGAAGGGAAACTTCCAAACTCATTCTATGAGGCCACCATCACCCTAATCCCAATACCTGCTAAAGATCCCACAAAAAAAGAAAACTAGAGGCCAATATCACTGAGGAACATTGCAAAAATGCTTAACAAAATTCTAGCAATCAGAATCCAACAACACATTAAGAAGATAATACATCATGACCAAGTGGGCTTTATCCCAGGAATGCAAGGATTCTTCAATATCCGCAAATCAATCAATGTAATACACCACATTAACAAACTGAAAAATAAAAATCATATGATTATCTCAATAGATGCAGAGAAAGCCTTTGAAAAAATACAGCATCCTTTTATGATAAAAACCCTCTAGAAAGTGGGAATAGAAGGCACATACCTCAACATAATAAAAGGTATATACAACAAACCCACAACAAACATTATCTTCAATGGTGAAAAATTGAAAGAATTTCCCCTAAAGTCAGGAACAAGACAAGGGTGCCCACTCTCACCACTACTATTCAACATAGATCTGGAAGTTTTGGCTACAGCAATCAGAGCAGAAAAAGACATAAAAGGAATACAAATTGGAAAAGAAGAAGTAAAACATTCACTGCTCGCTGATGACATGATCCTCTACACAGAAAACCCTAAAGACTCTACCAGAAAACTACTAGAGCTAATCAATGAATACAGTAAAGTTGTAGGATATAAAATCAACACACAGAAATCCCTTGCATTCCTATACACTAATAATGAGAAAATAGAAAGAGAAATTAAGGAAACTATTCCATTCACTGTTGCAACGAAAAGGATTAAATACTTAGGAATATATCTACCTAAGGAAACAAAAGATTTGTACATAGAAAACTATAAAACACTAGTGAAAATAATCAAAGAGGACACTAATAGATGGAGAAATATACCATGTTCCTGGATTGGAAAAATAAATATTGTGAAAATGAATATACTACCCAAAGTAATTTATACATTCAATGCAATCCCTATCAAGCTACCAATGATATTTTTCACAGAACTAGAACAAAAAATCTCACATTTTATGGAAATACAAAAAACCTCGAATAGCCAAAGCAATCTTGAAGAAGAATGAAAATGGAGGAATTAACCTGCCGGACTTCAGGCTCTACTACAAAGCCACAGTCATCAAGACAGTATGGTACTGGCATAAAGACAGAAATATAGATCAATGGAACAAAATAGAAAGCCCAGAGATAAATCCACGCACCTATGGACACCTTATCTTTGACAAAGGAGGCAACAATATAAAATAGAGAAAAGACAGTCTCTTTAACAAGTGGTGCTGGGAAAACTGGTCAGCCACTTGTCAAAGGATGAAACTAGAACACTTCCTAACACCATACACCAAAATAAACTCCAGATGGATTAGAGAGCTAAATGTAAGACCAGATTCCATAAAACTCCTAGAGGAGAACGTAGGCAAAACACTCTCCGACATAAATCACAGCAGGATCCTCCAAGACCCACCTCCCAGAATATTGGAAATAAAACAAAAATAAAGAAATGGGACCTAATTAAAAGCAAAAGCTTCTGCACAGTAAAGGAAACTATAAGCAAGGTGAAAAGACAGCCTTCAGAATGGGAGAAAATAATAGTAAATGAAGCTACTGATAAAGGATTAATCGCCAAAATATACAAGCAGCTCCTGCAGCTCAATTCCAGAAAATTAAGTGACCCAATCAAAAAATGGGCCAAAGAACTAAACAGACATTTCTCCAAAGAAGACATACAGATGGCTAACAAACACATGAAGAGATGCTCAACATCCCTCATAATCAGAGAAATGCAAGTCAAAACCACAATGAGGTACCATTTCACACCAGTCAGAGTGTCTGCTATCCAAAAGTCTACAAGCAGTAAATGCTGAAGAGGGTGTGGAGAAAAGGGAACCCTCTTACACTGTTGGTGGGAATGCAATCTAGTACAGCCACTATGGAGAACAGTGTGGAGATTCCTCAAAAACCTGGAAATAGAACTGCTGTATGATCCAGCAATCCCACTCCTGGGCATACACACCGAGGAAACCAGAATTGAAAGAGACACATATACTCCAATGTTCATTGCAGCACTGTTTATAATAGCCAGGACATGGATGCAACCTAGATGTCCATCTGAAGATGAATCGATAAGAAACCTTTAGTACATATACACAATGGAGTATTACTCAGCCATCAAAAAGAATGCATTTGAATCAGTTTTAATGAGGTGGATGAAATTGCAGCCTATTATACAGAGTGAAGTATGCCAGAAAGAAAAACATCAATGCAGTATACTAACGCATATATATGGAATTTAGAAAGATGGTAACCTTAACCCTCTATCCGTTCATTCGCTCAGTTCTGTCCAACTCTTTGCGACCCCGTGGACTGTAGCCTACCAGGCTTCTCCATCCATGGGATTCTCCAGGCAAGAATACTGGAGTGGGTTAGCATTTCCTTCTCCAGGGGATCTTCCCGACCCAGGGATCGAACCCAGGTCTCCCACATTGGAGGCAGACGCTTTAACCTCTGAGCCACCAGGGTTACGAGACTGAAAAAGTGACATAGGTATATAGAACAGTCTTTGGGACTCTGTGGAAGAGGGTGAAGGTGGGATGATTGGGGAGAACGGCATTGTAGCCTGTATATTATCATATGTGAAATGAATCACCATTCCAGGTTCAACGCATGATACAGGATGCTTGGGGCTGGTGCACGGGGATGACCTGGAAGGAGGATATGGGGAATAGGGAGGTGGGAGAGGGGTTCAACAAAGGGAACACATGTACACCCGGGGCGGATTCGTGTCAATGTATGGCAAAACCAACCAATATATTAATGTAAGGTAATTTGCCTCCAATAAAATAAATTTAAAAAATAAATAAAACAAATGACATTTAGGTGATCTTGTTTGGCCACCTGCAGCGATGAGCCTGATTGTCCCTTCTGCATCTGAAAACAAAGCACTGTCTGAGGGCACAGGTGATATTACTCATTCTCAGCTCCTCTCTGGTAAATCTCCCAAATTCCCAAAGCACACTGACGTTTATGTGAGAATTCCTGTCAGCCCAGGCACTTATCTAACTGCACATTATATGAGAATTGGCTCCTGGGAACTCAAGCTGTTCACATACGGAAGATTGCAAACCCCCTTTACCCTAGTCAGCCCTTGATTTCTCAACATTATGGCAATCTCATCACTCTTGCTTGATATTTCATCACAAATACTTAAATGATCTAAATTTATTCATTCCTCTAACTGCAATCACTCATTCCTTCTTTTCACCTCATCACTAGCTTTCTGGCAAGGAAGTGCTAGTATAAGGTTAATACTCACTAGGGCATTACTCCAGCTTAATGCCTTACCCTTTTCAGTGATGCTTATAATTTTAAATAGGATTCTCAGATAAATATTTGAAGTCTAAATATTATGCCATGTTGCCAACTATGTTGAAGAAATATTTTCATTTGTTTACAGGGGATAAGATTTACTGTGAATTAGTATACAGGGGTAATAATTTACTTGTACAAGAAACATGGAATGGCAAATTCTTACTAGTAACAAAATCATTCAAGCTAACAAGTTATTTAGATTAGAATCTTCTTTGGAAATCTTCTTCACTTATAATTGGCCAGGGTTGACTGGAGCTAATAAATGGAGAATTATACTGGTATTCAAGGTTTCATGAACACAGAAATCTATAATATACTATGCTGAAATGTCTAGCTATCATGAATAAAGAAGTATTAACATTCAGATATTTTCTTCCATTGGTTTTCAGGTTGAATCCATGACTATATATTCTTTTTTTCACTTAATTTTCATAATCCTTCTTAATTCCCAAAGAATAAGCTGAGTCAGCCTTTACATGAAATGAAATTATTCTAACAAGAATAAATAACTCGTCTGTTGTGCAATGATATTATTATGAGAAAACTGTAACTTTCCATTACTGAAATGCCAAACTACATAGCCAAAATATTATTGGGCAAAATATTATTTGAGAAAAATATTATTTTAATTTTTTCCTACAAAATGAAAATTACATTCATCAACATTGTGGTATTATTAATTCCAAGAGAATGGAAGATTCATAATTGAATTTTTGCAATGCACTAATGCCAATGTAAGATCAAGATTTATGAAGTAAAAAAGATTTTAAAAAATCTAATAAATGAAGGCTTAAAGTTTTTCACAAAAATATAACAGTCTGAGTATTGCCTTGTCTTTTTTATTCAATCAGTCTAAGAATAATCTAAACACAACCAATTTTTACTGGGCAACTGATGAATTGAAGAATAACATAAAATATTTAGCTTTCTCCTATAGAATCAAAGTCAACAATCAATCAATGAATGTGGGGCATTTTTTATTTTGTTCTTATTTTCTGATTTTCTTTTTTAACTTTTGGGCAGTTTAAGATCCTCAAAGTGTTTAAAAAACTATAAAAATATATCTGGCACTCATTTTACAGGCAAGCTAGATCTAGGTAGTTATTACAAATTATTTGCACGAGAACATATTTTAAAATAGTGAATGCACATGACACATCTGATTAAGTAGCACCCTAGGAATAAATTCTCATTATCTATACTATTTATATTGATATGTCAGAGGACAAATACATCAGCTTAAAAGGACAAACTTTTGTGTACATAGTCCTATAGCAATTTGATCTCTGGCTTTCCTAAAATCAAGGGTTAGATAAAACTAGGGGTATTTTGTTTGATACTAACAGGAAAAAAAATGTTAAATTTGAATGAGTTAATCTTTATAAAAAGTAATAGATTTTTAGTTTATATTAAATGATATTATTTTTTTTCCAATTTGACATTGAAGAAGCTAAGGTAATACAAAGCAGTCATGGTATTAGAAAGTGTTAGGGTTTATAGTACAGTGGTTATCAAACTTTAGCATGTTTCAGAATTATCAAGAGTGCTTGTTTGTACAAAGATTGCTTATCCTTACCCCAAATGTTTATAAGTCTGGGTTGGGGCCTGAGAATTTGTGTTTCTAACACAGTTCCAAGGTGATATCATGCCATCTTCCCAGGGGCCACATTTGAAGAACCACTAGAGTAGCGCAAGGAATGAACCAGAAGTAAAGAACTCTGGGTCCTAATTTATCCCAGTCACTGAACAGATGTGCTTCCTTAGGCAAGTTATTTACCCTCTCTATATATTTTCAGAAAACTAGTGAACAGCTATTGAATTTTTATTTTTGAATATATTAGTTCAAAACTCTTAATATTCACTCATTAATTTGATAAATATTTTAATAAGTTCAATGAGATTAACAGTGATACTAGGGAGATTTTGTAATATATAAAATAAATCCCTTTCCTCATGGTACTCACCTATTTGTGGGAGGACAAAAATGAACAAATTTAAAAATATACAATATAATGTCAAATGATGATAACACTATTAGAGAAAAATATAGAGGCAAGTTGGGGGACTAGAGAGTGATACTGAGGGAGGTGAAGTGTTAAATTTGAAAATCTAATTTGATCATAAAACAATATTTTTGTTAGATAGGCATTTCAATTTTCATTCTGTTGCTGAGAAACTTCAGCTCAGAAAATAAATCTTCCAAGTCAGTGTTACACAGCTAGCTGGTTAGTAGAATTAAGAACTGAATTCATATTTGACTCCAAATGTTACTCTCTTAACTAATATACCATCTCCTAAATAGACAAAGCATCTAGGCACAGTGACTGGCACTGAGGAATGATGCAATGAATGTAGTTATTAGTACCACTGCTTCCATAACTGAATTTATCACATAGAAATTTTGGTTCAAAGATGGAGAAACAAGGTCTCAGAAAGATCAAATGATTTTGCCTAAATTCATCAAGTTAGCAAGCAATAAATCTGGCATAAGAATTCTAGCATGTTTGATGACAAAATGCATCCTTTTTCTACTATGATAATCTGCCTTTCAGGTTTTCCTCGTGGCTCACTATTAAAGAATCCACCTGCCAATGCAGATGACATGGATTCGACCCTTGAGTCAGGATGATACACTGGAGAAGAAAATGACAACCGACTCCAGTATTCTTGCCTGAGAAATCCCATGGACAGAGGAACCTGATGGACTACAGTCCATGGGGTCCCAAAGAGTCAGACATGACTTAGTGACCAAACAACAACAACCATCTTCCTTTTCTCCATAAAATGAGGACAACAGGATAATTGTACAGGAAAGTCCACCTAAGGCTTAAGAGTAGGCTTTGAAAAAATTATAGAATGGTTTGTGTTTATAAACTATATGTTTATAGTAATTTTATTTACTTTTGCACTAATAATTGTTAATATTTTGGATGTTGGGGAATACAAAATATCAAAGAAGGAAACATTTCTTATGTGGTTTTGTTGGGATCATTAAAAAGTTCACCTAAACGTTTTAGCCTAATTCAATTATAAAGAATTGTTTGGAGAGATATGATCTTAATTAAGGTATTCTTTTGCTGAGTATCATGAGGGAAACATGCACATGGGAGCATTTAAATACATTTTTTCCTAGTCATTCAGGCTGAGGTTCCAAATCAGAATGCTCCTTCTACTTAAGATCATGTTCAATGTTTTGCAGGAGTCAAGAAAACTGGTTTAGCTGCAGTATTCAGCAGGGTGATACTTCAAAAGAATGGGTAGACTTCCATTATAGATATGGGAAGTTCAAACTACTCTGGCTATCCTATTTATGGTTTTCAGCCAGCCTTTGGAAGTTCTTATTGCCAATTTAAGATGGAAGTTGAAAGACTTCCCTTTCAGTTTTGATCAGTTTACCATTTTCATTATATAGAGGCATTGATTCCATTGAAGCATCAAGCTGTATTAAATCTTCCAGGAAATACTATATTAAAGCTAAACCCAAGTGTCATCTTTGCAATTGTCTTTCACTTTGCTGTTGTTCGTTGCTCAGCCTTGTCGATTCTTTAATGACCCCATGGACTGTAGGAATGTCAGGCTTCCCTGTCCTTTGCCATCTCCCAGAGTTTGCTCAAACCAAGCTCCATTGAGTCAGGGATGCCGTCCAACCATCTCGTCCTCTGTTGTCCCCTTCTCCTCCTGCGTTCACTCTTTCCCAGTATCAGGGTCTTGTCCAATGAGTCGGCTCTTCATATCAGGTAGCCAAAGTATTGCAGCTTCAACTTCAGTACCAGTCTTTCCAATCAATATTCAGGTTGGATTTCCTTTGACTGGCTGGTTTGATCTCCTTGCAGTCCAAGGGACTCTCAAGAGCCTCCTCCAGCACCACAGTTCCAAGGCATCAATTCTTTGACGCTCAGCTTTTTTTATTGTTCAGCTCTCACATCTGTACATGGCTACTGGAAAAAAAAAATATCTTTGATAAGATGGACCTTTGTCAGCAAAGTAATGTCTCTGATTTTTAATATGCTGTCTGGGTTTGTCATAATTTTTCTTCCAAGGAGCAAGCATCTTTTAATTTCATGGCTGCTGTCACCATCTGCAGTGATTTTGGAGCCCAAGGAAATAAAGTTTGTCACTGTTTCCCTTGCTTCACCATCTATATGCCATGAAGTGATGGGATCAGATGCCATGATCTTTGTTTTCTGAATGTTGATTTTCAAGCCAGCTTTTTCATGCTCCTCTTTTACCTTCATCAAGAGGCTCTTTAGTTCTTCTCAGCTTTCTGCCATAAAGGTTGTGTCATCTGTATATTTCAGTTTATTGATATTTCTCCCAGCAATCTTAATTCCAGCTTGTGCTTCAATGATTCCTGCATTTCGCATGATGACACTGCATATAAATTCAATAAGCAAGGTGACAATATACAGCCGTGACCTACTCCTTTTCCAATTTTAAACCAGTCTGTTATTCCATGTCTGGTTCTAACTGTTAACTCTTGACCTGCATACAGGTTTCACAGGAAGCAGATAAGGAGGTCTGGTGTTCCCCTTTCTTTAAAAAATTTCCACAGTTTGTTGTAATCTACACAGTCAAAGGCTTTAGCATACTCAATAAAACAGAAATAGATGTTTTTCTGGAACTCTCTTGTTTCTCTGTGATCCATCGGATGTTGCCAATT
Source organism: Moschus berezovskii (assembly GCF_049115385.1). Taxonomy (NCBI): domain Eukaryota; kingdom Metazoa; phylum Chordata; class Mammalia; order Artiodactyla; family Moschidae; genus Moschus; species Moschus berezovskii. The sequence continues at coordinate 83,433,887 of NC_142488.1, read as the reverse complement.
AGATCATTTATCTTTTCTTTTCTAAATCCAACTCGTACATCTGGAAGTTCTCAGTTAACATACTGCTGAAGCCTTGTTTCAAGGATTTTGAGCATTACTTTGATAGCATGTGAAATGAATGCAACTGTGAAGTAATTTGAGCATTCTTTGGCATTGACTTTCTTTGGGATTGGAATGAAACCTGACCTTTTCCAGTCCTGTGGCTACTGCTGAGTTTTCCAAACTTCCTGGCATATTGAGGACAGCACTTTAACAGCATCATCTTCTAGGATTTGACATAGCTCAGCTGGAATTCCATCACCTCTACTAGCTTTATTCATAGTGATGCTTCTTAAGGCCCACTTGACTTTGTACTCCAGGATTTCTGGCTCTAGGTGAGTGATTACACCATCGTGGTTATCCAGGTTAATAAGATAGTTTTTTTTGGTACAGTTCTTCTGTGTATTCTTGCCACCTCTTAATATTTTCTGCTTGTGCTAGTTCCATACCATTTCTGTCCTTTATTGAGCCAAGTTTTGCATGAAATATTACCTTTGTATCTCTAATTTTCTTAAAGAGATCTCTAGTCTTTCCCATTCTATTGTTTTACTCTATTTCTTTGCATTGTTCAATTAGGAAGGCTTTCTTATGGAGCTCTGCATTCAGATGGTTATATATATATTTTTTCTCCATTGCCTTTCACTTGTCTTCTTTTCTCAGTTATTTGTAAGGGCTCGACAGACAACCATTTTGCCTTTTTGAATTTCCTATTTTCTTGGGGATAGTTTTGATCACTACCTCCTCTACAACGTTAGGAACCTCCATCTGTAGTTCTTCATGTACTCTGTCTATCAGAGGTAATCTCTTGTAGATATTTGCCGTTTCCACTGTATAATCATAAGGATTTGACTAAGGTCATACCTGAATGGACTAGTGTTTTTCCCTACTTTCTTCAATTTAAGTCTGAATTTTTCAATATAGAGTTCATGATCTGAGCAACAGTCAATTCCCAGTCTTGTTTTTGATGACTGTATAGGTCTTCTCCATTTTCAGCTACAAAGAATATAATCAATATGATTTCAGTATTGATTGTCTGGTTATGTCTATATGTAGAGTTGTCTCTTGTGTTGTTGGAAAGGGGTATTTGCTATGACCAGTGTGTTCTCTTGGCAAAACTCTGTTAGCCTTTGTCCTGCCTCATTTTGTACTCTAAAGCCAAACTTGCCTGTTACTTCAGGCATCTCTTGATTTCCTGATTTTGCATTCCAGTCTCCGATAATGAAAGGACATCTTTTTTTTGGTGTTAGTTCTAGAAGGTCTTGTAGATTTTCATAGAACTGTTTAACTTCAACTTCGTTGGTATTAGTGGTTGGGGCATAGACTTGAATTACTGTGATATTGAATGTTTTGCCTTTCAAACTCTATTAAATCTCCTAGGAAATACTGTATTCAAGCAAAACCTAAGGGTCATTCTTGCAATTGTCTTTCACTTGTAACATCCATAGTTAGAAAATAATAAAAGTATGATATGCTAAGCTGTTTGAAGTACTTGAAATTTGAATTACTATTTTAATAGTCAGTAAGACTTATGTGGAGAAGGCAATGGCACCCCACTTCAGTACTCTTGCCTGGAAAATCCCATGGATGGAGGAGCCTGGTAGGCTGCAGTCCATGGGGTCGCTAAGAGTCGGACATGACTGAGTGACTTCACTTTTACTTTTCACTTTCATGCATTGGAGAAGGAAATGGCAACCTACTCCAGTGTTCTTGCTTGGATAATCCCAGGGATGGGGGAGCCTGGTGGGCTGCTGTCTATGGGGTCGCACAGAGTCAGACACAACTGAAGTGACTTAGCAGCAGCAGCAAGACTTATGTTCTTAATTTCCTCAACTGGAAAGCACAAAATAATATTGAGGGTTAGTATTCTGTTTGCAACTCAGGGTGTCTAAGGGAATATAGTAATGTGTTATGTTTATAGTTAAAGCATAGGGTAATCAGAATAGTAAACTGAATTTCAAACCCATTGAATGATTTTCCAGTGGGTTTTATATGCTGCTCTTGGTTTTATGATAAAAATTTATTATTAGGTTGCTTACATAGAAATAGGAGAGGACTTCTTTTGACCAAAAATGAGAACTTTAAAGGAATTCCTTAATAAACCCATCTTCAAGAAAATTTTGTGCTCCCTCAGAAAACAACATAAAGTTTGAATTTAAGAATAATACTTTTCCATTTTCTCATCTTGATATGATTTAAACTTTCATCAGTAAAGAGCAAGACATGCTATTTCAAATCAAATGAAAACACCAAAAATTAATTTTAAATAATAAAGTCTATGCATTGAAAAGTAACTGAGCTTTTCATTTGAATCACTGAAATTTTATGTTTCAACAATTCTGTTTTGAATCTTCCTGTGTTTCCAATACAGATGTTGAATATTACCCAAAACAATGTAGTATTTTTTTATTTTCAGAGATTTCTTGAGCCAAACATTTGACAAAGATAGTGCCTATATGTGCTGAGATGCATGTGTGCATGGCTAGACTTGGCACCCAGCAGTGATCTTTGATGCCAAACCCAAGTCCATTGTATTTATTTTGCTGCAGGCACAACAGATATAACTGGAACTTGTTTTGGAAATCTTTCGTATTTTTCTGTAAATTTAGTTAGTGCTCAACAACATTCTCCAATTTTGAAACCAAACCAATTTAGAAAGTCACCACTGGTAAATATATAGGGTTATAAAATATGAACCTCATCACAATTCAGTGATCGTGTATTCATTAGTCATCTAGATCAAATTCAAAGTTGCAAGGTTTTAGAATTCTCAGGTCTTTGTTATATAGCAAATGGCCACATGCTGGGCTTAAAATAATAAGTGTGACCTGAAAAATTGCTCTTCTGTGCCTTGATGAAGATCTTAAGACAGGGTTAGCATGTGTTCAGTTGCTCAGCTGTGTCTGACGCTTTGCAACCCCATGTACTGTAGCCCACCAGTCTATGTGATTTCCCAGGCAAGAATACTGGAGTAGGCAGCCATTTCCTCTTCCAGGGGCTCTTCCCAACCCAGAGATCAAACAGGCGTGTGCTGCATCTCTTGCACTGCAGGCAGATTCTTTACTGCTGAGCCATCATGGAAGCCTTCAGGGGTTAGCATAGATGGTGCTTATTTGAATCCATCCTTACTCATAATCAGAGGCCAGTTGCAATGAGCCTTATGATTTGAATCTCATTTTCATCTCTTCTAAATATGTAAATCTTTCTTTTTTTTCATATATTTCTCTGAGTTATCACACCATTGTAGTTATCTGGGTCATTAAGATCTTCTTTGTATAGTTCTGTGTATTCTAGCCACCTCTTCTTAATATCTTCTGCTTCTGTTAGGTCCATACTGTTTCTGTCCTTTCTATTTTACCTGTATATGATACCGGTATATTCTTTATATTTTAAAGAAAATTTTATCAGACGTGGATAAAAGTGTTTCTGCTAAATTTGGCATATTATATATGACACATGCTGAATTCTTGAGACAGACAAAAATGGTAGGAAGATATCTGAGCTTATTTATTAGAATGAGCAAATACTTTGATGTGTAAAGGCTATGAAAGAAATTGGCTTCATGTAAAGTATACTCCTGGAGAAGGAAATGGCAACCCACTCCACTGTTCTTGCCTGGAGAATCCCAGGAACGGGGGAGCCTGGTGGGCTTCCGTCTGTGGGGTCACACAGAGTCGGACACGACTGAAGTGACTTAGCAGCAGCAGCAGCAAAGTATACTCCAGTTTGTGGGGTCATATCACAAATCTCTCTCTGATACAGTTAATTAATCTGACCATGGAATAGAGTAGCCAGAGACCAACAAATCTATGAATTATTTTTATAGTACAGCTTAGAAAAGAGATCTTTCCTGAGAAATCATGTGAATTGCAGTTTTTGAGTTGATGTGGTTGAATGGATAAAAGATTGTTTAGTCAAGGTTACTTGGGAACACTGGAAATCTATTTGAATAAGACAAGGCATGAATTTCTTTATGTATTATATCAACTGTTTTGATAAAGTTCATATACTTTCTGATGATTGTTTTCTTTGTAGCTCTCATAGATTTGTATAGAAGTGTCTTCAGCTTCAGGAGGAATGATAAGCTTTTTAAGGAAAATGGATGTATTTTTATTTCTATTAATGTCTATTAATTCTATTCATATCACCTGGTACATATTTGGATTTCCATAACTATTTGTCAAATGGATATTGTAGAATGAGTTTTGAAGAATTAAGAGATGTGGGCCTTTTAAAGCTGAGTTATAATGAAGAGACTTCATAATCATCTTATTTGAATGAATGGAGAGGAATAAGAATGATAATGAATTTGACCATAATTAAAAATTGCGTCAGCTTTCAATAGTATACAACCACTGCTCACCTGCTAAGTCACTTCAGTCGTGCCCAACTCTTGGCAATGCCATGGACTCTAGCCTTCAGGCTCCTCTGTCCATGGAATTCTCCAGGCAAGAAGACTGGAGTGGGTTGCCATTTCCTTCTCCAGGAGATCTTCCAGACCCAGGGATCAAACCAGTGTCTTTTATGTCTCCTGTATTGGCAGGTGGGTTCTTTACCACTGGTGCCACCTGGGAAGCCCCTAATAAAATTATATTGATTTTGTGAAATCTATTAAAGGGCTTCTGTCCTAACAATACTAAAATCAAAGAAAAGTTTTGCATTACTTTCTAAAGCAGAGTGATTCTTTAAAATAAGGCTTTTCATCACATTGATCATGCCTACACATGTACACCTGGGGCGGATTCATGTCAGTGTATGGCAAAACCAACCAATATATTAATGTAAAGTAATTAGCCGCCAATAAAAAAAAAAAAGGAAAAAAAAAACACAATAAAGTATGGTATCAAAAATAATTGTCAACTTCATAATGTATGAGTTATTGATATAAATTTATGTTTGGCTTAAATGTGTACTATATATTATATGGTTAGATAGATTGTCATGTTAGATAGGTCATTTGTTCAGATAGGACAGATAGGTCATTGTTCATATTCACATTATATGCTCAAAAAGACTACGTTGGTTCTTTCGTGAACATCATTACATTTTTTGAACTGTTGACTTGAGTTCATTAAAATCTTTTGTACTAATACAGCTATTTCATATGCCCATTAATTTTCTAATCTGCAGTAAAGATTGAAGCAGTTGTCATATTTAAAGCCATGCCTGTATTTCTGATACTCAAGAAACAGAATTATCATGTTTATGTTACTCAACATAAAACTGATTTGATTGTATTATGTATACTTTATTTTTAAAGCATTTGAATTTTGAAGATTTTATTTCAAAGCCAGAAAATGGGAATTTCATAGTAAGAAGCAAATTAACATTTTATTATGGAGAAGGCAATGGCAAGCCACTCCAGTACTATTGCCTAGAAAATCCCATGGACAGAGGAGCCTGGTAGGCTGCAGTCCATGGGGTTGCTACAAGTCGGACATGACTGAGCCACTTCACTTTCACTTTTCACTTTCACACATTGGAGAAGGAAATGGCAACCCACTCCAGTGTTCTTGCCTGGAGAATCCCAGGGACGAGGGAGCCTGGTGGGCTTCCGTCTATGGGGTCGCACAGAGTCAGACACGACTGAAGTGACTTAGCAGCAGTTTAGCAGGAACATTTTATTGAAGATCATAGTATTTAAGTGAACTCCTTGTAATTTTTAAGGCACTATAACTGGTTGGTTGCAGTTTCTTTTAAGCCATATTGGTAAAGAAACAATTAGAAAATTTATCCTTGAAATAGCACATTTGCTGAATTTACATACACTGAGAATGTATGTAGTTTCAAAATTTTACAAGTTTCCTGTGGTAGTTTCTAATGAAATATCAACACTCAGAGTAACTGGTGGAGGTAAAGTGCTACAATATTATTTCAGACTATAAGCATTTTAGACAGGCTGCTGCATCACTGAATAAATCTCACTATAGAAGTAGCTCAAAACTCGCAGTGCAGTCCATCACATCAGGTAATGATTTCTAGTTTTTTCCCCTTTTATTAACTTATATTAAGCACAAGAGTAATATGTGATCATTGTAACTAGTGAAACAATGCAAAGATATATTTTAAAAATGCCAACAACCATTCTCTCCTAATACATTTCTCCATGTTCCTATACACATAGACACATTATATTTATATGAGATTTTGTGGTTGCCTATTTAAAAAATTATTCATAATGCATGCATTATTCTGTAAAGCTTGCTTTGCTTCAGTTCAGTCCCTCAGTCACATCTGACTCTTTGCGACCCCATGGACTATAGCACGCCAGGCTTCCCTGTCCATCACCAACTCCCGTAGAATACTCAAACTCATGTCCATAGAATTGGTGATAACATCCAACCATCTCATCCTCTGTCATCCCCTTCTCCTCCCGCCTTCAATCTTCCCCAGCATCAGGGGATTTTCCAATGAGTCAGTTCTTCCCATCAGGTGGCCAAAATATTGAAGTTTCAGCTTCAGCATCAGTCCTTCCAGTGAATATTCAGGACTTATTTCCTTTGCTTTGCTTAGTCAACAATAAATTACGAATATCTAGAAAAATAGATATAGATCTAAGAATTTTAAAAAATAATATGGATGCTCCATATTTTAATGAATTTAATTTTAATGGATAATTAAAATGATTTACTTTTTTCTAGCATAGAATACAACGCTAAAAATAAATATTTTGCACACATATATTTATAGACTTGTGACTTTTATTTCTGTAAACACAATGTATGTATAGTGGGTGATATTGCAGATATCTTTTTCAAAAATATTATAGTAATTGATATGTTCCCAAAATAATGTGTGTGTAATTGTTTCTCCATATTTATGCCAGAACAAATACCACTAATTTGTTAATTTTGGCAATCTGATAAATAAAATATTGTTCCTATGGTTGTTTTAATATGCATCTTCCTGTTAGTGACTTACTCCAAATTTTCATGTATATTTGAAATATATAGATACATATGTAGCATTTTTTTCTTCCATGAATGCATAGCTTTGTTTGTTTATGTTTGATCTGTTTCTTTTTCCTAATAATATATAAGAACTTTACATTTTAGGGAAATTGATCCTTTGTAAATTTTAATGCACTGCAAACATTTGAATATACATTTCTTTTTTTTATTTGCTTCATTCTTTATGTCTTTTGCTTTATTAATTTTACTATGAAATCAAATATTTTTTTCTCTTCTTTATGTCTTCTTTTTTTTTATGTCTTCTTTTTCTGACATGCTTGGGAAGATTTCTCCCACTCCTAGATTATGAAAACATTTACTTAGATTTTAATATATGTACTAGTACCCATAAAATTCTCCTCAAATTTATTTTTTAATTCTATTACCCAGAAAGGAAATCTGTCTTTTTTTATTCAAAATGATTGATTATGCTAATTACATTAATAAAAAGAAACATTACTTTCTCACTAAATTTAAATAGTGGTGGAGCAAAATTTAATTTCCCATAGACATTTAGATTTATTTAAAATCAGTCTATTCTCCTTAAATTATGTGTTGATCTATTTGTCTAGTTCTTTAGTTGTGAAATTTTTGTGTGTGTATATCTTTGTGTATGTATGTATATATATATATATGTATCATATTCCCATATATACAATACAGGTTGTCATTGTTTAGTCACTAAGTCATGTCTGATTCATTTGTGACCCCACGGACTGTAGCTGGCCAGCCTCCTCTGTCCACGAGATTTCCCAAGCAAGAATACTGGAGTGGGCTGCCATTTCCTTCTCCAGAGGATCTTCTCAACTCAGGGATCAAATCCATGTCTCCTGCATGGGCAGGCAGATTTTTTTATCACTGAGTTACCAGGGAAGTCTATACACTAGAGATTCAGTTCAGTTCAGTTCAGTTCAGTTCAGTCGCTCTGTCGTGTCCGACTCTTTGTAACCCCTAGAGATAGTTCTATCTAAGTTATATTATCACAAGTATTGTCACATCAATCTTTAGATAAAATAACTATATATATGTTTACATATTTTAAATGACTATTCCAAATCATTCTTCCATAGTAACTTGTAGCTCAAATGAATTAAAAAATAAGATGAAAAATAATAATTGAGCTTTTGAATAGCATTAAATATGTAATAAATTTTGGAAAGACTGACATGTTATACTGTCAAGTCTTCCCATCCATGAACATACATTCCCATATTTTAAGACTTATCTTATGTCCTTGTAAAGTTTTAAATAGATTTGAAGTGTATATTTGATTTCCTGTGAAATACATTCCTATGTATTTTATAATTTTACTCTTGCTTGTAAATGGAGTATTACTAACATCGTTTTGGTTACTTATTGATAACATGAAGAAAAGCTTTTGATTTTTGTATATTTATCTTTTATCTATTAACCTATCAAATTATATTAACTCTAATAATTTTCCTAAAAGTTACATCTTTCTTTTTAGTATATGACTATATAATTGCCAGAGTTATTTCTTATTTTTGAATTTTCTATCAAGTGTTTTAATTTCTTTCATTAGCTAGAACTTTTAAAATAGTGTAGAATAATAACAAATAGCCTGTCCTATTTTAATGAAAATACTAGCATTTCATCATTTAGTATGATCTTTGTAGTAGGTTCTGTGTAAAGGTTATCCAAAGTTTTCACTTCAGTACGTTTTTGTAGTTTAAGTATCACAGATTTGTTCTTTTTAACATGATATTGGCTATTTTGGGCTATTTTAAAATTTCCACATAAATGTTTGAATAGATTTTTCATTTTGCATAAAACAGGTGCTTGAATTTTGAATGAAACTTCATTGAATATATCAATTTGAGAAGGATTGGCATCTTTTAAATATTGAATATTCTAATTCAAAAACATGGTAAATCCCTGTAAATAGGTCTTATTTTATTTTCAATGATTTTATTTTTTCAGTTTGCTATGTAGGGCTCTTGCACATTTTTGTTTAGTAATTTTTAGGTCTTTTAATTTTATGCTTCTACATATACATTGCTATTAAATTTGATTTATTTTTTGCTTACTAAATAATAGAAAAATAACAGAAGTATAATTGATTGTTGTTTGTCAACCTTTGATCCACAGATGTCAAAATTATTTTTACTTCTAATGATTTATCTGTAACTTTAGATTTTTGATAAGCTATCACGTTGACTATAAATAATGATAATTTAATTTCAGCCTTTCCAATTCTTATACTAGCTAGAATCTCCAGTATAAAGCTGACTAAATATGGTGATATCTGATATTTTTGTCTCAAATTTGATTAAAAGTAGAACACTTTCATTATTTCACTATTAAGTATCATCCTGTATATACACTGCATGTAAATGTCCTCTATAAGATTAAGAAATAATAAACAAATGTTAAATTAATCAAGCACTTATTTTTTCATCTTTTTCCTATTAATATATAAAATTACATTGATTTTTTAAACTAACATCATGTTCCTTGAGTAATACCCACTTAAACATTTGAATGTTCAGTTCAGTTCAGTCGCTCAGTCGTGTCCGACTCTCCGCGACCCCATGAATCACAGCACGCCAGGCCTCCCTGTCCATCACCAACTCCCGGAGTACACTCAAACTCATGTCCACAGAGTCGGTGATGCTATCCAGCCATCTCATTCTCCGTCGTCCCCTTCTCCTCCCGCCCCCAACCTTTCCCAGCATCAGAGTCTTTTCCAGTGAGTCAGCTCGTCTCATGAGGTGGCCAAAGTATTGGAGTTTCAGCTTTAGCATCAGTCCCTCCAATGAACATCCAGGATTGATCTCCTTTAGAATGGACTGGTTGGATCTCCTTGCAGTATAAGGGACTCTCAAGAGTCTTCTCCAACACCACAGTTCAAAAGCATCGATTCTTCGGCGATCAGCTTTCTTCACAGTCCAACTCTCACATCCATACATGACCACGGGAAAAACCATTGCCTTGACTAGACGGACCTTGGTCGGCAAAGTAATGTCTCTGCTTTTTAATATACTATCAAGGTTGGTCATAACTTTCCTTCCAAGGAGCAAGCGTCTTTTAATTTCATGGCTGCAATCAGCATCTGCAGTGATTTTGGAGCCCAAAAAAACAAAGTCTGACACTGTTTCCACTGTTTTTCCATCTATTTCCCATGAATTGATGGGACCAGATGCCATGATCTTTGTTTTCTGAATGTTGAGCTTCAAGCCAACCTTTTCACTCTCCTCTTTCACTTTCATCAAGAGCCTTTTGAGTTCCTCTTCACTTTCTGCCATAAGGGTAGTGTCATCTGCATATCTGAGGTTATTGATATTTCTCCCAGCAATCTTGATTCCAGCTTGTGCTTCTTCCAGCCCAGCGTTCCTCATGATGTACTCTGCATATAAGTTAAATAAGCAAGGTGACAATATACAACCTTGACGTACACCTTTTCCTATTTGGAACCAGTCTGTTGTTCCATGACCGGTTCTAACTGTTGCTTCCTGACCTGCATACAGGTTTCTCAAGAGGCAGGTCAGGTGGTCTGGGATTCCCTTCTCTTTCAGAATGTTCCACAGTTTATTGTGATCCACACAGTCAAAGGCTTTGGCATAGTCAATGAAGCAGAAATAGATCTTTTTCTGGAACTCTCTTGCTTTCTCCATGATCCAGCGGATGTTGGCAATTTGATCTCTGGTGCCTCTGCCTTTTCTAAAACCTGCTTGAACATCTGGGAGTTCACGGTTTACATACTGCTGAAGCCTGGCTTGGAGAATTTTGAGCATGACTTTACTAGCGTGTGAGATGAGTGCAATTGTGCGGTAGTTTGAGCATTCTTTGGCATTGCCTTTCTTTGGGATTGGAATGAAGACTGACTTTTTCCAGTCCTGTGGCCACTGCTGAGTTTTCCAAATCTGCTGGCATATTGAGTGCAGCACTTTCACAGCATCATCTTTCAAGACTTGAAATAGCTCAACTGGAATTCCATCACCTCCACTAGCTTTGTTCGTCGTGATGCTTTCTAAGGCCCACTTGACTTCACATTCCAAGATATCTGGCTCTAGGTCAGTGATCACATTATCGTGACTATCTTGGTCGTGAAGATCTTTTTTGTACAGTTCTTCTGTGTATTCCTGCCACCTCTTCTTAATATCTTCTGCTTCTGTTAGGTCCATACCATTTCTGTCCTTTATCGAGCCCATCTTTGCATGAAAAGTTCCCTTGGAATCTCTAATTTTCTTGAAGAGGTCTCTTGTTTTTCCTATTCTGTTGTTTTCCTCTATTTCTTTGCATTGATCACTGAGGAAGGCTTTCTTATCTCTCCTTGCTATTCTTTGGAACTCTGCATTCAGATGCTTATATCTTTCCTTTTCTCCTTTGCTTTTCGCCTCTCTTCTTTTTACAGCTATTTGTAAGGCCTCCTCAGACAGCCATTTCGCTCTTTTGCATTTCTTTTCCATGGGGATGGTCTTGGTCCCTGTCTCCTGTACAATGTCACGAACCTCCGTCCAGAGTTCATCAGGCACTCTATCAATCAGATCTAGTCCCTTAAATCTATTTCTTACTTCCACTGCATAATCATAAGGGATTTGATTGAGGTCATATCTGAATGGTCTAGTGGTTTTCCCTACTTTCTTCAATTTAAGTCTGAACTTCACAATAAGGAGTTCATGATCTGAGCCACAGTCAGCTCATGGTCTTGTTTTCGCTAACTGTATACAGCTTCTCCATCTTTGGCTGCAAAGAATATAATCAATCTAATCAATCTGATTTCGGTGTTGGTTATATATTTTAGGTTTTATATAATAACATATTTTTTAGGAAGTTCACATTTAAGAGGGAGGATCAAGGGAGGAGGGTGGTGGGAGGGAGGTTCAGGAGGGGGAACTTATGTACACCCGGGGCGAATTCATGTCAATGTATGGCAAAATCAACCATATAATACTGTAAAATAATTTGCCTCCAATAAAAATAAATAAAATTAATTAAAAAAAAAGAGTAGGAGATAAATTGACTTATTATTCCCATCTCCTCCATTTCAAAAAATAATTTCAGCGCTGAAAATAACAAAGAGCTGTAATTGAGCTCTTAGAAATTGCAATCAGGAGACCCAGATTCAGGCAAAACCAAGAGATTTTCTGAAAAGATACAGAGTCAGGGGCTTATAAAGACAAAAGCCACAAGGTTGATAAAGTTGCCTGGTGACTGACTCTGACACAAGTCAGGAAATATTTGTAAGGAATCACAAATTATTTTAAGGTAAATGTCCAATAAATACATTGATTTTCTGGCACATATTCGGGATGCCTTTCTTAGAAAAATAGACTGAGACATGCATAATTCACACTTCCTCAATGGCCTCCTGGCTCCATTTTAAAGTGCTCTTTTACCAATATTGACTCCATTTTGATTTTCCTTCTACAGCCTTCAGATGTTCTTATCAGGTTTTCAACTGAGGTTATCTGATTCATAGGACAACTGGAGAAGATTTCTTTTTTTTTCTCTAGAATTGTTTGTAATATTAAAATTATTTTTTCATTAAATATTTGGAAATATTTGCCAGTAAAGCCTTCTGAATTTGTTTTCTTCAAAAGAAGATTTAAATAAGGATTTAATGTTTTTATTACAAATAAGGCTATGCAGATGATCTAGTTTATTTTATGTAAGCTTTAGTAAGTTATGTTTCACAATTTTTTCCCTATATCATTCAATTTTCAAATTTATTTTCAAAGCATTTTTCTTAGTGTCCTCTTACCTTGTTGATGTTTGTAGGACTGGTAGTGCTGACCACTTTTTCTCTCATGAGTTAATCAATTATAGCATCTCTTGCTTTTTCTTTTCTCCCCTTGATCTGATTTTCTAGGAGTTTACCAATTGTACTCATATTTTCTTTTTTTTAAAGTCTTTATTTCTTTAAAAAAAAATTTTAAGATTTTAATTGAAGGATGATTGCTTTGCAGAATTTCGTTATTTACTCTCAAACATCAACATGAATCAGCTATATTTTCAAAGGACAGAAATATTTTTTATTGATTTTCTCTAATTAATATTTATTTATTATTTCAGTGATTTCTAATCTTATCATTACCAAATGCACATTCAACTATTTGGTGGGTTTAACTTGATGTTCTTTTTCTAACACTATGAGGTATGTGCTTCAGTTCAGTTCAGTTCAGTCGCTCAGTCGTGTCCGACTCTTTGCGACCCCATGAATCACAGCAGGCCAGGCCTCCCTGTCCATCACCAACTCCCGGAGTTCACTCAAACTCATGTCCATAGAGTTGGTGATGCCATCCAGCCATCTCATTCTCTGTCGTCCCCTTCTCCTCCCACCCCCAACCTTTCCCAGCATCAGAGTCTTTTCCAGTGAGTCAACTCGTCGCATGAGGTGGCCAAAGTATTGGAGTTTCAGCTTTAGCATCAGTCCTTCCAATGAACACTCAGGATTGATCTCCTTTAGAATGGGCTGGTTGGATCTCCTTGCAGTCCAAGAGACTCTCAAGAGTCTTCTCCAGCACCACAGTTCAAAAGCATCAATTCTTCGGCAATCAGCTTTCTTCACAGTCCAACTCTCACATCCATACATGACCACTGGAAAAACCATAGCCTTGACTAGACGGACCTTTGTTGGCAAAGTAATGTCTCTGCTTTTTAATATACTATCTAGGTTCATCATAACTTTCCTTCCAAGGAGTAAGCGTCTTTTAATTTCCTGGTTGCAATCAGCATCTGCAGTGATTTTGGAGCCCCCAAAAATGAAGTTTGACACTGTTTCCACTGTTTTCCCTTCTATTTCCCATGAAGTGATGGGACCAGATCTTTGTTTTCTGAATGTTGAGCTTCAAGCCAAACTTTTCACTCTCCTCTTTCACTTTCATCAAGAGACCTTTGAGTTCCTCTTCACTTTCTGCCATAAGGGTGATGTCATCTGCATATCTGAGATTATTGATATATCTCCCAGCAGTCTTGATTCCAGCTTCTGCGTCTTCCAGCCCAGCGTTCCTCATGATGTACTCTGCATATAAGTTAAATAAGCAGGGTGACAATATACAACCTTGACGTACTCCTTTTCCTATTTGGAACCAGTCTGTTGCTCCATGTCCAGTTCTGATTATTGTTTTCTGACCTGCATACAGGTTTCTCAAGAGGCAGGTCAGGTGGTCTGGTATTCCCATCTCTTTCAGAATGTTCCACAGTTTTTTGTGATCCACACAGTCAAAGGCTTTGGCATAGTCAATGAAGCAGAAATAGATGATTTTCTGGAACTCTTGCTTTCTCCATGATCCAGCGGATGTTGGCAATTTGATCTCTGTTGCCTCTGCCTTTTGTAAAACCAGCTTGAACATCTGGAAGTTCACAGTTCTCGTTTTGCCGAAGCCTGGCTTGGAGAATTTTGAGCACGACTTTACTAGCGTGTGAGATAATTGCAATTGTGCGGTAGTTTGAGCATTCTTTGGCATTTCCTTTCTTTGGGATTGGAATGAAGACTGACCTTTCCAGTGCTGTGGTCACTGCTAAGTTTTCCAAATTTGCTGGCATATTGAGTGCTTAGATCCTTGTTATTTAGTGCTCCTTCTTTTCTTATATATCCAATTAAAGCTATGCATGTCCTAAGCAAATTTTGCTGCATTTCACAATATTTAAATATTACATTTCCTAAAAAAGATATACTGTGAGTTATTCTTGGATTTGTGAAGCAAAAAGTTCTTGTTCTCAATTTCAAAGATACACATTTAAAACATTTATTTAGATAATTGATATCTAGATTTCTAGCTGAATTTCACAGTTGTCAGAGGCAGACACTGTATGACATCAGGCTTTTCAAACTTGTGGCAACATGCTTTTATGTCAAACATATTGTCAATTATAGTAAATATTTCATATACCCTTGAAAAGTTATGGATTTTGTTACTGCTGAATGCAGAGTTCTATCCATGTCAGTTAAGTCACAATTGTTACTTGTGTTCCTCAAATTGTTTATATGCCTACTAGTTTTTCCCTGTCTACTGTATTGGTTGCAGATAAAGGTAAATTATTCAGCTACGATGACAGTTTATTGATTTTTTTTCAATGCTTTATTTCCAATTTTGAATGACTTTAAGCTTTCAAAGTTTTATTTTCAAGAAAAATTTTTTACTCTTTATCCATTTTACTATCTTTCTGGTTATTTAATTAAATATTTATTTATGCACCTTATTCCAGTTTCATTTCTTTTTATTGATATTATTTTCATAGTATCTTAAGTTAATATTTAGTTAATTTATTTTCAGTTTTAAAATACTATGTAAATTTCAAATTTAGGTGTGCTCAAAGTTATAATGTTTGTCTTTTTCATGAGCTTACAGATAATTTGTAATCTTTGTTTCTATTTGCTTGCTGTCAGGCATTATTGGGTATGTGTATATTAATATTCGTATAGTTCAGGTTGCTTTTATTAATTTTAAATTTTACTAAGATTAGAGAATACAACCCCTAACAGTTTTACTTAGGTGAATTTGTTAATCTTTTATATAAATACATTAATTTATGCAACTATTTCAATATTATATAAGTATATATATAAGAAAATGTATATTTTCTGTTTATAGAATAAAAATGTTTGCATATTTGAGCTTATTGCATGTATTTTAAAATCCTTACATTCTTATTGTGGATTGCTTGATTCCTGTCTTTTAGCTTATATTTCGTATATATGAAGTTAATATCCATCTTTTTCTCTTTAATGCTGTTTGGCCATGGAATCAATTTTTTATGATAATAATGGTAACACTTCTGCTGTCTTTTCATTTACATTTGTTTGTAATGTAATGTTTCATTTAAAAATTTTAAACTGTTTCATTTTGTTTTATACATATTTCTCGAAAATATGCTTTGGTAATATGTTTTTAACTTCACCTTTAAAAAAAAGAAACACATAGATCAACCATTTCACATTTAAAGCAATAGCTGATATGTTTTATTTTTTTCCTATATTTCCTTGTTTGTTGTTATTGTTTTCCTCCGTTCTTATTTTTGCTGAATTCATCAAAATCTTTTAATTATTCTTCCTTCTTGTTAAATTTGAAATTCCACTATGATTTTTAATTCTAAAGGTGGTTATTTTTCCATTCTTAAAAGTGGTTTTCAGACAAACATATATACCTAATTTCAAAGAAATATAATGAATTATCATTCCACTAAAATGTCTTACTTGCCCATTTCTCCTTTCCAGATGAAAATTAAAGTTTAGAAGTATTTACTTCCAAGATGTGACATTTTTCTGCTCTTCACAGAACCTTAGGGCATTTCTAAGATAGTTTTAAAAAATTAGTTCTAGGTTATTATTATATTGTATTTTACATGTTTCTTTTCTGTTTCAAGAATCCTATTAAACTTGCATGCTGTAAATTTTCAATTACATCAAAAGCATTCCGTTCCGTTCCATCGCTCAATCGTGTCTGGCTCTTTGCGACCCCGTGGACTGTAGCCCACCAGGCTTCTGCGTCCATGGGATTTTCCAGGCAAGAATACTGGAGTGGGTTACCATTTCCTTCTCCAGGGGATCTTCCCGACCCAGGGATCGAATCCGGGTCTCCCTCATTGGAGGCAGACGCTTTAACCTCTGAGCCACCAGGGAAGCCCAAAAAGCATAAGTTGTAAATAACTTATGAAATACATTCATCACTCATTTTTCTTTCCCCTGTGTTGATTTCTCTGTTCTAACTAAATTAGCTATTGTAACATTTTCTAGCATATTTTCTTAGTGTACTTGTTGTTAATGATATATGAATGTTCATGTGTTCTTAAATATTTTTTTTCCTTTACAGATGAACATAATTGAGTTGAGCTATTATATAGTCTTTGATTGTAAACTTTTTCTCTCAATTGTTTGTAAATCTCTCCTCTTGTCCTCTAACTTTTTCTCATCTTGCAGCTGAGAAGTCCTATAATGGCCTGATTTATTTCCTTTATAAGTAAGCTATTCTTTCCTATGATAAGCTTGTAATTTTTTTTTTTCATCTTTAAATTCAGAAGTGTTCTTTAGGTTATATCTACATTTTTTTTTCTTATAAATCTTACTTGATATTCAGTGAAAATTTTCAAACTATTCACTGGTATTTCTTCAGCTTGGAATAATCTTTCACTCTATGTTTAATCGCTATTCCACCTCAATTTATTATCATTTTTTATTTCATTTTGGGAATTTTATTATTTTTGTACTTGATATCCTGTATCTGTCCTCTGAGACCCTTATTTTCTTTTTATTGAGATGAGATAGTGTGTGTGTGTATGTTTCTGAGCAAGAGAGGAAGATAGAGATTGGAAATTTAGTGTCTTGTATTTGTTGAAGCTTTTGTGCTTTGGGGACTCAAAGTGAAGGAGCAGAATACCAGGTCTGCTTCTCCATGAGGAGAAATAAGTGAAATTTAGGACTTTCAGATTCCCCGAGGAACTTTGTTTTGCTGATGTGCATGAATCTCCTTTAGTAACTGATGAACCTACAAATTCTTTGACTTACTTTGGTGTACTTAGAACTTCCCAATATTTTTACCTGAGTAAATCTGTAGGAGATCTGTACTCATAATGCAAATGAATTTTTGCTCCTGTGATTACGGGAAAGCTCCAACTTGAACCTGGAGAGAACTGAGAATAGGATATTTTTCTCAGAGCCTCAGCTGAGAGAGTGGTTTGTTATATGTATTTGGTCAGATCATAGAAGTAGCAGTTGCTCTACCTTCAAGCACTTGCTTGTGTAGTGCGTCTTGAGAGTGCCCAGTAGCCTGACTTATATGGGTAATAAAAGAACACAAATCCATTAGCTGGCAAAGAAAGAAAAAACCTGCAACCCACTTAAGAGTACTCAGACACTTGAGGGGAAAAAAGCAAAGCTCAACATAGAGTAAATGGTTTCCACTGAAGGTGGAAGAAAGACATGAGCATTTTAACAACAGTGATGCAAAGATAATTCTAGAAGCACTTAAGAACACACATACATAAAAGTAAATGCTTTTTGGAAGAAAACATGTTATTTTAGTTAGAAAATCAATCAGATATATATGCATCTTTCCCTAGATAATCAAATCAACTTAGAGTATTTCTTATGCAACTAAATGACTAGAACTGTGGGAAGCACTACTCATAGATAAATTATGCTCTCTTTGTCTAGATCTGTCAGAACAGAGGTAAATTTTGACTAAATTCTGGTGTAACATTATATATATATATTTCATGGCCTTCTCATCAAGTTTGTCTTTGTGTATAAGAGAAATGTTAGATTATCAGTTTATTTGCCACATTTAAACTTTAATCTTACTGGAGTCATAAAAATAGTGCTATAAAGGAGAATAATTTTTTTTTTCACAGACATAGGCTTTGTGTAAATAATACTAAACGAACTGTCATGCACATATGTTTCTGTTTCTGTTAAATGGTTGAGAGTAAATAGGAGAACATCATCAGTTGATTCAATTATTTGTACATGGTATTTGTCATATTCTAGCAAAGGGCAAAATTTTATCTATTTTGCTATGTAATTGAAATTAAACGTCTTTCTGCTTAAAACCTGAATGAACCAGGTATGAATCTGTATTGATATTATTCTCTATAAATTTATAATAAACTCAGTTTACTTTTGTTTCTTAGGTTTTGCCTATTTAATCTACTTATGAGTATTTAGACAAATGGCATATGGATAAATATACTTTCCAAGTGTATTTTTAAAAATTGGTTTCCCTCATTTCACATAGGTGAATAACAACATTACTGTTTAATACATTAAGGCAACTATATTAAGATTTCTTTATGTGTTGTATGAAGAATTTTTTCAATTGCACCATCTATTATATATTTAACTTTTGTTTTCCACTTATGCAAAAGTATTTTTAGATACTTTATGTGAAAATTTATCCTGATCACAACTTTCCATATATTTTTCTTGCCTATTTCTATTGGCATGTCTTTTTTTTTTCCAGTTATTAGATACAAAGTGATAAGTGTACTTTAATTTGTACCTGGTGTCTTCCAAGAAATTGTTTATTATATATTTCTGTGAATTATTCTTAACTCTTTTACTTGGTTCTGTTTAATTAAAAACTATTGATAGAGTGCCTGCTGTAGGTTAGGCACTGTGTTATGGAATAAAAATTATACATTGTTCCTACCTTCATAGAGTGTATATTCTAGTGTAAGTCGTACCTAGTAAGAATCTAAACATTTAATTAAAACCAATATAATATTGTAAATTTTAAAAAAAATGTATCTAAACATTTAATCAGATCTATAAGTGCTAAAAAGTAGAAGTTCTAAGAAATCAGCACACATTTAGAACATTATCTCTATAAACAATAAGTAATTAGATTGGGGGTAAGCAAAATTACATAAGATGCAGTCCCAAATATTAAGGACTTCTCAAGTCTAATTGGAAGACAGACTAGTAACAATGAAAATAAGTGCAATAATTGCTCTGGGAACACATAGGTGGACCACCTAGTCCCATATTTGGAGCTCAAGAAAGGCCTTTTAGAAAAGGGGACAGTTAAATGGAGTGTCCTGAAGGAGTATGATTAGTAGATATCCAGATGGGGATGGGAAAGGGAGTGGTAGAATTATTCTGGGGCCTTGAATCTAGGAAGTGAAGACAGAGGCCAGAAAGAGAATAAATAACTGGGGACCAAAGTAGTTAATTATGACTAAAGTATCACATTTTGTCTAATTTTCAATATACTGTGTTTCCAAAGGAATAGAGGATTCATAGTTTCCTCTTTGTATTGAATTAGTTCATTTAGTGTTACGAGTTTAAACTTCAGGGCAAGAGTCTCTGAGTTTGAAAACCATCCCTTCCTGGCTGTGTGACCTTGGGCAAGTGATTTAATGTCTCTGTACCTCACTTTCTTTATAAGTAATTTGATAATAATAAAACATTCCATATATGCTTCTTATGAGGATTATACATCTCTACATTAAAAGTTCTTAAAAGATTTAATGGTACATAGGCAGTACCAATTATGTATTCAGTTCAGTTCAGTCACTCAGTCATGTCCGACTCTTTGTGACCTCATGAACTTCTGCAAGCCAGGCCCTCCCTGTCCATCACCAACTCCTGTAGTCCAACCAAACCCATGTGCGTAGAGTCGGTGATGACATCCAACCATCTCATCCTTTGTCGTCTCCTTCTCCTCTTGCCCTCAATCTTTCCCAGCATCAGGGTCTTTTCAAATGAGTCAGCTCTTCACATCAGGTGGCCAAAGTATTGGAGTTTCAGCTTCAACATCAGTCCTTCCAATGAACACTCAGGACTGATTTCCTTTAGGATGGACTGGTTGGATCTCCTTGTAGTCCAAGTGACTCTCAAGAGTCTTCTCCAACACCACAGTTCAAAAGCATCAATTGTTCAGCACTCAGCCCTAATTAAGTATCAGGCATTATTATTTTTTAAATAGATATGCATATTAATGGCAACAGGTGAGGATAATCTAGTATAAGGCGTCATGATAGAATAGGTTTTGTTGTTCATTCTCAAAATCATGTCCAACTCAGTGGCACAGGCCAGATATACAGGACCTTGTAGGTGAGGAAGAAGAATCAGAAAGAAAGATAAAGCTCAGATTACTTTTGAGGAAAGGCTATTGTGAAATTTTCATTGTTGTTCAATCAGTGAGTCATGTCTGACTCTTTGCAATACCATGAACCGCAGCACACCAGACTTCCCTGTCCTCCAAAATCTCTGTGAGTTTGCTCAAACTCATGTCCATTGAGTTGGCGATGCTATCTCATCCATTGTTGTCCCTTCTTCTGCCATCAATCTTTGCCAGCATCAGGGTCTTTTCCAATGAGTCAACTCTTCGCAACAGGTGACCAAAGTATTAGAATTTCAGCTTCAGAATCTGTCCTTCCAATGAATATTCAGGGCTGATTTCCCTTAGGATTGACTGTTTTGATCTCCTTGTAGTCCAGGGTATGCTCAAGAGTATTCTCTAGCACCACAATTCAAAAGTATCATTTTTTTCAGTGATGTCTCTGCTTTTGAATATGCTGTCTAGGTTTTTCATAGCTTTCTTTCCAAGGAGAAAGTGTCTTTTAATTTCATGGCTGCAGTCACTGTCCACAATGACTTTGTGATCTCCACAGTCAAAGGCTTTAGCGTAGTCAATGAATCAGAAGTAGATGCTTTTATGGAATTCCCTTGTTTTGTCTATGATTCAATGAATATTGTCAATATGATCTCTGGTTCCTCTGCCTTTTCTAAACCCAGCTTGTACATCTGGAAATTCTCGGTTCATGTACTGCTGAAGTCTAGCTTGAAGGATTTTGAGAATGAACTTGCTAGCATGGGAAATTAACAAAGTTGTATTTTTTGGCATTGCCCTTCTTTGATATTGGAATAAAAACTGACCTTCTCCAGTCCTGTGGCCACTGCTGAGTTTTCCAAATTTGCTGGCATATTGAATGCAACACTTTAGTAGCAGCATCTTTTAGGATTTGAAATAGCTCAGCTGGAATTCCATCACCTCCACTAGCTTTGTTGGCTGACTTGACTTCACACACCAGGATGTCTGGCTCTAGGTGAGTGACCACACCATCATGGTTATCTGAGTAATTAAGACCTTTTTTATACAGTTCTTCTGTGTATTCTTGTCACCTCTTCCTAATCTCTTGTCCTTCTTTTATGTCCTTAGCATTTCTATCCTTTATTGTGCCCATCTTTACATGAAATGTTCCCTTTATATTTCAAAAAATTTTAAGAGATCTTTAGTCTTTCCCATTCTATTGTTTTCCTATATTTCTTTGCATTGTTCACTTAAGAAGACATTCTTATCTCTCCTTGTTATTCTTTGGAACTCTGCATTCAGTTGGGTATATCTTTCCCTTTTGCCTTTGTGTTTCACTTCTTTTCTCAGCTATTTGTAAAACCTCCTAGAACAACCATTTTACTGTTTTGCATTTCTTTTTCTTTGGAATGCTTTTGGTCACTACCTCCTGTACAATGTTGCAAACCTCCATAATTCTTCAGGCACTCTGTCTACCAGATATAATTCCTTGAATCTATTTGTCACCTCCACTGTATAATCATAAGGGATTTGATTTAAGTCGTACCTGACTGGCCTAGTGAATTTCCCTACTTTTTTCAATTTAAGTCTCAATTTTGCAATAAGGTGCTCATGATCTGAGCTACCTTCAGATCCCTGTGTTGTTTTTTTCTAACTTTATAGAGCTTCTCCTTCTTTGGCTGCAAATATAAACAATCTGATTTTGATATTGACCATCTGGTGATGTACATGTGTAGAGTCGTCTCCTGTGTTGTTGGAAAAGGGTGTTTGTTATTACCATCGTGTTCTCTTGACAAAACTCCATTAGCCCTTACCCTGCTTCATTTTGTATCCCAAGGCTAAACGTACAAGTTAGTCTGGGTATCTCTTGACTTCCTACTTTTGCATTCCAATCCATTATGATGAAAAGGATACATACACACACAAACACACACACACACACATATACATTTGTTGTTAGTTCTAGAAAGTCTTGTGTGTCTTCATAGAATCATTCTACTTCAGCCTCTTTGTCATTAGTAGTTGGGGCATAGACTTGGATTACTGTGATGTTGAATAGTTTGCCTTGGAAACAAACCAAGATCATTCCGTTGTTTTTGAGATTGCACCCAAGTACTGCATTGCAAACTCTTTGGTTGAGTATGAGGGCTACTCCATTTTTTCTATGGGGTTCTTACCCACAGTAGTAGATATGTGTGTGTTAGTCACTCAGTCATGTCTGACTCTTTGCAGCCCCACAAACTGTAGCCCACAAGGCTTCTCTGTCCATGGAATTCTCCAGGCAAGAATACTGGAGTGGATTGTCATTCCCTTCTTCAGAGGATCTTCTCGACCCAGGGATAGAACCCTGGTCTCCCGAATCACAGGCAGAATCTTTACCGTTTGAGCTACAGGGAAGTCCTGTAGTAGATATAATGGTCATCTGAATTAAACTTTCCAATCCCATCCATTTTATTAATAGTTCACTGATTACGAAGATGTCAGTGTTCACTATTGCCATCTTCTGCCTGACAGTGTCCAATTTACTTTGATTCATGCACCTAACATTCCAGGTTCCTGTACAATATTGTTCTTTACAGCATCAGACTTGTCTTTCACCACCAGACATATCCAAAACTGAGCATCATTTCTGCTTTGTCCCAGCTGCTTCATTCCTTCTGGAGCTATTAGTAATCGCCCTCTGCTCTTCCCCAGTAGCATATTGGATACCTTCTGATCTGGGGGGGCTCATCTTCCAGTGTCATATCTTTTTGCCTTTTCAAAATACAGTTCATGCGGTTCTTGTAGCAAGAATAACTTGATAATTTTTATACTGATTATACATTAAAATGATTATATTTAGGATATAATGGGCTATATAAAATATATTATTTAAATTAACTTCACATTTTCTT
Organism: Moschus berezovskii; assembly: GCF_049115385.1. Lineage (NCBI taxonomy): Eukaryota > Metazoa > Chordata > Mammalia > Artiodactyla > Moschidae > Moschus > Moschus berezovskii. The sequence continues at coordinate 83,410,511 of NC_142488.1, read as the reverse complement.
TTTGTCTTTCTTAATATGACTTTTAATTAACATGTGCAGCTCATATTTGTGTCCCATTTCTTTGGGGCAACACTACTCTGTGAGGTTGACATTTTCAATGAAATCCACTGTGTTTAATTCTGTTTTATAAGCCCAGTTAAAAGCATATGGCTAGATGAATAAGTAAGTGGATATGTTTATGGTATCTCTGGATAAATTATTTCACAATACTGCTTAAAAAAAAAAGAATACTGAAGTAGTTTGCCATTTCCTCCTCCAGTGGATCACATTTTGTCAGAACTCTTTACTATGACCCGTCCATCTTGGGTGGCCTTGCCTGGCATTGTTCATATCTTCATTTAGTTAGGCAAGCCTCTTTGTCATGACAAGGCTGTGATCCCTGAAGGAAATAGAAAGGGTATGGGATCAATATTCAAAAGACTTGGAATATAAGACCAGGTAAGTTAGTTAACCTCTTTGAGCCTTAGTTTCCTCATCTATAAAATGGAAATAATATCTCACCTTCCTTAATAAATCAGTATAAAATAACAATTACTGGTGGGTTTTTTTTAACAATATTAATTACAGAGGAGGAACACACACACTTCAGAAGATATTATTTATCATAAAGAACAGCTACTAACCTGGACCCCCTTAGTATTTACATTGAAGACCAGTTTTAGTTATAAATGTGATCTTTTGTCCTTATGAGAATTATCATTCTGCAAACACAGGATAGGATAAACTAGCTTAAAATGCATCAAGTTCATATACATATGTAAAACAGGAGCTCAATAATCCCTAGTGATATGTAGTAGGAAACACCTCATTTAAGTGAACTAATTTATTTTATAAAATATTATAGATATTTTATATTTTATCAATAAGGTTTTGATGAATAATTTGCTTATATTTTCAATTTGCAGACTTCCAATTTATATCAATTTTCATCTTGATACAAATCAGAAGTATCTGCTGAGATTCTCTTTTAGAACTTATAGCATGCCATGTTTTTCATTTGCCTTCTTGTCTTTCCTATTGCATAGTACACTTGGAGAAGGAAAGGTGCCATATTTCTTGGCAAATCTCTATAATACCTAAATAAACTTCTTGAATATAACACCTACAAAATTGTTTATTGAATAAGTGAATGAATGAAGAGCATGCATGGATTTTCATCTGTCTGTTCTCATCAGTATTATAAAATACTGACAATCATGTTTCAGGCTACATCTTGTATTTGTGTACATAGTGACTGTGAAATCGAACACCAATTTTAGGATAAAATATGATTGACTCTCCTCCCCTTCCCTACTGTAGGAGGGGACTACTACATATAACTAACTCCTACATATTTTTCAGATCTAGTTCTAAATGTCTGTCCCTAGCATTGATCATTTTGCTTTGTCACATGCATTCACAATAGTCTACTTCTCCTTTGCTGCACTTATTACTATTATAATGAAATAATTAAAGAATATCTATTTGGTTAATATCTCTCTTACCTGCTAGACCATAAACTCCATTAGGAGGCTGTCTTGTGTTTCTCCGGTACAGCACTGTAAACTTACTCCCTTGAATAATGGCTTATGTTGTTTAGTCGTTAAGTTGTGTCTGACTCTTTTACGATCCCATGGACTGTAGCCTGCCAGGCTCCTCTGTTCATGGAATTTTCTAGGGTGGGGGGGATCTCCAGGGGATCTCCCGCACCCTGGAATCAAACTTGCATCTCCTGCATTGGCAAATAGATTCTTTACCACTGAGCCACCTGGGAAGCTCCAATGGCTTATATAAATCCAAATTAATAGTATTCGTTAAGTGAATGTATGAATACAGTGTCCACGTCTATGTAGCCCAGTATATTACATACTTTTCTATGTAGTAGTTACAACTTCTTTATCATACAATGTTTGTCTAAATTTCAGATAGATTCAACAAAAGGATAAGCAAAACTATAATGCTATAGGGTTTATATCACAAGTGGATTCCGCAAGAACCAAACTCTGAAATGGACAATTACTTGCAGGAAGTTCATTGGGGTGTACTTCTTGAGTCAATATCTGTGAGTGAATGAAGAAAGAAGGATTGGGAAGAGAGGGAATTTACGTTCTAATGAAGTCCCAACAAAGACCTCAGCTTATTCCACATGGGCTCTGTAGTTGGGAAAACACTTCTTTGTCCTTAACTGTGGCAAGGAAACAGAACTTTGTACTTATGCATCAATTAATCATTGGCTGTGTGGACTGTGCTTGGAGAAGGAAATGCAAACCACTCCAGTATTTTTGCCAGGAAAATCCCATGGGCAGAGGAGCCTAGTAGGCTGCAGTCCATGGGGTCACAAAGAGTCAGATACAACTGAGTGACTGAGTTGTTGATTTTCAGTGCAATAACCATCTTAAGCTGAAGACATATGCTAGAAAAGAGCACTCAACTGTGATCTTTCAGCTTTCAGCCTATTCAGAGAATGAGTGCATCAGTGGGGGCAGGGTGATATCATCCAAGAAGTACATTATAGTGCCCATTACAGTCTATTCTTTGTGTCAAATGAATCTATTTACTTCATTTAAGTTGGAGATGCAGCTCCTTCTGCATTCTAGTGGGCCTATGTTATGATGTAAATTTTACAAGATGAAGGTTAGCTTAACCACCTACAGCCTTCACCATAGCAGGTGGTCTTGATGCCACAAGTGATATTAATTTTTGTTCGTTACCTCCCTTACTGTTTATTTTAGATATCTTTTATCTAGTACCTCTGTTGGTCGAGATGACTTCCTCATGGGATGACACATGCCCTCATTCATGAAGGGTCCTGGGCTTCTACTTACTGTGTTCCTTCTAAGGCTATGAAGTTTTGCTTTCTTTGTTCATTTACCTTCAAAATTAGCCAAAAGAATTCCAAGAGATAATCAAATGAATCATCTGAGTGCAAACATATTTTTCCATGTCCTCACTGAGTAATGACATCCCTAATCCCTCTTCGATTACCAGAGTCAATTATCCTGCCATGGTAGTGACTCTTTTCCTTACCTGGTGATCTCTTGTCAGAGTAATCCCAAAGTAAAAAGGTGGCAACCATAGTTTGAAACTGAAATGGGAATTTTGCTCTGGCTCTTAGTAGATGCATTCCGATCTTTGAGTCAGACTCCTAAACCTAGAGTACAAAATTGTCATTTAGGGAGACAATGATTCTACAGATTAGTCACTGAAAGTGTCAGTAAGCAAGTTCACTCCCATTTTTTTCCCCTCATCTTTGTCCTTAGATATATATATTTTACCAATTTGTGGCACCAACTCATGTAATGATTATTAATTTAGAATATTCCCTGTGTCATGGAATATCATAACACCCTATTCTCACATGGTCTTCCCTGGTGGCTCAGACTGTAAAGAATCCACCTGCAGTGTGGGAGACCTGGGTTCGATCCCTGGGTTGGGAAGATCTCCTGGAGGAGAGCATGGAAACTCACTCTAGCATTCTTGCCTGGAGAATTCCCACGGACAGAGGAGCCTGGTGGTCACAAAGAGTCGGAGGTCACAAAGAGTCGGACATGACTGAGAAACTAAGCACATACATACACTATTCTCACAGGGTAACAGTTCTAAATGAGTGCCTTAACTGTGTTTTTAACGGATTATTTAATTGCTCTATCAGACCAGTGGCTTTGGGGTAGTGTAGTGTGTGATTAGAACCAGGTTACCACTGCTGCACCTTATTTACTTTAAAGTGGGCCAGTCTCTTGGTTTGATGTCACATTAGGTGATGTTCAATATCAGTGAAACACTTGATAAGCCTTTGGTTTGGGTTTTATATAGAGAAAAAGCAAACATTTACCCAGTCAGGATGAATTATTTAGTGTATTCAAAGACTTCTCAGGTGGCACAGTGGTAAAGAATCCACCTGCCAAAGCAGAAGACACAAGAGATGCAGGTTCAATCCTGGGCTGGGAAGATACCTTGGAGAAGGAAATGGTAACCCACTCCAGTTTTCTTGCCTGAAAAATTCCATGGACAGAGAAGCCTGGTGAACTATAGTCCATGGGGTTGCAAAGAGTAGGACACAACTGAGCAAGTATGCACACACACATATTAAAGTTACTACTAAGTGGATGGTTGGTCTCCTCAAGGAATAGGGCATATCTGCGATTCAAAAATAGTCTTTGCTGCTGGCTTGTTGGATATTTGGAAGCTATAGTTGCAATATTATCTTTGGTGTATGCCACCTTATGTTGTTGGCCACCATAGGTACTTGGTTCTTTTTTACTCTGGTTTTCATCCAGCCATAAATATATTTCTAATTCAGGTATAGCTGATTTGCAATATTAGTTTCCAGTTTACAACATAGAGATTCCAAATTTGTGTATATTATAATCCATTTATAGATATAAAATATTGGTTATATACCATCTACTGTAAAATATATTATTTTACCTCATTTTATTCATAGCATTTTGTACCTCTTAAACTCCTACACCTATTTTTCCCCTATGCCCTCCTCTTTCCTCATTGATAATCACTAACTTGTTCTCTATACCCGTGAGTCTGTTTCTTTTGTGTGTATGTGTGTGTGCTATATTCATGTTTATTATTTATATTCCACATGTAAGTGAGATATTCATTTTTACCTTTTGAGTTATTTCACTAAGTACAATACCCACTGGGTCAGTTCACATTGTTGAAAATGACATATTTTTATTCTTTTTTATGGATGAGCAGTATCCATTGTTTATGTGTGTATATATATACACATATATCATATATCAGAGAAGGCAACCTACTCCAGTACTCTTGCCTGGAAAATCCCATGGACAGAGGAGCCTGGTAGGCTGCAGTCCATGGGGTCACGAAGAGTCCGACATAACTGAGCGCCTTCACTTTCACTTTTCACTTTCATGCATTGGAGAAGGAAATGGCAACTCACTCCAGTATTCTTGCCTAGAGAATCCCAGGGATGGGGGAGCCACGTGGGCTGCCATCTATGGGGTTGCACAGAGTCAGACACGACTGAAGCGACTTAGCAGCAGCAACATATCATATATATCACATGTTCTTTATCCATTCATCTGTTGATGGACATTTAGATTGCTTCCATATCTCAGTTATTATAAATAATGCTGCTATGAACATTGAGATGAATGTATCTTTTCAAATTGCTGTTTTCATTTTCTACAGATAAACAATCGATACTCTGTTCTGCACATTGTGCCAGTACTATGCGGGTGATGAAAAATACTTACTGCTTTCAACTGGAAAAATCATCCTATTTGCTTGTTTATTGACACTTTTGTAATAGGTGCATTCTGAAGGATATCACCTTTTAGACATGAGTTTGAGTGAACTCCGGGATTTGGTGATGGACAGGGAGGCCTGGCGTGCTGTGATTCATGGGGTCGCAAAGAGTCAGACACGACTGAGCAACTGAACTGATCTGAACTGAACTGAAGGATATCACCATGAGATATAAACATCTTTCCAGTTTGTATGTATTTCTATAGGACCAACCACATGATTCTTCCCCAGGCTACCTGATCCTTGATTTTGCAGTCTTCCTTCTTTCAGGCTCCCAACCAACTATCCAGAACACTAGCTACTATCTATGAATCTGAACAAATTCTAATCTCAGGATACTTCTGTTTCTACAAGTAGATAACCCAGTGTACTGACTAACACTCTGGATAATTTGTGATTATCCAAATTCTGGATTGGGATAATCTCTTCCACATGGCTTTCTTTCATCACTAAGTGGGCTTGTAGTATAGCCATTGACCATTTTCTGCTTCTATCCATATGCCAAGCCAACCCATCTGTAAACCGAACTCAGTCTTTCTCCTCCATTACCAGCTGGTTGAAAGTGACCCACCTCTTCCAATAGCCATTAAGCATAAGCTGAAGGAGAGAGTCCAGGCTTACAGGGGCAGATGGCATGGGAGACAAGGACTTATTTTGTGATTGATTCTTCTATTGAGATTTTCCATAACCTCTGCATAATAACATACAATAGAGGCTTATGCGGGGTTTCCCAGCTAGCAGAGTGGTAAAGAATCCAGCTACCAATGCAGGAGATAGAGTCTTGATTCCTGGGTCAGGAAGATCCTCTGGAGAAGGAAATGATAAACATTCCAGTATTCTTGCCTAGCAAATCTTATGGACAAATGGACCGGGTGGGTTACAGTCCATGGGGTTGCAAAGAGTAGGACACAAATGAGCATGCATGCATACACAGAGTTTTATGGATCAGTTCATTTCAGTCACGCAGTTGTGTCCGACTCTTTGTGACACCATGGACTGCAGCACGCCAGGTTTACCAGTCCATCACCAACTCCCAGAGCTTACTAAAGCTCATGTCCATTGATTTGTTGATGCCATCCAGCCATCTTATCCTCTGTCGTCCCCTTCTCCTCCTGCTTTCAATCTTTCCCAGCATCGGGATCTTTTCAAATGAGTCAGTTCTTTGCATCAGATGGACAAAGTATTGGAGTTTCAGTTTCAACATCAGTCCTTCCAGTGAATATTCAGGAGTGATTTCCTTTAGGATTGACTGGTTTGATCTCCTTGCAGTCCAAGGGACTCTCAAGAGTCTTCTCCAACACCACAGTTCAAAAGCATCAATTCTTCGGTACTCAGCTTTCTTCACAGTCCAACTCTCACATCCATACATGACTACTGGAAAAACCATAGCTTTGACTAGATGGACCTTTGTTGGCAAAGTAATGTCTCTGCTTTCTAATATGCTGTCTAGGTTGGTCATAAATTTTCTCCTAAGGAGCAAACGTCTTTTAATGTCATGGCTGCAGTCACCATCTGCAATGAATTTGGAGCCCCCCAAAAGTAAAGTCTGTCACTGTTTCCACTGTTTCCCCATCTATTTGCCATGAAGTGATGGGACCAGATGTCATGATCTTTGTTTTCTGAATGTTGAGCTTTAAGTCAACTTTTTCACTCTCCTCTTTCACTTTCATGAAGAGGCTCTTTGGTTCTTCTTCATTTTGTACCATAAGGGTGGCAGTCATGTATGGATGTGAGAGTTGGACTATAAAGAAAGCTGAGAACTGAAGAACTGATGCTTTTAAACTGTGGTGTTGGGGAAGACTATTGAGAGTCACTTGGCCTCTGGGAGTTGGTGATGGACAGGGAGGCCTGGCTTGCTGCAGTTCATGGGGTCGCAAAGAGTGGGACATGAATGAACGACTAAACTGAACTGAAGACAGAAAGAGAAGTAATCTTGATGCTGGAATATATTGAGCATATTTAGGGCCTATGACGTCGCTCTGGCTAGAGTGAAGAAAGTAAGAACATGAGAAATGAAACTAGAAACACTGTAGCCAGATCATGTTAAAACTTGTTAAAAAAGAATTTGAATTTTACATAATAAGAAGCCTTTTAAAGATTTTTCCCATGGAAATAGTATCAAATTACCATTTGAAAAGATTATTGTTTCTACCCTGTAGAGAATCAAAGCAATAGTAAAAGCAGAGTCCTGGGAAGATGTTATTGTCGTCTCAGTGAGAGATTTTGGGACCCGGCAACTAGGATGGTGGTGTTTGAAATGGAGGGAAGTAGATGGGTATTTTCAGGAATATTTTCATTGACAATAGGGATCAAAGCTGTAAGTATGGTGAATAAAGCAATTAGGTTAAAATATATAAAGAATTAGCCTCTGGTGGATGGACATTTTGGCTAATGGAAAATCCCCAATCCCTTGCAACCTCACCATAGAAGTAGCTATACAATGAGCTGGAATGTAAACAAAACCTTGAGAACTTTAAAACAAAGGCATGAATGTAGAAGTTTCTGAAAATATATTAGTGGTTACTTTTTGTTACTCCTTAGAAGAAATTCATGTCTAGATTTGGAGTAAGAACATTGTATTATGAAATATTTATAGTTTCATTATAGAACCAACTTTGGATAACCAACTTTTTACTCTGTGAAATGAAGTTCACCCCTTGAAAATCATTAAAGTTTTATAAAAAATATTTCCAAATATTACCTTAAAATGCAAAATGTCTATAACATTTATCTACTGTTTTTGCTATGATTTTAATCTTAAATCTTCCCTTTTTTTTAAGCCCTTAAAATTAAAGTTTGACTAAATTTATAAAAGGACATGGTATGTCATGTTACATTTCCAAAAATATAATTTGTTTTCTCTAGATGTGCTACTTTTATCAGGCAGGCTTCCCTGGTAGTTCAACTGGTAAAGAATCCACCAGCAATGCAGGAGCCCCTGATTCGATTCCTGGGTCGAGAAGATCCCCTGGAGAAGGGATAGGCTACCCACTCCAGTATTCTTGGGCTTCCCTGGTGGCTCAGATAGTAAAGAATCTGTCTGCAACGCAGGAGACCTGGGTTTTATCCCTGGGTTGGGAAGATTCCCCTGGAGGGCATGGCAACCCAGTATTTTTGCCTGGATAATCCCCATGGACAGAAGAGCTTGGCAGGCTACAGTCCATGGAGTTGCAAGGAGTGGGACACGACTGAGCAACTTTTACACATTTTATGCGAAGTTCAGATATCTATCTATAGTGTGGAATCTTTGTTCATATCCTAGAAATTCATTGCAAAATGACTCTGTGACAAGATGGAGGAGGAGTTCGAGGATGTGGAGTACATCTCTCTCCATGGATGCATCAGGAATACATCTTCAGGTGAAGATCTCACAGAACAGGAGCTGAAAGAAGGCAGGAGTCCCTGACTACCAGAAGGGAATATATTGATACACACAAAACTCAATAGGATGAAGAAAGAAAGGGAAAAAGAGGAGGAGAGTGGTCAGGACTAGACCTGCACCCTGTGTGGGTGGGGGAACTGAAGCAGAGGTGAAATACCCACATGAGGGCAATTGTTTGGAACAGAGGAGAGGCATTTGGGGCTGTTGGAGATTGAAGCAACTGATCTGTGACAGTCTGAATGGAATGAGAACCACACAGACAATCTGTGCTTCTGCTCTACATGCCCCAGACAAGGACATCCCCTAGGACACATTGAGCCTTGGCACTGGAGCATAGGGATTGAGAGAAGTCCCATGTTGAGGACTGCTGTTGACTGTGGGGAAATGGCCCAAGGGGATGTGAGGGAAGAGATTGCTGCAGGGTAAGCCTTTGGAGGAAAGTTGGGCAGCCATGGATGCAGGGCGATACTGCTGAATCATGTACAAGGGGTGGAGTCATCATTGTAGCCTCTTTGTCCTCACAAGCCAGTGCTGGCAGCTAACCAATAAAGATTCTATAGAGGGTGGCCATTCAATTGCCTGCTGTACTAAGTAACAGAGAAGGCCCAGCCAGGGAGGTCTTTTGAATGCCAGCTGTCAGAGGCTAGAAGAAATCTCTAGTTATACCATAGCTCCTGTGCCCATGGACACTGGCTCTCCTGCACATTTGGCAGTGCCAGGGCCCCTGTGATCCAAGCAGCCATGACACTTGCATGCTTGATCCTCATTGGGTCAGAGATGCCATAGGCTAGGAAAAAAAAAAAAACACCCAATAATGTCATATCTCCTGTGCCCATTGCAGCTGGCATACCTGACACCACCAGGTTTCCCATGATCTAAGCAACTGCACCACCTTCACACTTGATCCTCAATGGGGCAGAGCTGTCAGAGGCTAGAAAATCCCTAATAGTACCATATCTCTTGTGTCTGTGACCACTGTCTCCCCTGTGTATCTGATGCTGCCAGGGTCCCTGCAATCCAAGAAACTGTGCCACCTTAACACATGGTCCTCACCCGGGCAGGCCCAAGTCCACCTGGGCAGCCTCAGGAGCAAACTCCTATGGATAACTCCTATGCAGAGGTATGGATAAAACCACAATTGAACTCCAGGGGCACAGTGGCTAAGGAAGAGGATACAAGCAGCAATTAGATCCACACAATCAACTAGGTAGACTCTGTCTATGGAATATATAAAGGGACGATGTGTTGGCACTTTGCTTTGGTCTTGTTTTCTGGTTTGTGCTGAAGTTTTGTTTTTAGTTGGTCCATATCATTTATGGTTTCCTTGGCTTGCTGGGTCACTCTCTTGTACTTTGTTTTCTTTGCACTTTTGGTTGTTTTTGTGTGTATATGAGATTTCCCAGAAAAGAAAATGCCCTAGCTCTGGCAGTTGTGGCCATGGGAGGTAAGAACACACAGGCGTAGGATCAGATTAGAGCCTGAGCTGTTCCCTCAGCAGGTCCAGAGACCAGTCCAATATTGATGAGCATACTACTAGGAAGGTGGAGTAGACTGTGACTCACAGCAAGGGAAAGAACACTGACAGCTGAGATCCAAGAAAAATATTTATTATTATTATTATATTATAACTTGTTCTATAGTTGGTTCTAGATTATTTCCAATTATTTTTCTCTATTGCTCTGGGTTTTTTATTATTATTAATTCAATTTAACCTTTTGATGACTTTTTTTTTAATCACATTTTTTGTTTCCTTTGTATATTTCTACCTCTACATTGGCTTTTTCCAGTTTTGTGGTTTTTTTTTTTTTTCATTCTTTTTCCTTTAATTTTTTGTCTGTTTTTCTTGTTGTTCTTTTCCTGCTGAAATTATTCATATATATATATATATATATATATATATATGTATATATATAGCATATACTTCTATTTAACTTTGCTTTTCTATTTTTTTTTCCTTTTCTTCCTTTCTTTCTTTATTTCACCATGTTTGTTAGTGTGTTTTGTTTACTTAGATTTATTTACCAGTTGGCACTCTGCTTTGGTCTTGTTTTCTGGTTTGTGCTTTAGTTTTATTTTTAATTGGTCCATATCATTTATGGTTTCTTTGGCTTGCTGGGTCAACTGTTTTGTACTATGTTTTCTTTGGGCTGTTTTGGTTTTGTTTGCGTGTGTATATGTGTGTACACTCCTTTGTTTTTGTTATTATTTGTCTGATTTTGCATTTATCATTTGTCTGGGGTTCATTTTTGTTTTGTGTGTATGTGTGTTTGCTTTATTCTCCTCTAATGTTATAACAAACATCTCGTGCCATCTCAATTCCCTGGCCAGAGGTAAGGCCTAAGCCTCTGGAATGGGAGCCCTGAGTCCAGGACACTAGATTGGACTGCAAGAGAACTCCTGATGCCAGGGAGCATTTATTAGTGAGAACTCCCATGAAGGCTTCCACCTGCATCCAAGACCCATCATCACTCAATTGCCAGCAGCACCCAGTGCAGGACGCCTCACCCAAATGACAAGTAAGACAAAAACACAAACCAAATCATCAGCAGAGAGGCTTCCCACAAACACCCTAAAACACACCACCTCACACAACCCTGACCATCAGAGGGAAAAAGACTCACCTCCTCCCACAAGAACTCAGGCATAAGTCCCTCCCAACATAAAGCTTACACAAACCACTGGACCGAACTCACTGACTGATGGCAGAGGCCAAAGAGAAGAAGAACTAGGACCCTAAAGCCTGCGGAGAGGAGACATCAAACAAAGTAAGTTAGAAAAACCAAAAAGAAATGTATTTGGCAAATGAAGGAATAAGGTTAAAAACTCACAAGTCCAAATAAACAAAGAGGAAATAGACAAATTACCTGAAAAAGAATTCAGAGTAATGATAGTAAATATGACCCAAAACCTCAAAAACAGAATGAAGAAAACTCAAGAATCAACTGACACATTTAACAAGGACCTAGAAGAAATAAAGAATAAACAAAAATGAACAACATAATTAATGAAATTAAAAATACTCTAGATGGAATCAATATCAGAATAACAGGCAAAAGAATGGATAAGTGAGCTGCAAGATAAAATGGTGGAAATGACTGAAGTGTAGAATAAAGGAAAAATAATGAAAAGAATTGAGGACAGTATTAAATGTACCACCATTCGAATTATAGGGGTCCCAGAAGAAGAGAAAAAGAAAGGGTCTGAGAAAAATTTTGAAGTGATTATAGTAAAAAAAAAAACTTACCTAAAATAGGAAAGAAAATAAAGTCAATCAAGTCCAAGAAGCACAGAGACTCTCATACAGGATAAACCAAGGGAGAAACACACAAAGACACATACTAACCAAACTAACAAAGATTAAACACAAAGAATATTAAAAGCAGCAAGGGAAAAGCAGTAAGTAATATACAAGGAAGTGAAGTGAAAGTCACTCACTCATGTCCAACTCTTTGCTACCATGGACCATAGGCTGCCAGGCTCCTCTGTCCATGGAATTTCCCAGGCAAGAATACTGGAGTGGGTAGCCACTGCCTTCTCCAGGGGATCTTCCTGACTCGAGAATCAAACCAAGGACTCCTGCATTGCAGGCAGATTCTTTATGATCTGAGCCACCAGGGAAGCCCAATAGGAACATATATATCATTAATTACCTTAAATGTAAATGGATTAAATGTTCCATCCAAAAGACACATACTGGCTAAATGAATACAAGGCCAAATTACATGCAGTCTACAAAAACTCACTTCAAACCAGGAGACATATATAGACTGAAAGTGAGAAGATGGAAAAAGATATTCCATTCAAATACAAGACAGCAAAAGAGACATAGATATATAGAACAGTCTTTTGGACTCTGTGGGAGATGGCGAGGGTGGGATGATTTGGGAGAATGGCATTGAAACATGTATATTATCATATATGAAACGAATCAGTCCAGGTTTGATGCATGATACAGGATGTTCAGGGCTGGTGTACTGGGATGAACCAGAGGGATGGGATGGGGAGGGAGGTGGGAGTGGGGTTCAAGATGGGGAACCACATGTACACCCGTGTCAGATTCATGTCAATGTATGTCAAAACCAATACAATAATGTAAAGTAATTAGCCTCCAATTAAAATAAATAATTTTTTAAATGTAAAAACAAAACAAACAAAAAAAGAGTCTTCTCCAACACCACACTTCAAAGGCATAAAAAAAGAAAAAAAGAAAATCCAAAGAAATCCAGTGTACCAATTCTCATATCAGACAAAATAGACCTTATAATAAAGAATATTATAAGATATAAGGAAGGACAATACAAAATGATCAAGTGGTCAATCCAAGAAGAAGTCATAACAATTGCAAATATTTATGCACCCAACATAAGAGCACCACAATAAATAAGGCAAACACTAAGAGACATAAAAGGGAAAGTCAACGGTAACACAAAAATAGTATGGGGATTTAACACTCCACTTATACCAATGGACAGTGCATCAAAACAGAAAATTGAAAAGGAAACACAAGCCTTAAAAGATACATTAGACCAGATGGACATAATTGATAACTTCAGGACATTCCATCCACATGCAAAATACACTTTCTTCTCAAGTGCACACGGAACATTCTCCAGGATAGATAGCATCTGGGTCACAGATCAAGTCTCAGCAAATTTAAGAAAATTGAAATTGCATCAAGCATCTAGACCATTCAAGTATGACCTAAATCATACCCCTTATGATTCTACAGTGGAAGTGTGAAATAGATTTAAGGGACTAGATCTGATAGACAGAGTGCCTGATGAACTATGGACGGAGGTTCGTGACATTGTGCAGGAGACAGGGATCAAGACCATTCCCCACACAGCTTTCCCTGTCCTCCTACTGGATCATCTCCAATCCACCCCAAACTGCTGAACTGACCTGTGGTAAACTTGGACGGCCCAGAGAGGCGGAACACACCCAGCTGTGCGAACCTGGCAGTCTGCTATTTCACCTGGCATTTCTGGAGAGCAGGACCCTTGCCACACTGTTGGATCAATCAGTTTTAGGCAGGGCGGCGCAGACGCGAGAGACGCCCGGCTCCCGGCGCAACTGACCACGTGCAGAATCGTGGCTGAGAGGAGCTGCCCCGCGCCCAGGGTTAGGGCGGTGGCCGAGAGGAGCTGTACCACGTCCAGGAGGCGGTGGCTGCTTGGGCACCGGAGGGCCGGGAGGAGCTGATCCACATTCAAAGCAGGAGGGGCAGCCTTGAGGGGATACCCCTCGTCCAAGGTAAGGTGCAGCGGCTGTGCCTTGCTGGAGCAGCTGGGAAGAGATACTCCACGACCAAGTGGAATATAAGAATCCAGTGATCTGGGGAGGAAGGAACAAGACGGCGAGACCACTTTCTTCCCCACAAATTCATCAGAAGAACATTTGAACGTGGAGTAAAGTCCACAAAACAACTTCTGAATACTGGCAGAGGACATCAGGCTCCCAGAAAAGTAGCCCATTGTCTTCTAAAGGAAAGAGAAGAAATCCAGCTCCACCCACCAGAACACTGACACATGCTTCCCTAACCAGGGAACCCGGACAAGTCACCTGTCCAACCCCACACACAGCGAAGAAACTACATAATAAAGAGAACTCCACAAACTGCAAGAAGAGGGAAAGGCCACCCCAAGCAAAGCAATATAAGCAAGATGAAGAGGCAGAGAAATACCCAGCAAGTAAAGGAACAAGATAATTGCCCACCAACACAAACAAAAGAAGAAGATATAGGGAATCTACCTGATAAAGAATTTCGAATTTTGATGGTGAAAATGATTCAAAATCTTGAAAGTAAAATGGAGTTACAGATAAATAACCTGGAGAAAAGGATTGAGAAGATGGAAGAAAGATTTAATAAGGACTTAGAGGAAATAAAAAAGAGTCAATATACAATGAATAATGCAATAGATGAGATCAGAAACACTCTGGAGGGAATAAACAGTAGAATAACAGAGGCAGAAGACAGGATAAGCGAACTAGAAGATAGAATTGTAGAAATAAATGAAACAGAGAGGAAAAAAGAAAAACGAATTAAAAGAAATGAGGACAATATTAGAGACCTCTGGGACAATGTTAAACGCTCCAACATTCGAATCATAGGAGTCCCAGAAGAAGAAGACAAAAAGAAAGACCATGAGAGAATACTTGAGGAGATAATAGTTGAAAACTTCCCTAAAATAGGGAAAGAAATAATCACCCAAGTCCAAGAAATCCAGAGAGTCCCCAACAGGATAAACCCAAGGCGAAATACTCCAAGACACATATTAATCAAATTAACAAAGATCAAACACAAAGAACAAATATTAAAAGCAGCAAGGGAAAAGCAGCAAATAACACTCAAGGGGATTCCCATAAGGATAACAGCTGATCTTTCAACAGAAACTCTTCAGGCCAGAAGGGAGTGGCAAGATATACTTAAAGTGATGAAAGAAAATAACCTACAGCCCAGATTACTATACCCAGCAAGGATCTCATTCAAATATGAAGGAGAAATCAAAAGCTTTACAGACAAGCAAAAGCTGAGGGAATTCAGCATCACCAAACCAGCTCTCCAACAAATGCTAAAGGATCTTCTATAGACAGGAATCACAGAAAGAGTGTATAAACTTGAACCCAAAGCAATAAAGAAAATGGCTACGGGATCGTACTTTTCAATAATTACCTTAAACGTAAATGGGTTGAATGCCCCAACCAAAAGACAAAGGCTGGCTGAATGGATACAAAAACAAAACCCCCATATATGTTGTCTACAAGAGACCCACCTCAAAACAAGGGACGCATACAGACTGAAAGTGAAGGGCTGGAAAAAGATAGTCCATGCAAACAGAGACCAAAAGAAAGCAGGAGTAGCAATACTCATATCAGATAAAATAGACTTTAAAACAAAGGCTGTGAAACGAGACAAAGAAGGAAACTACATAATGATCAAAGGATCAATCCAAGAAGAAGATATAAAAATTATAAATATTTATGCACCTAACATAGGAGCACCGCAATATGTAAGACAATTACTAACAAGTATGAAAGGGGAAATTAACAATAACACAATAATAGTGGGAGATTTTAACACCCCACTTACATCTATGGATAGATCAACTAAACAGAAAATTAACAAGGAAACACAATCTTTCAATGATATAATAGAAGAGTTAGACCTAATAGATATCTATAGGACATTTCACCCCAAA
Organism: Moschus berezovskii; assembly: GCF_049115385.1. Lineage (NCBI taxonomy): Eukaryota > Metazoa > Chordata > Mammalia > Artiodactyla > Moschidae > Moschus > Moschus berezovskii. Next base: position 83,394,665 of record NC_142488.1, on the reverse strand, counting down.
ACAATGAATTTCACCTTTTTCTCAAGCGCACACGGAACCTTTTCCAGGAGAGATCACATCCTGGGACATAAATCTAGCCTTGGTAAATTCAAAAAAATTGAAATCATTCCAAGCATCTTTTCTGACCACAATGCAGTAAGATTAGATCTCAATTACAGGAGAATAACTGTTAAAAGTGCCAACATATGGAGACTGAACAACACGCTGCTGAATAATGAACTAATCATAGAAGAAATCAAAAGAGACATCAAAATATGCATAGAAATGAATGAAAATGAAAACACAACAACCCAAAACCTCTGGGACACTGTAAAAGCAGTGCTAAGGGGGAAGTTCACAACAATACAGGCATACCTCAAGAAACAAGAAAAAAGTCAACTAAATAACCTAACTCTACATCTAAAGCAACTAGAAAAGGAAGAAATGAAGAACCCCAGGGTCAGTAGAAGGAAAGAAATCATAAAAATTAGGGCAGAGATAAATGCAAAAGAAACAAAAGAGACCATAGCAAAAATCAACAAAGCCAAAAGCTGGTTCTTTGAGAAGGTGAATAAAATTGACAAACCACTAGCCAGACTCATCAAGAAACAAAGGGAGAAGAACCAAATCAATAAAATTAGAAATGAAAATGGAGAGATCACAACTGACAACACAGAAATACAAAGGATTATTAGAGAATACTATCCGCAATTATATGGCAATAAAATGAATAACCTGGAAGAAATGGACAAATTCCTAGAAAAGTACAACTTTCCAAAACTGAACCAGGAAGAAATAGAAAATCTGAACAAACCCATCACAAGCACGGAAATTGAAACTGTAATCAAAAATCTCCCAGCAAACAAAAGCCCAGGTCCAGACGGCTTCACAGCTGAATTCTACCAAAAATTTAGAGAAGAGCTAACACCTATTCTACTCAAACTCTTCCAGAAAATAGCTGAGGAAGGGAAACTTCCAAACTCATTCTATGAGGCCACCATCACCCTAATCCCAAAACCTGGTAAAGACCCCACAAAAAAAGAAAACTATAGGCCAATATCACTGATGAACATAGATGCAAAAATCCTTAACAAAATTCTAGCAATCAGAATCCAACAACACATTAAGAAGATCATACATCATGACCAAGTGGGCTTTATCCCAGGAATGCAAGGATTCTTCAATATACGCAAATCAATCAACGTAATACACCACATTAACAAACTGAAAAATAAAAATCATATGATTATCTCAATAGATGCAGAGAAAGCCTTCGACAAAATTCGACATCCATTTTTGATAAAAACTCTCCAGAAAGTGGGAATTGAAGGGACATACCTCAAGATAATAAAAGCTATATATGACAAACCCACAGCAAACATTATCCTCAATGGTGAAAAACTGAAAGCATTTCCCCTAAAGTCAGGAACAAGACAAGGGTGCCCACTCTCACCACTACTATTCAACATAGTTCTGGAAGTTTTGGCCACAGCAATCAGAGCAGAAAAAGACATAAAAGGAATACAAATTGTAAAAGAAGAAGTAAAGCTTTCACTGTTCACTGATGACATGATCCTCTACACAGAAAACCCTAAAGACTCTACCAGAAAACTACTAGAGCTAATCAATGATTACAGCCAAGTTGCAGGATATAAAATCAACACACAGAAATCCCTTGCATTCCTATACACTAATAATGAGAAAATAGAAAGAGAAATTAAGGAAACTATTCCATTCACTGTTGCAATGAAAACAATTAAATACTTAGGAATATATCTACCTAAGGAAACAAAAGACTTGTACATAGAAAACTATAAAACACTAGTGAAAGTAATCAAAGAGGACACAAATAGATGGAGAAATATACCGTGTTCGTGGATTGGAAGAATAAATATTGTAAAAATGAGTATACTACCCAAAGTAATTTATACATTCAATGCAATCCCTATCAAGCTACCAACAATATTTTTCACAGAACTAGAACAAATAATCTCACAATTTGTATGGAAATACAAAAAACCTCGAATAGCCAAAGCAATCTTGAGGAAGAAGAATGGAACTGGGGGAATTAACCTGCCGGACTTCAGGCTCTATTACAAAGCCACAGTCATCAAGACAGTATGGTACTGGCATAAAGACAGAAATATAGATCAATGGAACAAAATAGAAAGCCCAGAGATAAACCCACGCTCCTATGGACACCTTATCTTCGACAAAGGAGGCAAGAATATAAAATGGAGAAAAGACAGTCTCTTTAACAAGTGGTGCTGGGAAAACTGGTCAGCCACTTGTAAAAGAATGAAACTAGAATACTTCCTAACACCATACACCAAAATAAACTCAAAATGGATTAAAGATCTAAATGTAAGACCAGAAACTATAAAACTCCTAGAGGAGAACGTAGGCAAAACACTCTCCGACATAAATCACAGCAGGATCCTCCAAGACCCACCTCCCAGAATATTGGAAATAAAAGCAAAAATAAACAAATGGGACCTAATTAAAATAAAAGGCTTCTGCACAACAAAGGAAACTATAAGCAAGGTGAGAAGACAGCCTTCAGAATGGGAGAAAATAATAGCAAATGAAGCAACTGATAAAGGATTAATCTCCAAATTATACAAGCAGCTCCTGCAGCTCAATTCCAGAAAACTAAGTGACCCAATCAAAAAATGGGCCAAAGAACTAAACAGACATTTCTCCAAAGAAGACATAAAGATGGCTAATAAACACATGAAAAAATGCTCAACATCCCTCATCATCAGAGAAATGCAAATCAAAACCACAATGAGATACCATTTCACACCAGTCAGAATGGCTGCTATCCAAAAGTCTACATGCAATAAGTGCTGGAGAGGGTGTGGAGAGAAGGGAACCCTCTTACACTGTTGGTGGGAATGCAAACTAGTACAGCCACTATGGAGAACAGTGTGGAGATTCCTCAGAAAACTGGAAATAGAACTGCCATATGATCCAGCGATCGCACTCCTGGGCATACACACCGAGGAAACCAGAATTGAAAGAGACACATGTACTCCAATGTTCATTGCAGCACTGTTTATAATAGCCAGGACATGGAAGCAACCTAGATGTCCATCTGCAGATGAATGGATAAGAAAGCTTTGGTACATATACACAATGGAGTATTTCTCAGCCATCAAAAAGAATGCATTTGAATCAGTTTTAATGAGGTGGATGAAATTGGAGTCAATTATACAGAGTGAAGTAAGCCAGAAAGAAGAACATCAATACCGTATATTAACGCATATATATGGAATTTAGAAAAATGGTAACCTGAACCCTGTATAAGAGACTGCAAAAGAGACATAGGCATTTAGAACAGTCTTTGGGACTCTGTGGGAGAGGGTGAAGGTGGAATGATTGGGGAGAATGGAATTGTAGCATGTATATTATCATAAGTGACCAGTCCAGGTTCGACGCATAAATTTTCCTCTGTTCATTTCTTTGCATTTGTGCTTTTTTAATAAAATTATTTTTTAGAAAAAAAAAAAAAAAAAAGACCATTCCCCAAAAATGAAATGCAAAAAGGCAAAATGGCTGTCTGAGGAGGCCTTACAAATAGCTGAGAAAAGAAGAGAAGTGAAAAAAAAAGGAGAAAAGGAAAGATATAAGCATCTGAATGCAGAGTTCCAAAGAATAGCAAGGAGAGATAAGAAAGCCTTCCTCAGTGATCAATGCAAAGAAATAGAGGAAAACAATAGAATGGAAAGACTAGAGATCTCTTCAAGAAAATTAGAGATACCAAGGGAATATTTCATGCAAGCATGTGTTCAATAAAGGACAGAACGGTATGAATATAATCTTACCTCAAGAAATAAGGGAAACATTGAATAGACAGACTCACTTTACACTTAAGAAAAATTAGAAAAGATAGAACCGAAGACCCCCAAAGTTAGTAGAAGTAAAAAAATAAAAATGATCAGACTGGAAATAGATAAGAAAGAAATGAAGAAAACAATAGAAGATCAATGAAACAAAAAGCTAGTTCTTTGTGAAGATAAACGAAATTGTCAAACCATCCTTCATATTTCTCAAGGAAAAAGGGAAGAAGACTCAAATCTACAAAATTATAAATGAAAACGAAGAGGTTATAGCAAACAATGCAGAAATAGAAAGGATCAGAGTAGACTGCTATGAGCAACTATATGACAATAAAATGAATAAACTGGAAGAAAGGGACAGATGCTTTAAAAAGTTCAACCTTCCAAGACAGATCCAGGAAGAAATAAAAATTATGAATAAGCCAATAACAAGTGCTCTCGCGTCGCGTCTGCACCGCCGGGGCCAACGCGAGAGACGCTGGCCCCGGCAGTGCAGACGCGACGCGAGAGACGCCGGCCCCCGCGCAACGAACCACGCAAAGAGGTGCGGCCTTGAGGAGCTACCCCACGTCCAACAGGCGGTGGCTGCGAGGGCACAGGAGGGCCGAGAGGAGCTACTCCACATTCAAGGTCAGGAGGGGCAGCCTTGAGGAGATACCCCTCGTCCAAAGTAAGGTACAGCGGCTCCAGAGATTTTCCACGACCAAGGTAAGAGAAACCCAAATAAGACGGCAGGTATTGCTAGGGGGCATCAGAGGGCAGACAAACTGAAATCATAATCATAGTAAACTAGCAGATCTGATCACATGGACCACAGCCGAATGTGGTCCACTGGAGAAGGGAATGGCAAACCACTTCAGTATACTTGCCTTGAGAATCCCATGAACAGTAACAAAGGGCAAAATGATAGGATACTGAATGAGGAATTCCCCAGGTCGGTAGGTGCCCAGTATGCTACTGGAGCTCAGTGGAGAAATAACCATAGAAGGAATAAAGGGATGGAGCAAAAGCAAAACCAATACCCAGTTGTGGATGTGACCGGTGATAGAAGCAAGGTCCGGTGCTGTAAAGAGCAATATTGCATAGGAACCTGGAATGTTAGGTCCATGAAACAAGGCAAATTGGAAGTGGTCAAACAGGAGATGGCAAGAATGAACGTCGACATTCTAGGAAACAGTGAATTAAAATGGACTGGAATGGGTGAATTTAACTCGGATGACCATTATATCTACTACTGTGGGCAGGAATCCCTTAAAAGAAATGGAGTAGCCATCATGGTCAACAAAAGAGTCCGAAATGCAGTACTTGGATGCAATCTTAAAAATGACAGAATGATTTCTGTTCGTTTCCAAGGCAAACCATTCAGTATTACAGTAATCCAAGTCTATGCCCCAACCAGTAATGATGAAGAAGACGAAGTTGAACAGTTCTATGAAGACCTACAAGACCTTTTAGAATTAACACCTAGAAAAGATGTCCTTTTCATTACAGGGGACTGGAATGCAAAAGTAGGAAGTAAAGAAACACTTGGAGTAACAGGCAAATTTGGTCTTGGAACACGAAATGAAGCAGGATAAAGGCTAATAGAGTTTTGCCAAGAGAACGCACTGGTCATAGCAAACACCCTTTTCCAAAAACACAAGAGAAGACTCTACACATGGACATCACCAGATGGTCAACACCGAAATCAGATTGATTATATTCTTTGCAACCAAAGATGGAGAAGCTGTATACAGTTAGCGAAAACAAGACCAGGAGCTGACTGTGGCTCAGATCATGAAATCCTTATTGCCAAATTCAGACTTAAATTGAAGAAAGTAGGGAAAACCACTAGACCATTCAGATATGACCTCAATCAAATCCCTTATGATTATACAGTGGGAGTGAGAAATAGATTTAAGGGACTAGATCTGATAGATAGAGTGCCTGATGAACTCTAGACGGAGGTTCGTGACATTGTACAGGAGACAGGGACCAAGACCATCCCCATGGAAAAGAAATGCAAAAGAATGAAATGGCTGTCTGAGGAGGCCTTACAAATAGCTGTGAAAAGAAGAGAGGCGTAAAGCAAAGGAGAAAGGGAAAGATATAAGCATCTGAATGCAGAGTTCCAAAGAATAGCAAGGAGAGATAAGAAAGACTTCCTCAATGATCAATGCAAAGAAATAGAGAAAAACAATAGAATAGGAAAAACAAGAGACCTCTTCAAGAAAATTAGAGATTCCAAGGGAACATTTCATGCAAAGATGGGCTCGATAAAGGACAGAAATGGTATGGACCTAACAGAAGCAGAAGATGTTAAGAAGAGGTGGCAGGAATACATAGAAGAACTGTACAAAAAAGATCTTCACGACCAAGATAGTCATGATAACGTGATCACTGACCTAGAGCCAGACATCTTGGAATGTGAAGTCAAGTGGGCCTTAGAAAGCATCACTACTAACAAAGCTAGTGGAGGTGATGGAATTCCAGTTGAGCTATTTCAAGTCTTGAAAGATGATGCTGTGAAAGTGCTGCACTCAATATGCCAGCAGATTTGGAAAACTCGGCAGTGGCCACAGGACTGGAAGAGGTCAGTCTTCATTCCAATCCCAAAGAAAGGCAATGCCAAAGAATGCTCAAACTACCGCACAATTGCACTCATCTCACACGCTAGTAAGGTCATGCTCAAAATTCTCCAAGCCAGGCTTCAGCAGTATGTAAACCGTGAACTTCCAGATATTCAAGCAGGTTTTAGAAAAGGCAGAGGCACCAGAGATCAAATAGCCAACATCCGCTGGATCATGGAGAAAGCAAGAGAGTTCCAGAAAAACATCTATTTCTGCTTCATTGACTATGCCAAAGCCTTTGACTGTGTCGATCACAATAAACTGTGGAACATTCTGAAAGAGATCGGAATCTCAGACCACCTGAGCTGCCTCTTGAGAAACCTGTATGCAGGTCAGGAAGCAACAGTTAGAACTGGACATGGAACAACAGACTGGTTCCAAATAGGAAAAGGTGTACGTCAAGGTTGTATATTGTCACCTTGCTTATTTAACTTATATGCAGAGTACATCATGAGGAACGCTGGGCTGGAAGAAGCACAAGCTGGAATCAAGATGTCTGGGAGAAATATCAATAACCTCAGATATGCAGATGACACTACCCTTATGGCAGAAAGTGAAGAGGAACTCAAAAGCCTCTTGATGAAAGTGAAAGAGGAGAGTGTAAAGGATGGCTTGAAGCTCAACATTCAGAAAACAAAGATCATGGCATTTGGTCCCATCACTTCATGGGAAATAGATGGAAAAACAGTGGAAACAGTGTCAGACTTTATTTTGGGGGGCTCCAAAATCACTGCGGATGCTGATTGCAGCCATGAAATTCAAAGACGCTTGCTCCTTGGAAGGAAAGGTATGACCAACCTTGATAGTATATTAAAAAGCAGAGACATTACTTTGCCAACCAAGGTCCGTCTAGTCAAGGCAATGGTTTTTCCCGTGTTCATGTATGGATGTGAGAGTTGGACTGTGAAGAAAGCTGATCGCCGAAGAATCGATGCTTTTGAACTGTGGTGCTGGAGAAGACTCTTGAGAGTCCCTTACACTGCAAGGAGATCCAAGCAGTCTATTCTAAAGGAGATCAATCCTGGATGTTCATTGGAGGGACTGATGCTAAAGCTGAAACTGCAATACTTTGGCCAGCTCATGTGACGAGTTGACTCACTGGAAAAGACTCTGATGCTGGGAAAGGTTGGGGGCGGGAGGAGAAGGGGACGACCGTGAATGAGATGGCTGGATGGCATCACCGACTCTGTGGACGTTGGTTTCAGTGTACTCCGGGCGTTGGTGATGGACAGGGAGGCCTGGCGTGCTGTGATTCATGGGGTCGCGGAGAATCGGACATGACTGAGCGACTGAACTGAACTGAACTGAATAACAAGTACTAAAATCAAAACTGTGATCAAAAATCTCCCCACAATCAAAAGCCTAGAGCTAGTTGGCTTCACAGGTGAATTCTATCAAACGTCTAGAGATGCTCTAATGCCTATCCTTCTCTAACTATTCTAAAAAACTGCAGAGGCTGGATCATTTCCATGCTTCTATGAGGACATCATCACCCTGATAACAAAACCAGATAAAGGCATCACAAATAAAATAAAATAAAATTTTAAGCCAATATCACTGATGAACCTAAATGCAAGAATCTTCAAGAAAATTCTAGCAAACAGAATCCAACAGCACACTGAAAGGATCATACACCATGACCAAATCAAGCTCATTCCAAATATGCAAGGATTCTTCAATATATGCAACTCAATCAATGTGATACACAATATTAATAAAAGAGAAAATCATATGATATTCTCAATAAATACAGAAAAAACTTTTGAAAAAATTTAAGCCTTTATTTATGATAAAAAAAAAAAAAAAAAACTTTTCAAAAACGGACGTATAAGGAATCTACCTCAACATTGTAAATGCCATATACGATAAACCCATAGCAAACATTCTCAGTGGTGAAACACTGAAAGCATCCCCTCTAAGATGAAGAACAAGACAAGGGTTCCCACTCTTGCCATTATTATTCAACATATTTTCAAAAGTCCTAGCCATGACAATCAGAGAAAAAAAGGAAGCAAAAATAATCAAAATTATAAATAAAGAACCAAAATTCCCACTGCTTGCAGATGAAATGATTCTGTCCATTGAAAATCCTAAAGATAATATCAGAAAATTACTAGAGCTAATCAGTGAATTTAGTAAAGTCACAGGATACAGAATCAATACACAGAAATCCCCTGCATTCCTATATACCAACAATGAAAAAATCAGAATAGAAATTAAGCAAACAATCCCATTAACTATTGCAACATAAAGAATAAAATATCTAGGAAGAAACCTTCCTAAGGAGATAAAAGAGCTCTTTACAGAAAGATAAACTTAAAATGGATTAAAGACCTAAATGCAATACCAGGGGCTAGAAAACACTCTTAGATTGGGCAGAACACTCTTAATAAATCACAGCAAGATCTTCTATGATACATCTTCTAGAGTAATGGAAAAAACAACAAAAACAAACAACTCGGACCTAATAAACTTAAAAGCTTTTACACAGCAAAGGAAATTTAAAAAAAAAATTGAAAAGACAACTCTCAGAATGGGAGAAAATAATAGCAAATGAAACTACTGAAAAAAGAATAATCTCCTAAATATACAAGTAGCTCAATAAAAGAAAAACAACCCAATCAAAAAGTGGACAGAAGTCCTAAACAGCCATTTCTCCAAAGAAGACATCAGTTCATTTCAGTAACTCAGTCGTGCCCAACTCTTTTTGACCCCATGGACTGCAGCATGCCAGGTTTCCCTGTCCATCACCAACACCTGGAGCTTGTTCAAATTCGTCCATTGAGTTGGTGATGCCATCCAACCATCTCATCCTCTGTCCTCCCCTTCTCTTCCTGACTTCAATCTTTCCCAGCATCAGGGTCTTTTCTAATGAGTCAGTTCTTCGCATCAGATGGTCAAAGTATTGGAGCTTCAGCTTCAGCATCAGTCCTTCCAATGAATATTTAGGACTGATTTCCTTTAGGATGGACTGAATGGATCTCCTTGCTGTCCAAAGAACTCTCAAGAGTCTTCTCCAACACCAGAGTTCAAAGGCATCAATTTTTCAGGGCTTAGTTTTCTTTATAGTCCAACTCCCACATCCTTATGTGACTAATGGAAAAACCATAGCTTTGACTATATGGAACTTTGTCAGCAAAGTAACATCTCTGCTTTTGAATATGCTATCTAGTTTGTCATAGATTTTCTTCCAAGGAGCAAGTGTCTTTTAATTTCATGGCTACAGTCACCATCTGCAGTGATTTTGGAGCCCAATGAAATAAAGCCTGTCACTGTTAACATTGTTTCCTAATCTATTTATTATGAAGTGATGGGACCAGATGCCATGATCTTCCTTTTCTGAATGTTGAGTTTTAAGCCAGCATTTTCACTCTCCTCTTTCATTTTCATCAAGAGGCTCTTTAGTTCCTCTTTGCTTTCTGCCTAAAGGGTGCTGTCATCTGCCTATCTGAGGTTATTGATATTTCTCCTGGCCATCTCTATTCCAGCATGTGCTTGATCCCTCCAAGTTTTTCTCATGATATAATATGCATATAAGTTAAATAAGCAAGGTGACAATATACAGCCTTGAGGTATTCCTTTCCCAATTTGGAACCAGTCCATTGTTTCATGTCTGGTTCTAATTGTTGCTTCTTGACCAGCATACAGATTTCTCAGGGCAGGTAAGGTGGTCTGGTATTCCCATCTCTTTAACATTTTTCTGCAGTTCTTTTGTGATCCACACAGTCAAAGGCTTTATCATAGTCAATAAATCAGAAGTAGATGTTTTTCTGGAAACCTCTTGCTTTTTCTATGATCCAAGGGATGTCGGCAATTTGATCTTTGGCTCCTCTGTCATTTCTAAATCCAACTTGAACATCTGGAAGTTCTCAGTTCATGTACTGTTGAAGTCTAGCCTGGAGTATATTCAGCATTACTTTGCTACCATGTGAAATGACACAAGATGGCTATTAAAAACATAAAAAGATACTCAACATTACTCATTCACAGAGAAATGAAAATTCAAACTGCAATGAGATATCGCCTCACATAAGTAAGAATGGCCATCATAAAAAAAAAATCTACAAACAATAAATGCTAGAGAGAATGTAGAGAAAAGGAAACACTTTTGCACTCTTGGTGGGAATGTAAATTGATATAGCTACTATGAAGAATAGTATGGAGATACTTTAACAAACTAGCACTAAAACTACCATATGACCCAACAATCCTACTACTGGATATATACCCTGAGAAAACCATAATTGAAAAGGAGACATGTAACCTAAGGTTAATTGCAGTTATATTTACAATATTTACAGTAGCTAGTCCATAGAAGCAACTCAGATGTCTATCAACAGATGAATGCATAAAGAAGCTGTGGTATATACATACAGGAATAATATTCAGCCATAAAAAGGAACTCATTTGAGTCAGTTGTCATGACATGAATGAGCCTAGAGTCTATTATACAGAGTGAAGGAAGTCAGAAAAAGAAAAACATATATTGTGTATTAACACTTGTATCAGTTCAGTCTCTCAGTTGTGTCCGACTCTCCGCGACCCCATGAATCACAGCATGCCAGGTCTCCCTGTCCATCACCAACTCCCGGAATACACTCAAACTCATGTCCACAGAGTCGGTGATGCCATCCAGCCATCTCATTCTCCGTCGTCCCCTTCTCCTCCCGCCCCCAACATTTCCCAGCATCAGAGTCTTTTCCAGTGAGTCAACTCATTGCATGAGGTGGCCAAAGTATTGCAGTTTCAGCTTTAGCATCAGTCCCTCCAATGAACATCCAGGACTGATCTCCTTTAGAGTAGACTGGTTGGATCTCCTTGCAGTATAAGGGTCTCTCAAGAGTCTTCTCCAACACCACAGTTCAAAAGCATCGATTCTTCGGCGATCAGCTTTCTTCACAGTCCAACTCTCACATCCATACATGACCACTGGAAAAACCATTGCCTTGACTAGACGGACCTTGGTTGGCAAAGTAATGTCTCTGCTTTTTAATATACTATCAAGGTTGGTCATACCTTTCCTTCCAAGGAGCAAGCGTCTTTTAATTTCATGGCTGCAATCAGCATCCGCAGTGATTTTGGAGCCCCCCAAAATAAAGTCTGACACTGTTTCCACTGTTTTTCCATCTATTTCCCATGAAGTGATGGGACCAGATGCCATGATCTTTGTTTTCTGAATGTTGAGCTTCAAGCCAACCTTTTCACTCTCCTCTTTCACTTTCATCAAGAGGCTTTTGAGTTCCTCTTCACTTTCTGCCATAAGGGTAGTGTCATCTGCATATCTGAGGTTATTGATATTTCTCCCAGACATCTTGATTCCAGCTTGTGTTTCTTCCAGCCCAGCGTTCCTCATGATGTACACTGCATATAAGTTAAATAAGCAAGGTGACAATATACAACCTTGACGTACACCTTTTCCTATTTGGAACCAGTCTGTTGTTCCATGTCCAGTTCTAACTGTTGCTTCCTGACCTGCATACAGGTTTCTCAAGAGGCAGCTCAGGTGGTCTGAGATTCCCATCTCTTTCAGAATGTTCCACAGTTTATTGTGATCGACACAGTCAAAGGCTTTGGCATAGTCAATGAAGCAGAAATAGATGTTTTTCTGGAACTCTCTTGCTTTCTCCAAGATCCAGCAGATGTTGGCAATTTGATCTCTGGTGCCTCTGCCTTTTCTAAAACCTGCTTGAACATCTGGGAGTTCACGGTTTACATACTGCTGAAGCCTGTATTGAATCTAAAAAGATGGCATTGAATAATCTATTTGCAGAGCATCAGTAGAGACCTAGACATAGAGAACAGCCTTGTGTAAACAGTAAGCGAAGCAGAGGTGGGGATAAATGAGAGAGTAACATGAAAACAATTACATTATTGCAAAATAGATAGCCAGTGGGAATTTGTTGTATGACTCAGGGAAATCAAACCAGTATTCTGTGACAACCTAGATGGGTGGGATGTGTCAGAAGGTGAGAAGTAGGTTCAAGAGGAAAGGGACATACATATACCTATGGCTGATTCATGTTGATATATTTCAGAAACCAACACAATATTTTAAAGCAACATAAATAAGTCAAAAAATGACTCTGGTTGGGTTACCAGTGTTACAAATTATACACACACACACACAGACACACATATTCTGGTACAAAATATATGCAAAAACTTTTAAAGGCCTGAAGCAGGGAAAAAAAAATTATTCAGCCTCTTTAAACAAAAGAATTTGCCAACTTAGATGACCAAGAATTTAAGAAGTTATGGAAAGTGAATATGGACTATTGAAACTAGGAGTGACATCCGCTGGATCATGGAGAAAGCAAGAGAGTTCCAGAAAAACATCTATTTCTGTTACATTGACTATGCCAAAGCCTTTGACTGTGTGGATCACAATAAACTGTGGAACATTCTGAAAAAGAGATGGGATTATCAGACCACCTGAGCTGCCTCTTGAGAAACCTGTATGCAGGTCAGGAAGCAACAGTGAAAACTGTACATGAAATAACAGACTGGTTCCAAATAGGAAAAGAAGTATGTCAAGGTTGTATATTGTCACCCTGCTTATTTAACTTATATGTAGAGTACATCATGAGGAACGCTGGGCTGCAAGAAGCATAAGCTGGAATCAAGATTGCCAGGAGAAATATCCATAAACTCAGATATGCAGATGACACCACCCTTATGGCAGAAAGTGAAGAGGAACTCAAAAGCTTCTTGATGAAAGTGAAAGAGGAGAATGAAAACGTTGGCTTGAAGCTCAACATTCATAAAACTAAGATCATGGAATCTGGTCCCATCACTTCATGGGAAATAGATGGGGAAACAGTGGAAACAGTGTCAGACTTTATATTTTTGGGCTCCAAAATCACTGCGGATGCTGATTGCAGCCATGAAATTAAAAGACGCTTACTCCTTGGAAGGAAAGTTATGACCAACCTTGATAGTATATTAAAAAGCAGAGACATTACTTTGCCAACAAAGGTCCATCTAGTCAAGGCTATGGTTTTTCCCGTGGTCATGTATGGATGTGAGAGTTGGACTGTGAAGAAAGCTGAGTACCGAAGAATTGATGCTTTTGAACTGTGGTGCTGGAGAAGACTCTTGAGAGTCCCTTGGACTGCAAGGAGACCCAACCAGTCCATTCTAAAGGAGATCAATCCTGCATGTTCATTGGAAGGACTGATGCTAAAACTGAAACTGCAATACTTTGGCCACCTCATGCGACGAGTTGAGTCACTGGAAAAGACTCTGATGCTAGGAAAGGTTGGGGGAGGGAGGAGAAGGGGACGACCGAGAATGAGATGGCTGGATGGCATCACCGACTCTGTAGACATGAGTTTGAGTGAACTCCGGGAGTTGATGATGGACAGGGAGGCCTGGTGTGCTGTGATTCATGAGGTCATGGAGAATCGTACGCGACTGAGCTACTGAACTGAACTGATTGAGGCTGAGGAAAATAACACAAGGTGAGTATGACAGATTTTGCAAAGGCAAGCAAAATTGTGGTTATGGGAAAGGACTTTGTGGAGTCAGGCAGAACTTAGTTGATTCCTGACTATTTTATCTACCAGTTATGTATACTTGAACAAGTATCTTAAAATTTCTGTACCTCAATTTTCTAATTTGTATAATAGAATTCCAGTCATATAATCAATTCATTTAATAGATATTATAACTCTTATGTTCCAGGCACTTTTATGGACAATGAGATTCTGTGGTAAAGAAGATAACATACTTATCATGTAAGTTGTTTCTAAGGGAAAAATGTACTAAGTATCTACAAGGATTTATGTAAAACGAAATGAGATAAATCATGTTAAACACTTACCAGTGTCTGGTACATGATAGTAATGCAATAAATATATTTTTATACATAATTCATGTCTGTAGGAAATTTTTACCTGTGGCATAAGAAAAAATCTATGTATTGTAAGAAAAAGAGTTTTATTTCGTTGTATTAATATTGAGAATAGATGGTATTAATTTCAACAGAAAAAAGACTGTTCCATATATCCTGAGACTTAAGTCTCCAAAGGGAAAGAGAAAAGCTGAGTTGGAAGATAAAGCTTCCTAAAATTATGCTCTCATGCAAACATCTTCAACATGATTAGATAAATTTAGAAGAGTTATAGGAGATTAATAATCTGAGACCAAAATAAACATCACTTGAGAGTAAGGAAAAACTAAACACAAAATCTTAACATGCTAAAATTTTAAGATTATGACTGTTTAAAATGTCTTAGCAATTATTTTTCCTAAATTACTTTTTTGAAATTTCTTTCTTTTTAATATAAATTTATTTATTTTAATTGGAGGCTAATTGCTTTAAAATATTGTAGTGATTTTGCCTTACATTGACAAGAATCTGCCCCGGTTGCACATGTGACCCCATTTGAACCCCCCTCCCACATCCCTCCCCATACCATCCCTATGGGTCATCCCAGTACACCAGCCCCAATCATCCTGTATCATGCATCAAACCTGGACTGGCAATTCATTTCACATATGATAATATATATGTTTCAATGCATTCTCCCAAATTATCCTACCCTCGCCATCTCCCACAGAGTCCAAAAACTGTTCTATAAATCTGTGTCTCTTTTGCTGTATTGCATACAAGGTTATTGTTACCATCTTTCAAAATTCCATATATATGCGTTAGTATACTGTATTGGTGTTTTTCTTTCTGGCTTACTTCACTCTGTATAATAGGCTCCAGTTACATCCAACTCATCAGAACTCATTCAAATGTATTCTTTTTAATGGCTGAATAATATTCCATTGTGTATACGTACCACAGTTTTCTTATCCATTCATCTACAGATGGACCTCTAGGTTGCTTCCATGTCCTGGCTATTATAAACAGTGCTGAAAGGAACATTGGGGTACATGTGTCTCTTTCAATTCTGGTTTCCTTGGTGTGTATCCCCAGCAGGGAGATTGCTGGGTCATATGGCAGTCTTATTTCCAGTTTTTTAAGGAATTTCCACACTGGTCTCCATAATGGCTGTTCTAGCTTGCATTCCCACCAAC
Organism: Moschus berezovskii; assembly: GCF_049115385.1. NCBI lineage: Eukaryota > Metazoa > Chordata > Mammalia > Artiodactyla > Moschidae > Moschus > Moschus berezovskii. The sequence continues at coordinate 83,379,208 of NC_142488.1, read as the reverse complement.
AATGTAAGAGGGTTCCCTTTTCTCCACACCCTCTCCAACATTTATTGCTTGTAGACTTTGGGATAGCAGCCATTCTGACTGGCATGAAATGGTACCTCATTGTGGTTTTGATTTGCATTTCTCTGATAATGAGTGATATTGAGTAACTTTCATGTGTTTGTTATCCATTTGCATGTCTTCCATGGAGAAACGTCTGTTTAGTTATTTGGCCCATTTTTTGATTGGGTCGTTTATTTTTCTGGAATGGAGCTGCAGGATTTGCTAGTATAATTTGAGATTAATTCTTTGTCAGTTGCTTCGCTTGTTAATAATTTCTCCCATTCTGAAGGCTGTCTTTTCACCTTGCTTATAGTTTCCTTTGTTGTGCAAAAGTTTTTAAGCTTAATCAGGTCCCTTTTGTTTATTGTTGCTTTTATTTCCATTACTCTGGGAGCTGAGTCATAGGGGATCCTGCTGTGATTTATGTCGGAAAGTGTTTTGCTTGTTTTCCTCTAGGAGTTTTATAGTTTTTGGTCTTACGTTTAGATTTTTAACCCATTTTGAGTTTATTTTTGTGTATGGTGTTAGGGAGTGTTCTAGTTTCATTCTTTTACAAGTGGCTGACCAGATTTCCCAGCACCACTTGTTAAAAAGATTGTCTTTTCTGCATTGAATATTCTTGTTTCCTTTCTCAAAGATAAGGTGTCCATAGGTGTGTGGACTTATCCCTGGCTTTCCATTTTGTTCCGCTGATCTATATTTCTGTCTTTGTGCCAGTCATACTATCTTGATGACTATAGCTTTGTACTAGAGCCAGAAGTCAGGCAGGTTGATTCCCCCAGTTCCATTCTTCTTCCTCAAGATTGCTTTGGCTATTCGAGGCTTTTTGTACTTCCATACAAATTGTGAAATTATTCGTTCTAGTTCTGTGAAAAATACCGTTGTTAGCTTGATAGTGATTGCACTGAATCTATAGATTGCTTTGGGTAGTATATTCATTTCCACTATATTGATTCTTCCAATCCATGAACATGGTATATTTCTGTCCTCTTTGATTTCTTTCATCCGTTTTTTATAGCTTTTTGTATAGAGGTCTTTTGTTTCTTTAGTTAGATATATTCCTAAGTATTTTATTCTTTTCATTGCAATGGTGAATAGAATTGTTTCCTTAGTTTTTCTTTCTGTTTTCTCATTGTTAGTGTATAGGAATGCAAGGGATTTCTGTGTGTTAAATTTATATCCTGCAATTTGCTATATTGAAAGAGTCAGAACTGTACATGGAAGAACAGACGGGTTCCAAATAGGAAAAGGAGTGCCTCAAGGTTGTATATTGTCACCCTGCTTATTTAAATTATATGCAGAGTACATCATGAGGAACGCTGGGTTGGAAGAAGCACAAGCTGGAATCAAGATTGCCAGGAGAAATATCAATAACCTCAGATATGCAGATGACAACACCCTTATGGCAGAAAGTGAAGAGGAACTAAAAAGCCTCTTAAGGAAAGTGAAAGAGGAGAGTGAAAAGGTTGGCTTGAAGTTCAACATTCAGAAAACGAAGATCATGGCCTCTGGTCCCATCACTTCATGGGAAATAGATGGGAAAACAGTGGAAACAGTGTGATAATTTAATATTTTGTGCTCCAAAATCACTGCGGATGCTGATTGCAGCCATGAAATTAAAGACGCTTGCTCCTTGGAAGGAAAGTTATGACCAACTTAGTATATTAAAAAGCAGAGACATTACTTTGCCAACCAAGGTCCGTCTAGTCAAGGCAATGGTTTTTCCCGTGGTCATGTATGGATGTGAGAGTTGGACTGTGAAGAAAGCAGATCGCTGAAGAATTGATACTTTTGAACTGTGGGGTTGGAGAAGACTCTTGAGGTTCCCTTGGACTGCAAGCAGGTCCAAGTAGTCCATTCTAAAGGAGATCAATCCAGGGTTTTCATTGGAAGGACTGATGCTAAAGCTGAAACTCCAATACTTTGGCCACCTCATGCAATGAGTTGACTCAGTGGAAAAGAGTCTGATGCTGGGAAGGATTGGGGTCAGGAGGAGAAGGGGACGACAGAGAATGAGATGGCTGGATGGCATCACCGACTCTGTAGACATGAGTTTGAGTGAACTCCGGCTGTTGGTGATGGACAGGGAGGCCTGGCGTGCTGTGATTCATGGGGTCGAAAAGAGTCAAACACGACCGAGTAACTGTACTGAACTGAACTGAACTGAATTTGCTATTCATTGATTAGCTGTAGTAATTTTCTGGTGGAGTCTTTAGGGTTTTCTATGAAGAGGATCATGTCATCAGCAAACAGTGAGAGTTTTACTTCTTCTTTTCAAATTTGGAACCCTTTTATTTCTTTTTCTGCTCTGATTGCTGTGGCCAAAACTTCCAAAACTGTGTTGAATAGCAGTGGTGAGAGTGGGCACCCTTGTCTTCTTCCTGACATCTGGGGAAATGCTTTCAATTTTTCACCATTGAGGAAAATGTTTGCTGTGGGTTTATTGTAGATGGATTTTATTATGTTGAGATATGTTCCTTATATGCCTGCTTTCTTGAGAGATTTTTCATAAATGGATGTTGAATTTTGTCAAAGGCTTTCTCTGTATCTACTGAGATTATCATAAGATTTTTATCTTTCATTTGGTTAATGTACTGTATTACATTGATTTATTTGGGAATATTAAATAATCTTTGAATCCATGGGGTAAAGCCCACTTGGTTATGATGTATGATCTTTCTAATGTGTTGTTGGATTCTAATTGCTAGAATTTTGTTAAGGATTTTTGCATCTATGTTCATCAGTGATATTGGTCTGTAGTTTTCTTTTTTGTGGCGTCTTTGACTGGTTTTGGTACTAGGGTGGTGATGGCCTCATATAGAATGAGTTTGGATGTTTACCTTCCTCTGCAATTTTCTGGAAGAGTTTGAGTAGGAGAGGTGTTAACTTATCTCGATCTCTATTTTTTTTTTTTTTTTTTGGTAGAAATTCAGCTGTGATTCCGTCTCGTCCTGGGATTTTGTTTGCTGGAAAATTTTTGATTACAGTTTCAATTTTCATGCTTGTGATGGATCTGTTAAGATTTTCTAATTCTTCCTGGTTCAATTTTGGAAAGTTGTACTTTTCTAATAATTTTTCCACTTCTTCCAAATTGTCCATTTTATTGGCATGTACTTGCTGATAGTTTTCTCTTATGATCCTTTTCATTTCTGTGTTGTCTTTTGCGATCTCTCCATTTTCATTTCTAATTTTATTGATTTGGTTTTCCCCCCTTTGTTTCTTGATGAGTCTGGCTAATGGTTTGTCAATTTTATTTTGCTTCTCAAAGAACCAGCTTTTGGCTTCATTAATTTTTGCTATGGTCTCTTTTGTTTCTTTTGCATTTATTTCTGCCATAATTAAGATTTCTTTCCTTCTACTAACCCTGGGGTTCTCCATTTCTTCCTTTTCTAGTTGCTGTTGGTGTAGAGTTAGGTTATTTAGTTGACTTTTTCTTGTTTCTTGAGGTAAGCCTGTATTGCTATGAACCTTCCCTTTAGCACTGCTTTTACAATGTCCCAGAGGTTTTGGGTTGTTGTGTTTTCATTTTCATTAATTTCTATGCATATTTTAATTTCTTTATTTATTTCTTCTGTGGTTTGTTGGTTATTCAGCAGCGTGTTGTTCAGCCTCCATATGTTGGAATTTTTAAGAGATTTTCTTTTGTAACTGACATCTCATCTTACTCTATAATGGTCAGGAAAGATGCTTGGAATGATTTCAATTTTTTTGAATTTACGAAGGCTAGATTTATGGCCCAGGATGTGATCTATCCTGGAGAAGGTTCCGTGTGTGCTTGAGAAGAAGGTGAAATTCATTGTTTTGGGGTAAAATGTCCTATAGATATCAGTTAGGTCTAACTGTTCTATTGTATCCTTTAACGTTTGTGTTTCCTTGTTAATTTTCTGTTTAGTTGATCTATCTATAGGTGTGAGTGAGATATTAAAGTCTCCCACTCTTACTGTGTTATTGTTAATTTCTCCTTTCATATTTGTTAGCATTTGCCTTACATATTGTGGTGCTCCTATGTTGGGTGCATATATATTTATAATTGTTATATCTTCTTCTTGGATTGTTCCTTTGATCATTATATAGTGTTCTTTGTCTTTTTTCACAGCCTGATTTTAAAGTCTATTTTATCTGATATGAGTATTGCCACTCCAGCTTTCTTTTGGTCTCCATTTGCATAAAATATGTTTTTCCACCCCTTCACTTTCAGTCTGTATGTGTCCCCTCTTTTGAGGTTGGTCTCTTGTAGACAGCATATATAGGGGTCTTGTTTTTGTATCCATTCAGTCAGTCTTTGCCTTTTGGTTGGGGCATTCAACCCATTTACATTTAAGGTAATTATTGATAAGTATGATCCTATTGCCATTTACTCTGCTGTTTTAGGTTCGAGTTTACACAACCTTTCTGTGTTTCCTGTCTAGAGAAGATCATTTACCATTTGTTGGAGAGCTGGTTTGGTGGTGCTGAGTTGTCTCAGCTTTTGCTTGTCTGTAAAGCTTTTGATTTCTCCTTCATATTTGCTGGGTACAGTAATCTGGGTTGTATTTTTCTCTTTCATCACTTTAAGTATGTCCTGCCATTTCCTTCTCGCCTGAAGAGTCTCTGTTGAAAGATCCATTGTTATCCTTATGGGGATCCCCTTGTGTGTTATTTGCTGCTTTTCCCTTGCTGCTTTTAATATTTGTTCTTTGTGTTTGATCTTTGTTAATTTGATTAATATGTGTCTTGGGGTGTTTCGCCTTGGATTTATCCTGTTTAGGACTCTCAGGGTTTCTTGGATATGGGTGACTATTTCCTTCCCCACGTTAAGGAAGGTTTAAACTCTTATCTGCTCAAGTATTTTCTCATAGACTTTCTTTGTTTTCTTCTTCTGGGACTCCTATGATTCAAATTTTGGGGTGTTTAACATTGTCCCAGAGGTCTCTCAGGTTGTCCTCATTTTTTAAATTCTTTTTTTCTTTTCTCCTCTCTGCTTCATTCATTTCTACCATTCTATCTTCTATCTCACTTATCCTATCTCCTGCCTCGTTTATTCTACTCTTGGTTCCCTCCAGAGTGCTTTTTAATCTCATTTTTTCCATTATTCTTTATTAATTGACTCTGTTTTATTTCTTGTAGGTCCTTGTTAAACATTTCTCGCATCTTCTGAATCCTTGTCTCCAGGCTATTCTTCTCTAACTCCATTTTGTTTTCAAGATTTTGGAGCATTTTCACTATCATTATTCTGATTTCTTTATCAGGTAGATTCCCTATCTCTTCCTCTTTTTTTTTTTTTTTTTGGTTTGGTAAGCATTTATCCTGTCCCTTTAGCTGTTGAGTATTTCTGCCTTTTCATCTCATTTATATTGTTGTGTTTGGGGTAGCCTTTCTGTATTCTGGCAGTTTGTTGTTCCTCTTTATTGTAGAGTTTCCTCACTGTGGAAGTGGTTGGACGGGTGGCTAGTCAAGGTTTCCTGTTTAGGGAAGCTCGTGTCGGTGTTCTGGTGAATGGAGCGGGATTTCTTCTCTCTGGAGTGCAGTGAAATGTCCAGTAGTGAGTTTTGAGATGTCAGTGGTTTTGGTGTGACTTTGGGCAGCCTGTATATTGAAGCTCAGGGCTATATTCCTGTGTTGCTGGAGAAATTGCCTGGTATATCTTGCTCTGGAGCTTTTTGGCTCTTGGATGGAACTTTGTTTCAGTGTAGGTATGCAGGTTTTTTATGAGCTCTTATTGAGTAGTGTTCCCTGGGGTCAGGAGTTCTCTGCTGTTCTCAGGTTTTCGACTTAAGCCTCCTGCCTCTGGTTTTCAGTCTTATTCTTACAGTAGCCTCAAGACTTCTCCATCTGTATAGCCCCAATGATAAAACATCTAGGTTAATGATAAAAGGTTTCTCCATAGTGAGGGACATCTGGAAAGGTTCACAGAGTTACATGAAGAAGAGATGAGAAAGGAAGGAGATAGAGGTGACCAGGAGGAGAGGAGGGGAAATCAAAAGGAGCAAGATATATCCAGCCAGTAATCAGCTCCCTAAGTGTACTCCATAGCCCAGAACACACAAAGAGATTCACAGAGTTGGGTAGAGAAGAGAAGGGTGAGGGAGGAGATAGAGGCGACTTGGTGGAGAAGAAGGAGAGTTAAAAGAGGGAAAGCGCAATCAAGCAAGTAATCACACTCCCAAGTAAAAATGGGTACTGAAGCTTGGGTTCTTAAAGGTACAAAATTGATAACAAATACAAAAAAGCAAAGATTAAAAATCTAGAGTAGAGCTTAGATTCTCAAAAATACAATATTAAAAAAAAAAAAAGAAAGTTACAAAAATTTTAAAATATATTTACGAAGTTTGCTTTATAAATAGGGTCATTTTGCAAGGTAATAGTAGGTCATAAAAATGAAAATTATAGCAGTAATAGAGACTTAAAACTAATAATTTTTTAATTAAAAAAATGATAATAGTAAAAATATATCTATGACTATCTCTGGAGCTGTTGCGGAAGCTGGGGTCAGTTCATTTTCAGATAATTCCTTGGTCCCGCTTATACTTCTCAAGATCTATAATCCCTTTCCTATGTCAGTTCAGTTCAGTTTAGTCGCTCAGTCGTGTCCGACTCTTTGCGACCCCATGAATCACAGCACACCAGGCCTCCCTGTCCATCACCAACTCCCGGAATTCACTCAAACTCATGTCCATAGAGTCGGTGATGCCATCCAGCCATCTCATTCTCTGTCATCCCCTTCTCCTCCTGCCCCCAATCCCTCCCAGCATCAGAGTCTTTTCCAGTGAGTCAATTTTTCGCATGAGGTAGCCAAAGTATTCGGAGAAGGCAGTGGCGAGCCACTCCAGTACTCTTGCCTAGAAAATCCCATTGATGGAGGAGCCTGGTGGGCTGCAGTCCGTGGGGTCACTAAGGGTCGGACACGACTGAGCGACTTCACTTTCACTTTTCACTTTCACACATTGGAGAAGGAAATGGCAACCCACTCCAGTGTTCTTGCCTGGAGAATCCCAGGGACGGGGGACCCTGGTGGGCTTCTGTCTATGGGGTCACGCAGAGTCGGACACGACTGAAGTGACGCAGCAGCAGCAGCCAAAGTATTGGAGTTTCAGCTTTAGCATCAGTCCTTCCAATGAACACACAGGATTGATCTCCTTTAGAATGGACTGGTTGGATCTACTGACAGTCCAAGGGACTCTCAAGAGTCTTCTCCAACACTACAGTTCAAAAGCATCAATTCTTCGGCAATCGGCTTTCTTCACAGTCCAACTCTCACATCCACACATGACCACTGGAAAAACCATAGCCTTGACTAGACGGACCTTTTTGGCAAAGTAATGTCTCTGCTTTTTAATATGCTGTCCAGATTGGTCATAACTTTCCTTCCAAGGAGTAAGCATCTTTTAATTTCATGGTTGCAATCAGCATCTGCATTGATTTTGGAGCCCCCCAAAATAAAGTCTATGTAGTTGGTGCTAACTACAGGGTTTTATCCTTTTGCATCTGTCACTTTCAAAGCTGTTCCCTGTGTTTATTTTAGCTTCTTCTGTTTGCTGGTCTCTTTAGTGTCTAATTTCTGCTCCGATGCAAGGGGGCAAAGGTGGTCACTTATTTAGGTTCACTTGTTCAGTCGTGCTGCAGGGAGGGAGGAACACTGCAAACAAATATCACTAGCATGTGTTCGGAGTGCTCTTAGTGTTTCAGCCTAACTGGACTTGCCCCCGCTCACTGTGTGTGTACTTTCATGGTCTACACTTCTCAGGCTCTAGGTTGCTCTTCCAGGAACTGCTCTGCCCACTGAGGTGGGCCCTGGGTTGCGTGTACTTGCCAGGTCTAAGCCGCTCAGGTTCAGGCTCTCTGGTACTCCACAAAGGTGCAGACTCAGTTGGACCTGCATTTTGTGCCCTTCCCAGGTCCAAGCAACTCAGGTGGCCAGATGCTTGGCAAGTGCAGTCACCCCCAGGTGACTTTTCACCTCCCTTGTCCCAGCCGCTCTGTTTTTTGTGTGTACAGTTGGTGTGCCTTCTCAGATGTGCCGTATGTTTCTTCTGGGGAGCTGATCTCTGGCTGCAACTCTCCCGGCAGATGTCAACCATCCAGAATCCCAAAAAGTCTTGTTAATAACGAAGCCTCTTTTCAATTTGATAGAGGTTGCCTCTCTGGGGAGTCTGCAGCCAGCTAACTCTGTTCAGTCCTTTCCTTTGTGAGCGGGCCTGGTAGTGTCTTAAGTTAGGGCTTTTCTCCAGATAGTTCTCTCTCTCTCTCTCTCTTTTTTTTTTTTTCTCTCTCTCTCTGGCTATCCCACAGTCTGGGTTGCTATCTCAAGTTAGTTCCCTCAGATTGCCCTCGCAGCATTCAGGCTTGGCCCTTACCTTAAGCAATGCAGCCTGCGCCTCCCTGTCCAGCCCTCACTCGCTAGTGGTGGATGAGAGTATCTGGGCTGCTTCTCTGCTGGGAGTTGCCATTAGGCACGTAATCTGTGGGGTTTAATTAGTTATTTATTTATTTTTCCTACAGGTTATGTTGCCATCTGAGATTCCAAGACTCCCCACAGACCTGCCAGTGAGAGTGTTTCCTGGTGTTTGAAAACTTCTTTTTTAAGACTCCCTTTCCGGGATAGATCTCTGTCCCTACCTCATTTGTCTCTCTTTTTACCTTTCATATTTTGTCCTATCTCCTTTTGAAGACAATGGGCTGCCTTTCTAGATGACTGATGTCCTCTGCCAGAATTCAGAAGTTGTTTTGTGGAATTTGCTCAGCGTTCAAATGTTCTTTTGATGAATTTGCAGGGGAGAAAGTGGTCTCCCTGTCCTATTCCTCCACCATCTTAGGCAAGTCCCCTCCTAAATTCTTGATTTGAAATATACTTTGTGTCCTATTACATTTTTTATAAAGTCTTATTTATTTTTAAAAATCTATTAATATATTTGTTTGGCTTATAATGTAAAAATATGGCTATTTTGAGTATTCTAGTAAGGTTTTCCCACACTCAAATCCCTCCATCATTTTCCATTTCATTTAGAAAAAAGTAAAAATCTATGCATTAGTCTAGTGTCTGATTTCACCTAGTGCCTGCCAATTTCTTCATCATCATCTCAACTCTTTTCTTACTTGGTCTTCCTATTATATGTGAAATATTCTTTTGTGTTTTCTGTTCCCTGTACTTGGAACACTACTCTCAAATATTTTTATTTCTGTTTTGCTTCATTCATATTTCTGATAAAGTGCTATCTCCTCAAAGGAGCTATTCCTGAGCACTTTGTGTAAAATAACTCCTGGTCACTCTCTATCTTCTTACCCTTGTCTATATTTTCATAGCACTTATCATCACACTCCCCTATATATTTGTTTGTGTATATATATATATATATATATATATATATATATATACACATACATATGTGTTATGTATTTGTCTATTGTGTCAATTATCATGTCACTAGATTCCTGGAAAATTGCCTGGTACGCACTAAGTATAAAATATTGGAAATTAATGTAGAGATGAATGAAAAGAAGAGTGAACTTCTATTTTCCTTACTATCATTGCCTGAAGAATAGAATTGTTGTACTAGGTATAACAATACATAAATGTATTGATAACAATATATAAATGTTATATATTTTTTAATATATATATTAGATATATATATAGCTAACAATATGTAAATGCAGAGATAGCAATATATAAATGCAGAATTCATTAGCATCTAAGAGGTAGCAATTCAACTCTGTTTTAGCAATGCTTATTTCTCAGGTTTCCTCTCTTCATGCCTGTATTTTCCTATGCATTTTAAAACTTTTGTAGACTCTGGTTAGTGCACATGCTAAAGTTATTTAAACTGGACACTTTTTATAGATAAGAAAATTCTTTCTTCAAAGGTTAAGTGAAATATCAATATGTTTGAAACTATTTTCCTTTGGGTGAATTATAAACTTAAATAACCAGGAAATTAGAAATAAGATACTTTGTTTAGGTTCTATATGGCAACTCCATGGGGTTTTCATAGAAATTTCTAAACAAAGTTCATTTATGTTGTATCTCTCAAAGTTAATGTATGGCTTAGTAGCTATCAGTTATTGTGCTCGGGAAATTTTTACAGCTAGATAATATCATAAAGACACATTTAATAGTAATTGGTATCTACTGTTTTCTATATTTTGCTGTGTTTTGGGGTTGACTTTAAAGTTTTATACATTCTGAGCTCATTTTCTAATATTCTAGGTTAAGCTTTCTTTGTGAAAACACAGCCAAGCACATGTCTTTTAGGTTTTTCCAAAACTATATATTATTTAATATATGATTAGCCTGTTTCTTTCATCCTCTGCCTTTATGTATCTTTCCTAGTGATTTTAAGTATGGAAAATGGGTTAAATGTCTTGATCTAAGGAATATTACAGTTTGAACAGTAAAATTAATAATGTAGTGATGCAAGAATTAAAAATAAAATAAGAATTAAAAAAAAAACATGCAAAGAAAATCACCTAGGTTTTATATCTGAATTAAGTACATAATTGCCATGTAACTTTAGATAAATTGTTCAAACTTCCTGAATCTTTGTTTCCTTATCCATAGAACAAGAATGATATCTTTCTTATCTAACTCACTAAGTTCTTATGAATTAAAAGTGAAAAATACGTGAAGGGTTAATAATGCAGTTTAAGGCAATGAAAATGGTAAGTGCCACTTGACATACATATATAAAAAGGCATATTCTACTTTACATAGAGGTTTGAAAACAAACTTACTGTCTTAATAAGTATTTTTTATGTTTATCCTCTGTATGAACATAATACCATGTCTCAATATCTGTTCTGACTTTGAAGGATTAGAAGAGAAAGGGAAGTTTATTTAAAAAAAAAAAGAAAAAGAAAGATCTGAGAAATATGGGAAGAATTAGATGAATCTGGGGTCACAGAAGCCAGGGAAGAAAAACAGTTAATGAAGTTATCAATGTCAAGTATAGGAATGAGGATCATCAAGAAAAATACTAAAAAATGTCCATTGAATTTGGCAATTATGGGGTTATTGCTGAGTTTACTTAGGCTGATTTCAATAGAATGTTGAAAGCAGAAACAAAATTAAACTAGATAGAGAAGCCAGGTAAGTGTAAGGAAATACAGGCATTGTATGCTTATTATTCTTTCCAAAAGCTTTTACAGCTGAAACTGCAATACTTTGGCCACCTCATGCAACGAGTTGACTCACTGGAAAAGACTCTGATGCTGGGAAAGGTTGGGGGCAGGAGGAGAAGGGGACGACAGAGAATGAGATGGCTGGATGGCATCACCGACTCTGTGGATATGAGTTTGAGTGAACTCTGGGAGTTGGTGATGGACAGGGAGGCCTGGCGTGCTGTGATTCATGGGGTCACAGACAGTCGGACATGACTGAGTGACTGAACTGAACTGAAGCAAGTTTGGGTCGTGGCCCAAGAAGAGATAAAGAGATGTCCACCAATCTTAGCATTTATTTTGGGTAATTTGTAGTGATAGTTGGCTTGACCTTTGCATTCAGTTCAGTTCATTTCAGTTCAGTCTCTCAGTCATGTCCGACTCTTAGCGACCCCATGAACCACAACACGAAAGGCCTCCCTGTCCATCACTAACTCCCGGAGTTCACTCAAACCTTTGCATAGAAGTAGAGAAATCATTATTCTTTGATCTGGAGAAATCTATATTAATTGCATTGGTTGGAAATATCAGGTCAATATTAAATAGACAAATATGAGCTTGAGAAAATCATGTCTTAATGCTGCATATTTCTCAGTGAAATACAAAATTCAACACCCACTTGTGATAAAAACTATCCAGAAAGTGGGCATATAGGCAATATACCTCAACATATTAAAGGCAGACATGAGTTTGAGTGAACTCCGGGAGTTGGTGATGGACAGGGAGGCCTAGCGTGCTGTGATTCATGGGGTCGCGGAGAGTCGGACACAACTGAGCGACTGAACTGAACTGAACTGATGACAAACCTACAGCTAGCATCATACTCAATGGTGAAAATCTGAAATCATTTCCTCTAAGATCAGGAACAAGACAAAGATCTCAACTCTTACCAATTTTATTCAACATAGTTTTGGAAGTTCTAGGCATGGCCATCAAAGAATAAAAATAAATAAAAGGAAACCAAATTGTATAAAAAGTAAAACTGTTATTATCTGCAGCAACATGATACTATATATAGAAAATCCTAAGGATGCTACCAGAAAACTACTAGATCTCATCAATGAATTCAGTAAAGTTGTGAGATACAAAGGTAATGCACAGAAATCTGTTGTACTTTGGTTCTCCTGGTGGCTCAGCTTAAGAATCCGCCAGCCATGCAGGAGACCTGGGTTTGGTCCCTGGGTTGGGAAGATCCCCTGGAGAAGGGAAAGGTTACCCACTCCAGTATTCTGGCCTGCAGAATTCCAAGGACTGTGGGATCTCAAAGATTCGGACACGACTGAGTGACATTCACTTGACTTTTATACACTAACTACAAAAGATCAGAAAGAAAAATTCTTAAGGAAACAATCTCATTTACCATCACATCAAAAAGAATAAAATACCTGGAAATAAACCTACCTAAGGAGGCAAAGGATCTGAACTCTGGAAACTATAAGATGCTAATAAAAGAAATCAAAGATGACACATATGGATGGAAAAATGTACCATATTCTTGAATTGGAAGAATCAATATTGTCAAAATGGTACATTATCCAAGGCAGTCTACAGATTCAATACAATTTCTTCAAATTATCAATGGCATTTTTCACAGAACTAGGACAAAAAATATCTTAAAATTTTTATGAAGACACTAAAGATCTCAAATTGCCAAAGCAATCTTGAGGAAAAAAGAAAAAAAAAACAGAGATGGAGGAATCAGGCTCCCTGACTTCAGATTATAGTATAAAGCTACAGTCATCACAACAGTATGGTACTAGCATGCAAACAGAAATATACATCTATGGAACAGATAGAAAGCTCAGAAATAAATCCACAAGCCTATGGTTAATTAATTTATGACAAAGGAGGCAAGACTATACAATGGAGGAAAACCAGTCACTTCAATAATGGAAACTGGAAAGATATATGTTAAAAAATGAGATTAAGACATACTTTAACACCATACACAAAAATAAACTCAAAATGGATTAAATACCTAAATGTTAAGACTGGATACCATAAAACTCTTAGAGGAAAACATAGGCAGAGCTCTCTTTGACATAAATCACAGCAATGTTTTTTCCAAGCCTTCTCCTAGAGTAATGGAAATAAAGACAAAAATAAATAAATGAGACTTAACTAAACTTAAAAGCTTTTTCATAGAAAAGGACACCATAAACAAAATGAAAAGACAAACCACATAATGGGAGAAAATATTTGAAAATGATACGACAAAAAGGAATTAATCTCCAAAATTTATGAACAGTTTATGTGGCTCAATATAAAGAAAAATAACCCAATAAAAAATCAGTAGGATACATAAATATGACAGGCTTCCCAGGTGGTGCTAGTGTAAAGAACCCATGTGCCAATGCAGAAGACATAAGACATAAGGTTTGATCCCTGGGTCAGGAAGATCCCCTGGAAGAGGACAGGGCAAACCACTCCAGCATTCTTGCCTGGAGAATCCTGTAGACAGAGGAGCCTGGCAGGCTACAGTCCATAGGGTCACAGAGTTGGAAATGACTGAAGCAACTTAGCATCATGCGTGCATGCACCTAAATAAATATTTCTCCAATGAAACATACAGATGGCCAAAAAGCACATGAAAACATGCTCAGCATCACTACTTCTTGTTGTTTAGTCACTAGTGCAAAGTGCAAGTTGCTCAGTCATGTCTGACTCTTTGCGACCTCATGGACTGTATAGTCCATGAAATTCTCCAGACCAGAATACTGGAGTGGGTAGTCTTTCCCTTCTCCAGGGGATCTTCCTAACCCAGGAATCGAACCCAGGTCTCTCACATTGCGAGTGGATTCTTTACCAGCTGAGCCACCAGGAAAGCCCAAGTTTAGTCACCAAGTTTTGTCTGAATCTGTAGTTAGTCAGGCTCCTCTGTCCATGGAATATACCAGGCAAGAATACTAGAGTGGGTTGCCATTTCTTTCTCCAGGGATCTTTCTGCCCCAAGGATCTAACCTGCATCTTCTGCATTGGCAGGTAGATTCCTTACCACTGGGCCACCAGGGAAACCCCACTACTTATTGAAGAAGCAGTTCATATGGCTCAATACCAGAAAAATCAAAACAAACAAACAAACAAAATAATCAAAAGGTGGGCAGAAGACCTAAACAGCCATTTCTTCAAAGAAGACATAAAGATGGCTATTAACTACATGAAAAGATGTTCAACATTGCTCATTAATAGAGAAATGTAAATCAAAAATACAATGAGGTATCATCTCATACTGGTCAGAATGGCCATCACCAAAAATCTATAAATAATAAATTCTGGAGAGGGTGTGGAGAAAAGGTAACCCTCCTCCACTGTTGGTGGGAATGTAAATTAGTACAGTTACTATGGAGAATAGGATGGAGATTCCTTAAAAAAAACTAAAAATAGAGGTACTATGTGACCCAGTAATACCATTCCTGGGCACATATTGAAAGAACACATGCATCCCAATATCATTAGAGTGCCGTTTACAGTAGTTAAGACATGGAAGCATACTAAATGCTCATTGGTAGATGAATGGATAAAGAAGATGTGACGTGCGTGTGTATATATATATGTATAATATATATATCATATATATTTATATATAATACATAATATATACACACACACATATATATAATAGAATATTACTAAGCTATTGAAAAGAATGAAATAATGCCATTTGCAATAACGTGGATGGACCGGGGATTATCATGTTAAAGGAAGTAAATCAGAAAGAGGAAGAAATATCATATGATATTAATTATATGCAGAACTTTAGTAAATGATACAAATGAATTTACTTACAAAACAGAAACACACTCACAGAGTTAGAGAGGAAACTTATTGTTACCTGGGGTGGGGGTAGGGGTAGGAAGGAGGATAGATTGGGAGTTTGGGATTGACATGTACACACTCCCATATTTACAATAGATAATCAACAAGGATCTACCGTGTAGAACAGGAAATGTTGCTCAATATTTTGTAATAACCTAAATGGGAAAACTGAAAAAGAACAGACAAACATATGCATGCATGTGTGGGTACATACTGTCACTTCTGTCATGTCCAACTCTTTGCCACCCTACAGCCTGCCTGGCTCCTCTGTCTATGGAAATTCTCTAGGTAAGAGTACTAGAGTGGGCTGCCGTGCCCTCCTCCAGGGGATCTTTCTGACACAAGGATCGGACCAGTATCTTTCATGTCTTCTGCATTGGCAGGCAGGTCCTTTACCCTAGTGCCATCTGGAAAGCCCAAGACACACATATATGTATAACTGAATCACTTTGCTGTACACCTGAAACTAATAGAACATTGTTAATCAATTATGCTTCAAAATAAACTAAAAATTAAAAAATAAAGAGATCAAGGTAACATTAGGCCAAAAGTCATGTCTAGATGGCTGTTTCATATGAGTGGAATATTAAGATTTTATAATGTTTTTGGTTAAATAGAATTTTCAGCTGTAGGTCATAGGAGAGATATTTCTGAAATAGAATGGAGAAGTTCACTGGTGTGAAAATTCAGGCATTTCAAAATTTGGCTGTTGGATGAGCATACTAAATAGACTTTGAAATCTCTGAGGATTGTGGCAAGAGTTGAATTAGGAAGACATTGAGCCAAGCGTGAAAATACTGAATGAATGAGTTGAGAGAGGGGTTTTCAAAAGCATTTTTCTTTTGCTCTATGTCCTCTAGGTAAGAGACAGGAAGAATAAAAGAAAACCAGGACCAGCAAAGGTCACAAAAGAAATGTACAATTATTGATAAACTGGATACTATAAGGCATGAGACTCTTGGAACAAGTCCAGAGTTCATAGTCTTGAAAACAAGATATGATCCTGGGGTCAGAAAACCGACCCCAGACTTTTTCCCAGCTGGCGTCTCAGAGTCACATGTTTTACATTTGGAGGAAAATCTTCAGGTGGAAAGTCTATAGATAAAAATATTAGTCTTAGTTACTGATTTATTATTGATTACTGTTTCTTAGTTACTCAATGGTTAATGATCACTTTGGCCCTGAAGACCACATGAGTTATAGCTTTACTCCCCGCATATTCTTTCCTTCACAGCTGAAAGTATAATAAAGCTCGTTTGGATTCAGTTTCGGCACCTTCACCTTGGAGCGGTGTTGGTCCCCTGATGCTTGCTTTTCACTGAATTCTTCACCTGCTATATTGTGCTTTCGGAAACCTTGCTTGTCGAGCTGGTCTCGAAGCTCTATACACTTTTCCAGTAAAGGTCAGGTTTTGTACCTCTTCTTAAGAGTTTCTACTCTCTTTTTCTTATGATTTTATCAGCCAGCAAGTAGAAGTGTTTTAGACCAAGAAAACGTTTGAAAAGAAAGAATAATTTTATCTTTCATTTATGTCAACTTATGAACTTTATCCACAGTTAATAAAACTAGTTTTAATTACCTAATTGGCTACAGAAATCACGAATGATAAGGTCATTTATCTCATGAAACAGTTCTTATACTTTAAGTACATTTAAGTAAGGCACATAGAATTTCAGGGAGTGTGTATATCTTCAAAGTTTCATCTCAATCCTAGTTTTTAAATTTTTTTAAATTTATTTTTAACTTCTTCATCTTCTGGATATTCACACAAAATAGAATAAATTTGTTACTTTCCATATTTGTTATCAAGTGGAAATGAATACTAAATCTTCAATAAATGTACTAACAAATCTGTAAGTAGATCCTTTCTTCAGTAGATATTTAATGATAATAAAATTTCACTGGAGAGGTAGGAAAATTATTATCAGTTTGCATGCCGGTTTATTTAATATAAAGTGATTTTAGGAAAAAACATATTGTCATATTAATAACACGTGAACTGCCTTTAAATCTACTTGTTATTCTGAATGAGCTTCAGTTCAGTTAGGTTCAGTTGCTCAGTCGTGTCTGACTCTTTGCGACCCCATGAATCACAGCACACCAGGCCTCCCTGTCCATCACCAACTCCCGGAGTTCATAGCATCCAAATAAAATCAAAAAATTAGTCCTGGAAAAAAACAGTAAGTCACACTTTAATCCTTTTCTTAACTTATCAGTTGGTTCTAATATTTCTGATTTTCATAGTTTAGGATTAGATTTAATCTGGACTGTGGAAAACAAAAACTAACATATTAATTATTACTATTCGGTGAATCTGGAGCATTTAATTTTATTCTAAGAATATCACTATAATATAAATTTTATTTGAATATAAATTAATCAGATCTTTCTCAGCTTGGAAAATATAAGATCTATAGAAGTGATTCTGTCAGTCACTGAGGTGCAGATTAGCTAGGCATCTAGCACACTATATCTATTTATCACTCAAATGTAAGAATGTCTATGGATCACATAGTTGATCCCACAGAGTTTAGGCAGAAATACTGAATTAAGTCTGAGAAAATTTCATCAAATCCACACTACTCTCAAAGTTTCATGATGGTGGTTCTAGAGCCGATATGAAGGCCCCAATATGTTATCAGATATGTCTAGAGTATAAGACATTACTTTGATAACTGTTATAGTGTGGACTGAAGTCTTATTTTTATGATGAGTTTATGAATTCTAGAGCATCCTACACTGTAGAGGAGAGACATGTCTTATTCAGTTCAGTTCAGTTCAGTCGCTCAGTCATGCCGGCACTTTGGGACGCCATGAATCACAGCACACCAGGCCTCCCTGTCCATCACCAACTCCCGGAGTTCACTCAAACTCATGTCAATCGAGCCGGTGATGCCATCCAGCCATCTCATTCTCTGTCGTCCCCGTCTCCTCCCACCCACAATCCCTCCTAGCATCAGACTCTTTTCCAGTGAGTCAACTCGTCGTATGAGGTGGCCAAAGTATTGGAGTTTCAGCTTTAGCATCAGTCCTTCCAATGAACACCCAGGACTGATCTCCTTTAGAATGGACTGGTTGGATCTCTTGCAGACCAAGGGACTCTCAAGAGTTTTCTCCAGCACCACAGTTCAAAATCATCAATTCTTCGGCAATCAGCTTTCTTCACAGTCCAACTCTCACATCCATACAACACCACGGGAAAAACCATAGCCTTGACTAGACGGACGTTGGTTGGCAAAGTTATGTCTCTGCTTTTGAATATGCTATCTAGGTTGGTCATAACTTTCCTTCCAAGGATCAAGCGTCTTTTAATTTCATGGCTGCAATCAGCATCTGCAGTGATTTTGGAGCCCCACAAAATAAAGTCTGACACTGTTTTCACTGTTTCCCCATCTATTTCCCATGAAGTGGTGGGACCAGATGCCATGATCTTAGTTTTCTGAATGTTGAGCTTCAAGCCAACGTTTTCACTCTCCTCTATCATTTTCATCAAGAGGCTTTTGAATTCCTCTTCACTTTCTGCCATAAGGGTGGTGTCATCTGCATATCTGAGGTTATTGATATTTCTCCCGGGAATCTTGATTCCAGCTTGTGCTTCTTCCAGCTCAGCGTTCCTCATGATGTACTCTGCATATAAGTTAAATAAACAGGGTGACAACATACTGTCTTGACGTACTCCTTTTCCTATTTGAAGCCAGTCTGTTGTTCCATATCCAGTTCTAACTGTTGCTTCCTGACCTGCATACAGGTTTCTCAAGAGGCAGATCAGGTGGTCTGGTATTCCCATCTGTTTCAAAATGTTCCACAGTTTATTGTGATCCACACAGTCAAAGACTTTGGCATAGTCAATGAAGCAGAAATAGATGCTTTCCTGGAACTCTCTTGCTTTCTCCATGATCCAGCGAATGTTGACAATTTGATCTCTGGTGCCTCTGTCTTTTCTAAAACCTGCTTGAACATCTGGAAGTTCACGGTTCACATGTTGCTGAAGCCTGGCTTGGAGAATTTTGAGCATGTCTTTATTAGTGTGTGAGATGAGTGCAATTGTGGGGTAGTTTGAGCATTCCTTGGCATTCCCTTTCTTTGGGATTGGAATGAAGGGTGGCCTTTTGCAGTTCTGTGGCCACTGCTGAGTATTCCAAATTTGCTGGCATATTGAGTGCAGCACTTTCACAGCATCATCTTTCAGGATTTGAAATACCTCCACTGGAATTCCATCACCTCCACAAGCTTTGTTCGTAGTGATGCTCTCTAAGGCCCACTTGACTTCACATTCCAAGTTGTCTAGCTCCAGGTGAGTGATCACACCATCATGATCATCTTCGTCGTGAAGATCTTTTTTGTACAGTTCTACTGTGTATTCTTGCCACCTCTTCTTAATATCTTCTGCTTCTGTTAGGTCCATACCATTTCTGTCCTTTATCGAGCCCATCTTTGCATGAAATGTTCATTTGATATCTCTCATTTTCTTGAAAATATCTCTTGTTTTTCCTATTCTGTTGTTTTCCTCTATTTCTTTGCGTTGATCACTGAGGAAAGCTTTCTTATCTCTCCTTGCTATTCTTTGGAACTTTGCATTCAGATGCTTATATCTTTCCTTTTCTCCTTTGCTTTTTGCTTCTCTTTTCACAGCTCTTTGTAAGGCCTCCTCAGACAGCCATTTTGCTTTTTTGCATTTCTTTTCCATGGGGATGGTCTGGGTCCCTGTCTCCTGTACAATGTCACGAACCTCCGTCTAGAGTTCATCAGGCACTCTGTCTATCAGATCTAGACCCTTAAATCTATTTCTTACTTCTACTGTATAATCATAAGGTATTTGATTGAGGTCATATCTGAATGGTCTAGTGGTTTTCCTTACTTTCTTCAATTTCAGTCTGAATTTGGCAATAAGGATTTCATGATCTCAGCTACAATCAGCTCCTGGTCTTGTTTTTGGTAACTGTATAGAGCTTCTCCATCTTTGGCTGCAAAGAATATAATCAATCTGATTTTGGTGTTGACCATCTGGTGATGTCCATGTGTAGAGTCTTCTCTTGTGTTTTTGGAAAAGGTTGTTTGCTATGACCAGTGCGTTCTCTTGACAGAACTCTATTAGTCTTTGCCCTGCTTCATTCAGTGCTCCAAGGCCAAATTTGCCTGTTACTCTAGGGGTTTCTTGACTTCCTACTTGTGCATTCCAGTCCCCTATAATGAAAAGGACATCTTTTTTGGGTGTTAGTTCATGTCAATGTATGTCAAAACCAACCAATATAATATTCTAAAATAATTAGCCTCCAATAAAAAATTTAAAATAAATAGAAAAAATAAATAAAAGGTCTTGTATGTCTTCATAGAACCGTTCTACGTCGGCTACTTCAGCATTACTTGTTGGGGCATAGACTTAGATTACTGTAATATTGAATGTTTTTTCTTCGAAACGAACAGAAATAATTCTGTCGTTTTAAGATTGCGTCCAAGTACTGCATTTCAGACTCTTTTGTTGACCATGATGGCTACTCCGTTTCTTCTAAGGGATTCCTGCCCACAGTAGTAGATATAATGGTCATCTGAGTTAAATTCACCCATTCCAGTCAATTTTAGTTCACTGATTCCTAGAATGTCGATCTTCACTCTTGCCGTCTCCTGTTTGACCACTTCCAATTTGCCATGATTCATGGACCTAACATTCCAGGTTCCTATGCAATATTGCTCTTACAGCATCGGACCTTGCTTCTATCACCAGTCACATCCACATCTGGGTATTTGTTTCGCTTTGGCTCCATCCCTTCATTCTTTCTGGAGTTATTTCTTCACTGATCTCCAGTTGCATACTGGGCACCTACCGACCTGGGGAATTCCTCATTCAGTTTTCTATCATTTTGCATTTTGATACTGTTCATGGGGTTCTCAAGGCAAGTATACTGAAGTGGTTTGCCATTCCCTTCTCCAGTGGACCACATTCTGTCAGACCTCTCCATCATGACCCGGCCGTCTTGGTTGGCCCCACATGGCATGGCTTAGTTTCATTGAGTTAGACAGGGCTGTGGTCCATATGATCAGATCAACTAGTTTTATGGGATTATGATTTCAGTGTGTCTGCCCTCAAATGCCCCCTCGCAATACCTACTGTCTTATTTGGGTTTCTCTTTCCTTGGTCATGGAATATCTCTTCACAGCTGCTCCAGCAAAGAGCAGCTCCTGTACCTTACTTTTGCCATGGGTGACATACATAACCTTAATTACATCTTTAAAGTCCCTCTAATCATGTAAGATAACACAATCAATGGTTCTAGGTTCTGCATAAACACACCTGGCTAACCTGAGTGATTGCTACCTCTCTAACAATAGCAACTAGAGCTTTGTTCTAATCTGTCCTTCCCTATTGTAATGCTTATTAAATAGATACCCAATCAGAAAATTTCCCCCAGACACTTAAACACTCACTCCATACCAATGCTCCACTTTCTTAATCATTCAACCCAACTTAATAATACCTAACAGGAGCCTGAATTCTTTGATTCTAAATACTTAGTATTATTTTATAACACTCTCTTACTGTGACTAGGTGTCTTAGTCCATTTGGACTTCAGAATGAGATGGCTGGATGGCATCACCGACTCGATGGACATGAGTCTGAGTGAACTCCGGGAGTTGGTGATGGACAGGGAGGCCTGGCGTGTTGTGATTCATGGGGTCTCAGAGTTGGACACGACTGAGCAACTGAACTGAACTGAATAAAATACCACAAACTGGGCAGATTATTAACAAAAATGTATTTATTATAGCTCTAAGTCTGGAGGTCCAAGATCAGGGTTTCAGTATGGTCAGGTGATGGTCCTCTTCTGAGTTGCAGACTTCTAATTGTATCCTGTCTTAGTGGAAGGGACTAGAGAGTATGTGGGATCTCTTTAATAATAATACCACTTATGTAGGCTTCCCCTCATGATCAAATCATCTCCCAAAGGCCCCACCTTTAATACCATCATATTAGACTTTCAAGATTACAACATATTTGAACTTTAGATAAATAACTATTTTTTAATATAAGTGTATTCCAAATACTGCATTATAACATAGTTTTAAAACATCATTTTTCATTGTTTATGTGAAATTAAAATTTGAGAATTATGTATTTTTATTTGCTACACCCAGCAAACCTATGAGGTGTCCCATGGTTTCAGAAGGTGTATAATCTCTCTCTGAAATGAGTAATAAACTCAACTTTTTTATTAGCTGTGTAGTCCCAATAATTTTTGGCTGAAGAAAATTGACATACCCAATAGGCTACGTCCATATTTGCCAATGTGCTAGGAGTTTTAGGGAAAATAAAGATTGTTTCAGTTCATTTAGTGTCTGATTTAGAATGAAGTTATTAATGTATTGAGGATATTACTTCTAGTTACAATGGAGTAATAGGAATTATATCTATCTTCCCCTCTAAAGCAACATTTTCTGTGTGTGTGTATGTGAAAAAATCCTTTTCAAGACACTTGACATCAGGAAATAAAGGACAGTGATCCATGAAAGACAAGAAAGAAATGAACTGTGAACTAAAATTGCCTCACTTTACTGCTTTGGGATTGTTTCTGGCAAACAGCAGAGGGAACAGCCTAGTGGAATGCTCACATTAAAAAAAAAAAAAAAAGTAGGTGTCTGAGCTCTCATGGAGAAAACTCATGGATAACAGTACCAGAGAGGAGTTATCTTGCAGAGGGTGAACCTTGAAGATCCATGGAGAGTCTCTCTTGGTATTCAGCACAGTGCTGATCACAATAAGTGTGTGAGGACACCAGGTGAGGCAAAGAACTGGACACAACTGAGCCACCTTCACTTTCAGAATTAATGCAAGTAGTACAGTCAGCAGACAAGGATATTAACCAGTTGTTATAACTGTATTTGCCGTGGTAATTTAGTTGCTAAGTCATTTTCAACTCTGTGTAACCCCATGGACTGTAGCCTTCCAGGCTCCTCTGTCCGTGGGATTTCCCAGGCAAGAATACTGGAGTGGGCTGTCATTTCCTTCTCCAGGGGATCTTCCTGACCCAGGGATCCAACCTGGGTCTCCTGCTTGGCAAGCAGATTCTTTACCATTGAGCCACCTGAAAAGCCCGTTATAACCATATCGCATATGTCAAATGTTAACTAAAGACATGATAGATATAAAAGATCCAAAACAAACTTTTGAAATGAAAATTATTCTGCCTTATGTAAAAATGCACTGGCTTGGTCTTATATAAAAATGCAGTTCTGATCGATTTAATGCTATTAATATACTAAACAAAGCGAAGATTAGTGAAATTGAGAACCTAACAATGGAAACTCTCAAAAATGAAACAAAGAAATAAGAATAAAATAAAATGAACTCATCATCACTGACCTGTGGTACAATTTCAAAGAGCTTAATATGCATAAAATTTGCATCTTAAATAGAGGGGAGAGATGTGGATACACACAAAAGTATTGATATTTGAAGAATAATGGCTGAAAATTTCCAAATTTGATGAAAAGTGTAAGTTCGTGTAGGGCTCCCTGGCGGTTCAGACTCTAAAGAATCTGCCTGCAATGCAGGAAATCTGGGTTCAATCCCTGGGCTGGGAAGATCCCCTGGAGAAAGGAATGGCAGTTCACTTCAGTATTCTTGTCTGGAAAATCCCTTGGAAAGAGGTGCTTGGCAGGCCATGTCTATGGGGTTCCAATGAGTCAGACATGACTGAGGGACTAACACTTTCAGTTTCTTCGGAAGTTCACTTATCCCAGGTGTTCAATAAAACCAAACAAAAATCATGAAGAAAACAGCAAGGCATATCACAGTCAAATTGCTCAACCCAGTGATAAAGAGAAAATTTTGAAAGCAGGCAGAGAAAAAAAATACATGTTTGAACAGAGGAACAAAGTAAAAGATGGCATCATATTCTTGTTGGAAAAAGTGTTAACGAGAAGTGTTGCAACATCTTTAAAGTATTGAAATAAAAAATAAAACTGTCAGCACAGAATTTCTTTTATCCAGGCATAATATCTTTTTAAAATGAAGGTGAAATAAAGACATTTTGCTTTAAGAACTCAAAGAATTTATCTCTGTATATTCCCACAGCAAATGAAATGTTAAAGAGAGTTTTCAAGCTGAAGTAAAATACCAATGAGAAATCTGGTTCAGCGCAAAGGAACGAAGAGCATTGAGGATGTTAATTATGTCAGTAAATAAACAAGTATTTTATTGTTATTTAAATCTCTATAAAAAGGAACTGTTTAAACAAAAAAAATAAATAAAATGACAATTAAATTTTAGGTTAAAATAGTACTGCAAAGCCCAGAAAAGGAGGATTGAAAGTAAACTATTGTAAGAAGTTTACATTATTTGTGAAATGTTATAGTACCATTGAAAATGGACTGTGAAGTTAACAATGTACCCTATAAACCCTAAAGCCAACACAAAAATAAAAAAAAAAAGGAACTATTGGTAATCAACTAAAACCTGGCAATAAACGTTAATTGTATAAATAATGGATCCAAAAGAAGACAGAAAAAATTAGGAAAAGGACAAAGAACAGATGGGACAGATAGAAAACAAATTGAAAGATGATAGACTCAAACCTAACCACAGTAATAAACATGTTAACTGTTAATATCTAAATACCTCCAATTAAAAGAAGAGCTGAAAAAGGTAGATCCAACTATGTGTTGCCTACATGAAACTTGCCTCAAGGAACTAGAAACAGAAGAGCAAATTAAACTTAATGTAACAGAAAGACAGCCATGAAATTAAAAGACGCTTACTCCTTGGAGGGAAAGTTATGACCAACCTTGAGAGTATATTAAAAAGCAGAGGCATTACTTTGCCAACCAAGGTCCGTCTAGTCAAGGCTATGGTTTTTCCAGTGGTCATGTATGGATGTGAGTGTTGGACTGTGAAGAAAGCTGAGTACCGAAGAATTGATGATTTTGAACTGTGGTTCTAGAGAAGACTCTTGAGAGTCCCTTGGACTGCAAAGATATCCAACCAGTCCATTCTGAAGATCAGTCCTGGGTGTTCATTGGAAGGACTAATGCTAAAGCTGAAACTTCAATCCTTTGGCCACCTCATGGAACGAGTTGACTCACTGGAAAAGACTCTGATGCTGGGAAAGGTTGGGGCCGGGAGGAGAAGGGGACGACAGAGAATGAGATGGCTGGATGGCATCACCGACTCTGTGGACATGAGTTTGAGTGAACTCCGGGAGTTGGTGATGGACAGGTAGGCCTGGCATGCTGTGATTCATGGGGTTGCGGAGAACCGGACACGACTGAGCGACTGAACTGAACTGAACTGAACAGAAAGAAAAGAATAAAAATCAAATAAAGAAACAATGAAATAGAAAACAAAAAACAACAGAGAAAATCAATGTAAACAAAAGCTGGTTCTTAGATAAAAGTCAATAAAATTGATAAATATCCAGTAGAATGATCACAGGGAAGAAAAAAGAATGAAGTCATGCCTTAAAAATATTAAGAATAAAGAGATGATCTCACTTGTTTTTCAGTTGCTCAGTCGTGTCTGACTCTGCGATCCACTGGACTGCAACACCCCAGGCTTCCCTGTCCTTCACAGTCCCCCAGAGTTTGCTCAAACTGATGTCCATTGAGTCGGTGATGCATCAAACTACCTCATCCTCTGTCACTCCCTTTTCCTCTTGCCCTCAATCTTTCCAAGCATTGAGGTCTTTTCCGATGAGTCAGCTCTTCACATCAGGTGGCCAAAGTATTGGAGCTTCAGCTTCAGCATCAGTTCTTCCAATGAACGTTCAGGGTTGCTTTCCTTTAGGATTGACTTGTATGATTTCTTTGCTGTCCAAGGGACTCTCAAGAGTCTTCTCTTCTCTTACCACAGTAAGAAAATATCAATTCTTTGGCACTCAGCCTTCTTTTAGGTCCAACTCTCACATCTGTACATGACTACTGGAAAAACCATAGCTTTGACTAGACAGACCTTTGTCAGCGAAGTAATGTCTCTGCTTTTTAACATGCTGTTTATGTTTGTCATAGCTTTTCTTCCAAGGAGCAAGCATCTTTTAATTTCATGGCTGCAATCACTATTTGCAGTGATTTTGGAGCCACCCCCCAAATAAAGTATGTCACTGCTTCCACTTTTTCCCCTTTTATTTGACATGAAGTGATGGGACCAGATCCCAAGATCTTAGTTTTTTAAGTGTTGAGGTTTTAGACAGGTTTTTCACTCTCCTCCTTCATCCTCATCAAGAGGCTTTCTTAGGAAGCATCATTATGAATTAAGCTAGTGGAGGTGATGGAATTTAAACTGAGCTATTTCAATTCCTAAAATATAATGCTGTTAAAGAGCTGCACTCAATATGATAGCAAATTTGAAAAATTCACCAAAGGCCACATGACTGGAAAAATCAGTTCTCATTCCAATCCCAAAGGTTAATGACAAAGAATGTTCAAACTACTGCATAATTGTGCACATTTCACAGGCTAGCAAATTAATGCTCAAAATCCTTCAAGCTGGGCTTCAACAGTATGTGAACTGAGAACCTCCAGATGTACAAGCTGGATTTAGAAAAGGTGGAGGAACCAGAGATCAAATTGCCAACATCAGTTAGATCATAGAGAAGGCAAGAGAATTCCAGAAAAACACCTACTGCTGCTTCATTGACTACACTAAAACCTTAGACTGTGTAGATCACAACAAACTGTGGAAAAATTTTAAAGAAATGGGAATACCAGACCACCTTACCTGCCTCCTGAGAAACCTGTACGCAGATCAAGAAGCAGCAGTTAGAATCAGAGATGGAACAAGGAGCTGGTTTAAATTGGGAAAGGAGTTCATCAAGGCTGTATATTGTCACCCTGCTTAATTAACTTATACGCAAATTAATTCATGAGAAATATCAATAACCTCAGATAAGTAGATGACACCACCATTATGGCAGAAAGGGGCGAGGAACTAAAAACCTCTTTTATAGATGTGAGAGTTTCCCTGGTACTGGGAAAGATTGAAGGCAGAAGAAGGGGACAACAGAGGATGAGACAGTTGGATGGCATTACCAATTCAACTGACATGAGTTTGAGCAAACACTGGGAGATGGTGAAGGACAGGGAAGCCTGGTGTGTTACAGTCCATGGAGTCAGAAAGAGTCGGACATGCCTGAGTGACTGAACAAAAAATGAAACAGCAGTGAAAAGATTCTCATATGGCTGTAAAAATTCTAACGTAATTTTAATATTTCATTCATCAAGGGACAGGTTTAAATATAAATACAATATTTATGAAAATGTGGGAAGGCCCAAGAAGTGTCGAGAAACTGTTTTGGCAGGTAAAATATTTTTGTCTCAGATATCAAGCCAGTATTGGTCGAAAAAGCGTTTCAACACTAATATCAAATTTTAAAAAAATGAAAAAAAAATGAGTTGTTTAATTGTTTTTGTGCATGTACACCAAATATTTAATCGAAAAAATCAGAACATTATAAGGCAGTATGTTGCAGAGAAAAGTGAGGGTTTGGAGCCTCCACAACCTGGACATGAATCCCAGCCAACTGTATTATTTAATACTACATGTCAGTCAGTCAGTCAGTTCAGTCGCTCAGTCGTGTCCGACTCTTTGTGACCCCATGAATAACAGCACACCAGGCCTCCCTGTCCATCACCAACTCCCGGAGTTCACTCAAATTCGTGTCCATCGAGTCGGTGATGCCATCCAGCCATCTCATTCTCTGTCGTCTCCGTCTGCTCCCCCCCACAATCCCTTCCAGCATCAGACTCTTTTCCAGTGAGTCAACTCGTTGCATGAGGTGGCCAAAGTATTGCAGTTTCAGCTTTAGCATCAGTCCTTCCAATGAACACTCAGGATTGATCTCCTTTAGAATGGACTGGTTGGATCTCCTTGCAGTACAAGGGACTCTCAAGAGTCTTGCCCAGCACCACAGTTCAAAAGCATCAATTCTTCGGTGATCAGCTTTCTTCACAGTCCAACCCTCACATCCATACACGACCACGGGAAAACCATAGCCTTGACTAGATGGACCTTGGTTGGCAAAGTAATGTCTCTGCTTTTCAATATGCTATCTAGGTTGGTCATGACTGTCCTTCCAAGGAGTAAGTGTCTTTTAATTTCTTGGGTGCAATCAGCATCTGCAGTGACTTTGGAGCCTCCCAAAAAATAAAGTCTGACACTGTTTCCACTGTTTCCCCATCTATTTCCCATGAACTGATGGGACCAGATGCCATGATCTTTGTTTTCTGAATGTTGAGATTCAAGCCAAACTTTTCACTCTCCTCTTTCACTTTCATCAAGAGGCCTTTGAGTGCCTCTTCACTTTCTGCCATAAGGGTGGTGTCATCTGCATATCTGAGGTTATTGATATTTCTCCCGGAAATCTTGATTCCAGCTTCTGCTTCCTCCAGCCCATCTTTCCTCATGATGTACTCTGCATATAAGTTAAATAAACAGGGTGACAATATACAGCCTTGACGCACTCCTTTTCCTATTTGGAACCAGTCTGTTGTTCCATGTCCTGTTCTAACTGTTGCTTCCTGACCTGCATACAGGTTTCTCAACAGGTCGGTCAGGTGCTCTGGTATTTCCATCTCTTTCAGAATGTTCCACAGTTTATTGTGATCCACACAGTCAAAGGCTTTGGCATAGTCAAAAAAGCAGAAATAGATGCTTTTCTGGAACTCTCTTACTTTCTCCATGATCCAGCGGATGTTGGTATTTTGATCTCTGGTTCCTATGCCTTTTCTAAAACCTGGTTGAACATTGGAAGTTCACGGTTCACATACGGCTGAAGCCTGGCTTGGAGAATTTTGAACATGACTTTACTAGCATGTGAGATGAGTGCAGTCGTGTGAGTTGAGTGCAATTGTGCAGTAGTTTGAGCATTCTTTGGCATTCCCATTCTTTGTGATTGGAATGAAGACTGATCTTTTCCATTCCTGTGGCCACTGCTGAGTTTTCCAAATTTGCTGGCATATTGAGTACAGCACTTTCACAGCATCATCTTTCAGGATTTGAAATACCTCCACTGGAATTCCATCACCTCCACTAGCTTTGTTCATAGTGATGCTCTCTAAGGCCCACTTGACTTCACATTCCAAGAAGTCTGGTTCCAGGTGAGTGATCACACCATCGTGATTATCTTCGTCGTGAAGATCTTTTTTGTAAAGTTCTTCAGTGTATAATTGCCACCTCTTCTTAATATCTTCTGCTTCTCTTAGGTACATACCATTTCTGTTCTTTATCGAGCCCATCTTTGCATGAAATGTTCCCTTGATATCTCTCATTTTCTTGAAAAGATCTCTTGTTTTTCCTATTCTGTTGTTTTCCTCTATTTCTTTGCATTCATCGCTGAGGAAGGCTTTCCTATCTCTCCTAGCGATTCTTTGGAAATGTGCATTCAGATGCTTATATCTTTCCTTTCCTCCTTTACTTTTCGCTTCTCTTCTTTTCACAGCTATTTGTAAGGCCTCCTCAGACAGCCATTTTTCTTTTTTGCATTTCTTTTCCATGGGGATGGTCTGGGTCCCTGTCTCCTGTACAATGTCATGAACCTCTGTCCAGAGTTCATCAGGCACTAGATCTAGACCCTTAAATCTATTTCTTACTTCCACTGTATAATCATGAGGGATTTGATTTAGGTCATATCTGAATGGTCTAGTGGTTTTCCCTACTTTCTTCAATTTCAGTCTGAATTGGGCAATAAGGTGTTCATGATCTGAGCCACAATCACCTCCTGGTCTTGTTTTTGCTAACTGTATAGAGCTTCTCCATCTTTGACTGCAAAGAATATAATCAATCTGATTTCGGTGTTGACCATCTGGTGATGTCCATGTGTAGAGTCTTCTCTTGTGTTTTTGGAAAAGGGTGTTTGCTATGACCAGTGCGTTCTCTTGGCAAAACTCTATTAGCCTTTATCCTGCTTCATTTCGTGTTCCAAGACCAAATTTGCCTGTTACTCCAAGTGTTTCTTTACTTCCTACTTTTGCATTCCAGTCCCCTATAATGAAAAGGACATCTTTTCTAGGTGTTAATTCTAAAAGGTCTTGTAGGTCTTCATAGAACTGTTCAACTTCGGCTTCTTCATCATTACTGGTTGGGGCATAGACTTGGATTACTGTAATATTGAATGGTTTGCTTTGGAAACGAACAGAAATCATTCTGTCATTTTTGAGATTGCATCCAAGTACTGCATTTCAGACTCTTTTGTTGACCATGATGGCTACTCCGTTTCTTCTAAGGGATTCCTGCCCACTGCTGCTGCTGCTGCTAAGTCACTTCAGTCGTGTATGACTCTGTGTGATCCCATAGACGGAAGCCCACCAGGCTCCCCCATCCCTGGGATTCTCCAGGCAAGAACACCGGAGTGGGTTGCCATCTTCTTCTCCAATGTGTGAAAGTAAAAAGTGAAAGTGAAGTCCCTCATTCGTGTCTGACCCTTAGCGACCCCACAGACTGCAGCCTACCAGGCTCCTCCATTCATGGGATTTTCTAGGAAATAGTACTGGAGTGGCTTGCCATTGCCCACAGTAGTAGATATAATGGTCATCTGAGTTAAATTCACCCATTCCAGTCCATTTTAGTTCACTGATTCCTAGAATGTCAATGTTCACTCTTGCCATCTCCTGTTTGACCACTTCTAATTTGCCTTGATTCCTGGACCTAACATTCCAGGTTCCTATACAATATTGCTCTTTACAGCATCGGACTTTGCTTCTATCACCCATCACATCCACAACTGGGTATTTGTTTCGCTTTGGCTCCATCCTTTCATTCTTTCTGGAGTTATTTCTCCACTGATCTCCAGTAGCATACTGGGCACCTACCGACCTGGGGAATTCCTCATTCAGTATCCTATCATTTTGCCTTTTGATACTGTTCATGGGGTTCTCAAGGCAATACTACATGATATCAGGCAAATTACTTCATCTCTCTGGTCCTCAGTTTCCTTAGCTTTAAAATACATCTGAAAGCATTCTGCTAAGATTCCAAGGAATCTAATGTTCTATTACTAGAATTTCTATGTTATTGTTTAGTCACTAAGTTGTGTCTGGCTCATTGCCACCTCATGGCCTGTAGCCCACCAGGCTCCTCTGTCCATTGGATTTCCCAGGCAAGATTACTGGAGTGGGTTGCCATTTCCTTCTCCAATTACTAAAATGCATATAGTCTTATTTCAGTTTGGTCAAATTCACATGTATATTTATGTTGAGATGAGTTGATAAGCATTTAGAAGGAGAGTGTCATTTGGTGGAACAAGCATTGGCTAAAAATCAAATAACCTGATTCTTTTAATAACTATCTCTACTGTCACTTCATGGCAAATAGATGGGGAAACAATGGAAACAGTACCTGACTTTATTTTCCTGGGTTCCAAAATCACTGCAGATGGTGATTAAAATTAAAAGATGCTTACCCCTCGGAAGGAAAGTTATGGCCAACCTAGACAGCATATTAAAAAGCAGATACATTACCTTGCCAACAAAGGTCCATCTAGTCAAGTTTATGGTTTTTCCCCTGGTCATGTATGGATGTGAGAGTTGGACTATAAAGAAAGCTGAGTGTTGAAAAATTGATGCTTTTGAACTGTGGTGTTGGAGAAGACTCTTGAGAGTCCCTTGGACTGCAAGGAGATCCAACCAGTCCATCCTAAAGGAGATCAGTCCTGGGTGTTCATTGGAAGGACTAATGTTGAAGCTGAAACTCCAATACGTTGGCCACCTGATGTTAAGACCTGACTCATTTGAAAAGACCCTTATGCTGGGAAAGATTTAGGGCAGGAGGAGAAGAGGACAACAGAAGATGAGATGGTTGGATGGAATCACCAACTCAATGGACACGAGTTTGAGCAAGTTTTGGGGAGTGTTTAACAGGAGGATTCCTACGTGCTGTTTCTCACAAGTCCTTTGTTTCTTTTCAAGCGGAGTGAGCAAGCTTCTCCCAGGAACTAGGGTCATTGTGTGAGACAGGCTTGGATCTCCTCTAGTAAACATTCTCTTTAAATACAAAACTGCTTAGTCTCGTTCCTCTTTCATGAGATATGGATTGTCTCCTGACCTTGTGTCCATTATTAACCCCTCGTTCCCTTGGTAACAGTTACTGTACGTTTGGTTTTCTGATCTTTATTATTGTTGAAAGAAATTTCTTGTACCACAGCCTTTATATACTCACAGATAAATCATTAATGTACCTTTGCTCCATCAGAGCTTGGGTCTCCGTGTCTTTCGTTCTTTTTCTCTCTCTCCTCGGCTGATTCCTTAGAGCATAGAGACCCGTCTTGCCCACTCTCCTGCCCGGGCTTCTAAGACTCTCTCGAGAAGGCACCCGGTGCCTTCACTCCCCCTCGAGAGGGCACCCGGTGCCTTCATGAGAGATACAAGTCCTGCGCCAAGGACTTTATTGGTTTTCTGCATGAACTAGGGGATATCAGCCTCTTTTTCTCTTTCACTTTCTTACCGTTGTCTCCAGACCACCAGGTCCTGATCCGTTAAAGGACCCCAACAAGTGGAGCCAAGAACACGGACACTGGTATAGGTGGCATTTCGGTCGGAGAAACATCAGGGCCTATTGAGGTCGGGGCCTATTGAGGTCAGTAAGTACTAAGACACGGGTTATATGGCTGGAAAGCCCCATAATTTTTCTACTTTACTTCACCATTTGTTTAAACCTCAGGGACTTTTGGTTTCACGCCAATTAATAGAGGCTTACTTTCAAGCAGTGATTACATGTAGTCCTTGGTTCCCTGATAAATGCAGTTTTGATTTAGAAATTTGCCACCAGGTCAAAGAAAGTGTTGAATGAGCCAACAAGCAAGGAAAAAATATTCCAATTGATTTCTGGCCATCTCAAGGTAAATTCTAGCCCTCAACTTTACAAATGGCCCAATTAGAACAACATAAAATATTTCCAAACTTTCCTACTAGCTCTGCCCTGGCTGCTCCAATTGCTCCTCCTCTGCCAGCAGGCATGAATCCAGAAGTCTCTCCTTTGTTAGAACTTAATGATTCTGATAACGACTCTTCTCAGGCGTTTTTTGACACCAAAACTGGCAATGCTTTTATGGATAATTATGATAAGTCCTTGACCAGTCTCATATTTGCAAAAAATAGCATTTATTTGTTCTCCTCAGCAACAGAGGCTCTTTGAATTACTGGCTTCGCAATCACAAGTTTCTGAAGCTAATGATTTTTCCGTCTTTCCAATTTTAAGAAATGCTGACACTCAAGGACACATAATACCTCAGTATGATGGTATTAATCTTTTTCACATGCAACAAATAAAAAAATCTATAACTATGTATGGCCCACATTCACCTTTTACTAGAGAGCTTCTAAATGTTGTGGCATCTTCTATTGGAAACTTTATTCCCTATGACTGGCAAACTTTAATAAAAGTTCTCCTAAACCTGGGAGAACATCTTCAATGGACAATGTGGTTTTATGATATAGCCAGAGATCATGCTAACAGAAATGCTCAATCTGGCACTCCCCAAAACCAAATTACTTATGAACTATTAACTGTCTCCAGACAATTTGATACCATAGAAGCTCAAATACAGTGTCCTCCCTTGTTGCATGAACAATTAAAAACAGTGGTCCTTGAAGTTTGGGATCAAATTACTTCTCAAGGAGAGCCTACAGGTAGTTACACTAAAATATTACAAGTACCTAATAAAAGTTATGCTGATTTTTTAACTAGATTAGAAACTGCTATTTACCATACTATAATCAAAGAAGAAACCAAAAAACAGCTAGAGAAATTACTTGCTTATGAGAATGCAAATCAGGAATGTTAAAGAGCTATCGCTCCAATTCATGAGACTGGGACTATTACTGATTATTTGAAGGCTTGTCACAATCTAAGATCAGAATCTCAAAAGATGCAAATGCTTGTTGAGACAATGGCTGCTACCTTTAGAAAGGAAAATGAAGGACGCTTTACATGTGGAGATAAAAACCATTTTAAAAGGGACTGCCCTCAGTTCACTTCAGTTCAGTTCAGTCGCTCAGTCGTGTCCGACTCTTTGCGACCCCGTGAGTCACAGCATGCCATGCCTCCCTGTCCATCTAATAAGGCTAATAAAAAAACCTCCAACAATTTGCCCTCAATGCCATAGAGGAATGCATTGGGCCAAAATTTGTAAATCTAAATTTGATATTGATTGAAAACCTATTCCAGGAAACTCCAAACAGGGAAACCCCCAGTTCCCCTACAACAAAAACTAGGTGTAAATTCTATCTTTTCCCTCAAACCCTCAATATCCGGCACGGCTGCCGTCAATATACCAGCCTTAAATGATTTTTTCCTTTACCCTTAATCAGTCCCTTCTAGAATACCTACCAGAATTTTAGACCCCTGCCCCCACAAACCTTCAGTTTTTTATTTGGCCAATCTAGTTTGGCTTTTAGAGGAATTACTGTTCACCCTGGAATAATTGATTCAAATTATAAAGGAGAGATTCAAATTATGATGTCATCTCAGATTCTATGGTAATTCAAAAAGGGGTACAAAATTGCTCAATTACTTCTTTTGCCTTACATTTCTATTAACTCCTCTAATAATGTACAGACAGACGGATTCGGCAGTACAGATCAGAAACAATCCTTATGGACATCATTGGTATCTGAATATGCCTGACCAAATATAAATATCAAAATAAATAATAAAAGATTTTCTAGTCTCCTCCACACTTGATCTAATATTACTATTATTCCCAAACACTTATGGCCCAAATCCTAGACTACACAAAATGTCTCTTGACAAATTGAAGGAATTTCTCAAACCAAAGTACAAGAAATTTATCAAAATGTTTAGTTCTACCCACATGAAAGACCAAAATGTCAGCCTACAGCATTAAGACCTTGTATGATAAAGGTACCCTTTAATTTAATAGAAAGAGTCTTACTTATGCAATGGCCAATTCAGATATACAATCCACATTTTTCCTAGGGGCCACTGATCAATTAATAAATAAAGCAATTATTAAAATAACTGAGAAATATGACGAGTCTATTTGGACAGAGCAATGGCCCCTTACAAAAGAAAAATTACAAGCTACTAAAGAACTTATAAACACACAGTCAGAACTAAAACATATTGAGGAATCTTGCTCTTCGTGGAACTCTCCTATTTTTATTATAAAAAAGAAATCTAACAAATGCTGCTTTTTAACAGACCTTAGAAAAGTTAATGCATCTATGAAACCTATGGGTGCATTACAACCAAGAATCCCATCACCTACTAATATTCCTCAAAATTGGCACATTATTATTACTGATTTACAACATTGCTTTTTAAATATACCTTTACACCCTTTAGACAGGGAGAAATTCACTTTCTCTTTCCCTTATTCTAGTCATATCTGGCCTCATAAAAGATTTCAATAGACTGTTACCTCAAAATATGCTTAACAATCC
Organism: Moschus berezovskii; assembly: GCF_049115385.1. Classification (NCBI taxonomy): domain Eukaryota; kingdom Metazoa; phylum Chordata; class Mammalia; order Artiodactyla; family Moschidae; genus Moschus; species Moschus berezovskii. The sequence continues at coordinate 83,343,835 of NC_142488.1, read as the reverse complement.
TAGTATTTGTCAAAATTTTATAGCCAAGGCTTTACTTCCTGTATGACAGCAATTCCCTCATGCATATATCATTAATAATATACTGTAACTACAATAAAGATAAATGATATTTTTGACACTGAATGGCCATAATATTCTTTAGACTCTAAAGAAAACTGATTAAAATAAAATCTTTTTTAAAAATTTCAAAACCGATTTGTCTGACACATGCAGTGAAGAAAAGGTTAACTTGTTAAAATACTTTTTTGAGTTCGAATTCTGCCTGGGAAACAAAAACAAGCCTCAGAAAAAGCCTAAAGTTAACTCTTATCATGCCATTGGGATAAACAGCCAACTCTATCTAGGACTCCAACCATAAACAAACTGGTGGAACTCAAAAATAAAACAAAAAGATATTTTGAATGTCAGACTGAAACCTATGACTATCTATCTAAAACTACCTATGTCTTAATATGTATCTTTGTTTTTGGATAATATAAAATAGTAACATACAAGACACTTCATAGTTTCTAAAGAAAAGTAAGATATATACTTTTAATAAAAAGATATAATAAATTGCAAATAAAATGACGAATAAAAAATATAAAAAAGGCTTATTACAAATAAAAGAAAATTTTATGACAAATGGATATAACTCATTACCCTGAACTTTCTTCCTCTTCCTTCCTACATGTCTCATTTGATGCAAATTCTTCTTTTATATGGGCCGCACCTCTCCAGAGTGAAACTACACAGCATGTTCAGTTCGGTTCATTTTGGTCGCTCAGTCATGTCCGACTCTTTGCAATCCCATGAATCACAGCAGGCCAGGTGTTCCTGTCCATCACCAACTACCGGAGTTCACTCAAATTCATGTCCATAGAGTCGGTGATGCCATCCAGCCACCTCATTCTCTGTCGTCGCCTTCTCCTCCTGCCCCCAATCCCTCCCAGCAGCAAACTCTTTTCCAGTGAGTCAACTCATCACATGAGGTGGCCAAAGTATTGGAGTTTCAGCTTCAACATCAGTCCTTCCAAAGAACACCCAGGATTGATCTCCTCTAGAATGGACTGGTTGGATCTCCTTGCAGTCCAAGGGACTCTCAAGAGTCTTCTCCAGCACCACAGTTCAAAAGCATCCATTCTTCGGCGATCAGCTTTCTTCACAGTCCAACTCTCACATCCATAAATAACCAAGGGAAAAACCATAGCCTTGACTAGACAGACCTTGGTTGGAAAATTAATGTCTCTGCTTCTTAATATGCTATCTATGTTGGTCATAACTTTCCTTCCAAAGAGTAAGCGTCTTTTAATTTCATGGCTGCAATCAGCATCTGCAGTGATTTTGGAGCCCCCCAAAATAGTCTGACACTGTTTCCACTGTTTCCCCATCTATTTCCCATGAAGTGATGGGACCAGATGCCATGATCTTTGTTTTCTGAAAGTTGAGTTTCAAGCCAACCTTTTCACTCTCCTCTTTCACTTTCATCAAGATGGCTTTGAGCTATTCCTCACTTTCTGCCATAAAGGTGGTGTCATCTGAATATCTGAGGTTATTGATATTTCTCCCAGCAATCTTGATTCCAGCTTGTGCTTCTTCCAGCCCAGCGTTCCTCATGATGTACTCTTCATATAAGTTAAATAAGCAGGGTGACAATATACAACCTTGACGTACTCCTTTTCCTATTTGGAACCAATCTATGGTTCCATATCCAGTTCTAACTGTTGCTTCCTGACCTGCATACAGGTTTCTCAAGAGGCAGGTCAGGTGGGCTAGTAATCCCATTTCTTTCAGAATTTTCCACAGTCTATTGTGATCCACACAGTCAAAGGATTTGGCATAGTCAATGAAGCAGAAATAGATGTTTTTCTGGTACTCTCTTGCTTTCTCCATGATCCAGAGGATGTTGGCAATTTGATCTCTGCTGCTTCTGCCTTTTCTAAAACCTGCTTGAACATCTGGAAGTTCACGATTCACATATTGCTTAAGCCTAGCTTGGAGAATTTTGAGCATGACTTTGCTAGCGTGTGGGATGAGTGCAATTGTGCGGTAGTTTGAGCATTCTTTGGCAGTGCCTTTCTTTGGGACTGGAATGAACTGACCTTTTCCAGTCCTGTGGCCACTGCTGAGTTTTCCAAATTTGCTGGCATATTGAGTGCAGCACTTTCACAGAATCATTTTTCAGGATTTGAAATAGCTCAATTGGAATTCCATCACCTCCACTAGCTTTGTTTCTGGTGATGCTCTCTAAGGCCCACTTGACTTCACATTCCAAGATGTCTAGTTCCAGGTGAGTGATCAAGCCACCGTGAGTATCTTCATTGTGAAGATCTTTTTTGTACAGTCCTTCTGTGTATTCTTGCCAACTCTTCTTAATATCTTCTGCTTCTGTTAGGTCCATACAATTTCTGTCCTTTATCGAGCCCTTCTTTGCATGAAATGTTCCCTTGATATCTCTAATTTTCTTGAAGAGATCTCTTGTTTTTCCTATTCTGTTGTTTTCCCCTCTTTGCATTGGTCGCTGAGGAAGGCTTTCTTATCTCCCCTTGCTCTTCTTTGGAACTCTGCATTCAGATGCTTATATTTTTCCTGTCCTCCTTTGCTTTTCGCTTCTTTTCCTTTCACAGCTATTTGTAAGGCCTCCTCAGACAGCCATTTTGCTTTTTTGCATTTCTCTTCCATGGGGATGGTCTGGGTCCCTGTCTCCTGTACAATGTCACGAAACTCCGTCCAGAGTTCATCAGGCACTCTATCTATCAGATCTAGACCCTTAAATACATTTCTTACTTTCACTGTATAATTATAAGGGATTTGATTTAGGTCATATCTGAATGGTCTAACGGTTTTCCCTACTTTCTTCAATTTAAGTCTGAATTTCTCAATAAGCAGTTCATGATCTGAGCCACAGTCAGCTCCTGGTCTTGTTTTTGCTAACTGTATAGAGCTTCTCCATCTTTGGCTGCAAAGAATATAATCAATCTGATTTTGGTGTTGACCATCTAGTGATGTCCATATGTAGAGTCTTCTCTTGTGTTGTTGGAAGAGGGTGTTTGCTATGACCAGTGCGTTCTCTTGGCAAAACACTATTAGCCTTTTCCCTGCTTCATTTCGTGCTCCAAGGCCAAATTTGCCCGTTACTCCAGGGTTTTCTTGACTTCTTACTTTTGCATTCCAGTCCCCTATAATGAAAAGGACATCTTTTTTGGGTGTTAGTTCTAAAAGGTCTTGTAGGTCTTCATAGAACCTTTCAACTTCAGCTTCTTCAGCATTGCTGGTTGGGGCATGGACTTGGATTACTCTAATATTGAATGGTTTGCCTTGGAAATGAATAGAAATCGTTCTGTCGTTTTTAAGATTGCATCCAAGTACTGCATTTCGGACTCTTTTGTTGACCATGATGACTACTCCATTTCTTCTAAGGGATCCCTGCCCACAGTAGTAGATATAATGGTCATTTGAGTTAAATTCACCCATTCCAGTCCATTTTAATTCACTGATTCCTAGAATATCGACATTTACTCTTGCCATCTCCTGTTTGACCACTTCTAATTTGCCTTGATTCCTGGACCTAACATTCCATGTTCCTATGCAATATTGCTCTTTACAGCATCGGACCTTGCTTCTATCACCAGTCACGTCCACAACTGGGTATTTGTTTCGCTTTGACTCCATCCCTTCATTCGTTCTGGAGTTATTTCTCCACTGATCTCCAGTAGCATACTGGGCAACTATACAACCTTGACGTACTTCTTTTGCTATTTGGAACCAGTCTGTTGTTCTATGCACAGTTCTAACTGTTTCTTCCTTACCTGCATGCAGGTTCCTCAAGAGGAAGTTCAGGTGGCCTGGTATTCCCATCTCTTTCAGAATTTTCCACAGTTTTTGTGATCCACACAGTCAAAGGCTTTGGCATAGTCAATGAATCAGAAATAGATGTTTTTTCTCGAACTCTCTTGCTTTCTCCATGATCCTGCGGATGTTGGTAATTTGATCTCTGCTGCCTCTGCCTTTTCTAAAACCTGCTTGAACACCTGGGAGTTCACGGTTCACATATTGTTGAAGCCTGACTTGGAGAATTTTGAGCATGACTTTACTAGTGTGTGAGATGAGTGCAATTGTGTGGTAGTTTGAGCATTCTTTGGCATTGCCTTTCTTGGGATTGGAATGAAGACTGACCTTTTCTAGTCCTGTGGCCACTGATGAGTTTTCTAAATTTGCTGGCATATTGAGTGCAGCACTTTCACAGCATCATCTTTCAAGATTTGAAATAGCTCAACTGGAATTCCATCACCTCCACTAGCTTTGTTCGTAGTGATGCCTTCTAAGGCCCACTTGACTTCACATTCCAAGATGTCTGGCTCTAGGTCAGTGATCATGTTATTGTGATTATCTTGTTCGTGAAGGACAAGGTCAAATATATTTGGATATGAGCAACATTTCATTTATTAAGTTGCTCTGCGTCATCTTTTCAATAATTTCACTTAGGAAAAAAAAAAAATGTTTGAATGTTTACTCCTCATCCTTTGCCCCAAATAACACAAACCACTTAAAGCACAATCAGATCCCATTTCTTTTTATATCAGGAAAAATGTATATACTGTATAAAGAGAACATCAACCCATTAATTGAAAACCACAGCCAAATACTAGTCCCAAGCAGATTTCTAGATAATTTTTTTTCTCTCTTTTGGACTGAAATATTTTTAGGAATATTTTCATCATAATCACTTTCCTTTCTTTCTATTGTTAATATAGCTTTATTTGTTAAACTTACCACAAGGAGATATTTTGATAAAAGCAAAAAACATTTTAAAACATTAAAAGACATCCTCCTTCCTTTGCCCATTTTATATCTAGACCGGTTAACTAATCAATAGAAATCGAAGAATCTAATCTCACAGGGAAAGGCATATACTTCTATTTCTCCAGATGGATCCAACGAACTCATATGACTTCCTCTTCAGAAGATTCAACCTACGGGGGCCCCCAGCGTTCAGACTAAAGACGATACAACAAAAACCTCAGGAGGAAAGAATTCCAATACAAGCCATGGCGACTTTAAAAATGTCCAAGAAACACCGCACTTGACATCATCATCCTTATGATCTCCCTACTTGGGGACAGAGAAATACCCTTATTAATGAAATTGAAAATCTGATTTCTCAACAAGGAATGCCTCGGAATCCTGAAAATACTTTTCTTCGCTCTGCTTGCTTTGCTTGCTTTTGCTTCCCTTGCTCAGGCTTACTTGATTGATCACACTTATTGGGCTTATATACCTAACCCCCCTTTTTTTATTATAGGTTATAGAATGGACAGATATACGACCAAACATATCCACTAATGACTCAACACATATGCTCCCTCCTTGGAGCTTGGAGGGGCCCTCTCATTCTGAAAAAGAAAGAAAACTAATTAACATTTCTTTAGGCTTTGAAATCCTTTCCTTATGCATGGGCCCAAAAAAATTAAATATTAATGTTAATCAACAAACATGGGCTTTCATCCTGCCTTCAAAAAGGAACTTCCACATGCTGCTTGGATTATTTACTGCCCTTTCTTTGTCCATGAACCATGTTTATACTACTAAAATTTTAGGGAAAGAGTTTAGGAAATAACAAAGAACACTATGCAAAAGATTTACTAATAAGAACTTTAAATATATTCCTGTTCATTGGGACAAGTATCAGGCTAAATCAGGAAAATTAATATTTGTGGCTAATCATACAGTTTTCGACTGGGGACCCAGTGGTATGTGCTTATCTAACTGCTCAGATGATATTAATAGGACAATGTGTGATTATATTACTCAAGTCACACGGAAAGTTACTAATACTACAGTGGAGCATTACCATGTCAGAGGATTCCTTGGATGGCTTGATGGTGGAATCGCCCCCCTCGTCCTCGAATCATTCTTGATAAACAGATTGGGCCTGAGCAATGGGACATCTGGAAACTTGTTGCAAGCACCGAGGAACTTGGGACTTAGACTGGACATTTCACAGGGACTAATCATAGCCATAGCAGTTATTTCTTTCCCTAAAATCATTCATATTTTATACAAGGTTATGTTCCACTTCCTTTTGTTATAGCTATAGGAAATTTACAATTCAATAAGACTTTATGTTCTGTAACTTACATAAAGTGTAAATTATATACTTGTCTTAACTCCTCTATTTCCTTGAGAAATGACAACCTGTTTATTCTTCGATCTCGACATAATCTATGGTTACCAATAAATCTCCAGCGGCCCTGGGAAGAAGGTCCCATGGCTGGACTTGCTTCCCAGTTACTTACTAAGTTGCTCCGATGATCTAAACGATTCACTGGATGGCTGATATTTGGCATTTTGAGATTAATAGCTATTTGCACCACATGTTGCTTTGCAAACCTCAATTCAGACACATAATTTTATTCAAAATTATACTAAAGATGCCCATACTATGTGGGCCATTCAGGCTCAGATAGATGAAGATATTCAAGAAGAAATACAGGAACTAAAAACAGCCATCAAATGGGTTGGAGATCAATTAACAGTTGTGCAAAAACAAGTGATGCTAAAATGTGATTGGAATTCTACTCAATTTTGTGTTACTCCTTTTCACTTCAAAAATAATGCCCACAAATGGGAACAAATCAAATTTCATTTGCAAAACATACATGATAATTCTTCTCTGAATGTACAATTATTACAAAAAGAAATTTTTGAAACCTTTTCTAATAATCTGCCCTCTTCCACTAATTTGAAAACTTTAGCTGAACAACTAACTGAACAATTTTCGGGTTGGACCCACACGGATGGTTTCAAAGCATTATCCACAGAATCGGGTCTGGAACTGTAATTTTAATGACTGTCTTGACAATTATAGTTGTCATCTACCGTTGCCTTCTTACAAATATCGTTAAAACTAAACAAACTCTTATGGTCAAAACTATTTTTACAAATATTATAAATAAATAAGTGGGAATTGTCGGGCAGTGTTTAACAGTAGGATTCCTACATGCTGTTTCTCACAAGTCCTTTGTTTCTTTTCAAGCGGAGTGAGTAAGCTGCTCCCAGGAACTGGGGTCATTGTGTGAGACAGGCTTGGATCTCCTCCAGTAAACATTCTTTTTATAACAAAACTGTTTAGTCTCGATCCTCTTTCTTGAGATATGGATTGTCTCCTGACCTTGTGACCATTATTAACCCCTCATTCCCTTGGTAATGGTTACTGTACTTTTGGTTTTCTGATCTTTATCATTGTTAAAGAAATTTCTTGTACCACAGCCTTTATATACTCACAGAGAAATCATAAAGTACCTTTGCTCCATCAGAGCTTGGGTCTCCGTGTCTTCCTTTCTTTCTCTCTCTCTCCTCGGCTGATTCCTTAGAGCGTAGAGACCCGTCTTGCCCACTCTCCTGCCCGGGCTTCTAAGACTTTCTCGAGAAGGCACCCTGTGCCTTCACTCCCCCTCGAGAGGGCACCTGGTGCCTTCGTTGGAGACGCAAGTCCTGTGCCAAGGACTTTATTGGTTTTCTGAGTAAACTAGGGAATATCCTCCTCTTTTTCTCTTTCACTTTCTTATCGTTGTCTCCGGACCACCAGGTCCTGGTCCATTAAAGAACACCAACAAGCAAGCTTCAGGAGTTGGTGATGGACAGGGATGCCTGGTGTGCTGCGGTTCATGGGTTTGCAAAGAGTCAGACACGACTGAGCGACTGAACTGACTGACTGACTGACTGTTTAAATAAGTTCTTTCCCTTGTCTGGACATGAATATCCCTGTTCCACAAAATGAAAATGGAGAACTAGAACATCTTCAAATTCATTCTTTGTTCTTACTGTGGGATGACAGCTGATTGTTTAATTAACATCTTTCTTTAACCACATAGTACAAAGCACTTTACATATATTATTTCACATTTTAAGGGCTGAAATTAACTGTTAAGTGTATTATTTATCATATATGTATATAATTATGTGCAAATGATAATCATACAACTTATTTGTACTGAGTTGATACATTTGTGTACCAAAAATCTATATATTTTTGTTTGTTTTAAGATTTGTTTTACGTTAGAGTATAGTTGGTTGACAATGTTGTGTTAGTTTCAGGTGTAGAGCAAAGTGATTCAGCTATAGATATACTTAAATCTGTTCTCTTTCAAATGCTTTTCCTACTTAGTTTATTACAGAATATTTAGCCTAGTCCCCTGTGCTATACAATAGGTCTTTTTGGTTATCTATTTTAAATATAGCATCATGTACTGTCAATCCCAGACTCCCAATCTATTCTTCCCCGCTATTCTTCCTCTATGATAACTATAAATTTGTTCTCTAATTCTCTAAGTCTGCTTCTGTATTGTATACAAGTTCATTTATATAATTTTTTAAGATTCTGCATATGAGATATTATATGCTATTTGTCTTTCTCTGTCTGACTTACTTCACTTAGTATGATAATCTCCAGATCCACCTATGTTGCTACAAATGGCATTATTTCATTCCTTTTAAAAACTGAGTAATATTTCATTGTATAAAATATATGTACACCTCTTCTTTGTTCATTCATATGCTGATGGACATTTTGGATGTTTCCATATCTTGGCTACTGTAAATATCACTGCAATGAACATTGAGATGCATGTATCTTTTCAATATTTGCCCAGGAATGGAATTGCTGTATCATACGGTAGCTCTATTTTTAGCTTCTTAAGAAACCTCCATACTGTTCTCCAAGATAGCTGTTTCAATTTACATTCCCACTAACAGTGTAGGAGGGTTCCTTTTTCTTCAGACCCTCTCCAGGGTTTATGCCTTATAGAATTTTTGATAGTGGTCATTCTGACTGGTGTGATACAGTTTTGATTTCTCTAATAATTAGCAAAGTGGAACATCTTTTCATGAGCTTCTTGGCCATCTGTATGTCTTCTTTGAAAATTTGTCTATTTATGTGTTCTGCTCATTTTTTGACTAGGTGGTTGCTGTTGTTGTTGTTTTTTCAGTATATTGAACCACATCAGCTTTGTGAAGTTTGGAATCTAATACCTTGTAGGTTGCAAATATTTTCTCCTATTTTGTGGGTTGTCTTTTCATTTTTTCATGGTTTTCTTTGTTGTGCAAAAGCTTTCGAGTTTAATGTCCCATTTGCTTTTTCAAATTATTTTGATTACAACATTGTGTTAGCTCTATCATAGAGCAATATGAATCAGTCATATATATATATATATATATACACTCATATATGAGATGAGTGAGATGAGTGCAATTGTGCGGTAGTTTGAGCATTCTTTGGCATTGCCTTTCTTTGGATATATATATATATATCCTTTCCCTTTGGATATATATATCCTTTCCCTCTTGAGCCTCCCTCACCCCTCCAACCCACCCCTTTAGGTGGTCAGAGAGGCCCAGGCTAGGATCCCAGTGTTATATAGCAGCTTCCCACTAGTTATCTATTTTACTTGATAGTGTATATATGTCAAAGCTACTTTCTTAATTTGTCCCACCCTCTCCTTCTCCTGCTGTGTCCACAAGTTCTGTTCTCTACATCTGTGTCTCCATACCTTGCCTGCTAAAGGGTTTATCAGTACTAATTTTCTAGATTGCACATATATGCATTCAGTTCAGTACAATTCAGTTAAGTCGCTCAGTCGTGTCCGACTCTCCGCAACCCCATGAATCACAGCACGCCAGGCCTCCCTGTCCATCACCAACTCCCGGAGTTCACTCAAACTCATGTCCACAGAGTCGGTGATGCAATCCAGCCATCTCATTCTCCGTCGTCCCCTTCTCCTCCCGCCCCCAACCTTTCCCAGAATCAGAGTCTTTTCCAGTGAGTCAACTCGTTGCGTGAGGTGGCCAAAGTATTGCAGTTTCAGCTTTAGCATCAGTCCCTCCAATGAACACCCAGGATTGATCTCCTTTAGAATGGACTGGTTGGATCTCCTTGCACTATAAGGGACTCTCAAGAGTCTTCTCCAACACCACAGTTCAAAAGCATCAATTCTTCAGCATTCAGCTTGCTTCACAGTCCAACTCTCACATCCATACATGACCACGAGAAAAACCATTGCCTTGACTAGACGGACCTTGGTTGGCAAAGTAATGTCTCTGCTTCTTAATATAATATCAAGGTTGGTCATAACTTGCCTTCCAAGGAGCAAGGGTCTTTTAATTTCATGGCTGCAATCAGCATCCGCAGTGATTTTGGAGCCCCCAAAAATAAAGTCTGACACTGTTTTCACTGTTTTTCCATCCATTTCCCATGAAGTGATAGGACCAGATGCCGTGATCTTTGTTTTCTGAATGTTGAGCTTCAAGCCAACCTTTTCACTCTCCTCTTTCACTTTCATCAAGAGGCTTTTGAGTTCCTCTTCACTTTCTGCCATAAGGGTAGTGTCACCTGCATATCTGAGGTTATTGATATTTCTCCCAGCAATCTTGATTCCAGCTTGTGCTTCTTCCAGCCAAGCGTTCCTCATGATGTACTCTGCATATAAGTTAAATAAGCAAGGTGACAATATACAACCTTGATGTACACCTTTTCCTATTTGGAACCAGTCTGTTGTTCCATGTCCAGTTCTAACAGTTGCTTCCTGACCTGCATACAGGTTTCTCAAGAGGCAGCTCAGGTGGTCTGGGATTCCCATCTCTTTCAGAATGTTCCACAGTTTATTGTGATCCACACAGTCAAAGGCTTTGGCATAGTGAATGAAGCAGAAATAGATGTTTTTCTGGAACTCTCTTGCTTTCTCCATGATCCAGCGGATGTTGGCAATTTGATCTCTGGTGCCTCTGCCTTTTCTAAAACCTGCTTGAACATCTGGGAGTTTACGGTTTACATACTGCTGAAGCCTGGCTTGAAGAATTTTGAGCATGACCTTACTAGCGTGTGAGATGAGTGCAATTGTGCGGTAGTTTGAGCATTCTTTGGCATTGCCTTTCTTTGGGATTGGAATGAAGACTGACCTCTTCCAGTCCTGTGGCCACTGCCGAGTTTTCCAAATCTGCTGGCATATTGAGTGCAGCACTTTCACAGCATCATCTTTCAAGACTTGAAATAACTCAACTGGAATTCCATCACATCCAATAGCTTTGCTAGTAGTGATGCTTTCTAAGGCCCACTTGACTTCACATTCCAAGATGTCTGGCTCTAGGTCAGTGATCACGTTATCGTGACTATCTTGGTCGGGAAGATCTTTTTTGTACAGTTCTTCTGTGTATTCCTGCCACCTCTTCTTAATATCTTCTGCTTCTGTTAGGTCCATACCATTTCTCTCCTTTATCGAGCCCATCTTTGCATGAAATGTTCCCTTGGAATCTCTAATTTTCTTGAAGAGGTCTCTTGTTTTTCCTATTCTGTTGTTTTCCTCTATTTCTTTGCATTGATCACTGAGGAAGTCTTTCTTATCTCTCCTTGCTATTCTCTGGAACTCTGCATTCAGATGCTTATATATTTCCCTTTCTCCTCTGCTTTTCGCCTCTCTTCTTTTCACAGCTATTTGTAAGTCCTCCTCAGACAGCCATTTCGCTCTTTTGCATTTCTTTTCCATGGGGATGGTCTTGGTCCCTGTCTCCTGTACAATGTCACGAACCTCCGTCCAGAGTTCATCAGGCATTCTATCAATCAGATCTAGTCCTTTAAATCTATTTCTCACTTCCACTGTATAATCATAAGGGATTTGATTGAGGTCATATCTGAATGGTCTAGTGGTTTTCCCAGTTTCTTCAATTTAAGTCTGAATCTGGCAATAAGGATTTCATGATCTGAGCCACAGTCAGTTCCCGGTCTTGTTTTCGCTAACTGTATACAGCTTCTCCATCTTTGGTTGCAAAGAATATAATCAATCTGATTTCGGTGTTGACCATCTGGTGATGTCCATGTGTAGAGTCTTCTCTTGTGTTGTTGGAAGAGGGTGTTTGCTATGACCAGTGCATTCTCTTGATAAAACTCTATTAGCCTTTGCCCTGCTTCATTCCGTGCTCCAAGGCCAAATTTGCCTGTTACTCCAGGTATTTCTTGACTTCCTACTTTTGCATTCCAGTCCCCTATAATGATAAGGACATCTTTTTTGGGTGTTAGTTCTAAAAGGTCTTGTAGGTCTTCATAGAACCGATTAACTTCAGCTTCTTCAGCATTACTGGTTGGGGCATAGGCCTGGATTACTGTAATATTGAATGGTTTGCCTTGGAAACAAACAGCAATCATTCTGTCATTTTTAAGATTGCATCCAAGTACTGCATTTCGGACTCTTTTTTGACCATGATGGCTACTCCATTTCTTCTAAGGGATTCCTGCCCACAGTAGTAGATATAATGGTCTTCCGAGTTCAATTCACCCATTCCAGTCCATTTTAATTCACTGATTCCTAGAATGTCTATGTTCACTCTTGCCATCTCCTGTTTGACCACTTCCAATTTGCCTTGATTCATGGACCTAACATTCCAGGTTCCTATGCAATATTGCTCTTTACAGCACCGGACCTTGCTTCTATCACTGGTCACATCCACAACTGCGTATTGGTTTTGCTTTTGCTCCATCCCTTTATTCCTTCTATAGTTATTTCTCCACTTAGCTCCAGTAGCATACTGGGCACCTACCGACCTGGGGAATTCCTCATTCAGTATCCTATCATTTTGCCCTCTGTTAGTGTTCATGGGGTTCTCAAGGCGTGTATACTGAAGTGGTTTGCCATTCCCTTCTCCGGTGGACCACATTCGGCTGTGGTCCATGTGATCAAATCAGCTAGTTTCCTGTGATTATGATTTCAGTTTGTCTGCCCTCTGATGCCCCCTAGCAATACCTGCCGTCTTATTTGGGTTTCTCTTACCTTGGTCGTGGAAAATCTCTTCACAGCCACTCCAGCAAAGTTCAGCCGCTGTACCTTACCTTGGACGAGGGGTATCTCCTCAAGGCCGCCCCTCCTGACCTTGAACGCGGAGTAGCTCCTCTCAGCCCTCCTGCGCCCGCGCAGCCACTGCCTGTTGGACGTGGGGTATCTCCTCAAGGCCGCCCCTCCTGACCTTGAACGCGGAGTAGCTCCTCTCGGCCCTCCTGCGCCCTCGCAGGCACCTCCTGTTGGACGTGGGGTAGCTCCTCTCAGCCACCGGCCCAGGCCTCAGGCGTGGGGTAGCTCCTCACGGCCGCACCTCTTTGCGTGGTTCGTTGTGCCGGGGCCGGCGTCTCTTGCGTCGCATCTGCGCCACCAGTGCCGGCGTCTCTCGCGTAGCGTCTGTGCCACCGGGACCGGTGTCTCTCGCGTCGCGTCTGGATGTGCCTGGTTTTTCTCACCTGCGAGACATCAGAATCTTGACTCATGAAGTCTGATATGAGCCTCTTGTCTAAGTACCTCACTCTCCACCTGAGGACCACCATTAATATATGATAATTGTTTTCCTCTTTCTGACTTAACTTCACTCTGTATAACAGGCTCTGGGTTTATCCACCTCAGTACAACTAACTCAAATATGTTCCTTTTATGGCTAAATAATATTGCACTGTATATATGTACCACAGCTTCTTTATCCATTCATCTCTCAATGGACATCTAGGTTGCTTCCATGTTCTGACTATTGTAAATAGTGCTACAATGTACACTGGGGTAAATGTGTCTTCAAATTGTGGTTTATGTCAGAGTATATAGCCTGACTACCGCACAATTGAACTCATCTCACACTCTAGTAAAATGATGCTCAAAATTCTCCAAACCAGGCTTCAGCAATATGTGAACCGTGAACTCCCAGATGTTCAAGCAATTTTAGAAAAGGCAGAGGCAGCAGAGATCAAATTGCCAACATCTGCTGGATCATGGAGAAAGCAAGAGAGTTCCAGAAAAACATCTATTTCTGCTTCATTGACTATGCCAAAGCCTTTGACTGTGTGGATCACAATAAACTGGAAAATTTTGAAAGAGATGGGAATACCAGACAACCTGACCTGCCTCTTGAGGAACCTGTATGCAGGTCAGGAATCAACAGTCAGAATTGTACATGGAACAACAGACTGGTTCCAAATAGGAAAAGGAGTACGTCAAGGCTGTATATTGTCACCTTGCTTATTTAACTTATACGCAGAGTACATCATGAGGAAGGCTGGGCTGGAAGAAGCACAAGCTGGAATCAGGATTGCTGGGAGAAATATCAATAACCTTAGATATGCAGATGACACCACCCTTATGGCAGAAAGTGAAGATGAACTCAAAAGCCTCTTAATGAAAGTGAAAGAGGAGAGTGAAAAGGTTGGCCTGAAGCTCAACATTCAGAAAACAAAGATCATGGCATCTGGTCCCATCACTTCATGGGAAATAGATGGAAAAACAGTGGAAACAGTGTCAGACTTTATTTTTTGGGGCTCCAAAATCACTGCAGATGCTGATTGCAGCCATGATATTAAAAGACGGTTACTCCTTGAAAGGAAAGTTATGACAAACCTAGACAGCATATTAAAAAGCAGAGACATTACTTTGTCAAACAAGGTCCGTCTAGTCAAGGCTATGGTTTTTCCCGTGGTCATGTATGGATGTGTGAGTTGGACTGTGAAGAAAGCTGATTGCCAAAGTATTGATGCTTTTGAACTGTGGTGTTGGAGAAGACTCTTGAGAGTCATTTGGAGTGCAAGGAGATTCAACCAGTCCATTCTAAGGGAGATCCGTCCTTGGTGTTCATTGGAAGGACTGATGCTAAAGCTGAAACTGCAGTACTTTGGCCACCTCATGCTATGAGTTGACTCACTGGAAAATACTCTGATGCTGGGAAATGTTGGGGGCGGGAGGAGAAGGGGACGACAGAGAATGAGGTGGCTGGATGGCATCACCGACTCAATGGACATGAGTTTGAGTGAACTCCGGGAATTGGTGGTGGACAGGGAGGCCTGGCGTGCTGTGATTCATGGGATCGCGGAGAGTAGGCCACGACTGAGTGACTGAACTGAGCTGAACTGAACTGATATACCCTGAGTGGGATTTTTGGGTCATATGCTACATTTATTCTTAGTTTTTTAAAGAATCTCCATACTGTTCTCCATAGTGGTTGTATCAATTTACATTCCCACCAACAGCACAGGTGGGTTCCCTTTTCTCCACATTTTCTCCAGAATTTATTCTGTGAAGTTTTTTTGATGATGGCTATTTTGATTAAGTTTGAGTAAACTCCGTGAGTTGGTGATGGACAGGGAGGACTGGAGTGCTGTGATTCATGGGGTCACAAATTGTCGGACACGACTGAGCGACTGAACTGAACTGAACTGATGCTGATTGTTGTGAGTTGATATTTCATACCAGTTTTGATTTGCATTTATCTAATAATGAGTGATCAGAGACGGCAATGGCAAGCCACTCCGGTATTCTCGCCTGGAGAATCCCATGGACGGAGGAGCCTGGTAGGCTGCAGTCCATGGGGTCGCTACAAGTCAGACATGACTGAGCGACTTCACTTTCACTTTTCACTTTCACACATTGGAGAAGGAAATGGCAACACTCTCCAGTGTTCTTGCGTGGAGAATCCCAGGGACGGGGTAGCCTGGTGGGCTGCCGTCTATGGGGTCGCACAGAGTCGGACACGACTGAAGTGTCTTAGCAGCAGCAGCAGCAATAATGAGTGATGCTGAACATCTTTTTCATGTGTTTATTGGCCATCTGTTTGTCTTCTTTGGAGAAATGTCTGTTTAGGTCTTCTTCTCAGTTTTTGATTGGGTTGTTTGTTTTTTGTGATATTGAGTTGTATGAACTGCTTATGTATTTTGGAAATTAATCGTTTGTTAGTTACTTCTTTTGAAATTCTTTTGTCCCATATTGAAGGTCATTTTTAATCTTGTTCATTATTTCTTTTGCCATGAAAAATATTTTAAGCTTAATTAGATCTCATTTGTTTTTGTGTTTATTTTCATCTCTAGGAGAAGACATGGAAAAGATGTTGCTGAAATTTATGTCAATGAGCATTCGGTCCATGTTCTCCTCTAAGAGTTTTATAGCATTTGGTCTCATATTTAGGCCTTTAATCTATTTTGAGTTTACTTTTGTGTATGATATTAAAGAATGTTCTAATCTCATATTTTACATGTAGCAGTCCAGTTTTCACAACAATATTTATTGAAGAGACTGCCTTTCCTCAATTGTATAGTCTTGCTTCTTGACATAGATTAATTGACCGTAGATATATGGGTTTATATCTGGGGTTTCTACCCTGTTCCATTCATTTATATTTCTTTTTTTTATGCTAGTACAATAGTGTTGTAATGACTGTAACTTTGTAGTATAGTCTGAAATCAGGGAGCCTGATTCCTCCAGCTCTGTTTTTCTTTCTCAAAAATGTGTTGACTATTCTGGGTCTCCATACAAGTTTTAGGATTCTTTTTTGGTTTTGTTTTAGTTCTGTGAAAAATGCCATTGGTAATGCAATAAGAATTGCATTTAACCTGTAGATTGCATTGAATAGTATAATCAGAAACTCTCAAGATAGCAGAGTAGGGCATCACACCTTCTTACAAAAACACCAAGATCACAACTAAGTGCCGAAAAATCATTGACAAAAAACTGAAAACTACCAAAAAAGATACCCTACACCCAAAGGCAAAGGAGAAGACATATGTTAGTAAGATAAATGCAATCATGATAAAATCAAATCTGATGCCCACCATTTGAGTGACCTACAAACTGAAAAATAATTTTATCACAGAAGTTTTACCACAGGAATGAAAGTCCTGAGTCCCATGTCAGGCTTCCCAGCCTGGGGGTCTGACAACAGGAAAAGGAGTCCCCAGAGAATCTGATTTTGAAGGCTAGGTGGCTTTGTTCCCAGGAACTCCTCAGTACTGGGGTAAACAGAAACTACACTCTTGGAGACAGCACACAAAGTCGTATGTGCAACAGGACCCAGGGAAAAATACAGTGAACCCATAAGAGACTGGACCAGACCCACCTACTTGTATTGAAGGGTCTCTCACAGAGGTGGGTTGCAGCTGTGACTCACTGCAGTGACAAAGATA
Organism: Moschus berezovskii; assembly: GCF_049115385.1. Lineage (NCBI taxonomy): Eukaryota > Metazoa > Chordata > Mammalia > Artiodactyla > Moschidae > Moschus > Moschus berezovskii. The sequence goes on along the minus strand of NC_142488.1, from coordinate 83,326,890 downwards.
GTGGTAGCAGTGGTTCTGGGAAGTACTCAGTGGCATGAGCCATTCTGGAGGCTGCCATTTTCTCCCCAAGACCTATCCCCACCCAAAAGCCTATACAATCCAGTGCTGAATGCTTCAGATCAAACAGCAAAAGAAGATGCTGCTTAAAATCTCCCTGAGCATGCCCCTGCCCACCAGAGTGACAGGACCATTTCCACACACCAGTGGATATTAATCGATCCTTCTCACCAGGAAGCCTGCAAATGCCACTAAGACAGCCTCAAACACCAAAGGGCAGACAGCAGAAGTAAGAAGAAATACAATCCTGCAGCCTACAGAATGGAAATTGCAGTCACAGAAAGTTTGACAAAATGAAACACAGGAATATGCCCCAGATGAAGGATCAAGATAAAACCACAAAAGAACAACAAAGTGAAGTGAAAATAGGCAATCTACTGGAAGATTGCAGGATAATTATAGTAAAGATGATCCAAGATCTCAAAAAAGTTAATGGTGGCACAGATTAAGAAGATACACGAGATGTTTATCAAAGACCTAGAAGAACTAAATAACAAGCAGAGGTGAACAATAGAATAACTGAAATAAAAAATATGCTAGAAGGAATTAACAGCAGAACAACTAAAGCAGAAGTGAGCTGGAAGACAGAATAGTGGAAATTGCCATGGGACAGATAAAAAGATAAAAAGAATGAAAATAAATGAAGCCAGTGTAAGAGACCTCTCTGACAAACTTTTTATTAAAGACTATTATTGACGTTGCCCCCAAAAAACATTGAGATGCCCTAGATTTTGTTTATTCTAATGTACTCATCCTAAAGAGAATCAGTCCTGAATATTCATTGGAAGGACTGATGCTGAATCTGAAACTCCAACACTTTGGCCACCTGATGCAAAGAACTGACTCATTTGAAAAGACCCTGATGCTGGGAAAGATTGAGAGTCAGAGAAGGGGACTACAGAGGATGAGATGGTTGGATGGCATCACCGACTAAATGGACATGAATTTGAATAAACTCCGAGAGTTGGTGACAGACAGGGAGGCCTGGCATGCTGCAGTCCATGGAGTCGTAAAGAGCTGGACTTGACTGAGCAACTGAACTGAACTGAATGTACTCATTTGAAAAAATATACCAAAAATGATGTTGGCTCAGATTACAAAGTTTAGGAAGTTATTTGACAAAATTCTCCCTCTTAAACTATAAACATTAAACAGTGGGCAGATTGAGTATCCTGTTAGGGGAGTGGTGACTTATGCCAACAATTTGCAAACCTAAGTTTCTCTCATGGCTTTTTGCCAAGTTGATTTACTTTCAGAAAGTTTTAACAGAGAAAACCCTGGGAATGGAATATTGACATATAATAATTATACTAATACCTAATCAAGTTTAAGTGTGCTCAGGATATTTCTTTAAATATCTAACTTCTCTCAATTCATGTTAGGTATAGAAGAATCTGGCACAAATAATATGTTTTTGTTATTGCTTTCCTTACCATCTATTTTGTAGAATTTTCTTAGATGATATCTATGGGCCAATTCAGAGTCTATCTGCCAGAGTTTGCTCAAATCCATGTCCATTGAGTTGGTAATGCTACCTCACCATCTCATCTACTGCTGCCCGCTTCGTTTGCCTTCAATCCTTCCCATCATAGGTCTTTTCCAATGAGTTGGCTCTTCGCATCAGGTGGTCAAATTGTTGGAGCTTCAGTTTCAGCAACAGTCCTTCCTATGAATATTCAGGGTTGATTTTATTTGAGATTGACTGGTTTGATCTCCTTCAAGGGACTTCCAAGAGTCTTCTTTAGCACCACAGTTCAAAAGCATCAATTATGCAGCACTCAGTCTTCTTTATGGTCAAACTCTCACATCCGTACATGACTACTGGAAAACCATAGCTTTGACTATACCAACCTTTGTTGGTAAAGTGATGTCTCTGCTTTTTAATATTCTGTCTGGGTTTGTTACAGTTTTCTTTCTGAGAAGTAAGCATCTTTCCATTTCATGGCTGCGGTCACTGTTCACAGTGATTTCAGAGCCCAAGAAGAGAAAATCTGTAGATGCTTCTACTTTTTCCCCTTCTATTTGCCATGAAGTGATGGGACTGGATGTCATGATATTAGTATTTTGAATGTTGGGTTTAAAGCCAGTTTTTTTCACTCTCCTCTTTCAGTCTCGAGAGGATCTTTAGTTTTTCTTCACTTTCTGCCACAAGAATAGTATCATTTGAATATCTGAGGTTGTTTGTACTTCTCCCGGCAATCTTGATTCCAACTTGTGGTTCATCTAGCCCAGCAGTTCACATGATGTACTCTGCATATAAGTTAATTAAGCAGGGTGACAATATACAGCCTTGATGTACTCCTTTCCCAATTTGGGACCAGTCCATTGCTTCATGTCTGGTTCTGTTTCTTCTTGACCTACATACAGGTTTCTCAGGAGACAGGTAAGGTGGTCTGGTATTTCCATCTCTTTAAGAATTTTTCACAGTTTGTTGTGACCCACACAGTTAAAGGTTTAAGCATAGTCAATGAAGCAGGAACAGATATTTTTCTGGAACTCCCTTGCTTTCTCCGTGATCCAGCGGATGTTGGCAATTTGATCTCTGTTTCCTCTGCATTTCTAAATCCAGCTTGTACATCTGGGAGTTTCTTCTTTCATGTACTGCTGATATCACCTGGAAGGATTTTGAACATAAACTTAATAACATGTGAAGTGAGTGCAATTGTGCAGTAGTTTTAACACTCTTTAACATTGCCCTTCTTTGGAATTGGAATGAAAACTGATCTTTTCCTGTCCTGTGACCACTGTTGTGTTTTCCAAATTTGCTGATATATTAAAGTAGCACTTTAAGAACATCATGTTTTAGGATTTTAAATCACTCAGCTGAAATTCCATCACCTCTACTATCTTTGTGTGTAGTAATATTTCCTAAGGACCATTTAAATTACACTCCAGGGTGTCTAGTTCTAGGTGAGTGACCACACCATCTTGATTTTCTGGATCATTAAGACCATTTTTGTACAGTTTTTCTGTGTATTCTTGCCACCTATTCTTAAGCTCTTCTGTTTCTGTTAGGTCCATACCATTTCTGTCCTTTATTGGGCCCATTCTTGCATGAAATGTTCCCTTGATATTTCAAATTTTCTTTTTATTTTTCTGGAAGAGATCTCTAGTCTTTTCCATCCTATTGTTTCCCTTTATTTCTTTGTATTGTTCATTTAAAATGGCCTTCTAATCTCTTCTTGCTATTCTTTGGAACTCTGCATTCAGTTGGGTGTATTCTTTGGAACTCTGCATTCAGTTGGGTATATCTTTCCCTTTCGCTCCTCTTCTTTCCTCAGCTATTTGTAAAGTCTCCTCAGACAACCAGTTTTCCTTCTTTCTTTCCTTTTTCTTTAGGATAGTTTTGGTTATCGCCTCTTATACAATGTTGCAAAACTCTGTTCATCATTCTTCAGGCACTCTGTGTACCAGATCTAATCCTTTGAATCTATTCATAACCTCCATTATATAATCATAAAGAATTTGATTTAGGTCATACCTGAATGACTTGGTGGTTTCATGTACTTTCTTCAGTTTAAGCCTGACTTTTTCAATAAGGGGCTCATATATACAAAAAAATGTCTTATCTTTCCAGTTTTATGATGTATGACCTCATTCAGTGTTCATTTGAAAAAAAAATCTCATGGTTTGTACATTCATTCAATGAAGAGACTATGCTATTGGCTGTGGATATGTCACAGTAACTTCAAATTGTTTTGTCTCAGTGACAGAATATAGTTATTTTCAAATAGAACATTTATTGTAAGCTAAATATTTCAAATTCATGTGGATAATCAGCACTGTTTAGACAGTCTTTTCAGTTCAGTTCAGTTCAGTTGCTCGGTCGTGTCTGACTCTCCATGACCCCATGAATCACAGCACGCCAGGCCTCCCTGTCCACCACCAACTCCCAGAGTTCACTCAAACTCATGTCCATAGAGTCGGTGATGCCATCCAGCCATCTCATTCTCGGTCATTCCCTTCTCCTCCCGCCCCCAAACTTTCCCAGCATCAGAGTCTTTTCCAGTGAGTCAACTCGTCGCATGAGGTGGCCAAAGTATTGCAGTTTCAGCTTTAGCATCAGTCCTTCCAATGAACACCCAGGATTGATCTCCTTTAGAATGGACTGGTTGGATTTCCTTGCAGTACAAGGGACTCTCAAGAGTCTTTATCCTCACCTATTAATTCTCCTTTCTTTCCTTTTGACTATTCGCAAATGGCAAGAAGTTAAATCAGTATACTTGTGTGTGTTGGGGTTGGTGGTAGGAAAAGAAAGTGAATAGATATAAGGGTAGAAGATAGACAGGTGAGAGGATCAAGAGGACTGCTCAAACTAGCTAAAAACAAATCAAACTAGTGGTTTGAAAATTCTTTCATGCTACTTGATAGCTTTTCTTTCTGTACTTTACAACTCTCTGAAGCTCATTGTCTCAGCTTTCCCAGAGAAATTTGTGATTAAAACTCAATGTAAACTGCACAGATCCCCTGACTCCTTCACTATGTCCTAGTTCTACCCTTTCAGACTTAAAATTATGTATTGCAAAAAATACCAGTTGTAACTGTTTATTTTGTTTATTGACTCCCTTGAGGACACAATTCTGAATTTTCAGAAAATTAAAATATTATTTAATTTAATGGCTTGTTAAATGATATGACATATAAAAGACTATTTTGGGACTTAGCCAAAATTTGCCATCTTATTCTATTAGCTTCAAATTATTTCATTAAAAAAAAGAAATATCCTCTTCAGTATCCCAAAGATTGCTGCTACTTAGGAGGAAATGGCTATGTTCTTGAGGCACTGAGTAACAGAAACAAATCCTAAGATCTATTGAGGGTTAAGGGTTTATATGAAAAATATAAGTTCCCTATGAGAAAAGCATCCTTCATGATATTTGGGGAATAAAAAAAAATTAGAGATTCCTCTTTAAATCAATACACATAAAATATTTGAGGAGGATATATAGTCTTCTTTTCCTCAGCTAAGAAATTGTATTAGTGTTATAATTTATATCTTTACATTAATCTACATCTAAACTGTTAGAATTAAACTGTTTCAAAATAGATCTTACTATGGTTGTATCTGGAATCTTCCAGACTATATTGATCCCAAAGGAAAAAAAAATAACTTTTAAAAAGTAACTGTATATATGGATTATAGCCAGCATCTTAATGACTGAGAACAATATGCATCTGATTGCTTTGAAAATCTCTTTTGCTTTTCTACATTAAGGTCTTTCTTTGGCCAGCTGGTTGATTGTGCATACAATATGTAATGTCCAAATGCTATTTGCTTAAGTTTTCAAGCTACTCAGTTGGCTGCTGATTTCACCAATTTGTAAGCAATCCTATGCCTAATTTATTTGTGCTTGTTTCATCAAGTCTCCTTGATTTCTTTCTTACTTTCCCATGAATTTTCTTGTTTCAGTATCTCTGAGTGCAAAACTTTGTGGTTTTAATTTAGAAGGTTTCTTAGCTTCCATATAATTTAATTCATTATTTTGGTTGGGCACAGCAAACACAACTATTCATTTTGTTTCCAATAGCTTATTAGATCTTGTATTTTGTTTGATGGAGTAAAACTTTCATTTGCCAGGTTGATTTTGACATAATATTTTTCATAACTATATCTTTTCCTGGTGCAGTATTAAATTATGGACATGGATAATATATGAGGTATAATCCCATTCCTTGAATGTTCCCATAAAACTCCTCTAAGTCGTAAAAGGTTGCTCTTAAACTTAGAAAAGTTGCCACCATTATCTGTTTGTCCAGTAATAGAGTAGTTGAATCTTTAAGGGAATTGAGTAAGTAATATTAGAGCATAGTGAGATATGAAAATTAAAGCTATGAGTTGTGATAAAACACCATCCACATCATACTGAAGATAATAAAAGTTAGTTATGTGGGAGAGCAAGTGAAAATATATTTAGAGGTAGAGGAATATCAGCACTACCTGGTTAATAATGTTACTACCATTGATGCTGACTTTCCTGACTTTTTTTTTTTTTTTCTTGCTGAAGTGTAGCGTGAGGCATATATGTAGCTTTAAATCTACAATTTACCTAGGGGACAGAGAAAGTGAGCAAGACAACCCTAAGTATAGCACCATATCAGAGTAGATGATGTTATATTTTCAGCAGTTATAGAGACAAATAACAGTCAATTTCTGAAGAAAAGTAAATTCAGAATTCATAGAAATAATATAAATTCTGCTTTATTTCAAAACACATTGTTAATACAGACAAATTCATGTATTATATGTACATACATATACATAGATATATTTTAAATAGTACATCTTTGAATTAATGTTTTATTAGAAATTAAATAAAGAATCCATTAAGGAAGGTCTGAATCTTCTCTCAGCTTTCTATTTATTTTGAGAATAAGCCTGTCATCTTCAGATAATGGTCATTGATGAGTAGCACAAAGATTCATTCATTCAACATATATTTATAGAATACCTAGGAATTAAATTTCTAAAAGCATTGCCTTAGTGGCTTATAAAATTCAGTATCCCAAAGATTGCTGCTACTTAGGAGGAAATGGCTATGTTCTTGAGGAACTGAGTAGCAGAAACAAGTCCTAAGACCTGTTGAGAATTAAGGGTTTGCTTAAAATTCCACTCTAAAAAATCTCAGTCCTTGATAACCCTAGGGCACAATCAGGTCAGTTTCATCCTAGTTTTTGTATTAATAGAATGTAGAAGACTCATTGAAAAGTGAAGATGGGGAAGAGAAAGGGTATTTAATGTCTGAAGTTTGCTGAAAGTCCCTGTCATGTGTTCAGAAATTCTTTGATAAGTTGTTATTGGCTGTTATTTTATAGTTACATTGGCTGATTAGGCTTTCCATTCTCCACACTAACCACCAAGATTTATTGTCTAATAATTATGCAATTTAACTGTTTCTTCAGTATAGCTATACTCACCCCTGAACCATGTCAGGAATAGTTGTTACATCAAACCTTTTGAAAATGAATAGTTATACAGTGGAATGTATTTGTCTTTGAGTATTTGTAAACGTATATCTGCACAAATGTTATTATTTTTCTGATGCAGTTTTCTTTCCTACATATTTACTTAGCAATGGGATATCGATCCTTCTATCCCTCTTACATATATGTATTAAGTCAGCACCAATAAAATATTCAATTAAAAATGGTTCCTGATCTCAAGATTCTTAACTAGTAAGTGAGAATTAAAAATAGAAAGTGAAAATACAGTATAATATATTGTAGAAGTATGGATAAGAGTCAAGGGCGTCCTAAACTGATTGTGTTGCAGTAGGATGCTCCCTTGGAGTGCAAAGAGAACTAATCAGTCAATATTAAAGGAAATCGACCCTAAATATTTGTGGAAAGTACTGATGCTAAAACTCCAATACTTTGGAGAGCTGATGCGAAGAGCCGACTCATTGGAAAAGATCTTTTTTAAAAATTTTTATGTAAATTTTATTACAAAACTGAAATTTAAAATGTGTTTATATCACTCACTGACTACATGGCATTTAAAAACATCATTACAGAAAGATAACAAAAATACAAAGTCTTGATGCTGCAAAAAATTGATTTCAAAGGAGAAGAGGATGGCAGAGGATGAGATGTTAGATAGCATCATAGACTCAATGGACATGAATTTGAGCAAACTCCAGGAGACAGCGAAGGACAGGAAAGCTTGGTGTGCTGCAGTCCATGGGGTCACAAAGAGTTGGGCAAGAATTAGCAACTGAAAAACAACAACAGAAAGATGCTAGAGCAAACTTACTGTTGGAAGTACTATCTAGGCTCACTCATGAAGAACAAACAGGAGTGGGCTGGTCAGGGAAAGGTTGAGGGAAATGAAATTTTCAATAGATTATTTCATAGAGTATTCAGTGATCCTCTCTACCACTGGTCTCAAAATCATTCCGGATATTTTCAATGCCTATTTGAAAAACATCTAAAATGTGAATCTAACAGTTCGTTGGTTTCTGAAAATCGAATGAATCTTCCACAACAGTGCAGACTTGGGTCATTTCAAATTTGTGACCTCCAAACTTAACTAGGATATCAACACTGCAACTATGTCATGTACTTCTTTTGCTAGACACCTAATTCATCTTTTTCTTTCTAATTTTTGGAAATTATTTTTTCTTCTACTTTGTGAGAAACTTGAAGTCCTCAGTTCAGTCCAGTCGCTCAGTCGTGTCTGACTTTTTGTGACCCCATGAATGGAAGCACGCCAGGCCTCTTTGTCCATCACCAACTCCCGGAGTGCACCCAAACTCATGTCCATTGAGTTGGTGATGCCATCCAACCATCTCAACCTCTGTCATCCCCTTCTCCTCCTTCCCTCAATCTGTCCCAGTATCAAGGTCTTTTCAAATCAGTCAGCTCTTCGCATCAGGTGGGCAACATATTGGACTTTCAGCTTCAACATCAGTCCTTCCAATGAACACCCAGGACTGATCTCCTTTAGGATGGGCTGGTTGGATCTCCTTGCAGTCCAAGGGACTCTCAAGAGTCTTCTCCAAAACCACAGTTCAAAAGCATCAATTCTTTGGCGATCAGCTTTCTTCACAGTCCAATTCTCACATCCATACATGACCCCTGGAAAAACCATAGTCTTGACTAGACGGACAGACCTTTGTTGACAAACTAATGTCTCTGATTTTTAATATGCTGTCTAGGTAGTCATAACTTTCCTTCCAAGGAGTAAGTGTCTTTTAATTTCATGGCTGCAATCACCATCTGCAGTGACTTTGGAGCCCCAAAAAATAAAGTCTGATACTATTTCCACTGTTTCCCCATCTATTTCCCATGAAGTGATGGGACCAGATGCCATGATCTTAGTGTTCTGAATGTTGAGCTTTAAGCCAATTTGTTCACTGTCCTCTTTCACTTTAATCAAGAGGCTTTTTAGTTCCTCTTCACTTTCTGCCATAAGGGTGGTGTCATCTGCATATCTGAGGTTATTCGTATTTCTGCCGGCAATCTTGATTCCAGCTTGTGCTTCTTCCAGCCCAGTGTTCCTCATGATGTACTCTGCATGTAAGTTGAATAAGTAGGGTGACAATATACAACCTTGACATACTCCTTTTCCTATTTGGAACCAGTCTGTTCTATGTCCATTTCTAACTGTTGCTTCCTGACCTGCATACAGGTTTCTCAAGAGGCAGGTCAGGTGGTCTGGTATTCCCATTTCTTTCAGAATTTTCCACAGTTTATTGTGATTCACACAGTCAAAGCTTCTGGCATAGTAAATGAAGCAGAAATAGATGTTTTTCTGGAACTCTCTTACTTTCTCCATGATCCAGTGGATGTTGGCAGTTTCATCTCTGGTGCCTCTGCCTTTTCTAAAACCTACTTGAACATCTGGAAGTTCATGGTTCACATATTGCTGAGGCCTGGCTTGGAGAATTTTGAGCATGACTTTACTAGCGTGTTGGCTTAAACAATAGAAATTTATTTTATTACTGTTCTGGATTCTGGAAATCCAAGATCAAGGTGTTTTCAAATTTGGTTTCTTCTCAGATCTCTCTTCTTGACTTGTAGATGACCAGCTTCTCATCGTGTGTTCACATGATTGTACCTATGTGTGCACACATGTCTGGTGTCTCATATTCTCTTCTTATAAGTCGTGTTGAATTAGAGTCCATCCCAATGACTTTGTATACTGTCAATTACCACTTTGAAGACCTTATTTCCATATATAATAATTCTGAGATTCTAAGGATAGCAGATTCAACATATGAACTTTTGGGAGACCCAGTTCAACCCATAATACCTTTGTTTCCATTTGGATTATTAGCTTTCTTTGAAAGGGATATGAACTTTGCAATCATACTTGTGTCTGCTTATGAAATCCAAATATACCCTTTGTAGCATTGCTAACACTCTTGGCTATAGCAGTTTAATGTTTCTTTTGAGATTTAGGAATGGTGGTTCTTATATCAAGTGAAATGGACATGACCCCAAATAAAAGCTATCAAAGTTTTATTTAGTAATACTTCAAAGGCCTTAGCTATCCACCACCCATTTGGCTTCAAAATTCCATGAACCTGACATTAGAAACATGTTTGATTAGGAAGTGCCAAGCCCTTGTCACTCTATGGAAACATAAAAAAAGAAGAAACTGTTTAAATAAACTTATAGGAACTCTTGAAAGTAATCATAGATCTATAACAAGTAACTCAGGGAATGCCCAATCACAGAAAAGCCACATTTAAAATAAAAGACAATTTTATGGCACTTTTACTTACCTGTGTCACCAAAGGTTCCTGGTGTGTGATTTGGAGGAGACAGTAGCCCCGTTTCCAATTCCTTTCCTTAAACCAAAGAATGCTTATTTGCAGGGTTCTCATGTGTCTGATCTGAAGCAGAGAAGAACAGTGGTCATTGATCATGAAAGCTGTAAGAGAACTACAGAACCACAGATGCAAAGGGCAAGAGATTATAGGTAAAAGCATATAATTGAATATCTAAAACTCTGAGTAGAAGCTGAGTGAGACTCTTTTGAGATTAAAATATTTGATACAGTTCTGTATATGGGGAAATTGAGGAAGCTATACTTTGTTGTTATTTGGTCGCTAAGTAGTGTCTGACTCTTTGTGACTCCCATAGACTGCAACACACCAGGCTTCCCTGTCCTTCATTGTCTCCCGGAGTCTGCCCAAACTCATGTCCATTGAGTTGGTAATGTCATCCAATCAACTCATCCTCTGTTACGCTCTTCTCCTTCTGCCCTCAATCTTTCCCAGCATCAGGATCTTTTCCAATGTGTCAGCTTTTCTCATCAGGTGGCCAACATATTGGAGCTTCAGCTTCAACATCAATCCTTCCAATGAATATTCAGGGTTGATTTCCTTTAGGATTGACTGGTTTGATCCCCTGGTTTTCCAAGGGACTCTCAAGAGTCTTCTCCAGCACCACAATTCGAAAGCATCAATTCTTCGGCACTCAGCCTTCCTTTTGTTCAAACTCTCACATCCATACAAGACTATGGGAAAAACCATAGCTTTGACTATACAGACCTTTGTCAGTAAAGCAATGTCTCTGCTTTTTAATATGCTGTTTAGGTTTGTTATAGCTTTTCTTCCACGGAGCAAGTGTCTTTTAATTTTGTGACTGTAGTCACAGTTCACATGATTCTGGAGCCCAAGAAAATAAAGTCTCTCACTATTTCCATTGTTTCCCCATCTATGTACCATGAAGTGATGAGACTGGGTGCCATGATCTTTCTTTTTTGAATGTTGACGTGTAGGTTCAGGAAAAACACATCAGAATGCATCAGAAAAGACCTTAAGTTTTCACTTTGGCTCAGAGGATAGTTAGCTAATCAATGAGGAACTGCCTTGGCATAGAGCCAGTCTACAAAAACTGGGAGAGGTGATTATTTTTCAAATGCCTAATATTCAACAATAAGCAAAGAAAAAAAATAGAAAGAAAAACAGAAAAATATGGTCAGTTTGAAGGAAAAATGTCAGAAAATTTTTTGCAATTCCATATCCTATTTTTTCCAACACAATTTGTTGACGAGACCATTCTCTCCTTATTTTGTGGTCTTGGTACCCTTGCTAAAGATGATTTGTCCTTTACACAAAGGTTTATTTCTGAGGACAGTATTCTTTTCCTCTGGTCTACTTGTCTGTCTTTATGCCAGTATCACACTTGCTTATTACATCTTTTTAAAGTTTGACACTAGGACGTATATGAGGATTCCAACTTCGTTGTTCTTACTTAATATTTTTTTGGTTATCAGGGTTTCTTGAGACATGATCTGAATTTTAGGATTTTTTTTCTTTTTCTGACAAAAGAAAATCCAATGGACATTTGGTAAGGATTGTTTTGAATCTGGAGATCACTTCGAGTAGTACAGGCATTTTAATACTATTAAATCTTCCTGTAGGAGATAGAATAGAAGAAAAGCAGGCCTCAGCGAGGGTTGCAAAAGGAATTTATAATTATTGATAAACTGGATGCTTTAAGGCACGAGACTCTTGGAACAATTCCAGAGGGAACAGTTCATAATCTTGAAAACAAAATATGATCCTGGAGACAGAAAACCGACCCCAGACTGTTCCCAACTGGCATTTCAGAATCACATGTTTTATGTATCTGGAGGAAAATCTATAGATAAGAATATTAGTCTTAGCTACTGATTTGTCATTGATTACCATTTCTTGGTTACTCAGTGGTTAATGATCACTTTGTTCTTTGTCTCTGAAGGCCACATAAGTTATAGCTTAACTCACCACATATTCTTTCTGGCATGGCTGAGAGGCTAATAAAGCTGGCCTGGATTCAGTTTCAGCGCCTTCACCTTGGAGTGGTGTTGGTCCCCTGATCCTCACCTTTCACTGAACACTTGTGTCTTGTTTCTCATTCTCCCACCGCATTGCGCCTTCAGAAACCCTGCTTGCTGAGCAGACTGGACACTACCAATCCATGAGCAGATGTTGTTCCATTTATTTCTGCATTCTTTAATTTCTTTTAGCAATATTTTGTAGTTTTCAGTGTACAAGTCTTTTGCCTCCTTGTTTAAGTATTCAGAATATTTTTTTCTTATGCTATTGTAAATAGGATCATTTACTTTATTTACTTGTTTTGTTCTTAGTGTATATAAACAAAACTGATCTTGGTGTGTTAATTTTTTATTCTGCAGCTTTGCTAAATTCCTATGTCAATTTTATTAGTATTATGGAATCTTTTGGGTTTTTTTTTTCTCCTATCTATAAACAGGAATTTACTTCTTTTACAATTTGAATGCTTTTGTTTCCATTTCTTATTTACTCTGGCTAGAACTTCTAGCATTATATAGTTCTGATCTTAGAAAAAGCTTTCAGGCTTGCAACATTGAGTATAATGCTAGCTGTGACCTTTTCATGTATGGTCTTTATTATGTTGAGGTGGTTTCCTTGTGTTCCTATTTTGCTGAGTGTTTTCATCATGAAAGAGTGTTGAATTTTGTCAAATACTATCTTTACGCACAAGTTTAGATGATTATGCAATTTTGTCCTTCATTTTGTCAATGTAGTATGTTACACTGACTGATTTTTGCATGATGAAACATCCTGATCATGGCACATAATTCACTTTGTGGTCAAATTCAGTTTACTAATATTTTGTTGAGGATTTTTGCATCAATATTCATTAGGGCTGTTGGTCTACAGTTTTTGTTTTTTGTAATAGCTTTGTATGGTTTCAGTACCAGGGTGATGCTGACCTGTTAGAATGAGTTTGGAAGTGTTCGATCCTCTTGAATTTCTTCGAAGTGTGTGACAAGGATTGATATTATTTCTTCATACATTTGGAAGAATTTTCCAGTGAAGTCACTGGTGTTGAAATTCTCTTTTCAGGGAGATTTTTGATAACTCAATCACAACTTTTATTTTGGTAATTATATCACTATTATTAATTATTTTCATTTCTTTTCCTTTCATGGTTCAGTCTTGATAGGTTGTTAGTTTCTAGGAAATTATTTCTTCTAGGTAATCAATTTTTTTGGCATGCAATTTTTCACAGTATTTTGCTGTGATCATTTTTATTTCTGTGGCAGAAGTTGTAATGTCCCCTATTTCATTTATAATTTTAGTTATTTGTGTCTTTTCTAATTTTTTTGAGATAATCTCATTAAAAACTTTTCAAACTCTTAATCTATTAACAATCTGTTAATTTCTATTTTTCAACTGTTTTTCTATCCTTTATTTTGCTTCTCTGTTCTAATCTTTATTATTTCCTTCCTTCCTGCTAACTTGAGTTCTTCATCCTAACTTCATTCTTCTTTTTCTAGTTTCCTAGAGATGTAAAGATAATGTGTTATTTTGAGATTTTTCTTCTTTTTGAAGTAAGAATTCATCTTTATGAACTTACCTTGTAGTACTGCTTTCACCACACTCAAATGTTTTCCTCTGTTATGTTTTACTTTTCATTTGTCTCAAGATAATTTCTAACTTTATCCCATTGTTTGAGTGTGCTGTGTAATTTTCATGTATCTGTGAATTTACATTCTACTATGGTTGGAAAATTTACTTAATGTGATTTTAACCTTACTAAAATTTACTTAAACTTGTTTTCTGGACTAATATCTAGTCTCCCCTTGATAATGTTCTTTGTGAGCTTGAGAAGAATGTGTATTCTTCTATTGGATTAAGTGTTTTGTATATGTCTGTTAGGGGCAATTGGTCTACAGTAGTGTTAAATCGTCTTTCCTTATTGATCTTCTCTCTTACTGATCTATTCATTACTGAAAGTGGTATTGAAGTCACCTACTGTTACTGTGTCGTGTCTCTTTCTCCCTTCAATAGTGTCATGTTTGCTTCATATACTTGGAAGACTTGATGTTTGGTGCATACATATTTATAATTGCTCTAGCTTCTTGATTAATTGATCCTTTTATCATTATATTATGTCCTTCTTTGTATCTTGTGACAGTTATTGACCTAAAGTCTCCTTTGTCTTATTTAATTATGGCCACTCATTCTCTTTTGATTATCGTTTGCATGGAATATTTTTTTTTCCCATCCTTTCACTTTCACCATATGCTAGTCCTTAAATCTAAAGTTAATTACTTATAGTTGTTATTTATAGTTACTTATGTTGTCTATAACCTATTGAATTTTATTTTTATCATTCATTCAGAAAATCTTTGTCTTTTCACTGGGAAGTTTAATCTATATTCATTTAAAGTAACTGCTGATAAGAAAGGGAACATTATTGATATTTTGTTAATTTTTTTTCTGTATATCTTGGATCTATTTTGTCCCTCTTTTCCTCTTTTGCTGTTTTCCATTGAGTTAGTTAATTTTTTGTGGTAACATGCTTTGATTTCCTTTTGTGTATTGTCAATAGATAGTTTCTTTGCACTTACTGTAACATATCTTAAATATAGCTTAAGATATTTTAAATGTGGTGATTTTAACCCCCTTTATGTTTCTTGAATATACTATTTTTGGTTGGCAGTATATTTTCTTTCAGAATTTGAATATATCATTCCATCTTTCTGACCTGAAAGGCTGTTGCTGAGAAATTTTAGAGTAACCTTATAGGACCTCTTTTATATGTGAGCAGGCATTTTCACTTGCTGCTTTCAAGATTCTCTCTTTGTTATGACTTTTGACAGTTTTATTATAACTTATCTCACTGTAAGTCTCTTTAGATTTATCTTACTTACATTTTGTTGAGCTTTTTTAAATTGTCCGTTGACTTCTTTCCTCAAATGTGGGAAGTTCTTGGCCATAATTTCTTCAAATAAGCACTCCAACCTTTTTTTTTTTTTTCTTCATTCTGCTAAGACTCCTATAATGCATATACTGTTCCACTTTCAGGTATCCTAAAATGACCATAACCTCTTTTAATGTCTAACAGCCACACAAGGAGGAACCTGTGCCATTATTCATACCCAGTATTGTACATATGCACCAAATACGAGCACTAATGCCATTCACTTTACTAAACACATGAACAAGATGATTCAGCCTATGGATACTCCTGAAACCTCAGTCACCTCACTTTGGGAGACAATAGCTAGTTCCCCATGGTGGAAAACTATCTTAATTGTAGTAATTCTGATTGTTCTGTTTTTGCTGCTTGCTCCCTGCATCTGTAGCTGCATAGCTGGATTTGTTTGTAGCCACGTGAAGACTTTTAAGTTACAAATGATTGTTTCAACTCCTATGAGTGACAGTGCCACAGCCTCCTCCAACTACTACTTGGGGATCCTAAATCAGAGACCCTCAATATGAGGATTAGGAGAATACGTTGCCTCAACAATTTAGGGATGACACCCCTTACCAGGTTGAAACAGTTATAGAATGAGAATGTTGCCCCTTTCCTGTGGCATCATAATTCTCCTAAAAGTAAAGCTGGGAATGAGAGAGTTAGTAGTCAGATAGGAAGGCCAGAGGTCCCCAAGCAGTAGGAGGAAATAAACTGCAATTGGCAGAGTTTTTTTTTTTTTTCTCTATACAAAATTAAAAGAGGCTTCTTTTAATCCTATGTTGTCGTGACAACACCTGGTTCTTCTTGAACTTAACTTTTTCCAAACTTTGAGCTAACCAATGTGTTTTTCTCATGGAACTGTTTTTCTTAAGCTATGTTAATGAAACTATGTATTTGCTTCCTTTCTTCAAGATTCATGTCAATTGTTTTATGGCTGGAGATGACTCTGTTTGTGCTATTCCATCTCAAAATGCAATTTGTGGGAGAGGGGCCTGGTGACACACAGCCTTCAAACATTTCTTTTATCTGATCAGCAACTTGCTAATAGGTATATAAGACCTTACTAAAAACTAGAATAGGTATATAATACCTTGCTAAAAACTAGTAAGGGGGCACTCTATCTGTCCCCTTCTGATGTCTATGTCAGAAGCTTTCTCTATCTCTTTTATACTTTAATAAAACTTTGCTACACAAAAGCTCCAAGTGATCATGCCTCAACTCTGGCCCTGGAGCAAAATCCTCTCCTCCAGAGGTCACGATTCCCAGTGTAGCTCATGGCTTGGGGCCACAGTCCTTCATTAGTGATATCAGACTATAAGTTTCTTTTCTGTGGTATCTTTTTCTGGTATTTTCATGAGGGTGATGGTGGCCTCACAGAATGATTTTGGTAGTTTCCCACCCTCTGCATTTTTTTAAACAGCTTAAGAAGAGTAAGTGTTAACTCTTCTCTAAATATTTGATAGAATTCATCTATGAAGCTATCAGGTCCTGGACTTCTGTTTGTTGGGAGTTTTTAAATCACAGTTTCAATTTCAGTGCTTGTGATTGGTCTGTTCATATTTTCTATTTCTTCCTAGTTTAGTTTTGGGAGACTGTAGCTTTCTAAGAATTTGTTCATTTTTTTCAGATTGTCCATTTTGGCATACAGTGGCTGTGCATAGTAGTCTCTTATTATCCTTTTTATTTCTGTGGAGTAAGTTGTAGCTTCTCCTTTTTCATTTCTAATTTTATTGATTTGAGTCTTCTCCCTGTTTTTTCTTGATGTGTCTGACTAAAGGTTTATCAATTTTGCTTATCTTTTCAAAGAACCAGTTTTTAGTTTCCTTGATATTTACACAGCAATCTGTTGCATTTGTATGCACTAACAACCAAATATCAAAAAGAGAAGTTCAAGAAACAATTCCATTTACCATCACTTCAAAAAGTATAAAATACCCAAGGAGACAGAAGACAAGTACACTAAAAATTATAAGATGCTGATGAAAGAAGTTGAAAAACATAGATATGGAACATATGGAAAGATATACCATGTTTGCAGATTGAAAGAATCAATATTGGCAAAATGACTATACTACCCATGGTAATCTGCAGATTCAATGAAATCCTGTCAAATTATCAATAATATTTTTCCAAAACTAGAAGAGAAAAAAAATCTCAAAATTTGTGTGGATAAACAAAAGACCTTAAATAACCAAAGCCATGTGTTAAAGTAAAACAGAGCTGGAAGAATCAGGCTCCCTGACTTCAGACTATACTACAAAGCTACGTTCATCAAAACAGTATGGTACTGGCAAATATATATATATATATATATATATTTGGAACATTTATATGCATATATATAAATATACACATACATACATATGTAAATATATATATATATATGGTACTGGCAAATAAATATATATAATATTTATTTTGTATATTTTTTAAACATAATAAATATTATACATTTATATATGTATATAAATGGGGCATATTATAAAACCAAGAAATAGATCCACAATTCTACAATCAGGTAATGTATGTCAGAGGGGGCAAGGCTACACAATGTTGGACAAACAGTCTCTTCAACAAATGGTGCTGGAAAACTGGACAGCTACATGTAACAAAACATAAAACTATATCAGTCTTTAACACCATAAAGAAATATAAATTCAAAATGGATGAAAGCCCTAAATGTGAAACCAGACTCTATAAAACTCCTAAAAGAAAATATAAGCAGAACACTCTCTGACATAAATCACAGCAATATATTTTTTAATCCTCTCAGAATAATGGAAATAAAAACAAAAATAAACAAATGGGACCTACTTATATTCAAAAGCTTTTGCATAGCAAAGGAAATCATAAACAAACGAACAGAAAACCCAAGGAGTGGGAGAAATTATTTTCAAATGATGTGACTGACAAGAGATTAGTCTCCAAATTTACAAACAGCTCTTAATGCTTAATGTCATCAAAACAAATAACCTAACCAGCAAATGGGCAGAAGACCTGAATAGACATTTCTCCAAAGAAGACATACAGATGGCCAAAAGGCATATGAAAAGAAGTTCAGCAGTATTAATTATTGGAGAAATACAAATAAAAACTCAATGAGATATCACCTCACCCCAGCCAGAATGGCTATCATCAAAAAATCCACAAACAATAAAGTGGAGAAGATGTGAAAAGAAGGGGACCCACATACACTGTTGGTGAGAATAAACTGATACAGCCACTATGGAGAACAGTATGGAGTTTCCTTAAAAAACCTAAAAAATAGAGCTACCATATGATTCTGCAATCCTACTTCTGGGCATATATTCAGAGAAAAACACATTCTGAAAGGATACATACATTCCAGTGTTCATTGTAGCATTGTTTACAGTAACCAAGACATGGAAACAACCTACGTCCATTGACAGAAGAATGGATGAAGAAGTTGTGTGTGTGTGTGTGTGTTTGTGTGTGTGTGACAGAATATTACTCAGCCATTAAAAAGAAGGAAATAATCCCATTTGTGCAACATGAATGGACCTAGAGAGCATCATACTGAGTGAAGTAAATCAGACAGAGAAAACATCCTATGACATCCCTTATATATAGAACCTAAAAAGAAATGATACAAATAAACTTACAAAATAGAAAGAGATTCTCGTACTTAGTGAATGAACTTATGGTTGCCAGAGGGAAGGATGGGGATACCTCGGGAGTTTGTGATGGACATATACACACTGCTATATTTAAAATAGATAACTGACAATGACCTACTGTATAGCACATGGAGCTCTGTTCAATGTTACGTGGCAGTCTGGTGAGAGTGGAGTTTGAGGGAGAATGAATACATGTATATGTATGGTTGAGTTCATTCAATGTTTACCTGAAACTGTCACATTGGTACTTAGCTATATCCCAATACAAAATAAAAAGTTAAAATATATATGTGATAGCATCATTCAGTTGGCACTTCCCTCCAAAAGTATAAGTAATATATTTCCATTTCTTTAGTCATAGTTACTGGAGGTTTTGTTTCTTTAGTTGGACCATGTTTCCTTATTTATTTGTATGCTATGCCTTGTGATATTTTGTTGAGAGTTATGCATTTAAAAAATAACCACCTCTTCAAATCTTTATGAACTTACTTCATACAAGTTTTTATAATCTAAACAATAATGTCTCAAGCAACAATTGGGTCAAGGTGAAATAACAGAAGAAATTATAAAATACCTGGAAGCAAATGAAAGCAGAAACAAAACATACCAAAATTTGTGCAATGCTTTAAAAACAGTGCTAAGGGAAAAAAATTTATATCTAGTTACAATTTCTAATAGTAAAACTGAAAGGAGATCTCAAGTCAACATATTAACTTTTAATGTAAAGGAGCAAACTAAACCCAAAACTAACAGAAGGAATAACACAAGGAAGGAAATAATAAAGATTTGAGTAGAGATAATGTTTCCAAATTAAAATATAGAAAATCAAATTTTTATATAGTTTGATTAATAAAAAGAGTGAATTCAAATTACTAAAATCAGATATGAAAGTGGGGACATTACTACCAATTACACAGAAATAAAAAGAATTACAAAGAATACTATTAACAATTATACACCAACTCTTTCAATAACCTAGTTGAAAAGAACAAATTCCTAAAAATAAAAAATCTAACAAGAAAGAATCATGAAGTGGAAAAAATGGAATAGAAATATAACTAGTTAGGATATTGAATCAGCAATTTAAAAAATAAAAATAAAAAGAAGTCATGGAAAAAGTGTCTGTACAGGCAAATTCTACCTTAACGTTTAAATAATAATTAGCAACAGTCATTTTCAAACTCTTCTGAAACAGGGAAGAGGAGAGAATACCTTAAAACTCATTCTATAAGGTCACCATTACCCTGATGCAATATCAGACAATAGGGAACCACCCCCAAGCTTTTAAAGCAAAATAAACAAAAATAGATCAACAGCCCTTGTGAATCTTGATGTCAAAATGCAATAAAACACAAAACTGAACTCAGCAGCCTATAAAGGCATTGTAGTCCATGACCAAGTGGGATTTATTTCTGGAACGAAAGAAAGTTTCAATGTACAAAAATAAATGGTAACAGAATGAGGGGGAACTTGATTCAGAAAGAGTATTTGACCAAATTCATCATTCTTTCATGATTGAAAAATAACTCATTAACAGAGGAAGACAAGAAAACTGCCTCAATACAATAACAGACATGCATGAAATCCCAGATGTAATCAAGACCGGAAGTAGACTGTGGATCAGATCATGAACTTCTTACAGCAAAATTCAGAGTTAAATTGAAGAAAGTAGGGAAAACTACTTGGCCATTCAGATATGACCTAATCAGATGCCTTACAGTTATGCAAAGAAACTGACAAAAAGATTCAAAGAATTAAATCTGATCCAGTGCCTAAAGAACTATGGATGGAGGTTCCTAATATTGTACAGGAGGTAGTGGTCAAAATCATCCCCAAGGAAAAGAAATGCAAAAAAAAAAAAAGGCAAAATGGCTGTCTGAGGAGGCCTTACAAATAGCTGTGAAAAGAAAAGAAGTGAAAGGTAAAGAAGAAAAGGAAATATATTCCCATCGGAATGCAGAGTTCCAAAGAATAGCAAGGAGAGATAAGAAAGCCTTCCAAAGTGAACAGTGCAGCAAAATAGAGGAAAACAATAGAACGGGGAAGACTAAAGATGTCTTCAAGAAAATTAGAGATACCAAGGGAACATTTTATGCAAAGATTAGCACAATAAAGAACAGAAATAGTATGGACCTAAAAAAAGCATAAGATATTAAGAAGAGGTGGCAAGAACACACAGATGAACTGTACAAAAAAGATCTTAATAAATAATCCAGATAACCACAATGGTGTGATCACTCACCTAGAGCCAGACATCCTGGAGTGCAAAGTCAAGTGCGAAGCATCACTACGAACAAAGCTAGTGGAGTTGATGGAATTCCAATTGAGCTATTTCAAAACCTACAATGCAGAATCCGCTTACAATGCAGTAGACCCCAGTTCGATTCCTGGGTCAGGAAGATCCCCTGGAGAAGGGATAGGCTACCTACTGCAGTATTCTTGGGCTTCCCTTGTGGCTCAGCTGGTAAAGAATCTGCCTGCAATGTGGGAAACCTGGGTTCAATCCCTGAATTGGGAAGATCCCTTGGAGATGGGAGAGGCTACCCACTCCAGTATTCTGGCCTAGAGAATTCCACGGACTGTAGAGTCCATGGGGTCGCAAAGAGTTGGACACAACTGAGCTACTTTCATTTTCTTTTCTTTTCTTTCACTTTCTTGTTTCAAAACCTAAAAGATGATGCTGTGAAAGTGCAGCACTCAATATGCCAGCAAATTTGGAAAACTCAGCAGTGGCCACAGGACTGGAAAGTGTCAGTTTTCATTCCAATCCCAAAGAAAGGCAATGCCAAAGAATGTTCAAGCTACCACAAAATTGCATTCATTTCACATGCTAGCAAAGTTATGTTCAAAATTTTCTAAGCTAGGCTTCAGCAGTATGTAAACTGAGAACTTCCAGATGTTCAAACTGGATTTAGAAAACCAGGGGAAACAGATCAAATTGCCAACATCCACTGGATCATAGAAAAAGCAAGATAATTCCAGAAAAAACCTCTATTTCTGCTTCATTGACTATGCAGAGCACAACTGTGGAAAAGTCTTAATGAGATGGGAATACCAGACCACCTGAACTTCCTCCTAAGAAATCTGTATGCAGGTTGAGTAGCAACACTCAGAACCGGACATGGAACAATGGATTGGTTTAAATTGGGAAAGGAATATGTCAAGGGTGTACATTGTCACTCTGTTTATTTAACTTATATGTAGAGTACATCATGTGAAATGCCTGCTGGATGAAGCACAAGTTGGAATGAAGACTGCCAGAAGAAATATCAATAACCCCAGATATGCAGATGAACCAACTTTTTGGCAGAAAGCGAAGAGGAACTAAAGAGCCTCTTGGTGAAAGTGAAAGAGGAGAGTGAAAAAAACTGGCTTAAAACTCAACATTCAAAAAACTAAGATCATGGTATCTAATTCCATCACTTCATGGCAAATAGATGGGGAAAGAATGGAAACAGGGACAGACTTTATTTTCTTGGGCTCCAAGATCACTGCAGATGGTGACTGAAACCATGAAATTAAAAAACACTTGCTCCTTGGAAGAAATGCTATGACCTACCTAGACAACATATCAAAAAGCAGAGACATTACTTTGCTGACAAAGGTCCTTCTAGTCAAAGCTATGATTCTCCAATAGTCATGTACGAATGTGAGAGTTGAATCATAAAGAAGGCTGAATACTAAAGAATTGATGCTTTTCTACCATGGTGTTAGAGAAGACTCTTGAAAGTCCCTTGGACTTCAAGGAGATCAAACAAGTCAATCCTAAAGGAAATCAATACTGAATATTCATTGTAAGGACTGATGCTGAAGATGAAGCCCTAATACTTTGGTCACCTGATGCAAAGAACTGACTCACTGGATAAGACCCTGATGCTGGGATAGAATGAAGGCAGGAGGAGAAGGAAACGACAGAGAATGAGATGGTTGGATGGCATGTACACTGACAGTGAACAATTTGAAAGTGAAATGAAGAATACAATTCTACTTAGACTAAAAAAGAATAAAATGCTCAGGAATATGTTCAAACAAGGAACCAAAAGACTTATATACTAGATACCACAAAAAATTTCAGAAAGAAATTAAAGGTATAAATAAATGAAAACACAGTCATAGATTATAAAAAATAAAAGTTTAAGATGACAGTATCTCCCAAATCAATCTACATATTCAATTAAATGCTGAGTAAAATCCCAGTGATGTTTTTCAGAAATAGAAAAACTTAGCCTAAAATTCATATGAAATTTCAAAGGACCCTGAAGGCTAGAATGATAGTTGCCAGGAGTTGGAAGAAAGCAGGAATGGGAAACAATTGTATAATATGTATGACTTTTCAATTTGGGAAGATTAAGTTTTTAGATGAATGGTGGTGATGGTTACACAAAAAAATGGATGTTTGTAAAACATGTGGGGCAAAAGCTTCATGGTGTTGGATTTGACAAAGAGTTCTTGGATATGACAATGAAAAACACATACAACAAAAGAAAAATTAGATAAATTTCATCAAAATTTAAAAATTCTGTACATCTAAGGGAACTATCAACAAAGTGTAAAGGCAACCCACAAAATGGGAGAAAATATATGCAAATCACATATCTAATAAGAGATGAAAGCCAAGATATATGAATAACTCCTACAATTCAACAACAAAAATGAACAACCTAATTTAAAAATGAGCAATTGACTTGAATACATATTTTTCCAAAGAAGATATAGAAATGGCCAATACACCCATGAAAAGATACTCATCACTAATCATTCAGTTCAGTTCAGTTCAGTCACTCAGTCATGTCCGACTCTTTGCGACCACAAGAATCACAGCACGCCAGGCCTCCCGGTCCATCACCAAATCATGGAGATCACTCAAACTCACCCCCATCGAGTTGGTGATGCCAACCAGCCATTTCATTCTCTGTTGTCCCCTTCTCCTCTGGCCCCCAATCCCTCTCAGCATCAGAGTATTTTCCAGTGAGTCAATTCTTCGCATGAGGTGGCCAAAGTATTGGAGCTTCAGCTTTAGCATCAGTCCTTCCAATGAACATCCAGGATTGACCTCCTTCAGAATGGACTGGTTGGATCTCCTTGCAGTCCAAGGGACTCTCAAGAGTCTTCTCCAACACCACAGTTCAAAAGCATCAATTCTTCGGCGATCAGCTTTCTTCACAGTCCAAATCTCACATCCATACATGACCACTGGAAAAAAAAATAGCCTTGACTATTCGGACCTTGGTTGGCAAAGTAATGTCTCTGGTTTTTAATATGCTATCTAGGTTGGTCATAACTTTCCTTCCAAGGAGTAAGCGTCTTTTAATTTCATGACTAAAATCAGCATCCGCAGTGATTTTGGAGCCCAAAAAATAAAGTCTAACACTGTTTACCCTGTTTCCCCATCTATTTCACATGAAGTGAGGGGACTAGATGCCATGATCATAGTTATATGAATGCTGAGCTTTAAGACAACTTTTTCACTCTCCTCTTTCACTTTCATCAAAAGGCTTCTTAGTTCCTCTTCACTTTCTGCCATAAGGGTGGTGTCATCTGCATATCTGAGGTTATTGATATTTCTCCCGGCAATCTTGATTCCAGCCTGTGCTTCTACCAGCCCAGCGTTCCTCATGATGTACTCTGCATATCAGTTAAATAAGCAGGGTGACAATATACAATCTTGACATACTCCTTTTCCTATTTGGAAACAGTCTGTTGTTCCATATCCAGTTCTAACTGTTGCTTCCTGACCTGCATACAGGTTTCTCAAGAGTCAGGTCAGGTGGTCTGGTATTCCCATCTCTTTCAGAATGTTCCACACTTTGTTGTGATCCACACAGTCAAAGGCTTTGGCATAGTCAATGAAGCAGATATTGATGTTTTTCTGGAACTCTCTTGCTTTATCCATGAACCAGTGGATGTTGACAATTTGATCTGTGGTTCCTCTGCCTTTTCTAAAACCAGCTTGAAAATCTGGAAGTTCATGGTTCAGATATTGCTGAAGCCTGGCTTTGAGAATTTTGAGCATGACTTTACTAGCATTTGAGATGAGTGCAATTGTGAGGTAGTTTGAGCATTCTTGGCATTGCTTTTGTTTGGGATCGGAATGAAGACTAGCCTTATCCAGTCCTGTGGCCACTGCTGAGTTTTCCAAATGTGATGGCATATTGAGTGCAGCACTTTCACAGCATCATCTTTCAGGATTTGAAAGAGCTCAACGGGAATTCCATCACCTCCACTAGCTTTGTTTGTAGTGATGCTTTCTAAAGCCCACTTGACTTCACATTCCAAGATTTATGGCTCTAGGTCAGTGATCACACCATCGTGAATATCTTGGTCGTGAAGTTCTTTTTTGAACATTTCTTCTGTGTATTCTTGCCACCTCTTCTTAATATCTTCTGCTTCTGTTAGGTCCATACCATTTCTGTCCTTTATCGAGCACATCTTTGCATGAAATGTTCCCTTGGAATCTCTAATTTTCTTGAAGAGATCTCTTGTTTTTCCTGTTCTGTTGTTTTCTTCTATTTCTTTGCATTGATCGCTGAGGAAGGCTTTCTTATCTCTCCTTGCTATTTCTTGGAAATCTGCATTCAGATGCTTATATCTTTCCTTTTCTCCTTTGCTTTTCACTTCTCTTCTTTTCACAGCTATTTGTAAGCCCTCCTCAAACAGCCATTTTGCTTTTTTGCATTTCTTTTCGATGGGGATGGTCTTGGTCCCTGTCTCCTGTACAATGCCTCGAAACTCTGTCCATAGTTCATCAGGCACTCTATCTATCAGATCTAGTCCCTTGAATCTATTTCTCACTTCCACTGTAAGGGATTTAATTTAGGTCATACCTGAATGGTCTAGTGGTTTCCCATACTTCAATTTAAGTCTGAATTTGGCAATAAGGAGTTCATGATCTGAGCCACAGTCAGCTCCCAGTCTTGTTTGTGCTAACTGTATAGTGCTTCTCCATCTTTGGCTGCAAAGAATATAATCAATATGATTTCAGTGTTGACCATCTGGTGATGTCCATGTGTAGAGTCTTCTATTCTGTTGTTGAAAGAAAGTGTTTGCTCTGACCAGTTCGTTCTCTTGGCAAAACTCTATTAGCCTTTGCCCTGCTTCATTCCGTACTCCAAAGCCAAATTTGCCTGTTACTCCAGGTATTTCTTGACTTCCTACTTTTGCATTCCATTCCCCTATAATGAAAAGGACATCTTTTTTGAATGTTAGTTCTACATGGTCTTGTAGGTCTTCATAGAACCGTTCAACTTTCACTTCTTCAGCGTTAGTGGTTGGGGAATAGGCTTGGATTACTGTAATATTAAATGTTTTGCCTTGGAAACGAACAGAGATCATTCTGTTGTTTTTGAGATTGCATCCAAGTACTGCATTTCGGACTCTTGTTGACCATGATGGCTCCTCCATTTCTTCTAAGGGATTCCTGCCCACAGTAGTAGATATAATGGTCATCTTAGTTAAATTCACCCATTCCAGTCCATTTTAGTTCACTGATTCCTAGAATATCGACGTTCACTCTTGCCATCTCCTGTTTGACCACTTCCAGTTTGCTTGGTTCATGGACCTAACATTCCAGGTTATTACGCAATATTGCTGTTTATAGCATTGGACCTTGCTTCTATCACCGGTCACATCCACAACTGGGTATTGTTTTGTCTTTGGCTCCATCCCTTCATTCTTTCTGGAATTATTTCTCCACTGATCTCCAGTAGCAGACTGGGTACCTACCGACCTGGGCAATTCCTAATTCATTATCCTATCATTTTGCTTGTTCATACTGTTCGAAGGAGTAAGCGTCTTTTAATTTTCTGGCTGCAATCACCACATGCAGTGATTTTGGAGCCCAGAAAAATAAAGTCAGCCACTGTTTCCACCGTTTCCCCATCTATTTGCCATGAAGTGATAGAACCGGATGCCATGTTCTTAGTTTTCTGAATGTTGAGCTTTAAGCCAACTTTTTCACTCTCCTCTTTCACTTTCATCAAGATGATCTTTAGTTCTTCACTTTCTGCCATAAATGTATAGTTGACTGCAATTTTCCATTTTTTCCTTTCATTAATTTTTTTTATTTAGTTTTTTCAGCTTCGTTGAGATATTATTGATATGAAACGTGCATTTTTAAGATATATATTGTATTCATTTGATACAATTATGTTGCTAAATTATTACTACCATAGTACTAGCTAACACGTCTATCACAGTACATAATTACCATTTCTTTTTTTGGTAAGGATATTTAAGATCTACTCCTATAGCAATTTCCAAGTATATAATTCAATATAAGTATAATTATAATTACCATGCTGTACATTAGATTCCAGAATATTTTTAATCTTGTAATAGAAAGCTTATTCCTTTTGACCAACATCTCCCCATTTCTCCTATACCCGCTAACCTTTGTTAAACACCATTCTTTTTTTTTTTTTTTTTTTGAGTTGAAATTTTTTGGATTACACATATAAATGTATCATGCATTATTTGTCTTTCTATATATTATTTATTTTGTTTAATATAACGACTTCAAGTTCTAGCCATGTTATCTCAAATGGCAGGATTTCCTTATTTCTCATGGTTGAATAATGCTTCATTGTGTTTATACACCAAATCTTCTTTATCCATTCACCTATTAATGGGTATTCTAGCTATTTTCACATATTTTTCATTTGATGTAATCCTACTGGTTGATTTTTAACTTTGTTGCTTGTGCTTGGTGTCATAGCTAAAGAAATCATACAAAGACCAATACCAAGGAAATTTTCTTTATATTTTATTCCAGAAGTTTTATAGATTCAGTGCTTAAGTGTTTAATCCATTTAGAATTAATTGTTATGAGTGGTATAATATAGTGGTCCAATTTCATTCTTTTCCTTTCAGTTATTCAGTTTTCCCAACATTTATTGAAGAGACTATCCTTGCCCTATTGAGTCTTTTTGTCTCTCTTGTAGAACGATAATTGACTGTATATGCAAGGATTTATATCTGGTCTGTCAATCCTATTTTACTGGTCTGTGTTTCTGCTTTTATACCAGGTGGCTCAGACGGTAAAGCGTCTACATACAATGCGGAAGACCCAGGTTAGATCCCTGTGTTAGGAAGACCCTCTGGAGAAGGAAATGGTAATCCATTCCAGTACTCTTGTCTGGAAAATCCAACGAATGGAGGAGTATGGTAGGCTACAGTCCACGGGGTCGCAAAAAGTAGTGAGACTTCACTCACTATATTGTTTTAATTACTATAGTTTTGTATGATAGCTTGCAACAAAGAATTGTGATGCTTTCAGCTTTGCTTTTCTTTTTCAGAATTCTTTTGCTATTTGGGGTTTTGTTTGGTTCCTTAAAAACTTTAGGCTTGTTTTTCTTATGACTATGAAAAATGCCATTGGAATTTTCATAGGAAATGGACTGAATCTGTAGATTCAATATGGCCATTTTAATTCTTCCAATATATTTTCATTTGTTTGTGTGTCCTTCAATTTCTTTTCTCTGTAGTTTTCACTGTATATATTTTGCATCTTCTTTCTTAAATGTATTGTTTCTGATACTGCTGTGAATCATGCTCAGTTGCTCAGTTGTGTCCAAGTCTTTGCAACCCCATGGACTGTAGCCTGCCAGGTTCCTCTGTCCATGGATTTTGTGAATTGGATTGCTTTCTTTCTTTTTGACATCTTTCATTTTTAAATATAGAAGCATAATTGTTTTCTGTATATTATTTTTGATAAAATATATCATATATATAGTAACACACATATGTTACTATATAATATAGTAACAGTTTGACTTTTCTCCAAAGAAGACATAAAGATAACCAACAAACACATGAAGAGATGCTCAATATCATTAATTATTAGAGAAATGCAAATCAAAACTACAATGAGGTATCACCTCACACTTGTCAGAATGGCCATTATCAAAAAATATTCAAGTAATAAATGTTGGAGAGGGTGTAGAGAAAGCGGAACCCTCTTACACTGTTAGTGGGAATACAAACTGATACAGCCACAATGTAGAACAGTATGAGGGTCCTTACAAATCTAAACATAGTAGTACCATGTGATTTAGCAATTCCACTTCTGGGCATATATCCAGAGAAAATTATAACTCAAACATATACGTGCATCCCAATGTTCATTGAAGCACTATTTATAATAATCAAAAACATGGAAACAACGTAAGTGTCCATCAACCGAAGAATGGATAAAGAAGATGTGATACATAAAAAGAAATATTACTCAGTCATAAAAAGAATGAAATAATGCTATTTGCAGCAACATGGATGGACCTAGAGATTGTCATACTGAGTGAAGAAAGTCAGAGATAAATATATGGCTTATATATGGAATCTAAATAAGGTGGACACATGAAATTATCTGAAGAACAAAAATAGAATAACAGATGTAGAAAAACAAACTTATGGTTACCAGGAAGGAATGGGGGATATTGGGAGATTGGGATTAACTTATAAATACTGCTATGTATAAAATAGATAACTAATAAAGGCCTACTTTTTAGGACAGGGAACTCTACACAAAACTCTGTAATGACCTATATGGAAAAATAATCTAAAAAAGAGTGAATATATGTAAATGTATGAGTCACTTTGTTGTACACACCTGAATCTAATATTGTAAATCAACTATTCTCTAATAAAAATTGAAAATAAACCAAAAATTATTTGACTTTGATTGCATACCAAAAATTTACCTCTTACTCCTTCCCCCTTTATGTATTTGATATCAGCATTTAAATCTTTTCATATTTATATTCATTAGCAAATTGTTGTAGCCATAGCCGTTTTTGAATACTTTTGTCATTACCTTACCTACTTAAGCAGTAAATACACCATATTCCAGTATCAAAGTAATTTGAATTTGACATATACTTATCTTTACTAGTGTGCTGTATACTTTCATATGTTCGAATATTACTAATTAGCATTCTATTATTTCAGCTTGAATTACTTTCTGCATTTCTTCTAAGGTTTTTGTTTGTTACAGAAAGTCTTTATTTCACCTTTATGTCTAAAGCACAACTTTGCTGGGATATTTTCTTGTTTGGTAATTCTTTCTTTCAGCACTTTGAATATATCCATTTTCTTCTGTCTTGAAAAGTCTCTGTTGAGAAATTCCCTTATGGCCTTATAGGGGCAGCAGGGAGGGATGAAGAAGAAGTGGAGAGGGACTCAGCTGCTAGTGTCAGTTAATACAAAGCATATGAAATCTGCAGTGATCTGTGGCAGCTGTGCTAGCTGTTGGTTACTTCTTCAGTCAAAGTCTGCTGTGTTTGTCTATAAGGCAGTCTGGGTCAAACATGATTGATCTTGACACATGGCTGCTATTGGTAGTCTCTAATTTTCTTCCTTGTTCCTAACCATCTTTATGTGTCTTGGCTTTTCAGTTCTGAGTGGATTGAAACTAGAGCAAGACATTTATACAGTTCCCCCAAAGCCTGGAGAAGCTGGTTGCTTACTCCAATCTTTTCATGGAGAGGGTAATTTTAGCTCAGAAGTTCTCTCTTGGTGCTGAGCAATGACAGATTGTGGAGTGAGAGGATGGAAAGCAAAATTAAACTGTCTCCCTTCTCCTATTCGACACTTATCCGCAGGGTTTTTGTTAGACTTGTTGCTAAAATTTCTTAAGACCAGAGCTAACTTAGAGCTGTTGTTTTTTTTTTTTTTTTCCACAGAAGGATGTCTAAATGTTGATTGTTATAGGATGATATGGGATGATTGTTATGGGATGTTATGGAATCAAGACAATCCCCAAGAAAAAGAAATGAAAAAAAAAAAAAAAAGGCTGCCTGAGGAGGCCTTACAAATAGCTGTGAAAAGAAAGGAAGCGAAAAGCAAAGGAGAAAGGAAAGATATATGCATTTGAATGCAGAATTCCAAAGAAAACCAAGGAGAGATAAGAAAACTTTCCTCAGCAGTCAGTGCAAAGAAATAGAGGAAATGGGAAAGACTACAGATCTCTTCAAGAAAATTAGAGATTTCAAGGGAATATTTCATGCAAAGATGGGCTCGATAATGGACAGAAATGGTATGGAACTAACAGAAGCAGAAGATATTAAGAATAGGTGGAAAGAATACACAGAAGAACTGTACAAAACAGATCTTCATGACCAAGATATCACGATGGTGTGATCATTCACCTAGAGCCAGACATCTTGGAATGTGAAGTCAAGTGGGCCTTAGAAAGCATCACTACGAGCAAAGCTAGTGGAGGTGATGGAATTCCAGTGGAGCTATCTCAAATCCTGAAAGATGATGCTGTGAAAGTGCTGTACTCAATATGCCAGCACATTTGGAAAACTCAGCAGTGGCCACAGGACTGGAAAAGGTCAGTTTTCATTCCAATAGCAAAGAAAGGCAATGCCAAACAACGCTCAAACTACCGCACAATTGCACTCATCTCACCAGCTAGTAAAGTAATGCTTAAAATTCATCAATCCAGGCTTCGACCATGCGTGAACCATGAATATCCAGATGTTCAAGGTGGTTTTAGAAAAGGCAGAGGAACCAGAGATCAAATTGCCAGCATTTGCTGGATCATCAAAAAAGCAAGAGAGTTCCAGGAAAAAAAAAAAAAAACATCTATTTCTGCTTTATTGACTATGCCAAAGTCTTTGACTATGTGTATCACAATAAACTGTGGAAGATTCTGAAAGAGATGGGCATACCAGACCACCTGACCTGCCTCTTGAGAAACCTGTATGAACTTCAGGAAGCAATAGCTAGAACTGGACGTGGAACAACAGACTGGTTCCAAATAGGAAAAGGAGTACGTCAAGGCTGTATATTGTCACCCAGCTTATTTAACTTATATGCAGAGTACATCATGAGAAATGCTGAACTGGATGAAGCACAAGCTGGAATCAAGATTGCTGGGAGAAATATCAATAACCTCAGATACGCAGATGACATCACCCTTATGGCAGAAAGCGGAGAAGAACTAAAGGACATCTTGATGAAAGTGAAAAAAGAGAGTGAAAAAGTTGGCTTAAAGCTCAACACTCAGAAAACTAAGATCATGGCATCTGGTCCCATCACTTCATGGCAAATAGATGGGGAAACAATGGAAACAGTGACTGACTATATTTCTGGGCTCCAAAATCACTGCAGATGGTGATTGCAGCCATGAAATGAAAAGACGCTTACTCCTTGGAAGGAAAGTTATGACCAACCTAGATAGTATATTAAAAAGCAGAGACATTATTTTGCCAACCAAGGTCCGTCTAGTCAAGGCTATGTTTTATCCCATTGGTCATGTATGGATGTGAGAGTTGGACTGTGAAGAAAGCTGATTGCCGAAGAATTGATGCTTTTGAACTATGGTGCTGGAGAAGACTCTTGAGAGTCCTTTGGCCTGCAAGGAGATCCAACCATTCCATCCTAAAGGAGATCAATCCTGGGTGTTCACTGGAAGGACTGATGTTGAAGCTGAAACTCCAATATTTTGGCCACCTGATGAGAAGAGCAGACTCATTTGAAAAGACCCTGATCCTGGGAAAGATTGAGGGCAGGAGAAGGGACGACAGAGGATGAGATGGTTGGATGGCGTCACCGACTCAATGGACATGGGTTTGGGTGGATTCCGGTAGTTTGTGATGGACAGGGAGAACTTGCATGCTGTGGTTCATGGGGTTGCAAAAAGTTGGACATGACTGTGCGACTGAACTAACTGACTGATGGGATGATAAAGCCTGGGGTCTCCTACACCATCATTTTGGTGACCCAGTTTTCCATTTTTTTCTGGATGTCTGACACTCTATGCAGATGATCCAAAAGTCTAGATTTTGAAGCTTCATTTTTGGAATTTCTGGACATAAATTTCTAGGTCCTGATTATTTTAGCACAGTTCTACACAGCAGAGTCATAATGTCAGTTAAATTGAACTACTACAGCATACTATGAATCTTCTAATATTCAATATAAACCACTCTAGGATTATATTTTATAAATTGTAAGCAGGAAGAATTTTATTTCCCTAAGCAAAGGAGTTGGTGATGGACAGGGAGGCCTGGCGTGCTGTGATTCATGGGGTCGCGGAGAGTCGGACACGACTGAGCGACTGAACTGAACTGAACTGAACTGAAGCAAAGCATAGTTGAAACAATAGTCATAAAATTCCTTAGCCAAATCTTTCTTGTACAATGCATTCAAATAGTTACCTAAAAAGCACAATTTTCTCTAGTATATTTAAAATTTAAATGCAAAATAGAGGACAAATGAAAAAACAAAGAAACACAGGGCAAATGTGAAATCAGGTTTCTTTTTTTATTTGCAAGATTTTTTAAAAAGAGTTAAGTAAAAATGTTCTGAAATGTTCATCCCTTGCTGAGAGGAAAGACAAGCAGTTACTCTGATTCTGAGTCAGATCTACCATTTGCTTGGTTGGCTGTGTTTCCCCTGGAGCTTGAATATATTCATTCTATTTTCAGTGAAAATTAAGTCAGGTTGTAGGACATAATAAGGCACTTAATGTTAAGCAGTATTTTTCCCATTTTTGATGAACAAACCCCTTAATTTCACTTGAGTAGATAGCATATTCATGTAGGATCCAAACAGGACTCAAGCTCCAGGAGATGTCATCTATGTAGCACTTTGCAAATCAGGTTTTTGAAGGATAAATAATGGAAAACTTGGTGTGAAATTTGCTTGAGGCTACCAACATTTTATTTAATTGGCCTTCCTTCTTAGCCCCTCATCACCTTATGATTGTCAGAATGGTTTTGCCTAGCTTTCTATTTGCACCTACTTATCAGGTTTCCTGTTGTGTGCAAATTTTAAAAGATCCATAGAACATCAATAACTGTAGGGCTCTCAAGTTTTTAATAACCTCACAGAATTTCTTGTTATTATGTTAAAATATATTATTATTGTTTGAGTGACATTTGATTCATTGTATAAGAATGTATTTTTAATTTTTATTTTGGAAATAATTTGAGGAATCACTCCAGGTATTTTAAATGATACATTGAATTTCCGAACCCATGCTGGATGTTTGCAACTCAGTATCAACCTAGCATCCACAATTTTCCAAACTTGCTTTTTTGAGCATGATTCTGCAAATTTCAATTTGAGGAAAAATAAGAATAGAGAAGAATCATCATTCACTGTTAACTTAAAATCTTATCTGTTATGAATGAGAAAACCTTGTTTCTGGCATTTACATTATTTTCTTAAGGATCTGGTGTGGTTGGAGGAGAGGGGCTGTTGAAAGTTAAAATTAAGGTTTCATATCCCTCAGATACACCCAGTTTTTCTTGCATCACTTCATTAAAAATGTATTTGACAGTTCAGGATAATAACAGAACTGTTTAACTGTGAGGAGTCTATTTTCTAATTTAAATAATCCTAGAGATGGTCATGTTGAGTGAAGTAAGTCACACAAAGAAAGAAAGATTGTATGCTATCATTCATATGTAGAATGATACCAGAATATAAAATAATGATACAAAAGAATTTATTTACAAATTCTTGTAAAGTCTATATTCAGAGATAGACTGACAGGCTTAGAGTAAGAACGTATCCTATATGTGGGGTGGGACAGTGGCGGGTGGGATAGTTATGGAGTTTGGGATTGACATGTACACACTGCTATATTTAAAATGGGTAACCAACAAGCACCAACTATATAGCACAGGGGATTCTGCTCAAAATTATGTAACCTAACTGGGAAAATATGAAAAGAATATATATATATATATATAACTGAATCATTTTACTGTACACCTGAAACTAACACAATGTTCTTAGTCAGCTATACTCCAATATGAAATGAAAAGTAATTGGAGGCTAATTACTTTACATTATTGTATTGGTTTTGCCACACTTTGACATGAATCTGCCCCGGGTGTACATGTGTTCCCCATCTTGAATCCCCCTCGCACCTCCCTCCCCATCCCATCCCTCTGGGTCATCCCAGTGCACAAGCCCAGAGCATCCTGTATCATGAATCGAACCTGGACTGACAATTCATTTCACATATGATAATATACATGTTTCAATGCCATTCTCCCAAATCATCCCACTCTCGCCCTCTCCCACAGAGTCCAAAAGATTGTTCTATACATCTGTGTCTCTTTTGCTGTCTCATATACAGGGTTATTGTTACCATCTTTCTAAATTCCATATATATGTGTTAGTATACTATATTGGTATTTTTCTATCTGGCTTACTTAACTATGTATAATAGGCTCCAGTTTCATCCACCTCATTAGAACAGATTCAAATGTATTCTATTTAATTGCTGAGTAATACTCCATTGTGTATACGTACCAAAGTTTTCTTATCCATTCGTCTGCAGATGGACATCTAGGTTGATTCCATGTCCTGGCTATTATAAATAGTGCTGTGATGAACACTGGAGTACATGTGTCTCTTTCCATTCTTGTTTCCTCAGTGTGTATGCCCAGGAGTGAGATTGCTGGATCAGATGACAGTTCTATTTCCATTTTTTAAAGGAATCTCCACACTGTTCTCCATAGTTGTTGTACTAGTTTGCATTCCCACCAACAGTGTAAGAGGGTTCCCTTTTCTCCACACCCTCTCCAGCATTTATTTCTTGTAGACTTTTACATAGCAGCCATTCTGGCTGGCGTGAAATGGTACCTCATTGTGGTTTTGATTTCCATTTCTCTGATTATGAGTGATGTTGAGCATCTTTTCATGTGTTTGTTAGCCATCTGTATGTCTTCTTTGGAGAAATGTCTGTTTAGTTATTTGGCCTATTTTTTGATCGGGTCATTTATTTTTCTGGAATTGAGCTGCAGGAGTTGCTTGTATATTTTGGAGATTAATTTTTGTCAGTTGTTTCATATGCTATTATTTTCTCCTATTCTGAAGGCTGTCTTTTCACCTTGCTTATAGTTTCCTTTGCTGTGCAGAAGCTTTTAATTTTATTTGGGTCCCATTTGTTTACTGTTGCTTTTACTTCCAATATTCTGGGAGATGGTTCATGGAGGATACTGTTGTGATTTATGTCGGAGAGTGTTTTGCCTATGTTCTCCTCTAGAAGTTTTATAGTTTCTGGTCTTACATTTAGCTCTCTAATCCATTTTGAGTTTGTTTTTGTGTATGGTGTTAGGGAGTGTTCTAGTTTCATTCTTTTACAAGTGGCTGACCAGTTTTCCCGGCACCAATTGTTAAAGAGATTGTCTTTTCTCCATTAATTATTCTTGTCTCTTTTGTCGAAGATAAGGTGTCCATAGGTGTGCTGATTTATTTCTGGGCTTTCTATTTTGTTCCATCCATCTATATTTCTGTCTTTATGCCAGTACCATACTGTCTTGATGACTGTGGCTTTGTATTAGAGCCTGAAGTCCGGCAGGTTGATTCCCCCAGTTGCATTCTTCTTTCTCAAATTGCTTTGGCTATTTGAGGCTTTTGGTATTTCCATACAAATTGTGAAATTATTTTATTCTAGCTCTGTGAAAAATACTGTTGGTAACTTGATAGGTATTGCATTAAACCTGTAAATTACTTTGGGTAATATACTCATTTTCACAATATTTATTCTTCTAATCCACGAATCCCGTATGTTTCTCCATCTATTAGTATCCTCTCTGATTTTTTTCACCAGTGTTTTATAGTTTTCTATATGTATGTCTTTTGTTTCTTTGTGAAAGTCACTCAGTCGTGTCTGACTCTTTGTGACCCCATGAACTGTAGCCTACCGGGATCCTCCGTCCATGGGATTTTCCAGGCAAGAATACTGGAGTGGGTAGCCATTTCCTTCTCCAGGGGAACTTCCCAACTGGTAGATATATTCCTAAGTATGTTTTTTCTTTTCGTTGCAATGATGAATGGAATTGTTTGCTTAATTTCTCTTTCTATTTTCTCATTATTAGTGTATAGGAATGCAAGGGATTTCTGTGTGTTGATTTAATATCCTGCAACCTTACTGTATTCATTGATTAGCTCTAGTAATTTTCTGGTAGAGTCACTAGGGTTTTCCGTGTAGAGGATCATATCATCTGCAAACAGTTAAGAGTTTTATTTCTTCTTTTCCAATTTGGATTCCTTTTATGTCTTTTTCTGCTCTGATTGCTGTGGCCAAAACTTCCAAAACTATGTTGAATAGTAGTGATGAGAGTGGGCACCCTTGTCTTGTTCCTGACTTTAGGGGAAACGCTTTCAGTTTTTCACCATTGAGGAAGCTGTTTGCTGTGGGTTTGTCATATATGGCTTTTATTATGTTGAGGAATGTTCCTTCTATTCCCGCCTTCTGGAGGGTTTTTTTATCATAAATGGATGTTGAATTTTGTCAAAGGCTTTCTCTGCATCTATTGAGATAATCATATGTTTTTTATTATTCATTTTGTTAATGTGGTGTATTACTTTGATTGATTTGTGGATATTGAAGAATACTTGCATCCCTGTGATAAAACACACTTGGTCATGATGTATGATCTTTTTAATGTGTTGTTGGATTCAGATTGCTAGAATTTTGTTAAGGATTTTTGCATCTGTGTTCATCAGTGATATTGGCCTGTAGTTCTCTTTTTTGGTGGCATCATTGTCAGGTTTTGGTATTAGGGTGATGCTGGCCTCATAGGATGAGTTTGGCAGTTTACCTTCCTCTGCAATTTTCTGGAAGAGTCTGAGTAAGATAGGTGTTAGCTCTTGTCTAAATTTCTGGTAGAATTTAACTGTGAAGCCGTCTGGACCTGGGCTTTTGTTTGCTGGAAGATTTCTAATTACAGTTTCAATTTCCATGCTTGTGATGGATCTCTTAAGAGTTTCTATTTCTTCCTGGTTCAGTTTTTGAAAGCTGTATTTTTCTAAGAATTGGTCCATTTCTTCCAAGTTGTCCATTTTATTGGCATATAATTACTGATAGTAGTCTCTTATGATGCTTTGTATTTCTCTGTTGTCTATTGTGATATCTCCATTTTTATTTCTAATTTTATTGATTTGGTTTTTCTCTCTTTGTTTCTTGATGAGTCTGGCTAGTGATTTGTCAATTTCATTTACCCTCCCAAAGAACCAGCTTTTGGTTTTGTTGATTTTTGTTATGGTCTATTTTGTTTCTTTTTATTTTATTTCTGCGCTAACTTTTAAGATTTCTTTTTTTCTACTCACCCTGGGGTTCTTCATTTCTTCCTTTTCTAGTTGCTTTAGGTGTAGAGTTAGGTTATTTAGTTGGCTTTTTTCTTGTTTCATGAGGTATGCCTGTATTGCTATGAACCTTCCCCTTAGCACTACTTTTACAGTGTCCCACAGGTTTTGGGTTGTTGTGTTTTCAGTTTCACTCATTTCTATGCATATTTTGATTTTATTTTTATTTCTTCTATGAAATATTGGTTATTAAGCAGCGTGTTGTTCAGCCTCCATATGTTGGAATTTTTAATAGCTTTTCTCCTGTAATTGAGATCTAGTCCTACTGCATTGTTTTCAGAAAAGATGCTTTGAATGATTTCAATATTTTTTTAATTTACCAGGGCTAGATTTATGGCCCAGGATGTGATCTATCTTGGAGAAGATTCCATGTGCACTTGAGAAAAAGGTATAATTCATTGTTTTGGGGTGAAATGACCTATAGATGTCAATTAGGTCTAACTGGTCTATTGTATTATTTAACGTTTGTGTTTCCTTGTTAATTTTCTGTTTAGTTGATCCTTCCATAGGTTTGAGTGAGGTATTAAAGTCTCCCACTATTATTGTGTTTTTGTTAATTTCCCCTTTAATATTTGTTAGCATTTGTCTTACATGTTGTGGTATGCCTATGTTGGGTGCATATATATTTATAATTGCTTTTTCTTTTTCTTGGATTAATCCTTTGATCATTATGTAGTGTCCTTCTTTGTCTCTGTTCACAGCCTTTGTTTTAAAGTCTATTTTATCTGATATGAGTATTGCTACTCCTGCTTTCTTTTGGTTTCTATTTGCATGGAATATCTTTTTCCAGGCCTTCACTTTCAATCTGTGTGTGCCCCTCATTTCAAGGTGGGTCTCTTGTAGACAACATATATAGTGGTCTTATTTTTGTATCCATTCAGCCAGTCTTTATTTATATTTTTAATATTTAATTTGTTCTAAATTGAAGTATAATATATATATATGGTGAACATCCCAATCTTTATTATACTGTTCAATCTTAATACTATGCATCAAGACACAGAGCAGTATCATCAATTAAGAGACTTCCCTACTACCACATTTCAATTAACCATCTCCTCTGCAATATCAAAAGTACCAATTATTTGATTTCAATAACGAGTTAGTTTTACTCAACAATTATTTACCTTTTATTTCTTTAAGTTATAATTTACATATAAGAAAATTCATCATTTTAAATGTATAATTCCGTGAGTTTTGGTAAGTGTATACTCTCATGTAACCACCTATCCAATCAAGATATAAAGCAATGTTATTACATAACTGAATTATTTTTAGTTTGGACTTTCCAAAAATACCATAAACATAGAATTGTACAGTACCTTTTGTGTCTTCCTTCTTTTGAGATAAATGCATTTGAGGTTTCTCTACCTTGTGTATGCCAATAATTTATTCCTTTTTGCATTTAGGTTGTTTCGGTTTTGGATGATTGTGAATGTAGCTATTACGAACATTTACACAACTTTTTGTGTGTACATTCACTTTTAATTTATATGAGCATGTGTGGAATCTCCTTTAAATTCACAGGATACGTACCTAGGAGAGATAGTGTGTGAAAGTTGTACAGTCGTGTCCAACTCTTTGTGACCCAATGGACTATACAGTCCATGGAATTCTCCAGGTCAGAATACTGGAGTGGATAGCCTTTCCCTTCTTCAGGTGATCTTCCCAACCCAGGGATTGAACCCAGGTGTCCCACATTACAGGCGGATTCTTTACCAGCTGAGCCACCAGGGTACCCCAGGAGAAATATTGCTGCTACTGCTGCTGCTGCTAAGTCACTTCAGTCGTGTCCGACTCTGTGTGACCCCAAAGACGGAAGCCCACCAGGCTCCCCTGTCCCTGGGATTCTCCAGGCAAGAACATTGGAGTGGGTTGCCATTTCCTTCTCCTGTGAAAGTGGAAAATGAAAAGTGAAAGTGAAGTTGCTCAGTCGTGTCCGACCCTTAGCGACCCCATGGACTGCAGCCTACCAGGCTCCTCCATCCATGGGATTTTCTAGGCAAGAGTACTAGAGTGGCTTGCCATTGCCTTCTCTGAGGAGAAATATTACTGATCTGTATTTAACACTTTAAAAAATAGCCAATTGGTTTTTCAAAGTGATTGTATGAGCACGCCAGTTACTCTAAATCTTGGACTGTATTTGGTATTATAAATTTTAAAAAATACAATAAGCATTAATATATTGATATATTGCAATAATAATTTACTGCGATTTTAATTTGTATTTCATAATAATGATGTTGATCAACTAGTAATGTTAATAATTTTTTATGTGCATATTTTCCATCCTTATAATTTTTAGTTAAGTGTCTGTTTAAATATTTTGCCCAAGTTTCTGGGATGGTGATTTTTATTATTGACTTTTGAGAGTTATCTATTATTCTGGATGTGATTACTTTATCACATGTTTGATATAGAAATATTTTCTCATACTATGACTTTTTTATTCTCTTACTATTGTCTTTTGAAGAATGTAGGTTCTTAATTATGGTACAACCAAAAAAATTAATGGAAATTTGTGTTACAGGAAAAATTGAGTTGTCCTTAATATATTTACTTTTAAACAACGTTTATAAAGTTTTTTTTTTGTGTGTGTGTTTTCGCTACACAGTTTTATAGTTTTATGACTAAGCCTATAATCCATTTTAAGCAATTTTTATATAGGATGTGAAGAATAAATTAGAGTTCATTGTTATATGGATGTCTGTTGAAAAGATTATCCTTTCTGCATTTAAAAACACGTGCACTCTTGTACTAAAATCAATTGAGCTGACTTGTGGGTAAATTTCTGGATTTTCTTTTCTATCTTATTGATCCACCATATTCCTATCCTTTAATATTTTCTCCTGAACTATATCAGTTTTTATAATACATACAGATATCAGAATGTTTGTGTTCAAATCTTTGTTCTACTTTTTCAAAGTTCCTTTGTATATTATAGTTCTATTTCATTTCTATATAACTTTTAGAATTTGCTTTTCAAGTTCCACAAAATCTTCCTTCAGAGACATTGATTAGAAGTTCAATAATATAAGTTATAATCTTGGAAAGACTTGACAGGTTAACAATACTGAGTCTTCAAATTCACTACCACAGTATATTTCTACAACCTGCTGGTGAGTAGGGCCAAGACCCAGCATTACTGGCTACACAGTGTGCATTTCCTGGGGCTGATGCTGCCCCTTGGTGGGTTGGGTCCTGGTGTGGCTGTGTACATGTCCTAGTGTTTCCCAGACGTGGTGCTCACCCACTGGTGGGCATGCCCAGGTCCTTGGCCATCTGGTTGTGGGCCTGGGGATGACAGGGACTGGTGCTGGCTTATTGTTGGTGGGTAAG
The DNA here is from genome assembly GCF_049115385.1 of Moschus berezovskii. Lineage (NCBI taxonomy): Eukaryota > Metazoa > Chordata > Mammalia > Artiodactyla > Moschidae > Moschus > Moschus berezovskii. Next base: position 83,285,563 of record NC_142488.1, on the reverse strand, counting down.
CCCTTGGGATTAATAGGCCAACCCACTAATAGGCCAAATTTTGTTTCCAGTAGCAGTGTCCTCATGGTATAATAAGCTCCCAACATGGTTTCCACCAGTGTCTATGACCCAAGGGAAATCTTAGTTCCCTCCTTTCTCTCTGGGAGACTCTCCAAGATCATCAAGTGACTCTGACCCTGGTTCCTTTCCAACTCTGCACTGGGAATTGAAAGAAGCATGTAAGATTTTGTGCATGTTCTTTAATAGCAGAGTCTCTGTTTCCTGCAGTCCCCCAACTCTCTGTAGAAAAATTATAGACTAGGTTTGTGAGTGTGGTGGTCTGATATATATATATATATATAATTTTCAATTAACCCAGGCATAAGTAAAAAGACTCTCGCTTTAATATTTGCTGTTTAAAAGTTTTCTGGTATATTTGTGCTTACACTAAAATGAGCATAAATGCATATTTTGTAGAATATCACTTTCTCTTTTAAAACTTTCAGAGTAAACATGTAAAAAATAAATGAAAGAAACTAGATTAAATGTGATTGAGTCATTCACAAACATATATTGAGTATTTTCTATGTGCCTAATATGCTATGATTTTTTGCTGTTAGAACTCAAAAATTAGTGGGAGAACATAATTAACAATGCCTTATTTCCTAATATTATTATCAGATATTAAAGACTGTGTTTCACTCTGAAGGCTTCAGGAACCCAGGCAGGAAATACCTACAGACACAGAATATATTCATAACTTTCACAAAGTTTCTTCCATTTCAATCTTAGTTTCAGACCCTTGATTAAGTAAGCATAAGATTTCTAATTTGCATTTCTAATATCTGATCCTGTCTCCTTCTTACTTTTAATTGTCATCTGTTTCATGTTTAGGCTTTAGTATTCTACTTGCTCCTGAGCTTCTTTTTGAGTTGAGTATTGACAAGTTTGGGTTGTCTTCAGGGCAGAATATCATTACATATTTGCAGATGAAAAAAAGTTATGGGAACAGAAAGAAAGAAGTAAGTAACTGAATGTTCAGAGTCCTCTTATGTCATGACTTGAGTATATAGTTGCTTTTAAAAAAGTCCGTATTATTGCCCTGTTTGCTTATGATTTGAGTTTTCCTACAAGGTATTGGAATAATCAATTAGTCCCTTGGGTTCTGCTTAGTGAGGTCTTGTTTTTCTTTTCTTCATTAATTTTTAAAAATTTTCTCTTTTGCTTTGCATTTGATAATGTAAGTGAGCAACAGATTCAGACTTTTTGAATGCCTGTAAACAAGAATAAATTTCAAAAAGAAAGAGCTGGGTCAAAACAACTGATGTAATCAGACTTAGGCAAGGCTGAAAAGATAATTGAACTCTTGTAACATTAATAGCAAGTAGAGTTGTACTTACTTGAGTAGCAGTAGGGACCCAGAGGAGGTGATACAGGAAGGACAGTTGAAAGGAACCATTTGACTACAATAAAATAATACTGTATAAAACTAATTGATAATATTAAATAACAAAGGATGAAACATAGCTCTTTTAAAACAATTTCAATGCTTAAGTCTTCAGTCTTATATATTTGATATCAGTTAACATTTATTTATTTGAGTGGATCTGTGAACTGTGCTTTTACCTAGAGGAAGTATTTCCAATTTGAGCTAATACACTGAGCTAAGATCATTTCAGCACTTGTTAACTGCTCTGGAATGAGTAAATACACTTAAAAATTGAAATAAATACTTTTGAACCTTGACTTTTTTCTTTAAATGTCCAGTATCTGTCCCTGAATTATATACTTGAAGAATAGCTATATATGGCAAACTCGAATATGAACAATTTTAACAGCTAGAAACTTGCATGTGATTTCTTTTTGTTTCCTCAAAACACTCAGAAGTATTCACTTTTCGTTACATAGCTGAGCAATTTTTAAACTGTAAATAGTCACTTATTCTTCAAGATGGGGAGCACATATACACTCGGGGCAGATTCATGTCAATGTATGGCAAAACCAATACAATAAAGTAATTAGCCTCCAATTAAAATAAATAAAACTAACTAATAATAATAATAAAATAAAATATGCCTTTTAAACACTAGACCCTAGGGTATATTAAGCAAATTCAAAATGATAAATTAATTGACATAAATGGGCATAAATTTATGGCAATATACATTTCTATAGCTCATGGCTCTAGTCCAAGATTTTGCACACTGGATGCAATTCATCAAAGTACATCATGGGTCATTTCTAGAATTATGCTGAGATGCTTGTTATTCTTTGCTGTGCGAGAAACATAGAAAATGTAGGAGCTCATTTAAAAGTTATAGATCTAGAGTAATGTACAGAGCAGAGACTGCAGCTTTCTTACTTCTTGGTAATAGAGCAGTGGTTTGTGCACTTAGCCTTATATTTATAGCTGAGACATTATTCAGGGCTAATTGGTATTGTATGAATTGGCATCAATCATGGATGTATTAGAATAATTCAGAGAAGAACAACAAAAATGATTAAAAGCTAATGGGATTGACACACGTAAAAATTAAAAGATTAGATTTTATTTGGCCAAATAATATCTTAGGGAGGTATGTTGTTTAATTTTATGTGTAACCTGGCTAAACCATACTACCCATGTATTTGGTCAAACACCAGTTTATATTACTCTTAAGGTATTTCTTTTAGATGAGATTAATATTTAAATCAGTAGACTTTGAGGAAAGCAGATTAATATCCATAATGTGAGTGTATCTCGTCCAGTCAGTTGAAGGCCTTAAGAGAAATCAGACTGCAAATCTCTCAGGGAAGAAGAAATTTTGCTTCCATACTGTTTTTGGACTTAAGCTGCAACCTTAACTCTTCACTGGGCCTCCAGACTGATAGTTTACCCTTCAGATCTTGGAGTCTCCAGCCTACATAATCACTTGAGTCATTTACTTAAAACAAACCTCTCGCTCTCTGTTGGCTTTGTTTCTTTGGAGAACTCTAATACCAGAGTTCAGAGAAGGCAATGGCACCCCACTCCAGGACTCTTGCCTGGAAAATCCCATGGACAGAGGAGCCTGATAGGCTGCAGTCCATGGGGTCCCGAAGAGTCGTACATGACTGAGCGACTTCACTTTCATTTTTCACTTTCATGCATTGGAGAAGGAAATGGCAACCCACTCCAGTGTTCTTGCCTGGAGAATCCCAGGGACGGTGGAACCTGGTGGGCTGCCGTCTATGGGGTTGCACAGAGTCAGACATGACTGAAGCGACTTAGCAGCAGCAGCAGCATGTCTAAGTCAAAATGTTAAGCTAGTGTATCAACTCATCAAAATGAGTAAAATAGAAATGCCTTCTCTCAAAGTGCTTAAAATCTTATAGGAGAGTGATCACTAATTACATGACATTTTAACATAAATTAAGCTTGATAAACATCATAAAGGAAACAAAGACAAGTGGCTTAGATCTATAGGGGAGGGATTAATTCTTTGTGGGGAGATCAAGGAGAACTTTATAGAAGGAATTGCCTTTGAACTTTCTGTTTTTGAGGGCTCATAAAACTTCAATGGGGGATATGAATAATATGACATACCAGGCAAAAAGATTAAGTTAAGCAAAATAATGTAGGTGGAGTGTAAGTTAACTTAAATAAGCAGTCTAATATGATTTGTGTATAAATTATGTAAGCAATTTATATATAGCTAGCACTATATGTATACATTGCAATAATACTGCAAATGTAAGTTAGAGCTGGGCCATCTCTAATATCCCTGAGTCAAGGATTTGGATCTGATAGACAGAGTGCCTAAAGAACTGTGGACAGAGGTTCATACTGTACTGGAGGTGGTGGTGACTCTACACATGACTATCACCAGGTGGTCAATACTGAAATCAGATTGATTATATTCTTTTCAGCCAAAGATGGAGAAGCTCTGCACAGCAAAAACAAGACCAGGAGATGACTATGGCTGAGATCATGAACTCCTTATTGCAAAATTCAGACTTAAATTGGAAAAAATAGGGGAAACCACCAGTCCATTCATGTACGACTTAAATCAAATCCCTTATAATTGATTATACACTGGAAGTGACCAATAGATTCAAGGGATTGGATCAGATAGACAGAGGGCCTGAAGAATGTTCATAATTTTGTATGGGAGGTAGTGACCAAAACCAAAGAAAAAGAAATGCAAGAAGGAAAAGTGGTTGCCTGAGGAGGCTTTACAAATAGCTAGAGGGAGAAGAGAAGTGAAAGCGAAGGGAGAAAGGGAAAGATATACCCATCTGAATGCAGGGTTCCAGGGAATAACAAGGATAGATAAGAAGCCCTTCTTAAATGAACAATACAAAAAATACATATATATAGAGAGGAAAACAATAGAGTGGGAAAGAAAAGAGATTTCTTCAAGAAAATTGGAAATATTAAGGAAACATTTCTTGCAAGGATGGGCAGAATAAAGGACTATGACAAAGCTGTATATTGTCACCCTGCTTATTTAACTTATATGCAGAGTATGTCACACGAAATACCAGGCTGGATGAAGCACAAGCTGAAATCAAGATTGCTTGGAGAAATATCAACAACCTCAGATATGCAGATGATACCACTCTAATGACAGAAAAGTGAAGAGGAACTAAACAGCCTCTTGATGAAGGTGAAAAAGGAGAGTGTACAAGCTGACTTGAAACTTAGCATTAAAAAATCTAAGATCATGGCATTCGGCCCCATCACTTCATGGCAAGTAGAAGGAGAAAAAATGCAAGCAGTGACAGATTTTATTTTCTTGGGTTCCAAAATCACTGTGGATAGTGAATGCAGCCATAAAATTAAAAGACTCTTCCTCCATTGAAGGAAAGTTATGGCAAACCTGGACAGCATACAATATTAAAAAGCAGAGACATCGCTTTGGCAACAAAGGTCTGTATAGTCAAAGCTATGGTTTTTCCAGTAGTCATGTATGGACGTGAGAGCTGGACAATAAAGGAAAGTGAGCACTGAATAACTGATGCTTTCAAATTGTGGTGCTGGAGAAGACTCTTGAGAATCCCTTGGATTGCAAGGAGATCAAGCCAGTCAGTCCTAAAGAAAATCAACCCTGAATATTCACTGGAAGGACTGATACTGAAGCTGAAACTCCAATACTTTGTCTATCTGGTACAAAGAGTCGACTCATTGGAGAAGACCCTGATCCTGGGAAAGACTGAGGACAGGAAAAGGGAGTGACAGAGAATGAGATGGTTGGATAGCATCACAACTCAATAAACATGTATTTGAGCAAACTCCAGGAGACAATGGAAGAAAGAGGAGCCTGGAGTGCTGCAGTCCATAGGGTCACAAGGAGTCAGACACAAGTTAACAGCTGAACAGCAATAAACAATACTTCATCTTTCAACTTTAGGCACGTGGTCCATTTGGAAGATGTCACCTCTGAGAAAGTGAGTTGAGAAATTTAGACACTCTGGTGTTATATGTTTCAAAAAAAGGAAGTATGTGCTCCAAAGTCAGATGCTTCTTCTGCCTTTAAATAAACTTTTCTTTCAATATTAGTGTTTAGGATAGTTGAAATGTCAGATGCGGCATGAGACTAAGTTCAGTATTGTTAATTGGTTAGAGGTAGCCCTGTACAATGCATTTGGGAGCAACTGGAACCATGTCTGGGTAACTTTTTTTTTTTAAAGGTAAAATGGCAAGACACTGCTCAAGTCCACCTACTGTAAAAGGCCTTCCTATTTATCCTTCATTTGGAATCACTCTCAAGTCTGTCTATCCTTTTCACCCATTGCTTTTGTTCCAATAACTGTATATGTTACCCTCTACCTTAAGTTTAGGCTCTAGTCAGTGCTTATTTGGTGTTTGTTGAATGGATAGAAATTAATTTTAGTTTAAGATTTTATTTTCTATAAAGTAACTACACAAGACTTATTGAAACGGACTTATAATTTAATATTAGGAAAGTAGCCTGGTTCAAATAGGGCATTTACCCTTCTCCCCAACCTGGGCTACCAGACACAGATTCTCTTTACTGAAAATAGAACATTTGGTCATCTATTCAGGCTTAACACTAACAAGCAGGCTAATCTTCTCCACTTCTTGGTGACTCTATAGTAGATCATTGCTAAAATGATCCAAATCCTTATGGAAAGAAAGGAGAAAGAAGTATATAACCAGAGAGAGATAAATTCATGGAGACTTGCATATATCCATGAATTTTTGCACCTCTGACATCCCCCCCCGCTAGAGAAATGACAGCTTTTAAGCTAATGTAATAGAAGGCAATGGCACCCCACTCCAGTACACTTGCCTGGAAAATCCCATGGACAGAGGAGCCTGATAGGCTGCAGTCTATGGGGTCACGAAGAGTTGGACACGACTGAGCGACTTCACTTTCACTTTTCACTTTCATGCATTGGAGAAGGACATGGAAACCCACTCCGGTATTCTTGCCTGGAGAATCTCAGGGACGGGGGAGCCTGGTGGGCTGCTGTTTATGGGGTCGCAGAGTCGGACACGACTGAAGTGACTTAGCAGCAGCAGCAAGCCAATGTAGGAGCCAGTAAGTTGGGCACCTGAAAGTTGAATTTGTCCCCCTTTGAACTTATCAATCTGGTTTATGCAAGGTGCCAAAGTCTCTAATAAGAAAATCTCTGTCTTGGAAGGGGGGCATAATTTGACTTGTCATTATGTTGGTTTGCCTAATGTATCATCTCCTCTTTTATGTCGTTGAGGAATGATCTCGGGCCTCTCTCTATCAATAGATAACTTGATTCAAAACTTCTTTTTTCATGTATTCAGTCTGAGCTATAATTATCCTATAAAAAATAGATAATGAAATTCAGTGAGTGGAGATAACAGTGAGAAAGAGAGTTAATGTCAGGGGATAAAGTACTATGGCAAGTAGAATGTTGCCTCGAGTCGAGTAATTTCTGTTAACATCACTAATTTTTATTATTTTTCCCTTTTCTCTGGAGGGAGGTCTATTAGAGTCCTTCAATGTAACTAGGCAGTACTACATTCAAAAGGTTCACTTGTGTCCATATTTCCAATCAGAAATATATCTATGCTAATATAATTATGATAATGCTATATATTCACTTTCACTTTTCACTTTCACGACTGAAGTGACTTAGCAGCAGCAGCAGCAACAGCCTGTGAGAAGGAAATGGCAACCCACTCCAGTGTTCCTGCCTGGAGAATCCCAGGGACAGGGGAGCCTGGTAGGCTGCTGTCTGTGGGGTGGCACAGAACACTGGTGTGGGTTGCCATTTCCTTCTCCAATGTGTGAAAGTGAAGTCGCTCAGTCATGTCCAACTCTTACCGACCCCATGGACTGCAGCCCACTAAGCTCCTCCGTCCATGGGACTTTCCAGGCAAGAGAACTGGAGTGGCTTGCCATTGCCTTCTCCGTATCACAGGCTAGATCCTCCTAAAACAGCAGCAGTAGTAATTGCTCTTATTTCAGTTCAGTTCAGTTCAGTTCAGATCAGTTGCTCAGTCATGTCCGACTCTTTGCGACCTCCTGTACATCACCAACTCCCAGAGTTCACTCAAACTCATGTCCATCGAATTGGTGATGCCATCCAGCCTTCTCATTCTCCATCATCCCCTTCTCCTCCTGCCCCCAATCCCTCCCAGCATCAGAGTCTTTTCCAGTGAGTCAACTCGTTGCATGAGGTGGCCAAAGGATTGGAGTTTCAGCTTTAGCATCAGTCCTTCCCATGAACACCCAGGACTGATCTCCTTTAGAATGGACTGGTTGGATCTCCTTGCAGTCCAAGGGACTCTCAAGAGTCTTCTCCAACATCACAGTTCAAAAGCATCAATTCTTCAGCGATCAGCTTTCTTCACAGTCCAACTCTCACATCCATACATGACCACTGGAAAATCCATAGCCTTGACTAGACTGACTTTGGTTGGCAAAGTAATGTCTCTGCTTTTTAATATGCTGTCTAGGTTGGTCATAACTTTCCTTCCAAGGAGTAAACGTCATTTAATTTCATGGCTGCAACTATTGAGTGCTTATTGTGTGCTGAGCATTTAATGTGAATTATCTCATTTAATCATCTTGGTAATGCTGTGAAGTATGATTAGCAACATAGACGCCGGCTCCGGGGGCGCAGACGCAAAAGACACCAGCGAAACTGATAACGTGCAGAAGTACAGCAGAGAGGAGCTACCCCACGTCCAAGAGGAGGTGGCTGTGGGGGTGCAGGGGCCCGAGAGGAGCTACTCCACGTTCAAGGTCAGGAGGGACGGCCTTGAGGAGATACCCCTATCAAAGTTAAGGTGCAGCAGCTGTGCTTTGCTGGAGTAGCTTTGAAGAGATATCCCATGACCAAGGTAAGAGAAACCCAAATAAGACGATCGGTATTGTGAGGGGACATCAGAGGGCAGACACACCGAAATCATAATCATGGAAAACTAGTCAATCTGATCACATGGACCACAGCCGAATATGGTCCACTGGAGAAGGGAATGGCAAAACACTTCAGTATACTTGCCTTGAGAACCCCATGAACAGTATAAAAAGGCAAAATGATAGGATAATGAGTGAGGAATTCCCCAGGTCGGTAGGTGCCCAGTATGCTACTGGAGATCAGTGGAGAAGTAACTCCAAAAGGAATGAAGGGATGGAGCCAAAGAAAAACCAATAGCCATTTGTGAATATGACTGGTGATAGAAGCAAGGTCCGATGATGTAAAGAGCAATAGGAACCTGGAATGTTAGGTCCAGGAATCAAGGCAAATTGGAAGTGGTCAAAAAGGAGATGACAAGAGTGAACGTTGACATTCTAGGAATCAGTGAACTAAAATTGACTGGAATGGGTGAATTTAACTAAGATGACCATTATATCTACTACTGTGGGCAGGAATCCCTTAGAAGAAATGGAGCAGCCATCATGGTCAATAAAGGAGTCTGAAATGCAGTACTTGGATGCAGTCTTAAAAATGACAGAATGATTTCTATTCGTTTCCACGGAAAACCGTTCAATGTTACAGTAATCCAGGCCTTTGCCCCAACGAGTAATGCTGAAGAAGCTGAAGTTGAACGGTTCTATGGAGACCTACAAGACCTTTTAGAACTAACACCCCAAAAAGATGTCCTTTTCCTTATAGGGGACTGAAATGCAAAAGTAGGAAGTCAAGAAACACCTGCAGTAACAGGCAAATTTGGAGCACACAATGAAGCAGGGCAAAGGCTAATAGAGTTTTGCCAAGAGAATGCACTGGTCATAGCAAACACCCTCTTCCAACAACACAAGAGAAGACTCTACACATGGACATCACCAGATGGTCAGCAACGAAATCAGACTGATTATATTCTCTGCAGCCAAAGATGGAGAAGCTGTATACAGTTAGCAAAAAAAAAAACCAGTGGCTGACTGTGGCTCAGATAATGAAATCCTTATTGCCAAATTCAGACTTAAATTGAAGAAAGTAGGGAAAATCACTAGACCATTCAGATATGACCTAAATGAAATCCCTTATGATTATGCAATGGAAGTAAGAAATATATTTAAGGGACTAGATCTGATAGATAGAGTGCTTGATGAACTATGAACGGAGGTTCATGACATTGTAGAGGAGACAGGGACCAAGACCATCCCCATGGAAAAGAAATGCGAAAAAGCAAAATGGCTGTATGAGGAGGCCTTAAAAATAGCTGTGAAAAGAAGAGAAGCGAAAATCAAAGGAGAAAAGGAAAGATATAAACATCTGAATGCAGAGTTCCAAAGAATAACAAGGAGAGATAAGAAAGCCTTCCTCAGCGATCAATGCAAAGAAATAGAAGAAAACAACAGAATAGGAAAAACAAAAGATATCTTCAAGAAAATTAGAGATACCAAGGGAACATTTCATGCAAAGATGGGCTCGATAAAGAACAGAAATGGTATGGACCTAACAGAAGCAGAAGATATTAAGAAGAGGTGGCAAGAATACACAGAAGAACTGTACAAAAAAGATCTTGATGACCAAGATAATCATGATGGTGTGATCACTCACCTAGAGCCAGACATCTTGGAATGTGAAGTCAAGTGGGCCTTAGAAAGCATCACTATGAACAAAGCTAGTGGAGGTGATGGAATTCCATTTGAGCTATTTCAAATCTTGAAAGATGATGCTGTAAAAATGATGCACTCAATACACGAGCAAATTTGAAAAACTCAGCAATGGCCAAAGGAATGGATAAGGCCAGTCTTCATTCTAGTCCCAAAGAAAGGCAATGCCAAAGAATGCTCAAACTACCGCCCAATTGCACTCATCTCACACGCTAGTAAAATCATGCTCAAAATTCTCCAAGCCAGACTTCAGCAATATGTGAACCGTGAACTCCCAGATGTTCAAGCTGGGTTTAGAAAAGGCAGAGGCAGCAGAGATCAAATTGCCAACATCTGCTGGATCATGGAGAAAGCAGGAGAGATCCAGAAAAACATCTATTTCTGCTTCATTGACTATGCCACAGCCTTTGACTGTGTTCAGTTCAGTTGAGTTCAGTTGCTCAGTCGTGTCTGACTCTTTGTGACCACATGAATCACAGCAAGCCAGGCATCCCTGTCCACCACCAACCCCCGGAGTTCACTCAAACTCATGTGCATCGAGTCGGTGATGCCATCCAGCCATCTCATTCTCTGTCGTCCCCGTCTCCTCCCACCCCCAATCCCTCCCAGCATCAGAGTGTTTCCAGTGAGTCAACTCGTCGCATGAGGTGGCCAAAGTATTGGAGTTTCAGCTTCAGCACAGTCCTTCCAATGAACACCCAGGACTGATCTCCTTTAGAATGGACTGGTTGGATCTCCTTGCACTCCGAATTACTCTCAAGAGTCTTCTCCAGGACCACAGTTCAAAAGCATCAATTCTTCAGCGATCAGCTTTCTTCACCATCCAACTCTCACATTCATACATGACCACTGGGAAATCCATAGCCTTGAGTAGACTGACTTTGGTTGGCAAAGTAATGTCTCTGCTTTTTAATATGCTGTCTAGGTTGGTCATAACTTCCCTTCCAAGGAGTAAGCGTCTTTTAATTTCCTGGATGCAATCAGCATCCACAGTGATTTTGGAGCCCCCCAAAATAATGTCTGACACTGTTTCCACTGTTTCCTCATCTATTTCCCATGAAGTGATGGGACCAGATGCCATGATCTTAGTTTTCTTAATGTTGAGCTTCAAGCCAAACTTTTCACTCTTCTCTTTCACCCTCATCAAGAGGCCTTTGAGTTCCTCTTAACTTTCTGCCATAAGGGTGGTGTCATCTGCATATCTGAGATTATTGATATTTCTCCCAGCAATCTTGATTCCAGCTTGTCTTTCTTCCAGCCCAGCGTTGTGGAAAATTCTGAAAGAGATGGGAATACCAGACCACCTGACCTGCCTCTTGAGGAACCTGTATGCAGGTCAGGAAGCAACAGTCAGAACTGGACACGGAACAACAGACTGGTTCCAAATAGGAAAAGGAGTACGTCAAGGCTGTATATTGTCACCCTTCTTATTTAAATTCTATGCAGAGTACATCATGAGGAACGCTGGGCTGGAAGAAGCACAAGATGGAATCAAGATTGCTGGGAGAAATATCAATAACCTCAGATATGCAAATGACACCATCCTTATGGCAGAAAGTGAAGAGGAACTCAAAAGCCTCTTGATGAAAGTGAAAGTGGAGAGTGAAAAGGTTGGCTTGAAGTTCAACATTCAGAAAACAAAGATCATGGCATCTGGTCCCATCACTTCATGGGAAATAGATGGGGAAACAGTGGAAACAGCGTCAGACATTATTTTTGGGGCTCCAAAATCACTGCGGATGCTGATTGCAGCCAGGAAATTAGAAGACGCTTACTCCTTGGAAGGAAAGTTATGACCAACCTAGATAGTATATTAAAAAGCAGAGACATTACTTTGCCAACCAAGGTCCGTCTAGTCAAGGCTATGGTTTTTCCAGTGGTCATGTATGGATGTGAGAGTTGGACTGTGAAGAAAGCTGATTGCCGAAGAATTGATGCTTTTGAATTGTGGTGTTGGAGAAGACTCTTGTGAGTCATTTGGAGTGCAAGGAGATCCAACCAGTCCATTCTAAAGGAGATCAATCCTATGTGTTCATTGGAAGGACTGATGCTAAAGCTGAAACTCCAATACTTTGGCCACTTCATGTGATGAGTTGACTCACTGGAAAAGACTCTGATGGTGGGAAGGATTGGGGGCGGGAGGAGAAGGGGACGACAGAGAATGAGGTGGCTGGATGGCATCCCCGACTCGATGGACATGAGTTTGATTGAACTCCGGGAGTTGGTGATGGACAGGGAGGCCTGGGGTGCTGTGATTTATGGGGTCTAAAGAGTGGGACATGACTGAGCGACTGAACTGAACTGATCCTCTTAATCACATTATCCCACTGCATGTAGAATATTGACACCAGAAGAACACCCCATCGTGTAAGGTTGGTGTCTTTAGGGAATGTGCCTTGAACAAGAGGAGTGTTGTCGTAACAGCCTATATAATCACCACTTCTGGAAAGATAATTTTAAGGGATTTTGGATATGGTTTCACGCTCATCATGTGACGAATAGCAAGTTTTATTTTTTTAAACCTTCATTCCATTAAGGCATAATGCGTTGGGTTCTTAAAATAGCCAATTTAAATATCATAGGACCTGAAAATCCTGTGGCTAGTCCACAAATGTATTTATCTGGGAATCGGGAAGAATTTCCATGGAAAAGAAAGATACAACTGTAACACATTTGCTGGCTTTTCTCTTGTGACTATAGCTCATTTTCAGTCAATGCATCACTTCTGAAATTCTGCAAGTTTTATTTTTTTTTTCACATTGCAATATTTTTTATTAATGTTTATTTTTTGAAGTGAAATGAAGTCGCTCAGTCGTGTCCAACTCTTTGAGACCCCGTTGACTGTAGCCCACCAGACTTTTCTGTCCATGGTATTCTCCAGGGAAGAATACTGGAGTGGGTTGTCATTTCTTTCTCCAGTTTATTTTTTAATTAATTAATTAATTTTAATTGGAGTGTATTATGTTTTTGCCATACATCAACATGAATTGGCCACAAGTATACATGTGTCTCTCCCATCCTGAGCCCCCCTCCCACATACCTCCCTACCCTATCCCTCTGGGTTGTCCCAGAGCACAGGTTTGGGTGCCATGCTTCATCATCCAACTTGCACTGGTCATCTATTTTACATATGGTAATGTACTTGTTTCAACGCTATTCTCTCAAATCATCCCACCCTCACCTTCTCCCACTGAGTCCAAAAGTCTATTGTTTTTCTGTATCTCCTTTGCTGCACTTCATGTAGGATCAATGGTACCATCTTTCTGAATTCCATATATGTTGAGGTCCTTTCATGGACTGGAACCTGGTGGTCCAGAGTCGACCAATAAGAAATTCAGGCGCCCTTTCAATGGGGTGAAAGTGCAGAACGCCTTCTCGAGAGGGTCTTTGAAGCCTGGTAAGGAAAGTGAACCCAGAGGACCTCTGCGCTCCAAGAATTAGCCTGAAAAGGAGAGAGAGAGAGAGAGAGAGAGAAAGCAAGACACGGGGACCAAAGCTCTGATGGAGCAATGGTGTTTTATTCAACATTGTGTAGGTATTTATACTGGTAGCTCAGACGGTAAAGTGTCTGCCTACAATGCGGGAGAGCCGGGTTCGATCCCTGGGTCAGGAAGATTCCCTGGAGAAGGAAATGGCAACCTATTCCAGTACTCTTACCTGGAAAATCCCATGGACTGAGGAGCCTGGTAGGCTACAGTCCATGGGGTCGCAAAGAGTCGGACACAACTGAGCAACTTCAATTCACTTCACTTCACAAGATAGGTACTTTCAGCAGAGATAAAATCAAAACTTACAAGTCATCAAGGAAACATGAGGTCATCCATATGAACTAGAGAGTTGTAAATAGTCACTTTTACCATATAGTTCATAAAAAGGCAAAGGGTACTTATCACCATGTAGAAAAACTTAAGAAGGAAATGCCTGGATTCCTCAGCCCCCAGGAGAGGCTTGCCTCTCCTCTTAATTCCTGAATATTCAGGAATTAATAAGGAACAGAGAATTCCTGACATATCCAAAACAGCACACAGGAAGCCTCCTGCTTTGCTTCCTGACACACATATATAGGTTAATACTCAGTATTTTTCTTTCTCTTTCTGACTTACTTCACTCTGCATGACAGACTCCAGGTTCATCCACCTCATTAGAACTGACTCAAATGCATTCCTTTTTATAGCTGAGTAATATTCCATTGTGTATATGTACAACAACTTCATTATCCATTCAACTGCTGATGGACATCTAGTTTTCTTTCATGCCCTAGCTATTGTAAATAGTGCTTCAATGGACATTGGAGTATTTGTGTCTCTTTCAGTTCTGGTTTCCTCATGGTATATGGCCAGCAGTGGGATTGCTGGACCATATGGCAGTTCTATCCCCAGTTTTTGAAGGAATCCCCATACTCTTCTCCATAGTGACTATGCCAGTTTGCATTCCCACCAACAGTGTAAGAGGGTTCCCTTTTCTTCACACCCTCTCCAGCATTTATTGTTTGTAGACATTTTGATGATAGCCATCCTGACCAGTGTGAGATGACACATCATTGTGGTTTTGATGTGCAGTTCTCTAATAATGAGTGATGTTGAACATCTTTTCATGTGTTTATTAGCTATCTGTATGTCTTCTTTGGAGAAATGTCTGTTTAGGACTTTTGCCCACTTTTTGATTGGGTTGTTCATTTTTCTAGTATTGAGCCACATGAGCTGCTTATATATTTTGGAGATTAATTCTTTGTCAGTTGTTTTATTTGCTATTATTTTCTCCCATTCTGAGGGCTGTCTTTTCACCTTGCTTATAATTTCCTTAATTTTGCAAAACCATTTAAGTTTAATTAGGTCCCATTTGTTTATTTTAGCTTTTATTTACATTATTCTGGGAAGTGGGTATAGAGGATTCTGATGTGATTTATGCTGGAGAGTGTTCTGCCTTTCTTTTCCTCTAAGAGTTTTATAGTTTCTGGTCTTACATTTAGGTCTTTAATCCATTGAGTTTATTTTGGTGTACAGTGTTAGTAAATGTTATAGCTTCATTCTTTTACACATAGTTGACCAGCTTTCCCAGCACAACTTGTTGAAGAGATTATGTTTTCTCCATTGTATATTTTTGCTTCCTTTGTCAAAAATAAGGTGTCCACAGTTGTATGATTTTATCTGTGGACTTTCTATTTTGTTCCATTGATCTATATTTCTGTCTTTGTGCCACTGACCATTCTGTCTTGATAACTGTAGCTTTGTAGTATAGTCTGATGTCAGGAAAGTTGATTCCTCCAGTTCCATTCTTCTTTCTCAAGATTGCTTTGGCTATTTGGGATCTTTTGTGTTTCCATAAAAACTGTGAAATTATTGTTCTAGTTCTGTGAAAAATACCATTGGTAGTTTGATAGGGATTGCATGGAATATATAGATTGCTTTGAGTAGTATATTCATTTTCATTTTATTGGTTCTTCCAATCCACGAACATTGTATATTTCTCCATCTATTTGTGTCATCTTTGATTTGTTTCATCCGTGTTCTATAGTTTTCTGAATGCAGGTCTTTTATTTCTTTAGGTAAATTTATTCCAAGTATTTTGTTCTTTTCATTGGGATGGTAAATGGGATTGTTTCCTTAACTTCAGTTTCTGATTTATCATCATTAGCATATAGGAATATGTGGGATTTCTGTGTTTTACTTTTATATCCTGTGACTTTATTCATTGATTAGCTCTAATATGAAATTCTGCAAATTTTAAAGGAACTTGAAAAAATTGCTATAGATCAGTAGTTGTATGTGTGGATGTCGGTGTTTGTGGTATATGAATGTTAGGCTTTATTTCAAATTATCTGTCACTTTCTGGTTTTGTCCTTTGATTAAGAAAAATTAAGTGAGATTATTAATTCTGGTAGAAAGAAAAATATACATTTGAAACATGCCAGTTTAAGTTACAAAAGTCCAAGACAAATTTAATTTTTATGAGGCACTTAATATCTTTCTGGAATGCCAATTCAGCTGTATTTCTGTTAAATGTATTTAATGACATACACCAAAAAATTTATTAGAGATGCATATTATTGAAGTTAGAAGCAGCATTCTGAATTCTTATTAATCTTTGATTCGTTGTTATAATTCTTCTTGATATTTCTTATCAGTGGGCATAACAAAACTGAAAATGAAGAATTTTGTGCTAGAAGCTGATCTCTTGGAGGGCAGAATGCATGATTCTATGTCCGGAGCCAGCAGAAGGTTTTGGACAAATTGATAAGGTTGACAAATTTGTGTTTGTTGCTCTTCCATGCTTTTTCTTTGTTTTGTTCTTCCCCTACTTCTAGTCTTCTTCTCTTTTCCTTTTGATGTCTCTTCCTTAAGTCCTGAGATCAAGGCTGCTGTGTATAGTTTAGATCATGTACTTCACAAGGACACTGGACATAAAGAGGGTACCAGTTGCATTGTATGTGTCATGGATTTGTATATTTTCTACACATTTCTGAAATATAGCACTAAAGTGTCTTGGTCTAAACAAATAAATATAATATGAAATCGTTTTGAAAGATGGAAATAAAGTTTCCATAGGAAAAAGAACAATAATAGATTATAAAATCAGCCTGTAAAGTGAAAGGGGTTCAAAACTACTCTCAAAATAGCATAGGAAGAGATATATGTGTACAAAATATAAATAGAATCATAATTAGATCTATATGACTATTTTTTTCTGCTAGTATATGGAATATATCACTGTTTTCCTTGCTTGTGTGTAGAAGAATTCATTGACTTGTAAAAGATCATGGCTACAAAATAATGTACTTCTGAATGATGTGAGAGTTGGACTGTGAAGAAAGCTGATCACCAAAGAACTAATGCTTTTGAACTCTGGTGTTGGAGAAGACTCTTGAGAGTCCCTTAGACTGCAAGGAGATCCAACCAGTTCATTCTAAAGGAGATCAGTTCTGGGTGTTCATTGGAAGGACTGATGATAAAGCTGAAACTCCAATCCTTTGGCCACCTCATGCGAAGAGTTGACTCACTGGAAAAGACTCTGATGCTGGGAGGGATTGGGAGCAGGAGGAGAAGGGGACGACGGAGAATGATATGGCTGGATGGCATCACCAAATCGATGGACGTGAGTTTGAGTGAACTCCGGGAGTTGGTGATGGACAGGGAGGCCTGGCTTGCTGTGATTCATGGGGTCGCAAAAAGTCGGACACGACTGAGCAACTGAACTGAGCTGAACTGAGCAGTTAGATTTGCATCTAGGATGTCAGAAAATTTACATCCTAAATGGCGCACAAGGCCACTGACTAAAGGATGAAAACTGTTCACTCTTAGTCTAATTCTATTCTTTGGCAGGCAAATTACCAGTATAACTTATACTGTTGTTTTTTTTTTTCTCGCTCCCTATCTCTCTCCATGTACAGTGGAATTGGTGTAAGTTAAAAAGAAAAAGAAAAGACAATGCTAGTTCAGAATATTTTTGGTCTGAATGGGTATTTTAATTTTCCCCAAATCATGTCATGCTGGATTTTACAAGGACGTTTTTCTCAGTGGGATACAGGGGTCAAATCAATGGATATCTGTTTGATTATTTATAAACTGCTCATGGTATATAAGCAAAAATCAGTATGAAACAGCTTTCAGACCCGTAACGTTTCTTTGCATAGCATACCATCAGTTTTAAAAATGAAACACCACTTTTGCCTATTGTTCCAACATTTTCTACTTTTTAAGTTCAGTTCAGTTCAGTCACTCAGTCGTGTCCGACTCTGCATCCCCATGAATCACAGCACGTCAGGCCTCCCTGTCCATCACCAACTCCCGGAGTTCACTCAAACTCATGTCCATCGAGTCGGTGATGCCATCCAGCCATCTCATTATCTGCCGTCCCCTTCTCCTCCTGCTCCCAATCCTTCCCAGCATCAGAGTCTTTTCCAGTGAGTCAACTCGTCGCATGAGGTGGCCAAAATATTGCAGTTTCAGCTTTAGCATCAGTCCTTCCAATGAACACCCAGGATTGATCTCCTTTAGAACCTAATGAATAATTGGTTTCCCCAGTAGCTTATCAGTAAAGAATCCGCCTACAATACAGAAGCTGCAGGAGATGCAGTTTCCATCCCTGGGTGGGGAAGATCCCCATGGAAGAGGGCATGGCAACCCACTCCAGTATTGTTGCCTGGAGAATCCCTTTGACAAGGCAGGCCTGGCAGTCTACAGTCCATAGGATTGCAAAGAGTAAGACACACCTGAAGGGACTTAGCACACACGCAGTGAATAATTAGGAATTCTAAGAAGTGACACAATAGAGATGCAATATTATAGTAAATAAATGGAGAACTTTGACCTGGAAGAAAGCATTTAGTCTTCCCCATTTTATAGGTTACAGTACTCTTGCCCAGAGACATTCAATTAATGACTTACTTGTCTAAGGCCACAGTTTAAGCAACTGTCATACATTCATCTATCTATCTGCCTATTCTCTTTTTCTATGGTTTTTGCATATTGTTTATATATTAATTATAAACCATAGCCGCAAAAGCTTTTTGAACTTTGGCAAGAAAAACCAAAAAAAATGTTGGTCTTCCTTACATTTTCTTGAAATTCTGCTAGGCACTCAAGATGAGGAGCACTATCTGACACTTCATAGTCTCTTGCTTCATTTATGCACAGGGGAAACATAAATGGTATATCAGGATGCTTAGGGTCAATATTAGTGAATATAAACTGCAATTTATTACCATAAATTTTTTGAATTTCTAGTCCAAGTTGATCTTTATACAAATCTGCTGATTTATGTAGCCTTTTCAGGAAATAGTTTCCTTCTCCCTAGCATATTCTTGTTTGCGGTCAGTGTCTCCACTTCCTGGTTTTCTTTCTTTTACTTCAGCAATAAACTTTTAAATAAATTCTCTTTTTTTTTCTTGAATGAGCTTATTCTGCATTCTATCTGCCTATCCTCTTGATGAAGGTGAAAGAGGAGAGTAAAATAACTGGCTTAAAACTAAACATTCAAAAAAACTAAGATTGTGGTATCAGGTCCCATCACTTAATGGCGAATAGATGGGGGAGTGTGAAATGGAAACAGTGACAGATTTTATTTTCTTGGGCTCAAAAATCATTGTGGATGGTGACTGCATCCATGAAATTAAAAGACACTTGCTCCTTAGAAGAAAAGTTATGACAAACTTAGACAGCGTATTAAAAAGCAGAGACATCACTTTGCCAACAAAGGTCCATATGGTCAAAGCTATGGTTTCTCCAGTAGTTATGTACAGATGTGAAAGTTGGACCATAAAGAAGGCTGAGAACTGAATAACTGATGCTTTAAAATTGTGGTGCTGGAGAAGACTCTTGAGAGTCCCTTGGACAGCAAGGAGATCAAACCAGCCAATCCTAAAGGAAATAAACTGAATATTCACTGGAAGGACTGATGCTGAAGCTGAAGCTCCAAAACTTTGGCCACCTGATGCAAAGAACCAATTCGATGGAAAAGACCCTGATGCTGAGAAAGATTGAATGCAGGAAGAGAAGGGGGGTGACAGAGGATGAGATGGTTGGATGGCATCATTGACACAATGGACATGAGTTTGAGCAAACTCCAGTAGACAGTGTAAGACAGGGAAGCCTGGAATGCTGTAGCCCATGGGGTCACAAAGAGTCAGACAGGACTGAGTGACTAAAGAACAAAAATCTGCCTATCCATCCATCCGTTTATTCAGTCACAATGTATTGAATATCTCATATGTGTCAGTAACAGAATGATGCACTCAGATACAAACACAAATTAGGAGCCTCAATGGTATTATGATCTAGAAAGAACCATAAAAAGTCATTATTTCCTGTGTCATATTGTTATGATATGAATATGAAGAGGGGATAGAAGGAAGTACAAAAGAATGTTACAATATTTAGCTTGGGGTGGAAAGGGCTGTCAGATAAATAATCCTGGAGGATATAATACATAAAGTAGAAGACAATGAACAGACTAGAGTAAACCAAGAGGAAATTTGTCATAGGAAAGAAGGAGCAAAGGCATGGAGATGAGAAGAATCACGGTGTGTGGTTTGTGTGTGTGTGTGTGAACTGCATGCAGTTTAGTCTTGTTGGAATAGGAGTGTATATTGTCAGTCAGATTTGAGGGTAGGTGGGTGTCGCTAGAGAATATGGCTGAGACAATAATGGAAATGTTAGTATTTTATGTTTAAAATCCTGGACTTTATTCTCGAGCTTATCAAGAAATAAGTCTTCTTATATTTTGTGTGAAATATCTGGAAAATAATCTCTAAATTTTCTAGAAATATTTTAAATATGCATATCATCATAGTCTTAGTAATAAAACTCCAACAACAAAGCTTGCCTACTAAAAAAATAATGGTAAGAGTGTTTTAGAATAAAATGAATTTCAAGATATATTTACCAAATCAGAGTCTTCTCCAATTTGGAATTTTCTTGGCTAAAAATATGCATATCAGATTAGAGTAAGATGGAGGTTTGAAGGAATGCATCAATAAATGTGACACAATACATGTCACTACAGTTCTCACAAAGAAATTTAGTTTGCATAGCTATCTGAAGAATCAATTATAAAGATGCATATTATGGAAAAACAATTACAAATATTTATTATATTAAAAATAGATTAGGTATTCTCAGTTTTATTTATCATGCATTACTTGACTACATAAATCTAAGAGGCTTCTGCACAGGAAAATAAACAATCAACCAAGATAAGAGACAGCCTAGACTTCTGGTTTCCAGTTTCACATGTGAGGAGCTTGGAAGTCACCTCTATATCCTAACAATAAGAAACAAGTTGAAAGACTGAAAAGTGAACAATTCTTCTAGGACCCATAAGGAAGGGGAGGACACAGGACAAATCAACAGACTCCAAGATTGGAGAAACAGGTGAATACAGGGAGTTGCAGTTTGCTAGAACAGAGACTCATGAATAGAAATCACCACAGGGAACAGAAGAGTGTTGAAGTCTCCTAGTTGATGAACGTATTCTAAATCTTGATAAAGGTGTTGATTATATGGGTGTATTCACTATCAGAAGTCATTGAACTGTGCCAACTAGATCTGTATATTTCATTTTATGTGAATTAGACCTAAATATAAAATATATAAAAATACTGTTTTCAAACAATTCATAATACAAAAGAAACTATATTATAATGCTAAGCCTAAAGGAATTTAAAATTGTTTATAAAGAATAATTCTCTGTGTGTGTACACATGTGTGTGTGTGTGTGAGTGGTGAAAATACACACTGGGCAGAATTCACTAACATTTTGTGAACAGTTGTGATCATTGGGATTGAGTGCTTTTGTCTTTATATGTTTTTATGTTGAAAAATTTCTAAAATGAACATGCAATACAATATAATAAAAATGAATAAATACATAGTTATTGGTTAGGAAATTTGGGTTGTCTCATGGTAAGCTGTTAAGTCAGGGGCTATCAACCACACACTTCACGGAGCCCTTAGCTCTCTGCTTTCCTGAGATAAGGAAAAACAAAATAACACCACATGCACATTATTACTTAAACCTTAATTAAGTACATGTATGCATAAAAATTTGTTTCTCCTCTCTGGCTTCCACCCCAGAAAGCTGGATTTAGGAATTTGGGTCTCTCAGACTGTTCCTGTACCGTTTGTTTCAAATGATATTTTAAAAACTCACCCTTCAATCTGGTGTTTGTTACTGACTAATGTGAGAGTTGGACTGTGAAGAAGGCTGATCGGCGAAGAATCGATGCTTTTGAACTGTGGTGTTGGAGAAGACTCTTGAAAGTCCCTTATACTGCAAGGAGATCCAACCAGTCCATTCTAAAGGAGATCAATCCTGGATGTTCATTGGAGGGACTGATGCTGAAGCTGAAACTGCAATACTTTGGCCACCTCATGCGATGGGTTGACTCACTGGAAAAGACTCTGATGCTGGGAAAGGTTGGGGGCGGGAGGAGAAGGGGACGACCGAGAATGAGATGGCTGGATGGCATCACCGACTCTGTGGACATGGGTTTGAGTGTACTCCGGGAGTTGGTGATGGACAGGGAGGCCTGGCGTGCTGTGATTCATGGGGTCGCGGAGAGTCGGACACGACTGAGCGACTGAATTGAACTGAATACGTTAGTTCTTCCTACCCTCTTTACTGAAACACTCTTGGGTTAAGTATGTTCATTCATGAATAACTGTTTAATTATTATAATTTTGTTATTTGTAAAGTCCTGGCAGTATACCCAGAACTATATAAGAAAAGACGTTTGCTGACTAAAGGGTTTATTATTGAACAAAAGACAATTTACTGACTACAAAGGAACATGCATTGAGTAATGAAGGATTTCCCAATGGTGTTTCAACTATTATATGCTGTGCCAAGTGACAGCAATGGGAGTGGGGTCACTATGATCAATACTGTTTTGAGGATTTTATTTTTTCTTGGAGATCTACAGGGACTGTGCCATCTCTCCTAGAAAGAAAAGTGAAATTAGAGTTTGAAAGTGGCTTTTAAATGTGGAAGAATTAATGCATTAGTAATGTAATGATAATGATATTTTCAATTTCATGGGAATTTTTAATGCCTAGGTAATCTACTTTTTGACCTTGTTGTTGTCATTCAGTCGCTAAGTTATGTCCAACTCTTTGTGACCCCGTGGACTGCAACACTCCAGGCTTTCCTATCCTTCTCTATGTCCTGGAGTTTGCTCAATATCATGTCCACTGTGTCAATGCCATCTCATCCTCTGTCACCCCCTTTTCCTTGTGCATTCAATCTTTCCCAGAATCAGGGTCTTTTCCAATGAATGGGCTTTTTGCATCTGGTGGCCAAAGTATTGGAGTTTCAGCTTCAGCATCAGTCCTTCCAATGAATATTCAGGTTTGATTACCTTTAGAATTGACTGGTTTGATCTCCTTGCTGTCCAAGGGACTCTCAAGAGTCTTCTCTAAAAACACAATTCAAAAGCATCAATTCTTCAGCACTCAAATTTCTTTGTGGTCCAACTTTCACATCCATGCATGTCCACTAGAGAAACCATAGCTTTGACTATAAGGACCTTTGTCAGCAAAGTGATGTGCCCTTCTTCATTTTTGGATCTCCAGTGCCTGCTAGCCCAGGAAATCAATAAATATGTGTTGATTGGTATAAAGATTGATATTTGGATTGATACTCCTAATGTGGTTTTTCCCGTGGTTATGTATGGATGTGAGTGTTGGACTGTGAAGAAAGCTGATCGCCGAAGAATTGATGCTTTTGAACTGTGGTGCTGGAGAAGACTCTTGAGGCTCCCTTGGACTGCAAGGAAATCCAACCAGTCCATTCTAAAAGAGATCAATCCTGGGTGTTCATTGGAAGGACTTATGCTAAAGCTGAAACTCCAATACTTTGGCCACCTCATGGGACGAGTTGACTCACTGGAAAAGAGTCTGATCCTGGGAGGGATTGGGGGTAGGAGGAGACGGGGACGGCAGAGAATGAGATGGCTGGATGGCATCACCGACTCGATGGACATGGGTTTGAGTGAACTCCGGGAGTTGGTTATGGACAGGGAGGCCTGGCGTGCTATGGTTCATGGGGTCGCAAAGAGTCGGACACGACTAAGCGACTGAACTGAACTGAACTGAATTTGGTGTAGATTAACAGACTGATAAGTAGGCATTTCATATTTTTCTTCACAGCCTAAAGATAACTATTACCTATTTTATATGTATGGATCACAGTGTTTATTGTGCAAACATAATCAATCATAATTTTGATATCATGTCATATTTTATTTGCTTGCTAATCCTATGTATCCTAGTAACTTCCCAAAGTCTTATCTCCTGCTCTCTAGAGAATATTCCTGTGATCAGATTCTTGCCAGTCTTACATCTAACCCTGCCAGTTTCCTTTTATTCATACCTTTCCTAACTACCTTCTTAACATCAACATTATCTATCCAGGAGTTGTTACACTCAGAATCCTGCTGGATAGGTGTTAGGACATAAATAAACCTGTGTTTCAGCATTAGTGACTGATAATGGGTCATTCTGATATCTCTCCTCTGTAATTCACGCGATATTTCACTCATCTGGACATTTCAGGCTCCATGTCCTGGCTAGTGGGGAAGATATGCTTGTTTAGTACTCCTGAAATGGCAGTCTGTAGGTAACCTGCTGCTCTGACACCTTATCATTTGGTTTGTTATACAGTTATAGTTACCTTTTTCCAGGGCTGTCACTGCTGTGGCTCAATCTGTTTGCCTCACAGATTTTGTGAAGCCTTTATTTACAATGAGTCACCTCTGATTGCAGCACACTAGGAGGCCTCTTGGCTGTTGCTTTTCATATCATGGTCCTTATGGTTTTAGAATGCTTATTTTAAATAAATATATTACTACAACCCCTTCTGCTCTAAATTATTTATGTATACTTTCCTCATTAAGTTAGCATATAGAATGAATAAACAAATTAGCAACTTACTATAAAATATTCTTGATTTTATATGAAGTACACTTTTACAATTGAGAGATGTTTCCCTTTGACATTTCTTCTATAGGTAAAAATGACACATAAGACTTAGTTTTTCAATTAAGATACAAAAAAAAAATTCATCCTATATGAAATATGTTTTTAATCTTAAAAGTCTACAGACACTATTGGCAATGTTATAAAAACCTGTAGGAGTTACTATAATAGTTAATTACTTGGAAATCATTTTGTTTCCTGAATTTTGGCAGACATTAACACACTAGACCTGTAAGGTTTATTATAGTGAAAGATATGTCTAATAAGTAATTCTCTAATTTGAATGCTTTCTGGTCCTTCAAAGGAATAATTGTGTAAAATCCAAGAGAGAAAGTATATTTTTACATGCTGTTTCATATTGCTTTTACTTTTATTTTACTATGCATTTTAGCGTTAAAGGCTTTATATTAGTATTTACATTCTTTGGGGTTTCTAACCTGCTATTACTGTTCATTTAGATAATTATGGTAGTGTTATATTGCAAAGTTTAAGGCTTCTCCTTGAACTGCATTTTTATTTTAACTTAAGGAGAAAATATCCTTAATAAAAATTATTAAGGTATGTAAGGATCTCAAACTCTATGATAGTGCATTTAGTTGCCAAGACTGCTTCTGGGCTCCAGTGTACATCGTGCTCTTTATCCAGAGTAAACAGATACTAATTCTCATCAGAATGCATTGACTCTCAGAACGAAATGCATTGTTTCCTGAACCTCTTGCAGTTATATGTGGCTAAGTGACTAACATCTTTTTTTTTTTATTTTTTTTTTTTAGTGACTAACATCTTATCAATTAGTTGTGTGCAAGTATTTTGGAAAACCTTATTAAATAGAAGGGAGAGAGCTCATACTTTCCTATCTCATAGTAGAATGCAGATTTAGGGCTGGTGAAAGTCCTTACAACATTCCATAGAAGCATACATCTACTCCACCCTGGATAAGCTTTGTTTCCTGTGACGGAGCAGCAAAAATAAGTCTTACCGTAGTTCACATTGTCATGGAGCTAGGCACAAGTATTTTTCTCTTCCAGTTAGGCATTTTACTCCACTTCTACTGGAATGGGTTGTCATTCCCTTCTCCAGGGGATCTTCCAGACCCAGGGATCAAACCCGGGTCTCCTGCATTGCAGGTAGGTTCTTTATGGACTGAGCCATCAAGGAAGCCCTGCTAAATAATAGCACATCACTTGCTATACTTGAGACGGTAAATACAAAATAAAATATTTGTGACCCAAAGATGCAAAAGTAGTCCTTCTTTCATATTTAGATGGGGCTCAATTAAGATATTTCAAAATATTATTGCATAAAATCCATGGACATATCATTAAAAACTTTCCTAGGCAATCATTGAATTTGCCTAGACTAGTGCCCATAACTATATTGCAAGCTCTCTGTTCCTTGGTGCATCCTTTCATTGTTTTTCTGCCCTTTTCCATTCATGTCAACCTTTCCTTTCCTTAGTTCTATTTCCTCAGGTCCCTGTCAGCTAATCTAATAAACTGAATCAAGTTGAGGTTTTAATGATGAATAATGGCTTATTGTGCTCTTCTCAGATAATATTTGCCTTGTAATAAAGGACTCAGTGTTTTAACCCAAAGGAGCAAATTATACAGGAATTTTAGCAAGAACTATCAGGGAAAATTTAGCCATAGAATATTACTGTTGGAATTGACCTTAGAAATCTTGTGAAAATGTCCTATTTCAAAACTAAGGAAACTAAAGCCAGGGAGAAAAAGTCACTTGTTTGTGGTCTTAGTGCTTGTGAGTGGCAAATAATAGACTATTAATTCT
This sequence comes from Moschus berezovskii, assembly GCF_049115385.1. Lineage (NCBI taxonomy): Eukaryota > Metazoa > Chordata > Mammalia > Artiodactyla > Moschidae > Moschus > Moschus berezovskii. The sequence goes on along the minus strand of NC_142488.1, from coordinate 83,259,294 downwards.
CAGTTCAGAGCTCTTTCCACCTCACCACAATTGGAGAAGGAGAGTCTTCTGGTAACAAATCACCATCTAGAACGGTATTACCTCTGAAAGCCTGCAAAGTAATTTGCAGTCATTTCTACTATTCAATCATAAAATAATTCATGTAAGGATGATACTAAACATTTTAAATGCAATTTCCACTTACTAAACATTAAAATTGTAAGTTTTTAAAATACTATTTGAAATGAATACTTTGTAAAATTTATGAATTTAATTTGATAAATTGATTGAATTAGAAATTAAATTAATATTATTTGAAATTAAAAGTATTTTAATCGTTAAAATATGTTTTATTTAAAAGAAAACATGTCCCCTTGTTCAAGTTAATAGTATATACTGCCAAGGGATTTAGGCTTCTTAGTGAAAAGCCTTTTGTTCTATAATATATACTTATAATAGAGCCCAGCATTACATATGAAGAAACTAGGTTTACTATATAACATTTTGGGTTCTCAAAACCTATGCCTGCCTATTCTATGACACATGTGATTTTTCAAATTTACAGTCTTATTTCTCTAATGATGAACTGTTATTTTCAGAAATAGTATGATATGGATGATATTGTGAGTTTCATTTTTCTTTTGCATATATTATTTTTTTTCTTTTTCCTAAAAATTGATTCATTTTAATTGGAAGCTAATTACTTTACATTATTGTATTGGTCTTGCCATACATTGACATGAATCTGCCCCGGGTGTATATGGGTTCCCCATCTTGAAACCCCCTCTCACCTCCCACACCATCCCATTGTTCTAGGTCATCCCAGTGCACCAGTCCCGAGCATCCTGTATCATGCATCGAACCTGGACTAGCAATTTGTTTCACATATGATAATATACATGTTTCAGTGCCATTCTCCCAAATTATCAAACCCTCGTCCTCACCCACAGAGTCCAAAAGACCATTCTATACATCTGTGCCTCCTTTGCTGTCTCGTATACAGGTTTATTGTTACCATCTTTCTAAATTCCATATATATGTGTCAGTATACTATATTGGTGTTTTTCTTTCTGGCTTACTTCACTCTGTATAATAGGCTCCAGTTTCATCCACCTCATTAGAACAGATTCAAATATATTCTTTTTAATTGCTGAGTAATACTGCATTGTGTATATGTACACAGCTTTCTTATCAATTCATCTGCTGTTGGACATCTAGGTTGCTTCCGTGTTCTGGCTATTGTAGACAGTGCTGTAATGAACATTGGAGTACATGTGTCTCTTTCAATTCTACTTTCCTCGGTGTGTATGCCCAGGAGTGAGATTGCTGGGTCAGATTGCAGTTCTATTTCCAGTTTTGTAAGGAATCGCCACACTGTTATCCATAGTGGTCGTACTAATTTGCATTTCTACCAACAGTGTAAGAGGATTCCCTTTTCTCGACACCCTCTCCAGCATTTATTTCTTGTACACTTTTGGATAACGTCCATTCTGACTGGCATGAAATGGTATCTCACTGTGGTTTTGATTTGCAGTTTTCTGATTATGAGTGATTTTGAGCATCTATTCATGGGTCTGTTAGCCATCTGTACGTCTTCTTTGGAGAAATGTCTGTTTAGTTCTTTGCCCCATTTTTTGATTGACTCGTTTATTTTTCTGGAATTGAGCTGCAGGAGTTGCTTGTATATTTTTGAGTTTAATCCTTTGTCAGTTGCTACATTTGCTATTATTTTCTCCCATTCTGAAGGCTGTCTTTTCACCTTGCTTATAGTTTCCTCTGCTGTGCAGAAGCTTTTAATTTTAATTAGGTCTCAGTTGTTTTTTTTTTTCCTTTTATTTCCAATATTCTGGGAGGTGGGTCATGGAGGATCCTGCTGTGATTTATGTCGGACAGTGTTTAACCTATGTTCTCCTCTTGGAGTTTTATAGTTTCTGGTGTTACATTTAGATCTTTAATATATTTTGAGTTTGTTTTTGTGTATGGTGTTAGGGAGTGTTCTAGTTTCATTCTTTAACAAGTGGTTGACCAGTTTTCCCAGCACCACTTGTTAAAGAGATTGTATTTTCTCCATTGAGTATCCTTGCCTCCTTTACCAAAGATAAGTTGTCCATAGGTGTGTGGATTTATCTCTGGTCTTTCTATTTTGCTCCATCGATCTCTATTTCTGTCTTTATGCCAGTTCCATACTGTCTTGATGACTGTGACTTTGTAGTATAGCCTGAAGTCCAACCAAGTTCCATTCTTCTTTCTCAAGATTGCTTTGGCTTTCGAGGTTTTCCGTATTTGCATACAAATTGTGGAATTACTTGTTCTAGTTCTGTGAAAAATACCGTTCATAGCTTGATAAGGATTGCATTGAACCTATAAATTTCTTTGGGTAATATACTCATTTTCACAATACTTATTCTTCCAATCCTTGAACATGGTATATTTCTCCATCTATAAGTGTCCTCTCTGATTTCTTTCACCAGTGTCTTATAGTTTTCTTTATATAGGTCTTTTCTTTCTTTAGGTAGATATATTCCAAAGTATTTTATTATTTTTGTTGGAACGGTGAATGGAATTGTTTCCTTAATTTCACTTTCTATATTCTCAGTATTAGTGTATAGGAATGCAAGGCATTTCTGTGTTTGATTTTATATCCTGCAACTTTACTGTTCATTGATTAGCTCTAGTAATTTTCTGATAGAGTCTTTAGGGTTTTCTGTGTATATGATCATGTCATCTGTAAACAGTGAGAGTTTTATTTCTTCTTTTATAATTGGGATTCATTTTATGTCTTTTTCTTCTCTGATTGCTGTGGCCAAAACTTCCAAAACTATGCTGAATAGTATTGGTGTGAGTGGGCACACTCATCTTGTTCCTGACTTTAGGGGAAACGCTTTCAGTTTTCACACCTGAGGATAATGTTTGCTGTGGATTTGTCATATACAGCTTTATTATGTTGAGTAATGTTCCTTCTATTCCCACCTTCTGGAGTGTTTTTATCATAAATAGATATTGAATTTTGTCAAAGAGTTTCTCTGCATCTATTGAGATAATCATATGGTTTTTATCTTTCATTTTATTCATGTGGTGTATTACATTGATTGATTTGCGGATATTGAAGAATCCTTCCAATCCTGGGATAAAGCCCACTTGGTCATGATGTATGATCTTTTTAATATGTTGTTGGACTCTGTTTGTTACAATTTTGTTAAGGATTTTTGCATCAATGTTCATCAGTGATATTGGCCTCATAAAATGAGTTAGGAAATTTACCTTCCTCTGCAATTTTCTGGAAGAGTTTGAGTAGGATAGGTGTTCTCTAAATTTTTGGAAGAATTCAGCTGTGAAGCCATCTGGACCTGGGCTTTTGTTTGCTGGAAGATTTCTGATTCAAGTTTCAATTTCCGTGCTTGTGATGGGTCTCTTAAGATTTTCTATTTCTTCCTGGTTCACTTTTGGAAAGTTGTACTTTTCTAAGAATTGGTCAATTTCATCCAAGCTGTCCATTTTATTGGCATATAATTGGTGATAGTAGTCTCTTATGATGCTTTGTATTTCTGTGTTGTCTGTTGTAATCTCTCCATTTTCATTTCTAATTTTATTGATTTGGTTTTTCGCCCTTTGTTTCTTGATGAGTCTGGCTAGTGGTTTGTCAATTTTATTTACCCTCTCAAAGAACCAGCTTTTGACTTTATTGATTTTTACTATGGTCTCTTTTGTTTCTTTTGCATTTATTTCTGCCCTAATTTTTACGATTTCCTTCTTTCTACTAACCCTGGGGTTCTTCATTTCTGCCTTTTCTACTTGCTTTAGGTGTAGAGTTCTGGACATTTAAAAAACAGACTGGTTCCAAATAGGAAAAAGAGTACGTCAAGGTTGTATATTGTCACCCTGCTTATTTAATTTATTTGCAGAGTACATCATGAGGAACTCTGGGCTGGAAGAAGCACAAGCTGGAATCAAGATTCCTGGGAGAAATATCAATAACCTCAGATATGCAGATGACACTACCTTTATGGGAGAAAGTGATGAGGAACTAAAAAGCCTCTTGATGAAAGTGAAAGAGGAGAGTGAAAAGGTTGGCATGAAACTCAACATTCAGAAAACAAAGATCATGGCATCTGGTCCCATCACGTCATGGGAAATAGATGGGGAAACAGTGGAAACAGTGTCAGACTTTATTTGAGGGGCTCCAAAATCACTGCGGATGCTGATTGCAGCCATGAAATTAAAAGACGCTTACTCCTTGGAAGGAAAATTATGACAAACCTAGATAGTATATTAAAAAGCAGAGACATTACTTTGCCAACAAAGGTCCGTCTAGTCAAGGCTATGGTTTTTCCCATGGTCATGTGTGGATGTGAGAGTTGGACTGTGAAGAAAGCTCATCGCCAAAGCATTGATGCTTTTGAACTGTGGTGCTAGAGAAGTCTCTTGAGAGTCCCTTGGACTGCAAGGAGATCCAACCAGTCCATTCTAAAGGAGATCAGTCCTGGGTGTTCATCGGAAGGACTGATGCTAAAGCTGAAACTCCAATACTTTGGCCACCTTATACAAAGAGTTGACTCACTGAAAAAGACTCTGATGCTGGGAGGGATTGGGGACGGGAAGAGAAGGGGACGACAGAGAATGAGATGGCTGGATGGCATCACCGACTCCATAGTCATGAGTTTGAGTGAACTCCGGGAGTTGATGATGGACAGGGAGGCCTGGCATGCTGTGATTCATGGATGGGGTCGCAAAGAGTCGGTCACGACTGAGCGACTGAACTGAACTGAACTGAACTGAACTAGGTTATTTAGTTGACTTTTTCCTTGTTTCTTGAGGTATGCCTTTATTGCTATGAACCTTCCCCTCAGCACTGCTTTTACAGTGTCCCACAGGTTTGGGTTATTGTGTTTTCATTTCCATTCATTTCTATACATATTTTGATTGTTTTTTTTTTATTTCTTCTGTAATTCATTGGCTATTCAGCAGCATGTGGTTCAGCCTCCATATGTTGGAATTTTTAATAGCTTTTCTCCTGTAACTGAAATCTAGTCTTTCTGCATTTTGGTCAGACAAGATGCTTAGAATGATTTCAATATTTTTGAATTTACCAAGGCTAGATTTACCTCCCAGGATGTGATCTATCCTGAAGAAGGTTCCGTGTGCACTTGATAAGAAGGTGAAATTTATTGTTTTGGGGTGAAATATCCTATAGATGTCAATTATGTCTAAGTGTTCTATTGTATCATTTAACATTTGTGTTTCCTTGTTAATTTTCTGTTTGTTGATCTCTCCATAGGTTTGAGTGGGGTATTAAAGTCTCCCACCATTATTGTGTTATCCTATTTTTTTTTAATTGGAGGCAAATTACTTAACATTAATATATTGTTTTGTTTTGCCATACATTGACACGAATCTGCCCCAGGTGTACATGCGTTCCCTCTATTGAACCCCCCTCCCACCTCCTTCTTCCCCATATCCTCCTTCCAGGTCATCCCCGTGCACCAGCCCCAAACATCCTTTATCATGCGTCGAACCTGTACTGGTGCAGCATACTAATGCATATATATGGAATTTAGAAAGGTGGTAACCTTAACCCTGTATACGAGACAGCAAAAGAGACACAGATGTATAAAACAGTCTTTGGGACTCTGTGGGAGAGGGTGAAGGAGGGATGATTTGAGAGAATGGCATTGTAGCATGTATATTGTGTTATTGTTAATTTCCCCTTTCATACTTGTTAGCATTTGTCTAACCTACTGTGGAGCTCCTATGTTGGGCGCATATATATATATAATTGTTATATCTTCTTGGATTGATCCTTTGATCATTACGCAGTGTCCTTCTTTGTCTCTGTTCACAGCGTTTGTTTTAAAGTCTCTTTTATCTGATATGAGTACTGCTACTCCTGATTTCTTTTGATCTCTATTTGCGTGGAATATATTTTTCCAGCCCTTCACTTTCAATCTGTATGTATCCCTCGTTTCGAGGTGGGTCTCTTGGAGACAACATATATAGGGGTCTTGTTTTTTTATCTATTCAGCCAGTCTTTGTCTTTTGGTTGGTGCATTCAACCCATTTACATTTGAGATAATTAGTGATAAGTATGGTGAAATTGCAGCCATGAAATTAAAAGACGCTTCCTCCTTGGAAGGAAAGTTATGACCAACCTAGTTAGCATATTAAAAAGCAGAGACATTACTTTGCCAAAAAATGTTTTGTCTAGTCAAGGCTATGGTTTTTCCCGTGGTCATGTATGGCTGTGAGAGATGGACTGTGAAGAAAGTTGATCGCTGAAGAAGTGATGCTTTTGAACTGTTGTGCTGGAGAAGACTCTTGAGAGTCCCTTGGACTGCAAGGAGATCCATCCAGTCCATTCTAAAGGACATCAATTCTGGGTGTTCATTGGAAGGACTGATGCTAAAGCTGAAACTCTAATACTTTGGCCACCTCATATGACGAGTTGACTCACTGGAAGACTCTGATGCTGGGAGGGATTGGGGGCGGGAGGAGAAGGGGACGACAGAGAATGAGATGGCAGGATGGCATCACTGACTCGATGGACATGAGTTTGAGTGAACTCCGGGAGTTGGTGATGGACAGGTAGGCCTGGCATGCTGTGATTCATGGGGTTGCAAAGAGTGGGACACGACCAAGTGACTGAACTGAACTGAAGTGAATTGATGGAAAAGGCAATGGCACCCCACTCCAGTACTCTTGCCTGGAAAATCCCATGGACGGAGGAGCCTGGAAGGCTGCAGTCCATGGGGTCGCTGAGGGTCGGACACGACCAAGCAACTTCAATTTTACTTTTCACTTTCATGCATTGGAGAAGGAAATGGGAACCCACTCCAGTGTTCTTTCCTGGAAAATCCCAGGGATGGTGGAACCTGGTGGGCTGCCACACATGGGGTCGCACAGAGTCGGACTCAACTGAAGTGATTTAGCAGCAGCAGTGATAAGTATGATCCCATTGCCATTTACTTTATTGTTTTGGGTTTGAGTTTATACACTCTTTCTGTGTTTCCTGTCTAGAGAAGGTCTTTTAACATTTGTTGGATAGCTAGTTTGGTGACGCTTAATTCTCTCAGCTTTTGCTTGTCTGTAAAGCTTTTGATTTCTCCTTCATATTTGAATGAGATCTTTGCTGGGTACAGTAATCTGGGCTATAGGTTATTTACTTTTAACACTTTAAATATACCCTGCCATTCCCTCCTGGCCTGAAGGGTTTCTATTGAAAGATCAGCTGTTATCCTTATGGGGATCCCCTTGTGTGTTATTTGTTGCTTTTCCCTTGCTTTTTTTAATATTTGTTCTTTGTGTTCGATCTTTTTTAACTTGATTAATATGTGTCTTGGGGTATTTCGCCTTGGATTTATCCTGTTTGGGACTTTTTGGGTTTCTTGGACTTAAGCGATTATTTCCTTCTCCATTTTAGGGAAATTTTCAACTATTATCTCCTCAAGTATTCTCTCATGGTCTTTCTTTTTGTCTTCTTCTTCTGGGACTCCTATGATTAGGATATAGGGGCTTTAACATTGTCCCAGATGTCTCTGAAATTGTCTTCATTTCTTTTAATCCGTTTTTCTTTTTTCCTCTCTGTTTCATTTTTTTCTAACATTCTGTCTTCTAACTCAGTTATTCTATCTTCTGCCTCCATTATTCTACTCTTGGTTCCCTCCAGAGTGTTTTAGATCTCATCTATTGCATTATTAATTGTATATTGACTCTTTTTTATTTCTTCTAGATTCTTGTTAAACCTTTCTTGCATCTTCTCGATCCTTGTCTCCAGGTTATTTTTCTGTACCTCCAATTTGTTTTCAAGATTTTGGATCATTTTCACTATCATTATTCGGAATTCTTTATCAGGTAGGTTCCCTATCTCTTCCTCTTTTGTTTGGGTTTGTGGACATTTATCTTGTTCCTTAATTTGCTGGGCATTTCCCTGCTTCTTCATCTTGCTTATATTGCTGTGTTTGGGATGGCCTTTCCGTCTTCTGACAGTTTGTGGAGTTTTCTTTATTGTGGTATTTCCCCGCTGTGGGTGAGGTTGAACAGGTGGCTTGTCAAGGTTCCCTGATTAGGGAAGCTTGTGTCGGTGTTCTGTTGGGTGGAGCTCGATTTCTTCTCTCTGGAGTGCAATGAAGTGTCCAGTAATGAGTTTTGAGATGTCAGTGGGTTTGGAGTGACTTTGGGCAGCCTGTATATTGAAACTCTGGGCTATTTTCCTGTGTTGCTGGAGAATATGTGTGGTATATCTTGCTCTGGAACTTATTGGCCCTTGGGTGGTGCTTGGTTTCAGTGTAGGTACGGAGGCGTTTGATGAGCTCCTATTGATTACTGTTCCGTGGAGTCAGGAGTTCTCTGGTGTTCTTAGGAGTTGGACTGAAGCCTCCTGCCTCTGATTTTCAGTCTTATTCTTGCAGTAGCCTCAAGACTTCTCCATCTGTCTCTTCCAAGGTGGTTCCTTCGGTTTTATCTTCTTCTGTTTGCTGGTCTCTTCAGTGTCTAATTTCCACCCTGACATAAGGGGGCGGTGGTGGATACTTTTTAAGGCTCACTTGTTCAGTCGTGCTTTGGGGAGGGAGGAATGCTGCAGACAAATATCATTGGTGTTTGTGGGGAGTGCTCACAGTGTCTCAGCCACACTGGGTTTACCCCTGTTCACAGCGTGTGTGCTGTCCCAGTCTACACTGCACACGCTCTAGGTTGCTCTGCTGGGAACTGTCTGAGCCCGGCATTGGGTTGCATTCATATCCCAGGTCTAAGCTGCTCAGGTTCAGGTACTCGGTTATTCCATAAAGGCTTGGTTGTACCTGCGTTTTGTGCCCTTCCCCGGTCTGAGCAGCTCAGGTGACCAGGTGCTTGGTAAGCGTGGTTGCTGTGTCTTATTGCCTCCCCGTCCCTTCCGCTCGATTTTTTGGGTGTACAACTGGCGCCCCTTCTCAGGTGGATGTCAACCGGCCAAAAACCCAAGAAGTCTTGGTTAGCAACAAAGCCTGCTTGCAGTTTGGTATCTGATGCTTCTCTGGGGACGCGGTTGCCCCCTTCCAGCTCTGGCTGCCCTCACCTGCCTGGTTAGACAGGGGATGGGGCATAAGCCGTCCACAGCTGGCTAGCTCTGCTCAGTCCTTTGTTCTATGAGCCAGTCTGGTGGTTTCTTAGGTTAGGTCTTTTCTCCTTTTCACGGGGTAGCTATCCCACAGTCTGCTTTGCTATCTCCAGTTAGCTCTCTCAGGTTGCCCTCATGGTATTCAGGTCTAGTCCTTACTCTAAGCAATTCAGCCGCCTCCTGGGAGGAGAAGCCCAGCCCCTGCTTGCTAATGCCAGATGCGGGCTTCTGTGCTGCTACTCCACTGGGAGTTACCATTGGGCATGTAATCTGTGGGTTTTAATTATTTCTTTTTCCTCCCAGTTATGTTGCCCTCTGAGGTTGCAAGGCTCACCACAGACTCGCCAGTGAGGGTGTTTCCCGGTGTTTGGAAACTTCTCTCTTTTTTAAGTCTCCCTTCCCAGGATGGAGCTCTGTCCCTACCTCCTTTGTCTCTACTTTTACCTTTTATGTTTTTTCCTACCTCCTTTTGAAGACAATGGTCTGCTTTTCTGGGGGCCTGATGTCCTCTGCCACCATTCAGAAGCTGTTTTGTGGAATTTACTAAGCATTCAAATGTTCTTTTGATGAATTTGTGGGGGAGAAAGTGCTCTCCCTGTCCTATTCCTACACTATCTTCCTCCCTCTCCCAGATATTACCTTTTATCTCTGATCTTTCCTGAGAACTTTCTGGCTAGTTTATAAATGAAAGTAATGAATTTCCCAATAGATACAAGTAGAAGATTAGATACACCCTTATTTAGTAGAATTTCTTTGCCATTTTGCATGAATATAAATGACTAGACATGACCGGCAAAGGTAATTTCAGCCATCAAGCATGATGTTACTTCACTTAAATAATTATAAGTAATAGCAGATAAGTCATTTTAAATTAAACAACTACTTTTAGGATTTTTCTATAATTATTATAGGTGACATATATCTCATTAACAAAGCATTGTATCCCCAGTAAGGCTATTGTTGTCTAACACTGGGACACTGAATTTCCTTTGTTTGCAGATAAGCTATTAATTGTTAACATATTTTTAATTATAACCCTGTATACAAGACAGCAAAAGAGACACAGATGTGTAGAACACTCTTTTTGCCTCAGTGGGAGAAGGCGAGGGTGGGATGATTTGGGAGAATGACATTAAATCATGTGTATTATCATATGTGAAATAAATCGCCAGTCCAGTTTCGATGCATGATACAGGATGCTCCTGGCTGGTGCACTGGGATGACCCAGAGGGATGATATGGGGAGGGAAGTGGAAGGGGGGTTCAAGATGGGGAACACATGTATACCCTGGGCGTATTCATGTCAATGTATGGCAAAACCAATACAATATTGTAAAGTAATTAGCCTCCAATTAAAATAAATAAATTTTAAAAAAATAAAAATAAAAGTTCAAAATTCTAACACAATATATCTTGGAAAATAAATCTCATTACCTTTTTTCCTGATGCTTATGGGAATAACAGTGAAGTAAAATGCTGAGTATATGTAATAGTTATTGTGCCATTATATCCACTGCTGTGTAACAACTACCCCTAATTTTAGCAGCTTAAAACAACAGAACTTTTATTAAATATAATATTTTTGTATTTCAAGAATTCAGATAAGGCATGGCTGGTTAAATAAAATGCTTTTCCTTGGTGTGACAGTCATTCAGTGATTCTCAACTAGTGGCTCATCTGGCCTGGAAAGTCTAAGATGGTTTTGATCACAGACCTGGGCACATTAATGATGACAGCTAGCTCTTCTCTGTCTCAATGTAGTATCAGAGTCCTACAGTCTCTTCAACATTGTAGTCAGACTTCTTATATGATAGCTCAAGGCTCCAAGAGTGAGTGTTGTAATAGAAATAATAGCTATTAATCTTTTAAAATTTGGTCATATAAATTGACCCTGAGTAAGTTTTGCTATTCATTTAGTCAAAGTAATTGCAGAGTACAGGATTCAAGGTGAAGAGGCATAGACTCTTCCTTCAAAATGTGAGGAGTGTCAAAGGATATGTCATCTTTAATTTGCTGTTGCTGCTAAGTCGCTTCAGTCGGTTCTGACTCTGTGCGACCCCATAGACGGCAGCCCACCAGGCTTCCCCATCCCTGGGATTCTCCAGGCAAGAACACTGGAGTGGGTTGCCATTTCCTTCTCCACTTTAATTTGCTACAAATTACCAAATGATTTTTAGGATAGTGACATTCTCACTACTTGGCTACTTTTATGCCAGGCTTCTGTTCCTTTAAAAGTGAATTTTAGAGCTTAATTATAAATGTAAATGACTATAAATGTAAGTAATGTGGCCATGTACTCCTGGATATCTTTAAAGATCTCATTTACTTTTGCTTTCATTCCTAAAGAAGTTACTATTTTTATAATCTCCAATCTTGCTTTTTTAAAGATAGCATTTAATTTACCAAGAACCTTTTCTGCAATAACTCAGAATGCACTTGGAAACTTCTCTTTTAGTGAGAAATACTGCAAAGTTCCAATGTGTGCCCTTTGTCCTTCAACCACAAAGATCTGTTAGCACTTAAGCATTGATGTCGATTTCATTTTTTTACTACTGTGTAGGATAACTTTGATACATCCTAAGGATAACAGACAATTGCTATTTAGCAACATTATGAATAGAAACTGCTAAACTGAAAATATCAGACTAAAAAAAAACTTAAACAGGGTGTTCATAACAGATACTAAATATATCTTGCATACAAATATATTATCTACATTTTTCTTTTATTTAGGTCAGCATGTGGTCATTTGTGCAGCTAATATATAATGAGGCAAATAAAAATAATTTAGACATTAGTAACCACCAACTGATTGAGAGACAGAATGAATGCTTTATAGCAAAACTAGGCTTTTAGTTCAGCCTAATATTGTCTTTAGTAAATCAGATTCATTCTAATAGGCTAGTTTTATTTTTGCTCTTTAAACAGTCATGAAAATATTTTTTTTTCTTTTAGGTTTTACCTTTCTTATATTTGGCATATTGGTGCCACCACTATGAATAATATTATGGAGGTTTCTGAAAAAAATAAAAATAATACTACCACATGATATAGCAATTCCACTTCTGGGTATATATCTGAAGAGAATGAAATCATTATCTCGAAGAGCTATCTGTACACTTATATTTATTATTGCAGCCTTATTTACAATAGCCAAGATACAGAAACAACCTAAGATTTCACTGATGGATAAATGACTAAGAAAATATTATACACACACACACATGCACACATACAATGGAATATTATCCAGCCATAAAACAAATAAAATGCTGTCATTTGCGACACATGGATGAACCTTGAGGGCATTAGGTTAAGTGAGATAAATACAGGGAACAGATTGGTGGTTGCCAAAGGTGAGAGGTGAGAGGTGGGAGAAATGGGTGAAGGTGAACTTTTGGAGGTCAGAAAGTACAAACTTCCAGTTATAAGTTAATAAGTTCTGGAAATATAATGTACATCATGGCAAATATAGTTGAAAATACTCTATATTTGAGAGTTGTTAAGAGAATAGATCTTTAAAGTTCTCATTACAAGAAAGAAAATAACTGTACAGGATAGATGTTAACTAAACTTCTTGTGGTAATCATTTTGTAATATATACATGTAGCAAATCATTACATTGTATACCTTAAACCAATACAGTGTTGTATGTCAATTATATCTCAATAAAACTGGAAAAATAATTAAATGTATAAACTGAAATAGAGCTTAAATTAAAAGAAATAAATGATGAGTCTGTTTATAAATAAAATCATGCCTTCACATCACACTTTTCAAAACAGGAGAAAGAACAATCTCTGTAGCAAGTTTTGAGACATCAACTTGAGGTAGTTAGACAATGGCAACCCACTCCAGTGAGAGAATCCCAGGGACGGGGGAGCCTGGTGGGCTTCCGTCTATGGGGTCACGCAGAGTCGGACACGACTGAAGTGACTTAGCAGCAGCAGCAGACAATATTACTTCTGTCTTTATTTAGGACGCCTCAGTAAATGTGACATTCGGGGTATTTTTTGTTTGTTTGTTTTGATTGGGTTTATTTTTTTCTTACTTAATTGGTCACTGTGGATGGAATACGCACTAAGAAGTAACTTTTAACTAACCTATCATTTTATACTTGCCCATTCATTCCAAATGCTGTCCCTTCAGCATAATAGATTTTACCATCATTACTCCCTTGCTCTTAATTTACTTGTGGAAATCATAGTTTGCTGCGGATACAAGGAACTCTCCTATTTAATCAGTTCTTCAGTGTTCAGTCAACATAGATGCTTCCTTAGGCTATATGGCAAAACATAATTTTGCTAGGAGAAATATCAATAACCTCAGATATGCAGATGACACCACCCTTATGGCAGAAAGTGAAGAGGAACTAAAAAGGCTCTTGAGGAAAGTGAAAGAGGAGAGTGAAAAGGTTGGCTTGAAGTTCAACATTCAGAAAACAAAGATCATGGCATCTGGTCCCATCACTTCATGGGAAATAGATGGAAAAACAGTGGAAACTGTGTCAGACTTTATTTTTTTGGGCTCCAAAATCACTGCAGATGCTGATTGCAGCCATGAAATTAAAAGACGCTTACTCCTTGGAAGGAAAGTTATGACCAACCTAGATAGTATATTAAAAAGCAGAGACATTACTTTGCCAACCAAGGTCCGTCTAGTCAAGGCTATGTTTTTTCCCATGGTCTTGTATGGATGTGAGAGTTGAACTGTGAAGAAAGTTGATCGCCGAAGAATTGATGCTTTTGAACTGTGGTGCTAGAGAAGTCTCTTGAGAGTCCCTTGGACTGCAAGGAGATCCAACCAGTCCATTCTAAAGGAGATCAATCCTGGGTGTTCATTGGAAGGACTGGTGCTAAAGCTGAAACTCCAATACTTTGGCCACCTCATGCGATGAGTTGACTCACTGGAAAAGACTCTGATGCTGAGAAAGGTTGGAGGTGCGATGTGAAGGGGACGACAGAGAATGAGATAGCTGGATGGCATCACGGACTCAATGGACATGAGTTTGAATGAACTCTGGGAGTTGGTGATGGACAGGGAGGCCTGGCGTTCTGTGATTCATGGGGTCGCAGAGAGTCAGACACGGCTGAGCGACTGAACTGAACTGAAATGAAATGAACTGAACTGAATCAAGAGGTAAGTGGAAAATTAAACTATGCTTCATCCCCATTATTTTATATTTCTTCTGATCTTTGTAAGTTTTTTAAAAGTCAATAAAGCTTCATAAGAAGTACTTCTATAAAAAGTATTTTCATCTGAAAATGCTTTTTGAAATAATTACTGGAAGCTGGTTATCTCATTAGTGAACTTTGCTTAACTCTCTCATGCTATAAGTGATATATAACATTTTGGCTGTCAGAGTTACTCATCAAAATATTCTGATAGATTTTTTTTTCAGGAAAAAATATATTTTTGGAAAAAAATTGATAAATTTTTTTGGTGAAAAATATGGAGGTAATGGTTCTAGTTCTTTGATCTTTGAACACATAGATTCTGGAAGCAGATCTTGTGAGTCCTCAATCAGTCATAATTTACAAAGCACTTTTATATACACTATTGTATTTGACTTTACAAACTGTTGAAGTAGGCATTAGTTTTCTATCATTTTTTTAAATAAGGAAACTAATTGAAAGATTAGTGATGTTGAGTAATTTTTCATGGTCTTATTGGCCATTTTTATGTTTTCTTTGGTAAAATATCTGTTCAGGTACTTTGCCCATTTTTTACTGAAGCTCATTGTTTTTCATTGTTGTGGCTACACTGGGTCTTCATTGCTGCCTGCGGGCTTTCTCTAACTGCAGTAAGTGGGGGGTACTCTTTGCTGTGGTTCATGGGCTTCTCATTGCAGTGGATTTTCTTCCTGGGGAGCACTGTCTCCAGGTGGATGGTCTTCAGTGTTTGCAGCAAAAACTCTGTTTTTAAAAACCATGTCAGCCAATGATTTTGTGGCTGTATATAAATTTCAAAAATTTCCTTCTTTGGTCATTCTTTCAAGCATAACAATCTTGAAAATATGGGCTAGAAGCCTTAGCACCATTGAACTTCCCAACTTTAACAAGTAGGGAGGGAGGAAAGGTAAATAGTATTTATTATTATAATATTCCAGGAATTGCATTAAGTACTTTGCATCTCATTTAATCCTTAGAAAACTCTGAACATAGATTTTATCCAAAACTTCTGATGAGGAAATTCAGATTTTAGTTGTAGTCTTTCTCAAGATTACATTCTGAAGATCATGTATGTAACTTCTATCAACTTCCCACAAAGGAATTTAAATTTGTGGTAATATATTACATGGTCATAGAAAACTAGTATGACATTCTTGTGTGATCATGGTAGAGATATCAAATCTGTCTGGTGAACTCATAGAGAAAAGTATTGGAGATACAAAATCAGATAACAAAGTGTGGAATTCAAGTTTTAGTCTATTCTTCTTATGTGGACATGGTGAGCATATGATAGTTAACCCATTCAGGAAACAGAACAGAAAACAAAGTTCCTACTTATAATCATCCACACAAATATTACATATATATAGAAGATATATATATATATAAAACTAGATTATTGAAAATTGTCTCTACATTGTAAAACAGTAAACAATCTGAGAGGTACTGATTATTATGAACACATCAGTAATGAGATGACTATCTTTGAGAGTCATTTATTCTCATCTTTTCTTCCCTGCTTTATTTTTAGAAAATTGAGAAATTCTTTCCCTTATTAACAAACCACTGACAGCCTTTTCCTTTCTATTACCATAGGTAGGAATCTTAGATAGTAAAAGTAAAGGAAAAAAGCAAATGTCTTGAAGGTCCCAAAATGATGCATGATAAATATTCCATAAACTTGTAATCAAGTTTCTATTTAGTTTTAATTTTGTCATTTTCAAAGCTGTTACTTTAATTTGAGCAACTTATAGTAATGACTGGATATCTTATTCAATTGTTCATTGCATATTGAGTATGCAGGTAAAACTGATCAATGCAGGTAAAACAGGTGAAGATGTAACCAGCATGAAAACTTCTTCTACATTGTTCATAACATTGAACATTCACACAAGAGTTGCAGTTTCTTATTTTTGAGACTGTTTTTCTCACAGATGTAGTAATGTGTGAGATATATTTTCCTTTAAACTTCCATGAACATGTCACCTTAATTTCCAGGAAATGTTAAAGACCACTTAGCTATTCAAACAGGTTGTTTCAGCTTAGAATGTCCCATGTTGATCAAGAAGGTTTCCAAAGAGAGTGATGAGTTACCACATAATATCTTCATATGATAAAAAGTACCTTTATTGGAAAGAAAAATAAATACAAAACCATGAGTTCTACTTGATTGGCAGTAGTTTTATAAGAATAAAGTAATATGGTCACTGGCCAAACTCAGATAAATATCAGAAAGGCATTAGGTCACAGTGTGATCTTAATTTTGCATGTGCAAACTTCAGCAATTTGAAATTAGTATTTTTCATAAAAGTGAAATGTACTAGTTTAGTCGACCAGGTTAAGAGGAAGTTACTTTGCATTTCTTCAATAAATGGTGTTGAAAAAACTGGACAGACATGCAAAAGATAAAAACTGAAACATTAACATATCATACACAAAAATAAACTCAAAATGAATAAAAGACTTGAATATAAGATTGGAAACTATAAAAGGCCTAGAAAGCAATATAGGAAAAAAGTTCCTTGACATTGGTTTTGATAATAAATTTCATATTTGACTCCAAAATCAAAGGGAACAAAAGCAAAGATTAACAAATGCAACCACATCAAACTAAAAAAAAAAATATTCTATATAGCAAAGGAAACGATCAACAAAATGGAACATAATCTAAAGGATAGGAGAAAATATTCCCAAATTTTATCTAATAAGGGATTAATATTTAAAATATATAAAGAACTCATAGAACTCAATCTCCAAAAAAGAATCAGATTAAATGCAGGCAAGGAAACTGAAGAGAAAATTTTCAAACTAAGACATACAAATGGACAATTAATACATGAAAAGGTATTTAACATCACTAAATTTCAAGGATGCAGAGTACATCAAGAGAAACGCTGGGCTGGAGGAGGACACAAGCTGGAATCAAGATTGCTGGGAGAAATATCAATAACCTCAGATATGCAGATGACACCACCCTTATGGCAGAAAGTGAAGAGGAACTAAAAAGCCTCTTGATGAAAGTGAAAAGGAGAGTGAAAAAGTTAGCTTAAAGCTCAACATTCAGAAAACTAATATCATGGCATCCAGTCCCATCACTTCATGGGAAATAGATGGGGAAACAGTGGAAACAGTGTCAGACTTTATTTTTCTGGGCTCCAAAATCACTGCAGATGGTGACTGCAGCCATGAGATTAAAAGATGCTTACTCCTTGGAAGGAAAGTTATGACCATCCTAAATAGCATATTAAAAAGCAGAGATATTACTTTGCCAACAAAGGTCAGTCTAGTCAAGGCTATGGTTTTTCCAGTAATCATGTATGGATGTGAGAGTTGGATGGTGAAGAAAGCTGATCACTGAAGAATTGATACTTTTGAACTGTGGTGTGGGAGAAGACTCTTGAGAGTTCCTTGGACTGCAAGGAGATCCAACTAGTCCATCCTAAAGGAGATCAGTCCTGGGTGTTCATTGGAAGGACTGATGCTAAAGCTGAAACTCCAATCATTTGGCCACCTCTTGTGAGGAGTTGACTCATTGGTAAAGACCCTGATGCTGGGAGGGATTGGAGGCAGGAGGAGAAGGGGAAGACAGAGTATGAGATGGCTGGATGGCATCACCGGCTCAATGCACATGAGTTTGAGTGAACTCCGGGAGTTGGTGATGGACAGGGAGGCCTGGCGTGCTGTGATTCATGGGGTTGCAAAGAGTCGGTTACGACTGAGCGACTGAACTGAACTGAACTGAATCATCAAGGAAATGCAAGGCAGGAGAGAAGTGTTGGAGGTCAGTTCAGTTCAGTTGCTCAGTCTTCAACTCTTTGCAACACAATGGACTTACAGCACGCCAGGCTTCCCTTTCCTCACCAACTCCCGGGGCTCGCTCAAACTCATGTCCATCAAATCATTGATGCCATACAACCATCTCATCCTCTGTCATTCCCTTCTTCTCCTGCCTTCAACCTTTCATAGCATCAGGGGTTTTCCAGTGAGAATACTGGGTTTTCAACTTCAGCATCATTCCTTCCAATGAATAATCAGCACTGATTTCCTTTAGTATGGACTGGTTGGATCTCCTTGCAGTCCAAGGGACTCTCAAGAGTTTTGTCCAACACCAGTTCAAAAGCACCAATTGTTCAGTGCTCAGCTTTCCTTTTGGTCCAACTCTCACATTCATACGTGAGTACTGGAAAAACCATAGCTTTGACTAGACAAACCTTTGTTGGCAAAGGAATATCTCTGCTTTTTAATATGCTGTCTACTTGGTCATAGCTTTTCTTCCAAGGAGCAAGCGTCTTTTAATTTCATGGTTGCCATCACCATCTGCAATGATTTTGGAGCCCAAGAAAATAAAGTCTCTCATTGTTTCCATTGTTTGCCCATCTATTTGCCATGAAGTGATGGGACCAGATGCCATGATCTTAGTTTTCTGAATGTTAACTTTTAAGCCAAATTTTTCACTCTCCTCTTTCACTTTCATCAAGATGTTCTTTAGTTCTTCTCCGCTTTCTTCCGTAAGGGTAGTGAAATCTGCATATGTGAATTTATTGCTTTTTCTCCCAGCAATCTTGATTGCAGCTTGTGCTTCATCCATCCCAGCAATCGCATGATGTACTCTGCATATAAGTTAAATAAGCAGGGTGACAATATACAGCCTTGATGTACTCCTTTCCTGAATTGGAACCAGTCTGTTGTTCTGGAGTGTTGGAGAGGGTGTGGATATAAGGAACCCTTGTACACGGTTGGTGGGAATGTAAATTGCTGCAGTCACTATGGAAGTTCCTCAAAAGATGGCAAATCAAACTACTGTGTGATCCAGCAGTTCTACTTCTGGGTATATATCTAAAGAGAACATAAATGCTATTCCAAGGCGATATCTGTGCCTCCACATTCAATGCAGCAGTATTTAAGACACTCAAAATATGGAAATAATCTTGTGTCTGTCAACAGATGAGTGTATTAGAAAAGAACTATATATCCACAACAGAATATGATTTAGCCATGAAAAAAGTTTTTCCTGTCATTTGAAACAGCATGGATGAAATTTCAGGGCATTAATGCTAAGTGAAATTAATCAGACAAAGAAAAATACTGTATGAGCTCACTTTTATAAGAGTTTAAAAAAAACCCAAAGCATTGCACTCATATATACAAAAAACAGATTGGTGGTTGCTAGATGAGGAATGTGGCAATAAGAAGTGGGCAAAATGGGTGAAGGTGGTCTTAAGGTAAGAGCTTCCAGCTGTAAGATAAATACACCGTGGGGATGTAATATACAGCATAGTGAATATAGTTAACAATGCTGTATTTTATATTTAGGAGTTGCTATGAGTAGATCTTGAATGTTCTCATCACAAGTAAGAAATGTAACTATGTGGTAATAATGTTAACTAAACTTATAGTGGTAGTTATTTTGCAGTATATGCATATATCAAATCACTATGCTGCACACATAAAACTAATACAATGTTACATGTTAATTATATCTCAATTTTACTAAAAGCGAATGGGGAGGAAATCATCATTTTAGCACTTCTTTCATGCATTCACTAATTTACATGGTGCCAAGAGTGGCAACTGATAAGCTAATTCACTTTTAAGGTAGGGAGAAATCAAGTATATATAGGATTGAGGGTTACCCAATTTTGTTTGAGTGCTGTTTAAGAAAAATGATACAAAGTTATGATTATAAATTTGCTTGCCTCCCCACTAGAGTGTGTAAAGGACCCAAGAAAATGAAGAACCCTAAAGTTTGCATTTCATTAATACATTGTAAATTCCCTCTTCAAAGGTATTAAAGATATTATAAGAATAACTAGTACTTGGTAAATGTGCAGTTAGTTAGTTTGGAAGAAAAGACTAAGGGGAAGGTGTTGTGTCTGTTAGACTAAATATGTTTTATAATACAGTGTAAACAGACAACTGATAACTAGTGCTGGGTAAATCCCATAGAGGATTTGAATGGAATGCAATTCATAGATTCTGCTTCTGTAAAGCATCCTTATTAACTACAAGTATTCCTAGGAGGTTTGATATTTTCTGATTCAAAAAGTTCTATATATTCAATTCTACTCACAAGTAAAAAATAACAATGTTTCTAGTAATTTTAATGGTTATTATCAACTAATCACACATTCTTGGCTATCTTACAACTTAGAATTGGAAACTTAGAATTAGGGCATTTTGAGTCTTTTAAAAATGAGGAGATTTTTAAAGATAGAATTGCCATTTTCCCCTTTATTGGAGTTAATATATTTTCAATATTTGTTTCATTTTTAGTGATTTTCTTCGATGGAATAATTTTACATTTTTTACAAATTAACATTCTTATTTTAATAATTTAAAGATGAAATAAAATACATCTATGTAAAACATTATTCCTTTGAGTCCAGAATACTTCCCTTGCTTTAAATTTTAGAAATTGAGACTTAACCTACATAAATGTCCTCTTCATGGAATAAACAACACAATAGCAAGAGAGCCTAGTGTCCTTGGCTGAAGTCTTGGTTTTTAAATCATTTGTGGAAGGGAATTTGTATGCCTGATTCATACTAGGAAAGAGCTCTACCCAAAATACATCCCCACCTGAAGTTAAATGCCATCCTTGACAATTCTTTATATCAAGCATTTTCTTCACCTGATATTCTTATTTTAGCATTTAATATTCCTGGAATGATTCACACTTTAAACTACCAATATATTTAAATGAGTTCCTCAGTTCAATTTCTTTAAAAGTAGTAAACAACGTGGTGAGATTATTAGACATCTGTGCAAAGGGACCTTGAAGTTTGGAAAAAAAAAAAAACTCAAATAGAGAAGTAAGGGATGCTGAAAACACGTTTCTCTAGAATCAACCGTGAATGACTCTATATTTACTATTTCCTACATTAGAATGATTGCTATAACTGGCATTAAACTTATCTCTAGACTTAAAAAATTCTTGTTGCTACACCTGGATCTCCTCCAAAACTATCTTGACTCAAACTATTGTCCTTGATTTTCTCATATTACTCTTTCTTCAGTGTTTTCTTTTGGACTACTGGCCCTTTTAGAGATCTATTACTTGAAAGAACATTTCTGGAAAAATTACAATAAAGAACATTTATAGAATTGTTTTTATCAGTCATTGAATCCTAGCTAGATAACTCACATCAGCTATCAATGAAACCACATTAATATTAATAATAGCAATATTAATTATATATAAATTATTGGGATTTATTGTGTTAATCATTCTTCTGAGCAGTTGCATGGATAATCTTACATAATGTTCAAAATAACCTTATGAGGCAGATATTATCTTCTTTTTAGTTTTGAATGATGGAACCAAGAAACAGAGAGCTTTCCTAGGATCACACAGGGCTTCCCCAATGCCTCAGCAACTGAAGAATCTGCCTGCAATGCAAGAGACACAGGAGTCATGGGCTTGATCCATGTGTTGGGAAGATCCCCTGGAGGAGGAAATGGCAACCCACTCCAGCATTTTTCTGTGGAGAATTGCATGGACAGAGGAGCTTGGTGGACTACAGTCCTTGGGGTTGCAGAGAGTCAGACATGACTGAAGTGACTTAGCACACAGGGTCACACAGACAACCTGCAAGCAGACAGTGCCAGATTTTGAACTCCCATCTTCTAAGAACAGGGCCTATATATCTTGACATTGTGCATCATTTCTTATATAGAAAATATTTTCAATACTTTTAGCATAGCAATAATTGTATGAGCACAGTGGCTTTCTGTTAGCACATTTACTAAGCATAAATATTACTCACTATAACATAAACCAAAATTATTGCAAATTTCCAGCATGCAAAGATGGTAATTCATCTATACACATTTATTTTATTAGGAATCCTTTTTCTCTATTAGAAAAAATCAAAACCAGCATGCCATTCCAGATTTTCATTCTTTAGTATAAATTTTATAATAATTTGGCTTAAGTGGCTGGACTCTAACCAGCTTGTAATTTACTGCATGGCAGCATGAGTAGTATCATGTGAAACCATAAAGAGAGCTATAACTTTTGATACTTGTGGATTAGAGTAATGAAACTTTTGTCTCAATTACTTTCTTATATATTTTATATAGAAGCAAAATGTTGATCAATATCTTAACTGAATATCTCTCTGAGAACTTATGGTGGAGCAAAAAACAGACTATATGCTTCCTATCTAGATTAAGTAAATTATTTTTAATGCCAAATAATGAAAAAAAAATTACCCATTGTTATTGGTATGCATAAGACCTTTTTTTCCCTTGGGTTATAAAACTATTTCCAGCTAGAAATAAGTTATTTCTGCCTGTTTATAGCCCACTGAGAATTATTTCCCAGTAGTTTTGTAGACTACTGGAAAAGAGAGAAAGAAAAAAGCAAATGGCAAAAGAGAAAGGGAAAGATATATCCAACTGAATGCAGAGTTCCAGAGAATAACAAGGAGAGATCAATAAATAAATAAATAAAGCCTTCTTATGTGAACAGTGCAAAGAAATAGAGGAAAGTGTTAGAATGGGAAAGACTAGAGATCTCTTCAAGAAAATTGGAGACGCCAAGAGAACATTTCATGCAAGAATGGTCACAAAAAAGACAGAAGGGCAAGGACCTAACAGAAGCAGAAGAGATTAAGAAGAGGTGGCAAGAATACAGAGAAGAGGACTTCCTTGGTAGCTCAGTCATAAAGAATCTGCCGACCAATGCAGGAGACATGGGTGCGATCCTGGTCCAAAAAGATCCCACATGCCACTGAGCAACTAAGCCTGTGTGCTCCAACTATTGAGCCTGTGCTCTAGAGCCCAGGAACCCCAACTACGGAGCCCTCATGTCACAGCTGTTGAAGTCCACACAGCTTGTATGCTCCACAACAGGAGAACTCACTGAAGTGAGAAGCCCATGGATCACAACTAGAGAGTAGTCCCTGCTTGCTACAGCTAGAGAAAAGCTCATGCAGCAATGAAGATCCAGAACATCATATATATATGTGTGTGTGTGTATATATATATATATATATATATATATATATATATATATATATATAAAATAAAAGAGAATACACAGAAGAACTATACAAAAAACTTCTTTATTACCTGGATGGATAACCACTATGGTATGGTCACTTACTTAGAACCAGAAATCCTGGAATGTGAAGTTAAGTGGATCTTAGGAAGCACTACTATAAACAAAACTGGTGGAGGTGATGGAATTCCACCATCCTTTTGAAATAGCTGAGCTATTTAAAAAACTAAAAGATGATGCTGTTAAAGTGTTGCACTCAATATGCCAGCAAATTTGGAAAACTCAGCAGTAGCCACAGGACAGGGAAAGATCAGTTTTCATTCCAATCTCAAAGAAGAGCAACACCAAAGAATGTTCCAACTACCATACATTTGCACTTATTAAACATGCTAACAAGGTAATGCTCAAATTCCTTTAAGCTAGGCTTCAGTAGTACATGAGCCAAGAACTTTCAGATGTACAAAATGGATTTAGAAATGCAGAGGAACCAGAAATCAAATTGCCAGCATGTGCTGGAACATAGAAAAACCAAGGGAATTCCAGAAAAATATCTACTTCTGCTTTACTGACTACAGTAAATCACTTTGTGTATATCACAACAAACTGTGGAAAATTCTTAAAGAGTTCAGAATATCAGACCACTTTGCCTGTCTCCTGAGAAACCTGTATGTAAGTCAAGAAGCAACTGTTAGAACTGGAAATGGAACAATGGACTGATTCAAATTGGGAAAGGATTATGTCAAGGCTGTGTATTGTCAGCCTTCTTGTTTAACTTATATGTGGAGGACATCATTGAAATGCTATGCTGGATGAATCCCAACCTGGAATCAAAATTGCCAGGAGAAATATCAATAGCCTCAGATATGCAGATGTTACCATTCTGATAGCAGAAAGTGAAGAGGAACTAAAAAGCGTCTTGATGAGGGTGAAAGAGGAGTGTGAAAAAGCTGGCTTGAAACTCAAAGTTAAAAAACCTAAGATCAGTTTATGGAAAATACAAGAGGAAAAGGTGGAAACAGTGGCAGATTTTATTTTCTTGGTCTCCAAAATCACTGCACTTGTTTACTATAGCCACAAAATTATAAGATGCTTGCTCCTTGAAAGGAAAGCTATGACAAAACTAGACAGCATATTAAAAAGCAGAGACACTGTTGGGGTCCTTTAATGGACCGGAACCTGGTGGTCCAGAGGCAACAATAAGAAAGTGAAAGAGAGAAAGAGGCTGATATTCCCTGGTTTACACAGAGAACTAATAAAGCCCTTGACACAGGGCTTGCATCACTCACGAAGGCACAGGGTGCCCTCTCGAGGGGGTGAAGGCACAGGGTACCTTCTCGAGGGGGTCTTAGAAGCCCGGGCAGGAGAGTGAGCACGGCAGGTTTGTACACACCAGAGAATTAGCTGAGGAGAGAGAAATAGAAAAAGAAAGAAAGAAAGACAGGGGGACCCAAAGTTCTGATGGAGCAAAGGTGCTTTAATGATCTTTCTGTGAGAATATATAGACTGTTGTATAAGAAATTTCTTTCAACAGTGATAAAAATCAGAAAACCAAACATAAAGCAAGTGTTACCAAGGGAACAAGGGATTAATAATTGTCACAAGGTCAGGAGACAATTCTTATCTCAAGAAAGGGTATCAAGACTAAGCAGTTCTGTCATAAAGAGAATGTTTACTAAAGGAGATTCAAACCTGTTTCACATAATGACCTCAGTCCTGGGAGCAGTTTCATGTTCCACTTGATAAGGAACAAAGGACTTATGAGAAACAGCACGTAGGAATCCTCCTGTTAAACACTCCCTGACAAAACATCACTTTACCAACAAAAGTACATGTAGTCAAAACTATGGTTTTTCTAGGATGTGAGAGTTGGACCATAAAGAAGGCTGAGCACCAAAGAATTGATAGTTTCAAATTGTGGTACTGGAGAAGACTCTTGAGAGTACCTTGGAAAACAAGGCAATCAAACCAATCAATTCAATAGGAAATCAACTCTGAATATTTGCTGGAAGGACTGATGCTGAAGCTACAATTCTTTGGCCACTTTTGCAAAGAGCTGACTCACTGGAAAAGACCCTGATGCTGGGAAAGATTGAGGACATGAGAAGAAGGGAGTGACAGAGGATGAGGGGCTTGGATGTCATCATTGAAACAATGGACATGAGTTTGAGCAAACTCAGGGAGATAGTGAAAGATAGGGAAGCCTAGCTAGCTACAGTACATGGAGTTGCAAAGAGTTGGACATGACTATGTGACTGAGCAACACATTTTGTAGACATGTCACATTTTCTCCCAAGTAATCAGTAGAACCCCTAGGCAGTCTCAAGTATCTCTACACAGTGAAAATGACACTGAAAAATAAGTTTGCTCAAGAATTTGCTAGATGATGAATATATGAACAAGAATTTAATAAATTATGACTGAGCGACTATCACTCACTCACTGATGTCAATCAATACAACTCTTGGTGATTTGGTGTCCACATCACAGATTATACTAGTTGGTACACCAGTGAAGCCAAAGACAGAACAAGCCATGGAAATGAAACACTTCTTTTGTCACTCTGAGTAGTGATCTCTATTGTCGCTCCCTGCTTGCTTTTTAAAAATTTTTCTCTCTCTGTCTCACTATTGTTTCCATCCAATTTTCCAAGAACACTTGCAATTTCTAAAATATCTCAAATAACAAAGAAAAATATTACAGAACAAAAGATATAAGGGTTTGATAAATTATTATTGGATTAATATGCTATTATGCTTAACTAAAGACTTTATGTTTTTGGGCTCCAAAATCACTGCAGACATGATTGCAGCCATGAAATTAAAAGACGCTTACTCCTTGGAAGGAAAGTTATGACCAACCTTGATAGTATATTAAAAAGCAGAGACATTACTTTGCCAACCAAGGTCCGTCTAGTCAAGGCTATGGTTTTTCCAGTGGTCAGGTATGGATGTGAGAGTTGGACTGTGAAGAAAGCTGATCGCCGAAGAATTGATGCTTTTGAACTGTGGAATTGGAGAAGACTCTTGAGAGTCCCTTATACTGCAAGGAGATCCAACCAGTCCATTCTAAAGGAGATCAATCCTGGGTGTTCATTGGAGGGACTGATGCTAAAGCTGAAACTGCAATACTTTGGCCATCTCATGCGACGAGTTGACTCACTGGAAAAGACTCTGATGCTGGGAAAGGTTGGGGGCGGGAGGAGAAGGGGATGACGGAGAATGAGATGGCTGGATGGCATCACCGACTCTGTGGACATGAGTTTGAGTGTACTCCGGGAGTTGGTGATGGACAGGGAGGCCTGGCGTGCTGTGATTCATGGGGTCGCGGAGAGTCGGACACTACTGAGCAATTGAACTGAACTGAACTGAACTGAAAGTATGTTGCATTCTAAATACTGCATACCTGTATACCTCTTCCCCTGAATTTAAGAAAGGATATTTTTTTAAGCTCAGGACTCAAGACTTTGAAATCCATACTGCCATTTATATATAAGAGATGGTAGGGTGAAACATGTTACAGAAATAAGTAAAAATAAAATCAAGGAAACAGGGAGTGGGGAAAAAATTAACAGTGCTGTGGTTATGAAGTCAGTAAAACAACATCATGGCGATTTTTTATAATCATCATTGCATTTAACCTCTTTAGAATTAAGTTGGATCAGCAACACAACATCATTTGTTCTGTAGAAAGAAAGAAAGTGAAGTAGCTCAGTCGTGTCCAACTCTTTGCGACCCCATGGACTGTAGCCTACCAGGTTCTTCCACCCAAGGGATTTTCCAGGCAAGAATACTAGAGTGGGTTGTCATTTCCTTCTCCAGGAGATCTTCCCGACCCAGGGGTTGAACCAGGGTCTCCTGCATTGTAGGCAGATCCCTTACTGTCTGAGCCACCAGGGAAGTTGTTCTGTAGAGGTAAATGCAAATAAAGTATAGTGCTTTTAGTAGAACCTAGACACAACCTTGAAGATCAGATGATTCATGAGATATTGATGAATCACAATTTACTATGTGGATTAAGACCCTGACCTTGTGTGTCTGAAAGGGAGTCTGAAAAAAATCTCTTATTATCACATGAATTTGTAAAACTCTTTGTTCTACTTTTAATAACTGTCAGAAAATTAATCAAATATTTTCAAGATTCATATGGTTTAGTACCCTTACAAAACAAAAAATGTCAGTTATCACTGTACACTTAGAGAAAAAATAAACACAATATTTGTCTACACACTATCACCATTTCTTTCAAAACAGATTTTCAAAACATAAATTTTTAGCTACATTACTATTATACTGCTTACCATGATCTTTGGATTTTGTCAAAAAGATCTTTGTAGTAAAATATTTTGTTAAAGTAATGAGGGAGCCTATAGAGTTTGAATTCCATAGCTTAACTTTAGATACCTGAAATAATTCTCGCAGATAATCGGACTCAAACATACAGGGGCATTTTATGAATTTCTTATGTTTTGGAGAATGCCCAATTAAAATTGCAAGATCTGTTCTCTTAAGGGATATAAGGAAAGTTTATGGAGGAAAAGGATAGGAGCTAGAGTGAGGATAGATTAACGCAGACAATGAGCCTGAGCCCAGCTTGGATACTGTTCGAAACTGAATGGAAGGAAGATGTGTGGCAGTAGAATATCACCTGTGGAATAATAGATGAATTCCTACATGAAATGCATTGATATTTTCTGATACCTAGGCTTCTGAGGCATAGGGAGAGGCTTTCTCAGAGAAGGGCTGAGGAGGACTGGCCTAGTGTCCCATGATACATTTTCAAAATAGAATTTGGCAAATATAGGCATCAGTGTCCAAGGGAATCTAATGTGGTGAAAAGGATGTGGTGTTGGAATTGTAAGAGATAGACATTACTTGAATGAGTACTCAGCATACTTACAGTTTTGTCCCTTCAATTGACAAGGGAGACAAACAGTGCAATTGACCTTCATAACCCTTCCCTAGTGTATTTTATTTTTTTAATTTATTTGTTTTAATTGGAGGCTGATTACTTTACAATATTGTAGTGGTTTTTGCCATACATAGACGTGAATCAGCCATGGGTTTACATGTGTTCCCCATCCTGAACCCCACTTCCACTTCCCTCCCCATGTATTTTAAAAACAACTGGAAACGGTCCAGTAGACTACAACTTGGTTCCTATAGAGTATTAGAGTATAAGTCAGGATGAATTGAGGCAGAATCCCAATTGTGTGGTCTGAACAGCGAAGAATGTCTTAGTTCATTTGGGCTACTATAAAAAAACATTGTAGACTGGGTAATTTATAAGCAGCAGGGATTTATTTCTCAAGTTCTTGGGGAGTCCAAAACCAAAATTCTGGCAAATCCAGTGTATGATGTGGTCTTTAACCCTGGTTCACCTTCTTGCTGTATCCTAATGTGGTGGAAGTGGGGAGAGAGTTCTTTTAGTCCTGTTTCATAATGGCACTAACCTCATTTTTGAGGGCCAAGCTCTCATGACCTCCTAAAGGCCAGGCCTCCTAATACCATCACTTTTAGGGGTCAGGATTTCAAAATACAAATTTGGGGGTGTCAGCTTATAAAAAAATATACAACAAGAAATGTGAATTTACGTTTTATTCAAATAATTCATAAATTATTTGTTTACACTGAGAACTATAGCCTGGGACAGCCGCTCAGTTAGTTCTGATGAAACACTTGTGAAAAGGTGAGAAAAAAACCAGTTTATGTATGATTTTTGGCTAAGAAATATGTACAATCAAGCGTACACAATGGTAAAAGATAACTGCTAATCACAAGGAACAAAACTCAATTTAATGATTTAATGTTTTTCTACATATGAGAAGATGTGAAAATCTGGGGTTATTAATATTTTTCCTCTGATATGCATCAAACTATGTGAGGGGCCTGATTATCCAAAGCACAGGGTTCCTCTTCCTGTTACTATCTTAATTTCAACTCAGTGTTCACTTTGGTCAGTGAATGCAGTTGTTTATGACTTAACCTTTACAAAACTGGTTGGTAAGCATGCTTTTTGTTCTTTGTTCACAGAGGGAGACATGAACATTAAGATTGTAGTAAAGAAGATGTGAGTGCTTATGCCAGAGACACAAGAGCCCAGGCCTGTGTTAGGAAGGAAAATTCCACTATAATTTTATTTTTTATTTTTTACTGTACATTATTGTATTGGTTTTGCCATACATTGGCGGGTTTTTCAGTTAAGTGAGAGGAGTTTCTGGGGTAGGTGGTAACCAAAGAATCAACAGTACAATGAGGCTTTTCTTAGCCACAGCACAGCTGTGATGCTCTTTTATGAAACAACGTTCACCAAACCCAAAGGAATGCCATTGAAAGCAAAAACCAAGTTTAGTCAATTAATAAGCCTAATAGAAAAGTGATCCATCCAGAAAGCCAGTGCTGTAGCATGAAAACAAAGCAAAATCCAAATGAGTGCCAATATTGTTAAAGGTGGCAGAACTTGATAGTAAGTGTGCATATTTCCTCAGTTTATGAATACCCAATTTTTATTCAGCCACTATTATGTTCAGAGGTCAGGGGTATAGGATAATTAAAATTGTCAGGCTTTTATTATTTTGGATTTTTTGGCAAGCTTGCTTGACATAGGCATCAGAATACAAGCTGAGAACAGTTGAACTATGTTCTTTGGAAATTGCTCAGAAACTAATAGGGCTTGCTTTCATTCCACTTAACATAGATTTTCAACTCTCTACATAAACACCCCCAAAAATAAAGTACAAGAAAATACTTTGGTTTGAATCTCATTTCAATTATTTTAGCATCTCATGCCTTAAAAGAATTCATCACTTTAATAAGGGATGAATAATACAGAGCAGTAACTTCCTGTTAAATGTTAAATAAGTATTACATAGAAGAATATCTATCAGTTTCAGACATAATCACTGAAAAAAAAATATAATCGGAGTTCTTCAGTGGTTCAATTAAGTAATCACTCATGTTTGATTTCTTGAGGTCATAGCTGAGTGTGTTGTATTAACCAAGGAAAGATTCAGATAAAAGTAGGATTGGATGTGGTGAATTGTTTCACTTATTTAAAGTAACTAAAAGTGAAAGTGAAGTCACTCAGTCGTGTCCGACACTTTGTGACCCCGTGAACTCTAGCCCACCAGGCTCCTACATCCAGGCAAGAATACTGGAGTGGGTTGCCATTTCCTTCTCCAGGGGATCTTTCCAAACCGGGGATTGAACCCAATATAAAAATTATGCCAGCTAGACCATGTGTAGGTTTTAGAAGTAGAAGGCAGAGAACACTTGACCATAGGGTTTTATTACAAAGGTGCTATCAAAAGGGAGATACATTGTCCCATATTCTATGGGACTATATGCATTTCTGAATAAAATACTCCTGTGGACACTGGGATTAAGCACAGGATTAAAAGAAAAGTGTAAATCAAACATCTAGCTTAGTGCTATAATAAGGTTCACAATAAAATACTCTATCCAAGTAAGGACTTGGTTGAGGCCATAACTTTTCATTTTACAACTGGTAAAACTGAGTGGATTTTCCCGTGGTCATGTATGGATGTGAAAGTTGGACTGTGAAGAAGGCTGATTGCCGAAGAATTGATGCTTTTGAACTGTGGTGTTGGAGAAGACTCTTGAGAGTCCCTTGTACCGCAAGGAGATCCAACCAGTCCATTCTAAGGGAGATCGATCCTGGGTGTTCATTGAAAGGACTGATGCTAAAGCTGAAACTGCAATACTTTGGCCATCTCATGCGACGAGTTGACTCACTGGAAAAGACTCTGATGTTGGGAAAGGTTGGGGGCGGGAGGAGAAGGGGACAACCGAGAATGAGATGGCTGGACGGCATCACCGACTCTGTGGACATGAGTTTGAGTGAACTCCGGGAGTTGGTGATGGAGAGGGAGGCCTGGCGTGCTGTGATTCATGGGTTCGCGGAGAGTCAGACACGACTGAGCGACTGAACTGAACTGAACTGAACTAAAAACTGAGTGGAGTTAATCATTTTTAAAACCTCAGGAATTCAAACCTTTATCATCATTATGCAGATTGAAGTGCTTGAGGGAACTTGAAACTAGAATCTTCTGAGGAATACAAGATGAAGAGAATCGTTTTGTTAAGATGCGGCTTAAATTTCCAAGGTAGTAATTGGTACTATGCATTTAATTATACTCTCTCCTAATTCAAATACTCTTAGGAAGTAAGTTTTGCACTGTATGTAATTAAGCATGTAAAGTACACCTTGGGAACATAGTGCTCATTCTCTGAACCAGACCAAAACTGCTTATCTTCACTAGTTGTTTTTGATTCAAGCCAATGGTTGGATATCCTCAGCTTGTTGGCATAAGGTTTGTCACTCAATATGTTCTCCAAAGAATTTATCAATTTATATGGTTTGAATCATGGAATTATACAGGCACTTTACTTCAGCTATTTTAGCATTGCCAAAATAATCTTCTCAGAAGAGTTTGGCCAAAGAAAGCCAATGATTTTAAATTATTTTCCTTGAAATTTGAATGCTTTATTTCCACACATGCTATTGAAGATCAGCAATTCTTAATGTTGGTCCATGGGTCTGTTACTGACCTGGGTTCTTGAATTCTTTCAGTTCAGTTGCTCAGTCGTGTCCAACTCTCTGCGACCCCATGAATCACAGCACGCCAGGTCTCCCTGTCTATCACCAACTCCCGGAGTTCACTCAAACTCACGTCCACAGAGTCGGTGATGCCATCAAGCCATCTCATTCTCGGTCGTCCCCTTCTCATCCAGTCCCCAACCTTTCGCAGCATCAGAGTCTTTTCCAGTGAGTCAACTCGTCGCATGAGATGGCCAAAGTATTGCAGTTTCAGCTTTAGCATCAGTCCTTCCAATGAACACCCAGGAACGATCTCCCTTAGAATGGACTGGTTGGATCTCCTTGCGGTACAAGGGACTCTCAAGAATCTTCTCCAATACCACAGTTCAAAAGCATCAATTCTTCGGCAATCAGCTCTCTTCTCAGTCCAACTCTCACATCCATACATGACCACAGGAAAAATCATAGACTTGACTAGACGGACCTTTGTTGGCAAAGTAATGTCTCTGCTTTTTAATATACTATCAAGGTTGGTCATAACTTTCCTTCCAAGGAGCAAGCGTCTTTTAATTTCATGGCTGCAATCAGCGTCTGCATTGATTTTGGAGCCCGAAAAATTAAAGTCTGAAACTGTTTCCACTGTTTCCCCATCTATTTCCCATGAAGTGATGGGACCAAATGCCATGATCTTTGTTTTCTGAATGTTGAGCTTCAAGCCAACCTTTTCTCTCTCCTCTTTCACTTTCATCAAGAGGCTTTTGAGTTCCTCTTCACTTTCTGCCATAAGGGTAGTGTCATCTGCATATCTGAGATTATTGATATTTCTCCCAGCAATCTTGATTCCAGCTTCTGCGTCTTCCAGCCCAGCGTTCCTCATGATGTACTCTGCATAGAAGTTAAATAAGCAAGGTGACAATATACAGCCTTGACGTACTCCTTTTCCAATTTGGAACCAGTCTGTTGTTCCATGTACAGTTCTGACTGTTGCTTCCTGACCTGCATACAGGTTTCTCAAGAGGCAGGTCAGGTGGTCTGGTATTCCCATCTGTTTCAGAATTTTCCACAGTTTATTGTGATCCACACAGTCAAAGGCTTTGGCATAGTCAATGAAGCAGAAATAGATGCTCTTCTGGAACTCTCTTGCTTTCTCCATGATCCAGTGGATGTTGGCAATTTGATCTCTGGTGCCTCTGCCTTTTCTAAAACCTGCTTGAACATCTGGGAGTTCACGGTTCACATATTGTTGAAGCCTGGCTTGGAGAATTTTGTTCATGACTTTACTAGCATGTGAGATGAGTGCAATTGTGCGGTAGTTTGATCACTGTTTGGCATTGCCTTTCTTTGGGATTGGCATGAAGACTGACCTTTTCCAGTCTTTTAATCAATAGTAATTAATATGAGGACAGAGAAGAAACGCAGGCAAGGCTTTATTGTGACTTGTGCTGCAGCAAGAGGAAGCAAAAATAAGTAATATATTCCCTTGCTTGGTCCCTCATGGTGGTGGTGGTGGGGTAGCTGGTTTCTTAAATGGTGTGCTGCTGCTGCTACTGCTTCTAAGTCGCTTCAGTCTTGTCCGACTCTCTGCGACCCCATAGACGCCTGCCCACCAGGCTCCCCCATCCCTGGTATTCTCCAGGCAAGAACACTGGAGTGGGTTGCCATTTCCTTCTCCATAAATGGGATGAGGGTAGGGCAAATCAGTAGGTTGGCCTGTATGGGTGACTTAGGTGATCTGTCCGCCTTCTTGGTGGTGCTGTGTGCAGGGACCATGCATGGTACCCTGCTTTTGCTCCTTGCACCACAGAAGTGCTGGTTGGGTTTTGGCCTTTTTTGCATCTTATTGTTCATAATTTTTCCCAACTGTACACATGTGCATTTATTTTTAGTCCCTTATTGTTTCTTCGTATTCTGTTGCTGGAAGAGATGTTTGTCCACATGCAAGGGCTGTAGTAGAGTTCGCAGGTCCCAGCCTGTCTCAGACCTAAGAGACTACAGCAAGTATTTATATTTGCATTCAACATTTTATGAATGTATGAAACTGCTAGAGAAAAAGTCAAAATTTTCATGAGATATTCATAGGTCTGTGAACCAAAAATTGATAAGAACACCTTATTTACAGTGTGCAAATGACCAATTTTAATCTCAAGGATTTGCTTCTAACTGAAATTTCACAGTATTCAAAGTACAAATGGGTTAGCAAAATAAAGATTGCTTAGGGTTTTAAGAATTTAAAAGTTCTCAGTAATCCTGACCTAAGCATAATCCCCAAACAGGTGTCCTTCCGAGAAGAGGAACATCAGGTGACCATGACAGACTTGATTTGTGCTCCCTCAGTTGAAGTGCGTAGTTTACTCCTTGGCATGGAAGTTCACCATCTCAGAATAGTCTGAGTTTTACAGCTGCTATTTGACTTCCATGTGGCATCTGTGGAGAGCTGTCCTCCAATGGTATTAAGATGAATGTTACAACAATTCTCTTGTGTCTTTCAAGCAATCTACACAATCTAATAGGGTAGCAGCAGACTGACCCCATACTCAAAGGCCACTTGATAGGTCCGCTTGAGACAGCCTAAGAGGGTATGATTATGCCTTTTCTTTCCAGCATACAGGTGTTTATTCATTGCTTTAAACCATAGTATATGGATCTGAAACTATTTCCAAGTGCTCCTTTACATCTGCCTAGTAATTAGAATCAGGTGAGATGCCCTTGCTTCTGCTCCTACAATTTAAATTAGAGGTAAACAAAGGTGGTTGTATTCCTGTGAGAGCTGTGCTTTCAGGAGAATCCTTGTTGTTTCAAACTGACAGAAAAGCGAGGCAACATCTTTCAGTCTACTTTTTTTCACTGAGTAGTCTTGATTTCTTTTCCAGGTTCAGTGTTATAATGTGCTTGATTTGTATATTTTGAACTTCATGTTATAAATGACCCTTTAATTTCTGATTTAAAGGAAAATAGATAAATCTTCATGGACTTTAATGAATTTTGGGCATTAATTTGGTGCAGCATAAAAATCAGGAGGGATGCTTATTTCCCATTTCTCAAAATGAATTTTACCACTGGAACTGGTTGTGAGTGAATTGGGAATCAGACACTACCCTTTTCTCCCATGAATAAGAAGAAACAGAGAAAAAGGGGTCATAATGATTGCACTAGGAGAAAAAGACTGGGTCCTTGGGGACATGAGTTCTCTCTAATATCTTGTATGTTTATTGTTCTGACTACATAAAATCACAACAACTCAATGGGAATAAATTATTAGTCAATGTTCTGATCAGTTTGCATATATCATATCAAACTATAAAATTAACTTTTGTTCCTATACTCCCAGTTCTCTTTTCTCGTCACATGCTGCTTTATCAGTAAGAATTAGTGGCACCAATACATATGACATTGAGCTTATATTTTATAAATCAGAGACACCTCACTGATTTTCCTTGGATTATATTTACAAGTAGGAAAGTACGTGTATGTATTAGAGAGATGGTTAAAATGGGTTAAAATTTATTTGAACTTGGTACTGTAGGATTAACACAATTTTTCCTTAGCAGCCAAAAAGAAACGGTACCTGCTATTTTGGCTATGCAACAATCTATTTATGTTACTAATTTTGAGACATTTTACTACCCATTTTTTTTTCCTGTTTGTTTGGAATGGAATGTGAGGAGAGTCATATAAACAGACAAACATATTCTGACCCGCTGTGATCTATGGACACTTATATTATACTTTGAGTTTTTCGTATTTTCAAAAATGACAAAATATGAGTTTTCCTGAAAGTGGGACAAAAAATAAAAACATTTTCTATGTGTGGAAATAGGAAAAAATAGCTAACGAAGAAGAGATGATGTGGAAAACCCAGTCTACAAATATTTGATCCTCTGTTTTTTCTGATTTGCCTAATGAGTCAGTAATATTAACTCTTTTCCATTTGCTAAAATTGCAACGAAGAGTAAAAAAGAGAGACTAGATTTGAAACAAGACAATGACAAAGCAAAACAAAGCCAAAAAAAAAAAAAAAAAGAGAGAGAGAAAGAAAGATTAAAAATGATTGAAATGAACAAAAACCTGAGTCTAACTAGAAGTAAACCACAAAGTAACTTAGAAAAGAGAGTACAGAGAAAAGAAGGGAAGTCTTCATCAGGTACCCATGGAAATGCTTTCCACTTTGTACCTATGCTCTGTCTCTGGAAAAAAAAAATCAATCAATCCATTGCCTTCAAATGTGTCCCAGGCTTTCTTTTCTTCATTGAGCAATAAGTATGTAATGACACAAATTATATCCAGCAATTGTGCAAATAATATGCTGACGTAATTAATCCCACAAATATTTTTTGACCAGGTTAGGGTAAAGACAATTTTCTATTAATGGCTGAAGTCCAGAAGAAATAAGTAATGAGAAAAGATATTAACTTTTTCATTATAAATTGGCATTTGATCTGAAAAATAATTCAATGTTCCTTCATATAGTGGGTTAAAAGGAGGGAGTGGTAGGTAATTGAAGCACATGAAAAGGAAGTGAAGAATGGGTGAGTATGAAAACATTGCCACCACTAACATTTGCACCTAAATTTGATATTCATAATAATTAAAGTTGTGCAATTTAGGATTTGTGTGTTTGCAATTGAAGCATTGGAAATTCATGTTTGGGGTCAATACTGGTGGATGAATGTAGGTATACTTTCTTTTTAAAAATTTTTTTTTTCATTTTTTAAATTTATTTAAATTGGAGGCTAACAGTCCATTCTAGAGGAGATCAATCCTGGGTGTTCATTGGAAGGACTGATGCTAAAGCTTAAAATCCAATACTTTGGCCACATCATGCGACGAGTTGACTCACTGGAAAAGACTCTGATGCTAGGAAGGATTGGGGGTGGGATGAGAAGGGGACGACTGAGAATGAGATGGCTGGATGGCATCACCGACTGGATGTACATGAGTTTGAGTGAACTCCGGGAGTTGGTGATAGACAGGGAGGCCTGGCGTGCTGTGATTCATGGGGTCGCAAAGAGTCGGACACCACTGAGCGACTGAACTGAACTACTTTACATTATTGTATTGGTTTTGACATACATTGACATGAATCTGCCCCGGGTGTACATGTGTTCCCCCTCCTGAACCCCCCTCCCACCTCCCTCCTCATCTCATCCCTCTGGTTCATCCAAGTACACCAGCCCAGAGCATCCTGTATCATGCATCGAACCTGGACTGGTGATTCTTTTTACATATGATAATATACATGTTTCAATGCCATTCTCCCAAATCATCCCACCGTCACCCTCTCCTACAGAGTTCCAAAGACTGTTCTATACATCTGTGTCTGTTTTGCTGTCTCGTATACAGGTTTATCATTATCATCTTTCTAAATTCCTTACATATGCATTAGTACACTGTGTTGGTGTTTTTCTTCCTGGCTTACTTCACTCTGTATAATAGGCTCCAGTTTCATCCACATCATTGGAACTGATTCAAATGTATTCTTTTTAATTGCTGAGTAATACTCCATTGTGTAAATGTACCACAGCTTTCTTATCCATTCGTCTGCAGATGGCCATCTAGGTTGCTTCCATGTCCTGGCTATTATAAACAGTGTTGCGATGAACATTGGCGAACATGTGTCTCTTTCCATTCTGGTTTCCTCGGTGTGTATGCCCAGGAGTGCGATTGCTGGGTTGGATGGCAGTTCTATTTTTTAAGGAATCTCCATACTTTTCTCCATAGTGGTTGTAGTAGTTTGCATTCCCACCAACAGTGTAAGAGGATTCCCTTTTCTCCACAGCCTCTCCAAAATTTATTGCCTGTAGACTTTTGGATAGCAGCCATTCTGACTGGCGTGAAATGGTACCTCATTGTGGTTCGATTTGCATTTCTCTGATTATGAGTGATGTTGAGCATCTTTTCATGTGTTTGTTAGCCATTTGTATGTCTTCTTTGGAGAAATGTCTGTTTGTTATTTGGCCCATTTTTTGATTGGGTCTTTTATTTTTCTGGAATTGAGCTGCAGGAGTTGCTTGTATATTTTTGAGATTAATTCTTTGTCAGTTGCTTCATTTGCTATTATTTTCTCTCATTCTGAAGGTTGTCTTTTCACCTTACTTATAGTTTCCTTTTCTGTGCAGAAGCTTTTAATTTTAATTAGGTCCCATTTGTTTATTTTTGCTTTTTTTTCCAATATTCTGTCCGGTGGGTCATGTAGGATCCTACTGTGATTTATGTCAGAAAGTGTTTTGCCTATGTTCTCCTCTAGGAGTTTTATATTTTCTGGTCTTACATTTAGATCTTTAATCCATTTTGAGTTTATTTTTGTGTATGGTGTTAGGGGGTGTTCTAGTTTCATTCTTTTACAAGTGGTTGACCAGTTTTCTCAGCACCACTTGTTAAAGAGATTGTCTTTTCTCTATTGAATATTTTTTCCACCATTGTCAAAGATAAGGTGTCCATAGGTGCATGGTTTTATCTCTGGTCTTTCTATTTTGTTCCATCGATCTCTATTTCTGTTTTTATACCAGTACCATACTGTCTTGATGACTGTGGCTTGGTAGTAGAGCCTGAAGTCTAGCAGGTTGATTCCCCCAGTTCCATTCTTCTTTCTCAAGATTGCTTTGGCTTTCGAGGTTTTTCCTATTACCATACAAATTGTGAAATTATTTGTTCTAGCTCTGTGAGAAATACTGCTGGTAGCTTGATATGGATTGCATTGAACCTATAAATTACTTTGGGTATTATATTCATTTTCACAATATTTATTCTTCCATTCCACGAACACGGTATATTTCTCCATATATTAGCGTCCTCTTTGATTTCTTTCACCAGTGTTTTACAGTTTTCGATATATAAGTCTTTTGTTTCTTTTGGTAGATATGTACACATGTACACCCGGGGCAGATTCATGTCAATGTATGTCAAAACCAATACAAGTATTTTATTCTTTTCATTGCAATGGTGAATGGAATTGTGTCCTTAATTTCTCCTTCTATTTTCTCATTATTAGTGTATAGGAATGCAAGGGATTTCTGTGTTGATTCATTGATTAGCTCCAGAAATTTTCTGGTAGAGTCGTTAGGGTTTTCTGTGTAGAGGATCATATCATCTGCAAACAGTGAGAGTTTCATTTCTTCTTTTCCAATTGGGTTTCATGTTTTTTTCTGCTCTGATTGCTGTGGCTTAAACTTCCAAAACTATGTTGAATAGTAATGGTGAGAGTGGGCACCCTTGTTTTGTTCCTGACTTTAGTGGAAACACTTTCAATTTTTCACCATTGACGATAATGTTTCCTGTGGGTTTGTCATATATAGCTTTTATATGTTGAGGAATGTTCCTTCTATTCCCGCCTTCTGGAGGGTTTTTTATCATAAATGGATGTTGAGTTTTGTCAAAGGCTTTCTCTGCATCTATTGAGATAATCATATGATTTTATTTTTCATTTTGTTAATGTGGTGTACTACATTGATTGATTTGCGGATATTGAAAAATCCTTGCATCCCTGGGATAAATCCCACTTGATCATGATGTAAGATCTTTTTAATGTGTTGTTGGATTATGATTTCTAGAATTTTGTTAAGGATTTTTGCATTTATGTTCATCAGTGATATTGACCTGTAGTTCTCTTTTTTTGTGGGATCTTTACCAGGTTTTGGTATTAGGTTGATGGTGGCCTCATAGAATGAGTTTGGAAGTTTACTTTCTTCTGTAATTTTTTGGAATAGTTTGAGTAGGACAGGTGTAGCTTCTCTAAATTTAGAGAACCTTCTCTAAATTTTTGGTGTAAATCAGCTTTGTAGCCATCTGGACCTGGCCTTTTGTTTGCTGGAAGATTGCTGATTACATTCTCAATTTCCGTGCTTGTGATGGGTCTCTTAAGATTTTGTATTTCTTCCTGGTTCACTTTTGGAAAGTTGTGCTTTTCTAAGAATTTGTCCATTTCGTCAAAGTTGTCCATTTTAATACCATATAATTGCCGATAGCAGTCTCTTATGATCCTTTGTATTTCTGTGTTTTCGGTTGTGATCTCTCCATTTTCATTTCTAATTTTATTGATTTGGTTTTTCTCCCTTTGTTATTGATGAGTCTGGCTAGTGGTTTGTCTATTTTATTTACCCTTTCAAGGAACCAGCTTTTGGCTTTGTTGATTTTTTGCTATGGTCTCTTTTCTTTCTTTTGCATTTATTTCTGTCCTAATTTTTAAGATTTCTTTCCATCTACTAACCCTGTGGTTCTTCAATTCTTCCTTTCCTAGTGGCATCAGCTGTAGAGTGGGGTTATTTAGTTGACTTTTTTCTTGTTTCTTGAGGTATGCCTGTTTTTCTATGAACCTTCCTCTTAGCACTGCTTTTACAGTGTCCCAGAGGTTTTGGGTTTTTTATTTGTTGTTGTTGTTTTCATTTTCATTCGTTTCTATGCATATTTTGATTTTTTTAAATTTCTTCTGTGATTTGTTAGTTATTCAGCAGCGTGTTTTTCAGCCTCCAAATGTTGGAATTTTGAATAGTTTTTCTCCTGTAATTGAGATCTAGTCTTACTGCGCTGTGGTCACAAAAAATGCTTGGAAGGATTTCAATTTTTTTGAATTTACCAAGGTTGATTTATGGCCCAGGATGTGATCTATCCTGGACAATGTTCCATGTGCACTTGAGAATAAGATTAAATTCATTGTTTTGTGGTGAAATGTCTTATAGACATATATTAGCTCTAAGTGGTTTATTGTATCACTTAACATTTGTGTTTCCTTGTTAATTTTCTGTTTAGTTGATCTATCCATAAGTGTGAGGGGGGTATTAAAGTCTCCCACTATTATTGTGTTATTGTTAATTTCCCCTTTCATATTTGTTAGCACTTATCTTACATATTGAGGTGCTCCTATGTTGGGTGCATATATATTTATAATTGTTATATCTTCTTCTTGGATTGATCCTTTGATCATTATGTAGTTTCCTTCTTTGTCTCTTTTCACAGCCTTTGTTTTAAAATCTATTTTATCTGATATGAGTATTGCTACTCCTGCTTTTTTTGGTCTCTATTTGTGTGGAATATCTTTTTCCGGCCCTTCACTTTCAGTCTGCATGTGTCCCTTGTTTTGAGGTGGGTCTCTTGTAGACAACATATATGGGGGTCTTGTTTTTGTATCCATTGAGCCAGTCTTTGTCTTTTGGCTGGGGCATTCCACTCATTTACATTTAAGGTAATTATTGATAAGTACGATCCCGTAGCCATTTACTTTATTGTTTTGGGTTCGAGTTTATACACCCTTTCTGTGTTTCCTGTCTAGAGAACGTCCTTTAGCATTTGTTGGAGAGCTGGTTTGGTGATGCTGAATTCTCTCAGCTTTTGCTTGTCTGTAAAGCTTTTGATTTCTCCTTCATATTTGAATGAGATCCTTGCTGGGGACAGTAATCTGGGCTATAGGTTATTTTCTTTCATCACTTTAAGTATGTCCTACCATTCCCTCCTTGTGTGAAGAGTTTCTGTTGAAAGATCAGCTCTTATCCTTATGGGGATCCCCTTGTGTGTTATTTGTAGCTTTTCCCTTGCTGCTTTTAATATTTGTTCTTTGTGTTTGATATTTGTTAATTTGATTTAAATGTGTTTTTGGGTATTTTGCTTTGGGTTTATCCTGTTTGGGACTCTCTGATTTTCTTGGACTTGGGTGATTATTTCCTTCCCCATTTTAGGGAAATTTTCAACTATTATCTCCTCAAGTATTTTCTCATGGTCTTTCTTTTTGTCTTCTTCTTCTGGGACTCCTATGATATGGATGTTGGAGCACTTAACATTGTCCCAGAGGTCTCTGAAATTGTCCCCATTTCTTTTAATTCGTTTTTCTTTTTTCCTCTCTGTTTCATTTATTTCTACCATTCTATCTTCTGCCTCCATTATTCTACTGTTGGTTCCCTCCGGAGTGTTTTTGATCTCATCTATTGCACTATTCATTGTATATTGACTCTTTTTCATTTCTTCTAGATCTGTATTAGACCTTTCCTGCATCTTCTCGATC
This sequence comes from Moschus berezovskii, assembly GCF_049115385.1. Lineage (NCBI taxonomy): Eukaryota > Metazoa > Chordata > Mammalia > Artiodactyla > Moschidae > Moschus > Moschus berezovskii. The sequence goes on along the minus strand of NC_142488.1, from coordinate 83,217,509 downwards.
CTTGTCTCCAGGTTATTTATCTGTACCTCCAATTTGTTTTCAAAATTTTGGATCATTTTCACTATCATTATTCGGAATTTTTTATCAGGTAAGTTCCCTATCTCTTCCTCTTTTGTTTGGGTTAGTGGGCATTTGTCCTGTTCCTTAATTTGCTGAGTATTTCTCTGCCTCTTCATCTTGCTTATATTGCTGTGTTTGGCATGGTCTTTCCGTCTCTGGCAGTTTGTGGAGTTCTCTTTATTGTGCAGTTTGCTGGTGGTGTGGTTTGACGTGTGGCTTGTCAAGGTTTCCTGGTTATGGAAGTTTGTGTCGGTGTTCTGGTGGGTAGAGCTGGATTTCTTCTCTCTGGAGTGCTATGAAGTGTCCAGTAATGAATTTTGAGATGTCAGTGAGTTTGGAGTGACTTTGGGAAGCCTGTATTTTGAAGCTCAGGGCTATTTTCCTGTGTTGCATGGTATGTCTTTCTCTGGAACTTGTTGGGCCTTGGGTGATGCTTGGTTTCAGTATAGGTATGGAGGCGTTTGATGAGCTCCTACTGACTGATGTTCCCTGGAGTCAGGAGTTCTCTGGTGTTCTCAGGATTTGTACTGAAGCCTCCTGCCTCTGGTTTTCAATCTTATTCTTGCAGTAGCCTCAAGACTTCTCCATCTGTCACTTCCAACGAGGTTCCCTCGGTTTTAGCTTCTTCTGTTTGCTGGTCTCTTCAGTGTCTAATTCCCACCCTGACACTAGGGGTCGGTGGTGGACACTTTTTAAGGCTCACTTGTTCAGTTGTGCTGTGGGGAGGGAGGAAAGGTGCAGACAAATATCACTGGTGTCTGTGGAGATTGCTTGCATTGTCTCAGCCACACTGGGTTTGCCCCCGTTCACGGCGTGTGTGCTGTCCCAGTCTACACTGAACAGGCTCTAGGTTGCTCTACCAGGAACTGTCTGAGCCCGGCAATGGGTTGCATGCACATCCCAGGTCTAAGCCGCTCAGGTTCAGGTACTTGGGTACTCCACAAAGGCATAGACTCAGTTGGGCCTGCGTTTTGCGTCCTTCTCTAGTCTGAGCAGTTCAGGTGACCAGGTGTTAGGTGAGCATGGTTGCTGCGACTTATCACTTCCCTGGTCCCTGCCGCTTGGTTTTCTTGGTGCACAACCGGCGTACCTTCTCAGGCGGATGTCGACCGTCCAGAAACCCAAGAAGTCTTGGTTAGCAACGAAGCCTGTTTGCAGTTTGGTATTGGATGCCTCTCTGGGGCCACCATTGTCCCCTTCCAGCTCTGGCTGCCCACCTCTGCCTCTCTTGGCGGGGGATGGGCCGTACCCAGCCAGCTAACTCTGCTCAGTCTTTTGTTCTGTGAACGGGTATGGCGGAGTCTTAGGTTAGGGCTTTTCGTCTTTTCGTGGTGTAGCTATCCCACAGTCTCCTTTGCTCTCTCCAGTTTTCTCTCTCAGATTGCCCTCGCGGTATTCAGGCCCGGTCCTCATTCTAAGCATTTCAGTCGGCTCCTCCCTACCCAGCCCCCCTTGCTAATGTCAGATGCAAGCATCTGCACTGCTTCTCCACTGGTAGTTACCGTTGGGCGCATGATCTGTGGGTTTTAATTATTTATTTCTTTTTCCTCAGAGGGTTATGTTGCCCTCTGAGGTTCCAAGGCTTGCCACAGACTTGCCAGTGAGAGTGTTTCCTGGTATTTGGAAATTTCTCTCTTTTTTTAAGCCTCCCTTCCTGGGATGGAGCTCCGTCCCTACCTCTTTTGCCTCTCTTTTTATCTTTTATGTTTTTCCTACCTCCTTTCGAAGACAATGGGCTGCTTTTCTGGGTGCCTGATGTCCTCTGCCGGCATTCAGAAGTTGTTTTGTGGAATTTACTCAGCGTTCAAATGTTCTTTTTGATGAATTTGTAGTAGAGAAATTGGTCTCCACGTCCTATTCCTCCACCATCTTGCCTTTTCTCCCTACACTTTCTTTTGACATAACAAATTTTTAAGCGTTGTGGTGTGATTAAGTGTACAATATAAATCAAACAAAAACTTTTCTATATATTCCTCTGATAATAGTAATGTAAATCTTAACATTTGCTCCTTGTAAGAAAAGTTGCGACCAACCTAGACAGCATATTGAAAAGCAGAAACATTACTTTGCCAACAAAGGTCCATCTAGTCAAAGCTATGGTTTTTCCAGTAGTCATGTATGGATGTGAGGGTTGGACTATCAAGAAAGCTGAGCACCGAAGAGCTGATGCTTTTGAACTGTGGTGTTGGAGAAACCTCTTGAGAGTTCCTTGGACTGCAAGGTGATCCAACCAGTCCATCCTAAAGGAAATCAGTACTGAATATTCATTGGAAGGACTGATGTTGAGGATGAACCTCCAATACTCTGGCAAACTGATGCGAAGTGCTGACTCATTGGAAAAGACCCTGATGCTGGGAAAGACTGAACACGGGAGAAGGGGACGACAGAGGATGAGATGGCTGAATGGCATCACCAATTCGATGGACATGAGTTGGAATAAACTCTAGGAGTTGGCGATGGACAGGGAAGCCTGTAGTGCTGCAGTCCATGGGGTCACAAAGAGTCATACACAACTGAGCAACTGAACTGAACTGATGCAAAATTATTTTTATTTAATAGCGAACTGTTTTCTCTCCTATTATGTAAAACATTTAAAAAGGATTTCAGAAATTAACATTTTAAACTAAACTCATTATATAAAAATACCAAAAACGTGTAACACAGATTGCTGTAATTCTACTTTTCTCTCTCTCTCTCTCTCTGTGTGTGTGTGTTTATGTGTTTGATTATAGAAGTGTGCTTCCCTTTTGAACTGTTCTTCTAGACAATGCAATCCATGAGGTCCTAAGGAGTATCTAGGAACACAAGTGATTTTATATCACTCTTGGGCATACACGTCAATGTACAGCATCCTATAAATTATATTGCATGTTATAAAAAGCCATAAATTGTCAATCTTCTTGTGAATTATCAACATTAAATAATTTTGTACCTAACTGCAAGAGTGAGTTTCTATATTTGCATTACATATTCTCTTATTAATAATTTCAGCATCTGCTGAATGGAGAACTGTAGATGGTAGTTGTTGATTAGGTAGTACAATTGCTTTAAAGCTACAAAATCAGAGGTTAATCTACATTCCAATGAAAATATAATGAACTACCAGCCAGCGACTATGTCAGTGGACATTTCTAAGTAACAAACTGGGTTGCCTTTTCTATGTATCTTGTTCATATTTGCATAACAGAAATCAATGAAAATTCATCTAAACACCGAATGTTAACTTCCAATCAGTAAGACAGTCTTGTAGGAAAATCTTGTAATATTTGTATAGGCAATCATGTTCAAAATCAGTATATGATTTTCAAACACCTAAATGTTCTCTTTCTTGATTTAGCATTTGAACTGATAGAAAATCTCTACTTGAAAACCTTTCAAAATCTTTGTATTTGTATTATGGATTGTAAATAAAAAATCAGCTAGATTTTCAGATGTGTGGCAATATGGTTTTTCAAAGATTTGCTGCTAAGTCACTTCAGTCGTGTCCGACTCTGTGTGACCCCATAGACGGCAGTCCACCAGGCTCCCCTGTCCCTGGGATTCTCCAGGCAAGAACACTGGAGTGGGTTGCCATTTCCTTCTCCAATGTGTGAAAGTGAAAAGTGAAAGTGAAGTCACTCAGTCGTGTCTGACCCTTAACGACCCCATGGACTGCAGCCTACCAGGCTCCTCCGTCCATGGGATTAAAGATTTATCTGGTTATAATTGCCTTGAATAGTAAATGAAAACAAACAAGCAACCAAACAAAATCTCTCAAGTGTCTCTAATTTAAAATTCATCAGAAAATTAGGTTTTCTTATTTAGAACTCACACTTCACATGAAGCTTTCCTTTATTATATTTTGTCTTTTTTAATCTATTATCAACTATCTGTGTTTCTGGAAATCAAATATTACCAGTATGAAAATTTTAACAAACATCATGGAAATTGAATTTAAATTAGTAAAATAATTTCTTTTATAGTTTTCTTTCTAGTCTGTGTAAAATCAATCTTTCCTCTGAAGAGGTTTTCAGCAATGCTAGATTTAGCAAGGATTTGAAAGCTTTCTTGGTATTGCCACACCTTTTATTTTATGCCTTACTTTGGAGATTATCTTCTTTTGCCTTCTCAAATTTAGTATTTAAGAGATACTTCTCCAAATATCTTGTTAATCTTTTTATCTTAAGCATGATATATTGATGTCTATGATAAAAATTAATGTTAACATCTTTATAGCCATTTTTTTCGCATTATAACAAAAAACCTTATAATGGTTTTAAAATGACTACTGTATTTATGACTAAAGTTTGCCACCTAGTGGGAATATTGTATAAAATGGTAGAAAAGTGTTAGTTTTGTAAAATGGTATTTTAAGGGGATATATCTAGATCCAGGCTTCAGCAATACATGAATTGTGGACTTCCAGATGTTCAAGCTGGCTTTAGAAAATTAGAGGAACCAGATATCAAATTGTCAACATCCGCTGGATCATGGAGAAAGCAAGAGAGTTCCAGAAAACCATCTATTTGTGCTTCATTAACTATGCCAAAGCCTTTGACTGTGTGGATCACAATAAACTGTGGAACATTCTGAAGGAGATGGGAATCCCAGACCACCTGACCTTCCTCTTGAGAAACCTGTATGTAGTTCAGGGAGCAACAGTTAGAACTGGACATGGAACAACAGACTGGTTCCAAATAGGAAAAGGAGTACGTTAAGGCTGTATATTGTCACCCTGTTTATTTAACTTCTATGCAGAGTACATCATGAGGAACGCTGGGCTGGAAGAAGCACAAGCTGGAATCAAGATTGCTGGGAGAAATATCAATAACCTTAGAAATACAGATGACACAACCCTTATGGCAGAAAGTGAAAAGGAACTCAAAGGTCTCTTGATGAAAGTGAAAGAGGGGAGTGAAAAGTTTGGCTTGAAGCTCAACATTCAGAAAACAAAGATCTGGTCCCATCACTTCATGGGAAATAGAAGGGAAAACAGTGGAAACAGTGTCAGACTTTATTTTTTGGGGTTCCAAAATTACTGCAGATGGTGATTGCAGCCATGAAATTAAAAGACACTTACTCCTTTATGGAAACTTATGACCAAGTAGACAGCATATAAAAAGCAGAGACATTACTTTGTCAACAAAGGTCCATCCAGTTAAGGCTATGGTTTTCCCAGCAGTCATGTACGGATGTGAGAGTTGGACTATAAAGAAAGCTGATCGCCGAAGAATTGATGCTTTTGAACTGTGGTGTTGGAGAAGACTCTTGAGAGTCCCTTGGACTGCAAGGAGATCCAACCAGTCCATCCTAAAGGAGATCAGTCCTGGGTGTTCATTGGAAAGACTAATGCTGAAGCTGAAACTCCAATAGTTTGGCCACCTGATGCGAAGAACTGACTCATTTGACAAGACTCTGATGTTGGGAAAGATTGAGGGCAGGAGGAGAAGGGACGACAAAGGATGAGATGGTTGGATGACATCACCGACTCAATGAACATGGATTTGGGTAGAATCCGGGAGTTGGTGATGGACAGGGAGGCCTGGCGTACATGGACTAAGTGACTGAACTGAACTGATCTAGTTTCACTGGTTTGACTGGGATTATCAGTCAATTTCAATAGCATGTCAATAATTGAATCAACTATTAATCACACTGGTTACTTTGTGCTTGTGTAGAAACAACCTGGATGAATGAATTATATATTTTTTAAAAACACATTTGGGAGGGAGAACAGGAAGATGACGGAGGAATAGGATGGGGCAACTATTTTCTCCCCCACAAAATCAGCCAAAGAACATTTGAAAGCTGAGTAAATCCCACAAAACAACTTCTGAACACCAGCAGAGGACATCACACACTCAGAAAAGCAGCCCATAGACTTCGAAAGGAGGTAGGAAATAGTATAAAAGATAAAAAGAGAGGCAAAAGAGGGAGGGACAGAGCTCCTTCCCAGGAAGGGAGGCTTTAAAAAAAGAAAGAGAAGTTTCCAAATACCTGGAAACACTGGCGAGTGGAACCTCAGATGGCCACATAACTGGGAGACAAAAGACATAAATAATTAAAACCCACAGACTAAGTGCCCAGAGGAAACTCTCAGTGGAGAAGCAGCGCAGATGCCTGCACCCCCCACTAGCAGGTGGTGGCTGGGCAGGGAGGCACAGGCAGCAGCGCTTAGAGGGAGAACCGGGCTTGAACGCCCCAGGGCAAACTGAGGGAGCGAATTTAAAATAGCGAAGCAGATGCTGCAGCTAAAAGGCAAAAAGGCTGCGAAAAGCCTGCAAAAAGCCACAACCTGGGACTCTGCCAGCCCCGCTCACAGAAGAAAGCACTGAGCAGAGCGAGATGGCTGCAGGCGGCCCATCCCCCAGCCCCCGCCGACACTGGCAGGGAGGGCAGCCAGCGCCGGAAGGGGCAGCCGCGGCCCCAGAGAGGCTTCCCATACCAAGCTGCAGGCAGGCTTCCTTGCTAACCAGGACTTCTTGGGTTCGGGCTGGTCCATATCCTCCTGAGAAAGTGCGCCGGTAGTACACCCAGAAAACCGAGCGGCAGGGACCAGGAAGCCAATAAGTCGCAGCGACTGCGCTTGCCAAACGCCTGATCACCTGAGTTGCTCGGACTGGGGAAGGCACAAAACGCAGGCCCAGCCAAGTCTGTGCCTTTGTGGAGTACCCGAGGACTTGAACCTGAGCCACTCAGACCTGGGAAGTGCATGCAACCCAGCGCCAGCCGCAGACAACTCCTGGCAGAGCAACCTAGAGCCTAAGCAGCATAAACAGGGAAAGCACACACGCCTCAAGTGGGAGCATTCCCATTGTAGCCGAGACACTGCAAGCACTCCCCACAGACTCCATGGATATTTGTTAGCTGCATTCCTATCTCCCCACAGCAGGACAGAACAGGTAGGCCAGAAAAAAAATAAAAAAAGTGTCCACCACTGCATCCTGGTGTCAGGATGGGAATTAGACACTGAGGAGACCAGCAAACCGAAGACCTTTTACAACAGAAGGAACTGCCTTGGAAGTAACAGAGGGAGAAGCCTTGAGCCTACTGCAAGAATATGACTGAAAACCAGAGGCAGAGGTTTAAGACCAAATACTGAGAACACCAGAGATCTCCTGTTTCAGAACATTAATTGATAGGTACTCATCAAATGCCTCCATACGTACACTGAATCCAGGCACCACCCAAGGGTCAACAAGCTTCAGTGAAAGACATACTAGGCAAACTATCCAGCAACACAGGAGAATAGCACTGAGCTTCAATATACAGGCTGCCCAAAGCCACTCCAAAACCACTGACATCTCAAACACATTACTGGACACTTCACTGCACTCCAGAGAGAAGAAATCCAGCTCCACCCACCAGAACATTGACACAAGCTTCCCTAACCAGGGAACCTTGACAAGTCACCCATCCAACCCCACACACAACGAGGTAACTACATAATAAAGAGAACTCCACAAACTGCCAGAAGACGGAAAAGTGACCCCTAACACAGCAATATAAGCAAGATGAAGAGGCAGAGAAATACCCAGCAAGTAAAGGAACAGGATAAATGCCCACCAACACAAACAAAAGAGGAAGATATAGGGAACCTACCCGACAAAAAATTTCAAATTTTAATTGTGAAAACGATTCAAAATCTGGAAAGTAAAATGGAGTTACAGGTAAATAAACTGGAGAAAAGGATTGAGAAGATGCAAGAAATGTTTAATAAGGAAATAGAGGAAATAAAAGAGAGTCAACATATAATGAATAATGCAATAGATGAGATCAGAAACACTCTGGAGGGAATAAACAGTAGAATAACGGAGGCAGAAGACAGGATAAGCGAGCTAGAAGTTAGAATTGTAGAAATAAAAGAAAAAGAGACGGAAAAAGAAAAAATAATTAAAAGAAATGAGGACAATATTAGAGACATATGGGACAATATTAAACACCCCAACATTCAATCATATGAGTCCCAGAAGAAGAAGACAAAAAGAAAGACCATGAGAGAATACTTGAGGAGATAATAGTTGAAAATTTCCCTACAATTGGGAAGGGAATAATCACCCAGGTCCAAGAAACACAGAGTCCCTAACAAGATGAACCCAAGGTGAAATACTAGAAGGCACATATTAATCAAATTAACAAAGATCAAACACAAAGAACAAATATTAAAAGCAGCAAGGGAAAAACAACAAATAACACACAAAGGGATCCCCATAAGGATAACAGCTGATCTTTCAGCTGAAACTCTTCAGGCCAGGAGGGAATGGCAAGACATACTTAAAGTCATGAAAGAAAATAACCTACAGCCCAGATTACTATACCCAGCAAGGATCTCGTTCAAATAGGAAGGAGAAATAAAAAGCTTTACAGACAAGCAAAACTGAGAGAATTCAGCATCACCAAACCAGCTCTGAAACAAATACTAAAGGATCTTCTCTAGACAGGAAACACAGAAAGGGTATATAAACTCGAACCCAAAATAATAAAGAAAATGGCAACGGCATCATACTTGACAATAATCACCTTACATGTAGATGGGTTGAATGCCCCAACCGAAAGACAAAGGCTGGCTGAATGGATACAAAAACAAGAACCCCATATATGTTCTCTACAAGAGACCCACCTCAAAACAAGGGACACATGCAGACTGAAAGTGAAGGGCTGGAAAAAGATATTCCACACAAATAGAGACCAAAAGAAAGCAGGAGTACCAATACTCATATCAGATAAAACAGATTTTAAAACAAAGGCTGTGAAAAGAGACAAAGAAGGAAACTACATAATGATCAAAGGATCAATCCAAGAAGAAGATATAACAATTATAAATATTTATGCACCGAACATATTAGCACCACAATATGTAAGAAAAGTGCTAACAAATATGAAAGGGGAAATTAACAACAATGCAATAATAGTGGGAGACTTTAATACCCCACTCACACCTATGGATAGATCAACTAAACAGAAAAATAACAAGGAAACACAAACTTTAAATGATACAATAGACCAGTTAGACTTAATAGACCTCTATAGGACATTTCACCCCAAAACAATGAATTTCACCTTTTTCTCAAGCGCACACGGAACCTTTTCCAGGATAGATCATATCCTGAGCCATAAATCTAGCCTTGGTAAATTCAAAATAATTAAAATCATTCCAAGCATCTTTTCTGACCACAATGCAGTAAGATTAGTTCTCAATTACAGGAGAAAAACTGTTTAAAATGCCAGCATATGGAGGCTGAACAACACGGTGCTGAATTATGAACAAATCATATAAGAAATCAAAGGACAAATGAAAATATGCATAGAAATGAATGAAAATGAAAACACAACAACCCAAAACCTCTGGGACACTGTAAAAGCAGTGCTAAGGGGGAAGTTCATAGCAATACAGGCACACCTCAAAAAACAAGAAAAAAGTCAACTAAATAACCTAACTGTATATCTAAAGAAACTAGAAAATGAAGAAATGAAGAACCCCAGGGTTAGTAGAAGGAAACAAATCATAAAAATTAAGGCAGAGATAAATGCAAAAGAAACAAAAGAGACCATAGCAAAAATCAACAAAGGCAAAAGCTGGTTCTTTGAGAAGGTAAATAAAATTGAAAAACCACTAGCCAGACTCATCAAGAAACAAAGAGAGAAGAACCAAATCAATAAAATTAGAAATGAAAATGGAGAGATTACAACCGACAACACAGAAATACAAAGGATTATTAGAGAATGCTATCAGCAATTATATGGCAATAAAATGAATAACCTGGAAGAAAAGGACAAATTCCTAGAAAAGTACACCTTGCAAAAACTGAACCAGGAAGACATAGAAAATCTGAACATACCCATCACAAGCATGGAACTAGTGGATGTAATCAGAAATCTTCCAGCAAACAAAAGCCCAGGTCCAGTTGGCTTCACAGCTGAATTCTACCAAAAATTTAGAGAAGAAATAACACCTATTCTACTCAAACTCTTCCAGAAAATTGTTGAGGAAGGGAAACGTCCAAACTCATTCTATGAGGCCACCATCACATTAATCCCAAAACCTGGTAAAGATCCCACCAAAAAAGAAAACTACAGGCCAATATCACTGATGAACATAGATGCAAAAATCCTTAACAATATTCTAGCATTCAGAATCCAACAACACATTAAGAAGATCATACATCATGACCAAGAGGGCTTTATCCCAGGAATGCAAGGATTCTTCAATATCCGCAAATCAATCAACGTAATACACCACATTAACAAACTGAAAAATAAAAATCATATGATTATCTCAATAGATGCAAAGAAAGCCTTCGACAAAGTTCAACATCCATTTATGATAAAAACCCTCCAGAAAGTGGGAATAGAAGGAACATACCTCTACATAATAAAAGCTATATATGACAAACCCACAGCAAACATTATCCTCAATGGTGAAAAAATGAAAGCATTTCCCCTAAAGTCAGGAACAAGATAAAGGTGCCCACTCTCACCACTACTACTCAACATAGTTCTGGAGTTTTTGGCTACAGCAATCAGAGCAGAAAAAGACATAAAAGGAAGACAAATTGGAAAAGAAGAAGTAAAACTTTCACTGTTCACTGATGACATGATCCTCTACACAGAAAACCCTAAAGATTCTACCAGAAAACTACTAGAGCTGATCAATGAATACGGTAAATTTGCAGGATATAAAATCAACACACAGAAATCCCTTGCATTCCTTTACACTAATAATGAGAAAATAGAAAGAGAAATTAAGGAAACTATTCCATTCACTGTGTAACGAAAAGAATTAAGTACTTAGGAATATAACTACCTAGGGAAACAAAAGACTTGTACACAGAAAACTATAAAACACTATTGAAAGTAATGAAAGGGGACACTAATAGATGGGGAAATATACCATGTATGTGGATTGGAAGAATAAATTTTGGAAAAATGAGAATACTACTCAAAGTAATTTATACATTCAATGCAATCCCTATTAAGCTACCAACGATATTTTTCACAGAACTAGAACAAATAATCTCACAATATGTATGGAAATACAAAAAAACCTCGAATAGCCAAAGCAATCTTGAGGAAGAAGAATGGAACTAGAGGTATTAACCTGCCGGACTTTGGGCTCTACTACAAAGCCACAGTCATCAAGACAGTATGGTTCTGGCATAAAGACAGAAATATAGATCAATGGAACAAAATTGAAAACCCAGAGATAAATCCATGCACCTATGGACACCTTATCTTTGACAAAGGAGGCAAGAATATAAAATGGAGAAAAGACAGTCTCTTTAACAAGTGGTGCTGGGAAAACTGGTCAGCCACTTGTAAAAGAATGAAACTAGAACACTTCCTAACACCATACACCAAAATAAACTTAAAATGAATTAGAGAGCTAAATATAAGACCAGATACTATAAAACTCCTAGAGGAGAACGTAGGCAAAACACTCTCCGACATAAATCACAGCAGGATCTTCCAAGAACCACCTCCCAGAATACTGGAAATAAAAGCAAAACTAAATAAATGGGACCTAATTAAAATCAAAAGCTTCTGCACAGCAAAGGAAACTATAAGCAAGGTGAAAAGACAGTTTTCAGAATGGGAGAAAATAATAGCAAATGAAGCAACTGATAAAGGATTAATCTCCAAAATATACAAGCAGCTCCTGCAGCTCAATTCCAGAAAAATAAATGACCCAATCAAAAATGGGCCAAAGAACTAAACAGATATTTCTCCAAGGAAGACATCACGATGGCTAACAAACACATGAAAAAATGCTCAACACCCCTCATAATCTGAGAAATGCAAATCAAAACCACAATGAGATACCATTTCACACCAGCCAGAATGGCTGCTATCCAAAAGTCTACATGCAATAAATGCTGGAGAGGGTGTGGAGAGAAGGGAACCCTCTTATACTGTTGGTGGTAATGCAGAGTAGTGTAGCCACTATGGAGAACAGTGTGGAGATTCCTCAAAAAACTGGAAATAGTACAGCCATATGATCCAGCAATCGCACTCCTGGGCATACACACCGAGGAAATCAGAATTGAAAGAGACACATGTACTCCAATGTTCATTGCAGCACTGTTTATAATATCCAGGACATGGAAGCAACCTAGATGTCCATCTGCAGATGAATGGATAAGAAAGCTTTGGTACATATACACAATGGAGTATTTTTCAGGCTTCAAAAAATGCATTTGAATCATTTTTAATTAGGTGGATGAAATTGGAGCCTACTATACAGAGTGAAGTAAGCCAGAAAGAAAAACATCAATACAGTATACTAACGCGTATTTATGGAATTTAGAAAGATGGTAACCTTAACCCTGTATACGAGACTGCAAAAGAGACATAAGTGTATAGAACAGTCTTTGGGACTCTGTGGGAGAGAGTGAAGGTGGGATGATTTGGGAGAATGGCATTGTAGCATGTATATTATCATATGTGAAATGAATCACCAGTCCAGGTTCAACACATGATACAGGATGATTAGGGCTGGTGCACGGGAATGACCTGGAGGGAGGATATGGGGAAGAGGGAAGTGGGAGGGGGGTTAAAGAAAGGGAACACATGTACACCCGGGGCGGATTCATGTCAATGTATGACAAAACCAACCAATATGTTAATGTAAGGTAATTTGCCTCCAATAAAAAAAGACATAAAAAAAATTAAAAAACAAACAAACAAACAAAACACATTTGAAAACAATGTATTTTATTTAATTTGAAAATATTGTATTTCAAATGTGAAAGTGATTATATCTTGTCTATTTTATGAATTTGGTCAGCTTTCAATGTAATTGCTTATAGGAAAATCCTTTCTCACTGCCTTTTTCAATAGAAAGATTTAATGAGAGTATATGTGAGACACAGTTTCTTTGTATGAACATTTACACAGTAACAATCAACCAACTGAGGAGAAATGAAACTAAATTATGATTCTTAATGTTATACCCTAATGGCCAAGCCATTTCTTTTTAAACAATTGTGGTTTTTAAAAATGATTGTTATATAAGTCAATGTATTCTATTATATCATGTGATAATTTTCCTCAGGTCAATTGATAAAATGCAATGTGTTCTTTAAGAAGGGTAAAGTTGTCTTGTTTCTTGGGCTTTAACTCCTGTTCTGCCTTCAGTTCATTCAGTTCAGTTGCTCAGTCGTGTCCAACTCTTTGCAACCCCATCAATCATAGCACGCCAGGCCTCCCTGTCCATCACCAACTCCCGGAGTTCACTCAAACTCATGTCCATTGAGTCGGTGATGCTATCCAGCCATCTCATTCTCTTTCGTACCCTTCTCCTCCTTCCCCCAATCCCTCCCAGCATCAGAGTCTTTTCCAGTGAGTCAACTCATTGCATGAGGCGGCCAAAGTATTGGAGTTTCAGCTTTAGCATCAGTTCTTCCAATGAACACCCAGGATTGATCTCCTTTAGAATGGACTGGTTGGATCTCCTTGCAGTCCAAGGGACTCTCTAGAGTCTTGTCCAGCACCACAGTTCAAAACCATCAATTCTTTGGCGATCAGCTTTCTTCACAGTCCAGCTCTCATATTCATACATGACCACTGGAAAAACCATAGCTTTGACTAGACGGACCTTTTTTGGCAAAGTAATGTCTCTGCTTTTCAATATGCTGTTTAGATTGGTCATAACTTTCCTTCCAAGGAGTAAGTGTCTTTTAATTTCATGGCTGCAATCAGCATCCGCAGTGATTTTGGAACCGGAATAAATAAAGTCTGACACTATTTGCACTGTTTCCCCATCTGTTTCCCATGAAGTGATGGGACAAGATGCTGCCATAAGGATGGTGTCATCTGCATATCTGAGGTTATTGTTATTTCTCCCAGCAATCTTGAGTCCAGCTTGTGCTTCCTCCAGCCGAGCGTTTCTCATGATGTACTCTGCATATAAGTTAAATAAGTACTTTGAATAATAACCCTTCAATTCTTATCCTTAGGGACCATTTAAGAGATACCATTAGTGGTGAGTTTTACATTACCTCTTGGGGTCTATGAGTAAAGAAGCAAAATCAGGTAGATGACAGGAAGTGGGGAAATAGCTATAATATTAATCTGAGCACAGTGGAATTAAGGAGAAGAGATAACTTGACAGGCAGTTCTATGGATGTCTCAAGAAATGGTGACAAAGGACAAGAGATGTGGAGGGGAAAACTAGCTATTCATTCAATAACAAAAGCAGAGGCAGACGGTATGCCAACATTTTACTCATTTATAAACTAGGGGGTGGAGTTGAGTTGAAAATCAGGCATTTGGTCTTTATCTATAATGCAAATATTAGTGGCATCATTTTGGATAGAAAGATAAAAGGACTTTTTTAAAGAATTTAATTTTTTGAGCAGTTTAAGTTTCACAGCAAAACTGAGGGGATGGTACAGAGAGTTCTAACACAACTCCTGCCCCACCCCCCCGCATAGCCTCCTCCATTAGCAACATCTCCCACCAGCATGGTACATTCATAACAATGGATGAGTCTACATTAACACATTTTAACACACAAAATCCATAGTTTCCAATATGGTTTACTAGGTGTTGTACATTCTATGGATTTGGACAAATGTATAATGGCATGTTTTCATCATTATAATAATATATAGAGGATTTGTATTGCTCTAAAAGCCCTCTGTGCTCTGCCTATAGTCTTCCCACCTGGAAACCATGGGTTTTTTACTTTCTCCACAGTTTTGCCTTTTCAAGAATGTCCTGTGATTGGAACATGTAGCCTTTTTACATTTGCTTATTTCATTTAGTAGTGTATATTTAAGGTCTTTACATATCTTTTTGGGGTTTGAAACCTTCTTTTTAGCATTCTCTGACATAAGTATCTTTGTCAGCTCAGACTTTAGTCAAGGATTGACATCCATAAAAATAGAGGGCTTCTGCCAAGGTAGGGGCTTCCCTTGTGGCTCAGCTGGTAAAGAATCCACCTGCAATGTGGGAGACCTGGTTCAATCCCGGGGTTGGGAAGATCCCCTGGAGAAAGTAAAGGCTGCCCATTCCAGCATTCTGGCCTGGAGAATTCCTTGGACTGTATAGTCCATGGGGTAACAAGGAGTTGGACACGACTGAGTGACTTTCACTTTCACTTTTAGCATTAAATAATGTTCAAGCAGGTTTTAGAAAAGGCAGAGGCACCAGAGGTCAAATTGCCAACATCCCCTGGATCATGGAGAAAGCAAGAGAGTTCCAGAAAACCATCTATTTTTGCTTCATTGACTATGCCACAGCCTTTGACTGTGTGGATCACAATAAACTGTGGAACATTCTGAAAGAGATGGGAATCCCAGACCACCTGACCTGCCTCTTGAGAAACCTGTATGCAGGTCAGGAAGCAACAGTCAGAACTGTACATGGAACAACAGACTGGTTCCAAATAGGAAAAGGAGTACGTCAAGGCTGTATATTGTCACCCTGCTTATTTAACTTATATGCAGAGTACATCATGAGGAACGCTGGGCTGGAAGAAGCACAAGCTGGAATCAAGATTGCTGGGAGAAATATCAATAACCTCAGATATGCAGGTGACACTACCCTTATGGCAGAAAGTGAAGAGGAACTCAAAAGCCTCTTGATGAAAGTGAAAGAGGAGAGTGAAAAGGTTGGCTTGAAACTCAACATTCAGAAAACAAAGATCATGGTCTCTGGTCCCATCACTTCATGGGAAATAGATGGGGAAACAGTGGAAACAGTGTCAGACATTATTTTGGGGGGCTCCAAAATCACTGCGGATGCTGATTGCAGCCATGAAATTAAAAGACGCTTGCTCCTTGGAAGGAAAGTTATGACCAACCTTGATAGTATATTAAAAAGCAGAGACATTACTTTGCCAACAAAGGTCCGTCTAGTCAAGGCTATGGTTTTTCCCGTGGTCATGTATGGATGTGAGAGTTGGACTGTGAAGAAAGTTGATCGCTGAAGAATTGATGCTTTTTAACTGTGATGCTGGAGAAGACTCTTGAGAGTCCCTTGTACTGCAAGGAGATCCAACCAGTCCATTCTAAAGGAGATCAGTCCTGGGTGTTCATTGGAAGGACTGATGCTAAAGCTGAAACTCCAATACTTTGGCCACCTCATGCGACGAGTTGACTCACTGGAAAAGACTCTGATGCTAGGAAAGTTTGGGGGCGGGAGGAGAAGGGAACGACTGAGAATGAGATGGCTGGATGGCATCACCAACTCTGTGGACATGAGTTTGAGTGTACTCCGGGAGTTGGTGATGGACAGGGAGGCCTGGTGTGCTGATTCATGGGGTCACGGAGAGTCGGTCACGACTGAGCGACTGAACTGAACTGAACTGAATGTTGCATTGTCTGGATGTACCACAGTCTATTTATCCATTCTCCTTCTGACTGACATCTTATATGATTCTGTGTTTTGGAAATTAAAAATTCATGTGTAGATTTTTTTTTTACATTAGTTTTCAAATCATTCAGATAAATACCAAGTAATATGATGACTGGATTGTATAGTAGGATTATGTTTAACTTTGTAAGTAACCTCCAAATTGTCTTTCAAAGTGATTTCACCATTACACATTGCCACCAGTTACTAACTGTATAGTAAATGTACAATATGCATTCCTACCACCTGTTTCTTTTGCTCCACATCTTTACTAGCACTTGCTATTTCACAGTTCATATTTTGGCCATTCTGAAAAGTATATAGTGGTATCTCATTGTTATTCTATTTTACATTTTCTTTATGACATGTGGAGAGTTTTTTCATATGATTATCCTCAATCTCTATATCTTCTTCAGTGCGGTGTCTGTTAATGTCTATGGCCCATTTTTAAATTGGGATGTTTGTGTTCTTATTATTGAGTATTAATGGTCCTTTTTAATATTTTTGATAGCAGCCCCTTATCAGATGTATCTTTTGTAAATACTTTCTTCCAATCTGGTATCATCTTCTATTTATTGTAGGGCAGAAGTTTTAAATTTTAATAAAGTCCAAGTTAACTATTATTTCTTTTATGGATTGTGTCTTTGGTGTGTGTGCACATTGTAAGTTGCTTCAATTGTGTCTGACTCTTTGCAATCCAATGGACTGTAGTCTGCCTGGCTCCTCTGTATGTGGGATTCAGGAATACTGGAGGCAAGAGTACTGGAGTGGGTTGTCATTCTCTTCTTCAGGGGATCTTCATGATCCAGGGATCGAGCCTTTGTCTCTTACATTTCCTGCATTGGCAGGCGGGTTCTTTACCGCTAGTGCAACCTGGGAAGCATGTGTCTTTGGTATTATATCTAAAAAGTCATGGCCATCATCTAGGTTTTCTCTTATGTTATTTTCTGAAGTTTTATACTTTGCATTTTGATTATAGGTCTATAATTCATTTGAGTTAATATATGTGAAAGGGAAAGATTTATATTTAGATTCATTCTGTTGCATGTGTATGTCTTGTTCTTTCAGCACCAATTAGGAAAAGACTGTCTTGTCTCCACTGTATTGCCTTTGGTCAAAGATCATTTGACTATATTTATGTGGCTTTACTTCTAGGCTATCCATTTGTTTCTATTTATCTAGTTGTCTATTCTTTCACCAATGTAACATTATGTTGATCACTGCATCTTTATTGTGAAATCAAGTGGGGTCAATCCTTTAACTTTTTCTTCTCCTTCAGTATTGTGTTGGACATTCTTTCTTTTGCCTCTCCATAAACATTTTAGAATCACTTTGTCCATACTTACTATACAACTTCCTTGGATTTCATATCAGATTGCAAGTTGGGAAGGACTGATATTTTGTTAACACTGAGTATTCTTATTCATGTACATGGAATGTCTTTCTATTTATTTAGTTCTTATTTGACTCTATTCATCTGTGTATGGTAGTGTTCTTATATACTATGTACATTAAAAAATGTTTATACCTAACTATTTTATTTTGTGGGTACTAATATAAATCATATTCTACTTTTAATTGCAAATTCTACTAGTTAACTGATAGTATATAAGAAAGTGATTCATTCTCAAAGGTGAAAAACTGAAAGCATTTCCTCTAAGATCAGGAAGAAGACAAGGACGTCCACTCTTGCCACTATTATTCAACAAAGTTTTGGAAGTTTTTGACACAACAATCAGAGAAGAAAAAGAAATAAAAGGAATTCAAATTGAAAAAAGATCAACGTGTACACACTGCTGTATTTAAAATGGATAGCCAACAAGGACCCACTGTGTAGCACGGGGACTCTGCTCAAAGTTATGTGGCAACTGGGATGGGAGGCGAGTTTAGGGGAGAATGGATACATGTATATGTATGGCTGAGTCTCTTCTCTGCTCCCCTCAAAATATCACAACTTTGTTCATTGGCTGTACCTCAATACAAAATAAAAGTTTAAAAAATTAAAAAAAAAAAAAAAAAGAAAAAAGAAACAAAACACTCACTGTTTGCAGATTACATGATTCTATACATAGAAACCCCTAAAGATTTCACCAGAAAATTGCTAGAGCTAATCAATGACTATAGTAAAGTTGAAGGATATAAAATTAATACACAGAAATAACTTGCATTCCTATACTCTAACAATAAAAATTTATAATGAGAAATTAAGGAAACAATCCCATTCACCATTGCAACATAAAGAATAAAATACATAGGAATAAACCTACCTAAAGAGACAAAAGACCTGTATGCAGAAAACTATAAGACACTGATGAAAGAAACCAAAGATGACATAAACATATGGAGAGGTATACCATGTACATGGATTTGAAGAATGAATGTTGTGAAAATGATTGTATTACCCAAAACAATCTATAGATTCAATGCAATCCCTATTAAGCTATCAATGGTATTATTCATAAAATAGAACAAAAATTCTCAAAATTTGTGTGGAAACACAAAAGACCTCAAATAGCCAAAGCAATTTTGAGAAAATAAAGTGGAGCTGGAGGAATCAACTTCCCTGATTTAATTATTTCTCAAAGCTACAGTCATTAAGACAGTATGGTGCTGGCATAAAAACTAAAATATAGACCTATGGAACAAGATAGAAAGCCCAGAGATAAACCCACACAACTATGGGCACTTTATCTTTGGCAAAGGAGGCAAGAATATACAATGGAGAAAAGACAGCTTCTTCAATAAGTGGTTCTGGAAAACCGGACAGCTACGTGTAAAAGAATGAAACTAGAACACCTAACACCACACACAAAAGTAAAGTCAGAATGAATTAAAGACTTACATTCATATAGCCAGAAACTATAAATATTCTAGAGGAAAGCATAGGTAGTACACTCTTTGACATAAACAACAGTAAGAGCCTCTATGACACACCTCCTAGAAAAATGGAAATAAAAATAAACAAGTGGGACCCAATTAAATTTGAAAGTTTTTGCACAGCAAAGGAAACTAAAAACAAGGTGAAAAGACAGCCCTCAGAATGGGAGAAAATAATAGCAAAAGGAACAACTGACAAAGGATTAATCTCCAAAATGTACAAGCAGCTTATACAGCTCAATGCCAGAAAAATCAAACAACCCAGTCAAAAAGTGTGTAGAGGTGTGACTTCCTGGGGAGGGAAAGAGATGGGGTTCCATGTCACCTGGAGGGTGGACCAGTCCTGACAGCACCATGGGGCTGGAGTGTTGGGCGAGTAGGTGCTGTTGGTGGGCCCACTGTGACCCTGAGAACCTGCTCAAGAGGCATCCTTAGTTGGGTGGGGCATTTGGGGGCTGTGGCTCAGCTGGTAAAGAATCCACCTGCAATGTGGGAGACCTGTGTTCGATCCCTGGGTTGGGAAGATCCCCTGAAGAAGGGAAAGGTAACCCACTCCAGTACTCTGGCCTGGAGAATTCCATGGAATCTATAGTCCATGGGGTCGCAAAGAGTCAGACACGACTGAGCAACTTTCACTTCACTTATCCTCTAGAAGGTTTATAGCCAGCCACCTGAGCAGGCCTTGCTATTGGACTGTGTAAGACTTGTTGCAAACAGAGCCACCATGTGGCAAAGAGAAACAACAACAGTGGTCGAGGAATCTGATTTCAGCCTTTCTGCCTTCACACATCTCTGAGTGGGCTTCTCAGGTGGCTCGGTGGTAAAGCATTGCCTGCAATGCAGGAGACGCCAGAGACATGGGTTCGGTTCCTAGGTTGGGAAGAACCCCTGGAGTGGCAACTAACTCCAGTATTCTTGCCTGGAGAATTACCATGGATAGAGGAGCCTGGAGGGCTGCAGTCCATAGTCAGACACGACTGAGCACACACACACTATTTAGACATCTCTGTGAGTGAGACGGAGACTGTTCCTGAGTTGGTGGCCAATTCCAGGGAAGACCCAGACTCTTTGCTCATCTGAAAGGTGTAAGTCTAAGCTAGTTTTCCTATTGAGAGGGGGAAAAAAACCTAAAGATTTGTACCTTGAATTTTTGGAAGTTTCATATTGGACAGCAGAAGTAAATAGGGTCAGTTTTTATTTTAAATGATTTCTCTTCTCTTCAATTTCATGGAAATACTAAACATCTTTCCTTCTATATACCTGAGCTCATGAGGTCACTGATTCCCTCTGAGGGACGTGTGCTCAGCTGTGAGTCTCAAGCCTGCACATCAAGGAGGTGAAGAATCAGGTTTTCCAACCTTCCTCAGTCCCCTCTCAGTTACCACGCCAGGCCTGGATGTAGAAGGCCCCTGTGAGCTCCCAGGGGCCTGTTCTTGGTGACTGAGGCCCACACATGAGGAATGAGAAAAAAAACCAAAACCAAAAAGTGGGTAGAAGACCTAAGTAGACATTTCTCCAAAGAAGACATACAGATGGCTAATAAACACATGAAAAGATACTTAACATTGCTCATTATTAGAGAAATGCAAATCAAAACTGCAAAGAGGTATCACCTCAGACTGGTCAGAATGGCCATCATAAAAAAATCTACAAACAATAAATTCTAGAGAGGGTGGGGAGAAAAGGAAACCCTCATGGACGGTGGTGGAAATGTAAATTGATACAGCCACTATGGAGAACTGTATGGAGATTCCTTAAAAACTAAGAATAGGAGGAACAAGATGGCAGAGGAATAGGATGGCGAGACCACTCTCTCCTCCACAAATTCATCAAAAGAACTTTTGAACGCGAGTAAAGTCCACAAAACAACTTCTGAATGCTGGCAGAGGACGTCAGGCACCCAGAAAAGCAGCCCATTGTCTTCGAAAGGAGGTAGGAAAAAACATAAAAGATACAAAGCGAAACAAAAGAAGTAAGGACGGAGCTCCGTCCCGGGAAGGGAGGCTTTAGAAAGAGAGAAGTTTCCAAACACCAGGAAACATTCTCACTGGCGAATCTGTGGCGAGCCTTGGAAGCTCAGAGGGCCACATAACCCTCTTTTTTTTTTTAAGATTTTTTTAAGACACACAGATTACCCGCCAAACGGTAACTCCCAGTGGAGAAGCAGCGCAGACGCCTGCATACGCCATTCACAAGCGGGGGCTGGGCAGGGAGGAGCTGGCTGAACTGCTTAGAGAGAGGACTGGGCTTGAATGCCGCGAGAACAATTTGAGAGAACTGGGGAGAGCAAAGCAGACTGTGGGATAGCTTCCCCACGAAAAGGCGGAAAGCTCTAACCTAAGACTCGGCCAGCCCCGCTCACAGAATAAAGGACTGAGCAGAGCGAGCAGGCTGCGGTCGGCCCATCCCCCATCCCCCGCCAAGACAGGCAGGGAGCGCAGCCAGAGCCGGAGCAGGCAACCGCGGCCCCAGAAAGGCATCTGATACAAACTGCAGACAGGCTTGTTGCTAATCAGGACTTCTTGGGCTCGGGCCGGTCGATATCCCCCTGAGAAGGTGCACCAGTTGTACACCCAGAAAACTGTGTGGCGGGGACTGGGGAGGCGATAAGTTGCAGAGACCGCGCTCGCCAAACACCTGGTCCCCTGAGCTGCTCGGACTGGGCAAGGCACAAAACGCAGGCCAAACCAAGTCTGCGCCTTTGTGGAGTACCTGAGAACCTGAACTTGAGCTGCTCAGACCTGGGAAGTGCATACAACACGGTGCTGGCCTCGGACAGTTCTCGGCAGAGCAACCTAGAGCCTGTGCAGTGTAGACTGGGACAGCATACGTGCTGTGAGCGGGGGCAAACCCAGTGTGGCCGAGACGCTGCGAGCACTCCCCCACAGACGCCAGAGATAATCGACTGCAGCGTTCCTCCCTTCCCAGAACAGGACTGAACAACTGAGCCTTAAAAAGTGTCCACCCACCCCCTAGTATCAGGACGGAAATTAGACACTGAAGAGACCAGCAGACAGAAGCTAAAACAGAGGGAACCACCTTGGAAATGACAGATAGAGACGTCTAGAGACTACTCCAAGAATAAGACCAAAAACCAGAGGCAAGAGGCTTAAGCCCGAATCCTGAGAACACCAGAGAACTCCTGACTCCAGGGAACATTAATCGATAGGAGCTCATCAAACGTCTCCAGACCTACGCTAAACTCAAGGGTCAACAAGTTCCAGAGCAAGACATACCACGCAAATTCTCCAGTAACACAGGAAACTAGCCCTGAGCTTCAATATACAGGCTGCCCAAAGTCACTCCAAACCCACTGACATCTCATAACGCATTACAGGACACTTCATTGCACTCCAGAGAGAAGAAATCCAGCTCCACCCACCAGAACACCGACACAGGCTTCCATAACCAGGGAAACTTGACAAGTCACCTATCCAACCGAACACACAGCAAGGAAACTACATAATAAAGAGAACTCCACAAACGGCCAGAAGAGGGAAAGGCCACCCCAAGCAAAGCATTATAAGCAAGATGAAGAGGCAGAGAAATACCCAGCAAGTAAAGGAACAAGATAAATGCCCACCAACACAAACAAAAGAGGAAGATATAGGGAATCTACATGAAAAAGAAATTCGAATTTTGGTGGTGAAAATGATTCAAAATCTTGAAAGCAAAATGGAGTTACAGATAAATAACCTGGAGAAAAGGATTGAGAAGATGGAAGAAAGGTTTAATAAGGACTTAGAGGAAATAAAAAAGAGTCAATATACAATGAATAATACAAAAGATGAGATCAGAAACACTCTGGAGGGAACAAACAGTAGAATAACAGAGGCAGAAGACAGGATAAGCGAGCTAGAAGATAGAATTGTAGAAATAAATGAAACAGAGAGGAAAAAAGAAAAACAAATTAAAAGAAATGAGAACAATATTAGAGACCTCTGGGACAATGTTAAACGCTCCAACATTTGAATCATAGGAATCCCAGAAGAAGAAGACAAAAAGAAAGACCATGAGAGAATACTTGAGGAGATAATAGTTGAAAACTTCCCTAAAATGGGGAAAGAAATAATCACCCAAGTCCAAGAAACCCAGAGAGTCCCCAACAGGATAAACCCAAGGCGAAATACTCCTAGACACATATTAAACAAATTAACAAAGATCAAACACAAAGAACAAATATTAAAAGCAGAAAGGGAAAAACAGCAAATAACACACAAGGGGATTCCCATAAGGATAACAGCTGATCTTTCAACAGAAATTCTTCAGGCCAGGAGGGAATGGCAAGACATACTTAAAGTGATGAAAGAAAATAACCTACAGCCCAGACTACTGTACCCAGCAAGGATCTCATTCAAATATGAAGGAGAAATAAAAAGCTTTACAGACAAGCAAAAGCTGAGACAATTCAGCATTACCAAACCAGCTCTCCAACAAATGCTAAAGGATCTTTTCTAGACAGGAAACACAGAAAGGGTGTATAATCTCGAACCCAAAGCAATAAAGAAAATGGCTACGGGATCGTACTTAACAATAATTACCTTAAACGTAAATGGGTTGA
This sequence comes from Moschus berezovskii, assembly GCF_049115385.1. Lineage (NCBI taxonomy): Eukaryota > Metazoa > Chordata > Mammalia > Artiodactyla > Moschidae > Moschus > Moschus berezovskii. Next base: position 83,193,676 of record NC_142488.1, on the reverse strand, counting down.
ATGCCCCAACCAAAAGACAAAGGCTGGCTGAATGGATACAAAAACAAGACCCCCATATATGTTGTCTGCAAGAGACCCACCTCAAAACGAGGGACCCATACAGACTGAAAGTGAAGGGCTGGAAAAAAACATCCCATGCAAATAGACAGCAAAAGAAAGCAGCAGTAGCAATACTCATATCAGATAAAATAGACTTTAAAACAAAGGCTGTGAAAAGAGACAAAGAAGGAAACTACATAATGATCAAAGGATCAATCCAAGATGAAGATATAACAATTATAAATATTTATGCACCCAACATAGGAGCACCGCCATATGTAAGACAATTACTAACAAGTATGAAAGGGGAAATTAACAATAATGCAAAAATAGTGGGAGATTTTAATATCCCACTTACATCTATGGATAGATCAACTAAACAGAAAATTAACAAGGAAACACAATCTTTAAATGATACAATAGACCAGTTAGACCTCATTGATATCTATAGGACATTTCACCCCAAAACAATGAATTTCACCTTTTTCTCAAGTGCACACGGAAACTTTTCCAGGATAGCTCACATCCTGGGCCATAAATCTAGCCTTGGTAAATTCAAAAAAGTTGAAATCATTCCATGCATCTTTTCTGACCACAATGCAGTAAAATTGGATCTCAATTATGGGAGAAAAACTATTAAACATGCCAACATATGGAGGCTGAACAACACGCTGCTGAACAACGAACAAATCATAGAAGAAATCAAAAGAGAAATCAAAATATGCATAGAAATGAATGAAAATGAAAACACAACAACCCAAAACCTCTGGGACACTGTAAAAGCAGTGCTAAGGGGGAAGTTCATAGCAATACAGGCACACCTCAAGAAACAAGAAAAAAGTCAACTAAATAACCTAACTCTACATCTAAAGCAACTAGAAAAGGAAGAAATGAAGACCCCAGGGTCAGTAGAAGGAAAGAAATTGTAAAAATTAGGGCAGAGATAAATGCAAAAGAAACAAAAGAGACTATAGCAAAAATAAACAAAGCCAAAAGCTGGTTCTTTGAGAAGGTAAATAAAATTGAGAAACCACTAGCCAGACTTATCAAGAAACAAAGGGAGAAGAACCAAATCAATAAAATTAGAAATGAAAATGGAGAGATCAAAACTGACAACACAGAAATACAAAGGATTATTAGAGAATACTATCAGGAATTATATGGCAATAAAATGAATAACCAGGAAGAAATGGACAAATTCCTAGAAAAATACAACTTTCCAAAACTGAACCAGGAAGAAATAGAAAATCTGAACAGACCCATCACAAGCACGGAAATTGAAACTGTAATCAAAAATCTCCCAGCAAACAAAAGCCCAGGTCCAGATGGCTTCACAGCTGAATTCTACCAAAAATTTAGAGAAGAAATAACACCTATTCTACTCAAACTCTTCCAGAAAATTGCTGAGGAAGGGAAACTTCCAAACACATTCTATGAGGCCACCATCACCCTAATCCCCAAACCTGGTAAAGACCCCACAAAGAAAGAAAACTACAGGCCAATATCACTGATGAACATAGATGCAAAAATCCTTAACAAAATTCTAGCAATCAGAATCCAACAGCATATTAAGAAGATCATACATCATGACCAAGTGGGCTTTATCCCAGGAATGCAAGGATTCTTCAATATCCGCAAATCAATCAACGTAATACACCACATTAACAAACTGAAAAATAAAAATCATATGATTATCTCAATAGATGCAGAGAAAGCCTTCGACAAAATTCAACATCCATTTATGATAAAAACCCTCCAGAAGGTGGGAATAGAAGGCACATACCTCAACATAATAAAAGCTATATATGACAAACCCACAGCAAACATTATCCTCAATGGTGAAAAACTGAAAGCATTGCCCCTAAAGTCAGGAACAAGACAAGGGTGCCCACTCTCACCACTACTATTCAACATAGTTCTGGAAGTTTTGGCTACAGCAATCAGAGCAGAAAAGACATAAAAGGAATCCAAATTGGAACAGAAGAAGTAAAACTTTCACTGTTCGCTGATGACATGATCCTCTACACAGAAAACCCTAAAGACTCTACCAGAAAACTACTAGAGCTAATCAATGATTACAGTAACGTTGCAGGATATAAAATCAACACACAGAAATCCCTTGCATTCCTATACACTAATAATGAGAAAATAGAAAGAGAAATTAAGGAAACTATTCCATTCACTGTTACAACGAAAAGAATTAAATACTTAGGAATACATCTACCTAAGGAAACAAAAGACTTGTACATAGAAAACTATAAAACACTACTGAAAGCAATCAAAGAGGACACTAATAGATGGAGAAATATACCATGTTCATGGATTGGAAGAATAAATATTGTAAAAATGAGTATACTACCCAAAGTAATTTATACATTCAATGCAATCCCTATCAAGCTACCAAAGATATTTTTCACAGAACTAGAACAAATAATCTCACAATTTGTATGGAAATACAAAAAACCTCGAATAGCCAAAGCAATCTTGAGGAAGAAAAATGGAACTGGGGGAATTAACCTGCCGGACTTCAGGCTCTACTACAAAGCCACAGTCATCAAGACAGTATGGTACTGGCATAAAGACAGAAATATAGATCAATGGAACAAAATAGAAAGCCCAGAGATAAATCCACGCATCTATGGACACCTCATCTTTGACAAAGGAGGCAAGAATATCAAATGGAGAAAAGACAGTCTCTTTAACAAGTGGTGCTGGGAAAACTGGTCAGCCACTTGTAAAAGAATGAAACTAGAACACTTCCTAACACCATACACCAAAATAAACTCAAAATGGATTAGAGAGCTAAATGTAAGACCAGAAACTATAAAACTCCTAGAGGAGAACGTAGGCAAAACACTCTCCAACATAAATCACAGAAGGATCCTCCATGACCCACCTCCCAGAATATTGGAAATAAAAGCAAAAATAAACAAATGGGACCGAATTAAAATCAAAAGCTTCTGCACAGCAAAGGAAACTATAAGTAAGGTGAAAAGACAGTTTTCAGAATGGGAGAAAATAATAGCAAATGAAGCAACTGACAAAGGATTAATCTCCAAAATATACAAGCAGCTCCTGCAGCTCAATTCCAGAAAAATAAATGACCCAATCAAAAATGGGCCAAAGAACTAAACAGACATTTCTCCAAAGAAGACATAAAGATGGCTAACAAACATATGAAAAAATGCTCAACATCCCTCATAATCAGAGAGATGCAAATCAAAACCACAATGAGATACCATTTCACACCGGTCAGAATGGCTGCTATCCAAAAGTCTACATGCAATAAATGCTGGAGAGGGTGTGGAGAGAAAGGAACCCTCTTACACTGTTGGTGGGAATGCAAACTAGTACAGCCACTATGGAGAACAGTGTGGAGATTCCTCAAAAAATTGGAAATAGAACTGCCATATGATCCAGCAATCGCACTCCTGGGCATACACACCGAGGAAACCAGAATTGAAAGAGACACGTGTACTCCAATGTTCATTGCAGCACTGTTTATAATAGCCAGGACATGGAAGCAACCTAGATGTCCATCTGCAGACAAATGGATAAGAAAGCTTTGGTACATATACACAATGGAGTATTATTCAGCCATTAAAAAGAATACATTTGAATCAGTTCTAATGAGGTGGATGAAACTGGAGCCTATTATACAGAGTGAAGTAAGCCAGAAAGAAAAACACCAATACAGTATACTAAAACATATATATGGAATTTAGAAAGATGCAAATGATAACCCTGTATATGAGACAGCAAAAGAGACACAGATGTATAGAACAGTCTTTGGGACTCTGTGGGAGAGGGTGAGGGTGGGATGATTTGGGAGAATGGCATTGAAACACGTATGTTGTCATATGTGAAACGAATCACTAGTTCAGGGTCAATGCATGTTATAGGATGCTCGGGGCTGGCATGCGGGAATGACCCAGAGGGAGGATAAAGGGAGGAGGGAGGTGGGAAGGGGGTTCAGGAGGGGGAACTTATGTAAACCTGGGGCAAATTCATATCAATGTATGGCAAAACCAACCAATATAATATTGTAAAATAATTTGCCTCCAATAAAAAATAAATTAATTACATAAAAAAAAAACTAAGAATAAAACTACCATATGACCCAACAATGCCATTACTGGGCATATATTCTGAGGAAACCGTAATTGAGAAAAACACATATTCATTTAAGCAGTATTTACCACAGCTAGGACGTGGAAGTTACCTTATGCCCATTGAGAGATGAAAATGAATAAAGAAGTATGGTATATATAAAGAATGGAATATTACTCAGCCATAATAAAACACATTTGAGTCAGTTCTACTGTGATAGATGAACACAGAGCCTATTATACAGAGTAAAGTAAGTCGGAAAAAAAATCATATATTAATGCATATATATGGAATCTAGAAAGATGGTACTATTTTCAAGGTGGCGGTGGAGATACAGACATAGAGAACAGGCTTGTGGACACAGCGGGGGATGGAGAGGGAGGGACAAATTGAGAGAGTAACATTGAAACATATGTAATTATGTTTCATAAATTATTTTATATTTACCATATGTAAAATAGATGGCCTGTGGGAATTTTCTGTATGATGAAGGAAGTTCAAACCCAGTGTTCTGTAACAACTTAGAGGGATGAAATGGAATAGGATGTGGGAGGGAGATCCAAGAGGGAGGGGAGGAGACATATGTCCTATGGCTGACTCATGTTGATGCATGACAGAAACTAACACAATTCAGTTCAGTTCAGTTCAGCCACTCAGCCTTGTCCGACTCTTTGGGACCCCACGAACTGCAGCATGCCAGGATTCCCTGCCCATCACCAACTCCTGTAGCTTGCTCAAACTCGTATCCATCAAGTTGGTGATTCCATATAACCATCTCATCTTCTGTTGTCCCCTTCTCCTCCCGCCTTCAATCTTTCCCAGAATCAGAGTCTTTTCCAATGAGTCAGCTCTTCGCATCAAGTGGCCAAAGTATTGGAGTTTCAGCTTCAGCATCAGTCCTCCCAATGAATATTCAGACCTGATTTCCTTTAGGATGGACTGGTTGGATCTCTTTGCAGTGCAAGGGACTCTCAAGAGTCTTCTCCAACACCACAGTTCAAAAGCATCAATTCTTCAGCGTTCAGTTTTCTTTATAGTCCAAATCTCACATCCATACATGACTACTGGAAAAACCATAGCTTTGATTAGACGGACCATTGTTGGCAAAGTAATGTCTCTGCTTTTTAATATGCTGTCTAGTTTGGTCATAGCTTTTCTTTCAAGGAGCAAGTGGAATGGGTTCCCATGCCCTCCTCCAGGGGATCTTCCCAACACAGGGATAGAACCCAGGTCTCCACATTGCAGGCGTATTCATTACCGTATAGGCACAAGGAAGCCCATAAATACTGGAGTGGGTAGCCTATCCCTTCTCCAGCAGATATTACCGACCTAGGAATCAAACTGAGGTCTCCTGGATTGCAGGTGGATTCTTTACTAACTGAGCTACCAGAGTAGTCATTTTCTTCTCCACGATGCAAGGTTGCAGAATAGAAGGTTTATATACAAAAGTCAAAGACTTTCTTTTTTTAAAATAAATGTATTTATTTTTAGTTGGAGGATGATTGCTTTACAGCATTGTAAAGATCTGCTAGAGAAGGGATAGGCTACCCACTCCTGAATTCATGGGCTTCCTTGTGGCTCAGACAGTAAAGTATCCACCTGCAATGAGGAGACATGCGTTCAATCCCTAGGTTGCGAAGATCCCCTAGAGGGGGGAATGGTAACACACTCCAGTATTTTGGCCTGGAGAATTCCCATGAACAGAGGAGCCTGGTGGGCTACCATCTACGGGGTCGCAAGAGTCAGATAGGACTTAGCAACTAAAACACCACCACCACCCTTTCAATGTCCATAATGACATCTCCTCTTTTTTTTCTGATACTAGTAATTTGTGTTTGCTCTCTTTTTCTTATTATCCTGGATAGAGATGTAACAATCTCAGATAACCAACTTTTGGTTTCATTGATTTCTCTATTGAATTCCTATTTTTATTTAATTTATTTCTAATGCAATATTTACTTCTTTTCTTCTGCTTACCTTGAATTTAATTTGCTCTTCTTTGTCTAATTTCATAAAATGCAAAATTAGATGATTGATTTTAGAACTTTCTTCTTTTCTAATATATGTGTTAAATGCTATTATTTTCCTGCTTAGTGAAGGAAGGAAGGAAGGAAGTGAAGTAGCTCAGTCGTGTCCAAATCTTTGCGACACCATGGACTGTAACCTACCAGGCTCCTCCCTACATGGGATTCTCCAGGCAAGAATACTGGAGTGGGTTGCCAGGGAATCTTCCAGACCCAGGGATTGAACCCTGGTCTCCCACCTTGCAGGCAGATGCTTTAACCTCTGAGCCACCAGGGAAGCCCTATTAAGTACTGTTTTTTTACTACATCTCACACATTTTATATACTGTGTTTTAATTTTCATTCAGTTAAAAATATTTTTAAATTTTTTTGAGATTTCTTCTTTGCTCCATGTGCTATTTAGAAGCATGTTATTTAATCCCTATATGCATTTGGCAATTTTCCAGTTATCTTTATGTTATTAATTTCTAGCTTAATTCCACTATAGTGTGAGGACAGACTTTGTATGATTTCCATCATATTAAAATATCTGAATTTGTTTTGTGACCCGAAATGCAATCTATCTTGGTGAATGTTACATGTGAAATTGACAAAAATGTGTATTCGTGTATTCTGGTCTTGTTGGATAAAGTACTATATAGGTATAGATTAGATACCGTGATTGATGGTGTTGCTGAATTCAACTATGCCCCTACTGATTCTCCTCCTGCTTGATCTGTCCATTTCTATAAAGCAGTCTCTTTATATCTTATATATGTTATAGCTGATGTCTCCAATTATAAGAGTGTAGTCATATATTCTGTTTGAAATTCTATTAATTTTTGCCTCATATAGTTTGATGTGCTATTGTTGGGTGTGTATAAATTAAAGATTATTATATCTTCCTGTAGAAGTGACCCCTTTATTCTCATTCAATACCTTTATGTCTCACTGATAATTTTCCTAGCTTTGTGTCTGCTTGGTCTGAAATTGATATGCTTACTACCACTTTATTCTGATAAATGTTACCATGGTATATTTTTGCCCTCTATTTACTTTGATCTAAGTGTGCCTTTATATTTAAAGTGGATTTCCTGTAGACAAACTATAGTTGGGTCTTGCTTTTTTATCTATCTACTCTGATAATTGCTGCTTTTTAATTGTTGCATTTAGACCAACATTTGTTGCATTTGCTTTAATGTTTAAAGTAACCATTGATATTGTTGCTATAATTATTGCTTTTATTTGTTGCCCCTCTTCTTTTTTCCTGTTTTCATATCTATTCTTTTTCAGTTTTTTACAGTTTTAATTGCATATTTTGTGATTCACATTTCTCTCCTTTCTGAGCATATCAGTTATATTTATTTTTTAGTGGTTTTCCTAGAGTTTGCAATATATATTAAATATATATTTACAGCTAATGTCAGTCTACTTTCTAATAATCTTATACCATTCCATGGTGCAACAAGTATCTTATAATAACAATATTTCCTAATTCCTTCTTCCTGTCCTTTGTATTATTGCTATAATTTATTTCACTTACAGAAAAGTATACATAACCATATACAATCATACATAATTAAATCCATTGTTGGCATTATTACCTTGAACAAAATGTTATCTCTTAGGTTAGTTGAAATAAGAAAAATAAATGTTTTTATCTTACCTTAACTAATTCCTTCTTTGATGCTCTTCCTTACTTCATATACATCAGTTTCTGACCTATAATTCCCATCTCTCTAAATAACTGTTTTTAACAGTTTCTTTAAAAGCATGTCTACTGACCAAAAAATGCTTAATTTTTTGTTTGTCTAAGAAAGTCTTTATTTCTTTTTCATCCTTGGAGGATAATTTCACAGACTACCAACTTCAAGGTTGGTGGTTTTTTTCCTTTAAAAAAATATTTCATTCAGCTCTCTTCATTCAACAAACTTAGTGTTTGTTTTATTTGCTTTTCAGTTTTGGAGGTTTCTGTTGAGACATTCTCAAGCTCAGATAGTCTTTCCTCAATTATGTCAAGTCTGTTAATTAGCATATCAAAGGTATTCTTCATTTATGTTACAGTGTTTTTTATCTCTAGCATTTCTTTTTGGTTTTCTTAGGATTTCCATATTCCAGCTAATATTGCCTATCTGTTCTTGCATTCTACTTTATCTGTTAGAACTCCTAGCATATTAATAATAGTTGCTTTAAATTCCCTGACAGATAATTCCAATATCCTGATATGTCTGGTTATGGTACTTGCTATATTCCTTCAAATTGTGTGTGTGTGTTTTGTCTTTTGGTAGGCTTTGTAAATTTTTTCTTGATAGCTGTACATAATACACTGGGTAAAAGGAACTGCCATAAATATACCTCACTAATGTATTAATGTGTGTCAGTGGGGGAGATAAAACATCTTGTAGCCCTATGATTAGGTCTCAGTCACTCAGTGAGCATATGCTTCTGTAAACTTTACAAGAGTTTCTGAAATTTTTTCTTCTCAGTTAGGTGGGACATTAACATGAACAAAGTGAACTGGAAATAGATAGTTCCCTTTGGCCAAATGTAAGGATAGAGGTAACAAGAATTGAGTGTTTCCCTTTCCCCAGTTAGTCTCTGACAACACCCCAGCTGTTTAGGGTCTGCTGCTGATGCTGCTAAGTCGCTTCAGTTGTGTCTGACTTTGTGCGACCCCATAGAAGGCAGCCCACCAGGCTCCTCTGTCCCTGGGATTCTCCAGGCAAGAACACTGGAGTGGGTTGCCATTTCCTTCTCCAATACATGAAAGTGAAAAGTGAAAGTCAAATCACTCAGTCGTGTCCAACTCTTACGACCCCATGGACTGCAGCCTACCAGGCTCCTCTGTCCATGGGATTTTCCAGACAAGAGTACTGAAGTGGGTTGCCATTGCCTTCTCCATTAGGGTATGATTAGATATTTACTATATTTCCTGTTAATAAGAATAGAGTTTTCTGGTATATTTCAAAGCGATTCTCTTTCCCTCCCTCTGCCAGAACCAAAGGGAGATTTGTATCCAATATTTAGTGTAAAGATCTGGTCAAAATTACAGAGGTAAATATTATGATATTATAGGTGATCTCTTATGACTGAACTGCCTTGGAAATTTTACCTCTATGAATTGTGAACACTGAGCCTCCAGAGATTCATCAATTACACTTAAGGTTTTCCTACCCAGTGTGGGTTCTTGTGGTGGTTTTCACTACTAATTCTGCTCTGGTACATGGTGACTCCCTGAATTTGCTTTAGGTCTCTCCAATATTGATGGTACTGGTTTACCTGGTATCCTCCTTTGTCTTAGGGCCAAAAAATAATTGTCGAATTTATTAGTTCATTAAGCTTTTTACTTGTTGTAAGGATGAAGTGATGACTTCTAATCATCTAATGTGTGGAACCAGAAACTGGGCCAGTATACTCTTAAGCCATTGTCTTTTCCATGAAAGGGTGATAAGATCTCATTTCATTCTTCCAAATCTGATATATTTACTTTTAAACGATAAGCATTTTTTTGTGTGTGAAAATGCTTATGTATGTGCACACATACATTTCTTATTGCCTTTGAGCAGTAATATCCCATTCTGATCACTTCCCCATGTTTTTATGAGAATGTTTCTCTTGACTTTCATTCAGTATTTCCAAGGAAACACCATACCCAAAGGGGGAAAAAAAGATTAAAAAGACATTTAGGTATTTTGTGTTAGTCAAATAGAATAATATTTGTACTCTCAACCATAGTCAAAGTTATTTAAATAAAAATAGAAGCTCTAATTCTGGACTACTACTGATGTTGAATTATTATATGTAATTGTTCCTGGGAAGCAATTCTTTTAAGGCTCAAACTGAAAGATACATGAAAAATTCAGATATTTCTGATTGACTGATCCCTAAGTGCATAACCATTTTGAAGTGTGATTTTCCCAGCACATAGGCTATAACATAGATATTGGATATTATTACTCAGAATGGGAATATATGATTAGAAAGTTGTATATTTGTTTAAGGATACTTATATTTATCATTCTTGTCAGGGATGGATAGATAGATGATAGTTAACATGCATCATAAAATGACATGTTAATACTGTATTACAAAATTCTCTCTGTCTTATACAAATACACACACACACATACATGATTGTACTTGCTAAATGCTCGTTAATTTTAAGACAGGTAGTTGATCCTATAAGAAGAGAAGAGAAGAAATGGTTCAATCTTTTAAAATTATTTTTCCATTTGCATATTATTAGGTTGCTGATAGTTGCCTCTCTAAATTTTTCATTAAAATTTGGTAACAAAACCAAGATCCTTTTCTGAAAAATCTAGTCATTCAGTGAATTCAAAAGCAATCATTGTTAAATTATATCTGGTGGTGTTAGTAATCATCTGGCTAATCAAACTGGGACCTCATCACACTTTTTTTTCTGAATGAGCGTATGGTTTCTCTCCTATGTGAAGTGTCTGGACTTGTTGTTCCTTTCAAGGTGTGGAATCTGATAATAAACTATTAAGGTCAAAAAGATCTGGCCTGAAATATGGTGTTCTGATTCATTAGCTGTGTGATATCAGATAAGCCACAAACCTCTCTGAAATGTTTGATCAGCTGTGAAATATATTAACTTACAAGATTGTTATGAATATAGAGTAAGATAAGTATGTGGAAGTAGTTTGTATGTAAAGTGCTCTACAAATATGAAGCATTTTTCTCTGTCACATTTAGACATGGAATATGTCTCTAGAGTTATATGTTTTTGAAATCTTGTTAAAATTTGAGCATTTTTTTCAATTTTTGTTGATTGCTGTTAACTCATTTTTTTTTATTGGAGCCTAATTACTTTGCAATATTATATTGGTTGGTTTTGCCATACATTGACATGAATCCGCCCCGGGTGTACATGTGTTCCCCCTCCTGAACCCCCCTCCCACCTCCCTCCCCATATCATCCCTCTGGGTCATCCCCGTGCACCAGCCTCGAGCATCCTGTATCATGCGTCGAACCTGGACTGGTGATTCGTTTCACGTATGATAACATACATGTTTCAATGCCATTCTCCCAAATCATCCCACCCTCACCCTCTCCCACAGTTATTGCTGTTAACTCATATGTTTAACTGAAGAACATCACGCTTTATTTCTCAGCTGCCTCAATATAATTGAAATATAATTGAACTTATATATTACTCTAGCATCCTGCATCTTGTGTTAAACTTATTAGTTCTACTGTCTTTTATGTGTAAATTTTATCAAATTTTTTATAAATGAATTATGTATAAAAATAAGGGCAGTTTTATTCCATCTTTTCCAAGCTGAATGCCTCTTACTAATTATTTTTTTCTATTTTGATTGAACAAGGTAATAGTTTTAGTACACTGGTGAATAACAGTAGTGAAATTGCCTTGTAGAGAAAGAAATATCTTTTACCATTAAATTGATGTTAGTTTAGATTTTTTTTAGATGTTCTTTTACAGGTTGAAGAAATTCCTTCTACTTTCCTGAGAGCTTTTTATTTTTTAAAATCAGGAATAGATACTCGATTTTGTCTAGTGATTTGTTTGCATCTATTGAGATGATCTTATGTTCTTTTTTTAAAAAAATTATTAATATGGCAAATTACATTGATTTTTGAATATTAAGCCATCTATGCTTTCCTTGGATGAGCCCCATTGGTCATAATATATTATCATTTTTACATATTGTTGGATTTGGTTTGACACAATTTTGATAATCTTGCATCTGTTTTCAAGAGGAATACTAGTCCAAAGTTCTGTTTTCTTGTGATGCTTTTGGCTGTTTTTTTTGTTTGTTTTTTGATATCAGGATAATGCTGGCCTTGTTGAATGAATTAGAAGCATAAACTCTTCCTGTTTTCTTGGAGATTTTGTGTAGAATTGCTATTATTTCTTCTATAAATATTTTATAATATCCATCAAAGAAGCTATCTGGGCATGGAATTTTCTATGTGGAAAGATTTTTAACTGTTAATTTCATTTATGTAATACAGAGACAGCTCTTCAAATTATTGATTTCAAATATTATATATTGTATGTGTACAGTATGATTCATAGTTTTTATAGATTAAACTCCTTTTATAGTTATTTAAAATATTGACTATATTTCTTGTGCGCTACAATGCATCCTTGTATCTTATTTATTTTACACATAATACCTTGCACCTCTTAATCCACTACCACTATCTTGCCCCTCCCTCCCCTCACTGGTAACCACTATTTAATTTTCTATATCTGTGATCCTGTTTCTTTTGTTATATTCATTAGTTTGTTTTACATTTTAGATTTCACATATAAGTGAAAACATAGCAGTATTTGTCTTTCTTTGTCTGATTTATTTCACTAAGCATAATACCCTCCAAGACCACCCATGTTGTTGCAAATGGCAAATTTTTGTGTGTGTGTGTGCTGAGCAATAGTCCACTGAGTGTGTATCTGTACGTGTGTGTACATCTTTTTCATTTTCTTTATCCATTCATCTGTTGTTAAACATTTCGGTTGCTTCCATATCTTGGAAATTGTAAATATTCCGCTGTGAACATTGGGAAGCATATAACATTTTGAGTTAGTGTTTTCATTTTCTTTGGCTATATACTGTTGCTAGATCATACAATAGTTCTGATTTTAGTTTTTTGAGGACCCTCTATACTGTTTTCCACAGTAGCTACACCAATTTATGTTCCCACCAACAGTGTACAAAGTATTCCTTTCTCTCCACATCCTCACCAACATTTTTTATCTATAGTCTTTTTGATGATAATTATTCTGACATTTGTGACGTTACATCTCATTGTGGTATTGATTTGCATTTCTCTTGACCACAGATTTTGAGCATGTTTTCTTGTGCTTGTTGGTCATCTGTATGTTTTCTTTGGAAATCTTTCATGGCTATTTGGGTATTTTGCAGAGTTTTTTTGATCAGGTTAATTTTTTTTAATGAGTCTTTTAATTAATGTTTGACAGAGCTGATTCAAGTTGAACAGACTAAATTTCTTTAAACAAACTTACTTATACTCCAGAGTCCTTTAAAAACTTAATAGCATTTATACATTGAAGGTATTTGATTTTCTTGTAACTAGCACTTCAAATGCAACAAGCATTTGAAGCAACAAGCATTTGACCCAACAAGTAAAACTTTCTACAGTTCATAACTTTTATAAATAAAATAAATTAAATGTACAATGAATAAGTTCTCTGAAATATTTCAATATTTCTGCAGGTTTAGTAACATCATAAAATACGTTTCAACTAAAATTCACAAATCTAAAAACCTGTTAGGCATTTTTAGGCGTTTTAAGTTGGAAATGAAGACCAATGTTACATCGTAATATGCCAATTACAAATAGTACTTCAAATAGCAAAGACTACAGTTTGTCCCAAACTTTAAAAACTATTCATGAACTCAACACTGAACTATTGATGGCTATGAGAATTGTTTCCTAGCCTTTTTGAAAATTTCAAACCATTTACGTTTAAGGTAATTATTGATAAGTACGATCCCGTAGCCATTTTCTTTATTGCTTTGGGTTCAAGTTTATACACTCTTTCTGTGTTTCCTGTCTATAGAAGATCCTTTAGCATTTGTTGGAGAGCTGGTTTGGTGATGCTGAATTCCCTCAGCTTTTGCTTGTCTGTAAAGCTTTTGATTTCTCCTTCATATTTGAATGAGATCCTTGCTGGGTATAGTAATCTGGGCTGTAGGGTATTTTCTTTCATCACTTTAAGTATGTCTTGCCACTCCCTTCTGGCCTGAAGAGTTTCTGTTGAAAGATCAGCTGTTATCCTTATGGGAATCCCCTTGTGTGTTATTTGCTGCTTTTCCCTTGCTGCTTTTAATATTTGTTCTTTGTGTTTGATCTTTGTTAATTTGATTAATATGTGTCTTGGAGTATTTCGCCTTGGGTTTATCCTGTTGGGGACTCTCTGGGTTTCTTGGACTTGGGTGATTATTTCTTTCCCTATTTTAGGGAAGTTTTCAACTATTATCTCCTCAAGTATTCTCTCATGGTCTTTTTTTTTGTCTTCTTCTTCTGGGACTCCTATGATTCGAATGTTGGAGCGTTTAACATTGTCCCAGAGGTCTCTAATATTGTCCTCATTTCTTTTAATTTGTTTTTCTTTTTTCCTCTGTTTCATTTATTTCTACAATTCTATCTTCTAGTTCGCTTATCCTGTCTTCTGCCTCTGTTATTCTACTGTTTGTTCCCTCCAGAGTGTTTCTGATCTCATCTATTGTATTATTCATTGTATATTGACTCTTTTTTATTTCTTCTAAGTCCTTATTAAATCTTTCTTCCATCTTCTCAATCCTTTTCTCCAGGTTATTTATCTGTAACTCCATTTTGCTTTCAAGATTTTGAATCATTTTCACCAACTAAATTTGAAATTCTTTATCAGGTAATTTCCCTATATCATCTTCTTTTGTTTGTGTTGGTGGGCAATTATCTTGTTCCTTTACTTGCTTGGTATTTCTCTGCCTCTTCATCTTGCTTATATTGCTTTGCTTGGGGTGGCCTTTCCCTCTTCTTGCAGTTTGTGGAGTTCTCTTTATTATGTAGTTTCTTCGCTGTGTGTGGGGTTGAACGGGTGACTTGTCCGGGTTCCCTGGTTAGGGAAGCATGTGTCAGTGTTCTGGTGGGTGGAGCTGGATTTCTTCTCTCTCCTTTAGAAGACAATGGGCTGCTTTTCTGGGAGCCTGATGTCCTCTGCCAGTATTCAGAAGTTGTTTTGTGGACTTTACTCCACGTTCAAATGTTCTTTTGATGAATTTGTTGGGGAGAGAGTGGTCTCGCCGTCTTATCCCTCCGCCATCTTGTTCCTTCCTCCCCAGAACACTGGATTCTTATATTCCACTTGGTCGTGGAGTATCTCTTCCCAGCTGCTCCAGCAAGGTGCAGCCACTGTACCTTACCTTGGACGAGGGGTATCTCCTCAAGGCTGCCCCTCCTGCTTTGAATGTGGATCAGCTCCTCTCGGCCCTCTGGTGCCCAAGCAGCCACCGCCTCCTGGACGTGGTACAGCTCCTCTCGGCCACTGCCCTAACCCTGGGCGCGGGGCAGCTCCTCTCAGCCACGATTCTGCAAGTGGTCGGTTGTGCTGGAACCAGGCATCTCTCGCTTCTGCGCTGCGAGAGCCGGGCGTCTCTCGCGTCTGCGCCGCCGGAGCCGCTGATCAGGTTATTTTTAAATTAATTTTTAATTAGACTATAGTTGATTTACAATATAGTGTTAGATTCTGTTGTATAGCAAAGTGAGTCAGCTATAAATAAATATATATATATATATGTATAAAACCACTCTTTTTAAGATTCTATTTCCATACAAGTCATTATAGAATACTGAATAGAGTTTCTTGTGCTATACATTGGGTACTTAATAGTTATCTATTTTATATACAGTAGTGTGTATATATCAATCCCAATCTCCAAATTTATCCCTCTTCCCCTTTCCCCTTTTGTATGCGTACGTTTATTTACTCCATTTGTGATTCAGCTTCTGTTTTATTATTTTTTATGACTTTTTTTACAATTTTTTATAGTACACATATAAGTCATATCATATGATATTTATCATTCTCTTTCTGACTTACTTAACTCAGTATGACAATCTCTAGGGCCATCCATGTCTCTGCAGATGCCATTATTTTATTCTCTCTTTTACAGCTGAATAATATTACATTGTATATATGTACCATATCTTCTTTATCCATTCTTCCATTGATGGACATTTAGGTTGCTTCCGTGTCCTGGCTATTGTAAACTACTGCAGTAAACATTTGGGTGCCTGTATCCTTTCTAATTATGGTTTTCTCTGGGTATATGCACAGGAGTGGGATTTCTAGGAAATATGGTACTTCTATTTTTAGTTTTTTAAGGAATCCTCATACTGTTCTCCATAGTGGCTATACCAATTTATATTCCTACTATCAGTATAGGAGAGTTCCTTTTATCAACAGTCTCTCCAACATTCATTGTAGATTTTTTGATGATAGCCATTCTAGCTAATGTAAGGTCATATCTCATTTTAGTTTTGATTTCGATTTTTCTAATCATTAATGATGTTGAACATATTTTCATGGACCTCTTGGCCATCTGAATGGCTTCCTTGGAGAAATGTCTAGGTAGATCTGACTATTTTTTGATTGAATATTTTTTTATATTGAGCTGCCTGCAGTATTTGTGTATTTTGGAAATTAATCCCTTGTTAGTCACTTCATTTGTAATTATTTTCTGCTACTTTATGTGTTTTCTTTTCATTTTGTTGATGGTTTCATCTGCTGTGCAAAAGTTTTTAAGTTTAATTTGGTCCAATTTATTTTTGTTTTTATTTTCATTACTCTCAGAGGTGGATAAAAAAGATCTTGCTGCAATTTATATCAAAGAGTGTTCTGTCTGTGGCTTCACAAGTGAACTATACCAAACATCTAGAGAAGAGTTAACACCTATCCTTCTCAAACTATTCCAAAAAACTGGAGAGGAAGTAACACTTTCAAGCTCCTTCTATGAGGCCACCATTACCCTGATACAAAGCCAGACAAAGATATTGCCAAAATAAAAGAAAGCTATAGACCTGTCACTGATGAACATAGATGTAAAAGTCCTCAACAAAACACTAGCAAGCTGAATCCACCAACACATGATACACCATAATCAACTGGGATATATCCCAGGGATGCAAGGATTCATCAACATACATAAATCAATCAAGGTGATACACCATATTAACAAAATAAAGAATGAAAAACATAATAATCTCAATAGATGCAGAAAAACTGTTGGCAAAATTTAACCTCCATTTATGATAAAAACTGTCTAGATAGTAGGCACAAAGGGAACCTACCACAGCATAATAGAGGCCATATATGACAAATCCACAGTAACCATTCTCAGTGGTAGTAAAGTGAAAGCATTTCCATTTTCAAGAACGAGACAAGGATGTCCACTCTCTCCACTTTTATTTAATATAGTTTTGGTAAACCTAGCCATGGCAATCAGGAAAGAAAAGCAAATAAAATTGGAAAAGAAGACGTAAATCTGTCACTATTTACAGATGACATGATACTATACTCAGAAAATCTTAAAGATACTACCAGAGAGTGAAGTAAGCCAGAAAGAAAAACACCAATACAGTATACTAACGCATATATATGGAATTTAGAATTATGGAAATGATAACCCTGTATACGAGACAGCAAAGGAGACACAGGTGTATAGAACAGTCTTTGGGACTCTGTGGGAGAAGGAGAGGGTGGGATGATTTGGGAGAATGGCATTGAAACGTGTATATTATCATATATGAAATGAATCACCAGTCCAGGTTCGACGCATGATACAGGATGCTCAGGGCTGGTGCACGGGAATGACCCAGAGGGAGGATAAGGGGAGGAGGGAGGTGGGAGGGGGTTCAGGAAGGGGAACTCATGTACACCCGGGGCGGATTCATGTCAATGTATGGCAAAACCAACGAATATAATATTGTAAAATAATTAGCCCCCAATAAAAAAAAAGAAAGAAAAATATAAAAACTACCAGAGCTCATCAATGAATTCAGTAAAGTTGTAGGATAAAAAGTTAATATACAGAAATCTGTTGCATATCTATATATTAATCATGAAAGATTGGAAAGAGAAGTTTAACAATTCTATTTAACATTGCACCAAAAAGAATACTTGTGAATAAACCTAAGGAGGCAAAATATTTGTAATCAGAAACTATAAGATATTGATGAAAGAAATCAAAGATGATGCAGACAGAGAGATATACCATGTTCTTGGGTTAGAAGAACCTAAATTGTGAAAATGACTATACTACACAAAGTTATGTATAGATTCAGTGCAATTCCTAAAAAATTAACAATAACGTTCCACACATTTTAGAATAAAAACATTATCATTTGTATGGAGAACACAAAATACCCCAAATAGTCAAGGCAGTTTTTCAAAAGAAAGACAGAGCTAGAGGAATCAGGTTTCCTGACTTGAGAAAATACTACAAAGCTACAGTCATCAAGACATTATGGTACTGGCTCAAAAACAGAAATATAAATCATGGAACAAGATAAAAGTAATAGAGATAATCCCAAAAAACTGTGGTCACCTAATCTCTGACAAAAGAGACCAAAATATACAATGGAAAAAAAAAGTCACTTCAAGAAGTGACGTTGAGAAAACCAGATCTCTACATGTATAAGAATTTAATTAGAACATTCTCTAACACTACACACAAAAATATACTCAGAGTGGGTTAGAGATCTAAATGCAAGATTGAATAACAAAAATCAAGTTGTTTTTTTAATTGATATTGATATGTATGAACTGCTTGTATATTTTTAATATTAATATCTTAGAGTTCATATCCATAACACATCCAATTCAGTTGTGGATGTATCTGGTGGAAAAGTGAAGTCCTACGCCGAAGAATTGATGCTTTTGAACTGTGGTGCTGGAGAAGACTCTTGAGAGTCCCTTGGGCTGCAAGGAGATCCATCCAGTCCATTCTAAAGGAGATCAATCCTGGGTGTTCATTGGAAGGACTGATGCTAAAGCTGAAGTTCCAATACTTTGGCCACCTCATGCGATGAGCTGACTCACTGGAAAAGACTCTGATGATGGGAAGGATTGGGGGCGGGAGGAGAAGGGGACGACAGAGAATGAGATGGCTTGATGGCATCACTGACTCGATGGACATGAGTTTGAGTGAACTCCAGGAGTTGGTGATGGACAGGGAGGCCTGGTGTGCTGTGATTCATTGGATCACAGAGTCAGACTCAACTGAGCGACTGAACTGAACTGAACTTATGCTGTAATGAACTACGTTGTGTAGAAGCCTGGGATGTTAGGTCCATGAAATCAAGGTAAACTGGAAGTGATCAAACAGAGGATGGCAGAGTGAACATAGACATTTTAGGAATCAGTGAAATAAAATGGACGGGAATCAGTTGAATTCATTCATTCAGTCGTGTCCGAATCTTTGGGACACCATGGACTGCAGCATGCCAGGCCTCCCTGTACATCACCAACTCCTGGAGTTTACTCAAACTCATGTCCATTGAGCCAGTGATGCCGTCCAACCATCTCATCCTCTGTCGTTCCCTTATCCTCCTGCCTTCAAACTTTCCCAGCATCAGGGTCTTTTCAATAAGTTAGTTCTTCACATCAGGTGGCCAAAGTATTGGAGTTTCAGCTTCAGCATCAGTCCTTGCAATGAAGATTCAGACCTAATTTCCTTTAGGATGGAATAGTTGGATCTCCTTTCATCCAAGAGACTCTCAACACCACAGTTCAAAACCATCAGTTCTTCGGTACTCAGCTTTCTTTGTAGTCCAACTCTCACATCCATACATGACTACTGGAAAAACCATAGCCTTGACTAGACACATCATTGTTGGCAAAGTAACGTCTCTGCTTATTAATATGCTTTCTAAGTTGGTGATAACTTTCCTTCCAAGGAGTAAACATCTTTAATTTCATGAATGCAGTCACCATCTGCAGTGATTTTGGAGCCCCCCAAAAAAAGTCTGCCATTGTTTCCCCGTCTATTTGACATGAAGTGATGGGACTGGATGTTTAATGTTGAGCTTAGTTTTCTGAATGCTGAGCTTTAAGGCAACTCTTTTGCCCTCCTCTTTTACTTTCATCAAGAGGCTCTTTAGTTTTTCACTTTCTGCCATAAGGGTGGCGTCATCTGCATATCTGAGCTTATTGATATTTCTCCTGGCAATCTTCATTCCAGCTTGTCCTTCATCCAGCCCAGCATTCCTCATGATATACTCTGCATATAAGTTAAATAAGCAGGGTGACTATATACAGCCTTGATGTACTCCATTCCCTATTTGGAACAAGTCTACTTTTCCATGTCTAGTTCTAATTGTTGCTTCGTGACCTGGATACAGATTTCTCAAGAGGCAGGTCAGGTGGTCTGGTATTCTCATCACTTTCAGAATTTTCCACGGTCTGTGGTGATCCACACAGTCAAAGGATTTGGCATAGTTAATAAAGCAGAAGTTGATGTTTTTCTGGAACTCTCTTTCATTTTCTATAATCCTACAGAGGTTGGCAATTTGATATCTGGTTTCTCTGCCTTTTACAAAACCAGCTTGAACATCTGGAAGTTGATAGTTCATGTACTGTTGAGTCTGTCTTTTGATTTATGAGCATTATTTTATTAACATGTGTGATGAGTGCAATTGTGCTGTAGTTTGAGCATTCTTTGGCATTGCCTGTCTTTGGGATTGGAAAGAAAACTGACCATTTCCAGTCTTGTGGCTACTGCTGAGTTTTCCAAATTGCTGGCATATTGAGTGCAGCACTTTCACAGCATCATCTTTTAGAATTTCCAATAGCTCAACTGGAATTCCATCACCTCCACTAGCTTTGCTCATAGTGATGTTTCCTAAGGCCCACTTAATTTCGCATTCCAGGATGTCTGGCTGTAGGTGAGTGATCACACCATCGTGATTATCTGGGTCGTGAGGATCTTTTTTGTACAGTTCTTCTGAGTATTCTTGCCACCTCTTCTTAATATCTTCTTCTTCTGTTAGGTCCATACCATTTCTGTCCTTTATCGAGCCCATCTTTGCACAAAATTTTCTCTTGCTATCTCTAATTTTCTTGAAGAAATCTCTAGTTTTCCCATTATATTGTTTTCCTCTATTTCTTTGCACTGATCTCTTAAGATGGCTTTCTTATCTTTCCTTGCTATTCTTTGAAACTCTGCATTCAAATGGGTATATATGTTCCTTCCTTCTTTGCTTTTCGCTTCTCTTCTTTTCACAAATATTTGTATGGCCTCCTCAGACAGCCATTTTGCTTTTTTGTTATTATTATTATTTTTTTTAGTGATGATCTTGATCTCTGTCTCCTGCATAATGTCAAGAATCTCCATCGATAGTTCATCAGGCACTCTATCAGATCTAATCCCCTGAATCTATTTCTCAATTCCACTGTATAATTGTAAGGGATTTGATTTATGTCATACCTAAATGGTCTATTTTTTTCTCCACTTTCTTCAATTTCATTCTGAATTTGGCAATAAGGAGTTCATGATCTGAGCCACAGTCAGCTCCCAGTCTTGTGTTTGCTGACTGTATAGAGCTTCTCCATCTTTGACTGCAAAGAATATAATCAATCTGATTTTGATGTTTTTCATCTGGTGGTGTCCATATGCAGAGTCTTCTCTTGTGTTGTTTGAAGAGAGTTCTATCTATGACCAGTGACTTTGCCCGGCTTCATCCTGTACTCCAAGGCCAAATTTGCCTGTTACTCTGGGTGTTTCTTGACTTCCTACTTTTGCATTCCAGTCTCCTATAATGAAAGGACATCTTTTTTGGGTGGTAGTTCTAGGTCTTGTAGGGCTTCATAGAGTCATACAACTTCAGCTTCTTCAGTATTACTGCTTGAAGACATAGACTTGGATTACCATGATAATGAAGAGTTTGTCTTGGAAATGAGCAGAGATCATTCTGTGGTTTTTGAGATTGCATCCAAGTACTGCATTTCGGACTCTTTTGTTGAATCTGATGGCTACTCCATTTCTTCTAAGGGATTCTTGCCCACAGTAGTAGATAAAATGGTCATCTGAGTTAAATTCTCCCATTCCAGTCCATTTTAGTTTGCTGATCCTTAAAATGTTAACGTTCACTCTTGCCATCTCCTGTTTGACCACTTCCAATTTGCCTTGATTCATGGACCTAACATTACAGGTTCCTATGCAATATTGCTCTTTACAGAATTGGACTTTTTTTTTTTTTTCTATCACTAGTGACATCCACACTGGGTTTTGTTTTTGCTTTGGCTCTGTCTCTTCATTCTTTCTGGAGTTATTTCTCCACTGATCTCCAGTAAAATATTGGTCACCTACCAACCTGGGGAGTTCATCTTTCAGTGTCATATCTTTTTGCCTTTTCATACTGTTTATAGGGTTCTCAAGGCAAGAATACTGAAGTGGTTTGCCATTCCGTTCTCCAGTGAACTACATTTTGTCAGAATTCTCCGCCATGACCCATCAGTCTTGGGTGGCCCTACACGATATGGCTCATATTTTCACTGAGTTAGACAAGGCTGTGGTCCATGTGACCAGATTGATTAGTTTTCTGTGATTGTGGATGGGGGAATTTAATTCAGACGTCCTTTTTATCTTCTACTGTGGGCAAGAATCCCTTAGAAGAAATGGAGTAGTCCTCATAGTGAACAAAAGAATCCAAAATGCAGTACTTGGTTGCAATCTTTTAAATGACAAAATAATCTCTGTTCTTTTTCAAGACAAACCATTCAATATCATAGTAATCCAAGTCTATGCCTCAACCACTAATGCTTACCAAGCTGAAGTTGGACAGTTCTATGAAGACTTACAGGACCTTATAGAATTAACATCAAAAAGTGATGTCCTTTTTATCATGTTGTTGTTCAACCAGTCATGTCCAACTCTTTGTGACCTTATCAACTGCAGCATGCCAGGGCTCCCTATCCCTCACCATCTTCCAAAGTTTGCCGAAGTTCATGTCCATTACATCAGTAATGCCATCCAGCCATCTTATCCTCTGACACCCTCTTATCCTTCTGCCTTCAATCTTTCCCAGCATCAGGGAATTTTCCAATGAGTAAGCTGTTCACAACAAATGACCAAAATTGTGGAGTTTCAACTTCAGCATCAGTCTTCCAAAGAGTTTTCAGGGTTGATTTCCCTTAAGATTGACTGGTTTGATCTACTTGTTGTCCAAGTCACTCTCAGAAGTCTTCTCCAGCACCATGTTCTAAGGCATCAGTTCTTCAGCACTATGCCTTCTTTACAGTCCTGCTCTCACAACTGTACGTGACCATAAGAAAGAACATAGGCTCATCATAGGGGACTGGAAAGCAAACGTAGGGAGTCAAGAGATACCTGGAGTAGCAGGCAAGTTTGGCATTGAAATACAAAATGAAACAGTGCAAAGGCTAACAGAGTTTTGCCAAGAGAATACACTGATCATAGCAAACACTCTCTTCCAGCAACACGAAAGACGACTCTACACAAGGACATCAACAAATGGTCAACACCAAAATCAGATTGATTATATTCTTTGCAGCCTAAGATAGAGAACCTCTATACAGTCAGCAAAATGATATTGGGAATGGACTTTGGCTCAGATTATGAACATCTTATTACAAAATTCTGACTTAAATTGAAGAAAATAAGGAAAACCACTAGGTCATTCAGTTATGACCTAAATAAAATCCCTTGTGATTATACAATGATAGTGAAAAATAGATTCAAAAGATTATATCTGATAGACAGAGTGCCTAAAGGACTATGGACAGAGGTTCATAACATTGCACAAGAGGCAGTGATCAAAATCATCCCAAAGAAAAAGAAATGCAAAACAGGCAAAATATTCATCTAAGAAGAGAAATAGCTTACACATAGTTGAGAAAAGTAAAGAAGTGAAAGACAAAGGAGCAAAGGAAAGCTATACCCATTTGAACGCAAAGAGTTCCAAAGAATAGCAAGGAGAGATAAGAAAGCTTTCCTCAACAATGAATGAAAAAAAAAAAATTAGAGGAAAACAATAGAATGGGAAAGACTAGAGATCTCTTCAAGAAAATGAGAGATGCCAAGGGAACATTTCATGCAAAGATGGGCACAATAAAGGATGAAATGGTATGGACCTAACAGAAGCAGAGGATATTAAGAAGAGGTGACAGGAATACACAGATGAACTATACAAAACAAGATCTTAATGACCTAGATATCCCCGATGGTGTGATCACTCACCTAGAGCCAGACATCCTAGAATTCAAAGTCAAGTAGGCCTTAGGAAGCATCATGCAAACAAAGCTAGTGGAAGTGATGGAATTCCAGCTGATCTGTTTGAAATCCTAAAAGATGATGCTGTGAAAGTGCGGCACTCAATATGCAAGCAAATTTGGAAAACACACCTGTGGCTACATGACTGGAAATGGTCAGTTTTCATTTCAATCCCAAAGAAGGGCAAAGTCAACGAATGTTCAAACTATTGCACAATTGCCCTCATCTCAAATACTAGCAAGGTGTGCTCAAAATCCTTCAAATGAGGCTTCAACAGCATGTGAACTGAAAACTTCCAGATGTTTTAATCAGGAGATGCAGATGTTTAATAGTTTAAACATAAACTTATTTTTTTCCTGTTATTGAATTAAAACTGACAGGTGACAGTTTTAATTGAATTAAAACTTGCCTGTTAACAGTGGCAAAATCTTCTCCAATCCATCTACTTCAGTTCAGTTCAGTTCAGTCGCTCAGCCGTGTCCGACTCTCCACGACCCAATGAATCACAGAACGCCAGGCCTCCCTGTCCATCACCAACTCCCGGAGTTCACTCAAACTCATGCCCACAGAGTCAGTGATGCCATCCAGCCATCTGATTCTCTGTCGTCCCCTTCTCCTCCCACCCCCAATCCTTCCTAGCGTCAGACTCTTTACCAGTGAGTCAACTCGTCGCATGAGGTGGCCAAAGTATTGCAGTTTCAGCTTTAGCATCAATTCTTCCAATGAACACCCAGGATTGATCTCCTTTAGAATGGACTGGTTGGATCTCCTTGAAGTCCAGGGGCCTCTCAAGAGTCTTCTTCAGCACCACAGTTCAAAAGCATCAATTCTTCGGCTATCAGCTTTCTCCACAGTCCAACTCTCACATCCATACATGACCACGGGAAAAACCATAGCCTTGACTACACGGACCTTTGTTGGAAAAGTAATGTCTCTGCTTTTTAATATACTATCAAGGTTGGTCATAACTTTCCTTCCAAGGAGTAAGCGTCTTTTAATTTCATGGCTGCAATCAGCATCCGCAGTGATTTTGGAGCCCCAGAAAAATAAAGTCTGACACTGTTTCCACTGTTTTCCCATCTATTTCCCATGAAGTGATGGGACCAGATGCCATGATCTTTGTTTCCTGAGTGTTGAGCTTCAAGCCAACCTTTTCATTCTCCTCTTTCACTTTCATCAAGTTCAGTATTTATTTATTTTATTTTTTTAAATTTCAATTGGATGTTAATTACTTTACAATATTGTATTGGTTTTGCCATACATTGACATGAATCCGTCCCAGGTGTACACGTGTTCTCCAACTTGAACCTCTCTCCCACCTCCCTCCCCATCCCATCCCTCTGGGTCATCCACTGCACCAGCCCCAAGCATCCTGTATCATGCATTGAACCTGGACTGGCGATTCATTTTAATATGATAAAATACATGTTTCAATGCCATTCTCCCAAATCATCCCACCCCCACCGTCTCTCACAGAGTCCAAAAGACTGTTCTATACACCTGTGTCTCTTTTGCTGTCTCGTATACAGGGTTATCATTACCTTCTTTCTAAATTCCATATATATGCGTTAGTATACTGTATTGGTGTTTTTCTTTCTGGCTTACTTCACTCTGTATAATAGGCTCCAGTTTCATCCACCTCATTAGAACTGATTCAAATGTATTCTTTTTAATGACTGAGTAATACTCCATTGTGTATATGTACCACTGCTTTCTTATCCATTCTTCTGCTGATGGACATCCAGGTTGCTTCCATGTCTTGGCTATTATAAACAGTGCTGTGATGATCATTGGGTTACACGTGTCTCTTTCAATTCTGGTTTCCTCAGTGTGTATGCCCAGAAGTGGAATTTCTGGGTCATATGGCAGTTCTATTTCCAGTTTTTTAAGGAATCTCCACACTGTTCTCCATAGTGGCTGTACTAGTTTGCATTCCCACGAACGGCGTAAAAGGGTTCCCTTTTCTCCTTATCCTCTCCAGCATTTGTTGCTTGTAGACTTTTGGATAGCAGCCATTCTTACTGACGTGAGATGGCACCTCATTGTGGTTTTGATATGCATTTCTCTGATAATGAATGATGTTGAGCACATTTTCATGTGTTTGTTAGCCATCTGTATGTGTTCTTTGGAGAAATGTCTATTTAGTTCTTTGGCCCATTTTATGAGTGGGTTGTTTATTTTTACTTTTTGATGATGTCTATTCTGACCAGTGTGAGGTGATATCTCCTTGTAGTCTGATTTCTATTTCTCTGATGATGAATGATTTTGAGCATCTTTTCATGTGTTTCTTAGCCATCTATATGTCTTCTTTGGAGAAATGTCTGTTTAGGTCTTTTTCCCACTTTTTGATTGGGTTGTTTGTTTTTCTCGTGTTGAGTTTTATGAGCTGCTTGTATATTTTGGAAGTTATTACCTTGTTAGCTGTTTCACTTGCTATTATTTTCTTCCATGCTGAGGGTTATCTGTTTATATTGCTTATAGTTTCCTTTGCTGGGCAAAGGCTTTTGAGTTTAATCAGGTCCTACTTGTTTACTTTTGTTTTTATTTCCATTACTCTAGGAGATGGGTCATAGAGGATCTTGCTTTGATTTCTGTCATCAAGTGTTCTGCCTCTGTTTTCCTCTAAGAATTTTATAGTTTCTGGTCTTACATTTAGATCCTTAATCCATTTTGAGTTTCTCTTTGTGTATGGTATTCTGTTTCATTCTTTTACATTTAGTCGTCCAGTTTTCTCAACACCACTTATTGAAGAAGCTTTCTTTGCCCCATTGTATATTCCTTCTCCCTTTGTCAAAAATAGCATGCCCATAAGTGCATTTATTTCTGGTTTATTTCTGGGCTTTCTATTTTGTTCCATTTGTCTATATTTCTGTTTAGTGCCAGAGCCCTACTGTCTTGATGACTGTAGCTTTGTAGTATAATCTGAAGTCAAGAAGGTTGATTCCTTTACCTCCATTCTTCTTTCTCAGGTCTGCTTTGGCTGTAAGGGGTCTTTTGTGTTTCCACATGAATTGTAAAATTTTTTCTTCTTGTTCTGTGAAAAATGATATTGGTAATTTGATAGGCATCACATTGAATCTGTAGATTGCATTTGGTAGTATAGTGATTTTCACAATATTGATTCTTCCTACCAAGGCATCACCGACTCTGTGGACATGAGTTTGAGTGAACTCCGGGAGTTGGTGATGGACAGGGAGGCCTGGCGTGTTGTGATTCACGGGGTCGCGGACAGTTGGACACGACTGAGCGACTGAACTGAACTGAACCAAGGAATATTGAATATCTCTCCATCTGTTTATCTTGTCTTTTATTTCTCTCATCAGTGTTTCATAATTTTCTGTGTACAGTTCTTTTGTCTCCTGAGGTAAGTTTATTCCTAGATATTTAATTATTTTTTTTGTAATGGTGAATGCAATTGATTCCTTAATTGCTATTTCTCATTCTTCATTGGTAGTAGAATGAAATGAGAGTGATTTCTGTGTATTGATTTTGTGTCCTGCAACTTTGAAAAATTCACTGATTAGCTCTAGTAATTTCCTGATACTATCTTTATTGTTTCCTATGTACAGTATCATGTCATCTGTAAACAGTGAGAGCTTTTCTTCATTTCCAATCTGGATTCCTTTCATTTCTTTTTCTTCTTTCATTGCTCTGGCTAGGATTTCCAGTACTATGTTGAATAGTTTAGAAAGTGGACACCCTTGTCTTGTTCCTGATCTTAGTGGGAATGCTTTCAGTTTTTCACCATTGAGAATAAGGTTTACTGTCGGCTTATCATATACGGACTTTACTATGTTGATATAGGTTCCTTCTATGCCCATTGTTTTTTGGAAGAGTTTTAATCATTATTGGAGCTGAATTTTGTCAAAGGCTTTTTCTGCATCTATTGAGATGATCATATGGGTTTTATCTTTCAATTTTTTAATATGGTGTATCACATTGATTGATCTGTGTATATTGAAGAATACTTGCATCCCTGGAATAAACACAACTTGATCTCCCTGGAATAAACACAACTTGATCTCCCTGGAATAAACACAACTTGATCATGGTATATGAGCTTTTGGAGGTCTTGCTGAATTCTGTTTGCTAAAATTTTGTTGAGTATTTTTGCATCTATGTTCATCAGTGGTATTGGCCTGTATTTTTTTTTTGTGTGTGTGTCTTTTCTTTGTCTGGTTTTGGTATCAAGGTAATGTTGGCCTCATAGAATGAGTTTGGAAGTGTTCCTTACTCTGAAGTTTTTGGAAAGAGTTTTAAAAGCATATGTATTAGCTCTTCTCTAAATGTTTGATAGAATTCTCCTGTGAAGCCATCTGGTCCTGGGGCTTTTGTTTTTTGGGAGATTTTTGATCACAGCTTCAGTGCTTCTAATTGGGTTGTTCATATTTTTTATTACTTCCTGGTTCAGTCTTGGAAGATGGCACTTTTCTATGAATCTGTCCATTTCTTCCAGGTTATTCATTTTATTGCCATATAGTTGTTCAAAATAGTCCTTTATAATCATTTGTATTTCTGCATTTTCTGTTGTAACATCTCCTTTTTCATTTCTAATTTTCCTGACTTGATTCTTCTCTCTTTTTTCCTTGATGAGTCTGGCAAAATCTTGTCAATTTTGTTTATCTTCTCAAAGAACCAACTTTTAGTTTTATTAATCTTTACAATTGTTTCTTTAATTTCTTTTTCGTTAATTTCTATTTGATCTTTATGATTGATTTTCTTCTACTAATTTTTGGGTTTTTCTGTTCTTTTTTCAGTTGTTTAAGATGTAAAGTTAGGTTGTCTGCTTGATGTTTTTCTTGTTTCTTGAGGTAGGATTGTATCGCTATAAACTTCCCTCTTAGGACTGATTTTGTTGCATCCCATAGGTTTTGAGTTGTGTTTTCATTGTCATTTGTTTCTAGAAATTTTCTGATTTCCCTTTTGATTTCTTCAGTAGCCTGTTGGTTATTTAGAAAGGTGTTGTTTAATCTCCACGTATTTGTTTTTCTCACAGTATTTTTTTCTTGTGATTGATATCTAGTTTCATAGCATTGTGGTCGAAGAAGATACTTGATACTATTTAATTTTTTTTAAAGTTACTGAGGTTTGATTTGTGACCCAAGATGTGATCCATCCCGCAGAATGTTTCATGTGCACTTGAAAAGAAGTTGTACTTTTCTGCATTTAGATGGAATATCCGGAAGATATCAATGAAATCCATCTCATCTAATGTATCATTTAAGACTTCTGTTATTGTCCATTGGTGTAAATGGGGTGTTAAAGTCTCCTACTATGATTCTGTTACTGTCAATTTCTTCTCTTAGGTCTGTTAGTGTTTGTCTTATGTATTGAGGTGCTCCTATGTTGGGTGCATAGATATTTACAATTGTCTTCCTCTTGTATTGAACCCTTGATCATTATGTAGTGACCTCCCTTTTCTCTTATAATCTTTATTTTCAGGTCTATTTTGTCTGATATGAGGATTGCTATCCCAGCTTTCTTTACCTTCACAATTGCATGGAATATATTTTTAAAATCTCTTAATTTCAGTCTATGTTTGTCTTTAGTTCTGAAGTGGGTTTCTTGTAGACAGCATATATATGGGTCTTGTTTTGTATCCGTTCAACCAGTCCCTGTCTTTTGGTTGGAGCATTGAATCCATTTACATTTAAAGTAATTATTGATATATATGTTCCTATTGCCATTTCTTTAATTTTTTTTTTTTTAATTTGCAATACTGTATTGGTTTTGCCATACAATGAAAAGAATCCACTATGGGTGTACATGTCTTCCCCATCCTGAAACCCCCTCCCACCTCCCTCCCCATCCCACCCTCTGGGTCATCCAGTGCACCAGCCCCAAGCATCCTGTATCATGCAACGAACCTCGACTGGTGATTCGTTTTACATATGATAATATACATGTTACAATGTCAATCTCTCAAAACATCCGACTCTTGCCCTCTCCCACAGAGTCCAAAAGACTGTTCTATACTTCTGCCTCTCTTTTGCTGTCTCTTATACAGAGTTATCATTATCATCTTTCTAAATTCCATATCTATGTGTTAGTATACGATATTGGTGATTTCTTTCTGGCTTACTTCACACTGTATAATAGTCTCCAGTTTCATCCACCTCATTAAAACTTCTTTTTAATGGCTGAGTAATACTCCATTGTGTATATGTACCACAGCTTTCTTATCCATTCATCTGCAGATGGATATCTAGGTTGCTTCCATGTCCTGGCTATTATAAACAGTGATGCAATGAACATTGGAGTACATGTGTGTCTTTCAATTCTTGTTTCCTCTGTGTGTGCGATTTCCCAGGAGTTCGATTGCTGGGTTGTATGGCAGTTCTATTTCCAGTTTTTTAAGGAATCTCCACACTGTTCTCCATAGTGGCTGTACTAATTTGTATTCCACCAACAGTGTAAGAGGGTTCCCTTTTCTCCACACCCTCTCCAGCATTTATTGCTTGTGCACTTTTGGATAGCAGCCATTCTGACGGGCGTAAAATGGTACCTCATTGTGGTTTGATTTGCATTTCTGATTATGAGTGATGTTGAGCATCTATTCATGTGTGTGTTAACCATCTGTATGTCTTCTTTGGAGAAATGTCTGTTTAGTTATTTGGCCCATTTTTTGATTGGGTCACTTATTTTTCTGGAAATGAGCTGTAAGTGTTGCTTGTATATTTTTGAGATTAATCCTTTGTCAGTTGCTTCATTTGCTATTGTTTTCTTCCCTTCTGAAGGCTCTCTTTTCACCTTGCTTATAGTTTCCGTTCCTGTGTAGAAGCTTTTAATTTTGATTAGATCCCATTTGTTTATTTTTGCTTTTATTTCAGATATTCTGGGAGGTGGGTCATGGAGGATCCTGCTGTGATTTATGTTGGACAGTGTTTAGCCTATGTTCTCCTCTAGGAGTTTTACAGTTTCTGGTCTTACATTTAGATCTTTAATCCATTTTGAGTTTATTTTTGTGTATGGTGTTAGGGAGTGTTCTAGTTTCATTCTTTTACATGTGGTTGACCATTTTCCAAAAGTCTGTTCTTTACATCTGTGTTTCCTTTGCTGTCTCACATATAGGGTCATTGTTGCCATCTTTTTAAATTCCATATATATGTGTTAATATACTGTATTGGTGTTTTTCTGACTTACTTCACTCTGTATAATAGGCTCCGGTTTCATCCACCTCATCAGAACTAACTCAAATGCATTCTTTTCAGTAGCTGAGTAATATCCCATTGTGTATATGTACCACAGCTTTCTTAACCATTCGTTTGCCAATGGACATCTAGGTTGCTTCCATGTCCTAGCTATTGTAAACAGTGCTGTGATAAGCATTGGAGTACACATGTCTCTTTCAATTCAGGTTTCCCTGGTGTGTATGCCCAGCAGTGGGTTTGCTGGGTCATACTGCCATTCTATTCCCAGTTTTTTAAGGAATCTCCACACTGTTCTCCATAGTGGCTGTACAAATGTAGTTTGCATTCCCACCAACAGTGTAAGAGGGTTCCCTTTTCTCTACACCCTCTCCAGCATTTATTGTTTGTAGACTTTCTGATAGCAGCCATTCTGTACACCATGAGATGGTACCTCATTGTGGTTTTGATTTGCATTTCTCTGATAATGAGTGATGTTGAGCATCTTTTCATGTGTTTGTTAGCCATGTTTGTTAGCCGTCTGTATGTCTTCTTTGGAGAAATGTCTGTTTAGTTCTTTGGCCCATTTTTTGATTGGGTCATTTGTTTTTCTGGAATTGAGCTGCATGAACTACTTGTACATTTTTGAGGTTAATTCTTTGTCAGTTGCTATTATTTTCTCCCATTCTGAAGGTTGTCTTTTCACCTTGCTTATAGTTTTCTTCATTGTGCAAAAACTTTTAATTTTAATTTGGTCCCATTTGTTTATTTTTGCTTTTATTTCGATTACTCTGAGTGGTGGGTCATAGAGGAGCCTGCTGTGATTTATGTCAGAGAGTGTTTTGCCTATGTTCTCCTCTAGGAGTTTTATAGTTTCTGGTCTTACATTTATATCTTTAATCCATTTTGAATTTATTTTTGTGTATGGTGTTAGGGAGTGTTCTAGTTTCATTCTTTTACAAGTGGTTGACCAGTTTTCCCAGCACCACTTGTTAAATATATTGTCTTTTCTCCATTGTATTCTTGCATCCTTTATCAAAGATAAGGTGTCCATAGGTGTGTGGATTTATCTCTGGGCTTTCTATTTTGTTTCATTGATCTATATTTCTGTCTTTGTGCCAGTACCATACTGTGTTGATGACTGTAGCTTTGCAGTGTAATTTTAAGTCAGGCAGGTTGATTCCTCCAGTTCCATTATTTTTAACATATTCCAATTCTGCTCTAGCCAGTTGTTTTAGAGACTAGGAGGTAGTGAGGCAAATTGAACCCCAGTCATTTGATAGTCTTTGTTTCTTTGACCTGTAATTTAACTCTTACGTTCCAGAATGGTGGGGCTAGCATACCCTACTCTAAGAAGCAAGTGTAAGATACAGCTATGATATTCTTAGAGGGAATATGGGTTTTGAGGCAGTTGGTTTCTGAAACCTCTAGTGAACTAAGAAAATAAGATAAACCAAATGCTCAGATCATGAAATACTGTTCTAACTTTAATTTATTTCCCTGAGATTTTTATTTGTCTTTTTATCTGAGTTTGAAATGATATGTGTGGCCTCTTATTTTGGTCATTTGCATACGCTTTTGGTGAATTTATTTTCTTTATTGTCTTTGGGTTTAAAAGTTTAAGATGCTTTGAACTTGATGTTTACCAATTTATATCATCTCATCAGCACTTTCCGAAGAGAAGAGAATATTTACATAATCTCTGGTAGTTGTTACAGGATGACATTTATATGGAGACTAAATGTATTTATAGGTGATTTTGGTGTAAGGAGTGATAAAACTGAAAATGAAGTAAGGCAAATTATCTTTCTTACTGTAACCTTATTTCTGTTGTTATTGTTGTTCAGTCAGTAAGTCATGTCTGACTCTTTGCGTCCCCATGGACTGCAGCATGCCAGGCTCCTCTTTCCTCCAATATTAGAGTGTGCTTAAATTCATGTCATTGAGTTGGTGATGCTATCGAACGATCTTATCCTCTGCTGCCCTATTCTTCTGCTTTCAATATTTTTAGCATAAGGGTCTTTTCTAGTGAGTTGGCTCTTCCTATAAGGTGGCCAAAGTATTGGAACTTCAGCTTCAGTATCAGTCCTTCCAATGAACAGTCAGGGTTGATTTTATTTAGGATTGACTGGTTTGGTCTCCTTGCAATCCAAAGGACTCTCAAGAGTTCTCCAGGACCACAATTTGAAAGCATCAAATCTTTGGTGTTCAGCCTTCTTTTAGGCACAAGTCTCACGTTTGTACATGACTGCTGGAAAAACCATAGCTTTGACTACACAGACCTTTGACAGAAACGTGAGTGAGTATGTTAGTCGCTCAGACATGTCCTCCAACTTTTTTGTGAATCAGTGGATTGGGGCACGCCAGGCTTCTCAGTCCATGGGATTTTCCCAAGCAACAATACTGGAGTGGGTTGCCATCCACTTCTCCAAGGGATCTTCCTGAGCCAGGGATTGAACCCAGGTCTCTTTCACTGCAGGCAGATTCTTTACCATCTGAGCCACTAGAGAAGTTTTTTATATTCTCTCTAGATTTGTCATAGTTTTCCTTCCAAAAAGCAAGTGTCATTACTACAATATAATATTTTCTCATTATAAGCTGTGAATGATCAAATGCTAATAGATTGAGTGATTAAATATGTATATACTTCCCTGTCTTACTTATTCATTTCTGAACTTCTGGACCATACATCTGTGTCTCAATGCATTATTTGATCTATATTTATAGTAACTAAAGTCTAAAATTGAGACTTGCTTCTATGTTTAATGCAGGCTGATATTAATATGAATTCTATTTGTTCCTAAATGCTGTAAGAGCACATTATACATATCATATTCAAAATAAAGTATGCTTTAATTTCACATTTAGTAATTACCATTTCATTTAAATTATTAACGCTATCTTCAGTTCATATCCAGTCATGAAATTAGGTAATACTCTATTGTGTAGCTAAGAAATTTGCTTTATACTGTCCTTCATTCCATTGGCCAAACTCTACTTAAGGACTCTGGTATCCACAATTGCTTCTTATGAACTACACACTATGGAACCCATTATTGTCCTATGAAGATGATTTTACACTTGTTGTTGGGCTTATGTTCCTAAGATGATTTTGAATAATCTCTTTTCAATCCTGAGAGCAGAAAATGGAATTTTCTATTAGTTCAAATGTACATAAATGCACATAATTATTAACATGTATGAGGTATTAGATCTGACAGATAAAGTGCCTGAAGAACTATGGCCGGAGGCTCATAACAGGCTCATTATACATGGAGGTGGTGATCAAAACCATCCCCAAGAACAAGAAATGCAAAAAGGCAAAATGGTGCTCTGAGGAAGCCTTACAAATAGCTGAGAAAAGAAGAGAAGCTAAAGGCAAAGGCGTAAAGGAAAGATATATTGATCTGAATGCAGAGTTACAAAGAATAGTAAGGAGAAATAGGAAACCTTTCCTAAGTGATCAGTGCAAAGAATTAGAGGAAAACATTAGAATGGGAAAGACTAGAGATCTCTTCAAGATAATTAGAGACACCAAGGGAACATTTCATGCAAAGATGGACTCGATAAAGGACAGAAATGGTATGGACCTAACAGCAGCAGAAGATATTAAGAAGAGGTGTCAAGAACACAGAGAACTATACAAAAAAGATCTTCATGACCCAGATAACCATGATGGTGTGATCATTCACCTAGAATCAGACATCCTGGAATGCAAAGTTAAGAGGGCTTTAGGAAGCATCACTACGAACAAAGTTAGTAGAAGTGACGGAATTCCAATTGAGCTATTTCAAATCCTAAAAGATGATCTGTGAAAATGTTGCACTCAGTATGGCAGCAAATTTGGAAAATTCATCAATGGTCATAGGACTGGAAATGGTCAGTTTTCCTTCCAATCCCAAAGAAGGGTAATATCAAAGAATGTTCAAACTACCCCACAATTGCACTCATCTTGAAAGGTTGTTGCTGAAGCATGGAAAGACACCAGGGTTCTTGGCCTCCGGAGGAGAAGAATTTAATCCAGGGCCAGAGATGAGGCTTGATTGTTCAGAGCTTTTGTGTAATAAAGTTTTATTAAAGTATAAAGGGGACAGAGTCTTCCCTGGTGGCTCAGAGGTTAAAGCGTCTGCCTCCAATGTGGGAGACCCGGATTCGATCCCTGGGTTGGGAAGATCCCCTGGAGAAGGAAACGGTAACCAACTCCAGTATTCTTGCCTGGAGAATCCCATGGACGGAGAAGCCTGGTAGGCTACAGTC
The DNA here is from genome assembly GCF_049115385.1 of Moschus berezovskii. Taxonomy (NCBI): domain Eukaryota; kingdom Metazoa; phylum Chordata; class Mammalia; order Artiodactyla; family Moschidae; genus Moschus; species Moschus berezovskii. The sequence goes on along the minus strand of NC_142488.1, from coordinate 83,158,357 downwards.
CAGGGGGTCGCAAAGAGTCAGACATGACTGAGAGACGGAACGGAACGGAATGGAACGGAACGAATCTTAAGGAATGTAGAGGGGGAATAAAAAGTTTGTCCTTTCTTCCTCCTTGAGAATTCCAAACTCCTCTCTCCTTGGGGACCCCTAGACTTCTTATCAACCTGCCTAGGAAAACTCTCTCAATCTCTTACACTAGCAAAGTAATGCTCAAAATTCTCCTAGCTAGGCTTCAATACTACATGAACCTAGAATTTCCAGATGTACAAGCTGGATTTAGAAAAAGCAGAGGAACCAGAGATTAAATTTCCAACATCCATTAGATCATAGAAAAAGCAAGAGAATTCAAGAAAAACATCTATTTCTACTTCTTTGACTACAGTAAAGCTTTGACTGTGTGGATCACAACATACTGAAAATTCTTCTTGAGATGGGAATACCAGAACACTTTTCTTGCCTCCTGAGGAATCTGTATGCAGATCAAGAATCAACAGTTAGAATCAGACATGGAACTATGGACTGGTTCAAATATGGGAAAGGGGTATGTGTAAGCTATTTATTGTCACCTTGCTTATTTAACTTTTATGCAATGTCTTCATGCAAAATGCTGGACTGGATGAAACACAAACTGGAATCAAGATTGCCAAGAGGAATATCAAAAACCTCAAATATGCCAATGACACCACCTTATGGCAGAAAGTGAAGAGGCACTAAAGAGCCTCTTGACGAAAGTGGAGGAGGAGAGTGAAAAAGCTGTTTTAAAATTCAAAATTAAAAAAATAAAGATCATAACATCCGGTCACATCATTTCATGACAAATAGACAGGGAAACTATGGAAACAGTGAGACTCTTTATTTTCCTGGGCTCCAAAATCACTGCAGATGATGACTGAAGCCAAGAAATTAAAATATGCTTGCTCCTTGGAAGAAGAGTTTTTACAAACCTAGACTGCATATTAAAAAGTAAATACAATCAACAGTGGGATACATGTGTCTTTCTCAACTTTGGTTTCCTCATAGTATAGGCCTAGGAGTGGGATTGGTGGGTCATATGGTAGTTTTATTCCTAGCTTTTTAAGGAATCTCTATACCATCTTCCATAGTGGCTGTATCAATTTACATTCCCACCAAGAGTGAAAGAGTGTTCCCTTTTCTCCATACCCTCTCCAAAATTTATCGTTTGTAGACATTCTGGTGTGAGGTGATATCTCAATGTAGTTTTGATTTGCATTTTTGTAATAATGATGGACATTGAACATATTTTCATGTGTTTGTTAGCCATCTGTATGTCTTTTTTGGAGAAATGTCTGTTTTGGTCTTTTCCCCACTTTTTGATTGGGTTGTTTGTTTTTCTGGTATTCCCATTGTTCATTGCAGCACAATTTTCAATAGCTAGAACATGGAAGCTACCTAGATATCTATCAACAGGTGAATGGATAAAGAAGTGTAGTACATATACATAATGGAATATTAGTCATAGAAAGGAATGCATTTGAGTCAGTTCTAATGAGGTGGGTGAAACTAGAGCCTATTATACAGAGTGAAGTAAGTCAGAAAGAGAAAGATAAATATTGTATTCTAACACATCTATGGAATCTAGAAAAATGGTACTGAAGAATTTATTTACCGGGCAACAGTGGAGAAACAGTCATAGAGAATAGACTTATAAACATGGGGAGAGGGGAGGAGATGTATGGAGAGAGTAACATGTAAAATTACATTCAGTTCAGTTCAGTTCAGTCTCTCAGTCGTGTCCGACACTTTGCGACCCCATGAATCACAGCATGCCAGGCCTGCCTGTCCATCACCAACTCCCAGAGTTCACCCAAACTCATGTCTACCAAGCTGGTGATGCTATCCAGCCATCTCATTCTCTGTCGTCCCCGTCTCCTCCTATCCCCAATCCCTCCCAGCATCAGAGTCTTTTCCAGTGAGTCAACTCATCGCATGAGGTGGCCAAAGTATTGGAGTTTCAGTTTTAGCATCAGTCCTTCCAATAAACACCCAGGATTGATCTGTAGAATGGACTGGTTGGATCTCCTTGCAGTCCAAGGGACTCTCAAGAGTCTTCTCCAGCACCACAGTTCAAAAGCGTCAATTCTTTGGCGATCAGCTTTCTTCACAGTCCAACTCTCACATCCATACATGACCACGGGAAAAACCATAGCCTTGACTAGACGGACCTTTGTTGGCAAAGTAATGTCTCTGCTTTTCAATATGCTGTTAGATAGACAATGGGAATTTGCTGTGTGATTCAGGAAACTCAAGCAGGGGCTCTGCATCAACCTAGAGTGGTGGGATGGGGAAGGAGATTGAAGGGAGATTCAAAAGGGAGGGGATATATGCATACCTGTAGCTGATTCACGTTGAAGTTTGACAGAAAACAGAAAAATTCTGTAAAGTTATTATCCTTCAACTAAAAAAAAAATTAAAAAGGAAAAATAAAAGCAGATACTTCACTTTGCATACAAATGTCCGTCTAGTCAATGTATGGTTTTTCCAGTAGTCATGTATGGATATGAGAGTTGCACCATAAAGTAAGCTGAATGCCAAAGAATTGATGCTTTTCAACTGTGGTGTTGGAGACAACTCTTAAGAGTCCCTTGGACTGCGAGGAGATCAAACCAGTCAATCCTAAAGGAAATCAGTCCTGAATATTCATTAGAAGGAAAGATGCTGAAGTAGAAGCTCCAATACTTTGGCTGTTTGACGCGAAGTTCTGACTAATTGGAAAAGACTCTGATGCTGGGAAAGATTGAAGGCAGGAATAGAAAGGGACGACAGAGGATGAGATGGTTGGATGTCATCACCGACTTGATGGACATGAGTTTGAGCAAGCTCTGGGAGTTGGTGATGGACAAGGATGCCTGACATGCTGCAGTTCACGGGGTTGCAAAGAGTCGGACACGACTAAGTGATTGAATTAAACTGAACTGAATGTGTATAGGTATGTGTTATACACCAAAATGTTCGATTTCAGAATCTCAGTGAAATTTGTATTTAAAAATTAGGTTAGCAGGACATAACAATTGAATTTAATTTGCATTTCTATAAATATGAACATTTGAAAAATGATGACGTTTTGCATCTTTTAGTGTAGTTATCTTTAGTTTGGCCTCATAATAAAATAGAGTTTTACACATTAAGTTTCCTTTGAAATTTAGCTTCAGGTTTTTGATAATCCATTGTAAAGTGTATTGCTCTATTATCCTAATCAGTTATGAATTATTTTGAAATTTATTTGGGAATTCATAGTGAAATGTGTTATAGGTGTGAAATTATGATATTTACTATGCTTAGTGTTTCATAGATTCACATTAGGCAAATATTCCCATCAATTCAAGCCATATAGTAAAACTTAGGTTAGAAGAAGAAAGAAATTTGCATACTCTAATATACCTGGAGGCAGAATTGAGTTCTTTGTTTTAATTAAAGCAATGATTAATGCACAATAAAATTTTTATAGTGTGTGATTTGACTAGTTGGCTTAATTAGGTGAGAAATTATATGTTTTACTTACATACAGACTGGCTTTGCTTAAACAATATAATGCTCCATGTTTTCTAAAAGGTTTATTGTTTTTTCTTGAAGATTTTTGGATTGGCATAACATGAGACTGATTAATCTTGACAGAAGTGTATCTTTTTCCTCCTATTTTGTCTCTGAGTCCCCTAAGAGAGCAGTATTATATCCCATAGTTTAAGAAGCTCAGACTTTTGTGTCAGCCAGATATAAGTTTGAATTCCATTTCCTTCTTATTCGTTCTTTCAGTGAGTACATTTTGAGTTGGCATTGAATGGCCTCTCTATTCTGGAGAGTGAAGAGAAAGATAAACATATCTTTTGCCCTCATGGGATTTAAAATTTATTGAGATATACAACCAAGAAGTAAAAAAAAATTAGGAGTTATAGACTGTGTCCTTTAGAAGACAGCCTGAAGTGTCAATAGGTATACCATAATTTTGGGGGGAGAAATGTTCTCAGGATCAACACTTATGATGGGAAATAAGGCAGTGAGATTAGACAGAGATGAGATGAAGTGTTAACAAAGGCCTCAGTAGGTTCCTCCAAATATTCTAGGGCTGATATCACTTTCAAAGTTGTATTATCCTGAGTCAAGGGCCCTGGATCTTCCTTTACTTGCATTTACCAATCATTGGATGTGACCTACTTCAGAGGAGGGAGTATGGCATTAAATTAAGAGTTCTTTCTTTGTTGAATGGTAATTCTGGAAGAAAGACGCTGCTTAGAACCACCAGCTATCAATGTTCTAAAGCAGCTGGGGTAATGAGCACCTCATTTATGAAGGAGAGCTGGCAGGCAGTTCAGCACATCATCCGTAACATATTGTGATATATGTTTAGTCAAAGAGTCGGACACGACTGAGCGACTGAACTGAACTGAACTGATGTAAGTATACTATAAGTCCACATAGAATTATTAATCCTCCATTGAGAAGGGTCAGGGAATACTCAAAATAATTGCTTGTAAAATTAAACATGTAGGGTAGGAGTTTAGGGAATGGCTATCAGGAGCTATGAATTCATATGTTATTTCAAATGCTAATAGTCAAGGCAAAAGAAAGCACCGAGTATTGAGAAGACTAAAAAATGTGATTGAATTCAGTTAGGAGGAGGTGTGGGAAGTGAGTACCAAGAGATAAATGGGCTAACTCATGTCTTCTCTACCATGCAAAGAACTTATTCCTAAGTACCAGGTGACCTTGAGCGAATTACTTTGCCTTAAAACTCCTTACTTTTATGATCAATGTAATATGAAGAAAATGTTACCCACTCCCGAAGACTGAATGAGGTAACATAATGATTTCAGCATGGTGCCTGGCAAGTGCTAAGTACTCACTCTTCCATGTAGAAATATACAAGACAGGCTACAGACTTAAGGAAATAAATAATTCCTTCAGTTCAGTTCAGTCTCTCAGTCATGTCCCACACTTTGCAACCCCATGGATTGCAGCACACCAGGCTTCCCTGTCTTTCACCATCTCCCAGAACTTGCTCAAACTCATGTCCATTGAGTCGGTGATGCCATCCAACCGTCTCATCCTCTGTCGCCCCCTTCTCCTCCTGCTTTCAATCTTTCCCAGGAGCAGGGTCTTTTCAAATGACTCAGTTCTTTGCATCAGGTGGCCAAAGTATTGGAGCTTCAACTCCAGCATCAGTCCCTCCAATGAGTATTCACAACTGATTTCCTTTAGGATGGACGAGTTGAATTTCCTTACAGTCCAAGGGTATTCTCCAATACCACAGTTCAAAGACATCAGTTCTCCAAGGTTAAGTTTTCTTTATAGTCCAAATATCACATCCATACATGACTACTGGAAAGACCATAATTTTGACTAGACAGACGTTTGTAGGCAAAGTAATGTCTCTGTTCTTTTAATATACTGACTAGATTAGTCACAGCTTTACTTCCAAGGAGTAAGCCTCTTTTAATTTCATGACTGCAGTCACTGAATGGCTGCAGTGATTTTGGAGCCCCCAAAAAATGGTCTCTCACTGCTTCTATTGTTTCCCCAGCTATTTGCCATGAAGTGATGGGACCAGATGCCATGTCTTAGTTTTCTGAACATTGAGTTTTTAGTCAACTTTTCACTCTCCTCTTTCACTTTTATCAAGAGGCTCTTCAGTTCTTCATTTTCTGCCATAAGGGTGGTGTCATCTGCATATCTGAGGTTGCTCATATTTCTCCCGGCCGTCTTGATTCCAACTTGGCCTTCATCCAGCCCAGTATTTTTCATGATATACTCTGCATATAAGTTAAATAAGCAGGGTGACGATATACAGCCTTGATGTACTCTTGACCCAATTTGGAACCAGCCTCTTGTTCTATGTCCAATTCTAACTGTTGCTTCTTTACCTTGCATAAAGATTTCTCAGGAGGCAGGTCAGATGGTCTGGTATTCTCATCTCTTTAAGAATTTTCCACAGTTTGTTGTGATCCACACACTCAAAGGCTTTAGCATAGTCAAGAAAGCAGAAATAGATGTTTTTCTGGAACTCACTTGCTTTTTTGATGATCCAATGGATGTTGTCACTTTTGTCGCTGGTTCCTCTGACTTTTCTAAATCCAACTTGAACACCTGGAAGTTCACGATTCATGTACTGTTGAAGCCTGGCTTGAAGAATTTTGAACATTACTTTGCTAGTGTGTGAGATGAGTGCAATTGTGCTGTAGTTTGAACATTCTTTGGCATTTCCTTTCTTTGGGATCAGAATGAAAAGAAATATTTATTATATGATAAAATTTCCTTTAAGTAAAACGAAAAGCGATATGCCAGACTGCATGCAGAATAATCAGATTCTTACATCCACATACATATACACATACACATAGGTTGGAAAATACAGATTAATATTTGAATAATTATATTTCTGTATATGGAAATATGAGCGATGTTACTGTTTTTCATTATGCTTGCTTTTTTCTCAAATTTTCTAGACTGTATCTATGATAATTTATAATGAAAAGAAATATTATCTTTTAAAAATATCACTTTATTCGTCTAGAATATTGCTAAATTCATTTCTTATTCAACCTTGCAAGCTATTTATAAATGTCTGTGACAAAAGAGGAGAAAACTCTTCTGAATATCCTTGATAATATTTCCCACTTCCCCCTGTTTTCCAAGAAATTAAATAGTGCTTAAAGTGAACTATGACCTTTGTCAGTAAACAAGCTTTTACACTTAAAATATTATTCTTGGAAATATTCAAAAGTATTTCTGTAAATTTCCATCTGTATAGTAATTTCTTAATTGTCCACTATGTGACTATGGTACCTCTATATTTGAAGACTGAATCCTTTTATATGTGTAATAATGAAGTAGAAACTAGAAGCAAAAGGATGGGCTTCTTTCCATGAATAGATTAATTTTTTTGCATTATTCAGCCTGTAATGGTTAAAGTGGAGGTAAGATATAATTGAAATCTCCAAAATCAGAATGCCACATTGATGGCTACAATATGCAGTTTAAAATGAACTATATTTAAAAAAAAATGTCAGAAGAAGAGAAGCAATATATTGCAAGGTGATACACAATGAATACCATAAATTATATAAAGAAATGTATAAATTCATGGATATTTGATTTGTATAATTATTATTTGAAGATGTGTACATTTAGAGCACTTTCTTACCTTTTAACACAATAAGCTCCCTGTAATAATTTGAACTTCTGCCTTGTTTTTACATTTGTAAATCATTGTCTCATTTACCACTGAAAGTGAAAAGTGAAAGGGACGTCACTCAGTCGTGTCCGACTCTTGTGACCCCATGGACTGTAGCCTACCAGGCTTTTCTGTCCATGGGATTTTCCATGCAAGAATACTGGAGTGGGTTGCCATTTCCTTCTCCAGGAGATCTCCCGACACAGGGATTGAACCTAGATCTCCCACATTGTAGGTAGATGCTTTACCGTCTGAGCCACCAGGAAAGTCCTTCATTTACCACTATTGTGGTTTAAACTGTAGGCAAAAAGATATCTGTTTCAATAATATGTATATCCACTGAAGTGTCTACAATAGTGTTTACATATTGGAATATCAATTAATATATTAAACTGTATGGAATTTGTCCTTCTCTCCCAAAAGATAGCCATTGAACAGAATAATGTACTAACTGGACCATTGGTAGGACACACTTAAGATAAATTCAATAAATAAGAGATCAGTTCTGTTACATGAACTCTAGACTCCCCAATAGTAAGTGCAGAGCCACACATCAATCTTACACAAGAAAAGATAAAATTGCAAAAATCTAAGAGAACATATTACTCCTTCTGTAATAAGGAATTTACTGACCTATACCTGTAACTAAAAAGCCTCGTGATGAAAGTGAAAGAGGAGAGTGAAAAGGTTGGCTTGAAGCTCAACATTCAGAAAAGAAAGATCATGGCATCTGGTCCCATCACTTCATGGGAAATAGATGGGGAAACAGTGGAAGCAGTGTCAGACTATTTGGGGGGGGGGCTCCAAAATCACTGCAGATGCTGATTGCAGACATGAAATTAAAAGACGCTTACTCCTTGGAAGGAAAGTTATGACCAACCTAGACAGCATATTAAAAGCAGAGACATTACTTTGCCAACAAAGGTCTGTCTAGTCAAGGCTATGGTTTTTCCTGTGGTCATGTATGGATGTGAGAGTTGGACTGTGAAGAAAGCTGATCGCCAAAGAATTGACGCTTTTGAACTGTGGTGCTGAGAAGACTCTAGAGAGTCCCTTGGACTGCAAGGAGATCCAACCAGTCCATTCTAAAGGAGATCAATCCTGGGTGTTCATGGGAAGGACTGATGCTAAAACTGAAACTCCAACACTTTGGCCACCTCATGCGACGAGTTGACTCACTGGAAAAGACTCTGATGTTGGGAGGGATTGGGGGCGGGAGGAGACTGGGACGACAGAGAATGAGAAGGCTGACGACATCACCAGCTCAATGGACATGAGTTTGAGTAAACTCCAGGAGTTGGTGATGTACAGGGAGGTCTGGCATTCTGTGATTCATGGGGTCGTACAGAGTCGGACACGCCTGAGCGACTGAACTGACCTGAACTGATACCTGTAAAAACATGTAATCTCTGTTTGGTGAATGGAATTATGGGATTCTAACCGTAATATTTTAGGGATACTTATAATCACTGGAAAATAAAAGATATATGGATTTATAATGCAATGTTGATTTATTTTATACTATTTTAATGGAACTTCACAGGAACATACAGAGTTTCACAGGTGGTGCAGTGTTAAAGAATCTTCCTGCCAATGAAGAAGACATGAGACACAGATTCAAACCCTGGGTCAGGAAGATGCCATGGAATAGGAAATGGGATCGCACTCTAGTATTCTTGCCTGGAAAATTCCATGGATAAAGGAACCTAGGGAGCTACAGTCAGTGGGGTCACAAAGAGTCAGACAAGACTGAGAAACTGAGCACACACACAAACACACACTCACAGGAACATCCAGATCCTTGAGTACACTAAGAACAATAAAATAAATTGGCTTGAATATAAGTGTTTATGCAGATTTTCTTTTCTAGGTGTAGACACATTATGGACAACACATTATACTGGCTGCATTTCTATACACACAGTATTAAGCTTCAGAATTTCAGAAATGTATTAAAATTTAAAATACAGCATGAACAGTACTATGCACACTAGCCTCAGAGATCTAGTAAGCCTCTCTACACATAAGTTTATGGTCTGACCGGAAAGCTAGAGAACATTCAAAAAGATACATGCACCCATATAGTAGCATTGTTTACAATAGCCAAGACATGGAAGTAACGTAAATGTCTATCTTCTGTTGAGGAGATAAAGAAGATGTTGTGTATTTATGCAATGGAATGTTCAGTTCAGTTCAGTTCAGTTCAGTCGCTCAGTCGTGTCCGACTCTTTTGTGATCCCGTGAATCACAGCATGCCAGGCCTCCCTGTCCATCACCAACTCCCGGAGTTCACTCAAACTCGTGTCCATTGAGCTGGTGATGCCATCCTGCCATCTCATTCTCTGTTGTCACTGTCTCATCCCACCCCCAATCCCTCCTAGCATCAGACACTTTTCCAGTGAGTCAACTCATCGTATGAGGTGGCCAAAGTATTGGAGTTTCAGCTTTAGCATCAGTCCTTCCCATGAACACCCAGGATTGATCTCCGTTAGAATGGATTGGTTGGATCTCCTTGCAGTCCAAGGGACTCTCAAGAGTCTTCTCCAGCACCACAGTTCAAAAGCATCCATTCTTCGGTGATCAGCTTCCTTCAGAGTCCAACTCTCACATCCATACATGACCACGGGAAAAAAAATTGCCTTGACTAGACGGTCCTTGGTTGGCAAAGTAGTCTCTGCTTTGTAATATGCTATCTAGGTTGGTTATAACTTTCCTTCCAAGCAGTAAGTGTCTTTTAATTTCATGGCTGCAATCAGCATCTGCAGTGATTTTGGAGCCCCCAAAAATAAAGTCTGACACGGTTTCCACTGTTTTCCCATCTATTTCCCATGAAGTGATGGGACCAGATGCAATGATCTTCTTTTCTGAATGTTGAGCTTCAAGCCAACCTTTTCACTCTCCTCTTTCACTTTCATCAAGAGGCCTTTGAGTTCCTCTTCACTTTCTGCCATAAGGGTGGTGTCATCTGCATATCTGAGGTTACTGATATTTCTCCCAGCAATCTTGATTCCAGCTTGTGCTTCTTCCAGCCCAGCGTTCCTCATGATGTACTCTGCATATAAGTTAAATAAACAGGGTGACAATATGCAGCCTTGACGTACTCCTTTTCCTATTTGGAACCAGTCTGTTGTTCCATGTACAGTTCTAACTGTTGCTTCCTGACCTGCATACAGGTTTCTCAAGAGGCAGGTCAGGTGGTCTGGTATTCCCATCTCTTTCAGAATGTTCCACAGTTTATTGTGATCCACACAGTCAAAGGTTTTGGCATACTCCATGAAGCACAAATAGATGGTTTTCTGGAACTCTCTTGCTTTCTCCATGATCCAGTGGATGTTGGCAATTTGATCTCTGGTTCCTCTGCCTTTTCTAAAACCTGCTTGAACATCTGGGAACTCACGGTTCCCATGTTGCTGAGGCCTGGATTGGAGAATTTTGAGCAAGACTTTACTAGCGTGTGAGATGAGTGCAATTGTGCGATAGTTTGAGCATTCTTTGGCATTGCCTTTCTTTGGGATTGTAATGAAGACTGACCTTTTACAGTCCTGTGGCCACTGCTGAGTTTTCCAAATTTTCTGGCATCTTGAGTGCTGCACTTTCACAGCATCATCTTTCAGGGTTTGAAATAGCTCAACTGGAATTCCATCACCTCCACTAGCTTTGTTCGTGGTGTTGCTCTCTAAGGCCCACTTGACGTCACATTCCAAGATGTCTGGCTCCAGGTGAGTGATCACACCATCGTGATCATCTTCGTCGTGAAGATCTTTTTTGTACAGTTCTTCTGTGTATTCTTGCCACCTCTTCTTAATATCTTCTGCGTCTGTTAGGTCCATACCATTTCTGTCCTTTATCGAGCCCATCTTTGCATGAAATGTTCCGTTGATACCTCTAATTTTCTTGGAAAGATCTCTTGTTTTCCTATTCTGTTGTTTTCCCTATTCTGTTGTTTTCCTCTATTTCTTTGCATTGATAGCTGAGGAAGGCTTTCTTATGTCTCCTAGCTATTCTTTGGAACTCTGCATTCAGATGCTTATATCTTTCCTTTTCTCCTTTGCTTTTCACTTCTCTTCTTTTCACTTCTATTTGTAAGACCTCCTTAGACAGCCATTTTGCTTTTTTGCTTTTCTTTTCCATGGGATGTTACTCAGTCACAAAAAAAAGAATGAAATAATCCCATCTGCAACAACTTGGATAGACTCACAGATTATCATGCTAAGTGAAGTGAGTCAGAAAGAGAAAGACAAATCACATGATATCACTTATTTGTGGAAGCTTAAAAAGTGATACAAAGCAACTTACAGACAAAATATAAATAGATCCATAGACATTGAAAATAAATTTATGGTCACCAAAGGGTGACCAATAATGGAGAGGGATAAATTAAGATTTTGGGATTAATATAAACACACTACAGTGTTTAAACTATAATATCAATAGATAACCTACAAGGATCTAGTATATAACACAGTGAACTGTACTCAATATTTTGTAAAAATCTCTAAGGGATAAGAATCTGAAAAAAGTGGATATATATGTGTGTTTAACAGAATCACTTTGCTGTACACAATGAAACTAATGGAACATTGCGAAGCAACTATACTTTAAAAAAAAAAAGAAAAAAGCTAGAGAACAGAAAGAGCCTGGAACTAACCCTTTATTAGAGCAGATATGCAATAATGCAGAGGATACACCATACACCGACAGAGGTGAAAGGCGGGGAAAGGGAGATGTGATGAAAGTCTAAGAGCACTGCCTATAAAATCTAATTCTGAAGACATTTCTTTGGAAAAAAGCTTTACCTCAAAGAAGTCCCTTTTACTTTGATGCCAGTAGAGCTCTTTCTCCTTCACTCTAGTAGGAGAAAATAACCTGTCAGAAACCCTCAGACACTTACCTACTAGAATTTTTTTTTAGTACAATCTAGATAAAGACAAGAGATTATGAAAGGGAGACTATCTCCCTTCTTGTCATATGGTCCCAATGGTTTCGATAATATGATCCAGGTCTGTGAAGTCTAGATAAGGAGGATTTATCTGGATCTGAGGAAGAACAGTGTAACATCATCTAACAATGCTGATGATGACAACAAAGACATTTGCATGCTTTGCCATTTACAAGGCATTTTCATATGAATTGGCTGTTTTTATCCTAATAATATATCTAAAAGGCAATGAGGGCAGATAAACTAACTCCACTTTAGAGATAAGTAAACAGAGACTAAGAATGAGTCAATGTTTTCTGAAAGGTAAAAGCAGTGACATTACTTTGCCAACAAACGTCCATCTAGTCAAGGCTATGGTTTTTCCCGTGGTCATGTATGGATGTGAGAGTTGGACTGTGAAGAAAGCTGATCGCCGAAGAGTTGATGCTTTTGAACTGTGGTGTTGGAGAAGACTCTTGAGAGTCCCTTGGACTGCAAGGAGATCCTACCACTCCATTCTAAAAGAGATGAGTCCTGGATGTTCATTGGAAGCACTGATGTTGAAGCTGATACTCCAATACTTTGGTCACCTGATGCGAAGAGCGGACTCATTTGAAAAGACCCAGATGTTGGGAAAGATTGAGGGCAGAAGGAGAAGGGGACAACAGAGGATGAGATTGTTGGATGATATCACCGACTCAATGGACATGGGTTTGGGTGGACTCCGGGAGTTGGTGATGAATAGGGAGGCCTGGTGTGCGGCAGTTCATGGCATCGCAAAGAGTCGGATACTACTGAACTAATGAAATGAACTGAACTGACATAGTAGAATATCCTTGGCACATGACTTTTCTACTCTGAACTTCAGTTTCTCTGTTTCTAAAATGGAAAAAAAACCCAATAATTTATTCCACTGTTATAATGAGAATAAAAGAGACAAAATATGTGAAAGTGACTTTAAGCAGTAAACAAAAAGTTAGTTCTTTTTCCTTCCTTAGTGAGAGACGAGGCTAGAAAACTCAGATACACATAGACAATAGATTGAGCTCAGAGAATCATTCAAGTTTGGATGAGTTTATCAGATCCTAGAGATGAAGTTCAAAATTTAGAACTTCTGAGAGTGGGGTGCTAAGCAAGAAGAAATGCTATAAGCATAGTGCTAGGGGACAAGTGTTTTCAGGTCTGCCTTCTATAATATACCCTCTTTCATGTGTGGACAGGAAGAATTTTACAGCAGTATACTAAAAATGAGAGAGAAAATGAAAATACTGCAGATTCAGAAAGACCCTGATCCATGCAGGATAAATAATGCAAAGTCTTCTTGCACATTTGTATAGATTTAACACAAACAGTCAATGAATAAGTAGCCAACAATACGAGATACTGCAATTCCAGAGTGGGAAACAAACAATTATTTACTTGCTAATCTATGTTTGGTGCTCCTCTGCATGTGATAATATAAGTTAAACTTAATATAATACATCATTGCCTGTATGTCAAACGGTCATTTTAGAGTAAATTCCTGAAGGGAAAGGACCAAGTACAATGTAGTCATTTAAATGTGACAGCATACAAATAACTACTCATTAAGTATTCTGGTACATTTCTTTTGGGGGATAGCTGTACATGTTATAATCTGTATCATAGTACTATATTTGCCTATGAATTCCTTATACAAATATTTAATATTAGTTATTGGTTGCATGTCAGGTATGTTGAGGCTGTTTCCTGGAAAACTAATAGCTTTATTTTTTTGTTGTTATGCAGTACGTTTAAAACTGGAATTCATAGAGGAGATGAAAAGGCCAAGATTATCACAAAGTAAGAGGCAGAGTGTATAGAGAACTATTTTTACAAATTTACTTACAAAAAGCAAGCTTTGGTATCATATAGCATGATAACATGGTCCTAAAGAAAGCCTTCACCAGATTACCTATCTTTCAGTTCAGTTCACTCGCTCAGTCATGTCTGACACTTTGTGACCTCATGGACTGTAGCACACCAGTCCTCCCTGTCCATCATCAACTCCCGGAGTTTATTCAAACTCATGTCCATTGTGTCAGTGATGCCATCCAACCATCTCATTCTTTGTCATCCACTTCTCCTCCTGCCTTCAGGCTTTCCCAGCATCAGGGTCTTTACAAATGAGTCAGCTCTTCGCATCAGGTGTCCAAATTATTGGAGTTTAAGATTCAGCATCAGTCCTTCCAATGAATATTCAGGACTGATTTCCTTTAGGATGGACTGGTTGGAACTCCTTGCAGTCCAAGGGACTCTCAAGAGTCTTCTCCAACATCAGAGTTCAAAAGCATCAAATTTTCGGTGTTCAGCTTTATTTATAGTCCAACCCTCACATCTGTACATGACTACTGGAAAAACCATAGCCTTGACTAGATGGAACTTGGTTGGCAAATTAATGTCTTTGCTTTTTAATATGCTGTCTATGTTGGTCATAACCTTCCTTCCAAGGAGCAAACGTCTTTTAATTTCATGGCTGCAGTCAACATCTGCAGTCATATTGGAGCCTGGAGAAATAAAGTCAGCCACTGTTTCCACTGTTTCCCCATCTATTTGTCATGAAGTGATGGGACCAGATACCATGATCTTGGTTTTGTGAATGTTCCATTTTAAGCCAGATTTTTCACTCTCCTCTTTCAGCCTCATCAAGAGGCTCTTTCGTTATTCTTTTCTTTCTGCCATAAAGGTGGTATCATCTGCATATCTGAGGTTACTGCTATTTCTCTGCAATCATGATTTCAGCTTGCATTTTATTCAACCCAGCATTTTTCATGATGTACTCTGCATACAAGTTAAATAAGCAGGGTGACAATATACAGACTTGATGTACTCATTTTCCTGTATGGAACAGTCTGTTGTTGCATGTCTAGTTCTAACTGTTGCTTCCTGACCTGCATACAGATTTCTCAAGAGGCAGGTCAGATGGTCTGGTATTCACATCTCTAAGAATTTTCCACAGATTTTTGTGATCCACACAATCAAAGGCTTTGGAAAAGTCAATAAACAGAAATAAATGTTTTTCTGGAACTCTCTTGCTTTTTCGATGATCCAGCAGATGTTGAAAAAGAAATAGCTTTAGCAGACAAATATCACAAATCACATGCAGATTTAACAAAATAATTTATTTTTATACATATTATGTTAATTCAGTTCAGTTCAGTGCTCAGGCCTGTCCGATTCTCTGCGACCCCATGAATCACAGCACGCCAGGCCTCCCTGTCCATCACCAACTCCCAGAGTACACTCAAACTCATGTCCACAGAGTCGGTGATGCCATCCAGCCATCTCATTCTCGGTTGTCCCCTTCTCCTCCCGCTCCCAACCTTTCCCAGCATCAGAGTCTTTTCCAGTGAGTCAACTCGTCGCATGAGGTGGCCAAAGTATTGCAGCTTCAGCTTTAGCATCAGTCCTTCCAGTGAACACCCAGGATCGATCTCCGTTAGAATGGACTGGTTGGATCTCCTTGCGGTACAAGGGACTCTCAAGAGTCCTCTCCAACACCACAGTTCAAAAGCATCAATTCTTCGGCGATCAGCTTTCTTCACAGTCCAACTCTCACATCCATACATGACCACAGGAAAAACCATAGCCTTGACTAGACGGATCTTGGTTGGCAAAGTAATGTCTCTGCTTTTTAATATATTATCAAGGTTGGTCATAACTTTCCTTCCAAGGAGTAAGCATCTTTTAATTTCATGGCTGCAATCAGCATCTGCAGTGATTTTGGAGACCAAAAAATAAAGTCTGACACTGTTTCCACTGTTTTTCCATCTATTTGCCATGAAGTGATGGGACCAGATGCCATGATCTTTGTTTACTGAATTTTGAGCTTCAAGCCAACCTTTTCACTCTCCTCTTTCACTTTCATCAAGAGGCTTTTGAGTTCCTCTTCACTTTCTGCCATAAGGGTAGTGTCATCTGCATATCTGAGATTATTGATATTTCTCCCAGCAATCTTGATTCCAGCTTGTGCTTCTTCCAGCCCAGCGTTCCTCATGATGTACTCTGCATAGAAGTTAAATAAGCAGGGTGACAATATGAAGCCTTGACGCACTCCTTTTCCTATTTGGAACCAATCGGTTGTTCCATGTACAGTTCTGACTGTTGCTTCCTGACCTGCATACAGGTTTCTCAAGAGGCAGGTCAGGTGGTCTGGTATTCCAATCTCTTTCAGAATGTTCCACAGTTTATTGTGATTCACACAATAAAGGCTTTGGCATAGTCCATGAAGCACAAATAGATGGTTTTCTGGAACTCTCTTGCTTTCTCCATGATCCAGCGGATGTTGGCAATTTGATCTCTGGTGCCTCTGCCTTTTCTAAAACCTGCTTGATCATCTGGGAGTTCATGGTTCACATATTGCTGAAGCCTGGCTTGGAGAATTTTGAGCATGACTTTACTAGCGTGTGAGATGAGTGCAATTGTGCGGTAGTTTGAGCATTCTTTGGCATTGCCTTTCTTTGGGATTGTAATGAAGACTGACCTTTTCCAGTCCTGTGGCCACTGCTGAGTTTTCCAAATTTTCTGGCATCTTGAGTGCTGCACTTTCACAGCATCATCTTTCAGGATTTGAAATAGCTCAACTGGAATTCCATCACCTCCACTAGCTTTGTTCATAGTGATGCTTTCTAAGGCCCACTTGACTTCACATTCCAAGATGTCTGGCTCTAGGTCAGTGATAACAATTGTAATAATATTTTTTGTTTATTTGCTAAGTTGTGTCCAACTCTGTGTGGAAATTTTAGACTGTAGCCCACCAGGCTTCTCTGTCATAGAAGTTCACAAGCAAGAATACTGGAGTGGGTTGCCATTTCCTTCCCCAGGGTATCTTCCACACCCAGCGATGGAACCCACATATCCTGCATTGATACGAGGATTCTTTGCAATTGATCCATCTGGGAAACCCAATAGAAATAATAATAACATAGAGAATATCACAGAGAGCATAATCCAGTACATTTTGCTTTGATATTCACATTTCGAAATGCTGTTGCTTTCTACATGCTTTTAGCTTCCCACACCTTTATCAAAAAATAGCTTGCGATGCAGGCTTCAGTACAGCATAAAAATACGATTTATTGCTTATTAGGAGTGTAGGAGTCTATATGCCACGTATGTATGTGTTTTAGGAAAGAGTGCAGTTAAGAATAGAAGGGAAAGGATGACTAAAATTTCAGTATCAAATGGACACTAATTTAGAATTAGCATATTTGATATAGACATCATTTAAAAGGAAAGGATAAAGCCCAAGGTTTCATATGAGTTCTTTTTTTTTTTTTTCTTTTCACTTTGGTGTTTCCAATATGGATATTGTTGAGTTTGGGTTTAGTTTTAGCCAGTGGCCCTAAGTAATGTGTTAAGTTATGGGCCTTAGAAGAAAGAGGAGAAGTAATGACCAGGAATTTTTTTGTGCTTTGATATAAGTCGAGTTGGTGAAGGAATTTGGAAAATTTAGTAGTAGCGATAGTGAACATTTTTTTATCCTCTGATTATTGACAATAAGATCAAGATGTCTTATTATCAACAATGTGTATCTAAAATGACCCTTCTCATTTACTCTGATTACTAGTAAACTTGTACCAAGTGTTCAGCATTTTAGAAAATTCATAACTGTCAATGAAAACCAAATAAACTGCATATTGTAAACATTTCACATTGCTACATCATATTAATATTGAAATATTTTTTTGCTAAAATTCACATGCAATAGAAAGAATGGCTGTCTAATTCAAATATGAAGAGATGATTTCTATTTCTGCTTTATTGTAGGCTTTCTCTATAACCCAGTTTTTCTGGAAAATCCAAAGTTTTTCAATAAAAATGATAATCGAAAATGGTATTTATTTTTAAACTGTCATTATAAACCTAGAATAAAATTAATGAATTGTTAATTATTTTTACTATTTTTAAAAATTTTCTATAGCTTTTGAAAAGCTGAAGAAAACAAATAAAAATAATGTGAACATAAAGTTTAAGACAAAGTTAAACATAAAGATTTAAATATTTAAACCTCAATGTTTATATGCAAATTTTAGAGACCTAATACACATACTTATATATTCCAGTGAAGAATGAAATCTATTTTCTCTAAAAATGTTGTCTTCTTGGATCTGGCATACAACTTCAGAATGCACTTTTGTGGAATGATAAGGAAAAACTGCACATTTCCTATCTAATCATGGAAGCCAATCAACTCTAATGATTAAAACATTATAATTTAATAAAACATTATAATGATTAAAATATTAACTGAAATAATCAAAAGAGTTTTAAGAACGATTTTTGCATTTCATAAAAATATATACCTAGGATGCTACATTTAAAATACTTTGTTGACAGTTGCATACAGCCGTACTAATAAATATTTTAATCATCATATATATATTCCTTGCTGAGTAAATTACTTCCCAAAGCAGTATAATACTTTGAATTACCTCTTAAGACAATTTATGGCATTTAGACATAGTGATTAAAAATTAATAGCAAGGCAATACCTTTTTTTTTTACTGTTGTATAATGTACTAAATTATTTTGCATAAGGATTTGTTCATACTACTTATAATCAATCTGTGTGTGAATATCCATATTACACTGTATATATTTTAGTTGCAGTACCAGGGCTTATTTATTAACTGTAAGTTTGTACTTTTAAAGTACTTTCACCTATTTTATCCACCCTCCACTAATTGCCTCTAGCAACCACCAATCTGCTCTCAACATGTCTCTGTTTTTAAGTATTTTTCACATATAAATGAAATTATACAGTAGTTATAATTTTTTGTTTGACATCTCACTTAGCAAAATGAACTTAAGATCCATTTATGTTGTCACATTTGACAAGAATTCATAGTTTGTTCAACAATATGTGAACTGAGTACTTCGAGAGATACAAACTGGATTTCATTTTTTTTTCAATATATTTATTTTAATTGGAGGTTAATTACTTTACATTGTTGAATAGGTTTTGCAAACATTGACATGAATCCAACCCGGGTGTACATGTGTTCCCCATCTTGAGCCTCCCCTCCCACCACCCTCCCCATATCATCCCTTTGGGTCATCCCAGTGCACCAGCCCCGAGCATCCTGTATCATGCATCGAACCTAGACTGGCGATTCGCTTCAAAAATGATAATATACATGTTTAAATGCTATTCTCCCAAATCATACCACCCACGCCCTCTCCCACAGAGTCCAAAAAGCTGTTCTATATATCTGTGTCTCTTTTGTTATCTCGCATACAGTGTTATCATTACCATCTTTCTAAATTCCATATATGCGTTAGTATACTGTATTGGTGTTTTACTTTCTGGATTTCTTCACTCTATATAATAGGCTCCAGTTTCATCCTCCTCATTAGAACTGATTCAAATGTGTTCTTTTTAATTGCTGAGTAATAGTCCATTGTGTATATGTACCTCTTCTTTCTTATCCATTCATCTGCTGACATCTAGGTTGCTTCCATGTTCTGGCTATTATAAACAGTACTGCGATGAATATTGGAGTACATGTGTCTCTTTCAATTCTGGGTTCCTAGGTGTGTATGCCCAGGAGTGGGAATGCTGGATCCCATGGCAGTTCTATTTCGAGTTTTTTAAGGAATCTCCACACTGTTCTCCATAGTGGCTGTACTAGTTTGCATTTCCACCAACAGTGTAAGAGGGTTACCTCTTCTCCACACCCTCTCCCGCATTAATTGCTTGTAGACGTTTGGATAGCAGCCATTCTGGATGGCATGAGATGATACCTCATTGTAGTTTTGATTTCCATTTCTCTGATTGTGAGTGATGTTGGGCATCTTTTCATGTGTTTGTTAGCCATCTGTATGTCTTCTTTGGAAAAATGTCTGTTTAGTTCTTTGGCCCATTTTTTGATTGGGTCATTTATTTTTCTGGAATTGAGCTGCAGGAGTTGCTTGCATATTTTTGAGATTAATCCTTTGTCAGTTGTTTCATTTGCTATTATTTTCTATCATTCTGAAGGCTGTCTTTTCACCTTGCTTATAGTTTCCTTTCCTGTGCAGAAGATTTTAATTTTAATTAGGTCCCATTTGTTTATTTTTGCTTTCATTTCCAATATTCTGGGAGGTGGGTCTTGGAGGATCCTGCTGTGATTTATGTCAGAGAGGGTTTTGCCTATGTTCTCCTCTAGGACTTTTATAGTTTCTGGTCTTACATTTAGATCTTTAATCCATTTTGAGTTTATCTTTGTGTATGATGTTAGGGAGTGTTCTAGTTTCATTCTTTTATAAGTCGTTGACCATTTTTCCCAGCAGCACTTGTTAAAGAGATTGTCTTTTCTGCATTGAACATTCTTGCCTCCTTTGTCAGAGATAAGGTGTCCATAGGTGTGTGGATTTAACTCTGGGCTTTCTATTTTGTTCCATTGATCTATATTTTGCCTTTATGCCAGTAACATATTGTCTTGATGACTGCGGCTTTGTAGTAGAGCCTGAAGTCCGGCAAGTTGATTCCCCCAGTTCCATTCCTCTGTCTCAAGATTGCTTTCGCTATTCGAAGTTTTTTGTATTTCCATACAAATTGTGAAATTATTTTTCTATCTCTGTGAAAAATACAGTGGGCAGCTTTATAGGGATTGCATTGAATCTATAAATTACTTTGGGTAGTGCACTCATTTTTACAATATTTATTCTTCCAACCCACGAACACTACATATTTTTTCCATCTATTAGTGTCTTCTTTGATTTCTTTCCACAGTGTTTTTTGTTTTCTATATATAGGTATTTTTGTTTTTTCGGTAGATATATTCCTAAGTATTTTAATCTTTTCGTTGCAACGGGGAATTGAATTGTTTCCTTAGTTTCCATTTCTACTTTCCCATTATTAGTGTATAGGAATGAAAGAGATTTCTGTGTGTTGATTTTATATCCTGCAACCTTACTATATTCATTGATTAGCTCTAGTAATTTTCTGACAGAGTCTTTAGGGTTTTCTATGTAGAGGATCATGTCATCTGCAAACAGAGTTTTACTTCTTCTTTTCCAATTTTGATTCCTTTTATGTCTTTTTCTGCTCTGATTGCTGTAGCCAAAACTTCCAGAACTATGTTGAATAGTAGTGGTGAGAGTGGGCATTCTTGTCTTGTTCCCGACTTCAGGGGAAATGCTTTCAATTTTTCAACATTGAGTATAATGTTTGCTGTGGGTTTGTCATATATAGCTTTTATTATGTTGAGGAATGTTCCTTCTATTCTTACCTTCTGGATGTTTTTTATCATAAATGGATGCTGAATTTTGTCAAAGACTTTCTCTGCGTCTATTGAGATAATCATATGGTTTTATTTTTCATTTTGTTAATGTGGTGTATGACATTGATTGATTTGCAGATATTGAAGAATCCTTGCATTTCTGGGATAAAGCCCACTTTGTCATGATGTATGATCTTTTTAATCTGTTGTTGGATTCTGTTTGCTAGAATTTTGCTAAAGATTTTTGCATCTATGTTCATCAGTGATATTAGCCTGTAGTTCTCTTTTTTTGTGGCATCTTTGTCAGGTTTTGGTATTAGGGTGATGGTGGCCTCATAGAATGAGTTTGGAAGTTTACCTTCCTCTGAAATTCTCTGGAAGACTTTGAGTAGGCTAGGTGTTAGTTCTTCTCTAAATTTTTGGTAGAATTCAGCTGTGAAACCATCTGGACCTGGCCTTTTGTTTGCTGGAACATTTCTGATTACAGTTTCAATTTCCGTGCTTGTGATTGGTCTATTAAGATTTTCTATTTCTTCCTGGTTCAGTTTTGGAAAGTTGCACTTTTCTAAGAATTGGTCCATTTCTTCCAAGTTGTCCATTTTATTGGCATATAATTGCTGATAGTAGTCTCTTATGATGCTTTGTATTTCTCTGTTGTCTGTTGTGATTGCTCCATTTTCATTTCTAATTTTATTGATTTGGTTTTCTCCCTTTGTTTCTTGATGAGTCTGGCTAGTTGTTTGTGAATTTGATTTACCTCCTCAAAGAACCAGATTTTGGCTTTGTTGATTTTTGCTATGGTTTCTTTGCATTTATTTCTGCCCTAATTTCTGCCCTAATTTTTAAGATCTCTTTCTACTAATCCTTGGTTTCTTCATTTCTTCCTTTTTTAGTTACTTCATGTGTAGAGTTAGGTTTTCTAGTTGATTTTTCTCTTGTTTCTTGAGATATGCCTGTATTGCTATGAACCTTTCCCTTAGCACTGCTTTTCCAGTGTCCCACAGGTTTGGGTTGTTTTGCTTTCATTTTCATTATTTTCTATGCAGATTTGGTTTGTTTTTTTATTTCTTCTGTGATTTGTTGGTTATTCAGCAGCGTGTTGTTCAGGCTCCATATGTTGGAATTTTTAATAGCTTTTCTCCTGTAATTGAGATCTAGTCCTACTGCATTGTGGTCAGAAAAGATGCTTGGAAGGATTTCAATTTTTTTTGAATTTACCAAGGCTAGATTTATGGCCCAGGATGTGACCTATCCAGGAAAAGGTTCCGTGTGTGCTTGAGAAGAAGGTGAAATTTATTGTTTTGGGGTGAAATGTCCTATAGATGTCAATTAGGTGTAAATGCTCTAT
Source organism: Moschus berezovskii (assembly GCF_049115385.1). NCBI lineage: Eukaryota > Metazoa > Chordata > Mammalia > Artiodactyla > Moschidae > Moschus > Moschus berezovskii. The sequence continues at coordinate 83,135,681 of NC_142488.1, read as the reverse complement.
TGTATCAGTTAACTTTTGTGATTTCTTGTTAATTTTCTGTTTAGTTGATCTCTCCATAGGTGTGAATGGGGTATTAACGTCTCCCACTATTATTGTGTTATTGTTAATTTCCCCTTTCATACTTGTTAGCAATTGTCTTACATATTGCGGAGTTCCTATGTTGGGTGCATATATATTTATAATTGCTATATCTTCTTCTTGAATTGATCCTTTGATCATTATGTAGTGTCCTTCTTTGTCTCTTTTCACAGTCTTTGTTTTAAAGTCTATTTTATCTGATATGAGTATTGCTACTCCTGCTTTCTTTTGGTCTCTGTTTGCGTGGAATATCATTTTCCAGCCCTTCACTACAGTCTGTATGTGTCCCTTGTTTCGAGGTGGGTCTCTTGTAGACAACATATATAGGGCTCTTGTATTTGTATCCATTAAGCCACTCTTTGTCTTTTGGTTGGGGCAATCAACATATTTAAATTTAAGATAATTATTGATAAGTATGATCCTGTTGCCATTTTCTTTATTGTTTTGGGTTCGAGTTTATACACCCTTTCTGTGCTTCCTGATTAAATAAGATCCTTTAGCATTTGTTGGAGAGCTGGTTTGGTGGTGCTGTATCCTCTCAGCTTTTGCTTTTATGTAAAGCTTTTGCTTTCTCCTTCATATTTGAATGAGATTCTTACTGGGGACAGTAATCTGCGCTGTAGATTATTTTCTTTCATCACTTTAAATATGTCCTGCCATTCCCTTCTGGTCTGAAGAGTTTCTATTGGAAGATCACCTGTTATTTTTATTGGGATCCCCTTGTGTGTTATTTGTTGTTTTTCCCTTGCTGTTTTTAATATTTGTTCTTTGTGTTTTATCTTTGTTAATTGGATTAGTATGCGTCTTGGGGTATTTGCTTTGGGTTTGTCCTGTTTGGGACTCTCTGGGATTCTTGGACTTGGGTGATTATTTCCTTCCCCAATTTAGGGAAGTTTTCAACTACTATCTCCTCAAGTATTTTCTCATGGTCTTTCTTCATGTCTTCTTCTTCTGGGACTCCTGTGATTTAAATTTTGGAGCGTTTAACATTGTCCCAGAGGTCTCTGAGATTGTCTTCATTTCTTTTAATTTGTTATTTTTTTCCTCTCTGTTTCATTTATTTCTACCATTCTGTCTTCTAGCTCACTTATCCTATCTTCTGCCTCCATTATTCTACTGTCAGTCCCCTCCAGAGTGTTTTTGATCTCATCAAGGTCAGGAGGGGCGGCCGTGAGCAGATACCCCTAGTCCAAGGTAAGGAGCAGTCGCTGCACTTTGCTGGAGCAGGCGTGAAAAGACACCCAACGACCAAGGTGAGAGAATCCCAAGAAAGATGGTAGGTGATGCGACATGGCAGATGGCAGACACACTGAAACATAGAGAATACAAGCCAATCTGATCACACAGACCACAGCCTTGTCTAACTCAATGAAACAAAGCAATGCCGTGTGAGGCCACCCAAGACAGGAGGGTCATGTTGGAGGGTTCTGACAGAATATGGTTCACTGGGGAAGGGGATGGCAAACCACTTCAGTGTTCTTGTCTTGAGAACCGCATGAACAGTATTAAAGGGCAAAATATAGGGTAATGAATGAGGAACTCCCCAGATCGGTAGGGGTCCAATATGCTTCTGGAGATCAGGGGAGATATAAATCCAGAAAGAATAAAGGGATGCAGGCAAAGCAGAAAAACATAGCCAGTTGTGGATGTAACTGGTGATAGAAGCAAGGTCCGATGTTGTAAAGAGCAATATTGCATAGGAACCTGGGATGTTAGGTCCATGAATTAAGGCAAATTGGAAGTGGTTAAGCAGGAGATGGCAAGAGTGAACGTAGATATTCTAGGAATTAGTGAACTAAGATGGACCGGAATGGGTGAATTTAACTCAGACGAGCATTATATCTACTACTGTGGGCATGAATCCCTTAGAAGAAATGGAGTAGCCATCATGGTTAACAAAAGAGTCCAAAATGCATTACTTGGATGCAATCTCAAAAAAGACAGAATGATCTCTCTTCGTTTCCAAAGCAAACCATTCAATATTACAGCAATCCAAACCTATGCCCCAATAAGTAAAGCTGAAAGAGCCAAAGTTGAACGATTCTATGAAGACCTTCAAGATGTTTTAGAACTAACACCCAAAAAAGATTTCTTTTTCATTACAGGGGACTGGAATGCAAAAGTATGAAGTCAAGAAACACCTGGAATAACAGGCAAATTTGGCCTTGGATTACAGAAAAAAGCAGGGCAAAGTCTAGTAGAGTTTTACCAAGAGAACGCACTGGTCATAGCAAACACCCTCTTTCAACAACACAAGAGAAGACTCTACACATGGGCATCACCAGATGGTCAACACCAAAATCAGATTTATTATATATATATATATATATATATATTGATTATTTGCAGCCAAAGATGGAGAAGCTCTATACAGTTACAAAAACAAGACTGGGAGCTGACCTAGGCTCAGATCATGAACTCCTTATTGCCAAATTCAGACTTAAATGGAAGAAAGTAGGGAAAACCATTAGACCATTCAGATATGACTTAAATCAAATCACTTATGATTATCCAGTGGAAGTGAGAAATAGATTTCAGAGACTAGATCTGATAGAGTGTCCGATAAACTATGGATGGAGGTTCATGAAATTGTACAGGAGACAGGGATCAACACCATCCCCATGGAAAAGAAATGCAAAAGAGCAAAATGGCTGTCTGGGGAGGATTTACAAATAGCTGTGAAAAGAAGAGAAGTGAAAAGCAAGGGAGAAAAGGAAAGATATAAGCATCTGAATGCAGAGTTCCAAAAAATAGCAAGGATAGATAAGAAAGCCTTCCTCAAAGATCAATGCAAGGAAATACAGGAAAACAACAGAATGGGAAAGACTAGAGATCTCTTCAAGAAAATTTGAGATACCAATAGAACATTTCATGCAAAGATGGACTCGATAAAGGACAGAAATGGTGTGGACCTAACAGAAGCAGAAGATATTAAGAAGAGGTTGCAAGAATACACAGAAGAACTTTACAAAAAAGATCTCCACTACCAATATAATCATTATGGTGTGATCATTCACCTCAAGCGAGATATTTTGGAATGTGAAGTCAAGTGGGCATTAGAAAGCATCACTATGAACAAAGTTAGTGGAGGTGATGGAAATCCAGTTGAGCTATTTCATATCCTGAAAGATGATGCTGTGAAAGTGCTGCACTCAATATGCCAGCAAATTTGGAAAACAAATGATCAGTTTTCATTCCAATCGCAAAGAAAGGCACTGCCAAAGAATGCTCAAACTACAGCACAATTGCACTCATGTCACACGCTAGTAAAGTCATGCTCAAATTCTCCAAGCTGGGCTTCAGCAATACGTGAACCATGAACTTCCAGATATTAAAGCTGGTTTTAGAAAAGGCAGAGCAACCAGAGATCAAATTACCAACATCCTCTGGATCATGGAAAAAGCAAGAAAGTTGCAATAAAACATCTATTTCTGCTTCATTGACTATGCCAAAGCCTTTGATTGTGTGGATTACAACAAACTGTGGAAAATTCTGAAGGAGATGGGATTACCAGACCACCTTTCCTGCCTCCTGAGAAACCTATATGCGGGTCAAGAAGCAACAGTTAGAACTGGACATGAAACAACAGACTGGTTCCAAATAGGAAAAGGAGTACGTCAAGGCTGTATATTGTCACCCTATTTATTTAACTTATATGCAGAGTACATCATGAGAAGCGCTGGGCTGGAAGAAGCAAAAGTTGGAATCAAGATTGCCAGGAGAAATATCAAAAATCTCAGATATGCAGATGACACCACCCTTATGGCAGAAAGTGAAGATGAACTAAAAGGCCTCTTAATGAAAATGAAAGAGGAAAGTTAAAAATTTTGGCTTAAACCTCAAGATTCAGAAAATGAAGATCATGGCATCTGGTCCCATCACTTCATGAGAAATAAATGGGGAAACAATGGAAACAGTATCAGACTTTATTTCTTGGGGCTCGAAAATCACTGTAAATGCTGATTGCAACCATGAAATTAAAAGACGCTTATGCTTTGGAAGGAAAGTTATGGCCAACCTAGATAGCATTTTAAAAAGCAGAGACATTACTTTGCCAACTAAGGTCCCTCTAGTCAAGACTATGTTTTTCCCGTGGTCATGTATGGATGTGAGAGTTGGATTATGAAGAAATCTGATCGCCGAAGAATTGATACTTTTGAACTGCGGTGTTGGAGAAGACTCTTGAGACTCCCTTCGACTGCAAGGTCTTCCAACCAGTCCATTCTAAAGGGAATCAGTCCTGGATGTTCATTGGAAGGACTGATGGTAAAGCTGAAACTGCAATACTTTGGCCACCTCATGCGAAGAGTTGACTCACTGGAAAAGACTCTGATGCTGGGAGGGATTGGGTTGGAGGAGAAGGGGACAACAGAGAATGAGATGGCTGGATGGAATCACCGACTTGATGGACATGAGTTTGATTGAACTCCGAGTATTGGTGATGGACAAGGAGTCCTGGCGTGCTGTGATTCATGGGGTCACAAAGAGTCAGACACGACTGAGTGAGTGAACGGAACTGAACTGATTGCATTATTCATTATATATTAACTCTTTTTTATTTCTTCTACATTCTTGTTAAATGTTTCTTGCGTCTTCTCGATCCTTCTCTCCAGTTTATTTATCTGTAACTCCAGTTCATTTTCATGATTTTGGATCATTTTCACTATCATTATTCGGAGTTCTTTATCAGGTAGGTTCCCTATCTCTTCCTATTTTGTTTGGGTTGTTGGGCCTTTATCCTGTTTCTTTACTTGCTGGGTATTTCTCTGCCTCTTCATCTTGCTTATAGTGCTGTGTTTTGGGTGGCCTTTCCATCTTCTGGCAGTTTGTGGAGTTCTCTTTATTGTGGAGTTTCTTCGCTGTGGGTGAGTTTGGACGGGTGGCTTGTCAAGGTTCCCCAGTTAGGAGAGCTTGTGTCGGTGTTCTGGTGGGTGGAGCTGGATTTCTTCTCTCTGGAGTGCAATGAAGTGTCCATTACTGACTTATGACATGTGAATGGGTTTGGAGAGGCTTTGGGCAGCCAGTATATTGAAGCTCAGGGCTATTTTCCTGTGTTCCTGTAGAATTTGTGTGGTATGTCTTGCTCTGAAACTTGTTGACCCTTGGCTTGTGCTTGCTTTCAGTGTCTGCATAGGCGTTTGATCTTCTGTCAATAATGTATCCTGGAGTCAGTAGTTCTCTGGTGTTCTCAGGATTTTGACTTAAGCATATGCTTCTGGTTTTCAGTCTTATTACTGAAGTAGCGTCAAGACTTCTCTATCTGTTACTTCCAAGGTGGTTCCCTCTGTTTCAGCCCTTCTGTTTGCTAGTCTCTTCAGTGTCTAATTTCCTCCCTGACAGAAGGGAGCAGCGGTGGACACTTTTTTAGGCTTATTTTTTCATTTTTGTTGTGGGGAGGGAGGAATGCTGCAAACAAATAACCCTGGGATCTGAAGGGTGTGCTTGCAGTGTCTCGGCCACACTGGGTTTGCCCCCTCTCATGGCGTGTGTGCTTCCCCTGTTTATACTTCTCAGACTCTAGGTTGCTCTGCTGGCAACTGTCTGAGGTGGGCCCTAGTGCTGGGAGCCTGCGAGGCAAATCCTACCTGTGGCAAAGGCCATTTGGGGAAGAGGCCTGATGGGCAAAGGCTAATCAGGACTCAAGGAACCCCCTGGACTTAACCCAAGCATCTACCCCAAAGAAAACCGGAGTCTGACTGCCTTACTATCTTATGCCTCTTACCAAGTACTCTAATACTTACGGGGGCTTCCCCCCAACCATCTTTCTCTGAAAACATTAATTCAGAGCTGTAGTTAAAAAGTTCTCCTCGGCTTAATAGGAGTGTTCCAATCCAAGCCCCTCTGATAGCTTTCTAACTTGCATGACAAGTTTCTCCGGGCTCTTACAACTACGAATGTGACTGTTTACAGCCTCCAAGCCATGCAAGGACAGAAAGCCTAATATTCTAAATACAGGAATCTGTTGAAGAAATTAAAATCATTAGAATAGTACTAAAAAATATTTCATTGTTGAATCAATGCTTGCTGCAAAGTTTCCATATTTTCTATTGTATCTTTGGAAATATATTAATCACATATAGAGAAAATAATAGTAGCCTTTGATTTAATCACATCAGATCTTAAGTTAATAAATTCCTTTCTTGTAGCTCACTACACCCTTGCCTTATAGGAATGTAACTTTGTCATGTGTCTTTGGAGACTAGCGCCTAACTTTAGGAAAATCACCTTGAAAGAATATAAGCCTTTTTCTAGCTAACTAAACTTTGTTATGAGAGAGGGCCATAAACTGTTAGCAGGCCTCCTGGCCAGAAGATGATGTAAACTACCTAAAACTTTTGTGTATCACAAGACATACAAAAATAAGCCCTGATCTTGATAAGGGTCAAGACTGCTGACCCTGCGTGATTTTGGCGTGACTCTATACCTCCCTTTCTCTAATTTTTATGTGCACAACTTAGGGTATAAAAGCAGCACTGGAAAATAAAGTTTTGGGCCTTGCTCACTGAAGCTTGGTTTCCCCATGTCGTTCTTTCTCTTTTTCCGTCCTTTTCTCTATTCTCATTTTTCTTGTTGAGATCCTTGGAGCACTGGGCCCTCAGCGTTTACTTATCTGCCTGGGCTTCTAAGACCCACTCGAGGGCATGCCCTGGTGGGGTACCTCCAGTGATTCGAGAGGGCGCCTGCAGCCTACATAAACAGAGCAAACCCCGTGCTGGGGTTTTATTGGTTTCCTGCGTAAACCACGGAATCATCAGACCCTGTCTCTCTCTCGCTGACGCTGACACTGTTCATCCCGAGGATACCCTGGGCCATATCGAGGCAGGTCCCCGATACCCTCAGTTTTATGCACTTCCCAGGTCTAATATGCTCAGGTTCAGGTACTCGGGTACTCCACAAAGGCACAGAGTTTGTTGGTCCTGTGTTTTGTACCCTTCCCCTGTCCGAGCAGCTCAGGTGACCAGGTGTTTGGCGAGCGCAATTGCTGTGACTTTTCGCCTCCCAGGTCCATGCTGCTCGATTTTCTGGGTGTTCTACTCTTTCACCTTCTTAGGAGGATGTTCCTAACAAGTCTTGGTTAGCAAACAACCCTGCTTGCAGTTTGTTAGAGGATGCCTCTCTGGATTCGCGATTGCCCCATTCCGACTCTGACTTCTTTCTGTGCCTTTCTAGACGGGATATGGGGATGGGCCATCCATAGCCTGCTAACTCTTGTCAGCCCTTTGTTCTGTGAGTAGGTATCGTGGTGTCTTAGCTTAGGGCTTTTCACCTTTTTGTGGGGTAGCTATCCCACAGTCTGCTTTGCTATCTCAAGTTAGTTTCCTCAGATTGCCTCGCAGCATTCAGGCCTGGTCCTTACTCTAAGCAAGGCAGCCCATGCCTCCCTGCCCAGCCCCCACTTGCTATTGGGAGATGTGGGAGTCTGCGCTGCTTCTCTGCTGGGAGTTACCATTGGTCGTGTAATCTGTGGGTTTTAATTATTTATTTATTTTTCCTCCCAGTTATGTTGCCCTCTGAGGTTCCAAGGCTTGCTACAGACTCTCCAGTGAGTGTTTCCTGGTGTTTGGAAACCTCTATTTTTTAAGCCTCCCTTCCCATGACAGATCTCCATCCCTACCTCTTTTGTCTCTCTTTTTATCTTTTATATTGTTTCCTATCTTCTTTCGAAGACAATGGCTTGATTTTCTGGGTGACCGATTTCCTCTGCTGGCATTCAAAAGTTGTTTTGTAGAATTTACTCAGCGTTCAAATGTTCTTTTGACGAATTTGTGGGGAGAAAGTGGTCTCCCTGTCCTATTCCTCTGCCATCTTCCCAAACTGGATTTTAAAAAGGCAGAGGAACCAGAGAGCAAATTACCAGCATTCACTGGATCACAGAAAAAATAAGGGAATTCCAGAAAAACATCTACTTCTGCTTCATTGATTATGCTAAAGACTTTGACTGTGTGGATCACAACAAACTGGAAAATTCTTAAAGACATGGGAATACTGGACAGTCTTACCTACCTTCTGAGAAAGCTCTATGCAGGTCAAGAAGCATCAGTTAGAACTGGACAGGAAACAACACACTAGTTCAAATTTGGGAAAGGAGTTCACCATGGTTGTAAATTGTCACCCTGTTTATTTAACTTACATGCAGAGTACATCATGCAAGATGCCAGACTGGATGAAGCACAAGCTTGAATCAAGATTGCAGAAAGAAATATTAATAACCTCGTATATTCCAATGACACCACTCTAATGACAGAAAGTAAAGAGGAACTAAAGACCCCCTTGTGAAGATGAAAGAGGAGAGTATAAAAGATGGGTTAAAACTCAATATTAAAAAAAAAAATCATGGCATCTCGTCACATCACTTCATGGCAAATATATGCAGAAACAATGGAAAAAGTGACAGACTATTTTGGGCTCCAAATATCTGTGGATTATGACTAGAGTCATGAAATTAAAAGATGCTTGCTCCTTGGAAGAAAAGTTATGGTTTTTTCAGTAGTCATATACAGATATGAGAGTTGGACCATAAAGACTTGCTGATTATGAGTGATGTTGAGCATGTTTTCCTTTGTTTGTTAGCCATCTTTATGTCTTCTTTGGAGAAATGTCTGTTTAGTTCTTTGGCCCATTTTTTGATTGGGTCGTTTATTTTTCTGCCATTGAGCTGCAGGAATTGCTTGTATATTTTTGAGATAAATCCATTGTCAGTTGCTTCATTTGCTATTATTTTCTCCCATTGTGAAGGCTGTCTTTTCAACTTGCTTATAGTTTCCTTTCCTGTGCAGAAGCTTTTAATTCTAATTAGGTCCCATTTGTTTATTTTTGCTTTTATTTCCAATATTCAGGGAGGTGGGTCATGGAGGACCCTGCTGTGATTTATGTCGGAGAGAGTTTTGCCATTTCTTATTTTTAGTTATTTATTTTTTTATATCATATGAATGTCTATTATTTTTATTGGAGGCTAATTATTTTACAATATTATATTGGTTGGTTTTGCCATACATTGACATGAACCCGCCCCGGGTGTACATGAGTTCCCCCTCCTGAAACCCCCTCCCACCTCCCTCCTCCCTTTATTCTCCCTCTGGGTCATCCCCGCTCACCAGCCCTGAGCATCCTGTAACATGCATCGAACCTGAACTGGTGATTCGTTTCACATATGACAACATACATGTTTCAATGCCATTCTCCAAAATCATCCCACCCTCACCCTCTCCAACAGAGTCCTAAAGAATGTTATATACATCTGTATCTCTTTTGCTGTCTCATATACAGGGTTATTTGGGTTTCTCTTACCTTGGTCGTGGAAAATCTCTTCACAGCCGCTCCAGCAAAGTGCAGCCGCTGTACCTTACCTTGGATGAGGGGTCAGACTTTATTTTTATGGACTCCAAAATCACTGCAGATGCTGATTGCACCCATGAAATTAAAAGACGCTTGCTCCTTGGAAGGAAAGTTATGACCAACCTTGATAGTATATTAAAAAGCAGAGACATTACTTTGCCAACCAAGGTCCATCTAGTCAAGGCAATGGTTTGTCCCATGGTCATGTATGGATGTGAGAGTTGGACTGTGAAGAAAGCTGATCGCCAAAGAATTGATGCTTTTGAACTGTGGTGTTGGAGAAGACTCTTGAGAGTCCCTTATACTACAAGGAGATCCAACCAGTCCATTCTAGAGGAGATCAGTCCTGGGTGTTCATTGGAAGGACTGATGCTAAAGCTGAAACTGCAATACTTTGGCCACCTCAGGCGACAAGTTGACTCACTGGAAAAGACTCTGATGCTGGGAAAGGTTGGGGGCGGGAGGAGAAGGGGACGACGGAGAATGAGATGGCTGGATGGCATCACCGACTCTGTGGACATGAGTTTGAGTGTACTCCGGGAGTTGGTGATGGACAGGGAGGCCTGGCATGCTGTGATTCATGGGGTCGCGGAGAGTCGGACATGACTGAGTGACTGAACTGAACTGAACTGAACTGATACAGGGTTATCATTTGCATCTTTCTAAATTCCATATATATGTGTTAGTATACTGTATTGGTATTTTCTTTCTGGCTTACTTCACTCTGTATAGTAGGGTCCAGTTTCATCCGCCTCATTAGAACTGATTCAAATGCATTCTTTACAACAGAATAGGAAAAACAAGAGACCTCTTCAAGAAAATTAGAGATTCCAAGGGAACATTTCATGCAAAGATGGCCTCGATAAAGGACAGAAATGGTATGGACCTAACAGAAGCAGAAGATATTAAAAAGAGGTGGCAGGAATACACAGAAGAACTGTACAAAAAAGATCTTCACGACCAAGATAGTCACGATAACGTGATCACTGACCTAGAGCCAGACATCTTGGAATGTGAAGTCAAGCGGGCCTTAGAAAGCATCACTACGAACAAAGCTAGTGGAGGTGATGGAATTCCAGTTGAGCTATTTCAAGTCTTGAAAGATGATGCTGTGAAAGTGCTGCACTCAATATGCCAGCAGATTTGGAAAACTCAGCAGTGGCCACAGGACTGGAAGAGGTCAGTCTTCATTCCAATCCCAAAGAAAGGGAATGCTAAAGAATGCTCAAACTACCGCACAATTGCACTCATCTCACACGCTAGTAAAGTCATGCTCAAAATTCTCCAAGCCAGGCTTCAGCAGTATGTAAACCGTGAACTCCCAGATGTTCAAGCAGGTTTTAGAAAAGGCAGAGGCACCAGAGATCAAATTGCCAACATCCGCTGGATCATGGAGAAAGCAAGAGAGTTTCAGAAAAACATCTATTTCTGCTTTATTGACTATGCCAAAGCCTTTGACTGTGTGGATCACAATAAACTGTGGAACATTCTGAAAGAGATGGGAATCCCAGACCACCTGACCTGCCTCTTGAGAAACCTGTATGCAGGTCAGGAAGCAACTGTTAGAACTGGACATGGAACAACAGACTGGTTCCAAATAGGAAAAGGTGTACGTCAAGGTTGTATATTGTCACCTTGCTTATTTAACTTCTATGCAGAGTACATCATGAGGAACGCTGGGCTGGAAGAAGCACAAGCTGGAATCAAGATTGCCGGGAGAAATATCAATAACCTCAGATATGCAGATGACACTACCCTTATGGCAGAAAGTGAAGAGGAACTCAAAAGCCTCTTGATGAAAGTGAAAGAGGAGAGTGAAAAGGTTGGCTTGAAGCTCAACATTCAGAAAACAAAGATCATGGCATCTGGTCCCGTCACTTCATGGGAAATAGATGGAAAAACAGTGGAAACAGTGTCAGACTTTATTTTGGGGGGCTCCAAAATCACTGCAGATGCTGATTGCAGCCATGAAATTAAAAGACGCTTGCTCCTTGGAAGGAAAGTTATGACCAACCTTGATAGTATATTAAAAAGCAGAGACATTACTTTGCCCACCAAGGTCCGTCTAGTCAAGGCAATGGTTTTTCCCGTGGTCATGTATGGATGTGAGAGTTGGACTGTGAAGAAGGCTGATCGCCGAAGAATCGATGCTTTTGAACTGTGGTGTTGGAGAAGTCTCTTGAGAGTCCCTTATACTGCAAGGAGATCCAACCAGTCCATTCTAGAGGAGATCAATCCTGGATGTTCATTGGAGGGACTGATGCTAAAGCTGAAACTGCAATACTTTGGCCACCTCATGCGACGAGTTGACTCACTGGAAAAGACTCTGATGCTGGGAAAGGTTGGGAGCGGGAGGAGAAGGGGACGACGGAGAATGAGATGGCTGGATGGCATCACCGACTCGATGGACATGAGTTTGAGTGAACTCCGGGAGTTGGTGATGGACAGGGAGGCCTGGCGTGCTGTGATTCATGGGGTCGCGGAGAGTTGGACACGACTGAGCGACTGAACTGAACTGAACTGAATCCTCCATTGTGTATATGTACCAAAGCTTTCTTATCCATTCGTCTGCAGATGGACACCTAGGTTGCTTCCATGTCCTGGCTATTATAAACAGTGCTGCAATGAACATTGGAGTACATGTGTCTCTTCCAATTCTGGTTTCCTCGGTGTGTATGCCCAGGAGTGCGATTGCTGGATCATAGGGCAGTTCGATTTCCAGTTTTTTGAGGAATCTCCACACTGTTTTCCATAGTGGCTGTACTAGTTTGCATTCCCACCAACAGTGTAAGAGGGTTCCCTTTTCTTTACACCCACTCCAGCATTTATTGCATGTAGACTTTTGGATAGCAACCATTCTGACTGGTGTGAAATGGTATGTCATTGTGGTTTTGATCTGCATTTCTCTGATTATGAGGGATGTTGAGCATTTTTTCATGTGTTTGTAGCCATCTGTATGTCTTCTTTGGAGAAATGTCTGTTTAGTTCTTTGGCCCATTTTTTGATTGGGTCATTTATTTTTCTTGAATTGAGCTGCAGGTGCTGCTTGTATATATTGGAGATTAATCCTTTATCAGTTGCTTCATTTTCTATTATATTCTCCCATTCTGAAGGCTGTCTTTTCACCTTGCTTATAGTTTCCTTTGCTGTGCAGAAGCTTTTGATTTTAATTAGGTCCCATTTGTTTATTTTTGCTTTTATTTCCAATATTCTGGGAGGTGGGTCTTGGAGGATACTACTGTGATTTATGTTGGAGAGTGTTTTGCCTATGTTCTCATCTAGGACTTTTATAGTTTCTGGTCTTACATTTTGCTCTCTAATCCATTTTTAGTTTATTTTGGTGTATGGTGTTAGGAAGTGTTCTAGTTTCATTTTTTTACAAGTGGCTGACCAGTTTTCCCAGCACCACTTGTTAAAGAGACTGTCTTTACTCCATTTTATATTCTTGCTTCCTTTGTCAAAGATAAAGTATCCATAGGTGTGTAGATTTATCTCTGGGCTTTCCTTTTTTTCCATTGATCTATATTTCTGTCTTTATGTCAGTACCATACTGCCTTGATGACTGTGGCTTTGTAGTAGAGCCTGAAGTCCAGCATATTAATTCCCCCAGTTCCATTCTTCTTCCTTTAGATTGCTTTGGCTATTCAAGGTTTTTTGTATTTCCATACAAATTGTGAGATTATTTGTTCTAGTTCTGTGAAAAATATCATTGGTAGCTTCATAGGGATTGCACTGAATGTATAAATTACTTTGGATAGTATTCTCATTTTTACAGTATTTATTCTTCCAATCCACGAACAAGGTATATTTCTCCATCTATTAGTGTCCTCTTTGATTACTTTCACTAGTGTTTTATAGTTTTCTATGTACAAGTCTTTTGTTTCCTGAGGTAGATATATTCCTAAGTATTTAATTCTTTTCGTTGCAACAATGAATGGAATAGTTTCCTTAATTTCTCTTTCTATTTTCTCATTATTAGTGTAAAGGAACACAAGGAATTTCTGTGTGTTGATTTTATATCCTGCAACTTTACTGTATTCATTGATTAGCTCTAGTAGAGTTCTGGTAGAGTCTTTAGGGTTTTCTGTGTAGAGGATCATGTCATCAGTGAACAGTGAAAATTTTACTTGTTCTTTTCCAATTTGTATTCCTTTTATGTCTTTTTCTGCTCTGATTGCTGTAGCCAAAACTTCCAGAACTATGTTGAATACTAGTGGTGAGAGTGGGCACCCTTGTCTTGTTCCTGATTTTAGGGGAAATGCTTTCAGTTTTTCACCATTGATGATAATGTTTGTTGTGGGTTTGTCATATATAGCTTTTATTATTTTGAGATATGTCCCTTCTATTCCCACATTCTGGAGGTTTTTTTTTTTAATCATAATTGGATGTTGAATTTTGTCGAAGGTTTTCTTTGCATCTATTGATATAATCATATGATTTTTATTTTTCAGTTTTTTAATGTGGTGTATTACATTGATTGATTTGCGGATATTGAAGAATCCTTGCATTCCTGGGATAAAGCCCACTTTGTCATGATGTATGATCTTCTTAATGTATTGTTGGATTCTGATTGCTAGAATTTTGTTAAGGATTTTTGCATCTATGTCCATCAGTGATATTGGCCTGTAGCTTTGTTTTTTTTGTGGGTTCTTTACCAGCTTTTGAGTTTAGGGTGATGGTGGCCTCATAGAATGAGTTTGGAAATTTCCCTTCCTCAGCAATTTTCTGGAAGTGTTTGAGTAGAACAGGTGCTAGCTCTTCTCTAAATTTGTGTTAGAATTCAACTGTGAAGCTGTCTGGACCTGGGCTTTTGTTTGCTTGAAGATTTCTGATTACAGCCTCTAGTACCATGCTTGTGATGGGTCTTTTACGATTTTCTATTTCTTCCTGGTTCAGTTTTGGAAAGTTGTACTTTTCTAGGAATTTGTCTATTTCTTCTGGGTTATTCATTATATTGTCATATAATTGCTGATAGTATTCTCTAATAATCCTTTGTATTTCTGTGTTGTCGATTGTGATCTCTCCATTGTCATTTCTAATTTTATTGATTTGGTTCTTCTCCCTTTGTTTCTTGATGAGTCTGGCTAGTGGTTTGTCAATTTTTTCTACCTTCTCAAAGAACCAGCTTTTGCCTTTGTTGATGTTTGCTATGGTCTTTTTTGTTTCTTTTGCATTTATCTCTGCCCTAATTTTTACAATCTCTTTCCTTCTACTAACCCTGGGGTTGTTCATTTCTTCCTTTTCTAGTTTCTTTAGGTGTAGAGTTAGGTTATTTAGGTGACTTTTTCTTGTTTCTTGAGGTGTTCCTGTATTTCTATGTACTTCCCCTTTAGCACTGCTTTCACAGTGTCCCAGAAGTTTGGAGTTGTTGTGTTTTCATTTTCCTTCTTTTCTATGCATATTTTGATTTGTCTTTTGATTTATTCTATGATTATTCATTATTCAGCAGCGCGGTTTTCAGCCTCCATATGTTGACGTTTTTAATAGTTTTTCTCCTGTAATTGAGATCTAATCTTCCTGCATTGTGGTCAGAAAAGATGCTTGGAATGATTTCAATTTTTTTGAATTTACCAAGGCTAGATTTATGGCCCAGGATGTGATCTGTCCTGGAAATGGTTCCGTGTGTGCTTGAGAAAAAGGTGAAATTCATTGTTTTGGGGTGAAATGTCTTATAGATATTTATTAGGTCTAACTGGTCTATTGTATCATTTAAAGTTTGTGTTTCCTTGGTAATTTTCTCTTTAGTTGATCTATCCATAGATGTATGTGGGGAATTAAAATCTCCCACTATCATTGCATTGATGTTAATTTCCCCTTTCATACTTGTTAGTAATTGTCTTACATATTGTGTTGCTCCTATGTTGGGTGCATAAATATTTATAATTGTTGTATCTTCTTCTTGGATTGATCCTTTGATCATTGTGTAGTTTCCTTCTTTGTCTCTTTTCACAGCCTTTGTTTTAAAGTCTATTTTATCTGATATGAGTATTGCTACTATTGCTTTCTTTTGGTCTCTATTTGCATGGAATATCTTTTTCCATCCCTTCACTTTCAATCTGTACGTGTCCCTCTTTTTGAGGTGTGTCTCATGTAGAAAACATATATGGGGTTTTGTTTTTGTATCCATTAAGCCAGCCTTTTTCTTTAGTTTGGGGCATTCAACTCATTTAGGTTTAAGGTAATTATTGATAAGTATGATCCTGTTGCCATTTTATTTATTGTTTTGGGTTCGAGTTTATACACCCTTTCTGTGTTTCCTGTCTAGAGAAGATCCTTTAGTATTTGTTGGAGAGCTGGTTTGGTAATGCTGCATTCTCCCAGCTTTTGCTTTTATGTAAAGCTTTTGATTTCTCCTTCATTTTTGAATGAGATCCTTGCTGGTACAGTAATCTGGGCTGTAGGTTATTTTCTTTCAGCATTTTAAGTATGTCTTGCCATTCCCTCCTGGCCTGAAGAGTTTCTCTTGAAAGATCAGCTGTTGTCCTAATGGGAATCCCCTTGTGTGTTATTTGCTGGTTTTCCCGTGCTGCTTTTAATATTTGTTCTTTGTGTTTGATCTTTTTTTAATTTGATTAATATGTGTCTTGGAGTATTTCGCCTTTGGTTTATCCTGTTGGGGACTCTCTGGTTTTCTTGGACTTGTGTGATTATTTCTTTCCCCATTTTAGGGAAGTTTGCAACTATTATCTCCTCAAGTATTCTCTCATGGTCTTTCTTTTTGTGTTCTTCTTCTGGGACTCCTATGATTTGAATGTTATTTAACATTATCCCAGAGGTCTCTAATATTGTCCTCATTTCTTTTAATTCGTTTTTCTTTTTTCCTCTCTGTTTCATTTATTTCTACAATTCAATCTTCTAGCTCACTTATCCTGTCTTCTGCCTCTGTTATTCTACTGTTTGTTCCCTCAAGAGTGTTTCCGATCTCATCTATTGTATTATTCTTTGTATATTGACTCTTTTTTATTTCCTCTAATTCCTTATTAAACCTTTCTAGCATCTTCTCAATCCTTTTCTCCAGGTTATTTATCTGTAACTCCATTTTGCTTTCAAGATTTTGAATCATTTTCACCATCAAAATTCGAAATTCTTTATCAGATAGATTCCCTATATCTTCCTCTTTTGTTTGTGTTGGTGGGCATTTATCCTGCTCCTTTACTTGCTGGGTATTTCTCTGCCTCTTCATCTTGTTTATATTGCTTTGCTTTGGGTGGCCTTTCCCTCTTCTAGCAGTTTGTGGAGTTCTCTTTATTATGTAGTTTCCTCGCTGTGTGTGGGGTTGGACGGGTGACTTGTCAAGGTTCCCTAGTTAGGGAAGCTTGTGTCGGTGTTCTGTTCAGTGGAGCTGGATTTCTTCTCTCTGGAGTGCAATGAAGTGTCAAGTAATGAGTTATGAGATGTCAGTTGTTTTGGAGTGACTTTGTGCAGCCTGTATATTGAAGCTCAAGGTTATTTTCCTGTGTTGCTAGAGAATTTGCATGGTATGTCTTGCTCTGGAACTTGTTGACCCTTGGTTGGTGCTTGGTCTTAGTGTAAGTATGGAGGCGTTTGATGAGCTCCTATCGAGCAATGTTCCCTGGAATCAGGAGTTCTCTGGTGTTCTCAGGATTCGGGCTTATGCCTCCTGCCTCTGGTTTTCAGCTTTATTCTTGCAGTAGCCTCAAGACTTCTCCATCTGACTCTTCCAAGGTGATTCCCTCGGTTTTAGCTTCTTCTGTTTGCTGGTCTCTTCAGTGTCTAATTTCCACCCTGACACAAGGGGGTGGTGGTGGATAATTTTTAAGGCTCACTTGTTCAGTCATGCTTTGGGGAAGGAGGAACGCTGCAGACAAATATCACTGGTGTTTGTGGAGAGTGCTTGTAGTGTCTTAGCCACACTGGGTTTGCCCCCATTCACGGCTTGTGTGCTGTCCCAGTCTACACTGCACACGCTCTAGGTTGCTCTGCTGGGAACTGTCTGAGCCCAGCGTTGGGTTGCATTCATATTCCAGGTCTAAGCTGCTCAGGTTCAAGTACTCGGGTATTCCATAAAGGCTTGTTTATACCTGCGTTTTGTGCCCTTTCCCGGTCTCAGCAGCTCAGGTGACTTGGTGCTTGGTGAGCATGGTTTCTGTGTCTTATTTCCTCCCGGTCCCTTCCTCTCGATTTTTTGAGTGTATAACCAGCGCCCCTTCTCAGGTGGATGTCAACTGGCCAGAAACCCAAGAAGTCTTGGTTAGCAACAAAGCCTGCTTGCAGTTTGGTATCTGATGCTTCTCTGGGGATGTGATTGCCCTCTTCCGGCTCTGGCTGCCCTCATCTGCCTGGTTCGACAGGGGATGGGGCATAAGTCATCCACAGCCAGCTAGCTCTGCTCAGTCCTTTGTTCTATGATTTGGTCTGGTGGTTTCTTAGGTTAGGTCTTTTCTCCTTTTTGTGGGGTAGCTATTCCACTGTCTGCTTTGCTCTGTCCAGTTAGCTCTCTCAGGTTGCTCTCGTGGTATTCAGGTCTAGTCCTTACTCTAAGCAATGCAGCAGCCTCTGGGAGGAGGAGCCCAGCCCTGGCTTGCTAATGGCAGATGTGGGCGTCTGTGCTGCTACTCCACTGGGAGTTAACATTGGGCATGTAATCTGTGGGTTTTAATTATTTATTTCTTTTTCCTCCAAGTTATGTTGCCCTCTGAGTTTCCAAGGCTCACCACAGACTCGCCAGTGAGAGTGTGTCCTGGTGTTTGGAAACTTTTCTCTTTTTAAAGCCTCCCTTCCCGGGACCGAGCTCCGTGCTTACCTCTTTTGTCTCTCTTTTTATCTTTTATGTTTTTTTCCTACCTCCTTTCGAAGACAATGGTCTGCTTTACTGGGTGCCTGATGTCCTCTGCCAGCATTCAGAAGTTGTTTTGTGGACTTTTCTCCATGTTCAAATGTTCTTTTGATGAATTTGTGGAGGAGAGAGTGGTCTCGCTGTCCTATTCCTCAGCCATCTTGTTCCTCTCTCTGGTCTTACATTTAGATCTTTAATCCATTTTGAGTTTATTTTTGTGTATGATGTTAGGGAGTGTTCTAGTTTCGTTCTTTTACAAGTGGCTGACCAGTTTTACCAGCATCACTTGTTAAAGAGACTGTCTTTTCTCCATTGAATATTCTTGCCTCCTTTGTCAAAGATAAGGTGTCCATAGGTGCTATCTCTGGGCTTTCTATTTTGTTCCATTGATCTATATTTCTGTCTTTATGCCAGTACCATACTGTCTTGATGACTGTGGCTTTGTAGTAGAGCCTGAAGTCCCGCAGGTTGATTCCTCCAGTTCCATTCTTCTTTCTCAAGATTGCTTTGGCTATTCGAGGTGAGGTACCATTTCATGCCAGTCAGAATGGCTGCTATCCAAACGTCTACAAGCAATAAACGCTGGAGAGGTTGTGGAGAAAAGGGAACCCTCTTACACTGTTGGTGGGAATGCAAACTAGTACAGCCACTATGGAGAACAGTGTGGAGATTCCTCAAAAAATTGGAAATAGAACTGCCATATGATCCAGCAATCGCACTCCTGGGCATACACACTGAGGAACCCAGAACTGAAAGAGACACATGTACTCCAATGTTCATCACATCACTGTTTATAATAGCAAGGACATGGAAGAAACCTAGATGTCCATCTGCAGATGAATGGATAAGAAAGTTGTGGTACATATACAGAATGGATATTACTCAGCAATTAAAAAGAATACATTTGAATCAGTTCTAATGAGGTGGATGAAACTGGAATGAAGTAAGCCAGAAAGAAAAACACCAATACAGTATACTAACATATATATATATATATATATATATGGAATTTAGAAAAATGATAACGATAACCCTGTATACGAGACAGCAAAAGAGACACAGATGTTTAGAACTGTCTTTTGGACTCTGTGGCAGAGGGCGAGGGTGGGATGATTTGGGAGAATGGCATTGAAACATGTATATTTTCATATGTGAAACGAATCTGGTTCATCCCAGTCCAGGTTTGATGCATGATATAGGATGCTTGGGGCTGGTGTACTGGGATGAACCAGAGGGATGGGATGGGGGGGAGGTGGAAAGGGGGTTCAAGATGGGGAACATATGTACACCTGGGGCAGATTCATGTCAATGTATGGCAAAACCATACAATAATATAAAGTATTTAGCCTCCAATTAAAATAAATAAATTTAAAAAATTATTTAAAAAAGACTTCTGAACACTGTACAATTGATGCTTTCAAACTGTGGTGCTGAAGATTTGAGTGTCCCTTGGAATACAAGGAGATCAAACCAGTCAATCTTATAGTAAATCAACCCTGAATATTCATTGAAAGGATTGATTCTGAAGCTAAAGCTCCAATACTTTGGCCACCTGATGCAAAGAGCTGACTCATTGACAGAGACCCTGTTGCTAGGAAAGATTGAGGGAAGGGGGAGAAGGGGGCCACAGAGGATGTGATGGTTTCATGACATCACTGACTCAATGGACATGAGTTCAATCAAATTCAAGGAGATGATGAAGGACAGGGAAGCCTAACTTGCTGCAGTCCATGGGGTCACAAAGAGCTGAGCATGACTGAATGACTGAACAACAACTATTATTATGTTGTATATGCATATCACATCTTATTTATTCATTCAACCATTTATATACACATAATTTTTTCCATATCTTGGTATTGTAAATAATGCTGCAATGAACAGCAAGGTGTAGGTATCTTTTCAACTTACTGTTTTTATTTCCTTTGGATAACTACCCAGAAGTGGAATTCCTGGATCATATGGTAGTTCTTTCTTTAAAGTTTTGAGGACCCTTCATACTATTTTCCATAGTGACTATACTCATTTACATTCCAATCAACTGTGAACAAAGGGTTCCATTTTCTCCACATCTTCACCAACATATTTTTTTTCTAATACAGAAAATCCAACAGTTGTGAGGTGATATTTCATTGTGGTTTGATTTGAATGTCCTGATAATTAATAAATTTAATCATCTTTTTATGTACCTGTTGACCATATCTATGCCTTCTTGAAGAAAATCTGTTTTAGATTCTCTGCCCATTTTTTAATTTAATTGCTTTTCATATTAATTTGTGTTAGTTCTTTGTGTATTTTGGACCTTAACCCTTTATCAAATATAGAATTGCAAATATTTCATTTCATAGCTTGCTTTTTAATTTTGCTGATGATTTCTTTTGCTGTACAGAAGCTTTTTAGTTTGCTACAGTCCACTTTTTGCTTTTTTCTTTTGTTACCTTTGCTTTTAGCGTTAAATCCAAAATATTATCACCAATACCAATGTGAAGGAGCTTACTGCCTATGTTTTCTTGTAGGAGTTTTAAGGTTTCAGTTTTTACATTCAAGTTTTTAATTTGAGTTGTGTATAGTGTAAGATAGTGGGCCAGATATGTGGTTGTCCATTTTTTCCCATTACCTTTTATATCAATAATGAGTCTATTCTTTCCCATTTGTTTATTCTTGGTTGCTTTGGCCATTATAAAATTTTCAAGAAAGGAGGAGAAAAAAAGAACTGAACAAAGTAACTTGATTTGTTCATTTGAACCCAAGTAGTTCATTGGAATCATCTGGGGAACCAAAGAAGCATTGTAATGGAACATTCATAAATTTTAACATGCAGTGATTTTCTTGTGATGGGTAAAAGGACTTTGTCCTTGATTCTGATCCCCTCACTGTTTAAAAAATTATTTTGATTATTCATCCAACACAGTTCCACCTAAACATGTAAAGTGAATATTAACAAACATAAAGGGAGAAATAGTAACATAATAATAGTAGGGGACTAGGGACTATAGCACCCTACTTATCTCAACGTTCAGCTAATCCAGACAGAAAATCAATAAGGAAATGCTATTTTCAAGTGCACATGAAAAATTTTCCTAGATAGATCGCATGCTAGTACATAAAAGAAACCTCAGTAAGTTTAAGAAGATTGAAATTAGATCAAGCAACTTTTTCAGCCACAATGCTATGACATAGAAATCAACTACCAAAAAAATCTCATATGAACAAACTAACCCTGTACCTGAAGAAACTAGAAAAAGAACAAACAAAACCAGAAGCTAGCAGAAGGAAGGAAAGCATAAATATCACATCAGAAGATTAATGGTTGCTCAATCAGGGAGTTTGATTGACTGTGGGGTGAGGAGTCTTTTCAGAGTGATGGAAATATTTTGAACTGCATTATAATAATGTTTAAACAACTCTGCAAATTTACCACAAGTTTTGAACTGTGTACTTAAAACATTTGAGTTTCATGTTATGTAAACTGCATGTCAATCAATAAAGCTAGATTTTTAAAGTGGTGACAAAAGAAAAAAATAAATAAATGAAATAGAGATTAAAATATAGAAAATATCAATGAAACTAAGAGGTAGTTCTTTGTAAAGATAAACAAAACTGATAAATCTTTAGCTAGACACATAAGGAACAAAAGAGAGAAAACCCAGCTTAATAAAATCAGAAATGAAAAAGAAGATGTTACAACCTACACCACAGAAATACAAAATATTATAAGAGATTGTTACAACCAATTACATGTTAATAAAATGGACAACCTCGAAGTGGAACAAATTGCTAGGCATGTACAATCTACCAATAGAAAATATGAAGAGACATCCAGTAATGATGTCAATTTCAATTACCAGTCATGAAATTGAATCAGTAATAAAATGAACTCCCAACAAACAAAAATCCAAGACCAGACAGGTTCACAGGTTAATTTTACCAAACATTTTAGCAAGAGTTAACATTTCTTTTTCTCAAACTAGTCCAAGCAATTTTCAGAGGAAGGAACACTTCTGAACCCATTCCATTAGAGCAGTACCAAAATAAGACAAAAACATCACAAAAGTGAGAGAGAGAATTACAGGCCAATATCACTGATGAACATAGTTGAAAAATTTTCAACAATATATTAGCAAACTCCCTGATTTCTACTATACCACAAAGGTACAGTAATCGAAGCAGTATGTTACTGGCACAAGAAATAGACACATAGATCAATGGAACAAAAGAGAGCACAGAAATAATGCCACACTTACATGGTCAATTAATCTATGACAAAAGAGTCAAGAATACATAATAAGGAAAAGACAGCCTCTTCAATAAATGTGAGAAAATTGGACAGCTACATGTTAAACAATCAAATTTGACTACTTGCTCACACCATATACAAAAATGAACTGAAGATGAATCAAAGACTTAAATATGAGACCTAAAACCATAAAACTCCTAGAAGATAAAAAAGATAGCATGCTCTTTGACATTGTTATTAGCTATAAACTTTCTGGCGTAGGTCTCCTCAAGTGAGCAAAAGCAAAAGTAAACAAATGGGGCAACATCAAGTAAAATGCTTAATCACAGTGATGAAATCTATCTAATGATTGGGAGAAGATATTTGCAAGCGGTATATCTAATAAAGAGTTAATATCCAAAATATGAATAGAACTCACACAACTCCACATAAGAAAACAAATAATCCAATTAAAAAAGGAGAGGAAGATGTGAGTAGAAACTTTTCCAAAGAAGACATACAGAAGACCAATGAACATATGGAAAAATTCTCAACATCACTAAACATCAAGGAAATGAAAATCAAAGTCACAATGAGATGTCACCTCATACCTGTAAGAATGGCTCTTATCTAAAAGACAATAAATAAATAAATACATATATATATATATATATATATATATATATATATACACACACACACACCTGTATACATGCATACACCTGCACACAATGGAATATTACTCAACCATAGAAAAGAATGGAGTCAATCCCTGGTTTGGGAAGATCCCCTGGAAAAGGGAAATGTTACCCACTCCAGTATTCCGGCCTGGAGAATTCCATGGATTATATAGTCCATAGAGTGGCAAAGAGTAAGACACGACTGAGCAACTTTCACATATAGAAAAAGAATGAAATCTTGCCATTTGAAACAACATGGATATTCCTGGAGGATGTTATGCTAAGTGCAATAAATCAAACAAAGACAAAGACTATATGATTACACTCCTATATTAAATCTAAAAATCAAATCAAAGAAATAGAAACAAAATCATAGATATAGGAAACAAATAGGTTCTTATCCAGAGGGGATGAGAATGGGTAAATGAGAGAAATAGATGAGTGAGACTAAAAGGTACAGATTTACATTTACAAAATTAATGAATCACAGGTGTGAAATGTAAAGTATCAGGGATAATAGTCAATGTTAACATAATATCTTTGTATGGTGACAGATGGTAACAGGAATTAATGCACTAACTATTTTATACTGTATAGAAATATTGAATTACCATGTTGCACACCAGGAACTAACATAGTGTCGTAGTATATATGCATTATATACTTCAAAACAAAGTCAAAGAAAAAGAAATCAGATTTGTGGTTAGCAGAGGCAGGGAGTTGGGGAGGGGAAATTTGTTGAAGGTAGTCAAAAGTTTAAACTTCCAGTTATAAGATAAATTAGCACTTGAGATGTATTTTGCAACATTATAAGTAAAATAACTGCTTAAGAGAGTAAATCCTAAGTTCCAAGGACAAGAAAAATGTGTTTTCTTTGTTTAAAATTTATTTGGTGTATAAATTAGATAGTGGATATTCACTATACTTAATTTGATAATCATTTCATATATATGTAGGTCAAATTATTATACTGTACACCTTAAATTTATACAGTGCTATATGTCAAGTATATCTCAATAAAAATAAAAAAAACAATAAATTTGAATGAAAATGCAAAGGCAAGCCTTTTAAATATAGGAATCTATTAATATCTTAAAAAGGACAGAATGCTCTCTGTTCATTTCCAAGGCATACCATTCAATATTAGAGTAATCCAAGTCTATGCCCCAACCAGTAATGCTGAAGAAGCTGAAGTTGAACGGTTCTATGAAGACTTACAAGATCTTTTAGAGCTAACACCCAAAAAAGATGTCCTTTTCATTATAGGGGACTAGAATGCAAAAGTAGGAAGTCAAGAAACACCTGGAGTAACAGGCAAACTTGGCCTTGGAGCACGGAATGAAGCAGAGCAAAGGCTAATAGAGAACACACTGGTCATAGCAAGCACCCTTGTCCAACAACACGAGAAGATTCTACACATGGAAATCACCAGATGGTCAACACCAAAATCAAATTGATTATATTCTTTGCAGCCAAAGATGGAGAAGCTATATATATATAGTTAGCGAAAACAAGACCAGGAGCTGACTGTGGCCCAGAATATGAACTCCTTATTGTCAAATTCAGACTGAAATTGAAGAAAGTAGGGAAAACCAGTAAACCATTCAGATATGACCTAAATCAAACCGCTTTTGTTTACCCAGTGGAAGTGATAAATAGACTTAAGGGACTAGATTTGATAGATAGAGTGCCTGATGAACTATGGACGAAGATTCGTGACATTGTACAGGAGACAGGGACCAAGACCATCCCCATGGAAAAGAAATGCAAAAAAGCAAAATAGCTGTCTGAGGAAGCCTTACAAATAGCCGTGAAAAGAAGAGAATCAAAAAGCAAAGGAGAAAGGGAAAGATATAAGCATCTGAATAAAGAGTTCCAAAGAATAGCAAGGAGAGATAAGAACGCCATCCTCAGCGATCAATGCAAAGAAATAGAGGAAAACAACAGAATAGGAAAAAAAAAAAAAAGAGATCTATTCAAGAAAATAGAGATTCCAAGTGAACATTCCATGCAAAGATGGGCTTGATAAATGACAGAAATGATATGGACCTAAAAGAAGCAGAAGATATTAAGAAGAGGTGGCAAGAATACACAGAAGCACTGTACAAAAAAGATTTTCACGACCAAGATAATCACGATGGTGTGATCACGCTCTTGGAACCAGACCTCTTGGAATGTGAAGTCAAGTGGGCCTTAGAGAGCATCACTACGAACAAAGCTTATGGAGGTGATGGAATTTCAGTTGAGCTATTTCAAATCATGAAAGATGATGCTGTGAAAGTGTTGCGCTCAATATGCCAGCAAATTTGGAAAATTCAGCAGTGGCCACAGGACTGGAAAAGGTCAGTCTTCATTCCAATCCCAAAGAAAGCTCAAACTACCGCCCAATTGCACTCATCTCACACGCTAGTAAAGTCATGCTCAAAATTCTCCAAGCCAGGCTTCAGCAATATGTGAACCGTGAACTTCCGGATGTTCAAGCAGGTTTTAGAAAAGGCAGAGGCACCAGAGATCAAATTGCCAACATCCGCTGGATCATGAAGAAAGCAAGAGAGTTCCAGAAGACAAGGTTGTATATTGTCACCTTGCTTCTTTAACTTATATGCAGAGTACGTCATGAGGAACTCTGGGCTGGAAGAAGCACAAGCTGGAATCAAGATTGCTGGGAGAAATATCAATAACCTCAGATATGCAGATGACACCACCCTTATAGCAGAAAGTGAAGAGGAGAGTGAAAACGTTGGCTTCAAGCTCAACATTCAGAAAAAAAGATTATGGCATCTGGTCCCATCATAATGGGAAATTGATGGGGAAAGAGTGGAAACAGTGTCAGACTTTATTTTTTGGGCTCCAAAATCATTGCAGATGCTGATTGCAGTCATGCAATTAAAAGACGCTTGCTCCTTGGTGGGAAAGTTATGACCAAGCTTGATAGAATATTAAAAAGCAGAGATATTACTTTGCCAACAAATGTCTGCCTATTCAAAGCTATGGTTTTTCCCTTGGTCATGTATGAATGTGAGAGTTGGACTGTGAAGAAAGCCAAGCGCTGAAGAAATGATGCTTTTGAACTGTGGTGCTGGAGAAGACTCTTGAGAATCCCTTGGACTGCAAGGAGATCCAACCAGTCCATTCTAAAGGATATCAATCCTGGGTGTTCATTGGAAGGACTGATGCTAAAGCTGAAACTCCAATACTTTGGCCACCTCATGCGACGATTTGACTCACTGGAAAAGACTCTGATGCTAGGAGGGGTTGGGGGCAGGAGGAGACGGGGACGACAGAGAATGAGATGGCTGGATGGCATCAATGACTCGATGGACATGAGTTTTAGTGAACTCTGGGAGTTGTTGATGGACCAACTCCCAGACAGGGAGGCCTGGTGTGCTGTGAAACATGGAGTCGCAAAGAATCGGACATGACTGAGTGACTGAACTGACCTGAACTGAATATTTGGAGAAATGAAATGAAATAAACAAAATTCTAAAAGATTTTACAGATAATGGCAGAGGAATAGGACGTGGCGACCACATTTTCCCCCACAAATTCTGCAAAAGAACATTTGAACGCTGAGTAAATCCCACAAAGCAACTTCTGAATGCCAGCAGAGGACACCAGGCACCCAGAAAAGGAGCCCATTTTCTTCGAAAGGAGGTAGGAAATACTATAAAAGATAAAAAGAGAGACAAAAGAGGGAGGGACTGAGCTCCGTCCTGGGAAGGGATGCTTAAAAAAAAACAAAAATAATGGAGAAGTTTCCAAACACCTAGAAACACTCACTGGCGAGTTTGTGGTGAGCCTTGGAACCTCATAGGGCCACATAACCGGGAGAAAAAAGAAAAAATAATTAAAACCCACAAATAATTAAAACCCACAGACTAAGTGCCCAGAGGTAACTCTCAGTGGAGACGTGATGCAACTGCCTGCACCCCCCCACTAGAATGAGAGGCCTGGGCAGGGAGTTGAAGGCGGAAGTGCTTAGAGTAAAACGACTGGGCCTCAATGCCCTGAGGGCAATCTGAGGGTGCTAACTTAAGATAGCGAAGCAGACTGTGCAGCTAAAAGGCAAAAAGCCTGCAAAAAGTCAAAAAGCCACAACCCAAGACTCCGCCAGCCCTGCTCCCACAACAAAGGACTGAGCAGAGCTAACCGGCTGCAGTCTGCCCATTCCCCATCCCCCGCCAGGACAGGCAGGGGAGGGCGGCCAGAGCCAGAAGGGACCAACCACGGCCCCAGAGAGGCATCAGATACCAAGCAGCAGGCAGGCTTCGTTGCTAAGCAAGACTTCTTGGATTTGGGCTGGTTGATATCTGCCGGAGAAGCTGTGCCGGTTGTACACCAAGAAAACCCAGCGGCAGGGACCAGGGAGGTGACAAGTTGCAGCGAACACACTCGCCATGCGCCTGGTCACCTGAGCTGCTCGGACTGGGGAAGGCACAAAACGCAGGCCCAACCGAGTCTAGGCCTTTATGGAGTACCCGAGAATCTGAACCTGAGCCGCTCAGACCTGGGAAGTGCATGCAACCCAGCGCCGGCCATGGACAGCTCCCAGCAGCACAACCTAGAGCCTGAGCAGCATTAACAGGGAAAGTACACATGCCGCAAGTGGGGGCAATCCCAGTGTAGCTGAAACACTGCGAACACTCCCCACAGATGCCAGGGATATTTGTTGGCAGCTTTCCTCCCTCCCCACAGCAGGACTGAACAGGTGAGCCTATAAAAGTGTCCACCACAGCCCCGTTGTGTCAGGATGGGAATTAGACACTGAAGAGACCAACAAACAGAAGAGCTTTAACAGAAGGAACTGCCTTGGAAGTGACAGATGGAGAAGTCTTGAGCCTACTGCAAGAATAAGACTGAAAACCAGAGGCAGAGATTTAAGTCCAAAACCTGAGAACACCAAAGATTTCCTGTTCCAGGGAACATTAATTGATAGGAGCTCATCAAACACCTCCATACCTACACTGAAACCAAGCACCATCTAAGGGTCAACAACTTTTAGAGAAAGAAATACCACGCAAATTTGCCAGCAACACAGGAGAATAGCCCTGAACTGCAATATAGAGGCTGCTCAAAGCCACTCCAAACACATTATCCAAATCTCAAATTCTTTATTGGACACTTTATTGCGTTCCAGAGAGAAGAAATGCATCTCCACCACCAGAACACTGACACAAGCTTCCCTAACCAGGGAACCTTGACAAGCCACCCGTCCAACCCCACACACAGAGAGGAAACTACATAAAAAAGAGAACTCCACAACCTGCCAGAAGATGGAAAGGCCACCCCAAGCACAACAATATAAGCAAAACAAAGAGGCAGAGAAATACCCAGCAAGTAAAGGAACAGGATAAATTCCCACCAACACAAACAAAAGAGGAAGATATAGGGAATCTACCTGATAAAGAATTTCGAATTTTATTGGTGAAAATGATTCAAAATCTGGAAAGCAAAATGGAGTTACAGAAAAATAACCTGGAGAAAAGGATTGAGAAGATGCTAGAAAGGTTTAATAAGGATTTAGAGTAATTAAAAAAGAGTCAATATACAATGAATAATGCAATAGATGAGATCAGAAACACTCTGAAGGGAACAAACAGTAGAATAACAGAGGCAGAAGACAGGATAAACGAGCTAGAAGATAGAATTGTAGAAATAAATGAAACACAGAGGAAAAAAGAAAAACAAATTAAAAGAAATGAGGACAATATTAGAGACATCTGGGACAATGTTAAACGCTTCAACATTCGAATCATAGGAGTCCCAGAAGAGGAAGACAAAAAGAAAGACCATGAGAGAATACTTGAGGAGATAATAGTTGAAAACTACCCTAAAATGGGGAAGGAAATAATCACCCAAGTCCAAGAAACCCAGATAGTCCGTAACAAGATAAACCCAAGGCGAAAAACTCCAAGACACATATTAATCAACTTAACAAAGATCAAACACAAAGATCAAATATTAAAAGCAGCAAATAACACACAAGGGAATTCCCATAAGGATAAGAGCTGATCTTTCAACAGAAACTCTTCAGGCCAGAAGGGAATGGCAAGACATACTTAAAGTGATGAAAGAAAATAACCTACAGCCCAGATTACTGTACCCAGCAAGGATCTAATTTAAATATGAAGGAGAAATCAGAAACTTTACAAACAAGCAAAACCTGAGAGAATTCAGCATCACCAAACCAGCACTCCAACAAATGCTAAAGGATCTTCTCTAGACAGGATACACAGAAAGGGTGTATAAATTCGAACCCAAAACAATAAAGAAAATCATACTTATCAATAATTATCTTAAACATAAATTGGTTGAATGCACCAACCAAAAGACAAAGGCTGGCTGAATGGATACACAAACAAGACCCCCATATATGTTGTCTATAAGAGACCCACCTCAAAACGAGGGACACATACAGACTGAAAGAGAAGGGCTGGAGAAAGATATTCCATGAAAATAGAGACCAAAAGAAAGCAGGAGTAGCAATACTCATATCAGGTAAAACAGACTTTAAGACAAAGGCGTGAAAAGAGACAAAGAAGGGAACTACATAATGATCAAAGGAACAATCCAAGAAGAAGATATAATAATTATAAATATTTATGCACCCAACATAGGAGCGCCGCGATTTGTAAGGCAATTAGTTACAAGTGTGAAAGGGGAAATTAACAACAACGCAAGAACAGTGGGAGACTTTAATACCCAACTCACACCTATGGATAGATCAAACAAACAGAAAATTAACAAGGAAGCACAAACTTTATATAATAGACCAGTTAGACCTAAGAGATCTCTATAGGACATATCACCCCAAAACAATGAATTTCACCTTTTTTTCAAGCGCTCACGGAACATTTTCCAGGATAGATCACATCCTGGGCCATAAATCTAGCCTTGGTAAATTCAAAATAATTGAAATCTTTCCAAGCATCTTTTCTGACCACAATGCAGTAAGATTAGATCTCAATTACAGGAGAAAAATTATTAAAAACGACAATCTATGGAGTGTGAACAACACGCTGCTGAATAACAAACAAATCATAGAAGAAAGCAAAAGAGAAATCAAAATGTGCATAGAAATGAATGAACATGAAAACACAACAACCCCAAACCTCTGGGACACAGTAAAAGCAGAGCTAAGGGGAAGTTTCATAGCAATACAGGCACACCTCAAGAAAAAGAAAAAAGTCAACTAAATAACCTAACTCTACATCTAAAGAAACTAGAAAAGGAAGAAATGAAGAACCCCAGGGTTAGTAAAAGGAAAGAAAACCTAAAAATTAGTCCAGAAGTAAATGCAAAAGAAACAAAAGAGACCATAGAAAAAATCAACAAAGCCAAAAGCTGGTTGTTTGAGAGGGTAAATATAATGGACAAACCATTACCAAGACTCATCAAGAAACATAGGGAGAAAAACCAAATCAAGAAAATTAGAAATGAAAATGGAGATATCACAACAGACAACACAGAAATACAAAGGATCATAAAAGACTACTCTCAGGAATTATATGCCAATAAAATGGACAACTTGGAAGAAATGGACAAAGTCTTAGAAAAGTACAACTTTCCAAAACTGAACCAGGAAGAAATAGAAAATCTAATAGACACACCACAAGCAGGGAAATTGAAACTGTAATAAGAAATCTTCCATCAAACAAAAGCCCAAATCCAGATGGCTTCACAGCTGAATTCTACCAAAAATTTAGAAAATAGATAACATGTATCCTACTCAAAATCTTCCAGAAAATTACAGTGGAAGGCAAAATTCCAAACTCATTCTATGAAGCCACCATCTCCCTAATTCCAAAACCTGTCAAAGATGCCACAAAAAAAGAGAATTACTGGCCAATATCACTGATGAACATAGATGCAAAAATCCTTAACGAAATTCAAGCACTCAGAATCCAACAACACATTAAAAAGATCATACATTATGACCAAGTGGGCTTTATCCCAGGGATGCAAGGATTCTTCAATATCCACAAATCAATCAATGTAATACACCACATTAACAAAATGAAAAATAAAAAAAGATTCAATTATCTCAAAGATGTAGAGAAAGCCTTTGACAAAATTCAACATCTATTTATGAAAAAAAGAGTCCAGAAGGTGGGAATAGAAGGAATATTCCTCAACATAATAAAAGCTATATATGAAAAATCCACAGCAAACATCCTCAATGGTGAAAAATTAAAGCGTTTCCCCTAAAGTCAGAAATAGATTTAAGGGAATACATCTGATAGATACAGTGCCTGATGAACTCTGGACGGAGGTTCGTGACATTGTACAGGAGACAGGGACCAAGACCATCCCCATTGAAAAGAAATGCAAAAAAGCAAAATGACTGTCTGAGGAGGCCATAGAAATAGCTGTGAAAAGAAGAGAAGCGAAAAGCAAAGTAGAAAAGGAAAGATATAGGCATCTGAATGCAGAGTTCCAAAAAATAGCAAGGAGTGATTACAAAGCCTTCCTCAGTGATCAATTAAAAATATAGAGGAAAACTACAGAATAGGATTCTGAAAAACTGCCTCTTGAAAAACTTGTATGCAGGTCAGGAAGCAACAGTTAGAACTGTAAATGGAACAAGGACTGGTTCCAAACAGGAAAAGGAGTGCGTCAAGGCTGTATATTGTCACCTTGCTTATTTAACTTATATGCAGAGTACCTCATGAGGAACGCTGGGCTGGAAGAAGCACAAGAAGGAATAAAGAGTGCTGGGAGAAATATCAATAATCTCGGATATGTAGATGACACGATCCTTATGGAAGAAAGTGAAGAGGAACTCAAAAGCCACTTGATGAAAGTGAAAGAGGAGAGTGAAAAGGTTGGCTTGAAGCTCAACATTCAGAAAACAAAGATCATGGCATCTGGTCCTATCACTTCATGGGAAATAGATGGATAAACAGTGGAAACAGTGTCAGACTTTATTTCTGGGGGCTCCAAAATCACTGCAGATGCTGATTGCAGCCATGAAATTAAAAGACGCTTACTCCTTGGAAGGAAAGTTATGACCAACCTTGATAATATATTAAAAAGCAGAGACATTACTTTGCCAACAAAGGTCCATCTAGTCAAGGCTATGGTTTATCCCGTGGTCATGTATGGATGTGAGAGTTGGACTGTGAAGAAAGCTGATCACTGAAGATTTGATGCTTTTGAACTGTGGTTTGAGAAGACTCTTGAGAGTCCCTTGTAACGCAAGGAGATCCAACCAGTCCATTCTAAGGGAGATCGATCTTGGGTGTTCATTGGAGGGACTGATGCTAAAGCTGAAACTGGAATACTTTGGCCAGCTCATGAGACGAGTTGACTCACTGGAAAAGACTCTGGTGCTGGGAAAGGTTGGGGATGGGAGGAGAAGGGGACGACTGAGAATGAGATGAGTGGATGGCATCACCGACTCTATGGACATGAGTTTGAGTGAACTCTGGGTGTTGGTGATGGACAGGGAGGCCTGGCGTGCTGTGATTCATGGGGTCGCAGAGAGTCGGACACGACTGAGTGACTGAACTGAACTGAACTGAACAGAATAGGATAAACAATAGATCTCTTCAAGAAAAGTAGAGATTTCAAAGGAACATTTCATGCAAAGATGGGCTCGAAAAAGGACAGAAATGGTATGGACCTAAGAGAAACAGAAGATATTATGAATAGGTGCGAGAATACACAGAAGAACTGTACAAAAAAAGATCTTCACGACCCAGATAATCACGATGGTGTGATCACTGACCTAGATCCAGATATCTTGGAATGTGAAGTCAAGTGGGCATTAGAAAGCATCACTAGGAGCTCTTTCAAATCCTGAAAGATGATGCTGTGAAAGTGCTGCACTCAATATGCCAGCAAATTTGGAAAACTAAGCAGTGGCCACAGGACTGGAAAAGGTAAGTCTTCACTCCAATCACAAAGAAAGGCAATGGCAAAGAATGCTCAAACTACCGCCCAATTGCTGTCATCTCACACGCTAGTAAAGTCATGCTCAAAATTCTCCAAGCCAGGCTTCAGCAATACATGAACCGTGAACTCCCAGATGTTCAAGCAGGTTTTAGAAAAGGCAGAGGCACCAGATATCAAATTGCCAACATCTGCTGGATCACGGAGAAAGCAAGAGAGTTCCAGAATAATATATATTTCTGCTTCATTGACTATGCCAAAGCCTTTGACTGTGTCGATCACAATAAACTGTGGAACATTCTGAAAGAGATGGGAATACCAGACCACCTGACCTGCCTCTTGAGAAACCTGTATGTAGGTCAGGAAGCAACAGTCAGAACTGTACATGGAACAACCGACTGGTTCCAAATAGGAAAAGGAGTATGTCAAGGCTGTATATTGTCACTATGCAGAATACATCATGAGGAACGCTGGGCTGGAAGAATCACAAGCTGGAATCAAGATTGCTGGGAGAAATATCAATAACCTCAGATACGCAGATGACACCGCTCTTATGGCAGAAAGTGAAGAGGAACTAAAAATTCTCTTGATGAAAGTGAAAGAGGAGAGTGAAAAGGTCGGCTTGAAGCTCAACATTCAGAAAACTAAGATCGTGGCAACTGGTCCCATCACTTTATGGGAAATAGGTGGAAAAACAGTGAAAACAGTGTCAGACTTTATTTTTTTGGGGTTCCAAAATCACTGCGGATGCTGATTGCAGCCATGAAATAAAAGACACTTACTCCTTAGAAGGAAAATTATGACCAACCTAGATAGTATATTAAAAAGCAGAGACATTACTTTGCCAACAAAGGTCCGTGTAGTCAAGGCTATGGTTTTTCCCGTGGTCGTGTATGGATGGGAGAGTTGGACTGTGAAGAAAGCTGATCACCAAAGAATCGGTGCTTTCGGACTGTGGTGCTGGAGAAGACTCTTGAAAGTCCCTGGGACAGCACGGAGATCCAACCAGTCCATTCTAAAGGAGATCAATCCTGGGTGCTCATTGGAAGGACTGATGCTAAATCTGAAACTCCAATACTTTGGCCGCCTCATGCGACGAGTTGACTCACTGGAAAAGACTCTGATACTGGGAGGGATTTGGGGCGGGAGGAGATGGGGACGACAGAGAATGAGGTGGCTGGATGACATCACCGACTCGATGAACATGAGTTTGAGTGTACTCCGGGAATTGGTGATGGACAGTGTGGCCTGGCATGCTCTGATTCTTGGGGTCGCAAACTGTCGGACACGATTGAGTGACTGAACTGAACTGAAAGTTAGGAAAAAGACAAGGGTGCTCACTCTCACCACTACTATTCAACATAGTTTAAGAAGTTTTGGCCACAGCAATCAGAGCAGAAAAATATATATAAAAAGAATCCAAATTGGAAAAGAAGAAGTAAAACTCTCACTGTTTGCAGGTAACATGATCCTCTGCACAGAAAACCCTAAAGACTCTACCAGAAAACTACTAGAGCTAATCAATGAATACAGTAAATTGCAGGATATAAAATCAACACACAGAAATCCCTTTCATTCCTATACACTAATATTGAGCAAATAGAAAGGGAAGTTATGGAAACAATTCCATTCACCATTGCAACGAAAAGAATACAACACTTAGGAATATATCTACCTAAAGAAACAAAAGACCTATATATAGAAAACAATAAGACACTGGTGAAAGAAATCAGAGAGGACACTAATAGATGGAAAAATATACCGTGTTCATGGATTGGAAGTATAGGTATTGTGAAAATGAATATATTACCCAAAGTAATTTATAGGTTAAATGCAATCCCTACCAAGCTACCAACGGTATTTTTCACAGAGCTACAACAAATAATTTCACAATTTGCATGGAAATACAAAAAACCTCGAATAGCCAAAGCAATCTTGAGAAAGAAGAATGGAACTGGCGCAATCAACCTGCCAGACTTCATGCTATACTACAAAGCCACAGTCATCAGTACAGTATGATACTGGCATAAAGACAGAAATATAGATCAATGGGACAAAATAGAAAGCCCATACATAAATCCATGCACCTATGGACACCTTATCTTTGACAAAAGTGGCTGAATATTCAATGGAGAAAAGACAATCTCTTTAACAAGTGGTGCTGGGAATACTGGTCAACCACTTGTAAAAGAATGAAACTAGAACACTTCCTAACACCATACACAAAAATAAACTCAAAATGGATTAAAGATCTAAATGTAAGACCAGAAACTATAAAACTCCTAGAGGAGAACACAGGCAGAATACTCTTTGACATAAATCATAGCAGGATCCTCCATGACCCACCTCCCAGAATTTTGGAAATAAAAGCCAAAAGAAACAAATGGGACATAATTAAAATTAAAAGCTTCTTCACAGCAAAGGAAACTATAAGCAAGGTTAAAAGACAGCCTTCAGAATGGGAGAAAGTAATAGCAAATGAAGCAAATGACAAAGGATTAGTCTCAAAAATATACAAGCATCTCCTGAAACTCAATTGCAGAGAAATAAACGACCCAATCAAAAAATGGGCCAAAGAACTAAACAGACATTTCTCCAAAGAAGACATGCAGATGGCTAACAAACACATGAAAAGATGCCCAACATCACTCGTTGTCACAGACACAAATCAAAACCACAATGAGGTACCATTTCACGCCAGTCAGAATGGGTGCTATCTAAAAGTCTACAAGCAATAAATGCTGGAGAGGGTGTGGAGAAAAGGGAACCCTCTTACACTGTTGGTGGGAATGCAAACTAGTACAACCACTATGGAAAACAGTGTGGAGATTCCTTAAAAAACTGGAAATAGAACTGCCATATGACCCAGCAATCTCACTCTTTGGCATATATACCAAGGAAACCAGAATGGAAAGAGACACATGTTCTCCAATGTTCATCGCAGCACTGTTTATAATAGCCAGGACATGGACGCAACCTCGATGTCCATCTGCAGACGAATGGATAAGAAAGCAGTGGTACATATGCATAATGGAGTTTTACTCAGCAGTTAAAAAGAATACATTTGAATCAGTGCTAATGAGGTGGATGAAACTGGAGCCTATTATACAGAGTGAAGTAAGCCAGAAAGAAAAACACCAATACAGTATACTAACGCATATATATGGAATTTAGAAAGATGAAAAGGATAATCCTGTATACGAGACAGCAAAAGAAACACAGATATATAGAATAGTCTTTTGGTCTCTGGGAGAGGGCGAGGTGGGAGGATTTGGGAGAATGGCATTGAAACATGTATATTATCACATGTGAAATGAATCGCCAGTCCAGGTTCGATGCATGATACTGGATGCTCGGGGCTGGTGTACTGGGATGAACAAGAGGGAGGGGATGGGGAGGAAGGTGGGAGGGGAGGATGGGGAACACATGTACACTCGGGGCAGATTCATGTCAATGTCTGGCAAAACCAATACGATAATGTAAAGTAATTAGTCCAATTAAAATTTAAAAAGAAAAAGAAAAAAAAATCTCTCTTAAATAAAAACTTCCAGAGTAAATATTTTGACTCTAGTTCAAGCTATGTACGAGTGGGTAAAAAATTTGTACAGACATTGTGGAAAACCCTGAGTGAAGTTTTTGACCAACCCAATATTTTTCTCCATGGTATCACAGTGGTTGTTATTCTCATATCTCTAATTTCTATGTAAATGCTATGGGATTTTACCATATCTCTGTTGCTACTGTGTATACTATATAGCAGCTTAGTAGCTCCAATAGTTTCTTTCTACAACTCTCATTCTATGTCCTTTTGTTTGGAAATACCTCTTTCCCTCCAGGGTCCTTTCAAAATCTCACTTCCTTTGCACTCCCATAGACACTTAATATCATGTGTATAATATATATCAATGAAATTTTGTGTATTTTTGAAATATACATATATAGTTTATATATAGCTATATAAAATATGTAATATCTTCCTGCTTGTTTGCTCATCAATAAATGATTTGATTTAAATCTCTGGAGGTTTTTAGAGATTTTCTCTTTCATATCTTCAATTTATCTGTATATTTAAGCATTAAGTGCAATTTTAATCTCTACTTTTTGCATTCTAAATGCAATTTTAATCTGAGATTTCACATCTTTGTTTCTTTAATTCTTGGAAATGTTTGGTCTTATTCAGTTCAATTATTAATTTATCCCCTTTTAAGATCCCTATTATGGCAATAAATGCTTCTATCTACAATATCTTTTAACTTTTATATTTTCCATCTCTTCCTAATGCCATCAGGAAGAGTTTCTCTCCCTTAGAACTTACTATTTCTTTTTTTTTTTTTTTAACTTCTGGCTGCATCCATTCTGCTATTCAACTCTCCTATTAAATTATTTCCAATACATTTTTCATATAAAGAAACTCCAGTTTATTTTTTTATGGGTGCTTTCTTCTTCATTTTATAATATTCTGGCTTCATTTTACTGTAATATTCATTATAACTTGTTTTATGTTATTGTAATCTCTGACATATCAATTCTATTTTCTCTAGTATATTTTCAATTTTTTTAATATGTCTCAGAAATCCTACCCCATGGATATAGGAAAGGGGAAGGCCAGGAACATGCTTCAGAGCAGAGATTTTAGAGAGAGCGCTTATTGCTATAATATGGGATATAAAATGCTTGGTTTCATTTCCACCATTCCTCACTCTGGGAACTTTCTGATTCTCTGTCCTGAGGTTATTATTTTATAAGAGCTCTCTGTGTTGGTTGCAATCACCTAAACTTTGGTACAGGAATGAAAAATTTTAAAGAAAGTTTGGGATGCCCGTTTTCCTAACCCTTGTACCAGAACATTCTGGTTATCTGCTTGCAGATCCAGTTCATTTTCTTTGCTGCCGTTATGGAACCTCTCTGACTCCTGTGAATGCTTGACTGGTGTTGCTCTTTCTGGTTCCCAGAATGATGGTACAACAGAGGATAATCTACCTCTGACAAAGGTGCGGATGGATAAGGCACACTTCAAAACTCTATCTCTTCTCTATGCTTCTATCTATATACAAGAAAAAATTATCTAAGCTACCATTTCCTCACCCCACTCCTGTTTCTCATAGGCTTTGTGTTAGATTCTAAGATCCTTCTGCCTTACACTTCTGGAGGCATGTCCAGAGTTCACTTCAGAAGTTGGGAGTGTTTGGTTGCAAATTTGTCAGCTTTTTTTTTTTTTTTAATGCTCTTTTGTGATCATAAAAGTAATACATATTCACTGTTAAAAATGTATAAAATAGAGAAAAGTATAATGAAGAAAATAAAAGTTGCCTGTAATATCATCATTCAAAACAATTAATTGCAATAGTTTAGCACATCTATCTACCTATCTACAAACCCATTTGATATAATTGAGATTACATAACAGTATACATACAGTTTTGCTTCTAGGCTTTTCAGTTAATAATATATGGTATAGATATTTTTTTTACCATGTTATTAAAGTTACTTGTTTAGATTATTTTAATTTATCATATAATGTTAACTTGGATTTATACCACCAATTACTGGTAGCTGCACAAGACAGGGAGATAAATATAGCTTGTAACCCAAACACCAAATATTGTTGCCTTTGGTGACATGTTAAAGTACTGCAATTTGTGACTCCTTCTACAAATGGTCATGACTGATTGTATTGTTCTGGATACGGGTCTCCTAGAAACAATCTTTAAATTGACCTTTCCTTCCACTTATGGTTCTATTTGCTGATTTTCATCAGTAAGCCCTGATGGCTACCAGCTGCATTTTAACTCAAATTCTTTCAGTGAACATTAAAAAAATTGATGCCCTTGATGAGATTATTTAAAAATGTCTCAGATATACGGTCCCTCAGTCATGTCTGACTTTTTATAGTTCATGGAATTCTCCAGGCCAGAATACTGGAGAGGGTAGCCAGTTCCCTTCTCCACAGGATCTTCCCAACACAGAGATAGCACCCAGATCACCCACATTGCAGGAGGATTCTTTACCAGCTGAGCCACAAGGGAAGCCCAAGAATACTGGAGTGGGTAGCCTATTCCTTCTCCAGGGCATCTTCCTGACCCAGAAATTGAACGGGGGTCTCCTGCCTTGCAGGCAGGTTCTTTACCAACTGAGCCATCAGGGAAGCCACATCCTGTTGCTCAGAGACTTCTAGGAATATAAGCTGTAGAGTAAAGAAAGACAGTGTAACTTTTTCCCATTAAACAGATGAGCTAATATGTATAATATCATCTGCTTTATGGTTGCATTAAAACTTATCTTCTGACCCCGACTTTAGTACTCCCCTCACTATGCTCTGTTTATAGCAGTATAGCACCTCTTAGAGGGCCTCAGTATCTCTTGGGAAGGGAAAAATTAGCATTCTGGCATTTCTCTTCACATTCTTAAACTCCACAAATTTAAGGCATGGGTTCAGGTAGATATTCCTTCTCTGAACATTTGCAACTTCAAAAATGGTATATGCTTTATTTCACTATAAAAAAAGAAAAAAAAAATTTTTTTAATTTCAATTAAAAAAAAACAAAAAACTAAAACTCAACAACTTCAATCCTGGAATTTTCTATCTTAGATTGAAATGTAACCTATTGAAATAACAGATAAAGCTATATTTCTAATGGCTCAAATTAGGACTCAATGATACTGTATTTTAGAACATTATTGCATTTCTGGGAATATGGAAGGATAATTCAATTATGCTTGTATCAAGTTTTTTCTTGATTATCTTTGATTAAAAGATCTCTTTAATAGGTGGATTAATATTGTGAAGGAGAAAATAATAACTGTTATGCACTCATCTTGGATGTGAGAGTTGGACTGTGAAGAAAGCTGATCGCCGAAGAATTGATGCTTTTGAACTGTGGTACTGGAGAAGACTCTTGAGAGTCCCTTATACTGCAAGGAGATCCAACCAGTCTATTCTAAAGGAGATCAATCCTGGATGTTCATTGGAGGGACTGATGCTAAAGCTGAAACTGCAATACTTTGGCCACCTCAGGCGACGAGTTGACTCACTGGAAAAGACTCTGATGCTGGGAAAGGTTGGGGGCGGGAGGAGAAGGGGACGACAGAGAATGTGATGGCTGGATGGCATCGCGGAAGCTACGGACATGAGTTTGAGTGAACTCTGGGAGTTGGTGATGGACAGGGAGGCCTGGCGTGCTGTGATTCATGGGGTCGTGGAGAGTCGGACACGACTGAGTGACTGAACTGAACTGAACTGAACAGATTATATTGAGAATAATGTGTGATAATTTTTGGTATTTATAAAGTGTTTGCATCTAGCATTGTAGAAATACAATTGTTCATCTTCTACATATGTTGGTGGTTTAGGTAAAATGGAAGAAAATGCAGTCTGTTCTGAAAACTCAGGTTCTCAATTCAAAAATATTTCCAAGTGTCCTTGAGGAAATTGTTTGACTTTATCCAATATGATAGACTTTTACTGAAAATGGCCCAAATTTGCTCTTCACTCGTGAACAAGCTATATTAATAACAAAGGCAAAAAGTTTGGTTACTCAAAAATTATATATATATATATATATATATATATATATATATACATACATACATATACCATTTTTTAATTATTGATAAAGTTCCTAATACAAAATATGTTTTTCTATGGAAGTACATTTTAGATGTATTTCTATTTTCCATAAAGCCAGCATATATTAATGGGAGGAACTATATTTTATTCTCACAAATTAATTTTATATTCATCTCATTTGATACATTGATTACATAAGGTAGGGCACATTTTATCTTCTTTTAATTATTGAATTAAAAAATTAAAAACAAAACTGAGATATAGGCAAGTTTTAAATGACTTACTCAAGGTCACACAACAAATTAATGATAGCATCAAGGCTAGTGTTCAAAAATATTGACTCATAATCCAGTGCTTTGTCCAGAATACTATGCTGAGTTTTACCTAAATAGAATATACCTACTCTCATTATTATGTTAATATGATAAGCTAAAAATAATAGAAGATTTGGAGGTGCAAAGATCAAGAAAAGAGACTATTTATAACACTCCAGATATTTTAGGACTCTCTGCCTTTCTCTTTTAGACATGAAATTACCTTGAATGATGGTACTAGAGTTTTCAATGAATTCCATATGACTTGCTTGATTTTTGCAGCATTTTATACCATTGTAAACTGAGTGGGGTGAGATTAAGACAGCTCTGATATCTCATGAGATTAATCAATTCATACAATCTAATTTTTGAAACCCTGTTGGGAGGAAAAATGTCAGGACCCCAATCACTCAAAATAGTCTAATCCACAGTCTAGATTTTCTAGTAGATGACCTTCTTGCCCTGAGAGGTGATGAGGTGAGTGTGGCATGATTAAAGAAGCATCACTGCACTGAAATACTTTCAATAAAATTCCTCTTTTGCAAATTGTTTTATGCTTTTGGTGTATAGTTTGTCTTTTAATGCATTCTCTGTCAGATTTCAATCATGAAAGCCTATACATGTTTTCCCTCTTTCAACTTTCACATTTTTCATGTATATTCTATTCTTCCAAAGGGATTCATTTTGTTTGTTTATTTACTTTTTAACTAATTAATGAATCCCAAGTGACTTGACTGTTAATGATTTTATCCTTGAATTCTGATATCTATTTGAATCGTGACGGAACAATGTCTCTGAAGAATCCAGCCCTCCCTAAACTTTCTAACAGAGTTCTCAAAGAGCAGACTTATTTGCTAATGATTATAGCATAAAAATTTATTAATAATATATCATAAGTTCCATATTTTATGAGATCATATTTTTAATTTTACTACTTATTGTACATATGCCTTCCTTAACTAAGTGTATACTGGTGGGCTGAAATTTGGAAACAACCTTAATAAATACTGCAACATTCATGCAGATTGACTTTCACTGTCCATCTATAATATTTTTGGTGTGAGACAAGTATCTCCAGTATTTTACATTGATATGAATGGCTGTAAATTGCTTTCAAATCAATGACCATAACAAATATAACTCCCTAGTGCAAATGATAGACATGGATAGGATAGACTAACGGCATTAGCAGCAGCTGTTCATAGCCACATTCTATATAAACACAGGTTCAAATCACAGCAAGACTATCCTTTTGTACAGCATACCTTAGAAGCTTGATTATACACAAATAACATATCTCATCTCTCCAGGAATATCTAAATCCCTTTGAAGGCTTTACAACAATGTGATCTTTACTTCTTATATCCATTCAGAATATTAAAGTCTGTGTTCATTGATACTTATTATTTGATACACAATAAATAATAAAATAACTATATTTTCAAAATATAAAAAGCAAACTTTTACAGGTTATTAACTTTTAAAATAAGTAATACAAATGTTAATTGAACACTTAATATGTGTCAGCACTGTCCCAAGTACTTTATGCACATTAACCCATTTAATGTTAATAAAACTTCAAGAGATTGTAGTTACTCCCTGTTCCAGAATAAGATGAAATATATACCATGTACTTAAAAATCATGAGTATTACATATAAAGCAAATTTATGAAAATTCTGAAAAGTAGAGAGGAAAAGGACACTAAGGCTAGGGACCTTGGTACTTGAAGAATTGGCACAGCAGTGAGTTCCAGAGGTGGGGAGAGTCAACAGGTACAAACTTTCAGTTATAAGATAAATACATGCGATGTAATGTACAGCATGATAAAGATAATTTAGTCTGCCTTATGTTGTATATGAAAGTTGTTAAGAGAGAAAATCCTAATCCGCAAGAAAGAAAAATTTGCCTATAGCTGAAAAATAATTCAAATTATAGCATTTCTCATTGTACAATATGGAGGCTAGAATGGGTACAATATTCTTTATGTGGTGAAAGAAAATACCTGTTAGCCAAAATTCTATATTCAGCTTAATTATCCTTTAATAATGAAGGAAAATCAAGAGAAATCTCAGATAAAGGACAGGTAAGAGGATGTTTTTACAAGAGACCTATTTCTAAAAATATAATTAAAAGACATGCTTGAATAAGAGAGAGAAATAATAATGGAATCTCAGAACATGAGGGATGAAGAAAGAACATAAAGTACTCATATGGGTAGAGGGTGACAAGATGTCAAATGTGTAGGTGGATGTGGAGTACTTGTCTCTCCATGGATGCATCAGGAATACATCTTCAAATGCAGAGGATCTCTCAGAGCATCAGCTGAGAGCTGGTAGGAGTCCCTGATCACCAGAAAGAAATATATAGACCCATGCAATACTCAGTAGGATGAAGGAAGGAAGGAAGGGAAAAAGAGGAGAGTGAATGGGACTGGACCCGCACACAAAGGGTGAAGGAACTAAAACAGGGGTGAGATCCCCACATCAGAGCAATAGTTTGAGATCCAGGAGAGGCATTTGAGAATGTTGGAGAGTGAAGCAGCTATCTGTGACCGTCTGAAAAGAGGGAGAACCACACAATCAGTACCACAGTCTTACATAATCTGGACAGGAACACAGATACCCCTGGTACACGTGGTGGCTAGGAGCTGGGGTGTAGGGATTGAGAACAATCCCAGGGCAGTGAGGACTGCTGGTGACTGTGCGAAGATGGCCCAAGTGGACATGAGGGAAGAAACTGTTTCAGAAAATGCCCTTGGAGGAAAGCCAGGCAGCTATGGAGGCAGGGTGATACTGCTGAGTCACACACATGGAGTGGAGCCATCACTATAGTCTCTCTCTCTCCCATCATGCCAGTTCCTGTAGCTGAATAAGAGAAAGACTCCAGAGAGGGCAGCCCTTTGAGTGCCTTGCACCAAGTAATAGAGAAGTACCCCAGCCAGGGGTGCTCTTTGAGTGCCTACTGTGCCAAGAAATGAAGAAGGACCAGCCAGGGAACCCCTTTGAATGAAAGCTGCCAGAGGCTAGAAAAAGGCTCTAATAGTGCCTTATCTCGGAGAAGGCAATGGCAAGCCACTCCAGTACTCTTGCCTAGAAAATCCCATGGATGGATGAGCCTGGTAGGCTGCAGTCCATGGGGTCGTTAAGGGTCGGACACGACTGAGCGACTTCACTTTCACTTTTCACTTTCCACTTTCACACATTGGAGAAGGAAATGGCAACCCACTCCAGTGTTCTTGCCTGGAGAATCCCAGGGACAAGGGAGCCTGGTGGGCTTCCAGGTATGGCGTCACACAGAGTCGGACACGACTGAAGTGACTTAGCAGCAGCAGCAGTAGTGCCTTATATCCTGCTCCCATGGATGCTGGCTTGCCTTCACAAATAGCACCACCAGATTCCCCTTAATTCAAGCAGCTGTGCCACTGCCACACCCAGTCCTCACGGGGGCAGACCCAAGTCCTTTGGGCAGCCTCAGAAGCAAGTTCCTGTAGGTGACCCACATGCAGAGGTGGCGATAAATCCACAACGAACTCCAAGGGCAGAGGGGGTAATGAAGAGGATCAAAAACTTTTCCATCAGCTGTACAAGCTGCAGATTAAATCCACATCATCAATATAGGTAGACTCTGTCTATGGAATATATAAAAGGACAGTGAGAGTTCACACAAAAGAAAAACCTTAGCTCTGATGGCCATGGACAATAGAGGCAAGTACATACAGGAGTAGGGCCAGATTAGAGTTTCAGCTATCCCCACAGTAGATCCAGAGAACAGTCCAACATTGGAGGGCCTCCTAAGAGGAGGAAGTGGAACTACCGCATTATATATGTTTTTTTTTTCCTTTTTTTTTTCCCTTTCATATTCTCATGCCATTCGTTATTATTCCTTTAATTTTTTATAACCTAACTTTTCCATTTTTAAAATACCTTATTTTTAAATAAATTCATTTAA
Source organism: Moschus berezovskii (assembly GCF_049115385.1). Lineage (NCBI taxonomy): Eukaryota > Metazoa > Chordata > Mammalia > Artiodactyla > Moschidae > Moschus > Moschus berezovskii. The sequence goes on along the minus strand of NC_142488.1, from coordinate 83,090,849 downwards.
TTAATTTCCTACTTTTGCATTGCTATTTAGTTATATTGAATTTTTCCTTCTTTTAATTTTATAGTTTTGTTAATCTAGTTTTTAGTGTTCATTCTCACTTAGGGGTTTGTTTATTGGCTTGAGTCCTCTCAAGCCACAACTTGTTTTAATCCTGTTTTTTTTTTTTTTTTTTTTTTTGCTTTTTTTCTTTTTCATATTTTTCTCATGATGTTCTTTCTTGATTATCCCTTTAATTTATATTTTATAACTGACTTTCTCCATTTTAAAACATTTTATATTTTAAAAAATTCATTTTATTTTCTCGCTATTTTTAAAGTACATTTTAGTTATATTGCATTTCCCCCATGCATTTGATTATGTATTTTTGCTAGTCTAGATTTTAGTATACATTTACACTTAGGGGTATGTTTATTGGTTTGATTGCATTCATCTTTTTTGACTTCTGTTTTTATCCCCCCCCCCTTTCTCTCTTTTCTCATTGTAAGTGCACAAGTTTCTTTGGGTGATCTTGGCTATTGAGTGTTACTCTCACCATTAGTCCTGGGATTTGTCTTCCATGTTGTGAGACCTGTGAAGTCTTGATGCTACAGTAAGGGGTCGAGCCTGGAACCCTGAGGTGGGAGACCCAAGTTCAGGACTTTGAACCACCAGAGAACTCCTGATCACATGGGACATTAATCAAAGAGAGCTCTCCCAAAAGCCTCCATCTCAACAATAAGATCAAGACCCACCTAAAGGCCAAAATCCAGTGCTGAATGCCACATACCAAATCATTAGCAAAACAGGAACAAAACTTATCCCATTAGTGGAAAGGCTACTCAAAGCCATACCAAGCCCATCAGTTCAGTTCAGTTCAGTTCAGTTCAGTTGCTCAGTCATGTCCGACTCTCTGAGACCCCATGAACCAGTACTGGACACAGCACTGCCCTTCAAAGAGACAAGATCCAGATTCACACACAAGAGAACAGCCACAATTACTCCTACCCAGGAAACTTTCACAAGGAACTGGTCCAACTCCACCAACAGTAGCAGATTCCACAAATAAGAGGAACTATGACATGGTAGCAAGGTAATGCTCAAAATCCTTCAAGAGAGGCTTCAACAGTATCTGAACCAAGAATTTCCAGATGTACAAGCTGGATTTAGAAAAGTCAGAGGAACCAGAGATCAAATCTCCAACATCCATTAGGTCATAAAAAAAGCAAAATAATTCCAGAAAAACATCTACTACTACTTCGCTGATTACAGTAAAGTCTTTGACTGTGTGGATCACAACAAACTGTGGAAAATACTTAAAGATATGGGAATACCAGACCATCTTACCTGTCTCCTGAGAAACCTGTATGCGGGTCAAGAAGCAACAGCTAGAACTGGACATGAAACAATGGACTGGTTCCAAACTGGGAAAGAAGTACATCAAGGCTGTGTATTGTCATCTGCTTATTTAACATATATGCAGAGTACATCATGTGAAATGCCAGGCTGGATGAAGCTCAAGCTTGAATCAAGATTGCCAGGAGAAATATCAATAACCTCAATTATGCAAATGACACCACCCTCATGGCAGAAAGTGAAGGAGAGCTAAAGATCTTCTTGATTAAGGTGAAATGAGAGAGTGAAAAAGCTGAATTAAAACTCAACACTCCAAAAATGAAGATCATGGCATCTTGTCCTATCACTTCATGGCAAATAGATGGGGAAAAAATGGAAACAGCAATAGACTTTATTGGGCTCCAAAATCTCTGTGTACAGTGACTACTGCCATGAAATTAAAAGACACTTCATCCTTGGAAGAAAAGCTATGACAAACCGAGATACCATATTCAAAAGTAGAGATCTTTCTTTGCTGACAAAGATCCGTCTAGTCAAAGCTATGGTTTTTCCAATAGTCATGTGTGGATGTGAGAGTTGGCCCATAAAAAAGGATGAACACGAAATAATTGATATTTTTGAATTGTGGTGCTGGAAAAAACTCTTGAGGATTTCTGGGGTAGCAAGGAGATTAAACCAGTAAATTCTAAATGAAATCAACCCTGAATGTTCATCGGAAGGAGTAATGCTGAAGCTAAAGCTTCAATAATTTGGTCGCCTGATGTGAAGAGTTGACGCATTGGAAAAGACTCTGACATTTGGAAAGACTGAGGAGGAGAAGGGGAAAACAGAGGATGAGATTGTTGGATGGTATCATTGACTTAATGTACATGAGTTTGATCAAACTACAGGAGATAGCGAAGGACAGGGAAGCCTAGTGTGTTTCAGCTCATGGGTTCACAAAGAGTCAGACATGATTGAGTGACTGAACAACAAATTATCCTCTAGCCTGCAGAAAGCAGACCCCAAACACAGTAAATTAAACAAAGTGAAAAGACATAGAAACTTGGAGCAGATGAAAGAACATGGTAAAAACCCACAAGACCAAAAAAAAAAAAAAAAATGAAAAGGAAATAAGAAATTTACTTGAAAAATAATTAAGAATTCAGTGATAGTAAAGATGATCTAAAATCTTGGAAATAACATGGAGGCAAAGATAAATATACTGAAGGCACAGATCGAGAAGATACAAGAAATGTTCAACAAGGACCTAGTAAAATAGACAGTCAGCTATGAACAAAACAATAACTGAGATTACAAATGCACTAGAGGTAAACAATAATGGAATATCTGAGGTAGAATATTGGCTAAGTGTGCTGGAAGAGAGAATTGTGGAGAAAACTGAACCAGAGTAGAATAAATAGGAAAGAATAAAAAAGAAATGAGGACATTCTCAGAGACCTCTGGGACAACATTAAGCGTATCAAAATTAGAATTTTATGTGTCCCTGAAGAAGAACAAAGGACATGGTATGAGAAAATATTTGAGGATATTATAGTCAAAAACTTTCTTAATATGAGAAAAGAACCCAACAATCCTAATCCTAGGCATATACTCTGAGGAAACCAAAATTGAAAAAGACACATGCATTCCATTGTTCATTGCAGCACTATTTACAATAGCTAGAACATGGAAACAACCTAGATGCCCATAGACAGATGAATGGATAAAGAAATTGTGGTACATATGCACAATGGAATAGTACTCAGACATAAAAAAGAACACATTTGGGTCAGTTCTAATGAAGTGGATGAACCTAGAACCTATTATACAGAGTGACGTAAGTCAGAAAGAGAAAGATAAATATCATATTCTAAAGTATATATATATATATGGAACCTAGAAAAATGGTACTGGAGAACTTAATTACAGAACAGCAGTAGAGAAAAAGGCATAGAGAATAGACTAATAGACTTATGGAAATAGGGAGAGGAGAAGAGAGGGTGAGATGTATGGAAAGAGTAACATGGAAACTTATATTACCATATGTAAAAGAGATAGCAAACAGGAATTTGCTGTATGGCTCAGGAAACTCAAACAGGGGCTCTGCATCAACATATAGGGGTGGGATGGGGAGGGAGATGGGAGGGAGGTTAAGAAGGGAGGGGATATATGTATACCTATGGAAAATTCTGAAAGAGATGGGAATACCAGACCACCTGACCTGCCTCTTGAGAAACCTGTATGCAGGTCAGGAAGCATCAGTCAGAACTGTACATGGAACAACAGACTGGTTCCAAATAGGAAAAGGAGTACGTCAAGGCTGTATATTGTCACCCTGCTTATTTAACTTATATGCAGAGTACATCATGAGGAACGCTGGGCTGGAAGAAGCACAAGCTGGAATCAAGATTGCTGGGAGAAATATCAATAACCTCAGATATGCAGATGACACGACCCTTATGGCAGAAAGTGAAGAGGAACTAAAAAGACTCTTGATGAAAGTGAAAGAGGAGAGTGAAAAGGTTGGTTTGAAGCTCAACATTCAGAAAACTAAGATCATGGCATCTGGTCCCATCACTTCATGGGAAATAGATGGAAAAACAGTGGAAACAGTGTCAAACTTTATTTTTTGGGGCTCCAAAATCACTGCAGATGCTGATTGCAGCCATGAGGTTAAAAGACGCTTACTCCTTGGAAGGAAAGTTATGACCAACCTTGACAGTATATTAAAAAGCAGAGACATTACTTTGCCAACAAAGGTCCATCTAGTCACGGCTATGGTTTTTCCCGTGCTCATGTATGGATGTGAGAGTTGGACTGTGAAGAAAGCTGATCACCGAAGAATTGATGCTTTTGAACTGTGGTGCTGGAGAAGACTCTTGAGAGTCCCTGGGACTGCACGGAGATCCAACCAGTCCATTCTAAAGGAGATCAGTCCTGGGTGTTCATTGGAAGGACTGATGCTAAAGCTGAATCTCCAATACTTTGGCCACCTCATGCGACGAGTTGACTCACTGGAAAAGTCTCTGGTGCTGGGAAAGGTTGGGGGAGGGAGGAGAAGGGGATGATGGAGAATGAGATGGCTGGATGGCATCACCGACTCTTGGACATGAGTTTGAGTGAACTCCGGGAGTCGGTGATGGACAGGGAGGCCTGGCCTGCTGTGATTCATGGGGTCACGGAGAGTCGGACACGACTGAGCGACTGAACTGAACTGAACTGATGGCTGATTCATGTTGAGGTTTGACAGAAAACAACACAATTATGTAAAGTAATTATCCTTCACGGAGAAGGCAATGGCAAACCACTCCAGTACTCTTGCCTAGAAAATCCCATGGATGGAGGAGCCTGGTAGGCTGCAGTCCGTGGGGTCGCTAAGGGTCGGACACGACTGAGCGACTTCACTTTCACTTTTCACTTTCATGCATTGGAGAAGGAAATGGCCGTCTGCGGGGTCACACAGAGTCGGACACGCCTGAAGTGACTTAGCAGCAGCAGCAGCAATTATCCTTCAATAAAAAATTAAATATTTTTTTTTAATGGGAAAAAAAATACCACCCAATCCAGGAACTTCAAAGAGTCCCATAAAGGATAAATCCAAAGAGAAACACATCAAGATACATATTAATCAAACCAATAAATATTCTATACAAAAAACAAATACTGAAAGCAGCAAGGGAAAGGCTAGAAATAACATACAAGTGGATCCCCATAAGTTTTACAGCTGTTCTTTCAATAGAAACTCTTCAGGACAGAAGGGAGTGACAGGAAATACTTAAAATGATGAAAGGGAAAAACCGATAACCAAGATTACTCTATACAGCAAGGATCTCATTCAGATTTGAAGGAGAAACCAAAAACTTTAGAGACAAGCAAAATTTAAGAGAAATCAGCACCATCAAACCAACATTACAACAAATGCTAAAGGAACTTCTCTAGGTAGGAAATACAAGAGAAAGAAATGTCTTACAAAAACGAACAGAAAGCAATACAGTAAATGGTAGTAGGATCACACAAATGAATAATTACCTTAAATAGAAATGGACTAAATGCTCCAACCAAAGGACACAGATTCACTGAATGAATACAAAAGCAAGACCACTCACTATATAGTCTGTCCTAAAGAGACCTACATCAGACGTAGGGACATCCGCAGACTGAAAATGAGGGGTGGGAAAAAGATATACCATGCAAATAGAAATCAAAATGAAGCTGGAGGAAATATTCAGGATATCATAGCCAAAAATTTCCTTAACATGCGGAAAGAAATATCCATCCAATCTAGTAAGTTCATTAAAATACTTATTAATTTTCTAGGTCATCTGTCCATTGCTGTGAGCTAGAAGATAGAGTGGTGGAAATAATACTTATATTAGACAAATTAGATTTGAAACAAAGACTATTACAAGAGACATGGAATGACATTACATAATGATCAAGGGATCAATCCAAGAAGATATAACAATTATATATGCACCCAATATAGGAGCACCTCAATACATAAGGCAAATGTTAACATATGTTAAAGGGGAACTCAACAGTGACACAGTGATAGTGGGGGATTTAAATATCCCACTCACACCAATGGACAGATGATCCAGTCACAAAGTTAATAAAGAAAAAAAAAAAGCTTGAAACAATACATCAGACCAGTTGAATCTGATTGATATCTACAGGGTATTTCATAAAAAAAAAACAGAAGATTTCAATTTTTCCTCAAGTGAAAATGAAACATTGTCCAAGATAGATTACATCGTTGGTCACAAATAAAGCCTTGGTAAGTATGGACCTAACAGAAGCAGAAGATATTAAAAAGAGGTGGCAGGAATACACAGAAGAACTGTACAAAAAAGATCTTCACGACCAAGATAGTCACGATAACGTGATCACTGACCTAGAGCCAGACATCTTGGAATGTGAAGTCAAGTGGGCCTTAGAAAGCATCACTACGAACAAAGCTAGTGGAGGTGATGGAATTCCAGTTGAGCTATTTCAAGTCTTGAAAGATGATGCTGTGAAAGTGCTGCACTCAATATGCCAGCAGATTTGGAAAACTCAGCAGTGGCCACAGGACTGGAAGAGGTCAGTCTTCATTCCAATCCCAAAGAAAGGCAATGCCAAAGAATGCTCAAACTACCGCACAATTGCACTCATCTCACACGCTAGTAAAGTCATGCTCAAAATTCTCCAAGCCAGGCTTCAGCAGTATATAAACCGTGAACTCCCAGATGTTCAAGCAGGTTTTAGAAAAGGCAGAGGCACCAGAGATCAAATTGCCAACATCCGCTGGATCATGGAGAAAGCAAGAGAGTTTCAGAAAAACATCTATTTCTGCTTTATTGACTATGCCAAAGCCTTTGACTGTGTGGATCACAATAAACTGTGGAACATTCTGAAAGAGATGGGAATCCCAGACCACCTGACCTGCCTCTTGAGAAACCTGTATGCAGGTCAGGAAGCAACTGTTAGAACTGGACATGGAACAACAGACTGGTTCCAAATAGGAAAAGGTGTACGTCAAGGTTGTATATTGTCACCTTGCTTATTTAACTTCTATGCAGAGTACATCATGAGGAACGCTGGGCTGGAAGAAGCACAAGCTGGAATCAAGATTGCCGGGAGAAATATCAATAACCTCAGATATGCAGATGACACTACCCTTATGGCAGAAAGTGAAGAGGAACTCAAAAGCCTCTTGATGAAATTGAAAGAGGAGAGTGAAAAGGTTGGCTTGAAGCTCAACATTCAGAAAACAAAGATCATGGCATCTGGTCCCATCACTTCATGGGAAATAGATGGAAAAACAGTGGAAACAGTGTCAGACTTTATTTTTTTGGGCTCCAAAATCACTACAGATGCTGATTGCAGCCATGAAATTAAAAGACGCTTGCTCCTTGGAAGGAAAGTTATGACCAACCTTGATAGTATATTAAAAAGCAGAGACATTACTTTGCCAACCAAGGTCCGTCTAGTCAAGGCAATGGTTTTTCCCGTGGTCATGTATGGATGTGAGAGTTGGACTGTGAAGAAGGCTGACCGCCGAAGAATCGATGCTTTTGAACTGTGGTGTTGGAGAAGACTCTTGAGAGTCCCTTATACTGCAAGGAGATCCAACCAGTCCATTCTGGAGGAGATCAATCCTGGATGTTCATTGGAGGGACTGATACTAAAGCTGAAACTGCAATACTTTGGCCACCTCATGAGACGAGTTGACTCACTGGAAAAGACTCTGATGCTGGGAAAGGTTGGGGGCGGGAGGAGAAGGGGACGAAGGAGAATGAGATGGCTGGATGGCATCACCGACTCTGTGGACATGAGTTTGAGTGAACTCCGGGAGTTGGTGATGGACAGGGAGGCCTGGCGTGCTGTGATTCATGGGGTCGCGGAGAGTCGGACACGACTGAGCGACTGAACTGAACTGAACTGAACTGAAGTTTTAAAAAACTGAAATTATTTCAAGCATCATTTCTGACCACAAAGATATAAAATTAGATATAAACTGAAAAAAACAAATTACGAAAATGCAAACACATGGAAGATAAACAGTATGCTTCAGAATAAACAACGAATCAGTGAAGAAATAAAAAAGAAAATCAAAATATACATAAAAAAATGACAATGGAAACATGACAATTCAAAAAATATGGAATGGAATGAAAGCAGTGATAAGAAGGAAGTTTATAGCAATACAAGATTACCTTAAGAAAAAAGAGATAAAACAAACAAACAAAAAGATGCAACCTTACACATAAAGCAACTAGACAAAGAATTTAAGATATTTTCAAAGTTAGTAAAAGGTAAGAAACCATAAAAATCAGAGCAGAAATAAATGAGAGAAAAGAAGGAGAGTATCGGTTCAGTTGAGTTATGTCACACAGGCGTGTCCAGCTTTTTGAGACCCCATGAATCACAGCACGCCAGGCCTCCCTGTCTGTCACCAACTCCTGGAGTTCCCTCAAACTCATGTCCATAGAGTCAGTGATACAATCCAGCCATCTCATTCTCTGTCATCTCCATCTCCTCCTGCCCCCAAACCCCTCCCAGCATCAGAGTCTTTTCCATTGAGTCAACTCGTCTCATGAGGTGGCCAAAGTATTGCAGTTTCAACATTAGCAACAGTCCTTCCAATGAACACCCAGGACTGATCTCCTTTAGAATGGACTAGTTGGATTTCCTTGCAGTACAAGGGACTCTCAAGAGTCTTTTCCAGCACCACATTTCAACAGCATCAATTTTTCGGCGATCGGCTTTCTTCACAGTCCAACTCTCACATCCATACATGAACCCTGGAAAAACTATAGCCTTGACTAGACGGACCTTTGTTGGCAAAGTAATGTCTCTGCTTTTTAATATGCTATCTAGGTTGGTCATAGCTTTCCTTTCAAGAAGTAAACGTCTTTTAATTCCATGGCTGCAATCAGCATCTGCACTGATTTTGGAGCCCAGAAAAATAAAGTCTGACACTGTTTCCACTGTTTTCCCCATCTATTTCCCAGGAAGTGATGGGACCAGATGCCATGATCTTCGTTTTCTGAATGTTGAGCTTCAAGCCAACATTTTGACTCTCCTCTTTTACTTTCATCAAGAGGCTTTTGAGTTCCTCTTAACTTTCTGCCATAAGGGTGGTATCATCTGCATATCTGAGGTTGTTGATATTTCTCCCGGCAATCTTGATTCCAGCTTGTGCTTCTTCCAGCCCAGCGTTCCTCATGATGTACTCTGCATATAAGTTAAATAAGCAGGGTGACTATAAACAACCTTGGCATACTCCTTTTCCTATTTGGAACCAGTCTGTTTTTCCATGTCCAGGTCTAACTGTTGCTTCCTGACATGAATGCAGGTTTCTCAAGAGGCAGGTTAGGTGGGCTGGTATTCCCATCTCTTTCAGAATTTTCCAGAGTTTATTGTGATCCACACAGTCAAAGGCTTTGGCATAGTCAATGAAGCAAAAATAGATGTTTTTCTGGAACTCTCTTGCTTTCTCCATGATCCAGCGGATTTTGGCAATTTGAACTCTGTTTCCTGTACCTTTTCTAAAACCAGCTTGAACATCTGGAAGTTCACAGTTCATGTTTTCCTGAAGCATGGCTTGGAGAATTTTGAGAATGACTTTACTAGCGTGTGAGATGAGTGCAATTAGGCAGTAGTTTGAGCATTCTTTGGCATTGCCTTTTTTTGGGATTGGAATGAAGCCTGACGTTTTCCAGTCCTGTGGCCATGGTTGAGTTTTCCAAATTTGCTGGCATATTGAGTGCAGCACTTTCACAGCATCATCTTTCAGGATTTGAAATAACTCAACTGGGATTCCACCACCTCCACTAGCTTTGTTTGTAGTGATGCTTTTTAAGGCCCACTTGACTTCACATTCCAAGGTGTCTGGCTCTAGGTCAGTGATCACACCATCGTGATTATCTGGGTCGTGAAGATTTTTTTGTACAGTTCTTCTGTGTATTCTTGCCACCTCTTCTTAATACCTTCTGCTTCTGTTAGGTCCTTTATCGAGCCCATCTTTGCATGAAATGTTCCCTTGGTATCTTAATTTTCTTGAAGAGATCTCTTTTCTTTCCTATTCTGTTGTTTTCCTCTATTTCTTTGCATTGATCGCTGAGGAAGGCTTCTTATCTCTCCTTGCTTTTCTTTGGAACTCTGCATTGAGATGCTTATAACTTGTCTTTTCTCCTTTGTTTTTTGCTTCTCTTCTTTTCACAGCTATTTGTAAGGCCTCCCCAGACAGCCATTTTGCTTTTTTTGCATTTCTTTTCCATGGGGATGGTCTTGGTCCCTGTCACCTGTATAATGTCATGAACCTCTGTCCTGAGTTCTTCAGGCAATCTGTCTATCAGATCTAGTCCCTTAAATCTATTTCTCACTTCCACTGTATAAGCATAAGGGATTTGATTTAGGTAATACCTGAATGGTCTAGTGGTTTTCCCTACTTTCTTCAGTTTAATTCTGAATTTGCCAATAAGGAATTCCGGATCAGAGCCACAGTCAGTTAGCAAAACTCAATAAAACTGAGAAGAGAAACAAACTGACTAACCATTTGCCAGACTCCTCAAGAAAAAAAGAGAAGACTCAAATCATTAAAATTAGAAAGGAAAAAGTAGTTCCAAGAGACAACATAGAAATACAAAGGATCATAAGAGACCACTATGAGCAACTGTATGCCAATAAAATGTACAACCTTGAATAAATGGACAAATTGTTATAAAAATATAACCTACCTTAACTGAACCGGAAAGAAATATAAAATATGAAGAGACCAATCACAAGCACAGAATTCAAAATGGTAATCAAAAATCTTCAAAATAAAAGTCGAGGTCCACATTTCTTCAGAGTCTAATTCTAGCAAAAGTTTAGAGATGAGCTCACATCTATCCCACTCAAATTATTCCAGAAAATCGCAGAGGTAAGAAACCTCCCACTTTCTACAAGGCCATAGTCACCCTGGTACGAAGACAGGAAAACAATGCCACAAAAAAAGAAAACTACAGTCCAATGTAACTTATGAACATAGATACAAAAATCCTCAACAAAACATCCAAAACTATGTTGAATAGTCATGGTGATAGTGGGCACACTTGCCTTGTTCCTGACTTTAGGGGAAATTCTTTCGATTTTTCACCATTGAGGATAATATTGCTGTGGGTTTGCCATAAATAGCTTTTAATATGTTGAGGTTTTTTCCTTATATTCCTGCATTCTGGAGGGATTTTAGGATAAATGGATTTTGAATTTTGTCAAAGGCTTGCTATCCAACTATTGAGATAATCATATGGTTTTTATCTTTCAATTTGTTAACGTGGTGTATTACATTATATTGATAGATTTGCAGATATTAAAGAATCCTTCCATTCCTGGGAAAAAGCCCACTTGGTCATGATGTATGATCTTTTTAATATGTTGTTGGATTCTGTTTGCTAGAATTTTGTTAAGGATTTTTGCATCTATTTTCATCAGTGATATTGGCCTGTAGTTTTTTTCTTTGTTTGCAGGGGGGGGCATCTTTGCCTTGTGTTGGTATTAGGGTGATGTTGGCATCAGAGAATGAGTTTGGAAGTTTGCCTTTCTCTGCAATTTTCTCTAAGAGTTTTAGTAAGATAGGTGTTAGCTCTTCTCCAAATTTTTCGCAGAATTCAGCTGTGAAGGTGTCTGGCCCTAGGCTTTTGTTTTCTGGAAGATTTCTGATTACTGTTAAGATTTCCGTGATGGTGCTGGGTCTGTTAAGATTTTTTATTTCTTCCTGGTTCAGTTTTGGAAAGTTATGCTTTTCTAAGAATTTGTCCATTTCTTCCAAGTCTCTGTATTGTCTGTTGTGATGTCTCCATTTTCATTTCTAATTTTGTTGATTTGATTCTTCTCCCTTTGTTTCTTCATGAGTTTGGCTATTGGTTTGTCAGTTTTATGTGTCTTCTCAAAGAACTTTTAGCTTTGCTGATTTTTGCCAAGGTCTCTTTTGTTTCTTTTGCATTTATTTCTGCCCAAAATTTTAAGATTTCTTTCCTTCTTCTAACCTTGGGGTTTTTCATTTCTTCCAAAAGGAATCCTGATTGGAAAAGAAGAAATCAAACTCTCACCATTTGCAGATGACATGATCCTCTACATAGAAAACCCTAAAGACTCTACCAGAAAATTACTAGAGCTAATCAATGAATATGGTAAAGTTGCAGGATATAAAATTAACACAGAAAAATCCCTTGCATTCCTATACACTAACAATAAGAAAACAGAAAGAGAAATTAAGGAAACAATGAAAAGAATAAAATACTTAGGAATATATCTACCTAAAGAAATACAAGACCTATATATAGAAAACTAAAACACTGATGAAAAAAATCAAAGAGGACACAAATAGATGCAGAAATATGCCATGTTCATGGATCGGAAGAATCAATATAGTGAAAATAAGTGTACTACCTAAAGAAATCTATAGATTCAATGCAATCCCTATCAAGCTACCAATAGTATTTTTCACAGAACTAGAACAAATAATTTCACAATTTGTATGGAAACACAAAAAACCTTGAATAGCCAACGCAATATTGAGAAAGAATGGAAATGGAGGAATCAACCTGCCTGACTTCAGGCTATAATACAAAGCGACAGTCATCAGGACAATATGGTGCTGGCATAAAGACACAAAAATAGAATCAACGTAACAAAATAGAAAGCCCAGAGATAAATCCATGCACCAATGGACACCTTATCTTTGACAAAGGAGGCAAGATTATAAAATGGAGAAAAGATAATCTCTTTAACAAGTGGTGCTGGGAAAACTGGTCAACCACTTGTACAAGAATGAAACTAGAACACTTTCTAACACCATACACAAAAATAAACTCAAAATTGATTAAAGCTTTAAACATAAGGCCAGAAAGTATAAAACTCCCAGAGGGGAACATAGGCAAAACCCTCTCAGACGTAAATCACAGCAATATCCTCTATGACCCACCTCCCAGAGTAATGGAAATAAAAGCAAAAATTAACAAATAGGACCTAATTAAGCTTAAAAGCTTTTGCACAACGAAGGAAACTATAAGCAAGGTGGAAAGACAGCCTTCAGAATGGGAGAAAATAATAGCGAATGACAAATAATTAATCTAAAAAATATACAAGCAACTCCTGCATCTCAATTTCAGAAAAATAAATGACCCAATCAAAAAAAGGGCCTACCAAACTGCAAACAGGCTTCGTTGCTAATAAAGATTTCTTGAGATTCTGGCTGGTGGACATCCGCCTGACAAAGTGTGCCGGTTGTACAACCAGAAACCCGAGTGTCAGGGACGGGGAGGGGATAAGTCGTAGCAACTGCACTTGCCAAACACCTGGTCACACAAGCTGCTCGGACCAGGGAAGGGCACAAAACGCAGGCCCAACGGAGTCTGTGCCTTTGTGGAGTGCTCGAGTGCCAGAACCTGTGCAACTTTCACCTGGGAAGAGCATGCAACCCAGGGCCCGGGTCAAACAGTGCCCATCAGAGCAACCTAGAGCCTAAGCAATATAGACTGGGAAAGCACACAGGCTGTGAGCCCGTGAGTGGGGGCAAACCCAGTGTGGCCGAAACACTGTGACCACTCCCCATAGACACCAGTTGTATTTGTTTGCAGTGTTCCTCCCTCAACACAGCACGACTGAACAAGGGAGCCTAAAAAAGTGTCCGCCACAGCCCCCTTTTGTCAGGGCAGAAATTAGACACTGAAGAGACCAGCAAACAGAAGAAGCTGAAACAGAGGGAACCACCTTGGAAGAGACAGATGGAGAAATCTTGAGGCTACTGCAAGAATAAGACTGAAAACCAGAGGCAGAGGCTTAATTCCAAATCCAGAGTACACAAGAGAAATCCTGACTCCAGGGAACATTAATCGATAAGAGATCATCAAACACCTCCATACCTACACTGAAATGAAGCACCACCCAAGGGTCAACATGGTTCAGAGCAAGACATACCATGCAAATTCTCCAGCAATACAGGAAAATAGCCCTGAGCTTCAAAATAAAGGCTGCCCAAAGTCACTCCAAAGCCACTGACATCTCTTAACTCATTACTGGACACTTCATTGCACTCCAGAGAGAAGAAATACAGCTCCACCCACCAGAACACCTACCTAGGGAAACTTGACAAGTGACTCCTCCAACCCCACCCACAGCAAGGAAACTCCACAATAAAGAGAACACCACAAACTGCTAGAAGACAGAAAGGCCACCCGAAACACAGAAATATAAGCAAGATGAAGAGGCAGAGAAATACTCAACAAATAAAGTAACAGGATAAATGCCCACCAATGCAAACAAAAGAGGAAGAGATAGGGAACCTACCTGATAAATAATTCCGAATAATGATAGTGAAAATGAAACAAAATCTTGAAAACAAATTGGAGGTACAGATAAATAACCTGGAGACAAGGATCGAGAAGATGCAAGAAAGGTTTAACAAGATCTAGAAGAAATAAAAAGGAGTCAGTATACAACGAATAATGCAATAGATGAGATAAAAAACACTGTGGAGGGAATCAACAGTAGAATAACAGAGACAGAAGATAGGATAAAATGGTAGATATAAATGAAACTGATAGGACAAAAGAAAAACGAATTAAAAGAAATGAGGACAATCTCAGAGACTTCTGGGACAATGTTAAACGCACCAACATTCGAATCATAGGAGTTCCAGAAGAAGAAGACAAAAAGAAAGACCATGAGAAAATACTTGAGGAGATAATAGTTGAAAATTTCCCTAAAATAGGGAAGGAAATAATCACCCAAGTCCAAGAATCCCAGAGAATCCCAAACAGAATAAAACCAAGATGAAATACCCCAAGACACATAGTAATCAAATCAACAAAGATCAAACACAAAGAACAAATATTAAAAGCAGCAAGGGAAAAACAACAAATAACACACAAGGATTTTCCCATAAGGATAACAGCAGATGTTTCAGTAGAAACTCTTCAGGCCAGGAGGGAATGATAGGGCATACTTAAAGTGCTGAAAGAAAATAACCTACAGCCCAGATTACTGTACCCAGCAAGGATCTCATTCAAATATGAAGGAGAAATCAAAAGCTTTACAGACAAGCAAAAGCTGAGAGAATTCAGCATCACCAAACCAGCTCTCCAACAAAAGGTAAAGGACCTTCTCTACACAGGAAACACGGAAAGAGTCTATAAACTCAAAGCCAAAACAATAAACTAAATGGCAAAAGGATCATACTTATCAATAATTATGTTAAATGTAAATGGGTTGAATGCCCCACCAAAGACAAAGACTGGCTGAATGGATACAAAAAGAAGACCCCTGTATATGTTGTCTACAAGAGACCCAACTCAAAACCAGGGACACATACAGACTGAACATGAAAGGCTGGCAAAAGATATTCCAAGCAAATAGAGACCAAAAGAGCAGGAGTAGCAATACTCATATCAGATAAAATAGATTTAAAACAAAGGCTGTGAAAAGAGACAAAGAAGGACACTACATAATGATCAAAGGATCACTGAAAGAAGAAGATATAACAATTATAAATATATATGCACCCAACATAGGAGCATCGCAGTATGTAAGACAATGTTAACAACTGTGAAAGGGGAAATTAACAATAACACAATAATAGTGGGAGACTTTAATACCCCAATCACACCTATGGAGAGATCAACCAAACAGATATTAATAAGGAAACACAAACGTTAAATGATACAAGAGGCCAGTAAGAACTACGAGATATCTATTAGATATTTCACCCCTAAACAATGAATTTCACATTTCTCTCAAGCGCACCTGGAACATTCTCCAGGATAAATCACATTCTAGGCCATCAATCAGGCCTTGGTAAATTCACAAAACTTAAATCATTCCAAACATCTTTTCTGACCACAATGCAGTAGATTAGATCATAATTAGAGGATAAAAACTATTATAAATTCCAAATATGGAGGCTGAACATCACGCTGCTGAATAACCAAAAAATCATGGAAGAAATCAAAAAACAAATCAAAATCTGCATAGAAACGAATGAAAACACAACAAACCAAGACCTGTGGGACACTGTAAAAGCAGTGCTAAGGGGAAGGTTCATAGCAGTACAGGCATATCTCAAGAAACAAGAAAAAAGTCTACTAAATAACTTAACTCTACACCTAAAACAACTGGAGAAGGAAGAAATGAAGAACCTTAGGATAAGCAGAAGGAAAGAAATCTTAAAAATTAGGTCAGAAATAAATGCAAAAGAAACAAAAGAGACCAAAGCAAAAATCAATAAAGCCAAAAGCTGGTTGTTTGAGAGGGTAAATAAAATTGATAAACCACTAGCAAGATTCATCAAGAAACAAAGGGAGAAAAACCAAATAAATAAAGTTAGAAATGAAAATGGAGCAATCACAACAGACAACACAGAAATACAAAGGATCAAATGAGACTACTATCAGGAATTCTATGCCCAAAAAATGTAAAACTTGGAAGAAATGGACAAAACCTTAGTAAAGTACAACTTTCCAAGACTGAACCAGGAAGAAATAGAAAGTCTAACAAACCCAGAACAATCACAGAAATTGAAACTGTAATCTTAAATCTTCCAGGAAACAAATGCCCAGCTCCAGACGGCTTCATAGCTGAATTCTACAAAAAATTTAAAGAGACAACACCTATCTTTCTCAAAGTCTTCCAGAAAATTGCAGAGGAAGGTAAACTTCCAAACCCACTCTATGAAGCCACCATCACCCTAATACCAAAACCTGACAAAGATGCCACAAAAAAAAAAAAGAACTACTGGCCAATATCACTGATGAACATAGATGCCAAAATCCTTAACAAAATTCTAGCAATCAGAATCCAACCACACATTACAAAGATCATACGTCATGATCAAGTGGGCTTTATCCCAGGGATGCAAGGATTCTTCAATAACCACAAATCAATCAATGTAATACACCACATTAGCAAAATGAAAAATAAAAACCATACGATTATCTCAATAGATGTAGAGAAAGCCTTTGACAAAATTCAACATCCATTTATGATGAAAACCCTCCAGAAGGCGTGAATAGAAGGAGTATTTGTCAACATAATAAAATATATATATGACAAACCCACAGCAAACATTATCTTCAATGGTGAATAATTGAAAGGGTTTCCCCTAAAGTCAGGAACAAGACAAGGGTGCTCATTCTCACCACTACTATTCAACATAGTTTTGGAAGTTTTGGCCACAGCAATTTGAGCAGAAAAAGACATAAAAGGAATGCAAATTGGAAAAGAAGAAGTAAAACTCTCACTGTTTACAGATGACATGATCCTCTACACAGAAAACACTAAAGATCCTACCAGAAAATTACTAGAGCTAATCAATGAATATAGTAAAGTTGCAGGATATGAAATCTGCAAACAGAAATCCCTTGCATTCCTATGCACTAATAATGAGAAAACAGAAAGGGAAATTAAAGAAGCAATTCCATTCACCATTGCAATGAAAATAATAAAATACTTAGGAATATACCTACCTAGAGAAACAAAAGACCTGTACATAGAAAACTATAAAACACAGGTGAAAGAAATCAGAGAGGACACTAATAGATGGAGAAATATACCGTGTTCATGGATAGGAAGAATAAATATTGTGAAAATGAATATATTATCCAAAGTAATTTATAAGTTCAATGCAATCCCTATTAAGCTACCAACGGTGTTTTTCACAGAGCTAGAACAAGTAATTTCACAATTTGTATGGAAATACAAAAAACCTCGAATAGCCAAAGCAATCTTGAGAAAGAAGAATGGAACTGGGGGAATCAACCTGCAGGACTTCATGTTCTACTACAAAGCCACAGCCATCAAAGGAGTTTGGTACTGGCATAAAGACAGAAATATCGATCAATGGAACAAAATAGAAAGCCCAGAGATAAATCCATGCACTTAAGGACACCTTATCTTTGACAAAGGAAGCAAGAATATTCAATGGAGGAAAGACAATCTCTTTAACAAGTAGTACTGGGAAAACTGGTCAACCACTTGTAAAAGAATGAAGCTAGAACACTCCCTAACACCATACACAAAAATACACTCAAAATGGATTAAGGATCTAAACGTAAGTCCAGAAACTATAAAACTCCTAGAGGAAATCATAGGCAAAACACTCTCTGACATAAATCAAGCAGGATCCTCCATGACTCACCACCCAGAATATTTGAAATAAAAGCAAAAATAAACAAATGTTACCTAATCAAAATTAAAGCTTCTGCACAGCAAAGGAAACTATAAGCAAGGTGAAAAGATAACCTTAAGAATGAGAGAAAATAACAGCAAATGAAGCAACTGACAAAGGATTAATCTCAAAAATATATAAGCATCTCCTGAAGCTCAATTCCAGAAAAATAAATGACCCAATCAAAGAATGGGCCAAAGAAGTAAACAGACATTTCTCCAAAGAAGACATACAGATGGCTAACAAACACATGAAAAGATGCTCAACATCTCTCATAATTAGAGAAATGCAAATCAAAACCACAATGAGGTACCTTTTCATGCCAGTCAGAATGGCTGATTTCCAAAAGTCTGCAAGCAATAAATTCTGGAGAGGGTGTGGAGAAAAGGGAATCCTCTTACGCTGTGCGTGGGAATGCAAACTAGTACAACCACTACGGAGAACAGTGTGGAGATTCCTTAAAAAACTGGAAATAGAACTGCCATACAAACCAGCAATCGCACTCCTGGGCATACACACCAAGGAAACCAGAATTGAAAGAGACACATGTACTCCAATGTTCATCGCAGCACTATCTATAATAGCCAGGACATGGAATCAACATGGATGTCCATCTGCAGACAAATGGATAAGAAAGCTGTGGTACATATACACAATGGAATATTACTCAGAAATTATAAAGAATACATTTGAATCAGTTCTAATGAGATGGATGAAACTGGAGCCTGTTATACAGAGTGAAGTAAGCCAGAAAGAAAAACACCAATATAGTATACAAAGGCATTTATATGGAATTTAGAAAGATAATAATAATAACCCTATATGTGAGACATCAAAAGGTACACAGATGTATAGAAGAGTCTTTGGGACTCTGTGGGAGAATGTGAGGGTGTGATGATCTGAGAGAATACCATTGAAACATGTATACTCTCATATGTGAATAAGATCACCAGTCCAGGTTCGATGCATGAGATAGGGTGCTCAGGGATGGTGTACTGAGATGAGCCAGAGGGATGGGATGGGAAGGGAGGTAGGAGGTAGTTCAGGATGGGGAACACATGTACACCCATCGCTGATTCATGTCAATGTATGGCAAAAACCACTACGATATTGTAAAGTAATTAGCTTCCAAAAACTGTGGAAACAGTGTCAGACTTTATTTTTTGGCCTCAAAATCACTGCAGATGCTGATTGCAGCCAGGAAATCAAAAGACGCTTATTCCTTGGAAGGAAAGTTATGACCAACCTTGATAGCATGTTAAAAAGCAGAGACATTACTTTGCCATCAAAGGTCCGTCTAGTCAAGGCTATGGTTTTTCCCGTGGTCATGTATGGATGTGAGAATTGGACTGTGAAGAAATCTGATCGCCGAGGAATTGATGCTTTTGAACTGTGGTGCTGGAGAAGACTCTTGAGAGTCCCTGGGACTGCAAGGAGATCCAACCAGTCCATTCTAAAGGAGATCAATCCTGGGTGTTCATTGAAGGACTGATGCTAAAGCTGAAACTCCAATACTTTGGCCACCTCATGCGACGAGTTGACTCACTGGAAAAGGCTCTGATGCTGGGAAAGGTTGGGGGCTGGAGGAGAAGGGGACGGCCGAGAATGAGATGGCTGGATGGCATCACTGACTCTGTGGACATGAGTTTGAGTGAACTCCGGGAGTTGGTGATGGACAGGGAGGCCTGGCATGCTGTGATTCATGGGGTCACGGAGAGTCAGACACGACTGAGTGACTGAACTGAACTGAACTGAAAATAAATAAATTAGAAAATTAAAAAAAAAACAAATCCTCAACAAAATGCTAACAAACAGAATCCAACAACACTTTGGAAAGATTAAGCATCATGATCAAGTTGGTTTTATCCCTGGGATGCAAGGATACCACAATATATAAAAATCAGTCAATGATATACCATATTAATAAACTGAAATATAGAAATCATATGATCATCACAAAAGATGCAGAGAAATCTTTTGACAAAATTCAGCACATATTTATGATAACAACTCTCCAGAAATTAAGCATAGAAAGAACTTACCTCAACATCATAAAGGCCACATACAACAAACCCACAGTAAACATTATTCTCAGTGATGAAAAACTGACAAGCATTTCCTCTAATATCAAGAACAAGACAAGAGTACTTACTCTTAACACTATTTTTCAGCATAGTTTTGGAATTCTTAGCCACAGCAATCAGAGAAGAAAAAGAAATTAAAAGAATCCTAATTGGAAAATAACAAATAAAACTCAGTGTTTTCAGATTACATGATACTATAACTAGAAAACCCTAAAGATATCACCAGAAATTTACTAAAGCCAATCAATGCAGGTAGCAAAGTTGCAGTATACAAATTTAATACACAGAAATGCCTTATATTCTTATACAGTAACAGTGAAAAATCAGAAAAAGAAATTAAGGAAACAATCCCTTTCACTATTGCAAAACAAAGAACAGAGTATCTAGGAATAAACCTACCTAAAAAACGAAAGACCTGTATGCAGAAAACTCTAAGACACCGATGAAATTAATCAAAGGCAATACAAACAGATGGAGAAATATACCAAGTACCTGCATTGGAAGAATAAATATTGTGGAAATGACTATACTACCCAAAGCAATCTAAACATTCAGTGTAATCCCTATCAAACTACCAATGGTATTTTTCACCGAATTAGCACAAAATTTTTCTCAATTTGTATGGAAGCACAAAATAGCCTGAATGGCCAAAGCAACCTTCAGAAAGAAAAAATGGAGCTGGAGGAATCAACCTTCCTAAATTCAGACTATATGACAAAGCTACAGTGATCAAGCCAGTGTGGTACTGGAACAAGAACAGAAATATGGATCAATAGAACAAGATAGAAAGCCCAGAGGAAAACCCACACACCTATGGGCAACTTATCTTTGACAAAGGAAGAAAGAAAGCACAATGGAGAAATGACAGCCTCTTCAATAAATGATGTTGGGGAAACTGGACAGCTACAGTAAAAGAATGAAATCAGAACACTTCTTACACCATAAACAAAAATAAACTCAGAATGGATTTAAAACCTAAATGTAGGACCAGAAATTATAAAGCTCTAAGAGTAACACATAGACAGAATAATCTGACATAAATCCTCTGTGACACATCTCCTAGAATAATGGAAATAGAAATAAAAATAAGCAAATGGGACCTAATTAAACTTAAAAGATTTTTCACAAGAAAGGTAACTATAAATAAGGTGAAAAGACAGCCCTCAGAATGAGAGAAAATAACAGCAAACAAAGTGACTGACAAGAGAATAATCTCCAATATATACAAGCAAGTCATCCGGCTCAATACCAGAAAAGCAGACAATGCAATCAAAAAGTGGGCAAAAGTTCTAAACAGACATTACTGCAAAGAAGACACACATACAGCTAATAAATATATGCAAAGATGCTAAGCATTGCTCATTATTAGAGAAATGTAAATCAAAACTACAATGATGCATCACCTCACACCTGTCAGAATGGCCATCATCAAAAAAAAAAAAAATCTACAAACAATAAAAGCTGAGAGCATGGAGAAAAGGGAACCCTTTTCCACTGTTGATGGGAATGCAAACTGATACAGCCACTATGGAGAACAGTATGGAGATTCCTTTAAAAACTAGCAATAAAACTACCATATCACCCAACAATCCCACTAGTGGGCATATACCCTGAGGAAACCATAATTTAAAAAACATATGTACCCCAAAAGTCATCACACCACTCTTTACCAGAGCTAGGACATGGAAGCAATCAAGATGTCCACTGACAGATTTATGGATAAAGAAGCTGTGGTACATATGCCCAATGAAATATTACTCAGCCATAATAAGGAATGCATTTAAATCAGTTCTAATGATGTGGATGAACCTACAGTCTATTACACAGAGTGAAGTAAGTCAAAAAGAGAAAAACAAATACCACATATTAACAGAGAAATATGGAATCTAGAAAGATGGTACTGACGAAGCCATTTTCGTGTCAAAAATGGAGATAGAGATGTAGAGAACAGACTTATGTGCACAGAGGTTGAAAGAGCTGGTGGGTTGAATTGAGAGAGTGGCATTGAAACTTATACATTACCATATGTAAAATTAGATAACCTGTTGAAATTTGCTGCTTGACTCAGGAAGCCCAAATCTGGTGCTCTGTGATAACCTAGAGGGGTGGGAGGAAGATTCAAGTGGGAGGGGACATATACAATCTATGACTGAGTTATGTTGATCTATTGCATAAACCAATACTATATTGTATAGCAATTATTTTTCAGTTAAAAATAAATTTTTAAAATATGGTTAAATACGATAGACTTTCCTTCTCCTCTTGCATGTTCTAAATTATCTTTTATGCTTGAAGCAAACATTATAATGTTGTCTGATATGGTTCTAAATGAATTATAAGAAATATTTAAATAATTTATAAATGAGGGAGAGAAAGTGGAATAAAGGGGAGCAAGAATTCTATAATTTACTCAAACAGGTAAAATATAAATACCAGTAAATTATATATTATTTATATTATGTATGCATATGGTAATAATTAGAATTATCACTAGAAACAGTACAACAAAAAATCACAAAAACCTAAGCAATAAATCAAAAGCCACAGGGATGAAAAAAAAAAGGAGAAAAATTTTAAAAAGGACCATGATGTAAATAAAATAGCTAAAATATGGAAATTCACAGAGTCAATAAGAGGACATAACTCAACTATATGTTGTTTATATAAAACTCACCTCAAACATAAAAATATAGGTTGATGCTTGAGACAGAATGTGACCCCAAAAAGTAATTTGTTGAAATCTAATCCCCAGTGTTATGATATTTGGAAGTGGAGTCTTTGAGAGGTGAATAATCCATAAGTGAAGAGCCCTTATGAATAGGATTAATGCCATTATAAAAGATACCCAAGAAAACTGTCTTATGCCTTCCACCACGTTGTTGTTTCTGTTGTTCACTCTCTAAATCATGACTCTTTGTAGCCCTATGTGCTGCATCATGCCAGGCTTCCCTGTGCTTCACTATCTCCCTATCTTTTATTATCTCCACCACGTTAGGACACAGAAAAAAAAATATGAACATAGAAACAGGCTTTAACCAGACACCAGATCGATCAATTCCTTGATCTTAGACTGTCCACCCTACAGAATTTTGAGAAATAAATGTTTGCTGTTTAAGTCACTCAGTCTATAGCATTTTTGTTAAAGAAACTCAAACAGAAAGTTGGCTTAAAACTCAACATTCAAAAAATAAGATCATGGCATCTGGTCCCATCACTTCATGGGAAATAGATGGGAAAACTGTGGAAACAGTGGCTGACTTTATTTTTTTGGGCTCCAAAATCACTGCAGATGGTGATTGCAGCCATGAAATTAAAAGACACTTACTCCTTGGAAGAAAAGTTATGACCAACCTAGACAGCATATTAAAAAGTAGAGACACTACTTTGCCAACAAAAATCCATCTAGTCAAAGCTATGTTTTTTCCAGTAGTCATGTATGGATGTGAGAGTTGGACTATAAAGAAAACTGAGTGCCAAAGAATTGATGCTTTTGAACTGTGGTCTTGGAGAAGACTCTTGAGAGTCCCTTGGATTGCAGAGAGATCCAACGAGTCCATCCTAAAGGAAATCAGGTCTGAATATTCATTGGGAGGACTGATGCTGAAGCTGAAACTCCAATACTTTGGCCACCTGATGAGAAGAACTGGCTCATTTGAAAAGACCTTGGTTCTGGGAAAGATTGAAGGCGAGAGGAGGAGTGGACCTGAGAGGATGAGATGGTTGTATGGCATCACTTACTCATTGAACATGAGTTTGAGTAAACTTCAGGAGTTGGTGATGGACAGGGAAACCTGGTGTGCTGCAGTCCATGGGATCACAAAGAGCTGGACATGACTGAGCAAATGAACTGAACTGAATTCAAGCAGACTAACAGTTGATTAAAACAAAATAATAGAGAAATATATACTATTCAAACACTGTGCTGGGAAAGACTGAAGGTGGGAGGAGAAGGGGATGACAGAGGATGAGATGGTTAGATGGCATCACCAGCTCGATGGACATAAGTTTGAGTAAGCTCCGGGAGTTGGTAGACAAGGAAGCCTGGTGTGCTGCAATCCATGGGGTTGCAAAGAGTTGGACACAACTGAGTGACTGAACTGAAGTGAACTGATTCAAACACTAATAAAAAAAAAAAGCTGTGATAGCTTGTCAGGCAACCAAAATAGATTGCAAAACAAAGAAAATTACCAGAAACCTGAAACAAAATAACAAAATGATAAAAGTTCAATCTACCAAGGAGACAGAAGATCGAACAACACTAAACATCAGAACTACAAAGCAGGTGACCAATAACCATTAGAGCAGAACGGAGAAATAGAAAAATGCACTAATATGGTTAGACAATTTTTACTCATCTCTCAACAATTGATAGAACTACTGAACAGAAAAATCAGCAAAATATATAACTGAAAAATATCCAACAACAGGATCTAACTGAAATATGTAGAACCCTTCACACAATACTAACAAAACATGCATTTTTTCAAGAATTCATGGAAAAATGAGGAAGGAACAAGATGGTGGAGGAATAGGATGGCGAGACCACTCTCTCCCCCACAAATTCATCAAAAGAACATTTGAACGTGGAGTGAAGTCCACAAAACAACTTCTGAATGCTGGCAGAGGACATCAAGCACCCAGAAAAACAGCCCACTGTCTCCAAAACGAGGTAGGAAAAAACATAAAAGATAAAAAGAGAGACAAAAGAAGTAGGGATGGAGCTCCATCCCGGGAAGGGAGGCTTTAAAAAGAGAGAAGTTTCCAAACACCAGGAAACACTCTCACTGGCGAATCTGTGGAAAGACTTGGAACCACAGAGGGCCACATAATCTTTTTTTTTTTTAAGATTTTTTTAAAACCCACAGATTACCCGCCAAATGGTAACTCCCAGCGGAGAAGCAGCACAGACGCCTGCATACGCCATTAGCAAGCAGGGGCTGGGCAGGGAGGAGCCAGCTGAACTGCTTAGAGAGAGGACTGGGCTTGAATGACGCGAAAACCATCTGAGAGAACTGGGGATAGCAAAGCAGACTGGGATAGCTTCCCCACGAAAAGGTGGAAAGCTCTAACCTAAGACTCTGCCAGCCCCGCTCACAGAACAAAGGGCTGAACAGAGTGAGCCGGCTGTGTTTGGCCCATCCCCCATCCCCTCTGAGACAGGCAGGGAGGTCAGCCAGAGACGGAGGGGGCAACCGCGGCAGCAGAAAGGCATCCAATATCAAACTGCAGGCAGGCTTGTTGCTAATCAAGATGTCTTGGGCTGCGGCCGGTCGATATCCACCTGAGAAGGTGCGCCGGTTGTACACCCAGTAAACCGAGTGGCAGGGACTGGGGAGGCAATAAGTTGCAGCCACCGTGCTCACCAAACACCTGGTCACCTGAGCTGCTTGGAATGGGGAAGGGACAAAACGCAGGGCCAACCAAGTCTGCGCCTTTGTGGAGTACCCGAGAACCTGAACTTGAGCTGCTTAGACCTGGGAAGTGCATACAACCCAGCGCTGGCCTTGGACGGTTCCCGGCAGAGCAACCTAGAGACTGTGCAGTGTAGACTTGGACAGCACACGCACTGTGAGCGGGGGCAAACCCAGTGTGGCCGAGACGCTGCGAGCACTCCCCACAGACGCCAGAGATATTTGTCTTCAGTCTTCCTCCCTTCCAAGAACAGGACTGAACAAGTGAGCCTTTATAAAGAATCCACCCGCACCACAGTGTCAGGGCAGAAATTAGACACTGAAGAGACCAGCAAACAGAAGCTAAAACAGAGGGAACCACCTTGGAAATGACAAATAGAGTAGTCTAGAGGCTACTCCAAGAATAAGACCAAAAGCCAGAGGCAAGAGGCTTAAGCCAGAATCCTGAGAACACTAGAGAACTCCTGACTCCAGGGAACATTAATCAATAGGAGCTCATCAAACGACTCCATACCTACACTAAAACCAAGCAACACCCAAGGGTCAACAAGTTCCAGAGCAAGACATATCACGCAAATTCTCCAGCAACACAGGTAAATAGCCCTCAGCTTCAATACACAGACTGCACAAAGTCACTCCAAACCCACTGACATCTCATAATTCATAACTCATTACTGGACATTTAATTGCACTCCAGAGAGAAGACACCCACCAGAAAACCGACACAAGCTTCCTTAACCAGGGAACCTTGACAAGTCACCCGTCCAACCCCACACACAGCGAGGAAACTACATAATAAAGAGAACTCAATAAACTTCCAGAAGAGGGAAAGGCCAAGCAAAGCAATATAAGCAAGATGAAGAGGCAGAGAAATACCCAGCAAGTAAAGGAACAGGATAAATGCTCATCAACACGAACAAAAGAGGAAGATATAGGGAACCTACCTGATAAAGAATTTCGAATTTTGGTGGTGAAAATGATTCAAAATCTTGAAAGCAAAATGGAGTTATAGAAAAATAACCTGGAGAAAAGGATTGAGAAGATGGAAGAAAGGTTTAATAAGGATTTAGAGAAAATAAAAAAGAGTCAATATACAATGAATAATGCAATAGATGAGATCAGATACACTCTGGAGGGAACAAACAGTAGAATAACAGAGGCAGAAGACAGGATAAACGAGCTAGGCGATAGAATTGTAGAAATAAATGAAAGAGAGGAAAAAAGAAAAACGAATTAAAAGAAATGAGGACAATATTAGAGACCTCTGGGACAGTGTTAAATGCCCCAACATTCGAATCATAGGAGTCCCAGAAGAAGAAGACAAAAAGAAATGCCATGAGAGAATACTTGAGGAGATAATAGGTGAAAACTTCCCTAAAATGGGGAAAGAAATAATCAGCCAAGTCCAAGAAAATCAGAGAGACCCCAACAGGATAAACCCAAGGCAAAATACTCCAAGGCACATATTAATCAAATTAACAAAGATCAAGCACAAAGAACAAATATTAAAAGCAGCAAGGGAAAAGAAGCAAATAACACACAAGGGGATTCCCATAAGGATAACAGCTGATCTTTCAACAGAAACTCTTCAGGCCAGGAGGGAATGGCAAGACATACTTAAAGTGTTGAAAGAAAATAACCTACAGCCCAGATTACTGTACCCAGCAAGGATCTCATTCAACAATGAAGGAGAAATCAAAAGCTTTACAGACAAGCAAAAGCTGAAAGAATTCAGCATCACCAAACCAGCTCTCCAACAAATGCTAAACGATCTTCTCTAGAGAGGAAACACAGAAAGGGTGTATAAACTCGAACCCAAAGCAATAAAGAAATGACTATGGGATCGTACATATCAAGAATTACCTTAAACTTAAATGGGTTGAATGCCCCAACCAAAAGACAAAGGCTGGCTGAATGGATACAGAAACAAGACCCCCATATATGTTGTCTACAAGAGACCCACCTGAAAACAAGGGACACATACAGACTGAAAGTGAAGGGCTGGAAAAAGATATTCCATGCAAATAGAGACCAAAACAAAGCAGGAGTAGCAATACTCATATCAGAAAAAATAGTCTTTAAAACAAAGGCTGTGAAAAGAGACAAGGAAGGAAACTACATAATAATCAAAGGATCAATCCAAGAAGATATAACAATTATAAATAGTTATGTACCCAACATAGGAGCACCGCAATATGTAAGACAATTACTAACAAGTATGGAAGGGGAAATTAACAACAATGCAATAATAGTAGGAGATTTTAATAACCCACATACATCTATGGATAGATCAACTAAACAGAAAACTAACCAGGAAACACAAACTTTAAGTGATACAATAGACCAGTTAGACCTAATAGATATCTATAGGACATTTAACACCAAAACAATGAATTTCACCTTTTTCTCAAGTGCACACGGAATCTTTTCCATGATAGATCACATCTTGGGCCATACATTTAGCCTTGGTAAATTCAAAAAAAATTGAAATCATTCCAAGCATCTTTTCTGACCACAATGAAGTAAGATTAGATCTCAATTACAGGAGAAAACCATTAAAAATGCCAACATATGGAGGCTGAACAACACGCTGCTGAATAGTGAACAAATCATAGAAGAAATCAAAAGAGAAATCAAAATATGTGCAGAAATGAATGAAAATGAAAACACAACAACCAAAAACCTCTGGGACACTGTAAAAGCAGTGCTAAGGGGGAAGTTCATAGCGATACAGGCACACCTCAAGAAACAAGAAAAAAGTCAACTAAATACCCTAACTCTACATCTAAAGCAACAAGAAAAGGAAGAAATGAAGAACCCCAGGGTCAGTAGAACGAAAGAAATCGTAAAAATTAGGGCAGAGATAAATGCAAAAGAAACAAAAGAGACCATAGCAAAAATCAACAAAGCCAAAAGCTGGTTCTTTGAGAAAGTAAATAAAATTGACAAACCACTAGCCAGATTCATCAAGAAACAAAGGGAGAAGAACCAAATCAATAAAATTAGAAATGATAATGGAGAGATCACAACCAACAACAGAGAAATACAAGGATTATTAGAGAATACTATCAGCAATTATATGGCAATAAAATGAATAACCTGGAAGTAACGGACAAATTCCTAGAAAAGTACACCTTGCCAAAACTGAACCAGGAAGAAATAGAAAATCTGAACAGACCCATCACAAGCACGGAACTAGAGGCTGTAATCAGAAATCTTCCAGCAAACAAAAGCCCAGGTCCAGACAGCCTCACAGCTGAATTCTAACAAAAATTTAGAGAAGAACTAGCACCTATTCTACTCAAACTCTTCCAGAAAATTGCTGAGGAAGGGAAACTTCCAAACACATTCTATGAGGCCACCATCACCCTAATCTCAAAACCTTTTAAAGACCCAAGAAAAAAAGAAAACTACAGGCCAATATCACTGATGAACATAGATGCAAAAATCCTTAACAAAATTCTAGCAATCAGAATCCAACAACACATTAAGAAGATCATACATCATGACCAAGTGGGCTTTATCGCAGGAATGCAAGGATTCTTCAATATCCGCAAATCAGTCAACGTAATATACCACATTAACAAACTGAAAAATAAAAATCATATGATTATCTCAATAGATGCAGAGAAATCCTTCGACAAAATTCAGCATCCATTTATGATAAAAACCCTCCAGAAAGTGGGAATAGAAGGGACATACCTCAACATAATAAAAACTATATATGACAAACCCACAGCAAACATTATCCTCAATGGTGCAAAACTGAAAGCATTTCCCCTAAAGTCAGGAACAAGACAAGGGTGCCCACTCTCACCATTACTATTCAACATAGTTCTGGAGTTTTTGGCTACAGCAATCAGAGCAGAAAAAGACATAAAAAGAATACAAATTGGAAAAGAAGAAGTGAAACTTTCACGATTCACTGATGACATGATCCTCCACACAGAAAACCCTAAAGACTCTACCAGAAAACTACTAGAGCTAATCAATGAATATAATGTAGTTGCAGAATATAAAATTAACACAAAGAAATCCCTTGCATTCCTATACACTAATAATGAGAAAACAGAAAGAGAAATTAAGGAAACTATTCCATTCACTATTGCAACGAAAAGAATTAAATACTTAGGAATATAACTACCTAGGGAAGCAAAAGACTTGTACACAGAAAACTATAAAACACTAGTGAAAGCAATCAAAGAGGACACTAATAGATGGAGAAATATACCGTGTTCGTGGATAGGAATAATATATTTTGAAAAAATGAGTATACTACCCAAAGTAATTTATACATTCAATGCAATCCCTATCAAGCTACCAATGATATTTTTCACAGAACTGGAACAAATAATCTCATAATTTGTATGGAAATACAAAAAACCTCGAATACCCAAAGCAGTCTTGAAGAAAAAGAATGGAACTAGAGGAATTAACCGGCCAGACTTCAGGCTCTACTACAAAGACACAATCACCAAGACAGTATGGTACTGGCATAAAAACAGAAATATAGATCAATGGAACAAAATAGAAAGCCCAGAGATAAATCCACGCACCTATGGACACCTTATCTTTGACAAAGGAGGCAAGAATATAAAATAGAGAAAAGACAGTCTCTTTAACAAGTGGTGCTGGGAAAACTGGTCAGCCACTTGTCAAAGAATGAAACTAGAACACTTCTTAACACCATACACCAAAATAAACTCAAAATGAATTAGAGAGCTAAATGTAAGACCAGATTCTATAAAACTCCTAGAGGAGATCATAGGCAAAACACTCTCCGACATAAATCACAGCAAGATCCTCCAAGAACCACCTCCCAGAATATTGGAAATAAAAGCAAAAATAAACAAATGGGACCTAATTAAAATCAAAAGCTTCTGCACAGCAAAGGAAACTATAAGCAAGGTGAAAAGACAGCCTTCAGAATGGGAGAAATAATAGCAACTGAAGCAACTGCTAAAGGATTAATCTCCAAAATATACAAGCAGCTCCTGCAGCTCAATTCCAGAAAAATAAATGACCCAATCAAAAAATGGGCCAAAGAACTAAACAAACATTTCTCCAAAGAAGACATAAAGATGGCTAACAAACACATGAAAAAATGCTCAACATCCCTCACAGTTAGTTAAATGCAAATCAAAACCACAATGAGAGACCATTTCACACCAGTCAAAATGGCTGCTATCCCAATGTCTGCATGCAATAAATGCTGGAGAGGGTGTGGAGAGAAGGGAACCCTCTTACACT
This sequence comes from Moschus berezovskii, assembly GCF_049115385.1. Lineage (NCBI taxonomy): Eukaryota > Metazoa > Chordata > Mammalia > Artiodactyla > Moschidae > Moschus > Moschus berezovskii. The sequence continues at coordinate 83,060,100 of NC_142488.1, read as the reverse complement.
GTTGGTGGGAATGCAAACTAATACTGCCACTATGGAGAACAGTGTGGAGATTCCTCAAAAAACTAGAAATAGAAGTGCCATATGATCCAGCAATTGCACTCCTGGGCATACACACGGAGAAAACCAGAATTGAAAGAGACACATGTACTCCAATGTTCATTGCAGCACTGTTTATAATAGCCAGGACATGGAAGCAACCTAGATGTCCATCTGCAGATGAATGGATAAGGAAGCCGTCATATACACAATCGCATATTACTCAGCCATCAAAAAGAATGCATTTGAATCAGTTCCAATGAGGTGGATGAAACTGGAGCCTATTATACAGAGTGAAGTAAGCCAGAAAGAAAAACACCAATACAGTATACTAACGCATATATATGGAATTTTGAAAGATAGTAATGATAACCCTGAATACGAGACAGCAAAAGAGACACAGATGTATAGAACAGTCTTTGGGACTCTGTGGGAGAGGGTGAGGGTGAGATGATTTGGGAGAATGGCAGTGAAACATGTATGTTGTCATATGTGAAACGAATCGCCAGTTCAGGGTCAATGCATGTTACAGGATGCTAGGGGCTGTTGTGCAGGGATGACCCAGAGGGAAGATAAAGGGAGGAGGCAGGTGGGAGGGGGTTTCAGGAGGGGGAACTCATGTACCCCCGTGGCAGATTCATGTTAATGTATGGCGAAATCAACCAATATAATATTGTAAAAGATTTAGCCTCCATTAAAAAATAAATTATAAAATTTTTAAAAAATAAAAAATAAATAAAATCTTGGAAAATTATCTGAGAAAGATCATACTTTAACCATAAAACAAATTTCAACAAATCTGAAATAATTGAAAAAATGCCTTGTGTATAGAAATCATTAAAATCAATATAACAGGAAAACATCTATATAGTTGTCAACTAAACAATATGCTTCTAAATAATCAATGAATCAAATCAAGGAAGAAGTCTTAAGAGAAATCAGAATGCTTTGAACTACATGATAATGCAGTTGTAACATATCAGAAATTTTGGAACATATCAAAATCAGTGCCAAGACAGAAATTTATATCATTAAATGCTTACATTAGAAAAGAAGAATAATTATAAATTGGGATGTAAATTCCTAAATTTAAACTGAAAGAAACAGGGAAGAGCAAAGTAAACAAAAAGTGAGCAGGAAAAAGGAAATAATGAAAATAAGATCAGAAATCAATAAAACTTAAAGGGATGTTCTTGACTCTTTTCTGATATATATAATTACATACTATATAATATATATATGCTCTATTAAGGAGAGCTCAGCTACTAACTTGCCTTCAAATGTCACTTTTATACAGATAACTTTAAAGTCAAGTTTTTTTTTTTTTTAACCTAGTGATTTTTCTTAAGTGTTTGATCCATAGATTGAACTGCTTACCGGATATCTCCACTTGACTATTCTGACAATACTCAGTATGTCCAATATTAGGTTCAATACCTTTCCAGCAAATTTTATGTCTCCGTCTTTGATATTTCAAATCTTGGTGGATGGTACCCAGTTGCCCTAATTGGAAAACTGAGAGTTTCTTGCATTGATCATCTACACCCCAAAATCATGACAAATTCTCATTAATTTTATCTCATTTATAGCTCTTGAATAGGTTAATTATTCATCTTCTCTGTAACCATTTTAGTTAAGACCATATGCTCTCCTTTGTGGGCTTTCCAGGTGGTACTAGTGATAAAGAACCCCCTTGCCAATGCAGGAGATGTAAGAGATGCAGATTAAATCCCTGTGTCAGAATAATCCCTTGGAGGAAGGCATGATAATCCACTCCAGTATTCTTGCCTAGAAAATTCCACAGAGAGAGAAGCCTGGCAGGCTACAGTCCATAGGGTCACAAAGAGTAGGACTTGACTGAAACAACTTAGCATGCACACACACTCTCATTTTAGTAATGCCTGTCTTGAATTATGACCCCTTTCAATATGTTTTTCACACCGATGTTTGGATTTGTTGCTGTCGTCCAGTCACTCAGTAATGTCTCTTTGCAACCCCATGAACAGCAGCACTCCAGGCTTCCCTGTCCCTCACTGTCTCCTGGAGTTTGTTCAAACTCATATCCATTGAGTCAATGATGCCATCCAACCATCTCATCCTCTGTTGCCTCCTTCTCCTCCTGCCCTCAATCTTTCCCAGCACAAGGATCTTTTCCAGCGTGTCATCTGTTCACATCAGGTGGCCAAAGTATTGAAGCTTCAGCTTCAGCATCAGTCTTTCCAATGAATATTCAGGGTTGATTTCCTTTAGAATTGACTGGTTTGATCTCTGTACTGTCCAAGGGACTCTCAAGAGCCTTCTTCAGCACCACAATCTTCATGAAACACAAGACAGGTTATTTTAGCGCCCTACTTAAAATAGTTTAGTAGTCCTCTATCTATCACAAGAAAAAATTCAAACTCAACTTTAATTGAAGGCTTTGCTTAATGCCCGTCCCTCCATGTTAATTTTATCCTCATTCAAATATCTACTATTGTTCTAAGTATGACTCATTTATTCCTATGATTCCTTTCACCTATGAGTCTTTTCACAGGCTGCTACTTCTGTGAGAACAGAGCTTCTCTGTTCAAGCCCATCCCACCAGTTTTTGCCAGTTCATCTTTATTTTCCCAAATTGATCTCACTTCAGTTCAGTTCAGTTCAGTCGCTCAGTCGTGTCCGACTTTTAGCGACCACATGAACCACAGCACGCCAGGCCTCCCTGTCCATCACCAACTCCTTGAATTCACTCAAACTCATGTGCACAGAGTCGGTGATGCCATCCAGCCATCTCATTCTCTGTCGTCCCCATCTCCTCCTACCCCCAATCACTCCCAGCATCAGAGTCTTTTCCAGTGAGTCAACTCGTCGCATGAGGTGGCCAAAGTATTGCAGTTTCAGCTTTAGCATCAGTCCTTCCAATGAACACCCAGGATTGATCTCCTCTAGAATGGACTGGTTGGATATCCTTGCAGTCCAAGGGACTCTCAAGAGTCTTCTCCAGCACCACAGTTCAAAAGCATCAATTCTTCAGCGATCAGCTTTCTTCACAGTCCAACCCTCACATCCATACATGACCACGGGAAAAACCAAAGCCTTGACTAGATGGACCTTGGTTGGCAAAGTAATGTCTCTGCTTTTTAATATGCTATCTAGGCTGGTCATAGCTTTCCTTCCAAGGAGTAAGCGTCTTTTAATTTTGTGGCTGCAATCAGCATCCACAGTGATTTTGGAGCCCCAAAAAATAAAGTCTGACACTGTTCCCACTGTTTCCCCATCTATTTCCCAAGAAGTGATGGGACCAGATGCCATGATCTTCGTTTTCTGAATGTTAAGCTTCAAGCCAACTTTTTCACTCTCCTCTTTCACTTTCATCAATAAGCCTTTGAGTTCCTCTTCACTTTCTGCCATAAAGGTGGTGTCATCTGCATATCTGAGGTTATTGATATTTCTCCCGGCAATCTTGATTTCAGCTTGTGCTTCTTCCAGCCCAGCGTTCCTCATGATATACTCTGCATATAAGTTAAATAAGCAGGGTGACAATATACAACCTTGACGTACTCCTTTTCCTATTACTGATCTCACTAGCTCATTCTAATTTCTCTCTCAGCTAGTCTAGGTTAAGTGTCTCTCCACTCCTCTATTAAAACACCTTCTATTTATCATTGTCATATAGCTGTGAACTACCTGAGCAGTACGATTGATTTTCATAGACATACCTGATTTTTATCTGATTTGCTAATAAGCTTGCAATGGTATAAAAGTTATTTCATTAACAAAATTGTCTCTGTAGCTAATTTGGGGATAATATTAATAACATAATGCATATGATTATTAAAAAGAGTGAGATCATGCATGCAAAACCCTTATCAAAGGGTCTGACACATAATTAATTCTCAGTAAAATTTAGTTATTGTTGATATCATTATTATTATTAGTGGTAATAATATCCCCTCCATAGTTAGTCTCTGCTGCATAATGGTTTGCTTAATATGTAGTGAATGAATATATTACCGTTTTTTCTTGAAAGGTGTTTTAAAAATAAAGAGTTTTTGTGCTTTGTTTGGGACTGAACTTTTTACTTCAATTCATTAGTTTCAGACAAACACATATTTGTGCAGAACTTAGGTCTTTGACTCTGCAATTTTTTTCTCTTTAGGAAAAATCTCATCTTTGAGTATAATCCCTTAATTTATACTGTATTGTGTGTTTGTTAATAAGAATGAAAAAACAAATCTCAACCCTAATGATGGCCAGATTTTCATATTCATCTTATATTAAAATTTAATTGTATAAATAAAAAATCTAGTATCTACATAAAATGGAAGAAAATTGAAGAAAGAATAAGTAAAAGTAAAATAAAACTTCACATTCATTACTTCTTAATTAATCTAACAGGTAAAATTTTACTGAAAATAATAATAGCAACAATGTATTTGATTAAACCAAGATGTGTGTGCTCAGTGTCTGACGCTTTGTGACTCCATGGACTGTAGCCCACCAGGTTCCTCTGTCCATAGACTTATCCAGGCAAGACTACCAGAGTGGGTTGCCATTTCTTCCTCTAGGGGATCTTTCTGCTCAAGGATCAAAATTATGTCTTCTGTATCTCCTGCATTGGCAGGCAGATTTTTAACCACTGAGCAACCTGGGAATTACATATGCATATTGCTATGATCTGAATGTTTGTAACCTTTCAAAATTCATATGTTGGAATCTTAACCCCAAAAATGATGATATTTTGATGTGAAGCCTTTGGGAGGTAATAAGGTCATGCCTCATGATTGTGACTAGTGCCTTTATAAATGACCCACACAGCTCTTTAGCACTTTCTACCACGTGAAGATACAATGAAAAGTAGTCAGTCTGAAACTAGGAAACAGGACCCTCAACAGAACTTGACCATTCTGGCACCCTAATCTTGAACTTCCAGTGTTGAGAACTATGAGCGATAAATTAGTGCTGTGTATAAGCCACCCTGGAGAAGGAAATGGCAACCCACTCCAGTGTTCTTGCCCGGAGAATCCCAGGGATGGGGAAGCCTGGTGGGCTTCCATCTATGGGATCGCACAGAGTCAGACACGACTGAAGTGACTTAGCAGCAGTAGCAGCATAAGCCACCCAGGTTATGATATTTTGTTATAATAGCTCAGACATATGAAGACACACTCACATAAATAATGCATATGTGTATGCATATATATATATACATATAGACATATATACTTATATATGTCTTTTAGGTATATGTATATACACACACATATATATATATCTGAGGGAAGCCTGGTGTGCTGCAGTCCATGGGGTTACAAAGAGTCAGACACAACTGAGTAACTTAGTTGAACTGATATATATACTCTACTTGTGAAGTGGTAGAGTGATATTTGGAAGTGGATCAGTTGCAAATGCATTTTGCAAATATAAGACAACTTCTAATTTATTTTATAAAGTAGTATAATTGATATGCTGAAAGTAGAGCAATGAAATCATATAAAATATTCAGTTAAAACTACAAAATGTAGGGGAAAAAGACAAAAATAGGAAAAAAGAACTATTTTTTCAACAAATAGAAAATAAGAGAGCAAATAGAAAACTGTAACAAATATATAGCTATAAATCAAATATATCAATTACTTTTTTGAATATCAATGGTCTAAATGCATCAGCTGAAAGGCAGAGATTATCAGAGTCGACTGAAAAATAGTACCCAACTGTATTTTCTCTACAAGAGACTCACTTTGTAAGTACAAAGACACATGCAGATTAAAAGTTAATGGATTTGGAAATATAATAATAATCAAAAGAAAACAGTGGTAGTTATAATAATTTGTGACAAAGCAAACTTCAGAGCAAGAAAATTTACCAAGGATAAAGAAGGGCATCACATAATGATAAGGAGGCCAGTGTTCTAAGAATACATGTGTGTATGTGCTCATTTGCTCAGTCATGTCCAACTCTTGTGATCTCATGCACTGTAGCCTGCCAGGCTCCTCTGCCCATGGGATTTTTCAGGCAAGAATACTGGAGTGGGTTGCCATTTTCTCCTCCAGAGAATATTCCTGACCCAGGGATCAAACCTGTGTCTCCTGCATTGCAGGCATATTCTTTACCACTGAGCCACCTGAGAAACCCTAAGAATGCGTAGCAATTCTTAAATTTAATGTTCCTAATAACAAACTGCGAAAGTACATGAAGCAAAATCTGATAAGCAGCATGATGTCAGCAAAATGGCAAAATAGAAGGTCCTGGCTCTCATTCCTCCAGAAACACTCATTTAAAAACCCAACCCTTGATCTCAAGGACTTCAAATACAAGCTGCTGCTGTAAAAAAAAAAAAAAAAAACCCAAAACCCTATATGGACCAAAATGCCTTTGTGAGAATGCTGGAATCCAGTCAAGACATTGCAACATCTCAAACGAACTGAAGACAGAGAATGGTCACATTGAATAATATAGGAAGATCAGTTTTACTTTGCCCATCTCTCCTCCTCCTCCTTGTCTGCAGCTCAGTACTGAGATATCCCTGGCCTTTGATTTCTCCTATAAGGGAAGTGGAGAGCAAGAGGCACATCCAACATGTCCAGCTTTTCAGGGACTTCCCAAGAGTTCAATTTCTGGCTTACCTCACCTAGAATGCTGAGGAATCTGGCATAGTTGGAATTTCCAGAGGAAGATAAAAGCAGAGAAGAAAGGTAAGTGACTCTTACCAGTGTGTGTGGACCAGGCAACCAGTGTGGCCATAATGGTGCAGATCAGTTACTTGTATTGCATTGATCACAGTGACTGTCATGAATTGCAGCTGTCAGTGTGGACTGCAACAGCTTATGTAACTCCAGTGGCCAGTACTTCTCCCAGTAGTCTGAACCGCCCCCATCAGCCATTGAAGACTCTATTTGCCTGTGTGGCCTGCAGCAGCCAGATTTGAGATCAGCACCTACCTTGGATCACATCAGCTAATGTGCACAGTGCCAGCTATAACTAATCACAATAGTTATCATGACCCATGAGAGACAGTATAGCCCACAGTAGCCAGGGTTGCCCACAGGATCTCGTACAGCTCCTAGAAGCCAAGAAAGATGTCAATAAATTGCATGGATATCAGCAGACAGTGTTGTCTCCAACATATGGCATGAATCTTCAGCAGCCAGTGAGGCACTAGGCAGCGGGCAAGAAACCTGGCTGTTGATATGTATGCCAACAAATGCTGCACTGCAGCAGCTGGGTTGGCTCTCAGCAGCCAGCTTGACTCTGCAAAACTGTGAGAAAGTACACAATCTTAAGGCTTCTCCTTCATGAGACAGGGAGAAAAATAGATCTTGCAGCAGATATCCAGGAATCTCAGTGAACTACTTCCGGGAAAAGAGATGGGAAGCTTTAGTACCTGGTATAGCTCAATTGGATCTTCACTGGTGGCTCAAACAGTAAAGAATCTGCCTGCAATGTGGGAGACCTGGGTTCAATCCTTGGGCTGGAAAGATCCCCCAGAGGAGAGCATGGTAACCCACTCTAATATTCTTGCCTGGAAGAGTCCCATGGATAGACGAGCATGGCGAGCTATGGTCCATGGGGTTGGAAAGAGTCAGACATGACTAAGCACACAGCACATAGCTCAATGGAAAGGGGGAAAAGTACACAACCCTAAGTTTAATTCTTCTGGAGAGAGGGAAAGAAGTGAGCCTTGCATCTAATGTCCCACAGTTTCAGAGCATTGCTCTCAGGAAAAGGGATGGAAGATTATCAACATCTAGCATAGATATGCAGGGTTGGGAGAAAGCATACATTCTCAAGAGTTTTCCACCAGGAAGGAGGGAGAGAAATGGAATATTAACATCAAGAATAAAGTTTGCAGAGACACCCAGAGTATCTAGCTGGACTGATTAGGGAAGGTCTTTGCCTGTGCAAGTCAATCTTAATAAACTGTAAGAGATGCAAAGCTTTTCAAATGAGAAAACACCAAAGGAAAGCTACACAGAACATTAAGAATCAGGGAAATATGACAATACAAAATAAAGTAAATTTCCAGTAACTGAGCCTAAAGAAAGAAATGAGGAGATCTAAGAATTGCTTAACAAAGAATTAAAATGTTTTTGCCAGTACAATAATGTAAAAAAAAAAAAAATTAAAAAATTTTTAAAAATTAAAAAACAAGAATTAAAATGTACTTTCTTAAAAAAATAAAAACCTCAGGGATCTATGATCAAAAACAGATAAATATGCAACTGAATCAGAATAATAATACATAAACAAAAGGAGAAGTTCAACAAAGAGAAAAATATTCTTAAAAAAAAAAAAAAACTAAAAGAAATTCTGGAGCTGAAGAACACCACACCTGAACTGAAAAACTCAACAGAAAATTTTAACAACAGAATTGATCGAGCTAACTCAGAGACATTTCAAACTATTCACTAGTTGAGTTCAGTCGCTCAGTTGTGTCTGACTCTTTGCGACCCCATGGTTTACAATACGCCAGTCTTACCTTTCCATCACCAACTCCCGGAGCTTGCTCAAATTCACGTCCATCGAGTCGGTGATGCCATCAAACAATCTTATCCTCTGCCATCCCCTTCTCCTTCTGCCTTCAAACTTTCCCAGCATTAGGGTTTTTCCAATGAGTTAGTTCTTTGCATCAGGTGGCCAAAGTATTGAAGTTTCAGCTTCAGCATCAGTCCTTCCAATGACTATTCAGGACTGATTTCAGGACTCTGAAGAGTCTTCTCCATCACCATAGTTCAAAAGCATCAATTCCTCAGTGCTCAATTCTTTATAATCCAACTCTCACATCAGTACATGACTACTGGAAAAAGCACATCTTTGACAAGACGGAACTTGGTTCGCAAAGTAATGTCTCTTCTTTTTAATATGCTGTCTAGGTTGGTCGTAGCTTTTCTTCCAAGGAGCAAGCATCTTTTAATTCCATGGCTGCAGTCACCATCTGAAGTGATTTTGGAGCCCAGGAAAATAAAGACTGTCACTGTTTCCATTGGTTCCTAATCTATTTGCCATGAAGCGATGGGACTGGATGCCAATATCATAGTTTACTTAATGTTGTTTTAAGGCAACTTTTTCATTCTCCTCTTTCACGTTTATCTTTCCTCTTTAGTTCCACTTTGCTTTCTTCCTTGGAGAAGGAAATGGCAACCCAATCCAGTACCCTTGCCTGGAAAATCCCATGGACAGAGGAACCTGGTAGGCTACAGTCCACGGGTCACAAAGAGTCGGACAGGACTGAGTGACTTCACTTCACTTATTTTCTTCCATATGGGTGATGCCACCTGCATATCTGACGTTGTTGATATTTCTTCTGGTTAACTCCGGGAGTTGGTGATGGACAGGGAGACCTGGCGTGCTGCAGTCCATGAGGTCACAAAGAGTCGGACACGACTGAGTGACTGAACTGAACTGAATCCTGATTCCAGGTTGTGTTTCATCCAGCCCAGCATTTCTCATTGTGCACTCTGCATATAAGTTAAGTAAACAGGGTGGCAACATACAGCCTTGATGTACTCCTTTCCCGATTGGGAATCAGTCTCTTGTTCCATGTCCAGTTCTAACTGTTGCTTCTTGACCTACATACAGATTTCTCAGGAGGCAGGTAAAGTGGTCTGGTATTCCCATCTCTTGAAGAATTTTCCACAGTTTGTTGTGATCCACACACTCAAAGGCTTTAGCAGTCAATGAAGAAAAAATAGATGTTTTTCTGGAACTCACTTGCTTTTCTGATGATCTAATGGATGTTGGCAATTTATTCACTGGTTCTTCTGCCTTTTCTAAATCCAGCTTGAGCATCTGGAAATTCACGGTTCAAATACTGTTGAAGTCTGACTTGGAGAATTTTGAACATTACTTTGCTAGCGTGTGAGATGAGTGCAATTGTTCTGTAGTTTGAACATTCTTTGGAATTGCCTTTCTTTGGAAGAATTATTCACTAAGAAGAACAAAAAAATAAAATGGATGAAAAAGGGTAAAGGATACCTAAAGGGTTTAATGCCATCAAGTAAATTAATTTCCACTTTATGGGAATTCCAGAAAGAGAAGAGAAAAAAAAAAACTGTGCAAATAATTTTTTTTAAATAAATAATGATGGAAAACATCCTAGATCAAGATATTGAAGCCCAAAGAATTCAAAGACAAGAAACACATTGAAGTCTACACAAAGGTACACTGTAATCAAGTTGTCAAAGTAAAAGACAAAGGTATAATTTTGAAAGCAGTAAGAAAAATGTAATTTGTCATGTAGGAGAGAACCTCCATAAGACTAACAGCATATTTATCATCAGACACATTGCATGCCAGAGGGAAATTGGATGCTATTTTTAAAATGCTGAATGAAAAGTATACCAACCAAGACTAATCTGCAAGAAAAAAAAATTGCCTTTTAAAAATGAAGTTGATATAAAGATGTCCTCAGACAAACAAAAGTTGTGAAGGATTATCACTATCATATATGCAATACAAGAAATGCTAATAGCAGTTCTTCAAGTTGAAAGGACAGTAAACAATAATACAAAAGCTTATAAAAGTATAAAAGTCACTTTATAAGAGTAAAATGTAATGAAAAGTATCGAACTGTATTGCTATAATGTTGATGTATAAATCAGTTTTATTTTTCCTATAAAAGTTAAGTCAAAAGTATTAAGAATAGCTGCAACTGTAAACATTTTTAACTGATACTCAGTATAAAATGATGTAAACTCTGATATCAGTAACATAAAGTATGGGTAAAGAAGAAGTGAAGTTAAGATGTTATCAACTTAAAAATTACTGTTAAAACTGTCAGATGTTTTATGAAAACATCATGGTAACCACACACACAAAAAGTTAGTATGGAAAATACACAAGAGAAAACAATAAAGAAACAAGATTGTATCACTAAAAAAAGCCCCACAAAAGAACAAAAGCCAGTCAAACAGAAAAGAATGCAGCAAGAGAGAAAAAGAACAAAACTGAAATAAAAACAGGAAAAAAATAATAAAATGGAAACATTCTGCTCTTCCCTATAAACTGCTTATTTAATGTAACTGTATTAAATTCCCTAATCAGAAAACACAGAGTAACTCAATGGATTACAAAACAAGACCAAAATATATGCTGTGTACAGGAGACTCACTTTAGATTTACGGATACACATTGGCTGAAAGTGAAGCCATTAGAAAGGAGATTAAATGCACATGATAAAAAGTAGAGTAGGAGAAGCTATATACATATATATCAAACAGAGTAGTTCAGTTCAGTGCAGTTAGTGAGTCATGTCTGACTCTTTGAGACCCCATAGACAGCAGCATACCAGGACTCCCTGTCCATCATCAACTCCTAGAGTTTACTCAAACTTATGTCCATTGAGCCGGTAATGCCATCCAACTATCTCATTCTCTGTCATCCCTGTCTCCTCCCACCTTTAATCTTTCCTAGAAGCAAGGTCTTTTCAAATGACTCAGTTCTTTGCATCAGGTGGCTAACATATTGGAGTTTCAGCTTCAGCATCAGTCCTTCCAATTAATAGTCAGGACTGATTTCCTTTGGGATGGACTTGTTGGATATCGTTACAGTTCAAGGGACTCTTAAGAGTCTCCAACATCACAGTTCAAAAGCATCAATTCTTCGGCCATCAGCTTTCTTTATAGTCCAACTCTCACATCCATGCATGAATATTGGAAAAAGCATAGCTTCGACTAGATGGACTTTTGTTGGCAAAGTAATGTCTCCGCTTTTTAATATGCTGTTTATGTTGGTCATGACTTTCCTTCCAAAGAGCAAGTGTCTTTTAATTTCATGGCTGCAGTCACCATCTGCAGTAATTTTGAAGCCCCTCAAAATAAAGTTTCTATTTCCATTGTTTCACCGTCTATTTCCCATGATGTAATGGGACCAGATGCCATGATCTTAGTTTTCTGAATGTTGAGCTTTAAGCCAACTTTTTCACTCTCCTCTTTCACTTTCATCAAGAGGCCACAGTAGGAGATGTAATGGTCATCTGAGTTAAATTCACTCATTCCAGTCCATTTTAATTTGCTGATTCCTAAAATTTCTATGTTCACATTTGCCATCTCCTGTTTGGCCACTTCCAATTTGCCTTGATTCATGGACCTAACTTTTCAGTTTCCTATGCTATATTGCTCTTTACAGCATCAGAGTTTACTTCCATCACCAGTCACATCCACAAATGGGTGTTGTTTTTGCTTTGGCTCGGTCTCTTCATTCTTTCTGGAGTTATTTCTTCACTGATCTCCAGCAGCATATTGGGCACTTACTGACCTCAGGAGTTCATCTTTCAGTGTCCTATCATTTTGCCTTTTCGTACTGTTCATGGCGTTCTCAAGGCAAGAATACTGAAGTGTTTTGCCATTCCCTTCTCCACTGAGACAGAGTAGACTTCAAGGCAAGTATGGTTGCAAAAGACAAATAACAATATGTTGTTGTTCAATCAGTAATCCATGCCTGATTCTTTGCGACCTCATGGACTGCAACACACCAGGTTTCCCTGTCCTTCACTGTCTCCCAGAGTTTGCTCAGATTCATGCTCATTGAGGTAGTGATGCTATATAACCATCTCATCCTCTGTTGCCCTCTTCTCCTTTTGCCTTCACTCTTTCAAAGCATGAGGGTCTTCTCCAAAGAGTGAGCCCTTCAAGTCCCCCAGTCAAAGTATTGGAGCTTCAGCTTCAGCATCAGTTCTTCCAGTGAACATTCAGCGTTGATTTCCTTTAGGATTGACTATATATATATATATATACACACACACACAAATACACACTATATAACATATAGTGCATATATACTATACATACACTATATATTAACTATTTAATATATACTATATAAAAATAGTAACATAGATTATAGAATATAATAAAAATATAAGAATATTAAATAATGATAAATGGGACAATTTACCAGGAAAATATAATAATTATAATATATAAGCACCCAATATCAGAGCATCTAAATATATAAAGCAAATATTAACAGAGCTGAAGGGAGAAATAGTCAGCAGTAGAATAGTAGTAGAAGACTTCAATATCTCATTTTTAATAATGGGTAGAACATCAGGAGAGAAAATCAATAAGAAAACTGCGGACTTGAATCATATGATAGACCAAATGAACCTATTAGACATATATATAGCATTCTACGCAACAGTAACAGAATATAAATTTTTCTCAATCACACATGAAACAGTCTAGATCACATGTTATATGACTAAACAAGTCTTAAATTAATATGATTAAAATAATACTAAGAACTTTTCCCCAAAACAATATGCATGTAAGAATCAATGGCAGTAGGAAAATTGGAAAATTCAAAAATATGTGGAAATTAAACATGCATTTTAGATTGCCAATTGATAGAAAGGAAATTAAAAGAGAAATGAAAAAATATATATCTTGAGAGAGATTAAAATGAAAATATAGCATGGCAAAACCTATAGGATGGAGAAAAAACAGCACTAAGAGATAAGTTTATAGTGATAGAAATCCACACTATAAAGACAAATCATGCTAATTATATACCAATAAATATGACAGTATAGAAGAACTGAATATATTCCAAGATATGTGCAACTTGCCAAGCTTAAATCAAGAAAGGAAAATATTAACATATCAATAATGAGTAAGGAGTTTAAATCTGTAATAAAAAAACCTTCCCAAAAAGAAAAGCTCATGGCCAGATGACTTTATTTGTAAATTCTAACAAACATTTAGCAAAAATTCCCAATTTATCTCAATTTTTTTCCACATATGAAGACGACTTGACACTTTCAAAATCTTTAATGAAGGCTGTATCATCTGTATACCAAATCCAAAGACAGTATAAGAAAAGAAAACTACACGCCAATATCCCCAATGAACATAAATGAAAAAGTAGTCAACACTTTAAGCAAACCAAATTAAACAACACATTACATGGATTATATACCTAAATCCTAAGAATTTGTCTCTGGGATACAGGAATGTTTCAGCATACAAAAATCACTGAATACGATATACCATATTAAGAGAATTAAGGATAAATATAACATTCTTATCTAGTAGATTCATAAAAAGTATTTGACAAAATTCAACTATACTTTCATGATGAAACTCTGAACAAACTAGGAATTGAAGAAATGTACCTGAACATAACAAAGCAACATATGACAAGTCCACAGCTACCATCATACTCTATGTTGAAAAAATGAAAACTTCTTTTCTAAGATCAGGAACAAGTCAAGGATGCACACCCTCAGAATTTCTATTTACATAGTACTGAAAGTCCTAGCCAGGGCAATTAGATAAGAAAAGAAGAAAAAAAAAAAAGGAAAGTTATCCAAATTGGAAAATAAAATGATCCAATTGCAGATAATTTTAACCCTAAAGACTACACAAAAACTCTCAGAACCAATAAGTAGATACAATAAAGTTGCAGAATACAAAATCAACATACAAAAGTTGGTTGCATTTTTATATATTAACAAACTATCTGAAAATATATTTAAGAAAACAATCTCATTTTCAATAGCAACAAAATGAGCAAAATAGTAATAAAATTAACTACGGAAATGAAAGACATAAACTGAAAGCTAGAAAGATTGATGAAAGACATCAAAGAAAACACAAATTAAAGTCATCTTATTAATTTAATCTAAGACTAAACATTGGTAAAATGTTTATACTACACAATGGGATCTATAGATTCAATGTAATCCTTATGAAAATCTAAATGACATTTTTTACAGATATAGAAAAAAGTCTTATAATTCATATAGAACCAAAATGAATCGCTAATAACCATATTAATCCCAAGGGGGGGGGAAAGACTTTGAGACATTGTACTTTCTGATTCCAAAATGAATTTCAAAACTACAGTAATCAAAACATGCCAGTCAAAATGGCTATCATCAAAGAATTTGCAAGCAATAAATTTTGGAGAGGATGTAGAGAAAAGGGAACATTTTGCCCTGTTGATGGGAATGTTAATTTATACTGCCCTTACAGAGAAAGGACTTCCCTGGTGGCTCAGATGGTAAAGTGTGTGTCTACAATGCGGGAAACCCAGGTTTAATCTCTGGGTTGGGAAGATCTCCCGGAGAAGGAAATGACAACCTACTCCAGTACTCTTGCCTGGAAAATCCCATGGACGGATGAGCTTGGTAGACTACAGTCCAGGGGGTCGCAAAGAGTCGGACACGACTGAGCAACTTCACTTTCATTTTTACTTATGGAGAACAGTATGGAGATTCCTTAAGAAACTAGGAATAAAACTAGCACATGACTCAGCAATCCCACTACTGAGCAAATACCTTGTGAAAACTATAATTCAAAAAGACACATGTACACCAATATTCATTGCAGCACTATTTACAATAGCCAGGATATAGAAGCAACTGAGATGTCCATTGACAAATGTTTGGAAAAGGAAGTTGTGGTACATATATACAATAGAATATTATTCAGCCATAAAAAGTAGGAAAATTCAGTCATATAGATTGAAGTAAGTCAGAAAGAAAAATATTGTATAGCAACATGTACATATAGAATGTAGAAAAGTGGTATTGATGAACCTATTTACAGTCACGAATAGAGATGCACATGTTGAAAATGGACTTGTGGACATAGCAAGGGAAGAAGGCAGGAAGAATTGAGAAAAAAGCATTGATATATACATATTACCATGTATAAAATAGATAGCTAGTGGGAAGCTGCCATGAAACACAGGAATCTCAGCTTGGTGTTCTGTGATGAATTAGAGGGGTGAGAAGTGGGGTTTGGGCTAGGAGGCAGGTTCAAGAGGTAGGGGATATATGTAGAGTTATGGCTTATTCATATTGTTGTAAAGCAGAAACTAGTACAATATTGATACCCCAATTTAAAAAAATCCTATAATAAACTATTATGGAAAATACTATTTAAAAAAGAATCTCTCTCTCTCTCTCTATATATATATATATGTATATGTATATATAAGTTCAGTTCAGTTCAGTCACTCAGTTATGTCCGACTCTATGCGACCCCATAAATCACAGCACGCCAGGCATCCCTGTCCATCACCAACTCCCGGAGTTCACTCAAACTCATGTTCATCGAGTTGGTGATGCTATCCAGCCATCTCATTCTCCGTCATCCCCATCTCCTCCCAGCCCCTGTCCCTCCTAGCATCAGAGTCTTTTCCAGTGAGTCAGCTCGTCGCATGAGGTGGCCAAAGTATTGCAGTTTCAGCTTTAGCATCAGTCCCTCCAATGAACATCCAGGATTGATCTCCTTTAGAATGGACTGGTTGGATCTCCGTGCAGTCCCAGGGACTCTCAAGAGTCTTCTCCAACACCACAGTTCAAAAGCATCAATTCTTCGGCGATCAGCTTTCTTCACAGTCCAACACTCACAGCCATACACGACCACAGGAAAAACCATAGCCTTGACTAGACGGACCTTGGTTGGAAAAGTAATGTCTCTGCTTTTTAATATACTATCTAGGTTGGTCATAACTTTCCTTCCAAGGAGTAAGCGTCTTTTAATTTCATGGCTAAAATCAGCATCCGCAGTGATTTTCGAGCCCAAAATATAAAGTCTGACACTGTTTCCACTGTTTCCCCATCTATTTCCAATGAAGCGATGGGACCAGATGTAATGATCTTAGTCTTCTGAATGTTGAGCTTCAAGCCAACTTTTTCACTCTCCTCTTTCACATTCATCAAGAGGCTTTTTAGTTCCTCTTTACTTTCTGCCATAAGGGTGGTGTCATCTGCATGTCTGAGGTTATTGATAATTCTCCTGGCAATCTTGATTCCTGCTTGTATTTCTTCCAGCCCAGCGTTCCTCATGATGTACTCTGCATATAAGTTAAACAAGCAGGGTGACAATATACAACCTGGACGCACTCCTTTTCTTATTGGAACCAGTCTGTTGTTCCATGAGCAGTTCTAACTGCTGCTTCCTGACCTGCATACAGGTTTCTCAAGAGGCAGGTCAGGGAGTCTGGTATTCCCATCTCTTTCAGAATGTTCCACAATTTTTTGTGATCCACACAGTCAAAGGTTTTGGCATAGTCAAAGAAGCAGAAATAGATATTTTTCTGGAAATCTCTTGCTTTCTCCATGATCCAGCGGATGTTGGCAATTTGATCTCTGGTTCCTCTGCCTTTTCTGAAACCTGCTTAAACATCTAGGAGTTCACAGTTCACATATTACTGAAGCCTGGCTTGGAGAGTTTTGAGCATTACTTCACCAGCGTGTGAGATGAGTGCAATTGGGCGGTAGTTTGAGCATTCTTTGGCATTTCCTTTCTTTGGGATTGGAATGAAGACTGACCTTTTCCAGTCCTGTGGCCACTGCTGAGTTTTCCAAATTTTCTGGCATCTTGAGTGCTGCACTTTCACAGCATCATCTTTCAGGATTTGAAATAGCTCAACTGGAATTCCATCACCTTCACTAGCTTTGTTCATAGTGATGCTTTCTAAGGCCCTCTTGACTTCACATTCCAAGATGTCTGACTCTAGGTCAGTTATCACACCATCGTGATTAGGTCATGTAGATCTTTTTTGTACAGTTCTTCTGTGTATTCTTGCCACCTCTTCTTAATATCGTCTGCTTCTGTTAGGTCCATACCATTTCTGTCCTTTTTCGAGCCCATCTTTGCATGAAATGTTCCCTTGATGGCCCTAATTTTCTTGAGGAGATCTCTTGTTTTTCCTATTCTGTTGTTTTCCTCTATTTCTTTGCATTGATCCCTGAGGAAGGCTTTCTTATCTCTCCTTGCTATTCTTTGGAACTCTGCATTCAGATGCTTATATTTTTCCTTTTTTCCTTTGCTTTTTGATTCTCTTCTTTTCACAGCTATTTGTAAGGCTTCCTCAGACAACCATTTTGCTTTTTTTTTTTAATTGCTTTTCCATGGGGATGGTCTTGGTCCCTGTCTCCTGTACAATGTCACGAACCTCCGTCCAGAGTTCTTCAGGCACTCTATCTATCAGACCTAGTCCCTTAAATCTATTTCTCAACTTCACTGTATAATCATAATGGATTTGATTTACGTCATATCTGAATGGTCTAGTGCTTTTCCCTACTTTCTTCAATTTAAGTCTGAATTTGGCAATAAGGAGTCATGATCTGAGCCACAGTCAGTCTCTGTTCTTGTTTTTGCTAACTGTATACTGCTTCTCCATTTTTGGCTGCAAAGAATATAATCAATCTGATTTTGGTTTTGACCATCTGGTGATGTCCATGTGTAGAGTCTTCTTTTGTGTTGTTGGAAGAGGGTATTTGCTATGACCAGTGCATCCTCTTGGCAAAACTCTATGAGCCTTTGCCCTGCTTCATTCCGTTCTCCAAGGCCAAATTTTCCTGTTACTACAGGTGTTTCTTGACGTCCTACTTTTGCATTCCAGTCCCCTATAATGAAAAGGACATCTTTTTTGGGTGTTAGTTCTGAAAGGTCTTGTAGGTCTTCATAGAACCGTTCAACTTCGGCTTCTTTAGCGTTACTGGTTGGGGCATAGGCCTGGATTACTGTAATATTGAATGGTTTGCCTTGGAGACGAATGGACATCATTCTGTTGTTTTTAAGATTGCATCCAAGTACTGCATTTTGGACTCTTTTGTTGACCATGATGGCTACTCCATTTCTTCTAAGGGATTCCTGCCCACAGTAGTAGATATAATGGTCATCTGAGTTAAATTCACCCATTCCAGTCCATTTTAATTCACTGATTCCTAGAATGTCGACGTTCACTCTTGCCATCTCCTGTTTGAACACTTCCAATTTGCCTTGATTCATGGAGTTAACATTCCAGGTTCCTATGCAATATTGCTCTTTACAGCATCAGACCTTGCTTCTATCACCAGTCACATCCACAACTGGGTATTGGTTTTGCTTTGGCTCCATCCCTTCATTCTTTCTAGAGTTATTTCTCCACTCATCTCCAGTAGCATACTGGGCATCTACCGACCTGGGGAATTCCTCATTCAATATCCTATCATTTTGCCTTTTCATACTGTTCATGGGGTTCTCAAGGTAAGTATACTGAAGTGTTTTGCCATTCCCTTCTCCAGTGGGACATTTTCGGCTGTGGTCCATGTGATAAAATTGACTAGCTTTCTGTGATTATGCTTTCATCTGTCTACCCCGATGCCCCCTCACAATACCTACCGTCTTATTTGGATTTCTCTTACCTTAGTCATGGGATATCTCTTCACAGCTTCTCCAGCAAAGTGCAGCCGCTGCACCTTACCTTGCACGAGGGGTATCTCCTTAAGACCGCCCCTCCTGACCTTGAACGTGGAGTAGCTCCTCTCGGGCCCCTGCACCCACGCAGCCACCTCCTCTTGGACTTGGGGTAGCTCCTCTCGGCTGCCGGCCCTGGCCTTGGGCGTGGGGTAACTCCTCTCGGCTGCGCTTCTTTGCGTGGTCAGTTTCCCCGGAGCCGCCATCTCTCACGACTGTGCAGCCAGAGCAGGTGTCTCTCCTTCGCATCTATCAATTTGATATACAACAAGAATTGACAACATTGTAAATCAACTATATTTCAATAAAAATAAATAAATAAGAGAAAGAAATTAGTGTTTATGCAAAGTGATCTACAGATTTAAAGCAATCCCTATCAAAAAAGCTAGATGACATTTTCCAAAAAAAATAGGAAGAAAACATCTAAAATTCATATGTAACTACAAAGAACCCAAATAGCTGAGCAATCTTGACAAAGAAGAATGAAGCTGGAAGCATTACACTTCTGATTTCAAAATATCTTACAAAGTTATAGTGATCAAAACAGTATGGTACGGACAAAGAAATAGACACATAAACCAATGGAAGATAACAGAGAGCCCAGAAATAACCCCACTCATATACAAGTAAACTTTTGCAAGGGCTTTAAGAACACGAAATGAGGAAAGCAAGATTTTTTCAGTACTTGGTTTAGGGAAAACTGGATATACATAAGAATAAATATGTATTTATTCTTACATATAAAAGAATAACATACAAAAGAATAAATTATAATACATTTTGCTCAAAAATTAATTTGACATAGATTACAATTGTAATGTATGTCTTGCAAGTGCAAATTTCAGGAACATCATGCTCAGTCGTGTCTAACTTTTTTAGGAAATTCCTCAGCCAGGGATCAAACTCAGGTCACTTGCATCTCCTGCATTAGCAGGCATATTCTGTACCCCTGTACCATCAAAATTCCTACAGAAAGCATAAGAAAAATCATCTTCACATTGGTCTTGGCAGAGAAGATTTTGACTATGACAAAAAAAGCACAGGAAACAAAAGCAAAAATATCCATGTGGGACTACATAAAACTAAAACACTTCTACAATTAACAAAATGAAGTGGGGGCATACAAAATAGGAGACATATTTGCAATCATACATCTGATAAATATTTAATGCCCAAAATGCATAAGAAATTTTGAAACTCAATAACAATACATACACAAAAAAATCCCCTAAAAAATCACAATTTAAAAATGGACAAGAACAGAATAAACATTTCTCCAAGAAGACATATAAACAGCAAACAGGCATACGAAAATGTGTCTAACATAACTAATTATTCAGTTCAGTTCAGATCAATCGTTCAGTCATGTCAGACTCATTGCAACCCCATGAACCGCAGCACGCCAGACCTCCATGTCCATTATCAACACCGGAATGCCATCCAAACCCATGTCCATTGAGTCAGTGATGTCATTCAACCATCTCATCTTCTGTCATCCCCTTCTCCTCCTGCCCTCCATCTTTCCCAGCATCAGGGCCTTTTCAAATGAGTCAGCTCTTTGCATCAGGTGGCCAAAGTATTGGAGTTTCAGCTTCAACATCAGTCCTTCCAATGAACACCCAGGACAGATCTCCATTAGGATGGACTGGTAGGATCTCCTTGCAGTCCAAGGGACTCTCAAGATTCTTCTCCAACACCACACTTCAAAAGCATCAATTCTTTGCCCCTCATCTTTCTTTATAGTTCAAGTCTCACATCCATATATGACCACTGGAAAAATCACAGTCTTGGCTAGACAGAGCTTTGTGGCAAAGTAATGTCTCTGCTTTTTAATATGCTGTCTATGTTGGTCATAACTTTCCTTCCGAGGAGTAAGCATCTTTTAATTTCATGGCTGCAATCTCCATCTGCAGTGATTTTGACAGGGTTACAGGCAGGAAGGCCAGGGGTCTCCAAAGGGAGGAAATAGCCAGCAAGTGCCAGACATTTTTATCTCTCTTAAGTGGCAAGAGGAAACAAACTAGCAATATTTTTTTCTTCTGTATACAAATTTAAAAGGAAGTTTCTCTTAAAATACTGTGTTGCAATAATGACACCTGGTTTCACCTGAAGTAAACTATTCTCAAATCTTGAGTTAACCAATGCATTTTTCTTATAGAAATGTTGGTCTTAAGCTATGTTAATGTACTACGCATTTACTCCAGACTCTATTTTCAAGTCGGTTCTGCGAAATGGCTCAGAACCTACTTGACAAACCTGTATGTTATACTCAGATATTGTTCCCTTAATCTATGCAAAGCGAAACTATTTGTATGGTAATCTGACCTTCTACAAGATTCGAGTTAACCATTTTATGGCCCAGGATGAATCGTCTGGTGTCAAAATTATCCCAAAATGCATCTTATGAGTGAGGGGCTTGTTGCCATTCTGAGCCTTAAAACATTCCTTTCTTTCATTAACAGACTGCTGGTGACTATATAACATCCAGCTGAAGACTAGTAGGGGGGTACTCTTTCTGCCCCCTTCCGATGTCTGTGTCAGAAGCTTTCTCTATCTCCTTTATACTTTAATGAAAGTTTATTACACAAAAGCTCTGAGCGATGAAGCCTCGTCTCTGGTCAGGATTGAATTCTTCTCCTCTAGAGGCCAAGATCCCGGTGTTTGTGTCATTCTGCAACAACTTTTCAATTTCAGAGCCCAGAAAAATAAAGTCAGCCACTGTTTCCACTGTTTCCCCATCTATTTGCCATGAAGTAATGGGACTGGATGCCATGATTTTAGTTTTCTTAATGTTGAGCTTCAAGCCAAATTTTCACTCTCCTCTTTCACTTTCATCAAGATGTTCTTTAGTTCTTCTTCGCTTTCTGCCATAAGGGTGATGTCATCTGCATATCTGAGGTTATTGATGTTTCTCCCAGCAATCTTGATTCCATCTTGTGCTTCCTCCAGCCCAGCATTTCTCATGATGGACTCTGCATATAAGTTAAATAAGCAGGGTCACAATATACAGCCTTGACGTACTCCTTTTCCTATTTGGAACCAGTCTGTTGTTCCATGTCCAGTTCTAACTGTTGCTTCCTGACCTGCATACAAGTTTCTCAAGAGGCAGGTCAGGTGGTCTGGCATTCCAATCTCTTTAAAAATTTTCCACAGTTTATCGTGATCCATACAGTCAAAGGCTTTGGAATAGTCAATAAAGCAGAAATGGATGTTTTTCTGGAACTCTCTTGCTTTTTCAATGATCCAGTGGATGTTGGCAATTTGATCTCTGATTCCTGGACCTTTTCTAAAATCAGCTTGAACATCTGCAAGTTCACAGTGCATGTATTGCTGAAGCCTGGCTTGGAGAATTTTAGCGTCACTTTACTGGCGTGTGAGATGAGTGCAATTGTGCAGTAGTTTGAGCATTGTTTGGCATTGTCTTTCCTTGGGACTGGGATGAAGACAGAGCTTTTCCAGTCCTGTTGCCATTGCTGAGTTTTCCAAATTTGCTGGCATATTGAGTGCAGCACTTTCACAGCATCATCTTTCAGGATTTGAAGTAGCTCAACTGGAATTCCATCACCTCCACTAGCTTTGTTCGTATTGATGCTTCCTAAGGCCTACTTGATTTCCCATTCCAGGATGTCTGGCTCTAGGTGAGCATGAGTGATCACACCATCATGATTATCTGGATCATGAAGATCTTTCTTCGTACAGTTCTTCTATGTATTCTTGCCACCTCTTTTTAATATCTTCTGCTTATGTTAGGTCCCTACCATTTCTGTCCTTTATTAAGCCCATCTTTGCATAAAATGTTCCCTTGGTATCTCTAATTTTCTTAAAGAGATCTCCAGTCTTTCCCATTCTTTGTTTTCCTCTATTTCTTTGCATTGATCCCTGAGGAAGGCTTTCTTATATCTCCTTGGTATTTTTTGGAATTTTGCATTCAAATGGGTATATCTTTCCTTTTCTCCTTTGCTTTTTGCTTCCCTTCTTTTCACAGCTGTTTGTAAGGCCTCCTCAGACAGCCATTTTGCTTTTTTGCATTTCTTTTTATTTGGGATGGTCTTGATTCCTGTCTCTTGTACAGTGTCACGAACCTCCATCCATAGTTCATCAGGCACTCTATCAGATCTAGTCCCTTAAATCTATTTCTCACTTCCACTGTATAATCATAAAGGATTTGGTTTAGGTCATACCTGAATGTTCTAGTGGTTTTCTCCACTTTCTTCAATTTCATTCTGAATTTGAAAATAAGGAGTTCATGATCTGAGCCACAGTCAGCTCCCGGTCTTGTTTTTGCTGATTGTTTAGAGATTCTCCATTTGTTGGCTGCAAAGATGATAATCAATCTGATTTTGGTGTTGACTATGAGGTGATGTCCATGTGTAGAGTCTTCTCTTGTGTTGTTGGAAGAGGATGTTTGCTACGACCAGTGCATTTTCTTGGCAGAACTCTATTAGCCTTTGCCCTGCTTCATCTTGTACTCCAAGGCCAAATTTGCCTGTTACTCCAGGTGTTTCTTGACTTCTTACTTTTGCATTCTAGTCCCCTATAATGAAAAGGACATCTTTTTGAGGTGTCAGTTCTAGAAGGTCTTGTAGGTCTTCATAGAACTGTTCGACTTCGGCTTCTTCAGTGTTATTGGTCGGGGCATAGACTTGGATTATCTTGATATTGAATGGTTTGCCTTGGAAACAAACACAGATCATTCTGTTGCTTTTGAGAATGCAACCAAGTATTGCATTTTGGACTCTTGTTGACTATGATGGCTACTCCATTTCTTCTAAGGGATTCCTGCGCACAGTAGTAGATATAATGGTAATCTGAGTTAAATTCACCCATTCCAGTCCATCTTAGTTCACTGATTCCTAGAATGTCAATGTTCACTCTTGTCATCTCTTGTTTGTCCACTTCCAATTTGCCTTGATTCATGGACCTAACATTCCAGGTTCCTATGAAATATTGCTGTTCACAGCATTGAAACTTGCTTCTATCACCAGTCCCATCCAAAACTGTGCATTTTTTTTTTTTTTTTTGCTTTGCTTCCATCCCTTCATTCTTTCTGGAGTTATATCTCCACTGATCTCCAGTAGCATACTGGGCACCTACTGACTTGGGGAGTTCATCTTTCAGTGTCCTATCTTTTTGCCTTTTCATACTGTTCATGGGACTTTCAAGGCAAGAATAGTGAAGTGTTTTGCCCTTCCCTGCTCCAGTGGGCCACATTCTGTCAGACCTCTCCACCATGATCCGTCCATCTTGTGTGGCCCCAAACAGCATGGCTTAGTTTCATTGAGCTAGACAAGACTGTGGTCCATGTGATCAGATTGGCTAGTTGTCTGTGATTGTGGTTTCAGTCTGTCTTGCTGTCTGATGCCCTCTCTCAGTTACTACCATCTTACTTGGGCTTCTCTTACCTTGGATTTGGGTATCTCTTCAAGGCTGCTCCAGCAAAGCGCAGCCACTGTTCCTTACCTTGGATGTGGGGTAGCTCTTCCTGGCCGCCACTCCGGACCTCAGACGTGGGGTAGCTCCTTCCGGCCATCAACCCTGTCCTCGGACATGGGGTAGCTTCTCTCAGCTGTGCTTGTGTGCCATCACAGCCTCCTGCACTTGTGCACTGTCACAGCCAACTAATTATTGGGGAAATGCAAATCAAAACCACAGTTAGATATTGCCTCACATCTGTTATGGTGGTTAATATTTAAAAGACAAGAGATAAGTTTTGGTTAGAGTTTGAACCAAAATGCCAAGAAATGGAGGAAAACAATAGAATTGGAAAAACTAGAGATCTCTTCAAGAAAACTAGAGATACCAAAGAATATGACAATCAAAGATGGGCACAATAAAGGACAGAAATATGGATCTAAAAGAGGCAGAAGTTACTGAGAAGAAGTGGCAAGAATACAGAGAAAATCTATGCAACAAAGATCTTAATGACCCAGATAACAATGATGATGTGATCACTCAATATGCCAACAATCAAAGTGCTGTACTCAATATACTAATAAATTTGGATAACTCACTAGTGGCCATAGGACTGGAAATGTCAGTTTTCATTCCAATCCCACAGAAGGGCAATGCCAAAGAATGTGAAAACTACCACACAATTGCACTCTTTTCACATGCTAGCAAAATAATGTTTAAAATACTCCAAACTAGGCTTCAAAAATATGTGAACCCAGAACTCCCAGATATACAAGCTGGAATTAGAAAAGTCAGAGGAACCAGAGATCAAATTGCCAACATTCACTGAATCATAGAAAAAGCAAGGGGATTTCAGAAAAAGCATCTGCTTCTGCTTCGTTGACTGTGCTAAAACTTTTGACTGTATGGATCTCAACAAACTGTAGAACTGTCTTAAAGATATGGGAATCCCAGGCCACCTTACCTGCCTCCTACAAAACCTATATGCAAGTCAAGAAGCAGTTAGAACTGGACATGGAACAATGGACCGGTTCCAAATTGGGAAAGGTGTACATCAAGGATGTATATTGTCTCCCTGCTTAATTAACCTATATGCAGTACATCACGTGAAATGCCAGGATGGAAGAAGCACATGCTGTAATCAAGATTGCAGGGAGAAATATCAATAACTTTAGATACGCAGATGATGCCACCCTTATGGCAAGAAGCAAAGATGTACTAAAAAGCCTCTTGAGGAAGGTGAAAGAGGAGAGTGAAAAAAAGCTGGCTTAAAACTCAGCATTCAATAAACTAAGATCATGGCATCTGGTCCCATCACTTCATGGCAAATAGATTGGAAAACAATAGAAAAAGTGACAGACTTCATTGTCTTGGACTCCAAAATCACTGCAGATGTTGATTGCCGCCATGAAACTGAAAGATGCTTGCTCCTTGGAAGAAAAACTATGACCAACATAGACAGCATATTAAAAAGCATAGACATTATTTTGCCAACCAAGGTCTGTTTTGTCAAAGCTATGGTTTATACAGTAGTCATGTATGGATGTTAGAGTCGGATTATAAAGAAAGCTGAGTGCAGAAGAATTGACACTTTTGATCTGTGGTGTTGGAGAAGATGTTTGAGAGTCCCTTGGACAGCAAGGAGATCAAACCAGTCAATCTTAAAGGATATAAGTCCTGAATTTTCATTGGAAGGACTGATGTTGAAGCTGAAACTCCAATATTTTGGCCACCTGATTCGAAAAGTTGACCCATTGGAAAAGACCCTTATGCTGGGAAAGATTGAGGGCAAGAGGAGAAAGGGGCGACAGTCGATGTGATGGTTAGATGGCATCACCAACTCAATGGACACGAGTTTGATCAAGCTCCAGGAGATGGTGAAGGTCAGGGAAGCCTGGCATGCTACAGTCCATGGGTTCGCAAAGAGTTGGACACAACTTAGCAATGAACAATGGAAATGATTCATGGCGATATTACTCACAGTTACCAAGTCGTGACAATGACTGAAATATATGCTGTAGGATAATTACATGAGGAAAATAGGCTTTGCAAGCGTCTCAGTGGTAAAGAATCCACCTGTAATACAGGAGACACCGGAGATGTAAGTTTCATCCCTAGGTCAAGTAGATCCCCTAGAGTAGGGCATGGCAACCCACTCCAGTATTCTTTCCTGGATAATCCCATAGACAGAGGAGCCTGACAGTCTATAGTCCTTAGGGTTGCAAAGAATCTGACATGACTGAAGCGACTGAGTATGCATGCACATTTATGTCTGCATAATTTCTATTATATAATGTATCTAATAATAGTACCATTCATCCTCATGAAAACAGAAAGTAAAATGGTGGTTTCCAGGGCCTGAGGGGATGGAGTAATAAGGATTTATTTTAATATATATAAATTTCATTTATGCAAGATTGACAAGATTTGGAATTCTACTCTACATCATAGTGCCTCTAGGTAACAAATTAGTAGTGTGCACTTAAAAATTTGTCAAAAAATAGATCTTATATTAAGTGTTCTTAACATGCACACACACTCACACAACCAAAATCCAAAGGGAATAAGCCAGCTTTTGGGGAGATGACTATCTTTATTACCTTGTCTATGGTGATGGTTTTATGAGTGTAGGCATATTTTCATACTCATATAGTTGTATGCATGAAATTTGTTCATTTTTATCTCTATGAAAATTATACTTCAATAAAGCTGTTTTAAAACAAAAGAAGAGCTACTAACTGGGGTAAGATTCTTGCAAAATGTATATCTGATAAGTGACCTGGATTTGAAATATCCATAGAACACTTAGAAGTCAATGATAGGAAAAATACCCAATTGAAAAATGGGTGAAACATCTGAAGAGAAACCACGTCAAAGAAGATATACAAATGGAAAATAAGCATATTAAAGCATGCTAAATATCATATATCATAAGGGAATTGGAAGAAAAACAATAATGGAAGACCAATGCACAGTTATGAAAAATGCTAACTTGCAAATGCTGATAGCTCAGATGGTGAGAATGGAGCAACAGGAAGTCTCCTTCATTTCTGGTAGAAATGCAAAATGCTATGGTCCCTTTAAAAGGCAGTTGGTAGTTTCTTACAAAGCTACATATACTCCTAATATTCCACCCAGCAATTATACTCCTTGTTATTTATTTATCAAACATGTTAAAATTTGTTTCAAGGTAAAAATCTACACATAAAAGTTAATAGCTTTATAGATAATGGCCAAAACGTAGAAGCCACCAATGGGCTTCCATAGGGGAATGGTAAAACACACTGGTAAATACTTATGATGAAATATTTTTAGAATTAAATTATCTATTATGCCACAAAAAGGAGGCAAGTACCTTAAATAAATATTGCTTAGTTAAATAAGCCAGTCCGAAAAGGTTACATACTGTATGCTTCAAATTATAGACTGTATCACACTATGGTAACATGCTTCCCTGGTGGCTCAGGTGGTAAAGAATCCATCTGTAACACAGGAGACCCAGGTTCAATACCTGGGTCAGGAATATTCCCTGAAGAAGAGAATTGGGACCCACTCCAGTATCCTTGCCTGGAGAGTTCTATGGACAGAGGAGCTTGGCAGGCTACAGTCCATGATGTCACAAAGAGTTGGACACGACTGAGTGACTAAGATCATGGCATCTAGTCCCATCACTTCATGGCAAATAGATGGGGAGACAGTGGGAACAGTGACTGAGTTTATTTTTGCGGGGCTCCAAAATCACTGAAGATGGTGATTGCAGCCATGAAATTAAAAGATGCTTACTCCTTTGAAGGAAAGTTATGACCAACATAGACAGTATGTTAAAAAGCATAGACATTACTTTGCCAACTAAGGTCTGTCTTATCAAAGCTATGATTTTTCCAGTAGTCATGTATGGATGTGAGAGTTGGATTATAAAGAAAGCTGAGGGCAGATGAATTGATGCTTTTGAACTGAGGTGTTGGAGAAGACTCTTGAGGGTCCCTTGGACTGCAAGGAGATTGAACCAGTCCATCCTAAAGGAAATCAACCCTGAATATTCATCGGAAGGACTGATGTTGAAGCTGAAACTCCAATACTTTGGCCACCTGATGTGAAAAGCTGACTCATTTGAAAAGACCTTGATGCTGGGAAAGATTGAGGGCAGGAGGAGAAGGGGTGACAGAGGATGAGATGGTTGGATGGCATCACCGACTTAATGGATATGGGTTTGGGTGGACTCCGGGATTTGGTGATGGAGAGGGAGACCTGGTGTGCTGCGATTCATGGGGTCGCAAAGAGTTGGACATGACTGAGCGACGAAACTGACTGACTGAGTGACTAACACTTTCACTTTTCATTAATTACCCATATTCCAGATATCTTACTCTTAAAATGTCTTATAATCAGAGTTGTAAGTTTTCACAAATTCCTGACAAGTAGCGAGTATGAAGGAGAGATATTTGATGTAAAATATTATTTCATGTCATTATTATATATATAGTGTTACTATTTTGTTTTATTAATATGTACCTATTCAGAAGGCCATTACTTAAATTAATAGACTTGATTACCTGGAGCAGTTGTAGGTTTATAGAAAATTTGAGGGGAAATTTCAGAGAGTTCCCATTATATTTATTTTTCCTCCAATGTTTTTCTATTAGTGTTAGTGTGTGTGTCAGTCGCTCAATTGTGTCCAACTCTTTGCAACCCTATGGACTGTAGCCTGCCAGGCTCCTCTGTCCATAGGATTCTCCAGGCAAGAATATTAGAGTGTGCTGAGAACTGAGCGAATGTGTTCAAATACTGCCTCTTTCACTTATCAGTTGAGTGCTTTAGGCAAGTAGATTGAGTGCAGCCATGCTAAGTTGCTTCAGTTGTGTCCAACTCTTTGCAACCCTATGGAAGGTTATACTTCTCTAAATCTCAGTCAACTAAATGTTAAATGAGAAATTCATTAGTACATTTTAAGACATAATTCACTGAAAGCATTTACCACAGTGCCTAGCACATATTAAGTACCTTATCAATTAAGATTATCTAATTATTACACCATACTGAAATATAGTAAAGTTTTAAGCTGGTATATACATTCAGCATCAGTAGGAATAATTATACTCAGGACTCTTTGGCTCTACTTTCCTTAATAACTATGTGGCATGTATAGCTGTTCAGAATATTGTCTTAGTAGATGAGATTATTTTTAGTTCAGTATGGTAAGCAAATGCGCTTCCTTGGTGGCTCAGCTGGTAAAGAATCTGCCTGCAGCATGGGAGATCTGGGTTTTAGCCTTGGGATGGAAAGATCTCCTGGAGAAGAGAACAGCTACGCACTCCAGTATTCTGGCCTGGAGAGAATTCCATGGACTCTATAGTCCATGGGGTAGCAAAGAGTTGAACATGACTGAGCGACTTTCACTTCACTTCACTTCCCATGGTAAGCAAACATAACCACTGCAATTGAATACCTCCTCTACATTTTTCAGAGATTAACAGAAGGCCTTGGGACCAGACATCAAGCATTATGTGTGAAAGATGTTGGTGCCCTGAAGAATGAGAGGCAAGAAAGACATGAAAATGTGCTGAGAAAAGTTACTGGTGAGTTGAAATATACAGTCTTTCTCTAACTGTCAAAGTTTCAAATTTGCACATTTTCTGTAAATATTTATATTTGTTGCTATTCAGTTGTTTTGTCATGTCTGACTCTTTGCAACCCCGTGGACTGCAGCACACCAGGCTTCCCTGTCCATCACCAACTCCCGGAGTCCACCCAAACCCATGTCCATTGAGTCAGTGATGCCACCCAACCTTCTCATCCTCTGCCATACCCTTCTTCTCTGGAAGTTTGCATAGAGATCATTCTAGGGCCTTTGTATTCTATGTTGCAAATTATGGCTTAAATATTTTAATAGCTTAACTGTAACTAACTGATTACCAATTAGCTAAGAATCTTATCTATATTAAAAAGTAAGGACAAAAGAGTGTATCACTGAGTTACTTTAAACAGTTTGTCCTTACCTCTAGTTTTCAGATATTACTGATTTTCATTGGCTTTAGTACTGGTTAATGAATCTTTGGTTTGAGGGGATGTTTCATTCTTTTATTTATTTAATTATTTTTTAGAAACACTTTATAGTGCTGTTCAGGAAATTCTTTGTGGGAAAAGATGTTGGTTTATGTACTTTGGCTTAGACACTTGTGCCCAAAAGTTTAGTTACATGCCACTTGGTTATATAGCAGTAGCAATGCCTCCAACAAGATATGAGTGATTTCGAATTTCATTTTAAAGTGAGCTTAAAAGGGCTGACTTTTTAATACAATTATGGAAATTAATCTCACAATTCTTATTAAGGTAATTTTCTCATTTGCACAAAATTATCACATTCTTACAGTGAATTAGACTATGAAAATTTGTTCCAAATTAATAACAAATATTTCAGATCTTACTCTTTGTTAGTGACTTTATCATTAGTACTGATAGCAAATGTAAAGATGGTTATTATCATATACATATAGCTAATGCTTATTTATGATAACTCATTAGAGATAAACGTTCTTTATCACTGGCCACAAATTAGAGATTTTTAAAATTTTGATTTTGGAAAACTTCTACTTTGCTATGCTATTGGACATTAGCAAAAAGGAACCTATTTGGTGGGATTGATTTTAAAGAAAATTTAATATGAGGAAAATTAAGTTATTGAAAATATTTGGTTTTTATGTTTGATTCATTTACTATTTAATGTTTGATTTGTATATAGTTGAACTAATATTATATTTTCAAGCTATTTGAAATCTCTAAATAATGAATATAATAATATATTTATCAAATAACTTTGGAAAATTGGTTCAGTTCAGTTCAGTTCAGTTCAGTCGCTCAGTCGTGTCCGACTCTCCGTGACCCCATGAACCACAGCACGCCAGGCCTCCCCGTCCATCACCAACTCCCGCAGTACACTCAAACTCATGTCCACAGAGTCGGTGATGCCATCCAGCCATCTCATTCTCCGTCGTCCCCTTCTCCTCCCGCCCCCAACCTTTCCAAGCATCAGAGTCTTTTCCAGTGAGTCAGCTCGTCGCATGAGGTGGCCAAAGTATTGCAGTTTCAGCTTTAGCATCAGTCCCTCCAATGAACATCCAGGATTGATCTCCTTTAGAATGGACTGGTTGGATCTCCTTGCAGTATAAGGGACTCTCAAGAGTCTTCTCCAACACCACAGTTCAAAAGCATCGATTCTTCGGCGATCAGCTTTCTTCACAGTCCAACTCTCACATCCGTTACTTTAAATAAATAGTGGAAATATAATAGTCTAATGGAAAAGACTCTGATGCTGGGAGGGATTGGAGGCAGGAGGAGAAGGGGACGACAGAGAATGAGATGGCTGGATGGCATCACTGACTTGATGGACATGAGTTTGGGTGAACTCCGGGAGTTGGTGATGGACAGGGAGGCCTGGTGTGCTGTGATTCATGGGGTCGCAAAGAGTCGGACATGGCTGAGCAACTGAACTGAACTGAACGGCTATTAAAATATATCTTCTTAGAAACTCTTTTCTTTATCTGGTCACCTTATTTGTCCTTTTAAGGAACTATACCATTATTGATCATGTAAATATATACTTTGCCATGTGTCTGTCTTTCAGTAGTCTTTCCATGATTTTTTTACTTAATCAAAAATGCAAACCATGGAACAATACTAGAATATTGTTACAATAGTTAATGTGCAAAACATATTAAGCAAATTAAAATATAATTTTAAAAAGTCATGTTGCTAACATTTCTGCCTGCAAGTCATTTATGGTAAAGAGATAGTTAAGCACAAATAATGGTTAATTTTTAAATCTAGTACTGTTTTATTTACATGGCTAGTTCTCTAGAATATTGTTACTATGAAATATGAACTTGAGTTCTCAGTTTTGAGCAATGTAATTCATTACATATATCAACTAACAGTGTTAGTTTTACCTGCTGTTTGAATCACAGAAAATTGACCTATCTTGTCTTTAGATAATATGCTGAATCATAGTTTTATATATGAAACAGATTCTTAAATATCTATTCATATATAAAATATGATTGACAGCAAAATAACAGAAGAAATGCTTATGGGAAAATTATATTGGCAGACTTACAAACAAAGATTGTGAATAAGACACATGAATTTATTTCTATTCCCTCCTAAAACCTCACTATAATATTTTTGGAATTTTTAAGTCATATGACCATACTGGAAGAGAATGGAAGAGGACTAAAGACTGATAAATTTGGGGAACTGAAAATCAGATGAGTGACTGATAACTAAGTAGGTACAAGAAATTTGAATCTTAAGGTAGAAATAGGAAAAGTTGAGATATTAACAAAAAGTTTATGAATTATTAACATCAGGTAACTGACAGAGAAC
Organism: Moschus berezovskii; assembly: GCF_049115385.1. Lineage (NCBI taxonomy): Eukaryota > Metazoa > Chordata > Mammalia > Artiodactyla > Moschidae > Moschus > Moschus berezovskii. The sequence continues at coordinate 83,027,098 of NC_142488.1, read as the reverse complement.
AGAGGAGTTGAACTAAAAATACTTAAGGGTAGATTAGAAAATTAAAACCTAAAATCTCCATCCTTACTTCCACAGGCAGAAACTTCCTTTCCCTAGTGAAGCAGAAGACTGAAGTTTTATTCTTTGGAAAAGATGAAATATAGTTTTGGGGGAATGAGGTACACCTAGCATAGTTGAAGTGGTATAATTCTGAATAAAGAGGGTTATAAAGTGACTGAATGTTGAGACCCCCAGTCTTTTTCCCTCAAATGATGGCATCCATGATAATAGCATGACAAAAATTAGATATTCTCTGGATATACTTCATTGCCCAAGAAAAGAGAATTGTAGATATAGAAACTGGGTTTACCTACATAAAACTGGCTCAAACAAGTGACTCTATATTGGATAATACAGTCTAAAATTCCCATTCTTAGGTATAGAACTTCTAATTGGTTTTCAGTGCTTTGCTCATATATAAGCATGCAGTGAGCATTAACAGACACTTGAGGAAATTAGGAGTTGAAAGAGTGACAGCAAAACAAACAGAAAATAAGCAAATTGGTAGAAACAGACTGTGAATGGAGAAAAGAACTTACACACACACATGAGTGTGTGTAGGTATGAAATAAGAACACATTAGATGAGAGTGAAACTTCCAGAAAATAATTATTGGAAATTAAAATTGTTCTATGAGGACTGAAAAGCAATAACTAAAGTAAGCAGTTGGGACATAAAGTTGAACATGTACCTCAAAAAAATACAGAAAGCAAAGAGATGTAAAATAGGAGAAAAAGATAAGTCAATTAAGAGTCAGTCCATATTTTATAAAGAGTGCAGAAAATCAAGTGGTGAAAATCATAAAATAATAGTCAAATAATATTATGAGCTCTAAAGTACGTGAGTTTCCAGATTATCACAACTTTTGAAGATAAACCCATACCAATAGAAAGAGTTGACATTTATTGAGTGCTTGCCCCACTTCAGCCACTATTCCAAATACTTTTCATATATTAATGTTTATAAATCTCCCCAAAATATGCATTTTTATTATCCTCATTTTTAAAGACAAGGTTAATTATCATGCAAGACCTTTACCCTTGTGAAATGATTAGACCAAGGCTACACGGAGTTGTGATTTGACCCCAAGGACTCTCTACCACTATTTTGAGATTCTATTACTATAGGGACAAAGATAATATTCTATAAACATCCAGAAACTTGGAAAACAAAGATACTTCATTCAGTTGAAAATATATCTTGATATAATCAGAAAGTGACCGGATTTCTCAATAGCAACACTAGAAACTAGACAATACTTGATGAATGTCCTCAAAATTAAAAAGAAAAATAATTACTAACCTAGAATTCTAAATATTAACAATTAGTCAATTGTGCATGTGCTAAGTTGCTTCAGTCATGTCCAACTCTTTGCGACCCTAAGGACCGTAACCCACAAGGCTCCTCTGTCCATGGGATTCTCCAGGCAAGAATACTGGAGTGGGTTACCATGCCCTCCTCCAAGGGATCTTCCTGACCCAGAGATCGAACCTGCATCTCTTATGTCTCCTGCATCAGTGAGTTCTTTACCAATTGTACCACATGGGAAGACCAATGAAATGTGAGCAGCATGCTAAAGTTACTTGCAGATATGCATTGTATCTGCAAATTAACATTCTATGCACCCTTTCCAAGAAACTCATGAATATTTTCTATCAAGACATGGAAGACCAGACACCTAAGGAGCAGGGGATCCAATATAAGAAGGAAGTGAAGAGAAAAAGCAGAGTGAGGGTTTAAGTGAGGTTACAAAATAAGATTTTGCAATGGCTTAGAAAGCAATCAGTCTGGCCCAGTTTTTATTAGGTCAGAAGCCTTTAAAAAGACTTTAAGAAAGAATATCTAATGTTTTTGAGAGCTGGTGGTTCAGTGGTAAAGAATCCGCTTGCCAATGCAGGAGATGCAGATTCAATCCCTGGGTCAGAAAGATCCCCTGGAGAAGAAAATAGCAACCCACTCTAGTATTCTTGCCTGGGAAATCCCGTGGACAGAGAAGCCTGGAGGGCTACAGTCCATGGCTTTGCAAAAAGAGTCGGACATGACTTAGAGACTAAACAGCGACAACTTTCATGTCTTCATTTAAATACTAAAAGAATCAGCCAAATGGTAGGAAGTTAGACTTTGAGGGAAGGAAGTAGTAAGAAATTGCTTTTATAAACAAACTTTATTATTTGATACTATAAAGCATGTGCTTAACTTTGGTAACATTTGAAAAAGAAAAAGCTAAATTAAGCATACATTGTTGGTTTGTTTTTACAAAATAGCAGACTAAATGCTACAAATCAAACTGAGATCTGTGTTTAACATGTTCAATATCAGTTATCTTAAAAAATATATAAATTATAGAAAAACAAATGTGCAGAAACTAAAGATCACAGTGAAACATAAATCTCAGTTTGTTCATTCACCAAAACTATATCTATGGTAAATTGTAGACCTTCTGGCTGATGTGCCCATCTGAGTTTCGGAAATCTCAAGCAGAGATATGGGTGCCATTCTGGATGTGATAAAGCAGGTGAGAGGGGAGTTCTTTATCAGCACTTCAGTTAGAGAAATTGCTGGGCTCTCAACCAGTCCATTCTAGGGGAGATCAATCCTGGGTGTTCATTGGAAGGACTGATGCTAAAGCTGAAACTCCAATACTTTGGCCACCTCATGCGACGAGTTGACTCACTGGAAAAGACTCTGATGCTTGGAAAGGTTGGGGGCAGGAGGAGAAGGGGACGACAGAGAATGAGATGGCTGGATGGCATCACCGACTCTGTGGACATGAGTTTGAGTGAACTCCGGGAGTTGGTGATGGACAGGGAGGCCTGGCGTGCTGTGATTCATGGGGTCACGGAGAGTCGGACACGACTGAGTGACTGAACTGAACTGAACTGAAACAGTAATTTATGTTAGTTAAAGGGCCTCTACTGAATAAAACATTGTTGCTGTTCAGTCATTAAGTCACGTCTCACTCTGTGACCCCATGGTCTACAGCACATGAGGCTTTCCTATCTCCTTCACTATCTCCCCCATGTTTGCCCAAATATGCCTGTTGAGTCAATGGTGACAATCAACCCTCTCGTCCTCTGTTGCCCCCTTCTCCTCTTGACCTCAATCTTCCCTAGCTTCAGGGTCTTTTCCAATGAGTCAGCTCTTTGCATCAGGTGGCCAAAGTATTGGAGTTTCAGCTTCAACACCAGTCCTTCCAATGGATTTATTGCTCAGTCCTATCCGACTCATGGATATTCCAATGAATATTCAGGATTAGTTTCCTTTAGGATTGACTGGTTTGATCTCTTTGCAGTCCAAGAGACTTTCAAGAGTCCTCCCTAGCACCATAGCTCAAAAGCATCAATTCTTTGGTGCTCAGCCTTCTTTATGGTCCAACTCTCACATCCGTACATGACTACTGGAAAAAACATAGCTTTGACTATATGGACCTTTGTCAGCAAATTTATTGATGTCTATGATTTTGAATACACTGTCTAGACTTGTCATCACTTTTCCTCAAAGGAGCAAGCATCTTTTAATTTCATTAGAACCACTATTTTTAAATGATTTTCTAATTGCTTTGTAATCGTACCATTTGGAATTTTAGGATTCTCCCTTTTATTTGTTGATTTGAAAGTCTAAAATATTGTATAGACTCCCAATAGATCATCTGCCTTTTATTTTGTGTTCTCATTTCTATTGTTTCCCTATTAGGGCAAACACTTCCCACCTTATTAGTTATGTGATTTAGTTGAAAAGGAGTTATAAAGATAATTTTGTGAAAAATGTCATTTCCCTTGATATCTTCAGTACCCAATACTGGGTCTGCAGAGATAAGAAAATATTTTGAAAATTTTCAGATTTATAGAGTCAACACTTTGAAAAAAAGATTAAGGTTTTTTTCATAAGATAGTAAATGCCATACCATCAAAACAGTCAGTGTTTGTATGTGACATATTCTTTAAATTGATTTATTTTTTTATTGAAGGAAAATTGCTTTACAGAATTTTGCTATTTTCTGTCAAACCTCAACATGAATCAGCCATAGGTTTACATATATCCCATCCCTTTGAACCTCCCTCCTATGTCCCTCCCCATTCCTCTCCCCATCCCACCCTTCTAGGTTGACAGAGAGCCCCTGTTTGAGTTTCCTGAGCCATACAGCAAATTTCCCTTGGCTATCTATTTTACATATGGTAATGTTTTTCCATGTTACTCTTTCCCTCTCCTCCTTTCTCCCCATGTCTACAAGTCTATTCTCTGTGTCTGTTTCTCCACTGTTGCCCTGTAAATAAATTCTTCAGTACCATTTTTCTAGATTCTGTCTATATGCACTAGAATATGATATCTAACTCTCTCTTTCTGACTTACTTCACTCTGTATAATAGGTTCTAGGTTCATCCACCTCATTAAAACTGACCCAAATATGTTCCACTTTATGGCTGAGTACTATTCCATTGTGTATATGTGCCACAACTTCTTTATCCATTCATCTGTTGATGAACATCTAGGTTGCTTCCACATTCTAGGTATTGTAAATAGTGCTAAGTGAACAGTGGAATGCATGTGTCTTTTTCAATTTTGGTTTCCTCAGGGTGTATGCCTAGGAGTGGGATTTCTAGGTCATATGGTGGTTTTATTCTTAGCTTTTAAATGAATCTCCATACCATTTTCCACAGTGGCTCTATCAATTACATCCCCACCAACAGTGTAAGAGCATTCCTTCTTCTGCACACCCTATTCAGCATTTATTGTAGGTAGACTTTTTGATGATGGCAAATTCTGATTGGTGTGAGGTGATATCACACCATAGTTTTGAATTGCGTTTCTCTAATAATAAGCGATACTGAGCATCTTTTCATGTGTTTGTTAGCCATCTGTATGCCTTCTTTGGAGAAATGTCTGTTCATGTCTTTTCTTACTTTTTGATTGGGTTGTTTGTTTTTCTGGTATTGAGTTGTATGAGCTGCCTGTGTATTTTGGAAATTAATCCTTTGTCAGCTGTTTCATTTGCTATTATTTTTCTCCCATTCTGAGGGCTCTCTGTTCACATAGCTTATAGTTTCCTTTGCTTTTCAAATGATTTTAAGTTTAATCAGATCCCACTTGTTAACGTTTACTTTTATTTCCATTACTCTAGGAGGTGGGTCATAGATCTTGCCTTGGTTTATGTCATTGAGTGTTCTGACGATGTTTTGATCTAAGAGTTTTATAGTTTCTGGTCTTACATTTAAGTCAAATTCATTTTGAGTTTATCTTTGTGTATACTGCTAGGAAGCATTCTAATTTCATTATTTCGCATGTAGATGTCCAGTTTTCCCAACACCATTTATTGAAGAGGCTGTCTTTGCCTCATTGTATATTCTTGCCTCCTTTGTCAAAAATAACATGCCCATAAGTGCATGGGTTTATTTCTGGGCTTTCTATTTTGTTCCATTTGTCTATATTTCTGTTTTTGTGCCAGGACCATACTGTCTTGATAACTGTAGCTTTGTAGTATAATCTGAAATCAGGAAGGTTGATTCCTCCAGCTCTATTCTTTCTCAAGACTACTTTTGCTATTTGGGGTCTTTTGTGTTTCCATATGAATTGTGAAATTTTTTGTTCTAGTTCTGTGAAATATGTCATTTGTAATTTGATAAGGATCACATTGAATCTGTAGATTGTGTTTGGTAGTATAGTCATTTTCACAATATTGATTCTTCTCACTCAAGAACACGGAATATCTCTCCATCTGTTTATGTCATTGCTAATTTATTTCATTAGTGTCTTATAATTTTCTGTGTACAGATCTTTTGTCTCCTTAGATAAGTTTATTCCTAGACATTCAATTCTTTTTGTTGAAATGGTGAATGGGATTGATTCCTTCATTTCTCCTTCTGATTTTTTCATTGCTAGTATATAGAAATACAAGTGATTTCTGTGTATTGATTTTGTGTTCTGCAACTCTGCTAAATTCACTGATTAGTAATTTTCTGATACTATCTTTGGGGTTTTCTATGTACAGTATCATATCATCTGCAAAGAGTGAGAGCTTTAATTCATTTCTGATCTGGATTCCTTGTGTTTCTTTTTCTTCTTTGATTGCTCTGGCTAGGACTTCCAGAACTATGTTCAATAACAGTGGTGAAAGTAGACACCCTTGTCTTGTTCCTGATCTTAATGGGAATACTTTCAGTTTTTCACCATTGAGAATAATGTTTGCTGTAGGCTTAGCATATATGGCCTTTACTATGTTGAGGTAAGTTCCTTCTACGCCCATTTTTAGAAGAGCTTTAATCACTAATGGGTGCTGAATTTGTCAAAGGCTTGTTCTGCATCAATTGAGATGATCATATTGTTTTATCTTTCAATTTGTTAATACGGTGTATCACATTGATTGATCTGTGTATATTGAAGAATACTTGCATACCTGGAATAAACACAATTTGATCATGGTGTATGAGGTCTGGATGTGTTGCTGAATTCTGTTTGCTAAAATTTGGCTGTGTATTTTTGCATCTATGTGCCTCAATGATATTGGCCTGTAGTTTTCTTTTCTTTCTTACTTTTTTTTTTTATGTTGTCTTTGCCTGTTTTTGGTATCAGGGTGATGGTGGCCTCATAGAATGAGTTTGAAAGTGTATCTTCCTCTGCCATTTTTTGAAAGAGTTTTAGAAGGATAGGCATTAGCTCCTCTCTAAATGTTTGGTAGAATTATCCTGTGAAGCCATCTGGTCCTGGGCTTTTGTTTTTTGGGAGTTTTTTTTTTTTTTTTTTTAATCACAGCTTCAATTTCAGTGCTTGAAACAACCCAGGTAATTGGGTTGTTCATAATTTCTATTTATTCCTAATTCATTCTTGAAAGATTGAGCTTTTCTAAGAATCTGTCCATTTCTTCCCGGTTATCCATCATATTGCCATATAGTTGTTCATAATACTCTCCCATAGTCCTTTGTATTTCTGCATTTTATGTTGCAATCTCTCTTTTTTCATTTCTAATTTTGTTTATTTGATTCTTCTCTCTTTTTTTCTTGATGAGTTTGGCTAAAGGTTTGTCAATTTTGCTTATCTTCTCAAAGAACCAGATTTTAGTTTTACTAATCTTTATTAATGTTTCTTTCATTTCTTTTTCATTTATTTGTGCTCAGATCTTTGGGATTTCTTTCCTTCTACTAATTGTTTATTTTGTTATTCTTTTCCAGTTGTTTTAGGTGTGAAGTTAGGTTGTCTACTAGATGTTTTTCTTGTTTCTTGAGGTAGGATTGTATTGCTATAAACTTCTCTCTTAAAAATGCTTTCACCGCATCCCATAGATTTTGAGTCATCGTATTTTTATTGTCATTTGTTCCTAGAAATCTTTTGATTTCCATTTTGATTTCTTCAATAACCTGTTGGTTATTTAGAAATGTGTTGTTAATCTCCATGTGTTTGTGTTTCTTACAGTTTTTTTTCCATAATTGATGTCCAGTTCATAACATTGTGTTCAGAGAAGATGCTTGATAAGATTTCAGTTTTCTTAAGTTTATAGAGATTTGATTTGTGACCCAAGATATAGTCTATCTTGGAGAATGGTCCATGGGCACTTGAGAAGAAGGTGTATTCTGCGTTTGGATGGAATGTCCTGAAGATATAAATGAAATCCATTTCATATAATGTGTCATTTAGGACTTGTGATTCCTTATTAATTTTCTGTTTTGATGATCTGCCCATTGGTATGAGTAGGATGTGAAAGTCTCCTATTATTATTGTTGCTGTAAATTTCTCCTTTAATGTCTGTTAGTCTTTGCCTTATGCCAAAGAAAGGCAATGCCAAAGAAGGCTCAAACTACTACACAATTGCACTCATCTCACATGCTAGTAAAGTCATGCTCAAAATTCTCCAAGCCAGGCTTCAGTAATATGTGAACCGTGAACTTCCAGATGTTCAGGCTGGTTTGAGAAAAGGTAGAGGAACCAGAGATCAAATTGCCAACATCCGTTGGATCATGGACAAAGCAAGAGAGTTCCAGAAATACATCTATTTCTGCTTCATTGACTATGCTAAAGCCTTTGACTGTGTGGATCACAATAAACTGTGGAACATTCTGAAAGACATGGAAATACCAGACCACCTGACCTGCCTCTTGAGAAACCTGTATGCAGGTCAGGAAGCAACAGTTAGAACTGTACATGGAACAACAGACTGGTTCCAAATAGGAAAATGAGTACATCAAGGTTGTATATTGTCACCCTGCTTATTTAACATATATGCAGAGAACATCATGAGGGATGCTGGGCTGGAAGAAGCACAAGCTGGAATCAAGATTGACAGGAGAAATATCAATAACCTCAGATATGCAGATGACACCACCCTTATGGCAGAAAGTGAAGAGGAACTAAGAAGTCTCTTGATGAAAATGAAAGAGGAGAGTGAAAAAGTTGGCTTGAAACTCAGCATTCAGAAAACTAAGATCATGGCATCTGGTCCCATCACTTCATAGCAAATAGATGGGGAAACAGTGGAAACAGTGTCAGATTTTATTTTGGGGGGCTCCAAAATCACTGCAGATGCTGATTGCAGCCATGAAATTAAAAGACGCTTACTCCTTGGAAGGAAAGTTATGACTAACCTAGATAGCATATTAAAAAGCAGAGACATTACTTTGGAACAAAGATCTGTCTAGTCAAGGCTATGGTTTTTCCCGTGGACATGTATGGATGTGAGAGTTGGACTGTGAAGAAAGCTGGTCACTGAAGAATTGATGCTTTTGAACTGTGGTGTTGGAGAAGACTCTTGAGAGTCCCTGGGACTGCAAGGAGATCCAACCAGTCCATCCTAAAGGGGATCAGTCCTGGGTGTTCATTGGAAGGACTGATGCTAAAGCTGAAACTCCAATATTTTGGCCACCTCATACAAAGAGTTGACTCACTGGAAAAGACTCTGATGCTGGGAGGGATTGGGGGCAGGAGGAGAAGGGGAAGACAGAGAATGAGATGGCTGGATAGCATCACAGACGCGTTGGAGGTGAGTTTGAGTGAACTCTGGGAGTTGGTGATGGACAGGGAGGCCTGGCGTGTTGTGATTCATGGGGTCGCAAAGAGTCAGACATGACTGAGAGACTGAACTGAACTGAACTGACCTGAACTATGTATTGAGGTGCTCCTACGTTGTGTAGATAGATGTTTGCAATTGTTATGTCTTCTTCTTGGATTGATCCCTTGATCATTATGTAGTGTCCTTCCTTATATCTTATAATCTCCTTTATTTTAAGGTCTATTTTGTCTGATAAAAGGATTGCTACCCCAGCTCTCTTTAGCTTCCCATTTGCATGGAATATGTTTTTCCATCCTCTCACTTTTAGTCTATTTGTGTCTTTTGATTTGAAGTGGGTTTCTTGTACACAGCATATATATGGGTCTTGTTTTTGTATGCATTCAGCCAGTTTGTGTCCTTTGGTTGGAGTATTCCCATTTAAAGTAATTATTGATGTATGTGTTCCTATTGCTATTTTCTTAATTGTTTAGGCTTTATTTTGTAGATGTGTTTTCTTCTCTTGTATTTCTTGAGCATATAAATCCCTTTAGCTTTTATTGTAAAGCTGTTTCAGTGGTACTTAATTCTCTTATATTTTGTTTGTCTGAAAAACTTTTTATTTATCCATCAATTTTGAATGATATCCTTGCCCAACACAGTAATCTTGGTTGTAGATTTTTCCTTTTCAGTACTTTAAATATATCTTGCCATTCCCTCTGGCCTGCAGAGTTTCTGCTGAAAGATCAGTTGTTAAGCCTATGGGATTTCCCTTGTATGTTACTTGTTGCTTTTCCCTTGTTAGTTTTAACATTCTTTCTTTGCATTTAGTCTTTGTTAGTTTGATTAGTATGTATCTTGGCATGTTTCTCCTTTGGTTTATCCTGTATGGAACTCTTTGTGTCTCTTGGGCTTGATTGACTATATCCTTTTCCATTTTGGAAAAATTTTCAACTATAATCTGTTCAAAATTTTCTCATACCCTTTCTTTTTCTCTTCTTCTTGGACCCCTATAATTCAAATATTGGTGCATTTGATACTGTCGCAGAGGTGTCTGAGACTATCCTCAGTTTTTTTCATTCTTTTTACTTTATTCTGCTCTTCAGAAGTTATTTTCAACATTTTACCTTCTAGCTCACTGATTCATTCTTCTGCTTCAGATATTCTGCTCTTGATTCCTTCGAGAGTATTTTTAACTTCAGTAATTGTGAAGTTTGTCTCTGTATGCTTATTCTTTAATTCTTCTAAGTCTTTATTAATTGATTCTTACATTTTATCCATTCTCTTCTCAAGGTTTTTGGTCATATTTGCTATAATTATTTTGCATTTTTTTCAGGTAGCTTGCTTATTTTCTCTTCATTTATTTGACTCCTATGTTTCTAGTTTGCTCCTTCATTTGTGTAGTATTTCTCTGCATTTTCATTATTTTTTTAACTTATTCTGTGTGAGGTCTCCTTTTCCCAGGCTTCAAGGAAAGTTGAATGCTTTTTTTGAATAATTTTGAATTCTTTCTCCTTTTTTTTTCTGTCCTCCTAAGCTTGGTCCAGTGGCTTGTGTAAGCTTTGTATAGGGCATGATTTGTGCTGAGTTTTTGTTTGTTTGTTTGTTTTTCCTCTGATGGGCAAGGCTGGTGAGGTGGTAATCCTGTCTGCTGATGATTAAGTTTGTATTTTTGTTTTGTTGTTTAGATGAGGCATCCTGCACAGGGTGCTACTGGTGCTTGGGTGATGCTGGGTTTTGTATTCAAGTGGTTTCCTTTGTGTGAGTTCTCACTATTTGATACTTCCTAGGGTTATTTCTCTGATAGTCTAGCATCTTGGAATCAGTGTTCCCACTCCAAATGTTCAGGGCTTGATCTCTGGTCAGAAACAAAGATTCACCAAGTGGTTCGTAATGACATTAAATGAGATTAAGACAAATATACAAAACTGAGAAACCAAAAATGAACCCCAGACAAATGGCAGTTACAAAATCAGGCAAATAATAACTAAAATAATGGAATATAAACATATACAAAAACACCCATGAGCAAAGTCGAAACAGTCCACCAAAAATAAAGTACAGTAGATTGATCCAGCAAACAAAGAAATAAAAAATTATATTTACCAGGTAAAACAAAAATAACTAAAGCACAAGCTGGAAAACAAAACTAAAGCAAGGTACCAAGTGGGGAATAAAGCAATGAAAGCAAAACTAACAAATATGTTGAAAGGAAAGGAAAGAAAGAATAGATATGCAAAGTTAAATAGAGATAGATGAAGATTTATATGCATTAAAGATTAACTGCAAGGGGAAAAATAACAGTAGGGAAGGCAAACAAAGGAATAAGTGTAGAAAAATACAATAGATTTTAAAAATTAGAAATTAAAGTTATAAAAATGAGAATAGAAAAAAAAAAAAGGAAAAAGGAAGAAAAAAGGACAACTCCAGAGACCTGCAAAAGCCCAACATATAGGCAGAGGTTTAAAACAACAATAAAAAGTGGACTGATATACACCTATACACGTACAGTCATTAGCAAAGTCAAAACAGACCAACAAAAATAAAGTACAACAGGTTGACTTGGAGAACAAAGGAAAAAAAACTCATATCTACCAGAACAAAACTAACTAAAGCACAACCTGGAAAACAAGACTAAAGCAAGGTGCCAATTGGGGGAATAAAGCAATGAAAATAAAATTAACAAATATGTTGAGAGTAAAGGAGAGAAAGTAAAGAAAGAGTAGATTTGCAAAGTTAAATATAGGTAGATATAGAAGATTTATATATGTTACACAATATATGCAAGGGGAAAAGAACAGTGGGAAAAGCAAGCAAAGGGATAAATGAAAAAATAAATAATAACAGGTTTAAAAAATTAAAAATTATTTTTTTTTAAAAAGAGGAAAACCCCAAAGAACTGCAAAAGCCCAACATAGAGGCAGAGGTTTATATCAGCAATGAAAAATGTGACTGAGGGGAAAAAAATTAAAAACTCAAGCTGTGTTTTATATATACACAATGGAGTATTACTCAGCAATTAAAAAGTATACATTTGAGTCAGTTCTAATGAGGTGGATGAAACTGGAGCCTGTTATACAGAGTGAAGTAAGCCAGAAAGAAAAACAACAATACAGTATATTAACGCATATATATGGAATTTAGAAAAATGATAAGGATAACCCTGTATACGAGACAGCAAAAGAGACACAGATGTATAGAACACTCTTTTGGACTCTGTGGGAGAGGGAGAGGGTGAGATGATTTGTGAGAATGGCATTGAAACATGTATATTATCATATGTGAAACGAATCGCCAGTCCAGGTTCAATGCATGATACAGGATGCTCGGGGCTGGTGTACTGGGATGACCCAGAGGGATGGGATGGGGAGGGAGGTGGGAGGGGGATTCAAGATGGGGAACACATGTACACCCGGGGCAGATTCATGTCAATGTCTGGCAAAACCAATGCAATAATGTAAAGTAATTAGCCTCCAATGAAAATAAATAAATTAAAAAAATAAAGTTGGAAAAGGAAGGATTAAAAGAAAAAAACTCAAAAGCTTAATTCGATTTCATAATGTCAGTAAAATCTACAACCATAACTGGGGGGGCGGGGGAGAGAAAAAGAAAAGAAAAAATCCAAAAGAAACTACAGAACAAGTCAAAGCATAAAAATAATAAATGTTTTTCTTGAATCACTGCTGTCAGAGTCCTTTCCCTCGCTGGGAGTCACAGTCCACCTCACCTCTCTGGGATGCCCTCCAATACCTGCAGATCTCTGGACCTGCTGTAGGGGCAACTCGGATTCTAATGTGGTCCTACTTCTGTGTGTTCTTGCCTCCAGTGTCCACAACTATCAGAACTAGTGTGTCTTCTTTCGTGGAAGCTCTCAATGACCTTTTATAGATTCTGTAGACATAGAGTCTGCCTAGTTGATCATGTGGATTTAATCTGCTGTTTGTACAGCTAGTGGGAAGGTTTTGGGTCTTCTTCCTTAGCCACACTGCTCCTGGGTTTCAATTGTGGTTATATTTCCAACTTACATGTGGATCGTCTGCTGGAATTTGTTCCTGAGGCAGCCCTGGAGGACTTTGGTTTGCCCCTGTGAGGACCAGGTATGGAGGTGGTGCCACGGCTTGTGTTGCATGGGTTCTGGCAGCACCAGGTACTCAGGGGATTTGGCTGCTTGGGTAGCAGGAAATATGGTGCTCTGGAAGGCTATGACAATGAGTATTGGTCAATATGCTCTAGTATTCTTGCCTGGAGAACCCCCTTCCCTGACAGGCCACAGTCTACAGGGTCTCAAAGAGCTGGACACGACCGAAGTGACCTTTTGTGAATAGGTGCAAGACTTCTTTCACCTGTGGAAGCTCTGCCCCAGTGAGAGTTGAGAGTGAAAATGACAAAACTGCTTGGCTTGTGAGGACCCTGGTGGCATCAAGTGTGCAGGGATACAGACTGCCTCTGCCACAGGAGTTATGGCACATAGAGGGGCCCCCTTGTCTGGAGTTCTACTTTGTAGGTTGGAGTGTCAGTCACTTAAAGGGGCACCCTGGGTGGGGTCCTTCTCTTTAGTTCAGTGCATCAGGCTTTTGATGGGCCAGCCTCTCTATTGGTCAGTTGCCTATGCTGTTGTGTGGGGAGAGAGAGGCTATGGTGATGGCTTTACCCCCTACACGTGATTCAGCAGTGTCACCTTATTTCCATGGCTTCCTAGCTTTCCCCCACTGGCATTTCCCACCACAATCTCCTCCCTCACATCCCTTCAATCTGTCTCTCCACAGTCAACAGCACCCCTTGCCCTGGGATTGCTGCACAATCCCTAAACTCCAGCTCCTAGCTGCTGTGCCTTCCAGGGTACCAGCGTTCCTATCTGGGGTAGGTATGGCTGCAGCAAGGACTGTCTGATTTTCATTCCATTTAGGTTGCTACAGATCAGCTGCTTCACTCTCAGATGATTTCTCCTCTGACTCAGCCAATTGCCCGGATGTGGGGATTGGACCCCTGCTTCAGTTCCCCCACCCGCAGACAGCAGGTCCAGTCCTTTTAACACTCTTGTTTTATGCCATAGTTCCTTTGTGGTACCGAGTTTTGCATGGTTCTATATATTCTTTTCCACTGGTCAGGTTCACCTGTCCGCTCTCAGCTGGTGTTCTGCATGCACATCTGTGTCTGAAGGTATATTCCTGATATATCCGTGGTGAGAGATGTACTCCACATCCACCAACTACTCCACCATCTTGTTCTTCCTGTATGAAGCAAATTAATCTCCACTGTGGTTTAGTTAGCTGTATCTGAACACCACCAGAGTTTGAGACCTTCACTTTTCCATTTTCAAAGAGAACTCTAGTTCTTGTTAATTATAGGGAAGTCTATTTATCATTTTCAAGATATTTTGTTGGGTCTATATGAGCAGAAAAAATAAGAAACGTGTCCTCTTAAACAGCCAGATGTTATTGTACACTTGAGGACTAATCCAGAGAGAGTGAATTAATTACTGTTGTAATAGTGATCCTTCTCTTTAATTAAAGGAGGATAAATAAATGATGTAATGGTCTGGAACCACAAGGCAACAGAAAGTAGAATTATGCTCGATAAAGTCCTAAGGATATTTGTGGCTCAATGTGAGTGACAGAAAGATGTTAATGTATTTATCACCTCTGATTCAACCTGCAGAAAACCTGAAAAGGTCAGCCAGAGGTGAATGGCATTGTGGAGATTGAAGGAGAGGAGGGTGGTGCGTGCTGTGATTCATGGGGTCGCGGAGAGTCGGACACGACTGAGCGACTGAACTGAACTGAACTGAACTGAAGGGAAGAAATAGAATAATTCATCAATAAAGCAGAAACTAATAGCAGATGCACTTAAAAGTTTTTGTTTTATATAATCCTAATCAATGTTTTTTTTCCAGTGAGTCAGCTCTTCGCATGAGGTGGCCAAAGTATTGGAGTTTCAGCTTTATCATCAGTCCTTCCACTGAACACCCAGGGTGGACCTCCTTTAGAAAGGATGGACTCGATGGACATGAGTTTGAGTGAACTCCGGGAGTTGGTGATGGACAGGGAGTCCTGGCGTACTGTGATTCATGGGGTCGCAAAGAGTCAGACATGACTGAGCGACTGAACTGAACTGAACTGAATCAATGTTTTCTGTTTTTTTTTTTTAATTTCATTTATTTATTTTAATTGGAGGCTAATTACTTTACATTATTGTATTGGTGTTGCCATACATTGACATGAGTCTGCCCCGGGTGTACATGTGTTCCCCATCTTGAAGCCCCCCTCCCACCTTCCTCCCCATCCCATCCCTCTGGTTTATCCCAGTACACCAGCCTCGAGCATCCTGTATCATGCATCGAACCTGGACTGGCGATTCATTTCACATATGATACTATATATGTTTCAATGCCATTCTCTCAAATCATCCCACCCTCGCCCTCTCCCACAGAGTCCAAAAGAATAAAAGTTCAGTTCTACAGTCTATATGTTATTATTTTATAATCAACATTAATACATGTATCAGGCAGGACATACTTACATTTGTTTCTTCTCTAAAGGTGTTGTAAATCTATCTCTGATATTACTATTCAAATGTGAGATTAAAAAATCAAGAAGCTAGTTCTGGAGCTGAAAGCAAAGTACCTGAAAAGACCACTTTAGGAAATCCTCTAATAAATTAACAATGTCTTGGGTGTGCAGTTGGTAGTTTCATTCAATTAAAAGATATTTGTTAAGGATCAATTAAAATATATTTGTTAAGGATATGTGCCAGTATCTACTAGTTGTTAATGTCTGTAGTGATGATTTCTGTTCTCATAAATTACAGACTTACTGAATGTCAGGAATATATTACCACAGTATTTGCTCTTAAGGCACATGGGACACCTCAAGTTCCTCATATGTGCCTGTGGCAAAAGGGAAGGCAATATGCAATTTGTGGCATTGATATTATAAGAGGGTAGAAAAATAAAGGTCATGTTCAATTTTTAAACACCTGCTTTCACTCTTCCTTTATGAACATTGGTTTACCTCAACTTATACCTGATCTTTATGGTCCTTTTAGCTCAATGATAATTTTGTAGATTTCTTCATTGTCCTGGCCAGGATGTTCACTTTTTTTATCTTGATTTTAAGTCCCCATTTGAAAAGATTATGTAGTTAAACAACAAAAATTTTCATTGCCGCCTAAAAATGATCATTGCCTCAGCTTTTTTTTGCATTTAATTACTTCAGGAAGTGGGGCTTTTTAATCCAGAAAACTTGTTTTATACAATGTAATGACCGACTGCAATCTTGAAAATATGAACTACACAGCAGGATTTTAATTCAGCAGCATTAAGTGTTATCCATATATCACTATTTTGCCCAATCTGTTGAGGTTCCAACTCTAATATGTCCAGTGCTCATTTTATAAATTTAAAGCTCTTTGCAATATTTTGGGATAAAAGGCATCATACTTAAGTGTAAGATCTTAATCGTATTCCATGGCCAGAGTGTTAGATTGATATTTTGCAACTTTGTTGAATTGAAGGCAAAAGTTTACACATGAGAAAGCAGCTAAAGCTGAATTATAACTGCAAATCTAATTTCAAAAATGTTCCTGTCTATGCTGCACTTATTTTTGATACTGAACTTCATCTCTCAAGTCCCTAACTCCAACTGAGATTTTTAGTTTATAATATACAACTCATTATAAGATGCAAAATCCTTTGTTTCAGTGAACAACCTGTGAGTATCAATGAGGAATGTTAAATGCAATTTTCATCAAGGAGTATGACTCAGGGGAGTGTCAAGAATAAATGAATAAAAATATTAAACAACAGTATTGACCCATCTGCAGAATATTTGACCCATCTGCAGAATATCTCAGAGGTGAAGTCAAGAACTCTGTGCACAGAGGAAAGAAAGAGAAAATAAAAGCCCTCATTTCTTGATGGAGAAAATCAAGGTCACTGAGGATAATGTGGCAAATTATTCATTTTCAGCTAGGTAATCATTGCTAAAACTAGTAAAATGTGTCTAGATGAATGCTGGATGGACATGAGTTTGAGGGAACTCCGGGAGTTGGTGATGGACAGGGAGGCCTGCCATGCTGTAATTCGTGGGGTCGCAAAGAGTCGGACACGACTGAGCGACTGAACTGAACTGAACTGAAAAGTAAAGGAACTTTTCCTTATTCTTAAAAATTACGTGCTGAAAAAGAATGACTAATTTGAGGTGTAATCTACTAGTGCATGCAGTATATATGAAACAACAAAGTCAACTATTACCCTCAGGGACTGATTTTCAGGTAATTATCCAGATTTGTTGGGGCATAGGCCTGGATTACTGTAATATTGAATGGTTTGCCTTGGAAAAGAACATAAATCATCCTGTCATTTTTAAGATTGCATCCAAGTACTGCATTTTGGACTCTTTTGTTGACCATGATGGCTACTCCATTTCTTCTAAGGGATTCCTGCCCATAGTAGTAGATATAATGGTCATCTGAGTTAAATTCACCCATTCCAGTCCATTTTAATTCACTGGTTCCTAGAATGTCTATGTTCACTCTTCCCATCTCCTGTTTGAACACTTCCAATTTGCCTTGATTCATGGACCTAACATTCCAGGTTCCTATGCAACATTGCTCTTTACAGCACCAGACCTCGTTTCTATCACAGGTCACATCCACAACTGGGTATTGGTTTTGCTTTTGCTCCATCCTTTCATTCCTTCTAGAGTTATTTCTCCACTGATCTCCAGTAGCATACTGGGTACCTACCGACCAGGGGAATTCCTCATTCAGTATCCTATCATTTTGCCCTTTGATACTGTTCATGGGGTTCTCAAGGCAAGCATACTGAAGTGGTTTGCCATTACTTCTCCAGTGGACCACATATGGCTGTGCTCCATGTGATCAGATCGACTAGTTTCCTGTGATTATGATCTCAGTGTGTCTGCCCTCTGATGCCCCCTCGCAATACCTACCATCTTATTTGTGTTCCTCTTACCTTGGGTGTGGGATATCTCTTCACAGCTGCTCCAAGAAAGCGCAGCCGCTGCACCTTACCTTGGACGAGGGGTATCTCCTAAAGGACACCCCTCCGGACCTTGAACGTGGAGCAACTACTCTCCGCCCTTCTGGGCCTGGGCAGACACCGCCTATTGGACGTGGGGTAGCTCCACTTGGCTGCCGGCCCTGGCCTCAGGCATGGGGTAGCTCCTTATGGCCATGTGCCTTTGCGTGGTTAGTTGCGCCAGGGCCAGTGTCTCTAGTGTCTGCGCCGCTGGGGCCGGCGTCTATCACGTCTGTGCTGCCGGGGCCAGCGTCTCTTGAAGTTGAACGGTTCTATGAAGACATACAAGACCTTTTAGAACTAACACCCAAAAAAGATGTCCTTTTCATTATAGGGGACTGGAATGCAAAATAGGAAGTCAAGAAAAACCTGGAGTAACAGGAAAAATTGGCCTTGGAGCACGAAATGAAGCAGGGCAAAGGCTAATAGAGTTTTGCCAAGAGAATGCACTGGTCATAGTAAACACCCTCTTCCAACAACACAAGAGAAGACTCTACACATGGACATCACCAGATGGTAAACAACGAAATCAGATTGATTATATTCTTTGCAGCCAAAATGGAGAAGCTCTACACAGTTAGCAAAAACAAGACCTGGAGCTGACTGTGGCTCAGATCACGAACTCCTTATTGCCAAATTCAGACTGAAATTGAAGAAAGTAGGGAAAACCTTAAGACCATTCAGATATGACCTAAATCAAATCCCTTATGATTATACAGGGGAAGTGAGAAATAGTTTTAAGGGAATAGATTTGATAGAGTGCTTGATAAACTCTGGATGGAGTTTCGTGACATTGTACAGGAGACAGGGACCAAGACCATCCCCATTGAAAAGAAATGCAAAAAAAAAAAAAAACTAAATGGCTGTCTGAGAAGGCTTTACAAATAGCTGTGAAAAGAAGAGAAGCGAAAAGCAAAGAAGAAAAGGAGAGATATAAGCAATTGAATGCAGAGTTCCAAAGAATAGAAAGCAGAGATAAGAAAGCCTTCCTCAGTGATCAATGGAAAGAAATAGAGGAAAACAACAGAACAGGAAAAACAAGATATCTCTTCAAGAAAATTAGAGATTCCAAGGGAATATTTCATGGAAAGATGGGCTCAATAAAGGACAGAAATGGTATGGACCTAACAGAAGCAGAAGATATTAAGAAGAGGTGGCAAGAATACACAGAAATACTGTACAAAAAGATCTTCATGACCAGGATAGTCACGATAATGTGATCACTGACCTAGAGCCAGACATCTTGGAATGTGAAGTCAAGCAGGCCTTAGAAAGCATCACTATGAACAAAGCTAGTGGAGGTGATGGAATTCCAGTTGAGCTATTTCAAATCTTGAAAGATGATGCTGTGAAAGTGCTGCACTCAATATGCCAGCATATTTGGAAAACTCAGCAGTGGCCACAGGACTGGAAGAGGTCAGTCTTCATTCCAATCCCAAAGAAAGGCAATGCCAAAGATTGCTCAAACTACCACACAATTGCACTCATCTCACACGCTAGTAAAGTCATGCTCAAAATTCTCCAAGCCAGGCTTCAGCAATACATGAACCGTGAACTCCCAGATGTTCAAGCAGGTTTTAGAAAAGGCAGAGGCACCAGATATCAAATTGCCAACATCTGCTGGATCACGGAGAAAGCAAGAGAGTTCCAGAATAATATATATTTCTGCTTCATTGACTATGCCAAAGCCTTTGACTGTGTGGATCACAATAAACTGTGGAACATTCTGAAAGAGATGGGAATATCAGACCACCTGACCTGTCTCTTAAGAAACCTGTATTCATGTCAGGAAGCAACAGTCAGAACTGTACATGGAACAACAGACTGGTTCCAAATAGGAAAAGGTGTACGTCAAGGCTGTATATTGTCACCTTGCTTATTTAACTTGTATGCAGAGTACATCAGGAGGAACACTGGGCTGGAAGAAGCACAAGCTGGAATCAAGATTGCCGGGAGAAATATCAATAACCTCAGATATGCAGATGACACTACCCTTATGGCAGAAAGTGAAGAGGAACTCAAAAGCCTCTTGATGAAAGTGAAAGAGGAGAGTGAAAAGGTTGGCTTGAAGCTCAACATTCAGAAAACAAAGATCATGGCATCTGGTGCCATCACTTCATGGGAAATAGATGGAAAAACAGTGGAAACAGTGTCAGACTTTATTTTTTGGGGGCTCCAAAATCACTGCAAATGCTGATTGCAGCCATGAAATTAAAAGACGCTTACTCCTTGGAAGGAAAGTTATGACCAACCTTGATAGTGTATTAAAAAGCAGAGACATTACTTTGCCAACCAAGGTCCATCTAGTCAAGGCTATGGTTTTTCCCGCGGTCATGTATGGATGTGAGAGTTGGACTGTGAAGAAAGCTGATCGCCGAAGAATTGATGCTTTTGAACTGTGGTGTTGGAGAAGACTCTTGAGAGTCCCTGGGACTGCACGGAGATCCAACCAGTCCATTCTAAAGGAGATCAGTCCTGGGTGTTCATTGGAAGGACTGATGCTAAAGCTGAAACTGCAATACTTTGGCCACCTCATGCAACGAGTTGACTCACTGGAAAAGACTCTGATGCTGGGAAAGGTTGGGGGCGGGAGGAGAAGGGGACGACCGAGAATGAGATGGCTGGATGGCATTACCGACTCTGTGGACATGAGTTTGAGTGAACTCCGGGAGTTGGTGATGGACAGGGAGGCCTGGCGTGCTGAGATTCATGGGGTCGCGGAGAGTCGGAACTCTGAACTGAGCGACTGAACTGAACTGATCCAGATTTGTTGGTAACATCCCACCTATAATGGTAAAATTTTGTAATGATTTTTGAAATAATGTGCATATAGCAAAATGCTGTGGACCTAAGTTTGGAAAGAAAACGGGAATTTTATATATCCTTTTCCATTTTTATTTTTTGGCACGTGTGTGTTTTGTTGGGTAGCTTAGGGAGTAGTTTTGTTTTCTCAGAGATCTAGGCCGTGAATTGGCAATAATCCAACAAAATGGTATTTTTCTCCAAAGACAGGTATGTTGTGAGACCATTGTGTAATAGTATCAATCAAACATCACTTTGGAGATCTACATGGAGCCAAAATCTACCAAACCACAAATGTTCAAGGTAGATTTAAAGGAAGTCAGTAAAAATAAATAAATAAAGAGCAGTATAGGGTAGTCTGTCTTTGAACAGCTCTAAAGTGAGACCTAAATTTCTGATAAAAGCTACAAGCGTGACTTTTCAAAAAGTTCTACATGCGCTCAATGAGATGAGACTGGAGCAGGTTGTTAGGACATATTGTAAGAAATTGCTGCTTGGTTGAAGTCATAAGTAGACAGATAAACCTTTTCATCTTCATAGTGATTGATAACATTACTTCAACATTAAAAGTTTTGGTTCACATTAAAAATACTTGATTTAGCTTACAATACTGTCTTACTTGCGTATTGAGTCTTAAATTACCACAAAAGAATAGCACTAGCATCTAAATATGATAGTTTTAGTTAGATTACTACCAAATGCTCTGCTTGCCTTTGATCATAGTAGAATAATTTTTTTTAATGATTTAAAATATGCCATATTATATTATATGGCATCTTTAAGATTATATACATACACATAAATATACATACATTAATGTGCACACATGTATTCACATATATAGCATGTATGATCATAGTTCAATCAATGTGATTTGGGGAAAACAAATATATTATTCTTTTTCCTGTCCAGAATTATTCATAGTACTTCTGTACCAATCACACTTTTAATTTTAGGGAAGCAATATCCCTAAGACTAAAGTAGGTTAAAAGATAGGTTAAATGCATACACAATGATATTACTGGGAAAACTGTATAAATAAAATTGATTTGGGTTTCGTGTCTGTATTGATGATACTTGATTTTGATTTTTAGTTAGAGATTCAAGTAATTCACCACTTATTTATTTGAAATTTTTTTCAAGTAAGTTATTTTTCTGAACATAACTCTTCTGTAATCTAACCACATAAAAGAGTCAAATTTTCTTAATGTGTGATACAGTATTATAAACTAAAGTAGATATTGTTCAAATTTCACAAAAATTTATGCTAGTGTCCTTTATCTGTTTTCATACCTTATTCAAGAATCCACATTGTATTTAGTTACGTTAAGCAACTTCAGCTGCATGCAACAAATTCTGATAAATTCTCTTTTCATTTTTATTCTGCCACAAATATTTTCTAAGTTTCATAGTTATGGTTTCTTAGGTACAGTCATCATTTAAAAATGGATATTTAATTTCCAAATACATGGAGTTTTAAAAGTATCTCTACTGTAAGTTTCTCATTTTGATATGGATATATCATTTAAATACTTTGTTCTCTGCAATCAACCTCTGTGTTTTTTCAGTCTTTTAACTTTACTGAGGCTTTCAATGCCCAAGTCAAATGTGTCTCTTGGTAATTGTCACATTGCACTTGAAAATATGTGGGTTTTTTTCAAATATCATTCGATATAGATTTCTGTCATAATTCCACAGTGATAAGAGGACAGACCCTGTATGATTTCAATATCTTTAGACCATGAAATTTTTGCACTTTTTTTTAATGTCTCTGAATATGTTCCAGTGTCTCCAGATTAATGGACTATGGGCATTTGAATAGAATTTATATCCTGCGCTTGTGTGAAAATTGTATAAATCTTAATTATGCTGAATTAGTTCACAGTGTTTATTAGGTCTACTATAACCTTCTAATTTACTGTCTATTCATTTTATTAATTTTTGAGAGATTTATATTGAAACTCCAACTAAAATTTTTATTAATCTACTTAAAAAATAATTGTAATATATAGTGGAACTAAATGCAACTCTGTTCGGTATTTTCCAAGTCCCTATAAATGTGTTGTCACACTTTCATAATCCAAAAAATAAAAATGAAAGTAAAAGAAAAAAAAAAGAGTCCGTCTTTCTTTTTCACTCATCCAGAATAACAGAAATACTCATGAATATTAGTCATCAGAAATTATTATTTTTTATCAATATAATTAGGTTATCCATACACTGATGACTTTCTAGGAGGTAAAACAGCACAGTAAATTATATTCTATGAGACATTAAGTGTAGTGTAAGCCTAGAATATGGAAAACATATAAGATGAAAAAGTTCCAAAAAACACTGTAATTTTAAAATAGTATGAAAATGTCAATCATTAATCAAATATTGCTTTATGAGATTTTTTTACTTTAGGGAAAGATAAATAATCGGTAAATTTGAGAGTGAAAAGATAAATGGTTTGAAATAAAGCTATAATTTTAAAATTGTTATAAGTGTGCAAGATAATTATGTCCATTTTTTAGATTTTGTATTCTTGTGATGTACTATTCATGCCAATTACTGTTTCAATTTGGAACAGCACCATAGACAGCTGGTCAGAATTTGACAAAAAGGGAAAGATGGATGATCAACTCTTGAGAATGGTCAAATATAAAATATCATTTGAATTTTTTATGTACAATTGTCTATAGTTTTCTGATGAGACACAACATATTTTCACAAAAAGTAAAAATTAAATACTTAATCATAAATCATGCCTAAAACATCGAAGAAATGTAAATTTTCACAAGTGTAGAGAAAAGCTAATAGAGTAAACTAAATGTTGAAATTTTATGGCTGTAGTTTAATAGAACTCTGATGTTAAAATCTGTGTGTGTGCTCAAGAAAAACAAATGGAAAACAGCAAAACGGCTGTCTGAGGAGGCCTTAAAAATAGCTGTGAAAAGAAGAGTGGCAAAAGGCAAAGAAGAAAAGGAAAGATATAAGCATCTGAGTGCAGAGTTCCAAAGAATAGCAAGGAGAGAAAAGAAAGTCTTCCTCAGAAAAAAATGCAAAGAAATAGAGAAAAACAATAGAATGGGAAAGACTAGAGATCTCCTCAAGAAAATTAAAGATACCAAGGGAATATTTGATGCAAAGATGGGCTCAATAAAGGACAGAAATTGTATGGACCTAACAGAAGCAGAAGATATTAAGAAGAGGTGGCAAAAATACACTGAAGAACTGTACAAAAAAGATCTTCATAACGTGGATAATCACGAAGGTGTGACCATTCACACTCACCTAAAGCTGGACATCCTGGAATGTGAAGTCAAGTGGGCCTTAGGAAGCATCACTACGAACAAAGCTAGAGGAGGTGATGGAATTCCAGTTGAACTATTTCAAATCCTAAAAGATGATGCTGTGAAAGTGCTGCACTCAATATGCCAGCAAATTTGGAAAACTCAGCAGTGACCACAGGACTGAAAAAGGTCAGTTTTAATTCCAATCCCAAAGGAAGGCAATGCCAAAGAATGCTCAAACTACGGCACAATTGCACTCATCTTACACGCTAGTAAAGTCATACTCAAAATTCTCCAAGCCAGGCTTCAGCAATACATGAACTGCGAACTTCCAGATGTTCAAGTTAGTTTTAGAAAAGGCAGAGGAACCAGAGATCAAATTACCAACATCCACTGGATCATCAAAAAAGCAAGAGAGTTCCAGAAAAACATCTATTTCTGCTTCATTGACTATGCCAAAGCCTTTGACTGTGTGGATCATAATGAACGTGGAAAATTCTGAAAGAGATGGGCATAACAGACCACTTGACCTGCCTCTTGAGAAACCTGTATGCGGGTCAGGAAGCAGCAGTTAGAACTGGACATGGAACAAAAGACTGGTTCCAAATAGGAAAAGGGGTACACCAAGGCTGTATATTGTCACCCTGCTTATTTAACTTACATGCAGAGTACATCATGGGAAACGCTTGGCTGGAGGAAGCACAAGCTGGAATCAAGATTGCTGGAAGAAATGTCAATAAGCTCAGATATGCAGATGACATCACCCTTATGGCAGAAAGTTTAGAATTGCTAAAGAGCCTCTTGATGAAAGTGAAAGAGGAGAGTAAAAATGTTGGCCTAAAGCTCAACTTTCAGAAAACTAAGATCATGGCATCTGACCCCATCACTTCATGGCAAATAGATGGGGAAACAGTGGAAATAGTGGCTGAGTGTATTTTTCTGGGCTCCAAAATCACTTCAGATGGTGATTTCAGCCATGAAATTAAAAGATGCTTACTCCTTGGGCTTTCCTGGTGGCTCAGATTGTAAAGCGTCTGCCTACAATAAGGGAGACCCGGGTTCAATCCCTGGGTCGGAAAGATCTCCTGGAGAAGGAAATTTCAACCCACCCCCCAGTGTTCTTGCCTGGAAAATCCCATGGATGCAGGAGCCTGTTAAGCTATAGTCCATGGGATTGCAAAGAGTCGGACACGACAGTGCGACTTCACTTTCACTTTTCACTTTCACTCCTTGGAAGGAAAGTTATGAACAACTTAGACAGCATATTTAAAAACAGAGACATTACTTTGACAACAAAGGTCCGTCTAGTCAAGGCTATAGTTTTTCCAGTAGTCATGTATGGGTGTGTGAATTGGACTATAAAGTAAGCTGAGTGCAGAATAATTGATGCTTTTGAACTGTGGTGTTGGAGAAGACTCTTGAGAGTCCCTTGGACTGCAAGGAGATCCAACCAGTCCATCCTAAAGGAGATCAGTCCTGGGTGTTCATTGGAAGGACTGATGTTTAAGCTGAACCTCCAATACTTTGGCCTCCTGATGCGGAGAGCTGGCTCATTTGAAAAGCCCCTGATGCTGGGAAAGATTGAGGGCAGGAGGAGAAGGGGACGACAGAGGATGAGATGGTTGGATGGCATCACCGACTCAATAGACATGGGTTTGGGTGGACTCTGGGAGTTGGTGATGGACAGGGAGGCCTGGGGTGCTGCTGTTCATGGGATTGCAGAGTTGGACATGACTGAGTACTGAACTTAACTGAAGTAAAAGTAGAAAATAAAGCAAAATTTCAAAATTTAGGAAGAGTTTAAGAGATATAAAAGTTTATGTTAGATATGCTGCTGCTAAGTCACTTCAGTCTTGTCCGACTCTGTGTGACCCCATAGATGGAAGCCGACCAGGCTCCCCTGTCCCTGGGATTCTCCAGGCAAGAACACTGGAGTGGGTTGCCATTTCCTTCTCCATTTCCTTATGTTAGATATAAAATTTATCTAATTGGTAACCATTGATCTAATAAGATGTGTTCTATTTTCATTGCTTTGGTGAGGTATTGAAGTTCAAAGTGTAATCTTTATTCTAAGAATTGCGTCTAATTCTCAAATTACCAACTACCAACCCAATCTTTAAGCACAGTAATATATTCTAAATGTTGCTCCTATCTTCTAGTCTTAAATTCTAGTAGAAAGAAAAGGTAAAAGAAGAAAATTGATTTTTGTGTATGATGTAAGATAAGGGTCAAATTTCATTCTTTCACATGTGGATATCTAGTTTGCCTGTACCATCTTTTGCCTATTGTGTGTTCCTGGCACTCTTGTTGAAGATTGATTGTCTGTATATGAGTGGGCCTATTTCTGGACTTCCAGTTCTATCCAATTGCTGTATATGTCTGTCTTTATGGGAGTAGTATATGGTTTAATTTAACATTGTAATATATTTTTGAAATCAGAAAGTGTTATACTCCCAGATTTCTTCTTTTATTTTTATTTTTTATTGGAGGCTAATTACTTTACAATATTATATTGATTTTGCCATACATTGACATGAATCCGCTCCGGGTGTACATGTGTTCCCCTTCTTGAACCCCCCTCCCACCTCCTTCCTCCCCTTATCCTCCCTTAAGGTCAACCCAATGTACCAGCCCAGAGCATCCTGTATCATGCATCAAACCTGGACCAGTGATTCCTTTCACATATGATAATATACATGTCTCAATGCCATTCTCCCAAATTATCACACCCTCACCCTCTCCCACAGAGTCCAAAAGACTGTTCTATACACCTGTCTCTTTTGCTGTCTCGTATACAGGGTTATCGTTACCATCTTTCTAAATTCCATATATATGTGTTAGTATACTGTGTTGGTGTTTTTCTTTCTGGCTTACTTCACTCTGTATAATAGGCTTCAGTTTCATCCACCTCATTAGAACTGATTCAAATGTATTATTTTTAATGGCTGAGTAATACTCCATTGTGTATGTACCAAAGCTTTCTTATCCACTCATCTGCAGATGGACATCTAGGTTGCTTCTATGTCCTCGCTATTATAAACAGTGCTGCAATGAACATTGGCGTACATGTGTCTCTTTCAATTCTGGTTTCCTCAATTCTTAAGATCATTTGTGATATTCAAGGACGTTTGTAGCCCCATATACGTTCTGCCTCACATATGCATAGCCTCTTCCATTATTAACTTCTCCCACCAGAGCAGTATATTTGTTTCAATTGATGAACTTACATTGATCAAACATATTCACCCAAAGTCCATACTTTAAATTGTTTTGCTCTTGGTATTGTTCATCCTATGTATTTGGACAAATGTATAATGATGTCTATCCACCATTACAGGACTTCTTTGATAGCTCAGTTGGTAAAGAATCTGCCTGTAATGCAGGAGACCCCAGTTTGATTCCTCAGTAGAGAAGATCTGGTGGAGAATGAATAGTATTACCCACTCCAGTATTCTTGGGCTTCCTTTGTGGCTCAGCTGGTAAAGAATCTGCCTGCAATGTTGGAGACATGGGTTTGATCCTTCGGTTGGGAAGATCCCCTGCAAAAGGGAAAGGCTACCCACTCCAGTATTCTGGCCTAGAGAATTTCATGGACTACACAAAGAATCAGACACTACTGAGTGACTTTCACTTCATCCACCATTATGTTATCTTAATAGAGTATTTTCATTTCTCTAAAAGTCTCCTTTGCTCTGCCTATTCATTACTTTTTACCATACTCCTGAAAAGCACTGATCTTTTTATTGTTCATACGGTTTTACCTTTTCCAGAGTATCATATTTGGACTCATACAGTATGCAGCCTTTTCAGCTTGACTTATTTCACTTAGTAATATGCATCTAGGATTCCTTCATCATCTTTTCATGACTTAACACATTATTTCTTTTTGGCAATAAACAATATCCCATTGCTTGAACACATCACAGTTTACTTATCCATTCATTTCTTGAAGACAAATTTGTTGTTTCAAAATTTTGGCAATTATGAATATAGTTGCTGTGGATATCTATGTGCAGGTTTTCGTGTGGACAAAAGTTTTCAACTCCTTTGGCTAAATATCAGGGAGTTTGATTGCTGGACCATATAGCAAGAGTATGTTTAGTATTGTAAGAAACAAGAGACCACACACTGTCTTCCAAAGTGGCTGTACCATTTTGGATTTCCACTAACCATGATTGAAATTTTCTGTTGTTCCACAGAAAATTTAGTATTGTCAGTGCTCTGGTATCTCACCGTTTTTCACATGAATTTTCAACATAATATTTGGGACTGTTATCCTTGCTCTTATACTTCAAGCTAAGCACTCTGATTTCAGTAGTTTATTCCCCCTATTTTAAGAATATATAAGGAAAGATTGAGAAGCATTCTGTAAGATGATACATCCATCATTATGATTTCAACTCAGAAAACTATATTCCCTCTCTGTCTCTCTCTCTCTCTCTCAATATATATGCCTATGTGTGTGATATTTATTTATAAATTTATTGTCGACCTCCAGGTGCTCAGAAGTGAATTGGTTCATCGTCTTTTTGTTAATTTGCCTGTGAACTTGCCATCCAGTCAAGAACCAGTAGCATACATCTGCTTCTATCGTCTGCCTGTATCTGATTTTCTCAACACTTAACTAGAATAAATGTTGTCCTTTTCTTGTGTTTAGCACTGATTTTCTTTTTAAAAATTTTCTATTGATGTTCAATTTGTATACAAAGAATTACGTATATTTAATATATAGATTTGATTATATATACAGTTTGATATTATGTATAAGCAAGGAGATCCAACCAGTCCATTTTAAAGGAGATCAGTCTTGTGTATTCATTGGAAGGACTGATGTTGAAGCTGAAACTCCAATACTTTGGCCACCTCATGCGAAAAGTTGACTCACTGGAAAAGACTCTGATGCTGGGAGGGATTGGAGGCAGGAGGAGAAGGGTACGACATAGAATGAGATGGCTGGATGGAATCACCGACTCGATGCATATGAGTTTGGGAGTTGGTGATGGACAGGGAGGCCTGGCATGCTGTGATTCATGGGGTTGCAAACAGTCAGACATGACTGAGCAACTGAACTGAACTGAACTGATATACCTGTGATATCATCACCACAATAAGATATGAAGTATATTCATCAATTCCAAATTTTTTCTTGTGTTTCTTTATGAACAATTAACATGAAATCTACCCTCTTAATGTATTTTAATATAAACAATATCACATTGCTAACTGTGTTTCTAAAATTGATTTATCGTGCAAGCTGTTGTTCAGTCATTAAGTCATGTCCAATTCTTTGACTCCATGGACTGCAGCACACCAGGCTTCCCTGTCCTTCACTGTCTCCTCTAGCTTGGTCAAACTCATGTCCATTGAGTCAGTGGTGTCATCCAACCATCTCATCCTCTGTCATTCCCTTCTCCTCCTGCCTTCAATCTTTCCCAGCATCAAGGTCTTTTCTAATGAGTAAGCTCTTCACAACAGGTGGCCAAAGTATTGGAGCTTCTGCATCAGCATCAGCCCTTCCAATGAATATTCATGGTTGATTTCCCTTAGGATTGACTGGTTTGATCTCCTTGCTGTCCATGGGATGCTCGAGAGTCTTCTCCAGCACCACAATTTGAGAGTATTGATTCTTTGGTACTCAGCCTACTTTATGATCCAGCTCTCACGTCCATACATGACTAATGGAAAAATCATAGCTTTGACTATACAGACCTTTATAGGCAAAGTAATGTCTCTGCTTTTTAATATTTTGTCCAAGTTTGTCATAGCATCTTTTAATTTTGTGGCTGTAGTCACCGTCTGCAGTGATTTTGGAGTCCAAGAAAATACAATCTGTCTCTGTTTCCACTTTTCCTCATTTATTTGCCATAAAGTGTTGAGATGCTTTGATCTTAGATTTTTTATGTTGAATTTCAAGGCAACATTTTCATTCTCCTTTTTCACCTTCATCAAGATACTCTGAAACTTCATGCCAGTTAAGCAATAATTCTCCATTTCATCATCTGCTAGCTCCTAGCAACTATAATCCTATTCTCTGTTTCTATGACTTTGACTATTTTGAATGCCTCAGAAAAGTGAAATCATGTAATATTTGTCTTTCTATTACTGACTTATTTTATCAGCATAATATCCTCTATGTTCATATTGTTGCAGATAACAAGATTTCCTTATTTACAAAAATAATAATAATAATAACATTTGTGGGCCTGTAACTCTGGAAGGAGGTTCGTGACATTGTACAGGAGACAGGGACCAAGACCATGCCCATGGAAAGGAAATGCAAAAAAGCAAAATGGCTGTCTGAGGAGGCCTTACAAATAGCTGTGAAAAGAAGAGAAGTGAAAAGAAAAGGAGAAAAGGAAAGATATAAGCATCTGAATGCAGAGTTCCAAAGAAGAGCAAGGAGAGATAAGAAAACCTTCCTCAGCGATCAATGCAAAGAAATAGAGGCAAACAAAAGAATAGGAAAAACAAGAGATCTCTTCAAGAAAATTAGAGATTCCAAGGGAACATTTCATGCAAAGATGGGCTCGATAAAGGACAGAAATGGTTTGGACCTAACAGAGGCAGAATATATTAAGAAGAGGTGGCAAGAATACACAGAAGAACTGTACAAAAAAGATCTTCACGACCAAGATAGTCACAATAACGTGATCACTGACCTAGAGCCAGATATCTTGAAATGAGAAGTCAAGTGGGCCTTCAAAATCGTCATTATGAACAAAGCTAGTGGAGGTGATGGAATTCCCGTTGAGCTATTTCAAATCTTGAAATATGATGCTGTGAAAGTGCTGCACTCAATATGCCAGCAGATTTGGAAAACTCAGCAGTGGCCACAGTACCGGAAAAGGTCAGTCTTCATTCCAATCCCAAAGAAAAGCAATGCCAAAGAATGCTCAAACTATTGCACAACTGCACTCATCTCACACGCTAGTAAAGTCATGCTCAAAATTCTCCAAGCCAGGCTTCAGCAGTATGTGAACCATGAACTCCCAGATGTTCAAACAGGTTTTAGAAAAGGCAGAGGAACCAGAGATCAAATTGCCAACATCCGCTGGATCATGGAGAAAGCAAGAGAGTTCCAGAAAATATCTATTTCTGCTTCATTGACTATGCCAAAGCCTTTGACTGTGTTGATCACAATAAACTGTGGAACATTCTGAAAGAAATGGTAATCCCAGGCCACCTGCCCAGCCTCTTGAGAAACCTGTATTCATGTCAGGAAGCAACAGTCAGAACTGTACATGGAACAACAGACTGGTTCCAAATAGGAAAAGGAGTACGTTAAGGCTGTATATTGTCACCTTGCTTATTTAACTTGTATGCAGAGTACATCATGAGGAACGCTGGGCTGGAAGAAACACAAGCTGGAATCAAGATTGCCGGGAGAAATATCAATAACCTCAGATATGCAGAAGACACTACCCTTATGGCAGAAAGTGAAGAGGAACTCAAAAGCCTCTTAATGAATTTGAAATAGGAGAGTTAAAAGGTTGGCTTGAAGCTCAACATTCAGAAAACAAAGATCATGGCATCTGATCCATCACTTCATGTGAAATAGATGGAAAAACAGTGGAAACAGTGTCAGACTTTATTTTTTGTGGCTCCAAAATCACTGCAGATGCTGATTGCAGCCAGGAAATTAAAAGACGCTTACTCCTTGGAAGGAAAGTTATGACCAAACTTGATAGTATGTTAAAAAGCAGAGACATTACTTTGCCAACAAAGGTCCGTCTAGTCAAGGCTATGGTTTTTCCCTTGGTCATGTATGGATGTGAGAGTTGGACTGTGAAGAAGGCTGATCACGGAAGAATTGATGATTTTGAACTGTGGTGTTGGAGAAGACTCTTGAGTCCCTTGTACTGCAAGGAGATCCAACCAGTCCATTCTAAAGAGATCAATCCTTGGTGTTCATTGGAAGGACTGATGCTAAAGCTGAAACTGCAATACTTTGGCCACCTCATGTGACGAGTTGACTCACTGGAAAAGACTCTGATGTTGGGAATGGATGGGGGCTGGAGGAGAAAGGGACGACATTAAATGAGATGGCTGGATGGCATCACCGACTCTGTGGACATGAGTTTGAGTGAACTCTGGGAGTTGGTGATGGACAGGGAGGCCTGCCGTACTGTGATTCATGGGGTCGCAGAGAGTCGGACACGACTGAGTGACTGAACTGAACTGAACCACATTTTCTTAATTGATTCATCTATTGGTGGATAATTAAGTTGAGCCTGCATCTTGAATATTAAAAATAATGCTGCAATGAACATGACAGTGCAGATATCTCTTCGAGACCTTGATTTTAATTCCTTTGGATATACACCCAGAAGAGGAATTTTTACATCATATGATGGTTTTACTTTCACCTTTTCGAAGAACTTCCATGCTATTTTAGAACACGGCTGTACCATTCTATATTCCCTTGTTGATTAGTGATGTTTACAGTCTTTTCATATAGTATCTGGTGACCGTTTGAATCACCTTTTTGGGATAAATATCTAGCCAAGTAATTTTTCCCACTTTTAACTGAGTTATTTGATTTTGTTATTCAGTTGTAGATGATTCTTATATATTTTGAAAATTGATCCCTTACGAGATACAAGATTTGCAAATATTTTCTCCCATCCTATAGGTTGTCTTTTCACTCTGTGGTTTCCTTTACTGTGCAACAGAGTTTTAATATGTTGTAGTCCTACTTGTCTATTTTTGTTTTTGTTGCCTGTGCTTTTAGTATCAAATCCAAGGAATCTTTGTCAAGGCAAGTGTCAAGAAGCTTTTTCCTTAATGTTTTCTTCATGGAATTTTATGCAGTTTTATATTTTATATTTGTCTTTAATTAGAGCTGATTTTTGTTAAAATGTCCATACAATCAAAAGCAGTCTATAGATTCAAAGCATTCTATCAAAATCCCAGTTTCATCTTTTTCAAAAAATTCTAAGGGCTGTAAAACTGCTCTGTATGATATCATAATGTTGAATGTGTATCATTATAGATTTGTCCAAACCCATAGAATGCACAATGCTCAAAGTGAATTTTAATACAAACTGTGAACTTTGGATGAGTGTGGTTGGTCAATGTAGGTTCTTCAATTGAAACAAATGTACCATTCTGGAGGGGGATCTTAATAATGGGAGAGGCTATGCATGTGTGGAGGCAGGAAGTGAGAAATCTTATTACATTCATAGCAATTTTGTTGTGAACCTGCAACTGCTCTTAAAAAAAAATGAAGCCTTTAAAAAACACATGATTATCCTTAAAAAAAAATCTGGAAATAATAATGATAATGACTCATCTAACAATTTTCATACTAATGTAGACTTTAAGAAAATCCAACACTTTCCACTTATCAGAACCGCCTTCTCTTGGTGCCAACGTGGCTGGGGTAAAACATACTCTCGTTGCATGCTACTGAAAATAAAACTCCTCCTCATGTGAAATCTTCTGTTTTAAGACACAAAACTTGACAGACATGTAGTGCAAATGATAGTTCTGAGCAGCTTTTGTTTACCCATCTTTTTCTTACAGTCCTACTGATACCTCCTGAGAAATTTTGAAAGGTTCTGATTTAGTCCTTAGTCACATATTTGTGGCTATGAAAATGAGGGGGAAACCACATTTATCTTATTTGCACATAATCCCAGTATTCTTTCTCAACATTCTAACTGATCTTTTGTAATAAAATGTATTCATAAACCAAAGATAATGGGAGCTTGTTAAATACAAGATTTTTTCACAGTATTTTAGAATATATCTTAGAAATAAAGATATCTAGTATTGGATTTTTGAAGGTTTGGTTTGTAGGAGGATAAATGGATTTAACCTTGGTTATAATCTAATTTGAGCAGCACATTTACTGCTGAGGAAACTGACTGCCAGAGAAGTTAAGAGACTTTTCCAGGATGAATAGAACAGGCAGAACTGTACTAGAACCTAAATACTGTATCCTCTGTGTCTTTTTATTTTCTGCTACTTAAGATGTAATTTATGTTGTAAGAAATAATAACAACATAGGTAGAGATTCAAAGTGAAAGTTGTTCAGTTGTGTCTGACTCTTTGTGACTCCATGGGCTATACAGTCCATGGAATTCTCCAGGCCAGAAAACTAGAGTAGCCTTTCACTTCTCTAGGGGATCTTCCCAACCCAGGGATCGAACCCAGGTCTCCCGTAATCACTTTACTCTTACTTTTCCT
Source organism: Moschus berezovskii (assembly GCF_049115385.1). Classification (NCBI taxonomy): domain Eukaryota; kingdom Metazoa; phylum Chordata; class Mammalia; order Artiodactyla; family Moschidae; genus Moschus; species Moschus berezovskii. The sequence continues at coordinate 82,992,780 of NC_142488.1, read as the reverse complement.
GTTTTACTTTCTGGTGCTGGGTAGAGTAAGTAGAACTTTTAAAATATCTATTTTATTTTTTCAAATATTTCCTTCATAATGATGATAAATCAGATTTAGACCAGAGCTCAAAATTTTTGGAATTTTTTCCCCAGTTTTCACACTTATTTTTAAATATATAACACCTTCTGCACAGAATGCCCAGTATGTTCACAACATAACAATACAGACTTTTAAAAACTTTTGTTAAGTTTTATTTACAAAGTGTCTCTGACATGTGAATACTGTTTTCTGGATTATTGAGAAATATGACTATATGCTTAACTACTGTTTAAAATTAGGTTATTTTTGAGTTTGATATTTGAATGTATTTCCAATGAGTGACAGTATATAATATACCGAAATACATGCATAATAGACTGTCAGAATATTATAAAATCCCACTTTTTTGAAGTTTTCTAATTTCTTTCAAGAAAAGGGATCATTTTCATGCCTTCTACTTACAGTTATTGTATACTTTATTTATAGTGTCTTGTAATGGACTAACCTATGATTTGAGAGCCCATCATTCTGAGCATGAATTAGTGTACATTATGAAAACAGTGTACATTAGACTAAATTATCTGATTGGGTACATAACCAGAGGTTGCACTTTAAAAATAGAACTTTCTGTGTCATGTTATTTACTTTCAACTAAAAGTAAAGTGGCTTCCCAGGTGGCTAAGTGGTAAAGAAGCTGCCTGCCAGTTCAGGAGATGTAAGAAATGTGGGTTCAATCCCTGGGTTGGGAAGATTCCCTTAGAGGAGGAAATGGCAATGCACTCCATTATTCTTGCTTGAAAATCCCATGAACAGAGGAGACTGGTGGGCTACATTCCATGGAGTCACAGACACAAGGGGCAAAAATTAAGTAAATAAAAATGAATTAATTTAGTTTCTAGTTAAGTGAGGTTCTCCTGTCATTGGATATCCTTAGGTAAGTTAGTCAGCTGGTCCCTTATGACTTATATTTCTTACAGTAAAGTCCCAAGACTACTGCCCTTAAACTTATTGACTGCCTCAAAAAAATGTACTTTACTGGATCATATGGCAGTTCTATTTCCAGTTTTTTGAGGAATCTCCATACTGTTCTCCATAGTGGCTGTACTAGTTTGCATTCCCACCAACAGTGTAAGAGGGTTCCTTTCTCTCCACATCCTCTCCTGGGCATACACACCGAGGAAACCAGAATTGAAAGAGTCACATGTACTCCAATGTTCATTGCAGCACTGTTTATAATAGCCAGGACATGGAAGCAACCTAGATGTCCATCTGCAGACGAATGGATAAGAAAGCTTTGGTACATATACACAATGGAGTATTATTCAGCCATTAAAAAGAATACATTTGAATCAGTTCTAATGAGGTGGATGAAACTGGAGCTTATTATACAGAGTGAAGTAAGCCAGAAAGAAAAACACCAATACAGTATACTAATGCATATATATGGAATTTAGAAAGATGCAAATGATAACCCTGTATACGAGACAGCAAAAGAGACACAGATGTATAGAACAGTCTTTGGGACTCTGTGGGAGAGGGTGAGGGTGGGATGATTTGGGAGAATGGCATTGAAACACGTATGTTGTCATATGTGAAACGAATCACTAGTTCAGGGTCAATGCATGTTATAGGATGCTCGGGGCTGGCATGCGGGGATGACCCAGAGGGAGGATAAAGGGAGGAGGGAGGTGGGAGGGGGGTTAAGGAGAGGGAACTTATGTAAACCCGGGGCGAATTCATGTCAAAAAAAAAAAGGTACTTTACACATTTAATGTTTTAGTATTATTCTGGAACCCACTGAAAATGAATGAATAGAGTAGGTCGGTGTGCTTGTTTGTGCAAATTACCTAAACTTCAGTGGCTCTGGAGTTATTTCAACTATTCTGTCTTTAATGACCTTTCTTATAGAATGACCTAAAATTCAACTCAGATAATAAAGAACATGGATATATCAGTGCCCTTTTGCTCCTGTTTCCTATTTCTGTTGGACACTATATACCTTTTACCTTTCTGAGATTTTTGAGCAGCAGCTAAGTAAGCAATAACTAAGAACCAAATGATGAATAAGTTATCAGCATGAAGCAGATATTTAAGATATTTTTTCAGCTAAAACTCAGCTATCCTGATAAAGGATTAATGTTAATGATGGTGAAGAAAAAAAGAAAAAGCAACATATTAATATTTTATAGGGATTGAACCTTCTCTTTCCTAATCAACCATAACTTTATGGTAATCAAATGACTGTTTTTCCCTCTACTTTTAAATTAATAGGCTTTTATTTTTTGGAATAGGTTTAGATGTAAAGAAACATTGAGAAGAAAGTTCAGAGAGTTTCCAAATGACATCAGCAAGATGGTGGAATAGAAAGCCTTGGATCCTCCTTCCCTCTACAAACACCCATCCATGAGAAAAACTCTCAGCAATCTAGAAATAGAGGGAACTTCCTCAACTTAATAAAGGATGTCTATAGGTAACATCAAGTTGAATGATGAGAAATTTAAAGATTTTTTTCTCTAAGATCAGGAACAAGACAAGGATGTCTCACTCATCATTGTTTTTCAACATCATACTGGAATATCTTGCTAATGCAATAATACAATAGGAAAAAAGGGAAATAAAAATATACACGCTGAGGAGGAAGAAATAAAATTGACTTTGTTAGTAAGTGGAAAGATTTTCTATCTAGAGACAGAACGTTTGCTTTAAAAAGCACTAGAAATAAGAAATGATTATATCAAGGTTGCAGGACACAAAGTTAAAATACAGAAGTCAATAACTTTCCTATATGTCAGCAATGAACAAGTGGAATTTGAAATTTAAACAAGCAAAAATACATTTACATTAGCACCCATAAAAAAATGAAATTTGTTGTTCAATCACTAATTAGTGTCTAACTCTTTGCAACGTCATGGACTGCAACCTCCCAGGCTCTTATGTCCATGTAATTTCCCAGCCTAGAATACTAGAGTGGGTTGCCATTTCCTTCTCCAGTGGATTTTCTTGACCCAGGGATCAAACCTATGTCTCCCACCAGGGCAGCCCCCAAAATGAAACACTTAGGTATAAATTTAACAAAACTTGTAGCAGATATATGCAAGGGAAACTAAAAATCTCTGAAGAAGGAAATAAAAGAATAAAATCCACAAGATTCAATGGTATGCTGTCTACAAAAGGCTCACTTTAGAGCTAAGCAAACACAGGTATACCTATGGCCAATTCATACTGATGTATGAGAAAAACTATCAAAACCTTGGAAAGTAATTATCTGCCAATTAAAATTAATTAATTTAAAAAAACACGCATGTTGAAAATGAAGGGATGGAAAAGGTATTCCACAAAAATGGAGAGCAAAATAGATTAGAGGTAGAAATAAAGTTAAAACAGAGTTTAACTCAGAAACTACCTTGGGACACAAAGAAGAGCATTATATAATGATACAAGGTTAAAATCACCTGCAAACTATAATAATTATAAAATATATAAATCCAATAACAAAACACCCAAATACATAAATCAAATATTGACAGAACTCAAGGCCATAAAAAACAACAATACAATAATTGGATGAGATTTTAATAACCCACTTTCAGTAGTAGATTCATGTCCTCAATGTCATACCTGAAATTATAAATGACTCAGAGGAAAACATAGGGAAAAAAATTTATAACATTGGATTTGGCAAGGTTTTCTGGACATGACAACAAAGTATATCCCAAAAAATAGATTTAAATGTATGAACTTTTGAACATTTTGCATCAAAATATATTATCATTATATATTTTGTATATTTATATATATATATATATATCTGATAATGTCTTTTGATGCAATTTTTTTATTTTTTTCATAAAGAAAATATAAAACATATTCAGTTCAGTTCAGTTGCTCAGTCATGTCCGACTTTTTGCGACCCCATGAATCACCGCACGCCAGGCCTCCCTGTCCATCACCAACTCCCGGAGTTCACACAAACTCAAATCCATCGAGTCGGTGATGCCATCCAGCCATCTCTTTCTCTGTCGTCCCCGTCTCCTCCCGCCCCCAATCCTTCCCAGCATCAGAGTCTTTTCCAGTGAGTCAACTTGTCGCATGAGGTGGCCAAAGTATTGAAGTTTCAGCTTTAGCATCAGTCCTTCCAATGAACACCCAGGATTGATTTCCTTTAGAATGGACTGGTTGGATCTCCTTGCAATCCAAGGGACTCTCAAGGAATATTACTCAGCCATAAAAAGGAACAAAATTGGGTCATTTGTAAAGATGTGATTAGATTTATATAGTGTCATAGAGAATGAAGTTAGAAAGAGAAAAAAAAAACAAATATCATATATTAATGCATATATGTGGAATCTAGAAAAAATGGTATAGGTGTTCTTATTTGCAAAGCAAAAATAGAGACACAGACTTACAGAGCAAATGTATGGTCACCAAAAGGAAAGTTGGTGGGGTGAACTGGGAGATTGAGATTGACACACACACACATACTCTTAATATTATTTATAAAATAGGTAACTAATGATAACATACTGAATAGCTCAGGGAATACTACTCAGTGCTCTGTGGTGACCTAAATGAGAAGGAAATCCAAGAAAGAGAGGCTATATGTAAAAGTATAGCTGATTAACTTTTCTGTACATTAGAAACTAATACAGTATTGTAAAGCAACTAAACTCCAGTAAACATTTTTTTAAAGAGAAAGTAAATGAGAGGGATTAAAAAGACACTATCAGAAGGATAATGGCAACCCGGAACTTACAGCTTCTGATTCTGCAAGCAAGGCTCTTGGAACTCACCACTCTGTCCTAACCATGACTAGAAAGCTGAACAGATTTCAACAACATTCTGAAAGAGAAAGAAGGATAAAAGGCATACCACTGCCCTCAAGATCCAAGAGACAAATACAAGGAGTCACAACTTACCAGTGCAGAATCTCACAAACAGAAACACCACAAACAATAGCCTTAAGGTAAGAAAACCTGAACTGTAACTGACAATTTTCTAAAGCCCCAGTGTGGACAATTCTGAAAGGTAAAAATTACAGGGGGACTCACTATTAATGTGACATACAGTACTGCACAAATTTTCTCCTAGAGCTCTATCACTACAATATTGTAAAGTAGTTAGCTTCCAATTAAGATTAATTAATTAAGAAAATGACTCAGAATTATCCTAAATTAATGTAAGACACCAAACCAAAGGTTCAGGAAGCTCAGAAAACACTAAGCTCAAAGAATACCAATAATCTACACCAAACTATATCATTTTCAAACAGCACAACATCAAAAATAAGGAAAAAATCCTGAAAGAAATCAGATGGAAAAAGAAAATCTTACCTACAGATGAAAAAAGATAAGATTTATATCTGTTTTTTTTCCTCAGAAATTATACAAACGAGAGGAGAGTGAAATATTTGAAGTATTGAGAGAAATAAATCATGAACTTAGAATTCTGTACCCTGAGATATTACTCAAATTGAAGAAAAAACTTCCTTGGACAAACAGAAATTGAGGGAATTTTTTACTGCAGTCCAGCGTTGCAAGGAATATTAAAGTTTTTTACAAAGAAGGAAAGTAATATAGGTCAGGAACTTGAATCTACAAAAAGTAAGAAAGAGCATCAAAGAAGTAACAAATAAGGCTAAAATTAAAACATTTCTTATTCCTAATTGATTTAACAGATTCCAGTGTATTCACATTAAAATAGCAAAACTATAATTAATTGTATACGCTTATAGGTGAGTAAAATTAATGATATCAGTGATACCAAGGATAAGAGGGCAGAATTAAGGTTATTTGTTTTTGTAAGGTACTCTTACTATTTATGGAATTATATAATGCTATTTGAAAATGGACTTAGATTAGCTGTAAATGCGTGCTTCAACTATGAGGGAAACAACCAAAAAAAAAGTAAAAAGGAATTGCAACTGACATGCTAATGAAGGAAAGGAAGCAAAAGTTACAAAACGCTAATTATTATGACAAAAGTCAGAAAAAAATGTGAAAATAAAAATAGAAAAAAAGAATAAGGACAACAAATAGAAAACAGAACATGATGGATATTGAATCAACGACATCTATACTCAGTGTAAATGTAAAAGTTCTAAACACAGTAATTAAGGTGGAGATTGTTAAAGTGGTTCAAAGATCAATATCTTAGAAAAACCTACTTAAACCATACAGACATTTATGTATTACAAGTAAATGGAAGGATAAAAATATACCATGCTAACACTAATCAAAAGAAGGAGTAGCTATATTAATTTCATATAAGACAGGCTTCTAAATAAGGAAAGTTGTCAAGGATAAAGAAAGACATTGCATAAAGATAAGGCTGTATATCGTCACCCTGCTTATTTAACTTATATGCAGAGTACATCATGAGACACGCTGGGCCGGGGGAAGCACAAGCTGGAATCAAGATTGCCAGGAGAAATATCAATAATCTCAGATATGCAGATGACACCACCCTTATGGCAGAAAGTGAAGAACTAAAGAACCTCTTGATGAAAGTGAAAGAGGAGAGTGAAAAAGTTGCCTTTTACAGTATACTAACGCATATATATGGAACTTAAAAAGATGGTAACGATAACACTGTATGCAAGACAGCAAAAGAGACACAGATGTATAGAACGGTCTTTTGGACTCTGTTGAGAGAGGGCGAGGGTGGGATGATTTGGGAGAATGGCATTGAAACATGTGTATTATCATATGTGAAACAAATCACCAGTCCAGGTTCGATGCATGATACAGGATGTTCGGGGCTGGTGCACTGGGATGACCCAGAGGGAGGATATGGGAGGGAGGTGGGTTCAAAATGGGGAACACATGTACACCTGGGGCAGATTCACATCAATGTATGGCACAACCAATACAAAATTCTAATTAGCCTCCAATTAAAATTTAAAAAAAAATAGCTCAACATTCAGAAAACTAAGATCATGGCATCTGGTCCCATCATTTCATGGCAAATAAACGGGGAAACAGTGGAAAGAATGGCTAACTTTATTTTTCTGGGCTCCAAAATCACTGCAGATGGTGATTGCAGGCATAAAATTAAAAGGCGCTTACTCCTTGGAAGGAAAGTTATGATAAACCTAGACAGCATATTAAAAAGCAGAGACCTTACTCTGCCAACGAAAGTCCGTCTAGTCAAGGCTATGGTTTTACCAGTGGTCATGTAAGGATGTGAGAGTTGGACTATAAAGAAAGCTGAGCACTGAAAAATTGATACTTTTGAACTGTGGTGTTGGAGAAGACCCTTGAGAGTCCTTTGGACTGCAAGGATATTCAACCAGTCCATCCTAAAGGAGATCAGTCCTGGGTGTTCATTGGAAGGACTGATGTTGAAGCTGAAACTCCAATAATTTGGCCACCTTATGTGAAGAGCTGACTCATTTGAAAAGACCCTGATGCTGGGAAAATTTGATGGCAGGAGGAGAAGGGGACAACAGAGCATGAGATGGTTGGATGGCTTCATCGACTCAATAGACATGGGTTTGGGTGGGCTCCGGGAGTTGGTGATAGACAGGGAGGCCTGGCGTGCTGCCGGTCATGGGGTCGTAAAAAGTCAGACACGACTGAGTGACTGAACTGAACTGAAAGGGAGTGATTCTTTGATCAAACATAATAATTCCTAATTTGTATGCACTTAACCTCAGAACATCAAACTAGGCGAGGCAACATCTTAGAATAGCAAGGAGAAATAGATGCATCCTCTATGATAGTTGGAAATCTCAACACCTCTCTGTCAGAAATAAACAAATCCAGCACAAATGTTAGCTCAAAATGAATCACAGAACAAAACATAAAATGCAAACCTACTAATCTATATGATAATATAAAAGAAACCCTTAGATGACTTTCAGTGTGGCAATAGCTTTTCAGATACTACACCAACAACACAATTCACGAATTTATGAAAGAAATAATAGATAAACTGGACTATATACTAAAATGAAAAACTTTTCTGTGAAAGTCATGGTCAAGGAAATAAAATACCACAAACTAGGAGAAAATATTTTCAAAAGACATATCTGATAAGCAATTGTTACCCAAAATATACAAATAAGTCTTAAAACTCAACAGTAGGAAAACAAATAACATGATTTGCAAGTGTTATACTGACAAAGGTTTAATTTTCATAATATACAACCAGCTCACACAGCTTAATATAAAAAAAGCAAACAACCCAAGTAAAAGGGGGAAGACATAAATAGATATTTCTCCAAACAAGACATACAGATGGTGAACAGGAACATGAAAAGGTCTCAATAACCTTAATAATTAGAGAAATGCAAATCAAAACTAAAATGAAGCATTGCCTCACACCATTTAGAGTGTGTGTGTGTCTGTGTGTGTTAGTCAGTTAGTTATGTATGACTCTGAAAAACCTGTGGACTATAGCCTCTAGGCTTCTCTGTCGATGGAACTCTCCAGGCAAGATTACTGGAGTGGGTAGCCATTCCCTTCTCCAGGGTGTCTTTCCAACCTGGGGATTGAACTCAGGTCTCCTGCATTGCAGGTGGATTCTTTACTGCCTGAGCTACCAGGGAAGCCCAGTTAGAATGGCCATCATTAAATTGTCTACAAATAACAAATGTTGGGGAGAAAAGGAACCCTCCTACACTGTTGGTGGGAGCATAGATTGACACAGCCACTATGGGAAACAATTTGGAGGTTCTTTAAGAAAACTAACAATGGAGGAACCATACGATCTTGATATCCCACTCATGGGAATATATCTGGGAAAAACTAATTCAAAAAGATACATGGTCCAAAACATTCAAAATAGCACTATTTACAATAGCCAGGACTTGGAAGGAACATAAATATCCATGAATGAATGGATAAAGAATATGTGGTATATGTATACAATGGAATATTAGCCATTAAAAAAAAGGAAATAATGTCATTTGCAGCAACATGGATGGACCTGGAGATTATCATACTGAGTGAAGTAAGTCAGACAGAGAAACACAAGTATCATATGATGTCACTTTTATGTGATACAAATAAACTTATTTAGAAAACAGAAATAGGCTCATAGACTTAGAAAACAAACTTATGGTTATGAAAAGGGATAGTGGGACCTGAGGAGAGGTAAATTAGGAGTTTAGGGTTCACATTTACTACTATTACATATAAAATAGAAAACAAGTATAGTATAGGGAACAATGCTCGATATCTTATAATAACCTATAGTAGAAATTAATCTCAAAAATAATATATATATATGTATATAACAATCACTTTGTTGTACACTTGAAACTAATAAAGCATTGTAAATAAACTATACTTCAATAAAAATAAATAAATAAAGATAAGAAAATAAATAAAGATAGGCCAAAATCTTTAACAGGCACTCAAACAGAGAAGATAAAAATTGGAAAATAAGCATGTAAAAGCATTCTAAACATCATGTGTCATAAAGAAAATGCAAGCTAAAACAACAGTGTGAGATACCACTATGTATCTATGAAAAATTTGAATTCGAAACACTGACAACATCAAATTCTGGGAGGATGCAGAATAACAGATTCTCATTGATGCAGAATGGTACAGCCACTTTGGCAGGCAGTTTGGTGGTTTTATGAAAAATTAAATACTCTTCACCTTATGATCCAGCAGTCACGCTCCTTGATATTTACATCATTAACTAACAGGATCTTATTGACATTTACACAACACTTCACCCAACAAGATCTGAACACATATTATATTCATGTACCCATGAAACATGCTTCCCTGGTGGCTCAGAGGGTAAAGTGTTTGCCTGCAATGAGGGAGACACGGGTTCAATCCCTGGATCAGGAGGATCCGCTGGAGAAGGAAATGGCAAACCACTCCAGTATTCTTGCCTGTAGAATCCCATGGACAGAGGAGCCTGGTAGGCTACAGTTCACGGGGTCGCAAAGAGTTGGACACGGCTGAGCGACTTCACTTTCTTTCACCTTCACCCATGAAACATGTGCAAGATTGATTGTATCCCAGACTTCAAAACAAATCTCAACAAATTATAAAGAATTGAAATTATACAGAGTATATTCTCAGACCATACAAGATCAAATTATAAATAAGAGAAATGTAACGAGAATAACCTCAAATACTTGGGGAAAAAACCACACTATTTAAAATATTTCACAGATCAAAGACAGAAACTCAAAGGAATTTTTAAAAAAGCACATTGAAATGGATGGAAATGAAAACAACAACTTATCTAAATTTCAGCAATATGGTGAAAGTGGCATGCCGATAGATATCATTAGCACTAAATACTTACATTAGAAAAGAAGAAAAATCCCAAATCAATAATCTAAGCTCCCACTTTTAAAACCTAATGAAAGGGAGCAGAATAAACTCAAAGCAAGCAGAAAGAGGGACATAATAAAGATAAAACTACAACTAACCGAATATGAAATTGATAATTTGAATACTCTTATAAGGGGAAGGGATATCAGTCCTGGGTGTTCATTGGAGAGACTGATGTTGAAGCTGAAACTCCAATACTTTGGCCACCTGATGTGAAGAGCTGACTCATTTGAAAAGATCCTGATGCTTGGAAAGATTGAGGGGAGGAGGAGAAGGGGACGACAGAGAATGAGATGGTTGGATGGCATCACCGACTCAATGGACATTGGGTTTGTGTGGATTCCAGGAGTTGGTGATGGACAGGGAGGCCTGGTATGCTGCAGTTCATGGGGTTGCAAAGAGACAGACATGACTGAGTGACTGCACTGAACTGATGGGGACGGGGCAGGGCTTTATGGAGGGAGTGGGGGACCACCCCCTTTTTATTCCATTTTGAGCTTTAATATATTCTGCTGGCTGCCAATATCTGTGATGTTTAGCATGTTAACACAGTAAATTAGAAAATATCTGAACTTAGATATTTTGATAGATATTGATAAATATCTTGACAGATACTGAGGAAAAATATAAAATGTAATATTTTCAGAAAATATCTGAAAATGAGAAAATATAATGAGAAAAAATTATAAAAAAAAATAGTTTCTACTTTAAATCTTCCAAAAGAGAAATCTGTTATATCCAAATAGTGTCATTTGTGATTTTTCTCAAACATTTAAAGAAAAATTAACAAATTCTTCCAGACAATAGAAGAGCAAGATAAAATTCCTAATTCATTTTATGGTTAATATTCAGTTCAGTTCAGTTCAGTTGCTCAGTTGTGTCCGACTGTTTGCGACCTCATGAATCACAGCACGCCAGACCTGCCTGTCCATCACCAACTCCCGGAGTTCACTCAAACTCATGTCCATAGAGTCAGTGATGCCATCCAGCCATCTCATTCTCTCTCGTCCCCGTCTCCTCCCACCCCCAACCATTCCCAGCATCAGAGTATTTTCCAGTGAGTCAACTCGTCGCATGAGATGGCCAAAGTATTGCAGCTTCAGCTTTAGCAATAGTCCCTCCAATGAACACTCAGGATTGATCTCCTTTAGAAAGGACTAGTTGGACCTCCTTGCAGTACAAGGGACTATCAAGAGTCTTCTCAAGCACCAGAGTTCAAAATCATCAATTCTTTGGCAATCAGCTTTCTTCACAGTCCAACTCTCACATCCATACATGACCACGGGAAAAACTATAGCCTTGACGAGACAGACCTTGGTTGGCAAAGTAATGTCTCTGCTTTTTAATATACTGTCTAGGTTGGTCATAACTTTCCATCCAAAGAGTAAGCGTCTTTTAATTTTATGGCTGCAATCAGCATCTGCAGTGATTTTGGAGCCTCAAAAAATAAAATCTGACACTGTTTCCACTGTTTTTCCATCTATTTCCCATGAAGTGATGGCACCAGATGCCATGATCTTCGTTTTCTGAATGTTGAGCTTCAAGCCAACCTTTTCACTCTCCTCTTTCACTTTCATCAAGAGGCTTTTGAGTTCCTCTTCACTTTCTGCCATAAGGATAGTGTCTTCTGCATATCTGAGGTTATTGATATTTCTCCAAGCAACCTTGATTCCAGCTTGTGCTTCTCCCAGCCCAGCGTTCCTCATGGTGTACTCTGCATATAAGTTAAATAAGCAAGGTGACAATATACAGCCTTGACGTACTCTTTTTCCTATTTGGAACCAGTCTGTTCCATGAACAGTTCTGACTGTTGCTTCCTAACATGAATACAGGTTTCTCAAGAGGCAGGTCAGGTGGTCTGGTATTCCCATTTCTTTCAGAATTTTCCACAGTTTATTGTGATCCACAGAGTCAAAGGCTTTGGCATAGTCACTGAAGCAGAAATAGATGTTTTTCTGGAACTCTCTTGCTTTCTCCATGATCCAGCGGATGTTGGCAATTTGATCTCTGGTTCCTCTGCCTTTGAACATTCTTTGGCATTGCCTTTCTTTGGGATTGGAATGAAGACTGACCTTTTCCAGTCCTGTGGCCATTGCTGAGTTTTCCAAATTTGCTGGCATATTGAGTGCAGCAATTTCACAGCATCATCTTTCAAGATTTGAAATGACTCAACTGGGATTCCATCACCTCCACTAGCTTTGTTCATAGTGATGCTTTCTAAGGCCCACTTGACTTCACATTCCAAGATATCTGGCTCTAGGTCAGTGATCACGTTATCATGACTATCTTGGTCGTGAAGATTTTTTTGTACAGTTCTTCTGTGTATTCTTGCCACCTCTTCTTAATATCTTCTGCTTCTGTTAGGTCCATACCATTTCTCTTCTTTATCGAAGCCATCTTTGCATGAAATGTTCCCTTGGAATCTCTAATTTTCTTGAAGAGGCCTCTTGTTTTTCCTATTCTGTTGTTTTCCTCTATTTCTTTGCATTGATCGCTGAGGAAGGCTTTCTTATCTCTCTTGCTATTCTTTGGAACTCTGCATTCAGATGCGTATATCTTTCCTTTTCTCCTTTGATTTTCGCTTCTCTTCTTTTCACAGCTATTTGTAAGGCCTCCTCAGACAGCCATTTTGCTTTTTTTAATTTCTTTTCCATGGGGATGGTCTTGGTCCCTATCTCTTCTACAATGTCACGAACCTCCATCCAGAGTTCATCAGGCACTCTATCTATCAGATCTAGTCCCTTAAATCTATTTCTCACTTCCACTGTATAATCATAAGGGATGTGATTTTGGTCATATTTGAATGGTCTAGTGGTTTTCCCTACTTTCTTAAATTTAATCTGAATTCAGCAATAAGTATTTCACGATCTGATCTGCAGTCAGCTCCTGGTCTTGTTTTTGCTAACTGTATAGAGCTTCTCCATCTTTGGCTGCAAACAATATAATCAATCTGATTTCGGTGTTGACCATCTGGTGATGTCCATGTGTAGACTCTTCTCTTGTGTTGTTGGAAGCGGGTGTTTGCTATGACCGGTGTGTTCTCTTGACAAAACTCTATTATCCTTTGCCCTGCTTCATTCCGTGCTGCAAGGCCAAATTTGCCTGTCACTCCAGGTGTTTCTTGACTTCCTACTTTTGCATTCCAGTTCCCTATAATGTAAAGGACATCTTTTTTGGGTGTTAGTTCTAAAAGGTCTCGTAGGTCTTCATAGAACCGTTCTACTTCGGCTTCTTCAGCATTACTGGTTGGGGCATAGGACTGGATTACTGTAATATTGTTTTTAGTATTATTAAATTATTAATTTAGTTATCAATATAAATAAATTAATACAGATTATTAATATTCAGTATTACTAAATACTAAAAAGACAATAAGAAGGAATAAAAATATATAGTCCAATATCCCTCATGGATATAGATACAAACATGCTTAATAAAATATTAATAGAGTCCATCAATATATAAAAATAATTATACCTTATAAACAAGTACACTTTATTACTGGTTTCAGGGATAGTTCATTAATTGAAAATTATTCATTGTAATTGATTTTAGCAAGCTACAGAATACAATCACATGATCATGTCCACTGTTATATGGAAGCATTCAATATCCATTCATGGTAACAACTCTCTAAATATTATGAATAAAAGGGATTTATTTCCTCACCTTGATAGAGAATCTACAAAAATTCTTTAGCTTACATTATATTGAATTTTTCACCCTTATATTCTGTAACAAGCAAAGGATATCCATTTATATCACCCTTACTCAAAACAAGTGTAATGTTCTCAACAGTGCAATAAAACAACAAATGGTGTTAGAACAATTGAATTGCAGAAAAATATGAATCTCAACCTACACCTCATACTTTATAACAACTGACGCAAAATGTACCATGAACTTAAGTGTAAAACATAAAACTATTAAAACATTAGAAAAAATGTAAATGCTTCAGTTATTGAAGATGAAAAAGTTCAGAGACCTGTTGTGCAATATAATGCCTATAGTTAATATTACATTGCTATGCACTGAAAAACTTGAGAATTTATCCCATGATAAGTGGAGAAAGAAATGGCAAACCACTCCAGGATTCTTGCCTGGAGAATCCCATGGAGGAAGGAGCCTGGTAGGCTACAGTCCATCGGGTCACAAAGAGTCAGACACGTCTGAGTGTCTTCACTTAGCAAACTTAAGTGTTAATGCAACCCACTCCAGTATTCTTGCCTGGAAAATCCCATGGACAGCGGAGCCTGGAGGACTATAGTCCATGGGGTGGCAAAGAGTCAGACACGACTGAGCTATTGAACTACCACCAAGTGTTCTTTACACACACACACATTCACACATAACAAGGGGAAACAAAAAATCTCTTGGAGGTGATACCTATGTTTACTGTCTTTATTGTAGCAATGCTGCCGTGTGTGTGTGTCTGTGTGTGTGTTCAGTCATGTCTGATTCTTTGCAGCTCCATGAACTGTAGCCTGCCAGGTTCCTCTGTCCATGGGATTTTCCAGTCAAGAATACTGGAGTCAGTTGCTGTTACCTCCTCTAGGGGATCATCCCAACCCAGGGATTGAACCCGTGTCTTTTGCATCTCCTGCATTGACAGGCAGATTATTTACCGCTAGCACTACCTGAGAAGCCTTAGTGATGGTGTCATAGGTGCATGAATATTTGCAAATTCACGAAAGTGTATAAAAGAGATATATGGAAACTTTTGTGTATTAAGTACATATCAGTATAATGAGGGGAAAAAAAAGAGATCTTTGAGAACTAAGGCCAAGCAAAGAGTTTTTAGACTTGACATCAAAAGCAAAAAACATATATATAGAGAGACAGGAAGATGGCGGAGGAATAGGACGGGAAGACCAGTTTCTCCCCCACAAATTCAGCAAAAGAACATTTGAACGCTGAGTAAATCCCACAAAACAACTTCTGAATGCTGGCAGAAGATATCAGGCACCCAGAAAGCAGCCCATTGTCTTCAAAAGGAGGTAGGAAATAGTATAAAAGATAAAAATAGAGACAAAAGAGGGAGGGATGGAGATCTGTCCTGGGAAGGGAGGTTTAAAAAAAGAGAGAGAAATTTCCAAACACCTGGAAACACTCACTGGTGAATCTGTGGCGAGCCTTAGAACCTCAGAGAGTGACATAACTGGGAGGAAAAAGAAGTAAATAATTAAAACCCACAGACTAAGTGCCCAGAGGAAACTCTCAGCGGAGAAGAGGCACAGACGCCCGCACCCCTACTAGCAAGTGGGGGCTGCCCAGGGAAGCGTGGGTGGCATTGCTTAGAGTAAGGCCCAGGCCTGAATGCCCCGAGGGCAATCTGAGGGCCCTAACTGGAGATAGCTAAGCAGACTGTGTGATAGCTAAAAGGAGAAAAGCCTGCAAAAAGGCAAAAGGCCCCAACCTAAAACACAGCCAGGCCCGCTCACAGAACAAAGTACTGAAGAGAGCTAGATGGCTGTGGTCGGCCCATCCACCATCCCCCACCAAGACAGGCAGGGGAAGGCAGCCAGAGCCAGAAGGGGGCAACCGCAGCCCCAGAGAGGCTTCCAATACCAAGCTTCAGGCAGGCTTCGTTGCTAACCAAGACTTCTTGGGTTTGGGCCGGTTGACATCTGCCTGAGAAGGTGTGCCAGTTGTACACCCAGAAACGGAGCGGCAGGGACCAGGGAGGTGATAAGTCACAGCAACCGCGTTTGCCAAACACCTGGTCACCTGAGCTGCTCAGGCCGGGGAAGGCACAAAACGTAGGCCCAACCAATTCTGCACCTTTGTGGGGTACGCAAGTACCTGAACCTGAGTGGCTCAGACCTGGGAAGTGCATACAACCCAGCACCGGGCTCGGACAGCTCACGGCAGAGCAACTTAGAGCCTGAGCAGCATAAACAGGGAAAGCACACAGGCTGTGAGCGGGGCAATTACAGTGTATCCGAGACACGGCAAGCACTCCCCACAGATGCCAGTGATATTTGTTAGCAGCATTCCTCCCTCCCCACAGCATGACTAAACAGGTGAGCCTATAAAAGTGTCCACCACCACTCCATTGTGTCAGGACAGGAATTAGACACTGAAGAGAAAGGCAAACAGAAGAGCTTTTACAACAGAAGGAACTGCCTTGGAAGTGACAGAGGGAGAAGTCTTGAGCCTACCTCAAGAATAAGACTGAAAACCAGAGGCAGAGGCTTAAGGCCAAATCCTGAGAACACCAGAGATCTCCTGTTCCAGGGAACATTAATTGATAGGAGCTCAACAAATGCCTCCGTACATACACTGAAACCAGGCACTACCCAAGGGTCAACAAGATTCAGAGAAAGACATACCATACAAATTCTCCAGCAACACAGGAAACTAGCCCAGAGCTTCAATATACAGGCTTCCCAAAGCCACTCTAAACCCACAGATATCTCAAACTCATTACTGGACACTTCAATGCACTCCAGAGAGAAGAAATCCAGCTCCACCCACCATAACACCGACAGAAGCTTCCCTAACTAGGGATTCTTGACAAGCCACACGTCCAACCCCACACACAGTGAGGGAACTACATAATAAAGAGAACTCCACAAACTGCCAGAAGTCAAAAAGGCCACACCGAACACAGCAATATAATCAAGATGAAGAGGCAGAGAAATACCCAGCAAGTAAAGGAACAGGATAAACGCCCACCAACACAAACAAAAGAGGAAGAGATAGGGAATCTACCTGATGAAAAAAATCTCAAATTTTGATAGAGAAAATGATTCGAAATCTTGAAAGCAAACTGGAGTTACAGATAAATAACCTGGAGGCAAGGATTGAGAAGATGTAAGAAAGGTTTAATAAAGATTTAGAAGAAATAAAAAAAAAAGTCAATGTGCATGAGATCAGAAACACTCTCGAGGGAACAAATAGTAGAATAACAGAGGCAGAAGACAGGATAAGTGAGCTAGAAGATAGAATTGTAGAAATAAATGAAACAGAGACGGAAAAAGAAAAACGAATCAAAAGAAATGAGAACAATATTAGAGACCTCTGGGACAATGTTAAATGCCCCAACATTCGAATCACAGGAGTCCCAGAAGAAGAAGACAAAAAGAAAGACCATGAGAGAATACTTGAGGAGATAATAGTTGAAAACTTCCCTAAAATGAGGAAAGAAATAATCACCCAAGTCCAAGAAACCCAGAGAGTCCCTAACAGGATAAACCCAAGGCGAAATACTCTAAGACACATATTAATCAAATTAACAAAGATCAAACACAAGGAACAAATATTAAAAGGAGCAAGGGAAAAGCAACAAATAACACACAAGGGGATCCCCATAAGGATAATAGCTATTCTTTCAACAGAAACTCTTCAGGCCAGGAGGGAATGGCAAGACATACTTAAAGTGTTAAAGAAAATAACCTACAGCCCAGATTACTATAACCAGCAAGGATCTCATTCAAATATGAAGGAGAAATCAAAAGCTTTACAGACAAGCAAAAGCTGAGAGAAAGCAGCATCACCAAACCAGCTCTTCAACAAATGCTAAATTAACTTCTCTAGACAGGAAACACAGAAAGGATATATAAACTCGAACCCAAAACAATAAAGAAAATGGCAATGGGATCATACTTATCAATAATCACCTTAAACGTAAATGGGTTGAATGCCCCAACCAAAAGACAAAGGCTGGCTGAATGGATACGAAAAGAAAACTCCCATATATGTTGTCTACAAGAGACCCACCTCAAAACGAGGGACACATACAGATTGAAAGTGAAGGGCTGGAAAAAGATATGCCACGCAAATAGAGACCAAAAGAAAGCAGGAGTAGCAATACTCATATTAGATAAAATAGACTTTAAGACAAAGGCTGTGAAAAGAGACAAAGAAGGAAACTACCTAATGATCAAAGGATCAATCCAAGAAGAAGAAATAACAATCATAAATATTTATGCACCCCAAATAGGAGCACCACAATATATAAGACAATTACTAACAAGTATGAAAGGGAAAATTAACAACAATGCAATAATAGTGGGAGACTTTAATACCCCACTCACACTTATGGATAGATCAACTGAACAGAAAATTAACAAGGAAACACAAACTTTAAATAATACAATAGACCATTTAGACCTACTTGATATCTATAGGACATTTCATCCCAAAACAATAAATTTCACCTATCTCTCAAGCGCACACGGAACCTTTTCCAGGATAGATCACATCCTGGGCCATAAATCTAGCCTTGGTAAATTCAAGAAAAACTTATTTAAACCCGGGGCAAATTCATATCAATGTATGGCAAAACCAACCAATATAATATTGTAAAATAATTTGCCTCCAATAAAAAATAAATTAACTACATTAAAAAAAAATTTGAAATCATTCCGAGCATTTTTTCTGACCACAATGCAATAAGATTATATCTCAATTACAGGAGAAAAAGTATTTAAAATGCCAACATATGGAGGCTGAACAACACGCTGCTGAATAATGAAAAAACCATAGAAGAAAGCAAAAGATAAATGAAAATATGCATAGATACGAATGAAAACGAAAACAGAACAACCCAAAACCTCTGGGACACTGTAAAAGCAGTGCTAAGGGGAAGGTTCATAGCAATACAGGCACACCTCAAGAAACAAGAAAAAAGTCAACTAAATAACCTAACTCTACACCTAAAGAAACTAGAAAAGGAAGAAATGAAGAATCCCAGGGTTAGTAGAAGGAAATAAATCGTAAAAATTACTTCAGAAATAAATGCAAAAGAAACAAAAGAGACCATAACAAAAATCAACAAAGCCAAAAGCTGGTTATTTGAGAGGGTAAATAAAATTGACAAACCACTAGCCAGACTCATCAAGAAACAAAGGGAGAAGAACCAAACCAATAAAATTAGAAATGAAAATGGAGAAATCACAACCGAAAACACGGAAATACGAAGGATCATTAGAGAATACTCTCAGCAATTATATGCCAATAAACTGGACAACTTGGAAGAAATGGAAAAATTCTTAGAAAAGTACAACTTTCCAAAACTGAGCCAGGAAGAAATAGAAAATCGTAAGAGACCCAACACAAGCACGGAAATAGAAGCTGTAATCAGAAATCTTCCAGCAAACAAAAGCCCAGGTCCAGTTGGCTTCAAAGCTGAATTCTACAAAAATTTAGAGAAGAGCTAACACCTATTCTACTCAAACTCTTCCATAAAATTGCTGAGGAAGGGAAACTTCCAAACTCATTCTATGAGGCCACCATCACCCTAATCACAAAACCTGGTAAAGATCCCACAAAAAATAGAAAACTACAGGCCAATATCACTGATGAACATAGATGCAAAAAGCCTTAACAAAATTCTAGCAATCAGAATCCAACAAAACATTAAGAAGATCATACATCATGACCAAGTGGGCTTTATCCCAGGAATGCAGGGATTCTTCAATATCCGCAAAAAAACAATGTAATACACCACATTAATAAATTGAAAAATAAAATCATATGTTTATCTCAATAGATGCAGAGAAAGCCTTCGACAAAATTCAGCATCCATTTATGATAAAAACCCTCCAGAAAGTGGGAGTAGAAGGAAATACCTCTACATAATAAAAGCTCTATATGACAAACCCACAGCAAACATTATCTTCAATGGTGAAAAATTGAAAGCATTTCCCCTAAAGTCAGGAACAAGACAAGGGTGCCCACTGTCACGACTATAATTCAACATGGTTCTGGAAGTTTTGGCCACAGCAATCAGCGCAGAAAAAGACATAAAAGGAATCCATATTGGAAGAGAAGAAATAAAACTTTCACTGTTCACTGATGGCATGATCCTCTACAGAAAAAACCCTAAAGACTCTTCCAGAAAACTACTAGAGCTAATCAATGAATACAGTAAATTTGCAGGATATAAAATCAACAAACAGAAATCCCTTGCATTCGTTTACACTAATAATGAGAAAACAGAAAGAGAAATTAAGGAAACTATTCCATCCACTGTTGCAACGAAAAGAATAAAATACTTATGAATATATCTACCTAAAGAAACAAAAGACCTGTACATAGAAAACTATAAAACACTAATGAAACTAATAAAAGAAGACACTAATAGATGGAGAAATATACCGTGTTCATGGGTTATAAGAATAAATATTGTGAAAATGAGTATACTACCCAAAATAATTTATACATTCAATGCAATCCTTATCAAGCTACCAACGATATTTTTCACAGAGCTAGAACAAATAATCTCACAATTTGTATGGAAATACAAAAAACCTCGAATAGCCAAAGCAATTTTGAGGAAGAAAAATGGAACTGGGGTGATGAACCTGCCGGACTTCAGGCTCTACTACAAAGCCACAGTCATCAAGACAGTATGGTACTGGCATAAAGACAGAAATATAGATGAAAGGAACAAAATAGAAAGCCCAGAGATAAGTCCACACACCTATGGACATCTTATCTTCGACAAAGGAGGCAAGAATATAAAATGGAGAAAAGACAGTCTCTTTAACTAGTGGTGCTGAGAAAACTTGTCAGCCACTTGCAAAAGAATGAAACTAGAACACTTCCTAACACCATATAGAAAAATAAACTCCAAATGGATTAAAAATATAAATGTAAGACGAGAAACTATAAAACTCCTAGAGGAAAACATAGACAAAACACTCTCCGACATAAATCACAGCAGGATCCTCCATGACCCATCTCCCAGAATATTGGAAATAAAAGCAAAAATAAACAAATGGGACCTAATTAAAATTCAAAGCTTCTGTACAGCAAAGGAAACTATAAGCATGGTGAAAAGACAGCCTTCAGAATGGGAGAAAATAATAGCAAATTAAACAACCGACAAAGAATCTAGCTCCCAATTATACAAGCAGCACCTGCAGCTCATTTCCAGAAAACTAAGTGACCCAATCAAAAAAGGGCCAAAGAACTAAACAGACATTTCTCCAAAGAAGACATACAGATGGCTAACAAACACATGAAAAAATGCTCAACATCTCTAATAATCAGAGAAATGCAAATCAAAACCACAATGTAATACCATTTCACACAAGTCAGATGGGTGCTATACAAATATCTATCTGCTAAAAATGCTGGAGAGAGTGTGGAGAGAAGGGAACCCTCTTACACTGTTGTTGGGAATGCAAACTAGTACAGTCACTATGGAGAAGAGTGTGGAGATTCCTTAAAAAACTGGAAATAGAACTGCCATAAGATCCAGCAATTGCACTCCTGTGCATACACACTGAGGAAGCCAGAATTGAAAGAGACACATGTACTCCAATGTTCATTGCAACACTGTTTATAATAGCGAGGACATGGAAGCAACCTAGATGTCCATCTGCAGACGAATGCATAAGAAAACTGTGGTATATATACACAATGGTGTATTACTCAGCCATTAAAAAGAATACATTTGAATCAGTTCTAATGAGGTGGATGAAACTGGAGCCTATTATACAGAGTGAAGTAAGCCAGAAAGAAAAACACAATTACAGTATACTAACTCATATATATGAAATTTAGAAAGATGGTAATGATAACCCTGTATACGAGACAGCAAAAGAGAAACAGGGGTATAGAACAGTCTTTGGCACTCTGTGGGAGAGGGTGAGGGTGGGATGACTTGGGAGAATGGCATTGAAACATGTATATTATCATATGTGAAACAAATCACCAGTCGAGGTTTGACCCATGATACAGGATGCTCGGGCCTGGTGCACGGGGATGACACAGAGGGAGTTTAAGGGGAAGAAGGAGGTGGGACAGGGGTTCGAGAAGGGGAACACATGTATACCAGGGGCGGTTTCAGGTCAATGTATGGCAAAACCAACCAATATAATACTGTAAAATAATTTGTTCAAAAAAATTAATTAATTTAAGAAAACTCATAAATATAAAAATTATAACGTGGAATAATCAAAATTTTTAAATAAATTGCTGTAAATCACAATTAATTTGAGAAGACTAGAAACAGACTGGGAGAATATATTTGTAAATAACGTATCTAAAACGGGACTGCCGAGGCATGAGAGACGCCCAGCTCTGGCGCAACCGACCACGTGCAGAATCGTGGCTGAGATGAGCTACCCCGCGCCCAGGGTTAGGGCGGTGGCCGAGAGGAGCTGTACCACGTTCAGGAGGCGGTGGCTGCTTGGGCACCGGAGGGCCGAGAGGAGCTGATCCACATTCAAAGCAGGAGGGGCGGCCTTGAGGAGATACCCCTCGTCCAAGGTAAGGTAGAGCGACTGCACCTTGCTGGAGCAGCTGGGAAGAGATACTCCACGACCAAGTGGAATATAAGAATCCAGTGTTCTGGGGAGGAAGGAACAAGATGGCGGAGGGATAAGACGGCGAGACCACTTTCTCCCCCACAAATTCATCAAAAGAACATTTGAACGCAGAGTAAAGTCCACAAAACAACTTCTGAATACTGGCAGAGGACATCAGGCTCCCAGAAAAGCAGCCCATTGTCTTCTAAAGGAGAGAGAAGAAATCCAGCTCCACCCACCAGAACACCGACACGTGCTTCCCTAACCAGGGAACCCGGACAAGTCACCCGTCCAACCCCACACACAGCGAAGAAACTACATAATAAAGAGAACTCCACAAACTGCAAGAAGAGGGAAAGGCCACCCCAAGCAAAGCAATATAAGCAAGATGAAGAGGCAGAGAAATACCCAGCAAGTAAAGGAACAAGATAATTGCCCACCAACACAAACAAAAGAAGAAGATATAGGGAATTTACCTGATAAAGAATTTCAAATTTTGATGGTGAAAATGATTCAAAATCTTGAAAGCAAAATGGAGTTACAGATAAATAACCT
This sequence comes from Moschus berezovskii, assembly GCF_049115385.1. Taxonomy (NCBI): domain Eukaryota; kingdom Metazoa; phylum Chordata; class Mammalia; order Artiodactyla; family Moschidae; genus Moschus; species Moschus berezovskii. The sequence goes on along the minus strand of NC_142488.1, from coordinate 82,969,637 downwards.
GGAGAAAAGGATTGAGAAGACGGAATAAAGATTTAATAAGGATTTAGAAGAAATTAAAAAGAGTCAATATACAATGAATAATGCAATAGATGAAATCAGAAACACTCTGGAGGGAACAAACAGTAGAGTAACAGAGGCAGAAGACAGGATAAGCGAACTAGAAGATAGAATTGTAGAAATAAATGAAACAGAGAGGAAAAAAAGAAAAACGAATTAAAAGAAATGAGGACAATATTAGAGACCTCTGGGACAATGTTAAACACTCCAACATTCGAATCATAGGAGTCCCAGAAGAAGAAGACAAAAAGAAAGACCATGAGAGAATACTTGAGGAGGTAATAGTTGAAAACTTCCCTAAAATGGGGAAAGAAATAATCACCCAAGTCCAAGAAACCCAGAGAGTCCCCAACAGGATAAACCCAAGGCGAAATACTCCAAGACACATATTAATCAAATTAACAAAGATCAAACACAAAGAACAAATATTAAAAGCAGCAAGGGAAAAGCAGCAAATAACACATAAGGGGATTCCCATAAGGATAACAGCTGATCTTTCAACAGAAACTCTTCAGGCCAGAAGGGAGTGGCAAGACATACTTAAAGTGATGAAAGAAAATACCCTACAGCCCAGATTACTATACCCAGCAAGGATCTCATTCAAATATGAAGGAGAAATCAAAAGCTTTACAGACAAGCAGAAGCTGAGGGAATTCAGCATCACCAAACCAGCTCTCCAACAAATGCTAAAGGATCTTCTATAGACAGGAAACACAGAAAGAGTGTATAAACTTGAACCCAAAGCAATAAAGAAAATGGCTACGGGACCATACTTATCAATAATTACCTTAAACGTAAATGGGTTGAAATTTTCAAAAAGGCTAGGAAACAATTCTCATAGCCATCAATAGTTCAGTGTTGAGTTCATGAATAGTTTTTAAAGTTTGGGACAAACTGTAGTATTTGCTATTTGAAGTACTATTTGTAATTGGCATATTACGATGTAACATTGGTCTTCATTTCCAACTTAAAACGCCTAAAAATGCTTAACAGGTTTTTAGATTTGTGAATTTTAGTTGAAATGTATTTTATGATGTTACTAAACATGCAGAAATATTGAAATATTTCAGAGAACTTATTCACTGTACATTTAATTTATTTTATTTATAAAAGTTATGAACTGTAAAAATAAAAATAAGAAAATAAAACGGGACTGCCATGAAGGATATGTAAATAACTATCAAAACTCAATATTTAAGATGTAAACAAGCCAATTAGAACATAAGTAAACGACACAAACAGATATTTCAACAAAGATGTACGTATGGCAAGTTCAGTTCAATTCAATTCAATTTATGACTTGTGTCCGACTCTTTGTGACCCCATGAATCACAGCAAGCCTGGCCTCGCTGTCCATCACCAACTCCCGGATATCACTCAAACTCATGGCTATCACGTCGGTGATGCCATGCAGCCATCTCATCCTCTGTCCTCCCCTTCTCCTCCTGGCCCCAATCCCTCCCAGGATCAAGGTATTTTCCAATGAGTCAACTCTTTGCATGAGGTGGCCAAAGTATTGGAGTTTCAGCTTTAGCATCAGTCCTTCCAATGAACACAAAGGACTGATCTCTTCAGGTTGGACTGGTTGGATCTCCTTACAGTCCAAGGGACTCTCAAGAGTCTTCTCCAACACCACAGGTCAAAAGCATCAATTCCTTGGCACTCAGGTTTCTTCACAGTCCAACTCTCACATCCATATATGACCACGGGAAAAACCATAGCCTTGACTAGACGGACCTTTGTTAGCAAAGTAATATCTCTGCTTTTTAATATGCTGTCTAGGTTGATCATAACTTTCCTTCAAAGGAGTAAGCATCTTTTAATTTCATGACTGCAATCAGCATCTGCAGTGGTTTTGGAGCCCAAAATATTAAAGTCAGACACTTTCCACTGTTTCCCCATCAATTTCCTATGAAGTTATGGGACCAGATGCCATGATCTTAGTTTTCTGAAAGTTGAGTTTTAAGCCCTCTTTTTCACTCTCATCTTTCACTTTCATCAGGAGACTTTTTAGTTCCTCTTCACTTTCTGCCATAAGGCTGGTGTCATCTGCATATCTGAGGTTATTGATATTTCTCCCGGTAATCTTGATTCCAGCTTGTGCTTCATCTAGCCCAGAATTTCTCCTGATGTACTCTGCATATAAGTTAAATAAGCAAGGTGACAATATACAGCCTTGATGTACTCCTTTTCCTATTCGGAACCAGTCTGTTGTTCCAAGTCCAGTTCTAACTGTTGCTTCCTGACCTGCATATAGGTTTCTCAAGAGGCAGGTCAGGTGGTCTGTTATTCCTATCTCTTTCAGAATTTTCCACAGTTTGTTGTGATCCACACAGTCAAAGTCTTTGGCATAGTCAATAAATCAGAAATAGATATTTTTTCTGGAACTCTCTTGCTTTTTTGATGATCCATCAGATTTGATCTCTGGTTCCTCTGCCTCTTCTAAAACCAGTTTGAACATCTGTAAGTTCATGGTGGCAGCCGAGAGGGGCTACCCCACACCCGAGTTCAGGGGTGGCAGCCTAGAGGAGCTACTGCACGCCCGAGGTCAGGGTCAGGTGCCGATAGGAGCAACCCCAGGTCCAAGGTCAGTAGGGGCGGCAATGAAGAGATACCCCACGTCCAAGGTAAGAGAAACCCAAGTAATACAGTAGGTGTTGTGATAGGGCATCAGAGGGTAGACACACTGAAACCATAATCACAGAAAACGAGCGAATCTGATCACATGAACAACAGCCTTGTTTTTAACTCAATGAAACTAAGCCATGCCATGTGGGTCCTCCCAAGAATGGCGGGTCCTGGAGGAGAAGTCTGACAGAAATTGGTCCACTGGAGAAGGGAATGTCAAACCAATTTGGTATAATTTCCTTGAGAATCCCATGAACAGTATGAAAAGGCAAAATGATAGGATATGAAAAGGTGAACTCCCCAGGTCGGTAGGTGCCCAATATGCTACTGGAGAACAGTGGAGAAATAACTCCAGAAAGAATGAAGGGATGTAGCCAAAGCAAAAACAATAGCAGTTGTGGATGTGACTGGTGATAGAAGGAAGGTCCGATGCTGTAAAAAGCAATATTTCATAGGAACCTGGATTGTCAGGTCCATGAATCAAGGCAAATTGGAAGCAGTCAAACAGGGGATGGCAAGAGTGAACATCAACATTCTAGGATTTAGCGAACTAAGATGGACTGGAATCGGTGAATTTAACTCAGATGGCCATTATATCTACTACTGTGGGCAGGAATCCCTTTGAAGAAATGGAGTAGCCATCATGGTCAACAAAAGATTCTGAAATGCAGTACTTGGATGCAGTCTCTAAAACGACAGAATGTTCTCTGTTCGTTTCCAAGGAAAATCATTCAATATCACAGTAATCCAAGCCTATGCCCCAACCAGTAATGCTGAAGAAGCCGAATTTGAACGGTTCTATGAAGACCTACAATACCTTTTAGAACTAACACCCAAAATAGATGTCCTTTTCCTTATAGGGAACTGGAATCCAAAAGTAGAAATTCAAGAATCACCTGGAGTAACAACAAATTTGGCCTTGGAGTACAGGATGAAGCAGGGCAAAGGCTAATAGAGGTTTGCCAAGAGAATGCACTGGTCATAGCAAACACCCTCTTCCAACAACACAAGAGAAGACTATACATGGCCATCACCACATGGTCAACACCAAAATCAGTTTGATTATATTCTTTGCAGCTAAAGATGGAGAAGCTCTATACAGTCAGCGAAAACAAGACTGGGTGCAGTCTGTGGCTCAGATCATGAACCCCTTATTGTCAAATTCAGACTGAAATTGAAGAAAGTAGTGAAAACCCCTAGACCATTCGGAAATGACCTAAATCAAATCCCTTATGATTATACAGTGGAAGTGAGAAACAGATTTAAGGGACTAGATCTGATCGAGAGAGTGCCTGATGAACTATGGATGGAGGTTCATGACATTGTAAAGGAGACAGGGATCAAACCATCCCCATGGATAAGAAATACAAAAAAGCAAACTGGCTGTCAGAGGAGGCCTTACAAATAGCTGTGAAAAAAGAGAAGTGAAAAGCCAAGTAGAAAAGGAAAGATATAAGCATCTGAATGCAGAGTTCCAAAGAATAGCAAGGAGAGATAAGAAAGCCTTCCTTAGTGATCAATGCAAAGAAATAGAAGAAAACAATAGAGTAGGAAAGACTAGCGATCTCTTCAAGAATATTAGAGATACCAAGGGAACATTAGCCATTCAGAAAATGCAAATTAAGACATAATGAGATACAACTACATACTATCTGAATGGCTACACTAAATATTAGTGACAACACCAAATATTGTTGAGGATGTGAAGAAACCAGATCATTATGCATTACTAGTAGGAATGCAAAATTGCATAGACACCATGGAAAACAATTTGACATTTTCTTCAAAAAAGTATAAACTACCATACAACTTAGCAACACATTCCTGAGTGTTTACCCCATAAAAACAAATTTTCACACAAACCCTGTACATCAAATTTTTGCACAAACCCCTGCATCAATGTTTATATCAGTCTTATTCATAAGAGCTGAAAACTGGAAACATTCCAAATGCTTTTCAATGAGTTTAAAATGCTTAATGAATTTCAAGTAGTTTTAAAAAACACACAAAACTGTGATTCATCCATTCCATGCTCTTGTGATCTAAATCGGTCGCTGTTGTTGTTTAGTCGCTCAGTTGTATTTGACTCTTGGCAACCCCATGGACTGCAGCATGCCAGTCCTTCCTGTTCTTCACCAATGCCATCCAACCATCTCATCTTCTGTCACTCCCTTCTCCTCCTGCTTCAGTCTTTCACAACATCCTGGTCTTTTCTAATGAGTCTGCACTTCGCATCAGGTGGCCAAAGTGTTGGAGCTTCACTTTCAGCATCAGTCTTTCCAGTGAATTTTCAAGATTCATTTCCTTTAGTATTGTCTGGTTTGATCTCCTTGCAGTTCAAAGGACTCTCAAGAGTATCCTCCAGTACCACAGTTCAAAAGTATCTGCTCTTCAGTGCTCAGCTAGATGATGCTGTTAAAGTGTTGCACACAATATGCCAGCAAATTTGGAAAACTCAGCAATGTCCACACTACTGGGAAAAGGTCAGTTTTCATTCCAATCATGTCCCTATGAAAGCTCGTATGTTGAAATTTTAAGCCCCTATTAAAAAGCAGAGACATTGCTTTGCCAACAAAGGTCCGTCTAGTCAAGGCTATGGTTTTTCCCGTGGTCATGTATGGATGTGAGAGTTGGACTGTGAAGAAAGCTGATCGCCGAAGAATTGATGCTTTTGAACTGTGGTGCTGGAGAAGACTCTTGAGAGTCCCTTGTACTGCAAGGAGATCCAACCAGTCCATTCTGAGGGAGATCAATCCTGGGTGTTCATTGGAAGGACTGATGCTAAAGCTGAAACTCCAATACTTTGGCCACCTCATGTGACGAATTGTCTCACTGGAAAAGACTCTGATGCTGGGAAAGGTTGGGGGTGGGAGAAGAAGGGGACGACGGAGAATGAGATGGCTGGATGGCATCACCGACTCGATGGACATGAGTTTGAGTGAACTCAAGGAGTTGGTGATGGACAGGGAGGCCTGGCGTGCTGTGATTCATGGGGTCGCGGAGAGTCGGACACGACTGAGCAACTGAACTGAACTGAACTGAACTGAGATGAGCACGGGAAGATGGCAGAGGAATAGGCTGGGGCAACCACTTTCTCCCCCACAAAGTCAACAAAAGAACATTTGAAGCCTGAGTAAATCCCACAAAACAACTTCTGAATACAGCAGAAGACATCAGGCAGCCAGAAAAGCAGCCCATAGTCTTCAAAAGGAGGTAGGAAATAATAGAAAAGATAAAAAGGGAGTCAAAAGAGGGAGGGACGGAGCTCTGTTCTGGGAAGGAAGGCTTAAAAAAAAAAAGAGAGAGAGAGAGAGAAGTTTCCAAACTCGTGGAAACACGGGTGAGTCTGTGGACAGCCTTGGAACCTCAGAGGGTCACATAACTTGGAGAAAAAAGACATAAATAATTAAAACCCACAGACTGAGTGCCCAGAGGAAACTCTCAGCAGAGAAGTGGCGCAGACACCCACACGCCCCACTAGCAGGCGGGGGCTGGGCAGGGAGACACTGTGGAAGTGCTTAGAGAGAGGACCGGGCCCGAACACCCTGAGGGCAAGCTGAGGGCCCTAATGGGAGGCAGCTAACCAGACTGTGCAGTGAAAAGCCCCAACCTAAGACTCCACCAGCCCCACTCACAGAACAAAGGACTGAGCTGAGCAAGCCTGTTGTGGGCGGCCCATTCCCCAGCCCCCGCCAGGACAGACAGGGAGGGCATCCAGTGCCGGAAGGGGCAGCCGCAGCCCCATTAGGCTTCCCATACCAAGCTGCAGGCAGGCTTCCTTGCTAACCAAGACTTCTCGAGTTCGGGCCAGTCGATAACCGCCTAAGAAAGTGCGCTGGTTGTACACCCAGAAAACTGAGCAGCAGGGGCCGGGGAGGTGATAAGTCTCAGTGACCGCGCTTGCCAAACACCTGGTCACCTGAGCTGCTCGGACCAGAGAAGGCACAATACGCAGGCCCAGCCAAGTCTGCGCCTTTGTGGAGTACCCGAAGACCTGAACGGGAGCCACTCAGACCTGGGAAGTGCATGCAACCCAGCATCGGCCACGGACAGCTCCTGGCAGAGCAACCCAGAGCCTGAGCAGCATAAACAGAGAAAGCACACACGCCACGAGTGGAAGCATTCCCAGAGTAGTCAAGACACTGCGAGCACTACGCACAGACGCCAGTGATATTTGTTGGCAGCGTTCCTCCCTGCCCACAGCACGACTGAACAGGTGAGCTGGGAAAAAAAGCAAAAAGAAAAACTGTCCACCACTGCCCCCTGGTGTCAGGATGGGAATTAGACATTGAAGAGACCAGCAAACAGAAGAGCTTTTACAAGAGAAGGAACTGCCTTGGAAGTAACAGAGGGAGAAGTCTTGAGCCTACTGCAAGAATAAGACTGAAAACCAGAGGCAGAGGCTTAAGGCCAAATCCTGAGAACACCAGAGATCTCCTGCCCCAGGGAAAATTAATTGATAGGTGCTAATCAAATGCCTCCATACATACACTGAAAGCAGGCACCACCCAAGGGTCAAGTTTCAGTGAAAGACATACCACACAAATTCTCCAGCAACACAGGAGAATAACCCTGAGCTTCAACATACAGGCTTCCCAAAGCCACCCCAAACCACTGACATCTCAAACTCATTACCGGACACTTCATTGCACTCCAGAGAGAAGAAATCCTGCTCTACCCACCAGAACATCGACACAAGCTTCCCAAACCAGGGAACCTTGACAAGTCACCCATCCAACCCCACACACAACGAGATACGTACATAATAAAGAGAACTCCACAAACAGACAGAGGACAGAAAGTCCACCCCAAGCACATTAATATAAGCAAGATGAAGAGGAAGAGAAATACCCAGCAAGTAAAGGAACAGGATAAATGCCCACCAACACAAACAAAAGAGGAAGACATAGGGAACCTACCTGATAAAGAACTTCAAATTTTAATTGTGAAAATAATTCAAAATCTGGAAAGCAAAATGGAGTTACAGATAATTAAAGTGGAGAAAAGGATTGAGAAGATGCAAGAAATGTTTAATAAGGAATTAGAGGAAATAAAAAAGAGTCAATATACAATGAATAATGCAATAGATGAGATCAGAAACACTCTGGAGGGAACAAACAGTAGAATAACAGAGGCAGAAGACAGGATAAGCGAGCTAGAAGATAGAATTGTAGAAATAAATGAAACAGAGACGGAAAAAGAAAAACAAATTAAAAGAAATGAGGACAATATTAGAGACCTCTGGGACAATGTTAAACACCCCAACAGTCGAATCATAGGAATCCCAGAAGAAGAAGACAAAAAGAAAGACCATGAGAGAATACATGAGGAGATAATAGTTGAAATCTTCCCTAAAATGGGGAAGGAACTAATCACCCAAGTCCAAGAAACCCAGAGTTCCTAACAGGATAAACCCAAGGCGAAATACTCCAAGACACATATTAATCAAATTAACAAAGATCAAACACAAAGAACAAATATTAAAAGCAGCAAGGGATAAAACAACAAATAACACACAAGGGGATCCCCATAAGGATAACAGCTGATCTTTCAACAGAAACTCTTCAGGGCAGGAGGGAACGACAAGAGATACTTAACGTTATGAAAGAAGGTAAACTACAGCCCAGATTACTGTACCCAGCAAGGATCTCATTCAAATATGAAGGAGAAATCAAAAGCTTTACAAACAAGCAAAACCTGAGAGAATTCAGCATCAACAAACCAGCTCTCCAACAAATACTAAAGGATCTTCTCTAGACAGGAAACACAGAAAGGGTATACAAACTCGAACCCAAAACAATAAATAAAATGGCAGCGGGATCATACTTATCAATAATCACCTTAAACATAAATCGGTTGAATGCCCCAACCAAAAGACAAAGGCTGGCTGAATGGATACAAAAACAAGACCCCCATATGTGTTGTCTACAAGAGACCCATCTCAAAACGATGGACATACAGACTGAAAGTGAAGGGATGGAAAAATATATTCCACGCAAATAGAGACCAAAAGAAAGCAGGAGTAGCAATACTCATATCAGATAAAATAGATTTTAAAACAAAGGCTGTGAAAAGAGACAAAGAAGGAAACTACATAATGATCAAAGGATCAATCCAAGAAGAAGAGATAACAATTGTAAATATTTATGCACCTAACACAGGAGCACCACAATACGTAAGACAATTACTAACAAGTATGAAAGGGGAAATAAACAATAACACAATAATAATGGGAGACTTTAATACCCCACTTACATCTATGGATAGATCAACTGAACAGAAAATTAGCAAGGAAACACAAACTTTAAATGATACAATAGACCAGTTAGGCCTAATAGTTATCTATAGGACATTTCACCCCAAAATAATGAATTTCACTTTTTCTCAAGTGCACACGGAACCTTTTTCAGGATAGATCACATCCTGGGCCATAAATCTAGCCTTGGTAAATTAAAAAAAAAAAATCATTCCAAGCATCTTTTCTGACCACAGTGCAATAAGATTAAATTTCAATAATAGGAGAAAAACTATTAAAAATCCCAACATATGGAGGCTGAACAACACGCTGCTGAATAATGAAAAAACCATAGGAGAAATCAAAAGACAAATCAAAATATGCATAGAAATGAATGAAAATGAAAACACAACAACCCAAAACCTCTGGGACACTGTAAAAGCAGTGCTAAGGGGGAAGTTCATAGAAATACAGGCACACCTCAAGAAACAAGAAAAAAGTCAACTAAATAACCTAACTCTACATCTAAAGCAACTAGAAAAGGAAGAAATGAAGAACCCCAGGGTCAGTAGACGGAAAGAAATCATAAAAATTAGGGCAGAGATAAATGCAAAAGAAACAAAAGAGACCATAGCAAAAATCAACAAAGCCAAAAGCTGGTTCTTTGAGAAGGTAAATAAAATTGACAAGCCACTAGCCAGACTCATCAAGAAACAAAGGGAGAAGAACCAAATCAATAAAATTAGAAATGAAAATGGAGAGATCACAACTGAAAACACAGAAATACAAAGGATTATTAGAGAATACTATCAGCAATTATATGGCAATAAAATGAATAACCTGGAAGAAATGGACAAATTCCTAGAAAAGTACAACTTTCTGAAACTGAACCAGGAAGAAATAGAAAATCTGAACAAATCCATCACAAGCACGGAAATTGAAACTGTAATCAAAAATCTCCCAGCAAACAAAAGCCCAGGTCCAGACGGCTTCACAGCTGAATTCTACCAAAAATTTAGAGAAGAGCTAACACCTATTCTACTCAAATTCTTCCAGAAAATTGCTGAGGAAGGGAAACGTTCAAACTCATTCTATGAGGCCACCATCACCCTAAGCTCAAAACCTGGTAAAGATCCCACAAAAAAAGAAAACTACAGGCCAATATCACTGATGAACATAGATACAAAAATCCTTAACAAAATTCTAGCAATCAGAATCCAACAACACATTAAGAAGATCATACATCATGACGAAGTGGGCTTTATCCCAGGAATGCAAGGATTCTTCAATATCCGCCAATCAATCAATATAATACACCACATTAACAAACTGAAAAATAAAAATCATATGATTATTTCAATAGATGCAGAGAAAACATTCGACAAAATTCAACATCCATTTATGATAAAAACCCTCCAGAAAGTGGGAATAGAAGGCACATACCTCAACATAATAAAAGCTATATATGACAAACCCACAGCAAACATTATCCTCAATGGTGAAAAATTGAAAGCATTTCCCCTAAAGTCAGGAAGAAGACAAGGGTGCCTACTCTCACCACTATTATTCAACATAGTTCTGGAAGTTTTGGCTACAGCAATCAGAGCAGAAAAAGACATAAAAGGAATACAAATTGGAAAAGAAGAAGTAAAACTTTCACTATTCGATGATGACATGATCCTCTACACAGAAAACCCTAAAGACTCTACCAGAAAACTACTAGAGCTAATGAATGATTACAGTAAAGTTTCAGGATAAAAAATCAACACACCAAAATCCCTTGCATTCCTATACACTAATAATGAGAAAATAGAAAGAGAAATTAAACTATTCCATTCACTGTTGCAATGAAAAAAATTAAATACTTAGGAATATATCTACCTAAGGAAACAAAAGACTCGTACATAGAAAACTATAAAACACTAGTGAAAGTAATCAAAGAGGACACTAATAGATGGAGAAATATACCGTGTTCATGGATTGGAAGAATAAATATTGTAAAAATGAGTATACTGCCCAAAGTAATTTATACATTCAATGCAATCCCTATCAAGCTACCAACGATATTTTTCTCAGAACTAGAACAAATAATCTCACAATTTGTATGGAAATACAAAAAACTCTAATAGCCAAAGCAATCTTGAGGAAGAAGAGTGGAATTGGGGTAATTAACCTGCAGGACTTCAGGCTCTACTACAAAGCCACAGTCATCAAGACAGTATGGTACTGGCATAAAGACAGAAATATAGATCAATGGAACAAAATAGAAAGCCCAGAGATAAACCCACGCACCTATGGACACCTTATTTTGACAAAGGAGGCAAGAATATAAAACGGAGAAAAGACAGTCTCTTTAACAAGTGGTGCTGGGAAAACTGGTCAGCCACTTGTAAAAGAATGAAACTAGAACACTACCTAACACCACACACCAAAATAAACTCAAAATGGATTAGAGCGCTAAATGTAAGACCAGAAACTATAAAACTCCTAGAGGAGAACGTAGGCAAAAAACTCTCCGACATAAATCGCAGCATGATCCTCCAAGACCCACCTCCCAGAATATTAGAAATAAAAGCAAAAATAAACAAATGGGACCGAATTAAAATCAAAAGCTTCTGCACAGCAAAGGAAACTATAAGCAAGGTGAAAAGGCAGCCTTTAGAATGGGAGAAATTAACAGCAAATGAAACAACTGACAAATAATTAATCTCTAAAATATATAAGAAGCTCCTGCAGAAAAATTCCAGAAAAATAAATGACCCAATCAAAAAATGGGCCAAAGAACGAAGCAGACATTTCTCCAAAGAAGACATAAAGATGGCTAACAAACACATGAAAAAATGGTCAACATCCCTCATAATCAGAGAAATGCAAATCAAAACCACAATGAGGTACCATTTCACAGCAGTCAGAATGGCTGCTATCCAAAATTCTACATGCAGTAAATGCTGGAGAGGGTGTGGAGAAAAGGGAACCCTCTTACACTGTTGGTGGGAATGCAAACTAGTACAACCACTATGGAGAACAGTGTGGAGATTCCTCAAAACCTGGAAAGATAACTTCCATATAATCCAGAAATCACACTCCTGGGCATACACACCGAGGAAACCAGAATTGAAAGAGACACATGTACTCCAATGTTCATTGCAGCACTGTTTATAATAGCGAGGACATGGAAGCAACCTAGATGTCCATCTGCAGATGAATGGATAAGAAAGCTTTGGTACATATACACAATGGAATATTTTTCAGCCATCAAAAAGAATGCATTTGATTCAGTTCTAATGAGGTGGATGAAACTGGAGCCTATTATACAGAGTGAAGTCAGCCTGAAAGAAAAACATCAATAGAGTATACTAACACATTTATATGGAATTTAGAAAGACGATAACAATAACCCTGTACACGAGACAGCAAAAGAGACATAGGTGTATAGAACAGTCTTTGGGACTCTGTGGGAGAGGGTGAAGGTGGGATGATTTGGGAGAATGGCATTGTATCATGTATATTATCATATGTGAAATGAATCACCAGTCCAGGTTTGATGCATGATAAAGGATGCTTAGTGCTGGTGCACAGGGACGACCCAGAGAGGATATGGGGACGAGGGAGGTGGGAGGGTGGTTCTAGAGGGGGAACACATGTACACCCGGGGCAGTTTCGTGTCAATGTATGGCAAAACCAACCACATATTAATATAAAGTAATTTGCCTCCAATTTAAAATAATAATAATAATAAAATAAGCCCCTAGAACTGCAAAATGAGATTGCATTCAGATATAAAATTTTTACAGGTATAGTTAACTTAAAATGAAGTCTTTAATGCGGCCATTAATCCGAAAAGACTTGTGTTTAAACTGAAGAGGGAATTTGGGAAGCAAACAAAAAACGTGCATGGGGAGACAATGTAAAGATACAAGGAGATGTTCTTCTACAAGCCAAGGAGGGAAATCTGGAATAGACAATTCCCCTATGGGAAGAAACCAACCCAGTGGATACCTTGATCTCAGACTTCCTGTCTCTAGAACTATGAGAAAATTAATTTCTGTTTTTTAAGTACCCAGTCTATGGTAATTTGTTATGGCATCCCCAGAAAACTACTAGAGATTGATGTGTCAATTTGGCTAGGCTGTCGCACCCAGATATTTGGTCAAATGCCAGTCTAGCAGATTTGTAAAAATAGTTTTAGATGAGATTAACATTTAAATCATTGTTCTTTCAGTAAAGCATAATGTGACTGGGCTTCATCAAATTACTGAAAGCCTTAAAAGAGAAACAAGACTGAGGTCCTCTGAAGAGGAGGGAATTCTGCCATCAGACTTGACTGCAGCATCAGCTCTTGTCTGGGTCTCCAGGCTGATGGACTACCTTATAGGTTTTGGACTTGCTAACCTCCACAATTGTTTGAGCTTTAAAATCTCTAACCCTTCATTATATAAATACCCTATTGGTTCGGTTTCACTAGGGAACTCTGATTAGCGAACTTATACTATTAGTGAGTTATAAAAATGAATGACCTATTGCAACAACCTGGATGAAGCATTAGAGAATAATACTGAATAAAAAGATGCCAATTCCAAAATTTCCCTATGGTATAGTTTTATTTGTATAAAATTATTGGAATGACAATAGTATAGCAATGGAGAACAGACTAGTAGTTACTAGTGTTTAAAAAGGGGATGAGTTCAAAGTAAAAGTAAAATGTCATCACATAGTCTATAGTCCCGTGTATTTTGGCATCTAGTATTACTGCTGCTGCTGCTAAATCACTTCAGTCGTATCCGACTCTGTGCGACCCCATAGATGGCACCCCACCATGCTCCCCCCTCCCTGGGATTCTCCAGGCAAGAACACTGGAGTGGGTTGCCATTTCCTTCTCCAACTCATGACAGTGAAAAGTGAAAGTGAAGTCCCTCAATCGTGTCCAACTCTTAGTGACCCCCTCCACTGCAGCCTACTAGGCTCCTCGGTCCATGGGATTTTCCAGGCAAGAGTACCGGAGTAGGTTGCCATTGCCTTCTCCAGTATTACTGCTAACATCTAGAAAATTGATTATCTTAGTGATTTTTTAAAAAATGGATAAGGTTTGAAACTTCTAATCCAATTCTGAAAATATTAAAGCAATACTATATTGTAAAACAAACAAACAAAAAAAGAAAACAAGAACTTAACATGTGACACAGTATTATTAACTACAGATTTTATTCAAATTTTGCAAAATTTTATGCTAATGCCCATCATTTTTTTTCAGACCTTATTGAAGAGTCTACATTGTATTTAACTACACTGAGCAACTTCAGTAGTGTGCAACCTATTCTCATAAATTCTCTTTTCATTTTCATTCTATTATAAATATTTTCTGATTTTCCTTATTTTGGCTTTTTATATATACCCATCATTTAAACAAGGACATTTAACTACCATATACATGGAATTTTTAAAGTATCTTTGATATTAATTTCTCATTTTGATGTTAATTTACCATTTAAATGTTTTCTTCCTGTAATTAGCCTCTGTGCTTTTTGAGTCTTCTAAATTTACTGAAACTTTCAATGGCTAAGTCAAAGATCTCTCTTGGTAAATATCACATTGCTCTCGAAAAGTATGTGAATTATTTTCAAACATCTTTTGATATTGATTTCTAACATAAGTCCACAGTGATAATAGAAAAGACACTGTATGATTTCAATATCTTTAGACCATGAATTTTTGCACCTTGTTTTATGTCCCTGGATATGTTCCAGTGTCTACCAACTTATGGTCTGTGGGAACTTGAAGAGAGTTTGTATCCTACTGCTATGTGAAAATTGTATAAATCTTAATTATGTCAAATTGGTTCAAAAAATGATACAAATTTTCAGTTATAAGTTAAATAAGTACTAGTGATGTAGTGTATACATGATGACTATAATTAACCCTATCCTATGATGTATATGAAAGTTAAGAGACTAAGTCAGAAAAGTTATCATTACAAAGAAAATAAACTACAAATATTTCCTGTAAAAAATTAAAAATAAAAAAAGTGTGAATTCAAAAATAAAGTAGATGTGGTTATAAAGCGGTAACATAAGAATCCTTCTGGTGATCTAAATGTCCTACATCTTGACTATACTAATATTGATATTCTAGTTATAATATTGTACTGTAGAATTGTAAAATTATACCACAGGAGGAAAATAGGGATGAGTACATGGAATCTCTCCATATTTTTTCTGAAAATTGAATCAAATCTATAATTATTTCAGAATTTTAATTTACTTTAAAAATCCATTGAGTTTCTGTACAATAGCAATGAACAATTCAAAGTTGAATTAACAAAGTCATCCAATTTTTAAAGCATCAAAAATATAAAATACTAGGGAATAAATTTCCCAAATTAAGTGCCAATATTATACTCTGAAAACTCCAGAAAATATGAAATGAATTAAATATTACATAAATAAATGAAATATAGTCTTATATTCATTCACCAAAGTACTTACTTTGTGGTTTAGATGGCACTGCTAGAAATTGACAAGCTGATCCTAAAATTTATGTATAAATGTAAGCAATTTAGACTAATCAAAATAATCTTGAAAAACAAGAACAAAGTGAAAGAATCACACTTCCCAGTTTTAAATTGTGCCATAAATCTACAGTAATCAAGCCAGTCTGATCCTGCATAAAGATGGAATTAGATCAATGGAATAGAATTGAAAATGTAGAAATAAGGTCATGCATATATGTCTAGATGATTTTTACCAAGAGTTCTGAATTCATTAAATGGGGAAAAGAATGATCATTTCAAGATATGGTTTTGTGACAACTGTATCACCACATGCAAAGGAATGAATGATGTTGGAACCTACCTTACATTATATATACAAGTTTATGCAAAATGTATCATAGATATAAATGAAAGAGCTAAAAATATGAAATTCAAAGAAGAAAACATAGGAGTAAGTCTTGATGAGCTTGGGTTAGGCAATGGTTTCTTAGGTAGAACACCCAAAGCCCAGGTACCACAACAAAAGATAAATTAAATCTTACCAAAATTAGAAACATTGATGTAAATAATGCCATCAAAAAGTGAGGATGACACACAAATGAGTGAAATTATGCAGAAACATATGTTAAATAAGGAAACTATATCAAGAGTACATGAAGAAATTTTGTGATTTAATAATAAAAAGGCAAATAACCAGTTTGAAAACTGGGAAATAATATGAATAGATAGTTCTCCAAAGATGATATAAAAATGGGAACAAGCACATGAAAAGGGTGTTCAGTGTCATTATCCATCAGGAAAAAAACAAATCAAAATCACAATAAAATGAAATTTCACACCCAACAGAATAGTTCAAATCAAAAGGAAAATAAAGTGCTGACCGGGGTGTGGAAGAGTTGAAATCATCATATACTTCTGGTGGAAATGCAAAATGTACCTGCTATGGAAAATTCCAAGCACTTCCTCAAAAAGTGAAGCATAGAGTTTAACCTTATGATTCAGCAATTTTTCTCCTACATGCATACCTTAGAGAAGCAAAATATATATCTCCTCCTCTCAAAATGTTGCACACAAATGTTCAAAAGAGCATTATTCATTAGTCAGAAAGAAAACAGTTTATAAATGAGTAAACAATGTGTGTGTGCACATATGCACACAGTGGTTATAAAATGAATGAGGCCACAAAAGGGAATGAAATATTGATTCCTCTACAACACTAATGAACCTTGAAAATATTATGCTAACTGATAGAATAGAATAGAATAGAATACACATATCATATGATTTAATTTATATGAAATATACAGAGAAGGTAAGTCAAGTAGAAATAGAAAAGTAGATTGAATGTGTGTTTGTGTGCTAAATCGTATCTGACTCTTTGAAACCCCATGAACTGTAGCCCATCAGGCATCTCTATCCATGGAATTTTCCAGGCAAAAGTAATAGAGCGGGTTGCCATTTGCTACTCCAGGGGTTCCTTTTGACCCAGGGATCGAATCCCCATCTCCTGTGTCTACTGAATTGGTAGGTGGATTCTTTACCACTATGCCATCTGTGAAGCCTGAAGAGTAGATTGATGGTTACCTAAAGCTGAATAGCAAGAGAGTTCCAGAACAACATCTATTTCTGCTTCATTGACTATGCCAAGGCCTTGGATCACAATAAACTGTGAAAAATTCTGAAAGAGATGGGAATACCAGACCACCTGACCTGCCTCTTGAGAAACCTGTATGCAGGTCAGGAAGCAACAGTTAGAACTGGACATGGAACAACAGACTGGTTCCAAATAGGAAAAGGAGTACGTCAAGGTTGTATATTGTCACCCTGCTTATTTAACTTATATGCAGAGCACATAATGAGGAACGATGGGCTGGAAGAAGCACAAGCTGGAATCAAGATTGCCGGGAGAAATATCAATAACCTCAGATATGCAGATGACACCACCCTTATGGCAGAAAGTGAAGAGGAACTCAAAAGCCTCTTGATGAAAGTGAAAGAGGAGAGTGAAAAGGTTGGCTTGAAGCTCAACATTCAGAAAACGAAGATCATGACATCTGGTCCCATCACTTCTTGGGAAATAGATGGGGAAACAGTGGAAACATTGTCAGACTTTATTTTTTTGGGATCCAAAATCACTGCAGATGCTGATTGCAATCATGAAATTAAAAGACGCTTACTCCTTGGAAGGAAAGTTATGACCAGCCTAGATAGCATATTAAGAAGCAGAGACATTACTTTGCCAACCAAGGTCCGTCTAGTCAAGGGTATGGTTTTTCCCATGGTCATGTATGGTTGTGAGAGTTGGACTGTGAAGAAAGCTGATCGCCGAAGAATTGATGCTTTTGAACTGTGGTTCTGGAGAAGACTCTTTAGAGTCCCTTGTACTGCAAGGATATCCAACCAGTCATTCTAGAGGAGATCAATCCTGGGTGTTCATTGGAAGAACTTATGCTAAAGCTGAAACTGCAATACTTTGGCCACCTCATGCGACGATTTGACTCACTGGAAAAGACTCTGATGCTGGGAGCGATTGGGGGTAGGAGGAGAAGGGGACGACAGATAATGAGGTGGCTGGATGGCATCACTGACTCGATGGACATGAGTTTGAGTGAACTCCGGGAGTTGGTGATGGACAGGGAGGCCTGGCGTGCTGTGGTTCATGGGGTCGCTTAGAGTCGGACACTACTGAGTGACTGAACTGAACTGAACTGAAAGCTGAATAGAAGGGTAAAAATAACTATTACTAGGTGTAGTGTTTCTCTTTGGAGTGATGAAAATGTTTTAAAATTAAATCGTGATGATTAGATGATTGTACAACTCACTGAATAATAAATGTGTTTAAGTATGTTATTGAATCATACCCTTTTAATGGAGAAATTTTATGATACTCGAATTACATCATCTCAAAGGTGTTTAAAAAGAAAAATAAAAACTTAAAAGCTAGAGAACAATATTTGTGCATAGCTTTTTTTATTTGTTATCCTTATTGTGTATCATCATGATCCTGTTATCCAATGTTACTTATATTAAATCTTTACTTCTCTACTTCATTCATTGAAGTTATATTAATATTGCTCATTGGTAATGATTAATTTCCCCTTTTATTGCTTGTATTCCATCTTCGTCTTCTCCATATCTTCGTTGATTTTAATTCTTTATCTACTTTTTATGCTTTTGAAATGTTAATTATTCTGAAAGCCAGTACTATATATAAAGTTAGAGACACATCACTAATCTCCAATTATTCCTTCAAACTTTTTCACATTTCCGAGTATTTCCACCTCATTCTCACTTAGCCCATGTTAGGCAACTCATCTCTTTAGTTTCTAGCTTATCCTTGATTTCTTTTCTTGCACAAATTAAAATATATACTTTATATATATACTTTATATATATATATACATGCTTCCTTATATATCCTCCTTATAAAATTTAACATATCATAAATACTTTCTGGATGCTGTCCTTTGTCAGTCATCATATTTAGGAAACTCCTCAGTCAATACACATTGACTGAGCTATTCCTCATTCTTATTCTACATTCTATAATAATCCATTTTGAAGCTACACATAGGTTGAATTAATCTTTCTTCCACATATATTTCTCAATTTTATACTTACAACTGCTGAAAATAATAACTTTGTGTATATGTATTTTCATAACATGGGGTAGACAGTTCCAGAGAAAATTCCTATAACTGGAATTGCTGGCTGAAAGGGCAAGTGTATAAAATATCATCCTAAATATTGCCATCTTCTCCTCCTAAACTGCTGTACTTGTTTCGTTTCCCATAAATATCACATGAAAATTGTTTTCCAACACTATCACCAAAAGAATATATTTTAATGGTTCTACATTTTCACCAGTTTGACATGTAATAAATGGTATTTCAGCACTGTTATTTTGCATTTCTCTAAATATGAGTGAACTTGAAAATATTTTCAAAAAAACTTTACATATTTTTTTCTGAATTGTATATTTATTATTTTCCCCTATTTTCTACCTGCTTTGATAATTACTCTTCCTTTGTAGTTATTGTTCAGTTGCTAAATTGCATCTGGAAATTTGTGACCCCTGGACTGCAGCACCCTTGGCTCCTCTGTCCTCCACTATCTCCCATAGTTTGCTCAAATTCATGACCATTGAATTGGTGGTGCAATCTAACCATTTCATACTCTGTCACTTCCATCTCCTTTTGCCTTCAATCTTTACCAGCATCAGGATCTTTTCCAATGAGTAGGCTCTTCATATCAGGTGGTCAAAGAATTGGAGCTTCAGCTTCACCATCTGTCATTTGAATGAATATTTGGGGTTGATTTTCTTTAGGATTGACTGGTTTGAACTCCTTGCAGTCCAGGGGACTCTACAGAGTCTTCTTCAGCACCACAATTTGAAAGTTTCAATTCTTCAGTGCTCATCCTTCTTTATGAAAGTCTTTCTTTGTAGGCTTTGGGGGAAGCTTGTTTGCTCAGTGGTAAAGAATCCTCCTGCCAATGCAGGAGCCACAAAAATGGGACTGGAAGATCTCCTGGAGAAGGAAATGGCAACCCACTCTGGTATTCTTGCTGGGATTATCCCATGAACAGAGAACCCTGGCAAGCTACAGTCCATGGGTCATAAAGAGTCAGATGCAACTGAAGCAACTGAGCAAGCACACACTCAGTCTTCCTTATGGTCCAATTCTCACAACTGTACATGACTACTGGAAAAACCATAGCTTTGAATATATGGGCCTTTGTTGGCAAAGTGATGTCTCTGATTTTTAATATGCTGTCTAGGTTTGTTATAGCTTTTTTCCCAAGGAGTATATGTCTTTTAATTTCATGGGTGCAGGCATCGTCCACAGTGATTTTGAAGCCCAAGAAAATGAAATCTGTCACTGCTTCCACCTTTTCCCCTTCTATTTGCCATGAAGTAATGGGACAAGATGCCATGATCTTATTGTTTAATTTTTAATATTGAGTTTTAAGCCAGTCTTTTTTTTTTTTCACTCTCCTCTTTCACCCTCAAGAGGCCCTTTAGTGTCTCTTCACGTTCTGTCATTAGAGTGGTATCATTTGAATATCTGAGGTTGGGATGATTTTGGTTAATACCTTCTGTACAATGTTAGGAACTTCCATCCATAGTTCTTCAGGCACTCTGTCTATCAGCTCTAATCCCTTGAATCTATTCATCACTTCCAGTGTATAATCATAAGAGAATTGATGTAGGTCATATCCGAATTGCCTAGTGGTTTCCGTACTTTCTTCAATTTAGTCATTAATGTTGATATAAAAAGCTCATGATCTGATCCACAGTTAACTTCAGATCTTGATTTTGCTGACTGTATTGTTCAGTTGCTTAGTCTTTGAAACTCTTTGGAACTCCATGGACTACAGCACGCCAGGCTTCCCTGTCCTTCACTATTTCCCCAAGTTTGCTCAAACTCATGTCCATTGAGTCAGTGATGCCATCCAACCAACTCATCCTCTATTGCCCCCTTCTTCTCCTGCCCTCAATCTTTCCCAGCATCAGCATCTTTTCCAATGAGTCAGCTCTTTGCATCAAGTGGTCAAAGTATTGAAGTTTCAGCATCAGTTCGTCCAATGAATATTTTGGGGACTGATTTCCTATAGGATCGACTGCTTTGATCTCCTTGTTGTCCAAAGACTCCCAATAGTCTTCTCCAGCACCACAGTTCAAAAGCATCAGCTCTTTAGCACTCAACCTTTTATATGGTCCAATTCCCACATTTGTATATAACTACTACAAAAACCATAGCTTTGACTATACTAGCTTTTGTCAACTAAGTGATGCTTGTGCTTTTTAATATGCTGTTTAGATTTGTCATAGCTGTTCTTCCAAGGAGCAAACGTCTTTTAATTTCATGGCTGCAATCACCATCTGCAATGACTTTGGAATCCAAGAAAATAAAATCTGTCACTGTTTCCACTTTTTCTCCATCTATTTCCCATGAAGTGATGGGACCAGATGACATGATCTTATATTTTGGAATGTTGAATTTTAAGCTAGCTTTTTCACTCTCCTCTTTTATTCATCAAGAGACTTTTTAGTTCCTCTTTACTTTATGCCATTAGAGTGGTATCATCTGCATATCTGAGGTTGTTGATAATTTTTCCTGCCAATCTTGATTCCAGCTTGTGATTCATCCAGCCTGATATTTTGCATGACATATTCTGCATACAAGTTAAATAAGCATGGTGACAATATACAACCTTGATGTTCCATGTTCAGTCTAACTATTGCTTCTTTATCTGCATGCAGGTTTCTCAGGAGACAGGTAAAGTTGTCTGGTATTCACATTTATTTAAGAATTTTCCACAGTTTGTTGTGATCCACAAAGGTTTTTGCATAGTCAATGACACAGAAGTAGATGTTTTTCTAAAATTCCCTTGTTTTCTCTATGATGCAGCAGATACTGGCAGTTTGATATCTGGTTCTTCTCCCTTTTCTAAATACAGCTTGTACATATGGAATGTACACATTCTGCTGAACCCTAGTTTGAAGGATTTTGAGCATTACCTTGCTATCATGTGTGTTCGTGCTTGCCTGCTAAGTCACTTCAGTCATGTCTGAGTCTCTGTAACCCTGTAGACTGTAGCCCACCAGGCTCCTCTGTCCATTGGATTCTTCAGGTAAGAGTACTGGAGTGGGTTGCCATGCCCTCCTCCAAGTGATCTTCCCAACCCAGGGGTTGATCTTTCGTCTCGATGTCTCATGCATTGGAAGCCAGTTCTTTACCCCTAATGCCACCTGAGAAGCTCGCTAGTGTGTGAAATGAGCACAACAGTATGGTAATTTGAACATTTTTTTTTTTTTTTGCAATTCCTTTATTTGGGATTGGAATGAAAATTAACTGTTTAAAGTTTATCTGCATTTAGCTGCAAAAAACATAATCTGATTTCAGTATTGACCATCTGGTGATGTCCATGTGTAGAGTTGTCTCTTGGTTTGTTGGAAAAGGATGTTTGGTATGACCAGTATGTTCTCTTGATAAAACTGTTAGCCTCTGCCCTGCTTCATTTTGTATCTCAGGGCCAAACTTGCCTGTTATTCCAGTTATCTCTTTACTTGTTACTTTTATATTCTTATCCCCTATGATAAAAAGGGCATCTTTTTTTTTTCTTGTTAGTTTCAGAAGTTATTGTAGGTCTTCATAGAATCAACAAGCTTCAGCTTCTTTGGCATCAGTAGTTGGGGCATAGACTTGGATTACTGTGATGTTGAATGGTTTGCCTTAGAAATGAACTGATATCATTCTGTCATTTTTGAGACTGCACCCAAGTAATGCATTTCAGACTCTTTTGTTGACCATGAGGGTTACTCCATTTCTTTTAAAGAATTTTTGCCAACAGCAAGAGATATAATGGGCAGGGCATATGAATTAAATTTGCCCGTTTCTGCCAATTTTAGTTCATTGATTCCTAAGATGTTGATGTTCACTCTTGCCATCACTTGCTTGTCCGTGTCCAATTTACCTTGATTCATGGACCTAAAAATCCCAATTCCTGTGCAGTATTGTTTTTTACAGCACGAAACTTTACTTTCACCACCAGACACCCACACAACTGAGCGTTGTTTCTGCTTTGGCCTAGCCACGTCATTCTTTCTGGAGCTATTAGCAATTGGCCTCTGCTCTTCCCCAGTAGCATATTTCACACCTTCTGACTTGGAAGGGCTCATCTTTCAGTGTCATACCTTTTTGCTTTTTCATACTGTCCATGAGGTTCTCAAGGCAAGAATATTGGAGTGGGTTGCCATTTCCTCCTCTAGTGGACCATGTTTTGTTAGAACTCTTCACAATGGCTTGTCCATCTTGAGGGCTCCTTCATGGCAAGGCTCATAGCTTCATTGAGTTACACAAGTACCTTAGTAGTAGCATTTTGTAAAGTGAGCCACAGTTGTTATATTCAGGATTTTGTTCTAATTCAACACAACTCTTCAGACAAATTTAAGCAGAATACTCTATGCTTCAGAAAGAAGATATTTGGACTTTTTTGTACTCTAAGTCCATCATTTTATGTTACAGATAAGAATATTGAGAATCATTATGTCTTACCTATAGTTATTTCCTCATTGTTTTAACCTTTATAGTAGCTATTTTCTGTACAATTTTCAAATCTATAATATTCCAATTTTAAGCTTCTTTTCTTGCAGAATCTCACAAAATGACTCAACCCAATCTCTCTGGAATTGCTTACTTAGCATATAGTGGTAAATTCTACCAGAAGTGCCATAGTGTTTTTGGAAATTTATAGC
The DNA here is from genome assembly GCF_049115385.1 of Moschus berezovskii. Lineage (NCBI taxonomy): Eukaryota > Metazoa > Chordata > Mammalia > Artiodactyla > Moschidae > Moschus > Moschus berezovskii. The sequence continues at coordinate 82,945,970 of NC_142488.1, read as the reverse complement.
AAAATAACCTTATATACGGAGAACAGTTTGTGGAGGAGAGGTTACAGATGAGAAACTTTGGATGACCTAGCAAAATCCTATTGGAATCTAAAAAAATTAATTGATTAAATATCAATGTGTTCTCCACTTCATGAAAAAATTGATCCAGACCTTTCAAAGTTAAGTGAAATCTGTATTTTCAAACTGCATTTTATATCATGTCACATATGCAATGTAATTTTTTCCAGCCCATACATTTCAGTTCTGTATTTATTTTTTCTGAAAATTATTTTCCTTTTCCTTTTTGTTTAATCAAAATTATATGCAGTAAAGTACACAGATTTTAAGTTCAACAAATCTTGAGAAATGTTTACACCTATATTACCAACACCTCACTAAAATATTTTCTTTACATCCCTTACCTTCTATGACTTTTAAAGTTAATTCTCTCCTCCATTTTTCTGACTTATATCATCTCCGATTAATTTTTCTTATTCTTGACTTGTTAAACTTATTCATAACCCTGTGATTTTATAAATTTCAATTTAAGAAATGCTATTGAGTTTTATTATGAACAACAGTACCAATAGCATATTTGTTTTTCTTCTTATCTCATATCTGTCCTGTGCCTTTGATTCCTGTAACTTCCCTGTACCGAACTACCAAGGTAAGAGAAACTCAAATAAGATGGTATGTATTGCAAGAGGTCATCAGAGGGCAGATATACTGAAATCATAATCACAGAAAACTGGTTGATCTGATTACATGGACCACAGCCTTGTCTAACTCAATGAAACTAAGCCATGCCATGTGGGGCCACCCAGGACGGACGGGTCATGGTGGAGAGGTGTGACAGAATGTGGTCCACTGGAGAAGGGAATGGCAAACCACTTCACTATACTTACCTTGAAAACCCCATGAACAGTATGAAAAGGCAAAATGATAGGATAATGAATAAGGAACTCCCCAGGTCGGTAGATGCCCAATATGCTCCTGGAGATCAGTGGAGAAATAACTCCAGAAAGAATGAAGGGATGGAGTCAAAGCAAAACCAATACCCAGTTGTGGATGTGACTGGTGATAGAAGTAATGTCCAATGCTGTAAAGAAGAATATTGCATAGGAACCTGGAACAGTATGTCCATGAATCAAGGCAAATTCTAAGTGGTCAAACAGGAGATGGCGAGAGTGAACGTCAACATTCTAGGAATCAGTGAACTAAGATGGACTGGAATGGGTGAATTTAACTCAGATGACCATTATATCTACTACTGTGAGCAGGAACCCCTTAGAAGAAATGGAGTAGCCATCATGTTGAGCAAAAAAGTCTGAAATGCAGTACTTGGATGCAATCTTAACAACGACAGAATGTTCTCTGCTCGTTTCCAAGGCAAACCATTCAATATTACAGAAATCCAAGCCTAGGCCTCAACCAGAAACGCTGAAGCCGAATTTGAACGGTTCTATGAAGATCTACAAGACCTTTTAGAACTAACACCCAAAAAAGATGTCCTTTTCATTATAAGGGACTGGAATGCAAAAGTAGGAAGTCAAGAAACACCTGGAGTAACAGGCAAATTTGGCCTTGGAGCATGAAATGAAACAGGGCAAAGGCTAATAGAGTTTTCCCAAGAAAATGCACTGGTCATAGCAAACACCCTCTTTCAACAACACAAGAGAAGACTCTACACGTGGACATCAGCAGATGGTCAACACTGAAATCAGATTGATTATATTCTTTGCAGCCAAAGATGGGGAAGCTCTATCCGTTCCATTCCGTCGCTCAGTCGTGTCCGACTCTTTGCGACCTCTTGGACTGTAGCCTACAAGGCTTCTTGGTCCATGGGATTCTCCAGGCAAGAATACTGGAGCGGGTTACTATATCCTTCTCCAGGGGATCTTCCCTACCCAGGGATCGAACCCGGGTCTCCCGCATTTGAGGCAGATACTTTAACCTCTGAGCCACCAGGTACAGTTAGCAAAAACAAGAACAGGAGCTGACTGTGGCTAAGATCATGAATCCCTTATTGCCAAGTTCAGACTTAAATTGAAGAAAATAGGGAAAAAAACTAGACCATTCAGATATGACCTAAATCAAATCCCTTATGACTATACAGTGGAAGTGAAAAATAGATTTAAGGGGCTAGATCTGATAGATACAGTGCCTCATGAACTATGGACGGAGGTTCATGACATTGTACAGGAGACAGGGACCAAGACTGTCCCCATGGAAAATAAATGAAAAAAGTAAAATGGCTGTCTGGGGAGGCCTTACAAATAGCTGTGAAAAGAAGAGAAGTGAAAAGCAAGGGAGAAAAGGAAAGATATAAGCATCTGAATGCAGAGTTCCAAAGAATAGCAAGGAGAGATAAGAAAGCCTTCCTCAGCGATCAATGCAAAGAAATAGAGGAAAACAACAGAATAGGAAAAACAAGAGATCTCTTCAAGCAATTTAGAGATACCAAGGGAACATTTCATGCAAATATGGGCTCGATAAAGGACAGAAATGGTATGGACATAACAGAAGCAGAAGATATTAAGAAGAGGTGGCAATAATACACAGAAGAACTGTACAAAAAAGATCTTCATGACCAAAATAAGCACGATGGTTGATCACTCACCTAGAGCCAGACATCTTGGAATGTGAAGTCAAGTGGGCCTTAGAGAGCATCATTACGAACAAAGCTAGTGGAGGTGATGAAATTCCAGTGGAACTATTTCAAACACTGAAAGATGATGCTGTGAAAGTGCTGCACTAAATATGCCAGCAAATTTGTAAAACTCAGCAGTGGACACAGGACTGGAAAAGGTCAGTTTTCATTCCAATGCCAAAGAAAGGCAATGCCAAAGAATGTTCAAACTACTGCACAATTGCACTCATCTCACACCCTAGTAAAGTCATGCTCAAAATTCTCCAAGCCAGGCTTCAGCAATATGTAAACCGTGAACTTCCAGATGTTCAAGCTGGTTTTAGAAAAAGCAGAGGAACCAGAGATCAAATTGCCAACATCTTCTGGATCATGGAGAAAGCAAGAGAGTTCCAGAGAAACATCTATTTCTGTCTCATTGACTATTCCAAAGCCTTTGACTGTGTGGATCACAATAAACTGTGGAACATTCTAAAAGAGATGGGAATCCCAGACCACCTTACCTGCCTCTTGAGAAACCTGTATGCAGGTCAGGAAGCAACAGTGAGAACTGGACATGGAACAACAGACTGGTTCCAAATATGAAAAGGAGTACGTCAAGCCTGCATATTGTCACCCTGCTTATTTAACTTATATGCAGAGTACATCAAGAGGAACGCTGGGCTGGAAGGAGCACAAGCTGGAATCAAGATTGCCAGGAGAAATATCAATAACCTCAGATATGCAGATGACATCATCCTTATGGCAGAAAGTGAAGAGGAACTAAAAATTATCTTGATGAACGTGAAAGAGGAGAGTGAAAAGGTTGGCTTGAAGCTTAACATTGATAAAACAAAGATCATGGTATCTGGTCCCATCACTTCATGGGAAATAGACGGGGAAACAGTGGAAACAGTGTCAGACTTTATTTTTGGGGCTCCAAAATCACTGCGGATGGTAATTGCAGCCATGAAATTAGAAGACGTTTACTCCTTGGAATGAAAGTTATGACCAACCAAGATAGCATATTAAAAAGCAGAGACATTACTTTGCCAACCAAGGTCAATCTAGTCAAGGCTATGGTTTTTCCAGTGGTCATATATGGATGTGAGAGTTGGACTGTGAAGAAAGCTGGTCACCAAAGAATTGATTCTTTTGAACTGTGGTGTTGAAGAAGACTCTTGAGAGTCCCTTGGACTGCAAGGAGATCCAACCAGTCCATTCTAAAGGAGATCAGTCCTGGGTGTTCATTGGAAGGACTGAGGCTGAACCTGAAACTCCAATATTTTGGCCACCTCATGCGAAGAGCTGATGCACTGAAAAGGATTCTGATGCTGGGAGGGATTTGGGGCAGGAGGAGAAGGGGACGACAGAGAATGAGATGACTGACCGGATGGCATCACCAATTCGATGGAGGTGAGTTTGTGTGAACTCCGGGAGTTGGTGATGGACAGAGGAGCCTGGCGTGATGTGATTCATGGGGTGGCAAAGAGTCAGACACGACTGAGCGACTGGACTGAACTGAAGTGAAATTCCCTCTTTTTTCTTTATCACATCATGCCTTAGATGGAGAAGTACAATAACTAAAACAACACAGTTCAGTTCAGTTCAGAGAACTGGTAGTATCCTGCAACTAAAAATACTATGCTTTGTGAACCACAAAAGTCAGAATATAAAATTCCGTGAAATATGTTAGTTGTTTAAGTCAAATATTGCTTTGATTTTTAGTGGATAATAACATTGTCAGTTAAATTCATGTATGCTATGAGACCGTATACTTTAAAATATTCAGATAGTCTCTCTCTTCTCAAAAAAAGATCAAAGAGCTCTCACATTTTTTGAGAGCTTGATGTCTTCCTTTAAGATTTTATAATCTTGGTAAGGAAAATAGCTGATTATTCCAACCCATATTGATAGACAAAGATAAATAGAATGATTATAAATATTATGAACAAGGCTATGCTTTTCTTGCTTGGAAATTTCTAGAAAAAATGGTGTTAGTCTTGAGAAACTTTGAGGAAGGTATGGACTTTAAACTCCATTCTAAGGTGACAGAGGGGTTATAGAAGCATTCCCTATGTTAGAGTGCGCTTGGTGAAAGAGAGTGTAGGAAAATAAAGGATATAATAAGAGACATTAGATTTAGGTATTCATTAAGAATTTTATTGTGCTTGGCAAGTTGTCAGTAAAGTACAGTACAAGTTGATTTTAGAAGAAGAATATCTTTTGGAAAATTTGTCTCTTTAATAATAATATCATAAAATCTAAGGTACTTGTAATTTGAGTATTCACCTTAATCCTATTTTTACCTCTTAATCTTCACTAAATTAATTTCTGTGACCATTTCTAAAATTGCTTATTTGAAACTCATGCATACAAAATCATAATATAATAGAAAATACAAAAGCACTGCATTGCTTTTATATTGAAGCTGTGGCCAAAAGCTTGTTAAAAGTGACTTTGCAACTTTTCAGGATATGTATTTCAAATTTTGATAGATAAGAAATACAGATAAAACATGGATAAAAACATATTTAAGTAAAAGTGTTGTGAATATCTTTTGGAGGGGAGACATCACGGCTGAATGCTCCTATAAAAAATAAAATGACTAGTATATATTGTGAAAAAATATATATTTTTTTAAACAAATGTCCACACAAAAGTTTGTACACAAGTTTATAGGACGGTTATTCATAACAGCCAAAAGGTGGAAAGAACCAAAGTATCCATCAATTGGTGAATGGATAAACAAAAAGTAGTATATTCATACAAAGAATAGTGTTAGGCCACACATCAAAAAAATGAAGTACTTGTACATGTTACAACATGGATGAACCTTTATGCAGTCTTCCACTCATCATAATACAAATGAACATCTCATAACCTTGCTTCATGTAAGACAGCCCCTCACCAAGGTTTTTCATTTTTAGTGTTCAATTTATTGTTGAGGAGTCATGCAGTAGAAATCTTAATATGTGTTCTATGAAATAAGTTAATGTTTTGCTAATGATATACCAAGCCTTTTTTTCTTTTTAACTCTTACATGGACTGTGGCCATATAATCATACCATGATTATTGCATTAGGGTCTTAAAATACAGGGAACACCACTTAAAATTGAATTAATGATACAATATTTTTTCCCTCTTTCCTTGACTTCTTCCTGTCAAAATTGCAACTTTTATTTTGTCTCATGAGTTTTTAAAAACAGATAGTCAGCACTCAATATACAGAAAAAAGAAAACATAAAATAACAGTGTTTTATGAGTATCAGCATTTGTAGTGTGCCAAGACTTGTTTGTTACAAAAGTAACTACATAGAAGAAGAAACTGGGTCTCATAGAATTAAAAAGTCTGATAAAATATAGCTGACAAATGGTGCCAAGATCAGACCCATGCTTCTATGATTCCAACCATGATTCTCTTTCTACTATGCCATCACACATTTAGAGATACTAACTTTAAATGTTAATGAAGAGTTTCCCTGGTGGCTCACTGGTAAAGAATCTGCCTGTCAATGAAGGAGACACAGGTTCAATCCCTGATCCTGGACGATCCCACATGCTGGGGAGCAACTAAACCCAGGCACCACAACTATTGAGCCTGTGCTCTAGGGCCCCAGAACTGCAACTACTGAGCCCACGTGCCCCAACTAGTGAAGCTCGCTCGCCTTAGAGCCCTTACTCTGCAACAAGAGAAGCCTGCACACCACAACAAAGAGTAGCCCTAGATCGCAGCAACTAAAGAAAAGACCATCGGGCAATGAAGACCCAGCCAGCACAGCCAAAAAGAAATACATAAATTAAAAAATGCTAATGGAGTAAATCACTTACCTCTCTTAGAGTGCTGTTAAGTGTGCTGGGGAGCAGTGTGATTGAATGATACTATTTTATTACTTTTCAATTATTGGTGCTGCATTCTTCAGCTATTCTGGGTAAAGGGTACTCAATTTGCTTTTTTCCCTCAGTAGGAATCATTTGATGAAAAACATCTTCCTTTGTTTTGTTTTCTATCCTATCTATATACCATCTTCAGGTAAAGGCTGAGATGCTGTTGAAATTTGTACAAGAGAAGCTAACTCATTTTTAAGGACTAGAATTAAATGATTTAATAAAGACTTTTAGCCTAAAAGTTGAGTACTCTTCCTGCTTATAAATGAATGCTTTTGGAGTCTTTTAAAATAATTTATATCAGAAATTCATATGCTAAAATGTTTTCATTCTATCTTGAAACAAACTAGAGCAAAAGACCTAAAAACAGTGTGTGGGACCCTAATGGTTGTTATATAAGCTCTTTCTTTAAATAACCTTTTAAATTTTTAAATTGATTTTGACACAAGTATTTCTGTCATGGAAATACATAAGTATCTTCTAAGCTAGGGATTGACAATTTTTTTCCTGTAAAGTCAGCAAATATTTTTCATTGTTGTGGGTCATATACAATCTCGACTAAACCCTTGCTGCCTACCCTTTCTTTTCCTCCATCATTTCATTCTTTTTCTAACCCTTCAAAAATGTAAGAAAAACAACAATAACACATTATGGCCCAATGCAGTCATGACTCTAAACTGATGACATATTTTTCTTTTCTTTTTAAAATCACAAACTGGCTATACCCTTTCGCCAAGTCATGTCTGACTCTTTGCAACCCCGTGGACGGTAGCCTACCAGGCTCCTCCATCCATGGGATTTTCCAGGCAAAAGTACTGGAGTAGGTTGCCATTTCCTTCTCCAGAGAAAGCATCATACCCATGTCTAATTACAATCAGGAACAAGAATGCAATATCAATTTTGCCAAAATCAAAGTAGCTGTTTAGAACAAAAACATACTAATGTTCTATAGGTGATTCTAAACAAATTGTCTGGTAAGTTGGATTTTTCAGTTTTGTTGCTTTCTCATTCTGGTAGTATTTTTAAAATTTATTTTTAATTGGAAGATAATGGCTTTACATTATTGTGTTGGTCTCTGCCATGCATCAACATGAATCAGCCATAGGAACACATATGTCTCCTCTTTCTTGAATCTCCCTCCCACATTCCACCGTATATCACCCCTCTAAGGTTATCACAGGGGGCTTCCCTGGTGGCTCAGAGGTTAAAGCGTCTGCCTCCAATGCGGGAGACCCGGGTTCGATCCCTGGGTTGGGAAGATCCCCTGGAGAAGGAAACGGTAACCCACTCCAGTATTCTTGCCTGGAGAATCCCATGGATGGAGAAACCTGGTAGGCTACAGTCCATGGGGTCGCATAGAGTCCGACACGACTGAGCGAAGGAATGTGATTTAAGCTACATGCATCATGTGGTAAATTCCCACTGGCTATCTACTTTACCTATGATAATATATATGTTTTCATGCTGCTCTCTCAATTCGTTCCACCCTCTTTAAGAGTCAACACTACTTAAAATTAGACATACTACAGGAGTCAATTAAATGTTATTTTAGAGTTGTATTTTCCAGAGATTAGGTTAAAATTTTTATTCTAAGTTTTTTATTGAAGAAGTTTGCTGTTTAAGGAGGGTATTTGCTATTATAAATATAACTAAAATTGTTATCTCTATCATTATAAAATCTTTCACCATCCTTGTTTCACCTAGCAGTAACATTTTAAATCAAATTAATGAAATTACACTTCTCACTAAACATCAGTCACTGTCTAGAGATTTCAATTTCACAAATTAAGAACCTGGTGTAATTATCACAGCTCATATGGCAGAGAAGTTTCATCTTACTTAGAACAGCAGTTTGCTACAATCTGAAGATACATAACTGATCATAACACACTCTTTTAAATGTCTATCTTCTCATTGCATAACAATTAAAATTCTAACTTTATTAATTTTATTTACTACCATTAACCCTCTTATATCTTATGCTTTATGTATAAGAGGGTTATCTGAGCAACACCAAACTACTCACCAATCCCCAAACATATATTCTTTCTGCCCTTTCCTAATTTCTTCATACTAATTAAAAAATGTCTACTTGTTTTTATTTTTTGGCACAATTTGACTGAACTAAATTTGGTATTTAATATCACTCAAGGGAAAAGTGATGTTTAATCAGTGAAACTGTTCCAATATTTGCTACGAATTTTAACAAAATAGATGTTATATCTCAGCAAAGAATTGTTCTCATAGATAGTTATTCTCTAGAATATCTTTTTAAATTATAGTTGATTTACAATGTTAGGTAAGTCAAGATGTGTCAACTTCTATGGTGGAATGTTTTAATGTAAACTCTGCTTGTAGAGTCAAGGACTTGAAATAGTATTCAAAAATTAGGCACCCATGGATAGAATATGTCATTCAAATTTCATCTTATTAAATCACAAGAAGTGAGAATTAGAGGATCATGATTATTTACATGAGAATGGAATGTATATTAATATCATCAGTAGTTCCTAAGTTGAAGAATGTAGTAATGTTATATTTTCCAGAGATTTTCACATATCTATGAGCTTACAACAGAAATAAACCTGGGAAAGCATGCAGAAGCATCTGTTACATTTTTCTCACAAGGCCATTTAACACTCTTAAATATCACAATTTATTCCTAGAAAGCAGTGCTTCAAACGTGCAATTTGTGGGCTTCATTTAAAAAGTGTAAATGACTTTTGAGAAAGAGCTGATTCACAATATTTAGATTTAGGTATAAGATATTTTACCATTGGATGGGTACACTACAGAATGTTGCCAACATGCTTGTGCAATTATGTGCAAAGAAACTGCGATCTCACAAGGGGAAGTTGATGCCATTACACATCTATATAATCACTAAGCCAATTCACTTAAAGCAAGAAATATCATTTTTACTTTAAAGGAGGAATAAGTTCAAGAAGTTTAGCATCTAATGAAGCAGATGGAATTGAATCAGTGAGCAATTTTAATCTAATGTCTGGTAACATGAGAAATAACAAAAGTGTAAGAATCTTTAAGGAATCTGATATAGCAAAACATGGACGTATATCACTTATTGGTAAAATGATTAGATTAGCCAAGAAGGAAAGGATGCTATTAATGCCAAATGTTTTTGCTTCATATGTCAATATTTTGGTTGTTGTTTAAGTTGAGATTCTATGGTTATATGCAGCAGTGATTTATGCAGATATTAGGTCAGAACAGTTTTGCCATAAATAAGGTTTTTGACACAAAGTCGATTCATCCTTTGGGTATTTAACATTATCTACTAAAATAAGTCCCCTGGAATGCAAAAGTAGGAAATCAAGAAACACCTGGAGTAACAGATAAATTTGGCCTTGGAGCACGGAATGAAACAGGGCAAAGGCTAATAGAGTTTTGTCAAGAGAATGCACTGGTCATAGCAAACACCCTCTTCCAACAACACAAGAGAAGACTCGACACGTGGACATCACCAGATAGTCAATACCAAAATCAGATTGATTACATTCTTTGCAGCCAAAGATGGAGAAGCTCTATACAGTTAGCAAAAACAAGACCAGGAGCTGACTGTGGCTCAGATCATGAACTCCTTATTGCCAAATTCAGAATAAATTGAAGAAAGTAGGGAAAACCACTAGACCATTCAAATATGACCTAAATCAAATCCCTTATGATTATACAGTGGAAATGAGAAATAGATTTAAGGGACTAGATCTGATTGATAGAGTGCCTGATGAACTCTGGACGGAGGTTTGTGACATTGTACAGGAGACAGGGACCAAGACCATCCCCATGGAAAAGAAATGCAAAAAAGCAAAATGGCTGTCTGAGGAGGCCTTACAAATAGCTGTGAAAAGAAGAAAAACAAAAAGCAAAGGAGAAAAGGAAAGATATAAGCATCTGAATGCAGAGTTCCAAAGATTGGCAAGGAGAGATAAGAAAGCCTTCCTCAGTGATCAATGCAAAGAAACAGAGGAAAACAACAGAATAGGAAAAACAAGAGATGTCTTCAAGAAAATTGGAGATTCCAAGGGAATATTTCATGCAAAAATGTGCTCGATAAAGGACAGAAATGGTATGGACCTAACAGAAACAGAAGATATTATGAAGAGGTGGCAAGAATACACAGAAGAACTGTACAAAAGACATCTTCACAATGAAGATAGGCACGATAATGTGATCACTGACCTAGAGCCAGAGATATTGGAATGTGAAGTCAAGTGGGCCTTAGAAAACATCACTATGAACAAAGCTAGTGGAGGTGATGGAATTCCAGTTGAGCTATTTCAAATCTTGAAAGATGATGCTTTGAAAGTGTTGCACTCATTATGCCAGCAAATTTGGAAAACTCAGCAGTGGCCACAGGACTGGAAAAGGTCAGTATTCATTCCAATCTCAAAGAAAGGCAATGCCAAATAATGGTCAAACTACCGCCCAATTGCACTCATCTCACACGCTAGGAAAGTCATGCTCCAAATTCTCCAAGCCAGGCTTCAGCAACATGTGAACCGTGAACATCCAGATGTTCAAGCAGGTATTAGAAAAGGCAGAGGCACCAGAGATCAAATTGCCAACATCCGCTGGATCATGGAGAAAGCAAGAGAGTTCCAGAATAATATATATTTCTGCTTCATTGACTATGCCAAAGCCTTTGACTGTGTGGATCACAATAAACTGTGGAAAATACTGAAAGAGATGTGAATACCAGACCACCTGACCTGCCTCTTGAGAAACCTGTATGCAGGTCAGGAAGCAACAGTCAGAACTGGACATGGAACAACGGACTGGTTCCAAGTAGGAAAATGAGTATGTCAAAGCTGTATAATGTCACCTTGCTTATTTAACTTATATGCAGAGTACATCATGAGGAACGCTGGGCTGGAAGAAGCACAAGCTGGAATCAAGATTGCTGGGAGAAATGTCAATCACCTCAGATATGCAGATGACACCACCCTTATGGCAGAAACTGAAGAGGAACTCAAAAGCCTCTTGATGAAAGTGAAAGAGGAGAGTGAAAAGGTTGGCTTGAAGCTCAACATTCAGAAAACAAAGATCATGGCATCTGGTCCCATCACTTCATGGGAAATAGATGGGGAAACAGTGGAAACAGTGTCAGACTTTATTTTTTTGGGCTCCAAAATCACTGCCGATGCTGATTGTAGCCATGAAATTAAAAGACGTTTACTCCTTGGAAGGAAAGTCATGACCAACCTTGATAGTATATTAAAATGCAGAGACATTACTTTGCCAACAAAGTGCCGTCTAGTCAAGGCTTTGGTTTTTCCAGTGGTCATGTATGGATGTGAGAGTTGGACTGTGAAGAAAGATGATCACCAAAGAATTGATGCTTTTGAACCGTGGTGTTGGAGAAGACTCTTGAGTTTCCCTTGAACTGCAAGGAGATCCAACCAGTCCATTCTAAAGGAGATCAATCCTGGGTGTTCATTTGAAGTATTGATGCTAAAGCTGAAACTCCAATACTTTGGCTACCTCATTCGAAGGGTTGACTCACTGGAAAAGACTCTGATGCTGGGAAAGGTTGGGGGCGGGAGGAGAAGGGGACGACAGAGAATGAGATGGCTGGATTGCATCACCGACTCTATGGACATGAGTTTGAGTGAACTCCGGGAGTTGGTGATGAACAGGGAGGCCTGGAGTGCTCTGATTCATGGGGTCACTGAGAGTCGGACACGCTGAGCGACTGAAGTGACCTGAACTGAACTAAAATAAGTACTCATATAAGGACATTAGCACTCCCCAGGTAGTGCTAGAGGTTAAGAAACCAACCTTTCATTGCAGGAGATGTAGGTTCCATACCTGGGTCTTGAAGATCCCCTAAAGGAGGGTATGGCAATCCACTCCAATATTCTTGCCTGGAGAAATCCATGGACTGAGAAGCCTGGCAGCCTTCTGTTCATAGAGTTGCAAAGAGTCGGATACTACTGAAGCAAGTTAACATGAGCACACTCACATAAGGATCTTCAGTTAAACATAAAGTATAGTTCAGCTAAGAAGATGTTAATATATATTCAAAAGAGTGAAGAAAACGTTTTACTCACTGCACCATTTCACTTTTTAGCATTAGTTTGTTTTTTTTTTTTTAATAAGAAAACCAATTAGGTTGTTCAGTTCAGTTCAGTTCAGTTCAGTCGCTCAGTCGTGTCCGACTCTCCGCGACCCCATGAATCACAGCACGCCAGGCCTCCCTGTCCATCACCAACTCCCGAAGTACACTCAAACTCATGTCCACAGAGTCGGTGATGCCATCCAGCCATCTCATTCTCTGTCGTACCCTTCTCCTCCCGCCCCCAACCTTTCCCAGCATCAGAGTCTTTTCCAGTGAGTCAACACTTCCCATGAGGTGGCCAAAGTATTGCAGATTCAGCTTCAGCATCAGTCCCTCCAATGAACATCCAGGATTGATCTCCTTTAGAATGGACTGGTTGGATCTCCTTGGAGTATAAGGGACTCTCAAGAGTCTTCTCCAGCACCACAGTTCAAAAGCATTGATTCTTTGGCGATCAGCTTTCTTCACAGTCCAACTTTCACATCCATACATGACCACGGGAAAAACCATTGCCTTGACTAGACGGACCTTGGTTGGCAAAGTAATGTCTCTGCTTTTTAATATACTATCAAGGTTGGTCATAACTTTCTTTCCAAGGAGCAAGCGTCTTTTAATTTCATGGCTGCAATCAGCATCTGCAGTGATTTTGGAGCCCAAAAAAATAAAGCCTGACACTGTTTCCACTGTTTTTCCATCTATTTCCCATGAAGTGATGGGACCAGATGCCATGATCTTTGTTTTCTGAATGTTGAGCTTCAAGCCAACCTTTTCACTCTCCTCTTTCACTTTCATCAAGAGGCTTTTGAGTTCCTCTTCAGTTTCTGCCATAAGGGTAGTGTCATCTGCATATCTGAGGTTATTGATATTTCTCCCAGCAATGTTGTAGACAGTTTAATTGTTCACATTATATACTTCAACATTACAAGCTATACTATATCCTTTTTTGAAATAAGAAGAATATAAGTTAATTACATTAAAATAAAAGTGTTTAAGCCACAAATAAAATACTTTTATTAGTAAAATTTATAAAGATTTACTTTGTATTATCTTTTAAAAAGACATCAGATCTACAATTCCATTCCCATAAAAAGTTATCATAGGGAGTAGTATTACTCTATTTTACAAACGAATCAAGGCACAATTTTATTACCTAAGAGATACAATGAAAGAGATTCCTTAAAAAGCTGGAAATAGAACTGTCATATGACCCAACAATCCCACTCCTGGGCATACACACCGAGGAACCCAGAACTGAAAGAGACACATATACTCCAATGTTCATCACAACACTGTCTATAATAGCCAGGACATGGAAGCAACATAGATGTCCATCTGCAGACGAATGGATAAGAAAGCTGTGGTACATATACACAATGGAGTATTACTCAGCAATTAAAAATAGTACATTTGAACCAGTTCTAATGACATGGTTGAAACTGGAGCCTATTATACAGAGTGAAGTAAGCCAGAAAGAAAAACACCAATACAGTATGCTAACTCATATATATGGAATTTAGAAAGATGGTAATGATAACCCTGTATACAAGACAGCAAAAGAGACACAGATATATTGAACAGTCTTTTGGACTCTGTGGGAGAGGGTGAGGGTGGGATGACTTGGGAGAATGGCACTGAAACATGTATATTATCATATGTGAAACGAATCGCCAGTCCAGGTTCTGTGAATGATACAGGACGCTTGGGGCTGGTGCACTGGGATGACCCAAAGGGATGATATGGGGAAGGAGGTGGGAGGCGGGTTCAAGGTGGGGAACACATGTACACCTGGGGCGGATTCATGTCAATGTATGGCAAAACCAATACAATATTGTAAAGTAATTAGGCTCCAATTAAAGTAAATAAATTAAAAATAATAATAAAATAAAATTCAAATTTAAACTTACTTATGTTTACCAGTGAAAAGTTAATTTAGTCATCTGAATACCAAATTTTATGGCAACAACTAGAATTGTATAGTTTTAGAGTTAACAATTATATTCAAACTTCTACTAAGTATCACTTTACAAGACTCTTCTGTATATGTTATCTCACTTCATCAACAATTCTGTGATATGCACATTATTACCTTCATTTAACAGAGTCAAAATTCAACTCAGAAAAGCTATGTGAGTTGCCCAAAGTCACATAGTTACTATAAAATATAAAGCTACTATATTAAGCCAGGTTAGACTATTGGAGTTTCAGCCTCAGCATCAGTCCTTCCAATTCAGGACTGATTTCCTTTAGGATGGACTGGTTGGATCTCTTTGCAGTCCAAGTGACTCTCAATAGTCTTCTCCAACACAACTGTTTAAAAGCATCATTTTTTTGGTGCTCAGTTTTCTTTATAGTCCAACTCTCACATCCGTTTATGACTACTATAAAAACCATAGCCTTGACTTAACAGATCTTTGTTGGCAAAGTAATGTCTCTGTTTTTAATATGCTGTCTAGGTTGGTCATAACTTTTCTTCCAAAGAGTAAGCATCTTTTAATTTCATGGCTGCACTCACCATGCGCAGTGATTTTGGAGCCCCCCAAAAATAAAGTTTGGCCACCTGATACGAAGAACTGACTCATTTGAAAAGACCCTGATGCTGGGAAAGATTGAAGGCAAGAGGAGAAGGGAACAACAGAGGATGAGATGGTTGGATGGATCACTGACTCAATGGACATGAGTTTGAGTAAACTCTGGGAGTTGGTGATGGACAGGGAGGACTGGCATGCTGTAGTCCATGGGGTCACAAAGAGTCAGATATGACTGAGCGACTGAACTGAACTGAGACTCTAAGACCCAGAACTTACCCAAAATATTATTGCTTTCTAAAATCAATAAAGAAATGATTTTAAGGAAATATTTGTTAAAATATTCTGTTAGAGTGGTAAATATAGCCACAGCCTAATATCATAGCTTATACCTTACAGCTTTCAAATAAAATCTCTTTAGAATAGATTCTAAAGAGATAACTATATTAAAATCTGTTAGGAGCTATACTTCAAAAAATGTAAGGGGATATAATACATAAGTAGATATACATTAATAAAATAAGTTAAACTGTTTATTTTACTTATGACAGTTACTTTATTCTAGAAATTAAGAGACATTTACATTATGCTATAGCCGATGTCACAAGATTATTCATATTTATGACACAAAAGCGTAATAATTTTAGAGATCAATGTCTAATCGTTGCATACTTCAAAAGCTAGGGGACTAATTAACGACCAAGGCTAACAGATTGTCAAATAATGTCTTGATAGAAATTTCTGTGAAAATTTGTTAAACTTAGTAATTTAAAGACTTGGAAAAAGTGTCTTAAGATGAATTTTCTCCTTTTTGCACATTGTTGCTTTATTCCAATGGAAGAACAGTCTCCACATAATTATTTATGGGTGTTAAGATGGAAAAACAGTGGAAACAGTGTCAGGCTTTATTTTTTGGGCTCCAAAATCACTGCAGATGCTGATTGCAGCCATGAAATTAAAAGACGCTTGCTCCTTGGAAGGAAAGTTATGACCAACCTTGATAATATATTAAAAAGCAGAGACATTACTTTGCCAACCAAGGTCCGTCTAGTCAAGGCAATGGTTTTTCCAGTGGTCATGTATGGATGTGAGAGTTGGACTGTGAAGAAAGCTGATCCCCGAAGAATTGATGCTTTTGAACTGTGTGTTGGAGAAGACTCTTGAGAGTCCCTTGTACCACAAGGAGATCCAACCAGTCCATTCTAAGGGAGATCGATCCTGGGTGTTCATTGGAAGGACTGATGCTAAAGCTGAAACTGAAATACTTTGGCCACCTCATGCGACGAGTTGACTCACTGGAAAAGACTTTGATGCTGGGAAAGGTTGGGGGCGGGAGGAGAAGGGGACTACAGAGAATGAGATGGTTTGATGTGTGGACAGGGAGGCCTGGCGTGCTGTGATTCATGGGGTCACGGAGAGTCGGACAGGACTGAGCGACTGAACTGAACTGAACTGAAATGAATGATATGACATTGACAAATTAAAAATGGCATGACATTGAAATAAAAGGGAAATCAGAAAATCTATGGCTTGATTGCAATCAATAAGCTCAAATCCCTCATAATCAGAGAAATGCAAATCAAAACCACAAGGAGATACCGTTTCACACAAGTCAGAATGGCTGCTATCCAAAAGTCTACATGCAATAAATGCTGGAGAGGGTGTGGAGAAAAGGGAAACCTCTTACACTGTTGGTGGGAATGCAAACTAGTACAACCACTATGGAGAACAGTGTGGAGATTCCTCAAAAAACTGGAAATAGTACTGCCATATGATCCAGCAACCGCACTGCTGGACATACACACCGAGGAAACCAGAATTGAAACAGACACATGTACTCCAATGTTCATTTCAGCACTGTTTATAATAGCGAGGACATGGAAGCAACCTAGATGCCCAACTGCAGAGGAATGGATAAGAAAGCTTTGGTACATATACACAATGGAGTATTTTTCAGCCATCAAAAAGAATGCATTTGAATCAGTTTTAATTAGGTGGATGAAATTGGAGCCAATTATACAGAGTGAAATAAGCCAGAAAGAAAAACATCAATACAGTATCAGTTCAGTTCAGTTCAGTTCAGTCGCTCAGTCGTGTCCGACTCTCCGCGACCCCATGAATCACAGCAAGCCAGGCCTCCCTGTCCATCACCAACTCCCGGAGTACACTCAAACTCATGTCCACAGAGTCGGTGATGCCATCCAGCCATCTCATTCTCCGTCGTCCCCTTCTCCTCCCGCCCCCAACCTTTCCCAGCATCAGAGTCTTTTCCAGTGAATCAACTCGTCGCATGAGGTGGCCAAAGTATTGCAGTTTCAGCTTTAGCATCAGTCCCTCCAATGAACATCCAGGATTGATCTCCTTTAGAATGGACTGGTTGGATCTCCTTGCAGTATAAGGGACTCTCAAGAGTCTTCTCCAACACCACAGTTCAAAAGCATCGATTCTTCGGCGATCAGCCTTCTTCACAGTCCAACTCTCACAACCATACATGACCACGGGAAAAACCATTGCCTTGACTAGACGGACCTTGGTTGGCAAAGTAATGTCTCTGCTTTTTAATATACTATCAAGGTTGGTCATAACTTTCCTTCCAAGGAGCAAGCGTCTTTTAATTTCCTGGCTGCAATCAGCATCTGCAGTGATTTTGGAGCCCCAAAAAAACAAAGTCTGACACTGTTTCCACTGTTTTTCCATCTTTTCCCATGAAGTGATGGGACCAGATGCCATGATCTTTGTTTTCTGAATGTTGAGCTTCAAACCAACCTTTTCACTCTCCTCTTTCACTTTCATCAAGAGGCTTTTGAGTTCCTCTTCACTTTCTGCCATAAGGGTAGTGTCATCTGCATATCTGAGGTTATTGATATTTCTCCCAGCAATCTTGATTCCAGCTTGTGCTTCTTCCAGCCCAGCGTTCCTCATGATGTACTCTGCATATAAGTTAAATAAGCAAGGTGACAATATACAACCTTGACGTACACCTTTTCCTATTTGGAACCAGTCTGTTGTTCCATGTCCAGTTCTAACTGTTGCTTCCTGACCTGCATACAGGTTTCTCAAGAGGCAGGTCAGGTGGTTTGGTATTCCCATCTCTTTCAGAATGTTCCACAGTTTATTGTGATCCACACAGTCAAAGGCTTTGGCATAGTCAATGAAGCAGAAATAGATGTTTTTCTGAAAATCTCTTGCTTTCTCCATGATCCAGCGGATGTTGGCAATTTGATCTCTGGTGCCTCTGCCTTTTCTAAAACCTGCTTGAACATCTGGGAGTTCACGGTTTACATATTGCTGAAGCCTGGCTTGGAGAATTTTGAGTATGACTTTGCTAGCGTGTGAGATGAGGGCAATTATACTAACGCATATATTTGGAATTTAGAAAGATGGTAACCTTAACCCTGTATACGAAACTGCAAAAGAGACATAGGCATATAGAACAGTCTTTGGGACTCTGTGGGAGAGGGTAAAGATGGGATGATTGGAGAGAACGGCATTGTAGCATGTATATTATCATAAGTGACCAGTCCAGGTTCGACGCATGATTCAGGATGCTTGGGGCTGGTGCACGGGGATGACCTGGAGGGAGGATATGGCCAAGAGGTAGGTGGGAGGGGGGTTCAAGAAAGGGAACACATGTACACCAGGGCGGATTCATGTCAATGTATGGCAAAACCAACCAATATGTTAATGTAAGGTAATTTGCCGCCAATAAAATAAATTAAAAAAAGAAGAAGAAAAAAAGAAAAGAATCACCTCCACAAATACTGTTTACTAACCGAAATGAGCACAGCTTGATAATATGCAATGCTGTGCATCTATCTCGTAGGTATGACATGAACTTAACATTATTGAAAGTTTTCTTAATTCTTAATTGGTGTGTTTATTTCACCACCATCCTCCCAAAAAAGGAACAGGAATGACGGATGAGATCATATGTTAGCACTACATTTGAGATTTCCTAGTGTGTTCTTGCCTGGAGAATCCCAGGGATGGGGGAGCCTGGTGGGCTTCCATCTATGGGGTCACACAGAGTCGGACACGACTGAAGTGACTTAGCAGCAGCAGCAGCAGTATAGTAAATAAGACCTGAATGGTAATTTCTTTGGATATATATACATTCAATTCAGTTCAGACACTTAGCTGTGTCTTACTCGTTAAGACCCCATGAACTGCAGCAACCTGGATTCCCTGTCCATCACCAACTCCGAGAGATTGTTCAAATTCATGTCCATTGAATAGGTGATGCCATCCAATCATCTCAGTCTCCATCGTCCCCTTCTCCTCCTGCCTTCAATTTTCCCCAGCATTAGGGTATTTTCTAACGAATTTACTCTTTGCATCAGGTGGCCAAAGCTTCAGCTTCATCATCAGTCTTCTTCCAATGAATATTCAGGATTGATTTCCTTAGGATTGACTGGTTTGATCTTCTGGCAGTCCAAGGGAGGCTCAAGAGTTTTCAACACTAAAGTTCAAAAGCATCAATTTTTTGGCACTCATCTTTCTTTATGGTCCAACTTCATATCCATACATGACTACTGAAAAAACCATAGCTTTGACTAGATGGACTTTATTGGCAAAGTAACATCTCTGCTTTTTAATATACTGTCTAGATTTGTCATAGCTTTTCTTTCAAGGAACAAGTGTCTTAATTCCATGGCAACAGTCACTGTACACACTGATTTTGGAGCCCAAGAAAATAAAATCTGTCACTGTTTCCATTGTTTCTCCATCTATGTGCAATGAAGTGGTGGGACTAGATGCCATGATATTAGTTTTTTAAATGTTGATTTTTTTTAAATTTTTTAAAATTATTTATTTTAATTGGAAGCTAATTACTTTTCCATATTGAATTTTAAGCCAGCTTTTTCACTCTCCTCTTTCACCTTCATTAAGAGGCTCTTTATTTCCTCATCACTTTCTGCCATAAGAGTGGTGTCATCTGCATACCTGAGGTATTGGTATTTCCCTCTGGAATCTTGATTCCACCTGTGCTTCATCCAGCCTAGCATTTCACATGATGCACTCCGCATATAAGTTAAATAAGCAGGGTGACAATATACATCATTGATGTACTCCTTTCACAACTTTGAACCTGTCCATTGTTCCATATCTGATTCTAACTTGTTGCTTCTTGACCTCCATACAGGTTTCTCAGGAGGTAGGTAGGGTGGTCTGTTATTCCCACCTCTTAAAGAACATTCCACGGTTTGTTGTGATCCATACAGTCAAAGGCTTTAGCACAGTTAACAGAGCTGAAGTAGATATTTTTTCTGGAATTCTATTGCTTTTTTTATAATCCAACTGATGTTGGCATTTTGATCTCTGGTTCCTCTGCCTTTTCCTAAATCAAGTTGAACATCTGGAAGTTCTCAGTTCACATACTGTTGAAGCGTAGCTTGGAGAACTCTTAGCATTACTTTGTTAGCATGTGAGATGAGTGCACCTGTGTGGTAATTTGAATATTCTTTGGAATTGCCTTACTTTGAGTTTGAAATGAAACTGACCGTTTCCAGTCCTGTGGCTACTGCTGAGTATTCCAAATTTGCTGTCATATTGAGTGCAGCACTTTCACAGCATCATCTATCAGGATTTGAAACAGCTCAATTGGAATTCCATCACCTCCACTAGCTTTGTTCGTAGTGATGCTCTCTAAGGCCCACTTGAGTTCACATTCCAAGATGTCTGGCTCCAGGTGAGTAATCACGGCATTGTGATTATCTTCCTCGTGAAGATCTTTTTTGTACAGTTCTTCTGTGTATTCTTGCCACCTCTTCTTAATATCTTCTGCTTCTTTTAGGTCCATACCATTTCTGTCCTTTATCGAGCCCATTTTGCATGAAATGTTCCCTTGGTATCTCTAATTTTCTTGAAGAGATCTCTTGTTTTTCCTATTCTATTGTTTTCCTCTATTTCTTTGCATTGATCGCTGAGGAAGGCTTTCTTATCTCTCCTTGCTATTCTTTGGAACTCTGCATTCATATGCTTATATCTTTCCTTTTCTCCTTTGCTTTTCGCTTCTCTTCTTTTCACAGCTATTTGTAAGGCCTCCTCAGACAGCCATTTTGCTTTTTTGCATTTCCTTTCCATGGGGATGATCTTGGTCCCTGTCTCAAGGTCCATGAATCAAGGCAAATTGGAAGTGGTCAAACAGGAGATGGCAAGAGTGAACTTCGACATTCTAGGAATCAGTGAACTAAAATGGACTGGAATTGGTGAATTTAACTCAGTTCAGTTCAGTCGCTCAGTCGTGTCTGACTCTCCGCGACCCCATGAATCACAGCACGCCAGGCCTCCCTGTCCATCACCAACTCCCGGAGTACACTCACACTCGTGTCCACAGAGTGGGTGATGCCATTCAGCCATCTCATTCTCTGTTGTCCCCTTCTCCTCCCACCCCCAACCTTTCCCAACATCAGAGTCTTTTCCAGTGAGTCAACTCGTCCCATGAGGTGGCCAAAGCATTGCAGTTTCAGCTTTAGCATCACTCCCTCCAATGAACATCAAGGATTGATCTCCTTTAGAATGGACTGGTTGGATCACCTTGCAGTCCAAGGGACTCTCAAGAGTCTTCTCCAACACCACAGTTCAAAAGCATCGATTCTTCGGCGATCAGCCTTCTTCACAGTCCAACTCTCACATCCATACATGACCACGGGAAAAACCATTACCTTGACTAGATGGACCTTTGTTGGCAAAGTAATGTCTCTGCTTTTTAATATACTATCAAGGTTGGTCATAATTTTCCTTCCAGGGAGCAAGCGTCTTTTAATTTCATGGCTGCAATCAGCATCCGCAGTGATTATGGAGCCCAAAAAAACAAAGTCTGACACTGTTTCCACTGTTTTTCCATCTATTTCCCATGAAGTGATGGGACCAGATGCCATGATCTTTGTTTTCTGAATGTTGAGCTTCAAGCCAACCTTTTCACTCTCCTCTTTCACTTTCATCAAGAGGCTTTTGAGTTCCTCTTCACTTTCTGCCATAAGGGTAGTGTCATCTGCATATCTGAGGTTATTGATGTTTCTCCCAGCAATCTTGATTCCAGCTTGTGTTTCTTCCAGCCCAGCGTTCCTCATGGTGTACTCTGCATAAAAGTTAAATAAGCAAGGTGACAATATACAACCTTGACGTACACCTTTTCCTATTTGGAACCAGTCTGTTGTTCCAAGTCCAGTTC
Organism: Moschus berezovskii; assembly: GCF_049115385.1. Taxonomy (NCBI): domain Eukaryota; kingdom Metazoa; phylum Chordata; class Mammalia; order Artiodactyla; family Moschidae; genus Moschus; species Moschus berezovskii. Next base: position 82,923,701 of record NC_142488.1, on the reverse strand, counting down.
TAACTGTTGCTTCCTGACCTGCATACAGGTTTCTCAAGAGGCAGGTCAGGTGGTCTGGGATTCCCATCTCTTTCAGAATGTTCCACAGTTTATTGTGATGCACAGAGTCAAAGGCTTTGGCATAGTCAATGAAGCAGAAATAGATGTTTTTCTGAAAATCTCTTGCTTTCTCCATGATCCAGTGGATGTTGGCAATTTGATCTCTGGTGCCTCTGCCTTTTCTAAAACCTGCTTGAACATCTGGGAGTTCACGGTTTACATACTGCTGAAGCCTGGTTTGGAGAATTTTGAGCATGACTTTACTAGCGTGTGAGATGAGTGCAATTGTCCGGTAGTTTGAGCATTCTTTGGCATTGCCTTTCTTTGGGATTGGAATGAAGACTGACCTCTTCCAGTCCTGTGGCCACTGCTGAGTTTTCCAAATCTGCTGGCATATTGAGTGCAGCACTTTCACAGCATCATCTTTCAAGACTTGAAATAGCTCAACTGGATTTACTCAGATGACCGTTATATTTACAACTGTGGGCAGGAATCCATTAGAAGAAAAGGAGTAGCCATCATGGTCAACAAAAGAGTCCAAATTGCAGTACTTGGATGCAATCTTAAAAACGACAGAATGATTTCTTTTCGTTTCCAAGGCAAACCATTCAATATTACAGTAATCCAAGTCTATGCCCCAACCAGTAACGCTGAAGAAGCCGAAGTTGAACAGTTCTATGAAGACCTACAAGACCTTTTAGAACTAACACCCAAAAAAGATATCCTTTTCATTATATGGGACTCGAATGCAAAAGTAGGAAGTCAAGAAACACCTGGAGTAACAGGTAAATTTGGCCTTGGAACATGAAATGAAGCCGGGCAAAGGCTAATAGAGTTTTGCCAAGAGAACGCACTGGTCATAGCAAACACCCTCTTTCAACAACACAAGAGAAGACTCTACACATGGACATCACCAGATGGTCAATACCGAAATCAGATTGATTATATTCTTTGCAGCCAAAGATGGAGAAGCTCTATACAGTTAGCAAAAACAAGACCAGGAGCTGACTGTGGTTCAGATCATGAGCTCCTTATTTCCAAATTCAGACTTAAATTGAAGAAAGTAGGGAAAACCATTAGACCATTCAGGTATGACCTAAATCAAATCCATTTTAGCTCACTGATTCCTAAAATGTTGATGTTCACTCTTGTCATCTCTTTTTTGACCACTTCCAATTTACCTTTATTCATGGACCTAAGATCCCAGGTTCCTATGCAGTATTTTTCTGACATTGTCAGTCTTTACTTTCACCACCAATCTCATCCACACTTGGAGGTTGTTTTTGCTTTGGCTCAGCCTCTTCACTTCTTCTGGAGGTATTTCTTTGCTTTTCTCCAGTAGCATATTGGACATATACTGACCTGGGCAGTTCATCTTTCAGTGTCATATCTTTTTACCTTTTCATATTGTTCATGGAGTTCTCAAGGCAAGAGTTCTGAAACGGTTTGCCATTCCTTTTTCCAGTGGACCACGTTTTGTCAGAACAATTCACTGTGACTGGTCCATCTTGGGTGGCCCTACACAGATTGGCTCATAGTTTCATTGTCAAGGCTGTGATCCATGTGATCAGTTTGGTTAGTTTTCTGTGACTGTGATTTTCATTCTGTCTGCCCTCTGATGGATAAGGATAAGAGGCTTGTGGGTGCTTCTTGATGAGAGAATCTGGCTGTGGGAAAATCTGGTCTTGCTCTGCTGGATGGGGTCTTTAATCCAATTTTCTGTTGATGGGTGGACTGAGGCCAAACTATGAAGGTGTAATTGTGGTAATGGTGAGCTCCTTCAAAATAACTTATGCCAGCATGCCATGGTTCCTAGGACTGTTGTATTCAGTGCCCCTGACCCTGGGGCAGGGCACTGTCAACACATGCCTCTGCCGGAGACTCCTCGACAATCACAGGCAAGTCAGTCTCAGAAGGATCTATCTATCTATCTGTATGCATGTACGTTTCTATCTATCTGTATGTATTTAAGTATGTATACACACACAATGGCAGGTGAACTTGCAGGTGAAGAATGCATATGAATTCCAATCTTCACCACCAAGATAATCACGATGGTGTGATCACTGACATAGAGTCAGACATCTTGGAATGTGAAGTCAAGTGGGCTTTAGAAAGCATCACTATGAACAAAGCTAGTGGAGGTGATGGAATTCCAGTTGAGCTATTTCAAATGCTAAAAGATGATGCTGTGAAAGTACTGCACTCAAGATGCCAGCAAATTTGGAAAACTCAGCAGTGGCCACAGGACTGGAAAAGGTCAGTCTTCATTCCAATCTCAAAGAAAGCCAATGCCAAAGAATGCTCAAATTACCACAAAGTTGCACTCATCTCACACTCTAGTAAGGTCATGCTCAAAATTCTCCAAGCCAGGCTTCAGCAATATGTGATCCGTGAACTCCCAGATGATCAAGCAGGTTTTAGAAAAGGCAGATGCATCAGAGATCAAACTGCCAACATCCACTGGATTATTGGAAAAGCAAGAGAGTTCCAGAAAAACATCTATTTCTGCGTCATTGACTATGCCAAAACCTTTGACTGTGTGGATCACAATAAACTGTGGAAAATTCTGAAAGAGATGGGAATCCCAGACCACCTGACCTGCCTCTTGAGAAACCTGTATGCAGGTCAGGAAGCAACAGTTAGAACTGGACATGGAACAACAGACTGGTTCCAAATAGGAAAAGGAGTACATCAAGGTTGTATATTGTCACCCTGCTTTTTAACTTCTATGCAGAGTACATCATGAGGAACGCTGAGCTGGAAGAATCATAAGCTGGAATCAAGATTGCTGGGAGAAATATCAATAACCTCAGATATGCAGATGACACCACCCTTATGGAGGAAGTGAAGAAGAACTAAAAAGCCTCTTGATAAAAGTGAAAGAGGAGAGTGAAAAGGTTGGCTTGAAGCTCAACATTCAGAAAACTAAGATCACGGAGTCTTGTCCCATCACTAATGGGAAATTGATGGGGAAAAATTGGAAACAGTGTCAGACTTTATTTTTGGGGCTCCAAGATCATTGAGGATGCTGAATGCAACCATGAGATTAAAAGACGCTTTACTCCTTGGAAGGAAAGTTATGACCAACTTAGATAGTATATTAAAATGCAGAGACATTACTTTGCCAACCAAGGTCTGTCTAGTCAAGGCTATGGTTTTTCCAGTGGTCACGTATGGATGTGAGAGTTGGACTGTGAAGAAAGCTGATCGCCGAAGAATTGATGCTTTTGAACTGTGGTGCTGGAGAAGACTCTTGAGAGTCCCTTGGACTGCAAGGATATCAAACCAGTCCATTCTGAGGGAGGTCAATCCTGGATGTTCATTGGAAGGACTGATGCTAAAGCTGAAACTCCAATACTTTGGCCAACACATGTGATGAGTTGACTCACTGGAGAAGACTCTGATGCTGGTAAGGATTGGGCGGGAGGAGAAGGGGACAACCGAGAATGAGATGGCTGGATGGCATCACCGACTCAATGGACATGAGTTTGAGTGAACTCAAGGAGTTGGTGATAGACAGGGAGGCCTGGCGTGCTGTGATTCATGGGTTCGCAAAGAGTCAGACATGACTGAGTGACTGAACTGAACTTAACTGAACTGGAAAAGAGTATATTATGCTACAGCAGAGACATGAGAGTTGAAATTTGTCTTTTATTACCTGAGTGTTTTCTTCCTTTGAACAGTTATCACCTTTCGGCAAGAATATTCAAACTGTTTTCTCTGAATTCAATCTCTCTTAATACAATTATTGTTCATGGTGCTATATTCTGCAAAATCATGGCCATGTTTTTTGTTGTTGTTGTTGTTATTATTCTTTGAAAACCTTCTTATATCCCTCACAATGTAATAGCAATTATCTTCAAGATTCAATATAGACCAGTCTTCCTACCCACTTCCTCCAGTGCAAAAGAGGAGAACTCCAATAACTATTTTATTTGTGTCAGATTTACTGAAGTATACTCTATGAAAAGTAAAACTTACCCTTTTTACTGCACAATTCCTTGCCTTTTCTCAAAAGTTATGTACTCATTACTATAGTCAAGTTAAAGAAGAGTTCCATCACACCAAAAACGTCTTTCATATCACTTTGTACTCATCTTCTTCTTCCACACTCAGCCCCTGAAAACCAACTGATCTGTTTTGTGTACCTATAGTTTTGCCTTTTTCAGAAAATCATAGAAATTTAAGAATCTTCAGATAGCTGCTTTTTGTATTCCATACAAAATTTTAGCTATAATCAGTGGGAGAGATAGGCTGATAAGTTTTCTCCATATTAGCTGGATTTTTTCTGTATTTATTGGAATCATAAATATTTTATTTACTCTGTTGATGTAGTAAAATGTTAATTGATTTTCAAATGTTGAAGCAAGCCTTGCATTCAGAGGTAAACCTCATTTAGTCATGTTATATTATATTTTACTAGATTCAGTTTGCCAGTTTCTGTTGAGAATTTTTATAACTATATTCCCAAGAAATATTGACCAGTATTTATTTTTATGTCTATTATAATTCTTTCTCTTATTTTGAAATCAGGATATTGCTGCCCTCAGAAATGAGTTGGTAAGTATCTTCATTTTTCTGTTTTCTGGAGCTGTTTGTGCAGAATAATATTTCTTTCATAAGTGTTTTATATTATTTACCAATGAAGCCATCTGGGCTTGGAGTTTTCTTTATGGGTAGGTTATTTAAAATTCAAATTCAACTTTTAGCTAAATGTAGAAATATTCATGCTATTTATTTCTTCTTGACTTATCATTGGGCATTTGTGTCTTCCAAAGAATATTTCCATTTATCTAAGTTATTGAATTTTTAGGCACAAAGTTGCTCATAATATTCTCTTACTGTTCTCTTAGAATTTCTAGAATCTGTAGTGATGCCTCCCGTTTTATTTTTTGATATTGGTAAATTGTTTCTTCTTTATTTATTGATAATTTTGGCCAGAAATTAACTTATTTTATTGGTGTTTTCAAATCAGCATCTTCTGAATTCACTGAGTTTTTTTGTTTTGTTTTGTTTTCAATTTCATTTATTTCTATTCTTTGTCATTCTTTCCATCTGTTTCCTTTGGATTTAATTTTCTATTCAACTTCTAGTTTCTTGAAGTGGAAGCTTAGGTTTTATTCTGAGATTTCTCATTTTCTATCATAAGCATTGATTAAAAAAAAAACACTCGGTTGAAGTCTAATTGATATACAAAACTTGCACATATTTAATGTGTAGAATTGGATGGCTTTTGACATCTTCAAACACCAATGATACCAGCCACCCATCACAATCCAAGTGATATGCTTATCCAACACCTCCCAAAACTTTTGTGTCCCTTTTTTGTTTGTTTTTTGTGTGTGTATGTGAAGGAACACATAACACAAAATCTCCCCTCTCAACAAAATTTGAAGTGTACAATACTATATTTTAACTGTAAGTACTATGTTGGATAGTAGATCTTTAGAACGTATTCATCTAGAATAACTGAAAATGTATACCCATTGAACAGTAACTCCCTGTTTCTCTGACCCTTCAGCTCCTAGCAACAACTTCTGAGTTTGACTGTTTTAAATATTTCATATAATAAGACTGTTTATTTGTCCTTTTATGATTGTCTTATTTCATGCAGCAGAGTGTATTCTAGGTTCATTCATATTGTCAGAAACCACAGGGTTTCTTTCTTTTTTAAGACCAAGTAATATTTCATTGTATGTATTATACATGACATATCTTTTTTACTAAAACTTTGTTTCTACTGTACTATATTGTGTATAAATATAAAACTGAAGAAATCATAATATGTAGACTGATGAATTATCACAAACGAAATAAACCTTGTGTAAAATTAAAACATTCATCTGCTGTTGTTCAGTCACTCAGTCATGTCTGACTCTTTGTGACCACATGGACTGCAGCACACCAGCTTTCCCTGTCCTTTGCAATCTCCCAGAGTTTGCTCAAACTACATATCCATTGAATCAGTGAAGCCATCAAATCATCTTGTCCTCCGTTTTCCGCTTCTCCTCCTGCTTTCAATCTTTCTCAGGATCAAGGTTATTTCCCATTAGTCAGCTCTTTGCATCAGATAGCCAAAGTATTGGAGCTTCAACTTCAGCATCAGTCCTCCCAATGAATATTCAGGGTTTATTTTCTTTAGGATTGACTGATTTGATCTCCTTGCAGTCCAAGGGACTCTCAAGAGACTTCTCCAACACCACAGTTCAAAAGCATCAGTTATTTGGCACTCATCCTTCTTTATGGTCCAACACTCACATCTGTACGTGACTACCAGAAAAACATAGCTTTGACTACATGGACATTTGTCAGCAAAGTAATGTCTCTACTTTTTAATATGCTGTCTAGTTTTGTCATAGCTTTTCTTCCATGGAGCAAGAATCTTCTAATTTCATGGCTACAGTCATGGTCTGCAGTAATTTTAGAGCCTGAGAAAATAAAGTCTGTTACTGTTTCCATTGTTTTCTCCATCTATTTGCCATAAAGTGATGAGACTGGATGCCATGATCTTAGTTTTTTGAATGTTGAGTTTTAAGCCTGCCTTTTCACTCTCCTCTTTCACCTTCCTCAAGAGGCTCTTTATTTCCTCTTGTTTTCATCCATGAGGATTCTGTCATCTGCATACCTGAGTTTTTTTATATTTCTCCTGGAAATCTTGATTCCAACTTGTGCTTCATCCAGCCTTACTAAGCAAAGCAGAAATGACAAAATGGCCATGGAAGAACATGAAATAATAGATCAAAATTCTTAGAGAATTGATCATGTTAGAGTAGATATATTAGGTAAGGATAGAAAAACTACCAGATAATTGTTTTACTTGGAGGGCCTGGAAAAAGCATCGTTTGTCAATGAAGAACCATAGCCTTGACTAGACGGACCTTTGTTGACAAAGTAATGTCTCTCTGCTTTTTAGTATGCTGTCTAGGTTGGTCATTACTTTCCTTCCAAGGTGTAAACATCTTTTAATTTTATCGCTGCAATCACCATCTGCAGTGATTTTGGAGTCCAAAAAAAAAATGAAGTCAGTCCCTGTTTCCACTGTTTCCCCATCTATTTGCAATGAAGCGATGGGACCAGATGCCATGATCTTAGTTTTCTGAATGTTGAGCTTTAAGCCAACTTTTTCACTCTCCTCTTTCACTTTCCTCAAGAGACTTTTTAGTTCCACCTCACTTTCTGCCATAAGTCAAATCTGCATATTTGAGGTTATTGATATTTCTCCAGGCAATCTTGATTCCAGCTTGAGCTTCATTCAGCACAGTATTTCACATGATGAACTCTGCATATAAGTTAAATAAGCATGGTGACAATATATAGCCTTGACATACTTCTTTCCCAATTTTGAACCAGTCTGTTGTTCTGTGTTCATTTCTAACTGTTGCTTCTTGACCTGCATGTAGGTTTCTCAGGACGCGGGTTACCTCGTTTTCCATCTCTTTGATAATTTTCCACAGTTTGTTGTGATTTCCAAAATCGCTGATTGTGGCTCCCAACTTCCTCTTCAAAGGTTAACATTTATCCTGACTTGTAACACTCCAGATTAATTTTGTGTGTGTGTATGTTTTGTAAAACAATGATTTTTTAGAGCAGTTTTAGGTTCACAAAAAAATTGAGAGCAAGGTGAAGAGGTTTTCCATACATTTAACTTTATTTTCAGATAATTTTTTTTTTGGTGTATAGAAGTACAAGTGAATTTTGAACATTGCTTTTACAACCTGCAAATATACTGATGTCATTTATGAGTTGAGACCGTTTGTTCTGTGGATTTTGTAGGAATTTCTACATATAGGATCATATCATCTGAAAATAGGAATGATTTCACTACTTTATTGTGTCTTTAGATTTAATTTTCCCTGATTGCTCTCGTTAGGACTCTAACACTATGCTAGATAAAAGTGCTAAGAATGGGCATACTTGTCTTTTGTTTGATGTTTAGTCAGTTCAGTTCAGTTCAGTCGCTCAGTCATGTCTGACTCTCCGCGACCCCATGAATCACAGCACGCCAGGCCTCCCTGTCCATCACCAACTCCCGGAGTACACTCAAACTCATGTCCACAGAGTCGGTGATGCCATCCAGCCATCTCATTCTCCGTCGTCCCCTTCTCCTCCCGCCCCCAACCTTTCCCAGCATCAGGGTCTTTTCCAGTGATTCAACTGATGTTAGAGAAAATTTTATTCAATTTTTCACCTTTGAAGTGAAATCGCTCAGTCGTGTCTGACTCTTTGTGACCCCATGGAGTGGTGCCTACCAGGCTACTAAGTCCATGGAATTTTCCAGACAAGAGTCCTGGAGTGGGTTTGTCATTTCCTTCTCCAGGGGATCTTCCCTACCCAGGGATCGAACCCAGGTCTCCTGCATTGTAGTCAGATGCTTTACCGTCTGAGCTACCAGGGAAGCTTTGAGTACAATGTTAATTGTGGGATTGTTATATATGTTATTTTATTTAAGTGAATTCTTTCTATACCTATTTTTCAGAGTATTTTTATTATGAAATCTTTTCAGTATTTTCAAATGCTTTTTCTGCATCCACTGAGATAATTGTGTGTTTTTATCCTTCATTCTATTATTGCTCTGTATCACATTTGCTGATTTGCACATGTTGAATGGTCCTCCCATCTCAGGACTATATTCCACTTGATCATACTGCATGGATATTTTAATCCTATTGTGTTTGATTTGATAGTATTTTATTGAGGATTTTGCATCTATGTTTATCATGGGTATTAACCTATAATTTCCCTTTTCTTGTAGTGCCGTAGTCTGGTGTCAGTGTCAGAATAATTCTGGCCTTGTTAATTGAGTTTGAAAGTGTTCAGTTCAGTTCAGTTTAGTCGCTCAGTCATGTCCGACTCTCTGCAACCCCATGAATCACAGCATGCCAGGCCTCCCTGTCCATCACCAACTCCCGGAGTTCACCCAAACTCATGTCCATAGTTTTTTGGAAGAGTTTGAGAAAATTGATATTCATATTTTAAATGTATAGTAGAACTCACTAATGAAGTCATCTGGTTCTGGGATTTTCTTTTGGTGGAAGTCAGATGACTTCAGTCTCCTTATTCATTGTTGATATGTTCACATTTTCTATTTTGCCATGATTTATTGTTGTTAGGTTGTATATATCTAGAAACTTATCCATTTCTTTCTGCTTATCCAATTTATGTTGTGTAATTTCTGTTGCTAGTCTCTTTTATCATTTTTAATTTATTTGTCTTCTTTCCCATTTGCTAGTTTAGATAAAGATCTATAAAAGTGTTTTTAATCTTGTCAAAAACTACCTCTTGGTTTCATTGACCTTTTATATTGATTTTCTATTCTCTATTTCATTTATTTCTTCTCTAATCATTATTCTCTGCCTTCTGCTATCTTTGGTCAGTTTCTTCTTTTCTTCTTTCTTGAGGTGTATAGTTAGATTGTTTATTTGAAAATTTTCTTTTTTAATGTGAACATTTATTAATATAAATTTCTTTCTGAAGATTTTGTTTTTGCTTTATTCATTCTATAATTTTTGGTTTGTTGTGTTTTCATTATCATTAATCATTTTTTTTTTAATCTTAAGAAATTTTCTGATTCCCTTCCGATTTCTTCTTTGACCCATTGGTTGTTAATGAGTATGTTGTTTAATTTCTACATATTTAAAAATCTTCCAATGTTTCTTCCATTATTGAATTCTAATTTCATAATCTTGTGTTTGAAAATGATACTTGGAATGATTGTAATCTTTTAATATTTGTTAAGACTTGTTTTGTGGCCTAAAATTGTATTTATCCTGGACAATCTTCCACATGAAGTTGAGAAAACTGTGGTTTCTGCTGCTTGAGTGGAATGTTCTATATATGTGTATTATGCTGCTATGAACACTGAAGTGCCTATTATCTTTTCAGTCTGTGGTTTTCTCAAGATATATGCCCAGGAATGGGATTTCTAAATCATGTACAAAGTCTATTTTTTAAAGGAACTTCCATAATGTTTTCCATAGCGACTGTACCAAATTACATTCCCACCGAAAGTATGTGAAGGTTACCTTTTTCCTCTCCCTCTCCAGCATTTATTATTTATAAACATTTTAATGATGGCCATTCTGAGCAGTGTGAGGTTGTTGCAGTGAAAAAGAAAAAAAAAAAAAGAAGAGGAATGAGCTTTTCTTTTCCTTTCCTTTTCCTGAGAACAAAGAAGATAAAAAGAAGAGTGAGCAGGCCTGAACATTCCTAGACTTTTTACTTTAACTGCTCCTAACTCTGCATGTCTTTAACCAAACTTGCTTTTCTGCCCCCAACTCTGCAGGAGCTATACTTTCATTTATTTTCCACTGACTCTATGCTAAATACACCCTGTATCTAGTATTTACCCATACAGCACCATTCCCCTTGTAGTTACGTATCAGAAAGAAGGCCACAAATCCACGGAATTGCCGGACTCAATTATTAGATTCTGATACCAACTTATGACTGTCTTTGTACCAATGCCAAAGGAAGAAATTAAGATCCTAACACCTTTGTTCCTCAGCACCGATTCCTGACTGCTTTGTTGTTCAGTAGCCCAGGCCTGTCTGATTCTTTGTAACTCCATTGACTGCAGCATGCCAGGTTTCCCTGTCCTTCAGCATCTCCCTGAGTTTGCTCAAACTAATGTCCATTGAGTTGGAGATGCTGTACAACCGTCTCATTCTCTGTCATCCCCTTCTCTTCCTGTCTTCAGTCTTTCCCAGCATCAGGGTCTTTTCTAATGAGTCAGCTCTTTGCAACTGGTGGCCAAAGTATTAGAGCTTCAACTTCTGCATCAGTATTTCAAATGAATATTCAGGACTGATTTCTTTTAGAACTGATTGGTTTGATTTCCTTGCAGTCCAAGGGACTCTCAGGCATTTTCTTCAACACCAAAGTTCAAAAGCATTAATTCTTCAGCACTCAACCTTCTTTATGGTCCAACTCTTACACATGACTACTGGAAAAACCATAGCCTTGACTAGATGGACTTTTGGCAGCAAAACAATGTCTTTGCTTTTTAATGTGCTGTTCAGATTGGTCACAGCTTTTCTTCCAAGGAGCAAGTGTCTTTTAATTTCATGGCTGCAGTTATCATCTGCAGTGATTTTGGAGCCCATGAAAATAATCTAAAACTGTTTCCATTGTTTCCCCATCAATGTGCTATGAAATGATGGGACTGGATTCCATGATCTTAATTTTTTGAATGTTCCATTTTAAGCCAGCTTTTTCACTCTCCTCATTCACCTTCATCAAGAGGCTGTTTAATTCCTCTTAGTTTTCTGCCATTAGGGTGGTATCATCTGCACATCTGAGGTTATTGGTATTTCTCCTGGCAATCTTGATTCCAGCATGTGATTCACCCAGCCTGACATTTCAAATAATGTACTCTGCATACAACTTAAATAAGCATGGTGACAAACAGCCTTGTTGTACTCCTTTCCCAATTTTGAATCAGTCTGTTGTTCCATGTCCGGTTCTAACTATTGCTTTTTGACCCGCATACATATTTGCAGGAGACAGGTAAGGTGGTCTACTGCTAGCCCTCATCTTATATAAGTCCCTAGACACCTCATGGGGCAGACACAGTTCTTGGGGCATGAGCCTACTATGTTCCCTTCTCCACTGGCTAAGAATTAAAACTACCTTTCTCTTTCCTCCAAACTCTGTCTCTGTATTTTTTATTCAGCTTTGGTGGGCAAAAGCCAAAATTTTGGCCAACAAAAATTTGGCAGGCTTGTTTGAGATCTGATCATGGACAGGCAGCCCCACAGGGACCCTTGGCTCAATTGAAAGCTCATGAATTTTCCCCATGCCAACCTCCTTTGGGAGCGCAGAGGGTTAAGGAATTTCTCTCAGGTATGCCTACCATAGAGCTGTGCCCTTATCAAACTGACCTGTTGACTCAACTGTGGAACTGCGAGCTGAGGCATAGGGGGTTTCTCCTTATGGAAAGGGTCCCTGTTTGTAAGGCCCCGCTTTGAATAAGCATTACAGTCTTAGTGGGATTTGGGCGGTCTTGACATTTGATTTTTGGATTTCTGGGCATCTCTTTGCCATTTGCTTTGTTTTTGGTGACTTCCTGCTAGCCTGGTTGGTTTGATTACTTTAGCTTGTGCATTCAGATATCTGATAGGAAATGCTCCAGCTAGAATGGGAAGCACTTCCTCTGAAGTTCCATCTCAGAGTCCCCTAGGGAAAATCCTAAGTGACTGATCTATCTATAGTTAAGTGTTTACTTAACTGGATATTAAAGGTGATCACAAACACATATATCCCCCAACCCCCAGGAAGCTCTTAATTTTATTGCCTACATAGTTAAGGTGATTTAAAAAAAATGCTGGCTTGGTAACTTTCAACAAAGACCTCCTAAGGGAAAATTTACATTTCTACTTGTTTTTGAGACGTAAATGTTCTATCTGATCTTTGTAAGTTGCTCTATTGTGTGTTTGTTCCTGTTATGCCTAAAATAGGGCTTTTTATACTCTATTGGTGGCCAAACTATGGATTTTTTTAAAATTAGAGAAACTAGGAAATTACTATGAGGAACGCTGGGCTGGAAGAAGCACAAGCTGGAATCAAGATTGCTGGGAGAAATATCAATAACCTCAGATATGCAGATGACACTACCCTTATGGCAGAAAGTGAAGAGGAACTCAAAAGCCTCTTGATGAAAGTGAAAGAGGAGAGTGAAAAGGTTGGCTTGAAGCTCAACATTCAGAAAACAAAGATCATGGCATCTGGTCCCATCACTTCATGGGAAATAGATGGAAAAACAGTGGAAACAGTGTCAGACTTTGTTTTTTTGGGCTCCAAAATCACTGCAGATGCTGATTGCAGCCATGAAATTAAAAGACGCTTGCTCTTTGGAAGGAAAGTTATGACCAACCTTGATAGTATATTAAAAAGCAGAGACATTACTTTGCCGACCAAGGTCCGTCTAGTCAAGGCAATGGTTTTTCCCGTGGTCATGTATGGATGTGAGAGTTGGACTGTGAAGAAAGCTGATCGCCAAAGAATCGATGCTTTTGAACTGTGGTGTTGGAGAAGACTCTTGAGAGTCCCTTATACTGCAAGGAGATCCAACCAGTCCATTCTAAAGGAGATCAATCCTGGATGTTCATTGGAGGGACTGATGCTAAAGCTGAAACTCCAATACTTTGGCCACCTCATGAGACGAGTTGACTCACTGGAAAAGACTCTGATGCTGGGAAAGGTTGGGGGCGGGAGGAGAAGGGGACGACGGAGAATGAGATGGCTGGATGGCATCACTGACTCTGTGGACATGAGTTTGAGTGTACTCCGGGAGTTGGTGATGGACAGGGAGGCCTGGCGTGCTGTGATTCATGGGGTCGCGGAGAGTCGGACACGACTGAGCGACTGAACTGAACTGAACTGAACTGAGGAAATTACTAAATGTAAGGCCGGACCCCGGTGGCCATCTTGGCTTCTCCTTCTCCTCTTCCCTTTCCCACCAGTGGGTAAAAGCCCCGCCAGACTCTGACTATTGTGCTTTATTCTCTCATTCCCTCCCCCACTACTGGAGTGTCCTTGATGTATTGGTTCCTGGTAAAAATCAACCCTATCCTAATCTCCCCCTCTTAACCTCCTGTCCAGAAACAGCATTCAGCCCAGAAACAGCAAGAACTATTCCACTGCGTCAGCACAACCTTGAGCAGATTGGGCAACCGACACAGTCTTGCCCCCCGGCTAACTGACCTATGAGAGGCCACCACTCCAAATCTTGCCTAAAGCTATATAAGTTGCCTCTTGCCTTTGTTCGGCACGGACTTCCTCGACCTCATGTGGGTCCGGGAACCCCACCCGAGAGCGTTTCCCATTAAAAGCCTGCTATACCATCTTCCTGGTACCTGAGTCATTTATTTTTTCCTAACATCGTGGGGTCATTTCGACCTTACACTAAATCCAGCACACAGACCAAAAAGCAGCTGACAACTTCAGGGCTTTCCTAGGAATGGTGGGATTTTGTCACAGACGGATACCAAACTTTGGGCTAATTGCAAAATGCTTCAAAAGGTCCAGATTCTGAGGCTTTGTTTTTGACAGGCAACTGTCGAAAGTCTTAGGAGACTCTGAAACTTAAACTCTTGACTTCACTGGCCCAATAATCAGAAAGGGTTAATTTAAAAATTACACTGGAACTTCTGTGACTTTAACCCTTTTTTGTTGTTGTTATTATAAACATTCATAATGGCCTGCTTTAGGGAGATAACCTGAGCAGTCCACCTTCAGGGATTTTAAGGAAATGAAACTAATGCATCCCCTGTCTGAGGCTTGCCATTCTAGGGCACATTTGGAAGTATTTAATAGTCTTTTTACTTTGTTTCCTCACCACCCCCCATCTCTGACTCTTAAAAGAACCTGGCAACCAGGCCCTGACAATATGTGTATTTTGAGGATCCAGCTCACTCAGCTACCTCTCTGATTAAAGTCTCTTCCTGTCCTCAAACCTGTCTCTTGGATTCATTGGCCTGTCATGGGGCAAGCAGAGGGAGTTTGGACTTGGTATCAGCCCTAGGCCTGTATGATCTCCAGAAAGAATTCAAACTATATATGTGCATGAGAGAGTGGGGCTGGCCCTGGGCATGGGAGACATTCCCAGACCAGTATATTATCTTTCAAAAAAGCTGGACACCAGAGCTGCTGGCTGTCCTCTCCCCCCTTCCTTGAGAGTAGTAACCAGCACCTGTGAACTGCTAAAAGAAACAGAAAAGTTAACTTAGTGTCAACCAACCTCAGGGTAGGTCCCACATGAAGTTCTACTCTTAGTCCTTCTGGCAAAAAAGTGTGGATACTGGTTGACATTAGAGAGGATGGATGTAAGGTATAGTTGAGGCCAAGGCAGAAAAAGAGAGAAGACCTCAGGAAAGGAGGTGCAACAGTCGGCCTGAGGACAAGGCTGAGGCCAAGAGGGATCAGGGAGGCTCCATATTTATAGGGAGGTTTGTGGAAGCGATAAGGAAAACTTTAATCAGGCGGTATGTTTGGGTATTCATTATTTGAGATGGAATTTGGAGTTGGGAGGGGATGATAAGTCTTTTGGGAAGGTGTAGAGAGTGGAACTGGACAGAACATGAATTGTCCAGTTAGAACTGGACATGGAACAACAGACTGATTCCAAATAGGAAAAGGAGTAAGTCAAGGTTGTATATTGTCACCTTGCTTATTTAACTTATAAGCAGAGTACATCATGAGGAACGGTGGGCTGGAAGAAGCACAAGCTGGAATCAAGATTGCCAGGAGAAATATCAATAACCTCAGATATGCAGATGACACCACCCTTATGGCAGAAAGTGAAGAAGAACTAAAAAGCCTCTTGATGAAAGTGAAAGAGGAGAGTGAAAATGTTGGCTTGAAGCTCAACATTCAGAAAACTATGATCATGGCATCTGGTCCCATCACTTCATGGGAAATAGATGGGGAAACAGGGTCAGACTTCATATTTTTGGGCTCCAAACTCACTGCGGATGCTGATTGAAGCCATGAAATTAAAAGACGCTTACTCCTTGGAAGGAAAATTATGACCAACCTTGATAGTATATTAAAAAGCAGAGACATTACTTTGCTAATCAAGGTCCATCTAGTCAAGGCTATGGTTTTTCCCGTGGTCATGTATGGATGAGAGATTTGAACTGTAAAGAAAGCTGATCGCCGAAGAATTGATGCTTTTGAACTGTGGTGTTGCAGAAGACTCTTGAGAGTCCCTGGGACTGCACGGAGATCCAACCAGTCCATTCTAAAGGAGATCAGTCCTGGGTGTTCATTGGAAGGACTTATGCTAAAGCTGAAACTCCAATACTTTGGCCACCTCATGTGACGAGTTGACTCACTGGAAAAGACTCTGATGCTGGGAAATGTTGGGGGCGGGAGGAGAACGGGACAACCGAGAATGAGATGGCTGGATGGCATCACCGACTCTGTGGACATGAGTTTGAGTGAACTCCGGGAGTTGGTGATGGACAGGGAGGCCTGGCGTGCTGTGATTCATGGGGTCTCAAAGAGTCAGAAATGACTGAGCGACTGAACTGAACTGAACTGAACTGAGACATTAGTACCTGATCAGTTATAGACATTACAAATAACTTCGGTAAATAAATTGACTGGAATCATTCACTACATAGAAACCCTTAATCTTGATATTGTCAACTCATCGAATTTTGCCTTACAATTTTCTTGGTGCAAGGAGGGGTGAGGCTTATGATGTTTTTCTTTATACTTAGGCTACAAAACTTATAGGACTTTTTTTGTTTGTTTTTCACATTTATGCATTGTTTAAAATCTTGTCCCCAACGCTTAATTCAGCATACATTAAAACATGTAAATTAATCTTATTTTGAGATTTAGAGGAAAGGAAGTACTTTAGCAATGTTATATAGTATACCAAAAAGAACATAAGACTAGGAGTCGGAAAGAAAATATTCTTCTCCAAACTTTACTACTTACTAATTGTGACCTTAAATAACGGATAACCTCATTGAACCTGATATTGTTTGACTGGTGAAATGAAGCTAATATCACCAAATATGCCTTCAGTTCAGTTCAGTCGCTCAGTCATATCTGACTCTTTGCGACCCCATGAATCACAGCACGCCAGGCCTCCCTGTCCATCACCAACCCCCTGAGTACACTCAAACTCATGTCCACAGAGTCGGTGATGCCATCCAGCCATCTCATTCTCTGTCGTCCCCTTCTCCTCCCGCCCCTAATCCTTTCCAGCATCAGAGTGGTCGCATGAGGTGGCCATGTCAATAGAGGAAGGGAAATAGGCATCTTTCTCTTCTGGCTGAGGACAAAACTTCAGTTTTGCTGTTTGACAATCACCAGCTGTTCATCCCAGGGGCCTATCTATCTCCTGTTTCAAAATTTCTTGAGAAATGTGAACCCCAAGAAATCTTTATTGGGGTGGTAAAGGATGGATTGTCAGTCTTTAACTTCCTGAGTGCTGAGACAGGACTCATAGACCCTACCTAGTTAGAGTCACAGAGCTCTCACCCTGTTTTATTAGGGGCCTCAGGATGACTTTTGTGGTTATTCCCACAGGATCTGTTCAGAGGAGTGACTATAATCTCTTTGGGGATGTGGGTTTTCTCTCTGCGTCATCATTATCATGATGTACATCTATTCTCATCTGGAGGAGGCAAAATTTAACAGGCAATTAAACACACACACACACAGAAACCATAGATCAGTGTAAGAGTTATTGAAACTAGGGGTCAAAGAAGGAAAAAGAACCAAGTTCTGTTTGATGACACTTTTGATTGTAGTACAGATAGAGTCAGTGCTTGGGTCTTCCTGTCCAAAGGAATGGAGCCATTTGGACTCAGAAGTAGTTGGAGGAATGACAACTTGAAAATTATTGGACAAAATAGAAAAATAAATTAAGCCTGAATCTTAATTTAAAATTAACCCTTCAAGGATACTTGAAACCAGGTAGCCAGTTATCTAGGTTTACCTCAGTTCAGTTCAGTTGCTCAGTCGTGACCAACTCTTTGTGACCCCATGAGCACGGCTGGCCTCCCTGTCCATCACCAACTCCCAGAGTACACTCAAACTCATGTCCGTCGAGTCGGTGATGCCATCCAGCCATCTCATTCTCTGTCGTTCCCTTCTCCTCCCGTCCCCAATCCTTCCCAGCATCAGAGTCTTTTCCCATGAGTCAACACTTCCCATGAGGTGGCCAAAGTATTGCAGTTTCAGCTTTAGCATCAGTCCTTCCAATGAACACCCAGGATCTATCTCCTTTAGAATGGATTGGTTGGATCTCCTTGCAGTCAGTCCAAGGGACTCTCAAGAGTCTTCTCCAACACCACAGTTCAAAAGCCTCAATTCTTTGGCGATCAGCTTTCTTCACAGTCCAACTCTCACATCCATACATGACCATGGGAAAAACCATAGCCTTGACTAGACGGACCTTGGTTGGCAAAGTAATGTCTCTGCTTTTTAATATACTATCTAGGTTGGTCATAATTTTCCTTCCAAGGAGTAAGCGTCTTTTAATTTCATGGCTGCAATCAGCATCCGCAGTGAGTTTGGAGCCCCCCAAAATAAAGTCTGACACTGTTTCCACTGTTTTCCCATCTATTTTCCATGAAGTGATGGGACCAGCTGCCATGATCTTTGTTTTCTGAATGGTGAGCTTCAAGCCAACCTTTTCACTCTCCTCTTTACATTATTATAAAAATTAAATGAGAACTTACTTTGAAAGTACTTTGCAAAGCATGTATTGCAATACAAATATAAAATCATGATTCAGTCAGTTTGTATCTTTAGTTTCATTATATTAGTGAGATTTCCTAAACCAGTGTCCAAAGGACAGTTTCAAGGATATTAATTAATGTTCTCAAAAAAAGACTTCTATATACAGGTCGGTCAGAGATTATAAATTAAAAATTAAGTCATTTATTGTGGTACTTCTTTGAACCATCAATACTCTTAATATACAATGAACTTTGCCAATAGTCATGAAATAACGTGGCTTTTCCATAGCTATTTTCCTCCTCAAACTTTTTTTTTTTTGTGTGTGTGTGTGGAGTATTTATGAAATAGCCCTCAAAAAATATCTTTAAAAAATACACGTTTGGGCAGGGGAAGATTTATGGGAAAAAACACTGGGCAATTTATATTCTAATTTTGCTACTTAGGTGCGACTTTGGGAAAAGTGCTTAACCTCTTTGAGAGTCACTTTCTTAACCCTGGAAAACGGGGATAAAGAGTTTCATTGACGTTTTCTGTAAGGTACTATATAAAAAGTGGTACTGCATCCATGATCCTTGGCCCATGATGCTGCATAAAACTACTGAACAAAGTTTTTATTATTGCGATATGTGATAATGATATAAGCTTATCTGTCATTATTTTCAATTACTATTAACATCTATATCTTCCTTTCTGTTTTTTTTTATTTCCTTTCTGTTTCTTGTTTATTTATCACTTTTTATATATGATTTCCTAGTACGTAGTAGGATGTCAATAAGTGATAGTGGTGGTGGTTTATGTGTGCTTTTTAATATTGTTACTATTATTACTAATATTAACAATGTAGACATTGATCTCTGATGGTTAGTTTGTATTCATCACATCTCAGCTTTCTTTTCTCATACCTAAGAAAATGAAGTAGAGGTTGGTACTGCTTCTTTGTACCAGGACATCTTTGGTATACTTGCTAATTGTATAATTGAAATGACACATGTACTAGCTGTCATATTCCCTGCATCATTATTTCAGCTACCACTGAAATGAAAATGCATGGTGATGTTCTTTCTCAAAAACTTTTATGTGGCTGTGATGTAGCTATGTACATAAGTTGGGAAATTCCTTCATACATGGATCTGCATAAAACTCCTGAATGGAGATTTTATTTTGATATGTGATAACGATACAGGTGTATATGCCATTCTTTTCAATTATTATTAGCATTTATATCTTCCCTTCTATGTGTTCTCATTTATTTATGTATCACTTTCTATATATGATTTATTTCATTGCCTCATTTAGATTCTGAGTTCACTCCCCACCTCCAAAACCATGTATTTCAGTGAATATTGTTCAATGAGAAGTTGAATCATCAATCTTTTTGAGTATTGTTCTGGAAATTTTCTAAATCTATGAAGCTACTATCATCAGAGACGAAACTTACAATTATACAGAATCAATTCTGAAGAGTCAAATAATTTTCAATTTGCCAAACAGTGAAAACTACACCCTTCCATAGTAGTCTTATTGTAATATCTTAAGCCCGATAGATTTAGAAGTGAACCAGAATTCCTTTGAACCTGACCTTTGAAAGATTTCTGTGGGGAGAGGGAACCTCAATAGCCATGTCCTGTCACCTTTCAAATGCTCAGATTGCCAATAGCTTTTTTAGTTTGTCTGTGACAATAAGACAAGTGGTTAACAGTCTTTGTCATTTCAATTTTTCACACGTTTTCTTTTTGTAACAGTCCTTGCCATTGAAAATTTTCACACATTTCCTCTCTCTCTCTCTTTTGTTATCACTCTTACTCTCTCTTTCTCCTTGTGTACGTGGTCTCTACATGAGTGAAAACTACTTTCAGCAGCCAGCTGTCACAAGCCACTCAGATGTTAGAAAAGCACAGCTTCAGAACTGTCAAACAAAATAAAAACGAAGCAAATCACAAAGGAACCAGGTGGCTATGATTAGGCTTGGGGCTCCCACTCTAGCTATACCAAGTTGCTATGGTTTATGAAAACCTGAGGTTGGAAGACATTTTGCCTCCAATTTTGCAGCCATTTTCTTAGGAACACCGTCTATCAAAAGAATGTTTCCTGACGCTTACTGAGTAAGGGTTATTATCAATGAACAGTTAAGGCCAACTCAGTCTGCCTCTTCTTTTGAGACTTGTGCAAAGACACATTTACTACCGTGATAGAAGATAATTTGTAGCAGATGCTATGAATATACCTGTTCTGACAAAATCCAAAACAACATTCTCTCAGCTCTAGAGAGGTAGTAGGAAGAGTAAATCTCATAATTTTGCCCCAAAGAGTGTTTCTTCAACGAGGGTCAAGAGTAATAGATGAAAAGAAAACAATTTACTGATCTTTGTATTTTATGTCACTAAAGCTACAATGGACAGTGACGTAAAATGATTTATCATTAGGCAGAAAACATGTCCAGAATCAAGTTCATTCTTTTGAGGGAGTAGAACCCTCTAAGGCTAGCTAGTCTATTGAGCCTGATTTGCTCCATTTTATATTTTGGTAGAGTCAGGTGATCGAAAAACAATTTTTGAATATAACTTTGAAACATGCTGAGTCAGCTTCCTCCAAGGTCTGAGTTACTCCTAGGTGGGTGGTAAGTTAAGTATTTACTTTTTCAGACCTCCAAGCTCTGCTGACATGGGTTTAATAAGTTCTAACCTGAGAGTCTGAAAATGAGAATGCCTGATATACTTCCCTACAGTGTCTTTCAGGCCCCAGGAGAATGTACATTTTTATTTCTCTCTGTACGAGTTGGTAAATTAAAACAAAGAAGTCCTTTGAAATTATTGCAGTCCCAAACATCAGCCCCTGAGATGTGCAGACTTTATATTCACATTCATACAAACTACAGCACAGCCAACGCTTTCCCTTATTACTTGTAACCCCTAACTGACTTTTCCTGCTGTGGGCTCAGCATCCTAATCCATATAGTGTGACCCCTTTGTTTTTGTAGCTCCTGTTGTTCAATAAGGGAAGGGAAGTAGCCAGCACTTCACTGGAGGAGTTTCTGTTGCAGTCAAGAACAGCAAGACCATTTTAATAGATGACTTAAGTGGAAGGTAGAAAAAAATTAGTGATCATTTTCACAGCACTATAAATTTTCAAGCTACTTAGCAGAAATTAAAAGAAAAGTAGAATGATTAAGGGGAGTATAGGTTTGAAAAGAAAATTTGAAGTAGTTAAGTATTTAAACTAAATTTAGTTCTGTACATTTCCTCTAGCCACTTCCACAAAAGCTCTGCAAATTATGTTCATTGTGTTTAGTTTTTGTTTGATAGATATTTACTTGTGCCTATAGTAACTTTTCCAGATGTTCAAGCAGGTTTTAGAAAAGGCAGAGGCACCAGAGATCAAATTGCCAACATCCGCTGGATCATGGAGAAAGCAAGAGAGTTCCAGAAAAACATCTATTTCTGCTTCATTGACTATGCCAAAGCCTTTGACTGTGTGTGTCACAAGAAACTGTGGAACATTCTGAAAGAGATGGGAATCCCAGACCACCTGACCTGCCTCTTGAGAAACCTGTATGCAGGTCAGGAAGCAGCAGTTAGAACTGTACATGGAACGACAGACTGGTTCCAAATAGGAAAAGGTGTACGTCAAGGTTGTATATTGTCACCTTGCTTATTTAACTTATATGCAGAGTACATCATGAGGAACGCTGGGCTGGAAGAAGCACAAGCTGGAATCAAGATTGCTGGGAGAAATATCAATAACCTCACATATGCAGATGACACCACCCTTATGGCAGAAAGTGAAGAGGAACTCAAAAGCCTCTTGAAGAAAGTGAAAGAAGAGAGTGAAAAGGTTGGCTTGAAGCTCAACATTCAGAAAACAAAGATCATGGCATCTGGTCCCATCACGTCATGGGAAATAGATGGAAAAACAGTGGAAACAGTGTCAGACTTTCTTTTATTGGGCTCCCAAATCACTGCAGATTGTGATTGCAGCCATGAAATTAAAAGACGCTTGCTCCTTGGAAGGAAAGTTATGACCAACCTTGATAGTATATTAAAAAGCAGAGACATCACTTTGCCAAGGTCCGTCTAGTCAAGGCTATGGTTTTACCAGTAGTCATGTATGGATGTGAGAGTTGGACTGTGAAGAAGGCTGATTGCGGAAGAATCGATGCTTTTGAACTGTGGTGTTGGAGAAGACTCTTGAGAGTCCCTTATACTGCAAGGAGATCCAAACAGTCCATTCTAAAGGAGATCAATCCTGGGTGTTCATTGGAGCGACTGATGCTAAAGCTGAAACTGCAATACTTTGGCCACCTCATGGGACGAGTTGACTCACTGGAAAAGACTCTGATGCTGGGAAAGGTTGGGGGCGGGAGGAGAAGGGGACGACGGAGAATGAGATGGCTGGATGGCCTCACCGACTCTGTGGACATGAGTTTGAGTGTACTCCGGGAGTTGGTGATGGACAGAGAGGCCTGGCGTGCTGTGATTCATGGGATCGCGGAGAGTCAGACACGACTGAGCAACTGAACTGAACTGAACTGAACTGAACCAGCAATCTTGATTCCAGCTTGTGCTTCTTCTAGCCCAGCGTTCCTCATGATGTTCTCTGCATATAAGTTAAATAAGCAAGGTTACAATGTACAGCCTTGACGCACTCCTTTTCCTATTTGGAACCCATGACTCCCTGAGTAATACAGAAAATTTCCACTGCCTATATGTTTTACAAATAGTAATGTAATTTTCAATGTTACTCTCTCCATAAAATCCACCCTCTCCTTCCTCCTCCTTCGCATGTTCATAAGTCTGTTCTCTATATTTATGTCTCCATTGCTGCCCTGCAAATAATTTCATAAGTGCCATCTTTCTAGATTCCACATATATGTATTAGTATACAATATTTGTTTTTCTCTCTCTGACTTACTTCACTGTGTATAATAGATTCTAGGTTAATCCACCGCATTAGAATTGATTCAAATGTGTTCCTTTTTATGGTTATGTAATATTCCATATGCATGAGTAATATTTCTACAATGAGTTTACTAACATTCTTTTGTTCTCTAAAACATTATATATAAAGTTCTTGTTAATTTCACCTTTGCCTTTCTGTAAAATAAAAGATATATGCACAACTCATGCAAACTTACAGTTATATAAAACACGTTTATAGTATATGAAGTGATGAAAGTAATATAATACTGGCCTCAGTGGCTGGAGATCTGAGTTCTAATCTCAATTTGGTAAATAATTAAGATGTACAAAATTGATTCACATAATGACTTTAGGTAAAATGATGAGGTATTAACTGTGTCAAAACTTGATACATTTATATATTGAAGGATAATTACCACAATAGCATTAGCTAACACTTCTAATCCATCACATAATTAACATTCATTTTTTGTGGTGGTGAGAACATTTAAGATCAATTCTTAGAAACCTTAGTGTACAGTATTATCAACTATAACCACCACACTATATATAAGCTCTCCAGAACTTATTAATATTATAACTAAAACTTTGTATATTTTAACTAATATCTCATTTCCTTCAGTCCCAGCTCTGATAAGCACTGCTCTACTCTGTTTCTCTGTAGTTGACTTTTTTAGATTCCTACATATAAGTGACATCATACAAAGTACATACGTAATAAATGATCATTGTGGAAAATATGAAACATCAATATTGCCTTATTGGACATTGAAATATTTCTTTCTAATATTTTACTACTATAAATAATGGAATATATCCTGGTAAATAAATCTGTACTGTAATCATTCATTCTTCATGATAAATTCTTTTAAACCATCAGGCCTAGAATTATAAAACTTTAAGTGATTTTGATGCATATGAATGTATACATTTTCTTGGATTGTATTTACAATCTGACTCAAAGCAATGGATCTCTTCTTACAATTTGTTTGATCTATTTAGTATCATAATTGAAACACTGAATCTCTTTCTCATTTTTTTTCCAATGAGGCATAGAAGAACATTCTTATGTTAGTTCTTGATCCTAAGGAAGACACAGTTTGGTGCATTTAAAGAATAGTAGAGTCTATTACTGCTGGATCAGAGTCAATGATAGTGAGAAATACAATGGAAGAGCTCAGAGAATCATCAGGGAATAAGATCATAAAGGCACTCACAAGCCACTGTGAGGACCTTGGCTAACATCCTGAATGAGATGAGATGGTAGTGATGAATTTTGAGCCAAGAAGAAATGTGATTTGACTTGCATTTTTACTGAATTAGTGTATTTATTTTTCTATCCTTTTTTCTGTATCATTTGCATTTTGGGCATTTTATAATGGCAGTACATTTTGAAAAGTATTAAATACAAATTGCTAAAACTCAATAATACTGTTGAAGTAGAGAATATGGTTCAGTTCGGAGAACACAACACTAGAGGTTTGAAACCTGAATCCTAGAACTAGTATCTTCAACTGTGTAACTATAGGCCCTGGTGTCCTCTACTTTTAAATGGGAAGGTGAAATCAGAGTGTTATAAGTTCCTTCCCAGGCATGATAATATTAATTGTTAAAAAGAATATTAATTAACCTAGTCATATCTACAACTTGACAGTGAGGCAAAGTAGAGAAAAATATGTTTGCACAAAGCAACCTAAAAAGAATGATAATAGGGACAAAGTGATAGACAATAGAACAGTCTTTTGGACTCTGTGGGAGAGGGCGAGGGTGGGATGATTGGGGAGAATGGCATTGAAACATGTGTATTATCATATGTGAAACGAATCGCCAGTCCAGGTTCGATGCATGATACACGATACTCGGGGCTGGTGTACTGGGATGAATCAGATGGATGGGATGGGGAGGGAGGTGGGAGGTGGGTTCAAGATGGGGAACACGTGTACACCAGGGTCAGATTCATGTATGGCAAAACCAATGAAAAATATGTAAAGTAAAAAAAAAAAAGACACACTTGAAAAAATAAACAAAATAAATTTTGAAAAAAAAAATTAAATGCAAACAGAAATAAAATGTATGGATATTTTTTTCTGAGCCCAATCTTCTTCACATATAGAAAGTGCATTTAAAATTATGTAGTAGTGAAAATATGACCTTACAGAACTTCTTCCAAAATTTCTTGAAGTTTGTGCAATGTTTTTGAGACACATCATTTAAAGGTAGATAACATGCTTTTGGAAGTAGGTTTTATTTGATGTTATATAACATGCCTACTAGTATATAACAGTTAGACTTCAATTTACTCCCACTTTTTTAAAGTTTCCTTCTGAATTACTGATTGCTCATAGATTATAGGTCTAATGCTGGATGGTTTTAAGTGTTTTCCAACTCTCAATATATTCCCACGGACAATACATCTTGCTTCTCATCTTCCTTGATAATATAGGTAGTGTCTTGATCCTTCTGAGATTTGTAAGCATGGAGACATGGGCTCACACCTAAGGCTGAATGTTTTTTAGTTATTTTTTCTTTGTACTGCACAAAATCTTTCAATCTCTGCCCCTGTTAGATATGTGTCTACCCCTTTCTTCATTCCACCTTCCCCAGTGGATGTAAATTCAGGTGTCAGGTAGCAGACATAATTGTTTTCTGTCAGTCTACGATATAAGTCCCAGAAGTTCAGGTCCAACAGTCACAAGTCTCTGTGAGGAGCCATGATATTAGTGAGAGGACAGAACTTGAATGCCACTGTACTGACATCACCTGAGTACTTTCAAAAATAGTGAAAATTTATGACTTTGAGGTGTGAGGGAATTTTTAGAAACTTCGAGAAGATTACTGACAGACCAAGAAAGCCTACAATACAAACATAGAAGTAACCAAAGAAAAATTTAAAAAGGTCATTTGTTTTTCTGTTGAGGAAATTTTATTACCATTAAGGAAAACAGTATGGGTTTGTTTTTCCCATTTATGAGTTCCAAATTCACCTTGAATACATATTAATTAGTAATAACGATAGTCTTCATGAAAAACTACACTTATAAGGAATTAATGATATCACCCATTATACTCCTGCTGCTGTTGCTGCTAAGTCACTTCAGTCATGTCCGACTCTGTGTGACCCCATAGACGGAAGCCCACCAGGCTCCCCCATCCCTGGGATTCTCCAAGCAAGAACACTGGAGTGGGATGCCATTCCCTTTTCCAGGGGAATCTTCTGGACCCAGGGACCAAACCCCGGTCGCCTGCACTGCAGGTAATTCCTCACTGTCTGAGCCACCATGGAAGCAAGTTTAATAAAGTAAATTTAATATTCAGTGAATGTTGATTACAGTCCAGGGATTGTTTTAAGCATTTTGAAGGCACGGCTTAGCAGGTTCTCAAATCAGCCCTTTGAAATGATATTATTTATAACATTTTAAGGAATCTCAATACAGTTTTACATAGTGGTCACTCCAAATTACTTTTCTCACCAACGGTGCACAAGGATTCCCCATTCTCCACATCATTGCAACAATTGTTATTTGCTGTCATTTTGGTAATAGCCATTCTGACAGGTGTGAGGTGATATCTAATTGTGGCTTTGATTTGCGTTTTCCTGATGATTAGTGATGATGAGTAGTTTTGCACATGTCTGTCAGTCATCTGCATGTCTTCTTTGGGAAAATACCTTTTCAGGTCCTCTGCCCAGCTTTTAATTGTTTTCTTTTTTTTACATGTTCACTTATGTGAGATCTTTGTATATGCTGAATGTTAACCTCTTATGGGATATATTATATATTCTCCCAATCAGTACATTTGCATTTCATTTTGTTGATGGTTCCTTTTTGTGTGTGTGTGCCAAAGCTTTTTAGCTTGAAGTAGTCGCATTTGTCTATTTTTCCAATTGTTGCCTTTGCCTGAGGAGACATATCAAAAAATATATGGCTAAGGTTGATGTCAAAGATCATCCTGCCTATATATTCTTCTAAGAATTTTATTATTTCATGTCTCACATTTAAATTTTTAATATGTCTTGAGTTTATTTTTGCATATGGTATAAAAAAATAATTCCGTTTCACTCTTTTGTATGTAGCTGCTCAGTTTTACTAAAACCATTTTTTGAAGAAAATGTCTTTTCCCTATTGTATATTCTTGGCTCTATTGTTGTAAATTAATTAACCATATAAAAATGGCTTATTTCTGGGTTCTCTGTTCTGTTCAACTGATCTATGTCCCTGTTTTTAATACCAGTACAGTATATTCATGATTACTATAGTTTTGTAATATAATTTGAAATCAGGAGCAAGATAGATTCAAATGTGTTCCTTCTTAAGATTGCTTTTGCTATTTCAGGTCTTTGTGTTATATACCCATTTTAGTATTAATTGCTATTGCTTCAGTTCTGTGAAAAATGCCAATTGTATTTTGAAAGAGAATATGTTGAATCTGTAGATTACTTTGAGTGTTACAATAAATCTGTAGATCTTTTCAAACTGAAGTATAGTTGATTTACAATACTAGTTTCAGGTGTACAGTATCAGTTCAGTTTAGTTGCTCAGTCATGTCTGACTCTTTGCGACCCCATGAATCGCAGCACACCAGGAATCCCAGTCTATCACCAATTCCCGGAGTTCACTCAAACTCATGTCCATCAAGTCAGTGATGCCATCCAGCCATTTCATCCTCTGTCGTCCCCTTCTCCTTCTGCCCCCAATTCCTCCCAGCAACAGAGTCTTTTCCAATGAGGCAATTCTTCGCATGAGGTAGCCAAAGTATTGGAGTTTCAGCTTTAACATCAATCATTCCAATGAACACCAAGAACTGATCTCCTTTAGGATGGACTGTTTGGATCTCCTTGCAGTCCAAGGGACTCTTAAGAGTCTTCTCCAACACCACGGTTCAAAAGCATCAATTCGGCGATCAGGTTTCTTCACAGTCTAATTCTCACATGACCACTGGAAAAACCATAGCCTTGACTAGATGGACCTTTGTTGGCAAAGTAATGTCTCTGCTTTTTAATATGCTATCTAGGTTGGTCATAACTTCCCTTCCAAGAGTAAGTGTCTTTTCAATTCACTGCAATCACCATCTGCAGTGATTTTGAAGCCCAAAAAAATAAAGTCTGACACTGTTTCCACTGTTTCCCCATCTAGTTCCCATAAAGTGATGGGACCAGATGCCATGATCTTCGTTTTCTGAATGTTGAGCTTCAAGCCAAACTTTTCACTCTCCTCTTTCACATTCATCAAGAGGCTTTTTAGTTCCTCTACACTTTCTTCCATAAGGGTGGTGTCATCTGCATATCTGAGGTTATTGATATTTCTCCCAGCAATCTTGATTCCAGCTTGTGCTTCTTCCAGCCCAGCGTTCTTCATGATGTACTCTGCATATAAGTTAAATAAGCAGGGTGACAATATACAACCTGGACGTACTCCTTTTCTTATTGGAACCAGTCTGTTGTTCCATGTACAGTTCTAACTGTTGCTTCCTGACCTGCATATAAGTTTCTGAAGAGGCAGGTCAGGTGGTCTGGTATTCCCATCTCTTTCAGAATTTTCCCACAGTTTATTATGATCCACACAGTCAAAGGCTTTGGCATAGTCAATGAAGCAGAGATAGATGTTTTTCTGGAACTCTCTTGCTTTCTCCATGATCCAGCGGATGTTGGCAATTTGATCTCTGGCGCCTCTGACTTTTCTAAAACCTGCTTGAACATCTGGGAGTTCACGGTTCATGTATTGCTGTAGCCTGGCTTGGAGAATTTTGAGCATGACTTGACTAGGTTGTGAGATGAGTGCAACTGTATGGTAGTTCGAGCATTCTTTGGCATTGCCTTTCTTTGGGATTGGAATGAAAACTGACCTTTTCCAGTCCTGTGGCCACTGCTGGGGTTTCCAAATATGCTGGCATATTGAGTGTAGCACTGTCACAACATCATCTTTCAGGATTTGCATTAGCTCAACTGGAATTCCATCGCCTCCACTAGCTTTGTTCGTAATGATGCTTTCTAAGGCCCATTTGACTTCACATTCCAGGATATCTGGCTCTAGGTGAATGATAACACCATCGTGATTATCTTGGTCATGAAGATTTTTTTTTTTTTTTGTACAGTTCTTCTGTGTATTCTTGCCACCTCTTCGTAATATCTTCTGCTTCTGTTAGGTCCATACGATTTCTGTCCTTTATTGAGCCCATCTTTGCATGAAATTTTCCCTTGGTATCTCGAATTTTCTTGAAGAGATCTCTCGTCTTTCCTATTCTGTTGTTTTCCTCTATTTGTATTGATCGCTGAGGAAGGCTTTCTTATTTCTGCTTGCTATTCCTTGGAACTCTGCATTCAAATGTTTATATCTTTCCTTTTCTCCTTTGCTTTTCGCTTCTCTTCTTTTCATAGCTATTTGTAAGGTCTCCCCAAACAGCCATTTTGCTTTTTTGCATTTCTTTTCCATGGGTTGTACAATGTAGTGATTCATTATTTTTTCAAAAGTATACTGCATCATAGGTTTTTACAGCATAATGGTTATAATTCCCTATGTTGTGTAATTATCTTTATTGCTTATCTATTATATTCAGAGTAGTTAATTCCGTATCCCAAATTTTTACCTGCCATTTAGTAATCCTTCTCCCTCTTCCTTTAAGTAACCACAAGTTTCTTTTCTATATCTGTGATTTTGTTCCTGTTTTGCATGTACATTAATTTGCATTTTTCAAAACTCATGAATAAGTGATATTATAAATTATTTTTCTTTTCTCTCTGACTTATTGCATTAAGCATAATATTCTTTTGGTTCATCCATGTTGCTGCAAATAGCAGGGTTTTGTTCTTTTTTAAGTCTGTGTAATATAGTACATCGTGTGTGTGTGTGTGTGTGTGTGTATGTGGATATCTTCTTTATCCATTCTAGGTTACTTCCATATCTTGATTACTATAAAGACTATTGGAATTCTTCTATGTTTTAGAATTAATGCTTTTGCCTTCTTAAGATATGTACTCCGGACTGGAATTTCTGATTTGTTATGGTAGTTATAGTTTTAGCTATTTGAGGAACCTCCATACTGCTTTTCATAGTGACTACACCAATTTACAATCCTACCAACAGTGTACTAGCATTCTTTTTTCCACATTATTGTTGGTATTTGTTAATTATAGACTTTTTGATGATAGCCATTCTGACAAAATGGGAAGTTATATCTTATTGCTGTTTTGATTTGCAATTCTCTGATGATTAGCTACATTGAACATTTTTTTCGTGTGCCTGTTGACCACCTCTGTATCCTCTTAGGAAAAAAAAAAATCTATTTAGGGCTTTTTAGCTTTTTTTAAATTTGGTGTGTGTGTGTGTGAGAGAGAGAGATATTGAATTGTATAAGCCATTTATAAATTTTGGATATTAACCAATTATTGGCCAAACAATTTGTAAATATTTCTCCAATTCAGTAAGTTGTCTTTTTGTTTTGTTAATAGTTTCCTTTACTTTCTAGAAACATTTCAGTTTAATTAAGTCCTGCTTGTTTTTTTTTTACTTTTATTTATTTTTTCTTAGAAGACAGATCAAAAAATTTTCTATCATTTATGTCAAAGAGTGTTCTGCCTATGTTCTATTTTAAGAGTCTCATGGTTTCAGGTCTTACTTTTACTTCTTTAATCCATTTTGAGTTTATTTTGAGCAGTGTAAGGAAATGTTTTAATCTCATTCTTTTACAATGTAGCTATACGGTTTTCTCAGCACCACTTATTGAAAAGAATGGCTTTTCCCCATTTTATATTTTGCCTCCTTTGTTGTAGATTAATCAGTCATAAATGTGTTGCTTTATTTCTGATTTCTTTTATTTTCCATTGATTTATGTGTCTATTATTTTGCCAATTCTATGCTGCTTTATTTCCTTTTTCTAGTATAAAGTCAAAGAGTGTGATAACCTCAACTTTGTTCTCTTTCACAAGATTGCTTTGGCAATTTAGGTCTTTGAGGTTCCATATAAATGTTATGATTATATGTTCTAGTTCTATGAAAAATGCCACGGGTATTTAGATAAGTATTTCATTAAATCTGTAGATTACTTTGCGTGGTATAGTATTTTCACAATACTGATTTTTTCAATCCAAAAATATGGCCTATCTTTCCATTTATTTTTATAATTTTCAAAACCCATTCATCAGCATTTTATAGTTTTCAGAGTATAGGTCTCTCACATTTTTGGTTAAGTTTATTCCTAGGTATTTTATTCTTTTTGATGCTATCTGAGAGAAGTTTTTTTGTTTGTTTGTTTTTTCTTTTGATTGCTCAATATGAATGTAGTGAAAAACAATAGATTTTTGTATATTAACCATGAAACTTACAACTCTATGAATTCATTTATTAATTTTAATAGTTTTACCGTGCAGACCTTAGGGTGTTCTGTATATAGTATCATATCATCTACTAATAGCAGCAGTTTTATTTCTTTCCTTCTTATTTGTAATTTTTCTATTATTTTTTCTTATCTGAATGCTGTGACTATGACTTCCAATATTATGTTAAATAGAAGCGTCAAATAAATGAACATGAAAACACTATATCAATTTGCTAGATGCAGTCAAAACAGTGTTTAGAATTTGAATACATGTATTAGAGACAAAATCCCTAAAATAAATAATATAAGCTTTCACTTCAGGAAACTAGAAAAAGAAAAGCAAATTATGCCTAATGTAAGCAGAATAAAAAATAGTAATAAAATTTAGAACACAAATGGCTGAAATTGAAAATAGCAGATCAATAAAGAAAATTAGCAAAAGCCAAAATATCATTCTTTGAAAAGACAATAAAATTGATAGGCTCTAGGTAGGAAAAAGACACACATTATTAATAACAGAAATGAAAGTAGAGGCATCAAAATGTATTCAAGGAACATTAAAAATATAATAAACATTAGAGCACAAATGACAAACTATATCCTCAAATTTAATGGAAAGATGGAACTAATTCCTTGAAAAACACAATCTGCCAAAATACACACAAGAAGAAATAAATTATCTGAATAGGCCAATATCCATTAAAAATTGAATAAATGTTAATAGGTTTTCAAAATTTAAAAAAAAGACCCAGATGGATTCAGTGGTGACTTTTTCCATATATTTAAGGAAGAAATTGTAGCAATTTTCTACAATCTTATCCAGATGACGGACACAGAGGGAATACTTTCTAAATAATTTTATGAGGCCAATAATGCCCTAAGATCAAAACTAGATGAAGATACTAAAGTCAATCTGAAGACTAATATTTCTTATGAAAATTAATGCAAAAGTTCTCAACAAAATACTAGCATATCAAATCTAACTGAATAAAAATAATTATAGACCACAAACAAACAGGAGTCATCGAAGGTACACAAATCTGGTTCAACACTATAAAATCAATTTATACTATCTATCATATGAAAAAGAAGAAAGTTTAGATGATCATATGAGTAAATGAAAAAAAAATCGCCTGACAAATTGCAAAACTCATTCATGATTTAAAAACTCTCAACAACTAGGAATAGAGGGAAGCCTCAGCTTAAAAAAAAAAAAAAAATTACATCTACAAAAAACCCTGCAGCTGGCATCATATTTAATTTCAAATTTCTTTTTAAAATCAGGAAAAAAGAAAGGATGTCCCATTTACCATTACAGTTGCATTATTTTATTGAAAGTCCTGGTTAACTTGAAAAGGAGATGTGTCCAAAATGTTGGATTAGAAAAAAAGTGAGCTCACCTCCTCCCAAGGGCACTCTAAAATTACAATAATTTACTGAACAACTATTGATAAGAATAACTTGAAGGCCAGCAGGACAGATTTTCCACAACTAGGATATACAGAAGGAACCAAGATGAGATGTGTAGAAGGCATGGAGATGAGGTAAGGTCATGATTCACACCTCTGGATAGGTGACCTATGAACAGGAGGATAATCATAATTGCGCTGATTCTCCTCAAAAAGTGAGGTGTCTGACCTAGCTTCACATTAGGCTCTTCAGTCTAGGGATACTGCATCAGGAAGATGAAGCCCCCAGAACATCTGGCTTTGAAGGCCAGCAGAGCTTGCATACAGGATTGCTGGAAAGCTGTATGAAACAGAGACTTTAAGACGCACATGCAAAATCTCACATTTTTTGAGGCTTAGTGCGGAAGCAATAGTTTGATAATAAATTGGGTCATATTCACTTGCTGATCTTGGAGAACCTCCAAAAGAGGCAAGAGGCCAATGGGAATTCCTCTGGGGAAATAAGACACTGGTGTCAGCCAATTTGCAGAGCTTGTTCTGCATCAAATACACTGGTGCACAATTTTGGAATCTTTTCCCTAAACTATTAGTGTAAGGACCTGGTCTTGCCCACCAGCTAAATGACACCAGTCCTGGAATTTCCTCAGGCTGAGCAGGTTGTCGTGTTGAAATACAGCATTACCCACCAATAGGCTGGCAATAGCAAGTGCCTTAAGCCCTACAGCCAAATGCCCTAGGTCAACCCTAAGCACTCAGTCAGCTGATCTGGGACCTAATTCCCCCCTCCAGTGGGCTGGCACCAGCCCCAGGACTCTTGGTTCTGCAGCCAGATGCTCTGGGAAATAAAGCCCATAGCGAATTGAGCTAAGACACAGCCCAGACCACAAGTCGGCCATTTCGGTTCAGTTCAGTCTTTCAGTCATGTCCTACTCTTTGCGACCCCATGAATCACAGCACGCCAGGTCTCCCTGTCCATCACCAATTCCCGGAGTTCACTCAGACTCGTATGCATTGAGTTGGTGATGCCATCCAGCCATCTCATCCTCTGTTTTCCCCTTCTTCTCCTGCCCCCTATCCCTCCCAGCATCAAAGTCTTTTCCAGTGAGTCAACTCTTCGCATGAGGTGGCCAAAGTATTGGAGTTTCAGCTTCAGCATCAGTCCTTCCAATGAACACCCAGGACTGATCTCCTTTAGAATGGACTCGGTGGATCTCCTTGCAGTCCAAGGAACTGTCAAGAGTCTTCTCCAACACCACAGTTCAAAAGCATCCATTCTTCAGCGATCAGCTCTCTTCACAGTCCAACTCTCGCATCCATACATGACCACTGGGAAAACCATAGATGGACCTTTGTTGGCAAAGTAATGTCTCTGCTTTTGAATATGCTATATAGGTTGGTCATAGCTTTCCTTCCAAGGAGTAAGAGTCTTTTAATTTCATGGCTGCAATCAACATCCGCAGTGATTTTGGAGAACAAAAAATAAAGTCTGACACAGTTTCCAATGTTTCCCCATCTATTTCCCATGATGTGATGGGACCAGGTGCCATGATCTTTGTTTTCTGAATGTTGAGCTTTAAGCCAACTTTTTCACTCTCCTCTTTCACTTTCGTCAAGAGGCTTTTGAGTTCCTCTTCACTTTCTGCCATAAGGGTGGTGTCATCTGCATATCTGAGGTTATTGATATTTCTCCCAGCCATCTTGATTCCAGCTTGTGCTTCTTCCAGCTTAGTGTTCCTCATGATGTACTCTGCTTATAAGTTAAATAAGCAGGGTGACAATATAAACCATTGACGTACTCCTTTTCCTATTTGGAACCAGTCTTTTGTTCCATTTCCAGGTCTAACTGTTGCTTCCTGACCTACATACAGGTTTCTCAAGAGGCAGGTCAGGTAGTCTGGTATTCCCATCTCTTTCAGAGTTTTCCACAGTTTATTGTGATCCACACAGTTAAAGGCTTTGACATAGTCAATGAAGCAGAAATAGATGTTTTTCTGGAAATCTCTTGCTTTTCCCATGATCCAGCAGATGTTGGCAATTTAATCTCTGGTTCCTCTGCCTCTTCTAAAACCAGCTTGAACATCTGGAAGTTCACGGTTCACGTATTGCTGAAGCCTTGCTTGGAGAATTTTGAGCATGAATTTATTAGTGTGTGAGATGAGTGCAAGTGTGCAGTAGTCTGAGCATTTTTTGGCATTGCCTTTCACCCCAGTATCCCACATCCTACTGCACCAGGACCTGGCCTCACCCTCTGAAAAGTCAGCATCACCTTGGAACACCCCAGATATCACAACCATCTGTGCCAGAACTTAGGCTTACCCACCAGCAACTGGGAGCTCTGCACAAGGTGGGGCCTGGCAGCCCACCATGCCAGGGATCAACTATGCATATCAGAGTGACAACAGTTGCTCCTACACCAACAGAAGGGCCCACAAAAAGGTTTTGGTAACCAGAGGGGAATATGCTGCTGGGACCCAAAAGGTATCTGCCGGGAGCCAGCGAGGGAAATCCTACCCATGGCAAAGGTCAATTGGGGAAGAGGCCTGACGGACAAAGGCTAATCAGGGATCGAGGAACCCCCTGGAATTACCTGAGCATCTACACCAAAGAAAACTGGAGTCTGACTGCTTTACTATCTTACGCCTCTTACCAAGTCCTCTAATACTTACAGGGGCTTCCCCCCAACCACCTTTCTCTGAAAACATTAATTTAGAGCTGTAGTTTAAAAGTTCTCCTCGGCTTAATAGGAGTGTTCCAATCCAAGCCCCTCTGATAGCTTTCTAACTTGCATGACAAGTTTGTCCGGGCTCTTACAACTACGAATGTGACTGTTTATAGCCTCCCAGCCATGCAAGGACAGAAAGCCTAATACAGGAATCTGTTGAAGCAGTTAAAATCATTAGAGTAGTACTAAAAAAGATTTCATTGTTGAATCAATGCTTGCTGCAAAGTTCCCTCTATCTATTGTATCCTTGGAAATATATTAATCACATATAGAGAATATAAGTAGTAGCCTTTGATTTAACCACATAAGTTCCTTTCTTGCAGCTCACTACACCGGTGCCTTATAGGAATGCAACTTTGTTATGCACCTAACTTTAGGAAAGTCACCTTAAAAGAAAAGTCTTTTACTTGCTAACTAACCTATTGTCAGGAGAAGAGGGCCATAAAACTGTTAGCAGGCCCCCTGGCCAGAAGATAATGTAAACCACCTAAAACTTTTATCACAAGACACACAAAAATAAGCCCTGATCCTGATAAGGGTCAAGACTGCTGACCCCACGCGATTTTGGCGTGACTCTATACCTCCCTTTCTCTGTTTCTTATGCGCATAACTTAGGGTATAAAAGCAACACTGGAAAATAAAGTTTTGGGCCTTGCTCACTGAAGCTTGGTCTCCCCGTGTCGTTCTTTCTCTTTTTCCATCCTTTTCTCTATTCTCCTTTTTCTGGTTGAGATCCTTGGAGCGCTGGGCCCTCTGAGTTTACTTATCTGCCTGGGCTTCTAAGACCCACTCGAGGGGGTGCCCTGGTGGGGTGCCTCCAGCGATTCGAGAGGGCGCCTGTGGCATACGTAAACAGAGCAAACCCCGTGCTGGGGTTTTATTGGTTTCCAGCGTAAACCAAGGAATCATCAGCCCCTGTCTCTCTCTCTCTCTCTGACGCTGACGCCGTTCATCCCGAGGATACCCTGGGCCATATCGAGGCTGGACCCCGATAGGTATCTCCTAAGTAAGGACATTTCTCCAAGATCAGAAAATGTAACTTTCATACATAAGGCATACGAATAAAATAGATGACGAACGAGGAATATGTTCCAAGTAAAGGAACAAGATAAAACTCCAGTAAAAACTAATTTACCAAATAAAGAATTCAAGGTAATGACTATAAAGATGCTTGGAAGAGAAAGAATGAGCACAGTGAGAATATTAACCAAGAGTTAGAAAACACAAAGTAGAACAGAACAGAACTGAAGGGTGTAATAAGTGAAAAGTTTCAATTCAGCAGAAGGAATAAGTGATAGATTAAATGATAGAATGGATCAGTAAACTGGAAAACAGCACAGATAAAAAGAGACAAGATGTTTTAAAATGATGACAGTTTAAGAAGCCTCTGAGACCACATCAAACAATAACATTCACATGGTAGGAATTCCAGAACGAAAAGAGAGAGAACTGTTTAGAAAACTTATTTGAAGCAATAACAGCTGCTAAGTACCTTAACCTGGTAAAGGAAATAGATATACAAGTCCAGGACACAAGAGAGTCCAGAACAAGATGAACCCAAAGAGGTCCACAGAAAGACACATTGTAATTAGTTTCAAAAATTAAAGATAAAGAGCAAATATTAAAAGCAACAAGAGAAAAGCTACTAATTATACATAAGGGAATTGACTTAAGATTGTCAACAGAGAGAGGAATACTATATTCAAAATTATGAAAGGAAAAAACTTACAACTAACAATACTCTACCTGACAATGCTATCATTCAGATTGGAAGGCGAAATAATTAAATAGACAAGTAAAAGCTAAAATAGATCAATACTACTAACATGGCTTTACAAAAATTATTAAAAGGACTTCTCTAATTGGGAAAAACAGTTCACAAAAGTGAGGAAATGAAAAAAGTCATTCCATGCAAATGAAAACAAAAAAAAACCTGGAGTAGTGATACTTATATTAATGGAGTAATATAAGTCATACAAGAATAGTGATTACTTATGAAATAGACTTTAAGACAAAGACTGAGAAAAAAGACAAAAAAAGACATTACATAAAGATAGACCAATCCAACAAGAAGATATAACAATTATAAATGTTTATGCACCCAACATAGGAGCAACTAAATACATAGAAGAAATATGACCAATTTGTTTTCAAGATTTTGGATCATTTTCACTATCATTATTCGGATTTCTTTATCAGGTAGGTTCCTTATCTCTTCCTCTTTTGTTTGGGTTGGTAGGCATTATCCTGTTCCTTTATTTGCTGGGTATTTTGCTGCCTCTTCATCTTGCTTATATTGCTGTGTTTGGGGTGGCCTTTCTGTCTTCTGGCAGTTTGTAGAGTTCTCTTTATTGTGGAGTTTCCTCACTATGGGTGGGGTTGAACGGGTGGCTTGTCAAGGTTCCCTGGTTAGGGGAAGCTTGTGTCAGTGTTCTGGTGGGTGGAGAAAACTAGAGGGAGAGAGCATTCCATCCCAAAGCAGTAGAACACACTCTTTTCAAGTGCTCAAGGAACATGCTCCTTGCTTTGCTCTAGGCCACAAAGCAAGTCTCAATAAATTTAAGACCACTGAAATCATATGAAGCCTCTTTTCTGACCACAACACTAAGAAACTAGAAATGAACTACGCTGAAAAAAATTGCAAGAAGAACAAACCTAAGGAGGCTAAAAAATATGCTAAAAAACAAATGGGTCTTTGAAGAAATCAAAGATGTAATGAAAAAAATACTTTAAGAAGAATGAAAACAAGAATACAATATTTCAAAACCTATGGGACATATCAAAAGGAGTCCTAATAGAGAAGTTTATAGTGACAGAGAACTTCCTCTGGGGAGAAAAAAATCTCAACCAACATTGCTTAATACCTAAAGGAACTATAAGAGGAACAAAAAGAACATAAAGTTAGTAGAAGGAAAGAAATAATAAAGGTTAGAACAGAAATAAACAGAGTAGAGACTATAAATTAATAAAAAAGATTTAATGAAACAAAGAACTGTTTCCTTGAAAAGATAAAATTGATAAATATTTAGTCAATCTCTTCAGTGAATAAAGAAAGAGGACTCAAATTTTAAAAATCAGAAATAGGAAAAGTTCCAGCTGATACCACAGAAATTTAAAAAATAAGAAGTTACTATGAACAATTATATACTAATAAAATGGACAATGTAGAAGAAATGGATAAATTCCTAGAAATGTACAATGTCCAAAGACTGAATCAGGAAGAAATATGAAATATGAACGGACCAACTGCCAGTAATGAAAATGAAAGAAAGAAAGAAAGTCGCACAATCATGTCCAACTCTTTGTGATCCCTTTGACTGTAGCCCATCAGGCTCCTCTGTCCATGGAATTCTCCAGGCAAGAGTATTGGAGTGGGTTGCCATTTCCTCCAGTAATCAACTTACTCCCAACAAACAAAAAATCAGGATCAAGGAGGTTCAAAGGTGAGTTCCACTAAGCATAATGAGAATTGACACTTGTCCTTCTCACATTATTCCTAAAACAGTGTAAAGGAAAGACATTTTTGAACACATTCTATGAGGCGAGCATTAACCTGATGTGAAAACCAGACAAAAACACCACAAAAAGAAAATTCCAAGTCAGCATCATTAATGAGCAAAGATGCAAAACTCCTTAGCAAAATACTACCAAACTGAATTCAACAATACACTAAAAGGATCATACATGATCAAGTGATGTTTATCGCAGAGATGCAAGGATGTTTTGATATCTGCCACTTTGTCAATGTTATACATCACATTAACAAATTAAAGGGCTTCCCTGGTGACTCAGATAGTAAAGCATCTGCCTGAAATATGGGAGATATGGGTTCGATCACTGGGTCAGGAAGGTTCCCTGGAGAAGGAAACAGCAACCCACTCCAGTACTCTTGCTTGGAAAATTCCATGGGTGGAGGAGCCTGATAGGCTACAGTCAATGGAGTTGCAAAGAGTTAGACATGACTTAATCACATGATAATCTCAATAGAGGCTAAAAAAAAAACTTTAAAACAATTCAATATCAATTTATGATAAAAAATAAAACACTCAACAAAGTGGTATAAGGGGAACATCTTCCATCCTAATACATGAAAAACCTACAGCCAACATTATCCTCAATGGTAAAAAGCTGAAAACTTTTCCTATAAGATCAAGAAAACAAGGATGCCCACTCTGGCCACTTTTATTCAACCTATTATTGGATGTCTTATTCACAACAATGAGCAGAAAAATAAAGTAAGGTATTCATATTGTAAAATAAAGAAACAAATCTGTCACAGTTTGCAGATGATGTGAAAAAATATACAGAAAATCCTAGAGATATCACCAAACAAGAATTGGAACTAATAAATGAATTTTGTAAAGTTATGAGATACAAAATTAAAATTAATACACAGAAATGCATTGCGTTTACATATGCTAATGAGAACCTATCAGAAGAGAAAGAAAATGATTTCATTAAAAAACTGTATTAGAAAAATAAGAGAGCTAAATGTAAGACCAGAAACTATAAAACTCCTAGAGGAGAACGTAGGCAAAACACTCTCCAACATAAATCAAAGCAGGATCCTCCATGACCCACCTCCCAGAATATTGGAAATAAAAGCAAAAATAAACAAATGGGACCTAATTAAAATCAAAAGCTTCTGCACAGCAAAGGAAACTATAAGTAAGGTGAAAAGACAGCCTTCAGAATGGGAGAAAATAATAGCAAATGAAGCAACGGAAAAAGGATTAATCTCCAAA
Source organism: Moschus berezovskii (assembly GCF_049115385.1). Lineage (NCBI taxonomy): Eukaryota > Metazoa > Chordata > Mammalia > Artiodactyla > Moschidae > Moschus > Moschus berezovskii. Next base: position 82,883,356 of record NC_142488.1, on the reverse strand, counting down.
ATATACAAGCAGCTCCTGCAGCTCAATTCCAGAAAAATAAATGACCCAATCAAAAAATGGGCCAAGGAACTAAACAGACATTTCTCCAAAGAAGACATAAAGATGGCTAACAAACACATGAAAAATTGCTCAACATCCCTCATAATCAGAGAGATGCAAATCAAAACCACAATGAGATACCATTTCACACCAGTCAGAATGGCTGCTATCCAAAAGTCTACATGCAATAAATGCTGGAGAGGGTGTGGAGAGAAGGGAACCCTCTTACACTGTTGGTGGGAATGCAAACTAGTACAGCCACTATGGATAACAGTGTGGAGATTCCTCAAATAACTGGAAATAGACCTGCCATATGATCCAGCAATCGCACTCCTGGGCATACACACCGAGGAAACCAGAATTGAAAGAGACACATGTACTCCAATGTTCATTGCAGCACTGTTTATAATAGCCAGGACATGGAAGCAACCTAGACGTCCATCTGCAGACGAATGGATAAGAAAGCTTTGGTACATATACACAATGGAGTATTATTCAGCCATTAAAAAGAATACATTTGAACCAGTTCTAATGAGGTGGATGAAACTGGAGCCTATTATACAGAGTGAAGTAAGCCAGAAAGAAAAACACCAATACAGTATACTAATGCATATATATGGAATTTAGAAAGATGCAAATGATAACCCTGTATACGACACAGCAAAAGAGACACAGATGTATAGAACAGTCTTTGAGACTCTATGGGAGAGGGTGAGGGTGGGATGATTTGGGAGAATGTCATTGAAACACGTATGTTGTCATATGTGAAACGAATCACTAGTTCAGGGTCAATGCATGTTATAGGATGCTTGGGGCTGGCATGCGGGGATGACCCAGAGGGAGGATAAAGGGAGGAGGGAGGTGGGAGGGGGGTTCAGGAGGGGGAACTTATGTAAATCTAGGGCGAATTCATGTCAATGCATAGCAAAACCAACCAATATAATATTGTAAAATAATTTGCCTCTAATAAAAAATAAATTACAAAAAATTAAAAAAACCTATAAATAAATCTAATCAAAACATCTAATGACTTGTACTCAAAATCTATAAGACACTGATGAAATAAATTGAAGGTGACACAAAGAGGTGGAAAGACATTACTCGTTTTTGAATTGCAAGAATCAATACTGTCAAAATGAAAATACTACACAAGATAATCTACAGAATTAGTGCAATTGGTATCAAATTAGCAATGATATTTTTCACAGGACTAGGAAAACAACAACAAAAAATTTTAAAATTTGCATGGAGACACAAGAGGCCCTGAATAGCCAAAGCAATCTTGAAAAAGAAAAACAAAGCAGGAGAAATCAGGCTCCCTGACTTCAGACTATACAAAAAAGTTAAAGTCATCTAAACAGTATGGCAATGGTACAAAGACAAAATATAGATCAATGAAACAGGATAGCAAGCCCAGAAATCAACTCATACACCTACGGTCAATTAATTTACAACAAAAGAGGCAAGATTATATAATTGGAGAAAAGACAGTCTCTTCAATAAGCAGTGCTGAGAAAACTGAACAGCTACATGTAAGAGAATGAAATTAGAACATTCTTTAAAACCATACACAAAAATAAACTCAAAATAGATAAAACACCTAAATGAAAGATGGAATACTGTAAAACTCTTAGAAGAAAAATAGGCAGAACACACTTTGACATAAGTAGCAGCAAGATCTTTTATGTTCCACCTCCTAGAGTAACAAAAATAAAACCAAAAATAAACAAATAGGACCTAATTAAATTCAAAGGTTTTTGCACAGCAAAGGAAACCATAAACAAAATGAAAAGACAATCAATAGAATGGGAGAAAATATTTTTAAATAGAGCAACCGACAGGAGATTAATCTTCTAAATTTGCAAATAGTCCATGCAGCTCAATATAAAAAACTGGGCAAAATCCCCAAATAGACATTTCTCCAAAGAAGACATACAGATGGCCAATAGGCATATGAAAAGATGTTCAACATTACTAATTATTAGAGAAATGCAAATCTAAACCACAGTGAGATATCATGTCATACCAGTCAAAATATTTGCCACCAAAAAGTCTCAGTTCAGTTCAGTTCAGTCGCTCAGTCGTGTCCGACTCTCCGCGACCCCATGAATCACAGCACGCCAGGCCTCCCTGTCCATCACCAACTCCCGGAGTACACTCAAACTCATGTCCACAGAGTCAGTGATGCCATCCAGCCATCTCATTCTCCATCGTCCCCTTATCCTCCCGCCCCCAACCTTTCCCAGCATCAGAGTCTTTTCCAGTGAGTCAACTCGTCGCATGAGGTGGCCAAAGTATTGGAGGTTAAGCTTTAGCATCAGTCCCTCCAATCAACATCCAGGATTGATCTCCTTTAGAATGGACTGGTTGGATCTCCTTGCAGTATAAGGGACTCTCAAGAGTCTTCTCCAACACCACAGTTCAAAAGCATCGATTCTTCGGCGATCAGCTTTCTTCACAGTCCAAATCTCACATCCATACATGACCACGGGAAAAACAATTGCCTTGACTAGACAGACCTTGGTTGGCAAAGTAATGTCTCTGCTTTTTAATATACTATCAAGGTTGGTCATAACTTTCCTTCCAAGGAGCAAGCGTCTTTTAACTTCATGGCTGCAATCAGCATCTGCAGTGATTTTGGAGCCCAAAAAAATAAAGTCTGACACTGTTTCCACTGTTTTTCCATCTATTTCCCATGAAGTGATGGGACCAGATGCCATGATCTTTGTTTTCTGAATGTTGAGCTTCAAGCCAACCTGTTCACTCTCCTCTTTCACTTTCATCAAGAGGCTTTTGAGTTCCTCTTCACTTTCTGCCATAAGGGTGGTGTCATCTGCATATCTGAGGTTATTGATATTTCTCCCAGCAATCTTGATTCCAGCTTGTGCTTCTTCCAGCCCAGCGTTCCTCATGATGTACTCTGCATATAAGTTAAATAAGCAAGGTGACAATATACAGCCTTGACGTACACCTTTTCCTATTTGGAACCAGTCTGTTGTCCCATGTCCGGTTCTAACTGTTGCTTCCTGACCTGCATACAGGTTTCTCAAGAGGAAGGTTAGGAGGTCTGGGATTCCCATCTCTTTCAGAATGTTCCACAGTTTATTGTGATCCACACAGTCAAAGGCTTTGGCATAGTCAATGAAGCAGAAATAGATGTTTTTCTGGAACTCTCTTGCTTTCTCCATGATCCAGCGGATGTTGGCAATTTGATCTCTGGTGCCTCTGCCTTTTCTAAAACCTGCTTGAACATCTGGGAGTTCATGGTTTACATACTGCTGAAGCCTGGCTTGGAGAATTTTGAGCATGACTTTACTAGCGTGTGAGATGAGTGCAATTGTGCGGTAGTTTGAGCATTCTTTGGCATTGCCTTTCTTTGGGATTGGAATGAAGACTGACCTCTTCCAGTCCTGTGGCCACTGCTGAGTTTTCCAAATCTGCTGGCATATTGAGTGCAGCACTTTCACAGCATCATCTTTCAAGACTTGAAATAGCTCAACTGGAATTCCATCACCTCCACTAGCTTTGTTCGTAGTGATGCTTTCTAAGGCCCACTTGACTTCACATTCCAAGATGTCTGGCTCTAGGTCAGTGATCACATTATCGTGACTATCTTGGTCGTGAAGATCTTTTTTGTACAGTTCTTCTGTGTATTCCTGCCACCTCTTCTTAATATCTTCTGCTTCTGTTAGGTCCATACCATTTCTGTCCTTTATTGAGCCCATCTTTGCATGAATTGTTCCCTTGGAATCTACCAAAAAGTCTACAAACAGCAAATAAATGATGGAGAAGATGTGGAGAAAAAGGTACCCTCATATGCTCTTGGTAGGAATTTGGTGGGAGTTTACAATAACCAATACATGGAATCAACCTACATGTCCATCTGTAGAAGAATGGATAAACAAGATGTGGTACATATACACAATGGAATATTACTTAGCCATTAAAAAGAACAAAATAGTGCAATTTGCAGCAACACGAATGGACCTAGAGATTATCATACTAAGTGAAATACATCAGAGAGAGAGAGAGACAAATATGATATGACTTATGTGTGAACTTCACAGGTGGAGCAGTGGTAAAGAATCTGTCGGTCAACACAGGAGATGCAAGAGATGCAGGCTTTATCCCTGTGTCAGGAAGACACCTTGGCATGGTAAATGATTACTCACTCCAGTATTTTTGCCTGGAAAATTCCAGAGAGAGAGGAGCCTGGTGGGCTACAGTCCATTGGGTTGCAAAGAGTTAGACATGACTGAGCATAGTGAATAATGATGATAATGATAGAATCTAAAAAAATGACACAAGTGAATGTATTTAGAAACAAAAACATACTCATAGATTTAGAGAATGGACTAATAACCTTACCAGCGAGGAAGGGTGTGGGGGAATAAACTGGGAGTTTAGGACTGCTACATACATATTCAGTTCAGTTCAGGCACTCAGTCTTGTCTGATTCTTTGCGATGCTGTGAATCACAGCACACCAGGCCTCCCTGTCCATCAACAACTCCCGGAGTTCACTCAAACTCATGTCCATCGAGTTGGTGATGCCATCCAGCCATCTCATTCTCCGTCATCCCCATCTCCTCCCAACCCCTGTCCCTCCTAATATCAGACTCTTTTCCAGTGAGTCAACTCATCGCATGAAGTGGCCAAAGTATTGGAGGTTAAGCTTTAGCATCAGTCCTTCAAATGAACACCCAGGATTGATCTCCTTTAGAATGGACTGGTTGGATCTCCTTGCAGTCCAAGGGACTCTCAAGAGTCTTCACCAGCATCACAGTTCAAAAGCATCAATTGTTTGGCGATCAGATTTCTTCACAGTCCAAATCTCACATCCATACGTGACCACGGGAAAAACCATAGCCTTGACTAGACGGACCTTGGTTGGCAAAGTAATGTCTCTGCTTTTTAATATATTATCAAGGTTGGTCATAACTTTCCTTCCAAGGAGCAAGCGTCTTTTTATTTCATGGCTGCAATCAGCATCTGCAGTGATTTAGGAGCCCAAAAAAATAAAGTCTGACACTGTTTCCACTGTTTCCCCATCTATTTCCCATGAAGTGATGGGACCAGATGCCATGATCTTCGTTTTCTGAATGTTGAGCTTCAAGCCAAACTTTTCACTCTCCTCTTTCACTTTCATCAAGAGGCTTTTTACTTCCTCTTCACTTTCTGCCATAAGGGTGGTGTCATCTGCATGTCTGAGGTGATTGATATTTCTCCCGGCAATTTTGATTTCAGCTTGTGCTTCTTCCAGTCCAGCGTTCCTCATCATGTACTCTTCTTATAAGTTAAATAAGCAGGGTGACAATATACAACCTGGACGTACTCCTTTTCCTATTTGGAACCAGTCTGTTGTTCCATGACCAGTACTAACCGTTGTTTCTTGACCTGCTTACAGGTTTCTCAAGAGGCAGGTCAGGTAGTCTGGAATTCCCATCACTTTCAGAATGTTCCACAGTCTATTGTGATCCACACAGTCAAAGGTTTTGGCATAGTCAATGAAGCAGAAATAGATGTTTTTCTGGAACTCTCTTGCTTTCTCCATGATCCAACGGATGTTGGCAATTTGATCTCTTGTGCCTCTGCCTTTTCTAAAACATGCTTGAACATCTGGAAGTTCACGGTTCACATGTTGCTGAAGCCTGGCTTGGAGAATTTTGAGGATGACTTTACTAGCGTGTGAGATGAGTGCAATTGTGCGGTGGTTTGAGCATTCTCTTGCATTCCCTTTCTTTGGGATTGGAATGAAGACTGACCTTTTCCAGTCCTGTGGCCACTGCTGAGTTTTCCAAATTTGCTGGCATATTGAGTGCAGCACTTTCACAGCATCATCTTTCAGATTTTGAAATAGTTCAACTGGAAATCCATCACCACCACTAGCTTTGTTCGTAGTGATGCTTTCTAAGGCCCACTTGACTTCACATTCCAAGATATCTGGCTCCAGGTGAGTGATCATGCCATCGTGATTATCTTGGTTGTGAAAAATCTTTTTTGTACAGTTTTTCTGTGTATTCTTGCCACCTCTTCTTATATCTTCTGCTTCTGTTAGGTCCGTACCATTTCTGTCCTTTATCGAGCCCATCTTTGCGTGAAGTGTTCCCTTTATATCTTTAATTTTTTTGAAACGATCTCTTGTCTTTCCTATTCTGTTTTCCTCTATTTCTTTGCATTGTTCACTGAGGAAGGCTTTCTTATTTCTGCTTGCTATTCTTTGGAACTCTGCATTCAGATGCTTATCTTTCCTTTTCTCCTTTGCTTTTCGCTTCTCTTCTTTTCACAGGAGAGATGCCGGCCCCGGCGGCACAGACGTGAGAGACGCTGGCCCTGGTGGTTCAGACGCGAGAGATGCCGGCCCAGGCGCAACCGACCACGCAAAGAGGCGCGACCGTGAGGAGCTACCCCTCGCCTGAGGCCAGGGCCAGCGGCCGAGAGGAGCAACCCCACGTCCAATAGGCGGTGGCTGCACGGTCGCAGGAGAGCCAGAGGAGCTACTCCACATTCAAGGTCAGGAGGGGTGGCCTTGAGGAGATACCCCTCATTCAAGGTAAGCTGCAGTGGCTGCGCTTTCTTGGAGCAGCTGTCAAGAGATATCCCACACCCTACGTAAGAGAAACCCAAATAAGACGGTAGGTATCGCGAGGGGGAATCAGAGGGCAGACACACTGAAATCATAATTATAGGAAACTAGTCAATCTGATCACATGGACCACAGCCGAATGTGGTCCACTGGAGAAGGGAATGGCAAACCACTTCAGTATACTTACCTTGAGAACCCCATGAACAGTATCAAAGGGCAAAATGATAGGCACTGAATGAGGTATTCCCCAGGTCGGTAGGTGCCCAGTATGCTACTGGAGATCAGTGGAGAAATAACTCCAGAAAGAATGAAGGGATGGAACAAAAGCAAAACCAACACCCAGCTGTGGAGGTGACCGGTGATAGAAGCAAGGTCCAGTGCTGTAAAGAGCAATATTGCATAAGGACCTGGAATGTTAGGTCCATGAAGCAAGGCAAACTGGAAGTGGTCAAACAGGAGATGGCAAGAGTGAACATAGACATTCTAGGAATCAGTGAATTAAAATGGACTGGAATGGGTGAATTTAACTCAGATGACCATAATATCTACTACTGTGGGCAGGAATCCCTTAGAAGAAATGGAGTAGCCATCATGGTCAACAAAAGATTCTGAAATGCAGTACTTGGATGCAATCTTAAAAAGAACAGAATGATTTCTGTTCGTTTCCAAGGCAAACCATTCAATATTACAGTAATCCAGGCCTATGCCCCAACCAGTAACGCTGAAGAAGCCAAAGTTGAACGGTTCTATGAAGACTACAAGACCTTTTAGAACTAACACCCAAAAAAGATGTCCTTTTCATTATAGGGGACTGGAATGCAAAAGTAGGAAATCAAGAAACACCTGCAGTAACAGGCAAATTTGGCCTTGGAGCACGGAATGAAGTAGGGCAAAAGCTAATAGAGTTTTGTCAAGAGAATGCACTGGTCACAGCAAACACCCTCTTCCAACAACACAAGAGAAGACTCTACACATGGACATCACCAGATTGTCAACAGCGAAATCAGATTGATTATATTCTTTGCAGGCAAAAATGGAGAAGCTGTATACAGTTAGCAAAAACAAGACCAGGAGCTGACTGTGGCTCAGATCATGAACTCCTTATTGCCAAATTCAGACTGAAATTGAAGAAAGTAGGGAAAACCACTAGACCATTCAGGTACAACCTCAATCAAATCCCTTATGATTATACAGTGGAAGTGAGAAATAGATTTAAGACACTAGATCTGATAGATAGAGTGCCTGATGAACTCTGGACGGAGGTTCGTGACATTGTACAGAAGACAGGGACCAAGACCATCTATCAGATCTAGTCCCTTATATCTATTTCTCAGTTCCACTGTATGATCATAAGGGATTTGATTTAGGTCATATATGAATAGTCTAGTGGTTTTCCCTACTTTCTTCAACAAGGACATACTGTATAGCACAGAAAATTCATCTCAATATTCTAGAATAATCTAAAGGGGAAAATAATTTGAAAACGAATAGGTACAAGTATATGTATTACTGAATTACTTTGGTGTATACCTGAAACTAACACAACACTGTTATTCAGCTATAATCAAATATAAAAATAAAATTTAAAACATTACCAAACAGCATATTCTGATAGTTACTTTTTTTCACTCTATCATTTTAATATATTTTTTTTAATCCTTAAAGTAGAGGAGAAAATATAAAATTCATATGGAACCACAATATATTCTAAATTGCCAAAACAATCTTGAGAATGAAGAACAAAATGAGAGTTATTACATTTCCTGATTCCACACTATATTACAAAGGTATAGTATTTAAAACAGTATGGTTCTGGTATTAAGGTATGCATATAGATGCATGGAACAGTACAGAAATTAATTCATGCAATTTGCCAACTTATTATCATCAAAGATACCAAGAATACACAATGATGAAACGATAGTCTTTTCAACAAATTTTGCTGGGAAAATTGCATGTTATGTTTTACAGCACAGCATAACATATGTATAACATCGCATGCAACTCTCCCACCATATGCAAAAATCATCTCAAAAGGGTTTAAATAGCAAAGTATGACACTTTATTTACATCATCAGAAAAGTTTCAAAATATGTTGTACAGGAAGTTCAGTACTAGAAGATATTGATAGTAGAGGATAAGCTATATTCAAAGACATAGTGATTAATCACCATCCAGGATTGATGAAAATCACAAATTATTTCCAAACAACATAAAGAAAATGCAAGTCATACTTACACCATTTTTAATGAAACTGAAGAACAAGAAAATGTAGAGAAAATCTTAGAAGCAAAACATCTAAAAAATAGATTATCTATGAAAATAATTAAATTTTAAAAAGGGTTTTATATTATGTATATTTTACCACAGTTGTGTTATAATTACAATTATCTTTATAATACTGACAGGTAAATATGATAATCGACCATGCAGATTGAATCTGTAAGAAAGTTTTTTCTACATAGTTTATAAAAAAAAAAAAAGAGAGAGAGTTCTTTAAACTCAATTCTAAAATTTTACTTTCTCAAATTGGAAGCATTGCTGAAATAATTTTCTTTGATTTCCAATATTTTTATAAAGGGAATTGCATTTTACACATTTTCATCTGGTGTCTTCTAAATTAAGAAAGTTTCTCCCTTGGTAATGACTTTCACAATATACTTTAAAGGATACGATATCTGTTCCTCTCTTTGCTAATTTTTTTAATGATGCATAAAAAGAAAAACCTTCTTTTGTCCTGTTAGAAAAAGGAGAGCCATTTGAATCAATATCCTTTCTGAGTAATTCTTTGTGTGTAATTTACAAATAGTATGCTATATTATTTTTGAAAATTTGACATCAGGAAGAACTAAATAGACAACAGTAGCTAGCATATCCTTGGGCTGCAGGACAGAGGTTGGACAAATAAGCAGTGGTTGGAAAGAACAGATTGACTTTTGTCTCCTACAAGATAGTTCCTCAAGTTCCTTCTACCCTCTCTCAGCAATAATATCAACATCCTTGATTATCAGTTCAGTTATTCAGTTGTATCCAAATCTTTGTGACCCCATGGACTGCAGAACACCAGGATTCCCTGTCCATCACCAACTCCCGAGCTTGCTCAAATTCATGTCCACTGAGCCGGTGATGCCATCCAACCATCTCATCTTCTGTCACTCCCTTCTCCTCCTGCCTTCAACCTTTCCCAAAATAAAGGTATTTTCCAATGAATCAGTTCTTTGCATCAGGTGGCCAAAGTATTGGAGCTTCAGCTTCAGCATCAGTCTTTCCAATGAATGTTCAGGACTGATTTCCTTTAGGATTGACTGGCTTGATCTCCTCGATGTCCAAGGGACTCTCCAGAGTCTTCTCCAACACCACAGCTCAAAAGCATCAATTCTTTGGGTCTCAGCTTTCTTTATAGTCCAACTATCAGATCCACTCATGACTAGTGGAAAAACTAGATGGACATTTGTCAGTAAAATAATGTCTCTGCTTTTTAATATATTGCCTAGGTTTGTCATAGATTTTCTTCCAAGGGGTAAACATCTTTTAATTTCATGGCTGCAGTCACCATCTGCTTTGATGTCGGAGCCCCCCAAGATAAAGTCTCTCACTGTTTCCACTGTTTCCCCATCTATTTGCCACGAAGTGATGGAAGTGGGTGCCATGATCTTAGTTTTCTGAATGTGGAGTTTTAAGCCAACTTTTTCACTCTCCTTTTTCACTTTCACCAAGAGGCTTTTTGGTTCCTCTCAGTTTTCTGCCATAGTGGGGGTGTCATCTGCATATCTGAAGTTATTGATATTTCGCCCGGCAATCTTGATTCCAGCTTGTGCTTCATCCAGTCTGGCATTTCACATGATGTACCTCATGCGACGAGTTGACTCACTGGAAAATACTCTGATGCTGGGAAAGGTTGGGGGCGGCAGGAGAAGGGGACGACAGAGAATGAGATGGCTGGATGGCATCACCGACTCTGTGGACATGAGTTTGAGTGAACTGCGGGAGTTGGTGATGGACAGGGAGGCTTGGCGTGCTGTGATTCATGGGGTCGCAGAGAGTTGGACACGACTGAGCAACTGAACTGAACTATGCATATAAGTTAAACAAGCAACCTGCCAATATACAGCTTGCTTACTCCTTAATTTAGAACCAGTCAGTTGTTCCATGTCCTGTTCTAACTGTTGCTTCATAACGTGCATACAGATTCCTCAGGAGGTATGTAAGGTGGTCTGGTATTCCCATCTCTTTAAGAATTTTTCACAATTTGTTGTGATCCACACAGTCAAATCCTTTAGTGTACTGTTTATAGTAATGTTCATAGTTCTTAGGGAATTTACATATTAGTATCTACCATATAAGCTCTCTTGAAGCATTCATAATCTAACATGAGCAAAGCAGCCTGTCATTGATGTTTAATAATTTTCCATTTTAGGATTTTTCTTGTGGAATTTTTGAGTTCCTGACATTCACTGCTTATTGAAACCAGGAGGAATTTCTCATTCTGAACACAATTTTGTACAAGCAGTTTTTATGAAGCAAAGCAGTAACCTCTGAAGAAATCATCAAAAAATTAGCTGAAATGCAAAACCATATAGAAATATATAAATTAATGATAGTAAATAGATTATCTCTAATGAAGTGTACTTCACGATGACTGTAAATTTGTACTGAGAAGCAATGAATTTATCATCTCATGCTAGAAAGGAAAAACAGGGGAATCTCATTGACTTTTGATGTTAGCAGCAACACATGAGTGTCCTTGTGGTTTACTGTGTTTTAAAGTTTTTATTAGAAAAAAAAAATCTGATTGATTTTTCTACAGTATTGAAGAGAAGAAATAAGACAATAGAAGTTAAATTGAAAAATCCAGACAGAATATAGGTTATATGCTAACATATGCATTTGCAGAGAAAGGTGATGAACACAAATATGGATAAAGCACTGTTTAAATACTTTTCATATTTTCACTGCTTTTCCATAACTCAGCATTGAATAATTTTGAATTTTTTTTCCAGTTTAACATCTGATTTTGCGTTTCTCTCACTTACAGGTCAGAGCATGCTTTCCTGCTCAGAGCGTCAGAATTTATTTAGAATGCTAGATTAACTTTTATTATTTAAAACATAATTATAAAAGTCACAAACCTTGATACATCAATTAAGAAAAGAGCGTTTTCTGAACTTGTGCCTGAAAAGGGAGACAGCTCATAGGGAAATGAGAGTTTTCAGTTTCACATTTGAATGTTTTCCTTTTGGTCCAAATCTTACATTCATACATGACTACTGGAAAAACCATAGCTTTGACTAGATGGACCTTTGTTGGCAAAGAATGTCTCTGCTTTTTAATATACTATTCAGGTTGGTCATAGCTTTTCTTCCAAGGAGCAAGTGTCCTTTAATTTCATGGCTGCAGTCAGCAACTGCATTGATTTTGGAGCCCAAGAAAATAACGTCTCTCACTGTTTCCATTGCTTCCCCATCTATTTGCCATGAGGTGATGGGACCATATGCCATGATCTTAGTTTTCTGAATGTTGAGCTTCAAGCCAACTGTTTCACTCTCCTCTTTCACTTTCATCAAGAGGCTCTTTAGTTCTTCTTCACTTTCTGCCATAAGGGTGGTGTCATCTGCATATCTGAGATTATTGATATGTCCCTCGGCAACCTTGATTCCAGCTTGTGCTTTATCCAGCCCAGAATTTTGCATGATGTATTCTGCATACACTTTAAACAAGCAGGGTGGCTATATACAGCCTTGATGTACTCCTTTCCCGATTTGGAACCAGTCTGTTGTTCCATGTGCAATCCTAACTGTTGTTTCTTGACCTGCATACACATTTCTCAGGAGGCAGGTAAGGTGGTCTGGTATTCCCACCTCTTTCAGAATTTTCCACAGTCTGTGGTGATCCACAAAGTCAAAGACTTTGGTGCAGTTACTAAAGGAGAAGTAGATCCTTTTCTGTAATTCTCTTGCTTTATTGATGATCCAGCAGATGTTGGCCATTTGATCTCTGGTTCCTCTGCCTTTTCTAAATCCAGTTTGAACATCTCGAAGTTCATGGTTCACGTATTGCTGAAGCCTGGCTTGGAGAATTTTGAACATTGCTTTGCTAGTGTGTGAGATGAGTAAAATTGTGTGGTAATTTGATCATTCTTTGGCATTGCCTTTCTTTGGGATTGGAATGACAACTGACCCTCTCCAGTCCTGTGGCCACTGCTGAGTTTTCCAAATTTGATAGCATATTGAGTGCAGCACTTTCACAGCATCATCTTTTAGTATTTGAAATATCTCAACTGGAATTCCATCACCACTAGCTTTGCTCATAGTGATGCTTCACAAGGCCCACTTCACCTCGCATTCCAGGATACCTGGCTATAGGTGACTGATCACACCATCCTAGTTATCTGGGTCATGAAGATCTTTGTTGTATAGTTCTTCTGTGTATGTTTCCACCTCTTCTTAATATCTTCTTCTGTTAGGCCCATGCCATTTCTGTCCTTTATACAGCCCATCTGTGCGTGAAATATTCCTCTGGTATTTCTAATTTTCTTGAGCAGATCTCTAGTCTTTCCCATTCTATTGTTTTCCTCTATTTCATTGCACTGATCACTGAGGAAGCCTTTCTTATCTCTCCTTGCTATTCTTTGGAACTCTGCATTCAAATGGATATATCTTTCCTTTTCTCCTTTGCCTTTTACTTTTCTTCTTTTCTCAGCTATTCATAAGGCCTCCTTAGGCAACCATTTTGTCCTTTTGCATTTCTTTTTTGGGGATGGTCTTGATCACTGCTTCCTGTACAATGTCAGAAACCTCCGTCCATAGTTCTTCAGGCACTCTGTCTATCAGATCTTATCCCTATAATCTATTTGTCACTTCCACTGTGTAATTGTTAGGGATTTTATTTTGGTCATACCTGAATGTTCTAATGGTTTTCCCTACTTTCTTCAATTGTAGTCTTCAATTTAAGTCTGAATTTGACAATAAGGAGTTCATGATCTGAGCGACAGTCAGCTCCTGGTCTTGTTTTTGCTAACTGTACAGAGTTTCTCCATCTTTAGCTACAAAGAATATAATGAATTTGACTTTAGCATTGACATTCTTGTGAGGTCCATGTATAGAGTCTTCTCTTACATTGTTGGAAGAGGGTGTTTCCTATGACCAGTGCATTCTCTTGGCAAAACTGTGTAGGCCTTTGCCCTGCTTCATTTTGAACTTCAAAAACAAATTTGACTGTTACTTCGGGTTCTCTTGGATTCCTACTTTTTCATTTCAGTCCCCTATAATGAAGATGACATATTTTTCGTTTTTTGGTGTTAGTTCCAGAAGATCTTGTAGGTCTTCATAGAACCGTTCAACTTTAGCTGCTTCAGCATTACTGATTGGGGCATAGACTTGGATTACTGTGTTATTGATTGGTTTGCCTTGGAAATGAACAGAGGTCATTCTGTCATTTTTGAGATTACACCGAAGTACTGCATTTTGGACTCTTGTTGACTATGATGGCTACTCCATTTCTTCTAAGGGATTCTTGCCCACAGTAGTAAATACAATGGTCATCTGAATTAAATTCACACATTCTAGTCCATTTTAGTTCACTGATTCCTAAAATGTCAATGTTCGCTCTTGCCATCTCCTGTTTGGCCACTTCCAATTTACTTTGATTAATGGACCTAACATTCCAGGTTCCTATGCAATATTGTTCTTTACAGCATCAGACTTTACTTCCATCACCAGTCATGTTCATAACTGTGTATTGTTTCTGCTTTGGTTCCCTCTCTTCATTCTTTCTGGTGTTATTTCTCCACTCTTCTCCAGAAGCATATTGGACACTTACTGACCTGGCAGTTCATCTTTTAATGTCCTATCTTTTAGCCTTTCCAATACTGTTCATGGGGTTCTCAAGGCAAGAATAATGAAGTGGTTTGCCATTCCATTCTCCAGTGAACCTCATTTTGTCAGAACTCTTCACAATGACCCATTCATCTTGGGTTTCCCTACTTGGCATTGTTCATAGTTTCATTGAGGCTATGGTCCATGTGATCAGTTTGAATCATTTTCTGTGATTATGTGTGTTCCAGGATAAATTTTTCTTATTTATTTTTCTTTTTGCACAATTTGAAGAGGCAGCTTTTGTATTTCTAAATCCTTTACCCTTAAAGGTAGAAGTGCCCCATGAATAAGTCAATGAAGATGGAATACTTTGGCATTGCATTTGGGGTGGTGATGATCATAGCACTGTATCTGATTCCCCTTATCTCTGCATATTTAGAAATCATTTGTAAATACTGTTGAATGTCGAATCCTATTATTAATGATGATTATGCCTTCTAAGTTTTATAATTTAATCTCTTAAAATTTAAGTCTTCTCTATTTTGAATTTCTTTTTATTGTGTGGGTAGGGGTCCAACTTCATCATTTTGAAAATATTCTCTTCAGTTTTCCCAGAACCATTTGTTCAAAAATCATTTTTTCCCATTGAATATTATTGCCAACCTTGTTGAAAATTAATTTTCTATAAATGTGAAAGTTCATATGTGGAATCTCAATTCTATTTCAGTGAGACATCATATATATGTTTGTGCATATATATATATAATATTTGTATATAATATATATGTATACACACACACAAACACACACTCATACTCACACATAGTTATGTCAATAGTATCTGGCTGTTTTGTTTACTATACCTTTGTCATACATAAGTCTTGAAATAAGGAAACAAGTCCTCCAACTTTGTTATTATTTTGTAAGATAATTTTAATACTGCTTTGGGTCCATTAAGTTTTTACATGAATTTTGAGATTTGTTTGTCAATTTTTTTTTAGAAATAACAACTGGCATTTTGGCAAAATGAATCTGAAGATTAATTTGGAATATCTTTATAAAGCAATATACTATGATCATATATTAGGGAACTTAGTTTTTCTATTATAGTGTTCTTCATGCTGTGTTGTATTGCTTCAGTCATGTCTGAATCTTGGTAACTCTATGTACTGTACCTGCCAGGCTCCTCTGTCCATGGCATTCTGCAGGCAAGAACACTAGAGTGGGTTGTTTTGCCCTCTTCCAGGGGATCTTCCTGATTCAGGAATTGAACCCATGCCTCTTATGTCTCCTGCATTGGCAGGTGGGTTTCTTACAACTAGTACCATTGGGGAAGCCCTGGTATTATGTTTGCTGTTGTTCAGTTGTGAAGTCATGTCCACCTTTTTGCGACCCATGAACCTGTCCTTCACTATCTCTTAGAGTTTGCTCAAACTCATGTACATTAAATTGGTGTTGCTATCTGACCATTTCCTCCTCTGTTGCCCTTTTCTCCTTTTGCCATCAATCTTTTCCAGCATCAGAGTCTTTTTCAATTTGTTGACCCATCCCATCAGTTGCCCAAAATACTGGAACTTCAGCTTCAGTGTTAATCCTTTCAATGAATGTTTAGGGCTTCCTTCCTTTAGGATTGACTGGTTTGATCTCCTTGCTCTTCAAGGGACTCTCAAGAGTCTTCTCCAGCACCATAATCTGAAGGCATCAATTCTTTGGCTCTCAGTCTTGTTTATGGCCCAACTTTCACATACATACATAACTACTGGAAAAACCATAGCTTTGACTTATATGGACTTTTGTCAGCAAAGTGATGTCTTTGCTTTTTAATACACTGTCAAGTTTTGTCATTACTAGTATCATAATACTCCACAAATTACTACTCCTGTCTTGATTAGGTTGTAGTTTTCCAATGACCTTAATTATAAGACCCAGGAATTCTAAAAGATACCCTAAATGATTTACTGTATTTCAGACATTAGCTTGCTTTCATAGTGGATCAGTAATACTATTTCCCCTTGATAGGATCAGTTACCCCAGATAGCTCTTTTTCTCAATGTTGGTTTGTAAGTATGAGAAGTTGAAAGTAGCCATGTGTCAGTCTGAACTTCCAGTTCAGTGGAATCATTATTGTGTCTCCTTGTAGAATCAAAAAAATCTTTGGTTTCTGATTCATGAGAACCAAAAATGTTGCTGGTGCATTGCTAGGCGTAATAATTCATGATGTCATTCCCATTTCCACACCTTGATTCCTGAACCTGTGAATCGTGCCTATTGGAAAAACAACATCATATATTATATGCTGGTTGAGAGAATATATAGCCTTCTAGTTAACCTTGTCCCAGCCCTACACGGTATTGTCATCTAACTGTAACTGTAATGAGCCTTTAAAAGTCATTAGAATGTTCTACCAAGTTAGTTGCTTCAGAATTATGGGGAATATGGTATGATAAATTAATTCCATGAGCATGTGCCCAGTGCTGGATTTATTTTGCTGTTAAGTGAGATTCTTGATCATACTGTGTGGAAAACAATGATAGTAGATAAGGCATCTTACATGTCCAAGAATGGTGATTTTGGCAGAATCATTATATGTAAGGAAGGCAAATCAATATCTAGAGTGATTATTTTGGTAAAAACACAATGCTACCCCTTCAACAATGGAAGCAGTCCAATATAATCAACTTGCCACCAGACAGTTGGCTGATCACACTGAGATATGGTGTTATGTCTGGGACTCTGTGTTGGTCTCTACTATGGGCTCTCGGTGGTTATTGTAGCCAGATTGGTCGTGGCCAGTGGAAATCAGCATTGCTGAACCCATGCAAAAATCTCCATTCCTCCCACCATGGCTATTTCATTTATAGACTCATTTGGTGATGACATGGGTTGCTGAGGGAAAAAAAAAAAAACTCATTGGTATACACAGAATGGGTCATCCTACCCACTCATTTATTGTTTTAGTCACTAAGTCATGTTTGACTTTTGTGGCCTCATGGACTGTAGCCTGCCAGGCACCTCTGCCCATGGATTCTCCAAGCAGTACCTAATAATACTCAATTATTAGGCTATTTCTTATTGAATTGAGGTAAGCATTCACATTGGTCACACATCTTTACATTTTCTTTTAGCCCATTTAGAGAGGTCAATCCACATGCCTCTTCCCCAAATTTATCATCAGCTTTCCAATCATATTCCTTTAATGTCTCTGAATATTCAACCAGACCATTGGCCATGGCCCATGAATTTGCATATAGTTACACATTTGGCAATTTCTCCTGCCAAGCAAAGTAAACAACCAGATGCACTTCTCAAGGTTCTGCCTACTGATGGAATTTGTTTTTTCCATTGTCTTTTAGAGGTGCCACTGAGAGGGACTATAGTCCTACAGCTATTCATTTTTGGTGGTGCCTGCACATTGTACAAAACCATATGTGAGCTAGGTCTCAGACTTCTTTTTTTCTCTGTTAACAGATTATAGGAAAATCACCATGAGAACATTGGTGCAGTGTGGGAAAGAGAAGGCAGTGTAGCAAAATTGGGGACCATGGGCACTCAGGTCACTTCTTCATGTAATTTACTTGTGCCTTCAGGGTCTGTTGGAACCCAATCACATATAAGGCAAATTTATTAAAATTCTCTATCTTTCGTTTTTCTCATTTGTAGAGTAAAAATACAAATAAAAGTAACTCATAGAGATATTCTGATAATTAAATGAATTAATACACATAAATCTTAAAATAGTGCCACACAAATAACAGGAGATTCATAAATGTTAATTAATGGTATTGTCATTATTCTACTTCTGACATAAAATCACCACTGCTAGTTTACCAATTTTAAAATTATTCTGTTTGCCTGACTAGCATTTGTTACTTAATTTCAAACTCTAAAGTGTTGACAACTCTGCCAACTTTATTGCCTTGGAATATTTCTCCCTTTTCCCATCTTCAAAGTCAAGTGTTTCTCAAATTGTGGGTAATAGATAATCAATATCAGGAGAGTTTGGGATGCTTTCTACAAATACAGTTCCTTAAACCTCGCCACGGCTTCTCAGGTGGCTGAGTGATAAATAAATCTGCCTATCAATGAAGGAGACATGGGTTCAACTCTTGGGTCAGGAGGATACCCTGGAGGAAGAAAAAACAATACACTCCAACGTTATTGCCTGAAAACTTCTATGGACAGAGGAGCCTGGTGGGTTACAGTCCATGGTGTAACAAAGAGTCAGAAATGACTGAGTGAGCACAATGCAGTAAGATTACTCAAAGTATGGAAAAATACCCCGTGCTCTTTGATTGGAAGAATTAATGTTTTTAAATGGCTATACTACCCAAATCAATCTACAAATTTAATAAGACTCTTAGCAAATTATCCATGACATATTACATAGAAATAGAACAAGCAATCTTAAAATTTATATGGAACAATAAGAGACCTAGAACTGCCCAAAAAAATCCTTAGGAAAATGAAAAAAGCAAGAGTCATAACCCTACCAGACTTAAAACAGTACTACAAAGCTGAAGTAAGCAAAACATCATGGTATTAGCTCAAAAACAGACATATGGATCAGTAGAATAGAATAGAGAGCCCAGAAATAAACCAACACGTCTATGGACAGTTAATCTTCAACAGAGGAGGCAAGGATATACAATGGAGAAAAGACTGCCTCTTCAGCAAGTGGTATTCATAAAGTTGGACAACCACATGTAAATCAATGAAAAGAGAATAATTTCATTGTCTCCTGCATTGGAAGGTGCATTCTTTATCACCTGGAAAGCCCAAATTTGACACCATAAAACTCCTGGATGAAACCATATGCAAAACATTATCTGACAAAAAATATACCTGTGTTTTCTTAGGGCAATCTCCAATGCAAAGTCAAAAATAAACAAATGGGACCTGATCAAACTTACAAATTTCTGTACAGCAAAGGACATCATAAAGAAAAATGAAATGGCAACCTACAGACAAGGAGAATATCTCTGCAAATGATGCAGTTGAAAAGGACTCAATTTCAAGAATATACAAACAGTTTATACAACTCAGTAAGAACAACATAAATGTACAACTCAATCAAAAAATGGGCAGAAAACCTAAGTAGACATTTCTCCAAAGAAGAAATGCAACAGCCAACAAGCACATTAAAAGTTATTCATATCACTAATTATTAGAGAAATGCAAATCAGAACCACAGCAAGGTGTCACCTCACACAAGTCAGAATGGCCATCATTAAAATATCCACAGATACAACAGAGATAAGATGGCAGAGTAGAATGATATAAACTTACCACTTCTTATAAAATGGCCAAAATCACAAATAACTACTGAATTACCATGGACAAAAATACACTACTAGAACCTACCAAAATAATCCCCCACATCCAAAGACAAAGAAGAAGTCATGATAAGTCAGTAGGTGTGGTGAAATCACAATAAACTCAAATCCTATATACATTATGTGCGAGGCACAAACTGGAAAATGATTATGCCACAGAAGTTCTAACTGAAAATTTTAAGCCTCACATCAGGATCCCCAGCCTGGGAGTCTGGTAACAAGAAGGAGGAATTCCAGAGAATATAACTTTGAAAGCCATGAGGATTTCACTGCAGAAATTCCGTAGGACTTGGAGATACAGGAAATTTACTCTTAGAAGGAACACACAAGGTCTTGTGCATGCTAAGACCCAGGGGAAAAAAGCAGGGACCTCATAAGCCACTGGGCCAGACATACCTGTAATAGTGGAGGATCTCCTGTGGAGGAGGAGATCAGCTGTGGTTCACTGTGGTGGCAAAGACATTGACAGCAGCTGCACTGGAAATTTCTTATTGTCATGAGGCTTCATGAAGGCTATTGTTTTCTTAAGAACTGGCCACTTCAGGAGGTGAAGGAACATGATAAAAACTAACCAAACCAAACAAAAGAGGAAGAGACAGGAAATCTACCTGGAAAAGAACTCAGAATAATGATAGTAAAGAATATCCAAAATCTTGAAAACAAAATGGAGTTATGGATAAATAGACTAGAGACATGGATTGAGAAAATGCAAGAAATGTTTACCAAGGTACTAGAAAAAATACCTAGACAGCATTTTAAAAAGCAGAGACATTACCTTGCCAACAACGGTCTGTCTAGTCAAGGCTATGGTTTTTCCAGTAGTCATGTATGGATGTGAGAGTTGGATTATAAAGAAAGCTGAATGCCAAAGAATTGATGCTTTGGAACTGTGGTGTTGGAGAAGACTCTTGAGAGTCCCTTGAACTGCAAGGAGATCCAACCAGTCCATTCTAAAGGAGATCAATCCTGAATATCCATTGGAAGGACTGATGCTGAAGCTGAAACTCCAGTACTTTGGCCACCTGATGTGAAGAGCTGACCCATTTGAAAAGACCCTGATGCTGAAAAAGATTGAAGGCAGGAGGAGAAGGGGATGACAGAGGATGAGATGTTTGGATGGCATCACCGACTCACTGGAAATGAGTTTGAGTAAACTCCGGGAGTTGATGATGGACAGGGAGTCCTGGTGTGCTGCAGTCCATGGGGTCAAAAATAGTCAGAAACAACTGAGTGAGTGAAATGTACTGAGAAGAAATAAATACTAGCTAATCAGTAATACAATGCAATAACTGAGAGTAAAAATACTCTGGAGGGAACCAACTGTAGAGTAACTGAGGCAGAAGAAAGGATAAGTGTGCTGGCAAACCGAATGGTGGAAATAAAAGAAGCAGAGTGGAAAAAAGAATAAAAAGAAAGGAGGACAGCCTCACAGACCTTGGGACAATGTTAAATGCTCCAACAATCGAATCACGCGTGTCCCAGAAGAAGACAAAAGGAAAGGGCACGAGAAAATATTTGAGGTGATAATAGTAAACCCCCCCCCCCCAATATTGGGAAGGAAATAGTCACCCAAGTGCAAGAAATCCAGAGAGTCCCATACAGGATAACCCCAAGGTCAAAGACACAAAGACACATATTAATCAAACTAAGAAAGATTAAACATAAAGATAAAATGTTAAAAGCAGCAAGGGAAAAGCAACAAATAACACACAAAGGGATCCCCACAAGGATAACAGCTGATCTTTCAATAGAAACTCTTCAAGCCAGAAGGGGAATGGCAGGACATATCTAAAGTTATGAAAGAGAAAACCCTACAACAAAATTACTCTACTCATTCAGATATGAAGGAGAAATCAGATGCTTTGCATACAAGCAAAAGCTGAGAGAATTCAACACCACCAAATCAGCTCTTCAACAAATGCTAAAGAATCTTCTCTAGACAGGAAGCACAGAAAGGGTGTATAAACTCAAACACAACACAACAAATTAAATGGTAACGGGATCATGAAAGTGAAAGTGAACTTGCTTTGTTGTTTCTGACTCTTTGCTACCCCATGGACTGTAGCCTACCAGGCTCCTCCATCCATGGGATTTTCCAGGCAAGAATACTGGAGTGGATTGCAATTTCCTCCTCCAGGGGATCTTCCAAACCCAGGGATTGAACCCGGGTCTCCCACATTGTAGGCAGACGTTTTACCATCTGAGCCAACATGGCGCTAGGATCATACATATCAATAATTACCTTAAACATAAATTGATTGAATGCTCCAACCAAAAGACAAAGACTGGCCAAATGGATGCAAAAACAAAACCCCTATATATGCTGTCTACAAGAGACTCACCTCAAACCTAGGGACATGTAAAGACTGAAAATAAGGGACTGGAAAAAGATATTTCATGCAAATGGAGACCAAAAGAAAGCAGGAGTGGCATATTCATATCAGAAAAAATAGACTTCTAAATAAATGCCATGATAAGAGCCAAAGAATGACATTACATAAAGATCAAGAGGTCAATCCAAGAAGAAGATATAACAATTATAAATATATATACACCCAACATAGAAGCACCTCAATATATAAGGCAAATGCTAACAAGTATGAAAGGGGAAATTAACAGTAGCACAAAAATAGTGGCAGACTTTCATACCCGACTCACACCTATGGAAAGATCAACCAAACAGAAAATTAATAAGGAAACACAAGCTTTAAATGATACAATGGAACAGTTAGACCCAGTTGATATCTACAGGGCATTTCACCTAGAAACAATGGATTTCACCTTTTTCTCAAGTGTATATGGAACACTCTCCAAGATAGATCACATCCTGGGCCACAAATCTAGACTTAGTAAGTTAAAAAAAAAAAATCATTTCAAGCATCTTTTCTGATCACGAGATAAGATTAGATATCAACTACAGCAATAAAAAGGCAATGGCAAGCCACTACAGTACTCTTGCCTGGAAAATCCCATGGATGGAGGAGCCTGGTGGGCTGCAGTCCATGGGGTCGCTAGGGGTCGGACACGACTGAGCGACTTCACTTTCACTTTTCACTTTCACACATTGGAGAAGGAAATGGCACCCCACTCCAGTGTTCTTGCCTGGAAAATCCCAGGGGCAGGGCAGCCTGGTGGGTTTCTATCTATGGGGTCACACAGAGTCGGACACGACTGAAGTGACTTAGCAGCAACAGCAAAAAAAGAGAAAAAAATAAAACAATAAAAAACATAAACATATGGAGGCTAAACAACACGTTTCTGAATAACCAAAAGATCATGGCATAACTCCAGAAGGAAATCAAAATATGCAAAGAAACAAATGATACTGAAAACACAATAACCCAAAAGTTATGGGATTAAGTAAAAACATTGCTAAGAGGGAGGTTCATAGCAATATAAGCCTACCTCAAGAAACAAAAGAAACATCAGATAAACAACTTAACTTTACATCTAAAGCAACTAGAAAAAGAACAAAAAGATCCCAAAGTTTGTAGAAGGAAAGAAATCAGAGCAGAAATAAATGCAAACGAAACAAAGGAGACTATAGGAAAGATCAACAAAATTAAAGTTGTTTCTTCAAAAAGATAAACAAAATAGACAAACTGTTAGCCAGACCCATCAAGAAAAAAGGGAGAAGAATCAAATCAATAAAATTATAAATTAAAATGGAGAAATCAACAGACAACACAAAAATGCAAAAGGTCATAAAAGACTACTATAAGCAACCCTATGCCAATAAAATGGACAACTTGGAAAAAATGGACAAATTCTTTGAAAAGTATAACCATCCAAAACTGAACCATTAAGAAACAGAAAATCTGAACAGACACATCACAAACACAGAAATTGAAACTTAATAAAAAAAAATAAAAAAATAAAATAAAATTTTTTCCAACAAAAGCCCGGAACCAGATGGCTTCACAGGTGAATTCTACCAAAAACTGATAGAAGAGATAATACCTATCCTACTCAAAATCTTCTGGAAAATTGCAGAACTCCAAAACTCCTTCTATGAGGCCACCATCACCCTGGTGATTCCACAAGAAAAGAAAACTACAGGCCAATATCACTGATGAAGATATATGCTAAAATCCTCAACCCATTTCTAGCAAACAGAATCCAACAACATATTACTCTTGTCAATATATGGCAAAATCAACCAATATATTAATGTAAATAATTTGCCTCCAATTAAAAAAAAAAACAGTAAAAAGATCATACATCATGACCAAGTTAGCTTTATTCCAGGGAGGCAAGGATTCTTCAATATTGGCAAATCAAAGTGATACACCATATTAACAAATTGAAAGATAAAACCATATAACTATCTTAATAGATGCAGAGAAAGCCTTTGACAAAATTCAACACCCATTTATGATAAAAAAAAAAAGCTCTCAGAAAACAGGCATAAAAGGAACATTCCTCAACATAATAAAAGCCATATTTATCCTCAATGGTGAAAAACTGAAAGCATTTCCTCTAAAATTAGGAACAAGACGAGAGTGCCCACTCTTACCACTACTATTCAACATAGTTATGGAAGTCCTAGCCACAGCAGTCAGAGAGGAAAAAGAAATAAAAGTAATCCAGATTGGGAAAGAAGTAGTAAATCTCTCACTGTTTGCAGATGGCATGATCCTCTACATAGAAAACCCTAAAAATACTACCAGAAAAATGCTAGAACTATTCATTTAATATAGTAAAGGTGAAGGATATAAATTAATACACAGAAATTCCTTGCATTCCTATACACTAACAATGAAAAAACAGAAAGAGAAACTAAGGAAACAATTCCATTCACCATTGCAATGAAAAGAATAAAATATTTAAGAATAAATTTACCTAGGAATACATTTACCTGAAGAAACAAAATACCTACACATAGAAAACTATAAAACACTGATGAAAGAAATCAAAGATGACACGAATAGATGGAGAAATATACCATATTCGTGGAATGGAAAATCAATACAGTAAAAATGAGTATACTACCCAAAGCAATCTTAGATTCATAAAATCTCTATCAAGCTATCAGTGGTAGTTTTCACAGAACTAGAACAAATAATTTCACAATTTGTATAGAAACACAGACAACCTTGAATAGCCAAACTAGTCCTGAAAAAGAACAATGGAACTGGAGGAATCAACCTTGCTGAGTTCAGACTATACTATGAAGCTACAATCATCAAGATAATATGGTACTGGCACAAAGATAGAAATATAGATTAATGGAACAAAATAGAAGGCCCAGAGATAAGTCCACACACCTATGAACACCTTATTTTTGACAATGGAAGCAAAAATATACAATGGAGAAAAGACAAGTGGTGCTGGGAAAACTAGTCATCCCATCTAAAAGAATGAAACTAGGATACTTACTAACACCATACACAAAAACAAACTACAAATGGATTGTAGATCTAAATGTAAGACAAGAAACTACAAAACTCTTAGAGGAAAACATAGAACACTCTCTGACATAAATCACAGGAAGATCCTCTATGACCCATCTCCTAGAGTAAAGGAAATAAAAATAAACAAATGGAACCTAATTAAACTTAAAAGCTTTTGGACAACAAGGAAACAATAAGCATGGTGAAAAGGCGGCTTTCAAAATGGGAGAAAATAATAGCAAGTGAAGCAACTGACAAATAATTAATCTCTGAAGTATGCAAGTAGTTCATGTAGTTCAATACCAGAAAAAACAAACGATCCAATCAAAAAGTGGGCCAAAGAACTAAACAGACATTTCTCCAAAGACATACAGGTGGCTAAAAAACACATGAGAAGATGCTCAACATCACTCATTATTAGAGAAACACAAATCAAAACCACAGTGAGGTATCATCTCATGCCAGTCAGAATGGCTGCCATCAAAATATCTACAAACAATAAATGCTGGAGAAGGTGTGGAGAAAAGGGTACCCTCTTACATTGTTGGTGGGAATGCAAACTAGTACAGCCACTATGGAGAACAGTGTGGAGAATCCTTAAAAAAAATGGGAATAGAACTGCCATATTACCCAGCAATTCCCCTGCTGGGCATAAACACCAAGGAAACCAGAATTGAAAGTGTCATATGTACTCCAATGTTCACTGCAGCACTGTTTATAGCTGGGATGTGGAAGCGACTTAGATGCCCATTGACAGACAAATGGATAAGAAAACTGTGGTTCGTATACACAATGGAACAGTACTCAACCATTAAAAAGAATGCATTTGAATCAGTTCTAATGAGGTGGATGAAGCTGGATCCTATTATACAGAATGAAGTAAGTCAGAAAGAGAAACACCAATACTGTATATTAATACATGCATATGGAATGTAGAAAGATGGTAATGATGATCCTAGATTCAAGACAGCAAAAGAGACACAGATGCAAAGAACTGACTTTTGGGATCTGTAGCAGAAGGTGAGGGTTAGATGATTTGAGAGAATAGCGTTGAAACATGTATATTACCATATGTAGAATAGATGACTATTACGAGGTCAATGAGTGAAACAGGGCACTCAAAGCCGGTGCTCTGGGACCACCCAGAAGGATGGCATGGGGAGGGAGGTGGGAAGGGGTTTCAGGATGGGGGGACACGTGTGCACTCGTGGCTGATTCATGTTGATGTATGGCAAAAACCAACACAATATTCAAAAGTAATTATCTTCCAATTAAAATGAATGAATTTTTTTTAAAAAAGAAAAGGGTCATTTTCAAAAGAATCCTGAGATCTCAATGCAAAAGTGAGACAAGTTTCTCCATGAGTCTTCACAGTTTAGTTCAATTCAGTGCTCAATTGTGCCCGACTGTGACCCCGTGAACTGCAGCACACCAGGCTTATTGTCCATCACCAACTCCCAGAGCTTGCTCAAATTCATGTCCATTGACTTGGTGATGCCATCCAACAATCACATCCTCTGTTGTCCCCTTCTCCTCCTGCCTGCCATCTTTCTCAGCATCAGGGTCTTTTCCAGTGAGTCTTCTCATGCTGATGTATTTCTTAGTAAACAGTCATGTGATTTTTAAAAATATCTTCAGGTTCTGGGGTAGTTAAACCAGCTGAAAATGCAACTTACCTGGGTAGAAAACATTACTTTTCTCTAAGATAGTTCTATTTATTCCAAGTTATAAAATAAAAGATAAGTCAATTTGAAAGAAATATTTCCAGATGGAGCTTAAAGTATTTAATGGGAAGTGAGAAAGTAGTAACTACAGCCACACTGACATAATTTAACTTTCTTAGCTCACCACTGTTAAAATGAAATATTTAAGCAAACCAGGACAGTTAGAATCGGAAATTTAAGCCAAATATTTGTCTGGATTATTATAACATCCATCAGTAGCTAGCTTAGCTTTTTATTCTTTCTATAATATTCATATTCAATTCATTATTATTCTTAATATTCTTGGCAGTATATTTGGAACTAGTTTGGACATTGTAGACTCGATATAAATTACCATAATTCCAGAATTATATAGAATTTTTGATGATCCTCGAGAAAATTTTCAATTTAAAGCATTAAGAAGAGTTTTTTATCATAATGGATGTTGTATTTTGTCAAAGGCTTTCTCTGCATCTATTGAGATAATCATATGATTTTTATTTTTCAGTTTGTTAATGTGGTGTATTACGTTGATTGATTTGCGGATATTGAAGAATCCTTGCATTCCTGGGATAAAGCCCACTTGGTCATGATGTATGATCTTCTTAATGTGTTGTTGGATTGTGATTGCTAGAATTTTGTTAAGGATTTTTGCATCTATGTTCATCAGTGATATTGGCCTGTAGTTTTCTTTTTTTGTGGGATCTTTACCAGGTTTCGGGATTAGGGTGATAGTGACCTCATAGAATGAGTTTGGAAGTTCTCCTTCCTCAGCAATTTTCTGAAAGAGTTTGAGAAGAATAGGTGTTAGCTCTTCACTAAATTTTTGGTAGAATTCAGCTGTGAAGCCGTCTGGACCTGGGCTTTTGTTTGCTGGAAGCTTTCCTATTACTTCCTCTATTTCCGTGCTTGTGATGGGTCTGTTCAGATTTTCTATTTCTTCATGGTTCAGTTTTGGCAAGGTGTACTTTTCTAGGAATTTGTCCATTTCTTCCAAGTTATTCATTTTATTGCCATATAATTGCTGATAGTATTCTCTAATAATCCTTTGTATTTCTGTGTTGTCAGTTGTGATCTCTCCATTTTCATTTCTAATTTTATTGATTTGGCTCTCCAGAAAGTGGGAATAGAAGGGACATATCTCAACATAATAAAAGCTATATATGACAAACCCACAGCAAACATTATCCTCAACGGTGAAAAACTGAAAGCATTTCCCCTAAAGTCAGGAACAAGACAAGGGTGCCCACTCTCACCACTACTTTTCAACATAGTTCTGGAAGTTTTGTCTACAGCAATCAGAGCAGAAAAAGACATAAAAGGAATACAAACTGGAAAAGAAGAAGTAAAGCTTTCACTGTTCGCTGATGACATGATCCTCTACACAGAAAACCCTAAAGACTCTACCAGAAAACTACTAGAGCTAATCAATGAATATAGTAAAGTTGCAGGATATAAAATCAACACACAGAAATCACTTGCATTCCTATACACTAATAATGAGAAAATAGAAAGAGAAATTAAGGAAACTATTCCATTCACTGTTGCAACGAAAAGAATTAAATACTTAGGAATATATCTACCTAAGAAAACAAAAGACTTGTACATAGAAAACTATAAAACACTAGTGAAAGTAATGAAAGAGGACACTAATAGATGGAGAAATATAACATGTTCGTGGATTGGAAGAATAAATATTGTGAAAATGAGTATACTACCCAAAGTAATTTATGCATTCAATGCAATCCCTATCAAGCTAACAATGATATTTTTCACAGAACTAGAACAAATAATCTCACAATTTGTATGGAAATACAAAAAACCTCAAATAGCCAAAGCAATCTTGAAGAAGAAAAATGGAACTGGAGGAATTAACTTGCCAGACTTCAGGCTCTACTACAAAGCCACAGTCATCAAGACAGTATGGTGCTGGCATAAAGACAGAAATATAGATCAATGGAACAAAATAGAAAGCCCAGAGATAAACCCACACACCTATGGACACCTTATCTTCGACAAAGGAGGCAAGAATATAAAATGGACAAAAGACAGTCTCTTTAACAAGTGTTGCTGGGAAAACTGGTCAACCACTTGTAAAAGAATGAAACTAGAACACTTCCTAACACCATACACCAAAATAAACTCAAAATGGATTAGAGAGCTAAATGTAAGACCAGACTCTATAAAACTCCTAGAAGAGAACGTAGGCAAAACACTCTCTGACATAAATCACAGCAGGATTCTCCAAGACCCACCTCCCAGAATATTGGAAATAAAAGCAAAAATAAACAAATGGGACCGAATTAAAATCAAAAGCTTCTGCACAGCAAAGGAAACTATAAGCAAGGTGAAAAGACAGCCTGCAGAATGGGAGAAAATAATAGCAAACGAAGCAACTGATAAAGGATTATTCTCCAAAATATACAAGCAGCTCCTGCAGCTCAATTCCAGAAAACTAAGTGACCCAATCAAAAAATGGGCCAAAGAACTAAACAGACATTTCTCCAAAGAAGACATAAAGATGGCTAACAAACACATGAAAAAATGCTCAACATCCCTCATAATCAGAGAAATGCAAATCAAAACCACAATGAGGTACCATTTCACAGCAGTCAGAATGGCTGCTATCCAAAATTCTACATGCAATAAATGCTGGAGAGGGTGTGGAGAAAAGGGAACCCTCTTACACTGTTGGTGGGAATGCAAACTAGTACAACCACTATGGAGAACAGTGTGGAGATTCCTCAAAACCTGGAAAGATAACTTCCATATAATCCAGAAATCACACTCCTGGGCATACACACTGAGGAAACCAGAATTGAAAGAGACACATGCACTCCAATGTTCATTGCAGCACTGTTTATAATAGCGAGGACATGGAAGCAACCTAGATGTCCATCTGCAGACGAATGGATAAGAAAGCTTTGGTACATGTGCACAATGGAGTATTTTTCAGCCATCAAAAAGAATGCATTTGAATCAGTTTTAATGAGGTGGATGAAATTGGAGCCAATTATACAGAGTGAAGTAAGCCAGAAAGAAAAAATCAATACATTATACTAAAGCATATATATGGAATTTAGAAAGATGATAACCTGAACCCTGTATATGAGACTGCAAAAGAGACATAGGCATATAGAACAGTCTTTGGGACTCTGTGGGAGAGGGTGAAGGTGGGATGATTGGGGAGAACGGCATTGTAGCATTTATATTATCATAAGTGACCAGTCCAGGTTTGACGCATGATACAGGATGCTTGGGGCTGGTGCATGGGGATGACATGGAGGGAGGATATGGGGAAGAGGGAGGTGGGAGGGGGGTTCAAGAAAGGGAACACATGTACACCCAGGCGGATTCGTGTCAATGTATGGCAAAACCAACCAATATATTAATGTAAGGTAATTTGCCTCCAATAAAATAAATTTAAAAAAAAGAGAGAAATTATAGCTGAATCTTTAAGTGAACAATACTGAAGGTTTTATATCAGCAATATACTTTTTTTGTACTTGAAAGACCATGGAGGTTAAATTTCTTGTTATAATACATTTTTAAATGAAACTTGTATTATAATAAAACTTGCTACTGACTAAAACAAAGTGACTTTATTTCTCAAATGTTAAAAGTTCAATAAGAGATAGTTGAAGAAACTATTAGAGGGATGGGTGATGAAAATAATTTACTTTGCAACAAAATTTGTTTTTGTTTCTCAAATGAAGACAAAACAGTCTACAATTCCACTTCAAAAACTAAAACACCAGAGAAAAGTACACATCAGGCATGAAAGATATTTCAGTTACATAATCTATTTCTGTAAATGGGATTATATTTTATTTTTTGTTTGTTTATTGATGATTTTTTTGCATTTCAAATTTAATAGTTTCATAAATACTTGAAGTTATTTTTTTAAATGATTTTGTTCTAATTATCCTTGTGGCATAACACAATATCCTAGAGCTCACTGACTTAACACAATCGTTTAGTTTTTCTTACGACTACACAGTTTGGTCAGGGCTTGATGGGGACAACTCATTTACATTCTATGTGACTTTAGATAGGGCATCTTCACAGGGACTAGATGATATTTTTCCAAGCTGGATCACAGATATGCTGACAAGCTGATAGTGACTATCAATTTCTTTCTATGTAGTTTTCTCCACAGAGCAGCTTTGTCTTCTTCCTATTGCAGTCTCTTGGTTCCAAGAAAAAGAATCTCAAGACACAAGTGGAAACTATAGATTTCTTAAGGCTTCAGTCCACAAAATGATGAAGTATCACTACAATTGTATTCTGCTAGTCTAGAAAGCACAGAATTCAGATTCAGGGTGAGCAGACATAGACATTATCTTGCTTTGGCAGAGTTTTAAAGATTTTTATAGCTGTGTTTCGAAACTACCACAGGGAAAAACATATAAGGAAAAATAGAACCTGCTCATGAAATGAGCTCTTACAGGTTATTATTGCACGGAAAATATTTTACATTTTATTTTAAAAGCACATATCCAGAGTTTAGCTAAGCTCCTTCTTCATATTGTTGCCTTGGCATCCAATTTATTTAGCCAAGCAGCCTATAAGAACATTTAACTGACACTAGCCCCCTGGTGAAAGAACATGCCATAGCCTGCAGAGTCACAGGCAAATATAAATTCTTAATATGACTTTCCCAAAAGCTCTTGTGATCAACAGTCTCCCCTGCTTCCCAGCACTTGTATGCCTTACTTGATCCTTATATAAAATCCCAAGGGGATCACTAAGCTCCTGTTATTTTGAATTGACTAATCCAGCCCTAACCTAGAATTACCAAAGCATGCCACTCACAAATGCTAATAAAGGCATACACCCCAGGTCTTACCTCTCTCTCTGTCTGCACTCTGCCTTGATGTTCCTATGTGGCTCCTTCAGGCATGTCATGTACTTATTCCAGAATCTGTAAATAATAAACTTCTATTTCCATTTATCTTGTGGTCTTTTGTTAAACCTTAACTCACCATTTGGCACCCTGTGTTCCACTTAGTAAATGTGAATTTAACAATCGTCATTAAAGTTAGTTTATTTTTATCTAAATAACTATTACTTTGTAATGAAATATCATATTTTCTAGTGTGAATAATCTCAAAATATGCAGATATCAATATACTATCGTGTATTATTGTATTCTCTAATGGTTAAAGCAATAAACTGATGCAAATCAATTTAATATTTGTGTGACACTTTTGTAATGAAGATCTGTTTATACAGCAAGAGTAGGTGGTGGCACAATTTGAGGAGTGTCCAAACTGCAAACTACTTAAAACATAGTATTCTGTCCAAGACTCTGAACATCCTAATATTAGAATCATTTGGTTAGTTTTAGTATCTCCAGCGGAGAAGGTAATGGCACCCCACTCCAGTACTCTTGCCTGGAAAATCCCATGGATGGAGGGGCCTGGTGGGCTGCCATCTATGGGGTCGCACAGAGTCGGACACGATTGAAGCGACTTAGCAGCAGCAGCAGCAGTATCTCCAGAAATCTCTGAAAAAACTTATAGATGTCAACTGGAAGTGTATGAATTAATTTACTAACAACAAGCTCTCACATGGAAGATATATTTAGAGTATAAGACATAAGATTTTTCAAAGTTTAAAATGAGGAAGAAATATGAAATGTTGGCATACTGCCCAAGAATAGCAGAATACAGCAAGAGGCTGTATAGCATAATTAAGGTGACCATTTTATTTATCATCCAAACTGGTATACTCAAACTTTACAAGGATAGTAACTGGATGAAATGTTAGATGAGCTGGTTGGATGGCATCACCGATGTGATGGTCATGAGTTTCAGTAGTCTCTGGGAATTGTTGATGGACAGGGAAGACTGGGGGTGCTGCAGTCCATTGGGTCTCAAAGAGTCGGACATGACTGAGCAACTGAACTGAACTGAACTGAAATGTTAGAGCAAAAGGCTCTAAGTAACACTCTTCCAGTCAAACAGATTTTAATGGTCTTACTTAGCATGGAGCTTTAGTCTACAAGCTTTGGAAGCAAAGTGAATTCAATCCATGGTTCTTCTACTTAAGAGTTATGTGATCCTCAGCAAGGTATTTAATAATTCACATCTTTCTCTTGTCTCATAAATGAGATAAAATCACCTACCTAAATTATTTGTTATGAGAATTAAAAGATAGATGTTAAGGACTTAGGACATGGTAAATATTCAATAGGACCTCCCTGGTGGCTCAGTGGGAATCAATCTGCCTGCAGTGCAGGAGACTGCGTTCAATCCCTGGCTCAGGAAGATCCGCTGGAGCAGGAAATGGCAACCCACTCTAATATTCTTGCCTGGGAAATGCCATGGACAGAGGAGCCTGGCAGACTACAGTCCATGAGTCGCCAAAGATTTGGACATGACTTAGCAACAACAATAAGTATTCAGTAAATGATGCTATTTATTAATGGCTTTGCTGCTGTTGATATTGGTGATATTGTTGCTGTTGTTATTGAGATGCCAAAGTATACAAAGATATGTTATTATCTTCAAATAGTTGATAATCTGTATTATTTGGTGATGCAAAATTAGTATGCTGAAAATTATCAAGTGCTATAAACTTAGTAGTTATCTGATTTTTTTTTTTTAATTCTGCTGAGGTTGAGTTGAACCTGTGTTCTCATAGTGACAAACTACATCATAGTGGAAACTTTTGCTGAAAGTTCTA
The DNA here is from genome assembly GCF_049115385.1 of Moschus berezovskii. Taxonomy (NCBI): domain Eukaryota; kingdom Metazoa; phylum Chordata; class Mammalia; order Artiodactyla; family Moschidae; genus Moschus; species Moschus berezovskii. Next base: position 82,849,799 of record NC_142488.1, on the reverse strand, counting down.
CTCTTGGTGATTTGTAAGACTTTCACCTGGGGAGTTAGACTACATATAATTTAGAAAAAGTTAGTAAACAATAGCCTTCTCCCAGACTCAGAGTTAAGAAATACAGCAAAGGAATAAGATATATGGTGGGGAAAATCCATCTTTATTGCATACTTTCTAATTTTGAACCTTCATATGACATAGACTTTGCTTCCATTTCACTGACAATGCTCAGCTCCAGCAGACTTTGCCATATGGGCAAGATGCCACCATAAGACTTACCAAACGGAGGGGCAGAGGAAAAAAGTATTCTGAAGTATATCAGAAAAGTGTATCTGAAGATAAATCTCTTCCAAAAGAAAGAGAAGAGTAAAGGAATAGGATATTCAGACCGTGTTTCTCCTTACAAACTCCCTAATCAGATAAGATCCTTTATATTTTTAGAGGTTGAATAGGGGTAAAATTAGGCCAGAGATAAAACATTGTTTTCACTCTATTTGGAAGAAAGCTTCAAGAGTACTGAGAATGTGTTTATGTCGAAGAATTATTATCAATTCTTTTAGAGAAATTGTATTGCAGAACACACCTAGTTTTATATGTAAATAACATAAAATATAGTCACAAATTTAACCATATCACCTAAGTAATAAGTATATTTATTCACATTCTTAATCTGTTATGATTATTTCCAAGATACAGAATTTCTGGACACCGTTTTAATGTTTGGACATATATTTGACATAATGTTTGGTTGTCACAGGATACATTTTTCGAGATCAGACAAGATCGGGTGCATTCAGGGTGCTATGGCCGTAGACACAGGATACATTTTTAAAGTTTTGGTTTACTCATTCTTTTTTATTTTTTTTAAGAACACAACTCTTTATTATTGAAGGCTTTCTGGAATATTAGGCATGGATTACTTTCAGTGAAGTTACCTCATGTAACTTACAGTTCTTCTCCATGGGAGTTTCTACAAGCAATGATATCGACAATAAAAGTTTACAAACACAAAATATATAAAAATACTGTTTATAAACAAGATTTTATCTAGTGAATCTTTTCATGGTTTCATAAACTACAAGGATCAGAAAAGCCTTTCCCATGTTCTTTACACTTTATATTATTTCTGTCCACTGTGTAGTCTAATTTGTCTTTGAATGGTTGAGAGATGGTTTCTGTCTAGTGTGAATTCTTTAATGTGCTTGAACATAACTGGAAGTGAAGGTTTTCGCAAATATTTTACATTTGTGGGGTTTTTCCTCTATTGTGAATACTTTCATGAACTCTGAAAATGTTTTGTGTTCTAAAAGTTTTAACATATTGACACTGATAAGGTCTCTCTCCAGTATGACTACTTTCATGTATTTTAAGAGAACTGGGGTTAATTAATATATTCTCATATGCTTTATATTTATAAGGTCCATCTCCAGTGTGCATTATCATGTGTTTCTGAAGGGTTATATTCAATGGGAAGCCTTTCCCACATTCCTGAAACTTATAGGGTTTTTCTCCAGTGTGGATTCTTTCATGGTTTTTAAGCAAGCAGGCACTACTCTATACATTAGAACATGTTTTACATACATATGATGTCTCTCCTGTGTGAAATCTTTTGTGTGATTGGAAGGCACTGAAATAATTGAAGGCTTTACCACACAGGTTACATTCATAGAATTTTCTCACCTCTGTGAATTATTTCATGTATTCCGACAGGTTTAGGAGTTTCAAAAGTTTTTCCATATTGTATACATTGATAGAATTTCTCTTCATTGTGACTGTTTTCATGCATTCTATGACAACTGGGAGAAATTAATACATTCTCATATTTCTGACATTTATAAAGTAAATCTCCATTGTGTGTTACCAGGTGTCCTTGAAAAGTTGTTTTGCATAGGAACGTTTCCCCATATTCTTTATATTCATAGGATTTCTCCCTTCAGTGAGTTATTTTGTGTGTTTGCAATGAATCCCAAAGAAAGGCAAGGCCAAAGAACGCTCAGACTACCGCACAATTGCACTCACCTCACATGCTAGTAAAGTAATGCTCAAAATTCTCCAAGCCAGACTTCCAGACGTTCAAACTGGTTTTAGAAAAGGCAGAGGCACCAGAGATCAAATTACCAACATCCGCTGGATCATGGAGAAAGCAAGAGAGCTCCAGAAAAACATCTATTTCTGCTTCATTGACTATGCCAAAGCCTTTGACTGTGTGGATCACAATAAACTGTGGAACATTCTGAAAGAGATGGGAATACCAGACCACCTGACCTGCCTCTTGAGAAACCTGTATGCAGGACAGGAAGCAACAGTTAGAACTGGACATGGAACAACAGACTGGTTCCAAATAGGAAAAACGAGTACGTCAAGGTTGTATATTGTCAGCCTGCTTACTTAACTTATAAGCAGAGTACATCATGAGAAACACTGGACTCAAGGAAGCGCAAGCTGGAATCAAGATTGCTGGGAGAAGTATCAGTAGCCTCAGATATGCAGATGACACCACCCTTAGGGCAGAAAGTGAAGAAGAAATATAGAGCCTCTTGATGAAAGTGAGAGGAGAGTGAAAAAGTTGGCTTCAAGCTCAACATTCAGAAAACAAAGATCATGGCATCTGGTCCCATCACTTCATGGGAAATGGGGAAACAGTGGAAACAGTGGCTGACTTTGTTTTTCTGGGCTCCAAAATCACAGCAGATGCTGATTGCAGCCATGAAATTAAAAGACGCTTACTCCTTCTAAATAAAGTTTTGACCAACCTAGACAGCATATTAAAAAGCAGAGACATTTGTCAACAAAGGTCCGTCTAGTTAAGGCTATGGTTTTTCCAGTGGTCATGTATGGATGTGAGAGTTGGACTATAAAAAAAGCTGGGCACCGAAGAATTGATGCTTTTGAACTGTGGTGTTGGAGAAGACTCTTGAGAGTTCCTTAGACTGCAAAGAAATCTAACCAGTCCATCCTAAAGGAGTTCAGTCCTGAGTGTTCATTGGTAGGACTGATGTTGAAGCTGAAATTCCAATACTTTGGCCACCTCATGCAAAGAGTTGACTCATTTGAAAAGACCCTGATGCTGGGAAAGATTGGGGGCAGGAGGAGAAGGGGACGACCGAGAATGAGATGGTTGGATGGCATCACCAACTCAATGGACATGGGTTTGGGTAGACTCCGGGAATTGGTGATGGACAGGGAGTCCTGGCGTGCTGCTGATCATGGGGTCGCAAAGAGTCGGAAATGACTGAGCGACTGAACTGAACTGAATTATTTTTTATATGGAAAGGCTTTTCCACACTGCTCACATTCATGGGGTTTCTCTCCAGTGTGATTCCTTTCATGTGTTTGAAGAAAACTGGGATAAAGGAATTGTTTGTCATATTTCTGACATTTATAAGGCAAATCTCCAGTGTGTGTTATCATGCGTTTTCGAAAAGTTATTTGCCATACGAAGGCTTTCCTACATTCCTTACACTCATAGGGCTTTTCTCCAGTATGTATTCTTTCATAACCTCAAAGATTTTGGGCAGTAGTCAATTCTTTAGAACATGTTTTACATACATGTGGTATCTCTCCTCTGTGAAGTCATATGTGTGCCTGTAAGGAACCAAAATGTTTGAAGGCTTTACCACACTGCTTACAATCATAGGGTTGTTCTCTGGAGTGAATTATTTCATGTATTCAGTTTCTTTGAGGACTTTTAAAAGCTTTTCTAAATTGTTTACATTGATATGGTTTCCCTCCATTGTGACTGCTTTGATGTATTGTAAGAGAATGAGGATAAATGAATGCTTTCTCACTTTTCTTACATTTATAAGGTAAATCTCCAGTGTGTTTTTACCACATCTATTCAAAAAGTTGATCTCCATGTCAAGATGTTCCTATATTCTTTATATTCATAGGGTTTCATTCCTGTGTGAGCATTTTTGTGGCTCTGTTGTGATTTTTCACATGGAAATACTTTTACACATTGTTCACATTCATAGAGCTTCTCTCTAGTATGATTCCTTTTATGGGTCCTGAGAGCACTGGGAGAAACGAATGTCTCCCCACAATCTTTACATTTATATACCTTCTCATGGTACTTTTGATGCTCTCTTGGTTTTTATTCAATGTGACATGACATGTGTCTATTAAGGGATGAATGACTCAAGAAGAATTTTTCACATGCACTGCATTCCTATGGTTTAAAATCAGCAGTTTTCTTCTTCACACTGAGAGTTGGAATAAACTTCACATTTTCTCCCCAAGAATGAGTATCTTTCCTTTCAGAGAGTCTCTCTATCATAAGACTTCTTAATTTTCTCCCCTGGTTTCTGAACTGATCTTCAGTGTTGGAGAAGGAAATGGCAATCCTCTCTAGTGCTATTGCCTGGAAAATACCATGGACAGAGGAGCCTGGTAGGCTACAGTCTATGGGATCGCAAAGAGTCGGACACGACTTCACTTCACTTCACTTCACTTCAATATCATGATCTTTCTGTCTTGCTTCTAATGATTTCAAATTCCTGAAGTTTTCTAACATCATGTCTCTGTAGATTTTCCTCTGTGAAGAATCCAGTAAACCCCACTCCTAAGGGTGAAGTTCACAACCACATCCTCAAAGACCAATGAGTCAGTTTCCAGGTTTCTTGGTATTATCTGAGTCACACCCAAGGACTTCAATTACCTGATCAGATGACAAGACGACTGAAGATGAGTAAGAGTGACTAGGCTGGGAAACCAGAGAGGAAAGAACAGGATGCTGGCGACTCCACACTGTGCAAGGAAGAAAACAATCCCTGGTTTACTCATTCCTGATGTGTAGTAACCCATCTGTCACTGTCTTTCTCTTTCTTAAATTAGTTATGAAGCTAACAAGCAAAGTTATTACCATCTTCATCTTTTCCATATGGTATACTTCAAGCCATCTTTACCCATTTATGCTACTTTTTTTCAAACCTGTAGGATAAACACCTCTTTAGAATTGATCTTTAATATTAACTTGAGTAAATGGATACTTTAACAGTAGATATGATGTGCATTTGTTTTATAATTAATTTTTATGTATTCCCTAGGGAAGATAGTTTTTCTTTTAACTTGATAACCACTGGCTGCTTTGTACTTATTGTTAACTAACTTAAACTTTTCTTCTTTGTTTAGAGAATATCTGCATTAAAGACTACATCATCCATTCACTAATTCACTTGTGCAGTTAATTAATATTTAACACATGCTTGATATAATATGTCAAGAATTGTGCTAGAGCAAGACATACAACAGTGAACAAGAAAACTGCAGTTCACAAAGCCATATCAACAAATTTAATAATGACTTCAGCTTGGACATTTTTTTCCTAACTAGGGGGCACCAGAGGGCAGACAAACTGAAATCATAATCACAGGAAACTAGCCGACCTGATCACGTGGACCACAGCCGAATGTGGTCCACTGGAGAAGGGAATGGCAAACCACTTCAGTATACTTGCCTTGAGAACCCCATGAACAGTAACAAAGGGCAAAATGATAGGATACTGAATGAGGAATTCCCCAGGTCGGTAGGTGCCCAGTATGCTACTGGAGCTCAGTGGAGAAATAACTATAGAAGGAATAAAGGGATGGAGCAAAAGCAAAACCAATACCCAGTTGTGGATGTGACCAGTGATAGAAGCAAGGTCCGGTTCTGTAAAGAGCAATATTGCATAGGAACCTGGAATGTTAGGTTCATGAATCAAGGCAAATTGGAAGTGGTCAAACAGGAGATGGCAAGAGTGAACGTCGACATTCTAGGAATCAGTGAATTAAAATGGACTGGAATGGGTGAATTTAACTCGGATAACCATTATATCTACTACTGTGGGCAGGAATCCCTTAGAAGAAATGGAGTAGCCATCATGGTCAACAGAAGAGTCCGAAATGCAGTACTTGGATGCAATCTTAAAAATGACAGGATGATTTCTGTTCGTTTCCAGGGCAAACCATTCAATATTACAGTAATCCAGGCCTATGCTTCAACCAGTAATGCTGAAGAAGCCGAAGTTAATCGGTTCTATGAAGACCTACAAGACCTTTTAGAACTAACACCCAAAAAAGATGTCCTTTTCATTATAGGGGACTGGAATGCAAAAGTAGGAAGTCAAGAAACACCTGGAGTAACAGGCAAATTTGGCCTTGGAGCACGGAATGAAGCAGGGCAAAGGCTAATAGAATTGTGTTAAGAGAATGCACTGGTCATAGCAAACACCCTCTTTCAACAACACAAGAGAAGACTCTACACATGGACATCACCAGGTGGTCAACACCGAAATCAGATTGATTATATTCTTTGCAACCAAAGATGGAGAAGCTGTATACAGTTAGCGAAAACAAGACCAGGAGCTGACTGTGGCTCAGATCATGAACTCCTTATTGCCAAATTCAGACTAAAATTGAAGAAAATAGGGAAAACCACTAGACCATTCAGATATGACCTCAATTAAATCCCTTATGATTATACAGTGGATGTGATAAATAGATTTAAGGGACTAGGTCTGATTGATAGAGTGCCTGATGAACTCTGGACGGAGGTTCGTGACATTGTACAGGAGACAGGGACCAAGACCATCCCCATGGAAAAGAAATGCAAAAGAGCGAAATGGCTGTCTGAGGAGGCCTTACAAATAGCTGTGAAAAGAAGAGAGGCGAAAAGCAAAGGAGAAAAGGAAAGATATAAGCATCTGAATGCAGAGTTCCAAAGAATAGCAAGAAGAGATAAGAAAGACTTCCTCAGTGATCAATGCAAAGAAATAGAGGAAAACAACAGACTAGGAAAAACAAGAGACCTCTTCAAGAAAATTAGAGATTCCAAGGGAACATTTCATGCAAAGATGGGCTCGATAAAGGACAGAAATTGTATGGACCTAACAGAAGCAGAAGATATTAAGAAGAGGTGGCAGGAATACACAGAAGAACTGTACAAAAAAGGTCTTCACGACCAAGATAGTCACGATAACGTGATCACTGACCTAGAGCCAGACATCTTGGAATGTGAAGTCAAGTGGGCCTTAGAAAGCATCACTACGAACAAAGCTAGTGGAGGTGATTGAATTCCAGTTGAGCTATTTCAAGTCTTGAGAGATGATGCTGTGAAAGTGCTGCACTCAATATGCCAGCAGATTTGGAAAACTCAGCAGTGGCCACAGGACTGGAAGAGGTCAGTCTTCATTCCAATCCCAAAGAAAGGCAATGCCAAAGAATGCTCAAACTACCGCACAATTGCACTCATCTCACACGCCAGTAAAGTCATGCTCAAAATTCTCCAAACCAGGCTTCAGCAGTATGTAAACCGTGAACTCCCAGATGTTCAAGCAGGTTTTAGAAAAGGCAGAGGCACCAGAGATCAAATTGCCAACATCCGCTGGATCATGGAGAAAGCAAGAAAGATCCAGAAAAACATCTATTTCTGCTTCATTGACTATGCCAAAGCCTTTGACTGTGTGGGTCACAAGAAACTGTGGAACATTCTGAAAGAAATGGGAATCCCAGACCACCTGACCTGCCTCTTGAGAAACCTGTATGCAGGTCAGGAAGCAACAGTTAGAACCGGACATGGGACAACAGACTGGTTCCAAATAGGAAAAGGTGTACGTCAAGGTTGTATATTGTCACCTTGCTTATTTAACTTATATGCAGAGTACATCATGAGGAACGCTGGGCTGGAAGAAGCACAAGCTGGAATCAAGATTGCTGGGAGAAATATCAATAACCTCAGATATGCAGATGACACTACCCTTATGGCAGAAAGTGAAGAGGAACTCAAAAGCCTCTTGATGAAAGTGAAAGAGGAGAGTGAAAAGGTTGGCTTGAAGCTCAACATTCAGAAAACACAGATCATGGCATCTGGTCCCATCACTTCATGGGAAATGGAAAAACTGTGGAAACAGTGTCAGACTTTGTTTTTCTGGGCTCCAAAATCACTGCAGATGCTGACTGCAGCCATGAAATTAAAAGATGCTTGCTCCTTGGAAGGAAAGTTACGACCAACCTTTATAGTATATTAAACAGCAGAGACATTACTTTGCCAACCAAGGTCCGTCTAGTCAAGGCAATGGTTTTTCCCGTGGTCATTTATGGATGTGAGAGTTGGACTGTGAAGAAGGCTGATCACCGAAGAATCGATGCTTTTGAACTGTGGTGTTGGAGAAGACTCTTGAGAGTCCCTTGTACTGCAAGGAGATCCAACCAGTCCATTCTAAAGGAAATCAATCCTGGGTGTTCATTGGAGGGACTGATGCTAAAGCTGAAACTGCAATACTTTGGCCACCTCATGGGACGAGTTGACTCACTGGAAAAGACTCTGATGCTGGGAAAGGTTGGGGGCGGGAGGAGAAGGGGTCGACACAGAATGAGATGGCTGGATGGCATCACCGACTCTGTGGACATGAGTTTGAGTGTACTCCGGGAGTTGGTGATGGACAGGGAGGCCTGGCGTGCTGTGATTCATGGGGTCGCGGAGAGTCAGACACGACTGAGCGACTGAACTGAAATGAACTGAACTGAACTGAAAGTTATTCTGGCTTGCATGCTAGGTCGCTTCAGTCACGTCTGACTCTCTGTGACCCCATGGACTGTAGGCCACCAGGCTTCTCTATCCATGGGATTTTTGAGACAAGAATACTGGAGTGGGTTGCCACTTCCTCTTCCAGTGGATCTTCCTGACCCAGAGATGAAACCTACATCTCCTGTGTCTCCTGCATTGCAGGTGGATTCTTTACCTGCTGAGCTATCAGGGAAGTTTTAAGTTATTCTTAAAGTAATCTGAAATTATTTTGAGCAATAGTAAATACTTTAAAATATCAATATGAGTATTTAATTTCCTAGAGTTATTTTATAGACTGATAGCTTGATAGGTATAAATAAATTACAGACTCCCTATTAGAAGTATCACCCAAAATCTTTGGCCAAATATAATCTTGGGGAATTTGACAAGCAAATCTATGACCATATATTCTGGGGACTAAGTAAAGCAATTGATTTCGTGTGGTTCTATCTTTCTTTTGCATGCTGTGATTCTTATGCATAGATTATTCAGTAAAATAAAAATGGGTTTTCCCATGGGCTTAATTCAATCAGCTGATAACATTACTTGAATTCAGAAGAGTTCTTTATTTTATAAGTCTTTATTTATGAGACAACAACTTTTTGAAACAATAGAATCTGATTCATTTTAAATTAAATCTATTTGTAATTCTGTATGTGTATGTGTATAATCTCACACATTTAAATGGGATGGGGAGACAGGTGGGAGGGGGGTTCAAGATGGGGAGCACATGTACACCTGGGCCAGATTCATGTCAATGTATGGCAAAACCAATACAATAATGTAAAGTAATTAGCCTCCAATTAAAATAAATAAATTAAAAAATAAATAAATAAAATTGGACACTATATAAAACACCATAAGAGATAACATGTTATTGTAAAAATTATTGAGGTTTTCAAAGCCCATGTCCTTGGAACTCACAATTTATCACAAAATGGTTCTGGATATAAATTAAGTGCTTTAGGACTCTTAGAATATACATATTTTAATTTTTTTATCTGAAAGCTCATTTTATTTTTCTTTTTAATTCAAGGTAATACCAATAGTTTTTTGTTTTATAATTGTCTCCATTTTAGTACTCTTGATTTACTTTATGTGTTGGCAGTTTTCCACAATGCTAAACTATTGCTATATGTTTAGAATTATATGTCACACATATTTCTTGCTTCATTTATTTTGGGAGATTTGATTGTTTTTTGTTTTTCTTTTTGTTTTGTATTTGGTCAAACTCTAGAATATAGCTCTCAAAGAAATAGAGATAATGAAATTTTTTCTTAATGATACCAGTTGTCCAACAGTCCCTTCTATTCCACCATGGTATTCATTTCTCCAGGCAGGGCTTTGATCTGAATGGCCATGATAAAAATTGGATGTAACCAATAGAGTAAATGGATATTCCCTGTGCAGTTCATAAAGACTGCTATGTGATTAAATAGATGCATAATTTTTTCCATTTCAATCAAAATCAATCAACCATGCATGTCTGTCCATACTGTATTCATTGACCCATGTTGTAAGTAGTAAACATATCGTTTAAAATAACTAATGATCCAGGATCTTTCTTACTTGCTCCTGTCTTTCTTCTCTTTAATGGAGTTAACTGTCTTCTTGCCTCCATCTTCTGCTTTCAGTCACATTCATACATCTTTCGATATTTTGTTTGCTTTGCTTCAGCAAAGTAATGTCTGTGCTTTTTAATATGCCATTTAGGTTTGTCATAGTTTTTGTTCCAAGGAGCAAACATTTTTCAATTTCATGGCTGCAGTCACCATCAGCAGTTATTGTGAATCCCAAGAAAAGAAAATCTGCCACTGTTAAAAATAATAATAATTTTTGTGTCTAAATCTTATTCTTTTTCAATGATTCATTTTCTATTCACCTAGCCACTTTTATCTGGCAAAATCTATCTTGGGCAATTTACCTTTTCTAGCCAGTTCCTCATAAACCAGTACTGACTCTTTGTGACTTGATGGACTGTAGACTGTCAGGTTCCTCTGTTCATGGGATTCTCCAGGCAGGATAAAGGAGAGGGTTGTCATTTCCTTCTGCAAGTAATCTTCTAAACCCGGGGACTGAACACGCATTTTTTACATCTTCTGCATTGGCAGGCAGGTTCTTTACCACTAGAGCCACATGTGAAAGTGAAAGTCACTCAGTCATGCACGACTCTTCAGGACCCCCACCAACTATACAGTCCTGGAAATCTCCAGGCCAGAACACTTGAGTGGGTAACCCATTCCCTTCTCTAGGGAATCTTCCCAACCCAAGGATCAAATCCAGGCCTCCCACATTGCAGGTGGATTCTTTACCAGCTGAGCCACCAGGGAAGCCATATAGGAAGCCCCAAAATAAATTCTCTTTGGTTAAATATTTTCAGGTTTTACACTTACATTTTCATGAACTTTACTTCTTGATGTCTTTCAAAAAATGTTTACATTTTATATGCTAGTTAATTATTTATTTAATTTTTTCACACTATTCTTCTAATATTCTTTTAATACACAAAGTGTCCGGAGTAAAATCTCACCTTTTTATATGATATTATTAATGTATATCTTCTCTTCTTTTTCCTGACTACTCTGGCTAGAGGGTAATTAACATCACTGACTTTTAAACAAAAATTAAAATTTTATATAATTTATATTTACCTAATTATGATTTTCATTTGTCTATTAATCTATTTCATTCTAGTCGTTCTTACTAGATGCATTTTGAAGATTTTTCATTAGGTGAATGCTCATTTAGGTTTTTAAAATTTCCTCTTGATGAATTGAGCTATGGAATTTTCCTTTCAGCTCCATGCTATAAAATCTATGTTGCCTGATATTAACATGCCCACTCCAATCGAGCTATGGAATTTTCCTTTCAGCTCCATGCTATAAAATCTATGTTGCCTGATATTAACATGCCCACTCCAATTTTCCTTACATCTGTGTCTGAATGATATATATTATCCAATATTTTCTTCTGACATATTTTTATATACATGGCATGGATTTTTCTATTTGTTTCTTGTAAGCACTGTTTTTTTGTGGTTGTTTGACTTTTCTTCACAAAATTACAGTTTCTACTTTCTGGGTGGATGCATGTCCATTTACATTTATTGCAATAATTGGTATTATCAGTCTTAAATTTAGCATCATGCTTGATGTTTATTATTTTCCCGTCTTTTCTTTTATTGTCATTGTAATATTTTCCTTGGTTTTCTGATTAAATAAGAATTTTATGTTTTTACTTTAGCTACATCATTGAATACTTGAGATTGTTCTGTTGTTTTGGTATTTATCAATTACCCTTGTTAATATGATAGGCGCTGGAGGGTGTCAGGGAGTGTTTAACAGGAGGATTCTTACATGCTGTTTCTCATAAGTAAGTCCTTATCAAAGTGGAGCAGCAAGCTGCTCTCAGGACTGAGATCATAATGTGAAACAGGCTTGAATCCACTTTAGTAAACATTCTCTTTATGACAAAACTGCTTAGTCTTGATCCCCTTTCTTGAGATATGGATTGTCTTTTGACCTTGTGATCATTATTAATCCCTTGTTCCCTTGGTAACGGTTGCTGTACGTTTGGTTTTCTGGTCTTTATCATTGTTGAAAGAAATTTCTTGTACAACAGCCTATATATACTCACAGAAAGATCATTAAGGCACCTTTGCTCCATCAGAGCTTAGGTCCCCGTGTCTCTTTTGTTTCTCTCTCTCTCTCTCTCTTTCTCCTCAGCTAATTCTCTGCAGTGTAGAAACCCGTCATGCTCACTCTCCTTCCTGGGCTTCTAACACACCCTCGAGAAGGCGCCCTGTGCCTTCACCCCCTCAATGGGGTGCCCTGTGCCTTCGTGAGTGATGCAAGCCCTGTGTCAAGGGCTTTTTTGGTTCTCTGCATAAACCAGGGAATATCAGCCTCTTTCTCTCTTTCAATTTCTTATCATCGACTCTGGGCCACCAGGTTCTGGTCCATTAAAGGACCCCAACGGAGGGGTGGCTGCACAGCAATGAAGTGGCAGCTGCATGGTGCTGGAGTGACTTTGAGGAGATATCCCATGTCCAAGGGCAAAGGAGAATTCCCAGCAAGAAAGGAGGAGGGGTAAAATCATGTTTAGAATCAAACCCCATATATGCCAGAGATGCTCAGAGGGCTCAAACAGACCTGATGCACACCAGGACCCAGAGACCCCACAGAAACTGAAACAGAACTGTGTTTGAGTGTCTCCTGTGGAGGTACATGTCAGCAGTGGACTGCTGAAGGGACAGGGGTTCTGGGTACAATAGATCTGGTATGGCATAAGCTGTCTTGGAGGAGGTCACCATTAACCCCACCATAGAGCCGCCAGAACTTACACAGGACTGGGAAACAGACTCTTGGTGGAAAAAAACAAAACCTTGTGCTCACCAGGACCCAGGAGAAAGGAACAGTGAGCCAAAAAGAGATTAATCCAGACTTTCCTGTGAGTGTTGAGGAGTCCTTGGTGGAGGCATGAGTTAGTGGTGGTCTGATGCAGGATTGTGGCACTGCATGCAGCAGTGTGTTCATGGGACCTTTTTAAGGATGTCACCATTATCTTCGTTACCTACACCATAGTTTGGCTTCAGGTCAAATAACAGGGAGGGAACACAACCCTGCCCATCAACAGAAAATTGGATTAAAGACTACTGAACATGCCCCTCCCGCCATCAGAACAAGGACCAGTTTTCCCCTCAGTCAATCTCTCCCATTAGGAAGCTTCCATAAGCCTCTTATCCTTCTCCATAAGAGGGCAGACAGAATGAAAACCACAAGCACAGAAAATTACTAATCTGATCACATGGACCACAGTCTTGTCTAACTCATTGAAACTATGATCCATGTCATGTAGGGCAACCCAAGACAGACGGGTCATGGTGGAGAGTTCTAAAGAAAGGTGGTCCATTGGAGAAGGGAATGGCAAATCACCAGTATTCTCACCTTGAGAACTCCATGAACAGTATGAAAAGGCTAAAAGATAAGGCACTGAAAGATGAACTCCCCAGGTCGGTAGGTGCCCAATTGTTACTGGAGAACAGTGGAGAAATAACTTGAGAATGAATGAAGAAACGGAGCCAAGCAGAAACAACACCCAGTTGTAGAAGTGGCTGGTGATGGAAGTAGAGTCCCATGCTGTAAAGAGCAAAATTTCATAGGAACGTGGAATGTTAGGTCCATGAATCATGGCAAACTGGAAGTGGTCAAACAGGAGGTAGCAAGAGTGAACATCGACATTTTAGGAATCAGCGAAATAAAATGGACTGGAAAGGGTGAATTTAACTCAGATAACCATTATATCTATTAATATGGGCAAGAATCCCTTGGATAAAATGGAGTAGCCATCATAGTCAACAAAAGAGTCTGAAATGCAGAACTTGGATGAAATCCCCAAAACAACAGAACGATCTCTGTTCATTTCCAAGGCAAACCATTCAATATCACAGTAATCCAAGTCTATGCCCTGACCAATACTGCTGAAGGAGTTGAAGTTGAACGGTTCTATGAAGACTTACAAGACATTCTAGAATGAACACCCCCAAAATATGTCCTTTTCATTATAAGGGGGTGGAATGCAAAAGTAGGAATTCAAAAAATACCTGGAAAAACAGGCAAATTTTGCCTTGGAGTACAGAATGAAGCAGCTCAGTTCGGTTCAGTTGCTTAGTCAAGTCCACCTCTTTGCAAACCCATGGACTGCAGCACTCCAGGCCTTCCTGTCCATCACAAACTCCCGGAGTTGTCTCAAACTCATGTCCATCGAGTTGTTGACGCCATCCAGCCATCTCATTCTCAGTCATCCCCTTCTCCTCCTGCCTTCAATTTTTCCTAGCATTAAGGTCTTTTCGAATGGCTCAGTTCTTCACATCAGAGGGCCAAAGTACTGGAGTTTCAACTTCAGCATCAGTCCTTGCAATGAGTATTCAGGGCTAATTTCCTTGAAGATTGGCTGGTTTGTTCTCCTTGAAGTCCAAGGAACTCTCAAGGGTCTTCTCCAACACCATAGTTCAAAAGTATCAATTTTTTGGAGCTCAACATTCTTTATATTCCAACTCTCACATCCATGCATGGCTATGGAAAAAACCATAGCCTTGACTAGATGGACCTTTGTTGGCAAAGTAATATCTCTGCTTTTTCATATGCGGTCTAGTTTGGTCATAACTTTTCTCCGAGGAGCAAGCATCACTTAATTTCATGGATACAATCAACATCTGCAGTGATTTTGGAGTTCAGTAAAATAAAGTCTGTCACTGTTTCATTGCTTCCCCATCTATTTGTCATGAAGTTATGGGATCAGATGCCATGATCTCAGTTTTCTGAATGTTGTGTTTTAAGCCAACTTTTTCACTCTCCTCTTTCACTTTCATCAAGAGGCTCTTTAGTTCTTCTTTGGTTTCTGCCATAATATTTCTCCCTGCAATCTTGATTCCACCTTGTGCTTCATCCAGCTCAACGTTTATCTTGATGTAATCTGCATATAAGTTAAATAAACAGGCTGACAATATACAGCCTTGATGTACTCCTTTCCTGATTTGGAACCAGTCTGTTGTTCCATGTCCAGTTCTAACTGTTGCTTCCTGACCTGTGTGCATATTTCTCAGGAGGCAGGATAGGTTGTCTGGTATTCCCATGTCTTGAAGAATTTCCCATAGTTTGTTGTTATCCACACAGTCAAAGGCTTCAGAATAGGCAAAGGCTTGCTGACTAAAGGCTAATAGTTTTTTCAAGAGAATGCACTGATCATAGCAAACACCTTTTTCCAGCAAAACAAGAGAATACTCTACACATGGACATCACCAAATGGTCAATACAGAAATAAGACTGATTACATTCTTTGGAGCCAAAGATGGAGTAGTTCTATACAGTCAGTGCAAACAAGACCAGGAGTTGACTGTGGCTCAGATCATGTATTCAGTTCAGTTCAGTTCAGTCGTTCAGTCGTGTCCCACTCTCTGCGACCCCATGAATCACAGCACGCCAGGCCTCCCTGTCCATCACCAACTCCCTGAGTACACTAAAACTCATGTCCACAGAGTCGGTGACGCCATCCAGCGATCTCATTCTCTGTCGTCCCCTTCTCCTCCCGCCCCCAACCCCTCCCAGCATCAGAGTCTTTTCCAGTGAGTCAACTCGTCGCATGAGGTGGCAAAAGTATTGGAGTTTCAGCTTTAGCATGAGTCCTTCCAATGAACACCCAGGATTGATCTCCTTTAGAATGGACTGGTTGGATATCCTTGAAGTCCAAGGGACTTTCAAGAGTCTTCTCCAACACCACAGTTCAAAAGCATCAATTCTTTGGCGCTCAGCTTTCTTCACAGTCCAACTCTCACATCCATACTTGACCACTGGGAAAACCATAGCCTTGACTAGACAGACCTTGGTTGGCAAAGTAATGTCTCTGCTTTTTAATATACTATCTAGGTTGGTCATAACTTTCCTTCCAAGGAGTAAGCATCTTTTAATTTCATGGCTGCAATCAGCATCTGCAGTGATTTTGGAGCCCAAAAAAACAAAGTCTGACACCGTCTCCACTGTTTTTCCATCTACTACCCATGAAGTGATGGGACCAGATGCCATGATCTGTGTTTTCTGAATGTTGAGCTTCAAGCCAACCTTTTCACTCTCCTCTTTCACTTTCATCAAGAGGCATTTGAGTTCCTCTTCACTTTCTGCCGTAAGGGTGGTGTCATCTGCATATTTGAGGTTATTGATATTTTTCCCAGCAATATTGTTTCCAGCTTGTGCTTCTTCCAGCCCAGCATTCCTAATCATGTACTCTGCATAGAAGTTAAATAAGCTGGGTGACAATATACAGCCTTGACGTACCCCTTTTGAACTCTGGTGTTGGAGAAGACTCTTGAGAATCATTTGGACTGCAAGGAGATCCAAAGAGTCCATCCTAAAGGAGATCAGCCCTGAGAGTTAATTCGAAGGAATGATGTTGAAGATGAAACTCTATTACTTTGCCACTTGATGTGAAGAGCTGACTCATTTGAACAGACCATGCTGCTTGGAAAGATTGAAGGCAGGAGGAGAATGGTATGGCAGAGAATGAGATGTTTGCATGGCATGACCCGCTCAAAGTACAAATTTTATACTGAGAAACTTTTAATGAGTTTGCATTTTTATAATATCTTAAAAACATTTATATTGCAATTATTCAGTATGGATGGAAAAGATAAAACAATATGTAAAACTAAAAATAAACCAAAATAACCTCAATGATTTGATATGAAATCACTACATTAAATGTCTTTATTTATGTGAACTGTGCTGTGGACTAGATCTGATAGATAGAGTGCCTGATGAACTATGGACGAAGGTTCGTGACATTGTACAGGAGACAGGGACCAGACCATCCCCATGGAAAAGAAATGTAAAAAAGCAAAATGGCTGTCTGAGGAAGCCTTACAAATAGTTGTGAAAAGAAGAGAAGCGAAAAACAAAGGAGAAAAGGAAAGATATAAGCATCTGAATGCAGAGCTCCAAAGAAAAGCAAAGAGATAAGAAAGCTTTCCTCAGCAATCAATGCAAAGAAACAGAGGAAAACAACAGAATAGGAAAAACAAGAGATCTCTTCAAGAAAATTCGAGACAGCAAGGGAACATTTCATGCAAACATGGGCTTGATAAAGGACAGAAATGTGCTGGACCTAACAGAAGCAGAAGATATTACGAAGAGGTGCCAAGAATACACAGAAGAACTGTACAAAAATTATCTTCATGACGAAGATAATCACGATGGTGTGATCACTCACCGAGAGCCAGACATCTTGGAATGTGAAGTCAAGTGGGCCTTAGAGAGCATCACTACGAACAAAGCTAGTGGAAGTGATGGAATTCCAGTAGAGCTATTTCAAATCCTGAAAGATGATGCTGTGAAGGTGCTGCACTCCATATGCCAGCACATTTGGAAAACTCAGCAGTGGCCACAGGACTGGAAAAGGTCAGTCTTCATTCAAATCCCAAAGAAAGGGAATGCCAAAGAATGCTCAGACTCCCGCACAATTGCACTCATCTCACACGCTAGTAAATTCATGCTCAAAATTCTCCAAGCCAGGCTTAAGCAATACATGAACTGTGAACTTCCAGATGTTCAAGCAGGTTTTAGAAAAGGCAGAGGAATCAGAGATCAAATTGTCAACATCCGCTGGATCATGGAGAAAGTAAGAGAGTTCCCGAAAAACATGTATTTCTGCTTCGTTGACTATGCCAAAGCCTTTGACTGTGTGGATCACAATAAACTGTGGAAAATTCTGAAAGAAATGGGAATACCAGACCACCTGACCTGCCTCTTGAGAAACCTGTATGCAGGACAGGAAGCAAGTTAGAACTGGACATGGAACAACAGACTGGTTCCAAATAGGAAAAGGAGTACGTCAAGGTTGTATATTGTCACTCTGCTTATTTAACTTATATGCAGAATACATGAGGAGGAACGCTGGGCTGGAAGAAGCACAAGCTGGAATCAAGACTTACAGGAGAAATATCGATAACCTCAGATATGCACATGACTCCACCCCATGGCAGAAATTGAAGAGGAACTCAAAAGCCTCTTGATCAAAGTGAAAGAGTAGAGTGAAAATATTGGCTTAAAGCTCAACATTCAGAAAACACAGATCATGGCATCTGGTCCCATCACTTCATGGAAAATAGATGGGGAAACAGTGGAAATAGTGTCAGACTTCATTTTGAGGGGCTCCAAAATCACTGCAGATGATGATTGCAGCCATGAAATTAAAAGACGCTTACTCCTTGGAAGGAACGTTATGACCAACTTAGATAGCATATTAAAAAGCAGAGACATTACTTTGCCAGCCAAGGTCCGTCTAGTCAATGCTATGGTTTTTCCAGTGGTCATGTATGGATTTGAGAGTTGGACTGTGAAGAAAGCTGAGCCGTGAAGAATTGATGCTTTTGAACTGTGGTGCTGGAGAAGACTCTTGAGAGTCCCTTGGACTGCAAGGAGATCCAGCCAGTCCATTCTAAATGAGATCAGTCCTGAGTGTTCATTGGAAGGACTGATGCTGAAGCTGTAACTCCAATACTTTGGCCACCTCATGTGAAGAGTTGACTCATTGGAAAAAACTCTGATGCTGGGAGGGATTGGGGTCAGGAGGAGAAGGGGACGACAGAGAATGAGATGGCTGGATGTCATCACCGACTCGATGGACATGAATTTGAGTGAACTCTGGGAGTTGGTGATGGACAGGTAGGCCTGGCGTGCTGTGATTCTTGGAGTCACAAAGAGTCGAACAAGACTGAGCGACTGAACTGAAGTGAACTGATGCTGTGGAAAAATCTCACTTAAGTATAATATAATTTTTACATATGAAATGTAGTTAGGAACATATATATATTTTTAATTTATATTGTCAGCATCTTAAAAATAAACTTAAATATTATTAAAAAAAAACCAAATTCTTTGTAATAATACAGAAAATAATTCTCTCCAATTGTGTAAGACATTGTATTTTATGAATGGAAATGTCATTAAAACAAATGTTGTTAAGGTCGTTCCTTAAAAAATATATCATAGGGTTGCTGTGATAATTAAATGAGTAGAAGTATTGGTAAATTACTGAGGACACTGTCTGAAGAAATATTACTGTGAAATAGAATTCGTATTTATGGAAAGAAAAGAAAAATTTAGACATAAATTGTTTCTCTACCCTTTGGTCTCCTTTCTCCCCTCTACTGTGCTTTGAGTTTTTGCCTCATATATTGACCAAACCTCTCCCATTTGCCAAAATGCTTGCTGTACAATAAAGGGGGACACTCTCCCAGTGCCAGTAAGACAATTCCTTTAAAAATAATATTCCCTCATTAAAAAAAATATTGAAATATTGTTGATTTATAATGCTGTGTTATTTCATGTGTAGAATAAAATAATTGTTATACATATGTATATCGATTCTTTTTTATAATTATTTTCCATTGCAGTACATTATCACAAGGTATCACATTTAGTTCCTTGTACTGTACAGTAGGTCTCTGTTGGTTATATAATAATAGTGTGTATATTTTAATCTCAAATTCCTAATTTGGATTAATATTCCTTCTTGATCTTCTAAGGGATTGTGACGACTCACCACTTTGTACTTGCAGATCTAAATTGTGTGAACTGTCATCAATAGCTCATTTAATGTACAGCCCTCTGTCTCAAAAAGAAAACAAACTTATATAGCTTTGCTTTGACTACTAGTGGGTAGAATAGTTCTTGGAGCTTTCTGAGACGCTGGTCATAGGTCATAATCTCAATTCGGCTTGAACAAAATTTTCTATTTATTTCTTAGATCCACTGATTAATTTTTCTTTTGTCATTAGTTATTATCTTCCAAGAAGTTTGTGAGCTTCTGATAGCAGAGATTTTGGTTATTGTTTCACTGTCCTTTCTCTAGTGTGTAGAAAAGCACGTGGCATATGAAAGGCAGTCAATAAATAATCCCTGAAAGAATGATGTTAAGTGAGTAAAGGGACTAGAAGAAATGTCCTTAACCTCTTCTATATCACCAAAACTTGTGAAGCTATTTTAGGAAAGAATTCTTAATTAACGTGAGCTGATTTGTTCAACGCAGTTCCTAGAAGATTTGCATCTCTAAAAACAAAGCTAGGATGACTCACTGACTTTGGTCTTGACAATTAAAGGTACCCAGTTTCTGTGGTCAAAAATAAAATATTTTCAAGAGTGACCTTAAATAATTGGAAACACAATGTGGAGCAGTTTTCTCTGACATTTTCTAGGCTGTAAATCTGCAGTTATTAAAAGATAGCTTTATTTGCACTGTCTAACTAGCCACCTTCCCTAGTGATAGCTTTACTAAAAACATTCTCAAACAGCAATCACTTATCTTCTTTGATCCATTCCAACTAGGGATTATATGTTTTATGAAAAATAGCATTACTAGCCCTATGTCTGCTTCTGCCACTCTGATGATTATCACCATGATGCTCAGTATCTTGAGGGAGTAAGGTTTTGTGGTGTGTTAGTAATTTAACATCAACTAAATAGAAATATTTAGCTGTTGTTGTCCTTTGAACACTAAGAAGTGTGACAGTATATGTCAAAGATAAAGTACCTCAGTTGGCAATGGTATTGCTTTTAGCTTTAATAGGAAGTATAAATCTGCCAAATGAAGAAACACCTACAGTGCACAATAAGTAAATTTTGACAGAACAATTTTTTTCTCTCAGTCATTGATGCTATATTATCTTAAAAAAAATAAAAGAAGATGGTTGCTCAGAAAAGCATCAGAGAATGGCTTAGTATTTCTGTCAATCAAATATAATATATCTAAAATCTGAGGAGCTTGAGGCTAGAACATAATAAAAGATATTACACTCTTGTGTTCCTGATCAAAAGTGCCTGCTGTATTGACTGCTTCTTCATCATCATGTGATATCATATCTTTAATCCATGTCTAATTATCTCAACAAACTACAATCTTTTAAAGTTTTAAAATATGTTTTTATTAAAGCTTCTGTAAAGTTTTATTTTAACAAAATATCAAATATTAAGCTAGAGAATCTAATAGAGCATCTTGCACATAGTAGACGTTTGGAAGCAGCACGATATCATGGTAAAGGTCAGTGAACTAAGACACAGCTCTTTTACAAATGGTCATATGTGCTTGGACAAGACATTCTGTCCCCTCAATGAGCATTTGATCCTAATTTGTAACATGGATCTGATATTTTCTTTACTGGATTGATGTAGGTGTCAAGTGAGATAATTTGTTAGAATGTCCTTTGAGGAATTTAAGAAACAGGCAACAGTAAGTAGTGCTTATTACTATAAAGTTAATTTGATTTACTTTCCAACTCTGAAAATGAACTTAAAAAAAGTGTACATATAATAAATAATTTATATATCTTCATTCATATGTTTCAAATTACCATATGGACACAATTTTAGACTTACAGAAAACTCAAAAAAAATAGCAAAGAGGCTTCTTTATCCTCTTACTTAATTTCCCCTAATGTCAGCATCTTACACAATCATAGTATCATGTGAAATAAAATTCATATTTTATGACAAGATAAAAAAATGTAAACTTAAAGTATTTTCTCTGACGTTAGTTCCCCTTTCTCCTCTCTACTATGCATTATGTATCTGCATTATGCATTGACCAAACATCTTCCATTGGCAGAAATACCTACTCAACCATAAACAGAAATGATTTGCTAGCATCAGTAAGACTACTCGTTAAAGATAGCATTCCTTCTTGATTTTGTAAAGGGTCATGATGATGCTTAGGCTTCCCAGGTCATGCTAGTGATAAAGAACCCACCTAACAATGCAGGAGACATAAGAGACATAGGTTCGATCCCTGGGCCGGGAAGATCCCTTGGAGGAGGGCATGGCAATTCACTCCAATGTTCTTGCCTGGAGTATCCCATGGACACAGGAACATGGAGGGCTACAGTTCATAGGGTCACAAAGAATCAGAAATGACTGAAGCGACTTAGGATGCATGGATGCTGATGATGTCTAGATACGTTATTTAATGCACAGCCCTGTGTCTCAAAAAAAAAAAAAAATTATATTACTGTATTTTGACCTAAAACAGTCAGAACAGTTCTTGGAGCTTTCTGAGGTGCTGTTCCCAAGTTTAGTCCTTAATTTGTCTCAAATCAGGATCCCACAGTTCATATCTTTTTAGCAGTTATATCTATTTAGTTTCCTTTGATCTATTTCAGTCCCTTGGTCTTTCCTTGTCTTTTATAACAAAACACTTGAAGATTATTAGGGGAGAGAAGAGGCCAAAGGGCAGAGAAAAATTTTTATGTCTAAATTCTTCTTATCTTGCCATAAAATATGAATTTTATTTCACATTAATATTTGTTAAGATAGTACTGTTAGTATTTTGCCAATACTTCACTCATTTAACTGTAACAGGAACACTATGATATAACAATTTTTTAATAAATCACCTTAACAGCAAACTTTTAAAGGGAAATGTGTTTTTTCAGGTAACAGGTTTGTAATAAGTGCTATGGGATATAAACTAACATGTGAAGTTTGTTAAAATTCATTTCGCCACAATTATGGAGTCTTATGGGTACTGAAGGAAATGGCAACCCACTCCAGTGTTCTTGCCTGGAGAATCCCAGGGACGGGGGAGCCTGGTGGGCTTCCGTCTATGGGGTCGCACAGAGTCGGATACGACTGAAGTGACTTAGCAGCAGCATGGGTACTGAAAATATTTGGAACTGATGAGTTATATTCTCAGTGTAAAATTAGAATGCTGAATGTTCTTGTTGATGGACTTGATGTTTATTTTATTATATTGTCTGCTGTGCATAGAAAAATTTTGTCCTGATTCATTGTAGCATAATTATAGTCTATAGCTACCATTCAATGTTTTACTTTTAAAATTATCTGTAATAATGTTGGTCCGTGCTCATGATCAGTCATGGCCAACTCTTTGTGACACTTTGGACTGAAGCATGCCAGGTTCCTCTGTCCATGGGACTGTCCAGGCAAAAATACTGGAGTGAATTGCCATGCCCTCCTCCAAGGGACCTTCCAGACCCAGGGATTGAACCCACATCTCCTGTATCTCCTGCATTAATAACATCAGTATATATGTACAAAAATTTGTAGAGCAGTAAGATTGGAAAAATAAAAATAAATCAACACAAAGATTATACATGCATAATAACTTGAAGACAGAGAAACCCAACCTAATACTAAAAATTAAAACAAATCAAACAAACAAAAGCAATACACACACACACATGCAGGGTCATCTGTAAAGAAAGAGTACAAACTACAGGGGAAAAACACATGTGCATTCAGATTTCAGAGAGAATGTCTGGGAAACTCACTGCTTCCAACATTACAGTGAAAAAAGAAAAGAAAAAGAAATCAAAACAGTTCAGCTGCAGTGATTATAGCATTCCTACTAAAAATAAATAACTGAAACTAATCACTGAAAAAACAACAACAGACACACCCAGTATAAAATGGCGTTTACATACCTCCCCCACTGGCAGAAGTACCTGCTTAAAACTAAAAAGGAACATTCTCTTAGCACCAATATGACAACTCCTTGAAAGAGAACATCCCTTTTCTTTTTTAAAAATTTGTATTGATGTATAGTTAACAATGCTGTGTTAGTTTTAGGTGTAAACAAAGTGGTTAAGTTATTCATATGTATATAGATTTACAGTCTCCCTAAAAGACTGAGACTTAATTACAGGTCCATAGAATGCCTCCCTTCTCTCCCCATGGCTTACATAAATAGGGCTCTTATAAAACAGAATATAAGTGAAAGAACTGTACATCCCACATGATTTTTAACAAGTCTCAAGGGAAACCCAAAGACAAAAGGGGCAACAGAAACAAGGACAACAGAGGAAATTTTAGCATCTCATATCTATAATGACAGTTTGTAAAGACAAACTAATCCCTAGATAAACATGAAATCTCACATAAAAGGCCTATCAAACTAGTCAATTTGAAAAGGAATAAGCAATCAACACTGAATATTAATTTGAAGAACCGATGCTGAAACTGAAACCCCAAAATTCTGGCCACCTGATGTGAAGAGACAACTCATTGGAAAAGACCCTAATGCATGGAAAGATTGAGGGCAGGAGGAGAAGGGAGTGACAGAGGATGAAATGGTGAGATAGCATCACTGACTCAATGGACGTGAGTTTGGGCAAACTCTGGGAGACAGTGAAGGACAGGGAAGCCTAGCATGCTGCAGTCCATGGGGTCAAAAAGAGTTATGACTGAGCAACTGAACAACTAAAGGCCCATTAACAGTTATTTAACAAGTGCATCACATACAGTTTGCAGTAAAAATATTATAACAACAACAACAAAAGCTTGAAAGGACAGGGTTGGCATCAAAACTGAATCATATATTACAGAAAATTTGCAATTATTAGACTTGCATATAAAAATGTGGATTAATAGACTAGGACTCTAGTACTTCATGGAAAATGCTGGGCTGGATGAAGCACAAGCTGGAATCAAGTTTGCCGGGAGAAATATCAATAGCCTCAGATATGCAGATGACACCACACTTATGGCAGAAAGTGAAGAAGAACTAAAGAAACTCCTGATGAAATTGAAAGAGGAGACTGAAAAAATTGGTTTAAAACTCAACATTCGGGGGGAGGGAGCAAGATGGTGGAGGAATAGAATGGCAAGACCACTTTCTCTTCCACAAATTCATCAAAAGAACATTTGAATGCTGAATAAATTCCACAAAACAACTTCTGAATGCCATCAGAGGACATCAGGCACCCAGAAAAGCAGCGTATTGTCTTCGAAAGGAGGTAGGAAAAAACATAAAAGATAAAAAGAGAGACAAAGGGGTAGGGACAGGGCTCCATCCTGGGAAGGGAGGCTTAAAAAAGAGAGAAGTTTCCAAACACCAGGAAACACTCTCACTGGAGAGTCTGTGGTGAGCCTTGGAACCTCAGATGGCCACATAACCAGGAGGAAAAAGAAAGAAATAATTAAAACCCACAGAATATGTGCCCAATGGTAACTCCCTTCAGAGAAGAAATGCAGATGCCCGCATCTGCCATTAGGAAGAAGGGGCTGGGCAGGGAGGGGCCGGCTGAACTGCTTAGAGAAAGGACTGGCCTGAATGCCGGGAGAGCAATCTGAAAGAACTAACGGGATAGTAAAGCAGACTGTGGGATAGCTACGCTGTGAAAAGGTGAAAAGCCCTAACCTAAGACTCTGCCAGCCCCGCTCACAGAACAAAGGACTGAGCAAAACTAGCCGGCTGTGGTCAGCCCATCCCCTGCTGAGACAGGCAGGGGAGGGCAGCCAGGGCCGGAAGGGGGCAATCACAGCCCCAGAAAGATATCCGATACCAAACTGCAGGCAGGCTTCGTTGTTAACCAAGACTTCATGGGTTTCTGACTGGTCAACATCCGCCTGAGAAGGTGCACTGGCTGTACACCCAGAAAACTGAGAGGGAGGGACCAGGGAGGTAATAAGTCTCAGCGACCATGCTTGCCAAACACCTGGTCACCTGAGCTGCTCGGACAGGGGAAGGCACAAAACACAGGCCCAACCGAGTCTGCGCCTTTGTGGAGTACCTGAGTACCTGAACCTGAGCCGCTCAGACCTGGGAAGTGCATACAACCCAGTGCTGGCTTTGGAGAGTTCCCGGCAGAGCAACCTAGAGCTTGTGCAGTGGAGACTGGGACAGCACATGCGACGTGAATGGGGGCAAACCCAATGTGGCCAAGACACTGCAAACACTCCCCAGAGATATTTGTCTGCAGCATTCCTCCCTTCCCAGAACAAGACTGAACAAATGAGCCTAAAAAAGTTTCCACCATCGCCCTCTAGTGTCAGGGCGGAAATTAGACACTGAAGAGACCAGCAAACAGAAGCTAAAACAGAGGAAATGACCTTGGAAATGACAGATAGAGAAGTCTTGAGGCTACTCCAAGAATAAGACCAAAAACCAGAGGCAAGAGGCTTAAGCCCGAATCCTGAGAACACCAGAGAAATCCTGACTCCAGGGAATATTAATCGATAGGAACTCATCAAATTCCTCCATACCTACACTGAAACCAAGCACCACCCAAGGGTCAACAAGTTCCAGAGCAAGACACACCACACAATTTCTCAAGAAACACAGGAAAATAGCCCTGAGCTTCAATATACAGGCTGCCAAAGTCAATCCAAACCCACTGACATATCATAACACATTACTGGACACTTGATTGCACTCCAGAGAGAAGAAATCCAGCTTCACCCACCAGAACACCGACACAAGCTTCCCTAGCCAGGGAAACTTGACAAGTCACCCGTCCAAACCCACACACAAAGAGGAAACTACATAATATAGAGAACTCCACAAATTGCCAGAAGACGTAAAGGCCAACCCAAGCACAGCAATATAAGCAAGATGAAGATGTA
This sequence comes from Moschus berezovskii, assembly GCF_049115385.1. Taxonomy (NCBI): domain Eukaryota; kingdom Metazoa; phylum Chordata; class Mammalia; order Artiodactyla; family Moschidae; genus Moschus; species Moschus berezovskii. Next base: position 82,823,367 of record NC_142488.1, on the reverse strand, counting down.
GAGAAATACCCAGCAAGTAAAGGAACAGGATAAACGACCACCAACACAAACAAAAGAGGAAGATATAGGGAATCTACCTGATAAAGAATTTCGAATTTTGGTGGTGAAAATGATTCAAAATCTTGAAAGCAAAATGGAGTTATAGATAAATAACTAAGAGAAAAGGATTGAGAAAATGAAAGAAAGGTTTAATAAGGATTTAGAAGAAATAAGAAAGAGTATACAATGAATAACACAATACATGAGATCAGAAACACTCTGGAGGCAACAAACAGTAGAATAACGGAGGCAGAAGACAGGAAAAGGGAGCTAGAAGATAGAATTGTAGAAATAAATGAAACAGAGAGGAAAAAAGAAAAACAAATTAAAAGAAATGAAGACAATATTAGAGACCTCTGGGACAATGTTGAACGCCACAACATTCGAATCATAGGAGTCCCAGAAGAAGTAGACAAAAAGAAAGACCATGAGAGAATACTTGAGGAGATAATAGTTGAAAACTTCCCTAAAATGGGGAAGGAACTAATCACCCAAGTCCAAGAAACCCAGAGAGTCCCCAACAGGATAAATCCAAGGCGAAATACTCCAAGACACATATTAATCAAATTAACAAAGATCAAACACAAAGAACAAATATTAAAAGCAGCAAGGGAAAAGCAACAAATAATACACAAGGGGATTCCCAAAAGGATAACAGCTGATCTTTCAACAGAAACTCTTCAGGACAGGAGGGAATGGCAAGACATACTTAAAGTTATGAAAGAAAATAACCTACAGCCCAGATTACTGTACCCAGCAAGGATCTCATTCAAATATGAAGGAGAAATCAAAAGCTTTACAGACAAGCAAAAGCTGAGGGAATTCAGCATCACCAAACCAGCTCTCCAACAAATGCTAAAGGATCATCTCTAGACAAGAAACACAGAAAGGGTGTATAAACTCGAACCCAAAACAATAAAGAAAATGGCAACGGGATCATACTTATCATTAATCACCTTAAACGGTAAATGCGTTGAATGTCCCAACCAAAAGACAAAGGCTGGCTGAATGGATACAAAATCAAGACCCCCATATATATTCTCTACAAGAGACCCACTTCAAAACGAGGGACACATACAGACTGTAAGTGAAGGGCTGGAAAAAGATATTCCAAGAAAATAGAGACCGAAAGAAAGCAGGAGTAGCAATACTCATATCAGATAAAATAGACTTTAAAACAAAGGCTGTGAAAAGAGACAAAGGAAACTACAAAATGATCAAAGAATAAATCCAAGAAGAAGATATAACAATTATAAATATTTATGCACCCAACATAGGGGCACCGCAATATGTAAGACAATTACTAACAAGTAGGAAAGGAGAAATTAACAACAATGCAATAATATTGGGAGACTGTAATATCCCACTCACACCAATGGATAGATCAACTAAACAGAAAATTACCAAGGAAATACAAACTTTAAAAAATACAATAGAACAATTAGTCCTAATAAATCACTATAGGACATTTCACCCCAAAACAATGAATTTCACCTTTTTCTCAAGCGCACATGGAACCTTTCCCAGGATAGATCACATCCTGGGCCATAAATCTAGTCTTGGAAAATTCAAAAAAATTGAAATCATTCCAAGCATCTTTTCTGACAACAATGCCATAAGATTAGATCACAACTACATGAGAAAAACTATTAAAAATGCCAACATATGGAGGCTGAACAACACGCTGCTGAATAACTAACTGATCATAGAAGAAATCAAAAGAAAAATAAAAATATGCATAGAAATGAATGAAGATGAAAACACGACAACCCAAAACCTCTGGGACACGGTAAAAGCAATGCTAAGGGGAAGGTTCATAGCAGTACAGGCACACTTCAAGAAACAAGAAAAAAGTCAACTAAGTAACCTAACTCCACATCTAAAGAAACTAGAAAAGGAAGAAATGAAGAAACCCAGGGTCATTAGAAGGAAATAAATCTTAAAAATTAGGGCATAAATAAATGCAAAAGAAACAAAAGAGACCATAGCAAAAATCAACAAAGCCAAAAGCTGGTTCTTTGAGAGGGTAAATAAAATTGACAAACCATTAGCCAGATTCATCAAGAAACAAATGGAGAAGAACCAAATCAATAAAATTAGAAATGAAAATGGAGAGATCACACCGACAACACAGAAATACAAAGGATCATTAGAGAATACTATCAGCAATTTTATGCCAATAAAATGGACAACTTGGAAGAAATGGACAAATTCTTAGAAAAGTACAACTTTCCAAAACTGAACCAGAAAGAAATAGAAAATCGTAACATACCTATCACACGCACGGTAATAGAAGCTGTAATCAGAAATCTTCCAGCAAACAAAAGCCCAGGTCCAGACGCCTTCACAGCTGAATTCTACCAAAAATTTAGAGAAGAGCTAACACCTATTCTACTCAAACTCTTCCATAAAATTGCTGAGGAAGGGAAACGTCCAAATTCATTCTATGAGGCCACCATCAACCTAATACCAAAACCTGGTAAAGATCCCACACACACAAAAAAAGAAAACTACAGGCCAATATCACTGATGAACATAGATGCAAAAATCCTTAACAAAATTCTAGCAATCAGAATCCAACAACACATTAAGAAGATCATACATCATGACCAAGTGGGCTTTATCCCAGGAATGCAAGGATTCTTCAATGTCCGCAAATCAATAAATGTAATACACCACATTAACAAATTAAAAAATAGAAATCACATGATTATCTCAATAGATGCAGAGAAAGCCTTCGACAAAATTCAACATCCAATTATGATAAAAACCCTCCAGAAAGTGGGAATAGAAGGGACATACCTCAACATAATAAAAGCTATATATGACAAACCCACAGCAAACATTATCCTCAATGGTGAAAAATTGAAAGCATTTCCCCTAAAGTTAGGAACAAGACAAGGGTGCCCACTCTCACCACTACTATTCAACATAGTTCTGGAAGTTTTGGCTACAGCAATCAGAGCAGAAAAAGACATAAAAGGAATACAAATTGGAAAAGAAGAAGTAAAACTTTCACTGTTCACTGATAACATGATCCTCTACACAGAAAATCCTAAAGACTCTACCAGAAAACTACTAGAGCTAATCAATGAATACAGTAAAATTGCAGGATATAAAATCAACACACAGAAATCCCTTGCATTCCTATACACTGATAATGAGAAAATAGAAAAAGAAATAAAAGAAACTATTCCATTCACTGTTGCAACGAAAATTATTAAATACTTAAGAATATATCTACCTAAGGAAACAAAAGACCTGTACATAGAAAACTATAAAACTGCTGAAAGTAATCAAAGAGGACATTGATAGGTGGAGAAATATACGGTATTCATGGATTGGAAGAATAAATATTGTGAAAAAAGAGTAAATTACCCAAAGTAATTTATACAATCAATGCAATCCCTATCAAGCTACCAACGATAATTTTGACAGAGCTAGAACAAATAATCTCACAATTTGTATGGAAATACAAAAAACCTCGAATAGCCAAAGCAATCTTGAAGAAGAAGAATGGAACTGGGGGAATCAACCTGCCAGACTTCAGGCTCTACTACAAACCCACAATCATGAAGACGGTATGGTACTGACATCAAGACAGAAATATAGATCAATGGAACAAAATAGAAAGCCCAGAGATAAATCCACCCAACTATGGACACCTTATCTTTGAGAAAGGAGGCAAGAATATAAAATGGAGAAAAGACAACTCTTTAACAAGTGGTGCTGGGAAAACTGGTCAGCCACTTATAAAAGAATGAAACTAGATCACTTCCTAACACCATACACAACAATAAACTCAAAATGGATTAAAGATCTAAATGTAAGAGCAGAAACTATAAAATTCCTAGAGGAGAACATAGGCAAAACACTCTCCGACATAAATCACAGCAGGATCCTCCATGACGCACCTCCCAGGATATTGGCAATAAAAGCAAAATTAAACAAATGGGACATAATTAACAATAAAAACTTCTGCACAGCAAAGGAAACTATAAGCAAGGTGAAAAGACAGCCTTCAGAATGGGAGAAAATAAGAGCAAATGAAACATCTGACAAAGAATTAATCACCAAAATATACAAGAAGCTCCTGCAGCTCAATTCCAAGAAAATAAACTACCCAATCAAAAAATGGGCCAAAGAAGTTAACAGACATTTCTCCAAAGAAGACATAAAGATGGCTAACAAACACATGAAAAAATGCTCAACATCCCTCATAATCAGAGAAATGCAAATAAAAACCACAATGAGATACCATTTCACACCAGTCAGAATGGCTGCTATCCAAAAGTCTACATGCAATAAATGCTGGAGAGGGTGTGGAGAGAAGGGAACCCTCTTACACTGTTGGTGGGAATGCAAACTAGTACAACCACTATGGAGAACAGTGTGGAGATTCCTTAAAAAACTGGAAATAGAACTGCCATGTGATCCAGCAATCTCACTCCTGGGCATACACACCAAGGAAACCAGAATTGAAAGAGACAAATGTACTCCAATGTTCATCGCAGCATTGTTTATAATAGCGAGGACATGGAAGCAACCTAGATGTCCATCTGTAGACGAATGGATAAGAAAGCTTTGGTACATATACACAATGGAGTATTCAGTTCAGTTTAGTTCAGTTTAGTCGCTCAGTCGTGTCCGACTCTCCGCGACCCCATGAATCACAGCACGCTAGGCCTGCCTGTCCATCACCAACTACCGGAGTTCACTCAAACTCATGTTGGTGATGCCATCCAGCCATCTCAATCTCTGTCATCCCCTTCTCCTCCCGCCCCCAACCTTTCCAAGCATCAGAGTCTTTTCCAGTGAGTCAACTCATCGCATGAGGTGGCCAAAGTATTGCAGTTACTCAGCCATTAAAAAGAATGCATTTGAATCAGTTCTAATGAGGTGGATGAAAGTGGAGCCTATTATACAGAGTGAAGTAAGCCAGAAAGAAAAACACCAATACAGTATACTAACGCATATATATGGAATTTAGAAAGATGGTAATGATAACCCTCTATACGAAATGGCAAAAGAGATACAGGTGTATAGAACAGCCTTTGGGACTGTGTGGGAGAGGGCAAGGGTGGGATGATTATGACAATGTCATTGAAACATGTATATTATCATATGTGAAATGCATCACCTGTCCAGGTTTGATGCATGATATAGGATGCTCAGGGCTGGTGCACGTGGATGACCCAGAGGGAGGATAAGGGGAGGAGGGAGGTGGGAGGGGGGTTCAAGAAGAGGAACTCATGTACAACCAGGGCAGATTCATGTCTATGTATGGCAAAAACTACCAATATAATATTGTAAAATATTTAGCCTTCAATAAAAAAATAAATACAACTCAACATTCAGAAAACTAAGATCTTGCCATCCAGTCCCACCACGTCATGGCAAATAGATGGGGACGCAATGGAAACAGTGACAGACTTTATTTTCTTGGGCTCCAAAATCACTGCAGATGGAGACTGCAGCCATGAAATTAAAAGATGCTTGCTCCTTGGAAGAAAAGTTCTGACCAACCTAGACAGCATATTATAAAACAGAGATATTACTTTGCTGACAAAAGTCTATCTAGTCAAAGTTATGGTTTTTCCAGTAGTCATGTTTGGGTTTGAGAGTTGGACCATAAAGAAAGCTAAGCACCAAAGAATTGATGCTTTTGAACTGTGGTATTTGAGAAGACTCTTGAGAGTCGCTTTGACTGCAATGAGATCAAACCAGTCAATCCTCAAGGAAATCAGTCCTGAAAATTCATTGGAAGGACTGATGCTGAAGCTAGAGCTCCAATAATTTGGCCACCTGATGAACTGAGTCATTGGAAAAGACCCTGATGCTCGAAAGATTGAAGGCAGGAGGAGAAGGGGACAACAGAGGATGAGATAACTGGAATGCATCACCGACTCAATGGACATGAGTTTGAGCAAACTCTGGGAGTTGGTGATGGACAGGGATGCCTGGTGTGCTGCAGTCCATGGGTTCACAAAGTGTTGGACGTGACTGAGCCACTGAACTGGACTAGAATAAGGCTCTAACAGAAAAAAAGAAAAACTGAAATTATGCAAAGACAAATGGAAATTCAAGAAATAATCACTTAGAAATGCTAGAAATCAAAAACACCACAAAAATGAATATTATCTTTGACAAGTTCTTTAGTTCACTGGACATGGCTGAGAAAAAATTTGTCAAGGTTGATGAAATGTCTAAATAAAGTGCGCAAACTAAACAGTGAGGAGAAAATGAATGAAAAGAAAAAAAATAGAATATTCAAGAGCTGCGTGAAAGTTATAAATTGTGTAATATAAGCACAATAAACGTATGATACGGAGAAGAAATATTGGAACAGAATACTGCAGAATAGCAGAGACAAAAATCGTGACAGAAGTTGGAAGACCAAACCAAACATAAAACAAATGAAAAGGAAAATTTACCTACACAGGAATAAGAATAAGAAGTACATTGGTCTTCTCTTCAGAAATTATGTAAGCAGGAAGAAAACACAATCTATTGGTTTGGTATGTGTATATGTTTGGAAAAAAAATAACCACAGTAAGTTTAGTTAATGTCAATCACATTTATTGTTGTTGTGGTTCAGTCACTCAGTTGTGTCTGACTCTTTGCAATGCCAGGGACTGCAGAATGCCAGGCTTCCCGGTCCTTCAATATCTCTCAGAATTTTCTCAGATTCATGTCCATTGAGTAGGTGATGCATTCCAACATTGTCATCCTCTGTCACCCCCTTCTCCTCCTGCCCTCAATCTTTCCATGCATCAGGGTATTTTCCAATGAGTCGGCTCTTCACATCAGGTGGCCAAAGTATTGGGGTTTCAGCTTCAGCATCAGTCCTTCCAATGAGTATTCTGGACTGATTTCCTTTGGGATGGACTGGATGGATCTCCTTGCAGGCCAAGGGACTCTCAGGAGTCTTCTCCAACACCACAGTTCAAAAGCATCAATTCTTTGCTGCTCAGCTTTCTTTATAGCCCAACTCTCACATCCATACATGACTACTGGAAAAACCGTAGTTTTGATTATATGGACCTTTGTCAGCAAATTGATGTCTCTGCTTTTTAATACAATGTCTAGGTTTGTCATAGTTTTTTTTTTTAATTACTTTATATAATTACAATTTTTTTCTTGTATTGAGAGCACTTAATATCTGCTCTCAAAAAGAAAATCTACTCTCTATCTACTTCCAAACATACAACATAGTTTGGTTAACTATAGTAACTATGCTGTACATTACATCCCAGAATTGATAATCAGAAGTTTTTACATATTGATCACCTTCACCCATTTTCTCTACCCCATTCCTGCCAGTAGCAACAACCAATCTATTCTATGTATCTAAGAGATTATTATTCTTTTTATTGGAATTTAATTTGTTTATAATGCTGTGTTAGTTTCTGCTTTACAGCATGTGAATCAGCCGTGTATAAACATATATTGCCTCACTTTTGAGCGTTCCTTCCACTCTCCCACATTCCACCCGTCTAGGTCACTGGGTTGAGCTACCTGTGCTATGCAGCAGATTTCTGCTAGCTATCTATTTTACACATGGTAGTGTATATATGTCAATGCTACTCTCTTAATTCATCCCACCCTCTCCTTCCCCTGTCTGCGTCCATTTAGTTTTTTAAGGAACCTCCATACTGTTCTCCACAATTACTGTACCAATTTATTTTCCCACAAACAGTATAAGAGGGTTCCCTTTTCTCCACATCCTCTCCAGGATTTGTTGTTTGTAGAATTTTTGATGATGGACATTCTGGCTGGTCTGAGGTGATACCTCATTATAGTTTCGGTTTGCATTTCTCTAATTACTAGTGACGTTGAACACCTTTTAATTTTTTAATTGGATTCTTTTTTTCTTATTGAACTCCATGAGCTGTTTGTATATTTTGGAAATTAATCCTTTGTTTCTTTCACAAATATTTTCTCCCAGTCTGATTCCTGTCTTTCATCTTGCTTATCATTTTGTTTACTGTGAAAAATCTTTTAAATTTTCATTAAATCCCATTTGTTTACTTTTGTTTTATTTTTATTATTTTAGGAGTTGGGTCAAAAAAGATCTTGCTACGATTTGTGTCAAAGGATTTTTTTCCTAAGTTTTCCTCAAAGAGTTTTATAGTGTCCAATCTTACATTTAGGTCTTTATTCATTTTGAGTTTATTTTTGTGTGTGATAGAAAGTATTCTAATTTCATTCTTTTACATGTAGCTGGCCAGTTTTCCCAGTACCATTTCTTGAAAAGTGATTCTCCCCCTTGTATATTTTTGTTTCCTTTGTCATAGATTAGGTGACCATAGGTGTTGAGTTTATCTTTGGGCTTTCCATCCTGTACCATTGGTCTATATTTGTTTTTGTGCCGGTACCATAGTGTTTGATTACTGTACCTTTTGTAGTATAGTTTGAAGTTCAGGAGCCTGATTCTTCCTGCTCCATTTTTCTTTCTTAGGAATACTTTGTACATCTGCATCTCTTTTGCTGTCTCATATACAGGGTTATCATTATCATCTTTCTAAATTCCATATATGTGCGTTAGTATACTGTATTGGTGTTTTTCTTTCTGGAGTACTTCACACTGTATGATAGGCTCCAGTTTCATCCACCTCATTAGCACTGATTCAAACCTATTCTTTTCAATTGCTGAGTAATACTCCATTGTGTATGTGTACCACAACTTTCTTATCCATTTTTCTGAGATGGACATCTAGGTTACACCCGTGGCAGATTCATGTCAAAGTATGGCAAAACCAATACACTGATGTAAATTAATTAGCCTCCAATTAAAATAAATAAATAAAAATAAAATTAAAACAAAAAAAGAAGAATACTTTAGCGATTTGAGGTCTTATTGTGTTTCCATACAAAATGTAGATTTTGTTGTTGTTATTCTAATTCTGTGAAGAATGCCATTGGTAATTTGATTGGAATTACATTGAATCTATAGATTGCTTGGGGTAATATATTCATTTTCACTATATTGATTCTTCTAATTGAAGAACATGGTATTATTTTTCGACTCTTTGTGTCCTCTATGATTTCTTTCATCAGTGTTTGATATTTTTCTGAGTACAGTTCTTTTGCTTCCTTAGGTATATTTGTTGCTAGGTATTTTACTCCCTTTATTGCAATGGTAAATGGGATTATTTCGTTAATTTATCTTTCTGCTATTTAGTAATTAGTGTATAGGAATGCAGAGCTGTATTCTGCAACATTTCCAAATTCATTATGTCCAGTAGTTTTCTGGTGGAATCTTTAGGATGTTTAATGTATAGTAACGTATTATCTGCAGACAGTTTTACTTCTTGTTCTTCTCCAAATAGTATTCCTTTTATTTCTTTGTCTTGTCTGATTGCCTTGGTGAGGACTTCCAAAACTATGTCAAATAAGAGTGGTTCGAGTGGATATCTTTCTATTATACCTGGTCTTAGGTGAATGCTTTTATTTTTCTCCATTGAGAATGATGTCTCTGTGGGTTTATTATTTAAGAACTTTATTATGTTTAGGTATGTTCCTTCTATGACTATTTTCTGGAATTTTTTTTTTTAATCATGAATGGGTGTTGAATTTTGTCAATTTTTTTCTGCATTTATTGAAAGGATTTTTGCCTTGGAGCACAGATTGAAGTAGGGCAAAGGCTAATAGAGTTTTCCCAAGAGAAAGCACTGGTCATAGCAAACACCTTCTTTCAACATCACAAGAGAAGACTCTACACATGGACATCACCAGATGGTCAACACCGAAATCAGATTGATTTTATTCTTTGCAGCCAAAGATGGAGAACCTCTATACAGTTAGAAAAAACAAGACAGGAGTTGACTGTGGCTCAGATCATGAACTGCTTATTACCAAATTCAGACTGAAATTGAAGAAAGTAGGGAAAACCACTAGACCATTCATACATGACCTAAATCGAATCCCTTATCATTATATAGTGGAAGTAAGAAATAGATTTAAGGGACTAGATCTGATAGATAGTGTGCCTGATGAACTATGGATGGAGGTTCGTGACATTGTACAGGAGACAGGGACCAAGACCATCCCCATGGAAAAGAAATGCAAAAAAGCAAAATGGCTGCCTGAGGAGGCCTTACAAATAGCTGCGAAAAGAAGAGAAGCGAAAAGCAAAAGAGAAAAGGAAAGATATAAGCATTTGAATGCAGAGTTCCAAAGAATAGCAAGGAGAGATAAGAAAACCTTCTTCAGCGATCAATGCAAAGAAATAGAGGAAAATAACAGAATAGGAAAGAATAGACATTTCTTCAAGAAAATTAAGATACCAAGGGAACATTTCATGCAAAGATGGGCTCAATAAAGGACAGAAATGGTATGGACCTAACAGAAGCAGAAGATATTAAGAAAAGGTCGCAAGAATACCCAGATGAATTGTATAGAAAATATCTTTACGACCCAGATAATCACGATGGTGTGATCACTCACCTAGAGCCAGACATCTTGGATTGTGAAGTCAAGTGGGCCTTAGAGAAGCACCACTACGAAAAAAGCTAGTGGAAGTGATGGAATTCCAGTAGAGCTATTTCAAATCCTGAAAGATGATGCTCTGAAAGTGCTGCACTCAACATGCCAGCACATTTGGAAAACTCAGCAGTGGCCACAGGACTGGAAAAGAACAGTCTTTATCCCAATCACAAAGAAAGGCAATGCCAAAGAATGCTCAAACTACTGCACAGTTGCACTCATCTCACACGCTAGTAAAGTCATGCACAAAATTCTCCAAGTCAGGCTTCAGCAATACGTGAACCGTGAACTTCCAGATGTTCAACCTGGTTATATAAAAGGCAGAGGAACCAGAGATCAAATTGCCAAAATGCGCTGGATCATGGAAAAAGCAAGAGAGTTCCAGAAAAACATCTATTTCTGCTTCATTGACTATGCCAAAGCCTTTGACTGTGTGGATCACAATAAAATGTGGAAAATTCTGAAAGAGATGGGAATTCCAGACCACCTGACCTGCCTCTTGAGAAACCTGTATGCAGGTCAGGAATCAACATTCAGAACTGTACATGGAACAACAGACTGGTTCCAAATAGGAAAAGGTGTACGTCAAGACTGCATACTGTCACCCTGATTATTTAACTTACATGCAGAGTACATCATGATGAACACTGGGCTGGAGAAAGCACAAGCTGGATTCAAGATTGCCGGGAGAAATATCAATAACCTCAGATATGCAGATGACACCCCCTATGGCAGAAAGTGAAGAGGAACTCAAAGGCCTCTTGATGAAAGTGAAAGAGGAGAGTGAAAAATTTGGCTTAAAGCTCAACATTCAGAAAATTAAGATCATGGCATCTGGTCCCATCGCTTCATGGGAAATAGAAGGGGAAACAGTGGAAACAGTGTCAGACTTTATTTTGGGGGGCTCCAAAATCACAGCGGATGCTGATTGCAGCCATGAAATTAAAAGACGCTTACTCTTTGGAAGGAAAGTTATGACAAACCTAGATAGCATATTAAAAGCAGAGACATTACTTTGCAAACAAAGGTCTGTCTAGTCAATGCAATGCTTTTACCAGTGGTCATATATGGATGTGAGAGTTGGACTGTAAAGAATGCTGATTGCTGAAAAATTGATGCTTTTGAACTGTGGTGCTGGAGAACACTCTTGAGAGTCCCTTGGACTGCAAGGAGATCCAACCAGTCCATCCTAAATGAGATCAGTCCAGGGTGTTCATTGGAAGGACTGATGCTAAAGCTGAAACTCCAATACTTTGGCCAACTCATGCAAACAGTTGACTCACTGGAAAAGAGTCTGATGCTAGGAGGGATTGGGGAAAGGAGGAAACGGAGACAACAGAGAATGAGACTGCTGGATGGCATCACCGACTCGATGGACATGAGTTTGAGTGAACTCCAGGAGTTGGTGATGACTCGGAGGCCTGGCATGTTGTGATTCATGGGGTCGCATAGAGTCAGACTCGACTGAGTGGCTGAACTGAACTGATTGAAGTAATTATATGATTCTTATTTAATTTTATAATGTAATATGTTGAATTGATTCAATTCTCTATATTGAAGAGTCCTTGCCTTCTTGATATAAATCCCATTTATTAATGAAGCTAACAAAAACTAAATACAAAGAAAAAATTTAAAATTGACAAGGAAAAAGCAAGAAATAACATCTAAGTGAATCCCTATAAGTTTATCAACTGATTTTTCAGCAGAAACTCAGTAGGCCAGTAGTGAGTGGCAGGATATATTTAAAGTGATGAAAGGAAAAAAAAAAAAAACAAACCTACAACCAGGATTACTCTATCTTGCAAGGATCTCATTCAGATATGATAGAGAAATTAGAATATTAGACAGGTACAAGCTCAGAAATTTCAGCACGATCAAATCAGCCTTAAAACTAATGACAAAGGTACTTCTCTAGGCAGGAAACACAAGAGAAGAATAATTACCCCACCCACCCCCCTCCCCAAATATACCCAAACAATTAAGAAAATGGGAATGGTAATAGGAATATACCTATCAACAATTACCTTAAATGTAAATGGATTAAATGACCCAACTTTGGTTGGGTCAGACAGAGATTGCCTGAATGGATGCAGAAATAAGATCTGTGTATATGTTGCCTACAAGAGCCTCACTTCAGACCTCGGACACATACAGACTGAGAGTGAAGGGATGGAAAAAGATATTCCATGCAAATGGGAATCAAAGAAAGCTGGAGTAGCAATACTTATATCAGACAAAATAGACTTTAAAACAAAGACTCTTAAAACATGCAAAAAACACTACATAATGTTCAAGGGATCAATCCAAGAAGAATATATAACAATTGTAAATGTATATGTACCTAACATAGGACCTTCTCAATATATAAGGCAAATGCTAACAACCACAAAGGGAGAATGTGGCAGTAACACATTAATAGTGGAGGATATTAGCACCCTGCTTTCCTTGATGGACAGATCATCCAATCAGAATATGAATAAGGAAACATAGACCTTAAATAACACATTAAACCAGATGTACTTGATTAATATTTATAGAGCATTCCATCCAAAATAAGTAGAATACACATTCTTATCAAGTACACATGAAATATTCCCGAGGATTGATCACACACTGGGCTCCACGATGAGTCTTGGTAAATTGAAGAAAATCTTCACTGAACAAAATAAACTACAATAAAAATTATAGAAAATACAAACACATGGAGGCTAAACAATATGCCCCTAAAATATAATACTACCCAAAGCAATGTTCAGATTTAATAAAATCCCATTAAAAATACCTATGGCATTCTTTAGAGAACTAAAACAAATAATCCTAAAATTTGTGTGGAATACAAAAGATCCCAACTAAGCAAGTAATTTTGAACAAAAACAAAAAAATTTATCATGTTCTCTGACTTTAGATGACAATAAAGAGCTCAAAATAGAATAGTACTGACGCAAAAACAGATATACATATCAATAGAAAAACGAGCAAAGGAACAGATACACACACCTATGGTCAATTAACCTATGAAAAATGAGTCAAGAATATATGATGGGTAAAAGAGAGCCTTTGATAAATGGTGCTGGAAAAAGTGGATAGCTACATGTAAAATATATGCCCCAAACACTGATGCTGAAGAAGCTGAAGTTGAACACCTTCTATGAAGACCTACAGCACCTCCTAGAACTAACACCAAAATAAGATGTTCTTTTCATCATAGGGAATTGGAATGCAAAAATAAGAAGTCAAGAGATACCCAGAATAACAGGCAAATTTAACTTTGGTGTGTAAAATGAAGGAAGGCAAAGAGGACAGGCTTGTCATAGCAATCAACTTTTTCCAACAACCCAATAGACAACTCTACACATGGATATGATCAAATGGTCAATACTGAAATCAGATTGATTATGTTTTTTTTCAGTGAAAGATGGAGCTCTATACAGTCAGCAAAGATGAGGCCTGGAGCTGACTGTGGCTCAGATCATGAGCTCCTTACTGGAAAATAAGTTTTAAATTGAAGAAAGTAGGGAGAAACACTGGGCCATTCAGGTATGACCTAAATCAAATCCCTTATGATTAAACGTAAGAAGTGATGAATAAAATCAAGGGATTAGATTTGGTAGACAGAATACCTGAAGAATATGGATAGAGGTTCATAACATTGTACAAGACACAGTGACCAAAACCAACCCAAAGAAAAGAAATGCAAGAAGGCCAAGTGGTTGTCTGTGGAGGCTTTATAAATAGCTGAGGAAAGAAGAGAAGAGAAAGGCAAAGTAGAAAGGGAAAGATATATTCAACTGAATGCAGAGTTCCAAAGAATAGCAAGGAGTGATAAGAAGGCCTTTTTAATGAACATTGCAAAGAAATAGAAAACAAAAATCAACAGAATAGGAAAGACTAGGGATCTCTTCAAGAACATTGGATTTATCAAGTGTATATTTCATGCAAGGATGGGTACAATAAAGGACAGAAACACAAGGACCTAACAGAAGCAGAAGAGATTAACAAGAGGTGACAAGAATACATAGAGGAACTACACAAAAAATTTCTTAATGACCCTGATAACCACAATGTTGTGGTCACACACCTAGAGAAAGATATCCTGAGGTGTGAAGTCAAGTGGGCCTTTGGAAGTATTACTATGAACAAAGCTAGTGGAGGTGATGAAATTCCAGATGAGCTCTTTAAAATCCTAAAAGATGATGTTATTAAAGTGTTGCACTCAATATGTCAGCAAATGTGAAAAACTTAGCAGTGGTCACAGGACTGGAAAAGGTCTGTTTTAATTCCAATCCCAAAGAAGGGCAATGTCAAAAGAATGTTTCAACTATTGTACTCATTTCTCATGCTAGTAAGGTTATGCTCAAAATCCTTCAAGCTAGGCCTCGGTGGTATGTTAACTGAGAACTTCCAGATGTAGAAGTTGTGTTTAAAATAGTCAGAAGAATCAGAGCACGTTGCCAACATTCTTTGGATCATGGAGAAAGCTAGGATTTCAGAAAAACATCTACTTCTGCTTCATTGACCACGCTAAATCCTTTGGCTGTGTGGATCACAACAAACTGTGGAAAATTCTTAAAGAGATGGGAATACCAGAATACCTTACCTGCCTCCTGAGAAACCTGTATACAGGTGAAGAAGCAAATTTAGAACTGGGCTTGGAATAATGGACTGGTTCAAAATTGGGAAAGGAATGCAGCAAGGCTGTGTATTGTCACCCTGTTTATTTAACTTATATGCATAGTACATGGTGTGAAATGCTGGATTGGATGAGTCTCACGCTGGAATTATGATTGCCAGGAGAAATATCAACTTCAGATATGCAGATGATACCATTCTAATGGAAAAAAGAAAAGAGGAACTAAACAGCCTCTTGATGAGGCCTAAAGAGAAGGATGAAAATGATGGCTTAAAACTCAACATTCAAAACCTAAGATCGTGGCATCTGATCCCATCACTTCAGGGCAAATGAAAGGGTGAAAAGCAGAAGCAATGATAGATTTTATTTTCTTGGTCCCCAAAATCACTGCGAACAGTGACTCTAGCCATGGAATTAAAAGACACTTGCTCCATGGAAAGAAAGCTATGATAGCATATTAAAAAGCAGTTGGCAACACTTTGTTATCAAAATTCCACATAGTCAAAGCTACGGTTTTCCCAGTAGTTTTGTACAGATATGAGGTTTGGACCATAAAGAAGGCTAAGCACCGAAGAATTGATGATTTGGTATTGTGGTGCTGGAAAAGACTCTCGAGAGTCTTGACTGCCAGGAGATCAAAGCAGTCAGTCCTAAAGGAAATCCACCCTGAATATTCATTGGAAGGACTGTTGCTGAAGCCAAAGCTCCAATATTTTGGCCACCAGACGCAAAGAGCTGACTCATTTTAAAATACCCTGTTTCAGGGAAAGATTGAGGGACAGAAGGAGAAGGGAGGGAACAGAGGATGAGATGATTAAATGGCATCACCTACTCAACAGACATAAGTTTGAGAAAACTCTGGGAGATAGTGAAGGCCAGGGAAACCTGGCATGCTGCGGTCTATGAGGTGGCAAAGAGTTGGACACAACTGAGTGACTGAACAACAATAAAACTGTGATGGCCAACAAGCACATAGAAAGATGCTCAACAACACTAATCATGAGGGATATGCAGAAACCTTTTAGTTTGATGTAATCCAACTTGTTTTTTTTTTTTTTTTTTGCTTTTGTTTCCTTTGTTTCTGATGTCTAATTAAAAAAAAAAATATTGCTAAGACCTATGTTGTTTATACCTATGTTTTCTTCTGGCAGTTTTATGGTTTCGGGTCTTACACTGAAGTCTTATATCCAGTTTGATATGACTTTTGTGTATGGTATAAGATAACTGTCCAGTTTCATTCTTTTGCACATACCTGTCCAGTTTCCCAGTACCACTTATTAAAGAGACTACCCTTTACCCATTGCATATTCTTGGCTCCTTCACCAAAATTAACTGACCATATATGCATGCCTTTATTTCTAGAGGATTATCATGTTATACTGGTCTTGTTCATTGTTTGTTTTTATGTCATTGCCATATTATTTTGGTTACTATAGCTTTTGTAATATAGTTTGAAATCAGGAAGTGTGATATAGTTTTAAGCTTTATCAAATTTGCTTTGTCTATTTGGAATCTTTCATTGTTTCATGAAGATTTTACAGTTGTTCTATTTCTGTGAAAAATACCTCTGATAGTATTAGGAATTGCATGAATCTTAAGATTACTTTGTGCTGTAAACGTTTTTCACAGTAACCCTCTAAATCCATGAATATAAAATATGTTCCCATTTATTTGTACCATCCTCATTTCCTTAGTCAGTGTCTTATAGTTTCGTAGTTTTCAATGTACAAATATTTCACCTCCTTCATTAAATTTATTCCTAGGTGTTTTATTATTTTTGTTGCAATTTCAAGTGGGATTATTTTCTTAATTTCTTTCTGATAATTCATTCTTAGTGTGCAGAAATGCAAGCTATTTTTGTTTATTGATCTTGTATCCTGCAATTTTACTGAAAAATCACTTACTATTTCTAAGTTTTTGGTGGAATATTTGTGTTTTAATATATAATATCATATGAAGATAGAGACAGTTTCATTTCTTTCTTTCTAATATAGATGCCTTTTATGTTTTATTGCCTAATTGCTTCAGCTACAATTTCCAATGCTATGTTGAATAAAAGAGGTTAGAGTGGGTCTCCTTGTCTTATTTTTGATGCTAGATGAAATATTTTTGAATTTTCCACCATGGAGGATGATGTTGTCTGTGACCTTTGTGATTTTATAGCTCAGTCATGCTGGCACATTTGTCTAGCATATACCAAATTCCAAACTTCCACAAGTAAAGCAGGCATTCAACATAAGCAATGCTTTATTTTTTCTTTCAATTTTTAAGCACAATAACTCACACTAATTATAAATATACTCTATGTTAGTGTAGGAAACTGTTTTCCAGTTAATTTTCCAGATACCAGGCAATATTCAATCTAACAAGCAAGTCTTTTTTAAGGATAACTGTTTCAATCATACCATGTTAACTTCCTCTGCACCTTGTCTAAAATAATGAAAGCTGAAAAGTCAGTGAGCCTAGCAAACATATAAAAATGTTAGGAAGAAACAGACATTAAGTACATAAAGAAAAAAAGAGATATTAGAAGATACAGATAAAGAAGAAAACAAAAACAGAGGCTCAATATGGCCAACAGTTAGTTCTTTGGAAGAATAATAATATTGAAACATACTCAGTGGAAGTGAGTTTGAGTGAACTCCAGGAGTTGGTGATGGACAGGGAGGCCTGGCTTGCTGTGATTCATGGGGTCGCAGAGTTGGACACGACTGAGCGACTGAACTGAACTGAACTGAATGGAAAATAAAAAGCATGATGAAACAAGAAACACATATCATACTTAAAACAGAGGGTATTATTAAAAATTATATAAACATGAGAAAGTTTAGCAAGAATTTATCATAAAGTATGTCTTACCACTGGAAATACAGATGCAATAGAAATATTTTCTAATAAAAATACCATTCAGTTCAGTTCAGTTCAGTCCCTCAGTCGTGTCCGACTCTTTGCGACCCCATGAATCACAGCATGCCAGGCCTCCCTGTCCATCACCAACTCCCGGAGTTCACTCAAACTCATGTCCATCGAGTCAGTGATGCCATCCAGCCATCTCATTCTTTGTCGTCCCCATCTCCTCTCACCTCTAATCCCTCCTAGCATCAAACTCTTTTCCAGTGAGTCAACTCGTCGCATGAGGTGGCCAAAGTATTGGAGTTTCAGCTTTCGCATCAGTCCTTCCAATGAACACTCAGGATCAATCTCCTTTAGAATGGACTGGTTGGCTCTCCTCGCAGTCCAAGAAACTCTCAAGAGTCTTCTCCAACACCACAGTTCAAAAGCATCAATTCTTCGGCTATCACCATAGGGGAAACATAAACTGTGATTAGTTCCACACTATTAACAGCATTTAATTGGTAATGAAATATCTTTCATAAAAGCAACTCCAGGTGAAGATGGCTTCGATAGTCAACTGTAGCAAAAACATTTGAGGAAGAAGTAGTATCAATCTTACCATAAGACTATCTAATCCATGAAGGTAAATGCAAAAGTTATAAAGAAAATCTTAGAAAGACAAGGTGTCAATATAGAAAAAGGGTAATATTGAAAAGTTAATTTTGGTTTATTTCAAGAATTAATAGTTGTTATAACAAATGAAAATCATTCTGTGTTGTTGCAAGCGAAATGACACAAAGACAAGACACACAAAAGACAGACAAAGACACAACTCCGGCCGGAGGAAAAATTCTGTGCAAGCCCCCTTGCGATTTATTTTTATACCCCGGTAGCTGGACACATACCAAAATCTAAGCAATGCATTCTTCTACCAAATAAGGACAAAAAGCCAAGCACATTCCAAGGACGGGAGGAACAAAGGGAGGAAGTGACCACATCATGTTTACTAAGAAACCTGCCCATAACTCCAGCCTCTTCCTTGTTTTTAAGGAGGGCATGTTCCCTCGTATGCGAGCAGACCATTAACCTTGGATATTGTGTGCAGGCTTCCTGGCAGAACATCCTGTTTGCGA
Source organism: Moschus berezovskii (assembly GCF_049115385.1). NCBI lineage: Eukaryota > Metazoa > Chordata > Mammalia > Artiodactyla > Moschidae > Moschus > Moschus berezovskii. The sequence goes on along the minus strand of NC_142488.1, from coordinate 82,804,242 downwards.
GCATGCTCTGCCCAAGCAGAGAGTCTTGTTTGCAGGCACATCTCTGCTTCCTTAACCATTCTTTCTCGTGGTCACTGCCGTGCTCCTACATTGTGTTTTATCATATAAGTAAAAAAAAAAAAAGAGAAAAAAATAATGTGATTACTTCAATAAATACTGAAAATGCATTTGATTAAATCCAATATCCATTTACGATAAAATTTATTTAAATTAGAAATAGGAGACTTTCTTAATTCAATATTAATTAACCTATAGCAAATAGCACAGTTAATGGTAAAATGATGAAATATTTTGCAATGATATATAGAATGAGACAAAGATGCCCACTACCTCCATTTTATCTAATATTACAATGAGAGTACCACCTATTGCAATAATGTAAGTATAAATAAATAAAATGATCATATTTGGAAAAGAAAGGAAATAATAAAACATCTTTTTCATATGATACACTCTTTTATATTGAAAAATCCAAGAAAAATCAATTATAGGAAATAAGATTTGATATTAATAAACTTGCTGGTATTAATACAATTATATTTGTTTATAAACACACTGACAGAGTATAAAGTTAGATAGATGGTACAAAATAGATAACTTGGAGGCAAGAGAACATAGATCCAGTTATTGGGAGTGTGCTAAATGGCTCAGATGAAGCCAAAAGCAAAATTCCATGGCAAGAGCAATAATGATCTTCAGTCACTCAGTCAGTTCAGTTCAGTCACTCAGTCGTGTCCAATTTTGTGCAACCTTATGAATCACAGCACGCCAGGCCTCCCTGTGCATCACCAACTCCCGGAGCTCACTCAAACTCATGGCCATTGAGTCGGCGATGCCATCCAGCCATCTCATTCTCTGTCGTCCCCTTCTCCTCCTGCCCTCAATCCCTCCCAGCATCAGAGTCTTTTCCAGTGAGTCAACTCTTCGTATGAGGTGGCTAATGTATTGTAGTTTCAGCTTTAGCATCAGTTCTTCCAATGAACACCCAGGATTGATCTCCTTTAGAATGGACTGGTTGGATCTCCTTGCAGTCCAAGGGACTCTCAAGAGTCTTCTCCAGCACCACAGTTCAAATGCGTCAATTCTTCAGCGATCAGCTTTCTTCACAGTCCAACTCTCACATCCATACATGACCATGGGAAAAACCATAGCCTTGACTAGATGGACCTTTGTTGGCAAAGTAATGTCTCTGCTTTTAATACGCTATCTAGGTTGGTCATAACTTTCCTTCCAAGGAGTAAGTGTCTTTAATTTCATGGCTGCAATCAGGATCTGCAGTGATTTTGGAGCCCCCAAAAAGAAAGCCTCACACTGTTTCCACTGTTTCCCCATCTATTTCCCAGAAAGTGATGGAGCCAGATGCCATGACCTTAATTTTCTGAATGTTGAGCTTCAAGCCAACTTTTTCACTCTCCTCTTTCATTTTCATCAAGAGGCTTTTTAGTTCCTCTTCACTTTCTGCCATAAGGGTGGTGTCATCTGCATATCTGAGGTTATTAATATTTCTCCCGGCAATCTTGATTCCAGCTTGTGCTTCGTCCAGCCCAGTGTTCCTCATGATGTACCCTGCATGTAAGTTAAATAAGCAGGGTGACAATATACAACCTTGACGTACTCCTTTTGCTATTTGAAACCAGTCTGTAGTTCCATGTCCAGTTCAAACTGTTGCTTACTGACCTGCATATAGGTTTCTCAAGAGGCAGGTCAGGTGGTCTGGTATTCCCATCTCTTTCAGAATTTTCTACAGTTTATTGTGATCCACACAGTAAAAGGCTTTGGCATAGTCTATAAAGCAAAAATAGATGTTTTTTCTGGAATTCTCTTGCTTTTTCAATGGTCCAGCGGATGTTGGAAATTTAATATCTGGTTCCTCTGATTTTTCTAAAACCAGCTTGCACGTCTGGAAGTTCATGGTTCACGTATTGCTGAAGCATGGCTTGGAGAATTTTGAGCATGACTTTACTAGTGTGTGAGATGAGTACAATTTTGCAGTAGTTTGAGCATTCTTTGGCATTACCTTTCTTTGGGATTGGGATGAAGACTGTTCTTTTCCAGTCCTGAGGCCACTGCTGAGTTTTCCAAATGTGCTGGTATGATGAGTGCAGCACTTTAACAGCATCAACTTTCTGGATTTGAAATAGCTCAACTGGAAATCCATCATGTCCACTAGCTATGTTCGTAGTGATGTTTTCTAAGGCCCACTTGACTTCACATTCCAAGATGTCTGGCTCTAGGTGAGTGATCACACCATCGTGATTATCTGGGTCTTGAATATCTTTTTTGTACAGTTCTTCTGTGTATTCTTGCCACCTTTTCTTAATATCTTCTGCTTGCTGTTAGGTCCATACCATTTCCATCCCTTATCTAGCCCATCTTTGCATGAAAAATTCCCTTGATATCTCTAATTTTCTTGGAGAGATCTCTGTTCTGTTCTGTTCTGTTCAGTCGCTCAGTCGTGTCCGACTCTTTGCGACCCCATGGACTGTAGCCTACCAGGCTTCTCCATCCATGGGATTCTCCAGGCAAGAATACTGGAGTGGGTTACCATTTCCTTCTTCAGGGGATCTTCCCAACCCAGGGATTGAACCCGGGTCTCCTGCCTTGGAGGCAGACGCGTTAACCGCTGAGCCACCAGGAGAGATCTCTAGTCTTTTCTATTCTGTTATTTCCTCTATTTCTTTGCATTGATCGCTATGGAAGGCTTTCTTATCTCTCCTTGCTATTCTTTGGAACTCTGCATTCAGATGCTTATATCTTTCCTTTTCTCCTTTGCTTTTTGCTTTTCTTCTTTTCACAGCTATTTGTAAGGCCTCCCCAGACAGCCATTTTGCTTTTTTGCATTTATTTTCCATGGGGATGGTCTTGATCCCTGTTTCCTGTACAGTGTCAGGAACTTCCGCCCATATTTCATTAGGCACTCTATCTATCAGATCTAGTCCTTTAAATCTATTTCTCACTTCCCCTGTATAATCATAAGGAATTTGATTTAGGTCATATCTGAATGGTCTAGTGGTTTTCCCTACTTTCTTCAATTTCAGTCTGAATTTTCCAATAAGGAGTTCATGATCTGAGCCACAGTCAGCTCCTGGTCTTGTTTTTGATAACTGTATAGTGCTTCTCCATCTTTGGCTGCAAAGAATATAATCAATCTGATTTCGGTGTTGACCATCTGGTGTTGTCCATGTGTAGAGTCTTCTCTTGTGCTTTTGGAAAAGGGTATGTACTATGACCAGTGTGTTCTCTTGGCAAAACTCTATTAGCCTTTGCCCTGCTTCATTCTGTACTCCAAGACCAAATTTGCCTGTTACTCCAGGTGTTTCTTGACTTCCTACTTTGGCATTCCAGTCCCCTGTAAAGAAAAGGACATTTTTTGGGGGGTGTTAGTTCTATAAGGTCTTGTAGGCCTTCATATAACCGTTCAACTTTGGCTTCTTCAGCATTACTGGTTGGGGCATAGGCTTGAATTACTGTAATATTGAATGGTTTGCCTTGGAAACGAACAGAGATCATTCTGTCATTTTTGAGATTATATCCAAGTACTGCATTTTGGACTCTTGTTGACCATGATGGCTACTCTATTTCTTCTAAGAGATTCTTTCTCACAGTAGTAGATATAATGGTCATCTGAGTTAAATTCCCCCATTTCAGTCCATTTTACTTCACTGATTCCTAGAATGTCTATGTTCACTCTTGCCATCTCCTGTTTGACCACTTCCAATTTGCTTTGAGTCATGGAACTAACATTCCAGGTTCCTATGAAATGTTACTCTTTACAGCATGGGACCTTTTTTCTATCACCAGTCACATGCACGACTGGTTGTTGTTTTGGCTTTGGCTCCATCCCTTCATTCTTTCTGGATTTATTTCTCCACTGATCTCCAGTACCATATTGGGTACCTACTGTCCTGGGGAGTTTCTCATTCAGTATCCTAATATTTTGCCTTTCATACTGTTCATGGGTTTCTTAAGGCAAGAATACTGAAGTGGTTTGCCATTCCCTTCTCCAGTGGACCACATTCTTTCAGACCTCTCCCCTATGACCCGCCTATCTTGGATGGCCCCACACGGCATGGCTTAGTTTCATTAAGTTAGACAAGGCTGTGGTCCGTGTGATCAGATTGACTAGTTTACTCTGATTATGATTTCAGTGTGTCTGCCCTCTGATATCCTTTCACAACTCCTACCATCTTACTGGGTTTCTCTTACCTTGGACGAGGGGTATCTCCTCACAGCAACCCCTCCTGACCTTTAACGTGGAGTAGCTCTTCTTGGCCCTCCTGTGCCCACGCAGCCACTGCTACTTGGACGTGGGGTTGCTCCTCTTGGCTGCTGCCCTGATCTCGAGAGTTGGGTAGCTCCTCTCGGCCACCGACTATGTCCTTAATGTGTAGCACATTATAGGCCTTCAATGTTTGCTGAATGAATAAATGCTAAGTGAATGAGCTATGTAATCAATGTTCCTTATATGTGCCCTCATAGGAGTTGCATTTTTCTGAGCCTGAAGTCAAGTTACAGTTAGAGGGTAAATGGTTCCAGAGATAATGATTACAGGACAATGAAGACATGAATCATACCCGGTCATTTTAGGAAAAATATCTTAAGTCAACTTGTATCCCTTAGAATTGATATTTATACATAAAATTAAATGATCAGTTTTATAATTACAATTTTCTTTTGAAGACATTAAAAATTTTATCTCTTTATCATATCAATTCTGCTATTTTCATCCATCAATTAAATTATTTGGTCTCTAATTACAGGTTGATTAGAGTAAATTAAAATATAAAGAATTCATCTGAAACTTAATAACATTGATCACTTTGACAGTTGGATATTGTTTGTGGACTCTTGGTTTTGGCAACAAATAATAAAATAATGTTAAAGAGGCTCACACATTAAGAATAAAATATAATTTTTGTTCCTTGGTTTTAAAAGTACAATGTCTGATTAAAGCTGGTAGCTAAAATTAAGATAAATGAAGTTGTTAAATTTAGTATTTTTTTTTAATGAAATTATGAACATGCTACCTATGATGTCCAGAATTTTCTATTAGAGTTCTAAATTTCACAGGAATGTAAAAGTTAATGTTCCCTTAAGGAACACAGTCCCCAGGTAGAATAAATCATAGTATAATTATGCTGTTTGTCATTAGTTATATGTTGAGGTCCTTTAATGGACCGGAACCTGGTGGTCCGGAGTTGACCGATAAGAAAGTGAAGGAAAGAGAAAGAGGCTGATATTCCTTGGTTTACGCAGAAAGCCAATAAAATCCCTGGCACGGGACTTGTTCTGTTTACGAAGGCCTCAGGCGCCCTCTCGAGGGGGTGAAGGTGCGGAGCGCCTTCTTGAGAGGGTCTTAGAAGCCCGGGGAGGAAAGTGAACCAAAAAGAGAGAGAGAGAAAGCAAAACACGGGGACCAAAGCTCTGATGGAGCAGAGATGTTTTATTCGACATTTTGTGGGTATTTATACTGTCTTACAAGGTAGCTATTTTCTGCAGAGATAAAATCAAAACTTACAAGTTATCAAGGAAATATGAGGTCATCCATATGAAAGAGAGAGGTTTGTAAATTTATTGTATGGTTCATAAGAAAGAAGGAGGTACTTATCACCTTATTGAAAAGCTAGCGAAGGAAATGCCTGGATCCCTCAGCCCCAGAGAGAATTTCCTCTCCCCTTAATCCCTGATAAGAAACAGAGGATTCCTGACAGGTCCGAAACATCACACAGGAAGCCTCCTGTTAAATGCTTCCTGACAGTTATATATCTAAGGAATGGTTTGCACCTATGTTTAAATGTTTTAAAAAATCAGAATTTAAAACATTATGAGAAATTGTACTTTCCTCCCTTATTTGCAATTATTATTTGACTTTAAGTGTTGTTATCAACTTAATGGTTCCTTTAGCAAATGAATTTTGTTTGCCACGTGTCTCTATTTCATTTGAGATCTTATCAAAATTTTAAATTGTTAAAATGAAATAGAGATTTGTATTTGAAAATTCACTAAAAATGTGCATCATGTTTGTTACTAAAAATGATTCCTTTGCTTAATTGTAACTATCAAAATCTTGAGAAAATGTAACTATTTATTCACTCTTTGAATTTAGAAATTAATGTTAAATCATTAGCTTTTTTAAAGGGCATTAGAAAATAATGCTTTTAAACCTATTGATAGAAATGAGATTTATTCTCTTTTAGGACAAATTTAGACATCTTCATGCCAATATTTGAACTAGAAAACAAGAAGATAAAGGTTAGTAAACAGTCTTTAAAATATGGCAGGTTTTTCCAGCTTAGATATAAGGCAAGAGGCCAGTAGCTGTATTCATCCTTGGCTGATCAAGTCACAGTACCAGAGCTTGCAAGCTGAGAACAATGAATTATACAACAGGGAAAGCAAGTCAGAATCACAGCTAATTAGAATTCCTTCAGGCTTTATCAACGGGTCTGAACAATAGAGTAATTAAATTATGACCGTGAAAGCATGTCACTTTGATGTTTTGGAGATGATGCAAACTAGCTTAAAATTACCCAGTTCAAAAACAGTCACTTAAGACCTTCCTCAAAGTGACACATGGAATGTAACCTTGACTGCTCTGAATTTTTGTAATTGCTTCAATCAAAGCCAAAACTAATTTAATTTCTCAATAAAGAATATCATGGGTTCAATTACTGACTTGCTTTTGTGCAGATGCATTTTGGACCAAAAAAAAAAAAAAGACTGAAGGAATGAAATATACTGATATCCTAATATTTTCAAATATCAAGAACTATGTTTGTACTTGTTATACACAGTGCAATTGTCATATTAGAAATAAAATTAATTTTTAGCATATTTGAAAATCATAATCTTTGAAAGTCAGAATTCAACAAAGGGATATAGTCAAAATAGTTAAATAATTTTATTTTTAGAGCCTGATGGTGGGTTGAATCTAAAAATGAAATGGAAAAAAGAAATCCAAAATATGCCTCTACTTTTAAGCACTGTTGTGTGATTTAATGAACTTCATATGAAAAGAATGACAGAGTTGACATCCTGCTTTCTTTCTTTTCTATTTTTTAAAAACTGAAATCATTACACTTTGTGGAAACGTAAAATAGTACAGACAATATGTACAATAGTTCGCAATTTCCTCAAAAAGGTAAAATACAATTAGAGTTTGGTTCGGGAAACTGAAAATAGGTGTTTAAACATAAACTTGTATATGAATGTTCAGAGCATTGTTGACATTGATCCAATGGTAAAAACAATTTGAATATTCATCATATAGTATTCTGGATGAATGATAAGCAAAAAGGGGCAGATGTATGGAGTTCTATAATCCTTTGCTCTATATAGAAAGAATAAAATGATGCATTTGCTGTGGAAACATTGTGGTAGTTCACAAAAGACTTAAACAAAAATTAACATATGATCTGTCAATTGCACTTCAGGGTAGACACAAAAAAGATTTGAAAACCGGGTGTGAAACATATTTTTATGCCTGTATTCATAGCAGTATTAGTCACCCGGGCCAAAAGTTAGAAGCAATCTGTGTCCGTGGATAGATGAATTGATAAACAAAATATAATATATACATAAAGGTGTACTGTGAGTGTTCGCTCAGTTATGTCCAACTCTTTGCGACTCCGTGAACTGTAGCCCACCAGGCTTCTCTCCATGGGATTCTCCAGGCAAGAATAATGGAGTGGGTTGCCATTTCCTTCTCCAAAAGGTGTACTATTCAGCCTTAAAAATAAGGAAATTCAGACACAAGATACATGTATGAGCCTGAAGGCAATTATGCTAAGTGAAATAACTCAGTTACAAGAAGGACAAACATTATATAATTACATGATTGACAGCTTCCCTGGAGGCTCAGTTGAGGTAAAGAATCCACCTGCAATGCAGGAGACCTGGGTTCTATCCCAGGGTCAGGAAGATTCCCTGGAGAAAGAAATGGCTTCCCACTCCAGTATTTTTGCTTGGAGAATTCCGTGGACAGAGAAACCTGGTAGGCTGCAGTGCTACACAGCCCATGGGGTCACAAAGAGTCGGACACAACTGAGAAGCTAAGCACATACATACACTAAGCACCATAGCACACCTCTATGAGGTATCAAGAAAGGTGAAGTTCAGCAACAGAAAGTAGAAGGCAGTTGATGAGGGCTGAAGAGCGTTAGTGTTTCATGGATGCCATTTCACTTGGAAAAAATAAAAGTACAGGAGTTGGATGGTGAGAATATTTGTACAACAATGTAAATGTAGTGAATGTCATAGAACCATCTACTTTAAATGGTTTAAATGGTAAATGTTATGTTCGATAGATTTAATCATAATGCAAAATGTGCATGAAGTACTGACATGTGTTACAACATGCATGAACATTGAAAACATCCTAAGAGAAATAAGCTATACAAAAAAGGCTACCTAGATCACATTCATCTTATGTGCTTTATATTCATCAATGTTGTGAAAATGAGGGAAAGACTCAAGAACACTTCCAGGAAAGAAAACTGGATCAGAATGGAAAAAGACATTTTCATACTGTGTGGCAGGTGATGAAAGTGGAAGTAGGCCTATGAATTGGATTCTAAGGTGAAAACCATAATGATTTCTCATTTGGGGGTTATGCGAGTCCTCCCTGGGAGACTGTCCCTTTTTAGAGTAAAACATAGTGAAAGTTGTCATTTAAATTGACATATGTGGTAAATCATTGATTACTGGGGAATCTGAAATTTCAGATAAGGAGTACATTGTGCTGCCACTGCAAATTTTCTATTTTTGAAATTATTAGAAAGTAACTTTTCCAAACAACATGTCAATACAGGCCAGAAAAGTAGATATCAAACTTTATCTTAGGAGTTAAGTCCTATCCAGATTTAGTTCACTCAAAATGGTTAATCTAATTGCTTTTGTAGGAATCCACACATTATTAGGAGGTACTGTGGGGAGATTATATTAGTAGTCAATATGTCTTTAGTGTGGTGAATAATCTTGGATATGGTAGAAACAATAGGAGTTTTGAGTTACAATTTTTGACATAGACCACCAAATGGTACAAGTAATACATTAATTTAGTAAAGTTGCATAATACAAAAGCAACACACAAAAATCAGTTGAGTTTCTATACACTAATAAAGAAGTATCAGTAGAAAAAGAATAAAATATCTAGGTATATATTTAACGATGTGAAACACCTGCACAGTGAAAACTGTAAGACACTAATAAAGAAACAGAAGAGGAAATAAATATTCTAGAAAAATATTCTGTGATCAGGCATTGGAAAAATATTGTTAAAAATTTCATCCAGCCAAAGCAGTGTACACATTCAATTTAATTCTTAATACAATTAAAATAGTATTTTTCTTTTTTTTTATTGGAGGCTAAATATTTTACAATATTATATTGGTTGGCTTTGCCATACAAAACGAACAACCCTATCATGTGTGTGGAGACAAAAAGGGCAAATAGCAAAATAGGCAAAGTGTTCCTAAGAAAGGAGAGAACAGCTGGAGACATCTCTCTCCCTGACTTCAAACTACACTAGGAAGCCACAGGAACAAAAACAGTGTGGAATCCACACAAGAAATACTTATGCACCAGAAGAACAGAACAAAAACTCAGAGATAAACCCATGTGTATATGGTCACTTAATTTATGACAAAGCTCCCAAGGACATACATTGGATAAATGATGCCAAGAAAGTCCTCTGGATTAATTATGCCAAGAAAATTAGATACCACACACCATAAAAAGACACTGAAAACTGTCTACACTATACACAAAACTACCTGAAATTATTGTTTTCCACATCAAGACTTTCCTCTGGTGGCTCCTCTGAAAATAGGCCCCCCTCAGTAGTTACTCATATACAGGACATTTCTCTCCCCTTTTTCTTCACCTCTTCCAAGACGGGTTCTGAAGACACTGGGCTCCTGTCTCCAAGTACAAGGACCAAAGTTTATCAAAAGCTGAAGCTCCAGTGTATCCTGAGGAGACCGACCTCAGGATTTGTGTGGACTTGGCAAGGTTTGTCCAGAAGCCAAAGCCTTGGGTAATCCGGAAGAGCCAACATCCTGCCTCCAATATTTAGAAAACTGTTCTGAGAACCTGGAAGAACAAGTTCAGCGTCTCTTCCCTCTCTGTCAATGAGCTGCTCTTGAGTCCGAGGGGAGGGCAGCACCACCTGTAACCGCTGACCCCATTCTGCCCTGGCGGTAGTGCTGCTGAGAGGGACACCGCCATTCTGCTCTTGTGTCCTGTACCAGATTTGGTGCTGTTCAGTGGGACGCCAGTGATACGAAATTTACTACTTTCAGCAAGCCAACAGCTATCCTCATGCCCAAGTCCAGCACTTCAGCTTTTGTGTGTGACTTAAACTTTAGGCTACTTCAACGTGGCAATAATATGCACTGAATGATTCCTTTAGAAGAGTGATAGTTAAAGGTTTAGTAATAGGATCCTTTTGAATTTTTTTATATGATGTGGAGAAAGCATCAGGTTTATTTTTTCACAGGTGATTATTAATTGATTCCATCACGATTTTTGGAAAAGCTGCCCTTTCCCAAATTGTCAATAAATTAAAATACTTTTGGAACTTTTGTTGATTGTAAATATGCAAGTATCTCTTCTATTATATTCCGATGACCTTTTCTGTTCTTGCCCCTGCACTGAATCACATTGATTCAGTTGCTATTAAAGGACTGGTGAGTCAAATAATTGAAAGCTATTAAAAAACAATGAAAGTATCAATATGTATTAACGTGACTTCCTGGGAACATATAAGTTAGGATCTCTCTAAATAAAAGGCAGGAAATAATAAAAAGTACTAATCATATTATAAGGTATTTCTTAGTATTAAAATTAAAAGTACAAGAATGTTCATAATAACCATTTGTCATTGTTTTGTACATTAGTCAATATACAATAAGTAGAAAACAGAGAAAAATGTATAACTCTTAGATATCCACTTTTCTTTCCTTTTTGAAAAGCAAGACATGGATTCTGACAAAGGATTTGAATGCAGAATATACAGAGATTGTGCTTAGAAAACCTAACATTAGTAACTGTAAAAAAGTGAATATAAAGGACTTTAGCAAATTGATGAGATAAAATATTAATGTACAAATATCAATAATTTTTCTCAAACCACCAATAAAAATATGAAATATGATAGAAAAATCATATTTACAACATAAACAAAAAATATTAAGTACCTAAGACATTTTTAAAAGGAAATATGTAGAAATTAATGAAATAAAATAAAATGGTTGCATATTTACATGCAAATAATTTTATGGATTATAAAACTTTCTACTTTTAATAAAATAGTGAAATTTTGCTAATGTCCACAATTAATAAATAATCTAATTTGGAATTAGTTCATGTCTTTTTTTTTCAAGTATAATCATCTGCTGTGTGAACGCAGTTCTTTTGTCTTTACTACAGACACACATGTTACCTGAAAAGTTATAATGTGCAAGAGTGCCTACAGTGTTCTGTATTTCATCCATCTTGAATTTCTTATGAGAGTCCTCAGGTCAATGTATTCTTTTACATAATGATAGTTATAATAAATCGGAGAACATGATGATTCAAAATACTAGAACTTTTAACTGATTTAGAAACATAAAGTATTTCCTATAAATAAATTGGAAAAACAAAATGTACATAAAATTGCTTCCTATATGTTGTCAACTGAATTATGTCCCCCTATTTATATGTTGAACTCCTGACCCTCAATACCCCAGAAGAAAACCTTATTTGGAAATAGAGTCTTTGTGCATGAAATTAGTGAGGATGTAATTAGTGAGGTCATTGGAATCCAGAAAGGAGAAACTTGGTCACAGACATAGATAATTAAGGAGCAAAGATATATAAAGAGACACACGGAGAAGAAGCCAAGGAAAGGAGCTTACAACTGATCTGTCTTTACAGCCCTGAGAAGGAACCAACCTGGCAGACACCTTGATTTTAGACTTCTGGTCTCAGAACTATGAGACAATAAATTTCTATTACTTAAACCGCACAGTTTGTTGTAGTTTGTTATATCAGCCTTGACAAATTAATACACTATATTTGGCATCAAATTAAATCGATGTGGTTTATAGAATACACAGAGTTTCAAAATGGTCTGTTCATGAGTGACTTCAAATGCAGTAACCCTACACCGATTTTGAGACTACAGAAGAGCAGATTCAGTTGCAAAGACAATAGAAGCTCATGAGAACTGTCAAGAGTTATAAGAAGAGCTGGAGGAGGATTCTGACTTGCAGATTGGAATCGGGTACATCCCTAAGATGAAGGTGTAATGGTATTCAGAGTATCTGACATACTTGGCTTCAGCTGATGATGCCTTGATTATTTGAGCTGACTTCCAGATCAAACCCTTGGGACTTCTTCCTCATGGTATTCTGATAGTAGTGAAAGATCAAGTATACTACACTGAAAAACTCTTTGTATGTATTTTCTTGGGACTTCATTCAGCTCCCACTCATTTCTGGGAAGCCCTCAAAATTTACTTTTGATTACTGTAAGGCGTACAAGTTTAATATCTGAAGTATTTAATTTTTTAATTTATTTTATAAGATGTTGATTTTTCTCTAGTCATTTCATTCTAAACTCCTTTACAAGATTCCACTTCTCATTGAATAAATATAAAATAAATATACAATTTCTTATAATGGAAAACTCAGCAGTGGCCACAGGACTAGAAAAGGTCAGTTTTCATTCCAATCCCAAAGAAAGGCAATGCCAAAGAATGTTCAAACTACCACACAACTGCACTCATGTCACACGCTAGTAAAGTAATGCTCAAAATTCTCCAAGCCAGTCTTCAGCAACACATGAACCGTGAACTTCCTGATGTTCAAGCTGGGTTTAAAAAAAGCAGAGGCACCAGAGATCAAAATGCCAACATCTGCTGGGTCATTGAAAAAGCAAGTGAGTTCCAGAAAAACATCTATTTCTTTATTGACTGTGCCAAAGCCTTTGACTGTGTGGATCACAATAAACTGTGGAAAATTCTGAAAGAAATGGGAATACCAGACCACCTGACCTGCCTCTTGAGAAACCTGTATGCAGGTCAGGAAGCAACAGTTAGAACTGGACATGGAACAACAGACTGGTTCCAAAAAGAGAAAGGAGTATGTCAAGGCTGTATATTGTCAACCTGCTTATTTAACTTATAGGCAGAGTACATCATGAGAAATGCTGGCCTAGATGAAGCACAAGCTGGAATCAAGATTGCAGGGAGAAGTATCAATAACCTCAGATATGCAGATGATACCACCCTTATGACAGAATGCAAAGAAGAACTGAAGAGCTTCTTGATAGAAGTGAAAGAGGAAAGTGAAAAAGTTGGTTTAAAACTCAACATTCAGAAAACTAAGATCACAGCATGTGGTTCCATCAGTTCATGGCAGATAGATGGGGAAGCAGTGGAAACAATGGCTGATTTTATTATTTCGGGCACCAAAATTGCTGCAGATGGTGACTGCAGCCATGAAATTAAAAGATGCTTATTCCTTGGAAGGAAAGTTATGACCAACCTAGACAGTATATTAAAAAGCAGAGACATTACATTGCCAACAAAGGTCCTTCCAGTCAACGCTATGGTTTTTCCAGTAGACATGTATGGACGTGTGAGTTGGACCTTAAAGAAGTCTGAACACCGAAAAACTGATGCTTTTGAGCTGTGGTGTCAGAGAAGACTCTTGAGAGTCCCTTGGACTGCTAGGAAATCAAACCAGAGTCTCCTAAAGGAGATCAGTCCTGAGTATTCACTGGAAGGACTGATGTTGAAGCTGAAACTCCAGTGCTGCGGTCACCTGATGCAAAGAGCTGACTCATTGGATATACCCGATGCTGGGAAAGATGAGGGCAGGAAGAGAAGGGGATGACAGAAGATAAGATAGTTCAATGGCATCACCGACTCAGTGGACATGAGTTAGGATAAACTCTGGGAGTTGGTGATGGACAGGGAGGCCTGGCATGCTGCAGCCCATGGAGTCCCAACGAGTTGGACATGACTGAGAGACTAAACTGAACTAAACTGATTCAAGTATGACTTAAATCAAATCCCTTACAATTATTACAGTGGAAGTGACAGACAGATTCAAGGGTTTAGATCTGGTAGATAAGGAAAGACAGACTTGATCAATATTGGGAAATTAGTATATCTAGGCTGTATATTGTTACCCTGCTTACTTAACTTATATACAGAATACATTATGCAAAATGCCAGGATGAAACACAAGCTGAAATTAAGATTTCCAGGAGAAATATCAACAACCTGAGATATGCAGATGATATCACTCTAATAGCAGAAATTGAAGAGGAACTAAAGAGCCTCTTGATGAGGGTTAAAGAAGAGAGTGAAAAAGCTGGGTTGAAATTTCGTTCAGAAAACTAAAATCACCGCATTCGGTCCCATTACTTCATGGCAAATAAAAAGGTAAAAAATGGAAGCAGTGATAAGTTTTATTTTCTTCAGCTCCAAAATCATTGATGACTGTGATTACAGACATGGAATTAAAAGATGCTTGCTCCTTGGGAGGAAAGCTATGACAAACCTAGACAACGTATTAAAGAGCAAATATATCAGTTTTCTGACGAAGGTCCATATAGTCAAAACTATGCTTTTTTCCAGTAGTCATATATGAATGTGAGAGTTGGACCACACAGAAGGTTGAGTGTTGAAGAAGTGATATTTTCAAATTGTGGTGCTGAAGAAGACTCTTGAGAGTCTTTTGGACTACAAGGAGAACAAAGCAGTCAATCCTAAAGAAAAAAATCAACCCTGAATATTCTTTGGAAGGACTGTTGCTGAAGCTTAAGCTCCAATACTTTGACTACCTGATGTGAAAAGCCAATTCAATAGAAAAAACCCTGATGCTGGGGAAGACTGAAGGCAAAGGAGAAGCGGGTGGTAGAGATGAGATAGTTAGCATCACTAACGGAATGGACTTGAATTTGAGCAAATTCTGGGAGATAGTGGAGAACAGAGGCACATGGCCTGTTATAGTCCATGAGGTTGCCAAGAGTAGCATATGACTTAGCAACTGAACAACAAAAACAACATTCAATGCTAAGGCATTAATTAAAATTCTAAGGTATATATTTTATCAACGGACTACTGCAGTCTTCAATCATATTTTCATAACATATTTCATAACACTGAAATGCTCATGATAATATTTAGTTGAGTAAATAAGACATAAAATTATATATATTATGCAATATTCTCACAATAAAAAATAAAGAGACCAAAATTTATACTGAAACAAAATATGGTTAGTAAACTTGAGTGATAGAGCTATGCCTGGCTTTAAAAATACTTTCTGTCTTTCTAAAAATTTTCACGATTTACATTTATAATTGTTAGATATAAAAGCATTATCAGATTATTGAGTGTTTAACCATATATTTTCATTTTAAAATAGTTTTGTTAGTATGGGTACTAAAACCTAAGATAACAATATATTCAAAATTTTTATATAATGCTAAAATTGTTGGTTCAAATTATGATCACCACATTGTGAGAGGTGCATAAACATAGATTTTTTTAAACCGTCTGAATATAATATATATTCTGTAATCTGGAGAGCATAGTCAGGCTGTACTATAAATATTGCATTTATTTATTCATTTTTCATTTTTTTTTCTAACAAAGAGTTCCAGATGAGACATAAATAGTGGAAACATGCAACAGCAAATGCTTGAATTGAAAATGTGGTCCATTTTTATATCACGTACAAAAAATAGTGGCACAAGGAAGTTCTCATTTTGAGGTATTAATAAAGTTTAACTGAGTTGTTTGTTGAATAATTTCTATTGTTAAATACTAAAAGTGGAACATGAAATCAGAACAATGATGAGTGGATGAATGAAAAACAATAAATATATAAATAAATCATCTTCAAAATTAAATTGAAGGTGCAAAACAGAGGGCAACTCTGTTAACCAAATTTTTAATCATCAATTTATATATCAATTATTGCAAGATATTTTTTTAATTTACTTTTTTATTTTTAATTAATTTATTTTAATCGGAGGCTAATTCCTTTACCTTATTGTATTGGTTTTGACATACATTGACATGAATCTGCCCCTGGTGTACATATGTTTCCCATCTTGAATTCCCCTCCCACTTCCCTCCCCATCCCAGCCTTCTGGTTCATCCCAATACACAAGAAAACAAGCATCCTGTATCATGCATTGAACCTGGACTGGCGATTCGTTTCACATATGATAATATACATGTTTCAATGCCATTCTCCCAAATCACCCCACCCTCACCCACTCCCACGTAGTCCAAAAGACTGTTTTATACATCTGTGTCTCTTTCGCTGGCTCCGGCAGTGCAGACCTGAGAGACGCTGGCTCCAGCGCAACTGACCACACGCAGAAGTGTGGCTGAGAGGAGCTACCCCACGTCCAAGGTAAGGTACAGCAGATGCGCTTTGCTGGAGCAGCTGTGAAGAGATATTCCACGACCAAGGTAAGAGAAACCCAAATAAGATGGTAGGTATTGCGAGGGGGCATCAGAGGGCAGACACAATGAAATCATAATCACAGAAACCTAGTCCATCTGACCACATGGACCATAGCCCTGTCTAACTCAATGAAACTAAGCCATGCCGTGAGGGGCCACCCAAGATGGACTGGTCATGGTGGAGAGGTCTGACAGAATGTGGTCCACTGGAGAAGGGAATGGCAAACCACTTCACTATACTTGCTGTGAGAACCCCATGAACAGTATGAAAAGGCAAAATAATAGGATACTGAATGAGGAATTCCCCAGGTCGGTAGGTTCCCAGTATGCTACTGGAGATCAGTGGAGAAATAACCCCAGAAAGAATGAAGGGATGGAGCCAAAGCTAAACCAATACCCAGTTGTGGATGTGAGTGGTGATAGAGGCAAGGTCCAATGCTATAAAGAGCAATATTGCATAGGAACCTGGAATGTTAGGTACATGAATCAAGACAAATTGGAAGTGGTCAAACAGGAGATGAGAAGAGTGAACATCGACATTTTAGGAATCAGTGAACTAAAATGGACTGGAATGGGTGAATTTAACTCTGATGACCATTATATCTACTACTGTGAGCAGGAACCCCTTAGAAGAAATGGAGTAGGCATCATGGTCCACAAAAGAGGCCGAAATGCAGTACTTGGTTGCAATCCTAAAAACGACAGAATGATCTCTGCTTGTTTCCAAGGCAAACCATTCAATATTACATTGATCCAAGTCTATGCCCCAACCAGTAATGCTGAAGAAGCCAAAGTTGAACTATTATATGAAGGCCTACAAGACCTTCTAGAACTAACACCCACAAAAGATGTCTTTTTCATTACAGGGGACTGGAATACAAAAGTAGGAAGCCCAGAAACACCTGGAGTAACAGGCAAATTTGGCCTTGGAGTATGAAATGAAGCAGGACAGAGGCTAATAGAGTTTTGCCAAGAGAACTCACTGGTCATAGCAAACACCCTCTTCTAATAACACAAGAGAAGACTACACATGGTCATCACCAGATGGTCAACACCGAAATCAGATTGATTATATCCTTTGCAGACAAGGATGGAGAAGCTCTATAGAGTTAGCAAAAAAAGGCCAGGAGCTGACTGTGGCTCAGATCATGAACTCCTTATTGCCAAATTCAGACTGAAATTGAAGAAAGTAGGGAAAACCACTAGACCATTCAGATATGACCTAAATCAAATTCCTTATGATTATACACTGGAAGTAAGAAATAGATTTAAGAGAGTAGATCTGATAGAGTGTCAGATGAACTATGGATGGTGGTTTGTGACATAGTACAGGAGACAGGGACCAAGACCATCCCCATGGAAAAGAAATGCAAAAAAGAAAAATGGCTGTCTGAGGAGGCCTTACAAATAATTGTGAAAAGAAGAGAAGCGAAAAATAAAGGAGAAAAGGAAAGATATAAGCATCTGAATGCAGAGTTCCAAAGAATAGCAAGGAAACGTAAGAAAGCCTTCCTCAGTGATCAATGCAAAGAAATAGAGGAAAACAACAGAATAGGAAAAGCAAGAGATATCTTCAAGAAAATTAGAGATTCCAAGGGAACATTTCATTCAAAGATGGGCTCGATAAAGGACAGAAATGCTATGGACCTAACAGAAGCAGAAGATATTAAGAAGAGGTGGCAAGAATACACAGAAGAACTGTACAAAAAAGATCTTCTAGACAAAGATAATCAAGATGGTGTGATCACTGACCTGGAACCAGACATCTTGGAATGTGACGTCAAGTGGGCCTTAGAGAGCTCACTAGGAACAAAGCTAGTGAAGGTGATGGAATTCCAGTTGAGCTATTTCAAATCCTGAAATATAATGCTGCGAATGTGCCGCATTCAATATGCCAGCACATTTGGAAAACAGCATTGGCCGCAGGACTGGAAGAGGTCAGTCTTCATTCCAATCCCAAAGAAAGGCAAGGCCAAAGAATGATCAAACTACCGCACAATTGCACTCATGTCACACACTAGTAAAGTCATGCTCAAAATTCTCCAAGCCAGGCTTCAGCAGTATGTAAACCGTGAACTTCCAGATTTTCAAGCTGATTTTAAAAACGGCAGAGGAACCAGAGATCAAATTGCCAACATCCGATGGATCATGGAGAAAGCAAGAGTGTTCCAGAAAAACATCTATTTCTGCTTCATTGACTATGCCAAAGCCTTTGACTGTGTGGATCACAATAAACTGTGGAACATTCTGAAAGAGATGGGAATACCAGACCACCTGACCTGCCTCTTGAGAAACCTGTATGCAGGTCAGGAAGCAACAGTTAGAACTGGATATGGAACAACAGACTGGTTCCAAATAAGATAAGGAATACGTAAAGTTTATATATTGCCACCCTGCTTATTTAACTTCTATGCAGAGTACATCATGAGTAATGCTGGGCTGGAAGAAGCACAAGTTGAAATCAAGATTGTCGGGAGAAATATCAATAACCTCAGATATGCAGATGATACCACCCTATGGCAAAAAGTGAAGAGGAACTAAAAAGTCTTTTGATGAAGGTGAAAGAGGAGAGTGAAAAGGTTGGCTTGAAGCTCAACATTCAGAAAACAAATATCATGGCACCTGGTCCCTTCACTTCATGGGAAATAAATGGGGAAACTGTGTCAGACTTTATTTTTTGTGGCTCCAAAATCACTGTGGATGCTGATTGCACCAATGAAATTAAAAGACGCTTACTTCTTGGAAGAAAAGTTATGATCAACCTAGATAGTATATTAAAAAGCACAGACATTACTTTGCCAACTAAGGTCCGTCTAGTCAAGGCTATAGTTTTTCCAGTGGTCATGTATGGATGTGAGATTTGGACTCTGAAGAAAGCTGATTGCCGAATAATTTTGCTTTTGAACTGTGGTGCTGGAGAAGACTCTTGAGAGTCTCTTGGACTTCAAAGAGATCTAACCAGTCCATGCTAAAGGAGATCAATCCTGGGTGTTGGTAGAACTGATGCTAAATCTGAAACTGCAATACTTTGGCCACCTCATGCGACGAGTTGACTCACTGGAAAAGACTCTGATACTGGGAAAGGTTGGGGGTGGAAGGAGACGGGGACGACAGAGAATGAGATGGCTGGATGGCTTCACCGACTCTATGGACATGAGTTTGAGTGAACTCCGGGAGTTGGTGATGGACAGGGAGGCCTGGCATGCTGTGATTCATGGGGTCGCAAGGAGTCGGGTATGACTGAGCGACTGAACTGAACTGAGTTTTCTGAGTCCTGTCAGGCTTAGATGCAGCCATTCTCAAAACAATATCTGCTGGAAGCTAGTAACTGCAACCTTACTTTTTATAAAACTAGGCAACTGGCTACATGACTACAAGTCTCCCCAAAGTGCCAGGTCCAAACTTGATATCAGGCCTGTTCTTCTAAAAAGAAAGAGATTTATTTTGTCTATTAAAATTCCAGCTATCACTCCTCGAGCCACTTCTAATTGGGTCTGTTACAACAAAATGGCAGAAAAAGGAATTTGCATTTTAATCATACAAGGCTCAAATCTAAGACTTGGAATTCAGGAATACTTCCAATTCAGTGTCTCTTCTCCAAGCTGAGACAATCCTATGTATATACCCCATTTTGACAGGAAGTTATCACAGTCATAGTTGCCCAGTTCCTTAAATTAAAACCGAGTAAGACTATGTGGGGCTTTGGAGTACAGATCTGTTATGTGTTCTCCATTTCTTATCTGTAGGATTTAGGCATCATTCAGCCTCCTACACCTTTCCTGTGTTCCAAAAGGTGGATTCAAATAATTGCTAATCAAGGAAGGGGGGTGGATACTGAAACAGAGTAGAAACAATCAAATGGTGGTACAGCCTTGAGACAGGGTCCTGGTTCCTACTCAAAAAAAAAAAAAAAATGTGTAACAATGTCTTTGAGTTCTACAAAACTGGAGCCCCAACCCAGGTGGAAGATGGTAACTTCAGACTGAACACAAGATTCCTGGAGCATAGATCTGTTGCTTCACCACCAACCAATCAAAACAAAAAGTCACAAACCTTGCAGCCCTCAGCCCAAATGTTGTCTCCTGTTTCTGGGGACCAGTGATGACCATCCTGTTAGGTCTCCTGTTTGGCCTCTTTCTATTTCATCTCTGAGAGGAGCCAACAGTTTCAAACTAAATTGCTGTTACTACAAGGGTGGAAGCTGGTTTCAGATGTGGAATACCCGAACTTAGATCAGATAAAGAGAGACTTCTGCTCTGCTAGGCAGTCCTACACCCATGCACAGCAGGAAGAAATTACAGAAGAAAGAAACCTCCGCCCCATCTCCCAAGAAGTATCTTGAGTATGAAGTCCCTTGCGGGGAGTTGTTAGGGGAAGGACACTGATTGAAACCTCCCACTCTGGCCAGGCACCATAGTAACCATTTGTATGAGTTGTTTTATGACAGGAGACCCTGATAAGGAATACGGAACTAATAAGCCACCACCAACCAGAAGAGTTCGGGAAAGGTGGAAAGGAGACACCGGGTGCCCGTCCACTTCCCAGAATCCCCCTTGCTAGCATCCATCTTGGCTGAGTGAAGCGTGCACCTCCAGGAAAGACTGAATTAAAATGATTGGCCAAAGACCACCCGGAAACTAATCCCATCACCATAAAACCCGAGACTGTGAGCCACGTGGCAGAGCTGTCTGTTCTCCTGGGTTCCCTTACCCTACTGCTCTCCACCTGGGTGCCCTTTCCAATAAAGTCTCTTGCTTTGTCAGCGTGTGTCTCCTTGGACAATTCTTTTCTGAGTGTTAGACAAGAGCCCAGTTTTGGGCCCTGGAAGGGGTCCCTTTTCCTGCAACAAAACAACTAGTCATAATAATTTAAGAACATAATTACTCAGTTTTTTCCTTTAACAAAAAGCATGTTCTTCATGCATCTTTCCTTATCCAAAAACCACATTTTGTTTCCTTACATATTTTCATACATCGTTGTTTTCTTTCACTCACATTTTGAAGTAATTTTAATTACATATATTGATTAGAATTTTCAATCCTTAGAAATTTTCTAGTGAAAACTAAGAAGAAATTATGAATTGTTATGCTAGCATTTTGTGTACTACACCTGGGGCAGATTCATGTCCATGTATGGCAAAACCATTACAATAATGTAAAGTAATTAGGCTCCAATTAAAATAAATAAATTTAAAAAAAAGTTTATGACTGCCTATCTTAGTTTCTTAAAGTTTGTATTTCCTCATGGTAAATTTTTAATGTAGCACAAAGCATTTTTACTAATAGATAAACATATCTTTAGTTCTTCTGTAATTATAAGCCAGGAGTAGATACGCCATAAATCATAATTATTGTTAAAAACTTTATTTTTAAACTTTTACCTCACTTATATGTAGTATATTTATTCTTAATAATTTTTTGGCTTATTCATGAAAAATTTCAAGACACTAAATAGAAGCCATCATCTTATTTATCTTGCTGTCATATTTTGTAACATGACTTGCACACCCAGATAGAATAAAGTTATATGGCTGCATTATATTTGATACTAGTAATTCTGAAGACATGCCTATATTAATTAGACTAACAAACAAGCTAGCTTTTATTTAGAAAAGATTATCCTAGATCATGTGAACTTGAAAAACATTTGGGTTAGTTTCTATACTTCTGAGAGTATATTTAATTTATATAAATGCTTATTTTGGAGCTTCTGTCCATGGGGTAGGGAAAAGTTGGACATAACTAAGGGACTAACACACTTATGGACTTCCCTGGTGGTTCAGATGGTAAAAAAAAAAAATCTACCCAGGTTCAATCCCTAGGTTAGGAAGATCCCCTGGAGAAAGGAATGGCTACCCACTGCAGTATACATGCCTGGAAAATTCCATGGACAGAGGAGCCTGGAGGGCTATAGTCCACAGGGTCACAGAGTCAGATACAACTGAGCTATTAGCAGTCTTTGATTTTCCCCATCATTTCTAATTCATTGAGTCCTGATTGCATTTATACCAACCAGGATTTGGGAAGATCCCTTGGAGTAGGAAATGACTACCCACTCCAATAATTTTGCTGGACATGACTGAGCTAATAACATATTCTATTTTTATTTAAACCAATTAAAGAAAGTTCTTCACAGATTAGTTTTGGTAAATCATCCAAAGGTAAAAATGTCACACATCTATAACATACACAAACATGCATACAGATGCAAAAAGAGACATTATAGATTTCACTCTTAAATTCTAGCCATCAGACAGACATCAATGAAAAGCTTTGTAAAAGAACAGTTAGATCCATGATGTTATATGGCAGAAACCATCACAAAGTTGTAAAGCAATTCCCCTCAAATTAAAAGCTAAATTAAAAAAAAAAAAAAAAAAAGAACAGATCCAAATAGTGCTTCTGATAGATGGAATACGTTAAAATTAGTTGTTCAGATGACCAAAACTTTTTACTAATATTTGTGGAAAAGATTTATAAAAGGTTTTATTTGCCTAATGTTCAAATAGTTTATCTATTTGATTCTTATAAGAACTCCCTCCTTGAAGTTTGCATTTTAAGATTTGACTCCGAGTTCTGAAAGAAGACTAAGACATACATCTCAAAAGCACAGGGGAAGGATGAAAGCTTCTCCAAGAAGTGTTTTGTCTCCTAAATCCAGATGTTTTACAGTATCTGTGAGCTTTGTGAGATGAATATAGGAAGTTTGGGGATTGATTAAAAATGATAGGTGAGTGTTGAATTGTTTATAGAGCTGCATTTCTGTTTTTGCAAAGACTCCGTTTGTAAGACAAGTGCAGTTTTGTTTTTTTATTCCTTATAGAGTTATATTGCAACCTGAATGATATCAAGAACCTGACCCACCTTCAACTTATATTATCTCAGTTGACTTCTTTATGAGAGGAAGAAGATATTCAATTAATCAGAAAAGCAAAAGATTCTTATGTTCTAGATTTAGAGCTGTGTCTTTGGAATCCTTCCACAACAGCGTCAGAATTTCCTTCTCAGTATGGTGTATAGTTTCATTTTAGCTTAAGAAAGAAGACCTTAAAACAAAGTCCTCTCAGATTCTTTTCTTTTCCAGACTCTCAACATTATGTTCCAATGGGGCCAACTTCTGAGGTAAAAAAAAAAAAAAAAAAATCCTTTAAAATTCTTTGTCAAGTTTCAGGTGGAACAAAAAGTAAGTATTCCTGGCAATATTTAACAACCACAAGAAGTGTCCCCAAAGGATATGGTCCTCTCAGAATCCAAAGCTGCTATCAAAAATAACCAAAAGAAAGAAAGGGAGCTGGTAATAATTAGTAGCAAGGCAGGAGACAGATGGGTTCTAGACTGAGCAGCTGGAGTTTGTCCCTTGTAGACAGAAACTCCAAGATGAAGATAATAACAGGAGGGAAGAGGCGCTGAACCCTGCCCAGATAAGAGATAAAGAGACTACATAGTTCTCATTCTTGAAGTCAAGGAGGCATTCCAACTACACACGTGTAGTGGGAATTCCTAATAATGTACTTTCACAGCCTTGAGAAATTTCACAGAAATAGCACCTGGCAAAACAGCATATATCAAGAAACTGTATTGATGATTATTTTTCATTTCTTAGAATAATAGCCTTCTTATAAACCCCAGGGCCAGACTCAGAAGGAAGTATGACTGGGATCATAAACCCATGGACCTTGGAGGCCTGGGTTGGCATCAGGCATGAACGCTGCCTATTCAGTTGCGTTCAGTCGCTCAGTCGTACTGACTCTTTGCATCTTGGACTGAAGCACGCCAGGCCTCCCTGTCCATCATCCCAACTCCCGGAGTTTACTCAAACTCATGTCCATTGAATCGGTCCAACTCATCCTCTGTTGTCCCCTCCACCCGCCTTCAATCTTTCCCACCATCAGGGTCTTTTCAAATGAGTCAGTTCTTCGCACCAGGTGGCCAAAGTATGAGAGACTCAGTTTCAGAATTAGTCCTTCCAATGAATATTCAAGACTGATTTCCTTTAGGATGGACTGGATGGATCTCTTTACAGTACAAGGGACTCTCAAGAGTCTTCTCCAACACCACAGTTCAAAAGCATCAATTCTGTGGGGCTCAGCTTTTTTATAGTCCAAATCTCACATCCATACATGACTAATAGAAAATCCATAGCCTTGACTAGACAGGCCTTTGTTGGCAAAGTAATGTCTCTGCTTTTTAATATGCTGTGTTGGTTGGGCAGAGTTTTTCTTCCAAGCAGTAAGCGTCTTTAAATTTCACTGCTGAAATCACCATCTGCAGTGATTTTGGAGACCACCAAAATAAAGTCTGTCACCATTCCCTCTGTTTCCCCATCTATTTCCCATGAAGTGATGGGACCAGATGCTATGATCTTAGCTTTCTGAATGTTGAGCTTTAAGCCAACATTTTCACGCTCCTTTTTCAATTTCATCAAGAGGATCTTTAGTTCTTCTTTGCTTTCTGTCATAAGGGTGGTGTCATCTGCATATCTGAGGTTATTGATATTTCTCCCATCAGTCTTGATTCAAGCTTGTGTTTCATCCAGCCCAGTGAACACTGCCTATGAATTTGCTAATTGTTCCCGATAACAGCCCTGAAGGGAAAAGCCTGGGGTTATTGCCAAATTCAGACTTAAATTGAAGAAAGTAGGGAAAACCATTAGACCATTCAGATATGACCTAAATCAAATTCCTTATGATTGAACTGGGGAAGTGAGAAATAGATTTAAGGGACTAGATCTGATAGATAGAGTGCCTGATGAACTCTGGATGGAGGTTCATGACATTGTACAGGAGACAGGGACCCAGACCGTCTGCATGGAAAAGAAATGCAAAAAAGCAAAATGGCTGTCTGAGGAGGCCTTACAAATAGCTGTGAAAAGAAGAGAAGTGAAAAGCAAAGGAGAAAAGGAAAGATATAAGCATCTGAATGCAGAGTTCCAAATAATATCAAGGAGAGGTAAGAAAGCCTTCCTCAGGGATCAATGCAAAGAAATAGAGGAAAACAACAGAATAGGAAAAACAAGAGATCTTTTCAAGAAAATTAGAGATTCCAAGGGAACATTTCATGCAAAGATGGACTCGATAAAGGACAGAAATGATAGGGACCTAACAGAAGCAGAAGATATTAAGAAGAGGTGGCAAGAATACACAGAAGAACTGTACAAAAAAGATCTTCACGATCAAGATAGTCACGATAACGTGATCACTGACCTAGAGCCAGACATCTTGGAATGTGACGTCAAGTGGGCCTTAGAAAGCATCACTACGAACAAAGCTAGTGGAGGTGATGGAATTCCAGTTGAGCTATTTCAAATCTTGAAAGATGATGCTGTGAAAGTGCTGTACTCAATATGCCAGCACATTTGGAAAACTCAGTAGTGGCCGCAGGACTGGAAGAGGTCAGTCTTCATTCTAATCCCAAAGAAAGGCAATGCCAAAGAATGCTCAAACTACTGCACAGTTGCACTCATCTCACATGCTAGTAGAGTCATGCTCAAAACTCTCCAAGCCAGGCCTCAGCAATATGTGAACCGTGAATTCCCAGATGTTCAAGCAGGTTTTAGAAAAGGCAGAGGCACCAGAGATCAAATTGCCAACATCCGCTGGATCATGGAGAAAGCAAGAGAGTTCCAGAAAAACATCTATTTCTGCTTCATTGACTATGCCAAAGCCTTTGACTGTGTGGATCACAATAAACTGTGGAACATTCTGAAAGAGATGGGAATCCCAGACCACCTGACCTGCCTCTTGAGAAACCTGTATTCAGGTCAGGAAGCAACACTCAGAACTGTACATGGAATAACAGACTGGTTCCAAATAGGAAAAAGAGTCCGTCAAGGCTGTATATTGTCACCTTGCTTATGTAACTTATATACAGGGTACATCATGAGGAACGCTGGGCTGGAAGAAGCACAAGCTGGAATCAATATTGCTGGGAGAAATATCAATCACCTCAGATATGCAGATGACACCACCCTTATGGCAGAAAGTGAAGAGGAACTTAAAAGCCTTTTGATGAAAGTGAAAGAGGAGAGTGAAAAGGTTGGCTTGAAACTCAACATTCAGAAAACAAAGATCATGGCATCTGGTCCCATCACTTCATGGGAAATAGATGGAAAAACAGTGGA
Source organism: Moschus berezovskii (assembly GCF_049115385.1). Classification (NCBI taxonomy): domain Eukaryota; kingdom Metazoa; phylum Chordata; class Mammalia; order Artiodactyla; family Moschidae; genus Moschus; species Moschus berezovskii. Next base: position 82,777,646 of record NC_142488.1, on the reverse strand, counting down.
AACAGTGTCAGACTTTATTTTGGGGGGCTCCTAAATCACTGCAGATGCTGATTGCAGCCATGAAATTAATAGACGCTTACTCCTTGGAAGGAAAGTTATGACCAACCTGGATAGTATATTAAAAAGCAGAGACATTACTTTGCCAACAAAGGTCCGTCTAGTCAAGGCTATGGTTTTTCCCGTGGTCATGTATGGATGTGAGAGTTGGACTGTGAAGAAAGCTGATCACTGAAGAATTGATGCTTTTGAACTGTGGTGTTGGAGAAGACTCTTGAGAGTCCCTTGGACTGCAAGAAGATCCAACCAGTCCATTCTAAAGGAGATCAGTCCTGGGTGTTCATTGGAAGGACTGATGCTGAAGCTGAAACTCCAATACTTTGGCCACCTCATGCGACGAGTTGACTCACTGGAAAAGACTCTGATGCTGGGAAAGTTTGGGGGCGGGAGGAGAAGGGGACGACAGTGAATGAGATGGTTTGATGGCATCACCAACTCTGTGGACATGAGTTTGAGTGAACTCCGGGAGTTGGTGATGGACAGGGAGGCCTGGCGTGCTGTGATTCATGGGTTCGCAGAGAGTCGGACACGACTGAGCGCCTGAACTGAACTGAACTGAACTGAAACACAAGGAAATCTGGACTATGTCAATGTATTCCATGACATTTAGGGGTATGTGATTAACACAGCATGTGTCTTGAGAAAGATAAAATCTGAGAAAATCTTGTAGCCTGTATTTAGGAATACAAGCTGGGCTCAGAGTGGACTCTGCACCTCAGTCCAATAGAGGCTGCATGTTCCCTGACCAATTGCACCAGATTTCGTGTTCTGTCTTTATTCTCATCACTCGTTCCCAGACCATTAGGGCAGCACTCATGCACAGAAAGGCTCCTTTGGGTCAAAAAAAGATGGTTGCCATCCCATAGGTGATGTCAACCTATCCATAGGTCTCTTTGCTAGAATAGATCTTGGCTAAAAGATGCACATGCACACTGTGGAGAACCTTGAGTAAAACCAAATATGGACTCCAAGCCAGACAAACAAGATGATTGGCCAGTGGAAACCAGAAAGAAACATAGTCCACCATGCTCCTCTGTCCGTGGGATTCTCCAGGCAAGATTACTGGAGTGGGTTGCCATTTCCTTTTACAGGGATCTTCCCAACCCAGTAATTGAACCCAGGTCTCCCGCATTGGAGGCAGATGCTTTAACCTCTGAGCCACCAGGGAAGCCAAAAAGAAACATGCAACATAAATAATTCAAGCTACCACGAGGGCGCAATTCTCTCTGAGCTTACCCATGTGAGTCTATTGACACATACCCTTTTTCCTCCTAATAAACACTTTATTTGTTTTTACAAATTTCAGTCTCTATATGAAAATTAATTTCTACATAGCTACCTAGTCTTAACTATGTCACTGGCCTCTGGATCCTGGTGATCTAATGGTTAGGACTCAGCTTTCTCACTGCTATGGCCTGACCTCAATATCTGGATGGGAACCAAAACCTTGTTCCAAGCCACTGCATGCTGAGGCCACCTGAAATCACTAGGACCCTATCTGCAAATTGAGTGCAATCCACATTTCTATCTATTTTGAGGGTCCCCAACTGAACTGAACTGAACTGACAGTTGCCAAGAAAAATACTTAGGACATGAGATAGACAAAAATGCAATAGCTGTCCCTGAGAGAGAAAGATTCAATAACCAATGGGTGAAAAATCGAAACTGTTAGTCGCTAAGCTGTGTCTGACTCTTTGCAATCCCATGGACTGTAGACCACCAGGCTCCTCTGTCCATGGAATTCTCTAGGCCAGAATACTTGAATGGGTAGCCATTCCTTTCTCCAAGGGATCTTCCTGACCCAGGGATGAAACTGGTTCTCTCTCATATCGCAGGCAAATTCTTTACCCTCTGAGCCACCCAAAAGCAAATTCAAGAGTTACAATTCAAAGTTCTAATATTTACAAAAGTTAATTTTGTTTTGTTTTCTGCTGCCAATGTGAATTTTCAAAATAAGGGACAATGTGAAATTGTACCTTCCTCTCTAGACTGTGAACCACAGATAGAGATCCAGGAGAGCTAATTTTGGTAAGAATTCTCACTCTGCCAATTTTCTCAGTATCTCAACTACAGTCTCTGGAGAAAGTGGGACATTCTAACAGGTCTCATTTTGATCACCAGAAATAATAGGGGAGAAAAGATAACTTTTCCTCTACCATTTACATGGGTGAGTAGTTGGCTGAGATCCCTTTTACTCTAGGGTACTTTGTAAACGGACAAGCTTATTTAGGGGAAAAGTTCTCCACTGCAACTACTGAAATTCAAGATTACCTTTTTCTAAGGTTAAGCTACTTGTTCAGCCTTAAAAAAAAAAATTATTCTTTGAAGCTTCACACTGGATCTGATCCAGTTTAAGACAGATCCAGTCCAACCCTGAATCCGGCACAATTTCTAATTGGAATCTAGTCTGACTCTGGCTGGTATCTGGACCCAGTTCAGAAGAAGAAATGCTCAAATAAAGTCTGATAGCACATAACATAAAAGGTGCAGAATTAGTATCCTAGAGGGACTTACCAGTGACCTCCAGAGGCGGTAAGAAAGCAGTGAGAGCAAAGGGCTTCATAGATTTACTTTTGCCTGGTTGCTTTTATGCTCCTTGGGACCATAGAGGGGTCCTCCAGATCTCTCTTCTGACACCAAGACTGTTGAAAGATAAACTGAGGCATATTAAAAATTTTGAGGAGGAACAATATAGTGGAGGAGTAGGTGGATATGGAATACATATCTCTCCACAGATACATTAGAAATACACCTTCGGACACAGAAGTGCATGCAGAATGCCAGTTGAGAGTGGACAGGAGTACCTGACCAGTGGAAAAGAATATATAGACCCATGCAAAACTTGGTAGGATGAAGGAACAAGGGGGGAAAATGGGAGTGTTAGTAGAACTGGACTTGCCCTTGGCGGGTGGGGGAACTGAAGCAGGGGTCCGATGCCCACATCAGGACAATTGGCTGAGACAGAGGAGAAACATTTAAGGTTGAGAGGGGAACAGTTGACCTGTGGCAGCCTAAATGGAATGAGATTCAGACAGTCCTTGCCACAACCACACATACCGAAGACAGCACAGTAGCTGGAAGCTGGAGTTTAGGGATTGTGGAGCAATCTCAGGGCAAGGGCTGCTATTGGCTGCAGATAGATGATTGAGGGGGATGTGAGGGAAGAGACTGTAGAAGGAAATGCCAGTGGAGGAAAGCCAGGCAGCCATGGAAGCACGGCAATTCTACTGAGTCACACGTAGGGGGTGGACCCATCATCATAGGCTCTCTCCCTCTTCATGCCAGCATTTGAAGCTGAACAATAGAAAGCCTGGCCCAATAAATGCTGGAGGCACTGAACTACAGGAGTAGGACCCCACTCAGGGTGTCCCTTTAAGTGCCTAACGTGTCAATCTACAGAGTAGGACCCCAGCCAGGGGGCCCCTCTATATGTCTGATATGCCAAACAACAGAGAAGGACCCCAGGCAAAGGAGCCCTCTTACTTCCTGGATGGGCAGAGTTATTGTGAAAGACTCGCCAAAAAGGCCTTCTGATTTGCCAGCTACAAGAGGCTCAAAAATAGACTGATAGGGCCATAACTCCTGCAGCAAAGGCAGTCCATATCCCTGCACACTTGGCACCACCAGGGTCGCTGCAAGTCAAGCAGCTGCATTTCCTTCATGCCCAACTCTGGGACAGAGCTACCACAGGCAAAAAAAAAAAAAAAAAGTCTTGTGTCGATGTGTGCACTGTCGCTTCAGTAGTGTCTGACTCTTTGCAACCCTGTAGACTGTGACCTGAAAGGCTTCTGTGTCAGGGAGGGGGGTTCTCCAGACAAGAATACTGGAGCATATAAGCCAATACTGGTTTCCATACCCCTCTAGAGCACTATATTTCCTGCTGCCCAAGCTGCCAACTTCCCTGAGTACCTGGTGCTGCCAGAAGCCCTATGACTCAAGCAGCTGCACCACCTGTATACCTGGTCCTCACAGGGACAAACCCAAGTACTCTAGGGCAGCCTCAGCAGCAAACCCCATTTGATGACCCACATGTAGAGGTGGAAATAAAACCACAATTGAAATCCATGGGCAGTGTGGCTAAGAAAGAAGATCCCAAACCCTTCCACCAGCTATACAAGCTGCAGATTAAATCCATATGATCCACTAGGCAGACTCTTTGTCTGTGGAATATATAAAAGGTCAATGAGAGCTCCCACAAAAGAAAACACACTAGTTCTGAGAGCTGTGGACATTGGAGGCAAGAACACAGAGGAGTAGGATCAGATTAGAATCTGAGCTGCCTCCACAGTAGGTCCGGAGATCAGCACAGTGTCAGAGAGCATCCTAGAGAGGTGTAGTGGACTATGACTCCCAGCGAGTGAACTGATTCTGACAGCAGTGACTTAGAAAAAACATTTATTATTCTGATGTTTTGACTTCTTCTATAGATACTTTTGGATTTTTTTTCTCTCCCCTTTTTCTCCCCTGTTGTAGCTGTTGATTTAATTGGCACTATGAAATCTAACTAAGGTTTTGAGAATTTTTTCTTCTTTTTTTCTCAGTCACATTTGTGACTGTTGTTATAAATCTCTGTCTCCATGTTGGGCTTTTGCAGTTCTGGGAGTGTTTTTGTGTTTTTTTTCCCTCTTTCTTTTTTTTTTTAATTTTTTAAACATTGCTTTTTCTACATTTATTCCTTTGCTTTTCCTACTGTTCTTTTCCCCTTGCAGTTAATCTGTAACATATATAAATCTTCTTCATCTACCTCTATTTAACTTTGCACCTCTATTCTTTCTTTCTTTACTTTCTCTCCTTTCCTCTCTACATATTTGTGAGTTTTATTTTAATTGTTTTATTTCCCAATTGGAACCTTGCTTTAATTTTGTTTTCCAGTTTGTGTTTTAGCTAGTTTTGTTCTGGTAGATATAATTTTTGGTTTCCTTTTTTCACCAGTTCCATCTATTGTACTTTATTTTACTGGCACAGTTTTGATTTTGCTAATGAGTGTGTATGTATACGTATATTCCGTCACATTTTATTACTGTTATAAAACTCTTCCTCTGTATTGGGTTTTTGCTTTTCTATAAAGTTTTCCTTTTTCTTTTTTCCCCTTTGTTCTTTCTTCTTCCATTTTTTTCTCTTTTTTTATAATTTTGATTTCTAATTTTTTAAACCTATTAAAATTTTCTACATTTAATCCTTTGTTTGCCTTCCCTACTTCTTTTCCCCTTGCAGTTAATCTGTAATATACATATTCTTTATCTGTCTCTATTTAACTTTGCATATCTGTTCTTTCTTTTCTTTCTTTCCTTTCCTCTCAACGTATGTTAAGTTAGTTTTAATCACTTTATTCCCCTCTTGGTACCTTGTTTCAGTTTTGTTTTCCAGTTTGTGCTTTAGTTAATTTTGTTCTCAACTGGTAAATATAATTTTTTATTTCCTTTGTTCACCAGATCAATCTACTGTGCTTTGATTTTGTTGGACTATCTTAACTTTATTCATGGGTGTATAGGAATATGTGTATATTCCATTATTTTAGTTATTATTTACCTGCTTTTGTAACTACCATTTTGCTGGGGTTCATCTTTGGTTTCTTGTTTTTGGATATTTGTTTTAATCTCGCTTAGTGCCATAACAAACCACTTGTGGAATATACGTTCCCAACCAGAGATAAAGCCCTGAGACTTTGGAGTGGGAGACTACAAGAAAATTAACCTTCAGTTCAGTTCAGTTCAGTTCAGTCGCTCAGTCGTGTCCGACTCTTAGCGACCTTATGAACCACAGTACGCCAGGCCTCCCTGTCCATCACCAACCCCCGGAGTTCACTCAAACTCATGTCCATCGAGTCGGTGATGCCATCCAGCCACCTCATTCTCTGTCGTCCCCATCTCCTCCTAACCCCAATCACTCCCAGCATCAGAGTCTTTTCCAGTGAGTCAACTCGTTGCATGAGGTGGCCAAAGTATTGGAGTTTTAGCTTTAGCATCAGTCCTTCCAATGAACACCCAGGATTGATCTCCTCTAGAATGGACTGGTTGGATCTCCTTGCAGACCAAGGGACTTTCAAGAGTCTTCTCCAACACCACAATTCAAAAGCATCAATTCTTCAGCGATCAGCTTTTTTCACAGTCCAACTCTCACATCCATACATGACCACAGGAAAAACCATAGACTTGACTATACGGACCGTGGTTGGCAAAGTAATGTCTCTGCTTTTTAATATACTATCTACGCTGGTCATAACTTTCCTTCCAAGGAGTAAGCGTTTTTTAATTTCATGGCTGCAATCAGCATCCGCAGTGATTTTGGAGCCCCAAAAAATAAAGTCTGACAAAGTTTCCTCTGTTTCCCCATCTATTTCCCATGAAGTGATGGGACCAGATGCCATGATCTTCGTTTTCTGGATGTTGAGCTTCAAGCCAACCTTTTCACTCTCCTCTTTCACTTTCATCAAGAGGCCTTTGAGTTCCTCTTCACTTTCTGCCATAAGGGTGGTGTCATCTCCATATCTGAGGTTATTGATATTTCTCCCAGCAATCTTGATTCCAGCTTGTGCTTCTTCCAGCCCAGCGTTGCTCATGATGTACTCTGCATATAAGTTAAATAAGCAGGGTGACAATATACAACCTTGATACACTCCTTTTCCTATTTGGAACCAGTCTATTTTTCCATGTCCAGTTCTAACTGTTGCTTCCTGACCTGAATACAGGTTTCTCAAGAGGCAGGTCAGGTGGTCTGGTATTCCCATCTCTTTCAGAATTTTCCAGTTTATTGTGATCCACACTGTCAAAGGCCTTGGCATAGTCAATGAAGCAGAAATAGATGTTTTTCTGGAACTCTCTTGCTTTCTCCATAATCCAGCGAATGTTGGCAATTTGATCTCTGGTGCCTCTGCCTTTTCTAAAACCTGCTTGAACATCTGGAAGTTCACAATTCACATATTGCTGAAGCCTGGCTTGGAGAATTTTGAGCATGACTTTACTAGCATGTGAGATGAGTGCAACTGTGTGGTAGTTTGAGCCTTAGGGAGGATCAAATAGTGAGAGCTCACACAAATGAAACCACTTGAATACAAGACCCAGCATCACCCAACCACCAGTAGCACCCTGTGCAGGACACCTCAGCTAAACAACAAAACAAAAATACAAAACCCATCATCAGCATACAAGATTGCCATCTCACTCAGCCTTGCCCATCAGAGGAAAAACAAACAAACAAACAAAAACTCAGCACAAACCTCACCCTACACAAAGTTTAAACAAACCACTGAACAAACCAAAAAAAGAAAGAATTTGACCTTCCTTATAGGAAAGAATTAAACTTTTCTTGAAGCCTGGGAAAAGGAGAAGTCAAACACAATAAGTTAAATAAAGCAATGAAAAGGCAGAGAAGTACTACACAAATGAAGGAAAAAAATAGAAACATAGGAGTCCAAATAAATGAAGAAGAAATGGGTAAACTACCTGAAAAATAATTCAGAGTAATGATAGTAAAGATGACCAAAAACTTTGAAAACAAAATGGAGAAAAGGCAAAGATCAATTAATAAAGACATAGAAGAATTAAAAAATAAACATGCAGGGACAAACAAAATTACTTAAAAATACTCTAGAAGGAATCAAGAGCAGAATATTTGAAGCAGAAAAATAAAGAAGTGAGCAGGAAGGTAAAATAGTGGAAATAACTTCTTAAGAACATAATAAAATAAAAGGAATGATGGTGTTAGAGACGTCTGGGACAATAACAAACGCACCGACATTTGAATTATGGGGGTCCTAGAAGAAGAAGAGAAAAAGAAAGGGTATGAGAAATTTTTTGAGGACGTTATAGTTGAAAATATCCCCAAAATGGAAAAAGAAATAGTAAAAAACTCCAAGAGGCTCAAAGAGTACCATACAAGATAAACCCCAGGAGAAACATGCACATATACATACTAATCAAACTAACAAAGAATAAACAGAAATAAAGAATATTAAAAGCAGCAAGGGAGAAGCAACAAGTAACATACAAGGGAAACCCCATATGCTTAACAGCTGACCTTTTAGTACAAACTAGTCAGAACTGTACATGGAACAACAGACTGATTCCAAATAGGAAAAGGAGTATGTCAAGACTGTATATTGTCACCCTGATTATTTAACTTATATGCAGAGTACATCATGAGGAGCCCTGGGTTGGAAGAAACACAAGCTGGAATCAAGATTGCTGGGAGAAATATCAATAACCTCAGATATGCAGAGGACACCACCCTTATGGCACAAAGGGAAGAGGAACTCAAAGGCCTCTTGATGAACGTGAAAGAGGAGAGTGAAAAGGTTGGCTTGAAGCTCAACATTCAGAAAACAAAGATCATGGCATCTGGTCCCATCACTTCATGGGAAATAGATGGAAAAACTGTGCAAACAGTGTCAGACTTTATTTTTTGGGGCTCCTAAATCACTGCAGATGTTGATTGCAGCCATGAAATTAAAAGATGCTTACTCCTTGGAAGGAAAGTTGTGACCAATCTAGATAGCATATGAAAAGCAGAGACATTAGTTTGCCAAGAAAGGTCTGTCTAGTCAAGGCTATGGCTTTTCCAGTGGTCATGTATGGATGTGAGAGTTGGACTGTGAAGAAAGTTGATCACCGAAGAATTGATGCTTTTGAACCGTGGTGTTGGAGAAGACTTTTGAGAATCACTTGGACTTCAAGGAGATCCAACCAGTCCATCCTAAAGGAGATCAGTCCTGGGTGTTCATTGAAAGGACTGATGTTGAAGCTGAAGCTCCAATACTTTGGCCACCTGATGCTAAGAGCTGACTCATTGGAAAAGACTCTGATGCTGGGAAAGATTGAAGGCAGGAGGAGAAGGGGATGACAGAGGATGAGATCGTTGGATGGTATCACCGACTCAGTGGACATGGGTTTGGGTGGACTCCGGGAGCTGGTGATGGACAGGGAGGCCTGGTGTGCTCCGGTTCATGGGGTTGCAAAGAGTTGGACACGACTGAGCGACTGAACTAAACTGAACTGAACTGGACCAATCATAAAGATCCAAGCAGAAATAAATGAAAAAGAAATGAAAGGAACAATAATAAAGACTAATAGAACTAAAATCTGGTTCTTTAAAAAGATAAACAAAATTGACAACACTTTAGCCAGACTCATCAAGAAAAAAAGAGAGAAGAATCAAATCGACAAAACTAGAAATGAAAAAAGAGAAGTTGCAACAGACAGTGCAGAAATAAAAAGGATTATAAGAGACTAATATGAATGAGTGTATTGCAACAAAATGGATAATCTTGAAGAAATGGACAGCTTCTTAGAAAAGTTCAATCTTTCAAGACTGAACCATTAAGAAACAGAAATTATGAACAACGCAATTACAAGCACTGAATTTGAAGCTGTGATCAAAAATTTCCCAAAAAATCAATTCCAGGACCAGATGGCTTCACAGGAGAATTCTATCAAATATCTAGAGGAGAGCAGATGCCTATCTTTCTAAAACTCTTTCAGAAAATTGAAGAAGGGACACTTCCAAACTCATTCCACAAGTCCACCATCACCGAGACAGAAAAACCAGACAAAGACAACATAAAAAAGAAAACTGCAGGCCAATATCACTGATGAACATTGATGCAAAAATCCCCAACAAAATTCTAGCAACAGAATTCAGCAGCACATAAAAAAGCTCATAAACCACGATCAAGTTGGGTTTATTCCAGGAATGCAGGGATTTTTCAATGTATTTAAATCAATTTGATACACCATATTAACAAATTAAAACAAAAAAACATGATAATCTTAATAGATGAAGAAAAAGCTTTTGAAAAACTTCAGCACCCATTTATATTTAAAACTCTTCAGTAAATGGGCATAGAAGGAAACTACCTGAACATAGTAAAGGCCATATGTGATAAACCTACAGCAAACATTTTTCTCACTGATGAAAAACTGAAAGCATCCCCCCCAAGATCAGGAAGAAGACAAGGGTGTCCACTCTCACCACTATTATTCAACATAGTTCTGGATGTCCTAGCTATAGCAATCAGAGAAGAAAAAGAAATAAAAGGAATTCAGATAGGAAAAGAAGAAGTAAGGCTCTCACTGTTTGCAGATGACATGATACTGTACACAGAAAGCCCTACAAAGTATCAGAAAATTACTAGAGCTAATCAGTGAATATAGCAAAGTTGTAAGATACAAAATCAATACAGAGAAATCACTTGCATTTCTATATACTAACAATGAAAAATCAGAAAGAAAAATTAAATAATCAATCCCATTCACCATTGCAACAAAAATAATTAAATATCTAGGAATAAACTTACCTAAGGAGACAAAAGAACTGTACACATAAAATTATAAGACACTAATGAAAGAAATAAAAAGTGAGATAATCAGATGGAGAAATATTTCATGTTCCTGGGTAGGAAGAATCAATACTGTGCAAATGACTATATTACCAAATGTAATCTATAGATTCAATGTGATCCTTATCAAATTACCAGTGGCGTTTTTCACAGAACTAGAACAAAACGTTTCACAGTTCATATGGAAATACAGAACACCCTTAATAGGAAAGCAGTCTTGAGAAAGAAGAATGGAGCTGGAGGAATCAACCTTCTTTACTTCAGATTATAATTCAAAGTTACAGTCATCAATACAGTATGGTTCTGGCACAGAAACAGAAATATGCAGCAATGGAACAAGATAAAAAGCCAAGAAGTAAACCCATGCACCTATGGGTACCTTATTTTTGACAAAGGAGTTAAGAATACATATGGAGCAAAGACAGCCTCTTCAATAAATGGTGCTGGGAAAACTGGACAACTTCATGAAAAAGAATGAAATTAGAACACTTCCTAACAACATACACAAAGAGAAACTCAAAATGTATTAAAGACCTAAATATAAAACCAGAAACTATAAAACCCTTAGGGGAAAACATAGGCAGAACACTCTATGACATAAAACAATAACCTCTATGTTCCACCTCCTAGAGTAATGGAAATAAAAACAAATGTAAACAAGAGAAACCCGATTAAACTTAAAAAGTTTTTGCACAGCAAAGGAAACTATAAGCAAAGTGAAAAGACAACCCTCAGAATAGGAGAAAATAATAACAAATGAAACAACTGACAAAGGATTAATTTCCAAAGATACAAGGATCTCATACAACTCAACATCAGAAAAACAAACAACCCAATCAAAAAGTGGGAAAAAAACCTACACAGACATTTCTCCAAAGACATATTGATGACTAACAAACACATGAAAAAATGCTCAACAACACTCATTATTAGAGAACACAAATAAAAACCACAATGAGGCATCACCTCACTCCAGTCAGAATGGCCGTCATCAAAATGTCTACAAACAATAAATGCTGGAAATGGTGTGGAGTAAAGGGAACCCTCTTGCACTGTTGGTGGGAATGTAAATTGATACAGCCACTATGGAAGATGGTATGGAGGTCCTTTAAAAAACTAGGAATAAAACTACCATATGACCCAGCAGTCCCACTCCTAGGCATATACCCTGAGGAAACCAAAGTTGAAAAAGAGACATATATCCCATTGTTAACTGCAGCACTATTTACAATAGCTAGCACATGGAAGCAACCTAGATGTCCATTGACAGATGAATGGATAAAGAAGTTGTGTATATACACAATGGAATATTTATTGGCCATAAAAAGGAATACATTTGAGTCAGTTCTGATGAGGTGGATGAACCTAGAACCTATTACACAGAGTGAAGTGAGTCAGAAAGTTAAAGATAATATTGTATTCTATCGCACATATACGGAATCTAGAAAAATTGTTCTGAAGGATTTATTTTCAGGGCAGCAATGGAGAAACAGACATAGTGAATATGCTTATAGACATGGGGAGAGGGGAGGAGAGGGTAAGATGTATGGAAAGAGTAACATGGAAACTTACATTACCATATGTAAAACAGATAGCCAAGAGGAATTTTCTGTATGGCTAAGAAAACTCAAACAGGGGTTCTGTATCAACTTAGAGGGGTATGATGGGGTGGGAGATGGGAAGGAGGTTCAAAAGGAAAGGGATATATATACCTATGGCTGATTCATGTTGAGGTTTGACAGAAAACAACAAAATTCTATAAATCAATTATCTGTCAATAAAAACAAATTTTAAAAAATTTTGAGAATTTAGCTGAACAAATGTATATTTGATTTCGGTAGTACCAAATGGGAAGTGTTTAGGAGTGCTCCTGAACATAAACTCAAGGAGAGACTTCTAGAGAAAAAGTAGAAGTAATGTAAGGAGATTGTTGTTTGGCTTTAGTTTAAAGCCTAATTGAATGTGATTGAATTTTTAACTTACTGGCTTAGATTTTGGTTTGCTTACTTACATAGGCTGCCACAGCATCAGGGCCAATCTAATGTCCTCTTTGTTTATTAATCAAATATATGCAAATATGCTTAAGTATACATGCTAAATATAATTTCATATTAAAGTTATATAGGGGTTTTCATTTCTACCAGTAATGTCATTTTTTTGCAACAGATTTCTGAAAATTTGGATGTGAAAAGGAAAGATGAGATGACTCATAATAGTCTTTAGATGGAGCTGTTTCTCCTTAGAAATCACTGCAGAGACACGTATTTTATTTGGCTGACCAGAAAAATAGAAATAGCTTGAATTATGCCATAGTGCAATAATAGATTTTTATTTATTTTTTTTTTTTCAGTGAGCAAGGCCCAAAACTTTATTTTCCAGTGCTGCTTTTATACCCTAAGTTATGCGCATAAGAAACAGAGAAAGAGAGGTATAGAGTCACGCCAAAATCACGCGGGGTCAGCAGTCTTGACCCTTATCAGGATCAGGGCTCATTTTTGTATGTCTCGTGATATACAAAAGTTTTGGGTGGTTTACATCATCTTCTGGCCAGGTGGCCTGCTAACAGTTTATGGCCCTCTCTCCTAACAATAGGTTAGTTAGCAAGTAAAAGGCTTATATTCTTTTAAGGTGACTTTCCTAGAGTCAGGTGCTAGACACATAACAAAGTTACATTCCTATAAGGCACAGGTGTAGTGAGCTGCAAGAAAGGAATTTATTTATTTATTTATTTATTTTTGTGACTTTCTCAAAATTTATTTATTTATTTTTTTTTATAATTTTTTTTTCTTTACAGTTAAAAGTATTTTTATTAAAAAAAGCACAAATGCAAATAAATGAACAGAGGAAAATTTATGCGTCGAGCCTGGACTGGTCACTTATGATAATATACATGCTACAATTCCATTCTCCTCAATCATTCCACCTTCACCCTCTCCCACAGAGTCCCAAAGACTGTTCTAAATGCCTATGTCTCTTTTGCAGTCTCTTATACAGGGTTCAGGTTACCATTTTTCTAAATTCCATATATATGCGTTAATATACAGTATTATTAAGCCAGAAAGAAGAACATCAATAATAGATTTTAAAAATATTAACTTTTAACGTGGCTAAAATACAAAATAATAAAAGCTAACCTTAAACGCGTTCAGTTCACACTGAACTCTAAAAAAAAATCTAAATTAAAACCAACTCACAGTGTTGCTTGGTATATACACAAGTCAATTTCAGTGCTGATATAATTCTGAGGGCTTTATAAAGAGTAGAAAATGTTGTTAAACAGTTAATAAAGTTATATATTTAAATTTCATAGTTTAAAGGAGTACTCAAGGGAAAGTGCCATAATTTTAACCAGACAAAAGCATACCCTGAGTTATCGCATTTTAAAGGCAGAAGCATATATTTTTGGCATAGCATGATCTCTGGTAAAGTGATTATTAGATAAAGCAGACAAAACTTATAACTAGATAAGGAAGACAAATATTAAAAAATAATGTGAGCAAATTATAATAATCTAAACATTTCAAGTCTGTGTTTATATTAATCACCTTGATACTTCTTAAAACGACTGACATTCTCTAAGAGGTTATACTGGGAATACCGAGAATATTTGGTTAGTTTATTCCCCACTGTACAGTGGACAAAGAAGAACTTTAACTACAATTTTGTGCTCAGAAGTATTTTTCTCAGAATGTTTTCCAACCAAAGCATGATAAAATTTCCTAAAAATAATCAGTCTTTTTCTTTTTTCCAAATTATAAAATGGACATGTATGCATCATATACATACACAGGAAGTCAAGGAAAAAGTTCACTGAATTATTTTGAGAAATGTGATCTGATTGCTGTATTAGAAGCGTGCCTTGGTGGCACTATATAGATTTATTTGACTGAGGAAATACTACAAACAGTAAGATTACTTAAGATAATCTTCTGTAGTCTTAAATGAGTGGTTGTGAATGTTCTCTTTAGTGAATAGAGAGTGTAAATGAGAAAAAAGGAAGCAGAGAGATAAGAGGTATTATTGAGGTTGAGTTAGGAGGTGATTATCTGCAAGTAAAATTTGTAATGAGAAAAAGCAGATAATTTATTATTCCTGGAGGTGAGTAATGCATCAAAGAAAGAATACATTGCAGAGAAATAAATTTTGAGGAAAGCAGTTTTATGGTAAAAACGTAAAGGTCTGAAAACAGAATAAATAGTGTAGTTCTGCTTACTATAGACGTCTATCACAATTGAATAAAGATAAATAGAACCAAATAAACTGGTTCTGAGGGACCCACATTTCAGACACAGTCAGTTCAGTCGCTCAGTCATGTCTGACTCTTTGTCTCCCCATGGACTGCAGCAACCTAGGCATCCCTGTCCATCACCAACTCCTGGAGCCTACTCAAATTCATGTCCATCGAGACGGTGATGCCAACCAACCATCTCATCCTCTGTTGTCCCGTTCTCCTCCTGCCTTCAATCTTTCCCAGCACCAGTGTTTTTTCAAATGAGTCAGTTGTTCGCATCAGGTGGCCAAAGTACTGGAGTTTCAGCTTCAGCATCAGTCCTTCCAATGAATATTCTGGACTGATTTCCTTTAGGATGGACTGGAAGGATCTCCTTGCAGACCAAGGGACTCTCAAGAGTCTTTTCCAGCACCACAGTTCAAAAGCATCAATTCTTTCCTTCTCAGCTTTCTTTATAGCCCAACTCTCACATCCATACATGACTACTGGAAAAAAACATAGCTTTGATTAGACGGATTTTTGTTGGTAAAGTAATGTCTCTGCTTTTCAACATGCTGTCTAGGTTGGTCATAGTTTTTCTTCCAAGGAGCAAGTTTCTTTTAATTTCATGGCTGCAGGAACCATTTCCAGTGATTTTGGAGCCCCAAAAAATAAAGTCAGCCACTGTTTCCATTGTTTCCCCATCTATTTTCTATGGCGTGATGGGATCAGATGCCATAATCTTAGTTTTCTGAATGTTGAGTTTTAAGCCAACTTTTCCACTCTCCTCTTTCACTTTCATCAAGAGGCTCTTTAGTTCTTCCTTGCTTTCTGCAATAAGGGTAGTGTCATCTGCATATCTGAGATTATTGATATTTCTCCTGGCAATCTTGATTCCAGTGTGTGCTTCATCCAGCCTGGCATTTCGCATGATATACTCTGTATATAAATTAAATAAGCAGGGTGACAATATACAGCCTTGATGTAGTCCTTTCCTGATTTGTAACCAGTCTGCTGTTCCATGTCCAATTCTAACTGTTGCTTCTTGACCTGCATACAGA
The DNA here is from genome assembly GCF_049115385.1 of Moschus berezovskii. NCBI lineage: Eukaryota > Metazoa > Chordata > Mammalia > Artiodactyla > Moschidae > Moschus > Moschus berezovskii. The sequence goes on along the minus strand of NC_142488.1, from coordinate 82,761,985 downwards.
TTTCTCAGGAGGCAGGTCAAGTGGTCTGGTATTCCTATCTCTTTAAGAATTTTCCACAGCTTTTTGTGATCCACACAGTCAAAGGCAGTGGCATAGTCAATAAAGTAAAAATAGATGTTTTTCTGGAACTCTTGTTTTATCTATGATCCATTGGATATTGGCATTTTGATCTCTGGTTCCTCTGCCTTTTCTAAATCCAGCTTGGATATCTGGAAGTTCATGGTTAAAGTACTGTTGAAGTCTGTCTAAGAGAATTTTGAGCATTACTTTGTTAGCGTGTGAGATGAGTGTAATTGTGTGGTAGTTTGAGCATTCTTTGGCATTGCCTTTCTTTGGGATTGGAATGAAAACTGAGTTTTTCCAGTTCCATGGCCACTACCAAGTTTATCAAATTTGCTGGTATATTGAGTGCAGCACTTTCACAGCATCATCTTTCAGGATTTGAAATAGCTCAACTGGAATTCCATCATTTTCTCTAGCTTTGTTTATAGTGACGCTTCCTAAGGCCCACTTCACTTCTCATTCCAGGATGTCTGACACTAGGTGAGTGATCACACAATCATGGTTATCTGGGTCATGAAGATCTTTTTTTATAGTTCTTCTCTGGATTCTTGCCACTTCTTCTTAATATCTTCTGCTTCTGTTATGACTATACCATTTCTGTCCTTTATTTTGCTCATCTTTGCATGAAATGTTCGTTTGGTATCTCTAATTTTCTGGTAGAGATCTCTGATCTTTCCTATTCTCTTCTTTTCCTCTATTTTTTGCTGTGATCATTGAGGAAGGCTTTCTTATTTCTCCTTGCTCTTCTTTGGAACTCTGCATTCAAATGGATATATCTTTCCTTTTCTTCTTTGCATTTGCTTCTCTTCTTTTCACAGCTATTTGTAAGGCCTCTTCAGACAACCATTTTGCCTTTTTGCATTTCTTTTTCTTGGGGATGATCCTGATCACTGCCTCCTGTACAGTGTGATGAACCTCCATCTATAGTTCTTCAGGCACTCTGTCTATCAGATCTAATCCCTTGAATCTATTTGTCACTTACACTGTATAATTGTAAGGGATTTGATTTAGGTCACACTTAAATGGTCTAGTGGCTTTCCCTTCTTTCTTCAATTTGAGTCTCAATTTGGCAATAAGCAGTTCATGATCTGAGCCACAGTCAGCTGCTAGTCTTGTTTTTGCTGACTCTATGGAGCTTCTGCATTTTTGGCTGCAAAGAATATAATCAATCTGATTTCGGTATTGACCATCTGGTGATGTCTATTTGTAGAGTCTTCTCTTGGTTTGTTGGGAGTGGGTGTTTGGTATGAACAGTGTGTTCTCTTGGCAAAACTTTGTTAGCCTTTGATCTGCTTCATTTTGTACTCCAAGGCCAAACTTGCCAGGTATCTCTTGACTTCTTACTTTTGCATTCCAGGCCTCTGTGAAGTAAAGGACATCTTTTGTGGTGCTAATCCTAGTACTTGTAGGTCTTCACAGAACCATTCAACTTCAGCTTCTTTGGCATGAGTGGTTGGGACATAGACTTGGATTACTGTCATATTGATTGGTTTGCCTTGGAAATGAACAGAGATCATTTTGTCATTTTTGAGATTGCATCCAAGTACTGCATTTTGGACTCTTTATTTGACTAAGAGGGATACTCCATTTCTTCTAAGGTATTCTTGCCCACAGTAGTAGATATAATGTTCATCTGAATTAAATTCACCCATTCCAGTCCATTTTAGTTCACTGATTCCTAAATTGTCGATGTTCACTCTTGCCATCTCCTGTGTGATCACTTCCAATTTGCCTTGATTCCTGAACCTAACATTCCAGGTTCCTATGCAATATTGTTCTTTACAGCATCGAACATTACTTCCATCACCAGTCACATCCACATCTTGCCATTGTTTTTGCTTTGTCTCTGTCTCTTCATTCTTTCTGGAGTTATTTCTCCACTATTCTCCAGTGGCATATTGGGCACCTACTGACTTGCGGTATTGAAAATGCAAAAAGATATGACACTGAAAGAGGCATCACAGTTCAAGTCAAAACCAGAAACATTTGAATTTAACTAGGAAAAGACTTCCTCTTCAAAGAATACTCAGCATTGTAAATGAAAGTAAATTACCAACCTTCAGGTAACCAGCCTACCATTTCCATGCTTATCATATCTCTTTAGCAAGCTATGCCTTCATATATACACACATGTATGTTGGTAAAATCACCTGATTCTAATGGATTTTGAACTTTCTATAATGAGTTCTCATTTTAAAACTCTCCGTTTTACTTTTTCTTTCTAAGAGACACATGTACTCCAATGTTCATCGCAGCACTGTTTATAATAGCCAGGACATGGAAGCAACCTAGATGTCCATCTGCAGACGAATGGATAAGAAAACTGTGGTACATATACACAATGGAGTATTACTCAACAATTAAAAAGAATAAATTTGAATCAGTTCTAATGAGGTGGATGAAACTGGAGCCTATCATACAGAATGAAGTAAGCCAGAAAGAAAAACACCAATATAGTATACTAATGCATATGTATGGAATTTAGAAAGATGATAGCAATAACCCTGTATACGAGACAGCAAAAGAGACACAGATGTATAGAACAGTCTTTTGAACTCTGTGGGAGAGGGTGAGGGTGGGATGATTTGGGAGAATGGTATTGAAACATGTATATTATCATATGTGAAATGAATCTCCAGTCCAGGTTCAATGCGCAATACAGGATGCTCAGGGCTGGTGTACTGGGATGAACCAGAGGGATGGGATGGGGAGGGAGGTGGGAGCGGGGATTCAAGATGCGGAACACATGTACACCCGGTGCAGATTCATGTCAATGTATGGCAAAATCAATACAATAATATAAAGTAATTAGCCTCCAATTAAAATAAATAAATTTTTTAAAAAATAAATAAAAATTTTAAAAAAATTGTTGACTCATTTAGCCCAGAATGAAGATATTTTTTGTTATTAATATGCCAATTAAAAGATATTTATATGGTGATAATCATATATTATTAAATACTACTTCATAATAATATCTGTTTTATTTTTAAAAATACCAACTCACTTTTCTGCCGAATTTATTTTTCAAATTATATGCATTCCATCATACATATTTCAGTCTATAATCATATGATATTAAATTTTCCTTTTAATGGGTATAATAAAAATCAGCTATCTGTATATTATATCTATATCTTGCCAATTGTGACAATTTAATATAATGTTGTGAGGTTATTACAATGTTATTACGGTCATATGAAGAACTGTGTGTAAATTACCCTGCTTCTCTAAGAGATTTCTGAATATATATGTTAAAATGTGGCATAGGGTCAATGATAAATAAGGAGCTTTGTCATTCTTATCTAGGGCAGTCCCCAAATCACCCATCACCAAACCCAAAGCAGTTTAGGCTGAAGACTGTAGTAGGAATTTCATTCTATTTACTTTAAGTATAAATCAAAATCTTGGACTCTTGCTATCTTCTAGTGAGTCATATTATGCAGGAACACAAAATAATGGTGAGCACAGTTAAGCAGGAAGAAAGAGAGAAGGAGAGAGGCGGGGAGACTGATTACAGTTTTCTCTTGACAGAAAGCCCTGTCTGGGTTTGTTTCAACAGAATGCCTCTGCCCATTTGTAAGCACATTCTAATAATGCAGCCAAACATCTAACCTTTCTTCATATGGAAAAGCAGATTTTTGTTTTCCTCTCAGAAAACATTTGCAAAAATATAATCAGAGCATCTGGGTTTTTGAATGAATATTAGCAACTGTCATCAAATGTTTTGGTATCATCTAAATAAAGGCAGAAAACCTAAAGCTGCCTGAACAGCTTTAGAATAAGTTCGAGAGATGAAAGATGAGAGAGGAATAGTTAATGTGTAATAGGGCCTGTTATTTGGGAAAAGAAATGCTAACCAATTACTAACTACCCAAAATAATTCAATTTAAATTATAAATAATTTTCAGACAAATAGTGTTTATACATGTCAAGAAAGCCCAATCAAATTTTTTAGCAACAAAGCTAAAATAAAATTAATGCTTTGTGAAAAGAAAATTAAATTTTTTGATGTTAGCATAAAGATACTCATTTCTAAAAGTTACTTGGATTTGTTATTTTTATTTTAGTAAAAATCTCTTTCCTTTCATTTTGGTTAAAAGAAATAAAAATTATAAGTGATGTGAGCATATGCCTACTTCAGATTTCGTAGGTGGTAGATTATTCAGCGGAGAAGGCAATGGCAAGCCACTCCAGTACTCTTGCCTAGAAAATCCCATGGATGGAGGAGCCTGGTAGGCTGCAGTCCGTGGGGTCGCTAAGGGTCGGACACGACTGAATGACTTCACTTTCACATATTGGAGAAGGAAATGGCAGCCCACTCCGGTGTTCTTGCCTGGAGAATCCCAGGGATGGGGGAACCTGGTGGGCTTCCATCTATGGGGTCATACAGAGTCGGACACGACTGAAGTGACTTAGCAGCAGCAGCAGATTATTCAGCACTTTTAATATTCATGATTCTTCCTTTGTATGAGAATTAGATTTGTCACTGTTGCAGAAAACAATTTCTTTTCATTTCAATTGAAAAAACATATACATTTAGATACTGAGATCTAAGATGAAAAATCAAAAGATGCATATGTATGTAAATTGAAAGATATATATATATACACACACACACACATACACATCTATATAGCTCAGTTGGTAAAGAATCTGTCTGCAGTGCAGGAGATCGCAGTTGGATTCCTGGGTCAGGAAGATCCGCTGGAGAAGGGATAGGCTACCCACTCCAGTGTTCTTGGGCTTCCATTGTGGCTCAGTTCGTAAAGAATCCACCTGCAATGTGGGAGACCTGGGTTTGATCCTTGGTTTGAGAAGATCCCCTGCAGAAGGGAAAGGCTACCTACTCTAGTATTCTGGCCTGGAAATTTCCATGGTCTGTACAGTCCATGGGTCAGACATGACTGAGGGACTTTCACTTTCACTTAAAAAAATTATATTTTATTGAAGGATAATTGCTTTACAGAATTTTGCTGTTTTCTGTCAAACCTCAAAATGAATCAGCCATAGATATACATATATCCCCTTCCTTTTGAAACTCCCTCCCATTTCCCTCTCCATCCCACCCCTCTAGGTTGATACAGATTTCCTGTTGAGTTTCTGAGCCATATATATATATATATATATATATATATATACAAGTTATCCAGATTTCTTTCACACACTCTCTAGCCCTAACTTTTCATAAACTTAACTAACAAAAGTGAGGGTTTTATCACTACCTAAAGACCGTTTCGTAAAAAATCATTTTCCTGCTATGTGAAATAAAACTACTGTTTTTCAAAAAATTTTAACTTTTCAACTTTTAACTGACTTAAATCCATGTATTTAAAACTGCCAATTATTTAATCAGATGCAATTTATAAACAAATACACATAGATAATATTCAATATCTTGGGACAAGTGAGGTAATGATTAATAATAGGAGATTGCCTAAGTAAACTATTATATATTTATAGAAAGAAATTATATTTAGCTTCCAAGAAAACTGCTTGGAAAATTCTTCTCATAAAATGTATTAAGTAATTAAAAAAAGAAAAAAACATGCAAACTGTATAAGAAAAAAAGCATAAATAGCACAGGCAGGAAAAATAGTCTGAAATGATATGTGTTCAGGTTTTAATAGCAGATTTCTTTGAGTCATGAAATTTGAGTATTTTTGGTGTTTTCTTTCTTATAAATATGAGCAGTTTCTAATTTTTTTTCTGTATTGAATACGCATTATTTCTGTAATTTTAAAAAACAGATGTTCCCCTGAATAAAATTTTTTAAAATATAAAAAACTATTCTATTGAACATGTTGATTCATTCTGAGAGTGGCATAATGGTGTTATTTACCAATTAAGCTTGCAATGTCTAATTATATCAGTTCTTTGGGTTAGTTAGGGTATGAATGTGGTAAACTGCAAATAAACTATATAGGCAACATTAGCTTTGCTAATAGAGAGCTGCTAATGGAATATTATTTCAGGAATTAAAATCTGCATATAAATACATTTAACAGAAAAAATCTTTCACCCACCTCTTCCAGTCTGCCATCTAAGCAGAAAGAATTTAATTGGTAATGCCTCTAAAATACACATAGCTTTTTCTGATTCAGATGGAAGGGCACTAACTGCATGAAGTGCAATGGTAGCCCCTGCAAAGGGGGCAAAGGATGGCAAAATAGCAAACTAACAAAATATTACCACAACTATTACTAGTACTACTAATTCTACAACCACTACTATTAATATTACTATTACATCTACTAGTAATTACAACTAATGTATGCACGCATGTGCATGCTCAGTCGCTCAGTCCTGTCCCACTCTTTGCAATCCTGTGGACTGTAGCCTGCCAGGCTCCAGTATCCATGGAATTTGCCAAGCAAGAATACTGAAGGGAGGTTGCCATTTCCTACTCCAAGGAATCATCCAACCCAGGGATTGAACTGGTGTCTCCTGAATTGACAGGTGAATTACTTACCACTGCACCACCTGGGAAGCCCTAACTACAACTAATGCTTATAATGAGTGTAAGTTGCCATGTGTTTTACATGTACAAAGCACTTTAAGTAAATTATAAAATTTAATTTTAATAATTCTGTAAGTTGTAAATATTATAATCCACATTTTACAATGAGAAACTCGGAAAAGTTAAATGAATTGCTCTAGGTAACAGCGAATACACAATGTAGGTTACGCTTGAACCCCAGATTCAACTTAAAACTTAAATCAAAACTCTTTCCAATTTTGCAACATTACATCTTACAGAATTGTTCATTATTTCCAATGCCAACACTACATATGATTTTCATAAACATTTCCAATTACTATTGATTTTTACACCATATGGAGTCTGATACAGAACTTTTTTGGATACGTTAATATATAATCACTGTTTACCTGGTCCTATCATCATTTTATTGTTACTGAACTATTTCCCATTTTGCAGCTTGTTATTTGTAAATAGTTATTCCTTTGTAATAAACAATTTTAAGCGATTATACATCATGTACTCTGTACTCTACATCATATTAGATGGAGAATCAGGAAGGTAAAAGCTTAAAGTATACTTGCACTATAAATGAAATATAGCTTTTATTAGTATTAGATGTCATTCAAAATAAATTGTACATTCTGATATTAAGAAACATAGTATAAGAATAGTTTTAATCTAATAAATACAATATATACTCCTTACTATGTGTCAGATACTTTGAAAATATTATTATAACTAAATTATTTTAAAATTGTGCAAATTGCATAATTATAAACTGATTTAACTATAAAAATTGATTAATATAAGTATGTTACATTTGGTAACATATTGATTCCCCCAGATAACCTTATACAGAATATATTATTAGTATCTATAGTTTTCACATAAAAAAATATTGTCATTGTTAAGTCGTGTCTGACTCTTTGTGACCCCATGGACTGCAGCAAACTAGACTCCCCCTCCTCCACTATCTCCCAGAGTTTGCTCAAGTTTAAGCCCATTGAGTCCATGATGCTATCTAGCCATCTCTTCTTCAGCTACCCTCTTTTCCTTTTGCCTTCAATCTTTCCCTACATCAGGTCTGGTACTCCCATATCTTTAAGAATTTTCCACAGATTTTGTGATTCACACAGTCAAAGGCTTTAGTCTAGTCAATGAAGCAGAAGTAGATGTTTTCCTGGATTTCCCTTGCTTTCTCATTGATCCAATGAATGTTGACAATTTGATCTCTGATTCTTCTGCCTTTTCTAAACCCAGCTTGTATATCTGGAAATTCTTGGTTCACATACTGCCGAAGCCTAGCTTGAAGGATTTTGAACATAACCTTGCGAGCATGTAAAGTGAGCACAATTGTATGGTAGTCTGAACATTCTTTGTCATTGCAGTTCTTTGAGATTGGAATAAAAACAACTTTTCTAATCCTGTGGCTACTGCTGAGTTTTCCAAGTTTGCTGACATATTGAGCGCAGCCCTTTAACATTTAACATCATCATCTTAATAGCTCAGCTGGAATTCCGTCACCTTCACTAGTTTTGTTTATAGTAATGCTTCCTAAGGCACTTGACTTTGCATTCCAGAATATCCAGCTCTAGGTGGGTGACCACACCATCATAGCTATCCATGTCATTAAGAGCATTTTTGTACAATTGTTCTGTGTATTCTTCATAATCTCTTCTGCTTCTGTTAGGTCCTTATCATTTCTGTCCTTTATCATGGACAGATAAGAAGGCCTTCTTAAAAAAAACGATGCAAAGAATAGAGGAAAACAATAGAATGGGAAAGAATAGAGATCTCTTCAAGAAAATTGGAAATACCAAGGGAACATTTCATGCAAGGATGAGCATGATAAAAGACACATAAAGAAGCTAGTACATAATAATTTGTCCATAGTCACATAGCTAGTAAGGGGTAGGATGGAAGTCAAACCCCAGAATTTGAATTCATAATTGTGTGCTTAATTGGTGGGATCATGTTTCTAATCTAGAGTGCTTATTAAACATCAGTGCCTATTATGCTGTATAGGACCAGTAGAAAACATGTGAGAATTCTAAAATTTCCAGAGATTTAGGAAAAGATGGATTATACTGTAGCATGTAAACAAGTAGGTAAAAGAACTGGTTTTATATATATTTAAAAGTTAATAAAAACTCTACCTCAGGGGTATTGGGGCAATATAATTATAAATAGAACGTTCTCTCAACAGTTTTATTATTAAATAAGCATTGAATCAAAACGTGATGTACACCAACAGGCCATACCTAAGGGACTGCAAAGACAGAAATACACCTCATCCTCTTATATACAACCTATATATACAAGCTATATACAACCTATTACATACATGTTTTCCAAATAGACAGTAACTAGATCTCAAGTAAGAGGACTTGACCACATCCTCTGGCATATAATTTAACATAACGTTATCATGATAAATGAGGAGATCACCTGTGCTGAATTACTGCAGAGGAGAAACTAGCTTCTCTTTGTAAATTGGAATAAATTGCCAACTACAGACAAGCTTTCCCTCTCCCACAAGGAACTGAAAGATAGCTGCACTATCCTTTGACGTTTGCACTTCAAAAAGATTGCTGCAAGGATCTTGAGGAAATTTTGCTGAGATGAGAGACAGACAAGAGTATAATTTAATCATTATAAAGATTTACATACATTTGAAAGGCATGGGCCTTTGACTGTGTGGGTCAAAATAAACTGTGGAAAAATCTCAAAGAGATGGGAATACCAGACCACCTGACCTGCCTCTTGAGAAACCTATATGCAGGACAAGAAGTAACAGTTAGAACTGGACATGGAACAACAGACTGGTTCCAAATAGGAAAAGGAGTACGTCAAGGCAGTATATTGTCACCCTGCTTATTTAACTTATATGCAGAGTACATCATGAGAAAGGCTGGGCTGGAAGAAACACAAGCTGGGATCAAGATTGCCAGGAGAAATATCAATAACCTCAGATATGCAGATGACACCACCCTTATGGCAGAAGGTGAAGAGGAACTAAAGAGCTTCTTGATGAAAGTGAAAGAATAGAGTGAAAAAGTTGGCTTAAAGTTCAATATTCAGAAAACTAAGATCATGGCATCTGGTCCCATCACTTTATGGGAAATAGATGGGGAAACAGTGGAAACAGTGTCAGGCTTTATTTTTTTGGGCTCCAAAATCACTGCAGATGGTGACTGCAGCCATGAAATAAAAAGAGGCTTACGCCTTGGAAGGAAAGTTATGACCAACCTAGATAGCATATTAAAAAGCAGAGACATTACTTTGCCAACAGAGGTGCGTCTAGTCAAGGCTATGGTTTTACCAGTGGTCATGTATGGATGTGAGAGTTGGACTGTGAAGAAAGTTGATCACCGAAGAATTGATGCTTTTGAGCTGTGGTGTTGGAGAAGACTCTTTTGAGAGTCCCTTGGACTGCAAGGAGATCCAACCAATCCATTCTAAAGGAGATCAGTCCTGGGTGTTCTTTGGAAGGACTGATGCTGAAGCCAAAACTCCAATAATTTGGCCACCTCATGCGAAGAGTTAACTCACTGGAAAAGACCCTGATGCTGGGAGCGATTGGGGGCAGGAGGAGAAGGCAACGACAGAGGATGAGATGGCTGGATGGAATCACCGACTCAATGGATATGAGTTTGAGTAGACTCTGGGAGTTGGTGATGGACAGGGAGGCCTGGCATGCTGCGATTCATGGAATTGCAAAGAGTCAGACACTACTGAGCGACTGAACTGAATTGAAAAAGCATGGGGGCTTCCCCGGTAGCTTTGCTGGTAAAGAATCCTATTGTAATGCAGGAGACTCCGGTTTGATTCCTGGGTCAGGAATTTCCCCTGGAGAAGGGATAAGCTACCCACTCTAGGTTTTTTGCCTAGAAAATCCGCATGGACAGAAGAGCCTGGAAGGCTACAGTCCATGGGGTCAGAAAGAGTCAGACACAACTGAGGGACTAAGCACAGCACAGTAAAACACAAAAAGGATGGAGAAGTAACTTCTGAAAAAAAAGGAAGGGACTGAAGTCTTTCTCTATGGTCAACAAGGAAAACTGAGCCTCTTATTTTTAATTTGTATCTGTCCTTAAGTCTTCCCTGTGGCTCAGTCAGTGAAGAGTCTACCTGTAATGTGGGAGACACAGGTTCAATCCCTGAGTCAGGAAGATCACCTGGAGGAGGAAATGGCAACCCGCTCCAGTATTCTTGCCTGGAGAATTCCAGGGACAGAAGAGGTTGATGGCTACAGCCCATGGGGTGACAAAGAGTCAGGCACTACTGAGTGACTAACATTTTCACTTTCACTTTTCTTTAGAATGGTCAAACTTGCCTAAGGCAACTGATCAGTGTCTGTTTCTTCTGAAAGTCAATCAGGGACAGCTTCATTCTGATAAATATGTCTTGGAATGACAACCAATCAATAACAGTTTCACCTGACTAAGTACATTTCTACCGATTATGACAAGCTTATTATTTCTGATTTTCCAACAATTTTTGTACTCCATGCTTTCCCAAAGCCCTATATAATATCATATATACACTCTGCTTGGAGAGATATGATGAGTGTATCTCTCCCTTGTCACAGTAAGCAATAAGTTCAGGTTTGTTTTATTTTCAGATACTGAGCAATAATCTCTTCATCCTTTTAACATATGTTATAGGAAGAGGAATGATAAGAAATGATTTTAGCTTATATTCTAATTTTTAAGTGACTGACCTGAAAGAGCAGATCCAGTAAGTCTAATACATGTAGTAATAACACAGAGTTTCAAGAATTAAGGGAAATGACGAAGAAACAATACTAATAGTCATAGTTTCATCCTTCTTGGAAACTAACCGTGAAAAGAAGAAAAAGCTTTAAAAAAAATATTTTAGTCTCCAATATATGCTAGGTATTTTGTTACATGTTTCATGTGTAATCCTTCAGAGAAAACTTCTGAAGTTTTCCGATTAAATTGCATATTTCTTTCTATCTATATATCCACCTATTTTTATGAAGTCTTGTCTAATGTCTCTTAACAACTTAGTAACTGAGCCATGATTATATAACAAGCTTGTCTGAGTCTGAGTCCAATTGATATTTCTCCCAGTAAACTTCACTCCAGCTTGTGCTTCATCCAGCCCAGCATTTCTCATGATGCAGGGTATATCATGTGAAATGCCAGGCTGGATGAAGCACAAGCTTGAATCAAGATTGCCAGGAGAAGTATTGATATGATAAAATAAGGGAAAATAATGGAAACAGTGGCAAAATTTATTTTCTTGGGCTCCAAAATCACTGCAGATGGTGACTGTAACCACGGAATCAAAAGACGCTTGCTCCTTGGAAGAAAAGCTATGACAAACCTAAACAGCATGTTAAAAAGCAGACACATTACTTTTCCAACAAAGGTTTGTATGATTTTCCCATTAGTCATGTATGGATGTGAGAGTTGGACCGTAAAGAAGGTTGAACACTGAAGGATTGATGCTTTTGAAATGTGGTGTTGAAGAAGACTCTTGACAGTCCCTTGCACTGTAAGATCAAAGTAGTCAATCCTAAAGGAAATCAATCTTAAATATTCATTGGAAGGACTAATACTCTGGCCACCAAGACCCTGATGCTGGGAAAGTTTGAAGGAGGGGGAAGAGGGGATGACAGAGAATGAGATGGTTGGATGGCATCACCGACTCAATGGACATGAGGTTGAGCAAGCTCCAGGAGATGGTGAAGGACAGAGAAGCCTGGTGTGCTGCAGTCCATAGGGTCACAAAGAGTCAGACACGACTGAATCACTGAAAGACAACAATTTTTCCTTAAACTATATTGAAAGAAGAAATTTCTGAAACAGAAAATTTCCTTTAGAATTTTGAAATGTTTAAAATATGTGAGCTGGCAAAAGATTCATTAATTGTTTTCCATTTATATATTGGTAATATTTCCATCTATGTGCCAACTGTTTAGCAATAATTTAATGCTAATAATCTGATAATTACTGAGATGTTGTTTCTTTTTGTATGCCAAATGTAATTTTGAAAAAATAGAAGAGCATACTTTGAATATTCCATATAGATACACATATAAAATTGAGACTACTTCCAAGGTAAAAATAAGACCTAAAATAAGAACGTCTCATGAAAGCGATGTACTTCTAAATATGTAAACAGAAAATTTGAGAATTAGAATTTTTCTGACCCCATGGAAATATACAGCCACTAATCTTAACAATCATAAGCTAATTTTATTTTTCCAACTAAAGATATTCCAAGTTATTAATAACTGGAGCTAATTTGGCAGCTTTGAAAACTGTAGCTATTGCTTTCTTGGGTGTTAATTCTCATATCTTTTAGATGAGAGGGAAAAAACATTCATCCATTTAAAAATATAGTTACATTCCATGTGATCCTGATCAAGGGGAAAAAATATATATATATGAGTAAAAAAAAATCCATAATACCTTTACCTGGAAAGGTGAAATCAATGACAAGAAATTAACATATACTTACCTGATGTATAAATAAACTAAAAAATCTAGAGAAGACAGACTATTTCTTCAGTTAAGTTCAGTTCAGTTCACTCGCTCACTAGTGTCCGACTCTTAGCGACCCCATGAACCACAGCATGCCAGGCCTCCCTGTCCATCACCAACTCCCGGAGTTCACTCAAACTCATGTCCATTGAGTCAGTGATGCCATCCAGCCATCTCATTCTCTGTCGTCCCCGTCTCCTCCTACCCCGATCGCTCCCAGCATCAGAGTCTTTTCCAGGGAGTCAACTCGTCGCATGAGGTGGCCAAAGTATTGGAGTTTCAGCTTTAGCATAAGTCCTTCCAATGAACACCCAGGATTGATCTCCTCTAGAATGGACTGGTTGGATCTCCTTGCAGTCCAAGGGACTCTCAAGTGTCTTCTCCAGCACCACAGTTCAAAAGCATCAATTCATCGGTGATCAGCTTTCTTCACAGTCCAACTCTCATCAACAGGTCATCCATGCATGACCACGGGAAAAACCATAGCCTTGACTAGACGGACCTTGGTTGGCAAAGTAATGTCTCTGCTTTTTAATATGCTATCTAGGTTTGTCACAACTTTCCTTCCAAGGAGTAAGCGTCTTTTAATTTCATGGCTGCAGTCAGCATCTGCAGTGATTTTTGAGCCCCCAAAAATAAAGTCTGACACTGTTTGCACAATTTTTCCATCAATTTCCCATGAAGTGATGGGACCAGATGCCATGATCTTTGTTTTCTGAATGTTGAGCTTCAAGCCAACCTTTTCACTCTCCTCTTTCACTTTCATCAATAGGCCTTTGAGTTCCTCTTCACCTTCTGCCATAAGGGTGGTGTCATCTGCATATCTGAGGTTATTGATATTTCTCCCAGCAATCTTGATTCCAGCTTGTGCTTCTTCCAGCCCAGCGTTCCTCATGATATACTCTGAATGAAAGTTAAATAAGCAGGGTGACAATATACAACCTTGACGTACTCCTTTTCCTATTTGGAACCAGTCTGTTGTTCCATATCCAGTTCTAACTGTTGCTTCCTGACCTGCATACAGGTTTCTCAAGAGGCAAGTCAGGTGGTCTGGGATTCCCATCTCTTTCAGAATTTTCCACAGTTTATTGTGATCCACACAGTCAAAGGCCTTGGCATAATCAATGAAGCAGAAATAGATGTTTTTCTGGAACTCTCTTGCTTTCTCCATAATCCAGTGGATGTAGGCAATTTGATCTCTAGTGCCTCTGCCTTTTCTAAAACCTGCTTGAACATCTGGAATTTCACGATTCACATATTGCTGAAGCCTAGCTTGGAGAATTTTGAGCATGACTTTACTAACGTGTGAGATGAGTGCAATTGTGCGGTAGTTTGAACATTCTTTGGCATTGCCTTTCTTTGGGATTGTAATGAAGACTGATCTTTTCCAGTCCTGTGGCCATTGTTGAGTTTTCCAAATTTGCTGGCATATTGGGTGCAGCACTAGTAAATATAAATTTCCAAAACATAGCCAAATGGATGTGAAATATTTTTTCACTGTTTTCTATTTATATTTCAATTGTCCCAGGTTTATTGAGACATATTTAGCATATAATATTGTGTAAATTTAAGGTGTTCAATGTGATGAGTTGACATACATACATATTGGAAAATGATTGCTAAAATAAGGTTCAGTTCAGTTCAGATGCTCAGTTGTGACCGACTCTTTGAGACTCCATGAATCACAGCACGCCAGGCCGCCCTGTCCATCACCAACTCCCAGAGTTCACTCAAACTCATGTCCATCGAGTCGGTGATGCCATCCAGCCATCTCATTCTCTGTCGTCCCCTTCTCTTCCCGCCCCCAATTCCTCCCAGCATCAGAGTCTTTGCCAGCGTGTCAACTCTGCATGAGGTGGACAAAGTATTGGAGTTTCAGTTTTAGCATCAGACCTTCCAATGATCACACAGAATTGATCTCCTTTAGAATGGACTGGTTGGATCTCCTTGCAGTCCAAGGGACTCTCAAGAGTCATCTCCAGCACCACCGTTCAAAAGCATCAATTCTATGGCGATCAGCTTTCTTCACAGTACAACTCTCACATCCATACATGACAACGGGAAAAACTATAGCCTTGACTAGACGGACCTTGGTTGGCAAAGTTATGTCTCTGTTTTTTAATATACTATCTAGGTTGGTCATAACTTCCCTTCCAAGGAGTAAGCGTCTTTTAATTTCATGGCTGCAATCAGCATCCGCAGTGATTTTGGAGCCCAAAAAACATTCGGACACTGCTTCCACTGTTTCCCCATCTATTTCCCATGAATTGATAGGACCAGATGCCATTGACTTTGTTTTCTGATTGTTGAGCTTCAAGCCAAACTTTTCACTCTCCTCTTTCACTTTCATCAAGAGACTTTGAGTTCTTCTTCACTTTCTGTTATAAGGGTGATATCATCTGCATATCTGAGGTTGTTGATATTTCTCCCGGCAATCTTCATTCTAGCTTGTGCTTCTTCCAGCCCAGCGTTCCTCATGATGTACTCTGCATATAAGTAAAAATAAGCAGGGTGACAATATACAACCTTGACATACTCCTTTTCCTATTTGGAACCCGTCTGTTTTTCCATGTCCACTGTTACCTGTTGCTTCCTGACCTGCATACAGGTTTCTCAAGAGGCAGGTCATGTGGTCTGGTATTCCCAACTCTTTCAGAATTTTCCACTGTTTATTGTGTCCACACAGTCAAAGGCTTTGGCATAGTCAATGAAGCAGAAATAGATGTTTTTCTGGAACTCTCTTGCTTTCTCCATTATCCAGCGGATGTTGGCAATCTGATCTCTGGTGCCTCTTCCTTTTCTAAAACCTGCTTGAACATCTAGAGGTTCACGGTTCACATATTGCTGAAGCCTGGCTTGGAGGATTTTGAGCACGACTTTACTAGCGTGTGAGATGAGTGCAATTGTGTGCTTTTCTGAGCATTCATTGGCATTGCCTTTCTTTGGAATTGGGTTGAGGACTGACCTTTTCCAGTCCTGTGGCCACTGCTGAGTTTTCCAAATTTGCTAGCATATTGAGTGCACCACTTTCAAGCATCATCTTTCAGGATTTGAAATAGCTCAACTGGAATTCCATCACCTCCACTAGCTTTGTTCGTAGTGATGCTTTCTAAGACCCACTTGACTTCACATTCCAAGATATCTGACTCCAGGTCAGTGATCACGCCATCTTGATTATCTTGGTCAGGAAGATCTTTTTTGTACAGTTCTTCTGTGTATTCTTGCCACCTCTTCTTAATATCTTCTGCTTCTGTTAGGTCCATACCATTTCTGTTCTTTATCGAGCCCATCTTTGCATGAAATATTCCCTTGGTATGTCTAACTTTCTTGAAGATATCTCTAGTCTTTCCTATTCTGTTATTTTCCTCAATTTCTTTTCATTGATCGCTGAGGAAGGCTTTCTTATCTCTCCCTGCTATTCTTTGGTACTCTACATTCAGATGCTTATATCTTTCCTTTTCTCCTTTGCTTTTCACTTCTCTTCTTTTCACAGCTATTTGTAAAGCCTCCTCAGACGGACATTTTACTTTTTTGCATTTCTTTTCCATGGGGATGATCTTCGTTCCTATCTCCTGTACAATGTCATGAACCTCTGTCCATAGTTCATCAGGAACTCTGTCTATCAGATCTAGTCCCTTAAATCTATTTCTCACTTCCACTGGATAATCATAAGGGATTTGATTTAGGTCATATCTGAATGGTCTATTGGTTTTCCCCACTTCCTTCAATTTCAGTCTGAATTTGGCAATAAGGAGTTCATGATCGGAGACACAGTCAGCTCCTGCTCTTTTTGTTGCTAACTGTATAGAGCTTCTCCATCTTTGGCTGCAAAGAATATAATCAATCTGATTTTGGTGTTGACCATCTGGTGATGTCCATGTGTAGAGTCTTCTCTTGTGTTGTTGGAAGAGGGTGTTTGCTATGACCAGTGCGTTCTCTTGGCAAAACTCTATTAGCATTGCCCTGCTTCATTCCGTGCTCCAAGCCAAATTTGCCTGTTACTCCAGGTGTTTCTTGACTTCCTACTTTGGCATTCCAGTCCCCTATAATGAAAAGGACATTTTTTGGGGGTGTTTGTTCTAAAAGGTCCTGTAGTCTTCATAGAACTGTTCAACTTCAGCTTCTTCAGCGTTACTGGTTTGGGCATAGGCCTGAATTACTGTAATATTGAATAGTTTGCCTTGGAAATGAACAGAAATCATTCTGTCGTTTTTAGGATTGCATCCAAGTACTGCATTTCGGACTCTTTTGTTGACCATGATGGATATTCCATTTCTTCTAAGGGATTCCTGCCCACAGTAGTATATATAATGGTCATCTGAGTTAAATTCACCCTTTGCAGTCCATTCTAGTTCACTGATTCCTAGAATGTCTACATTACTCTTGCCTTCTCCTGTTTGACCACTTCCAATTTGCCTTGATTCATGGACCTAACATTCCAGGTTCCTATGCAATATTGCTCTTTACAACATCAGACCTTGCTTCTGTCACCGGTCACATCCACAACTGGGTATTGGTTTTGCTTTGGCTCCATCCCTTCATTCTTTCTGGAGTTATTTCTCCACTGATCTCCAGTAGCATCCTGGGCACCTATTGACCTAAGGAATTCCTCATTCAGTGTCCTATCATTTTGCCTTTTCATACTGTTCATGGGGCTCTCAAGGCAAGTGTAAAGAAGTGGTTTGCCATTCCCTTCTCCAGTGGACCACATTCTGTCAGACCTCTCCACCATGACCCGCCCATCTTGGGTGGCCCCATACGGCATGGTTTTGTTTCATTGAGTTAGAAAGGGCTGTGGTCCATGTGATCAGATGGACTAGTTTTCTGTGATTATGATTTCATTGTGTCTGCCCTCTGATGCCCCCTCGCAATACCTACTATCTTATTTGGGTTTCTCTTACCTTGATTGTGGCGTATCTCCACGGCTGCTCCAGCAGAGCACAGCTGCTATACCTTACCTTTTACTAGGTAAAAGGCTGCCCTAAAGGCTCCCCCTCCTGACCTTCAACATGGAGTATCGCCTCTAGGCCCTCCTGCTCCCGCACAACCACCGCATTTGGTTGTGTGGCAGCTCCTCTCGGCCACCGCCCCTGACCTCAGTGGTGGGGTAGCTCCTTTTGCCCACCGCCCCTGACCTTGGGTGTGAGGTAGCTCCTCTTGGCCAGGCTTCTGCACATGGTCTGTTGTGCTGGAGCACGCATCTCTCACATCTTCACTGCTGGAGCCATAAGGTTATGTAATACATTATTTCACAGTAACCATTTGTGTGTGTCTATGTATATATGTGGTGAAAACATTTAAGATTTACTCTCTTAGCAACTTTTAAGTATACAGTATAGTATTGTGAAACATTTTTTTTACAGACACTACCATAACATACTAAAGTGGTTTGCCATTCCCTTCCCAAGTGGACCACATTCTGTCAGAACTCTCCACCATGACCTGCAGTCTTGGGTGGCCCCGCATGGCATGGCTTAGTTTCATTGAGTTAGAGTGTTCTTGCCTTGAGAACCCCATGAACAGTATGAAAAGGCACAAGGATAGGATACCGAAGGAGGAGCTACCTGGGTCAGTAGGTGCCCAATATGCTACTGGAGATGAGTGGAGAAATAACTCCGGAAAGAACCTAGGGACGGAGCCAAAGGAAAAACAATACCCAGTTGTGGATGGGACTGGAGATAGAAGAAAGGCACGATGCTGTAAAGAGCAATATTGCATAGGAACATGGAATGTCAGGTCCATGAATCAAGGTAAATTGGAAGTGGTCATAGAGGTGATGGCAGGAGTGAACGTCAGCATTCTAGCAATCAGTGAATTGAAATGAACTGGAATGGGTGAATTTAACTAAGATGATTATTATATCTACTACTATGGACAAGAATCCCTTGGAAGAAATGGAATAGCCATCATGGTCAACAAAAGAGTCTGAAATGCAGTACTTGCATGCAATCTCAAAACCTACAGAATGATCTCTGTTCATTTCCAAGGCAATCCATTCAATATCACAGTAATCCAAGCCTATGTCCCAACCAGCAATGCTGAAGAAGCTGAAGTTCAACAGTTCTATGAAGACCTACAAACCTTTTAGAACTAACACCCACAAAAGTTATCTTTTTCATTATAGGGGACTGGAATGCAAAAGTAGGAAGTTAAGAAACACTTGGAGTAACAGGAAAATTTGGCCTTGGAGTACAGAATGAAGCAGGGCAAAGTCTAATAGAGTTTTGTCAAGAGAACGCACTGGTCATAGTAAACACCCTCTTCCAACAACACAAGAGAAGACTCTACACATGGACATCACCAGATGGTCAACACCGAAATCAGATTGATTATATTCTTTGCAGTCAAATATGGAGAAGCTCTATACAGTTAGCAAAAAAAAAAAAAAAGAAAAAAAGAAAAAGACCGGGAGCTGACTGTGGCTCAGATCATGTATCCTTATTGCCAAATTCAAAATTATATTGAAGAAAGTAGGGAAAACACTAGACCATTTAGATATGACTTAAATCAAATCCCTTATGATTATCCAGTGGAAGTGAGAAATAGATTTAAGAGACTAGATCTGATAGACAGAGTGCCTGATGAAGTATGGACTGAGGTTCGTGACACTGTACAGGAGAGAGGGATCAAGACCATCCCAATGGAAAAGAAACGCAAAAAAGCAAAATGGCTGTCTGAGGAAGCCAAACATACAGTTGTGTAAAGAAGAGAAGTGAAAAGCAAAGCAGAAAAGGAAAGATATATGCATTTGAATGCCAAGTACCAAAGAATAGCAAGGAGTGATAAGAAAGCCTTCTTCAGTGATCAATTCAAAGAAATAGGGGGAAAAAACAGATTGGGAAAGAATAGAGATCTCTTCAAGAAAATTAGAGATACCAAGGGAACATTTCATGAGAAGATGGATTTGATAAAGGACAGAAATGGTATGGACCTAACAGAAGCAGAAGATATTAAGAAAAGGTGGAAAAATACACAGAAGATCTGTACAAAAAATACCTTCACAAACCAGATAATCACAATAGTGTGATCGCTGACCTAGACACAGACATCTTGGAATGTGAAGTGAAGTGGGCCTTAGAAAGCATCACTATGAACAAAGCTGGTGGAGTTGATAGAATTCCCGTGGAGCCATTTCAATTCCTAAAAGATGATGCTGTGAAAGTGCTGCACTCAATAAGCCAGCAAATTTGGAAACCTCCACAGTGGCCACAGGGCTGGAAAATGTCAGTCTTCATTCCAGTCCCAAAGAAAGGCAATGCCAAAGAGTGCTCAAACTACCACACCATTGCACTCATCTCACACACTAGTAAATTCATGCACAAAATTCTCCAAGCCAGGCTTCAGCAATATGTGAACCGTGAATTTCAAGATGGTCAAACTGTGTTAGAAAAGGAGAGGAACCAGATATCAAATTGCCAACATGCACTGGATAATGAAAAAATTAAGAGAGTTCCAGAAAAACATCTATTTCTGCTTCATTGACTATGCCAAAGCCTTTGACTGTGTGGATCACAATAAACTGTGGAACATTCTGAAAGAGATGGGAATACCAGACCACCTGACCTGCCTCTTGACAAACCTGTAGGCAGGTCAGGAAACAACATTTAGAACTGGACGTTGAACCACAGACTGGTTCCAAATAGTAAAAGGAGTACATCAAGGCTCTATATTGTCACCCTACTTATTTCACTTATATGCAGAATACATCATGAGACACTCTGGGCTGGAAGAAGCACAAGCTATAATCAAGATTGATAGGAGAAATATCAATAACCTCAAATATGCAGATGACACCACCCTTATGGCAGAAGGTCAAGAGTCACTAAAGAGCCTCTTGATGAAAGTGAAAGAAGAGAGTGAAAAAAATTGGCTTAAAGCTCAATATTCAGAAAACTAAGATCATTGCACCTGGTCCCATTACTTTATGGGAAATAGATGGGGAAACAGCGGAAACAGTGTCAGACTTTATTTTTTGGGGCTCCAAATCACCGCAATTGGTGACTGCAGCCATGAAATAAAAAAAACGCTTACTCTTGGAAGGAAAGTTATGACCAGCCTCAGTTCAGTTCAGTTCAGTTCAATCTCTCAGTCGTTCCTACTTTTTGTGACTCCATGGAGCACAGCACGCCAGGCCTCCCTGTCCATCACCAACTCCCGGAGTTTACTCAAACTCATGTCCATCGAGCTGGTGATGCCATCCAGCCATCTCATTCTCTCTTGTCCCCTTCTCTTCCTGCCCCCAACCCCTCCCAGCATCAGAGTCTTTTCCAATGAGTTAACTCATCGCATGAGGTGGCCAAAGTATTGGAGTTTCAGCTTTAGCATCAGTCCTTTCAATGAACACCCAGGACTGATCTCCTTTAGAATGGACTCGGTGGATCTCCTTGCAGTCCAAGGGACTCTCAAGAGTCTTCTCCAACACCACAGTTCAAAAGCATCAATTCTTCGGTGATCAGCTTTTTTCACAGTCCAACCCTCACATCCTTACATGACGACTGGTAAAACCACAGCCTTGACTAGACGAACCTTGGTTGGCAAAGTAATGTCTCTGCTTTTTAATATGCTATCTAGGTTGTTCACAACTTTCCTTCCAAGGAGTAAGCGTCTTTTAATT
Organism: Moschus berezovskii; assembly: GCF_049115385.1. Classification (NCBI taxonomy): domain Eukaryota; kingdom Metazoa; phylum Chordata; class Mammalia; order Artiodactyla; family Moschidae; genus Moschus; species Moschus berezovskii. The sequence continues at coordinate 82,740,309 of NC_142488.1, read as the reverse complement.
TCATGGCTGCAATCAGCATCCATAGTGATTTTGGAGCCCAACCTAGATAGCATATTAGATTTTGACCAACCTGGATAGCATATTAAGAAGCAGAGATGTTACTTTGCCATTAAATGTCCGTCTAGTCAAGGCTATGGTTTTTGTAGTGGTCATATATGGAAGGCAATGGCAAGCCACTCCAGTACTCTTGCCTAGAAAATCCCATGGATGGAGGATCCTGATAGGCTGCAGTCCATGGGGTCGCTAAGAGTCAGACATGACTGAGCGACTTCACTTTCACTTTTCACTTTCACACATTGGAGAAGGAAATGACAACCCATTCCAGTGTTCTTGCCTGGAGAATCCCACGGACGGGGGAGCCTGGTGGGCTGCCGTCTATGTGGTCACACAGAGTCAGACACGACTGAAGTGACTTTGCAGCATGTATGGATGTGAGAGTTTGACTGTGAAGAAAGTTGAGCGCTAAAGAATTGATGCTTTTGAACTGTGGTGTTGGAGAAGACTCTTGAGACTCCCTTGGACTGCAAGGAGGTCCAACCAGTCCATCCTAAAGGAGATCAGTCCTGGGTGTTCATTGGAAAGACTGATGCTAAAGCTGAAACTCTAATACTTTGGCCACCTCATGCAAAGAGTTGACTCATTGGAAAAGACCCTTATGAGGGCAGGAGGAGAAGGGGACGACAGAGGATGAGATGAGGATGAGATGGCAGATGGCATCACCAACTCGATACACATGAGTTTGTGTGAAATCCGGGAGTTGGTGATGATCAGGGAGGCCTGGAGTGCTGTGATTCATGGGGTCGAAAAAAATCGGACATGACTGATCGACTGAACTGAACTGACCTAACTGAACCATAAGATAAATTTAAAACATATTTTAATATCTACTTCTGAAAAACACCTCAAATTCAAATGAGTTCCATGTATATTGCTGTTGTTTTTGTTTTTCAGTCACAAAGTCATGTCCGACTCTTTGTGACCCCATGAACCGCAGTATGCTAGGCTCCTCTGTCCTCTAGTATCTCCCTGAACTTGCTCAAATTCATGTCCATCGAGTCAGTGATACTACCTAAACGTATCTTCCTCTGTGCCCTCATTCTCGTTACCATCAGGGTCTTTTCCAGTGAGTCAGCTCTTAGCATCAGTTGGCCAAAATGTTGGAGTTTCAGCTTCAGCATCATCATTTCAATGTTTTCAGGTTAATTTCCTTTAGGATTGACTGGTTTGATTTCCTTGCAATCCACAGGACTCTTAAGAGCTTCCTCCAGCACCGCAATTCAAAAGCATCAATTCTTTGGTGCTCTGCCTTCTTTATGGTCCAGTTCTCACATTAGTGCATAACTACTGGAAACCATAGCTTTGACTTTATGCACACTTATCAGCAAAATAATGTCTCTACTTTTTAATATATTGTCTGGGTTTGTCATAGCTTTCCTTCCAAGAAGCAAGTGTCTTTCTTTCTTGTATGTAGTCACCATCCACGGTGATTTTGGAGCTCTAGAAAATAAAATCCGTCACTGCTTTTTTTTTTTTTTCCACTTCCATTTGCCATGAAATACTAGGACCAAATGCCATGATCTTAGTTTTTTGAAAGTTGAGTTTCAAGCCAGCTTTTTCACTCTTTTTTCCCACCCTCTTCAAGAGGCTCTTTAGTTCCTCTTCGCTTTCTGTCATTAGAATGGTATCATCTGTGTATCCGAGGTTGTTGATATTTCCCTTGGCAACCTTGATTCCAGCTTGCGATTCATCCAGCCTGGTATTTCGCATGATGTACTCTGCATATAATTTAAATAAGCGGGGTGACAATATACAACTTTGCCATACTCCTTTCCCAATCTGTGATCAGTCAGGTGTTTCATGGCAGGTTCTAATTATTGCTTCTTGACCCACATACAGGTTTCTCAGGAGACAGGTAAAGTGTTCTGGTACTCCCATCTCTTGAAGAATTTTCCACAGTTTGTTGTGATCTACACATCAAAGGTTTAGCATAGTCAAAGTAGCAGAAGTAGATTTTATTTTTTTAATTATCTTGCTTTCTGCATGATCCAACGAATGCTAGCAATTTGATCTCTGGTTCCTCTGCCTTTTCTAAATCCAGCTTGTATACCTGGAATTTCTCGGTTCATATACTGCTGAAGTCTAACTTGGAGGATATTGAGCATCACCCTGCTAGCAAGTGTATATTTCCATCTATAGTGTTACCTCATCTTTAGAGATAAAATAACTCCAATTGATCTCGAGTGACCTCAGCCTGCAATGACTTGAAATGGGGCTTGGGTTCCCAAGGAGAGACTGAGGTTGGGGCATGGTGATGAAAGCACTAAATCCTAACCACTATAACAGTGGTCAGTGACAAGGACAATAGCTCTTCAGTTTTGTAGGAAGGAATTCTTACGAAGATAGAAAGTAGTGAAACAAGTAAAGTACTTATTAGGAGGAAAACAGTACAGTACATGTGGATAGACACAGGGGCAGACTCAGAGGAAGAATCCCTGAGTTGCACCTCACAGCAGTTTGAATTCCTTTTATGGGGCATTTCTTCTGGGTTTCCTTTGGCCAATCATTTTGGCTCACCAGGTTCTCAGTCTATATTGGGTTTCCCAGGTGGCATAGTGGTGAAGGATCTGCCTGCAAATGCAGGAGGTGCAAGTGACACAGATTCAATCCTTGGGTCAGGAAGATCCTCTGAAGTAGGAAACAACGACCCACTCCAATATTTTTTCTGGAAAATTCCATGGATAAATAGAGGAGCCTGGTAGGCTAGAGTCCATAGGTTTGCCAAGAGTTGAATACGACTGAGCCTGTGTGACTGAGCACTAAGCAGTCCATATTTGGTAATCTCAGGATCCTCCCATGTGTACACAAGCCTCTCTTATCCAAGATGGACTCTACCAAAAGGCATATGAGTAGAACATCTCTTGACATCACTCTTTTTTCTACTTCCAGAGAGCCTTTCTGTGCATGTTTGGTAGGGGAGGTGTCCTGACTTTGAGAAGGAGATATATATGTTCTGGGCAGAGCCCAGCCTCCTGCCTTAATTGTCCTGCTATTCTCTTCTTGGAGTCTCCATCCTCAGAGAATGAATCTGCAGTTGCTTTACCCTGGGGCATAGGGGGTATTTACCTCCTACCTCAGAAGGCTGTTGAAATTGTTCTGGCAAAAGAACAACAAATATAACAGGAAGTTCACATGTTCAGTGTATGAAGCCTGAATAACATTAATATAACAAAAACATTAAGGTTGTTTAAAAACCTGTAAGTATATTTTATTTTTGGATACAGAGTATATATAACAGTAGCAAATACTCAACAATCCCAGTATCTGGAAACCAGTAAATAGAAATGAAATCCTGGAGTGTATGGATGGATATAATAATATAAATATATTTATTGCAGTATCGCTCATGTTGGCAAAAATCCAGAAAGAAAAGAAATGATCAGTAAAAAATGGTAACCACTGAATTAATATTTTGTGTCTGTATTGTGCAATATTATGCAATGTTATGCACAAAAAGCAACGAATTAGAATTCCACCTTTTGGGTTGGATAGAGTTGCTATAGATTAACAGAGAAGACTGGTAAGGAGGTGCCTAACCCAAAAAGAAAAACAATCAAATAAAATGCAGACTTATTTAAAAGGAAAAATAGCATGTATAATTATGTTTTGTATATATCTATATATGTATAAATAAATAATATTTAATTATGTAAATACTTATTATGACATTAATATCACATTATATCAGTATTTTTTGTTGAAGTCTAATATACTATCCCAAATTTAACATTAAAGAGACCAGAAACAAACCCATGGACTCATGGTAAATCAATCTATGACAAAGGAAGCAAGAATATAAAATAAAATGGGGAAAGCCAGTCTCTCCAGTAAGTGGTGCTGGGGAAACAGGACAGCTAAAGGTTAAAAAAAAAAAAAAAAAGAGTAATTAGAACATTTCCAATTTCCTCACACAATACAAAAAAAAAAAAAAAATCCTCAAAATGGATTAAAGACCTAAATGTAATATTAGAAAGCATAAAATTCCTAGAAGAAAATATATGCAGAGCACATAAATTATAACCATAATTATTTTTTAAATCTTTTTCATAAGGCAGACTAAACAAATGCAAAAAAAAAAAAATGAGACTTCATTAAACTTATCCTTGCACACGGAATTATCAACAAAATGAAAGATCATCCTACTGAATGGGAGAAAATATTTGCAAATTATATGATGGATAGGGATTAATATCTAAAATATATCACCTGATTTTACCACTCAATATCAACAACAAAAAAACCTGGATAAAAATGAGCAGAAAGCCTGAATAGACATTTTTCCAAAGAAGACATAGAGATGGACAACAGGCACATGAAAAGCTGCTCAGCATCACAAATCATGAGAGAAATACAAATCAAAACCAAAATGCCATATCACCTTACATTTGTGAGAATGGTTATCATAAAAAAGACCGCCAATAACAAATTTTGGCGATGATGTGGAGAAAAGGGAACACTTGTACAACATTGGTGGGGGTGTAAATAGGTACAGCCATTATGTGAAATAATAAGAAGGGTCTTCAAAAGACTGAAAATAGAACTAGCATATGATCCAAAAATTCCATTCCTTGAGCATTTGCAAAGGAAACAAAAACACTAATTTGAAAAGATACATATACCCTAGTATTCTCAGCAGCATTATTTACAACAGCCAAGATATGGAAGCAACTTATTTGTCCATTAACAAATGAATGGATGAAGAAGTTATGGTGGATACATAGTACTATCTATCAATATATATTATATACACATAAGTCCCAACACTTCATGGGAAATAGATGGGGAAACAGTGGAAACAGTGTCAGACTTTATTTTGGGGGGCTCCAAAATCACTGCAGATGCTTATTGCAGCCATGAAATTAAAAGACACTTACTCCTTTGAAGGAAAGTTATGACCAACCTAGATAGTATATTAAAAAGCAGAGACATTACTTTGCCAACCAAGGTCCGTCTAGTCAAGGCTATGGTTTTTCCCGTGGTTATGTATGGATGTGAGAGTTGGACTGTGAAGAAAGCTGATCACCGAAGAATTGATGCTTTTGAACTGTGGTGCTGGAGAAGACTCTTGAGAGTCCCTTGGACTGCAAGGAGATCCAACCAGTCCATTCTAAAGGAGATCAATCCTGGGTGTTCATTGGAAGGACTGATGCTAAAGCTGAAACTCCAATACCTTGGTCATGAAACAAGTTGACTCACTGGAAGAGACTCAGATGCTGGGAGGGATTGGGGACAGGAGGAGAAGGGGACGACAGAGAATGAGATGGCTGGATGGCATCACTGACTCGATGGACATGAGTTTGAGTGAACTCTGGGAGTTGGTGATGGACAGGGAGGCCTGGCGTGCTGTGATTCATGGGGTCGCAAAGAGTTGGACACGACTGAGCGACTGAACTGAACTGAACTGATAAATGTACTTATATATGGAATACTGCTCAGTCTAAAAATAATAAGATTTTGCATTGGTAACAACATGGCTGCACCTCAAGGACATTCAGTTCAGTACAGTGAGTCAACTCGTCACATGAGGTGGCCAAAGTACTGGAGTTTCAGCTTTAGCATCAGTCCTTCCAATGAACACCCAGAATTGATCTCCTTTAGAAGGGACTCCTTGCAGTCCAAAGGACTCTCAAGAGTCTTTTCCAGCACCACAGATCAAAAGCATCAATTCTTCGGTGATCAGCCTTCTTCACAGTCCAACACTCACATCCATACACGACCACTGGAAAAACGATAGCCTTGACTAGACGGACCTTGTTTGGAAAAGTAATGTCTCTGCTTTTTAATATACTATCTAGGTTGGTCATAACTTTCCTTCCAAGGAGTAAGCGTCTTTATGATTACATGGCTGCAATCAGCATCCACAGTGATGTCAGAGCCCGAAAAAATAAAGTCTGACACTGTTTCCAATGTTTCCTCATCTATTTCCCATGAAGTGATGGGACCAGATGCCATGATCTTCGTTTTCTGAATGTTGAGCTTCAAGCCAACATTTTCACTCTCCTCTTTCACCTTCATCAAGAGGATTTTTAGTTCCTCTTCACTTTCTGCCATAAGGGTAGTGTCATCTGCATATCTGAGGTTATTGATATCTCTCCCAGCAATCTTGATTCCAGCTTGTGCTTCTTCCAGCCCAGCATTTCTCATGATGTACACTGCATATAAGCTAAATAAGCAGGGTGACAATATACAGCCTTGACGTACTCCTTTTCCTATTTGCAACCAGTCTGTTGTTCCATGTACAGTTCTGACTGTTGCTTCCTGACCTGCATACAGGTTTCTCAAAGGGCAGGTCAGGTGGTCTGGTATTCCCATCTCTTTCAGAATGTTCCACAGTCTATTGTGATGCACACAGTCTAAGGCTTTGGCATAGTCAATGAAGCAGAAACAGATGTTTTTCTGGAACTCTCTTGCTTTCTCCATGATCCAGCGGATGTTGGCAATTTGATCTCTGGTGCCTCTGCCTTTTCTAAAACCTGCTTGAACATCTGGGAGTTCACGGTTCATATATTAATGAAGCCTGGCTTGGAGGATTTTGAGCATGACTTTACTAGAATGTGAGATGAGTGCAATTGTGCGGTAGTTTGAGCATTATTTGGCATTGACTTTCTTTGGGATTGGAATGAAAACTGATCTTTTCCAGTCCTGTGGCCACTGCTGAGGTTTCCAAATATGCTGGTATATTGAGTACAGCACTTTCACAGCATCATCTTTCAGGATTTGAAATAGCTCAACTGGAATTCCATCACCTCCACTAGTTTTGTTCATAGCGATGCTTTCTAAGGCCCACTTGACTTCACATTCCAATTTGTCTGACTCTAGGTCAGTGATCACGCCATCGTGATTATCTTGTTCAGGAAGATCTTTTTTTGTACAGTTCTTCTGTGTATTCTTGCCACCTCTTCTTAATATCTTCTGCTTCTGTTAGGTCCATACCATTTCTCTCCTTTATCGAGTCCATCTATGCATGAAATTTTCCTTTGGTAACTCTAATTTTCTTGAAGAAATCTCTTGTTTTTCCTATTCTGTTGTTTTCCTCTATTTCTTTGCATTAATCACTGAGGAAGTCTTTCTTATCTCTCCTTGCTATTCTTTGGAACTCTACATTCAAATGCTTATGTCTTTCCTTTTCTCCTTTGCTTTTCGCTTCTCTTCTTTTTACAGCTATTTGTAAGGCCTCCTCCAACAGCCATTTTGCTTTTTTTGCATTTCTTTTCCATGGGGATATTCTTGGTCCCTGTCTCCTGTACAATGTTACGAATGTCTGTCCATAGTTAATCAGGCACTCTATCTATCAGATCCAGTCCCTTAAATCTATTTCTCACTTCCACTGTATAATCATAAGGGATTTGATTTAGGTCATATCTGAATGGTCTAGTGGTTTTCCCTACTTTCTTCAATTTAAGTCTGAATTTGGCAATAAGGCTTTCATGATCTGAGCCACAGTCAGCTCCTGTCCTTTTTTTTCTAACTGTATACTCCATTTTTGGCTGCAAAGGATATAATCAATCTGATTTCGGTGTTGACCATCTGGTGATGTCCATGTGTAGAGTCTTCTCTTGTGTTGTTGGAGGGGAGTGTTTGCTATGACCAGTGCGTTCCCTTGGCAAATCTCTATTATCCTTTACCCTGCTTCATTCCGTGCTCCAAGGCCAAATTTGCCTGTTACTCCAGGTGTTTCTTGACTTCCTACTTTGGCATTCCCATCCCCTATAATGAAAAGGACATCTTTTTTGGGTGTTAGTTCTAAAAGGTCTTGTAGTCTTCATAGAAGTGTTCAACTTCGGCTTCTTCAGCGTTACTGGTTTGGGCATAGGCCTGGATTACTGTAATATTGAATGGTTTGCCTTGGAAATGAAACAGAAATCATTCTGTCGTTTTTAAGATTGCATCCAATGCTGCATTTCGGACTCTTTTGATGACCATGATGGCTACTCCATTTCTTCTAAGGGATTCCTGCCCACTCCACTCCATTTTAATTCACTGATTCCTAGAATGTCTATGTTCACTCTTGCCGTCTCCTGTTTGACCACTTCCAATTTGCCTTGATTCATGGACCTAGCATTCCAGGTTCCTATGCAATATTGCTCTTTATAGCATCAGATCTTGCTTCTGTCACCAGTCACATCCACAACTGGGTATTGGTTTTGCTTTGGCTCCATCCTTTCATTCTTTCTGGAGTTATTTCTCCACTGATCTCCAGTAGCATCCTGGGCACCTACTGACCTAGGGAATTCCTTATTCTGTATCCTATCATTTTGCCTTTTCATACTGTTCATGGGACTCTCAAGGCAAGTATAGAGAAGTGGTTTGCCATTCCCTTCTCTAGTGGACCACATTCTGTCAGACCTCTCTACCATGACCCGCCCGTCTTGGGTGGCCCCACATGTCGTGGCTTAATTTCATTGAGTTAGACAGGGCTGTGGTCCATGTGGTCAGATGGACTAGTTTTCTGTGATTATGATTTCATTGTGTCTGCCCTCTGATGCCCCCTCGCAATACCTACTGTCCTATTTGGGTTTCTCTTACCTTGGTTGTGGGATATCTCTTCACAGCTGCTCCAGCAAAGCACAGGCGCTGCACCTTACCTTGGACAAGTGGTATCTCTTCAAGGCCGCCCCTCCTGACATTGAACGTGGAGTAGCTCCTCTCGGCCCTCCTGCACCCGTGCAGTCACCACCTCTTTGACGTGGGGTAGCTCCTCTCGGCCGTTGCCCCTGGCCTCTGGCATGGGGTAGCTCCTTTCAGCCATGCTTCTGCACCTGGTCGGTTGAGCCTGGGCCGGTGTCTCTCGCGTCTGCACCGCCGGGCTGCTGTATCTCGCGTCTGCTTAGTGAAATAATTCAGATAGAGAATGACACACAGTATATTATCCTTTAGAAAGGAATATAAAATATAAAATGTATGAATATAACAAAACAGAAACAGATTCACACACATAGAAACTTAACTAGTAGTTACTAGTGGGGAGATGGAACAGGGGAGATGGAAGGGAAGAGAGGCAATATAGTGCTAGGATATTAAGAAGTACAAACTCATAAGTATAAAATAAACAAGTTACATTATGTGTTTTACAGAACAGGGAATATAAGCAATATTTTATAATAACTGTAAATGAAGTATAATGTTTAACACTGTATTCACTTTGTTATACACATGAATTTAATATAACATCAAATATAATAAAAATTAATTGACAATTAGACTTAAAAATGAAATACTTATTGACAGTTCATATATATGACTGGAGAAATGAAATCCAGTGCCATGAATTTTCAAAGACCAATAAGATTAATCTGTTCTGTTCTGTTCTGTTCAGTCGCTCAGTCGTGTCCGACTCTTTGCGACCCCGTGGACTGTAGCCTACCAGGCTTCTCCATTCATGGGATTCTCCAGGCAAGAATACTGGAGTGGGTTACCATTTCCTTCTCCAGGGGATCTTCCCGACCCAGGGATCGAACCCGGGTCTCCCGCATTGGAGGTAGACGCATTAACCTCTGAGCCACCAGGGAGGTGCATCAAAATTATTATACATTATAGGTGCAGTATAATGTATTGTTTTGTTTTCATTCAGTCCTGTGTGACTGCAATACCATGGATTGCAGCATAATGTATAGTGAGATACATTATAATCAAATTGCCAAAGCTAAAGACAAAAAAGACACTTGATTTTGAAATTATCACTATAATGACTTTGTCTTACAGTCTTTATTATTATTCAGTTAAGTTGTGAGATTATATTAAAATTCAGACTTTCAGCTGTGAAAAAGTTTTCTTTTTCATCACAATTATCTGTATGGTCACTTTATTGTCTGTTAATATAATTCAAATTTTTTTCATTTCTTTCACTATTCTTTTATAAAAAATTCTCATAATTTTTATTTTTAAAATATTCATTTATCAGGTGAATAGAATATATCTTTCAGTACACTAACACAAGTTGTTTGGTTTTTACACTTTAATGTCACAGAATTGCTCAAAATTCTCCATAAATTCCCAGATACTTTTCCAGTTACATTTTCAGAGCAATTATCAAACTGTCTGACAATTTATCCTTTATAGATAGTATTATATTCTTTTCCTTTTCTGGATATTGGTGTGTCTCTCTTTTTATCCTTTCCACTGCACATTTTGTCTGACTTTGTGAAGATGTTGGCCTGCTTTCCTTATTACTTATAATGGTAACAATTAATAACCTTAAATATGGTAAATTTTTTTCATTCCAGTCCCATATGATGAAAAGAAAAAAAAATTTTTTTGTTTTAGGTCTAGAAGATATTGTAGGTCTTCATAGAATCATTCAACTTCATCTTCTTTGGCATTAGTGGTTGGGGCATAGACTTGGATTACATGATGTTGAATGGCTTACCTTGGAAATGAACCAAGATCATTCTGTCATTTTTGAAATTGCAACTAAGTACAGCATTTCAGATTCTTTTGTTAACTATGAGGGCTACATCATTGCTTCTAAGGGATTTTTGCTCAGAGTGGTAGATATAATGGTGATCTGAATTAAATTCACCCATTCCAGTCCATTTTTATTCACCGATTCCTAAATGTCAATATTCACTCTTGCCATCTCCTGTTTGACCACAACCAATTTACCTTGATTCATGGACCTAACATTCCAGGTTCTTATGCTGTATTGTTCTTTGTCAAGACCAGTTCGACGAGAAGGGTTTCTGAAAGTGCAGTGTGGCGGGAAAATGAGAAACAAGACACAAGAATTCAAAGGAAAACGAGAATCAGGGGACCAACACCACTCCAAGGTGAAGGTGCCATAACTGAATCTAGGCCAGTTTTGTTATACTCTCAGCCATGAAGGAAAGAATGTGCAGGGAGTTAAGGTTTAACTCATGTGGCCTTCAGGGCCAAAGAACAAAGTGATCACTAACCAATGAGTAACTAAGAAACAGTAATCAATAACTAATCAGTAACTAAGATTAATATTCTTATCTACAGATTTTCCTCCAGATACGTAAAACATGTGATTCTGAGATGCCAGTTGTGAAACAGTCTGGGGTCGGTTTTCTGACCCTAGGATTATGTCTTGTTTTCAAGATTATGAACTGTTCCCTCTGGACTTGTTCCGAGAGTCTCATGCCTTAGCATCCAGTTTACCAATAATTATAAATTACCTTTATGGCCCTTGCCAGGGCCTGCTTTTCCTTTATTCTTCCTGTCTCCTAGAGTTCTTTACAGACTCAGACTTTACTTTCACCATCAGACACAACCACAACTAGGCATCGTTTCCACTTTGGCTCAGCCTCTTCTTTCTTTCTGTGGCTATTTCTCTACTCTTCCTCAGTAGTATATAGGGCACCTATGAACCTTGGGGACTGATCTTTCAGTGTCATATCTTTTTGCCTTTTCATACTGTTCATGGGCTTCTCAAGGCAAGAATACTGATATGGTTTTCAATTTCCTTCTCCAGTGAACCAAGATTTTTTCAGTCCCATACTAGCAGGGCCATGCCCCTCAGCTGCTCCACATAGCTGGATGACATGCTTGGTGCCCTGGTTGTCCCACAGCTGGTCCTTGTTGATCGTGTAAACCTTCACTGGCTGTTAGGTGTTGATCAACATGTGGCCCAAGGTCAAGGCAAAAGTCCTGCTGGAGTGGCTTGGAAGGGAGTCTGGGGGAGGCTGAAGCCAATGTTTCATGATGCCCAGGAGTGTATTGCACCCTGGCCTCTCCTCTACAGTGGGGCACCTTGGGGCAGAGGAACTGGAATGAAAAAGTAGGAAGTCAAGAGATACCTGGAGTAACAGGTAAGTATGGCCTTGGAATACATAATGAAGCAGGGCAAAGGCTAGCAGAGTTTTGTTAAGAGAATTCAGTGGTCATAGAAACATCTTCCAACAACCCAAGAGATGACTACACATGGAAATCACCAGACGGTCAATACTGAAATCAAATTGATTATATTCTTTGCAGAGATGGAGAAGCTGTATATGGTCAGCACAAACAAGACCTGGAGCTGACTGTGGCTTAGGTCATGAACTCCTTATTGCAAAATTCAAGCTCAAAATGACGAAACCTAGGAAAACCACTAGGCCACTGAGGTATGACCTAAATCAAACCCCTTATGATTATATGGTGGAGATAATGAATAGATTCAAGGGAGTAGAACTGGTAGAAGAGTGCCTGAAGAACTATGAATGGAGGTTGATAATATTGTACAGGAGTTCGTGACCAAACTATCCTCACGAATAACAAATGAAAGAAGGCAAAGTTGTTGTCTGAGGAGTCCTTAAAAATAACTGAGAAGGAAGAGGAGCAAAAGGCATAGGAGAAAGGGAAAGATAAACTCAACTGAATGAAGAGTCCCAGAGAATATTAAGGAGAAATAAGATAGACTTCTTAAGTGGACAATGCAAAGGGATAGAGGAAAATAATAGAATGGGAAATACTAGAGATCTCTTTAAGAAAATTTGAGATATTAAGGGGATATTTCATGCAAAGATAAGCACAGTAAATGCAAAAATGGTAAGGAGCTAACAGAAGCAGAAGAGATTAAGAAGAGGTGGCAAGAATACACAGAAAAACAGTACAAAAAATTCTTAATGACTCAGAAACCCACGATGGTGCAGTCACTCACCTAGAGCCAGACATCCTGACTTGAGTGGGATGAATTTGAATTTGAGCGGGCCTTAATAAACATTGTTACGAACAATGCTAGTGGAGGTGTTGGAATTCCAGTTGAGCTATTTCAAATCCTTAATGATGCTGCTGCTAAGGTGCTGCATTCAATATGTCAGCAAATTTGGAAAACTCAGCAGTGGCCACAGGACTGGAAAAGGTCAGTTTTCATTCCAATCCCTAAAAAGGGCAATGCCAAAGAATGCTCCAGTTACCGTATAATTGTACTCATTCCACATGCTAGCAATATTATGCTCAAAATCCTTCAAGCTAGTCTTCAGCAGTACATGAACTGAGAACTTCCAGATGTGCAAGCTGGATTTTGAAAAGACAGAGGAACCAGAGATCAAGTAGTCAACAGCCACTGGATCATAAAAAAAGAGCAAGGGACTTCCAGAAAAGCATCTACTTCTTCATGACTATGCCAAACCCTTTGATTGTATGGATCACAACAAACTGTGGAAAATTCTTAAAGATATGGGAATATTAGATCACCTAACTTGACTCCTGAGAAACCTGTAATTCAGGACAAGAAGCAGCAGTTAGAACAGGGCATGAAACAATGGACTTGTTCCAAACTGGGTAAGGAGTATTGCCAGGAGAAATATCAACAACCTTAGATATGCAGATGTTATTACTTTAATGGCAGAAAGTGAAAAGGAACTAAAAAGCTTCTTGATGAAGGTGAAAGAAGAGAGTGAAAAACATGGCTTAAAACTTAACATTCATAAAACAATGATCATGGCATCTGGTCCCATCACTTTATGCCAAATAGATGGGGAGAGAATGGAAACAGTGTCAGATTTCATTTTCTTGGGCTCCAAAATCATTATGGACAGTGACTGCAGCCAGGAAATTAAAAGACACTTGCTCCTTGGAAGGAAAACTATGACAAACCTTGACAGTGCCAACACTTTACCAACAAAAGTCCATATAATCAAAGCCATGGTTTTTCCAATAGTCAGGCATGGATGTGAGAGTTAGACCATAAAGAAGGCTGAGCATTGAAGAATTGATGCTTGCAAAGTGTTCTGGAAAAGACTCTTGGGAATCCCTTGGACAGCAAGGAGATCAAACCAGTCAATCCTAAAGGAAATCAGTCCTGAATATTCATTGGAAGGACTTGTGCTGAAGCTGAAGCTCCAATATTTTGGCCACCTCATGAGAAGAACCGACTCATTGGAAAAGATCCTGACATTGGGAAAGATTGAGGGCAAGAGGAAAAGGGGGTGACAGAGGATGAGATGGGTGGATGGCATCACCGACTCAATGGACATGAGTTTGAGCAAATTCAGGGAGATATTGAAATAAAGGGAAGACTGGCATGCTGCAGTTCATGTGGTTACAAAGAGTTGGACACAACTTAGTGAAAGAACAACAACAACAATGGTAAAATTTTAAGTTGGTTCATGTATTCAACTTTGACAAAAATTATTTTCTGAATATTTTCCCAATCTATTTGTAATAGTCCAATTTTTAGCAACATCACTATGAATTTTGACTATATTATCAGTCCTATTAAGTTAATCTTTCCTAGTCTCCTTTACCATCAAGGCTTCAATGCCATAAATCAGCATTTTTTAATGTTCTATTTTCAATCGGCAGTTGAGTGGAGTGTACCATTAATATCCTAGTTTAGGATCATCCTGCACTGTGTGGATGTGGCCATGTTGGCTGTTTTTTGAAACTGTGATGTCATAGAATCCCTCATAATTCTGTCTATGCTGTCCTGGTAACCATCATGTACAGTGTGTTTCAGAGCCGACACAGCAGTCTGATCATTCATCCTTCTCAGGTAACATGTATTTTACCCTCTCTAGAATTTTTTGAATCTTACTTTGACTTCAAAAGTTCAATCAAATTGTATATAAATATTGACATCTTTCTTTTATGATTACTCTGATATGTATTTATAATTTTTGCTTGAGTCACATTTTCTGGAAATCTTTTTTTCTTATTTTAAGAATGTAATTGCAGTGGTCTTCCTCAGATATCTCCCACTCATATCTACGTTGCTCATTCTGTTGTAACTCCTTCCAAATTATTAAGTTTTTATCTCTTCGATCAAGATATATTGTATAGGATAACATCTAAGTGATTTTTGTTTGAATTTTGTACTTGGATTTAAATCTATCACTTATGTATAGCTTTAATATCCTAGTCTAGGTCCCTCAAAATTCTAGGTTGTCATGGCAACCTTTGTGTACATAACATTTAAGAGCCAAGTTACACCAGTCTGATAATTTACCTTTTCAAGGTTATGTATTTTTTAAATCTTTTCTGGATTTTTTGTGTTTCTAATTTCAACTTTAATCTTTTCAAATTCCAGTATATTATGCTTAGATATTGGCTTTATTTTTTATTATTATCTTTATTATTATATAATATGATATTTGTTTGATTTACATCTTTAGCTCTTGGATTTTTAAAAATGTAATTTTAGTGGTCTATTTTTCAGCAACCTTCTATATGTCTGCTTGTCACTCTACTATTGTTCCTTCCAAGTAATTCCTTTTGTAAATCTCTTAATAATCATATACTTTATATCATAATGTTTCTGTCCCTTTCTTTCTCTTTCTCATTTTATTTTTATTTATACCACATGTGTGTGTAACCCCATGGACTCTAGCCCACCAGGCCCTCTATCCATGGAATTTTCCAGTGGAGAATACTGGAGCAATTTGCTGTTCACTTCTCCAGGGAATCTTCCCCAACTAGGGATTGAACTAATATCTTTTGAATCACCTGAATTGGCAGGTGGGCTCTTTATCAGCTGAGCCACTGTCCCTGCTGGCTTACCAGTCCTTTAATATCCTAGCCTAGGCCAATCCTAGTACTGTGAACATGTGGACCTCTTGGTTGGTTTTTTCATTGTGATGTCAGCCCCTTAAAATTTTAAGTTTTCCTGGCAGCCTTCATGTGCATAGTGTTATAGAGCCAACTTAGACCGGTCTGATTATTCACCCTTTCCAAGTAATACACTCTTATCTTTTCTGGATTTTTTTTTTCCTAAAAAAAAAAAAAAAAAAAGCTTTATTTTTGCCCTTTGAAAGTTGTGCAGAATTATTTGTAGATATTGATTTCTTTCTTTTAATATTATTCTGGCATATTATGTTGTATTGGTTTATAGTTTTAGTTCTGGATGTTTTACTTTTCTATTTAAAAAAAAAATTCTAATTATAATGATCAAATTTTCAACATCCTCCCTTATTGGCCGTTCTCACTCTATCACTCTTTGCAAATTATTCTCTTCTTACCCCTTTAATCACCATACTTATCCCTTTAATCACCATACTTTTAAACCACAATATCTGTATACTTTTCTCTCTTTGTTTATGCCTTTGAATTTATATCTATCACTTGTATATATACTTAATATCTTAGCATCAGTCAAACCTAGCACTGTGAACATGTGAACATCTTGACTGGCTTTTTTGTTGTGAGATCAGAAACTCACAATATCTAGTGCTCTAGGCATATGATCAAACAGGTTGAGTTTTTCAATGTAAAGTTGTAAAGGTGAAAGTGAAAGTTAGTCATAGAGTTGTGTCCAGCTCTTTGAGACCACCCCATGGACTGTAACCTGCCCAGCTCCTCTGTCCATGGAATTCTCCAGGCAAGAATAATGGAGTGAGTTGTCATTTCCTTCTCCAAAAGTTGTAAAGTCCCTCAAAATTCAAAGCTGCCCATGTAAACTTATGATGCACAATGAGAGTGACATCTCACATAAGTCTGATAATTCAGTTTTGGCAGGCCACACCTTTTTTCTTCATTCTTGATTTTTGAAAGTGTGTCAGATGCATCTATTTATTATTATCCATGTTATATTTAGCTTTCTTCTGGCAAATATTTATATTCTATTCTCACAATTTATACCTATTTATGATATTTATGACCACTGTATCTTTAAACCTATAATTATTAATTATACTAATATGTATTTTATTTTAATATAATTTATATAAAGATATATATATATATATATATATTTATAGCTATTTAATTTTCATCTATTACTTGAGTACAGTATAACTTTAATATGCTAGTGTGAACATTACCACCAGTATGGACATGTTTTACACCTTGGTTGTGTTTTTTGTTAGATCACAAAGTCCATGAAATTCTGTCTATATTGCCTTGGCACCCCTTGGATGTAGGTGGTTCAAAGCTTGCTCAAACCAGTCTGCTAATTCACCCTCTGCAGTTATTTGTTGCTTTTTGAATTTTTACAGAATTCTTTTTTATTGACATTTGAAACTTGTACTGGATTGTGTTTTCATACTTGTCTGCTTATAATGGTGATGACAATGATGATAATGGATGACAATATTTGTAACAACTTCTATTTATGCCAACTTTCTTTGTTCCACCTCATAAGTTATCTTTTATATGGTCTGTTTTCCTACCAGCATTTTATAACCCAATATTTTCTTTCCTTTTATGTTTTCAAATTGTATTTACAAGTTGAGTAGACTGTATCTTAAGTATAACTTGGTTGGATTTAATATTTCCTATCACACAGTTGCTCAACATTTTGCACAGATTGCCCAGACAGCTTTCAGATGCATAGTGTTTTAGCAATAACTTACATCTGTCAGATAATTCACCATTTACAGGTAAAAGATGTACACATACACACACTCTCACACACATATGCACATGTAAGGGAAGGTGTTTTTAGGTATGATGCACAGCAATACACTGATGATGAAATTTAAAATTCAGAAGACAGACGAGTGTCTTTTCATTATAAAATCACTTAAAACAGCAATCCATATTTATTCAACATTTTTGAAGCAATAATTAAGACATTTTTGTAATAATCAGATTGCTAGGTTTTAAAATATTTGCAAAGCTTTCTGAGGGTATTGTGAGTGCATTTGTGTGTGTGTGTTGTGTTACTTTTTTGATTCTTAGTGCCAAAGTCCATCAATAAAAATTAATAATCTCTTACTTTTTACATCTCAACAGGTTTACATTCAATGCAGAGTATTAGGGAAAAAAAGACTGATGAATTTAAGAGTAAGTAAACTTTTCATTAAATAATGCAAATTCTATTTAGAAATTATACTGATAATATATACTAGTCTTTGCTTGGACACGTACTGTAATTTTTATGAAGGTATTTATCAATATTTAGAATAGTTGATCCATTTATTTTCAGAGCGGATCAAAGAAAATCCTTTTGAACTTTTCTGACAATAGTATTGTATGAAAGAGTCTGAGTATCTGAATTTTTAATTTGGATAAGAGATCTTTTCTTTGCTCCTAAAATCTAATATCAATAAACTACATTCCAATGTCCTGTCAGTTCATGGTTTTTAATTGGGAACACAGTATTTTAAAAGTAGATCATTGCAAGTAATGGTCAATGGAAGTTTAAAATTTTTGCAAGCCATATCAGCAGTTGCAAATAATTGATATTGCTTGCAAAATTTTAAACTTCCATTGCCCAAAACTTGCAATAATCTACATTAATATATATATATATATATATATATATATATATATATATATATATATATATATATTTGTTTTTGTTGTTCTTCTCAAAACTTATTTTTGCCTGAAAGCATATTTGGAAAACTCTTAACTATATTCTTGCCAGAAGGACTCAAACACTTAATATTTACAAAATTGAATGGAAATACTTGTCTCCACTTAATGGCTTTCTGAATAACTATACCAAGGTTATAGTCAATGCTTTAACTATGGGAAAATGTTGATTATTTGGAGGGATATTTCCTGTTAGTGTAAGTAAGCATTTGGAGTAGACTTCTCCCCTCTACTCATATATTGTCATTCACTGTAAATTCTTAATTATTTTCTAATTGTTTTTAGTGGAACTGCAGTATTTCAATATGATTTTAGGTAACCTACAGTATAATAAGATGTTCATTAAATTGAAAAATTGTGATCATTATATATTTTTCTTGAGTGTTTGAAAAGTCTTAAAGAAAGCACTGCTTGTTTGATTTTGCTAACCTAACCATTTTCTAAATTGATTTAACCAATTATTTGTTTTTTGGCATAATCAAGAACATACTGTGAAAGTATCCTTCCTCCAGGCATATTTTAAATGTCATAGTCTTAAAATGGAAAGTTTTAAAATATTATTTTCTCAGTTTTTCTATTAATGAGGATTCTCTTGTGACATCCCCTCCTTCATGGTTGATATTTGCAATTTATGTCTTTTTTTTAAGATTGATAAGTATGAATAGAGTTTTATAGATTTTTTTTTTTTACAAACTCTTGATTTGGTGGATTTTCACTATCATTTTTGCTTTCTCTTTAAAATATTTGTCCTCTTTATTGTTTGCCATTTTCCCTTTTATGTTTTTTTTTTTCCTTTCAACGGTCTTAAGATGGAAATATAGATCACTGAAATGAGATTTTTTATTGTAGACATTTATGAATATAAATTTACTTTTACTTCTTATATAATCCAGTTTATTTTGATATTTTATTATTTTATTAATTTCAATACATTTATATTAGAACCTAAGCTATTATTTTTTTGATGTAGGATTTCTGATACTCTGCATGAAAGGAAAGCAGCCTGAGACACAAACCATAAAAGTCACACTAAGAGATTATTCTTCTAACTGAGAATTCATAGCAAATAACATTTTACCATCCTGGGTAAGTCCGTTTGTTATAGTTCACTGTTTAGGAGCATAAAGACTTATTGAAATGTAATTCAAGACTTATTACAAAATCATGAATCCTAGTCATTTGTTATCAATATTTATGTCTTAATAAAGTTCTGAGTGTAAAAACTTCTAGTTAAGTATTGATGTAGGCAGAAACTTCAACTGAGTAAAGCATTCAGATCAGTTCAGTTCAGTTCAGTTGCTCAGTCTTGTCCGACTCTTTGAGACTCCATGAATCACAGCACGCCAGGCCTCCCTGTCCATCACCAACTACCGGAGTTCACTCAAACACATGTCCATCGAGTTGGTGATGCCATCCAGCCATCTCAATCTCTATTGTCCCCTTCTCCTCCTGCTCCCAATCCCTCCCAGCATCAGAGTCTTTTCCAGTGAGTCAGCTCGTCGCATGAGGTGGCCAAAGTATTGGAGTTTCAGCTTTACCATCAGTCCTTCCAATGAACACCCAGGATTGATCTCCTTTAGAATGGACTGGTTGGATCTCCTTGCAGTCCAAGGAACTCTAAAGAGTCTTCTCCAGCACCACAGTTCAAAAGCATCAATTCTTCGGCAATCAGCTTTCTAGTATAGTACCATTGAATCCCCTCCCTGGGCCCAAATCCATAGTTAAACATATCTTTATACATATGCTAAAGGCTTTACTATGCACATGCAAAGTATACATACCCAATATTCACAATGTACATCATCATTGAAGATTTAGTTGTAATTTTAAGTATACAGATGATATGATACTGCTGCTGCTGCTGCTAAGTCGCTTCAGTCGTGTCCGACTCTGTGTGACCCCATAGAAGGCAGCCCACCAGGCTCCCTGTCCCTGGGATTCTCCAGGCAAGAACACTGGAGTGGGTTGCCATTTCCTTCTCCAATGCATGAAAGTGAAAAGTGAACATGAAGTCGCTCAGTCATGTCCGACTCTTCGTGATCCCATGGACTGCAGCCTACCAGGCTCCTCCGCCCATGGGATTTTACAGGCAAGAGTACTGGAGTGGGGTGCCATCGCCTTCTCCGGATATGATACTAGAAAAATATTAAATATATTGAACTTTTTAATATTTTTATTGTTATATATATATATATATATATATATATATATATATATATATATATATATATATATATATATATATATATATATACTTCCCTGGTGGCTCAGATGGTAAAGAATCTGCCTACCATGATGGCAATCAGAGTTCAGTCCTTGGGTCAGGAAGATCTGCTGGAGAAGGAAATGGCGACCCATTCCAATATTTTTGCCTGGAAAATCCGACGGATGGAGGAACCTGGTAGACTACAGTCCATGGGGTCGCAAAGAGTCAAGACACGACTGAGCAACTTCACTTCCTCATATATATATACATATATATATATATAGGTACAGGTTAAGTTATTTTATCTAATCACATATTCAGTATTCTATTGGATGGATTAATATATTACAAATAGGTAAGCATATTTTTTATTTATAGTTATGGCTTTGGTCTTAAATTGTTTATTGAGGAAGTTCTGATACAAGTATCCTGATAAATGTTCCCTGATGGAAGTAACCATGTGGTTCTCTTAGAAATTTGACCCTGGAGGGAAGAGTATACACATTTTTTTTATATACTGAGAAAAGTTCCAAAAACTGCTTTTAACAATTGACACGTTACTATAATGCCCTTCTCCCACATCCTAGTCCAATGCTAATCAAAGTGTGGTTCATTGACTAGTACAGTTCTATGAGTTGTTTGGTACAGATAAGCTAAAAAAAAGTACACTAATTGAGGATAAGAATTGTCCTAGTCTAAACATTTTAATATTGTCAATATTCTGGATATTTTACTTGTATTTTATTAAATATTAGAGAATCTGAATTAAATTTTTCACTTGACCATTCACATTTTCTCTTTTGTTACATCAAACACGTGTTTCCTGATGTACTGACTGTACTGATTTCTTAAGTGCATTTTTATGTTCTTTAGAAAATATTTTTGCTGTGTTTTATTCTTGTTTTTCTGCTTAGTGTTTGAATTGTTAGCCATAAAACATTTTTCAGTGCTTGGAGCATGACAGACACCCTGGTAGGCAATGCAAATGCAACAGTGAACAAGTCAAATTCTTAATATTAAGGAATTTACATCCTAAAGTGTATGTGTCTGTGTATGTATTAGGAAGCATAGAGACAGATCCTAACTGTGTAACTTCAATGTTTGTTATGGTATTGACATGCTGGCTTAAACTAGGAACGTAAATTGGAAATGATGAGTAAATGTCAGGCTTAAATTAACAGGAATGCACTGGCTTTACATGTGTTATGTGAGAGAAAGTGAAAAGTCAAAGATGACACCAAGAACTTGGCCTGAGAAATAGAATAGCAGGTGACATTTTCTAAGTTTCAGAATATTCCAAGAGGAGAATGTCTGGGGACAAAATCAAGAGTTCACTTGATATATTTGAAAGAACTATTAGAAAGTCAAGTGATGATATGAAGAATGTTTACGCATATAAACATGGCTATTGGAGTATTAGATTTTAAGATGTTATGAGTTTAAATTACATAACATATGGAAAAATACAGACAAGCAAAGGAATCCAAAAGAGCACCTTGTAACACTTGGGTGTATACAGTCCCAGTGGAGCTCTTGCAACCAGGAAAGAAGACTGAAAGAAGACTGAGTTGGAGCAAGTTTGTTTTTTGTTTTTTTTTGCCACTTTATTTTTTAATTGAAGAGTAATTGCTTTACAGAATTTTGTGGTTTTCTGTCAAACACCAACAAGAATCAACCATAGGTACACCCATGCAAGAGTCAAACATAGGTACAGCCATGTTTCCTCCCTCCCAAAGCTCCCTCCCATCTCTCCCTCCTAGATTGTCACAGAGTTTGATTTCCTTGAGTCATACAGCAAATTCCCATTGGCTATCTATTTTACATATGGCATTGTAAGTTTCCATGTTATTCTCTCCATACATCTCACCTTTTCCCTCCTCCCCTCACCCTGTGTCCATAGGTCTGTCCTCTATGTCTCTTTCTCAATTGCTGCCCTGAAAATAAATCATGAGTTCCATCTTTATAGATTCTGTATATATGTGTCAGTATATGATATTTATATTTTTCTTTCTGACTTACTTCACTTTGTAAAATAGGCTCTAGGTTTATCCTCCTCATTAGAACTGACTCAAATGCATTCCATTTTATGGCTTAGTAATGTTCCATTGTGTGTGTGTGTGTGTGTGTGTATTACATATATATATAATATATATATATATTATAATATATATATATATTACAGCTTCCTTATCCATTTGTCTGTCAATGGACATCTAGATTGCTTCCATGTTCTAGCTATTGTAAACACTGTGGCAATGAACAGTGGGATACATGTGTCTTTTTCAATTATGGTTTCCTCAGGGCATGTGCCTAGGAGTGGGATTGCTGGGTCATATGGTGGTTTTATTCCTAACTTTTTTTAAGGAATCTCCATACTGTCTTCCTTAGTGGCCATATCAATTTACATTCCCACCAGCAATGCAGGAGGGTTCCCTTTTCTCCACACCCTGTCCAACATTTATTGTTTGCAGACTTTTGTTGATGGTCATTCTGACTGGTGTGATGTGATATCTCATTGTAGTTTTAATTTGCATTTCTCTAATAATGAGCAGTGTTGAGCATCTTTTCATGTGTTTGTTAGCCATTTGTATGTCTTCTTTGGATAAATGTCTATTTAGTTCTTTTTCCCACTTTTTGGTTGGGTTGTTTGTTTCTCTGGTGTTGAGTTGTATGAGCTGCTTCTATATTTTAGAAATTAATTTTATGTTAGTTGTTTCCTATTTTCTCCCATTCTGAGGGCTGTCTTTTCTCCTTGTTTGTAGTTTCCTTTGCTGTGCAAAAGCTTTTAGTTCAATTAGGTCTCACTTGTTTATTTTTGCTTTTATTTCCATTACTCTAGGAGGTGGGTCATAGAAGACCTTGCTTTGACTTACATCATCGAGTGTTCTGCCTATGTTTTCTTCTAAGAGATTTATAGTTTCTGGTCTTACATTTAGGTATTTCATCCATTTTGAGTTTATCTTTGTATACGGCATTGAAGTAATCTCATTTCATTCTTCTACATGTAGCTGTCCAGTTTTACCAGAACTACTTATTGAAGAGCCTATCTTTGTCACATGGTATATGCTTGTGTCCTTTGTCAAAAATAAGGTACCCATAGGTGAATAGGTTTATCTCTGGGCTCTTTATCTTGTTCCATTGGTGTATATTTCTGTTTTTGTGCCAGTACCATAATGTCTTGATGGCTGTAGCTCTGTAGTATAGTCTGAAGTAAGAGTGATTCCTCCAACTCCATTCTTCTTTCTCAATACTGCTTTCACTATTAAGGGTGTTTTGTGTTTCCATATGAATTGTGAAATTTTTTGTTCTAGTTCTAAAAAATTGCATTTGTAATTGATAGGGATAGCATTGAATCTGTAGATTAAATTTGGTAGCATAGTCATTTTCACAATATTGACTCTTCCTTCCCGGGACATGGAATATTTCTCCATCTGTTCATGTCATTTTTGATTTTGTTCATCGGTGTCTTAAAATTTTCCATGTACAGTTCATTTGTCTCCTTAAGTAGGTTTATTCCTAGATATATTATTATTTCTGTTGCAATGGTGAATGTGACAGATTTCTTGATTTCTCTTTCTAATTTTTCATTGTTAGCATATAGGATTGCAAGTGATTTCTGTGTATTGACCTTGTATCTGGCAACTTTGCTGAAATCCCTGATTAGCTCTAGTAATTTTCTGATAGCTTCTTTTAGGTATTTTATGTATATCATCATGCCATCTGCACACAGTGAGAGTTTTACTTCTTCTTTTCCAATCTGGATTCCTTTTATTTCTTTTACTTCTCTGATTGCCATAGATCTGACATTTAAAATTATGTTGAATAATAGTGGTGAGAATGGACACCCTTGTCTTGTTCCTGACCTTAGAGGGAATGCTTTTAGTTTTTCACTATTGATGAAAATATATTTTGTGAGCTTATCATATGTGGCCATTACTATGCTGAGGTAGATTCTTTCTCTGCCCACTTTTTAAATCATCTTTATCATAAATGGGTGCTTAATTTTGTTAAAGACTTTTTCTGCATCTATTGAGGTTCAGTTCAGTTCACTCGCTCAGTCGTGTCCAACTCTTTGTGACCCGATGAAACGCAGCATGCCAGGCCTCCCTGTCCATCACAAACTCCTGGAATTTACTCAAACTCATGTCAATTGGGTTTGTGATGCTATCTAACTATCTCATCTTCTGTCGTCGTCCCCTTCTCCTCCTGCCTGCAATCTTCCACAACATCAGGGTCTTTTCAAATGAGTCAGCTCTTCACATCAGGTAGCCAAAATATTGGAGTTTCAGCTTCAACCTCAGTCCTTACAATGAACACCCAGGACTGATTTCCTTTAGGATGAACTGGTTGTATTTTCTTGCAGTCCAAGGAACTCTCAAGAGTCTTCTCCAGCACCACAGTTCAAAAGCATCAATTCTTCTGCGCTAAGCTTACTTTAAGTCCAAATCTCACATCCATACATGACTACTGGAAAAACCATAGCCTTGACTAGAAAGACATTTATTGACAAATTAATGTTTCTGCTTATTAATATGCTATCCAGGTTAGTCATAACTTTGCTTCCAAGGAGTAAGCGTCTTTTAATTTCATGGTTGTAATCACCATCTTCAGTGAGTTTGGAGCCCAAAAAATACAGTCAGCCACTGTTGCAACTGTTTCCCCATCTATTTGCCATGAAGTGATGGGGCCAGATGCCATGATCTTCATTTTCTGAATTCTGAGTTTCAAGCCAACTTTTTCACTCTTCTCTTTCACTTTCATCAAGAGGCTCGTTAGTACTTCTTCACTTTCTGCCATATGGGTGATATCAACTGCATTTCTGAGGTTATTGATATTTCTCCCAGAAAACTTGATTCCAGCTTGAGCTTCATCCAGCACAGCGTTTCTCATGATGTACTCTGCATATAAGTTAAATAAGCAGTATGACTATATACAGCCTTGAAGAACTACTTTTTCTATTGGGAATCAGTCTGTTTTTCCCTGTCCAGTTCTAACTGTTGCTTCCTGACCTGCATAAAGGTTTCTCAAGAGGCAGGTCAGGTGGTCTGGTATTCCCATCTCTTTCAGAATTTTCCACAGTTTATTGTGATCCACAAGTCAAAGGCTTTGACAGAGTCAATAAAGCAAAAATAGATGTTTTTCTGGAACTCTCTTGCTTTTTCCATGATCCAGCAGATGTTGGCAATTTGATCTCTGGTTCCTCTGCCTTTTCCAAAACCAGCTTGAACATCTGGAAGTTCATGGTGCACGTATCACTGAAGCCTGGTTTGGAGAATTTTAGCATCACTTTACTAGCGTGTGAGATGAGTGCAATTTTGGGGTAGTTTAAGCATTCTTTATCATTGCCTTTCTTTGGGATTGAAATGAAACCTGACCTTCTCCAGTCCTAAGGCCACTGAGTTTTCCTTTTTTGCTAACATATTAAGTGCAGCACTTTCTCAGAATTATCTTTTAGGATTTGAAATAGCTCAACTGGAATTCCATCACCTCCACTAGCTTTATTCATAGTGATACTTCCTAAGGCCCACTTGACTTCTGATTCCAGGATATCTGGCTCTAGGTGAGTGATCACACCATCATGATTATCTGGGTCGTGAAGATCTTTTTTGTATAGTTCTTCTGTGTATTCTTGCCACTTCAATATCTCCTGCTTCTGTTAGGTCCATATCATTTCTGTCCTTTATTGAGCCCATCTTTGCATAAAATGTTCCCTTGGTATCACTAATTTTCTTGAAGAGATCTTTAGTCTTTCCAATTCTATTGTTTTCCTCTATTTCTTTGCATTGATTGCTGAGGAAAACTTTCTTATCTCTCCTTGCTATTCTTTGGAACTCTGCATTCAAATGGGTACATCTTTCCTTTTCTCCTTGCTTTACACTTCTCTTCTTTTCACAGCTATTTGTAAGGCCTTCTCAGACAGCCATTTGCTTTTTTTCATTTCTTTTCCATGGGGATGGTCTTGCTCCCTATCTCCTGTAGAATATTACGAACCTCCAACATAGTTCATCAGGCACTCTGTCTATCAGATCTATTCCCTTAAATCTATTTCTCACTTCCATTGTATAGTCATAAGGGATTTGATTTAGGTAATATTTGAATGATCTAGTGGTTTTCCCAACTTTCTTCAATTTAAGTTTGAATTTGACAATAAGATGTTCATGATCTGAGCCATACTCAGCTCCCGGTCTTGTTTTTGCTGACTGTATAGAGCTTCTCCATCTTTGGCTGCAAAGAATATAATCAATCTGATTTCGGTGTTGACCATCTGATGATGTCCATGTGTAGAGTCTTCTCTTGTGTTGTTGGAAGAGGGTGTTTGCTATGACCAGTGTGTTCTCTTGTCAAATCTCTATTAGCCTTTGCCCTGCTTCATTCTGTACTCCAAGGCCAAATTTGCTGTTACTCCAGGTGTTTCTTGACTTCCTACTTTTGCATTTCAGTCCCATCAAATGAAAAGGACATCTTTTTTGGGTGTTAATTTTAGAAGGTCTTGTAGGTCTTCATAGAACCTTTCAACTTCGGCCTCTTCAGCATTACTGGTTGGGCCATAGGCTTGGATTACCATGATATTGAATGGTTTGCCTTGAAAACTAACAGATCATTCTTTCTTTTTTGAGATTGCATCCAAGTACCGTATTCCGGATTCTTCTGTTGACCATGATGGCTACTCCATTTCTTCTAAGGAATTCTTGCCCACAGTAGTAGATATAATGGTCATCTGATTTAAATTCACCCATTCCAGTCCATCTTAGTTCGCTAATTTCTAGAATATAGACAATTGAGCTTATCTTATTGTTTTATTTTTCAATTTGTTGATATGGTGTATCATGTTGATTGATATGCATATACTGAAAAATCCTTGCATCCCTGGAATAAACCTGGCTTCATCATGGTGTATGAGCTTTTTTATGTGTTGTTGAATCCTGTTTGCTAGAATTTGGTTGAGAAATATTGCACTTATGTTCATCATAAATATTGGCCTGTTATTTTCTTTTATTGAATTGTCTTGGTCTTGTTTTGGTATCAGGGTCATTGTGGCCTTGTGGAATGTGTTCAGAAGTGTTCCTTCATCTGAAAAATTTTGGAACAGTTTCAGAAAATTGGACATTAGCTCTTCTCTAAATGTTTGATAGAACTCCCCTGTGAAGCCATCTGGCCCCTGACTTTTGTTTTTTGGGAGAATTTTGATCACAGTCTCAATTTCAGTGTTTGTATTTGACTTGTTCAAAAATTATTTTCTTCTTGATTATCTTGGGAGATTGAACTTTTCTAAGAATCTGTCCCTATCCTCTAAATTGTCCATTTCATTAGCATATAGTTGCTCATAATATTCTGTTATGCTCCTTTGTATTTTTGTGTTGTCTGTTGTAACCTCTCCTTTTTCTTTTTTTTTTTTTTAATTTATTTAATTTAATTGGAGGCTAACTACTTTACATTATTGTATTGTTTTTGGCATACATTGACATGAATCTGCCCCAGGTGTACATGTGTTCCACATTTTGAACCCCCCCTCCCACCTCCCTCCCCATCCCATCCCTCTGGTTCATCCCAGTGCAACAGACCAGAGCATCCTGTACCATGCCTCGAACCTGGACTGGTGATTCATTTCACATATGATAATATACCTGTTTCAATGCCATTCTCCCATATCATCCCACCCTCGCCCTCTCCCACAGAGTCCGAAAGACTGTTTTATACATCTGTGTCTCTTTTGCTATCTTATACACAGGATTATCACTATCATCTTTCTACATTCCATATATATGCCTTAGTATACTGTGTTGGTGTTTTTCTTTCTGGCTCACTTCACTGTGTATAATAGGTTCCAGTTTCATTCACCTCATTAGCACTAACTCAAATATATTATTTTTAATAGCTGAGTAATACTCCATTGTGTATATGTACCAAAGCTTTCTCATCCATCCGTCTGCAGATGGACATCTACATTGCCTCCATGTGCTGGCTATTATAAACAGTGCTGTGATGAACATTGGAATAGATATGTCTCTTTCAATTCTGATTTCTTCAGTGCTATTGCTGGGTCATATGGCAGTTCTGTTTCCAGTTTTTTAAGGAATCTCCACACTGTTCTCCATAGTAGCTGTACTAGTTTGCATTCCCACCAACAGTGTAAGAGGGTTCCCTTTTCTCAACACCCTCTCCAGCATTTATTGCTTGTAGACTTTTGGATAGCAGCCATTTTGCCTGGCGTGAAATGGTACCTCATTGTGGTTTTGATTTGCATTTCTCTGATAATGAGTGACATTGAGCATCTGTTCATGTGTTTGTTAGCGATCTGTATGTTTTCTTTGGATAAATGTTTGTTTAGTTCTTTGGCCCATTTTTTGATTGGGTCATTTATTTTTCTGGAATGGAGCTGCATGAGTTGTTTATATATTTTTGAGATTAATTCTTTATCAGTTGCTTCATTTGCTATTATTTTCTCCCATTCTGAAGGCTGTCTTTTCACCTTGCTTATAGTTTCCTTTGCTGTGCAGCGGTTTTTAATTTTCATTATGCCCCATTTGTTTATTTTTGCTTTTATTTCCAATATTCTGGGAGGTGGGTCATGGAGGATTCTGCTGTGAATTATGTCGTAGAGTGTTTTCCCTATGTTTTCCTCTAGGAGTTTTATAATTTCTGGTCTTACATTTAGATCTTTAATCCACTTTGAGTTTATTTTTGTGTATGGTGTTAGGGAGTGTTCTAGTTTCATTCTATTACTAGTGGTTGACCAGTTTTCCCAGCACCACTTGTTAAAGACACTGTCTTTTCTCCATTGAATATTCTTGCCTCCTTTGTCAAAGATAAGGTGTCCATAGATGCATGGATTTATCTCTGGGATTTCTATTTTGTTCCACTGACCTATATTTCTGTCTTTATGCCAGTACCGTACTGTCTTGATGACTGTGGCTTTGTAGTCGTGCCTAAAGTCCGGCAGATTGATTCCCTCAGTTCCATTCTTCTTTCTCAAGATTGCTTTGGCTATTCGAGGTTTTTTGTATTTCCATACAAATTGTGAAATTATTTGTTCTAGCTCTGTGAAAAATACCGGTGGTAGCTTGATAGGGATTGCATTGAACCTATAAATTCCTTTGGGTAATATATTCATTTTCACAATATTTATTCTTCCAATCCATGAACATGGTATATTTCTCCATCTATTAGTGTCCTCTCTGATTTCTTTCACCAGTGCTTTATAGTTTTCTATGTATAGGTCTTTTGTTTCTTTAGGTAGATATAGTAGTAAATATTTTATTCTTCTCGTTGCAATGGTGAATGAAATTGTTTCCTTAATTTCTCTATTTTCTTATTATTAGTATGTAGGAATGCAAGGGATTTCTGTTTGTTGATTTTATATCCTTCAAATTTATTATATCAATTGATTAGCTCTAGTAATTTTCTGGTAGAGTCTTTAGGGTTTTCTGTGTTGAGGTCATGTCATCTGCAAACAGTGAGAGTTACTTCTTCTTTTCCAATTTGTATTCCTTTTATGTCTTTTTCTGCTCTGATTGCCGAGGCCGAAACTTCCAAAACTATGTTGAATAATAGTGGTGAGAGTGGGCACCCTTTTCTTGTTCCTGACTTAACCTCTTCTTTTTTATTTCTAATTTTGTTGATTTGATTTTTCTCCCTTTTTTTTTTTTTTTTTTTGATGAGTCTGGCTATTGGTTTGTCAGCGTTGTTTACATTTACTAAGAACCAGCTTTCAGTTTTATTAATATCTGCTATTGTTTCCTTCATTTCTTTTTCATTTTTTTTTGCTCTGATCTTCATGATTTCTTTCCTTCTGCTGACTTTTTGGTTTGTTTTTCTTTTTCCAGCTTCTTTAGACATAGAGTTAGGTTGTCTGTTCAATGCTTTTCTTGTTTCTTGAGGTAGGAATGTATTTCTGTACACTTCCATCTTAGACCTGCTTTTGGTGGATCCCATAGGTTTTCGGTCATCGTGTTTTAATTGTCATTTGTTTCTAGGAATCTTTTGATTTCCCTTATTATTTAGTCAGCAACCTCTTTATTATTTAGTAATGTTTTGTTTCATATCCATGAGCTTGTGGTTTTTGCTTTTTTTTTTTTTTCTATTTTTCCTTTTGTTGATATCTATTCTCATAGTGTTGTGGTCAGAGAAGACACCTGATATAATTTCAATTTTCTTAAGCTTACTGAGGTTTGATTTGTGTCCCAACATGTGGGCTATGCTGGAGAATGTTCCGTGTACACTTCGATGCATGATACAGGATGCTCATGACTGGTGCACTGGGATGAACCAGAGGGATGGGATGGGAAGGGAGGTGGGAAGGGGGTTCAAGATGGGGAATACATGTACACTCGGGGTGGATTCATGTCAACGTATGGCAAAACCAGTACAAAATTGTAAAGTAACTAGCCTCCTATTAAAATAAATAAATTAAAAAAAAAAGAAAAAATAAACTGTATTCTTCTGCGTTTGAATAGAAAATCCTGAAGACTTCAATTAGGTCCATTTGGTCTAATGTTTCATATAAGATTTGTGCTTCCTTATTAATTCTCTGTTTTTATGATCTGTTCATTGGTGTAAATGTGGTGTTGAAGTCCTGTACTATTAGTGCATTACTGTCAATTTCACTTCTTAAGACTGTTAGTCTTTGCCTTATGTATTGAAGTGCTGCTATACTGGGTGCATAAATATTTACAATTTTTATGTCTTTTTTTTTGATTTATACTTCTTTGTCTCTCAAACTATTCTTTATTTTAAAGTCTATTTTTTTCTGAAATAAAGATTTCCACTCTAGCTTTCTTTTGGTTTCCGTTTGCTTGGAGTAGGTTTTTCCATCTTTTTACTTTCAGTCTGAATGTGTCTCTAGGTCTGAAGTGAACCTCTTGTAGGCAGCATATATATGGGTCTTGCCTTTATATCCATTCAGTCTGTATCTTTTATTTGGTGTATTTAATCAGTTTATTTTAATGTAATTATTGACATATATTTCTATTGGTATTTTATTAATTATTTTGGGTTTGTTGTTGTAGGTCTTTCCTTTCTCTTGTTTTTACTGGCTGTGTAAATCCCCTTAGTATCTGTTTTAAGGCTGCTTTGGTGGTGTTAAATTCTCTTAACTTTGATTTGTCTGTAAAGCTTTTGATTTCTCCATCAATTTTTAATGAGATCTTTGCTGGGTGTAGTAATCTTAGCTGTAGAATTTTTTTCTCTCTCTCAGTACTTTGAATATATATTGCCATTCTCTTCTGGCCTGCAGTATTTCTGCTAAAAGATTTACTGTTAATCATATGGATTTTTCCTTGTACGTTGTTTCTTTTTCCTTGCTGCTTTTCATATTCTTTCTTTGTGTTTCATTTCTATTAGCTTGATTAATGTACCTTCATGTGTTTCTCCTTGGATTTATCTTGTAAGGGACTCTGCACTTCATTGCCTATTTCCGTTCTCACGTTGGGGAAGTTTTCAACTATAATTTCTTCAGAAATTTTCTCAGTACCTTTTATTTTTTTTCGTCCTCTGGGACTCCATAACTCAAATGTTGGTCCACTTAATATTGTCCCAAAGGTCTCTGAGGCTATCCTCCTTTCTCTTAATTCTTTTCTCTTTATTTTGCTCTTCAGCAGTTATTCCCACCATTCTATCTTCCAGCTCACTTATCCATTCTTCTGCCTCAGTAATGTTATTGGTTCCTTTTAGAGTATTCCTTATATCAGTAATTGTTTTATTCACCTCTGCTTCCTTATTCTTTATTTCTTCTATTTCCTTTGTGATTGTATTAACTGTGTTAAATGTTTCTTGCATTTTCTCAATTCTATTTTCAAGTCTTCAGAGCATCTTTACTACCATTATTCTGAATTTTCTTTCAGGTCAATCACTCATTTACTCTTAGTTTTTCTTTTTTTTTTTGGTTTCTACCTTCTTCTTTCATTTGTGCTGTATTTCTCTGTCTTTTCTTTTTTCTCTAACTTGGTCCACTTGAGGTCTCATTTTCCCAGGCTTTAGGGTTGTAGTCCTTCTTCCTTTTGGTTTTTGCCCTTGGAGGGAAAGGTTAGTTGGGTGATTTGTGTTTACTTCTTGTTAGGTGTGACTTATCCTTGTGTTCTAGTGGGAAGAGATCAAGCAAGCAATTACAGAAATAATGAGACATATACACACACTTCCAACAGTTATAACCAAAATATTCTAAAGAAAAGAGTGTAGGAGATTGACTCAGTGAATAAGGGAAACCAAAGTGATATTGACCAATTAAAAGCAGAGCTAGCTAATGCTCAATATATAAAACAGCATGAGCAGAGTGCCAACTGAGGAATATAGCAAAGAGAGCTTAACAACTTAACTTACTTGCTGAAAAAAAAAAAGCATGAAGGAAAAAAGGAAGAAGAAAAGAGGAAAAAAAAGACAAGAAGGGAGGGAAAATAGAAAAGGAAGGAGTGGAAAAGAGGCAAAAAGAAAGTGAAAAGAAACATAGAAAAGCAGAGAAAAATAGAAGTATGTGAAAAAGATTTATATATATTCAAGAACAGCTACAGCCAGTAAAGAACTATAAGAAAAGCAGTTGACGGGGAGGGAACAAGATGGTGGAGGAATAGGACAGAGGGACAACTTTTTCCCCAACAAATTCATCAAAAGAACATTTGAACACCGAGTAAATTCCACAAAACAACTTCTGAATGCTGGCAAAGTACATCAGGCACCCAGAGAAGCAGCCCATTGTCTTCGAAAGGAGGTAGGAAAAACATAAAAGATAAAGAGAGACAAAAGAGGCAAGGACAGAGCTCGGTTCTGGGAAGGGAGGCTTAAAAAAGAGAGGTTTCCAAACACCAGGAAACACTCTCACTGGTGAATCTGTGGCGAGCCTTGGAACCTCAGAGGGCAACATAACCAGGAGGAAAAAGAAATAAATAATTAAAACTCACAGATTACCCGCCCAACTGTAACTCCCAGCAGAGAAGCAGTGCAGACGCCCGCAACCGCCACTAGCAAGCAGGGTCTGGGCAGGGAGGCATGGGCTCCATTGTTTAGAATAAGGACCGGGCCTGAATGCCACTTGGGCAACCTGAGGGAGATGACTATCGAACAGCTACCCCGTGAAAAGGTGAAAAGCCCTAACCTAAGACTTCACCAGACCAGCTCACAGAAGAAAGGACTGAGCAGAGTTAGCTGGCTGAGGATGTCCCATCCTCCATCCCACACCAAGGAAGGCAGGGGAGGGCAGCCAGAGCTGGAAGGGAGCAATCGCGGCCCCAGAGAGGCATCTGATACTGCCGGGAGCCAGCGAGGGAAATCCTACCCATGGCAAAGGTCAACTGGGGAAGAGGCCTGACGGGCAAAGGCTAATCAGGACTTGAGGAACCCCCTGGACTTACCTGAGCATCTACCCCAAAGAAAACCGGAGTCTGGCTGCTTTACTATCTTACGCCTCTTACCAAGTCCTCTAATACTTACGGGGGCTTCCCCCCAACCACCTTTCTCTGAAAACATTAATTCAGAGCTGTAGTTTAAAAGTTCTCCTCGGCTTAATAGGAGTGTTCCAATCCAAGCCCCTCTGATAGCTTTCTAACTTGCATGACAAGTTTGTCCGGGCTCTTACAACTATGAGTGTGACTGTTTATAGCCTCCCAGCCATGCAAGGACAGAAAGCCTAATATTCTAAAATACAGGAATCTGTTGAAGAAGTTAAAATCATTAGAATAGTACTAAAAAAGATTTCATTGTTGAATCAATGCTTGCTGCAAAGTTTCCTCTATCTATTGTATCCTTGGAAATATATTAATCACATATAGAGAATATAAGTAGTGGCCTTTGATTTAACCACATCAGATCTTAAGTTAATAAATTCCTTTCTTGTAGCTCACTACACCTGTGCCTTATAGGAATGTAACTTTGTCATGTGTCTAGAACCTGACTTTAGGAAAATCATCTTAAAAGAATATAAGACTTTTTCTAGCTAACTAACCTTTGTTAGGAGAGAGGGCCATAAACTGTTAGCAGGCCACCTGGTCAGAAGATGATGCAAAACACCCAAAACTTTTGTATATCATGAAACATACAAAAATAAGCCCTGATCATGATAAGGGTCAAGACTGCTGACCCCACGCGATTTTGGCGTGACTCTATACCTCCCTTTCTCTGTTTCTTATGCGCATAACTTAGGGTATAAAAGCAGCACTGGAAAATAAAGCTTTGGGCCTTGCTCACTGAAGCTTGGTCTCCCCGTGTCGTTCTTTCTCTTTTTCCATCCTTTTCTCTATTCTCCTTTTTCTGGTTGAGATCCTTGGAGCGCTGGGCCCTCTGAGTTTACTTATCTGCCTGGGCTTCTAAGACCCACTCGAGGGGGTGCCCTGGTGGGGTACCTCCAGTGATTCGAGAGGGCGCCTGTGGCCTACGTAAACAGAGCAAACCCCATGCTGGGGTTTTATTGGTTTCCAGCATAAACCAAGGAATCATCAGCCCCTGTCTCTCTTTCTCTCTTTCTCTCTCTCTGACGCCGACGCCGTTCATCCCGAGGATACCCTGGGCCGTATCGAGGCTGGTCCCCGATATGATACCAAACTGCAAGCAGGCTTTGTTGCTAACCAAGACTTCTTGGGTTTCTGGCCGGTCGACATCCGCCTGAGAAAGTGCGTTGATTGTACACTCAGGAAACCGAGCAGCAGGGACCAGGGAAGCGATAAGTCACAGCGACCATGATTGCCAAACACCTGATCACCTGAGCTGCTCGGACAGGGGAAGGGCACAAAACGCAGGCCCAACCAAGTCTGCACCTTTGTGGAATACCCGACTACCTGAACTGGAGCAGCTTAAACCTGGGAAGTACATGCAACCCAGTGCCAGCCTTAAACAGTTCCTGGCAGAACAACCTAGAACCTGTGCAGTGTAGACTGGGACAGCACACGTGCCATGAGTGGGGGCAAACCCAGTGTGGCTGAGCCACCACGAGCAATCCCTACAGACACCAGAGATACTTGTCTGCAGCGTTCCTCTCTTCCCAGAACACGACTGAACAAGTGAGACTTAAAAAGTGTCCACCACCGCCCCCTAGTGTCAGGGTGGAAATTAGACACTGAAGAGACAAGCAAACAGAAGCTAAAACAGAGGGAACCACCTTGGAAGTGAGAGACTGATACATCTAGAGGATACTGCAATAATAAGACTGAAAACCAGAGGCTGGAGGCTTAAGTCCAAATCCTGAGAACACCAGAAAACTCCTGACTCCAGGGAACATTAATCAATAGGAGCTCATCAAACACCTCCATACCTACACTGAAAGCAAGCACCACCCAAGGGTCAACAAGTTCCAGAGCAAGACATACCATGCAAATTCTCCAGAAACACAGAAAAATAGCCCTGAGCTTCAATATACAGGCTGCCCAAAGTCACTCCAAACCCATTGACATCTCATAACTCATTACTGGACACTTCATTGCACTCCAGAGAGAAGAAATCCAGCTCCACCCACCAGAACACCGACACAAGCTTCCCTAACCAGGGAACCTTGGCAAGCCACTGGTCCAAACTCACCCACAACGAGGAAACTCCACAATAAAGAGAACTTCACAAACTGCCAGAAGAAGGAAAGGCCACCCCAAACACAGCAATATAAGCAAGATGAAGAGGCAGAGAAATACCCAGCAAATAAAGGAACATCATAAATGCCCACCAACCCAAACAAAAGAGGAAGAGATAGGGAACCTACCTGATAAAGAATTTCAAATAATGATAGCAAAATTAATCCAAAATCTTGAAAACACATTGGAGTTACAGATAAATAACCTGGAGACAAACATAGAGAAGATGCAATAAAGGTTTAACAAGGATTTAGAAGAAATAAAAATGAGTCAATATACAATGAATAATGCAATAGATGAGATAAAAAACACTCTGGAGGTAACCAACAGTAGAATAATGGAGGCAGAAGATAGAATAACTGAGTTAGAAGACAGAATGGTAGAAATAAATGAAACAGAGAGGAAAAAATAAAAATGAATGAAAAGAAATGAGGACAATCTCAGAGACATCTGGGACAATGTTAAATGCCCCAGCATCCAAATCATAGGAGTCCCAGAAAAAGAAGACAAGAAGAAAGAACATGAGAAAATACTTGAAGATATAATATTTGAAAATTTCCCTAAAATGGGGAATGAAATAATCACCAAAGTTCAAGAAACCCAGAGAGTTACAAACAGGAGTAACCAAGGCGAAATACCCCAAGACACATAATAATCAAATTAACAAAGATGAAACACAAAGAACAAATACTAAAAGCAGCAAGGAAAAAGCAACAATTAACACACAAGGGAATCCCCATAAGGATAACAGCTGATCTTTCAACAGAAACTCTTCAGGCCAGGAGGGAATGGCAGGGCATACTTAAAGTGTTGAAAGAAAATAACCTACAGCCCAGATTACTATACCCAGCAAGGATCTCATTCAAATATGGAGGAGAAATCAAAAGCTTTACAGACAAGCAAAAGCTGAAAGAATTCAGCATCACCAAACCAGCTCTCCAACAAATGCTAACGGATCTTCTCTAGACAGGAAACATAGAAAGAGTGTATAAACTCGAACCCAAAACAAAAAAGTAAATGGCAACAGGATCATACTTATCAATAATTCCCTTAAATGTAAATGGGTTGAATGCCCCAACCAAAAGACAAAGACTGGCCAAATGGATACAAAAACAAGACCCCTATATATGTTGTCTCCATGAGACCCACCTCAAAACGAGGGACAAATACAGACTGAAAGTGAAGGGCTGGAAAAAGATATTCCATGCAAACAGAGACCAAAAGAAAGCAGGGGCAGCAATATTCATATCAGATAAAATAGACTTTAAAACAAAGGCTGTGAAAAGAGACAAAGAAGGACACTACATAATGATCAAAGAATCAATCCAAGAAGAAGATATGACAATTATAAATATATATGCACCCAACATAGGAGCACCACCATATGCAAGACAATTGCTAATAACTATGAAACGGGAAATTAACAATGACAAAATAATAGTGGGAGACTTTAGTACCCTACTCACACCTATGGATAGATCAACTGAACAGAAAATTAACAAGGAAACACAAACGTTAAATCATACAATAGACCAGTTAGACCTCCCTGATATCTATAGGTCATTTCACCCCAAAACTGTGAATTTCAACTTCTTCTCAAGTGCACACGGAACCTTCTCCAGGATAGATCACATCTTGGGCCAGAAATCTAGCCTTGGTAAATTAAAAAAAATTGAAATCATCCCAAGCATCTTTTCTGACCAAAATGCAGTAAGACTAGATCTCAATTACAGGAGAGAAACTATTAAAAATTCCAACATATGGAGGCTGAACAACACGCTGCTGAATAATCAACAAATCATAGAAGAAATAAAAAAAAAAGAAATAAAATATGTATAGAAATGAATGAAAATGAAAATACAACACAAAACCTGTGGGACACTGTAAGGGCAGTGCTAAGGGGAAGCTTCATAGCAATACAGGCACAGGTTAAGAAACAAGAAAAAGTCAACGAAATAACCTAATTCTACACCTAAAGCAACTATAAAAGGAAGAAATTAAGAACCTCAGGGTTAGTAAAAGGAAAGAAATATTAAAAATTAGGGCAGAAATAAATGCAAAAGAAACAAAAGAGACCATAACAAAAATCAATAAAGCCAAAAGCTGGTTCTTTGAGAGGGTAAATAAATTTGACAGATCACTAGCTACACTCGTCAAGAAACAAAGGGAGAAAAATCAAATCAATAAAATTGGAAATGAAAATGGAGAGATCACAACAAACAACACAGAAATACAAAGGATCATAAGAGACTACTATTAGCAATTATATGCCAATAAAATGGACAACTTGGAAGAAATGGACAAATTCCTAGAAAAAGACAACTTTCCAAAACTGAACCAGGAAGAAATAGAAAATCTTAAGAGACACATCACAAGCATGGAAACTGAAACCATAATCAGAAATCTTCCAGCAAACAAAAGCCCAGGTCCAGATGGCTTCACAGCTGAATTCTACCAAAAATTTAAGGAAGAGCTAACACCTATCCTACTCAAACTCTTCCAGAAAATTGCAGAGGAAGGTAAACTTCCAAACTCATTCTATGAGGCCTGCATCACCCTAATACCAAAACCTGACAAAGATGCCACAAAAAAAAGAGAACTACAGGCCAATATCACTGATGAACATAGATGCAAAAATCCTTAACAAAATTCTAGCAATCAGAATCCAACAACACATTAAAAAGATCATACATCATGACCAAGTGGGCTTTATCCCAGGGATGCAAGGATTCTTCAATATCTGCAAATCAATCAATTTAATACACCACATTAACAAAATGAAAACTAAAAACCATATGATTAAGCCTTTGACAAAATTCAACACCCATTTATGATAAAAAAAAAACCCTGCAGAACGTGGGAATACAAGGAACATTCCTCAACATAATAAAAGCTATATATGACAAACCCACAGCAATCGTTATCCTCAATGGTGAAAAATTGAAAGCGTTTCCCCTAAAGACAGGAACAAGACAAGGGTGCCCACTCTCACCACTACTCTTCAACATAGTTTTGGGAATTTTGGCCACAACAATCAGAGCATAAAAAGACATTAAGGGAATCCAAATTGGAAAAGAAGAAGTCAGACTCTCACTGTTTGCAAATGACATGATCCACTACACAGAAAACCCCAAAGACTCTAACAGAAAATTACTAGAGCTAATCAATGAATATAGTAAAGTTTCAGGATATAAAATCAACACACAGAAATCCCTTGCATTCCTATACACTAATAATGAGAAAATAGAAAGAGAAATTCAGGCAACAACTCCATTCACCTTGCAAAAAAAAGAATAAAGTACTTCAGAAAATATCTACCTAAAGAAACAAAAGACCTATATATAGAAAACTATAAAACACTGGTGAAAGAAATCAGAGAGGACACTAATAGATGGAGAAATATACCGTGTTCATGAATTGGAAGAATAAATATTGTGAAAATGTATATATTACCCAAAGGAATTTATAGGTTCAATGCAATCCCTATCAAGCTACCACCGGTATTTTTCACAGAGCTAGAACAAATAATTTCACAATTTGTATGGAAATACAAAAAACCTCGAATAGCCAAAGCAATTTTGAGAAAGAAGAATGGAACTGAGGGAATCAACCTGCCGGACTTCAGGCACGACTACAAAGCCACAGTCATCAAGACAGTACGGTACTGGCATAAAGACAGAAATATAGATCAATGGAACAAAATAGAAAGCCCAGAGATGAATCCATGCACCTATGGACATGTTATCTTTGACAAAGGAGGCAAGAATATTCAACGGAGAAAAGGTAATCTCTTTAACAAGTGGTGCTGGGAAAACTGGTCAACCACTTGTAAAAGAATGAAACTAGAACACTCCCTAACACCATACACAAAAATAAACTCAAAGTGGATTAAAGATCTAAATGTAAGACCAGAAACTATAAAACTCCTAGAGGAGAACATAGGCAAAACTCTCTCTAACATAAATCAAAGCAGAATCCTCCATGACCCACCTCCCAGAATATTGAAAATAAAAGCAAAAATAAACAAATGGGACCTAATGAAAATTAAAAGCTTCTGCACAGCAAAGGAAACTATAAGCAAGGTGAAAAGACAGCCTTCAGAATGGGAGAAAATAATAGCAAATGAAGCAACTGACAATGAAGCAATCTCAAAAATATACAAGTAACTCCTGCAGCTCCATTCCAGAAAAATAAACGACCCAATCAAAAAATGGGCCAAAGAACTAAAGAGACAGTTCTCCTAAGAAGACATAAAGATGGCTAGCAAACACATGAACAGATGCTCAACATCATTCATAATCAGAGAAATGAAAATCAAAACCACAATGAGGTACCATTTCACACCAGTCAGAATGGCTGCTATCCAAAAGTCTACAAGCAATAAATGCTGGAGAGGGTGTTGAGAAAAGGGAACCCTCTTACACTGTTGGTGGGAATGCAAACTAGTACAGCCACTATGGAGAAGAGTGTGGAGATTCCTTAAAAAACTGGAAATAGAACTGCCATACAACCCAGCAATCAAACTTCTGGGCATACCCACTGAGGGAACCAGAATAGAAAGAGACACATGTACGCCAATGTTCATTGCAGCACTCTTTATAATAGCCAGGACCTGGAAAAAACCTAGATGTCCATCTGCAGATGAATGGAAAAGAAAGCTCTGGTACCTATACACAATAGAATATTACTCAGCCATTAAAAAGAATACATTTGAATCAGTGCTAATGAGGTGGATGAAACTGGAGCCTATTATACAGAGCGAAGTAAGCCAGAAAGTAAAACACCAATACAGTGCACTAACACATATATATGGAATTTAGAAAGATGATAATGATAACCCTATATACGAGACAGCAAAAGAGACACAGATGTATAGAACAGTCTTTTGGACTCTGTGGGAGAGGGTGAGGGTGGGATGATATGGGAGAATGGCATTGAAACAGGTATATTATCATATGTGAAATAGATAGCCAGTCCAGGTTCAATGCATGATATAGGATGCTCGGGGTTGGTGTACTGGGATGAACCAGAGGGATAAGATGTGGAGGGAGTTGGGAGCGGGTTTCAAGATGGGGAACACATGTACACCTGGGGCAGATTCATGTCAATGTATTGCAAAACCAATACAATAATGTAAATTAATTAGCCTCCAATTAAAATAAATTAATTAATAATTTAAAAAAAAGAAAATCTGTTGAATATATAAGAAACAAAATCAGAAAAATCACCAAAAAAATGTAAAAAAGAAAACAAATTCCTGA
Source organism: Moschus berezovskii (assembly GCF_049115385.1). Classification (NCBI taxonomy): domain Eukaryota; kingdom Metazoa; phylum Chordata; class Mammalia; order Artiodactyla; family Moschidae; genus Moschus; species Moschus berezovskii. The sequence goes on along the minus strand of NC_142488.1, from coordinate 82,699,048 downwards.
AATTATTGTTTTAAAACAAGAAAAACAAAGAGGAAAACTCCACAGAACCACAAAAGTCTCATGGAAGGTAGAAATATGTAGGGGGAATAATCAGTGTGATTTATAAGAAAAAAAAAAGGAAAAAAAAAAAAAAAAAACGTTCTCAAGGTCATAGTTCTTCTTGGTTTTGGAGTTTGCCCCCATGGATGGGGCTGGTTTAGTGTCCTGTGATGTTTTCTTGATTGGGGGAGCTTTTGCCTACATTCTGGTTCTGAAGGGCTGTGTAGTGTCCAGTAATAGGTTTTGAAGTGTCTGTGTGTTCAGTATGTCTTTGGGCTGTCCTTCTGGCTTTGGTAGTGTTAGACACATCTATTTCTGCAGCCGCTTCAAAGTGGCCCTCTCAGCATATCTTCACTGCTTCCAGGCCACTATTTGTCCCTGGAATCATTGCCTATGCTTCTATTCCCCAGTCCGACCCCGCACTACTAGCAGAAGCTTGCCAGGTAAGGATTTGTTTGGATCTTTTCTTGGCTCCCCGACCATGCCTTCTGCATTGTGGAAAATTGTGTCATCTTCCCTCAGTTCCCTGAGCTTGCACTCTATGTCATGGGTCTTGTGTGCATTTGTCTTTGCTCACCAGGCTGCCCTATATTTCACCAGATTTGTGTGCACTTATTTCATCTGACAGTCTGCCCACTATGTCGTGGGTTTTGTGTGTTCTTATTTTGGCTCTTCAGCCCACCCTCTTTACCGCAGGGCTTCTAGGGGCTTCTCACCATTGCCTGAGCCTGCCATCTGGTTGAGGTCACTGTTTACGGGCTGTGGGCTGCTTACAGGCTGATAAGTTGATCTTTCTCTCTTTTATGCCCTCTAAGTTCCTGCTTTGTCCAATTTTCCAAGACTCCACAACTATCCCGTGGGTCTGCCTAAAAGGGACCTTCCCTGTGCACAGGAACTCCTCCAATTTTAGGACTTCTTCCCTCCTTTGGGGCACAGGCTCCTATCCAGAAATTCTCAGTCTTTTCCTTTTTAATGTCTCCATCCTCTCTCCTGGATGACATCTTTTGAAGGAGGTCGCCATTATCTTCGTTACCTCCACCATAGTTTTGCCTCTGGTCAAACAACAGGGAGGGAACACAGCCCCGTTCATCAATTGAAAGGTGGATTAAAGATTTACTGAGCATGAACCTGCTCAGCAGAACAAGACCCAGTTTCACCCTCAGTCACTCTCTCCCATCAGCAAAAAAACTAACCAAACTGATCACATGGAACACAGCCTTGTCTATCTCAAAGAAACTTTGAGCCATGCCATATAGGGCCACCCAAGATGGATTGGTCATGGTGGAAAGTTCTGACAAAACATGGTCCACTGGATAAGGAAATGACAAACCACTTCAGTATTCTCGCCTTGAGAACCCCATGAAAAGGCAAAAGGGTAGAACACTTAAAGATGAATTCCCCAGGTCAGGAGGTCCCCAATATGTTACTGGAGATCAGTGAAGAAATAACTCCAGAAAGAACAAAGAGACGGAGCCAAAGCAAAAGCAACACCCAGTTGTGGATGTGACTGGTAATGGAAGCAAAGTCCAATACTGTAAAGAGCAATATTGTATAGGAACCTGGAAAGTTAGGTCCATGAATCAAGGTAAAGTGGAGGTCGTCAAAACAGGAGATGGCAAAAGTGAACATTAACATTTTAGGAATCAGCGAACTAAAATGGAATGGAATGGGTGAATTTAACTCAGATGACCATTATATCTACTACTGTGGGCAGGAATCCTTTAGAAGAAATGGACTAGCCATCAGAGTCAACAAAAGAGTCTGAAATACAGTACTTGGATGCAATCTCAAAAATGACAGAATGTTCTCTGTTTGGTTCCAAGGCAAACCATTCAAAATCACAGTAATCCAAGTCTATGCCATGACCAGTAATCCTGAAGAAACTGAAGTTGAATAGTTCTATGAAGACCTACAAGACCTTTTCATTATACGGGACTGGAATGTAAAAGCAGGGAGTCAAGAGCCACCTGGAGTAACAGGAAATTTTGGCCTTGGAGTAAAAAACAAAGCAGGGCAAAGTCTAACAGAGATTTGCCAAGAGAATGCACTGGTCATAGCAAACACCCTCTTCCAACAACACAAGAAAAGACTCCACACATGGACATTACCAGATGGTCAGTGCCGAAATTGTCTTGATAATATTATTTGCAGCCAAAGATGGAGAAGTTCTATAGAGTCAGCAAAAACAAGACCGGGAGCTGACTGTAGCCCAGATCAGGAACTTTTATGCCAAATTCAGACTTAAATTGAAGAAAGTAGAGAAAATCACCAGACCATTCATGTATGACCTAAATCAAATCCCTTACGATTATACAGTGGAAGAGACAGATTCAAGATATTCGATCTGATAGACAGAGTACCTGAATAACTATGGACAGAGGTTCATGATATTGTACAGGGCAGTGATCAAGATCATCTCCACGAAAAAGAAATGCAAGAAGTCAAAATGATCATCTGGCAAGGCCTTACAAATAGCTGAGAAAAGAAGAGAAGCTAAAAGCAAAGGCGAAAAGGTAAGCTACATTCATTTGAATGCAGAGTTCCAAAGAATAGCAAGGAGAGATAAGAAAGCCTTCCCCAGTGATCAATGCAAAGACATAGAGGAAAAAATAAAATGGGAAAGACTGGAGATCTCTTCAAGAAAATTAGAGATAACAAAGGAACATTTCATGCAAAGATGGGCTCAATAAAGGACAAAAAGGGTATGGACGTAACAGAAGCAGAAGATATTAAGAAGAAATGTCAAGAATACAAAGAAGAACTATACAAAAAAAGATCTTCGTGACCAAGATAACCACGGTAGTGTGATCACTCACCTAGGGCCAATGCGAAATCAAGTGGACCTTAGGAAATATCACTAAGAAGAAGGCTAGTGCAGGTGATGGAATTCCAGTTGAGCTATTTCAAATCCTAAAAGATGATGCTGCGAAATTGCTGCACTCATTATGCCAGCAAATTTGGAAAACTCAGCAGTGGCCACGAGACTGGAAAATGTCAGGTTTCATTCCAATCGCAAAGAAAGGCAATGCCAAAGAATGTTCAAACTACTGCACAATTGTACTCATCTCACACACTAGTAAAATAATGATCAAAATTCTCCAAGCCAGGCTTCAACAGTACATGAACTATGAACTTCCAGATGTTTAAGCTGGATTTAGAAAAGGCAGAGGAACCAGAGATCAAGTTGCCAACAAGCAAGCGAGTTCCACTAAAACATCTGCTTCTGTTTTATTGACTACACCAAAGCTTTTGACTGTGTGCATTACAACAAACTGTGGAATATTCTTGAAGAGATGGGAATACCAGGCCACCTTACCCACCTCTTGAGAAATTTGTATGCAGGTCAGGAAGCAACAGACTGGTTCCAAATCGGGAAAGGAGTACATCAAGGCTCTATATTGTCACCCTGCTTTTTAAATTATATGCAGCAAGGTGAGAAGACAACCTTCAGAATGGGAGACAATAATAGCAAATGAAGCAACTGATAAAGGATTAATCTCCAAATTATACAAGCAGCTCCTGCAGCTTAATTCCAGAAAACTAAGTGACCCAATCAAAAAATGGGCCAAAGAACAAAACAGACATTTCTCCAAAGAAGACATAAAGATGGCTAATAAACACATGAAAAAATGCTCAACATCCCTCATCATCAGAGAAATGCAAATCAAAACCACAATGAGATACCATTTCACACCAGTCAGAATGGCTGCTATCCAAAAGTCTACATGCAATAAGTGCTGGAGAGGGTGTGGAGAGAAGGGTACCCTCTTACACTGTTGGTGGGAATGCAAACTGGTACAGCCACTATGGAGAACAGTGTGGAGATTCCTCAGAAAACTGGAAATAGAACTGCCATATGATCCAGCGATCGCATTCCTGCGCATACATACCGAGGAAACCAGAATTGAAAGAGACACATGTACTCCAATGTTCATTGCAGCACTGTTTATAATAGCCAGGACATGGAAGCAACCTAGATGTCCATCTGCAGATGAATGGATAAGAAAGCTTTGGTACATATACACAATGGAGTATTTCTCAGCCATCAAAAAGAATGCATTTGAATCAGTTTTAATGAGGTGGATGAAATTGGAGCCAATTATACAGAGTGAAGTAAGCCAGAAAGAAGAACATCAATACCGTATATTAACGCATATATATGGAATTTAGAAAAATGGTAACCTAAACCCTGTATAAGAGACTGCAAAAGAGACATAGGCATTTAGAACAGTCTTTGGGACTCTGTGGGAGAGGGTGAAGGTGGAATGATTGGAGAGAATGAAATTGTAGCATGTATATTATCATAAGTGACCAGTCCAGGTTCGACGCATAAATTTTCCTCTGTTCAAAAAAAATAAAATAAAATAAATTATATGCAGTGTACATCGTGTAAAATGCTGGGTGAATGAAGCATACGCTGGAATCAAGGTTGCTGTGAGAAATATCAATAATCTCAGATATGCAGATGAAACCACCCTTATGGAAGAAAATAAAGAAGAACTAAAGAGCTTCTTGATGAAAGTGAAAGAGAAGTGAAAAAGTTGGTTTAAATCTCAACATTCAGAAAACTAAGATCATGGCATCGGGTTCCATCTATTCATAGAAAATAGATTGGAAAACAATGGAAACAGTGACAGACTTTCTTTTTGGAAGCTCCAAAGTCACTGCAGACAGTGACTGCAGCCAAGAAATTAAAACTCTTGCTCCTTGGAAGAAAAGCTATGATCAACCTAGACAGCAAATTAAAAAGCAGAGACATTATTTGTCAACAAAGGTCTGTCTAGTCAAAGCTATGATTTTTCCACCTGTCATATATGGATATGAGAGTTGGGCTATAAATAAATCTATGCACCAAAGAATTGATGCTTTTGAAATGTGGTATTGGAGAAGATTCTTTAGAGTCCCCTGGACTTTAAGGAGATCCAACCAGTCAATCCTAAATGAAATCAGTCCTGAATATTCATTGGAAGGACAGATGCTGAAGCTAAAACTCCTATATTTTGGCCACCTGATGCAAAGAACTGACTCACTGGAAAAGACCCTGATATTCGGAAAGATTGAAGGCAGGAGGAGAAGGGACCACAGAGGGTGCAATGGTTGGATGGCATCACGGACTCGATGAACATGAGTTTGAGTAAGCTCCAGGAGTTGGTGATGGACAGGCAAGCCTGGTGTGCTGCAGTCCATGGGGTCGCAAAGAGTCGGACATGACTGAGTGACTGAAATGAACTGAACTGAACTGAGCTGAACTGTACTGACCCTCTCTCCTACCTCATTTCAGGAAGCGTAGCCTGTGCTGCTGGAGGTCTGGAGCCTTCTCTCCCCTAGAGGTTAGGAGTTGTTTAGTATCTTGATGTGTTTTTGGTGTATTTCTTGGGAGTCGAATGAACTCCCCTTCTTACTTCAATGTCATCTTCTTCCACTGCCTGAGTCAGAACACTTTAAGTTTAAAATATCACTGAGCAAGTAAAAGGAATAGAGAAATGATATATGCTATAACATAGTTGAATCTGAAAAGCATTATGTAAAGACAAAGAAGTGATTTGTGTTGTATGGCAAAAACCACAACAATATTGTAAAGTAATTAGCCTCCAATTAAAGTAAATTAATTAATTAAAAAAAGAAGCAAAGTGAAAAGAATCCTTGTACAATTTGATAATGCTTTCATTAAATTTCCAGAAAAGGAAAGTTTATAAAGGAAAAAAATAAATGAATTGGTTTTGCCGGGGTGTAGAAACAGAAATACCTGCAAATGATCATGAGGAACTCTTTGGGGTGATGAAAATGTTCTAAAACTGGGTTTTGGGGTGGTTGTAAAGAACTGTAAATTAACTAAAATTCATTAAATTTTATGCATAGATTATGCAAATTTTATAGTATATAAATTATTCTTCAAAAGCTCTTAAGCAAAGTGAGAAACGTTGCAAATATGATACTATTGAAGACTAGAGAGTTGTATTTTTCAAAAAATAATTCTCAGCCAGCAGTGCAAATGCTGAAAAACTTCAGCACTGGTTTATACAAAATGAGGTTTGAGATGACTCTGATAAGAAAATTCAAAGGATCTATTTCTGATATTTAACAAAATGGTTGTTCTTTCCTCACTGTCCTTATAATTTGAGCCTTATCTTGGTATTCTTATAATATTAGAATAGATAAACCTTGGATATTTTTGCGAAGTCGTACAAATATTAAGATTTCAATGTTTATTGATGAGTTTATAGATTAATTTAGAAAGAAATTTTCTTTAAAATATTTATTTTTCCCACACAGTAATATGTAAAAAGGCAACTACAAGATTTTTCTAGCTATTGATCATTTAACTGCAACATATCTAAATAGCTAAAAATCAACAATGAATTTTTAAAAAAAAAGAAATTAACTGAGCACCAAAGTAAGTACTTTCAAAAGGAAAAGGATGTTACTGTTTTAAATTCAGAAGATAATCTTGGCACTCCAACCTCCAAAAATAAATTCACTGAACGCCTAGATAAAATAAGTTGGTTGGAAAATTATCAGGAACCTGCTGCATCCTCAAGCAGTAATAGTCAACCTATCAGGACCTCAATAATCACTCAAGTTTTTCATGTGCCTCTGGAGGAGAAACGATATGTGAATCAGCTTGAGGAAGGTACACAAGCAAAATTCTGTCTAGAGATCATGCAAAGAACTGGTTCCAACCTGGAAATAACTTATATCAAAAACAAAGGCCTCTACATTACAGTCTCTGGAAAACCAGAAATTGTTGCAAAAGCTCAAAAGGAGATTTTTGCACGTTTTGGGAAGCAATTTTTAACTACAGCTTCCATTCCCAAAGAAAATTTTTGCTCCATTTTAGGCAAGACTAGAGAAAAACGACAGGACCTGGGACAAAAAGTTACAACCAACATTCAGACCTTATGCCCAGTTAACTACACCAGCTGGATCAATATTGGCACCAAAGAGGTTATGAGAAAGGCTCCATGTGAAGTCCTATTTTTGTCTACTGAACAAGACAAATATGCTGAAGAAAGGTCAGCTGTGGAGAAAGCATTTCCTTCTTTCATTGCTGAACCATACAATAAAACTTTTGACAAAATCCTACAGAAAACAGAAGCACAAATCCACAATTCACCATCTAGTGCCGATCAGACACAAATAAGATTTCCTGAAAAAAAGCAATAAGGACCTCAGGATCTGGATTTCTTAAAGAAGATTTTTGAGAATACTCCAGAGAAAACACACACCCATAGATGTGGAGATGAAATTTCCCAAGGGCAATTCTGTCCAGGAGATCCTGAAAAGAACTGGAGTTTCAGTAGAGATCTCACCCTCATATAGCATGTCAGATTCTGTGGCATATCAACATAAACCTGAAAATTTAAGGAAGGCATTTACTGAAGACTACGTAAAGACCAAGATTTATACTCTTTCCTCCATCTCTGCACCTTCATGGCTTCACAAATTTGTTATTGGTCAGAAAGGTCATAACATATCCACAGTTACTCAGAACATGCCAGAAGTTTGCATATAGTTTACTGGAGAAGATAAAATTACAATAAAGGGACCAACAGATGATGTTAAGTGTGCTCAAGAGCAAATTGAAGTCATAGTAAAAGATGTAATTAACAGGATGGATTATGCAGAAATTAATGTTGACTATAAGTTTCATAAATACCTGATAGGCAAGAAAGGTGCTTTTATAAATGGAATTAAAGAAAAGAATAAGGTTTCTGTGCTAATCTCACCTGAAAATGAAAAGAATAACTTGATAAGAATTGAGGGGGAGTCACGTGGTGTCCAACAGGCCAAGAAAGAACTTCTTGAACTTGCTTCTCATTTAGAAAATGAGCACAAGAACTTAACCATTGAACAAAGATTTCACCACACAATCATTGGACAGAAAGGCGAATGGATACGTGACATCCGTAAGAAATTTCCAGAAGTTGTGATTACTTTCCTTGACCCAGCACAAAAAAGTGACATTGTCCAGCTTACAGGCCCCAAAAATGAATTAGAAAAATTCACACAATATTTGAAGAATGTGGTGATGGACATTGTAGAAAGTAGCTATTCCATAACAATTCCCATCTTCAAAAGTCTTCACAAAAATATCATTGGAAAAGGAGGTGCAAACATAAAAAAATCTGTGCAGCAAGCAGCACCAAAATTACTCTTCCATCAACAAATAGCGACTCAGAAAATATTGTCATCAAGGGAAGGCCAGAAAACTGCAAATTGGCTTGTGATTTGATTCTTTCAATTCAGAAACATATAGGCAATATTTCAGAAGTAGAAATTTCTATTCCTTCCAACCTACACAAATCCCTTATGGACCCTAAAAACTGTTTGGTTGATGCAATCATGGAAGAATGTGGAAGCGTCCATATTCTCTTTCCAAACAACTCAGGACTTCAAAGAGTCATTGTTAGGGGACCTGACCAAAGTGTTGAGAAGGCCAAGAAAAAGCTCCTACAACTAGCAGAAGAGCAAAAGAGTTATTCTGTGGTCCTCCGTGTTAAACCACAGTATCATAAATTTCTCATGAGTAAAAAGGGAGGCAATGTTCCCAAAGTCTGTGAAGAGACTGGAGCACATTTCATTTTCCCTATCCCTGAAGATAAGGATCAAGAATTGATAACTATCACAGGGACAGAGAAGGCCATCAGAGATGTACGAAGTAAACTACATACTCTGATTACAAATCTAGATAATGCAGTGGAGGACAAGATAGTGATAAATCCTAAGTATCACCAGCATTTTTTTGTGCAAAGGGATCAGGTGTTACAGGACACGCCTGAGGAGTATGGTGGTGTCATTATTAACTTTTCACATTCAGGAAAACAGAGTAACAAAGTCACAATCAAAGGAGCAAGACCTTGTGTTGAAGCAGCCAAGAAATATATTCATGAGATTATTGAGGACTTGGACAATGAAGTCACAACAGAATGTGTTATCCCCCAGAAGTTCCATAATTTTTTAATGGGACCAATGTGTTGTCGAGTCAGACAAATCACTAAAGATTATAATGTCCAAATCAAATTCTCAGATAGAGAAGAAATTTCACTTACTAATAAAGAGCCAGCTATTCCAGAAAATAAGGAAGAAGGGGGAAAGAGCACTGCAAGAGATGCTTCCATTTCTCCAACAAAATGTGACACCGTATTTATCTCAGGCCAAAAAGAAAAGTGTGAGGCTGCCTTTGAAGCCCTTAAGACTCTAATTCCTGTCACTGCTGAAGTAAATGTTCCCTTTGATCTACACCGTTACCTCACTGGTCAAAAAAAAAGTAGGATACACAAGATAATGGATGAGTGTGAAGTTAAAATACAGATAGCAGCACCAGGATTAGAATCTGATATCATTTCCATCACTGGCCTTACTGGAGATGTAGAACGAGCCAGGGCTAAACTACAAGAACAAATCAAGACTCTACAAACCGAAATAGATCAACCATTCAAAAATTTCAGACTCAACTTAACAGTAGACCCCAAATATCACCCCAGGATCATTGGTCGAAAGGGCTCTGTTATCACTCAGATTTGCTTAGAACATAAAGTCAATATCCATTTTCCAAGAAAAGGGAGCAATGAGATACAGGACCAAATCACAATCATTGGATATAAAGCTAACACCCTAGCTGCCCGGGATACAATAATGAAAATGGTGCATAATTTCGAAAAATCAGTAACTATGCAAATTCCACTAAACAACCGTGTTTATGGACACATTATTGGATTCCATGGGAAAGCCATTCATAAAATCATGAATCAATTCCAAGTCGACATCTTTTTCCCTCTTAGAGGAGTCCAAGATGCAAACATTATCACGGTGACTGGACTCCCTAATAAGGTCACAAAAGCAATTGATCATATCCTTAGTCTAGAGGAGCATTTTCTGGCTATTGTTCCAAAGCATGAGTTACGAAGGGAGCATATGAAGAAGGTCATTTTGTGTAATTTATTACATAATCCATCCAAGAGTTTTGCAGGAAAATATGTTCCCTGTACTGCCAACAACATTCAGAAGATTCCGAACATGAGCAGCTCTCAAGAATTTCCCAGGTTGGAGAATCAAGTGGACTCTGAGACTCACCCTTGGAGATGCAGTGACCCCAAGCCAGAAATTGTCCCAGCAAACTTGCATAACATGTCATAAAAATTATCTCTAAACTGACTCAGCTTCTGGATCGCATGTACATTTCTTACACTTTAGCTCCAATACATCCCTCCTTAAATCCTCCAAAATATACTACAGTGAAAGTAAAGTGCTCAGTACTATGTGTGAAGTAATTACCAATGTAATGTCTAATTTCAACTCAAGACTTGCCTTTGAAACGTCAGTTATGGGATGAACTTTCCATTGCTTTAAATGTAATTCATTAAAATATTAAACTAATACCACATACTTCCTGAATTTCATGATTGGCTTACCATGTCATTTTTCACTTAACTTTCATTAAGAGAACTCAACAATATGGCAAGGAGATTACATCGGTCATCACTCCAAGGCATAAATTTTGACTTCACAAAAACTAAAACTGATGGTGCTATTTTTACCCGTTACCCGCATGTTTTCTTACTTGAATTACACATGATCTTCTCTTTTGTTGAGTGCAAGCAGCTTATTTGCCAACACCTGAAATTCTCATCTAGTTTGGTTTATATAATAATAGAGAGAAAAATAAACTTTGGACACCACCACCTGTGGTGCTGGACTGATTATCATAGTGGTGATGTTAGAAGGGATAAGAAAGACCAAGGGATGTAAAAAAAAAAAGTTACTTAGAATTGCCTTGGTTTTTCAGATGGTGTTTCTAATCGTCATTTGGAGAATTGAGTCGTCCACGATTATTTTTCATTCTCCAGTCATATTGTTTTACCATTTTCGGTTAGTTTCTGCTGTACAACAATGTGGATCACCTATATGTATACATATATACCCTTCCTTTTGAACGTCCCTCTCAATCCCCATCCCATGCCCTCTAGGTCATCACTGAGCTCCCCGTACTATACAACAGCTTGTCACTAGTTATTTTAACCATGGTAGTGTATATATGCCAATTCATCCCATGCTCACCTTTCCCTGCTGTGTCCACAAGTCCATTCTTTATGTCCCCTAGATAACACATTTCAAAATGCCTCCTTTGGGAAACTATGTGAGACCTAAGAAAAGACTATATTTTTCTTCTTTCCAGTAATCTATTAGTCTGGTAAGCCTTAAGGTCATGGTAACAAGTGTTATTTTGGTGAATGTTGTGGGTCACCAATAAGATCCTCCCTGTAGGACTGAAGCACTTATAATTCATTCAGAGGCTGTTGTGAGCAGCTAATGTCTAGTGTCCACATCTACCTACCACCAGCATTTTCCTCATCTGAAGTGAGCCAGCTTTCCCAAGGCTTGTTCCCTTCTTAGGGGTTGTATCAATTCAATGAGTAGTCAACCCAGCCTCATTTCCACATTTTAGGACAACTCTGCATGACCATCTTAAGTCTAGAGCTCACAGTAAGCTCAGTTGACTCCTTTGTTGGGGCTGCATCTACACTAAATCCCTTCTGCCCAATTCTTCTTTTTTCATTCCCCAATAGGTGTTCATCCTAAGATGATTTTCCAGTAGACTTTCTGTACCCAAATATTCTCTGGGTCTGATGAAGCTATAATTAGATGAACTGATCTGAAAAGCACCTTTACATGGGATAGAAGAATTTGTTAAGGGAGGGGATGGAGACAGATGTTAATATCTGTGATAATGACCAAATTTTAAAGAGTGGCTCATTTTCTTTTAAATAATCTAAGTTTCAATATATCTGCATATTGTCTTTCCAGAGTACCACAAATGCCTAGTGTCACCCAACAATTAATCTCTTAATTTAGTCTTGTTTTGCTTTTGACATAGCAATTACAATTAAAGGTTTTACATGACAATGTGCAAATTCTGATACCATCACTTACTTCATCATGCCAAGGTGCTCTTCTTATAAACGTGGGTCTGGATAGCAGGTTGCAGAGAAAGGGTGCTTGGGTCAAGGTAATGTACATACACATCTAGGTTAGGATAAGTGCTCAGTTGCTTGGTCGTGTCTGATTCTTTGTGACCTTATGGACTGTACCCCACCAGGCTATTCTGTCAGTGGAGTTTTCAAGGCCAGAATACTGGAGTAGCTTGCTATCTCCCACTCCAAGTTTAGGATATATGTATACGCAATTTAACTAAGCATTACTAAATTTTCTTTCTTTTTACAAGAAGTATATGAGTTCCTTGTGGTGCATATCTTCATCAACAACTGGTGTTGCTAGTCTTGTCTAACAGAAATTATATTAGCATAATATTGATTTAATGCCACTAAGTCAATGTTTATAGTCACAGACATATGCACTAACTTTTTGTCATAACCCATTAAACTTAACAATTATTCTTCAGGTGAATCTGAGGTATGCTTATTCATCCTTGGAAAACATTACTAGCAGTATACCAGATATTTCTGTTTTACCCTCATGAGCCCCATCCCCAATATCACTATTGCTCACTAGAACCACTGTATGTCAACTTAGATTTTGCCACTATGGCACAATGAAATGAGTTCAATTGATGCACAAGTTACATTTTCTCCAAGGCTAAATAGTTTCCTATTTTATACTTTATTTTAAAATATTTTATTCAACAAAACCATTTCCAATGAGATTAGATGAAATATTAAAATAGTTCAATAATAGATTGCATAAAAACAATAGTGATACTGATAAGAACAAAACAAACCTTATAGAAATGACAAAGTAAACTTCTCATAAAATTTCCAAAAAGAAATAAAACTCCAAAAATTAAATACACTTCAAAATTAAATTTGGATGTTTTCCCTGTTTTTTTCTATGCTCTGAAATACTTTAAGTAGAATTGAATCATTTACTCTCTATAGGTTCATAGAATGAACTCTGAAACTGTGTAGGCCTCATACAATTTTCTATAATGGTCATTCCATCTATTGAGGTTTTCTTTATTCTGCTTGGAACAAATTTGACATTTCATGTTTCTGGAAATTATCAAATTTACTTGTAGTTTTATATTTTCCTACTTTAAAAAAAGATATCATGAACTTGATGGCCTGAAATAATAGGAATTTATTCTGTCACAATTTTAGACACTAGAAGTCTGGATTCAGTATATTGGTAGCCCTAAATTCCATAAAAATTCTCCAGGAGATAATTTGTTCCCAGTATTTTCTAGATTTTGGTAGTTGCTGACAATCCTTAGCGTTCTTTGGTTTTTAGGCATACCATTCCAAGCTCTGCCTCCATCTTCACATCCCTTTTCCATTATATGTATCTATTCTCATCCTTTTTTTTTCTTATAAGAACACTGGTCATTGGATTTAACCACACTCAAGTAATTGAGAATAATCTTGAGAAGCTCTGTTATATCTGAAAAGATCGTTTTTCCAAAAAAGTTTGTATTCACAAATTTCATGGGTGAATTGAGAGCATGCTTTATTTGGGGGAGGAAGGTAGTTACCATTCAACCCACTTCAGCTTGGATGAATGAAAAATCATATGGAAAACAATAAAAACCATTTTTATTAATTCCAAACAATTGTAGAAACTTTAAGTGGATCATAAAATCAAATGTGAAAGTTCTAGAAGAAAGCATGAATGAAATCTTATATCATTTCCCAAGAGTAGTAGTTAATAATGCCAAATTCTATAACAGATGCTCAGTAGTATTTGAGTGATAGATAGTAGAGAGAGAAAAATACTGGTTGTAATCTCTCCATGAGTGAGTGTGAGGATAGTTTTAACATTATAAAATCACCTTATATTGAAGAAATTATTTACCTTAGGAAATTGTGTAGTCCCCAGATATTGCCATTTAAGACATTTTTTACTTCAGGTGCAGTTCATATAGTTGCAGTGGTGGTGCGTGCATGCTAAGTCACTTCAGTTGTGTCCAATTCTTTGCAACTATATGGACTGTAGTCTGCCAGGTTCCTCTACCCACAGGATTTTCCAGGCAAGAATCCTGGAAATTATGTCTCTTACATTCCCTGCATTGGCAAGCAGGTTCTTTACCACTAGCACAGTGGTGGTAGCCCAAGTCTAATTTGAGAAACTTTTCTTAATCAAATTTTCCTGTTGCCTTTGAGCCCAACAACTCTGTCACTGTAGTACTCTAGAACTGTAGTCTCAGCTTAGTGACATAGCCTTAGCTATTTCCTCTGAGCAGATATCTTCAGTTTTATGATTTATTTCATTGCCACATTCTAAGGAAAAGCATAGCTCAGTGAAAATACTAGAAAGAATTCACCCTATCTGAAAATTTTTTTTTTTCATCTGGAGAATCACAATTAACAGTTCCTTGAACTGCAGGTGATATTTCCATGGTTTGAGCTGCAAAGAACTTTATTAAAATTAATAATGTTGCCTTTTTTATGTTTGAACACTTTTCATATGTTTAATAATGGGCCAGGCAAGATCAGCAAGTGTAGGAGACAGGAAGAATAAAAGAAAAGCAGGCCCCAGCAAGGGCCACATAAGAAATTTATAATTATTAATAAACTGGATGCTATAAGGCATGAGAATCTTGGAATAAGTCCAGAGGGAACAGTTCATAATCTTGAAAATAAGATATGGTCCTGGGGTCGGAAAACCGACCCCAGACTGTTTCTCAACTGGTGTCTCAGAGTCATATGTTTTATGTATCTGGTGGAAAATCTATCGATAAGAATATTAGTCTTAGTTACTGATTTGTTATTGATTACTGTTTCTTAATCACTCAATAGTTAATAATCATTTTGTTCTTTGGCCCTGATGCCCACATGAGTTATAGCTTAACTCCCCGCATATTTTTTCATTCACGACTGAAAGTATAATAAAGCTGGCTTGGATTCAGTTTTGGCACCTATACCTTGGAGTGGTGTTGGTCCCCTGATCCTCGCTTTTCTCTGAATTCTTGTGTCTCTTTTCTCATTCTCTCACCGTATCGCACTTTTGGAAACCCTGTTTGTCAAGCTGGTCTCGACAAGCAAGACCACCTTGAGACATATCTTTGAATCTCATATTTTAAATAGTTGATTATTTTACACCCAAGAGATAGTGGACAAGGCAAATGAACTCAAAACTTTTCTCTTTAGTTCCTTTCTTGATACTTGAGATAACTTACCGAATAAGGTTATCAAATCAGCCTAACTTGAATAAGCAAGCTCATGTAACATGAAGCTTCACTAATAATTTCAAGGATACAAGCAAAACCAAACCTATAAAAAGAGGGGGGGGGAAAGTCTGGAGCATTGAGATTAAATTCCTGAGATACATTCTTCCCACAACAGACATGAGTTCTTTGGTCTGAGTTGAAAGGTAAGTAAGATTATCAGTGACCTCACACAGCCCAGAGCATTTTAGATTATGAAGCATCTGCATTTTATACTCAGGGAGTTAGATAGATATATACTATTTAACAAGGCTTAATTCATCAGAAATTCATATATTCTGGGATTATTTACCATGAACTGTTTTTTTTAAGCCAAAGACATCCTACTAATAACATTTCATTGATAAGGACACTGCTCTCTACTGGTATCACTAATCTATTGACCAACATGTTTAAAAGTGAGTTCTAATGACTTGTTTCCTATCTCCCCTTTCTTTGATACAGGAGAGAAATGGATCATGGTTGATTTTTTAGATCCTCTTCTAAACTTAAATTAAGAATGGTTCAGGAGTATATCTAAAAATGTCTACGTAGAAGTGAGTACCCACAGTTTAGTGCTAGAATATCACTAGTGCTCAGTACTAGAGAGAAATTGACTATTTTGCACTTACAGATAAAATATTGTTCTGTTCACTAATGAGCAGAAAAAGGTGATCACCTTACAGCTTTTACTCATTTTCTTCTATAAGGTTGTGTCTCCTAGTGATCACTCGTAAGAACAGCAACAACAACAACAGCAGCAATGACAACAAACTCCAGAAGCAATAGAATTTGATTTCCATAGTTGTGACTATATTACTTAGAAATCCAGTTTCTAAAAAATGATAAGACAAGAAATAGGAAAGTGTGGCCGATACACAGAAAATAAAGTCATCAATATTAGCTGACTCTGAAGAAAAGCTCAGATGTTGAACCTACTAGCAAAGATCGGGAGAAAAGGGAACACTTGTGCACAATCGGTGAGAATGTAAATTGGTGCAACAACTATGGAAAATAGGATATTCCTCAGCAAGCTAAAATTCAAACTATCATATCATTCAGTGATTCCACTTATGTATTTTTATCCCAAGAAAACAAAAACACAAACATGAAATGATATACATACCCCCAAGTTTGTTGAAGCATAATTTACAATAGCCAAGATAAGGAAACAACCTGAGTGTGCATCAATGTTTAAATGGATATAGAAAATTTGAGGTCAGTATATTATTCAGCCATAACAAATAATGACATTTATAGGAACTTGACTGCTTCAGTTCACAGATGGAGAGAATAAGAAATGATGGTGGGCTGTTCCTCCTGGTAAGATATCATATACTTCTGTTGAGAAATGAGGGGAAAGGAAGCGCTATCTTAGCCTCAGCAACTTGGAGTTCATCTTCCACCAAGCTGATGGAAGGAGAGGGAGAGGTTTATGGCTCAAGTGCCATAGAATCTTCCTTATCTTACTGACATTTACGTGATTTTCTTGAATAAATGTTTTTAATTTATTTTCTGTATGTGTTTATAATAATTTCCAGATACCTTGTTTATACTTTTTGTTTGGTTTGTTTGCTTTTAATTTATTTTTACTAAAATCAGTGGTTATGCTTATTGAATTGGAGCATGGGTCTGCCAAACTCCTTATGATGCCATTATGGACATAAAATATCTCTATCTGCTTATTTTTTTATCATATTTTCCAAAGGTATTGGTTTGTGCCATATTGGGGAAAAGAAACAAGCATCCTTAGATAATCTGAAAAGCACTAAAGACCCTGCTTTGTGACTAATTCATGAACAGCTCTTTTCACTTGGCAAGATCCTTCAAAACCAAGGGACTGTTTATTTACACACAGCAACACACACACACACACACACACACACACATTCTACACCATATACTCAACACCTCAGAATTCATCTGTGCACTTCATCGGATTGACGTTTCCAAAGATGGATTACATGGTTTGTATTCATCATTCTTGACTAGAGAGGTGTGCTGTGTTGTGCTTAATCACTCAGTCATGTCTGACTTTTTGCAATCCCATGGACTGTAGCCCACCAGGCTCCTCTGTCCATGGGGATTCTCCAGGCAAGAATACTCGAGAGGGTTGCCATGCCCTCCTCCAGAGGATCTTCCCAACTCAGGGATTGAAACCAGGTCTCTGGCATTGCAGACTGATTCTTAACGTTTGATCCACCAAAACGTGGATGCAGCTTGAAATTGGAGGTTGGGACATGCACAAAAATATCCTTGAGACTATGGGTTTAAATCATCTGTCTTCCAAAAGATATGCTTAATCACAAAATTCTAAAGATTTTGAAAATGGTAAAGTCGAGCCTGATCTTTTCAGCATTGAGGTTTATTTGTAGAAAACAAGAAAGGATACGTCAGTAAGTGAAAATATGTAGGCAGTTTGTGGACAAATGATATCCACCTTAAATAATTTGTTGATGTGTTCAGGTGCTTCAATATTGGGGAGCTTGGAATAGATTAATAGGCAAACAAGTTAAGACCCTCCAAGCATGGAATGTAAAAGCACTCTTACCAATAAAGAAGGAAAAGTGAATGTTTTTTCTGGGTGTTCCTGAGCCATTGGCAAAATAGACGGAGGGCTTTAAATCTGCTGCTATCATATCTCCCCCAAAAAACATGGTCTTTGTTGAAAAATAAAACTGATTCTGAATTTGTACTTTCCACAGTTATTTAACATAAACTTCTGAACTGCATTTTTTTTTCTTTGGTCCGAGACATTTTTGGTAACTTCTCTGAATAGTTTAGTAGAAGAAATGTGAATTATCATATCTTATTCTGTACTTAATCTCTTCTGATGTGTTATTGCAATGTACTGACATGAAAAAAATTGGTCTCATAGAGAAATATAGTATAAACAGAGAAGATTATTTTGATAGTGTAATTGTGGATAATCTTCCTAGATATAGTAGCACAACTCAATAACTGACAGCTTCTTAAAAGTTAGTTAAGAGTTTCTTGATAATTAGTTGCAATGTGAAACTATCAACAAACCCTTCTTTGTTAAGTTAAAATATATCAGACCTTCTTACACATTGTGGCTGTACGCCACTGGGACAGGCACAAAGATATACCCCACAACTAAGGTCAGAGAAGCTCCAACAAGATAGTAGGTGAAGTCAAGTAGGCCTTAGTAAACATCACCACAAACAAAAATAGTGGAGATGATGTAATTCTAGTTGAGCTGCTGAAAATAATAAAGGGGGATGTTGTGAAAGTGTTGCACTCAATATGCCTGCAAATTTGGAAAACTCAGCAGTGGGCACAGGACTGGAAAAAGTCAGTTTTCATTCAAATCCCAAAGAAAGGAAATGCCAAGCAATGCTCAAATTACCACACAATTGCACTCATCTCACACGCTAGTAAAGTAATGCTCAAAAATCTCCAATCCAGGCTTCAAAAATACATGAACCATGAAATTTCAGATGTTCAAGCTGGAATTGGAAAAGGCTGAGGAACCAGAGATCAAGTTGCCAACATCCAAGGGATCATTGAAAAAGCTACAGAGTTCCAGAAAAACATATATTTCTGCTTTATTTACTATGCCAAAGCCTTTGATTGTGTGGATCACAATAAACTGTGGAAAATTCTGAAAGAGATGGGAATACCAGACCACTTGACCTGCCTCTTGAGAAACCTGTATGCAGGTCAGGAATCAACAGTAAGAACTGGACATGGAACAACAGACTGGTTCCAAATTGGGAAAGGAGTACGTCAAGGCTGTATATGCAGACTACATCATGAGAAATGCTGGGCTAGATGAAGCACAAACTAGAATCAAGATTGCCAGGAGAAATGACACCACCCTTATGACAGAAAGAGAAGAACTAAGGAGCCTCATGATGAAAGTGAAAGAGGAGAGTGAAAAAGTTGGCTTAAAACACAACATTCAGAAACCTAAGATCATGGAATCTGGTCCTATCACTTCATGGGAAATAGATGGAAAAACAGTGGAAACAGTAACAGACTTTCATTTTGGGTGGCTCCAAAATCATTGAAGATGGTGACTGCAGCCATAAAATTAAAAGACAATTGCTCCTTGGAAGAAAAGTCCTGACCAACCTAGACAGCTTATTAAAAACCATAGAAATTACTTTGTCAACAAAGGTCTGTCTAATCAAGGCTATGGTTTTTTCCAGTGGTCATGTATGGATTTGAGAGTTGGACTATAAAGAAAGCTGACCACCAAAAAACTGATGCTTTTGAACTGTGGTGTTGGAGCAGACTCTTGAGAGTCCCTTGGACTGCAAGGAGATCCAACCAGTCCATCCTAAAGGAGATCAGTCCTGGGAGTTCATTAGAAGGACTGATGTTGAAGCTGAAACTCCGATACTTTGGCCACCTGATGCGAAGAGCTGACTCTTTGGAAAAAGACGTGTTGCTGGAAAAGATTGAGGGCAGGAGGAGAAGGGGACGACAGAGAATGAGATGGTTGGATGGCATCACCGACTCAATGGACATGGGTTTGGGTGGACTTGGGTGTTGGTGATGGACAGGGAAGACTGGCGTGCTGCAATCCAAGGGGTCACAAAGAGTCGGAAACGACTGAGTGACAGAACTGAACTGAACTTACACTTTTTTTTTTATGACAGATTTTCGTTTTGATTTTCTTTCATTTTTTAAATTAATTAATTAATTTTTAACTTTAATATTATTTTTTTAATTGGAAGCTAATTACTTGCTTTTGAACTGTGGTGCTGGAGAAGAATCTTGAGAGTCCCTTGGACTGCAAGGAGATCCACTGAGTCCATTCTAAAGGAGATCAGTCCTGGGTGTTCATTGGAAGGACTGATGCTAAAGCTGAAACTTCGATACTTTGACCACCTCATGCGACGAGCTGACTCACTGGAAAAGACTCTGATGCTGGGAAGGATTGGGTGCAGGAGGAGAAGGGGACGACAGAGAATGAGATGGCTGGATGGCATCACCGACTCGATGGAGTTGAGTGAACTCCGGGAGTTGGTGATGGACAGGGAGACCTGGCGTGCGGTGATTCATGGGGTGGCAAAGAGTCGGACACGAATGAGGGACTGTACTGAACTGAACTGAATTACTTTACAATATTATATTGGTTGGTTTTGCCATACATTGACATGAATCTGACTCGGGTGTACATGCGTTCCCCATCTTGAAACCCCCTCCCACCTCCCCCCCATCCCATCCCTCTGACTCATCCCAGTGCACCAGCCCCGAGCATCCTATATCATGCGTCGAGCCTAGACTGGTGATTCGTTTCACATATGATAATATACATGTTTCAATGCCATTCTCCCAAATCATCCCACCCTCACCCTCTTCCACAGAGTCCCAAAGACTCTTTCATACACCTGTGTCTCTTTTGCTGTCTCGCATACAGGATTAAGGTTACCATCTTTCTAAATTCCATATATATGCATTAGTATACTTTATTGGTATATTTCTTTCTGGCTTACTTCACTCTGTATAATAGGCTCCAGTTTCATCCACCTCATTAGAACTGATTCAAATGTATTCTTTTTAATAGCTAAATAATACTCCATTGTGTATATATTCCAAAGCTTTCTTATCCATTCGTCTGCCGATGGACATCTAGGTTGCTTCCATGTCCTTGCTATTATAAACAGTGCTGCAATGAGCATTGGAGTACATGTGTCTTCCAATTCTGGTTTCCTCGGTGTGTATGCCCAGGAGTGTGATTGCTGGGTCGTATGACAGTTCTATTTCCAGTTTTTTGAGGAATCTCCACACTGTTCTCCATAGAG
Organism: Moschus berezovskii; assembly: GCF_049115385.1. Lineage (NCBI taxonomy): Eukaryota > Metazoa > Chordata > Mammalia > Artiodactyla > Moschidae > Moschus > Moschus berezovskii. The sequence continues at coordinate 82,678,075 of NC_142488.1, read as the reverse complement.
GCTGTACTAGTTTGCATTCCCACCAACAGTGTAAGAGGGTTCCCTTTCCTCCACACCCTCTCCTGCATTTATTGCATTTAGACTTTTAGGTAGCAGCCATTCTGACTGGTGTGAAATGGTATCTCATTGTGGTTTTGATTTTCATTTCTCTGATTATGAGGGATGTTGAGCATTTTTTCATGTGTTTGTTAGCCATCTTTATGTCTTCTTTGGAGAACTGTCTGTATACTTCTTTGGCCCATTTTTTGATTGGGTCACTTATTTTTCTAGAATTGAGCTGTAGGAGCTGCTTGTATATTTTGGAGATTAATCCTTTATCAGTTGCTTCATTTGCTATGATTTTCTCCCATTCTGAAGTCTGTCTTTTCATCTGGCTTATAGTTTCCTTTGCTGTGCAGAAGCTTTTAATTTTAATTAGGTCCCATTTGTTTATTTTTGTTTTTATTATCAATATTCTGGGAGGTGGATCGTGGAGGATTCTGCTTTGATTTATGTCAGACAGTGTTTTGCCTATGTTCTCCTCTAGGAATTTTATAGTTTCTGGTCTTACATTTAGATCTTTAATCCATTTTGAGTTTATTTTTATGTATCGTGTTAGGAAGTGATCTACTTTCATTCTTTTACAAGTGTTCTGGAGAATCCCATGGACGGAGAAGCCTGGTAGGCTACAGTCCACGGGGTCGCAAAGAGTCAGACATGACTGAGCGACGGAACAGACGGACGGACCAGTTTTCACAGAACCACTTGTTAAAAAGACTGTCTTTTCTCCATTTTATATTCTTGCCTCCTTTGTCAAAGATAAGGTGTCCATTATTGCGTGGATTTATGTCTGGGCTTTCTATTTTGTTCCATTGATCTATATTTCTGTCTTTATGCCAGTACCATACCGTCTTGATGCCTGTGGCTTTCTAGTTGAACCTGAAGTTCGGCAGGTTGATTCCCCCAGTACCATTCTTCTTCCTCAAGATTGCTTTGGCTATTCGAGGTTTTTTATATTTCCATACAAATTGTGAGATTATTTGTTCTACCTCTGTGAAAAATATCATTGGTAGCTTGATAAGGATTGCATTGAACCTATAAATTACTTTGGGCATTATACTCATTTTCACAATATTTATTCTTCCAATCCATGAACACAGTATATTTCTCCATCTATCAATGTCCTCTTTGATTACTTTCAGCAATGTTTTACAGTTTTCGATGTACAGGTCTTTTGTTTGCTTAGGTAGATATATTCCTAAGTATTTAATTCTTTTGATTGCAACAGTGAATGGTTTAGTTTCCTTAATTTCCCTTTCTATTTTGTCATTATTAGTGTATAGGAATGCAAGGGATTTCTGTGTGTTGATTTTATATTCTGCAACTTTACTGTATTCATTGATTAGCTCTAGTAGTTTTCGGTAAAGTCTTTAGGGTTTTCTGTGTAGAGGATCATGTCATCAGCGAACAGTGAAAGTTTTACTTCTTCTTTTCCAATTTGGATTCCTTTTAGGTTTTTTTCTGCTCTGATTGCTGTGGCCAAAACTTCCAGAACTATGTTGAATAGTAGTGGTGAGAGTGGGCACCCTTGTCTTGTTCCTGACTTTAGGGGAAATGCTTTCAATTTTGCACCATTGAGGATAATGTTTGCTGTGGGTTTGTCATGTATAGCTTTTAATATGTTGAGGTATGTACTTCTGTTTCCATTTCTGGACGGTTATTTATCATAAATGCATGTTGAATTTTGTCGAAGGCTTTCTTTTCATCTATTGAGATAATCATATGATTTTTATTTTTCAGTTTGTTAATGTGGTGTATTACATTGATTGATTTGCGGATGTTGAAGTATACTTGCATTCCTGGGATAAAGCCCACTTGGTCATGATGTATGATCTTCTTAATGTGTTGCTGGATTCTGATTGCTAGAATTTTGTTAAGGATTTTTGCATCTATGTTCATCAGTGATATTGGCCTGTAGTTTTCCTTTCTTGTGGGATCTTTACCAGGTTTTGGGATTAGGGTGATGGTGGCCTCATAGAATGAGTTTGGAAGTTTCCGTTCCTCAGCAATTTTCTGGAAGAGTTTGAGTAGAATAGGTGTTAACTCCTCTAAATTTTTGTTAGAATTCAGTTGTGAAGCCGTCTGGACCTGGGCTTTCGTTTTCTGGAAGATTTCTGATTACAGCCTCTAGTTCCATGCTTGTGATGGGTCTGTTAAGATTTTCTATTTCTTCTGGTTAAGTTTTGGCAAGTCATATTTTTCTAGGAATTTGTCCATTTCTTCCAAGTTATCCATTTTATTGTCATATAATTGCTGATACTATTCTCTAATAATGCTTTGTGTTTCTGTGTTGTCAGTTGTGATCTCTCCATTTTCATTTCTTATTTTATTGAGTTGGTTCTTCTCCCTTTGTTTCTTGATGAGTCTGGCTAGTCGTTTGTCAATTTTATTTACTCTCTCAAAGAACCAGCTTTTGGCTTTGCTGATTTTTGATATGTTATCTTTTGCTTCTTCTGCATTTATTTCTGCCCTAATTTTTAAGATTTCTTTCCTTCTACTTACCCTGGGATTCTTCATTTCCTCCTTTTCTAGTTTCTTTAGATGTGGAGTTAGGTTATTTAATTGTCTTTTTTCTTGATTCTTGAGGTGTGCCTGTATTGCTATGAACCTTCCCCTTAGCACTGCTTTTACAGTGTTCCAGAGGTTTTGGGTTGTGTTTTCGTTTTCATTCATTTCTATGCATATTTTGATTTCTCTTTTGATTGTTTCTATGATTTGTTCGTTATTCAGCAGCGTGTTGTTCAGCCTCCATATGTTGGCATTTTTAATAGTTTTTCTCATGTAGTTGTGATCTAATCTTACTGCTGTTGTCAGAAAAGATGCTTGGAATGATTTCTTTCTTTCTTTCTTTTTTTTCAATTTACCAAGGCTAGATTTATGGCCCAGGATGTGATCTATCCTGGAAAAGGTTCCATGTGCGCTTGAAAAAAAGGTGAAATTCATTGTTTTGGGGTGAAATGTCCTATAGAGTTCTATTAGGTCTAGCTGGTCTATTGTATCATTTAAAGTTTGTGTTTCCTTGTTAATTTTCTGTTGATCTATCCATAGGTGTGAGTGGGGTATTAAAGTCTCCCACTATTATTGTGTTGTTAATTTCCCCTTTCAGACTTGTTAGTAATTGTCTTACATATTGTGGTGCTCCTATGTCGGGTGCATAAATATTTAGAATTTTTATATCTTCTTCTTGGATTGAGCCTTTGATCATTATGTAGTTTCCTTCTTTGTCTCTTTTCACAGCCTTTATTTTAAAGTCTATTTTATCTGATATGAGTATTGCTGCTCCTGCTTTCTTTTGGTCTCTATTTGTGTGGAATATCTTTTTCCAGCCCTTCACTTTCAGCCTGTATGTGTCCCTCGTTTGAGTTGGGTCTCTTGTAGACAACGTATATGGGGGTCTTGCTTTTGTATCCATTCAACCAGCCTTTGTCTTTTGGTTGGGGCAATCAACCCATTTACGTTTAAGGTGTTTATTGATAAGTATGATCCCATTGCCATTTTCTTTATTGCTTTGGGTTCGAATTTATACACCCTTTGTGTGTTTCCTGTCTAGAGAAGGTCCTTTAGTATTTGTTGAAGAGCTGACTTGGTGATGCTGAATTCTCTCAGCTTTTGCTTGTCTGTAAAGCTTTTTATTTCTCCTTCATATTTGAATGAGATCCTTGCTGGGTATAGTATCTGGACTGTAGGTTATTTTCTTTCGTCACTTTAAGTATGTCCTGCCATTCCCTCCTGGCCTGTAGAGTTTCTGCTGAAAGATCAGCTGTTATCCTTATGGGAATCCCCTTGTGTATTTATTTGTTGCTTTTCCCTTGCTGCTTTTAATATTTGTTCTTTGTGTTTGATCTTTGTTAATTTGATTAATATGTGTCTTGGAGTATTTTGCCTTGGGTTTATCCTGTTAGGGACTCTCTGAGTTTCTTGGACTTGGGTGATTATTTCCTTCCTCATTTTAGGGAAATTTTCAACTATTATCTCCTCAAGTATTCTCTCATGGCCTTTCCTTTTGTCTTCTTCTTCTGGGACTCCTATGATTCGAAAGTTGGAGCATTTAACATTGTCCCAGAGGTCTCTAATATTGTCCTCATTTCTTTTAATTTGTTTTTCTTTTCCCCTCTCTGTTTCATTTATTTCTACAATTCTATATTCTAGCTCACTCTTCCTGTCTTCCGCCTCCGTTATTCTACTGTTTGTTCCCTCCAGAGTGTTTCTGATCTCATCTATTGCAGTATTCATTGTATATTTACTCTTTTTTATATCCTCTAAATCCTTATTAAAACTTTCTCGCATCTTCTCAATCCTTTTCTCCAAGTTATTTATCTGTAACTCTATTTTGCTTTCCAGATTTTGAATCATTTTCTCTATTAAAATTTGAAATTCTTTATCAAGTAGATTCCCTATATCTTCCTCTTTTGTTTGTGTTGGTGGGCGTTTATCCTGCTCCTTTACTTGCTGTGTATTTATCTGCCTCTTCATCTTACTTATACTGCTGTGCTTGGTGTGGCCTTTCCGTCTTCTGACAGTTTGTGGAGTTTTCTTAATTATGTAGTTTCCTTGCTGTGTCTGGGTTTGGATGGGTGGCTTGTCAAGGTTCCCTGGTTAGGGAAGCTTGTGTTGGTGTTCTGGTGGGTAGATCTGGATTTCTTCTCTCTGTTCAGTCCTGCTGTGGGGAGGGAGGGACGCCGCTAGCAAATATCCCTGGCGTCTGTGGGGAGTGCGCACAGTGTCTCAGCTACACTGGGATTGCCCCCGCTCACGGCGTGTGTGCTTTCCCTGTTTATGCTGCTCAGGCTCTAGGTTGCTCTGTCAGGAACTGTCTGCGGCTGACGCTGGCTTGTATGCACTTCCCAAGTTTGAGTGGCTCAGGTTCAGGTACTCGGGTACTCCACAAAGGGGCAGAGTTGGCTGGGCCTGCGTTTTGTGCCTTCCCTGGTCTGAGCAGCTCAGGTGACCAGGCGTTTGGCTAGCGCGGTTGCTGCGACTTATCGCCTCCACGGTCCTGCCACTCGGTTTTCTGGGTGTACAACCGGTGCACCTTCTCAGGCGGATGTTGACCGGCCCAAACCCAAGAAGTCTTGGTTAGCAATGAAGCCTGCCTGCTGCTTGGTATCGAGGCCTCTCTGGGGCTGCGGTTGCCCCTTCTGGCGTTGGCTGCTTTCCCTGCCTGTCCCGGTGGGGGATGGCGGATGTGCCAACCGCAGCTGGCTTGCTCTGCTCAGTCCTTTGTTCTGTGAGCAGGACTGGTGGAGTCTTAGGTTGGGGCTTTTCGCCTTTTCGCAGGCTTTTCATCTTTTTGCAGGCTTTTTGCCTTTTAACTGCACAGTCTGCTTAGCTGTCTCCTGTTAACACCCTCAGATTGCCCTTGGGGCGTTCAGGCCCGGTCCTCTCTCTAAGCGCTGCCCCCGCGCCTCCCTGCCCAGCCCCCACTTGCTAGTGGGGGGTGCGGGTGGTTGTGCCGCTTCTCCGCTGAGAGTTTCCTCTGGGCACTTAGTCTGTGGGTTTTAATTATTTATTTCTTTTCTCTCCCGGTTATGTGGCCCTCTGAGTTTCCAAGGCTGGCCACAGACTCGCCTGTGAGTGTTTCCAGGTATTTGGAAACTTCTGTCTTTTTTTCTTTTTTTAAGCCTCTCTTCCCAGGATGGAGCTCCGTCCCTCCCTCTTTTGTCTCTCTTTTTATCTTTTATACTCTTTCCTACCTCCTTTCGAAGACAATGGGCTGCTTTTCTGGGTGCCTGATGTCCTCTGCCGGCATTCAGAATTTGTTTTGTGGGATTTACTCAGCGTTCAAATGTTCTTTTGCTGAATTTATGGGGGAGAAAGTGGTTGCCCCATCCTATTCCTCCACAATCTTCTATCCTCTCTGAACTTACACTTTGTAAGAAATTTTTACCAAGAAAGAATTTGTAGCATCATGCATTAGTGATTTGGAAAATAATCCACTAAGTCATGTAGGGCTTATGTTCATTGGCATATTTCAGTGTACATTTATAACATTGTATTTATTGTTATCACCTTTTTAAAAAACAAACTTTAGTAACAGAAAAATGTCAAGCTCACACTAGCTGATATATATTTTCCAAAATTCCAATTTTTTAAGATTTTTTATATTGGTAACAAATGATGCATGTTTATTTTTTTGAATGGTAAGCTCCCTTTACTAATTTTATGAAATTTTATGCTAGATACCAATTTGTCAATAAATGTAGCTTGTCTGTCATTCATTTTTCATGTAAAATTTGTAGCCATGAAAAAATGGCTTATTCTGGTTGCAACTAAAATAATCACACAAGTACTCTTCCTTGAAATAAACATCCTACTTCAGTGTTCAACAGTTACTTTATGCATTATTTCATGTTTCATCTTATAGACTATATCATACATAAACATATATCTTGGACAGCATGCTGCTGATATCTGTAAGTCAAACCATCAGTAATCACAGGCAAGAAACACTGATAAAAAACCTTATTCCTCCTAACCAAAAAGAGTGGTCTAACAGATCATTAGAGCTTTTAAATTATACCTGTCATATTCTAGCTGAACACCAACTAAAAATCTGCTACCCAATAGCTCCTCATATTTTCCAAGAGTCATAGAGGTTAGCAGATTTTACATCTCACCTGATTCCAGTACACCAGAAAAAGGCTTTCTAATTCCCAAATACAGTCATGTTCACCAAAAAGCATTAAGGCTGTTCTCAATGGAAAATTGAAAAAATTTACTACTTGTAAGTGAAAGTTGCTCAGTCATATCTGACTCTTTATGATTTTATGGACTATACAGTCCACGAAATTCTCCAGGCCAGGACATTGGACTGGGTAGCCTTTCTTTTTCCAGGGGATCTTCCCAACCCAGGGATTAAACCCAGGTCTCCTGTACTGCAGGCAGATTCTTTACCAGCTGAGCCACAAGGGAAGCCCTACTACTGGTAAACCTAAACTTGAAGAATAATTAGTAGGAATTCTCTGGTGTTTCAGTAGTTAGGACTCTAGGTTTCTACTACAGGGGCACGGATTTGATCACTGATTAGGGGAACTAAGATTCTGCATACTGCATGGCCAGAAAAATAGTAATAACTAGTAGGTAAAGTTATCTAAAGCAAAAAGTAAATGAAACTTAAGGCTTGGAACATTGCAAAGGAAAAATGAACTCTGAAACATGTAAAAGCAGGAACAATGTATCCTTCTCGTGAGTTCATTAAATCATGTTTGATGATTGATTTAAAATGAGGTGGACGAAACTGGAGCCTATTATACAGAGTGAAATAAGCCAGAAAGAAAAACCCCAATACAGTATAATAATGCATATATATGGAATTTAGAAAGATGATAACGATAACCCTGTATATGAGACAGTAAAAGAGACACAGATGTATAGAACAGTCCTTTGGACTCTGTGGGAGAGTGTGAGGGTGGGATGACTTGGGAGAATGGCATTGAAATATGTATATTATCATATGTGAAACGAATCACCAGTCCAGGTTCGATGCATGATGCAGGATTCTCGGGGCTGGTGCACTGGGATGAACCAGAGGGATGGAATGGGGAGGGAGGTGGGAGGGAGGGTTCAAGATGGGGAACACATGTTCATCTGGGGCAGATTCGTGTCAATGTATGGCAAAACCAATACAATAATGTAAAGTAATTAGCCTCCAATTAAATTAAATAAATTTAAAAAATTGTGACATCATGTAGTGCTTAGTGTATGTAGAGGATATAAGACAATTATATTTTGTATGTGGGAAGAGCAAAGGTAATTAATGAAAGTGAAATTTTTAGATTTGGTTCAAAGTGACAAATGTCAATACTAGCAAACTGTGATGTTATATATTTATGCTGTAATAACCAGAACAGCCACTAAGTAAAATATAATAGCCTAATATACCCAAAAAACAGTAAAAAATAAATCAAGATGGAATCACAAAAACACAGTAGTACACACATTTCACAGGAAGACAAGAAAGGAGAAACAGAGGAAAGAGAGAGTGAAAGCTGAAATAAAAAATAAATAATAAGATGGCATTTATAAGCATTAATGTAGTAATAATTACCTAAAATGTAACAGTCCCAATATACAAATTAAAGACAAAGATTGATAGAATGAATGTTTAAAAAATGATTCTTCAATATGCTGTCTACAAAAAACTCATTTCAAATGCAATGCTATAGATAGGTTGAAAGTAAAAAAGAAATCATGAAAACATATGCGTTACCCAAAACTTGACTAAAATTAATTTTAAAATGGTTATGTTAATAATAGATATAATAGACCTGAGGAAAAAAATAAAAAATACACAGTTATAATTATTGAATTCAATGGTAACGTATAGATTTCCTAGACAGAAATTGAGTAAGAATGTAAAACAACAGAACATAATCAAACAGAACAGAAAAAATATAAGGTAATTATCCTATGTAGAATATCCTACCTAATAAGAATAGAATATTTTTTCAGTTGCCCGTGGAACATTTACCAAGACCGAACTTATCTTGGGACAGAAAACATACCTCAGTATTTTTTTTATTAATTTAGATGATGTCATTCAGCAATGCTTCCTGATCGTATTGGAGTCAATCTAGAAATAAATAATAAAAGGTTAACAAGAAAGTCTATAAACAATTTGAAATTAAACAGTATGAGTCTAAACAATCTATTGGTCAAAAAGTATGTTTCAGAGGGAGATAAAAAAAAAAGAACATAGAACTAAATGAAATGGAAATGCAGTATATCTACTGAAATATCAAGTAACTTTGAATCTTACAGATCATATGATACAAGTGGCACAGCAGGTTGCACGGCAGCCTAGATCTGTTGCAAAGCCTTCTCTTATTTTGGGCTCCACCCAAAACTAATGGCTTCTTAGGAAACACATCTTAATTAAGTATATGGTGTCCCCAAATCCAGAAAGTCCCATATGTCATTATGCCTTTCTTTTGATTTTAAAAAGAGATTGATACAACTATACTTTACCTTAGAAGGGATATTGAAACACGCCCCACACAACTAGACCTCTAGAAATTTTACTGAGACAGAAGGTACTGAATTTTTGTCAGAATAATGTCTTATCTTCTGATATGTAAATGTCTTACCAATAAGTCTAGAGTAGTTGGTATTTCTTCCACTTGAGAGCCAATCAGCTTAATATCACCAATAAAGTAGGTCAATGTGATTTCTTCTACAAGGTAAAGTTAATCAAGATGTCACCAGAACCCGTCTCAGACTTCAGACAATACTATAAAGCTACAGTAATCAAAATAGCATGATTTTGGCACAAAAATATGTAGATCAATGGAACAGAATAGAAATCCCAGGAATAAATCCATATAGCCATGGTCACTTATTATTTGAAAAAGGAAGAAATAATATACAAAGGAGAAAAGACAGTCTGCTGAACAAGAGTGTTGGGAAAGCTGGGCAACCTCATGTAAATCAGTGAAATAGAAACAATCCCCTCATCATAAGCAAGAATAAACTCAAAATTGTTTAAAGACCTAAATATAATACATGACATCATAAAACTCCTAGATGAGAACATTCTCTGAAATAAATCATAGCAAAATTTTCTTAGATCAGTCTCAGGCAAAAGAAACAAAAGAAAAAGTTAAAAAATGGGACCTGATCAAATGTAAAACTTTTGAACAGCAAAGGAAACCTTAAAGAAAACAAACAAACAAACAAAACCATCTATGGACTGGGAGAAAATATTTGCAAACGATGCAGTCAACAATGGACTAATTTACAAAATATGCAAATAACTCATATAACTCAATATCAATAAGCAAACGATCCAATAAAAAAATGGGCTGCTGCTGCTACTGCTAAGTCACTTCAGTCGTGGCCGACTCTGTGCAACCACATAAACGGCAGCCCACCAGGCTCCCCCGTCCCTGGGATTCTCCAGGCAAGAATACTGGAGTGGGTTGCCATTTCCTTGTCCAATGCATGAAAGTGAAAAGTGAAGTCGCTTAGTCATGTCCAACTCTTCACGACCCCATGGACTGCAGCCTACCAGGCTCCTCCATCCATGGGATTTGCCAGGCAAGAGTACTGGAGTGGGGTCAAAAAATGGGCAGAAGGCCTAAATAGACATTGCTCCAAAGAAGGCGTATAGATGGCCAACAGGCACACAGAAAGATGCTCAACATTGCTAATTATTAGAAAAGTTCAAGTCAAAACTGCAAGGAAATGTTATCTCACATTGGTCAGGATGGCTGTCATAAAAAATCTACAAATTAAAAGTGATGGAAAGGGTGTGGAGGAAAGGGGACACTCCTAAACTTTTGAAGAAAATGTAAATTTGCAAACCCACTATGGAAAGCAATATGAAGTTCCTTAAAAATTAAAATTAGGCTATAGCATGATTCAGCAACCTGATTGCATGCATCTATGTAAAAAAAGGACTAATCTGAAAAGATACATGTATCTTACTATTCATAACAGCTCTTCTTACAATAGCTAAGATATTATTATTTTTCAGTGGCTCAGTTGTCTGACTCTTTGCGACTCCATGGACTGCAGCATGCCAGGCTTCCTTGTCCTTCATTTTTTCCCAGAGTTGGCTCAAATTCGTGTCATTGAGCTGATGATCGCATCCAACCATCCCATCCCCTGTCGCCACCTCCTCCTCTTGCTCTCAATCTTTCCAAGCGTCAGGGTCTTCTCCAATGAGTCTTCTCCATCAGGTGGCCAAAGTATTGGAGCTTCAGCTTCAGCATCAGAATTTACAGTGAAATTTCAAGGTTGATTTCCTTTAGGATTAACTGGTTTGATCTCCTTGCATTCCAAGGGACTCTCAAGAGTCTTCTGCAATACCATAGTTTGAAAGCATAAATTCTTCGGCACTCAGCCTTCTTTATGGTCCAACTCTCGTAAATACCTGAAACACCATAACTTTGATTACACAGACCTTTGTTGGCAAAGTGATGTCTCTGCCTTTTAATATGCTGTCTAGGTTTGTTAGAGCTTTTCTTTCAAGGAGCAAGCATCTTTTAATTTTGTGGCTTCAGTCACCATCCACAGTGATCTTGAAGCCCAACAAAATAAAGTCTCTCACTGTTTCCATTGTTTCCCCATCCATTTACCATGAAATAATGTGACCAGATGCTGAGATCTTACTTTTGTGAATGTTGAGCTTTAAGCCAGCTTTTTCACACTCCTCTTTCACCTTCATCAAGAGGCTCTTTGGTTCGTCCTCCCTTTCTGCCATTATGGTGTTGTCATCTTCATATAGATTATTGATATTTCTCCTGGCAATCTTGATTCCAGCTTCTGTTTCATCCAGCCTGGCATTTTGCAAGATTAACTCTGCATTTAAGTTCAATAAGAAGTGTGACTATGTACAGCCTTGACGTACTCCTTTCACAATTTTGAACCAGTTCATTTTTCCATGTTCAGTTATAATTGCTGCTTCTTGACCTGCATACAGGTTTCTCAGGAGGCAGGTGTGTAGTCTAGTATTCCCATCTCTTTAAAACTTTCCAGGTTTTATCATAGTGAAGAAGAAACACAGGTTTTTCTTTTTGTTTGTTTGTTTGTTTTTAATCCCTTGCTTTCTCTGTGATCCAAGAGGTGTTGGCAATTTGATCACTGGTTCCTCTGCCTTTTCTAAATAAATCTTGTACTTCTGGAATTTCTCAGTTAACTTACTGTTGAAGCCTAGCTTGAAGAATGTTGAACATTACCTTACTAGCATGTAAAATGAGTGCAATTGTATGGAAATTTGAACATTCTTTGCATTGCCCTTCTTTGAGACTGAAATGCAAACTGACCTTTCCAGTCCTGTGGCCACTGTTGAATTTTCCAAATTTGCTGGCATATTGAGTGAAGCACTTCACAGCATCATCTTTTAGAATTTTAAATAGTTCAACTGGAATTCCATTACCTCCACTAGCTTTGTTCATAGGAATGCTTCCTACGGTCCACTTGACTTGACACTCCAGGATGTCTGGCTCTAGGTGAGAGATCAATCACACCATCATGGTTGCATTCGTCATTAAGAACTTTTCGGTATATTCTTCTGTGCAATCTTCTTGCCTCTTCTCAATCTCTTCTGCTTCTGTTAGGTCTATACCCTTTCTGTACTTTATTGTGTGCATCGTTCCATGAAATATTCCCTTGATATCTCTAACTTTCTTGAGGAGATCTCTAGTCTTTCCCATTTTATTGTTTTCCTGTATTTCTTTGCATTGTTCACTTAAGAAGGCTTTATCTCTGCTTGTTATTCTTTGGAACCCTGCATTCAGATGGGTATATCTTTCCTTTTCTCTTTGGCCTTTCACTTCTCTGCTTTTCTCAGCTGTTTGTAAGGCCTCTTCAGACATCCATTTTGCCTTTTTACATTTCCTTTTCTTAGGGATGGTTATAATTAATTGCCTCCTGTACAATGTCGTGACTCTCTGTCCATAGTTCTTCAGGAGCTCTGTCTATCAGATCTATCCTCTTGAATTTATTTGTCATTTTCAGTGTATAATCATAAGGGATTGTTTTAGGTCATACCTGAATGGCCTACTGGTTTTCCCTACTTTCTTCGGTTTAAGTTTAATTTTGCAATAAATATTTCATGATGTGAGGCACAGTCAGCTCCCAATCTTATTCATGCTTACTGTATAGAGCTTCTCCGTCTTCAGCTGCAAAGAATATAATCAACCTGATATTGATATTGACCATCTGGTGATGTCTGTGTGTAGAATCATCTATATGTTTGGAAGAGGGTGTTTGCTATAATCAGTGCATTCACTTGGCATTTCTCTATTAGCCTTTGCCCTGATTCGTTTTGTATTCCAAGACCATCAGTTCAGTTCAGTTCAGTTCAGTCGCTCAGTCGTGTCCGACTCTCCGCGACCCCATGAATCACAGCACACCAGGCCTCCCTGGCCATCACCAACTCCCGGAGTACACTCAAACTCATGTCCACAGAGTCGGTGATGCCATCCAGCCATCTCATTTTCCGTCGTCCCCTTCTCCTCCCGCCCCCAACCTTTCCCAGCATCAGAGTCTTTTCCAGTGAGTCAACTCATCGCATGAGGTGGCCAAAGTATTGCAGCTTCAGCTTTAGCATCAGTCCCTCCAATGAACATACTTGCCTGTTACTCGAGGTATCTCTTGACTTCCTACTTTTGCATTCCAAGCCCCTATAATGAAAAGGACATCTTTTTCGGTTTTAGTTTTAGAAAATCTTGTAAGCCTTCATAGAACTGTTCAGCTTCAGTTTCTTTGGCATTAGTGGTTGGGGTACATAATTGTATTACTATGATATTGAATGGTTTGCCTTGGAAATGAATTGAGTTCATTCTGTCGTTTATGAGATTGCACCCAAGTACTGCATTTTGGACTCTTTTACTGACTATGAGAGCTTCTCTTCTTCTTCTATGTGATTGTTGCCCACAGTAATAGATATGATGGCCATCTGAATAAAATTCAACCAGCCCTGTCCATTTGAGTTCACTCATCCCTAAAATGTTGATGTTCACTCTCACCATCTTCTGTTTGACCACTTCCAATTTACCTTGACTCATGGATCTAACATTCCAGGTTCCTATACTCTTTTGTTCTTTACAGCATCAGGCTTTACTTTTACCACCAGGACATATCCACAACTGAGAATCATTTCTTCTTTGGCTCAGCCTCTTCATTCCTTCTCGAGTTACTTCTCTGGGTTTCTTCTGTAGCATGTTGAACACCTACCAGCCTGGGTTGTTTATCTTCCAATGTCATATGTTTATTTTTTTCATTTTCATACTGTTCATAGTATTCTCAAGGCAAGAATGCTGAAATGGTTTGCCATTCACTTATCCAGTGGACCACATTTTGTCAGAACTCTCCACCATGACCCATCCATCTTGGATGACCCTACAAGGCATGGGTCATAGTTTCATTGAGTTAGACATAACTGTGATCCATGTGATCAGTTTGGTTAGTTTTCTGTGGTTGTGGTTTACATTCTGTCTGCCCTGTGATGGATGAGGATAAGAGACTTGTGATGACTTCCTTCCTGATGGGAGGAATTGGCAGTGGGGAAACGGCCTTTCTCTGGTGGGCAAGACCATGTTCAGTAAATCTTTAATCTAATTTTCTGTTGATGGGTGGAACTTTGTTACCTCCCTATAGCTTGACCTGAAGCCAAACTATGATAGTGGTAATGGTGACCACCTACACAAGGAATTATGCCAGCAGGCCCACACCTCACAGGACTGCTCCTGCCATCAGTGCCTTGCCCTCATAGCAGGCTATGTTTGATCCACACCTCTGCTGGAGACTCCCAAACACTAACAGGCAAGTTTTACTTAGCCTCTTATGGGATCACTGCTACTATCTCCTGGGTCCTGGTTGGCACAAGATTTCGTTTGTGCCCTCCAAGAGTCTCTGTTTCCCCATTCCTGTGGAAGTCCTGTAATGAAACCCCACTGAACTTCAAAATTAGATTCCCTGGGGAGAGGAGCACTGACACCCCTCCCCCTGCCAAAAGACTAAGCCAGACCGGCCTGTGAGTTTTTGAGGGTCTATTGTATAGGCATGGATCAGCAGTGGCCTGCCACAGGGACAGGGGTTCTGGTAGCAGCAGTCCTGTGAGGCATGGCGTATGTCATAAGTCCTCCTGGAAGATATCATCAATAGCCCCACCATACAGTCGTCAGGTGGGAGATCCACAAACTGCAAGTTCTCCCATTGTTGCAACATTTCTAGGCCCCACAACAGATTTCCTAACCTGGGGATCTTACAAAGGAACTGAGAATCCCCAGGGAATCTAACTTTGAAGGTCAGCGGGATTTGATTATAGGACTTCCACAGGACTGGGGAAACAGAGACTCTTAGAGGGCACAAACGAAACCTTGTATACATCAGAACCCAGGGGAAAGAGCAGTGACCCCACAAGAGACTGAACCAGACCTACCTGTGAGTGTTTGGGGGTGTCCAGCAGAGGCGTGTATCAACAGTTTCCTGCTCAGTGTCAGGGCACTGATAGCAGCAGTCCTGGGAGTCGTGGTGTACTGGCACAAATCCTTTGGAAAGAGGTCGCAAAAAGTATCCATCAACAGGTGAATGGATAAAGAAGATGTGGTATATATATATATACACACACACATACATATAAGCTACAAAACAATGAAATATTGCCATTTTCAGCAACATAGATGGACTCAGAGAATATTATTCTATGTGAAGTAAGGCAGACAGAGGAATATAAATACAAATATTATATGATATCACTTATATACGGAATCACAAAAATAATACAAATGAATTTATATACAAAACAGAAACAGACTCACAGACACACACTCACAAAACCTAGAAAAACCATAGCTTTGACTATATGGACTTTTGTTAGCAAAATGATGTCTTTGCTTTTTAATATGCTGTCTAAGTTTGTCACGGACAAAGAAATAACAAAACAAACAAAAGCCTTCTGCTTACCAAAGTGTGGGGGAAGGATAAATTAGGAGAATGGAATTAAGAGATTGTTGTTGTTCAGTCACTAAATCCTATCCAACTCTTTGCCACCCCATGGACTGCAGCACAGCAGGCTTCCCTGTCCTCAACTATCTCCCCGAGTTTGCTCAAGTTCATGCTCATTGAGTCAGTGATTCTGTCTAACCATCTCATCCTCTCCCTCCCTCTTCTTTTACCTTCAGTCTTTCACAGCATTGGGGTCTTTTCCCATGAGTCAGCTCTTCCAATCAGGTGGCCAATGTATTGGAGTTTCAGTTTCAGCATTAATCTGTCCTTCCAATGAATATTCAGGGTAGGTTTCCTTTAGAATTAACTGGTTTGATCTCCTTGCATTCCAAGGGACTCTCAAGAGTCTTCTACATCACCACAATTCAAAAGCATCAATTTTTTAGTGCTCAGGCTTCTTTTTGGACCAACTCTCACATTCGTACATGACTACCTGATAAGCCATAGCTGTGACTAGACGGACCATTGTCAGCAAAATGATGTCTCTGCCTTTTAATAGGCTGTCTAGGTTTGTTACAGCTTTTCTTTCAAGAAGCAAGTGTCTTCTAATTTCATGGGTACAGTCACCATCTGCAGTTATTTTAGAACCCAATTCCCTCATAACTCAGTCGTTTAAGAATCTGCCTGCTATGCAGGAGACCCAGGTTTGATTTCTACATCTGGAAGATCCCCTGGAGAAGGAAATGACAACCCACTTCAGTATTCCTGCCTGGAAAATCCCATAGACAGAGGAGCCTGGCAGGCTACAGTCCATGGAGTCGCAAGACTCAGACACGAGTTAGCAACTAAACCATCACCGCTTCTTCTACTGTTTCCCCTTTTCTTTGCCATGAAATGATGGGACCAGATGCCATGATGTTAGTTTTTTTAATGTTGAGTTTTAACCCAGCTTTTACACTGTACTCTTTCAGATACACACTACTGTATAAAATAGATAAACAACAATAATGTACTGTAAAACATAGGAAACTATATTAATTATCTTAAAATAAGCTATAATGGAAAATAATCTGAATACATATATTCAGAAAGTAATCTGAATATACATGGTTCATATATGTGTATATATATAGATGAATCATTTTGCCATGCACCTGAAACTCACACCATATTGTAAATCAACTAAACTTGGGGGAAAAAATGTCAAGAGACCAAATTATGGCATAAAACTTGGGAGAGATGATAAATCCTTGAGGTAGGGCATAAGATATTTTTCTGGCCTTGCTAACTGAAGGAATACTGCTTCTAGTAGTCATTATTAACAGATATTGAGGTTAAAAAAATACAGTTTCCAGAACAATGACTGAACACCAGATACCAGAAGATTTGTTCATTTACTCAAGCGCACACACACACACACACACGCACATTTGGGACAGCAGCAGCATTGGAGTCATTGCCTTGTTAGGTTTACCACAGTCCACTTTCATTATCTCAGATCCATCTGTTTACATTCCAACCCAAACAAAAGAGTTGAAAGAGGATGAGATGGGAATTGCCACTCCTGTGTCCTTCAAATTCTTGAAAGTGGCACTAATGTCTACAGTCCTTTCAGGAACATGGTATTGATTTTGACTTTGCTATTTTCCTAGGTAAGGGACGCCTAGTGGATCTTCTTGGCCTTTTCTATGATAACAGTCTCTACTCCACTGGTCAGGGAGCCATTATTGGGATTCTTCCTGTTGTTACGTATGTCTATTCCAATTCTTCAGTCTGGAATTGGGAAAATAACAACTGTATCAGTCAGTTCAATCGCTCAGTTGTGTCTGACTCTTTGCAACCCCATGGACTTCAGCACACCAGCTTCCCTGTCCAGCAGCAGCTCCCGGAACTTGCTCAAACACATGCCCATCGAGTCAGTAATGCCATCCAACCATCTCATCCTCTGTTGTCCCCTTCTTCTCCTGCTTTCAATCTTTCCCAGCATCAGGGTCTTTTCCATGAGTCAGCTCTTCTTATCTGGTGGTCAAAGAATTGGAGTTTCAGCTTCAATATCAGTCCTTCCAATGAATATTCTGGACTTTTTTATTTAGGATTGACTATTCAGATCTCCTTGCAGTCCAAGGGACTTTCAAGAGTCTTCCCCAACACAACAGTTCAACAGCATCAGTACTCAGCTTTCTTTATAGTCCAACTCTCACATCCGTATATGACTACTGGAAAAACCAAAGCTTTGACTAAACAGACATTTGTTGGCAAAGTGATGTCTCTGCCTTTTAACATGCTGTCTAGGTTAGTCATAGCTTTCCCTCCAAGGAGCAAGCGTCTTTTAATTTCATGGCTGAAGTCATATCTGCAGTGATTTTGGAGCCCTCCAAAATAAAATCTGTCACTGTTTCCATTGTTTCCCCATCTATTTGCTATGAAGTGATGGGACCAGATGCCATGATATTCGTTTGATGAATGTTGAATTTTAAGCCAACTTTTTCACTCACCTCTTTCACTTTCACCACATTATGGGTTCATGCAATCACTAGACCACTTTGAAATGAACATTTTCACTTTCACCGCATTATGGGTTCATGCAATCACTAGACCACTTTGAAATGAACATTTTCACTTTCACCGCATTATGGGTTCATGGAATCACTAGACCACTTTGAAATGAACATCTACTCAGACTGGTGGACCGCAGTAATGTTTGGTGTCTCCTGGAATTAGTGTTAGCTTAGAGATAGTGTCCAGTGACAAAGTCAGTATTTTCTTTCTCCACTGAACTGTCAGACTGGTAAGATATTGTAAGCTAGTTTGGAAGAGGCTGAGAGAAACAGTATAAATTTTTGGCAGTGTTGTGGATTTCTTTCTCTATGGGCGTTTGCTTCTCTGTTTTGGTGATTCAAGTTAGATTTCTGCTGGTTGATTTGGAACTCAATCATTTGTGTGTGTGTGTGTGTGTGTGTGTGTGTAGTCAGTCGCATCTGACTTTTTAGGACCCCATGGACTGAAGGCCACTAGGCTCCTCTGTCCATGGAATATTCCAGACAACAATACTGGAGTGTGTTGGGGTCCTTTGTGGACCGGAGACCTGGTGATCCAGAGACGACAATAAGAGTGAAAGAGAGAAAGAGGCTGATACTCCCTAGTTTACGCAGAAAACCAATGAAGTCCTTGGCACAGGACATACGTCTACCACGAAAGCACCGGGCGCCCTCTAGAGGGGGAGTGAAGGCACAGGGCGCCTTCTCGAGAGAGTCTTAGAAGCCCTGGCAGGAGAGTGGGCAAGACGGGTCTGTACGCTTTAAGGAATCAGCTGAGGCGAGAGAGAGAGAGAGAGAGAGAAAGAAAGAAAGACACAGGGACCCAAGCTCTGATGGAGCAAAGGTACTTTAATGATTTCTCTGTGAGTATATAAAGGCTGTGGTACAAGAAGTTTCTTTCAACAATGATAAAGATCAGAAAACGAAATGTACAGTAACTGTTACCAAGGGAACCAGGGGCTAATAATGGTCACAAGGTCAAGAGACAATCCATATCTCAAGGAAAAGGGGGAAGGGACTAATCAGTTTTGTCGTAAAGAGAATGTTTACTAGAGGAGATCCAAGCCTGTCTCACACAATGACCCCAGTTCCTGGGAGAAGCTTACTTACTCCACTTGAAAAGAAACAAAGGACCTGTGAGAAACAGCACGTAGGAATCCTCCTGTTAAACATTCCCTGACAGGAGTGGATTGCCATTTTCTCTTCCAGGGGATCTTCCCGACTCAGAGATTGAAACCATCTCTTGCATCTCTCCTTCATTGGCAGACAGATTGTATACCACTGCACCATCTGGGAAGCTTATATAAAGATCAGGTAAAAATTCAGTAGACTGCTCAATGGCAGTAGTTCTTACTGCAATTTCTGTACTGCAGAGAAAAGCAATCACAGTACTCTTAAAACATACTTAGTTCTCTCTGTTGTGGTGAAAGACTCTTCCAGTGTGCATGAGCAAATGTAATAAATCCTCTCCAATATCCAAATCTCCCTAGCCTTTATATCACATCATCTATTATATCTTAAGACAAGTCTAGCATTTTAACTTCATACACTCTAGGCCACTATTTGGTTCTTGTTTGAGCCAACAAAGAAAATAAACCTTTAGGCACTTTATAGCCCTTTGAACACTTCTAGAGTCCAGGATCTTTGCTTAACAGATCCATACCAATAAATTTGGCTTCATATAATTTTATTTTCACTACTGCTGCTGCTGCTGCTGCTAAGTCACTTCAGTCTTGTCCGACTCTGTGTGACCCCATAGACGGAAGCCCACCAGGCTGCCCCGTCCCTGGGATTCTCCAGGCAAGAACACTATCTCAGTCTTAATGTAATTTCCACACT
This sequence comes from Moschus berezovskii, assembly GCF_049115385.1. NCBI lineage: Eukaryota > Metazoa > Chordata > Mammalia > Artiodactyla > Moschidae > Moschus > Moschus berezovskii. The sequence continues at coordinate 82,658,267 of NC_142488.1, read as the reverse complement.
CAATTTCCAATATCTCTGTTTATATACACAGTAAAAATCATGCAATTGTTTTTGACTGTAGCATTGGTTCTCTTGGGTCCCAACTTATACCTCATCTATCACAACCCACTGAGACTGAATCTAGTTATTCATCTTGAAGCAAAAAGGGGTGGTAGATGTGAGTATCAGGGGGAATCATCTGTATCTTGTAAGGCATCTACCTCAGAAGAGGCCATTCTGGATTCTTCAAGCAGAGTATGGTTAACCTCCTCAGAGAAGTAAAGTGGATATTTATATTTTCAAAGAAAACAACAGAATTTAGGGGTTTGGTATTTCTAGCTTCACTGAAATCTTCCAATATGTTCTTAATGCTAATTTTCAGGATGCATTTCCTCTTCAATCACTTTAAAAAAGATATTCTGGGAGGTTTGGAATTTAATCTGTATTGAATTTAATCACTTGCAGGATGAGGTTCTGTATTTAATTTTTTGAAACTTTAGCTCTGTCCATAGGAGATAAGAATTTATTTCAGCGAAGGCATAGAAACTTTAAGTTTGAGCTGAGTATTTGAAACCTTGAGCTTATTTTTCTCATTCTATATTTTTTTCCGGAAGAGTTAGGTGAAAGCATTAACCTCATTACTTGAGATCATTTTTTTTCTAAATTATTAAATTCATAGTAATTTAGAATCTTGCCTTTGTAAGCATTTGATTTGAGTATCCAGTGGTGATATTTCATATGTCTTTATTGCCATATTACACCATGGACTATCAGTGTCCTCTGTATCACTGAAAATAGAATTATTAGTGCCTTTAAATGTAGTTATATTACAGAACCATTATCAGAAACACAAGAATTCAGAAAACTGATCCTTAAGATTCTGCCCTTCCAGAACTATTCTCAATACCAAAATCTATATCAACAAAGGTTACCCAGATGGAGAGAGACAGACAAAAACAGAGATTTATTTTCAGGAATAATCATTTGATTGTCAGGGTGGCTAGTGTGAAATACATAAGACAATTTGGAAACTCATACAGGAGTTGATTCTCTAGTCCTGAGGTAGAATTTCTTCTTTCTCCAAGAAATCTTAGTTTTCCTTCTTTAAGCTTTCAACTGATTGGATGAAGTCCACATTACTGTGAAAAAATTTCCTTCTTAAGATTAATGTATTTTGCATGTTAACCAGATTTACTAATTATCTTAACAGCATTACCTAGATTAATGTTTGGTTAAATAATTGAGAACTATAATCCTGCCAAGTTGGCACATGAAATTACCATTACAGGGACAAATGATCAAAATTCAACTAAGATGAAATAGAAAAATTTGAGCAGTCTTCAATTCAGTTTAGTTCAGTTCAGTGGCTCAGTCGTGTCTGACTCTTTGCGACCCCATGAATCAAAGCACACCAGGCCTCCCTGTCCATCACCGACTTCCAGAGTTCATTCAAACTCATGTCCATCGAGTCGATGATGCCATCCAACCATCTCATTCTATGTCCTCCCCTTCTCCTCCTGCCCCCAATCCCTCCCAGCATCAGAGTCTTTTCCAGTGAGTCAACTCTTCGCATGAGGTGGCCAAAGTATTGGAGTTTCAGCTTTAATATCAGTCCTTCCAATGAACACCCAGGACTGACCTCCTTTAGAATGGACTGGTTGGATCTCCTTGAAGTCCAAGGGACTCTCAAGAGTCTTCTCCAACACCATAGTTCAAAAGCATCATTTCTTAGGTGATCAGCTTTCTTCACAGTCCAACTCTCACATCCATACATGACCACTGGAAAAACCATAGCCTTGACTAGATGGACGTTAGAACCATTAAATAGCTTGAATATGCAGTTTAAAAAACTATCTTTAAAAAAAAAAAAGCTTTATAAGTCAAATATCCTTGCCAAGATGGTTTCACTGGTATAATTTCACAAACCATTTATAAAATAATTCAGAAGTTTTATAGTTTCTATCAGAAAATGGAAGAATAAAGAACACTGTGTGTGTGCTAAGTTGCTTTAGTCGAGCTCAACTCTTTGCAACCCTATGGACTGTTGCCCACTAAGGTTTTCTGTCCATGGGATTCTCCAGGCAAGAATATTGGAGTGGGTTGCCATGCCCTCTTCCAGGGGAATCTTCCCAACCCAGGGGTGGAATCCACATCTCTTATGTCTCCTGCATTGGTAGGCAGGTTCTTTATCTCTAGTGCCATGTAGGAAGCCTAAAAGAACACTACCTCACACATTTTATGCAACTGATAATTACCTTGATATCAAAACTGAAACAAACTGTAGAAAATGAAAATTGCAGCTTTATATCTCATCAATTCAGACAAAAGATCCCCACAGAATATTAGCAAATTTAATTCAGCAATGTTTAAAAAGAATTACACACTATCACTAAGTGGAATTTATACAAGATTTGCAACAATGTTACAACACTTGAACATCAATGTAACCCATTATAAAAGATAAAGATAATAATATTTTGACCATATCCATTGATGTAAAAAATATTTTTGAAAAACAATACATCTATTCATGAAAATAACTGACAACAATTTAGAAATAGAGGGGAATTACTTTAGTTTGATAAAGAATTTCCATCAAAACCTATAGTTAGCATCATATATAATGATGAAAGAATGAATATGTTGCAATTAAGATATGGAGCAAGAAGAGAATGTCTGCTCCTACCTATTTTATTTCAATACAGTACTGAAAAATCTAACCACTGTAAAAAGGGAATAGAAAGAAAAAAAAAACATACAGAAGTGAAAAGAAAAAGTAAATTGGTCTTATTTGCAAATTACATGATTGTCTATTTAGGAAATTCCAAGGAATTTACTAAAACTTCTGTATAAATAACTGAGGAGTTCAGCAAGGTCACAAGACACAAGATAATGCACATAATCAGTATGATTTTTACATATTAACAACCATATATGAAAACTGAAATGAAAAGCATATATCATTTACAATTGCCTCAAAAGTGAAATAGTTAAATATATGTGTAAAAAAATGCACAGAACCTGTAGGCTAAAAACCAGAAAATGCCAATGAAACAAACCAAAATAAATGAAGAAGCATATTATGCTAACAGAATGGAAAACATCATTGTAAAATTTCTCAGAAGTAATTTGTAGGTTTCATGGATATAATACCAAAATCACTGAAAAGAAAATTTTTCCTAGACTTAGACAACTTTTTCTAAAATTTATGTGGAAAGGCATATAAACTATCTTAGAGTTACTGCTCTTAGAGTATTTGGAACAATCCTGGAAATAATAGAGTGGGCTGAATCACTGTATCCAATGTCAAGACTTATTATACTGTTATTTTAATCAAGATATTATGGTTTATCTAGGGGTATAAAAACATAGATCAATGAAACAAATAGAGAACCCCCCAAAAAATACACCCCAACATGTGTGCCTGCATGCTAAGTCTTTCAGTCGTGTCCGACTCTTTTGCGACCCATTAACTGTAGCCTGCCAGGCTCCTCTGTCCATGGGATTCTCCAGGCAAGAATACTGGATTAGGTTGTCATGCCATTCTCAAGACCACCACAAACAGGGCCAGCTGATTTTGACAAAGAATACAGACCTTCCTTTTGCATCTTTTGCAAAAGTAATTTAAGGAAGGAGTTATAACCTTTCAACAACAACAAAGATAACACTGAATCTAATAAATAACTGTGAACAAACAAAAAAGAAACCTTGGCCTAAACCAACAAGAATTATCCAACATGTGTGTTTAGAGGTTTCCCACACCAACAAGCAATTCTCATACGCTAGCAGGGTGTCTGAGAATTCAAATCAATTTTGACACTATCTCTCTGGAGATAGAGTCCACAGACAAAGAGCTCAGTCCCACAAGACCTTACTCTCCCCTTCAGACTCCAGTAGCAAGCCATCATTGTTTCCTGCTCTTCTGACTTACTGGCTACAAATTGGAGGTTCCAACAACTCCCTCCAACTCTGGATGCCAATTGCAAGTCCAGGTTGTTACCTGTACTTCTGACCAATTTGCTAAAAATCAGAGGTTCCCATAATCATTCGTCTCCAGGTTAAATTACTCTGCCTTTAATGGCTCACAGAACTCAGGAAAATCTGTTTACTCACTAAATTATTAATTTATTAAAAAGGATATTACATGATACAAATCAACAGATGAAGAGATACATAGGGCAAAATCATGAGCAAAGGGTTTTCTGTCCTCATGGGACTTGAGGCCCAGTTTGGTGGCACATGGAAGCATTCTGGTTCCCCAAAATGGAAGTTCTCCAGAAAAGGACAAAAAAATCTGTCATTAGGGTTTTTAATGGGGGCTTCATTACATAGTCATGATTGATTAAATTACTGGCCAATGGTGACTGATTCAGCCTCAAGCTCCTCTCCCTTCTCAAGACAATGATGGGTGCAACTTAAAATTCCAAAGCTCCAATCCTAGCAACCAGTCTCCATTCTTAGGTGCTTCCAAAAGTTGCCTCATTTACATAATAGAAGACATCTTTATCACTCTCAAGACTTAGGAAATTCCAAGGTTTGGGGAACAATGAGACAGCAATTGTGGATGAAGAACAAATATATATGAGAAATATATTTTGGTCATCTGAATGACCAAATACATATTTTCTAGAAATCACAATATCACAGATGTTTTTCTTTTATTTCTTTTTGGATAATTCATAGTGCATAGAAGCAAAAGTGATTTTTGTACATTGATTTGTGTCCAGTGACTTTGTTGAATTTGTTTACTAGTTCTACCAGTTTATTGGAGGACACTCTAGGGATTTCAGAACATTCACTCTAGGTATGTGATCTGTTTATAAAGAAATAATTATCTTCCTCCTTTCCAGTTTGGAATGTTATTCATTTATATTTCTTCTAATTGTGTTAGGATTTCTAGTATTATGTTGAATAGAAGTAACAAGACTGGGCAAACATGTCTCATCCCTTATCTTAGAGGAAAAGCTTTCAGATTTCTAACATTGACTATAATGTTTGCTATGGACTTAACATATATGTACTATATTATGTTGTGGGATATCCCTTCTACAAATAATTTGTTGAGATTTCTTATCGTGAAAGAATAATGAATTTTTTTTCAAAAGTTGTTTAATATTATTTAGATGTCCATATGCTTTCCTGTAGCTCTATGGTAAAGAATCTGCCTATGATGCTGGAGACCAGTGTTTGATCCCTGGGTTGGGAAGATGCTCTGGAGAATAGAGTGGCAATCCACTCCAGTATTCTTGCCTGGAGAATCCCATGTACAAAGAAGCCTGGCGGGCTACAGTCCATGGGGTCACAAAGAGTTGGACACGACTGAGGTACTAACACATACACAGATGTTTATATGATTTATTTTGTTAATAACGAGTTTCATACTGATTGGTTTGCAGATATTGAACTATCATGTATTCCAGGGTTATACCTATTTATTCATGTATATGATCCTTTATAATGTACCATTGAATTCTAATTGCTATGATTTTGTTGAGGATATTTACATTTTTGTCCATTAGAGATACTGGCCTATAATTTTCTTTATTTGTAATGTTCTTGACTGGCTTTGGTGTTGGGATATTAATCAGTTTTGAAGTGCACCCTCCTTTTCAATCTTTTGGAAAAATTCAAGAAAAACCAACATTATTCATTTTCAAATGTTCTGTAACCTATAAAGCCATTTGATCCAGAGCTGTTCTTTGTTGGGAAGTTTTTTGATTACTATGTCTTTCTTGTTGGTTTTACTTGTAATTTTTCTTTTCTGACATGTTATTTCTTCAGGATCCTATCTTGATAAGTTGTATACTTCTGAGAATTTGTTAAATTCTTCAAAGATACCATATATTTTGGTGTATAATCATTCATAGCAGTCTTTGATGATCCTTTAGAACCCAGTGATATCAAGTATAATGTCTCCTCTTTCATTTCTAATTTTATTTGGGTCCTCTGTATTTTTCTTGATTAGTATAGGTAAAGGCCAGCTTTGTTTATGTTTCTAAGAAGTCTTAGTGTTGTTTTTTTCTATTGTCTCTCAACTATACATTTCATTTATTTCTATTTTAATATGTTTTCCCTTCTTTTGCTAGTTTTGGGCTTACTTTATTCTTCTTTTTTCTAGTACCTTTAGATGTAAATTTAGGTTGTTTGCTTGAGATCATTATTTTTTCTTTTGTGTGTGTGTGTGTTGTTGTTGTTTTGTTTTTCTTGGAGGAGAAACAGTTCAGTTCAGACCCTCAGTCATGTCCGACTCTCCATGACCCCAAGAATCACAGCACGCCAGGCCTCCCTGTCCATCACCAACTCCCGGAGTTCACTCAAACTCATGCCCACAGAGTCGGTGATGCCATCCAGCCATCTCATTCTCCGTCGTCCCCTTCTCCTCCGGCCCCAACCTTTCCCAGCATCAGAGTCTTTTCCAGTGAGTCAACTCGTCACATGAGGTGGCCAAAGTATTGCAGTTTCAGCCTCAGCATCAGTCCTTCCAATGAATACCCAGGACTGATCTCCTTTAGAATGGACTGGTTGGATCTTCTTGCAGTATAAGGGACTCTCAAGAGTCTTCTCCAACACCACAGTTCAAAAGCATCACTTCTTCAGCGATCAACTTTCTTCAAAGTCCCACTCTCACATCCATACATGACCACGGGAAAAACCATAGCCTTGACTAGACGGACCTTGGTTGGCAAAGTAATGTCTCTGCTTTTTAATATACTATCAAGGTTGGTCTTAACTTTCCTTCCAAGGAGAAGGTGTCGTAGGGGGAGGAGAAACAAAGAGTGGCTTTATTACTTTTTAGGAAAAGGGGAAAAACAGTAGGCTAGTAACTCAAGAACTGTGCACCAAGATCTTTCTTTTTTCTCAATGAAGGCATTATTTGTTTAAATTTTCCTATTACAACTAATTTTTGTGTATCCCATAAATTTTGGTACAATGTATTTCCATTATCATTTGTCTGAAAATATTTTAAAATTTATTTCATTTTAACTAGAGGATAATTATTTACAATATTGTTTTTGTTTCTGCCATACATCAACATGAATCAGCCATAGGTTTATATATGTCCCCTTCCTCTTGAACCTCCCTCCCACTTCCAATCCTATCCCACCCCTCTAGGTTGTTACAAAGCGTAGGTTGTCACACAGCACTGGATTTGAGCTGCTTGAATCATACAGCAAAATTCCACTGGCTACCTATTTCATGTATGGTAACGTACGCATTTCAATGTTACTCTCTCAATTCGTCCCACTCTTTACTTCCCTTACTGTGTCCACTGACTCTTCTTCATGTCTGTGTCTTCTTTGCTGCCCTGAAAATAAGTTCATCAGTCCCATATTTCCAGATTCCATAAATATGTGATAATATACAATATTTGTTTTTCTCTTTCTGACTTACTTCACTGTATATAATAGGGTCTAGGGTCTAGGTTAATTCACATCATCAGAACTGACTCAAATGCATTCCTTTTTATAGCTGAGTAACACTCCACTGTTATATATATACCACAACATCTTTATCCATTCATCTGTCAATGGATTTCTAGGATGTTTCCATGTCTTAGCTGTTGTACATAGCTCTGCATTGAACACTGGGGTACATATGTCTTTTTCAACTATGATTTCCTCTGGATATATGCCAAGTAGTGGGATTGTTGGGTCATATGGTAACTTTATTCAAAATTTTTTTAGGAATCTCCAAATTGTTATCCATAGTGGCTTTATCAATATATATTCTCACCAAAAGAGAAGTTTCCCTTTTCTCCACATCCTCTCCAGAATTTATCATTTGTAGATTTTTTATGAGATATCGTCAAGAAAATTGGAGATACCAAGGCAATACTTAATACAAAGATGTGCACAATAAAGAAAAATCGGCAAGGACCTAACAGAAGGAGAAGAGATTAAAGAGAGATGGCAAGAATACACAGAAGAACTATATAAAATAGGTCTTAATGACCCAAATAACCACGATGGTATGGTCCCTCACTTAGATTCAGACATCCTGGAGTGTGAGTCAAGGGGTCTTAGGAAGCATTACTACGAACATAGCTAGTGGAGGTGATGGAATTTCAGCTGAGATATTTCAAATCCTAAAAGATGATGCTGTTAAAATACTGCACTCAATATGCCAAGGAATTTGGAGAGCTCAGCAATGGCAACAGGACTGGAAAAGATCAGTTTTCATTCCAATCCCAAAGAAAGGCAATGTCAAACAGTGTTCAAAATACCATACAATTGTGCTCTTTTCACATGCCAAGCAAGACAATGATTAAAATCCTTTAGCTAGACTTCAGCAATATGTAAACCAGGAACTTCTAGATGTACAAGCTAGATTGAGAAAAGGTAGAGGAACCAGAGATAAAATTGTCAACATGTGTTGACTCATAGAAAAAGCAAGCAAATTCTAGAAAAACATCTATTTTTGCTTCATTGACTATGCTAAAGCCTTTGATTGTGTGAATCATGACAAACTGTGTAAAATACTTAAAGAGATGGGAATACAGACCACCTTACCTGCCTGCTAAGAAACCTGTGTACAGGACAAGAAGCAATATTTAGAACCAGACTTGGAAAAATGGACTTGTTGAAAATTGGGAAAGGAGTATGTCAAGGCTGTATATTGTTGTCATGCTTATGTAGCAGTATGCATAACACAAAATGCTGAGCTGGATGAATCTCAAGCTGGAATCAAGATTGCAGGGAGAAATATCAATAACCTCAGATATATAGATGATACCACTCTAATGGCATAAAGTAAAGAGGAACTAAACAGCCTCTTGATGAGGGTGAAAGAGGAGAGTGAAAAAGCTGGCTTAAAACTCAACATTCAAAAAACTAAGATCATGGCATCTGGTCACCACTTCATGGCAGATAGGTGGAGACAACAATGGAAGCAGTGACAGACTTTATTTTCTTGGGCTCCAAAATCTCTGTGGACCATGACTGCAGCCATGAAATTAAAAGACACTTGCCCCTTGGAAGGAAAGCTATGACAAATCTAAACATCATATAAAAAAAGAGAGAGAGAGAGAGAAATCAATTTGCTGACAAACGTTCGTATAGTCAAAGCGATTGTTTATCCAGTAATCATTTATGGATGTGAGAAAGTGAAAGTCACTCAGTAGTATCTGACTCTTTGTGACCCCATGGACTATACAGTCCATGGAATTCTCCAGGCCAGAATACTAGAGTGGGTAGCCTATCCCTTCTCCAGGGGATCTTCCCAACCCAGGGATTGAACCCAGGTCTCCCACATTGCAGGCATATTCTTTACCAGCTGAGCCAGATGTGGAGCTTGAACATAAAGAAGGCTGAGTGCCAAAGAACGGATGCTTTCCAGCTGTGGTACTGGAGAAGACTCTTGAGAGTCCTTTGGACAGTAAAATCAAAGCAATCAATCCTAAAGGAAATCTTCCCTCAATATGTATTGGAATGAATGATGCTGAAGCTCTAATAATTTAGTCACCTAATGTGAACAACTGAGTCATTATAAAAACACCCTGATGCTGGGAAAGATTGAGGGAAGAAGGGGAGGAAAGAGGGGGAGATTATTGGACGGCATCACAAACTCAATAGACATAACTTTCGGCAAACTGTGGGACATAATGAAGTACAGGAAAGCCAGGTGTGCTACAATCTTGTGGTTGCAAAGATTCAGACACAAGTTAGCAACTGAAAAACAACAATATTATGACCAGTGTGAAGTGATACCTCATTGTGACTTTGATTTGCATTTCTCTAGTAATGAGTGCAGTATACACCTAACTGAATCAGAAGATAATAAGAAGAGGTGGGAAGAATACACAGAAGAAAACTACTGAAAAGATCTTAATGACCCAGATAACCATGATAGTGTGATCACTCATCTAGGGCCAAACAAACTAGAGTGTGAAGTCAAGTGGACCTTGGGAACAAAGCTATCGGAGGTGAAGGAATTCCAGTTGAACTATTTTAAACCCTAAATGATGATGTTGCTAAATTACTGCACTCAGTATGCCAGCAAATTTGGAAAACTCAGCAGTGGCCACAAGACTGGAAAATGTCAGTTTTCATTCAAATCCAAAAGAAAGGCATTGCTAAAGAATGTTCAAACTACTGCACAATTGCACTCATCTCATACGCAAGTAAAGTAAAGCTGAAAGTTTTCCAAGCGAGGCTTCAATAGTACATAAACCGTGAAATTCCAGATGTTCAAGCTGGATTTAGAAAAGGAAGAGGAACCAGAGGTCAAAGTGCCAACATCCGTTGGATCATAGAAAAAGCAAGAGAGTTCCAGGAAAGCATCTACTTCTGCTTTATTGACTACTCCAAAGCCTTTAACTGAATGGATCACAACAAACTATGGAAAATTCTTCAAGAGCTGGGAAGAGAGACCACCTTACCTGCCTCCTGAGAAATCTGTATGCAGGTCAAGAAGCAACAGTTAGAACTCGACATGGAACAACGTACTGGTTCCAAATCGGGAAAGGAGTATGTCAAGGCTGTTTATTGTCACCCTAGTTATTTAACATCTAGTTGTTTAGCATCATGTAAAATGCCGCATTGGATGAAGCACAAGCTGAAATAAAGATTGTCGGGAGAAAATTCAATAAGCTCAGATATGCAGATGACATCACCCTTATGGCAGAAAGTGAAGAGGAATTGAAGAGCCTCTTGATGAAAGTGAAAGAGGAGAATGAAAAATCTGGTTTAAAACTCAACTGTCAACAAAACAAGATCAGGGCATCTGGTCCCATCACTTCATGGCAAATAATTGGGGAAACAATGGAAACAGTGAGATACTTTATATTTTAGGTCTCCAAAATCACTGCAGATCGTGACTGCAGCCATGAAATCAAAAGATGCTTGCTCCTTAGAAGAAAAGTTTTACAAACCTCAGTTAAGTTCAGTTCAGTCACTCAGTCGTGTCCTACTCTTTGCGACCCCATGAATCATAGCACACCAGGCCTCCCTGTTCATCACCAACTCCCAGAGTTCACTCAAACTCACCTCCATCGAGTCGGTAATGCCATCCAGCCATCTCATTCTCTGTCGTTCCCTTCTCTTCCTGACCCCAATCCCTCCCAGCATCAGAGTCTTTTCAAGTGAGACAACTTTTTGAATGAGGTGGCCAAAGTATTGGATTTTCAGCTTTAGCATCAATCCTTCCAATGAACAACCAGGACTGATCTCCTTTAGAATGGACTGATTTGGTCTCCTTGCAGTCCAAAGGAGTCTCAAGAGTCTTCACCAACACCACAGTTCAAAAGCATAAATTCTTTGGCGATCAGCATTCTTCACAGTCTAACTCTCATATACATATGTGACCACTGGAAAAGCTATAGCCTTGACTAGACGGACCTTTGTTGACAAAGTAATGTCTCTGCTTTTTAATATGCTATATAGTTGGTCATAACTTTCCTTCCAAGGAGTAAGCGTCTTTTAATTTCATGGCTGCAATCAGCATCTGCAGTGATTTTGGAGCCCCAAAAATAAAGTCTGACACTGTTTCCACTGTTTCCCCCTCTATTTCCCATGAAATGATGGGACCAGATGCCATGATCTTCGTTTTCTGAATATTGAGCTTCAAGCCAACTTTTTCACTCTCCTCTTTCACTTTCATCAAGAGGCTTTTTAGTTCCTCTTCACTTTCTGCCATAAGGGTGGTGTCATCTGTATATCTGAGGTTACTGATATTTCTCCTGGCAATCTTGATTCCATTTTGTGCTTCTTCCAGCCCAGCGTTCCTCATGATGTACTCTGCATAGAAGTTAAATAAGCAGGGTGACAATATACAGCCTTGACATACTTTTATTCCTATTTGGAACCAGTCTATTGTTCCATGTCCAGTTCTAACTGTTGCTTCCTGACCTGCATACAGGTTTCTCAAGAGGCAGGTCAGGTGGTCTGGTATTCCCATTTCTTTCAGAATTTTCTACAGTTTATTGTGATCCACATAGGCAAAGGCTTTGGCATAGTCAATGAAGCAGAAATAGATGTTTTTCTGGAACTCTCTTGCTTTTTCCATGATCCAGTGGATGTTGCCAATTTGATCTCTGGTGCCTCTGCCTTTTCTAAAACCAGCTTGAACATCTGGAAGTTCACAGGTCACCTATTGCTGAAGCGTTGCTTGGAGAATTTTGAGCATGACTTTACTAGTGTGTGAGATGAGTGCAATTGTGCGGTAGTTTGAGCATTCTTTGGCAATGCCTTTCACAGCGTATTAAAAGCCAGAGACATTACTATGCCAATAAAGGTCTGTCTAGTCAAAGCTATGGTTTTTCTGGTAGTCACGTACTGACGTGAGAGTTGGACCATAAAGAAAGCTGAGAACCAAAAAATTGGTGCATTTAAACTGTGGTTCTGAAGAAGACTCCTGAGCGTCCCTCAGATAGCAAGGAGATCAAACCATCTAATTCTAAAGGAAACCAGCCCTGAAGATTCATCAGAAGTACTGATGCTCAAGCTGAAGCTCCAATATTTTGACCACCTGAGTCAAAGAACTGACTCACTGGAAAAGACCCTGATGCTGGGAAAGAGTGAAGGCAGGAGGAGAAGGAGACCACAGAGGATGAGATGGTTAGACAACATCACTGACTCAATTGACATGAATTTGAACAAGCTCAAGAAGTTGATTATGGACAGGGAAGCCTGGTATGCTGCAGTCCATGGGGTCACAATAATTTGGACACAACTGAGTGACTGAACTGACTGAGTGATTTGTGACTCAAGATGTCATCTTTCCTGGAGAATATTCCATGTTTACTTGAGAAAAAGGTGAAATCTACATTTTTTTAAATATAATTACTTGTATATATAGATTAGGTACAACTGGTTCAATGTGTCATTTAAAACTTGTGTTTCCTTATTAATTTTACATCTAGTTTATCTGTTCATTGTTTGTGATTGTGGTATTAAAGTCCACCTCTATTGTTGTGCTACTGTCAATTTTCCCTTTAATAGTTGTCAGCATTTGCCTTATGCCCTTATGTATAGAGGTGGTCTTAGTTGGGAAGATACATAATTATTGTATCTTATTATATTATTGGATTGACACTTTGAACACTATTTCATTATCGCTTTCAATGGTCTTTATATTACAGTCTATTTTATCTGATATGAATATTGCTACTCCCAATTTTTTTAATTTCCATTTGCATGGAATTTCTTTTTCCAGCTCCTCATTTTCAATCTGTATGTGTCCCTAGGTCTGAGGTAGGTCTCTTGTAGAGAGCTTATTTATAGGTCTTTTTAAAAATCTCTTCAGACAGTCCGTGTCTTTTGGTTGTAGCATTTATTTCATTTACATTTAAGGTAATTATCTATATGTATTACATTACTGCCATTTATTTTATTATTTTTTGCTTATTTTTGTAAGCTTTTTCTTTCCATTTTGTTTTCTGTCTAGAGAAGTTAAAACCACCATGAGGTACCATTTCACACCAGTCAGAATGGCTGCTATCCAAAAGTCTACAAGCAATAAATGCTGGAGTGGGTGTGGAGAAAAGGGAACCCTCTTACACTGTTGGTGGGAATGCAAACTAGTACAGCCACTATGAAGAACAGTGTGGAGATTACTTAAAAAACTGGAAATAGAACTGCCATATCGCCCAGCAATCCCACTTCTGGGCATACACACCGAAGAAACCAGAATTGAAAGGGACACGTGTACTACAATGTTCATCGCAGCACTGTTTATAATAGCCAGGACAACCTAGATGGAAACAACCTAGATGTCCATCGCAGACGAATGGATAAGAAAGCTGTGGTACATATATACAATGAATTATTACTCAGCAATTAAAAAGAATACCTTTGAATCAGTTCTAATAAGGTGGATGAAACTGGAGCCCATTATACAGAGTGAAGTAAGCCAGAAAGAAAAACACCAATACAGTATATTAATGCATACATATGGAATTTAGAAAGATGGTAATGATAACCCTGTATGCGAGACAGCAAAAGAGACACAGATGTATAGAACAGTCTTTTGGACTCTGTGAGAGAGGGTGAGGGTGGGATGATTTGGGAGAATGGCATTGAAACATGTACATGATCATATGTGAAAACGAATCGCCATTCCAGGTTCGATGCATAATACTGGATGCTCGGGGCTGGTGTACTGGGATGACTCAGAGGGATGAGGTGGGGAGGGAGGTGGGAGGGGGTTCAAGATGGGGAACACATGTACTTCTGGGGCAGATTCATGTCAGTGTCTGGCAAAACCAATACAATATTGTAAAGTAATTAGCCTCCAATTAAAATTTTAAAAAATAATAATAAAATAAAATAAATGTGTTGTAAAGCTGATTTTCAAGTGCTGAATTCTCTTCAATTTTTTTTTTCTGTAAAGCTTTTGATTTCTCTTTAGAATCTGAATGAGATCCTTGCTGGATAGGATAACCTTGTTTGTAGGCTCTTTTTCCTTTCTTCACTCTAAGTATATCCTGCTACTCCTTTCTGGCCTGCAGAGTTTGTAGATAAAAATCAGCTGTTAGCCTTATGGGTATCCCTTTGTATTTTATATGTTGCTTTTCCTTTGCTACTTTTAGTACTTGTTCATTGTGTTTAGTTTTTCTTAGCTTGGTTAATATATGTCTTGGCATGTTTCTCCTTGAGTTTATCCTATATGTGACTTTCTGGGCTTCCTGGACTAGGTGGCTATTTCCTTTTCCATTTCAGGGAAATCGTCAACTATAATCTACTCAAATGTTTTTTCATAGCCTTTCTTTTTGTCTTCTTCTGGGACCCCTGTAATTAGAATGTTGGTGCGCTTAATGTTGTCCCATTAGTCTCTGTGACTGTCCTCATTCCTTTTTTTATCTTTATTCTGCTCTGCTTCATTTATTTCCACCATTCTTTCTTCCAGTTCACTTATCTGTTCTTCTACTTCAGTTATTCTGCTCTTGGTTTCCTTGAATGTATTTTTAATTTCAGTTATTATGCTGTTCATTGCTGATTATGTATTCTTTAATTCTAGTTTCTTGTTAAACATTTCTTTTATCTTCTCAATCCTTGCTTCTAGTCTACCTATCTTTGCCTCCATTATATTTGCAAGATTTTCTATCATATTTACTATCATTACTCTGAATTCTCTTTCAGGTAGACTGCTTATTTCTTGTGGGTTACCATGTTCCTTTACTTGCTCCATGTTTCTCTGTCTTTTCATTTTGTTTAATTTACTGTGTGTGGGATCTCCTGTCTGCAGGCTGGAATTTCATAATTTTTCTTAATCATGGTATCTGCCTCCTGTGGTTGGGGTTATACCAGTTCTTTGTGAATGTTTCTTGGTTGGAGGATCTTGTGCCTGTGTTCTGGTGGATGGAGCTGGATCTTGTCTCTCTGAAGAGCTGTGCTGTGTCCATTAGTGTGTTTTGGGTTGTCTATGGGCTTCATGTGGTTTTGGGCAGCCTTTCAGCTAATGGACAGGATTGTGTTCCTGTTTCGATAAAGGTTTGGCATGAGGCATCTAGCACTGGACCTTGCTAGCCTTCATGTGGGGCTTGGTCTTACTGTTGAGATGGAGGCCTTTGGGAGGGTTCTTATCTATTAATGTTCCATGGGTCAGGAGTTATCTGGCGGTTCAAAGTCCTGGGTTTGGGTCTCCAACCTCAGGAGTTTAGGCCTGACCATTTACTGTAGCACCAAGACTTCATAGGCTACACAGCACAGATGACAAAACCCCAAGACTAATAGTTAAACAGCGCTCAATTACCAAGAATACCCAAAGAGATTCACAGACATACAAAGAGAAGAGAAGAGAGGGAAAAAAGGGGGAAAATCAAAAGAGGAATAAAAAATTAACAGCAATCAAGCCAACAATCAAATCCCTATACGAAAATGAATACTAAAAATTCGACACGTAAAAATACAAAATTAAAAACATGGAAAGAAATGCAGTATAACTAAGCAATGGTGCAAAAACAGGAAAAAATAAAGTGAATTTATTTAAAAACAGAGTGTTTTCAAAAAAGGAAAAAGTTGATTATGAAAAATAAAAATTAAAGGAATAATGAGGAAAGCATTAGAAGAATATGAAAAAGAAAAAAAAAATTAAAAAGGGGGAAAATTTGTGGAGGGTGGTAGTGATAAAAATGCCCATGCTCTCATTTCATGCTTCGTTGCTCTCATTTCATGCTCCAGTTGATTTGCCTACTCAAATAGTTCTTCAGTATTTCTGGGAAGGTCTCTAGACCTGCTGTGGGCAGTGTGGGATCAGCTGAGACAGATCTTGCCTTCCTTCAGCTTGTACTTGTTCTCAAAGTCTACAGTTGCTCTTAAAGTCCAGAATCTCAGGCTATTTTGGGGGATTTTAACTGCTGCACCTGCTGCTACAACAGCAACTTCCCCTTCTCTTCTTTACTCACTCAGCCCCACATGTTCCACTTTGGTTTAGGGTCTGCCTCTGAGTAGGTCACTCCCTGGTGTCTGTTTTCCACCCAGACATGAGGGGGCACAGGTGATTTCTTATTAGGAATCTCTTGCTCAGTTGGACTGGGGAGCAAGAGGGAGTACAGCAGACACAGCTGGGGTATGTCGAGAGTGCCTGCCATGGTTGAGATCTGTGGAAGATCTCCACAGTCTGAGGCAGGTTGTGAGCTTCCCCAGGGGAGTTGGCCCCGGGATGTGGGACCCATGCCAGAGGAAAGCAGGCTCACAGGAAGATGTGGGCAGTGACCCACACCTGGTCAGACATTGGCCGAGACAGTAGCTGGGCCCTTGCCTTCCACCTCGGGCACTCACATGGGCTTCTCTACCACTGGAGCCACAGACTCCAGCTGTTTTGCCACATTTTGACATTCACTAAGGCAGGGTACTGTGTTTTGCGAGTACAGAGTCAGAAATCTGTGTGGGAATGATCTTTAGTCTGTCTTGCAGCCCAGGCCTTCCCCCAGACTTCCTCTGCTATGTCCTCTCAGAGTATCTTCATGGCAGTCAATCTCAGTCCTCTCCCTGAGTTCTAACTCCCAAAGCCTGAGTCTGAACACCCAGCCCCCATTCACTCTGGGTGGGTGTGGGCTTGTGAGATGCTTCTCAGCTCGGAAGTGCCATTAGGCAGTATCTCTGTGGTTGTTTTTCTCCATTTAGCCTTCAGAGCATCTGTAGCTGTGCTTGTCACTGCACTCTCCACTGAGGTCCTGACACTCCCCCCGAACTTGCCTGTGAAAGGGTTTCCTAGTGTGTGGAAAATTTTCCTCCTTCACGACTCCCTCTCCAGGGTGCAGGTGCCCATCCCTAAATCTTTTGTCTCCCTTTTTATCTTTACCTTCTGCCCTACCAATTTCTGAAGAGACTGGATTGCCTTTTTGGAAGTCTGGGGTGCCCTGGAGCATGCAGAAGGTGTTCTGTAGGAGTTGTTCCACAAGCAGATGAGTTTTTGATGTATTTGTGAGGGTGAAGATGATCCTCCCTGTCTTATCTCTCTGCCATCTTGAAAGTCCTCCCTGTCTCAAAATACTTTTTGATTTCACTTTTGACTCTCTTTGACACACACACATTGTTGAAAAGTGTACTGCTTAATTTCTACATATTTGTGAATTTTCAAAATTTCCTCCTGTTACTGATTTTTCGTTTCATATTATCATGGTCAAAAAGTATTTGATATTATTTCATTATTTAAAATTTTTCGAGATAATTCTGGTTTTTTAAATATGTTTTATTTGAGTATAGTTGATTAACAATGCTGTGTTAGCTTCAGGTGTACAAGATAGAGATTCAGTTATGCATATATATCTATTCTACTTCAAATTGTTTTCCTATTTAGGGAAGTTACAGAGTATTGAGCTGAGTTCCCTGTGCTATAGAACATATCCTTGCTGGTTATTTATTTTAAATATACCATTGTGCAGATTTCAATCCCAAACTCCCAATTAATCCCTCCCCTGACCTTTCTTTCTTTGAATGATAAATTCATTCTCTAACTCTGTGAGTCTACTTTTGTTTTGTAAATAAAGTCATCTGTATCATTTTTTGGTTCCACATATAAAGAATATGATATTCATCTTCTCTGTCTGAATTATTTCATTTATTATAATGATATCCAGGTCCATTCACATTGATGCAGCATTATTATTTCATTCTTTTTATTGACTAAGTAGCATTTCATTTTATATGTATGTATGTATGCTTCCACATCTTGTCTATTTCAAACAGTGCTGCAATGAACATTAAGATGCTTATATCGTTTTGAACCATGGTTTATTCTGTATATATGTTAGGAGTGGGATTGCTGAATCATATGGTAGCTCTACTTTTAGTTATTTAAGAAACCTGTACTGTATATTGTTCTCCATAGATGCTGTAACAATTTGCCTTTCTACTGAAAGTGTAGGAGAGTTTTCTTTTCTCCACACCACATCCAGCATTTACTGTTTGTAGACATTTTTATGATGGCCAGTCTGAATGGTATGAGATGATATCTCATTATAGCTTTGATTTGAATTTCTTTACTAATTAGCGATGTTGAGTATCTTTTCATATACTTCTTGTTCATCTGTATATCTTCTTTGGAGAAATTTCTATATATGTCTTCTGCCCATTTTGTGATTGGGTTGTTTAATACTGTGCTAAATAAGCTGTTCACAAATTTTGAAGGTTAATCTGTTTTCAGTTTCAATGCTTGCAAATATTTTCTCCCATTCTGTGGGTTGTCTATTTGTCTATGATTTCATTTGTGGGCAAAAACTTTTGAGTTTAATTAGGTCCCATTTGCTTATATTTGTTCTTATTCCTGTTACATTAGGAGACAGATCAAACAAGATATCACTGAGATTTATGACAGAATGCGTTATATTTATTTTTCCTCAAAGACTTTCAGAGTATCTGGTTTTATATTTACATCTTAAGTCCATTTTGAGTATGTTTTTTGGAATGGCATTAAAGAATGTTCCAATATTTTTTTTTACATGTAGCTCTATAATTTATTCAGTACAGTTTATTAAAGGGTCTGTCTTTTCTCCATTGTATAGTCTTTCCTCCTTTGTTGTTGATTAATTTTCCATATGTTCATGGGTAGAATTCTGGACTTTATATACTATTCCATTGATCCATATTCTGTTTTTGTGCCGGTACCATAATGTTTTGATGATGGTAGCTTTATAGTATACTCAGATGTTGTTGTTGTTGTAGTACAGCCTCTCAGTCGTGTCCAACTCTTAGTGACTCTGTGGACTGCAGAATGCTAGGATTCCTTGTCCGTTACCATCTCCAATTTTGCTCAAACTCACGTCCATTGAGTCAGTGATGCCATTCTACCATCTTGTCCTCTGTTGTCCCTTACTCCTCCTGCCTTCAATCTTTCCCAGCATCAGGGTCTTTTCAAATGAGTCAGATCTTCACTTCAGGTTACCAAAGTATTGGAGCTTCAATTCAGCATCAGTCATAACAATGAATATTCAGTGTTGGTTTCCTTTAGGATTGACTGATTTGATCTTGCAATCCAGGGGACGCTCAAGAGTTTTCTCCAGCACCACAGTTTGAAAGCATCAGTTCTTTCACACTCTGCCTCCTTTATGGTCCAATTCTCACATCAGTACATGGCTATTTGAAAAACGATAGCTTTAGCTATACAGACCTTTGGTGGCAAAGTAATGTCTCTGCTTTTTAATACACTGTCTAGGTTCGTCATAGATTTTCTTTCAAAGAACAAGCGTCTTTTTAATTTAATGGCTTCAGTCACCATCTGAAGTGATTTTTGAGGCCAAGGATATAAAGTCTGTCATTGTTTCCATTGTTTCCCCATCTATTTGTCATTAAGTGATGGGACTGGATGCTTTGATCCCCATTTTTTGAATGTTTAGTTTTAAGCCAGCTTTTTCACTCTCCTCTTTCACCTTCATCAAGAGGCTCTTTAGTACCTCTTCACTTCTGCCATTGGCAAAGTGTCATTTGCATATCTGAGGTTATTGATATTTCTCCCAACAATCTTGATTCCAGCTCGTGCTTCATCCAGCCTGGCATTTCACATGATGTACTCTACATAGAAGTTAAATAAGCAGGATGACAATATACCGTCTCTACTTACTCCTTTCTCAATTTGGAACCATTCCATTTTCCCATGTCCGGTTCTAACTGTTGCTTCTTTACCTGGAAACAGGTTTCCCAGGAAGTAGGTAGTATGGTATTCCCATCTCTTTAAGAATTTTCCATTGTTTTCTGTGATCCACACAATCAAAGTTTTTAGCATAGTCAACGAAGGAGAAGTAGATGTTCTTCTGAAATTCTCTTGCTTCTTCTATGATCCAACAGATGTTGGCAGTTTGACTTCCCATTCTTCTGCTTTTTCTAAATACAGCTTTACATCAGGAAGTTCTTGGTTCACATACTATTGAAGCCAGGCTTGAAGGATTTTGAGCACTGCCTTGTTAGCTTATGAAATGAGTTCAATTGTGCGACAGTTTGAAAATTCTTTAGCATTGCCCTTCTTTGAGATTGGAATGAAAACATATTTTCCAGTCCTGTGGTAACTGATGAATTGTCCAAATTTGATGGCATACTGAGTGCAACACTTTAGCAGCAGCAGCATTTAGGATTTGAAATATCTCAACTGGACTTCCATCACCACCACTAGCTTTGCGCATAGTGATGTTTCCTAAGGCTCACTTGACTTCGCTCTCTGGGATGTCTGGCTCTAGTGGAGTGATCACACCACCATAGTTAGTTATTAAGATCTTTTTGGTATAGTTCTGTGTATTCTTGCCACTTCTTCTTAATATCTTATGCTTCTGTTAGGTCCGTACTATTTGTGTCCTTTATTGTGCCCATCTTTGCATGAAATGTTCCCTTGTTATCTCTAATTTTCTTGAAGAGATCTCTAGTCTGTTCCATTCTATTGCTTTCCTCTATTTATTTGCATTGTTTACTTAGGAAGTCTTTCTTATTTCCCCTTGCTATTCTTTGGAATCCTACATTCAGATGGGTATATCTTTCTTTTTCTCCTTTGCCTTTAGCTTCTCTTCTTTTCTCAGCTATTTGTAAAGCCTCATTAGACAACCATTTTGCCTTTTTTCATTTATTTTACCTGGGGATGGCTTTGATCACCACCTCATGTACAGTGCTGTAAATCTTCTGATGTTAGGGAGACTGATTCCTCCAAGTCCATTTTAATTTTTCAATAATGCTTTGGATATTTGGATAACCAATATTTGGATATTTCATACCTCATTACAAATTTTAAGAGTTTTTTTTTGTTGTTGATGATGATGCTGTTCTAGTTTTGTGAAAAATGCCACTGATGATTTAATAGAGCATAAAATCTGTTGATTGCCTTGGGCAGTATAGTCATTTTGACAGTATCAATTCTTCCAATTCAAGAATATGATATATTTTTTCCATCTGCCTATGTCATGTTCAATTTCTTCTGCAGAATCTTATAGTTTTCAGAGTACAGATCTTTGGCTCTTTAGGTTGGTTTATTTATAGTTATTTTATTCTTTTTGATGTGATTGTAAATTAAATTGTTTCCTTAATTTCTTTCTGATCTTTTGCTGTTATTGTATAGAAAAGCAAAAGATTTCTGTCTCAATATTGTATCATGCAGCATTTCATTGAAGAGCTCTAGTAGTTTTCTGGCAGCATCCAATTTGGATACTTTTATTTTTTCTTCTTTTATGATTGCCATGTCTAGGATTTCCAAAACTATGTTGAATAAAAGTGGTGAGAGTGGACAAACTTGATTTTTCCTGATCTTAGAGGAAATGTATTGTTCTTTTTGCCATTGAGTATTACGTTAACTGAGCATTTGTTGTGTATGGCCCATATTATGTTGATGTATGTTCCTCAATGCCCATTTTCCGAGAAATTTTTTTTAAATCATAAATGGGTGTTAAATTTTGTCAAAAGCTTTTTCTACATCTGTTGAAATGATCACATTGTTTTTAATGTTCAATTAATTGATGTTGTTTATCACAGTAATTGAGTTGCAGATATTAATACATCTTTACATACCTGGAATCCCACTTTGTTATTATGTGTGATTATTTTAATATATTGTTGGATTTGTTTTGCTAGTATTTTTTTGTTGCTGTTGGGTATTTTTGTGTCTATTTCCATTAGTGATACTAGCTTTTAAATTTGTTTTTGTGGTATTTTTTCTGGTTTTGGTATCAGGGTGACTGTGACCTTATAGAATGACTTTGATAATGCTCTTTCCAATGTAAATTTTTTGGAGTAGTTTCAGAAGTATAGGTGTTAACTCTTCTCTAAATTTTTGATAAAATTCCTCTTCTGAAGTCTTCTGAGCTTGGAATTTTGTTAGTTGTGAGTTTAAAAATCACAGTTTCAACTTCAGCACTTGCAATTGGTCTGTTTATATTTTCTATTTCTTCACGATTCAGTCTTCAGAGATTGTACATTTCTAAGAATTGGTCAATTACTTCTAGATTGGCCATTTTATTGGCATATAGTTGCTTGTATACTTGCCTTTGCATTTCAGTGTCATAACTTCTCTATTTATAATTTTTTGATTTGTGCTCTATCCCTTTTTTCTTGATGAATCTGGCTAAAGATTTATTAAATTTGTTTGTCTTCTCAAAGAAGTAGCTTTAATTTCCCTGAACTTTCTTACTGTTTTCTTAATTGTATTTTATTTAATTCTGCTCTGATCTTTTTAATTTCTTTCTTTCTACTAACTTTGGGTTTTTTTTTTTTGTTCTTCTTTCTCTTGTTGCTTTAGATATAAGGATAGGTTCTTTATTTAAGGTTTTTCTTATTTCCTGAGATTAGATTGTATTGCTATAAACTTCTCTTTTAGAAATGCTTCTGCTGCATCCAATGATTTTCGAATCATAGTGTTTTCATTTTCATTTGTCTCTAGGTATTTTTTGATTTCCAAATTAATTTTTTCCAGTGGTCTACAAGAGAAGACTCTACACATGGATATCACCAGATGGTCAAAACCGAAATCAGATTGATTATATTCTTTGCAACCAAAGATGGAGAAGCTCTATACAGTTAGCAAAAACAAGACCAGGAGCTGACTGTGGCTCAGATCATGAACCGCTTATTGCCAAATTCAGACTGAAAT
Source organism: Moschus berezovskii (assembly GCF_049115385.1). Classification (NCBI taxonomy): domain Eukaryota; kingdom Metazoa; phylum Chordata; class Mammalia; order Artiodactyla; family Moschidae; genus Moschus; species Moschus berezovskii. The sequence goes on along the minus strand of NC_142488.1, from coordinate 82,635,290 downwards.
TGAAGAAAGTAGGGAAAACCACTAGACCATTCAGATATGACCTCAATCAAATCCCTTATGATTATACAGTGGAAGGGAGAAATAGATTTAAGGGGCTAGATCTGATAGATAGAGTGCCTGATGAACTATGGACGGAGGTTCATGACATTGTACAGGAGACAGGGACCAAGACCATCCCCATGGAAAAGAAGTGCAAAAAAGCAAAATGGCTGTCTGAGGAGGCCCTACAAATAGCTGAGAAGAGAAGCGAAAAGCAAAGGAGAAAAGGAAAGATATAAGCATCTGAATGCAGAGTTCCAAAGAATAGGAAGGAGAGGTAAGAAAGCCTTCCTCAGCTATCAATGTAAAGAAATAGAGGAAAACAACAGAGTATGAAAACCAAGAGATCTCTTCAAGAAAATTAGAGATTCCAAGGGAATATTTCATGAAAAGATGTGTTCGATAAAGAACAGAAATGGTATGGACCTAACAGAAGCAGAAGATATTAAGAAAAGGTGGCAAGAATACACAGAAGAACTGTACAAAAAAGATCTTCCCGACCAAGATAGTCACGATAACGTGATCACGGACCTAGAGCAAGACATCTTGGAATGTGAAGTCAAGTGGGCCTTAGAAAGCATCACTACGAACAAAGCTAGTGGAAGTGATGGAATTTGAATTGAGCTATTTCAAATCTTGAAAGTTAATGCTGTGAAAGTGCTGCACTCAATATGCCAGCAAATTTGGAAAACTCAACAATGGCCACAGGACTGGAAAATGTAAGTCTTCATTCTAATCTCAAAGAAAGGCAATGCCAAAGAATGCACAAACTACAGCATAATTGCACTCATCTCACACTCTAGTAAAGTCATGCTCAAAATTCTTCAAGCCAGGATTCAGCAATAAGTGAACCGTGAACTCCCAGATGTTCAAGCAGGTTTTAGAAAAGGCAGAGGCACCAGAGATCAAATTGCCAACATCCGCTGGATCATGGAGAAAGCAAGAGAGTTCCAGAAAAACATCTATTTCTGCTTCATTGACTATTCCAAAGCCTTTGACTGTGTGGGTCACAAGAAACTGTGGAACATTCTGAAAGAGATGGGAATACCAGACCACTTGACCTGCCTCTTGAGAAACCTGTATGCAGGTCAGGAAGCAACGGTCAGAACTGTACGTGGAACAACAGACTGGTTCTAAATAGGAAAAGGAGTACATCAAGGCTGTATATTGTCACCTTGCTTATTTAATTTATACGCAGAGTACATCATGAGGAACTCTGGGCTGGAAGAAACACAAGCTGGAATCATGATTGCTGGGAGAGATATCAATAACCTCAGGTATGCAGATGACACCACCCTTATGGCAGAAAGTGAAGAGGATCTCAAAACCCTTTTGATGAAAGTGAAAGAGGAGAGTGAAAAAGTTGGCTTGAAGCTCAACATTCCGAAAACTAAGATCATGGCATCTGGTCCCATCACTTCATGGGAAATAGATTGAAAAACAGTGGAAACAGTGTCAGAATTTATTTTTGGGGGGCTCCAGAATCACTGCAGATGCTTACTGCAGCCATGAAATTAAAAGACACTTACTCCTTGGAAGGAAATTTATGACCAACGTTGATAGTATATTAAAAAACAGAGACATTACTTTGCCAACAAAAGTCCGTCTAGTCAAGGCTGTGGTTTTTCCCGTGGTCATGTATGAGTGTGAGAGTTGGACTGTGAAGAAAGCTGATCACCAAAGAATTGATTCTTTTGAACTGTGGTGTTGGAGAAGACTCTTGAGTGTCCCTTGGACTGCAAGGAGATCCAACCAGTCCATTCTAAAGGAGATCAATCCTGGGTGTTCATTGGAAGGACTGATGCTAAAGCTGAAACTGCAATTCTTTGGCCACCTCATGCGACGAGTTGACTCACTGGAAAAGACTCTAATGCTGGGAAAGGTTGGGGGCGGGAGGAGAAGGGCATGCCAGAGAATGAGATGGCTGGATGGCATCACCGACTCTGTGGACATGAGTTTGAGTGAACTCCGGGAGTTGGTGATGGACAGGGAGGCCTGGCTTGCTGTGATTCATGGGTCGTAGAGAGACGAACATGACTGAGCGACTGAACTGAACTGACCTGTCTGTTTAGTAGCATAATGTTTAGCTTCCACGTATCTGTGTTTCTTACAGATTTTTGTCTTATAGTTGCTTTCTAATTACATAGCATTGAGGTCAGAAAAGACACATTATGATTTACATATTCTTGTGTTAACCAATGCTTGTTTTATGGCCCAGCATGTAATTATTCCTGGAAAATGTTCCATGTGAGTTTGAGAAAATTTGTATTCTGTTTCAAGGAATATTCTGTGTATACCAGAAAGGTACATTTGGTCTAAAATGTTTATAAAATCATTTGTTTCCTTATTGTTTTTCTGCCAGGATTATTTATTCAATTTAGAAAATGGAGTATTGATGTTCCATACTCTTATATATTAGTGTCTTTTTCACCCTTCTGCTCTGTTAATATTTACTTCAATTTTTTAGATCATCCAACACTGGATGTATGTATGTGTACATATATATATCTATGTATATGCATATATACATATACATATATATATATAAATTGCTTTATCCTCACTTAAAGTTATATAGTGACTTTCTTTCTCCCGTGTTTGATGTCATTTGCATCTGATATAGAGCCTTCTTCGTCTTTTTTTTTATTACAATTTGACTGGAATACCATTTTCCTTCCCCTTAGTTCATCTTATGCGTTTCCTTACAGATAAAGTGACTTTTCTTGAGTTGGTACATTATTCAATGTTTTAAAAATTCATTCAGCCATTCTGTGTGTTTTGTTTGGAAAATTTATTTTATTTAATGTTAAATTAATCATTGATGCTTAAGGAGTTAGTATTGCTATTTTTCTACAATTTTTCTAGATGATTTGTATTTCCTTTATCATTCCTCTTTTATTGTTTCTTTAGTATTTTATATTTCTGTAGTGATATCATTTAATTATATTCTATATATCTGTTGTGCATCAGTTAGAGACTTTCCTTTTTGTGTTTACCTCGAGGCTTACATTAAGAATCTTATTGGCATAACAACCAACATTGAACTGCAAACAACATATATTCAATCACATATAAAAATTTTACTTACCTTCCCACATTTTATACTATTTGTACCATGCTATTTTTATATTGGACATCTATTAGCAAATCATTTTGCCTAGTATGTTTAATATCATCTTTTTACAATTTACACTGGAGATGAGTGATGCACCTTATTACAGTATTAGCATAGTCTCAGTTTCACAATATATTTACAGTTGTCCATCAGTATATGTAGACTATTGTTTCCATACTCCCTCTGTATATTAAAATCTGTGGATGCACAAGTCCTTTATGTAAAATGACATGGTCCTTGTTATAACCTATACATATTTTCCTGTATACATTAAAAATCTCTAATACAACAATGTAAAGTAATTAGCCTCCAATTAAAATAAATAAATTAATAAAAAATAAATAAAAAATCTCTAAATATCTTATAATACATATAACAATAATAATTCTATATACATATTTGTAAATGAATTCGAGGTACTGTGAAAATTGTTGCAAGTGAGTGGAAAATCCAAGTTTTGCTTCATGGAGCTTTCTGGAATTTTTTAAACATATTTTTGATCTGCAGTTGTTGAATCTGCAGATGCACAACCAGCAGATATGGAAAGATGACTGTACCTTTATCAGCGAGTTTTATGCTTTTATATGTTTTTAAATTGTTTTAGTAACCTTTCATTTCAAATTGAAACACCATCATTAGTATTTCTTATAATTCTAGTGGTGATGATCGCCTTGAGAGAGGGAGAGAGAACAAGGAGATCAAACCAGTCAATCCTAAAAAAGATAAAACCTGAATATTCATTGGAAGGACTGATATTGAAGCTGAAGCTCGAATATCTGTCTACCTGATGTGAACAGCCAACTCACTGGAAAAGACTCTGGTGCTGGGAAAGATTGAGGGCAGGAGAAGAAGGGGAGGAGAGGATGAGATGGTTGGATGACATCAGCGACTCAATGGACATGAGTTTGAGCAAACTTGGGGCGATATTGAAGGACAGGGAAGCCAGGTGTGCTGCAGTCCATGGGGTTGCAAAGAGCTGTATATGACTGCTGTATATGAGGAACTGAACAAAAACAACAAATGGTAACGAACTCTCTTTTTTTTGTCTGGGAATGTCTTTATATCTTCTTCATTTCAGCTATACCAGATATAGTATTCTTGGCTTGTATTTTTCTTTTTCCTTTTAGAATTGTGAACGTATCCTCTCACTCCCTCCAGATTTCAAATATTCTGCAGAAAAAAGTCTATTTCTTTATAGCTTCTCTCTTTAACTTTGATGTTTAATATTTTGATTTAAATGTGCTTCAGGGTAATCTTTGGGTTTATCTTGCTTGGGGATCTCTGAGCTTGCTGGACCTGGATGTCCATTTATCTCCCAAGATTTGGGCAGTTTTCAGCTCTTATGTCTTTAAATAAGTTTTCTGCCTCCCTCTTTCTCTACTCTTCTTCTAGGACTCCTGATATACAAATGTTTCTTTTCATGACTGTTTCCCACAGTTCATGTAGGCTTTATTTATTCTTTTTTATTTTTGTTCCTCTGACTAATTTTGTATTACTTCTCTTAAAGTTCAACAAATTTTTTATTCTTTTGAAGAAAGATTCTACAGTTGAAGCTATTTAATTTTTATTTATTTATTTTTTTAGTTCTGTCATTCTATGCTTTATCTCCAGGATTTCTGTTTGATTCTTTTCTGTGGTTTAATTCTTTAACAACCTTCTCATTTTATTCATATATTTCTTTTTCTTGACTTTGTTTAGTTGTCTGTGCTATTTTTCATTTTATTGAATTACTTTTGTTGCTGTTCAGTTGCTCAGTTGTGTCCAACTATTTGCGACCTCATGACTGCCGCATGCCAGGTTTCCCTGTCCTTCACCATCTCCTGGAGTTTCATCAAACTCAGGTCCATTGAGTCAGTGATACCATCAACTATTTTATCCTCTGCTGTCCCTTTCTCCTGCCTTCAATCTTTCCCCACAACAGGGTCTTTTTCAGTGAGTTGGTTGTTTGCATCAGATGGTCAGATATTGGAGCTTCAGCTTCAGTATCAGTCCTTCCAATGAATATTCAGGGTTGATTTCCTTTAGGATTGACTGGTTTGATCTCCTTGATCTCCTCTCTCTCTCTATCTCTGGCAAAGAGATCATTACCACTAGAATTATAAGAATAGAATTATATTCACGGTCCACAGCTGTGATTGAAGTGTTGAGACCTAACATTACAGGCACTGATGTGTGTCACTGACCAGGTTCCTTACTGGACGGGAATGTTCTCTCATCACAGCTAGTAGTGGCTGGAGCCTAGTTACAGGGTGACTTCAAGGTATGCAGTCAGACTTAGCATGGTGGGCTTACAACTGGGAATGCTGATAGGCCTTATTCCCAACAGGTCCCTGGCCTGGCAAGACTATTCATAGATTATAACTGGAGAGAGGGGTGCTGGAGCTAAGTCAGAGTAGTTTACAAGATCTGCTGTCAGTCCAGGTTCAGCTGTCTTGCCTCTGGAGGCACTGATGGGTGTGCCTCCCAGTGGCACTCTGTATTGGCAAGAGTGCTCATGGATTTTGGATGGAAGGGACTGGAGCCAAGTCTTGAACTCCACCAAAGTTTCATAACCTTCTACTTGGATCCTAAAGCTTCTACAAAACAATTGTTTACGTGGATTGCTACCAAATTATAGTTGCTGCAGGGGATATATGTGCAAGGATCCTTCAATTCCACTTATCACTGATGTTGGCTATACAATACTTTGAGAATCTTGGTAAATATATATTGATATTCTTTATACCAATTTTCAACTCTTTTGAAAATTTAAATTATTACAAAATAGAAGATATAATTATGTTAAAATTTAAAAGAAGAACCTTGGTAATGGATTGAATAGACATGAGATAATAAAAGAATCCATGAGTCCATTACTGACACTAATAAAATGGGGAGGATGGATGAATAGAACTCTTTCAGAAGAATGCCAGCTAGTAACTACAGAAAAATTGAGGGAGTTTGAAAATCCATGTTTTATAATTACCAATATAGGAATTGATTCAGCAAAGTTTATGCAATCTCAAAAGAAAACCAATAAAACAAACACCCATGTGTTTCCTACTCCCCTTCTAGGTTCTTTATCTGTGTCTCTGTAAATGGACTGACAAAAGACAGACTAACCAAAGAAAAAACAACTGAAGGCTATTAATATGCACATAACTCGCATGCAAATGAGAGAATCCAGAGACAAGTAATATAAAAGGGTGATTATAATTTGGGTTTATATAGGATAAAAATCATTAGGTGAAGTCCTCCACACATCTTGAGAATTCAGGCCTATATACAGATATCTTGCCATCACACCAATCATTAGGGTAGACATCTGACAACCTTGATGCCTGTGATATTATAATTTATTACTATTTGTTTACTATAAATTAACCTGGTATTCAACATTTATTTAATCTATTTAAACATTTAGTTAAGCACTAATAATTTTTGCAGAAATATTTTAATTGGATTATATTAGTAACACCTTTATACTAGCTTGACTGTATTGTTTTAATTTCAATTCAACTGTAGAGAAAATAAAATATTTGACATATATATGTACATATGTATAGCATAGGTATATATTGATGCTTATATCTTTAAAATAAAACAACAATTTTATCAATTCTTATGGTTTTATATATATATATATATGTATTACATTTCATTTTGCCTGGATCATTTATCAGTTAAGTTAGGAACAGACAGACATTTCTTGTTGTCTTTGTTTCTAGTACATGTCAAATGGGATTTTTTAATATAATACTTCCTCATATTATAGTTTTTCCTTAGTTTAAATAGCAAACTGACCTCACTTATAAGTGCATGAAAGAAATTTTAGTTATCATTTAATCTATAAAGCTGATTTACCATATTCATAGTAACATGTCATACTTTAAGAAAAAAAATTGCTCATTCTTCTTGTATACTTTATTTTATCCTCTCATCCTTCAGGTGTATTAGTTGGATATGAAATGGCCTCAGAAAATATGTAATTATTATTATTGGAGTATTAGATGATATTGTGTGGGACATGTGTAATTCAGAAGGAAAAATAAACTAAAATTACAGTGTTTTCTTCACAACTGCTATATTTTCCTCAATAAAATGGGAAAAAATGGAAAAAGAAAGATTAAGATTGTGAACACTAGGTTAAAGGAGAACTTAAAATATAATAATCACCAGTAACAGCTGAAATTTAATAGATCTAGAAACTACATTGTAAAACTGCATGCAATGTTATCAGCCATTTTTGTAATAGTTCTTCATGTCCATAATGCCAGTTCAATTTGTTATTGTAAAGATTTCAAAATTCTTATCATTATGTAAAGGACAAAAGTGAATTTATTCATGAATATAGTGTACTCATTTTTTGTGTTGCCCTAATGAGTTTGAACCGAAGAATTGATGCTTTTGAACTGTGGTGCTGGAGAAGACTCTTGATAGTCCCTTGGACTGCAAGGAGATCCAACCAGTCCATTCTAAAGGAGATCAATCCTGGGTGTTCATTGGAAGGACTGACGCTAAAGCTGAAACTCCAATACTTTGGCCAGCTCATGCGACGAGTTGACTCACTGGAAAAGACTCTGATGCTGGGAGGGATTGGGGGCGGGAGGAGAAGGGGACGACAGAGAATGAGATGGCTGGATGGCACCACCAACTCGATGGTCATAAGTTTGAGTGAACTCTGGGAGTTGGTGATGGACAAGAAGGCCTGGCGTGCTGTGATCCATGGGGTCGCAAAGAGTCGGACACGACTGAGTGACTGAACTGAACTGAACTGAATGAGTTTGAGTGAACTCCGGGGGTTGGTGATGGACAGGGAGGCCTGGTGTGCTGTGATTTGAAAATATTAGTCTTTTCAAAAACTGGGACTGGAAAAACTGGACATCCAATATACCAAGAGACTGAATCTAACCACAGACCTTATATCCTTCAAAAAATTAACTGTACATGATTACAACCTAAATGAAAAACTGTAAAATTCCTGGAAGAGAACATAGGTGAAAACCTAGATGACTGTGGTTTTGGTGATTAATATTTAGGTATAACATCAAAACTATAATTCATGAAGGAAAGAACTGATAACCAGGACTTCTGTAAAAGTAAAACCATATCTGCTCTCAGGTGGGGGGAGGGGGAATAAAACACTTTCAAGAGAATGAAAAACAAACAACAGACTAGAGAAAATGTTTGCAAAACATACACCTGATAAAAGACTGCTACCCAAAACATACAAAAACCTCAAATCTCAGCAATAAAAAAAACATGGGCCAAGGATCTTAACAGACACGTCACCAAATAATAAATACAGTTGGAAAATCAGCATATGAAAATATACTCCTCGTCATATGTCATCAGGGAAATGCAAATTAAAACAACAATGACATATCACTACACATGAATTGGAATTGTTAATACCTGAAAAGCTGACAGTATCAAGTGCTAGTGAAGACGGTGGAGCAAGGTCTTCTCAGGTGGTGCAGTGATAAAAAATCCACTTGCCAATGCAGGAAATGCAAGAGAAGTGTGTTCAATCCCTGGGTCAAGGAGATCCCCTAGACTAGGAAATGGCAACTCCAGTATTCTTGCCTGGAAAATTCTGTGGACAGAGGAGCCGGGTGGGCTACAGTCCATGGGGTCACAAAGAGTCGGACACAACTGAGTACTCATGGTGGAGCAAAGCGATTTAGGCATCATGGAAGCCTGAGTCATTCTTTAGCCTTTTCCTTTATTAAAAAGTGGGTATCCATAAATGAATTCACTCTGTACATTATGCCAAAACTTCTACATGGTTCCTACTCACCAGTGCATTTGGAAGTGGTGGGAAACCTCAGTGAGCGTTGCATATCCCAAGAAGTCGTTAAGCCTATGCCACCTTCACTTGCCAAGATCAGGAAAATGTGCCAAACTGGTCAGGTATCCACTGGTGAAATAATTTGTGAGAGTCCAGTCTTCCTAAAGGGAAAATCTGGCATATTGTCAGAGTGGGAAGTAAATAAGTTTAGATAGAGAAGGGAATACATTTTAAGGGAGCACCCCTCCTCAGGGTGACCCTGCAAGGTACTGGACTTTTGGTAGCATCAGTGGCAACCTCTCCATCAGATGAGGTAGAAAGCAAAAGTGGTGAGTAACTTCCCAGCTACTTCTGTTGTGAAGGTTGTTGCTGGAGAAACTCATTTCCTCCCTGGCAACAACCAGATTTCTGAGAAGGTTACATCCATGACTCGGGGAAGAGAAAGGAAAGGGAAGAAGGCAGGTAAGAATATTACAGGGCACTGAAGGAATGTGTCTCCTGGTGAACACCTTGGGACTTCAGCAGAAGGGCTGCTCATTGACTACTTTGGGTCTGTTCCACTTGAGGATCACTCTCACTAAGTGTGTTCAGTTAATTTCAGTCACGTAGTCGTGTCCGACTCTTTGGGACCCCATGAATCACAGCATGCCAGGACTCCCTGTCCATCACCAACTCCCGGAGTTCACTCAAACTCATGTCCACAGAGTCGGTGACGCCATCCAGCGACCTCATTCTCTGGCATGCCCTTCTTCTCCCGCCCCCAACCTTTCCCAGCATCAGAGTCTTTTACAGTGAGTCAACTCGTCGCATGAGGTGGCCAAAGAATTGCAGTTTCAGCTTTAGCATCAGTCCTTTCAATGAACACCCAGGATCAATCTCCTTTAGAATGGACTGGTTGGATCTCCTTGCAGTCTAAGGGACTCTCAAGAGTCTTCTCCAACACCACAGTTCAAAAGCATCGATTCTTCGGCGATCAGCTTTCTTCACAGTCCAACTCTCACATCCATACATGACCATGGGAAAAAACATAACCTTGACTAGACGGACCTTGGTTGGCAAAGTAATGTCTCTGATTTTTAATATACTATCCAGTTTGGTCATAACTTTCCTTCCAAGGAGCAAGCGTCTTTTAATTTCATGACTGCAATCAGCATCTGCAGTGATTATGGAGCCCCAGAAAATAAAGTCTGACACTGTTTCCACTGTTTCTCCATCTATTTCCCATGAAGTGATGGGACCAAAGGCCATGATCTTAGTTTTCTGAATGTTGAGCTTCAAGCCAACATTTTCACTCTCCTCTTTCACTTTCATCAAGAGGCTTTTTTAGTTCCTCTTCACTTTCTGCCATAAGGGTGGTGTCATCTGCATATCTGAGGTTATTGATATTTCTCCCAGCAATCTTGATTCCAGCTTGTGATTCTTCCAGCCCAGTGTTCCTCACGATGTACTCTGCATATAAGTTAAATAAGCAAGGTGACAATATACAGTCTTGACGTACTCCTTTTCCTATTTGGAACCAGTCTGTTGTTCCACGTACACTTCTGACTGTTGCTTCCTGACCTGCATACAGGTTTCTCAAGAGGCAGGTCAGGTCGTCTGGGATTCCAATCTCTTTCAGAATGTTCCACAGTTTATTGTGATCCACACAGTCAAAGGCTTTGGCATAGTCAATGAAGCAGAAATAGATGTTTTTCTGGAACTCTCTTGCTTTCTCCATGATCCAGCGGATGTTGGCAATTTGATCTCTGGTGCCTCTGCCTTTTCTAAAACCAGCTTGAACATCTGGGAGTTCACAGTTCACATATTGCTGAAGTCTGGCTTGGAGAATTTTGAGCATGACTTTACTAGCGTATGAGATGAGTGCAATTGTGCAGTAGTTTGAGCATTCTTTGGCATTGCCTTTCTTTGGGATTGGAATGAAGATTGACCTTTTCCACTCCTGTGGTCACTGCTGAGTTTTCCAAATTTGCTGGCATATTGAGTGCAGCACTTGCACAGCGTCATCTTTCAAGTTTTGAATTAGCTCAACTGGAATTCCATCACCTCCACTAACGTTGTTCATAGTGATGCTTTCTAAGGCCCACTTGAATTCACATTCCAAGATGTCTGGCTCTAGGTCAATGATCACGTTATCGTGACTATCTTGGTCGGGAAGATCTTTTTTGTACAGTTCTTCTGTGTATTCTTGCCACCTCTTCTTAATATCTTCTGCTTCTGTTAGGTCCATACCATTTCTGTCCTTTATCGAGCCCATCTTTGCATGAAATGTTCCCTTGGAATCTCTAATTTTCTTGAAGTGATCTCTCGTTTTTCCTATTCTGTTGTTTTCCTCTATTTCTTTACATTGATAGCTGAGGAAGGCTTTCTTACCTCTCCTTCCTATTCTTTGGAACTCTGCATTCAGATGCTTATATCTTTCCTTTTCTCCTTTGCTTTTCTCTTCTCTTCTTTTCACAGCTATTTGTAAGGCCTCCTCAGACAGCCATTTTGCTTTTTTGCATTTCTTTTCCATGGGGATGGTCTCGGTCCCTGTCTCCTGTACAATGTCACGAACCTCCGTCCATAGTTCATCAGGCACTCTATCTATCAGATCTAGCCCCTTAAATCTATTTCTCCCTTCCACTGTATAATCATAAGGGATTTGATTTAGGTCATGTCTGAATTGTCTAGTGGTTTTCCCTACTTTCTTCAATTTAAGTCTGAATTTGGCAATAAGGAGTTAATGATCTGAGCCACATTCAGCTCCTGGTCTTGTTTTTGCTGACTATATAGAGCTTCTCCATCTTTGACTGCAAAGAATATAATCAATCTGATTTCAGTGTTGACCATCTGGTGATGTCCATGTGTAGAGTCTTCTCTTCTGTTTTTGGAAGAGTTTGTTTGCTATGACCAGTGCGTCCTCTTGACAAAACTCTATTAGCCTTTGCCCTGCTTCATTCCGTGCTCCAAGGCCAAATTTGCCTGTTACTCCAGGTGTTTCTTGACCTCCTGCTTTTGCATTCCAGTCCCCTATAATGAAAAGGACATCTTTTTTGGGTGTTAGTTCTAAAAGATTTTGTAGGTCTTCATAGAACCGTTCAACTTCAGCTTCTTCAGCTTTACTGGTTGGGGCATAGGCCTGGATTACTGTAATATGGAATCATTTGCCTTGGAAACGAACAGAAATCATTCTGTCATTTTTAAGATTGCATCCAAGTACTGTATTTCGGACTCTTTTGTTGACCATGATGGCTACTCCATTTCTTCTAAGGGATTCCTGCCCACAGTAGTAGATATAATGGTCATCTGTGTTAATTTCACCGATTCCAGTCCATTTTAGGCATCCACAAAACCACAGATGTTGTCTATTTCCCACCTCCCTACCCTCCTGCTGGCTCCTTGTGAGTTCTCCAAAGTGTATCCTCGAGAGCCAGCTCCAGTAGGAGAAACTATAATATGGTTTCTTGAACTCCTGTCATCATGTTTGAATTCAAATCAGCAGTATGCAGCAAAGACAGCCACACTCATTCCTTTCAGGAAGCGTACACAATTTTTACATATATCCACTTTCAGTTCTTTGACCAGAAATATATTATAAATATACCAATCCAGAAGGTAATCCATATATATTCAGAACAACCGAGCACTCAGCTTAAACTGGGGCTATTGTTAGAAGGGAAGAATAGATAATAGGGGACAATTAGTCATTATTATTATTACTTTCGTAATTTATACAACAATTTACCATGGAAAATACCTCTTGTGAATATACTCAGACCTTATCAGAGAGGCTAATTGAGTAAATTGAAAAATGAACTCTAAATACTTCAATCCTACAAATGAGCCTGCACTTAACAATGTTGAAACCAATTTGAATATTAAATGGTTATCCAAATAATATAACAAAAGCTTTCTATTTTATAGAAAGAAATTTTCCTATTGTCTGTTTAATAAAATGCCAAAGAAAAATTGGATGATGGCTGCTTTTCCATGTAAAAACAAACTAAAACCAAAACCTTTTTATTCTTAGTTATATTACTTATTGTTTAACATTAATTAAATATTCAAAATATGAAATTTGTTTCTTTTTTCCTGATTAAAAGATATTAATGATAAAAAATCCTGGTACTTTGTGTCACCTGAAAGCAGATTCCAAACCAAGATTAGCTATATAAGACATTTATTAGAGGAGGTAATAAGAATGGGACTTCCCAAGTAGCGCTGCTGCTGCTGCTGCTGCTGCGTCACATCAGTCGTGTCCGACTCTGTGTGACCCCATAGACAGAAGCCCACCAGGGTCCCCCGTCCCTAGGATTCTCCAGGCAAGAACACTGGAGTGGGTTGCCATTTCCTTCTCCAATGTGTGAAAGTGAAAAGTGAAAATGAAGTCGCTCAGTCGTGTCCGACCCTTAGCGACCCCAGGGACTGCAGCCTACCAGGCTCCTCCATCCATGGGATTTTCTAGGCAAGAGTACTGGAGTGGCTTGCCATTGCCTTCTCCCAAGTAGCGCTAGTGGTAAATAATTTGCCAATGCAAGAATTATGACACGAGTTCAATCCCTGGGTCAGGAAGAGCCCCTGGAGGAGTTAATGGCAATCCATTCTAGTATTCTTGCCTGGAGAATCCCATGGACAGAGGAGCCTGGTGGGCTACAGTCCACAGAGTCGCAAAGATTTGAGCATCACTGACGCAACTTAGGACACACTCATGTAAGCAGAATAGGTGGAAAGAGAGCATTCAAAGTGCAATGCAGGTCTGACAACTGTGGAAGGAGACTGGGAAGGAAGCAAGATTGAGTAGAAAGTCTTCAAAGACTGTTTTAGAAAAGTTGATGAGGAGTTCTTCATCCAAAGTCACCTGTTAGAGAAGTCTCATGCACTGCCTTAGTACTCCAGTACCCTTTCATTCTCAGTCATTGGTTAGCAGCAGCCAATGGGCAATGCAGCTTTGGTGGGAACATGGTGGATTTGGTACAATAACAGGTCAGACCACTAGTCGATCATGCTCCCCATGTAGGAGATCTGAATGGTACATTTATATTACTGCCACATTCCACACTTTGCACAACAGATTTTCTTTTGCCACTCCATATCCAAGGGTTTCACAGCTGTCATTTCAACCAACTGCGGATTGAAAATATTTGAAAAGAAAATCCAGAAAGTTCCAAAAAGCAAAACCTGAATTTGCTGTGTGCTGGCTGTCGACACTTTATGTAGCATTCACATTTCATTAGGTGTTATAAGTAATTTAGAGACTATTTAAAGCATACAGGAGGATGCATATAGGTTATATGTGAATACCATTTTATATAAGGGGCTTAAAGATACTTGGATTTTGATAATTGATGATTTTCTTAGGACAAATCCACCATGAATACTGAGGAATGGTTTCTCCATGCACATTCAGGAAGGAGTTTCTCCATGGTTCTGTGAGCCACTGTTCCTTAGGGGAAAGCTAGAATAGAGAGGACAATGAGATGAACTACAACCACTGTAATCATAGTTTGTCTTGGTGCCATAACACTTCCTCTTTCATTCTCTGCTTTAAATTTTTCTTACTCTCAACCATCACCTTAGTAAGTTTTGGTGGCTCATCTGGTGGTGTGATCCAAACCCACATTGCTTAGAGTTACTGGTCTTTGGTAATTATACCATTCTTGGGCTGGGATGGCTACACCTCTACGTATAGTCATAGTTACAATGGGGCAAGAAAGTGCCAAAAGTGACCCAGATAGAGCACATAGGTTCTCCACATATTCCTCCCTGATGCTATTATGACTCCTCTTGTCTTCTGTGGGTTCCTGAACAAAGAGTTAGAAGTGCCCTGTAGTAGCTCTAGCTTGTATTTCAATTCTATCCTTGTCATGTTCCCTGGCAGGAGCAGGACTAACTTTAGGGAATTATAGGCACAGCACAAAATCCTTCACTGTTTCACTAATATTGATAGTAAATGACTTCATCCTGCTTCAACTCCTTGTTGCCAAGACCCATAGAGATTTCCTGCTGGGGACACAGAATCATATAGCGGTATCTTATTTAATGCATACACCACACTATTCCAGAATTTTCTTTCCACGCTTTAACTCAGATGTGCTTTAAAGTACTTTTATTACTCTATGTGGTTGGCTGCTTCTGGGTGGTGAAGTATATGATATGATCAGTAGAATCCATACTTGTGGGACCACTCATACCTCATTTGCTGTGGATTGGGTCTTCTTGTTGGATGTTAAGTTATTTGGGATTGTATGGCTTTGGATAAGGTATTCTGTAAGTTTCCAGGTAGTACTGCTTGCTGAGCTTCTGCAGATAAGAAAGGCAGACTCAAACCCAGAATATATGTTTATTCTCTGTGAAAACTCATCTCTATTTCTTGTCAGATAAAAATGACTTGATCTAGTCAACTTGATACCAAGAGGTTGGTTGGTGTCTTTGAAAAACAGTACCATATGGAGGACTCATCATTGCTCTCTGTCGCTAACAGATTAGACATTCAGAGGCAGTAGTATTTAAATCAGCCTTGGTAATTGAGAACTGATGTTGTTGAACCCATTTGCATTCTCTATCTCTGCCCTTATGGCCATTCTGTTGGTAAGATCATTGTGCCAGTTCCAGAGTGACCATTGATAACGGCTGATGAACACATGACTGAGCAACGGAACTGAACTGATGAGTATCAATTGGCCAAAGCATTTTACTACTTTTCGCTCAGTATCTCTTCCATGGTAGGTGTTAATGTTTGTTATAAAAATCTTCACACTTTGTTCCCATTCCCATATGTCCATCCACAGGCCTCTACCTCAGATCCCCTTATTAGTAATCTTCCAATCCTTTTATTTCCAGGCCTCTGACCTAATGGTCAGTTCTTAATTTTATTTCAATCACCTCTAGAACAAATTAGGATACAAAAATATATCATTTTCTATGTCATCTTAATGGAAATATCTATTTCAGGTGTTTGCCATTAAAATCACATTGCTTTTATATATTTCAGTTCCGGAAGAGGATGTGACTAATATATTGCTTTTATGCCAGTAGTAAATAAAATTTGACCATTGCATCATTTTTAAGTATGTATCCAAGAAAACATTCTCTAGGTAGTGGTCATTTGTGAGAGTCCATTTTGGCTCTGACATTGGCTCTATTTCTTTTGCAGTCATCATTCAAATTGAGCACTCCCACAATAATTGCTACACATTCTGTCATCCTCACAACTGGTCCAAATGGAACGAGAAAATATAGCCCCTTCTCAAATTAATCTAGGTTCCAAGATATGACAGGATGAAATATATTCAACATTTTCTTATTTTTTGAAAAATTCTCTAATTTTATTTTGACGTTTTTGACACTATTCACATGATATGACTCTAAAGTAGTGAAATCAGTTCTAAATAAAGCAAAAATAGTTCTTGATTTTTTAATAAGCTTTCACAAATATTAGCATTTTTAAAATCCCCAAGTAAGAAATTGGGTATCAGACAGCAGGAAGACTTTCACTTCACACAGGTATATTAACTAAAGTTTCTTCTAAAAATTCCCTTCACTAGATTAACCATCCTTCACATCTGTCAAAATTTGACATACCATATCAGGAAATATTCAAAGAAAATTTGCTTTATATTCTCTTTTGTTCAGTTCATCACTTCTTCTATTTATCTGGCATATGTTGAAATCTTTGAAACATATGCCATAGCATTTTTATTTTCCAGGAAAGGAATATCTATTTTACTTGCATGCATATAAAATTTTATAGAGGCTAAATATTTCTTTTGTCTGTGTTAGTTTTAGACAAAATTATTTTAAGTAAAATTTTGTAACAATACAAAGACTTCACATATGCTTCTAAACTTTTGTTAATTGTATTTGCATTTCTGATAATTACTTATCTCCCCACAATATCTCATATATAAATTGATTATCTTAAACCCTGATGTACACCTTATGTAACACCCATAAACAAAATCTAGAAAATAAACTCAGAAGTAATTAAGCCTCTTGAGGTTATAAAAGAATTTTGACATATAATATCTGAACTACAAGTATACTAACTGACATTCAGATAAGGGAGATAATGCATCTGCATTTTCAAAAAGACATCTAAGAACTTTCTTGAAAGTCTAAAATTCCTTAGTTTTTGATGATTTACTTCAAGTAAAACAAACTATGTTAACGCTCTGAAATAAGACATGATAGCTAGTAATTTACATTGTAAAGGCAATGATTTTTCCTTTAAAGATGCCAATCGATTCTCTAGTCATATATGTAAATTATATACATGTATATCATATACGTATGTGAGATGTGAATGTGTGCTAATTTACTACAGAGGTTGTTTCCAACTCTGTGTGATCCCATGGACTGTAGCCCATCAGGCTCCTCAGTCCATAGGATTCTCCAGGCAAGAATACTGGAGTGGGTTGCCATGCACTCCTCCAGGAGATCTTCCCTAATCAGGGATCGAACCTGGGTCTCTTGCATTGCAGGAGGGTTCTTTACCACTGAGCTATCAGGGAAGCCCTATATAAGTATATATAATATATAATAATATATGCATATATAATATAAATATTAACTAAATCAGTAGCGTTTATTTTGAAAAATATATTTTGAAATATTTTAAAAGTTTATTTCTGCTAAAAATATGTCAAATTTTAACAACTTCTTAGAGCACTAGATTGGTCTTTTAAAAATATGGTATTTTGTCACATGTATACTGCATAGATTGTATATTACAATGTATGCTACCCTGATTTTCTTATGTTACATACATAATTTTGATTTAAAGAAGAAAAATGTGCAACGTCCCCAAAAGGTGTAATATATTTTTATAGAAACAAATAAACATTCTCACTATTGTATTTAAAGTAAGTGTGAAACATTCTGCGAGCTACAAATAATTAGTAAAAAGACAGGGAGATGATTAGGAATAACATTAGTGTGTAGCAGTCTAGTGGTCATTTGTAGGAAGAGGTGACCTCTTGGTCTATTTAGGGGTGAATTTAAAGAAATTTCTTTTGACAGAAAACTCTTAATGCCTACTGTAAATTCTGCCTCTAAATTGAGGAATTTCCATGGATATTTTAAATCTGCCAATACACACTTATTTTGTAAAGACTCTTCCTTTGGTTATCTATGAATAAATTCTAGATATCAATTCAAATGCCCTGCTCCTATTAATGTGAAATTAAATGAGGTAAGTTCTAATCCAACTAACAGAAACTACTATTGCAACAAAAGACCAACATTCAAGTAGTTTCTCAGATATACACTGAAGGACTTTCAAGAAACAGTATGAGTTGCATGTGTGCGTGTGTGTGTGTGTGTGTGTGTGTGCTCAGTCATTCAGTCATGTCTGACTCTTTGCAACCCCCTGGAATGCAGCTTACCAGGCTCCTCCATCCATGGAATTTTCCTGGAAAGAATACTAGAGTGGTTTGCCATTTCCTACTCCAGGGCATCTGCCTGACACGGGGACTGAACCCTTATATCTTATGTCTCCTGCATTGGCAGGCGGAATTTTTACCACTGTACCACTTACATAACTAACAATAAAAAATTTATTTTTCATGGTGGCTTAATACACTGCAAATCAAAATTACAATGAGGTATCACATCATACCAATCAGAATGGTCATCATCAAAAACTCCACAACAATAAGTGCTAAAGAGGTTGTGGTGAAGAGGGAGCCCCCCACACTGTTGGTGGGAATGTAAGTTGGTACAACCACTATCGAGAATGCTTCCTAGTGACTCAGTGGTAAAGAATCCACCTGCCAATGCAGGAGATATGGTTTTGATCTCTGGGTTGGAAAGATCCTCTGGAGGAGGAAATGCAATCCACTCCCTGAAAAACCCTGGGAAATCCCATAGACAAAGGAGCCTGGTGTGTTACAGTCCATGGGGTCGCAAGGAGTCAAACATGACTTAGCAACCCAATAACTATGGAGAACAGTAAAGAAGTTCATTTAAAACAATTAAAAAGAGCTACCATATGGCCTAGCTATCTCATTCCTGGGTATATATCCAAAGAAAATAATTCAAAAATATACATGTACCACAATGTTCATTGAAATATTATTTACAACAGCCAAGGCCTAAGTGCCCATCAACAGAGGAATTGATCAAGAAAATGTGGCAGGGTCGACGGGAAGATGGCGGAGGAATAGGACAGGGCGGCCACTTTCCCCCCAACAAAATCAACAAAAGAACATTTGAACGCTGAGTAAATCCCACAAAAAATCTTCTGAATACCGGCAGAGGACATCAGGCACTCAGAAAAGCAGCCCATAGTCGTCGAAAGGAGGTAGGAAATAGATAAAAAAATAAAAAGAGAGACAAAAGAGGGAGGGACGGAGCTCCCTCCCGGGAAGGGAGGCTTAAAAAAAAAAAAAAAAAGAGAGAGAGAAGTTTCCAAACACCTGGAAACACTGGCGAGTGGATCCTCAGAGGGCTGCATAACTGGGAGACAAAAGACATAAATAATTAAAACTCACAGACTAAGTGCCCAGAGGAAACTCTCAGCGGAGAAGCGGCGCAGACTCCCGCGCCCCTCACTAGCAGGCGGGGGCTGGGCAGGGAGGCGCCGGCAGCAGCGCTCAGAGGGAGAGCCAGCGGCGGCGGCGCTTAGAGGGAGAGCAGGCGCCCGCGCTTGGAGGGAGAGCCGGCGCCCGCACTTGGAGGGAGAGCTGGCGCCCGCGCGTAGAGGGAGAGGCGGCGCCCGCGCTTGGAGGGAGAGCCGGCGCCCGCGCTTGGAGGGAGAACCGGGCTTGGGCACCCCAGCCCCCGCCGACGCGGGCGGGGAGGGCAGCCAGCGCCGGGGCGGGGGCAGCCGCGGCCCCAGAGAGGCTTCCCGTACCAAGCTGCAGGCAAGCTTCCTTGCTGGCCAGGACTTCTTGGGTTCGGGCCGGTCGATATCCACCTGAGAAACTGCACCGGTTGTACTCCCAGAAAACCGAGCGGCGGGGACCGGGAAGGCGATAAGTCGCAGCGACTGTGCTCGCCAAACGCCTGGTCACCTGAGCTGCTAGGACCGGGGAAGGCACAAAACGCAGGCCCAGCCAAGTCTGCCTTTGTCGAGTACCCGAGGACCTGAACCTGAGCCAATCAGACCTGGGAAGTGCATGCAACCCAGCGCCAGCCGCGGACAGCTTGCAGCAGAGCAAACTAAAGCCTAAGCAGCATAAACATGGAAAGCACACAAGCCTCGAGCGGGAGCATTCCCAGTGTAGCCAAGACACCGCGAGCACTCCTCACAGACGCCAGGGGTATTTGTTAGTTGTTCCTCCCTCCCTACAGCAGGACTGAATAGGAGAGCCTGGGGAAAAAAAAAAAAAAAGTGTCCACCACCGCATCCTGGAGTCAGGACGGTAATTAGACACTGAGGAGACCAGAAAACAGAAGAGGGAGAAGCCTTGAGCCTCCTGCAAGAATAAGACTGAAAACCAGAGGCAGAGGCTTAAGGCCAAATCCTGAGAACACCAGAGATCTCCGGTTCCAGAGAACATTAATTGATAGGTACTCATCAAAGGCCTCCATACATACACTGAAACCAGGCACCACCCAAGGGTCAACAAGTTTCAGTGAAAGACATACTACGCAAGCTATCCAGCAACACAGGAGAATAGCACTGAACTTCAATATACAGGCTGCCCAAAGCCACCCCAAACCCACGGACATCTCAAACTCATTATTGGACACTTTCTTGCACTCCAGAGAGAAGAAATCCAGTTCCACCCACCAGAACATCTACTCAAGCTTCCCTAACCAGGGAACCTTGGCAAGTCACCCATCCAACCCCACACATAACGAGGCAACTACATAATAAAGAGAACTCCACAGACTGTCAGAAGACAGAAAGGCCACCCGAACACAGCAATATAAGCAAGATGAAGAGGCAGAGAAATACCCAACAAGTAAAGGAACAGGATAAATGCCCACCAACACAAACAAAAGAGGAAGATATAGGGAACCTACCCGATAAAGAATTTCGAATTTTAATTGTGAAAATGATTCAAAATCTGGAAAGCAAAATGGAGTTACAGATAAATAAACTGGAGAAAAGGATGGAGAAGATGGAAGAAATGTTCAATAAAGAATTAGAGGAAATAAAAAAGAGTCAATATACAATGAATAATACAATAGACGAGGTCAAAAACACTCTCGAGGGCACAAACAGTAGAATAACGGAGGCAGAAGACAGGATAAGCGAGCTAGAAGATAGAATTGTAGAAATAAATGAAACAGAGACGGAAAAAGAAAAACGAATTAAAAGAAATGAGCACAATATTAGAGACATATGGGACAATATTAAACGCCCCAACATTCGAATCATAGGAGTCCCAGAAGAAGAAGACAAAAAGAAAGACCATGAGAGAATACTCGAGGAGATAATAGTTGAAAATTTCCCTAAAATGGGGAAGGAAATAATCACCCAAGTCCAAGAAACACAGAGAGTCCCTAACAGGATAAACCCAAGGCGAAATACCCCAAGGCACATATTAATCAAATTAACAAAGATCAAACACAAAGAAAAAATATTACAAGCAGCAAGGGAAAAACAACAAATAACACACAAGGGGATCCCCATAAGGATAACAGCTGATCTTTCAGCAGAAACTCTTCAGGCCAGGAGGGAATGGCAAGACATATTTAAAGTGATGAAAGAAAATAACCTACAGCCCAGATTACTATACCCAGCAAGGATCTCATTCAAATGTGAAGGAGAAATCAAAAGCTTTACAGACAAGCAAAAGCTGAGAGAATTCAGCATCACCAAACCAGCTCTCCAACAAATACTAAAGGAGCTTCTCTAGACTGGAAACACAGAAAGGGTATATAAACTTGAACCCAAACAATAATGAAAATGGCAACAGGATCATACTTATCAATAATCACCTTAAACGTAAATGGGTTGAATGCCCCAACCAAAAGACAAAGGCTGGTTGAATGGATACAAAAACAAGACCCCCTTATATTTTGTCTGCAAGAGACCCACCTCAAATGGAGGGACACATACAGACTGAAAGTGAAGGGCTGGAACAAGATATTCCATGCAAATAGAGACCAAAAGAAAGCAGGAGTAGCAATACTCATATCAGATAAAATTGATTTTAAAACAAAGGCTGTGAAAAGAGACAAAGAAGGAAACTACATAATGATCAAAGGATCAATCCAAGATGAAGATATAACAATTCTAAATATTTATGCACCCAACATTGGAGCACCGCAATATGTAAAACAATTACTAACAATTATGAAAGGGGAAATTAACAATAACACAATAATAGTGGGAGACTTTAATACCCCACTTACATCTATGGATAGATCAACTAAACAGAAAATTAACAAAGAAACACAAACTTTAAATGATACAATAGAACAGTTAGACCTAATAGATATCTATAGGACATTTCACCCCAAAACAATGAACTTCACCTTTTTCTCAAGCGCACACAGAACCTTTTCCAGGAGAGATCACATCCTGGGCCATAAATCCAGCCTTGGTAAATTCAAAAAAATTGAAATCATTCCAAGCATCTTTTCTGACCACAATGCAGTAAGACTAGATCTCAATTACGGGAGAAAAACTATTAAAAATGCCAACATATGGAGGCTGAACAACACGCTGCTGAATAATGAACAAATCATAGAAGAAATCAAAAGAGAAATTAAAATATGCATAGAAATGAATGAAAATGAAAACACAACAACCCAAAACCTCTGGGACACTGTAAAAGCAGTGCTAAGGGGGAAGTTCATAGCAATACAGGCACACCTCAAGAAACAAGAAAAAAGTCAACTAAATAACCTAACTCTACATCTAAAGAAACTAGAAAAGGAAGAAATGGAGAACCCCAGGGTTAGCAGAAGGAAAGAAATCATAAAAATTAGGGCAGAGATAAATGCAAAAGAAACAAAAGAGACCACAGCAAAAATCAACAAAGCCAAAAGCTGGTTCTTTGAGAAGGTAAATAAAATTGACAAACCACTAGCCAGACTTATCAAGAAAGAAAGGGAGAAGAACCAAATCAATAAAATTAGAAATGAAAAGGGAGAAATCACAACTGACAACACAGAAATACAAAGGATTATTAGAGAATACTATCAGCAATTATATGGCAATAAAATGAATAACTTGGAAGAAATGGACAAATTCCTAGAAAAGTACACCTTGCCAAAACTGAACCAGGAAGAAACAGAAAATCTGAACAGACCCATCACAAGCACGGAAATAGAGGAAGTAATCGGAAAGCTTCCAGCAAACAAAAGCCCAGGTCCAGACGGCTTCACAGCTGAATTCTACCAAAAATTTAGTGAAGAGCTAACACCTATTCTACTCAAACTCTTTCAGAAAATTGCTGAGGAAGGAAAACTTCCAAACTCATTCTATGAGGCAACTATCACCCTAATCCCAAAACCTGGTAAAGATCCCACAAAAAAAGAAAACTACAGGCCAATATCACTGATGAACATAGATGCAAAAATCCTTAACAAAATTCTAGCAATCAGAATCCAACAACATATTAAAAAGATCATACATCATGACCAAGTGGGCTTTATCCCAGGAATGCAAGGATTCTTCAATATCCGCAAATCAATCAACGTAATACACCACATTAACAAACTGAAAAATAAAAATCATATGATTATCTCAATAGATGCAGAGAAAGCCTTTGACAAAATACAACATCCATTTATGATAAAAACTCTCCAGAAAGTGGGAATAGAAGGGACATATCTCAACATAATAAAAGCTATATACGACAAACCCATAGCAAACATTATCCTCAATGGTGAAAAACTGAAAGCATTTCCCCTAAAGTCAGGAACAAGACAAGGGTGCCCAATCTCACCACTACTATTCAACATAGTTCTGGAAGTTTTGGCTACAGCAATCAGAGCAGAAAAAGACATAAAAGGAATACAAATTGGAAAAGAAGAAGTAAAACTTTCACTGTTCGCTGATGACATGATCCTCTACACAGAAAACCCTAAAGACTCTACCAGAAAACTACTAGAGCTAATCAATGAATACAGTAAAGTTGCAGGATATAAAATCAACACACAGAAATCCCTTGCATTCCTATACACTAATAATGAGAAAATAGAAAGAGACATTAAAGAAACTATTCCATTCACTGTTGCAACGAAAAGAATTAAATACTTAGGAATATATCTACCTAAGGAAACAAAAGACTTGTACATAGAAAACTAAAAAATACTAGTGAAAGTAATCAAAGAGGACACTAATAGATGGAGAAATATACCGTGTTCGTGGATTGGAAGAAAAAATATTGTGAAAATGAGTATACTACCCAAAGTAATTTATACATTCAATGCAATCCCTATCAAGCTACCAACGATATTTTTCACAGAATTAGAACAAATAATCTCACAGTTTGTATGGAAATACAAAAAACCTCGAATAGCCAAAGCAATCTTGAAGAAGAAAAATGGAACTGGAGGAATTAACCTGCCAGACTTCAGGCTCTACTACAAAGCCACAGTCATCAAGACAGTATGGTACTGGCATAAAGACAGAAATATAGATCAATGGAACAAAATAGAAAGCCCAGAGATAAACCCACGCACCTATGGACACCTTATCTTTGACAAAGGAGGCAAGAATATAAAATGGACAAAAGACAGTCTCTTTAACAAGTGGTGCTGGGAAAACTGGTCAGCCACTTGTAAAAGAATGAAATTAGAACACTTCCTAACACCATACACAAAAATAAACTCAAAATGGATTAGAGAGGTAAATGTAAGGCCAGATACTATAAAACTCCTAGAGGAGAACATAGGCAAAACACTCTCTGACATAAATCACAGCAGGATCCTCCAAGACCCACCTCCCAGAATATTGGAAATAAAAGCAAAAATAAACAAATGGGACCTAATTAAAATCAAAAGCTTCTGCACAGCAAAAGAAACTCTAAGCAAGGTGAAAAGACAGCCTTCAGAATGGGAGAAAATAATAGCAAATGAAGCAACTGATAAAGGATTAATCTCCAAAATATACAAGCAGCTCCTGCAGCTCAATTCCAGAAAACTAAGTGACCCAATCAAAAAATGGGCCAAAGAACTAAACAGACATTTCTCCAAAGAAGACATTAAGATGGCTAACAAACACATGAAAAAATGCTCAACATCCCTCATCATCAGAGAAATGCAAATCAAAACCACAATGAGATACCATTTCACACCAGTCAGAATGGCTGCTATCCAAAAGTGTACATGCAATAAGTGCTGGAGAGGGTGTGGAGAGAAAGGAACCCTCCTACACTGTTGGTGGGAATGCAAACTAGTACAGCCACTTTGGAGAACAGTGTGGAGATTCCTCAAAAAACTGGAAATAGAACTGCCATATGATCCAGCAATTGCACTCCTGGGCATACACACCGAGGAAACCAGAATTGAAAGAGACACATGTACGCCAATGTTCATTGCAGCACTGTTTATAATAGCCAGGGCATGGAAGCAACCTAGATGTCCATCTGCAGATGAATGGATAAGAAAGCTTTGGTACATATACACAATGGAGTATTTTTCAGCCATCAAGAAAAATGCATTTGAATCAGTTTTAATGAGGTGGATGAAATTGGAGCCAATTATACAGAGTGAAGTAAGCCAGAAAGAAAAACATCAATATAGTATACTGACGCATATATATGGAATTTAGAAAGATGGAAACCTGAAACCTGTGTACGAGACTGCAAAAGAGACATAGACATATAGAACAGTCTTTGGGACTCTGTGGGAGAGGGTGAAGGTGGGATGATTGGGGAGAATGGCATTTTAGCATGTATATTAGCATATGTGACCAGTCCAGGTTCAACGCATGATGCAGGATGCCTGGGGCTGGTGCACGGGAATGACATGGGGGGAGGATATGGGGAGGAGGGAGGTGGGAGGGGGGTTCGGGAGGGAGAGCACATGTACACCCGGGGTGGATTCATGTCAATGTATCGCAAAACCAACCAATATATTAATGAAAGGTAATTTGCCTCCAATAAAATAAATTAAAATTTAAAAATAAATAAATAAATAAATAAAAATAAAATATTGAAGTTTAAGTTAAAATAAAGCAGCAAATATTGAATAAAATCTGAAGTGCTCAGTAAAAAAAAAAAAAAAAAAAAAACAAGAAAATGTGGCAAAAATATACAATGGAATATTACTCAGCCATAGAAAAGAATGAAATAATGCCCTTTGCAAAAACATGGATGGAGCTAGGACTAATCATATTGAATGAAGTAAGTCAGACAAAGAAAGACAATTATGATATGATATTGCTTATATGTTTTTCCAGTAGTCATGTATGGATGTGAGAGTTGGACTATAAAGAAAGCTGAGCACCAAAGAATTGATACTTTTGAACTGTGATGTTGGAGAAGACTCTTAGGTGCCCCATGGACTTCAAGGAGATTCAAACAGTCCATCCTAAAGAAAATCAGTCCTGAATATTCTTTGGAAGGACTGATGATGAAGCTGAAACTCTAGTACTTTGGCAACCTGATGCAAAGAACTGACTTATTCGAAAAGACCTTTGAAAGATTGGAGGCAGGAGGAGAAGGGGACGACAGAGTATGAGATGGATGGATGGCATTACCGACTCAATGGACATGAATTTGAGTAAACTCTGGGAGTTGGTGATGGATAGGGAGGCCTGGCATGGTGCAGTCCATGGGATCACAAAAAGTCGGACATGACTGAGTGACTGAACTGAACTGAACAGATTGCTTATGTGTGGAATCTTAAAAATGGGTGAAAACTAACTTATTTACAAAACAGAAATAGAGTTACAGATGTAGAAAACAAATGTGGTGTCCAGAGTTAAAAGGAGGAATAAATTGGGAAACTGAGATTGACATATACAGATTACTATATACATGATAGGTAACTAAAAAGGTCTTTCTGTATAGCGCAGGGAAACCTACTCAATAATCTGTAATGCCCTATGTGGGGTATGTGTATAACTGAATCACTTTGCTCTACACCGAAAACTAACACAATATTGTAAATCAACTATACTTCAATAAATTTCTTTAAACAAAAAATATACTGCAGAAATATTGACTGTTCCTAATTGCTTTGTTTCCAAAGTTGGGACCAGATTTTGGACTACTCCTAGGTTCTCTCTTGGTGCCCATTGGTATTTTTACAATGAAAGCCTTGCTCTTCACTCAATGAGCAAGACTTCATGTCCATGTCTTCACAGCAAAGAACAAGATGAAAGTTTCTTTAGTGTCTTAAATGTACTCTCTGCCTTCCAGTACTCCATACATGCAATTTAAATTATTGATCAGAATCTTATTTTAACCAATCTTTATTTTTTCTATTTGACAACTATTCATATATTTGTATCTGAAAAAAACAGTGATTCAAATATTCTGTATGGTTAGTATTGAAACATGTGCCTAACTCCAAATTCTCATAGTTCTTCTCAAAAACCCTAGGGCAGTTTTTCTTCACATTTTCCATAAACTTGTTTACATTTGAGTTCAACATTGACTTAGGTCATTTATGTATAATGAATGTATTCTGGTCTTCTCTTGATGTATTCTTGAGCTTCAATTTATCACTCAGTTCAGTTCAGTTGCTCAGTCGTGTCCGAGTATTTGCGACCCCATGAATCACAGCACTCCAGGTCTCCCTATCCATCAAGAACTCCCAGAGTTCACTCAAACTCATGTCCATCGAGTCGGTGATGCCATCCAGCCATCTCATTCTCTGTCGTCCCCTTCTCCTCCTGCCCCCAATCCCTCCCAGCATCAGAGTCTTTTCCAGTGAGTCAACTCTTCGTATGAGGTAGCCAAAGCATTGGAGCTTCAGCTTTAGCATGAGTCCTTCCATTGAACACCCAGGACTGATCTCCTTTAGAATGGACTGGTTGGATCTCCTTGCAGACCAAGGGACTCTCAAGAGTCTTCTCCAACACCACAGTTTAAAAGCATCAATTCTTCGGTGATCAGCTTTCTTCACAGTCCAACTCTCACATCCATACATGACCTCTGGAAAAACCATAGCCTTGACTAGACGGACCTTTGTTGACAAAGTAATGTCTCTGCTTTTTAATATGTTATCTATTTATCACTAGATGACATATAATTATGGCTTTCTTATCTTTGTTTTCTATCATCTCTGAAATTTGTCCTTGGTAGTATGAAATACTTAAGAATATTCTTTAATAATTTGGCATGCATTTTGAGTTACTTTTGAATATTCATAAGCAATTTTGACCAAAAAATATGCCTAAGACTTCTAGTTTCTGATTCCACAGGCAAGGAGCTTGGAAGTCATCAGTCCTAACAACAAGTAAAAAATGAACAGGCCGAAAAATCTGGATCCATAAGTCAAGGGAGCATACAAGACAAACTGCTGCCATCCAAACTGAAGACACAGAAATGTGAATGAAGGAATTCCAGGCTATCAAAACAGAGACTCACGAGAGGAAACATCCAAGGGAAGCAGTGTCTTGATGAGAAAACCTGATCTGATGAATTGCTGGAGATTATGTGAACAACTACGAGAGTTAAAATTCCAGGAAGACTCATTTATAGGGAGACTCACACAATATTGTGAGAGTAACCTGCAGGAGTTCAAACAGGTTCCCACAGTAAATAGCAGAAAATTATCCTCAGGTTTCTGGGATGGGTAAGAGGAAAGAATTCATATTGAAATATGCCTGAGCATTCTGTTCTTAAAGGGGCTAGCCGCGTGGGAAACTAACTAAAAAGAGCTTGAAAGTGAAAGTGTTAGTGGCTCAGTCCTGTCCAATTATTTGCAATTCCATGGATTTAGTCCCTAGGCTCCTCGTCCGTAGAATTCTACAGGCAAGAATACTGGAGTGGGTTGTCATTTCCTCCTCCAGGGGATCTTCCTGACTCAGGGAACAAACCTGGGTCTCCTGCACTGTAGGCAGATTCTTTACTGTCTGAGCCACCAGGGAAGCTGAAAAAGGAGCTTGATCAGCTATCATATTATCAGAGCCTAACTGACCAGGGGAAAAAGAAATACTCAACTGCAAGCTTTAGCCTTCTATGTGAAGAAGGGAAATGTCGTATTTCAGTGCATTCTCGTTATTGTTTCCAAACTAAGAGGGGAAAAAACAACTGAGAAATATTAAGTTCACAGTCCAGCAACGTAAGCACACAAAATGATTAGGTCCAAGTCATGTGGCTAAGGAATACTTCCTATCCCTTCATGACTCATCAAAACACTATTAAAAGACACTCTGTGATGACCTAGAGGAGTGGGATGGAAGGAGGGAAGGGAGGCTCAAAAGGTGATATATGTATAATTATGGTTGATTTGCACTGTTGTATCAATACAATATTGTAAAGCAATCTTCCTCCAATTAAAAAATAAATTTAAAAAACCTTCTTATTTACAGCAACTCCTCTTAAATGCACATCATAACTAGATATCAAGAAAATAATTATAAAACAAAAGCAAAACAACAATACAATTTGAACATTCATCAGTACAGACATGATAGGGATGTTGGAGTTATCACACTGGGAACTAAACAGCTGTGATTAACATGCTAAAAGTGCTAATGAATAAACTAGACAGCATGCAAAAACAGACAGGAAGTGTAAGCAGAGAGAAGGAGATCCTAGAAAAGAACCACCTGCAAAAAATTCCTAGAGATCAAAACCAGTGTAACAGAAATGAAGAATGCCTTTAATGAATTTACTGGTAGACTGGACACACCTTAGCAAATATTTTCTGAGCTAGGGGATGTATGAATAGGATCTTTGAAAGCCTAAAAACAAGGAAAAAGACTGAAAAAAGACCAAAACAGAATATTCATTGACCGTGGGACAATGACATAACATATACACAAAGGGAATACTGGAAGAAGGGAAAAAATAATAGAAGAAATATTTGAGATATAATGATTGAGAATTTCCCAAATTAATGCTAGACACCAAGCTACAGATTCAGATCAGAGAACACCAAACAGAATATGATGGGAAAAATAAAACTACACCATGGCATATTATTTTCTGTTACACAAAATCAAAAATAAAGAAAAAATCCTTAAAGAAGCCAGAGAAAACAAACAACATACCTATAGAGGAGCAAAGATAGTAACTGCATCCATCTTTACCTCTGAAACTATGCTAGGGAGAGGGTGAACTGCAACATTTTCTGGTTTATTTCTTTTCCTCACAATCTCCCAGAGTTTGCTCAAACTCATTTCCGTTGAGTCTGTGAAGACATGCAACCATCTCATCCTCTATCCTGCTCCTCCTGCCTTCAATCTCTCCCAGCATCAGGGTCTTTGCCAACGAGTCAGCTCTTCTAATCACGTGCCCAAATTATTGGAGCTTCAACTTCAGCATCAGTCCTTCTGAGAGGGTAACAGGCAGGAAGGCCAGGGGTCTCCAAGCAGAGGAAATAGCCTGCAAGTGTCAGACATTTTTATCTCTCTTAAGTGGCAGGAGGAAACAAACCAGTGATATTTTTTTCTTCTCTATACAAATTTAAAAGGAAGTTTTTACTGTGTTGCCATAATGACACCTGGTTTCACCTAAAGTTAACTATTCTCAAATCTTGAGTTAAGCAATGCATTTTTCTTACGGAAATGTAACTCTTAAGCTATGTTAATGTATTACGCATTTACCCCAGACTCTGTCTTCAAGTCGGTTCCGCCAAATGGCTCAGAACCTACTTGACAAACCTGTATGTTATACTCAGATATTGTTCTCCTAATCTATGTAAAATGAAACTATTTGTATGGTAATCTGCCCTTCTACAAGATTCAAGTTAATCATTTTATGGCCTGGGATGAATCATAGGGTGTCAAGATTATCCCAAAATGCATCTTATGGGTGAGGGGCCTGGTGCCATTCTGAGCCTTAAGATATTCCTTTCTTTCATTAACAGACTGCTGGTGACTATATAACATCCAGCTGAAGACAAGCAGAGGGGTATTTTTTCTGCCCCCTTCTGATGTCTATGTCAGAAGCTTTCCCTGTCTCCTTTATACTTTAATAAAACTTTATTACAAAAAAGCTCTGAGCGATCAAGCCTCGTCTCTGGCCCCGGATTTAACTCTTCTCCTCCGGAGGCCAAGATCCCTGTGTCTGTCATTCCGCAACAACCTTTCATCTTGAGGGCTCATCCGGGATCCTCAGGACAAGGTAAGGATGCTTGGAGGTCTAGTTCTTTGTTCTCCTAAGCAACACGTTTTCTGCTGTACTTTACTAAATCTAAGGTGTGCTTGTGTGAAAGAATGACATGCCCTGCATGAAGCAAGTGAGTAGCCTTGTTCTGGGGTTCCACGGTGATCTCATACGGCTTATGGCAAAAACCTGTCGAGTGTTTATACCGATCTGCCCATGCCAGAGGCACCCAATGTCTCCGTTGGGGAACTGAACAGAAATGGGCAGAGAGTGTGGACTGAACTCTCCTTTCTCGGTCAAAATTTTCAGTCTCTTTGACCATTTCATAACTCCTTGGGGATTAGAAGTACCAGCCTAATCCATTGAATGATATACTTTCAAGGGACTTGTGATCTATGCTGTTACTGTGTACTGTGACTTAGGTCCCAAAGTTGGATTCTTAGTTAGGAAAGTGCCTAGCCTAGCTAGGAAATGAAAGTTCGGAAGCTAGATGGAGCTCTAGGTACAAGAACATCTCTGAGGATAAAGGATACTCAGATTGGGACTGCGATGGGTTTTTTCCTTTTGTAACGCAAAAGCAAAAGCAATACCCAGTTGTGGATGTGACTGGTGATAGAAGCAAGGTCCGGTGCTGTAAAGAGCAATATTGCATAGGAACCTGGAATGTTAGGTCCATGAATCAAAGCAAATTGGAAGTGGTCAAACAAGAGATGGAAAGAGTAAAAATAGACATTCTAGAAATCAGTGAATTAAAATGGACTGGAATGGGTGAATTTAAATCAGATGACCATTATATCTACTACTATGGGCAGGAATCCCTTAGAAGAAATGTAGTAGCCATCATGGTCAACAAAAGAGTCCGAAATGCAGACCTTGGATGCAATCTTAAAAATGACAGAATGATCTCTGTACGTTTCCAAGGCAAACCATTCAATATTACAGTAATCCAGGCCTATGTCCCAAACAGTAACGCTGAAGAAGCCGAAGTTGAACGGTTCTATGAAGACCTACAAGACCTTTTAGAACTAACACCCAAAAAAGATATCCTTTTCATTATAGGGGACTGGAATGCAAAAGTAGGAAGTCAAGGAACACGTGGAGTAACAGGAAAATTTGGCCTTCGAGTATGGAATGAAGCAGGGCAAAGGCTAAAGGAGTTTTGCCAAGAGAACGCACTGGTCATAGAAAACAAACTCTTCCAACAACACAAGAGAAGACTCTACACATGGACATCACCAGATTGTAAACACCGAAATCAGATTGATTATATTCTTTGCAGCCAAAGATGGAGAAGCTCTATACAGTTAGCAAAAACAAGACCAGGAGCTGACAGTGGCTCCGATCATGAACTCCTAATTGACAAATTTAGACCTAAATTGAAGAAAGTAGGGAAAACCATTCGACCATTCAGATACTACCTAATTCAAATCCATTATGATTATACAGTGGAAGGGAGAAATAGATTTAAGGGACTAGATCGGATATATAGAATGCTTGATGAACCCTGGACGGAGGTTTGTGACATTATAGAGGAGACAGGGACCAAGATCATCCCCATGGAAAAGAAATGCAAAAAAGCAAAATGGCTGTCTGAGGAGGCCTTCCAAATAGCTGTGAAAAGAAGAGAAGCAAAAAGCAAAGGAGAAAAGGAAAGATATAAGCATCTGAATGCAGAGTTCCAAAGAATAGCAAGGAAAAATAAGAAAGCCTTCCTCAGTGATCAATGCAAAGAAATAGAGGAAAACAACAGAGTAGGAAAGACTAGAGATCTCTTCAAGAAAGTTAGAGATATCAAGGGAACATTTCATGCAAAGATGGGCTCAATAAAGGACAAAAATGGTATGGACCTAACAAAAGTAGAAGATATTACGAAGAGGTGGCAAGAATACACAGAAGAACTGTACAAAAAAGATCTTCAAGACCAAGATAGTCACAAAAACGTGATCACTGACCTGGAATCAGACATCTTGTAATGTGAAGTCAAGTGGGCCTTAGAAAGCATCACTACGAACAAAGCTAGTGGAGGTGCTGGAATTCCAATTGAGTTATTTCAAGTCTTGAAAGTTGATGCTGTGAAAGTGCTGCACTCAATATGCCAGCAAATTTGGAAAACTCAGCAGTGGCCACAGGACTGGAAAAGGTCAGTCTTCATTCCAATCCCAAAGAAAGGCAATGCCAAAGAATGCTCAAACTACTGCACAATTTCACTCATCTCACACACTACTAAAGTCATGCTCAATATTCTCCAATTCAGGCTTCAGTAATATGTGAACTGTGAACTCCCAGATGTTCAAGCAGGTTTTAGAAAAGGCAGAGGCACCAGAGATCAAATTGCCAACATCCGATGGATCATGGAGAAAGCAAGAGAGTTCCAGAAAAACATCTATTTCTGCTTCATTGACTATGCCAAAGCCTTTGACTCTGTGCATCACAATAAACTGTGGAACATTCTGAAAGAGATGGGAATACCAGACCACCTGACCTGTCTCTTGAGAAACCTGTATGCAGGTCAGGAA
This sequence comes from Moschus berezovskii, assembly GCF_049115385.1. Taxonomy (NCBI): domain Eukaryota; kingdom Metazoa; phylum Chordata; class Mammalia; order Artiodactyla; family Moschidae; genus Moschus; species Moschus berezovskii. The sequence goes on along the minus strand of NC_142488.1, from coordinate 82,601,738 downwards.
GCAACAGTCAGAAGTGTAAGTGGAACAACAGACTGGTTCCAAGTAAGAATAGGAGTACGTCAAGGCTGTATATTGTCACCTTGCTTATTTAACTTATATGCAGAGTACATCATGTGGAACGCTGGGCTGGAAGAAGCACAAACTGGAATCAAAATTGCAGGGATAAATATCAATAACCTCAGATATGCAGATGACACCACCCTTATGGCAGAAAGTGAAGAGGAACTCAAAAGCCTCTTGATGAAAGGGAAAGAGGAGAGTGAAAAGGTTGGCTTGAAGCTCAACATTCAGAAAACGAAGATCATGGCATCTGGTCCCATCACTTCATGGGAAATAGATGGTAAAACAGTGGAGACAGTGTCAGACTTTATTTTTTTGAGTCCAAAATCACTGCAGATGCTTATTGCAACCATGAAATTAAAAGACTTTTACTCCTTGGAAGGAAAGTTATGACTAATCTTGATAGTATATTAAAAAGCAGAGACATTACTTTGCCAACAAAGGTCCATCTAGTCAAGGCTATGGTTTTACCCGTGGTCATGTATGGATGTGAGAGTTGAACTGTGAAGAAAGCTGAACACTGAAGAATTGATGCTTTTGAACTGTGGTGCTGGAGAAGACTCTTGAGAATCCCTTGTACTGCAAGGAGATCCAACCAGTCCATTCTAAAGGAGGTCAATCCTGGGTGTTCATTGGAGGGACTGATGCTAAAGCTGAAACTGCAATACTTTGGCCAACTCATGCGATGAGTCGACTCACTGGAAAGGATTCTGATGCTGGGAAATGTTGGGGGCGGGAGGAGAAGGGGACGACAGAGAGTTAGATGGCTGGATTGCATCACCGACTGTATGGACATGAGTTTGAGTGAACTCTGGGAGTTGGTGGTGGACAGGGAGGCCTGGCGTGCTGTGATTCATGGGATCGCAGAGAGTTGGACACGACTGAGTGACTGAGCTGAACTGAACTGTACTGAATGCTGGCTCTTAGTGGACCAGAGGAGGCTCTTATACTGGTGGGGTGATGCTTGGAAGGAACATCTCAGTTTTATGTTCGTATCTGTTTTATTGTGGTCAGGAATATTCTAAGGGTCGTGCACAGGCAGTCAAGTGACGAAGGTGGTCTTAGCTTGGGAGGCATTCCGGAAAGTTACTATGATTGCACCCAGGTAGCATCAGAGACAAACAAGGTTAATGGTGAAGAGCTGGACGTCAGTCAGGGATGCCATCCGGTCTACCCCTGGTACATCTCCACCCCATCTCGGTGGTAGAACTGGGAGGGACGAGTACGGCGCCTGCGTCAGTAAGGGACAGACTAAGTACGACCAGGGAAGGAAAGCTTTGGTGTAAAGTCTGTCTACACCCCCATCTAGAGCAGGGAGGGACGCCTCCTGTAGAAAGACGGTGCTTGTTTTTTCTCTCTTACAGATGGGAGCTAACAGTTCCAGCCTCAATCCTTTGAAGTGTATCCTGAAAAATTGGGAAAGATTTGATCCCCAGGGCTTAAAGAAGACACACCAGGTCTTCCTATGTGATAATGCGTGGCCACGGTATCCATAGGAGGATAGCGAACGGTGGCCAGTTGGAGGTTCTATTAAGTATATTACTGTTTTACAATTAGACCGGTTCTGTAAAGCACAAAGGAAATGAGTAGAGGTAGCATATGTGCTGCCCTTTTTCTCTCTGTGAAATATGTCAGACTTATGTCCTAAGGGTATAGATTTGGGCGTGAAACCTTCAGCTCCCTCCTGTCCTCCTACTATGCCCCCATACCCAGGGCTCCAAACTGAGGAAACTGAAAGCCAGAGAAGCCCTCCCCCACGAAGGGCTGCCTTTGTCTCAGTGGAACTCAAACTGAGATTCAAACTGCCTTGGTCTCAGTGGAGGTCCAAACTGAGATTCAAACTGCCCACGTGGAGGTCCAAACAATTCCTGTCTCAGTACGATCTCAGACTACTCTGATTTCAGTAGAAACTCAGACCATCGAAGTAAGAGATGAGATGAAGTACAGGAGACAAAGAGAAAAAGAAAAGCAGGTTTCTCCAATCTATCCCTGGGATCACATTCGCAGAGCAGCCACAGAGACTGAGGAACAGCCACACAAGCTGTTGCCTCTTCATAAAGTACCCACTGGGAGAACTAATAAGTCTATGAGAGTTAATAAGCCTTTTTCTTATCAAGAAATACAAAGAATCAAGGAGTACCTGGGAGACTATTTAGAGGACCCAAAAAAATATATTAGAGCTTTTAAAGATGTTACTCTGCTTTATGACATTAATAGGAAGGATGTGATGTATCAGTTCAGTTCAGTTTAGTCGTTCAGTCGTGTCCGACTCTTTGCGATCCCATGAATCACAGCACGCCAGGCCTCCCTGTCCATCACCAACTCCCGGAGTTCACTCAAACTCATGTCCATCGAGTCAGCGATGCCATCCAGCCATCTCATTTTCTGTCGCCCCTGCCTCCTCCCGCCCCCAACATTTCCCAGCTTCAGAGTCTTTTCCAGTGAGTCAACTCGTCACATGAGGTGGCCAAAGTACTGGAGTTTCAGCTTTAGCATCAGTCCTTTCAATGAACATCCAGGATTGATCTCCTTTAGAATGGACTGGTTGGATCTCCTTGCAGACCAAGGGACTCTCAAGAGTCTTCTCCAGCACCACAATTCAAAAGTATCAATTCTTTGGCGATCAGCTTTCTTCACAGTCCAACTCTCAAATCCATACATGACCACGGGTAAAATCATAGCCTTGACTAGATGCACCTCTGTTGGCAAAGTAATGTCTCTGCTTTTAAATATGCTATCTAGGTTGGTCATAACTTTCCTTCCAAGGAGTAAGTGTCTTTTAATTTCATGGCTGCAATCAGCATCCACAGTGACTTTGGAACCCAAAAAAATAAAGTCTGACACTCTTTCCACTGTTTCCCCATGTTTCCCATGAAGTGATGGGACCAGATGCCATGATCTTTGTTTTCTGAATATTGAGCTTCAAGCTAACCTTTTCACTCTCCTCTTTCACTTTCATCAAGAGGCTTTTGAGTTACTCTTCACTTTCTGCCATAAGAGTGGTGTCATCTGCATATCTGAGGTTATTGATATTTATCCCAGCAATCTTGATTTCAGCTTGTGCTTCTTCCAGCCCAGCGTTCCTCATGATGTACTCTGCATATAAGTGAAATAATCAGGGTGACAATATACTACCTTGACGTACTCCTTTTCCTACTTGGAACCAGTCTGTTGTTCCATGTCCAGTTCTAACTGTTGCTTCCTGACCAGCATACAGATTTCTCAAGAGGCAGTTCAGGTGGTTTGGTATTCGCATCTCTTTCAAAATTTTCCACAGTTTCTTGTGATCCACACAGTCAAAGGCTTTGGCATAGTCAATGAAGCAGAAATAGATGTTTTTCTGGAACTCTCTTGCTTTCTCCATGATTCAGCAGATGTTAGCAATTCAATCTCTGGTTCCTCTGCCTTTTCTAAAACCTGCTTGAACATCTGGAATTTCACAGTTCACATATTGCAGAAGCCTGGCTTAGAGAAATTTTGAGCATGACTTTACTAGCGTGTGAGATGAGTGCAATTGTGCGGTAGTTTGAGCATTCTTTGGTATTGCCTTTTGATGTATATCTTGGGACAAACGCTGACTCCTGACTCAAGAAGTCGAGTTTTGGGAAAAGCGGTTGTTTATGGAGATGAACGGCTTGGTAAATGAATCAGTAGGGAGGAGGGAAGACGAGATAGCAGCCCTCCCCACTGGGAATCAGTCGGTGCCAGTTACAGAACCAGACTGGGACTGTAACACAGTTAAGGGAAGATGGGATCAGAGTAATTTTGTCAGATGTGTTCTTTAAGGACTCAGGCAGGTGCATGCTAAGCCTTTAAACTATGGCAAATTGGCAGACATAGAACAGGAGAAGGAAGTTCCTGGTAAATTCCTAGATAGATTGAGAAAAGCCCTTCACAGATTCTTTGAGATTGATCCCGAAAGTGAAAAGGGAAAAGTGATCTTAAAGGATATATAGATTTCTCACTCAGTCTGCTCCAGATATCTGCCGTAAGCTATTCAAACGGGTATATGGGCTAAATCAGTCTTTAGATATTGTGTTACAACTGGCTCAGACAGTCTATTGGTAGGGAATATGAGGAAAAGATAGAAAGGCAAAAAAAGACAAAGGAAAAGGCAGAAGCCTTCACAATGGCTATGAAAAACATTCTTAAACAGCCTGAGAAAAATACCCAGAGGGACCCAGGTGAAAAAGGATGGACTTGCTATTAGTGTGGAAAGGAGGGGGCACCTCTAGCCCTCAGGCATCTAAGCTGCCCCCGGCACCATGTCTGGTCTGCAAAGGACCACACTGGAAGAGAGACTTCCCCCAGAGGCATAGGTCTCTGGGGTCAGATTCTCAAGACAATCAGGACTAAAGGTGCCTGGGGGTCCCCACACAAGCTCCTGTCCTAATTACACCTGAGGTACCCCGCGTATTAATAACTGTGGGAGGCCAATCCGTCAATTTCCTTTTAGACACTGGGGAAACTTACTCCGTGCTTACTGAAACCCCTGGTCCACTTTCTTCCCGATCTGCTTCCGTAATGGGACTGTCTGGACGAACCAAAATGTATCACTTCAGTGTTCCTGTCAGTTGTGACTGGGATTCGGTGCTATTCTAACACGAGTTTCTGATTGTGCCAGAGTCTCCCTCACCCCTTTTGGGGAGGGATATACTGAGCAAGGTCCATGCCTCTGTTTTCATGAATATGGAGCCTTCCCTTTCTCTCCCTTTAATTGAACAAAATGTAAATCCTAGGGTATGGGCTGATGGAAAATCTCTGGGTCGAGCACAAAATGCTATTCCTATAGTTGTCAAGCTCAAAGACCTGCACTTGTTTCCACACAAGAAACAGTACCCACTGAAACCTGAGATTAAGGATGGGTTAAAACCCATCATTGAAAATTTAAAGGAGTAGAGACTATTAATTCCCTGTAACAGTCCATGCAATACTCCTATTCTGGGTATAAAGAAATCAAATGGTAAATGGAGAATAGTTCAAGATTTATGAATAATAAATGAGGCTATAGTTCCTTTACACCCCGTGGTGCCTAATCCTTATACTCTATTGTCTAAAATTCCTGAACAAGCCAAATATTTCTCAGTAATTGATTTGAAAGATGCCTTCAGACGCGAGAGACGCCCGGCTCCAGTGGCGCAGACGCGAGAGATGCCCGGCTCCGGCGCAACCGACCACGTGCAGAATCGTGGCTGAAAGGAGCTACCCCACACCCAGGGTTAGGGCGGTGGCCGAGAGGAGCTGTACCACATCCAAGAGGCGGGGGCTGCTTGGACACTGGAGGGCCGAGAGGAGCTGATCCACATTCAAAGCAGGAGAGGCGGCCTTGAGGAGATACCCCTCATCCAAGGTAAGGTAGAGCGGCTGCACCTTGCTGGAGCAGCTGGGAAGAGATACTCCACGACCAAGTGGAATATAAGAATCCAGTGTTTGGGGGAGGAAGGAACAAGATGGTGGTGGGATAAGACGGCGAGACCACTTTCTCCCCCACAAATTCATCGAAAGAATATTTGAATGCGGAGTAAAGTCCACAAAACAACTTCTGAATACTGGCAGAGGACATCAGGCTCCCAGAAAAGCAGCCCATTGTCTTCTAAAGGAGAGAGAAGAAATCCAGCTCCACCCACCAGAACACCGACACGTGCTTCCCTAACCAGGGAACCCGGACAAGTCACCCGTCCAACCCCACACACAGCGAAGAAACTACATAATAAAGAGAACTCCACAAACTGCAAGAAGAGGGAAAGGCCACCCCAAGCAAAGCAATATAAGCAAGATGAAGAGGCAGAGAAATACCCAGCAAGTAAAGGAACAAGATAATTGCCCACCAACACAAACAAAAGAAGAAGATATAGGGAATCTACCTGATAAAGAATTTCAAATTTTGATGGTGAAAATGATTCAAAATCTTGAAAGCAAAATGGAGTTACAGATAAATAACCTGGAGAAAAGGACTGAGAAGATGGAAGAAAGATTTAATAAGGACTTAGAAGAAATAAGAGTCAATATACAATGAATAATGCAATAGATGAGATCAGAAACACTCTGGAGGGAACAAACAGTAGAATAACAGAGGCAGAAGACAGGATAAGCGAACTAGAAGATAGAATTGTAGAAATAAATGAAACAGAGAGGAAAAAAGAAAAACGAATTAAAAGAAATGAGGACAATATTAGAGACCTCTGGGACAATGTTAAACGCTCCAACATTCGAATCATAGGAGTCCCAGAAGAAGAAGACAAAAAGAAAGACCATGAGAGAATACTTGAGGAGGTAATAGTTGAAAACTTCCCTAAAATAAGGAAAGAAATAATCACCCAAGTCCAAGAAACCCAGAGAGTCCTCAACAGGATAAACCCAAGGCGAAATACTCCAAGACACATATTAATCAAATTAACAAAGATCAAACACAAAGAACAAATATTAAAAGCAGCAAGGGAAAAGCAGCAAATAACACATAAGGGGATTCCCATAAGGATAACAGCTGATCTTTCAACAGAGACTCTTCAGGCCAGAAGGGAGTGGCAAGACATACTTAAAGTGATGAAAGAAAATACCCTACAGCCCAGATTACTATACCCAGCAAGGATCTCATTCAAATATGAAGGAGAAATCAAAAGCTTTACAGACAAGCAAAAGCTAAGGGAATTCAGCATCACCAAACCAGCTCTCCAACAAATGCTAAAGGATCTTCTATAGACAGGAAACACAGAAAGAGTGTATAAACTTGAACCCAAAGCAATAAAGAAAATGGCTATGGGATCGTACTTATCAATAATTACCTTAAACGTAAATGGGTTGAAATTTTCAAAAAGGCTAGGAAACAATTCTCATAGCCATCAATAGTTCAGTGTTGAGTTCATGAATAGTTTTTAAAGTTTGGGACCAACTGTAGTATTTGCTATTTGAAGTACTATCTGTAATTGGCATATTACGATGTAACATTTGTCTTCATTTCCAACTTAAAACGCCTAAAAATGCCTAACAAGTTTTTAGATTTATGAATTTTAGTTGAAATGTATTTTATGATGTTACTAAACCTGCAGAAATATTGAAATATTTCAGAGAACTTATTCACTGTACATTTAATTTATTTTATTTATAAAAGTCCTGAACTGTAGAAAGTTTTACTTGTTGGGTCAAATGCTTGTTGCTTCAAATGCTTGTTGCATTTGAAGTGCTAGTTACAAGAAAATCAAATACCTTCAATGTATAAATGCTATTAAGTTTTTAAAGGACTCTAGAGTATAAGTAAGTTTGTTTAAAGAAATTTAGTCTGTTCAACTTGAATCAGCTCTGTCAAACATTAATTAAAAGCCTCATTTAAAAATAAATAAATAATGGTGGTGGGAGGGAGGGTTGGGAAGCTGGCTGGAGGTGGAGGTGGTGAAGTTTATAAATCTAATTAAAAATGAAGTTGCATTTTCATTTTCCAAAACCACCCATCCACCAGTGTACTGTGTCACTAGACATTATGTACGATTTTACTTTGCGACAGAAACCATTACATTTAAAAATTCATTACAGCAAGGTTAGTTAGACACATGATGGATGCAGCTTTAATCCTGCCATATATTATTACAGTTAAAATGTAAATGATGAAAAATATTTTGTGCTTATCAGCATTTATGTGGAAATGTGTTTTATAGTGATATATGGTGTTATATTTCTATTATTGTGATGAAAAAGAAAGCAATACAAAAAGACGAAGTGTTTATTAAAACATGAAAAAAAAAAAAGAAATAAATGGTTTTGCAGCACTGAAGAGATTATAGAAAGTAAATAAGCTAGATCAGACCTGTTTATGTAGTAATTTTATAGTTTATTTTAATTATTTCAGTTGTAAAATATTGTTATACTGTTAATTAGTTCTGATTGTTCATATTAAACTATTGAAATGCAAAAAAAAGAAAAGAAAAAAAAAAAAAAAAAGAAAGATGCCTTCTATTCAGTGCCTTTGGGGGAGGAAAGTCAATTTCTATTTGCCTTTGAAGACCCTACACAGCCAGCTTCTCAGTTAACCTGGACAGTTTTGCCTCAGGGATTTTGTGACAGTCCGCACTTGTTTGGACAAAGTTTGTCACGGGATCTACAGAACTTTATTAGTTCTGAAGCAGTGGTGCTACAATATGTAGATGATATTTTGCTCTGTGCTGAGACAGAGGAAACTTGTTCACGAGCCTCAGAAGATTTCTTAAACTTTCTGGCAGGCTGCGGTTACAAGGCATCAAGAGAAAAGGCTCAGCTTTGTCAACAATCTGTTAGATATCTGGGCCTAATCATATCAGAAGGGACTAGGGCCATAGTCTCTGAGAGAATTCAGTTCAGTTCAATTGCTCAGTCGTGTCCGACTTTCCGCGACCAAATGAATCACAGCACGCCAGGCCTCCCTGTCCATCTCCATCTCCCGGAGTTCACTCAAACTCATGTCCATCGAGTCGGTGATGCCATCCAGCCATTTCATTCTCTGTCGTCCCCTTTTCCTCCCGCCCCCAACCTTTCCCAGCATCAGAGTCTTTTCCAGTGAGTCAACTCGTCGCAGTATTGCAGTTTCAGCTTTAGCATCAGTCCTTCCAATGAACACCCAGGATTGATCTCCTTTAGAATGGACTGGTTGGATCTCCTTGCAGACCAAGGGACTCTCAAGAGTCTTCTCCAACACCACAGTTCAAAAGCATCAATTCTTCAGTGATCAGCTTTCTTCACAGTCCAACTCTCACATCCATACATGACCACGGGAAAAACCATAGCCTTTACCCTATACTAAATCATGCCCTACCTATGACTTTAAGACAATTGAGAGGATTTTTGGGAATCACAGGTTACTGTCGCATTTGGATTCCGGGTTATAGGGAACTTGCCTGGACTTTATATAAACTTATAGCTGAAACTCAGCAGGCCCAAACAGACAAACTGGTTTGGTCTCCAGATACTCAAAAGGCTTTTAAGGTTCTTCAGACTGCTCTCCTGCAAGCTCCCACTCTGAGCTTGCCCACAGGGTCAGACTTTAATTCATTTGTCACTGAAAGAAAAGGTGTGGTCTTTGGAGTTTTGACACAACCCCGGGGGCTTCACCAGCAACCTATTGCTTATCTAAGTAGAGAATTAGATGTAATTTCACGTGGGTGGCCCCACTGCGTAAGAGTAATTGGGGCAGCAGCTTTATTAGCACCTGAAGCTTTAGAAATAATTAATGGACAAAACCTTACTATACTGACTTCTCATGATTTGAGTGGAATCTTAAATTCTAAGGTTAATATTTGGATTACAGACAGTAGGCTTCTTAAATATCTGTCATTGTTGTTAGAAGGACCAGTAACTAAGCTTAAAGTTTGTGGAAATTTAAATCCTGCCACTTTCCTTCCTGAGAAGGAAAATGAAACATCTGATCACAATTGTTCCCAATTCCTAACTTTAAACTATGCAGCTTGGGAGGATCTAACGGATACCCCATTAGACAACCCTGACATGAAAATATTTACTGACCGCAGTTCTTTTGTTTGGGATGGAAAGCATAAAGCAGGTTATGCAGTGGTAACTGCAGAACAGATTTTAGAGGAAAAATCTCTTCCTCAGGGAACCAGTGCTCCGTTAGCTGAGCCTGTGGCTCTAACCCGAGCTCTAGAGTTAAGCAAAGGGCAACGAGTAAATATCTACACTGATTCTAAGTATGCTTGTTTGACTTTACATGCTCATGCTGCAATATGGAAAGAAAGACAGCTTAAAATGGCAACAGGAGAACCTATTAAGCATTCCAGAGAGATCGAGAGACTTTTAACTGCTATATATTGTCCTAAAGAAGTAGCTGTTATGCATTGCAAAGGACACAGCAGGGATGGGAGTAAAGTAGCCAAAGGAAATCAGTTGGCTGAATGTCAAGCCAAAAAAGCGGCACTTTATGAAACCCCTTCACTACAGACGCCTTTGATCTGGACAGGTCCTGTGGAACAGGAAAAACCACAATATACTGAAGAAGAATTAGAAAGATATGAAGAAAGAGAAGCAAAGATTACTGATAAAGGATGGTTACAGTCCGAGGATGGAGGGTTAATAATTCCTGAAAGTGCTCAATGGAAAATTCTTAAAGGTTTACACCAGAGTTTTCATTTGGGTACAGAGAGTACTTACCAGATGGCTTCTCGTTTGTTTGAAGGTAAAAATGCAATGAAAACTTTAAAGAACATTATCAAAAGGTGTGAAGTTTGTCAGAAAAATAACCCAAAGACTGAAAAGCTAGCAAAATCTGGATTACAACGAAGTGGGAAGTATCCTGGAGAGGACTGGGAAATAGATTTTACTCATATGCCAAAAGCTAATGGGTAATCTTGCTTACAAGTTTGGGTAGATACTTTTACTGGATGGATCAAGGCTTTTCCATGTCATAGTGAACAAGCTAAAGAGGTTATAAAGATTTTAATCCATGAAATTATCCCCAGGTTTGGACTGCCTCGGAGCCTTCAGAGTGACAATGGCTCTGCCTTTAAAGCTGCTGTAACTCTGGGGGTATCTAAAGCTCTAGGAATAGAATATCACTTACACTGTTCCTGGAGACCCCAATCCTCAGGAAAGGTTGAAAAAGCTAATGACATTATCAAAAGACATCTGCGCTAATTAACTCAAGTGTCACAGGACAATTGTATTAAAGTCCTACCCATAGCTTTAATGAGGGCTCGAACTGCCTCGCAAAAGGAGGGACTGTCCCCCTTTGAATGTATTTATGGAAGTCCTTTCATACACACAGACATTGTTATAGACCCCGAAGCCTTAGAATTAACTAATTATGTAACTCAGCTCTCAGCTTTTCAACAGGCAATAACAGAACTCCAGGAGACGATTCCTGACCCAGCCTCAGAGTCAAGCAAGCCTCTATTTGAGCCGGGAACCGAGGTCCTCATAAAAACTTTGGGATTTGGATGCCCATCTCTGGAGCCGCTCTGGAAAGGCCCTTATCAGGTTATTCTTTCTTCTCCCACAGCTGTCAAAGTGCCAGGAATTGATTCGTGGGTACATCACACTCGAGTTAAGAGGTGGCACCCTCACCAGAACTAAGTGACTTCATTTTATGTCTTTACTTGCTATGCTCTGACTTTGTACTTTTTAGATGGGCCTGATAACCTATTTGAGCCTACTTCTGCTGAATCCAAAGATCCTGAGTCTACCATTTGATCCGCAAGACAATGCATTCCTGTCCTGGGCTCACTCCTACACTGCATTCCACATTCGGTCTAACTGCTGGGTCTGCCGAGCACTCCCCTCTTCATTAGTGGAAGGCTTCCCATGGTGGACATCTCCACTTCAAGGAAAAGACTTTCTCCAAGTCTGTGAATACCTTCGACAACAATCAAATGTGATGCCTCTTCTTCATCTGATGGCATCTAATAACCCTAAAATGGACTGGTGCAACACTTTGTACTTTAACTATGGACATAACGGGACTTTTAATTTTGATTTTAACTTGTTTTAATGACTATTTTGCCTTGCATCTGTAACTGTTTAACTGGATTTGTTTCTAGTCGCATGAAAACTTTTAAGTTACAAATGGTTGCTCAAACTCCAGCTACTGATGCAGTTTCCTCCAACTACTATTTGGGGTCCCTGGATCGGATATCCTCAGTATGAGGATTAGGAGAATATGTTGCCTCACCAATTTAGGGACATCGCCCCTTGTCAGCTCTGAAGCAGTTATGGAACGAAAATGACGCCCCTTTTCCCTAGGCAACATAATTCTCCTAAAAGAAAAGGGGGGAATGAGAGGGGAACAGGCAGGAAGGCCAGGGGTCTCCAAGCAGAGGAAATAGCCTGCAAGTGTCAGACATTTTTATCTCTCTTAAGTGGCAGGAGGAAACAAACCAGTGATATTTTTTTCTTCTCCATACAAATTTAAAAGGAAATTTTTACTGTGTTGTCATAATGACACCTGGTTTCACCTAAAGTTAACTATTCTCAAATCTTGAGTTAAGCAATGCATTTTTCTTACGGAAATGTGGCTCTTAAGCTATGTTAATGTACTACGAATTTACCCCAGACTCTGTCTTCAAGTCGGTTCCGCCAAATGGCTCAGAACCTACTTAACAAACCTGTATGTTATACTCAGATAATGTTCCCCTAATCTATGTAAAATGAAACTATTTGTATGGTAATCTGCCCTTCTACAAGATTCAAGTTAATCATTTTATGGCCCGGAATGAATTGTAGGGTGTCAAGATTATCCCAAAATGCATCTTATGGGTGAGGGGCCTGGTGCCATTCTGAGCTTTAAGACATTCCTTTCTCTTTTTATTTTTCTAATTTTAAAAATATTTAAAACACAATGCCAAAAACATTAACAGTTAAAATTTCACCAAATGAAAAAATACTATAGAATACACAGTTGTAAAAAGATACATTAAGTTATTTTATAACTGCCTCAGGCTGCAAAAAGAAAAAAAAAAAAAAAGAAAACAAACCCAATGCCATACCTAAGTTATCCCTCTCTCAAGGTAATGCCATTTATGTTATAAACCATGAGCACCCCATCAAAAGACGGGAACTGCTTTTGTTAATTCATATATATATATATATATATATATATATATATATATATGACTATCACTTTGCTATACACCTGAAACAAACATAACACTGTAAATGAAATATAGTACAATATAAAATAAAAATAAATAACAGACCTTTGGGGCTTACACAGAGTTAGAATTCCTATCAGAGGGATAACAGCACGACAGACTTACTGAATCCTCATGAAGGAGGTACACGAATGACTGAATTACAAGAGTTACAGGAATGAGAGCTGCTCACTTCCCAGAAACTACAGCTCACAGAAAGCCAACAAAGGCACGAAATACAGACCATTTACTTAGGAATGTGTAAAACTCAAGAAAGCCCACATTATTCCTACAACATGTTGAAAATGCTTCAGAATTCACACAATATTAATTTTCATTTTGTTCTGGTTAAATTATATATACCAGTTTATCACAAATGTTAAAATCTGTAACTCTGTTCAAAGTTTTAAAAGATTACTTAAGAATGGTTTCTTGTATTTCTATGCCACCTTTATAGTTCTGGTTTCTCATTTCATTATTACTGAATTCAGCATGCAGGTTCTATAAGACATTCCTTTCTTTCATTAACAGACTGCTGGTGACTATATAACATCCAGCTGAAGACAAGCGGGGGGGGGGGGTACTCTTTCTGCCCCCTTCTGATGTCTATGTCAGAAGCTTTCTCTATCTCCTTTATACTTTCATAAAACTTTATTACACAAAAGCTCTGAGCGATCAAGCCTCGTCTCTGGCCCTGTATTGAATTCTTCTCCTCTGGAGGCCAAGATCCCGGTGTCTGTGTCATTCTACAACAACCTTTCACTTCCAATGAATATTCAGGGTTGATTTCTTTTAGGATTGATTGGTTTCATCACCTTGTCCAAGGGACTCTCAAGAGTCCTCTCCAGATCCACAGTTTGAAAGCATCATTCTTCAGTACTAAGCCTTCTTCATGGTCCAACTCTCACAGTCATACATGACTACTGGAAAAACCACAGCTTTGTCTATACAATATTTGTCAGCAAATGATGTCTCTGCTTTTTAATAAGTAGTCTAAAATTGTCATAGTTTTCCTTCTAAGGAGCAAGTGTCTTTTATTTTCATAGCTGCAGTCATGTCTGAAGTGATTTTAGAGCACAAGAAAACAGTCTGTCACTGTTTCCATTTTTCCCCCCATGTATTTGCCATGACGTGATGGGACCAGATGTCATGATCTTCATTTTGTGAATGTTGGGTTTTAAGCCAGCTTTTGCACTCTCTTCTTTCACCTTCATCAAGAATCTCTTTAGTTCCTTTTTGTTTTCTGAGATTAGTGTGGTGTCATCTGCATATCTGAGGTTATTTATATCTCTTCTGGCTTCAGTAGTATGTGAACCGAGAAATTCCAGATGTTCAAGCCAGATTTTGGAAAAGCAGCGGAACCAAAGATCAAATTGCCAACATCCATTGGATTGTAGAACAAACAAGAGAGTTGCAGAAAAACTCTCTACTTCTGCTTTATTGACTACACCAAAGCCTTTGACTGTGTGGATCACAACAAACTGTGGAAAATTCTTAAAGTGATGGGAATACCAGACGACCTTACCTGCCTCCTGAGAAATCTGGATGCAGTTCAGGAAGCAACAGTTAGAACCAGACATGGAATAATGGACTGATTCCAGATTGGGAAAGGAGTATGACAAGGCTGTATATTGTCACCTTCTTATTTAACTTATATTCAGAGTGCATCATACAAAATGCCAGCTTAGATGAAGCACAAGCTGGAATCAGGATTGCCAAGTGAAATATAACTAACCTCAGGGCATCTGGTCCCATTACTTCATGGACAATAAATGGGGAAACAATGGAAACAGTGACAGACTTTATATTCTTGGGCTTCAAAAGCACTTCAAGTGACTGTAGCTATGAAATTAAAAGATGCTTGCTCCTTGGAAGAAAAGCTATGACCAACCTAGACAATATATTAAAAAGCAGAAACATTACTTTGCCAACAAAGGTCCATCTAGTCAGAGCTATGTTTTTTTCCAGTAGTCATATATGGATGTGTGAGTTAGATCATAAAGAAAGCTGAGTGCCGAATAATTGATGCCTTTGAACTGTGGTGTTGGAGAAGACTCTTGAGAGCCCCTTGGCCTGCAAGGAGATCCAAACAGTCCATCCTAAAGGAAATCAGTCCTGAATATTCATTGGAAGGACTGATGTTGAAGCTGAAGCTCCAATACTTTGGCCACCTGATGTGAAGAACTGACTATTTCAACATCACTCATAATCTGAGAAATGCAAATCAAAACCACAATGAGGTACGATTTCACGCAAGTCAGAATGGCTGCTATCCAAAAGTCTACAAGCAATAAATGCTGGAGAGGGTGTGGAGGAAGACTGTTGGTGGGAATGTAAACTAGTACAACCACTATGGAGAACAGTGTGCAATTCCTTAAAAAACTGGAAATAGAACTGCCATACAACACAGCAATCGCACTCCTGGGCATACACACTGAGGAAACCAGAATTGAAAGAGACACATGTTCTCCAATGTTCATCGTAGCACTGTTTATAATAGCCAGACGTGGAAACAACCATGATGTTCATCTGCAGACGAATGGATAAGAAAGCTGTGATACATATACACGATGGAGTATTACTCAGCAATTAAAAAGAATACATTTGAATCAGTTCTAATGAGGTAGATGAAACTGGAGCCTATTGTAAAGAGTGAAGTAAGCCAGAAAGAAAAACTCCAATACAGTATCAGTTCAGTTCCGTCACTCAGTCTTGTCCGACTCTTTGCGATGTCATGAATCACAGCACGCCAGGCCTCCCTGTCCATCACCAACTCCCAGAGTTCATTCAAACTCACTCCATCGAGTCGGCGATGCCATTCAGCCATCTCATTCTCTGTCATCCCCGTCTCCTCCTGCCCCCAGTCCCTCCCAGCATCAGAGTCTTTTCCAGTGAGTCAACTCTTCGCATGAGATGGCCAAAGTATTGGAGCTTCAGCTTTAGCATCAGTCCTTCCAATGAACACCCAGGACTGATCTCCTTTAGAATGGACTGGTTGGATCTCCTTGCAGTCCAAGGGACTCTCAAGATTTTTCTCCAACACCACAGTATACTAACGCATATATATGGAATTTAGAAAGATGGTAACAATAACCCTGTATACGAGACAGCAAAAGAGACACAATTATATAGAACAGTCTTTTGGACTCTGTGGGAGAGGGTGAGGGTGGGAGGATTTGGGAGAATGGCATTGAAACATGTATATTATCATATGTGAAACGAATCGCCAGTCCAGGTTCACTGCATGATACAGGATGCTCGGGGCTGGTGTACTGGGATGAACCAGAGGGATGGGATAGGGTGGGAGGTGGAAGGGGAGTTCAAGATGGGGAACACATGTACACCTGGGGCAGATTCATGTCAATATGTGGCAAAACCAATACAGTGGTGTAAAGTAATTAGCCTCCAATTAAAATAAATAAATAAATAAATAAAGCAAAGTCCCTTATGCTGGGAAAAATTGAAAGCAGGAAGAGAAGTGAACAATGGAAGCTGATTGTTGGATTTCATCACTGACTCAATGGACATGAGTTTGAGCAAGGTCTGGGAGTTGGGGACGGCCAGTGAGGCCTTGGTTGCTGCAGTCCATGGGGTCGCAAAGAATTGGACACTACTGAGAGACTGAACTGAACTGAAAATGACTTTGGGTGTGTTTTCTCTGCTTAGTTATTGGAAGCATGTGATAATTTGGTATTAATTCTCTGAATATTTGGTAGAATTCACCAGTGAAGCAATCTGTTCCTGGCCTCTTCTTCATTGGGAGGTTTCTCATTACTGAGTCAGTCTCCTTATTCATTATTAGTCTCTTCAAATTTTCTATCTGGTGATAATTTAGTCTTGATAGATTATATTTTTCAGGAAATTTTTCTTTTTGTTCTAAGGTTATCCAATTTGTTGGGGTATAATTTTTCATACTAGTCTTTAATAATTCTATTTCTGTAATATCAGTTCTAATAACTCTTCTTTCAATTCTAATTTTGAGTCCTCTCTATTTTCTTAGTCATATTAAATATTTATCGATTTTGCTTATCTTTTTAATAATTCAATATTTTTTCAATTTTGCTTTCTATTTTATATCTGTTCTAATATTTTTACTTTCTTCCTTCTACTAACTTTGGACTTAATCTGTTCATGTCTATTTGACGTGTAATATTATACGATTTTTTAAAATATATTTATTTTAAAATATATTTATTGGCTTCACTGTGCAGCTTGAGGGACCTAATTCCCTACGACGAATCAGACCTGCACCTTCAGCAGTGAAAGCATAGAATTTTCACCACGGACTGCTTAGGAATTCCCAATTCTTGATGTGCGTATTTATCACTACAAAATTCTATTTTAGAGCTGCTTTTGCTGCATTTCATGAGTTTTGATATGTTATTTCTACATTTTCATTTGTCTCAAGATATGTTTTTTTTATATATCTTGATGCCTTCTTTTCCAATTGCTTGTTTAGTAACATGTATAATAATCTCTGTTCTCAGTCACTTCAGTTCTGTCCGACTTTTTGTGACCCCATGGACTGTATCCTGCCAGGCTCCTCTGTCCATGGGGTTTTCCAGGCAAGAATACTGTAGTGTGGTGCCATTTCCTACTCCAGTATAATCTCTATGTATTTGTAAATTTTCCAGTTTTTTCCTCATGCTATTAACTTATAATTTTGTAGCATTGTAGTTAGAAAAGATACTTAAAATGATTTTAATATTAAATTTTTTCACTTGCTTTGTAGTCTGACATATGCTTTGTCCTGGAGAATGTTCCATGTGCACTTGGGAAGAATGTGTATTCTTCTGCTATTGGGTGGGTTGTTCCGTTTTTGTCTGTTATATTCATTCTGTCTAAATTATAGTTCAAGTCTAGTAGTTCCTTATTGATTTTTCTGTCTGGATAATCTAATAGTAGCTGACAGTAGAATATTGAGGTACCCTACTAATATTTTTTTTATATTATGAAAAATATATATTATAAAAACTAAATAAATAATATTTAATTGCACTCATCTCACACACTAGTAAAGTCATGCTCAAAATTCTCCAAGCCAGGCTTCAGCAGTATGTAAACCGTGAACTCCCAGATGTTCAAGCAGGTTTTAGAAAAGGCAGAGGCACCAGAGATCAAATTGCCAACATCCGCTGGATCATGGAGAAAGCAAGAGAGTTTCAGAAAAACATCTATTTCTGCTTCATTGACTATACCAAAGCCTTTGACTGTGTGGATCACAATAAACTGTGGAACATTCTGAAAGAGATGGGAATACCAGACCACCTGACCTGCCTCTTGAGAAACCTGTATGCAGGTCAGGAAGCAACATTCAGAACTGTACATGGAACAACAGACTGGTTCCAAATAGGAAAAGGTGTACGTCAAGGTTGTATAGTGTCACCTTGCTTATTTAACTTATATGCAGAGTACATCATGAGGAACGCTGGGCTGGAAGAAGCACAAGCTGGAATCAAGATTGCTGGGAGAAATATCAATAACCTCAGATATGCAGATGACACTACCCGTATGGCAGAAAGTGAAGAGGAACTCAAAAGCCTCTTGATGAAAGTGAAAGAGGAGAGTGAAAATGTTGGCTTGAAGCTCAACATTCAGAAAACTAAGATCATGGCATCTGGTCCCATCACTTCATGGGAAATAGATGGAAAAACAGTTGAAACAGTGTCAGACTTCAATTTTGGGGGCTCCAAAATCACTGCAGATGCTGATTGCAGCCAGGAAATTAAAAGACGCTTGTTCCTTGGAAGGAAAGTTATGACCAACCTTGATAGTATATTAAAAATCAGAGACATTACTTTGCCAACCAAGGTCCGTCTAGTCAAGGCAATGGTTTTTCCAGTGGTCATGTATGGATGTGAGAGTTTGACTGTGAAGAAAGCTGATCGCCGAAGAATCGATGCTTTTGAACTGTGGTGTTGGAGAAGACTCTTGAGAGTCCCTTATACTGCAAGGAGATCCAACCAGTCCATTCTAAAGGAGATCAATCCTGGATGTTCATTGGAAGGACTGATGCTAAAGCTGAAACTGCAATACTTTGGCCATCTCATGTGACGAGTTGACTCACTGGAAAAGACTCTGGTGCTGGGAAAGGTTGGGGGCAGGAGGAGAAGGGGACAACAGAGAATGAGATGGCTGGATGGCATCACCGACTCTGTGGACATGAGCTTGAGTGAACTCCGGGAGTTGGTGATGGACAGGGAGGCCTGGCGTGCTGTGATTCATGGGGTCGCGGAGAGTCGGACACGACTGAGTGACTGAACTGAACTAATATTTTACTATCTATTTCACTCTTCATATTTATCAATATTTGCTTGATATACTTAGATGCCTCTATGCTTACACATTTACAGTTTTTATATCATGACACAGTAAGCTTCCCTGTTTCTTGTTACAGTTTTTGACTTAAAATTATTTTGTCTAAATATTACTACCTCTGTTATCTTTTGGTTTCCATTTGCAGAGCATATCTTATTCAGTCCTTTCACTTTCAGTTTATGTGTATCCTTAAAGTGAGTTCCTTCTTGGCAACATATTATCAGATCACCTTTTTATTACATTAATCTACTCTTTCAGTTGATGATTTTATTCTATTTATATTTAAAGTAATTATTGAGAGGTGTTTCTAAGTGAAAGTTGCTCAATCGTGTCCAACTCTTTGCCGCCCCATGGCCTGTAGACTATCAGGCTCCTCTGTTCATAGACTTCTCCAGGCCAGAATACTTGAGTGGGTAGCTGTTCCTTTCTCCAGGGTATCTTCCCAACCCAGTGGTGGAACCCAAATCTCCTGCATTGCAGGTAGATTCTTTACCAACTGAGCCTCCAGTGAAACCCAGGAATACTTGAGTGGGTAGCCTATTCCTTCTCCAGAGGATCTTCCTGACCCAGGAATCAAACCTGGGTCTCCTGCATTGCAGGTGGATTCTTTCCCAGGTGAGCTACCAAGGAAGCCCAGGATTTATTATGGCCATGTTGTTAATTGTTTTTTGTTTTATAAATACTTTTCTTTTTTCTTTCTGTGTTACTGTCTTTATTATTTATGATTTTCCAAAGTAGTATGCTTTGGTTCTCTTTATCATTTGTGTATCTACTGTATATTCTTGCTTTTTGGTAAGCATGAGACTTACAAAATTCATCATACTTTTAACAGCGTACTTTAAGCGAATGACTTAATTTTGATTACCTATAGCAACTCTGTCATGTCATGTGCATATTCAGTCGTGTCCAACTCTTTGTGACCGTATGGACTGGAGCCCATCAGGATTGTCCATAGGATTCTTCAGGCAAGAATACTGGAATGGGCTGCCATTTCCTTCTCCAGGGGATATTCCAAACCCAGGGATCGAACGTGGGTCTCTTATGCCTACCTGTAAAGGAGGGCGGGTTCTTTACCACTAGTGCCACGATGGCTCAGACAGTAAAGCGTCTGCCTGCAATGCAAGAGACCCGGGTTCAATCCCTGGGTTGGGAAGACCCCTGGAGAAGGAAATGGCAATCCACTCCAGTACTTTTGCCTGGAAAATCCCATGGATGGAGGAGCTTGGTAAGCTACAGTCCATGGGGTTGCAAAGAGTCAGACACGACTAAGCAAGTTCACTTTCACTTTCATAGCAACTCTAATCTTTACTCTGTCTCTAAATTTTGTGCTTTCAGCACACCACTTGCACATTTTTATATTTTGTATACATTAATAAATTATTTTGTTTATATTTTACTATATTTGTCTTTTAAACTTTATACTAGACTTGTATTTAATACATTACTATATTGCAATATTAGAGTATTTTGAATTTGTCTATGTATTTACCTTTATCAATGTGTGTTTTTGTTTTTTTTTTTACCTTTATAGGTTTTCATTTGCTAATTAGTGTTTTTTCATTTCAGTTTGAAGAACTTTTTTGGGCATTTCTAATTAGGCCATTCTAGTGGTGATAAATTCCTTCACCTTTTTTTTGGTCTAGGAAAGTCTATATTTCTCTTTCACGTCTGAAGGACTTCTTTGCTAGGTAAAGTATTCTTGTTTAAAGTTTTTCTTCTTCAACACTATGAGTATATCATAACCTTTTCTTCTGAACTGTAAGGTTTATGCTGAGAAGTTCACTGATAGTTCCTTTGTTTGTGAGAAATATTTTTTCTCTACCTGCTTTTAAAATTTTCTCACTGTATGTTTTAGATAGTTTCAGTATAGATGTCTTAGAGAAGATATATATATTTCTCCCTAGATTATTTATTTATTTATTTGACTGCATTGGGTCTTCATTGTGGCATGCAGGATATATATAATTTTTTATTTGCACACATGTGGACTCTTGCTTCTCTGGTGGCTCAGTGGTAAAGAATCTGCTTGTCAATGCAGGAGACACAGGTTTGATCTCTGGGTTGAGAAGATACCCTGAAGAAGGAAATGGCAACCTACTCCAGTATTCTTGCCTGGGAAATCCCATGGACAGAGGAGCCTAATGGGCTACAGTCCATGGGGTCTCAAAAGTGTCAAGTAATCAAGCTCTAGTCAGGGATTTTATACAAGAATCAGACATGGCTTGATAATAATTTTATTTTCTTTGGACCCTGACATTGGACTTTCATACAGGATGTAAAATCCTTGGGTTGAAATAAAAGCCTCAAGATGAAATATAAAATTTCCTTGACTTCTCATAGTTTGCGTTTGAACATCTGCCTTGTGTTTAAACTTCACTGATATACGAAATATTCTTTGAAGCAAAATGAAGGCATAACATAAAAGAAATGCATGACATACAATTCAAAGCTGTAACATATATATTGGTGCAAAGGTAACTGTGGTTTTTGAATTGTTGAAATTTGCTGCTTGTTATTGGAATATAGTCTTAAATACATGTTGTTTTATTATACATCATTTGAATGTGCATTTCTCACTTTACTTTGTTTTTGCTACCAACTTATTACTTGCTGTTTATTTTAGACTATAGAAATGTTGTTAGACACAAAGCAAATTTGAGCTTTTATTCTTTTCTTTTTTTTTACTTCAGAAAGGATCATAAAGCAGCGGAGACAATTTGAAGTATCAACAATGCATTTGCCCCAGGAACTGCTAATGAAGGTACAGTGCAGTGGTAATTCAAGAAGTTTTGCAAAGTAGACAAGAACCTTGAAGATGAGGTGCATAGAGTCCAGCCATCAGAAGTTGACAACAACCAAGTGACAGCAATTGTTGAAGCTGATCATCTTACAACTACATGAGAATTTGCCAAAGAACTGAACATCGACCATTCTGTGGTCGCTTGGCATTTGAAACAAATTGGAAAGGTGAAAAGGCTCGATAAGTGTGTTTCTCATGAGCTTACTGAAAGAAAAAAACAAAAAAAAGCAATCATTTTGAAGTTCCATCTTCTCTTATTGTACACAACAACAGAGAACATTTTCTTGATCGAATTGTGACATGTGACAAAAAGTGGATTTTATACAACAATCAGCGATGACCAGCTCAATGGCTGGACTGTGAAGAAGCTCCAAAGCACTTCCCAAAGCCAAACTTGCACCAGAGAGTCCATGGTCACTGTTTGGGATTTTCTTCCTGTCTTATCCACTACAACTTTCTGAATCCCAGCAAAACCATTATATCTGAGAAGTATGCTCAACCAATTGATAAGATGCATTGAAAACTGAGATGTCTGTAGCCAACATTGGTCAACATAAAAAAAATTATTCTGTGTGACAACACCCGACCACATGTCACACAATCAATGTTTCAAAAGTTGAATGAATTGGCTTATGAAATTTTGCCTCATCCACCATATTAAACTAACTTTTCACCAACCAACTGCCACTTGTTTAAACATCTTGAAAATTTTTTTTGCAGGGAAAATATTTCCACAACCAGAAGGATGCAGAAAATGCTTTCCAAGAGTTTGTCAAGTCCCAAAGCACAGATTTTTATGCTACAATAATAAACAAACTTATTTCTCTTTGGCAAAAATATGTAGTCAAAACAATACATATTTTGATCAATAAAGATGTGTTTGAGCCTAGTTAAAGCCATTTAAAATTTATGGTATGGAATTGTAATTACTTTTGCACTAACTGAACATAAATTGACTAGATATTTTCATATCAAGCAAAATGGTGAGTGTGTATTTTCCTGAAAATATGTTGAAGTATAGCTTCTTACAGCATTATTTATTTGGTATGAAAAAAGTTGTATAAACTCAAAAAGTACTCGCTTCCCTAAAAGTGGGACAACTTTTCAAGAGCTATCCTGGTGATGAGGTCTTTAATAAAACTGTTGCTCTCTGACGTGTTTGAAATGAGTTGCTACAATTTTAGCTCAATGATAATTTTGTATGAGAATGAGTGAGCAATAGTTACCTGATTAGATTTATTCAACAATTATCAAAGAGGGAATAAATAAGAACTATAAACATGGTACTTTGATAATATGCCTACATCAAAACACAATATAATACATTTAACTGATAGTTTCAGCAACAGCATCTACCTTTCTAATTTTTAAGAATAAAGTTACTATGATATTTACATAATTGTCAAAAATACATTATATAAAGCACTTTGTAATAATGCTTTGAAAACCAAGTTGTAGACAATATAAAGCTTCTGAATACACAAAACCCCAGAAATGTTCTCTTCATTTTTTTTCTGTGAACTTTTAGCAGAATTTCAATGCTGATATTACTTTATTTTTTTGGAAAAAAATACTCTGATTTTGCAGAATACAGCAACAAAAGCCATATGTTATCACATTTTTGCAAGCCTGTGACTAGAGTCCTTGCTTTGGGTTTTGAGAAATATGTAATGAAATTTATGTCACTATAAGTGTTCCATTATTTAACTTGCAATCAATATTATAAATACAGTATGCTAAATACTAAAACAAAGAGAAGAATCAGACAATATGACCTAAAGCAAATAAGTGGGTGGTGCTGCTTGTAGCTTGCAAGAAACAAATCAATATTAAAATTAAATTACGAAGGAAAATGCTAACATATCTTTTTCTACTCCATGTTCAGTGTCTTTAAGCAAACTATTGTAGAAGTTATTGTGCTTATTTGGTTTTTTATTGCTTTTGTGTTTCAGGTTCTAAAAGTAAGCCTCTAGAAATATGAAAAATACATTATGTGAGTCAAAGATAATTATTTTTAAGACTTTAGTACATTTGAACAAGTAACTGTAACAAATCGCTAATATTTATATAAACATTTAGAATGTTAACAATTTAGAGTAGTTAATTTCAATTTAGATTCATTTTTATTCATGAATTTAAATATTTATGTCTTTTGATTCTAAATCTGACTTTGCTTCATAAACTGAGACTTAAAATTATCTTGAAGTTTCATTAAATTTAGACAATCTCCAGTCTCTGCTTCTGGAAATTCAGAATTTTAGAGAAACTCTCTGGGTTTAGAAAAAAAAAAAGAATATTTTCTAAATTTTAAGAAGAAATCATATTTCACACAATAAAATGTATGGAAGTCATAACAAGACCAATTAGGAGTACTACTTTTCCTTCTGCCATTTTTATCCTTCCCTAAGGGGAGAAAAATCACACTTTCTACAGCAAATGGTTTTCTACTCCACATAGTTTATTTTCAAGTGAAGGAGATAAAAATTCTATGTATATCTGCCATTTTTTTTCATCCAATTAGGATGGAAAAAATTCCCATTTTTCTATCTGACTCTTCTCTTATCACTTGCTTCAATATTTAAAGTCTAGAGATAGAATTAAAGTATAATAGCAACTAATATTCATGGTGTAACTTTAATTACTGTTATAGGCACTGATTTTCTTGTAGATCAAGTTCACTTGTAGGAATATGGGGAACTTCTGAGAAGAAGAATAAGTATATGTGCATTTAAAAATCTATTAAATAATCTGAAATACAGATAAAGTTATCTTGGTATTACTTGACTTTTGGTAGTAAAATATACATATAACATAAAAATTGCACTTTAACGTTTTTAATTGTATAATTTGTGGCATTGAGTACATTCATACTGTTGCACAACAAACACTACCATGCATTTCTGTATCCTTTAAACAATAACTCCACTTACCTCTTTACCCAGTTGTTAGACACTTATATTCTACTTTTTGCCTCTACAAGTTTGACTATTTTAATTAGCTCATATAAGTGGATTCATACAATATTTATCTCTTTGTATATGGATTATTTCATGTAGCATATAATGTGTTCAAAGTTAATTCATATTGCGACATGTGTCAGAATTGCCTTCTTTAGAAATTCTGAATTTTAAAAAGGCAATGTCAAAGAATATTCAAACTACTGCACAATTGTACTCATCTCACACTCTAGCAAAGTAATGGTCAAAATCTTCCAAGTTAGGCCTCTACAGTACATGAACCAAGAACTACCAGATGTTCAAGCTGGATTTCAAAAAAGCAGAGGAACCAGTGATCAAATTGCCAACATTCATTGGATCATAGAAAAAGTAAGAGAATTCCAGAAAAACATCTACTTCTGCTTCATTGACTACACTAAAGCCTTTGACTGTGTGGATCACAACAATCTGGAAAATTTTTCGAGATGGGAATACCAGACCACCTAACCTCCCTACAGAGAAACCTGTATGCGGATCAAGAGGCAACAGTTAGAACCAGACATGGAACAATGGACTCGTTCCAAACTGGGAAAGGAGTTCCCAGTTTAAGGAGTTTCCCAATTGGGAAAGGAATACATCAAGGCTGTATCTTCTCATCCTGCTCAATTAACTTCCATGCAGTGTACAACATGCGAAATGTTGGGCTGAATGAAGCACAAACTTGAATCAGGATTATTGGGAGAAATATCAATATTTCTTCAGATATGCAGATGACACCTCTCTAATGGCAGAAAGTGAAAAGGAACTAAAGAGCTTATTGATGAAAGTGAAACAGGAGAGTGACAAAGCTGGCTTAAAACTCAACATTCAATTTTGCAGGATGCATTAGGGTCTAAAGTACCAGCTGAGGGGCCTCTGGGCGCAGCCACTTTATGAACCAGTGAAATTAGAAAACACAAAGGACAGAAAGTTTATCCTAAATCCAGATTCAAGAGACCTCTAGAGATCAAGCCCTGAGGTTTGCATTGGGAGCACTGACTCCAAGATCATAGACTATCAGGCAACTAACTCTGAGTTCAATTCAGTACAGTTCAGTCGCTCAGTCTTGTCCGACTCTTTGCAACCCCATGAATCACAGAACACAAGGCCTCCCTATCCATCACCAACTCCCGGAAGTCACCGAAACACATGTGCATCAAGTGGGTGATGCCATCCAGCCATCTCAGTCTCTGTCGTCCCCGTCTCCTCCTGCCCCCAATCTCTCCCAGCATCAGAGTGAGTCAACTCTTGCCATGAGGTGGCCAAAGTATTGGAGTTTCAGCTTTAGCATCAGTCCTTCAAACGAACACACAGGACTGATATCCTTTAGAATGGACTGGTTGGATCTCCTTGCAGTCCAAGGGACTCTCAAGAATCTTCCCCAACACCACAGTTCAAAAGCATCAATTCTTCAGTGATCAGCTTTTTTCATAGCCCAACACTCACATCAATACAGGACCACTAGAAAAACCATAGCCTTAACTAGACAGACCTTCGTTGGCAAAGTAATATATCTGCTATTCAGTATGTTATCTAGGTTGCTCATAACTTTCCTTCCTAGGAGTAAGCATCTTTTAATTTTATGGCTGCAATCAGCATTCACAGTGATTTTGGAGCCCCAAAAATAGTCTGACACTGTTTCCACTGTTTCTCCAACTATTTCCCATGAAGTGATAGGGCCAGAAGCCATGATCTTTGTGTTCTGAATGTTGAGCTTCAAGCCAACATTTTCACTCTCCTCTTTCACTTTCATCAAGAGGTTTTTTAATTCCTCTTCACCTTCTGCCATAAGGGTGGTGTCAAATGTATATCTGAGGTTATTGATATTTCTCCTGGTAATCTTGATTCCAGCTTGTGCTTCTTCCAGCCCAGCGTTCTGCATGATGTACTCTGCATATAAGTTAAATAAGCAGGGTGACAATATACAGCTTTAACGTGCTCCTTTTCCTATTTGGAACCAGTCTGTTGTTCCATGTCCAGTTCTATTGCTTCCTGACCTGCATATAGGTTTCTCAAGAGGAAGGTCAGGTGGTCTGCTATTATCATCTCTTTCAGAATTTTCCACAGTTTATTGTGATCCACACAGTCAAAGGCTTTAGCATAGTCAATAAAGCAGATGTTTTCTTGGAACTCTCCTGCTTATCCTATGATACAGCGAATGTTGGCAATTTGATCTCTGGTTCCTCTGCCTTTTCTAAAACCAGCTTGAACATCTGGAATTTCACGGTTCACGTATTGCTTACGCCTGGCTTGGAGAATTTTGAGCATGACTTTTCTAGACTGTGAGATGAGTGCAATTGTGCAGTAGTTTGAGCATCCTTTGGCATTGCCTTTCTTTACTATTGGAATGAAAACTGAACTTTTCCAGTACTGTGGCCACTGCTGAGTTTTCCAAATGTGCTGGCATATTGAGTGCAGCACTTTCACAGCATCATCTTTCAGGATTTGAAATAGCTCAACTGGAATTCCATCACCTCCACTAGCTTTGTTCGTAGTGATGCTTTCTAAGGCCCACCTTACTTCACATTCCAAGATGTCTGGCTCTAGGTGAGTCATCACACCATCGTGATTATCTTGGCCATGAAGATTTTTTTGCAGAGTTCCTCTGTGCATTCTTGTGATCTTAGCCACAGTCAGCTCCTGGTCTTGTTTTTGTTAACTGTATACAGCTTCTCCATCTTTGTCTGCAAAGAATATAATCAATCTGATTTCAGTGTTTACAATCTGGTGACGTCCATGTGTAGAGTCTTCCCTTGTGTTGTTGGAAGAGTTTGTTTGCTATAACCAGTGCGTTCTCTTGGCAAAACTCCTTTAGCCTTTGCCCTTCTTCATTCCATACTCGAAGGCCAAATTTTCCTGTTACTCCAGGTGTTCCTTGACTTCCTAATTTTGCATTCTAGTCCCCTGTAATGAAAAGGACATCTTTTTTGGGTGTTATTTCTAAAAGGTCTTGTAGGTCTTCATAGAATCATTCAACTTCAGCTTCTTTAGAGTTACTGGTTGGGGCATAGGCTAGGATGACTGTCATATTGAATGGATTGCCTCGGAAACGAACAGAGTTCACTGTGTCAATTTTGAGATTGCATCCAAGTACTGCATTTCAGACTCTTTTGTTGATCATGGTGGCTACTCAATTTCTTCGAAGGGATTCCTGCCCACAGTAGTATATATAATGGTCATCTGAGTTAAATTCACCCATTCCAGTCCATTTTAGTTCACTGATTCCTAGAATGTCTATG
The DNA here is from genome assembly GCF_049115385.1 of Moschus berezovskii. NCBI lineage: Eukaryota > Metazoa > Chordata > Mammalia > Artiodactyla > Moschidae > Moschus > Moschus berezovskii. The sequence goes on along the minus strand of NC_142488.1, from coordinate 82,573,744 downwards.
TTCACTCTTGCCAGCTCCTGTTTGAACACTTCCAATTTGCCTTGATTCATGGACCTAACATTCCAGGTTCCTATGCAATATTGCTCTTTACAGCATTGGACCTTGTTTCTATCACCAGTCATATCCACAACTAGTTGTTGTTTTGGCTTTGAACTCTATACCTTCATTCTTTCTGGAGTTATTTCTCCACTGATCTCCAGTAGCATACTGGGCACCTACCGACCTGGGGAATTCCTCATTCAGTATCCTATCATTTTGCCTTTTCATACTGTTCATGGGGTCCTGAAAGCAAGAATACTGAAGTGGTTTGCCATTCCATTCTCCAGTGGACCACATTCTGTCAGACCTATCCACCATGACCCATCTGTCTTGGGTGGCCCCACATGGCATGGCTTAGTTTCATTGAGTTAGACAAGGCTGTTGCCCGTATGATCAGATCGACTAGTTTTCTGTGATTATGATTTCAGTGTGTCTGCCCTCTGATGCCCTCTCACAATACCTACCTTCTTAAATGGGTTTCTCTTACCTTTGATGTGGGGTATCACTTCATGGCTGCTCCAGCAAAGTGCAGCCGCTCCTCCTGACCTTGAACGTGGAGTAGCTACTCTCGGCCCTCTTGCGCCCACGAAGCCACTGCCACTTGCACGTGAGGTTGCTCCTCTCCCCCACTGGCCCTGTCCTTGGGTGTGGGATAGCTGTGTTCAGTTCAGTTCTTTCGCTCAGTTGTATCTGACTCTTTGCGACCCCATTAATCACATCATGCCAGCCTCCCTGTCCACCACCAACTCCCGGAGTTCACTCAAACTCATGTCCATCAAGTCGGTGATGCCATCTAGCCATCTCATTCTCTGTGGTCCCCGTCTCCTCCCACCCCCAATCCCTCCCAGCATCAGAGTCTTTTCCAGTGAGTCAACTCTTCGTATGTGGTGGCCAAAATATTGGAGCTTCAGCTTTAGCATCAGTCCTTCCAATGAACACCCAGGACTGATCTCCTTTAGAATGGACTGGTTGGATCTCCTTGCAGACCAAGGGACTCTCAAGAGTCTTCTTCAGCACCACAGTTCAAAAGCATCAATTCTTCGATGATCAGCTTTCTTCACAGTCCAACTCTCACATCCATACATGACCACGGGAAAAACCATAGCCTTGACTAAATGGATCTTTGTTGGCAAAATAATGTCTCTGCTTTTTAGTATGCTATCTACGTTGGTCATAACTTTTCTTCCAAGGAGCAAGCTTCTTTTAATTTCGTGGCTGCAGTCAACATCTGCAGTGATTTTGGAGCACACAAAAAATAAAATCTGACACAGTTTCCACTGTTTCCCCATCTATTTCTTATGAAGTGATGGGACCAGATGCCATGATCTTTGTTTTCTGAATGTTGAGCTTCAAGCCAACCATTTAATTCTCCTCTTTCATTTTCATCAAGAGGCTTTTGAGTTCCTCTTGACTTTCTGCTATAAGGGTGATATCATCTGCATAACTGAGGTTATTGATATTTCCCCAGGCAATCTTGATTCCAGCCTCTGCTTCTTCCAGCCCAGCGTTCCTCATGATGTACTCTGCATATAAGTTAAATAAGCAGGGTGACAATATACAACCTTGACGTACTCCTTTTCCTTTTGGAAACATTCTCTTATTCCATGTCCAGTTCTAACTGTTGCTTCCTAACTTGCATATGGTTTTCTCAAGAGGCAGGTTCTAGGGAGCATCAAATAGTGAGAACTCACACAAAGGAAGCCACTTGAACACAAGGCTTGGCATCACGAAACCACCAGTAGCACACTGTACAAGATGACTAATGTGAACAATAAAACAAAAACAAAAACCCTGTCATCAGCAGACAAGATTAACACCTCACTCAGCCTTGCCCATCAGCGGAAAAACAAACAAAAAGAAAAACTCAACACAAATCTCACCCTATATGAAGCTTACACAAACCACTGGGCCAATCTTAGGAGGGCAGAAACCGAAAGGAAGAAAGAGTTCAACTTTGAAGACTTAAAAAGGAGACCTCAAACACAACAAGTTAAAAATAAATAAATAAATAACAAAAAGGCAGTGAAATACTACACTACAAATGAAGAGGAAATAGGGAAACTATCTGAAAAATAATTCAGAATAGTTATAGTAAATATGATCAAAACCTTTGAAACAAAATGGAGAAAATGAAAGAATCAATGGACAAAGACCTAAAAGATTTAAAGAATAAACATACAGAGACAAACAGCACAATTACTGAAATTAAAAATACTCTAGAAGGAATCAAGAGCAGAATATCTGAAGCAGAAAAATGAATCAGTGAGCTGGAAGATGAAATGGTGATAATAACTTCTGAAGAGCAGAATAAAGTAAAAAGAATGAAAAGAACTGAGGATAGTCTTAGAGACCTGTCGGACAATATGAAACACGCCAATATTCAAATTATGTGTTCCAGAAGAAGAGGAGAAAAAGAAAGTGTATCAGAAAATTTTTGAAGGGATTATAGTTTAATTTTTTCCCAACATGGAAAAGGAAATAATCAATCAAGTCCAAGGGGCACAAAGCATCCCATACAGGACAAACCCAAGGAGAAACATGCCAGGACACATACTAATGAAACTAACAAAGACTAAAAACAAAGAAAGAATATTAAAAGCAACAAGGAAGAAGCAATAAGTAAAATACAAGGAAAATCCTACATGTTTAACAGATGATCTTTCAACAGAAACTCTGCAGGCCAGAAAGGAATGACAGGATATATTTAAACTACTGAAAGGGAAAAATGTACAAAAAGATTACCGTATCTGGCAAAGATACAAAATAAAAGACAACATACAAAAAAAAAAAAAAAAGAAAACTGCAGGCCAATGCCACTGATGAACATAGGTGCAAGAATCCTCAAGATTGTACCAAACCGAATTTAGCAACACATGAAAAAGCTCATACACAATGATCAAGTTGGGTTTATTCCAGGGATGCAAGGATTCTTCAGTATATGCAAATCAGTCAATGTGATACACCAAAATAACAAATTGAAAGATAAAAACCATATGATATTCTCACAATAATCTGTGGAAAATTCTGAAAGAGATGAGAATACCAGATCACCTGATCTGCTTCTTGCGAAACTTGTATGTAGGTCCAGAAGGAATAGTTAGAACTGGATATAGAACAAAAGTCTGGTTCCAAATAGGAAAAAGACTACGTCAAAGCTGTATATCGTCACCATGCTTATTTAACTTATACGAAGAGTACATCATGAGAAACACTGGACTGGATGAGTCACAAGGTGGATTCAAGTTTCCTGGGAGAAATATCAATAATCTCAGATATGCAGATGACACCACCCTTATGGCAGAAAGTGAAGAAGAACTAAAGAGCCTCTTGATGAAAGTGAAAGAGGAGAGTGAAACAGTTGGCTTAAAGCTCAACCTTCAGAAAACTAAGATCATGGTATCCGGTCCCACCACTTCATGGCAAATAGATGTGGAAACAGTGGTTGACTTTATTTTGGGGGGCTCCAAAATGGCTGTAGATGGTGAGTGCAGCCATGAAATTTAAAGATTCTTACTCCTTGTAAGGAAAGTTATGAGCAACATAGACAGCATGTTAAAAAGCAGAGACATTACTTTTTCAACAAAGGTCCATCTAGTCAAGGTTATGGTTTTTCCAGAGGCCATGTATGCATGTGAGAGGTGGACTACAAAGAAACCTGAGTGCTGAAGAATTGAACTGTGGTCAGCGCTTTTGAACTGAGCGCTTTTGAACTGTGGTGTTGGAGAAGACTCTTGAGAGTCCCTTGGACTGCAAGGAGCTCCAACCAGTCCATCCTAAAGGAGATCAGTCCTGGGTGTTCATTGGAAGGACTGATGTTGAAGCTGAAACTCCAATACTTTGGCCAACTGATGTGAAGAGCTGACTCATTTGAAAAGACCCTGATGCTGGGAAAAATTTGAGGGCAGGAGGAGAAGGGGACGACAGAGGATGAGATGGTTGGATGACATCACCGACTCAACAGACATGGGTATGGGTGGACTCTGGGAGTTTGTGCTGGACAAGGAAGCCTAGTGTGCTGTGGTTCATGGGGTCCCAAAGAATCGGACATGACTGAACAATTGAACTGAACTGAATCTCAATAGATGCAGAAAAAGCCTTTGACAAAATTCAGCAGCCATTTATGATTAGAACTCTTCAATAAATGGGTATAGAAGGAAGCTACCTCAACATAGTAAAGACCATATATAATAAGCCTACAGCAGACTTTATTTTCAACGGTGAAAAACAAAGTAATCCCTCTAAGATTGGGAACAAGACAAGGGTGTCCACTTTCACCACTAATATTCAACATATTTCTGGACATTCTAGCTATAGCAAACAGAGAAGAAAAAGAAATAAAATGAATCCAATTTGAAAATAAGAATCAAAACTCTCACTGTTTGTAGATGACATGACACTGTACATAGAAAATCCTAAGGATACTAACAGAAAATTGCTAGAGCTAATTAGTGAATTTAGCAAAGTCATAGGATACAAAATCAATACAGAGAAATCACTTGTATTTCTATACCCTAAAAATGAAAACTTAGAAAGAGAAATTAAGGAATCAATCACACTAACCATTGCAACAAAAAGAATTAAATATCTGGGAATAAACTTATCCAAATAGAAAAAAGAACTGTACACAGAAAATTACAAGACACTAATAAAAGAAATCTAAGATATTATAAACAGATGGAGAGGTATTCCATGTTCCTGGGTAGGAAGAATCAATATTGTGAAAATGACTGTACTACCAAATGCAAACTACAGATTCAGTGTAATGGCTATCTAATTAACATAGGCATTTTTCACAGAACTAGAGCAAAAAATTCACAATTCACATGGAAACACAAAAGACCAGGAATAGCCAAAGCAGGTTTGAGAAAGAAAAATGCATCTGGGGAAATCAACCTTCCTGACTTCAGATTATACTACAAAGCTACAGTCATCAAACAGTATGGTACTGGTATAAAAACAGAAATATAGACCAATGGAACAAAATCGAAAGCCCAGAAATAAATCCATGAACCTTTATTTTTGTCAAAGGAGGCAAGAATATACAGTAGGGCAAAGACAGCCTCTTCAATAAATGGTGCTGGGAAAATTTGACAGCTACATGTAAAAGAATGAACGAGACAGCAAAACGACACAAGTGTACAGAACAGTCTTTTGGACTCTGTGGGAGAGGACGAGGGTGGGATGATTTGGGAGAATGGCATTGAAACATGTGTATTATCATATGTGAAACAAATCACCAGTCCAGGTTTGACGCATGATTTAGGATGCTCAGGGCTAGTGTAAGTGGATGACCCAGAGGGAGGATAAGGGGAGGAGGGAGGTAGGAAAAAAATAATAAATAAATTAAGAAAAAAGGAAAAAAAAATAAAAAAGAACCTTTCCTAACACCATACACAAAGATAAACTCAAAATGGATTAAAGACCTAAATGTAAGGCCAGAAACTATAAAACTCTTAGAACAAAACATAGAGAGAACACTCGATGACATGAATCAAACCAATATCCTCTATAATCCAACTCGTAGAGTAACAGATAGAAAAACAAATGTAAACAAGTGGGGCCTGATTAAAGTTAAAAGCTTTTTCACAGCAAAGGAAACTATAAGCAAAGTGAAAAGACAACTCTCAAAATGGGAGAAAATAACAGCAAAAGAAACAGCTGACTCACAATTAATTTCTAAAATATACAAGCAGCTCACAAAATTCAATACCAGAGGAAAAAAAATAGTGGAAAAAAGACCTAAACAGACATCTATCCAAAGAAGACATACAGATGGCTAACAAACACATGAAAAGATAACCAACACCACTCATTATTCAGTTCAGTCGCTCAGTCATGACCGACTCTCTGCAACCCCATGAATCACATCAAGCCAGGCCTCCCTGTCCATCACCAACTCCTGGAATTCACTCAAACTCATGTCCATCGAGTCGGTGATACCAACCAGCCATCTCATTCTCTGCCGTCCCTTTCTCCTCCTGACCCCAATCCCTCCCAGCATCAGAGTCTTTTCCAGTGAGTCAACACTTCCCATGAGGTGGTCAAAGAATTGGAGTTTCAGCTTTAGCATCAGTCTTCCAAATGAACACCCAGGACTGATCTGCTTTAGAATGGACTGGTTGGATCTCCTTGCAGTCCAAGGGACTCTCAAGAGTCTTCTCCAGCACCACAGTTCCAAAGCATCAATTCTTCGGCGATCAGCTTTCTTCACAGTCCAACTCTCACATCCATACATGACCACGGGAAACAAAATAGCCTTGATTAGATGGACTTTTGTTGGCAAAGTAATGTCTCTGCTTTTTAATATGCTATCTAGGATGGTCATAACTTTCCTTCCAAGGAGTAAGTGTCTTTTAATTTCATGGCTGCAATCAGCATCTGCAGTGATTTTGGAGCTCAAAAAAATAAAATCTGACACTGTTTCCACTGTTTCCCCATCTATTTCCCATGAAGTGATGGGACCAGATGCCATGATCTTTGTTTTCTGAATGTTGAGCTTCAAGCCAACTATTCCCCTCTCCTCTTTCACTTTCATCAAGGGCTTTTGAGTTCCTCTTCACTTTCTGCCATAAGGGTGGTGTCAACTGTATATCTGAGGTTATTGATATTTCTCCCGGCATTCTTGATTCCAGCTTGTGCTTCTTCCAGCCCAGTGTTCCTCATGATGTACTCTGCATAGAAGTTAAATAAGTCAGGTGGGAGTATACAGCTTTGACATACTCCTTTTGCTATTTGGAACCAGTCTGTTGTTCCATGTCCAGTTCTAAGTGTTGCTTGCTGACCTGCATATAGGTTTCTCAAGAGGCAGGTCAGGTGGTCTGGTATTCCCATCTCTTTCAGAATTTTCCACAGTTTATTGTGATCCACACAGTCTAAGGCTTTGGCATAGTCAATGAAGCAGAAATAGATGTTTTTCTCGAACTCTCTTGCTTTTTCCATGATCCAACGGATGTTGGCAATTTAATCTCTTGTTCCTCTGCCTTTCCTAAAACCAGCTTGAACATCTAGAATTTCATGGTTCATGTATTGCTGAAGCCTGGCTTGGAGATTTTTGAGCATGACTTTACTAGCGTGTGAGATGAGTGCAATTGTGCGGTAGTTTGAACATTCTTTGGCATTCCCTTTCTTTGGGATTGGAATGAAGACTGACCTTTTCCAGTCCTGTGGCCACTTCTGAGTTTTCCAAATTTGCTGGCATATTGAGTGCAGCACTTTCACAGCATCATCTTTCAGGATTTGAAATAGCTCCACTGGAATTCCATCACCTCCACTAGCTTTGTTCGTAGTGATGCTTTCTAAGCCCCGCTAGACTTCACATTCCAAGATGTTTGGCTCTAGGTAAGTGATCACACCATCGTGATTATCTTCGTCATGAAGATCTGTTTTGCAGTTTTTCTGTGTATTCTTACCACCTTTTCTTAATATCTTCTGCTTCTGTTAGGTCCATACCATTTCTGTCCTTTATTGAGCCCATCTTTGCATGAAATGTTCCCTTTGTACCTCTAATTTTCTTGAGGAGATCTCTAGTTTTTCCTATTGTGTTTTTTTCCTCTATTTTTTTGAGAAATGAAAATCAAAACTACAATGAGATGTCACCTCACACAACTCAGAATGGCCATGTTCAAAATGTCAACACACAATAAATGCTGGAAAGGGTATGGAGAAAAGTGAATATTCTTGCACTGTTAGTGGGAATGTAAACTGATACATCCATTATGGAAGACAGTATGGAGGTTCCTTAAGGAACTAGGAAAAAAACATCATATGACCCAGCAATCCCAATCCTAGGCATATACCACGAGGAAAACACAATTGAAAAAGACACATGTATCCCATTTTTAATTGCAGCACTATTTATGATAGCTAGAATATGGAAGCAACCTCGATGTCTATTGACAGATGAGTGGATAAAGAAGTTGTGGTACATATACACAATGAAATATTACTCAGTCATAAAAAGGACCACATTTGAGTAAATCCTAACGAAGTGGATGAACCTAAAACCTATTATATAGAGTGAGGTAAGTCAGAAAGAAAAGATAAATATTTATTCTAACGCATGTATTCAGAATCTAGAAAAATGGTACTGAAGAATTTAATTACAGGGCAGCAAAGGAGAAACAGACATAAAGAATAGACCTATGGACATGAGGAGAGGGGAGGAGAGGGTGAGATGTATGAAAAGAGTAACATGGAAACTTACATTACCATATGTAAAATTGATAGCCAACGGTAATTTGCCATATGGCTCAGGAAATTCAAACAGGGGCTCTGTATCAACCTTGATTGGTGGGATGAGGAGGGAGATGGGAGGGAGGTAAAAGGGAGGGCCTATATGTATACCTATTGCTGATTAATGTTGAGGTTTGACAGAAAACAATGAAATTCTGTAAAGGAATTATCCTTCAGTAGAAATAAATTACCAAAAAAAAAAAAAAAAAGGAAAGAAAATGTCAACATTCAATAAACGAAGATCATGGCATCTGGTCTCATCACTTCATGGCAAATGGATGGGGAAATAATGGATGGAAACAATGAGAGACTTTATTTTCTTGGGTTCGAAAATCCCTGCAGATGGTTACTGCAGCCATGAAATTAAAAGACACTTGCTCCTTGGAAGGAAAGCTATGACCAACCTAGACAGCATATTAAGAAGCAGAGACATTACTTTGCCAACAAAAGCCCATCTAGTCAAAGCTATATTTTTCCCGGTAGTCACATATGAGTGTGAGAGTTGGACCATAAGGAAAGCTGAGGGCCCACGAACTTATGTTTTTGAACTGTAGTGTTGAAGAAGACCCTTGAGAGTCCCTTGTGAGCAAAGATATCAAACCAGTCCATCCTAAAGGAAATCAGTCCTGAATATTCATTGGAAGGACTGATGCTGATGCTGGAACTCCAATACTTTGGCCACCTAATGTGAAGAACTGACTTATTGGAAAAGATGCTGATGCTGGGAAAGATTGAAGGCAGGAGGAGAAAGGGACAACAGAGGATGTCGGTTGGATGGTATCACTGACTCGATGTACATGAATCTGAGCAATCTTGAGGAGTTGGTGATGGACAGGGAAGCCTGGCATGCTGCAGTCCATGGGTTCTCAAAGAGTCGGACACAACTGAGTGACTGAACTGAACTGTAATAAGTCAGACAGAAAGAAAAGTACTGTATGATGTCAGTTATATTCAGAATCTAAAAAATAACATCAATAAACGTATGAAACAAAACAGAAACAGTTACAGATATAAAACAAACCACTGGTTACTAGTGAGGAGAGGGAAGGAAGGAGTGGCAAGTTTCAGCTATGAGATTAGAGATACACTTTCCATGTATAAAGTAGATAAGCAGCAAGCATATACTGTACTATGCAGGGAATTATAGCCGTTATCTTGTAGTAGCTTTTGAGTTTAATCTGTAAAAACACTGAATCAGTATGGAATACACCTGAAAGCAACACAACAGTATAAATCAATTATACCTCAATTAAGAAATAAAGTAACTTTTACTGCTACATTCCTTTTATGCCTTATACAGGAGTTAAGCCCTTAAAAACATCATAGTTTATAGCATCATGGCTACACCGAACACTTGATTTCAAATTGGACATCTGCCTCAAGGCACATCAAAGCCGTAAAATGGGCATTATAGAGTATTTACACTCAAGAACTATGACCAATTTGTCATCCAAGGTTTTCAATATTTGAGCTCCATTTTCTCTTTCCTCTATATTCTTTATTTAATTTTGATCTGACTAACACTTAAACTTTAATCTACTTGGTTTTATGAAAAGATCTCTTTAATTGATATTCTATTGTTTCAGCTCTTTTTTTTCATATTTTGGTGAATTTTCAATTGTCCTTCTAAGTTCACTTATGTCATTTTCTAGCATTAGTTTATGTTCTGTTACTTTGTTTCATCAGATTCGCTCAAAACAAACCACTATCGAGTCGACTACTTTTCTGTTGAAATCCAATAGTTAGAATATACCACTTGAATAATTATTATTATGAAAAACATATGTCAGTATCAGTATCATTTCAATCTTCCAACCTGCTAAGTGGATTGTAGTAAAGTTTGGTATATACCAGTTTAATAAAGTTATAACTAACATCAACTACAATTGGCACTTTCCTGTCAAATACAAATTGGCACTTGCCAAGAGCATTTGCCAGTGACTGAACAACAAGAAGGGCATTTTTCCTTCTGCCTGTGTTGCTGAAGCTGCTGACCTTCCACGCTCCCTGAAGGGAATTCAGAGTGGAAAGTGAGGTACTCTGTACTCCAGTGAAACTGATGGGACAAGTCTTTAGATAGTTAGATATTTTTATTTTTATTATTTTTTAAATTAAATTGTATTTTTTCTTTTTTTAAATGTATTTATTTTAATTGGAGGCTAATTACTTTACATTATTGTATTTTTTTTGCCATACATTGACAGAATCTGCCCCAGGTGTACATGCGTTCCCCATCTTGAACCCCCCTCCAACCTCCCTCCCCATCTCATCCCTCTGGTTCATCCAAGTACACCAGCCCCGAGCATCTTGTATCATGCATTGAACCTGGACTGGCGATTCGTATAGTTAGATATTTTTAGAAATTGATTTCATGATTCCAATCCTTGCATCTCCTCATATCTAGAAAAGCACCAAATCCCTTCACGATGACATCAGCTCCTAGTGAAGAAAACCTCTTGTAATGTAAGTGTTTGATTGCAGTGAACTCTCTTTCAGCAAAATCATATATATTGACCTTCTTCCACTACCTCTTCAGAGAAGTTTCTCGGAGCTATCTTAGGTACTGTCTCCCAGACTGCAGTCCTCATTTTGTCCCAAATAAAACTTAACTTGCTCTCTCACATTGTGCATCATCTTTAGGCAATAACTAATGTATTCAGTTCAGTTCAGTTCAGTTGCTCAGCTGTGTCTGACTCTTTGCGACCCCATGAATCACAGCACGCCAGGCCTTCCTGTCCATCACCATCTCCCAGAGTTCACTCAGACTCGTGTCTATCGAGTCGGTGATGTCATCCAGTCATCTCATTCTCTGTCATCCCCTTCTCTTCCTGCCGCCAATACCGCCCAGCAGCAGAGTCTTTTACAGTGAGACAACACTTCCCATTAGGTGGCAAAGTTTTGGAGTTTCAGCTTTAGCATCAGTGCTTCCAATGAACACCCAGGACTGATCTCCTTTAGAATGGACTGGTTGGATCTCCTTGCAGTTCAAGGGACTTTCAGGAGTCTTCTCTAGCACCACAGTTCAAAAGCATCAATTCTTTGGCGATCAGCTTTCTTCAAAGTCCAACTCTCACATCCATACATGACCACTGGAAAAACCATAGCCTTGACTAGACAGACCTTTGTTGGCAAAGTAATGTCTCTGCTTTTTAATATGCTATCTAGGTTGGTCATAACTTTCCTTCCAAGGAGTAAGTGTCTTTTAATTCCATGGCTGCAATCAGCATCCACAGTGATTTTGGAGCCCGAAAAGATAAAGTCTGACAAGGAGTATGTCAAGGTTGCATATTGTCGCCCTGCTTATTTAAACTATACGCAGAGTACATCATGAGGGATGCTGGGCTGGAAGAAGCACAAGCTGGAATCAAGATTTCCTGGAGAAATATCAATAACCTCAGACACGGAGATGACACCACCATTGTGGTAGAAATTGAAGAGGAACTAAAAATCCTCTTGATGAAAGTGAAAGAGGAGAGTGAAAAAGTTGACTTGAAGCTCAACATTCAGAAAACAAAGATCATGGTATCTGGTCCCATCACTTCATGGGAAATAGACACCACTTCTCAGCAGTGGCCACATGACTGGAAAAGGTCAGTCTTCATTCGGATCCCAAAGAAAGGCAATGCCAAAGAATGCTCAAACTACAGCACAGTTGCACTCATCTCACACTCTAGTAAAGTCATGCTCAAAATTCTTCAATCCAGGCTTCAGCAATATGTGAACAGTGAACTTCCAGATGTTCAAGCAGGTTTTAGAAAAGGTAGAAGAACCAGAGATCAAATTGCCAACATCCGCTGGATCATGGAGAAAGCAAGTGAGTTCCAGAAAAACATCTATTTCTGCTTCATTGACTATGCCAAACCTTAGACTGTGTGGATCACAATAAACTGTGGAACATTCTGAAAGAGATGGGAATCCCAGACCACCTGACCTGCCTCTTGAGAAACCTGTATGCAGGTCAGGAAGCAACAGTCAGAACTGGACATGGAACAACAGACTGGTTCCAAATAGGAAAAGGAGTAAGTCAAGGTTGTATATTGTCACCCTGCTTATTTAACTTATATGCAGAGTACATCATGAGGAACGCTGGACTGGAAGAAGCACAAGATGGAATCAAAATTGCCGGGAGAAATATCAATAACCTCAGATATACAGATGACACCACCCTTATGGCAGAAAGTGAAGAGGAACTCAAAAGCCTCTTGATGAAATTGAAAGAGGAGAGTGAAAATGTTGGCTTGAAGCTCAACATTCAGAAAACAAAGATCATGGCATCTGGTCCCATCACTTCCTGGGAAATATGTGGGGAAACAGTGGAAGCAGTGTCAGACTTTATTTTTTTGGGCTCTAAAATCACTTCAGATGCTGATTGCAGCCATGGAATTAAAAGACGCTTGCTCCTTGGAAGGAAAGTTATGACCAACCTAGATAGCATATTAAAAAGCAGAGACATTACTTTGCGAACTAAGGTCTGTCTAGTTAAGGCTATGGTTTTTCCAGTGGTCATGTATGGATGTGAGAGTTGGACTGTGAAGAAAGCTGATTGCTTAAGAATTGATGCTTTTGAACTGTGGTGTTGGAGAAGACTCTTGAAAGTCTCTTGGACTGCAAGTAGATCCAACCAGTCCATTGTATAGGAGATCAGTCCTGGGTGTTCATTGGAAGCACTGATGCTAAAGCTGAAACTCCAGTACTTTTTCCACCTCATGCGACGAGTTGACTCACTGGAAAATACTCTGATGCTGGGAGTGATTGGGGGTGGGAGGAGACGGAACGACAGAGAATGAGATGTCTGGATGGCATCACCGACTCGATGGACATGAGTTTGAGTGAACTCTGGGAGTTGGTGATGGACAGGGAGGCCTGGAGTGCTGTGTTTCTTGGGGTCGCAAAAAATCGGACACGACTCAGCGACTGAACTGAACTGAAAGCTAAGCAGGTATTCTAAAGAGATGTTTTATAATATTAATTCATATTTAATATTATTCAAAATATATGAATATGGTCACCTAAAGGATTTGTTTATCCCATGAATTGTAATTTTTAAAATAATATTTTGGTATCTACTTACAGTTTATTCAAGCATTTTATTTGATCATTATTCTTAGGTTTAACTTAAATAAAATACAAAATATTAACAGAATTTTAACAATTTGTAGAGCATTTGAAGTTGATTTTGGCTGTAGTGAAAGTGTTTTTTGAGAGACAGTTCTATACAAACATTTTGACATTATTTTCTTCCACTGCTTTGACAACCAATATATTTGTATTTTAACTAGCAATAAAATATATATGTATACACACACACACACACACACATATATATATACTTTAGTAGATGACACAATCCAAAGTATTCATTATTGAAAATAAATTTGTTTTTAATTTCATGGTCATTTATCCAATGAACGTGGCAACAAATTGACCTATGTTAACACTATGAAAATTGTATTGCTACAGGGAACCATTCATCTTTTGTTCTGATACGTCCATCAGGGAACTTTTTAATTTATGTTCTTTGCTTTTAAGACTAGTTTCTCACTGTAACCTTAAAGGCATCCATTAAACTCAACAGAAATAAATGGCTTAAAAATTTTTAAAAAGTTACTTTTTTGCCTTCAAACTGCTATGGTGAAAAGCTGTCAGAGAAAACACCTCTGTTGCCATAACAAAACAGTCACCTGTGTACATGATAAGTATAGATTAAAGTGAATAAAGACAAAGGAAAATAATGACACAATAAATTAGTTTGGGTTTTTTTTTAATAAATCATACAAAAAAGAGACAAGGAAAGAAATAGAATATAACCATGGCTTAGTTTCGTTTTTAGTTTAGTTCAGTCCCTCATTCGTGTCCGACTCTTTGCGACCCCATGGACTGCAGCATGCCAGGCCTCCCTGTCCATAACCAACTCCTGGAGTCTACTCAATTTCGTATCCATTGAGTTGGTGATGCCATCCAACCATCTCATCCTCTGTCATCCCCGTTTCTACCTGCCTTCAATCTTTCCCAGCAACAAGGTCTTTTCAAATGAGTCAGTTCTTTGCTTCAGGTGGCCAAAGTATTGAGGTTTCAGCTTCAACATCAGTCCTTCCAATGTACACCCAGGACTGATCTCCTTTAGGATGGACTGGTTGGATTTCCTAGCAGTCTAAGGGACTCTCAAGTGTCTTCTCCAACATGACAGTTCAAAAGCATCAATTCTTCTGTGCTCAGCTTTCTTTATAGTCCAACTCTCACATCCATACATGAATACTGGAAAAACCTTAGCCTTCACTAGATGGACCTTTGTTGGCAATGTAATGTCTCTGATTTTTAATATGCTGTCTAGGTTGGTCATAACTTTTCTTCCATGGAGTAAGTTTTTTTTTTTTTAATTTCAAGGCTGCATTCACCATTTGCAGTTATTTTGGACCCCCCAAAATAAAGTCTGCCACTGTTTTCGCTTTTCCCCATCTATTTTCTATGAAGAGATGGGACCCGATGTCATGATCTTAGTTTTCTGAATGTTGAACTTTAAGTCAACTTTTTCATTCTCCTCTTTCCCTTTCATCGAGAAGATCTTCAGTCCTTCTTCAGTTTCTGACATAAGGGTGGTGTCATCTGTGTATCTGAGGTTATTGATATTTCTCCCAACCATCTTGATTCCAGCTTGTGCTTCTTCCAGCCCACTGTTTCTCATGATGTACTCTGCTTTCAAGTTAAATAAGCAGGGTGAGAATATACAGCCTTGACATACTCCTTTTCCTATTTGGAAGCAGTCTGTTTTTCCATGTCCAGTTCTAACTATTGCTTCCTGACCTACATATTGGTTTCTAAAGAGGCAGGTTAGGTGGTCTGGTATTCCCATCTTTTTCAAGATTTTCCAGTTTGTTGTGATCCACACAGGCAAAGGCTTTGGCATAGTCAATAAAGCAAAAATAGTTTTCTGGAACTCTCTTGCTTTTCTATGATCCAACTGATGTTAGCAATTTGATCTCTGGTTCCTCTGCCTTTTCTAAATCCAACTTGTATATCTGGAAGTTCACGGGTCATGTATTGCTGAAGCCTGGCTTGGAGAATTTTGAGCATTACTTTGTTAGTGTGTGAGATTGATGAGTGCAATTGTGTGGTAGTTTGAACATTCTTTGGCATTGCCTTTCTTAGGGATTGGAATGAAAACTAAGCTTTACCAGTCCTGTGGCCACTGCTGAGTTTTCCATGTTTGCTGACATATTGAAAGCAGCACTTTCACAGCATTATGTTTTAGAATTTGAAATAGCTCAAATCGAATTCCATCACCTCTACAAGCTTTGTTCGTAGTGATGCTTCCTAAGGCCCACTTGACTTCACATTCTAGGATGTCTGGCTCTAGGTGAGTGTGAGTGATTACACCATTGTGATTATCTTGGTCGTGAAGATCTTTTTTGTACAGTTCTTCTATGTATTCTTGCCACCTCATTTTAATATTTTCTGCTTCTGTTAGGTCCATAACATTTCTGTCCTTTATTGAGCCTATCTTTGCATGAAATTTTCTCTCAGTATCTCTAATTTTTTTGAAAACTTTTCTCATATTTCCTATTTTATTGTTTTCCTCTATTTCTTTACACTGATCACTGAGGAAGGCTTTCTTATCTCTCCTTGCTATTCTTTGGAATTCTGCATTCAAATGGGTATATCTTTCCTTTTCTCCTTTGCTTTTTGCTTCCCTTCTTTTCACAGATGTTTATAAGACCTCCTCAGATAGCCATTTCACTTTGTTGCATTTCTTTTTCTTGGAATGGTCTTGCTCCCTGTCTCCTATACAATGCCATGAACCTCCGTCCTTCATTCTTTAAGCACTCTGTCTATCAGATCTAGTCCCTTAAATATTTTCTCACTTCCACTGCATAATCATTAGGGATTTGATTTAGGTCATACATGAATGGTCTAGTAGTTTCTCTACTTTCTTCAATTTAAGTCTGAATTTGGCAATAAGTAGTTCATCATCCGAGCCACAGTCAGCTCCCAGTCTTGTTTTGGCTAACTGTATAGGGCTTCTCCATCTTTGGCTGCAATGAATATAATCAATCTGATTTCAGTGTTGACCATCTGGTGATGTCCATGTGTAGAGTCTTCTCTTGTGTTGTTGGAAGAGGGTGTATACTGTGACCTGTGAATTCTCTTGGCAGAACTCTATTAGTCTTTGCCCTGCTTCATTCTGTAGTCCAAGACCAAATTTGTGTGTTACTCCAGGTGTTTCTTCACTTCCTACTTTTGCATTCCAGTCCCCTATAATGAAAAATACATCTTTTTCGGATGTTAATTCTAGAAGGTCTTGTGGGTCTTCATAGAATCGTTCAATTTCAGCTCCTTCAGGGTTACTGTTCTCGACATAGACTAGGATTACCGTGATATTGAATGGTTTGTTTGGAAATGAACAGAGATCATTCTGTCATTTTTGAGACTGCATCCAAGTTCTGCATTTTGGACTCTTTTGTTGACTATGATGGCTACTCCTTTTCTTCTAAGGGATTTCTGCCCACAGTAATAGATATAATGGTCATCTGAGTTAAATTCACCCATTCCAGTCCATCTTAGTTCGCTGATTCCTAGAGTGTCGATGTTCACTCTTGTCATCTCCTGCTTGACCACTTCCAATTTGCCTCGGTTCATGGACCTAACATTCCAGGTTCCTATGCAGTATTGCTCTTTACAGCATAGAACCTTGCTTCTATCAGCAGTCCCATCCGCAACTGGCTGTTGTTTTTGCTTTGGCTCCATCCCTTCATTCTTTTTGAAGTTATTTCTCCACCGATCTCCAGTAGCATTTTGGGCACCTACCGATCTGGGGAGTTCATCTTTCAGTATCCTGTATTTTTGCCTTTCCATAGTGTTCATGGGGTTCTCATGGCAGGAATACTGAAATGGTTTGCCATTCCCTTCTCTAGTGGACCACATTTTGTCAGAACTCTCCACCATGACCTGTCCATCTTGGGTTGCCCTACAGGGCATGGCTCATAGTTTCATTGACGTTTGGGCTTCTAAGCCTTTTGGCTATGATCAAGTATGTAATCATAGTTAGAATATTCTAAGTTCTAGAAATTTCTCTAAGTATCTGAATACATCGGATGTCTTTCCTATATTGGGTTCTTTGTGTTTTTCAGCTCACCATGATAGGGAATACATGATTATGAACATTGCAATGCTTCTCAGTGGTCAGAAACCTCCTCTCACTTGACCTCTTATTTCCATAAAGAGGCATTTTGTTTGAAATAATTCCACTGGCCTCTATTTCCATGTATCACTCACTTAAAAAGATGACAGAGACAAAGGAATAACTTACCTGATTATATCCTTTGGAGAAAGGAACTAAGCTCAGTCCTCTTCTCCTTCTTATGTGCCAGGTTGAAGACAAGGTACAATCTGGTGCAGTCTTTACAGTATTGTAATCTCAGTAAGGTAATTTTGTCTTGAAGTTCAGAGTTTCCTGTCTTTGATTCTATTAGGATGAAGGGTAGAGAGGAGAATATGAGAAAAACAGTTTGGCTGTAAATCCAAAACTACATTGTCTTATTTACTCATTAATATGATAATATTTTAACCTCTGTCTGACTCCTGTTTCTTTCAAATGGTATTGAAATTTGATGGGCAAGAGAGGAAATATTTATTAACATCTCTATAAACTGGCATTATTTGTGTTAGGTATATGTGTCACAGTTTACATTCTGCGGTTTGTAAAAATTCTTTCATTTATACTTCAAAATACATTTCTTAGGTAAACTATAGTTTTCCTTGTTTTACATAATAGAATCTTGAGAGTCAAAAGATTATATAATACACTCAAAGTTGAATGGCTATAAACTGATGGAGCCAAACTTGAATGCCTCCAAAGCCCACACTCTTATTTATTATAGTATAGATGTCAGGCAATGTGTAAAATTATTAATATTGCTGGAGGGAGAGAAAGAGGAATTTTTCATTATTCTATTTAACATTTTATATCCAATAAAATTTCTTTTCTTTTTCTAGGTCAAATTATACTAGATATGTGGTTTACTAATAAGAGGAGAGGCCTTGCTTCAGTTCTCTGTATCCTCTCATTATAGAACACCTCACCTAGTCTCTTGTCTTCTTCTGTATGATAGAAATGATACTTAGAGTAGCCTATGGAGACTGTCTTCTTCTGTATGATAGAAATGATACGTAGAGTAGCCTATGGAGACTGTTTCAAAGAATAAAATCAATACTTAAAAGCAGCAATATTCATTGTAGGTAGAGTGATGTGATGGGCAATATTAAGTTGGTGACTTACTTTCTTATTCTCTATTCATGAAAATCTATCAAGAATGTAAAGGGCAACCTGTCCTTTTATTACAAAAGCAGAAAAAAACAGCTTATGTTGGGTGAAATTATTTATCAAATCACAAACAAGTTTACCAGACTAAAAAAAAAAAAAAGTTTTTTTCATGAAATTCTTAAACTGAAGTGCCATCCTAATTCTTCTACATAAAATATGCATATAGAAGCAGTACTGTGATCCTTCCTGACAAATCAAATGAACTACATGACACTCTTCATATCTTTACAAGAAGCAAGTCCTAGTCATTAGCTTGCTGCTACTGTACTAGCTAGACAATTTATTTTCAAGCACTTGCCAGTAGAAAAAAATTTACATTTTCTAGGCACTCACAATGGCACTGACATTTACTCAGAGTAAATCTAACATGGGTTGGGTCATTACAGCTCAGGATGACAGACATGACATTTATTGCTGCTGCACTTTAACCAGTATTGCGAAGATAAGGTCTTGGATGTCCCATGGAATTTATGAAATATAATATCAAAGCTAACAGATAGTCTACTTACCTCTATGATAAGTTCTAAGAAGAAATAAATTAAGGGCCTGACTGTTGGTGTACTGTGAAAGAGAAAACTAAGTGAATAGAAATATATTTTCATCCAATTACTCTAAATATTTCTACTTATTGATAAGTTTATATTTCCTTTCACCTCTGTAAATTTGTTATACTGAAACAAGGTATTTCTCACTTCCATGTGTTCTTCACACATTCTGTACTGTTTCACAATCAATAGGGAAAGAAAGGTACATTCTTCTCTGCTTACATAAAAATGAAGTTATCTCTCACTGTACCTTTTTCACTCTCTCCTTTTAAAAATATGCATATCTTCTTTTCCAATCCGGATTCCTTTTATGTCTTTTTCTGCTCTGATTGCTGTGGCCAAAACTTCCAAAACTATGTTGAATAGTAGTGGTGAGAGTGAGCACACTTGTCTTGTTCCTGAGTTTAGGGGAAATGCTTTCAGTTTTTCACCATTGAGGATAATGTTTGCTGTGGGTTTGTCATATACAACTTTTATTTTGTTGAGGTTTGTCCCTTCTATTCCCGCCTTCTGGAGGGTTTTTAATCGTAAATGGATGTTGAATTTTGTCGAAGGCTTTCTCTGCATCTATTGAGATAATCATATGGTTTTTATTTTTCATTTTGTTAATGTGGTCTATTGCATTGATTGATTTGCAGATATTGAAGAATCCTTGCATCCCTGGGATAAAGCCCACTTGGTCATGATGTATGATCTTCTTAATGTGTTGTTGGATTCTGATTGCTAGAATTTTGTTAAGGAATTTTGCATCTATGTTCATCAGTGATATTGGCCTGTAGTTCTCTTTTTTTGTGGCATCTTTGTCAGGTTTTGGTATTAGGGTGAAGCTGTCCTCATAGAATGAGTTTGGAAGTTTACATTCCTCTGCAATTTTCTGGAAGAGTTTGAGTAGGATAGGTATTAGCTCTTCCTTAAATTTTTGGTAGAATTCAGCTGTGAAGCCATCTAGCCGTGAGATTTTGTTTGCTAGAAGATTTCTGATTTCAGCCTCTATTTCCGTGCTTGTGATGGGTCTGTTAAAATTTTCTATTTCTTCCTGGCTCAGTTTTGGAAATTTGTACTTTTCTAAGAATTTGTCCATTTCTTCCAAGTTGTCCATTTTATTGGCATATAATTGCTGATAGTAGTCTCTTATGATCCTTTGTGTTTGTGTTGTCTCTTGTGATCTCTCCATTTTCATTTCTAATTTTATTGATTTGGTTTTTCTCCCTTTGTTTCTTGATGAGTCTTGCTTGTGGTTTTTCAATTTTATTTACCCTCTCAAAGAACCTGCTTTTGGTTTTGTTGATTTTTGCTATGGTCTCTTTTGTTTCCTTTGCATTTATTTCTGCCCTAATTTTTACAATTTCTTTCCTTGTACTAACCCTGGGGTTCTTAATTTCTTCCTTTTCTAGTTGCTTTAGGTGTAGAGTTAGTTTATTTAGTTGACTTTTTTTCTTGTTTCTTGAGGTATGCCTGTATTGCTATGAACCTTCCCCTTCCCACTGCTTTTACAGTGTCTCACAGATTTTAGGTTGTTTTGTTTTCATTTTCATTTGTTTCTATGTGTATTTTGATTTCTTTTTTTGATTTCGTCTGTGATTTGTTGGTTATTTAGCAGCATGTTGTTCAGCCTCCATATGTTGGAATTTTTAATAATATTTCTCCTGTAATTGAGATCTAATCTTACTGCATTGTGTTCAGAAATGATGCTTGAAGTGATTTCAATTTTTTTGAAAGTTACCAAGGCTAGATTTCTGGCCCAGGATGTGATCTATCCTGGAGAAGGTTCCGTGTGCGCTTGAGAAGAAGGTGTAATTCATTGTTTTGGGGTGAAATGACCTATAGATATCAATTAGGTCTAACTGGTCTATTGTATCATTTAACGTTTGTATTTCCTTGTTAATTTTCCTGGGCATACACACCGAGGAAACCAGAATTGAAAGAGACACATGTACTCCAATGTTCATCACAGCACTTTTTATAATAGCCAGGACATGAAATCAACCTTGATGTACATCTGCAGATGAATGGATAAGAAAGCTGTGGTACATATACACAATGGAGGATGAAACTGGAGCCTGTTATGCAGAGTGAAGTAAGCCAGAAATAAAAATACCAATACAGTATAATAATGCATATATATGGAATTTAGAAAGATGGTAACAATAACCCTGTATAAGAGACAGCAAAAGAGACACAGATGTATAGAACAGTCTTTTGGACTCTGTGGGAGAGGGCGAGGGTGGGATGATTTGGGAGAATGGCATTGAAACATGTATATTATCATATGTGAAACGAATTGCCAGTCCAAGTTCGATGTATGATACAGGATGCTCAGGGCTGGTGCACTGGGATGACCCAGAGGGATGATATGGGGAGGGAGGTGGGAGGGGGGTTCAAGATGGGGAACACATGTTCACCTAGGGCAGATTCATGTCAATGTATGGCAAAACAAATACAATATTGTAAAGTAATTAGCCTCCAATTAAAATTAATAAATTAAAAAATAAATGGAATATTATATATATATATATATATATATATATATATATATATAAAGCAGAGACATTACTATGCCACTAAGTTTCAACTAGGCAAAGCTGCGGTCTTTACCATAGCCATATACAAATGTTACCGTTAGACCATAAATTAAGCTGAGAATTAATTATTTGAGCTGTGGTGCTGGAGAAGATTCCTGAGAGTCCCTTGGACAGCAGGGAAATCCAACCAGTCAATCCTAAAGAAATTCAACTCTGAATAGTCTTTGGAAAGACTGGTGCTGAAGTTGAAGCTCCAATTCTTTTGCCACCCGAAGTGAAGAGCCAATTCTCTGGAAAAGACCCTGATGTTGGGAAAGATTGAGGGCAGGAGGAGATGGGGTGACAGAGGATAAGTTGGTTGGATGGCATCATTGACTCAATGGACATGAGTTTGAGCAAACTCCAGGAGATAGTGAAGGACTGGGAAGCCTGGAGTGTGAAGTCCATGGGTTGAAAAGAGTTGGGCATGACTGACTGAACAATATATCTACCCAAGTCAGGAAACCAGTAATGAGTTCTTCTCATGGGTAGTAGTAGGTGCATCCAGGAGGGAAGATATTTGTTTCAATTATTAAGGGGATCTTGTGGCTGAAATTTATTTTGTAGTTTTTATATGTTCATTTCCATTTCATATTTTAATTATGTTTTTAAATACATGAATTAGGTAAGATGTGGAAAAAGTTGGGACTCACCTTTATAAAAATATGCATCTTAGAATAACTGAAGAGAGATTATGTGTTTTCAAGGTTGCTCCTTAATCTTTCACCCAATATTCAGGATTATTTAGCTTTACATTTTTCTACCATATTCTTCCCTGGTGGTTCAGACTGTAAAGAATCTGCCTATAATGCAGGAGACCCAGGTTCGATCTCTGAGTCAGGAAGATCCTTCTCTATCATAACCTTATAAAGGGCACACAAAAAATAAACTAAAAGGATTTATATCAGTTGTTTAACTTCATAATTATTTTAGTACACCTCAGCTTTTTCCTTCTAAGCACACAGGAGTCCAGAATTGTGATTCGGCTTTATCTCTTTGCCTGCATTGTATAAGTAATAATTTTCTCTATCATTTACTTTAGCTATGTTTTCTGAATTCTTAAATCTTTTCATTGTTTTAGTTAATAAGCGATTCAAATTATTCATACATGTGATTTGCTAATAATATAATGAAACATACCAACAAGCACAAATTAGCATTCTATGACAACTAAACAGATGGTGCCTAGAAAGCAAACACCTGCAGGTCATCTGGACCACAGTGACTCCAGTGACTGAACTGAAAACTAGGAATAACCCAAGCCAAAATATCTGCATTCCGAACTGGTTGGCTGAAGCTGATAGACTGAAGATAGTAAATACACTTCATCTTACATGCCTACTCTGATCATCTGATTGTGGTTGCCTGGTGTGCTGTGCAGAAAAGAAATGTATACCAGTCCTCATCAGGAAAGAACATCATTATTGAGTTGATGGGACTATGGTTCTTGGTATGAAGTGTTAAGAAACCTGCAAAATAGTTGCTATTTCTAAGCTAGGCATAGGTTACAGATAAACAAGCTTCGTTATATAAATAAAGTCAGAGTCATGACTTCTGACAGTGTGTTTGCATGCATGTGTTCACATGTGTGGGTGTTCAACTATTTTTAAGTTTAGGAAAAAGTTGTATTTTTTATTTTACATTGTTTCCGTTTCATCATTGGAAATAATCTTGCATTTGAATCTTTATGAGTTATGTTCAAATGCATGCACATACATACATTTAATGGCAAAAGAAAATCAATCACAAAAGTGTTCAGAGTATATCCTTAAAACTTATGAAGAAAAGAGGCAACTTGCATGTAGCAGCATGTCTGAAGTGAAGTGAAGTCGCTCAGTCGTGTCCGACTCTTTGCAACCCCGTGGACTGTAGCCTACCAGGCTCCTCCGTCCATGGGATTCTCCAGGCAAGAGTACTGGAGTGGGTTGCCATTTCCTTCTTCAGGGATCTTCCCAACCCAGGGATCGAACCCGGGTCTCCTGCATCGGAGGCAGACGTTTTAACCTCTGAGCCACCAGGGAAGCCTAAGTATCTTATTCTTTAACCAGAAAACTCCATCTAGTAACTATGATCTATCTTCTGCCACACCCACCTCCACCTCATCGTTAAAGAAGAAATCAATAGATTGAGAGGAGGTAAGAGAAAGAGAGATTAAATTGCCAACATCCACTGTATCATCGAAAAAGCAAGAGAGTTCCAGAAAAACATATATTTCTGCTTTATTGACAACACCAAAGCCTTTAATTGTATGGACCAGACCAAACTGTTGGAAACTTCTTCAAGATCTGGGAATAGAGACCACCTTACTGTCTCCTGAGAAATCTGTGTGCAGGTCAAGAAGCAACAGTTAGAACTGGACATGGAACAACAGACCGGTTCAAAATCAGGAAAGGAATATGTCAAGGCTGTATCTTGTCACCCTGCTAATTTAACTTTTATGCAGAGTACATTATGTGAAATGCGTGGATAAAGCATGGATGAATGCTAAGTATCCAGGAAGATTGTCTGGATGAAAGCTGGATGAAGCACAAGCTGGAATCAAGATCACTGGGAGATATATCAATAACTTCAAATATGCAGATGACACCACCCTTATGGCAGAAAGTGAAGAAGTTCTAAACAGCCTCTTGATGAAAGTGAAAGAAGACTGTGAAAGAGTTGGCTTAAAACTCAACATTCATTAAACTAAGATCATGGCATCTGGTCCCATCACTTCATGGCAAATAGATGGGGAAAACAATGAAAACAGTGACAGACTTTATTTTCTTGGGTTCCAAAACCACTGCAAGTGGTGACTGCAGCCATGAAATTAAAAGATGCTTACTCCTTGGAAGGAAAGTTATAACCAACCTAGACAGCATATTAAAAACCACAGACATTACTCTGCCAACAAAGTTCTGCCTGTTCAAATCTGTGGTTTTTCCAGTAGTCATGTACAGATGTGAGAGCTGGACTATAAAGAAAGCTGAACACTGAAGAACTGATGCTTCTGAACTGTGGTGTTGGAGAAGACTCTTGAGAGTCCCTTGGACTGCAAAGAGATCCAACCAGTCCATCCTAAAGGAAATCAGTCTTGAATATTCATTGAAAGGACTGATGCTAAAGCTGAAACTCCAATTACTTTGGACACCTGCTACGATGTACTGACTTTTTGGAAAATATCCTGTTGCTGGGAAAAATTGAAGGTGGGAGGAGAAGGGGACGACAAAGGATAAGATGGTTGGATGGCGTCACCAACTCAATAGGCATGAGTTTGAGTAAGCTCCGGGTGTTGGTGATGAACATGGAAGCCTGGCGTGCTGCAGTTCATGGGGTCGCAAAGAGTTGGACACGACTGAGCAACTAAACTGAAGAGAAACAGAGATACAGAAAGATGAGATGGAATGAGAAAAAGTAGGAACTCTAGGAAAAAATAGAGGAAAAGTGAAATAATATGGAAAATCTGTGAGAGATCTTCTGAAGAACCAGTTAGTGTTTACCATGAAACTACCTGCCAGAAAGAAGGACAAGAGTTTTAATTCCTCATGGAAGACAGCGAAAGACATAGAAACTTCTAAATAATGGTTGTAAACACAGGGTAAATTTGCTTATAGCATTCTGCTTTGATTATATATGGGTAAAGAATTGATGTTCTTCCTGTGTGTCTCAGAGAATTATGAAAAACTTGGTTTTTTTTACATTTTATTCTGATTTGAGGCTATCGCATTAAGGTAACTTAACGAGATGTTTACAACTGCCTAAAAAGTGTATAAGACATCCCATCTTGTACCACACTAGAGTACTACTTGATCCAAAATGACTTTTTTCATGGTTTCACTTCAACCAGACTTTGCTTAGGTCATTCTGATTCTACCTATTTCTATAATAGTAGAATAGAGCTCTAACCTTTGCCATAAAATTTCATCTGTGGTCAAGAATTAGTTTTTATATGTATCTTTTTTTCCTAACGGAATTTTTATGAATGAGTCTTTAAATGTATATATATATATAAAATATATTATATATATAAAATCTTTGGCTGCATCAGTTCCTACAAGTATTGCTTGTGGTACACAGAATCATTTGGCAAGTGGGCTCAGTAATTGTGGTGCAGGGGCTTAAAATATTATTCTCAGTAATTGTGGTGTGGAAAATGAAATATTATTCAGATTTTCCAATTCAGTTCAGTCGCTCAGTCATGTCTGACTCTTTGTGACCCCATGGACTGTAGCACACCAGGATTCCCTGTCCATCACAAACTCCCGGAGCTTTCTCAAATTCATGTCCACCGAGTCAGTGATGCCATCCAACCATCTCATCCTCTGTTATCCCCTTCTCCTCCTGCCTTCGATCTTTCCCAGCATCAGGGTCTTTTCCAATGAGTCAGTTCATTCATCCACCTGTGAATGGCTACAAAAAAGAGATTAACTCATCCCTTCCAAAGCCTGGCCCTTCCCAGATATATTTCACAAGACTGAAGACCCTTTTTACTTTACTTTCGCTCTGCCTTTTAACATTAGCTATCTTTGCCTCTCTTTTTGGTTCTATATAAGAAATTAGCATCCAGACCCCGACAGGATGATTACTTTGAGAGATTAGTCTGCCACCTTTTGAGTCAGCCAGCTTTCTGAATAAAGCTGTATTCCTTGCCTCAACATCTCACCTCTCAGATTCATTGGCTTATCATGTAGTAAGCAGAGCGAGCTTGGAGTTGGTGAGTAATGTTGAAAATTTAAATCATTTAATACTTTCATTTTATGAGAAAGAAAGATTTTCACATTCATGTAAATTGAATAGTGTAAAGAAGATGGGGCTGAAAGAGACTTTTTATATCTTGTAAAGATATGGTACAATGTTCATGTGTGTCCCCAAATGGACCTTATTTCCAACAAATTTGCTTTTATTTGATTTAAACCAAGTTTAATATGTGGTCAGGTTGGCATTTAAAAAGAGAAACAATGGGGAATAGGTCGAACTCTTTTGTTATTAACATTATTGTTGCTGTTGTTCAGTCACTAAGTCATATCTGACTCCTTTTGACCCCGTGGACTACAGCACACCAGGCTTCCCTGTCTTTCACTATCTCTAGGAGTTTGCTTATACTCATGTCCAATGAATCGGTGATGCCATTCAACCATCTAATCCTCTGTCACCAACTTCTCCTTCTGCCCTCAATCTTTCCCAGTATCAGGGTCTTTTCCAATGACTTGGCCCTTCACATCAGGTGGCCAAAGTATTGGAGCTTCAGCTTAAACATCAGTCCTTCCAGTAAATAGTCAGGGTTGATTTCCTTTAGAATTGACTGATTTGATCTCCTTACTGTCCAAGGGATTCTCAAGAGTATTTTCCAACACCATAATTAATGGCATACAAATAAGGAGTTCTTGTTCCTTGAATTAATATGTAAGATCAACAATTAATTGTGTTGCAAAGTTAAGTATTTGTAGAGAGCCAAAGTTAAACAGTACTTGTAGAGAGTCATCTGTTTCATTTGTCCCGTCACTTTATAAATTCTATTTACTTAAGCCTGTATCAGGTAGCTAATTAACTACAACTCTATATTATTTTATCATTTTGAGCATGCAATATGTTAAAGTGACATTTTATTTGTTTCTGTTTGAGAAGCACCTGCACAAAAGGGGGGAATCAATATAGAATATAATACATTCTTTTTAATGGCTGAGTAATACTCCATTGTGTATATGTACCAAAGCTTTCTTATCCATTCGTCTGCAGATGGACATCTAGGTTGCTTCCATGTCCTGGCTATTACAAACAATGCTGCAATGAACATTGGAGTACATGTATCTATACTGTAATGTTCCTGGTGACTCAGTGGTAAAATTACACCTGACAATGCAAGAGACACAGGTTCAATCCCTGAGTCAGGAAGACCCCCTGGAGAAGGAAATGACAACACACTCCAGCATTCTTGCCTGGGAAATCCCGTGGACAGAGGACCTTGGTGGGGTACAGTCCACAGGGGTCAAAAAAGAGTGGGACATGATATAGCCACAATGTAACAACAAGAAGAACAATGTAACGGTACTTTTTTCTTTCAAATAAATAATGACTTTTATATTGAAATCAAGATGTATTGACATTTTTATAGTGAGAAATACAGAAAGTTTGCCAAAAAACAAAATTTTATTTTAGTCCTAAGTATGAATAATGGGAAACTTTGCCTCCACATAGGAAGAATACTCTCTGACATAAATTATAGGAATACTTTATCAAATCTGTCTCCTAACGTAAAAGAAAAAAATAATAAATGGGCTTAATTAAGTTTTGAAACTTTTTCTCAGCAAAGTAAGCTGCTTTCAATACAAAAATACAACCTACCAAATGGGAGAGATTATTTGCAAATGGTATTACCACTAATTGGTTAACATCCAAAATAAACGGTCATAAAACTCAGTATCAGAAGAAAAAAAAAAACAAAAAACAAAAAACAACCCAATTAAAAATTGGGCAGAAGTCCTAGAGAGATATTTTTCCAAAGGAGACAAACAGATGGTTAACAGGCATATGAAAAGATACTTAACATCACTATTAAAAATGTAAATCAATATAACAATGAGATATCACCTCACATCTGTCAGAATGACTACCATCAAAAAGTCTACAAATAACAAATGTTGAGAAGGTTGTGGAAAAAAGTGAATCCTTGTACATTTTTTATGGAAATGTAAATTGCTGCAGCTTTATGGTGAACAGTATGGTGGTTTCTCAATAAATTAAAAATAGGACTACCCTATGATCCAGCAAATCCACTCAAGGGTATATGTCCAGGAAAAGCAAAAGCATTAATTTGAAAAGATACATGCAATTCAATGTTCATAGCAGCACTATTTACAATAGCCAAGGTATGGAAACAACCCAAGTGTCCAAGAACAGAGAAATGGATAGAGATGTTATATATATAGTGCAATATTACTAAGACATAAAAATAATAAAATTCTTCCATTTGTGGCAACATCAAAGAGTCTAGAGAATGTAATGCTTAGTGTAATAAGTCAGCATCAACTTTCAGGATTTGAAATAGCTCAGCTTAAGTTGAATCACTTCCACTAGCTTTGTTCCTCATGATGTTTCCTAAAGTTGACTTGACTTCACACTCCGGGATGTCTGTCGCTAGGTGAGTGACCACACTATCTTGCTTATCTGAGTCATTAAGATCTTTTTGCATAGTTCTTCTGTGTGGCCTTGCCACCTCTTCTTAACGTCTTCTGCTTCTGTTAGGTTCATACCATTTCTGCCCTTTATTGTGCCAATCTTAGCATGAAATGTTCCCTAGGTATATTTAACTTTCTTGACAAGATCTCTAGTCTTTTCCATTCTATTGTTTTCCTCTATTTCTTTGCATTAATCGTTTAGGAAGGCTTTTTTATATCTCTTTGCTACTCTTTGGAACTCTGCCTTCAAATGGGTATATCTTTCCTTTTCTCCTTTGCCTTTCACTTCTTTTACCTAGAGCCTTCTTTCACCTAGAGCCAGACATTCTGAGGTGTGGAGTCAAGTGGGCCTTTGGAAGCATCACTACAAACAAAGCTACTGTAGGTGATGGAGTTACAGCTGAGCTATTTCAAGTCCTAAAATATGATGCTTGAAAGTGCTGCACTCAATATGCCAGCCAATTTGGAAAACTCAGCAGTTGCCACAGGACTGGAAAAGGTCAGTTTTCATCCCAATCCCAAAGAAAAGCAATGCCACTCGATGGACATGAGTTTGAACAAGCTCCAGAAGTTGGCGGTGGACAGGGAAACCTGGCATGCTGCAGTCCATGGGGTCACAAAGAATCGGACATGACGAAGCAACTGAACTGAATTGATATATAATGTTATCTTTTCATTTATATAATACAAGGATTGATATTTGTATACACTGCAAAATGATCATCACAAATCTATTTACCTTCTATCATCATACAAAGTTACAAAATGTGCAATATTTGTGCCTCTTGAAATGGTCTCATTTTAAACTGGAAATCATTAAACCATGGCCCAAAATGCTGTGTAGAACTTATATTTCCCTAAACTGTTTATCATCCCTACAGAAATTAGTTCTTAATCCTTTGGACTTTTTTTCCTTCCTATTTATCCTCATCTCCTTTATTATTTTTTCCATTCTTATGTTTTAATTCCCATTTATATGATGATATTAGTTCTTAAAGCAGGACTATATGGACTCCTGACATATGTCTGTTTATTCATCATTTTCACTTAGATGTTCAATAAATATGTCAAGTTTAGAGAGAGCACGGGAAGATGGCGGAGGAATAGGATGGGGTGGCCACTTTCCCCCCAACAAAATCAACAAAAAAAACATTTGAACGCTGAGTAAATCCCACAAAAAAACTTCTGAATACTGGCAGAGGACATCAGGCACTCAGAAAAGCAGCCCATTGTCGTCTAAAGGAGGTAGGAAATAGATAAAAAGAGAGACAAAAGAGGAAGGGACGGAGCTCCCTCCCAGGAAGGGAGGCTTAAAAAAAAAAAGAGAGAGAGAAGTTTCCAAACACCTGGAAACACTGGCGAGTGGAACCTCAGAGGGCCGCATAACTGGGAGACAAAAGACATAAATAATTAAAACTCACAGACTAAGTGCCCAGAGGAAACTCTCAGCGGAGAAGCGGCGCAGACGCCCATGCCCCTCACTAGCAGGAGCGGGCTGGGCAGGGAGGCGCCGGCAGCAGCGCTTGGAGGGAGAACCAGCGGCGGCACTTAGAGGGAGAACTGGCGGCTGCGCTTAGAGGGAGAACGGCTGTGAGCTTAGAGGGAAAACCAGCGGCTGTGCTTAGAGGGAGAACCGGGCTTGAATGCCCCAGGGCAAACTGAGGGCTCGAACTTAAGATACCAGAGCAGAGGTTGTAGCTGAAGGGCGAGAGGGCTGGAAAAAGCCTGTGAAAAAGCCCCAAGCCAGCCCCGCCCACAGAACCGGGCGCTGAGCAGAGCGAACCAGCAGTGGGCGGCCCTTCCCCCAGCCCCCGCCGACACAGGCGGGGAGGGGAGCCAGCGCTGGGGCGGGGACAGCCGTGGCCCCAGAGAGGCTTCCCTTGCTAAGCTGCAGGCAGGCTTCCTTGCTGTCCAGGACTTCTTGGGTTTGGGCCGGTCGATATCTGCCTGAGAAACCGCGCTGGTTGTACTCCCAGAAAACCGAGCGGCAGGGACCGGGAAAGCGATAAGTCGCAGGGACCGCGCTCGTCAAACACCTGGTCACCTGAGCTGCTAGGACCGGGGCAGGCACAAAACGCAGGCCCAGCCAAGTCTGCGCCTTTGTCGAGTACCCAAGGACCTGAACCTGAGGCGCTCAGACCTGGGATGTGCATGTAACCCAGCATCACCCACGGACAGCTTGCAGGAGAGCAAACTAAAGCCTAAGCAGCATAAACAGGGAAAGCACACACGCTTCGAGCGGGAGCATTCCCAGTGTAGCCGAGATACCGCGAGCACTCCCCACAGACGCCAGGGATATTTGTTAGCTGTTCCTCCCTCCCTATAGAAGGACTGAGTAGGAGAGCCGGGGGAAAAAAAAAAAAAGTGTCCACCACCGCATCCTGGTGTCAGGACAGAAATTAGACACTGAGGAGACCAGAAAACAGAAGAGGGAGAAGCCTTGAGCCTCCTGCAAGAATAAGACTGAAAACCAGAGGCAGAGGCTTAAGGCCAAATCCTGAGAACACCAGAGATCTCCAGTTCCAGAGAACATTAATTGATATGTACTCATCAAATGCCTCCATACATACACTGAAACCAGGCACCACCCAAGGGTCAACAAGTTTCAGTGAAAGACATACTACACAAGCTATCCAGCAACACAGGAGAATAGCACTGAGCTTCAATATACAGGCTGCCCAAAGCCACCCCAAATCCACTGGCATCTCAAACTCATTACTGGACACTTCATTGCACTCCAGAGAGAAGAAATCCAGCTCCACCCACCAGAACATCTACTCAAGCTTCCCTAACCAGGGAACCTTGACAAGTCACCCATCCAACCCCACACACAACGAGGTAACTACATAATAAAGAGAACTCCACAGACTGTCAGAAGACGGAAAGGCCACCCCAAACACAGCAATATAAGCAAGATGAAGAGGCAGAGAAATACCCAACAAGTAAAGGAACAGGATAAATGCCCACCAACACAAACAAAAGAGGAAGATATAGGGAACCTACCTGAAAAAGAATTTTGAACTTTAATTCTGAAAATGATTCAAAATCTGGAAAGCAAAATGGAGTTACAGATAAATAAACTGGAGAAAAGAATTGAGAAGACGGAAGAAATGTTCAATAAGGAATTAGAGGAAATAAAAAAGAGTCAATATACAATGAATAATACAATAGATGAGATCAGAAACACTCTCGAGGGCACAAACAGTAGAATAACTGAGGCAGAAGACAGGATAAGCGAGCTAGAAGATAGAATTGTAGAAATAAATGAAGCAGAGTCGGAAAAAGAAAAAAGAATTTAAAAAAATGAGGACAATATTAGAGACATATGGGACAATATTAAACGCCCCAACATTCGAATCATAGGAGTCCCAGAAGAAGAAGACAAAAAGAAAGACCATGAGAGAATACTTGAGGAGATAATAGTTGAAAATTTCCCTAAAATGGGGAAGGAAATAATCACCCAATTCCAAGAAACACTGAGAGTCCCTAACAGGATAAACCCAAGGCAAAATACCCCAAGGCACATATCAATCAAATTAACAAAGATCAAACACAAAGAAAAAATATTAAAAGCAGCAAGGGAAAAACAACAAATAACACACAAGGAGATCCCCATAAGGATAACAGCTGATCTTTCAGCAGAAACTCTACAGGCCAGGAGGGAATGGCAAGACATACTTAAAGTGATGAAAGAAAATAACCTACAGCCCAGATTACTGTACCCAGCAAGGATCTCATTCAAATATGAAGGAGAAATCCAAAGCTTTACAGACAAGCAAAAGCTGAGAGAATTCAGCATCACCAAACCAGCTCTCCAACAAATACTAAAGGATCTTCTCTAGACTGGAAACACAGAAAGGGTATATAAACTTGAACCCAAAACAATAATGAAAATGGCAACGGGATCATACTTATCAATAATCACCTTAAACGTAAATGGGTTGAATGCCCCAACTAAAAAACAAAGGCTGGCTGAATGGATACAAAAATATGGCCCCATATATGTTGTCTACAAGAGACCCACATCAAATCGAGGGACACATATAGACTGAAAGTGAAGGGCTGGAAAAAGATATTCCATGCAAATAGACACCAAAAGAAAGCAGGAGTAGCAATACTCATATCAGATAAAATTGATTTTAAAACAAAGGTTGTGAAAAGAGACAAAGAAGGAAACTACATAATAATCAAAGGATCAATCCAAGAAGAAGATATAATAATTATAAATATTTATGCACCCAACATAGGAGCACCACAATATATAAGACAATTACTAACAATTATGAAAGGGGAAATTAACAATAACACAATAATAGTGGGAGACTTTAATACCCCACTTACATCTATGGATAGATCAACTAAACAGAAAATTAACAAGGAAACACAAAATTTAAATGATACAATAGACCAGTTAGACCTAATAGATATCCATAGGACATTTCACCCCAAAACAATGAATTTCACCTTTTTCTCAAGCCCACACGGAACCTTTTCCAGGATAGATCACATCCTGGGCCATAAATCTTGCCTTGGTAAATTCAAAAATACAGAAATCATTCCAAGCATCTTTTCTGACCACAGTGCACTAAGATTAGATCTCAATTACGGGAGAAAAACTATTAAAAATGCCAACATATGGAGGCTGAACAACACACTGCTGAATAATGAACAAATCATAGAAGAAATCAAAAGAGAAATCAAAATATGCATAGAAATGAATGAAAATGAAAACACAACAGCCCAAAACCTCTGGGACACTGTAAAAGCAGTGCTAAGGGGGAAGTTCATAGCAATACAGGCACACCTCAAGAAACAAGAAAAAAGTCAACTAAATAACCTAACTCTACATCTAAAGAAACTAGAAAAGGAAGAAATGAAGAACCCCAGGGTTAGCAGAAGGAAAGAAATCATAAAAATGAGGGCAGAGATAAATGCAAAAGAAACAAAAGAGACCATAGCAAAAATCAACAAAGCCAAAATCTGGTTCTTTGAGAAGATAAATAAAATTGAAAAACCACTATCCAGACTCATCAAGAAAGAAAGGGAGAAGAACCAAATCAATAAAATTAGAAATGCAAATGGAGAGATCACAACTGACAACACAGAAATACAAAGGATTATTAGAGAATACTATCAGCGATTATATGGCAATAAAATGAATAACTTGGAAGAAATGGACAAATTCCTAGAAAAGTACGCCTTACCAAAACTGAACCAGGGAGAAATAGAAAATCTGAACAGACCCACCACAAACACGGAAATAGAGAAAGTAATCGGAAAGCTTCCAGCAAACAAAAGCCCAGGTCCAGACGGCTTCACAGCTGAATTCTACCAAAAATTTAGTGAAGAGCTAACACCTATGCTACTCAAACTCTTTCAGAAAATTGCTGAGGAAGGAAAACTTCCAAACTCATTCTATGAGGCCACTATCACCCTAATCCCAAAACCTGGTAAAGATCCCACAAAAAAAGAAAACTACAGGCCAATATCACTGATGAACATAGATGCAAATATCCTTAACAAAATTCTAGCAATCAGAATCCAACAACACATTAAGAAGATCATACATCATGACCAAGTGGGCTTTATCCCAGGAATGCAAGGATTCTTCAATATCCGCAAATCAATCAATGTAATACACCACATTAACAAAACTGGAAAATAAAAATCATATGATTATCTCAATAGATGCAGAGAAAGCCTTCGACAAAATTCAACATCCATTTATGATAAAAACTCTCCAGAAAGTGGGAATAGAAGGGACATATCTCAACATAATAAAAGCTATATACGACAAACCCACAGCAAACATTATCCTCAATGGTGAAAAACTGTAAACATTTCCCCTAAAGTCAGGAACAAGACAAGGGTGCCCAATCTCACCACTACTATTCAACATAGTTCTGGAAGTTTTGGCTACAGCAATCAGAGCAGAAAAAGACATAAAAGGAATCCAAATTGGAAAAGAAGAAGTAAAACTTTCACTGTTCGCTGATGACATGATCCTCTACACAGAAAACCCTAAAGACTTTACCGAAAACTACTAGAGCTAATCAATGAATACAGTAAAGTTGCAGGATATAAAATCAACACACAGAAATCCCTTGCATTCCTATACACTAATAATGAGAAAATAGAAAGAGAAATTAAGGAAACTATTCCATTCACTGTTGCAACGAAAAGAATTAAATACTTAGGAAACATTTTGTACCTAAGGAAACAAAAGACTTGTACATGGAAAACTAAAAAATACTAGTGAAAGTAATCAAAGAGGACACTAATAGATGGAGAAATATACCGTGTTCGTGGATTGGAAGAATAGATATTGTGAAAATGAGTATACTACCCAAAGTAATTTATACATTCAATGCAATCCCTATCAAGCTACCAACGATATTTTTCAAAGAACTAGAACAAATAATCTCACAATTTGTATGGAAATACAAAAAACCTCGAATAGCCAAAGCAATCTTGAATAAGAAAAATGGAACTGGAGGAATTAACCTGCCAGACTTCAGGCTCTACTACAAAGCCACAGTCATCAAGACAGTATGGTACTGGCATAAAGACAGAAATATAGATCAATGGAACAAAATAGAAAGCCCAGAGATAAACCCACGCTCCTATGGACACCTTATCTTCGACAAAGGAGGCAAGAATATAAAATGGAGAAAAGACAATCTCTTTAACAAGTGGTGCTGGGAAAACTGGTCAGCCACTTGTAAAAGAATGAAACTAGAACACTTCCTAACACCATACACCAAAATAAACTCAAAATGGATTAAAGATCTAAATGTAAGACCAGAAACTATAAAACTCCTAGAGGAGAACGTAGGCAAAACACTCTCCGTCATAAATCACAGCAGGATCCTCCAAGACCCACCTCCCAGAATATTGGAAATAAAAGCAAAAATAAACAAATGGGACCTAATTAAAATCAAAAGGTTCTGCACAGCAAAGGAAACTCTAAGCAAGGTGAGAAGACAACCTTCAGAATGGGAGACAATAATAGCAAATTAAGCAACTGATAAAGGATTATTCTCCAAAATATACAAGCAGCTCCTGCAGCTCAATTCCAGAAAACTAAGTGACCCAATCAAAAAATGGGACAAAGGACTAAACAGACATTTCTCCAAAGAAGATGTAAAGATGGCTAACAAACACAAGAAAAAATGCTCAACATCCCTCATAATCAGAGAAATGCAAATCAAAACCACAATGAGATACCATTTCACACCAGTCAGAATGGCTGCTATC
This sequence comes from Moschus berezovskii, assembly GCF_049115385.1. NCBI lineage: Eukaryota > Metazoa > Chordata > Mammalia > Artiodactyla > Moschidae > Moschus > Moschus berezovskii. The sequence goes on along the minus strand of NC_142488.1, from coordinate 82,537,638 downwards.
CAAACGTCTACATGCAATAAATGCTGGAGAGGGTGTGGAGAGAAGGGAAACCTCTTACACTATTGGTGGGAATGAAAACTAGTACAGCCACTATGGATAACAGTGTGGAGATTCCTCAAAACCTGGAAATAGAACTGCCATATGATCCAGCAATCGCACTCCTGGGCATACACACCAAGGAAACCAGAATTGAAAGAGACACATGTACTCCAATGTTCATTGCAGCACTGTTTATAATAGCGAGGACATGGAAGCAACCTAGATGTCCATCTGCAGATGAACGGATAAGAAAGCTTTGGTACATATACACAATGAAGTATTTTTCAGCCATCAAAAAGAATGCATTTGAATCAGTTTTAATGAGGTGGATGAAGTTGGAGCCAATTATACAGAGTGAAGTAAGCCAGAAAGAAAAACATCAATACAGTATACTAACGCATATATACGGAATTTAGAAAGATGGTAACCTGAACCCTGTATACGAGACTGCAAAAGAGACATAGGCATATAGAACAGTCTTTGGGACTCTGTGGGAGAGGGTTAAGGTGGGATGATTGGAGAGAACGGAATTGTAGCATGTATATTATCATAAGTGACCAGTCCATTTTCTACGCATGATACAGGATGCTTGGGGCTGGTGCACGGGGATGACAAGGAGGGAGGATATGGGGAAGAGGGAGGTGGGAGGGGGTTTCAAGAAAGAGAACACATGTACACCCGGGGCGGATTCATGTCAATGTATGGCAAAACCAACCAATATATTAATGTAAGGTAATTTGCCTCCAATAAAATAAATTAAAAAAAATATATGTCAAGTTTACCATATCTTAAACTGAAATACTGATCCAAAATCCTTTCATTTTGTCACACACCATATCATTGAAATTTACATGATGTATGAATCCGACCATTTCTCATCATACCTTAAAAACATAAACCACCAAGACCTCTCACTTGATTATTGTAAAAGCATTCTACAAAGTTTCTCCACTTCTTCTGTTTTCAATGTAGCAGCAAGAGTGACCCTGTTAAAATACAAAGCAGAAGGTGTAACAAATTAAATATTCAAAGCCTTCCAATGCTACCAATCTCAATCAGAAAAAAGTTTTCTTTACCATTCCATATGTGACTCTATGTCATCTGTCCTCCACTTTCTCTTAGTATCCTTTCCCCACTCACTCTCATATAGTCCAATTAATCTTAGGCATTAATTTGTGTCCAGTGAAAATTAGGCAAGACAGGAGTAGATGTACAAGAGATTTATTGGAGAAAGGAGATGAAGAAGTCAGGAGAACAATCGGACCATGGTGCAGATCTGACATCTGTGAGAGCATGGACTTGGTACAAACACCTTGGTGGATTTAGAAGATTGGTAGGTGGAGACATACATAAGGATGAGCAGCATATTATCATGATTATCACAAATTACTCTATGGGATCCCTTATCTTTGCTGCTCCTTAAGTATTCTAGCTGGAATGATCCTCTCTTCTATGTCTACAAAGTTTGATAACTCATCTCCTATAAAAACCTTACTCAAATTTCACTTTCTGAACTAAGGCTACCCTAATACTTTTACTAAAGTATAGTTGATTTGAAATACTATATTAGTTTACGATGCACAGCACAGTGATTCATTATTTCTACAGATTATACTTCCTTAGAAGTTATATAAGATAATGAATATAATTCCCTGTGGTATACAATATATGCTTGATACTAATTTGTTTTATACATGGTAGTTAGCATCGCTTAATCCCATATCCATAAGTTGCCCCTCTCTCTTTGCCTATACCAGCTGATAAACACTAATTTGTTTTCTGTATCTGTAAGTTTGTTTCTATTTTGCTAAATACATTTGTTGTTATTATTTTTTAGATTGAATATTTAAGAGATATCATATAGTATATTTTTCTCTAATTTCACTATTTCACTAAGCATAATATTCACTAGGTCTACTTGAGTTACTACAAATGGCAGAATTTTATTTTTGTGTATATGGCTGAGCATCCCATTATACATGTATATGTTTATCCTTTGGTGAACACTTGGATTGCTTTCATATCTTGGCTATCATAAATAATGCTGAAATAAATTCCATGGATTTTTTAAATTTTTATTTTATATTGCAACATAGTCTATTAAATGTTGTATTAGTTGCAAGTGTACAGCAATTTGATTCAGTTATAATATACATGTAGCTACACCTGACCTGCCTCTTGAGAAACCTGTATGCAGGTCAGGAAGCAACAGTTAGAACTGGCCATGGAACAACAGACTGGTTCCAAACAGGAAAAGGAGTGTGTCAAGGTTGTATATTGTCACCCTGCTTATTTAACTTATATGCAGAGTACATCATGAGGAATGCTGGGCTGGAAGAAGCACAAGCTGGAATCAAGATTGCCGGGAGAAATATCAATAACCTCAGATATGCAGATGACACCACCCTTATGGCAGAAAGTGAAGAGGAACTCAAAAGCCTCTTGATGAAAGGGAAAGAGGAGAGTGAAAATGTTGGCTTGAAGCTCAACATTCAGAAAACAAAGATCATGGCATCCGGTCCCATCACTTCATGGGAAATAGATGGAAAAACAGTGGAAACAGTGTCAGATTTTATTTTTTGGGGCTCCAAAATCACTGCGGATGCTAATTGCAGCCATGAAATTAAAAGACACTTACTCCTTGGAAGGAAAGTTATGACCAACCTTGATAGTATATTAAAAAACAGAGACATTACTTTGCCAACCAAGGTCCATCTAGTCAAGGCTATGATTTCTCCAGTGGTCATGTATGGATGTGAGAGTTGGATTGTGAAGAAAGCTGAGCACTGAAGAATTGATGTTTTTGAACTGTGGTGTTGGAGAAGACTCTTGAGAGTCCTTTGGACTGCAAGGAGATCCCACCAGTCCATTCTAAAGGAGATCGATCCTGGGTGTTCATTGGAAGGTCTTATGCTAAAGCTGAAACTCCAATACTTTTTCCACCTCATGCAAAGAGTTGACTCACTGGAAAAGACTCTGATGCTGGGAGAGATTGGGGTCAGGAGGAGAAAGGGACGACAGAGAATGAGATGGCTGGATGGCATCACTGGCCCGATGCACATGAGTTTGAGTGAACTCCAGGTGTTGGTGATGGACAGGGAGGCCTGGCGTGCTGGGATTCATGGGGTCGCAAAATGTCAGTCACGACTGAGCGACTGAACTGAACTGATACCTTTTCAAATTATTTTTCCAATTTATTCTATTATAGAATATCAAGCAACATTCCCTGTGCTATGCAGAAGGTCCTGGTTGGTTGTCTGTGCTTTAATTTTTTATTTGATATTGGAGCATAGTTGATTAGCAATGTTGTTTGTTTTCTTGGAAGGTTTTTATAGTATTTTGCATAAAAAACAAAAAATAGTGTGATTCAAATGAATTTCTTTACCCACGTACAGTAAAGTGATTCAGTAATACATTTACATGTATCCATTCTTTCACCAATTTTTTCCATTTAAGTTTTTGCATAATTGTTTTTACAATACTTTTTTTTATCATTTCCATTATTTATTTTATTTTTTCCATTCTTTTCAACTTATTTTTCTATTTAGGCTATTAAAGAATATTAAACAGATTTCTGTGCTATACAGTAGGACTCAGTTGGTTATTTATTTTAAATATAGCAGTGTGTACATTGGGGGAAACAGAGATTCTTGGGGGGCTAAACAAAACCTTGTGTGCACCAGGACCCAGGGGAAAGGAGCAGTGACCCCATGAGAGACTAAGCCAGACCTGCCTGTGAGTGTTTGAGGGTCTGCTGATAAGGCATTGGTGTGCAGTGGTTTGAATGGGAACTGGGGTACTGGCAGCAGACGTCCTGAGAAGCACATGTTGGCTTAAGTCCTTTGGCAGATCACCTTTAGTCCTACCATAGAGTGCATACTCCAGGACTGGGTTGCCATAAGCTAAACAACTAAACAGGAGGGAGTACACCACCACCCATCAGCATAAAATCAGATCAAAGATTTACTGATTATGGCCAGAGTTTGCCCAAATTCATGCCCATTGAGTCAATGATGCCATCCAACCATCTCAACCTCTGTTGTCCCCTTCTCCTCCTGCCCTCAATCTTTCCCACCATCAGGGTCTTTTCCAATGAGTCATCTCTTTCTTTCAGAGGTCCAAAGTATTGGAGCTTCAGCTTTAGCATCAGTTCTTCCCATGAATATTCATGGTTTATTTTCTATAAGATTGACTGTTTTAATTTCCTTGCAGACCAAGGGACTCTCAAGAGTCTTTTCTAGCACTACACTTCAAAAGCATCAATTCTTCGGTACTCAGCCTTCTTAATGGTCAAAGTCTCACATTTGTACCTGACTACTATATAAACCACAGCTTTGATTATATGGACATTTGTCAGTAAAGTGATTTCTCTCCTTTTTAGTATCTTGTCTAGTTTTCTCATAGCTTTTCTTCCAAGAATCAAGTGTCTTTTGATTTCCTGGCTGCACTCACCATCTACAGTGATTTTGGAGCCCAAGAAAATAAAGTCTTCCATTTTTTCCATTTCCCCCCATCTATTTGTCATGTCGTGATGGGACCATGATCTTAGATTTTGTATGTTGAATTTGAAGCCAACTCTTTTATTCTCCTCTTTCACCTTCATCAAGAAGCTCTTTAGTTCCTCTTCACTTTCTGCCATTACGATGGAGTCATATGCATATAATGAGGTTATTGATATCTCTCCTGGCAATCTTGATTTCACCTTGTACTTTTTTCAGCCTAGCATTTCTCATGATGTACTCTGCATATAAGTTAAATAAGCAGGGTCGCAATATACAACCTTGTCACACCCCTTTCCCAATTTGGAACCAGTCCGTTGTTGCATGCCCCATTCAAAATGATGCTTCTTGACCTGCGTACAGGTGTCTAGGGAAGCAAGTAAGGTGACCTGGTATTCCCATCTCTTTAAGAATTTTCCACAGTTTGTTGTGATCCACAGAGTCAAAGATTTTAGAGTAGTCAATGAAGCAAAAATAGATGTTTTCTGGAATTCCCTGTTTTTTCTATGATTCAACAGATGCTGGCAATTTGATCCCTGGTCCCTCCGCCTTTTCTAAATCCAGATTGAACATCTGGAAGTTCTCAGTTCACATACTGTTGAAGCCTAGCTTGAGGAATTTTACTTGGAGAAGGCAATGGCACCCCACTCCAGTACTCTTGCCTGGAAAATCCCACTGATGGAGGAGCCTGATAGGCTGCAGTCCATGAGGTCGCTAAGAGTCGGACACGACTGAGCGACTTCACTTTCACTTTTCACTTTCGTGCATTGGAGAAGGAAATGGCAACAAACTCCAGTGTTCTTGCCTGGAGAATCCCAGGGGCTGGGGAGCCTGGTGGGCTGCCGTCTATGGGGTTGCACAGAGTCGAACACAACTGAAACGACTTAGCAGCAGCAGGCATACTATAGCTGTCACATGCTAGTATTCATCCATTTAACCTTGTCAAGATTTATGGACACTTATACAGACTTGTTCAAATTTCTGAAAACCATATTTTAGAAATTATCAGTGAAAATGAAATATGATTTCCCAGAAATTGATATTTCCATTTCTTTATTATCTCAAAATAAAACAAAATACTAAAAGTCACAAAATGAATAAAATTTTTCTTAGCTATAAAGTAGACATTGGATGATGAGTAGTAATGCTTTTACTATAGTAGTTCTCTTTGGATAATATTCGCTAATATTAGATCTTTTCCCTGGGTTTTATTTCACATGAGAGCTTTCCCAGAAGAACTTCACTTGGACTATTTATTCTAGTTTCTGCATTTTATTTTATATTAGTGGAAATATTTTTGTTTCTTTGTTTATGCATGACATTGATAAAAATTGTTTTTCCTATTACACAACAGGTTCTCTAGTTCTTCAATCATATCTATTAGATAATAAGTTAAGTGTTAATACATATAAATATAAAATAAATATAACTCCAAATGGAAAGGAAAATAAAAAGTCTGTCAAATTAATGAGAAAACCAAAGGTAAATATTTAGATATATAGATAGATATCTTAGTTTGTTTTTCACATATATGTGATATATTTATAAATAGATATACACATGCACTGTATACATTCTCTTCTATAACCTAGTTTTGCTTAACATAACTTTTAAAATATATGTGGCTTTCTGAAAAAAATTACCATAGTTATGATAACCTAATTTTTATATTAAAAAGATGTAATATGATTTATTTAATCATTACAATATTATTTGGCATAATCACATCCAAAAGCTGATAGTTCTTATTCAATTCTACTATTAAAGCAATGCAGAAATATTGGCTCTGATGTTTTGCAAGAAACCAGAAATCTTTTTGTTTTCTTATTGTTAGAAGAGCTTATCCTTGTTTCATGGGACAATATATTCTTGTCCTCCTAAGGGTAGTATATTGCTTTTTATTGAGATATATTTGACATGTGACATTGTATAAATTTAATGATCACAACATATTAATGTCATATATTCATGCATTGTACTATGATCAACATTGTAATGATAGTTAGCTTAGATAAAGCAGTGCATTTTATTCTAGTTCACTTTCACTTTTCACTTTCATGCAGTGGAGAAGGAAATGGCAACCCACTCCAGTGTTCTTGCCTGGAGAATCCCAAGCACAGAAGAGCCTGTTGGGCTGCCGTCTTTGGGGTCGCACAGATTCGGACACGACTGATGCGATTTAGCAGCAGCAGCAGCAGCAGCGAAGCTACTAGTACCTTGTTAATCTTTAAAGGATTCATTCTTTTGCTCCTCCCCCTTTTATATTTTTGACATCACAATTTACTACTTTTTATGCTGTGTAATTGTTAAAAAATTTATGCTGTATATTTATTTTTAATATCCATTTTCTTTAACCTTTATACTATAGTTAATTGGTTAACCTACCTACTTAACACAGAATTACGATTTACAAATTCTATTTTTCACTTTTACCTCTGTGTTGTGTACTTTCATATGTTTTCATGTTGATGATAATCATATTTTCATTTTCACTTGAACTAACTGCTTTCAGCATTTCTTGTAAGTCAGGTCCAGTGGTGCTTTTGTTTGTCTGAAGGATACATTTACAAGATAAAGTATTATTGATTGGAAACTTTTATCTTTTCACATTTTTAATATTTTATTTTACTCTCCTGGACTGTACAGTTTCTTCTGAGAAATACACTAATAGCCTAATTTAGGTTCCTTTATAGGTTACTTATTTTTCTCTTGTGGGTGCCTTTAAGACTATTTATCATTAATTTTTGACATTTCCATTATAATGTGTTTTGGAGAAGACATTTTTGCACTGAGATAATGGAGTGGTCTATTAGGTATGACACCACCCTTATGGCAGAAAGTGAAAAGGAACTAAAGAACCTCTTGATTAAAGTGAAAGAGGAGAGTGAAAAAACTGACTGAAAGCTCAACATTCAAAAAACTAAGATCACGGCATCCAGCCCCACCACACCATGGTGAATAGATGGAGAAACAGTGAAAACAGTGACAGACTTTATTTTCTTGGGCTCCAAAATCACTGCAGATGGTGATTGCAGCCATGAAATTCAAAGACACTTGCTCCTTGGAAGAAAAGATATAATCAACCTAGACAGTATATTAAAAAGCAGAGACATTACTTTTCTGACAAAGGTCTGTCTAGTCAAAGCTATGGTTTTTCCAGTAGTCATGTATGGATGTGAAAATTGGGCTATAAAAAAGCTAAGTGCCAAAGAATTGATGCTTTTGAACTGTGGTTTTGGAGAAGACTTTTGAGAGTCCCTTGGACTGCAAGGTGATCCAACCAGTCAGTCCTAAGGGAAATTAGTCCTGAATGTTCATTGGAAGGACTGATACTGAAGCTGAAACACCAATACTTTGGCCACCTGATGTGAAGAACTGACTCATTTGAAAAGACACTGATACTGGGAAGGATTGAAGCCTGGAGAAGAAGGGGACAACAGAAGAAGGTTGGATGGCATCACTGACTCAATGGACATGAGTTTGAGCAAGCTCCAGCAGTTGGTGATGGACAGGGAGGCCTGGCATGCAAGGTTACTATTAGAACACTAAAATCTTAAGTTGTCAGGATGTTGACTATTAATATACTCATCACCTTTGGTTACAGTTTCTACATATAGTAGTTATGCCTCTAATTTGAAAATGGACAGTGAAGATATTTAATGTTCCTGCTGACTGTATAGAAAAGAAATTATCCCGAATAATTTCCATCATTCAGGTGTTTCTACTTGACTTGGTATAAAGTATGAAAATGTGTAATAGAAAATATTCAATATACCAAAAGATGTTTTCTTTCTCCTTATTTCTATAAGTTTTGGTTTGTAATAAATGTGCTTTTAGTTCACTTATCTCCATTGCTGTACAATACTATTGGAAGTTCAGTGGCATCACTGTATTTATAAAAATAATCCTGTGCATAAAAAGCAGATGGATCAAGATTAGTAAAAAACATAAATTATTCCTGTGTAATAGGTAGAAATATTTATCATTCAGTTGCTGTATGAAAGTTCCATATAAGTGCTGTGGGAATCTGTCTGTTCCCATGTGAACTGAAGCAGTGTTCTTTAACTATTATTCCAAATGTCTAGCTCTTGTTTTCTAGTTAATTGTAATTATCACTATTTCTGAAGCTCTTCATTCTCAGTAGTACTCAACTCTTATTTCCCTATTTTCAGGGATAATGGTCATTAGAATCAGTAAACTGTAAGAGAAGAAGCTAAAAACTAAGCATTGTAGTGATAGACCTCATAAGAAAAAATACCTTTGTTGCTGGAAAAGTTGAACAATTGAGATGATGGTAATACAAAAATCAATGAACTGGCAACCAGAAAAAGATAATATTGTCATATCATTTTTATTAAATTTACTCTGAGCTCAGTTTTGGAAAATTATAATTTTCTATTTTTATTTTAAAGTAGTTATGATGATGACAAGTTGGGTTAATCTTTGTGCACAAACATATTTAGGCATGACCCTTAGAATAATAAGCAAACTGCTCTCAGGGTAAAAATATTTGACGACTGTCTGATACAAGGTGCATAATTCATTGAACATGAATTATCAGCATCTCTGACAATGAGAGCTAGACATTTGGAATAATAGTTAAAGAACCCTCAGGTTCAGTACACATGGGAACAGAGATATAGAACAACAGGATTGTACTATTCATTTTTCTCAAATGAACATATATTTGTACAGAGATCGGTTTGTCTTGTTGATTTTCAGTCACTAAGTTGTGTCCAACTCTTTGCGACCCCATGGACTGCAGCATATGAGGTTTCCCTGTCCTTTAATACCCTACAGAGTTTGTTCAAACTCATGTCCTTTGAGTCAGTGATGCCATCCAACCATTTCATCCTCTCTTGCCCCTTCTCCTCTTGCCCTCAACCTTTCTAAGCATCAGGGTCTTTTCCAGACAGTCCACTCTTTGTATCAGGTGGCCAAAGTATTGGAGCTTCATCTTCCTCCGTCTTTCCAATAAATAGTATTGGAGCTTCATCTTCCTATGTCTTTCCAATAAATAGTCAGGGCTGATTTACTTTAGGATTGACTTATTTGATCTCCTTGTTGTGCACAGGACCCTCAAGAGTCTTGTCAAGCACCCACAGTTTGAAAGCATCAATTCTTTGACGCTCAAGCTTCTTTAAGGCCTAATTGTCACATCCAGACATGACGGATGAAAATACCATAGCTTTTTACATACTTTAAAAACCATAACTTTGACTATATGAACATTTTTCGGCAAAGCTATGCCTCTGCTTTTTAATACACTCTCTACATTTGTCATAGCTTTTCTTCCAAAGAGCAGGTGTCTTTTAGTTTTGTTGTTGCAGTCAGTGTCTGCAGTGATTTTGGAGCCCAAGAAAACAAAACTTTCCACTGTTTTTGTTTTTTCCCATCTAGTTGCCATGAACAGATGGAACTGGATGCCATGATCTTAGTTTTTTGAATGTTGGGTTTTAAGTCAGCCTTTTAGTCTCCTCTTTCACCCTCATCATTAAGACAGTCATTAGCTCCTCTTCCATTTCTACCATTAGAGTGGTATCATCTGCATATCTGAGGCTGCTGATATTTCTCTATGCAATCTTCATTTCAGCTTGTGATTCTTCTAGCCTGGTATTTCACAAAATTTACACTACATAGAAATTAAATAAGCAGAGTGTCAATATACAGCCTTGATGCACTCCTTTCCCAGTTTTGAATCAGTCCATTGTTCAACCTCTGGCTTTGCTTCTTGACCTGCATACGGGCTTCTCATGAGAAAGGTAAGGTTGTCTGGTATTGCCATCATTTTAAGTATTTTCCACAGTTTGCTTCGATCCATGCAGTCAGTGAAGCAAAATTAGATTTTTTTTTTCCCTTTGGAATTCCCTTGCTTTATCTATGATCCAGAAGATGTTGGCAATTTGATCTCTGGTTCCTCTGCCTTTTCGAAATCCAGCTTGTACATTTGGAAGTTCTCAGTTCACATACTGCTGAAGCCTAGCTTGAAGGATTTTGAGTATTACTTTGCTAGCATGTGAAATGAGAGCAATTGTGTGGTATTGAGCATTCCTTGACATTGTCCTTCTTTGGCAATGAAATGAAAACTGATCATTTACAGTCCTGTGGCTATTGCGGAGTTTTCCAAATTTGCTTGTATATTGAGTGCAGCACTTTCACAGCATCATCTTTTAGGATTTGAAACAGCTCAGCTGGAATGCCATCACCTCCATCTGCTTTGTTCATAATAATGGTTCCTAAGGCTCTCTTGACTTCACACTCCAGGATGTCTGGCTCTAGGTGAGAGATCACACCATCATGGTTATCCGGTTTATCAAGACTTTTTTTGTACAGTTCTGTGTATTCTTGTCACCTCTTCTGAATTATCTTCTGTTTCGGTTAGATCCGTATCATGTCTGTCCTTTACTGTGCCCATCTTTGCACGAACTTTTCCCTTGGTATCTCTAATTTTCTTGAGGAGATCTCAAGTCTTTCCTATTCTATGTTTGTTTAATCCCTGCAAATTAAAATGTATTTGACTATGACTACAGACCTAGTTCTTCATATATGTTATTTAATTTAATGTTCAAATTTGAACCAGTTTAATTTGTGTTGTATAGACCTCTCCAAATTAATTTAATTCTTAAAGAGTGACAGATACTTGTGAAGAAAACTGAATGCTCAGACAGCACTTTTTCATGTAACAGTCTTTTGTTAGCATTCCAGTCACCTGGATTTATGTTTTCAGATCTAGAAACTTGAGTTTGTCAGTCTATTAAAAGTTTTTTGTCTGTTTGTTTTAGAGAGAAGTCAAGTGAAAGTGATATTTCACATTGACTAAGCCTATGAGATTAATGTGTGTATCAGCATGCTAATTGATTCATTTACATTTGGAAAATAAAAATACCTTTATAGTAATCAGAATACCAAGGACTAAGTGCAGAGATCCTTTTAATAATGGCTAACTGGACAACTTAGTTAATAATCATAAGATAGAATAATAATAATTAGAGCAAAGAATATTACCCTCAAGAAGCTATTTATTAGCATTCTGGATTACTTGATAACAAGCCAAATAGACTGTTGAGCCACATAGTGGGTGTACTAAACCTTGGAACTGTAAAATAGTAGAGTGCCACATCATTAAAGAACAATGATTAAAGGTTATAAATTCTTTTTTTTTCATTTTCTGTGTCTATACTTTAACAATCTTCTGTTACCAAACTCCTTTGAGAAGGTTATGATATATTTGCTTACACTGTAATTTCATTACTTTATATACTAGTTTAGTCTCAGTCTTAATAATAATCTTTGATCATTTGACTGGAGCTAAGCAATTTCCAAATCTTCATAAATAACACATTTTAAACTGTTTCACAGTAATATCTATAAGAAAAGGATTGTGTTTTATTCATCATTCTATTTACCAACATCTGTACGTGATTCCCAGGAAATGCTCAATAAATATCTTTTCAATAAATATTTTTGAATTAGATTCTGGGCTACTGCTACTACAATCATTCTCAGAAGTAGACTTTAGCTCTATGTATTCAATAGGATACATTTTTGGCATGTGCTTCAAAAGGTTAATTTGTATTTCAATTGATGTTTTATCTACTCATTTGACAGTGCTCTATCTGCTGACGATGCAATATGTGCCCTCCCCCCAATTTGTGTTGTATTATATTGGAAAGATTATTTTTTAAATTATTTATTATTTAGTTTTAAAATATCAGTTCAGTCAGTTCAGTCACTCAATCATGTCCCACTCTTTGTGATCCCATGGACTGCAGCATGCCAGGCCTCCCTGTCCATCACCAACTCACGGGGTTTACTTCAAACTCATGTCCATTGAGTCAGCAATGTTATCCAACCATCTCATCCTCTGTCGTCCCCTTCTCCTTCCACCTCCAATCTTTCCCAGCATCAGGGTCTTTTCAAATGAGTCAGTTCTTTGCATCAGGTGGCCAAAGTACTGGAGCTTCAGCTTCATCATCAGTACTTCCAATGAATATTCAGGACTGATTTCCTTTTAGATGGACTGGTTGGATCTCCTTGCAGCCCAAGGGACTCTTAAGAGTCTTCTCCAACACCACAGTTCAAAAGCATCTATTGTTTGGTGCTTAGCTTTCTTTATAGTCCAAATCTCACATTCATGCATGACTACTGGGAAAACCATAGCTTTGACTAGATGGACCTTTGTTGCCAAAGTCATGTCTCTGCCTTTTAATATGCTGTCTACGTTGGTCAGAACTTTTCTTCCAAGGAGAAAGCATCTTTTAGTTTCATGGCTGCAGTCACCATCTGCAGTTATTTTGGAGCCCAAAAAATAAAGTCTGTCACTGTCACTGTCATTGTTTCCCCATCTATTTGCCATGAAGTAATAGGACCAGATGCCATGATCTTAGTTTTCTGAATGTTAAGTTTAAAGTATGACTATCAACTAAGATGGGGCTTCCTTGGTGGCTCAGAGGTTAAAGCGTCTGCCTCCAATGCGGGAGACCCAGGTTCAATCCCTGGGTCGGGAAGATCCCCTGGAGAAGGAAATGGTAACTCACTCCAGTATTCTTGCCTGGAGAATCCCATGGACAGAGAAGCCTGGTAGGCTACAGTCCACGGGGTCGCAAAGAGTCGGACACGACTGAGCGACTGGATGGACGGATCAACTAAGATAAAACATTAAGTATTCCAGAGGTAGAGTACATCAGTAAATTAAATCAGTAGAGTAAATAGGTAAATTAAATCAGTAGGGTAAATCAGTAAATTAAAAACTGCTTAAATAATCCTGAATTGTTTAGTGTAATTTTTTTCTATTCCTTTTGAGTTCACTATGGAATGGGGGGAAAATGACAATAAGAGAACTTGTTAAACCATTTAGTCAAGTGTATATCCTTTTGAATGTTATCCTCTGAAGTGTCAGCTTATGTTCTTTGTTTTTGTTATAGTATATGGTTTCCTCAAACAATTTTTAGGAAGTCAACTTCGAGTAAACATAAAAATCTCACATTCATTACTTTATTTTCAAAGCTTTACTGACATATAATTCATATGCCAAACAATAAATCCATTTAAAATGTATAATTTGATGTTTTCTAGATATTCAGAGTTGTGCAACCATCACCGAGACCAAATATTAGAACATTAGCATTGCCCCATGAGCGCCCACAATCTATTCACTCCTACTCCATCTCTGCTGCTGCTGCTAATTTTGCTTCAGTCCTGTCCGACTCTGTGCGACCCAATAGACGGCAGCCACCAGGCTCCGCCGTCCCTGGGATTCTCCAGGCAAGAATACTGGAGTGGGTTGCCATTTTCTTCTCCAACTCCATCTCTAGGCAACCACTAATCTACTCTCTGTCTCTAAGGATTTTCCTATTATTGTCATTTCATATTAAAGGAATAACACAATATGTGGTCTTCTGTGACTAGTTTCTTTCAAAGTTTATCCATTTTGTAGCTAGTAATTCATTTTTTATGGTCTGAGTAATATTCTGTTTTATGGATATATCCTAACTATTTATCCATTACAGTTAGGATTGATAGACATTTCTATCATTTCTAATTCTTTGGTTTTGTTAATAATACTGCTGTGAACATAAGTATATGAGTCTTCGTGTGGATTCGTGTTTTCATTCCTCTTAGGCGTATACCTACCTTCCATCCATGTATAGTATCATTTAAAATTTCAAATTTAATTAAATCTTAAAATAAAAGTAAATGATTATTTCTGAAATTATAACTGCTTCTATGCACAACACTGATATTCAAATGTGTCTTCATTTTTTTAAATTTATTTATTTTAATTGGAGACTAATTACTTTACATTATTGTATTGGTTTTGCCAGACATTGACATGAATCTGCCCCGGGTGTACATGTGTTCCCCATCTTGAACCCCCCTCCCACCTCCCTCTCCACCCCATCCCTCTGGCTCATCCCAGTACACCAGCCCCGAGCATCCTGTATCATGCATTGAATTCTTGAAGGGTGATATATTCTTCCCAATTTGAGGATGACTATCCTAGAATCTGAGAGTCAGCTACTATGTTAAGCACACAGACGTCTTGGAGATGGATATGCTTAAGCTCAACGATCATTTCTGCATTAAAAATTTATGCAGATGAGTTTCAGAAAAACATAGGTTTAGGATAACCTACTCAGTTATTATTTTAAGCAATATTTACAATGCCTGAAACATTTTTTCTCCCCTTCAGTATGAAAGTAATTGTGTCTATGAAAAAAGAAGAGATAGGGAGTATTTGGAATTAACCTTCAGTGGGAAAACTCTCTTCATTGAAAAATCATCTTTAAGTTCATTTATTAACATATGTATAGCTTTACCCCCATCTAACAGCAGAAACACACTGCAACTGAAAAACATTAGCATTAAAGTGAGAAGGGCAGTATAGAAATTATAAAAGGCAATAAGAAATTTTGGGAAGAGGAAAAAACACCATCTCCCATCTTATACTTTGTAAGATCACTCTGAGATTCAGATTTCAATTGGATCCTCTCCTGGAAACTTGTCTTCTTAATTCTAAGTTCCATGAAAACATCAAATAAGTCTGTTTTTCTTATTCACAAGTATATTTATTCATATGGTTTCTAGTTCAGATCTTTCAGGTTTTACATCAAATGGCACCTCTCAGAGTTTCCTTCTTTTAAAATTTTTTTCCAAAGTAAACTTGTCCTTCCTCATCCATTACTTTTTATAGCATCACTCCATTTCTTTCCTTTATAACATGTCAAAATCAGAAATGATTTTGCTAACATGTTTGCTGTATCTTTCCCTTCTAGCATATTAGCAGCATGAAGATGGAAATGTGCATCTATTTTATTCATCATTATATTTCCAGCCTTTATGATGCCTGAAAAATGATAGTGCTTGATAAACATCATAATAAATGCATTCGAATAAAAAGGAAACAAAAATCAGGAATTTTCATATGGCTTTGTGAAGACTGATTAAAAGGAAAAATACTCTAGACACTGATAGCTTCATCTAGATCCTAGCTCTTCAGTTAATGTATCTCTAAGAAGTATGTTGACTGAAAGGATAGAATTTATTATTTTGAAAACAACATCTACCCCTTCAGTTCACTAGCGCTACTCATCTGTAGAAAACTGAGTCCACATAAATGTTCTTACATCTTAAAAAAAGACTTTCTTCTTCATAGAAAAAATGGTTCAATGGCATTAGTATTAGAAGTTAATTAAGTTAAAGGAATTTAAATGCTTTGAGAAACAATCACTTTCTCTAGTGTTTTTCTAATGTTACTAACCACACAATCCAAGTGGCATGCAAAAATATCACTAGCTAGTTTAAAATATAATGAAAACAGGTTAAAAAAAATCAAGAGTTTCAGAATGAAAATCTGACAACCATCCATTTTAACTAACTGAAGTCTTGAATTTTGGTGGCTTACAGCTTTTAAAGAATCCTGAAGAAATTGTGGTAACTTTAAAAAAAAAACTACAAAATTATTCTCAGTTCAGTTCAGTTGTTCAGTGATATCCACCTCTTTGTGATCCCATGGACTGCAGCACACCAGGCTTCCCTGTCCATCACCAACACCCAGAGCTTACTCAAACTCATGTCCATTGAGTTAGTGATGACATCCAACCATCCCATCCCCTGTTTTCCCCTTCTCTTCCCACCTTCCAACTTTCCCAGCATCAGAGTCTTTCCAAATGTGTCAGTTATTCTCATCAGGTGGCCAAAGCTTTGGAGTTTCAACTTCAGCATCAGTCCTTCCAATGAATATTCAGGACTGATTTCCTCTATGATGGACTGGTTGGATATGCTTGCAGTCCAAGGTACTCTCAAAGTCTTCTCCAACACCAGAGTTCAAAAGCATCAATCCTTTGGTGCTCAGTTTTCTTTATAGTTCAACTCTCACATCTATACGTGACTACTGGAAAAAACATAGCTTTGACTAGATGGACTTTGTTGGCAAATTAATTTCTCTGCTTTTTAATATGCTGTCTAGGATGGTCAGAGCTTTTCTTCCAAGGAGCAAGTGTCTTTTAATTTAATGGCTGCAATCAATATCTGCAGTGATTTTGGAACCCAAGAAAATAAAGTCTGTTACTGTTTCTTTTGTTTCCATATCCATTTGCCATGAAGTGATGTGACCAGGTGCCATGATCTTAGTTTTTTTTTAACACAATTATTTTCACTCTACTCTTTCACCTTCATCAAGAGGCTCTTTATTTCTTCTTCACTTACACCCATAAGGGTGGTGTCATCTGTATATCTGAGGTTATTGATATTTCTCCCCCAGCAATCTTGATTTCAGATTTTGCTTTATCCAGTCCAGCATTTCTCATGATGCACTCTGCATATAAGTTAAATAAACACAGCCTTTATACTCTTTTCTGGATTTGGAACCAGTCTATTGTTCCATGTCCAGTTCTAACTGTTGCTTCTTGACTTGCATACAGATTTTTCAGGAGGCAGGACAGGTGGTCTGGTATTCCCATCTCTTGAAGAGTTTTCCACAGTTTGTTGTGATTCACACACTCAAAGACTTTAGCTTAGTCAATAAAGCAGAAGTAGATGCTTTTCTGGAACTCTTTAGCTTTTTTAATGACCCAAAGTATGTTGGCAATTTGATCTCTGGTTGCTCTGCCTTTTCTAAATCCAGCTTTAGAAAATCTGAAAGTTCACAGTTCATGTATTGTTGAAGCCTGGATTGGAGAATTTTGAGCATTACATTCCTAGCATGTGAGATGAGAGCAGTTGTGTGGATGTTTGCGCAATCTTTGGTATTACCTTTCCTAGGGATTGGAATGAAAACCGACCTTTTCCAGTCCTGTGACCACTGCTGAGTTTTCCAAATTTGCTGACATAGAGTGCAGCACTTTCACAGCATCATCTTTCAGGATTTGAAATAGCTCAACTGGAACTCCATCACCTCCACTAGCTTTGTTTGCAGTGATGCTTTCTAATCCCTATTTGACTTCACATTCCAGGATATCTGGCTCTATGTCAGTGATCACACCATCGTGATTATCTGGGTCATGAAGATCTTTTTTGTATAGTTCTTCTGTGTATTCTTGCCACCTCTTCTTAATATCTTCTGTTTCTGTTGCTGCTGCTGCTGCTGCTAAGTCACTTCAGTCGTGTCCGACTCTGTGTGACCCCATAGACGGAAGCCCACCCGGCTCCCCCTTCCCTTGGATTCTCCAGGCAAGAACAATGGAGTGGGTTGCCATTTCCTTCTCCAATGTGTGAAACTGAAAAGTGAAAGTGAAGTCGCTCAGTCGTGTCCGACCCTTAGCGGCCCCACGGACTGAAGCCTACCAGGCTCCTCCATCCATGGGATTTTCTAGGCAAGAGTACTGGAGTGGCTTGCCATTGCCTTCTCCTCTGTTTCTGTTAGGGCTTTGCAATTTCTGTCCTTTATTGTACCCATTATTGCATGAAATATTCCCTTAGTATCTCTAATTTTTTTGAAGATATCTCTAATCTTTCCCATTCTATTGTATTCCTCTACTTCTTTGCATTGATTGCTGAGGATGGCTTTCTTATCTCTCCTTGCTATTCTTTGGAACTCTGCATTCGAATGGGTATATCTTTTCCTTTCCTGTTTTGCCTTTCACTTCTCTTCTTTTCACAGCTATTTGAAAGGCCTCCTCAGATAACCATTTTTCCCGTTTTCTTTTCTTTTTTTGGGGGATGGTCTTGATCACTGCCTCCTCTACAGTGTCATAAACCTCAGTCCATAGTTCTTCAGGCACTCTCTCTATCAGATCTAATCCCTTGAATCTATTTGTCACTTCCACTGTATAATCGTATGGGATTTGATTTACGTCATAACTGAATGGTCTAGTGGCTTTCCCTACTTTCTTCAATTTAAGTCTGAATTTGGCAATAAAGAATTCATGGTCTGAGCCATAATCAGTTCCCAGTCTTGTTTTCACTGACTATATAGAGGTTCTCCATCTTTGGCTCCAAAGTTCTAATAGGACATTAATAATAGGGAATAATCTTATCATTCCAGTCAATTAGATCAACACTATGATAAAACTGATGTAACATAGATGAAGAACAGCAATGCATTTCCATTAAATACATAAAGGTTTTACACTTTCAGTAACTTCTAATCCATTAACATTATATAGTATTCATTTATTCCAAATATGAGTAGAAAAGTACTTAATACATTTAACCGAATGAAAATGAAAATGTTGAATTTTCTTTTTCACCTACAGATTTATACGATACTACATTTTTATATGACTAGGAAAATTTCAGGTACTTAAAAATGATCAAATACCATATTGAATCAAATGGGGCAGCAAAATCATCCACATACAGAGTTTTCATAGGGAAGGGGAACAAGTCTGCCATACTCGTTAGTCTTAACCAGGAAGCAGGACTTCACCAGAATTCAGCTGTTTTAGAATACTGATCTTGGACTTTTAGCCTCCTGAACAGTGAGAAATAAATTTCCATAGTTTATAAGCCACCTAGTCTAAGGTATTTTTTCACAGCATCTTTCGTTGGCTAAGACTAAAAGATACTCATTGTATCTTGAAAACCTTTCTTCTCTTGACTTTGGTCACTCTACACTGGTTTCCTTAGTCTCAGGTGATAAAGAATCTTCATGTAATGCAAGAGACCTGAGTTCAGTCCTTGGGTTGGGAAGATCCCCTGAAAAAGGAAATGGCTTCCCACTCCAGCATACTTGCTTGGAAAAAACCCATGGGCAGAGGAACCTTGTGGGCTACAATCCATGGGGTCACAGAGTCGTACATGACTGAGAGACTGACACACACAATTTCAACTTCAGCGTTATTTGTTTGCTCTTAATTGACTCTGTGACCACTAAATGCAGAAATGTCCCAAGGCTGACTTAGTGGAACTTTTCTCTATCTTATCTATTCTCCTTCTTTAGGTGATTAGTTCAATCAGGTGGTTTGAAATGCAGTTATATGCTGATGAATCCCAAATTTATATTCCTAGCCTTAGACTTTGCAATTAAGCTTCTATTTTATATAGCACTGATTATTTGAATACCTATCAAACATGATCAAGCAACATTACTAAAAGTAAATTTTTTTTTTCCATTGGAGCGACTGATGTTGAAGCTGAAACTCCAATACTTTGACCACCTGATGCGGAGAGCTGACTCATTTGAAAAGACCCTGATGCTGGGAAAGATTGAGGGCAGGAGGAGAAGGGGACGACAAAGGATGAGATGGTTGGATGGTATCACCAACACAATGGACATGGGTTTGGGTGGACTCCGGGAGTTGGTGATGCACAGGGAGGCCTGGCGTGCTGTGGTTCATGGGGTCGCAAAGAGTCGGACATGACTGAGCGACTGAACTAATGAACTGATATACATCCAAATTCTTTCTATCCCAGTAATAGCACCATTGTCATTCCAATAATTCTTGTAAAAGATTTAGAGTAAATCTTCAATTCTCTTTATTTCTCACTATTCAAATCTATTAGCAAACATTCTTGGTTGTACATACAAATTATAGCCTAACTGAAATTCCAGCCTACTTTTACTTCACATAATCTATTCATAACAAAAAAAGGCAATGTTATCTTAACAAAAGTTTAGTATCTTCAGCTATCTCAGAATCCTCTACTAACTTTCCATCACATCTAAAATAAATACAAAACCTTTCAATAACCTATCAAGGCCTACTCATCCTCTGGCTATCTGTTCGACTTGAGTTCTTATCATTTTCCCTGCAGTCAGCTACCACAAAATCACTTCTTGGTGTTCTGAAGATATAGCAAACATGTCTTGCTGTTTCTTGTTCACTTTCCTATGCATTCTTCCTTTTAGTTGTAGTTTTTTCTTTATTATTGAGACATCTTTTAACACTTCATTTATGATCAGATTAATGTTAATGAACTCTTAGTTTTTGTTTGTCTGGGAAGTTCTTTATCTCTCCTTCAAATCTGAATCAAAATCTTATTAAGTAGAATATCTTATACTGTAGATCTTTCCCTTTTGTCATTTAAAATACATCATGCAATTCCCTCTGGCCTTCAAAGCTTCTATAGAAAACATAGCTAATATCTTTATGGGGGTTCCCTTATGCGTGACTCTTTATTTTATTCTTTTTGCCTTTAAAATTCTCCTTTGGGTCAGAAGGAGACTAAAGAAGGAGGGGATACACACACACACACACACATATATATATATATACATATATGCAAGTTCATTTTGTTGTACACCAGAAACTAACACAATATCATAAAACAATTTTACTCCAATAAAAATAAATAAATAAAATTCTTTCTTTAGGTTTTACATTTTAATTATTATTTGTCTACTGTAGATTCATTTGGTTCATGGATTTGGAAATCTCTGCACTTCCTGTGCCTGGATATGTGTTTCCTTCTTCAGGTTCAGGAAATTTGCAGCCCTAATTTTATGAAATATATTTTCAATCACTTTCTATTTTTTTCTTCTGGGAACCCTATAAAGAGAAGGTTAGTATATTTGATATTGTCTCAGAGGTCTCTTAAGTGGTTCTTACTATTTTATTTGTCTTTCTTTATGCTGTTCTGACTTGGTGTTTTCCATTATTCTAGCTTCCAGATCACTTATGCATTCTTCTGTATCACCTGCTCTTATTTCCTTCTAGAATGTTTTTTTTTTTTTAACTTTAGTTATTGTATTCTTCTGTTCTTACAATTTCTTTCTGTATTTTCTATTTCCTTGTTAAAGTTCTTACTGTGTCCATCTATTCTTTTGTCAAGTTCAATTAGCATTCTTATTACCAATACTTTGAGGTCTTTATCTGGCAAATTATTTATCTTTCATTAGCTGCTTCCCCACCCCCCGCCTTGTTTTTTCATTTGAATCACATTCTTTTGTCTTCTCTTTTTGCTTAACTTTTCTGTCTCTATGAAATTAGATGAAGCAGTTACCTACTCCAGTCTTGAAGTGGTATCCTTGTGTGAGAGCGTCCCTATACAGTCTGCATGTGCCCAGTGGTTTTGGTGTGAAAACGGAATCTGGTGGACAAGTGTCACATCTTCCCCAGGGTATGCTGACAGTTATCATCTTAGTGAGGTGGGACTGGTTATTAAAAGTCTAGATCCAGAGCAAGTTTATGCCAGAGCATCTTCTCTGCTCAGCAGTCACCTGTTATGGGTAAGGGAAATGAAAGGTCCTAAGGTGCTGGAGCAGAAGCCCTGAAGTTCTTGTGTGAGCTGATTCCATCCCCTCTAATTGTGTACACTCTCCCCACACACAGTGATAATATATTTATCTCAGAGGTAAACAGAGCTGAAGTCAAAAAGGCTGGAATGAGTGCCCAGAATAGGCTGGGTTGCCTGTTGTGATGGTTCTAACACACCCATCAGAGTTCAGGACAGCTCCTTATCCACCACCTTTTTGCCAGTCAAGGACACCCTAATATCATATTCAGATATAGTGCCAAGTTTGAGCAATCTCCACTTCCCCCAAATACTTAATCTCCATGGCCACAACAATGGCAGCTTTTGTCTTTTTGGGGAGCTGTGCAGGAGTTATAGGGGCCAAGGCAAAAACTGGGGCCCTCCCAGGGAAACTGGCAAGAACCTTGGGCAATTGCAATCTGCTTCTTCTGCAATTATTCTAAAAGTAAGCAAGTGTGTGTGCACTCTTCACAAACAGAATCTAGGTTTCTTACAGTCATTGCCTAAGTCACACTGGTGTTCAAACCAACAAATGAGGCTCATCTTCCTAGTGCTGGAATCCCAAGGCTGGGGTGCCCAGTATGCTTTTTGATTTCCAATGTAGCAAGGAGGATTTCCAAGACTACTTATGCTATCCCCCTTCTCTTCTGTGACCTCTCCTAGGAGTAAAGGTTCTGACCTGATCACCTCTCTTTTTTTTCCTACATAACTTCTTGTGGATCTTTCTTCACAGTCTTGATTATAAAAGACTTTCCTGTCAGCACCCAGTTTATTTTCAATGACAGTTATTCCAAGTGTAGATATGTTTTTGATATGCTTATGGAGAGAGGTGGGTTCTGCATCCTCCTGCTCTGTTATCTTAATCTCAGCATAAAGTGATTTTTGACACATTGGTTTCAGTAAGTCTACATCTTAAATTGTTTAATCATGAATTATCACTTAGCAATAAATACTGTTCATTTGAACATGATGAACATTTATGTGTTAAATACACTATCAATCAAATATAGAATGGATTTTTGACAGTCAAGATTGTCAAAAGAGAGTGGAGTGTATTTTATAAGAATATTTTCAGAAATTCAGAATGAAGTGGAAGCATGTATAGAAGATTTTGAAATGAATCGCCAGTTCAGGGTCGATGCATGTTACAGGATGCTCGGGGCTGGTATGCAAGGATGACCCAGAGGGAGGACAAGGGGAGGAGGGAGGTGGGAGGGGGATTCGGGAGGGGGAACTCATGTACACCCGGTGCGGATTCATGTCAATGTATGGCAAAACCAACCAATATAATATTGTAAAATAATTAGCCTCCAATTTAAAAAAAAAAAAAAAAACACGATACCTATAGTCTGGTGAAATAACACAATTCTTGTTATATTAAAATGAAATACCATGTCCATTCTATTCTGAAATGATGTTATTCTAAAAAAAGTCTTAGAATTTTGTGGATGTCCCTAATATTTATTGTAAAACAGCTTTCTGATAATTATATAATGTCCTTTATTCATCCTTCAACTGCTACACAGTGGAAATGTAGAATATTTGAGATTTCATTACCAGAATGGTGATGAAACTTCTAGAATAATTACATTGACATTTATGTGACACTCTTGAATTACTCAACTATATGTCCTTTAAACAATCTGAGTCATAAAAATAAGTCTAAAATTCCATGTTATTAAGTAGTAAGTAGTTTAACATTTATGGGAAACAAATAGTTTTTGTCCATTCTCATTACCAATTCTGCTCTAATGGGAAAGACACTTAAACATATGAAGCATATTTTATACTGAAAATAAATTCATATTAGACTTTCAATTAAGACAGATAAATTGCCATGAGCCAGGGATGGTGTGGAGTAAAGTTTCTGAAACTCTTTTAAACATAAGTCTGGCTGTAGTTTGATGTAGTTTGGTGTCTCTAGGCCAGTAGTCATTCAAATTAAGCTTAAACCCTGAATTAAAGATGAGTAACTTGAGGAATCAGATTGATTATATTCTTTGCAACCAAAGATGGAGAAGCTGTATACAGTTAGCGAAAACAAGACCAGGAGCTGACTGTGGCTCAGATCATGAACTCCTTATTGCGAAGTTCAGACTTAAATTGAAGAAAGTAGGGAAAACCACTAGACCATTCAGATATGACCTCAATCAAATCCCTTATGATTATGCAGTGGAAGTGAGAAATAGATTTAAGGGACTAGATCTGATTGATAGAGTGCCTGATGAACTCTGGACGGAGGTTCGTGACATTGTACAGGAGACAGGGACCAAGACAATCCCCATGGAAAAGAAATGCAAAAGAGCGAAATGGCTGTCTGAGGAGGCCTTACAAATAGCTGTAAAAAGAAGAGAGGCGAAAAGCAAAGGAGAAAAGGAAAGATATAAGCATCTGAATGCAGAGTTCCAAAGAATAGCAAGGAGAGATAAGAAAGCCTTCCTCAGTGATCAATGCAAAGAAATAGAGGAAAACAACAGAATAGGAAAAACAAGAGACCTCTTCAAGAAAATTAGAGATTCCAAGGGAACTTTTCATGCAAAGATGGGCTCGATAAAGGACAGAAATGGTATGGACCTAACAGAAGCAGAAGATATTAAGAAGAGGTGGCAGGAATACACAGAAGAACTGTACAAAAAAGATCTTCACGACCAAGATAGTCAGGATAATGTGATCACTGACCTAGAGCCAGACATCTTGGAATGTGAAGTCAAGTGGGCCTTAGAAAGCATCACTACGAACAAAGCTAGTGGTGGTGATGGAATTCCAGTTGAGCTATTTCAAGTCTTGAGAGATGATGCTGTGAAAGTGCTGCACTCAATATGCCAGCAGATTTGGAAAACTCAGCAGTGGCCACAGGACTGGAAGAGGTCAGTCTTCATTCCAATCCCAAAGAAAGGCAATGCCAAAGAATGCTCAAACTACCGCACAATTGCACTCATCTCACACGCTAGTAAAGTCATGCTCAAAATTCTCCAAGCCAGGCTTCAGCAGTATGTAAACCGTGAACTCCCAGATGTTCAAGCAGGTTTTAGAAAAGGCAGAGGCACCAGAGATCAAATTGCCAACATCCGCTGGATCATGGAGAAAGCAAGAGAGTTTCAGAAAAACATCTATTTCTGCTTCATTGACTATGCCAAAGCCTTTGACTGTGTGGATCACAATAAACTGTGGAACATTCTGAAAGAGATGGGAATCCCAGACCACCTGACCTGCCTCTTGAGAAACCTGTATGCAGGTCAGGAAGCAACAGTTAGAACCGGTCATGGAACAACAGACTGGTTCCAAATAGGAAAAGGAGTGCGTCAAGGTTGTATATTGTCACCTTGCTTATTTAACTTATATGCAGAGTACATCATGAGGAACGCTGGGCTGGAAGAAGCACAAGCTGGAATCAAGATTGCTGGGAGAAATATCAATAACCTCAGATATGCAGATGACACTACCCTTATGGCAGAAAGTGAAGAGGAACTCAAAAGCCTCTTGATGAAAGTGAAAGAGGAGAGGGAAAAGGTTGGCTTGAAGCTCAACATTCAGAAAACAAAGATCATGGCATCTGGTCCCATCACTTCATGGGAAATAGATGGAAAAACAGTGGAAACAGTGTCAGACTTTGTTTTTTTGGGCTCCAAAATCACTGCAGATGCTGATTGCAGCCATGAAATTAAAAGACGCTTGCTCCTTGGAAGGAAAGTTATGACCAACCTTGATAGTATATTAAAAAGCAGAGACATTACTTTGCCGACCAAGGTCCGTCTAGTCAAGGCAATGGTTTTTCCCGTGGTCATGTATGGATGTGAGAGTTGGACTGTGAAGAAAGCTGATCGCCGAAGAATCGATGCTTTTGAACTGTGGTGTTGGAGAAGACTCTTGAGAGTCCCTTATACTGCAAGGAGATCCAACCAGTCCATTCTAAAGGAGATCAATCCTGGATGTTCATTGGAGGGACTGATGCTAAAGCTGAAACTCCAATACTTTGGCCACCTCATGAGACGAGTTGACTCACTGGAAAAGACTCTGATGCTGGGAAAGGTTGGGGGCGGGAGGAGAAGGGGACGACGGAGAATGAGATGGCTGGATGGCATCACCGACTCTGTGGACATGAGTTTGAGTGTACTCCGGGGGTTGGTGATGGACAGGGAGGCCTGGCGTGCTGTGATTCATGGGGTCGCGGAGAGTCGGACACGACTGAGCGACTGAACTGAACTGAACTGAACTGAACTTGAGGAAGAACTGGCAATTCATTCTTTTTGGGTAATTGCTGTAATTGGCAATTACAGTAAAGTGATATCATCTACTTCAATTTCAATAGATTAATGTTGTATATAGCCTAAATAAAGAAAGGAGAGGTAATATATTTCCTAAATTCTGAATTTCAGGGAATATTTTGAGGTAGAATATCTTTTACGTATTTGGCAGGGGATATCTAGACTAGATCCTAAATGTGAAATCATTTAAGAGAAGCAGATACTTTATGATTCTCTTGGTAATATGTGTTTTTACTCTTTCTATTTAGAGTTTGAGAACTAATGTGATTCAATAAAATTCACATAAAGGCTAAGAGAAACCATAGAAGGATATTTTGAGGAACTAATAGGCAGAAAAACTGGACCCAGTTGAATTGCTGTGAAACTGATGAAAAAAACAGGCTGAGTTGCAACATTAATTTGACCTAAATCTAAGGAAACAGGTAGTACTCAAGTTGATTCATTACTTTTGCTAAACTAACTGTTCCAAGTTCTGTTGGGACAGACTCGAGGTAATTTAAGCATCTGCAAACCCTTCCATGTCCATGATTGGGCTCTTCATCTGTTTTATATTTATTCATAGTCACACAGTGGCATTAATTAGAATTGGCAGGCTGGTAGCAGGAATGCTTACATTTTCCTCAGATGATTAATATTGAATTGCAATATTTGGAATATTTCAAATATCTCTATGATATAATGACTTGAAAATAGAGAGTAAGAAATGAAAGGGATTTAACACCCAAACAAACTTATCTATGTTAATCAAGACTTCCAATAATAGTGATCTGGTTGAGGCAAAAACAAAATTCTTTTATTTTGGGTTCTTAGGACTACAGATGGGAAGCACAAGTCCAAGAAAGCACTTTAGTTGTTTTTCACGGACTACAAAATGGGAGATGTTTATAAAGGCAAAAACTGCAAGGTTACCTAAGTTCTCAAAAATTAGGCTTTGAATTGGCAAGAAATAAGTGTGCTCATTAAGCACGTATTGGTTGGGATTCAAAATCTTTACATAGTTGTGAAATGAGGGGGACTTTGAAACTACAGAGTTGTAACTAGCAGCTGCTAGTAAATATTGATTTGAAAACAGTGGCTAGTGGTGAACTTTTTGATACAGATCAGAAAGTTCAAGTTCTCAGTGTTGCAGGGATGTGTCTGAAACTATCCACAAAGGCCAATCGGTTCAATATAGATGCCTGAACCACTGTTAACTTCACTTTAATTTTTTAATGACTTTAAATGTCATCTAAAATATGTTAAAATATATGTTGTTATTCAGGCTATACCTCTTATTCTCATTTATTATTAAAGTTAATTGAATGTATCTTACTAGTGAGGAAAATTGAAATCCAATTCAAACCCATAATTTAATTGCTTATTGTGGTAAAGTCCATGGTATTGCTTTATGAGGTCACTGGCCAAATTTTATCCATATGTATGTATAGCACACATGAATCAAGCAGCTATATGTATTGAGTACAAACTTTTCAATGGATAGAGGAAGTAATTAAATAAAGCTCTTATATAAACTAAAATCTAACTGGAATACAAAAACTAAATCATGTGACATGATTAGAGAATAAAGAATTACTAAATTTTATAGTATTGACAACTTATTAACTCTCTAAGCATCAAAGACTGTAGATTTCTTTTTCCCACTATCTCCTTAGTAGTAGTACAATGCCTGGAAAAATGCTAGTCACTCGATGAATATTTTTAATAAACACATATATGCGTAGTAAATGAATATATTCATTTGACATTTCACATCACTTAAAATCTCTATTTCTTCATCGTAGAATGAGAATTTTGTGCTGTTATTATCTTGATTGCTTCCTATTTACCCCATTGTTGAGGAATGGATTTCTGCCCTAGATTTTTGGAGATGACCAGACACACGACACCAGAACGTGGAAAAATGTACTGACAGCACTTTATTAGCTTCCTATATTCACAGTCCAAATGATGTTTGCACTCAGGATCAGAGTGAATCATCAGGATTTGTCACTGTTTAGCTTTAAAGTATCAAGATGATGAGGTGTCCCCTGGTGTCCTAGTTGTCACCCCTAGGTGAGACTGGCTTGTTGGATTCCATGGGCTAGAAAAGGACTGAAACCCATCACTCATGGAAAAGCAGGAACTGTAATTAGTCCTTTTGATAATGAGTGTTGACTAAGGGATCTTAACTGTGGAAGGACAGTGAGGGGAGAACTGGTAGTTAGGGCACTTGAGGCCCTCCCGATTTACTCCAGATACAATGGCAGCACATATTGAGTCTTAATTTTTGGCCTTGTCAGACTCATTCTCAGCTTAAATGAATAGCTGTCTTTGTTGCTTTATTACTTTCTGTGTGTGTGTGTGTGTGTGTGGTCAGTTGCTTTCTGTTCAGTTCAGTTCAGTCACTCAGTCTTGTCCGACACTTTGCGACCCCAAAAATCACAGCACACCAGGCCTCCCTGTCTATCACAAACACCCAGAGTTCACTCAAACTCACCTCTATCGAGGCAGTGAGGCCATCCAGCCATGTCATACTCTGTCGTCCCCTTCTCCTCCTGTTCCCAACACCTCCCAACATCAGAGACTTTTCCAGGGAGTCAACTCTTCGCATGAGGTGGCCAAAGTATTGGAGTTTCAGCTTTAGCATCAGTCCTTCCAATGAACACCCAGGACTGTTCTCCCTTGAAATGGACTGGTTGGATCTCCTTGCAGTCCAAGGGATTCTCAAGAGTCTTCTCCAACACCACAGTTCAAAAGCATCAATTCTTCAGCGCTCAGCTTTCTTCACAGCCCAACACTCACATCCATATATGACCACTGGAAAAACCATAGCCTTGACTAGATGGGCCTTTGTTGGCGAAGTAATGTCTCTGCTTTTTAATATGTTATCTAGGTTAGTCATAACTTTCCTTCCAAGGAGTAAGCGTTTTTAATTTCACGGCAGCAATCAGCATCTGCAGTGATTTTGGAGCACTCCAAAATAAAGTCTGACACTGTTTCCACTGTTTCCCCATCTATTTCCCATGAAGTGATGGGACCAGATGCCATGATCTAAGTTTTCTGAATGTTGAACTTTAAGCCAACTTTTTCACTCTCCTCTTTCACTTTCATCAAGAGGCTTTTGAGTTCCTCTTCACTTTCTGCCATAAGGGTAGTGTCATCTGCATATCTGAGGTTATTGATATTTCTCCCAGCAATCTTGATTCCAGCTTGTGCTTCTTCCAGCCCAGGGTTCCTCATGATGTACTCTCCATATAAGTTAAATAGCAGGGTGACAATATACAGCCTTGACGTCCTCCTTTCCTATTTGGAACCAGTCTGTTGTTCCATGTCCAGTTCTAACTGTTGCTTCCTGACCTGCACCTAGATTTCTCAAGAGGCATGTCAGGTGGTCTGGTATTCTCATTTCTTCCAGAATTTTCCACAGTTTATTGTGATCCACACAGTCAAAGGCTTTGGCATAGTCAATGAAGCAGAAATAGATGTTTTTCTGGAACTCTCTTGCTTTTTCCATGATCCAGCGGATGTCGGCAATTTGGTCTCTTGTTCCTCTGCCTTTTCTAACACCAGCTTGAACATCTGGAAATTCACGGTTCACATATTTCTGAAGCCTGTCTTGGAGAATTTTGAGCATGACTTTACTAGTGTGTAAGATGAGTGCAATTGTGTGGTACTTTGAGCATTCTTTGGCATTGCCTTTCTTTGGGATTGGAATGAAGACTGACCTTTTCCAGTCCTGTGGCCACTGCTGAATTTTCCAAATGTGCTGGCATATTGAATGCAGCACTTTCACAGCATCATCTTTCAGGATTTGAAATAGCTCAACTGGAATTCCATCATCTCCACTAGCTTTGTTCATAGTGATCCTTCCTAAGGCCCACTTGACTTCACATTCCCTGATGTCTGGCTCTAGGTGATTGATCACACTATCGTGATTATCTTGGTCATTAAGATCTTTTTTGTACAGTTCTTCTGTGTATTCTTGTCACCTCTTCTTAATATCTTCTGCTTGTCCATACAATTTCTGGGCTGCGATGGACCGTGCAGAAGCGTGGTTGAGAGAAGCTACCCCTTGCCTAAGGTCAGGGGCGGTGGATGAGAGGAACTACCCCACGCCCGAGGTCGGGGCAGCGGCTTAGAGGAGCTACCCCACGTTCAAGGTCAGGGCAGCAGCTAAGAGGAGCAGCCCCACGCCCAAGTAGCAGCAACTGCGCAGGTGTAGGAGGGCCTAAAGGAGCTACTCCACGTTCAAGATCAGGACGGGTGGACGTGAGGAGATACCCCTCGTTCAAGGTAAGGAGTCGCGGCTGCACTTTGCTGGAGCAGCCGTGAAGTGATATCCCACAACAAAGGTCAGAGAAACCCAAATAAGACGGTAGGTATTGCGAGAGGGCATCAGAGGGCAGACACACTGAAATCATAATCACAGAAAATTAGTCAATCTAATCACACAGACCACAGCCTTGTCCAACTCAGTGAAGCTAAGACATGCCATGTGGGGCCACCCAAGATGGACAGGTCATGGTGGAGAGGTCTGACAGAATGTGGTCCACTGGATAAGGGAATGGTAAACCACTTCCATATCCTTGCCTTGAGGACCCCATGAACAGTATGAAAAGGCAATACGATAGGATACTGAATGAGGAATTCCCCAGGTCGGTAGGTGCCCAATATGCTACTGGAGATCAGTGGAGAAACAAATCCAGAAAGAATGAAGGGATGGAGCCAAAGCCAAAACAACAACCAGTTGTGGATATGACTGGTGACAGAAGCAAAGTCCAATGCTGTAAAGAGCAATATTGCATAGGAACCTGGAATGTTAGGTCCATGAATCAGTTGCTTTAGTCGGTTCCAACTCTGTAACCCCATGAACCATAGCATGCCAGACTCTTCTGTCCATGTGATTCTCCAGTCAAGAATACTGAAGTGGGTTGCTGTGCCCTCTTTAAGGGGATCTTTCTTACCCAGGGACCAAACTCATGTCTCCTGCTTGTACTGCATTGCAGGTGGAATTTTTTACCACTGAGCCACCAGGGAAACCCTGCTTTACTACTTTAGGTCTCTCTAATCTAACAAAAATTCATTTTTCAAATATTTTTTGCTATTAATAGATTTATAGGTCTTCAATGAGATACAAGGGAACATTTCATGCAAAGATGGGCATAATAAAGGACAGAAATCTCATGGACCAACAGAAGCAGAAGATTAACAATAGTTGGCAAGGATACACAGAAGAACTGTACAAAAAAGATCATAAAGACCCAGATAACCATGATGGTGTGGTCACTCACCAAGAGCCAGACACTCTGGAGTGTGAAGTCAAATGGGCCTTAGGAAGCATCACTATGAACAAAGCTAGTGAAGGTGATGGGATCCAACATAGATATTTCAAATCCTTAAACATGGTGCTGTGAAAGTGCTGCACTCAATATGCCAGCACATTTGGAAAACTCATCAGCGACCACAGGACTGGCAAATGTCTGTTTTAATTCCAATCCCAAAGAAGGGCAACGCCAAAGAATGTTCAAACTACCAAACAATTGTGCTCATTTCACTTGCTAGCAAGGTTATGCTCAAAATCCTTCAAGTCAGACTTCAGCAATATGTGAACCAAGAACTTCCAGAGGCACAAACTGGATTCAGAAAAGGCAGAGGAGCTAGAGATCAATTTGACAACATCTGTTGGATCATAGAAAAAGCAAGGGAATTCCAGAGAAACATCTATTTCTACTTTATTGACTTTGCCAAAGCTTTTGATTGTGTGTATTACAACAAACTGTGGAAAATTCTTCAAGATATGGGAATACCAGACCACCTTACTTGCCTCCTGAGAAGACTGTATGCAGGTCAAGAAGCAACAGTTAGGGCCAGACATGGAACAACATATTGGTTCAAAATTGGGAAAGGATGACGTCAAAGCTGTATATTGTCACCCTGCTTATTTAACTTATATGCAGAACACATCATGTGAATTGCTGGGCTGGATGAATCATAAGCTGTAATCAAATTCCTTGGAGAAATATCGATAACCTCAGATATGCAGATGACTCCACCCTAATGGCAGAAAGCAAAGATGAGCTAAATAGACTTTTGATGAAGGTGGAAGAGGAGAGTGAAAGTGAATGTTGCTCAGCCGTGTCCAACTCTTTGTGACCCCACGGACTATACAGTCCATGGAATTCTCCAGACCAGAATACTGGAGTGGGTAGCTTATCCTTTCTCCAGGGGATCTTCCCAACCCAGGGATTGAACCCAGGGCTCCTGAATTGCAGGCAGATTCTTTACCAGCTGAACTACATGGGGAAACCCTAGGAGAGTGAAAAAAACTGACTTAAAACTCATCATTCAAAAAACTAAGTTCATGGCATCCAGTCCCATCACTTCATGGCAAACAGATGGGAAAATAATGGAATGTGCAATATGATAGTATTGGGATGTGGGGACTTTGAGAGGTTCCTAGGTCATGAGGGTGGAACTATCACGGACTTTATTTTATTGGGCTCCGAAATTACTGCAGATGGTGACTGAAGCCAGGAAATTAAAAGACACTTGCTCTTTTGAAGAAAAGCTATGACAAATGTAGACAGCATATTAAAAAAAGACATCACTTTGACAACCAAAAAAGGTCATTATAGTCAAAGACTGTATGGTTTTTCCAGTAGTCATGTATAGATGTGAAAGTTGGACTGTAAAGAAGGCTGAGCACTGAAGAATTGACACTTTTGTACTGATGCTGGAGAATATTTTTGAGAATCTCTTGGAAAGCAAGATCAAATCAGTCAATCTTAAAGGAAATCAACCTTGAATATTCATTGGAAGGACTGATGCTGAAGCTGAAGTTCCAATATTCTGGCTCTCTGATGCAAAGAATCAGCTTATTGGAAAAGACTCTGATGCTGGGAAAGATTGATGGCAGGAAGAGAAGGGGGCAATAGAGGATGAAATAGTCGGATGGCATCATCAACTCAATGGACATGAGTTTGAGCAAACTCTGGGATATAGTGAAGGACAGAGAAGGCTCGAGTACTGCATTCCATTGAGTTTCAAAGAGTTGGACACGACTGTGCAACTTAACAACAACTGAGGTGCAAGAACAACATTTGCATATTTTGACTTTCCATTTATGTTTCTATCAGAGAAGATATTATTGTTTGCTTCACCTTATTTAGTTCTTTTATGATTTCACAGATAAAACAAGAAGTAGTATATGACCTCGAATCTTGTAGTCCTCTTGTTACCATATTGGGTGGTGAAAGGAATCAGACATTCTGTGGAGTCTCTTTTATAAGGACACTAGTCTCATCCGTGATAGTTCCACCCTCATGACCTAGGAACCTCTCAAAGTCCCCACATCCCAATACTATCATATTGCACATTCAATTTCAACACGTGAATTTTGGGGAGACACAAATATGTAGTCTACAGCAGGGGGTGATAACTGTGTCCAATGGCAAGATGGAGATGTGATTATTGGATTTTGCAATGTGAAGGCCATTAGTGGTCTTGAAACCAACAACTCTGTTTCACTGGAGTGATGTGAAAAGAAGCCAAATTGTAATGTGTTCAAGGGAGAGTAGGAGGACCAGGATTACACAAAGTGAGGATATACTACTTTTTAAAAGGATTCTTATAAGAAGGGAACAGAAATTTGAGCAGTAACTGTCTGTCTGCAATGCAGAAGACCTGGGTTTTATCCCTGGGTCAGGAAGAACCCCTGGAGGAAGAAATGGCAACCCACTCCAGTACTCTTGCCTGGAAAATTCCATGGATGGAGTAGTCTAGTAGGCTATAGTCCATGGGATCACAAAGAGTCAGACATGACTGAACAACTTCACTTGTTCACCGCTTCTGGAGATTTGTGGGGAAATTAGGGATTTAAAAAAGATGACTGTATGCGAAGGAAAACATTGAGAAGGAGGAAAAAAAGATAAAACAACTCATGCTGTTGCAAGAGAGAGGAGATAGCTTTAAAAGCATAGTCATTGAATAGACTGCGACTGGATTGGAGATCCAGTGTGTGTGTGTGTGTGTGTGTGAGAGAGAGAGAGAGAGAGAGAGGGTTGATTTGGAGTAAACAGACAATTCATCCATTGTAATAGAAAGATAAATAAGATTACATGACTTTGGTAGATGATCTGATAGTGCAAAAATATAGAATTTCTCTGATATTTCTTATGTTTCTCAGTGACCTGAGGAGCATGGTTATTAAATATATGAACGAGCCAAAGATTGGAATTTGGAAAGAAACGACAAAGTTTGAAATATGTGACTGATAAATTAACTGAAGAATTTGCGGAGTGACTTAAACACAGAAATGTAATAGAATGCCTAAGCATTGTTGATGGCCATTTAACAAAGTATTCATAAATTTATAATCAGTGTAATTAACATGATTGTATGTTTTCCCCTAACCAGCTTTGCTATGGATGTGGAATGAGTGCAAAGTTGGATTTAATAAGAGTTGAGGAATTTTTAAGTAAGTCAAGGAAAAGAGACCAAGATATGTGAGTAAATATTCAAGAGAATGATTACAACCAGATAATATATGTGCATGCATGCTAAGTCACGTCAGTCATGTCTACCTCTTTGTGACTCTGTGGATTGTAGCCCACCAGGCTCCTCTATTCATGGGATTCTCCATGCAAGAATACTGGAGTTGGTTGCCATGCCCTCATCTAGGGGATATTCCTGACCCAGGGAACGAACCTACATCTCCTGGGTCTCCTGCATTGCTTGTGAATTCTCCACCACTTAGCCACCAGGGAAGTCAGATACTATAGAAAGTTGGACTATAAAGAAAGTAAGGATGTGTGGTAATATTAGGCAGTAAAGTTGATTGGATCAAGAAATTGAAGGTCATAACAGGGTAGGAAAATTGCTGTGGCTCTTCTAGAAGATGTGAGTAGGAAAGTCAGAAGCTTATGTTCACTCAATGTTATGGGAGGGGAGTTTGTGGGAGAATGAATACAGGTATATGTATGACTGAGTCCCCTCACTGTTCAACTGAAACTATCACAAAACTTTTTGCTAATCAACTACATCCCAACACAATACAAAACCTTTTTTAAAAAGCTTCGGCTTGGAGGGAAGGATGATTAAACTGATTTTCGAGTGAACACTTTGACTAGATCTTGCATATAATCGTGGGAATGGATAGTTTAAATGGTATACAAGTTAAAAAGTGAAAAGGAAGTGAACTAGGAGACTCAGGGGTTGTAAGGATCACCTGAACTGATAGTAAAGTCATCAAATATTTTGGTAAAAATAATGTAAGAGACAATACTAATGACCCA
This sequence comes from Moschus berezovskii, assembly GCF_049115385.1. Lineage (NCBI taxonomy): Eukaryota > Metazoa > Chordata > Mammalia > Artiodactyla > Moschidae > Moschus > Moschus berezovskii. Next base: position 82,502,427 of record NC_142488.1, on the reverse strand, counting down.
TAAGCTAAAATCTCCAAGGAATAAAAGTGAGTGAGAAACCTTAAATTCTAAAACAAAGGCTGTGAAACGAGACAAAGAAGGAAACTACATAATGATCAAAGGATCAATCCAAGAAGAAGATATAACAATTATAAATATTTATGCACCTAACATAGGAGCACCGCAATATGTAAGACAATTACTAACAAGTATGAAATGGGAAATTAACAATAACACAATAATAGTGGGAGATTTTAACACCCCACTTACATCTATGGATAGATCAACTAAACAGAAAATTAACAAGGAAACACAATCTTTAAATGATATAATAGAAGAGTTAGACCTAATAGATATCTATAGGACATTTCATCCCAAAACAATGAATTTCACCTTTTTCTCAAGCGCACACGGAACCTTTTCCAGGATAGATCACATCCTGGGACATAAATCTAGCCTTGGTAAATTCAAAAAAATTGAAATCATTCCAAGCATCTTTTCTGACCACAATGCAGTAAGATTAGATCTCAATTACAGGAGAATAACTGTTAAAAGTGCCAACATATGGAGACTGAACAACACGCTGCTGAATAATGAACTAATCATAGAAGAAATCAAAAGAGACATCAAAATATGCATAGAAATGAATGAAAATGAAAACACAACAACCCAAAACCTCTGGGACACTGTAAAAGCAGTGCTAAGGGGGAAGTTCATAACAATACAGGCATACCTCAAGAAACAAGAAAAAAGTCAACTAAATAACCTAACTCTACATCTAAAGCAACTAGAAAAGGAAGAAATGAAGAACCCCAGGGTCAGTAGAAGGAAAGAAATCATAAAAATTAGGGCAGAGATAAATGCAAAAGAAACAAAAGAGACCATAGCAAAAATCAACAAAGCCAAAAGCTGGTTCTTTGAGAAGGTGAATAAAATTGACAAACCACTAGCCAGACTCATCAAGAAACAAAGGGAGAAGAACCAAATCAATAAAATTAGAAATGAAAATGGAGAGATCACAACTGACAACACAGAAATACAAAGGATTATTAGAGAATACTATCAGCAATTATATGGCAATAAAATGAATAACCTGGAAGAAATGGACAAATTCCTAGAAAAGTACAACTTTCCAAAACTGAACCAGGAAGAAATAGAAAATCTGAACAAACCCATCACAAGCATGGAAATTGAAACTGTAATCAAAAATCTCCCAGCAAACAAAAGCCCAGGTCCAGACGGCTTCACAGCTGAATTCTACCAAAAATTTAGAGAAGAGCTAACACCTATTCTACTCAAACTCTTCCAGAAAATAGCTGAGGAAGGGAAACTTCCAAACTCATTCTATGAGGCCACCATCACCCTAATCCCAAAACCTGGTAAAGACCCCACAAAAAAAGAAAACTATAGGCCAATATCACTGATGAACATAGATGCAAAAATCCTTAACAAAATTCTAGCAATCAGAATCCAACAACACATTAAGAAGATCATACATCATGACCAAGTGGGCTTTATCCCAGGAATGCAAGGATTCTTCAATATACGCAAATCAATCAACGTAATACACCACATTAACAAACTGAAAAATAAAAATCATATGATTATCTCAATAGATGCAGAGAAAGCCTTCGACAAAATTCAACATCCATTTTTGATAAAAACTCTCCAGAAAGTGGGAATTGAAGGGACATACTTCAACATAATAAAAACTATATATGACAAACCCACAGCAAACATTATCCTCAATGGTGAAAAACTGAAAGCATTTCCCCTAAAGTCAGGAACAAGACAAGGGTGCCCACTCTCACCACTACTATTCAACATAGTTCTGGAAGTTTTGGCCACAGCAATCAGAGCAGAAAAAGACATAAAAGGAATACAAACTGGAAAAGAAGAAGTAAAGCTTTCACTGTTTGCTGATGACATGATCCTCTACACAGAAAACCCTAAAGACTCTACCAGAAAACTACTAGAGCTAATCAATGATTACAGCAAAGTTGCAGGATATAAAATCAACACACAGAAATCCCTTGCATTCCTATACACTAATAATGAGAAAATAGAGAGAGAAATTAAGGAAACTATTCCATTCACTGTTGCAATGAAAACAATTAAATACTTAGGAATATATCTACCTAAGGAAACAAAAGACTTGTACATAGAAAACTATAAAACACTAGTGAAAGTAATCAAAGAGGACATGAATAGATGGAGAAATACACCGTGTTCGTGGATTGGAAGAATAAATATTGTAAAAATGAGTATACTACCCAAAGTAATTTATACATTCAATGCAATCCCTATCAAGCTACCAACAATATTTTTCACAGAACTAGAACAAATAATCTCACAATTTGTATGGAAATACAAAAAACCTCGAATAGCCAAAGCAATCTTGAGGAAGAAGAATGGAACTGGGGGAATTAACCTGCCGGACTTCAGGCTCTATTACAAAGCCACAGTCATCAAGACAGTATGGTACTGGCATAAAGACAGAAATATAGATCAATGGAACAAAATAGAAAGCCCAGAGATAAACCCACGCTCCTATGGACACCTTACCTTCGACAAAGGAGGCAAGAATATAAAATGGAGAAAAGACAGTCTCTTTAACAAGTGGTGCTGGGAAAACTGGTCAGCCACTTGTAAAAGAATGAAACTAGAACACTTCCTAACACCATACACCAAACTCAAAATGGATTAAAGATCTAAATGTAAGACCAGAAACTATAAAACTCCTAGAGGAGAACATAGGCAAAACACTCTCCGACATAAATCACAGCAGGATCCTCCAAGACCCACCTCCCAGAATATTGGAAATAAAAGCAAAAATAAACAAATGGGACCTAATTAAAATCAAAAGCTTCTGCACAGCAAAGGAAACTCTAAGCAAGGTGAGAAGACAACCTTCAGAATGGGAGACAATAATAGCAAATGAAGCAACTGATAAAGGATTAATCTCCAAATTATACAAGCAGCTCCTGCAGCTTAATTCCAGAAAACTAAGTGACCCAATCAAAAAATGGGCCAAAGAACTAAACAGACATTTCTCCAAAGAAGACATAAAGATGGCTAACAAACACATGAAAAAATGCTCAACATCCCTCATCATCAGAGAAATGCAAATCAAAACCACAATGAGATACCATTTCACACCAGTCAGAATGGCTGCTATCCAAAAGTCTACATGCAATAAGTGCTGGAGAGGGTGTGGAGAGAAGGGAACCCTCTTACACTGTTGGTGGGAATGCAAACTAGTGCAGCCACTATGGAGAACAGTGTGGAGATTCCTCAGAAAACTGGAAATAGAAATGCCATATGATCCAGCGATCGCACTCCTGGGCATACACACCGAGGAAACCAGAATTGAAAGAGACACATGTACTCCAATGTTCATTGCAGCACTGTTTATAATAGCCAGGACATGGAAGCAACCTAGATGTCCATCTGCAGATGAATGGATAAGAAAGCTTTGGTACATATACACAATGGAGTATTTCTCAGCCATCAAAAGGAATGCATTTGAATCAGTTTTAATGAGGTGGATGAAATTGGAGCCAATTATACGGAGTGAAGTGGGCCAGGGGGAAGAACATCAATACCGTATATTAGCGCATATGTGTGGAATTTAGAGGGGTGGTAACCTGAACCCTGTATGAGAGACTGTAAAGGAGACATAAGCATTTAGAACGGTCTTTGGGACTCTGTGGGAGAGGGTGAGGGTGGAATGATTGGAGAGAGTGGAGTTGTAGCATGTATATTATCATAAGTGACCAGTCCAGGTTCGACGCATAAATTTTCCTCTGTTCATTTCTTTGCATTTGTGCTTTTTTAATAAAATTCTTTTTTAAAAAAATAAAAAAAAATAAAAATGACAGAAGCAGGGAGGCAGTCCTAAGATAGCAGAGGAATAGAACGGGGAGATCACTTTTTCCCCCACAAATTCATTGAAAGATCATTTGAACACTGAGCAAATTACACAAAACAACTGAACGCTGGCAGAGGACATCAAGCAACCAGAAAGGCACCCCATTGTCTTCGAAAGGAGGTAGGACAAAATATACAAGATAAAAAGAGAGATAAAAGAGTTAGGGATGGAGACCCGTCCCAGGAAGGGAGTTGTGAAGGAGGAGAAGTTTCCAAACACCAAGAAACACTCACCAGTGGGGCTGTGGGGAGTTTTGGAATCTCAGAGGACGTCATAACCAGGAGGAAAAAAATAAATAAATAAAAGCCACAGATTATGTGGCTAACCACAGTTCCCAGAGAAGTAACCCAGACACTTGTGTCCACCACCAACAAGTGGGGGATGAACAGGGAGGAGCGGGCTGCATTGTTTAGGGTAAGGACTGGGCCTGAATGCCCTGACGACAATATGAGGGAGCTAATGTGAGATAGTAACCCAAAGTGTGGAAAAAAAATAAAAGAAAGAGAGCAAGAGAGAACTGTCCCATGAAAAGCTCTAACCTAAGGCACTGCCGGGCCTGCTCAAAGAACAAAGGACTGAGTGAATACCAGAGGAGAGCTAGCCAGCTGCAGACTGGCCCATCCCCTCTCTGAGGCAGAGAGGCAGGCGGGCAACAGCCAGAGCCAGTGAGGGGCAATCTCAGCCCCAGAGACGGCATCCTCTACCAAACTGCGAGCAGGCTCCCAGTTGCTAACTAAGTCTTCCTGGGATCCTAAATGGCTGACATCCTGCCAGGAGGGTCACAACCAGAGGTCAGCTCCCCAGAGGAGACACACCACACACCTGAGACAGCACTCCCATTGCACACCCAGGAAACTGAGTGGCTGGGACTGGTGAGGTGATAAAACAAACCACCCAGCTGGGAGAGTATGCTCATCAAGCACCTGCTCACCTGAGTTTATTGGACCTGGGAAGGGCACCAAACACAGGCCCAAACAAGTTTGTGCCTTTGTGGAGTACCTGAGAACCTGAACCTGAGCAGCTTAGACCTGGGAAGTGCATGCAACCCAGGGCCTGCTTTCGACAGTTCCCCTGCAGAGCAACCTGGAGCTTGAGCAGTGTAGACTGGGAAGGCACACACGCCATGAGTGGGGGCAAACCCAGTGTGGCCCAGATACTGCGAGCACTCCCCACAGACACCAGTGATATTTGTTTGCAGTATTCCTCCCTCCCCACAGCACAACTGAACAAGTAAGCCTAAATAAGTGACCACTTCCGTCCCCTTGTGTCAGGGTGGAAATTAGACACTGAAGAGACTTGCAAACAGAAACCAAAATAAACAGAGGGAACTTCTTGGAAAGTGACAGGTGCAACAGATTAAAACCCTGTAGTTAGCACTGACTACATTGGAAGGGGTCTAAAGACCTCGAGAAAGTATAAGCTGGAACAAGGAACTATCTGTAACTAAACTGACCCCACACTGCCCGCAACAGCACCAGAAAAATTCCTAGATATATTTTACTCTTATCATTTTTTAATTTTTTTAACTTTTTAAAAATTTTAAGCACTTAATTACTCCTTTAATTTTCATTTTTATAACCTACTATTGCCTGGCCCAAAAAAGACCCTATTTTTAAAGCAAATTTCATATATATTTTTTATAAATTTTGTGATTTTTTTAAATGTATTTTGAGAATCTAAGCTCTACTTTAGTCTTAATCTTTGTTTTTTGTTATTTATTATCAATTCTGTAGCTTTTAGAATCCAATCTTCAGTACCCATTTTACTTAGTAGTGTGATTACTGGTTTGATTGCCCTCTCCCCCTCTTGACTCTCCTTTTTCTCCCCCCAGGTCACCTCTATCTCCTCCCACCCCCTTCTCTTCTCTACCCAACGTTGTGAATATTTTTGGATATTCCTGGCTATGGAGAACACTTAGACAACTGATTACTGACTAGATCGGTCTCTCTCCTTTTGACTCCCCCTTTTCTCCTCCTGGTCACCTCTATCTCCTTCCTCCCTATTCTCTTCTCTATGTAACTGTATGAACCTCTCTGAGTGTTCCAGGCTGTGGAGAGCACATAGAGAATTGATTACTGGCTAGACTGCTCAACCCTCCTTTTGATTCCCCCTCTTCTCCTCCTGGTCATCTCTATCTCCCTCCTCCCACTTCTCTTCTCCATGTAACTCTGCGAACCTCTCTGAGTGCCCCTTACTGTGGAGAATCTTTTCTCCATTAACCTAGATGTTGTATCATCAATGCAGTATGGATGAGAAGTCTTGAGGCTACTGTAAGAATAGGAGAGAAAACCAGAGGCAGGAGGGTTAAATTCAAAACTTGAGAACACTAGAAAACTCCTGACTCCAGGGAACATTGATCGGCAACAGCTCATCCCAAAGACTCCATACCTACACTGAAACCAATATCCACCCACGAGACAACAAGTTCCAAAGCAAAATGCCACACTAATTCTCTAACAATGAAGGAACATACCTTGAGCATTAAATCACAGGCTACCCAAATTCACACCACATAGATACTTCAAAACTCACTACTGGACACTTCATTGCACTCCAAAGAGAATATATCCAGCGCCACCTGCCAGAACACTGACACAAGCTTCCCTAACCAGGAAACATTGACAAGACATTAGTCCAACTCCACCCACAGGGAGGAACCACTACAATAAAGAGAAAGCACAAACTTCGAACATACAGAAAGGCCACATCCAAACAAAGCAATCTAAATAAGATGAAAAGGCAGAGAAATATTCAGCAGGTAAAGGAACACGATAAATGCCCAGCAAACCAAACAAAAGAAGAGGATATAGGGAATCTACCGGAAAAATTATTTAGAATAGTAATAGTAAAAATGATCCAAAATCTTGAAAACAAAATGGAATTACAGATAAATAGTCTGGAGACAAGGATTGAGAAGATGCAAGAAATGTTTAACAAGGAGCTAGAAGAAATAAAAAAGAGTCAATCAATAATCAATAATGCAGTAACTGAGATAAAAAAAAAAAACACTCTGGAGTGAACCAACAATAGAATAACTGAGGCAGAAAATAGGATAAGAGAGGCAGAAGATAGAATGGTGGAAATAAATGAAGCAGAGAGGAAAAATATTAATAAGAAAAAACAGAATTCAAAGAAATGAGGACAACCTCAGAGACTGAGGGACAATGTCAAATGTCCCAACATTGGAATCATAGGAGTCCCAGAAAAAGACGAAAAGAAAAGCCATGAGAAAATACTTGAGGAGATAATAGTTGAAAAATTCCCTAAAATGGGGAAGGAAATAGCCACTTAAGTCCAAGAACACCAGAGAGTCCCAAAGAGGATAAACCAAAGGCGAAACACCCCAAGACACATTTTAATCAAATTCATTTCAGTTCAGTTCAGTCGCTCAGTCGTGTCCGACTCTCCGCGACCACATGAAACACAGCACACCAGGCCTCCCTGTCCATCACCAACTCCCAGAGTTCACTCAAACTCATGTCCACAGAGTCGGTGATGCCATCCAGCCATCTCATTCTCGGTCGTCCCCTTCTCCACCCTCCCCCAACCTTTCCCAGCATCAGAGTCTTTTCCAGTGAGTCAACTCGTCGCATGAGGTGGCCAAAGTATTGCAGATTCAGCCTCAGCATCAGTCCTTCCAATGAACAACCAGGATTGATTTCCTTTAGAATGGACTGGTTGGATCTCCTCGCAGTCCAAGGCACCACAGTTCAAAAGCATCAGTTCGTCGGCGATCAGCTTTCTTCATAGTCCAACTCTCACATACATACATAGCCTTGACTAGACGGACCTTGGTTGGCAAAGTAATGTCTCTGTTTTTTAATATACTATCAAGGTTGGTCATAACTTTCCTTCCAAGGAGTAAGCGTCTTTTAATTTCATGGCTGCAATCAGCATCCGCAGTGATAGTGGAGCCCAAAAAAATTAAGTCTGACACTGTTTCCACTGTTTTTCCATCTATTTCCCATGAAGTGATGGGACCAAATGCCATGATCTTTTTTTTTTCTGAATGTTGAGCTTCAAGCCAACATTTTGACTCTCCTCTTTCACTTTCATCAAGAGGATTTTGAGTTCCTCTTCACTTTCTGCCATAAGGGTAGTGTCATCTGCATATCTGAGGTTATTGATATTTCTCCCAGCAAACTTGATTCCAGCTTGTGCTTCTTCCAGTCCAGAGTTCCTCATGATGTACTCTGCGTAGAAGTTAAATAAGCAAGGTGACAATATACAGCCTTGACGTACTCCTTTTCCTATTTGGAACCAGTCTGTTGTTCCATGTACAGTTCTAACTGTTGCTTCCTGACCTGCATACAAGTTTTTCAAGAGGAAGGTCATGTGGTTGGTATTCCCATCTCTTTCCGAATGTTCCACAGTTTACTGTGATCCACACAGTCAAAGGCTTTGGCATAGTCAATGAAGTAGAAATAGATATTTTTCTGGAACTCTCTTGCTTTCTCCATGATCCAGCGGATGTTGGAAATTTGATCTCTGGTGCCTCTGCCTTTTCTAAAACCTGCTTGAAAATCTGGGAGTTCACGGTTCACATATTGCCGAAGCTTGGCTTGGAGGATTTTGAGCATGACTTTACTAGCGTGTGAGATGAGTGCAATTGTGCGGTAGTTTGAGCATTCTTTGGCATTGCCTTTCTTTGGGATTGGAATGAAGACTGACCTTTTCCAGTCCTGTGGCCACTGCTGAGTTTTCCAAATTTGCTGGCATATTGAGTGCAGCACTTTCACAGCATCATCTTTCAGGATTTGAAATACCTCCACTGGAATTCCGTCACCTCCTCTAGCTTTGTTCGTAGTGATGATTTCTAAGGCCCATTTGACTTCACATTCCAAGATATCTGGCTCTAGGTCAGTGATCACGTTATCGTGACTATCTTGGTCGTGAAGATCTTTTTTGTATAGTTCTTCTGAGTATTCTTGCCAACTCTTTTTAATATCTTCTGCTTCTGTTAGGTCCATACAATTTCTCTCCTTTATCGAGCCCATCTTTGCATGAAATGTTCCCTTGGAATCTCTAATTTTCTTGAAGAGATCTCTTGTTTTTCCTCTTCTGTTGTTTTCCTCTATTTCTTTGCATTGATCACTGAGGAAAGCTTTCTTATCTCTCCTTGCTATTCGTTGGAACTCTGCATTCAGATGCTTATATCTTTCCTTTTCTCCTTTGCTTTTCACTTCTCTTCTTTTCACAGCTATTTGTGAGGCCTCCTCAGACAGCCATTTTGCTTTTTTGCATTTCTTTTCCATGGGGATGATCTTGGTTCCCGTCTCCTGTACAATGTCATTAACCTCCGTCCAGAGATCATCAGGCACTCTATCTATCAGATCTAGTCCCTTAAATCTATTCCTCACTTCCACTGTATAATCATAAGGGATTTGATTTAGGTCATATCTGAATGGTCTAGTGGTTTTCCCTACTTTTTTCAATTTAAGTCTGAATTTGGCAATAAGGAGTTAATGATCTGAGCCACAGTCAGCTCCTGGTCTTGTTTTTGCTAACTGTATAGAGCTTCTCCATTTTGGCTGCATAGAATATAATCAATCTGATTTCGGTGTTGACCATCTGGTGATGTCCATGTGTACAGTCTTCTCTTGTGTTGTTGGAAGAGGGTGTTTGCTATGACCAGTGCGTTCTCTTAACAAAACTCTATTAGCCTTTGCCCTGCTTCATTCCGTGCTCCAAGGCCAAATTTGCCTGTTACTGTAGGTGTTTCTTGACTTCCTACTTTTGCATTCCAGTCTCCTATAATGAAAAGGACATATTTTTTGGGTGTTAGTTCTAAAGGTTCTTGTAGGTCTTCATAGAACTGTTCAACTTCGGCTTCTTCAGCCTTACTGGTTGGGGCATAGGCCTGGATTACTGTAATATTGAATGGTTTGCCTTGGAAATGAACAGAAATCATTCTGTCATTTTTAAGATTGCATCCAAGTACTGCATTTCGGACTATTTTGATGACCATGATGGCTACTCCATTTCTTCTAAGGGATTCCTGCTCATTGTAGTAGATATAATGGTCATCTGAGTTAAATTCACCCATTCCAGTCCATTTTAATTCACTGATTCCTAGAATGTCTATGTTTACTCTTGCCATCTCCTATTTGACCACTTCCAATTTGCCTTGATTCATGGACCTAACATTCCAGGTTGCTATGCAATATTGCTCTTTACAGCACCGGACCTTGCTTCTATCACCGGTCACATCCAAAACTGGGCATTGGTTTTGCTTTTGCTCCATCCCTTCATTCCTTCTAGAGTTATTTCTCCACTGATCTCCAGTAGCATACTGGGCACCTACCGACCTGGGGAATTCCTCCTTCAGTATCCTATCATTTTGCCCTTTGATTATGTTCATGGGGTTCTCAAAGCAAGTATACTGAAGTGGTTTGCTGTTCCCTTCTCCAGTGGACCACATTTGGCTGTGGTCCATGTGATCAGATCGACTAGTTTCCTGTGATTATGATTTTAGTGTGTCTGCCCTCTGATGCCCCTCACAATATCTACTGTCTTATTTGAGTTTCACCTACCTTGGGCATGGCATATTTCTTCACAGCTGCTCCAAGAAAGCGCAGCCGCTGCACCTTACCTTGGATGAGGGGCATCTCCTCAAGGCCGCCCCTCCTGACCTTGAACGTGGAGTAGCTCCTCTCGCCCCTCCTGTGCCTGCGCAGCCACCGCCTATTGGAAGTGGGGTATCTCCTCTCAGCTGCCGGCCCTGGCCTTAGGCGTGGGATAGCTCCTCACCGTCGTGCCTCTTTGCTTGGTTGTTTGCGCTGGGGCCGGCCTCTCTCGTGTCTGCGCCACTGGGGCCAGTGTCTCTTGCATCTGCACCACCAGGGCCGACGTCTCTAATCAAATTAAGTAAGATTAAACACAAAGAACAAATATTAAAAGCAGCAAGGAAAAACAACTAATAACACTCAGGGGTATCCCCATAAAGATAACAGCTGATCTTTCACTAGAAACTCTTCAGGCCAGAAAGAAACAGCGGAACATAGTTAAAGTGATGAAAGAGAAACACCTACAACCCAGATTACTATACCCAGCAATGATCTCATTCAGCTTTACAGACAGGCGAAAGCTGAGAGAATTCAGCACCACCAAACCAGCTCTTCAACAAATGCTAAAGGATCTTCTATAGACAGGGAACACAGAAAAGGTTTATAAACTCGAACTCAAAACAACAGAGCAAATAGTAACAGGATCATACTTATCAATAACTACCTTAAATGTAAATGGGTTGAATGCCCCAACCAAAAGACAAAGACTGGTTGAATGGATACAAAAAGAAGACCTGTATACATGCTGTCTACAAGAGACCCACCTGAAAACTAGGGACACATACAGACTGAATGTGAAGCGCTAGAAAAAGATATTTCATGCAAATGGAGACCAAAAGAAAGCAGGAGTAGCAATACCCATATCAAATAAAATATACTTTGAAACAAAGGGCGTGAAAGGAGACAAAGCAGGACACTGTATAATGATCAAAGGGTTATTCCAAGAAGAAGATACAACAATTATAAATATAAATGCACCCAAAATAGGAGAAGCACAATATGTAAGACGAATGCTAATAAGTATGAAAGGGGAAATTAACAGTAAAACAGTAATAGTGAGAGACCTTAATAACCCCACTCACATGTATGGACAGATCAACTAAGCAGAAAATTAGCAAGGAAACATAAAATTTAAATGATACAATGGACCAGTTAGACCTAATTGTTATCTATAGGATATTTCACTCCGAAACAATTAATTTCACCTTTTTCTCAAGTGCACATAGAACATTCTCCAGGATAGATCACATCTTGGGCCATACATCTAGCCTTCAGTTCATTTCATTTCAGTTGCTCAGTCGTGTCAGACTCTTTGTGACCCCATGAATCACAGCACGCCAGGCCTCCCTGTCCATCACCAACATCCGGAGTTCACTCAAACTCACCTCCATCGACGCGGTGATGCCATCCATCCATCTCATTCTCTGTCGTCCCCCTCTCCTCCTGCCCCCAATTCCTCCTAGCATCACAGTCTTTTCCAGTGAGTCAACTCTTCAAATGAAGTGGCCAAAGTATTGGAGCTTCAGCTTTAGCATCAGTCCTTCCAATGAACACCCAGGACTGATATCCTTTAAAATGGACTGGTTGGGTCTCCTTGCAGTCCAAAGGACTCTCAAGAGTCTTCTCCAACACCATAGTTCAAAAGCATCAATTCTTCAGCGATTAGCTTTCTTCACAGTCCAACTCTTACATCCATACATGACCACAGAAAAAACCATAGCCTTGACTAGACGGACCTTTGTTGGCAAAGTAATGTCTCTGCTTTTTAATATGCTATCTAGGTTGGTCATAAGTTTCCTTCCAAGGAGTAAGCGTCTTTTAATTTCCTGGCTGCAATCAGAATCTGCAGTGATTTTGGAGCCCATATAAATAAAGTCTGACACTGTTTCCACTGTTTCCCCATCTATTTCCCATGAAGTAATGGGACCGGATGCCATGATCTTCGTTTTCTGAATGCTGAGCTTGAAGCCAACCTTTTCACTCTCCTCTTTCACTTTTATCAAGAGGCTTTTGAGTTCCTCTTCACTTTCTGCCATAAGGATGGTGTCATCTGCATATCTGAGGTTATTGATATTTCTCCTGGCAATCTTGATTCCAGCTTCTGCTTCTTCCAGTTCAGCGTTCCTCATGATGTATTCTGCATATAAGTTAAATAAGCAAGGTGACAATATACAACCTTGACATACTCCTTTTCCTATTTGGAACCAGTCTGTTGTTCCATGTCCAGTTCTAACTATTGCTTAGATTAGATGTCAACTACAGGAAAAAAAAAAGCTATTAAAATACAATCATACAGAGGTCAAACAACACACTTCTGAATAACCCACAAATCACAGAAAAAAATAAAAAAAAATCAAAATACAGATAGAAAAGAATGAAAGTGAAAACACAACAACCGAAATTATATGGGACCCAGCAAAAGCATTGCTAATGGGAAGGTTCATAGCAATACAAGCTTACCTCAAGTAACAAGAGAAAAGTCAAATAAATAACCTAAAGCAACTAGCAAAAGATGAAATGAAGAACCCCAGGATTAGTAGAAGGAAAGAAATCATAAAAATTATGGCCAAAATAAATGCAAAAGAAACAATGTAGAACATAGTAAAGATCAAGAAATCTAAATCTGGGTCTTTAAGAAGATAAGTAAAATAGACAAACTATTAGCCAGACTCTTCAGGAAACAAAGGAAGAAGAGTCAAATCAGCAAAATTAGAAATGAAAATGGAGAAATCACAATAGACAACACAGAAATACAAAGGATCATAAGAGACTAATGTCAGCATCTATAGGCCATAAAATGGACAATTTGGAAGAAATGGACAAATTCTTAGAAAATATAACTTTCCACAACTGAACCAGGAAGAAATAGAAAATCTTAATAGAACCATCACAAGCACAGAAATCGAAACTGTAATCAGAAATATTCCAGCAAACAAAAGCCCTGGACCAGACGGCATCACAGATGAATTCTACCAAAAATTTAGAGAAGAGCTAACACCTATCCTATTCAAACTCTTCCAGGAAATTACAGAGGAAGGTAATCTTCCAAACTCATTCTATGAGGCCACCATCACCCTAATACCAAAACCAGGACAAGATGCCACATAAAAAAAGAAAACTACAGGCCAATATCACTGAAGAACATAGATGCTAAAGTCCTTAACAAAATTTTAGCAATCAGAATCCAACAATACATTCAAAAGTTCACACATCATGACCAAGTGGGCTTAATACCACTGATGCAACGATTCTTCAATATCCGCAAATCAATCAATGAAATACACCACATTAACAAATTGAAAGATAAAAACAAAATGATTACCCTAATAGATACAGAGAAAGACTTTGATAAAATTTAACATCAATTTATGATAATACCCTCCAGAAAGCAGGCATAAAAGAACATACCTCAACATAATAAAACCATATATGATAAACCCACAGCAATCATTATCCTCAATGGTGAAAAACTGAAAGCATTTCTCCCACAGTCAGGAACAAGACAATGGTTCCCACTCTCACCATTACTATTCAACATAGCTTTGAAAGTTTTAGCCACGGCAATTAGAGAAGAGAAAGAATTAAAAGGAATCCCGATTGGAAAAGAAGTAAAATTCTCACTGTTTGCAGATGACATAATCATCTATATAGAAAACACTAAGGCCTCCACCATAGAATTACTAGAACTGATCAATAAATATAGAAATATGCATGATATAAAAGTAACACACAGAAATCTCTTGCATTCCTATACACTAACTATGAGAAAACAGAAAGAGAAATTAAGGAAATAATTCCATTCACCATTACAACGAAAAGAATAAAATACTTAGGAATAAATCTGCTTAAAGAAATAAAAGACCTGTACATAGAAAAGCATAAAGCACTGATGAAAGAAATCAAAGAGGACACAAATAGATGGAGAAATATACCATGTACATGGATCGGCAGAATCAGTATAGTGAAAATGAGTATACACTCAAAGAAATTTACAGATTCAATGCAATCCCTATCAAACCACCAACAGAATTTTTCAGAGAACTAGAACAAATCACTTCACAATTTGTATGAAAATACAAAAAGAAAAAAAAAAAAAAACTCAAATAGCCAAAGCAATCTTGAGAAAGAAGTATGGAACTGGAGGAATCCACCTGCCTGACTTCAGAATATACTACAAAGCTTCTGTTACCAAGACAGTATGGTACTAGCACAAAGACAGAAATATAGATCAATGGAACAAAATAGAAAGCCCAGAGATAAATCCACGCACCTATGGACATCTTGTCTTTGACAAAGGAGGCAAGAATATACAATGGGGAAAAGACTATTTCTTTAAAAAATGGTGCTGGGAAAAGTGGTCAACCACCTCTAAAAGAATGATACTAGAACACTTTTTAACACCATACACAAAAATAAACTCAAAATGGATTAAAGATCCAAAGGTAAGACCAGAAACTATAAAAACCCTTAGAGGAGAACATAGGCAAAACACTCTCCGACATAAATCACAACAGGATCCTCTATGACCCATCTCACAGAGTAATGGAAATAAAAGCAAAAATGAACAAATGGGCCCTAATTAAACTTAAAAGTTTTTGCACAATGAAGGAAACTATAAGCAAGGTGAAAAGACAGCCTTCAGAATGGGAGAAAATAATAGCAAATGAAGCAATTGACAAATAATCTCCAAAATATACAAGTGACTCCTGCAGCTCAATTCAAGAAAAATAAATGACCCAATCAAAAAACGCGCCAAAGAACTAAACAGACATTTCTCCAAAGAAGACATACAGATGGCTAACAAACAGATAAAAAAACGCTCAACATCATTCATTATCAGAGAAATGCAAATCGAATGCACAATGATGTACCATCTCACTCCAGTCAGAATGGCTGCTATCCAAAAATCTACAAACAATAAATGCTGGAGAGTGTGTGGAGAAAAGGGAACTCTCTTACACTGTTGGTGGGAATGCAAACTAGTATAGCCACTATGAAGAACAGTGTGGAGACTCCTTAAAAAACTGGAAATAGAACTGCCATGTGACCCAGCAATCCCACTGCTGGGCATACACATCAGAATTGAAAGAGACACGTGTACCCCAATATTCATCGCAGCCTTGTTTACAATAGTCAGGACATGGAAGCAACCTAGATGTCCATCAGGAGACGAATGGATAAGAAAGTTGTGGTACATATACACAATGGAATATTACTCAACCATTAAAAAGAATGCATTTGAATCAGTTCTAATGAGGTGTATGACTGGAGCCTGTTATACAGTGTGAAGTAAGTCAGAAAGCAAAACACCAATACAGTATACTAAAGCATATATATGGAATTTAGAAAGATGGTAACAATGAACCTATATGCGAGACAGCAAAAGAGACAGATGTAAAGAACAGACTTTTGGACTCTGTGGGAGAAGGCAAGGGTGGGATGATTTGAGAGGGTAGCGTTTAAATGTGTGTATTATCATATGTGAAGTGGATCACAGGTCCAGGTTCGATGCATGAGACAGGGTGTTCAGGGTTGGTGCACAGACGCTGGGGAATGGGATGTGGAGGGAAGTGGGAGGGGATTCTGGATGGGGAACACATGTAAGCCCGTGACTGATTCATGTCAATGTAGGGCAAAATCCACTAAAATATTGTAAAGTAATTAGTGTCCAATTAAATAAATTAATTTTAAAAAATGACAGAAGCATACAGGTGCAGTGAGTGATACAGCATGATGACACATGCATAAAATGGAGTGGAGATGGTTAGATATTTCTATGTACTAGATATCACGCAAAGTAAAGAAAAAATGTGAAAGTAGTAGTGGAATAGTTAGGTTTATAAAAAATATTATGGTAAAATACTAAGATGCTTGAATTAGTGATCTTGTGTGTAAAATGTTCTTAGTGATGACAAAATCAGTGAGGTTGGCTTATGTAGGGTGAAGCAGAAAGTGCTTATGGAATAGAAGTTAACAGAACAGTGAAGCAAAGATGTTGAATAGGATGTGTACATAGACATTGAGTTGATCCTCTGTGATACAAAGAAGTAACATAACAAGGAAGACAGCATAGTGAAAAAACTTTTAATAAGAGACAATAGGTGAATGGTCTGTAGATGATAGAGACAAGGAAAAGAAGTGCTTGGTATACTGAAAGGACATGTCCCGTAAAGAAGCAGGGAGATTATATATATATATATAGGTGTGTGTGTGTTAATATACATTAACATATATAAATTTTTCAGAAGAGATAGAAATTAATAGAATGGAAAAGATAGGGTAATAGAGAATAATTTCCTCCCTTGATTCTGAGAAATATTGACTATACGGAAGTAAAACAGTCATATCTTTAAAAGGTCATGCAGGAGAGGGAGCACTCTCAGAAATGATATCAAAGATATAGTACAGTTATATTATGGTTATTAAGCAATATCAGAGGCTCTATGGATAAAACTTTCTTGCTTTGTCTTAAAAAGTCAAGTAAGATTAGATGATTGTAATAATGCCAAATATTTTTAGGTAATAATAAGACATGCCTCAATGGAAATGATTTTTCTTTCATGACAAAATTTTATTTCATTTTAAACAGTCTCCTCAATTGTTACTGACAGTTGCCTTAACCAAATTTCTTATAATTTTCAACAAATTTTAAAGCTGAATAAAATCTATTAGCCATAATTTAAGTAGGAAAATAACACCTGAAAGATTTGGAAATGCAACTTCCTAAGTTAAATGGTCATGAGAACAGTGAAGACTATCAGTGATACATTCATCCTAAATGCTTGTTAGAAAAAAATTTCCTAGTTTAAAATGTTGCCATCTAAGAGTGATATTCCTTACCTCTTTTCATAATCATAACTGCTGTAAGATTCTACATTAAATATTTCATGTCAGGGTAAGCTTGAAATATTCTCTAAAGTGAATTTTATCAACAAAAAATATCACTGACACTGCCCTTCGTATATTATAATGTGACACTGGCCTTTTAAAAATAATTTGCAGATTTTTCAAGGCTGCTGTATAGTCATTTGATCTTTCCACACAGAGTTATCTGAAACTGCAATTGTAACTTTGGACATAAGCAGAAAATATAGCAAAGAACCCCAAACTACCCTTTATCGAGTTTGATGAGTGTCTTATAATGGTGAATACAAGCGAAGAAGTGACTACCTGGCACTGAAAGATAAGCTTTCTGTAAATAAAAAAAAAAAAACAGTTTCTGTAGATATGGCATTTGACAATATAAAAGTCAAAAGATTTCATGTTTTATCTATCCTCATTGAACAATTTGGAACAATTAATCCTAAGTGCTTAAGTTTCAGACTAGCATTTTCTACGATGCTTTCTCAAATATAGTCCTGCAGTAATATTTGCTATTCTGACCAAAACATTCTTGAATAATATTTTGAGGCTGTCTTAACTTATATGAGTGTGAAATGAGACCAAAAATTGAATTTGGAAATAAAATATCTGTTGATTGATAAGGTGCCAACCAGTGACTCAAAAATCCTGACTAAGTATCTCTTCGTGTGTATGAAACTCTTACTTCTCTTTTATCTCATCATTCTAAGGTCATTCTCAGTTCTCATGTTTTGGTACTAAGATAGCAATGTTAAAAGTCACTTTTTCATTTTCTTCCATCTTTTGACTCCCGCAATTAGAACACAAATCAGATATTTTTCATGAAGCCTACGGATTGTCTATCTTAACAGTAGTACTATTTTTCACTAGGAAATATATAAAATATGCCATATGACCCAGCAATCATACTGCTGGGCATACACATTGAGAAAACCAGAATTGAAAGAGAAACGTGTACCCCAATGTTCATCGCAGCCCTGTTTACAATAGCCAGGACACGGAAGCAACCTAGATGTCCATTGGCAGACGAATGGATAAGAATGTTGTGGTACATATACACAATGGAATATTCAGTTCAGTTCAGTTCAGTCGCTCAGTCGTGTCCGACTCTCCGCGACCCCATGAATCACAGCACGCCAGGCCTCCCTGTCCATCACCAACTCCCGGAGTTCACTCAAACTCATGTCCATTGAGTTGGTGATGCCATCCCGCCATCTCATTCTCTGTCGTCCCTTTCTCCTCCCGCTCCCAACCTTTCCCAACATCAGAGTCTTAGTAATACATTTGAATCAGTTCTAATGAGGTGGATGAAACTGGAGCCTATTATACAAAGTGAACTAAGTCAGAAAGAAAAACACCAATACAGTATATGAATGCATATATATGGACTTTAGAAAGATGGTAACAATGACCCTATATGTGAGACAGCAAAAGAGACACAGATATAAAGAACACTTTTGGGCTCTGTGGGAGAAGGTGAGGGTGGGATGATTTGAGAGAATAGCATTGTAACATGTATATTACCATATGTGAAATAGATCACCAGTCCAGGTTCAATGCATGAGACATGGCACTCAGCGTCGGTGCACTGGGACAACCCTGAGGGATGGGATGGGAAGCTAAATGGGAGGGAGGTTCAGGATGGGGGACACATGTACACCCATGGCTGGTTCATGTGACCGTAGGGCAAAAACCACTACAATATTGTAAAGAACTAGCCTCCAATTAAAATAAATCAATATACAAAAAAAAAATGGATTAATTGAAACAGTAGAGGCTTAGTAGTTGGGCAAATAAGGGCTCAGATTTGCTATATGAACTATTAGGACTTTTTGTGTTTGTTTTTGTTGTTATTGTTTTTAACGAACAAGAGATTTATCCATTTCAAATATGTTTATCTAAAATAACAACAACAGTTTTACATTTCAGGATTATAATTAAGACTAGATGTATTGTGATATAAAAGAATATGGAGTAAAAGTGGAAAGGGGGTAAATATAAATAATTTTAAAATACAAGTAGAGGCTAAATGAGAGATATTTAAGAATTCATTATGAAAGCAGTTTAGAAGCATTCACTGTTTCAAGCGTGAGGGTGTTTTGATGAGATGTTTCAAAAATGTAAGAACAGTAACACTGTGGATTTGAATTGATATGAGGAAGAAATTAGTTACAGAGAGAACAATGAGAAGGCTATTGATATGGTTTATCAGTATCTCAAACTGAACATGTGGATTGGGCCACTGGGCATGATAAACTCTCTACCTTGGGTCAGAAAGGCAAGGTTGTCTTGCCATCATGTTTCATAGTCAAACTTACAAGATTCTAGAAAAGGGAGTAAAACTAGAATATGAATTAAGGAGCCTAATGAAGATGAGGGAGAGGTTAGACCATTATGGAAATATAGTACTTGGCTCCTATTTTGAACAGACTAACTGACTTTGGGACATCAAGATTAATTGTAAATTATTCCCGCCAGTGTAGAAGAGGTTTCTGATACTTAAAGAATAACCATATACATATAGTAAACAAAACTTAGAGTGAAATATATTGCTTTGGGGCTGTAAACTCTGGTTCAAGCCCCAGGTTAATGTGCATGATCCCAGAAAAATCAGATCAGGTAATACTTATTATCAAGTGTCTAAAGCCTTCTTACATCACATATAAGAGTAGAGATAATGTAGCCTTCTTACCTTTATATAACTATTTCATGGATTAAATAATATATTCAAAGAAAGCTGTGAGACTGTGGAAGTAACATCAGCATCATGGTAGCATAAGATGTTCCTCTTTTCTGTGTGTCCTTTTCAACACAGAATTAGACATTCATCCACTAACAAAGGCCCCTTTTTGGGATCTATGGGATCCCAGACATTATGCCCCAAGGTAACCAGGAGTAGTCTCATCTCTCTGTGAATCCAGTAATAACCAAGCAGACATTGTTATGGGCTGTGGTACTAGCCTGGCTGTGAACCTACTTCAACTCCTCTTGCTCAGGCAGGGAAAAACAAAACAGAACAAAAACCTGGAGAATATTGACCTGAGAAGATATCAAAGAAATGGTAAGCAAAAATGAAGTCTTTCTGTGGGGAGATTTACAAGTTTGGCTGCAGCAGAGTTCACTATAAACAGAACATTATCAGTACAAGGCAAAATTACATGAACTATCATTTGGCATCTCTCTTTCATGCTGAGGAAAAGGAGAAAGAAGTGTGAGACTCTGGCTACTTTAGTGAGGTGGGACTCAGCAGAAAGAAACCCATTCCTTTCTAGCACTATCCAGGAAACTGAGATGGGACCTCCATGACTAGGCAGTGGTAGGGAATGAGGAAAGAGACAAATAAAAATAGCAAAGGACATTGAAGGGACACAGTTCCTGATAATTGCTGAGCAGGAAGTCTAATCATGAGCATCTGATAATACTACACCTAGAGATTTCCTTCCTGGGTCCCTGGGCACCCACAGAGTCCCAAATGCTAAATCCATTTGCATGTATGCCAAGTCGATTCAGTCATTTCCGACTCTTTGCAACCCTATGGACTGTAACCCACCAGGCTTCTCTGTCTACGGGATTCTCTATGCAAAAATACTGGAGGGGATTGCCATGCTCTCCTCCACGGGATATTCCCGACCCAGGGATTGAACCTGAGTCTCTTATATCTCCTGCATTGGTAGGCTGATTCTTTACCACTAATGCCACCCGGGAAGACCACACCTCTTCCCAATCTTCAGCTGGCAACTTGTGCACACTCCCAATTGTGGCACCAAGAGAGAGAACCAGCAGATAGGAAGTACAGTCAGAAAACAGGCCATGGTGTGTGGACAAGTGGGAAACCACAAACTTGACTTATAGAGCCATCTCTGGGAAACAAAAGAGAGGTTTCCAGTAGCCACGATGGTGAGTTGTAAGAACCAGTTCAGTTCAGTCACTCAGTCACATCCAACTCTTTGTTACCACATGGACTGCAGCATGCCAGGCTTCCCTGTCCATCACCAACTCTCGGAGGTTGCTCAAACTCATGTCCATCAAGTTGGTGATGTCATCCAACCATCTAGCTTAAGAATCCTGCCACTGGCATGGGATCCTGTCCACCCAACTGCTGAAGTGCCCACAACTCTGGCCTACTGTCCCTTCATTCACAGAGGTGGAGTCCACAAACCTTAAAACTTTGGACATGGCAGAGGCAACTGAGTAACCCCTTCTTCCCTTGCAGGAGTAAAGCCTGTAACAGGGATCTCAGATGCTGAAGAGGAGTCCACCACACCCATGTACCAGGTAGCAGTGCCAAAGAAGCTGGCAGAAGTAAGGCACTACTGATCCCTGAGATGCAAAAAGCTATACAAAGGACATAGGGTCACACTTTTGACAGAGGAAACAGAAGACTGGAAGTTCAAATTCTCACATATAACTAGCGACAGTGCAAGTAAAAAGCAACCAAGAACTTGTGCTCTAGCACTACCTACTGAAAACAAAAGCCCATAATTTATAGTCTGTTAAATCAGGAGAATCAATCAAATAGGTGTTTGATGCTCATGAATCACCAGCAGAGGAACAAATCATGAAGAACCACGAAGAACCACAAAGAACAACAGTAACACTATATACCACACACACACACACAAAATGATAATTCAACAGAAACCAAACTTAAAGTTACATAATATTCCTATTTAATTGAAGAGAATTCAAAATATCTATCAATAACAGACAGGTTCAAAATTGGGAAAGGAGTATTTCAAGGCTGTATATTGTCACCCTACTTATTTAACTGATATGCATAGTACAATACATGAAATGTGAGACTAGATGAAGAACAAGATCTAGAATCAAGATTGCCATGAGAAATATCAACAACCTCAAATATGCAGATGATACCATTCTAAAAGCAGAAAGTGAAGAGCCTTTTTTTTTTTTTTAATAAATGTATTATTTTTTAATTGAAGGATAATTGCTTTACAGAATTTTGTTGTTTTCTGTCAAACCTCAACATGAATCAACCATTAATATACATATGTCTCCTCATTCTTGAACCTCCTTCTCATCTGCCTTCCCATCCCACCCATCTAGGTCGATAGAGAGCCCCTGTTTGAGTTCCCTGAGACATACAACAAATTCCCATTGGCTATCTATTTTACATATGGTAATATAAGTTTCCACGTTACTTTCTACATACATCTCACCCTCTCCTCCCCTCTCCCCATGACTATAAGTCTGTTCTCTATGTTTGTTTCTCGATTGCTGCCCTGAAAATAAGTTCCTCGGTACTATCTTTCTAGATTCTGTATATATGAGTTAGTACATGATATTTATCTCTCTGTTTCTGACTTTCTTCACTCTGTAGAATAGGCTCTAATTTCATACACATGATTAGAATTGACTAAAATGTGTTCCTTTTTATGGCTGAGTAATATTCCATTGTATATATGTACCACAACTTCTTTATCTACTCATCTGTCGATGGACATCTAGGTTGCTTCCATGTCCTAGTTATTGTACATAGTGCTTCAGTGAACTTTGGGGTACATGTGCCTTTTTCAGTTTTGGTTTCCTCAGGGTATATGCTCAGAAGTGAGACTATTGGCTCACATGGTGGTTTTTTTCTAGTTTTTTAAGGAAACTCCATACTGTCTTCCATAGTGGCTGTATCAATTTATATTACCACCAACAGTGCAAGAGGGTTCCTCTTTACCACACCCTCTCCAGCATTTATTGTTTGTAGACTTTGATGATGGAGATTCTGATCCGTGTGAGGTGATATCTCATTGTAGTTTTGATTTCCATTTATCTAATAATGAGCAATGTTGAGTGTCTTTTCATGTTTGCTAGCCATCTGTATGTCTTCTTTAGAGAAATGTATGTTTAGGTCTTTTTCCCACCTTTTGATTGAGTTGTTTGGTTTTCTGGCATTGAGTTGTATGAGGTGCTTGTATATGTTGTATGCTTCCTATCTTGATCTATTTGGAAGTTAATTCTTTGTCAGTTGTTTCATTTGCTATTATTTTCTCCCATTCTGAGGGCTGTCTTTTCACCTTTCTTATAGTTTCCTTTGCTGTGAGAAAGCTTTTAAGTTTCACTGGGTTTAATTTGTTTACTTTTTTTCCCCCATTACTCTAGGAAGTGGGACATAGAGGATCTTGCTTTGGTTTATGTTATCGAGGGTTCTGGTGATGTTTTGTTCTAAGAGTTGTATAGTTTCTGGTCTTACCTTTAGGTCTTTAATCCATTTTGGGTTTATCTTTGTGTATGGTGTTAGGAAGTTTTCAAATTTCATTATTATACATGTAGGTGTCCAATTTTCCCAGAACCACTTATTGAAGAGGCTGTCTTTTCCCCATTGTATATTCTTGCCTCTTTTGTCAAAAATAAAGTTCCCATAGGTTCATGGGTTTATTCTGGACTTCATTGGCTTATATTTCTGTTTTTGTGCCAGTACCATACTGTCTTGATGACTGTAGTTTTGTACCATAAACTGAAAGCAGGAAGGTTGATTCCTCCAGCTCCATTCTTCTTTCTCAAGACTGCATTGGCTATTTGTGGTATTTAGTGCTTCTATATGAATTGTGAAATTTTTGTTCTAGTTCTGTGAAAAAATACCATTGGTAATTTTATAGGGATCATATTGAATGCATAGATTGCATTTTGTGGTATAGTAATTTTCACAATATTGATTCTTCCTACCCAGGAACATGGAATATCTCTCCATCTGTTTATGTCGTCTTTTATTTCTTTCATTAGTGTCTTATAATTTTCTGTGTAAAGTTCATTTTTCTCCTTAGGGAAGTTTATTCCTAGATATTTTATTCTTTTTGTTGCAAAGATAAATGAGATTGATTTCTTAATTTCTCTTTCTGATTTTTCATTGTTAGTATATACAAATGCAAGTGATTTGTGTGTATTAATTTTGCATTCTGTGACTTTGCTAAATTCTCTGACTAGCTCTAATAATTTTCTGATAGCACCTTTAAGGTTTTCTATATCAGGTCATCTTCAAGCAGTGAGAACTTTACTTCTTTTCTGATCTGGATTCCTTTAATTTCTTTTTATTCTCTGATTGCTATAGCCAGGACTTCCAAAACTATATTGAATAATAGTGGTGAAAGTGGACACCTATGTCTTGTTTCTGATCTTAGGGGGAATACTTGCATTTTTTCACCATTGAGAAAAATGTTTGCTGTAGGCTTATCATATATGGCCTATAATATGTTGAGGTAGGTTCCTTCTAAGGCCCTTTTTGAAGAGTTTTAATAATAAATGGGTGCTGAAATTTTTCAAAGGCTTTTTCTGCATCTATAGAGGTTATCATATGGTTTTTATCTTTCAATATTTTAGTATGGTTTATCACATTGTTTGATATGCATATATTGAAGAATACTTGCATCCCTGGAATAAACCTAACTTGATCATGTTGTTTGAGCTTTTTAATCTGTGCTGAATTTTGTTTGCTAGAATTTTGTTGAGAATTTTTGCATCTATGTTCATCAGTGATATTGGCCTGTAGTTTTCTTTTTTAGTGTTGTATTTGTCTCGTTTTGGTATCAAGGTGATGGGGACCTCATAGAATAAGTTTGAAAGTGTTCTTTCCTCTGCAATTTTTTGAAAGAGTTTTAGAAGGATAGGCATTAGTTCTTTTCTAAATGTTTGATAGAATTCTCCTGTGAAGTAATTTGATCCTGGGTTTGTTTTTTTTTTTTTTTTGGGGGGGGGAGATATTTGATCACAGTTACGATTTCAGTGCTTGTTATTGGGTTGTTCATATTTATTCCTAGTTCAGTCTTGGAAGATTGAACTTTCTAAGAATCTGTCCATGTCTTCCAGGTTATCCATTTTATTGTAATATAGTTGTTCATAACAGTCTCTTATAATCCTTTATATTTCTGCATTGTTTGATGCAAACTCTCATTTTTCATTTATAATTTTGTTGATTTGATTTTTCTCTTTTTCCTTGATGAGTCTGGCTAATGTTTTTGTCAATTTTGTTTATCTTCTTACAAAAAAAGCTTTTAGTTTTATTATTCTTTACTATTGTTTCTTTCATTTCTTTTTTCATTTATTTCTGCTCTCATCTTTATGATTTCTTTCCTTCTGCTAATTTTAGGAATTTTTTGTTCTTCTTTGTCCAGTTGTTTTAGGTGTAAAGGAAGGTTGCTTACTCGATGTTTTTCTTGTTTCTTGAGGTTGGTTTGTATTGCTATAAACTGCACTCTTAGAACTACTTTTGCTGCATTCCATAGGCTTTGAGTTTTCATGTTTTCACTGTCATTTGTTTCTAGGATTTTTTAATTTCCCTTTTAATTTCTTCAATAATTTGTTCATTATTTAGAAATATATTGCTTAATCTCCAAGTGTTCGTGGTTGTTTTTACAGTTATTTATTTCTTGTAATAGATATCTAGTCTTATAGCATTGTGGTCAGAAAAGATGCTTATGTGATTTCAGTTTTCTTAAACTTACAGAGTTTTGATTTGTGCCCCAAGATGTGGTCAATCTTGGAGAACGTTCCATGCGCACTTGAGAAGAATGTATATTCTTCTGCATTTGGATGAAATGTCCTGAAGATATCAATGAGATTCATCTCATCTAATGTGTCATTTAAGACTTCTGTTTCCTTATGAATTTTCTATTTTGATGATGTTTCCATTGGTGTGAATAGGCTGCTAAAATTTTCTATTATTGTGTTACTGTCATTTTCGTCTGTTATGTCTGTTAGTGTTTGTCTTATGTATTGAGGTGATCCTATGTTGGATTCATAGATATTTACAATTGTTATGTCTTCCCCTTCGATTGATCCCTTGAATATTATGTAGTGTCCTTCCTTATCTCTTGTAATCTTCTTTATTTTAATTTTGTCTGATATAAAGATTGCTACAAACAAGGTCCGTCTAGTCAAGGCTATGGTTTTTTCCAGTGGTTATATATGGATGTGAGTTGGACTGTGAAGAAGGCTGATCGCTGAAGAATTGATGCTTTTGAACTGTGGTGCTGGAGAAGACTCTTGAGAGTCCCTTGGACTGCAAGGAGATCCAACCAGTCCATTCTAAAGGAGATCAATCCTGGGTGTTCACTGGAAGGACTGATGCTAAAGCTGAAACTCCAATACTCACTGGAAAAGACTCTGATGCTGGGAGGGATTGGGGGCAGGAGGAGAAGGGGACGACAGAGAATGACATGGCTGGATGACATCACCGACTCGATGGATGTGAGTTTGAGTGAACTCCGGGAGTTGGTGATGGACAGGGAGGCCTGGCGTGCTGTGATTCATGGGGTCACGAAGATTTGGACACGACTGAGCGACTGAACTGAACTGACTCCAGCTTTCTTTTGCTTTCCATTTGCATGGAATATATTCTTCTATCCTCTCATTTTCAGTCTGTATATTTCTTTAGGTCTGAAGTGGGTTTCTTGTAGACAGCATGTATATGGGTCTTGTTTTTGTATCCATTCAGCCAGTCTGTGCCTTTTCATTGGAGCATTTAATCCATTTACATTTAAATTTAAAGTAATTATTGATATATATGTTCTTATTGCCATTTTCATAATTGTTTTGGATTTGTTTTTGTAGACCTTTTGATTCTCTTGTGTTTCCTGACTAAATAAGTCCCTTTAATGTTTGTTGTAAAGCTGGTTTGGTGGTACAGATTTCTTTTAAGTTTTGCTATTCTGAATAGGTTTTGATTTCTCCATCAACTTAAAATTAGATCCTTGCAGGGTAGAGTAATCTTGGTTGTAGATATTTCCCTTTCAGTACGTTAAATATTACATGCCATTCCATTCTGGCCTGCAGAGCTTCTCCTGAGAGATTATCTGTTAAACATACGGGATTTTCCTTGTATATTACCTGGTGCTTTTCCCTTGATTCTTTTAATATTATTTATTTGTGTTTAATCTGTTAGTTTGATTAGTATGTGTCTTGGTGTGTTTCTCCTTGGGTTTATCCTGTATGGAACTCTTTGCATCTCTTGGACTTGACTGGCTATTTCCTTTTCCATTTTGGAAAAAAATTTAACCATAATCTCTTCAAAATTTTTCTCATACCTCTTCTTTTTCTCTGGGACCCCTGTAATTCAAATGTTGATGGGTTTAATATTTCCTCAGCGGTCTCTGATATCATCATCCATTCTTCTCATTATTTTTATTTTATTCTGTTCTTTAGCAGTTGTTTCCACCATTTTATCTTCCAGATCACTTTTCTATTCTTCTGCCTCAGATATTCTGCTCTTGATTCCTTCTAGAGTATTTTTAATTTCAGTAATTTTGTTGTTTGTATTTATTCTTTAGTTCCTCTAGGCCTTTTTTAATTGATTCTTGCATTTTCTTCATTCTATTTTCAAGGTTTTTGATTGTCTTTACTATCATTATTCTGAATTATTTTTCAGGTAATTGCCTATTTCCTCTTCATTTATTTGGATTTCTGTGTTCCTAATTTGTTCCTTCATTTGTGCAGTATTTATTTTTCTTCTTATTATTACTATTATTTTACTTATTGTGTTTGAAGTCTCCTTTTCCCAGGCTTTAAGGTTAAATTCTTTCTTCCTTTTGGTTTCTGCTCTCCTAAGGTTGATTCAGTAGTTTGTTTAGGCTTCCTATAGTGTGAGATTTGTGCTGAGTTATTTTGCTTTTGTTTTCCTCTAATGGGCAGGGCTGAGTGAGGTGGTAATACTGTCTGCTGATGATGGGTTTGTATTTTTATCTTGTTTGTTTTTTGGAGGAGGCATCCTGCATAGGGTGCTACTGGTAGTTGTGTGATGCTGGGTCTTGTATTCAAGTGGTCTCCTTCATGGTGGTTCTCACTATTTGATACTCCCTAGAGTTAGGAGTTCTTTGATAGTCTGGGTTCTTGGAGTCAGTGTTCCCACTCCAGATGCTCAGGGCTTGACCTCTGGCCAGGAACAGAGATTCCACAGGTTGTTTGTTATGGCATTAAATGAGATTAAACAAATAACCAAAAATAAGAAACCAAAAATGAACCCCAGGTAAGTGGCAGTTACAAAGTCAGGCAAATAATTAAAATAATGGAATATGCAACAATACATATACACCTATAAGCAAATCAAAACATTCCAAAAAATAAAGTACTATAGATTGACCTGGTGAACAAAGGAAACCAAAAATTATATCCACCAGTTAAGAACAAAACTAACTAAAGCACAGTATTGGAAATCAAAACTAAAGCAAGGTGGCAACTAGGGAAAAAAACAATGAAAACAAATCTAACAAATACAATGAGGAAAAAGAAACAAAATAAAGAATAGAAATGTAAAGTTAAATAGAGTTAGATAAAGAAGATTTGTATATATTAAAGATTAATTCCAAGGGGAAAAGAATAGTAGGTAAAGCAAACGAATATATGTAGAAAAAAATAATAGTTTAAAAATGAAAATTAAAAAAGAGAGAAGAAAGAAAAAAGAAGAAGAAAAATGAAAAGTCTACAAAACTGCAAAAGGTCAATGTAGAAGAAGAAGTTTATAACAGCAATAAAAAGTATGATTTAAAAAATCAATAGCTTAATTAGATTTCAAAGTGCTATTTAAATCCACAGCTACAACAGAGGGGGAAAAAAGAAAATAATTCCAAAAGAACCTACAAAAACAAGTCAAAATATAAGATTAATAAATGTTTTTTTTTTTTTTTTTTCTTGAGTCTCTGCTGTCAGCCTCCTTTACCTTGCTGGGAGTCACAGTCCACCTCACTTCCCTAGGGTGCTCTCCAACAGTGGCACTGATATCTGCTGTGGGGGCAGCTCAGATTCTAACCTGGTCCTACTCCTGTCTGTTCTTGCCTCCAATGTCCACAGCGATCAGAACTAGTGTGTATTCTTTTGTGGAAAATCTAAATGTCCTTTTATGTATTCCATAGACACAGAGTCTGCCTAGTTGATCATGTGGATCTAATTTGCAGCTTGTATAGCTAGTGGGAAGGTTTTGGTCTTCTTCCTTCACCACACTGCCCCTGGGTTTCAATTGTCATATTATTTCCATCTCTACATGTGGGTGGTCCACTGGGGTTTGCTCCTGAGGCTACCCTGGAAGACTCAGGTCTACCCCAGTGAGGGCCATGTTGGAGGTGTTGCAGATACTTGGGTCACAGTGCCTCTGGCAGCACAAGGTACTCAGGGGACTTGGTGGCTAGTGCAGCAAGAAACAGAGTTCTAGAAGGATATGGCAACAAGTATTGGCCAATACACTCCAGTATTTTTGCCTGGAAAACCCCCCTGACAGAGAAACCTGTCAGTCCACAGTCTACAGAGTCGCAAAGAGTCATATACGATGGAAATGACCCCACGTGCATAGATGTAAGACTTTTTTTTTTTGCCTGTGGCAGCTTTGCCCTAGTGAGGGTTGATCATGAAGGTCCCACAGCTGCTTGGGTCATAGGGACCCTGACAGCGCCAATTGTGCAGGGACATGGACTGCTGCAGCTTCAGGAGTTATGGCGCTATCAGAGTCTTTTTTCGAGCCTCTGGTAGATGGCGATCAGAAGGCATCTTTGTCTAAATTTTCGCCATAGCTTCAACCGTTCAAGTACATAGAGGTGCCCCTCTGGCTGGGGTCCTACTCTGTAGACTGGCATATCAGGTACTTAAAGGGGCACCCTGGCTGAGGTCCTACTCTGTTGTTCTGAGCATCAGGTACTGGATGGACCAGCTTCTCTATTATTCGGCTGCACATGCTGGCATGTACGGAGAGAGAGGCTGTGGTGATGGCGCCACCACCTATGCATGACTCAGCAGTATCGCCTTGCTTCCATGACTGCCTGACTTTCCTCCACAGGCATTTCACACCACAATCTCCTCCTTAATGTCCCTTCGGTCCAACTCTCTGAAATCAACAGCAGCCCTCGCCCTGGGATTACTACACCATCCATGCATCCCAGCTCCCAATCAGTGTGCCTTCTAGGGGACCTATGTTTCTGTCCAGGGTATGTATAGCTGTGGCAAGGACTGTGTGATTCTCATTCCATTGAGGCTGCCACAGATCAGCTGCTTCACTCTCATCCTTAAATTTTTATCCTCTAACCAAGACAATTGCCCTGATTTGGGGATTGGGCCCCTGCTTCAGTTCCCGAACCCACTGAGGGCAGATTCAGTCCTACTAACACTACTGTTTTTTCCCATAGTTCTTTTGTCCAACCGAGTTTTGCATGGTTCCATATATTCTTTTCAGCTTGAACTTCTGAAAGTTCATGGTTCACATATTGTTGAAGTCTGGTTTGGAGAATATTGAGCATGACTTTACTAGCGTGTGAGATGAGTGTAATTGTGCGGTAGTTTGAGCATTCTTTGGCATTGCCTTTCTTTGGGATTGGAATGAAGACTGACATTTTCCAGTCCTGTGGCCACTTCTGAGTTTTCCAAATTTGCTGGCATATTGACTGCAGCATTTTCAAAGCATCATCTTTCAGGATTTGAAATAGCTCAATTGGAATTCCATCACCTCCACTAGCTTTGTTCGTAGTGATGCTCTCTAAGGCTCACTTGACTTCACATTCCAAGATTTCTGGTTCCAGGTGAGTAATCACGCCATCGTGATTATCTTGGTCGTGAAGATCTTTTTTGTACAGTTCTTCTGTGTATTCTTCCCACCTCTTCTTAATATCTTCTGCTTCTGATAGGTCCATAACATTTCTGTCCTTTATCGAGCCCAGCTTTGCATGAAATGTTCCCTCTAATTTTCTTGAAAAGATCTCTTGTTTTTCCTATTCTGTTGTTTTCCTCTATTTCTTTGCATTGATCCCTGAGGAAGGCTTTCTTGTCTCTCCTAGCTATTGTTTGGAACTCTGAATTCAGATGCTTATATCTTTCCTCTTCTCCTTTGCTTTTCACTTCTCTTCTTTTCACAGCTATTTGTAAGGCCTCCTCAGACAGCCTTTATTTATTTATTTATTTATTTTTTGCATTTCTTTTCCATGGGGATGGTCTTGGTCCCTGTCCCCTGTACCATGTCATGAACCTCCATCCAGAGTTCATCAGGCACTCTATCTATCAGATCTAGTCCCTTAAATCTATTTCTTACTTCCACTGTATAATCATAAGGGATTTGATTTAGATCATATATGAATGCTCTAGTAGTTTTCCCTACTTTCTTCAATTTCAGTCTGAATTTGGCAATAAGGAGTTCATGATCTGAGCCACAGTCAGCTCCTGGTCTTGTTTTTGCTAACCGTATGCAGCACCTCCATCTTTGGCTGCAAAAAATATAATCAATCTGATTTCGGTGTTGACCATCTGGTGATGTCCATGTGTAGAGTCTTCTCTTGTGTTGTTGAAAGAGGGTGTTTGCTACGACCAGTGCGTTCTCTTGACAAAACTCTATTATCCTTTGCCCTGCTTCATTCCGTGCTCCAAGGCCAAATTTGCCTGTTACTCCAGGTGTTTCTTGACTTCCTACTTTTGCATTCCAGTCCCCTATAATGAAAAGGACATCTTTGCTGGGTGTTAGTTCTAAAAGGTCTTGTAGGTCTTCATAAAACCATTCAACTTCGGCTTCTTCAGCATTACTGGTTGGGGCATAGACTTGGATTATAATAATATTGAATGGTTTCCCTTGGAAAGGAATAGAAATCATTCTGTCATTTTTAAGATTGCATCCAAGTACTGCATTTTGGACTCTTTTGTTGACCACGATGGCTGCTCCATTTCTTCTAAGGGATTCCTGCCCACAATAGTAGATATAATGGTCATCTGAGTTAAATTCACCCATTCCAGTCCATTTTAGTTCACTGATTCCTAGAATGTCAACATTCACTCTTGTCATCTCCTGATTGACCATTTCCAATTTGCCTTGATTCATGGACCTAACATTCCAGGTTCCTATGCAATATTTCTCTTTACAGCATCGGACTTTGCTTCTATCACCAGTCACATCCACAACTGGGTATTTGTTTCGCTTTGGCTCTATCCCTTCATTCTTTCTGGAGTTATTTCTCCACTGATCTCCAGTAGCATACTGGGCACCTACAGACCTGGGGAATTCCTCATTCAGTATCCTATCATTTTGCCTTTTCATACTGTTCATGGGGTTCTCAAGGCATATACTGAAGTGGTTTGCCATTCCCTTCTCCAGTGGACCACATTCTGTTTTAGAAAAGGCAGAGGAACCAGAGATCAAATTGCCAACATCCGCTGGATCATGGAGAAAACAAGAGAGTTCCAGAAAAACATCCATTTCTTCTTCATTGACTATGCCAAAGCCTTTGACAGTGTGTATCACAATAAACTGTGGAACATTCTGAAAGAGATGGGAATACCAGACCACCTGACCTGCCTCTTGAGAAACCTGTATGCAGGTCAGGAACAACAGTTAGAACTGGACATGGAACAACAGACTGGTTCCAAATAGGAAAAGGAGTACGTCAAGGTTGTATATTGTCACCCTGCTTATTTAATTTATATGCAGAATACATCATGAGGAACGCTGGGCTGGAGGAAGCACAAGCTGGAATCAAGATTGCTGGGAGAAATATCAATAACCTCAGATATGAAGATGACACCACCCTTATGGCACAAAGTGAAGAGGAACTCAAAGGCCTCTTGATGAAAGTGAAAGAGGAGACTGAAACTTTGGCTTGAAGTTCAACATTCAGAAAACGAAGACCATGGTATCTGGTCCCATCACTTCATGGGAAATAGATGGGGAAACAGTAGAAACAATGTCAGACTTTATTTATTTGGTCTCCAAAATCACTGCAGATGCTGATTGCAGCCAGGAAATTAAAAGACGCTTACTCCTTGGAAGGAAAGTTATGACTAACCTAGATAGCATATTAAAAAGCAGAGACATTACTTTGCCAACCAAGTTCCGTCTAGTTCAGGCTATGGTTTTTCCAGTGGTCATGTATGGATGTGAGAGTTGGACTGTGAAAAAGCTGATCACCGAAGAATTGATGCTTTTGAACTGTGGTGTTGGAGAAGACTCTTGATAGTCCCTTGGACTGTAAGGAGATCCAACAAGTCCATTCTAAAGGAAATCAATCCTAGGTGTTCATTGGAAGGACTGATGCTAAAGCTGAAACTACAATACTTTGGCCACCTCATGCGACGAGTTGACTCACTGGAAAAGACTCTGATGCTGAGAGGGATTGGGGGTAAGAGCAGACGGGGGCGACACAGAATGAGATGGCTGGATGGCATCACCGTGAAGAAAAAGGATAATTTACCAAAGAGATCAAAACTCTAAATAAAATAGAATAGAAATTCTGAAGTATTGGACATCAAATCCACAACATAGAGGGGGGAAAGCAATGACGTCATTAATGGTGAAATCTGCTTTGGCTATTAAAAAATTTTTTTTTTTTTTTAACAATTAAAAGTCAAAATAGAGTAGCTATGGTTCAGACATTCTGGGAGATAACTATTTTCCAAATATCCTGAAAAATGATATTATGGGTGTGATTTCAGTTTAGACGCTGTGACCTAATGTAGAAGTTAATGCTCCTGTAATGCATTTTTGCTTCTGTACTTTGCTTGCTGCGTGTAAAACCAAAGTTACTCCATTTTAAGATAAGGTTGTTTTTAAGTAAAGATTCCTAAAATTGTTTTTGGGGAAAAAAAAAAAACTAAAATAAATAAATTAATTAATTAAAAATTAAAAAAAATAAAGCATATATTCATTACCTTAAAAAAAAGAAATGAGTAAAACTGAGTTTGCAAATGATATTCTATACATAGAAAATCTTAAAAACACCTTGAGAAAAATGTTAAAATTCATCAATGAATTCAATAAAGTTGCATGATACAAAATTAATATACAGAAATCTTTTTTTTCAATATAGTAAAAATGAACTATCAGAGAAATTAAGAAAATAATCTCACTTACAATTTTATAAAAAATAATAAAATACCTAGTTTTAAATTTTACCCAAGGAGGTAAAAACTTCTACTAAGAAAGCTGTAAGACACTGATGAAAGAAACTGAAGGTGACATAAACAAATAGAAAAATATACTCTGCTCAGAGATTGGAAAAGTGAATCTTGTTCAAAGTATTGTACTACCCAAAGAAATGTACAGATCCAGTGCAACTTCTACTAAAATACCACTTTTCAAAGACCTAGAACAAATATTTCTAAAATTTATATGGAAAAATAAAAGACCTTTTATATCCAAAAAGTCTTGAGAAAGAAGAACAAAACTAGAGCTATAATGCTCCAAATTTTCAAACTATATTTCAAAGCTACAATAATCAAAGCAATATGGTTTTGGCATTAAAATGGATATGTTGAGCAATGGATAGGCTAGAGAGCCTAGGAATGGACCTACACTTTTATGGTTGAATAACCTATGGTTTAGAATGCAAGAATATAGAATGGGGAAAAAACAGACTCTTCAACAAATAGTGTTGAAAAATCTGGACACTTCCATGTAAAAGAATCAAACTGGACTAATTTCTCACACCACGTATAAATACAAACAAGATTAAAAACTTAAATATAAGACTTGAAATCATTAAACTCTTAGAACATAGGCAGCACACTATTTAACATTGGCTTTAGCAATTGATTTTTTGAGTATGTCTGCTCAGGTGAGGGAAACAAAAGCAAAATAAACAAATGTCAATATATCAAAGTAAAAAGTTTTTGCACAGCAACGCAAACTATCAACAAAATGAAAGAGTCAGCTACTGAATTGGAGAAGATATTTGCAAACCATACATCTAATGAGGAGTTAATATTAAAAATATACAAAGATCTCATACAACTCAGTATCACAAGAGCAAACAACCCAATTAAAAATGGGCAGAGTACCTGAATAGATATCTTTCCAAAGAAGACATACAGATAGACAAGAGACCCGTGTAAAGATGTTCAGCAATCATATAGGAAATGCAAATCAAAACCACAATAAGCTATTACACCACACCTGTCAGAATGGCTATTATCAAAAGACAACAAGTAACAATTAAGGATGTAGATAAAAGTGAACCCTAGTTCACTGTTGGTAGGGATGTAAATTGGTAGAGTCACTAATGAAAACAGTATCGAAATTACTCAGAAAATTCAAACTATAGCTACCATTGTTGTTTTTGTTATTGTTTAGATGCTAAATCATGTCTGACTCTTTTGTGACCCTATGAACTAACTGTAGCCCACAAGGCTCCTCTGTCCATGGGATTACTAAGGCAAAAATGCTGCAGTGGGTTGGCATTTCCTTCTCCAGGGGATCTTCCCAACCCAGGAATCGAACCCACATCTCCTGCTCTGATAGGTGGATTCTTTACCACTGAACCATCAAGGGAGCCCATAGCTGCCATAAAGTGTAGTGAAGTCGCTTAGTCGTGTCCGACTCTTTGAGACCCCATGGACTGTAGCCCACAAGGTTCCTCTGTTCATGGGATTTTCCAGGCAAGAGTACTGGAGTGGGTTGCCATTTCCTTCTCCGTAGGATCTTCCTGAACCAGGGATCGAATCTGTGTCTCCTGCATTGTAGGCAGACGCTTTACCATCTGAGCCACTAAGGACGCCTAAGTCCCAGGTTATAAAGAAGTGTCAAATAAAATATTAATTGCAAACATGACCTGCCCCCTGGAAAAACACATTCTTCCCCTTTCTGTTCGGTGGATGCCTCTGATATTAGATTACACCTATTCCTGAACATGTTTAGTCTTGGTAAAGGAAGGAAACCATAAGAGGTTACATGCCAGAACAAAGTAAAAACTTGCACTTTTACTCTAGCTTTGGTTGAGATCATTAAACAACAGTAAACAACACTCAGTTTCTAATGTAAACCACCATACTAGCCAACACTAAGCATGATGTGATCCTCACAAGAAACTTTCTTCAATAAAACATGCATGTAAGTCAGATACATTCTCATATACAAATCACATTTTTTTAAAGTTTCTGTTTGAGCTTACTATTCACCACAGTATACATCCTGAAAAGACCTCCTAGCAACAAAACAAAAAAGTGCATTCCTATCTTGTATGTATAGGCTTAAATATCAGGAAACAACTGGAATGAAAATTGAACTTATATTAATATAGTCTAAGTCAATCAATTGTAAACGTTAACATATTGTTATTCTATTTTATTTTGAGGTACAGATTCAGAATGTACATTTCACAAACAATTAATTAATTTCCTTGCTATAATAAAAAGTGGCAAGACAAGAGTACAAAGATGCCATCCTAAGTGTCCCATTTATTTTCCACAACAAAAAGTCCTGTCATATAACCCAGTTGGAGAAGGCAATGGCAAGCCACTGCAGTACTCTTGCCTAGAAAATCCCATGGATGGAGGAGCCTGGTAGGCTGTAGTCCATGGGGTCACTATGAGTCGGACAAGACTGAGCGACTTCACTTTCACTTTTCACTTTCCCACATTGGAGAAGGAAATGGCAACCCACTCCAGTGTTCTTGCCTGGAGAATCCCAGGGACAGGGAAGCCTGGTGGGCTGCCGTCTATGGGGTCACACAGAGTTGGACACGACTGAAGTGACTTAGCAGCAGCAGCATATAACCCAGTAATTCTTTCTGTTACAATATACATATTTTTTTTTCAGTCATATCATTAAAGTTATTACTGTTTTATCTATTTTTTTTTCCATGGTTTTATTTTTGTTAACTCTATTACCATTTTTTATTTTATTCCATTATTTCATATCATAAATTGCAATTAGCATTAATAACAGAAATATAGCAACAGAAAACATTCTTTGTAGGAGCCACTCAAATTGTTTATTAAGATATGAAGTTTTTAAACATTTTTTGAAAGTTCATCTCTATACAAAGTAGTGTATAATAGTTGTTTGGTAAAGGTTGAAAATTGAACTGATAAATGATGAGAAATGATTGATGAAAAATTCAATAAACACTATATGATCCAGTAATTCTATTTATGGGTATTTTTCCAAAGAAAATGAAAATACTAATTCAAAAAAAAATATGCACTCCTATGTTCGCAGCACTATTTACAATAGCTAAAATGTGGAAGTGTCCTAAGTGTCCATCAATATATAAAAATAAAATATATAGGATAATATATAATAGAATATTATATATATATATATATATGATAGAATATTACTTAGCCATAAAAAAGAATGAAATATTGTCATTTGTGACAACACAGATGGACTTAAAAAGTATTAGGGCTACCCTGGTGGCTCAGCCAGAAAAGAATCCATTTGCAATCAGATTGCAGGTTCAGTCCCTGGATCGGGAAGATCTCTTGAGAAAAGAATGGCTACCCACATCAATATTCTTGCCTGGAGAATTCCAAGGACAGGGGAGTTTGGTAGACTACAGTCAATGGGGTTGCAAAGAGTTAAACACTACTGAGAAATTAAGCAGACACAGAGGTGTTATGCTAAGTGAAATAAGTCAGACAACGACAAATATGATATAATTTCACTTACATATGGAATCTAGAAAATAAGACAAAGGAACAAATGTAACCAAAAGGACTCATAGAAAACAGATTGTTACCATAGCAGAGACCTGTTGTGGAATGAGTGAAAAAGGTAAGAAATATTAAAAAGCACAAACTTCCAGTTACAAAATAAATGAGTCCAGGGGATGAAATGTACAGCATGGGGATACTGTCAATTATATTGTAATATATTTGCATGGTGAAAGATGGTAACTAGTCATAGTACGGTGATCAGTTTGTAATCTATAGAAATATCAAATCAGTAAGGTATACATTTAGAACTAATGTAGACATACGGGTCAGTTATACATCAACAGAAAAAAAATATGTAGACATTGGAAGGAAATGCATCAAAATGCTAATGATGATTATCTCTGAGGGTTCAAATTATAGGTAATTTTTAATTTCCACTTTAGACTTTTATGTATTTTGAGTTTTCTCCAGTGAACATGAATTTTAAAGTTAGAAAGAAAACAATAAA
Source organism: Moschus berezovskii (assembly GCF_049115385.1). NCBI lineage: Eukaryota > Metazoa > Chordata > Mammalia > Artiodactyla > Moschidae > Moschus > Moschus berezovskii. The sequence goes on along the minus strand of NC_142488.1, from coordinate 82,464,248 downwards.
TGCCATTTAAAAAGAAAGAAATGGATTTTGGGGGCGAGAGAAGCCCGGCTCCCGGCGGCGCAGACGTGAGAGACGCCCGGCTCCCGGCGGCGCAGACGCGAGAGACGCCCGGCTCCCGGCGCAACCGACCACGTGCAGAATCGTGGCTGAGAGGAGCTTCCCCACGCCCAGAGTTAGGGCGGTGGCCGAGAGGAGCTGTACCACGTCCAGGAGGCGGTGGCTGCTTGGGCACCGGAGGGCTGGGAGGAGCTGATCCACATTCAAAGCAGGAGGGGCGGCCTTGAGGAGATACCCCTCGTCCAAGGTAAGCTGCAGCGGCTGCGACTTGCTGGAGCAGCTGGGAAGAGATACTCCACGACCAAGTGGAATATAAGAATCCAGTGTTCTGGGGAGGAAGGAACAAGACGGCGAGACCACTTTCTTCCCCACAAATTCATCAGAAGAACATTTGAACGTGGAGTAAAGTCCACAAAACAACTTCTGAATACTGGCAGAGGACATCAGGCTCCCAGAAAAGTAGCCCATTGTCTTCTAAAGGAAAGAGAAGAAATCCAGCTCCACCCACCAGAACACTGACACATGCTTCCCTAACCAGGGAACCCGGACAAGTCACCTGTCCAACCCCACACACAGCGAAGAAACTACATAATAAAGAGAACTCCACAAACTGCAAGAAAAGGGAAAGGACACCCCAAGCAAAGCAATATAAGCAAGATGAAGAGGCAGAGAAATACCCAGCAAGTAAAGGAACAAGATAATTGCCCACCAACACAAACAAAAGAAGAAGATATAGGGAATCTACCTGATAAAGAATTTCGAATTTTGATGGTGAAAATGATTCAAAATCTTGAAAGTAAAATGGAGTTACAGATAAATAACCTGGAGAAAAGGATTGAGAAGATGGAAGAAAGGTTTCAGAAGGACTTAGAGGAAATAAAAAAGAGTCAATATACAATGAATAATGCAATAGATGAGATCAGAAACACTCTGGAGGGAACAAACAGTAGAATAACAGAGGCAGAAGACAGGATAAGCGAACTAGAAGATAGAATTGTAGAAATAAATGAAACAGAGAGGAAAAAAGAAAAACGAATTAAAAGAAATGAGGACAATATTAGAGACCTCTGGGACAATGTTAAATGCTCCAACATTCGAATCATAGGAGTCCCAGAAGAAGAAGACAAAAAGAAAGACCATGAGAGAATACTTGAGGAGATAATAGTTGAAAACTTCCCTAAAATAGGGAAAGAAATAATCACCCAAGTCCAAGAAATCCAGAGAGTCCCCAACAGGATAAACCCAAGGCGAAATACTCCAAGACACATATTAATCAAATTAACAAAGATCAAACACAAAGAACAAATATTAAAAGCAGCAAGGGAAAAGCAGCAAATAACACTCAAGGGGATTCCCATAAGGATAACAGCTGATCTTTCAACAGAGACTCTTCAGGCCAGAAGGGAGTGGCAAGATATACTTAAAGTGATGAAAGAAAATAACCTACAGCCCAGATTACTATACCCAGGAAGGATCTCATTCAAATATGAAGGAGAAATCAAAAGCTTTACAGACAAGCAAAAGCTGAGGTAATTCAGCATCACCAAACCAGCTCTCCAACAAATGCTAAAGGATCTTCTATAGACAGGAATCACAGAAAGAGTGTATAAACTTGAACCCAAAGCAATAAAGAAAATGGCTACGGGATCGTACTTTTCAATAATTACCTTAAATGTAAATGGGTTGAATGCCCCAACCAAAAGACAAAGGCTGGCTGAATGGATACAAAAACAAAACCCCCATATATGTTGTTTACAAGAGACCCACCTCAAAATGAGGGACGCATACAGACTGAAAGTGAAAGGCTGGAAAAAGATAGTCCATGCAAATAGAGACCAAAAGAAAGCAGGAGTAGCAATACTCATATCAGATAAAATAGACTTTAAAACAAAGGCTGTGAAACGAGACAAAGAAGGAAACTACATAATGATCAAAGGATCAATCCAAGAAGAAGATATAACAATTATAAACATTTATGCACCTAACATAGGAGCACCGCAATATGTAAGACAATTATTAACAAGTATGAAATGGGAAATTAACAATAACACAATAATAGTGGGAGATTTTAACACCTCACTTACATCTATGGATAGATCAACTAAACAGAAAATTAACAAGGAAACACAATCTTTAAATGATATAATAGAAGAGTTAGACCTAATAGATATCTATAGGACATTTCATCCCAAAACAATGAATTTCACCTTTTTCTCAAGCGCACACGGAACCTTTTCCAGGATAGATCACATCCTGGGCCATAAATCTTGCCTTGGTAAATTCAAAAAAATTGAAATCATTCCAAGCATCTTTTCTGACCACAATGCAGTAAGATTAGATCTCAATTACAGGAGAATAACTGTTAAAAGTGCCAACATATGGAGACTGAACAACACGCTGCTGAATAATGAACTAATCATAGAAGAAATCAAAAGAGACATCAAAATATGCATAGAAATGAATGAAAATGAAAACACAACAACCCAAAACCTCTGGGACACTGTAAAAGCAGTGCTAAGGGGGAAGTTCATAACAATACAGGCATACCTCAAGAAACAAGAAAAAAGTCAACTAAATAACCTAACTCTACATCTAAAGCAACTAGAAAAGGAAGAAATGAAGAACCCCAGGGTCAGTAGAAGGAAAGAAATCATAAAAATTAGGGCAGAGATAAATGCAAAAGAAACAAAAGAGACCATAGCAAAAATCAACAAAGCCAAAAGCTGGTTCTTTGAGAAGGTGAATAAAATTGACAAACCACTAGCCAGACTCATCAAGAAACAAAGGGAGAAGAACCAAATCAATAAAATTAGAAATGAAAATGGAGAGATCACAACTGACAACACAGAAATACAAAGGATTATTAGAGAATACTATCAGCAATTATATGGCAATAAAATGAATAACCTGGAAGAAATGGACAAATTCCTAGAAAAGTACAACTTTCCAAAACTGAACCAGGAAGAAATAGAAAATCTGAACAAACCCATCACAAGCATGGAAATTGAAACTGTAATCAAAAATCTCCCAGCAAACAAAAGCCCAGGTCCAGACGGCTTCACAGCTGAATTCTACCAAAAATTTAGAGAAGAGCTAACACCTATTCTACTCAAACTCTTCCAGAAAATAGCTGAGGAAGGGAAACTTCCAAACTCATTCTATGAGGCCACCATCACCCTAATCCCAAAACCTGGTAAAGACCCCACAAAAAAAGAAAACTATAGGCCAATATCACTGATGAACATAGATGCAAAAATCCTTAACAAAATTCTAGCAATCAGAATCCAACAACACATTAAGAAGATCATACATCATGACCAAGTGGGCTTTATCCCAGGAATGCAAGGATTCTTCAATATACGCAAATCAATCAACGTAATACACCACATTAACAAACTGAAAAATAAAAATCATATGATTATCTCAATAGATGCAGAGAAAGCCTTCGACAAAATTCAACATCCATTTTTGATAAAAACTCTCCAGAAAGTGGGAATTGAAGGGACATACCTCAACATAATAAAAACTATATATGACAAACCCACAGCAAACATTATCCTCAATGGTGAAAAACTGAAAGCATTTCCCCTAAAGTCAGGAACAAGACAAGGGTGCCCACTCTCACCACTACTATTCAACATAGTTCTGGAAGTTTTGGCCACAGCAATCAGAGCAGAAAAAGACATAAAAGGAATACAAATTGGAAAAGAAGAAGTAAAGCTTTCACTGTTTGCTGATGACATGATCCTCTACACAGAAAACCCTAAAGACTCTACCAGAAAACTACTAGAGCTAATCAATGATTACAGCAAAGTTGCAGGATATAAAATCAACACACAGAAATCCCTTGCATTCCTATACACTAATAATGAGAAAATAGAAAGAGAAATTAAGGAAACTATTCCATTCACTGTTGCAATGAAAACAATTAAATACTTAGGAATATATCTACCTAAGGAAACAAAAGACTTGTACATAGAAAACTATAAAACACTAGTGAAAGTAATCAAAGAGGACATGAATAGATGGAGAAATACACCGTGTTCGTGGATTGGAAGAATAAATATTGTAAAAATGAGTATACTACCCAAAGTAATTTATACATTCAATGCAATCCCTATCAAGCTACCAACAATATTTTTCACAGAACTAGAACAAATAATCTCACAATTTGTATGGAAATACAAAAAACCTCGAATAGCCAAAGCAATCTTGAGGAAGAAGAATGGAACTGGGGGAATTAACCTGCCGGACTTCAGGCTCTATTACAAAGCCACAGTCATCAAGACAGTATGGTACTGGCATAAAGACAGAAATATAGATCAATGGAACAAAATAGAAAGCCCAGAGATAAACCCACGCTCCTATGGACACCTTATCTTCGACAAAGGAGGCAAGAATATAAAATGGAGAAAAGACAGTCTCTTTAACAAGTGGTGCTGGGAAAACTGGTCAGCCACTTGTAAAAGAATGAAACTAGAACACTTCCTAACACCATACACCAAACTCAAAATGGATTAAAGATCTAAATGTAAGACCAGAAACTATAAAACTCCTAGAGGAGAACGTAGGCAAAACACTCTCCGACATAAATCACAGCAGGATCCTCCAAGACCCACCTCCCAGAATATTGGAAATAAAAGCAAAAATAAACAAATGGGACCTAATTAAAATCAAAAGCTTCTGCACAGCAAAGGAAACTCTAAGCAAGGTGAGAAGACAACCTTCAGAATGGGAGACAATAATAGCAAATGAAGCAACTGATAAAGGGTTAATCTCCAAATTATACAAGCAGCTCCTGCAGCTTAATTCCAGAAAACTAAGTGACCCAATCAAAAAATGGGCCAAAGAACTAAACAGACATTTCTCCAAAGAAGACATAAAGATGGCTAATAAACACATGAAAAAATGCTCAACATCCCTCATCATCAGAGAAATGCAAATCAAAACCACAATGAGATACCATTTCACACCAGTCAGAATGGCTGCTATCCAAAAGTCTACATGCAATAAGTGCTGGAGAGGGTGTGGAGAGAAGGGAACCCTCTTACACTGTTGGTGGGAATGCAAACTAGTGCAGCCACTATGGAGAACAGTGTGGAGATTCCTCAGAAAACTGGAAATAGAAATGCCATATGATCCAGCGATCGCACTCCTGGGCATACACACCGAGGAAACCAGAATTGAAAGAGACACATGTACTCCAATGTTCATTGCAGCACTGTTTATAATAGCCAGGACATGGAAGCAACCTAGATGTCCATCTGCAGATGAATGGATAAGAAAGCTTTGGTACATATACACAATGGAGTATTTCTCAGCCATCAAAAAGAATGCATTTGAATCAGTTTTAATGAGGTGGATGAAATTGGAGCCAATTATACAGAGTGAAGTAAGCCAGAAAGAAGAACATCAATACCGTATATTAATGCATATATATGGAATTTAGAAAAATGGTAACCTAAACCCTGTATAAGAGACTGCAAAAGAGACATAGGCATTTAGAACAGTCTTTAGGACTCTGTGGGAGAGGGTGAAGGTGGAATGATTGGAGAGAATGGAATTGTAGCATGTATATTATCATAAGTGACCAGTCCAGGTTCGACGCATAAATTTTCCTCTGTTCATTTCTTTGCATTTGTGCTTTTTTAATAAAATTCTTTTTTAGAAATAAAAAAAAATAAAAAATAAATAAATAAATAAAAAGAAAGAAATGCATTAAAGGAAACACAAAAAATTGGGGAAAAAAACCCATGTTCATTGATCTGAAAAATGATTATTATTAAAATGTCCATTCTGCACCAAGCCATCTATAAATTCTACATAACTGCTGTCAAAATGTCTTTTTCCCCCTACAGAAATAAAAAAGCAATCCTAAAATTTGTATAACAAAGGACTCCAAACAGCCAAGGCAATCATGAGTAGGAGAACAAAGCTGGAGGCATCTCATTTCCTGATTTCAAACTTTATTACAAAGCTCTAGTAATTAAAATGAATTACACTGGCATAAAATTATACACATAGACTAATGGGACAGAACAGAGTCCACAAATCAATCCCTGCTTTTATGGTCAGCTAAGACAAGGGTATCAATAACATTTAGCTGGGTTTGGCGAGTCTTTTCAACAAGTGTTGGGGAAACTGCATAATTAAATGCAGAAAAATGAAATTGGACTCATCTCTTAAACCATTCACAAAAGTTAACTCAAAATGAATTAAAGCCTTAAACATAAGACCTGATTATTTAAAACTGACAGAAGAAAATGCAAGAAAGAAGATCAGGACATTGGTATTGGCAATGATATTTTTAGATATGACACCAAGAGCACAAGAAACAAAAGTAAAGATTAACAATTATGACTACACCAAGCTAAAAAAGCTTCTTCACAGTAAAGAAAATAAATAAATAAAATAAAAATACAAAGGCAATCTGTGAACTAGGAGAAAATATTTACAACCAAAATATTAGATAAGGGATATATTATATCCAAAGAATTTATGCAAATTAATAACAACAACAACAACAAAAACCATGTTAAAATGAGAAGATAAACTAAATAGACATTTTCCCAAAGATATCCAAATGGGCAATGGGTACATAAAAAGGTACTCAGCATCAGTAATAATTGGAAATTCATATCAGAACCAAATGAAATATCATCTCACACATGTTAGAAGGGCTATTGTCAAGAAGGCAAGAGATTAACAGTGTCAGCAAGGATGTTGAGAAAAGGAAACCCTTGTTCACTTTCGGTGGGAATGCAAATTTATTCAGACATTGTGGAAAATAACTTGGAGGCTTCTCAAAAAATTAAAAATTGAACTACCATATGTAGTCCAGCAATTCTCTCAGTGTATGTATATACAAAGGAAAACATATGCACTCCTATGTTTATTGCAGAATTTTTAAGTATAGCCAAGAAACAGAGGCAACCTAAGTATCTGTAAATGGATGAATAGATAAGGAAGATTTTATAATTTCCTCCACTCACATAGGGGAGTATTATTCAATTATAAGAAAAAAAGGAAATTCTATCATGTGCGATGAGTTGACTCACTGGAAAAGACTCTGATGCTGGGAAGGATTGGGGGCGGGAGGAGAAGGGGACGACAGAGAATGAGATGGCTGGATGGCATCACTGACTCTATGGACATGAGGTTGAGTGAACTCTGGGAGTTGGTGATGGACAGGGAGGCCTGGCGTGCTGTGATTCATGGGGTCGCAAAGAGTCGGACACGACTGGGCAACTGAACTGAACTGAACTGATCATGTGTGACCACATATATAAACCTTGACAGAGTGTATTATTTAAGTCAGACAGATGGTATCACTTATACATGGAAATAAAAAAGCTGAATTCAAAAAAACAGAGTGCAGAATTATGGCTGTCATGGGCTGGCAGTAGGACAGTTGAGGAGATGTTGTTTAAGGATACAAACTTACAACCCATAGATAAATAATTCCTGAAAATCTTATGCACACCATCATGATTACAGACAAAAATGTTGTATATAAACTTCCAGTTGCTAGAATACTTTTAGATCTTAATGGCTTCTACCACAAAAAGTAAATAATATGTATGTGACAATATAGAACTGCTACTAACAACACTATAGTAATCATAATGCAATATGTAATTATATCAAATTAACACATCATATGTCATAAACTACACAGTTTTACATGTCAAGTATATCTCAAAAATAAATTTCAAAAAAAAGTTGTAAAACATATTTTAAGTTTTGGAAGTCTTTGAAGTTCTGTAAAAATACAAGGAAGTATTGTTATTATTACAGCTACAATAATAATTAAATATATTGACTCACAAAGTATTCCATGCACTGGAACATCTTCTATTAGAGGTAACTTATGTACCAAAGATAGTTAATATGAGGTGAGATTCTGCTTCCCTGGTGGTTCAGAGGTTAAAGCGTCTGCCTCCAAGGCGGGAGACCCGGGTTCGATCCCTGGGTCGGGAAGATCCCCTGGAGAAGGAAATGGTAACCCACTCCAGTATTCTTGCCTGGAGAATCCCATGGATGGAGAAGCCTGGTAGGCTACAGTCCATGGGGTCGCATAGAGTCGGACAGGACTGAGCAACAGAATGGAACAGAAGAGCTTGATGTTAATCTGAGTAATAACTATTAATTTAACATGACTATTACTACATAAGACTTTAGAATTTCTACTGTATTTAAAAATGATTGATCGATTTGCTATACAAATACATTTAGTGTACTTTGGATTTAAGAAATTAACCCTTCATCTAAAACTAATCCATTAGTTATTTTGGTGTTATACAATCCCTTAATAAAAAGGGATATTCATTTGAAATGGGGTTGTGAAATAAAAAGTCAACAGTCCAGTAACAAAATTTATTTTTAAAGTTTTTATAGTACTCAGAGTACAACACACAATTTTATTCGTGTTTTAAAGAAAAGAAATAAAATCAGCAACCAGTTTATATTACTTCTTTTTCTTCTATTTTATCTTTCTTTCTGCTCATCCACATCAATGGCATGAGCTGTGAGTCATCTTTGCCAAAGCAGAACAAATATATGCATGCAAGACCTGTCAGAATGAGACAGTAAGTAGAGTTCTGTCCGATTTTGAAGATGACATGACCTTTAAAAGTAAAGAAGTGCTCCCAACTAACAACGAATTGTCATATAGAAAGCAAAAGCTTGATTAAAGATTTGCATAATTTTGCATCAAATATCTAGAAAATAAAATTTGAAAGGAAATAGATTGAACATGTATCATCATCTCTGGATCGTTAAAGAAATAATATGAAATTAAAGAAAGTTTCAATTAATCACCTTTATTTGTAAAGACTATATCTTTTTTTAAATGAATGCTAATACTGTAAGAATTTAAAGTAGTTAAGATCGCAGAGGAGCTCTGACTACTTACTTTTTGCGTAAAAAAAAAAGATGAAAGGAAGCTCAATGCTGAGTAATAAAAGATATTTATAAATCTTTAGTCAGGGCCATTTAATGACTGTTAAGAAAACAATACTTAGGGGAAAAGAAAATACATGATTGATGTAATAGGAAAAAAATCTGAAAGTGTCTTATAAACCTTCATGTTAATATTATTTTCATTATCCTCTTCAATTTTATCTATTTCTGTGTTAATAGATTACTGGTAGCTCTCTTTTCTCTTAATTTATGTTATGATATTTTTTCCTTGAGCTGAGGGATGCTTTTTATACATTTGAGGTCTCTTAATACAGTGTTTTATGAAGGGTGTAGATTTCTCATTTCAAGCTGTGAAACTGGTTTTATCTAGCCTAACAGTTATTGCTGAGCAGTCAGAACAGAGTAAGAATTGTATTAGAAGATGGAAAATACTAAAAGTAAAATCTTTGCTCAATATGGCACAGCTAACTAAATATGAACTTTCTCAGAATATGAAATGTGTAGCTACACTATTTGGATTCTAACATATGACACATATGGACAGTTTTAATTTGGACAAAAGTTTTATATAGCTTGACCCAAGTAGTTGATAGACTTTCCCTGACTCTAATGCAGGGGTTTTCAAACTATTGCCATGGGCCAAATCCATTCTACAACATTTTTTCTAAAATTAATATTTTATTAAAATGTCACCCGAATTATTTATTTATATATTGTCTATAGCTGCTTTGAGTCTATACCAGCATAGGTGAATAGTTGCAACAGAAATTGAATAGTTTGAAAAACTGAAAATATTTATTTTGTGCCCCTTTACAAGAAAGTTTGTTGATACCGGCTTTGGTGCATCCTTCCATTGCAAAGTGAGAATTTTACAAGAAAAGACACAAGATTTGTTTATATTTCCACATATATCACAAGGCATCTGAAACAAATTTCTAAGCATCTAAAACAGATACAGGAACACTTCACAATGGGAGACGAGTTGGCAAATATTACTGAGAAAAAATTCTATTAACCAGTATGTCATTGTTGCATGCATAAACAATGCATGACTGTGTCATAAGTTGCCAAGTTGGCAACCAGTTTCCAAACACCTTTGAAGATTTTATAAATATTCATTTATTTATTAATCTAGGCAGTAAACCAGTCTGTATTTGATTGCCTATTTTATAATTATCAGACACTGAGTTCCAGTTAAGTTGTGGACTAGAACATTACTTGTTATTATTTATTCAGGGTAGAAAATTTGTAGTTCTTTCAGAATGTGTTTGAACGTTAAAGACTAGCAGTTTAAAACAAGTAGATAAATGTCACATATATAAACTCCATGTGCTGTGCTTACTCTGTCATGTCCAACTCTTTGTGACCCCGTGGACATTATAGCCTGCCAGGCTCCTCTGTCCATGGAGATTCTCCAGGCAAGAATACTGGAGTGGGTTGCCAGGCTCGCCTGCAGGTAATCTTCCTAACCTAGGGATCAAACCAGTGTCTCCTGCATTACAGGTGGATTTTTTTTACCAGCCGAGCAACCAGGGAAGCCCTATATAAACTCCATGGCAACCACAAATAAAAAACTTGCAATAGATACACAAAAACCAGAAACACAAGCATACCAGTAGAGGATATCATCAAATCACAAGGGAAAGAAATAAAAGAAGAAGAAAATGAGAAAGAAGAACTATAAAAACAACCAAAGGTGGGGGGGGGGTAAAAAATGTCAGTAAGTACATATATATCAATAATCACTTTAAAAGTCAATGGACTAATTGCTCTAATAAAAAGACATAGTGTGAATGATTGGATAGAAAATAAAACAGAATCCATCTAGATGCAGCCTATAGGAAATTCACTTTAGAGCTACAAATTGAAAGACACACTTTGTGTCTCTTTAGACATAGACAGACTGAAAACGAGGGGATGGAAAAATGTATTTCATGCAAGTGGAAATGACAGGAAATTGGAGACAGCAATACACATATCAGACACAATACACTTCAAAGCAAATTCTGTAACAAGGCAAAGAAAGGCATTATATAATGATAAAGGGTCAATAAAAGAAGATATAACAATCATTTACATATATGCACTCAATAGAGGAGCACCTAAATATATGAAGCAAATATCATCAGATAAAGGGAGAAAATGGCAATAATAAAATTAAAGTTTGGAACATTAACACCCAGCTTACATCGATGGACAGATCATAAAACAGGAAATTAGTAAGGAAATAACATTTAAGGTGTTAAATGACACATTTATATAGGCTAGACTTAATAGGAAATGCTATCCAAAAACAGAAGAATACACAATTGTTTCAAATGCATATTTGAGAACAGGGAATGTTCCCCAGGAGAGATCAAATGACAGGTCACAAAACCAGTCTCACCAAATTAAAAGGATAGAAATTATATCAAGTATTTTTTAAGAACAACAGTGCTATGAAACTAGAACTCAATAACAGATGAAAAATGGCAAAAGAACAAACACATGGAGACTAAAGAAGATGATATTAAAAACTCCAAAGGTCAATGAAAAAATAAAGCAAGAAATAAGAAACTAACTTGAGACAAATGGAAATGGAAACACAACCTTCCAAAATCTATGGGAGGCAGCAAAAGAAGTTCTAAGAGAAAAAAATTATAGCAATACAGGCCTCTGTCAAGAAACAAACAAAAATCCCAAATAAATAGCTTAGTCTAAAGGTATCAGAGAAAGAATAAACAAACCACAAAGATAACAGAAGGAGGGGAATAAGAAAGATCATTGAGGGATTTAATAAAATAGAGACTAAAAAACACTAGAAAAGTTCAAAGACATCCAGACATTTAAATAAAACAAAACAAAGTAATAAGCCTTCAACCAGGCTCATCAACAAAAAAAGAAAAGACAAAGGACCCAAATAAACAAGATAACAAATGAGAGGACAAATAATGACCATTATCACAGAGATTCAAAAGATCATTAAAAATACTATGAACAGTTGTATGCCAACAATTGGACAATCTATAAGAAATGGACAAATTTGTTAGAAAAATGCAACCATTCAAGACAGAATCAGAAAAAAAGAAAGACAATCTGAACAGACTAATCACTAGTTGTGAAAGTGAATTAACAATAATAATAAAAAAATTCCAGCAAAAGAAAAAGTCCAGTAATAGATGGTTTCACAGGGGCATTCTGCCAAACATATAAAGGAGAGCTGAATCCCATTCTTTGCAAACTATTCCAAAGTATTCCCAAATTCATTCTATGAGACCGTTATTACCCTGATACCAAAACCAGTTAAAGATAATCCCCCCCCCCCAAAAAAAAAAAAAAACCTACAGGCTAATATAGGTGAAAAATTCTCAACACAAAGTTAGCAAACCAAATTCAGTAATAGATAAAGGCATCACATACACCATTAAAAGTTAGAGTTATTCCAGGCATGCAAGAATGGTTTAACATTCTTAATCAATGGGATACCACATTAACCAAAGGAAGGGTAAAAATCACATGACCATCTCAGTAGATGCAGGAAGAGCCTTTGACAAAATTCAATATCCATTCATGATAAAAAACTGTTACCCTCTTATCAAAAAGAATATAAAAGGAACATATAGCAAAATAATAAAGGCCATTCATGACAAATGCACAGCTAACATTATATTCAATTGCGAAAAGCTGAAAGTCTTTTCTCTAAATTCTGAAACAAGACAAGGATGCCCACTCTTGCCACTTCTATTTGATTTAGTACCAAAAGTCCTTGCCACAGAAATCAGTCAGGAAAAAGAAATAAAATTCATCAAAATTGGAAGGGAAGGATTAATACTGCCCCAGATGACATTGTACATGTATAGAAAACACATATACTATCCACTAAAATCTGTTAGAATGAATAAATAAATTCAGCAAAGTTGCAGGATGCAAGATTAATATACAGAAATAGATTGCTTCCCTATAAATAAATAATAGAATATCAGAAAGAGCAAACAAGAAAGAATCCAATTAAAAATCGTACCAAAAAACATAAAATACCTCAGAGTAACCTTAACTAAGGAGATGAAATACATATCATCTGAAAATTATAAAATGCTGTTGAAGAAAATTATAGATGATACAAAGAAATGGAAAGATAGCATGTATTCATGGGACTGTTAGAACTAGCATTGCTAAAATGTCCATACTATCCAAAGCAGTTTACAGATTTCATGTCTGTATCACAATAATAAAATATTTTTCATATAACTAGAACAAATAATCCTAAAATACATTGCACCTCAAAAGACTCTGAAGAGTTAAACAATCTTCATAAAAATAAAACAAAGCAATTTTGTAGATATCTCACTCTCTGACTTCGGACTCTAGCACAAAGTTAAAGTTAGCACAACAGTAGGGTACAGGTACAAACATAGAATCATGTATCTGTGGAACAGAATACAGAGCCTAGAAATAAGCCCACACACTATGGTCAATTAATCTACAACAAAGGAGGCAAGAATATACAATGGAGAAACAACAGTTTTGTCAGTAATTGGCACTGTGAAAACCGAATAGCTACATGTAAAAGAATGAAAATAGAATATTTTCTCACAACATATACAAAAATAAAAATGGATTGAAGACCAGAAAGCATAAAATTATTAGAAGAAATCAAAGGGAGAACACTCTGAGATAAATAGTAGCAATAATTTTTTGGACCTGTCTCTTAAGGGATAGGAAAAGGAAACATAAATGGGATGTAATTTAAAAAATTGCACATGGAAGGAAACCACTGACAAAATGAAAAGACAAACTACTGAATTGGAAATAATATTTACAAATGATATCAGTGATAACGGGTTAAATATCCAAAAATATAAAAATAGCTCATACAGCTTAACATAAAAAAGCCCAATAAAAATTTACAGAAGATTTGAATAGACTTTTTCCCAAAGAAGATATACAAATGGGCAACAGGCACATCAAATGATGTTCAACATTGCTAACCATCAAAGAAATGTTAATTGAACTTCAGTGAGATATCACCTTCACACCTATCACAATGTCTATCATTAAAATGTCTTCAAATAACAAACGTTGGCAGCTCAGTTCAGTTCAGTCACTAAGTCGTGTCTGACTTTTTGCGATCCCATGGACTGCAGCATGCCAGGCTTCCCTATCCTTCACCATCTCCTGGAGCTTGCTCAAACTCATGCCCATTGAGTTAGTGATGACATCGAACCATCTCATCCTCTTTTATCCTCTTCTCCTCCTGCCTTCAATCTTTCCCAGCATCAAGGTCTTTTCTAGTGAGTCAGTCCTTTGCATCAGGTGGCCAAAATGTTGTAGCTTTGGCTTTAATATCAGTCCTTCCAATGACTATTCCGGGACTGATTTCCTTTAGGATTGACTGGTTTGATCTCCTTGCTCTCCAGCGGACTCTCAAGTGTCTTCTCCAACACCACAGTTCAAAAGAATCAATCCTTCAGCTCTCGGCTTTCTTTATGGTCCAACTCTCACATCCATACATGACTACTGGAAAAACGATAGCTTGACTATGCGGACCTTTGTTTGCAAAGTAATGTCTCTGCTTTTTCATATGCTGTCTAGGTTTGCCATAGTTTTTCTTCCAAGGAGCAAGAACCTTTTAATTTCATGAATACAAACACCATCTGCAGTGATTTTGGAGCCCAAGAAAATAAAGTCTGTCACTGTTTCTATTGTTTCCCCATCTATCTGCCATGAAGTCATGGGATCGGATGCCGTTGTCAAGGATGTGAAGAAAAAGGTCCCCTAGGACATCATTGCTGGGGATATGAATTGGTAGAGCCACTGTTGAAAATAGTACGGAGTTTCCTCAAGAAACTAAGAATAGAATTATATGAACCAGCAAAATTCCACTCCTTGATATACATCTGAAGAAAATGAAATCACTAATCCAAAAGATACATACACCACAATGTTCATAGAAACATTATTTATAATAGCCAAGATTTGGAAGCAACCAAAATGTTCATCAACCTATGAATGAATAAAGATGTGGCATATATGTATTTGTGTATGTATATAGATGGATATATACATATATATAGATAAATACATATATAATGTATGTATATATATATATATAATCATATACTACTCAGACATAAAATGAATATTATTTTTCCATTTGCAACATGGAAAAATTTGGAGGGTGTTATGCCATGTGAGATAAGTTAACCAGAAAAAGATGAATGCTGCATGCTATCATTTATGGATGGAATATATAAAATAGAAGAAATCAATGAATATAACAAAGCAAATAGACTCAAACACATAGAAACAGGGTAGTGGTTACCAGTGGGGAGAGGGAAGGGTGTAGAGTAAAGTTAGCAGTGGGGGATTAAGAAGTACATCAAGAAAACAATGAAATTCTGTAAAGCAAGCATCCTTTAACAAAAAATCAATAAATTAAAAAAAAAAAAACTTGAAAAAAAAGAAATACAAATTACTTTGTATAAAGTAAATATGTTATAGGTTTTTGGGGGAGGAAAAGATGGCAGATGAGTAAGATGGGGAGATCACTTGTCTCCCCCCAAAAACATAAAAAAACTCATAAAAATATGGAATGACTCCTACAGATGAAACTTCTAAAGGACAGCAGAAGACTCCAGGCCTCCAAAAAGCAAACTAATCTCCCTGGATGAGTTAGGACAAAAGATAAGACATTAAAAAAAAAAATGGCAGAGAAATTCAGGACCGAAGCTTGTGCCACGAGTGAGGGAGAGAGTTGTGAAGGAGGAAAATTTTTCATGCATTAAGAAAGTCCCTCATAGGTGGGACCAATGCGGAGTTGCGGAGCCTCAGAGGAATGTGTAAAAGCAGGAGCTCAGAAGGCAAAATACAGAGAAAGCTGCCGAACAGCAATTCTCAGCTGTGAGTAGCTCACAAGCCTCAGCCTGGACCAGAAGTTGGGGCCAGGGAGCTGAGAGAAATGCACAGAAGCCTCTGGTGAGCAAAGAGCAAGGGCCAGGAGTTAAGAAAAGTGGCTAGGAAGTTTAGGCCCGTAGCATAGGGTGGGGTCTGCTTGTAGCATAGGGTGGAGTCTGGGGGGCAGTTTAGTTCAGTTAAGTTGCTCAGTCGTGTCCAACTCTTTGAGATGCCATGAACGGCAGTACACCAGGCCTCCCTGTCCATCACCAACTCCCAGAGTCCACGCAAACCAATATCCACTGAGTTGGTGATGCCATCCAACCATCTCATCCTCTGTCGTCCCCTTCTACTCCTGCCTTCAATGTTTCCCAGCATCAGGGTCTTTTCCAATGAGTCAGATATTCGCATCAGGTGGCCAAAGTATTGGAGTTTCAGCTTCAATATCAGTCCTTCCAATGATCACCCAGGACTGATCTCCTTTAGGATGAACAGGTTGAATCTCCTTGCAGTCCAAGGGACTCTCAAGAGTCTTCTCCAACACCACAATTCAAAAGTATCAATTCTTTGGCACTCAGCTTTCTTTATAGTCCAACTCTTACATCCACACATGACCCCTGGAAAAATCATAGCCTTGACTAGACAAACCTTTGGTGCAAAGTAATGTCTCTGATTTCTAATATACTGTCTAGGTTGGTTATAACTTTCCTTCCAAGGAGTAAGTGTCTTTTAATTTCATGGCTGCAGTTAACATCTGCAGTGATTTTGGGGCCCAGAAAAATAAAGTCAGCCACTGTTTCCACTGTTTCCCGACCGGATGCCATCATCGTAGTTTTCTGAATGTTGAGTTTCAAGCCAACTTTTTCACTCTCCTCTTTCACTTCCATCAAGAAACTCTTTAGTTCTCCTTCACTTTCTGCCATAAGGGTGGTGTCATCTGCATATCTGAGGTTATTAAGGCAATCTTGAAACTAATGCTTCCTCCAGTCCAGCGTTCCTCATGATGTACTCTTCATATAAGTTAAATTAGCAGGGTGACAATATAGAGCCTTGACGTCCTCCTTTTCCTATTTGGAACCCGTCTGTTGTTCCATGTCCAGTTCTAACTGTTGCTTCCGGACCTGCATACAGGTTTCCCAAGAGGCAGACCAAGTGGTCTGGTATGCCCATCTCTTTCAGAACTTTCCACAGTTTATTGTGATCCACACAGTCAAAGGCTTTGGCATAGTCAATAAAGCTGAAATAGTTGGTTTTCTGGAACTCTCTTGCTTTTTTGATGATCCAGCAGATGTTGGCAATTTGATCTCTGGTTCCTCTGCCTTTTCTAAAACCAGCTTGAACATCTGGAAGTTCACGGTTCATGTATTTCTGAAGCCTGGCTTGGAGAATTTTGAGCATGACTTTACTAGCGTGTGAGATGAGTGAAATTGTGTGGTAGTTTGCACTTTCTTTGGCATTACCTTTCTTTGAGATTGGAATGAAAACTGACCTTTTCCAGTCCTGTGGTCACCACTGAGTTTTCCAAATTTGCTGGCATATTGAGTGCAGCACTTTCACAGCATCCTCTTTCAGGATTTGAAATAGCTCAACTGGAATTCCATCACCTCCACTAGCTTTGTTCATAGTGATCCTTCCTAAGGCCCACTTGACTTCACATTCCCTCATGTCTGGCTCTAGGTGAGTGATCACATCATCGTGATTATCTGGGTCATGAAGATCTTTCTTGTACAGTTCTTCTGTGTATTCTTGCCACCTCTTCTTAATACCTTCTGTTTCTGTTAGGTCCCTACTATTTCTGTCCTTTATTGAGCCCATCTTTGCAACAAATATTCCCTTGATATCTCTAATTTTCTTGAAGATATCTGTAGTCTTACCTATTCTATTGATTTCCTCTATTTCTTTTCATTGATCACTGAGGAAGTCTTTCTTATCTCCCCTTGATATTCTTTGGAACTCTGCATTCACTTCAGTATATCTTTCCTTTTCTCCTTTGCTTTTCACTTCCTTTCTTTTCACAGCTATTTGTAAGGCCTCCTCAGACAGCCATTTTTGTTGTTTGAATTTCTTTTTCTTGGGGATAGTCTTAATTCCTGTCTCCTGTACAATGTCATGAATGTCCATTCATAGTTCATCAGGCATCAACCTATCAGATCTAGTCCTTTATATCTATTTCTTACTTCCACTGTATAGTCACATGTGATTTTATTTAGGTCATACCTGAATGGTCTAGTGGTTTTCTCCACTTTCTTCAATTTCAGTTTGAATTTGGCCTTAAGGAGTTCATGATCTGAGCCACAGTCATCTCCCGGTCTTGTTTTTGCTGACTGCATAGAGCTTCTCCATCTTTGACTGCAAAGAATATAATCAATCTGATTTGTGTGTCAACCATCTGGTGATGTCCATGTGTAGAGCCTTCTCTTGTGTTGTTGGAAGAGGGTGTTTGCTATGATCAGTTCATTCTCTTAGTAGAACTCTATTAGCCTGTAACCTGCTTCATTCTGTACTCCAAGGCCAAATTTGCCTGTTACTCCAGGTGTTTCTTGACTTCCTACTTTTGCATTCCAGCCCTCTATAATGAAAAGAACATCTTTTTTAGGGGGTGTTATTTCTAGAAGTTCTTGTAGGTCTTCATAGAACTGTTCAACTTCAGCTTCTTCAGCATTACTGGTAGTGGCATAGACTTGGATTACCATGATATTGAATGGTTTGCCTTGGAAACCAACAGAGATCGTTCTCTTGTTTTTGAGATTGCATCCAAGTACTATATTTTGGACTCTTTTGTTGACTATGATGGCTATTCCATTTCTTCTAAGGGATTCCTACTCACAGTAGACATAACAGTCATCTGAGTTAAATTCACCCATTCCAGTCCATCTTAGTTTGCTGATTCCTAGAATGTTGATGTTCACTCTTGCCATCTCCTGTTTGACCACTTCCAATTTGCCTTGATTCATAGACCTAACATTCCAGGTTCCTATGCAATATTGCTCTTTACAGCATCGAACCTTGCTTCTGTCTCCAGTCCCATCCACTGGATGTTGTTTTTGTTTTGGCTCCATCCTTTCATTCTTTCTGGAGTTATTTCTCCATTGATCTCCAGTAGCATATTGGGTACCTACCGACCTGGGGAGTTCATCTTTCAGTGTCCTACCTTTTTTGCCTTTTCATACTGTTCATGGGGTTCTCAAGGCACGAATACTGAAGTGGTTTGCCATTCCCTTCTCCAGTGGACCACATTCTTTCAAATCTCTCCACCATGAATCGTCCATCTTGGATGGTGCCACATGGCATGGCTTAGTTTCATTGAGTTAGAGAAGGCTGTGTTCCATGTGATCAGATTGGAAAGTTGTTGTGATTGTGGTTTCTGTCTGTCTGCCTTCTGATGCCCTTTCTCAGTGCCTACTGTCTTATTTGGTTTGTTCTTACCTTGGACGTGGGGTATCTCTTCACGGCTGCTCCAGCAAAGCACAGCCCCGACTCCTTACCTTGGAGATGGGGGTAGCTCCTCCCCACGGTCTTTCTGGGGGGCAGAAGCTCCAGCAAAGATCCCAGGGATAGGTAGGTGTCTGGTGGCCCTAAGGCTGTTCTGAGATGGCTACTTCAATGTGGCTGCAGAAACAGACATGGTTCTTACTGCCAAAGCTGGGAGGGGTGCCAGAGTCAGTGGACAAAACACCACCAATGAGGTCCTCATCCAGAGGTTGCAGCTACCACCAGGTTTTGGGCAGGCACAGGTTACTGCCTGCACCTTGCTGGGAGCTTAGACAGCTGAGCTCTTCTAGGGACCCATGTATTGGGGCCTTTGCCTCTGGGAGAAATCAAGACCTACTTCAGAACATATCAACATCCGACAGGTCACTACTGCCACAGGCACTCCACAGTAAAACCCATGTGTGGCTGTCATATCCTCCCCTCTCCCCAATCCACAAGAGCAAGTGATCCCTAATGAACCTTGACCTTCAACGTCTCATGTCCACGGTGGGCAACTCTAGGCGCAACTCTAAATACTAGGAGCAGCTAAAAGTGGGAATAAGACCAGACCTGAGACTGAGCTCACCCCACACTGCCCACAACAGGTCCAGAGACTTTCCTAGAAACATTAAAGGGTGTTAGTGTGAACCTCAGTGGGTGCTGAGTGTTGCCTTCACCAAGAGTATTGGGAACCTATCTTTTGTGCTGTGTGGCTTGTGAGGTCTTAGACCTTAAATAGGCAGTGAGCCTGAACCCCTGAGGTGAGAGTCTCAAGCCCAAGACTTTGAACCACCAGAGAACTCCTGACCCCAGGGCACATTAATAGTCAAGAGCCTCCCCAAAGACCTCCATCTCAACACCAAATCAAAGGCTACCCAAAGGCCAGCAGACACCAGTTCCCAGATACCCCACACCAATCCCTCAACAAAACAGAAACACAAACATTTTAACATGCATCTATTTATTTTTGCTTTTCTTTTTTTTTTTTTTTTCTTTTCTTCCACTACCAGACAGGCTGCCCAAAGCCATACTTAACCCATATACATCCCAAAACATACTACCCAATGTGGTGCTGCCTTTCAGAATGAAAAGATTAAGCACCATCAACCAGAACGCAGGCACAAGTCTCCCTACATACTTCTACATCTACATTGGCCTTTTGCAGCTCTCCTTAGTTGTCCATTGAATTGGTGATTACATCCAGATGTTCAATCTGGTTTTAGAAAAGGCAGAGGCACCAGAGATCAAATTGCCAACATCCGCTGAATCATGTGAAAAGCAAGAGAGTTCCAGAAAAACATCTATTTCTGCTTCATAGACTATGCCAAAGCCTTTGACTGTGTGGATCACAACAAACTGTGGAAAATTCTGAAAGAGATGGGCATACCAGACCACCCGACCTGCCTCTTGAGAATCCTGTATGCAGGTCAGGAAGCAACAATTAGAACTGTACATAGAACAACAGACTGGTTCCAAATAGGAAAAGGAGTACATCAGGGTTGTATATTGTCACCCTGCTTATTTAACCTATACGCAGAGTACATCGTGAGGAATGCTGGGCTGAAAAATGGACTGGTTGGATCTCCGTGCAGTCCAAGGGACCCTGAAGAGTCTTCTCCAACACCACATTTCAAAAGCATCAATTCTTCGGCGATCAAAAGAGATAAGATGCTGTTAAATATTGAAGACAGGAGGAGAAGGGGATTGCAGAGGATAAGAATGTTGCCAGGCTTCAGCATATTTGTTCATTTGTTATGCTTTCTTTGCTATATCCCCCAGTTGGCACTCTGCTTTGGCTCAGTTTTCCATTTTGAGTTTTAGGTAGCTCTGCTTTTAATTGGTCTATGTCATTTTTGCTTTCCAGTGCTCACCAAGGTAATCACTTGCACCTTCTTTTCTTCGGAATGCTTTGGTTATATTCGTGTGTATAAGTGTGTGTATATATCATATAATTTTTGTAATTTTGTCTGATCTTGTATTTACCATTTCTGTGGGTTTGGCTTTTATTTATTTTCATGATTTGATTTTTTCTGTCTTGAAGTGTTTGTTTTAATCCCCTTTAATCCCACAAAAAAACAACTTATGGAGTCTCAGTCCCCTGACCAGAGACTGGGCTTGAATTATTGAAGTAGGAGCACTGTATCCAGGATCCCAGACTGCCAGATAACTCCTAATCCCAGGAGGTATTAATTAGTGAGAACTTCCATGGAGGCCCATACACATGCACAAAACCTGGTATCACTTAACTGCCAACAGGACCGAGTGCAGAACACCTCATCCAAACAAAAAGCAAGACAAAAAACACAAAAACAATCATTAGCAGACAAGATTCCCATAGACACTTAAAAATATACCATCTTACACAGCCCTGTCCACCAGAGGGAGAACAAAAAAATCACCTCCTCCCACTAGAACACAGGCACAAGTCATCCCTAACATAAGTCAACAGAAACCATTGAACCAACCTTATTCACCGAGGGCAGAAATCAAAAGGAAGAAAGGAATGTGACCATAAACCTGGGAGAAGGAGTTCTCAAATGGAGTAAGTTAGGGGGAAAAAATGAAAAGCCAAAGAAATACAGCACAAATGAAGGAACAAGGTAAAAATTTACGAGACCAAATAAATGAAGAGAAATAGGCAAACTACCTGAAAAATAATTCAGAGTAATATAGTAAAGATATACCAAAGGCTCAAAAACAGAATGGTAAAAATGCAACTAATACAATTAGCAAAGACCTAAATAAAATAAAAACAAACAGAGATGAATAATAATATTACTGAAAATGAAAATAGTCTAAAAAGAATCAATAGTAGAATAAATGAGGCAGAAGAATAGATAAGTGAGTTGAAAGATAGAATGGTGGAAATAACGGTTGAAGAGCAGAATAAAGGTAAAGATAGTGAAAATAATTGAGAATGACCTCAGAGACCTCTAGGAGAATGTTTGAGATATAAGGGTCCCCAAAGAAGAAGAGAAAAATAAATGTTTGAGAAAATCTTTGAAGAGACATGGGAAAGGAAATAGTCAATCAAGTCCAAGAAGAACAGAGAGTTCCATACAGGATAACCCAAGGTGAAACACATCAAGACACATACTAATCAAGGTAACAGAAATCAAACTCAAATAAAGAATATTTTTTTAAAAAATGGAAAAGCAACAAGTACCAAACAAGGGAAGCCCCATAAAATTAACAGCTGATCTTTCATCAGAAACTCTGCAGGCCAGAAGGGAATGACAGGATAAACTTATAGTACTTAAAGTGAAAAATCTACAACCAAATTTACTCTCCCTGGCAAGGATCTCATTCCAAACTGATGGAAAAATAAAAAGCTCTACAAACAAGCAAAAGTTAAGAGAATTTAGTACCATGAAACCAGCTTTATAACAAATATTAAAGGGACTTATATAGCCAGTAAACACAAGTGAAAGAAAAGACCTACAAATATATACCCAAAATAACTAAGAAAATGCCAACAGAAATATACATGTCAATAACTACTTTAAATGCAGTTAAATGGAATAAATGCTCCAATGAAGACACAGGTTGGCTGAATGGATACAAAAACAAAACACATATATGTGCTGTCTACAAGAAACCCACTTCAGACTTAGAAACACATACAGATTGAAAGTAAAAGGATAGGAAAATATATTCATGTAAATGTAAAATTAAAAAAAAAAAGCCTGAGAAGCAATTCTCATTTCAGACAAAATAGACTTTAAAATAAAGAATATTACAAGAGATTAAAAAAAAAGACACTACACAATGATCAAGTGAAAAGTCCAAGAAGAAGATCTAACAATTGTAAATATATATGCACCCAACATAGGAGCACCTCAATACATAAGTCAAACACTAACAAACATAAAAGGGGAAATTGACAGTAACACAATAATAGTAGGAGACTTTAAAACCCCATTTACGACAAGGGTTGTTTTTGTTCAGTGGTTAAGACATGTCCGACTATGTGAAACCCTTGGACTGCAGCAAACCAGTCTTTCTTGTCCTTGATCATCTCCCAGAGGTTGCTCAAACTGGTGTCCATTGAATTGGTGATTACATCCAACATTCTTATCCTCTGTAATCCCCTTCTCCTCCTGTCTTCAATATTTAACAACATCTTATCTCTTTTGTTCCCTTGTAATCTTTAATTTTCTTGAGAAGATCTCTTGTTTTTCCTATTCTCTTGTTTTCCTCTATTTCTTTGCATTGATCGCTGAGGAAGGCTTTCTTATCTCTCCTTGCTCTTCTTTGGAACTCTGCATTCAGATACTTATATCTTTCCTTTTCTCCTTTGCTTTTTGCTTCTCTTCTTTTCATAGCTATTTGTAAGGCCTACTCAGACAGCCATTTTTCTTTTTTGCATTTCTTTTCCATGGAGATGGTCCTGGTCCCTGTCTCCTGCACAATGTCACGAACCTCCGTCCATAGTTCATCAGGCACTCTGTCTATCAGATCTAGTCCCTTAAATCTATTTCTCACTTCCACTGTATAATCATAAGGGATTTGATTTAGATCATATCTGAATGGTCTAGTGGTTTTCCCTACTTTCTTCAATTTAAGTCTGAATTTGGCAATAAGGAGTTCATGATCTGAGCCACAGTCAGCTCCTGGTCTTGTTTTTGCTAACTGTATAGAGCTTCTCCATTTTGGCTGCAAAGAATATAATCAATCTGATTTCGGTGTTGACCATCTGGTGATGTGCATGTGTAGAGTCTTCTCTTGTGTTGTTGGAAGAGGGTGTTTACTATGACCAGTGCGTTCTCTTGGCAAAACTCTATTATCCTTTGCCCTGCTTCATTTCGTGCTCCAAGGCCAAATTTGCCCATTATCCAGGTGTTTCTTGACTTGCTACTTTTGCATTCCAGTCCCTTATAATGAAAAGAACATCATTTTTGGGTGTTAGTTCTAAAAGGCAGAAAGTGAAGAGGAACTAAAAAGCCTCTTGATGAAAGCGAAAGAGGAGAGTGAAAAGTTCGGCTTGAAGCTCAATATTCAGAAAACTAAGATCATGGCATCTGGTCCCATCACTTCATGGAAAATAGATGGGGAAACAGTGGAAACAGTGTTAGACTTTATTTTGGGGGTTCCAAAATCACTGCAGATGCTGATTGCAGCCATGAAATTAAAAGACGCTTACTCCTTGGAAGGAAAGTTATGACCAACCTAGATAGGATATTAAAAAGCAGAGACATTACTTTGCCAACCAAGGTCTATCTAGTCAAGGCTATGGTTCTTCCCGTGGTCATGTATGGATGTGAGAGTTGGACTGTGAAAAAAGCTGATCGCTGAAGAATTGATGCATTTGAACTGTGGTGCTGGAGAAGACTCTTGAGTGTCCCTTGGACTGCAAGGAGATCCAACCAGTCCATTCTGGAGGAGATCGATCCTGGGTTTTCATTGGAAGGACTGATGCGGAAGCTGAAACTCCAATACTTTGGCCACCTCATGCGACGAGTTGACTCACTGGAAAAGACTCTGATGCTAGGAGGGATTGGGGCTGGGAAGAGACAGGATGACAGAGAATGAGATGGCTGGATGATATAACCGACTGGATGGAGGTCAGTTTGAGTGAACTCCGGAGGTTGGTGATGGACAGGGAGGCCTGGCATGCTGTGATTCATGGGGTCGCAAAGAGTCAGACACAACCGAGTGACTGAACTGAACTGAACATCTCTTTTCTCATGAGTTGGCTCTTCACATCAGGTGGCCAATGTATTGGACATTCAGTTTCAGCATCAGTCCTTCCATGAATATTCAGGTTTGATTTCCTTTAGGATTGACTGGTTTCATTTCCTTCCTCTCCAAGGGACTCTCAAGTGTCTTCTCTAGCACTACAGTTCAAAGGCATCAATTCTCCAGCACTCAACGTTTTTTATTCTCCAGCTGTCATACCCGTATATGACTGTTGGAAAAATGATAGCTTTGACTATATGGACTTTGGTAGGCAATGTCTCTGCTTTTTAATATGCTGTTTGGGTTTGTTGTAGCTTTTATACCAAAGAATAAAAATCTTTTAATTTTATGGCTGCAGTCACCATCTGCAATGATTGTGAAGCTCAAAAAAGTAAAGTCTGTCATTGTTTCCATTGTTTACCCATCTATTTGCCAGAAAGTGATAGGATCAGATGCCATGATCTTAGCATTTTGAATGTTGAGTTTTAAGCCAGCTTTCCCACTGTCCTTGTTCACCTCCATCAAGAGGCCTTTTAGTTCCTCTTCATTTTCTGCCATAAAGGTGGTGTCATATGCATATCTGAGGTTATTTATACTTCTCTTGACAATCTTGATTTCACTTGTGTTTCATCCAGCCCAGCATTTTGCAAGATGTACTCTGCATATAAGTTAAATTAGCAGGGTGACAATGTACAGCCTTGACATACTCTTTCCCTGATTTTGAAACATTCTGTTGTTTCATGTCCAGTTCTAACTGTTGCTTCTTGACCTGCATACAGGCTTTTCAGGAAATAGGTAAGGTGGTCTGGTATCCCAAACTCTTAAAGAATTTTCCACAGTTGTAATCTACACAGTTAAAGGCTTTAGCGTAGTTAATGGCACAGAAGTAGATGTTTTTATTTTCTGGAATTCTCTAGTTTTTTCAATGGTTCAACGGATGTTGCCAATTTGATCTTTGGTTCTTTGCATTTTCTAAATCCAACTTGTATATCTGGATGTTCTCGGTTTACGTACTGTTGAAGCCTAGTTGAAGGATTTAGAACATTACTTTGCTAGCACATGAAACGAGTGCAATTGTGTGGTAGTTTGAACATACTTTGACTTTGCCCTTATTTTGGATTGCAACAAAAACTGACCTTTTGAAGTCCCATGACCAGTGCTGTTTTCCAAATTTTCTGGTTTATTGAGTGCAGCACTTTAAAAGCATCATATTTTAGGGTTTGAAATATTTCAGCTGGAATTCCATCACCTAAACTAGCTTTGATCTTAGTGATGCTTCCTGAGACACTCTTGACTTCACAGTTAAGGATGTCTTGATCTAGGTGAGTGATCACACCATCATAGTTATGTGGGTCATTAAGATCTTTTTTGTATAGTTCTTCTATGTATTCTTGCCACCTCTTCTTAATATCTTCTGCTTCTGTTAGTTCCATACAATTTCTGTTATTTATTGTGCCCATCTTTACATGAAATATTCCCTTGGAATCTCTATGTTTTGAAGAGATATTTAGTCTTTCCCATTCTATTTTTTCCCCTGTATTTATTTGAATTATTCACATGAAAAGGCTTTATTATCTCTCCTGCTATTCTCTGGAACTGTGCATTCACATGGATATATCTTTCCTTTTCTCCTTTGCCTTTAGCTTCTTTTCTTTTCTCAGCTATTTACAAGGCCTCCTGAGACAACCATCTTGGCTTTTTGCATTTCTTTCTCTTGGAGATGGCTTTCTTCACTGCCTCCTGTATAATGTTATGAACCTTCATCCATAGTTGTTTGCTTCTCAGCCTTTTGGCCAGGATCAAATGCAGTACTCCAAGGGACAGATCATCAAAACAAATAGCTAATAAGGAAACACAAACTTTAAATGAAACATTATACCAAATGTACCTAATTGATATCTTCAGGGCTTTCCATCCAAATGCAGAAGAATACATTTTCTTCTCAAGTCCAAATGGAAATATCTTTAGGATAGACCACATCTGGGATCACAAATCAAGTCTCAGTAAGTTCAATTCAGTCGCTCAGTCGTGTCCGACTCCTTGTGACCCCATGGATCACAGCACGCCAGGCCTCCCTGTCCATCACCAACTCCCGGAGTTCACTCAAACTCATGTCCATCGGGCCGGTGATGCCATCCAGCCATCGCATTCTCTGATATCCCCATCTCCTCCCGCCCCCAATCCCTCCTAGCATCAGACTCTTTTCCAGTGAGTCAACTCGTCGCATGAAGTGGGCAAAGTATTGGAGTTTCAGCCTCAGCATCAGTCCTTCCAATGAACACCCAGGATTGATCTCCTCTAGAATGGACTGGTTGGATCTCCTTGCAGTCCAAGGGACTCTCAAGAGTCTTCTCCAGCACCACAGTTCAAAAACATCGATTCTTTGGTGATCAGCTTTCCTCACAGTCCAACTCACATATCCATACATGACCACGGGAAAAACCATAGCCTTGACTAGACGGACCTTTGTTGACAAACTAAAGTCTCTGCTTTTTAATATGCTGTCTATGTTGGTCATAACCTTCCTTCCAAGGAGCAAGTGTCTTTTAATTTCATGGCGTGGCGACGCCAGCTCCGGCAGCGCAGACGCGAGATATGCTGGCTCCAGTGGCGCAGAAGCATGGTGGAGAGGAGCTACCACACGTCCAAGGTAAGGTACAGTGGCTGTGTGTGCTTTGCTGGAGCAGCTGTGAAGAGATGTCCCATGACCAAGGTAAGAGAAACCCAAATAAGACGGTAGGTATTGCGAGGGGGCATCAGAGGGCAGACACACTGAAATCATAATCACAGAAAACTAGTTGATCTGATCACATGGACCACAGGCCTGTCTAGTTCAATGAAACTAAGCCAGGCCGTGTGGGGCTACCCAAGAAGGACGGGTCATGGTGGAGAGGTCTGACAGCATGTGGTCCACTGGAGAAGGGAATGGCAAACCACTTCAGTATACTTGACTTGAGAACCCCATGAACAGTATCAAAAGGAAAAATGATAGGATACTGAATGAGGAATTCCCCAGGTCAGTTGTCTCAGTAAATCTGAGAAAATTGAAATCGTATCAGGCATCTCTTCTGAACACAACACTATGAGACTAATCAATTAGTGGGGAAAAAAAAAAACCTGTAAACAAAACACAAACACATGGAGATTAAGCAGTAGCTTTCTAAGTAATAAACAGGATACTTAAGAAATAAGAAGGGAAATCAAAAGATTCCTAGAAAATGACAACAAAACCATGATGATCCAAAATCTATGGGATGCAGCAAAAGCATTTCTAACAGGTAAGTTTATAGCAGTACAATCGTACCTCAAAGAACAAGAAGAACATTGAATCGAAAACCTAAGTCTATCACTAAAACAGCTAGAAGAAGAAGAAGAACAACAACAACAACAACAACAACAAAAAAAACCCAAAGTTAGTAGAAGGAGAGAAATCAGAGCTTAAATAAAAAGAAATGAAGGGAACCATAGTAAAGATTAATAAAAACTGAAAACTAGTTCTTTCAGAAATGAATCGCCAGTCCAGGTTTGATGCATGATACAGGATGCTCAGGGCTGGTGCACTGGGATGAACCAAAGGAATGGGATGGGAAGGGAGGTGGGAGGGGGGTTCAAGATGGGGAACACATGTACACCCGGGGCAGATTCATATCAATGTATGGCAAAACCAATACAATAAAGTAAAGTGATTAGCCTCCAATTAAAATAAATAAATTTTTAAAAAAATTAAAAAAATAAGATAAACTAAATTAAGCCTTACTCATCAAGAAAAAAGGGAGAAAAATCCTCTTTTGCTCAGGCCCTTGGCGCCGGCAGGATGGGCAACTGTCGCGGTCTTCGTACTGCCAGGAAGCTCCATAGCCACCAACGGGACCAGAAGTGACATGATAAGCAGTACAAGACAGCCCATCTGGGCACAGCCCTGAAGGCCAACCCTTTTGGCGGTGCTTCTCACGCCAAGGGAATGGTACTGGAAAAAGTAGGAGTTGAAGCCAAACAGCCAAATTCTGCCATCAGGAAGTGTGTCAGGGTTCAGCTAATCAAGAATGGCAAAAAAAATACTGCATTTGTACCCAATGATGGTTGCTTGAATTTTATTGAGGAAAATGATGAAGTTCTGTTTGCTGGATTTGGTCGCAAAGGTCATGCTATTGGTGACATCCCTGGAGTCCACTTTAAGGTTGTCAAAGTAGCCAATGTCTCTCTTTTGGCTTTATACAAAGGCAAGAAGGAAAGACCAAGATCATAAATTTTGATGATGAAAGCACGATAGTAATAAATTTTCATATATCAAAAAAAAAAAAAGAAAAGAAAAGAAAAAAAGGAGAAAAATCAAATCAAATTTAGGAATGAAAAAAGAGAGGTTAAAACAAACAAGGCAGAAATACAACGACCATAAGAGACTATTATGAGCAACTATATCCTTATAGAATTGACAATCTATAGGAAATGTACAGATTCCTAGAAAAGTTCAACCTTCCAAGGCTGAATGAAGGAGAAACAGAAGTTTTAAGCAAGATAAATACAAGCACTGAAACAAAAAGTCTGATCAAAACCCTCCCATAAAACAAAATTCCAGGGACAGATGACTTCACAGATGAATTCGATCAAACATTTAGAGAAAAGCTAAAGCCTATCCTTCTGAAACTCTTTCAAACATTTGCAGAGGAAGGAACATTTCCAAACTCATTCTATGAGGCCACAATCACCCTGCTACCAAAGCCAGTCAAAGACACTAAAAAAAAAAAAAAAAAAAATTACAGGCCAATATAATATCATTGATGGACAAAGATAAAACATCCTCAATAAAATTCTAGCAAAAAAAATACAAAAACATATTAAAAAGATCATATAACATGATCAAATTTGTTTTATCCCAGAGATGCAAGGATTCTCCCATATATGCAAATAAATCAATGTGATACATCGTATTAAGAAATTAAAAACAAAAACCATATGATAATCTCAATAGGAGCATCATTAGTGACTCAGCTGGTAAAGAATCCACCTGCAGTGGAGGAGACCCTGGTTTGATTCCTGCGTCAAGAAGATCTGCTGGAGAAGGCAATGGCTATCCACTCCAGTATTCTGGCCTGGAGAATTCCGTAGACTGTATAGTCCATGGGGTTGCAAAGAGTCAGACAAAATTGAGCAACTTTCACTTCAATATCAATAGATGCAGAAAAAGCTTTTGACAAATTTCAGTACCAATTTGTGAAAAAAATTCTTCAAAAAATGATCTTGGAAGGAATCTACCTTAACATCAGTCAGTCAGTCAGTCAGTTCAGTCGCTCAGTCGTGTCCGAATCTCCGCGAGCCCATGAATCACAGCACGCCAGGCCTCCCTGTCCATCACCAACTCCCGGAGTTCACTCAAACTCATGTCCACAGAGTCAGTGATGCCATCCAGCCATCTCATTCTTGGTCGTCCCCTTCTCCTCCCGCCCCCAACCTTTCCCAGCATCAGAGTCTTTTCCAGTGAGTCAACTCGTCGCATGAGGTGGCCAAAGTATTGCAGTTTCAGCTTTAGCATCAATCCTTCCAATGAACACCCAGGATCGACCTCCCTTAGAATGGACTGGTTGGATCTCCTTGCGGTACAAGGGAATCTCAAGAGTCTACTCCAACATCACAGTTCAAAAGCATCAATTCTTCAGCATTCAGCTTTCTTCACAGTTCAACTCTCACATCCATACATGACCACTGGAAAAAACATAACCTTGATTAGACGGACCTTGGTTGGCAAAGTAATGTCTCTGCTTTTTAATATATTATCAAGGTTGGTCATAACTTTCCTTCCAAGGAGTAAGCGTCTTTTAATTTCATGGCTGCAATCAGGATCTGCAGTGATTTTGGAGCCCCCAAAAATAAAGTCTGACACTGTTTCCACTGTTTTTCCATCTATTTCCCATGAAGTGATGGGACCAGATGCCATGATCTTCGTTTTCTGAATGTTGAGCTTCAAGCCAACCTTTTCACTCTCCTCTTTCCCTTTCATCAAGAGGCTTTTGAGTTCCTCTTCACTTTCTGCCATAAGGGTAGTGTCATCTGCATATCTGAGATTATTGATATTTCTCCCAGCAATCTTGATTCCAGCTTGTGCTTTTTCTAGCCCAAAGTTCCTCATGATGTACTCTGCATATAAGTTAAATAAGCAGGGTGACAATATACAGCCTTGATGCAATCCTTTTCCTATTTGGAACCAGTCTGTTGTTCCATGAGCAGTTCTGACTGTTGCTTCCTGACCTGCATACAGGTTTCTCAAAAGGCAGATCAGGTGGTCTGGTATTCCACATCTCTTTCAGAATGTGCCACAATTTATTGTGATCCACACAGTCAAAGGCTTTGGCATAGTCAATGAAGCAGAAATAGATGTTTTTCTGGAACGCTCTTGCTTTCTTCATGATCCAGCGGATGTTGGCAATTTGATCTCTGGTACCTCTGCCTTTTCTAAAAACTGCTTGAACATCTGGGAGTTCATGGTTCACATATTGCTGAAGCCTGGCTTGGAGAATTTTGAGCATGTCTTTACTATCGTGTGAGATGAGTGCAATTGTACGGTAGTTTGAACATTCTTTGGCATTCCCTTTCTTTGGGATTGGAATGAAGACTGACGTTTTCCAGTCCTGTGGCCACTGCTGAGTTTTCCAAATTTGCTGGTATATTGAGTGCAGCACTTTCATAGCATCATCTTTCAAGTTTTGAAATAGCTCAACTGGAATTCCATCACCACCTCTAGCTTTGTTCGTAGTGATGCATTCCAAGGTCCACTTGACTTCACATTCCAAGATGTCTGGCTCTAGGTCAGTGAGAGGGAGTGGCCCCGACGGCACAGACGCAAGAGACGCAGGACCCAGCAAAACCGACCATGCAAAGAGGCGCGGCTGAGAGGAGCTGTCACATGTCCAACAGGCAGTGGTGGCGCGGGAGCAGGAGGGCCGAGAGGAGCTACTCCACGTTCAAGGTCAGGAGGGGCGACCTTGAGGAGATACCCCTCGTCCAAGGTAAGGTACCGCGGCTGCACTTTCCTGGCGGGGCTGTGAAGAGATTTTCCACAACCAAGGTAAGAGAAACCCAAATAAGAAGGTAGGTATTGCGAGGGGGCATCAGAGGGCAGACACACTGAAATCATAATCACAGGAAACTAGTTGATCTGATCACATAGACCACAGCCGAATGTGGTCCACTGGAGAAGGGAATGGCAAACCACTTCAGTATGCTTGCCTTGAGAACCCCATGAACAGTATCAAAGGGCAAAATGATAGCATGCTGAATGAGGAATACCCCAGGTTGGTAGGTGCCCAGTATGCTACTGGAGATCAGTGGAGAAGTAACTCTAGAAGGAATAAAGGGATGGAGCAAAAGCAAAACCAATACCCAGTTGTGGATGTGACCGGTGATAGAAGTAAGGTCCAGTGCTGTAAAGAGCAATATTGCATAGCAACCTGGAATGTTAGGTCCATGAATCAAGGCAAATTGGAAGTGGTCAAACAGGAGATGGCAAGAGTGAACATAGACATTCTAGGAATCAGTGAAATAAAATGGACTGGAATGGGTGAATTTAACTCAGATGACCATTATATCTACTACTGCGGGCAGGAATCCCTTAGAAGAAATGGAGTAGCCATCATGGTCAACAAAAGAGTCTGAAATGCAGTACTTGGATGCAATCTTAAAAACGACAGAATGATTTCTGTTCGTTTCCAAGGCAAACCATTCAATATTACAGTAATCCAGGCCTATGCCCCAACCAGTAAGGCTGAAGAAGCCAAAGTTGAACGGTTCTATGAAGACCTACAAGACCTTTTAGAACTAACACCCCAAAAGATGTCCTTTTCATTATAGGGGACTGGAATGTAAAAGTAGGAAGTCCAGAAACACCTGGAGTAACAGGCAAATTTGGCCTTGGTGCATGGAATGAAGCAGGGCAAAGGCTAATAGAGTTTTGTCAAGAGAACGCACTGGTCATAGCAAACACCCTCTTCCAACAACACAAGAGAAGACTCTACACATGGACATCACCAGATGGTCAACACAGAAATCAGATTGATTATATTCTTTGCAGCCAAACATGGAGGCGCTGCATACAGTTAGCAAAAACAAGACTAGGAGCTGACTGTGGCTCAGATCATGAACTCCTTATTGCCAAATTCAGACTTAAATTGAAAAAAGTAGGGAAAACCACTAGACCATTCAGATATGACCTAAATCAAATCCTTTATGATTATACAGTGGAAGTGAGAAATAGATTTAAGGGACTAGATCTGATAGATAGTGTGCCTGATGAACCTTAACATAATACAGGCCATATAAAGAATCCCACAGCAACCATTATTTTCAATGGTGAGAAACTGAAAATATTCTCCTTAAGATCAGGAACAAGACAAGCGTGCCCACTCTCACCACTATTATTCAACATAATTTTGGAAGTCCTAGCTATGGCAATCAGAGAAGAAATAGAAGTAAAACGAATCCAGATTGGAAGGGAAGAAGTAAAACTCTCACACTATTTGCAGATGACATGATACTGTACATGCTGCTGCTGCTGCTGCTGCTAAGTCACTTCAGTCGTGTCCGATTCTGTGTGATCCCATCGATGGCAGCCGACCAGGCTCCACCGTCCCTGGGATTCTCCAGGCAAGAACACTGGAGTGGGTTGCCATTTCCTTCTCCAATGTGTGAAAGTGAAAAGTGAAAGTGAAGTCACCCAGTCGTGTCCGACTAGTAGCGACCCCATGG
Organism: Moschus berezovskii; assembly: GCF_049115385.1. Taxonomy (NCBI): domain Eukaryota; kingdom Metazoa; phylum Chordata; class Mammalia; order Artiodactyla; family Moschidae; genus Moschus; species Moschus berezovskii. The sequence continues at coordinate 82,430,510 of NC_142488.1, read as the reverse complement.
ACTGCAGCCTACCAGGCTCCTCTGTCCATGCGATTTTCTAGGCAAGAGAACTGGAGTGGCTTGCCATTACCTTTTCCGGATGCTGTACATAGAAAACCCTAAATACACTGTCAGAAAATTACTGGAGCTATTCAGTGAATTTAGTAAAATCACAGGATAAAAAATCAATACACAGTAGTCACCTGCATTCCTATATATTAACAGTGAAAAATCAGAAAGAGAAATTAAGGAATCAACCCCATTTACCATTGCAAGAAAAAGAATAAAATACCTAGAAATAAATCTATATAAGGAGACAAAAATCTGTATACAGAAAACTACAAGACACACATGAAAGAAATCAAAGATGACATAAACAGATGGAGGGATAATCCATGCTCCTGGATGGAATAACCAATATTGTGAAAATATAATACTACCAAATGTAATCTACAAATTCAGTGCAATCTCTATCAAAATATCAATGGCATTTTTCACAAAACTACAACAAAAATTTTCACGATTTGTATGGAAACACAAACGAACCCAAATAGCCAAAGCAATCTTGAGAAAGAAGAATGGAGCTGGAAGAATCAAGCTGATTCCTGATTTCAGAAATACTACAAATCTACAGTCATCAAGACAGTATGGTACTGACATAAAAACAGAATTATAGGCCAAGGGAACAAGATAGAAAGCCCAGAGATAAACCCACACACCTATGGGCATCTTATCTTTAACAAAGGAAACAAGAATATACGATGGGAAAAAGACAGTCTCTTCAATAAGTGATGCTGAAAGAACTAGACAATTATGTGTAAAAGAATGAAATTAGAACACTCCTTAACACCATCCACAAAGATCAACTTAAAATGGATTGAAGACCTAAATGTAAGAACAGAAACTATAAAACTCTTAGAGAAAAACATAGGCAGAACCCTGTATGACATAAATCATAGCAAGATCCTCTATGACCTACCTCCGGGAATAATGGAAATAAAAACAAACAAGTGGGACCTAATGAAACTTAAAAATCTTTGCATAGCAAAGCAAGCTTTAAACAGGATAAAGAGACAACTCTCAGAATGGGAGAAAATAAGAGCAAATGAAACAACTGACAAAGAATTAATTTCCAAAATATACAAGCAGCTCATACAACTCAATATGAGAAAAACAAACAACCCAATCAAAAAGTAGGCAAAAGAACTTAACAGTCATTTCTCCTAAGAAGACAGACAGATGGTTGATAAACACATAAAAAAGATACTCAATATTGCTCATTATTAGAGAAATGAAAATCGTAACTATGAGAAATCACCTTACTCCATTCAGAATGGCCATCAACAAAAAATCCACAAACAAGGGCTGGAGAGGGTGTGGAGAAAAGGGAACCCTCCTATACTGTTGATGGTATACTGATGATGTAAATCGATACAGCCACTATTAAAGACAGTATGGAGATTCCTTTAAAAACTAGGAATAAAAACAGCATAATACCACTTCTAGGCATATGCTCTGAGGAAACCCAAACTGAAAAAGACACCTGTACCTCCAATGTTCATTGCAGCACTAGTTACAGTGGCTAGGACATGGAAGCAACCTAGATGACCATTGGGAGATGCATGTATAAAGAAACTGTGGTGCATACATACAATGGAATACTAATCAGCCATAAAAAGAAATGCATTCGCGTCAGTCCTAATGAGTTGGATGAACCTAGAGCCTATTATACAGAGTGAAGTAAGTCAGAAAGAAAAAAAACAAATACTGTATATTAACAAATCAAGACAGCACAGACGCGAGAAATGCCAGCCCCAGCGGCACAGATGCGAGAGACGCCGGCCTGGCGCAACCGACCACGCGCAGAAGCGTGGCCGAGAAGAGCTACCCCATGCCCGAGGTCAGGGGCGGAGGCCAAGAGGAGCTACCCCACCACTGAGGTCAGGGGCGGTGGCCGAGAGGAGCTGCCCCACGTCCAAGAGGTGGTGGCTGTGCCGGCACAGGAGGGCCAAGAGGAGCTACTCCAAGTTCAAGGTCAGGAGGGGCGGCCTTGAGGAGATACACCTCATGTAAGGTAAGGTATAGTGGCTGCACTCTGCTGGAGCAGCCATGAACAGATACCCCACGACTAAGGTAGGAGAAAGGCAAATAAAACAGTAGGTATTGCGAGGGGGCATCAAAGGGCAGACACAGTGAAATCATAATCACAGAAAACTAGTCTATCTGATCACACGGAACACAGCCCTATCTAACTCAATGAAACTAAGCCATGCCATGTGGGGCCACCCAAGACGGGCGGGTCATGGTGGAGAGGTCTGACAGCATGTGGTCCAGTGGAGAAGGGAATGGCAAACCACTTCAGTATACTTGCCTTGAGAACCCCATGAACAGTATGAAAAGGCAAATTGATAGGATATTGAATGAGGAATTCCCCAGGTCGGTAGGTGCCCAATATACTACTGGAGATCAGTGGATAAATAACTCCAGAAAGAATGAAGGGATGGAGCCAAAGCGAAACCAATACCCAGTTGTGGATGTGACTGGTGATAGAAGCAAGGTCCCATGCTGTAAAGAGCAATATTGCATAGGAACCTGGAATGTTAGGTCCATGAATCAAGGCAAATTGGAAGTGGTCAAACAGGAGATGGCATAGTGAACGTAGACATTCTAGGAAGCAGTGAACTAAAATGGACTGGAATGGGGGAATTTAACTCAGATGACCATTATATCTACTACTGTGGGCAGGAAAACCCTTAGAAGAAATGGAGTACCCATCATGGTCAACAAAAGAATCCGAAATGCACTACTTGGATGTTCGTTTCCAAGTCAAAACATTCAATATCATATTAATCCAAGCATATGCCCCAAACAGTAATGATGAAGAAGCCGAAGTTGAACAGTTCTATGAAGACCTACAAGACCTTTTAGAACGCACCAAAAATATATCCTTTTCATTATAGGGGACTGGAATGCAAAGGTAGCAATTCAAGAAACATCTGGAGTAACAGGCAAATTTGGACTTGGAGCACGGAATGAAGCAGGGCAAAGGCTAATAGAGTTTTGCCAAGAGAACGAACTGGTCAGAGCAAACACCCACTTCCAACAACACAAGAGAAGACTCTACACATGGACATCATCAGCTGGTCAACACTGAAATGATTGATTATATTCTTTGCAGCCAAAGATGGATAAACTGTATACAGTTAGCAAAAACAAGACCAGGAGCTGACTGTGGCACAGATCATGAACTCCTTATTGCCAAATTCAGACTTAAACTGAAGAAAGAAGGGAGAACCACTAGACCATTCAGATATGACCTAAATCAAATACCTTATGATTATACAGTGGAAGTGAGAAATAGATTTAAGGGACTTGATCTGATAGAGTGCCTAATGAACTATGGACGGAGGTTCGTGACACTGTACAGGAGACAGGGGCCAAGAACATCCCCATGGAAAAGAAATGCAAAAAAGCAAAATGGCTCTCTGATGAGGCCTAACAAATAGCTGAGAAAAGAAGAGAAGCAAAACGCAAAGGAGAAAGGAAAGATATAAGCATCTGAATGCAGTGTTCCAAAGAATAGCAAGGAGAGAAAAGAAAGCCTTCCTCAGTGATCAATGCAAAGAAATAGAGGAAAACAATAGAATAGGAAAAACAAGAGATCTCTTCAAGAAAATTAGAGATACCAAGGGAATATTTCATGCAAAGATGGGCTCGATAAAGGAAAGAAATGGTGTGGACCTAACAGAAGCAGAAGATATTAAGAAAAGGTGGAAAGAATACACAGAAGAACTGTACAAGAAAGATCTTCCCGACCAAGATAATCACGATGGTGTGACAGCTGACCTAGAGCCAGACATCATGGAATGTGAAGTCAAGTGGGCCTTAGAAAGCATCACTACGAACAAAGCTAGTGGAGGTGATGGAATTCCAGTTGAGCTATTTCAAATCCTGAAAGATGATGCTGTGAAAATGTTGCACACAATATGCCAGGAAATATGGAAAACTCAGCAGTGGCCACAGGACTGGAAAAGGTCAGTCTTCATTCCAAAGCCAAAGAAAGGCAATGCCAAATAATGTTCAAACTACGGCACAATTGCACTCATCTCACACGCTAGTAAAGTCATGCTCAAAATTCTCCAAGCCAGGCTTCAGCAGTATGTGAACTGTGAACTTCCATATGTTCAAGCAGGTTTTAGGAAAGGCAGAGGCACCAGAGATCTAATTGCCAGCATCTGCTGGATCATGGAGAAAGCAAGAGAGTTCCAGAAAAATATCTATTTCTGTTTCATTGACTATGCCAAAGCCTTTGACTGTGTGGATTACAATAAACTGTGGAAAGTTCTGAAAGGGATGGGAATACCAGACCACCTGACCTGCCTGTTGAGAAACGTGTATATAGGTCAGGAAGCAAGAGTTAGAACTGGACATGGAAAAACAGACTTGTTTCAAATGGGAGAAGGAGTATGTCAAGGTTGTATATTGTCACCCCGCTTATTTAACTTATATGCAGAGTACATTATGAGGAACACTAGGCTGGAAGAAGCACAATCTGGAATCAAGATTGCCAGGAGAAATATCAATAACCTCAGATATGCAGATGACACCACCCTTATGGCAGAAAGTGAAGAGGAACTCAAAGGCCTCTTGATGAAAGTGAAAGAGGAGAGTGAAAAGGTTGGCTTGAAGCTCAACATTCAGAAAACAAAGATCATGGCATCTGGTCCCATCACCTCATGGGAAATAGGTGGGGAAACAGTGGAAACAGTGTCAGACTTTATTTTTTGGGGCTCCAAAATCACTGCAGATGCTGATTGCAGCCATGGAATTAAAAGACGCTTGCTCCTTGGAAGGAAAGTTATGACCAACCTTGATAGTATATTAAAAAGTAGAGACATTACTTTGCCAACAAAAGTCTGTCTAGTCAAAGGCTATGGTTTTTCCTGTGGTCATGTATGGATGTGAGAGTTGGACTGTGAAGAAAGCTGATCACCGAAGAACTGATGCTTTTGAACTGTGGTTCTGGAGAAGACTCTTGAGAGTCCCTTGGACTGCAAGGAGATCCAACCAGTCCATTCTAAAGAGATCGAACCTGGATGTTCATTGGAAGGACTGATGCTAAAGCTGAAACTGCAATACTTTGGCCACCTGATGCCAAGTGTTGACTCACTGGAAAATTCTCTGATGCTGGGAAGGATTGGGGATGGGAGGAGAAGGGGACGACAGAGAATGAGATGGCTGGGTGGCATCACTGACTCGGTGGAAATGAGTTTGAGTGAACCCCAGGAGTTGGTAATGGACAGGGAGGCCTGGTGTGCTGTGATTCATGGGGTCGCAAAGAGTCGATCAAGACTGAGCGACTGAACTGAACTGAATATAGAATCTAGAAAGATGCTACTGATGAATCTATTCATAGGGTAGCAATGGAGATGCAAGCACAGAGAACAGACTTATGGACAAGGGCAGGGGAAAAGATGGAGAAATGAATGGAGAGAGTAGCATGGGAACATACACAGTAACATGTGTAAAATAAATAGCCAGTTGAAATTTGCTGCATGACTCAGGAAACCCAAACCCGGACTCTGTTAGAGAGGTGGTAAGGGTGGGTGGTGGGAGGGAGTTTCCAGAGAGAGGGGACATATGTACACCTATGACTAATTCATGTTGATATATGGCAGGAATCAAACTAATATTGTAAAGCAATTATCAATCAATTAAAAATAAAGCATAATAAACCATATGCATCAAGACTAGTAAATAAGTTATAAAGTCATATTGTACAGCATAAGACAGTATGGCCATTATTTTTTAATAAGTTTAAACGGCATATAACTTATACGAATATTGAATCACTATTTTGTAATTGTACATATGAAACGAAAATAACATTATTAATCAAACATATTAAAATAAAATAAAAGATAAATTTTCTGGATCATTTTCTTCCATTTAATCAAAATTTTCCTTATTTACAAATTCCTATGTGATGACCCTTCATTATCGTAACATTCTTTCCACCTGGCCTCAGGCAGGATTTTGAAGCTGCCAATTATCCTAGAGAACTTATAAAAGATTTTCCGTGAACAACAACAAAAAAAAAATAAATAAATTTGCTCATAACTCTTCCAGTTACTCTGTCAGGAATTTATAAAAATTATTGCATATTACTGAGTACTTAGAACTATGTCAAAGAATGAATGGTGGTTGGATAGCAAGGAAAGGATGGTATGAGATACAGTACAAAAAAAGAAAACTTCTTTCACATTTATCACCTAATTGTATATGAAGGTCAAATAAAAATAATATTCAGATGATTCCAAGGTTTTGATCACTCTTACAGAGATAATAACTTTTCTGTCCTTCCCATGCTGGTCTTCAGATCAGTTCAGTTCAGTCACTCAGTCGTGTCCAACTCTTTGCAACCCCATGGAATGCAGCACGCCAGGCCTCCCTGTCCATCAACAATTCCAGGAGTTTATCCAAACTCATGTCCATTGAGTCAGTGATGCCATCCAACCATCTCATCCTCTGTCGTCCCCTTCTATTCCTGCCTTCAATCTTTTCCTGTATCAGGGTCTTTTCCAATGAGTCAGCTCTTTGCATCAGGTGGCCAAAGTATTGAAGTTTCGGCTTCAACATCAGTCCTTCTAGGTTGGTCATAACTTTCCTTCCAAGGAGTAAGCGTCTTTTAATTTCATGGCTGCAGGCACCATCTACAGTGATTTTGGAGCCCCCCAAAATAAAGTTTGCCACTGTTTCCCCATCTATTTGCCATTAAAGAGTTTCAAATCACTTGGGGAATAAACTGAATGATCAGGCATTTTCATTCTTTCTTTCGTAATTTACATGTTTGAATTGTGTTTGTTCTTATTATAGGTATATTAAAAATTGATGAAGTTTGCATATGATTCTCTTTAATGAGTTATCTAGTTAAGAAACTTTTTACAGCACCTGTGTGCAAAGTATGACATTGAGGATAAAATGATAAATGATTCTTGATATGAATACATTTGCAAAACAGGGATCAAAGGGAGGAAATATAAATCTACTCTCTCTTTTTGAGCTAAGATCTCTCTCAAATAACATGATTAATATATAAATCCATCATTGAATTAATGGTGCAAGATAGCCTCTCAAACTGAAGTGGTAATGTATACAAATTAGGTGTGTATGTGTGTGTGTGTGGTACATATATCATACAAATATGTATGCTAAATATATTTATGTTGCTCCACCCGAATGCCTGACTGACAAGTATGAAATAAAAACTGAATTATAATTACCTTGTCTAGCAATCTCTTTTCTCAATGTTTTCATATTTATTTTCATGTGTGTGTGTGTGAGATATTTATCCCATATATTATACAACATAATATAACACTCATCCACCTATATGTCTGTCTGACTAGAATAATACGAACTAAAACATGAAAGAAAAACTAAATAAAATTGCCTTGTCTAGCAATCTTTCTTGTAGAAGGCAATGGCACCAAACTCCAGTACTCTTGCCTGGAAAATCCCATGGATGGAGAAGCCTGGTAGGCTGCAGTCCATGGGGTCGCAGAGTCGGACACGACTGAAGTGACTTAACAGCAGCAGCAGCAGCAACAATCTTTCTTAATGTTTATTTTAAGAAAGACTGCAGCCAAAACTCCTCTCACCCTTTAATGTAACATATACCTTGTATTCAATAAAGCCATCAATTGTCATGCATTTCTGGAGCTATTACCATGTGTTTTTCTCTTTTTGGGTGCAGGAGGTGCATGTCCCCTATATATTCCATATTCTACCATGCTTATCTTCAGCCTGCTTGCCCTTCCCTTGCTCTGTTCTAAGGAGGTTTGACCATATAGACTGTGTTTCCCAGAAGCCTCAGTGAGTCAACTTCAGTCTAAAGGAAGTAAGGGTTAGAGCCTGGAGGGCAGAATAAGCAGCAGATTTTCCTCCATGGTCCTAGCCACTATCAGATGGGCCTGCCTTAGTTTACATTTCACCCAATGCCTCACATCTCTCCAGCCTACCCTTAATAGGAGCTGTTAATACATCAGTTGTCTCACTGTCTCCTCTTTGGCTTTTCAGTTCCTTCATAATATGTGCCAAAAAATCACCTGCATTGAAGTCCATCTGCTTTCTTTAAGTTCTCAGGGTTCTCTGTCCTGGTTTCATTTTGGCTGATTTCATAAGACCAAAGTTTACACGCAATGAGGCATTCAGAGGAAAGTTTGGAGAATAAAGGAAACTTGTAAAAAAAACCACTTATTTCAGAGATTGTCCTTTTTCTGAATAAAGAGAATCCCTTTCATGATTTTTCATTTTAAGAAAATATTAAAGAATCAGACTTCTTACACATTTTGATAATAGCAACAAAATATTAGCATGAAAAAGTTCTCATTCTTTTAGATAAATAGCTTTCTTTCTTCAAATAAGAAAACCTTTCAGTGTATTCATTGGGTGAGATTTAACTGGTCTCTTTCACAACAACAAATCAATCAATAACCATATATTTCTTGAATTCTTGTGTGAGCCAAACATTGATGTTGGTTAAGGAGAAACAAAGACATACAAATGCATGTGCAAGAAAAAGGTTGAAGGTGAATAACTAAAACATATCAATCAACACTGCCAACACCTAGAGCCACAGCCGGCCAGGGAGAATGCTCTCCTGCACTGTACCCGCATCTCCAGGCCCCTCACCTGCAACCCGCCTTTACCAGTTACCCGCTTTGGGGACTGAGGCCACTACTCCACCCGGGGACGCCACCGGCCAAAGGAGGCCGGTGGACGACACCCACGTGAGGCGAGGCCGGCTCGGTCCCAGACAGGGGAAGGGGCGTGGGCAGTTGCTCGTGAGGGGCTGAGAACGGCAGGGACAGGAATAGGCGGCAAGCAGGCAAAGCGAGCGCTGCGGGACAGGGGCGCGGGCACTGTCCAAGGAACAGAAAGACCAAGAAACTGCCGGGCCACCAGAAAAACAAGTGCGGGGCACCACTGCCACACACACGAGGGAGTCTCGTGACGCCTCGGAAGCCAGCCGACAAATGTAATTCTTCAGTTCAGTTCAGTCTCTCAGTCGTGTCCGACTCTCCGCGACCAAATGAGGCAGGGAAGGCCTCCCTGTCCATCACCAACTCCCGGAGTTCACTCAAACTCATGTCCACAGAGTCGATGATGCCATCCAGCCATCTCATTCTCTGGCGTCCCCTTCTGCTCCCACCCCCAACCTTTCCCAGCATCAGAGTCTTTTCCAGTGAGTCAACTCGTCGCATGAGGTGACCAAAGTATTGGAGTTTCAGCTTCAGCATCAGTCCTTCCAATGAACACCCAGGATTGATCTCCTTTACAATGGACTGGTTGGCTCTCCTTGCAGTCCAAGGGACTCTCAAAAGTCTTCTCCAACACCACAGTTCAAAAGCATTAATTCTTCGGAGATCAGCTTTCTTCACAGTCCAACTCTCACACCCATACATGACCACGGGTAAAACCATAGCCTTGACTAGACGGACCTTGGTTGGCAAAGTAATGTCTCTGCTTTTTAATATACTATCAAGGTTGGTCATAACTTTCCTTCCGAGGAGTAAGCGTCTTTTAATTTCATGGCTGCAATCAGCATCTGCAGTGATTTTGGAGCCCCAAAAATAAAGTCTGACACTGTTTCCACTGTTTTTCCATCTACTTCCCATGAAGTGATGGGACCAGATGCCATGATCTTTGTTTTCTGAATGTTGAGCTTCAAACCAACTTTTTCACTCTCCCCTTTCACTTTCATCAAGAGGCTTTTGAGATCCTCTTCACTTTCTGCCGTAAGGGTAGTGTCATCTGCATATCTGAGGTTATTGATATTTCTCCTAGCAATCTTGATTCCAGCTTGTGCTTCTTCTAGCCCAGCGTTCCTCATGATGTACTCTGCATATAAGTTAAATAAGCAAGGTGACAATATACAACCTTGATGCACTCCTTTTCCTATTTGGAACCAGTCTGTTGTTCCATGTCCAGTTCTGAGTGTTGCTTCCTGACCTGCATACAGGTTTCTCAAGAGGCAGGTAAGGTGGTCCGGGATTCCCATCTCTTCCAGAATGTTCCACAGTTTATTGTGATCCACACAGTTAAAGGCTTTGGCATAGTCAATGAAGCAGAAATAGATGTTTTTCTGGAACTCTCTTTCTTTCTCCATGATCCAGCGGATGTTGGCAATTTGATCTCTGGTGCCTCTGCCTTTTCTAAAACCTGCTTGAACATCTGGGAGTTCACGGTTCACATTTTTATGAAGCCTGGCTTGGAGAATTTTGAGCATGACTTTACTAGCGTGTGAGATGAGTGCAATTGTTTAGTAGTTTGAGCATTCTTTGGCATTGCCTTTCTTTGGGATTGGAATGAAGATTGGATTTCCAGTCTTGTGGCCACTGCTGAGTTTTCCAAATTTGATGTCTTACAGAGGGATAAATATGAATTGACTTATTTTTACAAGCAGAGAGAGCCCATTACTCACATTCTTGGCTACAGCTAAACCATTCCTTATCTTTTTCAAGACAGGTATTTGTAGGTAACTGACAGCTGCTTTTGAATATTTCAATCAACTCACTTTTTTTTCGGTGTGTGAGCAAAAACTGAAACCAAAGAATCAATTTAAAGATAACTGTATGCCTTGAATCCGAAAATACCATAATTTACTTGATCATGTATATCTATGTCACTCAGTCATGTCGGACTCTTTACAATCCCAGGCTCCTCTGCCCATGGAATTCTCCAGGCAAGAATACTGGAATGGGTTGCCATTTCCTCCTTCAGGGGATCTTCCGGACCCAGGTCTCCTGAGTTGTGGGCAGATTCTTTACCATTTGAGCCACCAGGGAAGATGTTTAAATCTGTTTTAGACAGTTTTCTAGTCCCGATTACATTTAATTACAACAACATCTAGATTGTAGATCATATTTCATAAGAAGGGCCACTATCATTAAATACATTTAAGACTATTTTCTTACATGAGGCTGCATTTAGCTCATTGAAACATAAGTAGTAATGTTCTGATCTGAAAATGTACTAGAGGAAAAAAGAAAAAAAACAATATTGCAATTTACCGTAGCTTGAAATTATTATTTTTCCCTCCATACACATTTGAATTTACAAACTTGAATAACTTTGTAATCAAAATACTATGTCTGAATTTGAAAATGCAATAATTCTCTAATATTATTAGATAAAAATTCATAATTTTCATGGACATTTTGATGAAATCCACTTATCTCATTTTAAAAATGAAAATAGATAAAATTATGTCAAGCAAAGGAAAGGCAAGTGAAAAAGCATCTGTTTTCTGGACAAAAGAGCAAAAGTTTAACTTTATCCAATGGCTAAAATCAAAAATTAATTTAGTGAATTAAAACACAAGATATTTGATTAAAGGTATTTTAATAAAGCACCCAAATAATAATTAAATGAGAATCTCTGATGAACACAAAGATATTTCTTGGATACTTTTTCCCCCCAAATTAGTCTAATAGAATGAGATGTTTCCTCAAGTGTGATCTCTGTTCTACAGTCCACATCCTGTGCTTTGAAAGTTGGGGAATGTAATATTAACATTAATGTATTAAATAGATGAAAGTAGATTTTTATCACAAGGTTTGGGTTCAACTTAATTTTTTTTTGCTATTTGTAATTAATATGGGAGTTTGGAATATTTTCTATTTGAAATATGGAGTATAACCATAATCAACATTGAAAAGAACATTTTAATACCAAAATAATAATTATCAAGACTGAGGCCGTTTCCAGTTTGTACTAAAGGGTTCTAATATGAAATCTGATCTTTAATTTTACTTTTTCTCCTTTCTTTGCTCTCCAATGTTTGGAGAATTTTTATGTTCTCTGTTGGAAATAGTTTATCAGTTTCATGAACACATTCAAGGAAAGCTAACCATGGGGGAGGAGGAAAGGAAGATCTAACTCTTTTGGTGCACACATAGTATAACTGCCCATTTCTCAGTATATCTGACAGACTCCAAACATTACATTAACTGAAATGAAAACTTCCTTCTGAACTGTGATTTCCCATACATACCAAACAGTCTGTGAAACGCCTTAGGTTTAAGTCCAAATCCATTTAACACACTGCCGAGAAAAGTATAGCAAATGCATGGTTGAATATATGTTCATAGAAAGCTTCCATACTTTGTTAACTTCATAGCTGAATTGATCCACAGGGTGCACTGAGTGTACTAAATGGCCTGGTGTAATCGGGAATGGAATTGCATTCTGAATGAAATCACAACATTGGTAAGAAACTCAAAATCAGAATCACTTTCTATTCTTTGTTCTTTCTACTATTCCTGTGAATTTAAGTATGTGGAAATGGAGCTTGTAAGAGATTGATGCTCAAAGTCAGTGCCAGCTTTTGGAGTGATGATGCTTTAGTAAAGAGCTGTTTGATGGAAACCTTCTCAAGCATACCTCCTTGATTATTTATACATCTCTTATGGATTTTTAAGAGTTCCACTAGTTCACTAACAGATATTATTAAGCTCTTCAGTTCTTTTGTTATTATCCTCTTTGACAAGTTTCACTAGCATACAGACAAGGATTTTCTTTTTTTTTTTTCTTTATTGATAGGGGACCATATACAACTATCTGAAGCAGCCGGAAGTTAATGGCAATGAACTAGAATAAAACTAAATGTCACCACATCTTACTTTTCTCTAAAACTTTCTAAGTAGATTAGACATGTGCAAAAAGCTGTAAAACGTGCCTTTTGCTTACAAGGAAAAGGTCACTTCTGTGCTAAAATTTTGTAATAGGTTACTCATAAATGATCACATCAGTCACTGAAATACAGTGCCTTACACACTTCAAATATTGGTACAATTACCTTGGCTCTAACCAGTGATTTTCTTTCTTTTTTTTTGTTTTGCTTGAAAAAAATATATTAAAGCTTTTGAGAGATTATTAAGGTTAATATAAATTCACAAACTAACTAAAATGAATCAAAGTTAACAAAAAAATTCAGTTTATTTTGAATGTTGTAACATTCAATAAACTATACAGTTTATTTTTTGAGGCTACATTTTTAATTCTGCATGACTGTGGACCTTCAAATTATTATATTGAAGAGACATAAAACAACCTTTTGGACTACAGCAGATATAATGGGCAGCTGAAAAGTATACATGCAAAGGTGACAAGGGCATGATCTTTTACAATATATTCTTTTTGAAAAAATACTCTATAAGATGTCACAAAGGGCAACTTAAAACCACATGTGCATCCTCAGTTAATGTAAAAATTTCAATCTAAATGTTTTAAAGCTACAATGACAACTGTGGAGGATGAAGCATGGCAAGGCCATTAGCATCAGTCTCACATTCTGTATCATTATTTTAGAGTTGTTTTTTTTTTTTAACATCATTGATTATTTGAAAACTTTCAGAAATCATTTGCTAGAGATAATTCTTTCTTTCTTTATTTTTTTTAATTGGGGGCTAATTATTTTACAATATTATATTGGTTGGTTTTGCCATATATTGACATGAATCCACCCCGGGTGTACATGAGTTCCCCCTCCTGAACCCCCCCCACCTCCCTCCTCCCTTTATCCTCCCTATGGGTCATCCCCGCACACCAGCCCAGAGCATCCTCTCATAGAAAATATCCAACTTGCTGCTGTTAATAAAATATCCCAAGCTCCCCTAGATGAGAAAAATACACCTTATAATTGCATGCACATGTCAATATGTTTGCAGCAAATATAATAGGCATGAGATAATGGATATTGGATGCTTTTTTAAATGGTAGACTGATGACAAACATTTTTACCCAGAAGTAGTGGCGTACTCATAAAGATGTGGTACTTAAACCTAAAACATTTGTGCATTTGTGGAAGAGCAGTTCTGTTTCTACTAAGTTGGTAGTAGCTAACTGGTACTATAGTTGTTAAAATGCAATGTCGATATTTCCCAAACCTCCTATGAAAAAAAAAATCTGATACAGAATTGACACATGGCACGATTTCATGAGGTGAAAAAGCCCAGCAACACATGACATCATTTGCTTATTAGGCAGTGTACCTAGGATCCAATTTTATGAGAAAATCACCTATGTGAAAACAACACATCTTAGTCTGGAGAAAGTTTTCTTATGGTATATAGAGATGACTTTTCAATTTTTATTTTACAATACTTTAAAAAATTTTACAAACATTTGAGACAGATTCTTTCTTTTTTGCTCTTTCCATTATAACAAATAACTCAGTATTTCATTCTTTTGCTTAGAAATTGTCAATATTTTCCGATTACCCTTGGAATAAAATCTGATTTTCTTTCTCTTTCATCCATTGCTATTCATATTTTGGAGTTAAAGAACTGTTCTAGAATAAACTTTTAATACTCTTTCACAAAAATTGGCTAATTGCTGCTCTTCACACAAGTCATTCATTTTGGTCTCTGTAATTTTGCTCATTTTTCTTTCTGCCTAAACGTGTCTCCTATCCTTTTTTTTTTTTTCTCCTAAAAATATACTTTGCATCTCATAACACTCACCAAAATATCTCTTCCACAGAACTTTCCTAGAATACTCCTTTAATCTTGTTTATTTATTCAACAAACATTATTGAGTGCTTACCATGTGACAAGCACCTGTTCACTGGGAATTCTGACTGAAAAGAAATACAAGTATGCATGTAAGATGAAATTAACCACTTCTTTTGTTTTACTCCCATATGTTTTTGTTCATGTGAGTAATGGTTATTATCACTGTTGGTGTTTTCCCCCTTAATTTGAGATATCCGTGTTTTGTTTTTTAATTAATTTTTATTGCAGTATAGTTTATTTACAATGTTGTATTAGTTTCTGCTATACATAAAATGAATTATATATATATAATATATATATATATATATATATATATATTATATATATAAATCCTGGTGTTTGCTTCTATCTCCTCCAATAGTATATTAGCCTCCTAGTCAAGTCAGAGAACGGCATTATTCTTCTTTGAATTGCTATCACTTTTGCTTTGAATTCCTACCATAATGGCATTTGTGTAAAGAACTATTAAATTATTGAATTATGATTGATGACAAATACGTGAGAAGCACATTAGCTTATTTTCTCACAAATGTAGTTAATCTGATTAATGTGTAGTTAATAGAGTCGGACACGACTGAGCGACTGAACTGAACTGAACTGAACTGAATGTATAGTTAATGTGATTTTATAAAATCACATACTTCAGATGGGGTGAAAAAATTAAAGCAAATGTCAACAAGATTACAGGTTCCTTAACTAATAAGTACTTTGTACTAATGTTCTATTCCATAACAGTGTTTAGAATGATTCTCAGCATATCTTAAGGTTTCAATGAAGATGTGGTTAACTAATCAGAATATTTCTTATGTTCCTAAGAAAGAGATTTATATCAGGGAAGTAAATTCTTAGGTCAAAGTAAGGAACATTCTGATTTCCCAGTTGGCTCAGTGGTAAAGTATCCACTTACGAACTCAGGAGACCCAGGAGATGCGGGTTCAGTCCTTGGGCTGGGAAGATCCCATAGAGTAGGAAATGGCAACCTGTTCCCATATTCTTGCCTCGAAAATCCTATGGACAAGGTCTGGTGGGCTACAGTCAATAGGATCACAGATTTGGACATGACTGAACACGCACATACACAAGGAGCATTCTGCACACACACCATTTTCTAAGAGTCATTCTGGAGTTCTTTATCCTTCAAAACATTATAATATATTTATATAAATTTAACTTCAAGAATATATAAGGTTTCAAAAAATAGAAAAATAGTTTAGACTTTTATGGCACATTTCAATAAGTGAAAGCATTAAGATTTCCAATAAAGCTACTACTCAATATTTTTATAAAAAATGCTATGACTTCTGTAAAAAGAAGGGAAAAAAAGTGTATATGAGATTTTATTCAATAACATGATCATGATTTTTCTGGGTTTTAATAATGGTTTATTGCAAGCCTTTGCTCAACTTCCTTATAATTTTTATGAAGGCACAAATATAGATTAAAAATAACTACTCCCCCTCTCTTCCAAAATTAAGGTAATGTGCTATTTACTCTCAGAATCAGAAGGGAATGTCCAATCATAAAAAGGGAAACAGAGATCATATAAGTTCTACAATGAGCAAGAAATAGAGCGATTGAGCTAATCAGATAGATATTAAGGATTTCTAACCAACCAGCCCTCTTTGGCATAATATTTTTGGGAAAGTGCAGGAGTATTACTACCCCTTAGATTACTTTTAATTTACATTCAAGGACTATAAGCATCCCTCCTTTACCTCCAAAGAGGAGTTAGATCTATGTAGATAAAATAGTACATTACACACTTGAAAGTGCAGGTATACAATAAAAATAATTGTGTTGATGTGAAAGGTACAGCCAATATACCATCTGCAGCATATGCTGGGAATTCAACTTTTCCAGGTAGTCTATAGGTTTAGAATATTATAGAATGCACTGCTCATATCAAACACTGCCTTCCAACAACACAAGATGACTCTATACATGGACGTCACTAGACGGTCAATACCAAAATCAGATTGATTATATTCTTTGCAGCCAAAGATGGAGATGCTCTATATAGTCAGTAAAAACAAGACCAGGAGCTGACTGACTGTGGCTCACATCAAGAACTCCTTATTGCAAAATTCAGACTTAAATTGAAGAAAGTAGGGAAAACCATTAGACCATTCAGGTATGACTTAAATCAAGTCCTTTATGATTATACAGTGGAAGTGACAAATAGATTCAAGGGATTAGATCTGATAGACTGCCTGAAAAACCATGAACAGAGGTTCGTAACATTGTATAGGAGGCCGTGGTCAACCATATCCACGAAGAAGAAATGCAAAAGCAAAATGGTTGTCTAAGGAGGCCTTACAAATATGTGAGAAAAGAGAAGCGAAAGGCAAAAGGGAAAAGGAAAGATATATCCATCTAAATGCAGAGTTCCAAAAATAGCAAGGAGAAATAAGGAAGCCTTCCTAAGTGATCAGTGCCAAGAAATAGAAGAGAAAAATGGAAAGGGAAAGACTAGAGATCTCTTCAAGAAAATTAGAGATACCAAGGACATATTACATGCAGATGGGCACAATAAAGGACAGAAACGGAATGGACCTAAGAGAAGCAGAAGATATTAAGAAGAGGTGGCAAGAATACATAGAATAAGTATACAGAAAGGATCTTCATGAACCAGATAACCACAATGTTGTGATCACTCACCTAGAGCCAGACATCCTCGAATGCGAAGTCAAGTGGGCCTTAGGAAGCATCACTATGAACAAAGCTAGTGGAGGTGATAGAATTCCTGCTAAGCTATTTCAAATCCTGAAAGATGATGCTGTGAACGTGTTGCACTCAATATGCCAGCAAATTTGGAAAATTCAGCAGTGGTCACATGACTTGAAAATGTCATTTTTCGTCCCAATCTCAAAGGCAATGCCAAAGAATGTTCAAACTACCGCACAATTGCACTCATCTCACATTATAGCAAAGTAATGCTCAAAATTGTCCAAGGTAGACTTCAACAATACGTGAACTGAAAACTTCCAGATGTACAAGCTGGATTTAGAAAAGGCAGAGGAACCAGAGGTCAAATTGCCAACATCCAATAGATCACAGAAAAAGCAAGACAGTTCCAGAAAAACATCTACTTGTGCTTTATTGACTATGCTAAATCCTTTTACTGTGTGGATCACAACAAATTGTGGAAAATTCTTCAAGATATTGGAATGCCAGACCGCCTTACCTACCTCCTGAGAAATCTGTATGCAGGTCAAGAAGCAACAGTTAGAACCGGACATGAAACAATGGACTGGTTCCAAATTGGAAAAGAAGTACATCATGCTGTATATCATCTCCTTGCTTACTTAACTTATATGTAGAGTACATCATGTGAAATGCTGGACTGCATGAAGCACAAGCTGAAATCAAGATTGCTAGGAGAAATATCAACAACCACATATATGCAGATGACATCACCCTCATAGCAGAAAGTGAAGAGCTTTCTAGAAAAAAAAAAAAAAAAAAAAGAGAGAGAGAGAAAATTAAAGAGCCTCTTGATGAAGGTAAAAGAGAGTGAAAAAGCTGGCTTAAAACTCAACATTCATAAAACTAAGATCATGGGAGCTGGTCCCATCGCTTCATGGTAAATACATAGGGAAACAATAGAAACAGTGGCAGACTTCATTGTCTTGGGTTCAAAAATCAGATGGTGACTGCAGCCCTGAAATCAAAAGATGCTTGCTCCTTGGAAGAAAAGCTATGATAAACCTAGACAGCATATTAAAAAGCAGAGACATTACTTTACTGACAATGGTCCATCTAGTCAAAACTATGATTTTTCCAGTAGTTGTGTATGGATGTGAGAGCTGGACCATAAAGAAAGCTGAGCACTGAAGAACTGATGCTTTTGAACCATGGTGTTGGAGAAAACTATTGAGAGGCCCTTGCACAGCAAGGAGATCAGATCAGTCAATTCTAAAGTAAATCAGTCCTGAATATTCATTGGGAGGACTGATGCTCAAGCTGAAGCTCTAATATTTTGGCCACCTAATGTGAAGAGCCGACTCATTGGAAAAGACCCTGATGATGGGAAAGATTAAAAGCAGGAGGAGAAGAGGATGACAGGATGAGATGGTTGGATGGCATCACCGACTTGATGGACGTGAGTTTGAGCAAACTCCAGGAATTGGTTATAAACAGGGAAGCCTGGCAC
The DNA here is from genome assembly GCF_049115385.1 of Moschus berezovskii. NCBI lineage: Eukaryota > Metazoa > Chordata > Mammalia > Artiodactyla > Moschidae > Moschus > Moschus berezovskii. Next base: position 82,411,799 of record NC_142488.1, on the reverse strand, counting down.
ACTGCAGTCCATGGGGTTGGAAAGAGTCAGTCACAACTGAGTGAATAAACTGAACTGAACTAGTCATAATAGATAAACTATTTTACATGGTAAAAATTGGAATATGATATAGATACATCAACCTTCTCTGTCTTTTGCTCTGGGTAAAACTGTTACAGTTAATATTAAAGAATAAGCTTTCTCTATTTTTAACTTAACAGCTATGTATTTAAGCATTATATACAGGGAAATTGTATATAATGTGTGTGTGCCGTGAAAACATACAAATGAATGTTCATTTTTAATGCAGAGGCTAATATCATGTAAAAATTATGTCCTTTGTTCTGGGTAAAACTCTTACAGTTAATATTAAAGAATAAGCTGTCTCTATTTTTAACTTAACAGCTATGTATTTAAGCATTATCCACAGGGAAAATGTATATAAATGGTGAGCCATGAAAACATAAAAATGAAAAAAAAGAAAAAAGAAAACATACAAATGAATGTTCATTTTTAATGCAGAGGCTAATATGTAAAAATTATGATTTTTCCATTTTTATGGAAATTATAGCATTTAGTGTGACCTATCTAAACCACATTCTGTCTCATAGCTAATATCATGCTTTATCTCTCTTACTATCTCTTAATGCTTTAATTGGAATAAAAAAAAGTCTTACAAAACTTATTTGAAATGTATTGTAGATCTAAGGAAATAAGACCTACTCCTGAGCTCTAATATGTGGAATCTAAAATAAAAAAAAAAATGTCATAGATATAAAGAACAGATTTGTGGTTGTAAGAGGTGGTAGTGAGAAAGATATCCTCCAGAAGTTATTTCATACAAAGAAAGAAGATGAATAAAAATAAATCTGGTTGGCATTGCCAATGAGATGTTAGAATACATGTTCTCCATGAAACGCAACAGAAAGCCATAAGGGTAAGATTAAAGTTCTTAAGCTGCAAAGAAACGACAATGAAAAGTGTGAGAAATTTATATGAAGATCAGAAAGTAGATATCCAATTTAAGAATTATAGATTCTTAGAAGAATCATAGCAATTGACAATAAATATTCAAAATTAAACTGAAGATTTTTCCCCTTAAGTTAAAGACAATTGTATATGCAGATTGGCAAGCTCTATATGTTTTTTTTTTTTTTTTAATGACACATCTAGACATATGCTGGAAATGTTTTCAGCTTTGTAAAAAAATTTAAATTTTTAGAAAATATAACCGATGAAAATATATGTGAAACAAATCACCAGTTCAGGGTCGATGCATGTTACAGGATCCTCAGGGCTGGTGTGCAGGGATGACCCAGAGGGAGGATAAAGGGGGGAGGGAGGTGGGAGGGGGGTTCATGAGGGGGAACTCATGTACACACGGGGCGGATTCATGTCAATGTATGGCAAAACCAACCAATATAATATTGTAAAATAATTAGCCTCCAATAAATAAATAAATAAATAATATATAGGCTAAACACATAGAATAAAGTTGAGCTGACTTCCTACTTCTGCACAGAATCAAAAAACAAAAAAAACAAACAGACACTAAGGAGTTACAGGCATATTTTTTTTTCTATCTTTAAAACATTTTTGTGCCTGAGGCACTCCCATTACAAACAGCATTTGGGGCAGTGAATATAATTATATATACATTATATATAATGCATAATGTTATATCAAGAGCTATTAATTGTGGGGGTACATTTGAAGTCCTTTTCTCAGTTTTAGAGAAGAGAATTATAGCTATTGAAATATCATGTAATATTAGATTGGTATTGGGCATATCAGTATACATTTATACTGAGAGTACTTAAAGGCAGTGACTACTCAGTAGGAAGGAACAAATCTAACAATCAGATTTTCACTTATGAATACCATTCTCCACTAAAAAGCTGCAGAAATCTCTGGAGAAATAGCCAATTACAAGTCTGGATAAGGAAGAATACAAGATGATCATGGAATCACATTTTAGTCCAGAAAGATAGGAAATACTCAACAAATGATGATGACATGTCTAAAGGACCCAAGAGGTAGTTTTAGTATAATTCCCACTGCCCCAAATTGAAGCAACATAAGATCAAATTAGGAGAAGGAAATGGCAACCCACTCCTGTATTCTTGCCTGGAGAATCCCATGGACGGAGGAGCCTGATGGGCTACAGTCCACGGGGTTGCAAAGAGTCGGACACAACTGAGTGACTTCACGTTCAAGATCAAATTATAGTATAATCAGTTCAGTTCAGTTCAGTTGCTCAGTTATGTCCACTCTTTGTGATCCCATGAACTGTAGCACACCAGGCCTCCCTGTCCATCACCAACTCACGGAGGCCACCCAAACCTATGTCCATCGAGTTGGTGATTCCATACAACCATCTCATCCTCTGTCATCCCCTTCCCCTGCCCTCCATTTTTCTCAGCATCAGTGTCTTTTTTCAATGAGTCAGCTCTTCACATCAGGTGGCCAAAGTATTAGAGTTTCAGCTTCAACAACAGTCCTTCCAATGAACAGCCAGGACTGATCACCTTTAGGATGTACTGGTTGGATCTCCTTGCAGTTCAAGGGACTCTAAATTCATGTCAATGTATGGCAAAACCAATACAAGATTGTAAATTAATTAAACTCCAATTAAAATGAATTTTAAAAAAGTCTTCTCCAACACCACAATTCAAAAGCATCAATTCTTCGGTGCTCAGGTTTCTTTATAGTCCATCTCTCACATCCATACATGACCATTAGAAAAACCATAGCCCTGAATAGTTGGAACTTTGTTGGCAAAGTAATGTCTCTGCTTTTTAATATACTGTCTAGGTTGATCATAACTTTCCTTCCAAGGAGTAAGCATCTTTTATTTTCCTGGCTGAAATCACCATCTGCAGTGATTTTGGAGCCCAGAAAAATAAAGTCAGCCACTGTTTCCCCATCTGTTTGCCATGAAGTGATGGGACCGGAGACCATGATCTTAGTTTTCTGAATTTTGAGCTTTAAGCCAAATTTTTCACTCTCTTTTTTCACTTTCACCAAGAGGCTCTTTAGTTCTTCTTCACTTTCTGCCATAAGGGTTGAGTCATCTGAATATCTGAGATTATTGATATTTCTCCCGGAAATCTTGATTCAAGCTTGTGCTTCCTCCAGTCCAGCATTTCTCATGATGTACTCTGCATATAAGTGAAATAAACAGGGTGACAATATACAGCCTTGACATACTCCTTTTCCTATTTAGAACCAGTCTGTTGTTCCATGTCCAGTTCTACCTGTTGCTTCCTGACCTGCATACAGGTTTCTTAAGAGGCATGTCAGGTGGTCTGGTATTCTTATCTCTTTCGGAATTTTCCACAGTTTATTATCATCCACACAGTCAAAGACTTTGGCATAGTCAATGAAGCAGAAACAGTTGTTTTTTTTCTGGAACTCTCTTGCTTTTTCGATGATCCAACAGATGTTGGTAATTTGATCTCTGGTTCCTCTGCCTTTTCTAAAACCAACATAAACATCTGGAAGTTCACAGTTCACATATTGCTGAAGCCTGACTTGGAGAATTTTGAGCATGACTTTACTAGTGTGTGAGGTGAGTGCAATTGTGTGGTAGTTTGTGCATTTTTTGGCATTGCCTTTCTTTGGGATTGGAATAAAAACTGACATTTTCAAGTCATGTGGCCACTGCTGAGTTTTCCAAAATTGCTGGCATATTGAGTGCAACACTTTCACAGCATCATCTTTCAGGATTTGAAATAGCTCAACTGGAATTTCATCACCTCCACTAGCTTTGTTCATAGTGATGCTTCCTAAGGCCCACTTGACTTCACATTCTAGGATGTCTGGTTCTAGGTGATTATAATATTCCAGGATATCTGGCTGTAGTATTATAATAATGTATATTAATTTGAATATTATAGAATTCGTGATTTTTCACTGATATAAATGAATAGTGAAATAGTTAAATAAATATATGGGGAGAATGGAAAGCTCTTCTTTATACTTGAATCCTAACTAATAAATGTAGAAATGACAGTTATAAAGTTATAGATGAATGTTAACTAGTGTATGGAGACATTCATGTGGGAAAAAGTGATTACATAGTGTCTAAATATCCCCCCAATATTACTTATTACTTACAAAGAGAGGCATAGTATCTGTACAATGGAGAAATCTGACAGGACAACTTAGCTAGATGATCAAAGTTAACATCACCAGCATTTACATGTTTCTTGACAAAATGCATTGAGAAGAAAATATCACTTATGGGTTATTCTAAAAAAATCTGAATTTTAGAATGAAAAAACATCAGACAACTCCAATTTGAGGAATATTCTACAAAATGACTAGTCTATTTATTTAATTTTGAAATCAAGAAACTCTTAAAAAAAATAGGCTGAGGAACTATTCCAGATAATAGAACACAAAACAGACACTACAATTAAATGCAAGTTAGGATTTTGGATTGGATCTCAGAATGAAAGAAAAATAGATATAACGAACATTATTGAAAAAATTGATAGCATTTAAATATGGGATATATAATTGAATTATATAAAAATTAAATTCTTTGTTATTTATAGTTTTACTGTGGTTATCTATATATATTATTCTTAAGATATCAATTTACTTAAGAGTAAAGAATCATGGTTATTAAAACTTACTCTCAAGTGATTCTAAAAGAGAGAAAGAGGAGAGAAAAATAATAATGATAAAGAAAACGGGACAAAATATTTTTAAAGATCGTGAATCTGGATAAAGAGCTTATGATATTTCTTTGTATTATTATTGCAACTTTTTGTTAATTGGAAATTATATCACTTTTTTGGAACTGGAAAAATATGAACAAGTGATTGATAATTGGGGTTGGCTAGCATTGTCTATTCTAGGAATATATATATAAAAGAAAAGAAAATGCAATAGTATCACTAGATTTAGGAATATTGACCAATGTTATGATTATAAATGAAATATTGTCTACTAGAGTTTAATAAAGTTTAAGGTAGAGAAGAGAATCAGAAGGTGGGGGAAAATTTGTGCTTGCCCATAAACACATCCCAACTGCAAAACTATCTCGACAATAGAGACCTTTTCTTCATAATAGGAAGGAAAGTACACTCCTATTATAAGAATAAAACCTAAGATTTTCAAGGCTATCATCATGTACCTTTCACTTTACTATATCTAAGGAAAGAGGAAAAGTAGGTTGCACTTTATCCCTGGTGATATGATTTTGACAATAGTCAATAACTTCATCTTAAACAGTTATACTAAAGATGCACTCTGTTTTAATTGCTAGTTTATGTATTCTGATAAGAATTACAAAGCCTTCATATTGTTTTTGCGTAATTCTATTATTTATAATTACTTGAGTAGGAGAAAAGATTATGAGAACGTTTCTCAGTAGAGTCCAATCATGTTAAATTAAAGAGTGAAAATTATGCAAGATTTTGTGTATATATACACTATTCCTCCAACTTAAGATTTGAAAAGTGAATTTCTCTCAATCAAGGTAAATCAAACAGAAAATAATCTATATAAGGCATGCATTATAGACTAAGGAACAAATTTTCAAAAGAGGAGAAAGTAGTATATTACAAAGGGAGAGCATACATCTGGAACATTTTTAAATCAGTATAATGAATGATATATTTAATGAAAGTTATAAACATCTGCTGCTGCTGCTGCTGCTAAGTCACTTCAGTCGTGTCCGACTCTGTGTGACCCCATAGACGGCAGCCCACCAGGCTCCCCCGTCCCTGGGATTCTCCAGGCAAGAACACTGGAGTGGGTTGCCATTTCCTTCTCCAATGTGTGAAAGTGAAAAGGGAAAGTGAAGTCGCTCAGTCGCGCCCGACTCTTCTGACCCCATGGACTGCAGCCAACCAGGCTCCTCCGTCCATGGGATTTTCTAGGCAAGAGTACTGGAGTGGCTTGCCATTGTCTTCTCCATATTAACATCTAGTTTGCATTAATTATGAATTTCAAGAGAATATACAAATATACACAGTAGCATATAAATGGTAATATAAAAGATAATAGATTTTGATAAATAGTGAACAAAGCGAGTAATAGAAGAAGATTGGAAATGACACACAAAAAGATGATCAGGGAAATAAAATTACATCAGTCAGTTCAGTCACTCAGTCGTGTCCGACTCTTTGCGACCCCATGAATCACAGCACGCCAGGCCTCCCTGTCCATCACCAACTCCCGGAGTTCATTCAAACTCATGTCCATCGAGTCGGTGATGCCATCCAGCCATCTCATTCTCTGTCGTCCCCATCTCCTCCCACCCCCAATCCCTCCCAGCATCAGACTCTTTTCCAGTGAGTCAACTCGTCACATGAGGTAGCCAAAGTATTGGAGTTTCAGCTTTAGCATCAGTCCTTCCAATGAACACCCAGGATTGATCTCCTTTAAAATGGATTGGTTGGATCTCCTTGCAGTCCAAGGGACTCTCAAGAGTCTTCTCCAGCACCACAGTTCAAAAGCATCAATTCTTTGGCGATCAGCTTTCTTCACAGTCTAACTCTCACATCGATACGTGACCACGGGAAAAAAAATAGCCTTGACTAGACGGACCTTGCTTTTTAATATCCTATCTAGGTTGGTCATAGCTTTCCTTCCAAGGAGTAGGCTTCTTTTAATTTCATGGCTGCAATCAGCATCTGCAGTGATTTTAGAGTCCAAAAAAATAAAGTCTGACACTGTTTCCACTGTTTTCCCATCTATTTCCCATGAAGTGATGGGACCATATGCCATGATCTTCGTTTTCTGAATGTTGAGCTTCAAGCCAACCTTTTCACTCTCCTCTTTCACTTTCATCAAGAGGCCTTTGAGATCCTCTTCACTTTCTGCCATAAGGGTGGTGTCATCTGCATATCTGGGGTTATTGGTATTTCTCCCGGCAAACTTGATTCCAGCTTGTGCTTCTTCCAGCCCAGCATTCCTCATAATGTACATAACAAATATAAAAGCATAAAATTACTATATAAAAGCAACATTAGAAGACGAAAGGAGCAGAAATAAAGTCCCAAGAAAGGTAATATTAATGTGGAGAATAAATATGAACATTCTCTAAATCCTGTTGAACAGCACTGTTTATAATAGCCAGGACATGGAAGCAACCTAGACATCCATCTGCAGACAAATGGATAAGAAAGTTGTGGTACATATACACAATGGAATATTACTCAGCCTTTAAAAAGAATACATTTGAATAAGTTCTAATGAGGTGGATGAAACTGGAGCCTATTATACAGAGCGACGTAAGCCAGAAAGAAAAACACCTATACAGTGTTCTAACACATATATATGGAATTTAGAAAGATGATAATGATAACCCTGTATACGAGACAGCAAAAGAGACACACATGTATAGAACAGTCTTTTGGACTCTATGGGAGAGGGTGAGGGTGGGATGATTTGGGAGAATGGCATTGAAACATGTATATTATCATATGTGAAACGAATTGCCAGTCCAGGTTCAATGCATGATACAGGATGCTCGGGTCTGGTGCACTGGGATGACCCAGAGGGATGGGATGGGGAGGGAGGTGGGAGGGGGGTTCAAGATGGGGAACAAATGTACACCCGGGGCAGATTCATGTCAATGTATGGCAAAACCAATACAATAATATAAAGTAATTAGCCTCCAATTAAACTAAATAAATTTTACAAAAAAGAAAAGAATAAGATTTAAAAAGATACTGAAGAAAAAAACAAAAACAAAACAAACAAACAAAAAAAACTTATGGTTACCAAACAGGAGGAATCAAAGGTGTGGAAAGATAAATCAGGAGCTTGGGATTAGCATATACACACAGGTATATGTAGGCAACCAGCAAGGACCTACTGTATAGCACAGGGAACGCTACTCAATATTTGATGATAACCTATACGAGCAAAAAACCTGAAAAAAAAAAAGAATATATATTCAGTATACGTATATCTGAATCACCTTGTTGTATACTTCAAAGTAATACAATATCGTCAGTCAACAACACTCCAATAAATTTTTTTAAGATTAAGTACAGAAAAACAAAAAAAGAAAATACAAATATCCAAAGAAAAGTTTGTTGTTATTGTTTAGTCCCTAAGTCCTGTCTTACTCTTTGTGACGCCATGGACTGTCACGTTTCAGGCTCCTCTGTCTACGGAATTCCCCAGGGAAGAATACTGGTGTGGGTAGCCATTCCCTTTCCCAGGGTGTCTTCCCAACCCAGGGACTAAACCCAGGTCTCCTGCATCGCAGGCAGTTTCTTGACTGTCTGAACCACATCGAATCCCTTAAAGGTATAAAGTGATTAATATTGCAGGCTAAAGCCTTTGACTCTGTGGATCACAAATAACTGTAAAAAATACTTAAATAGGTGGGAATACCAAACCAACTTACCTGTCTCCTGAGAAACCTGTATGTAGGATAAGAAGAAACAGTTATAACTGGACATGGAACAGTAGACTGGTTCAAAATTGGGAAAGAAATACATCAAGGTTATATATTGTCACCCTGTTAATTTAACTTATATACAGAGTACATCATGCAAAATGCCAGGTCAAATGAATCACAAGCTAGAATCTAGACTTCTGGGAGAAACATCAATAATTTCAGTTATGCAGATAATAACCACCCTAATGGCAAAAACGGAGAAGGCAATGGCAAGCCACTCCAGTACTCTTGCCTAGAAAAATCCCATGAATGGAGGAGCCTGGTAGGCTGCAGTCCATGGGGTCGCTAAGGGTCGGACACGACTGAGCAACTTCACTTTTACATTTCACTTTCACACATTGGAGAAGGAAATGGCAACCCACTCCAGTGTTCTTGCCTGGAGAATCCCAGGGACAGGGGAGCCTGGTGGGCTTCCATCTATGGGGTCACACAGAGTCGGACATGACTGAAGTGACTTAGCAGCAGCAGCAATGGCAAAAAACGAAGAGAAAGAGCCTCTTGATGAGGGTGAAAGTCGAGAGTGAAAAAGCTGGCTTAAAACTCAACAATCAAGAAACAAAGATCAAGGCATCCAGTCCCATCATCACTTCATGGCAAATAGAAAGGGGAAACAGTTGAAACAGCGACAGATTTTATTTTCTTGGGCTCCAGAATCACTATGGATAGTGGCTGAAACCATGAAACTAAAAGATGCTTGCTCCTTGAAAGAAAAACTATGACAAAGCTAGGCAGTGTGTTAAAAAGAAGAGACATCACTTTACCTACAAATATCCATAGAGTCAAAGCTATGTTTTCTCCAGTAGCCATGTACAGATGTGAGAGTTGAACCATAAAGAAGGCTGAGCACCAAAGATTTGATGCTTTCGAATTATGGTGCTAGAGAAGACTCTTGAAAGTTGCATAGATGGCAAAGAGATCAAACCAGTCAATCATAAAGGAAATAAAGCCTAAATGTGCATTGGAAGGGCTGATTGCTGAAGCTCCAATACTTTGGCCACGTGATGTGAAGAGCTGACTCTTGCAAAGGACCCGGATGTTGGGAAAGACTAAGGGCAGGAGGAGAAGGGAGCAACAGAGGATGAGATGGTTGGATGGCATCACTAATTCAATAAGCACGGATTTGAGATAACTCCAGAAGTTAGTGAAAGACAAGCAGGGTGGCATGCTGCAATGCATGGGGTCACAATAAGTTGGACATGGCTTATGAACTGAACAACAATTGAAGGTAAAATGAATTTAGAGAGATAGATTCAGATATATAAACTAATACCTTCCCTGTTCCATAATAAGGATGCTTTCAGTTTAAATGGAGTGGATAAAAAGTAAATTAATGAGTGAACAAATTAGTTAAAACTACTTTTCAGCAATAACTAACTGCACATATAATTATATAAAGAAATTTATAACAATATGATATGAATTTTTTCATGAAAACTTTAAGAAAGAGTGTGTATATTTTGTGCTTAATAGCAACAATGTATGTTTTTGAGGAACCTTAAATAAAAGTTTAATAATTGGAGCAATATGTCACATTTCTAGCTATAAAGAGTTGATATTGTAAAGATGATAAATTCTCCAAAATGAATCTATTAATTTAGTGTAAGTCGAATAAGAACCGTGGGGAGATTTTAGAATTCGAGAAAATGACGGAAGTCAATCTGTAAGAATCATTCAGGACCAAAAATAAAAAAGGAGGGGGGATAAAAAAGAAGACAGACGATAATAAGACGGGTATCCAATAACCAACATTAAAATATAATAACCAGTACACCAGCCCCGAGCATCCTGCATCATTCATTGAACCTGGACTGGCAATTCGTTTCACATATGATAATATACATGTTTCAATGCAATTCTCCCAAATCATCCCACCCTTGGCCTATCGCACAGAGTCCAAAAGACTGTTCTATTCTCTTTTGCTGTCTTGTATACAGGGTTATCATTGTCATATTTCTAAATTCCAGTAACTCTAGAAGGAATAAAGGGATGGAGCAAAAGCAAAACCAATACCCAGTTGTGGATGTGACCGGTGATAGAAGCAAGGTCCGGGGCTGTAAAGAGCAATATTGCATAGCAACCTGGAATGTTAGATCCATGAATAAAGGCAAATTGGAAGTGGTCAAACAAGAGATGGCAAGAGTGAACATAGGCATTCTAGGAATCGGTGAACTAGAATGGAATGGAATGGGTGAATTTAAATAAGATGACCATTATATCTACTACTGTGGATAGGAATCCCTTAGAAGAAATGGAGTAGCCATCATGGTCATCAAAAGAGTCTGAAATGCAGTACTTGGATACAATCTTAAAAATGGCAGAATGATTTCTGTTCGTTTCCAAGGCAAACCATTCAATATTACAGTAATCCAGGCCTATGCCCCAACCAGTAATGCTAAAGAAGCCAAAGTTGAACGGCTCTATGAAGACCTACAAGACCTTTTAGAACTAACACCCAAAAAGATGTCCTTTTCATTATAGGGGACTGGAATGTAAAAGTAGGAAGTCCAGAAACACCTGGAGTAACAGGCAAATTTGGCCTTGGAGCACGGAATGAAGCAGGGCAAAGGATAATAGAGTTTTGTCAAGAGAACACACTGGTCATAGCAAACACCCTCTTCCAACAACACAAGAGAAGAATCTACACGTGGACATCACCAGATGGTCAACACCGAAATCAGATTGATTATATTCTTTGCAGCCAAACATGTAGAAGCTATATACAGTTAGCAAAAACAAGACCAGGAGCTGACTGTGGCTCAGATCATGAACTCCTTATTGCCAAATTCAGACATAAATTGAAGAAAGTAGGGAAAACCACTAGAACATTCAGATATGACCTAAATCAAATCCCTTATGATTATACAGTGGAAGTGAAAAATAGATTCAAGGGACTAGATCTGATAGATAGACTGCCTGATGAACTCTGGACGGAGGTTCGTGGCATTGTACAGGAGATGGGGACCAACATCATCCCCATGCAAAAAAAAATGCAAAAAAACAAAATGGCTGTCTGAGGAGGCCTTACAAATAACTGTGAAAAGAAGAGAAGTGAAAAGCAAAGGAGAAAAGGAAATATATAAGAATCTGAATGCAGAGTTCCAAATAATAGCAAGGAGAGATAAGAAAGCTTCCTCAGTGATCAATGAAAAGAAATAGAGGAAAACAGCAGAAGGAAAAACAAGAGATCTCTTCAAGAAACTTAGAGATTCTAAGGGAATATTTCATGCAAAGATGAGCTCGATAAAGGACAGAAATGGTATGGACCTAACAGAAGCAGAAGATATTAAGAAGAGGTGGCAAGAATACACAGAAGAACTATACAAAAAAGATCTTCACGACCAACATAGTCACGATAATGTGATCACTGACCTAGAGCCAGACATCCTGGAATGTGAAGTCAAGTGGGCCTTAGAAAGCATCATGACGAACAAAGGTAGTGGAGGTGATGGAATTCCATGTGAGCTATTTCAAACCTTGAAAGATGATGCTGTGAAAGTGCTGCACTCAATATGCCAGCAGATTTGGAAAACTCAGAAGTGGCCACAGGACTGGAAAAGGTCAGTCTTCATTACAATCCCAAAGAAAGGCAATGCCAAAGAATGCTCAAACTACCGCACAATTGCACTCATCTCACACACTAGTAAAGTCATGCTCAAAATTCTCCAAGCCAGGCTTCAGCCATATGTGAACCGTGAACTCCCATATGTTCAAGCAGGTTTTAGAAAAGGCAGAGGAACCAGAGATCAAATTGCCAACATCCGCTGGATCATGGAGAAAGCAAGAGAGTTGCAGAAAACCAACTATTTCTGCTTTAATGACTATGCCAAAGTCTTTGACTGTGTGGATCACAATAAACTGTGGAAAATTCTGAAAGTGATGGGAATACCAGAACACCTGACCTAACTCTTGAGAAACCTGTATGCAGGTCAGGAAGCAACAGTCAGAAGTGTACGTGGAAAAACAGACTGGTTCCAAATAGGAAAAGGAGTGTGTCAAGGTTGTATATTTTCACCTTGCTTATTTAACTTATATGCAGAGTGCATCATGAGGAACGCTGGGCTAGAAGAAGCACAAGCTGGAATCAAGATTGCTGGGAGAAATGTCAATAACCTCAGATATGCAGATGACACTACCCTTATGGCAGAAAGTGAAGAGGAACTCAAAAGCCTCTTGATGAAAGTGAAAGAGGAGAGTGAAAAGGTTGGCTTGAAGCTCAACATTTAGAAAACAAAGATCATGACATCTGATCCCATCATTTCATGGGAAGTAGATGGAAAAACAGTGGAAACAGTGTCAGACTTTATTTTTTTAGGCTCCAAAATCACTGCAGATGCTGATTGCAGCCATGAAATTAAAAGACTCTTACTCCTTGGAAGGAAAGTAATGACCAATCTTGATAGTATATTAAAAAGCAGAGACATTACTTTGCCAACAAAGGTCCGTCTAGTCTAGGCTATGGTTTTTCCTGTGGTCATGTATGGATGTGAGAGTTGGGCTCTGAAGAAAGCTGATCACCAAAGAATTGATGCTTTTGAACTGTGGTGCTGGGGAAGTCTCTTGAGAGTCCCTTGGACTGCAAGGAGATCCAACCTGTCTATTCTAAAAGAGATCAATCCTGGGTGTTCATTGGAAGGACTGATGCTAAAGCTAAAACTGCAATTCTTTGGCCACCTCATGCGACGAGTTGACTCACTGGAAAAAACTCTGATGCTGGGAAAAGTTGAGGGCGGCAGGAGAAGGGGACGACCGAGAATGAGATGGCTGGATGCCATCACCGACTCTGTGGACATGAATTTGAGTGAATTCCGGGAGTTGGTGATGGATAGGGAGGCCTGGCAGGCTGTGATTCATGGGGTCGTGGAGAGTCGGACACGACTGAGCAACTGAACTGAACTGAACTGAATTGAACTGATAATGAATTGGTGATGGATGGGATGGAGAGGGAGGTGGGAGGCTGTTTCATGCTGGGGAACACATGTAAACTTCGGGCAGATTCATGTCAATGTATGGCAAAACCCATACAATAATGTAAAGTAATTAGCCTCTAATTAAAATAAATAATTTTTTAAAAATTACATAGATTTAAATTAAATTTTAAATTTAACTAAAAATTGCATGAGTTTAAATTTGAAAAAAAAAAAAAAAAAACCAAAAATAAAATGTAGTAACCAATGAAATGGATTAGAAAATACAGAAGCAAATGAACATATACCTGCTAATTTAAATATATGAAAACTGGCACTCAGACTAATGGTGAAAGAATGTCTTTATCACAACATGTTATGTTCAGTTCAGTTCAGTTCATTTCAGTCGATCAGCTGTGTCCGACTATTTGCGACCCCATGAATCACATCATGCCAGGCCTCGCTGTACATAACCAACTCCCGGAGTTCACTCAAACTCATGTCGATCGAGTCGATGATGCCATCCAGCCATCTCATTCTCTGTCGTCCCTGTCTCCTCCCACCCCCAATCCCTCCCAGCATCAGACTCTTTTCCAGTGAGTCAACTCTTCGCATGAGGTGGCCAAAGTATTGCAGTTTCAACTTTAGCATCAGTCCTTCCAATGAACACCCAGGACTGATCTCCTTTAGAATGGACTGGTTGGATCTCCTTGCAGTCCAAGGGACTCTCAAGAGTCTTCTCCAGCACCACAGTTGAAAAGCATCAATTCTTCGGCGATCAGCTTTCTTCACAGTCCAACTCTCACATCCATACATGTCCACTGGAAAAACCATAGCCTGGACCAGACAGACCTTGTTTGGAAAAGTAATGTCTCTGATTTTTGATATGCTATCTAGGTTGGTCATAACTTTCCTTCCAAGGAGTAAGCGTCTTTTAATTTCCTGGCTGCAATCAGAATCTGCAGTGTTTTTGGAGCCCATATAAATAAAGTCTGACACTGTTTTCACTGTTTCCCCATCTATTTCCCATGAAGTGATGGGACCAGATGCCATGATCTTCGTTTTCTTAATGTTGAGCTTCAAGCCAACCTTTTCACTCTCCTCTTTCACTTTCATCAAGAGGCTTTTGAGTTCCTCTTCACTTTCTGCCATAAGGGTGGTATCATCTGCATATCTGTGGTTATTGATATTTCTCCTGGCAATCTTGATTCCAGCTTGTGCTTCTTCTAGCCCAGCGTTCCCCATGATGTACTCTGCATATAAGTTAAATAAGCAGGGTGACAATATACAACCCTGACGCACTCCTTTTCCTATTTGGAACCAGTCTTTTGTTCCATGTCCAGTTCTAACTGTTGCTTCCTGACCTGCATACAGGTTTCTCAACAGGCAGGTCAGGTGGTCTGGAATTCCCATCTCTTTCAGAATTTTCCACAGTTTATTGTGATCCACACAGTCAAAGGCTTTTTCATAGTCAATGAAGCAGAAATGGATGTTTTTCTGGAACTCTCTTGCTTTCTCCATGATCCAGCGGATGTTGGCACTTTGATCTCTGGTGTTTCTGCCTTTTCTAAACCTGCTTGAACATCTGGAAGTTCATGGTTCACATATTGCTTAAGCCTGGCTTGGAGAATTTTGAGCATGACTTACTAGCATGTGAGATGAGTGCAATTGTGTGATAGTTTGAGCATTCTTTGCCATTCCCCTTCTTTGAGATTGGAATGAAGACTGATCTTTTCCAGTCCTTTGACCGTTGCCGAGTTTTCCAAATTTGCTGTCATATTGAGTGCAGCACTTTCATGGCATCATCTTTCAGGATTTGAAATAGCTCAATTGGAATTCCATCACCTCCACTAGCTTTGTTCGTAGTGATGCTCTCTAAGGCCCACTTGACCTCACATTCCAAGATGTCTGGCTCTAGGTGTGTGATCACGCCATTGTTAGCTTTGTTTAGCTGCCTTAACTATTAAGAAAAATGTAAAATCAGTTGCCTATTTCACCCTGTTCACCTAGGATTCCTCTTCACCTGAGAAAGCAGTCAAGGGAAGTTCTGATTGTTCAGTTCTTATGCATTATTTTTTAAATATTTTTAATATCATTCTTACATTCAGCAAATTAATTTCTGGAATGATTAGTGATGTAAATTTAAAAATAAGTTGATCCCACAAAACACTTAGTTGTGCAATGAGAAACACACTTGTATAATATTAGGGTAAAGGAAGAATATTTGGAACATTACTGTATAAGCAAAAGTATAACAGAAAAGGCAAAACATAGAGAAATTAAATGGAAAAAAGCCTAGCATGGGGAATATTAATAATATGTCAAAGAGCTATTATTTGTGATATATCTTAAATATTAAACAGGGGTATGAATTCAGCCAAAATCAGTGGTTAAATTATATTACTAGATAATTAATAAAGGAAAAAATTCAAAATACCTATTAATATGTTTAGATCATGTGGAAATACACATTTAATGGTGTAACTCAGAAACATGAAAGTCACGGAAAACTTTGTAAAAAGTGTTTTAGAATTTTTTGCTGTAAATTATATTGCTATTTGGGCTTTCCTGGTAGCTCAGCTGATAAAGAGTCCACCAGCAATGTAGGAGACCCCGGTTCGATTTCTGGGTGAGGAAGATCCCCTGGAAAAGAGCATGGCAACCCACTCCAGTATTCCTGTCTGGAGAATCCCCAAGGACAAAGGAACGTGCCTGGCTACAGTCCATGGGGTTGCAAAGCGTCGGACATGATTGAGGGACTAAGCATACATACACTTATTTCTATTGTTGAAGATGTATGAAAGGTGTTTCCAATACTTGCTGCAAGATTGTTAATTGGATTTGCCTTTAAATAAATATTTCCTTTTACCTGGAATGTAGATCTGGTACAATTTGATATGGAGAAATAACCTGTGTGTATTTCTTTTTTAATTCTGTTTTGTGTGTGTGT
Source organism: Moschus berezovskii (assembly GCF_049115385.1). NCBI lineage: Eukaryota > Metazoa > Chordata > Mammalia > Artiodactyla > Moschidae > Moschus > Moschus berezovskii. The sequence continues at coordinate 82,395,535 of NC_142488.1, read as the reverse complement.
AATAAAGCACATAAATAAATAAAATAACTATTCTCCAATTAAAATAAATAAATAAATTTTAAAATTTGCCATTTTAGTCATCTTATCTGTTCATGACAAAGGCATTAATATGTTAGCATTTTTGTGCAAAAATCACCACCATCCAACTTCAGAATATTTTCATCTTCCAAAACTGAAACTCTGTACCTATTGGAAAATAACTCTCAATTCTCCTTTCTTCCCCAACTTAGACAACCACCACTCTACTCTGTCTTTATAATTTGACTACTCTAGGTACCTCATGCAAGTGGAATTATAAAATATAATTTTGTGTCTGCCTTATTTTATTTAGCACAATGCCTTCAAGTTTCACCCACATTATAGCATATGTCAAAATTTATTTCTATTTTAAAGCAGAATAATATTCCACTGTATATATGTACCACATTTTATTTATCTATTCATGCATCAGTGGACATTTGGGTGGTTTAGTGTTTTGTGCTATTGTGAATAATGCTGCTATGAACATGAGTGTACACTTATCTCTTGTAGTCCCTGATTTCAATTTTTGGGAGGGTATAACCAGAAGTGAAAATACTGGGTCATATGCTAATTCTATGCTTAATTATTTGAGGAACTGACAATATTTATTAATTATTTGAGGTAGTGCCAATATTTTCCAAAGCATCTTTGCCATTTTATATTACCACTAGCAATGTTCAAAGATTCTAATTTCTCCACATCCTCACCAACATATTATTTCCTGGTCATTTTTTTTTATTATTATTATTTCTATTTTCAAATAATACCCGTTTGAATTGGCATGCACTGGGTTTAGCTTCTTCTTATTCCTTTTTTCTTTTTTTCATGGAAAGATCACTTTTGTTGACAAGTTAGAGCCAAAATAGACAGCTTCACCGAACAACAGAAATAAGACAGTCTCAAGTAGATATACTGTAAATTTGCAGCAGACAGTTTCAATTTTCAGCAGAAGGTTGATACTCTTCACCTTCACCCTATCCCTCAGCACTATCCACTCCAACCTTCTCATAATACTTTTCAAGTGCAAGCATGTCCTCATGGGCATCAGGAAATTATCTTTCCTTAACATCCTCACCAGTATATCTGAACAAAGATGCACTTGGCATGCATTAGGTCAAACTTGTCTAGCCAAAACCAGGCTTCAGTAATGGCTGTGGTGTTGCTCAAGATCATGGTCCTTTGGACAGGTTTCCACTAGATTTTACAGTAGGATGCTGGTAATTAGGGTCAACTTTGAAGGCAGTGGGATGCCAGACCACAAACTGGATGGTGCACTTGGTCTTGATAGTGGCAGTGGCGGTACTGAAACCTTTGGGAGCCATATCACCACAGTACAACAGGCAGCAAGTCATGTATATGCCACAGTGAAGTTTACATTTCATCATCTAATTTAGGCTGGATGAAACATGCATTGGTGGTCTCTGTTACAATAAGATGTTTGTGGTAGAACTTCTCAGCAGAGATGATGGGGGCAAATGTGGCCAGAGGGAAATGCATGCAGGGATAGGGCACCAGGACGGTCTAGAATTCTGTCACACCAACATTCTGGGCTCCATCAAATCTAAGTGAAGCAGCAATGACATACACAATGGGCTAATACGGTTACGTATAAGTTGGTTAAGGTTAGTATAGTTTGAGTGCTCAATATCAATTCAATATCAAGATTTTTACAGCAGGTGTCATAGATGACCTCATTGTCTATTATCAAGACACAATCAGAGTGTTCAAGTAAAAATTAAGTTGCAGGGCAAAACTATAGCCATGGAAACATTGGGAGCCTGGATAAATGGAGAACTCCACCTAGAACATCATGCCATCATCAGCTGAAAGGGCATTCCATCAGGATGAAGGTGAACCAAAAACTAATTCTCCCACAAAAACTATGGAAAGCCAAGGTGTCCTGAAGATTTTTGCACTGGTCAATCACTTTTAAATGTGGTCTGAGACAAGGTCAGTGATCTACTTGTGAATGGTGTAGTATCCATGGGCACAGTTAGTTAGCAACTTCCTTGCCTTTAAAGAGGCACTCAAGGTGGAAGAGCTGGTGGTCAGTGCCAATGTGAACTTCATAATGGCCATGGGTTCTAGATCTGGAAACACTACCTTGACCACCTGCTTGCCAGCATTCATCTCACTGAAGAGGGTATAAAAAGAGTCATCTCCTCCCTTAATGGTCTTGTCATTTTTCATCTAGTCATCGGGATGGATATTATTTTTCAGGAAGTAGATCTCTAAGCAAACATTGACAGACTGGACTCCAGTCCAGCCAATGTGGAATGAGAGAGTCACACATGAATGGAACTTGTAATACTTTTCAGAGCTTGAGGAGGTAAGGGGAGAGCAAAAAGGATCACCCACTGACACACTACCAAGAAGTCTGGGGAAGATGTAGTGAGAGGCTGTTTGGTCCTGAGAAACACATATACAACTTTCTGGTCCATTTGTCTGGAGAATGGGCATCAGATTCACCGTATGCCTCTTTTTTACCCCACTGTTTTGCTTTAGAAAAAGTCCTAATTTATCATTACTTTAAAAGAGCAAATGTTATTTACATAATTGCTCAAGCAGGCCTTTAAAGAGGTATTTTATTTAAAATGTATATGTATGTGAGCTTTTTCCTACAGTAATTAATTTTTTTTTTCACCTGGAAGGCTCGTTTATTTATTTATTTATTTATTTTGACCTTTGTTGGCAAAGTAATGTCTCTGCTCTTTATTTATTTATTTTTTTTACATTTTTTTAAAATTTTACAATATTATATTGGTTGGTTTTGCCATACATTGACATGAATTCGCCCCAGGTGTACATGAGTTCCCCCTCCTGAAACCCCCTCTCACCTCCCTCCTCCCTTTATCCTCCCTCTGGGTCATCCCCACACACCAGCCCCGAGTATCCTGTAACATGCATTGACCCTGAACTGCTGATTCGTTTCACATATGACAGCACACATGTTTCAATGTCATTCTCTCAAATCATCCCACCCTCACCCTCTCCTACAAAGTCCCAAAGACTGTTCGATACAACTGTGTCTCTTTTGCTGTCTCATATACAGGGTTATATTTCCATCTTTCTAAATTCCATATATATGTGTCAGTATACTGCATTGGTGCGTTTCTTTCTGTCTTACTTCACTCTGTATAATAGGCTCCAGTTTCACCCACCTCATTAGAACTGGTTCAAATGCATTCTTTTTAATGGCTGAGTAAAACTCCATTGTGTATATGTACCAAAGCTTTCTTATCCATTCGTCTGCAGATGGACATCTAGGTTGCTTCCATGTCCTGGCTATTATAAACAGTGCTGCGATGAACACTGGAGTACATGTGTCTCTTTCAATTCTGGTTTCCTCGGTGTGTATGCCCAGGAGTGCAATTGCTGGATCATATGTCAGTTCTATTTCCAGTTTTTTGAGGAATCTCCACACTGTTCTCCATAGTGGCTGTACTAGTTTGCATTCCTACCAACAGTGTAAGAGGGTTCCCTTCTCTCCACACCCTCTCCAGCATTTATTGCATTAGACTTTTGGATAGCAGCCATTCTGACTGGTGTGAAATGGGATCTCATTGTGGTTTTGATTTGCATCTCTCTGATTATAAGGGATGTTGAGCATTTTTTCATGTGTTTGTTAGCCATCTTTATGTCTTCTTTGGAGAAATGTCTGTTTAGTTCTTTGGCCCATTTTTTGATTGGGTCATTTATTTTTCTGGAATTGAGCTGCAGGAGCTGCTTATATATTTTGGAGATTAATCCTTTATCCGTTGCTTCATTTGCTATTATTTTCTCCCATTCTGAAGGCTGTCTTTTCACCTTACTTATAGTTTCCTTTGCTGTGCAGAAGCTTTTGATTTTAATTAGGTCCCATTTGTTTATTTTTGCTTTTATTTCCAATATTCTGGGAGGTGGGTCATGGAGGATCCTGCTGTGATTTATGTCGGAGAGTGTTTTGCCTACGTTCTCCTCTAGGAGTTTGATAGTTTCTGATCTTACATTTAGCTCTCTAATCCATTTTGAGTTTATTTTGGTGTATGGTGTTAGGAAGTGTTCTAGTTTCATTCTTTTACAAGTGGCTGACCAGTTTTCCCAGCACCACTCATTAAAGAGACTGTCTTTTCTCCATTGTACATTCTTGCCTCCTTTGTCAAAGATAAGGTGTCCATACGTGCGTGGATTTATCTCTGGGCTTTCTATTTTGTTCCATTGATCTATATTTCGGTCTTTATGCCAGTACCATACTGTCTTGATGACTGTGGCTTTGTAGTAGAGCCTGAAGTCTGGCAGGTTAATTCCTCCAGTTCTATTCTTCTTCCTCAAGATTGCTTTGGCTATTCGAGGTTTTTTGTATTTCCATACAAATTGTGAGATTATTTGTTCTAGTTCTGAGAAAAATATCGTTGGTAGTTTGATAGGGATTGCATTGAATGTATAAATTACTTTGGGTAGTATACTCATTTTTACAATATTTATTCTTCCAATCCACGAACACGGTATATTTCTCCATCTATTAGTGTCCTCTTTGATTACTTTCACTAGTGTTTTATAGTTTTCTATGTACAAGTCTTTTGTTTCCTTAGGTAGATATATTCCTAAGTATTTAATTCTTTTCGTTGCAACAGTGAATGGAATAGTTTCCTTAATTTCTCTTTCTATTTTCTCATTATTAGTGTATAGGAATGCAAGGGATTTCTGTGTGTTGATTTTATATCCTGCAACTTTACTGTAATCATTGATTAGCTCTAGTAGTTTTCTAGTAGAGTCTTTAGGGTTTTCTGTGTAGAGGATCATGTCATCAGCGAATAGTGAGAGGTTTACTACAGTAATTAATTTCAAGAGAAATTTCATTATGTGTCTTTTACAGAGCCCTAAAATGAGAGTCAACAAAAATCAAATAAACCCCAATGTGTGGGAATGCTTCTGGCCTGTTCCCCATTAGAAGCCTGAGCATGGGAGCTCCAGAGACCAAATCAGAAAATTTTCTAGAGCTGAATAGTTCGGCTAAATCAATTATGAAAGAAGTAGTCAACTGGCTCTGGCAGGCTCACCCCTAGAGTAAAACTAACAGAACAGAGGGTGGAGTTCTGAGTCACTGAAGTGATCTAAACACAGAGAGATGGAACTAATTGAGCTTCAGGGATAGTAGAATTTCAGTTATGTGAAGGGTGGTGAAATAAAGTAGTATTCATCTGCCTGACTTGGAGGAGGTTTAGAGGTATCCTTGGTGTCAGTTCTGTTCAGTTCAGTCACTCAGTCATGTCCAATTCTTTGCGACCCCATGGACTGCAGCATGCCAGGCCTACTTGTCCATCACCAACTCCCAGAGTTTACCCAAATTCATGTCCATTGAGTCAGTGATGCCATCCAACCATCTCATCCTCTGTCGTCCCCTTCTCCTCTGACCTTCAATCATTCCCAGCATCACGGTCTTTTCAAAAGAGTCAGTTTTTCACATCAGATGGCCAAAGTATTGGAGTTTCAGCTTCAACATTAGACCTTCCAATGAATATTAGGGCCTGATTTCCTTTAGGATGGACTGGTTGGATCTCCTTGCAGTCCAAGGGACTCTCAAGAGTCTTCTCCAACACCACAGTACAAAAGCATCAATTCTTTGGCACTCAGCTTTCTTTATAGTCCAAATCTCACATCTATACATGACTACTGGGAAAACCATAGCCTTGCTAGACAGACCTTTTTTGGCAAAGTAATGTCTCTGCTTTTTAATATGCTGTCTAGGTTTATCATAACTTTTTTTTCCAAGGAGTAAGTGTCGTTTAATTTTATGGCTGCAATCACCATCTGCAGTGATTTTGGAGCCCAAAACATACTCATTGTGAGATATGTCACCCTTTCACTGTGTTGGATGATGACTACTGGACTGCACTTGCTACCAATAGTCAGTGTATGTCTTGTTAGTGCCAGTGTACTATAGGTAATAAAGCACTTCCTGCAAGCCTTTTCTGTTTCCCAGGGCTCTCTGCATCCCTTAAAAAATTGTCTTTGTCTAAATTCTTAAGAAATAAAATAAAGATAGTTTGCTTATTTGATACTTCATTTTTGATTGTTGAAATTTATAGCTATAAATTTTTTACGGAGCTCTGATTTTTCATGGATACACATTCATTCATCCTATCCATGTGGGAATCATTCCAGGGAATCTGTGGATACCAAAATCTGTGGATATTCAAGTCTCTCATATAAAATGATGCAGTATTTGCACATAACCTACATAATTCTCCAATACACTTTAAATCATTTCCAGATTATTTCTAATACCTAATAAAATGTAAAAACCATGCAAATAATCTGACATACAGCAAATGCATGTTTTACTTTTTAGAACTTCCTGTAATTTTTATTTTTTTAAATATTTTCTGTAAATGGTTGATTAAATCCACAAATGCAAACCCTGCAGATACAAAAAGCTGACCCTTACATCAATATATAAAGTTCCCCTTTGCCCTTATATCAATTTAAGACAGTCTATATTCTCTGATATTAGTATAACCAATCCAACTCTCTTTAGTTAATATTTGTGTGGAATCTGCTTTCTCCATATTCTTACTTTCAGTCAATATGTGTTCACAGATTTCTCATAGCTGGGCCTCTAATAGTGCATGGTTGGATCCAGGTTTTTCTTTTTTTAAGGATTTTTTAAAAGTTTTATTTATTTTTGGCTGTACTGGGTCTTCATTGCTGCACAGGATTTTCTCTAGTTGTGGCAAGCAGGGACTACTTTTTAGTTGCAATGCATAGACTTCTAATTGAGATTGCTTCTTTTATTGCAGAGCGTGGGCTGTAGGGCATGTGGGCTTCAGTAGTTGTGGCTCCTGGCTCTAGAACACAGGCTCAATAGTTGTGGTGTGGGGGCTTAGTTGCTCCACAGCATGTGAAATCTTCCTGAATCAGGAATTAAACCTGTGCCTTCCTGCACTGACAGGAAGATTCTTTATCACTAAGCCACCAGAGAAGCTCTGGATCCTGTTTTTTATCCATTCTAAGTCTTGCCACGGGAATTTCATCTATTTATATTTAAAGTATGGAGAAGGAAATGGCAAGCCACTCCTGTATTTTTGCCTGGGAAATCCATGGACAGAGGAGGCTGGTGGGCTACAGTCCGTGGGGTTGCCAAAGAGTCAGACATGACTAAGCCACTAAACAACAAACAACAAAATTTAAGTCAGTTCTAAGAGATAAGGATTTTCTTTTGCCATTTTGTTTTTTTCTGTAGCTCTGACATTGCTCCATCACTGCTTTCTTAATAAGTCAGCCAGTTTTCATAGCGATACCTTTTAATTCCCTTCTCATTTCCTTTTGAGTATATTCTATAGATATTTTCTTTGTGATTACCATGTTAAATGCATAAAATATCTTAAAGTAATAATAATCTATGTTAAATTGATAGCAACTTAACTTCAATAGCATACAAATCTTTATTCCTGTATAGCTCCCACTTTATAACATATTTATATATTTTGTACACTTTAGCATAAATTTATACGAGGGTCATTCTGAGTGGTGTGAGGTGATAACTCATTGTAGTTTTGATTTGCATTTCTCTAATAATTGGTGATGTTGAGCATCTTTTCATGTTCTTTTTAACCATTTGTATGTATGTTATCTTTAGAGAAATGTCTTTAGATATTCCACACACTTTTGATTGGGTTGCTTGTTTTTCAGATTGAGCAGCATGAGCTGTATGTATATTTTATAGGTTAATCCTGTGTTGGTTCCTTCATTTGCAAATATGTTAGCCCATTCTTAGGACATTTTTTTGTTGTTTTTCATTTCATTTACAGCTTTCTTTGCTCTGTGAAAGCTTTTTAGTTTAATTAGGTCTCATTTTTAAAATTTGTGTTTTAAGTTTCATTGTTCTAGGAGATGGATCAAAAAAAGATCTTATTGTGATTTATGTCAAAGCATGTTTTCCCTATGTCTTTTGTAAATGTTTTATAATATCCGGTCTTTAATTTAGTCTTCAATCCATTTTATCTTCATTTTTATGTATGGTGTTACGGTGTGTTCTAACTATTCTTTTAGATGTAGCTGTCAAATTTTTCCCAGTACCACTTATTGAAGAGACTGTCTTTTTTCCATTGTATAGTCTTGTCTTCTTTGTCATAGATTAGGTGAATGTAAGTGTGGGTTTATCTGTGAACATTCTATTCTGTTCCATTGATATATATTACTTTTTTTGTGGTAGGACCATACTGTTTTGATGACTGTAAATTTGTGATATAATCTGAGGTCAGGGAGCCTGATTCCTCTGGCTCTGTTTTTATTTCTCAAGAGTGCTTTAACTATTTGGGGTATTTTTGTTTCCATACAAATTGTAAAACTTTTTGTTCTAATCTGTGAAAAAATGAACTGGTAGTTTGATAAGGATTACACCAAATCTGTAGATTGTTTTGGGTAGTATAATCATTTTCACACTATCAATTCCTCCAATACAAGACTATGGTGTATTTCTCCATCTGCTTGTGTCATCTTTGATTTCTTCCATCAGTATCTAATAGTTTTCTGAGTCTTTTGCCTTCTTAAGTAAGTATATTCTTAGGGATTTTAGTATTTTTAAGCCAGTGGTAAAGGGGATTGTTTCCTTAATATCTCATCTGAGCTTTTGTTTTTAGTGTATAGAATTGAAAAATATTTCTATGTATTAATTTTATATTCTTCAACTTTACCAAATTCATTGATGAGATCTAATAGTTTTCTAGTAGCATCTTCAGGATTTTCTATATATAGAATCATGTCATCTGCAAACAATCACAGTTTGCAGTTACTTATTTTATAATTTGGAACTTTTTTTTTCTTCTTCACTAATAAATGTTGCTAGGACTTACAGAACTATGTCAAATAAAAGTGACAAGAGTGGACAACCGTCTGTTATTTCTAATCTTAGAGGAAATGCTTTCAGCTTTTCACCATTGAGAATGATGTTAAATGTAGGTTTGTCACATATGAACTTTATTATATTGGGGTAGGTACCCTCTATACCTGTATAAAAACTTTCTAAAGAGTTATTATCTTCAGTTCAGTTCAGTCGCTCAGTCGTGTCCGACTCTTTGCGACCCCATGTATCACAGCACACCAGGCCTCCCAGATGGGTGTTATACATTGTTGAAAACTTTCTCTGCATATATTGAGATTATTTCATGTTTTTTGTTTTTCAGTTTGTTAATATGGTGAATCACATTAAATGATTTGACTATATTGAAGAAATCTTGCATATATGTGATAAGTCCTACTTGATTATGATGTATGGTACTTTTAATCTGTTGTCAGATTCAGTTTGCTAGTCTTTTGTTGGAGATACTTGTATCTATGTTCATCATTGTTATTGGTACGTAATTTTATTTTTGTGTGAAATATTTCTCTGGTTTTGATATCAGTACGATTGTGGCCTCATAGAATGAGCTAGAATTTCTTCCTCCCTCTGCAATTTTTGAGAAGAGATTCAGAAGGAATGATTTTAACTCTTCACTAAATATTTGGCAGAATTCACCTGTGAATCCATTTCATCCTGGATTTTGTTTATTGAAAGATATTTAATCACAGTTTCATTTTCAATACTTGTGATTGGTCCATTTATACTTTCTATTTCTTCTTGGTTCAATCTTAGAAGATAGTATCTCTCTAAGAATCTGTTTCTTCTTGGTTGTCCATTTTATTGGCATATAGTTGCTTGTAGCAATCTCTTGTTATTCTTTGTATTTCTGTGTTCTCATTTGTAACTTCTTTTTTTAATTTCTAATTTTATTGACTTGAATCTTTTCCCTTTTTTTTCTTGATGAATCTGGCTAAAGTTTTATCAATTTTGTTTATTTTCTCAAAGAACCAGGTTTTAGTTTCATTGATCTGTCTTACTGTTTTCTTTTTTAAAATTTATTTATTTTAATTGGAGGCTAATTGCTTTACATTATAGTATTGGTTTTGCATACATTGACATGAATCTGCCCCATGTGTACATGTGTTCCCCATCTTGAACTCCCCTCCCTCCTCCCTCCCAATCCCATCCCTCTGGTTCATCCCAGTACACCAGCCCCAAGGCATTGAAACATGTATATTATCTTATTGTTTTCTTCATCTCTATTTCATTTATTTTTCCTCTGGTCTTTATGATTGCTTTTCTTCTACTAACTGTGAGGGTTTGTTGTTCTTCTTTCTCTAGTTGCTTTAGGTATAAGATCAGCTTGTATATTTGAGATTTTTCTTATTTTTTGAGGTAAGACTGAATTGCTATAAACTTCACTCTTTGAACTGTTTTTGCTGCATCCCATAGGTTTTGAGTCATTGTGTTTTCACTGTCATTTTTTCCTATGATTTTTCAAATTTCTTTTGTTTCTTTAGTGATCCCTTGGTTATTTACTAAGGTATTGTTTAGCCTCCTATGTTTGTGCTTTTATACATTTTCCCCCTGTAATTGATTTCTAATCTCACAGAGTTGTGATCTGAAAATATGCTTGATGTGACTTCAATCTTGTTAAATTTACTGAATTTTCATTTGTGACCCAAGATGTTATCTGTCCTAGAGAATGTTCTACATCCACTGGAGAAGAAAATGTACTCTGCTGTTTTCAGGCAATGTTCTATAAATATCAATTAATTCCATCTGTTCTATTGTGTCAGTTAAAGCTTGTGTTTCCTTACTGATTTTTTGTCTGGATAGTCTGTATACTGGTGTAAGTGGGGTGTTAAAATCCTCCACTATTATTGTGTTATTGTCAATTTCCTCTTTTATGGCTGTTGGCATTTGCCTTATGTATTGAGATGTTCCTATGTAGAGTGTAAAAAAATACTTATAATTGTTACATCCTCTTCTTGGACTGATCCTTTGATCATTAAGTAATGACATTCCTGTCTCTTCTAACAACCTTTATTTTATTCTATTTATTTTACATGAGTATTGCTACTCTAGCTTTCTTTTGATTTCCTCTTTCATGGAATATCTTTTTCATGGCCTCACTTTATATATGTGTCCCTGGGTCTGAAATGAGTCTCTTGTAGACAGCATATAAACAAGTCTTGCTTTTGTATCAGTGCAGCCAGTCTATGTCTTTTTGTTGAGCATTTAGTCGATTTACATTCAAGGTAATTATCTGTATGTATGTTCCTGTTATCATTTTCTTAATTGTTTTGGACTTGTTTTTCTGTTCTTTTTTTTCCCTTGTGCTTCCCAACTAGAGAAGTTCCTTTAGCATTTGTTATAAAGCTGTTTTGTTGGATTAATTCTCCTAGATTTTGCTTATTTGTAAAGTTTTCAGTTTCTTTGTCAAATTTGAATGAGATCATTTCTTGGTGGAGTAATCTTGATTGTAGACTTTTTATTTCATCACTTTATATATATCTTACCACTCCCTTCTGGTCAGCAGAGTTTTATGTTGAAAAAATTAGTTGATAACCTTATGGGAATCTTATGGGGCTATGTTATTTGTTGCTCTTCCCTTGCTGCTTTTATTATTTCTTTGTATTTAATATATTTTAGTTTGATTAATATGTGTCTTGACATGTTTCTCCTTTGGTTTTTCCTGTATGGGACTCCTTGTACTTCCTGAATGTGGGTGACTATGTCATTGCACATGTTAGGGAAGTTTTTTACTATAATCTCTTCAAATATTTTCTCAGACACTTTCTTTTTTCTTTTTCTAGGACCTATATAATTTGAACATTGGTGCATTTAATGTTATCCCAGAGGTCTCTGAGACTGTCCTGATTTCTTTTCATTCTTTTTTCTTTATTCTACTCCCCAGCTAGTATTCCTACCTTTCTGTCTTCCAAATCACTTATTCATTCTTCTAGTTCAGTTATTCTGCTATTGATTCCTTCTAGTATATTTTGCAGTTCAGTTACTTTGTTATTAATCACTGTTTGTTTGTTCTTTAGTTCTTCTAGTTACTTATTAAACTTTCCTTGTATTTTTCTGATTCATGCCTCCATTTTATTTCAGAGATTTGGGATCATCTTTACTATCATTACTCTGAATATTTTTTCAGTTCGGTTGCCTATTTCCTCTACATTTATTTGGTCTTGTAGGTTTTTACCTTGCTGCTTCATCTGTAACATATTATTTTTTGGTGAGTGGGGCTGTGTTCTTGTCTTGCTGGTTGTTTGACCTTAGGCATCCAGCTTTGGAGTTTGAAGGCAATTGAATGGAGCTGGATCTAGATCCTGAGGTGAGGAATACTGGGATAGCTCAGAGAAATTAATATTCCTTGGGGTCTGAAGCTCTGTTATTCTAGTGGTTTGGGCTCAGAGCTCCCACTGCAGGAGCTCAGACCTGACCTCCACACTGGGAACCAAGACTCTGCAAGCCACACAGTGAAAAACAAACAAACACACATACAAAAAACCCAACCAAACAAAAAGGAGAAGAATAATAGCATACAATAAAAATAAAATAAAATTTGTTGCTGTTTAGTTGCTAAAGTGCATCCAATACTTTTGCAACACCAGGGACTATAGCCCACCAGGATCTTCTGTCCATGGGATTTCCCAGGCCACAATATTGGAGTGGGATGCCATTTTCTTCTCCAGGGGATCTTCCCAACCCAGGGATAAAACCCACATCTCCTGCATTGACAGGTGGATTCTTTACCACCGATCCACCTGGAACAAAGTAAAAAGGATATCTCAGTCACAGATGCACAGATCTCAATATTAGGCCTGTAACTTCATGCCCCCAACAGTTGCCACTCCCGACTGAGAACTCAGCAATGACTTTAAACAACTTAGGAGTCCCCCACCACAAACAGTACACCTAACTGCAGAGTTCCAATAATTGATTCCACCAAACTGTTCGAGTCCAGTCAGCATCCCTGTCCCACCACGAAGCCCAACCAGTGGACCCATTCTGACCAGAGATCTTACTCAAGAGCCCCACCTGACCAGGGAGCCAAATCAATAGGCTTACCTAATCAAGGAACATAGCCAGGAGTCCTGTCCAGCAGCAGAGACCCAGTCAACAGTCCCAACTAAATCAAGAGGCCCTGCCTAAGCAGGATATCTTACCAGTGGCCCCTCTGACTAGTGAGTCTAGCCAGTAGCCCTGACTGATCAGAGAGCCTAGTAAACAGTATTAACTAGTTAACATTACTAGCACTCTCAAACAGCAGAAGAGCATAGCCCATGACCCTACCTGACCATAAATCCCAGCCGGGTGCCCCTACCCAATTTGGAGATCCCCAACTTCCTCAACTGACTGCAAAGATCACCCATTCAGCCCTATCAAAACATGCAGCACAGTCAGCTAGGGCCAACTTACAGCAGACCATCAGCCGTGGTTTCTATCAACATGCAGATGCAAACAGTTGGTCCATGTAGAACCCCAGACCAGGTGAAGTTATTTCTTTACTGAAGACAATCTCTAGAGAATGGAAGAGGTGATCTCTTCGTCAACTGTAAAAGGAGGCATGAAAAATTTCTCAAATAAACAAAACTTCAAGGAGTTTGTCATTACTTGATCTTCTTTTAAAAAGTGTAAAAGGGAGTTCTTCAACTTGAAATGAATAAATATTAAGCTGAAACATGAAAGCATATGAAAAACAAATCTAACTGGCAAAGGCACAGTCATACCTCAAGGATATTGCAGATTCAACTTCAGACCACTTCAATAAAACAAATATCACAATAAAGCAAGTCACAAGAACTTTTGGTTTCTCAATGCATATAAAAGTTATGCCTATCCCAGACTGCAGTTTATTAAGTGTGCAATAGTGTTATGGCTATAAAACAATGCATATATACTAATTTTTAAAAGTTTATTGCCAAAAAATATTAATCATCATTTGACAATAAAGGTTGCCAAAAGCCTTTAATTTGTTAAAAATGTAGTATCTGCAAATCTCAGTGAAGTGAGGCACAGTAAAACAAAGCATGCCTATAAAGGTACAGTCAATCACAGAATGTTTTAATACTCTAATGGTGGCACATAAATCATTTTTAACTCTAATATGAAAGTCAAAAGTATTAAGAATAAATATTATTAGAATACTTTTTAATAGACAATATAAAAATAAACTCATAAATTTAAAATATAAATGTGTGAGGAGAAGTAAATTACAAAGGTTTCACATGAGATTGAAGTTAACTTCCTGCCAGGTTAAGATAGACTATTACAACAGTAAGAATTAAAAAGCAAGCTTCATTGTAACAACAAAGAAAAATCCTATGGTAGATGAAGAAAACAATTCATATAAAACAGAAATAAAGTAAAGAATAGAAGTGAAATAAATAATTAAATACTGGGCAGAAGAACTGAATAGATATTTTTCCAAAAGGAAATTCAGATGCACAATAGGCACATGAAAAGATACTCAGTATCACTAACTATCAGGGAAATACAAATGAAAACCATGAAGAGATATCACCTCACCCTTGTCAGAATGGCTATCATCAAAAAGAACACAAATAACAAATGTTAGCATGAGTGTGGAGAAAAGGGAACCCTCTTACACTGTTGGTGGGAATATAAATTGGTGCAGCCACTGTGGAAAACAGTATAAATATTTCTTAAAAAAAACTAAAAACAGAACTACCATATGACCCAGCAATTCCACTCCTGGATATATATTCAAAGTGCAACCTTTAAAAATTGTACAAAAATTTTTAAAATACTATAAAACAATAGAAAAATATCAACAAAAGTAATTTTTTAAAAAGATAAAATTGACATTTAGCCAGATGTACCAAGAATAAAAGAGAAAGAATAAATAAATTAATCAGTAATGAAAGAGAAGACATTATAACTGATGTCACACAAATAAAACAACCATAATAAAATATTATGAATAATTATGCAGCAACAAATTAAAAACTTAGGGGAAATTAACAAATTTTTAGAAACACAAACCTACCAAGACTGAATCAAGAAGAAATGTAAAGTCTGAAGAGATGAGTAGCAAGGACATTTAATCATTAATCTAAACTTCCCAAAAAACTACAGCCCAGGAACAGAAGACATTGCAAGCAAATTGTACAAAACATGTAAAGAATAGCAATTTGCAATTCTTCTGAAAAATAGAAGAAACGAGAATACTTCCAAACTCATTCATTGAGACCATCATCTTCCTAATTACAAATACAAAGACACCATAAGAAAATAAAACTACAATTCAGTATCTCTAACAAATATGAATGTCAATATCCTTAATAATATATAAGCAAGCAAAATTCAACAACAAATTACAAGGATAAAACACCTTGACCAAGTGAGATTTATCCCTAGCATGAAAGACTGGTTCAATATAAATAAATCAATCAATGTGATACACTGCAAAAATCCTATCAATTGATGCAGAAAAAGCATTTAACAAAATTTAAAACACGTTCATGTAAAAACTCTCAAAAGATTAATTACGCAAAAAGCTTACCACAACATAATAAAGGCCATACAGGAAAAATGCACAGTGTGAACTTTGGTTTCTAGTTCCATATACAAGAAACTTGAAAGTCACCACTCCATGCTAACAATAAGCACAAAGGTGAACAGATTAAAAAAAAAAATCAACAACTCTTCTTGAAAGCCAGTTTAATTCATAATTGTCAAAATTTGAAAGCAATCAAGATGCATTTCATTAGGTGAAAGGATAAACTGTGGTATAAAGGAATGACATATTATTCAACACTAAAAATAAATGAGCTATCAAACCATGAAAAGATAAGGAGAAATTTTAAATGCATATTACTAACTGAGAAAAGAAAAAAAAATAAGAAAAAGTTGCATAATATGTTTCTAACTATGTGACAGTCTGGAAAAGGTAAATTAAGGTGAAAACACAAAGTTCAAGGGTTGCCAGTGGTGTATGTGAGGGGAGCAATGAATAGGAAGAGAAGAGAGGATGTCTGGGGGGAAAAAAGTGAAAGTTAGTCACACAGTTGTAACCGACTCTGCAATCCCATGGACTGTAGTCCACCAGGCTCCTCTGTCCTTGGAATTCTCCAGGCAAGAGTACTGGAGTGGTTTGCCATTTCCTTCTCCAGGGGATCTTCCTGACCCCGGGATCGAACTCAGTTCTCCCGCACTGCAGGCAGATTCTTTACCAACTGAGCTTTAAGTAAGTAAATTAGGTGTGTACTTTAAATATAGATCATTTTAATGGGCTTGATGCATCACACTGATGTGTGAGATAACCAACCACACCCAAAATGAAAACTGGCCCTCCTGCAGAGTATAAGAAGAAATCCACGAAAGTCATTCTTCGCACTATGGCAGTAATATTCCATTAAAGGTGTCTGTAATTATATATTGGAGGGAAAGAGAAGTGTTGTAGCAAGGAAAATAATTTGCTCGTTTAAAAGTATATCTACATCTCTATTTCCTTTCTATGCAATTATTTTACATATTTTCAAAATCTGTCATCTGCAGAGAGCTCTATGAATGCTATTAGCATAAGTGGTCCTCTAGTCAAAAATTAGGGCAGTGAATATACTCTCTATAAAGTTATGATGGACAAATGTCACTATACATTTATCAAACTTACAGAATGTATAACACAACAGTGAACTTTAAGGTACTATGGATTTTGAGTAACTATGATGTATCAGTAATTCCTCCTAGGAAATAATATACCGTTTTGGTGGCTGATACGAAATATGGGAGAGTTTGCACATGTGGAAGCAGGGGAATATACGAGAAATCTTTGCACCTTGCTCTCAATTTTGTTGTAAACCTAAACTTGCTCTAAAAAAATAAAATAAATTAAATATAAAATACACCCTTCAAGAAACCAAAACTGAAAAAGGATAATGTACTCCAATGCTCATTGCAACACTGTTTACAATAGGTAGGATATGGAAGCAACCTAGATGTCCACCATCAGATAAACCGATAAAGAAACTGTGGTACATATATACAATGAAATATTACTCAGCCATGAAAAGGAACATATTTGATTAAGTCCTAATGAAGTGGATGAATCTAGAGCCTATTTTACAGAGTGAAGTCAGAAAGAGAAAAGTAAATATCATATATTAATGCAAATATATAGAATCTAGAAAGATGTTATTGATAAACCTACTTACAGGGCAACAATGGAAATGCAGACATAGAGAACAGATTTATGGACATAGACTGGGAGAGAAGAAGGGGAGAGTGGGACAAATGGAGAGAGTAACATGAAAGCATATACACTATCATGTGTAAAATAGATAGCTAATGAAAATTTGCTGTATGACTCAGGGAAACCGAGTAGGAGGGAGTTGATACATGTATACCTATGGCTGACTTATATTGATACATGGCAGAAAGCAACACAATATTGTGAAGAAACTTTCCTTCAATTAAAAAATAAATGGTTGGAAAAAGATAAACCCTCAGCTAACACATTGCTCAATATTGAAAAACTTAAATCCTTTTCTCTGTAAACGGGAGCAAGGCAAGTATACTTATCTTACCAATTCTATTCAACGTAGTATTGGAAGAAGATTATATGGTTGGATGGCATCTCCAACCCAGTGGACATGAGTCTGAGCAAGCTCCAGGAGATGATGAAGGACAGGGAAGTTTGGCGTGCTGCAGTCCATAGGATCACAAAGAGTCAGACATGACTGAGCAACTGAACAACAATAACATGTAAAGGAATGAAATTGAATTATTATTATTTATTATATACAAAATAGTTTTAAATATATGAAGTTTTTTAACATAATATGAGACTGTAAACCCCTAGAAGAAAATACAGAAGAAAAACTTTTTGATATTGACCTTGGCAATGATTTATTAGATACATCATAAGAGTAAGATTGTTGTTGTTGCTTATCCTCTGACTCTTTTGCAACACCATGGGCTGTAGCCCACAAGGCTCTTCTGTCCATTGGATTTCCCAGGCAAGAATACTTGAGTGACCTGCCATTTCCTTCTCCAGGGGATCTTCCTGACCCGGGGATAGAACCTGTGTTTCCTACATTGCAGGCTGATTCTTTACCACTGAGCCACCTGGGAAGACCATAAGTGGGATTACATCAAACTCAAGGGCTTTCCCACAGCAAAGGAAATAATCAAAGACGTGAAATGACAACCTACATAATGAGAGAGAATATTTGCAAGCCATATACCCAATAAGGAGTTACTTTCCAAAATATGTATAAGAACTTCTTTTTTATTTTTATTTTAATTACTTTACATTACTGTATTAGTTTTGCCATACATTGACATGAATCTGCCCCGGGTGTACATGGGTTCCCCATCTTGAACACCCCTCCCACCTCCCCCCCCATCCCATCCCTCTGGTTCATCCCAGTACACCAGCCCCGAGCATCCTGTATCATGCATCGAACTTGGATTGGCGATTTGTTTCACACATGATAATGTACATGTTATACTTAGTACAAAAAGTAAAAATAACCTAATTAACAAATGAGCAAAGGATCTGAATAAATATTTCACCAAAGAAGACATGCAAGTGACTAACAAGTAAATGAATAAATTGCTCAGCATCACTAATTATTGGAGAGATACAACTAAAAACCTCAATGTGATATCAAGTCCCACTTGCTAGGCTGATAAAAAACAAACAAACAGACAAACCTAAAGATGACAATGTTGTCAATGTTGTGGAGAAACTGGAACGCTTCTACTTTTGAAGGGGAAGTGTATGCTTATTATCTTTGTTATTGCCGATGGCAATATGAGTATGTACAAATGTCCAAACTCATCAAATTACAAGCACATTTATTATGTACATTTTTGTATATCGATTATACCTCATAAATCACTGCAATAATTTTCTAGAATTTCATAAGTTGATCACACAAAGTATATAGAAGTGCAAATGGCCAAAAGTTGCTGCAAAATTACTGAAATAAAATAATTATATAAATATACATACCCTACCAAATTTCAAGGCTTGTTATAAACCTATAATTATTAAATTGGAATATTACTTGTGTATAATCTCAGATATGCAGATGGCACTATCCTTATGGCAGAAAGTGAAGAGGAACTCAAAAGCCTCTTGATGAAAGGGAAAGAGGAGAGTGAAAAGGTTGGCTTGAAGCTCAACATTCAGAAAACAAAGATCATGGCATCTGGTCCCATCACTTCATGGGAAATATATGGAAAAACAGTGGAAACAATGTCAAACTTTATTTTCTTGGGCTCCAAAATCACTGCAGATGCTGATTGCAGCCATGAAATTAAAAGATGCTTGCTCCTTGGAAGGAAAGTTATGACCAACCTTGATAGTATATTAAAAAGCAGAGACATTACTTTGCCAACAAAGGTCCATCTAGTCAAGGCTATGGTTTTTCCCGTGGTCATGTATGGATGTGAGAGTTGGACTATGAAGAAAGCTGATCTCTGAAGAATTGATGCTTTTGAACTGTGGTGTTGGAGAAGACTCTTGAGAGTCCCTTGGACTGCAAGGAGGTCCAACCAGTCCATTCTAAGGGAGATCGATCCTGGTTGTTCATTGGAAGGACTGATGCTAAAGCTGAAACTCCAATACTTTGGCCACCTCATGCGACGAGTTGACTCACTGGAAAAGACTCTGATGCTGGGAAAGGTTGGGGGCGGGAGGAGAAGGGGAGGACCGAGAATGAGATGGCTGGATGCCATCACCGACTCTGTGGACATGAATTTGAGTGAACTCCGGGAGTTGGTGATGGACAGGGAGGTCTGGCGTGCTGTGATTCATGGGGTCACGGAGAGTCGGACACGACTGAGCGACTGAACTGAACTGAAGGGCAAACCTGCTTAAAAATAAAAGTATGGACAACAAAAAGAAACAACAAACTTATGGATTCGTGTATATTATGAAAGTTACAGTAAGCAACAGTGGAGAAAGAAGGAACTAATTGAAAGATAATGAGAAGAAAATCGGTCATCTATATGGAAAAGTATGCATCTCTAATTCAAAGCATCAATTACTGAAACATTAAAGATCTAAATTAAAAAATAAAATTATAAACCCCTTAAAATAAAATATAAAGGAATATTTTAAGCTATGTATATAGGGAAGAATTTCAAAATACTAACTGCAAAATAAATGAGAAATAAATCGGGGTGCTACATAATTAAGGGTCTTCCTTGGTGACACAGTAGTCAAGAATACACCTGCCAATGTGGGAGATGTGAGTTTGATCCCTGGGTCAGAAAGATGTACTGGAGAGGGAAATGGCAACCCATTGCAGTATTGTTGCCTAGGATTCCTATGAACAGAGCAGCCTGGAAGGCTATAGTCCATGAGGTCTCAAAAGAGTCAGACAGGACTTAGAGACTAAACAACAGCAACAAATATATTTTTACCATCAAAAAACAACTTAAAAAGGTGAAAATATGAACAGCATATATAGAGAGAATATCTATAAAAATGTGAAATAGTAGTATTTGTATCCAGAATACAGAGAAAACAACATAAAAATATTGCTGAAACGCAATCAAAAGCACTTGATTTAATTAAAAAAGAGGCATAAATAAGCATTTTATAGAAGAAAAATATAAATTGCCAATAAACATAAGAAACTGAATTTTAGAAAAAGAAGCCAAATAAGACTATAATGATATAATATTTATATGATTTAATCTCACAATAATAAAGAAATTGGACAATACAAAGTTTTTTATATAAATAGTGTGAGTGTAAATTTATCAACTATTTTGTTTAATAGTTTGGCATCAGTTAATAATGCTAAACATACATATACCCTATGGTTCAGCAACCACACCTAGGTTACACGTTCAAGCAAGTAAAAAAAAAAATTAGAGGAGGAATATATTTATTCAAAAAAATGAAAACTGTGTTTTAAACAGTCAATAACAAACTTCCTTATTATTATATTATTTTTTAAATTTTTTTTATTTTTTTTTAATTTATAATTAATTAATTTTTTTTTATTGGAGGCAAATTATTTTACAATATTGTATTAGTTGGTTTTGCCATACATTGACATGAATTCGCCACGGGTTTACATAAGTTCCCCCTCCTGAACCCCCCTCCCACCTCCCTCCTCCCTTTATCGTCCCTCTGGGTCATCCCTGCATGCCAGCCCCGAGCATCCTATAACATGCATTGTCCCTGAACTAGTGATTCATTTCACATATGACAACATACGTGTTTCAATGCCATTCTCCCAAATCATCCCACCCTCACACTTTCCCATAGAGTCCCAAAGACTGTTCTATACATGTGTGTCTCTTTTGCTGTCTCGTATACAGGGTTATCATTTGCATCTTTCTAAATTCCATATATATGCGTTAGTATACTGTATTGGTGTTTTTCTTTCTGGCTTACTTCACTCTGTATAACAGGCTCCAGTTTCATCCACCTCATTAGAACTGATTCGAATGTACTCTTTTTAATGGCTGAATAATACTCCATTGTGTATATGTACCAAAGCTTTCTTATCCATTCGTCTGCAGATGGACATCTAGGTTGCTTCCATGTCCTCGCTATTATAAACAGTGCTGCAATGAACATTGGAGTACATGTGTCTCTTTCAATTCTGGTTTCCTCGGTGTGTATGCTCAGGAGTGCGATTGCTGGATCATATGGCAGTTCTATTTCCAGTTTTTTGAGGAATCTCCACACTGTTCTCCATAGTGGCTGTACTAGTTTGCATTCCCACCAACAGTGTAAGAGGGTTCCTTTCTCTCCACATCCTCTCCAGCATTTATTGCATGTAGACTTTTGGATAGCAGCCATTCTGACTGGTGTGAAATGGTATCTCATTGTGGTTTTGATTTGCATCTCTCTGATTATGAGGGATGTTGAGCATTTTTTCATGTGTTTGTTAGCCATCTGTATGTCTTCTTTGGAGAAATGTCTGTTTAGTTCTTTGGCCCATTTTTTGATTGGGTCATTTATTTTTCTGGACTTGAACTGCAGGAGCTGCTTGTATATTTTGGAGATTAATCCTTTATCCGTTGCTTCATTTGCTATTATTTTCTCCCATTCTGAAGGCTGTCTTTTCACCTTACTTATAGTTTCCTTTGCTGTGCAGAAGCTTTTGATTTTAATTAGGTCCCATTTGTTTATTTTTGCTTTTATTTCCAATATTCTGAGAGGTGGGTCTTGGAGGATCCTGCTGTGATTTATGTCGGAGAGTGTTTTGCCTATGTTCTCCTCTAGGAGTTTGATAGTTTCTGGTCTTACATTTAGCTCTCTAATCCATTTTGAATTTATTTTGGTGTATGGTGTTAGGAAGTGTTCTAGTTTCATTCTTTAACAAGTGGTTGACCAGTTTTCCCAGCACCACTTGTTAAAGAGACTGTCTTTTGTCCATTTTATATTCTTGCCTCCTTTGTCAAAGATAAGGTGTCCATAGGTGCGTGGGTTTATCTCTGGGCTTTCTATTTTGTTCCATTGATCTATATTTCTATCTTTATGCCAGTACCATACTGTCTTGATGACTGTGGCTTTGTAGTAGAGCCTGAAGTCCGGCAGGTTAATTCCCCCAGTTCCATTTTTCTTCCTCAAGATTGCTTTGGCTATTCGAGGTTTTTTGTATTTCCATATAAATTGTAAGATTATTTGTTCTAGTTCTTTGAAAAATATCGTTGGTAGCTTGATAGGGATTGCATTGAATGTATAAATTACTTTGGGTAGTATACTCATTTTTACAATATTTATTCTTCCAATCCATGAACATGGTATATTTCTCCATCTATTAGTGTCCTTTTTGATTGCTTTCAGTAGTGTTTTATAGTTTTCTATGTATAAGTCTTTTGTTTCCTTAGGTAGATATATTCCCAAGTATTTAATTCTTTTTGTTGCAACAGTGAATGGAATAGTTTCTTTAATTTCTCTTTCTATTTTCTCATTATTAGTGTATAGGAATGCAAGGGATTTCTGTGTGTTGATTTTATATCCTGCAACGTTACTGTAATCATTGATTAGCTCTAGTAGTTTTCTGGTAGAGTCTCTAGGGTTTTCTGTGTAGAGGATCATGTCATCAGTGAACAGTGAAAGTTTTACTTCTTCTTTTCCAATTTGTATTCCTTTTATGTCTTTTTCTGCTCTGATTGCTGTGGCCAAAACTTCCAGAACTATGTTGAAGAGTAGTGGTGAGAGTGGGCACCCTTGTCTTGTTCCTGACTTTAGGGGAAATGCTTTCAGTTTTTCACCGTTGAGGATAATGTTTGCTGTGGGTTTGTCATATATAGCTTTTATTATGTTGAGGTATGTCCCTTCTATACCCACTTTCTGGAGGTTTTTTATCATAAATGGATGTTGAATTTTGTGGAAGGCTTTCTCTGCATCTTTTGAGATAATCATATGATTTTTATTTTTCAGTTTGTTAATGTGGTGTATTACGTTTATTGATTTGCGGATATTGAAGAATCCTTGCATTCCTGGGATAAAGCCCACTTTGTCATGATGTATGATCTTCTTAATATGTTGTTGGATTCTGACTGCTAGAATTTTGTTAAGGATTTTTGCATCTACGTTCATCAGTGATATTGGCCTGTATTTTTCTTTTTGTGGGGTCTTTACCAGGTTTTGGGATTAGGGTGATGGTGGCCTCATAGAATGAATTTGGAAGTTTCCCTTCCTCAGAAATTTTCTGGAAGAGTTTGAGTAGAATAGGTGTTAGCTCTTCTCTAAATTTTTGGTAGAATTCAGCTGTGAAGCCGTCTGGACCTGGGCTTTTGTTTGCTGGAAGATTCTTGATTTCAGCCTCTATTTCCGTGCTTGTGATGGGTCTGTTCAGATTTTCTATTTCTTCCTGGCTCAGTTTTGGAAAGTTGTACTTTTCTAGGAATTTATCCATTTCTTCCAGGTTATTCATTTTATTGCCATATAATTGCTGATAGTATTCTCTAATAATCCTTTGTATTTCTGTGTTGTCAGTTGTGATCTCTCCATTTTCATTTCTAATTTTATTGATTTGGTTCTTCTCCCTTTGTTTCTTGATAAGTCTGGCTAGTGGTTTGTCAATTTTATTTACCTTCTCAAAGATCCAGCTTTGGGCTTTGTTGATTTTTGCTATGGTCTCTTTGGTTTCTTTTGCATTTATCTCTGCCCTAATTTTTACGATTTCTTTCCTTCTACTGACCCTGGGGTTCTTCATTTCTTCCTTTTCTAGTTGCTTTAGATGTAGAGTTAGGTTATTTAGTTGACTTTTTTCTTGTTTCTTGATGTGTGCCTATATTGCTATGAACTTCCCCCTTAGCATTGCTTTTACAGTTTCCCAGAGGTTTTGGGTTGTTGTGTTTTCATTTTCATTCATTTCTATGCATATTTTGATTTCTCTTTTGATTTCTTCTATGATTTGTTCATTATTCAGCAGCGTGTTGTTCAGCCTCCATATGTTGGCATGTTTAATAGTTTTTCTCCCATAATTGAGATCTAATCTTACTGCATTGTGGTCAGAAAAGATGCATGGAATGATTTCAACTTTTTTTAATTTACCAAGGCAAGATTTATGGCCCAGGATGTGATCTATCCTGGAAAAGGTTCCGTGTGCACTTGAGAAAAAGGTGAAATTCATTGTTTTGGGGTGAAATGTCCTATAGATATCTATTAGGCCTAACTGGTCTATTGTATCATTTAAAGTTTGTGTTTCCTTGTTAATTTTCTGTTTAGTTGATCTATCCATAGATGTAAGTGGGGTATTAAAGTCTCCCACTATTATTGTGTTATTGTTAATTTCCCCTTTTATACTTGTTAGTAACTGTCTTACATATTGCAGTGCTCCTATGTTGGGTGCATAAATATTTATAATTGTTATATCTTCATCTTGGATTGATCCTTTGATCATTATATAGTTTCCTTCTTTGTCTCTTTTCACAGCCTTTGTTTTAAAGTCTATTTTATCTGATATGAGTATTGCTACTCCTGCTTTCTTTTGGTCTCTATTTGCATGGAATATCTTTTTCCAGCCCTTTACTTTCAGTCTGTATGTGTCCCTCATTTTGAGGTGGGTCTCTTGCAGACAACATATATGGGAGTCTTGTTTTTGTATCCATTCAGCCAGCCTTTGTCTTTTGGTTGGGGCATTCAACCCATTTACATTTAAGGTAATTATTGATAAGTACGATCCCGTAGCCGTTTTCTTTATTGCCTTGGGTTCGAGTTTATACACCCTTTCTGTGTTTCCTGTCTAGAAAAGATCCTTTTGCATTTGTTGGAGAGCTGGTTTGGTAATGTTGAATTCTCTCAGCTTTTGCTTGTCTGTAAAGCTTTTGATTTCTCCTTCATATTTGAATGAGATCCTTGCTGGGTACAGTAGTCTGGGCTGTAGGTTATTTTCTTTGATCACTTTAAGAATGTCTTGCCATTCCCTCCTGGCCTGAAGAGTTTCTGTTGAAAGATCGGCTGTTATCCTTATGGGAATCCCCTTGTGTGTTATTTGCTGTTTTTCCCTTGCTGCTTTTAATATTTGTTCTTTGTATTTTATCTTTGTTAATTTGATTAATATGTGTCTTGGAGTATTTCACCTTGGGTTTATCCTGTTGGGGACTCTCTGGGTTTCTTGGACTTGGGTGATTATTTCTTTTCCTATTTTAGGGAAGTTTTCAACTATTATCTCCTCAAGTATTCTTTCATGGTCTTTCTTTTTGTCTTCTTCTTCTGGGACTCCTATGATTCGAATGTTAGAGCTTTTAACATTGTCCCAGTGGTCTCTAATATTGTTCTCATTTCTTTTAATTTGTTTTTCTTTTTTCCTCTCTGTTTCATTTATTTCTACAATTCTATCTTCTAGCTCGCTTATCCTATCTTCTGCCTGTTATTCGACAGTTTGTTCCCTCCAGAGTGTTTCTGATCTCATCAATTGCATTATTCATTGTATATTGACTCTTTTTTATTTCCTCTAAGTCCTTCTGAAACCTTTCTTCCATCTTCTCAATACTTTTCTCCAGGTTATTTATCTGTAACTCCATTTTGCTTTCAAGATTTTGAATCATTTTCACCATCAAAATTCGAAATTCTTTATCAGGTAGATTCCCTATATCTTCCTCTTTTGTTTGTGTTGGTGGGCATTTATCTTGTTCCTTTACTTGCTGGGTATTTCTCTGCCTCTTCATCTTGCTTATAATCCTTTGCTTGGGGTGGCCTTTCCTTCTTCTGGCCGTTTGTGGAGATCTCTTAATTATGTAGTTTCCTCTCTGTTTGTGGGGTTGGACAGGTGACTTGTCAAAGTTCCCTGGTTATGGAAGCTTGTGTCGGTGTTCTGGTGGGTGCAGCTGGATTTGTTCCCTCTGGAGTGCAATGAAGTGTCCTGTAATGAGTTATGAGATGTCAGTGGGTTTGGAGTGACTTTGGGCAGCCTGTATATTGAAGCTCAGGGCTAGTTTCCTGTGTTACTGGAGAATTTGCGTGGTATGTCTTGCTCTGGAACTTGTTGACCCTTGGGTGGTGCTTGGTTTTAGTGTAGGTATGGAGACGTTTGGTGAGCTCCTATCGATTAATGTTCCCTGGAGTCAGGAGTTCTCTGGTGTTCTCAGGATTCGGGCTTTAGCCTCTAGCCTCTGGTTTTTGGTCTTATTCTTGAAGTAGCCTCTAGACGTCTCTATCTGTCATTTCCAAGGTGGTTCCCTCTGTTTAATCTTCTGTTTGCTGGTCTCTTCAGTGTCTAATTTCCACCCTGATACTAGGGGGTGGGTGGACACTTTTTAAGGCTCAGTTGTTCAGTCCTGTTCTGGGAAGGGAGGAACGCTTCAGTCAAATATCTCTGGCGTCTGTGGGGAGTGCTCGCAGCGTCTCGGCCACACTGGGTTTGCCCCAGCTCACAGCCCGTATGCTGTCCCAGTCTATACTGCACAGGCTCTAGGTTGCTCTGCCGGGAGCTGTCTGAGGCCGGCGCTGGGTTGTATGCACTTCCCAGGTCTGAGCGGCTCAAGTTCAGGTTCTCAGGTACTCCACAAAGGCGCAGACTTGGTTGGGCCTGCGTTTTGTGCCTTCCCCGGTCCGAGCAGCTCAGGGGACCAGGTGTTTGGCGAGCGCGGTCTCTGCGACTTATCGCCTCCCCAGTCCCTGCCACTCAGTTATCTGGGTGTACAACCGGCGCACCTTCTCAGGGGGATATCGACTGGCCCGAGCCCAAGAAGTCCTGAATAGCAACAAGCCTGTCTGCAGTTTGTATCAGATGTCTTTCTGGGGCCGCGGTTGCCCATTCCGGCTCTGGCTGCGTTCCCTGCCTGTCTCGGCGGGGGATGGGGGATGGGCCAGCCGCAGCCAGCTCACTCTGCTCAGTCCTTTATACTGTGAGCGGGGCTGGCTGAGTCGTAGGTTAGAGCTTTCCGCCGCTTTCCGCCTTTTCGTGGGGAAGCTATCCCACAGTCTGCTTTGCTCTCCCCAGTTCTCTCAAATTGTTCTCGCGGCATTCAAGCCCAGTCCTCTCTCTAAGCAGTTCAGCCGGCTCCTCCCTGCCCAGCCCCTGCTTGCTAAAGGCGTATACAGGCGTCTGCGCTGCTTCTCCGCTGGGAGTTACCGTTTGGTGGGTAATCTGTGGGTTTTTTTAAAATCTTAAAAGAAAAAAAGAGGGTTATATGGCCCTCTGAGCTTCCAAGGCTCGCCACAGATTCGCCAGTGAGAGTGTTTCCTGGTGTTTGGAAAGTTCTCTCTTTTTAAAGCCTCCCTTCCCGGGACGGAGCTCCGTCCTTACTTCTTTTGTCTCACTTTTTATCTTTTATGTTTTTTCCTACCTCCTTTCAAAGACAATGGGCTGCTTTTCTGGGTGCCTGACATCCTCTGCCAGCATTCAGAAGTTGTTTTGTGGACTTTACTCCGCGTTCAAATGTTCTTTTGATGAATTTGTGGGGGAGAGAGTGGTCTCGCCATCCTATTCCTCCGCCATCTTGTTCCTTCTCCTCCTTATTATTATATTAGTGAAATATATATATCCAATATATTCAATAAGTATTGCATATTTATTTCTTTTAACTTTTTTTATTGGAGGCTAATTATTTTTCAATATTTTATTTCATATTTAAAATAAAATATATTAAACTGATGTCTGCATGGTAAAATTTGAGGCGGAGAGAGATATTTAATTTCCTAGCATTATTCACTCTTACTTTAATTTATTCCATATATTATAGAAAGTCTCTAAAACAATCATAATTAATAAGTACTAAAGTAGCAAAATCAACATTATAGAGTATATTCTGTGATACTCTTTTATGATTTTACACCCCCACACACAAACACGAACATACACACAAATGCATTACTATAGAATTTTATGTACATAATGTTTCAAGAAAATTTCTATAGGTACCTAATAACTGCTTAATTTGAAATCCAAACACTGTATACTATAAACTACAGGAATCTTTCTAAACCATTTGTTTATTTATCAAGATTTATAATGTTCTTTCCAGGTGGAGCTAGTGACAAAGAACCTGAATACCAATGCAGATAGACGAAAGAGACCTGGATTTGATCCCTGGGTCAGGAAGATCCTCTGAAGGAGTGCACCGAAACCCACTCCAGTATTCTTGCCTGTAGAATCCCATGGACAGAGAAGCCTGGCAGCCTGCAGTCCATATGGTCGCACAGCATTGGACACGACTGAAGAGACTTAGTATACACTCATTATCTAAATATAAGCTAGAATAATCATGTTCTTAGTGAAATTATCATTATGAAAATATTCCATGCCTTCTTAGAGTTATAGTGTTTCTAAATATTAGAATATTAAGATAATTATGTCATCTATTAGAGAACAGCTTCAGAGTTTAGGGAAGAACTGACTAGTACGTTCACATCTGAATGGTGTTCTCCCAAATATATAGCCAGATGTACATTTAAAAATAAATCTTGTTATCTCCTAAAGATCAGAAATTTCCATGAAATCTATTAACTGATTTTATGTTGTTTAGACTTGATTTAAACAGTAAAAACTTCAATTTTCAAAGGATTAAATGTTTTGAGTTTTACTTGAAACATAAGGCTACCTAATACTTGTCTTGTTTTGTTTTGACTACAAGCATTAAAATTAAGTGAAAAAATGGGGAGTTGTTCATTTTTGTAACTTCAACAGCTTTAAAAATTCTCTAATGAGGAGTAATACGTCTCATCAATATTTCTCTTATATGAGTCTGTCTTGTTGTATGATATTCTATTCATCTGTATTCATTCCTATCTTTCTTGTTTTCCTTTTCCCCAGTGTTTTATTTTTGAACCCATTGACATAAATCAGGCTGCAAATGATACATTCTTAAAAAAAAAAAAACCCTCCATCTATCCTTTTGATCATCATGAAGTGTATATCCATGAAATCATGCAAAATTTACTAGAAAGGCAGCATGCAGCTCTTGAAAATACAAGAGCTGTATTATTTTCTTACTTACAAGAAAGAACTTTAGTGAACAAAATTAAAAGCATGATTTTATTATTTGTTTATATTTTTCTTTAATTTCCATAAATGACTTAGTTATTGTAAGTATTGGTAAAAATATGTGTAGAGTTTTTTTATAATAGCTATAAATAAAAATAATATTATGCGTAAGGTTCTATGTTAGGGTTATTGGTTTATAACCAATGTCATTTATACAATTCATTATACATGTATTGTCGAAATCAATGAAACATTTTAAACTTCAGAAGATTAGGCTTAAGCTTCATATTTACTTTAGAAACAGACAGAAATTGGAAGAGTTTGGATGTCTTTAAAAGTATGTTTTTTAAAACCATGAATACTTAAATAGGTAACTGTTATAATGCATAATGTGATTAATCAATAGAATAATATGGTCTTCATCTTTCATGAGCAAAAACATATTTAGAAAAAAAATTATTGCTATTATGATTGTAATTAGGTTAATTGTCCTGCTGCCTTAGCCATGGCTTTCCTTTTGCAATTATAGTCTTCAATTGAAATTATAATATTCTTCTTACCTTCTACCTTGTTACATTCTAACATTTTTTCCAATACTCTTTATAAAATTTACATATTTGCTTATTCCCTGTTGTTTATGAGTAGAAAGTGATTGATGGTGAAACAAACCATGCTAACAAAAGTAAAGTATATTATAGGTTATGGATGATGTGGTAATGAAATAGAAAGAAAAAAGTCTGATGTAAAATATCAGTATATTTTCACAGGAAACAAACACTATAATAGTGCAGCTCATACTTATGAAGAATGTTAAAATCAGGACTAGAAATAAAACAACCCTTATAAAAACAAGTAAGTAACCTGATTTTGAAAACTGCCACTAATATCCTAAATGTTAGTCTTCACATTCTCCAGAAATTATGCTTAGAATATTCATGCTGTGCTTAGTTGCTCTGACTCTTTGCCATCCCATGGATTTGTAGCAACTAGGCTCCTCTGTTTATGGGGATTCTCCAGGCAAGAATACTGGAGTGGGTTGCCATGTAGTCCTCCAGGGGATCTTCCCAACCCAGGGATCGAACCCGAGTCTTGCACACAGCAGGCAGATTCTTTACCATAAGAGTCACCAGCGAAGCCCATTCAATAATTAAACACAGGCAAATTTGTAAGTCAAGAAGAACTCTAGTAAAAATAACCTTCTGTGTTTGATATCCCTTCATTACTTATTTTAAGTCTAATATCTTTAGTTGTCCAAAGCTTCCCCTGTTCTGCATCAACCCACTTGTGCACTAGAACCTTCCTGACAGTTTTTCCTTCTCATCTTGCTGGTATTGTGTTCAGTTTCCTTTGAGACCTGTTTCTATAGCTACTTTTAGCTTCAAGTCTTTTGCATTTATCTCTCCCTCTTTTTGGAAGCGATTTAAAATTGCAATAATTTGGGTAAAAATATATTTAGATTGCTTAACTGGTAATGAATGTTTGTGTCTTATCTCTTTGGTAATGTCTTCTTAGAGAGGTAAAATACTATCAAGAATATCTATCAATAATATGCTTCACAAAATTAAAGTAAAATTAAGCCCCAAACTTTAATTGGGGTGTTCAATCCATTTACGTTTAAGGTAATTATTGATAAGTATGATCCTGTTGCCATTTTCTTTATTGTTTTGGGTTCGAGTTTATACACTCATTCTGTGTTTCCTGTCTAGAGAAGGTCCTTTAGCATTTGTTGGAGAGCTGGTTTGGTAATGCTGAATTCTCGCAGCTTTTGCCTGTCTGTAAAGCTTCATACTTGAATGAGATCCTTGCTGGGTACAGTAATCTGGGCTGTAGGTTATTTTCTTTCATCACTTTAAGTATGCCCTGCCATTCCCTCCTGGCCAGAAGAAGCCCCAAACTTTAGAAAAGTTGCCTGTATAAAAAGTATGGCATTAATTGCCTCAAAGAGAAAAGTTAAGTGCCATTACTTATTCTAACTTCTCTACAAAAGATCACTTTTGAGTATTACAAAAATATAAATTTCCCAATTCAATACAGACACACAGATATAGACACTTAAACATGAACATAAGCAACTTAAAAGTATTCATATATTCTAATGTTGCTACCCGTGTAGTAAAGTTCATTATGCTTTCACTGAAAAGAAAAGATTTTAAAGCTTACTAAGGAAGTACTGTTTTACTCTTCTCTTGGATCTAAGGTGATAAAGAAATAATCAGTTTTTTATGTAGACAGTAATGTCAATCATATTAAATGCATCTAAGATATGCAAATCCTGAGCAGCTGCTTAAATATAAACTGTTGCCTTCACAAGGTATTCAAGTAATATATCAATAGATGATACTCTAGGCAAATGATCCATGAGCTTCAGACCCAATTGCATATTGTCCACTATCCTAGTGAGCTAAACTTGATGCCCAAGGACTCAACTTATTTCCCTGGCAGAAATTCTTTTTGCTTTTTTTTAATTGAAGACTAATTATTTTACAATATTATATTGGTTGGTTTTGCCATACATTGACATGAATCCGCCCCCGGTGTACATGAGTTCCCCCTCCCGAACCCCCTCCCACCTCCCTCCTCCACTTATGCTCACTCTGGGTCATCCCCGCATACCAGCCCCGAGCATCCTGTAACATGCATCGACCCTGAACTGCCAGAAATTCTATTAGAGGGTACGTAAAGCCTTTAGAATTGGAGAAGGAAATGGCAACCCACTCCAGTGTTCTTGCCTGGAGAATCCCAGGAACAGGGAAGCCTGGTGGGCTTCTGTCTACGGGGTCACACAGAATCGGACACGACTGAAGTGACTTAGGAGAAGCAGCAGCAAAGCCTTTAGAAATTGAGAATGGTACTCATTGGCTCTGTTCTCATCACTTGTTCTATTCCTGGTATTTAATTGGCAAAGGAACTACTAGAGAGGAACTGAAAAGAGAGATGACATAACACAGAATGCAAAATTGTGACTCTTGTTCTTCATGCGAAACCCTCTACCCAGTATTGCTGCATATATATTTGTGTTTCATATTGCCTTTGACACAGGTCAAATCCTTTCCTCTCTGAGACTGTTTGAGAGGGGATGTGAATAATAAGCTTTCCTAAAAGTTGGGGTATTTTTTCCATATGTAGTACTAGTAAATAAGGCAATATGTATGTATATATAGTATTAATAAATTTGGTAAAAATTTAACCAAAAAAAAATACATTCTTTTATTGAAAGAAACTTGTTTCTTTTTAACCACTAATGTATATGAATAATATCCAAAATTTCAAACATATATATATATATATATGTTTTCACCATTATATATATGCTAATATATCTGATGAAATTCTTAAGAGAAAGTTTTAAACTTACCATTATCTTTATAAATTTAAGTAAAAAGACTATACTTACAAATCATATGGTAAAGTTATTATCTTAGGCTAAAATTATGAAATATCTTTCCTGAATTCAGATATAAACCTCATAGCATAACATTTATATTTTGTTGTAGTAAGAACTTTTAACATGAGATCTAGTTTCATAATAAAATTTAAATGTATAATACATTATTGTTAACCAACAACACAAGAGAAGACTGTACACATGGACATCACCAGATGGCCAACACTGAAATCAGATTGATTATATTCTTTGCAGCCAAAGATGGAGAAGATCTATACAGTTAGCAAAAATAAGACTGGGAGCAGACAGTGGCTCAGATCATGAACTACTTAATGACAAATTCAGATTGAAATTGAAGAAAGGAGGGAAAAAAACCACTAAACCATTTAGGTATGACATAAATAAAATCCCTTATGATTATACCGTGGAAATGAGAAATAGATTTAGGGGACTAGATATAATAGAGTGCCTGATGAACTATGTACAGAGGTTCATGACACAGTATAGGAGACAGGGAGCAAGACCATCCCCAAGAATAAGAAATGCAAAAAAGCAAAATGGCTGTCTGAGGAGGCCTTTCAAATAGCTGTGAAAAGAAGAAAAGAGAAGAAAAGTCGCTCAGTCGTGTCTGACTCTTGGCGACTCCATGGACTGTAGCCCACCAGGCTCCACGGTCCATGGGATTTTCCAGGCATGAATATGGGAGTGGGTTGCCATTTCCTGGGATCGAACCCGGGTCTCCCGTATTGCAGGCAGACACTTTACCGTCCAAGCTACCAGGGAAGCTGTGAAAAGAAGAGAAGCAAAAAGCAAAGGAGAAAAGGAAAAACATACCCATTTGAATGCAGAGTCCCAAAGAATAGCAAGGAGAGATAAGAAAGCCTTCCTCAGCGATCAGTGCAAAGAAATAGAGGAAAACAAAAGAACAGGAAAGACTAGAGATCTCTTCAAGAAAATTAGAGATATCAAGGGAATATTTCATGCAAAGATGGGCTCAATAAAGGACAGAAATGATATGAACCTGATATAAGCAGAAGATTATTACGAAAAGGTAGCAAGAATACACAGAAGAACTGTAATGAAAAGATCTTCACAACCCAGTTAATCACGATGGTGTAATCACTCACACTCACCTAGAGCCAGACATCCTAGAATGTGAAGTCAAGTGGGCCTTAGGAAGCATCACTACGAACAAAGCTTGTAGAGGTGATGGAATTCCAGTTGAGCTATTTCAAATTCTAAAACATGATGCTGTGAAAGTGCTGCTCTCAATATGTCAGCAAACATGGAAAACTCAGCAGTGGCCACAGGACTGGAAAAGCTTAGTTTTCATTCCAATCCCTAAGAAAGGCACTGCCAAAGAATGCTCAAACTACAGCACAATTGCACTCATCTCACACGCTAGTAAAGTCATGCTCAAAATTCTCCAAAAAAGGCTTCAACAATACATGAATTGTGAACTTTCAGATGTTCAAACTGGTTTTAGAAAAGGCAGAGGAACCAGAGATCAAATTGCCAACATCCGCTGGATCATGGAGAAAGCAAGAGAATTCCAGAAAAGCATCTATTTCTGCTTTATTGACTATTCCAAAGCCTTTGACTGTGTGGATCACAATAAACTGTGGACAATTCTGAAAGAGATGGGAATACCAGACCACCCGACCTGCCTCTTGAGAAACCTGTATGCAGGTCAGGAAGCAACAGTTAGAACAGGATATGGAACAAAGGATTGGTCTAATTTTGGGAAGAGTACAACAAGGTTGTATATTGCCACTCTGCTTATTTAACTTATATGCAGAGTACATCATGGAAAATGTCAGGCTGGATAAAGCACACGTTAGAATAAAGATTGCAGGGATAACTTCAATAACTTCAGATAACTTCAATAACTTCAGATATGCAGATGGCACCACCCTTATGGTACACAGCAAAGAGGAACTAAAGAGCCCCTTGATGAAAGTGAAAGAGGAGAGTGAAAAAGCTGACTTAAACCTGAACATTCAGTAATTGAACATCATGGCATCTGGTCACATCACTTCATGGAAAATAGATGGGGAAACAATGGAAACAGTGAGACTTTATTTTCTTGAGCTCCAAAATCACTGCAGACGGTGAATGCAGCCATGAAATTAAAAGATGCTTGCTCCTTGGCAGAAAAGCTGTGACCAACCTAGGCAGCATATTAAAAAGCAAAGACATTACTTTGCCAACAAAGGTCCATCTAGTCAAAGCTATTTTTTTTTCCAGTAGTCATGTATGGATGTGAGGCTTGGACCATAAAGAAATTTGAACACCAGAGAATTGATGCTTTTGAACTGTGGTGTTGAAGAAGACTCTTGAGAGTCCCCTGGACTACAAGGAAATCAAATCAGTCAATCCTAAAGGAAATCAGTCCTGAATATCCATTGGAAAGACTGATGCTGAAGCTGAAGCCCCAGTACTTTGACTACCTGATGTGAAGAACTAACACACTGGAAAAAACCCTGATGTTGGGAAAGATTGAAGGCAGGAGGAGAAGGGGACGATAGATTTGAGATGATTGGATGGAATCACCAACTTGATGGACATGAGTTTGAGTAAGCTCCGGTGTTGTTGATGGACAGGGAAGCCTGGCATGCTGCAGTCCATCGGATTGCAAAAAGTCAGAAACGACTGAGGGAATGAACTAAACTGAACTGATGACGATGACAGGAGCTATAATTCAATATGATATCAATATTTTCAAGAAATGATATTTTTCACATCATAATTATATATTTAGATATATTCCTTACCAATTACTATGTTAGTTCCTGCTAAGTGCCCTATTATGCCACATTAGTTTCTACAAAATATTGTTTGATTATATATTATTTTTCCCAATTTTATGGATGAGGAAATCAATAATTCAGTTCAATTCAGTTGCTCAGTCATGTCCAACTCTTTGCGACCCCATGAAACTCAGCATGCCAGGACTCCCTGTCCATTACCAACACCCTGAGTTTACCCAAACTCATGGTCATTGAGTCAATGATGCCATCTAAGCATCTCATACTCTGTCGTCCCCTTCTCCTCGTGCCCTCAATATTTCCCAGCAACAGGGTCTTTTCAAATGAGTCAGCTCTTTGCATCAGGTCGCCAAACTATTGGAGTTTCAGCTTCAACAAAAATCCTTCCAATGAACAGCCGGGACTGATCTCTTTTAGGATGGACTGATTGGATCTCCTTGCAGTCCAAGGGACTTGCAAGAGTCTTCTCCAACACCACAGTTCAAAAGCATCAACTCTTCGGTGATCAGGTTTCTTTAAAGTCCAACTCTCACATCCAAACATGACCACTGGAAAAACCATAGCCTTGACTAGATGGACCTTTGCTGACAAAGTAATATCTCTGCTTTTTAATATGCTGTCTAGGTTGGTCATAACTTTCCTTCCAAGGAGTAAGTGTCTTTTAATTTCATGGCTGCCATCACCATCTGCAGTGATTTAGGAGCCCAGAAAAATAAACTCAGCCACTGTTTCCCCATCTATTTGCCATGAAGTGATGGGACCAGATGCCATGAACTTTGTCTTCTGAATGTTGAGCTTTAAGCAAACTTTTGCAGTTTCCTCTTTCACTTTCATCAAGATGCTCTTTAGTCCTTCACTTTCTGCCATAAGGGTGGTGTCATCTGCATATCTGAGGTTATTCATATTTATCCTGGAAATCTTGATTCCAGCTTGTGCTTCTTCCAGCCCAGTGTTTCTCATGATGTACTCTGCATATAAGTTAAATAAACAGGGTGACAATATACAGCCTCGACGTACTACTTTGGAACCTGTCTGTTGTTCCATGTCCAGTTCTAACTGTTGCTTCATGACCTGCATACAGGTTTTTCAAGAGGCAGGTCAGGTGGTCTGGTATTCCAATCTCTTTCAGAATTTTCCACAGTTTATTGTGATCCACACAGTCAAAAGTTTTGGTATAGTCAATAAAGCAGAAATAGATGTTTTTCTGGAACTCTCTTGTTTTTTCCATGATCCAGCGGATGTTGGCAATTTGATCTCTGGTTCCTCTGCCTTTTCTAAAACCTACTTGAACATCTGGAAGTTCACAATTCATGTATTGCTGAAGCCTTGCTTGTAGAATTTTGAACATTACTTTGCTACCGTGTGAGATGAGTGCAATTGTGTGGTAGTTTGAGCATTCTTTGGCATTGCCTTTCTCTGGGATTGGAATGAAAACTGATATTTTCCAGTCCTGTGGCCCCTTCTGAGTTTTCCAAATTTGTTGGCATATTGAGTGCAGCACTTTCACAGCATGATGTTTTAGGATTTGAAAGAGCTCAGCTGGAATTCTGTCACCTCCAGTAGCTTTGTTCATATTGATTCTTCCTAAGGCCCACCTGACTTCACATTCCAGGATGTGCAGGTATAGGTGAATGTGAGTGATCACGCCATCGTGATTATCTGGGTCGTGAAGATCTTTTTTGTACAGTTCTGTGTATTCTTGCCCCCTCTCCATAACATCTTCTGCCTCTGTTAGATACCTACCATTTCTGTCCTTTATTGGGCCCATCTTTGCATGAAATATTCCCTTGCTATCTCTAATTTTCTTGAAGAGATCTCTTGTCTTTCCCATTCTATTGTTTTCCTCTATCTCTCTGCACTGATTGCTGAAGAAGGCTTTCTTATCTCTCCTTGCTATTCTTTGGAACTGTGCATTCAAATGGGTATGTCTTTGCTTTTCTCCTTTGCTTTTCGCTTCTCTTCTTTTCACAGCTATTTGTAAGGCCTCCTCAGACAGCCATTTTGCTCTTTTTATTTCTTGTTCTTGGGGATGGTCTTACTCTCTGTCTCCTTTACATTGTCAGGAACCTCCCTCCATAGTTCATCAGGCACTCCTTCTATCAGATCTAGTCCCTTAAATAGAGATAGTTAATTACTTAGTTCAATACACACAGATAATGAGAGGTAGAGCTGGGCTGTTTGATCTGTCTTTTGATATGAACTCATTAAATAATTGCTGAATCTAAACTTCTAAATGTACACACCTTTCATGGTGTTTTTGTGTTCTATTCTAGGCTGACAAATATGTGTGTGATTGCATCACTACCTATCAGTTTAATCAGATTTAACCGACTTAAACCTCTTAAGGAAGATAATTACCACAGAAAGCATAAGGAAGAATATCTTTGTCCTCAAACCACTTTTATTTCTTCCCTATATTAATTTCAAGCTCAGTTTCAAAATGCTAATTTTTATCATGATAAAAGAAATTGTCCCAGATAAGTATTCTTTGTCTGACTATAAGAATTAGATCCTACGCCACTTTAGATTTTATTACCAAATAACCTCTAAATTCATGCAAACAAATAATGTGGAAGAAAATATAAGGAAACAGATTTCTGAATACGTTTTTTCACATTGAAACAGATTTATAGTCCTTTATATTGTCTTGATTGGATGAAACTGTACTCAATACCCTCTTTCAATTACATTCACAAACAGAGAGCATAATCAAACCACAGCTCTGTTTGTTTTTGAAAAAAGAATAAAAATATACACCAAAATCAGGTGAAATGCACCTGTCTTGAGGTTTAATTTAATACAAGTCTGTCTCAGTGTTTTAATCTTTCCATACAAATGAGAATAGTGTGCCTACAACTTCTTTCTACAGTACATAATTAGGCAAGGTATAAAGAATTCAAGAATTTATAATATTTCAGACTCTGATAACTGCTACTAAATCATCACCTGAATCTTAAGTTCAGCTAGTATCAAATATTATATTTAAATAACTTTTTAAATTTTAATCTTAAAACACAGGTGTAAGCTAAGGGAAGGTGTCAGCTCAGGGAAGGTGAATATATCACTGAAATACTATGAAGGTTGGAGAAAAATATTCTTATATACACCTGTTTGTCAGAATAAGAAGTACTATGCTGCTCTTCTAATGTATATAGTTTTCATCTGTGCTACGTTAACAATTTATCCTACTGATAATTTTCATAACACTTCAATATTTGTTATGTTAGTGGAATTGACCATCCTTCCCATTGACTTTTTATTTCTAGGCATGCAAGCAATTAATAGTATACTTAGAAATAGTGTAATAGTAATGCTAAATAATTAATTTTTCAGGTATATTTTAGCAATTATATTAATACCATCAATGACTTCACTCTCAATATTAGTGTTATGATACTTTTATATAAATCAGGACTTACAGATTTTCAAAAAATATCAGAACAAGAATCTTTTCTGATAATACAGGAGCCCCTTCCTGCTGTCATTTACAGGATTTCTGGCAGCATTAAACTTTTTATTACATTCTGGTATCTAACTATTTCTGCCAAGTATTTCACATATCTTAAGAAGTGAAACATTTATTTATTCTTTTAGATCAGGATTCAGTAAACTTTCTCTAAAAGGACAGATCATAAATATTTCACCTTTTTCAGTCTATGAACTCTTTATCAACTATCTCTAGCTGATGTGCTATGACACCAGTTAAGAGAACCACTAAACTGGACGACTTAACTGGTGTTGTAGCACAAAGGAAGTCAAAGACAATAAGCAAACACATGTATGTTATTATGTTCCAGTTAAACTTTATTAACAAAAATAAGCAATGGGCGGGATAATTCTTTATCCTTTATTGACTCTTGTTTTATATCATTCAGATTGTTCTCTTCTCTCTTCTAAATAATAACTCATTATCTTATGAAACAGTTGGTGTTTTCTACATTCTCAGACCAGTTTTGTAGTTAACCTGTGTGCATGTGTATACAGATTTAGCTATTTTAGCAGAAATAGTAGCATCTAAATATTGATTTTGAGACTGAAACTTCTGATTTCTGTTTTCACATTGTCCTATGGCTATCATGTATTTATAAAAAGCTACAAGACTTGGATTCAATCCCTGGGCCAAGAATATCCTTTGGAATTGGAAATGACAACCTACTTCAATATTCTTACCTAGAAAATTTCATGGAGAGCAGAGCCCAGCGGGTTGCAGTTCATGGGTTCAAAAAGAGTTGAACATGACTGAGCACAACAGTCTTTGATAAATGTAAAAAAAAATGTTTAAAAATTCACTAAATGGTTCATCCCAGTGCACCAGCCCCGAGCATCCTGTATCATGCATCAAACCTGGAATGGGATGGGGATGGAGGTGGGAGGGGGGTTCAAGATGGGGAATACATGTACACCCGGGGCAGTTCATGTCAATGTATGGCAAAACCAATACAATAATGTAAAGTAATTAGCCTCCAATTAAAAGAAATAAATTAAAAATAAATAACTTTAAAAAATTTAAAAAAATCATCAAATGAATGTGGACTACTGAGATATAAATTAATTTCATCACAAAAGACAAGATCAGTGAGAGGTATCTTAGGTACCATCGTTTTGATAAGTGCTTTTTCATATACAAGGCAAGAAATTTAAGCATAGTTTTTTAGATCTATGTTTATGATACAGCTATTATGCCTGTGCTATAGATGTCATAAAGAATTCATACAGGGATTCAGAATCTATCAAATATACAGGAATATATAATCTATCTATCTTCTGCACTAAGTAATTGTGAAATATGCAGTTCTCTGGCAAATATATCTCCACAGAATTCACAAAATGAATCCAAGAAAAAAAAAAAAGTAAACACTTGGTCGCCTTATATAATATAGGGCACTTAATAGGCAAGAGAATTTAAAACAACACCAACTAAATCAAAAGACAATTACTAATTTACCACTTACCCTCCTCAGTGCTTAAGCAGCAGAAATGGGAACGAATTGTGTGTGTGTGGGGGGGGGGTGAATAAAATAAGAAAATGCACTTCTATCACACAAACTAATATCAAGGGAAAGGGATTTATGGGAGTAAACTATAAATTATATAAAAGTTCTGATCTTATACTGTACTGTATTTTCTTTAAATTTTTAAAGATACTCATGTGAATGTAAACAGAAATATTCTGTTACTTTCCTAGCTTGTCATAAAAAACAAATAAGATATATTGGACTGAGGATGTTTGAAAAATTAATCCAAAAAAGATGAATCCTATTTTTAAAATTTTACCCCATGAAGGTTAACTTATTTAATAAGCAGGTTAAATACATATTTCTTCCAGCAACTTAAAATAAACTTGTTTACAAATAGACTGCTATATCAAAACCTCATGGGAACAGCAAAATAAAATACTGCAGTACATATACATAAAAAAAGAATAAAGTAACCAGAACACAACACTGAAAATGTCATCAAGTGATAAGAGAACAAAACAGGAATGGAAGAGAAAAGATCTACAAAAATAAACCCAAAATAAATATGAAAATGGCAATAAGAACATTCATATCAATAGTTATCTTAAAATGCAAAAGGTTGAAATGCTCTAATTAAAAGACAGACTGGCTAAATGAATACAAAAACAAGACTCATAAAAAAAACATCTGCAAGAGATCCACTTCACACCTAGGGACACATGAAGACTGAAAGTGAGTGGATAGAAAAAGATATCCCATGCAAATGAAAATCAAAAGAAAATTGGAGTAGCAATACTCAATATGATAACCACTAGACTTGAAAATAAAAACTGCTGCAAGAGACAAAGAAAGACATTACATATTAATCAAGGATTCAATCCAAAATATATATTTATTGTAAATAAATATGAACCCAACATAAGAGCATCTGAATATATTAGGCAAATGCTAGTAGCCATAAAAGTGGAAATTGGCAATAGCACAATAATAGTTGGGGACTTT
The DNA here is from genome assembly GCF_049115385.1 of Moschus berezovskii. Classification (NCBI taxonomy): domain Eukaryota; kingdom Metazoa; phylum Chordata; class Mammalia; order Artiodactyla; family Moschidae; genus Moschus; species Moschus berezovskii. Next base: position 82,354,190 of record NC_142488.1, on the reverse strand, counting down.
AACTCCTCACTTACACCACTGGATAGGTCATCCAGGCAAAAAATTAATAAGGAAACACATTAGACCAGAGACTTAATAGATATCTACATGACAGTTCCCCTGAAAGCAACAGAATACACTTTCTTCTCAAGTGCACATGGAACATTCTTCAGGATAGATCACATCTTAGGCCACAAATCAAGCCTCAGTAAATTTAAGAAAACGAAAATCATATCAAATATCTTTTCTGACTCCAATACTATGAGATTAGAAATCAACTATGGAAAAAACTGTAAAAACACAAACATATGGTGGCTAAACAATGTTATTAAACAACCAATGGATCACTGAATAATTCAAAGAGAAAGTGAAAAAAAATACCTAGAGATAAATAACAAAACATGATTATCCAAAATCTGTGGAATAAAGCAAAAGCAGTTCTAAAAGAAAAGTTAATAGCAATGCAATCTTACCTCAGGAAACAATAAAAATCCCAACAAAACAACCTACCTTGCGTCTAAAGCAGCTAGAGAATGAAGAACAAACAAAACTCAAAGTTAATACAAGGAAAGAAATCATAAAGATCAGATCAGACATAACTAAAATAGAGATGAAGAAAATAATAACAAAGATCAATGAAACTAAAAGCTGGTTCTTTGAGAAAATAAGAAAATTGATAATCCTATATCCAGAATCATCAAGAAAAAAGAGAGGACTAAAATCAATAAAGTTAGAAATTAAAAAGAGGAGTTACAACTGACACCACAGAAATACAAAGTATCATAAGAGTCTACTACAAGCAAGTATATACCAATAAAGTGGACAACCTTGAAGAAATGAACAATTTCTTGAAAGGTACAATTTTCCAAGACTGGACCAGGAAGAAAGACAACATGAATTGACAAATAAAAAGTACTGAAATGAAACTGATTTTTAAAATTCTAGCAAACAAAGGCTCAGGACCAGGTGGCTTCACAGGTAAATTGCATTAAACATTTAAAGAAGAGTTAATATTTATCCTGCTGAAACTCTTCCAAAGTATTGAAGAGGAAGGAACACTCCCAAGCTCATTCTGAAGTCCATCGTCCCCCTGATAGCAAAAGGAGAGAAAGATATCACAGAAAAGAAAATTATTGGACAATATCACTGTTGAATACAGATGCAAAAATCCTCAACAAAATACTAGTGAAGCAAATTCACCAATACATTAAAAGGATCATACACCATGATCATGTGGTGTATCCCAGGAATGAAAGGTTTCTTCAATATATTCGAATTAATCAATGTGATATATCACATTAATAAACTGAAAAAATATATGATCATCTCAATAGATGCAGAAAGACCTTTTGACAAAAAAAAACAGCAACTATTTATAATAAAAATTCTCTAAAAATTGGGCATAGAGATAACGTACCTCAACATAATACACACCATAAATGACACACAGCAAACATTCTCAATGGTGAAAAGTGGAAGAATTTCCCCTAAGACTAGAAATAAAATAAGGGTTCCACACTTGCCACTGTTATTCAACATACTTTTGAAAGTCCTAGCCACAGCAATCAGAGAAGAGAAAGAAACAAAAGGAATACTAATTGGAAAATAATTAAAACTGTAATTGTTTGCAGATGACACAATACTATACATAGAAAATCCTAAAGCAGCTATAAGTAAACTACTAAAGTTCATCAAAGCATTTGATAAAGTGGCAGGATACAAAATTCATACATAGAAAAATTCATACTTTTTTGCATTTCTATACATCAGCAACAAAAGATCAGAAAGTGAAATTAAAGAAACAATTCCATTTATCATTGCAACAAAAATAATAAAATACTTATGAATAAACCTACTTAAGGAGATAAAAAGCCTGATCATAAAATTATAAGATATCAATGCTAGAAATCAAAGATGACAGAAACAGATGAAGCAAGATATATCATGTTTTTGAATTGTAATGATCAGTATTGCAAAAACTATTATAATACCCAAAGTAATCTACAGACTCAGTGCAATCCCTACCAAATTAACAAGGACACTTTTCACAGAATTAAAACAAAAATATTTTACAGTTTTTATGGGAACACAAAAGACCTCAAATAGCCAAAGCAATCTTCAGAAAGAAAAACGGGGCTAGAGAAATCAGGCTACCTGACTTCAGAGTGTATGACAAAGCTACATACATCAAACCAATATAGTACTGGAGTGCGCACACACAAATATGTTCACGTGCGTGCGCACACACACACACACAGAAGAAACAGAAATAAAGATCAAAGGAACAGGAAAGAAAGTCCAGAGATAAACCCACACACCTATGGTCACCAAATCTATGAAAAAGGAGTTAAGAATATACAATGGAGAAAAGACAATCTCTTAAATAAATGCTGCTCAGAAAAGTGGACAGCTACATGCAAAAGAATAGATTTAGTATATTCTTTAATAACCACATACAAAAATAAACTCAAAATGGATAAAAGACTTAATAGAAGTCAAGATAATATAAAAATTCTTAGAGGAACACAGAAGCAGAACACTCTCTGACATATTGCAGAAAGATTTTTTTAAATCTGTCTTCTATGGTAATGAAAATAAAAGCAAAAATAAACAAATGGAATATAGTTAAACTTAAAGGCTTTTGAAGAGCATAATATAAACTAAACAAAAAATAATCCACAGAATGGGAGAAAATATTTGCAAACTAAGTGACCAACAAGGGATTAATCTTCCAAATATACAAACAGAACACGCAGTTCAATATCAAAAAAAAAAACAAAAAACAAAAACAAAAAACAACCAAATCAGAAAATGGGCATAAGGCCTAAGTATACATTTCTCCAAAGAAGACATACAGATGGCCAAAAAGCACATGAAAAGATGTTCAATACCACTGATTATTAGAGAAATCCAAATAAAAAATACGAGCTATCACCTCATACCAGTCAGACTGGCCATCATTTAAAAATCTATGAACTATAGATGTGGGAGACAGTGTGGAGAAAAGGGAACCCTCTTCCTCTTACATTGTTGGTGGGATTGTAAATTGTACAGTCATTAGAGAGAACAGTATAGAGGTTCCTAAGAAGACTAAAACTGGGACTTCCCTAGCCGTCCAGTGATTTTGCCTTCCAGTGCAGAGGCAGGGGGTTTGATCCCTAATCAGGGAGCTAAGATACCACATGTGTCATGTCATGGCTAAAGAACCAAAACAGAAAACAGAAACAATGTTTTAACAAATTTAGTAAATACTTTTAAAATGGTCCAAATTATTATTATTATTTTAATAAAAAACTAAAACTAGAGCTACCATATAATCTGACAATCCCATTCCTGGGAACATATCTGGTGGAAACAATAGTTTGAATATATACATGCACTTCAAAGTTTATTGCAGCACCATTTACAATAGCCAAGACATGGAAGCAAACCAAATGTTCATAGACACAGGAGTGGATAAAAAAGATACCGTACATATACACAATGGAATATTTTGTAGTTGTTTAATTGCTAAATCTTGTCCCACTCTTTATGACTCCATGGACTACAGTACACCAGGCTGCTCCATCCATCACCAACTCCTGAAGCTTGCTCAAGCTCATGTCCATCAAGTCAGTGATGACATCCAGACATCTCATCCTCCGAGGTTCCCTTCACCTCCTCCTGCCTTCAATCTTTCCCAGTATCAGGGTCTTTTCCAATGAGTCAGTTCCTTGCATCAGATGGCTAAAGTATTGGACCTTCAGCTTCAGCACCAGCCCTTCCAATGAGTATTTAGGGTTGATTTCCTCTAGTATTAACTGATTTGATCTCCTTGCTTTCCAAGGGACTCTCAGGGGTCTTCTCCAGCACCACAGTTCAAAAGCATCAATTCTTCATAACTGAGCTTTCTTTATAGTCCAACTCTCACATCCATACATGACTACTGAAAAAAAAAAAAAAACATAGCTTTGACTATACAGACCTTTGTCAGAAAAGTGATGTCTCTGCTTTTTAATACACTGTCTGGGTTTGTAATAGTTTCCTTCCGAGGAGCAAATGCCTATTTATTTATTTATTTATTTATTTTATTTCATGGCTGCAGTCACCATCTGCAGTGATTCTGGAGCCCAAAAAAATAAAATCTGTCACTGTTTCCACTTTTGCCCCTTGTATTTTCTTTGAAGTGATGGGAATAGATGCCGTGATCTTTATTTTTGAATGCTGAGTTTTAAGACAGCTTTTTCACTCTCCTCTTTCACTGTAATGAAAAATCTTTTTTAGTTTCTCTTCACTTTCTGCCATTAGAGTGGTATCATCTGCATGTCTTGTTGGTTGTTGATATTTCTCCCAGCAATCTTGGCTTCAGCTTGTGATTCATCCAGCCTGACATTTCGCATGATATACTGTGCATATAGGACTTCCCTGGTAGCTCAGTTGGCAATGAATCTGCCTGCAATGCAGAAAATTCCAGTTCGATTCCTGGGTTGGGAAGATTCCCTGGGGAAGGGATACGCTTACTGCAAATTTAGGCCCACTGGCACCATATATTATTCAGTTGGTGATACCAAGTCTAGTCTGGGAAATTGTGAAGTGCAACAAATTCTAAATGGGTAACAAGATGCTAATGGACATTTCCTGCAGTCATTTTAAATATTTATAAATGGTTCACTTTCATTAACATTTTCCTTTGGTTTCAAAAATGTAATGCCTTCTTTCTTCTCTCCCAGTCAAGGTGAGAATGAGGTGGGGTAGACTGGTAACTGGAGAATGTAGGCTAGTTATGGAAATCTTAGTGAGCCCTGTGGGGATTTACTGATCCCTAACTATATTTGCAGCTGATTCATCTCTATCAGGACTTTGAACTAAGAATGAGAGATATTTAATGTATTTTAGGCTCAATTTCACGCATAGTCATGATTTCAGCACATAGTAAAAAATATAGCTAAATACCATTTTTTGCCATTAGTAATGATTTGCAAAAGCCAACATACAGAAGATGGAGCTGATAAGTGGAGGGGAAAAAGAAAATAATAAGACTGATTGCAAATTTGTCCTATGAAATACAGTTTAGAGCTAGAGATATAGGTATTTTATATAAAGCCATAAAAACTATCACTAAATGAAATAGCATTAATGATTTTCTTGGCCAGGGAGGTTATGAGCAAATGTAGAGATATATATCAATATGTGAATTAAATCCTAATCTAAATAACAGGAATCAAATGGATCATGTTTAAAATGATAAACTAATTAGTATTCATCTTAGCATACTTTTTAGAGTTATGGAATAACGCACTATGAAAGTTAAAACCAGAAACAAATAAGGTGGCTCTTTTTGGCTCAGAAATGGGATTGGTGGTAGGAAGGAATGAGACAGGGTTATTGCTTTTAATTACGATCCTTTCTGTAGTAACTTTTCTGTAAGCCATAGTGTGAGTATTTTCACTTTAAATTGCAAGATAATATTCATCTTGAGATGGTATATCAAATTCTATTATGCATTGATGTGAAACTATAAATTGATATAACTTTAGAAGTATATTTTTAAAATTTACATTCAGGTGACATTTTACAGAAATAAGCTTCAAAATAAATTCCTAGGATTTGTTAGATTTATAGTCCAGTGATTGAACAGAAGTAAACTATATTATTTGCAAGGTCAGAAAATAATTATTAGTGATTCAAGTAATTAATAAAAATGACTTTCCTTATAAGTTTGTTCATATTTGAATGTTTTTCAATGTACATCATGATATTTAGAAACTGAAGAAGTGCCATTTAGGTAAAATCTTGTACAGATAGTTACAAAAAATAATAACACAGTATACACTTTTAAAACTTAGTGCAGACCCACCCTGCAGCATCCAGGAGGGAAGCCGGTTTTTCAGGTTTTGCTAGGAGAAATAACTCGGTGGTGGGAACAGAAGTTACTCACATCCTGTTCCTGACAGGGCTGCTGCTGTTGTTGAGAAGTCCTGGGACTTCTAACATAAACCAGACAAAGATAAGAATTCTGCCAGTCTCCCAGATTTCTGCCTGCAGTATCCAGTCAAATGAGAATGATCGAGAAGTCTTGAGGCTACTGTAAGAATAAGACTGAAAACTAGAGGCAGGAGGCTTAAGTCCAAATCCTGAGAACACCTGAGAAGTCCGGAATCCAAGGAATATTAATCGATAGGAGCTCATCAAACGCCTCCATACCTACACTGAAACCAAGAACCACCCAAGGGCGAACAAGTTCCACAGCAAGACATACCATGCAAATTCTCCAGCAACAGAGGAAAATGGCCCTGAACTTCAATATACAGGCTGCCCAAAGTCACACCAAACCCATTGATATCACGAAACGCATTACTGGACACTTCATTGCACTCCAGAGATAAGAAATCCAGCTTCACCCAGCAGAACACCGACACAAGCTTCCCTAACCCAGAAACCTTGACAAGCCACCTGTCCAACCCCACCCACAGCCAGGAAACTCCACAATAAAGAGGGACCAGAAACTGCCAGAATACAGAAAGGCCACCCCAAACACAGCAATAAAAACAAGACGAAAAGGCAGAGAAAGAGCAAGCAGGTAAAGGAACAAGATAAATGCCCACCAAACCAAACAAAAGAGGAAGAGATAGGGAATATACCTGAAAAAGTATTCCGAATAATGATGGTGAAAATGATCCAAAACCTTGAAAACAAATTGGAGTTACAGATAAACAGCCTGAGACAAAGATCGAGAAGATGCAAGAAAGGTTTAACAAGGGCTTAGAAGAAATAAAAAAGAGCCAATCAATAATGAATAATGCAATAAATGAGACCAAAAACGCTCTGGAGGGAACCAACAATAGAATAAAGGAGGCAGAAGATAGGATAAGTGAGGTAGAAGATAGAATGGTAGAAATAAATGAAAATGAGTGGAAAAAAGGAAAAAGAATTAAAATAAATGAGGACAATCTCAGACCTCTGGGACAATGTTAAACGCCCCAACATTCGAATTATAAGAATCCCAGAAAAAGAAGACAAAAAAGAAAGACCATGGGAAAATACTTGAGATAATAGTTGAATACTTCTCGAAAATAGGGAAGGAAATAATCACCCAAGTCCAAGAAAGCCGGAGAGTCCCAAACAAGATAAAACCAAGGCAAAACACCCCAAGACACATATTAATCAAATTTTTAAAAAAGATCAAAGACAAAGAACAAATATTAAAAGCAGCAAGGGAAAAACAACAAATAACACATAAGGATAACAGCTGCTCTTTCAATAGAAATACTTCAGGCCAGGAGGGAATGGCAGGACGTAATTAAAATTATGAAAGAACATAACCTACAGCCAAGATTACTGTATCCAGCAAGGATCTCATTCAAATAGGAAGGAGAAATCAAAAGCTTTACAGACAAGCAAAAGCGGAGAGAATTCAACACCACCAAACCAGCTCTCCAACAAACGCTAAAAATCTTCTCTAGACAGGAAACACAGAAAGAGTGTATAAAATCGAACTCAAAACAACAAAGTAAATGGCAGTGGGATCATACTTATCAATAATTACCTTAAATGTAAATGAGTTGAATGCCCCAACCAAAAGACAAAAAGTGGCTGAAAGGATACCAAAAAAGACCCCTATATATGTTGTCTGCAAGAGACCCACCTTGAAACAAGTGACACATACAGACTGAAAGTGAAGGGCTGGAAAATGATATTCCATGTAAATAAAGACCAAAGGAAACCAGGAGTAGCAATACTCATATCAGATAAAATAGACTAAAACAAAGGCTGCGAAAAGAGACAAAGATGACACTACATAATGATCAATGGATCATTTCAAGAAGAAGATATAACAATTATAAATACATATGCACCCAACATGGGAGCATAACAATATGTAAGACAAATGCTAACAAGCCACTCCAGTACCCTTGCCTAGAAAATCCCATGGACAGAGGAGCCTGGTGGGTTACAGTCCATGGGGTCACTTCTAGTTGGACAAGACTGAGCAACTTCACTTTCACATATTGGAGAAGGAAATGGCAACCCACTCCAGTGTTCTTGCCTGAAGAATCCCAGGGATGGCAGAGCCTGGTGGGCTGACATCTATGGGGTCGCACAGAGTCAGATACGACTGAAGTGACTTAGCAGCAGCAGCAGCAGCATGAAAGGGAAAATTAACAGTAACACAATAATAGTGGGAGACTTTAATACCCCACTCACACGTTTGGATAGATCAACTAAACAGAAAATTAACAAGGAAACATGCACTTTAAATGATACAATAGACCAGTTAGAACTAATTGATATCAACAGGACATTTCCCTGCAAAACAATGAATTTTACCTTTTTTCAAGTGCACATGGAACCTTCTCCAGGATAGATGACATCCTACGCCATAAATCTAGCCTTGGCAAATTAAAAAAAAAAAATTTGAAATAATTCCAAGCATCTTTCTGACCACAATGCAGTAAGAATAGATGTCAACTACAGGAGAAAAACTATTAAGAATTCCAACATATCGAGGCTGAACAACATGCTGCTGAATAACCAACAAATCACAGAAGAAATAAAAAATAAATCAAAATATGCATAGAAATGAATGAAAATGAAAACTCAACAACCCAAAAACTATGGGACACTGTAAAAACAGTGCTAAGGGGAAGGTTGATACCAATTCAGGCAAACCTGAAGAAACAAGAAAAAAGTCAACCAAATAACCTAACTCTACACCTAAAGCAATTAGAAAAGGAAGAAATGAAGAAGCCCAAGGTTAGTAGAAGGAAAGAAATCTTAAAAATTAGGGCAGAAATAAATACAAAAGAAGCAAAAGAGACCAAAGCAAAAATCAACAAAGCCAAAAGCTGGTTCTTTGAGAGGGTAAATAAATTGACAAACCATTAGCCAGACTCATTAAGAAAGAAAGGGAGAAGAATAAAATCAAAAAATTAGAAATGAAAATGGAGACATCACAACAGACAACACAGAAATACAAAGGATCATAAGAGACTGCTATCAGCAACAATACGCCAATAAAATGGACAACTTGAGAGAAATGGACAAATTCTTAGAAAAGTGCAACTTTCCGAAAGTGAACTAGGAAGAATTAGAAAATCTTAACAGAACAATCACAAGCACAGAAATCGAAACTGTAATCAAAAATATTTCAGCAAACAAAAGCCCAGGACCGGACAGCTTCACAGCTGACTTCTACCAAAAATTCAGAGAAGAACTAACACCTATCCTATTCAAACTCCTCCAGAAAATTGCAGAGTAAAGTGAACTTCCAAACTCATTCTATGAGGCCACCATCACCCTAAAACCAAAACCAGATAAAGATGCCACAAAAAAAGAAAACTACAGGCCAATATCCCTGATGAACATAGATGCAAAAATTCTTAACAAAATTCTAGCAAACAGAATCCAACAAATTAGTAAACAGATCATGCATCATAACCAAGTGGGCTTTATCCCAGGGATCCAAGGATTCTTCAATATCCGCAAATCAATCAATGTAATACACCACGTTAACCAATTTAAAGATAAAAACCATATGGTAATCTCAATAGATACAGAGAAAGCTTTTGACAAAATTCAACATCCATTTATGATAAAAACCCTCCAGAAGGTGGGAATAGAAGGAATATTCCTCAACATAATAAAAGCTATATATGAAAAACCGACAGCAAACATTATCCTCAATAGTGAAAAACTGAAAGCATTTCCCCTAAAGTCAGGAACAAGACAAGGGTGCCTACACTCACCACTACTATTCAACATAGTTTTGGAAGTTTTGGCCACAGCAATCAGAGCAGAAAAAGACATGAAAGGAATCCAAATTGGAAAAGAAGAAGTAAAACTCTCACTGTTTGCAGATGACGTGATCCTATACACAGAAATCCCTAAAGACTCTACGAGAAAATTACTAGAGCTAATCAATGAATATAGTAAAGCTGCAGGATATAAAATCAACACAGAGAAATCCCTTGCATTCCCATACACCAATAATGAGAAAATAGAAAGAGAAATTAAGGAAACAATTCCATTCACCGTTGCAACGAAAAGAATAAAATACTTAGGAATATATCTACCTAAAGAAACAAAAGACCTATATATAGAAAACTATAAAACACTGGGAAAAGAAATCAGAGAAGATACTAATAGATGGAGAAATATACCGTGTTCGTGGATTGGAAGAATAAATATTGTGAAAACGAATATATTACCCCAAAAAATTATAGGTCCAATGCAATCCCTATCAAGCTACCAATGATATTTTTCACAGAGATAGAACAAATAATTTCACATTTTTTATGGAGATACAAAAAACTTCAAATAGCCAAAGCAATCTTGAGAAAGAAGAATGGAACTGGCGGAATAAACCTGCCAGACTTCAGGCTCTACTACAAAGCCACAGTTATCAAGACAGTATGGTACTGGCATAAAGACAGAATTATAGATCAATGGAACAAAATGGAAAGCCCAGAGATAAACCCACACAACTATGGACACCTTTTCTTTGACAAAGGAGGCAAGAATATACAATTTACAAAAGACAATCTCTTTAACAAATCGTGCTGGGAAAACTGGTCAACCACTTGTAAAAGAATGAAACTAGACCACTCCTTAACACCATACACAAAAATAAACTCAAAATGGATTAAAGATGTAAATGTAAGACCAGAAACTATTAAACTCCTAGAGGAGAACATAGGCAAAACACTCTCCGACATGAATCAGAGCAGGATCCTCCATGGCCCAACTCCTGGAATATTGGAAATAAAAGCAAAAATAAGCAAATGGGACCTAATTCAAACTAAAAGCTTCTGCACAGCAAAGGAAACTATAAGCAAGGTGAAAAGACAGCCTTCAGAATGGGAGAAAAAAGTAGCAAATGAAGCAACTGACAAAGAATTAATCTCAAAAATATATAAGCAACTCCTGCAGCTCAATTCCAGAAAGATAAACTACCCAATCAAAAAATGGAGCAAAGAACTAAACAGACATTTCTCCAAAGAAGACATACAGATGACTAACAAACACATGAAAAGATGCTCAATATCACTCATAAGCAGAGAGATGCAAATCAAAGCCACAATGAGGTACCATTTCACTCCAGTCAGAATGGCTGCTATCCAAACTTCTACAGGCAATAAATGCTGGAGAGGGTGTGGAGAAAAGGGAACCCTCTTACACTGTTGGTGGGAATGCAAACTAGTACAACCACTATGGAGAACAGTGTGGAGATTCCTTAAAAAACTAGAAATAGAACTGCCATACGACCCAGCAATCGCACTCCTGGGCATACACACCGAGGAAACCAGAATTGAAAGAAACACATGTACTCCAATGTTCATTGCAGCACTGTTTATAATAGCCAGGACATGGAAGCAACCTAGATGTCCATCTGCAGACGAATGGATAAGAAAGCAGTGGTACATATACAGAATGGAGTATTACTCAGCAGTTAAAAAGAATAGATTTGAATCTAATACATTTGAGCTCTAATGAGGTGGATGAAACTGGAGCCTATTATACAGAGTGAAGTAAGCTAGAAAGAAAAATACCAATACAAAGCATATGTACGGAATTTAGAAACATGGTAACGATAACCCTGTATACGAGATAGCAAAAGAGACACAGATGTACAGAACAGTCTTTTGGACTCTGTGGGTGAGGTTGAGGGTGGGATGATTTGGGAGAATGGCATTGAAACATGTATATTATCATATGTGAAACGAATCGCCAGTCTAGTTTCGATGCATGATGCAGGATCCTCATGGCTGGTACACTGGGATGAAACAAAGGGATGGTATGGAGAGGGAGGTGGGAGGGACTTTCAAGATGGGGAACACATGTACACCTGGGGTGGTTCATGTCAATGTATGGCAAAAATCAGTACAATATTGTAAAGTAATTAGCCTCCAATTAAAATAGAAAAATTAAAAAAAAAAGAACATGTAAGCCACACAAAAAAGAAAAAATCATAAGCCAAACATTCTGAATAAAAATCTAGTTAAGATACAAATTTATACAAGAATTAAAAAATATTTTCTTGCTGTTTGCTGTGATCTGGCTCAAATATAAATGCAGCAGTAACAAAATTAATATTTATATGATTTTTTGTATTAAAGCATTTTTTTGAAACTGCAAATGCGAAAAACTTTCTTTAAAAATATTTTAACTTGAAGCATAGTTGATTTAAAATATTGTGCTAGTTTCAAGCATAAAATTTATTTTTTAATGTGTAATCTGTGCTAGATTTAAAATAAAATAAAAAGAATACATTTGAATCAGTTCTAATGAGGTGGATGAACCTGGAGCCTATTACGCAGAGTGAAGTAAGCCAGAAAGAAAAACACCAATACAGTATACTAACGCATATATATGGAATTTAGAAAGATGGTAAAGATAACCCCGTATGCGAGACAGCAAAAGATACACAGATGTATAGAACACTCTTTTGGACTCTGTGGGAAAGGGCAAGTGGGAGGGCAGGAGGACATGGGAGAATGGCATTGAAACATGTAAATTATCACATGTGATACTAATCGCCAGTCCAGTTTTGATGCATGATACTGGGAGCTCAGGTCTGGTGCACTGGGATGACCCAGAGGGATGGGATGGGGAGCGAGGTGGGAGGGGGTTTCAGGATGGGGAACACATGTACACCCATGGCGGATTCATGTCATTGTATGTCAAAACCAATACAATATTGTAATGTAAGATAAATAAATAATACTGAGTTTTTTTAAAAAAGAAAAAAATAATAAATAACATTTAGTGCAGTTTCTATTACATTTTCCCAAAGTGTTACTTTAATAAATTCATTTAGTTTGAAATAAATATGAATATTGGTACTTGATATTATTGCATAACATTTAGAATTATTTTCATATGACAGTCATGATGATGTTTTACAAAATTATATTAGTAGGTCACATTCAGAGAGGTTAATTTTATGAAATTGAATAGAACAGGAGAAAAATATTAGTGTTCACTTTTAAACTTCATGAAACTTTTCATTTAGCTACATAAAGAAACATACAGCTATGTATTTTAGGGTGAATTGTATAGACTCTATTTTGTACTGTAAGTTCCCATTAAAACAGTTGATATCCCCTTATTTAGAGGACAATAGCCCTTTCATATTTTGTGGAGCATCAAGGTTTCTTTGTGTGTATATGTGTTCATGTGTGCATGCACATTGGACTGAAGGTTTGAGTTTCCATCAAAATTTATATGTTGAAATCTTAACCTCCAGTATGCTGGCATTAGAAAGTATTAGGTCATGAGAGTGAAGCTCTCATGAATGCGATCAATGTCCTTATAGAAAGGATTCCAGAGAGCTCTCCAGCCATCTTTCTGGCATGTGAGGATACAAAAATAAGGATCAATATTCAATCTGCCACCTAGAAGAGATTCCTCACCAGAATTTGATCATGTTGGTACTCTGATCTCAGAGTTTCAGATTCCAGAAGTGTGAAAAATAGATGTTTGCTTTACCACCCAGTCTATATTTGGCAGACAATGTGTGTGTATGTTTACCAACATTTTCCAAAGAGTTCATGCATCCCAAATAATAGGAATATATGTATATATATATATATATAAACATATACATATGTTGTCATATTCTCTATATATCATTGTTCTAAGAAAAAAATGTCCCCCAAAAGGTGCAAATAGTCAAATCATCGATAGTCTATATAAAATGTACAAAACTTTTCTAGAGAATTACATTTGATATTTGTTTTTAAATGCATAGCAAATGCCTGATTGCTGGTTGCTCAGTGCCTGCTAGTGTACCATGTGGTGATTATTATAGTACCAGCTGAGCAACCAGTCAGTTGGAGAACACTGGCAGAGAAGTGGGTACTTCATGAATAAACTTTTGTTTAAAGATCACACTATGTGTGACCACTTTTTGCAGCTTTTGTGGTTAGCCCTTTGTTGTAAATTGAAACAAAACCACTGTGAAAAGTGCAAGAATATTTTAGTGTTCATAGACGCTGAAATGTATGTAGTTATGGGATATATTTGTGTGATAATGTTATCAGAATACCCTTGGATGAAAGTGATATGACATTTCTTTCAGTTTTTTATCTGCTTATCATCTGTTCTAGTTTGAATCTTCAGGTGACTAGTGCCAGATAATTAAAAACTAAAGGGGGAAAAAGTCATCGGTAAAGCTCTAACTTTGCTAACATACTTGTACATTTGAAGAGGTTTCTAAAAGTTAAATTTTACTGGCAAGGGGAATGCTTTAAGTTACATTCATTTCTGAATGACTTTCAACAAGTTAAAACCTACAGATGCTTGCGGTAGGAGAAAGTACAGTTTCAGTTCAGTTCACTTCAGTAGCTAAGTCGTGTCCGACACTGCGACTCTTTGTGCTGTATGGCATTTGATTCTATGTCAAAGATCAGTTAATTATATTTAAATAAGTCTACTTCTGAGCTTCTATTCTATTTCATTGCTCTATTTCTCTCTCTCTCTTTTTTTTTTTTTTTTTTTTGCTAATACCACACAGTCTTGATTACTCTAGCATTATAGTAAGTCTTGAAGCTGGATGGTGTCAGTCCTCCAACTTTGTTCTTCTCCTTCAATGTTGTATTGGTTCTTCTTGGTCTTTGCCTCTCAAAATGAACTTAAGAATCAGTTTATTGATATTCAGAAATAACTTGCTGCATTTTAAAGGAATTTCATTGATCAAGTTGAGAAGAAATAAAATCTTGACAATGTTCATAATGTCTACGAACATGGACTATTTCTATGCTGTTTAGTTCTTTGATTCTTTTATCATAATTTTGTAGTTTTCCTGGCTTCCCTGGTAGTTCAGCTGATGAAGAATCCACCTGTAATGCAGGAGACCGAGGTTCAACTCCTGGGTGGGGAAGATCCGCTGGAGAAAGGATAGGCCATAGGCTACCCACTCCTGTATTCTTGGACTTCCCTGGTGGCTCAGCTGGTAAAGAATCTGCCTGCAATACGGGAGACCTGGGTTCAATCCCTGGGTTGGGAAGATCCCTTGGAGAATGGAGTGGCTATCCAACCAGTATTCAGGCCTGGAGAATCCCATGGACTGTAGTCTATGGGGTTGTAAAGAATTGGACAGTCCTGAGCAAATATCACTTTCACTTTCATATAGATCTTAGAAATATTTTATTTGATTTATACATAAGTGTTCTGTGTTGGGGGCTAATGTAAATGGTATTGCATTTTTTATTTCAAAATTCACTTGTTCATTTATGATATATAGGGAAGCAGACGTCTTTACACTAACCTTGTATCCTGTAACCTTGCTATAATCATTGATTAGATCCAGGAGTGAAAAGGAGTGGTGAGGGAGAAATTCTTCTATTGTTCTTGATCTTAGTGAGAAAATTGATTCATAGGTATTACGTCAGCTGGAGGCCTTTTGAAGATATTCTTTACCAAGTTTGGAAAATTATTTTGTACTCTTAGCTTGCTGAGAGTTTTTAATCATAGATAGCTGCTATATTTTGTCAAATGTATATTCTGTATCTATTGATATGATCATGCAATTTTTCTTCTTTGGTTTGTTAATGTGATGAAATGCATTAATTGATGTTCAAATGTTGAACTGCACTTGCATAACTGAGATAAATTCACCTTGGTCATAGTGTATAATTTTTTATATATACAATTTGATATCCCAACATTTTGCTGAGAAATTTTACATCAATATTAATGAGAGATATTGATATGTAGGTTTTGTTTTTATCTTAATGTCTTTATCTGGTTTTAATTTTAGGATAATGCTGGCCTCATAAAATAAGTTTGGACATACTCTCTCCGCTTCTATTTTCTGAAAGATATTATAGAGACTTTGTAAGAATTCTTTAAATGTTTGGTAGAACTCATCAGTGAACCCATCTGGACCTAGTGCATCCAGTTTTGGAAGTTTATTAATTATTGATTAAATTTATTAAAAGATATAGGCTGATTCATATTCTGTATGACTTCTAATGAGTTTTGGCAAATTTTATCTGTCAAGAATTTTTTAACTGAAGTTATCAAATGTGTAGACATAGAGTTGTTCATAGTGTTTCTTTATTATCCTTTTAATGTTCATGAGCTCAGTAGTTACAGCCCTGTCTTTCATTTCTGATATTAGTAATTTGTGCTTTCCTTATTTTTCTTAGTTAGCTTTACTAAAGCAGAGACATTACTTTTCCAACCAAGGTCCATCTAGTCAAGTCTATGGTTTTTCCAGTGATCATGTATGCATGTGAGAGTTGGACTGTGAAGAAAACTGATTGCCGAGGAATTGATGCTTTTAAACTGTGGTGTTGGAGAAGACTCTTGAGAGACCCTTGGACTGCAAAGAGATCCAACCAGTCCATTTTAAAGGAGATCAGTCCTGGGTGTACATTGGAAAGACTGATGCTAAAGCTGAAGCCCCAATACTTTAACCACCTCCTGCGAAGAGTTGACTCACTGGAAAATACTCTGATTCTGGGAGGGATTGGGGGTAGGAGGAGAAGGGGCCGACAGAGAATGAGATGTCTGGATGGCATCATCGACTCGATGGACGTGGGTTTGAGTGAACTCTGGGAGTTGGTGATGGACAGGGAGGCCTGGCGTTCTGTAATTCATGGGGTTGCAAAGAGTCAGACACAACTGAGTGACTGAACTGAACTGAACTGAAAGCCTTCTTGATTTTATATTTGTTCAAAGTATGCAGCTTTGGCTTTTATTTATTTTCCTTGTTGATTTTCTGTTTCCAATTTCATTGAGCTCTATGTTTTGTCTCTTTCCCTCTGTATGTTTTCAATTTAATTTTCTCTTATTTTTCAAATTTTCGAAGATATAAGCTTAGATCATTAATTTTAGATCTTTATTCTCTTCTAGTGTATGTATTCAGTGAGGTAAACTCTTCTCTAAGCTTTCATTGCATCCACACATTTCAATAAATTGTATTTTTACTTTCTTTTAGTTCAAAGTAATAATAATTGTTTTCTTTGACATATGCATTGTTTAGGAGGGTATGACTTTTTGTTTTCTTGTTTATTTTATTCAAGTATAGTTGATTTACAGTGTTGTGTTAATTTCTGCTGTACAGAAAAGTGATTCATTTATATATACTCTTTCCATTATGGTTTATCACAGGACATTTAATGTATTTCTCTGTGCTATAGAGTAGAACCTTGTTGTTTATTCATTCTATATATAATAGTTTGTATCTATTAATCCAATCCCAAACTCCCAATCCATCTACCCCCTACCCCACATCCCCTTTGGCAACCACAAGTCTGTTCTCTATGTATGATAAGTTCATGTCATATCTTAGATTCCACATATAAGTGATATCATATGGTATTTTGTCTTTCTGACTTACTTCACTTAGTATGCTAATCTCCAGTTGCATCTATGTTTCTGCAAATGACATTATTTCATTCCTTTTTATGGCAGAATAATATCCTATTGTATATATGTACTGCATTTTCTTTATCCATTACACTGCTGGTAGATATTTACATAGATTCTTTGCCTTGGCTACTATAAATAGTGCTGTTATGAACATAGGGGTGAATTATATATGCCAAGGAGTGGGAATCCTGGATTACATGGACTTTTGTTAAACAATTTTTTGAAGAGTCGCCATATTGTTTTACATAATAGCCTCACTAACTTACATTCCCACCAACAGTATAGGGAATTTTTCTTTCCTCCATACCTCTCCAGCATTAGTTATTTGTAACCTTGTTAATGATGGCCATTCTGATCAGTGTGAGGTGATACCTCACTGTAGTTTTGATTTACCTTTCTCTAATAATTAGCAATGAAGATCATGGCATCTGGTCCCATCACTTCATGGGAAATAGATGGGGACACAGTAGAAACAGTGTCAGACTTTATGTTTTGGGGCTCTAAAATCACTGCGGATGCTGATTGCAGCCATGAAATTAAAAGACGCTTACTCCTTGGAAGGAAAGTTATGACCAGCCTAGATAGCATATTAAAAAGTAGAGACATTACTTAGCCAACCAAGGTCCATCTAGTCAAGGCTATGGTTTTTCCCGTAGTCATTTATGGATGTGAGAGTTGGACTGTGAAGAAAGTTGATCGCCAAAGAATTGATGCTTTTGAACTGTGGTGCTGGAGAAGACTCTTGAGAGTCCCTTGGACTGCAAGGAGATCCAATAAATCCATTATAAAGGAGATCAATCCTGGGTGTTCATTGGAAGGACTTATGCTAAAGCTGAAACTGCAATACTTTGGCCACCTCATGCGACAAGTTGACTCACTGGAAAAGACTCTGATGCTGGGAGGTATTGGGGATAGTAGGAGACGGGGACGACAGAGAATGAGATGGTGGATGGCATCACCAACTCGATGGACATGGGTTTGAGTGAACTCCGGGAGTTGGTGATGGACAGGGAGGCCTGGTGTGCTGTCGTTCATGGGGTCGCAAAGAGTCGGACACGACTGAGCGACTGAACTGAACTGAACTGAACTGAACTGAACTGATGCTAGTTATGCCGGAGAAGGCAACGGCAAGCCACTCCAGTACTCTTGCCTAGAAAATCCCATGGATGGAGCAGCCTGGTAGGCTGTAGTCCATGGGGTCGCTAGGGGTCTGACACGACTGAGCGACTTCACTTTCACTTTTCACTTTCACACATTGGAGAAAGAAATGGAAACCCACTCCGGTGTTCTTGCCTCGAGAATCCCAGGGACGGCAGAGCCTGGTGGGCTTCCCTCTATGTGGTCACACAGAGTCGGGCACGACTGAAGTGACTTAGCAGCAGCAGCAACATGCTAGTTATGCATATACCAGTGATCCACTGGTATTTGGAAAATAGAGTATTCAGATATGGAAAAAAATATTCCCGTGATTCAGCTGTAAATTATGTGAACACTGTTAACAGTCCATCCTTATTTCTAATCACCAGCCAATGCTGGAGCAATAATAGACTTCAGTTCAATACCCTGGTTGGGAAGATCCCCTGGAGGAGGGCATGGCAACCCACTCTAGTATTCCTGCATGGAGAATCCCATGGACAGAACAGCCTGGCATGCTATGGTGCAAACGGTCACAAAGAGCTGGACATGACTAAAGCGACTTAGCACAGCACAGCACACATGTATTAAAAAATAAATTTGTAAAGTACATATCCCCCTACCAACTGGTTTTTCAGTATTCTAGCACAGCGACTTCACTTTCACTTTTCACTTTCACACATTGGAGAAGGAAATGGCAACCCACTCCAGTATTCTTGCCTGGAGAATCCCAGGGACGGGGGAGCCTGGTGGGCTTCTGTCTATGGGGTCACACAGAGTCGGACACGACTGAAGTGACTTAGCAGCAGCAACAGCAGCACAGGGATAGAAATTACAGGGCTGCACCGTGTTCCATAGACAGACACTGTGTCTATGGTTCCACAACCAAGTTATGCTGATTTTTACTCTTATCAACAATGTTGTGACAAACAAGGCTGAATTCCCCAAATCTGAGGAGTAAATATTTGAAAAGTGGAGGACCAGGCAGAGCTTTGGTGAAGATCTAGTGCAAATGGTGAAAAGTAAATTTATATTTTGATATGTGTCACTGTGACATCACATATTAGCTACAGTTTCCTAAATTTGTGTCTGAAGTGAAACACTGAAAATTCTACAGACGATGAAACTGTGTAGACACCCTGCTGAATCTGATTAAAGCGAGGTCTCCAGGGCAATCTTCAGATGCACAGCTAGCAAATGCTTGCAAAGATAGCATTTCTTTAGTATACTTGTTTATTGACCTAATTAGAAAATTGTCAGAGAACAACCCACATTTAAAACCTTGTCCCCGTTAGCTATAGATGATGAGAGCTCCCCAGACTCAAAAACACATTCTGAGATCAATGAAATGAACATCCAGAGAAATAACCTCCTGCTTCATTTCCAGACAGGCAGCAGGATTTCATTTTAGTCACAAAGGAGATTTAGAAGCCTGGCAGAAACGATGGAACAAACCAGAAAATCTGAATATCCACAGATTGAGTGGCACATTGCTCCACAGATGGTCACAAGTGGTCTCCCATCACTCCCTGCAGACCTTTATTTACCTTCTAATAATTTTTCTTCATGCCAAAGAAATTTTGTGTACCTCACATATATATGGCCAGGTACATTTTTCAATAGTTCAAGTCAAATCTACCTTAAAATCCACCCATTTATTTTCTGTCTCTTTTACTAGAGTGTGAGGCCACTGACTGCATTTGGCACACAGGAGTGATAAGAATTGTTACTGATTACTGTGGAAACAGTGTCAGACTTTATTTTTTTGGGCTCTAAAATCACTGCGGATGCTGATTGCAGCCATGAAATTAAAAGACGCTTACTCCTTGGAAGGAAAGTCATGACCAGCCTAGATAGCATATTAAAAAGCAGAGACATTACTTTGCCAACCAAGGTCCGTCTAGTCAAGGCTATGGTTTTTCCCATAGTCGTGTATGGATGTGAGAGTTGGACTGTGAAGAAAGCTGATCGCCAAAGAATCGATGCTTTTGAACTGTGGTGTTGGAGAAGACTCTTGAGAGTCCCTTGGACTGCAAGGAAATCCAACCAGTCCATTCTAAAGGAGATCAATCCTGGGTTTTCATTGGAAGGACTTATGCTAAAGCTGAAACTCCAATACTTTGGCCACCTCATGTGACGAGTTGACTCACTGGAAAGGAGTCTGATGCTGGGAGGGATTGGGGGTAGGAGGAGACGGGGACGACAGAGAATGAGATGGCTGGATGGCATCACCGACTCAATGTACATGAATTTGAGTGAACTCCAGGAGTTGGTGATGGACAGGGAGGCCTGGCGTGCTGTGATTCATGGGGTCGCAAAGAGTCGGACACAATTGAGCGACTGAACTGAACTGAACTGAACTGAATAATTAGCAATATTGAACATCTTTTCATGTGCCTGTTGGCCATCTGAATGACTTCTTTAAAGAGATATCTATTTAGGTCTTTTATTTTTTAGATTGAGTCGTTTGTTTATTTCTTGTTGCCGTTAAGCTGTTTGAGCTGTTTGTATATTTTGGAAATTAAGCCTTGTCAGTGGCATCATTTGCAAATACTTTCTTTCATTCTGTACATTGTCTTTACACTTTGTTTATGGTTTCCTTTTCTGTACAAGAGCTTGAAAGTTTGATTAGGTCCCATTTGTTTATTTTTGTTTTTGTTTGTATTAATATTTCCACAAAAACAAACATATGGGTCAATGAAGCAGAATAGAGAGCTCAGAAATAAAACCAAACACCTACAGTCAATTAATCTTCAACAAAGGAGGTAAGAATATAAAATGAGAAAACTGCAGTTTCTTCAGCAAGTGATGCTAGGAAAATTGGATAGCTGCATGTAAATCAATGAACTTAGAACACACCCTTATACCATTCACAAAAACAAACTCTAAATCACTTAGAATCTTAACTATAAAACATGGCACCATAAAAATAAAAGTAAACATAGGCAAAACGTTTTCTGACCTAAATTATACCAATGTTTTCTTGGGTCAGTCTCCCAACTCGACTGGTATCTCTCTTTCAATGTGTCCTATCTCACCATATTTCCATATTTCTTCAAATGTATTATTGCTAAAACAAGAAATTTATCAATTTTATTGATCTTTTCAAAGAAACATATTTGGTTTTCTTGTTACTTTTTTTTTTTTTAATCACACTGTAAGCTATGTAGGATGTGGGATCTTAGTTCCTCTACCAGGGATCAAATCCACTTCCCTTGCAGTAGAACTGGGGAGTCTTAAGCACTGAGCTGCTGAGGAAGTCCCTATCCTCTATTAATTTCATCTTCTCAATTCCATTGATACTGAATGAATTTTTATTAGTTTCTTTTTCTCTACTAACTTTGGATTTAAATTTATCTTCTTTATCTAGCTTCCTAAAGTGGGAGCTTAGATTATTGATTTTAGATCTTTATTCTTTACTAATATAGGAAATCAATGTTATATATCTCCTTCTAATCACCACTTTCATTGCATTTTCCTTATCATTTATCAAAACATTTTAAAAGTCTCTTGAATTTCTTCTTGGATCAGTCAGAAATGTTTATTTGCTGTTGTTCAGTGTGGCATGTGTCTGACTCTTTGTGACCCCATTGACTGCAGCATGCCATGCTCCCCTGTCCTTCACTATCATCCAGAGTTTGTTCAAAATCATGTCCATTGAGTCAAGGATGCCATCCAACTATCTTATCTTCTGTTGCCCACATCTCTTCCTGCCCTCAATCTTCCCCAGCAAAAGAGTCTTTTCCAATGAGCTGTCTCTTCACATCAGGTGGCCAAAGTATTGGAGATTCAGCTTCAGAATCAGTCTTTCCAATGAGTATCCAGGACTGATTTCCTTCAGTATTGACTGGCTTGATCTCCTTTCTGTCCAAGGGACTCTCAAGAGTCTTCCCTAGCAACATAGCTTGAAAGTATTAATTCTTAGGTGTTCAGCCTTCTTTATGGTCAAACTCTCACACCCATACATGACTACTGGAAAAACCATAGCTTTGACTATATAGACTTTTGACAACAAAACAGTGTCTCTGCTTTTTAATATGCTGTCTAGGATTGTCATAGCTTTTCTTCCAAGGGACAAGCACCCTTTAATTTCATGGCTGCAGTCACCATCTGCAGTGGTTTTGGAGCCCAAGAAGATAAAGTCTGTCAATTTTTCTGTCTTTTCTCTGTCTATTTGCCATGGGACCAGATGTCATGGTCTTACTTTTCTGAATGTTGAGTTTTAAGCCAGCTATTTCACTCTCCTCTTTCACCTTCATTAAGAGGCTCTTCAGTTCCTTTTCCCTTTCTGCCATTAGTGTGGTGTCATCTGCATATCTGAGGTTATTGCTATTTCTCTCGACAAACTTGATTCCAGCTTGTGCTTCACCCAGCCCAGTATTTCACCTGATGTACTCTAATATACAGCCTTGAGGTACTCCTGTCCCAGTGTTGAGCCAGTTTATTTTTCCATGTCCTGTTATAACTGTTGCTGTTTGACCTACAAACAGGTTTGACTAATGTGTCAGTTAGAAATCTTTATTTAACTTACAAGAATTTGGTGATATATCAGCTATCTTTCTATTGTTGATGATCTTCCCTGAGGCTCGGCCAGTAAAGTATCTGTCTGCAATGCAGGAGACTCAGGTTTGATCCCTGAGTTGGGAAGATCCCCTGAATGGCTACCCACTCCAGTATTCTTGCATAAAGAATCCCACGGACATAGGACCCTGGTGGGCTACAGTCCATGGAGTAGCAGAGTCAAACACAATTGGGTGACTAACATACACACTTTCTACTGTTGATTTCTAGTTTAATGCTATTATAGTATTTTATATGCATTAAATGACATATAACATTATATTGGTTTCAAGTGCACAGCATAATGATTTTGTATATGAACATATTGTGAAAAGGCCCCCACAATAAGTCTAGTTAACATACGTCACCATACATAGTTACAGCTTTTTTTTTCTTATGGTGAGAACATTTAAGAGCTACTCTCTCTATATTTTAATCATGTAAATTATATTCAATAGCAGTATAAACAAACAGGAATTTATTAACATCTTAGGAACATCAACCAGTCCATTCTAAAGGAAATCAGAGCCGAATATTCAATGGAAGGACTGATGCTGAAGCCGTAACTCCAATACTTTGGCCACCTGATGTGAAGAACTGACTCATTTGAAAAGACCCTGATGCTGGGAAAGACTGGAGACAGGAGAAAGGGACAACAGAGGATGAGATGGCTGGATGGCATCACCGACTCGATAGACATGAGTTTGAGTAAACTCTAGGAGTTGATGATGGACAGGGAAGCCTGGCGTGCTGCAGTCCATAGAGTCGCAAAGAGTTGGACATAACTGAGGGACTGAAATGAACTGAACTGAACTGAGGAATATCATGGGCCATCTGTGGATTCCAGCTAGTCCATCTCAAAGAATTTAATTTTTTCCTTCAGTTTGACTCTGATATTTTCATATTTCAGTCCATACTTTTAAAAGCTAATAAAGGTAATAAGTCAGACACAACTTAGCGACTGAACAACAACAAAAGGATAATGAAATTAAGTAATCTTTATTCTTGCATTCTAAATTGAGTCTAGGCATTTTTTAAGTTAGTTTTTGTTAGTCATACTACAATAACAAGTAACTCAATATTTGTTGCTTAGAAAACAATGTGTATTATTATTTTAGCTCATGCTTAATTTTGCTTGCAGAAATGTAGAATCCTTTTAGAGAAAAGGAGAGTAAATATTTGGAGACAAAAATGCAAATTTTATGTGTCTGTGTGTCTGTGTTTGCTCAGTCGTGTCTGACTCTTTGTAACCCCAAGGATCATAACCTGCCAGGCTCCTCTATCTATGGAGTTTCCAGGCAAGAATACTAGAGCAGTTTGCCATTTCTTAGTCCACGGAATCTTGCCAATCCAGGAATTGAACCCACGTCTCTGCGCCACCTCAGAAGCCTACCAATACAATCTATTGTGAAGCCAGGCTTCAGCAATACATGAACCGTGAGTTTCCAGTTGCTCAAGCTGGTTTTAGAAAAGGCAGAGATCAAATTGCCAACATCCGCTGGATCATCAAAAACAATGATTTGTGCTATATTGACTATGCCAAAGCCTTTGACTGTGTGGATCACAATAAACTGTGGAAAATTCTGAAAGAGATGGGAATACCAGACCACCTGACCTGCCTCTTAAGAAACCTGTATGCAGGTCAGGATGGAACAGTTAGAAGTGGACGTGGAACAGCAGACTGGTTCCAAACAGGAAAAGGAGTACGTTAAGGCTGTATATTGTCATCCTGCTTATTTAACTTATACGCAGAGTACATCAGGAGAAACACTGGGCTGGAGGAAGCACAATCTGGAATCAAGATTGCTGGGAGAAATATCAATAACCTCAGATATGCAGATGACACCACCCTTAAGGCAGAAAGTGAAGAAGAACTAAAGAGCCTCTTGATGGGAGTGAATGAGGAGAGTGAAAAAGCTGGCTTAAGCTCAACATTCAGAAAACTAAGATCATGGCATCCGGTCCCATAACTTCATAGCAAATAGTTGGGAAACAGTGGAAACAGTGGCTGACTTTATTTTTTGGGCTCCAAAATCACTGCAGATGGTGATTGCAGCCATGAAATTAAAAGACGCTTACTCCTTGGAAGGAAAGTGATGACCAACAGCATATTAAAAAGCAGAGACATTACTTTGTTAACAAAGGTCCGTCTAGTCAAGGCTATGGCTTTTCCAGTGGTCATGTTTGGATGTGAGAGTTGGACTATAAAGCAAGCTGAGCGCTGAAGTATTGATGCTTTTGAACTGTGGTGTTGGAGAAGACTCTTGAGAGTCCCTTGGACTGCAAGGAGATCCAACCAGTCCATCCTAAAGGAGATCAGTACTGGGTGTTCATTGGAAGGACTGATGTTGAAGCTGAAACTCCAATATCTTGGCCACTTGATGCAAAGAGCTGACTCATTTGAAAACACCCTGATGTTGGGAAAGATTGAAGGCAGGAGGTGAAGGGTACGACAGAGGATGAGATGGTTGGATGGCATCACCGATTCAATGGATATGGATTTGGGTGGACTATGGGAGTTGGTGATAGACAGGGATGCCTGGCGCACTGTGGTTCATGGTGTCCTAAAGAGTCAGACACAACCGAATGACTAAACTGAACTGAACTGTCCTCTGTATTTGAGGAAACTGCAGATTTGTCTTAGAGAATTAAGGATATATAATAAGGTTTATTCTACTTGTATTCAAAAGGAAATGTATGTATAAAAGAACTCATTCATTTTTTCTACCATTTACTTAGAAAAATTTAAGTACCATAATTCTAGAATATATTGGAAACTATCCTACAGAAGAGTCATGTGAAAGAATCAGGAATATTACTCAAAACATGATAGCAAATTACCTACACTCATTGTGAAGCTGATTTTAAAATGTATGTCTCAGTGTATTTCTGAAGTATTTAACTTTTGTTTAAAATAACCAAGTTCCTACTTCTTAGCTTGTATTTTGGCTCCTCACACTTTATCCCTTTTTACATGAAGTTGATCAAAGTTACTTCCACAAGCATTTTTCACATGCCTCTCTTACACCTGAAATCTATCAGAAAACCCACTGCTAAATTGTCGTCTTTTAAAATATCAGCTTCAAACTCAGTAGAATCCAGAGTTTTCCATCCTTCTGCTTTCCATGGGCTTTTTCAATTATACAACTTAAGCAAATGCCTTCTGCTACTGCTGCTAAGTCACTTCAGTCGTGTCCGACTCTGTGTGACCCCATAGACAGAAGCCCACCAGGCTCCCCCTTCCCTGGGATTCTCCAGGCAAGAACACTGGAGTGGGTTGCCATTTCCTTCTGCAATGTGTGAAAGTGAAAAGTGAAAGTGAAGTCGCTCAGTCGTGTCTGACCCTTAGCGACCCCATGGACTGCAGCCTACCAGGCTCCTCTATCCATGGGATTTTCTAGGCAAGAGTACTGGAGTGGCTTGCCATTGCCTTCTCCGAAATGCCTTCTAGTTTGTTCAAATTAATGTTGTTGTATATATATATTGAGTAACTTCAAATTCTAGGTTTGCTTTGTTTCATTATAGCCACACTAAGAAGCGACTTCTATTTCCATTTTCCAAATTAATCCTTACTGCTTATCAATACTTCTAATGAAATTTAAAAAAAAAAAGTGATGAAAGTGCCAAGATGAAGAAACATATCATTTATGATCATCTCTACCATATAATAAATTTTTATGTGTGCCGAAATCTTATTGTTTTATGTATGCCAAATTTTCCAAAAAATTTTATACGGAAAACAAAGAAAAATTAACAAAAATAGACGTAAAAATTGAAAGAATTAGTCTTAGCATTACTACTAACACTGCTTCAAAAAAGAATGGAAATAAAATTGTTGAGTATCTAATATAGCCTTGAAAACTTTGATGGAAACTAGAGGTGTGAAGATGAATGCTGGCAAGGTCTGTTGCACTCAAGGAGATACACAACTGAAAAAAGTATTTCAATTCAATAAATGTTCTTATGAAAGCGTGCACAAAATGGCCTTGAAGATATATGGACCTTTTGACTAATTCTGCCCAGGAAATTGGGGAAAATTTCACAGATGAGAAGACAACTTATTGATCAATTTTCTCTCCCTTGTTTCTTTTGATTTTACTGCCTATTCAAACCACCCACAAAAGTTTGTGCTCTTCCAATCTATACTTCCCCATTTCAATCAATAGCTAGAAACCTTGGACTGATCCTTTATTTATTATTCTCCCTCAACCCAAGATCCCACCTTTCAGCAGGTCATGTTACCTTTATCTCTCAAACATACCACCAATCCATCCACTTCTCTCAACATCTATTACCACCATCCTATTTCAAGTACCATCATCTATCTTCTCAATTACTGCAATAGCCTCCAAATGGATTTTCCCGCTTCCACTATTGACCATTAACAATTCCTTCTCGACAAAGAAGCTATTAGTAATGACACAAAGCTGCTATGACGAGACTCCAAAGTACAGTGGATTTAATAAGATATATCTGCATTTCTCTTTTATGTAACATTTCAGGTGTAAGCAGTTGAAGACTGGCACACCAGCTCTGTGTTTTCAATATTTAGCTTTCATCTCTGGGTTCAAAACAGTGTCTTGAAGTTTATATCAGATGCCAGAGAATGGGGAGGAAAGAAACAGCTCAGGAAAGAGAATGCTCAATCCTTTTAAGAAGTTCTAAAAGTGACCTATATTATATTTCCATTTCCATGGGCCTGAACTTAGTCATATGGCCATATCTAGTTGTAAAGGAAGCTGGGAAATAAAAATTTCATCAGTTGACTGTAGTCCAGTCAAGTCTTTGTTATTTAAAAAAATGGAGGAATAGATACTGTGAGACAGCTAACAATCTAAATGTGAAGTCAAGTGGGCCTTAGAAAGCATCACTACGAACAAAGCTAGTGGAGGTGATGGAATTCCAGTTGAGCTATTTCAAATCCTGAAAGATGATGCTGTGAAAGTGCTGCACTCAAGATGCCAGCAAATTTGGAAAATTCAGCAGTAGCCACAGGACTGGAAAAGGTCAGTCTTCATTCCAATCCCAAAGAAAGGGAATGCCAAAGAATGCTGAAACTACCACACAATTGCACTCATCTCACACGTTA
Source organism: Moschus berezovskii (assembly GCF_049115385.1). Classification (NCBI taxonomy): domain Eukaryota; kingdom Metazoa; phylum Chordata; class Mammalia; order Artiodactyla; family Moschidae; genus Moschus; species Moschus berezovskii. The sequence continues at coordinate 82,326,070 of NC_142488.1, read as the reverse complement.
GTAAAGTCATGCTCAAAATTCTCCAAGCCAAGCTTCAGCAATATGTGAACCATGAACTTCCAGATGCTCAAGTAGGTTTTAGAAAAGGCAGAAGCTCCAGAGATCAAATTGCCAAAATTTGATGGATCATGTAGAAAGCAAGAGAGTTTCAGAAAAATATCGATTTCTGCTTCATTGACTATGCCAAAGCTTTTGACTGTGTGGATCACAATAAACTGTGGAACATTCTGAAAAAGATGGGAATACCAGACCACCTGACCTGCCTCTTGAGAAATCTGTATGCAGATCATGAAGCAACAGTTAGAACTGGACGTGAAACAACAGACTAGTTCAAAATAGGAAAAAGAGTACGTCAAGGTTGTATATTGTCACCCTGCTTATTTAACTTTTATTCAGAGTACATCATGAAGAATGCTGGGGTGGAAGAAGCACAAGCTGGAATCAAGTTTGCTGGTAGAAATATCAGTAACCTCAGATATGCAGATGACACCATCCTTATGGCAGAAAGTGAAGAGGAACTCAAAGCCTCTTGATGAACGTGAAAGAGAAGAGTGAAAATGCTGGCTTGAAGCTCAACATTCAGCAAACAAAGATCATGGCATCTGGTCCCATCACTTCATGGGAAATAGATGGGGAAACAGTGGAAACAGTGTCAGATTTTATTTTTTGGGCTCCAAAATTACTGTAGATGCTGATTGCAGCCATGAAATTAAAAGACGCTTACTCCTTGGAAGGAAAGTTATGACCAACCTTGATAATATATTAAAAAGCAGAGACATTACTTTGCCAACAAAGTCCGTCTAGTCAAGGCTATGGTTTTTCCCGTGGTCATGTAAGGATGTGAGAGTTGGACTGTGAAGAAATTTGATCACTGAAGAATTGATGCTTTTGAACTGTGGTGCTGGAGAAGACTCTTGAGAGTCCCTTGGACTGCAAGGAGATCCAACCAGTCCATTCTAAAGGATATCAGTCCTGGGTGTTCATTGGAAGGACTGATGCTAAAGCTGAAACTCCAATATTGGCCACCTTATGAGAAGAGTTGACTCACTGGAAAAGACTCTGATGCTGGGAAAGATTGGGGGCAGGAGGAGAAGGAGGCAACAAAGAATGAGATGGCTTGATGGCATCACCAACTCGATGGCCATGAGTTTGAGTGAACTCCGGGAGTTGGTGATGGACAGGGAGGCCTGGCGTGCTGTGTTTCATGGGGTCGTAAAGATTTGGACACGACTGAGGGACTGAACTGAACTGAACAATCTAATGCTTTGACGTTTTAAAAGCAAAACATAAATTATGGCATGTTACTTCCCTGTTTAAAACATTAGGTGGTTTCTTTTCATTGTATCATGTAACCCTATTTGTTTCATTAACGACACTTACTAAAAGTTGTAAGTGTATATTTATTCATATACTTTTTTATTGTTTTCCATTTCCTCTAGTTCAGTTCTGTCACTCAGTCATGTCTTAATCTTTGCAACACCATGGACTGCCCACGTGAGGCTTCCCTGTCCATCACCAACTCCCGGAGCTTGCCTCAAACTCATGTCCATGAAGTCAGTGATGTCATCCAACCATCACATCCACTATTGTCCCCTCTCTTCCTGTCTTCAATCTTTCCCAGCATCAGGGTCTTTTCTAAAGAGTCAGTTCTTCTCATCAGATGGCCAAAGTATCAGAGCTTCAGCTTCAGCATCAGTTCTTCCAGTGAATTTTCAGGACTTATTTCACTTAGGGTTGACTGATTTGATCACCTTGCTTTCTAAGGGAATCTCAAGTGTCTTCTTCAGCACCACAACTAAAAAACATCAATTCTTCAGTGTTCAACTTTCTTTATGGTATAACTCTCATATCGATATAGGACTCCTGGAAAAACCATAGTTTTGACTATATGGACCATTGTTGGTAGAGTAATGTCTTTGCTTTTTAATATGCTGTCTAGGTTGGCCATAGCTTTTATTCCAAGGAGCAAGCGTCTTTTAATTTCATAGCTGCAGTCACCATCTGCAATCATTTTAGAGCCCAAGAAAATAAAGTCAGCCACTGTTTCCACTGTTTCCCCATCTATTTGCCATGAAGTGATGGGACCAGATGCCATGATCTTATTTTTTTTTTTTCCTAAGGCTAGAATGATTAAGGTAACTTAGTCAATAAACAGTAGAGCTGGGGCCCAGTCTCAAGGATACTGGTTCTTTTTCTTTTAGTTTTTTTTTTTTTTAATTTATTTATTTTAATTGGAGGCTAATTATTTTACATTATTGTGTTGGTTTTGCCATACATTGACATGAATCTGCCCGGGTGTACATGTGTTCCCCATCTTGAACCCTGCTCCCACCTCCCTCCCCATCCCATCCCTATGGGTCATCCCAGTACACCAGCCCCAAGCATCCTGTATCACGCATCGAACCTGGACTGGCGATTTGTTTCACATATGATAATATACATGTTTCAATGCCATTCTCTCAAATCATCCCACCCTTGCCCTCTCCCACAGAGTCCAAAAGAGTGTTCCATACATGTGTGTCTCTTTTGCTGTCTCGTATACAGGGTTATTATTATCATCTTTCTAAATTCCATAGACATGAGTTAGTATACTGTGTAGGTGGATGAAACTGGAGCCTATTATACAGAGTGAAGTAAGCCAGAAAGAAAAACACCAATACGTATACTAACACGTGATCTTAATTTTTTGAATGTTGCACTTTAATCCATAGAACACTATGGGTTAAAATAAGAGTTAAATTTTTCCAGAGATAATAGTAAACAAACAAACAACAACAACAACAAAATAGACAACAGATTCTATCATTCAGGATATGCCCTGACAGTCACAACTAGGTGGTGCCATTTTCCTATTAAAGATAATGTCAGTAAACACTAACCTCAGACAAGATTACTTTGATAAATGAGATAAAATAAGACTGCTTCATAAGTTTTTCTAAGCAAAGAACAACAAAAAATAGGGTCACTGCAAAACTAATAAGTAACAGAAACCTCTTCTCTTGATCAACATGAATGAGTGCCACTTCTTTAGCAATTATAATGTTAACCTCATTCTAGTCTTTTTTCCTATAAATAAAATTTATTCATAGATGCAATCTTGAAATGATCTCACATTACAGTAGTATTCAGTGTATAATTAACCTTCATTTTGTTAGAGTTTCCTCCAAATCACCCAGTCAAAGCCTGACTCCTATATTCAGTAATTTTTTTTCATATCTGCTTACTCAGACACCCCATGATTCTCCATGGTGCATATTTTCCCTCACTGCAATGAGTAATAGATATCACTTGTTCAGCTATAAATAAGTTCTTGGTTATCTGGCTGAGTAGAATTGAAAGCAGATAGAGTACGTTCAAAGGAGTAAAAGCTTTACTTAAAGCTAATCCTCTGCTATAACAATGGAATACTTTCCATTATTGGGAAAAAAGAAAGTCAGTACTTGAGTTCTGACCAAGTAAGAATATGTTTTAACAATAAGAATGACATAAACACATTTCACAAAAATTAAAACTGTAGGATATAGTTTTCTAATTAACACTAAAAGACATTTTAAAGGAAAGTGAACCCGGATTGAAGGCCTGAGATAAGAGGAACCAGAAGCAGCTTAAAGGATATTGTAAATTTGTGAGATGAAATAAACACTGGCTTATAATAGTAACTTTAGATCTTGACAAGAGAGAATGAGAAAGAAAAGAAATATAAAAGAAATAGCTTACAAGCTAGGAGGTGTTTTTGATGGAGAAGGGAATGGCAAACCACTTCAGTATACTTGCCTTGAGAACCCCATGAACAGTAACAAAGGGCAAAATGATAGGATACTGAATGAGGAATTCCCCAGGTCGGTAGGTGCCCAGTATGCTACTGGAGATCAGTGGAGAAATAACTATAGAAGGAATAAAGGGATGGAGCAAAAGCAAAACCAATACCCAGTTGTGGATGTGACCAATGATAGAAACAAGGTCCGGTGCTGTAAAGAGCAATATTGCATAGGAACCTGGAATGTTAGGTCCATGAATCAAGGCAAATTGGAAGTGGTCAAACAGGAGATGGCAAGAGTGAACGTCGACATTCTAGGAATCAGTGAATTAAAATGGACTGGAATGGGTGACTTTAACTCGGATGACCATTATATCTACTACTGTGGGCAGGAATCCCTTAGAAGAAATGGGGTAGCAATCATGGTCAACAAAAGAGTCTGAAATGCAGTACTTGGATGCAATCTTAAAAATGACAGGATGATTTCTGTTCGTTTCCAAGGCAAACCATTCAATATTACAGTAATCCAGGCCTATGACCCAACCAGTAATGCTGAAGAAGCCGAAGTTAATCGGTTCTATGAAGACCTACAAGACCTTTTAGAACTAACACCCAAAAAAGATGTCCTTTTCATTCTAGGGGACTGGAATGCAAAAGTAGGAAGTCAAAAAACACCTGGAGTAACTGGCAAATTTGGCCTTGGAGCACGGAATGAAGCAGGGCAAAGGCTAACAGAGTTTTCTCAAGAGAATGCACTGGTCATAGCAAACACCCTCTTCCAACAACACAAGAGAAGACTCTACACATGGACATCACCAGATGGTCAACACCGAAATCAGATTGATTATATTCTTTGCAACCAAAGATGGAGAAGCTGTATACAGTTAGCGAAAACAAGACCAGGAGCTGACTGTGGCTCAGATCATGAACTCCTTATTGCGAAGTTCAGACTTAGATTGAAGAAAGTAGGGAAAACCACTAGACCATTCAGATATGACCTAAATCAAATCCCTTATGATTGTACAGTGGAAGTGAGAAATAGATTTAAGGGACTGGATCTGATTGATAGAGTGCCTGATGAACTCTGGACGGAGGTTCGTGACATTGTACAGGAGACAGGGACCAAGACCATCCCCATGGAAAAGAAATGCAAAAGAGCGAAATGGCTGTCTGAGGAGGCCTTACAAATAGCTGTAAAAAGAAGAGAGGCAAAAAGCAAAGGAGAAAAGGAAAGATATAAGCATCTGAATGCAGAGTTCCAAAGAATAGCAAGGAGAGATAAGAAAGCCTTCCTCAGTGATCAATGCAAAGAAATAGAGGAAAACAACAGAATAGGAAAAACAAGAGACCTCTTCAAGAAAATTAGAGATTCCAAGGGAACATTTCATGCAAAGATGGGCGCGATAAAGGACAGAAATGGTATGGACCTAACAGAAGCAGAAGATATTAAGAAGAGGTGGCAGGAATACACAGAAGAACTGTACAAAAAAGATCTTCACGACCAAGATAGTCATGATAATGTGATCACCGACCTAGAGCCAGACATCTTGGAATGTGAAGTCAAGTGGGCCTTAGAAAGCATCACTACGAACAAAGCTAGTGGAGGTGATGGAATTCCAGTTGAGCTATTTCAAGTCTTGAAAGATGATGCTGTGAAAGTGCTGCACTCAATATGCCAGCAGATTTGGAAAACTCAGCAGTGGCCACAGGACTGGAAGAGGTCAGTCTTCATTCCAATCCCAAAGAAAGGCAATGCCAAAGAATGCTCAAACTACCGCACAATTGCACTCATCTCACACGCCAGTAAAGTCATGCTCAAAATTCTCCAAGCCAGGCTTCAGCAGTATGTAAACCGTGAACTCCCAGATTTTCAAGCAGGTTTTAGAAAAGGCAGAGGCACCAGAGATCAAATTGCCAACATCCGCTGGATCATGGAGAAAGCAAGAGAGTTTCAGAAAAACATCTATTTCTGCTTCATTGACTATGCCAAAGCCTTTGACTGTGTGGATCACAATAAACTGTGGAACATTCTGAAAGAGATGGGAATCCCAGACCACCTGACCTCCCTCTTGAGAAACCTGTATGCAGGTCAGGAAGCAACAGTCAGAACTGGACATGGAACAACAGACTGGTTCCAAATAGGAAAAGGTGTACGTCAAGGTTGTATATTGTTACCTTGCTTATTTAACTTATATGCAGAGTACATCATGAGGAACCCTGGGCTGGAAGAAGCACAAGCTGGAATCAAGATTGCCGGGAGAAATATCAATAACCTCAGATATGCAGATGATACCACCCTTATGGCAGAAAGTGAAGAGGAACTCAAAGGCCTCTTGATGAAAGTGAAAGAGGAGAGTGAAAAGGTTGGCTTGAAGCTCAACATTCAGAAAACAAAGATCATGGCATCTGGTCCCATCACTTCATGGGAAATAGATGGAAAAACAGTGGAAACAGTGTCAGACTTTGTTTTTTTGGGCTCCAAAATCACTGCAGATGCTGATTGCAGCCATGAAATTAAAAGACGCTTGCTCCTTGGAAGGAAAGTTATGACCAACCTTGATAGTATATTAAAAAGCAGAGACATTACTTTGTCAACCAAGGTCCGTCTAGTCAAGGCAATGGTTTTTCCCGTGGTCATGTATGGATGTGAGAGTTGGACTGTGAAGAAAGCTGATCGCCGAAGAATTGATGCTTTTGAACTGTGGTGTTGGAGAAGACTCTTGAGAGTCCCTTATACTGCAAGGAGATCCAACCAGTCCATTCTAAAGGAGATCAATCCTGGATGTTCATTGGAGGGACTGATGCTAAAGCTGAAACTCCAATACTTTGGCCACCTCATGCGACGAGTTGACTCACTGGAAAAGACTCTGATGCTGGGAAAGGTTGGGGGCGGGAGGAGAAGGGGACGACAGAGAATGAGATGGCTGGATGGCATCACTGACTCTGTGGACATGAGTTTGAGTGTACTCCGGGAGTTGGTGATGGACAGGGAGGCCCGCGTGCTGTGATTCATGGGGTCGCGGAGAGTCGGACACGACTGAGCGACTGAACTGAACTGATCTGAAGTTACACTGGGATACTTGATTTTCCAAGAAGAAAGAAAAGACTCAGGATAACTTTAGAATCTGATAAGTTAACTAGGTTTGAGAGATTACTATTAATATCAAGTGAAGGTGTCCTTTTTTTGGTTGATGTAAAAGTTCCAGAATTAGATTGTGGTGAGAGGTTGCACAACATTGCTAATATACTAAAATCTACTGAATTGCACACACTGTAAATTTTTAAAACAGTAATTTGATAACAATTTATTTTTATTAAAAAGAAAATATATATATATCCTAGATTAAAAATTTTACTTTTCAGAAAGATAGAAACTACTCAAGAAGAAATAGAAAATCTGACCAGATTTATAAGTAAAGAGCTTGAATTAGTCATGTAAAATATTCCTACCAATAAAGCCTTGGAGAACACGGCCTTATTGCTGTTTTCTCTCCCCTGGAGAAGGGCATGGCAACCCACTCTAGTATTCTTACCTGGAGAATCCCTATGGACAGAGGAGCCTGGTGGCTACAATCCATGAGGTCGCAAAGAGTCGGACACTACTGGGCAACTAAGAACAGCACATCAAAAACTTTAAAAGAATACTACCCATCTGTCACAAAATCTTACAATAAATAGTATAGAAGATTTCTTAACTCATTCTATGAGTCCAATAATGATTCCAAACCCAGACAAATATATCACAAGAAAACTACAGATAAATATTCCCTATGAAATAAAGGTGCAAAAATTTTCAATTAAATACTAGCCAACTGAATCCAGCAGCAAATACAAAGGATTTTTACCATGATCAAGTGGAACTTATCCCAGGAATGCAAAGTTGGTTTATTATTCAATAAATCAATTAGTGAAATTTATCATAATAACAGAATTCAGGCCAAAAATCATACTATCAATTCAGCAGTTGCAGAAAAGCATTTGAGGAAGTCTAAAGGCAATGGCAAGCCACTCCAGTACTCTTGCTAGAAAATCCCATGGACGGAGGAGCCTTGTAGGCTGCAGTCCTTGGGGTCGTTAAGGGTCGGACACAACTGAACGACTTCACTTTCACGCATTGGAGAAGGAAATGGCAACCCACTCCAGTGTTCTTGCCTGGAGAATTCCAGGGACGGGGAAGCCTGGTGGGCTTCCGTTTATGGGGTCACACAGAGTTGGACAGGACGGAAGTGACTTAGCAGCAGCAGCAGCAGCAGCACTCTTTCATGAAAATAAGACTCAATCAAGTGGGAATACAAAGTAGCTTCATGTCCCTGATACATGGTATCAATAAAAATCCCACTAGAAACATTACGCTGCTGCTGCTGCTAAGTCACTTCCGTCGTGTCCGACTCTGTGTGACCCCATAGACGGAAGCCCACCAGGCTCCCCCTTCCCTGGGATTCTCCAGGCAAGAACACTGGAGTGGGTTGCCAGTTCCTTCTCCAATGTGTGAAAGTGAAAAGTGAAAGTGAAGTCGCTCAGTCGTATCCGACCCTTAGCGACCCCACGGACTGCAGCCTAACAAGCTCCTTCATCCATGGGATTTTCTAGGCAGGAGTACTGGAGTGGCTTGCCATTGCCTTCTCCGAGAAACATTATACTTAATGTCAAAATACTGAATGTTTTCTTCTTAGGTTCAGGAATTAAACACAATGCTTACTTTTGCTACTTCTATTCAACATTGTACTGCAGGTTGTAGCCAGAAAAATTAGACAAGAAAATGAAATAACATATAAATTAGAAAATAAAAACTAAAGCTATATTTGCAGATGACATGATTTTTGTACAGAAAAACATAAAGAATCAACTAAAAAACTATTAATATTAGAACAAGATTGCAAGATACAAGATCATTATACAATAAACTTAATAAATGTAAATATATATTGAAAGTTCTACCTTTCATATTTTTAACAATAGAAGGATAACTACTGCCATTGTTTCCATTCTACATTGCACTGGAGCAAAGAAAAAGAAAGGCATGAGAACTGGAATAAAAGATGATACAGAATTTGTATTTATAAATTCTGTTATAATTAATAAGACATTTTCAAGGTTATTGGATAAAAATTGGGACGCTGTGGGAGAGGGTGAGGGTGGGATGGTTTGGGAGAATGGCATTGAAACATGTATATTATCATATGTGAAATAAATAGCCAGTTCAGGGTCGATGCATGTTACAGGATGCTCGGGGCTTGTATGCGGGGATGACCCAGAGGGAGGCTAAGGGGAGGAGGGAGGAAGGAGGGGGGTTCGGGAGGGGGAACTCATGTACACCCAGGGTGGATTCATGTCAATGTATGGCAAAACCAACCAATATATTATTGTAAAATAATTAGCCTCCAATAAAATTTTTTAAAAAATCAATATAAGTATAAATTCCAAATATGTTAGCAACAAACAAAATATGCAACTTAAAAGAAAGCTGTAAAAATAACATTCAGATATCAAGCATGTATGGATATCTTTAAAAGTGAAAACCTCTAGAGGGAATTTTTTCTCTTATTAGTAAAAGTCAGACATAACTCAATAGAGACCTGTATCATATATTTGCCAGGAAATCTCAATATTATAAAAATTTCAATTGTTTCCCAAATTAATGTATAAATTCCACACAATATCATATATGTTCCAATAAAGCTTCAGTGCAGAAGTGAAAATCTGATTCTAATATTTAACAGGATATGTCATGGGTCAAGAATAGCCAAGTCTTTATCAAAAAAGGAGAACAATATGAAAGATGTGATCTTGCTATATACTAAGACTCATTACAAAACTATAGTCATTAAGACAGTGTGATAATTACACAGATAGACCAGTAGGATAGAATACAACTCTATCCAGAAGCATATTCTTACATTTATGGGCACATTTATGGTGCATTTTCAATAAAAACTAGGGGGAAAATAATGTATTTTTCAGTAAATGCTTTCAGGGCAATTCATATACACATAAAAAGGACTCCAACATGTAGTCAAACACAGCAATGAAGTGCAGGTAGATTAAAATCTCAAATCTGAAAAGTAAAATTTTGAAAAGTTTAGGTGACAAAAAATAATTTCTTAACAATCACAAGGCAGGCAAGGATTTCTTAAGACACACACACACGTAATACAAAATGTTGCTAGGCTCACCATCTGTTCATCAAGTTATATAATAAAGTGAGTAAAGTACAAGCTCAAGCTTGGTAGAGTTATTGGTAACATATAAAATCAACAAAGGGTTAATATGCAAAATGTGAAAGTAACTCCTACAAAGGCAAAAAGATAGCTCTGTAGAAATATGGGCAAAACTCCTAGAATCAATGTTTCATAAAAAAGGAAATCCAAATAGCCAATAAACTAGGGAAAATGTACTCAACTTCATAAGTGATCAGTTCAGTTCATTTTCTCAGTCATGTCTGACTCTTTGCAACCCCTGCAGCACACCAGGCCACCCTGTCCATCACCAACTCCCGGAGTTCACTCAAATTCATGTTCATAGGGTTGGTGATACCATCCAACCATCTCATCCTCTGTTGTCCCCTTCTCCCGCCTTCAATCTTTCCCAGCATCAGGGTCTTTTCAAATGAGTCAGCTCTTCGCATCTATGTCAAAATATCAGAGTTTCAGCTTCAGCATCAGTCCTTCCAATGGATACTCAGGACTGATTTCTTTAGGATTAACTGGTTGAATCCCCTTGCAGTCCAAGGAAATCTCGAGTCTTCTCCAGCAACACAGTTCAAAAGCATCAATTCTTCAGTGCTCAGCTTTCTTTATGGTTCAACTCACATCAATACATGTCTACTGGAAAAACCATAGCTTTGACTAGACGGACCTTTTTTGACAAAGTAATGTCTCTGCTTTTTAATATGCTGTGTAGGTTGCTCAGAACTTTTCTTCCAAGGAGTAAGTGTTCTTTTCATTTCATGGCTATAGTCACTATCTCCAGTGATTTTGGATCCAAAAATAAATAAATAAATGAAGTCTGTCACTGTTTCCCCATCTATTTGTAATGAAGTTATGGGACCAGATGCCATGATCTTAGTTTTCTGAATGTTGATTTTTAAGCCAGCATTTTCACTCTCCTCTTTCATCAAAAGGCTCTTTAGTTCCTCTTCACTTTCTGCCATAAGGGTGGTGTCATCTGCCTATTTGAGGTTATTGATATTTCTCCCGGCAATCTTGATTCCAGCTTGTGCTTCATCCAGCCCAGCGTTTCTCATGATGTACTCTGCATATAAGTTAAATAAGTGGGTTGACAATATACAGCCTTGAAGAACTCCTTTCCCTACTTGGAACCAGTCTGCTGTTCCATTGTCCAGTTCTAACTGCTGCTTACTGACCTGCATACAGATAAGTGATCAGGCAAATACAAATTCAAACTAACAAAAAATAGCACTGCGGTTCTATTAGACTGACAAAAGCTGAAGCTAGTTTATATCAGATGCTAACAGGGACGTGCTGCAAAGAGATATTTCATATAGCAATGATTGGCATATAAATTGGCACACTGTGTGAGATAATTGGTTATTAATCTCCCCAAGATATGCAGATACTATTATCCAGTTATCTCACTAACAAGAAAATATTTTTAAAACTCTCATATGCACTGGGAAATATATTAGTATCTACAGGGTGTCATTTTTCACAATAAGCAACATGATGATGGAAGAAATTTTCACATATTGAGGTAAGTATGAGGAAACCATTCTGGCTTATTCATGATTTGACCTGAATAGGCAAGTCAAATTGCGTGCTAAGGCAGCTTGACTTGAGTGCTAAGTCGTGTCTGACTCTGCGACCTATGGATGGTAGCCTGCCAGGATCCCCTGTCCATGTAATCCTCCAGGCAAGAATACTGGAGTGGGTTGCCATTCCCTTCTCCAGGGGATTTTGCCAACCTGGAGGTTGAACTTTCATTGGCAGGCAGGTTCTTTACCACTGGCTCCACCTAGTGGGAACAAGAGAATGCAGTATCCAGATAATGTCCACTTTGAAACTCCTTTCCTGGGATGCCTGTTCTAGTACTCCTTGGAAGATAAAATTCCTTTCCCAAATGCCAAAGTAATGCTAACTCATTGTGTTCATACTAATCTGTTTCTTCTGAAATATTGAAAGAATATACCCCTGTCATGCTTGATGTCCTTTGTTCTGAAAAAATATAAAATTTTCCTGAAAACCATGTTTGTCTGGAACATTTCCTCAGTTATTTGAGAGGTTGATTTCTGGACTGTAGACCCTGGTAAGATCTTAGATAAAACTAAATTTGCAACTCTCTAGTGAATTTTTCTTCCAGTCAACAGTGGAAATAATCCAAGTATCCATCAGTAGTATAGCTGGCAAACAGAACATTATAGAGCAATGAAAATAGAAGACCTGAAGATGTGTGGAGTACCGGTGAATTTCACAAGCATAATGCTAAGCAAAGTAAGACAAACACAAAACAATGCATAATGTATGATCCCAATTATATACGTTTCAAAGATAGAAAAAATAATCTAGGTTATATAGTAATGCCTACATAGATGATTAACCTATAATGAAAGAAAGTGCATAATTATTATGAAAATTGGGCTTCTTGTTCTCTCTAAGTAGAAGAGATGCTTATTTGGTTTAGTCAGGGTAAATGTGACGCTTCTGAAGTACTGGCAATATTCTATTTCTTGATCAGGATATGGTTATATTAGTTTTCATTTTATAAATGTTAAGTTGAACGTATAGGTTGTATGTCCTCTTTTGTACAGTACTCTTGCCTGGAAAATCCCATGGACGGAAGAGCCTAGTAGGCTACAGTCCATGGGGTCACAAAGAGTCAGACCTTACTGAGCGACTTCAATTTCTTTCTTTTTTCTCCTTTTAGAAACTGCAACTCTAATTTTTTTTGTGTACTTTTGACCACATTCTTATTATCTCCTAATTTTTATCCACCAGTTATCTGCCTACCCACTCACTCACTGTGTTTTTAGTCCCTCCTCAAGTGGTATCTTATGATTTTCAAATATGATAATGTCTCTTCAGCTTTAAAACAATATGAAAAACACTTACAATAGTAACAATAATAAAATATTATTGTTTTTGATTTCGGTTATTTCTCCAAATCATGCTATACTACTACCTTTATTTACTACAGTTTTGTTTATATGTTCACTGATCTCTTGAAAGTATTTTTTCAAAGATAACCAATGATAGAAAAAAAAAACCAAATTCCACAGCATTTTTAGTGTCTTTAAAAACCATCATTTTATTCATTTGTGCAGATATACATACATGCATTCATGCATGCATGCTAAATACCTTCAGTCATGTCCTCTGTGTGACCCTATGGACTGCTGCCCACCAGGTTCCTCTATCCATGGGATTCTCTAGGCAAGAATACTGGAGTGGGTTGCCATGCCCTCATTCATGGGGTCTTCTTGACCCAAGGGATTGAACCCGCATCTCCTACATCTCCTGCATTGTCAGGTGAGTTCTTTACTACCAGCACCACCTGGGAAGCCCATACACATACACACATAAATGCAAATATATATGTGTATATATCTTTACATAATAAATATTTCTGAAAAGGCATGATGTAAAGAAATCTGATTCATTTTCATTCAAGCCAGTGTGTATTAAACTAATTAAATTATTTTTACAAACATGCAGCAGAGACCCATTAATATCCCAGTGCATTTCAGAAATACTAATCTAAAAGTTATCCTATCTGCAAGTGAATATAAAGTTTTGGTTATGAAATATAATTCATTGTAAATAAGCATGTTCTTAATTATTGGTATTCAATCAGGATTGTGTAATGCTGAGATGCATGGCAGTAATTGTGGAACATAAGAAAAAAGTACAAACTGTGTTTAGTACTGCCTATTATATAGGGAGCAAAGGAAAAATGAAGCAATGAATAAGCCCTTAATAACAATAGTATGTGCATTGAATAACATCCTATTAGAATATTGGGTAAATCAGAAAGTGTCTGTCACTCTGGTAGCTTGGAATGGTAGTTACCACCCATACCCAGGATAAAGTTTGCTTATGAGTGTGTATTAGTCACTCAGTTGTGTCCAGCTCTTTGCAACCTGCCAGGCAATGGCAAGCCACTCCAGTACTCTTGCCTAGAAAATCCCATGGATTGAGCAGCCTGGTAGGCTGCAGTCCATGGGGTCGCTAGGGGTCTGACACTACTGAGCGACTTCACTTTCACTTTTCACTTTCACACATTGGAGAAGAAATGGCAACCCACTCCAGTGTTCTTGCCTGGAGAGTCCCAGGGATGGGGGAGCCTGGTCTTCCGTCTATGGGGTCACACAGAGTTGGACATGACTGAAGTGACTTAGCAGCAGCAGCAGGTTTCTCTGTCCATGGAATTCTCCAGGCAAGAACACTGGAGTGGGTTGCCATTTCCTTCTCCATTCCCTTCTTCAAAACTTGCTTACCTTATGTCCATCAGATATTAGTCTTTATTGAATCATGTGTATCCCCTTCCAAAAAAAAAAGGATTTCAATATACCTTCACATCTCCTGCATACCTTGGACAAGTTAAATAATCTCTCAGAGATTCATTTTCATATACCTTCACATCTCCTGCACACCTTGGACAAGTTAAATAATCTCTCAGAGATTCATTTTCATAATCTGAAATGTGAGGACAATAAGAGATCATATCTCAAAATATTGTTTTAAAGATTTACTTTTGTAATACACATACAGGTCATAAAATAGTTCTGCACCTCTAAGTACGTGCTAAGTGAATGTTAGCTAAAACTAACAGCAGTAGCAGAATCATCAATAGGTAACTAATGCCATGGCCCATTCCTAATTTCTATAAACTGGATATAATCTGAGTTATGGAGTAAGAGCGAATGACACAATAATAGCATAACTGCTTTGCTATTTCCCCAGATCTAAATAATACTACAATATTTTTTTCTTAATTTGCAACCTTGATCTTGTCACTCCCTTCATAATGATATGGCCTCCCATCTCTTTCAAACTAAATGACAAACTCATATAGTTTATCACAGCGTTCTATGTGATACAGACTGCCTCAAATCTAAATTTCACCCTTAGGTATCATCATTTTTCTACTTAAACCCTTTTCTACAGGCAATTTTTTTTTCTGATAACTGCTTTCCAAATGTCTCCTATGTGTGTTTCTTGCTTTTCGCTTTTGTTAATAAACTTCTTATATCTCATACACTTTCTTTAACTGAAATAGTCCCACTCCTGAAGATTCCACAGCAATTAGTAAAATGTTCTTTATTCTGCACCATCCATTTATTCTTTCATTCAACAAATATTGATTAACAATTACTATGTGAGAATTCTGCTGTAAACACTAGAGATACTCCTCATAAAGTAAAAACTCAAATGGGAAATATAGTCATTTACAAATCACTACAAGTGTGATGCATGTTTAAAAGAAAGGGAAACATTAGCTATAAAAATGTATAACAAAGGAGCTGACACACTCTAGCAATAATTTTTTTCCTTCAAGAAGCTATATTTTAGCAGATTGAGTTGGAGTAAAAGTTCCAAAGGATTTAGCAAAATGGAGCTGGTATTGGGGGTGGGAGTGGAGAGCTGAGATCTTCTAGCCAGGGAGAACCACATTTATGAAGGCTGTAAGTCAAAAAGAATAAAACATTTGTTAGACTAAAAGAAATTCAGTATGGCTATAATAGATGTGGCGAAAGAGAAATATTGGGCACTAACAGAAAATATGGGCTTCCCTGCTGCCTCAGTTGGTAAAGAATCTGCCTACAATATGGAACACCTGGGTTCCAACCCTGGGATGGGAAGATTCTCTGGAGAAGGGCATGACAATCCACTCCAATAATCTTGCCTGGAGAATCTCATGGACAGAGGAGTCTGGCGGGCTACAGTCGCTGGGGTTGAAAAGGGTCGAACACGACTAAGCAGTCAAGCACAGGACACACAGCACAACAGAAAA
The DNA here is from genome assembly GCF_049115385.1 of Moschus berezovskii. NCBI lineage: Eukaryota > Metazoa > Chordata > Mammalia > Artiodactyla > Moschidae > Moschus > Moschus berezovskii. Next base: position 82,310,346 of record NC_142488.1, on the reverse strand, counting down.
TATAATATGTGAACGGGCTTCCATCATAGCTCAGTTGGTAAATAATCTGCCTACAATGCAGGAGACCACAGTTCGATTACTGGGTCAGGGAGATCTGCTGGAGAAGGGATAAGCTGCCCACTCCAGTACTCTTGGGCTTCCTTTGGGGCTCAGCTGGTAAAGAATCTGCCTGTGATGCAGGAGACCTGGGCTGGATCCCTGGGTTGGGAAGATCCCCTGGAGAAGGGAAAGGCTACATAGCTCATTCCAGTATTCTGGTCTGGAGAATTCCATGGACTGTATAGTCCATGGGGTCACAAAGAGTTGGACACGACTGAGCGACTTTCACTTTTCACTTTCACTGAAACAAAAGAGACATTTTGTCATAATTGTGTTAGGTTTGCTGTGTGTTAAAATAGTGCACATTAGATTAGGAAATATACCAGTTATCATTGTTTCTCAAAACTTTCAGTGCAAAATTACTTATATACATGTATATAATTCTCATTTGGAAATTCTGTAACATACAGATAATTCATCTCCTTGGACTTCACAAAATTTTTTTACAAATTATGCCTTTGTTCATGAAATTTCAGTTTTCATATATTAAATATAAAGAATCTAACCAGATTTAGACACTAAGTTTTTTGTTTTTTTTTTTTTTTTTGGTTTTAGAAATATCTATGACCAGAAACCATGAAACTCCTAGAGGAGAACATAGGCAAAACACTCTCCGACATAAATCACAGCAGGATCCTCCATGACCCACCTCCCAGAATACTGGAAATAAAAGCAAAAATAAACAAATGGGACCTAATTAAAATTAAAAGCTTCTGGGAAAAAAAAAGGAAGAAATGTCTATGTAAGGATTTTAATATGTTTACTGTGTTTTTCTACTTGTTGGAAACAAGTTCAACTAGTCTAATTACACTAGCTGAAATGCATATAAGTTTAAATCTTACAGAGTTTAAATGAAAAAAAAATATCAGAAATTAAGTTAGAAAAACACAGTCTTAAAGGATATTCAAAGGATTATTGGAGAATTAAAAAGTAATTCCACTTTCTTATAAATAGAATTTTTTTTCTAATACTCAAGGGACAATGTACTGTCCCTTTCACTCACTCCCACCATCTCCCCAGCCCAGCCACTCCTGCTTCCCCTGCCTACTATCATAACTAAGTCCTCACACTGAATACCACTTCCTCCATGAAGACTTCTTGCTTACAACCCTCTTAGAATATTTTTTTAATTGGAGTGTAGTTCATTTACAGTGTTGTGTTAGACTCTAGTTTACAAAAAAATGATTCAGAATATATTTAATATTCTTTTTCAGATTCTTTTCCATTATAGGTTATCACAGTATATTCCCTGTAGGATTAAAATCCTTCAGTTCAGTTCAGTTTAGTCGCTCAGTCGTGTCCGACTCTCTGCGACCACATGAATCACAGCATGCCAGGCCTCCCTGTCCATCACCAACTCCCGGAGTTCACTCAAACTCATGTTCATCGAGTCGGTGATGCCATCCAGCCATCTCATTCTCTGTCGTCCCCTTCTCCTCCTGCCCCCAATCCCTCCCAGCATAAGAGTCTTTTCCAGTGAGTCAACTCTTCGCATGAGGTGGCCAAAGTATTGGTTTCAGCTTTAGCATCAGTACTTCCAATGAACACCCAGGACTGATCTCCTTTAGAATGGACTGGATTTATCTCCTTGCAGTCCAAGGGACTCTCAAGAGTCTTCTCCAACACCACAGTTCAAAAGCATCAATTCTTCAGCGATCAGCCTTCTTCACAGTCCAACTCTCACATCCATACATGACCACTGAAAAAACCATAGCCTTGACTAGACAGATCTTGGTTGGCAAAGTAATGTCTCTGCTTTGTAATATGCTGTCTAGGTCGGTCATATCTTTCCTACAAAGGAGTAAGCGTCTTTTAATTTCATGGCTGCAATCAGCATCCACAGTGATTTTGGAGCCCCCAAAAATAAAGTCTGACACGGTTTCCACCGTTTCCCCATCTATTTCCCATGAAGTGATGGGACCAGATGCCATGATCTTTGTTTTCTGAATGTTGAGCTTCAAGCCAACCTTTTCACTCTCCTCTTTCACTTTCATCAAGAGGCTTTTGAGTTCCTCTTCACTTTCTGCCATAAGGGTGTTGTCATCTGCATATCTGAGGTTATTGATATTTCTCCTGACAATCTTGATTCCAACTTGTGCTTCTTCCAGCCCACAAAGGAAATCAGTACTGAATATTAATTGGAAGGACTGGTGCTGAAGGTGAAGCTCCAATACTTTGGGCATCCAATGTGAAGCACTGACTCACTGGGAAGACCTTAATGCTGGGAAAGTTTGAAGGCAGGAAGCGAAGGAGATGACAGAGGATGAAATGGCTGGATGTCATCACCAACTCAATGGACATGAGTTTGAGCAAGCTCTGGGAGTTGGTGATGAACAGGAAAGCCTGGTGTGCTGCAGTCCATGGGGTCACAAATAGACACAACTTAGCGACTGAACTGAACTGATGAAGCTATAAGAGGGGATGAGAAGTGACTAAGTAAAAATATTACAGAACTTGCTTTTCTTAGCAAGGTTCAACAGTTTTTCGTCAATACACTTGCAACTGTTGCATTTGGTTAATTTAAAAATTTTTCATAAAGCTGATTTCACAGCTTTTAGGGAAGAATGGATATACAGACTTCCTTACTCTCCCTTTCAGGAGATATCTCATACAGTTTGATATTTGAATGTTGAACTAACTTTGTATTCCAGGGATAAACTCCACTTCATCTTGAGTTATTATCCTTTTTCTGCATTAATAATGTGACTTAATAATATTTGTTCTGTATTTCTCTGTCTGTATTAATGAAAGATATTGACTTGTAATTTTGATTTAATGTTTTTGTTTAGTTATAGTCTAAGGGAAGAGGCAAGGGTCAGCAGTGGCCTGCCATAGGGACAGGGGCTCTGGTTGTAGCATGCCTGGGTGACACAGGACGTGGCATAAGCCCTCTTGGAGGAGGTTGCCTTGACCCCCACCATAGAGCCGCCATAAAGTTCTAGGACCCACAATAGATTTCCCAACCTGGGGATCCGGCAAAGGGATTAAGAACCCCCAAAGAATCTGACTTTGGAGGCCAGTGGGATTTGATTACAGAACTTCCACAGGACAGGGGGAAAATAATCTTGGAGAGCACAGATAAAACCTTGTGCACACCAGGAGCCAGGAGAAAGGAGCAGTGTCCCAAGAGACTGATTCAGGCTTGCCTGTGAGTGTCCAGGAGTCTCAGGTGGAGGCATGGGTCCACGGTTTGGCCTCAGACCAAATAATAGAGAGGGAACACAGCACCACCCATCAACAGAAAATTGGATCAAAGATTTACAGAGCATGCCCCCCACCAGAACAAGATCCAGGTTCTGCCACAGTCATTGTCTCCCATCAGGAAGCTTCCATAAGCCTCTTAACCTTGTTCATTAGAGAGCAGACAGAATTAAAACCACAATCACAGGAAACTAATCAAACTGATCACATGGACCACAGCCTTGTCTAACTCAATGAAACTAGGAGCCATTCCTTGTAGGGCCACCCAAGATGGACAAGTCATGGTGGAGAGTTCTGACAAACCATGGTCCACTGGAGAGAGAATGAAAAACCACTTCAATATTCTTGCCTTCAGAACCCCATGAAAATTATGTAAAGGCAAAAAGATATGACACTGAAAGATGAACTCCCCAGGTGAGTAGGCGCCCAGTATGATACTGGAGATCAGTGGAGAAATAACTCCAGAAAGAATCAAGAGACGGAGTCAAAGTGAAAACAACACTTGTGGATCCAACAGTTGTGGATGTGACTGGTGATGAAAGTAAATTTCAATGGTGTAAAAAATAATACTGCATAGGAATGTGGAATGTTAGGTCCATGAATTGGTAAATTGGAAGTGGTCAGACAGGAAATGGCAAGAGTGAACATCGACATTTTAGGAATCAGTGATGTAAAATGGACTGAAATTGGTGAATTTAACTCAGATGACCATTATATATACTACTGTGGGCAAGAATCCCTCAGAAGAAATTGAGTAGCCTTCATAGTCAAAAGAAGCACTACTTGGCTGCAATCTCAAAACTGACAAGATGATTTATGTTCGTTTCCAAATCAAAACATTCACTATCATAGTAATCTAAGTTCAGAATTAAAATTGAAGAAAGTACAGAAAACCACTAGACCATTCAGGTATGACCTAAATCAAATCCCTTAGGATTATACAGTGGAAGTGACAAATGGATTTAAGGGATTAGATCTGATAGACAGAGTGCCAGAAGAACTATGGATGGAGGTTTGTGACATTGTACAGGAGGCAGGGATCAAGATCACCCCCAAGAAAAACAAATACAAAAAGGCCAAATGGTTGTCTGAGGAGACCTTTCAAATACCTGAGAAAAGAAGAGAAGTTAAAGGAAAAGGAGAAAAGGAACAACATACCCATCTGAATGCAGAGTTCCAAAGAATAACAAAGAGATATAAGAAAGCCTTCCTCAGTGATCATGAAAAGAAATTTAGGAAAACAATAGAATGGGAAAGACCAGAGATCACTTAAAGAAAATTGGAGACACCAATGGAATATTTCTTGCAAAGATGGGCACAACAAAGGACAGAAACTGTATGGATCTAGCAGAAGCATAAAATATTAAGAAAGGGTGGCAAGAATACACAGAAGATCTATACAAAAAAGAACTTAATGACCCAGATAACCACGGTTGTGTGATCAATCACCTAGAATCAGACATCCTTGAGTGTAAGTGGGCCTTATGAAGCATCACTACAAAAAGCTAGTGGAGGTGACAGAATTCCAGTTAAGCTATTTTGAGTCCTAAAAGACGATGTTATGAAAGTCCTGCACTCAATATGCCAGAAAATTTGGAAAACTCAGCAGTGTCCATAGGACTGGAAAAGGTCAGTTTTCATTCCAATCCCAAAGGAAGGCAATGCCAAAGAATGTCCAGACTACTGTACAATTGCACTCATCTAACATTCTAGCAAAGTAATGCTCAAAACTCTCCAAGCAAGAATTCAACAGTACGTAAACTGAGAACTTCAAGATATTCAAACTGAATTTTATAAAGACAGAGGAACCAGAGAACAAATTGCCAACATCCATTTGATCATAGATGAAGCAAGAGAATTACAGAAAAACTTCTGCTTTATTGAATAAACCAAAGCCTTTGACTGTGTGGATCACTACAAACCATGGAAAATTCTTAAAGAGATGGGAACACCAGACCACCTTATCTCCCTCATGAGAAATCTGTATGCAGGTCAAGAAACAATAGGTAGAACCGGACATGGAACAACCGACTGGTTACAAATTTGGAAAGAAATACATCAAGGCTATGTATTGCCACCCTGCCTATTTAACAAAGATCATGGCATCCGGTCCCATCACTTCATGGCAAATAGATGGGGAAACAATGGAAGGAGTGACAGATTTATTTTTGGGGGCTCCAAAACCACTGCAGATGGTGACTGCAACCATGAAACTAAAAGACACTTGGCTCCTTGAAAGAAAAGCTATGAGAAACCTAGAGATCATATTAAAAAACGAGACATTACTTTGCCAACAAAGTCAAAGCTATGGTTTTTCCATTCATCATGTATGGATGTGAGCGTTGGACCATAAAGAAAGCTGAGTGCCAAAGAACTAATGCTTTTGAACTGTTGTGTTGAAGAAGACTCTTGAGAGTCCCTTGTACTGCAAGGAGATCAAACCAGTATATCCTAAAGGAATCAGTCCTGAGTATTCATTGGAAGGACTGATGCTGAAGGTGAAACTCCAAAACTTAGGCTACCTGATGTGAAAAACTGTCTCTGCAAAAACCCTGATGCTGGGAAAGATTGAAGGCAGGAGGAGAAGGGGACAACAGAGGTTGAGATGGTTGATGGCTTCACCAAGCCGATGGACATGAGTTTGAGCAAGCTCTGGGAGTTGGTGATAGACAGGGAAGCCTGGTGTGCTGTAGTCCACAGGGTCACAAAGTGTCGGACATGACTAAGGAACTGAACTGAACTGTTGTCTGCATGAAAACAGCTGTAAATCTTTGATCTCTTTTGTGGTGAAGAATTTTTGTAGAGGAGATACTATTATCTCTTCAAGGATGGGTATGCTTCATCAGTGAGACCTCCTCTGTCTAAAGTTTTCTTTATTGGAAAATGTGAGATAATAGTAAATACAAGCATTGGTCTAGACCTCTGATACCTGACATAGAACTGCCAAAACCCTTGTAATATCTTAAGTTATATAAGCAGTAGGAGCATCTTTTGTTCTAATACTTTCGTCTTTGACTCTCATTCTTGACACAGAGTTCCTAAATCTCTTGGAATTCCCTGGTTGATAGTAGTGCTTTTATTCTTTATTATATAATGAACTGTTAGATGTAAGTGAATGCTTCCCTGAGTTCTGTGAGCTCTTCTAGATAATAATAAAATCTGAAAAAAAGGAGGTCATGGGAACCTCTGATTTGTAACCAAATTAGACAAAAGTTGTAGGCAACATGGAGACCTACTACTTGTCATTGGCACCTGAAGTGGTGTTCAGTCTCACAGGATTGAACTCTCAACCTATGTTATCTGATACTGTCTTCAGGTAGAGAGTGTCAGGATATAGTTAAATCATAGAACATTCAACTGATGTCACAGAGAATTGCTTGGTGTGGGAATGAAACCCACACATCAGATGTCAGAAGTATTGTTTTATAGTAGTGTGAGAATAAATGAGAAACACACAGGAGAAGTGAGGTTTTTTTAATGCAGAAGTCTTTTTAACTATGAATTTACATCATCAATTTATCTATCTCTTCTTGACTGTCATGTGATAGATATCTTTCACCAATTTGTACATTTCTTATTATTTTGTCAAATTTGTGGGTTAATGTTATTTCTCTGTTTCTGTGGATCAGTTTGGGTAGAGAATTATCAATTTTAATAATATTGTGAAATAATCTATCTTTGTTTTCATTATTTTGTCCATTCATTCTTGTTTTCAATTTTACAATTTCATAATTTTCTCCTCATCATTCTTAATTCTCTTGCTCTGTTCCTTCAGTTCAGTTCAGTTCAGTTGCTCAGTTGTGTGCAACTCTTTGTGACCGCCAGGCCTCCCTGTCCATCACCAACTCCCGGAGTTCACTCAAACTCATGTCCATCGAGTCAGTGATGATATCCAGCCATCTCATTCTCTGTTGTCCCCGTCTCCTCCCACCCCCAATCCTTCCTAGCATCAGAGTCTTTTACAGTGAGTCAACACTTCGCATGAGGTGGCCAAAGTATTGGAGTTTCAGCTTTAGCATCAGTCCTTCCAATGAACACACAGGACTGATCTCCTTCAGAATAGAAGCAAGGTCCGATGCTATAAAGAGCAATATTGCATAGGAACCTAGAATGTTAGGTCCACGAATCAAGGCAAATTGGAAGTGGTCAAACAGAAGATGACAAGAGTGAACGTCGACATTCTAGGAATCAGTGAACTAAAATGGACTGGAATGGGTGAATTTAACTCAGATGATCATTTATATCAACTACTGAGGGCAGGAATCCCTTAGAAGAAATGGAGTAGCCATCATGGTCAACAAAAGAGTCCGAAATGCAGTACTTGGATGCAATCTTAAAAACAACAGAATGATTTCTGTTAGTTTCCAAGGCAAACCATTCAATATTACAGTATTCCAAGCCTATGCCCCAACCAGTAACACTGAAGAAGCTGAAGTTGAACGGTTCTATGAAAGCCTACAAGACCTTTTATAACTAACACCCAAAAAAGATGTCCTTTTCATTATAGGGGATAGGAATGCAAAAGTAGGAAGTCAAGAAACACCTGGAGTAACAGGCAAATTTGGCCTTGGAGCAGGAAATGAAGCAGGGCAAAGGATAATAGAATTTTATAAAGAGAATGCACTGGACAAAACAAACACCCTCTTCCAACAACACAAGAGAAAACTCTACACATGGACATCACCAGATGGTCAACACCGAAATCAGATTGAATATATTCTTTGCAGCCAAAGATGGAGAAGCTCTATACAGTCAGCAAAAACAAGACCAGGAGCTGACTGTGGCTCAGATCATGAACTCCTTATTGCCAAATTCAGACTGAAATTGAAGAAAGTAGGGAAAACCACTAGACCATTCAGATATGACCTAAATAAAATCCCTTATGATTATACAGTGGAAGTAAGAAATAGATTTAATGGTCTAGATCTGATAGATAGAGTGCCTGATGAACTCTGGATGGATGTTCGTGTCATTGTACAGGAGACAGGGACCAAGACCATCCCCATGGAAAAGAAATGCAAAAAAGCAAAATGGCTGTCTGAGGAGGCCTTACAAAGAGCTGTGAAAAGAAGAGAAGCGAAAAGCAAAGGAGAAAAGGAAAGATATAAGCATCTGAATGCAGAGTTCCAAAGAATAGCAAGGAGACTTTAGAAAGCCTTCCTCAGCAATCAATGCAAAGAAATAGAGGGAAAAAACAGAATAGGAAAAACAAGAGATCTTTTCAAGAAAATTAGAGATATCAAGGGAACATTTCATGCAAAGATGGGCTTGATAAAGGACAGAAATTGTATGGACCTAACAGAAGCAGAAGATATTAAGAAGAGGTGGCAAGAATACGCAGAAGAACTGTTCAAAAATATCTTCACGACCAAGATAATCACGATGGTGTGATCACTCACCGGGAGCCAGACATCTTGGAATGTGAAGACAAGTGGGCCTTAAAGAGCATCACTATGAACAAAGCTACTGGAGGTTATGGAATTCCAATTGAGCTGTTTCAAATCCTGAAAGATAATGCTGTGAAAGTGCTTCACTCAATATGCCAGCAAATTTGGAAGACTCAGCAGTGGCCACAGGACTGGAAAAGGTTAGTCTTCATTCCAATCCCAAAGAAAGGCAATGACAAAGAATGCTCAAACTACTGCACAGTTGCACTCATCTCACACGCTAGTTAAGTCATGCTCAAAATTCGCCAAGCCAGGATTCAGCAATATGTGAACCGTGAACTTCCAGATGTTCAAGCTGGATTTAGGAAAAGGCAGAGGCACCAGAGATCAAATTGCCAACATCCGCTGGATCATGGAGAAAGCAAGAGAGTTCCAGAAAAACATCTATTTTCGCTTCATTGACTATGCCAAAGCCTTTGACCATGTGGATCACAATAAACTGTGGAAGATTCTGAAAGAGATGGGAACACCAGACCACCTGACCTGCCTCTTGAGAAACCTGTATGTAGGTCAGGACGCAAAAGTTAGAACTGGACATGGAACAACAGACTGGTTCCAAATAGGTAAAGTTGTACATCCACGTTGTATATTGTCACCTTGCTTATTTAACTTTTATGCAGAGTACATCATGAGGAATGCTGGGCTGGAAGAAGCACAAGCTGGAATCAACACTGTTGGGTGAAATATCAATAACCTCAGATATGCAGATGACACCACCCTTATGGCAGAAAGTGAAGAGGAACTCAAAAGCCTCTTGATGAAAGTGAAAGAGGAGAGTGAAAATGTTGGCTTGAAGCTCAACATTCTGAAAACGAAGAACATGGCATCTGGTCCCATCACTTCATGGGAAATAGATGGGGAAACATTGGAAACACTGTCAGACTTTATTTTTTTGTGCTCCAAAAACCACTGCAGATACTTATTGCAGCCATGAAATTAAAAGACGCTTACTCCTTCGAAGGAAAGTTACTACCAACCTAGATAGCATATTAAAAAGCAGAGACATTACTTTGCCAACAAAGGTCCATCTAGTCAAGGCTATGGTTTTTCCCGTGGTCATGTATGGATGTGAGAGTTGGACTGTGAAGAAAGCTGATCGCTGAAGAATTGATGCTTTTGAACTGTGGTGTTGGAGAAGACTCTTGAGAGTCCCTTGGACTGCAAGGAGATCCACCCAGTCCATTCTACAGGAGATCAGTCCTGGGTGTTCATTGAAAGGCCTGATGCTAAAGCTGAAACTCCAATACTTTGGCCACCTCATGCGACGAGTTGACTCACTGGAAAAGAGTCTGATGCTAGGAGGTATTGGGGGTGGGAGGAGACAGGGACGACAGAGAATGAGATGGCTGGATGGAATCACCGACTCGATGGACATGAGTTTGTGTGAACTCCGGGTGTTGGTAATGGACAGAGAGGCCTGGCGTGCTGTGATTCGTGGGGTCGCAAAGAGTCGGTCATGCCTGAGCAACTGAATTGAAGTGAACTGAACTGAATGTCTATCTTCATCCCTGATGTTTTTATCAATCTGAAGTTTACTTGTCTAAGATAGCCATGTTAGTTTTCTTTTTGATTACTGCACGTATGACATGTTTTTTTTTTTTTCTAAATCTGCTCATATTTAAAATACTTTCCTTATAGACAGAAAATTGTTGTATCTTTTCCTTAAAATATTCTCTTTGCCAATGTCATTAATTTATTCGTTTAAACCATAGTTTGGCAAGCAATTTTTTTTATTGGAAGCTAAATATTTTACAATGTTATATTGGTTTGTTTTGCCATACATTGACATGAATCTGCCCCGGGTGTACATGAGTTCCCCTTTCTGATCCCCTCTCCCACCTCCCTCCTCCCCTTATGCTCCCTCTGGGTCATTCCCATGCACCATCCTGGAGCATCCTGTATCATGCGTTGAAATTGGACTGGTGATTCGTTTCACATACGATAATATACATGTTTCAATGCCATTCTCCCAAATCATCCCACCCTCGCCCTCTCCCACAGAGTTCCAAAGACTGTTCTATATATCTTGTCTCTTTTGTTGTCTCGTATACAGGGTTATCATTTCCATCTTTCTAAATTTCATATGTATGCATTAGTATACTGTATTGGTGTTTAAATGAATTAAAGCAAACTCCTGGAGATAATAGAGGACAGAGAAGCCTGGCATGCTGCAGTTCATCAGGTGGCAAAGAGTCAGATATGGCTTAGAAACTCAACAACAGCAACAACAGTGGATTACCTTCTTGAAGAAAGGATCTCTGAGATTTTTGGAACTGTGGTTTTAATATTTCCATTAATTTCAGAAAAATATTAACCAATATGTCTCCAAATATTTCTTTTCAGCCCATTTGCTGTCAATTCTCTTGTGTTCTAATTATCTGTATGTCAGATAATTTGTCTCATAATTATGTCTCAGATAATTATTGTCTCTGTAGCTCTTGAACACTCTATTCTCTCTCTTTTTCAATCTGTTTCTATGTTTTATTGGGTAATTTATATTAACCCATTTTCAAGTTCACTGATGCTATCCGTAGGAGCTTACCATAGAATGCTTCTTCATTGATCTCAGGATTCCTATGTATGAGACACAAAGCTCTTTCTCCAAGCATAATAATTCATTATTTAATAGATTTTTTAGCAAATATTTATTAAACTCCTACTGTCTATCAAGCAAGGTGTCTATCAGGGTGTGAGGTATTAGACATCAGTGAGTTAACGAGGCATAGTTGCTGCCCTAATGAGTGTAAAATCTAGTGACATCACTGAAAATCAAATAATCATACTAATGGATGTCTAATAACAAACAGAGAAAAACGATCTGAATAAATATATCACCATGAGAATCTATAGTGAAGTAATCTGACCTAGACTTGAGGGGTATAGATTTGAGGGTACAAGTGAGGTTAACTAGGGAAATACTTTTGACAAAGTTGTATTTGAGCTGAGCTCTGAAAAATGAAAATATGTCTATAAATGATGATTGGGAGTAGATGGATGTGTGAAAAACTGTGAAACAAGTTAGTAGCATACACAAATGCCTTATTTTGAAACACAGTAAAAGCGCATTTAAATAACTTAAACGTGGGATGAGGAGAGCAAGGGAAACTGTGGTTTGAGATAAGACTGGAAGAATAGGTAGAATCCAGACCATACAAGGCCATATAAACTATGTTAGGTTTTGTCTATATTCTAATAGCAGTTTGAAACTATTTAAGGATTTTCAGTAGTGAGTTACCTAAGGAGATTTGCATTTTATTAATGTCATTTTGGCTTCAGTGTTATGCAAAATGTTAGAAAGGTCTTGAAGAGAAGCCAGGAGTTAGAAGATTGAAGTACTAACTCAAGAGAAAGTTTTTAGTAATTTAGAATCAGAAAGAGAAATGGAAATGGAGGATGAGAGACATGGATGGGTCTGAGAGATATTGAGATGTAGACAGGATTTGATGACATTGTGGAAGAAGGAGAAGTGAGAGAAAATGACTTGTCAGGGCTAACTCCTGTATTTCTAGGTTTATGGTGGTGTCCGTTAAATCAAATAGAGAATGATGAAAGAAGATCATGTTCAGGCATGGAAGATCACCCAGTTTCATCTTGGTCTTGTAGTGTTTTGAATTTCCTTGGAAACAACCTAGAGGATATGCTAGTTAGATAAATGCATTCTTAAATATGGATTACAGAAGAAAGTCCTATGATGAAGATAAAGATTTGAGACTGGACATCATATAAATGGTTAGGACAGTTGCAGACCTAGAGAGTTTGCCTGAGGGAATATAAAATGAGAGAATAAGAGGGCCTGCCATTCAAAGTGGATGAACTTCAATATTGACTTAATAGATAGAGAAAATGAGCCTGTAATGAAGATAGAAAAGGAGTGAACTGTTAGGGAAATGAAAACTCCCTAAAGTTAGAAAAGAGGGATTGCTCTGTTTGGTTTTTGTTAGGAAGACAAGGGCCAAGAATATTTCATAATGTAAAGTGTAGTCAGGAGAGTCAAATTCTGCTAAGAAGTCAAGAAAGATGAAGACTGAGAAATGTTTATTAGACACAAAGTCACTAGTGACCACCAGAACAGAAGTTTAAATTGAATGATAAAGACAAAAATCAAATTATATTCAATTGAGGAATAGAGGAGACTAGCTGTTAATAGATAAAAAGAGGGTGGTATCTTGAGGAAATACAGAATTTAAAAAGATTGTTTTTAATAGGCAAGGTCTCTTTTCATTGAGTGAATACTAAAAATATTTTTAATGCTGAAATAATAATATTCATGATTTGTAGACATGGATTTTTGGCTAAATACACTAAAGAAAGAGGAAATATATAGAAAAAGCTTCTGTGAGAGAGCAGCATTATTGGTCAATAAGGCACAGGTATGTGTGTTTTTGGTCACTTTCTTTACTGTAGTCCTTAGGTCTCAGCCTTCCATCTCAACAAAGTCAGTTACCATTCCATCAACCAAAACTCTGTCAACACTTCTAAAATGCTGTTGTCTGTTTCCTTCTTTTCTGTTTTATTTCTCCTTGTAAACTGAAACTTTTTGTACCTTCATTGTAATGTTTCATAAGGGCATGTTTTACCATATTAGCTAGAAATTTGCTTACATTTTAAGACTTGAGCAGTCATTTCTAAAAAAGTGTTCTTAAGTATGATTTGACAAAATAGTATGTCAATGTATGGCAAAACCAACACAAAAATGTAAAGTAATTAGCCGTCAATTAAAATAAATAAATTTATTAAAAAATAAAGTAGTTTTTCTTATCATTAGTTTCATTTCAGGTGACTGCAGCTTCATGACTTTTTAACCAACAATTTGTGCATCCTTCTGTAAAATATTATGGAACTATTGAAAGGTGTTCTTTAAAAAAGTCATTTTAACTAATAATTGGTTTTTATAGTTGGACACTTAATTGATTTGAACACATTACCAACTTTTTGTAAATAAAATTAATAGCTCCTCTAAAAATTAATATCATTGTTACACCAAATAAATTAATGCTTTAGTCATATAACTTGTTGGAAAAGGAAATTGCAACTCACTTCAGTATTCTTGCCTGGAGAATCCCAGGGACAGAGAAGTCTGGTTGGCTGCCATCTAAGGGGTTGCACAGAGTCGGACACGACTGAAGTGACTTGGCATCAGCAGCATATAACTTGTATTCAAATGATTTACAAAGAAAACTAAATGGCTGTACAGAATGAAAGGACAACTTCAAAACATGTCTCTTAATTTGAGAGGTATTTGAATTTCATTTGTCTGTTACAATTTGAAACCATACAATATGTTAGAGCTGAAAGTGAAGTTCATATGGCAATAAAACTGTTAGAGATCTATCAATGTATTTCAAAAGACAGCATATTCTAAACATGTACTTTTGAAATGACATGCCAGTCGATGAGAAATCACAGTTTATGTTTTCTTTTTTCCCCATTTAAATTTCTGTGGTAGGATTGAATAGACATTTTTATGAAATCAAATTTTTATGGCTTAATTTAGAGTGAAGGACAGAGTAGATAAATACACACAAGTACAGTAAAAATGCACATAAATAAATGCAGGGGAAAGAAAAATGATTTTATTATATTTTCAAGGAGAAATGGAGAATGAATTCATGCAGATTGGCCCTTTAGGGAAATTTGCAATAGCAATTAAAACATTTAGTTACATGAATTGACCTTTCTTCAGCTTTTATATATGTATATATATGGAGAGAGTATTTGGCTGCAATTTTGCAATATCATCCAGAACAAACAAGTATACAGTCTTGTTTTCTGATTTCTTTCTTATTTGACTCTAGGTTTACAAATATGTCCCACTAAAACTCAAGAGGAATCCAATCCATATTACATGTGAGCCCTCCTTAATCTTAACAAATAAGACTTGATCATCAGAGAGGAGATGTAAAGCTTGAGGCTTAAAAACAACAAAGGTTAAAAAAAAAAATCCAGCCTAGGACAACTTACAAACACTGAGTCAATGCCCTTTCCCACAGGTATATTCTAAGAGAGTGTATGATCCTCAGGCTGCTATTCAAAGTTAGGATGAAGTAGGATGACTTAAAAGAAGAAAGACAAAAGAAATGCTAAAAAGTGTAGGGAAGTAAGTCCTTCCTGTGGCAAATTAGGCCACACTAACTAGCAGCACTGATGAAGAAACTCCATATTCAGCACATAGGGCAGTCATGGTCATCCAGGGTAATGATTTTTAAAAATTTAGTCTGAAAGATTGACAACATTTCCTGAATTCAACGGCTAACCTGACTAGATTTCTAATCATAGTCTGCTCTCCTAAATTCCTTATCACTATGGTTTGCCCATGTCAGGAAACTAAGTACCCACTTGCACTGTATTAGGGCTCGATAAAGGATAGAAATGGGATGGACCTAACAGAAGCAGAAGATATTAAGAAGACGTGGCAAGAATACACAGAAGAACTGTACAAAAAAGATCTTTATGACCCAGATAATCACAATGGTGTGATCACTCACGTAGAGCCAGACATCTTGGAATGTGAAGTCAAGTGGGATATAGAAAGCATCACTATGAACAAAGCTAGTGGACATGATGGGATTCCAGTTTAGCTATTTCAAATCCTGAAAGATGATGCTGTGAAAGTGCTGCACTCAATATGCCAGCAAATTTGGAAAACTCAGCAGTGGCCACAGGACTGGAAAAGGTCAGTCTTCATTCCAATCCCAAAGAAAGGGAATGCCAAAGAATGCTCAAACTACCGCACAAATGTACTCATCTCACATGCTAGTAAAGTCATGCTCAAAATTCTCCAAGCCAGTCTTCAGCAATATATGAACTGTGAACTTCCAGATGTTCAAGCAGGTTTTAGAAAAGACAGAGGAAACAGAGATCAAATTGCCAACATCCACTGGATCATCGAAAAAACAAGAGAGTTCCAGAGAAACAGTGATTTGTGCTTCATTGACTATGCCAAAGCCTTTGACTCTGTGAATCACAATAAACTGTGGAAAATTCTGAAAGAGATGGGAATACCAGACCACCTGGCCTGCCTCTTGAGAAACCTGTGTGTAGGTCAGGAAGCAAGAGGCAGAACTGGACATGGAACAACAGACTGGTTCCAAATAGGAAAAGGAGTACGTCAAAGTTGTATATTGTCACCCTGCTTATTTAACTTCTATGCAGAGTACATCATGAGGAACACTGGGCTGGAAGAAGCACAAGCTGGAATCAAGATTGCCAGGAGAAATATCAATAAAGTCAGATATGAAGATGACACTACCCTTATGGCAGAAAGTGAAGAACTCAAAAGCTTCTTGATGAAAGTGAAAGAGGAGGGTGAAAATGTTGGCTTGAAGCTCAAAATTCAGAAAACAAAGATCATGGCATCTGGTCCCATCACTTCATGGGAAATAGATGGGGAAACAGTGGAAATGGTGTCAGACTTTAATATTTTGGGCTCCAAAATCACTGCGGATGCTGATTGCAGACATGAAATTAAAAGACGCTTACTCCTTGAAAGGAAAGTTATGACCAACCTAGACAGTATATTAAAAAGCAGAGACATTAGTTTGCCAACCAAGGTCTGTCTAGTCAAGGCTATGGTTTTTCCCGTGGTCATGTATGGATGTGAGAGTTGGACTGTGAAGAAAGCTGATCTCCGAAGAATTGATGCTTTTGACCTGTGGTGTTGGAGAAGACTCTTGAGAGTCCCTTGGACTGCAAGGAGGTCCAACCAGTCCATTCTAAAGGAGATCTGTCCTGGGTGTTCATTGGAAGGACTGATGCTAAAGCTGAAACTCCAATAATTTGGCCACTTCATGCGATGAGTTGACTCACTGGAAATGACTGATGCTGGGAAGGATTGGGGGCGGGAGGAGAAGGGGATGACAGAGAATGAGGTGGCTCGATGGCATCACCGACTCGATGGACATGAGTTTGAGTGAACTCCGGGAGTTGGTGATGGACAGGGAGGCCTGGCATGCTGTGATTCATGGGGTCACAAGGAATAGGACATGACTGAGCGACTGAACTGAACTGAAAGTAGTAAAAATAGTCCCCAACATAAATCCTTAACAGCTCCTTCTAAAGCATGATGAGATATACACACATTTTATGCATCTTATAAAAATCTAGATGCTTAAAACATTATTGTAATGACTGGTTGAGTAGGATGTTTTAAAAAGTGAGCTTGAGCCAGATAAAGCATTAGTTATAGGAGGTAAATTTGACAAGTACAATCCAATAATATAATGTAGTTTATATTTACTTGGTCATATATTTTCATTGACTCTTGAAATTAAGTTTTGTCACAGTTTTGCCAATTTAAGATTTAGCTTTTAATTGTAACTGACAGAATGTTATATTATTATGCAGGGCAAAGAGATAGAAGAGCAGAGGTTTCTTATTTTAAATGGGAAATGGTGCTTATTAATCCCTTCTCTTGGAGATTCATAATATGTTATATTAGCATGTTAATACACTGAGAAGTCCTGCAACTAAGGAAACCCTGTTTGAAGTGCTTCTACATCATCATCCTTGCACAGATAAAGATTTTCTACATAATAGCAGTTTTTTTTTTTTGTTGTTGTTGTTGTTGTTTGTTTTTGATGCCAGCTAGAATGATCCAAAATAAATCAAATACTTCTCATATACCTACTTTGCAATCAGGATAGCCTGGAAATATATTAAGTAATATATGACAAAGTCATGATAGTATAGCTAGATTTTTAAAACAAAACTCTGCCAAAGTAATTTTCAAGAACAATTTTGCTTGATATTGACATAGAAATGAATTTTAAATGCATCAGTCAGTGACTATATTTATTACCGATGAAACATTTTATTTTCATAAACCTTAATATGAAGCTCAGTGTTTTTTTCAACTATTAGATTTTATGAATTTAAGTTTATCACAGACTCCAAGGGCAATTTTTGTAGGACTATCGTCTCTAATCTTTTATCATCCTTCTTGATAATTATGGCAGACTCCATATCTCATGTGGCTGCATTAGCCTTGGTTAAGGGAAATTCAAGGTCTACATGTTTCCATTCTATCCAGGTTTTCTGTTTTGAACCTGTAATGCCTACCTTTATACAAAGATATAACGATAGACAAGACAGAAACCTGTAGAGTATTATTTGCTATTGTGTTTGACTCTTTGCAATCCCGTGGACTGTAGCTTACCAGGCTCCTCCATCCGTGAAATTCTCCAGACAAGAATACTGAAGTGGATAGCCATTCCCTTCTCCAGGAGATCTTCTCAACCCAGGGATCGAATGTGGGCCTCCTGAATTGCAGGCAGATTCTTTACCATCTGAGCCACGAGGGAACATGTATATAAAACACTTTTAGTCTTTAAATTAAGGTTAACATATACATTGTTTCCCAAAATTTGACATCTTTAAGAGTAATAGAGTGTATATTAAACATTAAAGTTCTGACTGCTCTATAATTTGTTTCATAAAATGGAGTAACAGACCTCTATGTTAGTGGTGATTCTCCACCAAAAACTTCCCGGTTTCATTTTTTTTTTTTTTTCTGTTTTCTGTTCTACCAATTAGTTTTATTTTACATATATATATATATATATATTTTTTTTTACTTTAAATTTTTGCATTGGTTTTGCCATACACTGAAATGCATCTGCCCCGGGTGTACATGTGTTCCCCATCTTGAACCCCCCTGCCACCTCCTTCCCCATCCCATCCCTCTGGTTCATCCCCGTACACCAGCCCCGAGCATCCTGTATCGTGCATCGAACCTGAACTGGCGATTCATTTCACATATGATAATATACATGTTTCAATGCCATTCTCCTAAATCATCCCACCCTCGCCCTCTCCCACATAGTCCAAAAGACTGTTCTATACATATGTGTCTCTTTTGCTGTCTCGTATACAGGATTATCATTATCATCTTTCTAAATTCCATATATATACGTTAGTATACTGTATTGGTGTTTTTCTTTCTGGCTTACTTCATTCTGTATAATCGTCTCCAGTTTCATCCACCTCATTAGAACTAATTCAAATGCATTCTTTTTAATTGTTGAGTAATACTCCATTGTGTATATGTACCACATCTTTCTTATCCATTCATCTGCAGATGGACATCTAGGTTGCTTCCATGTCCAGGCTATTATAAACAGTGCTGCAATGAACATTGGAGTACATGCTGCTACTGCTAAGTCACTTCAGTCGTGTCCGACTCTGTGTGACCCCACAGACGCCAGTCCACCAGGCTCCCCCGTCCCTGGGATTCTCCAGGCAAGAACACTGGAGTGGGTTGCCATTTCCTTCTCCAATGTGTGAAAGTGAAAAGGGAAAGTGAAGTCGCTCAGTCATGTCTGACTCGTAGCGACCCCATGGACTGTAGCCTACCAGGCTCCTCCGTCCATGGGATTTTCTAGGCAAGAGTACTGGAGTGGCTTGCCATTGCCTTCTCCGCCATTGGAGTACATGTGTCTCTTTCAATTCTGGTTTTCTTGGTGTGTATTGCCCGGGAGTAGGATTGCTGGGTCATATGGCAGTTCTATTTCCAGTTTTTTAAGGAATCTCTACACTCTTCTCCAGAGTGGCTGTACTAGTTTGCATTCCCACCAACAGTGTAAGAGGGTTCCCTTTTCTCCACATTCTCTCCAGCATTTATTTCTTGTAAACGTTTTGATAGCAGCCATTCTGACTGGTGTGAAATGGTACCTCATTATGGTTTTGATTTGCATTTCTCTGATTATGAGTGATGTTGAGCATCTTTTCATGTGTTTGTTAGCCATCTGTATATCTTCTTTGGAGAAATGTCTGTTTAGTTCTTTGGCCCATTTTTTGATTAGGTCGTTTATTTTTCTGGAATTGAGCTGCAGGAGTTGCTTGTATATTTTTGAGATTAATTATTTGTCAGTTGCTTCATTTGCTATATTTTCTCCCATTCTGAAAGCTGTCTTTTCACCTTGCTTATAGTTTCCTTTGCTGTGCAGAAACTTTTATTTTGAAATAGGTCCCATTTGCTTATTTTTGCTTTTATTTCCAATATTCCAGGAGCTGGGTCATGGAGGATCCTGCTCTGATTTATCTCGGAGAGTGTTTTGCCTATGTTCTCCTCTAGGAGTTTTATAGTTTCTGGTCTTACATTTACATCTTTAATCCATTTTGAGTTTATTTTTGTGTATGGTGTTAGGGAGTGTTCTAGTTTCATTCTTTTACAAGTGGATGACCAGTTTTCCCAGCACCACTTGTTAAAGAGATTGTCTTTTCTCCATTGAATATTCTTGCCTCCTTTGTCGAAAATAAGGTGTCCATAGTTGCGTGGATTTATCTCTGGGCTTTCTATTTAGTTCCATTGATCCATATTTCTGTCTTTATGCCAGTACCATACTGTCTTGATGACTGTGGCTTTTCAGTAGAGCCTGAGAATCAATGCTTTTGAACTGTGGTGTTGGAGAAGACTCTTGAGAGTCCCTTATACTGCAAGGAGATCCAATCAGTCCATTCTAAAGGAGATCAATCCTGGATGTTCATTGGAGGGACTGATGCTGAAGCTGAAACTGCAATACTTTGGCCACCTCATGCGATGAGTTGACTCACTGGAAAAGACTCTGATGCTGGGAAAGGTCGGGGGCGGAAGGAGAAGGGGACGACGGAGAATGAGATGGCTGGATGGCATCACCGACTCTGTGGACATGAGTTTGAGTGTACTCCGGGAGTTGGTGATGGACAGGGAGGCCTGGCGTGCTGTGATTCATGGGGTCGCGGAGAGTCGGACACGACTGAGTGACTGAACTGAACTGAACTGAAGTCCGGCAGTTTGATTTCCCCAGTTCCATTCTTCTTTCTCAAGATTGCTTTGGCTATTCGAGGTTTTTTGTATTTCCATACAAATTGTGAAATTATTTGTTCTAGCTCTGTGAAAAATACCGTGGGTAGCTTGATAGTGATTGCATTGAACCTATAAATTACTTTGGGTAATATATTCATTTTTACAGTATTTATTCTTCCAATCCAAGAACACGGTATATTTCTCCATCTATTAGTGTCCTCTTTGTTTTCTTTCACCATTGTTTTATAGTTTTTTATATATAGGTCTTTTGTTTCTTTAGGTAGATATATTCCTAAGTATTTTATTCTTTTCATTGCAACGGTGAATGGAATTGTTTCCTTAAATTCATTTTCTATTTTCTCATTTTTAGTGTATAGGAATGCAAGGGATTTCTGTGTGTTGATTTTATATCCTGCAACTTTACTATATTCATTGATTAGCTCAGTAATTTTCTGGTAGAATCTTTAGGGATTTCTGCGTATAGGATCACGTCATCTGCAAACAGTGAGAGTTTTACTTCTTCTTTTCCAATTTGGATTCCTTTTATGTCTTTTTCTGCTCTGATTGCTGTGGCCAAAACTTCCATAACTATGTTGAAGAGTAGTGGTGAGAGTGGGCACCCTTTCAGTTCTGTTGCTCAGTCTTATCTGATTCTTTGCGACCCCATGAACTGCAGCACACCAGGCTTCCCTGTCCATCATCAACCCCAAGAGCTTGCCCAAACTCATGTCCATTGACTCAGTGATACCATCCAACCATCTCATCCTCATCCCCTTCCCCTCCTGCCTTCAATCATTCCCAATATCAGGGTCTTTTCCAATGAGTCAGTTCTTCGCATCAGGTGGCAAAAGTATTGGAGGTTCAGCTTCAGCATCAGTCCATCCAATGAATATTCAGAGTTGATTTCCTTTAGGATTGACTGGTTTGATCTCCTTACAGTCCAAGGGACTCTCAAGAGTTTTCTCCAACACACAGCTCAAGAGCATCAATTCTTTGGCGCTCAGCTTTCTTTATGATTCAACTCTGACATCCATATGTGACTACTGGAAAAACTATAGCTTTGGCTAGACTGACATTTGCTGGCAAAATAATGTCTCTGCTTTATAAAATCATGTCTAGGTTTGTCATAGCTTTTCTTCTAAGGAGCAAGTGTCTTTTAATTTCAAGATTGCAGTAACCATCTGCAGTGATTTTGGAGCCCAAGGAAATAAAATCTGTCCCTCTTTCCATTGTTTCCCCATCTATTTACCATGAGATGATGGAACTGGATCCCATGATCTTAGTTTTGGGAACGTTGATTTTTAGCCAGCATTTTCACTCTCCTTCTTCACTTTCATCAAGAGACTTTTTACTTCCTCTTCACTTTCTGTCATAAAGGTGGTGTCATCTGCATATCTGAGGTTATTGATACTCCTGGCAATCTTGTTTCCAGCATGTGCTTCATCCAGCCTGGCATTTTGCATGATGTACTCTGCATTACTTTGCCAACCAAGGTCGTTCTAGTCAAGGCTATGGTTTTTCCCGTGGTCATGTATGGATGTGAGAGTTGGACTGTGAAGAAAGCTGAGCGCCAAAGAATTGATGCTTTTGAATTGTGGTACTGGAGAAGACTCTTGAGAGTCCCTTGTACTGCAAGGAGATCCAACCAGTCCATTCTAGAGGAGATCAATCCTGGGTGTTCATTGGAAGGACTGATGCTAAAGCTGAAACTGCAATACTTTGGCCACCTCATGCGACGAGTTGACTCATTGGAAAAGACTCTGATATTGGGAAGGATTGGGGGCTGGAGGAGAAGGGGATGACAGAGAATGAGATGGCTGGATGGCATCACCGACTCTATGGACATGAGTTTGAGTGGACTCTGGGAGTTGGTGATGGACAGGGAGACCTGGCGTGCTGTGATTCATGGGGTCACTGAGAGTCGGACACAACTGAGCGACTGAACTGAACTGAACTGAACTGAGCTCTACATATAAATTAAATAAGCAGGGTGACAATACATACCTCACATATTTCTTTCTCAATTTGGAACCAGTCCATTGTTCCATGTCCAGTTCTAATTATTGCTTCTTGACCTGCATACAGATTTCTCAGGAGGCAGATAGGTGGTCTGGTATTCCTAGCTCTTGAATTATTTTCCACAGTTTGTTGTGACCCACACAGTGAAAGACTTTAGCGTAGTCAGTGAAGTAGAAGTAGATGTTTTTCTGGAATTCCCTTGCTTTTTCTACGATCCAGTGGATGTTGGCAATTTGATCTCTGGCTCCTCTTCTGTTTCTAAACCCAGCTTGACCATCTGGAAGTTCTTGATTCACATACTGTTGAAGCCTAGCTTCGAGAATTTTAAGCATTACTTTGTTAGAGTGTGAGATGAGTGATAAAAAATTGGAGGGGGGTAATATATTTGATTTACAGTGTTGTGTTAGTTTCAGGTATACAGAAAAGTGATTCAGTTAGACATATACATGTAATTTACTCATTTTAGATTCTTTTTCTCATATAGATTACCACAGGATATTGAGAAGAGTTTCCTGTGTTATAGAATAGGTCCTTTTTGGTTATCTATCTTATATACAGTAGTGTGTGTGTTTATCTGAAGCTTCTGATTTATCCCTTCCCCCACGTTTTCCTGTTTGATTACCTTGAGTTTGCTTTCAACATCTGTAAGTCGGTTTCTCTTTTGTAAATAAGTTCATTTGTTTCTTTTCTTTTTGTGAATTTGATTCCTCAAATGAGTGTTATCATATGATATTTGTCTTCTTCCGATTTACGTCACTTAGTGTAATAATCTCTAGTTCTATCCATGTTGCTGCAAATGGTCTTATTTCATTCTTTTTATGGCAAAGTGATATTTCATTGTATATATGTACCACATCTTATTAATCCATTCCTCTGTTGATGGATATTTAGATTGCTTCCATGTCTTGGCTATTGTAAACACTGCTGCAATGTACATCAGGATGCATGTATCCTTTCAAATTATTATTTTCTCCAGATATATGCCCAGGAGTGGGATTACAGGATCATATGGTGGCTCTGTTTTTAGTTTTTTGGGAACATCCATACTGTTTTCCACAGTGACTGTACCAATTCACATTCCCAAACACTGCCCTTAGGCAGAGAGTTCTCAATGTTTTGAATAAGATCTATTCTTTTTGGCAGAGACTTAGAGATTCTTGTCCATATGAACCACTTTCCTTTTAGTCATAAATTCTATACCACTTCACAGGAATAGAGATTGGGGTCCCTCACTTCTAGGGATGATAATCCAGTTCTATAAGTAAGTATGGTAGGGATGAATGACAATTCTTCATCAACTTGTTTTGCCCCTCTGACATGGAACCTCGACCCTATAAGAAAGTTAATACAGAGGCCCACAGTATTCTCAGGTTGCTATAGCAGCTTACTTGAAAATAAGTTTCTACAATATGTGGCTGGAGGGCAGAGAAAGAAAACTACATACTGCTTGTCTCTCCCAGGGTTGAACTGTAGTTCCATACCGGAAGTAGACAAAGAGAGAGCTTGTCTTCTTGACTGCACACACACCCAGAGTAGTGTTGTAGCTCAAATAAAATGCTGGGAGTTGAAGAGTACAGCTGTGTATGAAATTCAATGTGTAATCTTCCAGACCCAACTACAGGCAAAGCAAAGCCTTTGCTTGGCGGACCACATGGGAGAAAAGCTGAGATGTGGCCCACTGTCAACAGATTGCAGTGTAAAGATAGTTGCAGCCAAGGACTAAGGTGACCCCTGGGTCAGCCATGCTCATATACATATCTGCCTTCCTGGCCAAAGTGCCTCCATTCAGAGACTTTCATATCTGGGGACCTCCAATGAGGCACTTTTCAGGCACTTCTGCTAAGACCTCCTTATAAGGCATCTTTGACCTAGATAATTTTTCCATTTACTGACTCAATACTTTTGACATCTGACTCATCCCTAGACTTTCCACTTCTTCTGAGCCATAGTTCTCAAGGTCCATAAAGCAATAGGAATGTTTAGTTCTGGGCTCTTTGGCAGAGAAGTGATTCCCACCTTCCCACCACTTGCACTGCATGCCATCTGACTGATGCTCACCCTGTACACTTCCCTGGGGAAAAATGGAATATCAGGGAAGCAGCACATTTTTCCTTCATTTATTGTCTGCACTACTACAGTAAGTGAATAAATGCTTGATTGCTACTTTCAGTTTGACTCTTTGTCCTAAGAGATCACCTAAACACCTGGTAGCTAGACATGGGGTGGCGAGTAATGGAGCAGAAGGTCATGGCTCAAATGTCAGAGATTCATGCTTTTCTTACTGAGATTTAGTAAATTTTCTTACAAGAAAATTTTTCCATTTGCTATATGCCCTTAGGGCAGTTTCCATAGATTTTAAGTGACTGTTTTCTATAATTTTTACCAATTATGTTGTAGTTTTGCTGGAGAGAGAGTCTAACTCCGTCACTCCAGAAGTTATATTTAAATTCCTGAGCTATATTCTTGCTAAGGTGATAATTATGTTACTGCTGCACATGCAAATTGTTCTCTTAAAAATCAAGTTTTGGAAATTCTCAAACAAAATAAAAGTGACTTAATGTCAAAGATAAAGCAAAACAGAATTGTTTGAGCTTGTTAAAATTAAATACAAAACAAAGACCAGACTTGGAAATTTCCTGAGCAGATAAAACCATTTAAGCCACATGATCAAAACTAAAGGTAGCCTGTTTCATGAATATACGTGAAACTTAGACAGGGAACTTAAGTCATCTTTCTAAAAATGGTAGAAGATATTGCTTTTTCATGGCCAGAATACTGGAGTGGGCACCCTTTCCCTTCCCCAGGGGATCTTCCCAACCCAAGGATCGAACCCAGGTCTCCTGCAGTGCAGATGGATTCTTTACCAGTTGAACCACAAAGGAAACCCAAGAATACTGGAGTGGGTAACTTATCCCTTCTCCAGCAGATCTTCCCCAGCCAGGAATTGAACCAAGGTCTCCTGCACTGCAGGTGGATTCTTTACCAACTGAGCTATGAAGGCAGCCTGATTTTTCAAAAATGATTTATTTATTTGACTTCACTGGGTCTTAGTTGAAACAAACAAGATCTTTAATCTCTGTTGCAACATGCAGGACCTTTACTTGGGGTATGCAAACTCTTCCCTGGTGGGTCAGACTGTAAAGAATCTGAAAGCAATGTGGGATACCTGAGTTCAATCCCTGGGTTGAGAAGATCCCCTGGAGAAGGAAATGACAACCCACACAGTTATTCTTGCCTGGGAAGTCCCAAGGACAGAGGAGCCTGGTGGGCTACAGTACATGGGGTTGCAAAGAGTCGGACATGACTGAGTGGCTAATAATACACAGTTCAGTTCAGTTCAGTCGCTCAGTCGTGTCCGACTCTTAGCGACCCCATGAACCACAACACGAAAGGCCTCCCTGTCCATCACCAACTCCCAGAGTTCACTCAAACTCATGTCCATCGAGTCGGTGATGCCATCCAGCCACCTCATTCTCTGTCGTCCCCGTCTCCTCCTACCCCCAATCGCTCCCAGCATCAGAGTCTTTTCCAGTGAATCAACTCGTCGCATGAGGTGGCCAAAGTATTGCAGTTTCAGCTTTAGCATAAGTCCTTCCAATGAACACCCAGGATTGATCTCCTTTAGAATGGACTGGATGGATCTCCTTGCAGTCCAAGGGACTCTCAAGAGTCTTCTCCAACACCACAGTTCAAAAGCATCAATTCTTCAGCGATCAGCTTTATTCACAGTCCAACTCTCACATCCATACATGACCACGAGGAAAAACCATAGCCTTGACTAGACAGACCTTGGTTGCACATGCAAACTCTTAGTTGTAGCATATGGGATCTGGTCCCCTGATGATGGATGGAACCCAAGCTCTCTGCATTGGATGCAGGGAATCTTAGCCACTAGACCACGAGGGAAGTCCCAAGATGATGATTTTTAACCAATTCCCTACTGTCTGGAAACCCTCACTGTAAGAACCAATCAGAGTAAATGTTAAACAACTTCCTCATTTTCACTTTATAAGCCATCCTGTAACTCATGCTCTTGAGCTTCATATCAGTTTTAAATTTGAATGCTACTGGTTGGTGAACTGTTCTTATATGCACAATAAACTCTTACTATTTATTGGTTTGGTGGTTTTAATATTGTATTTCTGGATTTCTGACATGCTAATATATACATTTATGTGTTGTTGTCCTGAGGAAGTAAGAGGGCAAAGGACAGTAGTATTTCATGAAACTATTGCTACATACAAGAATAGTACATGATCCAAAGTGTAGGTAACACTAATATGCATGCTGTACTTTAAACTAGATTCTCCTTACATAGTCCAAAAATGCTTTCAACACCTTCAAGAGTTACTTTTTGGATGATACATTTGAAGTTTGCCAGTACACCAAAGGGAAGTGACACTCCTTCCCACAAATAAGAACACATTAGATCTTCTTCCAGAGCTACTGAGATTGAGTGTCGTTTGCCAAGTCCACTGCACTGTGATGTTTTTGAAGAAATAGGGAGACTATGTTTTTATCCATCCAGAATTTTCTGGATGAACCACAGTTTATTTATACATTTACTGACTGAAAGGCATCTTGATTATTTTCAGGTTTTGGAAATTGCAAATAAAGCTTCTGTCAGCATGAGAGGGTAACAGGCAGGAAGGCCAGGGGTCTCCAAACGGAGGAAATAGCCTGTAAGTGTCAGACATTTTTAGCTCTCTTAAGCAGCAGGAGGAAACAAAATAGTGATAATTTTTTCTTCTCTATACAAATTTAAAAGGAAGTTCCTCTTAAAATACTGTGTTGCCATAATGACACCTAGTTTCACCTGAAGTTAACTATTCTCAAATCTTGAGTTAACCAATGAATTTGTCTTATGGAAATATTGGTCTTAAGCTATGTTAATGTACTATGCACTTACCCCAGACTCTATCTTCAAGTCGGTTCCTCCAAATGGCTCAGAATCTACTTGACAAACCTGTATGTTTTACTCAGATAATGTTCTCCTAATCTATGTAAAACAAAACTATTTGTATGGTAATCTGCCCTTCTACAAGATTCAAGTTAACCATTTTATGGCCTGGGATGATTCATACCAAAATGCATTGGATTGACCTAAAATGCATCTTATGGGTGAGGGGCCTGGTGCCATTCAGAGCCTTAAGACATTCCTTTTCATTAACAGACTCCTAGGAGAAGGAAATGGCAACCCACTCCAGTGTTCTTGCCTGGAGAATCCCAAGGACGGTGCAGCCTGGTCGGCTGCCGTCTATGGGGTCACACGGAATCGGACATGACTGAAGCGACTTAGCAGCAGCTGCAGCAGTGACTATATAACATCCAGATGAAGGCTAGCAGGGGGGTACTCTTTCTGCCCCCTTCTGATGTCTATGTCAGAAGCTTTCTCTATCTCATTTATACTTTAATAAAACTTTATTACACAAAAGCTCTGAGCAATCAAGCCTTGTCTCTGGCCCCAGATTGAATTCTCCTCTGGAGGCCAAGATCCCGGTGTCTGTGTCATTCCACAATAACCTTTCAAGCATCCATGTGAAGGTTTTTGTGTGGACATGTTTACAGCTTATTTGGTAAATAGCAAGGAGTGAAATTGCTGGATCATATAGTAAGTGTCCAGCTGACTTCCAAAGTAGCTATGTTGTCCCATAAGAAATCAGTGAGAGTTCCTATCATTCCACATCCTCACCAGCATTTGTGGTTTACAGTGTTCTGGATTTTTTGCCATTATAATAGCTATATAGTGGAGAAGGAAATGGCAACCCACTCCAGTATTCTTGCCTGGAGAATCCCGTGGACAGACGAGCCTGGTGGGCTGTGGTCCCTGGGGTCGCACAGAGTCGGACATGACTGTAGTGACTTAGCAGCAGCAGCTATATAGTGGCACCTCATTGTTGTTTTAACTTTCAATTCCTTAATGGCATCTGATATGGAAAGTCTTTTTGTAAAGTTATTTGCTCCCTGTATATCTTCTCTTTCCTTCATTTTTTTCCCTCCAAATTTTGTCACTTAATTTATCCCAATCATATTAAAAACATCTCTATTTTACATGCTGCTGCTGCTGCTGCTAAGTCACTTCAGTCGTGTCCGACTCTGTGTGACCCCATAGACGGAAGCCCACCAGGCTCCCCTGTCCCTGGGATTCTCCAGGCAAGAACACTGGAGTGGGTTGCCATTTCCTTCTCTAATGTGTGAAAGTGGAAAGTGAAAAGTGAAAGTGAAGTCGCTCAGTCGTGTCCGACCCTTAGCGACCCCACGGACTGCAGCCTACCAGGCCCCTCCATCCATGGGATTTTCTAGGCAAGAGTACTGGTGTGGCTTGCCATTGCCTTCTCCGATTTTACATGCACATGCTATAATCTTCTGATGATTGTTAACGTCTGATTCTTAACTGTGTAATTAGGTCTTTACTGTCTGCAAAACTCCTCATTATGTACTTGGGAACACTGGTTTCCTAACAATACTGGCTCCATTCCTCTGAAAAATAGAGAAGTCCCCTATTCATGATATTTTCTTAGCTTTCTCAAATTATAGAATTGTATGTTATTGGAGGTCAACATGGATGACTCTTCAGCGTTTTTAACCATTAATTGTATTTGGTCATGAAATTTAAGATATACAGGCCTTTAATTTTGTTTTCAAAGAGGATAATCAATTAAATATGAACTATTGAAGTTGTTGTGGGATATTGAAGTTGAATAGTCACAAGACTACTGAAGTTGATATTTTAATCATCCAGCATGGGCTCTTTTTCTTTCCCTTCTCAACAATGGGCTCCTAAGCTTCAATCTTAAACATTTTCATGCATATAGGTTTCCCTTCTCCATTTCTGAGCAGTCTCATGTTTCTTGGGAAGGATAAATGGAGATGCCAGGATTATGGTGCCAAAATTGTTCTAAGTAATCATGGATAGTGTTTCAGTAAATGTTTGTTGACATAATCCTTTTCAGGTATCTATAAGTAAAAGATGGGGAAAAATGCAGTCACCAGCAGGTTTGGATGGTGAGTGAGAAATCACTATAGATGAGCTCTATATATTCATTAGCAATTTCTAGCAATTCCTGCAATGAAGAGCACTAAAATAAATATCCTTATATCAACTGCTAGCTTGATATTTCTCTTGATAGTTTTATGTGATTTCAGCGGCTATGCAGTGCTGGCATCCAAGGTCAGGAACAGTGGCTGCACTTCACTGGACCATCTGTGTGGAGATACACCACATCTAAGGTCAGAGAAACCCCAGTAAGACGGTAGGCACTGGAGCAGCTGTGAGGAGATACCCCACATCCAAGGGCAAAGGATAAGTCCCAGAAAGATGGTAGGAGGGGTGAATTCATGTTTATAATTGAACCCCATTACTGCCAGAGACATTCAGAGAGCTCAAACAAACCTTGTGCACACCGAGACCCAGGGATTCCACAGAGACTAAGACAGAACTGTGTTTGAGCATCTCCTGTGGAGGTACTGGTCGGCAGTGGTCTGCCACAGGGACAGGGGCTCTGGGCTTGGATATGGCATAAGTCCTCTTGGAGGAGGTCGCCATTAACTCCACCATAGAGCTGCCAGAAATTTCATAGGACTGGAAAATAGACTGTTGGAGGGAAACAACAGAACCTTGTGAACCAGGACCCAGGAGAAAGGAACAGTGACCCCACAGGAGACTTATCTGTGGGTGGCTGGGAACTCCAGTGAAGTAGTGGGTTGGTGGTGGCCTGCTGCAGGGTTGGGGGCATGGACTGTAGCAGTAAATGCTTGGGATCTTTTGAAGGAGGTAACCATTATCTTCATTACCTCCACCATAGTTTCAGTTCAGTTCAGTCGCTCAGTCCTGTCCGACTCTTTGCGACCCCATGAATCACAAAACGCCAGGCCTCCCTGCCCATCATCAACTCCTGGAGTTCACTCAAACTCATGTCCATCTAGGCGGTGATGCCATCCAGCCTTCTCATTCTCCATCGTCCCCTTCCCCTGCCCCCAATCCCTCCCAGCATCAGAGTCTTTTCCAGTGAGTCAACTCTTCGCATGAGGTGGCCAAAGTATTGGAGCTTCAGCTTAGGTTAAGCAAATTTATAGATACAGAATCTGTTTATTGTAGTTTCTAGGGGTAGAGGAGAGAGAAATTTGGAATGACTGCTAATGTGTATAAGATTTTTTTGTGGGGGGTGATGCATTTATTCTAATATTAGAGAATAATTTTATTCTATTGTGTGATGGTTACATAATTTTGTGAATATACTACTGAAATCACTTTATTTCACACTTTGAAAGGAAATTGTAAAATACATAATGTTTCAATCAAAAAAGAATTGCAAGCATGAGGAAAACTTTTGAGTCTGAAATATGTTTAATTTTCCTACTAATAAAACATGAAGCTCATTTTGTTTCACTTATGAAATCTTTAAAACGTTGAAGAACAAATGAATACAATGTTTTGCAAATTCTGGCACGGTGTAGGAACAGAAGGTACAATCTCTACTTCATTTTATAAAGCTAGAATTACATAGATAAAAAACATGAAAAGGACAGTATTAACAAACTATTGTCCAATCTCACTTATGAAAACAGAAAATATTATGGAAAAAACATACCCAGTAATTCTCTATTGATCCAGTGGTTAGGACTCAGAAATTTCACTGCCATAACTTGGGTTCAATCCCTGGTCAGAGAATTAAGATCCTCCAAGCTACATTGTGTGGATAAAAGGAAAAATATGTGTATACATATAAATGTATATATGAATTCTATAGTGCATAAAAAAGATAATGTATCACTATAACTTAACCCAAGAATTCAAGCTTTAATATATTCAAAAACAATATAATTTACCATATTATCAAGCAAAAGGGAAAAGATCACATGATCAATTCAATAGATGAAGAAACATAATTTAATAAAATTAGATATTCAACAGTACAAAAAGTAAAATAATATTTGAAACTTAAAAATCATTTAGGAGATTAGGGAATTCCAGTGTGGAATGTAGTGTTTTATAAAACAATTTATATCCATACACACGGAATTCCTTGGACATCCAGTTGTTAAGACTCCATGTTTTCACTACTAGAGGCCTGGGTTCAATTCCTAGTCAGGGAAATAAGACCTTACAAGTTGTGTGACACAGACAAAACACACACACACACACACACACACCGTACAATCAAATGATTTTGGCAGGAATATAAAATAGACAAATGTCAGTCTCTTTAACGAGTGTTGTTGGGAAAATTGGACAGCTGCATATAAACTAATGAAATTAGAACACACCCTCACACCATACACAAAAATAAACTCAAAATGGCTTAAAGACTTAAATATAAGACATGACACCACAACACTCCTAGAATAAAGAACAGGTAAAGCCTTCTCTGACATAAATCATGACATTGAGTTTTAGATCAGTATCCTGAGGCCAAAAGAGAGAGAAATAGTGAAAATAAGCAAATGGGACCTAATCAAACTTACAGCCTTTTGTAAGAAGTCTGTATAGAAAAGGAAACCATGAACACTACAAAAAGACAAGCTACAGACTGGGAGAAAATATTTGCAAATAATGCAACTGACAAAGGCTTAGTTTCCAAAATATATAAACAAACTCATACAACTCAGCAACAACAACAGCAGTCAAATAATGCACAGATGACCTACACAGTCATTTCTCCAAAGAAGACATACAGATGGTCAACATGCAAATGAAATGATGCTTATCATCACTAATTACTAGAGAAATGCAAATCAAAACTGCAATGAGGTATCAGCTCACACCCGTCAGTATGGCCATCATTAAAAAACAAAGTACCTGAGAGGGTTTGGAGAAAAGAGAAACCTGCTATGCTATTGGTGGAGATGCAAGTTGGTGCAGCTGCAATGGAAAACAGTATGGAGGTTCCTCAGGAAATTAAAAATAAAGTTAACACATGATCCAGCAATCCCACTCCTGGGCATATATCAGGACAAAAATATAATTTATAAAGATACATGCACCACTATGTTAATAGAACACTATTCACAATACCCAAGACATGGAAACATCCTAAATATTCATCAACAGATGAATGGATAAAAAAGATGTGATATATATATATATATATATCCACACACACAATGAAATATTATATATATATATGCATTATACACTATATATATATATATAATTTGCAGAGCAGCAATGAAGACCCATAGAGAACAGACTTATGAACAAGGGTTGGGGAAAAGAGGGTGAGGGTGAGATAAATGAAGAGGGTAGCATGGATGCATACACACTAACATATGTAAATAAATAGCCAATAGGAATTTGGTGTGTGACTCAGGTAAATCATACTGGGACTCTGTAATAACCTAGATGGGTGGGGATGGGTGGGAGGAGGGAGATTCAAGAGGGAGGTGATGTATGTACACCTACAGTTAATTCATGTTTATGTATAGCAGAAATCAAATCAATATTGTAAACCAATCATCAATTAAAAATAAATCAATAAATAGTTTTTTAAAAAATATGGTACATATATATAATGGAATATTATTCAGCCATTGAAAAGAATGAAATAATGCTGCTTGCAGCAATATGGATGGACTTAGAGATCATTATACTAAGTAAAGTCAAAGACAAATACTATATGATATCACTCATATGTGGAATTGAAAATATGACACAAATAAACATATCTATTATGCAAAATGAAAACAGACTCATAGACATAGAGAACAGACCTGTGGTTGCCATGGGGGATAGGGTGTGGAGGAGAGATGGTCTGAGATTTTAGGACTAACAAATGAAAATTGCTATATAGAATGGATAAACAGCAAAATCCTACTGTATAGCACAGGGAGCTATATTCAATATTCTGTGGTAATACATAATGGAAGAGAATATTTTAAAAACATACATATATATGTACTAGAATCACTTTGCTGTGCATAAGGAAACTAATACAACATTGTAAATTAACTATACATCAATAAACAGAAAAAATTTAAAAAACAATGTTGCCTACAAAAGCATGAAATAACCTCACTGAAGCAAGTATGAAATAACCTCACTGAAGCAAGTGGAGGGAAAGTTTTTCTAACCTAACTTTGGGAATGAGTAGATTCTGTAAGACTAAAGATAAAAGAACTGGATTTTAGCACCATACTCATGTAGATAAAGTTGTTTCCCACTAGAGAATGGGTTATCAATACTGATACTGATATACCTGTATACTGGAATTGAACAAGTACATAATTGCAATGCAAATGCCAGGAGCCAGGTTTGCACTATTGGAGTGGAAAGTTACAGATAAGCAAAAGAAAGGAAAAGGCTAGAATTCTCTATGTGGTAATGAATTAGATTTTGAAGCATAAGTTATTAACTCATAAGTTTAATAAATATAGCTATGTATGGCTACATACAAAAGTGTTTATATATGTTTGTGTGTGTGTGTGTTAGTATGTGCACACAAATTTCCTTTCTCTGTCAGGTGAGACAGCCAGGAAATAGTAGTACTCTCATAGTAACACCTAGTGCCACATCTTGGTTTCTAATACAATTCTCCAGGAACATTTGTATTAATATTTGATTAGTGTCCCTTGTGGAATATACATTCTATGAAAGCAAGATCTGTGTTTTATATATCATTATAAAACAACTATTACAGTTTCTGACCCTTAATAAATAAGTATTAGAAAATATTTATTGAATGTATGGATGAATGAGATGTTTATAGAAATTTTGACTATCCTAAAGCATGACCAAAGTATGTTTCTTAAGAGCAGGAATCATGCATTTATCTGTATGTATAAACCCTTTGGTTTGAATTTTTTGGTATATATGACTACTTGAGAAATACTTGCTGTTTTTAGAAAAATTAGTCCATTGCCTATCTCATAAGAACTCTGAATTCTGGTAAGTCTTTAAATAGAAAATAAAGAGTAAGAAGAATTGAGAAGAAAGAAGAGACTATTAGCAAATAAAAAAGTATCAGTTAATTCACAGAGCATACAACAGTAATGTTGAAGATAGAGATATTACTTAAAGGACTCAGATTTCTGTAGAGGAGAACATAGAATATGCTTTATACACATGGAAATTATGATATTTTTACAAAATCTACAAAAAACATCTTCATAAGTGTCAATTGGGAAAAAAAATGCACAACTTATAAGTTGAGAAATACATTTTATCTGATGGAATTTCTGAGGACTTAAGCCCAGAAGGCAGCCTCTCAGCTCTGAGGGATTGTTCCAAAGAAGTAGGAAAGGAGCCAGGATACATAAGAGTTTTACAACAAAAATCAGATAGTTGGAAAATGAAAGATTACTGTTAATTAAAGGAAGCTGGACATCTCAAGCTAATGAATTTAACACTTTTCTAAATATGGGAAGATGCAAGAGTCTCGGCTCATTGAAATCATTCCTTTGATAGACACCTCAGCTATCTGGGGCCAGTATTTTGTGTTTTCTCATCTTGAATCCCTAAGCATGCCCCATGGGGTGAGCTGTGGTGACTGAGGGCTTCGTGGTCACATCATTTGTTTACTGACATGGCAGGTGACATTCTTTGTCCACATAAGCATCACAAATGTTTCCTGTAATGGCATATTTAAAAGAGATCAATTGATAATTATTTTTTATTCAAAAGAAGCACCCCTAAAAACTGCTGCATACCCTCTCAATGCCCAATCACAGCACTTACCATTTATGTGCACACCAGCCAGACTTCTAACAACTAGGAACTGTGACTCACTGCTGAGGGTTTTCTCTGGCTTCTCCAAATCATTTTGCCAAAACGTAGAGTAAGAAATAAATTATAAAGAGTTATCAATAAAAGCCCCCACGTGTAGTTCTCAAGCAATGATTGGCTTATGAATAAAACCCTACCTTCCTCTCCCCTTGGATAGAGTAACCCTGAAATTCTAAACTGACTCTCAGAGTTCTAATTGTGATCATTGATCATGTTGACTGAAAATTAAAAAAAAGCACAACCTAAAAGTTGGGAGCTGTATTTTATTCAGGGCACGAAAATGAGGGGTGAGCTTGGGACATAGTGCTCCAAAGAGGCAAGGGAAAGAGACAGGATACTCAGGAATTTTTGCAACAAAGACCAGGTAGTCCAGAACATCAAAAGATTACTGCTAATTAAAGAAAATCAGATATCTCAAGTTAAGGAATTTGGCGTTTTTCTATGTATGGGAAGATGCAATAGTCTGGGCTCACTGAAATCATTCCTTTGATATCACTTCAGCTATCTGGGGGCAGTAACCCATCTTTTCTTATCCTGAATCCCCTCAGGGTGAACCAGTGGGTTGGCTGCAGCAGCTGACTGCTGGATGAGGGAGAGGGAGCTCCTCCATCCTGAGTTCCCTCATGGCTTACCATGAAGATGGCTATAATGCAATGGTTTGATGAGTGCAACATTCGGTGTTTATTGAGACAAGCAATATTGTTTCATCCACAATAACTTGCTTGAAAATGCATCATCTTAATGACTTATTTTCCTTCGTTTTATTTTCTCTGTCTCATTTATTTGCTTCTTTACCAGAATTTCTGGAGATCACCACCAAAATAAACTACTTGCCCTTGAATCCTTGTCTCAGGTCTTCTTTTGGAAAAACTGAAACTAAGACATTCTACTTGAAGCTATGAGAGCAATTTTATGTTTGAATAGAGTTTTATGAACTGGGTGGGATTTCACCAGGTGAATCAGATTTGGCAAAGTCATTCCATGCAGAGGGAAAGGCATGACAAAAAGGCACAAATGTAAAATAGTGTATGCTTGATAAACATTTTTAAAGTTAAATAAATACGGAGTTCTGTTAGATAATAGCAGGAATTAAGTGGTGAAGTGTTCTGATGCTGAAAGTGAAAGTCGATCAGTCATGTGCGACTGTTTGCGACCCCATGGACTATGCAGTCCATGGAATTCTCCAGGCCAGAATACTGGAGCAGGTAGACTTTCCCCTCTTCAGGGGATCTTCCCAACCTTGGTCTTCTGCATTGCAGGTGGATTCTTTACCAGCTGAGCCACAAGGAAAGCCCAAGAATACTGGAGTGGGTAACCTATCCCTTCTCCAGCAGATCTTCATGACACAGGAATTGAGCCGGGGTCTCCTTCATTGCAGGTGGATTCTTTGCCAACTGAGCTATCAGGGAAGCCCTACAGACTAAGTAAATCAGATTTTAGCCTATAGATAATTACAGGATTTTCATACTCAGACAGGCACTATCTTCAGATTTTCTCATCTCATGGGGAAATATTGTAACACTCAGAACTACAATTTTTCTTGAGAATATTTCTGAGCTTTATAGTTTCAGTATATGATTCTTTCTTGAAATTCCACTAAAATAATGTTTGAAAGTTAATAGAGAGTATTCAGCCCAGCAATTAATGTAAACCACATATAAGATTGGTTTAAACAGGATTAATCATTTTTAAATTACATAAATATAATGTGAATGACAAACAAAGAAGTCTGTTCCATTGTGTGAAAGTGACGCGAGAGACGCTGGCTCCAGTGGCCCAGACACGAGAGACGCTGGCTCGGCGCAAGCGACCACACACAGAAGTGTGGCCGACAGGAGCTACCCCACGTCCAAGGTAAGGTACAGAGGCTGTGCTAAGCTGGAGCAGCTGTGAAGAGACACTCCACGACCAAGTTAAGAAAAACCCAAATAAGATGGAAGGTATTGCGAGGGGGCATTTGAGGGCAGACACACTGAAACCATAATCCCATAAAACTAGTTGATCTGATCATATGGATCACAGACCTGTCTAACTCAATGAAACTAAGCCATGCCGTGTGGGGAAACCCAAGACAGACGGGTCATGGTGGATAGGTCTGACAGAATGTGGTCCACTGGAGAAGGGAATGGCAAACCACTTCAGTTTACTTGCCTTGAGAACCCCATGAACAGTATGAAAAGGCAAAATGATAAGATACTGAATGAGGAATTCCCCAGGTCGGTAAGTGCCCAGTATGCTGCTGGAGATCAGTGGAGAAATAACTCCAGAAAGAATGAAGGGATGGAGCCAAAGCAAAACAAATACCCAGTTGTGGATGTGACTGGTGATAGAAGCAAGGGCCGATGCTGTAAAGAGCAGTATTGCATAGGAACCTGGAATGTTAGGTCCATAAATCAAGGCAAATTGAAGTGGTCAGCAGATGGCAAGAGTGAACATAGATATTCTAGGAATCAGTGAACTAAAATGGACTGGAATGGGTGAATTTAACTCGGATGACCATTATATCTACTACTGTGGGCAGGAATCCATTAGAATAAATGGAGTAGCCATCATGGTCAACAAAAGAGTCCAAAATGCAGTATATGGATGCAATCTAAAAAGGACAGAATGATTTCTGTTTGTTTCCAAGGCAAACCATTCAATATTACAGTAATCCAAGTCTATGCCCCAACCAGTAATACTGAAGAAGCCGAAGTTGAACGGTTTTATGAAGACCTACAAGACCTTTTAGAACTAACACCCAAAAAAGTCCTTTTCATTATAGGGGACAGGAATGAAAAAGTAGGAAGTCAAGAAACACCTGGAGTAACAGGCAAATTTGGCCTTGGAGCACGGAATGAAGCAGGGCAAAGGCTAACAGAGTTTTGTCAAGAGAACGCACTGGTCATAGCAAACACCCTCTTCCAACAACACAAAAGAAGACTCTACACATGGACATCACCAGATGGTCAACACCGAAATCAGATTGATTATATTCTTTGCAGCCAAACATGGGGAAGCTCTATACAGTTAGCAAAAACAAGACCAGGATCTGACTGTGGCTCAGATTATGAACTCCTTATTGCCAAATTCAGACTTAAATTGAAGGGAAACCCACTAGACCATTCAGATATGACCTAAATCAAATCCCTTATGATTATACAGTGGAAGTAAGAAATAGATTTATGGGACTAGATCTGACAGATAGAGTGCCTGATGAACTCTGGACGGAGGTTCGTGACATTGTACAGGAGACAGGGACCAAGACCATCCCCATGGAAAAGAAATGCAAAATAGCAAAATGGCTGTCTGAGGAGGACTTACAAATAGCTGTGAAAAGAAGAGAAGTGAAAAGCAAAGGAGAAAAGGAAAGATATAAGCATCTGAATGCAGAGTTCCAAAAAACAGCAAGAAGAGATGAGAAAGCCTTCCTCAGTGTTCAAAGCAAAGAAATAGAGGAAAACAACAGAACAGGAAAAACAAGAGATCTTTTCAAGAAAATTAGAGATATCAAGGTAATATTTCATGCAAAGATGGGATCAAAAAAGGACGGAAATGGTATGGACCTAAGGGAAGCAGAAGATATTAAGAAGAGGTGGCAAGAATGCACAGAAGAACTGTACAAAAAAGAGCTTCACGACGAAGATAATCACGATGGCGTGATCATTCACCTGGAGCCAGACATCTTGGAATGTCAAGTCAAGTGGGCTTTAGAGCGCATCACTACGAACAAAGCTAGTGGAGGTGATGGAATTCCAATTGAGTTATTTCAAATCCTGAATGATGATGCTGTGAAAGTGTTGCACTCAAGATGCCAGCAAATTTGGAAAACTCAGCAGTGGCCACAAGACTGGAAAATGTCAGTCTTCATCCCAATCCCAAAGAAAGGCAATGCCAAAGAATGCTCAAACTACCGCACAATTGCACTCATTTCACACGCTAGTAAA
Organism: Moschus berezovskii; assembly: GCF_049115385.1. NCBI lineage: Eukaryota > Metazoa > Chordata > Mammalia > Artiodactyla > Moschidae > Moschus > Moschus berezovskii. The sequence continues at coordinate 82,271,151 of NC_142488.1, read as the reverse complement.
GTCATGCTCAAAATTCTCCAAGCCAGGCTTCAGCAATATGTGAACCGTGAACTCCCAAATGTCCAAGCAGGTTTTAGAAAAGGCAGAGGCACCAGAGATCAAATTTCCAACATCCGCTGGATCATGGAGAAAGCAAGAGAGTTCCCGAAAAACATCTATTTCTGCTTCATTGACTATGCCAAAGCCTTTGACTGTGTGCATCACAATAAACTGTGGAACATTCTGAAAGAGATGGGAATACCAGACCACCCGACCTGCCTCTTGAGAAACCTGTATGCAGATCAGGAAGCAACAGTTAGAACTGGACATGGAACAACAGACTGGTTCCAAATAGGAAAAGGTGTACGTCAAGGTTGTATATTGTCACCCTGCTTATTTAACTTATATGCAGAGTACATCATGAGGAATGCTGGGCTGGAAGAAGCACAAGCTTGAATCAAGATTGCTGGGAGAAATATCAATGACCTCAGATATGCAGATGACACCACCCTTATGGCAGAAAGTGGAGAGGAACTAAAAAGCCTGTTGATGAAAGTGAAAGAGGAGAGTGAAAAGTTTGGCTTGATGCTCAACATTCAGAAAACAAAGATCATGGCATCTGGTCCCATCACTTCATGGGAAATAGATGGGGAAACAGTGTCAGACTTTATTTTGGGGGGCTCCATTATCACTGTAGATGCTGATTCCAGCCAGGAAACTAAAAGACACTTACTCCTTGGAAGGAAAGTTATGACCAACCTGGATAGTATATTAAAAAGCAGAGACATTACTTTGCCAACCAAGGTCCGTCTAGTCAAGGCTATGTTTTTTCCCGTGGTCACGTATGGATGTGAGAGTTGGACTGTGAAGAAAGCTGATCACTGAAGAATTGATACTTTTGAACTGTGGTGCTGGACAAGACTCTTGAGAGTCCCCTGGACTGCAAGGAGATCCAACCAGTCCATTCTAAAGGAGATCAATCCTGGGTTTTCATTGGAAGGACTGATGCTAAAGCTGAATCTCCAGTACTTTGGCCACCTCATGCGACGAGTTGATTCACTGGAGAAGACTCTGATGCTAGGAGGGATTGGGGGTGGGAGGAGACGGGGACAAAAGATAATGATATGGCTGGATGGCATCACCGACTCTATGGACATGAGTTTGAGTGACCTCTGGGAGTTGGTGATGGACAGGGAGGCCTGGCGTGCTGTGATTCATGGGGTCGGGGAGAGTCGGACACGACTGAGTGACTGAACTGAACTGAACTGAACCTATGTTAAAATAACTGATTAAATTGCACAGTGAAACCAATTTCAACTGCCTGTGACATATAAGCCATCAGATACTAGTGTTGGCAATATTTTAACAAGTTTTTTCTTAATGACCTTGAAGGATATTGACATTCCTGTTTCATTGTAACAAAAGTTGCGTCCTTCAAGTCAATTCCCCCCAAAACCCTCTAGTTTATGATATTTCTGTCTACCCCAGGAGCTGTTAATTCAATAATAAGCTAATTATTTGTACACATTTTTTAAATAAAAGTTTTAAAAGTATACCAGTGTCAGAAAGAAGGCGGGGCGACAGTAACTGCATTTGTTGTCCAGTCTTCTTTGCACAGAAGCTTGACAACAGCTATCTCATGGGCAACTGAGAGGTCATTGCCTGTAATGTTGACAGACTGGGAGGCAGTCCTTCCGTTGTTTACCCTAGTACAGGAACCTATATAATAAACCAGATGACTCAAGCTTTCAGAACACAAGATTTTTTATAGCAGAGTTGGACTATTTACTTGGGGCCCCAATTTCTGAATTCAAAATCAAAGAAATTATTTATTAATCCTAAAGTTTAAAAGCTATTTGATTTTAAAAATCGTTATCATGGAAATTACTGACTAATTTTGTTCCCTCTAAAATCTAAAACAAAGTCAAAATAGTAGATATAATGAAGATTGATAAAAAATAATCCATATTTTAAATAATGGTTTTGTTGTTTTTGGCTGTGTAAGGATTAGAGAGTTTAGAGTTTCATTAGCTAAGCCAATAGAAATGCTAATGAGTTAATTATCTCTTTAAGGAATGGAATTGTTCAATAAGGTGACCATCATTCAATAATGTAAAATAGTGATTTTTAAATCTCTTCCACAGCTTTAAAAACACTAATATATGACAAGCCTCTGTCAATATTAACCTATAAACAGATTTTCCTTGAACAGTGCCACCCCATATTTTTCTTTTACTCTTCTCTGAGTTGGATCATAAACAAATATATATTTATTATTGACAGAAAAATGTGCAAGAATTACTACCTTCAATTGGCATTAAATATATATTTAGGGGAGAATATAAACAGTAATTGAAGCAAGATACTTGTGGTGTGAGTTCTGTTAGTATTTATCCATGGAACCAAAACTAAAAAGAACTTCAAATGAAGGCAGGTCAATCCATCTAGAAATTAGAGTAAAGCTATTATGACTATATAAAAATAATGAATAAATTATTTTTGAAAGCTAAAGATTCTATGCAAGCAATCTTTAAGATAAAACATTCAAATGCAGATAAAAGAAAATAAATAGGGAGATAATAATGGTAAAAAGGAGAAAATAGAATGAAAAGACAGGAAAAGAAAAGCTGAAAATGCCTAACAAAATTTCCTTTCCTAGAATTTTCTGACTGATTTGCATCACACTTACCTTCTACTCAAGCAGAAAGATGACCCAACCTGCCCTTCAATTTAATAGTACAGTCACCTCTCTGTATCTAGGGTTTCTGTCAACAAGGATTTAGCTTACCACTAATTGAAAATAAATTTTATTTTTCAATCCAGAAAGTTCCAGAAAACAAACTTTGAATTTGCTGCAGGCTAGCAGCTATTTATACAGTGTTTACATTTTATTATATATTATAAGTAATCTGGAGATGTTTTAAAGTATATAGAGGGTATGTTTAGGTTATATGCAAATACTACAATATTTTTTATAAGTCACATGAGCATCCACAGATTTCTGTATTCAAGTTGGGGGAGGGGGCGGGCCGGCGATGTCCTGGAACCAAATCCCTACTGAGGAAAGAGATACCTGGGCTCCAGGCTAGTCATTTACAACTGGCCTCCTGCTCATACCTCCTGGGATGAGAAGAAGATACACTCCAGGCTGGACATTCATCACCAGCTCCCTGTTTACATTTCTTGAATCAAGAGGAAAATGGGCTCCAAGACTACATATTTTTGCTGAACTCCTATCCATGTTTTGAGATCTACACCTCAATATCAAAACCATCTACAGGAATAGGGTAAATAACTGGACTTTGGGCTAAATTTTTACGACAGGGACAGAGTGGGACTAAAACCTGTTAAAAGATTATTAGGTCACTCAATCCACATCCTTGGGAGTATGTGACTATACATGAGATTGCACATGCACAAAAGCCTTCATGGGGCCAAAAAGGCAAGAAATGCCAGACAATATTACTTTGCCACTCCTTCCCATAAACCTTTCCTGTGGGATCCGTCTTAACTGAGCAGTGTGTGCACATCCTGGGGAGGGTCCAGAGGCAAAATAGCCATGGAGTCAAAACAATATGATTGGCCAAAAAGAAGACAAAGACCCAGAAGACGGCTCCCGTCATAAAGTATTTAAACTTCCTAAAGCCATAACTCTTTCTATGAGTATGCCCATGGGTTTTTCCACATGTAACTTTTCTTTTTCAATAAAATTTTTATTTTTCTCTTTACCGTCTACCTCCTCACCTGAACTCTATCTTGACAAGACAGACAAGAGCTTGTGATTCAGGCTCTAACAGATGGCCCCTGTAGTCCAGTGGCTAGGACTCCCAGTCCACGAACTAAAATCATGCTTCCAGCTACTGCTTATTGCTGCTTGCTGCAAGCTGCCACTTACTGTTGCTGCTGCCCAAAATCACTACGGATACAAAGTGATGACTGTATCTGAAATGTGAACATAGAATGTGGATAGGAGCTCTTAACAGGGAGTATGACTTTGAGTCTGGCATTATTTGGGACGCAGAATCAATCATTTTTTAACCTTATTTATTTACTCTTGACTTTCTCTGAATTAAATAATAATGAAGTTGAGTCATAGATGACCAATTGATTTTTCACTAAACAAGACTATAGGAGGCAGTAATTAATATTTTCCATATAACACGAGAGAGATTAAAGTATTTTTTTAAGTAATATGTGGAAAGAAGAAAAGATTCTCTTTTTCCAGAAATGGCACATTGTTGTCTTGCTTTTCAAAATTAATGAGATATTTCCTTTCCTGACTACTAGGATTTTTAATTTAATGAAGTGATCATCGTCTTATCATTTTAAATAGACATTTTAAAAGGAAGGCATTTTGTAACATAAATATACTCAAAAAGAAAGGATTTAGATGAAAAAAAAAATTGTTTAGTCTTCCACAATACTCAGATAGCTTAGCTAAATTGAAGTTAAGCAATAATGGTTTTAAAAATTATACTTGTGTGATATTGCTTAATTCTTTTGTTGCAAATACACTTTGAAAGAGAGGTATTCTAATTAACATTTTTAAAGTATTCAGGTTGTGATAAAATTAAATACAAATACAAATTAATCTAAAATTCCCAGTAAATAAATGCTGAGATTATTATATGAAATCAACTATTATATACATGGGGTAATGTCTCCATATAGTTATTTATCATCTCTCAGCAATAACCACTCATTACACATAATTGCTAAGTAACAATCACATAGCTATTTGTTACTGGTGAACACACTGCCATAGACATTCAGTTAAAACATCCTCCTAACAGAAATATCATTCAACGAGTCAAATGTTATTGAGTTTCACATTTTTTTTTTACTTTCTATAATTCATCATATTGTAATTCTTTACAATATAACTATTTGAAATATTATTTACATGCATATTTATAAGATAGAATTATGGAATAAGGAGGATAAAGTGTTTGATACTGATAGCTATGTTTTTCTATCTTAAAAACCTTATTTTTTTTTTACATGAAACCTGGAGACAATAATCACATGTGTTTCAAGAACTGCTAAGATATCTCATTAATGGAAATATTATTCCAAAATGGAGCATTGAAAACTTAGCCTAATTTCACAGAAAGAGATGTTTCACAGAAAATGACATATTCCATGATTGGCATCAATATTTATGTTCTCATATTACAGAAGAGGAGTTTCATTCCTTCATTTAACCAAAATATATGGAATGCCTAGTATGTGCCAAGCACTGGACTAAACACTGGTAATACAGTAATGAGGAATTCATGGTCCTTGCCTTTGCTTTTAAAGCAAGAAATATATTCAATAATTAATTACACTAATGACAATTGTTGTGGATATTTTGAATGACAAGTGAAGAATGCAAACAGAGCATCATGAGAGGATATCTGACTTAGATTGAAAAGAGGGTTCAAATGTTTTGTTAAAGAAATGACATTTAAACTGGTATTGGAAGGGTAAATTGTAGAATGAATTGGTTAGTTAATGGATGAGGTGAAATGTTCCAGAAAAAGAGAATACACTAGATTGAAGTGATACGAGATGTATCATAGTGGAACTACAAGAAGGACTTAACAGCTTGAATAGAATCAGATCACTTTCAGTGACAGTGATAGAGATGATATTTAACAGCCAGATTACATAGATCTTTACAGGCCTAGATACATATAGTATAGATAGTTCATATATATGAAATATACTTTCTACATATGAAAATAGAAGGCATTAAAAAAAAGGGAAAAGACACAACCAGATTTGTGTTTTAAAAGTTACTGTAGAATTGGCATCTCTTAAAGATGCCAGATTAGGAGCTTCTAAGCCTTAATTTACCCATGGAAACATTAAAAAAAAGAAAAAGAAAGGAAGGAAGAAAATAAAAAGACTGGCTAAAAAATAACTTGATAGGAATTATAGAAAGTGATGAAAGGAGTACAGCACCCAAATAAACACTCATTAAAGAAAAAGCCACAATAAAAATAGTAGAGAACTTCACGGTACTTTTATTTACACTTGCCGCATAATTTCTCCAGCACAGAACAGTGTATTCTCAGGGAAGTGACAGTCTAGTTTCCAGTTCCCTCCACTGAATCATGAGGAGTATGTTGGACCTTATTCATGATATTCTTTCCTGTCTGGAAGGCTTCCTGATGGATAGGACTCTATTTTACATAATTCAGATCTCAGAAAAGTATGGGCTTCAAAGCTTGAATCTCATGCTAGGAAAAAAATACAGGAAGCATCAAACATTACAAATGGAACCTGTAGCAAGTTGATAGATCTATAGATATCTGTACCTCTTGCTATGACCACACATGGTGGAAGGAGTGAAGTTCTCAGGACTCTTTCATAAAGGCAAGAATCTGATTCCTAAAGGCTCAGCCTCAATGACCTAATTATCTCCTAAATTCTCCATCTTCTAATATCATCATTCTGTATATTAGAACTTCAGCATATAAATTTGAATGTGGGGGGCACACAAATATTCATAGCATAGCAACTTCCATACACCACTTTCAACAGCTGGTAGAGCATAAAAATAGGCACATAAGGAAGCAGAGGACTTGGAGAGTATAGGATAATATGTATTTTTGTTAAATGCACAACACATAAAACATTGTCTAGGATAGATCATATGTTAGGCGATTAAAGTCTTGATAAATTTTAAAAAATTGAAATTATACCACATATCTTTTCTGATCACAGTAGAATGAATCTAGAAAACAGTAACAGAAAGGGAAAAGGAAAATCCACAAACGTGTGAAAATAAAACAGCATATACACCTAGCATATCAAAGAGGAATTAACAGGGGAAGTTATAAAATATCTTGAGACAGATTACAATGAAAACATAAAGTACCGAAATATATGAGAGACAGTGAAAAAAAAAAATATGGTTGCAAGGAAATCTATTTTTGAAGGAAGTATCTTTGTTTTCAGATGGCATAATCTTTTATATACCACATCTCCATATCAAGGGCCGAAAATATCTTCCTCTGACTCCAGCCATAGTTCACACAGGCCCCTGCTGTGTCTACCATCAGCTTTTATGACTCCAGAGGGAGCTACACTTGCCTCCCTGCCTTTCTAGGAGACCTTCTAAGACAGGTTAGCCTTCCTGAGAGGAGGTATCTACAAGTAAGAGAGAGAAAAGCATTGTGATAAAATTGAAAAAAAAATCAGCAACTTGGGGGAAACAAGATTTGAGGCCTGGATCCCAAGTAAGAGGCAGACCTGCCCAGGTTGAAGCTTTGCTCTTCAGGCTGCACGGGTGCAGGAGGGCCGAGAAGAGCTATGCCACGCTCAAGGTCAAGAGGGGTGGCTGTGAGGAGATACCCCTAGTCCAAGGTAAGAAGCAGTGGCTGCGCTTTGCTGGAACAGCCGTGAAGAGACACCCCACGACCAAGGTAGCAGAAACCCAAGAAAGATGGTAGGTATTGTGAGAGGGCATCAGGGGGCAGACACACTGAAATCATAATCACACAAAACTAGTCCATCTGATCACACCGACCACAGCCTTGTCTAACACAATGAAACTAAGCAATGCCATGTGGGGTCACCCAAGATGGGCGGGTCATGGTGGAGAGATTTGACAGAATGTGGTCTACTGGAGAAGAGAATGGCAAACCACTTCAGTATACTTGCCTTGAGAACCCCATGAACAGTATGAAAAAGCAAAAAGATAGGATACTGATTAAGGAACTCAACAGGTCTGTAGGTGCCCAATATGCTACTGGAGATCAGTGGTAAAATAACTCCAGAAAGAATGAAAGGATGCAGCCAAAGCAAAAACAATACCCAATTGTGGATGTGACTGGTGATAGAAGCAAGGTCCAATGGTGTAAGACAAATATTGCATAGGAACTTGGAATGTTAGGTCCATGAATGAAGGCAAATTGGAAGTGGTCAAACAGGAGCTGGCAAGAGTGAACATAGACATTCTAGGAATCAGTGAACTAAAATGGACTGGAATGGGTGAATTTAACTCAGATGACCATTATATATACTACTGTGGGCAGGAATCTCTTCGAAGAAATGGAGTAGCCACCATGATCAACAAAAGAGTCTGAAATGCAGTACTTGGATGCAATCTCAAAAATGACAGAGTGAACTCTGTTCGTTTCCGAGGCAATCCATTCAATATGACAGTAATCCTAGCCTATGCCCCAACCAGTAACTCTAAAGAAGCTGAAGTTGAATGATTCTATGAAGACCTACAAGACCTTTTATAACAAATACCCAAAAAAGATGCTCTTTTCATTATCGGGGACTGGAATGCAAAAGTAGGAAGTCAAGAAACACCTGGAGTAACAGGCAAATTTTGCCTTGAAGCACCGAATGAAGCAGGGCAAAGGCTAATAGAGTTTTGCCAAGAGAGCACAACGGTCATAGCAAACACCCTCTTCCAACAACACAAGAAAAGACTATATATACGGACATCACCAGATGGTCAACACCAAAATCAGATTGACTATATTCTTGGCAGGCAAAGATGGAGAAGCTCTATACAGTTAGCAAAAACAAAACCAGTAGCTGACTGTGGCTCACATCATGAACTCCTACTTGAAAAATTCAGACTTAAATTGAAGAAAGTAGGGAAAATCACTAAACCATTCAGATATGACCTAAATCAAATCCCTTATGATTATACAGTGGATGAGAGAAATAGATTTAAGGGACTAGATCTGAGAGATAGAGATACAGGAGACAGGGATCAAGACCATACCCATGGAAAAGAAATGCAAAAACGCAAAATTACTTTCTGAGGAGGCATTACAAATAGCTGCAAAAAGAAGAGAAGCGGAAAGCAAAGGAGAAAAGGAAAGATATAAGCATCTGAATGCAGAGTTCCAAAGAATAGCAAGGAGAGATAAGAAAGCCTTCCTCAGCGATCAATGCAAAGAAATAGAGGAAAACGACAGAATAGGAAAGACTAGAGATCTCTTCAAGAAAATTAGAGATACCAAAGGACCATTTCTTGCAAAGATGGCATCAATAAAAAACAGAAATGATATGGATCTAACAGAAGCAGAAGATATTAAAAAGAGGTGGCAAGAATACACAGACGAACTGTACTAAAAGATCTTCACGAACAAGATAATCACAATGGTGTGATCACTCACCTAAAGCCAGACAACTTGGAATGTGAAGTCAAGTGGGCCTTAGAAAGCATCACTACTAACAAAGCTAGTGGAGGTGATGGAATTCCAGTGGAGCTATTTCACATACTGAAAGATGATGCTGTGAAAGTGCTGCACTCAAGATGCCAGCAAATTTGTAAAACTCAGCAATGGCCACAGGACTGGAAGAGGTCAGTCTTCATTCCAATACCAAAGAAAGGGAATGCCAAAGAATGCTCAAACTACCGCACAATTGCACTCATCTCACACTCTAGTAAAGTCATGCTCAAAATTCTCCAAGCCAGGCTTCAGCAATACATGTATCATGAACTTCCAGATGTTCAAACAGGTATTAGCAAAGGCAGAGGAAAGAGAGATCAAATTTCCAACATCCGCTGGATCATGGAAAAAGGAAGAGAGTTCCAGAAAAACATCTATTTCAGCTTTATTGACTATGACAAAGCCTTTGACTGTGTGGATCACAATAAACTGTGGAACATTCTGAAAGAGATGGTAATACCAGACCACCTGACCTGCCTCTTGAGAAACCTATATGCAGGTCAGGAAGCAACAGTTAGAACTGGACATGGAACAACAGACTGGTTTCAAATAGGTAAAGTTGTACGTCAAGGTTGTATATTGTCACCCTGCTTATTTAACTTATATACAGAATATATCATGAGAAATGTTGGGCTTGAATAATCACACGCTGGAAACAAGACTGCTGGGAGAAATATCAATAACCTCAGATACGTAGATGACACCACCCATATGGCAGAAATTGGAAAGAAACTGAAAATCCTCTTGATGAAAGTGAAAGAGGAGAGTGAAAAGGTTGGCTTGAAGCTCAACATTCAGAAAAAGAAGATCATGGCATCTGGTCCCATCACTTCATGAGAAATAGATGGGGAAACAGTGGAAACAGTGACTGACTTTATTTTTCTTGTCTCAAAAATCACTGTAGATGGTGACTGAAACCATGAAATTAGAAGACGTTTACTCCTTGGAAGGAAAGTTATGACCAACCTTGATAGAATATTAAAAACCTGAGGCATTTCTTTCCAACAAAGTTCCGTCTAGTCAAGGCTATGTTTTTTCCCGTGGTCATGTATGGATGTGAGAGTGGACTATAAAGCTGAGCGCCAAAGAATTGATGCTTTAGAACTGTGGTGTTGGAGAAGACTCGAGAGTACCGTGGACTGCAAGGAGATCCAACCAGACCATTCTAAAGGAGATCAGTCCTGTGTGTTCATTGGAAGGACTGATGCTATGAAACTCCAATACTTTGGCCACCTCATGCGAAGTGTTGACTCACTGGAAAAGACTCTGATGCTGGGAGGGATTGGGGGCAGGTGGAAAGGGGGATGACAGAGAATGAAATGGCTGGATGGCATCATCACCTCGACGGACGTGAGTTTGAGTGAATTCCGTGAGTTGGTGATTGACAGAGATGCCTGGTGTCCTGTGATTCATGGGGTAGCAAGGAGCCGGACATGACTGAGCGACTGGACTGAACTGAACTGAACTGAAAGTTTCAACACATAAAACTATTAAGACTAACAAAGTAATTCAGTGAAGCTGCAGGGTAGAAAATCAAATGCAAAAATTAGATGTGTTTCTATGTAATGATTATGAGTATTCTGAACAAGGAATTAAGAAAAGAATTCTATTTACAACAGCATTAAAAGGACTGATTTGAATTATTAAAAAAAGAAAAAAAAATGAAAGGAATGAAATAATTAAGAATAAACTTAAGTAAGGAGGAAATAGGCTTGAAAACTAAACACTAGAATATGTACTGAAAATTATTAAACCAGGTAAATAAATGGAAAGATATCTCAAGTTCATGAATTGGAAGACTTGGGAAGATATCAATATCACTCACAGCAATCTACAGATTCAGTAAAATACCTAAAAAATCCCAACTATGTTATAAGCAGAAATAGAAAATTTTATCCGAAAATTTATATGGAATTTCAAAAGATCTTCCAAATCAAAATAATCTTGAAAGTGAAAGTAATGTTGGAGCTCTCACACTTCTAATTTCAAATCTTTCTACAAAAATGCAGTGTAGGAAGGAACAAGATGGTGGAGGAATATGACGGCGAGACCACTCTCTGCCCCACAAATTCATCAAAAGAACATTTGAACGCAGAGTAAATCCACAAAACAACTTCTGAATGCTGGCAGAGGATATCAGGCACCCAGAAAAGCAGCCCATTGTCTTCAAAAGGAGGTAGGATAAAACATAAAAGATAAAAAGAGAGACAAAAGAGGTAAGGACAGAGCTCTGTCCCGGGTAGGGAGGCTTTAAAAAGAGAGAAGTTTCCAAACACCAGGAAACACTTTCACTGATGAGTCTGTGGCGAGCCCTGGAACCTCAGAGGGTCACATAACTGGGAGGAAAAAGAAAGAAATAATTAAAACCCACAGATTACCCATCAAACGGTAACTCCCAGCAGAGAAGCAGCAGAGACGCTTGCATACGCCATTAGCAAGTGGAGGCTGAGCAAGGAGGAGCAGGCTGAACTGCTTAGAGAGAGGACTGGGCTTGAATGCTGCGGCAACAATCAGAACTAATGGGGATAGCAAAGAAGACTGGGATAGCTTCCCCAAGAAAAGGCAGAAAGCTCTAACCTAAGACTCCGCCAGCCCCACTCACAGAACAAAGGGCTGAACAGAGCGAGCCGGCTGCGGTCGGCCCATCCCCCATCCCCCGCAGAGACAGGCAGGGAGGTCAGCCAGAGCCGGAGGGGGCAACCCTGGCCCCAGAAAGGCATCCGATACAAACTGCAGGCAGGCTTGTTACTAATCAAGACTTCTTGGACTCGGGCCAGTCGATATATGCCTGAGAAGGTGCACCGGTTGTACACCCAGAAAGCCAAGTGGCAGGGACTGGGGAGGTGATAAGTCGCAGTGACTGCACTCATCAAACACCTGGTCACCTGAGCTGCTCAGACCGGCGAAGGCACAAAACGCAGGCCCAACCAAGTCTGCACCTTTGTAAAGTACCAGAGAAACTGAACTTGAGCCGCTCAGACCTGGGAAGTGCATACAACCCAGTGCTGGCCTCGGAGAGTTCCCGGCAGAGCAACCTAGAGCCTGTGCAGTGTAGACTGGGACAACACACAAGCTGTGAGCGAGGGCAAACCCAGTGTTGCCGAGATGCTATGAGCACTACCCACAGACACCAGAGATATTTGTCTGCAGCGTTCCTCCATTCCCAGAACAGGACTGAACAACTGAGCCTTAAAAAGTGTCCACCTGCCCCCTAGTATCACGGCGGAAATTAGACACTGAAGAGACCAGCAAACAGAAGCTTAAACAGATGGAACCACCTTGGAAATGACAGATAGAGAAGTCTAGAGACTACTCCAAGAATAAGACCAAAAACCAGAGGCAAGAGGCTTAAGCCCGAATCCTGAGAACAACAGAGAACTCCTGACTCCAGGGAACATTAATCGATAGGAGCTCATCAAACGCCTCCATACCTACACTAAAACCAAGTTCCACCCAAGGGTCAACAAGTTCCAGAGCAAGACATATCACGCAAATTCTTCAGCAACACAGGAAAATAGCCCTGAGCTTCAATATACAGGCTGCCCAAAGTCACTCCAAACCCACTGACATCTTATAATTCATTACTGGACACTTCATTGAACTCCAGAGAGAAGAAATCCAGCTCCACCCACCAGAACACCGACACAAGCTTCCCTAACCAGGGAACCTTGACATGTCACCCATCCAACCCCACACACAAAGAGGAAACTACATAATGAAGAGAACTCCACAAACTGCCAGAAGAGGGAAAGGCCATTGTAAGGGAAGGAATACAAACAAGATGAAGAGGCAGAGAAATACCCAGCAAGTAAAGGAACAAGATAAATGCCCACCAACTCAAACAAAAGAGGAAGATATAGGGAATCTACCTGATAAAGAATTTCGAATTTTGATGGTGAAAATGATTCAAAATCTTGAAAGCAAAATGAAGTTACAGATAAATAACTTGGAGAAAAGGATTGAGAAGATGCAAGAAAAGTTTAATAAGGACTTACAGGAAATAAAAGAGTAAATATACAATGAATAATGCAACAGATGAGATCAGAAACACTCTGGAGGGAACAAACAGTAGAATAACGGAGGCAGAAGACAGGATAAGCGAGCTAGAAGATAGAATTGTAGAAATAAATGAAGCAGAGAGGAAAAAAGAAAAATGAATTAAAAGAAATGAGGACAATATTAGAGACCTCTGGGACAATTTTAAATGCCCCAACATTCGAATCATAGGAGTCCCAGAAGAAGTAGACAAAAAGAAAGACCATGAGAGAATACTTGAGAAGATAATAGTTGAAAACTTCCCTAAAATGGGGAAAGAAATAATCACCCAAGTCCAAGAAACCCAGAGAGTCCCCAACAGGTTAAACCCAAAGCGAAATACTCCAAGACACATATTAATCAAAATAACAAAGATCAAACACAAAGAACAAATATTAAAAGCAGCAAGGGAAAAGCAGCAAATAACACACAAAGGGATTCCCATAAGGATAACAGCTGATCTTTCAACAGAAACACTTCAGGCCAGGAGGGAATGGCAAGACATACTTAAAGTGATGAAAGAAAATAACCTACAGCCCAGATTACTGTACCCAGCAAGGATCTCATTCAAATATGAAGGAGAAATCAAAAGCTTTACAGACAAGCAAAAGCTGAGAGAATTCAGCATCATCAAACCAGCTCTCCAACAAATGCTAAAATATCTTCTCTAGACAGGAAACACAGAAAGGGTGTATAAACTCGAACCCAAAGCAATAAAGAAAATGGCAATGGGATCATGCTTATCAATAATTACCTTAAACGTAAATGGGTTGAATGCCCCAACCAAAAGACAAAGGCTGGCTGAATGGATACAAAAACAAGAACCACAAATATGTTGTCTACAAGAGACACACCTCAAAATGAGGGACACATACAGACTGAAAGTGAAGGGCTGGAAAAAAATATTCTATGCAAATATAGACCAAAAGAAAGCAGGAGTAGCAATACTCATATCAAATAAAATAGACTTTAAAACAAAGGCTGTGAAAAGAGACAAAGGAGGATATTACATAATGATCAAAGGATCAATCCAAGAAGAAGATATAACAATTATAAATATTTATGCACCCAACATAGGAGCACCGCAATATGTAAGACAATTACTAACAAGTATGAAAGGGGAAATTAACAACAATGCAATAATAGTGGGAGATTTTAATTCCCAACTTACATCTATGGATAGATCAAATAAACAGAAAATTAACAAGGAAGCACAAACTTTAAATGATACAATAGACCAGTTAGACCTAATAGATCTCTATAGGACATTTCAGCCCAAAACAATGAAATTCAACTTTTTCTCAAGCGCACACAGAACCTTTTCCAGGATAGATCACATCCTGGGCCATAAATCTAGCCTTGGTAAATTCAAGAAAATTGAAATCATTCCAAGCATCTTTCCTGACCACAATGCAGTAAGATTAGATCTCAATTCCGGGAGAAAAACTATTAAAAATGCCAGTATATGGAGGCAGAACAACACGCTGCTGAATAATGAAAAAATCATAGGAGAAATCAAAATATGCATAGAAATGAATGAAAATGAAAACACAACAACCCAAAACCTCTGGGACACTGTAAAAGCAGTGCTACGGGGAAGTTCATAGCAGTACAGGCACACCTCACGAAACAAGAAAAAAGTCAACTAAATACCTAACTCAACATCTAAAGAAACTAGAAAAGGAAGAAATGAAGAAGCCCAGGGTTAGTAGAAGGAAAGAAATCATAAAAATTAAGGCAGAAAAAAATGCAAAAGAAACAAAAAGGACCATAGCAAAACCCAACAAAGCCAAAAGCTGGTTCTTTGAGAATGTAAACAAAATTGACAAACCACTAGCCAGACTCATCAGGAAACAAAGGGAGAAGAACCAAATCAATAAAATTAGAAATGAAAATGGAGAGATCACAACCGACAACAGAGAAATACAAAGGATTATTAGAGAATACTATCAGCAATTATATGGCAATAAAATGAATAACCTGGAAGAAATGGAAAAGTTCCTAGAAAAATACACCTTTCCAAAACTGAACCAGGAAGAAATAGAAAATCTGAACAGATCCATTACAAGCACGGAACTAGAGGCTGTAATCAGAAATCTTCCAACAAACACAAGCCCAGGACCAGACGGCTTCACAGCTTAATTCTACCAAAAATTTAGGGAAGAGCTAACACCTATTTTACTCAAACACTCCCAGAAAATTGCTGAGTAAGGGAAACGTCCAAAGTCTTTCTATGAGGCCACCATCACCCTAATCCCAAAACCTGGTAAAGATCCCAGAAAAAAAAGAAAACTACAGGCCAATATCACTGATGAACATAGATGCAAAAATCCTTAACAAAATTCTAGCAATCAGAATCCAACAACACATTAAGAAGATCATACATCATGAACAAGTGGGCTTTATCCCAGGAATGCAAGGATTCTTCAATATGCTCAAATCGATCAACGTAATACACCACAATAACAAACTGAAAAATAAAAATCATATGATTATCTCAATCAGTTCAGTCAGTCCAGTTCAGTTTAGTAGCTCAGTCGTGTCTGACTCTCCGCGACCCCATGAATCACAGCACGCCAGGCCTCCCTGTCCATCACCACCTCCCGGAGCTCACTCAAACTCATGTCCACAGAGTCGGTGATGCCATCCAGCCATCTCATTCTCTGTCGTCCAATTCTCCTCCCGCCCCCAAACTTTCCCAGCAGCAGAGTATTCTCCAGTGAGTCAACTATTCACATGAGGTGGCCAAAGTATTGCAGTTTCAGCTTTAGCATCAGTCCTTCCAATGAACACCAAGGATTGATCTCCTTTAGGATGGACTGGTTGGATCTCTTTGCAGTATCTCAAGAGTCTTCTCCAACACCACAGTTCAAAATCATCAATTCGTCGGCCATCAGCTTTCTTCACAGTCCATCTCTCACATCCATACATGACCACGGGGAAAACCATAGCCTTGAATAGACGGACCGTGGTTGTCAAAGTAGTGTTTCTGCTTTTTAATATACTATCAAGTTTGGTCATAACTTTCCTTCCAAGAAGTAAGCGTCTTTTAATTTCATGGCTGCAATCAGCATCTGCAGTGATTTTGGAGACCAAAAAAGTAAAGTCTGACACTGTTTCCACTGTTTTTCCATCTATTTCCCATGAAGTGATGGGACCAGATGCCATGATCTTTGTTTTCTGAATGTTGAGTTTCAAGCCAACATTTTCACTCTCCTCTTTCACTTTCATCAGGAGGCTTTTTAGTTCCTCTTCACTTTCTGCCATAAGGGTAGTGTCATCTGCATATCTGAGGTTATTGATATTTCTTCCATCAATCTGGATTCCAGCTTGTGCGTCTTCCAGCCCGGCATTCCTCATGATGTACTCTGCATGTAAGTTAAATAAGCAGGGTGACAATTACAGCCTTGACGTACTCCTTTTCCTATTTGAAACCAGTCTGTTGTTCCATATACAGTTCTAACTGTTAATTCCTGACCTGCATACAGGTTTCTCAAGAGGCAGATCAGGTGGTCTGATATCCCCATTTCTTTCAGAATTTTCCACAGTTTATTGTGATGCACACAGTCAAAGGCTTTGGCATAGTCAATGAAGCAGAAATAGATGCTTTTCTGAAACTCTCTTTCTTTCTCCATGATCCAGTGGATGTTGGCAATTTGACCTCTGGTGCCTCTGCCTTTTCTAAAACCTGCTTGAAGATCTGCAAGTTCAGAACATCTGGGAGTTCACGGTTCACTTATTGCTGAAGCCTTGCTTGGAGAATTTTGAGCATGATTTTACTAGCGTGTGAGATGAGCGCCATTGTGCGGTAGTTTGAGCATTCTTTGACATTGCCTTTCTTTTGGATTGGAATGAAGACTGACATTTTCCAGTACTGTGGCCACTGCTGAGTTTTCCAAATTTGCTGGCATATTGAATACAACACTTTGACAGCATCATCTTTCAGGATTTGACATTGCTCAACTTGAATTCCATCACCTCCACTAGCTTTGTTCGTAGTGATGCCTTCTAAGGCTCACTTTACTTCACATTCCAAGATGTCTGGTTCTACGTCAGTGATCACATTATCATGACTATCCTGTTAGTGAAGCTCTTTTTTGTACAGTTCTTCTGTGTATTCTTGCCACCTCTTTTTAATATCTTCTGCTTCTGTTCGGTCCATACCATTTCTGTCCTTTATCGAACCCATCTTTGCATGAAATGTTCCCTTGGAATCTCTAATTTTCTTGAAGAGATCTCTTGTTTTGCCTATTCTGTTATTTTCCTCTATTTCTTTGCATTGATCGCTGAGGAAGGCTTTCCTATCTCTCCTTGCTATTCTTTGGAACTCTGCATTCAGATGCTTATATCTTTCCTTTTCTCCTTTGTTTTTCGCTTCTTTTCTTTTCACAGCTATTTGTAAGGCCTCCTCAGACAGCCATTTTGCTTTTTTGCATTTCTTTTCAATGGGGATGGTCTTGGTCCCTGTCTCCCATACAATGTCACGAATCTCCATCCAGAGTTCATCAGGCACACTATCTATCAGATCTCGTACCTTAAATCTATTTCTCACTTCCACTGTATAATCATAAGGGATTTGATTTAAGTCATATCTGAATGGTCTAGTGGTTTTCCCTACTTTCTTCAATTTAAATCTGAATTTGGCAATAAGTTGTTCATGATCTGAGCCACATTCAGCTCCTGGTCTTGTTTTTGCTAATTTTCTACAGCTTCTCCATCTTTGGCTGCAAAGAATATTATCAATCTGATTTCAGTTTTGACCATCTGGTGATGTCCATGTGTAGAGTCTTCTCTTGTGTTTTTGGAAGAGGGTGTTTGCTATTACCATTGCATTCTCTTGACAAAATTCTATTATACTTTGCTCTGCTTCATTTCGTGTTCCAAGGCCATATTTTCCTGTTACTCCAGGTGTTTCTTGACTTCCTACTTTTGCATTCCAGTCCCATATAATGAAAAGGACTTCTTTTTAGGGTGTTTGTTCTAAAAGGTCTTGTAGGTCTTCATAGAACCGTTCAACTTCGGCTTCTTCAGCATTACTGGTTGGGGCATAGGCCTGGATTACTGTAATATTGAATGGTTTGCCTTGGAAACAAACAGAAATCATTCTGTCTTTTTTAAGATTGTATCAAGTACTGCATTTTGGACTCTTTTGTTGACCATGATGGGTACTCCATTTCTTCTAAGGGATTCCTGCCCACAGTAGTAGATAGAATGGTCATCTAAGTTAAATTCACCCATTCCAATCCATTTTAGTTCACTGATTCCTAGAATGTCTGTGTTCACTCTTGCCATCTCCTGTTTGATCACTTGAGACGCCGGCTCCGGCGGCACAGACGAGAGAGACACCAGCCCAGGTGCAACCAACCACATAAAGAGGGGCGGCCGTTAGGCGCTACCCCATGCCTGACACCAGGGCCAGAGGCCGAGAGGAGCTACCCAACGTCCAATAGGCGGTGTCTGTGCGGGCACAAGAGGGCCGAGAGGAGCTACTCCACGTTCAAGGTCAGGAGGGACGGCCTTGAAGAGATACCCCTCATCCAAGGTAAGGTGAAGCGGATGCGCTTTCTTGGAGCAGCTGTGAAGAGATATCCCACTCCCAAGGTAAGAGAAACCCAAATAAGATGGTAGGTATTGCGAGTGGGCATCAGAGGGCAGACATACTGAAATCATAATCACAGGAATCTATTCGATCTGATCACATGGACCACAGCCAAATGTGGTCCACTGGAGAAGGGAATGGCAAACCACTTCAGTATACTTGCCTTGAGAACCCCATGAACAGTATCAAAGGGCAAAATGATAGGATACTGAATGAGGAATTCCCCAGGTTGGTAGGTGACCAGTATGCTACTGGAGATCAGTGGAGAAATAACTTTAGAAGGAATGAAGGGATGGAGCAAAAGCAAAACCAATACCCAGTTGTGGACGTGACTGGTGATAGAAGCAAGGTCCGGTGCTGTAAAGAGCAATCAATATTGCATAGGAACCTGGAATGTTAGGTCCATGAATCAAGGCAAATTGGAATTGGTCAAACAGGAAATGGCAAGAGTGAACATTCTAGGAATCAGTGATTTTCTCAATAGATGCAGAGAAAGCCTTTGACAAAATTCAACATCCATTTATGATAAAAAACCCTCCATAAAATGGGAATAGAAGGGGCATAGCTCAACATAATAAAAGCTATATATGGCAAACCCACAGCAAACATTTTCCTCAATGGTGAAAAACTGAAAGCATTTCCCCTAAAGTCAGGAAAAGACAACGGTGCCCACTCTCACCACTACTATTCAACATAGTTCTGGAAGATTTGCCCACAGCAATCAGAGCAGAAAAAAACCTAAGAGGAATCCAAATTGGAAAAGAAGAAGTAAAACTTTCCCTGTTCGCTGATGACATGATCCTCTACACAGAAAACCCTAAAGACTCTACCTGAAGACTACTAGAGCTAATCAATGAATACAGTAAATTTGCAGGATATAAAATCAACACACAGAAATCCCTTGCTCTTCTATACACTAATAATGAGAAAATAGAAAGAGAAATTAAAGAAACTATTCCATTCACTGTTGTAACGAAAAGAATTAAATACCTAGGAATATATCTACCTAGAACTTACACACAAAAATGATGTCCTTTTCATTATAGGGGACTGGAATGCAAAAGTAGGAAGTCAAGAAACACCTGGAGTAACAGGCAAATTTGGCCTTGGAGCACGAAACGAAGCAGGGCAAAGGATAATAGAGTTTTGTCAAGAGAACGCACTGGTAATAGCAAACACCCTCTTCCAACAACACAAGAGAAGACTCTACACATGGACATCACCAGATGGTCAACACCGAAATCAGATTGATTATATTCTTTGCAGCCAAAGATGGAGAAACTCTATACAGTCAGCAAAAACAAGACCAGGAGCTGACTGTGGCTCAGATCATGAACTCCTTATTGCCAAATTCAGACTTCAATTGAATATAGTAGGGAAAACCAATAGACCATTCAGATATGACCTAAATCAAATGCCTTATGACGATACAGTGAAAGTAAGAAATATATTTAAGGGTCTAGATCTGATAGATAGAGTGTTTGATGAACTCTGGACGGAGGTTCGTGACATTGTACAAGAGACAGGGACCAAGACCATCCATGTGGTAAAGAAATGCAAAAAAGCAAAATGGCTGTCTGAGGAGGCCTTGCAAATAGCTGTGAAAAGAAAAGAAGCGAAAAGCAAAGGTGAAAAGGAAAGATATAATCATCTGAATGAAGAGTTCCAAAGAATAGCAAGGAGACATAAGAAAGCCTTCCTCAGCGATTAATGCAAAGAAATAGAGAAAAACAACAGAACAGGAAAAACAAGAGATCTTTTCAAGATAATTAGAGATTTCAAGGGAACATTTGATGCAAAAATGGGCTCGATAAAGGACAGAAATGGTATGGACCTAACAGAAGCTGAATTTATTAAGAAGAGGTGGCAAAAATACACAAAAGAACTGTACAAAAAAGATCTTCACGATCAAGAATATCACGATGGCGTGATCACTCACCTGGACCCAGACATCTTGGAATGTGAAGTAAAGTGGGCCTTAGAGATCATCACTACCAACAAAGCTAGTGGAGGTGATGGAATTCCAGTTGAGCTTTCAAATTCTGAAAGATGATGCTGTGAAAGTGCTGCATTCAAGATGCCAGCAAATTTGGAAAACTCAGCAGTGGCCACAGGACTGGAAAATGTCAGTCTTCATTCCAATCCAAAAGAAAGGCAATGCCAAAGAATCCTCAAACTACTGCACAATTGCACTCATCTCACACGCTAGTAAATCATGCTCAAATTTCTCCAAGCCAGGCTTCAGCAGTATGTGAACCATGAACTCGAAGATATTTAAGCAGGTTTAAGAAAAGGCAGAGGCACTAGAGATCAAATTGCCAACATCCGCTGGATCATAGAGAAAGCAAGAGAGTTCCAGAAAAACATCTATTTCTGCTTCATTGACTATGCCAAAGCCTTTGACTATGCCAAAGCCTTTGACTGTGTGGATCACAATAAACTGGGGAACATTCTGAAAGAGATGGGAATACCAGACGACCTGACCTGCCTCTTGAGAAACCTGTATGTAGGTCAGTAAGCAAACGTTAGAACTGGACATGGAACAACAGACTGGTTCCAAATAGGAAAAGGTGTACGTCAAGGCTGTATGCTGTCACCCTGCTTATTTAACTTATATGCAGAGTATATCATGACTAACGCTGGGCTGGAAAAAGCACAAGGTGGGATCAAGATTGCTGGGAGAAATATCAATAACCTCAGATATGCAGATGACTCCACCCTTATGGAAGAAAGTGAAGATTAACTCAAAGGCCTCTTGATGAAAGTGAAAGAGGAGAGTGAAAATGTTGGCTTGAAGCTCAACATTCAGAAAACGAAGATCATGGCATCTGGTCCCATCACTTCATGGGAAATAGATGGGGAAACAGTGGAAACAGTGTCAGACTTTATTTTTTAGGGCTCCAAAATCACTGCAGATGCTGATTGCAGCCAGGAAATTAAAAGACGCTTACTCCTTGGAAGGAAAGTTATGACCAGCCTAAATAGCATATTAAAAAGCAGAGACATTAATTTGCCAACCATGGACCGTCTAGTCAAGGCTATGGTTTTTTCTGTGGTCATGTATGGATGTGAGAGTTGGACTGTGAAGAAAGCTGATTGCCGAAGAATTGATGCTTTTGAACTGTGGTGCTAGAGAAGACTCTTGCGAGTCCCTTGGACTGCAAGGAGATCCAACCAGTCCATTCTAAAGGAGATCAATCCTGGGTGTTCATTGGAAGGACTTATGCTAAAGCTGAAACTCCAATACTTTGGCCACCTCATGCGACGAGTTGACTCACTGGAAAAGAGTCTGATGCTGGGTGGTATTGGGGGTAGGAGGAGACGGGGACGACAGAGAGTGAGATGGCTGGATGGCATCACCGACTCTATGGACATGAGTTTGTGTGAACTCCGGGAGATGGTGATGGACAGGGAGGTCTGGCGTGCTGTGGTTCATGGGGCCGCAAAGAGTTGGACACGACTGAGCGACTGAACTGAACTGAACTGACCTGAAGGAAACAGAACTCTTGTACATAGAAAGCTATAAAACACTAGTGAAAATAATCAAAGAGGACACTAATAGATGGAGAAATACACCGTGTTCATGGATTGGAAGAATAAATATTTTAAAAATGAGTATACTACAAAGTAATTTATACTTTCAATGCAATCCCTATCAAGCTACCAACGATAATTTTTACAGAACTAGAACAAACAATCTCACAATTTGTATGGAAATACAAAAAACCTCGAATAGCCAAATCAATCTTGAGGAAGTAAAATGGAACTGGGAGAATCAACCTGCCAGATTTCATGGTCTACCAAAAGGCCACAATCATCAAGACAGTATGGTACTGGCATAAAGACAGAAATAAAGATCAATGGAACAAAATAAAAAGCCCAGAGATAAATCTACACACCTATGGACACCTTATCTTTGACAAAGGAGGCAAGAATATAAAATGGAGAAAAGACAGTCTCTTTAACAATTGGTGCTGGGAAAACTGGTCAGCCACTTGTAAAAGAATGAAACTAGAACACCTCTAACACCATACACCGAAATAAACTCAAAATGCATTGGAGTGCTAAATGTAAGACCAGAAACCATAAAATTCCTAGAGGAGAACGTAGGCAAAACACTGTCTGATATAAATCACAGCAGGATCCTCCAAGACCCACCTCCCAGAATATTGGAAATAAAAGGAAAAATAAACAAATGGGACCTAATTTAAATCAAAAGCTTCTGTACAGCAAAGGAAACTATAAGCAAGGTGAAAAGACAGCCTTCAGAATGGGAGAAAATATTAGCAAATGAAGCAACTGATAAAGGATTAATCTCCAAAATATACAAGCAGCTCCTGCAGCTCAATTCCAGAAAAATAAACGACCCACTCAAAAAATGGGCCAAAGAACTAAACAGACATTTCTCCAAAGAAGACAGAGAGGTGGCTAACAAACACGTGAAAAAATGCTCAACATCCCTCATAATCAGAGAGATGCAAATCAAAACCACAATGAGATACCATTTCACAACAGTCAGATTGGATGTTATCCGAAAGTCTACATGCAATAAATACTGGAGAGTGTGTGGAGAGAAGGGAACCCTCTTACACTGTTGGTGGGAATGCAAACTAGTACAGCCACTATGGAGAACAGTGTGGAGATTCCTCAAAAAACTGGAAATAGACCTGCCATATGATCCAGCAATCGCACTTCTGGGCATACACACTGAGGAAACCAGAATTGAAAGAGACACATGTACTCCGATGTTCATTGCAGCACTGTTTATAATATCCAGGACATGGACGCAACCTAGATGTCCATCTGCAGACGAATGGATAAGAAAGCTGTGGTACATATACACAATGGAGTATTACTCAGCCATTAAAAAGAATGCATTTGAATCAGTTGTAACGAGGTGGATGAATCTGGAGCCTATTATACAGAGTGAAGTCAGCCAGAAAGAAAAACACCAATACAATATAGTAACGCATATACATGGAATTTAGAAAGATGCAAATAATAACCCTGTATACGAGACAGCAAAAGAGACACAGTATAGTATAGTATAGAACAGTTTTTGGGACTCTGTGGGAGAGGGTGAGGTTGGGATGGTTTGGGAGAATGGCATTGAAACATGTATTTTATCATATGTGAAACGAATTTCCAGTTCAGGGTCGATGCATGTTACAGGATGCTCTGGGCTGGTGTGAGGGGATGACCCAGAGGGAGGATAAGATGAGGAGGGAGGTGGGAGGGGGCTTCGGGAGGGGGAACTCATGTACACTAGGGGCGGATTCATGTCAATATATGGCAAAACCAACCAATATAATATTGTAAAATAATTAGCCTCCAATAAAAATAAAAAATAAAATAAAATGCTATCTAGGTTGATCACAGCTTTTCTTCCAAGGAGCAAGTGTCTTTTAATTTCATGGCTGTAGTCACCATCTGCAGTGACTTTGGAGCCCCAAAAATAAAATCTTTCACTGTTCCATTGTTTCCCTGTCTATTTTCCATGAAGTGATAGGACCAGAAGCCATGGTCTTACTTTTCTGAATGTTGAGTTTTAAGCCAACTTTTTCACTTTCATGTTTCACTTTTATCAAGAGGCTCTTTTCTAGAGCTCCGTAGAACAGGAAATTCATAGAGCCACAAAGTGGAATAGTAATTATCATGGGCTGGGAGTTATAGGTTTAGACTTTCAGTTTCTGGAAGATTAAAAATTTCTGGTAATGGATGGTGGTGCTGCAACAAGGTGATTGCACTTAAGGCCAACAAACTGTGTACTTAAAAATGATTAAAATGGTAAATTTTTATATTATGTATATTTTACCACAGTAAAGTGAAAGAGGGAGTTTCTCAGTCGTGTCTGAGTCTTTGAGACCCATGAACTATACAGTCCATGAAATACTCTAGGCTAGAATACTGGAGTGGGTAGCCTTTCCTTTCTCCAGGGGATCTTCCCAACCCAGGGATCGAACCCAGGTCTCCTGCATTGCAGGCAGATTCTTTACCAGCTGAACCACAAGGGAAGCCACCAAAAAGGAACCTCCGAAAAATTACTGTGGCTGCAAACATGGAAAATTTATTTGAAGAAAGAAAGGAATATTTAGAACCGATTTCTAAGTCTAATGAACTAGTAGTTTGTAGTAGGGGCTACTTAAAATGCCTATTTCTGTAGAAAGTTTGTCAAAATTGTTATTTATTACCAGGGAGAACATAGACCCCATACAGAGGAAGGTTACCAAGGGAATTAACTTCATTGCAAAATGCAAAATGTTCACAAGATGATAAAGATCAGTAACCATTTTAAGAAGAATAAAATTGGATATGTAACTTAAAACAAAGATCCCATAGAATGAATGCCTGTTTAATAAATAAAAAAGAGGGATATTTATTGATGAAGAGGCACAAGCCAAGGACCTTGTGCTTCACAAAAGGGCACCTACACTTGTGACACGTATTAGGCATTTTTAGTTTAATGTGTAGTGTGTCCAGTCAACATTTTCTAAGTAAGGAAGAGAGAAAAGGGGACTAATTATATGTTTCTGCACATTCTGGACAGCAGTATTTTGATTCTATTTCCTTATCATGGTATTTTCACATGCCTAGAGAAATTCTTTATATATCACATGGTATTTCTCCTATATTCAAGAGTCCTCAAAATCATCCTTACTTCTGGTAGCAACTGAAAGTTTGGGGATCGTCAAGACTATCCTCAATTCAATTATTTCCTATAAAAATTGAAAGTAAAAATTGCTCAGTTGTGTCTGACTCTGGGACCCCATGGACTGTACAGTCTATGGAATTCTCCAGGCCAGAATACTGGAGTGGGTAGCCTTTCCCTTCTCCAGGGAATCTTCCCAACCCAGGGTTCAAACCCAGGTCTCCCTCTAGAACGACTCATACAACTTGGAAAAGTTAATATAACCATGGTTATATGTAGTCTATTATAGTAAAAATGTATTGATTAAAATCAACAGTAAGAAAAGACACATAGGACAAGGTAAAGGAGAATTTCAGGGATGGGTTTCCCTTTGTCCTCTCCAGTGGAGTCCGGTGAGCACTGCTAAATTCTCCTAGCATTGACGTGTGGCAATATGTATTGAGTTTTATCGATCATGAAAGTTCACTCAAGCCTTGATATGCAGACATTTTAGTGGGACTCTGGTTGCCATGGTTGACTGCTTGCATGGATGCCCTTAGTCTTCATCTCCTCCAGAGGTTGAGTTGATAGCACATGGCTTGAGCACCTACCACCCAAAAAATCACATTACTAGCATAAACTACCTGGTATGGCCTGAGGCTCTCAGATAAACAAGGACACTCATATCAGGCAAGACATTCTAAAGACCTAGCCAGTAATTTCAAGAGCAAAGTCCAAATACCTTTTTGTGCAAGCCTCCTTTTGTACAAATTTACCTTTATCTATGGTTAATAATTTATGGAACATCTACATGGAAGAAAAAAAAACGTAGAGTAACATATATGGCAATTAATTGGCAATAGATGAAGATACATATACTTAGGCCGCAGGTTCATTTCCAGCTCCAAGGAGGTGCTTAAACTTGGCTTTGCTGATAGCTCAGTTGGTAAAGAATTTGTTTGCAATGAAGGAGACCCTGGTTCTATTCCTGGGTTGGGAAGATCCTCTGGAGAATAGGTAGGCTATCCACACCAGTATTCTGAGGTTTCTCTTGTAGCTCAGTTGGTAAAGAATCCACCTGCAATGCGGGGAAACCTAGGATCAATTCCTGGGTGGGGAAGATCCCCTGGAGAAGGGAGAGGCTACCCACTCTGGTATTCTGGCCTGGAGAATTCCATGGACTGCATAGTTCATGGAGTCGCAGAGAGTCAGACAGGACTGAGCGACTGTCACTTTCACACGTTCTCCAGCAGACGGGAGTATCAGATTTAAAAAGCAGTCATCTAATTTTCTCTGGTTTGCCTTGGAAAAGAACAGAGATCATACTGTCGTTTTTGAGATTGCATCCAAATACTGCCTTTCCGCTCTTTTGTTGACTATGATGGCTACTCCATTTCTTCTAGGGGATTTCTGCCCACAGTAGTAGATATAATGATCATATGAGTTACATTCACCCATTCCAGTCCATTTTAGTTCACTGATTCCTAGAATGTCGATGTTCACTCTTGTCATCTCCTATTTGACCACTTCCAATTTGCCTTGATTCATAGACCTAACATTCCAGGTTCCTATGCAATATTGCTCTTTACAGCCTCGGACCTTGCTTGCTTCTATCACCAGTCACATCCACAACTGGGTATTGTTTTGCTTTGCCTCCATAACTTAAATTCTTTCTTGAGTTATTTCTCCACTGATCTCCAGTAGCATATTGGGCACCTTCCTCTTTCAGTATCCTATCATTTTGCCTTTTCATACTGTTCATTGGGTTCTCAAGGCAAGACTGAAGTGGTTTGCCATTCCCTTCTCCAGTGGACCACATTTTGTCAGAGAATGCTCAAACGACCACACAATTACACTCATCTCACACGCTAGTCAAGTCATGCTGAAAATTCTCTAAGCCAGGCTTCAGCAATACGTGAACTGTGAACTTCCAGATATTCAAGCTGGTTTTAGAAAAGTCAGAGGAACCAGAGATCAAATTGCCAACATCCAGTGGATCATGGAAAAAGCAAGAGAGTTCCAGAAAAACATCTATTTCAGCTTTATTGACTATGCCAAAGCCTTTGACTCTGTGCATCACAATAAACTGTGGAAAATTCTGAAAGAGATGAGAATACTAGACCACCTGACCTGACTCTTGAGAAACCTATATGCAGGTCAGCAAGAAACAGTTAGAACTGGACACGGAACAACAGACTGGTTTCAAATAGGAAAAGGAGTACGTCAAGGCTGTATATTGTCACCCTGTTTATTTAACTTATATGCAGAGTACATCATGAGAAATGTTGGGCTGGAAGAAGCACAAGCTGGAATCAAGATTGCTGGGACAAATATCAATAACCTCAGACATGCAGATGACACCACCTTTATGGCAGAAAGTGGAGAGGATCTAAAAAGCCTCTTGAAAGAGGAGAGTGAAAAAGTTGGCTTAAAGTTCAACATTCAGAAAACTAAGATCATGGCATCTAGTGCCATCACTTCACGGGAAATAGATGCGGAAACAGTCGTTGACTTTATTTTTCTGGGCTCAAAAATCACTGCAGATGGTTACTACAACCATGCTGGGAGGTATTGGGGGCAGGAGGCAAAGGGGACGACGGAGAATAAGATGGCTGGGTGGCATCACTGAATCGATGCACATGAGTTTGAGTAGACTCCGGGTGTTTTGATGGACAGGGAGGCCTGGCGTGCTTCAATTCATGGGGTCACAAAGAGTCGGACATGACTGAGAGACAACTGAACTGAAATGAATTTTCCCTGAAGAAGGAAATGGTCACCCACTCCAGTAATCTTGTCTGGAGAATTCCGGGGACAGAGGAGCATGGCAGGCTACAATCCATGGGGTGGCAAAGAGTCGGACACGATTGAGCCACTAACATTGGATATATCAAATTTAAAGTTCTACAGATTTAATAGCAGTAGGAAAGAAATAACAATACCAAATTAAACAAATTGAAAAATACGCTTACATCAAATACACAGATAAAATGTGAGTATTACTCAATATTATGTAATCAAATATTTGGGAAAAGAATCTGAAAAAAATGGATATATATATATACACACTCTCAATCACTTTGCTGTACAGCTGAAACTAGCCGATGTAAATCAGCTATACTTCAATATAAAATAAAAATTAAATCACAAAAAATGAAAAAGATAAATAACCTAATAACATTAACAGTAATAAAAGTTCTAATATTCAACAAACAATGTAATACTCACTGGTTTTGGTACTTCACATAAATGTTTAATCTTCACAAAATACTATGAGGTAGTTACTATTATTATATTTTTCTTATGTATGAGAAATGGGAGGGAGAGCTGAGTGCTAGTAAGTTATTTTCTCAGCAATAAACAGGAAATTTCTAAAAGAAATAAATCAAATGGCTATTAAATATGACAAACTCTCCAAAGAAATACAAAATAAAATTATAATTAGAAAATCTTTTTTTCCACTTAGATACATGATGATGAAAACGTTGATAATGCTTAAACTTAGCAAGAATTTGATGAAGTAGGCCTTTCGTAAACTGCTAAATGGAATATAGTGATAATATTATTAGAGTGCAATTTCACAAAAGCATCCTTCCCTGATTCTGGGAAAGATTGAGTGCAGGAGGAGAAGGAGGCAACAGAGGATGTGATGGTTGCATGGCATCACCATGCAACTGACATGAGTTTGAGCAAACTCTGGGAGATAGTGAAGGACAGGGAAGGCAGTCATGCTGCAGTTTATGGGGTCACAAAGAGTCAGACACAACTTAGTGACTGAACAACAACAACAGTCTTACAAGTGTTATGCATGAATATATCCATATTCCCAGTAATTTCACTTATTAAGCCTAAAGAATTAATCAGAAATGAAAATATTTGTGTACAAGGGTATTTATTAAGGAAACTCGGAAAATATTGAAAAGCTGTAGAGAATCTAGTTGGTCAGCCATAGAGCCATTTGATAGAGCCATATTCTGGAAAACTATAGCCATTAATCATGTATTAATCCCTGAAAAGACCCAACATATAATATTTAGTGATGAACAGCAGGATAGAAAACAGTATACACTTTTTAGTATATGCATATACACATATATGCAAATGTACATCTTACGCATAAAGACTGGATACATATGTGGTACGTACTAACAATGTCATCCCCTGAAGGTAGACTTACAGGTGATGTTCTGCATACTTTTCTGTTTTCTCCAAATTTTCTAAAATGAGAAAAATATGCTATGAAAAATTTTAAAGAAAAATAACAATTGCAAACTGGTAATTTCTTGGATTCAACTGTTTGAAGTCAAAAGAATAGTCTGTTTCTGGTAAAATGGCATAAGCTTGGTATATAGAAAAGATACAGTTCATCAATAAATGGAACAAAAGAAAACCCATTATGTCATCTCTATGAATAAAGGAAGTATGGCTAACAGTAATATCTCTCTTATGGATTTCCACTCTCTTTTTATGGTGCAATCACAGTGTTTCACTGTTAAACATCACAAGCATATTGCTATATTTCATTCCAGGCTTTATATTTGCAAATGCAAATAAATTTTAATTTTAAGGAACTTTAATATAAAATTAATTTTTCTAATTTTATTTAATTTTATCAAAATTAGAATGTTATTCAATATAATTTTGTAAACTGAATTTATATATAATTTATTTATCAGTTCAGTTCAGTCTCTCAGTCGTGTCCAACTCTTTGGACCCCATGAATCACAGCACGCCAGACCTCCCTGTCCAACACCAACTCCCGGAGTACACTCAAACTCATGTCCATTGAGTCGGTGATGCCATCCAGCCATCTCATTCTCTGTGGTCCGCGTCTCCTAACACCCCCAATTTTTCCCAGCATCAGACTCTTTTCCAGTGAGTCAACACGATGCATGAGGTGGCCAAAGTATTGGAGTTTCAGCTTTAGCATCAGTCCTTCCAATGAACACCCAGGGCTGATCTCCTTTAGAATGGACTGGTTGGATCTCCTTGAAGTCCAAGGGACTCTCAAGAGTCTTGTCCAGAACCACAGTTCAAAAGTATCAATTCTTTGGCGATCAGCTTTCTTCACAGTCCAACTCTCACATCCATACATGACCACAGGAAAAACCATAGCCTTGACTAGACGGACCTTTGTTGGCAAAGTAATGTCTCTGCTTTTTAATATACTATCTAGGTTGGTCATAACTTTCCTTCCAAGGAGTAAGCGTCTTTTAATTTCCTGGCTGCAATCAGCATCTGCAGTGATTTTAGAGACCAAAAAAAATAAAGTCTGACACTGTTTCCACTGTTTTTCCATCTATTTCCCATGAAGTGATGGGACCAGACTCCATGATTTTGTTTTCTGAATGTTGAGCTTCAAGCCAACATTTTCACTCTCCTCTTTCACTTTCATCAAGAGGCTTTTGAGTTCCTCTTCACTTTCTGCCATAAGGGTAGTGTCATCTGCATATCTGAGGTTATGGATATTTCTCCCAGAAATTTTGATTCCAGATTGTGCTTCTTCCAGCCCAGCGTTCCTCATGATGTATTCTGCATATAAGTTAAATAAGCAGGGTGACAATATACAACCTTGACGTACACCTTTTCCTATTTGGAACCAGTCTGTTGTTCCATGTCCAGTTCTAACTGTTGCTTCCTGACCTGCATACAGGTTTGTCAAGAGGCAGGTCAGGTGGTCTGGTATTCTCATCTCTTTCAGAATGTTCCACAGTTTATTGTGATCCACACAGTCAAAGGCTTTGGCATAGTCAATGAAGCAGAAATAGATGATTTGCTGGAACTCTCTTGGTTTCTCCATGATCCAGCAGATGTTGGCAATTTGATCTCTGGTGCCTCTGCCCTTTCTAAAACCTGCTTGAACATCTGGAAGTTCACGGTTCACATACTGCTGAAGTCTGGCTTGGAGAATTTTGAGCATGACTTTACCAGTGTGTGAGATGAGTGCAATTGTGCAGTAATTTGAGCATTCTTTGGCATTGCCTTTCTTTGGGATTGGAATGAAGACCTACCTTTTCCAGTCCTGTGGCCACTGCTGAGTTTTCCAAATTTGCTGACATCTTGAGTGCAGCACTTTCACAGCATCATTTTTCAGGATTTGAAATAGCTCAATTGGAATTCCATCACCTCCACTAGCTTTGTTCGTAGCGATGCTCTCTAAGGCCCTCTTGACTTCACATCCCAAGATGTCTGGCTCCAGGTGAGTAATCACGCCATCGTGATTATCTTCATCGTGAAGATCTTTTTTGTACAGTTCTTCTGTGTGTTCTTTCCACCTCTTCTTAATATCTTCTGTCCTTTATCGAGCCTATCTTTGCATGAAATGTTCCCTTGATATCTCTAATTTTCTTGAAAAGATCTCTTGTTTTTCCTATTTTGTTGTTTTCCTCTATTTCTTTGCATTGATCGCTGAAGAAGGCTTTCTTATGTCTCCTTGCTATTCTTTGGAACTCTGCATTAAAATTCTTATATCTTTTCTTTTCTCCTTTGCTTTTCGCTTCCTTTCTTTTCACAGCTATTTGTAAGGCCTCCTCAGACAGCCATTTTGCTTTTTTGCATTTCTTTTCCATGGGGATGGTCTTAGTCCCTGTCTCCTGTACAATGTCACGAACCTGCGTCCAGAGTTCATCAGGCACTCTATCGATCGGATCTAGAACCTTAAATCTATTTCTTACTTCCACTGTATAATCATAAGGGATTTGAATTAGGTCATATCTGAATGGTCTAGTGGTTTTCCCTACTTTCTTCAATTTTAGTCTGAATTTGTCAATAAGGAGTTCATGATCTGAGCCACAGTCAGCTCCTGGTCTTGTTTTTGCTGACTGTATAGAGCTTCTCCATCTTTGACTACAAAGAATATAATCATTCTGATTTCGGTGTTGACCATCTGGTGATGTCCATGTGTAAAGTCTTTTCTTGTGTTGTTGGAAGAGGGTGTTTGCTATGACCAGTGCATTCTCTTGACAAAACTCTATTATCCTTTGCCCTGCTTCATTCCGTGCTCCAAGGCCAAATTTGCCTGTTACTGCAGGTGTTTCTTGAATTCTTACTTTTGCATTCCTGTCCCCTATAATGAAAAGGACATCTTTTTTGGGTGTTAGTTATAAAAGGTCTTGTAGGTCTTCATAAAACCGTCCAAATTCGTCTTCTTCAGCATTCCTGGTTGGGGCATAGACTTGAATTAGTGTAATATTGAATGGTTTTCTTTGGAAACGAACAGTAATCATTCTGTCATTTTTAATATTGCATCCAAGTACTGCATTTCGGACTCTTTTGTTGACCATGATGGCTACTCCATTTCTTCTAAGGGATTCCTGCCCACAGTAGGAGATATAATGGTCATCTGAGTTAAATTCACCCATTCCAGTCCATTTTAGTTCACTGACTCCTAGAATCTCGACGTTCACTCTTGCCATCTCCTGTTTGACCTCTTCCAATTTGCCTTGATTCATGGACCTAACATTCCAGGTTCCTATGTAATATTGCTCTTTACAGCATCGGACCTTGCTTCTATCACCAGTCACATCCACAACTGGGTATTTGTTTCGCTTTGGCTCCATCCCTTCATTCTTTCTGGAGTTATTTCTCCACTGATCTCCAGGAGCATACTGGGCACCTACCAACCTGGGGAATTCCTCATTCAGTATCGTATCATTTTGCCTTTTGATAGTGTTCATGAGGTTCTCAATGCAAGTATACTGAAGTGGTTTGCCATTCCCTTCTCCATTGGACCTCATTCTGTCAGACCTCTCCACCATGACCCGTCCATCTTCGATGGCCCCACACGGTGTTTCTTAGTTTCATTGAGTTAGACAGGGCTGTGGTCCATAAGATCAGATCAGCTAGTTTTATGCGATTATGATTTCAGTGTGTCTGCCCTCAAATGCCCCCTCGCAATACCTACTGTCTTATTTGGGATTGTCTTACCTTCGTCGTGGAATATCTCTTCACAGATGCTCCAGCAAAGTGCAGCCGCTGTACCTTACCTCTATAGGTATAATTTATATATAGGTCTTCCCTGTAGCTCAAATTGTAAAGAATCTGCGTGTAACGCAGGATACCCAGGTTCAATCCCTGTGTAGGGAGGAATTTATATATACAATATTATTATTTCCCCATGACTTGAAATATCTGGAAAATGATTAGTTTACCATGACTGCATAACATTTACATCACTGAATTTAAATATTAAGGTGGTTTTGTTAAATGTGTCTTGAAACTTATTTCCCTTTAGATTATAACTAAAAATGATGAATAAGTATTTTGAGATATGACAGGAATGGAAGTAAGGGTAAGGTCCTTTTAAAGACACATATCGGAGAAGGCAATTGCAAGCCACTCCAGTACTATTGTCTAGAAAATCCCATGGATGGAGGAGCCTGGTAGGCTGCAGTCTGTGGGATCACTAAGGGTCGGACACGACTGAGCGACTTCACTTTCACTTTTCACTTTCACACATTGGAGATGGAAATGGTAACCCACTCCAGTGTTCTTGCCTGGAGAATCCCAGGGATGGGGGAGCCTGGTGGGCTTCCGTCTATGGGATCACACAGAGTCGAACACGACTGAAGTGACTTAGCAGCAGCAGAAGCATGCCCTTATATACGGAGTCACTAATTTTTCACACTAAATAATTTAAGCATATGATTTTCTCCAAGATAGATTAACCTGGAATACCGTTTGAACTTATGTAAGAAAAATGAAAAGAGAAGAAAGACAGTGACTCAGGGAGGCTGTCAAGCAAACTATTTACTTTATACATTTTACCAAGTTTGACCCTCTTCATTAGCCTTCTACAAATAATTTGGTTCCTTCTGGATTCAAGAAGGGCCATGTGGGAAAGCTAAAGAGAGAATGGGGATACTCTGCACTATTAGTCTTAATATTTGCCTAATGCCAGCAGTGAGAGACCGTACACATTTTCATTTTTCTTTTCTTATACCTTTATTATGACACTTCTCTTGTTGCTTTTTGAGACTAATGGGGTGAAACTATAATTAAATAAACTCACTTCTATATTCCACTCCCTAATTAAAAAAAAATCAGAATCCTACTATAGATATGTTATCTGATAGAGTGATTGTAGTCTGATTTTGAACTCCATATAGTTTTACAATCCTCATTGCTGGAAATTACTTTTCTTTGTTCATCTTATTACTTTAATATGACACAAGAATGAAGTATTATAAAGCTTAACCATTATTGATTAATCTGAAATGAGTTAAAGTCCTCTTTCCCTTTTATCAAAAAGTTGTATGTGCATTCTTGCAAAGAAATTATCTTATAGGTGTTCAGTGTGGTAACTATTCTTGTTGCTACCATTTTGGATGCATTCATGTTGAAAGCATTTCAGAAATAAAATTGCAGCATCATTTGCCTATATAAAGATCAAATAATAACAATCCTCTTTACAATGGTTTGACTTTGGAAATAAATCCATTTTGTTTGCTACTTAACAACTTGAAATCCTCTAGGCGTTTGTACATTGATTTTATAAATCAATTGTTCAAGAGTCTTTCTATGTGAAAGATAGACTGATAGCTAAGTTTAGTACCTATTTAGATCACTCTTCTAACACAAAACACATAATCTTTTTCTTGCCTCTTGAAATCCAAGTAGTCCTCTAATAGTCTTTATCACATAAAGTCAAAAGACTTCAAGTTGCATTTGTGCACTTTGAGTTCATATAATTTGATTTATTGCTTGTACTAAAGTCCAATACTAGTGGTTGAATTCAATTTAGATTTGATTATATCTGTTTGATGCCTCTGCATTTTATTCAAATGCTGCAGAGCAGATCTTTATGGTAATAAATGATCATTTTCTTGAAGGTCTGTTCGTTCCTTGTGTAATTGTGGTATGTTAGTATTCTTGAAGTAGCAATACTATATAATTGCTTTCCTCTCTCTATTTCTGCTGCTTCTTGGGTGGGGGATTTTATTGTCATTGCCTCTGGGAAGGGAAAGTTACAGCAAGAATGAAGAAACAGAGAAAGAAGAAATATTCAATTTTTGGAATTTTAAAATCTTGGACTCTTATAAGACTCTAGTCACAGAAGATAGATTGCTAACCTATTATTTTCCTTTCCATATCAAAAAAGACAATGGGAAATGGGGTAAAGATCAGAAGGAAAGACACTAGGTGGTTCTTGTAATGAAGCTTTGTTATTTGTTATTTCCCAGAATAATTTTGGATCAGGATGGGAGGTAAGTGATCAAAACTCCATGTAGATTGTGGTGTTCAAGAGCAGAAGCAATATATGCAATTCTATTCAGTTAAATTTTGAAAAGGCAGCAAGACCCCAAGGTTTTGTATCATTTACACTGTATGACAGTAGTAATGCACATCAGCACTATGAATGTGGACCTGTGTTCACAAAATCAAATGTATACAGTAATATGCTGGATAATAAAAATATGTAAGGTGAGCTTGTCTAAGACACTAAAGTGTGCTAAAACTATGCTAAATTTAAAGCATATGTTCTATATAAAGTAGAAGTAGCTACCCAAGTTCAGTCAGCTGTTGTCAGAGAAGAATATATAGTCAGTGTTGCCTGCTGTTGCAATTTTATAAAAGAAGACAAATCTGATTTCTTGTGTCAAATGTCTCAATTTTTAAAACACAATGTAAGCCAAACAAATAGGTCCATGGGTGAGATGTGACTCATAATCCACTTCTATTTTAGGAATAATAGCACAAGATGGTCTTAGAATATCTTGTAACAATATGCGACAAGAAACAACCCTGAAATCTGCACAGACATGGTACAGAGAGCTAACAAATATGAAGAATCCTTGTGGGGAGGAAGTTTAGAGAACACAGCTGTGACCTACATGTTCTGATAGTGATACTGAATGTCTCAACATATGCCAACGTAGAAAGATGATGCCAAAGACTTTCCTCCACATATTTTGTCAAAATATAAGCCCCATAGGACTTACACATAACTGGGGGGAAAAAGTGGAGAGAATTTTTAAAAAGTGACATTATATTATGATCATCCAGAAATATGGATATTTAAAAATGCATTATATTTATTTACATAGAAATAAAGGTATGTTTTTCACCTGATTTTGAAACAGTGATTAATATTGTCTGTACAAAGAAAAAATATCAATGTTGAATATGAGGTATTATCAAAAATCAAATGGACACTTGGAAACATCCAGTTGCAGGATAACAAAATCTATTGTCTCTCTCCCACTTGAAAACCAAATAAAATATCAGGTATCATAAAAATTGAATTTAAAAAAACTTTCCACATTTTAAAACAAAAAGTAAAATTTCTGTGGAGCAGACATTGTATGTCCTCCCTAGCAGAAGAAAAAATAGAGGATGCTCTAATATATATGTATCATCACTACAATTAATATGGGAAACAAACATAGTTGATAAAAGACAAACATAGCCTAGAACAAGTACAAGAGGATTATGTTACAGAAAAAGGAATCCAGAATTTAACAACAAACATCTAAATAAAACTGATTATTTGAAATGGACTCACTAAACTCAACAAATGGAAAACTAAACCTGAGGATATATATGTATGTGTGTGTGTATATATATATATATAATGAATATATAATGAGTATATATATATATATATATACATACATATATATATAATGGCAATATATATATATAATGAACTTAAAATTAGTAAATTTAATATCCTCATGAATTGGAATAAAAATTCAATACAAAATCACATGTCTATGAAGCACAATTAAATAACTTGTAAAAATTGAATTAAAACATCACCAGATGCCCTAAATAGACAAGAAATATCTAAATGACAAAAAATAAATAAAATTGAGGTGCAACATAATATTGAAGAATTCGGCTGTAATTTTGGCAGAAAGGAATGGAGACAATGAAAATATGTAATAAAAATAAAGAAACATGAAGACCAGCTCTGTAAGTTTTAATATTTATATAAAAGGAAAAATGGGAGGGGAAGAGATGGTTGGATAGCATCATCAGTTCAATGGACTTGAGTTTGAGCAAATTCAGGGAGACAGCGAAGTACAGGGAAGCCTGGTGTGCTGCAGTCCATGGGGTGGCAAAGAGTCAGACACGGCTGTGTGACTGAACAACAATAGGAGGGGAGAATACCAAGAATGGAAATGATTCACCATTGAAGAAAATGGTCAGTGATTTTCCAGGGGTTTCCAGAATTTAACTGAGAATAGTTGCATATATTTATTTTTTTGGAGAGCTATGCTTTATTGGAGGCATTACTGAGATTTAAAATCAATCCCATATCTATACATACTTTTTAAATGAAATGCACTGCTAAACATGATAACAGTTGTTGACGATAATGAAAAAAAACTTGGATATCAAAAGCAAAAAGTTAATAAAACAGCTATTCATTGATAAATTATACACACACATGCATATGCACACATATACACATCTAAAGAATTAAAGAGTTAATAAATTTTGAAGGAAATAATAATATATTTGAAAGTGAATGAAAAATCATATCTAAACTTAAAGGTCACAGTTAAATTTTTAATATTCTTATAAATAATTGCTTTATAATTATTTTTTAGAATTTTCTAGCTTATTGTACTACAAGAATTCACTTTTCCCATTTTCTTCTCTTATCATAAATTTAAGGCTATACATGAAAAAATAGAAGTTTGGTATAAAGATAGGAAAGGAAAGGACTAAACTGTCACTATTTGTAGACAATCTGATCATTTACCTAAAAAGTTCAAGAACATCATTTATTATAATTAATAAGAGAGTTCAGCATTTTTGCCAGATACATGATTCCTGTACAAAAATCCTTAGCTTTCTGTTTTCTTTCCAGAAACAAAGGAAAGTTCAAAAGAAAATAAAAGATCACAAACAGTACCCCAAAGCATATAAATATGAACTTAGCCAAAATAAAGCATAAAAAAGTAACTGGAGGAAATTCTAGAATATTGAATATCAGCAGCCAGATATATCTCTCGCTG
Organism: Moschus berezovskii; assembly: GCF_049115385.1. Classification (NCBI taxonomy): domain Eukaryota; kingdom Metazoa; phylum Chordata; class Mammalia; order Artiodactyla; family Moschidae; genus Moschus; species Moschus berezovskii. The sequence goes on along the minus strand of NC_142488.1, from coordinate 82,232,757 downwards.
AAATTACAGATTGCAATAGCTTAACTTTACATAAATTTTTTTAGGCATTTTTTATTTTGTTTTTTAAAATTTATTTTTAATTAATTTATTTTATTTTTTATATATTTTTTTCAGTGGTAAAGTCGCATTTTATTCAAAAGTATACAATACAGGAAAATATACCCCAGTATGAAAATGGACTTTATTTGCAATTCAACAGGCACTAGTATGGATTTAGTGCCAAGAAACAGGGTTTTGCTGGGTGTAAAATTTCTTTTTTTCTACTATTTAAGATTTTACTTTACTTTTATAAAAAGATAATTTAACTTTGACTATTCTTATGTCACTCAATTATTTTTTCGTTTTTTTTTTTCAAAAACAATTTTAGGAATCTTTACTTAAAAACAACCTTATCTTAAAATGGAGTAACTTTGGTTTTACGAGCAGCAAGCAAAGTACAGAAGCAAAAATGCATTACAGGAGCATTAAGTTCTACATTAGGTCACAGCGTCTAATCTGAAATCACACCCATAATATCAGTTTTCAGGATATCTGGGAAATAGCTATTCTGTTTTGACTTCTAATTGTAAAAAAATAATAATAATAATAGCCAAAGGAGATTTCACCATTAATGCCGTCAGTGTTTTTCTAGGTATGAGAAGATTCAAGAATTGGAACTCATAAAACTTTTTCTGAAAAGATCTGTCTGAAGGCCTGTTCTGCCAGGTTTGTTTTTTTTTTTTTTTCAGAGCACAGAGTGCCTCATTCCTGATATTCACCCTGAACTTCTTTCAGGGGGTGTTGAAGGTCAGCAGCTTGCAATGGTCATGATGTAATCTTTGTAGAGGCAGCTGGCAAGTACCAACTTCCAGTCAGCAGGGTCCCTTCATAGCCACATATCTGACCATGTGACAGCATTTCATGGCCATTGTGTCCCGCAGTGATGGGAAGGCTCATTCCCAGGTCTAGGGAAGTGATGGGCCACTCAGTGTGCTAAAATTGGACCAGGCCTTGCAAGTAGCAAAAGTCTCTGGACCACTGTCTTACTAGCCTCCTGGTCCAGGAAAATATTTCCTCTTGTTGCTTTTTCCCATACCCAGAGTCACATTATTACAATTATTGATCTCATATGGAACTCAGTTCAGCATTATATCACAGGCTCAGTGAAACAAGTGACATAGAAAATAATACAGCCATAGCTAACAGTTATTAGTAAAATAAGAATTATAAGTCAAGAACTTTCATTAGATAAAACCTGGTATACCCCAAGTCACCTGACTTCATTCGTTAAACGATTATAGTCTGGTGTTAACCTCCTGTTGTACATTATGGAGCATCCGACCTTTATCTGAAGATTGGTTACTGAGATAAGACTTAGAATTTATTTATTTTAAATGGAGGGTAATTGCAATATTGTATTGGCTTTGCCATACATTGACATGAATCTGCCCTGGGTATACATGTGTTCCCCATCTAGAACCACCCCTCCCACCTCCCTCCCCATATCATCCCTCTGGGTCATCCCAGTGCACCAGCCCCGAGCATCCTGTATCATGCATCGAACCTGGACTGGCTATTAAAGACCAGTAGATTTCACTTTAAGATTAAGTTGCAATATCAATACTTCTACAAACCAGAAGTTGACATTTTTTTTTTCTGTAAAGGGCCAGAAGATAGGATTTTTAGAACTTTGAGGGTCACAGCCTCAGTTTCAACTAATTACATCTGCTGTTGATGTACCAAAGCAGCAATAAATGATACAAAACATATGGTCACAGCTGTACTAAAATAAAAGTTTACTTTAAAAAGCCAGTGGGCTGGATTTAACCCATAGGGCATAGTTTGTCAATCCTTGCTACAATGCCTTTGAACATTTTGCTCACTTCTGAAAAAGCAAAAAAAAAAAAAAAAAAATCAGTAGTTCCTCAATGCAAACAATATCACGTCCAAACTCCTGAGTATGATATTTAAGTCCCAACACATTCTGCTTCCAAATGCCTTTCCAATCTTGTTTCCTAGTACACTCCTTCTCTCCAACCCTGTATACTCATATGTATTATATTCAGTATACTTCAACTCCTGAATTTTTGTCTTGCTATAAATATCCCTTGATTTTTCTTTTCAGTTATTCTGTCATGCATTTGGAAAATATTTACTTAACGCTTGTTATGTCCCAGGTACTTTGCTAGAATGCTGAAGATAAAGTGGGGAAAAAAGTGACACTGTCTCTTTTTTCCAAAAGCTACATTTGACTGTGGTTTGCAGATAAGAAAGCAACTGAAGAATTATATGATACATTCTATCATAGGACAATAAAAGGTGTTAGGTGAACAAAGAAGTAAGGATATAAAAGGATTGATTTTATCATTTTTCAATTGAGTTGATGTTTAGACCATATTGTTTTACAAATGTATAGTTTGATTTCAAGTTTATAAATCTTACAATTTTAACAAAACATAGCCGCATGCCTGAATTTTCAATAGAAAAGCAATTTCAAGAATAAACTTTAGCCATGTTAAGACCTTGATACATTGTCTATATACTGCAATTAAACTGTGTGCAATATCAGCCTTTGTTGGTGGTATTCAGCCTTGATTTCTACTAAGTTTAATTTTTAATTAATTATATTTTGTTTTTCATTTAAAATTCTTATTTTTAATTTCATGGATCAATGCTTGAAATCTAATTTAGTTCATACTCAATAATTCATTTATTATGCAAAAATATTGTAGCTTTTGTCAATTTTCTTTTATATTGTTTAATAGTCACAGTCATAATCATTATATTTATTAAGGTTAATAATATAAACAGTGGAATCCAAACATTCATAGGACCAGATGATAGGACAAAATCTTCCCAAGAGTCTTCTTAATTGAGGCATGAGGATGAGCAAGAGTTTGCCAGGTAAAGGTAAAAATGGGGTTGGGGGTGGAGCATGTAAAGAGACTTCCAATCAAAAACCCAGAGGTGAATAAAAGCATGATGTGCAATAAATTTCGGTATTGGAATTTTGCTTGCAATTTTTCTCACACCTATTATTTTCTTCTTCTTTCACCTATTATTTTTTTCTTCCCTAACTGTTAACACCGTTAGCCTGTTATAAAACAAATTCAATTTATATTTGAAAGACATGACAACTTTAATTTTTATTTGTCTAATGCGTATATCGCATAAAAATAGATGTTCATGTTTACTCCATAAGCTAAAGTAGATATTTGAAATATGCTAGAGATAGATAGGAGAAGGCAATGGCACCCCACTCCAGTACTCTTGCCTGGAAAATCCCAGGGACGGGGGAGCCTAGTGGGCTGCCATCGGTGGGGTGGCAGAGTCGGACACGACTAAAGCGACTTAGCAGCAGCAGCAGCAACAGAGATAGATAAGATTAAGTGGAGAGCATAAAGTAGATGATCTGTCATGATTCTTGTAGGTTGTTATTAAGTAAATACAAAGGGGATAAAGCCACATCATATGCAACATTTAATTTGCATGTGTCCTCTGCTCTAAATAAATATAAGTAAACTTAAGTTTTCACTTCTGTGCATAGGGTTTTAGGTCAAATGATCGTTGTTATACTATTCTCTTTTCTTATTAAAATGGAGATGAATACCGGAAATAGAAATGCAATACGACCCAGCAATCGCACTCCTGGGCATAAACACCGAGGAAACCAGAATTGAAAGAGACACATGTACTCCAATGTTCATCGCAACACTGTTTATATTAGCCAGGACATGGAAGCAATCTAGACATCCATCTGCAAAAGAATGGATAAGAAAGTAGTGGTACATATACACAATGGAGTATTACTCAGCAATAAAAAGAAAACATTTGAGTCAGTTCTAATGAGGTGGATGAAACTGGAAAATATTATACAGAGTGAAGTAAGCCAGAAAGAAGAACACCATACAGTATACTAACGCATATATATGGAATTTAGAAAGATGATAATGATAACCCTGTATACGAGACAGCAAAAGAGACACAGATGTATAGAACAGTCTTTTGGATTCTGTGGGAGAGGGCGAGGGTGGGATGATTTAGGAGAGTGGAATTAAAACATGTAAATTATCATATGTGAAGTGAATCGCCGGTCCAAGTTCGATGCATTATACAGGATGCTTGGGGCTGGTGTACTGGGATGAACCAGAGGGATGGGATGGGGAAGGAGGTGGGAGTGGGGTTCAAGATGGGGAACATATGTACACTCGGGGTGGATTCATGTCAATGTATGGCAAAACCAATACAATAATATGAAGTAATTAGCCTCCAAAAAATTACTTAATTAAAAAAATTAAAATAAAATAAATAAATAAATGTGAAAAAATAAATGAAATGACAATATAGTGGAGATGAATAAATACAGAACTCTTATCCTACTGGTTAATGATTACTTTGGTGATCTCAATTAAGTATTTTCTAGCAGGGCAAAGTCTAATAGAGTTTTGCCAAGAGAACGCACTGGTCATAGCAAACACCCTCATCCAACAACACAAGAGAAGACGCTACACATGGACATCACCAGATGGTTACGACAATATCAGATTGATTATATTCTTTGCAGCCAAAGATGGAGAAGCTGTATACAGTTAGCAAAAACAAGACCAGGAGCTGACTGTGTCTCAGATCATGAACTCCTTATTGCCAAATTCAGACTTAATTTGAAGAAAGTAGAGAAAACCACTAGACCATTCAGATATGACCTAAATCCAATCACTTATGATTATACAGTGGAAGTGACAAATAGATTTAAGGGACTAGATTTGATAGATACAGTGCCTGATGAACTCTGGAGAGAGGTTCATGACACTGGACAGGAGACAGGGACCAAGAACCATCTCCATGGAAAAGAAATACAAAAAAGCAAAATGGCTGTCTGAGGAGGCCTTACAAATAGCTGTGAAAAGAAGAGAAGCGAAAAGCAAAGGAGAAAAGAAAAGATATAAGCATCTGAATGCAGAGTTCCAAAGAACAGAAGGAGTGATAAGAAAGCCTTCCTCAGCGATCAATGCAAAGAAATAGAGGAAAACAACAGAATAGTAAAGACGAGAGATCTCTTTAAGAAAATTAGAGATACCAAGGGAACATTTCATGCAAAGATGGGCTCGATAAAGGACAGAAATGGTATGGATCTAACAGAAGCAGAAGATATTAAGAAGAGGTGGCAAGAATACACAGAAGAACTGTACTAAAAAGATCTTCAAGATCAAGAAAATCACGATGGTATGATCACTTACCTAGAGCCAGACATCTTGGAATCTGAAGTGAAGTGGGCCTTAGAAAGCATCACTACGAACAAAGATAGTGGAGGTGATGGAATTCCAGTTGAGCTATTTCAAATCCCGAAAGATGATGCTGTGAAAGTGCTGCACTCAATATGCCAGCAAATTTGGGAAACTCAACAGTGGCCACAGGACTAGAAAAGGTCAGCCTTCATTCCAATCCCAAAGAAAGACAATGCCAAAGAATGCTCAAACTACCGCACAATTGCACTCATCTCACACACTAGTACAGTCATGCTCAAAATTCTCCAAGCCAGGCTTCAGCAATACACGAACTGTGAACTTCCAGATGTTCAAGCTGGTTTTAGAAAAGGCAGAGGCACCAGAGATCAAATTGCCAACATCCGCTGGATCATGGAAAAAGCAAGAGAGTGCCAGAAAAATATCTATTTCTGCTTCATTGACTATGCCAAAGCCTTTGACTGTGTGGATCACAATAAACTGTGGACCATTCTGAAAGAGATGGAAATAACAGAACACCTGACCTGCCTCTTGAGAAACCTGTATGCAGGTCAGGAAGCAACAGTCAGAACTGGACATGGAAAAACAGACTAGTTCCAAGTAGGAAAAGGAGTATGTCAAGGTTGTATATTGTCACCCTGCTTATTTAATTTATATGCAGAGTACATCATGAGGAACGCTGAGCTGGAAGAAGCACAGGCTGGAATCAAGATTGCTGGGAGAAATATCAATAAAGTCAGATATGCGGATGACACCACCGTTATGGCAGAAAGTGAGGAGGAACTATAGAGCCTCTTGATGAAAGTGAAAGAGGAGAGTGAAAAAGTTGGCTTGAAGCTCAACATTCAGAACACTAAGATCATGGCATCTGGTCCCATTACTTCATGGGAAATAGATGGGGAAACAGTGTCAGACTTTACTTTTTTGGGATCCAAAATCACTGTGGATGCTGATTGCAGCCATGAAATTAAAAGACGCTTACTCCTTGGAAGGAAAGTTATGACCAACGTAGATAGCATATTAAAAAGCAGAGATATTACTTTGCCAGCCAAGGTCCATCTAATTAAGGCTATCTTTTTTTCCAGTGGTCATGTATGGATGTGAGAGTTGGACTGTGAAGAAAGCTGAGCGCCGAAAAATTGATGCTTTTGAACTGTGGTGTTGGAGAAGTCTCTTGAGAGTCCCTTGGACTGCAAGGAGATCCAACCAGTCCACCCTAAAGGAGATCAATCCTGGTTGTTCAATTTAAGGACTGATGGTGAAGCTGAAACTCCAATACTTTGGCCACCTCCAGAGAAGAGTTGACTCACTGGAAAAGACTCTGATGCTGGGAAGGATTGTGGGCAGGAGGAGAAGGGGACGACGGAAAATGAGATGGCTGCGTGGCATCACCGACTCAATGGACGTGTGTGTGAGTGAACTCCGAGAGTTGGTAATGGACAGGGAAGCCTGGCGTGCTGTGTTTCACGGGGTCTCAAAGAGTTGGACGAGACTGAGTAACTGAAATGAACTAAGCTAAACAAGAATATAAGTACTACTACACCAGTTCAATCTGAAGGTAAACTCGTATTTTACTGAATGTGGCACTGTTAATAGAATTTTAATACATATAAGCGAATTTCAAAATATATTCAAATTCATTATTCTCCAAAGCCTATTATGATTGCTGGTTACTTGTAAGTGGACTAAATGGAAGATTCTCTGTCTAAAATTTTTTGACAAGACAAGAAGTTTAGATAAAACTTAAGTGAAATTTTATCATGTGCTCAGATAGAATCAAACATTCTTTTTCATAGTTATCTTTTCTTAAGGCAAAACAGGCTATAAGTCCATATACTGGAAGGCTATGTTTGAATAAAGCAAGGTTTCTTTTTGTTGTTGTTATGCCCTCAAACTAGATGGTGTTCTGCTATGCTATTTTGCTTTGATAGCCTCTAAACCTGATCACCAGGTCTACATCCTCTATATAAGACTGGTGGAAAATCCAGTGATTTAAATAGCGTAAAACCCTTTGGTGCTGTTCTCCCTTAAACTGTAGATTTAATAAGTGACTCTACAGCTTTGCTATATTCTATATGACTTCTGTACACATCCAGAGGACACTGCCTACTCTGCAACATTTTCTCTGAACACTATAAAATTTTGTGATGCATACCTGAGTCCTAAAATGGTATTCTTTTCAGTTTATATCACAAATCCAAGGTGGCTTGACTTAATTCTATTTCACTACTATCCTCTAAAAAGAGAACTTTAAAACAAAAAAATCCTTCATTAGAACCAAGGAGCAATGAAGTTCACAAATAGAACCACACCACTTTAGTAGTCAGTTATATTTCCTCATGAATGAGTTTTTGAGTTAGAGTCAAACTTAAAATTAAAACGATCTTGGCCTACATGACCTTCATGAGAAGCCTAGGAGTTCCTCATTTCTGAAAGAAGAAAGAACACAATATTGGTTATATTTGTGTATTAAATAAGACCTCTAGTTAAGATCACAACCTAAGAGCTATACGACAATAGCTCTTGTCTATTTATTTTAAAAAGTTAATTGTACTTTTCTTCTTGAAATGGCCTTTGAAACCTAAAGGTGAGCATCTTCTATGCAGAATTGCTGCAGTATCATCCTTGCAGTGTTGCTGGTATTCCTGTTTCTGATTAAAATTTATATTTTCTTTAAATAGCATGAACTATACTTTGCCAGACTTCTTTATCCTTGGTTAGGAATGTATAACCACTGAAAAGTTCAGACAGGAGGCTGGTAATTAGGCACGTCTTGAAAAGCCAATCAAACTCAGTCTACCTTTGCTCCTGGGGATAACCTGGTGATTGCCATTGCAGTGAAGGAATCTCAGATGTGAATTTGAAGAGCTTGCCTAGATTTCATTATAATCAAACAGCAGAAAAAATTACTAGATACAGCTTCTGGATTCAATTCATGAAACCTTTTGAATAGAAAACATATTCTTAAGTAAATAGAGAGGATAGTAACTTAGTGACAAAGGTTAACAGCCTAGAATTCTTATATGATCAACACAACTCTAGAATTTTCCTTAATACTAGATAGTGGGTTTTGTTTATTTTTTGTTGTTGTCTCCTTTTATCTCCTACTTCTTTGTCTCCTACTTCAGTGTCCCACAATAAAATGAATTGTATTGCACCCATTTTAATTACCATCGTTGCATGTTATGTCACAAACTTGAATATGATTTTTTCATTGGAAGACATGCCATGATTAAGCCTTTGGGGAACAACACGTTAAAAATTTACTAAGCTCTAAATCAGATGACAATGACTGGTGTTTCTTGATACATTGTTGTTGCTGCTGTTGTTCAGTTGCTGAATTGTGTCTGACCCTTTGCAACCCCAGGGATTGCAGCAAGCCAGGCTTCTCTGTCCTTCACTATCTCCTGGAGTTTGCTCAAGCTAATGTCCATTGAGTTTGTGATGCTATCTAACCATCTCATGCTCTGCCATTCCTTTCTCCTTTTGCCTTCAATCTTTCTTAGCATCAGGGTCTTTTCCAATGATTTCCCCCCTTCACATTCGGTGCCCAAAGTATTGGAGCTTCAGCTTCACCAATAGTTCTTCCAATGAATATTCAGAGTTGATTTCCTTTAAGATTGACTGATTTGATCTTCTTGCTGTCCAAGGAACTCTCAAGAGTCTTCACAGCACCACAATTTGAAAGCATCAATTCTTTGCACTCAGCCTCTTTTATGGTCCGACTCTCATGTCTATACATGACTACTGGAAAAATCATAGCTTTGACTATATAGACCTTTGTCAGCAAAGTGATGTCTCTGCTTTTTAATATGCTGTCTAGGTTTGTCATATCAGGTTGGTGTGAAAGTAATTGTGGTTTTGAATTTCTGAATTTTGCCATTTGAGATTGGAATATAGACTTAAATAAATGTGGTTATGTTATACATCATTTTAATGCATATTTTTTTGCTTTATGTCTTTTTGTGAATGACATTACTTGCTGTTTATTTTATATTTATTTTAGACTATGGAAATGATGTTAGACAAAAAGCAAATTTGAGTGATTTTCTTATTTGAGTTCAAAATGGGTCATAAAGCTGAGGAGACAACTCTCAACATCAACAATGCATTTGGCCCAGGAACCTCTAACAGACTTACAGGACAATGGTAGTTAAAGAAGTTTTACAAAGGAAATAAGAGCCTAGAAGATGAGGGACATAGTGGTTGGCCATCAGGATTTGACAACGACCAACTGAGAGCCATCATCAAAGCTGATCCTCCTATAACTATAAGAGAAGTTGCTGAAGAACTCAATGTCAACCATTCTATGGTAATTTGGCATTGGAAGCAAACTGGAAAGGTGAAAAAGCTCTTGATAAGTGGGTGCCTCATGAACTGACCAAAAATAAGTAAAAGAAAATAAAATGTTGTTTGAAGTGTCGTCTCTCTTTTTCTGTGCAACAACAAGGAATTATTTCTTGATCAATTTGTGATGTGCAATGAAAAGTGGATCTTATATGACAACTGGCAATGACCAGCTCAGTGGCTGTACTGATAAGAAACTCCAAAGCACTTGCCAAGGCCACACTTGCACCTGAAAAAGTCATGGTCACTGTTTGGTGATCTGCTGCCCATGTGATCCACTACAGCTTTCTGAATTCCAGCTAAACATTATATGTGAGAAATACGCTCAGCAAATTGATGAGATGCACTGAAAACTGCAATGCCTTCAGACAGCATTAGCAAACATAATAGGTCGAATTCTTCATGACAATACCTGACCACAGGTGGCACAACAAATGCTTCGAAAGTTGAACAAATTGAGCTATGGAATTTTGCTTTATCTGCCATATTCACCTGACCTCTTTCCAACTGACAATCACTTCTTTGAGCATCTCAACGAATTTTATAGGGAACAAACAGTAAGAGGCAGAAGATGCTTTCCAATAGTCCATTGAACCCTGAAGCACCGATTTTTACACTACAGGAGTAAATTTTATTTTTCATTGGCAAAAATGTGTTGATTGTAATGGTTCCTAGTTTGACTAATAAAGATGTATTTGAGCCTAGTTATGAAGATTTAAAATTCACAGTCTGAAACCTCAATTACTTTTGTAACAATTTAAATAGATTTCCTTCCAAGGAACAAGTATCTTATCATTTCATGGCTGCAGTCACTGTCCACAGTGATTTTGGAGCCCAAGAAGATAAAATCGGTCCCCGTTTCCACTTCATCCATTTGCCATGAAGTTATGGGAGCAGATGCCATGATCTTAGGTTTTTTGAATGTTGAGTTTTAAACTAGCTTTTGCACTCTCTTCTTTCACCCTCATCAAGAGACTCTTTAGCTCCTCTTCACTTTCTGCCACTAGAGTGGTGTCATCTGCATATAACAGGTTGTCGATATTTCTCCTGGCAATCTTGATTCCAGTTTTTATTTCATCCAGCCTGACATTTCACATGATGTACTCTGCATAGAAGTTAAATAAACAGTGTGACAATATACAGCTCCGATGTACTCCTTTCCCAATTTTCAGCCAGTCCATTGTTCTATGTGGAGCCAGTTCATGGTTCTAACTGTTGCTTGTTGATCCACATACAGGTTTCTCAGGAGACAGGTAAGGTGGTGAGATATTCTCATCACTTTAAGAATTTTCCACAGTTTGTGTATATTAATTAAATTTACACTATGCATATCTATATATATTTGCATCATTATAAATGACATTATCATTAGTGTAGGTTATAAATGTCATAGATGGTTTAATTCTTTAGATGAATATCAATGTTTGTATGATCAGAATAAAAGTAAATATCTAGTACAAGTAAATTCTCTTTGCATATTTTGTGCAAATTGCCGTTTGTAAGAAGCTGGTCACTTTTGTGTAATGTTTGAGAATCAGTTCAACAAATATTCCCTGAACATTTTGTGAAAGGAATGCAAAGATAACAAATAATTCTCAAAAAATATACTGAGTACTGTAAACTCTCTATATATGATATGCTATTAAGATTGAAAGGAGATAAATCATATCCCATTAGGGGAATAAAAATTTCTTGGTGGAAATTTCATTTTACATGAATTCTGAAGGATGCACTGGCAATTGACACGTAGAAAAAGAGAGGGACATTTCACACAGAGGAAAAAGCTTGTAGGAGTGAAATCATGGTGAATGGTCAGCAACATTATGCAGTAAAATTTTATAAGAAGAACTTTTTGAAAATACATTAGCACAACTTCGTGCTAGATTTTGAAAACCAGAGTGAGAGGTGTATAATGACTAGAAAGGATATAAGAAGCAATTGAATATGTTTGCTTTTTATTTTATTTTTTTTTTTATAAAAACAGAAGGATGTTTTCAAAGTGCATTTTGGGACAACTAAATCTATAATAAATGAGTAACTTTGATTGACAGAGAGAGACCCCAAAGGAAAGGGTCTGCAGGCAAGCTAAGGCAATAGTTCAGTCAAGAGATAAAGAACACACAAAATAAAGTGGCTGCAGAGGGGGTACACTTGAGAAATTTTAAAGTAGTAGAAACTATATTGATCCGACAATTGATTGGCTGTAGAAGATGATAAAAGGGGAGAAATTAAATGATTCTGAAGTTTTAGGTTCGGATTGCTAGGGAAATGACAGATCTGTGAATTAAAAAGGAAAGAAAAGAAGAAAGCTAGAGGGAAGGCTTTGAAGATGGATATTGAAGGAGTAATTCCTGTTTTCAACAAGTACTATGCTTACATCTAACTGTAGATCTACTAGCAAAACTATGTCAGACAACTAATCATCCCCTAAGATAATAAACTTAAGGAAGGAAGCAAAGAGTTACAGTTCAATATTTTTACGAGTGAATATTCTATTGAAAATTTGGTAGTTTCTCCTGACAATTCTGACTAAGGAAATGAATTAGATTAGGGAGTGAAAGTTCCCAACTGAAGCTCAGTACTGACTTCCAAGAAGTTCACTTTATGCTCTGACAGAGTTGATTTTAATGGAATACCTAGATAGATTCATATTTTAACAGTATGTAACAAAATTGCTTAAGCCTTCATTATCTGAATAGAACTGTGATTCATGTTGGCAAGTCACTAAGAGTTAGAAGGCAGAGAAATAACAATCAAGATGATGGCTATTTAATGTTTCAGTTTATAGTATGAGGACATACTGATAATAATGATGATAGCTACTTTTAAGGCCAAGTGGCTAACAGGGCAGCCTCCAGAGCCAGACTTCTGGGTTTAAATCTCTAGCTGTGTCATTCATTATGTATGACCTTGGGCAATTTTTAATTAACCTCTGAAGACCTTTTTTTTTCTCTATGCAATGAGAATAATAGTAGTATCTACCTCATACAAGGTGTTGTTTCAATTAAATGAGACAAAGACAGAAAGCAAGTATCAGTAATTCTCCAGAAGCTTTTGGCTTCAAATGTGAATGTGGATTCTAGTATGATGAATGTGCTTCTCTGTGTGTCTCTTGTGTCTTGAGAAAGAATAAACCAGTTTATTTCAGTTCCATAGTATTTGGAAAAAACCAAATAATTCAGTCTTCATGTTATACTCCATGTGACACTGAATGATTTGACTTTGGTTGAAGTGGTTCTTTGTTCTGCACAAATACATAATTAACATTTATTAGTCATTATATGCCAGTAACTGTTTTAAGAACTTTACATGAATTAACTCAATGCCACAACAACCTTATGAGGTAAGGTTCATACATCAGATGAATAAACAGAAGCATATAGGAGTTAAGTAATTTTTCTAATATTGTTGTTCAATCGCTCAGTCATGTCCGAATCTTTGCGACTCCATGGACTGCAGTATATCAGGGTTCCCTGTCGTTCACCATCTCCCAGAGCTTGCTCAAACTCATGTCTATTGAGTCAGTGATGCCATCCAACCATCTCAGTCTCTGTCATCCCCCTCTCCTCCTGTCTTCAATCTTCCCCATCATCAGGATTTTTCTAATGAGTCTACTCTTCATAACAGGTAGCCAAACTATTGAAACTTCGGCTTCAGCATCAGTCCTCCTAAATGAACATTCCAGACTGATTTCCTTTATGATGGAGTGATTAGAGCTCCTTGAAGTCCAAGGGAATCTCAAGAGTCTTCTCCAGCATCACAGTTCAAAAGCATGAATTTTTCAGCACTCAACCTTCTTTATGGTCCTACTCTCACTTCCATACATGACTACTGGAAAAACCATAGCTTTGACTATACAGGCCTTCTCTAATATTACGCAATAAGAAATAGAGTCATAATTTGGACCTTGGCAGTGTGTCTGACTCCAGAGCCAACACTCTTAATCACTGTGATCCATTGTCTCTCATTAAGAGTTTATCAAACCCATTCAAATACTATGCAATACTACAGGGTGTGTTTAACCAATTCACAAAGATAGGTGGTTTAATAATTTTAGTTTATAGGTAAAAAAAAATAGCTTGAAAGCAAGTGCTTTTTTAAAATCATACATAGGTTCTATTCATTAGCCTGTATTTGTAAACACTATAGAGCTAACTTAAACTTGAAAGACAGTGCAAAGTTATGTATACAATGACTGCTTATTTGAAACTCTGATTTACTAAACTACTCTGCTTTGTAAGCCTTATAATTTAAATGTTCTAACATCTCATTTAAATGCAAGATGAATTTACTCTAAAGAAGACTTGAAGAGATTTTGTTAAATCCATTATACAAAGAGATGTCCTTTAGTTAAATTCTTGAGATGATTCTTCCTCCAAGTGCTCTACATATCCTTGCAGGCAGCTTAAATACAATCTCTAGCAATTCCAGTTTCTGAGGGTGCACTGTAATAACTATACTTGTTAAAAATTCAAAGTGATTCAATCCAGCAATTACTCAGATTTAGAAAGGTTTTATAGCAATGCTGAATCTTTGAATCTGTTCTTTCTCTACATCAACAATGCTCAAGATTATAAAGAAAAAGATGAAGAATGATAAATCTTGTCATTCAATTCCAAGAAAAGACATTTCCTTTGGTTTTTGCCTTAAGTCTCATAATATCTTGGCTGTGTGTTTACTTGGAAGCATAAAGGTGTTACTAAAAGTAATTTTTTCAAGATTATCTAAGTATAAAAATATATGCTACATACGCCACTGTATTTGTATTGGCTTTCTCTTAGTCCTCTTTTTAGCCCTGTTTGAGTTATAACATCAAGAGAAAAAAATAACACTATCAAGGACTTTAGGAGACTGTATTTTAGAAGACTAGGTATCTCTCATTGCCAACTTTATACTTCTTCACTTAATAGGGCAGGAAACTTAATATACTTTGGTGTTATCTATATTAAAACAACAACAACAACAGCAACGGTGCTGTATTTGGAAGTTGTAGCTTCTTGAATCTAGAAGAAATAGTTGCTATTAATCAACTTGAACACTGGATGGCAGTCCTCACTAATAATACAAATAAAGGCTCTTGATAAACTAAGAAAGATGGATTTGAAATAACATCCTAGGCAGTTGCCAATTTTAACAGCTAAGAAGTCCACAAAGAAGAACTTAGAACAAAGATAATGACAGAAGGGGAATAGCAAGTTTGTTTGGTATCATCATGAATATGTAAATATGTTTCAGTTGATTTGACAATCAGTTCAGTTCAGTCGCTCAGTCGTGTCCGACTCTCCGCGACCCCATGAATCACAGCACGCCAGGCCTCCCTGTCCATCACCAACTCTCGGAGTTCACTCAAACTCATGTCCACAGATTCGGTATTGCCATCCAGCCATCTCATTCTCTGTCGTCCCCTTCTCCTCCCGCCCCCAACCTTTCCCAGCATCAGAGTCTTTTCCAGTGAGTCAACTCGTCGTATGAGGTGGCCAAAGTATTGGAGTATCAGCTTTAGCATAAGTCCTTCCAATGAACACCCAGGATTGATCTCCTTTAGAATGGACTGCTTGGATCTCCTTGCAGTCCAAGGGACTCTCAAGAGTCTTCTCCAACACCACAGTTCAAAAGCATCAATTCTTCAGCGATCAGCTTCCTTCACAGTCCAACTCTCACATCCATACATGACCACTGGAAAAACCATAGCCTTGACTAGATGGACCTTGATAGGCAAAGTAATGTCTCTGCTTTTTAGTATGCTATCTAGGTTGGTCATAACTTTCCTTCCAAGGAGTAAGCGTCTTTTAATTTCCTGGCTGCAACCAGCATCTGCGGTGATTTTTGGAGCCCAAAATATTAAAGTCTGACACTATTTCCACTGTTTCCCCATCTATTTCCCATGATGTGATGGGACCAAATGCCATGATTTTCGTTTTCTGAATGTTGAGCTTCAAGACAAATTTTCACTCCCCTATTTCACTTTCATCAAGAGGCCTTTGATTTCCTCTTCAATTTCTGCCATAAGGGTGGTGTCATCTGCATATCTGAGGTTATTGATATTTCTCCCGGCAATCTTGATTCCAGCCTGTGCTTCTTCCAGCCCTGTGTTCCTCATGATGTACTCTGCATATAAGTTAAATAAGCAGGGTGACAATATACAACCTTGACGTACTCCTTTTCCTATTTGGAACCAGTCTGTTGTTCCATGTCCAGTTCTAACTGTTTCTTCCTGACCTGCATACAGGTTTCTCAAGAGGCAGGTCAGGTGGTCTGGGATTCCCATCTCTTTCAGAATGTTCCACAGTTTATTGTGATCCACAGAGTCAAAGGCATAGTCAATGAAGCAGAAATAGATGTTTTTCTGGAACTGTCTTGCTTTCTCCATGATCCAGCGGATGTTGGCAATTTGATCTCTGGTTCCTCTGCCTTTTGCACCAAAACCAGCTTTCTAAGTTTTACTCCAGTTACTAAATGCTCATTCTTAGACCACAAATTAGATTCACCTCCTTTATTGTCATCTGAAACCCAGTCTTGGCTGAAGCTATAGCTAGTGTGATTATAGTCTGAGGTGAATTTGCTTCAAGGAGAACTTTTAAATTTGCTTGATTTCATCCTCAAAAAGTAACTCTGGTGTTTTCTTTTCTGTTTGCTTTCACTTCAGTTAAGTTCAGTCGCTCAATCGTGTCCCAGTCTTTGCGACCCCATGAATCAATCACAGCACGCCAGGCCCCCCTGTCCATCACCAACTCCCAGAATTCACTAAATCTCATGTCCATCGAGTCAGTGATGTCATCCAGCCATCTCTTTCTCTATCGTCCCCTTCTTCTCCTGCCCCCAATCCCTCCCAGCATCGGAGTCCTGTTTGCTTAATCATCTTCTAATTTTATAACCAAGGTTCCTCCAAGTGAAAAAGGATACATTTGTATATTTGACTTTCATGTCTGGAAGGAAAACTTAACATTAGGATATTTCAGATAGTTTTATGTTTGTACACTGTATAAGGTTGGAGCAATAAAATAAAGTTGTTTTGAATTTGAATCCCAACACGGCCACTAACAAGCCAGGTGAAGATGGCAAGCTAATTTTCTAAACTATAAAATGGATGGATCCATAAAATGATACCCTTTCATAGATTTGATGTAAGTTTTATATAAAAGTATTTATGTATAGAGCTTGAGATGATATTAGACACATAGAATGCAATCCGTGAAATTATTTTTATTATTACCATTATCAATTTCTGTAATATCATATTTTCCTTTTTCCTGAACATTTTATTAGATAAACAGCTAACCAAAAATACGTGTTACTGGTTTAAATTCTTAATTAACTTATATCAGATTGGAGGGCAGTATTTTCAATTTAGAGATAGTAACTAAGAAAACAAACCAATGATAATAAGGAAGAAATCATATGCATTTTTCTATCCTTCCATATATTGTTAACTGAATGCTCTGAGCCTGCTTATCTATTGTAGAATGATGAAATACTGCTATTTCTGAAGAGCACATTCTTTCTTTAAATTAGGTCAGTTGCAGCTACTTTTTCTAACATTCTTGCTATTTGGAGAGGCAATAAGATGAAATTCCTTTTTTGAATTGTTTAAACTATAAAATGGATGGATCCATGAAATGATACCCTTTCATAGATTTGATGTAAGTTTTAAATAAAAGTATTTATGTATGGTGCTTCAGATGATATTAGACACATAGAATGCAATCCGTGAAATTATTTTCATTATTCCGTTCCGTTCCGTTCCGTTCAGTCGCTCAGTCGTGTCCGACTCTTTGCGACCCCGTGGACTGTAGCCTACCAGGCTTCTCCGTCCATGGGATTTTCCAGGCAAGAATACTGGAGTGGGTTACCATTTCCTTCTCCAGGGGATCTTCCCGACCCAGGGATCGAACCTGGGTCTCCCGCATTGGAGGCAGACGCTTTAACCTCTGAGCCACCAGGGAAGCCCTATACCATTATCAATTTCTGTAATATCATATTTTCCTTTTTCCTGAACATTTTATTAGACAAAATGTTCAAGCAGGGCCTCTAGCTTGCAGAATAGAAGTATAATAATTTCTCACATATGAATTCACTTAATATCTAATCCAACTTAGAGTTATACAGAAACAATAAAAAATCTTAAGGTTCCTTTGGTCCATGCTTCTCAATATTAGTAAAAGCCTCAATAATGCTTTGTCTGCTTAGAGATGATATTAAGGCTACAAGATTTGTATAAAGGCATAAAAAATGCTCCTCCTTTCTGATTCAAAATTCTCATTGTCTCTGTAATGAGAGAGAATATTTGCTTAATGCGATGAAATCTTCTGTGGAAGTAAGTGACTTTAGATGATAACTTTCTAATCCTGGAGGAAAAAAAAAATATATATATATACCATATATATATAATTTATTATATATATATATATATATATATATAACTTCAAATCTTATTAGTTAAGTAAGGAGTCCAGAAACAGTGATATGAATTTTTCTTTCCTAAAAAGCAAAACTTTATGAGGAATACATACATAGGGAGTGTATTTCCTCAGGGCAAACACACAGTATGTTAACACGAGCATACAGATGTATGTGGCAATTATTTGACTAAATCATACAAAAATGAAAATGTCCTGGTTTAAATTTTGCTAAAGCTCTGAAAAGATTATTTTTTATACAGCTGAGGTAAGTGAGGGGTTAACCTAGATTCCAATATCAAAACAAAACAAAACTAAATCCTTGAAATCTATGGTTACTACCCCAAGTCAATTTTCAATCTCCGCCTTGCATAAGGTGAAGCTGAATCAGTGCTTGTCTAGGAATAATTTATTTTTGAAAAGGAAAAACTCTAAAAGAATTAGTAAATGCTAAATTTAAATGTGAAAAACT
Organism: Moschus berezovskii; assembly: GCF_049115385.1. Taxonomy (NCBI): domain Eukaryota; kingdom Metazoa; phylum Chordata; class Mammalia; order Artiodactyla; family Moschidae; genus Moschus; species Moschus berezovskii. The sequence goes on along the minus strand of NC_142488.1, from coordinate 82,214,320 downwards.
CCATGCAAAACTCCACATAAGGAAAATAAAAACTTCCCTTTTCCTCAGTGGCACCTCCTCCAATTCAATAGCACATATGCAATAAAGCAAATAAAGGGTTAAAATATGTTGCTTCTGGTAACCTATGCTAAATGTGCAAGTAGTTCTTTCCATGGTAAATACTTATAATTTTCAACTTTGTTAGGTTTGAAGGAAGGGTTCCAAATTCTCATTTTTGTTAGACTGTAATGCTATTACCACACTTCCTACTTTCTCAGGATAGTCCTAGTTTATAACCATTGTCCTAGAAACACCAATAGGTCAAATTTCACCCTCAAAATATCTTGGTATCTGTAATAAATTATATGATCATAGGGCCTGTGTTAGTCGCTCAGTCATGTCTGACTCTTTGCAACCCCATGGACTGTAGCCTACCAGGTTCCTCTGTCCATGGAATTCTCCAAGCAAGAATACTGGGGTGGGTTGCCATTCCCTTCTCCAGTGGATCTTCCCGACCCAGGGATCGAACCCAGGTCTCCCACATTTTAGGCAGATTCTTTGCTGACTGAGCTACCAGGGATGAAATGAACATCATCCAAAACAAAGTTTCTCAGCAGTGTTAATTGTTTCAAGAGCAAAATAGAAATATCATTTATTTTCCTATCTTACAGCACTGGGAAGTTAGTATTGGTGGTGGGCATTATGAAGAGACTATATGGAACTCAATTAGGACTTCTGTGTGGGAAAAGATTTAGTGTGCTGGAGCCTTAAATAAATATGGAGAGAATCCAAGGATTCTTTCATTTTCCATTTCAGAAAGCTGTCAGATAATTCCTCAAAAAGAATCAAGTATAGAATTAGCATATGGCCTATCAATTCCACTCAAGGATATAAACTCAAAAGAATTGTAAGCAGATATTTAAAGAAAGCAACTCCTGCAGCTCAATTCCAGGAAAATAAACGTCCCAATCAAAGAATGGGCCAAAGAACTAAACAGACATTTCTCCAAAGACATACAGATGGCTAACAGACTCATGAAAAGATGCTCAACATCACTCATAATCAGAGAAATGCAAATCAAAACTACAATGAGGTACCATTTCACACCAGTCAGAATGGCTGCTATCCAAAAGTCTACATGCAATAAATGCTGGAGAGGGTGTGGAGAAAAGGGAACCCTCTTACACTGTTGGTGGGAATGCAAACTAGTAAAACCACTATGGAGAACAGTGTGGAGATTCCTCAAAAAACTGGAAATAGGGCTGCCATATGACCCAGCAATTGCACTCCTGGGCATACACACCGAGGAAACCAGAATTGAAAGAGACACATGTACCCCAACGTTCATCGCAGCACTGTTTATAATAGCCAGGACATGGAAGCAACCTAGATGTCCATCTGCAGACGAATGGATAAGAAAGCTGTGGTACGTATACACAATAGAGTATTCCTCAGCCATTAAAAATAATACATTTGAATCAGTTCTAATGAGGTGGATGAAACTGGAGCCTTATTATACAAAGTGAAGTAAGACAGAAAGAAAAACACCAATACAGTATACTAACACATGTATATGGAATTCAGCAAGATGGTAACGATAACCCTGTATATGAGACAGCAAAAGAGACACAGATGTATGGAATAGTCTTTTGGACTCTGTGGGAGAGGGTGAGGGCAGGATGATTTGGGAGAATGGTATTGAAACATGTATATTATCATATGTGAAACGAATCACCAGTCCAGGTTTGATGCATGATACAGGATGCTCGTGGCTGGTGCACTGGCATGAACCAGAGGGATGGTATGGGGAGGGAGGTGGGAGGGGGGTTCAAGTTAGGGAGCACATGTACACCCTGGGTGGATTCATGTCAATGTATGGCAAAACCAATACAATATTTTAAAGTAATTAGCCTCCAATTAAAATAAATTTAAAAAAAAAGAAAAAAACAAAGAAAAAAAAAAACAAATATCCACACATAATGTTTATAATAACACTGTTCCTAATAGTCAAAATCCAAATGTACTTCAACTAACTAATGAATAAACAAAATGTGGCATATATATCCAATGGGATATTGTTTGGCAATAAAAAAGAAAAAAAAGTAATGATACATGCTACAGCATGGATAAATCTTGAAACATTATGCAAGGTGAAATAAATTTACATTTTTCTAATACCATTCATATGAAATAGCTTGGAAAGGCAAATTCTTAGAGATAGAAAGTAGATTAGTAGTGCCAGGGGCTGAGAGAAGGGGAGGGAAGTTAAAGAGCTACTGCTAATATGTATGGTCTTTCTTTGGGGAGAGTGAGAAAAGTGTTCAGAATTAGGGAGTACGGATATACAAAACACCCCTGAACTGTACATTTTAAAAGAATGCTATGACATTTGTATTATAGCACATAAAAAAATAGGGCAGTCAGAAATTATAGAAGAGAAATTAATTTTGGAAACATTATCACTTCCTTAGTTCTATATTTTTTTGTCTTGCTTTTTGTGTTTTTCTTAATGACTATCAATTAAAAAAAAACAATCCACTCCCAATCTTTCTCGCAGGTCTAGGTGCCTGTCCTGAAGGTATTTAGGAAGAACATAGTTGAAGAGGTAGAATTTCAATCAGCACCCACACAGAGGCAATGAAGAAGCAAATCAAGAATAAATAAGCAAGTGGGAATCCCCTGGTGGTCCAGTGATTAGGATTAGGCACTTTCACTGCCACGGGCCCATAGTTCAATCCCTGGCCAGGGAACTAAGATTCCATAAGCTGCATGGTTGCAAGGGTTAAAAAAAAAAAAAGCAAATTAGTTAATACCTAAACAAAAGAATGGAGAAGGCAATGGCAAGCCACTCCAGTACTCTTGCCTAGAAAATCCCATGGATGGAGGAGCCTGGTAGGCTGCAGTCCATGGGGTCGCTAAGGGTCGGACACGACTGAGCGACTTCACTTTCACTTTTCACTTTCAAAAGGTTGGAGAAGGAAATGGCAACCCACTCCAGTGTTCTTGCCTGGAGAATCCCAGGGATGGGGGAGCCTGGTGTGCTTCCGTCTATGGGGTCACACAGAGTCGGACGCGACTGAAGTGACTTAGCAGCAGCAAACAAAAGAATAATATAAGGAATAGGCATGAACCTAAGCAGTCCTACCCTAGGACTAAAACCCATGTGGAATATACCAACCAGGGATGTGAGCAATATCTACAGTATTCTTAAATACTTAATGAACTCATTAAGAATTTTCTCTGGCAACTAATGACTATTTGAATCAAACCAGCAGAATGTTTTATCACGGCTGATGTCTTCCAACATTTTATCAAGTCAATATTTCCTTCAAATTTAGCGTCTTTTAGATGTGTTTAGGCTCCTAATAGGAATAATGCAATAAAAAAATCAGGACACAAACACCAACACAGTGGTAATCTAGACATTTGCTCATTGTTGTTGGGTATGAACAATTTGACCAGTAACTATGACCCAGGCAATGCCATTCACTATTATCTATTGCCTAGCTTTTAAGAAAATCACAAATTCAGAGGCTTGAAATAATACTTGTATTTTCTCAGTTTCTGTGTCATGCGGTTTGCAAAGATCTGCTTAGTCGCTCAGTCGTGTCTGACTCTTTGCGACCCCATGGACTGCAGCCCTCCAGGCTCCTCTGTCCATGGGATTCTCCAGGCAAAAATACTGGAGTGGATTGTCATGCCCTCCTCCAGAGGACTAAGCTGCCCCTTTTGCAAAGGACTAAGCTGTCCCTTTTGCTTAAGGTCTCACAAGACTAAATCAAGATGTTCAAGGCTGCATTCTAATCTGAAGCTTCAACTGGGGAAGAATATACTTGCAAGCTCATTCAGATTATTGACTTATTTTATTTTTTGGCAGCTGTAGGGATTCATTCCTGGATAGTGGGTTGAAACTTCTCTCAGATCTTAGAGTCTATTCCATGTAAGCCCCTAAAATGGTTATTTTTCCAAATCTAGCAATGAAGAAGCTCTCGAGTAAGTCAGCTAGCAAAACAGATTTTTATGTAACCTAAATAATCACAAAAGTGATGTACAGTAGGTTTTGTCATATTCTAAAGATTGTAATCAAGTACAGGTCCCACCCACATTCAGTTCAGTTCAGTTCAGTTCATTTCAGCCGCTCAGTCGTGTCCGACTCTTTGCGACCCCATGTATCACAGCACACCAGGCCTCCCTGTCCATCACCAACTCCCGGAGCTCACTCAAACTCATGTCCATCGAGTCGGTGATGCCATTCAGCCATCTTATTCTCTGTCGTCCCCCTCTCCTCCCGCCCCCAATCCCTCCCAGCATCAGAGTCTTTTCCAGTGAGTCAACTCATCGCATGAGGTGGCCAAAGTATTGCAGTTTCAGCTTTAGCATCAGTCCTTCCAACGAACGCCCAGGATTGATCTCCTTTAGAATGGACAGAGCAATATTGCATAGGAACCTGGAATGTTAGGTCCACATTTAGGGAAATAGAATTACACAAAGATGTGAACACCAAAAAGCAGGAATCATGGAACCATCCTAGAATCTGTTCACCTAAAAGTGATGACTGCTTTGTAAGTAATTTTAATGATTAATTTTTGCAGCTTTATATAAACCATCTTAAAATTTTATATTATTTGAAATAAATAAATTTTACATGTGTCCTTTATTCTACCTGCCCAGCATGACCAAATAGAACCTTATGAAAATCTGGCAACATTTTCATCCTCTTATGAATCACAAGTTAATCCTGAGTATTTCTCCAGCATTGTTCAAACTTTATTGGAATGTGTAGTTTATCTTGGGGTTGTGCAATGTAAGCAAGAAGTAGGAAGATGCCCAAAGGGAAAACAGCAAAAAATGATTAAAGCAATTGAAAATAAATTCTACAAGAAAAAGGAAGAGGATTGCAGTTACTTATTTCAAGAAAGGGAATGCTAACACAAAAGGGTGGTCTTATCAGCAATATCCCCATATGTGTTGAGTTGATAATTTTTATCTTGTGATGATAAAGCAGTAACAGATTTAAAATGGATTTTAAATCCCTTTACAGTGTGTATGTGTGTGTGTGTGTGTGTAGTGGGGAGTAAATACACCAAATTTGCTAAAATGACAAATGTTTCATAGATGCTGTACATGTTTCAATGGTCTTTTGGGTTTCCTTTAGAGATACTTCTTAAAAGGCATTGTGACTATCCACAGGGAAAAGGTCTGTGACTATCGCTTTGTTTCTGAAAATTACATGAAAGGAGCATCCTAAAGAAATCTGTTTAAAGGCTTATTAACTTCTTCTAAACATTTAAGAAGCTCAAGCAGTGTTATTGCAATGTGTTTGTTGATTTGACTTCTCTGAGTTCTGGTCATATATTAATATTATCTTTAAACATTCAGTCTTACACAGTTTCAACATACGTATAAGTAGAATTATCCCCAAATTTATTATCCAGAATGAACATTTTTAAGAGTGAAAAGAAATTCAATTAATCATAGCAGTAGGATAACATGGAGAAATCAGAACTTGCCAAAGGAAAACTGGGAGGCATTATAACTTAGATCATATACGACTGGCAATAGGGGAGATTTAGCTTTTTCAGGTCCCAGGCAAGCTAGATTATAAACTTCTCATGGTAAAAGGCAGGTCTTAAACTTTGTACCCTCAGCATTTGAGTTCAGCAGAGTAAAAATCGAATAAAAATAATTGTGACAAGTACTCCCTATAGATTAGGCACTATTCTAAGTGTTTTACAAGTATAATATTAATGTATTTAAAATCCTCCACAGTTCTGTGAGATATGTATATTATCATTTCCATCTTAAATTAAGGAAACTGAAGTACAGAAACACTAAATAACTTGCCCAAGTTCCAGGAGTTGGAATTCAAACTCATCTCCTCTCACTTTCATTCTCATATTTTCATGTTATTACCTCTGTCTCTCTCTTTCCCTCTCTTTGTTACTCCCATCTTGTATCTTTCCCTTCTCCACTCCCTCTCTTGTACTCCTGTCTATTTTATTTCTCTCTCCTTCTCTTGCTTAATCTCTAATGTTTTTCTTCCAAAGTATGTCCCTTTTAAAGAAGGTTCTACTACCCAAGAAAAAAGATGGCTAAACCATAAAATTGAATGTTCACTGAGGTTTATTCCTAGCTTTTAAATAATTCAACAAATATTATTTAGTGCTTCCTATGTGCAAGAACCAATTCTAAAAGGTAGCACAATACAGAAAAATCAGGATGAAGAGGAAAGTCTTAATACAAAGCTTGCATAATCTAATATAAGAATGTTGCTGCTAAGTCGCTTCAGTTGTGTCCGACTCTGTGCGACCCCATAGACAGCAGCCCACCAGGCTCCCCCGTCCCTGGGATTCTCCAAGGAAGAACACTGGAGTGGGTGGCCATTTCCTTCTCCAATGCATGAAAATGAAAAGTGAACGTGAAGTCGCTCAGTCATGTCCGACTCTGAGCGACCCCATGGACTACAGCCTACCAGGCTGCTCCATCCATGGGATTTTCCAGGCAAGAGTACTGGATAAAAACCATTCAAATCACCAGGAGATAGTTCACTCTTTTAGAGATTTTTCCAGCACTTGAACTATTGGTATATATCCAGTTAATATTGTTTTTGTATTAGTTCCTAACAAAGTAAAATACTAGCTAAGTTTCTCTTATTCCCTTGAAAGTGAAAGTCACTCAGTTGTGTCCAACTCTTTGTGACCCCATGGACTGTATAGTCCTTGAAATTCTCCAGGCTGGAGTGGGTAGCTTTTTTCATCTTCAGGGGATCTTCCCAACCCGGGGATCGAATCCAGGTCTCCTGCACTGCAGGCAGATTCTTTACCAGCTGAGCCCTGAAGGAAGTCCAAGAATACTGGACTGGGTAGCCTATCCTTCTCCTGGAGTCGGTAGTCTATCCCTTCTCCAGGAGATCTTCCTGACCCAGGAATCGAACCAGGGTCTCCTGCATTGCAGTCAGATTCTTTACCAACTGAGCTACCAGGGAAGCCTTTTCTTATTCCCTTAGATAATAGTAATTGTCTTCGCTCCACTCTTCTCAACATTGACAGATCTTACCTGATTTACCCAGTGCATATTTATTTATTGAGTGTCTGCTCTGTCAGGCATAATGCTGTGATCCTTAACATTTACCAGGCTATTTAAAATGGTCTGTTTACTTGTCTTTCTCTTCTATTAGATGACTTCCTCTCCAATGACCCATAGATAAATGCAGATGTGTAATGACATATCCTGAGATTGCATGCAACAGTTTATGTGTTTTAACATATGTTCATTTTCTGGAGAGAAATTCAATACCCTTCATGAGATTTTCAAAAGAGGCCAGGTGCCACAAGAGGTACATTTACCATACTTTGAATTTTAAATAGCTCAATGTTAACCTCACAAACCCAGATTCAGACAGACCATCTATTAAATGTGTAATACATGGTAAATGTTATGAGTCTTCTAGTTGGGTATTCTCCCAGGTCTAATGTGAGAAACGAACTGATTTTTGTATAATTCAGTACAATTTTTAAGTACTTAGTATATGTCCAATAAATATTAAGGAAAAATACAGTGTTTTCACACAACAGGCCATTACATAGGTAATGTGAGCATTTTTCTAAGGCAGGGTTTCCCAACTTTGAAACAATTGACACTTTGGAAAGGATCATTCTTTGTTGTAAGGTACTGGACTTCACATTGCAGGATGCTTAGCCACATCCCACTAGATGTCAATAGACCACCCTTCCCAGTTGAGTTCAGTTCAGTTGCTCAGTTATGTCTGACTTTTGCAACTCCCTGGACTGCAGCAGGCCAGGCTTCCCTCTCCATAACTAACGTCTGGAATTTGCTCAAACTCCTGTTCGTTGAATCGGTGATGCCATCCAACCTTCTCATCCTCTTCTTGTCCTTTTCTCCTCCCACCTTCAATCTTTTCCAGCATCAGGGTCTTTTCAAATGAGTCAGTTCTTCACATCAGGTAGCCAAAGTATTGGAGTTTCCGCTTTTATATCCTTCCAGTGAATATTCAGGACTGATTTCCTTTAGGATTGACTGGTTTGATCTCCTTGCAGTAGGCCAGAATACTGGAGTGGGTAGCCTTTCCCTTCTCCAGGGGATCTTCCCAACCCAGGAATCAAACCCAGGTCTCTCGCATTACAGAAAGATTCTTTACCAGCTGAGCCCCCAGGGAAGCCCAAGAATCTTGGAGTGGGTAGCCTATCCCTTTTCCAGGGGATCTTTCTGGCCCAGGAATCAAATTGGGGTCCCATGCATTGCAGGCAGATTCCTTACCAACTGAGCTATCAGGGAAGCTAGATCATAACATAGCACTTAATGCACAGACATATAGAAAAAAATTTAAGAGAAACACATTACAGAAAGCATCAACAAAGTAGAAAGGAGAAAGAAAAGTAGCATAAAGATGCTATAAAGATTAACAACAAGTGCTACAAATTTAAGTATTAATATAACTAGCTACACTTTAGATACTTGAAGAGAAAAACAGAGTCACGTACAAAATGTCAGATAGAGTGGACAGAGACACTGCAAGGGATGGCAATTAACATCCTGGTGGTCCCAGATAACTATGAGATTCAAAACTAGAATTTTCAACGTCCAGAGAACAGAAAAATTGGCCTGACTTGGGGCAGATCTTAGAGTCATCTGGTCACTGAGCTAGTGCCTACAGAAGAATCAATACTACATGATTGTCTCATCTGTTCTCTCTGTACTTGGTAGAGAGTAGGTGTGTTAGTCAGGGTTCTCCAGGACCAGTAGGATATATATATATATATATATATATATATATACATACATACACATACATACATAAATATATATAAATGAGAGGGTAACAGTCAGAAAGGCCAGGAGTCTCCAAATGGAGGAAATAGCCTGCAAGTGTCAGACATTTTTATCTCTCTTAAGTGGACAGGGAGGCCTGGTTTGCTGTGATTCATGGGGTCCCAAAGAGTCAGACACGCCTGAGGGACTGAACTGAACTGAACTGAACTGAAGAGGCAGAAGGAAACAAACTAGTGATGTTTTTTTCTTCTCTATACAAATTTAAAAGGAAGTTTCTCTTAAAATACTGTGTTGCCATAATGACACCTGGTTTCACCTGAAGTTAACTGTTCTAAAATCTTGAGTAAACCAATGTATTTTTCTTATGGAAATGTTGGTCTTAAGCCATGTTAATGTACTATGCATTTACCCCAGACTCTGTCTTCAAGTTGGTTCCACCAAATGGCTCAGAACCTACTTGACAAACCAATATGTTATACTCAGATATTGTTCCCCTAATCCATGTAAACAAAACCATTTGTATGGCAATCCGCCCTTCTACAAAATTCAAGTTAATCATTTTATGGCCTGGGATGAATTGTCTGGTGTCAAGATTATCCCAAAATGCATCTTATGGATGAGGGGCCTGGTGCCATTCAGAGTTTTAAGACATTTTTTTATTTCATTAACAGACTGCTAGTGACTATATAACATCCAGCTGAAGACTAGCCAGGGGGTACTCTTTCTGCACCCTTCTGATGTCTATGTCAGAAGCTTTCTCTATCTCCTTTATACTTTAATAAAACTTTATTACACAAAAGCTCTAAGTGATCAAGCCTCATCTCTGGCCCCAGATTGAATTCTTCTCCTCCGCAGGCCAAGAATCCCCATGTCTTTGTGTCATTCCGCAACAACCTTTCATATATACATGGAGAGAGAAAGTTCTTATAAAAGGAATTGGCTCACAAAATTACAGAGGCTGGCAAGTCCAAAATCTGAAGGGTGGATCAACAGGCTAAAGTCCCATTAAAACCAATGCTGCAGTACCAGTCTGAAACAAGTAAGCTGGAAACCTAGGAAAATGGGCATTTCAGTTCCAGTTTTAAGGTCATCTGCTATAGATCCAGAAACAGTCAAGGTTGCAGATGAAGCCTGAAGACAGTAAGCTAGAGAGTGCTCTTTTGCTACAGAAAGGCTTGTCTTTTTCTTCCATTCAGGCCTTCAAATAATTGGATGATCCCCATCTACAACACACCAGAGTTGGCTAAATCTGAGTGTTCTAAACCTTTCTAATTTTTTGGACAAAATTTCCAAGATCAAATTCTGTTGAAGTTCTTTTGACCTCAGCTAACCTTGGGATGCTTCAAAGGGCCCCCGAAACATCCCAAAGAGAGATATAAAACTAAGTAGATTCATTTGGTATATGGAATTACATGGGAAGTATTATATTATCAAAAGAGTAATACATCTTCTTGGGACTTCCCCGGTGACTCAATGGTAAAGAACCTGCCTGCAATGCAGGAGCCACAGGAGATGAAAGTTTAATCTCTTGCTTGGAAAGATACCCTGGAGAAGAGCATGGCATCCCACTCCAGTATTCTTGCCTGGAGGAGCCTGGCAGGCTACAGTCTATGGGGTAGCAAAGAGTCAGACACTAACTTCATTTAGTGACTGAACAACAGCAACCACCTATATTTTTTTAATTTATTTAATTGGAGACTAATTACTTCACGACATTGTGGTAGCTTTTGCCATACACTCACATGAATCAGCCATGGGCACACATGTGTTCCCCATCCTGAACCTCCCTCCCACTTCCCTCCGTATCCCATCCCTCAGGGCCATCCCAGTGCACCAGCCCTGAGCACCTGATCTCACGCATCGAACCTGGACTGGTTATCTATTTCACATATGATAATATACATGTTTCAATACTATTCTCTCAAATCATCCCACCCTTGCATTCTCCCACAGAGTCCAAAAGTCTGTTCTTTACATCTGTGTCTCTTTCACTGTCTCGCATATAGTGTCATCGTTACCATCTTTCTAAATTCCATATATATGTGTTAATATACTGTATTGGTGTTTTTCTTTCTGACTTTCTTTGCTCTGTAAAATAGGCTTCAGGTTCATCCACCTCATTAGAACTGATTCAAATACATTTTGGAGGACAAACTACTTTACTCAAATTGTACTAATCAATATGTTAATCTGTTGAGCCTATCATGAGAAATACCAGTCTGGATGAGTTACAAGCTGGAGTCAAGATAGGCAGGAGAAATACCAACAACCTCAGATATGTAGATGATACTACTCTAATACTTTAATGGCAAAATGTGAAGAGGAACTAAAGAGTCTCTTGATGAGGGTGAAGGGAAAGAGTGAAAGAGTTGGCTTAAGACTAAACATTAAAAAAAAAAAAAAAAACTAAGATCATGGCTTCCAGTCCCATCACTTCATGGAAAATAGTGGGGGAAAAAGTGGAAGTAGTGGCCGATTTCCTCTTCTTGGGCTCTAAAATCATTGAGGACGGTGACTGCAGCAATGGAATCAAAAGATGTTTGTTTCTTGGAAGAATAGCTATGATAAACCTAGACAGTGTGCTGAAAAGTAGAGACATTACTCCACTGACAAAGGTCCGTATAGTCAAGGCTATTGGGGCTTCCCTGGTGGCTCAGAGGTTAAAGCGTCTGCCTCCAATGCGGGAGACCCGGGTTCGATCCCTGGGTCTGGAAGATCCCCTAGAGAAGGAAACGGTAACCCACTCCAGTATTCTTGCCTGGAGAATCCCATGGATGGAGAAGCCTGGTAGGCTACAGTCCACGGGGTTGCAAAGAGTCGGACACGACTGAGCGACGGAACTGGACTGAACTAAACTGATGGTCTGCCCAGTTGTCACATACAGTTGTGAGAGTTGGACCACAAAGAAAGCAAAGTGACAAAGAATTGATGCCTTTGAACTGAGGTGCTGGAAAAGACTCCTGAGAGTCCCTTGGTCAGGAAGGAGATCAAACCAGTAAATCTTAAGGGAAATCGAACCTGTATACTTCTTGGAAAGGCTGATGCTGAAGCTGAAACACCAGTATTTTTGTCATCTGATGTAAACAGCTGACTCGTTGGAAAAGTCCCTGTTGCTGGGAAGACAGAGGGCAGAAGGAGAAGAGAACATCAGAGGATGAGATGGCTGAATAGCATCACTCATGCAATGGACATGAACTCGGGCAAACTTTGGGAGATGGTGAAGGACAGAGAGGACTGATATGCTGCAACCCATGGGGTCACAAAGAGTCAGACATGACTGGGCAACGGAATAAAAACAACCCTCATTGCCCTCAGGGAAACAGTCAGAATGCTGTTAGATCAAATATCTAGGCAGCCTGTAGTTCAGCCAGGTTGACATATAACATTAACCATCAGAGCATTATTATAGGAGAAAAAACTGTTTTAAAATAATTGCCTACATAGATCTATAACCTTAGATTGTGATTAACTTGTTTACTTCACTCTAAACAGGATAACCCCACTAAACTCCTTCTTAAGACTGATATAACTAATATCCAGATTTCTTCAATAGCTAAAGATAAAACTAAAGGGAGGAGAAGGGATTATTTTTTAATTTGAATAACAACAGTCAATCTTATTTATGTAAATTTAGAGGTGGAATAAGTCTGATGAGTCACAAAGACTTAATGTAATAAATAGTGCTCTGCATTTTGCTTCTTTAGCAGCTTTCCACATTGAAAGGTAATTGCTAATCTGATTTTGTTAATATTTCTATGACTTGCTTGAGATGCTTGATTTAGCTGTAAAGCATTTGCCTTGTTCTCTGTGGTACTTTCCCAGCTGTTTTCTGTGGTACTTCCCCTGTGGCTTTTTCTCAGCTGTATGATTAAACCATTTGAGCTTGGCTTACACAAAATGTCATTCATCAATAAAGTCCTTTAGTGATTTACCCATTTCTTCATTTGGGAAATGGAGGTATTTGTGTGCATTTTCATAAGGATGATAAATAATGATTGTGCACACATACATAATATAACTTCTCAGAATAAATTTGTTGATATAGTTTATTAAAAGACAGATGGACTGAAAGCGTTATATGCATATGCAGTTTTGTTCTTAAAATATTAACTACATTGAAAATTGTTTTTCTTAAGGGCAAGATTTCCTTTCTTTGTTTAGACTTTAGATCTTCACTTTCTCTTGCATAAAAGGAAATTTTATATTCATTATTCTATTGTTTGTAAGTATTGGATAAAATTTTACAACAAATTAGGCATTTGCTTAGACATTAAATACAAATGAATGTACCGAAATTTCAAATCTTGTTCTTTTACACTAAAAGTGCTTTAATGGTATAACTTTTGAATTTCAATTACAAAACCATCTAAATAGTATGTAAAGGGATTCTACATATATAGGCTCTGTCTGTAACAAATTCTTGGTTAACAGTGTTTTAGTGCAGTTGGCAAGTACTAGATTAATCAATCTCCTGCTAAATCTAGGGCATCGAAAACATCTGATAGTGCAGTTTAAATGTAATAAAAATTAGCTGCACAGTGAGATTGCTAATCTTGCAAAATATGCAAAATTTTGTGAACGTTATACCAGAGAGCCACATGAATCTTATTGTAAAACTACTGATAAACAAGGGCAAAAAAAGAATCTGGCCAAGTAAGAAGAGAGAGTCTACACGGTTGTGAAACAGTAGGTGCTGCAAAAAGAATCAGCTTCAAAGTAGTCATAGAGTTCTTGGGGAAACTATATAACATCAAATATTTTTGCAAGAATATATTCCTCCCTGGAGAAGGAAATGACAATCCACTCCAGTACTATTGCCTGGAAAATCCTATGGACAGAAGGGCCTGGTAGGCTACAGCCCATGGGGTCACAAAGAATCGGACACGATTGAGCGACTTCACTTTCACTTTCAGAAGTGGAAGCACAGAGAGGTTAGGCAACTTGCCTAAGATCACACAGCTCTCAAGTAGAGGCACAGATAGGTCAGACAGCTTGCTGAAGATCACACAGATCATAAGTGGAAGCATCTAGATGTCTGGGAACTTGCCAAAAATCGCTCAGGTCAGATGTGGAAGCACAGAGATGTTCAGCAACTTGCCTAAGATGACAGAGCTCAGAAGTGGAAGCACAGAGAAGTTAGGCAAGTTCCCTAAGTTTGCACAGCTCAAATGTGGAAAAAGGAGTCCTACAAATAGCCTATGATCACACAGGTCAGAAGTGGAAGCATAGAGAGGTCTGGCAACTTACCTATAATCACACCACTCAGAAGTGAAAGCACAGAGAGTTCAGACAACTGTCCTAAGTTCACACAGGTCAGAGGTGGAAGCCCAGAGAAGTTAAGCAACTTGCATAAGATCACACAGTTCAGATATGGAACCACAGAGAGGTTAGGCAACCTGCCTAAGATGACAGAGCTCAGAAGTGGAAGCACAGAGAGGTTTGGCGAGTTGCCTAAGAACACACAGCTCCTAGGTGGAAAAACAGAGAGTTCTGCAACTTGGCTATGATCACAGAGAGCAGAAGTGGAAGCACAGAGATCAGGAAAACATCCTAAGATCACCCAGCTCAAAAGTGGAAGCACTGAAAGGTCAGGCAACTTGTCTAAGATCACAGAGCTCATGTATGCAAGCACAGAGATGTTGGGCAAATTGTCTAAAATCACACAATACAGATGTGGAAGCACATAGAGCTCAGGCAAGTTGAATAAGATCACACAGCTCAGAATTGAAAGCAGTGACAGCTTAGGCCACTTCCCTAAGGTCACTTAGCTCAGAGGTAGAAGCACAGAGAAGTTAGAAAACCTGCCTAATGTCACACAGGTAAGAAGTGAAGCAAGGAGAGATCAGGCAGCTTGCCTAAGATCACAGAGCTCAGACGTGGAAGCAAAGAGGGTTTAGGCAACTTGCCTGAATTCACAAAGCTCAGAAGTAGCAGCAGAGAGAGGTCCAAAATCTTGCCTAAAATCACACAGCCCTCCCCCCAAAAAAAAAGAAAAGAAAAAGAATATATTCCTACTGTTTGTTTTGGCTTTTTTTTTTTTTTTTTTTAGGTCTGAAAGTGAAATGGAGTTAAAAGGTGAACCATGCTAGGTTATCAGCAATTTTGTCAGAAAAATTACAGATGAAATTAAAGTTACAAACTTGATGTTTTCAAAAGAGACATTCAGTAAGCATATTTTAATGAAAAAAGTTTTATGCTTCATTTTTATTGTAAGCTCATTTAAAAAAAAACAAAACTTTACTTTCATTTTCTATCATTCTGACACATACCAGCTGATTGTGAACTCTGGGTATAGGGTATGTTCAGTTCAGTTCAGTTCAGTCGCTCAGTCGTGTCCGACTCTCCGCGACCCCATGAATCACAGCACGCCAGGCCTCCCTGTCCATCACCAACTCACGGAGTTCACTCAAATTCATGTCCACAGAGTCGGTGATGCCATCCAGCCATCTCATTCTCTGTCATCCCCTTCTCCTCCCGCCCTCAACTTTCCCAGCATCAGAGTCTTTTCCAGTGAGTCAACTCGTCGCATGAGGTAGTCAAAGTATTGTAGTTTCAGCTTTAGCATTAGTCCTTCCATTGAACACCCAGGATTGATCTACCTTAGAATGGACTGGTTGGATCTCCTTGCAGTCCAAGGGACTCACAAGAGTCTTCTCCAGCACCACAGTTCAAAAGCATCAATTCTTCGGCGATCAGCTTTCTTCACAGTCCAACTCTCACATCCATACATGACCACGGGAAAAACCATAGCCTTGACTAGACGGACTGTTGTTGGCAAAGTAATGTCTCTGCTTTTTAATATACTATCAAGGTTGGTCATAATGTTAGAGACAGGAAAAATGTGATATAGTGCATTCCCTCAGATGACATCATAAATTACAAGCGATTTTTTGTGAAAAGGTTCATTAGCTTTAACATCCTTCATTATGCAGTGACATAAATGAAAAATAATAAAGATGGTATCATAACCCAGACACTGCTATTTAGAGATAATCTCCTCAACTACGTTTCTGTGTTTTGTCAACTTTAGAACCAGATATTGAATATATTTTCAACTCGCTTCCCACTGTATTACACTTGGGATGGGGACGGAGGTGTGAAGGGGGTTCAAGATGGGGAACACACACACCCTCGGGGCAGATTCATGTCAATGTATGGCAAAACCAATACAATAATGTAAAGCAATTAGCCTCCGATTAAAATAAATAAATTAAAAAAATGTCTACCTAAAAATGTTCATCATGTACTGTTGAAATATTTATAAAAACATGTTATGGAGTACAAAATATCAGTAGATCTTAATCTTTGCTGATTTTTTTTTTTAAGAAAAGGAAACATATACCCATCTGAATGCAGAGTTCTAAAGAATAGCAAGGAGAGACAAGAAAGCCTTCTTAAGTGAACAATGCGAAAAAAAAAAAAAAAAGAGGAAAACAATAGAATTGGAAAGACTAGAGATATCTTCAAGAAAATCAGAGATTCCAGGGAAACATTTCATGCAAAGATGGGCACAATAAACAACAGAAACTGTATGGACTTAACAGAAGTCAAAGATATTAACTAGACAGAAAAGCTGTACCTAAAATGTCTTAATGACCTGGATAAACATAATGTTGTAGTCACTCATCTAGAGCCAGACATCCCAGAGTGTGAAGTCAAGTGGGCCTTAGGAAGCAGCACTACAAAAAAGATAGTGGAGGTGATGGAATTCCAGTTGAGCTACTTAAAATCCTAAAAGATGATGCTGTTAAAGTTCTATACTCAATATACTAGAAAATTTGGAAAATTCAGTAGTGGCCACAAGGCTGGAAAAATCAGGTATGAAAAAGCAAAAAGATAAGACAGTGAAAGAACTCCCCAGGTCAGTAGGTGCCCAATATATTGCTAGAGATTAGTGGAGAACTATCTCCAGAAAGAATGAAGAGACAGAGCCAAAGCAAAAACAACACCCAGTTGTGGATGTAACTGGTAATGGAAGTAAAGTCTGATGCTGTAAAGAGCAATATTGCATAGGAACCTGGAATGTTAGGTCCATGAATCAAGGCAAATTTGAAGTGGTCAAACAAGAGATGGGAAGAGTGAACGTCAACATTTTAGGAATCAGCAAACTAAAATGGACTGGAATGGGTGAATTTAACTCAGATGACCATCATATCTACCTCTGTGGGCAAGAATCCCTTAGAAGATATGGAGTAGCCATCACAGTCAACAAAAGAGTACAAATGCAGTACTCAGATGCAATCTCAAAAATGAGAGAATGGTCTCTGTTCAGTTCAAAGGCAAACCACTCAATATCACAGTAATCCAAGTCTATGCCCTGACCAGTCATGGTGAAGAAGCTGAATTTGAACTGTTCTATGAAGACATACCGGAGAAGGCAATAGCACCCCACTCCAGTACTCTTGCCTGGAAAATCCCATGGATAGAGGAGCCTGGAAGGCTGCAGTCCATGGGGTCGCTGAGGGTCAGACACGACTGAGCGACTTCACATTCACTTTTCACTTTCATGCATTGGAGAAGGAAATGACAACCCACTCCAGTGTTCTTGCCTGGAGAATCCCTGGTACGGGGGAGCCTGGTGGGCTTCCGTCTATGGGGTCACAGAGAGTCGGACACAACTGAAGTGACTTAGCAAGCAAACAAGCAAGCAATGAAGACATACTAGACCTTCTAGAACTCACAGCCAAAATAGATGTCCTTTTCATTATTGGGGACTGGAATGCAAAAGTATGAAGTCAAGAAATACCTAGAGTAAAAGGTAAATTTGGCCTTGGAGTGCAGAATGAAGTAGGGCAAAGGTTAATAGAGTTTTGCTAAGTGAATACACTGGTCATAGCAGACACCATCTTCCAAAAACACAAGAGAAGACTCTATAAATGGACATCACCAGGTGGTCAATACTGAAACCAGATTGATTATATTCTTTGCAGCCAAAGATGGAGAAGCTTTATGCAGTCAGGAAAAACAAGAGTGGGAGTTGACTGTGGCTCCGATCATGAACTCCTTATTGCCAAATTCAGAGTTAAATTGAAGAAAGTAGGGAAACCACTACACCATTCAGGTATTACTTAAATCAAATCCCTTATGATTATACAGTGGAAGTGGCAAATAGATTCAAGGGATTATATCTGATAGAGTGCCTGAAGAACTATGAAGGGAGGTCCATGTCATTGTACAGGAGGCAGTGACCAAAGCCATTCCAAGAAAAAGAAAAGTAAAATGGCTTTCTGAGGAGGCCTTACAAATAGCTGAGAAAAGAAGAGAAGTGGAAGGCAAAGGAGAAAAGGATAGATATAGCCATTTGTATGCAGAGTTCCAAAGAATAGCAAGGAGAGATAAGAAAGACTTCCTCGGTGATCAATGCAAAGAAATAGAGGAAAGCGATAGAATGGGAGAGACTAGAGACATCTTCAAGAAAATTAGAGATACCAAGGGAGTGTATCATACAAAGATGGGCTCAATACAGGACAGAAATGGTATGGACCTAAGAAGCAGAAGATATTAAGAAGAGGTGGCAAGAATACACAGAAGATCTATACAAAAAAGATCTTAACCACCCAGCTAATCACAATAGTGTGATCACTCACCTAGAGCCAGACATCCTGGAATGCAAAGTCAAGTATTCCTTAGGAAGGATCACTATGAACAAAGCTAGTGGAGGTGATGGAATTCCAATTGAGCTATCTCAAATCCTAAAAGATGATGTGTGAATGTGCTTCACTCAATGTGCCAGGAAATTTGGAAAACTCAGCAGTGGTCACAGGACTGGAAAAGGTCAGTTTTCATTCCAATCCCAAAGAAACCCAGTGTTAAAGAATGCTCAAACTACTACACAAATGCACTTGTCTCACTTACTAGCAAAGTAAAGCTCAAAATTCTCCAAGCCAGCCTACAACAGTATGTGAACTGTGAACTTCCAGATGTCCAATCTGGATTTTGAAAAAAGCAGAGGAACCAGAGTTCAACTTGCCAACACCCAATGGATCATTGAAAAAGCAACAGAGTTGCAGAAAAACATCTACTTCTGCTTTATTGACTATCACAAAGCCTTTGACTGTGTGGATCACAATAAACTGTGGAAAATTCTGAAAGAGATGGGAATACCACACCACTTGACCTGCCTCTTGGGAAACCTGTATGCAAGAAAGGAAGCAACACTTAGAACTGGACATAGATAAACAGACTGCTTCCAAATAGGAAAAGGAGTATGTCAAGAATGTGTATTGTCACCCTGCTTATTCAAATTATATGCAGAATACATCATGAGAAAAGGTGGACTAGATGAAGCACAATATGGAATCAAGTTTGCAGTAAGAAATGTCAATAACCTCTGAGATGAAGATGACACCACACTTACGGCAGAAACTGAAGAGGAACTAAAGAGCTTCTTGATGAAAGTGAAATAAGAGAGTGAAAAAGTTGACTTAAAGCTCAACATTCAGAAAACTAAGATCAAGGCGTCTCATCCCATCACTTCATGGCAAATAGATGGGGAATCAGTGACAGACTTTTTCTTTTTGGGCTCCAAAATCACTGCTGATTGTGACTGCACTGTGAAATTAAAAGATGCTTGCTCCTTGGAAGAAAAGTTGAACAATCGAGACAGCATTTTAAAATGTAAAGACATCATTTTTCAAACAAAATTCTGACTAGTCAAAGCTATGGTTTTTCCAGTAGTCATATATGGATGTGAGATTTGGACTATAAAGAAAGCTGAGAGCCAAAGCGATGAGCGATGAAAAATTGATGGTTGGTTGGCATCACCGACTCAACAGATGTGAATTTGAGTCAACTCCGGGAGTTGGTGATGGGCAGGGAGGCTTGGTTCACGTAGTCAATAGGTTCACAAAGGGTGGGACACGACTGAACTGAACTGATGATTTTCCAGTAACTATGGACAGATGTAACAGTTGGACCATAAAGAAGGCTGAGAGACAAAGAACTGATGCTTGGACTGTAGTGCTGGAGAAGCCTCATGAGAGTCCCTTGGACATCAAGGAGGTCAAACCAGTCAACCCTAAAGGAAATGAGTCCTGAATATTCATTGGAAGGACTGATACTGAAGCTTAAGCTCCAATACTTTGGCCACCTGATGCAATGATCTGAATCATTGGAAAAAAACCCTAATGCTGTCAAAGACTGAGGGAAGGAGGAGAAGGGGATGATAGAGGGTGAGAAGATTGGATGGCATCTCTGACTCAAAGGACATGAGTTTGAGCAAACTCTGGGAAATAGTGAAGGACAGGAAGCCTGTTTTACTGCAGTTCATGGGGTCTCAAAGAGTTAGACACAACTGAGTGACTGAACAACAACAAAAATATAAATATAAGGTATTCAAATTAGTGTGCTTTGTGTGTACTCAGTCATGTCTGACTCTTGGCAGCTCCATGGACTATAGCCCACCAATCTCTTCTGTCCATCGAACTTTCTAGGCAGGAATAGAAGAGCGTGTTGCCCTTTCCTACTCCAGGGTAGCTTCCTGACTCAGGGTCTGCAACTGCTTCTCCTGTTTGTCTTGCATTTGCAGGCAAGAATTTACCACTAGTGCCACCTGGGAAGCTGTTGGCATATTTTTAAAAAGACACAGTATAAAGTACAAAATTTTAGTTGATCTTAATTTTTTGCTGTTTTATTAAGATATATATATACATATATATATATATATCTTAATATATATATCCCTCCCCCAATCCCTCCCAGCATCAGAGTCTTTTCCAGTGAGTCAACTCTTCGCATGAGGTGGCCAAAGTATTGGAGTTTCAGCTTTAGCATCAGTCCTTCCAATGAATACTCAGGATTGATCTCCTTTAGAATGGACTGGTTGGATCTCCTTGCAGTACAAGGGACTCTCAAGAGTCTTCTCCAACACCACAGTTCAAAAGCATCAATTCTTTGGAGATCTGCTTTCTTCACAGTCCAACTCTCACATCCATACATGACCACTAGAAAAACCATAGCCTTGACTAGATGGACCTTTGTTGGCAAAGTAATGTCGCTAGCCAAAGTTCATACTCTCATGAATTTGTTTCTAAAATCAACATATTTTCTGCTGCACCACACTGTCTCCCCAAGAGAGAAGAAAGAAAAAAAAAGAAGGGTCGTCAAAGTGCAGGAAATATTTTAGAAGAAAATTGTTGATACATGTTGGCTGATTTGATTTGAGGGAACACTGAGAACACTAATATTTATTGAATCCTTAAGAAGGGCATGTTACCTTGTTAAGCTTTAACTTTAAACATTTTACTTAACCCTATGACAACTGTTTGATGAATATATTATCACCGTCTTATTGATTGGAAAATTTAGACTCACATCAGTTAAGCAAACTGTCATATCACATAGCTAGTAAATGACAGAGGCCAGGATTTTGATCAGGAAATGTTTGACTCCACATCCTTCCCTTAACATGTTATCACTCAAATCCTTATAGAATAGTCACTCTTTTAGTATCCTTACCTTGTCATAGGGGAAAGTTAAAATACACAAATTGACTGAAGAACACATCATTAATAATTGCAAAATGAAAGCATTAAAATATATACACATGATTCCACTTCTGAGAATATTTGCAATTCAATTCTTAATTGCTCTCAAAATAGACTTTATTGCATCCAAGTAGGACTAAAATTGCTTTGCAGACATTAGGATGGTGAGAAGAATAAGTTCTATATGCCTGCAATGATCCCATGAACATTATTCTCTAATCATCTGAGGGAAGGGGGATGGAAAGTATAACCAAATATATACTTGAAACTCCTACCATTAGTTAGTTAATTCAGTCACTCAGTCGTGTCCGACTCTTTGTGACCCCATGAATCAAAGCACGCCAGGCCTCCCTGTCCATCACCAACTCCCGGAGTTCACTCAAACTCATGTGCATTGAGTTGGTGATGCAATCCATCCATCTCATTTTCTGTCGTCCCCGTCTCCTCCCGCCCCCAATCCCTCCCAGCATCAGAGTCTTTTCCAGTGAGTCAACTCGTCGCTTGAGGTGACCAAAGTATTGGAGTTTCAGTTTTAGCATCAATACTTCCAATGAACACCCAGGATTGATCTTCTCTAGAATGGACCGGTTGGATCTCCTTGCAGTCCAAGGGACTCTCAAAAGTCTTTTCCAGCACCACCTACCATTAGATTTGTTTTAAAATAAATCTCCTTCACATTCTACCAATTAGAGACTCATTTAGGTTAACAATTTCCTTCTATAAAATGCAAATAGAAGGATGAACTCATTCATATATTAATCAACTGTAATACCTTGCTGTGGGCTTTTTGTGCCTTTGGGGGGGAAAATGGGATCATTGAATAAGGCCAGAAAAAATGGTGGAATTCTTTTTTGTGTGGTAGAGAGAGTATTCAAAGCAAGCCTGGATGATGGCAAGAAAGCATCATACAGACATAAAATTTGGGATTGAGGAGAGCACACAGGAAGTAGGAGTGACAAAGACAAATGCTGTCTACTTTGTAGTATCAACAGTCAACATATCATTGAAAATCTGCTGTAGTTTGGCAAAGAATAAATTAAGAATTCTGAACAAATTTTTGAAGTCTTCAAATCTCAGTTTTCTTGGATAAGAAAAGCTCCCTCCCCCTCCCACACAGGCTTTCCATTTTAGCTTCTCCATTTGGTCTATTACTGCTAGTATAAACTAAGCAGACAGATGACAATATTACTACCTATCTGTGCTACAACTGCTTTGGGAGAAAAGAGGGACAGAGAGAAAAAGATATTAAAGAGAAAAATTAGACATATGCATCCCTCATCTTGTCTCTTTTTAGCTTCATCCTTATCTCTCAGTACATCATTAGGACTTTTTTCTTCCTGAGACTTGTAACACAATCTCATAAACATGAAGAATCAGCCAATAAACTGCATACCTAAGCACTGACTGAACATGAAGGACAAGAATGTGTGCGGGTTGGTGAAATATTCATCAAGAAACTTAGTGCAGCTAAATTTTGATAAAAATGAACTAGTTTAGTTAATTGAACTTAAATTAGCAAGCAGGGTGCCCTAAGCCAGAGAAACCATAAGAGCAAATGTGAATTTGAGATTTCTTATAACCTTTCCAGATTGTAAGCCTAAGAAAGAGAATACCTTGAGCCAGTGAATGGAATGAAGAAATTGAGTAAAGTTCTTTCATATTTAGGGCTAGGCAGATACATTGTGCTAGTATCAAAGGTAAACAAAAGTAATAAGATTATTTGAAAAATAAGACATAAGGGATCAGCAAAATGATGGGAAGTCAAGATGAGAAATGGGGATTTGAGGGTTAAGACAGAAAGTGCTGCTGAGAACATATAGTAATGTTCTTCTGTTTCAGTACCTTTCCCTCAGTACTTATATTAAGTTTGCAGTGGCTTCTTTGCTCTTATGAATGTATAGATGTACATGGTTTAATTTCATTGTGTTTGCTTTCAAAACAATCTGTACACTTTCTAAAAAATCAGGGACCATATTCTGCTTTGGATCTGCTTCTTGTAATGATGTTGATAATGTATATAAACCACTCAGGATGGGGATTGGCCCAGTCAGGTGCTAAATTGAGGTTTTTGATTTAAAACTTATTCCTGAGTCTTGAGGATTAGAAATGACTTCTATGTACAAATGTATTACTTTTTCATATTTATTCTTTTTTTTTAGGATTTTTTTTCAATTTATTTATTTTAATTAGAAGCTAATTACTTTACAATATTGTATTAGTTTTGCTTGTATGGCACATTTATTCTAAAAATAATAAAAAACTTTGATTGCATTTTTCATATCATATATTCCTTTACTGAATCAAATATTTTGAAAGGTCCGAAGTTCGAAGTTATTCACCATCACAAAATAAGCTCATCACTTGACCTGTAAAATTCACTCCTCTGTTGCTCAGCAGGGTATCCATATTGCTACCATATGGAACATTTAAACACCATCTCCACCATGCTGGAATACAACTTGTAGAAGAGATGTTGGTGTCCTGGGATAATGAATGGTGAAACAATCACAGTGGGGATTTTGTTTTGTTTTGTGTTTTTGTTCACAGCATTGGTCTTATTCTCTTCATTAATTACCAGCATTTAACATTCTACAAACCTCTGTGGCAACACTGTCGTTCTTCTCCTTGAAATCACTCTATTTAGAAGATATGAGAGCACCTCAACTTAGAAATGGAGCATGCTAGTTGTTTTAGGCACTAAATAGAAAAAAAGAAAAATAGTTATCTGTTTATTCATAAAGTCTAGGCGTGTTTATGCAGCTGTTGTCATTTAGTCTCTCAGTCGTGTCCGACTTTTTGCGACCCCACTGACTGTAACCTGCCAGGCTCCTCTGTCCATGAGATTCTCCAGGCAAGAATACTGGAGTGGATTGTCATTCCCTTCTCCAGGGTTTTATGCAGTAATAGTAGCATTATTCTATCAGAGATTTGAATGGCATCTTTAAGGCTGGTATCTGGAACTTATTCTGAGAATATATTAAAGGTAGAGGTTTGTCAGTAATTTGTGATTGCTATAGCACCATTTTCAGAGCTAATTGAGGCCTTCCATTTTTCCTAATTCGATTACATGATCATAATTGGAAATGGAAAAATACAATTATATTGTTTCTCCCTATTTTTCACATAATGATGATATAATCCTTTCTCAAGATCCATTGATTGAAATATTTCTTTTATTTAAGATAAGAGTTTTTGATATAATTTTGTCTCAGAAGTCACTACTTAATTTTGTTTTTGTGCAAAACGTAAAGAAACATATTAGTTATTAGAATGGACTCTAATGCTCCTTGTTCAAATGGCAGACTGGTTGGTTGGTATGATTTTGGAAATTATTATCATATCCAGAAAACAGAACTGACTGCTGACTCTGACTTATTATACTTAAAATTGTATGATGCAGATAAAGTAGACAATAAATGAATTTACTATTGAAGACTTTTTCTCTTACAGATATGAGACTATATATCATAGTATATGTAACTACCACCAAATTGAATATGTCTGAAATACATTTCCTGGAGAAGAGAATGGCAGCCCACTCCAGTATTCTCGCTTGGAAAAGCCCATGAATGGAGGAGCCTGGTCTCAAGGAGTCAGACACAACTGAGTGACTGAGCACAGTATATTTCGGGAGGTTGATTGTTATTGAGCACTACAAAAAGAAATATTTATAAGGCAGTTTAAA
This sequence comes from Moschus berezovskii, assembly GCF_049115385.1. Lineage (NCBI taxonomy): Eukaryota > Metazoa > Chordata > Mammalia > Artiodactyla > Moschidae > Moschus > Moschus berezovskii. Next base: position 82,189,381 of record NC_142488.1, on the reverse strand, counting down.
TGTATTCCTGTTATTTTCCATGGGGCCACATAGATGAGTAAGATTAAATGCAAACACCTCTTTGGTCACAACATTTTTCAATATGTACTCTGATGCTAAAGCTGAAACTCCAATACTTTGGCCACCTCATGCGACGAGTTAACTCACTGGAAAAGAGTCTGATGCTGGGAAAGGTTGGGGGCGGGAGGAGAAGGGGACGACCGAGAATGAGATGGCTGGATGGCATCACCGACTCTGTGGACATGATATTGAGTGAACTCCGGGAGTTTGTGATGGACAGGGAGGCCTGGCGTGCTATGATTCATGGGGTCGCGGAGAGTCGGAGACGACTGAAATGAACTGAACTGAACTGAACTGAACTGAACTTCTCATAATACCTGATTTCAGATGCACTGCACCCTTGAAAGAAACAAAAATAGTTTATCAAAACCAAATTATTTTGCATTTGATGGAAAATGCTGTGTGTCAAGGCGGGTAAGTTTATTTTTGCTTTTCGCATTTTCTTAAGTGTATGACAAATAAATCAAACAGCCCTGGAAATTAATTAGTAGGTCATAACTATTGTTTCCTCACCCATATGCATTTTCATAAGAAACATTGTATACATCACTGTGACATTACAAAGTAAATTCTCTGTATTAAACATTTCATTGCTCAATCCACTGCATAAATTAAAAGTTGACTTTTTATTTTGTAATATGCTCTCAGCTTGAACAACCAAAAAAAATTATGTGGAAGAAAGAACATTCAAGTAAAATCAAAGAACTAACAAGAATGGAATAGGAAGAAATCGACTTTTAAAAAACTAGGTCATATAAATGCTGCCACCTGTTTATTTTATCAAAATGCCAAATTGCAACTATCACTTCTGAATTCAAATGATAGCTAAGAAATAAGTGCAATTTTAACTGTATTTGTCAAAGTTTAAACTAATTTATTGGTTTCTAAGAAAATAGTTACCAAGGCTTCCCTGATAGCTCAGTTTGTAAAGAATCCACCTGCAATTCAGGAGACCCCTGTTTGATTCCTGGGTCAGGAAGATACTCTGGAGAAGGGATGGCCTACCCACTCCAGTATTCTTGGGTTTCTGTCGTGGCTCAGCTGGCAAAGAATCTGCCTGCAATGTAGGAGAACTGGGTTCAGTCCCTGAGTTGGGAAGATCCCCTGGAGAAAGGAATAACTACCCACTCCAGTATTCTGGCCTGGAAAATTCCACGGACAGTCCATGGGGTCACAAACAGGTGGACATGACTGAGCCACTTTCACTCTCAAGGAAATACTAGACTGCATCTTTTCATAGTACTTACGTGAGTTTTGCTTCATAGTATAGTTATTTCAAAAAGGAATCTTTGCCTATTCAATAATGAAAGTATTAAGTTTGTCCATGTTCTTTACACATTATGTACTATACTATTTAAGAATAATAATTCCACATTATGATGAGTAAACTCCCTTTATTTAAGTCTGGAGTAACATACTTCTTTGAGTGGCACAGAGATCATGAGACTGGGCCCTTACAGATGGAAATATAACCCTACCCCATTACTTACAGCTCTACTGAATAACAAATATATAACTGTGGTATCATCATAAAGGCTGATTATTGGTTTTTCATTTAGAAACCAAATTCAGACAAATAATGAAACATTTAATTATGACTATAAAGTAGAGCGTAAATGATTTCAATATGAATATCAATATTAACAGCACAAATAAATTACAGGAAATTACAGTTGACAGAAAAGGTGAGATCTGAAATAGGAAGAAGTGATGGGAGAGCAGATTAGGGTTCTAATATCCTTTTTAACATTATGGGGTGCTCCAATACATAAAGTGAAAATAATAAGAAGAAAATATTTATTAAGAATTACCAACATACAAACCAGAATTGAAAGAGACACTTGTACTCCAATGTTTATTGCAGCACTGTTTATAATAGCCAGGACATGGAAGCAACCTAGATGTCCACCTACAGATGAATGGATAAGAAAGCTGTGGTACATATACACAATGGAGTATTACTCATCCATTAAAAAGAATACATTTGAATCGTTTCTAATGAGGTGGATGAAACTGGAGCCCATTATACAGGGTGAAGTAAGCCAGAAAGAAAAACACCAATACAGTATATTAACGCATATATATGGAATTTATAAAGACAGTAATGATAACCCTGTATATGAGACAACTAATCTTCAAATGAATAGGCATAAAGTTGTTTCTATTATTTATATTCTTAATGCTTCTATGAATAATTCCCATTTTGAATATTGTTTATTTGAAAGATTTTTCTTCTTGATTATTGTTACCTGATGTTTCCCTTTTTAGAGAAGCTTTTTAAGGTAGTTTCGACTCTGTTGAGCCTCTCAATTTTATTTTTATTTTTATTGCATTAAAAAATTAAAAAAAAAAAAAAAAAAAGAATTACCAACATAGCCAACAGAACAAATGTAAGTAATACAACTATCAGGAATTGGAAGTGGGTGGGGGGAGAGGTAGGAGTAGTACTATTGATCTAAATCTGTTTCTCATATCATGGAGTCAACAGATAGTGTCAAAGAATGATTATGTATATACATTTAGAGTATGGAGGTAACCACCAAAATAAAAACAGAATTGATTGAAAACAATTTTGGGGAATAAGAATTGAGGTGTGAACTGATTTTCCATTACAATCTGATCTCTATTAAGTGTAATTTTCCATATACACTTGTAACTTTCATGAAAATATAAATTAAAACATGACAATGATAACAATTATTGGGTATGCATTATGTGACAGATGCTTACATAAACTAATGACAATGTTTTCAGTAATATTATGAGTTGGTTTCTATTATTATCATTATAGGTCAGGGAAATAAATCTCAGAGAATATAGCCAAGAAATGGCATAGCCAGGATACAAACTTGCAGAGATTAACCAGTCAGTAATCATGTTATAGTACCAACATGTTATATTTGCCAGCACCCAGATGTGTCCAGTGTGATAAGTAAAATTTTGCCCTCCTTGATCTTCATCCCTTTATGTTACTCCCATAGATATGGTACAATGCATATCACAAGAGACTTTTAAGATGCTAAATATTACTAATCAGTCAATCTTAAAATAGGGGGAATATTTTGGGTTATCCAGGTGATCCCAATATAATCACATGAGCCATTTAAAATATAAGGGGAAGATAGAGATGTTTGAAGAATGAGAATGGCTTAATATGTCATTACTGACTTGAAGACAAAGATACCATGTGAGGAGCATAAGAAGGAAATACATTCTTCCAAAAACCAGTAAGATTAGAAGATTCTGAGGCCTAGATGTGAACTACAGCCTTGGCAAACACCTTGATTTCAATATTAGGAGACCTCAGGAGAGTGTCCAGCCATACTGGGTCAGAGCTTCCACTCACAGAACAGTAAGTTAATTAATGAGAGTTATTTTAAGCTGCTAAATTAGTAAGTAGTTGGTTATGGCACTGATAGGACATTATTACAACAAGTTATCTTTTATTAAAAATTACAACAAAGATCCAATTAGATCTAAACATTTATTTCAGCCCTTCCACTATTCAGCTAACATTTACCTTTATGCTCACAATCCTTTCATACTGCCGGCCAACCTGTGATAAGTTTACATATTTTTTCTTTAACTTCATATTGTCTAAATTTTGTTTATTGCATAACATATAATCCTTTAAGAGTTATGAGATAAAATATTCCCTACCCTTTCCTATTTATATCATGCTTAATATGTTAGAATTTTTTTTATTGGATGAAATATTAATGATCCTACCTGGAAAACCATATTCTCTGGATAGCAGTGATGTCATCAAAGAGATTAACAACAACAAAAAAAAGAATGAAAATGACTTAAACTGAGTTGGCAATACTGTGAATTCAGTGTGTATCAATCAGGTTTTCTCTATAGATGAATGGATAATGGAGAGTCCCTTGAGGAGCTGAGAGGAGGAGTTATAGAATTTAAAGGACAAAACAAATGGGAACTCAGTCTTAAAACAGAGAGAAACTTGCTTTAGACTCGATGCATTAGACTCAGCAGAGTCTATATTAGAACAATCATTAAGATTATGTTCTCATTAGACCAAGATGTGAGGCACAAAGGAGTTAAGAGCATAGACTAACTCTGCTCTAAAAGCTAGATTGTCATTCTTTAATAACAAAACAGGAACTGGTAGAGGGAAACTGTGTCAGTCTAATTCACAGATTCAGTTTGAATAGAAACTAATATGCTGTAAAATATATCTGTTTATAGTTTGATATCCCATAGTTTATTTTTCTTTTGAAAAAATTCTTTTGTTTTAATTTGCTGAGTTTGTTACAAAGACTTTTTTTTTTAAATCTAGTAAATTTTAATTTTAAAAGTCACACAATGTTTGTTGTATGCATCTAATCGTTCCCCACTCATATAGAGGCCCTCCAGTTTGCTCTCTTAATGCCTCCAATGGAAATGAAAGTTATCTTGTCTTTGTTGTTGCTATAGGTGATATCTCCTGCCATTAGCATTGTTTCCTCATGATGGCCACAGAACAACTGGCTATGGAAAGTCCACCGTTTACTGAAAAATCCTTCTAAAAGAAGGAGAAAATCTTTAACAACACACATATCTAAGTGATTCCCTAACAGTCACAAAGTTTTTCAATATTTCATGCAAACACACAATTTCTGCTTCTATTTCATCCTTCAAATTTCTGAAAAATTAAACATTAACCTCTAAGTAACTGGCCAGAGGACAGATAATCTAATTCTCCTTGCTGTCCGTTTTCAGGGGCCTCCAACCTCTGAGATCTCATGCCTGATGATCTGACGTGAACTGATGTAATAATAATAGAAATAAAATGCACAATAAATATAATGGGTTTGAATTACCCCAAAACATCTCTTGTCCCCACCCAGGTCCATGGAAAAGTTGTCTTCCACAAAACCAATCCCAGGTGCCAAAAAGGTTGAGGACTGCTGCTTTAAATAATGCTCTTGAAGCACGTGTGTGTCACAGCCAAAACTCATCTGCCTCTGTTGCTTATCCTCATGTCCTTCTAGAATCCTGCAATCAGCCTGCTAGATATGATTTGTGCTCCACTTTGACACTTTTCCTACACATGCTGAAAATTATTGAAATATTTAGCAGCATTCATGACTTAAAATTATTTCAAATAACATAATGACTTTCATCTAAAATACACCATAGATTATATACATGGGGGTGAGACCTAGATATCAGTTTGGCATTTTTTTTAACTCCCCAAGTGATTATTATGCACAGTGAACGTTGAGAATCATGCCTCTAATTAAGGCACTATTCCACAAATTGAAAATTTTCTTAAAATTCAGATCCTGATTCAGTAGGTCCTGGGTGAGAACTGATATTATGCATTTCTTTTTTAAAATTAATTCATTTATTTTGATATTATTCATTTCTAACGACCTTCCTTATGACCAATACTGCTGGCTTTTTGGTCATACTTTAAATAGCAAAGACTGAAAGCATTATGTCTAGATTTCAGACATCAGTATTAATTGGCAGGACCCGAATCTCTGCTGTCATTAATTTCCCCTTTTTCATGTTTCCATGAGGTAGTGCCCATTCCCAGTTTTAAAAGAGTTACAGTTTTATAAGGTCACTTTCATCCTTTCTGTCAATCTCTTCATGCAGACCTTCCCAAGGAAGAAAGTGATTTTTTTGGTGAGACTGGAAAAAGAATCTGCGCTGATTCACTTATCTTTATCATTTAGAGTAGCCTGTTGCCCTTGGGTTCCGAGATTTTGTATATATGTGTTAAGCAGTTGTGATTTATAGTGAGAGTGGAGATTAATTCTGACAGGAAGCCTCATTCTGGCCTCAACTGTATTCTCACAATCTGCTCTACCAGCCCTTGTTTGTTTAACAATTTGATTGCCTAACTTTCCTGTTTTGTTTTTTTTTTCTTACTGCTGGTTTGGACTAATATCCACTTTAAAAATAAATAGTCCTTCCCTCTTTCATGATACTTTCCACTTAGCCTGAGAATCAAATCAGAGATTCAAATGATTTCCCCAATTAACCACAAAAGAGTTTTCTCATATATGTTAATAATCAGCTCGTGATTTCTATAGAGTTTTATTTTTTTCTCATTAGTGATTTAACCCTTTCCCTTTGAGAGATGAATGAAAAGAATGCTTCTTTGAATATTTATGTATAATACATGACTCTATGACAAGATTCCCCACATTTTGTTCTGAGAGCTAACAGAACAAAGTTTGGGAAACGAAGTTTTCTGTCTCAAAATGGAGAAACATTGCATGACAATGGTAAACAGTTCTTTAGCACAGGACTTCATAAAGCATTTCAAAGGCTACCAAGTGTTTTGGGGAGGGCTATAAAACAGGGCATGCAAGCCCTCCGTTTTTTTTCTTGGAAGATATGTTAATATTTCTGGAACACTAATGTGCCAGGGAGCAGTCTCCTAATTACTAACAAGGCCTGAAAACAATGTCTCTTTTTACTTTAATTTGTCTTATTTCTGATTTTGATATGAAGTGTTTGAAGATCTAAAGAAACAAAGGAGAGGTCTAATTAAATCAAATTTATTAATATAAGCAGTAGTAATGCCAAATTTGTTTTGTTTTGCTTAAACCCTGGTACTTTATCTCCACACTTAACCCTCTTACATTGTAAACGTATTTTTTTTTTTTTTAATGTTTGGCAAATATGTTGAGGACATATACAAAGTAACAGTAAACCTATGAAAGTTAGCTATTAGTTCAGTGTAACTCAAATATATAATAATTACAGCTTCAAAATTTACTCAGGTTTACTTAGAATCTATAATCTAATAGACTAATAGCTGGGCCAAAAGGTTATAGGATGGTTTATTAAATAGACCTACTATTTATGGAAATGGTTTCCTTAATTTGGCTATCAAAAATGCCTCCTTTCAGTGCTTTTGTAGAACTTTCTTTGATAGTCTTTGTATTCTCTCTTTACAGCTCCATTTGGAGTAGTTCATTTTGAATAATTGCTGCTTCTGCTTGCAGTTTCGTTTATGTGTTTACTTCTGCTTATTTGAATCTTTGAACATATGGGAGAGATAATTTTTAAAACCCTAAAATCATTTGGCTTTATTGCAAAACTCCAAGTCACCTAATCTCACCCATGTTATAGAGAGATGTTTTTAATAAGAGAGATATGAAATACTTGATAGATCAAATGCCTACAGCTTCCTCTACTGGCACCTTTCTTTTGGTAGATAGGTAACTGACATTGAATCTCTCTTGCTAACTGAAGTGTATGTCTTTTTACAAAACCCATTCTAAAGCATGATGTGTTACATAAAGATGTTGTTCTAAAAAGATTACTCTTGATTAGTATTGGAGTGTGGTAATAAGATCCGAGGGTGTCCTGCAGTACAGAAAACCTCCAACAATTCTTAGAAAGGCCCAAAGGCATACGGTTCTCGCCACTACCTATGCATAATAAAAAGAAATAAAACAATATAGCAATGATTTAAAGTGATGCAATATGAAAAAAAAAAAAGTTTTAACTGTCTTTACGTCCCAGTTGACTTCTTTCTATAATCAAGCATGAATATAATGTATTAATTACAAAACTCTAAAAGATATGTTCCTTTTTAAAAACCTTTTATGACTTCTTCTGTAAAAGTAAGCAAAACATTTTTAGGTAAAGTAAAAGACTGATGTGAAACTTACTCTAACTGATACCAAATTGGAAGAGGAAAAACTATATATGTATTATATGTGCATATATATATATATATATATGAAATTTTGGCATAGAAAAAGAGAAAAATCATCTTTCAAAAAAAGTTTAAAATAGGTCTGCATTTATATTTAAAGTTAGAAACTTAGACTATTCAATGTATTTTTGTTAATACATTTTAGTACTTATTTGGAAAAATGAAATACATACTTGTGTGTCTATATATATATTAATATATATGTACACATACATATATATGTGTGTATAATATATACATAATCCCAGATGCTTTAAATGTGTATTTTTTAGTGCTCTAAAATCCATATATATATACATATATATGTATGTGTGTGTGCGTGTGCTGTTCAGGTGTGCTAAGTCACTTCAGTCGTGTCTGACTCTTTATGACCCTATGGACTGTAGCCTTCCAGGCTCCTCTGTCCACAGGATTATCCCAGCAAGAACACTGGACTGGGTTGCCATTTCCTACTCCAAGGGATCTTCCTGACCCAGGGATCAATTCTACATCTCCTGCATCTCCTGCAATGGTAAGAGGGTTCTTTACCACTAGTGCCACCAGATAACCATGATGGTGTGATCACTCACCTAGAGCCAGACAACCTGGAATGCGAAGTCAAGTGGGACTTAGAAAGCATCAGTATGAACAAAGCTATTGGAGGTAATGTAATTCCAGCTGAGCTACTTCAAATCCTAAAGTGATGTGTTAACGTGCTACATGTAATATGCCCACAAATTTGGAAAACTCCGCCATGGCCATAAGACAGGAAAAGGTCAGTTTTCATGCCAAATCCAAAGAAAACAATGCCAAAGAATGATCAAACTACCGCACAATTGCCCTCATCTCATATACTAGCAAAGAAACGCTGAAAATTTTGCAAGCTAGACTTCAATAGTACATCGATAGAGAAATTCCAGATGTTCAAGCTGGATTGAGAAAAGGGAGAGGAACCAGAGATCAAGTTGCCAACATCCGTAGGATCATAGAAAATGCAAGAGAATTCCAGAAAAATATCTACTTCTGCTTTATTGACTATGCCAAAGCCTTGAACTATGTGGGTCACAACAAAGTGTGGAAAATTCTTAAACAGATGGGAATAGATAGACCACCTTAGCTACCTCCTGAGAAACCTGTATGCAGGTCAAGAAGCAACAGTTAGAACAGGACATGGAACAACAAACTGGTTCCAAGTTGGAAAAGGAGTACATCAAGGCTGTATATTATCTCTGCTTATTTAACTTATATGCAGAGAACATCATGAGAAATGCCAGGGTGGATGAAGCACAAGTTAGAATCAAGATTTCTGGGAGAAATATCAATAACCTCAGACACGCAAATGACACTACCCTTATGGCAGAAAGCAAAGAAGAATTAAAGAGACCCTTGATGAAAGTGAAAAAGGAGAGTGAAAAATCTGTTTTAAAGCTCAACATTCAAAAACCTAACATCATGGCGTCTGGTCCCATAACTTTATAATAAATAGATGGGAAAACAATGCAAAAAGTGAGAGATTTTTTTTCTTGGGCTCCAAAATCAGATGGTGAATGCAGACATGAAATTAAAAGACATTTGCTCCTTGGAAGAAAAGCTATGACCAACCTAGACAGCATATTAAAAAGCAGAGACATTACTTTGCTGACAAGTGTCCATATAGTCAAAGCTATGGTTTTTCCAGTAGTCATGTATGGATGTGAGTGTTGGATTATAAAGAAAGTTGAGCACCAAAAAACTGATGCTTTTGAACTGCGGTGTTGGAGAAGTCTCTTGAGAGTCGCTTGGATTGCAAGGAGATCCAACCAGTCCATCCTAAAGGAAATCAATCCTGAATATTCATTGGAAGGACTGATGCTCAAGGTGAGGCTCCAATATTTTGGCCCCCTTATGCAAAGAAATAACTCAGAAAAGACTGATGCTGGGAAAGACTGAAGTCAGGAAGAGAAGGGGATGACAGAGAATGAGATAGTTGGATGGCATCACCAACTCAATGAACATGAGTTTGAGCTAGCTCTGGAAGTTGGTGATGGACAGGGAAGCCTGGTGTGCTACAGTCTATGGGGTCACAAAGAGTCAGACACAACTGATGGATTGAACTGATTAATTATTCATACATTTGTATCATATAGTCATATATATATATATGAAAGTGAAGTGAAAGTGTTAGTAGCTCATTTGTTTTGACTTTAGCTCCTGGAGTTTTCTAGGCCAGAATACTGAAGTGGGTTGCCATTCCATTCTCCAGGGAGTTTCCCCAACCTAAAGATTGAACTTGAGTCTCCTGCATTGCAGGCAAATTTTTTATTATCTGATACATTGGAGAAACCCATATGTATACAAATCCCAAATATCTCCTGGAAATAATTTCAGAAAAAGACAAGAGAGAGAGGAGGGAAAAGTGAAAAAAGAAGCAGGAAATTCATAAAATAACCAAAACCTTTAATAACATAGGCATATATTCCCAATCTCCCTACTGAAAATACAAATGCAAATTAAAAACAGATAAAATTTTTCTCCTACCAAACTGAGAAAATTTTAAATCATAATGATATTTAGTACTAGAATAAACAAGACCTGGAGCTGACTGTGGCTCTGAGCTCCTTATTGAAAAATTCAGGCTTAAATTGAAGAAAGTAGGAGAAAACACTATCCCACTCAGGTATTACCTAAATCAAATCTCTTATGACTGTACAGTGGAGGTGACAAATAGATTCAAAGGATTAGATCCAGTACACAGAGTGCCTAAAGAACTATGGACAGAGTTTCATAACATTGTACAGAAGGTGGTGACCAAAACCATTCCAAAAAAAAAAAAAAAAATGCAACAAGGCAAAATGGTTGTCTGAATAGGCCTTACAAAGAACAGAAGCAAAAGGCAAAAGACAAAAGGAGATATACCCAACTGAATGCAGAGTTCCAGAGAATCAATTCAGTTCAGTCGCTCATTTGTGTCTGACTCTTTGCGACCCCATGAATCACAGCATGCCAGGCCTCCCTGTCCATCACCAACTCCCGGAGCTCACTCAAACTCACCTCCATCGAGTCGATGATGCCATCCAGCCATCTCATTCTCTGTCATCCCCTTCTCCTCCTGCCCCCAATCCCTCCCAGCACCAGGGTATTTTCCAGTGAGCCAACTCTTCGCATGAGGGGGCCAAAGTACTGGAGTATCAGTTTTAGCATGAGTCCTTCCAATGAACACCCAGGACTGATCTCCTTTAGAATGGACTGGTTGTGTCTCCTTGCAGTCCAAGAGACTCTCAAGAGTCTTCTCCAACACCACAGTTCAAAAGCATCAATTCTTCGGCGCTCAGCTTTCTTCCCAGTCCAACTCTCACATCCATACATGACCACGGGAAAAACCATAGCCTTGACTAGACGGACCTTGGTTGGCAAAGTAATGTCTCTGATTGTTAATATTGTTGGTCATAACTTTCCTTCCAAGGAGTAAGCGTCTTTTAATTTCATGGCTGCAATCAGCATCTGTAGTGATTTTGGAGCCCCAAATAAATGAAGTCTGACAAGGAGAGATAAAAAGCCTTCCTCAGTGACCAATGCAAAGAAATAGGGGAAAATAGTATAATGGGAAAGACTATAGATCTCTTCAAGAAAAGTGGAGTTATCAAGGGAATATTTCTTGCAAACACGGGCACAGTAAATGACAGAAACAGTATGGACCTAACGGAAGCAGAAGATATTAAGAAGAGGTGGCAAGAATACACAGAAGTATACAAAGAAAAAAAGATCTTAATGACCCAGATAACCAAGATTGGGTGGTCACTCATCTAGAGCCAGACATCCTGGAGAGTGAATTCAAGTGGGCATGCCATTCCATTCCGTTCCATCGCTCAGTCAAGTCCGACTCTTTGAGACCCCGTGGACTGTAACCTATCAGGCTTCTCCATCCATGGGATTCTCCAGACAAGAATACTGGAGTGGGTTAACGTTCCTTCTCTAGGGGATCTTCCCGAACCAGGGATCGAACCCGGGTGTCCCGCATTGGAGGCAGATGCTTTAACCTCTGAGCCACCAAGTGGGCCTTTCAGTTCAGTTCAGTCGCTCAGTCGTGTCCGAATCTCCGCGACCCCATGAATCACAGCACGCCAGGCCTCCCTGGCCATCACCAACTCCCGGAGTACACTCAAACTCATGTCCACAGAGTCGGTGATGCCATCCAGCCATCTCATTCTCCGTCGTCCCCTTCTCCTCCCACCACCAACCTTTCCCAGCATCAGAGTCTTTTCCAGTGAGTCAACTCGTCGCATGAGGTGGCCAAAGTATTGCAGTTTCAGCTTTAGCATCAGTCCCTCCAATGAATATCCAGGATTGATCTCCTTTAGAATGGACTGGTTGGATCGCCTTGCAGTATAAGGGACTCTCAAGAGTCTTCTCCAACACCACAGTTCAAAAGCATCAATTCTTTGGCGATCAGCTTCCTTCACAGTCCAATTCTCACATCCATACATGACTACGGGAAAAACCATTGCCTTGACTAAACGGACCTTTGTTGGCAAAGTAATGTCTCTGCTTTTTAATATACTATCAAGGTTGGTCATAACTTTCCTTCCAAGGAGCAAGCGTCTTTTAATTTCATGGCTGCAATCATGTCTGCAGTGATTTTGGAGCCCAAAAAAATAAAGTCTGACACTGTTTCCATTGTTTTTCCATCTATTTCCCATGAAGTGATGGGACCAGATGACATGATTTTGTTTTCTGAATGTTGAGCTTCAAGCCAACATTTTCACTCTCCTCTTTCACTTTCATCAAGAGGCTTTTGAGTTCCTCTTCAATTTCTGCCATAAGGGTGGTGTCATCTGCATATCTGAGGTGATTGATATTTCTCCCAGCAATGTTGATTCCAGCTTGTGCTTCTTCCAGCCCAGCGTTCCTCATGATGTACTCTGCATAGAAGTTAAATAAGCAAGGTGACAATATACAACCATGACGTACACATTTTCCTATTTGGAACCAGTCTGTTGTTCCATGTACAGTACTAACTGTTGCTTCCTGACCTGCATACAGGTTTCTCAAGAGGCAGGTCAGGTGGTCTGGGATTCCCATCTCTTTCAGAATGATCCACAGTTTATTGTGATCCACACAGTCAAAGGCTTTGGCATAGTCAATGAAGCAGAAATAGATGTTTTCCTGAAACTCTCTTGCTTTCTCCATGATCCAGCGGATGTTGGCAATTTGATCTCTGGTGCCTCTGCCTTTTCTAAAACCTGCTTGAACATCTGGAATTTCACGATTCACATATTGCTGAAGCCTGGCTTGGAGAATTTTGAGCATGACTTTACTAGCGTGTGAGATGAGTGCAATTGTGCGGTAGTTTAAGCATTCTTTGGCATTGCCTTTCTTTGGGATTGGAATGAAGACTGACCTCTTCCAGTCCTGTGGCCACTGCTGAGTTTTCCAAATTTGCTGGCATATTGAGTGCTGCACTTTCATAGCATCATCTTTCAAGACTTGAAATAGCTCAACTGGAATTCCATCACCTCCACTAGCTTTGTTCGTAGTGATGCTTTCTAAGACCCACTTGACTTCACATTCCAAGATGTCTGGCTCTAGGTCAGTGATCACTTTATCGTGACTATCTTGCTCGTGAAGATCTTTTTTGTACAGTTCTTCTGTGTATTCTTGCCACCTCTTCTTAATTTCTTCTGCTTCTGTTAGGTCCATACCATTTCTGTCCTTTATCGAGTCCATCTTTGCATGAAATGTTCCCTTGGAATCTCTAATTTTCTTGAAGAGATCTCTTGTTTTTCCTACTCTGTTGTTTTCCTCTATTTCTTTGCATTGATCACTGAGGAAGTCTTTCTTATCTCTCCTTGCTATTCTTTGGAACTCTGCATTCACATGCTTATATCTTTCCTTTTCTAATTTGCTTTTTGCCTCTCTTCTTTTCACAGCTATTTGTAAGGCCTCCTCAGACAGAAATTTCGCTCTTTTGCATTTCTTTTCCATGGGGATGGTCTTGGTCCCTGTCTCCTGTACAATGTCACGAACCTCCGTCCAGAGTTCATCAGGCACTCTATCTATCAGATCTAGTCCCTTAAATCTGTTTCTCACTTCCACTGTATAATCATAAGGGATTTGATTTAGGTCATATCTGAATGGTCTAGTGGTTTTCCCTACTTTCTTCATTTTAAGTCTGATTTTCGCAATAAGGAGTTCATGATCTGAGCCACAGTCAGCTCCTGGTCTTGTTTTCGCTAACTGTATACAGCTTCTCCGTCTTTGGTTGCAAATAATATAATCCATCTGATTTCGGTGTTGACCATCTGGTGATGTCCATGTGTAGAGTCTTCTCTTGTGTTGTTGGAAGAGGGTGTTTGCTATGACCAGTGCATTCTCTTGACAAAACTCTATTAGCCTTTGCCCTGCTTCATTCCGTGCTCCAAGGCCAAATTTGCCAGTTACTCCAGGTGTTTCTTGACTTCCTACTTTTGCATTCCAGTCCCCTAGAATGAAAAGGACATCTTTTTTGGGTGTTAGTTCTAAAAAGTCTTGTAGGTCTTCATAGAACCAATTAACTTCGGCTTCTTCAGCATTACTGGTTAGGGCATAGGCCTGGATTACTGTAATATTGAATGGTTTGCCTTGGAAACGAACAGAAATCATTCTGTCATTTTTAAGATTGCATCCAAGATTGCATTTCGGACCCTTTTGTTGACCATGATGGCTACTCCATTTCCTCTACGGGATTCCTGCCCACAGTAGTAGATATAATGGTCATCCGAGTTAAATTCACCCATTCCAGTCCATTTTAATTCACTGATTCCTAGAATGTCGACGTTCACTCTTGCCATCTCCTGTTTGACCACTTCCAATTTGCCTTGATTCATGGACCTAACATTCCAGGTTCCTATGCAATATTGCTCTTTACAGCATCGGACCTTGCTTCTATCACTGGTCACATCACAGCTGTGTATTGGTTTTGCTTTTGTTCCATCCCTTTATTCCTTCTAGAGTTATTTCTCCACTGAACTCCAGTAGCATACTGGGCACCTACCGACCTGGCGAATTCCTCATTCAGTATTCTATCATTTTGCCCTTTGATACTGTTCATGGGGTTCTCAAGGCAAGTATACTGAAGTGGTTTGCCATTCCCTTCTCCAGTGGACCACATTCAGCTGTGGTCCATGTGATCAGATCAGCTAGTTTCCTGTGATTATGATTTCAGTGTGTCTGCCCTCTGATGCCCCCTAGCAATACCTACAGTCTTATTTGGGTTTCTCTTACCTTGGTCGTGGAAAATCTCTTCACACCCGCTCCAGCAAAGTGCAGCCGATGTACCTAACCTTGTACGAGGGGTATCTCCTCAAGGCCGCCCCTCCTGACCTTGAACGCGGAGTAGCTCCTCTCGGCCCTCCTGCGCCCGCGCAGCCACCGCCTGTTGGACGTTGGGTAGCTCCTCACGGACGCACCTCTTTGCGTGGTTCGTTGAGCTGGGGTGGCGTCTCTCGCGTCGCGTCTGTGCCGCCGGGGCCGGCGTCTCTCGCGTAGCATCTTAGGAACCATTAATACGAACAAAACTAGTGGAGGTGATGGAATTCCAGCTGAGCTATTTCAAATCCTAAAGGATGATATTGTTAAAGTGCTGCACTCAATATGCCAGCAAATTTGGAAAACTTTGCAACTGAACAACAAGTACCATGCCTCTCCAGAACTTTTACATCACCCATACTTCAGCTCTGTACTAACTCAACCGCTCCCCATTTTCCCTTCTACCATTCCCTAGTAAACATTGTTTGCTTTCTGTCTTAGAATTTGACTATTCTAGGTACGTAATATAATATATATATATATATATATATATATATATATATAGCGTAATGATACAATCTTTATTTTTTGTGTCTAATATTTCAGTCAACATAATGTCTTCAAGGGTCATCCATGTTGGAATTTTCTATTTTTTTAAAGGTGGAATAATATTATATTACATTTGTATATTACATTTTGTTTATCCATTCATCTGTTGACTGGCATATGGGTTGTTTCTGTCTTTGAGGTCTTGTGAATAATGGAGCTGTGAACGTTTACATATTCTTTTACTCATATATGGCCACCCTAAATCCAGTAGCATTTAGTATGTACTGTAGCATGTACTGTACAGGGCAGAATATGCTCTCATTTTGGGCAATCATGGGAAACCGATCCAGTGCTGCACTGTGTCTGAGAGTGATTGGGATAGGAGCATTCACTTGGTTTGGACTGGGACACACACTGAGGTTGCTGTGGGAAACTCAGCAGTCTCTAGAACAGAACTCTCTCCACTCCACCTTCAGAGCTAGCCAGCACATGCACAGTCTTTATGAGTGGAGTCCAGGCTTCTCTCTGTCCTTTTATTTGCTGCAGTTGCCTTCCAACCAGCCTAGGGGCTTGTCTCCTTTGTCTAGGACCCCAGGACTGGGATGCAAAGCCTGTGGCTCGGCCTACTCACTCCTCAGGGTATTTCCACCCATGTAATCTCACTTTTTCTCAGAGTACCCTCCCAGGGGCACAGGTTCAAAGCCAAACAATTTTCTTCCCTTCTTCCATGATTACATGTGTATCTTTCTTACAGCCTTGGCTGTACAGGCATCACTTTGCCAGTTTCCAGTTCATTTAAGGGAGAATTGTTTCACATGCAGATGTATTTTTAACGTGTTCATAGGGAGAAGTGGCCTCCACATCCTCTTACTCTGCTATCTTGATTTCCCTCCATTTGAACTTTATTGTAATAAGACTAATACAATTACAGGGGCCCAGAACATGAAAAATAAACAAAACCAAAAAAAAAAAATCAAAGAGAAAATCCAGAATTATGTATTCAAGTATATGTGTGTTTGGTATATGTGTATTGGTCTCATTGTTTTTAATACAGAGTTTTTTTTTTCCATTTATAAAAACTATTAATTTTTCAGTCTGTATGTAGAGAGTTATTTAGGGACCCCTGAGTTAGTTATAATTGTATAAATAGGGTTTATATAAAACTATCTTTTGAAATAGTGGGGGGGGTGTCATTTTGCTTTACCATGCTGGAAACAATTGTCTTCTATGTTTTCTACATTAGATCAAGTATTTAATGAGTGAAATAACATATTGTTGAATAGCGTATTCAGAAAGAGGAGCTATAGAAACCATAATAATTGATGGAGCTTAAGGTAGTTTCATTCATTAGAATGTAAACTCCTTGAGGACCGTTTAACTTGTCCTTATTTCTTGAGTGGGACCAACAAAGTATCTGCCATGTCTGTTGACAGAAAGAAGTAATGACTGACTTCAGTTCTTCCTTTCACCAACTGTAATTACCTAATCATTCTAAGGCAACATTCTCCAACTTTTGGCACTAGGGATTGGTTTTGTAGAAGACAATATTTCCATGGACAGGGGTGCGGTGGGTAGTGGAGGATGGTTCAAGAGGTAACACAAGCTCTGGGGAGCTATGGGGAAGTGGCAGAAAAAGCTTTGTTCACTGGGCTCTCACCTCCTGCTGTGCAGCCTGGTTCCTAAAAAGCCAAGTACTTTGTACTAGTCCATGACCCAGGGATTTGGGGCTCCTTCTCTAGGGCACTATATGTTCAAGTTTAGTCCAATACAACTAGCAGCATGCTTCTAGGCCTTACTCCAAATCTACAGTTTTGCTTCAGCTCTTCAGATTTGAATCAGGATGAAGGAGAGGAGGTTATTTTCTTGGATTTTGCATTTTAAAAATAATCTCCTATCAATTATTATGTACTCTGCAAAGAGTTGTAAAGCATGACTGATTAGAAGATTTATTTCTAAAAAATTATAACAACAAGGAAAAATGCTTAACTTTCCAATTGGTAGGTTCCTTTGTTCATTTTGTGACATTTTGGTAGAGTGGAAAGATTGAATGCTCATTCTTTTCTGGCAGAAAATAAAGAGCAATGGAGACCCACACATACATTCACACAATGATTGCCCTCAGCCAAACACAAATCAACTAGAAAGAAGGAAAAAAATCCAGACTGATTATACCTATTCAACACTTGACATTTTAATCAGAGTTGTTGGCAGCACAGCATTCTTGAGTATTCACGCTATTCTGCAGAATCCTGCATACCTCTGATTTCCTGAACACAGGTTTTTTTTTTTTTTTCTTTTAGTTATATGTCTGTGTTTTATGCTTCCATAGTTGATTCAGTGGTAAAGAATCCTCCTGCCAATGCAGGAGACCCAAGAGATGAAGGTTCAATCCCTGTGTTGGGAAGATCCACTGGAGAAGGAAATGGGAACCCACTCCAGTATTGTTGCCCAGGAAATTTCATGGACAGGGAAGCCTGGTGGGTTACAGCCCATGGGGTCACAAACACTACTGAGCACCCATGCAACCAAGCTGTTTTATGCTGCTGCTGCTAGGTCGCTCCAGTCGTGTCCGACTCTGTGCAACCCCATAAACGGCAGCCCACCAGGCTCCCCCGTCCCTGGGTTTCTCGAGGCAAGAACACTGGAGTGGGTTGCCATTTCCTTCTCCAATGCATGCAAGAGAAAAGTGAAAGTGAAGTGGCTCAGTCGTGTCCGACTCTTAGCAACCCCATGGACTGCAGACTACCAGGCTCCTCCGTCCATGGGATCTTCCAGGCAAGAGTACTGGAGTGGGGTGCCATTGCCTTCTCCAGTTTTATAGATGTGTTTAAATAGTTTAAACACATATTTAGATGTGTTTAGATAGTTTAAGCATTTAAAAATCAATGTGTGTTTATTTATAGAACTACATTGACATTATTTAATAACGCTGCATGGGTTTTTATTTTGACCCCAGTAATGATTTTAACATTTGGGTTAAAATGTACATGATTATGTTAATATTCATAATTAGTTCCAAATATTTTTGTCTATAATAATAACACATTTCATAAGCATTAATAAGATATTACAACCTTCTTTCAGTTTTATGTCAAAAGGCAATATAATAGTCTCCCTGAAGGAAATGTCTTATTTCACACCTTTTTTATATCTTCCATGGAACAATAAAAATTTGGACTCAATAAATACTTCCTGAGTTGACTTTGCACCATTTAACTAAATAGGGACAGTATTTTTAAAATTATGCTTGTAAAATAGTTGCAAAACATATGTGCAATACAAATAGACACTTTAACAGTACTCTTGACTCTACTATCCAAATTCAAAAGTTACTGCTGTTTTCATTTTCTTGGTAAGATACCTTCTGCAAAAATTAAGATTCACCAGGAACTTAAACTTAAAAACTCCTAAAGGTTGGCTAAGAAAGCCAGGGTTCCAGAGGAAGTCTATATTAATTATTGATGCATACTCAGTCAGTGGTTAATGGATGTGTTATCTGCATTGGCCATATTACCAGTTTACATAGCACCTGTGTTCAATAGTTTTGAGAGGAGTTATGAAATTATAGGACATGGTAGAAGTCATGTTGTATGTTAGATGGGGAGTAAGTGAAGAACAAATGTGATACCAGCCTGTTATAGATTAAAAGATCATACAGTCACTTAAGTAGCTAAAAAGTTTTCACAAATCTCAGACATTGGTGAGGATGTGGAGCAATTGGAATACTCATGAATCATTGTAAGGATTACAAAGCAATACTACCTGTTGTAAAACCATTTGTTGACTTATGAAATTAAGCATGCCTTTGTTATAATCCAGCAATTCCATTTCTAGGTATTTAGTCAAGAGAAATGAAAAAATAAAAACACAGAAAATCTTTGAATAAGAACATTCATGACACTATATTTCACAATAGCTCCCAAATTGGAGCAACACACAGGTTCTTCTACAGGAGAGAAGATAAGCACATTGTGGCATATTCACTCATTACAATATTACTCAGCATAAAAACAAATAATACACAACAATGTGGATGAACATGCAAAACAATTTAGATTAAAAAAAAAAAAAACATTGTATTCCTTAGTTCTTAACTCATTAATTAAAACTATACACTACATTCCATCATATAATTTTCAAAAATGTCCTTTATTCACATCTCCTTCCAACTCCCACTTCTCAAATATTGTATATTTTTCCAGGCTAGTTTGTATGTATAAGTCTGTGTGTGTGTTTCTGAGTCTTTGTGTGTGTCTTCAACCTGAAAATGTAATCTGACTCAACACATTGCTCTAAAAATTTATTTTATATCTAAAATGTGTATACAATTAGAGTATTTTCTGTTTCACTGCATTATATTTCACTTCATTCTTTTCAAAGAGATGAATTGCATTAAATATTTTGTGCCTATAATATTTGATTTCATAATTGTCACACTAGTGGACATTTAGATTGTTACCGTTTTTTAGCAGAGGCAAACAAAACTGCAATAGATATCCTTGCAAATTTGTGATTACTTACCTGATCTGTGTAGGATAAATTCATAGAAGTGGCTTTGCTCAGTAAAATACAGTGCTTCTTAAAAACATTGATTGATTATTGTCAAATTGCCCTTGAAAGAAAATATCATTTTGTATTTTGACAAAATAATAGTACTCTTTTCCTCACACTTTGTTGTTCAACCGCTGTCATGCCCAACTCTTTGTGACCGCATGGACTGCAGCATGCCAGGCTTCCCTGTCCTTCACTATCTCCTGGACTTTGCTCAAACTCATGTCCATTGAGTTGGTGATGCCATCCAAACATCTTGTCCTCTGTCTCCCCCTTCTCTTCATGTCTTCAATCTTTCCTAGCATCAGAGACTTTCCCAATGAGTTGGCTCTTTGCATCAGGCGACCAAAGTTTTGGAGCTTCAACATCAATCCTTCCAATGAATATTCAGGATTGATTTCCTTTAGGATTGAGTGATTTGGTCTCTTTGCTGTCCAGGAGACTTGCAAGAGTCTTCCGGGCACCACAGTTTGACAGCATCAATTCTTCAGCATTCAGCTTTCTTTATGGTTCAACTCTCACATCTGTACATAAGTACTGGAAAAACCATAGCTCTGACTGTACAGACCTTAGTCAGCAAAAACCCAATCAGAAGTGAATAATTCAATAGCTGAAGTGAAAAAGCACACTAAAAGAAATTAGAGACTAAGTGACCCAGAAGAAAGAATAAGTGGTCTGGAAGATAAAATAATGGAAGTCACCTAATCAGAACAGCAGAAAGAAAAACACACTTTTACAAAATGAAAGAAGTTTGAGAGATTTCTGGGGAAAAAAAAAAGTTTAAGTATTCTAACATTTGCATTAAAGGGGTTCCAGAAAGAAGAGAGAGAGACAGATTTGGATCAAAAATATGTTTGAAATAATTATGGCTGAAAAGTTCCCAAAGCTAAAGAAGGCAACAGATATGCAGGTACAGGATATATTGATGGTCTCAAACATGATGAACTTAAACAGATTCACACAAGACATATCATAAACAAAATGGTAAAAAATTAAGCATGAAGAGAGAATTGTAAAGGCATCAAGGTGAGAAAAAAGAATCATGTTAAAGAGAACCTCCATAAAGTTATCAGATGACTTCTCTGAAGAAACAGTCCATGTCAAAAGGAAGCAGCATATGGGCTTGGCCCAAACGTTCATTCAGGTTGTTCCAGAACCCGAACAAACACTTTGACCAATCCAATATATTCAAATTGCTGAAAGAGAAAAACCTACAATCCAGGTTAAAAGGGTTAAAATCCAAAATATATAAACAGCTCACACAACTCAATATCAAAGCGAACAACTCAGTTTAAAAAAAAAAAAAAAAAGGCAAAAGGCCTGAATAGACATTTCTCCTAAGAAGACATATAGACGGTAACAAGCACATGAAAGGACACTTTTAATTATTAGAGAAATGTGAATCAAAACCAAAATGAAATACTGTCTCAAATCTGTCATAATGACCATCATCAAAAAATCTACAAACAATTGATGCTGGAGATGGTATGGAGAAAGGGATACATCCTACACTGTGGGTGGAAATGTAAATTACTATAGCCAGTATGGAAAGCATTGTGGAGGTCCCTCAAAAAACTAGAAATAGGACTACCATATGATCCAGACTTTCCACTTCTAACTACAAATTCAGAAAATAATAAAAACACTAATTTGAAAAGATATTCTGCCAGAAGTTACACTGAACTGGGGAGACAGACTCTTGTAGGGCACAAACAGAACCTTGTGTGTACCAGGACCCAGGAGAAAGGAGCAGTGACTCCACAAGAGACTGATCCAGACTTTCCCATAAGTGTTCAGGAGTCTCCGTGGGAGGCGTGAGTTGGCAGTGGCCTGATGCAGGGTTGGGGGCACTGAGTATAGCAGTGTGTGCATGGAACCTTTGGAAGGAGGTTGACATTATCTTCATTGCCTACACCATAGTTTGGCCTCAGGTCAAATAACAGGGAGGGAACACAGCCCTGCCCTTCAACAGAAAACTGAATTAAAAATTTATACCGCCCATCAGAAAAAGACCCACTTTCCCCCTCAGTCAGTCTCTCCCATCAGGAACATTCCATAAGCCTCTTATCCTTCTCCATCAGAGGGCAGACAGATTGAAAACCACAATCACAGAAAGCTAACCAATCTGATCACATGGACCATAGCTTTGTCTAACTCAATGAAACTCTGAGCCATGCCATATAAAGCCACCCAAGACAGAGGGGTCATGGTGGAGCATTCTGACAAAACGTGGTCCACTAGAGAAGGGAATGGAAAACCACTTTAGTATTCTTGCCTTGAGAACCTCATGAACTAATCTAGACAGCATATTAAAAAGCAGAGACATTACTTTGCCAACAAAGGTCCGTCTAGTCAAGGCTATGGTTTTTCCAGTGGTCATGTATGGATGTGAGAGTTGGACTGTGAAGAAAGCTGAGCGCCGAAGAATTGATGCTTTTGAATTGTGGTGTTGGAGAAGACTCTTGAGAATCCCTTGGACTGCAAGGAGATCCAACCAGTCCATCCTAAAGGAGATCAGTCCTGGGTGTTCATTTGAATGACTGATGCTGAAGCTGAAACTCCAATACTTTAGCCGCCTGATGTGAAGGGCTGACTCATTTGAAAAGATCCTGATGCTGGGAAAGATTGAAAGCGGGAGGAGAAGGTGACGACAGAGGATGAGATGGTTGGATGACATCACCGACTCAATGGACATGAGTTTGAGTAAACTCTCGGAGTTGGTGATGGAAAAAGATGCCTGGCTTGCTGCAGTCCATGGAGTCGCAAAGAGTTGACCACAATTGAGAGACTGAACTGAAATGAACTGATACACCCCAGTGTTCACTTAAGCAGTATTTTATTTATGATAATGAAGATATCAAAGCAACCCAAGTGTCCATCAGCAGAAATATGAATAAAAGGTGGTATATATGTGTGTGTGTGTGTATATATATATACACACACACACATGCAATGGAATATTACTTAGCCTAAAAAAGAATGAAATTCTGTCATTTTCAGCAACATGGATTGGCGTAGAGAATACTATGCTTTGTGGAATGTCAGACAAAGAAAGAAAAATAGTGCATGATATTTCCCATGTATGGAATCTGGAAAAAAAAGTATACCAATTATTTTACATGTAAAACAGAAATAGTCTCAAAGATGTAGAAAAAAACTAGTGGTTACAAAAGGGGAGTGGGACAGGGGAGGGGCAAATTAGGGGTATGGGATTAAGAGATGCTAACTACTGTCTTAAAGAGGTAGGAATACCAGATTACCTTACCTGCCTCCTAAGAAACCTCTATGCACGTCAAGAAACAACAGAACCAAATATGGAACAACAGACTGGCTCAGTATTCAGAGAGGAGTACGTCAAGTCTGTATATACATACTGTCACCCTACTTATTTTACGTATATGTAGAGTACATCATGCTAAATGCCAAGTTGGATGAAGCACAAGCTGGAATCAATATTGGTAGGAGAAATAACAACCTCGGATATGCAGATGACTCCATCCTTAAGGCAGAAAGCAAAGAGGAACTAAAGATCCTCTTGATGAAGGTGAAAGAAGAGAGTGATAAAACTGGCTTAAACCTCAACATTCAAAAACCTAAGATCATGGCATCTGGTTTCACCACTTTATGGCAAATAGACGGGGAAACAATGGAAACAGTGATAGACTTTATTTTCTTGGGTTCCAAAATCCCTTTGAATGGTGACTGCTGCCACGAAGTTAAAAGACGTTTGCTCCTCAGAAGAAAAGCTATGACAAACCTAGACAGTGTATTAAAAAGCAGAGACATTATTCTGCCAACAAAGTTCTATATATTCAAAGCTATGGTTTTTCCAGTAGTTATGTATGGATGTGAGAACTGGACCATAAAGAAAGCTGAGCGCCAAAGAATTGATGCTTTTGAACTGTGGTTTTAGAAAAGACTCTTTAGAGTTCCTTGGACTGCAAGAAGATCCAACCAATGAATCCTAAAGGAAATCAACCCTGAATACTCATTGGAAGGACTGATGCTGAAGCTGAAGCTCCAATATTGTGGTTAACTGCTACAAAGAACTGGTTCATTGGAAAAGACCCTAATGCTGAAAACATTGAAGGCAGGAGCAGAAGGGCATGACAGAGGATGCAATGGTTGGATGGCATCACTGACTCAATGATAAACTCAATGAACATGAGTTTGAGCAACTTCCAGGAGATGGTGAAGGACAGGGAAACCTGATGTGGTGCAGTCCGTGGGGTTACAAAGATTTGGATACGACTGAGCTACTGAATAGCAGCAACTACTATATAGAAAATAGATAAGCAGCAAGGACATAAAGGTATAGGACAGGGAATTATACCGATTACCTTGCAATAATTTTTAATGAAGTGCAATTTGTTAAAATATTGAATCACTATGTTGTATATCTGAAATTCATAAAGTATTATAAACAAACTATACTTCAATAAAAATATTAAGCTTGACATGATGCCTAAGGGTCCAGCTATATATGTGTGGATATGTTACATAATATGTTTTATGTAATATGCATCATATATATATATATACACATATATTTAAGTATCACTAACAGCAACACTAATTAACACCCTATGCAACTAGGGTACAAATCACTGGAATAATTAAAACAAATAAAGAAGTTAGTTGATATGTAGCAAACATATAAAGATACATTTGGAGTGCTTGGAGGTGGGAGTATATTTGCTGCTATATATGATATAAAACATTTTCTCTTATGCAAATATCAGAGACTATCTCTTTTCAGTTCAGTTGCATAAGATCAACTCAGCAAATATTTACCAAGCTAGAATATTTATTGCATTATTAAAAGTTGCAATAGACATATGAATCAAGTCCTTTCAGAGAAATTAATGTAATTCCTTGTGTACAGTGAAAATGTCTATCCATGCGGATAATTGAAGCAATGAAACTAGATTCAAGAAACATGGAAGAAAATGTGGACCCTGTATTTCAGAAACAGATAAAAGAAGATTAAATAGTGAGGAAAGTATATCTCAGTTATAGTGTGTGCTATCACACTAATATCTTTGTGTCTGACTTCTTAAATTCAGATAAATGAATTATTCCAAATATGGTTATATTTTCCTCTTTCTTATTTATTCAATAAGTCACTCCTTTATTTAATAGTTACTTTTAGAGTGTCCACCACTTGCCTAGTGTTGATAACACACCAGTAAACAAAATCTGTGAAATATGTGCCCTCATGGAGATTACATTTTATTATGGGATGACAGATATTAAGCAAATATATAATATGTCAGGTGGTGATGAATGCTAAAAGAAAAATAATGTTATTTTATATATAAAAAGAAGGAAATTTATCTCTGAGGTGACAAGTGTGTAGGGACTGGAATGGAGTGAGGGCAAAAACCATCTTGGGGGCTATGGACATATAATGGAAAATCTCTGAGGTATGAACATGCCCAATGTATTTCAGATAGACAAAGTATTAATAGCGCAGAAAAATAATGGAGACCACAAAAGGATTTGAAGAAAAATAAGAGTCCCAGACAACTGCAAAGTTTAACCTGGACGGACAATGACACTATATATATATATGTATATATATATACACACATACACATATATATGCATGTTTATAGAAATATATATATGTATGTATGTATACACAAACACACATATGCTGTGCTTAGTCACTTAGTCATGTCTGGCTCTTTGTGACCCCATCAACTGTAGCCTGCTAGGCTCATCTGTCCATGGGGATTTTCCAGGCAAGAATACTGGAATGGGTTGCCTGGCCTTCCTCCAGGGGATCTTGCCAACCCAGGGATCGAACCCAGGTCTCCCACATTACAGGTGGATTCTTTACTGTCTGGACCACCATGGAAGACCAATGGTATAGTCTAGCAGACTTACTGCTTACTGAGATGCAAGAGAGACTAACAGTGTACTTTAAGAAGGGAGAACTCAAGAATTCATGTGGGTATGTGTCAAGTTTGAGATGTCTATTACACATTCCAAGTAGAAATATTAAATCAGTAGTTGAATAAAAGTCTAAATTTCAGAGGATACGGTTGAAGAAAAATACATGCATCATTAATACATATTTGGTATTTAAAGTCACATGCTGGATAAAATAAGAAATGAATGTAAACAGAGAAGAAAGAAAGTCCAGTGGCTCAACCCTAGGACACTCCAATATTTCTGGGTCAGAAAGACAAAAAAGAATGACCATCCACTGAGGCAGGAAACTAACTATTATTTATGAGGCCAAAGGTGACAAGCATTTCCAGAAGAGAGGACTGAATCTGGTTTAATGCAGTGATAAGATTGAATGAGATAAAGACCAAAAAATGACTCTTAGATTAGGGAGCATGAAGGTCATTATCAACTATGACAGCAGTAGTTTCAGAGAAAACATGATTGAAATGATGTCAAGTGAGACTATGCAAGAAAAGTAAAGGATTAGTCATTCAGTCATGTCCGACTCTTTGCACCCCCTTAGACTGTAACTCGCCATGCCCCTTTGTCCATGTGATTTTCCAGGCGAGAATATTGGAGTGGGTTGCCATTTCTTTCTCCAAAGTAAAACAAAGGCAGCACATATAAACAATCCTTTCTAGAAGGTTTGCTGTAAGGGAAACAGAAAGATGTGGTGGAAGCTAGCTAGAAGGAGATGTGAGGTCAAGGAAATATTTTGTATTAATGAGATAAATTATAGTCTGTTTTATGCTGATGGATTGTGAACTTCACAGTACATGAAGATCACTATACGTGAACCATAAACTTCCAGATGTTCAAGTTGGAATTAGAAAAGGTAGAGGAACAAGAGATCAAATTGCCAACATCTGTTGGATCATCAAAAAGGCAAAAGAGTTCCAGAAAAAAAAAAAAAAACACATCTATTTCTGCTTTATTGACTATGCCAAATCCTTTGAAAGTGTGGATCACAGCAAACTATGGAAAGTTCTGAAAGAGATAGGACTACCAGACCACCCAGACCACCTGATCTGCCTTCTGAGAAATCTGTATGTAGGTCAGGAAGCAACAGTAAGAACTGGACATAGAAAAACAGACTGGTTCCAAATCAGGAAAGGAGCACATCAAGGCTGGATATTGTCACCCTGCTTATTTAACTTATATGCAGAGCATACATCATGAGGGATGTTGGACTGGAAGAGGCAAAAGCTGTAATCAAGATTTCCAGGAGAAATATCAATAACCTCAGATATGCAGATGACACCATACTTACAGCAGAAAGTGAAGAGCCTCTTGATGAAAAAGAAAGAGGAGAGTGAAAATGCTGGCTTAAAAATCAACATTCAGAAAACTAAGATCATGGCATCTGGTCCCATCACTTCATGGGAAATAGATGGGGAAACAGTGGAAAGAGTGACAGACTTTATTTTGGGGGGCTCCAAAATCACTGCAGATGGTGACTGCAGCCATGAAATTAAAAAACACTTACTCCTTGTAAGATAAGTTATGACCAACCTAGACAGCATATTAAAAAGCAGGGACATTACTTTGTCAACAAAAGTTCATCTAATCAAAGCTATGGTTTTTCCAGTAGTCATGTACGGATGTGAGATTTGGACCATAAAGAAAGCTGAGGGCCAGAAAATTGATGTTTTTGAACTGTGGTGTTGGAGAAGTCTCTTGAAAGTCCCTTATACTGCAAGGAGATCCAATCAGTCTATCCTAAATAAATCAGTACTGAATATTCATTGGAAGGACTGATGCTGAAGCTGCAACTCCAATACTTTGGCCACCTGATGCAAAGAACTGACTCATTTGAAAAGACTCTGATGCTTGGAAAGATTGAAAGCGGGAGGAGAAGGGAACAACAGAAGATGAGATGGTTGGATGGCAAAACCTACTCAATAGACATGAGTTTGAGTAAACTCCGGGAGTTGGTGATGGACAGGGAGGCCTGGCGTGCTGCATTCCATGGGGTCTTAAAGTGTCGAACACGACTGAGTGACTGAACCGAACTGAAGTAGCATTAACTCCGTTTTCCTTTTAAAAATATTCTACAAATTTAAACATTCAGTGAACTTATATTTTACATAGTAAATGTGGTCACATACTACTCTGCTTCAACAACTGCTCTTAATTAGTGAAACATTTGTTTTCATTACATTAACAGGATGTGAACAGCTTATTGCTTACTTCATAT
This sequence comes from Moschus berezovskii, assembly GCF_049115385.1. Lineage (NCBI taxonomy): Eukaryota > Metazoa > Chordata > Mammalia > Artiodactyla > Moschidae > Moschus > Moschus berezovskii. The sequence goes on along the minus strand of NC_142488.1, from coordinate 82,161,137 downwards.
GTATCTTTATCACTTAATTATTGTCATGTAAAGATATGGATGTTTGATCTGCAATATAATTCCCATGAACACTATGTAATGGAACTGAGTGATAGGTAAGTGAGCTACCAGTAAAAGACCTAAAACAGGAACCCATAGAACGATGCTAATTCAAAGCAAACAACAGTGTTTGGAATGCCTTGCAGGAATGTGTCAGGGGATTTGAGCTGCTCATTATTTGTGTAACTTCAGAGTCTACATTGCTAAAAAGCTTATCTGTCTAAAATATGCATAACTAGTTTCTTTCCTTTGACTATCATCTAATCACTTCAGCAGTTTTGAAATGGCACAAAAACCATTTCCGGGGATATTTTTTCTCACACAGAAGAACAAGTAGCGACATTATTGCACATTGTTTTCACAATCAAGTAACCCTATTCCGTGTTACCAAATGCAATCACAAAGCTGATTGACTTATAGTTTAATTATATTATTGCACTCTTGCTCTCAGCACATATTTTAGGCCTTGGGCAAAATGTTGTATGTGCTGTCGTAGGGAAGGTTTATTGAACTGAGTCATTAACTGTATTCTCAGTTATAGCATTACCAGCCTCAAATTTCATCTTTTCAATTAAAAGTGTTCATGTGAATTTCTGTGCTGTTTTCTTTATGTGGTTATTTTCAAAGAGAAGATGTGTGGGGGTGACTAATTTAATATTTCCCTTAAGGCATTCTGTTGACTTCCAGCTAAAGATTGAATTGCATAAATATACACTGAGAATCCTGCTTAAGAGCAGCAGTACTTTGGAAACCTTATTTGACAGTCACTGAACCCTGAGCAACAGATACAGGAGACAGTTACTTCCTGATCAGTGTACATTCTTAGAGATTTGATGTACATGATACCTACCATGATCTCTGTGTAATGGAGGTTTGCTGCAAACCAGTAAGTATCTAAAAAGATAATCCATAAATGGTTTTTGAGTAGGACAATAAATTGGAAAGCCAGAGCTGCTTATTTGCTGTTAATAAGTAATTTAATTACTCTAGAAGTTACAGTTTCAAAATTATAACAAAATAATTTATTTCAGTCACTTGCCAAAGGTTAGATAGTTAAATAAGTACAATAATATTTGTTGAAAACCAGATATTGTTTTGAAAAGAGGTGAACCTAAGAGATTCTGAAAAGTTCTTTGTCTATGAATTTATTCTGCTGAGGAATCATCCTGAAGAAACTCCTAAAAATAAACTAAGATACAGTTCTCATACTCTATATCTAAATGGTTCAGTTCCTATCCCTAGTGAGGCTGGCAAACTATAGACTCTTCCTCATACCTCATCTCAGTCTGAATCCTATCATGGAAACATATTAATAAACAGCTTCCAGGAAGAGAAACTAAAGTAACAATACTCCTGGACTTTTCCTGTAGCATCATTTGGTATCATTCAGTTCAGTTCAGTTCAGTAGCTCAGTCGCGACCGACTCTTTGAAACCCCATGAATCACAGCACTCCAGGACTCCCTGTCCAACACCAACAACCATTCACTCAAACCCATGTCCATCGAGTTGGTGATGCCATCCAGCCATCTCATTCTCTGTTGTCCCCTTCTCCTCCCGCCCACAATCCTTCCCAGCATCAGAGTCTTTTGCAGTGAGTCAACTCTTCGCATGAGGTGGCCAAAGTATTGGAGTTTCAGCTTTAACATCAGTCCTTCCAATGAACACCCAGGATCGATCTCCTTTAGAATGGACTGGTTGGATCTCCTTGCAGTACAAGGGACTCTCAAGAGTCTTCTCCAGCACCACAGTTCAAAAGCATTAATTCTTTGGCAATCAGCTTTCTTCACAGTCCAACTCTCACATCCATACATGACCACGGGAAAAACCGTAGCCTTGACTAGATGGACCTATGCTGGCAAAGTAATGTCTCTGCTTTTTAATATGCTATCTAGGTTGGTCATAACTTTCCTTCCAAGGAGTAAGCGTCTTTTAATTTCATGGCTGCAATCAGCATCCAAAGTGATTTTGGAGCCCAAAAAAACAAAGTCTGACACTGTTTCAACTGTTTTTCCATCTATTTCCCATGAAGTGATGGGACCAGATGCCATGATCTTTGTTTTCTGAATGTTGAGCTTCAAGCCAACCTTTTCACTCTCCTCTTTCACTTTCATCAAGAGGCTTTTGAGTTCCTCTTCACTTTTGGCCATAAGGGTGGTGTCCTCTCCCATAATGTGAACTTCCCTTGGGAAACTATAGAAAGCATAAAAAGAAATTGATCTCTATCAACCTGAAAGACAGTGCCACTTTGCTTTCCATGCAGTTGGGTAATTAAAAACATAGATAACAAAACAGGTTTTTTATATAGCCTATCCTGAAATTTGTAATTTTTTTCTTCTTAATCCCCCAATTTTCTGAAAGGGAAGTTGGAATTTGCACTTAAAATGTAGTTTGCAATTGACATAATAAGAGTCTAATTACTAGCCCTGGTCTGTTTTTAAATAAGGAAACTAATACTACCTTTGAAATGGCATTTGACATAAAAATATCTGTCACTTCTTACCAATTATGGTGATTACTGAAACACTGTTAGAAAGTCTAATGGATATATTATACATCTTTGACATCTTTGTTTTACTACTTTTCAGGATTCTTTTTTTTTTTTTTTTTTGCCAAAACACAGACAAAATATGTAGTGATGGTGTTTAGACTGTCAGCGTCTGCTAAGTTTGTTGCTCATAGTTACAATGAAAGTACTATAGCTTTACTGACAAATTAATGCCATTTATTTTCATTCATTGCTCCATCCACCAATCTTGTGAAGTACATTACATTGCCCATTACAGCATTATTTGGCCTTTTCTCAGAGAAGGAAGAATTACCACTGATTAGTATTTCATGGTCGGAGAAGGCCGTGGGGTGGCTAAGGGTTGGACACGACTGAGCGACTTCACTTTCACTTTTCACTTTCACACATTGGAGAAGGAAATGACAATCCACTCCAGTGTTCTTGCCTGGAGAATCCCAGGGACGGGGGAGCCTGGTGGGCTTCCGTCTATGGGGTCACACAGAGTCGGACACGACTGACGTGACTTAGCAGCAGTAGCAGTATTTCATGGTAGAAGTGAGTAATGTCCTCAACACTATGTAATATCATATTCTGCAGAATATACTAGAAAGAATTTTTGGAGAGAGACAAATATTGCTGAGTACTGCAAATGCCTGGATTTCTAGAAATATCTGAAATAAGTAATCAATTAACAAAGGCTCTGTTTGAGACTTTATATACTAAAACTTCAGAGTAAAAGTGTGAGCTTTGCACATTGGCAGTATCCTAGCCAATTATGTTTATCTGAGGTGCGATTATTGTTAACTGAAACTTTTCTCAGAGTAAAAGTGTGTCTGAAATAAAGAGTATCTGCAAACACTGCCCTTTCCCTATATACATACTGGAGTAAAAGAGTGCTTAATCATTGCAAAAGTAGCCTGAATTTTTTTTAATGCAAGTTAACCTAATCACCTTTTATTTAAATTGATCATTTAGTGTATTTAGCCAATTTAGCTTGTCAAATGTTTTAAGTGCCTTACCAGAATTTTCAAATATAGCTTCTTTGTTTCTATTTTCTTCTCTACCTTGAGAGAAATCCTTTGTTTATTATCCATTTCTTACCAGGAAGAACAAGCTTCTTTGAGGAGAAAATATATCCACAGTTTCTTTTACTAATAGTTTCTCTAGAACAATAACCAATATAAAGATGAGGCAGACAGATCTTTTAGGGCTGCTTCCACATGCTGTTTATATTATTCATGAGAGATTTCTGATTTTTTCTAAGCATAAACTTGTTATCATGACCATTCATGGAAGTATTTAAAAAGCAAATTATTTTCCCCTTTTCCACTGAGTTATAATACTGAGTTATAACTCAGTATATATATAATGAAAAGTAATAATAATATTTAATAGTATACAGGTTGAAGATTTAGGAAAAATGACTATACCCATATAATGATCACTCAGATCAAGATACAGAGTATTTTCAAAACCCGAGATGGTTCCTTCATCCCCCTTACCTGTCAGCTTCTCAGAGTTAACCACTATTCTGATATCTATCACTACAGAATAGTTTTTCCTATTCTTTATTACAGAAATGAAATTATATAATATTTACTCCTTTGTGCCTGACTTCTTTCAGTGCACATAATATTTGTGAGATTCATTCATGTCTTTGCATTTGCTAGTAGTTCATTTCTCTTGATTATTTAATATTCCATTGTGTGGATAAGCCTCAATATGTTTATTCTTTATTCACCCCCTAGTTAGTGGGCATTTCAGTAATTTCATTTTTTGCTATTTTGAATAAACTCCTGTGGATACATTTATAAATGTCTTTTGGTAGACTTACTCATTTTTCTTTGGTATATACCTGTAAGTGGAACTGCTCATCCATAGGGGAGGCATATGGTTAAATTTGGTATACATTGTCAAATAGTTTTCCAAAGTGTATCATTTTACACTCCCACCAACAATGTGTGAAGATTATAGTCTCTACACATCTTTGCCAAAATTGACCTTGTCAATATTTAATTTTAATCATTCTAGAGAGTGTGAAGAGTGTGGCTTCATTTTGAAGCTACCTGATGAGGAATTATATTCAGTTCAGTCGCTCAGTCGTGTCCAACTCTCCGCGACCCCATGAATCACAGCACGCCAGGCCTCCCTGTCCATCACCAACTCCCGGAGTTCACTCAAACTCATGTCCACAGAGTCGGTGATGCCATCCAGCCATCTCATTCTCGGTCGTCCCCTTCTCCTCCTGCCCCCAATCCCTCCCAGCATCAGAGTCTTTTCCAGTGAGTCAACTCGCCAAAGTAGTGGAGTTTCAGCTTTAGCATCAGTCCCTCCAATGAACACTCAGGATCGATCTCCCTTAGAATGGACTGGTTGGATCTCCTTGCAGTACAAGGGACTTTCAAGAGTCTTCTCCAACACCACAGTTCAAAAGCATCAATTCTTCGGCGATCAGCTTTCTTCACAGTCCAACTCTCACATCCATACATGACCACGGGAAAAACCATAGCCTTGACTAGATGGACCTTGGTTGGCAAAGTAATGTCTCTGCTTTTTAATATATTATCAAGGTTGGTCATAACTTTCCTTCCAAGGAGTAAGCGTCTTTTAATTTCATGGCTGCAATCAGCGTCTGCAGTGATTTTGGAGCCCAAAAAAATAAAGTCTGACACTGTTTCCACTGTTTTTCCATCTATTTCCCATATTACCTTTTCATATATTAGCTGTGTAGATATCCTTGAAGTATCTGTTCTAGTCTCTTGTCCATTATTAACTAGTTTGTCTTTTTTCTTATTGCTTTGTAGGAGTTCTTTTTAAATTCTGCATACAAGGTTTTTCTTGCCATGTGTACATGTGTGGGGGTGATATGTGTCTGTGGAGAGAGATTTCCCTAGTCTGCGACTCACATATTTGCATTTTGACTTCATGTGTTTGTGAAAATAATCTTTCACAAATTTTGAAAAACTTCTATTAAGTATCTGTTTCCTAAGCCACAGAAATTGATATGCTATGAAAGATGCTTGCTTTTATTTTCCCCAGAAATATTTGCTTTCTACAAAGCATGAGGGTTAGATCTGTAGATATTTTTGTTTCTATAATGGTAAAGCTAATTGCTTCCAATCAAAAGACAATAAACCATTTCTTATCTCCCCAAAATCTAACTGATTACAAATCTAGGTGAGAATCTGAATTAACAGAAAGGGTGATTACATAAACCAGATACTTCTAAAGGAATTCATAGCATTGTCTTAAGGTTTTACATTTCAGGAAGAACTAATCTTCCCCCAGAGGCTGATTTATGTACCAAATTGTTAAAGTAAGAATATAGGGTATTTCCTATTATTTTTACAAAGAGACTCAGAAGGAGGGGAGGGATAACTTCTTCTATTTCACTTTTTAAATGGGGAAAAGTATTATTTCTGGGTCCCTTGCCAACAGTGATGCCACCACTTTTGGAAGATGTTATTGATCAGGCTTTCATCATATCACCTTTTAAGGTGCTAGTTGAGGTGTAATGTTTCTCTGCTTGTTGATTTCATTGTGGGTGAAGGACCTACTACTGTACAGTACATGGAACTTTGCTCAATATTATGTAAAGATCTAAATGGGAAAATAATTTGAAAAATAATAGATACATGTATATAGACAGATAAATAGCTGAATCACTTTGCTGTACATGTGAAAAAAACACAACACTGTTAATCAACTATGGTAGTGGTGGTTTAGTCGCTAAGTCATGTCTGACTCTTGTGGCCCCAAGGACTGTAGCCTGCCAGGATCCTCAGTCCGTGGAATTTTTACAGGCAAGAATACTGGAATGAGTTGCTATTTCCTTCTCCAGGGGACCTTCCAGACCCAGGGATCAAACACATATCTCCTACGTTACAAGCAATCTCCTGCATTGCAGGTGAATTCTTTACCAGCGAATCACCTATACTTCAATATAAAATAAAAAGTTAAAAAAAAATTCTGACCTCTGATTCAGATGCTTGGTGCCTATTCAAGTATATAAAAATACATAATTGTGCACATAAGATAATATTTGAGTTTGTTCACATTTTCTGACTTTATTATTTTTTGATATATTTTTCAATATGAATTTTGTGGTTGCCCTAGAAATTGCAGTGGTGGTGCTGGTGGTAGTTTAGTAGCAAAGTTGTTTCTGACTCTCTGAAGCTGTGGACTGTAGCCCGTCATGGGCTCTGACCATGGGATATCACAGGCAAGAATATTGCTTTGGGTTGCCATTTCCTTCTCCAGGGGGTCTTCCCAGCCCAGGGATCGAACCTTAGTCTCCTTCATTGCAGGCAGATTCTTTACTGACTGAACAGTTTAATTAGTACTTTACCACATCACAAACAAGACAAAAGCCTGACAATATACTTACATTCCCTAAATTTTTCCCTGTTGTCATATATTTTATACCTACATATTTTATAAATTGCACAAGACATTTGAATTACTGTTTAAGGATTCAAGAGTCTTTTGTGTTTACCTGTTTAAGTATTCCATCTGCAAATCCATTTTGCCCATCTTTTTTTCTATTTATTTGCTATCTTAATTTTAGGTATTTTAAAATTCCTGTATGGATCATATCTGTGATTGCTTCAGTTATCTCCTGATTATCAATCACTTTCCTTCTTGTTTGCATGACAGAAATTATCTTATTGTGTGCCATGTGCCATGTATCATATATAGGATAATTTACAAGTTCTGGATTGTATGTTCCTCTAAGGAGTGTTAAGTTTTCTTCTGGCAAGTAATTAAATTATTGGACAATCATCTTGATTCTACTGAGGTCTGGTTTTAGAATTTATTTTTAGGAAAGAGGTCAACATATTTCGTAATTCTAGGGCTTAGAGTGTGATTCTTTCACTAAGATGTGGCTTTTCAGGAGTCTCATCGGAATGCCTTAAAGCATGCACCATCACTTTTGTATTCTGGCTAGGGGTGACTCTAACACATTCCCAGCAATGTCTATCTAGACTTTGAAAATTCTGTACAACTCTCAGTGTCCTCAGCAGTTATTTTCTGCTAGACTTCTTAGAGTCTCACCCTTAAATATACAGCTTAAGAACTGACCTGGACACAAGGGCTATTTTATTTATTAATTTTTTACTATGTAACTTTATTTTTTAATTTTTTTAAAATTTATTTTAACTGGAGGCTAATTACTTAACATGATTGTATTGGTATTGCCATACATTGACATAAATCTTACCCAGGTGTACATGTGTTCCCCATCTTGACCTCCCCTCCCACCTACCTCCCCATCCCATTCCTCTGGGTCATCCCAATGCACCAGCCCCAAGCATCCTGTATCATGCATTGAACCTGGACTGGAGATTTGTTTCACATATGATAACATACATGTTTCAATGCCATTCTCCCAAACCATCCCACCCTCACCCTCTCTAACAGAGTCCAAATGACTGTTTTATACAACTGTGTCTCTTTTGCTGTCTGGTATACAGGGTTGGCAATTTGATTTCTGGTGTCTCTGCCTTTTCTAAAACCTGCTTGAACATCTGGGAGTTCACCATTCACATATGGCTGAAGCCTGGCTTGGAGAATTTTGAGCATGACTTTACTAGCGTGTGAGATGAGTGCAATTGTGCAGTAGTTTGAGCATTCTTTGGCATTGCCTTTCTTTGGGATTGGAATGAAGACTGACCTCTTCCAGTCCTGTGGCCACTGCTGAGTTTTCCAAATTTGCTGGCATATTGAGTGGAGCACTTTCACAGCATCATCTTTCAAGATTTGAAATAGCTCAACTGGAATTCCATCACCTCCACTAGCTTTGTTGGTAGTGATGCTTTCTAAGGCCCACTTGACTTCACTTTCCAAGATGTCTGGCTCTAGGTCAGTGATCACATTATCGTGACTATCTTGGTCGTGAAGATCTTTTTTGTACAGTTCTTCTGTGTATTCTTGCCACCTCTTCTTAATATCTTCTGCTTCTGTTAGGTCCATACCATTTCGGTCCTTTATCGAGCCCATCTTTGCAAGAAGTATTCCCTTGCTATCTCTAATTTTCTTGAAGAGATCTCTTGTTTTTCCCATTCTGTTGTTTTCCTCTATTTCTTTGCATTGACTGGATTACTGTAATATTGAATGGTTTGCCTTGGAAACGAACAGAAATCATTCTGTCGTTTTTAAGATTGCATCCAAGTACTGCATTTCGGACTCTTTTGTTGACCATGATGGCTACTCCATTTCTTCTAAGGGATTAATGCCCACAGTAGTAGATATAATGGTCATCTGAGTTAAATTCACCCATTCCAGACCGTTTTAATTCACTGATTCCTAGAATGTCTATGTTCACTCTTGCCATCTCCTATTTGACCACTTCCAATTTGCCTTGATTCATGGACATAACATTCCAGGTTCCTAGGAAATATTGCTCTTTACAGCCCCGGACCTTGCTTCTATCACTGGTCATATGAACAACTGGGTATTGGTTTTTCTTTTGCTCCATCCCTTCCTTCCTTCTAGAGTTATTTCTCCACTAATCTCCAGTAGCATACTGGGCACCTACCGACCTGGGGAATTCCTCATTCAGTATCCTATCATTTTGCCCTTTGATACTGTTCATGGGGTTCTCAATGCAAGTATACTGAAGTGGTTTGCCATTCCCTTCTCCAGTGGACCACATTCGGCTGTGGTCCATTTGATCAGATCGACTAGTTTTCTGTGATTATGATTTCGGTATGTCTGCCCTATGATGCCCCCTCGCAATACCTACCGTCTTATTTGGGTTTCTCTAAACTTGGGCGTGGGATGTCTCTTCACAGCTGCTCCAAGAAAGAGCAGCTGCACCTTACCTTGGATGAGGGGTATCTCCTCAAGGCGGCCCCTCCTGACCTTGAACGTGGAGTAGCTCTTCTCGGCACAGATGCGAGAGATGCTGGCCCCGGTGGCGCAGACGCGAGAGCAAGAGAGTTTCAGAAAAACATCTATTTCTGCTTCATTGACTATGCCATAGCCTTTGACTGTGTGGATCACAATCAACTGTGGAAAATTCTGAAAGAGATTGGAATACCAGACCACCTGACCTGCTTCTTGAGAAACCTGTATGCAGGTCAGGAAGCAACAGTCAGAACTGTACATGGTACAACAGACTGGTTCCAAATAGGAAAAGGAGTACGTCAAGGCTGTATATTGTCACCTTGCTAATTTAACTTATATGCAGAGTACATCATGAGGAACGCTGGGCTGGAAGAAGCACAAGCTGGAATCAAGATTGCTGGGGGAAATATCAATAACCTCAGATATGCAGATGACACTACCCTTATGGCAGAAAGTGAAGAGGAACTCAAAAGCCTCTTGATGAAAGTGAAAGAGGAGAGTGAAAAGGTTGGCTTGAAGCTCAACATTCAGAAAACAAAGATCATGGCATCTGGTCCCATCACTTCATGGGAAATAGATGTGGAAACAGTGTCAGACTTTATATTGGGGGGCTCCAAAATCACTACAGTTGCTGATTGCAGCCATGAAATTAAAAGACGCTTACTCCTTGGAAGGAAAGTTATGACCAACCTTGATAGTATATTAAAAAGCAGAGACATTACTTTGCCAACCAAGGTCCGTCTAGTCAAGGCTATGGTTTTTCCCCTGGTCATGTATGGATGTGAGAGTTGGACTGTGAAGAAGGCTGATCGCCGAAGAATTGATGCTTTTGAACTGTGATGTTGGAGAATACTCTTAAGAGTCCCTTGGACTGCAAGGAGATCCAACCAGTCCATCCAAGGGAGATCAATCCTGGGTGTTCATTGGAAGGACTGATGCTAAAGCTGAAACTGCAATACTTTGGCCACCTCATGCGACGAGTTGACTCACTGGAAAAGACTCTGATGCTGGGAAAGTTTGGGGGCGGGAGGAGAAGGGGACGGCAGAGAATGAGATGGCTGGATGGCATCACCAACTCTGTGGACATGAGTTTGAGTGAACTCCGGGAGTTGGTGATGGACAGGGAGGCCTGGAGTGCTGTGATTCTTGGCGTCGCGGAGAGTCAGACACGACTGAGCGACTGAACTAAACTGATACAGAGCTATCGTTATCATCTTTCTAAATATCATATATATGCGTTAGTATGCTCTATTGGTGTTTTACTTTCTGGCTTACTTCTAGGACCCCCTCCCAGAATCTCTGTCTTCCCAGGTACCCTGCTGCCATGTCCCAACCACCTTACACACTACGAATATTTTTCTCTATTTCCTCTATCTAGTGAAACTTTCATTTTCTGCTTTGACTTAATATCCCTAAGCTGTTCTTTGTAAAATGACATTTTTAAAAATAACAGAGAAAGTAGGGTAAATGTGAGGTTTACCTCATACACTGCCCTTCTCTTATAGATCACATTTGTCCATTTACAAATGTCAGTTATGCCTGAACGGTTTTGTTAGTTTTTCAGCTGAAAAAATGTTGTTATGGTGTAACAGTATGTCTCATACCAGATCTCAAAGGTTAATATGATTTTAAAATACAACAGTCTTTGAGTAACATACAAACCTCTGAGTAACTAGTGAATGTTCCTTGAATGAAAAATGTTTTTGCAGCTCATAAGGACATGTCAGGGAATGTTTAACAGGAGGATTCCTACGTGCTGTTTCTCATAAATTCTCAGTTCCTTATAAGTTCTTATTCTGAGAACTAGTAGTGCTGCACGCAACTCTCAGGACTGAGATCATGAGAAACGGTATCTGTTTGCATTCCTTTCAGTAACTCCCTTCAGTGACTCTCCTCAGTGTCACCGACCTTGTATGTATTAGACTATCCATATTGTGACTATTGATAAAATTTCATTCTGTGTAATAGCTGAGTAATCATCTTACCAAAGATATATACACCTGCATTTCTGCTAATAAAATACCTTTGCTCCATCAGAGCTTGGGTCCCCATGTTGTTCTTTCTTTCTTTTCTTTCTCTCTCCCTCTCTCTCCCTCCCTCTGGATCTCTCTTTCACTTTCTTATTGTCGACTCTGGACCACCAGGTCCCAGTCTACTAAAGGACCCCAACAAAGCTATGCTGAATCTTATGCAGTTTTAAAACATGAGTTCAAGCAATATCTGTCTATATCCATTCTCAATGGTAAGGTTCCACCTAAGTTCATGTAGTGTGGTTGAAATTCATACACCACAATCATGGGTAAGGGGAATTTCTTTTACAACTTTATTGGTAAATATTTCATACAATGTATAATTCACTAATTTAAAGTTTAAAATTCAGCGTTATTATTATATTCACCAAGTTGTGCAACCATCCCTACAATTTACTATTAGAAGATTTTCATTATCCCCCAAAGAAACACCATATCTATTAGCAGTCTAACCCCATTTCCATTCTTGTCTACATCCAGACCTGAGTATCCACTAATTGATTTTTTTGTTTCTATGGGTTTGCTTATTCTGGACATTTCACATAAACAGAATCATATATGAATATTTTGTGACTGGCTTCTTCAAGTTTGCCTAATATTCTCAGCAGCTAAGGCTTTTCACAATGAGTTTATCTCCTATGTTTATGTTTTATTAAGCTATAAATATATGGAGAGACATACATATAATTTATGTTAACAAAACCTTCCATTTTAAAGTGTATATAATTCCATGAATTTTAGTATATTCACAATGTTGTGTAACCATTCAGTTCAGTTCAGTTCAGTCGCTCAGTCGTGTCCGACTCTCCGCGACCCCATGAATCACAGCACGCCAGGCCTCCCTGTCCATCACCAACTCCCGGAGTTCACTCAAACTCATGTCCACAGAGTCGGTGATGCCATCCAGCCATCTCATTCTCCGTCGTCCCCTTCTCCTCCCGCCCCCAACCTTTCCCAGCATCAGAGTCCTTTCCAGTGAGTCAACTCGTCTCATGAGGTGGCCAAAGTATTGGAGTTTCAGCTTTAGCATCAGTCCCTCCAATGAACATCCAGGATTGATCTCCTTTAGAATGGACTGGTTGGATCTCCTTGCAGTATAAGGGACTCTCAAGAGTCTTCTCCAACACCACAGTTCAAAAGCATCGATTCTTCGGCGATCAGCTTTCTTCACAGTCCAACTCTCACATCCATACATGACCACGGGAAAAACCATTGCCTTGACTAGACGGACCTTGGTCGGCAAAGTAATGTCTCTGCTTTTTAATATACTATCAAGGTTGGTCATAACTTTCCTTCCAAGGAGCAAGCGTCTTTTAATTTCATGGCTGCAATCAGCATCTGCAGTGATTTTGGAGCCCAAAAAAACAAAGTCTGACACTGTGTAACCATTACCACAATCTAATTCCAAAATATTACCATCATTCCACAAAGTATTCCCCAGAATTGTTAGAAACTATTTCCAAGTTCACTATTTTCCCATCCCCTGAAAAACAGTAATTTACAACCAAGATAGTCACGACAACGTGAACACTGACCTAGAGCCAGACATCTTGGAATGTGAAGTCAAGTGGGCCTTAGAGAGCATAACTACGAACAAAGATAGTGGAGGTGATGGAATTCCAGTTGAGCTATTTCAAACCTCGGAAGATGATGCTGTGAAAGTGCTGCACTCAATATGCCAGCAAATTTGGAAAAACTCAACAGTGGCCACAGGACTGGACAAGGTCAGTCTTCATTCCAATCCCAAAGAAAGGCAATGCCAAAGAATGCTCAAACTACCGCACAATTGCACTCATCTCACACCCTAGTAAAGTCATGCTCAAAATTCTCCAAGCCAGGCTTCAGCAATATGTGAACCGTGAACTCCCAAATGTCCAAGCAGGTTTTAGAAAAGGCAGAGGCACCAGAGGTCAAATTGCCAACATCCGCTGGATCATGGAGAAAGCAAGAGAGTTCCAGAAAAACATCTATTTCTGCTTCATTGACTATGCCAAAGCCTTTGACTGTGTGGATCACAGTAAACTGTGGAAAATTCTGAAATAGATGGGAGTACCAGACCACCTGACCTGCCTCTTGAGAAACCTGTATGCAGGTCAGGAAGCAACAGTCAGAACTGGACATGGAACAACAGACTGGTTCCAAATAGGAAAAGGAGTGCGTCAAGGCTGTATATTGTCACCCTGCTTATTTAACTTATATGCAGAGTACATCATGAGGCTGGAAGAAGCACAAGCTGGAATCAAGATTGCCTGGAGAAATATCAATAATCTCAGATATGCAGATGACACTACCCTTATGGCAGAAAGTGAAGAGGAACTAAAAAGGCTCTTGATGAAAGTGAAAGAGGAGAGTGAAAAGGTTGGCTTGAAGCTCAACATTCAGAAAACATAGATCATGGCATCCGGTCCCATCACTTCATGGGAAATAGATAGAAAAACAGTGGAAACAGTGTCAGACTTTGTTTTTTTGGGCTCCAAAATCACTGCAGATGCTGATTGCAGCCATGAAATTAAAAGACGCTTGCTCCTTGGAAGGAAAGTTATGACCAACCTTGATAATATATTAAAAAGCAGAGACATTACTTTGCCAAACAAGGTCCGTCTAGTCAAGGCTATGGTTTTTCCCGTGGTCATGTACGGATGTGAGAGTTGGACTGTGAAGAATGCTGATTGCCGAAGAATTGATGATTTTGAACTGTGGTGTTGGAGAAGACTCTTGAGAGTCCCTTGTACCGCAAGGAGATCCAACCAGTCCATTCTAAGGAAGATCGATCCTGGGTGTTCATTGGAAGGACTGATGCTAAAGCTGAAACTGCAATACTTTGGCCACCTCATGGGACCAGTTGACTCACTGGAAAAGACTCTGATGCTGGGAAAGGTTGGGGGCGGGAGGAGAAGGGGACGACCGAGAATGAGATGGCTGGATGGCATCACCGACTCTGTGGACATGAGTTTGAGTGAACTCCGGGAGTTGGTGATGGACAGGGAGGCCTGGCGTGCTGTGATTCATGGGGTCGCGGAGAGTCGGACACGACTGAGCTACTGAACTGAACTGAACTGAACTGAACCCTCTCTATACAGTCATTTGCCTATTACAGACATTGTGTAAAATAATGTGATATATTTGGTCTACTGTTTGTGACTTCTTTCACAGCATAGTGTTTTCAAATTTCATCCACACTATAGCATGTCATTAACTCACTTTTTAAAATTAAATAACACACCCATGTATGGATGTACCACATTTTGTTTATTTTACCTTTTAATTATTAATTAATTTTAAATTTTAATTTATTTATTTTAATCGGAGGCTAATTTCTTTACAATATTGTAGTGGTTTCTGCCATACATTGACATGAATCAGCCATCAGTGTACATGTGTTCCCCATCCAGAACCCCTCTCCCACCTCCTTCCCCATCCCATCCCTCTGGGTCATCCCAGTACCCTGAGCACCGTGCTTCATGCATCGAACCTGGATTGACGATCTGTTTCACATATGATAATATACTTTTTCAATGCTATTCTGTCAGATGACCCTACCCTCGCCTTCTCTCACAGAGTCCAAAAGACTGTTCTATACATCTGTGTCTCTTTTGCTGTCTCGCATATAGGGTTATCCTTACCATCTTTCTAAATTCCATGCATATGCATTAGTATACTGTATTAGTGTTTTTCTTTCTGACTTACTTCACTCTGTATAATAGGTTCCAGTTTCATCCACCTCATTAAAACTGATTCAAATGCATTCTTTTTAATGGATGAGTAATGTTCCATTGTTTTTATAAATTTATCAGGTAATAGATATCTGTGCTCTTCCCACATTTTGACTATAATGAATAATATTGCTATGATCATTCCTGCAGAAGTTGTTGTGATCATGTGTTTTCAATTCTCTTGGGTCTACACTTATGAGTGAAAATTGTTAGATCATGTGATAATTTTATGTTTAGTATTTTGAGTAACTGCCAAACTTTTTTCCAAAGAGGCTATACAACTTACAATCCCCCAAGTAATGTGTGAGTGTTCCTGTGAAGTGTACCTCTTCACTAACACTTGTTATAGTTTATCTTTCTTTATTTATAAATCATGTCATTTATCTGAAGACTCTTTTCTTACCATATACTCAAAAAAATCAGTAATGAGATTTTATTATTCTAAGTTGTTCCCACCTTGATTTCCCTGGGGCAATAAATATGGTTTAACATTAATGGCTAAATGATTACAGAAAAATAATCTACCTTACCAGTAGGAAAACATAAATCAACAATCATTTCAAAATATCCATTTTATGCATTGTTATTGACTGTTGCTATGAGAAGAACTTCTACGTTTAAAGTTTCCTTGTTAGATACATGAGTTATTTAAATTGGTGTACTTAAGACTGAGAAAAGAGTTTGGGCTTGCGGGCACCAGAATATCAAACTTAAAAATTCTGACTGGATCCAATCTTATGCATGCTTTAAAATTTCATAGATAAGTTTGATTTGCTGTCAGTATAGGAAAACACTGATGAACATTGTGGTGATATGTGGGCCAGAGGAAATAGCTAAGTATATTTCCAAAAGAGTACTTCTTATTTGAAGACATGGAAAATCTTTAGAAAACATTACCTCTGACAATAATATAAGCAGGTTTACAGATGTTGCCAGTTTGCTGTCACTACAAGAGAAAGAGAGTAAGAAAAATCTTAAATATTATTGGCACCTGAAATTCTTCTCTATTGACCATGGAATAAAGAATACTCCTAGAACATTGCTTGTAAACCAAGCTGCCTAGTTATATCTTAGTTCTGCCACTTATCAGCTATATAAGTACTTTGAGAAAGTTACCACACTGGGTCACATTTACTCACTTGTTTGTAATTTATAAATTAGAGAAAAATTAAAATAATAATAAATACTTTATGAAATTGCTGTTGTGGTCATTTAGTCTCTAAGTCACGACTGATTCTTGTGACCCAATGGACTGTCCTGCGAGGTTCCAATGTTCATGGAATTTTTCAGGCAACAATACTGGAGCGGGGTGCCATTTCCTTCTCCAGGGGATCTTCCCAACCCAGGAATCAAACTCGGGCCTCCTGCATTGGCGGGCAGATTCTTCACAGCTGAGCCACCAGGGATTCCTTGTAAGGATTAGTTAATACATGTGAATGCTTAGAACAGCATCTGACACTTACCTGCTAAATAAATGACTATTTTCCCTCTTGGAGTAAAATATCTTATTCAGTTCATGTTGGATTGTAGATTCTCATAGATAAATTATTTGCAGAGTTGAAAATATGAATAATTTTTAATATGAATAACTAAACAATGTGAATATTTTTTAAAATTTCTTGATGCATTTGAAACATGCCATATCCTTTCTTTGATAATTATAAGCTGAATCGATAGAAAGTTTTTATATGTTGAGAAGATATAGATGTTTATGCCGTAAGTATTGAATCTTAACAAAGATGCTGGAAGGAAAACATCACAAGCATTTGTGAAAAAACATGACCCTTAACATGATACTTGTTTTGAATGTTTCAATTTCATAAAAACAGGAGAAACATTAAATACGGTTTCTCTAATGTTTTTCTTATTTAAGTATATTTGATTTAAAATATTTTGTTACTTTCAGGTGTACAGTGTAGTGATTCAATATTTTAACAGATTTTACTCCATTATAGATAATGGGCAATGGGCATATTTCCTGTGCTATACAGTATATTTTTTGCTCATTATTTTATATGTCACTTCAGTTCAGTTCAGTTGCACAGTTGTGTCTAACTATTTGCGACCCCATGGACTGCATCATGCTAAGCTTCCTTGTCCATCACCAACTCTCAGACATGGCTCAAACTCATGTCCTTTGCGTTGGTGATGCCATCCAACTATCTTATCCTCTGTCATCCCCTTCTCTTCCAGCCTTTAATCTTTCCCAACATCAGGGTCTTTTCCAGTGTGTCAGTTGTTCGCATCAGGTGGCCAAAATATTGGAGCTTCAGCTACAACATCTGTTCTTCCAATGAATATTCAGAACTGATTTCTTTTAGTATTGACTGATTTGATCTCCTTGCAGTTCAAAGGACTCTCAAGAGTCTTGTCCAACACCACAGTTCAAAATCGTTAGTTCTTCAGCTCTCAGCTTTATTTATGGTCCAACTCTCACATCCATAAATGACTACTGGAAAGACCATAGCTTTGACTAGATGGACCTTGGTCAGCAAAGTAACGTCTCTGCTATTTAATATGCTGTCTACATTTGTCACAACTTTTATTCCAAGGGACAAGCACCTTTTAATTTCATGGCTGCGGTCACCATCTGCAGTGATTTTGGAGCCCCCAAAAACAAGGTGTCACTGTTTCTATTTTTTCCCCATCTATTGGCCATGAAGTGATGGGACTGGATGTCATGATCTTAGTTTTCTGAATGTTGAGTTTTAAGCCAGCTTTTAAACTCTCTTCTTTCACTTTCAAGAGGCTCTTTAGTTCTTCTTTGCTTTCTGTCATAAAAGTAGTGTCATCTGCACATCTGAGGTTATTGATATTTCTCCCAGCAATCTTGATTTCAGCTTGTCCTTCATCCAGTCAGCATTTTGCATGATGTCCTCTGCTTAGAAGTTAAATAAGTTTTATACCCTTGACATACTCCTTTCCTGATTTGGAACCAGTCTGTTGTTCCATGCCCAGTTGCAGCTGTTGCGTATTGACCTACATACAGATTTCTCAGGAGGAAGGTAAGGTAGTCTCTTATTCCCATCTTTTGAAGCATTTCCCACAGTTTGTTGTGATCCACACAGTCAAAGGTTTTGGGATAGTCAATAAAGCAGAAGTATATGTGTTCCTAGTAGTCGCTTGTTTTATGATGAATCTGTGGATGTTGGCAATTTGATCTATGGCTTCTCTGCCTTTTTTAAATCCAGGTGGAAGATCTGGAAGGTCACGGTTCATGTACTGTTGAAGACTGGCTTGGAGTATTTTGAGCATTAATTTGCTAGTGTGTGAGATGAGTGCAATTGTGCAGTAGTTGGAAGATTCCTTGTTATTACCTTTCCTTGGGATTGGAATGAAAACTGACCTTTTCCAGTCCTGTGGCCACTGCTGAGCTTTCCAAATTTGCTGGCATATTAAGTGCAGCACTTTCACAGCATCATCTTTCAGGATTTGAAATAGCTCAACTGGAATTCCATCACCTCCACTAGCTTTGTTCATAGTGATGCTTCCTAGGACCAATTTGACTTCGCATTCCAGGTTGTCTGGCTCTAGGTGAGTCATCACACCATCGTGGTTATCTGGGTCATGAAGATTCTTTTTGTATAGCTCTTCTGTGTATTCTTGCCACCATTTCTTAATATTTTTTGCTTCTGTTAGATCCCTGCCATTTCTGTCCTTTATTGTGCCCATCTTGGCATGAAATGTTCCCTTGGTATCTCTAATTTTCATGAAGAGATCTCTAGTCTTTCCCATTCTATTGCTTTCTTCTATTTCTTTGCACTGATCACTGAGGAAAGCTTTCTTATCTCTCCTTGCTATTCTTTGGAACTCTGCATTCAAATGGGTGTATCCTTTTCTCTTTTGCCTTTCTCTTCTCTTCTTTTCACAGCTATTTGTAAGGCCTTCTCAGGCAACCATTTTGCCTTTTTGCATTTCTTTTTCTTGGGATGGTCTTGATCACTGCCTCCTGTACAACGGTATGAACCTCCGTCCATAGTTCTTCCAACACCCTATCAGATTTAATCCCTTGAATCTATTTGTCACTTCCACTGCATCATCATAAGGGATATGATTTAGGTCATACCTGAATGGCCTACTGGTTTTCCATAGTTTCTTCAATTTAAGTCTGAATTTAGCAATAAGGAGCTCATGATGAGCCAGTCAGCTCCTGGTCTTGTTTTTGCTAACTGTATAGAGCTTCTCCATCTTCAGCTACAAAGAATGTAATCAATCTGATTTCGGTGGTGACCATCTGGTGATATCCATGTGTAGAGTTGTCTTTTGTTTCCTTGTAAGAGTGTATTTGCTATGATCAGCACTTTGTCCTAGAAAAACTGTTATCCTTTTTCCTACTTCATTTTGTACTCCAAGGCCAAACTTGCCTGTTACTCCAGGTATCTCTTGACTTCTTACTTTTGCATTCCAGTCCTCTATGATGAAAAGGAAATTTTTTGTTTGCTTTGCTGTTAGTTCTATAAGGCGTTGTAGGTCTTTTTAACTGTTCAACTTCAGCATTACTGGTTGGGGCATAGACTTGGATTACTGTACTATTCAATGATTTGCCTTGAAAACGAATCAAGTTCATTCTGTTGTTTTTGAGAGTGCAACAAAATAGTGCATTTTGGTCTCTTGTTGACTATGAGGGCAACTCCAGTCTGTGATTCAAACAACTCACTCGCCAGGGCCAGTGTCCACCCATACAAACTATTTTTTCCTTTTAATCACCTCCTAGGGACATAGCTTTCTATATGATGTTTTCTTCCCTTGCTACCCAGTTACATGTGCATATTTCCTTACAGACTTTGTTATATAGGAGTCCTTCTGCCATTTTTCAATTAATTTTTCATGGAAATTTTTCGACTTGTAGGTGTATTATTCATGTGTTCATAGAGGAAAATGAGTGTCAAATCCTCCTACTCTGCCATCTTGATATATCTTCCTCCCATGCAATACTTTTTGAATATATTAAGCTCATTTCTCTAGCAAAATGGTAGTTCATTTCAAGGAATCACAATTCAATGTAGTTTTATAGAACAAAGGTGCTATGACTCCTTTCTTGCAGTATAAATATATATCCCGGGAAAACAGATGATGGTTGACTTTCATACAGATAACTTTTTATCTATCAGTCTAATTTTAGGCTATTTTTGGCAAAGATAATGACGTAATTGGCCTTTATTTTTATTTCCCTCAATTTACTGTCTTAAAACTTCATTGACAAAATGACATTCATTTATGTATATGCTGAGTATCTGTATACAGCTTGAGAAGTATAATGACATTTACTTTTCTCGGTATAATATACAAAATATGAAAAAGAAAATAGTGCAAATTAAAACTGAATTTATGATGGAGGATGATATTTGAGATGAATACCACAAGTGCAGAGGAACAAAGAAAAATACATTAAAGTGTTTACATAGAAAAAGATAGATAAGGAAAATGGAAAATCATACATGCGGATAATTGGTGTACAGAAATAATGAACCAAAAATATGGAAAAGAAAACTCAACTATAAAAAGGAATGCATTTGAGTCAGTTCTAATGAGGTGAATGAAACTGGAGCCTACTATGCAGAGTGAAGTAAGTGAGAAAGAGAAAGACAAATACTAACACAAATATTAACACATCTAGAAAGACTGATAACGGTGATCTTACATGCATGGCAGTGAAGGAGACACAGATGTAAAAAACAGACTTTTGGACTCAGTGGGATAATGTGAGGATGGGATGATTTGAGAGAATAGCATTGAAACATGTATATGTAAACTAGATGACCAGTGCAAGTTCAATGCATGAAGCATGGCACCCAAAGCCAGTGCTCTGTGACAATCCAAAGGGATGGAGTGTGGAGGGAAATGGGTAGGAGGTTCAGGATGGGGGGATATATGTGTACATATGATGATTCATGTTGATGTATGGCAAAACCCACCACAATACTGTAAAATATCTATCCTCCAGTTAAAATAAATTTAAAAAAAGATTTAATAAAGTGTTCTTCAAAATAAAGATGAAGCTAATATAATGTCCAGTCCCATCACTTCATTGCAAATAAATGGGGAAACAGGGTAAACAGTGACAGACTATATTTTCTTGGGCTGCAAGTTCAAATCTATGGCTTTTCCAGTAGTCTTGTATGAATGTGAGAGTTAGACCATGAACAAAGCTGAGAACTAAAGAATTGATGCTTTTGAACTGTGGTGTTGGAGAAGACTCTAGAGAGTCCCTTGGACTGCTAGGAGATCAAACCAGTCAATCCTAAAGGAAATCAGCTCTGAATATTCATTGGAAGGACTGAGGCTGAAGCTGAAGCTCCAGTACTTTGGCCACCTGATGAGAAGAACTGACTTATTGGAAAGGACCCTGATGCTGGGAAAGATTGAAGGCAAGAGGAGAAGGGGGCGACAGAGGATGAGACAGTTAGTTGGCATCACTGACTCGATGGCCATGAGTTTAAGCAAGTTCTGGGAGTTGGTGATGGACAGGGAAGACTGGCATGTTGAAGTCCATGGGATTGCAAAGAGTTGGACACGACTGAGTAACTGAACTAATATAATATGCAAATATGACAGAATATACTATGTTCTAGGAAATAGGATTGTACATTTATGTTAATATATATGGTGGTAAAGTTATTGAACTTCAAGGATGAAGAAAAAAGTTTTCAGGCATTTAAGCACAAAAATCAATTATTCCAAAGCAGGAACATTCAGATGATTTTAGAATTCTATTCAGCATCAGAGTACTCAGGAGTAAATGGAATACTATTTACAAATTTTGAAAGAAAAGAAAGTATTCTACTGATACATTTTCTTAGCCAAGTTGTTATTCAACTATAAAAGCAAAGCACAGATACTCTCAAATACACAAGTGTTTAAGAAATGAACACAAACATATTGGAAAAGACTACCCCATTAAAAATAAAACTGTCAAGACTTGTGTGGTAACAAAAACAAATTTGGACGTGATTATCAAATCTATGACTCTATTAACATGCCATTCCATTCAGTCGCTCAGTCGTGTCCGACTCTTTGTGACCCCGTGGACTGTAGCCTACCAGGCTTCTCCGTCCATGGGATTCTTCAGGCAAGAATACTGGAGTGGGTTACCATTTCCTTCTCCAGGGGATCTTCCCGACCCAAGGATCGAACCTGGGTCTCCCGCATTGGAGGCAGACACTTTAACCTCCGAGCCACCAGGGAAGCCCACTTAACTAATGCTAAATAAAGGTGGAAATGCATCTATAGTCTGTAATTTTTATAAAAAACTAACAATAAAATATTCAAATATGACAGAAATTGAGACAAAATAATTAGATATATCTCTTCATACAGCATGACATATACAAATTATATACATTTAGAGTGTGAGGAATAAAATAAATGTATAAAATTATAGAATATCCAAGTTGTTTTTGAAAAATGTGAATAATATTTTCAAAACCTGATGTTGGTGGAATAAAGAAAACTAGAAATCAATCTTTCTTGAAATATCAGTGCATAGATATTAATTAAATATGGGATGTATACAGGGTTATCGTTATCATCTTTCTAAATTCCATATATATGCATTAATATACTGTATTGGTGTTTTTCTTTCTGGCTTACTTCACTCTGTATAATAGACTCCAGTTTCATCCAACTCATTAGAGCTGATTCAAATGTATTCTTTTTAATTGCTGAATAATACTCCATTGTGTAAATGTACCACGGCTTTTTTATCCATTCGTCTGCAGATGGACATCTAGGTTGCTTCCATGTCCTGGCTATTATAAACAGTGCTGTGATAAACATTGGAGTACATGTGTCTCTTTCAATTCTGGTTTCCTGGGTGTGTATGCCCAGGAGTGCGATTGCTGGGTCACATGGCAGTTCTATTTCCAGGTTTTTATGGAATAATGATAACCCTGTATACAAGACAGCAAAAGAAACACAAATGTATAGAAAAGTCTTTTGGACTCTGGGAGAGGGCAATGGTGGGATGGTTTGGGAGAATGGCATTGAAACATGTATATTATCATGTGTGAAAAGAATCATCAGTCCAGGTTCAATGCATGATACAGGATGCTCAGGGCTGGTGTACTGGGATGAACCAGAGGAATGGGATGGGGAGGGAGGTGGGAGGGGGGTTCAAGATGGGGAACACATGAACACCCAGGGCAGATTCATGTCAATGTATGGCAAAACCAATACAATAATGTAAAGTAAAAAAAAAATGGGATGCAAATCCTCTAATCCATTAAGCTAATAATTAAATATAACCAAGTAACATACATCCAAGGAGTATGAAGAAGCACTAATATTAAGAAAACTGTCAAAATAATTAGCCTTATTAATAAATGAAAGGAGAGTAAAATAGTAATAGAAAGATTCATTGACATCATAATGTAATCATTATGTTTAATGGTGAAACATGAGAAGCATTACCATTAAAGTCAAAAGAAGAAGCAAATGCACAATTGTATTTAACATTGTTCTTTAAGCAATCACTCACAAAATTAAACAAGATAAATAAACCTAAAGACTAAATATCTTGAAAAAAATGCTCATTAAGATTCAGGTTATCTAAGCAATATATAAATATTACTAATTTTCATATATGACAATAGCCAATTGGACTAGGTAATGCAAGAAAATATACCATTTCTAATAGCAGCAGGAAAAGAATAAACTTAACAGACATATTGAATCTATATGAACAAAATGTTAAAACTTTACTGAAGTGAAGAGAAGTGAAGTGAAAGTTGTTCAGTCATGTCTGACTCTGCGACCCTATGGACTATACAGTCCATGGAATTCTCCAGGCCAGAATACTGGAGTGGGTAGCCATTCCCTCCAGAGGATCTTTCCAACTGGAGTGATGGGAGCCAAATAAATGCTTCTCTGGGGGCTGTACTTCTCAATTTTCCTTCAAAGCGAAGTTTTTGAAAGGATTGCATGTGGAGACTATTAATTAATATCTCATCATGTCCTCTCTTTATCGAGGTAAAATTTTCATAAAGCAAAATGCATAAACCTCAAGGGTACAATTTTGACAATACAACAAAATTACCACCAATTCAAGAAATTGAAGATTTCCATCACCTTTGTAAATTCCCTTTCCAGTCATCCTCCCTCACTCATACACAATGACATTTCTCATTTTTATTAATTTATATGCATTTTCAAATTATTGAAATTAACAGAAATGAAACCCTATATTATATACATGAGGTAGATTGAATGTTTTTAGCGACATCTCCGTAAATTCATATGCTGAAATCTAATTCTCAATATATGATATTAAATATCAGGTTATGCATTCAAGTCTTTAATC
This sequence comes from Moschus berezovskii, assembly GCF_049115385.1. Taxonomy (NCBI): domain Eukaryota; kingdom Metazoa; phylum Chordata; class Mammalia; order Artiodactyla; family Moschidae; genus Moschus; species Moschus berezovskii. The sequence continues at coordinate 82,136,701 of NC_142488.1, read as the reverse complement.
TTGAGTTAACTTTTGTATATGGTGTAAGATAGTGGTCCAGTTTCATTCCTCCAAACACAGAGATGATTGGCTGAACTCTGTTTCAAAACAATACATCTATGTGATAGTGGTTTTAAATTTCTGGAACAAGTATTCATAAAACGTACTAAGACAGCTCTGAAATTATGGAACATACATAGAACAAGGTCTACCTTACATTTTACCAATACACAAGCATTTTAGGCCTGTGTTTGCACCTTAAGGTAGTGAAAAATTACTGAAATTTGTAGGGAAATGTATGCATCCAACGTGGCTAAACTGTAAGAACATCAAATTATTCCTCACTTCAACCTTTCTCCCCTGGTCTCTTCCCAAGGATGTCATACATATTTCAGGTTTCTCCTCCTCCCTTCATTTTCCCCGCACTACAGTCCACTTTCTTATGTTCATTTCTCTCTCCTTTCTCCTCTTCTTTTTTATCTTCTCATCATCTCCCTAGAAGAACGTTTTCAATTTTTCCACTAACTTAATTTTGCCCTAAATGAGTTATTGCTAGCACAAGGAAATATAAACAGCACCAAGATCCAATAAGTCCATTGCCTTCTGCATGCATTTCCTAAGTAAGTTTAAAAGTGGTTGAAAATCCCGTGGAAATTATATCCTAATAGAAACCTGCTTGTGGCTCTAATGTCATTTTGTCACATTATAATAATGGCACAATGTTTATAATTACTTTGTTATATAGGACTAAAATAATTATCATTAAAAGCATTCTTATGGTATTATTTGGAATTTGGCATTTTGTCTAGATAAAAAATATTCACGTGGACTAAGAGGATATTTTAAGAAATATAAATAAATTTTACAATTGCCTTCCTTTAGACAGCAATAGTTATTCTGACTCGTAATCTGTAATATACAGCAAAGCATTTTCTACTGCCACTTCAGAGTTATAAAAAGTTTTCCCCTGAGCTCTCAAAGAAAAGGAATATTATCACAGTAATTGGATAGTCTGTGACAACGTTATAATTTCTTAATTAATTATGATCCTTAATGTAGAGAAAATGAAACCTCAGTGTGTTTTAATTCAGTTGCCCTGCCAAAGTTAATTGCTCCTCAAGAGATACCAACCTTGGGACGTGCTGGGAGTGTGAAAAAGAACTGCTGACTTTGGTATCTCATTTTCCAGTGAGTTAACATTTTTCATGTAATTAGCCCCAGTGTTATTTTTAGATTAACAGATCAACTAATAATATGTTATGTTTTAAAAGAAGCAAGCAACAGGAAAGTGGGAACATAACAGAAGAATATTTAAAGGACATGGACTCATTATAATAAACACATTGAAATGACAGCATGAGCTTAACCTTTACCAGAGTGTATTTACCTTTTTCTGTACTATCCAAAATAAGTAGAGCATCAAGCTTCACATACAGTAGTTCTCAATTTGTTTAAGTAACTTTTATGGTTTATTAATAAGAGGTCATTTTCTCTTATCTTTCAGAATATATTTTAGGCATAATGTACCCTCACATTATAAAGTCATTTTAGTACAACTAAAATTGTCAGAGAATCGGTATCTAGTTTCAATAAAAGTGTGCTTAAGACAACTGATACTCTAGAAGATTAGATGGTGTAAGGTACTCTCAAAGTAATTTTTCTTCTAGCCTGTCTTCTCTAAAAAACCCTATTATCAAGTAAATCACCAAAGACTCACATACCTGAACTCTAATACTATAATCCGCAAAGAAATTATTATATTGACCTGCAATTTAGTATTATTACCACAGTTTTTTATTTACTGTCAGTATAAGATGTGTCTATTTAACATGCCTTTCTAATAGTTTTGGGTAAACTTCATGGATTCCACTGTCCATTATGTTATTCAATGCTCTCATGATGTACTCATGCAATAAATATATTTTAAATATCAGTTCCAAAAAAAAAGTTCTTATTCTAATGTTATGCTTCCTGTAACATGTTAATAAGAGGCATTTAACCTGACACATGCTGTAATCCATGGAGTCACAAAGAGTCAGACATGACTGAGCGATTGAATAATAATGAAAAAAAAATAAAACCTGACACATTTCAAATTTTGGGAGTGAGCACACTGAATTAAATAATAATAGCAAAAATATATATTCATGATATGAAACAATATTTATTAAATATCTTAGTATGAAGCAAATTTATATGTGATGATTTTAATTCATATTTTGATTTGGGGAAAAGAGAATGAGGGTTGGGGTGAAAGTTAAACAATTTTCAGATAATTAAATTACTAGTTGAAAGAGCCAGATCAAGCTTATCATTTCCAGTCTTCTTAATTACTTCAATCTTCTTAATGAGACATAAATCTACAAGTTGTTCATCTTGTTATTTATGTGATAACTGACCTCTATTTTATATAGCACACATTCTACCCCTTCAACTCTGTAATATCCCCTTAACCTCTTAAAAACATATTTCACAAAACAGAATTGGCTTCATAGCTTTTCTGTTAGAAACTATAGACACACTCAGAAAATCACGGAACTGAGAGAGAGTTCAAAATTTGGTTCAACTCTAAGCAGTGGTATGTTGGTAAATGTTGAAAAAGAATGATTTTCTTGAAATATAAAGTCTTGATTTATAGAGTTCTTTGATTTCCGTAGTGTAAATACTCACTCTGTGTCTAATTTTAAGCTATCAGTAATTAATTGTCATTGAACACAGCTGGGAAAAGATGGGTGCAATTGGCAATCAACTGCCTATTTTCTGGCTCCAGCATATCACTAGACCAAAGGGATCATCATTTAATCTAGGTACTCCTAGCATGATGACAGCCAGAAGATAGTGGTCACTTGGCAGCTTATTAAGCTGTTAATCATCTCTGCTATTGTGTTCTTTCCATTTAACCTACGTCTTGTTATAACCTGTGTAAATTTCATTTTATGTTATTTGGAGATGAAATTTTACTCAGTTCAGTTCAGTTTAGTCGTTCAGTCATGTCTGACTCTTTACAACCCCATGAATCACAGCACGCCAGGCCTCCCTGTCCATCGCCAACTCCCGGAGTTTACTCAAACTCATGTCCATTGAGTCAGTGATGCCATCCAACCATCTCATCTTCTGTTGTCCCCTTCTCCTCCTGCCTTCAATCTATCCCAGCATCAGGGTCTTTTCAAATGAGTCAGCTCTTTGCATCAGGTGGCCAAAGTATTGGAGTTTCAGCTTCAGCATCAGTCCCAATGAATATTCAGGACTGATTTCCTTTAGGATGGACTGGTTTGATCTCCTTGCCATCCAAGGGACTGTTTGAGTGTCTCCTGTGTTTGAGTGTCTCCTGTGGAGGTATGGTCAGCAGTGGACTACTGCAGGGGCAGATGCTCTGGGTGCAGCAGAACTGGGTATGCCATAAACCCGCTGGGAGGAGTTTTTGATTAACCCCACTATAGAGCTGCCAGAACTTACACAGGACTGGGAAACAAACTCTTGGCGGGCACAAACAGAACATTGTGCACACCAGGACCCAGGAGAAAGGAGCAGTGACTACACTAGAGACAGACCCAGAATTGCCCGTAGGTGTCCAGGAGTCTCCAGTGGAGGCATGGGTCAGCGGTGGCCTGATTCAGGGCTGGGGGAACTGAGTGTAGCAATGCATGCTTGGGACATTTTGAAGGAGGTCGCCATTATCTTCATTAACTCTACCATAGTTTGGGGTGAAGTGAAAGTGGCTCAGTCGTGTCCAACTCTTTGCGAACCCATGGTCTGTATAGTCCATGGAAATATCCAGGCCAGCATACTGAAGTGGGAAACCTGTCCCTTTTACAGGGAATCATCCCAAGCCAGGGATTGAACTCAGGTCTCCTGTATTGGAGTTAGATACTTTACCAGCTGAGCCACGAGGGAAGACCACAAAGTTTCAGTTCAGTTCAGTTGCTCAGTCATGTCCGACTCTTTGTAACCCCATGAATCACAGCATACCAGGCCTTTCTATCCATCACCAACTCCTGGAGTTCACTCAAACTCATGTCGATCATGTCAGTGATGCCATCCAGCCATCTCATTCTCTGTTGTCCCCTTCTTCTCCTGCCCCCAATCCCTCCCAACAACAGAGTTTTTCCAGTGAGTCAACTCTTCACATGAGGTGGCCAGAGTATTGGAGTTTCAGCTTCAGCATCAGTCCTTCCATTGAGCACCCAGGATGGATCTCCTTTAGAATGGACTGGTTGGATCTCCTTGCAGTCCAAGGGACTCTCAAGAGTATTCTCCAGCACCACAGATGAAAAGCATCAATTCTTCGGTGATCAGCTTTCTTCAGAGTCTAACTCTCATATCCATACATGACCCGTGGAAAAACCATAGCCTTGACTAGACGGACCTTTTTTGGCAAAGTAATGTCTGCTTTTTAATATGCTGTCTAGGTTAGCAATAACTTTTCTTCCAAGGAGTAAGCATCTTTTAATTTCATTGCTGCAATCACCATCTTCAGTGATTTTTTGAGCCCAGAAAAATAAAATCAGCCACTGTTTCCACTGTTTCCCCATCTATCTTCAATGAAGTAATGGGACCGGAAGCAATGATCTTAGTTTTCTTAATGTTGAGCTTTAATAAAATTTTTTTCACTCTGCTCTTTCACTTTCATCAAGAGGCATTTTAGTTCCTCTTCACTTTCTGCCATAAGGGTGGTGTCATCTGCATTCTGAGGTTATTGATATTTCTTCCGGCAATCTTGATTCCAGCTTGTGCTTCTTCCAGCCCAGCATTCCTCATGATGTACTCTGCATATAAGTTAAATAAGCAGGGTGGCAATATACAGCCTTGACGTACTCCTTTTCCTATTTGGAACCAGTCTGTTGTTCCATATCTAGTTCTAACTGTTGCTTCCTGACCTGCATACAGCTTTCTCAAGAGACAGGTCAGGTGGTCTGGTATTCCCATAGCTTTCAGAATTTTCAACAGTTTACTGTGATCAAAAAGTCAAAGGCTTTGGCATAGTCAATGAAGGAGAAATAGATGTTTTTCTGGAACTCTCTTGCTTTTGCCATGATCCAGCAGATGTTGGCAATTTGATTTCTGGTTCCTCTGCCTTTTCTAAAACCAGCTTGAACAACTGGAATTTCATGGTTCACATATTGCTGAAGACTGGCTTAGAGAATTTTGAGCGTGACTTTCTGGTCTCAGGTAAATAGTACATCATGAGGAACGCTGGGCTGGAAGAAGGAGAAGCTGGAATCAAGATTGCCAGGAGAAATATCAATAACCTCAAATATGCAGATGACACCACCCTTATGGCAGAAAGTGAAGAGGAACTCAAAAGCCTCTTCATGAAAGTGAAAGAGGAGAGTGAAAAGGTTGACTTGAAGCCCAACATTCAGAAAACGAAGATCATGGCTTCTGGTCCCATCACTTCATGAGAAATAGATGGGGAAACAGTGGAAACATTGTCAGACTTTATTTTGGGGGGCTCCAAAATCACTGTGGATGCTGATTGCAGCCATGAAATTAAAAGATGCTTACTCCTTGGAAAGAAAGTTATGACCAACCTTGATAATGTATTAAAAAGCAGAGACATTACTTTGCCAACAAAGGTCAGTCTAGTCAAGGCTATGGTTTTTCCACGGGTCATGTATGGATCTGAGAGTTGGACTGTGAAGAAAGATGATTGCCAAAGAATTGATGCTTTTGAACTGTGGTGTTGGAGAAGACTCTTGAGAGTCCCATGATCTGCAAGGAGATCCAACCAGTCCATGCTAAAGGAGATCAGTCCTGGGTGTTCATTGGAAGGACTGATGCTGAAGCTAAAACTCCAATACTTTGGGCACCTCATGCGAAGAGTTGACTCACTGGAAAAAACTCTGATGCTGGGAGGGATTGGGGGTGGGAAGAGAAGGGGACGACAGTGAATGAGGTGGCCGGATGGCATCACCGACTCGATGGAACTGAACTCTGAGATTTCGTATGGACAGGGAGGCCTGGTGTGCTATGATTCATGGGGTCGTAAAGAGTCAGACAGGAGAGAGCAACTGAACTGAACTGAAATAACATGAAGGGAACCAGCTCCATCCCTCGACAGAAAACTGGATTGAAGATTTACTGAGTATGACCCCGCCCATCATCCAAGTCCCAATTTCCCCCTCAGTCTTTCTCTCCCATCAGGAATCTTTCATAAGCCTCTTACCCTTCTCCATTAGAGGGCACACTGAAAGCCACAATTAAAGGAAACTAAACAATCTGATTATATCTACTACTGTGGGCAGGAATCACTTAGAAGAAATGGAGTAACCATCATGGTCAACAAAAGAGTCCGAAATGCAGTACTTGGATGCAATCTTTAAAACGACAGAATGATGTCTGTTCATTTCCAAGGCAAAACATTCAATATTACAGTAATCCAAGTCTATGCCCCAACCGGTAACGCTGATGAAGCCGAAGTTGAACGGTTCGATGAAGACCTACAAGACCTTTTAGATCTAACACCCAAAAAAGATGTCCTTTTCATTATAGGGCACTGGAATGCAAAAGTAGGAAGTCCAGAAAAACCTGGAGTAACAGGCAAATTTGGCCTTAGAGCAAGGAATGAAGCAGGACAAATGTTAATACAGTTTTGCCAAGAGAACGCACTGGTCATAGCAAACATCCTCTTCCAACAACACAAGAGAAGACTCTACACAGGGACATCACCAGATGGTCAACATCGAAATCAGATTGATTATATTCTTTGCAGCCAAAGATGGAGAAGCTCTATACAGTTAGCAAAAACAAGACCAGGAGCTGATTGTGGCTCAGATCATGAACTCCTTATTGCCCAATTCAGACTTAAATTGAAAATAGTAGGGAAAACCACTAGATCATTCAGATATGACCTAAATCATATCCCTTATGATTATACAGTGAAGAAATAAATTTAAGGGACTAGATCTGATAGATAGAGTGTCTGATGAACTCTGGACGGAGGTTTGTGACATTGTACAGGAGACAGGGACCAAGACCATCCCCATGGAAAAGAAATGCAAAAAAGCAAAATGGCTGTCTGAGGAGGCCTTGCAAATAGCTTCGAAAAGAAGAGAAGTGAAAAGCAAAGGAGAAAAGGAAAGATATAAGCATCTGAATGCAGAGTTCCAAAGAATAGCAAGGAAAGATAAGAAAGCCTTCCTCAGCGATCAATTCAAAGAAATAGAGGAAAACAACAGAATAGGAAAAACAAGAGATCTCTTCAAGAAAATTAGAGATATCAAGGGAACATTTCTTGCAAAGATGGGCTCGATAAAGGCCCAAAATGGTATGGACCTAACAGAAGCAGAAGATATTAAGAAGAGGTGCCAGGAATACACAGAATAACTGTACAAAAAAGATCTTCACGATGAAGATAATCACGTTGGCGTGATCACTCACCTGGAGCCAGACATCTTGGAATGTGAAGTCAAGTGGGCCTTAGAGACCATCACTATGAACAAAGCTAGTGGAGGTGATGGAATTCCAATTGAACTACTCCAAATCCTGAAAAACGATGCTGTGAAAGTGCTGCACTCAATATGCCACCAAAATTGGAAAACACAGCAGTGGCTACAGGACTGGAAAAGGCCAGTCTTCATTCCAATCCCAAAAAAGGCAATGCCAAAGAATGATCAAACTACTGCACAATTGCACTCATCTCACACGCTAGTAAAGTCATGCTCAAATTCTCCAAGCCAGGCTTCAGCAATATGTGAACCATGAACTTCCATATGTTCAAGCAGGTTTTAGCAAAGGCAGAGGCAGCAGAGATCAAATTGCCAACATCCGCTGGATCATGGAGAAAGCAAAAGACTTCCAGAAAAACATCTATTTCTGCTTCATTGACTATGCCAAAGCCTTTGACTCTGTGGATCACAATAAACTGTGAAAAATTCTTAAAATGATGGGAATACCAGACCACCCGACCTGCCTCTTGAGAAACCTGTATGCAGGTCAGGAAGCAACAGTCCGATCTGGACATGGAACAACAGACTGTTTCCAAATAGGAAAAGGAGTACGTCAAGGCTGTATATTGTCACCCTGCTTATTTAACTTATATGTAGAGTACATATGAGGAACGCTCGGCTGGAGGAAGCACAGGCTGGAATCAAGATTGCTGGGAGAAATATCAATAATCTCAGATATGCAGATGATACCACCCTTATGGCAGAAAGTGAAGAGGAACTAAAAAGGCTCTTGAGGAATGTGAAAGAGGAGAGTGAAAAGATTGGCTTGAAGCTCAACATTCAGAAAACAGAGATCATGGCATCTGGTCCCATAGATTCATGGCAAACAGATGAGGAAACTGTGTCAGACTTTGTTTTTTTGGGCTGCAAAATCACTGCAGATGCTGATTGCAGCCATGAAATTAAAAGATGCTTGCTCCTTGGAAAGAAAGTTATGACCAACATAGATAGTATATTAAAAAGCAGAAACATTACTTTGCCAACCATGGTCCGTTTAGTCAAGGCTATGGTTTTTCCCGTGGTCATGTATGGATGTGAGAGTTGGACTGTGAAGAAAGCTGATCACCGAAGAATTGATGCTTTTGAACTGTGGTGCTGGAGAAGACTCTGGAGAGTCCCTTGGACTGCAAGGAGATCCAACCAGTCCATTCTAAAGGAGATCAATCCTGGGTGTTCATTGGAAGGACTGAGGCTAAAGCTGAAACTCCAGTACTTTGGCCACCTCCTGCGATGAGTTGACTCACTGGAAAAGAGTCTGATGCTGGGAAGGATTGGGGGTGGGAGGAGAAGGGGACGACAGAGAATGAGATGTCTGGATGGCATCACTGACTCGATGGACACGAGTTTGAGTGAACTCCGCGATTTGGTGATGGACAGGTAGGCCTGGGGTGCTGTGATTCATGGCGTTGCGAAGATTTGGACACGACTGAGCGACTGAACTGAACTGAACCAATCTGATCACATGGACCACAGCCTTGTCTAACTCAATGAAACTATGAACCATGCTGTGTAGCACCACCGAAGACAGATGCTTCATGGTGGAGGGTGATGGTCATGGTACCACACGGATAAAATGTGATCCACTGGAGAAGCGAATGGCAAACCACTTCAGTATTCTTGTCTTAAGAACCCCATGAACAGTATTAAAGGGAATTTGACTGGTTCATAATAATTGTTTTATATTCAGACTTTCTGTCTTTGAAGATCATTAAGTGACCTTTTAGCATTCCCTTCTAAATTGCTCACCTGAACCTGCTTTTGTTATCCTTTAAAGCCTACGTAGAGCTTTTCATCTGAATAATATCTGCTGGTCCATTTACATTTCACCCTTGAACAGCAGGGATTTGAACTTTGGAACATCCACTTATAAGCAGATTTTTATTTTCAATTAATACATGCTATGTTTATGATCTAAGCTTGGTTGAATCCATTGATTCAGAATCCATAGGTATTGAAGGCCCACTATGAATCTTAGCATCAGATGATCTTGGTATCTGTGGAAAGTCCTAGAACCAATCCCCAGCAAATGCCAAGTGTTGACTAGAGTTTGGCTTGATTTAGGAAGTTTGTTCAAGTTTTACTGGTCTCACATTATTCACTGGCACTTTTATCAACTGTGTGAGTAGAAAGCAATTATTTTCAATTTATTTAAACTTTCTTATTAATACTTGCCCACATTTTGGTACATCCTATATATTTGGTCCTCTTCTTTGGACTCTCCAGTTTTCTTCCTTTCCTTTTCTTCTTTACCTTCATTTCATTTATAAGTACCTACCTATATTACTGCATTTTTCTCTCTAAAAAGAAACTGATTAAAATTTTTCTAATAATAATTGACACCTCTACTTCACACACAAAGATTACACTATTGACCCACTACTATAGCATTGATGAATATGATAGAAGTCAAGTAAGAGGGACCTGTGTTTAAATATCCCATTAGCAATGGAGCTTTGGGTTAATTGCTTAAACTCTTTGAGCCTTATTTCCCTTTTTTGTAAAATGCAAATAATATCTGCATTATGAGTTTGTCATTAGAATGAAATCGTGTGTGTATCTTTCTTGGCCTGATGTAAGAGCTGAATAAATGATATCAGGGGTAGTATTGCAGTAATACAGTATACCTTAGTAATAGAAATAAATGTACATTACATAAGCTTTTAAAATATGTCACATTACTTTTTCTCAGTTACTTATATGAACTTTAGGGACCTGTTTGCTAGGATACTGGCAAGGGATCAAAATATATTTTCTATGCAATCCCACCAGCAAAATTGTTTAAAATTAATGAATTATTAAGGATCTTCAAAATTCTTTTTGAGACAAAATGAACACTTCTCAATCCTTTGATATGGTACATGTTTGCCCCCAGCAAGTTGTTGTTGTTCAGTCGCTCAGTCATGTCTGATTCTTTGAGACTCCATGGACTACAGCATGCCAGGATTCCCTGTCCTTCACTATCTCCCTGAGTTTGCTCAAACTCTTGTCCATTGAGTTGGTGATGCCATCCAACCATCTCATCCTCTGTTGCCCTCTTCTCCTCCTTTCCTCAATGCACCCTCAAATACATCAGGGTCTTTTCCAATGTGTTGGCTACTCACATCAAGTGGCCAAAGTATTGGAGCTTCAGCTTCAGAATCAGTCCTTCCAGTGTTTAGAATCTGTTAATTCACTATACTATCTCTCTAGCTTTAATCACACCAAAATACACTAACTCTTTCACTTCTTCTACCAACATGTGTATAGTTGTGGCTTCTCCAGTGCATATTTCTGTAGTTTGGCCTTGATATTTGCAAGTGCCCCAGTGCTGTTATACTAAACTAAGCAGGTCCTTTTAGATACTTTTTTTTTTTTTTTTTTGGCTTGCAAATTGTTTTGCAGGCCTACCTATATTAGAATCACTTGCAAAATTTTTGTTTACAGATAATTAATAATACTTGAAATGTTGGCTCTCATTGAGCCCAATATCACTTGACCATTATCTTGTTTCTATTGGGGAGGAAGAAATTTTCCTCTACACTTCTAGGTCCTAGGAATTAAACTGACATGAGATAGATTAGTAGGATGAAATAAAATAAAAGTTTAATAACATGTATGTGTCAGAGAGGGCTTCCCAGGTGACACTAGTGTTAAGAAAGGCCCTGCCAATGCATTAGACATAATAGACATGGGTTTGAGCCTGGTTAGGGAAGACCTGTTGTAGGAAGTGGGAGGGCCCCCTACAGGGCCGCAAGAGCGGGCTCTTGTCTAACACTCAGAAAAGAATTGTCGGAGAAGACACGTGCTGACAAAGTAATAGATTTTATTGGGAAGGACACCCGGGTGGAGAGCAGTAGGGTAAGGGAACTCAGGATAACTGCTGCTCTGCAGCTAGCAGTCTCGGGTTTTATGGTGATGGGATTAGTTTCTGGGTGGTCTTTGGGCTATCATTTTAATTCAGAGTCTTTCCTGGTGGCACATGCATTGCTCAGCGGAGATGGATACTAGTGAGGGGGATTCTGAAAAGTGGACGGACACCCGGTGTCTCCTTTCGACCTTTTCCAAACTCTTCTGGTTGGTGGTGGCTCATTAGTTCTGTATTCCTTATCAGGATCTCCTGTCATAAAACAACTCATGCAAATAGTTACTATGGTGCCTGGCCAGGGTGGGCGGTTTCAATCAGTGTGCTTCCCCTAATAACTCCCCCCGAGAGACTTCATACTCAAGATACTTCTTTGGAATCGGGGTGGAGGTCTCTTTTCTGTAACTTCTTCCTGCTGTGCATGGGCATAGGCCTGCCTAGCAGAGCAGAAGTCTCTCTCTACCTGATCTAAGTCAATGTATTTTTTGTCTGAAACCAGCATTTATCCTTGTAATAACAGCAATTTAGTTTGAAACTGTTGGCTCTTCTCAGAGATGAAATAGACAGGGACCAAACAGGAGACCTAACAGAATGGTCATCACTGGTCCCCAGAAACAGGAGGAAACGTTTGGGGTAAGGACTTCAGTGTCTGTAGCTTTTTTTTTTTTTTTTTTTTGGTCGGTGGTGAGGCAACGGAGCTGTGCTCCAGGAATCTTATGTTTAGTCTGAAGTTACCATCCTCCATCTAGGTGGGAGCTCCAGTTCTGTAGAAGAACTCAAAGATATTGTTATGCACATTTCTTTAAGTAAGAATCAGGACCCTGTCTGGAGACTGTACTACTATTTGATTGTTTCTCCTGTTTCTGTATCCCCTCCCTTCCCTGACTAGCAACTGTTTGAATCCACCCTTTGGAACTCAGGGAAGGCCAAGGAGGCTGAATGAAGCCTATATCCTACAGACAAGAAATGGAGAACACAGAACAGATCTCTACTCCAGAGACCCACAGAGTTTTACTCAGTTTTAATTTATGGAACTAGGCAACTATGACTGTGGTAACTTCCTGTCAAAATAGGACATAGGACTGCCTTAGCTTGGAGAAGAGACACTGAATTGGAAGTATTCCTGAGTTCCAAGTTCTAGATCTGAGTCTTGTGTGGTTAAAATCTCATTTCCTTGGTCTGCCATTTTGGAGTAACGGACCCAACTAGAAGTAGTTGGACGAGTGATAACTGGAATTTAGTAGACAAAATAAATCTCATTTATTTTCAGAAGAATAGGCCTGAAACCCAGTCTGGACTTGGCACTTCAGGGAGACTTGTACACAGGTAGCCAGTTGCCTAGTTTTATAAAAAGTAAGGTTGCAGTTACTAGCTTCCAGCAGACATTGTTTTGAGAATGGTTGCATCCAAGCCTGACACAACTCAGAAAACTCAAGTGTTTAGCAATACAAGGTCTAATCTGAAAGTACAGCCATAGCATCACCTAGTTATTTCCCAGGATGTCTGAACCATAGCTACTCTATTGTGACTTTTAATTGTAAACTTTTCCTTAATAGCCAAAGCAGATTTCACCATTAATGATGCCAGTGTTTCTCTAGGTATGAGAAGATGCAAGAATTGGGACTCATAAAATCTTCTCCTGAAAAGATCTAACTATCTGAAGGCCTATTCTGCCAGGTTTTTTTTTTTTTTTTCCAGAGCACAGAGTGCCTCATTCCTGATTTTCGCCCTGAACTCTTTTCAGGGGAGTTGAAGGCCAGCAGTTGCAGTGGTCATGATTTAATCTTTGTAGATGTAGATGGCAAGTGTCAGTTTTCAGTTGGCAGAGCCCCTTTTTGCTCATAAACTTGACCATGATTCTGAGGGGGGCATTTCATGACCATTTTATCCCATGGTGCTGAGAATGTCCATTCTCAGGCTTGGCAAAGATTTTGTTGACAGGCCACTCAATGTGCTGTTACTGGACTAGGCCAAAAAACAGTATCCAAAATTCTCTGGACCACCTGCCTTATTAGCCCCTTGGTCCAGGAAAACATTCTGTCTTGTTGCTTCTTCCCATATCTAGAGTTACACTGTTACCATCATCAATCTCATGTGGAACTATATACTATCCTATCAGAGGCCTCAATCACAGATTTGGCAGTGTAAGAAACAGCAATTTTGTAAAACAGGTGAAATACAAATAACATAGCCAACAGTATTAGTAAAGTCACAAGTAAGACTTAAGAGCATCCATTAGATGTAGCCCAGTATATCCCAGGTCATCTGAATTAGTCTACTCTGTACAAATCTTTATCTTCCAAAGAAATTACATATTGACACTGTCTATAAGGCACATAGCCCAGTTTTCTAGTGTTACTAGACTGATTATTTTTCAGTTCAGTTCAGTTCAGTCACTCAGTTGTGTCCGAGTCTTTGTAACCCCATGAATCACAGCACGCCAGGTCTCAATATCCATCATCAACTCCCGAGTTCACTCAAACTCATGTCCATCATGTCAGTGATTCCATCCAGCCATCTCATTCTCTGTTGTCCCCTTCTACACCCGCCCCCAACCCCTCGCAGCATCAGAGTTTTTCCAGTGAGTCAACTCGTCGCGTGAGGTGTCCAAAGTATTGGAGTTTCAGCTTTAGCCTCAGTCCTTCCAATGAACACACAGGATTGATCTCCTGTAGAATGGACTGGTTGGATCTCCTTGCAGTACAAGGGACTCTCAAGAGTCTTCTCCAACACCACAGTTCAAAAGCATCAATTCTTCGGCGATCAGCTTTCTTCACAGTCCAACTCTCACATCCATACATGACCCCTGGAAAAACCATAACCTTGACTAGACGGACCTTGGGTGGCAAAGTAATGTCTCTGCTTTATAATATAATACCGAGGTTGGTCATAACTTTCCTTCCAAGGAATAAGCGTCTTTTAATTTCATGGCTGCAATCAGCATCCACAGTGATTTTGGAGCCCCCCCCAAAAATAAAGTCTGACACTGTTTCCGCTGTTTCCCCATCTATTTCCCATGAAGTGATGCAACCAGAAGACTTGATCTTTGTTTTCTGAATGTTGAGCTTCAGGCCAAACTTTCCACTCTCCTCTTTCACTTTCATCAAGAGTAGACTGATTATCTTTAGTATGCTTTAATTGTTTCAAACATAGAGGAGACTTTAAACCTAAATTACCATAGCCTGGTGTTATCTATATAAATCCATTTCATAACTGTGGGAGATTTTTTCCTCCTTTGCTGAAACTTTGCTTGTTGCTCTGATTGAGCTTGAGTAATAGAAAAAAAGCTCAAATTTATGGCCAGAGTAGGGGCAGGGATTATTAACTGGCCTGGTGAGGCGATCCCATCTTGTGACCTGAATCACAGTGACCTGAATATGACTATAATTTTATTTTTTAAGTAAATTTTCTCAGGGCCAAACATGTAGAGCTATTTAGTAGAGAAATTTAACAAGGTAACCGAGAACGAGACACAGGTAATTGGTCACAAACCCAACATTTGGAATGATATTTAAAACTAGCATAGGATCAGGCATATAATAGAAAAGCATTTGATTTATATGCAAAGGTCTAAGAAGTCAAGTGGGTCTTACGAAGCATCACTAAGAACAAAGCTAGTGGAGGTGATGTAATTCCAGTTGAGCTATTTCAAATCCTGAAAGATGATGCTGTGAAAGTGCTGCATTCAAGATGCCACCAAATTTGGAAAACTCAGCAGTAGCCACAGGAATGGAAAAGGTCAGTTTTCATTCCAATCCCAAGGAAGGCAATGCCAAAGAAGGCTCAAACTACCACACAATTGCACTCATCTCACATGCTAGTAAAGTCATGCTCAAAATTCTCCAAGCCAGGCTTCAGCAATATGTGAACCATGAACTCCCAGATGTTCAAGCAGGTTTTAGAAAAGGCAGAGGCAGCAGAGATCAAATTGTCAACATCCGCTGGATCATGGAGAAAGCAAGACAGTTCCAGAAAAACATTTATTTCTGCTTCATTGACTATGCCAAAGCCTTTGACTGTGTGGATCACAATAAACTGTGGAAAATTCTGAAATGGATGGGAATACCAGACCACCTGACCTGCCTCTTGAGAAACCTGTATGCAGGTCAGGAAGCAACAGTTAGAACTGCACATGGAAAAACAGACTGGTTCCAAATAGGAAAAGGAGTATGTCAAGGCTGTATATTGCCACCCTGCTTATTTAACTTATATGCAGAGTACATCATGAGGAACGCTGGGCTGGAAGGAGCACAACCTGGAATCAACATTGCCAGGAGAAATATCAATAACCTCAGATATGCAGATGACACCACTCTTATGGCAGAAAGTGAAGAGGAACTCAAAAGCCTCTTGATGAAAGTGAAAGAGGAGAGTGAAAAAGTTGACTTGAAGCTCAACATTCAGAAAACTAAGATCATGGCATCTGGTCCCATCACTTCAGGGGAAATAGATGGGGAAACAGTGTAAACAGTGTCAGACTTTATTTTTTGGACTCCAAAATCACTGTGGATGCTGACTGCAACCATGATATTAAAAGATGCTTACTCCTTGGAAGGAAAGTTATGACCAATCTAGATTGTGTATTAAAAAACAGAGACTTTACTTTGCCACCCAAGGTCCATCTAGTCAAAGCTATAATTTTTCCAGTGGTCATGTATGGATGTGAGCGTTGGACTGTGAAGAAAGTTGAGCACCAAAGAATTGATGCTTTTGAACTGTGGTGCTGGAGAAGACTCTTGAGAATCCCTTGGACTGCAAGGAGATCCAACCAGTCCATTCTAAACGAGGTCGATCCTGGGTGTTCATTGGGAGGACTGATGCTAAAGCTGAAACTCCAATACTTTGGCCACCTCATGTGAAGAGTTGACTCACTGCAAAAGACACTGATCCTGGGAAGGATTGGGAGTGGGAGGAGAAGGGGACGACAGAGAATGAGATGTCTGGATGGCATCACCGACTCGATGGACATGAGTTTGATTGAACTCCGGTAGTTGGTGATGGACAGGGAGGCCTGGCGTGCTGTGATTCATGGGGTCACAAAGAGTCGCTCACGACTGAGCGACTGAACTGAACTGAACTGATGAAGTCAAGTAAACATTATAAATCATCATACAAATCAGGTCAAGCATCTTGGCCAAACTTTCTGCCTCTGATGTTGTCATCCTCTCATCCTGGTGTAATGTAGTTTTTCCTCTGTTTGAGCATCACTTTAAGGTGAGATCAGGTCAGCTGTCTTCTCTATAGACCAATCCAGTGTAGAGGCCTTTGGAAGTGGGAATTTATCTAAAAGTTAATTTCCCTTCAGTTTCCTGCACGAGCTAGTTAAGAGTACCTGATAAAAAAGTCCTTCCACCCAGGTTGGAGATAGTCCCTTAAACTATGTCTTTTTCCAGTTCTGGTTGCAGGTCATGAGGCATCTGATCTTCATCCAAAGATAGCTTACTGAAATAAGCTTCAGAAACAAACTTAGTGTGTTCTTTAAGAATTCAATTACATTTTCCATTAATATCACATAACAGCAAAGAACTATCCAAGAGATGAATCTTACTAGATGCAGACCTCCATTAACAAACTGGGATTTAACATTTTTGAAATATCTTTTTCTCCCTAAAGTTACCCTCCTTTTTATCAAATATAACCAAATTAAGGCCATTTTGTTTGCAAAATAGGTCTCTTCTCAGTAATTTTGGTCTGATGATTTATATAACCATAATTTATTATCAGTTCAGTTCAGTTCAGTTCAGTTGCTCAGTTGTGTCCGACTCTCCGCGACCCCATGAATCACAGCATGCCAGGCCTTCCTATCCATCACCAACTCCTGGAGTACACTCAAACTCATGTCCACAGAGTCGGTGATGCCATCCAGCCATCTCATTCTCAGCCGTCCCCTCCTCCTCCCACCCCCAACCCTTCCCAGCATCAGAGTCTTTTCCAGTGAGTCAACTCACCGCATGAAGTGGCCAAAGTAATGCAGTTTCAGCTTCAGCATCAGTCCCTCCAATGAACACCCAGGATCGATCTCCCCTAGAATGGACTGGTTGGATCTCCTTGCGGTACAAGGGACTCTCAAGAGTCTTCTACAACACCACAGTTCAAAAGCATCAATTCTTCGGCCATCAGCTTTATTCACAGTCCAACTCTCACATCCATACATGACCACGGGAAAAACCATAGCCTTGACTAGACGGACCTTGGTTGGCAAAGCAATGTCTCTGCTTTTTAATATATTATCAAGGTTGGTTATAACTTTCCTTCCAAGGAGTAAGCATCTTTTAATTTCATGGCTGCAATCAGCATCTGCAGTGATTTTGGAGCCGAAAAAAATAAAATCTGACACTGTTTCCACTGTTTTTCCATCTATTTCCCATGAAGTGATGGGACCAGATGCCATGATCTTAGTTTTCTGAATGTTGAGCTTCAAGCCAACCTTTTCACTCTCCTCTTTCACTTTCATCAAGAGGCTTTTGAGTTCCTCTTCACTTTCTGCCATAAGGGTAGTGTCATCTGCATATCTGAGATTATTGATATTTCTCCCAGCAATGTTGATTCCAGCTTGTGCTTCTTCCAGCCCAGCGTTCCTCATGATGTACTCTGCATGTAAGTTAAATAAACAAGGTGACAATATACAGTCTTGACGTACTCCTTTTCCTATTTGGAACCAGTCTGTTGTTCCATGTACAGTTCTGACTGTTGCTTCCTCACCTGCATACAGGTTTCTCAAGAGGCAGGTCAGGTGGTCTGGTATTCCCATCTCTTTCAGAATTTTCCACAGTAAAAAAAAATAATTTATTATAGACTTTGTATTTTCCTGAAATATTTATAGAGTCTCAGACTGAACTTTTGAATTAAAACAGGGCTGGGAAACTCACATCAAAGGCTTATCACAGACTTTGCCTAACAAATCTAGGTGAATTCTTCCCTTTTAAAGGTCTCAAAAATTCGTTGAGGTTTTTTTAAAATTTATTTTAATTGTAGGCTAATTACTTTACAATATTGTGTTGGTTTTGCCAAACAATGACTTGAATCCACCCCAGGTGTACATGTGTTCTCTATCTTGAAACCCCGTCCCACCTCCCTCCCCATCCCATCCCTCTGGTTCATCCCAGTGCATCAGCCACAAGCATCCTGTATCATGTATCGAACCTGGACTGGCGATTCATTTCACATATGATAATATACATGTTTCAGTGCCATTCTCCCAAATCACCCCACCCTCGCCCTCTCCCATAGAGTCCAAAAGACTTCTATACATCTATGTCTCTTTTGCTGTCTCGTGTACAGGGTTATTGTTACCATCTTTCTAAATTCCATATATATGTGCATTAGTATACTGTATTGGTATTTTTCTTTCTAGCTTACTTCACTCTGTATAATAGGCTTCAGTTTCATCCACCTCATTAGAGCTGATTCAAATGCATTCTGTTTATTTGCTGAGTAATACTCCATTGTGTATATGTACCAAAGCTTTCTTATCCATTCTTCTGCAGATGGACATCTAGGTTGCTTCCATGTCCTGCCTATTATAAACAGTGCTGCAATGAACAATGGAGTACATATGTCTCTTTCAATTCTGGTTTCCTCGGTGTGTATGTCCAGGAGTGCGATTGCTGGGTCGTATGGCAGTTCTATTTCCATTTTTGTAGGAATCTGCACACTGTTCTCCATAGTGGTTGCATTTCCACCAATAGTGTAAAAGGTTTCCCTTTTCTCCACACCCTCTCCAGCATTTATTGCTTGTAGACTTTTGGATAGCAGTCATTCTGACTGTTGTGAAATGGTATCTCATTGTGGCTTTGATTTGCATTTCTCTGATTATGTGAAATAACCTTCCTAACTCATTTGAGAAACTTACTGGAAGCCTAAGAATTTCTTATTTCTGGAGGAGTCAGATAGAGAGAAAATATAATTGTTTTGTTTATAACGTTTAATTTTACCAAAGTATTTTCATAATTAGTTTGAGAGGAACATTTTCCCTACTCCCGGAAACCATAAGATTTAAATCCGTAATTTTTCAGATGGAAACCACAAAAGTTATAAGCATATTCGCTGGTTCATTCAGTCCTTTTGTTAACTTTTGTGAAGTCATCAGGTTTTCCATGAATACCAGGATGTATCAGACTGTTAAAAAGTCCATATAATTTCTAGGATATCTGTATTAGTAATTTTACCATACATTATAACATGAGCACAATTATTACTCATTTGATAATTTTTTATGTAATTTAACCAACCAAATAAACACAGTTTAATATCTCTCTTTGAAATGTTTCAGGGGCCCACTGAAGTGCCCCAAAGTAAGCTAGAGGTCGAAAAAACTTCAAAGAATTCGATTTAGGAAGTTTTATCAAAATGATCAATTAAAAGGGTTTAGAGAATTTGGTCAGATTTAGTCAATGTTGATGGGTGTATCATTTAGCTTGTTGATATGTCACAATGGGCATAAATACCAAGACTCAAGGTCTAGTGAAAGTCAGCTCCGCCATCTTGGACCTAGTTAGCTCTAACCAATTTTTTTTTTACGCAGTGTCATTTTTAAGAAAATCTATTTATTTATCTAATTGTAATCCAATTTTAGAAAATCCTGATCATGCATAACTTTTTTAGTATTTTTTCATTCCGGTTTTTTTTTTTTTATATACTGAAAACACACTTCCTACTTTCCTTTAGCAACCAAGAACTAACTTTTATATTAGTATTTTATAGATTGGTAAGCATAAATACCAGTGATAATTTCTAAAACCCTTGCTTTTTAAAAACATGTTAGGATGGCACCAAACATTATTCACTTATAGTCCCAAATCTCTTTAGTTTTTCTTAAAAGTAAATCAGTGTTTAGTAGTAAATGTTTCAAAATCTTATTTTATTTGGAAATGACCTAATTATTCAATAGACTTCCAATACTTAGTTCAGTACAACCCTTAGAAATTTAAGTTATGCCAATCTGGAGAGACTATTTTACACAGGTATTTTTAAAGAATAATTATTCTTAATAGAGTTTATATAAAAGCTCATATATCATTTACATTGTTTATAAAAGTTTCTTCACTTGAGGTAATTTCCTTTTTGACAAACTTGTAACAGATATAATATTTAACTTATATCAAGCCTAGGTACAATGAAAATATTCTACTTAATGTTAATTGCTCTAAGACATGTCTATATTAGGTTAACAAACAAACATTAATATCAGGTATTTAATACGGAATATTTCCCAGGTCACATGAGCCTGGAATTTATTGTTTAATTTAGAATTATTTGATTTGTAAGTGCTTACCTTTTCTTAAGCCAATTAAATAGAGCTGATTTACAAATTAACCTCAGAAATATTATCCAGAGACAAAGACATACCAAGACATATTTAGACAGACACAGTGTAAGATCTAGCTTCATTTTCTAAGTTTAGTCACGGATTAGATAGTACAATATAAAATATACTAGTTTATAAAAAACAGTTTAGATAAATAAACATTTTAAAGTCTTTTTCCCCTTTTCTCTTAGTCTCAGGAGTTAGAGATGGTCTAGATAAGTGTTCCTGAGATCCCTGGTCTCAAGGCACAGGGAAAGAAAATAAAGTTCTAACAAAATGGCGGCAGGTCTAAACCAAATGGTGGCCAGACAAAGCAAAACGGCCATCAAAAATCACAACACAGAACACAAAGTTAAAACACACACATATAAACCTGTCAGTCCTCATCAGACACTCCCTTAAATATAAGAATACAGTCTCTCAGAAAATCTCCTATAGAGACACAGAACTTCAGGTCCAAGTATTGACAGACAGAGTGAATGGAAATAACTTTGGTCTTCAAAGAGAGGAAAAGAGGCCAGGTTGAGAGAGAAGGAGTGCGAAGAGACAAAAGGTCTGAGAGTGGGGGAGAGAAAGAGGAAAAAGGAAAAAAGGGGTGGCCTTACAGATGTTTTCTGTCACCTACAGATACCCAGGCGTTATGGGACTTTTCCCTGGGCCTCCAGAGAAGGGAGGACTGGAACTCGGCCCTCCAGGAATCACACCAGACCAGAACCAGAATTCAAGTTCTCCGCCAAGAGGAGGGGGTCAGTCTCCAATCCTCAGCTCAGGCTGAGGCCCTTCGACCAGATTCCTGCGTCCAGGACTGGGGGACAGGGAAAATAGGATAGACTAGGTTGAAAAGAGGGGTGAGATAAAAGGGGTCAACAGAATCTCTTGTTTCTTACCCGGTTGGGGCACCCTGGCCAATTGTCCACGTCAGGAGGAGATCAGGGACAAACGAGTCCCAGTTGCGGCCACTGAGTCAGATCCGTTGGCAGGTCAGCTGGTCCTGGAGTACCCTGAGAGGTCTGGATGTCAGCCCCAGGAAAAATGGGGGTGTCCCTTCGTGGCCACCAGTTGAAGGGGGAGGAACCCTTACAGGACCCCAAGAGCGGGCTCGTCTAACACTCAGAAAAAAATTGTCAGAGGAGACACGTGCTGACAAAGCAAGAGATTTTATTGGGAAGGGTACCTGGGTGGAGAGCAATAGGGTAAGGGAACCCAGGAGAACTGCTGGCTCGGGTTTTATGGTGATGGAATTAGTTTCCAGTGGTCTTTGGCCAATCATTTTAATTCAGTCTTTCCTGGTGGCACATGCATCGCTCAGCCAAATGATGCTAGCAAGAGGGATTCTGGGAAGTGGACGGACACCCAGTGTCTCCTTTCAACCTTTCCCAAACTCTTCCGGTTGGTGGTGGCTTATTAATTCTGTATTCCTTATCAGGATCTCCTGTCATAAAACAACTCATGCAAGTGGTTACTATGGTGCCAGGGTGGGTGGTTTCAATCAGTGTGCTTCCCCTAACAGATCCACCAGAAGAGTACATGGCAACCCACTTCAATATTCTTGCCTGGAGAAATCCATGGACAGAAGAGCCTGGCAGGCTATAGACCATAGGGTCACAATGAGTTGGATATGAGAAGTGACAGAATGACCATTCTCATACATAAGAGAGAAACAGGAGAACTGAGCAACTCATCAAAATGTTTGAAGCCTTCAACTTGAATGCTATCTTAAGCTAAAAACAAAAGAGGATATTGAAGGGAGTGGTTTGGGACTTCAAAGGAGAGAAAGACAAATCAGGCAGAGATGGCAAAGCAAATGTGTGGCTTAAATAATGCTTGCTGGGTCATTCAGAGATACGGACACAGAGTGGACTCTGATCTTTAAGAGTTTCTCCACACTATATCTAGCACATATTCTTTGCAGGTATCCCTAGTGATAGCTCTATTCCTGTAATAAGCCATCTGTCTAAATTCTTCAGGCATCTATGGGGAAGGTCAAAGTTTCTTCTGGAGTCTTATCTCTGGGCCTCAGTTGTTTTCAGCTCAAAATAATCTACACACCAGAAGTATTTTGTCTTGGTAAATTCTGTTCCCCTACATTTCTTAAGAAATGCTTCAGAAACCCATGACATTAATAAAATAATGGTGGTGGTGGTTTAGTAGCTAAGTTGTGACCAACTCTTGTTACACCACGGACTATAGTCTACAAGGCTTCTCTGTCGATGGAATTTCCCAGGCAAGAATACTGGAGTGGGTTGCCATGCTCTTCTTCAGAGAATCTTCCTGACCCTTCTCCAGGGATCAAATTCATGTCTCCTGCATCGCAAGCAGTCTTCTGCATTGCCGGCAGATTCTTTACTGCTGAGCCACCAAGAATTCCCAATAAAGTAATAGTTACCTTGGAAGACCTGATTTTTCAGCTCAGGAATTGCTACAGGTCTGCCCTGCTCTCTCAACCCATTTTTCCTGATCCCAAACATCTCTTAACAGTCCTCTTTACTGTCCAACAATCACTACATCTGTATCAAAATTACATATTGCTCAAGTAGTTTCTACTCAGCAACCTAGAATTTAGTCACTCAGATTTTGGACCTGCTGTTTGAATTACTTTGTTCCAATGCCCTACTTAAATTGGAGCACTTGGTGACTTAAACCTAGGAATGTTCCCCAGATCAGCTCCCACCAAGCTTATTCTTGACCTTTGGTCTTGTCATTAACACATAATGAATTTGAAATAGTCATATAGAACTTTGGGGGAAAGAGTATAAAGCAAACTACTTAATGATAAAAAGCATACCTGGCTACTATTCCAAGTAAAATTTGAAAGGAATGTAATAAGCATAGCTTTATTAAAATTAAAAAAAAATAAAAAAACACTGTTTTAGCCATAAGGTGAATATTTTAGCCCAATATTAATATAATTATGGATTTACTTTTGTAATTAACAGAGACTACCTGAAATTATGAAATCCTAAATATCTGTTATATTGGATTAACATGCAAAATTATTTGGATGAATAAAATATGCCTTACATTTGGAAATACTTATCAACAATTATCTTATTTAACACACCTATTATTAAGGAATACTCAAATGCAAAGTAATTTGTAACAGATGGAGTGTGTACACAAAAAATAATTATTTAATTAGGAACATGTTTTTTAATATTCTTTCCCAATGAACTTTCAGGTCCAATCAATATAAATATTCATATTTTTATAAACTTCCCTCAAAGAACACTTTAATGAACAAAATCTCTTCCCAGAACATACTATTATATGCTGATAAATTCCTCATTGATTTAGATTACAGGGTAGGCTTACAGTTCAGTTCAGTCGCTCAGTCGTGTCCGACTCTCCGCGACCCCATGAATCACAGCACGCCAGGCCTCCCTATCCATCACCAACTCCCGGAGATCACACAAACTCATGTCCACAGAGTCGGTGATGCCATCCAGCCATCTCATTCTCGGTCGTTCCCTTCTCCTCCCGCCCCCAACCTTTCCTAGCATCAGAGTCTTTTCCAGTGAGTCAACTCGTCGCAAGAGGTGGCCAAAGTACTGCAGTTTCAGCTTTAGCATCAGTCCTTCCAATGAACACGCAGGATCGATCTCCTCTGAATGGACTGGTTGGATCTTCTTGCGGTACAAGGGACTCTGAAGAGTCTTCTCCAACACCACAGTTCAAAAGCATCAATTCTTCGGCGATCAGCTTTCTTCACAGTCCAACTCTCACATCCATACATGACCACGGGAAAAACCATAGCCTTGACTAGACGGACCTTTGTTGGCAAAGTAAAGTGTCTGCTTTTTAATATATTATCAAGGTTGGTCATAACTTTCCTTCCAAGTAGTAAGCGTCTTTTAATTTCCTGGCTGCAATCAGCATCTGCAGTGATTTTAGAGCTCAAAAAAATAAAGTCTGACACTGTTTCCACTGCTTTTCCATCTATTTCCCATGAAGTGAGGGAACCAGATGCCATGATCTTTGTTTTCTGAATGTTGAGCTTCAAGCCAACCTTTTCACTCTCCTCTTTCACTTTCATCAAGAGGCTTTTGAGATCCTCTTCACTTTCTGCCATAAGGGTAGTGTCATCTGCATATCTGAGATTACTGATATTTCTTCCAGCAATCTTGATTCCAGCTTGTGCTTTTCCAGCCCAGCATTCCTCATGATGTACTCTGCATATAAGTTAAATAAGTAAGGTGACAATATATAGCCTTGATGCACTCCTTTTCCTATTTGGAACCAGTCTGTTGTTCCATGTACAATTCTGACTGTTGCTTCCTGACCTGCATACAGGTTTCTCAAGAGGCAGGTCAGGTGGTCTGGTATTCCCATCTCTTTAAGAATGTTCCACAGTTTATTGTGATCCACACAGTCAAAGGCTCTGGCATAGTCAATGAAGCAGAAATAGATGTTTTTCTGAAACTCTCTTGCTTTCTCCATGATCCAGCGGATGTTGGCAATTTGATCTCTGGTGCCTCTGCCTTTTTTAAAACCTGCTTGAACATCTGGAATTTCACGATTCACATATTGCTGAAGCCTGGCTTGGAGAATTTTGAGCATGACTTTACTAGCTTGTGAGATGAGTGCAATTGTGCGGTAGTTTGAGCATTCTTTGGCATACCCTTTCTTTGGGATTGGAATGAAGACTGACCTTTTCCAGTCCTGTGGCCACTGCTGAGTTTTCCAAATTTGCTGGCATATTGAGTGCAGCACTTTCACAGCATCATCTTTCAAGATTTGAAATAGCTCAACTGGAATTCCATCACCTACACTAGCTTTGTTCGTAGTGATGCTTTCTAAGGCCCACTTGACTTCACATTCCAGGATGTCTGGCTCTAGGTCAGTGATCACGTTATCGTGACTATCTTGGTCGTGAAGGTCTTTTTTGTACAGTTCTTCTGTGTGTTCTTGCCACCTCTTCTTAATATCTTCTGCTTCTGTTAGGTCCATACCATTTCTGTCCTTTATTGAGCCCATCTTTGCATGACATGTTCCCTTGGAATCTCTAATTTTCTTGAAGAGATCTCTTGTTTTTCCTATTCTGTTGTTTTCCTCTATTTCTTTGCATTGATCAATGAGGAAGGCTTTCTTATCTCTCCTTGCTATTCTTTGGAACTCTGCATTCAGATGCTTATATCTTTCCTTTTCGCTTCTCTTCTTTTCACAGCTATTTGTAAGGCCTCCTCAGACAGCCATTTTGCTTTTTTGCATTTCTTTTCCATGGGGATGGTCTTGGTCCCTGTCTCCTGTACAATGTCACGAACCTCTGTCCAGAGTTCATCAGGCACTCTATCTATCATATCTTGTCCCTTAAATCTATTCCTCCCTTCCACTGTATAATCATAAGGGATTTGATTTAGGTCATACATTAATGGTCTAGTGGTTTTCCCTACTTTCTTCAATTTCAGTCTGAATTTGGCAATAAGGAATTCCTGATCTGAGCCACAGTCAGCTCCTGGTCTTGTTTTTGCTAACTGTATACAGCTTCTCCATCTTTGGCTGCAAAGAATATAATCAATCTGATTTCGGTGTTGACCATCTGGTGATGTCCATGTGTAGAGTCTTCTCTTGTGTTGTTGGAAGAGGGTGTTTGCTATGATCAGTGCGTTCTCTTGACAAAACTCTATTATCCTTTGCCCTGCTTCATTCCGTGCTCCAAGGCCAAATTTGCCTGTTACTCCAGGTGTTTCTTGACTTCCTACTTTCGCATTCCCCTAGAATGAAAAGGACATCTTTTTTGGGTGTTACTTCTAAAATGTCTTGTAGGTCTTCATAGAACTGTTCAACTTCGGCTTCTTCAGCGTTTCTTGTTGGGGCATAGGCCTGGATTACTGTCATATTGAATGGTTTGCCTTGGAAATGAACAGAAATCATTCTGTCGTTTTTAAGATTGCATCCAAGTACTGTATTTCTGACTCTTTTGTTGACCATGATGGCTACTCCATTTCTTCTAAGGGATTCCTGCCCACAGTAGTAGATATAACGGTCATCTGAGTTAAATTCACCCATTCCAATCCATTTTAATTCAGTGATTCCTAGAATGTCTACGTTCACTCTTGCCATCTCCTGTTTGACCGCTCCAATTTGCCTTTATATTCATGGACCTAATATTCCAGGTTCCTATGCAATATTGCTCTTATGGCACCGGACCTTGCTTCCATCATCGGTCACATCCACAACTGGGTTTGCTTTTGCTCCATCCCTTTATTCCTTCTAGAGTTACTTATCCACTGATCTCCAGTAGCATACTGGGCACCTACCGACCTGGGGAATTCCTCATTCAGTATCCTATTATTTTTCCCTTTGATATTTTTCATGGGATTCTCAAGGCAAGTAAACTGAAGTGGTTTGCCGTTCTCTTCTCCAGTGAACCACGTTCGGCTCTGGTCCATGTGATCAGATCAACTAGTTTCCTGTGATTATGATCTCAGTGTGTCTGCCCTCTGATGCCCCCTCGCAATGCCTACCGTCTGATTTGGATTTCTCTTACTTTGGTGGTGGAAAATCTCTTCACAGCCGCTCCAGCAAAGTGCAGCCACTGTACCTTCCCTTGGGTGAGGGGTATTTCCTCAAGGCCGCCCCACCTTACCTTGAACGTGGAGCAGATCCTCTCGGCCCTCCTGCGCCCGGGCAGCCAACCCCTGTTGGACGTGGGGCAACTCCTCTCGGCTGCTGGACCTGGCCTCAGGCGTGGGGTAGCTCCTCTCGGCCGCGTCTCCCTGCCTGAACGGTTGCGCCGGGGCTGGCATCTCTCGCGTCTGCGCCGCCGGGGCCGGCGTCTCTCGCGTCTGTGCCGCGTAAGAGTTGGCAAAAAGATTCAGGGAGATTAGCCATTTTTTGGTTTGAAAGGTTTACAAAGTAATCGTCCTCCCTCATTTGCTTTTCTGTGAGGAGTTTTAAAACATCCACAGAAGCTTAGCTACTCAAGAATATATAATATTTGCTTGTTTGACAACTGACTGAGGAAGGGTAATTAATTTCAGGTATATAACAATATGTTTAAAGATATGGAGACCTAAGAAAATTTCTGTGAAGTGATACAAATAGCCTGTGGATAGAATTTTTCCTCATTGTTTTACTTTCTATTTCCATTTGCTAAAACAATTTTTACTCTTTTCCTTAGTTACATATTTTATGCTACTCACTCAGTGCATAGATGGCAAAATGATCACTCAAAAAGCATTTAGCGGTTTCAGCATTACCTCTTTTTTTTTTTCATTTTAACCTTATAAAGAGTTAATGCATTTCAGTTTAGTTTATCTTATTAAGTTTATTATTAATGCTTTAATTATAAAATCTACCACCTTCCTCTAAAAATTTTTATCATTTTACAAAACAGTCTATATGCTTCTAAATTCCTCATTCTTATTTATTTTCATGATGTCTGTTGTTGTCTTGAGCAATCTATTTTGGTATGCATAACAAAGGATCCTTACTGTAAGCAGATAGGGGTCCCTGGAAGTCAAGGGCTTTCTTGATTTCAGAAGCCCTTTTAGGCCCAAACGTTTTTGTGATCTAGGCCTGGCCACAGGGATAGTCCTTGGAGAATAGGCCTCTGCTGCTGCTGCTGCTGCTGCTAAGTCACTTCAGTCGTGTCTGACTCTGTGTGACCCCATAGACAGAAACCCACCAGGCTCCCCCGTCCCTGGGATTCTCCAGGCAAGAACACTGGAGTGGGTTGTCATTTCCTTCTCCAATGTGTGAAAGTGAAAATTGAAAGTGAAGTCGCTCAGTCGTGTCCGATCCTTAGCGACCCCACAGACTGCAGCCTACCAGGCTCCTCCATCCATGGGATTTTCCAGGCAAGAGTACTGGAGTGGCTTGCCATTGCCTTCTCTGAAGGGAACACAAAAAGGTAAAAATAAACAACTTATACAAGGCCAGGGAAATAACCACATCAGAGACAGTGTATCACTTATAAAGTTTCCCAGTTCTGTTTCAATGGTAAAGATTAGCCTGAAGCACATTCCTGAGCTGTTCTGCAGAAGAAGAACTAAAGAGCTTCTTGTTGAAAGTGAAAAAGGAGAGAAAAAATGTTGTCTTAAAACTCAACATTCAGAAAACTAAGATCATGGCATCTGGTCCCATCACTTCATGGCAAATAGATAAGGAAACAATAGAAACAGTGAGAAACTTTATTTTCTTGGACTCCAAAATCACTGCAGATGGTGACTGCAGCCATGAAATTAAAAGACATTTCCTTCTTGGAAGAAAGGTTATGACCAATCTAGACAGCATATTAAAAAGCAGAGACATTACATTGCCAAGAAAGGTCTGTCTAGGCAAACTATGGTTTTTCCAGTAGTGAATGTGAGAATTGGACTATAAAAACTGCTGAGTGCCAAAGAAAAGATACTTTTGAATTATGGTGTTGGAAAAGACTCTAAAGAGTCCCTTGGATTGAAAGGCGATCCAATCAGTCCATCCTATAGGAGATCAGTCCTGAATGTTCATTGGAAAGACTGATGCTAAAGCTGAAACTCCAATACTTTGGCCAACTGATGCAAATAATCCTGGCTCATTTGAAAAGACCTTGATGCTGGGAAAAATGGAAAGCAGAAGAAAAGGGGACGACAGTTGATGAAATTGTAGGCTGGCATCACTGACTCAATGGACATGAGTTTAAGTAAACTCCAGAAGTTCGTGATGGACAAGAGGCCTGGTATGCTGCAGTACATGGAGTTACAAAGAGTGAGACATGACTGAGAGACTGAACTGAACTGAGCTCTCAATCTCCAGTTAATTGGAACCTAAGGAATGATGATGTTGACCTTGTCTGGGCATTGTGAACTTCAATCAACTAAAAGATTGTACTATGCAAAAATTCTTTAGACAGAGCAAAAAAAAAAAAAATCTATCTATCTATATATATATATTTCCCACATTTTGTACTATTTTAACTCCCTTAGTTCAGCTCAGTCATGTCCGAGTCTTTGTGACCCCATGAACCACAGAACTCCAGGCCTCCCTGTGAATCCCAAACTCCCAGAGTTCACCCAAACCCATGTCCATCGATTCGGTGATGCCATTCAAACATATTGCCTTCTGTCATATCCTTCTTCTCCTGCCCTCAATCTTTCCCAGCATCAGGGTCTTTTCAAATGAGTCAGCTCTTCACGTCAGGTGGCCAAAGTATTGGAGCTTCAGCTTCAAAATCAGTCCTTCCAGTGAACACCCAGGACTGAACTCATTTAGTATTGACTGGTTGGATTTCCTTGAAGTCCAAGGGACTCTCAAGAGTTTTCTCCAATGCCATGATTCAGAAGCATCAATTCTTCGGCACTCAGCTTCCTTTATTGTCCAACTCTCACATCCATACATGACTAATGGAAAAACCATAGCCTTGACTAGACGAACCATTGTTGACAAAGTAATGTCTACTTTTTATAAGATGTTTAGGTTGATCATAACTTTTCCTTCAAGGAGTAAGAGTCTTTCAATTTCATGGCTGCAATCACCATCTGCAGTGATTTTGGAGCCCAGAAAAATAAGGTCAGCCACTGTTTCCCCATCAATTTGCCATGAAGTGATGGGACCAGATGACATGATATTAGTTTTCTGAATGTTGAGTTTTAAGCCAACATTTTCAATCTCCTCTTTCACTTTCATTAAGAGGCGCTTTAGTTCCTCTTTACTTTCTGCCATAAGGGTTGTGTCATCTTCATATCTGAGGTTATTGATATTTCTCCTGGCAATCTTGATTGCAGGTTGCACTTCCTCCAGCCCGGTGTTTCTCATGATGTATAAATAAGCAGGGCTACAATATACAACCTTGACATACTCCTTTTTCTATTTGGAACCAGTTTGTTGTTCCATGTCCAGTTCTAAGTGTTGCTTCCTGACCTGCATACAGGTTTCTCAAGAGGCAGGTCAGGTGGTCTGGTATTCCCATCTCTTAGAAGTTTCCACAGTTTATGGTGATTCACACAGTCAAAGGCTTTGGCATAGTCAATGAAGCAGAAATAGATGTTTTTTCTGGAACTCTTCTGCTTTTTTAATGACCAAACAGATGTTGGCAATTTGATCTCTGGTTCCTCTCAGTTCAGTTCAGTTCAGTCGCTCACTCGTGTCTGATTCTTTGTGATGCCATGAATCACAGCACGCCAGGCCTCCCTTTCCATCACCAACTCCCGGAGTTCACTCAAACTCATGTCCATTGAGTCAGTGATACCATCCAGGCATCTCATTCTCTGTTGTCCCCTTTTCCTCCCGCCCACAATCCCTCCTAGCATCAGAGACTTTTCCAGTGAGACAACGCTTTGCATGAGGTGGCCAAAGTACTGCAGTTTCAGCTTTAGCATCAGTCCTTCCAATGAACACCCAGGATTGATCTCATTTAGAATGGACTGGTTGGATCTCCTTGCAGTCCAAGGGACTCTCAAGAGTCTTCTCCAGCACCACAGTTCAAAAGCATAGATTCTTCGGCAATCGGCCTTCTTCACAGTCCAACTCTCACATCCATATATGACCACAGGAAAATCCATTGCCTTGACGAGACAGACCTTTGTTGGAAAAGTATTGTCTCTGTTTTTTAACATGCTATCTAGGTTGGTCATAACTTTCCTTCCAAGCAGTAAGCGTCTTTTAATTTCATGGCTACAGTCAGCATCCACAGCGATTTTGGAGCCAAAATAAAATAAAGTCTGACACTGTTTCCACTGTTTCCCCATCTATTTCCCATGAAGTGATGAGACCAGATGCCATGATCTCTGTTTTATGAATGTTGAGCTTCAAGCCAACATTTTCATTCTCCTCTTTCACTTTCCTCAAGAGGCTTTTGAGTTCCTCTTTACTTTCTGCCATAAGCGTGGTGTCATCTTCATATCTGAGGTTATTGATATTTCTCCCAGCAATCTTGACTCCAGCTTGTGCTTCTTTCAGCCCAGCGTTCCTCATGATGTACTCGCATATAAGTTAAATAAGCAGGGTGATATTATACAACCTTGATGTACTCCTTTTCCTATTTGGAACCAGTCTGTTGTTCCATGTCCAGTTCTAACTGTTGCTTCCTGACCTGTATACAGGTTTCTCAAGAGGCAGGTCAGATGGTCTGGTATTCTCATCTCTTTAAGAATGTTCCACAGTTTATTGTGATCCACACAATCAAAGACTTTGGCATAGTCAATGAAGCAGAAATAGATGTTTTTCTGGAACTCTCTTGCTTTCTCCATGATCCAGCGGATGTTGGCAATTTGATCTCTGGTGCCTCTGCCTTTTCTAAAACCTACTTGGACATTTGGGAGTTCACGGTTCACATATTGCTGAAGCCTGGCTTGGAGAATTTTGAGCATGTCTTTACTAGCATGTGAGATGAGTGCAATTGTGCCGTAGTTTGAGCATTCTCTGGCATTGCCTTTCTTTGGGGTTGGAATGAAGAATGACCTCTACCTTTTCTAAAACCAGCTTGAACATCTGGAAGTTCATGGTCCAAGTTTTGCTGAAGCCTTTCTTGGAGAATTTTGAGCATTACTTTATTAGCGTGTGAGATGAGTAAATTTGGGCAGTAGTTAGAGCATTCTTTGGCTTTGCCTTTCTTTTGGATTGGAAAGAACACTGAACTTTTCCATCCTGTGGTCTGGAAAACAGCTGAATTTTTCAAATTTGATGGCGTATTGAGTACAACATTTTCACAACATCCTCTTTCAGGATTTGAAATAGCTCAACTGGAATTCCATCGCCTCCACTAGATTTGTTCGTAGTGATGCTTCTTAAGGCCCACTTGACTTCACATTCAAGGGTGTCTGGCTCTAGATGAGTGGTCACACCATCATGATTATCTGGGTCGTAAAGATCTCTTTTGTACAGTTCTTCTGTGTATTCTTGCCACTTCTTCTTGGTATCTTCTGCTTCTGTTAGGTCCATGCTATTTCTGTCCTTTATCAAGCCGAACTTTGTATGAAATGTTCCCTTAGTATCTCTAATTTCTTGAAGAGATATCCAGTATTTCCCATTCTCTTTTTTTCCTCTATTCCTTGGCATTGATCACTGAGGAAGGCTTTCTTATCTCTCCTTGCTATTCTTTGAAAATCTGCATTCAAATAGGTATATCTTTCCTTTTCTCCTTTGCTTTTTGATTCCCTTCTTTTCACAGCTATTTTTAACTCCTCCTCAGATGGCCATTTTGCTTTTTTGCATTTTTTTCCCCTTGGGGATGGTCTTGATTCCTGTCTCCTGTACAATGCCTTGAACCTCTGTCCATAGTTCATCAGGCACTCTGTCTATCAGATCTAGTCCTTTAAATATATTTCTCACTTCCACTGTATAGTAGTAAGGGATTTGATTTAGGTCATTCCTGAATGGTCTAGTGGTTTTATTTCCTTTTTTCCATTTAAGTCTGAATTTGGCAATAAGGAGTTCATGATATGAGCTACAGTCAGCTTCTGGTCTTATTTTTGCTAACTGTTAGAACTTCTCCATCTTTGGCTGCAAAGAATATAATGAATCTGATTTCGGTGTTGACCAGCTGGTGATGTCCATGTGTAGAGTCTTCTTTTGTGTTGTTGGAAGAGGGTGTTTGCTATCACCAGTGCATTCTCTTGGCAAAACTCTATAGCTTTTGCCCTGCTTCATTCCGTGCTCCAATGCCAAATTTGCCTGTTACTCTAGATGTTTCTTGGCTTCGTACTTTTGCATTCCAGTCTCCTATAATGAAAAAGACATCTTTTTTGGGTGTTTGTTCTAAAAGGTTTTGTAGGTCTTCATAGTATCATTCAACTTCGGCCTCTTCATCATTACTGTTTGGGGCATAGGATTGGATTACTGTCATATTTAATGGGTTGCCTTGGAAACAAACAGAGATCATTCTGTCTTTTATGAGATTGCATCCAAGTACTGCATTTCGGACTCTTTTGTTGACCATGATGGCTACTTCATTTCTTCTAAGGAATTCCTGCCCACAGTAGTAGATATAGTGGTCTTCTGAGTTAAATTCACCCATTCCAGTCTATTGTAGTTCACTGATTCCTAGAATGTTGGCTTTTACTCTTGCCATCTCCTGTTTGACCACTTCCAATTTGTCTTGATTCACACTTCAGCTTCTTCAGCATTACTCTTCGGGGCATAGACTTGGATTACCTTGATATTGAATGGTTTGCCCTGGAAACAAACAGAGATCATTCTGTCATTTTTGAGATTGCATCCAAGTACTGCATTTCGGTCTTTTGTTGATTATGATGGCTACTCCATTTCTTCTATGGGATTCCTGCCCACAGTAGTAGATATAATGGTTATCTGAGTTAAATTCACCCATTCCAGTCCATCTTAGTTCACTGATTCCTAGAATGTTGACTTTCACTCTTGCCATCTCCTGTTTGACCACTTCCAATTTGCCTTGATTCATGGACCTAACATTCCAGGTTCCTGTGCAATATTGCTTTTTACAGCATTGAACCTTGCTTCTGTCACCAGTCCCATCCACAACTGGGTGTTGTTTTTGCTTTGGTTCTGTCCCTTCATTCTTTTTGGAGGTATTTCTCCACTGATCTCCAGTAGCATATTGGGCACATACTGACCTGGGGAGTTCATCTTTCAGTGTCCTATAATTTTGCCTTTTGATACTGTTCATGGGTTTCTCAAGGCAAGAATACTGAAGTGATTTGCCATTCCCTTCTCCAGTGACCCACATTTTGTCAGACCTCTCCACCATGACCCGTCTGTCTTGGGTGGCCCCACACGGCATGGCTTGGTTTCACTGAGTTAGACAAGGCCGTGATCCGTGTGATCAGATTGGCTAATTTTCTGCGATTGTGGTTTCAGTCTGTCTGCCCTCTCTCAGTGCTTACCATCTTACTTGGATTTCTCTTACCTTGGACATGTGGTATCTCTTCATGGATGCTCCAGCAAAACACAGTTGCTGCTCCTTAACTTGGACTGGGGGTAGCTCCTCTCTGTTGCACTTCTGTGCCATCACAGTTGAAGCACCCTACTTCCTATTATTCTTCTTCCCCCTTCTCTCTTCCCACTGGTAACCACTAGCTTGTTCTCTGTATCTGTCAGTCTGCTTCTGTTTTGTTATATTCATTTCTTTGTTTTATTTTATAGATTCTGCATATAAGTGACAAAATACAGTATTTTTCTTTATCTGATTTACATGGTTTGTAATTTTAATAAGACCACTGTGTCCATATAGATACAATGTGGTTTAATCACCAAATATCTGTAGACATGAGTTTGAGTGACAAAGACAAAGGAAAGAACGTGAATGTGTTAGTCATTTAGTTTTGTCCAACTCTTTGTGGTCCTTGTGACCCCATAGATTCTGCCAGATTCCTCTGTCCATGGAATTCTCCAGGCAAGAATACTGGTGTCGGTAGTCCTTCCTTTCTCCAGGGGATCTTCCTGAACCAGGGATTGAACCAGGATCTCCTGTATCACAGACAGATTATTTACCATCTGAACCACCAAGGAAGCTGCTTTAATACAATAATGACAAATGCAATCAGAAAAGTTAGAGCCTAAATATAAATTTAACCTTACTAAAGAAGACTATAAACACTGTTTGCTTTCAAATCCAAATTACAGCCTTGAGAGGTTTCCAATAAATTTTAAACAACCAAAAAAGTAACTCAGTAACTAGAATGAGATTTGTTTTGTGACTCTTTAAAATAACCTAAAATATTATTTGCACTATGAGGAAATGACTCATTTGTCCTGACTCAAAATAGATTTGTTGATCAAAATAAACTTTCCTTTGATAAAATGATTTCTAATGTGTCATTTGTTTGATTAAATATTTGTTTCTTTGGCTCATTTAAGATTGCTTCTGTGAGCTTTATGTTCCTTACTCAAATACTGAAATTTTTACTGTTTCAATTATAACAGATATCATGATTAAAAAGAAAGGAGTTATATATTTCATATCACCATGGTCTAGGCAAAGATAAAATATATTCTACTTGGTTTCTACTACCCTAATGATACCTTTTCTTTCTTTCTTTTTTTTTTTTTTTAAAAGCGGGAAAAGTAAGGACAGTATTATTCAAGTCAATAAAGGATTTTTTTTACAAAGCACTTTTGAATACTTAAGAAAAATCATCAAAAAGTAAAAGGTATATAGTCTCATTGAGTACACAATGTAGCATTTTTATGAGTAAGTAATTTATAAAGACGTGAATGGTCTCCACCAGTTGCCAAGTAGCTAAATAGCTAGCCATGGCTTAGATTCTACTACAAGTGCAGCTAACAACAAATCTCTTCAGCAGTCTTCCATCTCCAAGCTCTAAAGCCATCACCAAGTAGT
Organism: Moschus berezovskii; assembly: GCF_049115385.1. Lineage (NCBI taxonomy): Eukaryota > Metazoa > Chordata > Mammalia > Artiodactyla > Moschidae > Moschus > Moschus berezovskii. Next base: position 82,100,891 of record NC_142488.1, on the reverse strand, counting down.
GGTAATGATGCAGTTTGTGTCGGAAAAGATTCTCTTTCTCAAATTAGACATAGTTTCCTTGAGGAAATAAGCTAGTTTGTTGATCATTGTATGTTTAATACCCAGGAAAGAAGCTGGTACATGCATGCGTCTACTAAACCACTTCAGTTCTCTCTGCCTCTTTGTGACGCTATGGACTGTAGCCCACCAGGCTTCTCTGTCCATGGGATTCTCCAGGCAAGGATACTGAAGTGGGTTGCCATGCCCTCCTCCAGAGGATCTTCCTGACCCAGGGATCAAACCCCCTCTCTTACGGCTGCTGCATTTCAGGTGGATTCTTTACCACTGAGCTACCTGGGAAGCCTACCTGGTACATAGTAGTTGTATAACAGATATTTTTTGGATTGAATTGAACTTATATCAGTATACTAATGACTTGATATCTGTCTTATGATAACTTCTAGGTATTCAGAGGTAGGACTTCAATGACTTTTGCCTTTGACATGCTGGAGTGATCCCTGTTTAGGTAACAGGTCCAAAATCACTCCACTGTCACCATTTATCTTTCTTTAAGATAATCATAATACTATACAAAAAAATTTCTTAAAACTTTGGTAGTTAACAAATATTAACTAATATAAAATAAGAAAATCCATTGCAAACAGTTCATATTTCTGCCTAATTTGAAGCCTAATTCTGTCTTTTTGATACCATAGGATACACCTATGCTTCATCACAGGCCTTATACTGGTAAAATATGTACATAGAAGAGGCAATATATTCTTCACTGTTGTATCAATCTTTGGAAATTTATAGATTTAAGAAACTTACAAACAGCCTTTCATCATGCCTGCTGATCTAAACAACTAATTTAATCAAAATAATACATAAAATTAAGTTCAGTTCAGTTCAGTTGCTCAGTCGTGTCCAACTCTTTGCGACCCCATGAATCACAGCACGCCAGGCCTCCCTGTCCATCAACAACTCCCGGAGTTCACTCAAACTCATGTCCATTGAGTCGGTAATGCCATCCAGCCATGTCATTTTCTGTCATCCCCTTCTCCACCCACCCCCAATCCTTCCCAGCATCAGAGTCTTTTCCAGTGAGTCAACTCTTTGCATGAGGTGGCCAAAGTATTGGAGTTTCAGCTTTAGCATCTGACTTAGGTAATTACATTAGTAGGTCAGTTCTGATCTACCTGAGAAAAGATAAGCTTTTATATGGAAGATTTGACTCATTTTTATTAATAAAATGTTTTTTCAATTAAATGGCACTTACATATTCTTTTCTTTAGCTGATTCATTTTATACTTAATGTGCACATCAATAAGACATATTTAACCATTTATATAACTATACAATAAACTATATGTTTCAAAAATATAAGTCAATGATCTCTGTGTTCTAGATTAATAAAATTCCACCCAGAGAAGTTACATTTTCAAGATGATTTAGACAATGCTAATAATAAAATGTGGAAATAGTGTCAGACTTTATTTTCTTGGGCTCCAAAATCACTGAAGATGCTGATTGCAGCCAGGAAATTAAAAGACGCTTAGTCCTTGGAAGGAAAGTTATGACCAACCTAGATAGCATATTAAAAATCAGAGACATTACTTTGCCAACAAAGGTCCTTGTAGTCAAGGCTATGGTTTTTCCCGTGGTCATGTATGGATGTGATAGTTGGACTGTGAAGAAAGCTGATCGCCGAAGAATTTATGCTTTTGAACTGTGGTGCTGGAGAAGACTCTTGAGAGCCCCTTGGACTGCAAGGAGATCCAACCAGTCCATTCTAAAGAAGATCAATCCAGGGTGTTCATTGGAAGGACTGATGCTAAAGTTGAAACTCCAATACTTTGGCCACCTCATGCAACGAGTTGACTCACTGGAAAAGACTCTGATGCTAGGAAGGATTGGGGATGGGAGGAGACGGGGACGACAGAAAATGAGATGGCTGGATGGCATCACCAACTCGATGGACTTGAGTTTAAGTGAACTCCGGTATTTGGTGATGTACAGGGAGGTCTGGCGTGCTGTGATTCATGGGGTCATAAAGAGTCGGACACGACTGAGCGACTGAACTGAACTGAACTGAATAATAAAAAAATAATAAAAAGCATCAATTCTTTTGTGCTCAGCTTTCTTCACAGTGCAGCTCTCACATCCATACATAACCACTGGAGAAACCATAACCTTGACTAGACGGACCTTGGTTGGAAATGTAATGTCTCTGCTTTTTAATATTCTATCTAGGTTGGTCATAACTTTCATTCCAAGGAGTAAGCGTCTTTTAATTTTATGGCTGTAATTAGCATCCGCAGTGATTAGAAAAGTTACAGGATACCAGTCAGTGCACAAAGATCAATTGCGGGAATCTCTTGGTGGTCCAGCAGTTAGTAGTTTTCACTTTCACTGCTGTTGACACTGATTCAATCCCTAGTCAAGGAACTAAGATTCTGCAAGCCACTGGGCATGGTCAACAAAAAATTGATTGTATTTCTATACAGTAGCAGTGAATATAAATATTAAATTAAGAAACTATTTCTGATTCTGGTCTAAGATGGAGGTTTTGGAAGACTCTGAATGTACCTCCTCCCATAAATTTATTAAATTAACACTTACATATAGACTCTGCTCCAGCTCCAGCCAGCCTGTTTAAGATGCCTGGGACAGGCTATCTATACACGGAAAGTTCCTATACAAGACCACACCTTCAAGACAAGGAGAGGTAGCTATTTTAGCTAATTCTTAAGATCAGAACCAGAATGTCAAACAAAATGAGGAGACAGAAAATCATATTCCAAGCAAAAGGACACGATAAAACCCCAGAAAAACTCCAAAGAAAGAGATATTAGCAAATTACCCAATAAAGTGTTAAAAGTCATGATTATAAAGATGCTCAATGAGTTAGGAAGTGGAATGCAAGGACAGAGTGAGAGCTTCAAAAAGTGTAAGAAAATAGAAGAACCTATCAGACCTGAAGATTACAGTAAGCAAATGAAAAATACACTGGAGGAAATCAACAACAAATTATATGATACAGAAAAGTGTATCAGTGATAGATTAGTGGAAATCACCTAGTCAAATCAGCAAAAAGAAGAAATCATTAAAATAATAAGAATGGTTTGAGACCTCTGACTTCAAACATACTCACTCCACATTATAGAGGTCCCAGAAGGAAAAGAGAGAAAATGGTAGAAAACTTACTTGAAAAACATATGACTGAAAATTTCCCTAACTGAGAGAAGAAAGCAGATATCCATGTCCATGAAGCACAGAGAATCCCAAACAAGATGAACCCAAAGAGGTCCACAAAAAGACATATCTTAATTAAAATGGAAATATTAAAGATAAAAAGAGAATTTTAAAGGCAGCAAGAGAAAAATAATGCATCTCTGTTAAGAATGTCAGCTGTTTTTTCAGAAGAAATATTGTGGGCCAGAAGGGACTAGCATGATATGCTTTAAGTGCTGAAAGGAAAAAAAAAATGTAACAACTAGTATTAGTTACATAGAAATGTTATTAACATCACTAAGAATTGAAGGAGATATAATCTTTCCCAGATGAGCAAAATATTAAAGAGTACATCGTCACTATAATGGCCTTACAAAAATGTTAAGAGTCTTCATAAAGCAGAAAAGACCAAAACTAGAGAAAAGAGAAAATCTCACTGATTAATGCAAATATGGCATCACGGACTCAATGGACATGAGTTTGAGCCAGTTCTGGGAGATGGTGAAGAGGGAAGCCTGGAATGCCTCAGTCCATGGGTTTGCAAAGAGTTGGACCCTACTGAGTGATTGAACAAAAGAATAAAATAGAAAAAGCATTGGATGAGCTACTTAAAATTCTAGTATAAAGGTTAAAAGACAAAAGTAGTAAAACCAACTATAGTTGTATTAAGTAATTAAAGTTAAAGTTAAGTCGCTCAGCCGTGTCTGACTCTTTGCGACCCCATGGACTGTAGCCCACCAGGCCCCTCCATCCGTGGGATTCTTCAGGCAAGAATAGTGGAGTGGGTTGTCATTTCCTTCTCCAGGACATCTTCCTGACCTAGAGATCAAACCCAGGTCTCCTGCATTGCAAGCAGATGCTTTAACCTCTTGAGTCACCAGGGAATGAGATGGAAAATATGATGGCAAAAATAAAATGAGAGGCAATAAAAAGGTAGAACTTTCAGAATTCATTCAAACTTAAGTGACTATCGGCTTAAAATATATTGCTATATATATGTAGGCCAATATTTATGAACCTCCTTGTAATCACAAACCAAGAGCACACAATAAATACATAAAATTACAGAGAAAAGAACCTAAATGTAACATTAAAGAAAATAATCAAACAACAAAAAGACCAGAGAAAAGAAAGAGAAGAAACAAAAAGAAAGAAAGAAAACAATGAAAAAATGGCAATAATACATACCTATCAATAAACACTTTAAAAATAAATGTACTGAATACTTCCATGAAAAGACACAGAAAGGTTGAGTAGATACAAGAACAAGACTCTTACATATGCTGCATATTAGAGACTCACTTCAAATTTAAAGACACACACAGACTGAAAGTAAAGGTTAAAAGCAAGTTTTCTATTCAAATGGAAACAAACAGAAAGGGTAGTATCACTTATATCACACAAAATACACTTTAAAACAAAGAGTATAACAAGATATAAAGATCTGATCAAGGTTTAATTCAAGAAGAAGGTATAGCAATTGTAAATGTATTAATATATGCTCCCAACATGGGGTCACAAAGAGTCGGAAAGGACTGAACAACTGAACTGAAACCTGACTATGGTTCCATTCCAAAGCAGCAGAATACAGATTCTTTTCAACTGAAATAGCATAACATATCCCATAACATGGCTGCAATAAATAGGCAATATCAAGTACTGGTATGTATGTGAAGTAAATCTCTCATACAACCCTCATGCACTATGTTAAATGGTACAACTCCTATCAAAAATTTTAGTGTTTCCCTAAAATGTTAATGTATGGATGTGAGAATTGGACTGTGAAGAAAGCTGATCACCGAAGAATTGATGCTTTTGAACTGTGGTGCTGAAGATTCTTGAGAGTCCCTTGGACTGCAAGGGGATCTAACGAGTCCATTCTAAAGGATATCAATCCTGGGTGTTCATTGGAAGGACTGATGCTAAAGTTGAAACTCCAATACTTTGGCCATCTCATGCGACGAGTTGACTCACTGGATAAAACTCTGATGCTGGGAGGGATTGGGGGTGGGAGGAAGGGGACGACAGAGAATGAGATGGCTGGATGGCATCACCAACTCGATGGACATGAGTTTGAGTGAACTTCGGGAGTTGGTGATGGACAGGGAGGCCTGGCGTGCTGTGATTCACGGAGTCGCAAAGAGTCGGACACGACTGAGCGACTGAACTGAACTGAAAATGTTAAACTCACTATATGATCAAGCCATACCACTCTTAGGCATTTACCTAAAATCAAAGGAAATATATATTCACTGAAAGACTTGTACATGAATGTATATAGCAGCTTTACTTTTAAGAGCCAAAAAGTGGAAATAACCCAAATATTCCTCAATAGGTGAAAGAATGAACAAACTAGCATATCCATACAATAAAATGTTAATTAGCAATACAAAGGAAGAGAATGTTTATACAGGCAACAGCATGAATAAATCTTAAAATAATTATGATGAGTGAAAGAAAATAGGAACAATTGGTATATGCAATGATATCATTTATATGAAACTCTGGAGTAACAAAGGTCAATAAAGTTCCGTTCCGTTCCGTCGCTCAGTCGTGTCCGACTCTATGCGACCCCGTGGGCAGTAGCCTACCAGGCTTCTCCGTCCATGGGATTCTCCAGGCAAGAATACTGGAGTGGGTTACCGTTTCCTTCTCCAGGGGATCTTCCCGACCCAGGGATCGAACCCGGGTCTCCCGCATTGGAGGCAGACGCTTTAACCTCTGAGCCACCAGGGAAGCCCCATAAAGTTATTATACATTAAACATATTTAATACATAGGCAGATTTATACAGGTATAATTAACACACAATAACCTGCACATATTTAATATTTTATTTAGATTTTCAATTATATATGTGTATAATACATATACATATATGTTATGTTAATATTGCCTGAGTTTCCAAAGTAAAGCTATATGGATCAACATTCCCTATTATTATCATTTCAGAGAAACTCAAACTATATGGAGTTGATTAAGCAGAGACTATTTGCTGAGTATAGGATGGTGTTGTTAGATTTTTTTTCTGTTGAAAGTGGTACTATGATGCTACAGTCTGTGAAAAGTTGATGCAAAAAACTGCTATTAATTAAACATTAGACTTATAATTTCTTTAAAAATTTCATGGTCGGTTGAATTCCATTGGCTTTACTCATGATAGGCAATAATAGAGATTACTGGTGTACTATCAAATGTATTTTCAGGGAATTGGGTGCAATCTCTGAAGGCCTGAAGGCATTTCCTATGCATCAAAATAATATGACAATGTTAACAACTATTCATAAAACTTACTCAGTTTTCCACTAAAGCAAAAAATAAGCAATCAATTCACACAATTGGATTCATAAATGATATTTTCCTTTCAAATTGACGTTTGAAGTATTTCTACTTTGTGTTCTAACTAGTGAAATGTGAAGCTTAAGACTGGAGCAATAAATTTTATAGTCAACACATTGAAAGACCTTTTTCTTTCTCAAAGCAACTATTTCTAATTGTGATTGCTGGAGTATTATTGCATGTAGAAAATATGAATAAATAATGAATAAACCTAATAATAAAAGCTTGGCACAGAACAAAAGGTGTCTTGGCTCTGATCCTATTATTGCAGAAGGATAAGCATCCACTCTGAAGACTTCTTCCTTTTTTCCACTCTTATATAGTGAGTTCTTCCTTCACAATTCTCTCAATTACTACCACACATAAAGATGTACATACATGCAACATGCACACTTGCATACATACTTGCTGAAGAAGATACTGTTACACAAGAATGCTAAGAACTATTTTAAGGTTTGCTCACTGAACAAGAATCCTGTAATTAAGCAGCAAGAGCATCTGAAAATCAAACTGCTCTGTTCACTTAACTCTGTGCCCTTGTTAAGGATTGCATCTGCTCTAGGCAAGATGTGGCTTTTTCTATTTCTGAACAGAAGCCCAAGTGGGCTAGCAGCAGCTCTAATGGACACTACTGACTTAAAGTCATCGTGTTTAGAAAGAAAGAAAAGAACTCTTTATTCATGGTAAACTGTCCCCAATGATGAGATTTTCCCTTTGAAAATACACAAACCAAAATTAATGGAGATTTATTTGTAAGACTATGCATACATGTGTGGAAGAGCAGGAAATCACCATAACAATCACTGTGGAAAGCTGGAGATACACAAAGAACCCTCAACTGAGTTATACTGTAATTCATTGCTGCAAGTTCCAATGTTTCTCTAAAAATATGGTGTTTTTATATATTTATCCTATTTTGGGTTTGCTGAGCTTCTAGAACATGTGTGTTGCCCTTTTTTGATAAAATTTTGAAAATTTTCATTCAATATTTCCTGAAATATTTCTGATCCCATTTAAAATTTCCTCTCCTTTTGGGATTTCAATTACATATATGTTAGGCTGACTGATACTATACATAAATGAAGCTCTGTCAAATTTATATTTCAATCTTTTTTCTTCCTTGTATCTGTGTGAATAGTTACTATTGTCATATCTTTAAGTTTACTCATTCTATATTTTGACTAATCAAATTTTAACACCATCCAATAAATTTTGTTTCAGAGAGTATTTTTTTACTTCAATCATCTCTATTTCATTTTACAGTTTCTACATCTCTCCTGAAATTTTGCAACGTTTTACCCACTAAACCAACTTTTAACATATTTATCATAGTTATATTAAAGTTCTTGTCTGCTAAATCTAAGATGCCTGAGGTTCTGTTTCTATTAACTCTTTTTCTCTTGACCATGGCTCACATTTTCCAGCTTCTTTGCTGACTACCAATGTTTTATTGTGTACAGGATATTGAAGATGATATATTACAGAGACTCTAGATTCTGTAATGTTGGTCTAAAGTGTGTTGAGTTTCAATTTAATGAATCAACTTGGCCTTATGGAGGCATGGGTTTAGGTTTTGTTCAGTTTAGTTCAGTTCAGTCGCTCAGTTGTGTCCGACCCTTTGCGACCTCATGAATCACAGCACGCCAGGCTTCCTTGTCCATCACCAACTCCCGGAGTTAACTCAAACTCATGTCCATTGAGTCGTGATGCCATCCAGCCATCTCATTCTCTGCCGTCCCCTTTTCCTCCCGCCCCCAACCTTTCCCAGCATCAGAGTCTTTTCCAGTGAGTCAACTCTTCGCATGAGGTGGCCAAAGTATTGGAGTTTCAACTTTAGCATCAGTCCTTCCAATGAAGACCCAGGATCGATCTCCTTTAGAATCGACTGGTTGGATCTCCTTGCAGTCCAAGGGATTCTCAAGAGTCTTCTCCAACACCACAGTTCAAAAGCATCAGTTCTTCAGCGATTCTTAGGTTTTGTTAGGGTGGAATTATTTTGACTTTATACTCTCTAGGATATATGTTATACTCTCTGATCATGGTCTATATTTCTTAAGTATATCCTTCTGGATTTTCAATGAAAAACAAAGAATTTTACCGAGCTTCTTTAACTTATTGTATTTTGAATTCCAAACTTTGATTTTCAAATTAAAATAGATACTAAAATCTCTTTTCAGTTCTTGAAGATATCATCTGTTCTTTTCTGCTATTTTATTTGAAGTTTCATTTTTTGCATGCAAGTTTGCTGCTGCTGCTGCTGCTAAATCACTTCAGTCGTGTCCAACTCTGTGTGACCCCATAGATGGCAGCCCACCAGGCTCCGCCATTCCTGGGATTCCCCAGGTAAATGAGTACTGGAGTGGTGTGCCATTGTCTTCTCCAGCATGCAAATTTAAGATTCAGCAAAAGATTTGAAGGGAATTTAGTTGGGAATTTTGAAAGTTCCACTTCTGTCTCCCTTCTTTCTAGAATATCTTCTCTGTTTCCACACCAAGTCTGTTCTCTAAACCCATTAGAACCCCATCTCCCAATTATGTGAGAACTGGGGATTCATCTAAAGGGAAATGTCTTTAGTAGATCTCACTTGGACTGGCTTCACTGGTTTAAGAGTAGAATTCTCTTCAATCTCTGTCGTTCTTGGTTATTTTTCAATATTTTAATGCCACTGTTGTTTTCATTTTGATGTACATCTACAGTTATTATTGCTATGGAGAAATAAGATACTAGAAGTTGGGAGTCTCTGTTTTTTGTCTCATCAAATTTAAAGATGAACTCATTATCCTAACAAAAAAGAATCCTTAACTGGAATACTATCAACTCTGACACCATCTCTTCTTCAGTTCACTTCAGTCGCAGAGTCGTATCTCACTCTTTGTGACCCCATGGATCTCAGCACTCCAGGCCTCCCTGTCCATCACCAACTCCTGGAGTCTACTCAAACTCGTGTCCATTGAATCTGTGATGCCATCCAACCATCTCATCCTCTGTTGTCCCCTTCTCCTCCCGCCTTCAATCTTTCCCAGCATCAGAGTATTTAAAAATGAATCAGCTATTTGCATGGGGTGACCAAAGTATTGGAGTTTCAGTCTCAGAATCAGTTATTCCAATGAATATTCAAGACTGATTTCCTTTAGGATGGACTGGTTGGAACTCCTTGCAGTCCAAGGGACACTCAAGAGTCTACTGGAAAAACCATAGTCTTGACTAGATGGACCATTGTGGGCAAAGTAATATCAATGCTTTTTAACATGCTGTCTAGGTTGATCATAACTTTCATTTCTAGGAGTAAGTGTCTTTAAATTTAATGACTGCAGTCACCAACTGCAGTAATTTTGGAGCCCTCCCCCCAAAAAAAATAAAGTGTGCCACTGTTTCCCCATCTATTTCCCACTAACTGAAGGAACCAGAAGCCATGATCTTAACTTTCTGAATGTTGAGATTTAAACCAACTTTTTCACTCTCCTCTTTTACTTTCATCAAGAGGCTCTTTAGTTCTTCTATGCCTTTATTCATAAGAGTGGTGTCATCTGCGTATCTGAGGTTATTGATATTTCTCCCGGAAATCTTAATTCCAGATTGTGCTTCTTCAGCCCAGCGTTTCTCATGATGTACTCCACATATATGTTAAATAAGTTCAGTTCAGTTCAGTCGCTCAGTCGTATCCGACTCTCCACGACCCCATGAATCACAGCACGCCAGGCCTCCCTATCCATCACCAACTCCCGGAGTACACTCAAACTCATGTCCACAGAGTCGGTGATGCCATCCAGCCATCTCATTCTCCGTCGTCCCCTTCTCCTCCCGCCCCCAAACTTTCCCAGCATCAGAGTCTTTTCCAGTGAGTCAACTCGTCGCATGAGGTGGCCACAGTATTGCATTTTCAGCTTTAGCATCAGTCCCTCCAATGAACATCCAGGATTGATCTCCTTTAAAATGGACTGGTTGGATCTCCTTGCAGTATAAGGGACTCTCAAGAGTCTTCTCCAACACCACAGTTCAGAAGCATCGATTCTTTGGCGATCAGCTTTCTTCACAGTCAAACTCTCACATCCATACATGACCACAGGAAAAACCATTTCCTTGACTAGACGGACCTTGGTTGGCAAAGTAGTGTCTCTGCTTTTTAATATACTATCAAGGTTGATCATAACTTTCCTTCCAAGGAGCAAGCGTCTTTTAATTTCACGGCTGCAATCAGCATCTGCAGTGATTTTGGAGACCAAAAAAATAAAGTCTGACACTGTTTCCACTGTTTTTCCATCTATTTCCCATGAAGTGATGGGACCAGATGCCATGATCTTTGTTTTCTGAATGTTGAGCTTCAAGCCAACCTTTTCACTCTCTTCTTTCACTCTCATCAAGAGACTTTTGAGTTCCTCTTCACTTTCTGCCATAAGTGTAGTGTCATCTGCATATCTGAGGTTATTGATATTTCTCCCGGCAATCTTGATTCCAGCTTGTGCTTCTTCCAGCCCAGCGTTCCTCATGATGTACTCTGCATATAAGTTAAATAAGCAAGGTGACAATATACAACCTTGACGTACACCTTTTCCTATTTGTAACCAGTCTGTTGTTCCATGTACAGTTCTAACTGTTGCTTCCTGACCTGCATACAGGTTTCTCAAGAGGCAGATCAGGTGGTGTGGGATTCCCATCTCTTTCAGAATGTTCCACAGTTTTTTGTGATCCACACAGTCAAAGGCTTTGGCATAGTCAATGAAGCAGAAATAGATGTTTTTCTGAAATTCTCTTGCTTTCTCCATGATCCAGCGGATGTTGGCAATTTGATCTCTGGTGCCTCTGTCTTTTCTAAAACCTGCTTGAACATCTGGGAGTTCACGGTTTACATACTGGTGAAGCCTGGCTTGGAGAATTTTGAGCATGACTTTACTAGCGTGTGAGATGAGTGCAATTGTGCGGTAGTTTGAGCATTCTTTGGCATTGCCTTTCTTTGGGATTGGAATGAAGATTGACCTCTTCCAGTCCTGTGGCCACTGCTGAGTTTTCCAAATTTGCTGGCATATTGAGTGCAGCACTTTCACAGCATCATCTTTCAAGACTTGAAATAGCTCAACTGGAATTCCATCACCTCCACTAGCTTTGTTAGTAGTGATGCTTTCTAAGGCCCACTTGACTTCACATTCCAAGATGTCTGGCTCTAGGTCAGTGATCACGTTATCGTGACTATCTTGGTCGTGAAGATCTTTTGTGTACAGTTCTTCTGTGTATTTCTGCCACCTCTTCTTAATATCTTAAATAAGTAGAGTGACAATATACAGACTTGATGTACTCCTTTCCCTACTTGAAACCAGTCTGCTTTTCTATGTCCAGTTCTAACTCTTGCTTCCTTACCTGCATATGGATTTCTCAAGAGGAAGGTCAGGTGGTCTGGTATTCCCATTTCTTTCACAATTTTCCACAGTTTATTGTGATCCACACAGTCAAAGGCTTTGGGATATTCAGTAAATCAGAAATAAATATTTTTCTGAAACTCTCTTGTTTTTTCGATGATCCAGCAGATGTTGGCAATTTGATCTCTGGTTCCTCTGCCTTTTCTATAACCAGCTTGAACATCTGGTAGTTCACAATTCACATATTGTTGAAGCCTGACTTGGAGAAGTTTGAGCATTAGTTTTCTAGTGTGTGAGATGGGTGAAGTTGTATGGTAGTTTGAACATTCTTTGTCATTGCCTTTCTTTGGGATTGGAATGAAAACTAACTTTTTCAGTGTTGTGGCCACTGCTGAGTTTTCGAAATTTGATGGCATATTGAATGCAGCACTTTCACAGCACCATCTTTAGGATTTGAAATAGCTCAACTGGAATTCCATCACCTCCACGAGTTTTGTTCATAGTGATGCTTCCTAAGGCCCACTTAACCTCACATTCCTGGATGTCTGGTTCTAGGTGAGTGATCACAGCATCATGATTATCTGGGTCATGAAGATCTTATTTCGTACAGTTCTTCTGTGTATTCTTGCCAGCTCTTCTTCATATCTTCTGCTTCTGTTAGGTCCATACCATTTTTGTCCTTTATTGAGCCCATCATTGCATAAAATATTCCCTTGGTATCTCTAATTTTCTTGAAGAGATCTCTAGTCTTTCACATTCTACTGTTTTCCTCTGTTTCTTTGCACTGATCACTGAGGAAGACTTTCTTATCTCTCCTTGCTATTCTTTGGATATCCACATTCAAATGGATATATCTTTCCTTTTCCCCTTTGCTTATCCCTTCTCTTACATTCACAGCTATTTGTAAGGCCTCCTTAGACAGCCATTTGTTTTTTGCATTTCTTTTTCTTGGGGATGGTCTTGATCCCTGTCTTCTGTATAATGTCACGAACCTCCATCCATAGTTCATCAGGCACTCAGGCTATCAGATCTAGTCCCTTAAGTCTATTTCTCACTTCCACTGGATAATTGTAAGGGATTTTATTTAGGTCATACTCGAATGGTCTAGTGGTTTTCCTTACTTTCCTCAATTTAAGTCAGAATTTGGCAATAAGGAGTTCATGATCTGAGCCACATTCAGCTCCTGGTCTTGTTTTTGCTGACTGTATAGTGCTCTCCATCTATGGCTGCAAAGAATATTATCAGTCTGATTTCAGAATTGACCATCTGGTGATTTCCATGTGTAGAGTCTTCTCTTGTGTTGTTGGAAGAGGGTGTTTGCTATGACCAGTGCATTCCCTTGGCAGAACTTTATTAGTTTTTGCCTGTTTCATTCTGTACCCAAGGCCAAATTAGCCTGTTACTCTAGGTTTTTTTCTTTTTTTTTTTTTTTCAGTTCTTACTTTTGCATTCCAGTCCCTTATAATGAAAAATACATCTTTTTGGGGTATTAGTTCTAAAAGGTTTTGTAGGTCTTCATAGAACCATTCAACTTCAGGTTCTTCAAGGTTACTGATCAGAACATAGACTTGGATTACGGTGATATTGAATGGTTTGCCTTGTAAACAAACACTTTTAACTGTCTTTTTTAACTTCTGTCTTTTTTGAGATTGCATCCAAGTACTGCATTTCAGACTCTTTTGTTGACTCTGATGTCTACTCCATTTCTTCAAAGGGATTCTTGCCAACAGTAGTAGATATGATGGTCATCTGAGTTAAATTCATCCATTCCAATACATTTTAGTTTGCTGATTCCTAGAATTTTGACGTTCAGTCTTGCTATCACCTGTTTGATCATTTCCAGTTTGCCTTGATTCATGGACCTAACATTCCAGGTTCCTATGCAATATTGCTCTTTACAACATAAGACCTTGATTCCATCACCAGTTATACCCACAACTGGATGTTGTTTTTGCTTTGGCTCCATCTCTTCATTCTTTCTGTAGTTATTTCTCCACTGATCTCCAACAGCATTTTGGGCACCTACCGACTTGGGGAGTTCATCTCTCTGTGTCCTATCTTTTTGCTTTTTCATACTGTTCATGTGGTTCTCAATGGAAGAATACTAAAGTGGTGTGCCATTCCCTTACCAGTGGACCACGTTTTGTCAGAACTCTCCATCATGTCCCTTCCTTCTTGGGTGGCCCTACAAGAAATGGCTTATTGTTTCACTGAGTTAGACAAGGCTGTGGTCCATGTGATTAGATTGTTTAGTATTCTGTGATTGTGATTTTCAGTCTGTCTGCCCTCTGATGGAGAAGTATAAGAGGCTTATGGAAGCCTCTTGATGGGAGAAACTGATTGAAAGGGAAACTGGGTCTTGTTTTGATGGGCAGGGATATGCTCAGTAAATCTTTAATCCAATTTTCTCTTGATTGGTGGACCTGTGTTCCTTCCCTGAATGGCACTGGAGCAGCGAGTGGCCAAGAGGACATACCCAATGTCAAAGGTAAGGAACAGCAGCTACTCTTTGCTGGACCAGCCATGAGGAGATACTACATGTCCAAGTCAGAAAAACACCAGAAAGACAGTAGGTGCTGGAGCTGCTGTGAGGAGATATCCCATGACCAAGGGCAAAGGAGAAACCCCAGCAAGATGGTAGGAGGGGCGAATTTGCATTTTGAATCATACCCTATTCCTGCCAGAGATTCTCAGAGGGCTCAAACAAACCTTGTGTGCACCAGAACCCAGGGACCCGATAGAGACTGAGAGAGAACTGTGTGTGAGTGTCTCCTGTGGAGGTACAGGTCAGCAGTGCACTGTTACAGAGACAGGGGCTCTGGGTGCAGCAGACCTGGGTATGGCATAAGCCCTCTTGGAAGAGGTCACCGTTAACTCCACATAGAGCTGCCCGAACTTACACAGGGCTGGGAAATAGACTCTTGGAGGGCACAAACAGAACTTTGTGAACCAGGACCCAAAAGAAAGAGCAGTGACCCCACAAGAGACTGACCCAGACTTGCCTGTGAGTGTCCAGGAATCTCCAGTGGAGGTGTGGGTTTGTGGTGGCCTGCTGCAGGATTGGTGGCACTGAGTGTAGCAGTACATATATGGGATCTTTTGAAGGAGGTCACAATTATCTTCACCTCCTCTTACCCTCCATTTAATTTATTCAAGTCCAGGAACACTGGTTGCTGCCAGTTCCTTGAATAGAATAAAACTTGAGTTTGCCTCTAAGTTGCCTCCAGCACTCAATTATCGGACACTGGCAAGATTAACACCTTTCTTCCTTCAGATTTTACTCAAATGCATCCTCTTCAGTAGGGCTTTCCTTAATCACACTAAATAAATGTCAGCTCTAACATGAACTTTTTATCTTCCTTCTGTGCTTCTTTTTCTCTTTGCCTTTATCAATATCTATTATCTAACATTTCTGTGTATTATACGGTCAGGTAATACAGTAAGTTCACTGGAGATTAACCTTTAAGTTGCAAACCTTCAAAGATATAAACATGGTACTACCCAGACATCACTGGATCACTTTTTTCAATAGGGTAGATAGAACCGAATCCAGCAAGGAACCAAAACCTGTGGCATCAACATCAAACATGTATGAAATTGCAGCTTGCCCTCCGTCTTCTTTTGCTAATGATCCTTCAGTTCTACCATCTCCTAAACTTCTCTCCCATCTCCAGTCAGTAATTCATCTTACCTGTTCACTTGATGCTAGGACCTATATGCCAGCTGTTGACTGTACTACTGTAATTTTCAAGGTACTATACTATAAGATTAAAGATGCTTTCTTTCTTGTTTGTTTTTTTAACGCAATGTTTGTGTGAAAAGCATTATAAAACTTATTGCAGTACAGTATTATATAGATGATTTTGTCAGTTGGGTACCTAGGCTAACTTTGTTGGACTTACAAACAAATTGGAGTTAAAAACATGCTCTCAGAATGGAACTTTTTCATATGCAGGGGATTTATTTATTTATTCATTTATTGTCCTTCTTTTAGGAAATAAATTCTATGATGGCAAGGATTTGTTCTTATATTTTAGTTTACTGCTATGTCTCCAATAGACTTCCCTGGTGGCTCAGATAGTAAAGAATTTGCTTGCAATGTGAGAGAAATGGGTTCAATCCATGGGTTGGGAATATACCCTGGAGAACTGAATGGCAACCCACTACAGTATTCTTACCTGGAGAAATCCATGGGCAGAGAAGCCTGTAGGGCTACAGTCCATGGGATTGCAAAGAGTCAGACATGACTGAGTGACCATCACTTTCACTTTTTCTCCAGTACCTTCTGTATTCCTAGTGTTAAGTTTCTAAAACGTGGAAGTTACTAAAAAATATTTTAACTCAATTAATTAATTAATGAACAACACCATGTTCATTATCTGCTACTGTATTAGTATGTTTTAAAAATTAACCGGTTAGGAGGGGACCAGTACTTCCTATTATATTCCTTGCTAAAAGTCACACATTTGCAGGCAATATAATACAGAAAGTTAAGGCCTGAATTTAATAGAATAGATTATTCTGGTATACTTTTCAAGGAGAAATGAACAATAACACAATAATAGTGGAAGACTTTAATACCCTACTCACACCTATGGATAGATCAACTAAACAGAAAATTAACAAGGAAACACAAACTTTAAATGATACAATAGACCAGTTACACCTAATTGATATCTATAGGACATTTCACCCCAAAACAAAGAATTTCACATTCTTCTCAAGTGCATATGGAACCTTCTTCAGGATAGATCACATCCTGGGCCATAAATCTAGCATTGGTAAATAAAAAAAAAATTTAAATCATTCCAAGCATCTTTTCTGACCACAATGTAGAAATATTAGATCTCATTAACAGGAGAAAAAACATGAAAAATTCCAACATATGGAGGCTGAAAACACGCTGCTGAATAACCAACAAATCATAGAAGAAATCAAAAAAGAAATCAAAATATGCATAGAAATGAATGAAAATGAAAACACAACAACCCTAAACCTGTGGGATGCTGTAAAAGCAGTCCTAAGGGGAATGTTCATAGCAATAGAGGCATAGCTCAAGAAACAAGAAAAAATGTAAACTAAATAACCTAAGTCTACACATAAAACAACTAGAAAAAGAAGAAATGAAGAACCCAGGGTTAGTAGAAGGAAAGAAATCTTAAAAATTAGGGCAGAAATAAACGCAAAAGAAACAAAAGAGACCATAGCAAAAATGAACAAAGCAAAAAGCTGGTTCTTTGAGAGGGTAAATAAAATTGACAAAACCACTAGCCAAACTTATCAAGAAACAAAGGGAGAAAAACCAAATCAATAAAATTAGAAATGAAAATGGAGAGATCAAAACAGACAACAGAAATAAAAAAGATCAAAAGAGAATACTATTGGCAATTATATGCCAATAAAATGGACAACTTGGAAGAAATGGACAAATTGTTAGAAAAGTACAACTTTCCAATACTGAACCAGGAAGAAATATAAAATCTTAATAGACCCGTCACAAGCATGGAAATGGAAACTGTAATCAGAAATGTTCCAGCAAACAAAAGCCCAGGTCCAGACGGCTTCACAGCTGAATTCTACCAAAAATTTAGAGAAGAGCTAACACCTATCCCACCTATCCTATTCAAACTCTTTCAGAAAATTGCTGAGGAAGGTAAACTTCCAAACACATTCTATGAGGCCACCATCACCCTAATACCAAAGCCTGAAAATGATGCCACAAAAAAAGAAAACTACAGGCCAATATCACTGATGAACATAGATGCAAAAATCCTTAACAAAATTCTAGCAATCAGAATCCAACAACACATTAAGAAGATCATACATCATGACCAAGTATGGATGCAAGGATTCTTCAATATCCACCAATCAATCTGCATAATACACCACATTAACAAACTGAAAAATTAAAACCATATAGTTATCTCAATAGATGCAGAGAAAGCCTTTGACAAAATCCAACATCCATTTATGATCAAAACCCTCCAGAGGGCGGGAATAGAAGGAACATACCTCAACCTGATAAAAACTATATATAACAAACCCACAGCAAACATTATCCTCAGTAGTGAGAAATTGAAAGCGTTTCCCCTAAAGTCAGGAACAAGACAAGGGTGCCCACACTCACTACTACAATTTCAACATAGTTTTGCAAGTTTTGGCCACAGCAATCAGAGCAGAAAAAGAGATGAAAGGAATCCAAATTGGAAAAGAAGAAGTAAAACTCTCACTCTTTGCAGATGACATGATCCTCTACACAGAAAACCCTAAAGACTCTACCAGAAAATTACTAGAGCTAATCAATGAATATAGTAAAGTTGCAGGATATAAAATCAACACAGAGAAATCCCTTGCATTCCTATACACTAATAATGAGAAAATAGAAAGAGAAATTAAAGAAACTATTCCATTCCCCATTGCAACGAAAAGAATAAAATACTTAGGAATATATCTACCTAAAGAAACAAAAGACCTATATATAGAAAACTATAAAATGCTGGTAAAAGAAATCAAAGAGGACACTAATAGAGAAATATACTGTGTTCGTGGATTGGAAGAATCAGTGTTGTGAAAATGAGTATAGTACCCAAAGCAATCTATAGATTGAATGCTATCCCTATCAAGCTACCAACGGTATTTTTCAGAGAGCAAGAACAAATAGTTTCACAATTTGTATGGAAATACAAAAAACCTTGAATAGCCAAAGCAATCTTGAGAAAGAAGAATGGAACTGGAGGAATCAACCTGCCAGATTTCATGCTCTACTACAAAGCCACAGTCATCAAGACAGTATGGTACTGTCACACAGACATAAATATAGATCAGTGGAACAAAATAGAAAGTCCAGAGATAAATCCATGCACCTATGGACACCTTTGGAGAAGGAAATGGCAACCCATTCCAGTGTTCTTGCCTGGAGAATCCCAGGGACGGGGGAGCCTGGTGGGCTATCGTCTATAGGGTCGCACAGAGTCGGACACGACTGAAGCTACTTAGCAGCAGCAGCAGCATGGACACCTTGTCTTTGACAAAGGAGGTAAGAATATTCAATGGAGGAAAGACAATCTCTTTAACAAGTGGTGCTGGGAAAACTGGTCAGCCACTTGTAAAAGAATGAAACTAGAACACTTCCTAACACCATACACAAAAATAAACTCAAAATGGATTAGAGAGCTAAATGTAAGACCAGAAACTATAAAACTTCTAGAGGAGAACATAGGCAAAACACTCTCCGACATAAATCACAGCAGGATCCTCTATGACCCAGCTCCCAGAATATTGGAAATAAAAGCAAAAATAAACAAATGGGACCTAATTAAAATAAAAGCTTCTGAATAGTAAAGGAAGCTATGAGCAAGGGGAAAAGACAGCCTTCAGAATGGGAGAAAATAATAACAAATGAAGCAACTGACAAAGGATTAATCTCAAAAATATACAAGCAACTCCTGCAGCTCAATTCCAGAAAAATAAATGATGCAATCAAAAAATGGGCCAAAGAACTAAATAGACATACAGATGGCTAACAAACACATGAAAAGATGCTCAACATCATTCATAAACAGAGAAATGCAAATCAAACCCACAATGAGGTACCATTTCCTGCCAGTCAGAATGGCTGCTCTCCAAAATTCTACAAGCAATAAATGCTGGAGAGGGTGTGGAGAAATGGCAACCCTCTTATACTGCTTCAAATGCAAACTTGTACAGCCACTATGGAGAACAGTGTGGAGATTTCTTAAAAGACTGGAAGTAGAACTGCCATACGACCCAGCAATTCCACTCCTGGGCATACACACAGAGGAAACCAGAATTGAAAGAGACATGTTCCCCCCAATGTTCATCACAGCACTTTTTATAATAGCGAGGATATGGAAACAACCTAGATGTCTATCTGCAGATATATGGATAAGAAAGCTGTGGTAAATATACACAATGGAGTATTAATCAGCAATTTAAAAGAATACATTTGAATCAGTTCTAATGAGGTGGATGAAACTGGAGCCTATTTTACAGAGTGAATTAAGCCAGAAAGAAGAACACCAATACAGAAAGATGGTAATTATAACCCTGTATATGAGACAGCAAAAGAGACACAGATGTATAGAACAGTCTTTTGGACTCTGTGGGAAAAGGCAATGGTGGGATGATTTGGGAGAATGGCATTGAAACATGTATATTATCATATGTGAAACAAATCACCAGTCCTGTTTCGATGCATGATACAGGATGCTCGGGGCTGGTGAACTAGGATGACCCAGAGAGATGATATGGGGAGGGACGTGGGAGGGGGGTTCAAGATGGGGAACACATGTACACCCGAGGCGGATTCATGTCAATGTGTGGCACAACCAATACAATATTTTAAAGTAATTAGACTCCAATTAAAATAAATAAATTAAAAGATTTAAAAAAAGAAATTTTTTCTTTCAATTAGCTGAATAAATTTTCATCTTTATTATTACTGAAAATGTGAGAGGTAATAATGCTAAATATGTAAGCACGTATATCTGTACATGTGTTTAATGTGTTTGATTAAATGTATTTACAGAGTTTAGAACATAGTACATTAAGTGAGCCAGATAAACTTATGATACAGCTACTATTTTCCCATTACAATATAAGGTTAACATTGATTCTCATTAGATAATCTGCTCATGTAATTTGCACAGCTCAGAGAATTCTAACTTAAAAAAAGATATATCTACCACCTTACTTTTCTCTACAGGTTTTTTTTTTTTTCAACAAATATAAACAATATTTTTTAAATGAATAGAATTTTTCTTCAAGAAGTCTAGACTGAAAAGTGACCATTTGGGATTAGTTGAATAATAAAGTGGCATCAAGTTTTCATTTTAAAAGATTCACTATTCATTGTCTTTGTAAGAAAATAGTCTCCTTTTCAATCACTTTGGTACTTCAAATGCTATTGGCAATTTTCTTCTAGAGTCCATAGAGCACAGAATATGTAAAGTAGAGTAGACCAACATGCCAGTGTTACTTTTGACTGGGAAAAGCACATCTAGCAACAAATAAGAGTTGATTGTCCTCTATTTACATGAAACATGATAGACGCCCCTGTGGAATACACATTCCAAATGATCACTGGTGATTTAATTTTGACACATAATTTATTTTGATTATGTTTATAACTCTTGGGAAATGTGTTTCTACTTCTTACACTATTAGATAACTTGCTGGTAATTGATAAGAAAATCTATACCCTGTTTTAGGAAAGAAGGAAAGAAAATGCAGCTGATAGACTATTTTGCTTCTTATAAAATTATGAAAACTTTATTTTCTTTGTTTTCAATCAGAGGGCTTATTTATAAAGTCTATAATTATAGATATAAGTATGATATTTTCTTTCTCTCTTTCTTCTGACTGTTTTCATAGCTGAAGATTGACAAAAATAATCTTTATCACAATTTTAATGTGGGGGCTAACTTATTATAGAAAGCCTGTGAATGAATAGACTTGAATTATCATCAGTGTAGGAACACAGAGAGAAAGTTTTAGCATATGCATTGTAAGATTGAACCAATTGCAATGAATAAAAGAAAAAACAATATTCTTTGAAGACAATGCAAAAAAACTCTGTAAGGTAAACTTGCCTCTAACTAGAAATTGGAATGATTTACTTCTACATCTCTAATTTAATTACTTTTTGTCCCTACTTGTTTTAAGGTTTAACACTTTCTCTATACCTTTATAATCTAACTTATTAGTTAATTTTACACGTTAGGAATCAAAGAAAAAAGGTAAAATCCAAGGGGAGAGAGAAGTGAATAAAATAAGAACTGATAAATTAAAAAGCTTACCTTTAGTTAGTCATTGCTATTTACAAGGCAGATTGCTGAAAGGTTTTTTTGTGATTTTTTTAAATCAAATATCACGTATAGAAGTCATCTGCCATTTGAGGTTGCCCAACATCTTTTGAAACTCATCTTTACATTTTAATAGGTTCCCATTTTTCGCTTTCACCTTTCAAAATTGGAATTCAGAAATCTTTGTTTCTTGATCTCCCTTTAAACTAGGCTGCACTTAAATGATTTTGCAGATACACCAACTTGAGAGTCTAATTCATAACTACGCAGCATGAGGAAAGTTTCTGAGTTGGCCAGGCTCTGAGGAGGCCATATATTGCTACAGCCTAAGTCATGACAGACTCCTCCAGTTTTGCACATTAGTTATAGTGGTTGCAATAGATTTGAGAACCCAGAAACTGGAATATGGACAAGAACACTGCTGGCAACAGCAGAATTTTCCTCATCAGGCCAGTCCTTCAGTGTGATTCTCAGTATTGTGACTAGAAGTTTACCTTCAAGTCTACTTTTCTGGCACTACTAAAAGTCTATGAACTCTGTGATAACCTCTGTATATCTATTGTGTTTAGAAGCATGCAACCTAGCCAAAATGGAATTGTGTGCAATTGAGAATTCTGACTACTATAACCATATTTTATGGTACATGAATGCTGTCAAAAACCATTCTATCTAAACTTTTAAAATATGAGAGTTAAAAGAACCTTATAAAAAATACATTGAAACTAAACAACACATGACTAAAATGCCAATGGGTCAATGAAGAAGTCAGAGAGAAAATCAGAAAATAGCTCAAAGATGAGAGTGGAATGAAAATAGAAATACAACACAAAAATCTACAGGATGCAGCAAAAGCAGTTTAAAAGAGAAGTTCATAGGTTTATCTCAAGAAATAAGAAAAATCTCAAATAAGAAATCTAATGTACATCTAAAGGAATTAGTAAAAGAACAAAATCCAGATTCAGTAGAAAGAAGGAAATAATAAATATAATATAGGAAATACATAAAATAGAAACCAGGAAAACAATAGAAAAGATCAATGGAACCAAAAGCTGCTTTTTTTGAAAACATAAATAAACTTTGATAGAACTTTAGCCAGGCTTATAAAAGAGGAGGCAAATAAACAAAATAAGAAATGAAAGAGGAGAAATAACAACTGATACAACAGAAATACCAAAATATTATAAGAAAATATTATGAACAGTAATAAAGCAACAAATTGAACAACGTAGAAGAAACGGACACATTTTTAGAAGCATGCAACTTGTCAAGACCGAACCAAGGAGAAATAAACAATTTGAAAAGACAGATCACTATCAGTAAAACTGAATTTGTAATTTTATAAATTCTCAGTAAAAAAAAGTCCAGGACCAAACAGCTTCTTAGGGGAGTTCTACCAAATATACAAAGAAATAATAATACCTATATTTCTCAAACTATTCCAAAAAGTTGAATAAGATGGAACACTCCCAAATTCATTCTATAATACCAAAATCAGACAAACAAAAATTTCAGGAAAATCTCTCTGATGAACATAGATGCAAGAATCTTAAACAAAATATTAAGAAAGTTAATGCAACAATCAATGAAAAGATTGTACACTGTGACCAAGGTGAATTTATTCCAGGGTCAAAAGAATTATTAGCAAAAGGAAGGATAAAATCACATGATCTTCTCAATAGACACAGAAAAGAATTTGAAAAAATTCAATATTCATTCATGATAAAAACTCTTACCAAATTGAGTATCAGTTCAGTTCAGTCGCTCAGTTGTGTCCGATTCATTGCGACCACATGGACTGCAACATGCCAGGCTTCCCTGTCCATCACCAACTCCTAGAGCTTGCTTAAATTCATGTCCATCTAGTCAGTGATGCCATCCAACCATCTTGTCCTCTGCCATACCTTTCTCCACCTGCCTTCAATCTTTCCCAGCATACGGGTCTTTTCCATTGAGTCAGTTCTTTGCATCAGGTGGCCAAAGCATTGAAGCTTCAGCTTCATCATTGGTCCTTCCAGGGAATATTCAGGACTGATTTCCTTTAGAATTGACTGGTTTGACTTCCTTGCTTTCCAAGGGGCTCTCAAGAGTCTTCTCCAACACCACAGTCCAAAAGCATAAATTCTTCAGCGTTTAGCCTTGTCTATGGTTCAACTCTCGCATCTACACATGACTACTGGAAAAACCATAGCTTTGACTAGATGGACCTTTGCTGGCAAAGTAATGTCTCTGCTTTTTAATATGCTGTCTATGTTGGTCATAGCTTTTCTTCCAAGGAGTAAGCAGCTTTTAATTTCATGGCTGTAGTCATTGTCTGCAGTGATTTTGGAGCCCAAGAAAATAATGTCTATCACTGTTTCTGTTGTTTCCCCATCTATTTGCCATGAAGTGATGGGACTGGATACCATGATCTTAGTTTTTTTGAATACTGTGTTTTAATAGAGGAGCCATATATCAAATAATAAAGGCTGTTTATGACAATCACACAGCAAACATTACATTCAGTGGTGAAAAGTTGAAAGACTTTTCTTTAAATTCAGAAGCAAGCAAATGTTGCCCACCCTCACCTATATCACTTCACACAATATGGACAGTCCTAGTCACTACAATCAGATAAGGAAAAGAAATTAAAGGCATCCAAATTGGAAAAGAAGATGTAAAACTTTTGTTATTTACAGATATCATGATACTATGTATAGAAACCTCAAAGTCTTTACCCAAAATCATTCGAAGTAATAAATGAAAACTGCAAAGTTGCAGAACACAAGATTAATACACAGAAATCTGTTGTTTTCCCATATACTATTAACTAAATGCCAGGAAGACAAAGCAGGAAAAATATTTTGTTTAAAATATAGTAAAGAAAGAATAAAATACAAAAAATAATGCAGAGTAATAAACTATCACAGAGAGTAAAGGGTCTACTTGCAATGTGGGAGACCTGGGTCAGGAAGATCCCCTGGAGAAGGAAATGGCAACCCACTCCAGTAATCTTGTCTGGAAAATACCATGGACAGAGGAGCCTGTGGGGGCTACAATCCACAGGGTCTCAAAGAGTTGAGCATGACTGAGCAACTAACACTTCAAACTTAATAAGGAGGTGAAAGGCTTATACACTGAAAGCTATAAAATACTGATAAAGATAATTGAATATGATGTAAAGATATGGAAAGATATCCCATGTTCATGGATTGGGAAAATTAAACTTGTTAAAATGGTCACACTATCAAAAACAAGCTGCATATTTAATACAATCCCTCTTGAAATACCCATGACATTTTTCACAAAACTAGAATAAATAATATTAAAATTTATATGGAATCACTAAAGACTCAGAGTTGCAAATCAATCCAGAACAAAAAGAACAAAGCTGTAGATATAATCAGTTCATACTTCAGAATATGCTACAAAGCTGTTACAATGTAATCGAACAACATGATACTGGCATGAAAACAGAAGCATAGATCAATGGAACAGAATGGCTCTCTCAACAGACATCCCATTAACTTAATGCTAACTACTCTATGACAAAGATGGCAAGAATATACAATGGAAATAAAAAGACAGTCTCTTCAATAAGTGGTGCTGGGAAAACTGGACAGAAAAAAAAAATGAGGATAAAATGGTTCCTCACACTATGTACAAAAATAAAGTTGAAATGGATTACAGACATAAATGTAAGATTTGAAAACATAAAATTCTTAGAAGAAAACATGAATAAGACACACTTTGACATAAATATTAGCTAATAAGCAAAAATAAACCAAAGGGCCTAATTAAACTTAATTTTTTTTTGCACAGCAAATGAAACCATGGAGAAATGAAAAGATAACCGATTGAATGGGAGAAAGTATTTGCAAATAATATAACCAATAAAGGGCTTCCCTGGTGGCTCAGAGGTTAAAGTGTCTGCCTCCAATGCGGGAGACCTGGGTTCGATCCCTGGGTCAGGAAGATCCCCTGGAGACGGAAACGGTAACCCACTCCAGTATTCTTGCCTAGAGAATCCCATCGACGGAGAAGCCTGGTAGGCTACAGTCCACAGGGTGGCAAAGAGTCGGACATGACTGAGGGACGGAACGAACGGAATGGAAGGGCTTAATATTCAAAATACATACGGTCATATAACTCAATATGAAAAAACCAAACACCCAATTTAAAAACGAGTAGAATACCTAAATAGACATTTTTCCAAAAACAATATACAGATGACGACCAGAAATATTGAAAGCAACCATTTTGAAAGCAGTATGGAGGCTTCTCTAAAAACTAAAAATAGCACTATAATTTGATACAGCATTTCCACTTTAGGGTATATATCCAAAGAAGTGAAAATACTAATTTGGAAAGATAAGTGCACTCAGATAATCCTGACAGCATTATTTAAAACAGCCAAATATGGAAGCAACCTAAGTGTCCATCAAAATATGAATGGATAAAGAAAATATGTATTTTCTTTATAATACATATGTACATATTTATGTAGACACAATGAAACAGCCATATAAAAATAATAAAATTTTGACATTGCAACAACTTGGAAGGACCTGGAGAGTACTATGTTTAGTGAAGTTAGATAGAGAAAGACAAACATTTTTACATTGCCACTTATATGTAGAATCTAAAAAAAAAAAAAAAAAGAGAGAGAGGGAGGGAGAGAGAAAATAAATAAAACAAAAATAGAAACTGACTCACAGAGAACAAACTAGTGATTACTAATGGAGAGAGAAAAAGAAAGAATTTTATCTCATGGTTATGGGATGTTTCTTTTAAACTTCAATGAACCAGAGTGAGTACTGTTCATTTAACTTAAGTTCTTCTTTAATAAAGTGTTGAAAAGTCAAAGTGAAGTCGCTCCTCCATCCATGGAATTTCCCAGGCAAGAGAACTGACGTGGCTTGCCATTTCCTTCTCCAAGGGATCTTCCAGTCCCCTCTATTGAACCCGTGTCTCCCACATTGCAAGCAGACTGTTTTACCATCTGAGCCACCAGGGAAGCTAAGTGTTATAGTTATTTAATTTTAGTATTTATCATTGCCATTATGAACTGCTGGAAAATAAACTCTAATGTCACAGAAATATTGCATCGTTTATTGTAAGCATAACAAAAATTTTGTGAATGTTTTAAAATAGCAAAAATTTAAAGAGGAAGTTCTTATTTTTAAGGAGATAACTTATCATACTCTTTAAGATTAAAATTGTTCTAAAACTTAGACAAATATTCTCGGCTCTAATTCTGAAAAAAGTCCAGAAAGATAATACTTAATTTACATTTATTTAGCAAATACTACAAAATTCATTTATTTTTAATCAACCTTGGGTTAATCCTAATAATGGTATCCTTATTAACACTAAGAATGTGGACATGTGTTTGAAAGCAGCTTCATTTCAAGGTACTTAAACTACTTCACAAATAGCATCCTATGGTTGGCAAAAAGAAGGCAATAACTTTGATAATGATAACAGGTTCACTGTAAAACATTATAGAAAAGTCACACAAAACGAGTTGAAATTCCAAGCTTGTTGTTCAGGTGCTAAGTTGTGTCTGACTCTTTGTGACCCCAGGAAATGCACAACATTAAGCTTCCCTGTTCTTCACTGTCTCCATGAATTTGTTCAAATGCCTGTCCATTGAGTGATGCCATCCAACCATCTCATCCTCTGTTGCCCCATACTCCTCTTGCCCTCAATCTTTCCCAGCACCAGAGTCTTTTCCAAACAGCTGGCTCTTCACAGCAGGTGGCCAAAGTATTGGAGCTTCAGTATTAGTCTTTCCTATTAATATTGAGGGTTGATTTCCTTTAGAATTGATTGATTTGATATCCTTGCTATTCAAGGGACTCTCAAGAGTCCTCCAAGCTTCTTAATGCTAATTTAGTACATCAGTGTACTAAACAACTTTCACCTCTGACTTACATTAATTATCTCTTTTCTTCCTAGCTAGGTCAAAATAATTGATCAGTTGACAAGCACATGGCAGTCCAGTTAGAACGTCATGTTTTAAAATTATATATATATATATATATATATATATATACAAGCCAGAAAAAAATTAGAATCTGAGTATTGCTCATAAGTAAGTTGTGTGTAGATAACATCACAAAAGTGGGGTCCATTATAATTTTTTCTAATCACTAAGGACGCCAGCTCCAGCAAAACCGACCATGCAAGCAGAAGCGTGGCCGAGGCCAGGGGCGGCAGCCAAGAGGAGCTACCCCACGTCAAGAGGCGGTGGCTGCGCGGGCACAGGAGGGATGAGAGGAGCTACCACACGTTCAAGGTCAGGAGAGGCGACCTTGAGGAGATACACTTTGTCCAAGGTAAGGTGCAGCGGCTGTGCTTTGCTGGAGCAGCTGTGAAGAGATATCCCACAATCAAGGTAAGAGAAAGCCAAATAAGACAGTAGGTACTGCGAGGGGGCATCAGAGGGCAGACACACTGAAATCATAATCACAGAACACTAGTCGATCTGATCACATGGACCACAGCCGAATGTGGTCCACTGGAGAAGGGAATGGCAAACCACCTCAGGATTTTGCCTTGAGAACCCCATGAACAGTATGAAAAGGCACAATGATAAGATACTGAATGAGGAATTCCCCAGGTCGGTAGGTGCCCAGAATGCTACTGGAGATCAGTGGAGAAATAACCCCAGAAAGAATGACAGGATGGAGCCAAAGCAAAACCAATGCCCAGCTGTGGATGTGACTGGTGAGAGAAACAAGGTCCGATGCTGTAAAGAGCAATATTGCATAGGAACCTGGAATGTTAGGTCCATGAATCAAGGCAAATTGGAAGTGGTCAAACAGGAGATGGCAAGAGTAAACGTAGACATTCTAGGAATCAGTGAACTAAAATGCACTGGAGTGGATGAATTTAACTCAGATGACCATTATATCTACTATTGTGGGCAGGAATCCCTTAGAAGAAATGGAGTAACCATCATGGTCAACAAAACAGTATAAAATGCAGTACTTAGATGCAATCTTAAAATAAACAGAATGATTTATGTTCACTTCCAAGGCAAACCATTCAATATTACAGTAATCCAAGCCTATGCCCCAACCAGTAACGCTGAAGAAGCCAAAGTTGAATGGTTCTATGAAGACCTACAAGATGTTTTAGAACTAACACTCAAAAAAGATGTCCTTTTCATATTAGGGGCCTGGAATGCAAAAGTAGGAAGTCAAGAAACACCTGGAGTAACAGGCAAATTGGGTCTTGGAGCACGGAAAGAAGCAAGGCAAAGGCTAATAGAGTTTTGCCAAGAGAAGGCACTGGTCATAGCAAACACCCTCTTCCAAAAACACAACAGAAGACTCTACACATAGACATCACCAGGTGGTCAACACCGAAATCAGATTGATTATATTCTTTGCAGCCAAAGATTGAGAAGCTCTATACAGTTAGGAAAAACAAGACCAGGAGCTGACTGTGGCTCAGATCATAAACTCCTTTTTGCCAAATTCAGACTTAAATTGAAGAAAGTAGGGAAAACGACTAGACCATTTAGGTATGACCTAAATCAAATCCCTTATGAATATACAATGGAAGTGAGAAATAGATTTAAGGGACTAGATCTGATAGACAGAGTGCCTGATGAAGTATGGACGGAGGTTCATCACACTGTACAGGAGACAGGGTCCAAGAACATCCCCATGGAAAAGAAATGCAAAAAAGCACAAGGGCTCTCTGAGGAGGCCTTACAAATAGCTGTGAAAAGAAGAGAAGCAAAAAGCAAAGGAGAAAAGGAAAGATATAAGCATCTGAATACAGAGTTCCAAAGAATAGCAAGGAGTGATAAGAAATGCTTTTTCAGTGATCAATGCAAAGAAATAGAGGAAAACAACAGACTAGGAAAAACAAGAGATCTCTTCAAGAAAATTAGAGTTTCCAAGCGAACACTGCATGCAAAGATGGGCTCAATAAAGTACAGATATGTTATGGACTTAACAGAAGCAGAAGATATTAAGAAGAGGTGGCAAGAATACACAGAACTGTACAAAAAAGATCTTCACGGCCAAGATAATCACAATGGCGTGATCATTGACCTAGAGCCAGACATCTTGGAATGTGAAGTCAAGTGGGCCTTAGAAAACATCACTATGAACAAAGCTAGTGGAGGTTATGGAATGCCAGGTGAGCTATTTCAAATCCTGAAAGATGATGCTGTGAAAGTGCTGCACTCAATATGCCAGCAAATTTGGAAAACTCAGCAGTGGCCCCAGGACTGGAAAAGGTCAGTCTTCATTCCAATCCCAGAAAAAGGCAATGCCAACGAATGCTCAAACTACCGCACAATTGCACTCATTTCACATGCTAGTATAGTCATGCTCAAAATTCTCCAAGCTAGACTTAAGCAATATGTGAACCATGAACTCTCAGATGTTCAAGCAAGTTTTAGAAAAGGCAGAGGCACCAGAGATCAAATTCCCAACATCCGCTGGATCATGGAGAAAGCAAGAGAGTTCCAGAGAAACATCTATTTCTGCTTCATTGACTATGCCAAAACCTTTGACTGTGTGGATCACAATAAACTGTGGAACATTCTGAAAGAGATGGGAATACCAGACCACCTGACCTGCCTCTTGAGAAACTATGTAGATCAGGAAGCAACAGTTGGAACGGAACATGGAACAACAGACTGGTTCCAAATAGGAAAAGGAGTACATCAAGTTTGTATATTGTCACCCTGTTAATTTAACTGATATGCAGAGTACATCATGAGGAATGCTGGGCTGGAAGAAGCACAAGCTGGAATCAAGATTGTTGGGAGAAATATCAATAACCTCAGATATGCAGATGACACAACCCTTATGGCAGAATGTGAAGAGGAATTCAAAAGCCTCTTGATAAAAGTGAACGAGGAGAGTGAAAAGATTGGCTTGACGCTCAACATTCAAAAAACTAAGATCATGGCATCTGGTTCCATCACTTTTTGGGACATAGATGGGGAAACAGTGGAAACAGTGTCAGACGTTCTTTTTTTGTGCTCCAAAATCACTGTGGATGCTGATTTCAGCCGATAAATTAAAAGATGCTTACTCCTTGGAAGGAAAGTTATGACTAACCTAGATAGTATATTAAAAAGCAGACACATTACTTTGACAACAATGGTCCGTCTAGTCAAGGTTATGGTTTTTCCCGTGGTCATGTATGGATGTGAGAGTTGGACTGTGAAGAATGCTGATCACCGACGAATTGATTCTTTTGAACTGTGGTGCTGGAGAAGACTCTTGAAAGTCCCTTGGACTGCAAGGAATTCCAACCAGTCCATTCTAAAGGAGGTCTATCCCTCGTGTTCATTGGAAGGACTGTTGTTAAAGCTGAAACTCCAATACTTTGGCCACCTCATGTAAAGAGTTGACTCACTGGAAAAGACTCTGATGCTGGGAAGGATTGCAGACGGGAGGAGAAGGGGACGACAGAGAAAGAGATGACTGGATGGCATCTCCGACTCAATGGACATGAGTTTGAGTGAACTCCGGGAGTTGGTGATGGACAGGGTGGCCTGGCGTGCTGTGATTCATGGGGTAGCAAAGAGTCGGACACGACTGAGCGACTGAACTGAACTGAACTGAACTGAAGGGCAATAATGATATATTAAGAATAAATCCAGAAGAATTCCAAATAGGAAACGGTGAAGGATTGATAGAAAATCATCATTTTTACAACTTTTATAGTAATAACTTTTTCAGGAAAACTCAAATAGATTCTAATTGTTTTCTTCATGAGAGTATGCTGGGAGGAATGTGTATGCTCTCAAAATCTTTCTATAGATTTCTTATTCCGTTCCATCCCGTTCAGTCGCTCAGTCGTATCCGACTCTTTGCGACCCCGTAGACTGTAGCCTACCAGGCTTCTCCGTCCATGGGATTCTCCAAGCAAGAATACTGGAGTGGGTTACCATTTCCTTCTCCAGGGGATCTTCCATACCCTGTTATCAAACCTGGGTCTCCTGCATTTGAGGCAGACGCTTTAACCTCTGAGCCACCAGGGAAGCCCAGATTTCTTATTAGCTAATTACAAAAGGGAAATATTTATCTCTATGGTGAAGAAAGCAGTCAGGTACAACTTTGTCTGTGGTAAAGAAGTACTTTAAGACCATGAAAAGAATCTTTTTCTGGTTCTGGTAATAAATAAATGTCAATGTCTACTCAACAAAGCCTGAAGAATATCCCCGTCAAATGGCTACAGTGTAATTGACATGGATGGAACGGTTAGTTATTCTGCTGTGACCTTCATATTTTTCAAAATGCTTGTAGTTGTATTTTTTAGTTGATTTATTATATTTCATAGATCACACCACAGGAAGTCTCAGTTGACATTCATGAGCCATAGAGTCTGTAGTGTCAAAAAGATTTCAGTTATAGCATGTCTAAAAGCCTTAATTCTGCTTTTATCGTTATGTTGACATTTGAGGAAAGCATCATAAAATAAAGAGCCCTATTGAGATAAACACATGCTGTCTTCTGGAGTGTTAAGCTATTGACAAGGATAACTTCAACTAAATAACCGCAGCAGTTGGGCCCAGAATCAAGCATATGTACAGTGCCCCTCTTACATACTCTTCATTGATGGTTGTTGTTCAATTGCTATGCTAGTTTTTTTTTTTTTTTCCTTTCACAGTAAAACATGAGGATAGGTTTATGTAGCTATCGGACTATTGATACTAAAAAGTTCTTTTTGGATTTTGTTTTCATTATTACTCCTCAGCATTTGAAGATCAGAGTTCCTTCTTATGAAAATGATCATAAAAGCTACTGTAATCTTTTGCTCTATAAAAAGCCTTCATTACCTTTGAAACTTTGATTGTTCTTAACTTCTATTAAACAGGACATCTTGTTAGATGGACAATCTGAGAGTTTCTTTCCCACTCTGTGAAAACTGTCTCTCCAACATTCAATGGAGTCCTATGGTCTAAAAGTAAAGATAGGAAGAGTGTAAAAGAGAAAAATTGTTTATGCAAGGTGAAACAGTGTCAATACAGAAGCTAGTCACTGTAAAAATGCATGCCCCTGGGTTATTTACCTCATTAATTCAACTAACATTCTCATTATTAAAAAAAAAAAAAATGACCAGAATATTTACTGCTAGCAATAAGTCAGTGCTTTCCAGAAATATTTGGCAATATTTTTGTCTTTAATAAAACATCTTGAATACAGAACACTGAAAAAAATACATATGTTACATATATATAAGTAGCCATGTAATAGGCAACAAAGAAAATATTAATACTTAAAAACAGGAAAAGGAAAATTCATATTTCGGACTTGCAGATAAGGATGTTGAATTGATTGCATGCAGCTACTTTTACTTCTTCCCAGTCCACATTTTCCCTCCCTGCCAAAATGTAAATTATAATTTCCTAAGCTCTCAACCCAAAAAACTAGAAGAGAGATGAATGAGTTTTAAGTGACATAGTAAACCAGAGAAAACTGAATCCAAACCTACAGGTGAGGAAAGCCTAGAGCCGACTCAGTCAACAAGCAGAATCCTAAAACACTCACGGATTGGTAGCAACGAATGCTTTTGGAAATGGAGAAGAAGAGGACTATAAAATAGGATAATTTGACAATTTGTTTTAGAAATAGAATCCCAAATCATGTTTCCTATCCTAGTAACAAAAAAAAAGTTTTTTTGTTTTTTTTTTTTTAAGAGCTAAACCAGACACCTTCTGGATTGGGGAACATTGGGTACAATTGTGTGGGATTAGCACACTGAAAATTAAGAGTTTTAAAATGAATATTTTCTTCTTGGGTGCTGAACCATGACCCTCCCAGCTGTTTAACCCCTTTTTGGCTCTCAGATACTGGCAACCATATTCACGTGTAAGCAGGAAATTTGGATGCTTTCTCTAGAGAAGTCAAAACTGTCTTAAAAGCAAAGAGAAATAATGATATCAGTAGTTCCAGGAAATAAGCTCAGCTAATAGTAGTGCTTAGAACTTCAAATCAAATGTTTTAGACTCCATTTTCAATTAATCAATTAATGAGGAATCAATTGTTACAATATATTTGAGGAAAGTCTCCAAGGAAACCAAACAGGGAAACAATACAACTTGGAGGAAATGGTGACTGTTTATAAATTAAAAATCTAAAAAAAAAAAAACTATTAAAAAAGGGACATTCAGATAATTTTTTTAAATGATAGATAGCAAAAATTTTTAAAAACTTGAAGATAAAATCACACAGAAAAGAGAGCAAAAAAAGAATGAGATGGAAATTTGGAGAGAAAAAAATATTAGGAAACAAATCCAGGAAGTCCAATATCTGAAGATAGAAATTCTGGAATGATAGCAGAGATAAAATGGGGGCGGGGAAATAATCACATCAAACAATCAAAATTATTTTCCATAAACGAAAGACATCATTTAAAGGGGCTGCCCGGTATGCCAAAGATTTGAAGTAAAATATAAATAAAACACATTAAAATAAAAACAAAGATGTTACAAACTTTCAGAAAGAGAGGGAGAAGTCAAGTACAAATTATTGACAGTCAGAATGGCATTTAATTTCTTAACAGTAACATGAGAAACTAGAAGACAATGTGGTTACTTACCACACAGAGAAATCATCAGTTAAGATGAGGTTAGAAAAAAAGTCACTTTCAAACATTCATGGTCACAAACAACTACCTCTCATAAATAATTTCTCAGGAGTCTACTGGACAATATACTCAATATAAATGAGAGGAAAAAAGTTAAAAAGAAGAAATATAGAATACAAGATATTGGAGATCCAAAATGAGAGAGCGATGAAGAAATCTCAAGGAAAATGGTGAAAAAAAGTCCCAGAATGACTGCTCAGAAAAAAATGAAAAGGTCAACTTGGTCTGTATTGAGGCATGTGAGAAAGCTCTAGGAGAGAGTTCTCTGTAAAGAAAAACTAAATAGAACACCAGGTGTCCGAATATATTGAAAAGAGATTTCTTTTAAAATTTGTCCAGAATTTAAGTTTTGAAGGAATAAAAAATACAATGATACTGTACTAAATGACTTAGTACTAGCATCACCATAGTCTTGGTAAAGTATGAACTGAATATGAATGAAGCCCAAATTATGATATAACTATATTTAGAATGATCAGGAAGGTACATGCGAGTGATGAATGGGTCATGAGGAAAGATAATCCTTAGCTTTCATAGTGGAAAGTCAATAGAAAATACTTAAAATAGAAAATTTAAGAAGCAAAAATGAAAGTGTTTTAATTAGAAATATAGAGGTAAGTACCAAAACGATCAGCTGAAAATTTAAAAGTTAAAAAATTTTAAAGAGTAATTGAGAGGAGGGGACATGAGACTGTTGTTAAAATACTCACTTTAAACAAATCTTGGGTAAGTATTAGACTGTGTATGAGTAACTGTTTAAAGTAAACATTACATTAAAATAACATGTTCCTTTTCTTCCATAAAGTAAGTTAATGTAAAGCTTAGATTGTCTTTTATGTATATAATCATT
The DNA here is from genome assembly GCF_049115385.1 of Moschus berezovskii. NCBI lineage: Eukaryota > Metazoa > Chordata > Mammalia > Artiodactyla > Moschidae > Moschus > Moschus berezovskii. The sequence continues at coordinate 82,065,709 of NC_142488.1, read as the reverse complement.
CTAGTTCCAAAAAATATTTTCCTTAGAATTTTTTTCTGGAAATAAAGTACTATAAATCAATCAGATAAGACAATAAAATATGATATGGAAGGCTTCCTAAGACATCAGTGCAAAGAAATAGAGGAAAACAATAGAATGAGAAAGACTAGAGATCTCTTCAAGAAAATCAGTGATACCAAAGGAACATTTCATGCAAAGATGGACCTAATAAATGACAGAAACAGTATGGACCTAACAGAAACAGAAGATATTAAGACGACGTGGCAAGAATACACAGAAGTACATATGAAATATCTTAATGAGCCAGATAATCATGATGGTGTGATCTCTTACCTAGAGCCAGACATCTTGGAGTGTGTGAAGTCAAGTGAGCCTTAGGAAGCATAACTACCAACAAAGACAGTGGAGATGATTGAATTCCAGTTGAACTATTTCAAATCCTAAGAAAATGGTGCTGAGAAAGTGCTGCACTCAATATGACAGCAATTTGGAAAACTTAACAGTGGCAACAGGACTGGAAAAATCAGTTTTCATTCCATTCCCAAAGAAAGGCAATGCCAAAGAATGTTCAAATTACTACATAATTGCATTCATTTCACATGCTAGGAAAGTAATGCTCAAAAGTATCCAAGACAGGCTTCAACAGTATGTGAACTGAGAACTTTCTGATGTTCCAGCTGGATTTAGAAAAGGGAAAGGAATGAAAGATCAAATTGCCAGCATCTGTTGGACCATAGAAAAAACAGAGAATTCCAGTAAAACATTTACTATTGCTTCATTTCCTGCACTAAAGTCTTTGACTGTATGGATCAGAACAAACTGGAAAATTCTTCAAGAGGTAGGAATACCAGACCACCTTACCTGTCACCTGAGAAACCTGTACGCAGGTCAAAAAGCCACAGTTAGAACCGGACATGGAACAACGAATGGCTCCAAATTGGGACAGGAGTACATCAAGGCTGTATCTTGTCACCCTGCTTATTTAATTTCTATGCAAAGTACATCATGCAAAATGCCTGGCTGGATGAAGCACAAAATGGAATCAAGTTTGCTGGGAGATATGTCAATAACCTCAGATATACAGATGACACCACTCTTATGACAGAAAGCAAAGAGGAATTAAAAATCCTCTTGATGAAGGTTAAAGAGGAGAATGAAAAAGCTGGCTTAAAAGTCAACACTCAAAAAACGAAGATCATGGCACTCAATCCCATCACTTCATGGCAAATAGATAGGGAAAGAATGAAATAGTGACAGACTTTACTTTCTTGGGTTCCAAAATCACTGCAGATGCTGACTACAGGCGTGAAATAAAAAGACACTTGCTCCTTGGAAGAAAAGCTATAACCAACCTAGATAGCACATTAAAAAGCAGACATTACTTTGCAGACAAAGGTCCACCTAGTCAAAGCTATGGTTTTTCCAGTAGTCATGTATGGATGTGGAAATTGGACCATAAAGAAGTCTGAGCACCAAAGAATTCATGCTTTTGAACTGTGGCATTGGAGAAGACTCTTGAGAGTTCCTTGGGCTGCAGGGAGATAAAACCAGTCTATCCTAAAGGAAATCAGTATGGAATATTCATTGGACGGACAGATGCTGAAGCTGAAACTCCAACACTTTGGCCACCTGATGTGAAGAGCCCACTCATTAGAAAATACCCCGTTGCTAGGAAAGATTGAAGGCAGGAAGAGAAGGGGACAGCAGAGTATGAGATGGTTGGATGGCATCACTGACTCAATAGACATGAGGTTGACCAAACTCCAGGAGATGGTGAAGGACAGGGAAGCCTGGCATGCTGAAGTCCATGGGGATCTCAAAGAATCAGACATGACTGAGCAACTGAACAATAACAACAATAATGGAAGCATTGGGAAAAGGTAGAAGCAAAATTATCATTTTATGCAGATGATTTATGCTATGTTTATATTAAGGAAACCTTAGAAAATCTATTTCAAAAACAATTTGAAGCAATAGAAAGCTTTAGAAAGTCATTTATAAATTTAATATACACAAAGTGATAGCTATTTTATAAACTAGCAGCAGTCATTTAAATATAAAAGATGATAATATGAAAAACAAAACATAAAATATTTAGGGATGTACTCAGGAGGACATGTTTAGGACCAATTTGAATAAAACTTTGAAACTTACCTATGCCTGCTAGAAAAAGAAAAAGAAAAAATAAAACTTAAATGCAGAGACATATATCCTTCCTTAGATAAAATGGACATTTAGTGTATTGATTCTCTTTAATCAACCATTCCAATGCAATCCCAAGCAAAATCCTAATTACGATTTTAAATATCCTGAGGGAATTAATCTAAAGTTTATCTGAAAGAAGAAAAATGTGAAAATATCAAGACAATTCTGAAAAAATGTCTTGCCCCACCCTCCTTCTTTCTGTATAAACCTTCCATTTGTACAACTCCTCAGAGTATCTTCCTATTTGCTTGACGGATTGGTGCCTGATTCATGAATCACTTAATAAAGTCAGTTAGATCTTTAAATTAACTTTGTTAAATTTTTATTATTTAGCAAATCAGAATTTCCGTTACTTGCAACCAAATGCTTTCTGACTGATGCACGTATATTATCAATATTTAATAAGTTGTACCATAACAACATTTCCCACTTTGTTCCTTGGGCCAAAATAAATTTCCGTTGAATCTAAGATTTACTTCCAAAAAAGAAATCATAATATATTATTAGAAAATATGAACATGAGATACCTTTACAAATTTAGTGCTAGATACATGTAAGGAATTGTAGTTATTCCAAACAGTAGAATTTCAGAATCAGTACCAAAATTAATTGTTCTTCATACTTTGAATGGGCCATCAATGAGGCCCAGAAATGGAGGTCTCTGCTCTTGAATAGGCATTTTTGTCAGTTTGATTAGATGTTTTAGTCTTATCCAATTTTGCTGAGATGATGCACTATGAATGATGCATGATATACACCATGCTCCCACATCCCACAAAGAGGTACTCTTCGGGGGGTTTGAATTGCAATAATATGCAATTAAAAATAATGTTGTTATAATTTTTACTAAACACTTTTTGAATGGAAAACACTAATCTTTTACTACAAATGTTATTACAACCCTAGTTCTTATATTTCTCACTAACAATAAATTATAGATGAGAAATTAAGAGGATTAACCAAATACAGTCATTAGACGCTTAGCAATCTAAAACATTTCATTAATGATTTCAGAGACTAGTAATATTTGCTACTGTTCTCTTGTGAATTTGGCTTTATGTTTTTATATAAAGCTTTATGTTTTTACAACATTCAACATATATTCCATTTCTTCAAAAGACCCTTTTCTTGAAATTGCCTCATCATGAAACTGTTGAAATTTCAAAGGTGTGTATCCAACTTGAATTGTAAACAGAAAAGAACTGAAATCTTTGTGCCAAATAAGAGGTTACAGTATAATAGATATACTACTGCGAAGGACAACTTTGTTAATCTAATATATGAAAATACTGAAGAAAGAATTATTAGGCATAAAATGAAGAGAGTATATCTCATTTGGCAAATAATACATTTAAATTCCCTTCATCCATTCTAAATATATTTATTAAATATATATGTACTATGTGCCATATACTAGTGATATGCAATGAACCAACCAATTGAGACAATGCCTCTGCCCTTACAAAAACAAAAAGATAATGGGAAGGCCATACATTAACCAAATAAAACAACTAGATAAAATAATTACAAGAATCAATATCCTGTTTCCAAAAACAAAATATAAACAAATATAGAAGTAAATCTAAACATCATAAAAATGTGTTTCTCCATAAGCTATTAAGAATAATCAGAGAATGTTAGAGCCTGAAGATAATTATAAATTCAACTTGTCTGTCTTCTTTTACTAAGGTGAAAACCGGCATAAAAAAAATTTTTAAAAATTTTCCAAGGTTGCCTAGCAATAGCAGAGATAAGACTATAACTAAGTTGTCTGAATCCTAGTCTAATATTCTATTATATTATGTTGCCATAATGGACATTTAGATGAATGCTGATGAATCCCTTTTTCATGTTCAGGAAACATATATTATTAGGAAGATAAAGTCTAATATTTTATTAATGTTTCCATCTTCTTATATGAGGTTTAGACAAAAGAAGAACAGAACATTTAACAAAGCCATGGACTATAAATTTTTATTTCCTTCAAGGTTTTACTTCAATTTCTTTATTTATTTTATTTTTGTTTGTTTATTTTATTGGAGGCAAATTGCTTTATATTAATATATTGGTTAGTTTTGCCATAGATTGACACGAATCCGCCCCAGGTGTACATGTGTTCCCTTTCTTGAACGCCCCACCCACCTCCCTCTTCCCCATATCCTCCCTCCAGGTCCTCCCCGTGCACCAGCCCCAAGCATCCTGTATTGGGATCAGCATGCATCTATTTATATTGAAGGATTTACCTCAGGTTAATTAATTCCTGCAAGGATTTTTTTTTTTTTTTAACCAGAATAGGCTCTCAATGAAGAGAATAAGCTCATTGAAAGGCTAATGTTTTTTCAGGAATCAATTTAGATTTTTTTTTTTTTTTACCGTGATCTTTAATTTTTTTAAAATTTATTTTATTGGAGGCAAATAACTTTACATTTATATATTGGTTGGTTTTGCCATACATTGACACGAATCCGCCCCAGGTGTACACGTTTTCCCTTTCTTGAACAAATCTCCCACCTCCCTCTTCCCCATATACTACTTTCAGGTCATCCACGTGCACCAGCCCCAAGCATTCTGTATCATGGGTCGAACCAGGACTGGTGATTCATTTCACATATGGTAATATGTGTGCTACAATGCCGTTCTCCCCAATCATCCCATATTCACCCTTTCCCACAGAGTCCCAAAGACTGTTCTATATACCTATGTCTCTTATGCAGTCTCGTAGAAAACTCAGCAGTGGTCACAGGACTGGAAAAGGTGAGTCTTCATTACAATCCCAAAGAAAGGGAATGCCAAAGAATGCTCAAACTACTGCACAATTGCACTCATCTCACACACTAGTAAAGACATGCTCAAAATTCTCCAAGCCAGGCTTCAGCAATATGTGAACCATGAACTTCCAGATGTTTAAGCAGGTTTTAGAAAAGGCAGAGGCAACAGAGATCAAATTGCCAACATCTGCTGGATCATGGAGAAAGCAAGAGAGTTCCTGACAACACATCTATTTCTGCATCATTGACTATGCCAAGGCCTTTGACTGTGTGGATCACAAAAAACTGTGGAACATTCTGAAAATGATGGGAATAACAGACCACCTGACCTGCCTCTTGAGAAACCTGCATGCAGGTCAGGTAGCAACAGTCAGAACTAGACATGGAACAACAGACTGGTTCCAAATATGAAAAGGAGTACGTCAAGGCTGTATATTGTCACCTTGCTTATTTAACTTACATGCAGAGTACATCATGAGGAATGCTGGGCTGGAAGAAGCACAAGGTGGAATCAAGATTGCCGGGAGAAATATCAATAACCTCAGATCTGCAGATGACACTACCCTTATAGCAGAAAGTGAAGAGGAACTCAAAAGACTCTTGATGAAAGTGAAAGAGGAGAGTGAAAATGTTGGCTTGAAGCTCAGCATTCAGAAAACAAAGATCATGGTATTTGGTCCCATCATTTCATGGGAAATAGATGGAAAAACAGTGGAAACAGTGTCAGACTTTATTTTTGGGGGCTCCAAAATCACTGCAGATGCTGATTGCAGCCAGAAAATAAAATGACGCTTATTCCTTGGAAGGAAAGTTATGACCAACCTTGATAGTATATTAAAAAGCAGAGACATTACTTTGCCAACCAAGGTCCGTCTAGTCAAGGCTATGGTTTTTCCCGTGGTAATGTATGGATGTGAGAGTTGAACTGTGAAGAAAGCTGATTGCCGAAGAATTGATGCTTTTGAACTGTGGTGTAGGAGAAGACTCTTGTGAGTCCCTTGTACCGCAAGGAGATCCAACTAGTCCATTCTAAAGGAGATCAATCCTGGGTGTTCATTGGAAGGACTGATGCTAAAGCTGAAACTGCAATACTTTGGCCACCTTATGCGACGAGTTGACTCACTGGAAAAGACTCTGATGCTGGGAAAGGTTGGGGGTGGGAGGAGAAGGGGAAGACAGAGAATGAGATGGCTGGATAGCATCACCAACTCTGTGGACATGAGTTTGTGTGAACTCCGGGAGTTTGTGATGGACAGGGAAGCCTGGCGTGCTGTGATTCATTTGGTCGCTGAGAGTCAGACACAACTGAGCGACTGAACTGAACTGAACTGAACTAATACAGGGTTAAGGTTACCATCTTTCAAAATTCCATATATAGGCGTTCAGTTCAGTTCAAATTCAGTTCAGTCGCTCAGTCGTGTCTGACTCTCGGCAACCAAATGAATCACAACACGCCAGGCCTCCCTGTCCATCACCAACTCCCAGAGTTCACTCAAACTCATGTCCATCGAGTCGGTGATGCCATCCAGCCATCTCATTCTCTGTTGTCCCCCTCTCCTCCTACCCCCAATCCCTCCTAGCATCAGATTCTTTTCCAGTTAGTCAACTCGTCGCATGAGGTGGCCAAAGCATTGGAGCTTCAGATTTAGCATCAGTCCTTCCAGTGAACACCCAGGATTGATCTCCCTTAGAATGGACTGGTTGGATTTCCTTGCAGTCCAAGGGACTCTCAAGAGTCTTCTCCAACACCACAGTTCAAAAGCATCAATTCTTCGGCGATCAGCCTTCTTTACAGTCCAAATCTCACATCCATACATGACCACGGGAAAAACCATAGCCTTGACTAGACAGACTTTGGTTGGCAAAGTAATGTCTATGCTTTTTAATATACTATCAAGGTTGGTCATAACTTTCCTTCCAAGGAGTAAGCGTCTTTTAATTTCATGGCTGCATTCAGCATCCGCAGTGATTTTGGAGCCCAAAAAAATAAAGTCTGACACGGTTTCCACTGTTTCCCCATCTATTTCCCATGAAGTGATGGGAACAGATGCCATGATCTTCGTTTACTGAATGTTGAGCTTCAAGCCATCCTTTTCACTCTCCTCTTTCACTTTCATCAAGAGGCGTTTGAGTTCCTCTTCATTTTCTGCCATAAGTATGGTGTCATCTGCATATCTGAGGTTATTGATATTTCTCCCGGCAATCTTGATTCCAGCTTGTGCTTCTTCCAGCCCAGCGTTCCTCATGATGTACTCTGCATATAAGTTAAATAAGCAGGGTGACAATATCCAGCCTTGACGTACTCCTTTTCCTATTTGGAACCAGTCTGTTGTTCCATGTCCAGTTCTAACTGTTGCTTCCTGACCTGCATACAGGTTTCTCAAGAGGCAGGTCAGGTGGTCTGAGATTCCCATCTCTTTCAGAATTTTCCACAATTTATTGTGATCCACACTGTCAAAGGCTTTGGCATAGTCAATGAAGCAGAAATAGATGCTTTTCTGGAACTCTCTTGCTTTCTCCATGATCCAGCGGATGTTGGCAATTTGATCTCTGGGGCCTCTGCCTTTTCTAAAACCTGCTTGAACATCTGGGAGTTCACGATTCACATATTGCTGAAGCCTAGCTTGGAGAATTTTGAGCATGACTTTACCAGCGTGTGAGATGAGTGCAATTGTGCGGTAGATTGAGCATTCTTTGGCATTCCCTTTCTTTGGGATTGTAATGAAGACTGATCTTTTCCAGTCCTGTGGCCACTGCTGAGTTTTCCAAATTTGCTGGCATATTAAGTGCAGCACTTTCACAGCATCATCTTTAAAGATTTGAAATAGCTCAATTGGAATTCCATCACCTCCACTAGCTTTTTTCGTCGTGATGATCTCTAAGGCCCACTTGACTTCACATTCCGCGTTAGTATACTGTATTGATGTTTTTCTTTCTGGCTTACTTCACTCTTTATAATAGGCTCCAATTTCATCCAGCTCATTAAAACTGATTCAAATACATTGTTTTTGATGGCTGAAAAATACTCCATTGTATATATGTACCAAAGCTTTCTTATCCATTCATCTGCAGATGGACTCTAGGTTGCTTCCATTTCCTGGCTATTATAAACAGTGCTGCGATGAACACTGGGGTACACGTGTCTCTTTCAATTCTGGTTTCCTCTGTGTGTATTCCCAGGAGTGCGATTGCTGGATCATATGGCAGTTCTATTTCCAGTTTTTTGAGGAATCTCCACACTGTTCTCCATAGTGGCTGTACTAGTCAAATTAGATTTTATTTTATTTTGTTATAAATTGGTTGTGTAATACAGTAATAAAATTATTGGAAAATATTCAGTGATAGAAATGATTCAAAGAATTATAGGTAAAGGCAGAAATTTTAGAGTATTTAATTTCTTTAGTTCATAATTGTTAGTCGTTTTGAGTTTTCCGTCTCTTGTCTGTAAAACAAGCCCTCAAACTGAAATTGTGCTCGAGGGAAAAAACAAACTTTTCGCAGGTAATATCCCTGGAATGCCTTTTTGTAAATTTTTAAATCAAAGTTTCTGATTAAATTGTTTTCTACAAGTTTTGCTCTGCTACTGTTTCAGATTCTTTTAATTCTGAAGAACTCTATCAAATGAGTTATAATAGTTTTGATGTAGTGGAGAAAAGCAATTCCAGTTACCAATAACATTGCTGACATTTCAGTTTTAAACAGTATTTAGTAGTAGGTAGAGCAGTAATTTTCAAACATCTTAGACTGCTACCATGAATAAGTAGTATATTTTACATTGTAATCCAGTTTACAAGAACACATATTAAAAAAAAATAGTTTCCTGAAATAATACTGTTTCTAGGGGTATGCTCTGATATGTTCTTTTATTCTTTTTTTTTTAATTTATTTTATTGGAGGCAAATTACCTTACATTAATATATTGGTTGGTTTTGCCATACATTGACATGAATCCGCCCCAGGTGTACATGTGTTCCCTTTCTTGAACCCCCCTCCCACCTCCTTCTTCCCCATATCCTCCCTCCAGGTCATCCCCGTGCACCAGCCCCAAGCATCCTGTATCATGTGTCAAACCTGGACTGGTCACTTATGATAATGTACATGCTACAATGCCGTTCTCCCCAATCATCCCACCTTCACCCTCTCCCACAGAGTCCCAAAGACTGTTCTATATGCCTATGTCTCTTTTGCAGTCTCGTATACAGGGTTAAGGTTACCATCTTTCTCAATTCCATATATATGCGTTAGTATACTGTATTGATGTTATTCTTTCTGGCTTACTTCACTCTGTATAATAGGCTCCAATTTAATCCACCTCATTAAAACTGATTCAAATGCATTCTTTTTGATGGCTGAAAAATACTCCATTGTGTATATGTACCAAAGCCTTCCTATCCATACATCTGCAGATGGGCATCTAGGTTGCTTCCATGTCCTGGCTATTATAGACAGTGCTGCAATGAACATTGGAGTACATGTGTTTCTTTCAATTCTGATTTCCTCGGTGTGTATGCCCAGGAGTGTGATTGCTGGATCATATGGCAGTTCTATTTACAGTTTTTTGAGGAATCTCCACACTGTTCTCCAAAGTGGCTGTACTAGTTTTCATTCCCACCAACAGTTTAAGAGGGCTCCCTTTCCTCCACACCCTCTCCAGCATTTATTGCATGTAGACTTTTGCATAGCAGCCATTCTGACTGGTGTGAAATGGTATCTCATTGTGGTTTTGATTTGCATTTCTCTGATTATGAGGGATGTTGAGCATTTTTTCATGTGTTTGTAGCCATCTTTATATCTTCTTTGGAGAAATGTCTGTTTAGTTCTTTGGCCCATTTTTTGATTGGGTCACTTATTTTTCTGGAAATGAGCTGCAGGAGCTGCTTGTATATTTTTGAGATTAATTCTTTATCAGTTGCTTCATTTGCTATTATTTTTTCCCATTCTGAAGGCTGTCTTTTCACCTTGCTTAGAGTTTCCTTTGCTGTGCAGAAGCTTTTGATTTTAATTAGGTCCCATTTGTTTATTTTTGCTTTTATTTCCAATATTCTGGGAGGTGGGTTTTGGAGGATCCTGCTGTGATTTATGTCAGAGAGTGTTTTGCCTACGTTCTCCTCTAGGAGTTTTATAGTATCTGGTCTTACATTTAGCTCTCTAATCCATTTTGAGTTTATTTTGGTGTATGGTGTTAGGAAGTGTTCTAGTTTCATTCTTTTACAATTGGCTGACCAGTTTTCCCAGCACCATTTGTTAAAGAGACTGTCTTTTGTCCATTTTATATTCTTGCCTCCTTTGTCGAAGATAAGGTGTTCATAGGTGCGTGGGTTTATCTCTGGGCTTTCTATTTTGTTCCATTGATCTATATTTCTGTCTTTATGCCAGTACCATACTGTCTTGATGACTGTGGCTTTGTAGTAGAGCTTGAAGTCTGGCAGGTTAATTCCTCCAGTTCCATTCTTCTTCTTCAAGATTGCTTTGGCTTTTCGAGGATTTTTGTATTTCCATACAAATTGTGAGATTATTTGTTCTAGTTCTGTGAAAAATATAGTTGGTAGCTTGATAGGGATTGCATTGAATGTGTAAATTTCTTTGGGTAGTATACTCATTTTCACAATAGTTATTCTTCCAATCCATGAACACGGTATATTTCTGCATCTGTTAGTGTCCTCTTTGATTACTTTCACTAGTGTTTTATACTTTTCTATGTAGAAGTCTTTTGTTTCCTTAGGTAGATATATTCCTAAGTATTTAATTCTTTTTGTTGAAACAGTGAATGGAATAGTTTCCTTAATTTCTCTTTCTATTTTCTCATTATTAATGTATAGGAATGCAAGGGATTTCTGTGTGTTGATTTTATATCCTGCAAATTTACTGTATTCATTGATTAGCTCTACCACTTTTCTGGTAGAGTCTTTAGGGTTTTCTGTGTAGAGGATCATGTCATCAGCTAACAGTGAAAGTTTTACTTCTTCTTTTCCAATTTGTATTCCTTTTATGTCTTTTTCTGCTCTGATTGCTGTAGGAAAATCTTCCAGAACTATGTTGAATAGTAATGGTGAGAGTGGGCACCCTTGTCTTGTTCCTGACTTTAGGGGAAATGCTTTCAGTTTTTCACCATTGAGGATAATGTTTTCTGTGGGTTTGTCATATATAGCTTTTTTTTTATGTTGAGGTATGTCCCTTCTATTCCCACTTTTTTATCATAAATGGATGTTGTATTTTGTCAAAGGCTTTCTCTGCATCTATTGAGATAATCATATGATTTTTATTTTTCAGTTTGTTAATGTGGTGTATTACGTTGATTGATTTGCGCATATTGAAGAATCCTTGCATTCCTGGGATAAAGCCCACTCGGTCATGATGTATGATCTTCTTAATGTGTTGTTGGATTCTGATTGCTAGAATTTTGTTAAGGATTTTTGCATCTATGTTCATCAGTGATATTGGCCTGTAGTTTTCTTTTTTTGTGGGAACTTTACCAGGTTTTCGGATTAGGATGATGGTGGCCTCATAGAATGAGTTTGGAAGTTTTCCTTCCTCAGCAATTTTCTGGAAGAGTTTGAGTAGAACAGGTGTTAGCTCTTCACTAAATTTTCGGTAGAATTCAGCTGTGAAGCTGTCTGGACCTGGGCTTTTGTTTGCTGGAAGACTTCCGATGACTTCCTCTAGTACCGTGCTTGTGATGGGTCTGTTCAGATGTTCTATTTCTTCCTGGTTCAGTTTTGGCAAGGTATACATTTCTAGGAATTTGTCCATTTCTTCCACGTTATTCATTTTATTGCCATATAATTGCTGATAGTCTTCTCTAATAATCCTTTGTATTTCTGTGTTGTCAGTTGTGATCTCTCCATTTTCATTTCTAATTTTATTGATTTGGTTCTTCTCCCTTTGTTTCTTGATGAGTCTGGCTAGTGGTTTGTCAATTTTATTTACCTTCTCAAAGATCCAGCTTTGGGCTTTGTTGATTTTTGCTATGGTCTCTTTGGTTTCTTTTGCATTTATCTCTGCCCTAATTTTTACGATTTCTTTCCTTCTACTAACCCTGGGGTTCTTCATTTCTTCCTTTTGTAGTTTCTTTAGATGTAGAGTTAGGTTATTTAGTTGACTTTTTTCTTGTTTCTTGAGGTGTGCCTCTATTGCTATGAACTTCCCCCTTAGCACGGCTTTTACAGTGTCCCAGAGGTTTTGGGTTGTTGTGTTTTCATTTTCATTCATTTCTATGCATATTTTGATTTCTCTTTTGATTTCTTCTATGATTTGTTCATTATTCAGCAGCATGTTGTTCAGCCTCCATATGTTGGCATTTTTAATAGTTTTTCTCCTGTAATTGAGATCTAATCTTACTGTATTGTGTTCAGAAAAGATGTTTGGAATGATTTCAATTTTTTTTTAATTTACCACGGCTAGATTTATGGCCCAGGATGTGGTCTATCCTGGAAAACGTTTCGTGTGCACTTGAGAAAAAGGTGAACTTCATTGTTTTGGGGTGAAATGTCCTATAGAGATCTATTAGGTCTAACTGGTCTATTGTATCATTTAAAGTTTGTGTTTCCTTGTTAATTTTGGTGTTTAGTTGATCTATCCATTGATGTAAGTGGGGTATTAAAGTCTCCTACTATTATATTGTTATTGTTAATTTCCCCTTTCATACTTGTTGTTAATTGTCTTACATATTGCGGTGCTCCTATGTTGGGTGCATAAATATTTATAATTGTTATATCTTCTCCTTGGATTGATCCTTTGATCATTATGTAGTTTCCTTCTTTGTCTCTTTTCACAGCCTTTGTTTTAAAGTCTATTTTATCTGATATGAGTATTGGTACTCCTGCTTTCTTTTGGTCTCTATTTTCTTGGAATATCTTTTTCCAGCCTTTCACTTTCAGTCTGTATGTGCCCCTCGATTTGAGGTGGGTCTCTTGTAGACAACATATATTGGGTTCTTGTTTTTGTATCCATTCAGCCAGCCTTTGTCTTTTGGTTGGGGCATTCAACCCATTTACGTTGAAGGTGATTATTGATAAGTATGACCCCGTTGCCATTTTCTTTATTGTTTTGGGTTCGAGTTTATATAACCTTTCTGTGTTTCCAGTCTAGAGAAGATCCTTTAGCATTTGTTGGAGAGCTGGTTTGGTGATGCTGAATTCTCTCAGCTTTTGCTTGTCTGTAAAGCTTTTGATTTCTCCTTCACATTTGAATGAGATCCTTGCTGGGTACAGTAATCTGGGCTGCAGGTTATTTTATTTCATCACTTTAAGTGTGTCTTGCCATTCCCTCCTGGCCTGAAGAGTTTCTGCTGAAAGATCAGCTGTTATCCTTATGGGGATCCCCTTGTGTGTTATTTGCTGTTTTTCCCTTGTTGCTTTTAATATTTGTTCTTTGTGTTTGATCTTTGTTAATTTGATTAATATGTGCTTTGGGGTATTTCGCCTTGGATTTATCCTGTTAGGGACTCTCTGTGTTTCTTGGATTTGGGTGATTATTTCCTTCCCCATTTTAGGGAAATTTTCAACTATTATCTCCTCAAGTATTCTCTCATGGTCTTTCTTTTTGTTTTCTTCTTCTGGGACTCCTATGATTCGAATGTTGGGGCATTTAATATTGTCCCATATGTCTCTAATATTGTCCTCATTTCTTTTAATTCATTTTTCTTTTTCCATCTCTGTTTCATTTATTTCTACAATTCTATCTTCTAGCTCGCTTATCCTGTCTTCTGCCTCCGTTATTCTACTGGTTGTGCCCTTGACAGTGTTTCTGATCTCATCTATTGTATTATTCGTTATATATTGACTCTTTTTTATTTCCTCTAATTCCTTATTGAACCTTTCTTCCATCTTCTCAATCCTTTCCTCCAGTTTATTTATCTGTAACTCCATTTTGCTTTCCAGATTTTGAATCATTTTCACAATTAAAATTCGAAATTGTTTATCGGGTAGGTTCCCTATATCTTCCTCTTTTGTTTGTGTTGGTGGGCATTTATCCTGTTCCTTTACTTGCTGGGTATTTCTCTGCCTCTTCATCTTGCTTATATCGCTGTGTTCGGGGTGGCCTTTCCGTCTTCTGGCAGTTTGTGGAGTTCTCTTTATTATGTAGTTACCTCGTTGTGTGTGGGGTTGGATGGGTGACTTGTCAAGGTTCCCTGGTTAGGGAAGCTTGTGTCGATGTTCTGGTGGGTGGAGCTGGATTTCTTCTCTCTGGAGTGCAATGAAGTGTCCAGTAATGAGTTTGAGTTGTCAATGGGTTTTGAGTGGCTTTGGGCAGCCTGTATTTTGAAGCTCAGTGCTATTCTCCTGTGTTGCTGGATAGTTTGCATAGTATGTTTTTCACTGAAACTTGTTGACCCTTGGGTGGTGCCTTGTTTCAGTGTATGTATGGAGGCATTTGATGAGTACCTATCAAATAATGTTCCCTGGAACAGGAGATCTCTGGTGTTCTCAGGATTTGGCCTTAAGCCTCTGCCTCTGGTTTTCAGTCTTATTCTTGCAGTAGGCTCAAGGCTTCTCCCTCTGTTACTTCCAAGGCAGTTCCTTCTGTTGAAAAAGCTCTTCTGTTTTCTGGTCTCCTCAGTTTCTAATTCCCATCCTGACAGCAGGATGCGGTGGTGGACAATTTTTTTTTTTTTTTCCTGATTCACCTATTCAGTCCTGCTATGCGGAGAGAGGAACAGCTAACAAATATCCCTGGCGTCTATGGGGAGCGCTCGCAGTGTCTTGGCTACACTTGGAATGCTCCTGCTCGAGGCATGTGTGCTTTCCCTGTTTATGCTGCTTAGGCTTTAGTTTGCTCTGCTGCGAGCTGTCTGCGGCTGGCGCTGGGTTGCATGCACTTGCCAGGTCTGAGCGGCTCAGGTTCAGGTCCTCGGGTACTCGACAAAGGCGCAGACTTGGCTGGGCCTGCGTTTTGTGCCTTCCCCGGTCCGAGCAGCTCAGGTGACCAGGCGTTTGGCGAGCGTGGTCGCTGCGACTTATCACCTTCCCGGTCCCTGCTGCTCAGTTTTCTGGGAGTACAACTGGCGCACTTTGCCAGGCGGATATCTAACTGCCCGAACCCAAGAAGTCCTGGCCAGCAAGGAAGCCTGCCTGCAGCTTGGCAAGGGAAGCCTCTCTGGGGCCGAAGCTGCCCCCGCCCCAGCGCTGGCTGCCCTCCCCACCCGCGTTGGAGGGGGCTGGGCAAGGGCCGCCAGCTGCCGGTTCGCTCCGCTCAGCACCCAGTTCTGTGGGCGGGGCTGGCGGAGTCCTGGGCTGGGGCTTTTCGCAGGCTTTTCCTAGCGTTTTCTCCTTTTGGTATCTTAAGTTCGAGCCCTCAGTTTGCCCTGGGGATTTCAAGCCTGGTTCTAAGCGTGCAGCCCCTTCTCCCTCGCCTGCTAGTGAGGGGCATGGGCGTCTGCGCTGCTTCTCTGCTGAGAGTTTCCTCTGGGCACTTAGTCTGTGAATTTAATTATTTATGTCTTTTGTCTCCCAGTTATGTGGCCCTCTGAGATTCCATTCTTCAGTGTTTCCAGGTGTTTGGAAACTTCTCTTTTTTTTTTTAAGCCTCCCTTCCCCGGATGGAGCTCCATCCCTCCCTCCTTTGTCTCTCTTTTTTTCTATTTCCTACCTCCTTTCGTCGACTATGGGCTGCTTTTCTGAGTGCCTGATGTCCTCTGCCAGTATTCAGAAGTTTTTTTTGTGGGATTTACTCAGCGTTCAAATGTTCTTTTGTTCATTTTGTGGGGGAGAAAGTGGTCGCCCCATCCTTTTCCTCTGCCATCTTCCCGTGCTCCCCCAACTTAGATTTTAAATAGACAGGTTAGAGCTGATCTTTCCTAAACCACCTCAAGGTTATCGGTTGTCAATAGATTCAAAAAAAATTTAAATATCTGTGTTGATGGAAACAGCTCTGAACACAAATCATATCGAAATCACCTGTGCTCAGCTGTGGAATGTGCTATGAGAAGGCAGAACTTCTGTTAATCTGTCTCACTGGTAAAGAGGTACAGCCTGAATGACACATCATTGAGATAAATTCTGACTCAGATATATACAGGAACTGTAATCAAGCTAAAAAAATTTATTGCTTTATAAAATATTAGATTTGGTATATTCATTACAAGTAAGTAATTGAAACCCTCCAAAGAACGCCAGTTTTATGATTCAGGGTTCTCAAGAGACACAGAATCAATAGGGTTAAATAGATCCAGTAGTATATTCATTTATTTGGAGGAATTGTCTAATGAAATTATGGAAGCTGAGAATTTTGAAGAGCTGAATTTGCAAGCTGGAGGCCCAGAAAGTCAGTGGTATACTTCAGTCCATGTCTAAAGGCTTGAGAACCAGGAACCCAATGATGTAAATCTCAAAGAGCAGGGGAAGACTGCTGTTCCAGATCAGAGGCCATGCAGAAAAAAGGAGAAGTCCTCCTTCATGCACATTTTGTTCTATTCAGGCCCTCAGGGATGACCACCCACGTTGTGGAGGGCAATCAGATTTAAAAAGTCCACTGATTCAAATGCTAATCTTATTTGGAAACACTCTCACAGACACACTCAGAAATAACTTAACCAAATATCTGGGTACCTTTTACCTAGTCAAGTTGATACATAAAATCAACCATCATGTGTTTCTTGAAAATAATCCGCTTTCCTAAGTGATTTACATTTACAAGAGATGGTTGTTGTTGTGCTAAGGGCAACTACAAAGTTAAAAAAAAAAGCTGCACATTTAACATTCTAAAACATAGGAGTTTTATAAAACATTTCTGAATAGAAAGCTGAGAAGAGGAAGTATCTTAGGACTAATAAACTCTGTGCCTTTTATATCAGACCAGAGGCTTTGATGACTGATGTCAGGGTTAAGCATTAGTAGGACAAATAAAGAAATATTATAACACTCTCAGACACAGCCAGAGCATCCCTCTCTGCTGATAAAGCCTTCCTTTTGTTTCTACCTCTGCTGACCAACATGGCATTATTTAATTTAAAATTCCCTCAACCTGCCTAGCTTTGTAGCCTGGACACAGGTGCCAAAGTAAACCTATCTGAAAGCAAGGGTGTGGTTGGTTATGTTGATGTCCTGCACTGAAGAGCCATTCTCTTCAAAGCCAGCTTTAGAGTTGGTTTATGTTATTGCCTCCTATATAAAAACTTTTAGGAGTTGCAACTCATTGTAAATCTGAAAGTCATTCAATACAGTATCAGGGTCTTTTCTACTGAGTTGGCTCTTCTCATCAGGTGGCCAAAGTATTGGAGCTTCAGCTTCCGCATCAGTCCTTCCAATGAATATTCAGGATTGATTCCCTTTAGCATTGAATGGTTGGATCTCCTTGCAGTCCAAGGGATTCTCAAGAATCTTCCCCATGCCATAATTCAAAAGCATCAGTTCTTCTGTGATCGGTCTTCTTTATGGTAAAACTCTCACATCCATACATGACTACTGGAAAAACCATAGCTTTGACTGGATGGACTTTTGTTGGCAAAGTAAAGTCATCTCTTTGCTTTTTAATATGCTGTCTAGGTTGGCCATAGCTTTCTCCAAGGAGAAAGCGTCTTTTAATTTCATGGCTGCAGTCACAATTTGCAGTCATTTTGGAGCCCATGAAAATAAGTCTGTCACTATTTCCATTGTTTCCCCATCTATTTGCCATGAAGTGATGGGATGTGATGGGATGTCATGATTTTAGTTTTTTAAATAATGAGTTTTAAACCAGCTTTTTCACTCTCTTTCACTTTCATCAAGAGGCTCTTTAGTTCCTCTTCGCTTTCTGCCATAAACCTGGTGTCATATGTATATCTGAGGTTACTGATATTTCTCCTGGCAATCTTGATTCTAATTTGTGCTTCAATTAGCTGGGCATTTCACATGATGTACTCTGCATAGAAGTTAAATAAGCAGGGTGACAATATACAGCCTTGACATACTCCTTTCCAGTTCATTGTTCCACGTCCAGTTCTAACTGTTACTTCTTGACCTGCATACAGGTTTCTCAGGAGACAGGTAAGGTGGTCTGGTATTCTCACCTCTTGAAGAATTTTCCACAATTTTTTGTGATCCACACAGTCAAAATCTTTTGCATATTCAATGAAGCATAAGAGATGTTTTTCTGGAATTTTCTTGCTTTTTCTATGATCCAATGATTGTTGGCAATTTGATATCTGGTTCCTCTGCCTTTTCTAAATTCAGCTTGAACACCTGGAAGCTCACAGTTCACTTAGTATTGAAGCCTGGCTTGGAGAATTTTGAGCATGACTTTGCTAGCATGTGAAATGTTCAACGGTGTGGCAGTCTGAACGTTCTTTGGCACTACCCTTGTTTGGGATTGGAATGAAAACTGATTTTTTCCAGTCTTGTGGCCACTGCTGAGTTTTCCAATTTTTCTGGCATTTGAGTAGAGCACCCTAACAGCATCATTTTTTTTTTTAAGATTTAAAATAGTTCAGCTGGAATTCCATCACCTCCACTAGGTTTGTTAGTAGTGGTGTTTCCTACGACCCACTTGACTTCTCACTCCAAGAGGTCTGGCTCTAGGTGAGTGATCACACCATCGTGGTTTTCTGGTCATAAGATCTTTCTTTATAGTTCTTCTATGTATTCTTGCCACCTCTTCTTAATATTGTCTGCTTCTGTTAGGTTCATACAGTTTTTATCCTTTATTGTTCCCATCTGTGCATGAAGTGTTACCTCTGTATCTCTAATTTTCTTGAAGAGATCTGTAGTCTTTTTGATTGTATTATTTTTCTCTATTTCTTTGCATTGTTCACTGAGGCTTTCTTCTCCTTGCTATTCTTTGGAACTCAGCATTCAGATGGGTATAGCTTCCCTTTTCTCCTTTGCCTTTAGCTTCTCTCCTTTTTTCATCTATTTATAAGGCCTCGTCAGACAACTATTTTGTAATTTTGCATTTCTTTTTCTAGGGGATGGTTTTGGTCACTGCCTCCTGTACAATGTTACAAACCTCTGTCCATAGTTCTTCAGGCAGTCTGTCTATCAGACCTAATCCCTTGAATGTATTTGTCACTTCCTCTGTATAATCGTAAGGGAGTTGATTTAGTTCATACCTGAATGGCCTAAGGATTTTTTCCTACTTTCTTCATTTTAAGTCTGAATTTTTCACGTAGTTCGTGGTATGAGCCACAGCCAGCTGCTGGTCATGTTTTTGTGGACTATATAGACCTTCCCCATCTTCAGCTGCAAAGAATATAGTTGATCTGATTATACTTACTATATTCCAAACCTATGCTAAGCATTTTTTGTGTTATCTTATGTCACTGGGTCAGGAAATATGATAGTTGCCACTGCTCTATTTCTTTCCTTCGCTCCCTCACCAATTTTATCTCCTGAATCAATATAGTATTTTAAAATATTACTCATATCATAATTCTTAGTGATTTCTTTAAGGTTTTGGGTTCTGTGTTTCTGAGGCTCCTCTCCTCTGATGATCTTGGTCCACCAACCCTCAGCCATCCCCTTTCAACGCTCTAAGGCCACACCCACAGGTGAACATAGTGAAAAATAAAAGCACACATCTATGTTTATTAGTTTCACTTTAAATTCATGGCCACTAACCTCAGGTAGGACTTTAATGTTGCCCTTTAATCTATCTCGAGTATTTTTCTTTATTGCTTTCCCTATTCCATTCTACTAGATGGTCATCACAGTTTCTTGTTTTCACACACCCAAAACTTTTTTCATGCTCCTCAATCCAATGTAATGACCTTATTCCTTGATCACTGAGAAAATCAGAACAATAAGAAAGGCAGTATCTCATGTCCCTCAACACCTGTGTGTATTTGTGCACATATATTCTACCTAGAAAGGCTGTCACTATAGATTAACTGATCATGATCTTATTTAAGTGCAGCTTCTTTACTTAGAATTTTCATTCATTTTCACACATTTAACATCATTTCACTAATTCTCAATTCTCTCTAACATTATTAATTTATTCCTTTCTATTGGACCATGCCCATCAGCATATAAGTGTGCTGCATTTACTCTCTGCTTTAAAAAAGCCTGTCTTAACTCTTCAACATCTCTCCATACTTGCATGTGTGCTGTCTCTTCAGTTGTGTCTGACTCTTTGAGACCCCATGGATTGCAGCCCACCAGGCTCCTCTATCCATGGAATTCTCCAAGCAAGAATACTAGAGTGGGTTACCCTGCCCTTCTCCAGGGGATGGTCCAGACGCATGACTGAACCAATGTCTCCTGAATTGCAGGCAGATTCTTTACCATATGAGCCACGAGGGAAGCCCCCAGCATCTTTCTACTCCCTTTTAAAGTAAAGCTTTTCATGAGTTGTCTGTACCTTTCATCTCCTAAATTATCTTCACCCATTTTCAATGTTTTCCAATCAGACAATTACTTCCAACCACTGTACTGAAAATAGCTTTCATAAAGGGGCCCAATAGCTCCATATTACTAAATATAGTCTTCATCATTCTTAATATACAAATAGCAATTCCTTTTTTTCACTCTGTTTCCATGACATAGCACAATACTTGTTTCCTCCTCCAAACTTGAATTTCCTTCTTGACCTCCTTTGTTTTTCCCTCCCCATTTACCTATGTGACCCATGATCCACACTCTAAACTTCAATTCAATCTATAGTCATTAAGGTGATCTCCTCTGGTATCATGCCTCTAAAGACCACCCTAGGACTGATTCTATAAATTAGAAGTTTTGTGATCCTTACCTATGAATTCTGGAAATATATATCCTAATCCCCTCGTGATGTTTCCTCTTAATGTCTACTGTGCATCTCAACCTTAACATACCTAAGAATAAACTTCTGAATTCTACTTCTAGATTTTTTCAACACATAATGTTCTTGATCTCAGTAATAGCAACTCCTTCTTGCTCAAATCAAAATTAGTAGAGCTGTCTTTAATGTTCAGTTCAGTTGCACAGTCGTGTCCGACTATTTTTGACACCATGAATCACAGCACTCCAGGCCTCCCTGTCTATCACCAACTCCCGGAATTCACACAAACACATGTCCATCGAGTCGGGTATGCCACCCAGCTATCTCATTCTCCGTCATCCCCTTCTACTCCTGCCTCCAATACCTCACAGCATGAGTCTTTTCCAGTGAGTCAACTCGTCACATGAGGGTCAAAGTATTGGAGTTTCAGCTTTAGCATCAGTCCCTCCAATGAACACCCAGGACTGATCTCCTTTAGAATGGACTGGTTGGATCTCCTTGCAGTCCAAGGGACTCTCAAGAGTCTACTCCAACACCAAAGTTCAAAAGCATCAATTCTTCGGCACTCAGCTTTTTTCACAGTCAAAATCTCACCTCCATACATGACCATTGGAAAAAACATAGCCTTGACTAGAAGGACCTTGGTTGGCAAAGTAATGTGTCTGCTTTATAATATGCTTTCTAGGTTGGTCATAACTTTTCATCGCAACGAGTAAGCATCTTTTAATTTCATGGCTGCAACCAGCATCTGTAGTGATTTTGGAGCCCAAAAAATAAAGTCTAACACTGTTTCCACTGTTTCCCCATCTATTTCCCATGAAGTGATGGGACCAGATGCCATGATCTTAGTTTTTTGAATGTTGAGTTTCAAGCCAACTTTTTCAATCTCCTCTTTCAATTTCATCAAGAGGCTTTTTAGTTCCTCTTCACTTTCTACCGTAAGGGTGGTGTCATCTGCATATCTGAGGTTATTGCTATTTCTCCCAGCAATCTTGATTCCAGCTTGTGCTTCTTCCATCCCAGCGTTCCTCATGATGTACTCTCCATATAAGTTAAATAAGCAGGGTGACAATATACAAATTTGACTTACTCCTTTTCCTATTTGGAACCGGTCTGTTGTTCCATGTCCAGTTCTAACTGTTGCTTCCTGACCTACATACAGGTTTCTCAAGAGGTAGGTCGGGTAGTCTGATATTCCCATCTCTTTCAGAATGTTCCA
The DNA here is from genome assembly GCF_049115385.1 of Moschus berezovskii. NCBI lineage: Eukaryota > Metazoa > Chordata > Mammalia > Artiodactyla > Moschidae > Moschus > Moschus berezovskii. The sequence continues at coordinate 82,043,848 of NC_142488.1, read as the reverse complement.
CAGTTTATTGTGATCCACACAGTCAAAAGCTTTGGCATAGTCAATGAAGCAGAAATAGATGTTTTTCTCGAACTCTCTTGCCTTGTCCATGATCCAGCAGATGTTGGCAATTTGATCTCTGGTTCCGCTGCCTTTTCTAAAACCAACTTGAACATCTGGAATTTCACAGTTCACATATGACTGAAGCGTGGCTTGGAAAATTCTGAGCATGACTTTACTAGCGTGTGAGATGAGTGCAATTGTGTGGTAGTTTGATCATTCTTTGGCATTGTCTTTCTTTGGGATTGGAATGAAGACTGACCTTTTCCAGTCCTGTGGGCAATGCTGAGTTTTCCAAATTTGCTGGCATATGGAATGCAACACTATCACAGCATCATCTTTCAGGATTTGAAATAGCTCAACGGGCGTTCCATCACCTCCACTAGCTTTGTTCGTAGTGATGCTTTCTAAGGCCCATTTGACTTCACATTCCAAGATGTCTGACTCTAGGTCAGTGGTCACATCATCTTGATTATCTTGGTCATGAACATCTTTTTTGTACAGTTCTTCTGTATATTTTTCCCACCTCTTCTTAATATCTTCCGCTTCTATTAGGTCCATAGTATTTCTGTCCTTTATTGAGCCCATCTTTGCATGAAATTTTCCCTTGGTATCTCTAATTTTCTTGAAGAGATCTCTTGTCTTTCCTATTCTGTTGTTTTCCTCTATTTCTTTGCATTGTTCGCTGAGGAAGTCTTTCTTATCTCTCCTTGCTATTCCTTGGAAATCTGCATTCAGATGCTTATATCTTTCCTTTTCTCCTTTGCTTTTCGCTTCTCTTTTTTCACAGCTATTTGTAAGGCCTCCCCAAACAGGCATTTTGCTTTTTTTACATTTCTTTTCCATGGGGATGGTCTTGGTCCCTGTCTCATGTACAACGTCAGGAACCTCCGTCCATAGTTCATCAGGCATTCTATCTATCAGATCTAGTCCCTTAAATCTATTTCTCACTTCCACTGTATAATCATAAAGTATTTGATTTAGGTCATATCTGAATGGTCTTGTGGTTTTCTCTACTTTCTTCAATTTAAGTCTGAATTTGTCAATAAGGAGTTCATGATCTGAGCCACAGTCAGCTCCTGGTCTTGTTTTTGCTAACTCTATAGAGTTTCTCTATCTTTGGCTGCAAAGAATATAATCAATCTGATTTTGGTGTTAACCATCTGGTGATGTCCATGTGTAGAGTCTTTTCTTGTATTATTGGAAGAGGATGTTTGCTATGACCAGTGCCTTCTCTTGGCAAAACTCTATTAGCCTTTGCCCTGCTTCATTCCATGCTGCAAGGCCAAATTAGCTTGTTACTCCAGGCGTTTCTTGACTTCCTACTTTTGCATTCTAGTCCTCTGTAGTGAAAAGGAAATCTTTTTTGGGTGTTAGTTCTAAAAGGTCTTGTAGGTCGTCATAGAACTGTTCAACTTTGGCTTCTTCAGCATTACTGGTTGGGACATAGGCTTGGATTACTGTAATATTGAAAGGTTTGCCTTGGAAACTAACAGAGATCATTCTGTCTTTTCTGAGATTGCATCGAAGTACTGCATTTCGGACTCTTTTGTTGACCATGATGACTACTCCATTTCTTCTAAGGGATTCCTGCCCACAGTAGTATATATTATGGTCATCTGAGTTAAATTCACCCATTCCAGTCTATTTTAGTTCACTGATTCCTAGAATATCTATGTTCACTCTTGCCATCTCCTGTTTGACCACTTCCAATTTGCCTTGATTCATAGACCTAACATTCCAGGTTCTTATGCAATATTGCTCTTTACAGCATTGGACGTTGCTTCTATCACCAGTCACATCCACAACTGGGTATTGTTTTTTCTTTGGTTCCATCCTTTCATTCTTTCTGGAGTTGTTTTTCCACTGATCTCCAGTAGCATACTGGGCCCCTACCGACCTGGGGAATTCCTCATTCAGTATTCTATCATTTTGCCTTTTGATACTGTTCATGGGGTTCTCAAGGCAAGTATACTGAAGTGGTTTGCCATTCCCTTCTCCAGTGGGCCATATTCTGTCAGACCTCTCCACCATGACCCGCCCATTTGGGTGGCCCCACATGACATGGCTTAGTTTCATTGAGTTAGACAAGGCTGTGGTCCGTGTGATCAGATCGACTAATGTTCTGTGATTATGATTTCAATGTGTCTGCCCTCTGATACCCTCTCAAAATACCTACTGTCTTATTTGGATTTCTCTTACCTTCTTCTCATATTCCATATCAGAGGACCAACAATCCTCTTGATTTGTATCAAGAATCTGATCACTTCTCAGCACCTTCACTGCTGTTCACCATATCCAAGCACTGTCATCCATCATCTGGGCAATTGTAGTGTTCTTATTGTAGACCTTCCTGGTCCTGTGCTTTAACCCTTCAGCTTATCTCAACATAATAGCCTGGATATATCTAGCTAAATCTAAGTGAAACCATGTTAAAACATTGTTTATTGCTCTACATGATTTGGCTCTCAAATGCCATTTTTTTTTTCTTTTTTTCTTACTTTTTAATTTTTTAAATTTTATTTGGAGGCTAATTACTTTTCAATATTCTATTGGTTTTGCCATACATTGACATAAATCCGCCCCAGGTGTACATGTGTTCCCCATACTGAATCCCCCTCCCATTTCCCTCTCCGTACCATTCCTCTGGGTCACCAGAGTGGACCATTCCTGAAGATCCTGTATCATGCATTGAACCTGGACTAGTAATTTCTTTTAAATATGATAATACACATGTATCAATGCCATTCTTCCAAATCATCCCACCTTTGCCCTCTTCCACTGAGTCCAAAAGACTGTTCTATACATCTGTGTCTCTTTTGCTGTCTCGTATACAGGGTTATCGTTACCATCTTTCTTAATTCCATATATATGCGTTAGTATACTGAATTGGTGTTTTTCTTTCTGGCTTACTTCACTCTGCATAATAGGCTCCAGTTTCATCCACCTCATTAGAACTGATTCAAATGTATTATTTTTAATGGCTGAGTAACACCCCATTGTGTATATGTACCACAGCTTTCTTATCCATTCGTCTGCAGATGGACATCTAGGTTGCTTCCATGTCCTGGCTATTATAAACAGTGCTTCAGTGAACATTGGGGTACATGTGTCCCTTTCAATTCTGGTTTCCTTGGTACGTATACCCAGGAGTGGGATTGCTGTCATATGGCAGTTCTATTTCCAGTTATTTTTTTTAAGGAATCTCCACACTGTTCTCCATAGTGCTGTACTAGTTTGCATTCCCACCAACAGTGTAAGAGGGTTCCCTTTTCTCCACACCCTCTCCAGCATTTGTTGCTTGTAGACTTTTGGATAGCAGCCATTCTGACTGGCATGAAATGGTACCTCATAGTGGTTTTGATTTGCATTTCTTTGACTATGAGTGATGTTGAACATCTTTTCATGTGTTTGTTAGCCACCTTTATGTTTTCTTTAGAGAAATGTTTCTTTAGTTCTTTGGCCCATTTTTTGGTTGGGTGGTTTATTTTTCTGGAATTGAGCTGCAGGAGTTGTTTGTATATTTTTGAGATTATTCCTTTGCAGGTGCTTCATTTGCTATTATTTTCACCCATTCTGAAGGCTATATTTTCGCATTGCTCGTAGATACCTTTGTTGTGCAGAAGCTTTTAAATTTAATTAAGTCCCATTTGTTTATGTTTGCTTTTATTTCCAATATTCTGGGAGCTCAGTCATGGAGGATCCTGCTGTGATTTATGTCGGAGAGTGTTTTGCCTATGTTCCCCTCTAGGAATTTTATAGTTTCTGGTCTTACATTTAGATCTTTAATCCATTTTGAGTTTATTTTTGTGTGTGGTGTTACAAAGTGTTCTAGTTTTATTCTTTTATAAGTGGTTGACCAGATTTCCCAGCACTACTTGTTAAAGAAATTATCTTTTCTCCATTGAATATTCTTGCCTCCTTTGTCAAAGATAAGGTGTCCGTAAGTGCATGGATTTATCTCTGGGCTTTCTATTTTGTTCCATTGATTTATATTTATGTATTTGTTACAGTATGATACTGTCTTGATGACTGTAGCTTTGTAGTAGAGCCTGAAGTCCAGCATGTTGATTCCTCCAGTTCTATTCTTCTTCCTCAAGATTGCTTTGGCTATTTGAAGTTTTTTGTATTTCCATAGGAATTATAAAATTATTTGTTCTAGCTCTGTGAAAAATACCGTTGGTAGCTTGACACAGATTGCATTGAATCTATATATTGCTTTGGGTACTATACTCATTTGCACAACATTGATTCTTCCAATCCACGAGCACAGTATATTTCTCCATCTATTTGTGTCCTCTTTGATTTCTTTCACCAGTGTTTTATTGTTTTCTATATATAGGTGTTTTGTTTCTTTAGGTAGATATATCCCTAAGTATTCTATTTTTGTTGCAATGGTGAATGGAATAGTTTCCTTAATTTCTCTTTCTATTTTCTCATTATTAGTGTATAGGAATGCAAGGGATTTCTGTGTGTTGATTTTATATCCTGCAACTTTACTGTATTCATTGATTAGCTCTACTACTTTTCTGGTAGAGTCTTTAGGGTTTTCTGTGTAGAGGATCATGTCATCAGCGAACAGTGAAAGTTTTACTTCTTCTTTTCCAATTTGGATTCCTTTTATGTCTTTTTCTGCTCTGATTGCTGTAGCCAAAATTTCCAGAACTATGTTGAATAGTAGTGGTGAGGGTGGGCACCCTTGTCTTGCTCCTGACTTTAGGGGAAATGCTTTCAGTTTTTCACCATTGAGGATAATGTTTGCTGTGGGTTTGTCATATATAGCTTTTATTATGTTGAGATATGTCCCTTCTATTCCCACTTTCTGGAGGGTTTTTATCATAAATGGATGTTGAATTTTGTCGAAGGCTTTCTTTGCCTCTATTGAGGTAATCATATGATTTTTATTTTTCAGTTTCTTAATGTGGTGTATTACATCGATTGATTTGCGGATATTGAAGAATACTTGCATTCCTGGGATAAAGCCCACTTGGTCATGATATATGATCTTCTTAAAGTGTTGTTGGATTCTGATTGCTAGAATTTTGTTAAGGATTTTTGCATCTATGTTCATCAGTGATATTGGCCTGTAGTTTTCTTTTTTGGTGGAATCTTTACCGGGTTTTGGGATTAGGGTGATGGTGGCCTCATAGAATGAGTTTGGAACTTTCCCTTCCTTAGCGATTTTCTAGAAGAATTTCAGTAGAACAGATGTTAGCTCTTCTCTAAATTTTTGGTAGAATTCAGCTGTGAAGCCGTCTGGACCTGGGCTTTTGTTTGAGGAAGATTTCTGATTACAGCCTCTAGTTCCTTGCTTGTGATGGGTCTGTTGAGATTTTCTATTTCTTCCTGGTTCAGATTTGGAAGGTTGTCCTTTTCTAGGAATTTGTCCATTTCTTCCAAGTTATTCATTTTATTGCCATATAATTGCTGATAGTATTCTCTAATAATCCTTTTTATTTCTGTGTTGTCAGTTGTGATCTCTCCCTTTTCATTTCTAATTTTATTGATTTGGTTCTTCTCCCTTTGTTTCTTGATGAGTCTGGCTAGTGGTTTGTCAATTTTATTTACCTTCTCAAAGAACCAGCTTTGGGCTTTGTTGATTTTTACTATGGTCTCTTTGGTTTCTTTTGCATTTATTTCTGCCATAATTTTTAGGATTTCTTTCCTTTTACTAGCCCTGGGGTTCTTCATTTCTTCCTTTTCTAGTTTCTTTAGATGTAGAGTTAGGTTGTTTATTTGACTTTTTTCTTGTTTCTTGAGGTGTGCCTGTATTGCTATGAACTTTTCCTTTAACACTGCTTTTACAGTGTCCCAGAGGTTTTGGGTTGTTGTGTTTTCATTTTCATTCATTTCTATGCATATTTTGATTTCTCTTTTGATTTCTTCTATGATTTGTTCATTATTCAGCAGCGTGTTGTTCAGCCTCCATATGTTGGCGTTTTTAACAATTTTTCTCCTATAACTGAGATCTAATCTTACTGCATTGTGGTCAGAAAAGATGCTTGGAATGATTTCAATTTTTTTGAATTTACCAAGGCTAGATTTATGGCCCAGGATGTGATCTATCCTGGAAAAGGTTCCGTGTGCACTTGAGAAAAAGGTGAACTTCATTGTTTTGGGGTGAAATGTCCTATAGAGATCTATTAGGTCTAACTGGTCTATTGTATCATTTAAAGTTTGTGTTTCCTTGTTAATTTTCTGTTTAGTTGATCTATCCATAGGTGTAAGTGGGTTATTAAAGTCTCACACTATTATTATGTTATTGTTAATTTCTCCTTTCATACTTGTGATTGTCTTACATTTTGCCGTGCTCCTATGTTGGGTGCATAAATATTTATAATTGTTATATCTTCTTCTTGGATTGAACTTTGATCATTATGTAGTTTCCTTCTTTGTGTCTTTTCACAGCTCTTGTTTTAAAATCTATTTTATCTGATATGAGTATTGGTACTCCTGCTTTCTTTTGGTCTCTATTTGCGTGGAATGTCTTTTTCCAGCCCGTCACTTTCAGTCTGTATGTGTCCCTCGTTTTGAGGTGGGTCTCTTGTGGACAACATATATGGGGTTCTTGTTTTTGTATCCATTCAGCCAGTCTTTGTCTTTTGTTTGGGACATTCAACCTATTTTCATTTAAGGGAAATATTGATAAGTATGATCCCATTGAAACTTACATTGTTGTTTTGGGTTCGGGTTTATACACTCTTTCTGTGTTTCCTGTCTAGAGATGGTCCTTTAGCATTTGTAGGAGTGCTGGTTTTGTGATGCTGAATTCTCTCAGCTTCTGCTTGTCTGTAAAGCTTTTAATTTCTCCTTCATATCTGAATGAGATCCTTGCTGGGTACAGTAATCTGGGTTGTAGGTTATTTTCTTTCATCACATTAAGTATGTCCTTGCCATTCCTTCCTGGCCTGAAGAGTTTTTATTGAAAGATCAGTTGTTATCCTTATGGGAATCCGCTTGAGGCTTCAGTGTTGTTTTTCCCTTGCTGATTTTAATATTTGATCTTTGTGTCTGATCTTTCTTAATTTGATTAATATGTTTCTTGGAGTATTTTGCCTTGGGCTTATCCTGTTTGGGACTCTCTGGATTTCTTGGACTTGGGTGATTTTTTCCTTACCAATTTTAGGGAAGTTTTCTTTCTTTCCTCATTATTTTTTTTAATTTATCTGTTTTAATTGGAAGCTAATTGCTTTACATTACTGTGTTTGTTTTGCCATACATTGACATGAATCTGCCCCGGGTGTACATTTGTTCCCAATCTTGAACCCACCTCCCACCTCCCTCCCCATACCATCCCTCTGGTTCATCACAGTACGCTAGCCCGAGCATCCTGTATCATGCATCGAAAGTGGACTGGCGATTTATTTCAAATATGATAATATACATGTTTCAGTGCTATTATCCCTTTATCATCCCACCCTCGCACTCTCCCACAGAGTCCAAAAGACTGTTTTATACCAATGTGTATTTTTTGCTGTCTCGTATACAGGGTTATCGTTATCATCTTTCTAAATTCCATATTTATGCATTAGTATACTGTATTGGTTTTTTTCTTTCTGGCTTACTTCACTCTGTATAATAGGCTCCAGTTTCATCCACCTCATTAGAACTGATTCAAATGTATTCTTTTTAATGGCTGAGTAATACTCCATTGTGTTTATGTACCACAGCTTTCTTATCCATTCTTCTGCAGATAACTATTATCTCCTCAAGTATTTTCTCGTGGTCTTTCTTTTTTTCTTCTTTTTCGACTCCTATGGTTAGAATATTGGGGCTTTTAACATTGTCCCAGAGGTCTTTGAGATCATCCTCATTTCCTTTAATTCGTTTTTCATTTTCTGCTCTGTTTCATTTATTTCTTCCCTTCTATCTTCTACCTCACTTATCCTATCTTCTGCCTCTGTTATTCTACTGTTGGTTCCCTCCAGAGTGGTTTTTATCTCATTTATTGCATTATTTTGCATATTACACATTACATTGACTCTTCTTTATTTCTTCTAGGTCCTTGTTAAAGGACCTATCTCTTCCTCTTTTTTTGGGTTGGTGGCCATTTATCCTGTTTCTTTACTTGCTGGGTATTTCTCTGCCTCTTCATCTTGCTTATATTGCTGTGTTTGGGGTGGCCTTTTCATCTTCTGGCAGTTTGTGGAGTTCTCGTTATTGTGCTGTTTCCTTGCTGTGGGAGGGGTTGGATGGGTGGCTTGTCAAGGTTTCCTGATTAGGGAAGCTTGTGTCGGTGTTCTGGTGGGTGGAGCTGGATTTCTTCCCTCTGGAGTGCAATGAAGTGTCCAATAATGAGCTATGAGATTTCAATGGGTTTGGAGTGATTTTGGGCAGCCTGTATATTGAAGTTCAGGGCTATTTTCCGGTGGTGTTGGAGAATTTGTGTGGTATGTCTTGCTCTGGAATTTGTTCGCCCTTGGGTGCTGCTTGGTTTCAGATTAGGTATGGAGGCATTTGATGAGCTCCTATTGATTAATGTTCCCTGGAGTCAGGAGTTCTCTGGTGTTCTCAGGATTTGGATTTGAAGCCTCCTGCCTCTGGTTTTCACTCTTATTCTTGCAGTAGCCTCAAGACTTCTCCATCTGTCATTTCCTAGGTGGCTCCCTCTGTTTTAGCTTCTCCTGTTTGCTGGTCTCTTCAGTGTCTAATTTCTGGCCTGACACAAAAGGGCGGTGGTGGATGCTTTTTTTAGGCTCACTTGTTCCCTCGTGCTGTGGGGAGGGAGGAACACTGCAAACAAATATCACTGGCGTCTGTGAGGAGTGCTCACAATGTCTTGGCCTCACTGGGTTTGCCCCCCACTCACAGCATGTGTGCTTTCCCTGTCTACACTGCTTCGGCTCTAGGTTGCTCTGTTGGGAACTGTCTTAGGCAGGCCCTGGATTTCATGCACTTCCCTGGTCATAGCCGCTCAAGTTCAGGTACTCGGGTACTCCACAAAGGCGCAGAATTACTTTGGCCTGCGTTTTGTGCCCTTCCACAGTCCGAGCAGCTCAGGTGACCAGGTGTTTGGAGAGCGAGGTCTCTGCAACTTAATGCCTCCCCGGTCCCTTCTGCTAGGTTTTCTGGGTGTACAACTGGCACACCTTCTCAGGCAGATGTCGACCGTCCAGAATCCGAAGAAGTCTTGGTTAGCAACAAAGTTTGCTTGCAGTTTGGTAGATGATACTTCTCTGGGGCCGCGATTTCCCCCTTCTGGCTCTGACTGCCCTCCCCTGCCTGTCTCGGTGGGGGATGGGCCATCTGCAGCAGGCTAGCTCTGCTCAGTCCTTTGTTCTGTGAGCAGGTCTGGTGGTGTCTTAGGTTAGGGCTTTTCCCCTTTTCATGGGGTAGCTATCCCACAGTCTGCACTGCTATCTCAAGTTAGCTCCCTCAGATTGTCCTCAGGGCATTCAGACATGGTCCTTACTCTAAGCAATTCAGTCCGTGCCTCCCTGCCCAGCCCCTGCTTGCTAGTGGCAGATGTGGACGTCTGCTCTACTTCTCCACTGGGAGATACCATTGGGCATGTAATCCATGGGTTTTAATTATTTATTTATTTTTCCTCCCAGCTATGTTGCCCTGTGAGGTTCCAAGGCTCGCCACAGACTCACCAGTGAGAGTGTTTCCTGGTGTTTGGAAACTTCTCTCTCTCTCTCTCTTTTTTTCTTTTTTTTGTGGCTTTGTAGTAGAGCCTGAAGTCCGGCAGTTTGATTCCCCCAGTTCCATCCTTCTTTCTCAAGATTGTTTTGGCTATGCGAGGTTTTTTGTATTTCCATACAAATTGTGAAATTATTTGTTCTAACTCTGTGAAAAACACCATTGGTAGCTTGATAGGGATTGCATTGAACTTATAAATTACTTTGGGTAATATATTCATTTTCACAATATTTATTCTACCAATCCAAGAACATGGTATATTTCTCCATCTGTTAGTGTCCTATCTGATTTCTTTCACCAATGTTTTACAGTTTTCTATATATAGGTCTTTTGTTTCTTTAGGTAGATATATTCCTAAGTATTATATTCTTTTCATTGCAATGGTAAATGGAATTGTTTCCTTAATTTCTCTTTCTATTTTCTCATTATTAGTGTATAGGATTGCAAGGGATTTCTGTGTGTTGATTTTATATCCTGCAAATTTACTCTATTCATTGATTAGCTCTAGTAGTTTTCTGGTAGAGTCTTTAGGGTTTTCTGTGTAGAGGGTCATGTCATCTGCAAACAGTGAGAGTTTGACTTCTTCTTTTCCAATTTGAATTCCTTTTATGTCTTTTTCTGCTCTGATTGCTGTTTCCCAAACTTCCAAAAAAATGTTGAATAGTAGTGGTGAGGGTGGGCACCCTTGTCTTGTTCCTGACTTTAGGGGAAACACTTTCAATTTTAAAATGATGAAAGAAAATAACCTACAGCCCAGATTACTGTACCCAGCAAGGATTCATTCAAATACGAAGGCGAAATCAAAAGCTTTACAGACAGGCAAAAGCTGAGAGAATTCAGCATCACCAGACCATCTCTCCAACAAATGCTAAAGGAACTTCTCTAGACAGGAAACACAGAATGAGTGTATAAACTTGAACACAAAACAATGAAGAAAATGGAAACAGGATCATACTTATTAATAATTACCTTAAATATAAATGAGTTGAATGCCCCAAACAAAAGACAAAGACTGGCTGAATGGATACAAATACAAGACCCCTATATATGTTGTCTACAAGAGACCCACCTCAAAACGAGGGACACATACAGATTGAAAGTGAAGGGCTGGAAAAAGATATTACATGCAAATAGAGATCAAGAGAAAGCAGGAGTAGCAATACTCATATCTGATAAAATAGAATTTAAGACAAAAGCTGTGAAAAGAGACAAAGAAGGAAACTACATAATGATCAAAGGCTCAATCCAAGAAGAAGATATAACAATTATAAATATATATGCACCCAACATAGGAGCACCACATTATGTAAGACTAATGCTAACAAGTATGAAAGGGAAAATCAACAATAACACAATAATAGTGGGAGACTTTAATACCCCACTCGCACCTATGGATAGAGCAACTAAACAGAAAACAAGGAAACACAAAAGTTAAACGATACTTCTCTCTTTTTTAAGACTCCCTTACCGGGATGAATCTCTGTCCCTACCTCTTTTGCCTCTCTTTTTGTCTTTTATATTTTTTCCTACCTCCTTTCAAAGACAATGGGCTGCTTTTCTGGGTGCCTGATGTCCTCTGCCGGCATTCAGAAGTTGTTTTGTGGCATTTACTCAGTGTTCAAATGTTCTTTTGATGAATTTGTAGGGGAGAAAGTGGTCTCCCCCTCCTATTCCTCCGCCATCTTAGGACCATCCCCTTCAAATTCCTCTATGAATTTCTCACCATAACGGCCTCCTCACTGTACACTGAAAATGCCAAGTAGACCTCAAGGATATCATACATGCTGTGCCTTCTACCTGAAATGCTCTTCCCCAGATAGAACACAGTTTTCTCTCTTCCTTTCTTCAAATATCTATTCAAATGTTCCCACACTACAGATGATTTCCCTAGTCACCATATATGAAATAACAATGTCATCCACATCTAATCATACATCTCTGCTCTTTACTCTGCTGTGTTTTTCTCTGTAGCACTTATCACCATCTAGCACATTTTATATTTACTTGATTATTTGTTTACTCCTCTCCATCACCATTAGAATGCAAACTTCATTAGTGCTGAGCCTTGATTTTGTTAACTGCTTTATCCTCACTGTGTATCCCTTCAGTGGCTCTGTTGTTCAAAGACTTTAGAGTTGACCCTTGAACAACATGGATTTGAATGGCTTAGGTCCACTTATACACAGGTTTTTTTAAGTAGTACGTGATCTGAAGTCGGTTGATTCCACAGTTGCAGAACTGAGAATATGGAAAAACTGTGTACACAAACGGCTTACTATAAGTTATAAGTGGATTTTCCACTATGCATTAGTTTGATGCCTCTAATTACTGTTTTATCATGGGTGAACTGCATACCTGCTAACTTTTTTGGAAATACTTTTTGATGTTTAACATTTTTTTTTATTATTAGATGGTAATGTCTTTTTCCAGCTGTGACATTGGTCCTAGAGGTGTTATTTACTCTTGTGAATACCTTGCGTGTAATACCTTTTACTTTTGTATTCCAACATGAATGAAATGAAGAAATTCATCTCATATGTCTCTTCCCTGTAGTTAGTTCACAAAACCATTCAGTCGTCCTATCTTGTTCTTTTTTTAATTGCTCTATAAAAACTGAAAATTACTTTTTTCTTCAAGTAAAACACATGGTCTTTTTTGTGGATATTCATTTTTAAGTCCTATGAAAAAATATACTCATCTCCACATTGTTCTTTACATTAAGAAGACTTTTTTAAAAGTAATTATCCACTTAGAGGCTAAATTTTAGGAGTGAGACTGTTTCCAGGTTCTTGAGTGTTCTAGGTTTTCAAAGCACATGCATACAGATACACACATATACTGCGTCTCTCTCTCTCTCTCTCTCTCACACATATATCATCAGTTCAGTTCAGTCGCTTATTCGTATCCGACTCTTTACGACCCCATGAATCACAGCATGCCAGGCCTCCCTGTCCATCACCAACTCCCGGAGTTCACTCAAACTCATGTCCATAGAGTCAGTGATGCCATCCAGCCATCGCATTCTCTGTCGTCCCCTTCTCCTCCCGCCCCCAATCCCTCCCAGTATCAGAATTTTTTCCAGTGAGTCAACTCGTCGCATTAGGTGGCCAAAGTAGTGGAGTTTCAGCTTTAGCATCAGTTCTTCCAATGAACACCCAGGATTGATCTCCTTTAGAATGGACTGGTTGGATCTCCTTGCAGTCCAAGGGACTCTCAAGTGTCTTCTCCAACATCACGGTTCAAAAGCATAAATTCTTCGGCAATCAGCTTTCTTCACAGTCCAACTCTGACATCCATACATGACCCCTGCAAAAAAAAAAAAAATAGCCTTGACTAGATTGACCTTAGTTGGCAAAGTAATGTCTCTGCTTTTTAATATACTATCTAGGTTGGTCATAACTTTCCTTCCAAGGAGTAAGCATCTTTTAATTTCATGGCTGCAATCAGCATCCTCAGTGATTTTGGAGCCCCCAAAAAACAAAGTCTGACACTGTTTCCACTGTTACAAATAGCTATGAAATGAAGAAAATCGAAGCGCAATGGAGAAAAGGAAAGATACACCTATTTGAATGCAGAGTTCCAAAGAATAGCAAGGAGAGATAGTACAGGCTTCCACAGTGACTAATGCAAAGAAATTGAGGGAAAAAAAATAGAATGGGAAAGACTAGAGATCTCTTCCAGGAAATTAGAGATACCAAGGGAATATTTCATGCAAAGATGGGTCATAGTTAAGGACAGAAATGGTATGAACCTAACAGAAGCAGAAGATATTAAGAAAAGATGGTACACAGAAGAATTCTACAAAAACGATTTTCATGACCCAGATAAACACGATGCTGTGATGACTCACATAGAGCCAGACATCCTCGAATGCAAAGTCAAGTGGGCCTTCACTATGAACAAAGCTAATGGAGGTGATAGAATTCCAGTTGAGCTATTTCAAATCCTAAAAGTTGATGCTGTGAAAGTGCTGCACTCAGTATGACAGCAAATTTGGAAAACTCCGCAGTGGCCATAGAATTGGAAAATTCACTCTTCATTCCCATCCCAAAGAAAGGCAATGCCAAAGTATGATCAAACTAGTGCACATTTGCACTCATCTCACATGCTAGCTGGAGAAGGCAGTGGCACCCCACTCTAGTACTTTTGCCTGGAAAATGCCATGGACCGAAGAGCCTGGTAAGCTGGAGTCCATGGGGTCGCCAAGAGTCAGACACGATTGAGCGACTTCACTTTCCAGTTTCATGCATTGGAGAAGGAAATGGCAACCCACTCCAGTGTTCTAGGCTGGAGAATCCTGGGGACGGGGAAGCCTGGTGGGCTGCCATCTATGGGGTCGCACAGAGTTGGACACGACTGAAGTGACTTAGCAGCAGCACATGCTAGCAAAGTAATACTCAAAATTCTCTAAATCGAGCTTCAACAATACTTGAACCATGAACTTCCATATGTTTAATCTGGATTTAGAAAAAACAGAGGAATCAGAGATCAAATTGCCAACATCAGCTGGATCATTGAAAAAGCAAGAGAGTTCCTGAAAAACATCTACTTCTGCTTCATAGACTATGCCAAAGCCTTTGACTGCATGGATCACAAAACAACTTTGGAAAATTCTTCAGGAGATGCGAATAACAGATCACCTGACCTCCCTCCTAAGAAATATGTATGCAGGTTAAGAAGCAACAGATAGAACTGGACATGGAACAACAGACTGGTTCCAAATTGGGAAAGGAGTACATCAAGGCTGTATATTGTCACCCTGTTTAGTTAACTTATGTGCAGAGTACATCATGAGGATAGCTGGACTGGCTGAAGCACAGGCTGGAAACAAGATTGCTAGGAGAGATATCAATAACCTCAGATATGCAGATGACACTACCCTTATGGCAGAAAATGAAGAAGAACTAAAGAGCCTCTTAATGAAAGTGAAAGAGGAGAGTGAAAAAGTTGGTTTAAAGCTCAACATTCAGAAAACTAAGATCATGGCATCTTGTCCCATCACTTCATGAGTAATAGATGGGGAAACAGTGACAGACTTTGTTTTGGGGCTCCAAAATCCCTGCAGATGGTGACTGCAGCCATGAAATTAAAAGACGCTTACTCCTTGGAAGAAAAGCTATGACCTACCTAGACAGCTTATTAAAAAGCAGAGACATTACTTTTCCAACAACATTCCATCTAGTCAAAGCTATGAGTTTCCAAGTAGTCATGTATGGATTTGAAATTTGGACTATAAAGAAACCTGAGGGCCGAAGAATTGAGTCTTTTGAACTGTTGTGTTGGAGAAGACTCTTGAGAGTCCCTTGGACTGCAAGGAGATCCAACCAGTCCATCTTAAAGGACATCAGCCATGAATATTCATTGGAAGGACAGGTGCTGTGGATGAAACTCCAGTACTTTGGCCACCTGATGCAAAGAACTGACTCATTTGAAATGCCCATGGTGCTTGGAAAAATTGAAGGCCGGAAGAGTAGGGAATGACATTCGATGAGATGGTTGGATGGCGTCACTTACTCAATGGACATGAGTTTGAGTATATTCAGGGAGTTGGTGATGGACAGGGAGACCTTCCATGCTGAAGTCCATGGGGTCACACGGAGTCAGTCATGACTGAGTGACTGAACTGAACTGAATTCAACCAGGGATTAGAGAAAAGCCTGACACTTCTTGCTTTCTGTCCTCCAGTAATCATTTCTCAAGTTTTCAGCATATGCCACTTTTTCCTCTCTAAATGATGCTTAGAAAGCATACCTATTCTCATAAAAGGTTTTGCTGCACAGGTGTTCTATTATCAGATTGAGCTTGCTAAGTACACATCTAAATGAATCATTCACAGTAACACCCTCAATTTTCCATGTAGAAGATGTGTCCTTCTATGTCTATAAATTATCATCATTTACTCACTTTTTCAGATTGGAAATGTTGAAGTGTTTCTTTCCTTTTAACTAATATTTATTGAGCATTTATTATTGCAAGACACTGTGAAAAGATCTGGGAAATTTTGTACTTAGACCTGTTCTTTTTTTAAAAAAAATGTCCCCTATATTTGTTTGACCTCCCCACTGTTCATCAGTCTTTCATTTCTGAATTAGTCTCAATCTATAATATAATGCTTCATAAGTGCTTTCTTGATTGAGTTTTGAAATCACGGATAAAACTTTCAATTCCCCTTCACTGGCGGTTTGCTAAATCCCCACCCCAATCTCTTCCTTTATCTATATTTTTGAGATTAATCCCTTGTCAACGTCTTCATTTGCAAATGTTTTCTCCAATTCAGAGGATAGTCTTTTCATTTTGCTTGTGGTTTCCTTTGCTTTTAAGTTTAATTAGGTCCCATTTGCTTATTATAATTTTTATTTTCATTACTCTGGGTGAATAACCTACCAAAGGAGGCAAAAGACCTTTATTCACAAAACTATAAGATGCTGATGAAAGAAATCAAAGATGACACAAAAAGATGGGAGACATACCATGTTCCCTATTGAAAGAATCAATACTGTGAAAATGACTATACTACACAAAGCAATCTACAGATTCAGTGCAATTCCTATCAAATTACCAGTGGTATTTTTCACAGAATTAGAACAAAAGTTGTTATAATTTGTATGGAAACACGAAAGACTGCAAATAGCCAAAGCAATTTGAGAAAGAAAACCAGAGCTGGAGGAATCAGGCTTCCTGACTTCAGACTACTCTACAAAGCTACAGTCATCAAAACAGTATGAAACTGGCACAAAAACAGAAATACAGATGAATGAAATAGGATAGAAAGTCCGGAGATAAACCCCTGCACCTAAAAGTCACCTAATCAAGACAAAGGAGGCAAGAATATACAATGGGAAAAAAAAATCTTCTCAATAAGTGGTGCTGTGAAAATTGGACAGATAAATGTAAAAAGACGAAATTAGATCACCCCCTAACATCATAAGCAAAAATAAACTCAAAATGGATTAGAGACCTGAAATGTAAGGCCAGATACTATAAAATTATTAAAGGAAAATGTAGTCAGAACAGTCTTTGATATAAATAGCAATGAGAAACCTTTCTAAACTCAAACTGCTGGAATGGCCCCCTCATCTAAAATTTAACTCACAGACTCCTTAAGGATTTAATCAAGGATAAATACAAAATTTAAAAGTCTTTCCAAAAGTAGCATGGCCTTAGTTATCTGAGAAAATTAATTTAATTAATTCATTTAATTGTACTGTTATTTATAAACTAGTAAGTTTATATTGTAATAATTGATTCATAACAACGTTTTGAAGTGAATCTAGGAGATTTCTAGTTACATTTGTTTATAAGCCTATGTGCACATTATGCACATGTTTCTACCTTTACATGGTATTATTGAAATTAAATTTATAAAATATCTCTATTTCATTGACTTAAAAGTAAGTAATTACAAACAAATTATTTCTGGATATAAAGGAAACTATCTAAACTGAATTTCAGGTTCACACTATTTAAGAACTATTTAGCATTAATTTAATATCTGGTATTAAAGTTAGTTTAGGCTTGTTGATTTAATTGGTACAGACATCTCTTTGGAGACATTGACATTGACTATTGTAGTTTTTTTGTACTTTGATTTACTAAATATTAATAGGTTCATTTTATTTTTGTTGCAAACTTAGCAAGAAAAATTGACTTAGTATGATGATATTTTCATGAGTTATAAAATAGAAATAAATTAGATAAGAATTTTTGGTGAACTATTTAGGAATAATTATGTTTGGAGTATGTGTGTCAAATAACTTCTCCAGAATTTTTTATTAATTTGAAAATTTTGAAATTATCTACTTTAATTTAAATGATGGGAATCAGCTGAGTATCTAGACCATTTCAAATAAGGTAAAATACTGAAACATTATTGATAAACAGTCCTCAGTTTACCTAATTTTGTCTCCTTATGAGAGAAGAACAAAAGATATTTGGGTTTATTAGGCACACATTTTGTACCACATTGAGAAAAAAAGTATACTACAGAAAATATATGGTTCTACAGGTGATGAAATATGTTCATAAGTTTGCCAAATCAGAAAATGCTGGTGTGACAAATAGTTTGCAATTAATCGCTTCTTGGTTTTAATTTCTTGCTTCTTTGGGTTAAAGTTGTAATGTACATAATTAAATCTATAGGGATAATAAGGGAAACATTTCAGGAAGCAAGAAAATCAGAATGTATACTTTCAATAAAATAAAAGGGAAAAAGGAATAGAACTGCATTAAGGAAATATAAATTAATTTTGTCCTGGAGAGAGAAGAAGAAAGAAAACAAGTAGGACAAATTCTGAATGTGAGAAGAAGGTTTGTGGTAAAAGAAATCAAGAAAAGTTTTGAACAAGGTGAGAACTGATTAAGATTAAAAAAAAAATTAACAGAGTAAGCAAATTTTAATATTAAAAGTAACCTGGCACAAAACTAGAATTTGGTTTTTCCCTCTGTGTTAAATTTTCATGGAATATTGATCTATTTAAATTATAAAGTTTCCTTACCTCATTTTGAGAAGTCTGTTGAAAGTGAGGGAAGTTGCTCAGTCATCTCTAACTCTGAGAACCCATGGACTATAGCCTACCAGGCTCCTCAGCCCATGGGATTTTCCACGCAAGAGTACTGGAGTGGGTTTCAATTTCGTTCTCCAGGGTATCTTCCCGAACCAGGGATAAAACCGGGTTTCCCCCATTGTAGACAGACGCTTCACTGTCTGAACCACCAGTCTCTTGAAATGATCCATATAAAGGTAAAAGTATTTTACTGTTGCCTTGGTTGAATGAGTAAGCATTGTTTCACAGTGTCCTCAGTTCAGTTCAGTTCAGTGGTGTCCAACACTTTGTGACCCATGAATCACAGCACGCCTGGCCTCCTATCCATCAACAACTCCGGGAGTTCACACGAACTCATGTCCATCGAGTCGGTGATGCCATCCAGCCATCTCATTCTCTGTCGTCTCTTTCTCCACCCGCCCCCAATCCTCCCCAACTTCAGAGTCTTTTCCAGTGAGTCAACTCGTCACATGAGGTGGCCAAAGTATTGGAGTTTCAGCTTTAGCATCAGTCCTTCCCATGAACACTCAGGATTGATCTCCTTTAGAAAGGAATGGTTGGATCATCTTGCAGTCCAAGGGACTCCCCAGAGTCTTCTCCAAAACCACAGTTCAAAAGCATCAATTCTTCAGCGATCAGCTTTCTTCACATTCCAACTCTCACATTCATACATGACCACGGGAAAAACCATCGCCTTGACTACACGGACCTTGGTTGGCAAAGTAATGTCTCTGCTTTTTAATATGCTATCTAAGTTGATCATCAGAGAAGGCAACGGCAAGCCACTTCAGTACTCTTGCCTAGAAAATCCCATGGATGGAGCAGCCTTAATGTCCTGGCTGCAATCAGCATCTGCAGTGATTTTGGAGCCCCCAAAAATAAAGTCTGACACTGTTACCACTGTTTCCCCATCTATTTCACATGAAGTGATGGGAACAGATGCCATGATCTTCGTTTACTGAATGTTGAGCTTCAAGCCAACATTTTCACTCTCCTCTTTCACTTTCATCAAGAGGCTTTTAAGTTCCTCTTCACTTTCTGCCGTAAGGGTGTTGTCATCTGCATATCTGAGGTTATTGCTATTTCTCCCAGCAATCTTGATTCCAGCTTGTGCTTCTTCCAGCCCAGCATTCCTCATGATGTACTCTGCATATAAGTCAAATAAGCAGGGTGACAATATACAACCTTGACGTACTCCTTTTCCTAATTGGAACCACCCTGTTGTTCCATGTCCAGTTCTAACTGTTGTTTCCTGACCTGCATACAGGTTTCTCAAGAGGCAGGTCAGGTGGTCTGAGATTCCCATCTCTTTCAGAATGTTCCACAGTTTATTGTGATCCACACAGTCAAAGGCTTTGGCATAGTCAGTGAAGCAGAAATAGATGTTTTCGGGAACTCTCTTGCTTTCTCCATGATCCAGCGGATGTTGACAATTTCATTTCTGGTGCCTCTGCCTTTTCTAAAACCTGCTTGAACATTTGGAAGTTAACGGTTCACATACTGCTGAAGCCTGGCTTGGAGAATTTTGAGCATAACTTTATTATCGTGTGAGATGAGTGCAATTGTGCGGTAGTTTGAGCATTCTTTGACATTCCCTTTCTTTGAGTTTGGGATGAAGACTGACCTTTTCCAGTCCTGTGGCCACTTCTGTGTGTTCCAAATTTGCTGACATATTGAGTGCAGCACTTTCACAGCATCATTTCTCAGGATTTGAAATAACTCAATTGGAATTCCATCACCTCCACTATCTTTGTTCGTAGTGATGCTCTCTAAGGCCCACTTGACTTCACATTCCAAGCTGTCTGGCTGCAGGTGAGTGATCACACCATCGTGATTATCTTCGTCGTGAAGATCTTTTTTGTACAGTTCTTCTGTGTATTCTTGCCACGTCTTCTTAATATCTTCTGCTTCTGTTAGGTCCATACAATTTCTGTCCTTTATCGAGCCCATCTTTGCATGAAATGTTCCCTTGATATCTCTAATTTTCTTGAAAAGATCTCTTGTTTTTCCTATTCTGCTCTTTTCCTCTATTTCTTTGCATTGATCGCTGAGGAAGGCTTTCTTATCTCTCCTTGCTATTTTTGGAACTCTGCATTCAGATGCTTATATCTTTCCTTTTCTCCTTTGCTTTTCGTTTCTCTTCTTTTCACAGCTATTTGTAAGGCCTCCCCAGACAGCCATTTTGCTTTTTTGAATTTCTTTTCCATGGGGATGGTCTTGGTCCCTGTCTCCTGTACAATGTCACGAACCTCCGTCCAGAGTTCATCAGGCACTCTATCTATCAGATCTAGTCCCTTAAATCTATTTCTCACTTACACTGTATAATCATGAGGGATTTCATTTAGGTCATATCTGAATGGTCTAGTGGTTTTCCCTACTTTCTTCAATTTAAGTCTGAATTTGTCAATAAGGAGTTCATGATCTGAGCCACAGTCAGCTCCTGGTCTTGTTTTTGCTAACTGTATATACTTTCTCCATCTTTGGCTGCAAAGAATAAAATCAATCTGATTTTGGTGTTGACCATTTGGCCATATCCATGTGTAGAGTCTTCTTTTGTGTTGCTGGAAGGGGGTGTTTGCTATGACCATTGCATTATCTTAGAAAAACTCTATTAGCCTTTGTCCTGCTTCATTTCGTGCTCCAAGGCCAAATTTGCCTGTTACTCCAGGTGTTTCTTGACTTCCTACTTTTGCATTCCAGTCCCCTATAATGAAAAGGACATCTTTTTTGTGTGTTAGTTCTAAAAGGTCATAAAACCGTTCAGCTTCGGCTTCTTCAGCATTACTGGTTGGAGCATAGAATTGAATTACTGTAATATTGAATGGTTTGCCTTGGAAACGAACAGAAATCATTCTGTCGTTTTTAAGATTGCATCCAAGTACTGCATTTCTGACTCTTTTGTTGACCATGATGGCTACTCCATTTCTTCTAAGGGATTCCTGCCCACAGTAGTAGACATAATGGTCATCTGAGTTAAAATCACTCATTCCAGTCCATTTTAGTTCACTGATTCCTAGAATGTCGACATTCACTCTTGTCATCTCCTGTTTGACCACTTCCAATTTGCCTTGATTCATGGACCTAACATTCCGGGTTCCTATGCAATACTGCTCTTTACAGCATTGGACCTTGATTCTATCACCAGTTACATCCACAACTGTGTATTTGTTTTGCTTTGGCTCCATCCCTTCATTCTTTCTGGAGATATTTCTCCACTAATCTCCAGTAGCATACTGGGCACCTACCGACCTGCAGAATTCCTCATTCAGTATCCTATCATTTTGCCTTTTGATACTGTTCATGGGTTTCTCAAGGCAAGTATACTGAAGTGGTTTGCCATTCCCTTCTCCAGTGGAACACATTCTGTCAGACCTCTCCACCATGACCCGTCCGTCTTGGGTGGCCCCACACGGCATGGGTTAGTTTCACTGAGTTAGACAGGGCTGTGGTCCATATGATCAGATCAACTAGTTTTATGGGATTATGATTTCAGTGTGTCTGCCCTCAAATGCCCCCTCACAATACCTACCGTCTTATTTGGGTTTTTCTTACCTTGGTTGTGGAATATCTCTTCACAGCTGCTCCAGCGAAGCACAGCCGCTGTACCTTACCTTGGACGTGGGGTAGCTCCTCTCGGCCACGCTTCTGTGTGTGGTCGGTGGGCCGAGATGGCATCTCTCGCGTCTGTGCCACCGGAGCTGGTGTCTTTCGCGTCTGTGCTGCTGGAACCATACAGTGTCCTACTAACACCCAAAAAAGATGTCCTTTTCATTATAGGGGACTGAAATGCAAAAGTAGGAAGTCAAGAAACACCTGGAGTAATGGGCAAATTTGGCTTTGGAGCACGGAATGAAGCAGGGCTAAGGGTAACAGAGTTTTGCCAAAAGAAAGCACACATCATAGCAAACACCTTCATTCAACAACACGAGAGAAGACTCCACATGTGGACATCACCAGATGGTCAACACCAAATTCAGATTGATTATATTTTTTACACCCAAATTTGGATAAACTCCATAGAGTTAGCAAAAACAAGACCAGGAGCTGACTGTGGCACAGATCATGAACACCATATTGCCAAATTCAGAATTAAAATGAAGAAAGAAGGGAAAATACTAGACCATTCAGATATGATGCTAAATTAAATCCCTTATGATTATACAGTTGAAGTGAGAAATAGATTTAAGGGACTAGATCTGATAGACAGAGTGCCTGATGAACTATGAGCAGAGGTTCATGACATTGTACAGGAGACAGGGACCAAGACCATCCTATGGAAAAGAAGTGAAAAAAGCAAAATGGCTGTCTGAGGAGGCCTTACAAAAAATAGCTGTGAAAAAAAGAGAAACGAAAAGCAAAAGAGGAAAGGAAAGATATAAGCATCTGAATGCAGAGTTCCAAAGAATAGCAGGGAGAGATAAGAAAGCCTTCCTCAGTGATCAATGCAAAGAAATAGAGGAAAACAACAGAATAGGAAAAACAAGAGATCTCTTCAAGAAAATTAGAGATATCAAGGGAACATTTCATGCAAAGATGGGCTCGATAAAGGACAGATATGGTATGGACATAACAGAAGCAGAAGATAATTAGGAAGAGGTGGCAAGAATACACAGAAGAAATATACAAAAAGATTTTCACAACCAAGATAATCCCGATGGTGTGTTCAATCACCTGGAGCCAGACATCTTGGAATGTGAAGTCAAGTGGGCCTTAGAAAGCATCACTACAAACAAAGCTAGTGGAGGTGATGGAATTCCAGTTGAGCTATTTCAAATCCTGAAAGAGGATGCTGTGAAAGTGCTGCACTCAATATGCCAGGAAATTTGGATAACTCAGCAGTGGCCACAGGGCTGGAAAAGTTCAGTTTTCATTCCATTCCCAAAGAAAGGGAATGCCAAAGAATGCTCAAGCTACCGCACAATTTCACTCATCTCACATGCTAGTAAAGTCATGCTGAAAATTCTCCAAGCTAGGCTTCAGCAATACATGAACCATGAACTTCCAGATGTTCAAGCTGGTTTTAGAAAAGGCAGAGGAACGAGAGATCAAATTGCCAAGATCTGCTGGATCATGGAAAAAGCAAGAGAGTTCCAGAAAAAACATCTATTTCTGCTTCATTGACTATGACAAAGCCTTTGACTGTGTGGATCACAACAAACTGTGGAAAATTCTGAAAGAGATGGGAATACCAGTCCATCGGATCTGCCTCTTGGGAAACCTGTATGCAGGTCAGGAAGCAACATTTACAACTGGACATGGAACAACGGACTGGTTCCAAATAGGTAATGGGGTACATCAAGGTTGTATATTGTCGCCCTGCTTTTTTAACTATATGGAGAGTACATCATGAGGAACACTGGGCTGGAAGAAGCACAAGCTGGAATCAAGATTGCCAGGAGAAATATCAATAACCTCAGATATGCAGATGATACCACACTTATGGCAGAAAGTGGAAAGGAAATAAAAAGCCTGTTGATGAAAGTGAAAGAGGAAAGTGAAAAAGTTGTCTTGAAGCTCAACATTCAGAAAACTAAGATCATGGCATCTGGTCCAAGCATTTCTTGGGAAATATGGGGAAACTGTGGAAACAGTGTCAGACTTTATTTGGGGGGGGAGGTCCAAAATCTCTGCTGATACTGATTGCAGACATGAAATTAAAAGATGCTTACTCCTTGGAAGGAAAGTTATGACCAACCTAGATAGCATATTAAAAAGCAGAGACATTACTTTGCCAACCAAGATCCAGCTAGTCAAGGCTATGGTTTTTCCAGTGGTCATGTATGCATGTGAGTGTTGGACTCTGAAGAAAGCTGAGCACTGAAGAATTGATGCTTTTGAACGGTGATATTGGAGAAGATTCTTGACAGTCCCTTGGACTTCAAGGAGATCCAACCAGTCCATTCTAAAGATCAGTCCTGGGTGTTCATTGGAAGGACTGACGCTAAGCCTGAAACTCCAATACTTTGGCCACCTCATGAGAAGAGCTGAGTCACTTGAAAATATTCTGATGCTGGGAGCGATTGGGGACAGGCGGAGAAGGAGAGGACAGAGAATGAGATGGCTGGTTGGCATCACTGACTTGATGGACATGAGTTTGAGTGAACTCCAGTAGTTGGTGATGGACAGGGAGGCCTGGTGTGGTAGGATTCATGAGGTTGCAAAGTGTCGGAAATGACAGAGCAACTGAACTGAACTGAACTGTTGATCCTATCTGACCAAATGTTTTAAAACCTTTTGATATATGTGGCAAAATTTACCGTCAAATTCTAAATGAAATTCTTTTGATTTCTCTCTAATTTTGGGATGTTTCAATGGGCCCCTGAAATGTTTCAAAGAGCGATATTAATTAAGTTTTCTGGGGGGATTTTGTTAAATTACACAGGATACATTGTCAAATAAGTGGTGATAAATCCTTTTTAGTTTATATTGTATAGTGAAATGCCATTAATAGTAATATCCTGATATTTTTATAGAAATCATAAAAATCTGGTATGACCTGCTAAAATGTTATCAGTCATAATTCTAGTTATTGTCTAAAATGTTTTATGTCACAGAGATAAACAAGTTCTCAAATGCCTTATAATCAGACATTTAACAGTACAATTTTAAGTCTTTTGCCATTAATTCAGTTCATTTCAATTCAGTCGCTCAGTCATGTTCGACTCTTTGCGACCCCATGAATCACAGCAGGCCAGGCCTCCCTGTCCATCACCAACTCCCAGAGTTCACTCAAACTCATGTCCATAGAGTCGGTGATGCCATCCAGCCATCTCATTCTCTGTCGTCCCCTTCTCCTCCTGACCCCAATCCCTCCCAGCATCAGAGTCTTTTCCAGTGAGTCAACTCGTCGCATGAGGTGGCCAAGTATTGGAGTTTCAGTTTTAGCATCAGTCCTTCCAATGAACACCCAGGATTGATCTCCTTTAGAATGGACTGGTTGGATCTCCATAGACAGTGGTTATTTTACACTGATGCTTTTATAAAAGCATCAAGATTAATAAAATGGAAATTCTGACAAATATAATTTTCTAATGAATTTTAGATGGTACCACTGAACTGGGTAAAAAAAAAAAAACACATAAAATTCTAATGAAAAGTCTGATGATTTTAGATCAACAGAAATTAATTACATGAGAGAATAAACTGATAAATGTGTTCTATAATTTTAGGACATTTTGTCTGAAATATTACTGGCATTTTTTGTTTGCTTTTCAGAAAGTGTTTCTTTTTACACTAACTATGACCTACAACAAGTTGATGAAGTATATCTTTGTAAGCAAAGATGAAATATTTATTTTTCTCTCTCTGTTTGAGCCCTGTAGAATTTGGCTTCACCAGTCGACTCCCCTCTGGACTTGATGGCTTACTGCAAATAGATTGCAACTATTTATAATAGTCACTGTTTTAATTTGTTCTCTATTATTTGTTTTCAAATATTTTATGATTTGTGTCTCTCTCTGCTCTACTATGATCTTGTAAATGTTGCTATACTACTTATAGCCTATCTATTTTATAAGATTTTTGTCTCTTGCATCGCTAAATGTGTAACCAGGCCTCTGACAAAATTAATGATCACCAAACATCTTGATACATTTCATCATATATATGAAATTCTATATAGAATTATTATAAAAGTACAGTTCTAGATGTAGGAAGAAGCAACAGGGAAAAATATTTCCTGGACAATAAAGCTAATAAGACAAACTATCCATTGAATTTTATACTATGAATGGGGCCTAATACAAAAAAATAGCACATTGATTGACCTATCAACAAAATCTTTGTCTGATTTAAGAATGAAAATTCCTAGTGCTATGGAACAAATTGGTCATGAATTGCCTCCCGAAATTTGACTGACTATATGACCAAGAGGGAGCACTGTGGACAAACATGTTACCTGCCTTTTCAATAATAATAATAATAATAAAGGGATTCTCAGGTAGCTCAGTGTTAAAGGTGCTCAGCCTTTACCAATGCAGGAGTCACAGGAGACGGGTTCTACCCCTGTGTGGGGAAGATACTCTTGAAGAGGAAATGACAATCAACTCCAGTATTCTTGCCTGGAAAATTCCGTGGACAGAGGAGCCTGGTGGGCTACAGTCCATGGGGTCCCAAAGAGTCAGACACAACTGAGTGACTGTGAGTTATCAAGGTATCAGCCACTGTAGATGCCCCCAATGTAGAAAAACAGTATACTGGCTCTAGATATTTGGGGTGCATATTGAAGGTATAATTTCAATGAACCCAGACACTTGCATCTTCCCACACACAGAAAAGCACTAAAATCATTAACTTGAGACATTTGGTTTTTATGATTAGCAGTAATCTTTTGATATTTGACTGCCTCTTTTTGTTTGTTTGTTTTTAAGCAAAACGCCCTATATATCATGTTTCCTCCTTTGGAAGAGTTCCTCAGTGCTGTCTGAAAGTTGATCTCCCAAGCTATAATCCTCAGTAAGTTCCCCAAATAAAACATTACTTGCAACTTTTAGGTTGTGCATTTTCCTTCAGTTGACATTCCCCTGCTATTATTCTATGTGTTAATTGATTTTAATAAATACTTTCAAGTCTTCAATTAAAAGTAAACACTATTAATTTTCTAAAGCTTTCAGACTATCTAATTAGGAAATATCAAATATGTCGTCCTGTTACAAAAATTACTTTCTTAGTTCCTCTTTTATTTAGTAAAGAGTTAAAACTGTTAAGAGGCATATCACTATGTTCTGTCTGTGGTGGAATAAACCTAAGTTGACACCTTTCAAAATCAAGAGACAAGCCACATATTTATTTAGATTGAAAACGTGTTTCTGAACAAGTTTATTTTGCTTAATCATAACTGGTTAGGAAGGAAAAGGCCCCAAAAAGTGATTGGGAGTGGGGGAAGACAGATTGGAACAATGTGCTTGAAACAGTCTAATACCAACAACACTATATCTCATAAATAAGTACAGAATCAATACAGACTAGTAATTTCCATTAGTTAGCTCAGTTTTTTCATTGTGTTGGTTGTGGTGGAAAAGGGGTCTTCATAGGGACAGCAATGTTGCCCTCAGATGTCTCAACTTGTTATACATAGGCAATGAGGCAATTGGCTGTCTTCACAAAGAAAACCTAAGAGGCTGTGCAAACTGAATAAGCACTTAATCTTCAGTCAGTTACCTTACTTTTCATTGTCATATAGAACACAGCTAGTTAATCACAAGACATTCTGGCCAGAAATCCTTTACCACCACCTCAGATCCCTGCCTCTCCCCAATTACTGAAATGCAGGCTCTTAAAAAGATGAGAAGAAACATAAAACTTGTCAGAACCAGTATTTTTTTGTCTCCCAAAATAGACAAAGTACATCTGGACTGTTACTTTTTCAAGAAAAAAATATTAATTAACCTTATAAAGAGTACATAGATGGATTCATTAAAATGAGTTTTTGAAAATGAAGGCCCAAGTTTATCTTCCATTAATATGAGGATTTTTATAGACAAAGGAGGAAACTATAATATGCAATTAGCCATGGTGAAAAATAAAATCAGTTCAGTTCAGTTCAGTCGCTCAGTCATGTCCGATTCATCGCCACCCCATGAATCATAGCACGCCAGACCTCCCTGTCCATCACCAACACCTGAGTTCACTCAAACTCATGTCCATCAAGTTGGTGATGCAATCCAGCCATCTTATTCTCTGTTCTTCTCTTCTCCTCCCGCCCCAATCCCTCCCAGCATAAGTCTTTTCCAGTGAGTCAACTCTTCGAATGAGGTGGCCAAAGTCGTGGAACTTCAGATTTAGCATCAGTCCTTCCAATGAACACCCAGGACTAATCTCCTTTAGAATGGACTGGTTGGATCTCCTTGCAGTCCAAGGGACTCTGAAGAGTCTTCTCCAACACCACAGTTTTAAAGCATCAATTATTCGGCGATCAGCTTTCTTCACAGTCCAAGTCTCACATCCATACGTGACCATATCTAGGTTGGTCATAATTTTCCTCCCAAGGAGTAAGCGTCTTTATTTTCATGGCTGCAATCAGCATCCGGAGTCATTTTGGAGCTCAAACAAATAATGTCTGACACTGTTTCCACTGTTTCCTCATCTATTTCCCATGAAGTGATGGGACCAGATGCCATGATCTTCGTTTTCTGAATGTTGAGTTTTAAGCCAATTTTTTCACTCTCCTCTTTCACTTTCATCAAGGGGCTTTTGAGTTCCTCTTCACTTTCTGCCGTAAGGGTGGTGTCATCTGCATATATGAGATTATTGATATTTCTCCTGGTAATCTTGATTCTAGCTTGTGCTTCTTCCAGCCCAGAGTTCCTCATGATGTACTCTGCATATCTGTTCAGTTCAGTCACTCAGTTATATCCGACTCTTTGCGACCCCGTGGACTGTAGCCTACCAGGCTTCTCCGTCCACGGGATACTCCAGGCAAGAATACTGGAGTGGGTTACCATTTCCTTCTCCAGGGGATCTTCCCGACCCAGGGATCGAACCCGGGTCTCCCGCATTGGAGGCAGACGCATTAACCTCTGAGCCACGAGGGAAGCCCCTGCATATAAGTTAAATAAAATGGTAATGAGTAATTAAAGATGAATGTGAAGTAGCCATTATGTCCAATTCTTATTCAGATGGCAGAGACATATTGCATTTTGCAAAGTTCAATTTAAAAAAAAAAATATATTACCTGAAAACAAATTCATATTTTATTGACATGCTGCTCTTTGGCAAGCTATAATAAAACTAAACGTTAAGACTAAACAACATAAAGCATTAAAATGGATTAATCAAATTACTTGTTTGTTGTCTGGGTCTTTATATTTGCCTTAATAATATTCCAAGTATTTATTTATTTTTTTGGTAATTAATTTATTTTTTATTGGAGGCAAATTATTTTACAATATTATATTGGTTGGCTTTGCCATACACTGAGGGAGGATAATGGGAGGAGGGAAGTGGGAGGAGGGTTCAGGAGGGGGAACTTATGCAAACCCGGGGCGAATTCATGCCAAGTATTTATTTTAGACTTAATGAAATGCAGTGATATAAAGTATTATTGATTTTGTGTTTGAAAGTTTGGCCTCAGTGTAATTTTTAGGCATATGAGTAACAGAGAAATCAAATTGTTCACATTATATTTCATTATATTCTACTAGAAAATCAATGCCTTAGGCATGATGCAGAATATTTTTTTCATAGTTCAACTACTTTATGAAGGTGTCTTTGACTTATAAAATATTCCTGACTAACAATGAAAATGTGCATTGTCATTTGCTTTTATAAATAGTGCTTTTAAATTTCTGCAACATCTAGTTATATTTTAAGGAAGTTTTCAGCCACTGCTTCTACACATTGAGGTTAGAATGGGAATAATTATGTTTTTTATTTTAAAACAAAATGTCAACCAAATTTATTAAAATCGTAGGCAATTAACTGAATTATTCAACAAATTTGACTATGGAGATGAGAAGACAGAGTAATTTACTCATGCTAGTAAGCCAAAATTGTTTCACCTGTCCCTACCTAGATGACACTTCTGTCATAGGGCTGTGTCTTTTGGGATATAAATCCAGGTCACAGGTCTTTTAGGGTATACATCCAGGTCACAGAAAGGTAGTTGCCTACAAAACAAATTGCCAACTTCCGCTGGATCATGGAGAAAGCAAGAGAGTTCCAGAAAAACATCTATTTCTGCTTCATTGACTATGCCAAAGCCTTTGACTGTGTGGATCACAATAAACTGTGGAACATTCTGAAAGAGATGGGAATACCAGACCACCTGACCTGCCTCTTGAGAAACCTGTATGCATGTCAGGAAGCAACAGTTAGAACTCGACTTGGAACAACAGACTGGTTCCAAATAGGAAAAGGTGTACGTCAAGGTTGTATATTGTCACCCTGCTTATTTAACTTATATGCAGAGTACATCAAGAGGAACACTGGGCTGGAAGAAGCACAAGCTGGAATCAAGATTGCTGGGAGAAATATCAATAATCTCAGAAATGCAGATGACACTACCCTTATGGCAGAAAGTGAAGAGGAACTCAAAAGCCTCTTGATGAAAGTGAAAGAGGAGAGTGAAAAGTTTGGCTTGAACCTCAACATTCAGAAAACGAAGATCATGACATCTGGTCCCATCACTTCATGGGAAATAGATGGGGAAACAGTTGTAACAGTGTCAGACTTTATTTTGGGGGGCTCCAAAATCACTGCCGATGCTGATTGCAGCCAGGAAATAAAAAGACGCTTACTACTTGGATGGAAAGTTATGACCAACCTAGATAGCATATTAAAAAGCAGAGACATTACTTTACCAACAATGGTCCGTCTAGTCAAGGTTATGGTTTTACCAGTGGTCATGTATGGATGTGAGAGTTGGACTGTGAAGAAAGCTGATCGCTGAAGAATTGATGCTTTTGAACTGTGGTGTTGGAGAAGATTCTTGAGAGTCCCTTAGACTGAAAGGAGATCCAACCAGTCCATTCTAAAGGAGATCAATCCTGGGTGTTCATTGGCAGGACTGATGCTAAAGCTGAAAATCCAATACTTTAGCCACCTCATGCGACGAGTTGACTCACTGGAAAAATGTCTGATGCCAAGATGGATTGGGGGCGGGAGGAGAAGGGAACGATAGAGAATGAGATGGCTGGATGGCATTACCGACTCGGTGGACATGAGTTTTAGTGAACTCCAGGAGTTGGTGATGGACGGGGAGGCCTGGCCTGCTGTGATTCATGGGGTCTCAAAGAGTCGGACTCGACTGAGCGATTGAACTGAACTAACTGAACTGAAAATGACTTTCTTGTCTCTTAGTAAAAATTGTCTGTCTTTCCACCTGGTATATTTGAGTTTTATCCCTTGAGGAAAATATTTATTTCCAGCTTATAATGTTTAAAATGGGGCTTTTTAGGTATCTCAGTGGTAAAGAATCTGCCTGCCAATGCAGGAGAATTGGGTTTCATCCCTGAGTCAAGAAGATTCCCTGGAGAATGAAATGGCTACCCAGTCCAGTATTCTTGCATGGGAAATCCCATGTCATAACTTGAGCTATCTTAATTAGTTTATATGATGACATTTATATGATTTGTTTAGGTTATAAAATGCTTTCTTCTGTGATGTAAAAGGATCAAATTTCTGTAGAAACTA
The DNA here is from genome assembly GCF_049115385.1 of Moschus berezovskii. Taxonomy (NCBI): domain Eukaryota; kingdom Metazoa; phylum Chordata; class Mammalia; order Artiodactyla; family Moschidae; genus Moschus; species Moschus berezovskii. The sequence goes on along the minus strand of NC_142488.1, from coordinate 82,012,493 downwards.
GATTGCTGATTGAAACTTGAACAGTTGAGATTTCTTGTCTAATTTTTAATGACAGAAGGCTAGAACATATTTCCCTATATCTCTCAAGTAACCTTCATCACTGAAGACGATCTCATGTGTCTTTCTACTGTGCAACCATTAGGATGCTGATAGAAATGAACTTTTCGTATAATTGAAGCTACAACTTTATTCAATAATTTTCTTTACTGTTTAAGTCTTTTGGGGTTGGAATCTTGAGTGAATGATATAATATTCTGTCTCCTTTTAAACACAAGAGACTTATACTATATTCAGTCCCCTACCACCTATTAATTTCTATAATCAATTTTTAAAAGGACTTCAGTAAGTTTTCTCAGATTTTGACAAAATAGATCAAAGTTCAAAAAAACCACAGAATAACGCCCACCTCCAACCCAGAAAGCCAGGTTTGGACTACCACTGACGGAAAACTTTCTTTGGATATAGTTTTGTCAGGGAAGTGTGTAATTTCCTCGGTTCTGTCTTACTGCAGCAAAGATTTGAAATGGTGGACCAGTATTACAGCTCGGTTACAGCTCAGAGTTATATTTGGCAAAAGATACTACACCCTCCAGGAGTGAGGGCAGGCCGACCCCAAAGGAGAGGCCTCAATCTGGCTTGACTTCCTCCCTGACTTGTCTCCTCCCCCACTTGTCTGCCCTACACAAACTGGGATGTCCAAGAAGGGGGCATGTTTGTTTCACCTGAAGTTCTCTCTCCTGTCTCTGGATTTTCTTTTGTTCCATTTTCACGGCTTTTTCCCTTGTCTTTTAGACACCACCATTTTGGGCTCCACTTTCCTATTCTAACTACCTAACTGTGAACTTACAGATGTTCAAGCTGGTTTTAGAAAAGGCAGAGGAACCAGAGATCAAACTGCCAACATCTGCTAGATCATGGAAAAAGCAAGAGAGTTTGAGAAAAACACCTATTTCTGCTTTATTGACTATGCCAAAATCTTTACCTGTGTGGATCACAATAAACTGGAAAATTCTGAAAGAGATGGGAATACCAGACGACCTGACATGCCTCTTGATAAACCTGTATGCAGGTCTGGAAGCAAGAGTTAGAACTGGACATGAAACAACAGACTGGCTCCAAATAGGAAAAGGAGTACATCAAGGCTGTATATTGCACCCTGCTTGTTTAACTTATATGCAGAGTACATCATGAGGAACACTGGGCTGGAAGTAGCACAAGCTAGAATTAAGATTGCCGGGAGAAATATCAATAATATCAAATATGCACATGACACCACTCTTATGGCAGAAAGTGGAGAGGAACTCGAAAGCCTCTTGAGGAAAGTGAAATAGGAGAGTGAAAAAGTTGGCTTAAAGCTCTACATTCAGAAAACTAAGATCATGGCACCTGGTCCCATCACTTCATGGGAAATAGATGTTACACAGTGGAAACAGTGTCAGACTTTATTTTTATTTTTTGGTGGGGGGGGCTCCAAAATGACTCCAGATGCTGATTGCAGCCATGAAATTAAAAGATGCTTACTCACTGGAAGGAAAGTTATGAGCAACCTAGATAGCATATTAAAAAGCATAGACATTACTTTGCCAACCAAGATCCGGCTAGTCAAGGCTATGGTTTATCCAGTGGTCGTGTATGGATGTGAGATTTGGACTATGAAGAAACTGATCACTGAAGAATTGATGCTTTTGAACTGTGGTGTTGGAGAAGACTCTTGAGAGTCCCTTGGACTGCAAGGAGATCCAACCAGTCCATTCTACAGGAGATCAGTCCTGGGTGTTCATTGAAGGACTGATGCTAAAGCTGAAACTTCACTACTTTGGCCACCTCATTGGAAGAGTTGACTCACTGGAAAACCTCTGATGTTGGGAGGGATTGGGGACAGGAGGAGAAGGGGACGACAGAGAAAGAGTTGGATAGATCGCATCACTGACTCGATGGACATGAGTTTGAGTGAACTCCCGGAGTTGGTGATGGACAGGGAGGTCTGTCATGCTGTGATTCATGGGGTCGCAAAGAGTCGGCCACAACTGAGCGACTGAACTGTACTGAAATGAACAGTTACGATATAATTAATTTTTAGGTTTGTTGATAAGAAGTCTAAGGTCCCTAAGGAGGCGAAAGGGGTCTGGAGCTCTCAGGAGGAGAAAAAGAAAAATCTTTGTCACATAAGTCACATTTTTCTTTAAGCCCAGAACACACAACAAAACAACTCGTATTGTTCAAGGATAAGTTTTTTTCTGAAACTTAGTACAGATGATTATGTAACAACAATTCATACTGCTGTAGGACATGTTTCTCTTTCTTTTTATTTCTTATTTTGTGGTTCTCTTTTTGGTTTGTTTTGTTTCAAATTTTATTTATTCACTTTACTTTACAGTATTGTATTGGTTTTGCCATACATTGACATGAATCTGCACCGAGTGTACATGTGTTCCCCATCCTAAACCCCTCTCACACCTCCCTCCCAATCCCATTGCTCTGGATCATCCCAGTGCACCAGTCCTGAGCACCCTGTATCATGCTTCGAACCTGGGCTGGCTATTCATTTCACATGTGATAATTTACATGTTTCAATGCCATTCTTCCATATCATCCTGCCCTCATCCTTTCCCACAGAGTCCAAAAGACTAAGAACCTTCTGACTAATCTTGTTATCTTACAGAGTATGTTGTGGAAATGGATCTGGTAAGATGTTTCTATTGTTAGTTCTAATCCCATGGCCTTGGAACACGGAATGAAGCAGGGCAAAGGCTAATAGAGTTTTGTCAAGAGAACGCACAGGTCATAGCTAACACCTTCTTCCAACAACACAAGAGAAGACTCTACACATGGACCTCACCAGATGGTCAACACCGAAATCAGATTGATTATATTCTTTGCAGCCAAAGATGGAGAAGCTCTATAGAGTTAGCAAAAAAAAGACCAGGAGCAGACTGTGGCTCAGATCATGAACTCCTTATTGCCAAATTCAGACTAAAATTGAAGAAAGTAGGGAAAACCACTAGACCATTCAGATATGAGATAAATCAAATCCCTCATGATTATACAATGGAAGTAAGAAACAGATTTATGGGTCTAGATCTGAGAGATAGAGTGCCTGATGAACTCTGGACGGAGCTTCGTGACATTGTACAGGAGACAGGGACCAAGACCATCCCTAAGAAAAAGAAATGCAAAAAAGCAAAATGGCTGCCTGAGGAGGCCTTACAAATAGCTGTGAAAAGAAGAGAAGCAAAAAGTAAAGGAGAAAAGGAAAGATATAAGCATCTGAATGCAGAGTTCCAAAGAATAGCAAGGAGAGATAAGAAAGACTTCCTCAGTGATCAATGCAAAGAAATAGAGGAAGACAACAGAATAGGAAAAACAAGAGATCTCTTCAAGAAAATTAGAGATTCCAAGGGAACATTTCATGCAAAGTTGGGCTCAATAAAGGACAGAAATGGTATGGACCTAATAGAAGCAGAAGATATTAAGAAGAGGTGGCAAGAATACACAGAAGAACTGTACAAAAAAGATCTTCACGAGCAAGATAGTCATGATAACGTGATCACTGACCTAGAGCCAGACATCTTGGAATGTGAAGTCAAGTGGGCCTTAGAAAGCATCACTACAAACAAAGCTAGTGCAGGTGATGGAATTCCAGTTGAGTTATTTCAAATCTTGAAATATGATGCTGTGAAAGTGGTGCACTCAGAATGCCAGCAAATTTGGAAAACTCAGCAGTGGCCACAGGACTGGAAAAGGTCAGTCTTCATTCCAATCCCAAAGAAAGGGAATGCCAAAGAATGCTCAAACTACCGCACAATTGCACTCATCTCACACGCAAGTAAAGTCATGCTCAAAATTCTCCAAGCCAGGTTTCAGCAATATGTGAACCATGAACTCCCAGATGTTCAAGCAGGTTTTAGAAAAGGCAGAGGCACCAGAGATCAATATGCCAACATCCGCTGGATCATGGAGAAAGCAAGAGAGTTCCAGAGAAAGATCTATTTCTGCTTTATTGACTATGACAAAACCTTTGACTGTGTGGATCACAATAAGCTGTGGAACATTCTGAAAGAGATGGGAATAACAAACCACCTGACCTGCCTCTTGAGAAACCTGTATGCAGGTCAGGAAGCAACAGTTAGAACTGGACATGGAGCAAGAGACTGGTTCCAAATAGGAAAAGGAGTACGTCAAGGCTGTATATTGTCACCTTGCTTATTTAACTTATATGTAGAGTATATCATGAGGAACGCTGGGCTTGAAGAAGCACAAGCTGGAATCAAGATTGCTGGGAGAAATATCAATAAACTCAGATATGCAGATGACACGACCTTTATGGCAGAAAGTGAAGAGGAACTAAAAAGCCTCTTGATGAAAGTGAAAGAGGAGAGTAAAAATGTTGGCTTGAAGCTCAACATTCAGAAAACAAAGATCATGGCATCTGGTCCCATCACTTCATGGGAAATAGATGGAAAAACAGTGGAAACTCTGACAGACTTTATTTTTTTGGGCTCCAAAATCACTACAGATGCTGATTTCAGCCATGAAATTAAAAGACACTTTCTCCTTGGAAGGAAAGTTATGACCAACCTTGATAGTGTGTTAAAAAGCAGAGACTTGACTTTGCCAACAAAGGTCCGTCTAGTCAAGGCTATGGTTTTTCCAGTGGTCATGTATGGATGTGAGAGTTGGACTGTGAAGAAAGCTGATCGCTGAAGAATTGATGCTTTTGAACTGTGGTGTTGGAGAAGACTCTTGAGAGTCCCTTGGACTGCAAGGAGATCCAACCAGTCCATTCTAAAGGAGATCAATCCTGGGTGTTCATTGGAAGGACTGATGCTAAAGCTGAAACTGCAATACTTTGGCCTCCTCATGCAATGAGTTGACTCACTGGAAAAGACTCTGATGCTGGTAATGATTGGGGCGGGAGGAGAAGGGGACGACAGAGAATGAGATTGCTGGATGGCATAACCGACTCTATGGACATGAGTTTGAGTGTACTCCGGGAGTTGGTGATCGACAGGGAGGCCTGGTATGTTGTGATTCATGGGGTCGCGGAGAATCGGACACGACTGAGAGACTGAACTGAACTGAACTGAAGAAATCATTTCAGGGAAAGATAGGCACAATAAATTACAGAAATATCAAGGACCTAACAGAAGAAGAAAAAGGTTAAGAAGTGGTAAGAAAACACTGAAGAACTATGCAAAGATGGTCTTAATGATCTGGGTAACCATGATGTCTAACTCTAGGTGAGTGATCACACTAACGTGCTTATCTGGGTAGTTACGGTCTTTTCTGTATAGTTCTTCTGCATACTCTTGCCACCTTTTTTAATATCTCCTGCTTCTGTTAAGTCCATATCCTTTTTGTCCTTTGTCGTGCCCATCTTTGCATGAAATGTCCCCTTGTTATCTCTAATTTTCTTGAAGAGATGTCCAGTCTTTCCCATTCTATTGTTTTCCTCTATTTCCTTGCATTGTTCACTTAGGAAGGCTTTCTCATCTCTCCGTGCTATTCTTTGGAACTCTGCATTAAGATGGGTGTGTCTTTCCTTTTCTCTTTTGCCTATCACTTGTCTTCTTTTCTCAACTATTTGCAAGACCTCCTCTGACAAAAGTTTTACCTTTTTGCATTTTTCATTTTGGGGATGGTTATGTTCACTGCCTTATGTACAATGCTATGAACCTCTGTCCATAGACCTCCTGGCACTCTCTCAGATCTAATTCCTTTAATCTATTTGTCACTTCCACTATATAATTGTATGGGATTTGATTTAGGTCATACTTGAAAAACATAGTGATTTTCCAGCCTGTCTTAAATTTAACTCTGAATTTTGCAATAAGGATTTCATGATCTGAGCCACAGTCAGATCCTGGTCTTGTTTATGCTGTCTGTATAGAGCTTCTCCATCTTTGGCTGCAAAAATATAATCAATCTGATTTCGGTATTGACCATCTGGTGATGTCCATGTGTAGAGTTGTCTCTTGTGTTGTTGGAAAAGGGTGTTTGCTATGACCAGTGTGTTCTCTTGACAAGACTCTGTTAGCCTTTGTCCTGCTTCATTTTGTACTCCAAGACCAAACTTGCCTGTTTCTCCAGGTATCTCTTGACTTCCTTCTTTTGCATTCTAGTCCCCTATGATAGAAATGTTATCTTTTTTGGGGGTTAGCTCTAGAAAGTCTTGTAGATCTTCATAAAACCATTTACTTCAGTTTCTTTGGAATTAGTGGTTGGGGTATATATTTGGATGACTGTGATATTGAATGGTTTGCCTTGGAAATGAACAGAGATCATTCTGTAGTTTTTGAGACTGCACCCAAGTACTGCATTTTGGACTCTTTTGTTGACTATGAGGGGTACTCCACTTTTTCTAAGGGATTCTTGCCCTCAGTAGTAGATATAATTGTTATCTGAATTAAATTTGCACATCCCGGTCCATTTTAGTTCACTGGAACAGGGATGAAAATTTTTTTTAGGCAAAATGCAATGTGTCTACCTTTGCTTGGGAAAGAAATAAAGCTATCCTTTTCTATTTCACCCCAAATTTTGTCTCCAGTATTTGATTCAGCACCTGTGTACAGAGAGGCCAACCTTTCAGTAACAATGTCTCATTTAGTGAGAGAGAAACTGATAGGTAAGAATTGGATTTATTTAAAGAGGAACACTCCAAAGACACAGTGGGCCGTCTTAGAAGGCAAAAGGCCCCAAAATAAGGGGTGGTTAATTTTTATGGGCTAGGTAATTTCACAAGCTAATGAGTGGAGGAATTATTCCAACTATTTCAGGAAAGGGACAAGGATTTCCAGGAATTGGGCCACGATGCCCTTTTTCACGTTTTGTGGTTTGCCTCACAACTGTCATAGCACTGGTGGGTGTGTCATTCAGCTAATGTATTATAATGAGCTTATAATGAGGCTCTGGGTCTACTGGAAGTCAAGTCTTCTGCCATCCTGGACCTAGTTGGTTCTAACCAGTTTTTGTTGGCTCAGCTCGTAAAGAATCAGCCTGAAATGCAGGAGACCTGGGTTTGATCCCTGGGTTCGATCCCTGGGTTGGGAAGATCCCCTGGAGAAGAGAAAGGAGAGCAAGTCCAGTATTCTGGCCTGGAAAATTCCATGGACTGTATAGTCTTTGGCGTAGCAAAGAGTTGGACATGACCGAGTGACTTTCACTTTCATGTTTATGTCAGGGCTTCCCTGGTGGTTCAGTGGTTAAGAATCTGCTACCAACACAGGAGATATCTAGTTCGATATCTGGAAATGGCAACCCAATCCATTATTCTTTCCTGGAGAATTACATGGACAGAGGAGCTTGGTGGGCTACAGTCCATAGGGTGGCAAACAGTCGGACATGATTAAGTGACTAAACAACAACAACATGGCTATGTCATTCCTTTGATGTTTGTGTCCTGCTGGCTTCGCTCCTGTTTCATAGTGCATTATGAGGGCTCAGTTGCTCAATTGTATCTGACTCTTTGTTATCCCCTGGACTGCAGCCATCAGGATGGTCTGCTGCCCATCAGGCTCCTCTATCCAAGGAATTTTCCAGGCAAGAATGCTAGAGTAGGGTACCATTTCCTGCTCCAGAGGATCTTTCTGACCCAGGTATCGAATCCATGTCTCCTGCATCGGCAGGGAATTCTTTACCACTGTGACCCCTGACAAGCTGTTTCATAATGATGTACCACCAAAAAATTTAATGATCTATCAGCTCATAACTTGATTATAGCCAACCTCAATTTCATTAAAAGCAGAAAATTAAAATCCAATTGATTTGTAAAGCAATTTACTTCATAGTCTTTAGTGTCATTTAATTTCCCAATAGAAATATTGAAAATGGTTATTGGGTGCCCCAAATGCATTATACTCTAAGGCACTGTTCCAAAGCAAGATCCCTGGTAAATGAGGACTATGTCTTTCTTCTATAAGTAGAAGAGGAGATACAATAATGACAGTGAGAGACTAAAGCCTCTGTGACATCTTCCTTTTGGATACAATTTTAACAAAGTATATTTGTTACTTGAAATCCAGAATTTGATTCTTTTGAAACTATTGGAGAGTTTTTATATAACTCCAAGGGCACATGTACCCCAGTTTGAAAACCGTGGATGTGTGAAATGCTGAATCCTAAAGCTTTTGATAAGAGTCCCTTAGTAATGTGACTATCTGTAGATAAGCTTGTGACTTCAAAATAACCCAATTTCCATTTGTTCACATATGAAATTTGAAACAAGGTAAATCTACACCCCCTGTGGATTGTTTTGTTTTGATGATTTGTAAAGTCAAGAATAGAAAAAGAAATGTCAATTTTTTTCTGTCCAAATGGTGTCTTTCATTTCACACAGTATGCCACATGCATTCTAAAGAAGCTCTAAATGATAACATGCAAGACCAGCAAGAGAAATTATTGAAAGTACAGAATGAAATTCTTGAGAAAAATCGAGGGAAAAGAAGGTGCATGGGATATTTACTATATTTTTTCACATTCATTCATTTGTTCATTCATTCAGCAAATATTTATTGAGCATCTTCTATACACAATGTACCTTTCTTAGAACTTGGAACATTGCAGTGTACAAAAGGACAGAGATCTCTCCTTTCATGCAGTTTATGTTCTAGTGAAGAGAGACAGACAATAATCAATAAGCATAATAAAAGTCTATTTTATAGTGAGCTAGCCTGGAGAATCCCAGGGACGGGGGAGCCTGGTGGGCTTCCGTCTATGGGGTCACACAGAGTCGGACACGGCTGAGGTGACTCAGCAGCAGCAGCAGCAGAAGATAATAATTGTGTCACAGCTAAAAACGTAACGGCTTTAAGGGGGATTGCAACTGGGGAGTAAGGGAGTTTTGAGTGAGAGTGGAAAGAGCAGACAGTGAAGGGCTTTGTAACACACTGTGAGGTACTCCTAACTTTATTTTGGCTAAATGGGGAGACATTACACATTTTCATTTGTTTTATATTTTATCCTTCGGATTCCCTGGTAGCTCAGCTGGTAAAGAATCCACCTGCAATTCAGGAGACCCCAGTTCGATTCCTGGGTCAGGAAGTTACACTGGGGAAGGGATAAGCTACCCACTCCAGTATTCCTGGGCTTCCCTGTGGCTCAGCTGGTAAAGAATCCACCTGCAATGCAGGAGGCCTGAGTTTGATCCCTGGGTTGGGAAGATACCCTGGAGAAGGGAATGTCTATCCACTCCAGTATTCTGGCCTGGAGAATTCCATGGACTGTATAGTCCATGGGTTCACAAAGAGTCGGACAAGACAGAGTGACTTACACTTTCATATTTTTTTCTTATCACTGAAGTGGCATGTTTAGATCATGACATGACATGATCTAAAATGGTAACTTTGGCATTCCTGATTTGTTTCCTTTTTAAAAAATTGAAAAATCCGAATCAATGATATTTATGCAAATAAAGGAATACTGAGAATGAGTTATTCCCAGCACTATCCTCTAACCATTCAAAGACATTCATTAAGAAGTGTTGATTGAAAACCACTATATGTCAGACACTGTAGCAAATGCCAGTGGGCAGTATCAACAAAAAATGCACAAACATTTCTGCTTAGTCACTCAGTCGTGTCCAACTCTTTGCGATCCCATTTCCCTCTTCTGTCTGTGGGGATTTTCCAGGCAAGAATACTGGAGTGGGTTGTCATGTTCTCCTCCAGGGGATCTTCCCAACCCAGAGATCAAACCCAGGTCTCTCATATTGTGGGCTGATTCTTTACTGTCTGAGCCACCAGAGAAGCCCTCTAACTGTCTCTAGTTATGATTTATTTGGGGACTTCGTGGAGGACTATAGCCTGGGAGATAGCCTCTCAGATAGGGCTAAGGGACTGTTTCAAAGAGTTGACAGAAAAGCCATGATATATAGTGGTTTCACTGACACACACCCCCCCAAAAAATGTAGCCAAATATCAAAAGAATACTGCTAAAGACAAAAACTAAACATCTCAAGTTAATGATTCTAGTGCTTTTCTATTTATGGGAAGATGCAAAAGTCTGGGCTCATTGAAATCATTCCTTAGATATGAATCTTAACTATCTAAGGCCAGTATCCTATTTTTCTCCATTCTGAATTTCCCTCAAGGTGTACCATCAGGGAATCTGCAGTGGCTGACGGCTTGACAGCAAAAAACAGTTTTTGTTTACTGTAGTGACAGACAACATTTTTTTTTTTTTTTGTCCCAAAAAAAGAAAAGACATGGGATTCTTTCCCTGAACAGATTTATAGTCTAGTGTGGGAAACAGATGTAAACACACACCAACCAAATTACTTAGAGGAGCTTTCATGAAGAAGGAATTCAAGGATTCTCCAAATTTGAGTGATGCCTTGAAAATAGACCCACAAAGTATTTATTTGAGGAAAATATTTTATTTCTTTTGGCAATGAAGTGATACTTAGGTTTGTGTGACTCATAGTCTTTACTGTGGCATAGAAAAGTATAGGAGCAAATATACTAACATTTTCTTGATTCGGACTTTACTGTGACAATTTATTCGTTCCATCAATACTTATTAAAATATCTATAACATTGCAGATATTTAAAGTACAGCCATTTCCCCCAAAATTGGAGTCACATAGAACACTATTCTAGAAGGTATAGATTGTACTGTGATCAAAAAGTATGGGATATGCTATTTTCTATATCTTTTTCTCTTAGAAAGGCACAGTGTTCACTACTACATTAAGGTCTTTCAGATATCTGAAAATAAGGAAATTTGTATAAAAGTGTTTAACTGAGTGCTTCCTAAACTTATGGAAACTTGACACAGCTCTTTCTATAAAACAGTATTTGGCAATACATAAGTCTGGAAATTTTTGATGTTGATAAAATATTTTCTGTCCTGACTACCTATGCTAGGCTCACTGTGCAATTGTGTGTATGTGTGTGTGTGTGAATGAAAGATGAGAGAGATAGAGGTGGTAGGATTAACCTAAAATCCATTAGATAAGTCACATTCAAGGTCAGGGACTACTAACTATAAAAATAGCTTGACTCCAATTTTAGGACATCCTAGGATGCTGTTATACTGTTTTAGAAAAATCTTAATATAATTTTTTTAAAGATCATGATTTCTTTACTGGCTTCCCAGGTGGCTCAGTGGTAAAGAATCCGCCTGCCAATGTAGAAGATGCAGATTTGATCCCTGGGTTAGGAAGATTCCCTGGAGAATGAAATGACAACCCACTTTAGTATTCTTGCCTGGAAAATCCTATGGACAGAAGAGACTGGTAGGCTATAGTTCTTTGGGTCACAAAGAGTCCAACACGACTTAGCAACTGAGAACGGACATACACATCATTTATTTACAGAAAACAAATCCTTTATATCCTAGATGGCTGCATCACTTATTTTTTAAAGCAACTGTCCATAGGGGCTAAAATATACCAGCCAGACTGCCTTATGTCTATGCCAGGAAGTAAAGGTATTGAGTTATAAAATGGATTTATTCAATTCTTTGTTGGTATCTTGGGTGCATTATTTCAGGAAATTTATCACTATTATCTTTCTTAACAGTAAATAAAGTTGTCCTTTTAAAAAACAGTTTAGTTGTCAGATGATTAATTTTTGCATCAATATATTGACTTTTGTCTGTCATAACTGTCATTAAACTACTCAAAAGCCTTTCTTTAAGAAAAAGAAAACCTTTATTTTGAAGTCAGGTTTTAGAAATCATATCTCTGTCTCCATCCTTGCTTCTCTTCAATGCATTATCTGCCCCTCAACCTGACCAGAGCTTTCTAAAATTTTAGCTGTGTAAATGCATTGTCTTAAAACATTTCAATACCCCTCCCTTTATCCACAGAATGTCATCCAAACTCCCAACATAATTTACAGGATCCTTCAGAGCAGGGACCTATCCCCCTCATTAGCTTTATCTCTTATCACTCCCCACTTTTTCACTTTCTTTTGGCCACCCTGAAGTGTACGCAGTTCCTTCTATATTATACAAGCTCTCACTTTTGACTGTTGTTCCTTCTATTTCATATACTTATTTTTTCAAAAAGAATTAAGTCTTTATTAAATTTGTTACATTGCTTGTGTTTATGTTTTGATTTTTTGTCTCGAGGCATGTGGGATCTTAGCTCCCCAACCAGGAATCAAACCCATGCCCACTGAATCAGAAAGTGAACTCTTAACTACTGGACCACCAGGGAAGTACCTTTTGTACACTTTTATTCCTATCTTCCCGTCTTCTGGTTAACCCACACATATTCACTGTCCTCTTCTAAGATGTCACTTCTTCAGGGTACCTTTCTATGACTTCTAAGACTAAGTAAGCTAAATATTTTTCAAAAGTACTCCCATAGCATTTTTTGCAGACTCCCTATTTTGTAGCTATCACACCCTACTGAAATAGTCTATAACTAATACAAGCTTAATAATTATATGAGAGAGTAAAATAAGAACCATAATGTATGTTTAAACTAAATATGACAAAAGGAGAACATTCTATTTCTCAAAATTAAAGCACTTGTTTTAAGTGGCTGTTTACATTTCACATTGTTGCTTAATTGAATTTACCTTCCTGATAATGTTTTCCCATACCATTAAGACAGAATACTGATTTATACATAGACTTCTTAAGGGGAAGTTCAGTTCAGTTCAGTTCAGTCGCTCAGTCGTGTCCGACTCTCCACGACCCCATGAATTACAGCACGCCAGGCCTCCCTGTCCATCACCAACTCCCGGAGTACACTCAAACTCATGTCCACAGAGTCGGTGATGCCATCCAGCCATCTCATTCTCCGTCGTCCCCGTCTCCTCCGGCCCCCAACCTTTCCCAGCATCAGAGTCTTTGCCAGTGAGTCAACTCGTCACATAAGGTGGCCAAAGTATTGCAGCTTCAGTTTTACCATCAGTCCCTCCAATGAACATCAAGGATTGATCTCCACTAGAATGGACTGGTTGGATCTCCTTGCAGTCCAAGGGACTCTCAAGAGTCTTCTCCAACACCACAGTTCAAAAGCATCCATTCCTCGGCGATCAGCTTTCTTCACAGTCCAACTCTCACATCCATACATGACCACGGGAAAAACCATTGCCTTGACTAGACGGACCTTGGTTGGCAAAGTAATGTCTCTGCTTTTTAAAATACTATCAAGGTTGGTCATAACTTTCCTTCCAAGGAGCAAGCGTCTTTAAATTTCATGGCTGCAATCAGCATCGGCAGTGATTTTGGAGCCGAAAAAAATAAAGTCTGACACTGTTTCCACTGTTTTTCCATCTATTTCCCATGAAGTGATGGGACCAGATGCCATGATCTTTGTTTTCTGAATGTTGAGCTTCAAGCCAACCTTTTCACTCTCCTCTTTCACTTTCATCAAGAGGCTTTTGAGTTCCTCTTCACTTTCTGCCATAAGGGTAGTGTCATCTGCAGATCTGAGGTTATTGATATTTCTCCCAGCAATCTTGATTCCACCTTGTGCTTCTTCCAGCCCAGCGTTCCTCATGATGGACTCTGCATATAAGTTAAATAAGCAAGGTGACAATATACAACCTTGACGTACACCTTTTCCTATTTGGAACCAGTCTGTTGTTCCATGTCCAGTTCTAACTGAAAGCATACACTAATTATTTTGCTTCCTTTTTGGAAAGAGGCTGAACCTCGAAGGAAGGAATATAGAGTAGAATGTTGAAGATTTGACCAATAGCACATTATTCTACTCCAATGAATGAACTATTGATCAGATTGCTAAGAATTTTAGCATGTTCGAGACTGGCAGAGAAAGAATTAGGATAAGACTGTACAGAATCTTGATGTTTACTCATAAATTTTATATTTGTGTCGAAGGGGCATAACATGACTGAATAAAAACTCAACACTGGTATTTCACTAGAGCGATATATGTGTGTATTCAATTGTCAGTAAAACCCATCATTTTCATCTTCATCCAAACCTGTTCTTCCCCGTTTTCCTTATTCTGGTTAGTAATATCATCAGTTAAGCTATAGAAACCTCCAAATTAGACTTATTTTTCTCTCATCCCTAATATTCAGTTACTTTGTAAAGTCCTGTCAATTACACATATAAAGCAACCAATTTTCTTTCATCCCTATAACTACTGTCCTATTGAAGGCTTTTATCTTCTCTTCAATGATTTTCTAATTGACTATCCTACCTGAAGACTCACCCCATCAAACTAACTCATCCTTCATAACATAACTGTAAAGGGAGTGTTCTCTGGAACCAGAGTGCCAGAGTTTATTACCCTGGTTTTGTCACTTAGTAGCTATGTAATGTTGGACAAGTTATTTAACCTCTTTGCACCTCATTATCCTTATCTGAAAGATAAAAATCACAATAATCTTTATTTCACTGGATTATTCTAAATACAAAATTATATAGCACATAGAATTGTGCCTGGCACACAGCAAATGCTTCATATGCATGAGCTAGTGACAGAAGTAATATTTGTAAAACCTATCTGACACTATTAAGCCCCTGCTTAAATATTCTTGCTATTTCTCCATTGCCTAGGTCCACTTTCCTTATCATGGTACATAAGGCTTTTCACAAACTAAAACCAGCTGATGGATTCCATCTCTATTTCTAGCTACCAAAGAGTCTATAATCTAGCCACACTGGACCACTTGACATTGTCTGAACTAAACAGACAATTGTCTGAACTCTACATTTGTAGAATGTCTTGGAAAATATTTATCTATCCTTAAAGATGCTCCTTTAGCGTTACCTGCTATCTATAAATTTAGCTTACTTTGAAACAAAATCTGCTTTTGTTTTTTCGTTTTATTTGCATGCTCCACAATGCTACTTTATACATTCTTCTAACATGTCCACGGGGTTACACACAGGTGGACATGACTGAGCTTGCATGAACACACAATATTTAACAGATTATTTAACAAATATTTCAGTTCAGTTCAGGAAATGAATTATCCTGTAGGAACTAAGGCTCCGATCCAAGAGGGGGATGGTAACTACATGCTAAGATCCTACATTGGTCAGAACCAGAAGGCTGATGATTGAGATTCCAGGAACACCACCCTGTTATCTCAGTCAGTTCAGTTCAGTCACTCAATCGTGTCCAACTCTGTGATCCCATGGACTGCAGCATGCCAGGCTTCCCTATTGATCACCAACTCCTGGAGCTTGCTCAAATTTACGTCCATTGAGTCAGTGATGCCATCCAACCATCTCAACCTCGGTTGTCCCCTTCTCCTGCATTTAATCTTTACCAGCAACAGGGTGTTTTCAAATGAGTCAGTTGTTCACATCAGGTGGCCAAAGTACTGGAGTTTCAGTTTCAGCATCAGTCTTTCCAATGAGTATTCAGGACTGATTTCCTCTAGGATGGACTGGTTGGATCTCCTTGAAGTCCAAGATACTCTCCAGAGTCTTCTCCAACCCCACAGTTCAAAAGCATCAATTCTTTGGCACTCAGCTTTCTTTATGGTTCAACTCTCACATCCATACATGACTACTGGAAAAACCGTAGCTTTTTCTAGACAGACCATTGTTGGTAAAGTAATGTCTCTGCTTTTTAATATGCTTTCTAGCTTGGTCATAGTTTTTCGTCCAAGGAGCAAGTGTCTTTTAATTTCATGGATGCAGTCACCATCTGCAATGATTTGGGAGCCCAAGAAAACAAAGACTCTCACTGTTTCCATTGTTTCCCCACCTATTTGCTGTGAAGTGATGGGGCCAGATGCCATGATCTTAGATTTTTGAAAGTTGAGTTTTAAACCAGCTCTTTCACTCTCCTCTTTCACCTTCATCAAGATGCTCTTTAGTTCCTTTTCACTTTTTGCCATAAAGGTGGTATCATCTGCATATCTGAGATTATTGATATTTCTCCCAGCAATCTTGATTCCAACCTGTGCACAATCCAGCCTGGAATTTTGCATGATATACTCTGCATAGAAGTTAAATAAACAGGGTTATAATATATAGGCTAGATACACTCCTTTCCCAATTTGGAACCAGTCCTTTTTTTCACCTCCAGTTCTAGCAGTTGCAACTTGGCCCGCAGAGAGATTTCTCAGGAGGCAAGTAAGGTGGTCTGTTAGTCCCATCTGTTTAATAATTTTCCACTGTTTGTTGTTATCCACACAGTCAAAGGCTTTGACATAGTCAAGAAAGCAGAAATAGATATTTTTCTGGAATTCTCTGGCTTTTTTCTATGATCCAACAGATGTTGGCAATTTGATCTCTGGTTCCTCTACCTTTTCTAAATCCATCTTGAACATCTGTAATTTCTCAGTTCACTTACTGTTGAAGCCTAACTTGGAGAATTTTCAGAATTATTTTGCTAGCCTGTGAGATGAATGCAATTTATCAGGTGCTTATTACACTCCAAGTTGCAGCATTAATTAATAGAAAATCTTCTCCATTATTTTTATTCTTATGGAGATACATAAAGTAAATAAATATGTCATTTGATGACAGTTTCTACAGAAATATAAAATACAGAGTGAGTAGGGTATAGGATATTAAAAGAAGGAATGGCTAATTTATGTGATGGGCATCCAAACAAAAAAAGTGAAATGCTGCTGACCCATTGAGTAAGATTGTTACTGAGATCTGACCATTGCTTTTTCCCCTTTGCCACTCATATTTTACTAGTTAGTTAGTTATGTGTCTTTCCCACTAGAATATGAGATCATCCAGATACTTAAAATAAGTGTCTGACAGATGATAAATACTCAGAAAAAACATTGATTAAATTGAACTGCTCTTTACAGCATTGGACAGTCATATCCACAACTGGGTATTGTTTTTGCTTTGGCTCCACACCTTCATTCTTTCTGGATTTATTTCTCCACTGATCCCAGTAGCATATTGGGCACCTACCAACCTGGGGAATTCCTCATTCAGTATCCTATCATTTTGCCTTTTCATACTGTTCATGGGGTACTCAAGGTAAGAGTACTGAAGTGGTTTCCCATTCCCTTCTACAGTGGACCACATTCTGTCAGACCTCTCCACCATGACCCACCCATCTTGGGTGGCCCCACACGGCATGGCTTAGTTTCATTGAGTTAGACAAGGCTGTGGTCCGTGTGATCAGATCGACTAGGGTTCTGTGATTATGATTTCAGTGTGTCTGCCCTCTGATGACGTCTAGCAATACCTACAGTCTTATTTGGGTTTCTCCTACCTTGGACGTGAGATATAACTTCATGGCTACTCCAGCAAAGTGCAGCCGCTGTTCCTTATCTTGGACGAGGGTTATATCCTCACGGCCACCCCTCCTGACCTTGAATGTGGAGTAGCACTTCTCGGCCCTACTGCGCCTGACCAGCCACTGCCACTTATTGCATAGGAACCTGGAATGGTAGGTCCATGAATCAAGGCAAATTGGAAGTGGTCAAATGGGAGATGGCAACAGTGAACATAGACATTCTAGGAATCAGTGAACTACAGTGGATTGGAATGGGTGAATTTAACTCAGATGACCATTATATCTACTACTGTCGGCAGGAATACCTTAGAAGAAATGGAGTAGCCATCATGGTCAACAAAAGAGTCTGAAATGCAGTACTTGGTTACAATCTCAAAAATGACAGAATGATCTCTGTTCGTTTACAAGGAAACCCATTAAATATGAGAGTAATCCAAGCCTATGGCGAAACCAGTAACACTGAAGAAGCGGAAGTTGAACGGTTCTATGAAGTTCTACAAGCCCTTTTAGAACCAACACCCAAAAAGATGTCCTTTTCATTATAGAGGACTGGAATGCAAAAGTAGGAAGTCAAGAATAGCCTGGAGTAACAGGCAAATTTGCCTTAGAGCATGGAATGAAGCAGGACCAAGGCTAAAAGAGTTTTGCCAAGAGAACGTACTGGTCATAGCCAACACCAACTTTCAACAATACAAGAGAAGACTCTATACATGGACCTCATCAGATAGTCAACACCGTAATCAGATTGATTATGTTCTTTGCAGCCAAAGATGGAGAAGCTCTATACAGTTAGCAAAAAAAAAAAAAAAAAAACCAGGAGCTGACTGTGGCTTATATCATAAACCCCTTATTACCAAATTCAGACTAAAATTGAATAAAGTAGTGAAAACCACTAGACCATTCAGATTTGACCTCAATCAAATCACTTATGATTATACAGTGGAAGTGAGAAATAGATTTAAGGGACTAGATTTGATTGATAGAGTGCCTGATGAACTCTGGAGGGAGGTTCGTGACATTGTATAGGAGACAGGGACCAAGACCATCCCCATGGAAAAGAAATGCAGAAGAGCGAAATGGCTGTCTGAGGAGGCCTTACAAATAGCTGTGAAAAGAAGAGAGGTGAAAAGCAAAGGAGAAAAGGAAAGATATAAGCATCTGAATGCAGAGTTCCAAAGAATAGCAAGGAGAGATAAGAAAGACTTCCTCAGTGATCAATGCAAAGAAATAGAGGAAAACAACAGAATAGGAAAAACAAGAGACCTCTTCAAGAAAATTAGAGATTCCAAGGGAACATGTCATGCAAAGATGGGCTCGATAAAGGACAGAAATGGTATGGACCTAACAGAAGCAGAAGATATTAAGAAGAGGTGGCAAGAATACACAGAAGAACTGTACAAAAAAGATCTTCACGACCAAGATAGTCACGATAACGTGATCACTGACCTAGAGCCAGACATCTTGGAATGTGAAGTCAAGTGGGCCTTAGAAAGCATCACTACGAACAAAGCTGGTGGAGGTGATGGAATTCCAGTTGAGCTATTTCAAACCTTGAAAGATGATGCTGTGAAAGTGCTGCACTCAATATGCCAGCAGATTTGGAAAACTCAGCAGTGGCCACAGGACTGGAAGAGGTCAGTCTTCATTCCAATCCGAAAGAAAGGCAATGCCAAAGAATGCTCGAACTACCGCACAATTGCACTCATCTCACACGCTAGTAAAGTCATGCTCAAAATTCTCCAAGCCAGGCTTCAGCAGTATGTAAACCGTGAACTCCCAGATGTTCAAGCAGGTTTTAGAAAAGGCAGAGGCACCAGAGATCAAATTGCCAACATCCGCTGGATCATGGAGAAAGCAAGAGAGTTTCAGAAAAACATCTATTTCTGCTTCATAGACTATACCAAAACCTTTGACTGTGTCGATCACAATAAACTGTGGAATATTCTGAAAGAGATGGGAATCCCAAACCACCTGACCTGCCTCTTGAGAAACCTGTATGCAGGTCAGGAATCAACAGTTAGAACTGTACATGGAACAACAGACTGGTTCCAAATAGGAAAAGGTGTACGTCAAGGCTGTATATTGTCACCTTGTTTATTTAACTTATATGCAGAGTCCATCATGAGGAACGCTGGGCTGGAAGAAGCACAAGGTGGAATCAAGATTGTTGGGAGAAATATCAATAACCTCAGATCTGCAGATGACACTACCCTTATGGCAGAAATTGAAGAGGAACTCAAAAACCTCTTGATGAAAGTGAAAGAGGAGAGTGAAAAGGTTGGCTTGAAGCTCAACATTCAGAAAGCAAAGATCATGGCATCTGATCCCATCACTTCATGGGAAATAGATGGAAAAACAGTAGAAACAGTGTCAGACTTTATTTTTTTCGGCTCCAAAATCACTGCCGATGCTGATTGCAGCCATGAAATTAAAAGACGCTTGCTCCTTGGAAGAAAATTTATGACCAACCTTGATAGTATTTTAAAAAGCAGAGACATTACTTTGCCAACAAAGGTCCGTCTAGTCAAGGCAATGGTTTTGCCCGTGGTCATGAATGGATGTGAGAGTTGGACTGTGAAGAAAGCTGATCGCCGAAGAATGGATGCTTTTTAACTGTGGTGTTGGAGAAGACTCTTGAGAGTCCCTTGGACTGCAAGGAGATCCAACCAGTCCATTCTAGTGGAGATCAATCCTTGATGTTCGTTGGAGGGACTGATGCTAAAGCTGAAACTGCAATACTTTGGCCACCTCATGAGACGAGTTGACTCACTGGAAAAGACTCTGATGCTGGGAAAGGTTGGGGGCGGGAGGAGAAGGGGACGATGGAGAATGAGATGGCTGGATGGCATCAGCGACTCTGTGGACATGAGTTTGAGTGTACTCCGGGAGTTGGTTATGGACAGGGAGGCCTGGCGTTCTGTAATTCGTGGGGTCGTGGAGAGTCGGACACGACTGAGCGACTGAACTGAACTGAACTGACAGGAGACAGGGATCAAGACCATCCGCGTAGAAAAGAAATGCAAGAAAGCAAAATGGCAGTGTGAGGAGGCCTTACAAATAGCTGTAAAAAGAAGAGAAGCAAAAAGCAAAGGAGAAAACGAAAGACATAAGCATCTGAATGCAGAGTTCCAAAGAATAACAAGGAGAGATAAGAAAGCCTTCCTCAGCGATCAATGCAAAGAAATAGAGGAAAACAACAGAATAGGAAAGACAAGAGATCTCTTCAAGAAAATTAAAGATACCAATGGAATATTTCATGCAAAGATGGGCTCAATAAATGGCAGAAATTTTATGGACCAAACAGAAGCAGAAGATATTAGAAGAGGTGGCAAGAATACACAGAAGAATTATACAAAAACGATCTTCACCACAAAGATCATCACGATGGTGTGATCACTCTCCAAGAGCCAGACATCTTGGAATGTGAATTCAAGTGGCCCTTAGAAAGCCTCAGTATGAACAAAGCTAGTGGAGGTGATAGAATCCAGTTGAGCCATTTCAAATGCTGAAAGATGATGCTGTGAAAGAGTTGCAGTCAATATGCCAGAAAATTTGGAAAACTCAGCAGTGGCCGCAGGACTGGAAGATGTCAGTCTTCATTCCAATCCCAAAGAAAGACAATGTCAAAGAATGCTCAAACTACCGCACAATGGCAGTCTTCTCACACGCTAGTCAAGTCTTGCTCAAAATTCTCCAAACCAGGCTTCAGCAATACATGAACCGTGAACTTCCAGATGTTCAAGCTGGTTTTAGAAAAGGCAGAGAACCAGAGATAAAATTGCCAATATCTGCCGCATCAGAGAAAAGCAAGAGAGTTCCAGAAAAACATCTACTTCTGCTTTATTGACTATGCCAAAACCTTTGACTGTATGGATCAAAATAAACAGTGGAAAATTCTGAAAGAAATGGGAATCCAAGACCACCTGACCTGCCTCTTGAGAAACCTATATGCAGGTCAGGAGGCAACAGTTAGAAATGGACATCGAAAAACAGACTGGTTCCAAATAGGAAAAGGGGAACCTCAAGGATGTATATTGTCACCCTGCTTATTTAACTTATATGCAGAGTACATCATGAGGAATTCTGGGCTGGAAGAAGCACAAGCTAGAATCAAGATTGCTGGGAGAAATAGCAATAACCTCAGATATGTAGATGACACCACCCTTATGGCAGAAAGTGAAGAGGAACTCAAAAGCCCCTTGATGAAAGTGAAAGAGGAGAGTGAAAAAGTTGGCTTGAAGCTCAACTTTCAAAAAACTAAGAAAATGGCATTTGGTCCCATCACTTCATGGGAAATAGATGGGGAAGCAGTGGAAACAGTGTCAGACTTTATTTTTTGGGCTCCAAAATCACTGCAGATGCTGATTGCATCCATGAAATTAAAAGACGCTTACTCTTTGGAAGGAAAGCTATGACCGACCTAGATAGTATAGTAAAAAGCAGAGACATTACTTTGCCAACAAAGGTCCGCCTAGTCAAGGCTATGGTTTTTCCAGTGGTCATGTATGGATGTGAGAGTTGGACTGTGAAGAAAGCCGATCGCCGAAAAATTGATTCTTTTGAACTCTGGTGTTGGAGAAGACTCTTGAGAGTCCATTGGCCTGCAATGAGATCCAACCAGAATATTTTTAAGGAGATTTGTCCTGGGTTTTCATTGGAAGGACTGATGCTGAGGCTGAAAGTTCAATACTTTGGCCACATCATGCAAAGTGTTGACTCACTGGAAAAGACTCTAATGCTGGGAGGGATTGGGGGTGGGAGGAGACAGGGACGACAGAGAATGAGATGGCTGGATGGCATCACCGATTCGATGGACATGAGTTTGAGTGAACTCCGTGACTTGGTGATGGACAGGGAGGCCTGGCATCCTGTGCTGCATGTGGTCGTAAAGACTCAGACACGACTGAGTGACTGAACTGAACTGAACAAATAAGGTTACCGAAACTGTAATTCATAGAGACTTTGGAGTCCATGTTTCAACAGTTAAGTGAATATATATCTGAGAATGATAAGGAAGCCTGACACAGCCTGCAGGAATAGGGGAGAATACAATGGCAGCAGTGAAACGTAATCACACATCTCAGGATACAATTTCCTTAGGTTCGGTTCAGTTTAGGTAGTTCAGTTGCTCAGTCGTGTATAACTTTTTGCCAATCCATGGATCACAGAACACCAAGCCTCCCTGTCCTTCACCAATTCCCCGAGTTCACTCAAACTCATGTCCATAGAGTCAGTGATGCCATCAAGCCATCTCATTCTCTGTCGTCTCCTTCTCCTCCTACCCCCAATCCCTCCCAGCATCAGACTCTTCTCCAGTGAGTCAACTCTTCGCATGAGGTGCCAAAGTATTGGAGTTTCAGCTTTAGCATCAGGACTTTCAATGAACACCCAGGACTGATCTCCTTTAGAATGGACTGATTGGATCTCCTTGCAGTCCAAGGGACTCTCAAGAGTCTTCTGCAACACCACATTTTGAAAGCATCAATTCTTTGGTGCTCAGCTTTCTTCACAGTGCAACTCTCACATCCATAGATGACCACTGGAAAAACCACAGCCTTGATTAGATGGACCTTTGTTGGCAAAGTAATGTCTCTGCTTTTCAATATGCTATCTAGGTTGGTCATAACTTTCCTTCCTTAGGATAATTCTTCATAATTGTAATTTATGGGTCAAGTGTATGTGCATTTATAAGGTTTTTGTTAATATTACTAAATTTCCATCAAAAAGGTTTGTGGTAATTTATAATCTCACCAGTAATATATAAAAATATCCATTTCACTTACAATATTTGATATTAAGTAACTGAGTAAAAATAAATTCTTTCCTTTTTCTTATGGTTATGGTTTCACTGACTATATTATCTCTGCTGCTGCTACTGCTGCTAAGTCACTTCAGTCATGTCCGACTCTGTGTGACCCCACAGACGGAAGCCCACCAGGCTCCCCCGTCCCTGGGATTCTCCAAGCAAGAACACTGGAGTGGGTTGCCACTTCCTTCTCCAATGTGGGAAAGTGAAAAGTGAAAGTGAAGTCGCTCAGTCGTGTCCGACCCTTAGCGACCCCACAGACTGCAGCCTACCAGGCTGCTCCATCCATGGGATTTTCCAGGCAAGAGTACTGGAGTGACTTGCCATTGTCTTCTCCGATATTATCTCTAGATATTCTTAAAAAGTGTTGTTATGTTTTTGCTTAGCTATAGTCTTACAATCCTTTCCATATAAAGGGATGGAGAAATAAATGCTGTCATTTTTGAATGATCACAATATTCCATGTACTGTTGTGAAGTATTTCATTAACTTGAAGAATTCTCAGAATAGCCTGGGTGGAAGAGATAAAGCTATTTGCCCACAATCTATGATAGTAGCTGGTAGAGCAAGAATATCAACTTGGATAGTTAGACTCCAAATCCTATGCTGTGAAGCACTGTGCTATACTACTACACGTTTTTCTCTTTCATTATGAAAGGTATTAATGGGGAAGTCTATCTATATTCAAATATTTATTATTAAATTGTTTCAGTCCTAGGGCCTATTATAACTTAAATTTTCTCTATAGTAGATGCTCAGAGTAACTAATTCAAATCAAGTAAAGAAATGCTGAATGGTCAAGCTATTTCTAAACAAATAAATTAATCTTCAGTTTTACATATATTTTCCATATAGCTCCTATTTTAAGACATTATTTATTGCATGTGGCAGTAATATATACCATTTGTTAATTCTAAATTGTCCCAATTATAATTATGAAAATCATATAGACAAATATTTGGATATAATTATAATGGGAATTGAGAAATTAGTCTCATCAATATTTCCATACACTACTAAATTACTTTCAATTATTAATTTTAAGGCTTTATCCAGTCTCAAGCATTGCTGTCCTTATATTTTTAATATATAATAGAGCTTTTTTGGTTGCAAATTGACAATAGTGATCACCAGCATATCTATAATATTTTCCCATACACTGTTTTACTCTCCGTACTAGCCCCCTGAGGTATGTCTATTATTGTTATTATCTTAATCATTATAGACAAGTGATTCTTTAGGTGATTGAGCTAATGAAGTTGTAGAACCAAGATTTAAATTTGGTCTTTCAAAGCCCAAGCTCTTTCTTCAACAAATACCTGCTCTTCCTCAACATTTTAAGGAGACTAACAAGCAACAAAGTAATCAAATATGAAGCAAAAGAGCTGACTAATGATGAATCAGTAAATCAAATTTCAAACACTAACTAATCCTCAGATGACCTCAGACATGGTGGCATGGTAGAGTATGAGAGTTTTACTTGAGGGCATGCTGTGCTCCTTCTCCAAAAAGAACACCTAACTCATTGTGTGATTCAATTGGAAATGAGGAGAGCAGCCAGTATTAATCAAGTTGTAGAGAGATTTTTTTTTTTTTTCAGCTTGCTTTTTCTTCAAAGTAGAGCAGTTTCCTTGGTCATTTCTTTGTTCTTTTTTCTGTATTATATGATTGCCTTTGGGGCACCACATATTGAAGAATTGTTATTGATTTGGGCGTAAGTTCTTTTTTTTTTTTTTAAATGAGGCTTTTAATTAATGTTTGACAGAGCTGATTCAGGTTGAATAGACTAAATTTCTTTAAACAAACTTACTTATACTCCAGAGTCCTTTAAAAACTTAATAGCATTTATACATTGAAGGTATTTGATTTTCTTGTAACTAGCACTTCAATTGCAACAAGCATTTGAAGCAACAAGCATTTGACCCAACAAGTAAAACTTTCTACAGTTCATAACTTTTATAAATAAAATAAATTAAATGTACAGTGAATAAGTTCTCTGAAATATTTCAATATTTCTGCAGGTTTAGTAACATGGTAAAATACATTTCAACTAAAATTCATAAATCTAAAAACCTGTTAGGCATTTTTAGGCGTTTTAAGTTGGAAATGAAGACCAATGTTACATCGTAATATGCCAATTACAAATAGTACTTCAAATAGCAAATACTACAGTTGGTCCCAAACTTTAAAAACTATTCATGAACTCAACACTGAACTATTGATGGCTATGAGAATTGTTTCCTAGCCTTTTTGAAAATTTCAACCTATTTACGTTTAAGGTAATTATTGATAAGTACGATCCCGTAGCCATTTTCTTTATTACTTTGGGTTCAAGTTTATACACTCTTTCTGTGTTTCCTGTCTAGAGAAGATCCTTTAGCATTTGTTGGAGAGCTGGTTTGGTGATGCTGAATTCCCTCAGCTTTTGCTTGTCTGTAAAGCTTTTGATTTCTCCTTCATATTTGAATGAGATCCTTGCTGGGTATAATAATCTGGGCTGTAGGGTATTTTCTTTCATCACTTTAAGTATGTCTTGCCACTCCCTTCTGGCCTGAAGAGTTTCTGTTGAAAGATCAGCTGTTATCCTTATGGGAATCCCCTTGTGTGTTATTTGCTGCTTTTCCCTTGCTGCTTTTAATATTTGTTCTTTGTGTTTGATCTTTGTTAATTTGATTAATATGTGTCTTGGAGTATTTCGCCTTGGGTTTATCCTGTTGGGGACTCTCTGGGTTTCTTGGACTTGGGTGATTATTTCTTTCCCTATTTTAGGGAAGTTTTCAACTATTATCTCCTCAAGTATTCTCTCATGGTCTTTCTTTTTGTCTTCTTCTTCTGGGACTCCTATGATTCGAATGTTGGAGTGTTTAACATTGTCCCAGAGGTCTCTAATATTGTCCTCATTTCTTTTAATTCGTTTTTCTTTTTTCCTCTCTGTTTCATTTATTTCTACAATTTTATCTTCTAGTTCGCTAATCCTGTCTTCTGCCTCTGTTATTCTATTGTTTGTTCCCTCCAGAGTGTTTCTGATCTCATCTATTGCATTATTCATTGTATATTGACTCTTTTTTATTTCTTCTAAGTCCTTATTAAATCTTTCTTCCATCTTCTCAATCCTTTTCTCCAGGTTATTTATCTGTAACTCCATTTTGCTTTCAAGATTTTGAATCATTTTCACCATCAAAATTTGAAATTCTTTATCAGGTAGATTCCCTATATCTTCTTCTTTTGTTTGTGTTGGTGGGCAATTATCTTGTTCCTTTACTTGCTGGGTATTTCTCTGCCTCTTCATCTTGCTTATATTGCTTTGCTTGGGGTGGCCTTTCCCTCTTCTTGCAGTTTGTGGAGTTCTCTTTATTATGTAGTTTCTTCGCTGTGTGTGGGGTTGGACGGGTGACTTGTCCGGGTTCCCTGGTTAGGGAGGCATGTGTCAGTGTTCTGGTGGGTGGAGCTTGATTTCTTCTCTTTCCTTTAGAAGACAATGGCTGCTTTTCTGGGAGCCTGATGTCCTCTGCCAGTATTCAGAAGTTGTTTTGTGGACTTTACTCCGCATTCAAATGTTCTTTTGATAAATTTGTGGGGAAGAAAGTGGTCTCGCCATCTTATCCCTCCGCCATCTTGTTCCTTCCTCCCAAGAACACTGGATTCTTATATTCCACTTGATCGTGGAGTACCTCTTCCCAGCTGCTCCAGCAAGGCAAAGCCGCTGTACCTTACCTTGGACGAGGGGTATCTCCTCAAGGCCGCCCCTCCTGCTTTGAATGTGGATCAGCTCCTCTCGGCCCTCCAGTGCCCAAGCAGCCACCGCCTCCTGGAGGTGGTACAGCTCCTCTCGGCCACCGCCCTAACCCTGGGTGCGGGGCAGCTCCTCTCAGCCACGATTCTCTGGGCATAAGTTCTTAGTGCAACATTTTCAAACCAACAAGCCATTACAGATTAATATTTGTTTCAGATTTAGTGATCAAAGAATGACACTGAACTGAACATTTAATACATTGTCTTTGGTTGATTGTTCCTAATACCCATAGTTCCATAAGTGGCTGGTTGTAGATTGCCTTGATAAAAAGAACTGTAGAACTGGACAAGTGCTTAAGGAGCACCCATTACTTCATATCTGCAACATTATTCCTCATATCTAATATTGTGTATGAAAATATTATTTGATTTCATCTTTTTATTTTAATTGAATTTTCATTTGAAATAAAGTTTTGGAAAATTTATACTTCATCAAAAATATAAGAAATATGCATGGAACTGAATAAAACACTCAGGACAGTGATTATAAAAATTGATTACAGTAATAAATTTTACAATTTTTTGTGATTTCGATTGAATTGAATTTTGCTAAAACAAAATATATAAACTTTTTATAAAGTGCATTCTGTTTTAGAATATGCACACAAAATAAGGATAGTACTGAAAAAA
Source organism: Moschus berezovskii (assembly GCF_049115385.1). Classification (NCBI taxonomy): domain Eukaryota; kingdom Metazoa; phylum Chordata; class Mammalia; order Artiodactyla; family Moschidae; genus Moschus; species Moschus berezovskii. The sequence goes on along the minus strand of NC_142488.1, from coordinate 81,985,116 downwards.
AGACCTTGAAATAATCTAACTGAAGAGTTTTCAAACTTTTTTCCTATATCAATATTTTTGGCAGTGATTCTCAGAAACTGCCACACTGCTCCACAGTGCTAATCATAGGGAAATGCAAGTCAAAAACACGATGAGATATCAACTCACATTTGTTAGAATGGTTACTGTCAAAAGACAAAAAATAATTTCTGGAAAGGATGTGAAATAAAAGAAAGCCCCAACCATCAACAGAAAATTGGATTAAAGATTTACTGAGCCTGGGATGGCTGGATGGCATCACCGACGCGATGGACATGAGTTTGAGTGAACTCCGGGAGTTGGTGATGGACAGGGAGGCCTGGCGTGCTGTGGTTCATTGGGTCGCAAAGAGTCAGACACGACTGAGCGACTGAAATGAACTGAGTCTGGCTCCACTCATTAGAGCAGGACCCAGATTCCACCACAGTCAGCCCCTCCCACCAGGAAGCTTCCAAAAGCTTTTTATCCTTATCTATCAGATGGCAAACAGAGTGAAAACCAAAATCACAGAAATATAACAAAACTGATCACATAGGTCATAGCCTTGTCTACTCAATGAAACAATGAACCTTGCCACGTAAGGCCACCCAAGATGGATGGGTCATGGTGGAGGGTTCTGAAAAAACATGGTCCACTGGAGAAGGGAATGACAAAGCACTTCAGTATTCTTGCCTTCCATGAACCATATGAAAAGGCGAAAAGATATGACACTGAAAGATGAACTTCCCAGGTCAGTAGGTACCTAGTATACTACTGGAGAAGAGTGAAGAAATAGCTCCAGAAAGTATGAAGAGGCTGAACCAAAGCAGAAACAATGTCCAGTTGTGGATGTGACTTGTGATGAAAGTAAAGTTTGATGCTGTGAAGAACAATATTGCATAGGAACCTGGACTGTTAGGTCCATAAATCAAGGTAAATTGGAAGTCGTTAGTCATATTGGAGGAGAAGGCAATGGCACCCCACTCCAGTACGCTTGCCTGGAAAATCCCATGGATGGAGGAGTCTGGTGGGCTGCAGTCCATGGGGTCGCACAGAGTTGGACACAACTGAAGCGACACAGCAGCAGCAGTCAAACTGTAGATGGCAAAGGAAAATATCGACATATTAAGAATCAGTGAACTAAAATGTATTGGAATGAGCGAATTTAATTCACATGACCATTATATCTACTACTGTGGGCAAGAAGCCCTTAGAAGAAATGGGGTAGCCCCTATAGTCAACAAAAGAGTCCTAAATGTACCACTTGAGTGCAGTCTTAAAAACGACAGAATGATCTCTGTCCATTTCCAAAGCAACCAATTAAATATAACAGTATTCCAAGTCTATTCCCCAACCAGTAATGTTGAAGAAGCTGAAGTTGACCAGTTCTATGAAGACCTACAAGACCCTCTAGAACTAACACCAAAAAGAGATATCCTTTTCATCATAGGGGACTGGAATGTAAAAGTAGTAAATCAAGCAGTACCTGGAGTAACAGTCAAGAATGGCCTTGAGTACACAGTGAAGCAGGGCAAAAGCTAAAAGAGGTTGGCCAAGAGAACACACTGGTCATACCTAACACCTTCTTCCAACAATACAAGAGAAGACTCTACACATGGACACCACCAGATGGTCAATACTAAAATCAGATTGAATTTTTCCTTGCAGACAAAGATGGAGAAGCTCTATACATTTACAAAAACAAGACCAGCAGCTGACTGTGGCTCAGATCATGAACTCCTTATTGTAAATTTCAGACTTAAATTGAAGAAAGTAGGGAAACCACTAGACCATTCAGGTACGACCTAAATCAAATCCTTTACAACTACATTGTACAAATTCCACTTACACTTACACAAATACACTTACAAATTCCACTGTATAGATACAGTGGAAGTAACAAATAGATTCAAGGGATTAGATCTGGTAGACAGAATGCCTTAAGAACTATGGATGGAAGTTTGTAACACTGTAAATGTCACTGTAATATAAAACATCCCCAATAAAAATAAATGCAAAAAGGCAAAATGGTTGTCTGAGGAGGCCTTACAAATAGCTGAGAAAGGAAAAGAAAAAAAAGAAAAATACATCCATCTGAATGCACAGTTCCAACTAATAGCAAGGAGAGATAATATACTCTTCCTAGGTGATAATGCAAAAAAATAGAGGGAAACAATTCAACTTTGGGTCTTTTAAAGAAAATTAGATATACCAAGTAAATATGTCATGCAAAGATGGGCATAATAGAGGACATAAACTGTATGGACCTAACAGAAGCAGAAGATATTAAGAAGAGGTGGCAAGAATACACAGAAGAACTATACAGAAAAGATCTTCATGACCCAGATAAACACGATGTTGTGATCACTCACCTAGAACCAGATATCCTGGAGTCCGAAGTCAAGTTGGCCTTAGAAAACATCACTATGAACAAAGCTAGTGGAGGTGATGGAATTTCAGCTGAGTTATTTCAAATCTTAAAAGATGATGCAGTGAAAGTACTGCATTCAATATGCCAGCAAATTTGGAAAACCCGGCAGTGGCCACAGGACTGGAAAAGGTCAGTTTTCATTCCAATCCCCAAAAAAAGGCAATGCCAAAGAATGTCCAAACTACCACACTCTTGCACTCATCTGACACACTGTCAAAGTAATGCTGAAAATTTTCCAAGCTAGGCTTCAATAGTACTAGAGATCAAATTCCCAACATCTGTTAGATCATATAAAAGACAAGAAAATTCCAGAAAAAAACATCTGCTTCATTGACTAAACTAAAAACTTTGACTGAATGGATCAAAACTAACTGTAGACAATTCTTAAAGAGATGGGAATACAAGACCACCTTACCTCCCTCCTGAGAAACCTGTGTGCAGATAAAGAAGCAACAGTTAGAACTGGACATGGAACAGGGACTGTTTCCAAATTGGGAATGTAGTACGCCAAGTCTCTATATTATCACCCTGCTTATTCAACTTCTAGTGCTTCCCTGATAGCTCAGTTGGTAAAGAATCCACCTACAATGCAGGAGATCCCAGTTCAATTCTTGCTTTAGGAAGATCCCCTGGAGAAGGGATAGGCTACCCACTCCAGTATTCTTGGGCTTCCCTTGTGGCTCAGCTGATAAAGAATCTGCCTGCAACGTGGGAGACCTGGGTTTGAACACTGTGTTGGGAAGATCTCCTGGAGAAGGGAATGGCTACCCACTCCAGTGGATTCATGGGGTTGCAAAGATTTGAACATGACTGAACCAGTACTCTTGCCTGGAAAATCCCATGGATAGAGGAGCCTGGTAGGCTGCAGTCCATGGGGTCACTAAGAGTCAGACATGACTGAGTGACTTCACTTTCCCTTTTCACTTTCACGCATTGGAGAAGGAAATGGCAACCCACTCCAGCGTTCTTGCCTGGAGAATCCCAGGGATGGGGGAGCCTGGTGGGCTGCCATCTATGGGGTCACGCAGAGTCGGACACAACTGAAGCGACTTAGCAGCAGCAGCAGCAGCAGAACCACTTTCACTTTCACTTATTTAACTTCCATGCACCGAACATCATGTGAAATGCAGGGCTGGATAAAACACAAGCTGGAATTGAGATTCCCAGGAGAAATATTGATTACCTCAGACATACAGATGGCACCACCATTATGGCAGAAAGTAAAGAGGAACTAAAGATCCTCTTGCTGAAATTGAAACAGGAGAGCGAAAAAGCTGGCTTATAACTTACCATTCAAAATATTAAGATTATGGCATCCGATCCCATCACTTCATGACAACTAGATGGGGAAGCAATGGAAACAGTGAGAGACTTGATTTTCTTTGGCTCCAAAATCACTTTAGATGGTGACTCCAGCCATGAAATAAAAAAAAAAAAAGCTTGCTCCTTGGATAAAAAAGCTATGGCCAACCTAGACAACATATTCAAAAGCAGAGACATTACTTTGCCAAAAAAGATCTGTCTAGTCAAAACTATGGTTTTTCCAGTAGTCATGTATGGATGTGAGAGTTGGACTATAAAGAAAGTTGAGCCCCTAAGGAGTGATGCTTTTGAACTCTGGTGTCGAAGAAGACTTTTGAGAGTCCCTTGGACAGCAAGGAGATCAAACCAGTTAAACCTAAAGGGAATCAGCCCTGAATATTCATTGGAAGGACTGATGCTGAAGCTGAAACACCAATATTTTGCCCATCTGATGTAAAGAACTGAGTCATTGGAAAAGGCCCTGATGCTGGAAAGATTGAAAGCAGGAAGAGAAGGAGACAACAGAGGGTGAGATGGTTGGATGACATCACAACTCAATGGGTATGAATTTGAGCAAGCTCTTGGAATTGGTGATGGACAGGTAAGCCTGACGTGCTTCAGTCCATGGGGTTGCAAAGAGTTGGACGTGACTGAGGGACTAACACAATAGAGAAACAAATGGAAAAATGGTGTTATCTAGAGATTTTGTGATTTTCAGTTCTTTCAACACTTTCTATCAAGTCTCTAAATTGAATTTCCATTGTTTAAAAATGCTATTGTGAAATAAAATTCATATTTTAGGGCAACACAAGAAAGATGGTAGGATGGCATCCCAACTCAATGGACGTAAGTTTGAGCAAGCTCCGGGAGTCTGTGATGGACAGGGAAGCCTGACATGCTGCAGTCCATGGGTTTGGAAAGAGTCCGACATGACTGAGTGGCTGAACTGAACTGTACAGTTTTGGTGGGAATGTGAATGGTAGGGCCATCATGAACCACAATATGAAGTTTTCTCAAAAACTGAAAACTAGAACTACCATATGATCCAGCAGTTTTACATCCAAGAATGTATACAAAGGAGATGAAACTACTATCCTGAATAAATATCTGTACCCCTATGTTCATTGCAACATTATTTACAATAGTCAAGACATGGAAACAACTTGTGTCCATTGATGGATGAGTGTTTTTTATTTTAAAGTGTATACACACAGAGAGGAATATTATTTAGCTCATAAAAATAAGGAAATTCTGTCATTTGCAACAATATGTATGGACTTTGAGGGCATTATTCTAAGTAAAATAAATCAGACAGAGAAAAACAGATACTTTAGATATCATTTATATGAGGAATCTAAAAAAAAATCATGTCATAAGAACAGAAAAGATTGGTAGTTGTCAGAGATAAGGAGTAGAGTGAGGATGAAATGTGTAAAGGTGGTTGAAATGTACAAACTTCCAATTATAAGATTAATGATTCTGGGGATATAATGTCCAGCATGGTGACTACAATTAAAAATACTGTTTTCTAAAAGCTCTCATCACAAGGTAAAAATATTTCTATGTGACATGATGAATATTAACTATATTCATTGTGGTAATCTTTTCACAATATGTACATACATCAAATCCTTATAAAGTACACCTTAAACCAATACAATATTATATGTCAATTACATGTCGAGAAAACAGGGGAAAATGGCAATCAAAGTAACAGATAAGGTTATAATAGACTGTCAAAAAGTTAATCTTAAATGCAACAGCCTAGTAAAGATGACACTGATTTCTTAAAACAGTCTGACAATATTGAATGATTACTCCCTGTCTGCTTGTTCAGGCAAGTAACACTCACTGATGGCCCAAATGCTAAGTCTGTATTTCTCTATCTCTCTTCCCCATGTCATTTTTTCTCTGTGGTGTAAGCTGCCTAAACAATTGGATCTTAAATGATACTTAACCAACTTATAATTTAAAATACATACATTAAAATAGCTAAAGAACCCCATTTTTTGTGTGTGTGAGAAAGTATCAGAAGCCATGATTTTGAGGGGGAATGCCATTTGGATATGTATTTTGAAAAACTTCAAGGTACTTCTGATACATCCCCTGAAGTGTTATAGCCAGTTTCCATATAAGAATCAAAGATTTAGTTTAACTTCCTTAAATTTTTGAACTAGAAACAGAGGTTCAGGGAGATGAAATAATTTACTCAAACAGCTGTTTTTGAAAGAGAGTTGAGCCCTTTTCAATATACTATATTGAAACTCCCTATTTAGACATTCATGACTCACAAATGCCATTTCCTTTCCTCCCCAATCCAGCATATTCTTTAGTAACATCACCATGGTTTGGGTCAGATTCTGATAAATCATGTGTATTAGAAGAGGATACACTGTCTCCCCCGACCAGGAGACTAATCTTTATCACCCTAAGTCAATTACTGTTATTTGATTCCCTTTAATCATTCATTGGCAAAGTCGCAGTCAATGAGCCAGATGGAAAATTGTACATAGATAGCTTTTGGGAAAGTTGTTCTCTTGCTTAACAAGGATCATGAGGAAGTTTGAGGATATATTAATATCTGCAGTTGCAGCAGCCATTCTGTATTTCAAATACAACAAGCCTAAAGACAAAAGCCAATACGGTAAAAAAAAAAAAAAAAAAAATTTAAGATCATAAAAATATTGAAGAATACGGATTTTTTGCTGACATTGTAGAGTCACTGAACTAACCAATCTTTAAACCACCATATTTCCAGATTTTTTTGTTTAGTGAATTAATAAATCTCTATATGATTTACACATTATTTGACATAAATCTTCTGTGTTTTGCTATTTAAGGCATCTTGAATTAAGTTGTCTAGTAATTGGAGTAAAAATAGCTTTGAATACACAAGCTCCAATACCTTGGCCACCTGATGTGAAGAACTGACTCATTGGAAAAGACCCTTATGCTTGGAAAGATTGAGGACAGGAGAAGGGGGTGACAGAGAATGATATGGTTTGATGGCATCACCAACACAGTGGACATGAATTCAAGCAAACTCTGAGAAAAAGTGAAGGGCAAGTAAGTGTGTCATGCTGCCATTAAAGGGGTCGCAAAGAGTTGGACATGACTGAGCAACTGAACAACAAAAATTTAGAGGGTTAGAATGTTTATTTGTACTTTAAAAAAAGAAAACAATTTGGCAATGCAATACGGTGGAGGGAGAGGACAGTTAATATTAAAGATTAATAATAAAGACCTTGCAATTTAATATGCATTCCTTTTGAGAGAACATGAGAACTCCAAGAAACAGCTCCTTTAATATAATTTTAATGCTAACAGCAAAGGATATCAGTGAGATCTGCAAAGGTTATACGTTTAGGTTTGGTAGTGTTGTTTATCATTATTAAATAAAGTAAGATGGATCTCTATAAAATTGTAATTTTATGCTTATAGACATTTTGGAAGTTTAAAATTTATCTTCATTACCTTGTATTGCTATGCATCCTTATACTCACATCTGGCTAAAGTAGGCTTGAAATTTGTCTTGTTAGTTTTATGCTTGTATAGATAAGGAAATATATAATTTGAGACCTATGAAACTCTTTGCTTCTTCTGTTCTTCCAAGTTGCACTTGAATGAATTATCCAAGACCATAGGGAAAACATCTGAGAAAGATCATAGAGCCTTTTCAAATCCTTGAGCTACAGGGAATCTCATGACTCATATGCACCAACATAACATCCAGAGCTTCCAAATTTTCTTTTAAATATGAATTCTTCTAAATTATAAGACATTGTGTGGAAGTGGCTACAAAAAGTGAGCATATCTGCCCTGGAGTTTAGACTCTACATTGATAGTGTGATTGAAATGTGCCAGAAAGAGCCTCCAACCACCCTAATATCTCTCTGTCTGCTGCCATAGGATCCAAAACATCACTGTTACAATAGTTATTGCTCATAACTATTCCCTTTCTTAAAGCCAAAACTTATAAATTAATGATATAGACATTAGTTGATCAGTAGCTAAAATAAAGAATAAATGAGAGAAAAAGAATGTTTATCTATCTATATATGTACACACATTTATATTATATATATAAATGAATCACTTTTCTATACACTAGAAACTAACACATCATTGTAAATCAACTATACTTCTATTTTAAAAAAGCAAAAGAATAAATGAGAGTGGGAATCTTGGAGAAAGTATATTTGGGGAAGGACATTAAGGCCATACTAAATAAGAAGTATTATAGAGTATCAAAGAGAAGTCCACCTACTCTTTACTAAAACTACAAGAAAAGTTCCCTGATGCCAGAAATTTAAAAAAAGTTACTACAGAAGAGTATTACTTCTAAGATAAAAAGGCATTTCCCAGCCACATTTCATTGGCCCTCAGATAAGAGGTTCTCAAACTTTAGTATATTTACGAATAAACTATTGAGTTTAATTTAAAAGCTGATTAACTCCTACCACCCACAGGTAATCATGTTTCAAGGTTATGGTAGAGCATAAAATTCCAGTTGCACATGGGTGATCTGGGATATAAATAAGAATCTGCTATTAAGAAATTTAAAGGAGTATTATCAGTAAGATGGCAGACTAGGGAGCTCTGGACTCCTTCCTCTCATGGACATACAATCCAACTACACACAGAACAATTTCCTTTGTGAGAAATTCAGAAACTAGTTGGGAGATATCTACACTTCAAGTAAACATAAAACAAGCCACATCAAAGTTTGAAGGAAAATTTGAGACATGCTTTCATAATTCCTAAATCTGGTACAGCACCATATACATAACCAGGAGGAAATGTATAGCTTTCAGCTTTTCTCTGAAGAAGAAAATTAAGAAATGTATCATACATGTCACACTTGATTTTTCCTGGCACAGTCTGAACCATCGTTTTTGTCTGAACTGACGGGGTCTTAATAGGACCAGGCACACTCTAGACACTCGTAGGTCTCTGAGAACAAAGAGTTTCAACTAACATACCAGCACTTACCAAAGCCCAACCCCATGGCTCAATTTAAAGCAAACAAGCAAAAATTCCAGTTCCTAAGTTATCCCTGAGGAGGGAAAAAAAGTACTGTGTCTTATATTCTGATTTTCTGAGGCTTCCCAAGGCACTGGCTTCTGTCTGTCGTGTATCAAATACTGACAGAACCTGGCAGGTGTTGAGGACAAAAACAGTGGTTTGAGCTTGCATGATGTTTTAAGAAGTCACCAGAAAATGTGGCTAGGCTAATTGGTGATTGTCTTCTCCTGTATGAGAGCTATCAGTGGAACATGGGAGAGGTGGCTGTTGTTTCTAAGTTACACATACCAACACAAAGAGTCAAGGAAAAAAAAAAAGTGAAACAGGAAAATATCTCCCAAAGTATTAAACAAGATAAATCTCCAGAGGTCAAACACAGTGAAACAGAGATATATGATACATCTGTTAGGTAATTCAAAATAACTGTCATAAAGAAGCTCAATACAGTCTGAAGAACAATATATGAATGAGCAAATTAGACTTTAGAGAAATCTAAAATACAAAAATATAAGAAATTATGGAGCTGAAGAAAACAATAATTGAACTTAAAAATTCACTAAAGGGATTCAAGAGCAGAGTACATCTAACAGACAAAAAGTTTAACATATTCAGAGACAGACCATTGGAAATTATTTAGTCAGAAAAGGAAAAAGCAAAAGAATAAAGTGAAGAAAGTTTAAGGTACTTAGGGGACACCATCAAGCAGATCAATAAACACATCATGAAAGTCTTTGAAAAAGAAAGGAGAGAGAAAAGGTCAGAAAGTGTATTCAAAGGAATAACAAACTAAAATGTTTCAAATCAGGGGAAGAAAATGAACATTCACATCCCAGAAGCTGAATACTTCCCAAAATGATAAATTCAAAGAACTCTACACTGAAATATACTAAAATCAAATTGTCAAAGACAAAGAAAACATTTTGAAAAGAGGAAGAAAACAGTAAATTGTCCTATACCAGAATGAGCCAAATGTATTTATCAGTGGTTATCCCAGTAGAAACATTGCAGAACAAAATAGGTAGGATGATATATTCAAAGTGTTGGAAGGAGAAAAACTGTCATCAACAATACTATGCCTAGAAAAACTCTTTTTTAAAACTAAAAGGGAAGAAAAAGCGTGTCTTAGACAAAGAAAAGCTCAGGGATTACATTACCATCAGACTTGCCTTACAAAATCTCTAAAGTTATAATACTGTAATGGTGGTAGGTAAATAATTTTTAGTTCTAGTACAAAAGTTTAATACCAAAGTATTGAAAATATCTATGACTATAAGAATATTAGGGCTTTCCAAGTAGTGATGGTGGTAAAGATTCAACCTGGAGTGCAGGAGACTCTAGAGACGTGGGTTTGATCCCTGGGTTGGGAAGGTACCATGGAGTAGGAAGTGGGAACCCACTCCAGAATTTTGCTTGGGAAATTTCATGGAACGTGGCAAGCTGCAGTCCATGGGATCTCCAAGAGTCAGACACGACTGAGTGGCTAATACTTCACTTTTTCACTAATTGGACTGTGAAGAAAGCTGATCGCCGAAGAATTGATGCTTTTGAACTTTGGTGTTGGAGAAGACTCTTGAGAGTCCCTTGGACTGCAAGGAGATCCAACCAGTTCATTCTAAAGGAGATCAGTACTGGGTGTTCATTGGAAGGACTGATGCTAAAGCTGAAACTCCAATACTTTGGCCACCTCATGCGACGAGTTGACTCACTGGAAAAGACTCTGATGCTGGGAAAGTTTGGGGGTCGGAGGAGAAGGGAATGACAGAGAATGAGATGGCTGGATGGCATCACCAACTCTGTGGACATGAGTCTGAGTGAACTACAGGAATTGGTGATGGACAGGGAGGCCTGGCGTGCTGTGATTCATGGGGTCACGGAGAGTCAGAGAGGACTCAACGACTGAACTGAACTGAACTGATTAAATGACATTCAGGAATCAAGATTGCTGGGAGAAATATCAATAACCTCACATATGCAGATGACACCACCCTTATGGCTTAAAGTGAAGAAGAACTAAAGAGCCTCTTGATGAAATTGAAAGAGGAGGGTGAAAAAGTTGGCTTAAAGCTCAACATTCAGAAAAAAAAGAACATGACATCTGGTCCCATCACTTCATGGCAAATAGATGGGGAAACTGTGGAAACATTGGCTGAATTTATTTTTCTTGGCTCCAAAGTCACTGCAGATGGTGATTGCATCCATGAAATTAAAAGATGCTTTCTCCTTGGAAGGAAAGTTATGATCAACCTAGACAGCATATTAAAAAGTGGAGACATTACTTTGTCAAAAAAGATCCATCTAGTCAAGGCTATGGTTTTTCCAGCAGTCTTGTATGGATGTGAGAGTTGGACTATATAGAAAGCTCAGTGCCCAAGAACTGGTGCTTTTGAACTGTGGTGTTGGAAAAGACTCTTTAGAGTCCCTTGGATTGCAAGTCCATTCTAAAGGAGATCACTCCTGGGTGTGCATTCGTAGGACTGATGTTGAAGCTGGAACTCCAGTACTTTGGTCACCTGATGTGAAGAGCTGACTCATTGGAAAATACCCTGATGCTGGGAAAGATTGGGGGCAGGAGGAGAAGGGGACAACAGAAAATTAGATGGTTGGATGGCTTCACCAACTCAGTGGACATGGGTTTGGTAAACTCCAGGAGTTCGTGATGGACACGGAGGCCTGATGTGCTGCACAAAGAGTCGGATACGACTGAGCGACTGAACTGAACTGAATGACATTCAGGACAAAAATAAGTAAATTGTGACATCATTAACATAAGTGTTTGAGATGGAAAAGTAAATATGTAAAGATTTTATATGGGAATATAGCTAAATTGTATCAGATTAAAATATTGAGTTGGCTGAAAATTTGATTTGGTTTTTTCCATAAGTTGTTTCAAGTTGTGCTTATTTGTTTTTAGCTTCGTTCAAAACGATTTTGCTGGATTGATTGTGATAGCTGTCATATCATTATCTTATATCATACCATGTGTTCAGTAATATCTGACTCTCTTCAACCACTTGACTGTAGCCCACCAGGCTCCTTTGTCCATGGGATTTTCCAGGCAAGAATACTGGAGTGGGTTGCCATTTCCTTCTCCAAGGGATCTTCCCAATCCAGGGATTGAACACTTGTCTCCTCTGTCTCCTGCGTTGCAGGTGGATTCTTTAACAACTGAGCCATTGGGAAATCAGTGTGCATTAAAAAAAAATCAAAATTGGTGAATTTTTGGATATCATTTTTAATATTGAAGATAGAAGAAAAAAGCATTCAGGATATTATGCTTTATTATTTTAAAAAGAGGAAAGCATAAGTGAAACACCAAAAAAAAAAAAAAAGCCAGGGGGGATTTGTGCATTGTATGGAGAAGGTTCTGTGGCTGATTGAATGTGTCAAAGTGATTTGTGAAATTTGTGCTGGAGATTTTTCATTGACTGATGCTCCACAGCATGGTATATCAGATAAAGTTGATACTGATCAAACCGAGACACTAATTGAGACCAATAAATGATATACCACGTGGGAGATAGCCAACTTATTCAAAATATCCAAATCAAGCATTGAAAACCATCTGAATCAGCTTCAGCTCAGTTCAACTCCGTTCAGTTCAGTTGCTCAATCGTTTCCAACTATATGCAACCCCATGAATCACAGCATGGCAGGCCTCCCTACCATCACCAACTCCCGGAGTACACTCAAACTCATGTCCATCGAGTCGGTGATGCCATCCAGCCATCTAATTCTCTGTCATTCCCTTCTCCTCCTACACCCAATCCCTCCCAGCATCAGGGTCTTTTCCAGTGAGTCAACTCTTCGCATGAGGTGGCCAAAGTATTGGAGTTTCAGCTTTAGCATCAGTCCTTCCAATGAACACCCAGGACTGATTTCCTTTAGAATGGACTGGTTGGATCTCCTTGCAGTCCAAGGGACTCTCAAGAGTCTTCTCCAACACCACAGTTCAAAAGAACCAATTCTTTGGTGATCAGCCTTCTTCACAGTTCAACTCTCACATCCATACATGACCACTGGAAAAACCGTAGCCTTGACTAGACAGACCTTTGTTGGCAAAGTAATGTCTCTGCTTTTTAATATGCTATCTAGGTTGGTCATAACTTTCTTTCCAAGGAGTAAGCGTCTTTTAATTTCATGGCTGCAATCAGCATCTGCAGTGATTTTGGAGCTCAAAAAAATAAAGTCTGGCACTTTTCCCACTGTTTCCCCATCTATTTCCCATGAAGTGATGGGACCAGATGCCATGATCTTTGTTTTCTGAATGTTGAGCTACAAGCCAACCTTTTCACTCTCCTCTTTCACTTTCATCAAGAGGCTTTTGAGTTCCTCTCCCCTCTCTGCCGTAAGGGTGGTGTCATCTGCATATCTGAGGTTATTGATATTTCTCCCAGCAATCTTGATTCCAGCTTGTGCCCAGCATTCCTCCTGATATACTCTGCATATAAGTTAAATAAACAAGGTGACAATATACAGCCTTGACTTACTCCTTTTCTTATTTGGAACCAGTCTGTTGTTCCATGTCCAGTTCTAACTGTTGCTTCCTGACCTGCATACAGGTTTCTCAAGAGGCAGGTCAGGTGGTCTGGGATTCCCATCTCTTTCAGAATGTTCCACAGTTTATTGTGATCCACACAGTCAAAGGCTTTGGCATAGTCAATAAAGCAGAAATAGATGTTTTTCTGGAACTCTCTTGCTTTCTCCATGATCCATCGGATGTTGGCAATTTGATCTCTGGTGCCTCTGCCTTTTCTAAAATCAGGTTGAACATCTGGAAGTTCATGGTTCACATATAGATGAAGCCTGGCTTGGAGAATTTTGAGCATGACTTGACTAGTGTGTGAGATGACTGCCATTGTGTGGTAGCTTGAGCATTCTTTGGCATTGCCTTTCTTTGGGATTGGAATGATAACTGATCTTTTCCAGTCCTGTGGCCACTGCTGAATTTTCCAAATTTGCTTGCATATTGAGTGCAGCACTTTCACAGCATCATCTTTCAAGATTTGAAATAACTCAATTGAAATTCCATCACCTCCACTAGCTTTGTTGGTAGTGATGTTTTCTAAGGCCTACTTGACTTCACATTCCAAGATGTCCGTCTCTAGGGGAGTGATCACACCATCTTGATTATCTTGGTCATGAAGATCTTTTTTGTACAGTTCTTCTGTGTATTCTTGCCACCTCTTGGTCCAGCTTGGTTATGTTAATCACTTGATTGTGTTCCACATACGTTAAGTGAAAAAATCCTTCTTATCCATATTTCTGCATGTGATTCTCTGCATAAAGGTAATAAAAATGTTCCATTTTTAAGCAAATTTTGATAGGCCATGAAAAGAGGATACTCTACAGTAATACGGAATGGAAAAAAAATCATGGAGCAATCAAAATGAACCACCGTTTAACACATCAAAGCCCAGTCTTCATTCCAAGGTGATGTTGTGTATACGGTGGGATTGAAATGAAGTCCTCTATTATGAGTTCCTACTTAAAAATCAAATGATTCAGTCCAGCAAGTAGTGCTCCCAATCAGACTATTGAAGGCAGCACTGAATGAAAAGTACCTATAATTAGTTAACAGAAAATGTTTAATCTTCCATCAGGATAATGCAAGACAGCATGTTTCTTTGATGACCAGGCAAAAACTGTTATAGCTTAACTTGTAATTTCTGATTGATTCACCCTATACATCAGACATTATACCTTTGAATTTCCGTTTATTTCAGTCTTTACAAAACTATTTTAATGGAAAAAATTTCAAATCTCTGGAAGACTCTGAAAACTACTGGGGCAGGTCTTTGCTCAAAAATATAAAAGTTGTGGGAAGATGGAATTATGAAGTTACCTAAAAAATGGCAGAAGGTAGTGGTACAAAACAGTAAATATATTGTTCAATAAAGTTCTTGTGTGGGGCTGGTATGCGGGGATGACCCAGAGGGAGGATAAGGGGAAGAGTGAGGTGGGAGAGGGGTTCAGGAGGGGGAACTCATGTACACCCGGGGCAGATTCATATCAATGTATGGCAAAACCAACCAATATAATATTGTAAAATAATCAGCCTCCAATAAAAATAAATAAATACATAAATTCTAATTCCTATGAAAAAAATAAAGTTCCTGTGAAAATGAAAAATGTGTCTTATTTTTTCTTAAAAACCAAAGGATCTTTTTAGTGAACCAGACACACTATTATAAGTAAGTTATTTTTAAATGTAAACTTAGTGGTTACAACAGAGGTGACAGCTATAGAAGTTAAATAAAAGAAAATATCTGTAGACAACTTTGAATACTATGGTCATTTTATCAGTATTAGTTTTTTCAATCCAGGCTCATGGGACATTTTTATATTTCTTTGTATCATATTCAATGTCCTTTATCAATGTTTCATAATTTTCAGCATATAGATCTTTCATCTTCTTGGCTTAGTTTGTACCTAAGGATTTTATATGACTTTAAATTGTTTTTTAAAGTTACCTTTCTGATATTTCATTATTAATGTAAAAGAACACAACAGATTTCTATATAATAATTTTGTGTTCTGCTACCTTGCTGAATTCATTTATTAGTTCTAATAGTTTTTGTTTGGAGACTAGGGTTTTCTATATAAAGTATCATACCATTTGCAAATAGTGACGGTTTTACCTCTTCCATTCCAAAACAATTGACTGATTTAGAGTAATATACCGAAATATCCATGGCAATTTTCACAAAACTCAATCAAATAATCTCCAAATGTATTTAGATCCACAATAGAACCAGAATTGCCAAAAAATCCTGAAGAAAAAGAACAAAGCTGTACGTATCACTCTTCCAGGCTTCAGACTATATCACAAAGCTACAGTAATAAAAACAGCATGGTATTGGCACAACAACAGACATATAGATGGAACAGAATGGAAAGCCCAGAAATGAGCCTATGCACCAATAGTCAACCGATGACAATGGAGTCAAGAACATGCAATGGAGAAAAGGTGGTCTTTTCAATGCAATGGAGAGAAGAGTCTTTTCAATAAGTGATGTTGGGAACATTAGACAGCTACATGTAAAACAAAGAGATTAGAACATTACTTCACAATATATATATAAACATACTCTAAATAGTATAAAGATCTAAATATAAGACTTGAAAACACAAAAATCCTAGAAGAGAACACAGGTAGAACACTCTTTGACATATATCATAAGATTATTTTCTTGTAGCAGTCTCCTGAGACAAATAAAAGCAAAAGCAAACAAACAGGACCTAATTAAAGTTAAAATCTTTTGTTCAACAAAGGAAATCACAAAAAAAAAAAAAAAATGAAAAGGCAACCTACAGAATGGGAGAAAATATTTGCAAATGAAGCACCTGACAAGAGCTTAATCTTCAAGATAGACAGATATCAACTGCAGCTTAATATCAAAAAGAGAAACAACCCACACAAAAAATGGGAAGATCTAAATAGATATTTCTCCAAAGAAAACAGGAGGGGGAACTTATGTAAACCCGGGGTGAATTCATGTCAATATATGGCAAAACCAACCAATATAATATTGTAAAATAATTTGCCTCCAATAAAAAATAAAGTATTTACATAAAATATTAAAAAAATAAAAAATAAAATAAAATAAAGTCTCAGTAAAAAATAAATAAATAAAAAAAAGAAAACATGATGGTTTAGTAGCTTAGTCATGTCTGACTTTTGCGACCCGATGGACTATAGCTTACCAGACTTCTCTGTCCATGGGATTCTCCAGGAAAGAATACTGGAGTGGGTTGCAAAAGAAAACATACAGATGGCTAAAAAATAGTATATAAAAATAAGCTCAATGTAGATAACTATTCAGTTCAGTTCAGTTCAGTCGCTCAGTTGTGTCCGACTCTCCGCGACCCCATGAATCACAGCACGCCAGGCCTCCCTGTCCATCACCAACCCCCGGAGTACACTCAAATTCATGTCCAAAGAGTCGGTGATGCCATCCAGCCATCTCATTCTCTGTCGTCCCCTTCTCCTCCCGCCCCCAACCTTTCCCAGCATCACAGTCTTTTCCAGTGAGTCAACTCGTCGCATGAGGTGGCCAAAGTATTGCACTTTCAGCTTTAGCATCAGTCCCTCCAATGAACATCCAGGGTTGATCTCCTTTAGAATGGACTGGTTGGATCTCCTTGCAGTATAAGGGACTCTCAAGAGTCTTCTCCAACACCACAGTTCAAAAGCATCGATTCTTCGGCGGTCAGCCTTCTTCACAGTCCAACTCTCACATCCATACATGACCACGGGAAAAACCATTGCCTTGACTAGACGGACCTTGGTTGGCAAAGTAATGTCTCTGCTTTTTAATATACTATCAAGGTTGGTCATAACTTTCCTTCCAAGGATCAAGCGTCTTTTAATTTCATGGCTGCAATCAGCATCTGCAGTGATTTTGGAGCCCAAAAAAATAAAGTCTGACACTGTTTCCACTGTTTTTCCATCTATTTCCCGTGAAGTGATGGGACCAGATGCCATGATCTTTGTTTTCTGAATGTTGAGCTTCAAGCCAACCTTTTCACTCTCCTCTTTCACTTTCATCAAGAGGCTTTTGAGTTCCTCTTCAATTTCTGCCATAAGGGTAGTGTCATCTGCATATCTGAGGTTATTGATATTTCTCCCAGCAATCTTGATTCCAGCTTGTGCTTCTTCCAGCCCAGCGTTCCTCATGATGGACTCTGCCTATAAGTTAAATAAGCAAGGTGACAATATACAACCTTGACGTACACCTTGTCCTATTTGGAACCAGTCTGTTGTTCCATGTACCTATTAAAGAAGTGCAAATCAAAACTACAATGAGATATTACTTCACACCAGTCAGAATGGTCATCATCAAAAAATATCTATGAACAACAAATGCTAGCAAGGCTGTGGAGAAAAGGGAACCCTACAACACTGTTGGTGGGAATGTAAATTGGTACAACCACGATGGAGAACAGTATGGAGGTTCCTTAAAAAACTAAAGATAGAACTATTATATGATCCAGCAATCCCATTTCTGGATGTATATCTGTAGAAAACTCTAATTCAAAAAGATACATGGATTTGAATGTTCATTGGAACACTATTAGTAATAGCCAAGACATGGAAAAAACTTAAATGTTCATCAACAGAGGAATGGCTAGAGAAGACATAGTATATCTATACAATGGAATATCCTCAGCCATAAAAATGAATGGAATAATACCATTTGCAGTAATATGGAAAGGACTAGAGAGTATTATACTAAGTGAAGACACAAATAAATACCATAGGATATCACTTATACATAGAATCTTAAAAATGATACAAATGAACTTATTTACAAAGTAGAAACAGACTTACAGTCTTTGAAAACAAACTTATGGTTACCAAAGGGAAAAAGTGCATAAATTAGGATTTTGGGATTAACATATATAAACTGAAAGTGAAAGTGAAATTTGCTCAGCTGTTTCCAACTCTTTGAGACCACATACACAGACTGTAACCCACCAAGTTTCTCTGTCCGTGGAATTCTCTAGGCAAGAATACTAGAATGGGTTGCCATTCCATTCTTCAGGGTATCTTCCCGACCAAGGGATCGAATCCGGGTCTCCCACATTGAGAGCAAATTCTTTACCATCTGAGCCAACTGGGAATCCCATATGTACACTACTATATATAAAATAGATAATCAACAAGGACCTATTGTACATCACAAGGAAGTCTACTCCATATTCTATAATAAGCTCTATGGGGAAAGAATCTAAAAAAGAATGGATATATGTATAACTGAATCACTTAGCTATACATTTGAAAACAACACAAACTTGCAAACCAACTATAATCCAATAAAAAATAAAAATTGAACTAGAAAAAGAACAAATCAGGCTCAAAACTAGTAGAAGGAAAGAAATAAAGAATAGAGCAGAAATATACAAAATTGAGAGCAAAAAATAATAGAAAAATCCACAAATCAAAGAGATGGTTAAAAAAAAAAAGTGGTAGGCAAGCCATTAGCTATGCTAATTAAAAAAACTCAGAAAACCCCAACAAATACAATCAGAAATGAAGGAAGAGATAATACAACTGATGTCAAAGAAAAGAAAGAGATCATAACATACTATGACAAAAATTACACACATATAAATTGGATAAACTAGAATAAGTTGATAAATTCCTAACAGTATACACCTTATCAAGATCAAATCATCAACAAATAGAAAATCTGAACAGATCTATAACTAGTAAGGAGATTGATTCAGTACTCAAAATCCACCCAGGAGAGAAAATCCCAGAACCAGATGACTTCACTAGTGAAGTCTACCAAACATTTAAACAACTAACACCAAACTTTTTCAAAAATTTCCAAAAAATCTACAAACAATAAATTCTGGAGAGGGTGTGGAGAAAAGGGAACCCTCTTACACTGTTGGTGGGAATGCAAACTAATAGAGCCACTATGGAGAACGGTGTGGAGATTCCTTAAAAAACTGGAAAAAGAACTGCCATATGACCCAGCAATCCCATTGCTGGGCATGCACACTGAGGAAACCAGAACTGAAAGAGACACGTGTACTCCAGTGTTCATCGCAGCACTGTTTATAATAGCCAGGACATGGAAGCAACCTAGATGTCCATCAGCAGACGAATGGATAAGAATGCTGTGGTATATATACACAATGGTATATGTACCACATATGGTATATGTGGTACATATTCAGTTCAGTTCAGTTCAGTCACTCAGTCGTGTCTGACTCTCCGCGACCCCATGAATCACAGCATGCCAGGCCTCCCTGTCCATCACCAACTCCCGGAGTTCACTCAAACTAATTTCCACAGAGTCAGTGATGCCATCCAGCCATCTCATTCTCTGTCGTCCCCTTCTCCTCCTGCCCCCAACCTTTCCCACCATCAGAGTCTTTTCCAGTGAGTCAACTCGTCGCATGAGGTGGCCAAAGTATTGGAGTTTCAGCTTTAGCATCAGTCCTTCCAATGAACACCCAGGACTGATCTCCTTTAGAATGGATTGGTTGGATCTCCTTGCAGTCCAAGGGACTCTCAAGAGTCTTCTCCAACACCACAGTTCAAAAGCATCAATTCTGCTCAGCCATTAAAAGGAATACATTTGAATCAGTTCTAATGAGGTGGATGAAACTGGAGCCTATTATACAGAGCAAAGTAAGTCAGAAAGAAAAACACCAATACAGTATACTAATGCATATATATGGAATTTAGAAAGATGGTAATGATAACCCTATATGCAAGACAGCAAAAGAGACACAGATGTATATAACAGTCTTTTGGACTCTGTGGGAGAAGACGAGGGTGGGATAATTTGAAAGAAAAGCATTGAAAGATGTATATTATCATATGTGAAACAGATTGCCAGTCCAGGTTCAATGCACGAGACAGGGTGCTCAGGGCTGGTGCACTGGAATGACCCAGAGGGATAGGATGGGGAGGGAAGTGGGAAGGGGGTTCAGGATGGGGAACACAGGTACACCCATGGCTGATTCATGTCAATGTATGGCAAAAACCACTACAATATTTTAAAACAATTAGCATCCAATTAAAATAAGTAAATTTTTAAAAAAATATTAAAGAGGAGGGAACACTCCAAAACGCATACTATGAGGAAGAATTACCTTAATGTCAAACCAAAACAACACTAAGTACAAGAAAACTGCATGTTAATGAGCACACATACAGAAATACTCAAAAATATTACCAAAACAAATTCAGCATCATATTACAAGGGTTATACATGATAATAATGTGGGATTTAAAACTGGGGTGTGCAATGGCTTGAAACTCAACATTAAAAAACTAAGATCATGGCATCCAGTCCCATTATTTCATGATAAATAGATGGAGGAAAAAAAAAATGGAAACATCGACAGATATAATTTTCCTGGGCTCCAAAATCACTGTGAATGGTGACTACAACCATGAAATTAAAAGACACTTGCTCCTTGGAAGGAAAGCTATGACAAACCTAGACAGCATATTAAAAAGCAGAGCCATCTCTTTGTAGACAAAGGTCTTTATATTCAAAGATATGTTTTTTCCAGTATGGATGGGAGAGTTGGACCATAAAGAAGTTGAAGAACTGATGCTTTCGAATCGTGGTCCTGGAGAAGATTTTTGAGAGTCCTTTGTACTGCAAGGAGATCAAATCAGTCAATACTAAAGGAATCAACCCTGAACATTCACTGGAAGGACTGATTCTGAAGCTCCAATGTGAAGAGCTGACTCATTGGAAAAGACCGTAATTCTGAGAAAGATTGAAGGCGAAAGAAGAAGGGGAAGGCTAAGGATGAGACGGTTAGATTCCATCATTTACTCAATGGACATGAATTTGAGCAAACTCTGGGAGATAGTGGAGAAGAGAGGAGCCTGATATGCTGCAGTAGATGGGGTCACAAAAAGTAGGCCATTACTTAGTGACTGAAGAACAACAAAAAATGGCACAATGTAAGAAAATCAATTATTGTGACACATCACATTAAGAGAATAAATGAGATTACTATATAATTATTTCAATAGATGTATTTTTATTATTTTCTTCCAGTTTTATTGAGATATAATTTACATATAGCACTGTAAAATTTTAAAATGTATAGCTCAATAATTTGACTTAAGATATTAAATAATTACCACAAGAAGTTTAGTGAGCATCTGTTATCTCATAAACATACAAAATTTAAAAAACAGAAAAAAATTTCCTTGTGATGCCACCCCAATACTTGCTCTCTTAATAACTTTCATTTATAACATCAGTCAGTTCACTCACTCAGTTGTGTGTGAGTCTTTGCAATGACCCCATGGACTACAGGCAGAGAAGACAATGGCAACCCACTCCAGTATTCTTGCCTGGAAAATCCCATGGATGGAGGATCCTGGTAGGGTCATGAAGAGTCGGACACAACCGAGCGACTTCACTTTCACTTTTCACTTTCGTGCATTGGAGAAGGAAATGGCAACCCACTCCAGTGTTCTTGCCTGGAGAATCCCAGGGATGGCGGATCCTGGTGGGCTGCCATCTATGGGGTCGCACAGAGTCAGACACGACTGAAGTGACTTAGCAGTAGCAGCAGCATGGACTGCAGGACGCCCGGCTTCCTTATCCATTACCAACTCATGGAGCTTGCTCAAATTCATGTCCATCGAGTTGGTGATGCCATCTAATCATCTCATTCTCTGTTGTCCCCTTCTCCTCCTGCCTTCAATCTTTCCCAGTATCATGGTCTTTTCCAGTGAGCCAGTTCTTCACCTCAGGTGGCCAAAGTATTGGAGCGTAAGCTTCAGCATCAGTCCTTCCAAGGAATATTCAGTACTGATTTCCTTTAGGATTGGAGGGTTTGACCTCCTTGCAGTCCAAGAGACTCTCAAGAGTCTTCTACAACACCACAGTTCAAAAGCATCAATTCTTTGGTGCTCAGCATTCTTTATGATCCAACTCTCACTTCCATACATGACTATGGGAAAAACCATAGCTTTGATTATACGGACTTTGTCAGCAAACTGATGTCTCTGCTTTTTAATATGCTGTCTAGGTTTGTCATAGCTTTTCTTCCAAGGAGCAAGTATCTTTTAATTTCATGGTTGCAGTCACTGTCCACAATGATTCTGAAGCCCAAGAAAATAAAATCTGCCACTGTTTCCACTTGTTTTCCCATCTATTTGCCAAGAAGTGATGGAACCAGTTGCTATGATCTTAGTTTTTTCAATGTTGAGTTTAAGCCACCTTTTTCACTCTCCTCTTTCACTTTTCATTAAGAGGCTCTTTAGTTCCTCTTCACTTCCTGCCATTAGAATGATATCATCTGCATATCTGAGGTTGATATTTCTCCCTAGATTCAAGATTCAATCTAGATTCAAGCTTGGGATTCATCTATCCTGGCACTTTGCATGCTGTACTCTGCATGTAAGTTAGATAAACAGAATGATAACATAAAAACTTGTCATACTCCTTTCTGAATTTTGAACCGGTTAGTTGTTTCATGTAAGATTCTAGCTGTTGCTTTAGGACCTGCATGCAGGTTTCTCAAGAGACAAGTAAGGTGTTCTGGTATTCCCATATCTTTAAGAATTTTCCACAGTTTGTTGCGATCCACACTGTCGAAGGCTTTACCATAGTCCATAAAGCAGAGTAGATGTTTTTCTGGAACTCTCTTGTTTTTTCTATGATCCAATGGATGTTGGCAATTTGATCTCTGGTTCCTCTGCCTTTTCTAAATCCACCTTGAGTATCTGGAATTTCTTGGTTCATGTATTGTTGAAGCTCCTCTTGGATAATTTTGAGCATTACTTTGCTAGTGTGAGATGAGTCCAATTGTGGGGTTGTTTGAACATTTTTTTGCCTTTATAACATACAGCAGTGTAAACTATAGTCATCATGCTGTACATTACCTCCCTAGTACTTATTTAGCTTTAACTGGAATTTTGTATACTCTGACTGCCTTCCATTACTGTCCCCCAACCCGACATCTCTGGTAACCACAAATTCTATCCCTTTTCTTATCAGTTTGTTTGCTTGTGTTTGAAGCTAAATTGACCTTCAACAGTATGTTATTTCTTATTATAAAACACAATTATTTTATATTTCTATGCATTTCAAAATGATCACCACCATATGAGTAGTCAACATCTATCACCATACAATGATATTGCAGTACTATTGACTATATTCCATAGACTATACAGTTCATACATGTAACTCATTTAATTTGCATCTGGGAGTTTGTAATTCTTAATTTCTCTTACCTATTACTCTCCTCCTTCCCCTCTGGAAACTACCTGTTTGTTCTTTGTATCTATTATTCTGTGTTTTGTTACTTGTTCAGTTGTTTTAAACATTTTATGGATTATAAATATAAGTGAAATCATATTGTATTTGTCTTCCTCTGTTTGACTTATTTCATATAGTGTAATATCCCTTTAGTACTTTCCCCATTTGCAGCATGTTGTCAGAAAGGAGAAAAGTTCTTTGTGCATAGCTGAGTAATATTCCGTTCATATACATATCACAATTTCTTTATCCATTCCTGTATTGATGAGCACTTAGGTTGTTTCCATACCTTGGCTATTGTAAATAATACTTCAATGAACACTAGAGGTGCATATATCTTTTCTGACAAGTATTTTCATTTCCTTCATATAAATACCCAGGAAAAGAAATGCTGGATCAGTCTGTTAGTTCTATTTTTTTTTTTTTTTTAACTTTTTGAGGCATCTCCATACAGCTATACCAACAGTCACTCAGTCAGTTCAGACACTTAGTCGTGCCCGACTCTTTGTGACCCCATGAACCACAACACGCCAGGCCTCCCTGTCCATCACCAACTCCCAGAGTCCACTCAAACCTATGTCCATTGAGTTGGTGATGCCACCAACCATTTCATCCTCTGTCATCCCCTTCTCCTCCTGCCCTCAATCGTTCCCAGCATCAGGGTCTTTTCAAATGAGTCAGCTCTTCGCATCAGGTGGCCAAAGTATTAGAACATCAGCTTTATCATCAGTCCTTCCAATGAACACCCAGGACTGATCTCCTTTAGGATGGACTGGTTGGATCTCCTTGCAGTCCAAGAGACTCTCAAGAGTCTTCTCCAACACCACAGTTCAAAAGCATCAATTCTTCGGTGATCAGCTTTCTTTATAGTCAAACTCTCACACCCATACACGACTACTGGAAAAACCATAGCCTTGACTGCAGATGCTGATTGCAGCCATGAATTTAAAAGACGCTTACTCCTTGGAAGGAAAGTTATGACCAACCTTGATAATATATTAAAAAGCAGAGACATTACTTTGCCAACCAAGGTCCGTCTAGTCAAGGCTATAGTTTTTCCCGTGGTCATGTATGGATGTGAGAGTTGGACTGTGAAGAAGGCTGATGGCCGAAAAATTGATGCTTTTGAACTGTGGTGCTGGAGAAGACTCTTGAGAGTCCCTTGTACCGCAAGGAGATCCAACCAGTCCATTCTAAGGGAGATCGATCCTGGGTGTTCATTGGAGGGACTGATGCTGAAGCTGAAACTGCAATACTTTGGCCACCTCATGCGACGAGTTGACTCACTGGAAAAGACTCTGATGCTGGGAAAGGTTGGGGGTGGGAGGAGAAGGGGACGACAGAGAGTGAGATGGCTGGATGGCATCACCGACTCTGTGGACATGAGTTTGAGTGTACTCCGGGAGTTGGTGATGGACAGGGAGGCCTGGCGTGCTGTGATTCATGGGGTCGCGGAGAGTCGGACATGACTGAGCGACTGAACTGAACTGAACTGAACTGGACTGACTAGATGGACCTTTGTGGGCAAAGTAATGTCTCTGATTTTTAATATGCTGTCTAGGTTGGTCATAACTTTCCTTCCAAGGAGTAAGTGTATTTTAATTTCATGGCTGCAATCACCATCTTCAGTGATATTGGAGCCCAGAAAAATAAAGTCAGCCACTGTTTCCACTATTTCCCCATCTGCTTGCCATGAAGTATGGGACTGGATGCAATGATCTTATTTTTCTGAATATTGAGCTTTAAGCCAACCTTTTCACTCTCCTCTTTGTTGTACACCAACAGTAGCTATATCAATTTACATTCCCACCAACAGTACACTCGCTTATTTTTCTTTACATCCTTGCAAACATTTATTTGTCTTTTTGATGTTAGTCTCTTGTAGGCAGTATATACATATATATATATATATATATATATATATATATATATATATATATATATATATGTATTTATATATGGGTCTTGTTTTTTTATCCATTCAACCATTCTATGTCTTTTGATTGGAGGATTTAGTCCATCTAAACTTACAATGATTATTGATATACATGTACTTTGGCCATTTTGTTAATTATTTTGGTGTTGTTTTTGTAATTCTTTTTTGTTCCCTGACCTGGGAGAAGTGGCCTTATGCGGTGATGTACTATATTCCTAACAGTGTACTCCCTTCTGGTCACCAGAGCTGTATCTCTCGGTGTATCCCTGATGTGTGCTGCATGGGACCTTCTTTTGTGGCAGGTTGACTACTGTGGTCAGTCTATTAGGCATTTCTTGCCCCTGGTCCTGATTTGTGTAGAGGCTGTTAGCTATTGGTGAGCAGGGACCAGGTCTCAGGGTAGCTGGTTGTGGGTCCGGAGTCCTAGATATAGTTTATGCCTCCTGCTGGGAGTAGCTGTTTGCTGACACAGCTGATTACAGGGCCTGGGGTATCCCAAAGTTGCTGTCATCCCATTGGTGTGTGGGGCTGTGGCCCAGGGATAGGTAGGTAGGAGCTGGTTTCTGGGGTAGCTTTGGATTCTGGGTGTCCTAAGGCAGATGGTGGGTAGGGCTGTTTCCCTGCCCAGCTAGCTGATTGGCCTGAGGTGTTCCAGTGACGGTGTTGGGAAAGTCAGAATCTTTTGCTAAAAAAACTAGAGAGACGGTTCCAAAATTGAGTTTGTTACCACCTGTATCCCATGGTAGAACTAGCTCCCCAGAATGATTGCCACAAGTGTCTATGTCACCAGGGTGATATCTGGTTGACTGTTGCCTCCTTGGGAGACTCTCAAAGAGACTGAGAGTCCTTTCAAATTACTGCTATGCTCTAAGTCAGAGTATGTGAGATTTTGTGTGCACTGTATAATAATGGAATTTCTGTTTGCCACAGTTCCCTGGTTCTCTTGAAAGGAAGCCCCACTAGCTTTCAAGCCAAGGCATTCTGAAAGTTCATCTTTCAGGTTCAGGGCCCCCAAGCTGGGGACTCCACTGTAGGGTTTGGATCCTTCACTCCTTGGGGGGACCTCTGCAATTGTAGCTATTCTTCCACTTGTGGGGTCAACCACCCAGTGGTTTGTGTCTCGACCTTACCATGACTTTGCTCCTCCTACCCACCTCATTGTGGTTCCTTCTTTATGTCTTTAGTTGTGGATCTTCTTTGCCAATATTCATCAATTTCTCATCAATATAGCAAGTCCCCAACATATGAACAAAGTCCATTCCAAGAGTGCCTTTGTAAGTCCAATTTGTTCGTAAGTCTAACAAAGTTAGCCTAGGTACCCAACTAACACAATTGACTAAATAACACTGTACTGTAATAGGTCTATAATACTTTTCACACAAATAATACATTAAAAAAGAACAAAAAAAATAAAGCATTTTATATCTTACAGTACAGTACCTTGAAAAGTACAGCATTACATTACAGAAGCTGGCATATGGGGCTGGCATCAAGTGGACAGGCAAGAAGAGTTATTTACTGGAGAAGGGAGAAGAGGTGGGAGATGTTAGATCTGAAGCATTGTCAGAAACAGGACATGGGTGACAAACTGCAATTTAACTCACACCTGATGTTGATGGAATGTGTCCTCATCTTTGAAAGCTTGCAGCTTAAAGGTTCAAGTGTAGGAGACTTACAATAGTGATTTTTAAATAGTTGCAACTTTTGTGCTCCTGTGGAAGGAGGTGAGTTCAGGGTCTTCCTCCTCCACCATCTTGGCCATTCCCTAGTATCTCAATAGGTATTTTTAATTCAAAAAATTCAACATCTATTCATTATAAAATCTTTAAAGTAGTAACAGAAGGAAATTACTTCAATATACTAAGTCCATATATGAAAATATCACAGTTAACATCATTCTCAAAGTTCAAAACCTGAAAGTTTTCCCCCTCAACATCAGGAAAAAGACAAGGGTGCCCACTCTAATCACTTCTATTGAATACAGTACTAGAAGTCTTAGCCAAAGAAAAAGTCTTAGCCAAGAAAGGAAGTATAATGACCTGTTTTTAGATGACCTGGTCTTTTATGTAGAAAACCCTAACAGCTCAAAATATATGCTAGAGATAAATTAAAAATTCAGAAAATTTGAAGAATATAAAATCAACATTTAAAGATCAGTTGTGATACTGTACACTAACAAGTAACTATCTAAAAAGGAAATAAGAAAAAATAATCCCATTGACAATAGCATCAAAAAGAGTAA
Source organism: Moschus berezovskii (assembly GCF_049115385.1). Lineage (NCBI taxonomy): Eukaryota > Metazoa > Chordata > Mammalia > Artiodactyla > Moschidae > Moschus > Moschus berezovskii. The sequence continues at coordinate 81,957,424 of NC_142488.1, read as the reverse complement.
AACATTCAGAACTAAATAACCATAGAGGTGAGAAAGTTGTGTAGTGAAAATTATAAAATTCTGGTAAAATATTTTTAAGATAAAAATATACAGAAATATACCTATGTTCATGGATTTTAAATCTTAACATTGTTAAAATATCCATACTACATAAAGCAATCTACATTTTCAATGTATCTGTATCATCACCCCAATGGCATTTTTACAGAAATAGAAAAATAATTAAATTCATATAGAAGTATAAAGGATCCTGAATAGCTAAAACAATCTTGAGAAAGAAAAGCAAAGTTTGAAGCATCTTACCTTCTGATTTTGAAATAAATTATGAAGCTACAATAATTTAAACAATACATCACTGACATGAAGACAGACAGACAGACCAATGGAACAGGATAGAGACTCCAGAAATAAGCCCATGCGTACACAGCCAACTGATATTTAGCAAGAAAGCCAAGAAAATACAATAAGAAATGACAGTCTTTTCAACAAATGGTGCTAAGAATACTTGATATCCACATGCAAAAGAATGGATTCAAACTTTATCCTACAATATATAGAGATCAAATCAAAATAAATTAAGGACTTAAAATAAGACCTGAAACTGTAAAACTCCTAGAGAAAAAATTGAAGAAAACTTCTTGAAATTGGTCTCTCAATGAATTCTTGAATACAACATTAAAAGCATGAGAAACAAAAGCAAAGATAAACATTAAAAGAATACTACTTCAAACTAAAGTGCTTCTCTAGAGTAAAGGAAATTAACAGTTTATAATGGAAACCTACAGTATGGCAGAACATATTTGCAAATCATATATATCTTGTAATGAGTTAATACCCAAAATATATAAGGAATTCATATAAAGTCAATAGCAACAACACCAAAAATTAAACCAAGAACAACAACAAAAAATAAAATTAAAAAAGCAAAGGACCTGAATGAACATTTCTGAAAAGAATACATACAAATGGCCAATAAGTATGTGTAAGTGTGTTCAACATCACTAATCATCAGGGAAGTGAAAATGAAAATCACAGATACCACCTGACATTGTTAAAATGGTGATTACCTGAAACAAATGAACAAATAAAATGTGATAAAAGTTGTTGCTGAGGGTGTACAGAAATTGGAATCATTGTGCACTGTTACTGGGAATGTAAAATAGTGCAACCACTATAAAAAATAGTATATTTTTTCCACAAAAAATTAAAAATAGTACTACCATATGATGCAGCAATTCCACTTCTAGGTATATTTACAGGAAATGAAATCAAGATCTGAAGAGACATCTCTACTCCCATGTAGTTTGCAAAGCTATCCACAATAATTAACATATGGAAACAACACAAGTGTCTATTTAGATGAGTGGATAAAGAAAATGTGATATATACATACAATGGAATATTATTTAGCCCTCAAAAGAAGGAAATTCTGTCATACAAAACAGCATAGATTAATCTCAAAGATATTATGGTAAGTGCAATAATCCATAAGCAAATGAACAAATATTGTGTGAGGAATTCAAAACAGACTCATCAAAGCAGAAAGTATAATGGTCTTTCTGGAAGCTGAAGAGAGGGGCAAATAGGGAGTTGCTATTCAATGGGTATAAAGTTTCAGTTATATAATTGAGTTCTACCAATCTTCTTTAAAAAATAGTTTAACAATATGCCTATAGTTTAACAGTATGTATTGCACACTTAAAATTTTGTTAGGAGGGTAGATATTATTTTAAGTTATACTTACCACAATAAGATAAAAAGAAAAAAATTCCTCAGTTGAATGCAAAGTGAGTTGTACAATAAAATTTGACAAATTTTGGCCACTCAATCAGGAATAAAGTAATGGTGTCATTTATCATCATTCCTATTCAGCATTATAACGGAAGTCTTAGCTAATATGAGACAGAAAAAGTAAAGAAAAATATGCAGACTGTTAAGAAGAAATAAAAATGTCTTTCTTTGCAGATGACATGATTATCTGTGTAAAGAATCCCATCAATCAACAAAAAATCTCTTGGAACTGATTAACATTTCAGTTCAGTTCAGTTCAGTCGCTCAGTCGTGTCCGACTCTCCGCGACCCCATGAATCACAGCACGCCAGGCCTCCCTGTCCATCACCAACTCCCGGAGTTCACTCAAACTCATGTCCACAGAGTCGGTGATGCCATCCAGCCATCTCATTCTCCTTCGTCCCCTTCTCCTCCCGCCCCCAACCATTCCCAGCATCAGAGTCTTTTCCAGTGAGTCAACTCGTCGCATGAGGTGGCCAAAGTATTGCAGTTTCAGCTTTAGCATCAGTCCCTCCAATGAACATCCAGGATTGATCTCCTCTAGAATGGACTGGTTGGATCTCCTTGCAGTATAAGGGACTCTCAAGAGTCTTATCCAACACCACAGTTCAAAAGCATCGATTCTTCGGCGGTCAGCCTTCTTCACAGTCCAACTCTCACATCCATACATGACCACGGGAAAAACCATTGCCTTGACTAGACGGACCTTGGTTGGCAAAGTAATGTCTTTGCTTTTTAATATACTATCAAGGTTGGTCATAACTTTCCTTCCAAGGAGCAAGCGTCTTTTAATTTCATGGCTGCAATCAGCATCTGCAGTGATTTTGGAGCCCAAAAAAACAAAGTCTGACACTGTTTCCACTGTTTTTCCATCTATTTCCCATGAAGTGATGGGTCCAGATGCCATGATCTTTGTTTTCTGAATGTTGAACTTCAAGCCAACCTTTTCACTCTCCTCTTTCACTTTCATCAAGAGGCTTTTGAGTTCCTCTTCACTTTCTGCCATAAGGGTAGTGTCATCTGCATATCTGAGGTTATTGATATTTCTCCCGGCAATCTTGATTCCAGCTTGTGCTTCTTCCAGCCCAGCGGGAATTACTATAAGGTTGCAGAATACAGGATTAATATACTAAAGTCAATCATTTTCTGTATACCATGAGCAAATTGAAATTAAAAATATGATACCAAAATCGACCCTGAAAGTTCACTGAAGGACTGATGTTGAAGCTGAAGCTCCAGTACTTTGGACATATAATGTGAAGTGCCAACTCATTGGAAAAGATCCTGATGCTGGAAAAGATTGAAGGCAAAAGGAGAAGGGGGTGACAGAGAACGAGATGGTTGGATAGCTAGCATCACTGACTCAATGGATGTGAGTTTGAGCAAACTTCAGGAGATAGTGAAGGACAGGGAAGCCTGGCCCACTGCAGCCCATGAGGTCACAAAGAGTCAGACATGAATTAGCAACTGAACAACAACGGCAACAGTAGCACTCAAAACATTTAAATACTTTGGTATAAATCTAAGTATATATATACAAGATCTACATGAGAAAAATTATAAAACAAATGAAAGATTTTAAAGATCTGAGTAAATGAAAAGATATTCCATGTTCATGGAGAAAAAGGCTCAATATTGCTAAGATTCCAGTCTTTTCTAAATAGATTCCTAGATTCAACACAATGCAATCAGTCCCATTAAGTCATTTTGTGGATATGCATATTGACAAATTGACTCTGAAGTTTAAATAGAAAGGCAAAGTACCCTGATTACCAACACAGTGTTGAAAGAGAATAATCAAAGAATGCTATGGTCTGAAATATTTATCTCCTCAAGATTCACATGCTGAAATCCTAATTTCAAATATGATGGTGTTAGAAAGTGGGGCCTTTGGGAGATGATTAGATCATGAGGGTGGAGCCCTCATGAATAAGGTTAATGCTGTTATAAAAGAGATTTCATAATGCTCCATAGCCCCTTCCACTATGCTACAAGGAAATGAAAAATCTATAACCTGGAGAGGGTGCTCACTACAACCTGATTATGCTAGGGCTTTGATCTTGGACTTCTAGCCTCTAGAACAGTGAGAAATAAAAGTTTATTGTTTATAAACTACCCAGTCTATAGTATTCTATTATAGCAGCCCAAACAGAATAAGAGAGAAGACTAACACTACTTAACTTCAAGACATTAAGACATTAAAAACTATAATAATGAACACAGTGTGGTATTGGTGGTGGTGGTGTGTGTCTGTATTCAGTCAGTCAGTCGTGTCCGACTCTTTGGGACACCATGGACACATGATGGAAGAGTAGACAAATAGATCAGTGCAACAGAAAGACACACACACACACATATATGTATACATACACTACATTGAAATGTGGCCAATTGATCTTTGACAAATAAGTAAGTCAATTCAGTGGATAAAGGGTAGTCTTTTAAAATAAATGATGCCAGAACACCTAGGAATACTTAGGTTAAAAAAAAAAAGTATCTAGACACAGACCTTACACATTCCATGAAAATTAACTCAGATTGTATCATAACTGTAAAATGAAAAACTAGCAAATAACATAGGAGAAAACCTAGATTTCCTTATATGACACCATATCATGAAAGAAAATATTGGATAAATTTAATTCTACCCTATGAAATACACCATTAAGAAAATAAAAATGCAAGCCACAGACTGGAAGAAAGTATTTGCCAAACAAGTATCTGATAAAGATCTTGTATCCAAAATATACAAAAAATTCATCAGTAAGAAAACAGTTCTTAAAACGGGCAAATGATCTGAAGTTATATATATATATATATATATCACACCATAGATCTGCAGATGATAAATAATATAGAAAAACGCTCAACATTTTGCCTCTTCAGGAAATTGCAAATTACAATAGCAAAGAGATACTACTACATACCTATTATAATGGGTAAAATCCAAAATTCCAACAGTACCAAATACTGGCAAGGCTATGATGCCACAGGAACTTATTCATAGCTTGTAAGAGCACAAAATCATACAAGTCACTTAGGAAACAATTTGGCAGTTTCTTGCAATATTAAATATACTCTTACCATATGATCCAGCAGTCACTCTCCTTGGTATGCATTCACTCAGTAAGTTGAAAAATGACCACAGTAAAACCTCCACACAGATGTCTATAGAAACTTTGTTAAAAATTCCCCAAACTTGTAAACAAAGATGTCCTTCAATAGATGAATTGATAAACAATTTGTGTTATAGTCACGATAAAAAGAAATGAGCTATCACGCCTCACACACACACACACACACACACACACACACACACACAGACATGGGGAAAACCTGAATGAATATTGTTGATTCCAACCATATGGCATTTTGGAAAGGCAAAACTATGAATACGGTAGAAATAACCATGGTTGTCAGGGGTTTGTTGAAAATGGGAGGATGAATAGATGGAGCACTGACGATTTTTAAGGAAGTGAAAATATTCTATATGATACTGTAAAGGTGGATATATGACATCATGCTTTTATCCAAATCGACTCAATGTACAAGAAGAGTGAATCTTAATGTAAACTATGAACTTTAGTAATACTATATCAATATTGGTTCATCAATTGTAATAAATGTAGCACATGAATGAAAGATTTTAATAATAGAGAAAAATGGGGGGGGGAGATGGAGTAGCATACAGGTGCTCTCTGTAGATTATGCTTGTTTTTTAGTAAGTATAAAACTCCTCTAAAAAATAAATTATCTCTTTATCTATGGGCTTCCCCAGGAGCTCAACGGTAAAGAATCCGCCTGTCAATGCAACAGACGCAGAAGGCCTGGGTTTGATCCTTGGGTAGGGAAGATCCCCTCGAAGAGGGGATGGCAACCCACTCGAGTAGTCTTATCTGGAGAATCCCATAGACAGAGAAGCCTGGCAGGCTACAGTCTGTGAAGTCAAAAAAGTCAGATACAACTGAAGCAACTGAGCATGAATGTATTTATATGTGTGTGTGTGTGTGTGTGTGTATGTATGTGTGTATATATATATATATATTCAATATTCAATATATATATATATATTGAATTTTTGGCTTCTTTAGATGATTAGCTATGATTTATCTTAAAATTTAGAGAGCAGTTTTTCCCTATTTCTTCTGGTTTTAAAACCATAAACCACTTTAATCAAGATGTTTTTATACATCATCGGTCTGTTGGTTTAGTTGTTTATAGTCTTCTATAGGCCAATATGACAAATCTGGCAATCTTGAAATGCAAGCAAAAGCTTTATAATGATCAGTACTATTTTGCGCTGTGTTTATTTTGCTCTGTTTGCATATTATAAATGTGGCTATACTACTGTTCTTTCAACTTTTAACTTTGCATTTCATGCCATTCAATATCAGCTACAATGATCAAAAAGGAAAATAATCGGTATATCTGTTCAATTTTCCTTTTTCAATTTATTCATTTTGTCTCAGATAATCATTAGCTAATATTTAAAATCCTTACAGGATTCACTTGATTATGATTCATTTTTTTTTTCTTTCAATTAACAAAACTATGATGAAAAATGACATGCTTTGGACTATGGCATTGAATTTGAAAGGTTTTGTTTCTATTCTTGGTTTTTCTGCAAATGATCTTAGTAACCCTGAACAAGAAACTTTTATTCTATTTCTAACCTTCTGGGAAATACAAATGTTATGTAACTGGTAATTAGTGTCTGTTTCATAGCTTTTCTATCTATAATGCTTCTCAAAATAAAGCCTGTAGGGATATGAATAGTCTCAAGTAAATTGTAATCTTACTGCAGTCAGTTTTATTGTGTTTTGTGCAGTATAGATAGGTCTTTATATTATCCTAACTGTATGCTGGTGTCTCATCTATTTTTTCCCTGCTGCTTTCCAAAATCAGTTTGAGGTGTGGTGTTAATCTTAAGAGGCTGACAGGGACTGTTGTGAGTTTATCTCACTTTGATTGGACTCCAGAGGAGATAATTGTGCACTTACACAAAAGATGCTATTGCTTGTGCTTAATTTTTTAAAAAAGATATGTTATCCTAGTATTAACTCAATAAGGAAAGGGGAAATGTACTTTTAAAACACGATTGTCCCACATGCTCTAGAGCATAAGTCAAACTCATACCTACAGAGATCATCAAAGTTTCAGTTATCTAGATATGTAACAATTTTGAGTAGTGGGACTGTGACAGATTGAGTCACAAGCCCCATGTAAAGGTGGTAGACACTACTCTATCCAAGTTTATTGCTGCCATGAGTGTCAATATTATCACATTTTCTTATTTTTTCCAAACAAGCTGAAAATGCCATTTTGAAATTTAGATAAATTATACAAATATTTTGGTCAAACCAAACATGCCAGTGAGCCAGACTCAAGTCATAAGCTAATTTCAGATTTTAATCTATTTTCAGAATATTTTGTTAAACTTAAAACATACATTTTCCGCTTTGAAATATGAATATAATTGAGGCCTGTACAGTCATGTAAATTTCTACGATGTAGCTACATAGGAATGAGGACTGATTTCTCTATCTTACCATATCTTTGTATTGGAAGAATTTCATAAAAATAAAAAGAGCCTGAATTTAACAATAATGGATTTTTAGCATAAACTAATATCTAAAAGAAATTACATGCTCTTGATGAAATATAATTGATCCAAAATATTCAAGAATAGAAATGAAAATATTTTCTCCCCCTAAGCCTCTATTCCTACTTCCCAGAAATATCCATTATCAAGTCTCTTACAGATTCTTTCAGGGATTTTATTTTTACAGATAGATTCCTAGAATACATTTTGCTTTGTAACTTATTTTCTCTTAATATCAATATTTATTGGCAATGCACCATATCATAAAATATACATTTGCTTTCACTCATTTTAATGGTATTCCATTGTATGCCTGTCAGTGTGCTGTGATTCATGGGGTTGCAAAGAATCGGATAAGACTGAGCGACTGAACTGAACTGAACCATAAATTCACTAAATCAATCCTTTATTGATGGACACTATTTTTTATTAGTTTTTTTATTAATGATTACAAGTATAGTAGTGCTATGATGAAAATCATTTTATGTATATGATGGCAGACTTTTACCTGCATATATATAGGATAAATTCCTTACAGAAGGAGAGCATGCATTTTTAAAAAGGTGCTTGTTGCCAGATGGGATCCAGAATAGGCTACAGAAATTTATATTCCTGGCAGTGGTAGATGAGTGGTATTTCTTCACACTTATGCCAATATTTGAGAGTAATCTATCAGCCATGAGCATTGTGTATGCCAGGGGCATCAATCAGTATGTCTTACATAGGGAATGAAGAAAATTATCTAATCCAATGAGTTGTTCAAATGAGGTCGGTTAAAATAGATTCAAGTATTTAATCTTCTTTATGGCTTTATGCCATGTGTTGATAGCTTTGCCCCACTCAGATTATTTAAGAATGCAAACTATGTTTTCTAAAAAAGATTTTTAAACTATATTTTTTTATTTTAATTTATTTATTTTAATTGGAGGCTAATTACTTTACATTATTGTATTGGTTTTGCCATACATTGACATGAATCTGCCCCGGGTGTACATGTGTTCCCCAACTTGAACCCCCCTCCCACCTGCCTCCCCATACCATCCCTCTGTTCATGCCAGTACACCAGCCCTGAGCATCCTGTATTATGCATCGAACCTGGACTGGAGATTCGCTTCACATATGATAATATACATGTTTCAATGCCATTCTCCCAAATCATCCCACCCTCGCCTTCTCCCACAGAGTCCAAAAGACTGTTCTATACATCTGTGTCTCTTTTGCTGTCTTGTATACAGGGTTAAGGTTACCCTCTTTCTAAATTCCATATATATGCATTAGTATACTGTATTTATGTTTTTCTTTCTGGCTTACTTCACTCTGTATAATAGGCTCCAGTTTCACCAACTTCATTAGAACTGATTCAAATGTATTCTTTTTAATGGCTGAGTAATACTCCATTGTGTATATGTACCGAAGCTTTCTTATCCATTCGTCTACAGACAGACATCTAGGTTGCTTCCATGTCCTCGCTTTTATAAACAGTGCTGCAATGAACATTGGAGTATATGTGTCTCTTTCAATTCTGGTTTGCTCGGTGTGTATGCGATTGCTGGATCCTATGGCAGTTCTATTTCCAGTTTTTAAAGGAATCTTCACACTGTTCTCCATGGTGGTTGTACTAGTTTGCATTCCCACCAACATTGTAAGAGGGTTTCCTTTTCTCCACACCCTCTCCAGCATTTATTGCATGTAGACTTTTGGATAGCAGCCATTCTGACTGGTGTGAAATGGTATCTCATTGTGGTTTTGATTTGCATTTCTCTGATTATGAGGGATGTTGAGCATTTTTTCATGTGTTTGTTAGCCATCTTTATGTCCTCTTTGGAGAAATGTCTGTTTAGTTCTTTGGCCCATTTTTTGATTGGGTCGTTAAACAACTATTTTTAAACATCCAGAATGAAATAAATTTTAACTGAACTCTGAATCAAGTAGAATATTTTTAGATAATTTCAATGGAAGTCACACATACAAACCTTCATAAACCTGTGCATGTCTGAATTTAATGTCTTTTGAATAAAATTAGAAGTCAAAGGGAAACTGTAGGAATATCTTCTTCATAAAGGCAAAGAACATACGTAATTGTCATATGAAGGTGTCTTAATAGCAATCTAATTAAATAGGCAAAGGACACGAAAGGAGAATTTCAAAAAGAAAAAATACAGCTGACAAGAAATAGAAGAAATTTTATTCATTCAAGTTAATAACTACAGCAACTCAAATCTACCGTGTTTTACTTATACAATTCTTTTTAGTTTTATTTTTTTTAATTGGAGGCTAATTACTTTACAATATTATATTGGTTGGTTTTGCCATATATTGACACGAATCCGCCCCAGGTGTACATGTGTTCCCCTTCTTGAACCACCCTCCCACCTCACTCCTCCCCATATCCTCCCTCTTGGTCATCCCCATGCACCAGCCCCGAGCATCCTGTATCATGCGTCGAACCTGGACTGGTGCTTCGTTTCACATATGATAATATACATGTTTCAATGCCATTCTCCCAAATCATCCCACCCTCACCCTCTCCCACAGAGTCCCAAAGATTGTTTTTTTTTTTGCTGTCTCGTATACAGGATTAAGGTTACCATCTTTCTAAATTACATGTATATACGTTAGTATACTGTATTGGTGTTTTTCTTTCTGGCTTACTTCACTCTGTATAATAGGCTCCAGTTTCACCAACTTCATTAGAACTGATTCAAATGTATTCTTTTTAATGGCTGAGAATTATTCCATTGTGTATATGTACGGAAGCTTTCTTATGCATTTGTCTGCAGACAGACATCTAGGTTGCTTCCAAGTCCTCGCTATTATAAACAGTGCTACAATGAACATTGGAGTACATGTGTCTCTTTCAATTCTGGTTTGCTCGGTTTGTATGCTCAAGAGTGTGATTGCTGGATCCTATGGCAGTTCTATTTCCAGTTTTTTAAGGAATCTTCACACTGTTCTCCACGGTGGTTGTACTAGTTTGCATTCCCACCAACATTGTAAGAGCGTTTCCTTTTCTCCACACCCTCTCCAGCATTTATTGCATGTAGCCTTTTGGATAGCAGCCATTCTGACTGGTGTGAAATGGTATCTCATTGTGGTTTTGATTTGCATTTCTCTGATTATGAGGGATGTTGAGCATTTTTTCATGTGTTTGTTAGCCATCTGTATGTCCTCTTTGGAGAAATGTCTGTTTAGTTATTTGGCCCATTTTTTTTTATTGGGTCGTTCATTTTTCTATAATTGAGCTGCAGGAGCTGCTTGAATATTTTTGAGATTAATTCTTTGTCAGTTGCTTCATTTGCTATTATTTTCTCCCATTCTGTAGACTGTCTTTTCACCTTGCTTATAGTTTCCTTTGCTTTGCAGAAGCTTTTAATTTGAATTAGGTCCCATTTGTTTATTTTTGTTTTTATTTCCAATATTCTGGGAGGTGGGCCATGGAGGATCCTGCTCTGATTATGTCGGAGAGTGTTTTGTCTATGTTCTCCTCTAGGAAATTTATAGTTTCTGGTCTTACATTTAGATCTTTAATCCATTTTGAGTTTATTTTTGTGTATGGTGTTAGGGAGTGTTCTAGTTTCATTCTTTTACAAATGGCTGACTAGTTTTCCCAGCACCACTTGTTAAAGAGACTGTCTTTTCTTTATTTTATATTCTTGCCTCCTTTGTCAAAGATAAGGTTTCCATAGGTGTGTGGATTTATCTCTGGGCTTTCTCTTTTGTTTCATTGATTTATATTTCTGTCTTTATTCCAGTGCCATACTTTCTGGATGACTTTGGCTTTGTAGTAGAGCCTGAAGTCTGGCAGGTTGATTTCCCCAGTTCTATTCATCTTCCTCAAGATTGTTTTGGCTATTCGAGGTTTTTTGTATTTCCATACGAATTGTGAGATTATATTCTCTAGCTCTGTGAAAAATAACATTGGTAGCTTGATAGGGATTCCGTCGAGTGTATAAATTACTTTGGGTAGTATACTAATTTTCACAATATTGATTCTTCCAATCCACGAACACGGTATATTTCTCCATCTATTTCTGTCACCTTTGATTACTTTCACCAGTGTTTTATAGAAGACAAGCGAAAAGCAAAGGAGAAAAGGAAAGATATAAGCATCTGAATGCAGAATTCCAAAGAATAGCAAGGAAAGATAAGAAAAACTTCCTCAGGAATCAATGCAAAGAAATAGAGGAAAACAACAGAATAGGAAAAGCAAGAGATCTCCTCAAGAAAATTGGAGATTTCAAGGTAACATTTCATGCAAGGATGGGCTTGATAAAGGACAGAAATGGTATGGACCTAACAGAAGCAGAAGATATAAAGAAGAGGTGGCAAGATACACAGAAGAACTGTACAAAAAAGATATTCATGACCAAGATAATCACGATGGCATAATCTCTCACATGGAGCCAGACATCTTGGAATGTGAAGAAAAATGTTCCTTAGAGAGCATCACTATGAATAAAGCTAGTGGAGGTGATAGAATTCCAGTTGAGCTATTACAAATCCTGAAAGATGATTCTATGAAAGTGCTGCACTCAATATGCCAGAAAATTTGGAAATCTCAGCAGTGGCCACAGGATTGGAAAATTTCAGTCTTCATTCTAATCCCAAAGTAAGGCAATGTCAAAGAATGCTCCAACTACTGCACAATTGCACTCATCTCACACACGAGTAATGTCATACTCAAAATTCTCTTAGCCAGGCTTCAGCAATATGTGAACCATGAACTTCCGATGTTCAAGCAGATTTTAGAAAAAGCAGAGGCACCAGAGATCAAATTGCCATCATCCGCTGGATCATGGAGAAAGCAAGAGAGTTCCAGAAAAACACCTGTTTCTGCTTCATTGACTATGCCAAAGCCTTTGACTGTGTGGATCACAATAAACTGTGGGAAAATTCTGAAAGAGATGGGAATACCAGACCACCTGACCTGTTTCTTGAGAAATCTGTATGCAGGTCAGGAAGCAGCAGTTAGAACTGGACATGGAACAACAGAATGGTTCCAAATAGGAAAAGGAGTATGTCAATGCTGTATATTGTCACACTGGTTATTTAACTTCTATGCAGAGTACATCATGAGGAACGCTGGGCTGGAAGAAGCACAAGCTGGAATCAAGATTGCCGTGAGAAATAGCAATAACCTCAGATATGCAGATGACACCACCCTTACGGCAGAGAGTGTAGAGGAACTGAAAAGCCTCTTGATGAAAGTGAAAGAGGAGAGTGAAAAGGTTGGCTTGAAGCTCAACATTCAGAAAACAAAGATCATGGCATCTGGTCCCATCATTTCATGCAAAATAGTTGGGGAAACAATGGAAACTGTCAGACTTTATTTTTTTGGGGGGCTCCAAAATCACTGCGGATGCTGATTGTAGCCATGAAATTAAAAGATGCTTACTCCTTGTAAGGAAAGTTATGACCAACCTAGATAGTATATTAAAAATCAGAGACATTACTTTGCCAACCAAGGTTCGTCTAGTCAAGGCTATGGTTTTTCCCGTGGTCATGTATGGATGTGTGAGTTGGACTGTGAAGAAAGCTGATCGCCAAAAATTGATGCTTTTGAACTGTGGCACTGTAGAAGACTCTTGAGAGGCCCTTGGACTGCAAGGAGATCCAACCAATCCATTCTAAAGGAGATCAATCCTGGGTGTTCATTGAAAGGACTGATGTTAAAGCTGAAACTGCAATACTTTGGCCACCTCATGTGACGAGTTGACTCACTGGAAAAGTCTCTGATGCTGGGAGGAATTGGGGCCGGGAGGAGATGGGGACGACAGTGAATGAGATGGCTGGATGGCATCACCGACTCAATGGACATGAGTTTGATTAAACTCCGGGAGTTGGTGTTGGACAGGGAGGCCTGGCTTGCTGTGATTCATGGGGTCGCAAAGAATCAGACGTGACTGAGCGACTTAACTGAACTGAACTGACGATAAGGAGATGATGTTGAAAAGGGTTTACTACAAAGAAAGTGAATTCTATGTTATGTGATACAGACTTTGACCCTGGGAGTCAAGGACAGTTTTCCAAGAAGTACAGTTGAGCATCCTAGTTTGGTTTTATGCACACATATCTAATTATAATTTTAAACTGGTTTAATTTTACTATTGTTAACAATAGTCTCTGATGTAACCATGTTTATGTAAAAAATAAATCATGTTTACGTGAAAATTAACAGCTTATATCTTCTTTATAAGAATATTAGCGGAAGGGTTTACTCCTTAATGCAATTCGGGAAAAAGAAATGGCAAGATGTGTACTGAGGGAAGCAGTGAAAAGATCAAAGATAGCAATTAATATATGGGAATACCTGCAATAAATTATCAGATTCAGAAAAAAATACATTTAGATATGAAATTCATGGGTTTCTAAGATTTTCTGTTTGATTGGTTAGTGATAACTCTTCTTTTTTGTTATATCATAGTAGATAGTGATGTTAGTATTTTCTTCAGTGAGACCAAACTTAAATGTATACTTGATAAATGCCATTGGCTCTAAAACTGAATATTCTAATAATTTCCAGGTCTAAGAAAAGTAACTCTAATCTTGAGTGATTTCTATCCCTTCCCCAAATCCCTAAATCTGCTTGTAACTAAAATATTTGGGCCAAACCTGTTTGAAACTAGAATTAAAATTTAAAAATAAGAATGTTTGAATCATTAAACTATTTTAATTTTTATATTCTTAAGTATTTTCTTATCCTTTCTGTACCAGATGGAATTATCCTTGAAGAAAAATATGCAAAGGAAAGAAATACTAAGAAGTAATTCTTCTTTGTAGACTAAATGTAAGCTACCTTAGAAGATTATCTGGAATTCAATAGTTCTAGTATTTTCTTACGATTAGATAGGAGGCTTTAAAGGCAATAATTACATTCCAGATGATTGTTTGTTAAGTCTTTCTTGTGCCACTTGCCAGAATTATTAACAAGAACCAAAAAATATCATGTACTTAAGAGTGCAAAATTGTTGATAAGCGACTCATTTTTATAAAGTTATACAGTACAATAGGGTAAGCATTACAAAAGGTAATGCTTATCTTACTATTGCTAAAGTAACAACTGAAATCTAACTAATTACATTACTAATGGGTGGAAAAGTACAATGTGTAATTTGATAGAAGAAAGTCCTAATCATCTTGCTCCACACTTAGCAAAAGTAGAGACTTGTACCTCACCAAAAGGAACTGATCAAAAGAAAATGTCTAAATATTTGTTGAAGCCACAATTCAGTGGCAAGCTTTCATTTTCCACAAATGAGCTATATAAACCAGAAGAACAATATCTAAGTTTGAGATTTTCCCCCCAACTTTCTGATACATAGGCTTAAAATAGGGGATCCATTTTGCTGGGTTATCAGATATATTGAATATGGCCTAGATAGGCTTAGTTCTATTATTAAAATAGTTCTTTTTATTTATATGCATCCTTTATACCAAAGCCATTTTACACTTCATTTGTATTCCTATATACTGCACAAGTTAATAAATAGAGTGCGTATCAGTCATACAAAGTTGCTTCTTTATTTGTGTCCTGATATTTTTACTAGATATCTTCTAAACCAAAATGGTAGGATATAACCACTCTATACAGCATACAAAATAGGAAGGGAAACAGATCCACATTAATGTCCCTTAGTTAATACTTCTGCCATATGGGTGATGTTGCACAGCAAATTGACATTATGTGTGCTGTGCTTAGTCATTCAGTTGTGTCCAACTCTTTGAGACCCTGTGAATTATAGCTCACCAGGCTCCTCTGTCTGTGAGGTTTCCCAGGCAAGAATACTGGAGTGGGTTGCCATATCCTCCTCAGAGGATTTTCCCAACCCATGGATCAAACCCGTGTCTCACGTCTCCTGCATTGGCAGGCAGGTTCATTTACCACTAGCGCTACCTGGGAAGCCCAATCACACTGCAAAATTAAAGACAACTTTTGTCAGGGCCTTCATGTGGAAATAACTTCCCACCAAAGGAAGTTAGAAAAGAAACATTTCTATGTCAAAAACAAAAGTCAGAGAACAAAGCTAGCAAAGAGAATGCACACAAGGAAGGCAAGAAGCTAAATAAAGCTGGGAGACGACAAATAGAAAATCTATATAAGGCCTGCATTTCACATATTTAAGGATACCATCTATGTTTAAGAGGCTTTTCCCTATTCTAGTACAACATGCATTCCACTGTGTGGATAAGGCACTTGGGACATAGATGAGTGAGATATGGTGTGTGCCTCAAGGATTTTACAGTCAAATGAGAAAAGATGATCAAAAACCACATGGGATCAATAAAGAAGAATGCTGCTAACTATATGGTCCTTCAGTTCAGTTCAGTCGCTCAGTTGTGTCCGACTCTTTGTGACCCCATGAATTGCAGCCAGGCCTCCCTGTCCATCACCAACTCCTGGAGTTCACTCAAACTAATTTCCACAGAGTCGGTGATTCCATCCAGCCATCTCATTCTCTGTCATCCCCTTCCCCTCTTGCCCCCAATCCCTCCAAGCATCATAGTCTTTTCCAGGGAGTCAACTCGTCGCATGAGGTGGCCGAAGTATTGGAGTTTCAGCTTTAGCATCAGGCCTTCCAAGGAACACCCAGGACTGATCTCCTTTAGAATGGACTAGTTGGATCTCCTTGCAGTCCGAGGGACTCTCAAGAGTCTTCTCCAGCACCACAGTTCAAAAGCATGAATTCTTCGGTGATCAGCTTTCTTCACAGTCCAACTCTCACATCCATACATGACCACTGGAAAAACCATAGCCTTGACTAAAAAGAGACATTTCTCCCTTGACTTGGCAGTTCAGGGTAAACTTTCTAGAGTAGGTGATATCTTATTGGAATCTTGAAAGATGAGTACGAGTTATCCAGAAACCAATTGAAAGATAGAAAGCACATTTATAGGGAGATAACAGGCTTCCCAAGTGGCGCTAGTGGTAAAGAACCTGTCTGCCAATGCAGGAGACATAAGGGACATGGGTTCGATCCCTGGGTCAGGAAGATCCCCTGGAGAAGGAAATAGCAACCAACTCCAGTGTTCTTACCTGAAGAATCCCATGGGCAGAGGAGCCTGGCAGGCTATAGTCCACAAGATCGCAAAGGGTCAACACAACTGAAATGACTTAGCATATAGGGAGATGAAGAAGTATGAGCAAAAAACAAAGGAGCTGAGAAACATCATAACATGTTTGAAAACCATAAGCAGTTTGAAATTAGATTATCAATGGTAAGAGAGAGAAGGGTGAGATATAAGATTGGAGAAACATGGAAACAGATTTTTAACAACCTGGAGTAGCAAGCAATGAATGTGAGGATTTATTTTGTAAGCAGTGAAAAACCCCAGAATTATCCTAAACACAGAGTAGTATGATCAGCTTTGTATTTACTTATATTCATATGATCATATGCTATTGTAGGGAGAGTTTGTAATTTCTTCAGCTCTGTCTTGTCACAATAAAAATTTGAAGTAATGGATGGACCGATATTATACCTCTTGGATGGGCCAGTGTCACAGCTCCATGTTACAGCTCAATTTTATTCAGAAAGTAAAGGAAAATACATCCTCAAGGCGTGAGGGAATGCCAACCCAAAAGACGTGAAGAGAAGAGAAGATCCCAGCCCAATTTTGGCTCCTCTTCTTTTGCTTTTTCTCCTCCCCCTAGACCTTCCCTATGTAAATTTGGCTAGCCAGGTGTGCTGTTTGTTTTACCTGAGGTCCTCACTCCAGTCCTCAAACCTTCCTTTGTTCTATTTTTTCAGGGTTTTCTCTGCCTTTTAGCCACCGCCATTCTGGACTCCTTTTTCCTATTCTAACTGCCTAACATTCCCCCCTCAAGAGATAGGAGGCCCAATTCTTTGGGAATAAGGGTGTCAGGTATTTCTGGCTACTTCCTACTGCATTGGGATAACAAGGAGCATTGGGCCTTCCCCTCTTGTTAGTCTCAGGCCTCAGAGTCCAATAAGTCCTATAAGTGTCCATCTAAGGGTGAGTGATATTTTCCATGGTCAGCTATAGTTTCATATATCCTTGCTGAATTGGCACTGTATGTTGTAGCTTGTTGACCTGGGCAGAGACAAAATGGGTTAGACAATTGATAATACATGGGACAATCATAAGCATCATCAATATGGTGATAACACGGACTGGTAGGGGCATTAGCCAACTCCAAATTACCCTTCACCAGGAGAAGGATCCCCCAAAGAGAGACTGTAGCCATCCCAAGAACTCTCCAGCTTGTTCTTTGAGATTCTGTAGGGTCTGAATGTATTTCTTGAGGATTGTGAGACTTTCTTTAACTTAGCTGGAGGTATTTAGCCAGAAACAAGACATCTCAATCAAGATGGCTCAAGTCTCTCATTATTCAGGGATCAGGAGATCTATCTCTTGTCTGTTTTGGAATACAATCCCTGCCTAGCCATGTTGGGTCTTTAGAGCTGTCCTGAGAAATTTTATCCCCAGAAACTTAATTTGGGGGATGTTCATTAGAATGGCATGCATTTATAGTCCTGAATAGGTATCTGAGATCTCCGAGGGACTCACAGGTGTATTGAGTGTCCTCTTCTGTTTTCTTCCATGGCTTGACTCATGAGTAGTGGATCCAGGAGTCATGTCTTGGTACCTTGACTGCTGTGGAGGTAGAAAGTATTACAGGGTAGGGGCCCTTCCATGTGGGCTGGAGATGAGCCTTTGGGGATCCATCTTTCCAGACTTTAATTAGAACTTGAGTCCCTGGAGCATACAGTGGTGACTCCTTAGAATCTTTTGGGTCCTGCTTGACACCCCATAAGCGTATATCCTGTTGGCATTTGCCCAATGGTCATGGTATAATACCAGAGAGTCTGAGTCTCTGGATCTAGGAAGAAGTCATTGAAATAAACAAAAGGTCTCCCACATAGCATCTCACAAGGACTAAGACCAACCTGTTCCTTAGGGCAATACAGGTGTGCAGGAGATCTATTGGTGAAGCCTCCTTCCATCCCAGGGAGGCCTCCTGGGTTATTGTTTTTATCACTGATTTTAAGAATTGGTTGTCTCTTTCTACTTTTCCTGAAGACTGAGGCCTCCAAGCACAATGGAAATAATAAGCAATGCCCAAAGCTTTAGAAACCCTTTGGGTGACCTTAGAAGTAAATGATGTCCCATTGTCACTTTGTAATGACCTGGGCAGACCAAATCTTGGAATGATTTCATGAAGCAGTTTTTTTTCCCACCTCCTCAGCCTTCTCATTCCAGGTGGGAAAGCCTTCAACCCATCCTGTGAATGTATCTATCATGAGTAATAGGAGAAATTGGCACCTGGGTGAAGTCCATCTGCCAGTCCTCTCCTGGGTAGGTCCCAAGTCTTGGACAGGTTGGGCCAGCTGTGGTCTTTGATCTCCTTGGGGGTTGTTTAATTGGCAAGTGGGACAAGAGGAGACCACTTGCCTTACAGTCGTTTGGAGGCCTGTTCCTCTGAAGGAACTTTCTAGCAATCTTTGGAGGGACTTTTCCCCTAAATGAATGGTGGTATGTAAGGAGTTAACCAACTTCCATTGACGGTTCCCAGGAAGAAAAAGGAGTCCCTCCTTTTGGAACCACCTCATACGATCTTCTTGAAAGCCCTCACTCTAAGTCTCACTTTCAGTATATGAAGGTATTTCTGGCAAATTAGTCTGTGGAGCTAAGGTAGCAACCCCTATTAGGTCATTGTTCTATAATGCTGCTCTGTTAGCTGCCTGATTGTCTGCTTGGTTCCCTTATGCCACCCTCTTGTTCCCTTTTTGGTGTCCTTTACAATGGGAGACTGAACCCTCAGCAGTCAGATGAGCTGCCTCCAAGAGCCTAAGGATTAGATCACCATATATGATTGGGGACCTTCAGGTGGGCAAGTGGCCTTTTTCTTTCCAAATGTCAGCATATGCATATAACACCAGAAAGACATACTTGCAGTCAGTGAAAATTTCTACTTTTTTTCCTTTTCTCAACTCTAAAGTTCGAGTCAGGGCTATGAGTTCAGCTAATTGGGCTGAAGTAGCTGATGGCAAAGGTTTAGACTCTATGGTCCCAAAATTGGAAACTACTGCATATCTGGGTCTTCTTTTTCCATCCAAGACATAGCTGCTTCCATCAGTGTACCATATTTTCTCAGGATTGGTCAGAGGATCTTTTGGCAATCCCTCTCAGGGTTTTGTCCAGTGGTGCAAGTTTTCTAGGCAAGAATGAAAGGGGAGAGAGCTTTAGGGGGTAGACAGGAGGGTGGCAGGGTTAAGATCCTCAACAGGGCATACAGTCAGGCCTGGATTTTCCACCAGTACTACTTGATATCTGCGGATTGTTTGATCAGACCTCCATAAATGGCCTCTCCCATTCTGGAGTTGTTTCACTTGGTGGCTGGTAGAAATAGTTTGCCCCTAAGAGAGAGTTTTAAAGCATCTTCTATCTGGAGGTCAGTGGAGAAATAACTCTAGAAATAATGACGAGATGGAGCCAAAGCAAAAAGAACACCCAGTTGTGGGTGTGACAGTTGATAGAAGCAAGGTCAGGTGCTGTAAAAAGTAATATTGCATAGGAACATGGAATGTTAGGTTCATGAATCAAGGCAAATTGGAAGTGGTCAAACAAGAAATAGCAAGAGTGAACGTTGACATTTTAGGAATCAGCAAAATAAAATGGACTGGAATGGGTGAATTTAACTCAGATGACCATTATACCTACTACTGTGGACAGGAATCCCTTAGAAGAAATGGAGTAGTTATCAGAGTCAACAAAAGAGTCCAAAACGCCAGTACTTGGATGCAATCTCAAAAATGACAGAATTATCTCTGTTCATTTCCAAGGCAAACCATTCAAGATCATGGTAATCCAAGTCTATTCCCCGACCAGCAATGCTGAAGAAGCTGAAGTTGAACAGTTTTATGAAGATATACAAGATCTCTTAGAACTAACACCCAAGAAAGATGTCCTTTTCATTATAGGGGCCTGGAATGCAAAAATAGGAAACCAAGAAACACCTGAAGTAACAGGCAAATTTGGCCTTGGAGTACAGAATGAAGCAGGGCACAGGCTAATAGAGTTTTGCCAAGAGAGCACACTGGTCATAGAAAACACCAACTTACAACAACACAAGAGAAGACTCTACACATGGACATCACCAGGTGGCCAAGAACGAAATCAGCCAGATGGAGACGCTCTATACAGTAAAAAAATAAAACAAGACCGGGAGCTGACTGTGGCTCAGATCATGAATTCCTTATTGTCAAATTCACACTTAAAATGAAGAAAGTAGGGAAAACCACTAAACCATTCAGATATGACCTAAATCAAATCTCTTAAGATTATAGAGTGGAAGTGAAAAATAGATTTAAGGGACTGAGACAAGGATCAAGACAATTCCAAAGAAAAAGCAATACAAAAAAGCAAAACGGCTGTCTGAGTAGGCCTTACAAATGGCTGGGAAAAGAATAGAAGGGAAAGCAAAGGAGAAAAGGAAAGATATACCCATTTGAATGCAGAGTTCCAAAGAATAGCAAGGAGAGATAAAAAAGCCTACCTCAGTGATCAATGCAAAGAAATAGAGGAAAACAGTAGAATGGGAAAGACTACAGATATATTCAAGAAAATTAGAGATACAAAGGGAACATTTCATGCAAAGATGGGCTCAATAAAGGACAGAAATGATATGGACCTAACAGAAGCAGAAGATTTTAAGAAGAGGTGGCAAGACTACACAGAAGAACTGTACAAAAAAGATCTTTATGACACAGATAATCATGATGGTGTGATCACTCAACTAGAGCCAGACATCCTGGAATATGAAGTCAAGTGGGCCTTAGGAAGCATCAATATGAATGAAGCTAGTGGAGGTGATGGAATTCAGTTGAGTTATTTCAAATCCTGAAAGAGCATGCTGTGAAAGTGCTGCACTCAATATGCCAGCAAATTTGGAAAATTCAGCAGTTTTCCAGGCGACAGGACTGGAAAAGTTCAGTTTTCATTCCAATTGCAAAGAAAGCAATGCCAAAGAATGCTCAAACTACCGCACAATTGGACTCATCTCACACGCTAGTAAAGTAATACTTAAAATTCTCCAAGACAGGCTTCAACAATACGTGAACAGTGAAATTCCAGATATTCAAGCTGCATTTAGAAAAAGCAGAGGAACCAGAGATCAAATTGCCAACATCGGCTGGATCATCGGAAAAGCAAGATAATTCCAGAAAAATATCTATTTCTGCTTTATTGACTATGCCAAAGCCTTTGAGTGTGTAGATCAAGATAAACTGTGGAAAATTCTTAAGAGGTGAGAATACCAGTCCACATGACCTGCCTCTTGAGAAATCTGTAGGCAGGTCAGGAAGCAACAGTTAAAACTGGACATGGAGCAACAGACTGATTCCAAATAGGAAAAGGAGTACGTCAAGGCTGTATATTGTCACCCTGTTTATTTAACTTATATGCAGAGCACATCATGAGAAATGCTGGGATGGAAGAAACACAAGTTGGAATTAAGATTGCTGTGAGAAATATCAATAACCTCAGATATGCAGATGACACCACCCATATAGCAAGAAAACTGAGTTGAACTAAAGAGCCTCTTGATGAAAGTGAAAGAGAAGAATGAAAAAGTAGGCTTAAAGCTCAATATTCATAAAACTAAGATCATGGCATCCAGTCCCATCACTTCATGGCGAATAGATGGGGAAATACTGGCAGACTTTATTTTGGGGGCAGATGATGAACTCCTTGGAAGGAAAGTTATGACCAAACTTGATAGTATATTAAAAAGCAGAGACATTACTTTGCCAACCAAGGTCCATCTAGTCAAGGCTATGGTTTTTACCGTGGTCATGTATGGATGTGAGAGTTGGACTGTGAAGAAAGTTGATCGCTGAAGAATTGATGCTTTTGAACTGTGGTGCTGGAGAAGACTCTTGAGAGTCCCTTGGACTGCAAGGATATCCAACCAGTCCATTCTAAAGGAGATCAATCCTAGGTGTTCATTGGAAGGACTGATGCTAAAGCTGAAACTCCAATACTTTGGCCACCTCATGCGACGAGTTGACTCACTGGAAAAGACTCTGATGCTGGGAAGGTTTGGGGGTGGGAGGAGAAGGGGACGACATAGAATGAGATGCCTGGATGGCATCACCGACTCAATGTACATGAGTTTGAGTGAGCTCCGGGAGTTGTTGATGGACAGGGCGGCCTGGCATGCTGTGATTCATGGGGCCGCAAAGAGTCGGACACGACTGAGCAACTGAACTGAACTGAACTGATGGCAGTTCTATTTCCAGTTTTTTAAGGAATCTCCGCACTGTGCAATATCATAACTAAAAAAGCAAAGGAGAAAAGGAAAGATATAAGCATCTGAATGCAGATTTCCAAAGAATAGCAAGGAGAGATAAGAAAGCCTTTCTCAGCGATCAATGCAAAGAAATAGAGGAAAACAACAGAATAGGAAAAACAAGAGACGTCTTCAAGAAAATTAGAGATTCCAAGGGAACATTTCATGCAAAGATGGGCTCGACAAAGGACAGAAATTGTATGGACCTAACAGAAGCAGAAAATATTAAGAAGAGTTGGCAAGAATACACAGAAGAACTGTACAAAAAAGTTCTTCACAACCAAGATAATCACGATGGCGTGATCACTCACCTAGAGCAAGACATCTTGTTATGTGAAGTCAAGTGAGCCTTAGAAAACATCACTATGAACAAAGCTAGTGGAGGTGATGGAATTCCAATTGGGCTATTTCAAATCCTGAAAGATGATGCTATGAAAGTGCTGCACTCAATATGCCAGAAAATTTGGAAAACTCAGCAGTGGTTACAGGACTGGAAAAGGTCAGTCTTCATCCCAATCCCAAAGAAAGGGAATGCCAAAGAATGCTCAAACTACCGCACAATTGCACTCATCTCACACGCTAGTAAAGTCATGCTCAAGATTCTCCAAGCCAGGCTTCAGCAATATGTGAGCTGTAAACTCCCAGATGTTCAAGCAGGTTTTAGAAAAGGCAGAGGCACCAGCGATCAAATTGCCAACATCTGCTGGATCATGGAGAAAGCAAGAGAGTTCCAGGAAAACATCTATTTCTGCTTCAATGACTATGCCAAAGCCTTTGACTGTGTGGATCACAATAAACTGTGGAAAATTCTCAAAGAGATGGGAATCCAAGACCACGTGACCTACCTCTTGAGAAACCTGTATACGGGTCAGGAAGCTACAGTTAGAACTGGACATGGAACAGACTGTTTCCAAATCTGAAAAGGAGTACGGCAAGGTTGTATATTGTCACCCTGGTTATTTAACTTCTATGCAGAGTACATCATGAGGAACGCTGGGCTGGAAGAAGCACAAGCTGGAATGAAAATTGCTGTGAGAAATATCCATAACCTCAGATATGCAGATGACACCACCCTTATGGCAGAAAGTGAAGAGGAACTTAAAGGCCTCTTGATGAAAGTGAAAGAGGAGAGTGAAAAGGTTGGCTTGAAGCTCAACATTCAGAAAACAAAGATCATGGCATCTGGTCCCATCACTTCATGGGAAATAGATGGGGAAACAGTGGAAACAGTTTCAGACATTATTTTTTTGGGCTCCAAAGTCACTGCGGATGCTGATTGCAGCCATGAAATTAAAAGACGCTTACTCCTTGGAAGGAAATTTATGACCAACCTAGATAGTATATTAAAAAACAGAGACATTTTTTCCAACAAAGGTCTGTCTAGTAAGGCTATGGCTTTTCCAGTCGTCATGTATGGATGTGAAAGTTGGACTGTGAAGAAAGCTGATCGCCAAAGAATTGATGCTTTTGAACTGTGGTGTTGGAGAAGACTCTTGAGAGTCCCTTGTATTGCAACGAGTTCCAACCAGTCCATCCTAAAGGAGATCAGTCCTGAATGTTCACAGGAAAGACTAATGTTGAAACTGAAACTCCAATACTTTGGCCACCTGATATGAAGAGCTGACTCATTTGCAAAGACCCTGATGCTGGGAAAGATTGAAGTCAGGAGAAGAAGAGGATGACAGAGGATGAGATGGTTGGATGGCATCACCGACTCAATGGAGATGAGTTTGAGTAACCTCTGGGAGTTCATGGTGGACAGGGAGGCCTGGTGTGCTGAAGACTATGGGGTCACAAATAGTTTCACATGACTGAATGACTGACCTTATGTGACCTGATCAGGATTGCAATGGCTGCAAGATTTCAAAGGCAGGGATAGATTTCCTCCCAATAAGAGAGGAACACACTCAGGAAGCACCTGAGAAACTGGTGGGAAAATATTTGTCCATCCCAGTAACAAAGAAGTACTTTGGTGACTATTTTAATAATTGTTTTTCCTGTAGCACCCAAAATGGTATAGGTTTGGGAGGAGAAGGCTCCGGAGTAGGAGGTCAGGACAGTGTATATAGCCCCTGTGTCAACCAAAAAATTCTCAGACCTTCCTGCCACATCCAGTTGCACCCTTGGTTCTAGCCCCATGATGGTTATCTGTTACAGGCAGGCTGGCTGATGTGGGCCACTTCAGTCCTGTTGAACCATCGTGAAGGAAGGCTTGGCACTTGACCTTAAGGTTCCTAGGTCCCGAGGACAGAGTGCCACCCAATATCCCAATTGATTGCATTTGTATCAAGCTGTTGTAGGAGACTTGTCACAGTTTGGACACTCACTGGACAGGCCCAATGGTTCGCTTGTCTACAGATTAGGCATTTGCCTCGTGCTTTGTCCTTCAAGTGTTCAAGGTTTGCCATAGGGATTCCCTGGAGGGCAGCCAGCATCTAAGCATGCCTTGTCTCTTTCTTTTTTCTCCCTTTCTTAAGCCTTGGCCTCCCTCTCCTGTTGTCTGTTATAAAAGGTATTGGTGGCTGTCTGGACCATCTCACCTAAAGAGGAAGCAGGGTCCTGCTGCTGTAGCTGTTGTAACTTTATCCTGGTGTCTGATGCACGTTGGGGCAGGAATTTGTCCTTTTAAAAATCACCTGTCCCTCATCAGAGTCTAAGTCCAGATTGATAAACTTTTTGAGGGCCTCTTTTATCCTTTCCAGAAAGGTGATGGGGTGCTCATTGGACTCCTGAATTGTTGCTGAGAACCAGGCATAGCTGATTACTTTTTGCTGGGATGCTTTCTGTCCTGCCTTCACAGATCAGAAAATGATCCCTACCCAGATGTGCTCAGGGTCATTATAATTCCAGTTATGATCTCAGGAGGGGACTGAAGTTTCCCCTACTTGGTATTTATTGCTAGACGTGTGAAGCCCCATAGCACACCTTCAGGCTTCCATTAAGATCCTAGCATGCTCAAGGTCAGATAACGTTTGACTAAATATGACCATGATGTCCTTCCATGTCAAGTCAAATGCCAAGGTAATATGTTGGAATGTATCTACATATTTGCCTGGGTCATCTGTATAGCTTCCCAGGTCTTGTTTATCTGTCTTAGTTCTAAGAGGGGGAAGGGCTTATGGACCCAGGTTGACCCTAATTCTCCTCCAGTTTCAACTAAGGGAAATACTTGAGTTGGTTTCTGTGGAAGGAGTGCTCCTGGATATGGGGGCACGTTTGAAAACAAGGAAGGAGAACCAGGTGACTCGGGAGCCATGGGAGGTGAGCCTTCATGGTGGGGTTCCTTCTCTTGGTTGTCTGTTCCTAACACCATTTGCCTAGTGGGCTCACTTTTAGGGCATACAACAATCCCATACTTAAGACAGAGTTCCTTCACATTTCTTGGAAGAAAATTTGGACATAGGGGATCTCTGCCTATTTCCCTTGTCTTTTGTAGAATAAGTCTAGCTGCAGGATGGTATTGTAATTTAAACTCCCATCTCCAGGCCAGTGTTCCTTTTCTTCCCCCAGAGGATACCATGTCCATGCAGTGGCACAAAAAATTTTTAAGTGACTTCTACTTAGAGTCAGAGGATCGAACAGCTTCCAATTATCAAGGATGAATCTCAAGTGCATCTGTCGGGAAGTGGATTGGTTATTTCCCATCAGAAAGACAGTGATGACAGGGAGGAAAAGAAAAAGAAAAAAAATTAATAGGCCTCCTTCTATTTCCATGGGTGGACTTCCTTAGGGGTGAGTAATTTTGAAGCTAATCCTATCTAGTTTTGTTGCAACCTGAGAGCTAGGTGTCCTGGTTCAGGGTGAATATCCCCAGTCAAGCTAAGGCATGACAGCCTCCAGGAGATTGAATCCCCAGGCAGGTCGGCCTCCTGGGACCCCTGGACTAGCAGATCCCTGAGCAGGTTGACGCATGACAACATTTCAAGGACCAGATCCCTAGGCAGGTCAAGGCAGGTCAATCTCCTGGGACTCCCAGACTGGAGTTGGGCGTCCCCAAGGTATCCAGCATGACCAGTGATGAGTAGGATTAAGTGGTTGTAATTTTAACTCATTTTGTTTGTTCACCACAGATGGGAATAGATATCATGATGTAAAGCAATCCAAGCCTGTGCCCTAAGTCTAGTAACTTGGTGAAGCAGCCATAAAACTTAGCCTCTTACTACTCTAAGGGAATGAAAGTCACTGATTTCCTCCCCAAGTCCTCCATAAGAGCATTTTAGGGTGTTTTCAATGGTAAACATTTCATTGTCATAGACCCACTTTAGGTAATAACAGAATTAGTGACATAGGAATGGATAATCTGGTCTTATTAGAGGCATTAAAAGTATTTTAATAACAAGCTGGGTGGAGCTATGTTGCCTACAGGGGGCAGGGTCTTGGTTGTAGAAGTTAGTAAGTGGCTTAAGAACAAATTGATAAGAGGCAACAGACCAGATATTCCATAAAAGTGGAGTGGAGATTTGATCCAGGGGTATGTTTACAACTTTAGGAGGAGGGTGGCAAGGGTTTGGGTCCAAACGACCTGCAGGGCTAACTCCCAAAGTGGCAAATATTATCCCCAGAAGCCCAACTGCCCTTGAAGGGATGCCATGAACAGATGGATTTCTAGCAGGCGTTGTGTGCCTGTCACCCTCCTTAGTGGATTCACGGAGAGATGCTGTTGTTGTACATGTTGTAGGAAACATGGAAGATGAAGGCCTGACTATCTAGAGGGATTGGATATTATATAGTATTTGCCTCCTAAGTGCCAGCTATTTTCTGGTTGCCCCTCCAGAAGATTGTAGAGGCAACATTGTGGGTCTGCATGGGGCTCAGGAAAAGAGCATGAAACAAGAGGAAAGGGGTCAGGGCACAACTTTTGAAAGAATGACAAAGCACAAGGGCATAACATAAACCGATTAAAATCAAATGGGTCCAATATGACAAGTCAAATTCTACTGAACCTTGATTCCCAGTCTGTAAGCTAAATGACACACCCAGAGGTGGCAGGAACTGTGCTAAGGCACTGTCAAAAGACAGAGGAGGGTGTGGTTCCCCAATGGTTGGGATGATCCTCCCACTCGAAAGGATATGAATTCACCCAGCTTTTGAAAAATAGCCACACCACATTCCATAGCCACAGCACTTGCTCTCTGTGATGGCCCACACCCTGTAGAGTGTTCTCCTCTCTAAATCCGAACAAATCCACATCCTACTTATCGCTTTGTGTCTCACTGAATTTTTGCAATGAGAAATCAGAGCTTGAATTTCATTAGGTCCTGAAGCCAGGCACCATGGGGTTTGGATGGGCTCAAGCCCCAGGAGAGGAGCTGAAGGACAGGAGGAAAAAACAGTGGTAAAAATATGCGGAGGAATCCCCTTCATAACCTGCTGGAAAATCTGCTAAATACCTGACCTCTGCTCAAAGTTTTCATTAGCCTGATCCTTGACACAAAGAAGATTAAGGACAGAAGAACCCACACTCGCTTGGGCAACAGATACTGGGGCCCAGCAGATAGTGGAACTTTTGGGACACACAAAGTCCCTCAATTGCACCCACCACCACTCACCTGTTTGAGAGGGGTTCAGTGAAACAAGAAACTAGAGATTGTAAAGGAATTAAGATTTTGTTAGGCATATGTCCTTCCAGCCATAGGAGAGAGGACCTCCTACCTTAACCGGAGGTGTTCTGGAATCTGAAACTGAGCCCTGTGACCTTTCTGCTGAGTTTGTTTTTTGCTGTCCTAGTTTCCAGTACACTGCCCTTCTTTTCACTTTGCCTGTGTTGGGTTTTCATCATGTTCAGCTTCTGCCACAGGAGCTTTCCCCGAGTTGGGCTCCTGTTGTGCTTGGCCTCCTCCTTGTGGGGGCTGAGCAGAGGTTGTTTCAGCCAGATTAAATCTGAGAAATGGCAACATAGATGTGGGGGAAGTTTGTAATTTCCTTGGTTCTATCCCATTGCAACAAAAATTTGAAGCAAAGGAGGGACCAGCATTACAGCCCTTGGACGTGTTCAGTTCAGTTCAGTTCAGTTAGGTTGCTCAGTCGTGTCCGACTCTCTGGGACCCCATGAATCACAGCACGCCAGGCCTCCCTGTCTACAACCAACTCCAGGAGTTCACTCAAACTCATGTCCATAGAGTCGGTGATGATATCCAGCCATTTCATTCTCTGTCGTCCCCTTCTCCTCCCGCCCCCAATCTTTCCCAACATCAGAGTCTTTTCCAGTGAGTCAACTCGTCGCATGAGGTGGCCAAAGTATTGCAGTTTCAGCCTCAGCATCAGTCCTTCCAATGAACACCCAGGATTGATCTCCTTTAGAATGGACTGGATGGATCTGCTTGCAGTCCAAGGGACTCTCCAGAGTCTTCTCCAGCACCACAATTCAAAAGCATCAATTCTTCGGCAATCAGCTTTCTTCACAGTCCAACTCTCACATCCATACATGACCACGGGAAAAACCATAGCCTTGACTAGATGGACCTTGGTTGGCAAAGTAATGTCTCTGCTTTTTAATATACTATCAAGGTTGGTCATAACTTTCCTTCCAAGGAGTAAGCATCTTTTAATTTCATGGCTGCAATCAGCATCTGCAGTGATTTTGGAGCCCCAAAAAATAAAGTCTGACACTGTTTCCACTGTTTTTCCATCTATTTCCCATGAAGTGATGGGATCAGATGCCATGATCTTTGTTTTCTGAATGTTGAGCTTCAAGCCAACCTTTTCACTCTCCTCTTTCACTTTCATCAAGAGGCTTTTGAGTTCCTCTTCATTTTCTGCCATAAGGGTAGTGTCATCTGCATATCTGAGGTTATTGATATTTCTCCCAGCAATCTTTATTCCAGCACGTGCTAGGTAGTTAGAATAGGAAACAGGAGTCCAGAATGGCGGTGGCTAAAAGACAAGGAAGGGAAAAGCCTGCAAAAATAGAACAAAGGAAGTTCAAAGGAAGGTCCTAGGACCTGAGTGAGGACCTCAGGTAAAACAAACAGCATTCCTGGCTAGCCCATTTTACATAGGGAAGTCCCAGGGGGAGGAAAAACACATATAAAAAGAGGAGCCAAAGTGCTCTCTCTTTCTCTCTCCCTCATGCTGGCTCTCGCTCTTTTCTTTGTGTCTTTGTGTCGACATGCACTCACGCCTCGAAGATGGATTCTCCTGCTCTTTTATACATAAACTAGAGCTATAACCTGGAGTTGTAACACTGATTTGTCTAGAAGTTATAACACGGTCTGTCCAAGACCCGAGAGCTGTGACGTGCCGATGGCTTTAATGTCCGTTACTCCAAATCTTTGTTGTGATGAGTCAGAACCAATTAGCATACACTCGCCTGACATCTATGGTGTCGTGACTTAGGTTTAACATGGCTGAAACAACCTCGACGTGGCCCCCCGCAAGGAGGAGGCCAACCACAGCAGGAGCCAACTCAGGGAGGTTCCCGCGATAGAAGCGGAATGCTAAGAAAACCCAGCCCAGGGGAAGTGACAAGAGGCCCATCGTGCTAGAAACCAGGACAGGGAAAAACAAAGTCAGCAGAAAGCTCACGTGACTCAGTCTCAGATTCCAGAAGACCTCCGGTTAAGGTAGGAGGTCTGCGCTCCTTTGGCTGGAGGGACATATGCCTAATGAAATCTTAATTCCTTTACAATCTCTAGTTTCTTTTTTTCCTTGAACCCCCTGCGAACAGGCGAGCGGCAGTGGTTGCAATTGAGGGACTCTGGAGAAGATACTCTATGGTATGTCCCAAAGGCACCATCTGCTGAGCCCCAGTAGCTGTTACCCAAGCCAGTCGTGATTGTTCTGTCCTTAATCTTCTTTGTGCCAAGGAACAGGCCAATGGAAACTGTGAGCACAGGTCAGATATTTAGCAGATTTTCCAGCAGGGGATCCCTTGGCACGCTTTTCCCACTGCTTTTTCCTCCTGTCCTTCAAATCTCTCCCGGTACTCGAACCCGGCCAAAACCCAGGATGCCTGGCTTCAGGACCTAATGAAGCTCAAGTTCTGATATCTCATTGCAAACATTCAGTGAGAGACAAAGCGATAAGTAAGAGGTGGATTTGTTAGGGTTCAGACAGTAGCTACACTCTTCATGGTGTGGGCCATTGCTGAAGGCAAGGGCTCAGACCATGGAATGATCCCTGGCTAGGTTTTGCTAGCGAGTGAATTCATATGCTGATGAGTGGGAGGGTTATCCCAACCTTTGGGGAACCACCCCCTCCTCTGTCTTTTGACAGTGCCTTAGCACATTTCCTGCCACCCCTGGTGTGTCATTTAGCTTACAGACTGGGGATCAAGGTTTAGCTGAATTTGACTTGTCATCTTGGACCCAATTGATTTTAATCTGTTTATGTTATGCCCTTGTGTTTTGTCATTCTTTCAAAGATTGTGCTCTGCCCCCTTCCCTTCTGTTTCATGCTCTTTTCCTGAGCCCCATCCATGTCCACAATGTCACCTCTAAAATCTTCTAGAGGGACAACCAGAAAATAGCTGGCCCTTGGGAAGGAAATACTATATAATATCCAACCCCTCTATATATTCAGCCTTTCATCTTCCATGTTTCCTACAACATGTACAACATCAGCATCTCTCAGTGAACCTGCTAGGGTAGGCGACAGACACACAATGCCTGCTGGAGGTCCATCAGTTAGCATCCCTTCAAAGGAAATTGAGCTTCCAGGGATAATGTTTGCCACTTTGGGAGTTAGCCCTGCAGACGGTTTGGGCCCAAACCCTTGCCACCCTTTTCCTAAAGTTACAAAAATACACCTGGATCAAATCTCCACTTCACTTTTAAAACATCTGGTCTGTTGCCTCTTAACATATTTGTTCTTAAGCCAATTACTAACTCCTACAGTCAGGACCCTATACCCTTTTAGACAAGATTGCTCCACCCAGCCTACTATTAAAATACCTTAATATCCCTAACAGGGCCAGATAACCCACTCCTTTGTCACTCCTGTTATTACCTAAAGTGGGTCTATGAAAATGAAATGTTTACCATCAGAGACACCCTAACCTGCTCTTATGGAGGACTAGGGAAAGAAATCGGTGACTTACAATCCCTTAGAATAGTAAGAGGATAAGGCTTATGACTGTTACACTGTTTCCCAGTCTCAGAGCACAGGCGTGAATTTCTTTACACCATATCTATTCCCATCCATGGTGGACAAACCAGTAATGAGTTCATATTACAACCCCTTAATCCTACTCAGCACTGGTCATGCTTGAGACCTTGGGGACCCCCAACTCCAGTCTGGGAGTCCCAAGAGGTCAACCTGCCTTGACCTGTCTAGGGATCTGGTCCTCAAAAGTTTCTCACGCCTCAACCTGCTCAGGGATCCGCCAGTCCCAGGAGGTTGTCACGCCTCGACCTGCCTGGGCATTCTATCTCCAGGAGGTTGTCATGCCTCAGCCTGCCTGGGGATCTGCACCCTGACCCAGGGATGCCTGGCTCTAAGGTTGCAACAGTACTGGGTAGGATAAGCTTCAAAAAGACTCACCCCTAAGGAAGTCCACCCATGGAAATAGAAGGAGGCCTATTACTTTTTTCTTTTACTTTTCCTCCCTGTCATGACTGTCTTTCAGATGGGAAATAACCAATCCACTTGCTGGCAGACGCCCTTGAGATGCATCCTTGATAACTGGAAGCTGTTTGATCCTCTAACTCTAAAGAGAAGTCACTTAAAATTCTTTTGTGCCACTGCGTGGCCACAGTATCCACTGGGGGATGAGGAACGCTGGCCTGAGGATGGGAGTTTAAATTATAATATCATCCTGCAATCAGAATCATTCTGCAAAAGACAAGGGAAATGGACAGAGACCCCTATGTCCAAATTTTCTTCTGACTAAGAGATATGAAGGAACTCTGTCTTAAGTATAGGATTGTTGCATGCCCTAAAAGTGAGCCCACTAGGCAAATGGTGTTAGGCACAGGCAACCAAGAGGAGGAACCCCCTCCCCCATAAAGGCTAACCTCCCATTCCCTCAAAGAGACTGGAGCCTTCCACAGCTCCCAAGATGTCTGGTGTTCCTTCCTTATATCAAAACGTGCCCCCATATCCGGGAGCACCCCCTCCACAAAAGCCAGCTCGAGTATGTCCCTTAGTTGAAACTGGAGGAGATTTCGGACCAACCTGGGTCCATAAGCCCTTCTCCCTCTTAGAACTAAGACAGATAAACAAGACCTGGGAAGCTGTACAGATGACCCAGTCAAATATATAGATACATTCCAACATATTACCTTTGCTTTCGACTAGACGTGGAAAGACATCATGATCATATTTAGTCAAACTTTATCTGACCCTGAACATACAAGAGAGAAGCTACTCCACGTTCAAGGTCAGGAGGGGCGGCCATGAGCAGAAACCCATCGTCCAAGGTAAGCAGCAGCTGCTGCACTTTGCTGCAGCAGCCGTGAAAAGATAGCCCAAGATCAAGGTAAGAGAAACCCAAGTAAGACAGTAGGTATTGCGAGAGGGCATCAGAGGGCAGACACACTGAAATCATAATCAGAGAAAACTAGTCAATCTGATCACATGGACCACAGCCTTGTCTAACTCAATGAAACTAAACCATGCCATGTGGGGTCACCTAAGATGGGCGGGTCATGTTGGAGAGATCTGACAGAATGTGGTCCACTGGAGAAGGGAATGGCAAATCACTTCACTATTCTTGCCTTGAGAACCTCATCATGAACAGTATGAAAAAGCAAAATGACAGGATACTGAATGAGTAACTCCCAGGTCAGTAGGTGCCCAATATGCTACTGGAGATCAGTGGAGAAATAACTCCAGAAAGAATGAATGTATGGAGCCAAAGCAAAAACAATACCCAGTTGTGGATGGGGCTGGTGATAGAAGCAACGTCCAATGCTGTAAAAAGCAATATTGTATAGGAACGTGTAATGTTAGGTCCATGAATAAGGCAAATTGGAAGTGGTCAAACAGGAGATGGCAAGAGTGAACGTAGACATTCTAGGATTCAGTGAACTAAAATGGATTGGAATGGGTGAATTTAACTCAGATGATCATTATATCTACTACTGTGGACAGGAATCCCTTAGAAGAAATGGAGTAGCCATCATGATCAACAAAAGAGTCCGAAATGCAGTATTTGGATGCAATCTCAAAAACGACAGAATGATCTCTGTTTGTTTCCAAGGCAAACCATTCAATATTACAGTAATTCAAGCCTGTGCCCCAACCAGTAACACTGAAGAAGCCAAAATTGAATGGTTCTATGAAGACCTACAAGGCCTTTTAGAACTAACACCCCAAAAAAGATGTCATTTTCATTATAGGGGACTGGAATGCAAAAGTAGGAAGTCAAGAAATACCTGGAGTAACAGGCAAATTTGGCCTTGGCGCACAGAATGAAGCAAGGGAATGCTAACAGAGTTTTGCCAAGAGAAAGCACTGGTCATATGAAATACCGTCTTCCAACAACACAAGAGAACACTCTACACATAAATATCACCAGATGGTAAACAACAAAATCAGATTGATTATATTCTTTGCAGCCAAAGATGGAGAAGCTCTATACAGTTAGCAAAAACAAGAAGGGGAGCTGACTGTGGCTCAGATCATGTCAAATTCAGACTTAAATTGAAGAAAGGAGGGAAAACCACTAGACCATTCAGATATGACCTAAATCAAATCCCTTATCATTATACAGTGGAAGTGAGAAATAGATTTAAGGGACTACATCTAATAGTTAGAGTGCCTGAAGAACTATAGACAGACGTTCGTGACATTGTACACGAGATAGGGATCAAGACCATCCCCATGGAAAAGAAATGCAAAAAAGCAAAATGGCTGTCTGAGGAGGCCTTACAAATAGGTGTAAAAAGAAGAGAAGCAAAAAGCAAAGGAGAAAAGGAAAGATATAAGCATCTGAATGCAGAGTTCCAAAGAACAGCAAGGAGAGATAAGAAAGCATTCCTCAGCGATCAATGCAAAGAAATAGTGGAAAACAATAGAATAGGAAAGATTAGATATCTCATCAAGACAATTAGAGATACCAAGGGAACATTTCATGCAAAGATGGGCTCGATAAAGGACAGAAATGGTATGGACCTAACAGAAGCAGAAGATACTAAGAAGAGTTGGCAAGAATACACAGAAGAACTGTACAAAAAGTTTCTTCACAACCAAGATAAACACGATGGCGTGATCACTCACCTGGAGCCAGACATCTTGGAATGTGAAATCAGTTCACTGGAAAAGACTCTGATGCTTGGAGGGATTGGGGGTATGAGGAGAAGGGGAGGAAAGAGAATGAGATGGCTGGATGGCATCACCGACTCGATGGACATGAGTTTGAGTGAACTCTGGGAGTTGGTGATGGACAGGGAGGCCTGGTGTGCTGTGATTCATGGGGTCGCTAAGAGTCGGACATGACTGAGGGACTGGATTGAACTGAATTGAACTGAGTTTTGTTCATAGTGATGCTTTCTAAGGCCCACTTGACTTCACATTCCAAGATGTCTGCCTTTAGGTGAGTGATTACACCATCATGATTACCTTGGTCGTGAAGATCTCTTTTTTTTTTTTTTACAGTTCTTCTGTGTATTCTTGCCACCTCTTCTTAATATATTCTGCTTCTGTTAGGTCCATACCAGTTCTCTAAATCATTGGTCATTACTTATTATTTCCATTGTTCCTGGAGGCCTCAGTTTCCAGGAAAAGTAGAAAGAACCAATTCTTAAAATCAGTGATAAAAAAGATAAATCAGGAAGCCTCCCTGGGATGGAAGGAGGCTTTATCAATAGCTCTCCTCCGCACCCCTATTGCCCTTAAAGAACAGGTTGGTCTTAGTCCTTATGAGATGCTATATGGGAGACCTTTTGTTTATGTCAAACACCTCTTCTTAGATCCAGAGGTTCAGATCCTCCAGTCTTATCCCATGGCCATTGGGCAATTCCAACTGGATATACCCTTGTGGGGTATGAACCAGGACCCAAAAGATTCTTAGGAGTCACCACTGTATGCTCCAGAGACTCAAGTCCTATTTAAAGTCTGGAAAGATGGGTCCCCAAAGGCTCATCTCCAGCCCACATGGAAGGGTCCCTATCCTGTAATACTTTCTACCCCCACAGCAGTCAAGGTACCAGGACATGACTCCTGGATTCCCTACTCACGAGTCAGGCCATAGAAGAAAACAGAATAGGACACCCAATACACCTGTGAGCCCCTGGGAGATCTTATATACCTATTCAGAACTACAAATGAGTGACATACTGGTGAATACCCCCAAAATCTGGTTTCTGGGGATAAGATTTCGCAGGATAGCTCTAAAGAGCCAACACAGCTTGACAGAGATTGCACTCCAAAACAGATAGGAGATAGATCTCCTGATCCTTGAACAAGGAGGGACTTGAGTCATCCTGGAAATGGGAATCTGGATTTGGCTAATGCCCCTACAAGAGAAGACTCTACACATGGGCATCACCAGATGGTCAATGCCGAAATCAGATTGATTATATTATTTGCAGCCAAAGATGGAAAAGCTTTTTACAGTTAGCAAAAACAAGACCAGGAGCTGACTGTGGCCCAGATCATGAACTCCTTATTGCCAAATTCAGACTTAAATTGAAGAAAGAAGGGAAAACCACTAGACCATTAAGATATGACCTAAATCAGACCCCTTATAATTATACAGTGGAAGTGAGAAATAGATTTAAGGGGCTAGATCTGATAGACAGAGTGCCTGATGAACTCTGGATGGAGGTTCGTGACATTGTACAGGAGACAGGGACCAAGATCATCCTCATGGAAAAGAGGGGCAAACAAGCAAAATGGCTGTCTGAGGAGGTCTTACAAATACCTGTGAAAGAAGAGAGGCGAAAAGCAAAGGGGGAAAGGAAAGATATAAACATCTGAATGCAGAGTTCCAAAGAATAGCAAGGAGAGATAAGAAATCCTCAGCGATCAATGCAAAGAAATAGAGGAAAACAAGAGAATAGGAACGACAAGAGATCTGTACAAGAAAATTAGAGATATCAAGGGAACATTTCATGCAAAGATGGGCTCGATAAAGGACAGAAATGATATGGACCTAACAGAAGCAGAAGATATTAAGAAGAGGTGGCAAGAATACATGGAAGCACTGTACAAAAAAGATCTTCATGACCAACATAATCACGACGCGTTATCACTCACCCAGAGCCAGACATCTTGGAATGTGAAGTCAAGTGGGCCTTAGAAAGAATCACTACGAACCAAGCTAGTGGAGGTGATGGAATTCCGTTTGAGCTATTTCAAACCCTGAAAGATGATGCTGTGAAAGTGCTGCACTCAATATGCCAGCAAATTTGGAAAACTCAGCAATGGCCACAGGACTGGAAAAGATCAGTCTTCATTCCAATGCAAAGAAAGCAATGCCAAAAATATGCTCAAACTACCGGACAATTGCACTCATCTCACTCGCTAGTAAAGTCATGCTCAAAATTCTCCTAGCCAGGCTTCAGCAATATGTGAACCGTGAACTTCCAGATGTTTAAGCAAGTTTTAGCAATGGCACAGGCACCAGAGATCAAATTGCCAACATCCGCTGGATCATGGAGAAAGCAAGAGTTCCAGAAAAGCATCTATTTCTGCTTCACTGACTAGCCAAAGCCTTTGACTGTGTGGATCACAATAAACTGTGGAACATTCTGAAAGAGATTGGAATCCCACCTGACCTGCCACTTGAGAAGCTTGTATCCAGGTCAGGAATCAACAGTTAGAACTGGACATGGAACAACTGACTGGTTCCAAATAGGAAAAGGAGTATGTCAAGGTTGTATATTGTCACCCTGCTTATTTAACTTATATGCAGAGTACATCATGGGAAACGCTGGGCTGGAAGAAGCACAGATGGATCAAGATTGCTGGGAGAAATATCAATAACCTCAGATATGCAGATGACACCACCTTTATGGCAGAAAGTGAAGAGGAACTCAAAAGCCTCTTGATGAAAGTGAAAGAGGAGAGTGAAAAGTTTGCCTTGAAGCTCAACATTCAGAAAACAAAGATCATGGCATCTGGTGCCATCACTTCATGGGAAATAGTTGGGGAAACAGTGTCAGACTTTATTTTTTTGGGCTCCAAAATCACTGCGGATTCTTATTGCAGCCATTAAAGTAAAAGACGCTTACTCCTTGGAAGGAATGTTATGACCAACCTAGATAGTATATTAAAAAGCAGAGACATTACTTTGCCAACAAAGGTCTGTCTAGTCAAGGCTATGATTTTTCCCGTTGTCAT
This sequence comes from Moschus berezovskii, assembly GCF_049115385.1. Classification (NCBI taxonomy): domain Eukaryota; kingdom Metazoa; phylum Chordata; class Mammalia; order Artiodactyla; family Moschidae; genus Moschus; species Moschus berezovskii. Next base: position 81,919,493 of record NC_142488.1, on the reverse strand, counting down.
GTATGGATGTGAGAGTTGGACTGTGAAGAAAGCTGATCGCCGAAGAATTGATGCTTTTGAACTGTGGTGCTGGAGAAGACTCTTGAGAGTCCCTTGGACTGCAAGGATATCCAACCAGTCCATTCTAAAGGAGATCAGTCCTGGGTGTTCATTGGAAGGACTGATGCTAAAGCTGAAACTCCAACACTTTGGCCACCTCATGCGACGAGCTGACTCACTGGAAAAGACTCTGATGCTGGGAGCGATTGGGGGCGGGAGGAGAAGCGGACGACATAGAATGAGATGCCTGGATGGCATCACCGACTCAATGTACATGAGTTTGAGTGAACTCCGGGAGTTGGTGATGGACAGGGAGGCCTGGCATGCTGTGATTCTTGGGGTCGCAATAAGTCAGACACGACTGAGCAACTGAACTGAACTGATGGCAGTTCTATTTCCAGTTTTTTAAGGAATCTCCACACTGTACAATATCATAACTAAAAATTACATAAAGTCAACAGAGTACTACTATAGAAAACTGCAAAAATGCAGACTTACTCAACTCAGAAGCCATTTATAACTCTGCTATTTAGCTAAAATGCATTACAAATTTTCCTTTTTTGACCAAGTTGAGCAATATGTATGCACTATGAAGATGACACCTTTACAAGGAATAAACTTTTAATACTTAGGAATTAAATTTCTGTATTTGAATTATTAATGGTAGTCAATTAATCAGCCCTTGATCTGTCATCTCCTGAGTTCCCTTATGCTACTCAATAAAAGACAAAACTTGCAAAAGTGTTGAAATGAAAGATTTGTAACAATTCAGTCGCTTGCCAGTGTATGCGGAAAACTCCAACTAACTTTCACAGCATGGGAGCTAGGCAGATAAACGTATATACTGGTGGTCTAAATTAGTCCACAATTCAAGAAAAACAGCACAGAGAGCAAAGTTGTAGTATTTTGCTTTGCCCTCTCTGCCCCACGCCCGTCTTACTTACCCATAGATTTGTAGCAGTCATCTGTTCAGACAGTTCCTAAAACAGCCAGAACTGCTTCATTCTCACAATTCCAAAGGTTACTCTCTCTCTGCTTCCATTTAGAAAGAATAATTCCCAATATACAGCACATATATAAGGGCCATAGAAGCAGAACACACCGTGAATTAATTACAGCTTTTCTACATATAGTAAAAGAAGAATGACATACAACATAGTGTATAAATTTCTCTCCTCATAGGAAAAAATCAACAAATAAATGAATATAACTCTGCAGTGAAGATACGGCAGTCTTTCCCTCAGATCAATAGAGCTGTGTCTTTTCGTAGCCTACTGCCCTGCCACTCACAAGCTATATTGCATTGATCAAGCTATTTAAACTTTCCAATCATCAGTTTCATCTTTAAAGCAAATATAAGATGACTTTCAGTTGTATGTGAATATTGAGAAATATATATTTAAGTGCCTAGCATAGAATTTGGCTTATAAGTGCCTAATAAATATTATTCTCCCTTCTTGTGACATAAACTAACGATATTTGCAGGATTGTTGGGTGTATAGTTTATGTTGGAAAATGAACTGTGATTCAATAATCTCACTTTGCAGAATCTAGCTTAAGGAAATAATCAAATTTTTAAAACTCTTATCTCATATAGATGCTTCCTGCAACATTATTCAGAATAGTACAATGTAAATATTCTAAATAGCAAAAATAGACAAATATGAAATATAGCAAGGCCATCAAAAATATGATTGTGAGAAGTTTTCAGTAACATGAAAAAATTTTACATTTGTAATGTTTGTAATGTTGAAAAGTAATATAAATATTTTATACAAGGAAAAATGCATTACAAGCAACAGAAAATGACATAATAAAATGTTAATGTTTGCTTTCAGTGATAGGAAGTAGGTTGATTGTATTTAGATAAATACGTTCCTGTTATATTCAAATTGTCTAGAATAGATATATATATTACTTTTACAATTAAAATACTATTTAAATAAACGCAGGAGAGTAGAAATTATTTGTCTCAGATATGATTTTACCTGCATTTTACTCTAAACACCTGTATTAGTCTGCTAAGACTGCCATAACATAGTACTGCAGACTGGGTGACTTAGTCCTGGAGGCTATAAGTCTAAGATCAAGGTGTTGGGAGGGTTGGTTTCTTCTGAGGTTTCTTACCTTGACTTGTATATGGCTGTGTCTTAATTTCTTCTTATTATATGGACACTGTTCATATTGGATTAGATTCATATTAGATGAAGGAGATCAATCCTGGATGTTCATTGGAGGGACTGATGCTAAAGCTGAAACTCCAATACTTTGGCCACCTCATGCGACGAGTTGACTCACTGGAAAAGACTCTGATGCTGGGAAAGGTTGGGGGCGGGAGGAGAAGGGGACGACAGAGAATGAGATGGCTGGATGGCATCACTGACTCTGTGGACATGAGTTTGAGTGTACTCCGGGAATTGGTGATGGACAGGGAGGCCTGGCGTGCTGTGATTCATGGGGTCGCGGAGAGTCGGACACGACTGAGCGACTGAACTGAACTGAACTGAACTGAACCCTAATGATCTCATGTTAACAATGATTTCTTTAAAGACTATCTCCAAATCCAGTCACATTCTAAGGTACTGAGATTTAGGATTTCAACATAATGAATTTGGAGGAACACATTCAATCCATAATAACACTTTTTATTAGATAATTTACCTGACTTAATTTCTTATTTCATAAAGAAGTCAGTTATAAGAGACAAAATACAGATAACATGATTTACTGAAGTCAATTGATTTGCTTTTTTATCCCAACTCTGCCACTTGGTAACTATGAGACTTTGGTCATGATAATCAAGCACTCTGAGTCTCAGCCTCCTGACCTGAAAAATGGGGGTTATAACATGTCTCATAGGTTTCTTGTGAGTATTAATATACTTTCAGTTCAATAAGGCAAATATCAAAATGTCTAATAAAAGCAAATATTAAAAAAATTTGACTTCCTTTTCCTTTTCTCCCTTTAGTGAGGACAGCTTCAATATCATAATCTCAACTGGAGACTTTTTTCAAATTCATCCTTTATTCTTGACCTTTTTCTCTGAGACAAAACCCTCTATCCATGTTGTCAGTTGCACTAATTCCAGTCCCCATAGTTGATTGACTCCATGAAAATAAATTTGAATTCATATGTCAGGTCTTTCATTCACTGCATTTGTGAGCTTGGGATAGTCATTTACAAGAATGAACGTCGACATTCTAGGAATCAGCGAACTAAAATGGACTGGAATGGGTGAATTTAACTCAGATGACCATTATATCTAATACTGTGGGCAGGAATCACTTAGAAGAAATTGAGAAGCCATCATGGTCAACAAAAGAATCCGAAATGCAGTACTTGGATGCAATCTCAAAAATGACAGAATGATCTCTATTCGTTTCGATGGCAAACCATTTAATATTAGAGTAATCCAAGTCTATGCCCCAACCAGTAATGCTGAAGAAACCAAAGTTGAAAGGTACTATGAAAACCTACAAGTCCTTTTAGAACTAACACCCAAAAAAGATGTCCTTTTCCCTATAGGGGACTGGAATGCAAAAGTAGGAAGTCAAGAAACACCTGGAGTAACGGGCAAATTTGGCCTTGGAGTACAGAATAAAGCAGGGCAAAGGCTAATAGAGTTTTGCCAAGAGAACACACTGGTCATAGCAAACTCCCTCTTCCAACAACACAAGAGAAGACTCTACACATGGACATCACCAGATGGTCAACACCGAAATCAGATTGAATATATTCTTTGCAGCCAAAGATGGAGAAGCTCTATACAGTCAGCAAAAACAAGACCAGGAGCTGACTGTGGCTCAGATCATGAACTCCTTATTGCCAAATTCAGATTGAAATTGAAGAAAGTAGGGAAAACCACTAGACCATTCAGATATGACCTAAATCAAATCCCTCATGATTATACAGTGGAAGTAAGAAATAGATTTAAGGGACTAGATCTGATAAATAGAGTGCCAGATGAACTCTGGACGGAGGTTCGTGACATTGTACAGGAGACAGGGACCAAGACCATCCCAATGGAAAAGAAATGCAAAAAAGCAAAATGGCTGTCAGAGGAGGCCTTATGAATAGCTGTGAAAAGAAGAGAAGCGAAAGGCAAAGGAGAAAAGGAAAGATATACACATCTGAATGCAGAGTTCCAAAGAATAGCAAGGAGAGATAAGAAAGCATTCCTCAGCGATCAATGCAAAGAAATAGAGGAAAACAACAGAATAGGAAACACAAGAGATATTTCCAAGAAAATTAGAGATATCAAGGGAACATTTCATGCAAAGATGGGCTCGATAAAGGACAGAAATGGTATGGACCTAACAGAAGCAGAAGATATTAAGAAGAGGTGGCAGGAATACACAGAAGAACTGTACAAAAAAGATCTTCAGGACCAAGATAGTCACGATAACGTGATCACTGACCTAGAGCCAGACATCTTGGAATGTGAAGTCAAGAGGGCCTTAGAAAGCATCACTATCAACAAAGCTAGTGGAGGATATGGAATTTCAGTGGAGCTATTTCAAATCCTGAAAGATGATGCTGTGTAAGAGCTTCACTCAATATGCCAGCAAGTTTGGAAAACTCAGCAGTGGCCACAGGACTGGAAAAGGTCAGTCTTCATTCCAATCCCAAAGAAAGGCAATGCCAAAGAATGCTCGAACTACCGCATAATTGCACTCATCTCACGTGCTAGTAAAGTCATGCTCAAAATTCTCCAAGCCTGGCTTCAGCAATATGTGAACCGTGAACTTCCAGATGTTCAAGCAGATTTTAGAAAAGGCAGAGGCACCAGAGATCAAATTTCCAACATCCACTGGATCATGGAGAAAGCAAGAGAGTTCCAGAAAAACATCTATTTCTGCTTCATTGACTATGCCAAAGCCTTTGACTGTGTGGATCACAATAAACTGTGGAACATTCTGAAAGAGATGGCAATCCTAGACCCCCTGACCTGCCTCTTGAGAAACCTGTATGCAGGTCAGGAAGCAACAATTAGAAGTGGACATGGAGCAAGAGACTGGTTCCAAATAGGATAAGGAGTACGGCAAGGTTGTATATTGTCACCCTTCTTATTTAACTTATATGCAGAGTACATCATGAGTAATGCTGGGCTGGAAGAAGCACAAGCTGGAATCAAGATTGCCAGGAGAAATATCAATAACCTCAGATATGAAGATGACACCACCCTTATGGCAGAAAGTGAGGAGGAAGTAAAGAACCTCTTGATGAAAGTGAAAGAGGAGAGTGAAAGTTTGGCTTGAAGCTCAACATTCAGAAAACCAAGATCAGGGCATCTGGTCCCATCACTTCATGGGAAATAAATGAGGAAACAGTGGAAACAGTGTCAGACTTTATTTTTTGGGGCTCCAAAATCACTGCAGATGCTGATTGCAGTCATGAAATTAAAAAACGCTTACTCCTTGGACAGGGAGTCCGGACGTGCTGTGATTCATGGGGTCGCGGAGAGTCGGACACGACTGAGCGACTGAACTGAAGTGAACTGAACTCCTTGGAAGGAAAGTTATGACCAACCTAGATAGCATGTTAAAAAGCAGAGACATTACTTTGCCAACCAAGGTGCGCCTAGTCAAGGCTATGGTTTTTCCCGTGGTCATGTATGGATGTGAGAGTTGGACTGTGAAGAAAGCTAATCGCTGAAGAATTGATGCTTTTGAACTGTGGTGTTGGAGAAGACTCTTGAGAGTCCTTTTGACTGCAAGGAGATCCAACCAGTCCATTCTAATGGAGATCAGTCCTGGGTGTTCATTGGAAGGACTGATGCTAAAGCTGAAACTCCAACACTTTGGCCACCTCATGCGAAGAGTTGACTCACTGAAGAAGAGTCTGATGCTGGGAGGGATTGGGGGCAGTAGGAGATGGGGACGGCAGAGAATGAGATGTCTGGATGGCATCACCGACTCTGTGGAAATTAGTTTGAGTGAACTCCGGGAGTTGGTGATGGACAGGGAGGCCTGGTGTGCTGTGATTCATGGGGTCGCAGAGTCGGACATGACTGAGCGACTGAACTTAACTGAACTGAACTGAGCTCATCCCTCATATGTAGAATGAGGGTAATAATACCTATCTCATGGGTTTGTTGTGCCTGGAATTGTTACCCAGCATTTGTAAATTTTTTGCTAAAATAATATTGATAGTAAAAACATTTGTTGAGCATTTATGTATCATATAGTGTGCCAAATATTTTACATATTTTGTTTGATTAAATTTTAATAAGAACTGTACCAAGTGGCTTAATACATTCTTCTTATTTTGTGTAACTTACAGCAACATGACCTTTTCTAGCTTGTAACCAAAGAAATTTTATTAATGAAAGAGTAAAAAATTTAACATCAATATAGCTGGTGATAAAATATCCAGCAAATAAAGTGCAATCATTTTCTATATATATTTCATTCCTACATTTAATAAAATGCTAGAAATATTTTCTTGTAAGAATTAAGAATAACATTTTTATATTCCCATATGTCCTCACTTGTTTTGAAAGAACAAAAGGCAGCCTGAGTGATGAGAGATCAGGATCAAAAGAGTGGAAAGTTAGAAAAAGTCCTAAAGAAATAAACCATTCTTTGTTTATCCAAAAATTAGTTATATTCAGATATATATACACACACACAGAAGCAAAAGGTGTTCTTTCATTGTTGCTAGACATTTTAATTTTTTCTGTATTTTTTTCAGCTTCTATTTTTCCTCCATCACAATATCCTGCTGGGGTCCATTCTCAAGAATGAATATTTATTATGAGGATAGTAGACGAAATAAAATTTAAACTTTAATCTGTCATTCTAATTAACAGAGGTGTAATTCATATATTTTTTTCAGTTCAGTTCAGTGGCTAAGTTGTGTTCAACTCTTTGCAACCTCATGGACTGTAGCACGCCAGACTTCCCTGTCCATCACTGACTCCGACAGCTTACTCAAACTTATGTCCATAGAGTAGGTGATGCCATCTGACCATCTCATCCTGTGTCATCCCCTTCTTCTCCTGCCTTCGATCTTTCCTAGCATCAGGGTCTTTTCCAATGAGTCAGTTTTTTGAATAAGGTGGCCAAAGTATTGGAGTTTTAGCTTCAGCATCAGTCTTTCCAATGAATGTTCAGGACTGATTTCCTTTAGGATGGACTGTTTGGATCTCCTTCCAGTCCAAGGGACTCTCAAAATTCTTTTCCAATACCAGAGTTCAAAGGCAGTTAATAAGACAATGGCACCTGCCATTTTGGATATTATGTACCACCCAAATGACATTGTGTTGAGAAGGAAATATGCAAACTGTGTATCTTTCTGCACAGTGCAAATATTTGAAGACTAAGACTGACCACAAGAACATCTTAAGGAAAACTAAGTTGCTTTCTCAGCTCATCTTCTGTCTTCACTTTGAGTTCATAGTAAAACCCTTAGTAAGTAACACACTTCTTCAGCAGTGACTAATAATTTTTACCTCTTAAATATCTTTTATATATATTCTCTACTCTATTCACACCATCCTCCATGATTCAACCACAGTGACATTTCTAAAATTCGAAGCATGTGCCTACCACATTTAAAACTTATTAAACACCCCTGTCTCCACCGTTACCTTTTGGATAAATTACAAATTTTTCAGTTGGCAAGCAAGTCCTTCCATGTTCTCACTCCTGCAAATCTCACGTGCCTTTCCTTTGTCTCACCATGCTGTTTTCACAAAAACTCGTTGTCTCAGCTCTTTTGAACATGTAACAATGCTGCTCTTTTGATGTCAGAATGGCTCATATCCTCAAATACGTTTCTAGTCAAATACTTTGTTCCAGGACTCAAGACAGGGTAAGTAAAATAAGGTATCCAGGACACAAAATTTAAGGAAATGCTCACTTTCAGGCTTGTACAATTGCAAGATTAGCAACTGAGGGTGAGTGCCTCCTTAAATTTTATGCTTTGAGTGACTCCCATTCCTCACCTTAGTACAAGCCTTCTCAGTTGCACCCCTTAATATCATAGCCACTCCATGACACAACTGTTATCAAACACAAGTTCATGTATCTGGTGTACTATGAGGCCAAACAAATCCAAAGGTCAGAGTGAGAAAGTTTTGTTGCAGGGCCAAGCAATGAGAACAGATGGCTCATTCTCAAGACAACAACAACAAAACCCTAACTCCTCAACAGTTTTCAGAAAAGCTTTTTTAAAAGGCCAAGTGAGGGAAGAGTGTCCCAAGGTATATGATCAGCTTGTGTACAATTCTCTGATTGACAGTAATCAATCCTTAGGCACCAGAAGGTCGGGGGCTAGTGCTAATGGTCAAGTATTTCCTTTCTTCCACTTGGTGGTGGTTTTAGCATCTGAAAAACTCAGTAAATAGGCATCAGATATTGTTATCTGTGTAGCTCAGAGAAGAACTAAAGTAAAGGTTATGGGGGAGGGGTCTGTCCTAGAAAGGGCTCACAGGGTCCTTCTCAGTTACACAACATATCTTCCCCACCTTTTTTTTTTTTAATTTCCATATGGAATTAATCAACTTGTGACATATATATTTACTTACAAATTTGTCACTTTATTCTGCCTCCAATACAATGTAAGCTCTATGAGAACACTTTTCAGTTTTATAGTGCTGTATATATAGTGCATAGGACACTGTCTAGAACATAGCAAGTGCTCAATTCATATTTGTTAAATGAAAGTAGTGCAAATCTACTTTCAATTTCCACAATTCCTTCTCTACAGCTTAAATATGCTCTTCTATCTGATCTCATTTCTTCACAGTAAATTGGAGGAGAAAAAATGAAAATAGTGACAGGTTTTATTTTCTTGGGCTCTGAAATCACTCTGGGCAGTGACTGCAGTCATGAAATTAAAATTTGCTTGCTCCTCAGAAGGAAACCTATCACAAACCTAGAAAGGATATTATAAAGCAGAGACATCACTTTGCCAACAAAGGTCTGTATAGTCAAAGCTATGGTTTTTCCAGTAGTCATGTACAGATGTGAGAGTTGGACCCTTAAGAAGGCTGAACACAGAAGAATAGATGCCTTTGAACTGTGGTGTTGGAGAAGACTCTTGAGAGTCCCTTGGACTGCAAGGAGATCAAACCAGTCAATCCTGAATACTCATTGAAAGGAATGATGCTGAAGCTTCAATACTTTGGCCACCTGATGTGAACAGCTGACTCATTGGAGAAGACCCTAATGCTAGGAAAGATTGAGGGCAGGAAGAGAGGTGATGGACGACACAGGATGAGATGGTTGGATGGCGTTATCAACTCAGTGTACATGAGACTGAGCAAACTCTGGGAGATAGTGAAGGACAGGGAAGCCTGGTGTGCTACAGTCCATGTGGTCTCAAAGACCCGCACACAATTTAGTGACTGAACAACAATAACAACTGCCAGAGATGCCTTCCCTACCTCAATATGCCAGGTTAACTCCTACAAGTTCTTGTGAATTTACTCAAGTCATTTTCTCTTGGAAGCCTTCCCTAACTTGCATTAAGCTTAATTAAGTTCCCTTTCAGCAACACTTAATATTGTCACAATGTTTGATGGCTGTGTGTCTTGTCCATAGTCCCAATTAGACTGTGATATCCTTGAAGGCAGTCAATCCCTGACCAGGTCAGCTTGGTATAATATAGTGTGTGAAGACACTGAGACATAAGCTTGCATTCTGACTTAGCTACTTGTTCACTGGACAAATCACTTAATATCAGTGCATATCAGTTTCCTTATCTGAAAAAATGAGGACAACTATGAAAGCCTTATATGGAGGTTATGAAGGTAAAATGAAGATATGTACATAAAAGGGCTTAGCATTTTGCCCAATGTATAATGCTCATTTAAAAATGTTAAATATTATTATCTCAACCTCCCTTCACAAACACTTAAAAGAACCCCAGTTATAGAGTAGGTGCTCGTGTGTGTTTGAATCAAGGAATAACTTCTTCACACTGTATGTATAGGTTGTTGTCATTGTTCAGTCACTCAGTTGTGTTTGACTCCTTGTGACCCCATGGAATGCAGCATGCCAGGCTTCCCTGTCCTTCACCATCTACCAGAGCTTGCTCAAATTCATGTCCATTGAGTCTGTGATGCCATCCAACCATCTCACCCTCTGTCACCCCCTCTCCTCCTGTCCTCAATACTTCCCAGCATCAGGGTCTTTTCTAATGAGTCAGCTCTTCATCAGGTGGGCAAAGTATTGGAGCTTCAGCTTCAGTATCAATCCTTCCAATGATTATTCTGTACATGTCCTCACAATTTAACATTATAGATCTTCCTTTTCATGGTATTCTAGAGTCAGCGCATTCCAGCTTACAAGAGCTTGAATGTGTGCATCTCTTCTCAATTCTGTGTTCAATATTGTCTCATTATTAGTTTGAAGTCAACAATGGTGGGAGAATTTACACATTGTAAATCATCAAATGCTATAAATCAGGGCTTCCCCTTTCCCCTTCATCAGTGTATTTGACCACCGTTGGTCCACCTGACTTATGTCCAGCAATATGAGAAGGAATAGTGAAGATAGTACAGATGGTAATGAGTGGAATTTATATAACTTGTGGCAAAGTCTACGAGACTTTGGATGTCCAAAGTCTAGGTAAGATAATAAGATCATCTAGGTAAAAAACACTGGCATATTATAATTTAAATATATTTAAACAAAAAGCATGTTTAACAAAGAAGCAAAATGAATCACGCAAGCCATATTAATTATATAGCATCTGGAAAGGAGCAAAATTTGTTTAAAGGTAAAATAGCATGATGTGATGAGTTTATAAAACCTCCCTAGGCAATACCTGTGTGATCTAGAGCTAGATGTAGAAAAGAATATGATATTTGGGTTTCGGGTAATACAGAAATACTGTCTTTCTTGATTAACATTAGTTATCCAGGTCTGATGCTTTTGAAGGCTTTTCTAGAAGCATAGAATAATGGACACTGGCTTCAGCAATACATGAACCACGAATTTCCAGATGTTCAAGCTGGTTTCAGAAAAAGCAGAGGAACCAGAGATCAAATTGCCAACATCCGTTGGATCATGGAAAAGGCAAGAGAGTTTCAGAAAAACATCTATTTATGCTTCATTGTCTATGCCAAAGCCTTTGACTGTGTGGATCACAATAAACAGTGGAAAATTCTGAAAGAGATGGGAATACCAGGCCACCTGACCTGCCTCTTGAGAAACCTGTATGCAGGTCAGGAAGCAACAGTTAGAACTGGACATGGAACAACAGGCTGGTTCCAAATAGGAAAAGGAGCATGTCAAGGTTGTATATTGTCACCCTGGTTATTTAACTTATATGCAGAGTACATCATGAGAAATGCTGGGCTGGAGGAAGCACAAGCTGGAATCAAGATTACTGGGAGAAAGATCAATAACCCCAGATATGCAGATGAAACCACCCTTATGGCAGAAAGTAAAGAGGAACTAAAAAGCCTCTTGAGGAAAGTGAAAGAGGAGAGTGAAAATGTTGTCTTGAAGCTCAACATTCAGAAAACTAAGATCATGGCATCTGGTCCAATCACTTCATGGGAAATATATGGAGAAACAGTGGAAACTGTGTCAGACTATTTTCTTGGGCTCCAAAATCACTGCGGATGCTGACTGCAGCCATGAAATTAAAAGACGCTTACTCATTGGAAGGAAAGTTATGACCAACCTAGATAGCATATTAAAAAGCAGAGACATTACTTTACCAACAAAGGTCCATCTAGTCAAGGCTATGGTTTTTCCAGTGGTCATGTATGGATGTGAGAGTTGGACTGTGAAGAAAGCTGAGCACTGAAGAATTGATGCTTTTGAACTGTGGTGTTGGAGAAGACTCTTGAGAGTCCCTTGGACTGCAAGGAGATCCAACCAGTCCATTCTAAAGGAGATCAATCCTGGGTGTTCATTGGAAGGACTGAGGCTAAAGTTGAAACTCCAATATTTTGGCCACCTCATGTGACGAGTTGACTCACTGGAAAAGACTCTGATGCTGGCAGGGATTGGGGGCGGGAGGAGAAGGGGACGACAGAAAAAGAGATGGCTGGACAGCATCACTGAATCGATGGACATGAGTTGGAGTGAACTCAGGGAGTTGGTGATGGACAGGGAGGCCTGGCTTTGCTGTGATTTATGGGGTCGCAAAGAGTCGGACAGGACTGAGCGACTGATCTGATCTGATAGTATCCATCAGTTCAGTTCAGTCGATCAGTCGAGTCTGACTCTCCGCGACCACATGAATCACAGCACGCCAGGCCTCCCTGTCCATCACCAACTCCCGGAATTCACTCAAACTCATGTCCACAGAGTCGGTGATGCCATCCAGCCATCTCATTTTCGGTCGTCCCCTTCTCCTCCCGCCCCCAACCTTTCCTAGCATCAGAGTCTTTTCCAGTGAGTCAACTCGTCACATGAGGTGGCCAAAGTATTGCAGTTTCAGCTTTATCATCAGTCCTTCCAATGAACACCCAGGATTGATCTCTGTTAGAATGGACTGGTTGGATCTCCTTGCAGTCCAAGGGACTCTCAAGAGTCTTCTCCAACACCACAGTTCAAAAGCATCAATTCTTCGGTGATCAGCTTTCTTCACAGTCCAACTCTCACATCCATACATGACCACGGGAAAAACCATAGACTTGACTAAACGGACCTTGGTTGGCAAAGTAATGTCTCTGCTTTTTAATATACTATCAAGGTTGGTCATAACTTTCCTTCCAAGGAGTAAGCGACTTTTAATTTCATGGCTGTAATCAGCATCTCCAGTGATTTTGGAGCCTCCAAAAATAAAGTCTGACACTGTTTCCACTGTTTTTCCATCTATTTCCCATGAAGTGATAGGACCAGATGCCATGATCTTTGTTTTCTGAATGTTGAGCTTCAAGCCAACCTTTTCACTCTCCTCTTTCACTTTCAAATCTTGAAAGATGATGCTATGAAAGTGCTGTACTCAATATGCCAGCAAATTTGGAAAACTCAGCAGTGGCCACAGGACTGGAAAAGGTCAGTCTTCATTCCAATCCCAAAGAAAGGCAATGCCAAAGAATACTCAAACTACCGCACAATTGCACTCATCTCACACGCTGGTAAAGTCATGCTCAAAATTCTCCAAGCCAGGCTTCAGCAATATGTGACCCATGAACTCCCAGATGTTCAAGCAGGCTTTAGAAAAGGCAGAGGCACCAGGGATCAAATTCCCAACATCCGCTGGATCATGGAGAAAGCAAGAGAGTTCCAGAAAAACATCTATTTCTGCTTCATTGACTAGGCCAAAGCCTTTGACTGTGTGGATCACAATAAACTGTCGAACATTCTGAAAGCGATGGGAATACCAGACCACCTGACCTGCCTCTTGAGAAACCTGTATGCAGGTCAGGAAGCAACAGTCAGAACTGGACATGGAACAACAGACTGGTTCCAAATAGGAAAAGGAGTACGTCAAGGCTGTATATTGTCACATTGCTTATTTAACTTCTATGCAAACTACATCATGAGGAACGCTGGGCTGGAAGAAGCATAAGCTGGAATCAAGATTGCTGGTAGAAATATCAGTAACCTCAGATATGCAGATGACACTACCCTTACGGCAGAAATTGAAGAGGAACTCAAAAGCCTCTTGATGAAAGTGAAAGAGCAGAGTGAAAAAGTTGGCTTGAAGCTCAACATTTTGAAAACAAAGATAGTATCCATATCACTCTCTAATCTTAAACCTATCACTTGCCTTAAACTTATCAAGTATCAAGCTGTTGCTGTTGCTATGTCACTTCAGTCTTGTCCGACTCTGTGAGACCCCATAGACGGCAGCCCACCAGGCTCCCCCTTCCCTAGGATTCTCCAGGCAAGAACACTGGAGTGGGTTGCCATTTCCTTCTCCAATGCATGAAAGTGAAATGTGAAAGTGAAGTCGCTCAGTCGTGTCTGACTCTTAGCGACCCCATGGACTGCAGCCTACCAGGCTTCTTAGCCCATGGGATTTTCCAGGCAAGAGTACTGGAGTGGGTTTCCAAATGGGATAAGACTTTATGTCTTGGTCAGAGTATTGTGAGGATCAAATGCAATGGTGTATTGAAAAAATTTTGATGACTCTTAGCATGCTAATTTACACTATTAATATGATGTTGAGGCTGTGACTGCTTGTATGGACTTTGTTTCATTTTACTATCAGATTAATTGCCTGCTGAATTAATTTCTGCCTCATAGCAGGCAAGTTGGTAAAATTAGTAATGACTAATGAACTCTGAAAATAATTATTGGCATTATAAAATTAAAATATACTCAATCCACATCAATTTTCTTTTTTAATCATAGTGACCAACAGAAATCTCAGAATTTCTGTTAGTTGAGATAAATTTTTCTTCTATCATGATATCTCTAATACCCCCTTGGAATAATAGTTCTGTAAAGGGAAGTGGAAAAGCAATTACTTGTTGGAAGAAAACCTCAGTGCTCCCTCATGTTGCGATATTTTTAGCCATATTTATTGTAGATATTGTCAGAATTGTAGACTTATTGGAGAGTTGACTGTTAATTCCATTTGTCTTTGTTGCATAAATAGTCCCTACCATCTCATAGTTTCTCACCTAAAGCAGGCATCATTGATTTAAAGCAGCTATACAAACACTAAACCTGATCATAAAGGAAGGGAATGTAGTTGATGTGTTATTATACAGAGAAACAGGATAAGCAACAGAACCAACAACAGAAAAAAGAATTTCTCAGTTAGATTTTGCATTACCTGGGAGTCTGACTTCTGGTTCAATACTCAGCTTTGTTACTGGCACAGTATACTGCCTTGGGCAAATCACTTAACCCCCTGTGTTCTTGACTCTGTGAAGAGAGTGAAGCAAAGACACAGCTTAATATTTATGCAACACTTAGCATTCCTGAAAGCAGAATGCTACAGCACGTTGGTGTGTGTGTATATATATAATGCAGTGCCTTGAAATATTGATTAAAATGCAACAGCATTAGTCTAATGTCTTCTGAATTATGTCAAAATTAAGATGCTTTCAAAATCTCTGGCTTAGTAATTATCTTTGATAATTATTCCCCATCCAGTCTCCAGTCATTTTTATTTTTATCATGAAAGCTTTAAAACCCAAGGACAGACCAATTAATCAAGATTCAGAAAGTCTTCCAAGTGAGATAAAGATAATTCCTGCTTTGTAAATGGAAAATGAGTAAGATCAGAGTATTAATAGAATGCTCCAAAACGATATGAATTTCTGTCAAAATTCTCATGCATATTTTCTGCAAAGATTTAGAAAAAAAATAGAATCCCATGAATGAGTAATATTAGTATATACAATGTTATCTGGAGTTATTTTTAAATTGTTCAGATCACTAAGGTAGTTTTCAGTAAATTACAAGCACTTTGCCAGTATAGTAGAATACTGACACTAAATGCTTCTCAGAGCATTCCGTTTGTGTAGGACAAGCCACCATGAGTTTCCTACTATATTTTGATGTTTTCAGAAAATATTCATAATATGTCATGTGTTAGCATATATGATTTTCACTTTTACATTCCATGGCTTATAAAACTATTTGTAGTGGGTAGGCATCTAGTTTCACTGCTACTTATGAGTTGTACCAGTGTAAAATGCCTTGTTCTTTTGGTGAAACTTAATCCCAATTATTCTCTAAACTACAATATTCAATCCCTTCTAAAAGGCTGCTTTCAAAATTCACAAAAGAAGCAGTATGTAAAAATAAGATACAAAATAGTTATTTTAGCTGCCTCAAGGCAGCATCATACTCTCACAATCCCAGAAAGACAGTGTTTAATCCTTGCCATCAGAATCCCCAGAGAAGAAGAAATTACAACTTTTCTTTAAATTACCTACAATTGATCAAGTTTCCACTCTGTAGTCTTTGGAGCTGAATGCAGGGAGACTAAGTATGGCAGTTTGAAATTTCTAGTCATATTCAAACCCAAACTAATAAGCCGAGAACTTGACAATGCAACAACATCTGTCCCCAGTGACAAGATGAATTTGCTTCATGAATTCTCATATAATATCCTTACACATAAAATGGTAAAATCTTGTTTTGGGTAATCTGGTTCATTTACCATAAATAAGGAAGCTATAAGACACATACCAGAAAAACCTAATTTTGAGGATTATCCTAATGGTGTAAAGTAAAGAAAAATCACAACTGGTTTTCTGAGATGCAGTACAAATAACAGTTCTCCAAATGCTTCAAAGTTTCCTTTTTATCCACAGAACAAAGAATAATGGGGAGTAAATGACACATGCATGTCAAGATTCAGATTTCACCAATATGATTGATGCTTATTTCCTTTAGTCTAAACCAAGGATTCTCAAAAAATTCTCCCTTGGGAATGAATGCTAGATTGTCTTAAGTGATAACTTGGGAGTAGTTTCATGTATGAAATGTATTCACTGCTTCTTCTATTTTTTCTTTCATTTGAAACAGTTTTGAGCCAGTCTGGACTTTTATTATACTTAGAACTTTATGTAACTGTCATGTTTATAATTTCTTCTTTTCCATTCCATTTATATTTCTTTGTCTGTCCTTCCCCCAATCTACCGTTATTCTCATCCCATTATTTGTCTAAACCTTTAATCAGTCACTTTATATTCAGTAAGGCAATCATCCAAATAATAATCTCAACTATTGTAATTCTACTGCCTTTGTTACATATCACCCACTCATGATATCATCATAAAGCAGGTTTTAACCATACATTTTAATTTCCTAGGAAGAATAAAAAGTTTCCCCTCACTTCTATATACACACAACTATTCTCGTTCTCATTCATTCTCTCTCTCTCTCTCTACTTCTCTCTCTGCCTTCTACCCTCCCTGCCTCTCAGCATCTCTTTATCTCTCCCTAAGAAGTTCTCTTATAAGTTGTGTTGGGAAAGATTACTTTCCAGAGGTACTAATAGAAAATCTGACAAATAATGTCTTCAATATGTAAGAGTGTATTTTTCTCACTTAAAAAGTTGTGAATAAGTAAACAGTCCAAGGTTGGTAATGTGGCCTCTCTATGCCAAGTTGCTTACTGCATCTGAGTTTCTCTCTATATATCTATCAGATAAATAGTAGCTCTCTTGGAAGACAGCTTGGGTAAAATTCTACATGTATCTCACTAGCCAAAACAAGGTTACATATGGTAAGGGGGTCTGGTAAATGTATTAATAGCTTTGCTTCATGAAAATGAAAAATACACTATGCCAAGCCCCCCACCCCTAAATATAGCCCTATTAGTAAGGAAGAAAAGAAAAATTTTAAGAAGAATTGATATTAAGTAGGCAATTAGCACCATTTCTTACAAAGATCAGAGAAAAAATAGCTTAATCCTCCAAAACATACAGGAGGTTCAGTTAAGAATGGAATATAGTTTTTACTGGGAAAAGAACTTGTCAACAGACTGGACAAGGGATGTTTTCCTCTCTTGGTTCTCTATTATCTTTTTTAATAGATTAGAAAATGCGAGATTGAGATTAGTAGTCCTAAAAATTGGCCTATGCTACTCTTGTTGTATAATACCTCCTCTAAGCTACTATTAACATAAAAGAGGGAAATGGAAGACAGATCACCTACTTCTTGGTATATTTTTCTAGTTATTATGTTGCTTTTTTCAAGTTATGGCCAATTTGTAAATAAAATGAACATTTAAAAAATATTCTCTAATTTGGCCATGACTGAGTATAATCAGCATGAAAGGTGAGAAACTAATACTCAACTTCAAATATAAACAGGACCATGATATGAGGAGAAGAGGCTATTCCAAGTATAGGAAACAGGTTTATAAAGGGTTCACACTTACCTAAGACTTTGAATTTTCTGATTTAACATTTGTACATGTCTGATTTCATCCACAAACTTCAATCAAAGAATTATGTGATAGAGAAGAAAGAAAATAGAAATGTCAGACACCAATCCAGAATCCAAAGCATCATTATTCAATGGCAGCAGGCAGTATTCATAGCTCCAGTGCTACCTGGGGCAGTCCACAAATCTGTAGGCACAACATGAAATCAAAAGAGGTCATATTCCTGCCATTTTCTGTTCCCATTAAAGTGACTGAGAACAAAATTCTTCCTTGCTAACTAGCGCTCTCTGCTTATCAAAATTTATGGTCCATCATTAATTGAATACTTTTTATAGAATGGATGTGTTATATCGAAACACTGAAAAGGTCAATGTTTTAGTTGTTGATATTTTCTACAGCATATAATTCTCACCTATTTTAATAGGTGACAAAACATTTAGAGTGACTACTACTAATGTTAAATACCTAATAATAATGATTATGACCACTGTGTTAAAATATGAACAATTCATTTCTCTGACAACAAAGCACTAAGAACATACCAAAGGCATAATGCAAAACAATGGCATGGGTGCCCTTAATGGTATCTTAATGACCTGTAATGGCCTCAAGCATTGCATACATGTGGGAGAAAAGCAAGGTTATATGGCAGATTTATAGAATACTAAGATTTGAGCAAACCCTTTTTTATTTTTATCAAACCACTCCAAATTCTACAAAGTAAAAATGACAATATGGCAGACTTCAGCACTTTGACAAACTTCATTGTAGAATAATCTGTCAGTAAGATGAATTCCCCGACTTGATGGACATGAGTTTGAGTGAACTCCGGGAGGTGGTGATGGACAGGGAGGCCTGGCGTGCTG
This sequence comes from Moschus berezovskii, assembly GCF_049115385.1. Taxonomy (NCBI): domain Eukaryota; kingdom Metazoa; phylum Chordata; class Mammalia; order Artiodactyla; family Moschidae; genus Moschus; species Moschus berezovskii. The sequence continues at coordinate 81,900,820 of NC_142488.1, read as the reverse complement.
AAGTTCATGGGGTTGCAAAGAGTCAGACACGACTAAATGACTGAACTGAAATGAACTGAAGATGAATTCATTAATTTATTAAACAAACATTTGAGTGTTTATTACAAATAGAACATTGTGCTTATGATTTTGGGGCAATGAGTGTGAGGTGGTGTTTATATCCCAAGAGAGTGGATGAGGGTAAGGATGAAGTAGTAGATGGCTACATGCAGAGGTTTATTAATAGTAATACACAGAATATGCTGTGGCACAATTCAGATCCCAATGAGCGTAAGTATCCTCAGTCTTTCAGCCTAGAAGTGTTTAAAATACTCATCATGTTACCAAATCAGACCTGGGTCGACTGTGCCAGGGTCAACATGTGTGTGGTTACTGGGCCGACTCAGTAAAGCCAATCTACTGACACAAGGTTGTGGTGAAGGAAAGCGCAGAATTTATTTTAAGGCACCATAAAAGAAGTCCAGTACAGCTAGTGCTCAAAAACCCAGAACTCGCTAATGAGTTTCAGGAGAACATTTTCAAAGGCCAGGTGAAGGAGTGGGGTATGTGATCAGCTCATGCACAATTCTCTGATTGGTTGATGGTGAAGTAACAGGGTAGTGTCACAGGAATTAACATTATCAGTCCTCAAGATCTAGTAGGTCTGGGGGCTAAGTGTTCTTGGTCATCAGGTAGTTAATTTCTTTCATTTGGTTGGGGTTTTCACATCTATAAAACAACTCAGGAAATCTGCATCAGACGCTGTTTTCAGACGCTCCTAACAGTAAGGCTAGGAGCTAAAGCAGAGGGTATGAGGAGTGGTCTATCCCAGAAAGGATCCTGCTCTGCTACACTCCTATCACCATGGTACCAAAATACTGATGAAATACAGAACATAGACACAATACAAAGTGCTCAAATAGACAGCCACAGTCGAATTGACATTCTTAGGTGAATGGTACAAAAAATAGTATTGGGCACAGCGTGCTTGATGGAAGCAGAACCTCTGAAGTAATTGGATATATTAGAAGTAATTGAATAGAGATGTAGTTTAAAGTAAGATATATGCAAATTCATAAGTAAAAACTGAGATTAAAGATCTTGGATTTAACAATCACAATGTGACAAGAAGGGCATGCAACTCAGTAAAAAAGTGTCAGTTCCTTGAAAAAGAACCTAGGCACAACCAGATTAGAAGGTATTGTATTCATCACATGGTTGACATCTCAAAAAGTACTTTGTGTGATCGCTGGTGTGAAAGTGAAAGTTGCTCAGTTGTGTCCAATTCCTGGCGACCCCATGGACTGTATAGTCCTTAGAATTCTCCGTGGCAGAATACTGGAGTGAGTAGCAGTTCCCTTCTCCAGGGGATCTTCCCAACCACGGATCAAACCATGTCTCCCGCATTGCAGACAGATTCCTTATCATCTCTCATAAAGAACAGACTTTTGGACTCAGTGGGAGAAGGAGCGGGTGGGGTGATTTGAGATAATAACATTGAAACGTATACATTACCATATGTAAAACAAATAACCAGTGGGAGTTTGATGTATAATGCAGTGTACCCAAAGCTCGGTGACAACCTGAAGGGATCAGGTGAGGAGGGAGGTAAGGTAGGGGGTAGTTCAGGATGGGAGGGGAAACACATGTATACCTGTGGCCAATTAATGTTGATGTATGGCAAAACCATCACAATATTGTAAAGTAATTATTATCCAATTAAGACAAATAAGCATTTAGTGTGGAGAACTATATAATATGCACAGGGACAGCCAAACTCAATTTAACAACTCTTTTGTCTTCAAAAAATCAAAAACCCACATGTGTTACTGATAGAGATAAAGAAAGACTGTATAGTATTCATATAAACAGCCAAACTCAACAAAACCATTATTTTCTTTAAAAAAAACTGCAGGTTTATGGTGGATACAGCGTCCTAGGCTGGTTTAACCCTTCTATTACAGACAAGGTTCTGGTTCCAAGGACTAGCCAAACAAAGTAAGAAGAATCTTTTACAGATTTTGTAAACATGGCTAATTTTTGTTTGTACATGCTAATATTAGACTAGGTCCTATGGAAAAATTCTTTTCAATTTTTTGTGCCTACCTTTTGGTCCAGCAGTGTACTTCTAGGAATCTGTTCCACAGAAAAGTCTACACATGTGCACAATTGTATATACATACAGATTTGTGCATTTTTTTGCACTGCTTGTAATAGGGAACAATCTGAATGCATATCAATGATGACAGTGAAAGAGGAGAGTGAAAAAGTTGGCTTAAAGATCAACATTCAGAAAACTAAGATCATGGCAAAAACTAAGATCTGGTCCCATCACTTCATGGTAAATAGATGGGAAAACTGTGGAAACAGTGGCTGACTTTATTTTTCTGGGCTCCAAAATCACTGAAGATGGTGATTGCAGCCATGAAATTAAAAGACACTTACTCCTTGGAAGGAAAGTTTTGAACAACCTAGACAGCATATTAAAAAGCAGAGATATCACTTTGTCAACAAAGGTCTGTCTAGTCAAGGCTATGGTTTATCTAGTGGTCATGTATGGATGTGTGAGTTGGACTATAAAGAAAGCTGAGCACCAAAGAATTTATACTTTTGAACTGTGGTGTTGGAGAAGACTCTTGAGAATCCCTTGGACTGCAAGGAGATTCAACCAGTCCATCCTAAAGGAGTTCAGTCCTGGGTGTTCATTGGAAGGACTGATGTTGAAGCTGAAGCTCCAATACTTTGGCCACCTGATGCAAAGAGCTGACTCATTTGAAAAGACCCTGATGCTGGGAAAGATTGAAGGCAAGATAAGAAGGGGACGACAGAGGATGAGATCATTGGATAGCATCACAGACTCAATGGACATGGGTTTGGGTGGACTCCGGGAGTTGGTGATGGACAGGGAGGTCTGGCATGCTGTAGTTCATGGGGTCGCAAAGAGTCAGACACGACTGAGCGACTGAACTGAACTGAACTGAAATGTTTTATGGTCTAAACTTTTGTATAATGTACAAATTTAAGAAATAATTCAGTAGATCTATATGTATTAAAATAGTAAGATAACCAAGGTAAAGTACTAAGTGAAAATAGCCAAACTTCAAGTAGCAGAACAAATACTCCCTCTCTTTGTCTCTCTCACACACATACACACAAATACACATCTCAAAACTGATGTATGTGTGTGTGTGAGAAAGGGGAGACAGAGAGATCTGAGTGGTAAATGAAAGATTACTTTGCATATTTCTCATTTCATGTATTTGTTGTTTGACTTATTTTAAAAGAAACATATTATTTCTGCAACTAAAATTATTTAACTGATAGAAGTTATTTTGCAAATATCCCAATAAGTGATTCCTTTTTATATAGTTTTCATTGGTCTCTAAAGGTGTATATATCCACATGGGTGTAGTTATGAATGTGTTTACATACACATGTTTTACATATAGCTTAAGCTCAATAAACATATGAAAGTATGAATAAATACACAAAAGAAATGCTCATGGATAGAATGAAGGAAATAATAAAATTTTCGGAATTATTATTTTAATTTAATTAGTTAAAACAGAGTATCCTTTATTTTATTTTCTGAAATAGTATAATAACTTCCTTTACTTGAATATTCTATCAGACAATAAAAAATCAAAACCAAAAAAGACCCTTTTTTGGTTCAGGAAGTATTTTCTTGAATTTTCAGTGAAGCACTTGGAATTATTGATGAAGATACTATTACATACTTATTTTGCTTCTGAATCTTATAAAGTGTATTATTCCTTTAAGCAAAATAGCACATGAAAATTATTTTTATCATAGATGTTCTATCCTCTTTACAGAAAAAAAAGTATTTCTTACTGTTCCTATTTTTTCACATAGTTATAAATACTTTGAACAAATGACTTTGGGATTTCTGGTTCTCTTCCAGGTTGTGGATATAGTACACAGTGTAATATTAATGAGTCTAACTGAGATTAAGTTGAGTCTTTTCCCTAGCACATTTCATCATTAGTCCAGTAGCATTCTTAGCCATTCTCTGCAGTGTTATCATCAGACACTAATTAAGATATTCTAAGGATAGGTAAGACTTCACTTTTCCTCCAAGTCTCTGTCTCAGAAACTTATTCAAACTTATTACTAAAATCCATAGTTTTAAAACATCATGACTTTTAACCCACTCTTATTCAAAGATTTCTAATCACCCATTTTGACAGTTTCATATTTCCCTCGTACCACAAAGTTGCTGCTGTTTTGGGCTCTCCCAGTTATTCATCTTTTCTTCCTTTGTATATCTCACTTTAGCTTATCTATGGAAACTGTTATACATAAAAAATAAAGACATATGTTTGTGTGTGTGTGTGTGTGTGTGTGTGTGTGTGAAGGAGATGCTGGTTTATGGGATAAAATTGAAAGTGAAAGTGGCTCAGTTGTGTCCTACTCTTTGTGAAACCATAGACTCTACAGTCCATGGAATTCTCCAGGTCAGAATATTGGAGTGGGTAGCCATTCCCTTCTCCAGGGAATCTTACCAACCCAGGAATTGAACCCAGATCTACCACATTGCAGGCGGATTCTTTACCAGCTGACCCATTAGGAAAGTCCCATCATACATAAAAATAAAGACATATATATATATATGTATGTACATATATATATACATATATATATATATATATATGAAGGAAATACTGATTTATAGGATAAAATTATTTAACTTATATATCTTGCAGTATAGAAACAGATGTTGTCATTCAAGTATACAGAGCATCACTATTTTTTTTTCTCTTTCTTCCTTTAAGGGTAAAATAGGAATATAAATAAAATATGACAGTCCAATTCCAAACAAAATTTTTGTCTACCAATTGGTTTACCTGTACGTGAATATTTTATCATCACATTTTCTTAGTACAATCACAGCGCAAACATGGGGAGAGTTTACAGCTGTGAATTGCTAGAATATTTTCTAAGCTATTATGTGAAAGATCCCTATATCAGTACAGTAGGAGGGACAGTATGTATGTTCTGAAAGACATTTGCCTACAGACGGTTTCATTTTACACAGTGGCTTTAAAACTGGGATAATGATGTGGAAGATCGTACATTTTTCTAGTTACATTTACAGATATATTGGAGGTAGTTCAGATTTTCCAATTTATATAGGGTTTCTATAGCATTTTTATTCCTGAGAGAGATGTTGATAGGAAAAACTTTTACTTAAGCAATTTACTTATCAAGAGGAAAGTTTCGGAAAAGGAAAGGGACTAGAAAGGCAAGTTCAGTTCAGTTTAGTTGCTCAGTCGTGTCTTACTCTTTGCGACCCCATGAATCACAGCACGCCAGGCCTCCCTGTCCATCACCAACTCTCAGAGTTCACTCAAACTCATGTCCATCGAGTCGGTGATGCCATCCAGCCATCTAATTCTCTGTCGTCCCCATCTCCTCCGGCCCCCAATACCTCCCAGCATCAGAAAGTCAAAGCGTGTCTTTAATTATAAATCACAGCATTGAAAAGAAGTGAACTGGGGGAGGAATAGCAAAAGTGGGGTAAGGGGATCTTGTTTGTGCTTCAAATACAAAACTCCAGGAGGGAATGATGAGGCTATCAGAAATGCACCTTGCTGCTGGCTCTCTGACCTCTCATTTTCTCTGGAGCATATTCAGTATCCCCATAACACACAAAGCAAATTTTCTTATCTTGTTCATGGTAAAAATACAAGCAAGCAGAGTATAAGGAGAGAAGGAAATGAGCAGAAAGACCAATTTGTGAAAAGAGCAGTCATGCCCTTCACTTAATATGCCAAGTACAAAAGGACTGTTGTTTTCCTTTGTTTTATTCTCACTCCTTATGCAACAATAGATAAATTTTTTAAAGTATGAATTGTCTGTTAGTATGAATGGTTAGTTGTACACATATGTTCAGAAATTATGTATATGTATTTTAGAGCAATTAAATTTTTGAAAAAAATAATATATTCTGATTTTTTCTATTGTTTATTTGCCAGAAATTTTTCTGGCTTTAAAATGGATGCCAGGACCATCAACGACATTCTGTATATGCAGAAATTCCCTACACACATAAAACTGTACTTGTGGTAGTTCTTCCTTTTAATAACTTAAACATGTATGTGACTGGAAAGGAGACTCTAGGTAGTGCCCTGGATGACTTCTATAATTTCATTCAATTCTCTTGAAGGTTCATTTTACCTTTATCACTAGAAGGCAGTTTACAGATTTCTTAGAGAGCCAACAGATGGCAGCCAAGACTTGCAGACTGGTACAGAAATTTTATTTGCACAAGTAATTATACCCAAGTAGCAATTACATGTCTAAAGGCAGAGCTGTCATTTTTAAGCCCAGCAACCTTAAAATCTTTAAAGTATTTTTTCAGGCGAAAATAATAAAAAAGTCTCTTTGCTTTTAAAGCATCAAGCCAAGCTTTAGTTTCATAGTTACAATTTCCTCCTTGTGCATTTATGTAAGATTTACTAAAAATGATAAACATAGCCATATATATATATTTGCCAATTGAAACAAGAACCCAAATGTGCAAGATTTCAGTAAGCCTCACATTTCCATTTAAGTTAAAACTTTGAGGAGTGCTGTAGTTATGGGACTTAGTTTTCAGTTCACTTTCCTAAAACTTAAAGAGTACTGTATTTGCCAAGAGGGTTACATTAGACTGAAGTATTAGAAAATCTGACTTCTGGCACAAAATGATTATTGATATTTTTAATATACTCAGATGAACTCCTTAGAATAAAAATTAGTGAAACTGACTCAAACAACTTGACTTCTTTTCAACACTAGTATTAAATGCTCATTATATTCAGGGCAATTTATTAGGAGATTTAGGAAGATGCAAAAAAAATGGAAAACTATCTCTGCCCTAGAGATGATCATCATCTTTTAAAATACACGCTTGCTTAAGAAAAGGTACAAAAATCATTCTAAGCACAAATTATTGCAATGCAAATGAGTATGCCATATTAAAGAGCTACAAAGTTTGGGCCAGCTATTTGGAACAAGAGTAAACAATCAAGGCCAAATGTTAGATTTTGGTTGTCAGCTGGTAGTTTAAACCTTTTGAGAGATAAAATCTCTGAAGTGTTAAAAGATCAAAGTTTAAACCTTGAAGGGCATCCAGAATTAAAGAGCAGAAGAAAGAAAAGAGGCTAGCAGACAACAAGAATACACCAGGCTGAGAAATATAAGAACAAGAGAGCAACATCCTAGAAGTGATGGCAAGAAGTTGTAAAGAAGGCGTGGTAATAGATCAAGAAGAGCTGACACTAACTGTAGAGAAAAAGAGGGGTAAAGCCTGGTTGCCTAGGATAAGATCCTTAGCAGACGGAATTAGGACAGCTTTTGGTGATTTGTGAAGAGAAGATAGAAGTTTTTTGTTTTTTTTTTTCCCTCGTTATTTTTTCTGTTTCTGTTTTTGGGGGTATTTTGTTTGCTTCTTTTCCTCTCTCTTGTTTTGAGTTTTTTCAGAGAATTTTATCTAGACAGATAAACACAATTAGATATCCTAAAGTGGTGTACAATGAAAGAGAAAGAGGAATCAAGCCAGCTTATTGTGTATCATCCATGGCCTTCTTTACAACTAAAGCAAATAAAAAGGGCTTTCTGTTTTAAGGTAAAAGTCAGAAAAATATGACAATTTTTTTTTGTCTCCTTAATATCACAAACAACTACAAGATTTCTAATTACAATAAGAAAAAATTGATGTTGATTTACACATACTCACTCATAAACATAGTGAAAGTGTCAGTCGCGTCCAACTCTTTGTGACTCCATAGACTGTAGCTCCCCAGGCTCCTCTGTCCATGGAATTCTCCAGGCAAATACCTAGAGTGAGTTGCCATTCCCTTCTCCAGGGGATCTTCCTTATCCAGGGATCATACCCAGTTCTCCTGCCTTGGAAGCGGATTCTTTACCATCTCAATCACTCAGACCATGTACCAAAAAAGCATAACAATTCCACCTAAGTTCTTAATAGTTTTTAGTTTTCACTTATAGACTACACAGAAGTTGTTCCAGTGTACACAATTATTTGTGTGTGTGTGTATGTCTTGTTTTACATTTGTAGAAATTTAAGTTTGTGGTTAAAATAAGTCAGTAATTTTTTTCATTTTTATTATTAGTATTATTATTGTACCTTAAAATATTGTATTGGTTTTGCCATACATCGACATGAATCTGCCCCAGGTGTACATGTGTTCCCCATCTAGAACCCCCCTCCCACCTCCTTCCCCATACGATCCCTCTGGTTCATCCCAGTGCACCAGCCATGAACATTCTGTATCATGCATCGCACCTGGACTGGCGATTCGTTTCACATATGATAATATACATGTTTCAATGCCATTCTACCAAATTATCCCACCCTCACCCTCTTCCACAGAGTCAAAAAGACTGTTCTGTACATCTGTGTCTCTTTTGCTGTCTCGTATACAGGGTTATCGTTACCATCTTTCTAAATTCCATATATATATGTTAGTATACTGTTTTACTTTCTGGCTTACTTCACTTTGCTCCAGTTTCATCCACCTCATTAGAACTGATTCAAATGTATTCTTTTTAATTGCTGAGGAATACTCCATTGTGTATATGTACCACAGCTTTCCTACCCTTTCGTCTGCTGATGGACATCTAGATTGATTCCACGTCCTGGCTATGATAAACAGTACTGCGATGAACATTGGAGTACATGTGTCTCTCAATTCTGGTTTCCTTGGTGTGTATGCCCAAGAGTGTGATTGCTGGGTCGTAAGGCAGTTCTATTTCCATTTTTTTAAGGACTCTCCACACTGTTCTCCATAGTTGTTGTACTAGTTTGCATTCCCAAACAGTGTAAGAGGGGTCCCTTTCTCCACACCCTCTCCAGCATTTATTGCTTGTAGACTTTTGGATAGCAGCCATTCTGCCTGGCATGAGATGGTACTTCATTGTGCTTTTGATTTACATTTCTCTGATTATGAGGGATGTTGAGCATCTTTTCATGTGTTTGTTAGCCATCTGTATGTCTTCTTTGGAGAAATGTCTGTTTAGTTCTTTGGCCCATTTTTTGATTGGGTCGTTTATTTTTCTGGAATTGAACTGCAGGTGTTGCTTGTATATATTTGAGATTAACTCTTTGTCAGTTGCTTTGTTTGCTGTTATTTGCTCCCATTCTGAAGGCTGTCTTTTCACCTTGCTTATAGTTTCCTTTGCTTTGCAGAAGCTTTTAATTTTCATTACGTCCCATTTGGTTTATTTTTGCTTGTATTTCCAATATTCTGGGAGGTGGGTCATGGAGGATCCTGCTGTGATTTATGTCGGAGAGTGTTTCACCTATGTTTTCCTCTAGGAGTTTTATAGTTTCTGGTCTTACATTTAGATATTTAATCCCTTTTGAGTTTATTCTTGTGTATGGTGTTAGGGAGTGTTCTAGTTTCATTCTTTTACAAGTGGTTGACCAGTTTTCCCAGCACAACTTGTTAAAGAGATTGTCTTTTCTCCATTGAATATTCTTGCTTCCTTTGTCAAAGATAAGGTGTCCATAGGTGCATGAATTTATCTCTGGGCTTTTTATTTTGTTCCGTTGATCTATATTTCTGTCTTTATGCCAGTACCATACTGTCTTGATGACGGTGGCTTTATAGTAGAGCCTGAAGTCCAGCAGGTTAATTCCCCCAGTTCCATCCTTCTTTCTCAAGATTCCTTTGGCTCTTCGAGGTTTGTTTTTTTTTTTTTTCATACTAATTGTGAAATTATTTGTTCTAGCTCTATGAAAAATTCAGTTGGTAGCTTGATAGGGATTGCATTGAACCCAAAAATTACTTTGGGTGATATATTCATTTTCACAATATTTATTCTTCCAATCCATGAACACAGTACTTTTCTCCATCTACTAGTGTCGTCTCTGATTTCTTTCACTAGTGTTTTATAGTTTTCTACATATAGGTCTTTTGTTTCTTTAGGTAGATATATTCCTAAGTATTTTATTCTTTTCATTGCAAGGGTGAATGGATTTGTTTCCTTAATTTCTCTTTCTGCTTTCTCATCATTAGTGTATAGGAATACAAGGGCTTTCTGTGTGTTGATTTTATATCCTGCAGGTTTACTATATTCATTGATTAGCTCTAATAATTTTCTCGTAGAGTCTTTAGGGTTTTCTGTGTAGAGGATCATGTCATCTGCAAACAGTGAGAGTTTGACTTCTTCTTTTCCAATTTGGATTCCTTTAATGTCTTTTTCTGCTCTGATTACTGTGGCCAAAACTTCCAAAACTGTTGAGTAGTAGTGGTGAGAGTGGGCACCCTTGTGTTGTTCCTGTCTTTAGCGGAAACACTTTCAATTTTTCAACATTGAGCATAATGTTTTCTGTGGGTTTGTCATATATAGCTTTTATTATGTTGAGGTATGTTCCTTTTATTCCTACCTTCTGGAGGGTTTTTATCAAAAATGGATGTTGTATTTTGTCAAAGGCTTTCTCTGCGTCTATTTAGATAATCATATGGTTTTTATTTTTCAGTTTGTTAATGTGGTGTATTACATTGATTGATTTGCGGATGTTGAAGAATCTTTGCATCCCTGGGATAAAGCCCATTTGGTCATGATGTATGATCTTTTTAATGTGTTGTTGGATTCCGATTGCTAAAAATTTGTGAAGGATTTTTGCATCCATGTTCATCAGTGACATTGGCCTGTAATTTCCTTTTTTTGTGGCATCTTGTCAGGTTTTGTTATTAGGGCGATGCTGGCCTCATAGAATGAGTTTGGAAGTTGACCTCCCTCTGCAATTGTCTGGAAGAGTTTGAGTAGGATAGGTGTTAGCTCTTCTCTAAATTTTTGTTAGAATTCAGCTGTGAAACCGCCTGGACCTGGGCTTTTGTTTGCTGGAAGATTTCCGATTACCGTTTCAATTTCCGTGCTTGTGATGGGTCTGTTAAGATTTTCTATTTCTTCCTGGTTCAGTTTTGGAAAGTTGTACTTTTCTAAGAATTTGTCCATTTCTTCCAAGTTATCCATTTTATTGGCATATAATTGCTGATAGTTGTCTCTTATGATCCTTTGCATTTCTGTGTTGTCTGTTGTGATCTCTCCCTTTTCATTTCTAATTTTATTGCTTTGTTTTTTCTCCCTTTGTTTCTTGATGAGTCTGGCTAGTGGTTTGTCAATTTTATTTACCCTCCCAAAGAACCAGTTTTTGGTTTTGTTGATTTTTGCTCTGGTCTCTTTTGTTTCTTTTGCATTTATTTCTGCCCTAATTTTTAAGATTTCTTTCCTTCTACTCACCTTGGGGTTCTTAATTTCTTCCTTTTCTAGTTTCTTTAGGTGTATTGTTAAGTTATTTAGTTGACTTTTTTCTTGTTTCTTGAGGTATGTCTACTGCTATAAGCGTTCGCCTTAACACTGCTTTTACAGTGTCCCACAGGTTTGGGGTAGCTGTGTTTTCATTTTCATTCATTTCGATGCATATTTTGATTTCTTTTTTGATTTTATCTATGATTTGTTGGTTATTCAGTAGTGTGTTGTTTAGCCTCCATATGTTGGAATTTTTCATAGTTTTTTTCTGATAACTGAAATCTAATCTTACTGGATTGTGGTCAGAAAAGATGCTTGTAATGATTTCAATTTCTTTGAATTTACCAAGGTAGATTTATGCCCCAGGATGTGATCTATACTGGAGAAGGTTCCATATGCACTTGAGAAGAAGTTGAAATTCACTGTTTAAGGATAAAATGTTCTATAGATATTAGTTAGGTCTAACTGGTCTATTGTACCATTTAACGTTTGTGTTTCCGTGTTAATTTTCTGTTTAGTTGATCTCTCCATAGGTGTGAGTGGGGTGTTAAAGTATCCCACTGTTATTGTGTTAATTTAACCTTTCATACTTCTTAGCAATTGTCTTCCATATTGTGGTGCTCCTACGTTGGGTGCGTATATATTTATAATTGTTATATCTTCTTCTTGGATTTATTGTTTGATCATTATGTAGTTTCCTTCTTTGTCTCTTTTCACAGCCTTGTCTATTTTATCTGATTTGAGTATTGCTACTCCTGCTTTCTTTTGGTCTCTATTTGCGTGGAATATATATTTTCCAGCCCTTCACTTTCAGTCTGTATGCGTCCCTCATTTTGAGGTGGGTCTCTTGTATACAACATATATAGGGGTCTTGTTTTTGTGTCCATTCAGCCAGCTTTTGTCTTTTGGTTGGGGGCATTCAACCCATTTACATTTAAGGTGATTATTGATAAGTTTAATCCCGTTGCCATTTACTTTGTTGCTTTGGGTTCAAGTTTATACACCCTTTCTGTGTTTCCAGTCTAGAGAAAGTCCTTTAGCATTTGTAGTAGAGCTGGTTTGGTGACGCTGAATTCTCTCAGCTTTTGCTTATCATAAAACTTTTTATTTCTCCTTCATATTTGAACGAGATCCTTGCTGGGTACAGTAATCAGGGCTGTAGGTTATTTTCTTTCAGCACTTTAAGTATACCCTGAGGTTCCCTCCTGGCCTGAAAAGTTTCTGTTGAAAGATCAGCTGTTACCCTTATGGGGATCCCCTTGTGTCTTATTTGTTGGTTTCCCTTGCTGCTTTTAATATTTGTTCTTTTTGTTTGATCTTTTTTAATTTGATTAATATGTCTCTTGGGGTATTTTGCCTTGGGTATATCCTGTTTGGGACTCTCTGTGTTTCTTGGACTTGGGTGATTATTTCCTTCCACACTTTAGGGAAGTTTTCAATTGTTATCTCCTCAAGTATTTTCTCATAGTTTTTCTTTATGTCTTCTTCTTCTGGGACTCCTATGATGCGGGTGTTGGGGCTTTTAACATTGTCTGAGATGTCTCTGAGATTGTCCTCATTTCTTTTAATTCATTTTTCTTTTTTCCTCTCTGTTTCATTTATTTCTACCATTCTATCTTCTAACCCACTTTTCCTATCTTCTGTCTCTGTTATTCTACTGTTGATTCCCTCCAGAGTGTTTTTGATCTCATCTATTGCTTTGTTCATTGTATACTGACTCTTTTTTATTTCTTCTGGATCCTTATTAAACCTTTCTTGCATCTTCTCGATCCTTGTCTCCAGGTTATTTATCTGTAACTCCAATTTGTTTTCAAGATTTTGAATCATTTTCCCTATCATTATTTGGAATTCTTTATCAGTTATGTTCCCTATCTCTTCCTCTTGTGTTTGTTCGGTGGGCATTTATCCTGTTCCTTTATTTGCTGGGTATTTCTCTGCCTATTCATCTTGCTTATATTGCTGTGTTCGGGGTTGTCTTTCTGTCTTCTGGCAGCTTGTGGAGTTCTCTTTATTGTGGAGTTTCCTCACTGTGGGTGAGGTTGGATGGTGACTTGTCAAGGTTCCCTGGTTAGGGAAGCTTATGTAGGTGTCCTTGTAGGTGGAGTTGGATTTCTTCTGTCTTGAGTGCAATGAAGTGTCCAGTAATGAGTTATGAGATGTCAGTGGGTTTGGAGTGACTTTGGGCAGTCTGTATATTGACGTTCAGTGCTATGTTCCTGTGTTGCTGGAGAATTTGCGTGGTATGTCTTGCTCTGGAACTTGTTGACCTTTGGGTGGTGCTTGGTTTCAGTGTCGGTATGGAGGTGTTTGATGATCTCTTATCAATTAACGTTCCCTGGAGTCAGGAGTTCTCTGGTGTTCTCAGGATTTGGCCTTAAGCCTCCTGCCTCCGGTTTTCAGTCTTATTCTTGCAGTAGCCTCAAGACTTCTCCATCTGTCACTTTCAAGGTGGTTCCCTCTGTTTTAGCTTCTTCTGTTTGTTGGACTCTTCAGTGTCTAATTCCCGCCCTGACACTAGGGGGCGGTGGTGGACACTTTTTAAGGCTCACTTGTTCAGTCGTGCTGTGGGGAGGGAGGAACGCTGCCGACAAATATCACTGGCGTCTTTGGAGAGTGCTCGCAGTGTCTCAGCCACACTGGGTTTGCACCCGCTCACGGTATGTGTGCTGTCCCAGTCTGCATTGCAGAGGGTCTAGGTTGCTATGCCGGTAACTGAGGCCAGCTCTGGGTTGCATGTACTTCCCAGGTCTAAGCCGCTCAGGTTCAGGTACTTGGGTACTCCACAAAGGCGTAGACTTGGTTGGGCCTGCGTTTTGTGCCCTTCCCCTGTCCAAGCAGCTCAGGTGACCAGGTGTTTGGCTAATGCAGTCACTGTGACTGTTCACCTCCCCGGTCCCTGCCGCTCGGTTTTCTGAGTGTACAATCGGCACACCTTCTCAGGCAGATGTTGACCGGCCAGAAACCCAAGAAGTCTTTGTTAGCAATGGAACCTGCTTGCAGTTTAGTATTGGATGCCTCTCTGGGGCCATTATTGCCCCCTTCCTGCTCTGGCTGCCCTCCCCTGCCTGTCTCCAGCGTGGGGTAGGGGATGGGCTGTCCACAGCAGGCTATCTCTAGTCCACCCTTTGTTCTGTGAGCGGGTCTGGCCGAGTCATAGGTTAGGGCTTTTCACCTTTTCGTGGGGTAGCTTTCCTACAGTCTGCTTTGCTCTTTTGAGTTAGTTCTCTTAGATTGCTCTCAGGGCATTCAGACCTGGTCCTCACTCTTAGCAATGCAGCCACTCCTCCCTGCCCAGCCCCAGCTTGCTAGTGGGGGAATGAAGGCGTCTGCACTGCTTCTCCGCTGGGAGTTACCATTGGGCACGTAATCTGTGGGTTTTGATTATTTATTTATTTTTCCTCCCAGTTATGTTGCCCTCTGAGTTTCCAAGGCTCACTACAGACTCGCCAGTGAGAGTGTTTCCTGGTGTTTGGAAGCTTCTCTATTTTTTAAACCTCCCTTCCTGGGACAGATCTCTGTCCCTACCTCTTTTGTCTCTCTTTCTATCCTTTATATTATTTCCTACCTCCTTTCGAAGACAATAGGCTGCTTTTCTGGGTGCCTGATGCCCTCTGCCGGCATTCAGAAGTTGTTTTGTGGAATTTACTCAGCGTTCAAATGTTCTTTTGATGAATTTGTGGGGGAGAAAGTGGTCTCCTGTCCTATTCCTCCGCCATCTTCCTCCCTCCCCCAGTAATTTCTATTAATATTTATCCATAATAAAAATTTGGTCTCTATGTACTAACTTAAATATCTACATGACTATTAGCATAGCTTTTATAAAAAACAGAAAAGGAACACAGAAAACGTCATTGTTTTTTTTGTTTTTGCAAGACCTAGTAAGAGTAACAATGTCTATTCTGGTCCTCATCTCCATCTTTTGTGAAAGCTCTAGGTTTTCCGGTTTCCTCTCAGCTAAATTTGACTTATCAGAGGTTATATCATGTGTATTAATGAAATAAACTTCTTACCTACCAATTATCACTAACCATTTTCTTTCTGTCTTCTATGGTTGCCCTCCAATGCTACAACCACAGTCACTGCAGTATAATCTACTTCTCTAGTTCAGCTCCCTACTCAGGCTAATGCATTTACCCCTTTCCTCCAAGGGTAGTTACCCCAAAAGAGTACTCTACACTTAGCTCCCACTTGTGCTTCCCTCAGTGTTGACTGTAGCATGTGTTCTCACCTCCTATAATGATCTGAGTAAAGCAAGTCCTTTAGAATTGACTCACTTTTTATAGCCCACTCTCTATGAGAACTGGGCATGAATTTGTGGGAACTGCAATAGAACAATCTGAGTGCAAATGCCATGCTTCACTCAAAATCCTCTTCTTCCCTCACAATGTGCAATTCTTTTTGAGCTCATGGTGAAGTTTTCAGGGTGATGGGTTCTTTCTTAAGAAGTCTCTTTCCTCATCCCTCACACAAACAAGAACCTAGTGGTCATAACATTAGCTCTGGAGATATGTCTTTTTCCTGAACTGAAGGCTAGTTGTCTATCAATATAGAATAATTATTACAGTTATTACAGTTAAGTACACTTAATAGCCCTCAGTTTCCTCTAATCTCTCTTCCCTTGATTTTCAGTGGAATTTTCATATTCAGGCAACATCCAAAGCAAGGTGTGGAGCTTTGCAGAGCAGGAAAAAAACAACAACAACAACAACAGAATTTTGCTGATGCAACTGAGCATATGCCCTTTAGAAAACTGTATTTAAGTAAATGTCATTACATATTAGCAAAATTGCCAAAGTAGGGAAATTCAGTAGGAAAACCAGGATTTGTTTGCTGGAACAAAATAGAAATTCTTCTAAACTTTGCTGTATATTTTGTGAAATATTAAAAAAAATTCTAAAAGATATTTTAAAGAAAAATGCTTTATTAAATGTAGAAAATGCTGAATAAACTAGGGCTTTCCCTTACATTGACGAGGTCTACAAATGGTCAAAGAAATGAGAACAGAAAGCATGTTAAGCCCTTCTTTTCATCTAGCTACTTTGTATCTCCTCTAGCTACTCAATAAACATGAATAGATGAACCAATGTAGAAGTGAATGAATGAATGAATTTAAAAGTATGCTAACAAAATACAGTGGTTGAAATGCTTGATACTGAAATGTATAATGATTATCTTTTCACTTTTTTGACACTCATTCTGTTTCTGAGATAGGAACTGATCTTCTCTCATCCTTTGTTTTTCTGATGGGTGTGAAGATAATTTTGCCTTTTCATACTGTTCATGGTGTTCTCAAGGCAAGAATACTGAAATGGTCCCTTCTCCAGTGGACCACGTTTTGTCAGAACTCTCCACCATGACCTGTCCCTCTTGGGTGGCCCTACATGGCATGACTCATATCTTCATTGATTTAGACAAGACTGTAGTCTACGTGATCAGTTTGATTAGTTTCCTGTGATTGTGGTTTTCATTCTGTCTGCCCTCTGAGGGATAAAGATAAGAGGCTTATGGAAGCTTCCTGATGTGAGAGACTAACTGTGGGAGAAACTGGATCTTGTTCTTATGGGTGGGGCCATACTCAGTAAACCTTTGATCTAATTTACTGTTGATGGGGATGGCTGAGTTCTCACACTGTTGTTTGACCTGAGACCCAAATATGGTGGAGGTAATGAAGATAATGGTGCTCTCATTCAAAAGGTCCCATGCATGCACTGCCCCACTCAATGCTCCCGACTCTGCAGTAGACCACTGCCAACCCACACCTCCGCTGGAGAATCCTGGACACTCACAGGCAAGTCTAGGTCAGTCGCTTGTGGAGTCAGTGCTCCTTTCTCTTTAGTCCTGGTGCACACAAGGTTTGTTTTGTACCCTCCAAGAATCTGTTTCCCCAGTCCCGTGTAAGTTCTGGCAGCTCTATATGGGGTTAATGGCAACCTCCTCCAAAAGGGCTTAGGCTACACCCAGGTCTGCTTCACCCAGAGCCCCTGCCCCTGAGGCAGGCCACTGCCGAGCCGTACCTCTGCAGGAGACACTCATATACTCAAAGGCAGGTCTGGCTCAGTCTATGTGGGATCTCCAATTAGCATATGAAATTACCCAGCCCATATAAAACTAACCATGCCACATTCCATTGCTGCCACATTCCATTGCTGCCACATTCGCCCTCTGCAATGGCCCAAACCCTTGGAGTGTGCATTTCTCTAAATCCGAACAAATCTACCTCTTACTTATTTCTGTGTCTCTCATTGAATTATTTTTGCAATAATACATCAAGAAACTTAGCTTCATTAGGTCCTGAAACCAGGCACCATATGTTTTGGCTTGGCTCAAGTCCTGATAGGATACAACTGAGTGACTAAGCATAGCACAGAGCCCATGGCATGTGGGTTTGGGTCCCAATTTTAGGTAAACAGACAGATTCAAACACAACTTTCAGAAATGGAATGAAGATGACCTGCCCAATACTTTCTAAGTGGTGGAAGAGATGGAGGGAGGAGCTGAAGGACGGGAGGGAAAAGCAGTGGGGAAAACGTGTCAAGGAATCCCCTTCATAACCTGTCAGAAAATCTGCTAAATATCTGACCTGTGTCACAGTTTTCAATGACCTGATCTTTGGCACAAAGAAGATTAAGGACAAAAGAACACTCACCCACTTGGGTAATAGCTACTAGGGTGCAACAGATACTGGAGCCTTCAGGACACATGGGGGAGTAGGCCCTGCCAGAGAATGAGATGATTGGACGGCATCACCAACTCAATGGACATGAGTTTGAGCAAGCTCTGGGAGGTGGTGGTGGACAGGGAAGTCTGGCATGCTCCAGTCCATGGGGTCGTAAGGAGTTGGACATGACTGAGAGACTGAACGGAACTGTGCAGATAATTAATGCACCCTCCTAGACTGAAAATTGAGCAAAGTGACAACATGGTGGTAAAAGTAAGGCAGACATGAACCTGGAGCTCAGGAAAAAAGCTTGTCAGAAGACATTCATCACTGCACAACTGATAGATGAAACCATGGATATAGAGGTCATTGCCTAGGCAAAATGTGTCAGAGGAATGAAAAAAACGAAGTACGAAAGATTAGTATTTTAAAAGTGTGATTACAAATCCTGCTGAACTTATTAGAATTTTCATGCATACTCCATGTGGCAATGAATATTGAGAATAAAAACAAGTCACTCAAGTATTTTTTATAACATTCAAAAATATTGTTGGGGGGACAACCCTGAGATGTTGGAGGAATAGGATGGGGAGACGACTTTATTCCCCACAAATTCATCAAAAGATCATTTGAATGCTGAGCAAATTCCACAAAACAACTTCTGAACGCTGGCAGAGGACATCAGGCACCCAGAAAGGCAGTCCATTGTCTTTGAAAGGACATAGGACAACATATAAAAGATAAAAAGAGAATCAAAAGAGTTAGGGATGGAGACCTGTCCTGGGGAGGGAGTTGTGAAGGAGGAGAAGTTTCCAAATAGCAGGAAACTCTCTCACTGGCAGGTCTGTGGGGAGTTTTGGAATCTCAGAGGGCAACATAAGCGGGAGGGGAAAAACAAACAAACAAACTACAGAATACGAACCTAACCACACCACCCAGTGAAGAAGTAGCCCAGATGCTTGTGTTGGCCACCAGCGAGCGGGGACTGAACAGGGAGGTGAGGGTTGCATGCTTAGGGTAAGGACCAGGCCTGAATGCCCTGAGGACAATCTGAAGAAGCTAATGTGAGATAGCAATCCAAACTGTGGGTTAATCAGAGAGAGAAAAAAAAAAGGAAAGAGAGAACTTTCCAGCGAAAAGCTCTAACCTAAGGCAGAGCCTGGTCCCCTCACAGAACAAAGGATTGAGCACATACCAGAGAAGAGGTGCGGAACCGGCCTGTTCCCTTGCCAGAAGCAGCGAGGCAGGTGGTAACAGTCAGAGCCGGAAGGCAAGGGGCAACTCTGCCCCAGAGACGTATCCACCACCAAACTGTGAGTAGGCTCCCGGTTGCTAACTAAGTCTTCCTGAGATCCTGGACTGTTGATATCCACCAGGAGGGTCGCAGCTTGAGATCAGTTCACCAGAGGAGACACATGGCACACCTGAGATGGCGCTTTCACTGCAAACACAGGAAACTGAGCGGCTAGGAACAGGGAGGTGATAAGACACATCACACACCAGGGACAGTGCGCTCTCCAAGTATCTGTTCTCCTGAGCTGATTAGACCTGGGAAGGGCACAAAAAACAGGCCCAACTGAGTCTGTGCCTTTGTGGAATACCCCAGAACCTGAACCTGAGGGGCTTAGACCTGGGGAGTGCACACAACCCAGGGCCCGCTTTAGACAGTTCCCCTATAGAGCAACCTGGAGCCTAAGCAGTGTAGACCAGGTATGCACACGTGCCATGACTTGGGGGCAAACCCAGTGTGACCCAGACTGGAGCACTCCCAGCATATACCAGTGATATTTGTTTGCAGTGTTCCTCCCTCCCCACTGCACAAGTGAACGAGTGAGCCTAAATAAAGTGGCCACTTTCGCCCCCTTGTATCAGGGTAGAAATTAGACACTGAAGAGACTTGTAAACAGAGGAAGCCAAAATAAACAAAGAGGGAACTGCTTTGGAAGTGACAGGTTCAAGAGATTAAAACCCTGTAGTTATCATTGACTACATTAAAAGGGGCCTATAGAACTTGAGAAGGAATATAAGCTGGAACAAGGAACTGTCTGAAAGTGAACTGACCCCACACTAACCTCAACAGCAATTTTTAAATTTTTTTAAATTTTTAAGTACTTTATTAGTCTTTAATTTTCATTTTTATAACCTACTATTACCTTGCAAAAAAAAAAAACATTTTAAAGCAAATTTCATAAATATATATATATATATATATATATATATTTACAGTTTTTGTGATTTTGTTTTGTACTTTTTTAATATTGTATTTTTGAGAGTTTAACCTCTACTTTAGATTTGTAATTTTTGCTTTTTGGTATTTTTTATGAATTTTGTACCTTGAAGAATCTAACCTTCATTGCCCATTTTTACTTAGTGTGTGATTACTGCCTCCATAGCTCTCTCCACTTTTGACTGTCCTTTTGCTCCCACAGGTCACCTCTATCTCTTCTTGCCCCCTCTCTTCTCTATCTAACTCTGTGATTCTCTTTGGGTGTTCTGAGCTGTGGAGAAGACTTAGGGAACTGATTACTGGCTAGATTTGTCTCTCTCCTTTTGACGCCCCCTCCTCTTCCTGGTCACCTCTATCTCCTTCCACCCTCTTCCTTCTCTATGCAACTCTGTAAACCGTTCTGGGTCTTTCATTATTAACCTAGATGTTTTTATCATCTGTGCTGTATGGATGGAGAAGTCTTGAGAAAACTGTAAGGATAAGACTGAAAACCAGAGGCAGGAGGCTTAAATTCAAAACTTGAGAATACCAGAAAACTCCTGACTCCAAGGACCGTTAATTGACAAGACCTCATCCAAAAGTCTCCATACCTACACTGAAATCAAGCTCCACCTAAGAGCCACCAAGTTTCAGAGCAAGATATACCACACTAATAGTCCAACAACACAAGAACATAACCCTCAGCATTAAAATACAGGCTGCCAAAAGTCACACAAAACACATAGACACCTCAAAAGTCACTACTGGACACTCCAGAAAGAAGAGATCCAGGTCCAACCACAAGAGCACTGAAGCAAGCTTCCCTAACCAGGAAAACTTGATAAGTTACACGCACAGGGAGGAACCTCAAGAATAAAGAGGAACGACAAATTTCCAGCCTACAGAAAGGACACCACAAACACAGCAATCTAAACAAAATGAAAAGGCAGAGAAATATTCAGCAGGTAAAAGAACATGATAAATGCCCAATAAACCAAACAAAAGAGGAGGAGACAGGGAGTCTGCCTGAAAAATAATGCACAATAATGATAGTAAAAATGATCCAAAATCTTGAAAACAAAAAGGAGTTACAGATAAATAGACTGGAGACATAAATTGAGAAGATTCAGCAAGTGTTTAACAAGGATATAGAAGAAATAAAAAAGAGTAAATCAATAATGAATAATGCAATAACTGAGATCAAAAACACTCTGCAGGAAACCAACAGTAGAATAACTGAGGTAGAAGACAGGAAAAGTGAGGTAGAGGACAGAATAATGGAAATAAATGAAAGAGAGAGGGAAAATAAAAAAAGAATTAAAAGAAATGAAGACATCCTCAAAGACCTCTGGGACAATGTCAAACACCACAACATTCGAATCATAGGAGGCCCAGGAGAAGAAGACAAGAGAAAGGCCATGAGAAAATACTTGAGGAGATAATAGCTGAAAACCTCCCTAAATTGGGGAAGGAAATAGTCACCCAAATCAAACTAAGAGAGTCCAAAACAGGATAAACATAAGGCCAAACACCCCCAAACACATATTAATCAAATTAATGAAGATCAAACACAAAGAACAAATATTAAAAGCAGCAAGGGAAAAGAAACATATGAAACACAAGGGGATTCCCATGAGGATAAAAGCTGAACTTTCATTAGAAACTCTTCAGGCCAGAAGGGAATGGCAGGACGTACTTAAAGTGATGAAAGAGAAAAGACTACAACCCAGATTACTGTACCCAGCAAAGATCTCATTCAATATGAAGGAGAAATCTTTACAGAGAAGCAAAAGCTGAGAGAATTCAGCACCACTAAACCAGCTCTCCAACAAATGATAAAGGATATTCTCTAGACAGGAAACACAGAAAAGATTTTTAAACACCAAACCAAAACAACAAAGTAGAAGGCAATGGGATCAAACTTAACAATAATTATTTAAAAGTAAATAGGTTGAATGCCCCAACAAAAAGACAAAGACTGGCTGAATGGATATAAAAACAAAACCTCTACATTTGCTGTCTACAAGAGACCCATCTCCAAAGAAGCGACACATACAGACTGAAAGTGAAGGGCTGGAAGAAAGTATTTTACACAAATGGAGACCAAAAGAAAGCAGGAGTAGCAATACTCATATCAGATAGAATAGACTTTGAAGTAAAGGCGGTGAAAAGAGACAAAGAAGGACACTGCATAATGATCAAAGGATCAATCCAAGAAGAAGATGAAACAATATTAAATATATATGCACACAACATAGGAGCACCACAGTATGTAAGGCAAATGCTACCAAGTATGAAAGGGGAAATTAACAATAACACAATAAAAGTAGGAGACTTTAACACCCTACTGACACCTATGGATAGATCAACTAAACAGAAAATTAGCAAGGAAACACAAACTTTAAATGATGCAATGGACCAGTCCCATCACTTCATGGCAAATAGATGGAGAAACAGTGGAAAAAGTGACTGACTTTATTTTGGGGGGCTCCAAAAATCACTTCAGATGGTGATTGCAGCCATGAAATTAAAAGACACTTACTCCTTGGAAGCAAAGTTATGACCAACCTAAACAGCATATTAAAAAGCAGAGACATTACTTTGTCAAGAAAGGTCCGTCTAGTCAAGGCTATGGTTTTTCCAGCAGTCATGTGTGGATGTGAGAGTTGGACTATAAAGAAAGCTGAGCACAGAAGAATGGATACTTTTGAACTATGATGTTGGAGAAGACACTTGAGAGCCCCTTGGACTGCAAGGATATTTAACCAGTCCATCCTAAAGGAGATCAGTCCTGGGTACTCATTGGAAGGACTAATGTTGAGGCTGAAACTCCACTACTTTGCTCGCCTGATGCGAAGAGCTGACTCATTGGAAAAGACCCTGATGCTGGGAAAGATGGAAGGTGGGAAAAGAAGGGTATGACAGAGGATGAGATGGTTTCATGGCATCACTGACTCAATGGACATGGGTTTGGGCGAAATCCCGGAGTTGATGAACAGGGAGTCCTGACGTTCTGCAGTACATGCGGTCAGACAAGATTGAGCAATTGAACTGAACTGAACTGAAAGGGGAAGGTTCATAGCAATACAAGCTTACATCAAGAAACAGGGGAACAATCAAATAAAAAACCAAACTCTACACCTAAAGCAACAAGAAAAAGAAGAAATGAAGAATGCCAGGGTTAGTACAAGGAAATAAATCATAAAAGTTAAGGAGGAAATAAATGAAAAAGAAAGGTGACTAGAGCAAAAATCAGCAAAACTAAAACCTGGTTCTTTGAAAAATAATTAAAATAGAAAAACCATTAGTCAGACTTATCAACCAAAAAAGGGAGAAGAATCAAATAAAAAAAAATTAGGAATGAAAGTGGAGAAATCACAACAGACAAAATTAGCAACTATATGGAGAAGGCACCCCACTTCAGTACTCTTGCCTGGAAAATCCCATGGACAGAGGAGCCTGGTAGGCTAAAGTCCATGGGGTTACAAAGAGTCGGACAAGACTGAGCGACTTAAATTTCATGCATTGGAAAAGGAAACGGCAACCCACTCCAATAGTCTTGCATGGAGAATCCCAGGGACAGTGGAGCCTGGTCAACTGCCATCTGTGAGGTCGCACAGATCGGACATGATGGAAGGGACTTAGCAGCAGCAGCAGCAGGAACAGTTCAATTCAGTCGCTCAGTCGTGTCCGACTCTTTGCAACCCCATGAATCACAGCAAGCCAGGCCTCCCTGTGCATCACCAACAACCAGAGTTCACTGAAACTCATAACCATCGAGTCGGTGATGCCATCCAGCCATGTCATCTGCTGTCGTCCACTTCTCCTCCCGCCCCCAATCCCTCCCAGCATCAGAGTCTTTTCCAGTGAGTCAACTATTCGCATGAGGTGGCCAAAGTATTGGCGTTTCAGTTTTAGCATCAGTCCTTCCAATGAACACCCAGGATTGATCTCCTTTAGAATGGACTGGGTGGATTTCCTTGCAGTCCAAGGGACTCTCAAGAGTCTTCTCCAGCACCACAGTTCAAAAGCATCAATTCTTTGGCAATCAGATTTCTTCACAGTCCAACTCTCACATGCATACATGACGACTGGAAAAACCATAGCCTTGACTAGATGGACCTTTGTTGGCAAAGTAATGTCTCTGCTTTTTAATATGCTATCTAGGTTGGTCATAACTTTCCTGCCAAGGAGTAAGTGTGTTTTAATTTCCTGGCTGCAATCAGCATCCGCAGTGATTTTGCAGCCCCCCCAAAAAAAGACTGACACTCTTTCCACTCTTTTCCCATTTATTTCCCATGAAGTGATGGGACCAGATGCCATGATCTTAGTTTTCTGAATGCTGACCTTCAAGCCAACTTTTTCACTCTCCTCTTTCACTTTCATCAAGAGGCTTTTAAATTACTCCTCACTTTCTGCCATAACGGAGGTGTCATCTGTAAATCTGAGATTATTGGTATTTCTCCCATCAATCTTGATTCCAGCTTGTGCTTCTTCCAGCCCAGCGTTCCTCATGATGTACTCTATATATAAGTCAAATAACCAGGGCAACAATATACAGCCTTGGCGTACTCCTTTTCCTATTTGGAACCAGTCTGTTGTTCTATGTACAGTTCTAACTGTTAACTTCCTGACCTGCATACATGTTTCCCAGGAGGCAGGTCAGGTGGTCTGGTATTCCCGTCCCTTTCAGAATTTTCCACAGCTTATTGTGGTCCACACAGTCAAAGCCTTTGTCATAGTCAATAAAGACAAAATAGATGTTTTTTTGGAACTCTCTTGCTTTTTCCATGTTCCAGAGGATGTTGGAATTTGATCTCTTTTTCCTTTGCCTTTTCTAAAACCAGCTTGAACATCTGGAAGTTCACAGTTCACGTATTGCTGAAGCCTGGTTTGGAGAATTTTGAACATGACTTTACTAGCATGTGAGATGATTGCAACTGTGTGGTAGTTTGAGCATTCTTTGACATTACCTTTCTTTGGGATTGGAAAGAATATTGACCTTTTCCAGTCCTGTGGCCACTGCTGAGTTTTCCAAACTTGCTGCCATATTGAGTGCAGCTCTTTCACAGCATCCTCTTTCAAGATTTGAAATAGCTCAACTGGAATTCCATTGCTTTCTCTAACATTTTTCATAGTGATGCTTTCTAAGGCCCACCTGACTTCACACTCCAAGATATCTGGCTCTAGGTGAGTTATCACACCATCGTGATTATCTTGGTCATGAAGATCTTTTCTGTGCAGTTCTTCTGTGTATTCTTGCCACTTCTTCTTAATATCTTCTGCTTCTGTTTGGTCCATACCATTTATGTCCTTTATAAAGCTCATCTTTACATGAAATATTCCCTTGGTATCTTTAATTTTCTTGAAGAGATCTCTTGTCTTTCCTATTCTGTTGTTTTCCTCTATTTCTTTGCATTGATCACTGAGAAAGGCTTTCTTATCTCTCATTGCTATTCTTTGGAACTTCATTCAGATGCTTATATCTTTCCTTTTCTCCTTTGCTTTTCGCTTCTCTTCTTTTCACAGCTATCTGTAAGGCCTCCTCAGACAGCCATTTTGCTTTTTTGCATTTCTTTTCCATGGGATTTTCTTGATCCCTGTCTCCTGTACAATGTTCCAAACCTCCGTCCATAGTTCATCAGGCACTCAGGCTATCAGATCTAGTCCCTTTAATCTGTTTCTCACTTCCACTGTATAATCACAAGGCATTTGATTTAGGTCATATCTGAATGGTTTAGTGGTTTTCCCTACTTTCTTCAATTTAAGTCTGAATTTGGCAATAAGTTTTTCATGATCTGAGTCACAGTCAGCTCCTGGTCTTGTCTTTGCTAACTCTATAGAGCTTCTCCATCTTTGTTTACAAAGAGTATAATCAATGTGATTTTGGTGTTGACCATCTGGTGATGTCCATTTGTAGTCTTCTCTTTTGTTGTTGAAAGATTGTGTTTGCTATGACCAGTGCGTTCTCTTGGCAACACTCTATTATCCTTTGCCCTGCTTCATTCTGTGCTCCAAGGCCAAATATGCCTGTTACTCCATGTGTTTCATGACTTCCTACTTTTGCATTCCAGTCCTCTATAAAGAAAAGGACATCTTTTTTGGGTGTTAGTTCTAAAAGGTCTCATAGGTCTTCATAGAACCATTCACCTTCGGCTTCTTCAGCATTACTGGTTGGGGCATAGGCTTGGATTACTGTAATATTGAATGGTTTGTCCTGGAAACGAACAGAGATCATTCTGTCCTTTTTTAGATTGCATCAAATTACTGAATGTCTGACTCTTTTGTTGACCATGATGGCTACTCCATTTCTCTAAGGGTTTCCTACCCATAGTATTAGATATAATAGTCATCTGTGTTAGCAACTATATGCCAATAAAATGGACAACTTGGAAGAAATAGACAAATTCTTAGTGAAGTATAACCTGTCAGGAAGAAATAGAAAATCTTAACAGACACATCACAATCACATAAATCGAAACTGTAATAAATAAACTTCCAGCAAACAAAAGCCCAGGAACAGATGTCTTCACAGGTGAATTCTACCAAAAATTTAGAGAAGAGCTAACACCTATCCTACACAAACTCTTCCAGAAAATTGCACAGGAAGGTAAACTTCTAAACTCATTCTATGAGGCCACTATAACCTTGCTACAAAAACCAGACAAAGATGCCACAAATAAAGAAAACTACAGGCCAATATCACTCATGAACATAGATGAAATATCCTTAACACAATTCTAGCAAACAGAATCCACCAACATATTTAAAAAATCATACATCATGACCAAGTGGGCTGTATCCCCGGAATGGAAAGATTTTTCAATATTCGCAGATCAATCAATGTAATACACCACATTAACTAATTGAACGATAAAAGCCATACCACTATCATAATAGATGCAAAGAAAGCCTTTGACAAAATTCAACATCCGTTTATGATCAAAAAACCCTCCAGAAAGAAGCATAGAAGGAACATACCTCAACATAATAAAAGCCATATATGATAAACCCAAAGCAAACATTATCCTCCAAAGTGAAAATTTGAAATCCTTTCCCCTAAAGTCAGGAACGAGTAAAGGGTGTCAACATTCACCACTACTATTCACCATAGTTTAGGAAGTTTTAGCCAAGCAATCAGAGAAGAAAAAGAAAGAAAAGGAATCCAGGTTGGAAAATAAGAAGTAAAATTCTCACTATTTGGAGATAACATGATCCTCTACATAAGTAAGTAAGTGTTAGTCCCTCAGTCATGCCTGACTCTTTGCAAACCCATGGACTGCAGCCTACCAGGCTTCTTTGTCCAAGAGATTTTCCATGAAAGGATATTGGAGTGGGTCGCCATTTCCTTCTCCAAGGGATCTTCTTAACCTAGGGATTGAAGCAGTGTCTCCTGCACTGTAGGCAGATTCTTTACTGACCAAACTACAAGGGAAGCCTTATCCTCTACATAGAAAACCCTAAAGACACCACCAGAAAATTACTAGAGCTAATTAATGTATATAGTAAAGATTCAGGATATAAATTTAACACACAGAAATTCCTTGCATTCCTATACACTAACAATGAGGAAACAGAAAGAGAAATTTAGGAAACAATTCCATTCACCATTGCAATGAAAAGAATGAAGTACTTAGGAATTGATCTACCTAAAGAAGCAAAAGATCTATATATAGAAAACTATAAAACACTGATGAAAGAAACCAAAGATGACACAAATAGATGGAGAAATATACCATGTTCATGCATCAGAAGAATCAATATACTGAAAACGAGTATACTATCCAAAGGAATCTATAGATTCAATATAATCCTTATCAATCTTCAAACGGTATTTTTCAGAAAACTGGAACAAATAATTTCACAATTTGTAGGGAAATACACAAAATCCTCGAATAGCCAAAGCCCTCTTGAGAAAAACGAATGGAACTAGAGGAATAAACCTGCTTGACTTCAGACTATACTATAAAGCTACAGTCATAAAGACAATATGGTACTGGCACAAAGAGAGAAATGTAGATCAGTGGAACAAAATAGAGGCCAGAGTTAAATCCACAGACCTATGGACACCTTATCTTTGATAAAGGAGGAAAGTATATACAATGGGAGAAAAGACAATCTCTTTAACAAGTGGTGCTGGGAAAACGGGTCAACCACTTTAAAAGAATGAAACTAGAACACTTTCTAACACCATACAAAAATAAATAAATAAATAAATAAACTCAAAAAGGATGAAAGATCTAAATATAAGACCAGAAACAATAAAACTCCTTGAGGAAAACATAGGCAAACACACTCTGACATAAATCACAGCAGGATCCTCTATGACTCACTTCCCAGAGTAATGGAAATAAAAGCAAAAAAAGATAAATTGGACCTAATTAAACTTAAAACTTTTGCACAACGAAGGAAACAATAAGCAAGGTGAAAAGATGGCCTTCAGAATGGGAGAAAATAGTAGCAAATGAAGCAACTGGCAAGAATTCATCTCAAAAATATGTAAACAGCTCCTTTAGCTCAATTCCAGAAAAATAAAGGACCCAATCAATAAATGGGACAAAGAACTAAACAGACATTTCTCCAAAGAAGATGTACAGATGGCTAACAAACACATGACAAGATGCTCAACATCACTTGTTATCAGAGAAATGCAAATCAAAACCACAATGAGGTACCATCTCATGCCAGTCAGAATGGCTGCTATCAAAAAGTCTAAAAACAGTCAGTGATGGAGAGGGTGTGGAGAAAAGGGAACCTTTACACTGTTGGTGGGAATGCAAACTAGTACAACCACTATCGAAAACAGTGAGTAGATTCCTTAAAACCTGGCAATAGAACTGCCATATGACCTAGCAATCGCACGCCTGGGCATACACACTGAGGAAACCAGAATGAAAGAGACACATGTACCCCAATGTTCATCGAAGCACTGTTTCCAATAGGTAGGACATGGAAGCAACCTAGATGTCCATTGGAGACAAATGGATAAGAAAGCAGTGGTACATATCCACAATGGGATATTACTCAGCTATTTAAAAGAATGCATTTGAATCTGTTCTAATAATGTGGATGAAACTGGAGCCTAGTATACAGAGTGAAGTAAGTCAGAAAGTAAAACACCAATACAGTATATTAACGTATATATATGAAATTTAAAAAATGGTATCAATGATGGGAAAACAGTGGAAACAGTGTCAGACTTTATTTTTTTGGACTCCAAAATCACTGCGGATGATGATTGCAGCCATGAAATTAAAAGTCGCTTACTCCTTGGAAGGAAAGTTATGACCAACCTAGATAGCATATTAAAAAGCAGAGACTTTGCTTTACCAACAAAGGTCCGTCTAGTCAAGGCTATGGTTTTTCCCGTGGTCATGTATGGATGTGAGAGTTGGACTGTGAAGAAATCTCATCACTGAAGAATTGATGCTTTTGAACTGTGGTTCTGGAGAAGACTCTTGAGAGTCCCTTGGACTGCAAGGAGATCCAACCAGTCCATTCTAAAGGAGACCAGTCCTATGTTTTCATTGGAAGGACTGATGCTACAGCTTAAACTCCAATCCTTTGACCACCTCATGGGAAGAGTTGACTCACTGGAAAAGAATCTGCTGCTGGGAGGGATTGGGTGTAGGAAGAGAAGGGGACGACAGAAAATGAGATGGCTGGATGGCATCACCGACTCGATGGACATGAGTTTGAGTGAACTCCGAGTGTTCGTGATGGACAGGGACACCTGGAGTGCTGTGATTCATGGGGTTGCAAAGAGTCGGACACGACTGAGTGACTGAACTGAACTGAATCATATCTTTTAACATTTTGACATGATTTTCATTGTCGATAATGCTTGGGATTCACTTTCTTGTAGTTATAAATAGGCCACTCATATTCTTTGCTGCACTTTAAAAATACCAGCTCCCTCAGATAATTTCTTTTCATGTCTGGTTGCCTATCCAAAGAAATGTTCAAAAAAGTAGGGGCTCAGCATTCCCTACTGTTTAGGAAAACCTATCTTTGGGGGAAAATATCTTCCCACAGACATATCCCTGCAAAATAAACAAAGGGCCTGCTTCACTACACATGTTCAAACACTTGCCTAACTACCCTATCCCTTCAATTGCAAATAGGGTAAGGAAAGGGGAAAAGGAGAGAGTATTTCCTAAAGCACTTAAATATTTGCCAAAATATGGGCTAGAAGCTTTTGCATAATCTCATTTGATTTTTCTAACAAGCGTACAAATTAGTAAGAGCAACCCCAATTTATGGATCAGGAAACTGATGCTCAAAGAGAAAGAATCTACTTATAGTGGCATAACTAACATGGAGCAGATCAGAGATTCAAAGCATGTTGTCATTGACCTACATTTAGGAAACCACCGTGATAGCCACAGTCTCTGAACTACCTACACATGCATATACACATACGTACATGATAAACATGTGTTTCATTTTCCACCCTAAAAGGCATGCACTGTACTGGAATGAACAGTGTACTAGAATGAAATAAGAGTACAGAACTCTGGTTTCCAGCCACAGTTCTTCCCCTAATTAGCTTTTGTGACGTTTGTGAACATTCTTACATTTTCTGGGCCTCATATTTCTCATCTATTAAATAAAGATGGAGTAGGATGAAATTTCAAATCTGTCACCCTTAAATATCTTTGCTTCCTCTATTCTTCTCTATCCTTGAATGTCTAGTACAGACTATATTGCACGCATTACCTGGCACTTTTAGAACATGTCCTTCCTAAACACTGAGTAAGTCTGAGACAGTGAACGTTCATCTCCCCTTATATATTTGAAATGTTTTGTCTTACATCCTATTGTCCTTCATACATGATTCGGTACTAGTCAATAACTGCGAAACTCACCACCCCTAAAATATCTCAGTTCATTCATCTATTTCAGGATGCATTCCAATTCTGATGTCTGTTGCTTACTTTGTGTTTGTAATACATATAAGGGCAGGTTATAGTAGGGTTTCTGATTATAGAACCACTGCTTGGAGAAAGATTTTTGTTCTTTTGCAAAACTGACTATGCTTCAGAGCAGTGCATTAGGAGAGAGCCTCCTCCACATCAAAAGGTATATCCTAAGCAGGAGTATGAGCATCTGGAAAGAGAATACTATCTTGAACACACAAGTGAAATACACAGACACGTTTAACGAGAAAAAACACTGGAAATGTTGTCAAGGGACCTGGGCCTGAGTTCAAGTTCAGCTACTACTACATGTTTAACCTTGGATAAGGCATTTGACTTTCCAAGATTCACCTCTGTAAATGATTCCCCAAAGGCAATGAAATATTTGAGCACAGAATAGGTGAGATTGAAGATTTCTGCAATCCTCTAGGTTTCCCCAGACCATTCATTATCCCTTTCTTCCCTCACCACAAATCTCTAACACCTCCTTTTTATTTCCTATTTCACTAAGGAAACAATATTGAGAAGAAAACATATATAAGCTTCAAACACAATGTCCTCATCTGCCTGCATCTGTGCTCATATACTCTGACTTCTTTCCTGTTACAGTGAAAGACAAAAATCCAAAATAAGACCAACCACTCCATTTGTGTACTGAATCCTGAGCCCCTGGTCCTTACTCAAGGTCTCTGATCCTCCAACGTCTCTCTTGTATCACATATTTCTCCCTCCTCCTAGACCATTCCCATCAACTAACTTGTTTTCATATTTTGGGATCTCTCCTTTTTAATTAAAAATATAAGCTTTTGAAAACACTTTGAGCCTCATGTCCTTCTCCAGGTACCTCCAAATTACCTTTACAGCAAGACTTCTCCAAAGAGTGATCTATATTTTCTTGCAAGTCCTCTCAACCGACTCAAAGGTCACTTTTTTGTTCTTTATTTCATGTCTTAACAGCATTTGACAGAGTGTGGCACTCCATTCTTCCCTTGGCTTTCAGACATCACACTGTCCTGACTTCTCTCCTGTTTCAATGGTTACTCCATCTCAGAGCTCAATACTCTATATATTGAACTCGACTTTCATGATACAAAACATCATCAGTTTGCTGTGCATGCTCAGTCGCTTCTGTTGTGTCTGACTCTGTGAAAGTATGGACTGTAGCCCTCCAGGCTCCTTTTTCCATGGGATTCTCCAGGCAAGAACACTGGACTGGGTTGCCATACCCACTTCCAAGGGCATCTTCCCAACCCAGGGAGCGGACTGGTGTCTCCTGAGCCACTGAGCCACCTAGGAAGCCCCATCAGTGTGTTAATAGCTCTCCAATTTATATCTCCACTTTACATTTCTTTAATGAATGCCATACACATATATCCACTTGTCTACTCGATAAGTGGACAGGCATTAGAATTTAGTGCTGTATGATATGGGCTTCCTAAGCAACATTGTCACTCTGCTTATTTAATTTATATGCAGAGTACATCATGAGGAATGCTGGGCTGGAAGAAGCACAAGCTGGAATCAAGATTTCCGGGAGAAATATCAATAGACTCAGACATGCAGATGACACCACGCTTATGGCAGAAAGTGAAAAGGAACTCAAAGGCCTCTTGATGAAAGTGAAAGAGGAGAGTGAAAAGGTTGGCTTGAAGCTCAACATTCAGAAAACCAAGATCATGGCATCTGGTCCCATCACTTCATGGGAAATAGATGAGGAAACAGTGGAAACTGTGTCAGACTTTATTTTTTGGGCTCCACAATCACTGCAGATGCTGATTGCAGCCATGAAATTAAAAGACGCTTGCTCCTTGGAAGGAAAGTTATGACCAACCTAGATAGCATATTAAAAAGCAGAGACATTACTTTGCCAACAAAGTCCGTCTAGTGAAGGCTATGGTTTTTCCCGTGGTCACGTATGGATGTGAGAGTTGGACTGTGAAGAAAGCTGATCACCGAAGAGGTGATGCTTTTGAACTGTGGTGCTGGAGAAGACTCTTGAGAGTCCCTTGGACTGCAAGGAGATCCAACCAGTCCATTCTAAAGGAGATCAATCCTGGGTGTTCATTGGAAGGACTGATGCTAAAGCTGAAACTGCAACACTTTGGCCACCTCATGCGAAGAGTTGACTCACTGGAAAAGACTCTGTTGCTGGGAGGGATTGGGGGTGGGGGAGGAGACGGGGACGACAGAGAATGAGATGGCTGGATGGCATCACCGACTCGGTGGACATGAGTTTGAGTGAACTCTGGGAGTTGGTGATGGACAGGGAGGCCTGGCGTGCTGTGATTCATGGGGTCACAAAGAGTTGGACACAACTGAGCGACTGAACTGAACTGAACTGAGGCAACCCCTTGACCTGTGTAGTACCCTTCCATGAGTAGTCTTTGTATTAGAGCCCGCGGTGGGGATGGTTGAGACTTTCTCAGGGCTGTACTCAGTCTTAGGCAGCTTTCTACTGAAGGTATCCTAAGCTCAAACCTGGTAGCCAAATATATTTTAATTACAAGTTCTTTCTTTTTTTTTGTAATCCTTTCTGGATTCACAAAACTAGTTAAAAACAACCCATTTTTCAAGACTTGGTAATAGCATCAGGTCCTTTACATATTAATATATATATAGATATTGGAGAAGGAAATGGCAACCCACTCCAGTGTTCTTGCCTGGAGAATCCCAGGGACGGGGGAGCCTGGTGGGCTTCCGTCTGTGAGGTCACACAGAGTTGGACACGACTGAAGTGACTTAGCGGCAGCAGCATATATAGATATAGATATATAACCCTTTAGGAATTTATCATTGACATTCTCTCACTGTACCCTGCTGCTATAGCAACTGTTGCCAGTTGTTTCATGTCTATCATCACTAAAATGTAAACTTTAGGCAACGGATCATCTCCACACTGTGCTGCTTTTATTTTTTTTTTATTTTTTTATTTTTATTTTTTTCTAAAAAAGAATTTTATTAAAAAAGCACAAATGCAAAGAAATGAACAGAGGAAAATTTATGCGTCGAACCTGGACTGGTCTCTTATAATATACAAGTTCTTTCTTGAAGGGAGATTTGATTGACCACTTTCATGGCTCCCACAAAGTCTACACCTTTGAGCTCAGAGACACCAGCACTAGCAGTGAAGTAGTACCTCTTCCTCAGAGGTCTGAGTTTCAGCTGGTGGAGGATCCCCCTCTAAGCTTTGAATGTATAATTATTCAACCTCTTTCCTTTTGTTCCTCCAGTCTTACGGGTGATAGCCCTTTCCCTTATTTGCTACTTGCATGATACTTCAGAATTCTCTTTTGACTCTTTCAGCTGCCTAGTTAAAATGACTAGTTTAATAGTTTAAAAATTGTTTCAAATTCTCTCCATTGAAATAAGTGGTGTTTTTATTTCCTGTTTGGACTTCGCTTGATGTCAGTATTAGCTAATGAATTTCTCTTGCAGTTAACGAAGATTCAACTTTCTTTCCCAAACCTTGACCCATATTCTCTACACATAAGCATATTTCTCCTTATTCCCCAATCTTAGTTGCACTCTATCACTGTTATATCATAAATCAGTTCAATGTTTAAACTATTTGACTATGCTAAACGCTAGTCTCAATCCAAACTCAGTCTATTCTTTGGTCATGTTTCCTTCCCTGACCAGAGAGTGTTGGATTTTCTTTGAGCTAATGATTGTATATTAGCCTTGTCCCTGCTTCATTCTGTGCTCCAAGGCCAAATTTGCCTGTTACTCCAAGTGTTTCTTGACTTCTTACTTTCGCATTTCATTCCCCTGTAATGAAAAGGACATCTTTTTGGGTGTTAGTTCTAAAAGGTCTTGTAGGTTTCATAGAACCATTCAACTTCAGCTTCTTCAGCATTACTGGTTGGGGTGTAGGCTTGGATTACTGCAATATTGAATGGTTTGCCTTGGAAA
The DNA here is from genome assembly GCF_049115385.1 of Moschus berezovskii. Classification (NCBI taxonomy): domain Eukaryota; kingdom Metazoa; phylum Chordata; class Mammalia; order Artiodactyla; family Moschidae; genus Moschus; species Moschus berezovskii. The sequence goes on along the minus strand of NC_142488.1, from coordinate 81,865,863 downwards.
TGAACAGAGATCATTCTGTAGTTGTTGAGATTGCATCCAAGTACTGCATTTCGGACTCTTTTGTTGACCATGATGGCTACTCCATTTCTTCTAAGGGATTCCTGCCCACAGCAGTAGATATAATGATCATCTGAGTGAAATTCACCCATTCCAGTCCATTTTAGTTCACTGATTCCTAGAATGTCTACGTTCACTCTTGCCATCACCTGTTTCACCACTTCCAATTTGCCTTTATTCATGGACCTAACATTCCAGGTTTCTATGCAATATTGCTCTTTACAGCACCGGACCTTGCTTCTACCACCGGTCATATCCACAACTGGGTATTGTTTTTGCTTTGACTCCATCCCTTCATTCTTTCTGGAGTTATTTCTCCACTTATCTCCAGTGGCATACTGGGCACCTACCGACCTGGGGAATACCTCATTCAATATCCTATCAATTTGCCTTTTCATAATGTTCATGGGGTTCTCAAGGCAAGTATACTGAAGTGGTTTGCATTTTCCTTCTCCAGTGGACCACATTCTGTCAGACCGCTCCACCATGACCCGCCTGTCTTGGGTGGCCCCACACAGCATGGCTTAGTTTTAGTGAGATAGACAAGGTTGTGGTCCATGTGATCAGATCGACTAGTTTTCTGTGATTATGATTTCAGTGTGTTTGCCCTCTGATGCTCACTCACAATACCTACCGTCTTATTTGGGTTTCTCTTACCTTGGTCGTGGGGTATCTCTTCACATTTGCTCCAGCAAAGCGCAACCATTGCACCTTACCTTGGACGAGGGGTATCTCCTCACAGTCGTTCCTCCTGATTTTGAACATGGAGTACCTGCGCCTGCGCAGCCACTGCCACTTGGACGTGGGTAGCTCCTCTCGGCTGCCGCCACTGACCTCGTTTGTGGGGTACCTCTTCTCGGTTGCCACCCCTGGCCTCGGGCTTGGGGTAGCTCCTCTCAGCCACAGCCCCTGGTCTCGGATGTGGGGTAGCTCCTCTCGTCCACCTTTCTGCACTTGGTCGGTCGTGCACTGGTCATAGCAAACACCCTCTTCCAACAACACAAGGGAAGATTCTACACATGGACATCACCAGATGGTCAACACCGAAATCAGATTGATTATATTATTTAAAGCCAAAGATGGAGAAGCTTTATACAGTTAGCAAAAACAAGACCAGGAGATGACTGTGGCTCAGATCATGAACTCCATATTGCCAAATTCAAACTTAAATTGAAGAAAGTAGGCAAAACCACTAGACCATTCAAATATTACCTAAATCAAATCCCTTATGATTATACAGTGGAAGTGAGATAAAGATTTAAGGGACTAGATCTGATAGATAGAGTGCCTGATGAACTCTGGACGGAGGTTCGTAACACTGTACAGGAGACAGGGACCAAGACCATCCCCATGGAAAAGAAATGCAGAAAAGCAAAATGGCTATCTGAGGAGGACTTACAAATAGCGGTGAAAAGAAGAGAAACGAAAAGCAAAGGAGAAAAGTAAAGATATAAGCATCTGAATGCAGAGTTCCAAATAATAGCAAGGAGAGATACGAAAGCCGTCCTCAGCGATCAATGCAAAGAAATAGAGGAAAACAACAGAATAGGCAAGACTATAGATCACTTCAAGAAAATTAGAGAAACCAAGGGAACATTTCATGCAAAGATGGGCTTGATAAAGGACAGAATTAGTATGAACCTAACAGAAGCAGAAGATATTAAGAAGAGGTGGCAAGGATACACAGAAGAACTGCACAAAAAAGATCTTCACGACCAAGATAATCACGATGGTGTGATCACTCACATAGAGCCAGATATCTTGGAATGTGTAGTCAAGAGGGCCTCAGAAAGCATCACTACGAACAAAACAAGTGGAAGTGATGGAATTCCAGTTGAGCTCTTTCAAATCCTGAAAGATTTTGCTGTGAAAGTGCTGCACTCAATATGCCAGCAAATTTGGAAAAGTCAGCAGTGGCCACCGGAATGGAAAAGGTCAGTTTTCATTTCAATCCCAAAGAAAGACAATGCCAAAAATGCTCAAACTACCACACAATTGCACTCATCTCACATGCTAGTGGAGTCATAATCAAAATTCCCCAGGCCAGGCTTCAGCAATACGTGAACCGTGAACTTCCCGATGTTCAAGCTGGTTTTAGAAAAGGCAGAGGAATCAGAGATCAAATTGCCAACATCCACTGATCATGGAGAAAGCAATAGAGTTCCAGAAAAGCATCTATTTCTGCTTCATTGACTATGCCAAAGCCTTTGACTGTGTGGATCACAACAAACTGTGGAAAATTCTGAAAGAGATGGGAATACCAGACCACCTAACCTTCCTCTTGAGAAACCTGTATGAAGGTGAGGAAGCAACACTTAGAACTGTACATGGAAAACAGACTGGTTCCAAATAGGAAAAGGAGTACGTCGAAGCTGTAGATTGTCACCCTGCTTATTTAACTGATATGCAGAGTACATCATGAGGAACGCTGGGCTGGAAGAAGCACAGGTTAGAATCAGGAGTGCCGGGAGAAATATCAATAACCTCAGATATGCAGATGACACAACCTATGGCAGAAAGTGAAGAGGAACTAAAAAGTTTCTTGATGAAAGTGAAAGAGGAGAGTGAAAAGGTTGGCTTGAAGCTCAACATTCAGAAATGTAAGATAATGGAATCTGGTCCCATCACTTCATGGAAAATAGACAGGGAAACAGTGGAAACAGTGTCAGATTTTATTTTTTTGCGCTCCAAAATCACTGCAGATGATGATTGCAGCCATGAAATTAAAAGTTGCTTACTCCTTGGAAGGAAAGTTATGACCAACCTTGATAATATATTAAAAAGCAGATACATTACTTTGCCAATAAAGGTGTGTCTAGTCAAGGCTATGGTTTTTCCTGTGGTCATGTATGGATGTGAGAGTTGGACTGTGAAGGAAGCTGATCGCCGAAGAACTGGTGCTTTTGAATTGTGGTGTTGGAGAAGACTTTTGAGAGTCCCTTGGACTGCAAGGAGATCCAACCAGTCCATCCTAAAGGAGATCCGTCCTGGGTGTTCATTGGAAGGACTGATGCTACAGCAGAAACTCCAATTCTTTGACCACCTCATGCAAACAGTTGACTCACTGGAGAAGGGTCTGCTGCTGGGAGGGATTGGGTGTAGGAGGAGAAGGGGACGACAGAGAATGAGATGGCTGGATGGCATCACCAACTTGATGGACATGAGTTTGAGTGAACTCTGGGAGTTGGTGATGGACAGGGAGGCCTGGCATTGCTGTGATTCATGGGGTCGCAAAGAGTCAGACACGACTGAGAGACTGAACTGAACTGAATGATTGTCTTGATTTCTATATCTGATACCTTCTTTAATCTCAACCATCACTGTTCCTTGATTATATAAATATTCTCCAGTATGTTCAAACGTATTTTCTTATTATTACTCTCTGGAAGACTTCTGTCTCAGAACCTTTCAATATCTGGAAATTGTGATTGTTCCCTAGGTCAGCTATATAACGGTTTTCTGGGGAATTGTTGTCATCAGTTCCTATCACCCTGGAGCTTTTTTGTAGCCACCCTTTTGTGTGTTGGCTCTCCTGTTTACATCTATTTTTAATCAGACTTTTATTTAATACACAAGAAAGCAGCTGATTGACAGTACCTATCAATATCATAAATTTTAAAGTTAAAAGAAATGAAGATGAAATGTTTAAAATTTCAGTTTAAGTAATAGAAATTCAAGGTATTGTAGGAAGGGAGAAGCTGCCAGTCATTGTAGGAAGGGGGAGGCCCCCCACAGAGCCCCAAATGTGGGCTCTTGTCTAACACTCTGAAAAGAATTGTCCGAGGAAACACGTGCTGATGAAGCAAGAGATTTTATTGGGAAGGGCACCCCGGTGGAGAGCAGTAGGCTAAGGGAACCCAGGAGAACTGCTCTGCCACGTGACTCGCAGTCTTGGGTTTTATGGTGATGGGATTCGTTTCTGGGTAGTCTTTGGCCAATCATTCTAATTCAGGGTCTTTCCTGGTTGCTCATGCATTGTTCAGTCAAGATGGATGCTGGCGAGAGGGATACTTGGAAATGGACAGATACGTGGTGTCTCCTTTCGACCTTTACTGAACTCTTCCGGTTGGTAGTGGCTTATTTGTTCTGTATTCTTTATCAAGATCTCCTGTCATAAAACAACTCATACAAATGATTACTATGGTGCCTGGCCAGGGTGGGCAGTTTCAATCAGTGTGCTTCCCCTAACAAAGGCAGGAAATATTTACTAACAAAGCGAGAGATTATGATATGACTTCAAGGCTATGGTTTTTCCCGTGGTCATGTATGGATGTGAGAGTTGGACTGCGAAGAAAGCTGAGCGCCAAAGAATTGGTGCTTTTGAACTGTGGTGTTGGAGAAGACTCTTGAGAGTCCCTTGGACTGCAAGGAAATTCAACCAGTCCATTCTAAAGGAGATCAATTCTGGGTGTTCATTGGAAGGACTGATGCTAAAGCTGAAACTCCAATACTCTGGCCACCTCATGCTTCGAGTTGACTCACTGGAGAAGAGTCTGATGCTGGGAGGGATTGGGGGCAGGAGGAGACGGGGACAGCAGAGAATGAAATGGCTCTATGGCATCACCGACACGATGGACATGAGTTTGAGTGAACTCCGGGAGTTAGTGATGGACAGGGAGGCCTGGCGTGCTGTGGTTCATGGGGTCACAAAGAGTCGGACACGACTAAGTGACTGAACTGAACTGAACTGATGCATATTTCATCTTCTTCAATGTCTGATCTACAAGAGCCAGGATAACAAGAGGAATTTGCCAGATGCTCACTCAGTACACAATTAATTTCAAAGAAACTAAAATGCCCACTTTGATTATGTGCTCAAATTATATTCAGAGCAGTAATGCCACCACAATTAAATAAGAATCTTTCTAATTGCCTCATTAGCTAGAATTTGCAGAAAATGCAATGGACCAGAAACCTACACTTGTATGTATCTGTTTTTCTTTGGAAGTTAAGATATTGGCCATGAGCATGTGACAAAAGTAACTGAAACAGGAAATGTTTGCTATTTTAATAACAACTAACTTGGCTCAATTGACTTTGAAAATCATTTGCAAAGAGGCTCCCATAGAAATACACTCCAGAGACAAAGTAAAAATAAAGAAAAGCAAGCCAAAAAGGTTTGGAAGTGGGGGAAGGATAGGCACAAATGCCAAGGAGAAAAGTATAATATAAAGTTCAATTTACAAAAATATGACGTCATGTCATGCATAACAAAGACAAACTAATTGTTTCAGATTGATTTCAATAAAAGTGTGGTTTCATTCTTGAAAAGAGAAGGAAAGAAACATCAACTGTTTTGACCAGGAAAGAAGCTTTATACTTTAAACCATTGGCCTGAATTTGTGTTATAGCAATGATAAAATTACAATAAATCTTAATAATAATGCCAAATAGAAAGTCTTATTAGGACTTAGAAGCCAGTCTTTTAAAACTAAACATTCTCCAAAAGATGGTTTCAACTAGCTGCACCATTTTCTGTTGTTACTTTAAAAGTTACCACAAGAGGGCAATAGCTCCAGGGCTCACTGCAGCTTCCCTCCCTTTCAAACCGCAGAGGGTCAGGTTTTTTTTGTTGTTGTTGTTGGAGGCTAGTTATTTTACAATATTATACTGGTTGGTTTTGCCATACATTGTCATGAATCCGCCCCGGGTGTACATGAGTTCCCCTTCCCGAAACCCCCCTCCCACCTCCCTCCTCCCCTTATCCTCCCTATGGGTCATCCCCGCATACCAGCCTCAAGCATCCTGTAATAAGCATCGACCCTGAACTGGTGATTCATTTCACATGTTTTTTTCAGGTAACAGCCTGGAGGTGGCTCAGATTTTTCCACACTGCAAGTGTGTCTGCGAGGTTTACAGTTCACAGTTAGGCAACATCCACTGAAGTCCAAAACTTATATAACGCTGTATTGCGCTATTGCAGTGGTTCTCTTCTCTGACTCTGCATTAGCGCCATCTGGGGTGCTTTAAACACACACACACAAATGATGGCTGCAGAATGTCTCAGTCAGTATTCGAATACATAAAAATTTTCCTCAATAAGGCTGTCACAGATAAGAACAATGTGAAACCCAGTCTCAAGATATTAGAAAACAGTGTTAACGAATTTGAGGATTTCACATTCTCATGAGTTCCCTTTCCTCGTTTTATCTGCAGTCATTTCAGGGGATGTTATAATGAAGGAAAAACTTGAATCATATTTCTATTTATTTTATTCAGCACAGTACTTGAGATTAAGCTGCCTGTATCAGTCTACCTTTTAAAATAAAAGGTTTATTCTCATCTGGAAACTTAAATATGTTTTAAAGGGGGCAACAACATTTTATTATTATCTCTAATAAATTATTGCTAGGAAACCTTTAGCAGAATTCATGTTGCAAATTGTCAGTCCAGCTCAATGCCACAGACATCACCTTAATGTAAGAAGGAGCAGAGATGCAAATCCTTATGTGAACAATGATCAAATTAATAAGGGATATTTGCTCTAGTTAATGCAGATCTCATTTCAATTTTAGCTTCATGGACATCACAGAAATAAAACGTTTTGGAACTCAGAGTGAGTCAAAAGTCTTTGTGAATAATTAAAGATTTGTCTTCAAAGCCATTACAAACAAAATTCAAAAACGAGATTCAACAGCTGAAAAAAAGGAGAGGCATACCCAAGATTCTATTGCTATAGTTTGAGCAAAGATGACGGGCTGATTTATCTAGGTTATCTATTGTACCACTAGTATATAACAAATGGTAGAAAGAGGTTTTGTGTCAGACAAATGTTTTTAAAATCCTGATTTATAAATTGCTTACTATGCATCATAGGTAAAATACTTTACCTCTCTGTTTTTTCTTACGTAATAATGGTACTAATCACTATATCACACTGTTGTGTCATTGAAATGGGGCAACCAATGCAAAGAAAATGCCAATAAGTAACTTAGTACATAGCAGTTGGTATTAGATACTGTTCTAGTAACTGACTTTTCAAAGTCAGGAATGTTCTATAGCTGCTACAACTGCTGTTCATTGCTTGCTCCTTAGGCAAGGCCCAGGATGGTTAATGTCTGATCACAAACTTTATGCTCACAATCTGGTGTTTCCCATTCAGCTGCTATTCACAGCTCCCAGCACCCGCTTCCCCCGCCATAACCACCCTTAACCAGGGCTTAATTATGGTGCATCAGTGAAACTACAACCAGAAGACTGAAAAAACAACAACAACAACAAAATAGTGAAACAAAATCACGTTGAAATGTTAATGGGGTCAAGTTCTGCATTTGCCCATCTCTTGGAAGCAAATGGATTTTCAATTAACATTTCACTGTCAGATTGGGATAGGTCCTTGTGACCCTTTCTCATCCAGAAGTGAATAGACTGCAGCATAAAATAGGAAGTATAAGTTATATTCTATTGAAAGTACATATATATATATATATTAGGATATTCTTATAAAGAAATAAAATTTGGGTGTCTGCTGATAGCCTAAAGTAGGAACATGTTTAATTCTAAAGAGTAGGACACGGCTGAGCAACTGAACTGAACTGAATTAAAGGCATCAACTATCATGTTAGATAGTTTGTAACGAAGAGGTATCTATTACTTGCTGTTATGTAACAAGATTAACATTTATACCTGTGGGGCCTAAACATCTTGTGTGCTAAAATAATTCATTTTGTGGAAAGGGATACTTAAAGACTTTTATTCCACAAACTTTTCATTGTTCCAAGGAGCATTATAAACTATATTTTCAATGTGTCTATTTCATATTTTTTATTTTAAGAGATGCTTCTTTATAACAGTTAGTAGACATCAGAAATTTGAAAAGATAATTTCCCACTCCCAACTCGTCAATACATTTTGTGTGTGTGTGCTGAATGACATGAGCTTTATTTATTTATTTTTTTAAATTTTAATTGGAGACTAATTACTTTACATTATTGGTTTTGCCATATTGAAATGAATCTGCCATGGGTGTACATGTGTTCCCCAATTTGAACCCACCCATCCCATCACTCTAGGTCATCCCAGTACAACAGTCCCAAGCATCCGGTATCATGCATCGAACCTGGACTGGAGGTTCGTTTCACATGTGATAATATGCATGTTTCAATGCCATTCTCCCAAATCATCCAACCCTCGTTCTCTCCCACAGAGGTCAAAAGACTGTTCTATACATCTGTGTCTCTTTTGCTGTCTTGTATACAGGGTTATCACTACCATCTTTCTAAATTCCATAGATATGCGTTAGTATACTGTATTGGGGTGTTTTTCTTTCTGGCTTACTTCACTCTGTATAATAGGCTCCAGTTTCATCCACCTCATTAGAACTGATTTAAATGTATTCTCTTTAATTGCTGAGTAATACTCCATTGTGTATATGTACCACAGCTTTCTTATCCATTCGTCTGCAGATGGACATCTAGGTTGCTTCCATGTCCTGGCTATTATAAACAGTGCTGCAATGAACACTGGAGTACACGTGTCTCTTTCAATTCTGGTTTCCTCGGTGTGTATGCCCAGCAGTGGGATTGCTGGGTCGTATGGCAGTTCTATTTCCAGTTTTTAAAGGAATCTCTACACTGTTATTCACAGTGGTTGTACTAGTTTGAATTTCCACCAACAGCGTAAGAGGGTTCCCTTTTCTCCACACCCTCTCCAGCATTTATTGCTTGTAGACTTTTGGATAGCAGCCATTCTGACTGGTGTGAAAAGGTAACTCATTGTGGTTTTGATTTGCATTTCTCTGATTATGAGGGATGTTGAGGATCTTTTCAAGTGTTTGTTAGCCATCTGCATGTCTTCTTTGGAGAAATGTCTGTTTAGTTCTTTGGCCCATTTTTTGATTGGGTCGTTTATTTTTCTGGAATTGAGCTGCAGGAGTTGCTTGTATATTTTTGAGATTAATCCTTTGTCAGTTGCTTCATTTTCTATTATTTTCTCCCATTCTGAAGGCTGTCTTTTCACCTTGCTTATAGTTTCCTTTGCTTTGCAGAAGCTTTTAATTTTCATTAGGTCCCATTTGTTTACTTTTGCTTTTATTTCCAATATTCTGGGAGGTGGGTCATGGAGGATCCTACTGTGATTTATGTCGGAGAGTGTTTTGCCTATGTTATCGTCTAGGAGTTTTATAGTTTCTGGTCTTACATTTAGATCTTTAATTCATTTTGAATTCATTTTTTTTTTGGATGGTGTTAGGGAGTGTTCTAATTTCATTCTTTTACAAGTGGTTGACCAGTTTTCCCAGCACCAAGTGTTAAAGAGATTGTCTTTTCTCCACTGAATATTCTTTAAAGTTTTCTGTGTAGAGGATTATGTCATCTGCAAACAGTGAGAGTTTGACTTCTTCTTTTCCAAATTGAATTCTTTTTATGTCTTTTTCTGCTCTGATTGCTGTGGCCAAAACTTCCTAAACTATGTTGAACAGTAGTGTTGAGAGTGGTCACCGTTGTCTTGTTCCTGACTTTAGGGGAAACGCTTTCAATTTTTCACCATTGAGTATAATGTTTGCTGTGTGTTTGTCATATATAGCTTTTATTATTTCGAAGGATGTTCCTTCTATTCCTGCCTTCTGGAGGGTTTTTTATCATAAATGGCTGTTGTATTTTGTTAAGGCTTTCTCTGCATCTATTGAAATATTCATACGGTTTTTATTTTTCATTTTGTTAATGTGGCGTATTACACTGATTGATTTACGGATATTGAGGAATCCTTGCATCCCTGGAATAAAGCCCACTTGGTAAAGATGTATGATCTTTTTAATGTATTGTTGGATTCTGATTGCTAGAATTTTGTTGAGGATTTTTGCATATGTTCATCAGTGATATTGGCCTGTAGTTTTCTCGTGGCAACTTTGCCAATTTTTGGTATTAGGTTGATGGTGGCCTCATAGAATGAGTTTGGACGTTTACCTTCTTCTGAAATTTTCTGGAAGAGTTTGAGTAGGATAGGTGTTAGCTCTTCTCTAAATTTTTGGTAGAATTCAGCTGTGAAGCCGACTGCATCTGGGCTTTTGCTTGCTGGAAGATTACTGATTACAGTCCAATTCCCGTGCTTGTGATGGGTCTGTTAAGGTTTTCTATTTCTTCCTGGTTCAGTTTTGGAAGGTTGTACTTTTCTAAGAATTTGTCCATTTCTTCCAAGTTTCTGACATTTTTTTATAGCAATCCTCAATTTGCAATTCTGAGAGTATCTAGATCAGAATCATTTTAGGTACAGATTAACTATATTTTTTTATTTTTCCATTTTTTCTTGGTTTGTTTTGTTTCATTATTTGACTTATTTGTAGGTAAAAATGATCAAGAAAATCTGAAACAGCAAACAAAGTTTGCTGTTCGCTCCATTTAAATTTGTGGAGCAAAATATGCATCAATTTTCTCCTGTGAGTACAGTGTTATTAGTTGAATTTTTTAGCAAGAATGTTAGTCACTAAATTACCATTTACATTGTTTATTTTCTCTTGCAGGTTTGTGGATCATTTCTATTGCTATGCTTGTTTTGTTAGCCATGAATTTGCCTTCTTTTTCTAACACTCATTATTTTGTCCTTTCCTTTAGTTCTGGGGTCTACTCACTGACAGCTGTCAAACTTTAATTTTACTGTCAAAAACTTAATGAAAATTTAATCTGTGTTGCAGAATGTTGAGAAATATGAGATGTTCAAGAAGAGTAGAGAAGTTCTTAACAACAAGTCTTCTTAACATATCTAAGCTTGATGCTCTTCTACTTAGACTGTGAAAGTCCACTTAAAGTGGAGGGCAGGGTAAAAACAAATTGCCTACAAATATTAGAAACACCTCCAAAATTTGATTTTTCATTTGCCTCTTACTTGATGATGACCACTTTTCCTATTACTTATTAAATATTGAAATACTGAGAAAAATTTGGATAAATAAGGAAAGTCCTTTTCACTTGACGTCTTTTGATCCCTGAATATCTCACTAAAATCATAATAATCTTGTTGGCTGTTTATTTATGCACATACAAGAAGGCAAGCACTGCTAGATAGATAATTTGAATAGTTTAAATATTTTATTCTCATTTTACATAGGCCAAGACTGAGACTCTAGAGGTTAAAAAACTTGCCTAAAGTTATGTACCCTAGTAAGTAACAAAACTACAATGGTTGTGGTTTTCCTATTTTACTTAGTAATGGTGACATAGAGAAATCTGGAAAGTATGACCTAGATCTCAGAGCACTGCATGCTCATTGACCTTTCTGTCACTCCTCTCACACACACAAAGACACATGCCTCAAATGAGTTTACTACTACTATTTTTCTACAGAAATAGCTTTCTTCATCTCCAATACAATAATGTAAACTAATTAGCCTCCAATTAAAATAAATAAATTTTAAAAATTAAAAAATATATATATATTGTTTTGAACACATTAAAAACTAAAAAAAAAAAAATTAAATTTAAGCTTCAATCCATAACATATAGTTTTCATAATACAGTATGACAGGCTATAATAGAGACTCTGTGTGTGTGTGTGTGTGTGTGCGTGTGTGTTTCCCCCACACCTCCATTCCTGGCCTTCTTCCAGAAGACAGAATACTAAACACTTCATTTTTTCCCTGGAATGCAAGTGTGAGTTTTCCTGTTTGTTTTTATTTGAGAAAACTAAGTAAAAAAATTATATAACTTCAAAGGCCAGACAATGATCAAACTAAATCTGAGAATCTTAATGCTGATAAGTCCAATATCAAACCTATATAAAAACCCTTCAGTTCAGTTCAGTTCAGTCGCTCAGTCATGTCCGACTCTCCGCGACCCCATGAATCACAGCACGCCAGGCCTTCCTGTCCATCACCAACTCCCGGAGTTCACTCAAACTCATGTCCACACGTCCTCCAATTTTTCTTCTGTAAACACATGATGCACTGTTTCTTTTTCACCTTAACTAAGAAGAATGCCTATAGAATAGCTAGAATATAATAAAAAATGGCAATGTAGGTCTTAACAAATATAAAATTATATATATCCATCATTATGATATGAAACAGAGTATTTTCACTGCCCTAAAAATCCTCTGGGCTCTGCCAATTTCTCTCTCCTCCCTCCTCATCCCTAATAACCACTGATTTTTTATTATCCTCATAATTTTACTTTTTCCAGAATGTCATATTTTTGAAATCATATAGGACATAGCCTTTTAAGATTGGCTTCTTTCACTAGATAATATGCTTAGAGTAAACCCTAAGACAAACTATGAACTTTGGGTGATTATAAAGTGTCAATATAGGTTCATCCTTGGTGAAAAAAAAAAAAGTACCATTCTGATGACTGATGTTGATAATGGGCTTTCTGATAGGGCTTCCCTGGTAGCTCAATTGGTAAAGAATCTGCTTGCAATGCAGGAGATCCCAGTTCGATTCCTGGGAAGGGAAGATCCCCTGGAGAAAACATAGTCTACCCACTCCGGTATTCTTGGGCTTCCGTGGTGACTCAGCTGGTAAAGAATCTGTCTGCAATGTGGAAGAAACAGATTCAATCTCAGGTCTGGGGAGATCCCCTGGAGAAGGGAAAAACTACCCACTCCAGTACTCTGGCCTAGAGAATTCCATGGACTGTATGGCGTTGCAAAGAGCCAGACACAGACTGAACGACTTTCACTTTCATGCATGTGTGAGAGCAGGAGGTATATGGGGATTTCTCATATATGTCTGTTATGTCCCTCTCAATTTTGTTGCAAACACAAAAAAGCTTTACAAAATAAAGTTGTTTAAAAAAAGATAATGTCTTTGGGAAAGTAGATATATAATTAAATTAATGTTGAACAGGAAAATTATTTAAAATATAAATAGCTACATAAAATAAGATCTCTAGAATATAATAACAGGTTGATTTTAAAGAAGCAAAAGTAATATCAAGATGTGAAAAATGGACAGAGGAAATTTAATGTATTTATAAAATTTTATATTTTATTTTTAATTGTAGGATAATTACTTTACAATACTGTTATTTAAACAGAAAATGTTAAACCTCTGAAACCAAAATGAGATCTATTTAATAACTAGTCAAGAAAGTGAAGTCGTTCAGTCATTTCCAATGCTTTGTGACCCCATGAACTGTAGCCTACAAGGCTCCACCGTCCATGGGATTTCCCAGGCAAGAATTCTGGAGTAGGTTGCCATTTCCTTCTCCAGGGGATGTTCCCGACCTAGGGATCAAACCCAGGTCTCCCACATTGCCGGCAAACTCTTTACCGTCTGAGCCACCAGGGAATCTCAACTAGTCAAGGTGTCACATAAATCATTGAAACTAGCAACTGGGATAACTTTCAATTAGTATGTATATAGGTATAATGATAGATCAAAAGAGAGAGAGAGAGAGACAGAGAGGGACCATGTTTGTTCTGTCTGTTACAAGGGCAGGGGAGCAGGAAAGAAGAGCTCAAGAAGAAGAAATCATTCCAGTAGTCAGTGAGCAATTTCAGACACCCTTGTACACATTTGGCAAGATAAGAAGATCCATAAACACTGCCCAGCAGATCTCATTAGTGATTTTGAAGGGGATTAGATTTCAATCATCACCTCTATATGCTTCCTGCAGAACAGTCTGCTTGATACAATCTGCATGATTCATAAGGCTATTAGAGTCTTAGGTAAAATATGAATGAAAACATATTTATGTATGGAAGTTAAGCTCTCTTCAAAGCATATAGAAGGGCATTCAGTTTATGGCTGTTAGTACCATTATCACCAAAGGGAGTTACTGTAAACACTTCCATTGAGTGTCAAATGACATAACAATATATCATGTGTTCTGACTTAAGAAAACTAGGGCTTAAAAGGTTATTACAAATGATATTTAATTTGAACCAATAAATCCTGTAATTGGATAGATTTTAGCAAAATGAAAACCAAAGATACTTGCTCCTTGGAAGAAAAGCTATGACCTACCTAGACAGCATATTAAAAAGCAGAGATGTTACTTTGCCAACAAAGGTCCATCTAGTCAAAGTTGTATTTTTTCCTGTAGTCGTGTATGGATGTGAGAGTTGGACTATAAAGAAAGCTGAGCACCAAAGAATTGATGCTTTTGAACCGTGATGTTGGAGAAGACTCTTGAGAGTCCCTTGGACCACAAGGAAATCCTAAAGTTAAAATCAGTCCTGAATATTCATTGGAAGGACTGATGCTGAAGCTGAAACTTTAATACTCTGTCTACTTGATGCAAATAACTGACTCATTGGAAAAGACCCTGATTCTGGGAAAGGTTGAAGGTGGGAGAAGGGGACGGCAGAGGATGAGATGGTTGAATGGCACCACTGACTCTATGGACATAAGTTTGAGTAAGCTCCTGGAGTTGGTGATGGACAGGGAAGCCTGGAGTGCTGCAGTCCATGGGGTTGCAAAGAATCAGACAAAACTGAGCGACTGAACTGAAGCCAAATTTTCTGAGAAATTGATGTTTCCAATAACAAGCTATAAGAGGTTTATAACTTTGGTCCAGTCTGCACATTATTTATTTTACTGTAAGCAATATGAGGCTACATCTAAAGTAATCCCCACTCCTCAATAGGCTACCAAAGCTGTATATACTTCTCACCATGCAGGGCTTATTTTCAGCATAGGAAAAGACTGAACCAACAACTCAGGCTCTCAGAAAAACAGCAGGGGAAGAACCATGATGGAAATATGTTTAAAATCGTAAACACCCCCTACTCACTATACATTTGACAATAAACTGTCCCCTGCAGGGAAAAAATTAGTTGACGTGTGGTCCTCCAAAAAATGGATAGAAAGCATTCCCAGTTGTAATTTTCGTGTTCTAAAATTGATTGCAGCTGCCTAATTATTGCATAGAGACTGAATTTCACAGTTGCAATCAAGGATGTCAAACATCTTATAGAATATTAAATAGAAAAATATGAGTCATGAATTTTAAAACCAAGGAGAGAAAGGAAGTTAGGATAAAGGGAGGAAGGTAAGAAGGGAGGGAGGGAGAGAAAGAAAGAGGGAGGTAGGAAGGAAGCAAGGAATGAAACCAGTCAGGGATATATGAGATGCTTTTTGCTTTATGTAATAAATACAAGCTATTAAAATACTGTAAAAAGAAGAGGAATTGAGAAAATAAAAACTTAAAAATGGTAAATACACAATTTATCAGCCAAATCAATTCTGTATTACTTGTATAATAAGAAACAAATCAGTAAAAATTAAGGGATATAAAAGGAGGAAATAAAGGCATAACTGGGGACTCTCTTAGAGTTGCTTTTGACAGCAAACACTCTCTTTACATATATCGTATGTTTAATGTTGACCACTGCCACCTAGGAGAAAAGGAAAGATATATCCCTTGGAATACAAAGTTCCAAAGAATAGCAAGGAAAGATAAGAATGCCTTCTTCGGTGATCAATGCAAAAAAAATAGAGGAAAAGAGTAAAATGGAAAAGTCTAGAGATCTCTTCAAGAAAAGTAGAGATAAAGGGAACTATTCATGCAAAAATAAGCACAATAAAAGACAGAAATGGTATGGACCTAACAGAAGAAGCATAAGATATTAAGAAGAGGTGGCAAGAATACACACACACAAAGAAAACTATATAAAAAAAGATCTTAATGACCCAGATAATCAGAATTGTGTAATCACTCACATAGAACCAGACATCCTGGAGTGCGAGGTCAAGTGGGCCTTAGGAAGCATCACTACAAAGAAAAGTAGTGGAGATGATGGAATTCCAGCTGAGCTATTTCAAATCCTAAAAGATGATGCTGTTAAAGTGCTGCAATCAATATGCCTGCAAACTTGGAAAACACAGCAGTGGCCACAGGACTAGAAAATGTCAATTTTCATTCCAATCTGAAAGAAGGGAAATGCCAAAGAATGTTCAAACTACAACATAAATGCCCTCATCTCTTATGCTAGCAAAGTAATGCTTAAAATTTTCAAGCTAGGCTTCAACGTGATGTGAACCAAGAACTTCCAGATGATCAAGCTGGATTTAGAAAATGTGGAAGAGCCAGAGATCAAATTGTCAACATACACTGGATCATAGAAAAGCAGGAGAATTCCCGGAAAACATCTACTTCTGCTTCACTGACTACACTAAAGTCTTTGACTTTGTGGATCAAAACAAACTGTAGAAGATTCTTAAATAGATAGGAATACCAGACAACCTTACCTGCCCCCTGAGAAATCTGTATGCTGTCAAGAAGCACCAGTTAAAACCACATGTGGGCTCTGTTTTGGGGCGGTCCTAAGATGGCAGAGAAATAGGACAGGAAAGCACTTTCTCCCCCACAAAGTCATTGAAAGATCATTTGAACACTGAGCAAATGCCACAAAACAACTTCCTAAGGCTGGTGGAGGACACCAGACACCCAGAAAGGCAGCCCATTGTCTTTGAAAGGACATAGGACAAAATATAAAAGATAAAAAGAAAGTAAAAAGAGTTAGGGATGGAGACCTGTCCTGGGGAGGGAATTGTGAAGGAGGAGAAGTTTCCAAATACCAGGAAACCATCTCACTGGCGGGTCTGTGGGGAGTTTTGGAATCTCAGAGGGCAACATACCAGGAGGAAAAAATAAATAAAATCCACAGATTACACATATAACCACAACTCCCTGCAGAGAAGTAGCCCAGGCACTCATGCCACCCACCAGCAAGTGGGGGCTGAACAGGGAGGCACGGGTTGCATTGCTTCAGCTAAGGACGAAGCATGAATGCCCTGAAGGAAGTCTGAGGGAGCTAATGTGAGATAGTAACCCAAACTGTGGTTTGGGTTTGCCAGACAGGAACAAAAGAAAGAGAGAACTTTCCCGCAAAAGGCTCTAACCTAAGGCACTGCCTGGTCTTCACACAGAACAAATGACTGAGAGAATACCAGAGAAGAGCTAGCCCATTGTGGACTGGCCCATCCCCCACCGGAGGCAGAGAGGCATGCAGGTGACAGACAGAGCTGGAGGGAGAGGGCCAATCTCTGCGCAAGAGACGGCATCTTCCACCAAACTGTGAGCAGGCCCCCAGGTGCTAACCAAGTTTTCACGGGATCCTGGATGGGTGACATCTGCCAGGAGGGTTGCAGCCAGAGATCAGCTCCCCAGAGGAGACAGATGACACACCTGAACGGCGCTCCCACTGCACACCCAGGAAACCAAGCAGCTGGAATGGAGGAGGTGATAAGACGCACCACCACACCTGGAAAGAGTGCACTCATGAAGCACCTGGCCGCCTGAGCTGTTCGGACCTGGGAGGAGCACAAAATGCAGGCCCAACCCAGCCTGTGCCTTTGAGGAGTACCCCAGAACCTGAATGTGTGTGGTTTAGACCTGGTAAGTGCATGCAACCCAGGGCCTGCTTTAGACAGTTACCCTGCAGAGCAACCTGGAGCCTGAGCAGTGTAGACAGGGAAAGCACACACGCTGTAAGGGGGGGCAAACCCAGTGTGGCCCAGACACTGCAAGCACTCCCCACACACGCCAGTGATATTTGTTCTCAGCTCCTCCCTCCCCAAAGCACAACTGAAAAGTTCAGTTCAGTTCAGTTCAGTTGCTCAGTCGTGTCCGACTCTTTGCGACCACATGAACCATAGCACGCCAGGCATCCCTGTCCATCACCAACTCCCTGAGTTCACTCAAACTCATGTCCATCGAGTCAGTGATGCCATCCAGCCATCTCATTCTCTGCTGTCCCCGTCTCCTCCTACCCCCAATCCCTCCTAGCATCAGACTCTTTTCCAGTGAGTCAACTCGTCGTATGAGGTGGCCAAAGTATTGGAGTTTCAGCTTTAGCATCAGTCCTTCCAATGAACACCCAGGATTGATCTCTGTTAGAATGGACTGGTTGGATTTCCTTGCAGTCCAAGGGACTCTCAAGAGTCTTCTCCAGCACCACAGTTCAAAAGCATCAACTCTTCGGCGATCAGATTTCTTCACAGTCCAACTCACATCCATACATGACCATGGGAAAAACCATAGCCTTGACTAGACGGACCTTGTTTGGCAAAGTAATGTGTCTGCTTTTTAATATGCTATCTAGGCTGGTCATAACTTTCCTTCCAAGGAGTAAGCGTCTTTTAATTTCCTGGCTGCAATCAGCATCCGCAGTGATTTTGGAGCCCAAAAGAATAAAGTCTGACATTGTTTTCACTGTTTCCCCATCTATTTCCCATGAAGTGATGGGACCAGATGCCATGATCTTTGTTTTCTGAATGTTGAGCTTCAAGCCAACCTTTTCACTCTCCTCTTTCACTTTCATCAACAGGCCTTTGAGTGCTTCACTTTCTGAACAAGTGAGCCTAAATAAGTGACCACCTCCGCCCCCTTGTGTCAGGGCGGAAATTAGACACTGAAGAGACTTGCAAACAGAAGAAGCCAAAATAAACAGAGGGAACCGCTTTGGAAGTGACAGGTCCAACAGGTTAAAACACTGTAGTTAACACAAAATACATTGGAAGGGGTCTATAGACCTTGAGAAGAAGTGTAAGCTGGAATAAGGAAATATCTGAAACTGAACTGACCCCACAGTGCACTCAAAATCTCCAGAGAAATTCCTAGATAGATTTTACTATTATCATTTTATAAATGTTTAATTTAAAAAATTAAGTCCTTTATTACGTGTTTAACTTTCATTTTTATAACCTACTATTGCCTTGCAAAAAAAAGACCCTATTTTTAAAGTAAATTTCATATACATTTTTTATAATTTTTGTGATTTTTTTTAATATTGCAATTTTGAGAGTCTAACCTCTACTGTAGATTTTTAATCTTTGCTTTTTGCTATTTGTTATCAATTTTGTACCTTTAAGAATCCAGTCTTCAGTACCAATTTTTTACTTAGGAGTATATTACTGGCTTGATTGCCCTCTCCCCCTTTTGACTCTCCTTTTTCTCCCCCAGGTCACTTCTATCTCCTCCCTCCTCTTTCTCTTCTCTACCCAACTATGTGAATCTCTTTGGGTATTCCAGTCTGTGGAGAACACTTAGAAATTGATTACTGGATACCTCTGTCTCTCTCCTTTTGACTCCCCCTCTTCTCCTCCTGGTCACCTCTATCTCCTTCCTCTCTCTTCTATTCACTATGTAACTCTTTGAAACTCTCTGAGTGTTCCAGGCTGTGGAGAACACATAGGGAATTGATTACTGGCTAGCTTGCTCTCACCCCTTTTGATCCCCCCTCTTCTTCTGGTCACATCTATCTTCCTCCTCCCTCTTCTCTTCTCCATATAACTCTGCAAACCTATCTGGGTGTCCTTTATTGTGGAGAATATTTTCTCCATTAATCTAGATGTTTTATCATCGATGCAGTATGGATGGAGACATCTTGAGGCTACTGTAATAATAAGACTGAAAAGCAGAGGCAAGAGACTTAAATCCAAAGCTTGAGAACACCAGAAAACTCCTGACTTTAGGGAAGATTAGTCAACAAGAGCTCATCCTGAAACCTCTATACCTACACTGAAACCAAGTTTTACCCAAGAGCCTTCAAGTTCCAGAGCAAGACATACCACACTAATTCTCTAGCAACACAGAAACCTAGCCCTGAGCATTAAATATACAGGCTGCTCAAAGTCACACCAAACCCATGCTTCTGCTGCTGCTAAGTCACTTCAGTCGTGTCCGACTCTGTGTGACCCCATAGACGGAAGCCCACCAGGCTCCCCCGTCCCTGGGATTCTCCAGGCAAGAACACTGGAGTGGGTTGCCATTTCCTTCTCCAGACACCTCAAAACTCACTACTGGTTACTTCATTGGACTCCAGAGAAAAGAGATTAAGCTCCACCCACCAGAACACCGACACAAACTTCCTTAGCCAGGAAATCTTAATAGCCACTCATCCAACACCACCCACAGGGAGGAACCTCCACAATAATGAGGAACCACAAACTTCCAGCATACAGAAAAACCACCCCAAACACAGGAATCTAAACAAGATGAAAAGGGAGATAGATATTCAGCAGGTAAAGGAACATGATAAATGCCCACAAAATCAAACAAAGGAGGAGGAGTGTCTACTTGAAACAGAATTGTGAGTAATAATAGTGAAAATGATCCAAAATCTTGAAAATAAAATGGAGTTAAAGATAAATAGCCTCGAGACAAGATAGAGAAAATCAAGAAATGTTTAACAAGGACCTAGAAGAAATAAAAAAGAGTCAATCAATAATGAATAATGTAATAACTGGGATTAAAAAACACTCTGGGGGGAACCAACAGTAGAAAACTGAGGCAGAAGATAGGATAAGTGAGGTGGAAGATAAAATGGTGGAAATAAATGAATCAGAGAGGAAAAAAGAATTTAAAGAAACAAGGACAACCTCAGAGACTTCTGGGACAATGTTAAATTTGAATCATAGGAGTCCCAGAAAAAGACAAAAAGAAAGGCCATATGAAAACACTTGAGGAGATAAAAGTTGTAAACTTCCCTAAAATGGGGAAAGAAATAGGCACCCATGTACAAGAAACCCAGAGAGTCCCAAACAGCATACACCCAAGGCAAAACACCCCAAGACACATATTAATCAAATTAACGAAGATCAAACACAAAGAACAAATATTAAAAGCAGCAAGGGAAAAACAACAAATAACACACAAGGGTATTCCCATAAGGATAACAGCTGATCTTTCAATAGAAATTCTTCAGGCCGGAAAGGAATTGCAAGACATACTTAGAGTGATGAAAGAGAAAAGACTACAACCCAGATTACTGTACCCAGCAAGGATCTCATTCAAATATGAAGGAGAAATCAAAAGCTTTACAGACAAGCAAAAGCTGAGAGAATTCAGCACCACCAAACCAGCTCTCCAACAAATGCTAAAGGATCCTCTCTAGACAGCAAATAGAGAAAAGGTGTATAAACGCCAAACCAAAACAATAAAGTAAATGACAACAGGATAATATTTATAAATAGTTATCTTAAATGCTTCAGCAATATGTGAACCGTGAAATCCCAGATGTTCAAGCAGGTTTTAGAAAAGGCAGAGGCACCAGAGATCAAATTGCCAACATTCACTGGATCACGGAGAAAGCAAGAGAGTTCTAGAAAAACATCAATTTCTGCTTCATTGACTATGCCAAAGCCTTTGACTGTGTGGATCACAATAAACTGTGGAACATTCTGAAAGAGATGGGAATACCAGACCCCCTGACCTGCCTCTTGAGAAACCTGTATGCAGGTCAGGAAGCAACTGTCAGAACTGTACATGGAACAACAGACTGGTTCCAAATAGGAAAAAGAGTATGTCAAGGTTGTATATTGTCACCCTGCTTATTAAACTTCTATGCAAATTGCATCACGAGGAACGCTGGGCTGGAAGAAAGACAAGCTTGAATCAAGATTGCCGGGAGAAATATCAATAACCTCAGATATGCAGATGACACCACCCTTATGGCAGAAAGTGAAGAGGAACTAAAAAACCTCTTGATGAAAGTGAAAGAGGAGAGTGAAAAGTTTGGCTTGAAGTCCAACATTCAGAAAACAAAGATCATGGCATCTGGTCCCATCATTTCATGGGAAATAGATGGGTAAACAGTGGAAACAGTGTCAGACTTTTTTTTGGGGGGGCTCCAAAATCACTGCGGATGCTGATTGCAGCCGTGAAATTAAAAGACGCTTACTCCTTGGAAGGAAAGTTATGACCAAACTAGATAGCATATTAAAAACAGAGACATTACTTTGCCAACCAAGGTCCGTCTAGTCAAGGCTATGATTTTTCCTGTGGTCATGTATGGATGTGAGAGTTGGACTGTGAAGAAAGCTGATCGCCGAAGAATTGATGCTTTTGAATTGTGGTGCTGGAGAAGACTCTTGAGAGTCCCTTGGACTGAAAGGTGATCCAACCAGTCCATTCTAAAGGAGATCAATCCTGGGTGTTCATTGGAAGGACTGATGCTGAAGCTGAAACTGCAATACTTTGGCCACCTCATGCGTCGAGTTGACTCACTGGAAAAGATTCTGATGCTAGGAAGAATTGGGGGTGGGAGGAGACGGAGACGACAGAGAGTGAGATGGCTGGATGGCATCACCGACTCGATGGACATCAGTTTGAGTGAACTCCGGGTGTTGGTGATGGACAGGGAGGCCTGTCGTGCTGTGATTCATGGGTTTGCAAAGAGTCGGACACACCTGAGCGACTGAACTGAACTGAACTGAACATAACAGGAACCATCAGCTATTGCTAGTAGATTTGTACACTGATACAACTATTTTGGAAAACTGACAGTTTATTACAAACCGATAGTTTGTAATAAAATAAACCTATATCTACCTTATGAACCAGACATTCTACTCTTAGGTTTGCATCCAAGAAAAGGGAAAATATCTGTGTGGAAAAAAAAAAGTTCTCTACAAGAGTATTTATGGTAATTCCCAGGTGGTCCAGTGATTAGGACTCCCCACTTTCACTGCCGTGGCCCTAGTCTGAGAACTAAGATTTTACAAACTGTGTGGCACAACCAAAAATAAATATCCAAAATAACATAAAAAATTGAATATTATAAAAGAATATTTGTAGCAGCTTTATTTTTAATACCTAAATTTAAACATAATCCAAATATCATTATATGGGTAAATGGGCAAAACCTGTGATATATTCATGCTGCAGTTTACTTTTCAGCACTGACATGAAATGAACAACACAAAGAAAAAAGATGAATCTTGTAGATATTACTTTGAGCAAAATAAGGTAGACATAAGATTATATGTCATATGATTACATGGATATGAACTGAAGAATAGGTAAAACTAATCTACAGTGGTAGAAATTACAATAGTGGTTATTATTGCTACATGATATTAATTTACTGTGACCTATAAATCTATTAGACAGTGTATGTATGTGATGTGAGGTCAAGAAAGGAATCTATTGATTCATGAGAAATTGAAGGCTTGAAAAGTGGTCAGAAGTGATCGATTCAACAAGAATATAAGCAATGTGGTAGGGGAGAGGTTGCATCTGAAGGAGAAAAGAAAGATTGTGACCTTGAGACAAAGTAGTTAAAAGAAATCCTTTTCCTCTTCAAAGAATAATAGTATCTGGGTGCTGTATACTTAATTTATGGGTTTCAGGATAATTAAGGGAAGCCTTTGAATGATAACCTTTTATACGAGACAGCAAAAGATACACAGATGTATAGAACAGTCCTTTGGACTCTGTTGGAGAGGACGAGGGTGGGATGATTTGGGAGAATGGCATTGAAACATCATATTATCATATGTAAAACGAATCTCCAGTCCAGATTTGGTGCATGATACAGGATGCTTGGAGCTGGTGTACTGGGATGAACCAGAGGGATGGGATGGGGAGGGAGGTGGGAGGGGGGTTCAAATTGGGGAACACATGTACACCTGGGGCAGATTCATGTCAATGTATGGCAAAACCAATACAATAATATAAAGTAATTAGCCTCCAATTAAAATAGATAATTTTTTAAAAAGAGAATAATATGTTTGTCTCAACAGTCTCAGAAAACTCATGAGGTTGAAAATAATGAATGATTGAATATCAAGAGCCCACGTTTCAGAGATAACGCAATTCTCTTGGAATGACAACTCTTGCTTTCAGCCTTTGTAAGTGAGATGGAAGTCATTTAAAAGACAGACATCTTTCTAAATTCCATATATATGCGTCAGTATACTGTATTGATGTTTTTCTTTCTGGCTTACTTCACTCTGTATAATAGGCTCCAATTTCATCCACCTCATTAGAACTGATTCAAATGCATTCTTTTTGATGGCTGAAAAATACTCCATTGTGTATATGTACCAAAGCTTTAGAAAGATGGTGACCTTAAACCTGTATATGAGACAGCGAAAGAGACATAGGTGTATAGAACAGTCTTTGGGACTTTGTGGGAGAGGGTGAAGGTGGGATGATTTGGGAGAATGGCATTGTAGCATGTATATTATCATATGTGAAATGAATCATCAGTCCAGGTTCGACGTATGATACAGGATGCTTGGGGCTGGTGCATGGGGATGACCTGGAGGGAGGATATGGGGAAGAGGGAGGTGGGAGGGGAGTTCAAGAAGGGGAACACATGTACACCCTGGGCGGATTCATGTCAATGTATGGCAAAACCAACCAATATATTAATGTAAATTAATTTGCCTCCAATTAAAAAAAAAGTGAAAAAAATAAAAGACAGACATCTGGCAAGCTAGTATAGAGGTCTTGCTAGCTTCATATACTAGCTACAGACTTATGATAAGGTCTTTATAAATAAGTGATTAAATTAAAATGAGCCCATTAAAGTGGGGCTTAATCCAAATATGGCTGGGATTTTTATTTTAAAAAAAGAGACACCATGGATGTATGTGTACAGTGGAACTACCATGTGAAGAGGTATAAAGAGGTGAGTCATCTGTAAGCCAAGGAGAGAAGCCTCAGAGGAAACCAACCTTCCTGATACCTTTACCTTGTATTTCCAGCCTCCATACATATTAGAAAACAAACTTCTTTGTTTATGCCTTCCAGTCTATGGTATTTTGTTATGGCAGCCCTAGAAAACTAATGCAGATACTACATACACACAACGTACAAACAATGATTGAATACAGCTCAATTCAATTTGAAATTGAAGAAAAAATTAGTATAGCCACTATGGAGAACAATATGGAGGTTCCTCAAAAAGCTAAAAATAGAGCTACCATATAACTCTGCAATCCCTTTCCTGGGCGTATATTCATATAAAAACATGATCTGAAAAATACATACATCCCAAAGTTCATTGCAGCACTGTTTACAGTAGCCTAGACATGGAAGCAACCTAAATGTCCATCAACAGATAAATGGATAAAGAAGATGTGATATATATGTACAACGGAATATTACTCAACCATAAAAAAGAATGAAGCAATACCATTTACAGCAACATGTATAGACCTAGAGAATGCCATACTAAGTGAAATCAGTCAAGCAGAAAAAGATGGATATCATATGATATCGCTTATGTGTAGAATCTTTAAAAGAGTGGTGCAAATGAACTTATTTACAGAATACAAGTAGAGTCACAGATATAGAAAACAAAATTATGGTTACCAAGGGGGAAAGGAGGGAAGATATAAATTGGGAAATTGGGATTGACAAATACATACTACTATATCCCTGTTGGCTCAGCTGGTAAATAAGCCTGTCTGCCAATGCAGGAGAAGCATGAGGTTTGGGTTTGATTCCTAGGTCAGGAAGATCCCCTGAAGGAGGAAATGGCAATCCACTCCAGTGTTTTTGCCTGGAGAATCCCACTGCACACGAGCCTGGCAGCCTGCAGGCAATGGGGTTACAAAGAGTCAGACACGACTGTGTGACTGAGCGTGCACACACATGTATGAAATAGATAACTAATAAGAACCTACTGTATAGCACAGGGAACTCAATACTCTGTAATGACCTATATGGGAAAATAATCTAAAGAAAGAGTGAATGTATGTATATGTATAACTGAATCACTTCGCTGTACTGATGAAACTAACATAACATTGTAAATCAACTACATTCCAATAAAATGCAATTGAAATAAATAAGTTTCTTTTTTTTAATTAACCAAACTAAAACTAACTAACTAAAAGATCCTTCAGTTGGGAGATGAAATCAGAGGCCTTTTGAAAAGGAGAATATTGTTTCTTCTGGGAGAATATTGTTTCTTATTTCTTCTCAGAAGAAACCAGCTTAAAGAGCAAGCCTCCAAATTAAAATAAAAAAATTTTTTTAAATTGTATAATTTCAAATACAGAGATTCCATGTCTTTCAAAATATTGGTTATCCAGACACCATCTCTTACAAATTGATAAACAGTAAATTTACAAATAAACAATTCTGTAAATGATTAAATTTGAAACAAATAGCAATTTTAACCAAAGTGTTGAACCCCTTAATTAAACAAAAAGAAAATATACTTTGGAAAAAATAGCTAATAAACTTTTAAAGTCAATATAAAGTTGCTATGCCTAATTATTCAAGGATCATTTTAAAATAAAAATCATTAGATTGGAAAGAGAGAGAAAGTATGCTAAAGTGAGAAATTATTTAAAATTTCCCCAGAAGTACTATGTGTCTAGAAATCCAGTAGGCTGACTGAATATTAAAAGTCCCAGAGAGAATTTTAAACTGTGAGTGTTCACTACAAATTCAGACACATTTTGGTTACTTTTAGCTGAGGGTCAACCTGACATGGTTCTTTCTTTGCAGGAGGGACTAAGCATGAGCTTCATGGGAGGTAGAAAACCTGGGCATATTGAAGCAGAAAGTCAGTCCCTCAAAATTGTGATCCTTATAGTTTTGGGGGAAAATGTCTCTTTAGCCATCCATCTGTTTCCATCTCAGGAAATCTCGTTAAAAATGAACTGGCCCTGAGTGAAAAAAGTATTAGGGTACATGAAATTTATCCAAAACAATGATTTTTGGAAAGTGAGGAGGTATAATTTTGCTTAAGGGTTTATGTTCTCCAGTTTACAGGGGCTTGTTGCTAGAGATTAAGGGATGTGAAGAGAGATTTTAAGAACTAAAGAAAATAATTGATCATATGTGACTTAATAATATAGAAAACTCTCCAATTAACAGTATGCATTTACTGAGCACCTACTGTACACCAGCTATCTTGAAAGGTGCTGGATATACTAAGACCAAGAAGGCATAGTTCCTGAGTTTATTCCTTGAAACAGATCTAGCATGACTTTCCTCAAGAGAAATTGAATAAAGACAGCCATGAAGTACTGACTCTCTTATAATTTTCATCTATTGTCCTCCCTCTGGGCACTTCAAGAAAAATTCAATTTTAGCAGTAAAGCAGTAAAAGAAATGAAAACCCAATGAAGTTTCAGAGATCTGTTAAAGTATATGAATACATCCAAACTATACTGGTAACTATATTCTTTACTTCATACCCTGTTAATAAAAGCCACCTTTTGCATTCATTTATTCACTTACTAATCACCTATTGAGATTCAACGGTGTGGTGGGGCACTGGGTTGGACACTGAGGATATGATTAAGAACTTAATGGAGCTCAGAGTCAAGGTTAAAAGAAAAAGTCGATGGCAACATGCCAACCAAGATATCATTTATATGTATATACAAAATTAGTAACCCTTGACCATTATAACTTTAAATTTCAACTTACGAATCTTATTATATTTTCTAAACAGATTTCGTTTGAGCTTTAGTCTATAGAAATGGATGATTCCTTTAAAAAGAAATTACTTTTAGTAGCTAAAATTAGAACTGCTAATTGAATCAGCTGTTAAAAAATCAAATTGCTTGCACTTATCTATTTCCTTTACTGTAACAGAATCATGCATTCCCATGCTCACCATGTCATTTGCAAGACCTACTTTTAGGTGAAGTACACTTCCCTATCCAATTAACAGGGGTGACCATATGACATGCTTTGGTCTATGGAATGCAGGTAGATATGATAGACACCATGTCCTATAAGAGGCATTCAATTGGATTTTATGTTTTTTTTCCCTATGTTCTGAGAATTAGAACTACACTCTACATATAACATGAAGAAAAAAAATAAGCCCTTGCAATTTTGAGACTGTTTATTACTACAGGTAACCTTACTAATACCTGACTTTTACTTAGATTTCAATTGACATAATCCAGAGTAGTTTCACAAGTTAATATGCTAAGGTAGATGTAAAGAGGGGAGAAGGCCCATCTTTCTTTGAAAGAGACCAGCAGACTAGAAAATTGAAATTTAAAATGGCTATGTGATTCATGCTAATCAAGGTCTTTGAGTAGTATTATTAATGGGAAGAAGTAAATAGGTAATTTTTTTTTGTCTTTCAAAATTATACCAACTCATCTGTTATCTTTCAATGATTAGTATTTAGGTATTTTGTAACAAATGATGGAGATTCAGTTTTAAATGCCTAATTTTTCTAATTTAAGGTTTAATGTAGCTTTTTAAACAAAATTAGTTTTATGTCCATTATAGAGAGTCCCTAAGTGTTATACATTGATTACAGTAGTGTTTCTCCGTGTATGGTTGAAAGAACATCTATACCTAGTAATCACCGGAGGTGCTTGTTAAAATGCAATTTCACAGCCACCCCTCCCCTCAAACTTGTTGAATCAGAATCTGGCAGTGAATGGACATTCCTTATAGATTAAAAAAAAGTGGTGCTTGTAATTGTTATTAATAATCATGCCCAGGTGGAGAAAGGAAAGGGTTCTGAGAAGCTTGTCTTGAATTGTTTGTGGAATAGTGGAACCATTTGTTACTTATATATCCACAGAAAGTCTTGTTTTAATGACCCAGCAAAGTACAGTATGAGCTCTGCCAAATGAAGTCTCCATTCTCTGAAAGTACCTTCTCACGGATTTGTGAGATATTTTCATTACTCCTTTAATGATCAAATATAATTCATTCCTCAAATGCACTGCCCTCCTAAATAATAATCATGGACCTATGTTTGCAGAAATTTGAAGTTAGAAGGAATTTTAGAGATTATTTAGCTCAATGATCTCGTCTAGTAGATGAATAAACTGAGATTTGCAAAGACATGAGATAGCTTAACTGTAGACCAGCTAACAAATTATTATATTTTATAGCCAGACACTGAAAATAAAAGTCCAGGATTTCTAGACCATGGACTTCTAAAAATCTTTATTCATTGGGATAAAACAAGGAATCTATATTCGTTCAACAAGCAAGTATTAAGCTTCTACTCTGTGCTGGGGACTTTGTTAAACCCTTAGCAGGCAAGGATAAATAAAAGGTAATCTCTGCTCTGAGAACTCGTAATTGGCTGGAGAATAATGGTTATTCCTCACTGCACGACAGGGACTGTTATTCTGTTTATAGATGGAGAAATTGAAGCACAGAGAGATTATGCAAACTGCCTGAAACCTCACAGATAACCTAGCAAGGTACTGTACTAGTTTGCTAGCATTGCCATAACAAAGTATCACAAATTGAGTGGCTTAGAATAACAAAGATGTATTGCCTCACAGTTCTGGAGGTTAGATTTTGATATCAAGATAGCAATAGGGTTAGTACCTTGTGACAATTGTGAGAAAGAAGTTGGTTCCATGCCTCTTTCCTGGTATCTCATCATTTCATAATATTTTTGCCTTCCCTGAATTCTGCTGCAACACTCCAATTTCTGCCTTCATCTTCACATAGTGTTCTCTTTGTGTGTACATCTATGCCCAAATTTCTCCTTTTTTATAGATATACCAGTCATGTTGGATTGAGGATTGTTGGTTTGCAAACTTAGGAGTTCTCGTGTGAAATATGAAACTGAGCCACATACTTGGAGGACAAGGAGAGACTGAAGAAAGAATTAGACCACCCCAGATTGGTATATGGCAGTTTTAATAAGCAAAAGAACTTAAATATGAGGCTTCTTTTGGGTGGCCACAAGACAAGTAGATCTCTGCACCTCCCAGCCAGAATCTTCTAAGTTTATAGAGAGACCTTGATGGGGTTGTCATTTACCTAGTCCAAATGATGTCAGCAATATATTGTTCTCTCAATGATGCATTCTTGAAATATCTCCTAGCATAAGAATGGTGGGCAGAACATACATTCCAAGGACAGAGGAGGAGGTGAGGAGCCTCCAATCACCCAGGTTCAACTCCTGGGTCAACAATCAGTCACCTCCTCTCTATGACCTCCTTCAACAGCACCCTCGAACTTCAGTATGACTTAACCATAACTAATTCCATCTGCAATAACTCTATTACAAATTAAAGTCATATTCTCAGGCACTAGGCTTTAGGACTTCAACTCCCGAATTTAGGGGATACAGTTTAACTCATAATAATCCATCCTCTAGCCCTCAAACATGTCATGTATATCCTTCTCATATGCAAAATGCATTCATTACCTTTCTACACCTTCAAAAGTCTTAATCCATCCTATCCAGTATCAACCAGACATTGAAAAGTTCATTCACATATCATCTACATCAGGTATAGGCAAGACTCTGGGTAAGATGCATCCTGGGGAAAATCCCTCTCCCTCTGTGAACCTGAAAAACCAGATAACAAATTTTGTGTTTCAAAAATACAGTGGTAGTAAAGGTACAGGATAGATCTTCCCATTCCAAAAGGGAGAAATCAGAAGGAAAAGGGGGTCAGAAGCCCCTAGCAAATCCAAAAGCTAGTAGGCAAATTCCTTTAGCTTTTGCTGTTTAAGAATAATCATCTTTGACTTGACGCTCTGTCCCCTGCACCAACTAGAGTTCTGGCCATGTCTCCTCAGGGCTGGATACAGACCTTGTATCCTCAGCCCTAAGTGGCAGCCTTGCCTCATGGAACCAGGCTAGCCACTGAAACATTTTTGTGGTCGTTTTGCTGAAGGATAACACAGTTTTCAGTCAAATATCTTTATAGATCTATTTCCTTCATATATAATCTCAGAAGTCTAGCAACCTTCCTTCGTTTCCTCCCCTCTGTCTCGTTCAGTCCAAGGTGGCAACATTTCTCCCGAGATGGTGATTGGATACAAAAGGCACACACCTAATCTCTTTAGCAAATGGTTGTCCAGTCACAACCTTAATGTTCTTTCCACAGCGTACTTTTTTACATTTTCAGTAATACGGACAGGTTAAGAATTTTTCAAACCTTCGAGTTCTGGTTCCTTTTTTTAACTTTTTATTTATAATTGATTAACAGTGCTGTCTTAGTTTCAGGTGTACAGCAAAGAGATTCAGTTATACATATATGAACATCAACTTTTTTTTCAGATTATTTTCCTATATGGGTTATTGCAGAATATTGAATAGAGTTCCCTGTGCTATACTGTTATACAGTAGGTCCTTGTTTAAAATATATTTTTTTCAATCTGCCTCTTTCCTCTCGCATTATGAGTGGCAAGAAGAAATCAAGCAACTTTTTTAACACTTTGCTTAGAGGTCTCATCAGCTAAGTATCTGAGTTCATCCCTTAAAAGTTCTACTTTTCATTCAACAAAACAAAATTTAGCCAAGTTCTCTGAAGTTTTATAATAAGGATTGAATTTACTCCAGTTTCCAATAAAGTTTTCCTCATTTTTACCCAAGATTTCAGCAGAAGTATCTTTAATGTTCATTTTTCTTACAGCATTCTTTTCATGATGATATATGTATTCTCTGACAATAAGAGCTTTCTCCTCCCACCTCCATCCCCCTCCCATCCCTCTGGTTCATCCCAGTACACCAGTCCTGAGCATCCTGTATCATGCATCGAATTTGGACTGGTGATTCGTTTCACATATGATAATATACATGTTTCAATGTATGGCAAAACCAATACAATAATGTAAAGTAATTAGCCTCCAATTAAAATAAAAAATTTAAATAATTGATAGGATTAAAAAATAAGAGCTTTCTCTACAAATCATTTTTGATGCTGAATCCTCATCAGAATCTCCTTTAACATCCATATTTCTAACATCAATCTCCTCAAGGTAATCTAGTCTGCTTCTATCAAGAGCCTCGAAACTCTTCTATCCTCTACCTTTCTTTACCCAGTTGCAATGTTTGGAGTCATTTCCACATTTTTAGATATTTGTTACAGAAGTATTCTCCTGCTGTACCAAAATCTGTTAGTTCACTAGGATTGCAGTAACAAAGTACTACAAAGTGATCACTCAGACACAGAAATTTATTGTCTTGAAGTTCTGGTAGCTAGAAGATGAAATCAAGATGTTGGTGGGGCTGATTCTTTCTCATGGCTTTGAGAAAGAAATCCATTCCATGCTGCTCTTCTAGCTTTTGTTGGTTTGCTGGCATTCTTTGGTATTCCTTGGCTTATAGAAGCATCGCCCCCATGTCACCTTCATCTTCATATGATGTTCTTGTTTGAGCATGTCATTGTCCAAATTTACCCTTTTTCTTAAAATCAGCTGTCATATTAGATTAAGCAAAGGCACAGAAGTGAAAAGGTAATTGGTATACCACCATGACTCCCTCATACTCCTGCAACAGTCCACTAATTGGTTTCTTTGTTTTGGTTCCTGCCCCAGTATGGTCAATTATCTATCAGCAGCCAGAGTAATCTTTTTCACAAAGGCAAAGCAGATCATGTAATTTCCCTGCTCTCAACTCTCCAATAATTTCTCATCACAGTTGGATGAGTTAGAGTATTCACAAGACTCACAGGAGCTACATGATCTGACCTGTACCTAGCTTTCAAACATCAATTCCTGCCACCTAGCTTTTTTGATATAGTTAAACTGCTCTGTCCCCTGGCTATTTCCAATTTCATAATATTTTTTTCTCCCAGATTTTCACATGACAAATTTCTTCTCATTATTCAGGGTTCAACTCAAATGACAATTTCTCAAAGAGGCCTTCTCTGGTCAGTTAGGCTAAGTAATCCTCTCTCAGTCATTCTTTATCTCATCTTACACTATTTTTGTTCCCATCGTGGCACTGGGCTGTGTCACACATTTACTTGTTTGTTTATTGTCTGTCTCCCTTCTCCAGAATGTAAGCTCGATGAAAGCAGGGACTTTGTCTTATTCATGCTCTATCTCTTACATGTAAATCATGCCTGACACTTTATAAATGCTAAATAAATGCCACTATTCAAGACCATTTTGACAGAGTTATACTGGCAGAAACAACAATAGAATAGGAAGAAGGGTAAATAAGGGTAAAATGTAGAGCAGTGAGCACAGATAGCTTTTGTAAGGAATCTGTGTGTTGAAGAAGAGAAACTGGCTAACAGCTAATACGATGAGTCAGGATAAGGGGAAATTTTTATTTTTGGTTCTTGGTTGTAATTGTCATCACAGATAACCATACAGAGAAGCTAATTATGAGAAAATGAAGAGGTGGGGGAAGGAAAAGGAAGAGGAAAGGGAGGGAGGGAAGAGGTCAAAAAAAAAAGAGAGAGAAAAGAGAGAGGGGAAAAAAGGAGAGAAAGAGAGTTAGATATATAGGAAAAAGAGGATAATAGATTAAATAAAATCCTGATGGAAATGGAGGGTTTGAGTTCAAGAGCACCAAGGATAGGTTATCTTTAGAAGAGAACAGAAGTAATCTTCCTCTGAGACAAAATTAAATGAGACAGACAGATGCGAAAGTACAGACATATTTGAAAGCTAAGGGATGTTGAAGAATATTACTGAGTTAGGCTGCTAAACTCTTTGTTAAAATGAAGGGTAGAAAGGGCAAGGATCTTAATAAAATTGGTAAGGTTTAGAACAGCTAATGTGGGGTATAGAAAAGGGTACCAAGTAGGAATGTGTAGAAAACTGCTTAGCTGTCTTGACAGCTGAAGTTGAGGATCATAAATTTGTAGTGGATCTAATCTAAAAGGATACATGCATTTCCTCCAGGAGAACTCTATAGCCCTGAAGCACAAGAGGGAAAAATTGAATCTTGCAGAATTGGTGATTACCAGGACAAGCTGAACAGAAGATTAAGGGAGCTGGAAAGAATATAGTTGAAGTATTTAGCCATTTTAAACAATTAGTGAAAGAAATACAGCTAGGAGGAAACCAACACTCAATAGACCTGTAAGATGTATACTGAAAGCAAGGAATTGTAAAGACACTGTTGTGACCAGAGAGTTGGAAGCAAAAATTTGAAGAAAATGGAAACAAATATGAACTGAAGGAAGGATGAATGTCAAGGAGATAGCAAGAATTTGGGAGAAAATGTTAGAACTGTTCTCCATCCTGATTGTGATACTGGTTTTATGGCTATATACAGCTATCAAAACCCATCAGTTTGTACATTTGAAATGGATGTGCTTTGTTGTATATGAGCTATTCCTCAATCTAATTTATATGAGGAAAGTATTTTTTTTAATTGAAAAAAGAAGGTAACAGCAATGTTCAGGTTGCAACCATGTTGCTATAATATAATATTTTTGAAGGTCACTAGAATAGAAACTTAGAAATTGCAAAGCCAGGTACTGGCAGTTGCTAAATATTAGTAGGGGTGCTGAGTAAATCAGATTCACAGTCCACAATGCCAATCTAGTAATCTTGGTGCAGGGTTTTTGAAGGAAGAAGTTTATCTGCTTTCCTTTGCTTTTATCCTTCCAGTTTTATTGATATACAAATGACAAGCAGCACTGTATAAGTTTAATGTACAGTGTAAAAATTTGATTTACATACATCAATAAATGATTACCATAAGCTTAGTGAACATCCATCATTTCATGTAGATGTAACATTAAAAAATAGAAAAAAATTTCCTTGTGAGCTCTTAGGATTTACTCTGTTAACAACTTTCATAAAATGAATATTTTATCATAGTGTATATTACATCCTTAGTACTTATTTATCTTATAACTGGAAGTTTGTACCTTTTGACTACCTTCATCCAGTTCTCCCTCCCACTCTTTCCCCACCTCTGGTAACCACAAATTTGATCTCTTTTTATAGGAGTGTGTTTGTATGTTTCTGGCATATAATTGACCTACAACACTTTGTTACTTCCTGATACACAACATATTGATTGGATATTTCTATACATTTCAATATAATTATGATGTTGCCATTTGTTACAATGCAAAGATATCACAAAACTATTGACTGTATTCCTCACACTGTGCACTTCATGTCCATGACTCATTTATTTTGTAATTGACTTTGTACCTTTTAACTCCCTCATCTATTTTTCTCCTCCTATCACTACCCTCCCTGTGGCAACAATGTTTGTTCTCTGTATCTATAACTGTGTTTAGTTAGGTTTGTTCATCACCGACTCTGTGGACATGAGTTTGAGTGAACTCAGGGAGTTGGTGATGGACAGGGAGGCCTGGCGTGCTGTGATTCATGGGGTCGTGGAGAGTCGGACATGACTGAGTGATTGAACTGAACTGAACTGAGCCACTACCCTCCCTGTGGCAACAATGTTTGTTCTCTGTATCTCTAACTGTGTTTAGTTAGGTTTGTTCATTTTTTGGGTTTTTAGATTTTACATATAAGTAAAATCATAAAGTATTTATTTCTCGTTTTTGGAGTTGGTGTTGCCCCACCGATGAGCGGGGGGTGGGGTGGTGGTCTTGGGGTCCCTGGGGGCTCGGGGAGCCCTAAGACAGCTAAACTGCTAGTGGGTGGAGTTGTGTCCCTGCCCAGGTAGCTGCTTGGCATGGAGCATCCCAGGACTGGTGCTGACAAGTAGTGGGTCAGGTCCCAGCACTAATAAAGTAAAGGGAAGATTCCAAAATGGCATTTGACAACACCAGTGTCCTTACGGAGGCATAAGCTTTAAAAAATATCTGCTGCCAGCATCTATGTCACCACGGTGAGTCCCAGTTGCTGCCTGCCTCTCTGGGAAAATCTTCCAGATCAGCAGGTGTGTCTGACCTAGTTCAGTTCAGTTCAGTCACTCAGTCGTGTCCGACTCTTCGTGACCCCATGAATCGCAGCATGCCAGGCCTCCCTGTCCATCACCAACTCCCGGAGTTCACCCAAACTCATGTGCATCGAGTCGGTGATGCCATTCAGCCATCTCATTCTCTGTGGTCCCCTTCTCCTCAAGCCTCCAATCCCGCCCAGCATCAGAGTCCCTTCCAGTGAGTCAACACTTCCCATGAGGTGGCCAAAGTATTGGAGTTTCAGCTTTAGCATCAGTCCTTCCAATGAACACCCAGGACTGATCTCCTTTAGAATGAACTGGTTGGATGGACTGGTTGGATCTCCTTGCAGGCCAAGGGACTCTCAAGTGTCTTCTCCAGCACCACAGTTCAAAAGCATCAATGCTTCGGCGATCAGCTTTCTTCACAGTCCAACTCTCACATCCATACATGACCACGGGTAAAACCATAGCCTTGACTAGACGGACCTTGGTTGACAAAGTAATGTCTCTGCTTTTTAATATGCTATCTAGGTTGGTCATAACTTTCCTTCCAAGGAGTAAGCGTCTTTTAATTTCATGGCTGCAATCAGCATCCGCAGTGATTTTGGAGCCCAAAAAAATAAAGTCTGACACTGTTTCCCCATCTATTTGCCATGAAGTGACAGGACCAGATGCCATGATCTTATTTTATGAATGTTGAGCTTTAAGCCAACTTTTTCACTCTCTTCTTTCACTTTCATCAAGAAACTTTTTATTTCCTCTTCACTTTCTGCCATAAGGGTGTTGTCATCTGCATATCTGAGGTTATTGATATTTCTCCCTGCAATCTTGATTCCAGCTTGTGCTTCTTCCAGCCCAGCATTTCTCCTGATGTACTTTGCATATAAGTTAAATAAGCAGGGCAACAATATACAGCCTTGATGTACTCCTTTTCCTATTTGGAACCAGTCTGTCGTTCCATGTCCAGTTTTAACTGCTGCCTCCTGACCTGTATATAGGTTTCTCAAGAGGCAGCTCAGGTGGTCTGGTATTCCCGTCTCTTTCAGAATTTTTCACAGTTTATTGTGATCCACACATTCACTGATCCAGGCTCCTTTCAAATGACTGCTTCTTCCTTTGGTCTCAGAGCACATGAGATTTTGTGTGCGCTCTTTAAGAGTGAGTCTCTGTTTCCCACAGCCCTCTCTGCTTTCCTGAAATTAAGTCTCACTAACCTTTAAAGCAAACATGATGAGGGTTCATCCTCCTGATGCAGGACCCTTGGGCTTGGAGTACTCATGTGTAGCGTGGATCCTTGACTCCTTTGGGAGAACCTCTGCAATTATAATTATCCTCCTATTTACGGGTTGCCTACCCAGTGGTATGGGTCTTGGCTGTATTGTGTCTCTGCCCCTTCTACCCATCTACTCGTGGTTCATTCTTTGTATCTTTAGCTGTAGATTTTTTTATGCTATTCTTCTATTTTCATTCATATTTGCTCTGTAAATTGTTGTAACTTTGGTGTGCCTATGGGAGACATGAAATCAGGGTCTTCCTACTCTGCCATCCTGGCCACTGCATTCCCAAAAGTTTTGAAGGAAGCATTTTAATTATCTAGTTATTATATCATTTGTTTGGGGTTGGTTTATTTCCAACTGGCAAGTTCAGATTATATAGGTGCAATACTGTCAAAAATTTTTATAAGAATTGCAAATATAGGCAATAAAGGCTCAAATAAAAGGTGAAGCATTAAAATCAGGATTATTTCCCTGTATTGAAGAAAGCAAAACCATCATATGAATCAACACAAAATACCATTTACATCACTATGTTTCGTGGAACAAAAGTTCTCTTTCTTTGGGATGTTGCTATTTCTAATCAAGTTGATTTATTAAGTCTTATCTTTTATTACCCATTTTCCTACCTAAACAAATATAAAAATCTCATTCTTTTTCAGGACACTAGGCTTCTTCAACTCATTCTCATAATGAATTCAAAAGAAATAATATGAAATCTTGAATACAGAAAAAAGAAGTAAATTAGTTTCCAAAATTAAAATTTGTCTTAAAAAAACTATAAGCATGTTTCTGGCCAGAATGTAACAGATTTTTCATGCAAACATTAAGATATTTGTCTTATAACTGTCAATTTATTTGGAAAAAAATAGCATTTCCACTGAAGGAATAACAATCTAAAAGTTGCATTTCAGGTATAAAAATAGAATGACTTTATTTTCATTAAAATGTACACATACATAAATACACACAAATTCTACAATAAAGAAATATCAGATACAGTATAATAAGAAAAATAAATTGACCATTTAGTAATAATTATAAAAAAGTTTGAATAAGAATCTCACTCCACTGTCCATTTTATTGTGGATCACAAGGTTTGAGTACTTACGGCATGATGTTTCCCCTCTTCCTAAAAATACACACACATACACACAGTTTGTTTGTTTTTTTTCACCAAACCAAATTCAAAATACAGTAAACTCTCAGTGTATGTGCCAGCCTGGATGGAAAGCAAGTTTGAGAGTGAATGGATACATGTATATGGCTGAGTCCCTTCATTGTGAACCAGAGACTACCACAACACTGTTAATCAGCTGTACCCCAACATAAAATTAAAAGCTTAAAAAATAAGTAGTGACAAGTCAAGAAAAGAAACAATTACAGTAATATGTGATATAAAAGAAAATTGTGAAGACTTCACACACTATGAAAATTCTTGATTATCTCTAAGGCAAAAAAAAAGGACCGACATTAATTTATCTTGAATATGGTATTCTGATTTCAAAATTATTAAAAAAAAAAAGACACAATGATGAAACAACTATAGTACCACAATCTAGAGATAATCAATGCTACATCCTGTATATATATACTTTCTATCATTCAATGAGCATATGTACATATACATGTATACCATATACAATCTATATATGTTTTATAAATGCTATAAAATTTGCATCACACTATACAGAATTTTTAAAATTTTCATTTAAAATTATTTGTACATTGTAAATATTTTATTAAATGTTTTATAAAAACATTTCTTTAAATGACTTCTTAGGACAATATGCATGTATTATAAGCTATTTACTGTAATTTTTGTTGTTGTTGTTGTTGTTGTTGTCCAGTTGCTGGATCCTGTCTGACTGCGATCCCAAGGACTGCAGCCTGCCAGGCTTCCCTATTCTTCTCCATCTCCTGGAGCTTGCTCAAATTCATGTCCATAGAGTCGGTGATGCCATCCAACCCTCTTGTCCTCTGTCATCCCCTTCTCCTCTTGCCTTCAGTATTTTCCAGCATCAGAGTCTTTTCTAATGAGTTGTCTCTTCCCATCGGGTGTCCAAAATATTGGAGTTTCTGCTTCAGCATCAGTCCTTCCGATGAATATTCAGGATTGATTTCCTTTAAGATGGACTGGTTGGATCTCCTTGCAGTCCAAGAGACTCTCAAGAGTCTTCTCCAACATGACAGTTCAAAAGCATCAATTCTTCAGTGTTCAGCATTCTTTATGGTCCAACTCACATCCACACAGGAGTGAAAAAACCATAGCTTTGATTAGACAGATCTTGGTTGGCAAAGAAATGTCTCTGCTTTTTAATATGCTGTCTAGGTTTGTCATAGCTTTTCTTTCAAGAAGTAAGCATTTTTTAATTTCATGGCTGCAGTCACCGTCTGCAGTGATTTTGGAGCCCAAGAAAATAAACTCTGTCACAGTTTCCATTGTTTCCCTAACTATTTGCCATGAAGTGATGGGACCATATGCCATGATCTTAGTTTTCTGAATATTGAGTTTTAAGCCAACTTTTTCAATCTCTTCTTTCACTATCATCAAGAGGCTCTTTAGTTCCTCTTCACGTTCTGCCATAAAGGTGGTATCCTCTGCATATCTGAGGATACTGATATTTCTCCCAGTAATCTTGATTCCAGCTTGTGCTTCATCCAGCCCAGCATTTTGCATGATACTCTGCATATAAGTTAAATAATCAGGGTGACGATATACAGCCTTGACGTACTCCTTTCCCAATTTGGAACCAGTCCGTTGTTCCATACCTAATTCTAACTGCTGCTTCTTGACTTGCATACAGATTTCTCAGGAGGCAGGTAAGGTAGTCTGGTATTCCCATCTGTTTAAGAATTTTCCACAGTTTGGTATGTTACACACCAGGCTTTTAGCATAGTCAGTGAAGCAGAATTAGATATTTTTTGGAATTATCTTGCTTTTTCTACGATCCAACAAATGTTGGTAATTTGATCTCTGATTCCTTTGCCTTTTTCAAGTCCAGCTTGACATCTGGATCCTCAGTTCACATACTATTGAAGCCTAACTTGAAGGATGTAAGCATTGCCTTGCTATTATGTGAAATGAGTGCAATTGTGCTGTAGTTTGAACATTCTTTGGCATTGCCCTTCTTTGGGACTTGAATGAAAACTGACCTTGATGGAAATAAATAAGAGGCTGGGAGAGATTAGCAGAAGAACTTAGATCCATATTAATTTATATGGAATGCTTAACTTCCCCTGAGTAGACACATGTCAAAGATTCAACTACATGGAGTAATCAAATTTGTTTCAAGACATGCTTAATATGTGCTTCAATCAATCAAACTCCTTATGATCTCGGAGTCTAGAGAGCAGAGCACACATGACAGTTAAAAAGTCTTTCCAAAAGGGTGGTGAATTCAGTCTGTATCCTATAATCAACAGAGATATCACCATCAAACTCTGCCTGAATATTCAATCTATGTGAATTCTGCTCTAGTACAGCTTTTTCTGTACTGAGACATTGATCACCTGATCAGATTCTTCACCTTGTCTTTCCTTCTATATTGATCTCTGACTATTTGAAGGGTATCCCCTTCAAGTATACTGAAATATAAGAAATTGCCAGTATTTATCCATTTTGTATCAACTGAAAATACAAGTCCACATGTCCAACTTCCTATTTGAAAGCAAAACAAAACAATTCCTCCATGTCAAAATTTCAAAATACTTTTTTTTTTGCACTCACTGAGGCAAATATCTTGCTCCTCTGCTGCCTGAATTGCAGATACTACAAATGAGCCATAATTTGCTGCTATGGGCAATGTGAATGAAAAGGTATTCATCAAACTTATTGTACAAATTGTAATATTTATAGAGATTTCGGTAAAGCTAGCCACTATTGCTACAAATTTTGGAGTCTGACAACTTCACATCCATAAACAAATTTTCAAGTTATTGTTCTTACCTTAAGGTAGGGATAAGAATGGGACCTGCCTCATAGGATTATTGTTGTTTAGCTGCTCAGTCATGTCTAACATTTTGTAAAACCATGAACTATAGCCTGCCAGCCTCCTCTGTCTATGGGATTTCCCAGGCAAAAATATTGGTGTGGGTTACAATTTCCTTCTACAGGGGATCTTCCTGAACTAGAAATCATGCCTTCATCTCCTGCATTGCAGGCTGATTCTTTACTGTTGAGCCACCAGAGAAGCCTAGGATATTTACATGAGATAACACATATAAAATGTATTTAATACAGGTGGACACATAATAAATGCTCAACTAAGAGCTTTCAATAAACTGTGGAAAATTCTGAAAGAGATGGGAATACCAGACCACTTGACCTGCCTCTTGAGAAACCTGTACGCAGGTCAGGAAGCAACAGTCAGAACTGGACATGGAACAACAGACTGGTTCCAAATAGGAAAAGGAGTACATCAAGGCTGTATATTGTCACCTTGCTTATTTAACTTATATGCAGAGTACATCATGAGGAACGCTGGGCTGGAAGAAGCACAAGGTGGAATCAA
The DNA here is from genome assembly GCF_049115385.1 of Moschus berezovskii. Classification (NCBI taxonomy): domain Eukaryota; kingdom Metazoa; phylum Chordata; class Mammalia; order Artiodactyla; family Moschidae; genus Moschus; species Moschus berezovskii. The sequence continues at coordinate 81,824,828 of NC_142488.1, read as the reverse complement.
GATTGCTGGGAGAAATATCAATAACCTCAGATATGCAGATGACACTACCCTTATGGCAGAAAGTGAAGAGGAACTCAAAAGCCTCTTGATGAAAGTGAAAGAGGAGAGTGAAAAGGTTGGCTTGAAGCTCAACATTCAGAAAACAAAGATCATGGCATCTGGTCCCATCACTTCATGGGAAATATGTGAGGGAGGCCTGGCGTGCTGTGATTCATGGGGTCACAAAGAGTCGGACACGACTGAGCGACTGAACTGAACTGAAGAGCTTTCTAGCCTCTTTAAAAGAAAAAAACAACATTTTTTTTTTTATTCTTTAGCAGAATCTCTAATCATGAAATAGAATCTAGACACCAGAATTGCAAAATAGGCAGCCCTTTGCAATTTGCAGTGGGAAAAAAGCAGAGGAAATGCTTTGCTCTAAAGTCTCCATGAAGGGGCCCAGTTATTCAGCATCTGACAAACCCTTCTACTTGCCTTTTAATGCCAGTGAAAGTGAATTGACACAGCCAATTGAAGAAGAGACCGAATGACAGAGCAAAAGAGAGCTCCCTTTTCCCCAATTACATCTAAGGAATATTATTTTGTCTGTGCAAAGAAGAAACATTATTCTTAGAGAATTATTTATCACAGTTTATAAACTGACCTTGTAAGATTTTCAAAAATACAATCCTCAATTAGGCCTTGAAAATCTAGAGTGGATATAGCTACAATGGAAGCCCCTTCACTTGGTTTTACCACAGCTCAAATAACTTTTCCTGGCCAGCAGCTAAAACAGCTGCTGAATGTCAGTGGCCAGAGATTCAGGCTTGGGGCATCCTCAGCTAAGGTGAAGCAGATGCCTGGCAGCTTTCTAAAACAGTTCAGCAGCCAAATGAGGGTAAACCAGCACAGCAAACAAAGGACAAAACTTGAAGTTTTCTATGTAAGATTCCAAGATATCAGTCTCTAAGCCAGGTCAGAAAACTTTCCGAAGTCTAGAATTTTTTTTTTTCTTTGAAATGACTCTCAAGTATTTGTTCCTAAGTTGAAAGGGCAGGCATAGCCAGTGACACCTGCAATTGACAAGAACACAAGGTGTGCCAAAGGCCTACTCTGACTACTCTGGGCACCAGAATGTTAACTGCAATCATCATTTTAAAAACCTCTTTCTTAATACTGGATTTAATTCTTCATAAAAAAATTTATAATTGCCAAAGTCTGCTGCTGCTGCTAAGGTGTTTCAGTCGTGTCCGACTCCGCGTGACCCCATAGACGGCAGCCGACCAGGCTCCGCCGTCCCTGGGATTCTCCAGGCAAGAACACTGGAGTGGGTTGCCATTTCCTTCTCCAATGTGTGAAAGTGAAAAGTGAAAGTGAAGTCCCTCAGTCGTGTCCGACTAGTAGCGACCCCATGGACTGCAACCCACCAGGCTCCTCTTTCCATGCGATTTTCTAGGCAAAAGAACTGGAGTGGCTTGCCATTGCCTTCTCCGTGCCAAAGTCTAGATCCTGTAAAATTTCTACTATTATTTTCTCAATTAATTCTGATATTATTCCCCCAGGCAGACCGCAAGTCAATAATGTCCCGTAGAAAAGATCCTATGCTGCAGACACCAGATCTAAATTCAACATTTATAAGGCATAAGAGATTGAGCAAGTTGCCTTGGTTTAAAAATCTGTAAAAAAAAAAAAAATCTGTAAAAAATATTAAAAATATACCTATTTCACAGGATTATTGTCACAATTAATATGCAACGTGAAAAAGTGCTTGGCCTATAAACTCTGCTTAATAAATACTGGTTCTTTTATAATTTTTAAATTATGTTTTACTTGAACTTAACCATATCACCTCTTCTGTTAACCAGCTTTACATCATTCCTTCTTTTTTGGCTGAATCCTACTGCAGTCTGTATTGGTTACAATCAGCTGAGAGCTCTATCTTTATGCATGATTGCTCAAAGGATGGGGTGTTCATTAACTCTTTTTACCACTCTTGCCATTTATGTCCTCATTAGCTAGTGCACAGATTCATACATAGCTGGAACTTACGGCTCCATTCCAATGAGCACTCTGAAAAAAAAAAAAAAAAGCCTGCTGTTGTCCAGAAAAATATTTTTCTCTCTCTCATCTCTAGGCTAAATGGAAAGAGGAGTTTTAGAGTTTGCCCTGTCTTTGGCTGCACACCAACGAAAAGCATTCAACCATTACTAAATTAAAAATGACTTTGTGGTGTGCACTTCAGCAGCATATACGCTATAATTGGAATGATTCAGAGATTAACATGGCCTCTGAACGAGAATGACATACCAATTCATGAAGCATCTCATAATTTTAAAACAGGCACTTGCATATATTGTGCTGAAAGTGAAAATGATTAGCAGTGAATGCAATGATATCTTCCCAAATTACAAATGTATTTACCTCTTGATCCAGCAATCCCAAGTCTAGAAATTTATCCTTTACATATACTGTCACACCTATGAAATGATGCTTTAAAAATGCAGACAGAAAAAAGGAGGGTGTTCTCTATACAGAAAAATATTAAAAATATGTAATAAAATGCTGTTTCAATATATAAACAGTAGTATGTCTTAGATTCGAGAGACACCGGCCCCGGCGGCGCAGACGCCACGTGAGAGACGCCAGCCCCGGAACAACAAACCACGCAAAGAGGTGCAGCCGTGAGGAGCTACCCTACGCCTGAGGCCAGGGCCGGGGCCGAGAGGAGCTACCCCACATCCAACAGGCGGTGGCTGCGCGGGCGCAGGAGGGCCGAGAGGAGCTACTCCGTGTTCAAAGTCAAGAGGGGCGGCCTTGAGGAGACACCCCTCGTCTAAGGTAAGGTACAGCAGCTGCACTTTGCTGGAGCGGCTGTGAAGAGATTTTCCACGACCAAGGTAAGAGAAATCCAAATAAGAAGGTAGGTATTGTTAGGGGGCATCAGAGGGGAGACACACTGAAATCATAATCACAGGAAAATAGTCGATCTGATCACATGGACCACAGCCGAATGTGGTCCACTGGAGAAGGGAATGGCAAACCACTTCAGTATACTTGCCTTGAGAACCCCATGAAAAGTAACAAAGGGCAAAATGATAGGATACTGAATGAGGAATTCCCCAGGTTGATAAGAGCCCAGTATGCTACTGGAGATCAGTGCAGAAATAACTATAGAAGGAATAAAGGGATGGAGCAAAAGCAAAACCAATACCCAGCTGTGGATGTGACCAGTGATAGAAGCAAGGTCCGGTGCTGTAAAGAGCAATATTGCATAGGAACCTGGAATGTTAGGTCCATGAAGCAAGGCAAATTGGAAGTGGTCAAACGGGAGATGGCAAGAGTGAACTTCGAAATTCTAGGAATCAGTGAATTAAAATGGACTGGAATGGGTGAATTTAACTTGGATAACCATTATATCTACTACTGTGGGCAGGAAACCCTTAGAAGAAATGGAGTAGCCATCATGGTCAACAAAAGAGTCCGAAATGCAGTACTTGGATGCAATCTTAAAAATGACAGAATGATTTCTGTTCATTTCCAAGGCAAACCATTCAATATTGCAGTAATCCAGGCCTATGCCCCAACCAGTAACGCTGAAGAAGCCGAAGTTAATCGGTTCTATGAAGACCTACAAGACCTTTTAGAACTAACACCCAAAAAGATGTCCTTTTCATTATAAGGGACTGGAATGCAAAAGTAGGAAGTCAAGAAACACCTGGAGTAACTGGCAAATTTGGCCTTGGAGCACAGAATGAAGCAGGGCAAAGGCTAATAGAGTTTTGTCAAGAGAATGCACTGGTCATAGCAAACACCCTCTTCCAACAACACAAGAGAAGACTCTACACATGGACATCACCAGATGGTCAACACCGAAATCAGATTGATTATATTCTTTGCAAACAAAGATGGAGAAGCTGTATACAGTTAGCGAAAACAAGACCAGGAGCTGACTGTGGCTCAGATCATGAACTCCTTATTGCAAAATTCAGACTTAAATTGAAGACAGTAGGTAAAACCACTAGACCTTTCAGATATGACCTCAATCAAATCCCATATGATTATACAGTGGAAGTGAGAAATAGATTTAAGGGACTAGATCTGATTGATAGAGTGCCTGATGAACTCTGGACGGAGGTTCGTGACATTGTACAGGAGACAGGGACCAAGACCATCCCCATGGAAAATAAATGCAGAAGAGCGAAATGGCTGTCTGAGGAGGCCTTACAAATAGCTGTGAAAAGAAGAGAGGCGAAAAGCAAAGGAGAAAAGGAAAGATATAAGCATCTGAATGGAGAGTTCCAAAGAATAACAAGGAAAGATAAGAAAGCCTTCCTCAGCAATCAATTCAAAGAAATAGAGGAAAACAACAGAATAGGAAAAACAAGAGATCTTTTCAAGAAAATTAGAGATATCAAGGGAATATTTCATGCAAAGATGGGCTCAATAAAGGACAGAAATGGTATGGATCTAAGAGAAACAGAAGATATTAAGAAAAGGTGGCAGGAATACACAGAAGAAGTGTACAAAAAAGATTTCACGACGAAGATAATCATGATGGCGTCATCACTAACCTGGAGCCAGACATCTTGGTATGTCACGTCAAGTGGGCCTTAGAAAGCATCACTACGAACAAAGCTAGTGGAGGTGATGGAATCCCAATTGAGCTATTTAAAATCCTGAAAGATGATGCTGTGAAAATGGTGCAATTAATATGCCAAAAAAATTTGGAAAACTCAGCAGTGGCCATAGGACTGGAAAAGGTCCTCTTCATTCCAATCCCAAAGAAATGCAATGCCAAAGAATGCCCAAACAACAGCACAATTGCACTCATGTCACACGCTAATAAAGTCATGCTCAAAATTCGCCAAGCCAGGCTTCAGCAATATGTGAACCATGAACTTCCAGATGTTCAAGCAGGTTTTAGAAAAGGCAGAGGCACCAGAGATCAATATGCCAACATCCGCTGGATCATTGAGAAAGCAAGCGAGTTCCAGAAAAACATCTATTTCTGCTTCATTGACTATGCCAAAGCCTTTGACTGTGTGGATCACAATAAACTGTGGAAAATTCTGAAAGAAATGGGAATCCCAGACCACCTGACCTGCCTCTTGAGAAACCTGTATGCAGGTCAGGAAGCAACAGTTAGAACTGGACATGGAACAAAAGACTGGTTCCAAATAGGAAAAGTAGTACGTCAAGGTTGTACATTGTCACACTGCTTATTTAACTTATATGCAGAGTACATCATGAGGAACACTGGGCTGGAAGAAGCACAAGGTGGAATCAAGATTGCTGGGAGAAATATCAATAACCTCAGATATGCAGATGACACCACCCATATGGCAGAAAGAGAAGAGAGACTTTTTGCCTCATGATGAAAGTGAAAGAGGAGAGTGAAAAGGTTGTCTTGAAGCTCAACATTCAGAAAACAAAGATCATGGCATCTGGTCCCATCACTTCATGAAAAATAGATGGGGAAACAGAGAAAGACTTTATTTTTGGGTCCTCCAAAATCACTGCAAATGGTGATTGCAGCCATGAAATTAAAAGACGCTTACTCCTTGGAAGGAAAGTCATGACCGACCTAGATAGCATATTAAAAAGCAGAGACATTACTTTGCCAACCAAGGTCCGTCTAGCCAAGGCTATGGTTTTTCCCGTGGTCATGTATGGATGTGAGAGTTGGACTGTGAAGAAAGCTGATCGCTGAAGAATTGATGCTTTTGAACTGTGGTGCTGGAGAAGACTTGAGAGTCCCTTGGACTGCAAGGAGATCCAACCAGTCCATTATAAAGGAGATCAATCCTGGGTGTTCATTGGAAGGACTGATGCTAAAGCTGAAACTCTGTTACTTTGGCCACCTCATGCAATGAGTTGACTCACTGGAAAATAGTCTGATGCTAGGAGGGACTGGGGGTGGGAGGAGATGGGGACGACAGAGAATGAGATGGCTGGATGGCATCACCAACTCGACGGACATGAGTTTGTGTGAACTCTGGGAGTTGGTGATGGACAGAGAGGCCTGGCGTGCTGTGATTCATGGGGTTGCAAAGAGTCGGAGACGACTGAGTGACTGAACTTAACTGAATTGATAAAACCTTTTTATTTTATTTTATTTTTTAAATTGGAGTCTAATCACTACACATTATTGTATTGGTTTTGCAATTCATTGACATGAATCTGCCCCAGGTGTACGTTTTCCCCATCTTGAACCCCCCTCCCACCTCCCTCCCCAGTCCATCCCTCTGGGTCATCCCAGTACACCAGCCCTGAGCATCCTGTATCATGCATGGAACCTGGACTGGTGATTCGTTTCACATATGATAATATACATGTTTCAATGCCATTCTCCCAAATCATCCCACTCTCGCCCTCTCCCACAGAGTCCAAAAGACTCTTCTATACATCTGTGTCTCTTTTGCTGTCTCATATACAGGGTTATTGTTATCATTCTTCTAAATTCCATATATATGCTTTAGTATACTGTATTGGTGTTTTTCTTTCTGGCTTACTTCGCTCTGTATAATAGGCTCCAGTTTCATCCACCTCATTAGAACTGATTCAAATGTACTTTTTTTAGTCGTTGAGTAATACTCCATTGTGTATATGTACCACGAATTTCTTATCCATTCATCTGCAGATGGATATCTAGGTTGCTTCCATGTTCTGGCTATTATAAACAGTGAATGTGTGTTCTTTAAGTTATTATATATTAAAATCATGCACTTTTTAACATCACAAAGTTGCACAAAAGTGAAACTTCATGTTTAAGAAAATGCCATTTTCACTTCAGGAGTACTCAGACAAAAGTTAAAGTGATACAAAGATTAGCAAATTCTGGACTCAAGGATAATATGAAAATTTATGAATTTTTCATATTTGAACAGAGTAGAAGAATAAAAGAATGCCTTGAAAATATAAATAAATTAAATTAATAAATGCATAATATAAAAGAAAGAATAAAAAGAAAAAAGAAGTTTAAACAGTTGGGTTAAATGTAAAAGCAATAAGATGGTTGATAAAAGCTTAATATATCAATAATCATTTTAAATACAACTGATGTCTTAATTAAAAGACTAAAATTGTCATAATGGTTTAAAATCAGAAGTTCTTTAAGCGGAAATCAAGGTGGACTTATATTAAATAAAAGGACAGAAATGTTTACAGTTTAAAAAGATGGTGAAAATCATCACCAATCTAATCTATTAGAATCCAGTAAGGTTAGACCTTGCAGATAAAATACAGGATATTGAGTTGCATTTAAATTTCATATCAAGGGTGAGATCACAACAGACAACACAGAAATACAATGGATCATAAGAGACTACTATCAGCAATTATATGCCAATAAAATGGACAACTTGGAAGAAATGGACAAATTCTTAGAAAAGTACAACTTCCAAAAACTGAGCCAGGAAGAAATAGAAAATCTTAACAAACCCATCACAAGCATGGAAATTGAAATTGGAATTGGAAATCTTCCAGCAAACAAAAGCCCAGGTCCAGGCGGCTTCACAGCTGAATTCTACCAAAAATTTAGAGAAGAGCCAACACCTATCCTACTCAAACTCCTCCAGAAAATTGCTGATGAAGGTAAACTTCCAAACTCATTCTATGAGGCCAAAATCACCCTAATACCAAAACCTGACAAAGATGCCACAAAAAAAGAGAACTACAAAAATCCTTAATAAAATTCTAGCAATCAGAATCCAACAATACATTGAAAAGATCATACATCATGACCAAGTGGGCTTTATCCCAGGGATGCAAGGATTCTTCAATATCCACAAATCAATCAATGTAATAGACCACATTGACAAAATGAAAAATAAAAACCATATGATTATTTCAATAGATGCAGAGAAAGCCTTTGACAAAATTCAACATCCATTTATGATCAAAACCCTCCAGAAGGCAGGAGTAGAAAGAACATTCCTCAACGTAATAAAAGCTATATATGACAAACCCACAGCAAACATTATCCTCAATGGTGAAAAATAGAAAGCATTTTCCTTAAAGTCAGGAACAAGACAAGGGTGTCCATTTTCACCACTACTAGTCAACATAGCTTTGGAAGGTTTGGCCACAGCAATCAGAGCAGAAAAAGACATAAAAGGAATCCAAATCGGAAAAGAAGAAGTAAAACTCTCACTGTTTGCAGATGACGTGATTATCTACACAGAAAACCCTAAAGAATCTACCAGAAAATTACTAGAGCTAATCAATGAATATAGTAAAGTTTCAGGATATAAAATCAACACACAGAAATCCCTTGCATTCCTATACACTAATAATGAGAAAATAGAAAGAGAAATTAAGAAACAGTTGCATTCACCGTTGCAACAAAAAGAATGAAATACTTAGGCATATATCTACCTAAAGAAACAAAAGACCTGTATATAGAAAACTATAAAACACTGTTGAAATAAATCAGAGAGTACACTAATAGATGGAGAAATATACCATGTTCATGGATTGGAAGAATAAATATTGTGAAAATGAATATATTACCCACAGTAATTTATAAGTTCAATGAAATCCCTATCAAGCTACCAACAATGTTTTTCACAGAGCAAGAACAAGTCATTTCACAATTTTTATAGAAATACAAAAAACCTCGAATAGCCAAAGCAATCTTGAGAAAGAAGAATGGAACTAGGGGAATCAACCTGCGGGAATTCAGGCACTACTACAAAGCTGGTCATCAAAACAGTATGAGTTCAAGAGGGGAAACACATGTACACCCGGGGCAGATTCGTGTCAATGTATGGAAAAACCAACCAATATGTTAATGTAAAGTAATTTGCTTCCAATAAAAAAAAAAAAACACAGTATGGTACTGGCATAAAGACAGAAATATAGATCAATGGAACAGAATAGAAAGCCCAGAGATAAATCCATGCACCTATGGACACCTTATTTTTGAGAAGAGAGACAAAAATATTCAATAGAGAAAAGAGAATCTCTTTAACAAGTGGTGCTGGGACAACTGGTCAACCACTTGTAAAAGAATGAAACTAGAACACTCCCTAACACCATACACAAAAATAAAATCAAAACGGATTAAAGATGTAAATGCAAGACCAGAAACTATAAAACTCCTAGAGGAGAATATAGGCAAAACACTCTCCGACATAAATCACAGGAGGATCCTACATGACCCACCTCTCAGAATATTGGAAATAAAAGAAAAAGTAAACAAATGGGACCTAATGAAAATTAAACGTTTCTGCATAGCAAAGGAAACTATAAGCAAGGTGAAAAGACAGACTCCAGAATGGGAGAAAATAATAGCAAATGAAGCAACTGACAAAGAACTAATCTCAAAAATATACAAGTAACTCCTGCAGCTCAATTCCAGAAAAATAAACGACCCAATCAAAAAATGAGCCAAAGAACTAAACAGACATTTCTCCAAAGAAGACATGCAGATGGCTAACAAACACATGAACAGATGCTCCACATCACTCATAATCAGAGAAATGCAAATCAAAACCACAATGTGGTACCATTTCACGCCAGTCAGAATGGCTGCTATCCAAAAGTCTACAAGCAATAAATGCTGGAGAGGGTGTGGAGAAAAAGGACCCCTCTTACACTGTTGGTGGGAATACAAACTAGTACAACCACTGTGGAGAACAGTGAGGAGATTCCTTAAAAACCTGGAAATAGAACTGCCATAAGACCCAGCAATCGCACTCCTGGGTATAATTGAAAGAGACACATGTACTCCAATGTTCATTGCAGCACTGTTTATAATAGCCAGGACATTGAAGCAACCTAGATGTCCATCTGCAGACGAATGGATAAGAAAGATGTGGTACATATACACAATGGAGTATTCCTCAGCCATTAAAAAGAATACATTTGAATAAATTCTAATAAGGTGGATGAAATTGAAGCCTATTATACAGAGTGAAGTAAGCCAGAAAGAAAAACACCAATACAGTATATTATCGCATATATATGGGATTTAGAAAGATGATAACGATAACTCTGTCTACAAGACAGCAAAAGAGACTCAGATGCATAGAACAGTCTTTTGGACTCTGAGGGAGAGAACGAGGGTGGGGTTATTTGGGAGAATGGCATTGAAACATGTATATTATCATATGTGAAACGAATCGCCAGTCCAAGTTTGATGCACGATGCAAGATGTTCGGGGCTGGTGTACTGGGATGAACCAGAGGGATGGCATGGGGAGGGAGGTATGAGGGGAGTTCAAGATGGGTGACATATGTGCACCCGGGGCAAATTCATGTCATTGTATGGTAAAACGTATACAATAATATAACGTAAAAAAAAAAAAAAAGAGAATTATCACTCTTAAAAAATTTTAAAAAAATTCATATCAGTAACAAATATTTTTTAGTATCTGTTTAATGCAACATATGATTTTTCAATTAATGTACCCAATTCAACATTTCAAAAAACATACTTTAAGATATGTATTACCCATGAAGCATTTTTAAATTGAAAATAATTTAATATAAAGATATGCATATTTTTATATATGTGAATGACCTCCCATGCATAAACTTGGAAAAAAATAGATGGTGAAAGACATACTATGTAAGTAAATTTCAAAAAAAAATTGATATAGCTATAATATCATGAATACGCTATTATATATCATATTAATATAATGTCATGAAGATGCTTTGAGAAGAAATATTACTGGAGAAATATATATGGGCATTATATATTTGAAAATAAATAGCTAGTCAAAAATTTCACTTGAGGGACATTCTGCAAATATCTGACCAGTACTCTTCAGAACTGTCACGTTAAAAAAAAACAGGAAAAGTCTGGATAACTGTGATAGCCAAAAGGAGTCTAAGTAGACGTGATAAACAAATGTAATGTGATATTCTGGATGGGATAAGTTCAGCTCAGTTCAGTGCAGTCGCTCAGTCATGTCCGACTCTTTGCAACCCCATGAATCACAGCATGCCAGGGCTCCCTGTCCATCACCAATTCCTGGAGTTCACTCAAACTCATCTCCATCGAGTCGGTGATGCCATCCAGCCACCTCATTATCTTTCTTCCTCTTCTCCTCCTGTCCCGAATCCCTCCCAACATCAGAGTCTTTTCCAGTGAATCAAGTCTTCGCATGAGGTGGACAAGTATTGAAGTTTCAGCTATTGCATCAGTCCTTCCAATGAACACCCAGGACTGATCTCCTTTAGGATGGACTAATTAGATCTCCTTGCAGTTCAAGGGACTCTCAAGAGTCTTCTCCAACACCACAGTTCAAAAGCATCAATTCTTCAGTGATCAGCTTTCTTCGCAGTCCAACTCTCACATCCATACATGACCACTGGAAAAATAAATATCCTTGACTAAATGGACCTTGTTTGGCAAAGTAATGACTCTGCTTTTTAATATGTTATCTATGTTGGTCATAACTTTCCTTCCAAGGATTAAGCGTCTTTTAATTTCATAGCTTCAGTCAGCATCCACAGTGATTTTGAAGCCCAAAAATATAAACTCTTACACTGTTTCCAATGTTTCACCTTCTATTTGCCATGAAGTGATGGGACCAGATGCCATGATCTTCGTTTTCTGAATGTTGAGCTTCAAGCCAACTTTTCACTCTCCTCTTTCACTTTCATCAAGAGGCTTTTGAGTTCCTCTTCACTTTTTGCCATAAGGGTGGTGTCATCTGCATATCTGAGGTTATTGATATTTCTCCCAGCAGTCTTGATTGCAGCCTGTGCTTCTTCCAGCCCAGCGTTCCTCATGATGTACTCTGCATATAAATTAAATAAACAGGGTGACAATATACAGTCTTGACTTACTCCTTTTCCTATTTGGAACCAGTCTGTTGTTCCATGTCCAGTTCTAACTGTTGCTTCCTGACCTGCATACAGGTTTCTCAAGAGGCAGGTCAGGTGGTTTTGCATTCCCATCTCTTTCAGAATTTTCCACAGTTTATTGTGATCCGCACAGTCAGAGACTTTGGTATAGTCAATGAAGCAGAAATAGAAGCTTTTCAGGAACTCTCTTGCTTTTTCCATGATCCAGTGCATGTTTGCAATTTGATCTCTGTTTCCTTTGCCTTTTCTAAAACCAGCTTGAACATCTGGAAGTTCACAGTTCACGTATTGCTGAAGCCTGGCTTGGAGAATTGTGAGCATGACTTTACTAGCGTGTGAGATGAGTGCAATTGTGCAGTAGTTTGAGCATTCTTTGGCTTTGCTTTCCTTGGGATTGGGATGAAGACTGACCTTTTCCAGTCCTGTGGCCACTGCTGAGTTTTCCAAATTTGCTGGCAGATTGAGTGCAGCACTTTCACAGCGTCATCTTTCAGGATTTGTAATAGCTCAACTGGAATTCGATCACCACCAATAGCTTTGTTCGTAGTGATGCTTTCTAAGACCCACTTGACTTCACATTCCAAGATGTCTGTCTCTTGGTCAGTCATCATACCCCCGTAATTATCTTGGTCATGAGGATCTTTTTTTGTACAGTTCTTCTGTGTATTCTTGCCACCTCTTCTTAATATCTTCTGCTTCCGTTTGGTCCTTATCATTTATGTCCTTTTTCGAGCCCATCTTTGCATGAAATGTTCCCTTGGTATCTCTAATTTTCTGGAAGACATCTCTTGTCTTTCCTCTTCTGTTGTTTTCCTCTATTTCTTTGCCTTGATCGCTGAGGAAGGCTTTTTTTATCTCTCCTTGCTATTCTTTGGGACTCTGCATTCAGATGCTTATATCTTTCCTTTTCTCTTTTGCGTTTCGCTTCTCTTCTTTTCACAGCTATTTGTAAGTCCTGCTCTGACAGCCATTTTTCGTTTTTGCATTTCTTTTCCATGGGCATGGTTTCACACTTTAGGCATAGTTTCAAAAAGAGCAACAATAAAAAAAAAATGATACGAAATGAAATAATATAATATTATGTGTTCCCTCATATACACTTGACTATAATTCCCTTGAGTAGCATTTAAATGCAAATAAATCACTTAAATTTATAATGAGGTAGCAAATAGTAAAAAGCACATTTATGTTCGTGGTCTGTGGGACTTAACATTAAAATATTCAATATTATTCATATATTTAATAATGCTAATTTATTAAATGATAAATAAATATTTAATAAATAAGCATAAAACATTAAAGAATTGATAGAGAAAAAATATCTCCAGTGCATACTGTAGTATCTGGCAAAGAGTAGAAAAACCTACTGCTCGCAGTGACTGATGGTTACTCTCTGCCAAGTGCTTTCTTTTCGATAGATATAAACCAAATATTTATAAAATGACATCCTGTTTATTCTCTCTAAAGAATGATTGAAGATAAACTCCTTTTCAAGGTGTAATTATGTATCATTTACAAAGCAAGATCCATAATTTATGATTCATATTTAAATTTTACTGTTAAACTGGTGGAAGATTCTATTTAAAATAATAGCAAAAATTTTATTAGGGCTTTGAATGAATTTCTCCCTCCCTAGAAAATATGTCATTGGTAAAAGGTCAAACTTAATATTGATCAGTAAATTGGCTTCTTTTGCTTTTAAAGACTATAACAATTGATTTAACTGAAAAATATAGATTGAGGAAATGTTAACTACACCTTTGTGAGATCCATAGAATAATTTGAAAGTGAAAGTTGCTCAGTTGTGTCCAACTCTGTGTAACACCATGGACTATACAGTCCATGAAATTCTCCAGGTCAGAATACCTGGAGTCGGTAGCCTATCCCTTCTCCAGGGAAACTTCCCAACTCAAGGATTGAACCCAAGTCTCTCACATTGCAGGCGGATTCTTTACCAGCTGAGCCACCAGGGAAGCCCAAGAATATTTTGGGGGGGATTTATTCATTTTCTTCTTACTAGTATTACCAGATTAATTAATCATCTGAAAAATCAGTATGTCTATTTGTTGCTGTGGTTGATCATATTCATTAGAAATAACCATGCAAAAAATAATTTTCTCCGAAAGCATATTTATATTGGAATCAGTGATACAATGTTTAGCTGGTGGTTTTATTTTATGTATGTATTGTTCTTTAACTGCAGCTCACATGTGCATTATGCCCATTGTCAATTGGTAGCAATTAATTAATTTTAAGCCAAATTTATTGTAGAAGCATCTAAAATGCAAAAGAAATTAAATCATAAACTTATTTGTTTCCCTAGAACCAAGTGACGGAGAAGGCAATGGCACCCAATTCTAGTACTCTTGCCTGGAAAATCCCATGGGTGGAGGAGCCTGGTGGGCTGCAGTCCATGGGGTTGCTAAGAGTCCGACACAACTGAGCGACTTCACTTTCATATTTCACATTCATGTATTGGAGACGGAAATGGCAACTCACTCCAGTGTTCTTGCCTGGAGAATCCCAGGGACGGGGCAGCCTGGTGGGCTGCTGTCTATGGGGTCACACAGAGTCAGACATGACTGATGAGACTTAGCAGCAGCAGCAGCGGCAGAACTAAGTGAACCATAAAAATATTGCTCAGATTGCTAAAAGTCTGCCAGACATCAACATTTAGAATTAAGCTCGACATTTCCGTCCTTTACTCATTAAATTTCTAGCCATGCATTTTATATGGAATAGACAGTGAGTCATTGTGAAGTATCAAGCCAAACATTAAAAGTGTAATAGTCTTCTGAAGTGAAGAAAATTCAATCTCCCATGGGAAAGAATAAAATAGGATGCCCCAAAAACAGATAAAGAAAAAGAGACCACAATAGATATTATAAATAATTTGGAGCTCTGCCAAGTTCAGTGAAGGAATTAATAGGAAAATATAAAAAATCCTAAAGTTAAAACAACTGTATAATAGATTGAGTTTATTCTAAAAGGTATGTCAAATAATTTAACTTCAAAAGAATAAAAATTTATGGATTAGGGTTTCAAATTGTGATTTTTATCTTCTATCATTAACTCTATTATTTTTCTAAATAATAATTTAGAATGAAAAGTATACTACTGGAATTTAATATTCACATTAAGAAAGTTTTTTTATGTAAAAACTATATTATTTACTAATTTTTCTATATTAATATAAGATTTCCCCCCTCAAAATCCAGGTTTGCTTGGTTGTGGTAGGGTCATTAATGATCAAAACAGTAAGTGTGCTGGAGACACTGCTATAGAAATGATCCCTGATATTCTCCATGCTTGTTCAGTTCAGTTCAGTTCAGTTCCATCGCTCAGTCGTGTCCGACTCTCCGCGACCCCATGAATCACAGCACGCCAGGCCTCCCTGTCCATCACCAGTCCCGGAGTTCACTCAAACTCATGTCCATCGAGTCGGTGATGCCATCCAGCCATATCATTCTCTGCCATCCCCTTCTCCCCCAACCCTCAGTCCTTCCCAGCATCAGAGTCTTTTCCAGTGAGTCAACTCGTCACATGAGGTGGCCAAAGTATTGGAGTTTCAGCTTTAGCATCAGTCCTTCCAATGAACACCCAGGATTGATCTCCTTTAGAATGGACTGGTTGGATCTCCTTGCAGTCCAAGGGACTCTCAAGAGTCTTCTGAAACACCAGTAATAAATACTTCTTTCTTCTGAAAAAAAAAAATCCTTAATCATTGAATATGTTGGAAAACACTTTCTTTTTTTTCTAGATTGGAATCTATTGCTGATGTAATTCAATGTCATAGATCGGATTAACGTCAAGACATTTGACAATCCTGTGAGGAAAATAAGCTTAATTTTGAATCAAGCTTTCCTCTGGCAAAGTGAATATTCTTTCATATGAGGTAAGACTTAAACAATAAATGTGAGTTTATTTCCATTCCCTTTGCCTAAAATAATATCAACTACCATAACCATCACTGTTACAGAAATAAGAAAGGTAAGCAGAGGTTAATCCTTCTATAGTGGCTAAGGTTGGTGTTATATACTTATTTATACATTTCCTAGATTTGGAAAATTGTCTCGCTGTAGGTACACACACAAAGGTTTTGGGAAGTCCCTTCAGTAAGTCACTATGAAAGTGCAGCTCTTATGGAAAGTCATATGTAATTTTCATTTCCCTAGCTTAAGTATAAGCTTTAGTGAAGATATGAAAAATGAAAATATCTAGTGAAGGAAGTTTCTGCTTTGGCAAATTATGTCACCCAGTGACAAGGAGCAAGGTAAATTTGCTATACAAAAAATGAAGAAGAAAGTAGTATAATGTCTATGATTTGTGGCAACTTTTAGACGTCTATTGTTAAATTAATGCAGTCTATCTTATATTTTAAAGTTCCATCTGTGGCAAATACTGAAAGATACAGAATAAAGGAGAGCAATGATGTTGACCTGTAGAATCAAAGCATGACTAATAAATCAATACAGTCATTTTTTCTTAGTGTATCATCTTAAATTGCACATTGAGTCATAGTAGCTGAGATATGATCCAACTCAGATGGTCAGACAGTCCAAAACACCAGATCAACAGATTCCTGAACCAGTATTGTTCATCATACAAGCATAGTCATTAGACCAATGAGACATGAAGCTTATATTTACAGAATGAAAAAAGTTCCAAATGAAAGCTGTAAGAATTTGATCTGACTCACAGATGTTTTGCTTATTTGACAGACATCTGGATATTTTAAACATCCAAATGATTATATTCTTTAGTTTCTTTGCTACTCTTCTGTGTCATATAAACAGTCTTAAGGCCTTCCTTAAGTTCAGACATCCCCTATAATTTACAAATATGCATGAATATAATACAGTAAAACAAGGAGCAGTATCTTCCAAGGGGAAATTTGGCAATGTCTGAAGATATTTTAGTAGTCATACTTGGAGGATGTTACTGGCTTCTAGTGCTGGAGGCAAGGGATGCTGCTAAATATCCTACAATGCACAGGACAGCTCCCCACAGCAAAGAATATTAGCTGAGAAGCCAGTTATTTTAAATTAATTGATAGTTTTAAATAAGTTTTCAGATTATAAATCAAAGTGCAAACAATAGAGAGCAAACTGTATTGTAGATTGCTGTTTGATAGCCACAGTATTAAACTAAACAGTTAGAAAAAAGTCAGCTGAATCAAAGGTCAAGTTGTACCTGGACTAGAATGAGTGATGAGCTGGAGTCAATTGGTATTGGCTAGTACTGTTGAATTTTCAGGAATTTTGCAAGCCAATTGATATCACATTGATATCATGAAATTGTCTCTCCACGTTGAGAATATTTCAATTCAGTTCAGTTAAGTCGCTCAGTCGTGTGTGACTCTTTGCGACCCCATGAATCACAGCACACCAGGCCTCCCTGTCCATCACCAACTCCCAGAGTTCACTCAAACTCATGTCCATTGAGTCGGTGATGCCATCCAACCATCTCATTCTCTGTCGTCCCCTTCTCCTCCTGCCCCCAATCCCTCCCAGCATCAGAGTCTTTTCCAGTGAGTCAACTCTTCCCATGAGGTGGCCAAAGGACTGGAGCTTCAGCTTTAGCATCATTCCTTCTAATGAACATCCAGGACTGATCTCCTTTAGAATGGACTGGTTGGATCTCCTTGCAGTCCAAGGGACTCTCAAGAGTCTTCTCCAGCACCACAGTTCAAAAGCATCAATTCTTCAGCGATCAGCTTTCTTCACAGTCCAACTGTCACATCCATACATGACCACGGGAAAAACCATAGCCTTGACTAAATGGACTTTTGTTGGCAAAGTAATGTCTCTGGTTTTTAATATGCTATCTCAGTTGGTCATAACTTTTCTTTCAAGGAGTAAGTGTCTTTTAACTTCCTGGCTGCAATCAGCATCCACAGTGATTTTGTAGCCCCCCAAAATAAAGTCTGACACTGTTTCCACTGTTTCCCCATCTATTTCCCATGAAGTGATGGGACCAGATGCCATGATCTTATTTTCTGAATGTTGAGCTTCAAGCCAACTTTTTCACTCTCCTCTTTCACTTTCATCAAGAGGTTTTTTAGTTCTTCTTCACTTTCTGCCATACGGGTGGTGTCATTACATGGGGGCAAATCAGCAAACACTTTAACCAGGACTTTCTTCACACCCCCCAGGGAGGTAGTTGTCAGTCATTTGCCAGCATACCAACAGTTTTGAATACAGAGCGTGATTGATGCCGTAATATTATTCACCATCTACTTAACTGTATGAAAAATCACTTTTTTACAAGGCCAATTAAAATATTATTAGTGTTTTTAGAATAATCTCTTCTACTCATGCTTTATATTTACATATAAAATATCAGTGTATTCCATTTGGCAATGCCAACCTCCCATTATACCATAAATCCTAACAGAAGCTTTAATTGATCACTTTTTGCAAAATAAGGCTAATGAAAGTGTTCTGCTTTTTAGTCAAAGGCTACTTGTATAAATGCATACCTTTAAATGACATGATCAGAGTCTTGGAAAAGTGAGGATGAATTTTAGTTAAGAAAAAAGATTACTATTAAAAAGCTCAAAGTTGACATATTCAAGAGATAAATGAGGTTTTGATGTAGCTAAATTAATTTTCTCCCTAAAGGAAAGGTCAGAAGCATTAGAATGACAAATTTACTCAAGAAATTAAAGCTCTATTTATCTGGTTTGGGGATGAATAGAGTAAAATCATAACTTTCTCTCCTAATGTGCCTTATTAGCTTCTTTTGTTTCAGGCAGATATTAATTACCAAATTTCATAACACATCTGTGAAATAGAAAGTCATCATTATTTAAAGAGATTTTATTAATTTCAGATAACTTTTTGAGAATTTGCTGCAGAGTAGTCACTTGATCATATAGCACATTTTAAAGAGTCAGACACGACTGAGTGACTGAACTGAACTGAGCCTAAAATATTTTGTGTTTTATGATTAACTTGGCACTTTGAGGTCAAAGAAACAATTGTGTAGTCATCTTCATTATTCTAATAGAATGTGAAATAAAAAAAGATTACCCTCATCAGTCTAACTTTTCACTCCTAGTGATTAAAAGTGAATAAAAAAAGCTTATTTTAAAATAAATTTCAAAATGTTAGTTGAAAGAGTTAAGGTGCTAGATAACTTATAAACTGTACAATTTTAACCCTCACCACTACCCACAAAACATAGAGCAACTCACTGACCCACTTGGGTTATGTCAGTCCTTGAAATGATAAACCACTATATAAATCATCAACAACTTCTGACAATCTTTGTGACAACATAGAAAATAATTTATTTTGTGGATTTACTTCTGTCAGCTCTAATAATAAATCTCAGTGTATCTAAGAGATCTCTTGGATCCTACACTGAATTCTATGTACAAAAGGTCAAAGACTGATCCAATTATATCATCGAGACCAGAGATGCTCAATTGGGAATCCTGAGAAGGTAGGCAGAGAGGTTAAGAATTTCTGTACAACTGATGTTCCTTTATTTTCTACCATAAAGGAAGAGTAACTGATATCAAAATTAGAAATCAAGCAAGGATATGGTCAGCAATATAGTATAGTGGTTCCA
The DNA here is from genome assembly GCF_049115385.1 of Moschus berezovskii. Classification (NCBI taxonomy): domain Eukaryota; kingdom Metazoa; phylum Chordata; class Mammalia; order Artiodactyla; family Moschidae; genus Moschus; species Moschus berezovskii. The sequence continues at coordinate 81,805,452 of NC_142488.1, read as the reverse complement.
TTCCGTCGCTCAGTCATGTCCAACTCTATGCGACCCTGTGGACTGTAGCCTACCAGGCTTCTCCATTCATGGGATTCTCCAGGAAAGAATTCTGGAGTGGGTTACTGTTTCCTTCTCCAGGGGATCTTCCCGACCCAGGGATCGAACCCGGGTCTCCCGCATTGGAGGCAGACACTTTAACCTCTGAGCCACCAGGGAAGTCTAGTGGGTTAGCAGTTTAAATTTCCATATTATATCTTCATGATTTTGAATATTATCTTTAGCCCCTCTCTAAGATGCTGCCCACTTCAAGATGCATCAATATTTCATGTACCACTAAGAAAGAAAGAAAGAAAATAGACAAGCATACTTGTTGGAAGCCAAAGACTTTAAAGATGTACCCCAATTTCAGAGATGTTAAAATATGTTTTTAAAATGGGGAAATTGACTAAGATGGTGGAGCAGAAGATCATGGAAATCGCTTCCTCTTATAAATACATTAAAAAAATACTTCTACTGATACATGTGGAAAAATTTTCACTGAAAACTAACTGGTAACTGACTCCTGTATAACGAAAACTGACACATGAATTGGGTAGTAAAGGAAGAAAAGCAGTTGGGTTAAGAACCTGTGACTCTCCTTGACCTAATTGCCTATGCCCTAATCTTCCAATACTGAAGCAAAAGCCATCATGCCAGAAGTAGAACTTTAGCCAGATTCAGAGTATGGAGACATTCCATAGATACTTGGGCCAATTATTGGCATTTCTAAGGTCATTCACTCCCAGGTGGCTCAGTGGAAAGAATACACTTGCCAATGCAGGAGACATGGGTTCGATACCTGGGTGAGGAAGATCCCTGAGTGAGGAAGATCCCCTGGAAAAGGAAATGGAAACCCACTCAAGTATTGTTGCCTGGAGAATCCCATGGACAGAAGCGCCACATGGTCTACAGTCCATGTGGTCACAAGACTTGGGGACTACTGAGCAACTGAGCACACAGCACAAGGTATTTCACTGTTTCAGTCTTACAAAATTGATTTTCCACTACCACTGGAAACCTACCTATTGTCCCATTTCCCTTGTGGAACTGCTATACTTCTGTAAGCTGAACATATTTTCAGATCTGTGGTTATCAAGTAGCTCCTTTTTTTGTTGTTGTTTTATGTCGTTAAAATAATCTGTTTTAGTGTGTTTTAGATTTCTTACATTCAAGGTGTTTTGTATGAAAATATGGACCTTTAGATGAAGAAACTTAGAGTTAGGTATTTTAAGAAATCTATTTTCATACAACGTTTTTAAAGAAATATTCATTTCATATTATTAATAGGTCAGGATTAAAAATGTCCTACAACTTTTTCTTTCAATCTAGGTATAGGGTGATAAGTTACCTAGTGAATATGATTATTTCAGTTGGCATTAAACAATTGATAGAGATTTACCCAAATCCAAGACTATCATTTGGTCAAATGCAACTGCAAATATACTTTGTTTTCATTTATTGGTTGATTAGTTATTATAGTTGGAGTTTTTACAGAAATTTTTGTAGTTGAATTTCCATATGAAATTTGTTCATTATAACATTTTTTGTAGTAGCAAAAGATTGTAAATAACTCAAGTATTTTTTAACCAAGTAAGAATTAAAGAAATTATGCTAAACCACACATTGCAGCACTATGAAGCTGTAAAAGTAGTAAAGGATATGTCAGTATACACTTAAGGAGCAATCTCCAGGATATAATGTTGTATTTTTATCTTATATATTTACTTTAATTGAGCATAGTTGATTTACAACATTGTGTTAATTTCTGTTGTACAGCAAAGTGATTCAGTTATACAGACACACACATGCACATTCTTTCTCAAATGCTTTTCCATTATAGATTATTACAAGATATTGAATGGACCATTAAGCCAGTACATGCTGTTTATCTATGTTATATATAACAGTGTGCATCTGTTAATCAAAAACTCCTAATTTAACCCCATTCCAACCTTTAGTGACCATAAATTTGCTTTCAATGCCTATGAATCTGCTTCTGTTTTGTAAATATTTTCAATTGTATCATTTTTTTAGATTCTTCATATAAGTGATATCATATAAAATTAATATTTGCCTTTAATTTACTTCAGCTAGTATGATAATCTCTAGGTCCATCCATGTTGCTGCAAAAGGTAATTTTCATTCTTGTTTATGACCAAGTATTACAATATTCATATATATACCACATCTTGTCCTCTGTTGATGGACACTTCAGTTGCTTCCATGTCTTGGCTATTGTAAGTAGTGCTTCTATGAACATTGTGATGAATATACCTTTTTTGAATTAGAGTTTTTATCTTTTCCTAATACATGCCCAGGAGTGGCATTATAGGATCATATGGTAAGTTTATCTTTAGATTTTTTATGGAATTTTCCTAAATTTACTTTCCAACCAATGATGTAGGAGGGTTCTTTTTTCTCCAGAGCCTCTCCAGCATTTTCCATTTGTAGACTTTTTGGTAATAGCCATTCTGAATGGTGTGAGGTAATATCCTCACTGTAGTTTTGATTTTCATTTTTAATTAGCAATGTTTAACATCTTTTCATGTGCCTGTTGGGCATCTGTGTTTCTTCTATGCAGCAATGTCTACTTAGGTCTTCTGCCCATCTAGGTGGCTCTAGTGGTAAAGAACTCACCTGCCAACACAGGAGACATAAGAGATGCTGTCTTGATCCCTGAGTTTGGAAGATCTCCCGGAGGAAGGCATGACAACCCAGTCCAATATTCATGCCTGGAGAATCCTATGGACAGAGGAGCCTAGTGGGCTACTATCCATAGGGTCACAAAGAGTCAGACACTACTGAAAATAATTAGCATGCCCATCTTTTTATTGGGTTGTTTGGGTTTTTTGATATTGATCTGTATGAACTATTTGTATATTTTGGAGATTAATCACTTGTCAGTCGCATCATTTGCTAATATTTTCTCCTAATGTGTAAGTTGTGTTTTTGCTTTGCTTCTAATTTCTTTCACTATGCAAAAGTTTATAAGATTGATTAGGTCCCATTTGTTTATTTTGGTGTCTCTCTCCATTTTTTTTTTTTTTTTGCTTTGGGAGAGTGATTTAAAAAAAATATTGCTATGATTTATATCAGAACTATTCTGCCTACGTTTTTTTCTAGGAGTTTTATGATGTAATATATTATGGGCTTTGCAGATGGTGCTAGTAGTAAAGAACCTGCCTGCTAATGCAGGAGATGTAAAGGACATGGGTTTGATCCCTGGGTCAGGAAGATGCCCTGGAGGAGGGAATGGCTCTTCACTCCAGTATTCTTGCCTGGAGAATTCAATGGACAGAGGAGCCTGGTGGGCTACAGTTCATGGGGTCACAAAGAGTTGGACATGACTTAGCGACTGAGTACACAATATGCTAATTAATATTTGCTCTTGATTTTATAAAATGTATTAATATATATGTAAAGAGGAAGAGACAGAGAGAACAAGCAAAGAGAGAACCCTAAAACAGCATCTTAATATAATTTCACTTAAAAAAACCAAAACTATGTTGAACATAGCTGCATTCCAGATATTTTTCTATATACTTGGGATATAATGATGATAAGTGAAAATACAAATCTTCATGGTGGTAGGGTTTTTGGTCTGTTTTGTCCCATGATATATTCCTAGTACCTACAATAGTACACAGAACATGGTAGTCACTCAATATAGATTTGTTCAAAATATAAACATAGCTCTTGCCTTCAAAGAGCTAGAAATAACTGTAGAAACAGAGAGGCAATCATGTTATCATACTGTATGATAATGAAAAGACACATGCTCCTTGGAAGAAAAGCTATGACCAACCTAGGCAGCATATAAAAAGCAGACACATTACTTTGCTGACAAAGGTTAGTCTGGTCAAAGCTGTGGCTTTTCCAGTAGTCACGTACGGATGTGAGTTGGACCATAAAGAAAGCTGAGTGCCTAAGGATTGATGCTTTTGAACTGTGGTGTTATATAAGACTCTTGAGAGTCCCCTGGACTGCAAGGAGATCAAACCAGTCCATTCTAAAGGAAATCAGTCCTGAATATTCATTGGAAGGACTGATGTTTAAGCTGAAACTCCAATATTTTGACCACCTCATGCGACGAGCTGACTCACTGGAAAAGACCGTAAAGCTGGGAAAGAATGAAGGCAGGAGGAAAAGGGGTTGACTGAGAGTGAGATGATTGGATGGCATCACCGACTCTATGGACATGAGTTTGAGCAAGCTCCGGAAGTTGGTGATGGGCAGGGAAGCCTAGCGTGCTGCAGTCCATGGTGTGGTAGAGTCGGGCATGACTGAGCAACTGAACTGAACTGATTGAAAGGAATTGTCTGTCTTCCAAACATAACAGAGATCGGTGTGGGTTAGAAACTGCCTATCTCATTTTTCTAAGTGGCTCTTTATTACTTGAGGTTCTTTAAAAAGAACCTTTGTTGATGAGGTAACACATGTGTTGGTTGATAACTTTTCCTATTAGCTTAAGGTTTCATCAAAAGAAATAGACCTTGTATATATGAGAAATATATATGACTTAGGTGTCTCTTTCTTAAAGTATACTTTAGGACACTATAAATAACCAAGAATAAAACATATGCACTTGAGTTGTAAATCACCAGAAATGAAAATAAGCATCAGTTCAGTTCAGTCACTCAGTCGTGTCCAACTCTTTGCGACCCCATGAATCACAGCACGCCAGGCCTCCCTGTCCATCACCAACTCCCGGAGATCACTCAAACTCATGTCCATAGAGTCGATGATGCCATCCTGCCATCTCATTCTTTGTCGCCCCCGTCCCCTCCCACCCCCAATTCTTCCTAGCATCAGACTCTTTTACAGTGAGTCAACTCGTCGCATGAGGTGGTCAAAGAATTGGAGTTTCAGCTTTAGCATCAGTCCTTCCAATGAACATCCAGGACTGATCTCCTTTAGAATGGACTGGTTGGATCTCCTTGCAGTCCAAGGGACTCTCAAGAGTCTTCTCCAGCACCACAGTTCAAAAGCATCAATTCTTCAGCGATCAGCTTTCTTCACAGTCCAACACTCACATCCATACATGACCACGGGAAAAACCATAGCCTTGACTAGATGGACCTTGGTTAGCAAAGTAATGTCTCTGCTTTTTAATATGCTATCTAGGCTGGTCATAACATTCCTTCCAAGGAGTAAGCGACATTTAATTTCATGGCTGCAATCAGAATCTGCAGAGATTTTGGAGCCCCAAAAAATAAAGTCTGACAATGTATCCACTGTTTCCTCATCTATTTCCCATGAAGTGATGGGACCAGATGCCATGATCTTTGTTTTCTGAATGTTGAGCTTCAAGCCAAACTTTTCACTCTCCTCTTTCACTTTCATCAAGAGGCGTTTTAGTTCCTCTTCACTTTCTGCCATAAGGGTGGTGTCATCTGCATATCTGAGGTTATTGATATATCTCCCTGCAATCTTGATTCCAGCTTATGCTTCTTCCAGCCCAGCGTTCCTCATGATGTACTCCGCATATAAGTTAAAAAAGCAGGGTGACAATATACAACCTTGACCTACTCCCTTTCCTATTTGGAACCAGTCTGTTGTTCCATGCCCAGTTCTAACTGTTGCTTCCTGACCTGCATACAGATTTCTCAAGAGGCAGGTCAGGTGGGCTGGTATTCCCATCTCTTTCAGAATTTTCCACATTTTATTGTGATCCACACAGTCAAAGGCTTTGGCATAGTCCATGAAGCAGAAGTAGATGTTTTTCTGGATCTCTCTTGCTTTCTCCATGATCCAGCGGATGTTTGCAATTTGATCTCTGGTGCCTCTGCCTTTTCTAAAACCTGCTTGAACATCTGGAAGTTCACAGTTCACATGTTGCTGAAGCCTGGCTTGGAGAATTTTGAGCATGACTTTAGTAGCGAGTGAGATGAGTGCAATTGTGCGGTAGTTTGAGCATTCTTTGGCATTGCCTTTCTTTGGGATTGGAATGAAGACTGACCTTTTCCAGTCCTGCGGCCACTGCTGAGTTTTCCAAATTTGCTGGCAGATTGAGTGCAGCACTTTCACAGCATCATCTTTCAGGATTTGAAATAGCTCAACTGGAATTCCATCACCTCCACTAGCTTTGTTCCTAGTGATGCTCTCTAAGACCCACTTGACTTCACATTCAAAGATGTCTGGCTCCATGTGAGTGATCACACCATCGTGATTATCTTCGTTGTGAAGATCTTTTTTGTACAGTTCTTCTGTGTATTCTTGCCACCTCTTCTTAATATCTTCTGCTTCTGTTATGTCCATACCATCTCTGTCCTTTATCGAGTCCATCTTTGCATGAAATGCTCCCTTGATATCTCTAATTTTCTTGAAAAAAATCTCTTGTTTTTCCTATTCTGTTGTTTTCCTCTTTTTCTTTGCCTTGATCGCTGAGGAAGGCTTTTTTATCTCTCCTTGCTATTCTTTGGAACTCTGCGCTACAGACGCCGGCTCCGACGGTTCAGACACGAGAGACTCCAGCTAGGCTCAACTGACCACACGGAATAGCATTGCAAAGAGAAGCTACCCCACGTCCAAGGTAAGGTACAGCGGCTGCGCTTTGCTGGAGCAGCTGTGAAGAGATATTCCACGACCAAAGTAAGAGAAACCCAAATAAGACAGTAGGTATTGCAACGGGGCATTTGAGCGCAGACACACTGAAATCATAATCCCATAAAACTAGTTGATCTGATCATATGGACCATAGCCCTGTCTAACTCAATGAAATTAAGCCATGCCATGTGGGGCCACCCAAGATGGCCGGGTCATGGTGGAGATGTCTGACAGAATGTTGTCCACTGGAGAAGGGAATGGCAAAACACTTCACTATACTTGCTTTGAGAACCCCATGAGCAGTATCAAAAGGCAAAGTGATAGAATACTGAATGAGGAATTCCCCAGGACGGTAGGTGCCCAGTATGCTACTGGAGATCAGTGGGAATTAACTCCAGAAAGAATGAAGGGATGGAGCCAAAGTGAAACAAATACCCAGTTGTGGATGTGACTTATGATAGAAGCAAGGTCCAATGCTGTAAAGAGCAATACTGCATAGGAACCTGGAATTTTAGGTCCATGAATCAAGGCAAATTGGAAGTGGTCAGACAGGAGTTGACAAGAGTGAGCATAGACATTCTAGGAATCAGTGAACTAAAATGGACTGGAATGGGTGAATTTAACTCAAATGACCATTATATCTACTACTGTGGGCAGAAATCCCTTAGAAGAAATGGAGTAGCCATTATGGTCAACAAAAGAGTCCGAAATGCAGTACTTGGATGGAAGTACTTAAAAACGACAGAATGATTTCTGTTCGTTTCCAAGGCAAACCATTCAATATTACAGTAATCCAAGTCTATGCTCCAACCAGTAATGCTGAAGAAGCCAAAGTTGAACAGTTCTATGAAGACCTACAAGACCTTTTAGAACTAACACCCAAAAAAGATGTCCTTTTCATTATAGGGGACTGGAATGCCAAAGTAGGAAATCAAGAAACACCTGGAGTAACAGGCAGATTTGGCCTTGGAGCACAGAATGAATCAGGACAAAGTCTAATAGAGTTTTGTCAAGAGAACTCACTGGTCATAGCAAACACCCTCTTCTAACAACACAGGAGAAGACTCTACACATGGACATCACCAGATGGTCAACACCGAAATCAGATTGAGTATATTCTTTGCAGCCAAAGATGGAGAAGCTCTATACAGTTAGCAAAAACAAGACTAGGTGCTGACTGTGGCTCAGATCATGAACTCCTTATTGCCAAATTCAGACTGAAATTGAAGAAAGTAGGGAAAACCACTAGACCATTCAGATATGACCTAAATCAAATCCCTCATGATTATACAGTGGAAGAAAGAAATAGATTTAAGGGTCTAGATCTGATAGATACAGTGCATGATGAACTCTGGATAGAGGTTCGTGACATTGTACAGGAGACAGGGACCAAGACCATCCCCATGGAAAATAAATGCAAAAAAGCAAAATGGCTGTCTGAGGAGGCCTTACAAATAGCTTTGAAAAGAAGAGAAGTGAAAATAAGCATACAGAATGTAAATAATCTGTTCCAGTGCTGGGATATAACTTAAAACTAATACGTTTTGTACCATCTGCCCCTGCATAATTCACTGTCCACCAGCAAGCTTATGAATTGAATCCTGAATTTGATCTTTCTCTTTTAAAGTGAAAAGACCTCCTAGCAGGGCTACCATGCATAGCCAATATGTAAATTAAGTCAAACATGTAAGAAACAAGAAAAAATGCATCCTTTTCCTTCACAATGGAATTTCTACAAATACACTGGTAAGAAAGGCTTTCATGTCATAAGGGAGATCCATAATTACTAATAATTTCTCAAGTCACTTATGAATTTTGGAATTATTTTAATTAAAATCATTATACCAAACAACAAAAGTGTAATTCGACAGTTCATCCTAGGCATTTAAGGAAAGTTTAAAACAAAACCTATAGATATGTGATAATTTAATATTTTGTTAGCAGAACAGAAGACACTTTCTTTTCAGTTTTAGTCTGGGCTAGCATATTTTGGAGATAGCAGGCTTTATTGTCTTTTCATGCTTTTGGAGGGAGGTGTGGGGCTGGGGAACAGCAAAGTATGGAGAATAATAATAATAACAAATCCACAGTCTTTACCCATATAACATAAGTAACATGACCCAGTATTTGAGCATAGAATTTCTTTCAACATTTTCATCAGGGTTTGGTCAGAAGGCATGCTATATAATAAATGTTTTCATAATAGAGAGAGTAATTACCAACTTATAACTTTCTTAGCTTATTAACTGCCAGTTTTCATTTTAACCATCCTCTTACTCACAAGGAACACCACCAAGTACACCACCACCTGCGGAATCAGATACTGCTTTGGTTATTTATTTTTCTCAAGTCCTTTAAAGTTATATTTTTATAGATTTGTTCACTTTTTATCTAAGATAAATGATATTTATGTTTGCCCACACAGAAACTTGTACATGAATATTTATACCATCATCATGCACAATAAGCAATTTTGGAAAAGACCAAAATGTCCATCAACTGATGAATGGGTAAGCAGAATATATACATACAACGATATGCTGTGAGACAATAAAAAGGAAATAAACACATATATGCTTACAACACTCATTAACCTTGTAAATTCTATGCTAAATTAAAACAGCCAAACACAAGAGGCCACATTTATTTAAAAAAAAAAATCTCAGAGAAATATGTAGGGACAATGAATATAGTAACGGCTATCTGGAGGCTGGAGGGGATGAGGAGTCGGAGAAATGATGGCTAAAGGGTACTCAATTTCTTTTTAAGATGATGAAATATTCTAAAAGTGATTGTGGACATGGCAGTCATTAAATTGTATAGTTTAAATGAGTGAATTGTATGATATATAAATATGTATCAATAAAACTTGCTACATGTATATATATATTTTTTTCTTGCTACATGTATATATATATATATATTTGTTTTTTTATTTTTAATTTTTATTTAATAAATGGTACAGAGCACAATGCCAAAAACATTAACACTTAAAATTTCACCAAATGAAAAAAATACTATAGAATACACAGTTGCAAAAAGCTACATTAAGTTATTTTAAAACTGCCTCAAGCTGCATAAAGAAAAAAAACCCAGTGCCATACCTAAGTTATACCTCTCTCAAAATAATGCCATTTATATTACAAACCACGAGCTCCCTATCAAAAACGGGAACTGCTTTTGTTAATTTATATATATATATATATATATAACTGTATCACTTTGCTATACACCTGAAACAAACACAACACTGTAAATAAAATATAGTACAATATAAAATAAAAATAAGTAACAGATCTTTGGGGCTTTACACTGAGTTAGAGTTCCTATCAGAGGGATAACAGCACCACAGCCTCACTGAATCCTCATGAAGGAGGCACACAAATGACTGGGTTACAAGAGTTACAGGAATGAGAGCTGCTCATTTCCCAGAAACGACAGCTCACAAAAAAGAAGGGGACGACCGAGGATGAGATGGCTGGATGGCATCACCGACTCTGTGGACTTTAGTCTGAGTGAACTCCGGGAGTTGGTGATGAACAGGGAGGCCTGGCGTGCTGTGATTCATGGGGTCATGGAGAGTCGGACACAACTGAGCGACTGAACTGAACTGAACAGCTCACAAAAAACCAACAAAGGCACGAGATACAGACCATTCACTTATGAATGTGTAAAACTCAAGAAAGTCCACATCACTCCTACAACATGTCGAAAGTGCCTCAGAATTCACACAATACCAACTTTCTCATGGTTCTGGTTAAATTATATATAACAGTTTATAACAAATGGCAAAATCTGTAACTCCGTTCAAAATTTTAAAAGATTACTTAAAAATAGTTTCTTGTATTTCTATGCCACCTTTATAGTTCTGGTTTCTCATTTCTTAATTAGTAAATTCAGCGTGCAGGTTCTGTCCCAGGTTAATTTATACACTTCCGGAAGGAGCGGCCTCTTAAATCCACAGAGTGTTGAGGTGGGGAGCCCCCAACCACATCAGATTCATTTCATATATGATAATATACATTTTTCAATTCATTCTCCCAAATTATCCCAACCTCGCCCTCTCCCACAGAGTTCAAAAGACTGCTCCACACATCCAAGTCTCTGCTGTTGTCTCATATACAGGGTTATCGTTATCCTTTTGCTATATTCCATAAATTTTTTGTAATCTCTAAAATATGCATGACACATAATCCATCAAATGGTTGTCAAATGCATTTCCATTTTTTAACAGTAAGTGTTTTGATCATCAGAATGTATTTATTGATGCTTTACTTCATTCTATAAGAACTTGAAGTAGCTTACTAGGTGAAGTCATAGAATAATGGTAAAATGTAAATATGAATAAGTAAAAAGTCAAAGCACTACACTACTCCAATAAATGTAACCATCAGCTCTCAGTCATATCATAATGAACCATTCAGCAGCTTTATTCCCTTTCATTATTTCTTCTTTCTTGGGATATTTTCTTCACTTGGCTTTTAGGACACTATTTTACTTCACTAGCCACTGTTGCCCTAGCCATTATTACACAGGTCACATTGACAGTTTCTTATACTCTCAATGGGAAAAATTAGGAATCTCTTCAAGACTTTGGAGAGATCAAGGGAGCATTTCATGGAAGGATAGGCATGATAAAGGACAGAAACAGTAAGGACCTAACAGAAATAGAAGAGATTAAGAAGTGGCAAGAATACACAGAAGAAGTACACAAATAATAATAATGTCTTAATGAACATGATAAACATGATGGTGTGGTCATTCACTTAGAGCTAGACATCCTGGAGTGTGAAGTCAAGTGGGTCTTAGGAAGCATTACTACGAACAAAGCTAGTGGAGGTGACAGAATTCCAGCTGAGCTACTTAAAATCCTAGAAGGTGATGCTAAGATTCTGCACGCGATTTGTCAGCAAATTTGAAATACTCAGCAATGGCCACAGGACTGAAAAAAGTCAGCTTTAATTTCAATACCAAAGAAGAGCAATTCCAAAGAATGTTCAAGCTACTTTACAATTGTGCTCATTTCACAAGCTAGCAAGTTTTTGTAAAAAATCTTTCAAGATAGGATTCAGCAGTATGTGAACCCAGAACTTCCATATGTACAAGCTGGGTTTAGAAAAGGCAGAAGAACCAGAAATTAAACTGAGAACGTTCACTGGACCATAGAGAAAGCAAGAGAATTTCAGGGGAAAAAAAATCTATTTCTGATTCATCGACTACGAGAATGCTTCTTTTGATTGTGTGGATAACCACAAATTATGAAAAATTATTTTTTTAATTTATTTTAATTGGAGGCTAATTACATTATGTATTGGTTTCACCATACATTGACATGAATCTGCCCCGGGTGTACATGTGTTCCCCATCTGGAACCCCCCTCCCTCCTCCCTCCCCATCCCATCCCTCTGGGTCATCCCTGTATACCAACCTCGAACATCCTGTATCATGCATGAACCTGGACTGGTGATTCGTTTCACATATGATAATATACATGTTTCAATGCCATTCTTCCATATCATCCCACCCTCTCCCTCTCCAACAGAGTTCAAAAGACTGTTCTATACATCTGTTTCTGTTTTGCTGTCTCGTATACAGGGTTATCGGTATCATCTTTCTAAATTCCATATATATGCGTTAGTATACTGTAGTCAGAGAAGGCAATGGCAAGCCACTCCAGTACTATTGCCTAGAAAATCCTATGCATGGAGGAGCCTGGTAGGCTGCAGTCCGTGGGGTCGCTAAGGGTCGGACACGACTGAGTGACTTCACTTTCACTTTTCACTTTCACACGTTGGAGAAGGAAATGGCAACCCACCCCAGTGTTCTTGCCTGGAGAATCCCAGGGATGGGGGAGCCTGGTGTGCTTCCGTCTATGGGGTCACACAGAGTCGGACATGACTGAAGTGACTTAGCAGTAGCAGTAGCAGTAGCATACTCTATTGGTATTTTTCTTTCTGGCTTACTTCACTCTGTATAATATGCTTCAGTTTCATCCACCTCATTAGAACTGATTCAAATGTATTCTTTTTAATGGCTGAGTAATACTCCATTGTGTATATACACCACAGCTTTCTTATCCATTCGTCTTCAGATGGACATCTAGGTTGCTTCCATGTCCTGGCTATTATAAACAGTGCTGCGATGAACATTGGAGTACATGTGTCTCTTTCAATTCTGGTTTCCTCGGTGTGTATGCCCAGGAGTGGGATTGCTGGGTCATATGGCAGTTCTATTTCCAGTTTTTTAAGGTATCTCCACACTGTTCTCCATAGTGGTTGTACTAGTTTGCATTCCCACCAACAGTGTAAGAGTGTTCCCTTTTCTCCACACCCTCTCCAGCATTTATTGCAGAGATGAGAGTACCACACCACCTTACCTGTCTCCTGAGAAACTTGTATGTGGGTCAAGAAGCAACAGTTAGAACCGGACATGGAACAATGGACTGGATCAAATTTGGGAAAGGAGTACAAAAAGGTTGTATATTTCACCTTGCTTATTTAACTAACATGCAGAGTACATGATATGAAAGGCCAGGCTCAATGAATCACAAGCTGAAATCAAGATTGCAAGGAGAAATATTAACAGTCTCAGATAGGCAGACACCACTCTAATAGCAAATGAAGAGGAACTATAGAACTTCTTGATGAGCATATAAGAGCAGAGTGAAAAAACTGTCTTGAAACTCAACATTAAGGAAACTAAGATCATGGCATCTGGTCCCATCACTTCATGCAAATTGACAGGGAAAAGGTAGAAGTAGTGACATTGTATTTTTTTGGACTCCAGTTTCACAGTGGATGGTTATTGCAGCAGTGAAATTTTAACTTGCTCCTTGGAAGGAGAGCTATGACAAACCTAGACAGTGTATTATTAATAAAAAGCAGAGACATCACTTTGCCAGCAAAGGTTAGTAGAGTCAAAGCTATGGTTTTACCAGTAGTTATGTGTGGATGTGTGGAGAAGGCAATGGCAAGCCACTCCGGTACTCTTGCCTAGAAAATCCCATGGATGGAGGAGCCTGGTAGGCTGCAGTCCGTGGGGTCGCTAAGGGTCGGATACTACTGAGCAACTTCACTTTCACTTTTCACTTTCACACATTGGAGAAGGAAACGGCAACCCACTCCAGTGTTCTTGCCTGGAGAATCCCAGGGATGGGGGAGCCTGGTGGGCTGCCGTCTATGGGGTCACACAGAGTCGGACACGACTGAAGTGACTTAGCAGCAGCAGCAGCATGTGTGGATGTGAGTTGGCCCATAAAGAAGACTGAGCACTGAAGAATTGATGCTTTCAAATTATGGTGCTGGAGAAGGTTCTTGAGAGTCCCTTGGACTGCAAAGAGATCAAGCTAATGAATCTTAAAATAAATCAACCCTGAATATTCATTGGAAGGACTGATGCTGAAGCTGAAGCTCCAATATTTGGCCACATGATGCAAACAGTCAACACATTGGAAAAGACCCTGATGCTGGGAAAGACTGAAGGCAAAACGAGAAGGGGGTGGCAGAGAATGAGATTGTTAGATAGCATCATGGGCTCGATGAACATGAATTTAAGCAAATTCCAGGAGAGAGTGAAGGACAGGGAAGTCTGGTGTGCTGCATTCCATGGGGTTGCAAAGAGTCAGACAGGTATTAGCTACTGAAGAACAACTACTTATTCCCAAACTAAAAATAATGAAGTGCCTCATGGCTCAGTACTGGGCCTCTTCTCTTCTCTACTCTGAGTACACTCATATTAATATAAGCAATTGCTTAGACAATACTAATACTTGAAACAAAATCTCCAAAGTTAAACTTTTAATTTCTGCCCTCTGCACTTCCAGTCAAAACTTGATTCTTGTCTGATTTTCCCTATCTTAGTAAATAACACCACCATTTGCTCAGTTTGTTGTTGTTCAATTGCTAGGTTGTGTCTGACTCTGAAACTCCATGGACAGACAGTACATGCAAGGCTCCTTTGTCCTCCATTATCTCCTGGAGTTTGCTGAAATTCATGTCCATTGAGCCCATGATGCTATCTAACCATCTTATCTTCTGCTGCCCCCTTCTCCTTTTGCCTTCAATCTTTCCCAGTATCAAGGTCTTTACCAATGAGTTGGCACTTTGCATCAGGTAGCCAAAGTATTGGAGCTTCAGCTTCAGCATCAATCCTTCCAATGAATATTTAGGACTGATTTCCTTTAGGATTGACTGATTTGATCTCTTTGTAATCCAACGGATTCTCAAGAGTCTTCTCCAGCATCACAGTTCAAAAGCATTGATTATTCAGTCCTCAGATTTCTTTATGGTCCAATTCTCACATCTGTACATGACTACTGGAAAAAAACATAGCTTTGACTATAGAGAACTTTGTTGGCAATGTGATGACTCTGCTATTTATTAATAATAAAGTCTAGGTTTGTCAGAGCTTTCCTTCCAAGGAGGAAGGGTCTTTTAATTTCATGACTGCAGTTACCATTCAGTGTTTTTGGAGCCCAAGAAAAAAAATCTATCACTACTTCCAATTTTTCCCCTTCTATTGGCTCGAAGAGATGGGACCGGATGCCATGATATTAGTTTCTTTATTTATTTATTTTTCTAATGTTTCTCTCTTTATTCTTTCTTTCTTTATTTTTTTATGTATAGTTTTTTTTTTTCTTTTAAAAATATGGAACGCTTCACGAATTTCCGTGTCATCCTTGCGCAGGGGCCATGCTAATCTTCTCTGTATCGTTCCAATTTTTAGTATATGTGCTGCCGAAGCGAGAACCTTAGTTTCTTTAATGTTGAGTTTCTAACCAGCTTTTTCATTCTCCTTTTCACCCTCATCAGAGTCTCTTTGGTTCCTCTTCACTGTTTGCCATTAGTGTGGTGTTGTCTGGATATCTGAGGTTGTTGATATTTCTCCCAGCAATATTGATTCCATCTCTTGTTTCATCCTGCCTGGCCTTTCACATAATATGTTCTTCATTTAAGTTAAATTAAAGGACTGATGTTAAAGCTGAAACTCCAATACTTTGGCCATCTCATGAGAAGAGTTGACTCACTGGAAAAGTCTCTGATGCTGGAAGTGATTGGGGGCAGGAGGAGAAGGGGACGACAGAGAATGAGATGGCTGGATTGCATCACCGACTCAATGGACATGAGTTTGAGTGAACTCCAGGAGTTGGTGATGGACAGGGAGGCCTGGCGTGCTGTGATTCATGGGGTCACAGAGAGTCGGACACGACTGAAAGACTGAACTGAACTGAACTGAATAGGATGATAATATACAACCTCGTGGTACTCCTTTCCCAACTTTGAATCAGCCCATTGTTCTATGTCCAGTTCTAACTGTTGCTTCTTGACCCACATGAACGCTTCTCAGAAGATAGGTAAGGTGGCCTGGTGCTTCCATCTCTTAAGGAATTTTACACTTTGTTGTGATCCACACATTCAATATTTTAGTATATTCAATGAAGCAAATGCAGATGTCTTTCAGGAGCTCCCTTGCTTTCTCCACCAGGGAAGTCTATATTTGGATGGCATCATCGACTCAATGGTCATGAATTTGAGCAAACTCTGGGAGACAGGAAAGGACATGGAAGCCTGGTGTGCTTCAGTCCATGGGATCACAAAGAGCCAGACATGACTGAGTAACTAAGGACCAACAACTTGCTTTCTCCATGATTCAAAGAATGTTGGCATTTTGATCTCTGGTTCCTCTGCCTTTTCTAAAGCTAGTTTGTACATCTGGAAGTTCTGGGTTCATGTACTGTTGAAGTCTAGCTTGAAGGATGAATTTGCTTAGTTGCTCAGACCTAAATCGTTAAAAGTTTTCCTTGATTTATTTCTTTCCCATCAATATTTATTAGTACTTCCTGCTGACTCTACCCTCAAACTCTTTTATTTTTTTTCAGGTTGTCTAATTCTATTTTTTAAATTTATTTATTTTAATTGGAGACTAATTACTTATATTATTGTATTGGTTTTGCCATACATTGACATGAATCTACCCAAGGTGTACATATGTTCCCCATCTTGAACCTCCCTCCCACCTCCCTCCCCATCCCATCCCTCTGGTTCATCCCAGTACACTAGTCCCAAGCATGCTGTATCATGCATCGAACCTGGACTGGAGATTCGTTTCACATATGATGATATACATGTTTCAATGCCATTCTCCCAAATCATCCCACCCTCGCCCTCTTCCACAGAGTCCAAAAGACTAAAGATGATACCCTCAAACTTTTTCTTAAATCTGAACACTACTCACCATCTTCACTATTACTACCCTGGCCTCAGTCGCTATTAGTTCTTGCATATATTTAGGCAACATCTCTGTTTCTACCATTATTTATTATTATTTGTTTTCTTTGCAGTAGCTAGAGTAGTCACAGAAGCTAAAGCCTCAGTTAGACATGCCACTTCTTGCATCAAAACATCCAAAGCTTTATTGTCATATATAAAGTGACACCCCGGGTTCTTGTCATGGACATCAAGTCCCTGTATACCTACCTCTCTGACCTCAGTTTAGTCTTCCCCACTTCTCACTCACTCAACTGTACTTGCTTGCTTTGTTGTTCCTGTAACATGCATGCAAGATCCTCCTTTAGTGTCTTTGTACTTGTCCTTCTCTATGTTTGGAAAACTCTATCCCAAAAGACCCTTGACTAGTTCCCTTAATTCATTTAAGTCTCTGCTCAAATATTGCCTCCTCAAATAGGACTTGGTTGACTATTCTATCTAAAATAGCACTCCTGTCCCTCTCTTTCCCTCTACCTTACTTCATATCCCATCATAACACTTGTTACTTACATTATACTACATATTTGCTTACTGTTTGCTCTCCACCAGAAATAAGTTCAGTGAGGACAGAGAGTTTATCTGTTATGGTCACTGCTATGACTCCATTGCCTACAATAGTACCTAGCACATAGTATGTACTCCAAAATATTTTTGAAAAAAATCAGTTAGGATACTGCAAACAGTTTGCTAGTTTTTAATAGCAGAGAATGTATTGATTATAAATAAAATACTGTCCCTATCATTTTCTTAGTAATTATGTTTTAATAACTTATGACAAAATCCTGCCATTTAACTTGTGTCCATTACTTATTCCTTCTTTTCTTGCAGCATTCTGCATTTCAAAAAGAAAGTTACTGGCAGATAACTTCAGGGACACCAGACCCAATTGCTGAGTTGCCTGATGGCAGTTGTGGCCATTTTGAAATTTTGCAAAAGAACACAAATGCAAGACAGTGATTAGGATATAAAACCTCTCCCTATTCCTCAAAAGATGGGGAAAAAGTTCTGGAGGTATTGGCCTATTGTGTTTCCCCTTTGTCTAGCAAGGAATAAAGCTACTCTTTTCTACTTTTTGCAAACTCTGTCCCTGTATTTCTGTTTGGCATCAGTGGACAGGGAGTGAAGATTTGGCATCACTTTCAATGTTAACATAAAGAAAACAAGATTTCAGAACTTTGCACTCATCATACTGTTGATACTACCTTAACTGTGCAGGAATATTAGGCTGGTGACAACAAAAACTATTAAAATTGGAACTGATAAACAGAAGCTTAGGAAACTTTTTCAGCAAATGATGTCTGATTCTAATGTTGATTACCTTCAGCTGTATGACTTAATGGACTACTAGATATGAAATTTCTAAAGAGAATATATGACTGTGATTTAGATAACCAACATCTAGATGTTCTATGTAAATATAGCTGAATGAATATTTCCTTGTCAGTTTCAATCCTGATAAATGAGGTAACCAATTTGAGTATTTTCAAGTGGTTCATTACAGCTCTACTGAAGACCTGAAATATATATACATATATATGTATATATTCACCTTCTAAGTCACTTCAGTTGTGTCGTTTTGTGCAACACTATGGACGATATTCAGAAAACGAAGATCATGGCATCTGGTCCCATCATTTCATGGGAAATAGATGGGGAAACAGTAGAAACAGTGTCAGACTTTATTTTTGGGGGCTCCAAAATCACTGCAGATGCTGATTGCAGCCAGGAAATTAAAAGACGCTTACTCTTTGGAAGGAAAGTTATGACCAACCTAGATAGCATATTAAGCAGAGACATTACTTTGCCAACCCAGGTCCGTTTAGTCAAGGCTATGGTTTTTTCCCGTGGTCATGTATGGATGTGAGAGTTGGACTGTGAAGAAAGCTGATTGCTGAAGAATTGATGCTTTTGAACTGTGGTGATGGAGAAGACTCTTGAGAGTCCCTTGCACTGCAAGGAGATCCAACCAGTCCATTCTAAAGGAGATCAATCCTGGGTGTTCATTGGAAGGACTGATGCTAAAGCTGAAACTCCAATACTTTGGCCACCTCATGGGACAAATTGACTCACTGGAAAAGACTCTGATGCTGGGAGGGATTGGGGGTGGGAGGAGACGGGATGACAGAGAATGAGATGGCTGGATGGCATCACCGACTTGATGGACATGAGTTTGAATGAACTCTGGGAGTTGGTGATGGACAGGGAGGCCTGGCGTGCTGTGATTCATGGGGTCGCAAAGAGTCAGACATAGATGAGCAACTAAACTGAACTGAATTGATGGACTGTAGCCCATCAGGCCCCTCTGTCCATGCGATTTTCCAGACAAGAATACTGCAGTGGGGGAGACAGGAAGATGGCGGAGGAATAGGACAGGGCAACCACTTTCTCCCCCCAGAATTCAGCAAAAGAACACTTGAACGCCGAGTAAATCCCACAAAACAACTTCGAATGCCGGCAGAGGACATCAGGCACCCAGAAAAGCAAACCATTGTCTTTGAGAGGAGGTAGAAAATAGTATAAAAGATAAAAAGAGAGACAAATGACGGAGGGACAGAGCCCCATCCCGGGAAGGGAGGCTTAAAAAAAAAAAAAAAAGAGAGAGAGAGAGAGAGAAGGTTCCAAACACCTGGAAACACTCACTGGCGAGTCTGTGGTGAGCAGTGGAACCTCAGAGGGCCACATAACAAGGGAGAAAAAAGAAATAAATAATTAAAACCCACACACTAAGTGCCCAGAGGTAACTCTCAGCGGAGAAGCCACACAGCTGCCTGTACCCCCACTAGCAAGCAATCCCCAGTGTAGCTGAGACATTGCGAGCACTCCCCACAGACGCCAGGGATATTTGTTAGCAGCGTTCCTCCCTCCCCACAGCATGACTGAACAGGTGAGCCTATAAAAGTGTCCCCACAACGCCCCCTTGTGTCAAGACAGGAATTAGACACTGAAGAGACCAGCAAACAGAAGAGCTTTAACAGAAGGAATTGCCTTGGAAGTGACAGATCGAGAAGTATTGAACCTACTGCAAGAATAAGACTGAAAACCAGAGGCAGAGGCTTAAGTCCAAAGCCTGAGAACACCAGAGATCTCCTGTTCCAGGGAACATTAATTGATAGGAGCTCAACAAATGCCTCCATACCTATACTGAAACCAGGCACCACCCAAGGGTCAACAAGTTTCAGAGAAAGACATACCATGCAAATTTGCCAGCAACACAGGAGAATAGCCCTGAACTTCAATATACAGGCTGCCCAAAGCCACTCCAAACTCACTGACATCTCAAACTCATTACTGGACACTTCATTTCACTCCAGAGAGAAGAAATCCAGCTCCACTCACAAGAACTCAGACACAAGCTTCCCTAATCAGGGATCCTTGACAAGCCACCCATTCAACCCCACACACAACGAGGTAACTACATAATAAAGAGAACTCCACAAACTGTCAGAAGTCGGAAAGACCACCCCAAGCACAACAATATAAGCGAGATGAAGAGGCAGAGAAATACCCAGAAAGTAAAGGAACAAGATAAATGCCCACCAACACAAACAAAAGAGGAAAATATAGGGAATCTACCTGATAAAAAATTTTGAATTTTAATGGTGAAAATGATTCAAAATTTTAAAAGCAAAATGGAGGTACAGATAAATAACCTGGAGAAAAGAATTGAAAAGATGCTAGAAAGGTTTAATAAGGATTTAGAGGAAATAAAAAAGAGTCAATATACAATGAATAATGCAATAGATGAGATAAAAAACACTCTGGAGGGAATAAACAGTAGAATAACAGAGGCAGAAGACAGGAAAAGCGACTTAGAAGATAGAATGGTAAAAATAAATGAAACAGAGAGGAAAAAAGAAAAACGAATTAAAAGAAATGAGTACAATATTAGAGACCACTGGGACAAGGTTAAACGAACCAACATTCAAATCATAGGAATCCCAGAAGAAGAAGACATAAAGAAAGACCATGAGAGAATACTTGAGGAGATAATAGTTGAAAACTTCCCTAAAATGGGGAAGGAAATAATCACCCAAGTCCAAGAAACCCAGAGAGTCCCAAACAGTATAAACCCAAGGCGAAATACTCCAAGACACATATTAATCAAATTAACAAAGATCAAACACAAAGATCAAATATTAAAAGCAGCAAGGGAAAAGCAACAAATAAAACGCAAGGGGATTCCCATAAGGATAACAGCTGATCTTTCAACAGAAATTCTTCAGGCCAAGAGGGAATGGCAAGCCGTACTTAGAGTGATGAAAGAAAATAACTTACAGCCCAGATTACTGTACCCAGCAAGGATCTCATTCAAACATGAAGGAGAAATCAAAAGCTTTACAGACAAGCAAAAGCTGAGAGAATTCAGCATCACCAAACCAGGTCTCCAACAAATGCTAAAGGATCTTCCCTAGACAGGAAACACAGAAAGCGTCTATAAACTTGAACCAAAAACAATAAAGAAAATGGCAATAGGATCATGCTTATCAATAATTACCTTAAACTTAAATGGGCTGAATGCCTCAACCAAAAGACAAAGGCTGGTTGAATGGATACAAAAACAAAACCCCCATATATGTTGTCTACAAGAGACCCACCTCAAAATGAGGGACACATGCAAACTGAAAGTGAAGGGCTGCAAAAAGATATTCCACTCAAATAGAGACCAAAAGAAAGCAGGAGTAGCAATACTCATATCAGATAAAATAGACTTTAAAACAAAGGCTGTGAAAAGAGACAAAGAAGGAAACTACATAATGATCAAAGGATCAATCCAAGAAAAAGATATAGCAATTATAAATATTTATGCACCCAACATAGGAGCACCGCAATATGTAAGGCAATTACTAACAAGTATGAAAGCGGAAATTAACAACAACGCAAAAATAGTGGGAGACTTTAATACCCCACTCACACTTATGGATAGATCAACCAAACAGAAAATTAAAGAAACACAAACGTTAAATGATACAATAGACCAGTTAGACCTAATAGATCTCTATAGGACATTTCACCCCAAAACAATGAATTTCACCTTTTTGTCAAGCACACATGGAAACTTTTCCAGGATAGATCACATTCTGGGCCATAAATCTAGCCTTGGTAAATTAAAAAAAAATTGAAATCGTTCCTAGCATATTTTGTGACAACAATGCAGTAAGATTAGATCTCAATTATAGGAGAAAAACTATTAAAAATGCCAATATATGGAGGCTGAACAACACACTGCTGAATAACGAACAAATCATAGAAGAAATCAAAAGATAAATCAAAATATGCATAGAAATGAATGAAAACGAAAACACAAAAACCCAAAGCCTCTGGCACACGGTAAAACAGTGCTAAAGGGAAGGTTCATAGCAAAAGAGGCACACCTCAAGAAACAAGAAAAAATTCAACTAAATAACCTAACTCTACACCTAAAGAAACTAGGAAAGGAAGCAATGAAGAACCCCAGGGTTAGTAAAAGAAAATAAATCTTAAAAATTAGGGCAGAAATAAATGCAAAAGTAACAAAAGAGACCATAGCAAAAATCAACAAAGCCAAAAGCTGGTTCTTTGAGAAGGTAAATAAAATTGACAAACCACTAGCCAGACTGATCAAGAAACAAAGGGAGCTCAGCCTCTGGCCTTTGCGTCTGACTGTTCTAGCTCGATGTCTCCAGCCATGAACCGGTTTAGTACCTGGTTAATGGGAGCCACCGCAACCCCGCCGCCTGCACCACCGAAAGCTCGGACCTGGACAAAATTGATATGTCTTTGGATGATATCATCAAATTGAATCGAAAGGAAGGAAGGAAGCAGAATTTCCCGAGATTAAATAGAAGACTTCAGCAAAGTGGTGCCAGGCAATTCAGGATGAAAGTAAGATGGGGTATTCAACAGAATTCTGGTTTTGGTAAGAATGATCTGAGCTGTAGAGGAAGAGTGATGCCTGGGAAGAGACGTCCTTATGGAGTACTGGCCTTGCAGCTAGGAAAGCAACTGGAATTCGAAAAGGAATTAGTCCTATGAATCGACCACCTCTAAGTGACAAGAATATAGAACGGTATTTTCCAGCATTAAAAAGGAAGGCAAACCTTCTGAGACAAAATGAAGTGCAGAGAAAACCAGTTGTAGCTCTCAAGAGACCTAACCAGTTAAATAGAAAAAATAACATTCCAAATAATTTTATCAGGAGTGGAAATAAATTAAGTCATCAGAAAGACACTCGTCAGGCAACTTTTCTTTTCAGAAGAGGCCTGAAGGTTCAGGCCCAGTTGAACTCAGAACAACTGCTAGACAATGTAGTAGCAAAGAGAACTCGTCATTGGCGAACTTCCACCAAAAATGGAGGAATTTTGACTATAGCCATTGATAATCCAGGAGCGGTGCAGTGCCCAGTAACTCAGAAACGACGATAAACTCGTACTGCTGTGCCCTCATTCTTGACAAAACGGGATCAGTCTGATGTAAAGAAAGTTCCTAAAGATGTCCCCCCCACAATTTGACATAAACAGTGTTGGCAAACAGACAAGGATGACTTTGAATGAGCAATTTGGGATCCTGATGGAACAGAGAGCCACTCTCACTTTCAACAAAGGAGGAAGCCGCTTTGTAACCGTGGGATATATCCCATGTCAAAGGAACTTTTCAGTGATGACTCTTAAAAATTTAATTGCTTGAAGAGTTCATCACAGAAATTCAAGAAACTTTATTTCAAAATATTCACAAGGCTAAATAACTCTTATTTTTATTTTTTAAGTTTTTTTAAACATGTATAAATAATGCCCTGAAAGAATAACAGGGAATATACCTATATGTTCTTAAAGATTTCATGGTTGGCCCAGACAGAACAATTCTCTATTTGACTTTTTTGATTCCTCATGCAGCAGAAAGAATGTGGAAAGAGAGAAATTAATTATTTTATGACAGTGGTGTTTGGGATCTCATTGCCTTTGTCCATTTTTTACACCTTGCCATGGTAAATCTTGGTCTCCAAGATTTGAAGTAGGTCCCTTTGTTGCTGTCACTCATACATTAATAGTGTTGGTGTAATAAATACAGTTGACTTTTCTTCATTAGGGATATAAAAAATTATTAGAATTTCAGTTTGGGGGTTTAAGATTTATGGGGATATCTGGAACTTGGTTCATTTTTCAAATAACGTTAGGTTAATCCTACAGAGTTGTAAATCTTTAATGCTGAACTTTTTTTTTAAACAAGAAATGTGACTCCAGGCATTAGCTTCTGTTTAAAATATTGGTGTTTAAAGGCTGTAAATGGGTGTTTACAAAGTTATCTGATAGAGCCTAATTGGAGAAAGTCCAGAGTAAAAATCTGGTAATTTGTGTGGAGAGAAAGTAGCAGGTGGAAGATGGTAACTGAGATGAAGACTTTAAAACTTAGGTCATAGGTGTACTGTTTGGATTTAGTATAGTTTTGAGTCTAGTGTGCACAAAGTATTCTTCAGATGATATTTGGAATAATTATAATTAAAATGCATTGAGTTCCGTAGATATTTTGATAGGAAAATTAGCCATAAAGTCCTGAACTTCTTATTTGAAAAAGTTAAATTTTAAGTTTACTAACTTGAACAGTATACATACAGCTCTTAAAAAAAATGTATATGTCACAAGGAAAAAGTGCAAAATTATAATAGAGTTAACATTATTACTACCTTGTTCTCTACTTTTGCTTCTGATATCTTGTGTAAAGTTCAGGCATTTGTGGTAAGAAAAGGATTTCTCCCCCTCACACTCTGGAGGGTTAGGAGGAGTTAATTTGTTGTGCCAAGCTAGTGCTGAAAGTCCTCAGATGGTTGTAAATTTTAAGTAATGATATAATACCAAAATGCAGCAAAATATTCAAACTACAGGTTACAAGTTTGTTTATTTTGAAGCTTAACTTTTTGATTTGCTGTAATGTTAAAACCTCTAAGTAGGTGTTAGTTTTACTTGCAGTGTATTATTTGTTTTTATTTTTCCTGTTAAAACACAAAACATTGTTATGGCTCCTGCCTGCATTGCAGGGTATACTAGACTTCATTGTTGTTTCTCATGGTCCTTTGGTTACTTGGTTTATACTAGCCACGGAAAGCTATCAAAAACAGTTTCATGCTTATACCAAAGAATTAAATCTGATCCTTAATATTTGGTATTTTGCTTGTAAGTCTACTCATAAGGGATTATTGGAAGCCAGTCATACAATTTGAAAGTAAACTCCAGTCTCTCTGTAGGCCAAGGACTCATTGAAAAACATTTTTGCAAGTATGAATGCTTAGATTTGATTCATGAACAATACATTTTAGACTGGTTTAGAGTTATTGATAACTTATTTTAAAACAAAGGAAAAACAACTGAGCACGAGTTTGCTGTCTTTAGAGCAGTTTGTGAAAATACAATGTAAAGATGTTTTCATTTTCTTGTTCTTTTAAATATTATTGTACAGACCTATTATTAATGTCTTCTTTTTAAATCTTAAAAATCGCTACAAATATTGATATCAAAGTGCATCAAACAAAATGTCTTTGGTATATTAAACTTTTGCTCTTCATGCAAAAAAAAAAAATAGAAACAAAGGGAGAAAAACCAAATCAATAAAATTAGAAATGAAAAGGGAGAGATCACAACTGACAACACAGAAGCACAAAGGATCATTAGAGAATACTATAAGCAATTAAATGGCAATAAAATGAAAAACTTGGAAGAAATGCACAAATTCTTAGAAAAGTACAACATTCCAAAACTGAGCCAGGAAGAAATAGAAAATCTTAATAGACCTATCACAAGCATGGAAATAGAAGATGTAATCAGAAATCTTCCAGCAAACAAAAGCCAAGGTCCAGATGGATTAACAGCTGAATTCTTCCAACAATTTAGAGAAGAGCTAACACCTATTCTCGGAGAAGGCAATGGCAAGCCACTCCAGTACTCTTGCCTAGAAAATCCCATGGATGGAGGAGCCTGGTAGGCTGCAGTCCGTGGGGTCGCTAAGGGTCGGGGACACGACTGAGCGACTTCACTTTCACTTTTCACTTTCCACTTTCACACATTGGAGAAGGAAATGGCAACCCACTCCAGTGTTCTTGCCTGGAGAATCCCAGGGAAGGGGGAGCCTGGTGGGCTTCCGTCTATGGGGTCACACAGAGTCGGACACGACTGAAGTGACCTAGCAGCAGCAGCAGCAGCAACACCTATTCTACTCAAACTCTTGCAGAAGATTGTTGAGGAAGATAAACTTCCTAACTCATTCTTTGAGGCCACCATCACCTTAATCCCCAAACCTGGTAAAGATCCCACAAAAAAAAAGAAAACTACAGACCAATATCACTGATGAACATAGATGCAAAAATCCTTAACAAAATTCTAGCAATCAGAATCCAACAACATATTAAGAAGATCATATATCACGACCAAGTGGGTTTTACTCCAGGAATGCAAGGATTCTTCAATATCCACAAATCAATCAATGTAATACACCACATTAACAAACTGAAAAAAAAATCATATGATTATCTCAATAGATGCAGAGAAAGCCTTTGACAAAATTCAATATCCATTTATGATAAAAACCCTCCAGAAGGCAGGAATAGAAGGATCATAACTCAACATAATAAAAGCTATATATGACAAAAATACAGCAAACTTTATCCTCAATAGTGAGAAATTGAAAGAGTTTCCCCTAAAGTCAGGAACAAGACAAGGGTGCCCACTCTCACCACTACTATTCAACATAGTTCTGGAAGTTTTGATCACAGCAGTCAGAGCAGAAAAAGACATATAAGGAATACAAATTGGAAAAGAAGAAGTAAAACTTTCACTGTTTGCTGATGACATGATCGTCTACACAGAAAACCCTAAAGACTCTACCAGAAAACTACTAGAGCTAATCAATGAATACAGTAAAGTTGCAGGATATAAAATCAACACACAGAAATCCTTTGCATTCCTATACACTAATAATGAGAAAATAGAGAAATTAAGGAAACTATTTCATTCACTGTTTCAACAAAAAGAATAAAATACTTAGGAATATATCTACCTAAAGAAACAAAAGAATTGTACATAGAAAACTATAAAACACAGGTGAACGTAATCAAAGAGGACACTCATACATGGAGAAATATATCATGTTCATGGATTGGAAGAATAACTATTGTGAAAATGAGTATACTATCCAAAGTAATTTATACATTCAATGTAATCCCTATCAAGCTACCAAAAAGAATGGAACTGGGGAATCAACCTGCCGGACTTCAGACTCTACTAAAAAGCCACAGTCATCAAGACAGTATGGTACTGGCATAAATACAGAAATATAGATCAATGGAACAAAATAGAAAGCCCAGAGATAAATCCACGCACCTATGGACACCTTATCTTTGACAAAGGAGGCAAGAATCTAAAATGGAGAAAAGACAGTCTCTTTAACAAGTGGTGCTGGGAAAACTGGTCAGCCACTTGTAAAAGAATGAAACTAGAACACTGCCTAACACCATACACCAAAATAAACTCAAAATGAATTAAAGATTTAAATGTAAGACCAGAAACTATAAAACTCCTAGAGGAGAACATAGGCAAAACACTCTCCATCATAAATCACAGCAGGATCCTCCATGATCCACCTCTCAGAATATTGGAAATAAAAGCAAAACTAAACAAATGGGACCTAATTAAAATAAAAACTTCTGCACAGCAAAGGAAATTATAAGCGAGGTGAAAAGACAGCCTTCAGAATGGGAGAAAATCATAGCAAATGAAACAACTGACAAAGAATTAATCTCAAAAATGTACAAGCAGCTCATGCAGCTCAATTCCAGAAAAATAAATAACCCAATCAAAAAATGGGTCAAAGAAAATAAACAGACATTTCTCCAAAGAAGACATACAGATGGCTAACAAACACATGAAATGATGCTCAACATCCCTCACAATCAGAGAAATGCAAATCAAAAGCACAATGAGATACCATTTCACACCAGTCAGAATGGCTTCTATCCAAAAGTCTACAAGCAATAAATGCTGGAGAGCGTGTGGATAAAAGGGAACCCTCTTTCACTGTTGGTGGGAATGTAAACTAGTACAGCCACTATGGAGAACAAGGTGGAGATTCCTTAAAAAACTGGAAATAGGACTGCCATATGATCCAACAATCGCAC
Source organism: Moschus berezovskii (assembly GCF_049115385.1). Taxonomy (NCBI): domain Eukaryota; kingdom Metazoa; phylum Chordata; class Mammalia; order Artiodactyla; family Moschidae; genus Moschus; species Moschus berezovskii. The sequence goes on along the minus strand of NC_142488.1, from coordinate 81,777,483 downwards.
TCCTGTGCATACACACCGAGGAAACCAGAATTGAAAGAGACACATATACTCCAATGTTCATCGCAGCACTGTTTATAATAGCCAGGACATGGAAGCAACCTAGATGTCCATCTGCAGAAGAATGGATAAGAAAGCTTTGGTACATTTACACAATGGAGTATTACTCAGCCATTAAAAAGAATACATTTGAATCACTTCTAATGAGGTGGATGAAACTGGAGCCTATTATACAGAGTTAAGTAAGCCAGAAAGAAAAACAATACAGTATGCTAACACATATATTTGGAATTTAGAAAGATGCAAATGATAACCCTGTATACGAGACAGCAAAAGAGACACAGGTGTACAGAACAGTCTTTGGGACTCTGTGGGAGAGGGTGAGGGTGTGATGATTTGGGAGAATGGCATTGAAACATGTATATTATGATATGTGAAATGAATCAAGAGTCCAGGTTCGAGGCATGATACACGATGCTCGGGGCTGGTGCATGGGGATGACTCGGAGGGAGGATAAGGCAAGGAAGGAGGTGGGAAGGTGGTTCAAGAAGGGGAACACATGTACACCAGGGGTGGATTCATGTCAATGTATGGCAAAACCAACCAATATAATATTGTAAAGTAATTAGCCTCCAATAAAAAATTAAAAAAAAAATGCTGGAGTGGCTTGCCATACCATCCTCCAAGGGATCTTCCCTGACCTAGAGATCAAACCCGCATCTCTTATGTCTCCATCACTGGCAGATGTGTTCTTTACAACTATTTCCACCTGAGAAGCCCAAATATTACATATATATAACTTCCCACATTTCATATCCATGATATGAAACCTAAAGCAACTGTTTATGCAATAAGCACTGTGTATGTTCACTCATTTGCAGTTTCGTTTTTTTAAAACTAAAACAATGAATAATAGTTGCTAAGAGTCAAAGTATATTATTAGCATACTGTATACTGAAAAGCATTGCTTCAAGTTTAGAAACAAGCTATTGTGCTACAATAATAATTAAAAGACTTTCTGTTTGTCAGATAAATTGACAGACCAATGGCACTGATATGGGAGTACCAATACATACACTCACAGAAAACAAAACTTAGTTCAAATCAGTGGGGAAATTAACTTATAAATAATGCTAGCATAATTGTCTTACAACAGAGAAAACCAGATTGAGAACCATATTTTCTATCTGATATAAAACCAATCCCAAATAAAGAAAAGGTTACACTGTAAAAGACAATACTATGAAATTGTTAGTAGGAAATAAGTAAATATTTTTTAACATTGGCTTGGAAAATAATTTCTTAAATGAAATGTAAATACTTTGGCCACCTCATGCGACGAGTTGACTCACTGGAAAAGACTCTGATGCTGGGAAAGTTTGGGGGCGGGAGAAGAAGGGGACGACTGAAAATGAGATGGCTGGATGGCATCACCGACTCTGTGGACATGGGTTTGAGTGAGCTCCGGGAGTTGGTGATGGACAGGGAGGCCTGGTGTGCTGTGATTCATGGGGTTGTGAGAGTTGGACACGACTGAGTGACTGAACTGAACTGAACTGAAAGAATGGAAAACTTTATTGGGATACTTGGTTTATTTAACCGTATCAAAATTAAATGTTTGTTCAATGCAAAATACCATAAAACAAAGTCATTAAGCAGTTGAAAAAACTGGGAAAATATGTTATTAGAATATTTAGTAAACGAAAACATAATCTCTAGAATATATAAGGAGTGAATCAGCAAGGACAAGACCAGAATCCCAGTAAAATTGGGCAAGCAATATAAATAAGTAATTCCCATGAGGAGAAATCCAATGGCTAATAATGAAAAAGACTTGCATAATTTCACAAATGAACTAAGAAATGCAACTTAAAAAAAGGATAGAACACTATATGCGTGCATGTATGCTAAGTTGTTTCAGTTATTTCCAACTCTTTGTGACCCCATGGACTGTAGTCTACCAGGTTCCTCTGTCCATGGGGATTCTTCAGGCAAGAATACTGGAGTGGGTTGTCGTGCCCTCCTCCAGAGGATCTTCCCAACCCAGGAACAAATCCACATCTCTTGCCTTTCCTGCATTAGCAGGCAGGTTCTTTACCATTAACGCCACCTGGGAAGTCTCTCTCTATATATATAGTCCATATGTAAAAGAACAATAAAAATGTCAGATACTGTCAAGCATTTGCAAAAATGTGGAGGATAGGAATCTTCATGCCATGATGGTAGGCATATGAACTAATGTAGTCATTATGGGGAGCAGTCTGTAAATTTAGGGAAATTAAGCTTTCACATAACATTCCTGGGTATATCTCCAAGAAAAACTCTTATGTAAAGATACGTATAGAGGGTCATCAGTGAGGATGTTCACCATAGAACTGTTTGCAATAAATTACTAGCAACAACTAAATTATTAAATAACAACTAATAATTGTTAAAACATTTTGCTGCTTATTTCTTACAAACAATCCTGAGTAATAGCCTCTTGACCTTCTTGACTATCTTCTTCCTATATAGAACTTTGAAGAGCAACCTCTCACCTGTCTATCCATGTCTTTGATGAAAATCTTCAATAAAAATTTGTCTGACACACAACCCTAGTGTGTCCTGCAAGATTGTTACATTTCAAGCTGAAAAAGGCACTCCATTATAGGCATAGAAATATGCTTATGCTATGTTCTAGAAGTGCTTTGCAACAGCATAACTGTGTACTAATACATAACTACCACTATTTTCTAAATCAACAGAAATGGCAGACACACTTGCTGAAAAAGACTATTTTTTGCTTACTTGCTTTTGTGTTTGTTTGGCATGTTGATGACTCAGATTATTGTTGAAAAGGAGCCAAAGCACCTGTAGAGAGACCACAATTGGGGTACTTAACAAACCACTCCCAAACTCAGTATTTTAAAGCAAATATATATTTATTCCCATGGATCCAAAGTATCTAAGGGAATAGGATTTTGCTTCAAGCTGTAATGGCTAAAACAGTAATGCTGACCTTAGCTGAGCTCTCCATATATATGAATTGATTGGAAATTAGCAGATCTAGACTGTGACTGACTGGGCTCAGCAAGATGGCTCTCTAAGCTGCAGTTCACCAGGTCCACTGTACATCTCTTTACCATATATTCCTCACCTTCCTTGGATCAGTAGGTTAGGTGGGCAAGTTATCTTCATGGTGCTAAGAAAATATACAAATATATACTGACTAAATCATGCAAACACGTTCCAAATGTATTCTTGCATCATGCATCTAACATCAAAGCAAGTCACAAGGTCAAACCCAAAGTCAAGGGGCAAGGAAACACACAATAAAGTCATCGCCAAGATGTAGATTCAGGGGACAGGTGAATAACTGGGCCCAATAATTCAATCTGTTAATACCACAGCAACCTATATATGGCAAATCATAAGGTGATTTAAAAGCTGGAATAATATATAATGGCTACCAGTTCTGGAATAACATATGTTGAGCACATTATAAAAATGATTTATTTTAATGCATGCAAGGAACCTGCAAGGTAAACAATACCATATTCAGTTCATGTTGGGGTTTGAACCCAGGTCTATCTGACACCAAAATCCATGCATATTTTTCACTCTACCATACTGTCTTTAAATAAACAAAACTGTAATAGAACCCAAAACATGAATCCAATTGTTTGGAAGTATTATGATGTACAGGGAGCACCTATACTGCAGGGTATTTATTAGATGCATTTATCTGGGCTGAATGAATAGACAATTGATCTGCAAACCTTGCTAGGCCTCAAAATTACCTGGAATGGTATTTTTCTTTCTCATTCTTTCTTTTAAAACAGCATCCTGACCACACTGTGCTGCTACTGCTGCTGCTGCTGCTGCTAAGTCGCTTCAGTCGTGTCCGACTCTGTGCGACCCCATAGACGGAAGCCCACCAGGCTCCCCCGTCCCTGGGATTCTACAGGCAAGAACACTGGAGTGGGTTGCCATTTCCTTCTCCAATGCGTGAAAGTGAAAAGTGAAAGTGAGGTCGCTCAGTCGTGTCCGACTGAGTGACCCCATGGACTGCAGCCTACCAGGCCTCTCCATCCATGGGATTTTCTAGGCAAGAGTACTGGAGTGGCTTGCCATTGCCTTCTCTGGACCCCACTGTAGACATACTTAATTAAAATATCTGAGGCTGGAACCAGGAATGTATTTATAACAAGCTTCAGTTTTTTTTCAGGCAGACCTCTCAGCACTGCTATTTGAAAACAGCTGCAATTTCATTTTAAAATCAGAATTATATAAACAATGTTTGTGTGTACATCTACTCCATAACAAGAAGTAACCTCAAACAAGAAGCTAAATATTAGAGATACTCAGAGAGATACTCAGACAGATAATTTCTCAATAAATTTCCAGGGAATCAGGTGGGAAATATGTGTTAAAGATTTAGGACTTGATCATCAGATGAGAGAGAGGCCAAGGCCTAAGTAGCAATCCAAAAGAAATAATCAAATATGAAGAGACAAAATGGAATGTTGGACAGAGTGATGCTTTGGGTAAGAAGGAAAAATGATGAAAATTATAGAAAAAATAAATAAATATCACAAAAATATCACCTACTATTGTATTGGGCTTCCCTGGTAGCTCAGTGGTAAAGAATCTGCCTGCCAATGTTGGAGATGTGGGTTTAGTCCCTGGGTCAGGAAAACCCCCTGGAGAAGGACATGTCAATCCATTCTAGTATTCTTATCTGGGAAATCCCATGGACAGTGGAGCCTGATGGGGCTACAGTTCATGGGGTCACACAAGACTCAGGCACAACTTAGTGACTAAAAAAGAAAAAAACAAGTGATAAGTGTTTATCATGTGTGCATGCAATATCTCATTTTATTTCTTATAACCATCTTAGATTGCTAATTTTATCTTTAATATAAAAATAAAGAAACAGAGACTCATAAAGTTTCTGTAACAAGATCACACAATTAGAAAAAGCTGGAATTTGAAATAAGGTCCTTCTGTCTCTAAAGTTTGTGCACTTTAAAAAGTGGTTAAGGTCACTTAAAGAAAAAAAAGATGCAAATATTCAGGAGATGTGAGAGAAATAAACAGCATTATGTCAAGTAGCTGTTTCACTCAAATGTGATGGAAAACTTTTTCTCATAAATGTATCAATTATGCAAACATTAACTTTGTACTGGTATACTTTATAGCTATATTGAAATATAAATATTACCTTTGGCTCACTTTGAGACTATCTCATATGCTTAAATGGTTTCCTAAAGAATCATTTCTGAAAATAGAATTCAGTCTCTCTTATGACGTTACCTGCAGTGATTTATCCATGCATGCATTCAGTTACTCATTTATTTATGCATTCCAAAAAAAGTTAAGATAAAAAAAATCTATGATCACTTATTATGAACCAGACATTGGGATGCTAAATTTTTCTTAGCAATATATCAGATGGTAAAATAAAAATAACTTTGGTACCCTCTAAACTTTTCCAGATCTAGCAAGGCACACATTACTGAAATAAAGAACTTGAAGGTGCTCCCTCAAAATACTGACTATGACAGGTAAGAATAAAAGATGTTATAACACAGTGGAAACTATAATATGCAGTACTGAAATAACAGTATAAAATATTGATATGTACAGAATAAGATCATCAAAGTCAAGAAAGAGAAGCTAGAAGAAAATAAATAGTTTGACTTACAGAGGTATTTTAACTTAATCCTTTCTAAAATGTGTGCATATTTGTCTTATTTATACATATTTCTTCAAAGTTTGTCACATATGTCAACCTTCATTGCTCTTCTCTCCTTATACGAAAGTACTATCTTAAGATACTGAATGACTTTACAGTTTTTGTTTTTAAGAAGTGTGATGAGATTATGCCTTGAACTACCTTTTCAATGCAGTCTTTTTCATTATGTGGGGTAAACTATTTGGGGAATTTTTATAAGTTCTTCAGTAAACTAGTACAATCACTATGGAGAACAGTGTGGAGATTACTTAAAAAACTGGAAATAGAACTGCCATACGACCCAGCAATCACACTCCTGGGCATACACACCGAGGAAACCAGAATTGAAAGAGACACATGTATTCCAATGTTCATCGCAGCACTGTTTATAATAGCCAGGACATGGAAGCAACCTAGATGTCCATCTGCAGACGAATGGATAAGAAAGCTGTGGTATATATACACAATGGAGTATTACTCAGCCATTAAAAAGAATACACTTGAGTAAGTTCTAATGAGGTGGATGAAACTGGAGCCTATTTTACAGAGTGAAGTAAGCCAGAAAGAAAAACACCAATACAGTATGCTAACACATATATATGGAATTTAGAAAGATGATACTGATAACCCTGTATACGAGACAGCAAAAGAGACACAGATGTATAGAAGTCTTTTGGACTCTCTGGGAGAGGGCGAGGGTAGGATGATTTGGGAGAATGACATTGAAACATGTATATTATCATATGTGAAATGAATCGCCAGTCTAGGTTCAATGCATGATACAGGATGCTCAGGGCTGGTGTACTGGGATGACCCAGAGGGATGGGATGGGGAGGGAGGTGGGAGGGGGCTTCAAGATGGGGAACACATGTACACCCGGGGCAGATTCATGTCAATGTATGGCAAAACCAATATAATAATGTAAAGTAATTAGCCTCCAATTAAGATAAATAAGTTAAAAAAAATACGTTTAAACCAAATTGTGAATAGCAATCCCATGACTGAGATCTTAAATAAATTAAATCATGCCAGTGTGTGTGGGTGCTCTTAAAATTTAATATTTATCAATTTAATGTCTTTCTCTGGTCAATGGTGAATACATAAATGTGAGCTTATTTTACCTCAATAACATCTGATTTAAAGAATAAAGCAAGACAACTTTAAACAATAGTCAGCTAAAAATATGTGTTCTAAGCCATGTCTTCTGTTATCTTCTTTCAGAGTTGCTCAAGATTTTGGAGTCTTTTTCTTTGTCCATGCAAGCCATTTCTATTGGTATGATGTAGAGTAGTTCTGTGCCTTAGTTGAGTATAAAGAAATAAAAAAGTTCCATCACAAGCCAGTTCAAAATACAAGATGTAAATGATAGGGGATAGGGGAAAAGGAAGTGAGATCTGTGTTTTATAATCATTTTTTACTTAAAACTAAAACTGCTCCAAAATTTAAGTACATCAATTTTTAGAAGTAGAATAAAGTAGAGAGAATATATCAATGAAAGTTAAGAAGTCTTATTCATGTCATACTATCAAACTGTATGATCCTGGGCAAATACTACTCTCCATGAGTTTGTTTCATCATATCCCCAAAACAAAAGACTAATCTGAGATTTAAGTTCCCCAAAACCTAAAGTTATTATAAGTAAGAAAACAATAAAGATCAGAGCAAAAGCAATGAAATAGAGACTGGAAAAACAATACATATGATCCAGCAATCGCACTCCTGGGCATATACACCGAGGAAACCAGAATTGAAAGATACACGTGTACTCCAATGTTCATCGCAGAACTGTTTATAATAGTGAGGACATGGAAGCAACCTAGATGTCCATCTGCAGACGAATGGATAAGAAAGCTTTGGTACATATACACAATGGAGTATTATTCAGCCATTAAAAAGAATACATTTGAATCAGTTCTAATGAGGTGGATGAAACTGGAGCCTATTATACAGAGTGAAGTAAGCCAGAAAGAAAAACACCAATACAGTATACTAATGCATATATATGGAATTTAGAAAGTTGCAAATGATAACCCTGTATACGAGACAGCAAAAGAGACACGGATGTATAGAACAGTCTTTGGAACTCTATGGGAGAGGGTGAGGGTGGGATGATTTGGGAGAACGGCATTGAAACATGTATGTTGTCATATGTGAAACGAATCACTAGTTCAGGGTCAATGCATGTTATAGGATGCTCGGGGCTGGCATGCGGGGATGACCCAGAGGGAGGATAAAGGGAGGAGGGAGGTGGGAGGGGGGTTCAGGAGGGGGAACTTATGTAAACCCAGGGAGAATTCATGTCAATGTATGGCAAAACCAACCAATATAATATTGTAAAATAATTTGCCTCCAATAAAAAATAAATTAATTACCAAAAAAAAAAAAAAAAAGAAATGCACCACAAAAAAATAAAAATAAAAAAATAAAAACCAATGAAACTGAGAACTGGTTCTTTGAAAAGATAACAAAGCTGATAAACCTTTAGCCAGATACATTGAGAGGGAGACAGAGAGAGACAGAGAAAAAGAGCCCAAATAAATAAAATCAGAAATGAAAGAGGAGAACTTACACCAAAGCTACAGAAATACAAAGAATCATAAGAGATTACTATGAACAATTTTATGCCAATAAATTTGACAATCTAGAAGAAGTGGATAAGTTCCTAGGAACATGCAGCTTCCCAAGACTGAGTCAGGAAGAAACGTAAAATATGAATAGATCGATTATTAACAATGAAATTGAATCAGTAATAAAAAAAAAATCCCAAGAATCATAATTACAGGACTAAACTGCTTCACAGATACATTCTGCCTAACATTTAAAGAATTAATACCTGTAATCCTCAAACTATTCCAAAAATTGAAGGAGAAGTATTACTCCAAATTTATTCTATGAGGCCAGCATTACCCAAAACCAAAGACAAGGCAAAATACGAAAATTACAGGCCAATTTTCCTGATGAACGTAGATATAAAAACCCTCAACAAAATACTAGTGAACTGAATTCAGCAACATGTTACAAGGATCATATGCCGTAATCAACTGGGATTTATCCTGGGGGTGCAAAAATGGTTCAATATCTGCAATTCAATCAATATGATACACTGTGTTAACAAGACTAAAGATAAATATGATCGTTTCACTAGATGAAGAAAAATAATTTAACAAAACGCATCAACCATTTATGACCAGAAAAAAAAAAAAAAACAAACCTCTCTACAAAGTGGGTATGGAGGAAACATATATCAACATAATAAAGGTCATTTATGACAACCCACGACTAAGATCATACTCAATGGAGAAAAGCTGAAAACTTTTCCTCTTAAATCAGAAACAACACAAAGATGCCCACTCCTTCCACTTTTATTCAACATAGTATATGAAGATCTAGCCACAGCAATCAGACTAGAGAAAGAAACAAAGAACATACAAATTGGAAAAGAAGAAGTAAAGCTATTGTTATTTGCAAATATGATGCTGTTAAAAGAAAACCTTAAAGATACCAGCAAAAAAATTATTAGAACTAATAAATTCAATAAAGTTTCAGGAAACAAATTCATACAGTTGTCTGCTGCATTTCTACACATTGATAATGAACTATCAGAAAAAAATTAAAAACAATGCCAGTTTTAATTGAATAAAAAATGATAAAATACCTAGGAATAGATTTAACCAAGGAGGCAGAAAACCTGTACTCTTAAAAACTAGAAGACGTTGATGAAAGAAACTGCTGCTGCTAAGTCACTTCAGTCGTGTCCGACTCTGTGTGACCCCATAGACGGCAGCCCATCAGGCTCCCCCGTCCCTGGGATTCTCCAGGCAAGAACACTGGAGTGGGTTGCCATTTCCTTCCCCAATGTGTGAAAGTGAAAAGGGAAAGTGAAGTCGCTCAGTCATGTCTGACTCGTAGTGACCGCATGGACTGCAGCCTACCAGGCTCCTCCGTCCATGGGATTTTCTAGGCAAGAGTACTGGAGTGGCTTGCCGTTGCCTTCTCCGGAAGAAACTGAAGAAGACACAAATAAACAGAGAGGTATATTGTGCTCATGGATTGAAAGAATTAATATTGTTAAAACAACCATACTGCCCAAAGCAATACAGAGATTCAGTGCAATCCCTAACAAAATATCAATAACATTTTTCTCACAGAATCAGAACAAATAATCCTAAAATTCATACTGAACCACGATAGACCCTAAATAGCCAAAGCAATCGAGAAAAAACAAAACTGGAAATATCATGCTCTCTGATTACAATCAATATCACAAAGCTATAGTAATCAAGACAGTATGGTAATCATACAAATATAGACACATAGATCAATGGAACAGAATAGAGAGCCCAGAACTAAGCTTTTGCTTCTGTGATCAATTAATCTATGACAAAATAAGTAAGAATATAAAGTGAGAAAAAAGACAATCTCTTTAATAATGGGAAAACTGGACAGATATACACAAAAGAATAAATGTGGACCATTTTCTTATACAGTATATAAAAATAAATTCAAAATAGGTTAAAGACTTAAAATATAAGACCTGAAATCATAAAAGTCCTAGAAAAAACATAGGCAATAAACTCTTTGACATTGGTCTTAGCAATATCTTTTTGGATCTGTTGCCTCAAACAAGGGAAACAAAAGCCAAAATAAACAATAGTACTATATCAAGCTGAAAAATCTTTGCATAGCAAAGGAAACCCTTAATGAAATGAAAAAACAACTTACTAAGTGGAAGAAGATATATAAAAATGACATATCTGGTAAGGGGTTAATATGAACTCTTGAAACTCAATTTCAAAAAAGCAAGCAATCTGTTTAAAAATGGTCTGAAAACCTGAATAGACATTCTTGCAAAGAAGACACACACATGGTCAAAAGACACAAAAAAAGATTCTTAATGTCACTAATTATCAGGGAACTGCAAATTGAAACCATAATGAAATACCACCTCACACCTGTCAGAATGGTTATTATCAAAAAGACAACAAATAAGGTGTTGGTGTGCTTGTGGAGAAAAAGGAACCCTCGTATGTAAGTTGGTGTAGCCACTATAGAAAATGGTATGGAGTTTCCTTTAAAAATTAGAAGTAAAACTACTGTATGATCCAGCATTTCCACTCCTTGCAATGTATCTGAAGAAAACACACACTAATTTGAAGTGGCATTTGCATACCTTTGTTCATTTCAACATTATTTACAGCAGTCAAGATATGGAAGGAACCTAAGTGTCCATCAACAGATGAATAGATAAAGAAGATGTTGTTATATATATAAATATACATATATATATATATATATATTGATTTGTTGTTTAGTAGCTAAGTTGTGTCCGACTCTTGCAACCACATGGACTGTAGCCTGACTGGCTCCTCTGTCCATGGAATTCTCCAGGCAAGACTACTGGAATGGGTTGCCATTTCCTTCTCCAGGAATATATATTTGTATGTGTATATATACATAAGTATTTATATATTCATATATATAATATATATTTATATATATATTTCCTTTATATATAAAAACTATTCAGCCATGAAAAAAATGAAATCTTTCCACTTGCAACAACATGGATGGATATAGAGGGTATTATGATAGTGAAATAATCAGACACAGAGAGATAAATAAAATACTATTTCACTTACATGTAGAATCTAGAAAAAGCAAAAGAAATTAACAAACATAATAAAACAGAAACTGAGTCATAGATATAGAGAACAAACTGGTGGCTGCTAGAGGGGATGGTAATGGGGAAATAGAAGGGATTAAAATGTACAAACTTCCAGTCATAGAATAAATAAATCACAAGTTATGTAAGGTACAATATAGAGAATTTAGGCAACAATATAGTAACATTTTATAGTGACAGATGGTTACTATACATCACAGAGATGATTTCCTGTTGTATATAAATATTAAAATATCGTGTTATACACTCAAAATCAATATGGCATGTCACCTATGCTTCAATAAAATATAAAAAGCTCATATTTATTTTGCTATTAAAGGCAGGTTGTAATTATAATACTAGCTCAAATTTGCAATTAAAATTATTTTTATATGCATAGTAAAATATGTATAAACCTACATCAAAATGCTAATATTGTCTATATCTAGACTGAAAAATTTAAAGCTATTTTTATTTTCTTCTTAGTGATTTTATTACTTGTTAGTTTTCAATAATGTTCATGTAATATTTCCATAATCTGAAAATTTACACTTAACAAAAAAGAAAAAAAAATTGCATGGGAACTCTGTGATCTTTTGGATGAATGTTGTTTTTCTCAATGTTTTCTGCATTTATTTCACAGATTTTATTTGTGCCTTTTGTGTGCCCAACATCAGTGTATAAACACTTAGAAACAATATATAGGCAATAATTTCCCCACTTTCCTTCATTCCTCCCTCTTATTCTCACTTTCTTTCTTTTTTTTATCTCTTTTTTCCTTTCTTCCTAGCCAATGCCAGACACTGTGCAAGGTACTAGAAATACAAAAGATAATAACATTGAAGGTTCTGTTTGCTTATAAATCACAGCTGGTAACAAACACAAGTATTGATATTTATAATACACATGATATTTGAAAGTACTGTAGAGACTGACATTCTTCCAGTAATGAGTAATGAACTTGGAGAAGAAAGACAAGAACATGCATAAATAATTGCTGTTGTTGTTCAGTCATTAAGTAATGTCTGACTCTTTGTGATCCCATGAACTGCAGCATGCCGAGGGGTTCCTTATCTCCGGGAGCTCAAGCTCATGTCCATGGAGTCTGTGATGCCGTCCAACCATATCATCCTCTGTCACCGCTCTCTCCTCCTGCCCTCAATCTTTCCAGCATCAGGGACTTTTCCAATGAGTCAACTGTTTGCATCAAATGGCCAAAGAATTGGAGATTCAGCATCAGTCCTTTCAATGCATATACAGGATTGATTTCCTTAAGAATTGACTGATTTGATTTCCTGGCTGTCCAAGGGACTCTCAAGAGTTTTCTTCAGCACCACAGTTCAAAAGCAGCAATTCCTTGGCCCTCAGCCTTCTTTAGTATCCAACTCTCACATTCACTCACGACTACCAGAAAAACCGTAGCTTTGACTAGACGGACCTTTGCTGGCAAAGTGATGTCTCTGCTTTTTAATACGCTGTCTAAGTTTGTCATAGCTTTTCTTCCAAGGAGCAAATGTCTTTTAATTTTGTGGCTTCAGTCACCATCTCCAGTGATTTTGGCACCCAAGAATATAAAGTCTGTCACAGTTTCCATTGTTTTCCCATCTATTTGCCATAAAGTGATGGGACAGATGCCATGATCTTGGTTTTTTGAACGTTGAGCTTTAAGCCAGCATTTTCACTCTCATCTGCCATTAGAGTGGTGTCATCTGCATATCTTGATTCCAGTTTTTGATTAAGCCAGCCAGGAATTTTGCATGATGTACTTTGCATGTAAGTTACATAAGCAGGGTGACAATATACAACCTTGATGTACTCCTTTCCCAATTTTGAACCAGTCCATTTTTCCACGTCCGGTTCTAACTGTTGCTTCTTGACCTGCATACAGGTTTCTCAGGAAGCAGGTAAAATGATCTGGCATTTCCCATATCTACAAGAATTTTCCACAGTTTGTTGTGATCCATACAGTCAAAGGCTTTAGTGTAGTCGATGAAGCAGAAGTAGATGATTTCTGGAATCCCCTTGCTATTTCTATGATCCAATGGATGTTGGTATTTTAATCTCTTGTTCCTCTGCCTTTTCAAAATCTAGCTTGTACATCTGGAATTTCTTGGCTTATGTACTCTTGAGGCCTAGCTTGAAGGATTTTAAACATTACTTTGCTAGCATGTGAAATGACTGCAATTGTGCAGTAGTTTGAATATTCATTGGCATTGCCTTTCTTTGGGATTAGAATGAAAACCGACCTTTTCCAGTCCTGTGGCCATTTCTGAGTTTTCCATATTTGGTGGCATTTTGAGTGCAGCACTTTAACATCATGGTCATTGGTATTTTACATAGCTCAGCTGGAATTCCATAACCTCCATTAACCTTGTTTGTAGTAATGCTTCCTAAAGCCCACTTAACTTCACACTCTAGGATGTTTGGCTCTAGGAGAGTGACCACAACATCATGTCTATATGAGTCACTTTTTTATGCAATTCTTCTGTGTATTCTTGCCACCACTTCTTAATCTCTTTTCTGTCCATTAGGTCCGTGTCATTTCTGCTTTTTATTGTGCCCATTATTGCATGAAATATTCCGTTGGTATCTCCAATTTTCTTGAAGAGATTCTGGTGTTTTCCATTCTACTGTTTTTCGCTATTTCTTTGCATTGTTCACTTAAGAAGGCTTTCTTCTTTCTCTTCTCTGGAACTTCACATTCAGTTGGGTATATCTTTCCCCTTCTCCTTTGCCTTTCACTTATCTTCTTTTCTAACCTAATTGTAAGGTCTCCTCAGGCAACCATTTTTCCTTCTCTCACTTCTTTTTCTCTGGAATGGTTTTGAACACTATATCCTGTACAATAAATAATTGAGCACATCTATTCCACACCAAGTAATGTGCTAAATGCTGTAGCTGTATTTAACTGAAGCTTCTATCCACCTGATTCAAGACACCAGATTTTCTTTAATTCCTGTTTTCCTTATACTTCTCTCTTCTTTCCACACATCAAACTACCAACAACCCCATTAACCTGACTTCTAAAATATAACTCAAATCTATTCCCTTCTTTCACTGTCATAACTACCACTTTAGTCCAATGCGTCATCATCTTTCACCTGGGTAGCTACGGTATCTCCCATCTGTTCTCTTTGCACTCTTCACCCACCTCCAATTAATTCTCCATATAGTAGTCAGTCATCTCTTAAAATGCAAAGTAGATCATGTCCTTTACTGCTTGAAATCCCTCTAGTGACTTTCCATTATTCAATATGTTCTGGCCTTAACATACCTCTTCAACCTCAGCTACTTTCATTCACCATTTAGTTTATCCATCTCCAACTATATTGGCCTTCTTATTATTCCTTAGATAGTTTATCTCCACCCTAACTCCTTTGTGGTTGCTTTTAATGTTTTCCTGAAATGCTAAGACTGATGATTTTATCACATTATGCTTTTTTCTTCTTATTAAGGAACAGCTCAAATGTCACTCTCTTGTAAGGCCTTGTCTGATCTCCAATGCAAATATAAATTACTCAATCTCACAAGAGTAATTCTCTAGAATATTACCCTTTTTTTTTTCTTTATAGACCTTATTTAAGTCTGAACCTATACATTTGCCTGTTTAGTTTGTTTCTCCACTAGAATTTCCAAACTAGAATATAAATTCCTTGAGGGAACAGAAAGGTTAGATCAACCTTACCAGACACATTATCTTCAGTACCCAAAGAAAAGTATGGCACATAAGTATTCAATAAATAATTATTAAATAAATTAATAGATAAATATATTACTAACAAACGTTGGAGGTGGGTACTACTGAGTGCCATTTTGCAAATGAAGAAACAAAGGTCCAGAGAAGTTAAGTCACTTGCTCGAGCTTATCAAAGTTGTTAGTGACAGAGTCAAAATATTAACTCGGATTTGTCTTTATACTAATGACAAAGTGGTTGGAGGAATTGGAGGTTTCAAGAAAGAAGGATAAATAATTCACAAAGGCAGGAAAGATATTAGAAAATAGTGGTTTATTGAAAACCTAAGAGGAGAATAGAAGAGTTTAAAAAAGGAAAGTGAATAACAGTGTGGAATGTCACAGTAAAGTGAAGAATGGGAAAGAACTATATTATTCAGCATTTATTGAGCCAGGAATTATGTCAAGTCATGGGTATACATTGTCATATTTAATCTTTATGTCAACCCTACGAGGTCAGTCCAATTATTATCACCATTTTACAAAAATCAGCTGGATTGCCAAAGATAACACTAATGTATAATGGAACAGAATAAATCCACATGTCACTAGAGTCCAGTTCAGTTGCTGGGTCGTGTCCGTCTCTTTGTGAACCCACGAATCACAGCACACCAGGCCTCCCTGTTCATCACCAACTCCTGGAGTTCACTCAAAATCATGTTCACTGAGTCGGTGATGCCATCGAGCCATCTTTTTCCCTATCATCCCCTTCTCCTCCTGCCCTCAATCCCTCCCAGCATCAGAGTATTTTCCACTAAGCCAAGGCTTCGCATGAGGGGGCCAAAGTATTAGAGTTTCAGCTTTAGCATCAGTACTGAAAATGAACACCCAGGACTGATTTCCTTTATTTATGTTTGTTTGTTTGTTTCTATGTTTTATTTATCTGTCTTTTATTTTATTTGATCTCCTTTATAATGGACTGGTTGGATCTCCTTGCAGTCCAAGGGACTCTCAAGAGTCTTCTCCAACACCATGGCTCAAACGAATCAATGCTTCGATATATAAGACAATTACTAAAACATATGAAAGGGGAAATTAATAACAACACAATAGTGGGAGACTTTAATACCGCACTCACACCTATGGATGGATCAACTAAACAGAAAATTAGCAAGGAAACACAAACATTAAATGATACAATAGACCAGTTAGACCTAAGAGATCTCTATAGGACATTTCACCACAAAACAATGAATTTCACCTTTTTCTCAAGCGCACATGGAAATTTTTCCAGGGTATATCACATCCTGGGCCATAAATCTAGCCTTGGTAAATTTAAAAAAAAAAAATTGAAATCATTCCAAAAATCTTTTCTGACCACAATGCAGTAAGATTAGATCTCAATTACAGGAGAAAACTATTAAAAATGCCAACATATGGAGGCTGAACAACACGCTGCTGAATAATGAACAAATCATAGAAGAAATCAAAAGAGAAATCAAAATATGCATAGAAATGAATGAAAATGAAAACACAACAACCCAAAACCTCTGGGACACGGTAAAAGCAGTGCAAAGGGGAAGATTCATAGCAATACAGGCACACCTCAAGAAACAAGAAAAAAGTCAACTAAATAATTTAACTCTACATCTAAAGAAACTAGAAAAGGAAGAAATGAAGAACCCCAGGGTTAGTAGAAGGAAAGAAATCTTAAAAATTAAGGCAGAAATAAATGCAAGAGAAACAAAAGAGACCATAGCAAAAATCAACAAAGCCAAAAACTGGTTCTTTGACAGGGTAAATGAAATTGACAAACTACTAGCCAGACTCATCAAGAAACAAAGGGAGAAGAACCTAATCAAAGACATTAGAAATGAAAATGGAGAGATCACAACCGACAACACAGAAGTACAAACGATTATTAGAGAATACTGCCAACAATTATATGGCAATAAAATGGATAACTTGGAAGAAATGGACAAATTATTAGAAAAGTACAACTTACCAAAACTGAGCCAGGAAGAAATAGAAAATATTAATAGACCTATCACACGCATGGAAATAGATGATGTAATCAGAAATCTTCCAGCAAACAAAAGCCCAGGTCCAGACGGCTTCACAACTGAATTCTTCCAAAAATTTAGAGAAGAGCTAACACCTATTCTACTCAAACTCTCCCAGAAAATTGCTGAGGAAGGTAAATTTCCTAACTCATTCTATGAGGCCACCATCACCCTAATCCCAAAACATGGTAAAGATCTCACAAAAAAAGAAAACTACAGGCCAATATCACTGATGAACATAGATGCAAAATTCTTAACAAAATTCTAGCAATCAGAATGCAACAACACATTAAGAAGATCATACATCATGACCAAGTGGGTTTTACCCCAGGAATGCAAGGATTCTTCAATATCCACAAATCAATCAATATAATACACTACATTAACAAACTGAAAAATAAAAATCATATGATTATCTCAATAGATGCAGAGAAAGCCTTAGACAAAATTCAACATCCATTTATGAAAAAAACCCTCCAGAAGATGAGAATAGAAGGAACATATCTCAACATAATAAAAGCTATATATGAAAAACCCACAGCAAACATTATCCTCAATAGTGAGAAATTGAAAGAGTTTCCCCTAAAGTCAGGAATAAGACAAGGGTGCCCACTCTCACCACTACTATTCAACATAGTTCTGGAAGTTTTGGCCAGAGCAATCAGAGCAGAAAAAGACATAAAAGGAATACAAATTTGAAAAGAAGAACTAAAACTTTCACTGTTTGCTGATGACGTAATCCTCTACACAGAAAACCCTAAAGACTACCAGAAAACTACTAGAGCTAATCAATGAATACAGTAAAGTTGCAGGATATAAAATCAACACACAGAAATCCTTTGCATTCCTATACACTAATAATGAGAAAATAGAAAGAGAAACTAAGGAAACTATTCCATTCATTGTTTCAACAAAAAGAATAAAATACTTGGGAATATATCTACCTAAAGAAACAAAAGACCTGTACCTAGAAAACTATAAAACACAGGTGAACGTAATCAAAGTGGACACTCATAGATGGAGAAATATACCGTGTTCTTGGATTGGAATAATAAATATTGTGAAAATGCGTATACTAACCAAAGTAATTTATACATTCAATGCAATACGTATCAAGCTACCAATGATATTTTTCACAGAGGTAGAACAAATAATCTCACAATTTGTATGGAAATACAAAAAACCTTGAATAGGCAAAGCAATCTTGAGGAAGAAGAATGGAACTGGGGAATCAACCTGCCGGACTTCAAGCTCTACTACAAAGCCACAGTCATCAAGACAGTATGGTACTGGCATAAATACAGAAATATAGATCAATGGAACAAAATAGAAAGCCCAGAGATAAATCCACGCACCTATGGACACTTTATCTTTGACAAAGGAGGCAAGAATCTAAAATGGAGAAAAGACAGTCTCTTTAACAAGTGGTGCTGGGAAAACTGGTCAGCCACTTGTGAAAGAATGAAACTAGAACACTGCCTAACACCATACACCAAAATAAACTCAAAATCGATTAAAGATCTAAATGTAAGACCAGAAACTATAAAAGTCCTAGAGGAGAACATAGGCAAAACACTCTCCATCATAAATCACAGCAGGATCCTCCATGATCCACCTCTCAGAATATTGGAAATAAAAGCAAAACTAAACAAATGGGACCTAATTAAAATAAAAACTTCTGCACAGCAAAGGAAATTATAAGCGAGGTGAAAAGACAGCCTTCAGAATGGGAGAAAATCATAGCAAATGAAACAACTGACAAAGAATTAATCTCAAAAATGTACAAGCAGCTCATGCAGCTCAATTCCAGAAAAATAAATGACACAATCAAAAAATGGGTCAAAGAACTAAACAGACATTTCTCCAAAGAAGACATACAGATGGCTAACAAACACGTGAAAAAATGCTCAACATCCTTCATAATCAGAGAAATGCAAATCAAAACCACAATGAGATACCATTACACACCAGTCAGAATGGCTGCTATCCAAAAGTTTTCCTGCAATAAATGCTGGAGATGGTGTGGAGAAAAGGGAACCCTCTTACACTGTTGGTGGGAATGCAAACTAGTACAGCCACAATGGAGAACAGTGTGGAGATTCCTTAAAACACTGGTAATAGGACTGCCATACGATCGATCATTCCCATTCCTGGGCATACACACAGAGGAAACCAGAATTGAAAGAGACACATGTACTCCAATGTTCATCACAGCACTGTTTATAATAACCAGGACATGGAAGCAACATAGATGTCCACCTCCAGATGAATTGATAAGAAAGCTGTGGTACATATACACAAGGAGTATTACTCAGCCATTAAAAATAATACATTTGAATGAGTTCTAATGAGGTGGATGAAACTGGAGCCTATTATACAGAGTGAAGTAAGCCAGAAAGAAAAACACCAATACAGTATCAGTTCAGTCGCTCAGTCGTGTCCGACTCTCCGCGACCCCATGAATCACAGCACGCCAGGCCTCCCTGTCCATCACCAACTCCCGGAGTACACTGAAACTCATGTCCACAGAGTCAGTGATGCCATCCAGCCATCTCATTCTCTGTCGTCCCCTTCTCCTCCCGCCCCCAACCTTTCCCAGCATCAGAGTCTTTTCCAGTGAGTCAGCTCGTCTCATGAGGTGGCCAAAGTATTGGAGTTTCAGTTTTAGCATCAGTCCCTCCAATGAACATCCAGGATTGATCTCCTCTAGAATGGACTGGTTGGATCTCCTTGCAGTATAAGGGACTCTCAAGAGTCTTCTCCAACACCACAGTTCAAAAGCATCGATTCTTCGGCGATCAGCTTTCTTCACAGTCCAACTCTCACATCCATACATGACCACGGGAAAAACCATTGCCTTGACTAGACGGACCTTGGTCGGCAAAGTAATGTCTCTGCTTTTTAATATACTATCAAGGTTGGTCATAACTTTCCTTCCAAGGAGCAAGTGTCTTTTAATTTCATGGCTGCAATCAGCATCTGCAGTGATTTTGAAAGAGGCTAACGATAACCCTGTATACGAGACAGCAAAAGAGACACAGGTGTATAGAACAGTCTTTTGGACTCTGTGGGAGAGGACGAGAGTGGGATAATATGGGAGAATGGCATTAAAATATGTATATTATCATATGTGAAATGAATCGCCAGTCCAGGTTTGAAGCATGAGACAGGATGCTAGGGGCTGGTGCTGTGGGATGATCCAGAAGGATGGGATGGGGATGGAGGTGGGAGGGCGGTTCAAGATGTGGAATACATGTACACCCGGGCTGGATTCATGTCAATGTATGCCAAAACCAAATAATACAATATTGTAAAGTAATTAGCCTCCAATTAAAAAAAAATCAATGCTTCGGCGCTCATTTTTCTTCACAGTCCAACTCTCACATCCATACATGACCAATGGAAATATAATAGCCTTGTCTAGAAGGACCTCTGTTGGCAAAGTAATGTCTCTGCTTTTTTTTTAGTATAATTTATTTATTTTAATTGGAGGCAAATTGCTTTATATTATTGTTTTGTTTTTGCCATACATTGACAAGAATCTGCCCCGGCTTTTTAAAATGCTATCTAGGTTGGTCATAACTTTCCTTGCAAGGAGTAAGCGTCTTTTAATTTCTTGGCTGCAATCAGCATCCGCAGTGATTTTGGAGCCCAAAATAAAGTCTGACACTGTCTCCAATGTTTCCCCATCTATTAGCCATGAAGTGATGGGACCAGATGCCATGATATTTGTCTTCTGAATGTTGAGCTTCAAGCCAATTTTTTCACTCTCCTCTTTCACTTTTATCAAGAAGCTTTTTAGTTCCTCTTCACTTTGAACCGTAAAGGTGGTGTCATCTCCGTATCAGGGGTTACTGATATTTCTCCCAGCAATCTTGAATCCAGCTTGTGATTCTTCCAGCCCAGTGTTCCTCATGATGTACTCTGCATAGAAGTTAAATAAGCCGGGTGACAATATGCATCATTGACGTATTCCTTTTCCTATTTGGAACCAGTCTGTTGTTCCATGTCCAGTTCTAACTGTTGCTTCCTGACCTGCATACAGGTTTCTCAAGAGGCAGATCAAGTGGTCTGGGATTCCCATCTCTTTCAGAATGTTCCACAGTTTATTGTGATCCACAGAGTCAAAGCCTTTGGCATAGTCAATGAAGTAGAAATAGATGGTTTTCTGGAACTCTTGCTTTCTCCATGATCCAGTGGATGTTGGCAATTTGATCTCTGGTTCCTCTGCCTTTTCTAAAACCAGATTGAACACCTGGAAGTTCACAGTTCACGTATTGCTGAAGCCTCGCTTGGAGAATTTTGAGCATGACTTTACTAGGTGTGAGATGAGTGCAATTGTGCGGTATTTTGAGCATTCTTTGGCATTGCCTTTCTTTGGGATTATAATGAAGACTGACATTTTCCAGTCCTGAGGCCACCGCTGAGTTTTCCAAATTTGCTGGCATATTGAGTGCAGTACTTTCACAGCCTCATCTTTCAGGATATGAAATAACTCAACTGGAATTCCATCACCTCTACTAGCTTTGTTCGTAGTGATGCTTTCTAAGGCCCACTTGACTTCACATTCCAAGATGTCTGGCTCTAGGTGAGTGATCACACCATCTTGATTATCTTGGTCATGAAAATCTTTTTTGTATAGTTCTTCTGTGTATTTTTGCCACCTCTTCTTAATATCTTCTGCTTCTGTTAGGTTCATACAATTTCTGTCCTTTATCGAGCCATCTTTGCATGAAATTTTCCCTTGGCATCTCGAATTTTCTTGAAGATATCTCTAGTCTTTCCTATTATGCTGTTATCCTCTATTTCTTTGCATTGATCACTGAGCAAGGCTTTCTTATCTCTCCTTGCTATTCTTTGGAACTTTTCATTCAGATGCTTGCATCTTTCCTTTTCCCCATTGTTTCTCACTACTTTTCTTTTCAGAGCTATTTGTAAGGCCTCCCCAGACAGCCATTTTTCTTTTTTGCATTTCTTATCCATGGGAATGGTCTTGATCCCTGTCTCCTGCACAATGTCACAAACCTCCGTTCATAGTTCATCAGGCAGTCAATCTGTCACATCTAGTCCCTTAAATCTATTTACCTCCATTAAATAATCATAAGGGGTTTGATTTAGGTCATATCTGAATGGTCTGGTGGTTTTCCCTACTTTCTTCAATTTAATTCTGTATTTGGCAATAAGGAGTTCACGATCTGAGCCACAGTCAGCTCCTGATCTTGTTTTTGCTAACTGTATAGAGTTTCTCCATCTTTGCCTGCAAAGAATATGATCAATGTGATTTTGGTTTTGACCATCTGGTGATGTCCATAAGCACAATCTTCCCTTGTGTTGTTGAAAGTGGGTTTTGCTATTACCAGTGTGTTCTCTTGGCAAGACTCTATTAGCCTTTGCCGTGCTACATTCCATGCTCAAAGGCCAAATTTGCCTGTTAATCCAGGTGTTTCTTGACTTCCTACTTTTGCATTCCAGTCCCCTATAATGAAAAGGACATCTTTTTTGGGTGTTAGTTCTAAAAGGTCTCGAGGTTCTTCATAGAACCATTCAACTTCAGCTTCTTCAGCATTACTGGTTGGGGCATAGGCTTGAATTACTCTAATATTGAATGGTTTGCCTTGGAAACGAACAGAGATCATTCTGCTGTTTTTGAGATTACATCCAAGTACTTCATTTCGGACTCTTTTGTTGACCATGATGGCTACTCCATTTCTTCTAAGGGATCGTGCCCACAGTAGTAGATATAATGGTCATCTGAATTAAATTCACTCATTCCAGTCCATTATAGTTCACTGATTCATAGAATGTCAACATTCACTTTTGCCATCTCGTGTTTGACAATTTCCAATTTGCCTTGATTCATGGACCTAAGATTCCAGGTCCTTATGCAATATTGCTTTTTACATCACTGGACCTTGCTTCTTTCACCAGTCACATCCACAACTGGCTATTGTTTTTGCTTTGGCTCCATCCCTTCATTCTTTCTGGATATATTTCTCCACTGATCTCCAGTAGTATATTGGGCAGCTACCGACCTGGTGAATTCCTCTTTCAGTATCCTATCATTACACCTTTTCATATTGTTCACAGATCACAGCCTTGTCAATGAAACTAAGCTGTGACGTGTGGGGTCACCCAAGATGGATGGGTCATGGTGGAGAGGTCTGACAGAATGTGGTACACTGGAGAAGGGAATGGCAAACCACTTCCGTATGCTTGCCTTGAGAACCCCATGAACAGTATGAACAGTATGAAAAGCGTCACTTTAACTACCAATTAAATTATTATTGGTAAACTTTTTAGTAAGAGCAATTTCGTATTTGCAACAGCCAGACTGTAGTGGATTAAGGCATAGATGGTAAAAAGAAAGAAAATAAGTGCTGACAGCAGATTATATACTACTCTTCTTAGTTCATTGGTTTGAGGGAAAGGTAAAGTAACTGGAAACAAATACATGGTAAGAGTTTTTCTTTCATATGGAAGAACTTAGAGCATGACATGGTTAAGTCTAATGTGAGATTAAATTTCTTAATCTTACATTTTTTGTTGTTGATTTCACAGTTCGCTATTTGGTTTTTAATCTTCATAAGCTGTAAGAAGAGTAGTCAGTATTTTTATCATTAACAATCCAATCTAATCAATCTGAACCATCAAAGATTCCCCCCACTAAACATTCACTGGCTTTCATATTATGTGTGGTACAGGCTCGCCAAACAAGACAATGAAGAAACTCACTCCATCTGCCTTGGATACCCATCCTATGAAAAGGTAATTTTAAAAAGACATTTCATTGTCTGCTTACTTAGAGAAACCCAGGCATTGCTTTAGTTTTCCCGAGAGCACCATAATAAATGAAATTTAAGTAAAATAAAAACAAATCAAGACTTTAAATTATTTTTATTTAAGGAAATAAAATTAAGGAAATAATTAGTTGAAGTAAGAGATAGAGTATTAATGAGAATGCTCAACAAAATGTTACTTATTTGGGTTATCTGCCATATTTAGAGAAAACAGTCAACAAGATTTTCATACAGAAAAATAAACAACCTTAGGCTCATTTCTTGCCTCGCTGCCAAAGTCCATTAACTCTACTTTGTCCCAGGTTCTCAAATGACAACTTGGAGGGCAGGAGACTGGGGATACAGGATTTGGCAGACAAAGCAAAGGATAATGAATGTAATGTCTTTCTTGCAGTGTCCAAGAAAACCAAGAGTAGTTTAGTATATTGCTTCAGGGAAATATGAGATTAAGGACCTTTAAATTTTATAGCCTTGATCCAAATCCCTAGAGGAGAGAGACTATAATCTAGACAAGGAGAAAATGGGGAGTTGCTTTGGCAGCACTTAAGGCTTTCTGCTCAGTGGACAGAAATAAGTTGTGACATTCAGGTTTTCCTCTGGGTCATTCCAAACAGTTCACTACGAATGTAGAGTAGGAAATAGGATTAGTTCTGTTCATTCATGAATACCAAGGAAACCACAGTGAACACATTGGTCTTTATTTTTATCTGAAGAGATAATACACTATAGTATGTCAATCATGAAAGTAGGGTATTAAATGCATGGAGAATCTAAAAATCTTCCAGTTAGACAGTTAAGTTTGGTTCAATCCTCAGTCGTGTCGAACACTTGGTGACTAAATGAAGCACAGCACAACAAGCCACCCTGTCCATCACCAACACCCGGAGTCCACACAAACCCATGTCCACTGAGTCGGTGATGCCTTCTCATCCTCTGTCGTCACCTTCTCCACCTTTCTCCATCTTTCCTGGCATCAGGGTCTTTTCAAATGAGTCAGCTCTTCCTATCAAGTGACCAAAGTATTGGAGTTTCAGCTTCAACATCAGTCCTTCCAATGAACATCCAGGACTGATCTCCTTTAGGATGGACTGGTTGGATCTACTTGAAGTCCAAGGGACTCACAAGAGTCTTCACCAACACCACAGTTCAAAGGCATCAATTATTCGGCACTCAGCTTTTTTTATATTCCAACTTTCAAATCCATACATGACCACTGAAAAGACCATAGCTGTGACTAGATGGAACTTTGCTGACAAAGTAATGTTTCTGCTTTTTAATATGCTATCTAGGTTGATAATAGCTTTCCCTCCAAGGAGCAAGCGTCATTTAATTTCATGGCTGCAAACACCATCTGCACTGATTTTGGAGCCCAGAAAAATAAAGTCAGCCACTGTTTCCACTGTTTCCCCATCTATTTGCCATGAAGTGATGGGACTGGATGCCATGATCTTAGTTTTCTGAATGTTGGGCTTTAAGCCAACTTTCTCACTCTCCTCTTTCACTTTCATCAAGAGGCTTTTTAGTTCCTCTTCAGTTTCTGCAATAAGGGTGGTGTCATCTGCATATCTGAGGTTATTGATATTTCTCCCAGCAGTCTTGATTCAACCTTGTGCTTCTTCCAGCCCAGCGTTTCTCATGATGCAGTATGAATTTAATTTAAATAAGCAAGGGGAAAATATACAGCCTTAATGTACTCCTTTTCCTATTTGGAACCAGTCTGTTGTTCCATGTCCAGTTCTAGCTGTTGCTTCCTGACCTGCATACAGGTTTCTCAAGAGGCAGGTCAGGTGGCCTGGTATTTCCATCTCTTTCAGAATTTTCCACAGTTTATTGTGATCCACACAGTCAAAGGCATTGGCATAGTCAATGAAGCAGAAATAGATGTTTTTTTTAGAATTCTTTTGCTATTTCAATGATCCAGCAGATGTTAGCAATTTGATCTCTGGTTCCTATGCCTTTTCTAAATCCAGACTGAACATCTGGAATTTCACAGTTCATGTATTGCTGAAACCTGGCTTGGAGAATTTTAAGCATAATTTTACTGGTGTGTGAGATGAGAGCAATTGTGCAATAGTTGGAGCATTCTTTGACATTGCCTTTCTTTGGGATTAGAATGAAAACTGACCTTTTCAAGTCCTATGGCCAATGCTGAGTTTTCCAAATTTGATGGCATATTGAGTGCAGATTTTCACAGCATTATCTTTCAGGATTTGAAATAGCTCACCTGGAATTCTATCACCTCCACTAGCTTTATTCGTAGTGATGCTTCCTAAGGCCCACTTGACTTCCCCATTTCAGGATGTCTGGCTTTAGGTGAGTGATCACACCATTGTGATTATCTGGGTGGTGAAGATCTTTCTTGTACAGTTCCTCTGTGTATTCTTGCCACTTCTTCTTTATATTGCCAAAGAATGCTCAAACTACTGCACAATTGCACCCATCTCACATGCTAGTAAAATAATGCTCAAAGTTTTTTAAGCCAGGCTTCAGCAATATGTGAACCGTGAACTTCTAGATGTTCAAGCTGCTTTTAGAAAAGGCAGAGGAACGAGAGAGCAAATTGCCAACATCTGCTGGATCATCGAAAAAGCAAGAGAGTTCCAGAAAAACATCTATTTCTGCTTCATTGACTATGCCAAAGCCTTTGACTGTGTGGATCAAAATAAACTGTGGAAAATTCTAAAAGAGATTGTAATACCAGACCACCTGGCCTGTGTCTTGAGAAACCTGTGTACAGGTCAGGAAGCAACAGTTAGAACTGGATATAGAACAACAGACTGGTTCCAAATACGAAAAGGTGTACATCAAGTCTGTATATTGTCACCCTGCTTATTTAACTTGTATGCAGAGTACATCATGAGGAATTCTGGGCTGGAGGAAGCACAAGCTGGAATTAAGACTGACAGGAGAAATATCAATAACCTTAGGTATGCAGATGACACCACCCTTATAGCAGAAAGTGAAGAAGAACTAAAGAGACTCTTGATGAAAGTGAAAGAGGAGAGTGAAAAGTTTGGCTTGAAGCTCAACATTCAGAAAACAAAGATCATGGCATCTGATCCCATCACTTCATGGCCAATAGATGGGGAAGTAGTGGAATCCATAGCTGAGTTTATGTTTCTTGGCTCCAAAATCACTGCAGATGGTGATTGCAATCATGAAATTAAAAGGTGCTTGCCCCTTGGAAGGTAAGTTATGAGTAACATAGACAGCATATTAAAAAAAAGAGACATTATTTTGCCAACAAAGGTCCGTCTCGTCAAGTCTATTGTTTTTCCAGTGGTCAGGTATGGATGTGACATTTGGACTTTGAAGAAAGCTGAGTGCCAAAGAATTGATGCTTTTGAACTGTGGTGTTGGAGAAGACTCTTGAGAGTCCCTTGGACTGCAAGGAGATCCAACCAGTCCATCCTAAAGGAGATCAGTCCCGGGTGTTCTTTGGAAGGACTGATGTTGAGCTGAAACTCCAATACTTTGGATTCCTAATGAGGAGAGCTGACTCATTGGAAAAGACCCTGCTGCTAGGAAAGATTGAGTGCTGGAGGAGAAGGGGACGAAAGAAGATGAGATGTTTGGATGGCATCACAAGCTCAATGGACATGGTTTTGGGTAAATTCTGGGACTAGGTGATGGACAGGGAAGCCTGGCATACTGCGGTTCATGGGAGCAAAAAGACTGAGCGACTGAAGTGAACTAAACTGAATTTCTTAATATCTTCTGATTCTGTTAGGTACATCCCATTTCTGTCCTTTATCGAGCCCATCTTTTTTTGAAGTGTTCCCTTGGTATTTCTAATTTTCTGGACGCGATCTCTAGTCTTTCCCATTCTATTGCTTTCCTCTATTTCCTTGCATTGATCACTGAGGAAGGCTTTCTTATCTCTCCTTGCTATGCTTTGGAAATCTGCATTCAAATGGATATATCTTTCCTTTTTTCCTTTGCGTTTCACTTCTCTTCTTTTCATAGCTATTTGCAAGGCCTCCTCAGACAGCCGTTTTGCTTTTTTGAATTTATTTTTCTTTGGGATGGTCTTGAATCCTGTCTCCTGTACAATGTCATGAACCTCCACCCGTATTTCATCAGGCACTCTATCAAATCCAGTCCCTTAAATCTATTTCTCACTTCCAGTGTATAGTCATAAGTGATTTGATTTATGTCATACCTGAATGGTCTAGTAGTTTTCTCCACTTTCTTCAATTTCGGTCTGAATTTGGCAATAAGGTGTTCATGATCTGAGCCACAGTCAGCTCCCTGTCTTGCTTTTGCTGACTGTATAGCACTTATCCATCTTTGGCTGCAAAGAATATAATCAATCTGATTACGGTGTCAACCATTTAGTGATGTCCATGTGTAGAATCTTTTCTTGTGTTGTTGGAAGAGGGTGTTTGTTATGACCAGTGCATTCTCTTGGCAAAACTCTATTAGCCTTTGCCCTGCTTCATTCTGTACTGCAAGGCCAAATTTTCCTGTTATCCAGGTGTTTCTTGACTTCCTACTTTTGCATTCCAGTCCCCTATAATGAAAAGGACATCTTTTTTGTGTGTTCATTCCAGAAGGTCTTGTAGGTCTTCATAGAACTGTTCAATTTCGGCTTCTTCATCGTTACTGGTTGGGGCATAGGCTTGGATTACTGTAATATTGAATGGTTTGCCTTGGAAACGAACAGAAATCATTCTGTAGTTTTTGTGATTGCATCCAAGTACTGCATTTCGGACTCTTTTGTTGACCATAATGGCTACTCCATTTCTTCTAAGGGATTCCTGCCCACAGTAGTAGATATAATGGTCATCTGAGTTAAATTCACCCATTCCAGTCCATGTTAATTCGCTGATTCCTAGAACTTCTATGTTCACACTTGTCATCTGCTGTTTGACCACTTCCAATTTGCTTTGATTCTTGTACCTACCATTCGAGTTTCTTATGAAATATTGCTCTTTACAGCATCCAACCTTGCTTCAATCACCAGTCCCATCCACAACTTGGTGTTGTTTTTGCTTTGGATCCATCCCTTCATTCTTTCTGGAGTTATTTCTACACTGATCTCCAGTAGCATATTGGGCACCTACTGACCTGGGTAGTACATTTTTTCAGTGTCCTATCTTTTGGCCTTTTCATACTCTTCATGGTTCTCAAGGCAGTAACACTGAAGTGGTTTGCCACTCCCTTCTCCAGTGGACCACATTCTCTCAGACCTCTCCACCATGACCCTTCTGTCTTGGGTCGCCCCACACAGCATGGCTTAGTTTCATTGAGTTAGAGAAGGCTGTGGTCCATGTGATCAGATTGGCTAGTTGTCTGTGATTGTGATTTCATTCTGTCTGACCCCTGATGCCTTCTCTCACTGCCTACTGTCTTGCTTGGGTTTCTCTTACTGTGGACGTGGGATATCTCTTCATGGCTGCTTCAGCAAAAGACAGCCACTGCTCCTTACCTTGGACATGGTGTAGCTCCTCTCAACCGCCGCCTCTGGCCTTTGATGTGCATCAGGGGCAGCTGTGACAGTGCAGAAGCATGGTGGCTGCGACGGCCCAGAAGCGCGGTGGCCGCAAAGGTGCAGAAACACGGCTGAGAGGAGCTACCTCTCTTCCAAGGTCGGGGTGGTGGTTGAGAAGAGCTACCAGTTGGACAAGTTCATTTTAATATTGCTGCTGCTGCTGCTGTTAAGTTGCTTCAGTCGTGTCTGACTTTGTGTGACCCCATATTAATATTGAATAGTATATTAATATATAAAGAGTTGATATTCTTTTTCTCAAGTGTTTTTTTTTCACTTTCTATTGAAGTACCAAAAAGTCATATCACTAGTCATATCACTATTTGTTTAAAAAACAAAAAAGCAAAAGCTATAAATAGGCATAAGCAGTCTGTGATACACTAAAAATAGATTCTAGCTTTGAAAAAATTTGTGTAAATACATATGTGATATCAAAAAATGCAATACTATGAAAATACAATCCACCACAAAAGCGCTTAAAACTTCAATTACTTTAAAATGGTATTTAAAAATAAAAATCTATAACTATCTACCTGATTCTGAAATTTATTCTTCCACATTAATTTAAAAAGTGTACATAGTATATATAAAACATTATAAGATTCCAAATATTAATTTGAAGGGGATTGAAGCAATAACTGAACTAAAGAGCTAAATAATGTCAGCAACCTAGTTATTACTACATGTATCAATTATTAAAGCAAATATAGGATCTGTCACACCTTACATACTCACTAAGGTTGACACACACTCATTTAGAAGTGATACCTGCACCAAGTAAAACATGCATTGGAAATGAATTAACAGGAAATTATGGATATATGCACTCAGCTTTAACATGGAATTTTCTTTACCAAAATAAAGTATCTATTCAAAATTTTGCTTCTTCCATGTTGAGATTGGTATGCTTCTTCTTAATTCTAATTGGCAGTATTGGTCTCATCAAGTTCAGGCTGTTACCTGGTCTTCTCCACGTCATCATGGCTCAAGTGTGTATAGGCGAAAATGAATGAAACATAAAACTTAAAAATAAATATTTCAGAAATATGTCAATTACCAGGATCTAAGGCTGTCTGTGACCAAGTTTACAACTCTGTATCTACCTCCAAGGGCTGGAAACTCAGGCTTTGACCAGAGGCACAGTGAAGCTAACTAGCCCTCCTGGGGACTGAATTTTCAGCTTCAACTTCATTAAAACAAAACTCAAACTAAGTGAACTAAACAATTCCTGTAAAATGTTCAGTTTCAGTGAACAAATTAATTTTGCATTTGGAAAATGCTAGTAGTCAGTGTTATGAAATCCATGAAAGAAAGTGAAGTCATTCAGTCGTGCCTGATTCTTTGTGACTCCATGGACTGTAGCCTATCAGGATCTTCTCGCCATGGGGTTTTCCAGGCAAGAGTACTGGAGTGGGTTGCTATTTCTTTCTCCAGGGGATTTTCCCTACCCACGGATCGAACCTGGTTCTCCTGAATTGCAGGTAGATGCTTTACCATCTGAGCCTCCAGGGAAGCTGAAATCCAGAGATAAGTCTAGATGAAATCCATGCTGCCAAGTCACTTCAGTCGTGTCCGACTCTGTGTGACCCCATAGATGGAAGCCCACCAGGCTTCCCCGTCCCTGGGATTCTCCAGGCAAGAACACTGGAGTGGGTTGCCATTTCCTTCTCCAATGTGTAAAAGTGGAAAGTGAAAAGTGAAAGTGAAGTCGCTCAGCCACGTCCGACCCCTAGCGACCCCACGGACTGCAGCCTACCAGGCTCCTCCACCCATGGGATTTTCTAGGCAAGAGTACTGGAGTGGCTTGCCATTGCCTTCTCCGAGATGAAATCCATAGACAAGCCTAAATCAATGCTGTTCAGAATCAACCAAGACGGAATCTCAAAGGAGTCTGAGAGGTTAGAAAACTGTTCAGGGAATAACTAAAATTCATCCTGAACCAACATCTACAGACAGAGAAAATTTGGAAACAGGAAGCTTTTTGGAGAACAGAAAAATCCAGGGAGACCAAGAGGAAGGTTGTTTTTTTTTTTTTCCAGCTAATATGTAGAGATATGTTTGGGCTTGGGGCAGGCTCTATGTTTGGCAGTGAGCGTAAAGGATAGTACATTGGTCTGAGGGATTGAGAGATTCAAATGAAAGCAGATTTCATATTAAATTAAAAAAAATACTGCACTAGTAAATACAAAAAAAACTAAACCACCCACCCAAATTTTACTAATAATTTTGTCATTATTTTATCCATGCATGTTATAAAAAGAACAATAATGAATACTTGCTATATGCCAGTCACATCAATAATCTTTGCCTGGATTAAACTTCAAAACAATTCTGCAAGATAGGTACTATTTTAATCCCATTTTACTGATGGAACTGAAGCACAGAGAGATGAAACACAATGAAAAAGAAAGTAATTATCTTTTGTTGATATAAGCAAAGGTTTGCCATATCAGAACATTTATTCAATGTAGGTAAATTTACTCATTTAATATAAGAAATGAGTTCCTTAAATTTTTGTATCTACAAGGCCACTGAGAATTTCTGTGAATCCAAGCTTCCTTACCCATTAATTAATGATTATACTGAAAACATAAAAGCCTCCAAGGTAACTGAAATTGTCAAAGTTATCTTAAAGACAGAGAAGAAAAGAAGTCAAATGCAGATTCGGGTAACATGGTAGGGTTGTCTCACTCATGAGCATGACACTTCTTGTTGTCAAAAATAGAAAACTGAAACTTCTAAAAGTTCTTTCAATGCATGCCCTCTCCAGCTTATCCTCTGCCCATTGGACCTCCCATGGCACCTCTAAAGAGCACTATTCTGTCATTTAAAAAATATGACTTTGAGAAGTATTCAGCAAACTGAATAAATGAAAAATACGGCCCTCAAATTGTCACTCCAATCTGTGGACTTAATCACCATTTTATAACTTTTACAATAATCATAATACATTCTATTAGTTTAAAATTTTTCATGTTGCTGAAATGGAACACTGATTCTAGAAAAATACTAATAAAATATGAATACTGTATTTTAGCTACCTGTAAATATATGTTAATGGACAATTTTTCTGTAGGATGACAAAATTGCCAAGGATGATTTCGTTGAAATATGTTGAATACTGACAAGACACATTTTCTCTACAGGTTTACAGTATTCTTTTGTTTGAATGTAATGATATGGTATCCAGACTGTTTGACAAAATGAATGCAAAGATTATAACTGTCAAAATGTATTGATCTTCCCACAACTACTTAAGTTTAAGCATTCTACTTAATTATTCCTTAACTCAGTTATGACCTTTTTCATGGATCACAACTTTATCATACTGAAGGGGCTTTGTAACTCAGTGAAGCTATGAGCCATGCCACACAAAATGAACAGGACATAATGAAGTGTTCTGACAAAATGTGGCCCACTTGAGAAAGGAAATGGCAACCCACTCCAATTTTATTGCCAGGAAAACCCCATGGACAGTATGAAGAGACAGAAAGAGTGTATAAACTCGAACCAAAACAATAAAGTAAATGGCAACCGGATCATACTTATCAATAATTACCTGAAATGTAAATGGTTTGAATGCCCCAACCAAAAGACAAAGAATGGCTGAATGGATACAAAAACAAGATCCCTATATATGTTGCCTACAAGAGGCCCACCTCAAAACGAGCGACACACACAGATTGAAAGTGAAGGGCTGGAAATATATATTCCACACAAATAGAGAACAAAAGAAAGCAGGAGTAGCAACACTCATATCAGATAAAATAGATTTTAAAACAAAGGCTGTGAAAAGAGACAAAGAAGGAGACTACATAATGATCAAAGGACCAATCCAAGAAGAAGATATAATAATCATAAATATATATGCACCCAACATAGGGCCACCACAATATGGAAGACAAATGCTAACACGTATGAAAGGGGAAATTAATAATAGCACAATAATAGTGGGATAATTTAATATCCCACTCACACCTACGGATAGATCAACTAAACAGAAAATTAACAAGGAAAACATTAATGTTAAATTAAACAATAGACCAGTTAGAAATATTTGATATCTATAGGACATTTCACCCCAAAACAATGAATTTCACCTTTTTCTCAAGTGCACACGGAAAATTCTCCAGGAGAGATCACATCCTGGGCCATAAATCTAGCCTTCATATATTCAAAAAAATCGAAATCATTCAAGCATCTTTTCTGACCACAATGCAGCAAGACTAGGTATCAATTACAGGAGAAAAGCTATTAAAAATTCCAACATATGGAGGCTGGACAACACGCTGCTGAATAACCATCAAATCATAGAAGAAATCAAAAAAGAAATAAAAATATGCATAGAAACAAATGAAAATGAAAACACAACAACCCAAAACCTGTAGAACACTGTAAAAGCAATGCTAAGGTGAAGGTTCATAGCAATACAGTCATACCTTAAGAAACAAGAAAAAAGTCAACTAAGTAACTTAACTCTACACCTAAAGCCACTAGAAAAAGAAGAAATGAAGAACCCCAGGGTTAGCAGAAGGAAAGAAATCTTAAAAATTAGGGCAGAAATAAATGCAAAAGAAACAAAAAAGACCATAGCAAAAATCAACAAAGCCAAAAGCTGGTTCTTTGACAGGGTAAATAAAATTGACAAGCCACTAGTCAGACTTATCATGAAACAAAGGGAGAAAAACCAAATCAATAAAATTAGAAATGAAAAGGGAGAGATCACAGCAGACAACACAGAAATACAAAGGATCATAAGAGACTACTATCACCAATTATATGCCAATAAAATGGGAAACTTGGAAGAAATGGACAAATTCTTCGAAAAGTAAAACTTTCCAAAACCGCACCAGGAAGAAATAGAAAATCTTAACAGACACATCACAAGCATGGAAATTGAAACTGTAATCACAAATCTTCCAGCAAACAAAAGCCCAGGTCCAGATGGCTTGACAGCTGAATTCTACCAAAAATTTGAGAAGAGCTAACACCTATCCTACTCAAAATTTTCCAGAAAATTGCAGAGGCAGGTCAACTTCCAAACTCATTCTATGAAGCCACCATTACCATATTGCCAAAACCTGACAAAGCTGTCACAATAAAAGAAAACTACAGGCCAATATCACTGATTGACATAGATGTAAAAATCCTTAACAAAATTCTAGCAATGAGAATCCAGCAACACATTAAAAAAATCATACATCAGGACCAAGTGGGCTTCATTCCAGGGATGCAAGGATTCTTCAGTATCCGCAAATCAATCAATGTCATACACCACATTAACAAACTGAAAAATAAAAATCATATGATCATTTCAATAGATGCAGAGAAAGCCTTTGACAAAATCCAACATCCATTTACTATAAAAACCCTATAGAAGGCGGGAAAAGAATGAACATTCCTCAACATAATAGGAGCTGTATATGACAAACCCACAGCAAACATTATCCTCAATGGTGAAAAATTGAAAGTGTTTCCCCTAAAGTCAGGAACAAGACAAGGGTGCCCACTCTCACCACTATTATTCAACATAGTTTTGGAAGTTTTGGCCATAGCAATCAGAGCAGAAAAAGATATAAAATGAATCCAAATTGGAAAAGAAGAAGTCAAACACTCACTGTTTTCAGATGACATGATCCTCTACACAGAAAACCCTAAAGACTCCACCAGAAAATTACTAGAGCTAATCAATGAATATAGTAAAGTTGCAGGATATAAAACCAACACACAAAAATCCCTTGCATTCCTATACACAAATAGTGTATAGAAATAGAGAGAATACAAAGAGAAATTAAGGAAACAATTCCATTCACCATTGAAAGGAGAAGATAAAATACTTAGGAATATATCTACCTAAAGAAACAAAAGACCTATATATAGAAAACTATAAAACACTGGTGAAAGAAATCAGAGAAGAAACTAACAGATGGAGAAATATATCATGTTCATGGACTGGAAGAATAAATATTGTGAAAATGAATATATTACCCAAAGTAATTTATAGGTTCAATGCAATCCCTATCAAGGTACCAATGGTATTTTTCACAGAGCTAGAACAAATAATTTCACAATTTGTGTGGAAATACAGAAAATCTAGAATAGCCAAAGCAATCTTGAGAAAGAAGAATGGAACTGGGGGAATCAACCTGCCGGACTTCAGGCTCTACTGCAAAGCCACAGTCTTCAAGACAGTATGGTACTGGCATAAAGACAGAAATATAGATCAATGGAACAAAATAGAAAGCCCAGAGATAAATCCGTGCACCTATGGACACCTTATCTTTGACAAAGGAGGCAAGAATATTCAATGGAGAAAAGACAATCTCTTTAAAAAGTGGTGCTGAGAAAACTGGTCAACCACTTGTAAAAGAATGAAACTAGAACACTCCCTAACACCATAGACAAAAGTAAACACAAAATGGATTAAAGATCTAAATATAAGACCAGAAACTATAAAACTCCTAGAGGAGAACATAGGCAAAACACTCTCCGACATAAATCAGAGCAGGATCCTCCATGACCCACCTCTCAGAATATTGGAAATAAAAGCAAAAGTAAACAAATGGGACATAATGAAAATTAAAAGCTTCTGCACCCCAAAGGAAACTATAAGCAAGGTGAAAAGACAGCCTTCAGAATGGGAGAAAAAAGTAGCAAATGAAGCAATTGACAAAGTACTAATCTCAAAAATAAACAAGCAACTCCTGCAGCTCAATTCCAGAAAGGTAAACTACCTAATCAAAAAATGGGCTAAAGAACCAAACAGACATTTCTCCAAAGAAGACATACAAATGGCTCACAAACACGTGAAAAGATGGTCAACATCACTCATAATCAGAGAAATGCAAATCAATACCACAATGAGTTATCTTTTCACGCCAGTCAGAATGGCTTCCATCCAAACATCTACAAGTAATAAATGCTGGAGAGGGTGTGGAGAAAAGGGAACCCTCTTACACTGTTGGTGGGAAGGCAAACTAGTACAGCCACTATGGAGAACAGTGTGGAGATTCCTTAAAAAACTGGAAATAGAACTGCCATACGACCCAGCAATCGCACTCCTGGGCATACACACAGAGGAAACCAGAATTGAAAGAGACACATGTACTCCAATAATCATCGCCACACTGTTTACAATAGCCAGGACATGGAAGCAACCTAGATGTCCATCTGCAGACGAATGGAGAAGAAACTGGTACATATACACAATGGAGTATTACTCAGCAATTAAAAAGAATACATTTAAATCAGTTCTAATGAGGTGGTTGAAACTGGAGCCTATTATACAGAGTGAAGTAAGCCAGAAAGAAAATTACCAATACAGTATACTAACACATATATATGGAATTTAGAAAGATGATAACGATAACCCTGTATATGAGACAGCAAAAGAGAACCTGATGTATAGAACAGTCTTTTGGAGTCTGTGGGAGAGGGCGAGGGTGGGATTATTTGGGAGAATGGCATTGAAACATGTACATTATCATATGTGAAACGAATTGCCAGTCCAGGTTCGATGCATGATACAGGATGCTGGGGGCCGTGTACTGGGATGACCCACAGGGATGGGATGGGGGGAGGTGGAAGTGGTTTCAAGGTGGGGAACACATGTACACCCGAGGCAGATTCATGTCAATATATGGCAAAATCAATACAATAATATAAAGTAATTAGCCTTCGATTTAAATAAATATATTAAAATTAATAAATAAAATAAATGGAAATATTAATAGTATCAAATAGAAATATCATTATAGTTATATTTTCTAAAAAAAAAAAACAGAAAAACAATGCATAAACAGAGATGAATTTAAACTTTTCCAAAGCCTCAGAACTCAAGAATTAAGGTCAACAATTTACTATGTATGTATTAATTAAAATTTAAGGCCACCATTCAAGTGGCTCTGTATTTACTTTACCAAAGTATTTTCTTTTTGCTGGATTGTCCATTTTGCTTTATGTAATTTTCAACTTCTGCCTCATTACTAAGGAGGACAGAAAAGCTTCTTCAGGTGTCTACCAAAATTGTGCATATATTCTCTTCTTGTGTTTTTGTTAAGGATTCTATGTTTCAATTCTATACCAGAGGCTTGTGTTCCATATTCCTTTTTCATAACTTGTTAAACAGATGCATACTTCTAATGATATTATGACATTTCTCATGCAGGGTATCTCTTAAACAAATAGGTGCACAGGAGAACCTGAATTATTTCTCTAAATATCATTCTACTATTACCTGAATAATGTTCTATATTCCTCCCACACTTTCAGGTACTCTTTGAAACTTTCATGGCTGGCACTTTAGCTAGGCAAACTAACAAGCTCTATTTTATATATCATCAAAATAACCCATTCTACCTGGCCATGATTCTTTTTTTTTTTTCCCACTAAGATAGCTTTAATGATAATCTAGTTAGTCTAGGGTCAGCTTTAGCTCTTTTGGAGTATTATCCAATGTGATATTGATCACTGTAATTTAACTTAAGTGCCATTTTAATTTTTGATACTTTCTTGCTGGTCATATAGGCAGAATGCATAACACATTTAACACTTTCTAATTTATATTAATTACATTAGAAACCTAGTTTGGATTTGATATGTATCTCATTAGAACACAAAAGTGTGCATGAGGAAATGGATATCACATGAAGCCAAAACAAAGGAGCAAACAGAAAATCAGAATTACATGCAAATATCAAGTAAGTGCACAAGTATAAATTAAAATCAATGGTAGACACACTTTACAGAGAGTTCTGTATTTTCTCATTAGGTATCAGTAAAAATTCTAACATAAAACTTTATTAAATTTATCCATTTCTTCTAGATTATCCAGTTTATTGATGTATAATTGTTCATAGCACTCTCTTACATCTTTTGTGTTTGTGTGGTATTAGTTGTAATGTCTTTTGTTTCACTTACTATTTTAATTATTTCAGTCTTCTCTCTCTTTTTTTTCAGGCTAGCTAAGGATTTGTCGATTTTGTTCATCTTTTCTAAAAAAAACTCTTAGTTTTGTTGATCTTCTCTATTGCATTTGTTTATCTTCTCTCATGTCATCTATTTCATTTATTTCTGCTCTAATTTTTATTATTTTTTTCCTTCTGCTAAGTTTGAACTTAGTTTGCTCTTTTTTCTTTCTAACTCTATGAGGTGTAAAGATATTGATTATTTGAGGTCTTTTTTTCCCTTCATGTTGCTATAAACGTCCCTCTTAGAACTGCTTTTGTGCATCCCATAAGTTTTGATTTATTGCCTTCCCATTTTTCTTTGTCCTAAGATTTTTGTATTTACTTTTTGATTTCCTCTTACATGAGCCTCTAAAGACAGCATATAGTTATCAGTAGGCAGGTCAACTTCTCTGGATTTGGAGAAGGCATAAAACCTTGAACACTTCAACCACTGTCCTGAAAAGAGTAACAATATAGGTTAAAATAAACAGGAGGCTTTCAGTACCCAGCCTGGCTTTTCAGGATTGAGAGAAGGCGCACAATCTTGCCAATTACAACTACATGGATAAGCCTGGAGGACATTAAGCTAAGTGAAATAAACCAGGCAAGAACGACAGATACTGCATGTTCTCAATTATACGTGGAATCTAAAATAGCCATACTCATAGAAGCACAGGGTAGAATGGTTGTTGTCAAGGGATGAGGGGAGGGAGAAACTAGGAGCTGATGGTCAGAGGGTGCCAAGTTCAAGTTATGCAAGATAAATAAGCACTGGAGATCAAACATACAGGTTAGTGCCTATAGCTAACAATAAACTTTAAAGTTTAAACTTTAAACACTTTAAACTTAAAATGTGTTAAGAGAGTATATCTTACAATGTGCTTTAAACACACAAATAGTAATCATGAGGATGGGAGAAAACTTTGGGAGATGATATATATGTCTGTAGTCTTGTTGATGGTGATGGCTTCATGGGTATATAAATATGT
This sequence comes from Moschus berezovskii, assembly GCF_049115385.1. NCBI lineage: Eukaryota > Metazoa > Chordata > Mammalia > Artiodactyla > Moschidae > Moschus > Moschus berezovskii. The sequence continues at coordinate 81,738,147 of NC_142488.1, read as the reverse complement.
CCAAACTCATCAAATTTGTATATAATAAATATGTACAGCTTTTAATATATCAACCTCACCTCAAAAAAGTGGTTTAAAAAGCTATAGCAAACCTGAAAATATTTGTTAACAAGTTTCTAATGAAAATAATAATGCTCATGGAAGAAAATGCAAATAATACATAAAGTATAAGGTTAAAAAAAAAAGGTTCTACTCTTCTCTCTCCCCTTTTCCTGGAGAAAACTGCTGTAAAGAATTTGTGTGTATTGTGTTGGATAATATATGTATATCTAAAATGTAGATATGAAATATATATATGAAAATATATCAATGCAAGATAGACAGGGTGGTTACATATATTTTTCATATATTATATGATGCACATATTTTTGTGCTAATGTGCATAGGTCATTCTAACTATTTTCAAAGGCTATTTGCATTCATTTTTATGGATATATTATAATTTATGCAGTCAATCACCCATTATCAGATAAATTATTTGCACTTTCATTATTACAAATAGTACAACAATACTTGCACATGTATACTGATGCACAATTGTGAATTTATCTCACAATGATAAATCAAAGCAAATTTGAATGGTTGTATTGATAGAATAAGTTTGAATTTAAATTGACTTATGTTGGCAAATTACCCTCACCAAAACTAGGCATTATTAAGATTTTTATTTTATAGCTTAGAAAATAAAATTTGTTACTATTAGTTTAAATCTGATTTTTATTAATGACTAAGACTGAGTAAATTTTTAAATATTTATTTTTTGTAACTGTCTGGAAATATACTTTCTCCAGTTTTTTCTTCTGTATTATTTATATTGCTCTTTTTTGATTTATAAGAACAATTTCCTCATTCAGGAAATTTTATTTTAATCCACAAATATTTTTCAGATTGTCATTTGACACTTCATGTTAATTTTCATTAAATAATTTTTCAGTTTTTAGTAGCAAACTTTGCAGTATATTATTTATGGCCTTTGAACCTTATGATACCATGTTAATGACAAATTTTAAAAGAAAACGCCTGTTTATTTCTAGTACTCTGTGTCTGTTTTCATTTAACAACTTAATTGAAGGATAAGTTACCTACTGTTAAGTGCATATTTAAAGAGTGTACACTTTGAAAAGTTTTAAAACATATGTATATATATATGTTTTATATATATAACATATATGTATGTTTATATATATATATATATATATATATATAAACTTTTGTAATCATCCCCACAATCAAGATAGTGAACATACCCACTGCCTGTATACGTTTTCAGGGGTCCCTTCGCAGTCCATCCTTCCTTCCCCTCCACCTCTCATTCCCAGTAACCCAACTACATACTTTATGTCACTGTAGATTAGCTTTCACTTTCTGGAATTTCTTATAAACTAAAACATTCAACACATACTCATCTATTGGTCTAGGTACTTTCACTCTGCCCAATTATTTTAAGATGCATCCATATTGTGTGTAGTAATAGTTAACTCCTTTGTATTGCTGAGCTGTATTCCATTGTATGGATGTAAAAAAAATTGATTTATCCATTCATCTATCTATGGACATTTGGGTTGTTTCCAGATTTTGGTCATTACAGATAAAGCTGTACAAGTGAACATGTCTTTTAATGGACATACACTGGTTTTCTTTTGGGTAAGCACCTAAAAGTGGAATGACAGATAAATAATGAAGCTACATGTTTATCATTTCAGAAACTGCAAAAATGTTTTTGAAAGTAGTTGTGCCAAGAAAGGCATTTGTGATGGCAGAGTAAGAGGATATGGAGCTTATGTCCCCTCTCCCCATCATGAACATATCAAAAATACATCTACATGTACAATAATTCTCACTGAAATCTGAATGGAAACTGGCAGAAGGACTTTTGTACAACTAAGGCTATAAGAAAGTTACATGCATAATTGTGTAGGAATGACGGAAAAGTGACAGGAAGAGAGCTGTGGCCTTGGGAGAGAACTCAGAGGAGAAAGGAGATTATACAAGTGGACACCTACCTTGGGGACTGAGTGGGTTGAGCCAAGACTGAGCATCCCAATCCTGGGATTCTACATGTAGGAGATATTTCCAATGACTAGCTGGAGGACTGCTGAGACAGATAGGCTAGAGAAGCCTGAACAACATTCATGAGAATCTCATGCTTTAGTGGGCATGCCCCTCAGGTGGGGAAAAACAGCAGAATGCGCATCTTTTTTTCAAGTGCCCATGCAACACTCTCCAGGATAGATCACATGCTAAGCCACAAAACAAGTCTCAAAAAATTTAAGAGGATAGAAATTTTATCTAGCATTTTTTTTTCCTATTACAACAGTGTGAACTTAGAAATTTATTACTGAAAGAAAAATGGGAAAAGAATAAATTTACGGAAACTAAAGACCATACTGCTAAAGGTTGACTAAAGGTCAATGAGGAAAGCAAAGAAGAAATCAAAACATATCTCAAAGTAAATGAAAATGGAAACATGACATTCCCAAATCTGTGACATGTATCAAAAGCAGGTCTATAGGGAGGTTTATACTGATAACATTCTTCAAGAAACAAAAATGTCAAGTACACTGCCTAATACTCCATCTAGAAGAATTAGAAAAAGGATAAACAATCCCCTAAGTCAGCAGAAGGAAGGAGATAACAAATATCAGAGAGCATATAAATAAAATAAAATATGGATCAAAAAATAAGACTAAAGATCAATGGAACCCAGAACTATTTTTTTAAGATAAAAAATTAACTGATACCAATAAGAGAGAGAGGACACAAAATAAGAAAGAGGAGAAATAACGACTAATACACAGAGATACAAAAAATCATAAGAGAATACTATGAACAAGCAAATTGGACAACCTAGAAGAAACAGACTAATTTCTACAAACATTCAAACTGACAATGCTGTATGAAGAAGAAACAGACAATTAGAACAAATCTTCATTAGCAGTGAATTGAATTTGTAGTTACAAAAAAAAAAAAAAAAGAGAAGAAGAAACTCAAAATAAACAAAACCCCAGAAATAGATGACTTCTTGAGGGAATTTTTCGATGTTACAAACATAAAGAAGTAATCAGTTCAGTTCAGTTCAGTTGCTCAGTCGTGTCTGACTTTTTGTGACCCCATGAATCACAGCACACCAGGCCTCCCTGTCCATCACCAACTATTTATCCTCAAATTATTAAAAAAAAAAAACTAAAGAGGATGGAACACTTGTAAAGTCATTCTAAGAGGTCATCCCGATACCATATACTTGTCCATAGTATTCTCCATTTGTTTTTGCATCTCTGTTTTACTGCAACATTTGTAGCCATTAAATTTCACATTTTTTTTTCCTACTCCCTGTAAGGACTGCATTAACACATTTATTTATCTGTTTAAAATTGTGCCAAAGCTCACTGATGCTGTATTAATTGTTTCCATATTTTTTTCTTTGTTTCACTTGTAATAGTTTCTATTGTGATATCTTCAGATTCACTTACATTTTCTTCTGAATATCTAATCTGTCATTAAACCCATCCAACATATTTTTCATTTCAGACATAATAATTTTTTAGCACGAGGACATCAATTTTAGTCTTTTTAAAAATACATATTCCATAGCTCTATTTAAAAGGTACAGTTTTTCTTCTGTGGAATACAGAAGAATACACATGGAAGACAGCTATATTAAATGAATGCTCTTGTCTACTAATTTTATCATGAGTCATTTCTAGTGTGGAATTGATTTATGTCTCCAGATATATATATGGGTTATATTTTTATACTTCTTTGCATAACTGATATTTAATTATATGACAGACATAAATTTTTCCTCTTAATTTATTTTTTATTGAAGGATAATTGCTTTACAGAATTTTGCTACTTTCTGTCAAACCTCAACATGAATCAGCCTTAGATATATATATACGCTCCCTTTTGAAACTCCCTCCCATCTCCCTCCCCATCCCACCCCTCTAGGTTGATACACAGCCCCTGTTTGAATTTCCTGAGCTATACAGCACATTCCCCGTTGACTATCTATTTTACATATGGTAATGTAAGTTTCCATGTTACTCTTTCCATACATCTCACCCTCTCCTTTCCTCTCCCCATGTCCATAAGTCTATTCTCTATGTCTGTTTCTCTGTTGCTGCCCTGTAAATAAGTTCTTCTGTACCATTCCCCTAGATTCTGTATGTGTTAGAATATGATATTTTTCTCTCTTTCTCACTTACTTTGCTGTGTATAATAGGTTCTAGGTTCATCCACCTCATCAGAACTGACTCAAATGTGTTCCTTTTTATGGCTGAATAATGTCCCATTGTGTATATGTACCACAACTTCTTTATCCATTCATCTGTCTATGGACATCTAGGTTGTTTCCATGTTCTAGCTATTGTAAATAGTGATGCAATTAGCAATGGGATACATGTGTCTGTTTCAATTTTGGTTTCCTCAGGGTATATGTCTAGGAGTGGGATTGCTGGGTCATATGGTGGTTTTATTCCTAGTTTTTAAGGAATCTACATACCATCTTCCATATGGGCTGTATCAATTTCCACTACCATCAAGAGTGCAAGAGTGTTCCCTTTTCTCCACACCCTCTCCAGCATTTATTGTTTGTAGATTTTTTGATGATGGCCATTATGACCAGTGTGAGGTAATATCTCATTGCAGTTTTGATTTGCATTTCTCCAATAATGAGTGATGTTGAGCATCTTTCCATGTTTTTCAGCCATCTGTAGGTCTTCTTTTGTGAAATGTCCGTTTATGTCTTTTCCCCACTTTTTGATTGGGTTGTATTTCTGGCATTGAGTTGTATGAGCTGCTTGTATATTTTGAAAATTAATCCTTTGTCAGTTGTTTCATTTGCTATTGTTTTCTCCCATTCTGAAGGCTGTCTTTTCACCTTGCTTATAGTTTCCTTTGCTGTTCAAAAGCTTTTAAGTTTAAGCAGGTTCCACTTGTTTACTTTTGCTTTTATTTCCATTTCCCTAGGAGGTGGGTCATAGAGAATCTTGCTTTGATTTATGTCACTGAATATTCAAGCCTATGTTTCCTCTAAGAATTTTATAGTTTCTGGTCTTATATTTAGGTCTTTAATCCATTTTGAGGTTTTCTTTGAGTGTTCTAATTTCATTCTTTAACATGTAGCTGTCCAGTTTTCCCAGCACCATTTATTGAAGAGGCTGTCTTTGCCACATTATATATTCTTGCCTCCTTTGTCAAAAATAAGGTACCCATATGTGCATAGATTTATTTCTGGGCTTTCTACCATTTTCATTGGTCTATATTTCTGTTTCGTGCCACTACCATAGTGTCTTGAAGACTGTAGCTTTGTAGTTTAATCTGAAGTCAGGAAGGTTGATTTCTTCCAGCTCCATTCTTCTTTTTATAGACTGCTTTGCCCAGTCAGAGTCTTATGCATTTCCATATGAATTGTGAAATTCTTTTGCTCTAGTTCTGTGAAAAAATGCCATTGGTAACTTGATAGGGATATAATTGAATATGTAGATTGTGTTTGGTAGTATAGACATTTCCACAATATTGATTCTTGTTACCCAGGAACATGGAATATCTCTCCATCTGTTTATGTGGTTTTTGATTTCCTTCATTAGTGTCTTACGATTTCATGTGTACAGTTATTTTGCCTCCTTAGGTAAGTTTATACATAGATATTTAATTCTTTTTGTTGCAATGATGAATGTGGTTGATTCTTTAATTTCTCTTTCTGATTTTTCATTGTTAGTATATAGAAATGCAAATCATTTATGTGTATTGATTTTGTATCCTGCAACTTTGCTAAATTCACTGATTAGCTCTAGTAATTTTCTGATACTATCTTTAGGGTTTTCTATGCTGACCCCGGCAGTGCAGACGCGAGAGACGCTGGCCCTGGCGGTGCAGACGTGAGACGCCAGCCCCACCGCAACCGACCACGCAAAGAGGCGCTGCCGAGAGGAGCTACCACACGCCTGAGGCCGGGGATGGCGGCCGAGAGGAGATACCCCATGTCAAATAGGCGGTGGCTGCGCCTGCGCAGGAGGGCTGAGAGGAGCTACTCCACGTTCAAGGCCAGGAGGGGCGGCCTTGAGGAGAAACTCCTCATACAAGATAAGGTGCAGTGACTGTGCTTTCTTGGAGCAGCTGTGAAGAGATATCCCACACCCAAGGTAAGAGAAACCCAAATAAGATGGAAGGTATTGCAAGGGGGCATCAGAGGGCAGACACACTGAAATCATAATCACAGGAAACTGGTCGATTTGATCACATGGACCACAGTCAAATGTGGTCATCTGGAGAAGGGAATGGAAAACCACTTCAGTATACTTGCCTTGAGAACCCCATGAACAGTATCAAAGGGCAAAATGATAGGCTACTGAATGAGGAATTCCACAGGTTGGTAGGTGCCCAGTATGCAACTGGAGATCAGTGGAGAAATAACTCTACAAGGAATGAAGGGAAGGATCAAAAGCAAAAACAATACCCAGTTGTGGATGTGACTGGTGATAGAAGCAAGGTCCGGTGCTGTAAAGAGCAATATTGCATAGGAACCTGGAATGTCAGGTCCATGAATCAGGGCAAATTGGAAGCGGTCAAACAGGAGAGGGCATGAGTGAACATAGACATTTTAGGAAGCAGTGAACTAAAATGGACTGGAATGGGGGAATTTAACTCAGATGACCATTATGTCTACTACTGTGGGCAGGAATCCCTTAGAAGAAATGGAGTAGCATCATGGTCAACAAAAGAGTCCGAAATGAAGTACTTGGATGCAGTCTCAAAAACAACAGATTGATCTCTGTTCGTTTCCAAGGCAAACCATTCAATATGACAGTAATGCAAGTCTATGCCCCAACCAGTAATGCTGAAGAAGCTGAAGTTGAACGGTTCTATGAAGACCTACAAGACCTTTTAGAACTAACACCCAAAAAAGATGTCCTTTTCATTATAGGGGACTGGAATGCAAAAGTAGGAAGTCAAGAAACACCTGGAGAAACAGGCAAATTTGGCCTTGGAGCACAGAATGAAGCAGGGCAAAGGCTAATAGAGTTTTGCTAATAGAATGCACTGGTCATAGCAAACACCCTCTTCCAACAACACAAGAGAAGACTCTACACAAGGACATCACCAGATGGTCAACACCAAAATCAGATTGATTATATTCTTTGCAACCAAAGATGGAGAAGCTGTATACAGTTAGCGAAAACAGGACCAGGAGCTGACTGTGGCTCAGATCATGAACTCCTTATTGCCAAATTCAGACTTAAATTAAAGAAAGTAGGGAAAACCACTAGACCATTCAGATATGACCTAAATCAAATCCCTTATGATTATACAGTGGAAGTGAGAATAGATTTAAAGGACCAGATCTGATAGAGTGCCTGATGAACTCTGGACGGAGGTTCATGACATTGTACAGGAGACAGGGCCCAAGACCATCCCCATGGAAAAGAAATGTAAAAAAGCAAAATGGCTGTCTGAGGAGGCCTTACAAATAGCTGTGAAAAGAAGAGAAGTGAAAAACAAAGGAGAAAAGGAAAGATATAATCATCTGAATGCAGAGTTCCAAAGAAGAGCAAGGAGAGATAAGAAAGCCTTCCTCAGTGATCAATGCAAAGAAATAGAGGAAAACAACAGAATAGGAAAATCTAGAGATATCTTCAAGAAAATTAGAGATTCCAAGGGAATATTTCATGCATAGATGGGCTCGATAAAGGACAGAAATGATATGGACCTAGCAGAAGCAGAAGATATTAAGAAGAGGTGGCAAGAATACACAGAAGAACTGTACAAAAAAGATCTTCATGACCAAGATAGTCACGATAACGTGATCACTGACCTAGAGCCAGACATCTTGGAATGTGAAGTCAAGTGGGCCTTAGAAAACATCACTACCAACAAAGCTAGTGGAGGTGATGGAATTCCAGTTGAGCTATTTCAAATTCTGAAAAATGATGCTGTGAACGTGGTGCACTCAATATGCCAGAAAATTTGGAAAACTCAGCAGTGGCCACAGGACTGGAAAAGGTCAGTCTTCATTCTAATCCCAAAGAAAGGCAATGCCAAAGAATGCTCAAACTACTGCACAATTGCAGTCATCTCACACTCTAGTAAATTCATGCTCAAAATTCTCCAAGCCAGGCTTCAGCCGTATGTGAACCATGAAATCTCCGATGATCAAGCAGGTTTTATAAAAGGCAGAGGCACCAAAAATCAAATCGCCAACATCTGCTGGATCATGTAGAAAGCAAGAGAGTTCTAGAAAAACATCTATTTCTGCTGCATTGACTATGCCAAAGCCTTTGACTATGTGGATTCCAATAAACTGTAGAACATTCTGAAAGAGATGGGAATACCAGACCACCTGACCTGCCTCTTGAGAAACCTGTATGCAAGTCAGGAAGCAACAGTCAGAAGTGGTCATGGAACAACAGACTGGTTCCAAATAGGAAAAGGAGTACGTCAATGCTGTATATTGTCACCTGCTTATTTAACTTATATGCAGAATACATCATGAGGAACGCTGGGCTGGAAGAAGCACAAGTTGGAATCAAGATTGCTAGGAGAAATATCAATAACCTCAGATATGCAGATGACACTACCCTTATGGTAGAAAGTGAAGACGAACACAAAAGCCTCTTGATGAAAGTGAAAGAGGAGAGTGAACAGGATGGCTTGAAGCTCAACATTCAGAAAACAAAGATCATGGCATCTGGTCCCATTACTTCATGGGAAATAGATGGAGAAACAGTGGAAACAGTGTCAGACTTTATTTTTTTGGGCTCCAAAATCAGTGCAGATGCTGATTGCAGCCTTGAAATTAAAGGACGCTTACTCCTTGGAAGGAAAGTTAGGACCAACCTACATAGTATATTAAAAAGCATAGACATTACTATGCGAAACAAGGTCCGTCTAGTCAAGGTTATTTTTCCAGTGGTTATGTATATGTGAGAGTTGGACTGTGAAGAAAGCTGATCCCAGAAGAATTTATGCTTTTGAACTATGGTGCTGCGGAAGACTTTTGAAAGTCCCTTGTACTGCAAGGAGATCCAACCAATCCATTCTAAAGGAGATCAGTCCTGGGTGTTCATTGGAAGGACTGATGCTAAAGCTGAAACTACAATACTTTGGTCACCTCATGCGACGAGTTGACTTACTGGAAAAGACTCTGATGTTGGGAAAGTTTGGGGTCAGGAGGAGAAGGGGACGACAGAGAACAAGATGGCTGGATGGAATCACCAACTCGATGGAGATGAGTTTGAGTGAACTCCGGGAGTTGGTGATGGATAAGGAGGCCTGGCGTGGTCTGATTCATGGGGTCCCAAAGAGTCGGACACGACTGAGCGACTGAACTGAACTGAACTGAACTGATGTATAGTATCATGACATCTGCAAACAGTGAGAGCTTTAATTCTTCTTTTCCGATCTGGATTCTTTTTATTTCTTTTTCTTCTCTGATTGCTATATCTAAAACTTCCAAAATTATGTTGAATAATAGTGGTGAAAGTGGACGCCCTTGTTTTATTGCTGATCTCATTGGGAATTCTTTCAGTTTTTCTCCATTAAGAATAACGCCTGCTGTAGGCTTATCATACATGGTCTTTACTATGTTGAGGTAGGTTAGTTCAGTGTCCATTTTTTGAAGAGTTTTAGTCATAAATTGGTGATGAATTTTGTCAAGGGCCTTTTCTGCATTTATTGAGATTATCATGTGATGTTTATCTTTCAATTTTTTGATATGGTGTATCACATTGATTGATTTGTGTATATTGAAGAATCCTTGAAATCCTGGAATAAAACCAACTTGATCATGGTTCATGAGCTTTTTGATGTGTTGCTGAATTCTGTTTGCTAAAATTTTGTTGAGGATTTTTTAATCTATGTTCATCAGTGATATTGGCCTACAGTTTTCTTTTTTTGTGTTATCTTTGTCTAGCTTTGGTATCAGGGTGATGGTGGCCTTGTAGAATGAATTTGGAAGTGTTCTTTCCTCTGACAAAATTTTAAAGAGTTTTAGAAGTATCGGCATTAGCTATTCTGACTCTTGAGTGTCCCTCGTACCGCAAGGAGATCCAACCAGTCCATTCTAAGGGAGATCGATCCTGGGTGTTCATTGGAAGGACTGATGCTAAAGCTGAAACTGCAATACATTGGCCACCTCATGAGGCGAGTTGACTCACTGGAAAAGACTCTGATGTTGGGAAAGGTTGGGGGCAGGAGGAGAAGGGGACGACCGAGAATGAGATGGCTGAATGGCATCACCGACTCTGTGGACATGAGTTTGAGTGAACTCCGGGAGTTGGTGATGGACAGGGAGGCCTGGCGTGCTGTGATTCATGGGGTCGCGGAGAGTCCGTCACGACTGAGCGACTGAACTGAACTGAAGTGCTTGATAGAATTCTCCTGTGAAGTCATCTGGTCCTGGACTTTTGTTTTTTGGTAGATTGTTGACCACAACTTCAATATCAGTGCTTGTAATTGGGTTGTTCATAATTTCTATTTCTTCCTTGTTCAATCTTGAAAGAGTGAACGTTTCTAAGAAGCTGTCCATTTCTTCTAGGTTATCCATTTTATTGCCATATATTTGTTCATAATAGTCTCTCTTAATCCTTTGTACTTCTGTATTGTCTGTTATAACTTCTTCTTTTTCATTTTTAATTGTGTAGATTTGATTCTTCTCTCTTTTTCTCTTGATGAGTCTGGCTAAATGTTTGTCAATTTTGTTTATCTTCTCAAAGAACCATTTTTTGTTTTATTAATCTTTACTGTTTTATTTTTCATTTCTTTATCATGTATTTCTGCTTGGATCTTTATGATTTCTTTCCTTCTACTAATTTGCGGGGTGTTGTTCTTCTTTTTCCAGTTGTTTTAGGTGTAAATTTAGGTTGTCTATTCAATGCTTTTCTTGTTTCTTGAGGTAGGATTGTATTGCTATAAACTTCACTCTTCAGTTCAGTTCAGTTCAGTCGCTCAGTCGTGTCCGACTCTCCGCGACCCCATGAATCACAGCACGCCAGGCCTCCCTGTCCATCACCAACTCCCGGAGTACACTCAAACTCATGTCCACAGAGTCGGTGATGCCATCCAGCCATCTCATTCTCCGTCGTCCCCTTCTCCTCCCGCCCCCAACCTTTCCCAGCATCAGAGTCTTTTCCAGTGAGTCAACTCGTCGCATGAGGTTGCCAAAGTATTGCAGTTTCAGCTTTAGCATCAGTCCCTCCAACTTCACTCTTAGAACTGCTTTTACTGCATCCCATAGGTTTTGAGTTGTCGTGTTTTCATTGTTATTTGTTTCTAGGAATTGTTTGATATCCCTTTTGATTACTTCAGTAACCTGCTGGTTATTCAGAAATGTCTTGTTTAATCTCTATGTGTTTGTGTTTCTTAGTGTTTTTTCCTGCAATTTATACCTAGTCTCATAGCGTTGTGTTCAGAGAAGATGCTTGATATGATTTCAATTCTCTAAAATTTACTGAGGTTTGATTTGTGACACAAGATGTGGTCTATCCTGAAGAATGTTCCATGCTGACTTGAGAAGAAGGTGTATTCTTCTGAATTTGGATTGAATGTCTTGAAGATATCAAAGAGACCCATCTCATCTAGTGTGTCATTTAAGACTTGTGTTTCCTTGTTAATTTTCTGTTTTGATGATATGTCCATTGGTGTGAGTGGGGTGTGAAAGTCTCCTACTACTATAGTGTTAATGTCAGTTTATCCTGTTATGTCTGCTAGTGTTTGTCTTATGTATGAGGTGCTCCTATGTTGGGTGCATAGATATTTACAATTGTTATGTCTTCCTTTTGGATTGATCATTATGTAGTGTCCTTCCTTATCTCTTTTAATCTTCTTTATTTTAAGGTCTATTTTCTCTGATATGAGGATTGCTACTCCAGCTTTCTTTTGCTTCCCATTTACATGGAATATATTTTTCCATACTCTCATTTTCAATCTATATGTGCCTTCAGGTATGAAGTAGATTTCTTGTAGGCAGCATATACATGGGTCTTGGTTTTGTATCCATTCAGCCAGTCTGTGTCATCTGGTTGGAGCATTTAATCCATTTACATTTAAAGTAATTATTGATATATATGTTCCTATTGCCATTTTCTTAATTGTTTGTGGTTAATTTTGTAGATCTTTTTTCTTCTCTTGTATTTCCTGAGTATATAAGTCCTTTTAACATTTGTTGTAAACCTAGTTTGATGGTACTGAATTTTCTTAGTTTTTGCTTATTTGAAAAGCTTTTTATTTCTCCATAAATTTGAATGATATCCTTGTCAGGTACAGTAATCTTTCTTGTAGATATTTCCCTTTCAGTGCTTTAAATATATCCTGCCATTACCTTCTGGCCTGCAAAGTTTCTGCTGAAAGATCAGCTGTTAAGCATACAGGGTTTCCGTTGTATGTTACTTCTCCATCTCTGCTTTTAATAATCTTTGTGTTTAGTCTTTGTTAGTTGGATTAGTATGTGTTTTGGCATGTTTCTCTTTGGATATATCCTGCATGGGACTCTTTGTGCCTCTTGAACTTACTTGACTCCTTTTCCATATTTGGAAAATTTTCAACCATAATCTCTTCAAAAATTTTCTCATACACTTTCTTTTTATCTTGCTCTTCTGGGACCCTTGTAATTTGAATCTTGATGCATTTGATATTGTCCCAGAGGTCTCTGAGACTACCTCAGTTCTTTTCATTCTTTTTACTTTATTCTGCTCTTCAGAAGTTATTTCCACCATTTTATCTTCCAGCTCACTGATTAGTTCTTCTGCTTCAGATATTCTGCTATTGATTCCTTCTAGAGTATTTTTAATTTCAGTAATTTTGCTGCTTGTCTCTTTATGTTTATTCTTTAATTCTTCTAGATCTTTGCTAACTGATTCTTGCATTTTTTCCGTTTCATTTTCAAGGTTTTTTGATTAACTTTACTATCATTATTCTGAATTCTTTTTCAGGTAGTTTGCCTATTTCCTCTTCAGTTATTTGGAATGGTGTGTTTCTAGGTTTTTCTATCATTTGTGTATTATTTCTCTTCCTTTTAATTTTTTTTTTAAACTTATGGTGTTTGAGGTCTCCTTTTCCTAGTCTTTAAGATTGAATTCTTTCTTCATTTTGGTTCCTACCCTCCTGTGGTTGTTCCAGTGATTTGCGTAAGCTTTGGATAGGGTGAGATTTGTACTGAGTTTTTTTTTTTTTTTTTTTTTGCTTTTCTTCTAGTGGGCAAGACGAGTGAGGTTGTAATCCTATCTGCTGATGATTTGGTATGTATTTTTGTTTTGTTTGTTGTTTAGATGAGGCATCCTACACAGGGTGCTACTGTTGGTTGGGTGTTGCCAGGTCTTGTATTCAAGTGATTTCCTTTGTGTGAGTTCTCACTATATGATAGTCCCTAGGGTTAGTTCTCTGGTAGTCTAGGGTCTTAGAGTCAGTGCTTGCACTCCAAAGGCTCAGGGCTTGATCTCTGGTCAGGAACAAAGATTCCACAAGTGGTTTGTTATAGCATTGAGATTAATACAAATATCCCAAAATGAGAAACTAAAGATGAACCCCAGACAAATGGCAATTACAAAATCAGGCAAATAATGATTAAAATAGTGGAATATACACATATATGTATACACCCATTAGCAAAGTCAAAACAATCCAACAAAAATAAAACACAGTAGATTGACCCAGTGAATAAAGGAAATCAAAAATTAAATTTAGCAGTTAATAACAAAACTTACTAAAGCATAAACTGGAAAACAAAACTAAAGCAAGGTATACTAAGTGAGCAATAAAGCAATGCAATCAAAACTAACAGATATGTTGAGAGGAAAGGAAAGAATATGCAAAGTTAAATAGAGCTAGATGAAGAAGACTTTTAAACATTAAAGATTAACTTCATGGGGAAAAGAACAGTAGGAAAGGCAAACAAAGGAATAAATATAGAAAAAATAATGGGTTTAAAAAATTAAAATAACAAAAAGGAAAACTATAGAACTGCAAAACCTCAAAGTAGAGGCAGAGATTTATAATAACAATAAAAAATGTGACTGAGGGGGAAAAAAGACAAAAGCTTAATTAGATTTCATAGTGCCAATAAAATCGACAACTACAACAGAGTGGGGAAAGGATCCAAAAGAATCCACAGAGCAAGTCAAAACATAAGAAAAATAAATGTTTATCTTGAGTCACTGCCGTCAGAGTCTTTTCCCTCGCTATGAGTCACAGTCCACCTCACCTCCCTAGGATACCCTCCAGTGTTGTGCTGATCACTGGACCTGTTGGGGGTCAGCTCAGTTTCTAATATGGTCCTGTTGCTGCCACTGCTAAGTCACTTCAGTCGTGTCTGACTGTGTGTGACCCCATAGACGGAAGCCCACCAGGCTCCCCTGTCCCTGGGATTCTCCAGGCAAGAACACTGGAGTGGGTTGCCATTTCCTTCTTCAATGTGTGAAAGTGAAAAGGGAAAGTGAAGTCGCTCAGTCGTGTCTGACCCTTAGTGACCCCACGGACTGCAGCCTACCAGTCTGCTCCATCCATGGGATTTTCTAGGCAAGAGTACTGGAGTGGCTTGCCATTGCCTTCTCTGAATATGATCCTACTCCTATGTATTCTTGCCTCCAATGTCCACAGCTATCAGAACTAGTGGGTTTTCTTCTGTGGGAGCTCTCAATGAACTTTTATATATTTCATAGTCACAAAGTCTTCCTAGTTGATCGTGTGGGTTTAGTCTGCAGCTTGTACAGATGGAGGGAAGGTTTTGGGTCTTCTTCCTTAGCCACACTGCCCCTGAGTTTCAACTGTGGCTTTATTTCCACCTCTGCATGTGGGTAGTCCACTGGGGTTTGCTCCTGAGGCTGCTCTGGAGGACATGGGTTTGCCCCTGTGAGGGCCAGGTATGGAGGTGATGCAGCTGCTTGTGTTGCAAGTGTTCTGGCAGTACCAGGTACTCAGGGGAGTTGGCAGTTAAGGCAGTAGGAAATATAATGCTCTAGAAGGGTATGACAACCAGTATTGGCCAATACACTCCAGTATTCTTGCCTGGAGAACTCCCCTCCCCTGACAGAACCCTGGCAGGCTACAGTCTACAGGGTCGCAAAGAGTTGGACAATATCGAAGCGACCCTACATGCATACACACAAGGGTTTTTTTGCCTTTGGCAGCTCTGCCCCAGTGAGAGTTGAGCATGAAGGTGGTGCAGCTGCTTTGATTGCAGGGACACTGGTGGCACCAAGTGTGCAGGGACATGGACTGTTTCTGCCTCACAAGTTATGTATGGCCCTATCAGAGTCTTTTTTCAAGCTTCTTGTAGCTGGTGATCAGGCCTCTTTGGCCAGTTTTTCTCCATAGCTGTGCCCGTTCAGGCACTTAGAATGCTCCCTTACCTGGGGTCCTTCTCTGTTGTTAGAAATGTCAGGCGCATAGAGGAGCCCCCTCTGACTGGGTTCCTACTCTGTAGATCTTCATGTTAGGCACTTAGAAGGACACTCTTGGTGGGGCCCTACTCTGTAGTTCAGTGTATCAGGAGTTTGATGGGACAGTCTCTCTATTGTTCAGTTGCCAATGCTGGCGAGAATGAGGCAATGGTGATGGCTCCACTCCCTATGCATGACTAAGCAGTATCGTTTTGCTTCCACAGCTGCCTGGCTTTCCTCCACAGGCACTTCCCACCACATTCTTCTGCCTCACATCTCCTCAAACATCTCTCCAGAGTCAACAACAGCCCTTGCCCTGGGATTGCTCCACAATCCTTAAACTCCAGCTCCCAGCTGCTGCGCCTTCCAGGGGGTCTGCATCTCTGCCTGGGGTATGTATGGCTACAGCAAGGACTGTCTGATTCTCATTCCACTTAGGCTGCCACAGATCAGCTGTTTAACTCTCAGCCTTAAATGTTTCTCCTCTGACTCAGACAATTGCCCCAATGTGAGGATTGGATCCCTGTTTCTGTTCCCCTGCTGACTGAGGGCAGGTCCAGTCCTACTAACACTCCTGTTTCCCCACCCCACCCCCCACCAGTTCCTTTGTCCTACTGAGTTTTGCGTGGTTCCATATATTGTTTTTCAATGGTCAGGTGCTCCTCTCCACTCTCAGCTGGTGTTCTGCATGTACTTCTGTGTCTGAAGTTGTATTCCTGATGTAACCATGAATAGAGATGTATTTCATGTCACCTACACCTCTGCCATCTTGTTCTCTTCATTTTTTCCTTTTAGAGAGGTACATATTTTTGTATTTCTATAAATATTCTTGAGTTTCAGTTTGGGATAGATTAATTACTTGGACTTAGTTTGATTCTTTTGAGTCTTATGTTAAAGTTTAATCAGACAGGACTGGAAGTGTATATATTCAGTCCAGGGCTATATTTTTCCAAATACTGCAAAAGTCCTTTCTTAGTATTGTAACCAATATACCATGATTTAGGAGCTTTTCAACTCTGGCTTTTAGAAACAGGCACAATATTTAACTCCACAAGGACTGGGCACTATTCTGTCTATTTCTTTCATAGTGTGGCTCTTTCTAAAGCCTCACATAACTGCATGAGCTGGTCAGTAGTCAACTGAATACTTGATAAGGGATATCTCCAGAACATGACAGCTCTGTGTGTCTCTCACCTCTCTGCATTGCAAACTGTACTTGCCTTGGTTTTCCTGGACTCACACTATTTCTTAAGCTCATGATGTATGTTTTGTTTTGCCTGTGCTTCCTTTCCCTGTGCTGAAGACTGGAAACATACTCAAAGCACTAACCTGAGGAAATCATAGTTTTTACCTCATTTGTAGGAATTACTATCTTACTTGCCTAATGTTAAATGTCTTTAATGTCCCTGTTTTACTTATTTTGTTCATCTTTTTAATGCTTAAGGTTTAAGTTAAGAGAGTGAATCTAATCTTAATATCCTATTTTTATTGGGAGCAGAAGGTCTGTTTCTATTACATTTAAAATATCCTTTTTAAAACTTTGATCAACGTCAGTTTAGATGATGCCAGTGAGGTAGAGATACTGCCTTCCCCACCCAAAGTCCCTAGCAAGTTATACCAATACTACAGGATGATTTTTAGAATCAGAATGAAAAATCATTGTAAAAGAGATTGTGAAATGAACAGAAGTGAGGAAACTTCCAAAGAATGTTCATGACAATGATAATGGCAATTGTTAAAAATCTGGCAATCATTATGCAGTCATCACAGAAAACAAACAAAGAAACAGTGATAAGCCTACTAACATTCAAGACAAATTTAAGGGGCATCTGATTGAAAAAGTGAGGAAAAGGTGAGGGTCAAATAAAGAAAAATACAAGGCAATCTGATAGGATTAATTATGGGCACAGTACCTTAATAAAGGGGATTAAAGTCAAAATTATGCAGAAACTCCAACTAGCCAAACTATACTTTGTGATCTAATGATATGGTTAGGAACACAATAACGGAAACACTAGCACACAGTGAATCTGGATTCAACATCACGAATTAGAAGAGCAGGGGCTCAACTTAGCTCAGAGATGTGATCTACTTGTTCCAGAGAAGATTTCTTTCTGAATTCACTGGAAATGTTTTGTAATCATAGGTTTCAACTTTAAAATTCGAATGTCTTACTTCTATTGAAAAATATAAGAATATATAACAATGAATGCAGTTTCCTGTTAGGTTCCTGGTCTTTGTAAACATAAGTGTCACTACTCTTCAGGTGAGGAAAAATGGGTCAATTATGATGGTAGTGCAGCATAGTTGGGAATAAGACTGGAAAGGCATGACTGACTCAGAGCATAAAGGGGCACGAATGGGGCAAGGGTAGACAGTACTTATTGTACTGAGTGCTTATTTTGTGCCAGGTGTTGCAAAATTTTATCATCCAAACTCATTATTTGTTGTTGTTCAGTGGCTCAGTTCTGTCTGACTTTTTGTGACCTTGTTTACTGTAGCACACCAGGCTTCCTCATCCTTCCCAGGCTCCTGGCATTTACTCAAACTCATGTCCATTGAGTCGGTGATGACATTCACCCATCTCATCCTCTGTTGCCCCTTCTCCCCCTGCCTTCAATATATCCCAATACCAGGGTATTTTCCAATGAGTCAGCTCCTCACATCAGGTGGCCAAAGTATTGGAGCTTCAGCTTTAGCATCAGTCCTTCCAATGAATATTAGGATAATTTCCTTTAGGATTGATTGGTTTGATCTCCTGCTGTCCAAGGGACTCTCAAGAGTCTTCTCTAGCACCACAGTTTGAAAGCATCCATTCTTCAGCGTTCAGCCTTCTTTATTGTCCAACTGTAACATCCACACAAGACTACTAGAAAAACCATAACTTTGAGTATATGGACTGAAAGCTTCTTGCGGAATGACACAAAGACACCAGGATTCTTGGCCTCCAGAGGAGAAGAATTCAATCTGGGGCCAGAGACGAGGTTTGATCGCTCAGAGCTTTTGTGTAATAAAGTTTTATTAAAGTATAAAAGAAATAGAGAAAGCCTCTGACATAGGCATCAGAAAGGGGCAGAAAGAGTACCCGCCTGCTAGTCTTCAGCTGTATGTTATATAGTCACTAGCAGTCTGTTCGGAGAAAGCAATGGCAAGCCACTCCAGTACTCTTGGCTAGAAAATCCCATGGATGGAGGAGACTGGTAGGCTGCAGTCCATAGGGTCGCTACAAGTTAGACATGACTGAGCAACTTCACTTTCACTTTCACACATTGGAGAAGGAAATGGCAACCCACTCCAGTGTTCTTGCCTGGAGAATCCCAGGGATGGGGGAGCCTGGTGAGCTGCCGTCTATGGGGTCCCACAGAGTCGGACACGACTGAAGTGACTTAGCAGCAGCAGCAGCAGTCTGTTAATGAAAGAAAGGAATGTCTTAAGGCTCAGAATGGCACCAGGCCCCTCAACCATAATCTTGACACCAGATGATTCATCCTGGGCCATAAAATGAATTGCTTGAATCTTGTAGAAGGGCAGATTACCATACAAATAGTTTCGTTTACATAGATTAGGGGAACAATATCTGAGTATAACATACAGGTTTGTCAAGTAGGTCCTGAGCCATTTGGCAGAACCAATTTGAAGATAGAATCTGGGATAAATGCATAGTACATTAACATAGCTTAAGATCAACATTTCCATGAGAAAAATGCATTGGTTAACTCAAGATTTGAGAATAGTTAACTTCAGGTGAAACCAGATGTCATTATGGCAACACAGTATTTTAAGAGAAACTTCCTTTTATTTTTTTTAATAATAAATATTTATTAATTAGAACATCTGAATGATTACAAAAGAAACATAAAAAATAAAAATCTAAGAAAATAATTTGACTCATGTAGCACTTTTATAAAAAGTGAATATAATGTAATCAGTCCATGGGTTTTAATGAGAAATGAGGTGGCTGGCCAGGGAGGGGACAAAGTGCTGGAAGGTCCCTATGCTGTCAGGGTCGCAGCTGTATTGGTGGCTTGCTGGGTTGCTGTAGGCTTGGTCTGGCTCATATTTCTCCTGTCTATCGTTTGGACAGCTTTTTTCACCCAGTCAGCTTGAGGATCAGCACAGATTTTAATTCCTCCTCTGGTAATGAATATCACTGCTTTCAAGGTGCCCTCCTTGATGATGTAGGTCTTGATTTTTTTTAATTGGCAGTCGCTGTGGAGTCAGACTCACACAGATGCTCTTTTCTAGAACTTCAGTCCCCACAGCTTCCACAGTGTATGCAGCGAGACTGCAGATCACCAGGCAGGTCAGGATGAGAATTCTCATGGCTGAGGTCCCGCTGAGCTGTGCAGCAAGAGGCTGAGGGCTGGCTCCTCTTCCAGTATTGCAAAGACTTTCCGTGATTCCACACTCACCTTGAAAGTCCCCCTGTCAGCACAGGAAGTGTGATGACCACTGGGGGGAGGGGGGAGAAACTTCCTTTTAAATTTGTATAGAGAAGAAAAAAATATCGCTAATTTGTTCCCTCCTGACGCTTAAGAGAGATTAAAATGTCTGACACTTGCAGGCTATTTTTTCCGTTTGGAGACCCCTGGCCTTCCTGCCTGTTACCCTCTCAGGACCTTTGTCAACAAAGTTGGATATATTCACCTCCACTTATAGATAAGAAAAATGGAGGCATATAGTGGTCAGATAACTTACCAAAGGCCATTCAACAAGTTACTAAAACAGAATTTAAACACTTGCATAACAACCCCCAAATTCTTCTCCTTTCGATGGATTCCCAAGTGTGGTTATGGCAACAAATTCATCCATTAGACAAAAAAAAAAAGTCTGATTTCCATGCATTGCTCCTAAGGTTTGAGTCAGTAATTTAGCAGATATTTGGAAGAGCTCTTGCTAGAGTCTGCCTTTCATGGAGCTTCGTAGATGACTCTGATGAAGTTAATCTACAGACTAGTATTTGGGAATTATTTGCCTACCTTTCATGAATAGATTTGATTGTGGGACATTCTTTGAACTTAAACCTGTAGGTACTAAGGAACTAAAAGCAGGTTTTGATGCAGGAGAGTGCAATGAACAAATCTTCATTTCAGAAATATCATTCTAGCAGCAACAGAATGGAGGATAAATTAAACAGCAGAGACTGGAAACAAGCTCAGTAAGATTATTGCATTAGTCCAAGCAAGAAATAATGAGGCTTGAGTGGAAGCATTAGCAGCATACCTCATTCCACTGCTATCCTCAGAACCCATGATATGAGAAGGAAGACTGTCTTCTAGCAAGATCCCTTTAATATTTACAGTTTAAAAATAGCAAAATAAGCAAATAAACAACTGAGAAAAAAAAATAAAAGAGCCAGTAGTGTACTAGAGGTATCTCATATCAGCTCATGAGAGCTCAGTTGCACACATCTTCTCAACTCTGTTTTCCACAAAAGGATATTAATAGTTTAAATCGACCATGGCAGAAGTATTTATACCATGGAAACAAATCAGAGCTTTCATTTTTTTGAAGAGATAGTTATTAAATGTTTATCAACATGCCTCTGGATTTAAACTACCTTTCACATTGGCCAAGGTAAAATTTTAGATACTAAGTTCTCAATTATAATGATTCATGCTCTAGTGTGACTTCAATATTCTCTTCAATAAAAGTATCTTTTAAGTTGAAAGTTCATTATGCACAAAATGATTAATTTTCCTGTATTTAAGATACTTTATGCATCTAGTTTTATGTGCCATCATTCAAGACTGAGGTTCATTCTCACTTTCCTTTAATGCAACTTTTATTTTCCCATAGATTTATAAGTAACTGGAAGCTTGTAGTTTTTAATATTACAGATAATCTTTTGTCCGAAGCAACTCAGAAAAAATTTTTAAACTTTTTTTTTCTAGGTCTGTTCTGAAAAACATATCCATGACTAGAAAGGATATTACTATACTGTAACATGACGGAATACTCCTACATTACAGAAGAGGGGAGGCTTTTAAAATGTTAGTGATATATAAACATTTTCAATTGAAAGACCAATCAAGGCAAATAGTAACTTTTATAAGTAAAATAACAGAATAGTGTGGAGTTGTCATGAAATGATTGTAAAATTGGCAAATACTACCAGTTCACTCTCAGGGAATTAATAGCAAACTCATTTTATCAGCATCTGCACTTCTTTTTAAGCCATAGATTGTTAAAAATGATGCTTACAATTTCTTAGTTTTGATATGCATATGCGTTTCCATCTCAAAAAAGTAAATGAGGTTTAAGTCTTTTTTTGTTGTTGTTCTTTCTGTTGGATAAAATTTCACTAAATTGCATGAGTTAAAAATGAATAAATAACTCAAGGAATTGTATATAATGGGGAATCCAACTTGTTTTCACACCAGGCTCATCTTATTTTTCCCTTTAAAATGAAGTGACTGAGAATCCTAACTATCTGAAATGTGTTAGGTGATGGCAAAAGTTGTATTTTCAGCATATTTTCTACTGGAAAGTATCTCTCTCTTTTTTTTTTTTTTTTAATAGTAGATCACATTCCTGAAAAAAAAAAAAAATCCCTTTTCCCAGCCTTTTAAATTGCTACTAACTTATAGTGAATGTAATCTCTGCTCAGCAAATAGTAAAGAAAGTTATATGTTCCCTATTTTAACTACGCATGTAGACAGGAAAACATATCATTAGCCACATTTGTGGATGAGTTTGAGTAACTTCTTAGCTAGGCTCCCCTAAAAAAATTAGAAGAGAAAACGAGATTAGGTATAAGACAGTAGGTTCTTGCTTCTCTCATTAAAAATTCTATTTCTCAAAAAAACAAAAACAAAAAACCTGCTTCTAACTAAGTCCCCTCTAAAGTACCCATGATAAGATGAGATCATTCAGAACAGTTTAGTAAATTTAACAGTTAAAAAAATCTGCATTCTAAAACTTAGAATCAAACTTAATTCAGCTATGTTTTAAGTATATTACTTTTCATTTTCACTGCATTCTCTCCTAATTCCTCAAATATAGATCATCAATGTCAGCCCATATACACATATCATTGGTATGAATTTTTAAAACAACCTAAGCCCAACTATCACATATGAATCCCTTATGTTATAACAGTATTTTTAGTATTAATGATACATATCTGTGTTTTAAAAAAGACAAAAAGCATACAATTTTCTTGAAAAGCATTTATAGTATAAAAGTATATTAATCAGCTTAATAATATAATACACTAAAAAGCAAGAGAGTTCCAGAAAAACATCTAATTCTGCTTTATTGATGACAGCAAAGTCTTTGACTGTGTGGATCACAAAAAACTGTGGAAAATTCTTAAAGAGATGGGAATACCATACCACCTGATCTGCCTCGTGAGAAACCTGTATGCAGATCAAGAAGTAACAGTTCAAACTGGACATGGAACAACAGACTGGTTCCAAATAGGAAAAGGAGTACAGCAGGGCTATATATTGTCACCCTGCTTATTTAACTTATATGCAGAATACATCATGCAAAATGCCAGGCTGGATGAAATACAAACTGGAATCAAGATTGCTGGGAGAAATATCAATAACCTCAGGTACGCAGATGACACCACCCTTATGGCAGAAAGTGAAGAACTAAAGAGCCTCTTGATGAAAGTGAAAGAGGAGAGTGAAAAAGTTGGCTTAAAACTCAGCATTCAGAAAACTAAGATCATGGCATCCAACCCCATCACTTCATGGCAAATAGATGGGGACACAGTGGAAACAGTGAGAGACTATTTTGGGGGAGCTCCAAAATCACTGCAGATGCTGATTTCAGCCATGAAATTAAAAGACACTTGCTTCTTGGAATAAAAGCTATGACCAAACTAGACAGCATATTAAAAAGCAGAGACATTACCAACAAAGGTCTGTCTAGTCAAAGCTATGGTTTTCCCAGTAGTCATGTATGGGTGTTTAAGATTTGGACTGTAAAGAAAGCTGAGTGCTGAAGAAGTGATGCTTTTGAACTGTGGTGTTGGAGAAGATTCTTGAGAGTCCCTTGGACTGCAGGGAGATCCAACCAGTCCATCGAAAAGGAAATCAGTCCTGAATATTCATTAGAACTGATGCTGAAGTTCCAATACTTTGGCCACCTGATGTGAAGAACCGACTCATTGGAAAAGACCCTGATGCTGGGAAAGATTGAAGGCGGCAGGAGAAGGGGATGACAGAGAATGAGATGGTTAGATGGCATCACCAAAGTGATGGACATGAGTTTGAGTAGGCTCCTGGAGTTTGTGATGGACAGGGAGGCCTGGCTTGGTGTGACTCGTGGGGTCCCAAAGAGTCGGACTCGACTGAGTGACTGAACCGAACTGAACTGAAGGTGTATCATAAAGCTGATTAACATATACTATACATACAGCAGTTCCTAAAGGATATATTGGTTTCAGGTAAGTAGTGTTTTAGTAAATATCATTAACAGTAGATTGTAGAGTTTTTATTATCTGAAGAAGTTAAACTAATATATCTTTTTATTTTCAGAAACCATACTTCTTTCTTCATTCCTTTAAAAGCTACTTCTGCTTACTGGGGGACAGATATCATAACAAAATGGCAAGTCTTTCTAGGCTTTGGGAGATATTTGTAATTTAGACAATGATCCCTCCCATGTGAACAGGATTTAGTTTCAAAAGAGTTGGTAGGATTTCATGGTTCAATTGGGCCCATTGACAAGCTGGAGGGAGAAAAAAAATCCAAGACAAAGAAGGAACTGGAACTTTAGCTAATATAATAGAACTTATAGGGCCCAAAGTAAGAGTGGATTAAAAGTGTTGATGTTTAAAGGTTACAAAAATAAGTATCGCTCCTCATGAATTCTGCATCCTAGGTACCAGTTGGCAGTAAAAACATTCAGAGGATGAAGATGGTAAACAAAGGTTGGAAAGCACAGAGGGACCCAATACTTATAATCGGAACACTAGATCCTGTGCTCTAATGTAAGTTGGGGCGAAAGTTATTTGTATGCTTTCTGCCTAGGTAGTGGGGGCAGATAGGACCAACCAGCAGACATATTTAGAGAAGAAAACAAAGATAAATTCAGTTCCGTTCCGTCAGTCGCTCAGTCGTGTCCAACTCTTTGCGACCATGTGGACTGTAGCCTACCAGGCTTCTCCGTCCATGGGATTCTCCAGGCAAGAATACTTGAGTGGGTTACCATTTCCTTCTCCAAAAGATAAATAACATAGCAATTAAAAATATATTTCCTGTATCTCCATGGCATAAGTTTCTAGATAAACTCAAGGGGACCTGCTGCTGCTGCTGCTGCTAAGTCACCCCAGTCATGTCCAACCCTGTGTGACCCCATAGACGGAAGCCCACCAGGCTCCCTCGTCCCCGGGATTCTCCAGGCAAGAACACTGCAGTGGGTTGCCATTTCCTTCTCCAATGTGTGAAAGTGAAAAGTGAAAGTGAAGTCATTCAGTCGTGTCCGACCCTTAGCGACCCCACAGACTGCAGCCTACCAGGCTCCTCCATCCATGGGATTTTCTAGGCAAGAATACTGGAGTGGCTTGCCATTGCCTTCTCCGCAAGGGGACTTATGTGATGCTATTTGATATACTCAAAAGCCTACAATATGTTCCCAAGAATGATGCTATCCCACTGCTCTATCCTATAGAACTGGTTTAGGGATAAGCTATTTCCTAAACAAAAATACATTACAGACATGTTTTTCCTAGGCTTTCACTAAAAATACTGTACTGAATGAATTTAAGCAGATGGAATCATTCATTCTCACTTGTCAATGTGGATATCTCTTGTGACAAAAATTAAATTGGTTTGATATGATTGGATTTTCGCAAAGCTTGATCAGTTTTTCCATAGGTCAACAAATGGTGAAAATGAAAAATAATCATTATTTTGCTCAATGGGTCATCACAACCCAGTACAACAACTAAGATAAGCAAAGTTCCTCAGTCATATCTAATTCAGTCATAATCACAACACTGAAGACATAGTGAAGATTCATAGGTAATAAAAACTAAAAGAGAAAATAATTTAAATGTCTTTCTTAGTATTGTGATTTCCATCTCAATTGTATCTAAAAATCATACTGTACTTCTTGATTAACCATATTTAATTTATAAGCATTTACTAAAGTCGAAAGAATGAAAGTATTTTAAATTATTTAATTAAAACATTTTCATTCCAGTGTATTTTATTTACGTGAATATGCATGAATAATTTTTACAGATGATTATGTATATAAGAAGACATGCTTAATTATGGTGAAAAAAAAGTGAGCCAATATTATATTAGATTAAATTTAATATATTAAAATAATCTCATTTTTATTTTAACTTTCCCTCAAAACCTATTTTCTCTTTTTTTGTTGTTTATTTTTTATTGAAAGATAATTCTTTTACAGAATTTTGTTGTTTTTCTGTCAAACCTCAACATGAATCAGTCATAGGTATACATATATCCCCTCCCTTTTGAAACTCCTTCCCATCTCCCTCCCCATCCCACCCCTCTAGGTTGATACAGAGCCCCTGTTTGAGTTTCCTGAGCCATAGAGCAAATTCCCGTTGGCTATCTATTTTACATATGGTAATATAAGTTTCCATGTTACTGTTTCCATACATTTCACCCTCTCCGCCCCTCTCCCCATGTCCATAAGCTTACTCTTTATGTCTGCTTATCCACTGTTGCCCTGTAAATAAATTTTTCAGTACCATTTTTCTAGATTCCGTGTATATGTGTTAGAATGTGGTATTTATCTTTCTCTTTTTGTCACACTTCACTCTGTATAATAGGTTCTAGGTTCATCCACCTCACTAGAACAGACACAAATGCATTCTTTTTTATGGATGAGTTATATTCCATTGTGTATATATACCACAACTTCTTTATCCATTCATCTGTCAGTGGACATCTACTCAAGCAGTCTATCTTTAGCCAAGAAAAAAAATATATAAATCAGCATTTATACATCACCCAAGATTAAGTAACAGGAAAGGAGTGGGCATACACAATTATGGAGCCTGAGAAGTTGCACAATCTGCTGTCTGGAAGCTGGAAATCCAGAAAATCTGGTGGTACAATTCAATATGAGTTTGAGATCCTTTGAATTAAGGGAACTGATGGTGTAAATCCCAGTTCAAGGAAGTAGAAGGTCACATAAACAGTTGTGACACAGTTGACACAGTGAGACAGTACCAAAGGGGTCTCTTATATCTATCTTTTGTTCAAGTCCTCAATGGATTGAATGATGCACAGCCACATCAAAGAGTGCAATCTACTTTGCTTGGTCCACTGATTCAAAATCCAATCTCATCTAGAAACACCCTCACAGATATACCCAGAAATAATGTTTTATCTGGACATTCCATGGCCAGTCAAGAGGACACATAAAATTAATCATCACAATCTACCATAACAAAATAATACAGGCTAGGTGATTTAAAGAACAGAAATTTATTTTCTCACAATTATGGAGGTTAGATGTTAGTTTCTCCTGAGGCCTTTCTCCTTGGGCAGGAGGTGACAACCTTCTCACAATGTACTAACATTGTTTATCTCATGTGGGCACAAAAGCCTGGTGTTTCTTTGTATCTCCAAATATCCTCTTCTTATAAGGATACCAGGGCTTCCCTGGTGGCCCAATGGTAAAAGAATCCACCTGCAAGGAGGGAGACACCTGCAGGAGACCCAGGTTTGATCCTTGGGTCAGGAAGATCCACTGGATGAGGGAATGGCAACTCACTCCAGTATTCTTGCTTGGAAAATTCCATGGACAGAGGAGACTGGTGGGCTTCAGTCCATAGGGTCACAAAAGACATGGACATGACTTGGCAACTAAACAGCAGAAACAATAAGGATACCAGTCAAATTGGATTAAGGCCCATTCTAGTAGCCTCATTTTAACTTATTAAACACTCCTTCTGAGGCCTTATCTCCAAATACTGGTGATTAGGGCTTCAGTATATGATTCGGGAGGACTAAATTTGGCCTATAGCAACTGTAAACCCTCAGATTTAAGTCCAATTAACCATAAACACAGAAAATGAAAACTAAACGAAGGAAAGCAATAATTATATTTCTCAAAATTAGTGGTAATGAGAAAATCTTCAAACCTCTGACTGACAAGCAAATTGCTATATACAGAGGGAATAAGTAGAAGAATAATGAATAATTCATTGTTTGAAGAAATAGAAACAGAAAGACATTGGACCAAGATCATTAAAGTACTGAAAGAAAAATATTGTCAGTATGAAGTGCTACGCCCAAAGAAAAATGAAGGTAAAATAAAGACTCTTTCAGACACGAAAAAAGTGGATGAAATTACCACAAGCAGATCAATTCTATAGATAGAGTAAAAAGAAGAACTTTGTGGAAAAAGAAAATAATACCATGAAAGTGAAAGTGAAGTTGCTCAGTCATGTCCCACTCTTTGCAATCACATGGACAGTAACCTAACAGGCTCCTGCGTTTATGGGATTTTCCAGGCAAGAATACTGGAGCGGGTTGCCATTTCCTTCCCCAGGAGACCTCCCTGACCCAGGAATTGAATCTGGGTCTCCTGCATTATAGGCAGACGCTTTACCGTCTGAGCCACCAGGAAAGTTCAAAAATACCATGGTAAAATATAGGTCATATAAAGAACACTGAAAATAGTAACAACATGGGTGACTTTTGAGAATATTTGTATTATTTAACTATATGCAAATATACTCTTTAAATAAAAATTGTGTAGTATACTGTGAGGCTTATCACTTCAGTTCAGTCACTCAGTCATGTTCGACTTTTTGCGACCCCATGGACTGCAGCACGCCCGGCTTCCCTGTCAATCACCAAATCCTGGAGTTTACTCAAACTCATGCCTATTGAGTAGTGAAGCCATCCAACCATCTCATCCTGTCGTCCCCTTCTCCTCCCACCTTCAATCATTTCGAGCATCAGGGTCTTTTCAAATGAGTCAGTTCTTCGCATCAGTAGGCCTAAGTATTGGGCCTAAGTATTGGAGTTTCAGCTTCAGCATCATTCCTTGCAATAAATATTCAGGACTGATTTCCTTTAGGATGCACTGGTTGGATCGCCTTGCAGTTCAAGGGACTCTCAAGAGGATTCTCTAACACCACAGTTATAGTCCAACTCTCACATCCATACATGACTACTCGAAAAATCATAGCCTTGACTAGACGGACTTTGTTGGCAAAGAAATGTTCTTGCTTGTTAATATGCTGCCTAGGTTGGTCATAAATTTCCTTCCAAGGAGTAAGTGTCTTTTTATTTCATGGCTGAAATACCATCTTCATTGATTTTTGAACTCAAAAACAAAACAAAAACAAAAACAAACTTCTGCCACTGTTTCCCCATCTATTTGCCATTAAGTGATGGGACCGGTTGCCATAATCTTCAGTTCAGTTCAGTCGTGTCCGACTCTTTGCGATCCCATGAATCACAGCACTCCAGGCCTCCCTGTCCATCACCAACTCCCGGAGTTCACACAAACTCATGTCCATCGAGTTGGTGATGCCATCCAGCCATCTCATTCTCTGTCGTCCCCATCTCCTCCTGCCCCCAATCCCTTCCAGCATCAAAGACTTTTCCAGGGAGTCAACTCTTCGCATGAGGTTGCCAAAGTATTGGAGTTTCAGCTTTAGCATCAGTCCTTCCAATGAACACCCAGGACTGATCTCCTTTAGAATGGACTGGTTGGATCTCCTTGCAGTATAAGGGACTCTCAAGAGTCTTCTCCAGAACCACAGTTCAAAAGCATCAATTCTTCGGCGCTCAGATTTCTTCACAGTCCAACTCTCACAGCCATACATGACCACGGGAAAAACCATAGCCTTGACTAGATGGAACTTGGTTGGCAAAGTAATGTCTCTGCTTTTCAATATGCTATCTTGGTTGGTCATAAATTTCCTTCCAAGGAGTAAGCGTCTTTTAACTTCCTGGCTGCAATCAGAATCTGCAGTGATTTTGGAGCCCCCAAAAATTAAGTCTGACACTGTTTCCACTGTTTCCTCATCTATTTCCCATGAAGTGATGGGACCAGATGCCATGATCTTAGTTTTCTGAATGTTGAGCTTTAAGCCAACTTTTTCACTCTCCTCTTTCACTTTCATCAAGAGGCTCTTTAGTTCTTCTTCACTTTCTGCCATAAGGGTGGTGTCATCTCTGTATCTGAGGTTGTTGATATTTCTTCAGTCAATCTTGATTCCAGCTTATGCTTCCTTCAGCCCAGCGTTTCTCATGATGTGCTCTCCATGTAAGTTAAATAAGCAGGGTGACAATATACAGCCTTGACGCACTCCTTTTCCTATTTGAACAAGTCTGTTGTTCCATGTCCAGTTCTGACTGTTGCTTCCTGACCTGCATACAGGTTTCTCAAGAGGCAGGTCAGGTGGTCTGGTATTCCCATCATTTTCAGAATTTTCCACAGTTTAATGTGATCCACACAGTCAAAGGCCTTGGCATAGTCAATGATGCAGAAATAGATGTGTTTTCTGGAACTCTCTTGCTTTCTCCATGATCCAGCAGATGATGGCAATTTGATCTCTGGTGCCTCTGCCTTTTCTAAAACCTGCTTGAACATCTGGGAGTTCACGGTTCACATATTGCTGAAGCCTGGCTTGGAGAATTTTGAGCATGACTTTACTAGCGTGTGAGATGAGTGCAATTGTGCGGTAGTTTGAGTATTTTTGGCATTGCCTTTCTTTGGGATTGGAATGAAGACTGACCTTTTCCAGTCCTGTGGCCACTGCTGAGTTTTCCAAATTTGCTGGCATATTGAGTGGAGCACTTTCACAGCATCATCTTTCAAGATTTGAAATAGCTCAACTGGAATTCCATCACCACCACTAGCTTTGTTCATATTGATGTTTTCTAAGGCCCACCTGACTTCACATTCCAAGATGTCTGGCTCTAGGTCAGTGATCACGTTATCGTGACTATCTTGGTCGTGAAGATTTTTTTTGTACAGTTCTTCTGTGTATTCCTGCCACCTCTTCTTAATATCTTCTGCTTCTGTTAGGTCCATACCATTTCTGTCCTTTATCGAGCCCATTTTTGCATGA
Organism: Moschus berezovskii; assembly: GCF_049115385.1. Taxonomy (NCBI): domain Eukaryota; kingdom Metazoa; phylum Chordata; class Mammalia; order Artiodactyla; family Moschidae; genus Moschus; species Moschus berezovskii. The sequence continues at coordinate 81,707,742 of NC_142488.1, read as the reverse complement.
AATGTTCCCTTGGAATCTCTAATTTTCTTGAAGAGATCTCTTGTTTTTCCTATTCTGTTGTTTTCCTCTATTTCTTTGCATTGATCGCTGAGGAAGGCTTTCTTATCTCTCCTTGCTATTCTTTGAAACTCTGCATTCAGATGCTTATATCTTTCCTTTTCTCCTTTGCTTTTCGCTTCTCTTCTTTTCACAGCTATTTGTAAGGCCTCCTCAGACAGCCATTTCGCTCTTTTGCATTTCTTTTCCATGGGGATGGTCTTGGTCCCTGTCTCCTGTATAATGTCACGAACCTCCGTCCAGAAATCATAATCACAGGAAACTAATTGATCTGATCACATGGACCACAACCTAATGTTGTCCACTGGAGAAGGGAATGGCACACCACTTCAGTATGCTTGCCTTGATAACCCCATGAACAGTATCAGAGGGCATAATGATAGGATACTGAATGAGGAATTCCCCAGGTCGGTACGTGACCAGTTTGCTACTGGAGATCAGTGGAGAAGTAACTCTAGAAGGGATAAAGGGATGGGGCAAAAGCAAAACCAATAAATACCCAGTTGTGGATGTGATGGATGATCGAAGCAAGGTCCGGTGCTGTAAAGAGCAATATTGCATAGGAACCTGGAATGTTAGGTCCATGAATCAAGGCAAATTGGAAGTGGACAAACAGGAGATGGCAAGAGTAAACATAGAGATTCTAGGAATCAGTGAATTAAAATGGACTGGAATGAGGGAATTTAACTCAGATGACCATTATATCTACTACTGTGGGCAGGAATCCCTTAGAAGAAATGGAGTAGCCATCATGGTCAACAAAAGAGTCCAAAATGCAGTACTTGGATGCAATCTTAAAAACGACAGGATGATTTCTGTTCGTTTCCAAGGCAAACCATTCAATATTACAGTAATCCAGTCCTATGCCCCAACCAGTAACGCTGAAGACGCCGAAGTTGAATGGTTCTATGACGACCTACAATACCTTTTAGAACTAACACCCAAAAAAGATGTCCTTTTCATTATAGGGGACTGGAATGCAAAAGTAGGAAGTCAAAAAACACCTGGAGTAACAGGAAAATTGGGCCTTGGAGCACAGAATGAAACAGGGCAAAGGCTAATAGTTTTGTCAAGAGAACACACTGGTCATAGCGAACACCATCTTCCAACAACACAAGAGGAGACTCTACACATGGACATCACCAGATGGTCAACACCGAAATCAGATTGATTATATTCTTTGCAGCCAAAGATGGAGAGGCTGTATACAGTTAGCAAAAACAAGACCAGGAGCTGACTGTGGCTCTGATCATGAACTTCTTATTGCCAAATTCAGACTTAAATTGAAGAAAGTAGGGAAAACCACTAGACCATTCAGATATGACCTAAATCTAATCCCTTATGATTATACATTCAGTTCAGTTCAGTCGCTCAGTCGTGTCCGACTCTCTGCTACCCCATGAATCACAGCACGCCAGGCCTTCCTGTTCATCACCAACTCCCGGAGTTCACTCAATCTCATGTCCACAGAGTCGGTGATGCCATCCAGCCATCTCATTCTCTGTCGTCCCCTGCTCCTCCTCCGCCCCCAACCTTTCCTAGCATCAGAGTCTTTTCTAATGAGTCAACTCGTCACATGAGGTGGCTAAAGTATTGAAGTTTCAGCTTTAGCATCAGCCCTTCCAATGAACACCCAGGATTATACAGTGGAAGTGAGGAATAAATTTAAGGGACTAGATCTGATAGATAGAGTGCTTGATGAACTCTGGACGGAGGTTCGGAAATGTCTAGGGTAAGCGAATATTTAGACAGAAAGTAGATTATGATTGGAGAGAATATGAGGAGATGAGGATAAAATCTAATGTGTATGAGATTTCTCTTAGAGGTGAAAAATGTTCTTAAATGGACTATTGTGATGGTTGCACATATCTGTGAAAAATACTAATGACCATTAAATTGTACATTTAAAAAAAAATGCTCAATCTGAATCGGAATCAGGAAAAAGGTGTAAGTGAAGAAACAACCAGCAAGAAGGTTGAAAACAAAATCAAGAATGGAGTTTTAAGCCTAACAATATTAATAAACACACTAAAAGATGCTCTAAACCATCCAAATAAAAGTCAGAGAATATCAGTTTTGATAAAAAGGGAAGACCCAATGATGTGTTTTCTTCAAGAAACCCACTTTAAATAAACAGGCACAAATAGGTTAAAAGGAAATGAATGGGAATGGAATAACCATATTAACATTAAATAAAAGAAAACTGAACTGGCTTAATTAACAACAGACAAAGCAGATTTGATAAGTTTAGTTTTATAATAATCTTGAAATTAGGTAGAGTTTCCATGCTTAATTTGTTGTTTGTCAAAGTTGTTCTGGCTCTTCTGGGTCATTGGCATTTTCAACTAATTTAGAATGAGCTTCTCATTTTCTACTTAAAAACAGAATTCCAAATATATTGCAAGAGACAATACATGTCATGCCAAATAATGAGAGTCAAGTCATTCAAAAACACATAATTTTAAACACTTACGTCTCTATAAAACAGCTTCAAAAGACATCAAGAAAATTTACACAACTCAAAACAGAGTTAGAAAAACCTGATACTTATAATCAGATATTTCAATATATGTCTCAATAATTTATAGAATGTCTATAGAGAAATTTGAATAGAATCTACAGAGAAGCTAGTAAAAGTAATAAATTGGTTTATCTACTGTTATACAAGAACAGTGTACACAAATAAACTCTATCTCTATAGACTGGCAAAAAAAAAAAATTGGAAATTAACATTAAAAATAATAGGATTTTTATCCCAGTACACCAGCCCCGAGCATCCTGTATCATGCATCTAACCTGGACTGGCGATTCGTTTCACATATGATAATATACATACTTCAATGCCATTCTCCCAAATCATCCCACCCTCGCCCTCTCCCACAGAGTCCAAAAGACTGGGATGAACCAGAGGGATGGGATGGGGAGGGAGGTGGAGGGGGGGTTCAAGATGCGGAACACATGTACACCCGGGGCAGATTCATGTAAATGTATGGCAAAACCAGTACAAGAATGTAAAGTAATTAGCCTCCAATTAAAATAAATCAATTAAAAATATGATTTTTATTAAAAATAATTGGGTTTCCCTGGTGGCTCATACAGTAAAGAATCTGCCTGCAATCCAGGTGACCTGAGTTCGTTCCCTGGGTCAGGAGGATCCCCTGGAGAAGGTAATGTCCACTCACTCCAATATTCTTGCCTGGAGAATCCCATGAACAGATGAGCCTGGTGGGCTACAGTCCATGGGGTCACAAAGAGTCAGACACAATTGAGTGACTAAAGTAAAATATAAATTAAAAATAGTATTATTTCCAACAACATCAAAAATATGAAGTGCTTATGGATTAACATGATGAAAAATTGAATTAAAGACATATACACGATAAACTACAAAACATACTGAGAGAGACTGTTGTTGTTCAGTCACTCAGTCATGTCCGACTCTTTGTAACACATGGACTGAAGCACACCAGGCCTCCCTGTCCTTCACTATCTCCCCGAGTATGGTCAAACTCATGTCCATTGAATCAGTGATGTCATCCAACTATCTTATTCTGTTGTACCCTTCTCCTCCTGCCTTCAATCTTTCTGAGCATCAGGGTTTTTTCTAATGAGTCAGCTCTTCGCATCAGGTGGCCAAGCATGGAAGCTTCAGCTTCAGCATCACTTCTTCCAATGAAAATTCAGGGTTGATTTCCTTTAAGATTGACTGTTTTGATTTCCTTCCTGTCCAAGGCATTCTCAAAAGTGTTCTCCAGCACCACAGTTGGAAAACATCAATTCCTTGGCACTGAGCCTTCCTTATGGTCCAACTCTCACATCTGTACATGACTACTGGAAAAAAAATTAGCTTTGGCTATACAGATCATTGTTGGAAAAGCAGTGTCTCTGCTTTTTATTTAATATGCTGCCTAGGTTTGTCACAGCTTTTCTTCCAAGAAGTAAATGTCTTTTAATTTCATGGCTGCAGTCACCATTTGCAGTGATTTTGGAGCCCAAGAAAAATAAATTTCTCACTGTTCACATTGTTTTCTCATCTATTTGCCATGAGTGATGGGACCAGATGCCAAGATCTTAGTTTTTTTGAATATTGAGTTTCAAGCCAGCATTTTCATTCTTCTCTTTCACCTTCACCAGGAAGCTCTTTAGTTCCTCTTCACTTTCTGCCATAAGGGTGGTGGCATGTGCATATCTGAGGTTATTGATATTTCTTCCAGCAAACTTGATTCCATTTTGAGCTTCATCCAGCCTGGTATTTCATGATTTCTGCATATATGTTAAATAGGCAGAGGGAAATATACTACCTTGATGTATCCCTTTTCCAATTTTGAACTAGTCTGCTATTCTATGTCCAGTTTTAACTGTTGCGTCTTGACCTTCAAACAGGTTTCACAGGAGGCTAGTAAGGTGGTCTGCTCTTCCCATCTTGTAAACCACTAAGCTAAATGCTTTAGCCTAGTCAATAAAGCAGATGTTTTTCTGGTATTCCCTTGTTTTTCCTATGATTCAGTGGTTGTTGATAATTTGATCTCTGGTTCCTCTACCTTTTCTAAATCCATTTTTCACATGTTAAAATTCTTGATTCATGTACTGTTGAAGACTATCTGGAAGGATTTTGAACATTTCCTTGCTAGCACGTTAAATGAGTGTAACTGTTCAGTAGTTTGAACATTATTTGACATTGCTCTTCTTAGGGATTGAAATGAAAACTGACCTTTTCCTGTCCTTGTGGCCACTACTGAGTTCTCCAAATCTGGTCACAAGGAGCTGGACATGACTGGGCTACTGAACTGAACTGATCTTGGGGAATATGTTCATCTTCAGTATATTGATTCTTCCAGTCCAATAACATGGTATATTTCTCCATCTATTTGTGTCATCTTTGATTTATTTCATCAATTTTTAATATTTTTCTGAATACAGGTCTTTTACTTCTTTAGGTAAATTTATTCCTAATTATTTTTTCCTTTCCATTTTAATTGTGAGTCATATTTTTTTCCTTAATTTCTGATTTCTCCTTGCTAGTGTGTAGGAATCCAAGGGATTTCTGTGTATTAATTTTATATTCTGCAACTTTACTATGTTCACTGATTACCTCTAGTTATTTTCTGGTGGCATCTTTAGGGTTTTCTATATAGAAGATTATGTCATGTGCAAACGGTTAGAGTTTTACTTCTTTTTTTGCAATCTGGATTCTTTTTATTTCTTTTTCTTCTCTGATTGCTGAGGCTAGGGCTTCCAAAACTATGTAGAATAGTATTGATGAGCGTGAGCACTTTTGTCTTGTTACTGATTTTAGAAGAAATGTTTTCCATTTTTCACCATTGAGGATTGTGTTTTCTGTGGGTTTGTCACATATGGCTTTTATTATGTTGAGTTATACTCCTTCTATGTCCACTTTCTGGAAAGTTTTTGTCATAAATTTGTATTGAATTTTGTGAAAGGCTTTCTCTGCATCTATTGAAATAATCATATGGTTTGTGTCTTTCATTTTGTTAATATGGTGTATCACACTGATTGATTTGCAAATATTGAAGAATCCTTTCATCCCTGGAATAAAGTCCACTAGTTCATGAGATAAGATCTTTTTAATATGTTGTTGGATTCTGTTTGCTATAATTTAGTTGAGGATTTATGCATCTAAGTTCATCAGTGATATAGGCTTGTAGTTTTCTTTTTTGTGACATCTTTGTATGGTTTTTGTATCAGGGTGATCCTGGCCTTGTAGGGCAATTTTGGGAGTTTTCTTTCCTCTGGAATTTTCTGTAAGAGTCTGAGTAGTGTAAGTGTTAGCTCTTCTCTAAATTTTCAGCAGAATTCACCTGTGAAGCCATCTGGTCCTGGGCTTTTGTTTGTTGGAAGATTTTTTATTACAACTTCAATTTCCATTCTTGTGATTGTTCTGTTCAGATTTGCTATTTCTCCCTCAGTTTTGGAAGGTTATACTTTATTAAGAATCCATTCATTTCTTCCATGTTGTCCATTTTATTGGTATATAGTTACTCATAGTAGTCTCTTATGATCATTGTATTTCTGTGTTGTCTGTTGCAATTTCTCCATTTCATTTCTAATTTTATTGATTTGATTCTTCTCCCCTTTTTTCTTGATGAGTCTGGCTAATGTTTTTTCTATTTTATTTATCTTCCCAAAGAACCAACTTATAGTTTGTTTTTTGATCTTTGTTATAGTCACCTTAATTTCTTTTTCTGTTCTGATTTTTTAATTTCTTTTCTTTTACTAATTTTTTGATTTTTTTTGTTCCTCTTTCTCTAGTTGCTTTAGTTGTAAAGCTCAATTGTTTATGTAATGTGTTCCTTCTTTCTTGAGGTAGGCTTGTATTGCTATGAATTTTCATTTTAGCACTTATTTTACTGAGTTCCATAGGTTGTGGGTTGTCATGTTTTCATTTTCATTTGTTTCTATGAGTATTTTGACTTCCTTTTTTATTTCTTCAGAGATTTGTTGGTTATTCAGAAGCATGTTGTTTAACCTCCTTAGGTTTGTCTTTTTTATAGTTTTTATCCCCTGTAGTTGATATCTAATCTTACAACCTTGTGATCAGAAAAGATGCTTGAAATGATTTCATTTTTAAAAAATTTACCAAGGCTAGATTTATGGCCCATGATGTTATCTATCCTGGGCAATGTTCCATGTGCATTTGAGAAAAAAACGTGAAATCCATTGTTTTGGGGTGAAATGACCTGTAGATATCAATTAGGTCTAAGTGGTCCAATGTGTAATTTAAAGCTTGTGCTTTCTTGTTAGTTTTCTGCTTGGATGGTCTGTCCATTGGTATGAGTTGGGTATTAAAGTTCCCCACTATCACTGTGTTACTGTCTCTCAATTTCAATTTCCTCTTTCATAGTTGTTAGAATTTGCCTTATGTATTGAGGTGTTCTGTGTTGGGTGCATATGTATTTATAATTGTTATATCTTCTTTTTGGATTGATCCTTTGACCATTATGTAGTGCCCTTCTTTGTCTCTTTTAACAGTCTTTATTTTAAAGTCTATTTTATCCAATATGAGTATTGCTACTCTTTCTTTCTTTTGGTCTCCATTTTCATGAAATATCTTTTTCCAGTCCCTCACTGTCAGTTTGTACGTGTCCCTAGTTTTGAGGTGGGACTCTTGTAGACAGCATATATAGGGGTCTTGTTTTTGTATCAATTTGCCCAGTCTTTGTCTTTTGAAGCATTTTTCCCATTTATGTTTAAGATAATTATTGGTAAGTATGATCCTGTTACCATTTACTTTATTGTTTTAGGTTTGTTTTTATAAACCTTTTCTGTTTCCTCTCTAGAGAAGATCCTTTAGCATTTGTTGAAGAGTTAGTTTGGTGGTGCTGAATTCTTTCATCTTTTGCTTGTCTTTAAAGCTTTTGATTTCTGTTTCAAATCTGAATGAGATCTTCACTGAGTAAAGTAATCTTGGTTGTAGGTGTTCCATAATCATCACTTTAAGTATATCCTGTCCTTCTGGCCTGCAGAGTTTCTGTTGAAAAATCAGCTGTTATCTTTATGGGGATCCCCGTGAATGTTATTTGTTGCTTTTCCCTTGCTGCTTTTAATATGTTCTCTTTGTGTTTATTTTTTGTTAGTTTGAGTAATATGTGCATTGGTATGTTCACCGTGGGTTTTTCCTATATGGGACTCTCTGGGCTTCTTGGAGTTCAGTGGTTATTTCCTACTCCACTTTAGGGAAATTTTCGATTATTACCTCCTCAGATACTTTCTCACGTCCTCTCCTTTATGCTCCTTCTTGGATGCAAGGCTATGGTTTTTCCAGTCGTCATGTATGGATGTGAGAGTTGGACTGTGAAGAAAGAAAGCTGATTGCTGAAGAATTGATGCTTTTGAACTGTGGTGCTGGAGAAGACTCTTGAGAGTCCCTGGGACTGCAAGGCGATCCAACCAGCCCATTCTAGAGGAGATCAATCCAGGTGTTCATTGGAAGGACTGATGCTAAAGTTGAAACTCCAATACTTTGGCCACCTCATGAGAAGAGTTGACTCACTGGAAAAGAGTCTGATGCTGGAAGTGATTGGGGGCAGGGGGAGATGGGGACGACAGAGAATGAGATGGCTGGATGGCATCACCGACTCAATGGACATGAGTTTGAGTGAACTCCGGGAGCTGGTGATGGACAGGGAGGCCTGGTGTGCTGTGATTCATGGGGTCGCAAAGAGTCAGACACGACTGAGCGACTGAACTGAACTGAACTTGGATGCCTATGGTTGAAATGTTGGGGGTACTTAATGTTCTCCCAGAGGTTTCTGAGGCTGTCCTCCTTTTTTTTAAATTCTTTTCTTTTTTCTGCTCTGCTTCATTCATTTCCACCATTCTATATTCCAGCTCACTTATCCTTTCTTCTGCCTCAATTACTCTACTGTTGGTTTTTTCCAGAGTGTTTTTAATCTCAGTTATTGCATTGCTCATTACTGATTGACTATTCTCTATTTCTTCTATGTCCTTGTTAAACATTTCTTGCATCTTCTCAATCCGTTTCTCTAGTCTATTTATCTGTAACCCCATTTCATTTTCAAGATTTGGGATCATCTTTACTATCATTATTCTGAATTATTTTCCAGGTATACTCCCTATCTCCTCGTTTTTTGTTTGGTTTGGTGGGGTTTTATCATTTTCTTTCACCTGCTGGATATATCTCTGCTTTTCATTTTGTTTAGTTTGCTGTGTTTGGAGTCTCCTTTCTGCAAGCTGGAGGGTCATCATTCCTCCTAACTATGGAGACTGTTCCCTTGTGGATGGGGTTGGACCAGTGACTTGTGAAGGTTTCATGGTTGGGAGAACTTGTTTCTGTGTTCTAGTGGATGGAGCTGGATCTTATCTCTCTTGAAGGCAATGCAGTGTCAAGTAGTGAGTTTTAGGGTGTCTGTGAGTTTGGTATGGCTTTGGGCAAACTGTCTTTTAATGTTCATTTTTGTGTTCCTGTTTTGCTAGATTAGCATGGGTGTATTGCATTGGAGGTAGTTGGCTCTTGGGTGGAGCTTGGTCTCAGTGTGGGTATGGGGCTTTTGGGTGGGCTCTTGTCTATTTATGTTCCCTGGGTTCAGGAGTTCTGTGATGGTCCAGAGTTCTGGAGTTGAGCTTTCTGCCTCTGGGTTTTGGTGCTCTTCTTACAGTAGCATCAAGACATCCACCCACATGGCACATAAGACAAAACCCCTAGGTTAATGGTGAAACAACTCTCCACAACCAGGAATACCTAAAGAGACTCAGATTTATATAAAGAAGAGAAGAGGGGAGAGGGAGATAGAGGTGGCCAGGAGAAGAATAGAAAGAGTCAAAAAGGAAGAGAATAATCAAGTCAGTAATAAAATCCCTAAGTGAAAATGAATCCTAGAAATTAGATTCTTAAAGGCACAAAATTAATAATAAATATCAAAAAGCAAAAATTAAAAGCAAAGAATAGAGGTTAGACTCTCAAAAGTACAACATAAAAAAAAATGGAAGGCAAAATTTTCAAAAATATTGAATTTATTTAAAAAATAAAATTTTCTAGGAAGGTAATAGTAGGATATAAATAATAAAAGTTAAAGGAGTAATAAAGAATCATATTAGAAGAGTATGAGGGAAAAAAGAAAAAGAGGATGGAGAAGAAAGAAAAAAAGAAAAAAATAAGAATAAAAAACTAAAGGAAATTAAAAATAATATCTTTAAAAAATTAAAAGTAATAATAATAAAAATATATCTAGGAATTTCGCTGGAGCTGTTGTGAGCGGTGTGGAGTCAGTTCAGTGTCAGATAATCCCTTGTTCCAGCTTGCTCTTTTTCTCAAAGTCAACAGTTGCCGCTCAAATGTAGTCTCAGCTTAACTGCAGGATTTTAAGCTGCTGCACCTGCAACTTCCAAAGTGGCTCTTCCTTTTTTTCTTTCCTTAGATTGGCCTCCTCTGCTTACAAGTGTCTTCAGTGTGTAATATCCACCCGGACATGAGGGGATGAAATTGGCCACTTATTTGGGCTCACTTCCTCAGTTCTAATGTGGATAGGGAGGAACCCAGCAAACAAACATTGCTGGCCTGTGTGGGGAGAGCTTACAGCCAGAACTCCAGTGTGGATGGACCACAGTGGATTTGCCACAGTTCAAGGCAGTGTGCACTTCCCAGGTTCAAGCTGTTCAGGCTCCCAGGTGTGCCATGAGGGCACAGTCCCAGATGAGCCATGTGTCTCCTCAGGGGAGCTAGTCTCAGGCTGTGACACTTCTGGCTGATATGAACCATCCAGGATCCCAGAAAGATGAGGTTAGCAACTGGCAGCCTGCTTACAGCATTGTGGGAGATGCAGTCTCTGGAACAGAGATTCCAGAGACTCCTTTTCTTCTGCCTCTGACTGTCATTCACCTGCCTTTCTGCTCAAGGGTAAACTGTGAGTGACTGCTGGCTTGCTGTCCTTTGGTACTGGCTAAAGCATGATCCTTTGTTCTGTGAGCATGCCAGATTTACAGTGCAGCATTAGAGCCTTCCAGTGGGAAAGGTCCTTTGTTTGTCTCTCTTGTGTTCCCATGGTTAGGATTGTTATGTCACGTTAGTGCCCTCAAAACAGTCAACTCTGGTCTTTACCCTAAGGACTGATGATGCAGTCCATGCCTCCACACCCAGCCCCCACTTGCAGTGGGCAGATGTGACTGTGTGAGCCAGTCCTCGGCTGGCAATTGACATTCAGCAAGAATTCTTTGGTGATTTATTTATTTTTTTGGTTATGCTGCCCTCTGAGATTCCAAAGCTCCCCACTGACCTTACCTGTAAGGGGATTTCCTATTGTGTGGAAACTTCCCCTCCTTCATGACTCCCTCCCCAGGATGGGCCTCTGTCCCTAAATTATTTGTCTTTCTTTTTGTCTTTGTCTTTTTTCCTGCCTCATTTTGAAGAGATTGGTTTGCCTTTCTGGGTTTCTGGTGTCCTCCACCAGTGTTCAGAAGTTGTTTTGTGGAATTTGCTCCATATGCAGGTGATCTTTTGATGTATTTTGGGGGTAGAAAGTGGCCTCCTCATCCTATTCCTTTGCAATCTTGGGACTGCCCAGTATTAGGTGTTTAGGAGCATAAACTTTGGAATTAAACTTGGGCCTGAATACTTAGATCCATCACCCCACTAGCAGTTGACCATAGGTAAGTTATTAATTTTCTCTGAGCCTTTGTTTCCTCATCGCAATAATTTGTATCTAAAAATGATCCTCAATATTCATAGATTCCATATTTGCAAATTCACCTACTCATTAAAATTTATTTGTAATCCCCAAATCAAGATTAATGGTGATTTTATGGTCATTTATGGACATGCAAAGTGTTGCACAAAAAGTTTAAATCACCTGATGATACATGTGTTCCCAGCCAAGACTGAACAAGGTGATGATCTACCTTTACGTTTCAACTCTCATCATGTAAGCAAGGTTCCTTTTCATGGTCTATTTAGTGCCACATTTTCCACATTTTTGTGCTTTTTGTTGGTGATTTTTCTATTTAAAATGCCCTCAAGTATAATGCTGAAGGGATATCTAGTGTTCTTAAGCACAAGAAGTCTTGAATATGTAACAATTAATGAGAAAAAGAGTATGTTAGATAAACCTCACTCAGACATGATTCGTAATGCTATTGGCCATGAGATCAATGTTAATAAATTAGCAATATTAAATAAGTAGTCTTTAAACAGAGGCACAAATAAGACAAGGTTATGTATTGATCAGTAGATGAAAAACTTTTGACTGAGAATCTAAACGTGTATTTTGCCAAGGAATAATAAGTCAGTACTCACTAATTCAGTTTTCACAGAGACTTTGCAGAACTTAACTACCATGAATAATGAAAATCAGGTGTATTTCTAAAGCTTATTTCCGGGAGTAAATTAAATAATACATTCAAAAGGAAACATATTATTATACGGTTCGATTAATATTGCGACTATTAAAACTGAGTATTCTTACAGACTAAACTGTTTTTACACAGTGCAGGAAGCTTTTAGCCTATTGGAAAAGCATATTCCTACTTCAATGCACTAAATGACTCCTCCTTGCTTCGGGCAATATGAGAATATGGCTCAATAGCCCATGTATAGAGATAGCATTATACCAAGCAGTGACTTACTCAAAAAGAAATATTTCAAGTTCAGTGCAAGCCAGTTGACCCTTGTCAACTTGTCCTAAATAATTCACCATGCAAATTCCACTGCATCCTTTGGATGCACTTATTATTTTTACTTTAACTTCAGTGGCCCTTATAATCTTGTTTAACTTCTCTATGGGCTTTTCTTTATAACCCATCAACGGAAGTGACACAGGCTAATTTAACAGTCATGGAAGTTTATTCTTATCATCATAACTTGAAATAATGTACTGTTTATCTATCAATTCTTCCAGACTTCAGAAATGCCTATTAAATACCAACAGAAAGTCAAAAAAACTGATTAAAACAGATCTTTGTGTATAAGTGATTGAGTGTATAGGTATGTGCACATGAAATTATTTTAGTGATTTACCTAACTGCTGTACAGAAATGCCATTTTTGAATTTTGAAAGAGATTAATATATATATATATATATATCGGGGAAAGCAATGGCACCCCACTCCAGTACTCTTACCTGGAAAATCCCATGGATGGAGGAGCCTGGTGGGCTGCAGTCCATGGGGTCGCTAAGAGTGAGACACGACTGAGAGACTTCACTTTCACTTTTCACTTTCATGCAATGGAGAAGGAAATGGCAACCCACTCCAGTGTTCTTGCCTGGAGAATTCCAGGGACAAGGGAGCCTGGTGGGCTGCCGTCTATGGAGTTGCACAGTCGGACACGACTGATGCAACTTAGCAGGAGCAGCTGCCAAGTTAATTGCCAAAATACAGCTTCAGAAATTATGTATTTTTGACAACTGAAAACTCAGAACTTATTTTTTCCTGCTTTTCAAGTTTGCAACATTTTATATTGCTGACATTCATTAACTGATTTATTACATATTTTTGAAACTCCAATACTTTGGCCACCTCATGCGACGAGTTGACTCACTGGAAAAGAGTCTGATGCTAGGAGGGATTGGGGGTGGGAGGAGACGGGGACGACAGAGAATGAGATGGCTGGATGGCATCACCGATTCGATGGACATGAGTTTGAGTGAACTCTGGGAGTTGGAGATGGACAGGGAGGCCTGGCGTGCTGTGATTCATGGGGTCGCAAAGAGTCAGACACAACTGAGCAACTGAACTGAACTAAACTAAATAGTGTTAGAGAAAGTTTTAAAAAGCAGTATTCTTTCCAAAGGCCATAAAATAATGACTTTTACTACAGAAAGCTAAATGTTGCACATATTTTAGAAAAAAAAGAAACTTGAAATTTTCATCTGAGCCCGGAAATCATGTAGACAAGCTTTTGATTTTGTGCCTCACTCCCATCCAAATTCTAAGAATTACTGGTGTATGCTGTTCTAGAGATTCTGATTGTCTTTCTCTTAGAATATTGTTTTAAATCTAGCCATGGCAACCAACTGTGACTATAAAACCCAAAAAATAGCTAGTTTATCCTTTTTACCCTTCAAACTCAAAAGCTTTAAACAATTAATGCAGATATTGAAAGCACAAAGTATTATGCACTTAGTTCTATTAAACAGTCTAAGTTTAGAATCAGTTCAAAATTAACCATAGTTTCTAAATTATTCTTGAGGAAAGCACATTCTAGCTAACATTAAAATCAAGCCACATTTATATTGTTTAATTCCTTTCTCTATATGTTTGAAATTATCCACCAAGTGTTGAACGTATCCTCATTTGAAACTTCACCATATGGATACAACACTGCCTTCTCTCACAGAAGGCAGTGGGCAGAATGAAGATGAAGAGATCATTACACTGACAATGACCAGAGAGGAAAATATGGTTTCACTTCTCAGTTCTTCCAAGGACATAATCAAGGTCACAAAGATAATCTCTCTGAAATATAAAACTTGTGCTCCTAGACAATCCCACCAAACTGAATAAATACATTTCTTAAAATATGGAGGACTGAACTCAATTAAATGATTTTTCCTCTAAATGATATCTTCAATGACCACATAATTACATATGAATTTATATTTTTGGTACAGAGAAAAATAAGGATAATATAATGAGGAGAAGCATAGTGTATTTAATTCAAAGAAATGTACTTTTATCTGAAGTAATATCCTCTGCATGTTTTTGGTGTCCAAATATCCTTTCTTTGTGAACTTTGTGATAGTAAATGACATTTTAAAAGTATCATTACCTGCCAAAATTAAACATTGACAACTATATATGAAATATAAAAGTCTGGGTGTCTCTAGTCCATGAAACAAGTTAACCGGGGAAAACACCCTCCACTGTAACAGAAAGGATTAGATCCATTTGGCTGTTTAATATCGTAGAAATAAGACCAACTAGTTATTAGTGGTTTTGCCTACTTCAATGACATAAACACAATATGAACTTTCTTTAACTTCACTGAAATGTTAAAACTTTTAAGCCAAAGTCATGATTTCATCAACATATATGATGATTTTGCCCGAAAAATCACCTCTATTCTGCTGTTTGGTTATACATTTCTTGATTGTTAGCATTGTAGTGTAGGTACTTAAAAAGAAAAGACTAATATATACCATAAAACAACCACTAAAATAATAAAACAAAGAGTTCCATACAATAAGGCTACAAAAGAGATAAGATGCAACCTTTAAAACATTCAATTAATCCAACATGATACAGAAAAAGAAGAAACAAAACAAAGAGCACATTAGAGAAAGACATAGCAACATGACGGACTTAACCCTACACATATCAGTAATTGCTTTAAATGCAATGGCCTAAAAGTCCTAATTAAAAGTCAAAGATTGTCACATTGGGTAAATAAAGCAAAATTTAACTTTATGTTCCCTAGTTAAAACTCACTATAAATATAAATATACACATATATTAAAAGTTAATCAGATGTATGTTAGTTTGCTGAAGCTTCTATACAAAGTACTAAGATTTGGGTGACAAAACAATAGAAATTTATTATCTCAAAGTTCTAGAGACTAAAAGTCTGTAAGTAAGGCGTTAGCAGGATTATGCTTCCTCTGAAACTCTGGGAAAAATCCTTCTATGCCTCCTCATACTTTCTTATGGTGACTTGAAAATTTGGTATTCCTTGTCTTACAGCTCCATAAGATCAATCTTTCCTTTCATCTTCATGTGGCATTCTGTCTATACCTGTGTTCTTCACATCATCTTCCCTCAGTACATACCTATCTTTGTGTCTGATTTTTTTTTTATTATAAGAATATCAGTTATATTGAATCTCATTTTAACTCTGTAAATACCCTATCTTTTGGGGAGGACACAATTCAACCCGTAAGAGATGGGGAAGGATATACGTGCTAACGTTAATCAAAACAAAACAAAACAAAACAAAAAGCTGAAGTGATTATGTTAATGTCAGTCAAATAAAATGTAAAGCAAGTGATATTGCCAAGGATTGTTGTTCAGTAGCCCAGTCCTGTCCGATTCTTTGTAACCCTGTGGACTACCAGGCATCCCTGTTCTTCACCATCTCCTGGAGCTTGCTCAAACTCATATCCATTGAGTCAGTGATGACATCCAACCATTTCATCCTCTGTCACCCCCCTTCTTCTCCTGCCTTCAATGTTTCCCAGCATCAGGGTCTTTTCTAATGAAAACATAATTAGAATGGCCACATCAGGTGGTCAAAGTATTGGCGCTTCAGCTTCAGCATAAGTCCTTCCAATGAATATTTAGGATTGATTTTCTTTAGGATTGACTGGTTTGATCTCCTTCCAGTTCAAAGGGCTCTCAAGAGTCCTCTCCAACACCACAATTCAAAAGCAGCAATTCTTTGGTTCTCAGCCTTTATTATTCCATGTTATTAAAGTCATTAATCCATACAAATACACAGTGATACTAAACATTTATATAACTATTAACAGGTATAAAATACATGAAACAGAAATAGAACAGAAAGAAGAAATAAATCCATATTTATAATCATAAATTTCAGTACTTTTGGTAATTGATAGAAAAAGACAGAATATCAGCATGGATGTAGTAGATAAACAATATTTTCAACCAATATGATCTTAATACACTCCAACCAATAGCTGTAAGATACATATTCTTTTCAAATGCACATGAATATTGACTAATATAGACCATATTCTGGGACATAAAACAACTTTCAATGAATTTAAAAGGATTCAAGTCATATCAAGTATGCTCTGTGACCACATGGAATAAAAATAGAAATCAATAACAGAAAAATTCTCTGGAAAATCTTGAAGTATTTCCAAACTCTTGGAGAGGAAACAGTTTTCTTCAACAACTTCTTAGGGTTCCTGACTGGGTCTGAATATTAACAGAAGAAAAGCATGTTTTACTAAAGTTTTAAATGTACATGGAAGCCTTCACGAGTGAATAAAAACCTGAAGAAATTATCAGAGTAGGAAATTTTTAATGCCGTTTAGAAAAAGAAACAATAAATTTATATGAAGAATGACAATACAAAGGGCCACGGGTTACCAAATAGTGAAGAAGTAACTTGGAAGATAGGGGTTACCTTAATAAGAGTTGTTTATACAGATTTTTTGGTCCCAAATTCCCGTCTTTGGTGATAAGAATGTGTTCCTTCCTTCTTGTGGGAGATTTATCTACTATTTTCAAAGAAGAAAGGTGAATTGTGGGAGTGAAGTCAGAGTGTTCTTCTTGCTTCTGCTGTTATCTCAAATTTCTTTAGCTTAGAATGTTAAATATGCCAAGGTGCCATATTTGGGGTAGCATGTCCTGAACTCTATCAAACTAAGCAGCACATTTCCAACTACCCAATGGGTGAACACTGATTTCAAGTTACATTAAGGAGGATTGCAAATTAAATGAAAATGAAATTACAACATACCAACATTTGAGGGATGCTACTAAATCAGTACTTGAGGAGATTTATAGCATTAAATGGGTATATTAGAAAAGAAGAAGTTTTCCAATGAAGGACCTTTGTTTCCCTTTGGAAACCAGGAAAAGAAGAGCAAAGTCATTCCAAAATAAGGATAAGAATGAAAAATATTAAGATCAGCATGGCAGTAAATTTAATAGAAAACAGAAAAACAATAGACATGAAGAACAGAGAATTTCACCATGTTCATGAGATGAATTGGATTGCAGAGTCAGACATGACTTAGCAACTGAACAAAAACATGAAATGAAAAAGGCAGTATTGCAAGACTGATAATGATACTAAGATGGTTGATATTATCCATAAATGTGTCAATAAAGTCAAAGTAATTTTATTTAAAATTCCAGCTATTTTTTCATAGAAATTGACACACGGATTATGAAATTCATATACAAATAAAAAGAATCCATAATAGGTTAAACAACTTTGAAAAAGAATAAAAATGTTGGAGTACTAACACTATCTTATTTCAAGGCTTATACTGCAACTGTAATCAAAGACAGCGTTCTATTCATATGAAACTAGATCCATGGAACAGAAGAGTAAATCCAGATATAAATTCACATATATCGACAACCTAATATTGAAAAACATGCTTTGTTAATAGAGTGGAGAAAGAAGAGCCTTTTTAGTAAATGGTACAGAAAAAGAAGCTATACCTATCTTAAAAAGATAAATATATTCTTCTATATGGTTCAGTCATTCCAATTATAAGCTTTATCCAAAAGTAATGAAAGTATACACTTATACAAAATTTTGTGAAAAATAATCATTCAGCTTTATTTGTAACCTGAAAACTGAAAAAAAAAATTCAAATGTGTAGTGAGTGGACAAAACAAACTGTTTTTGTTCAGTCGCTGTCATGTTCAACTCTTTGCAACTCCATGAAATGTAGCATTCTAGGATCCTCTGCGCTCCACTGTTTCCCACAGTTTGCTCAAATTCATGTCCATTGAATCAGTGATGCTATCTAGCAATCTCATCCTGTGCTACCCTCTTCTCATTTTGACTGAAATCTTTCCCAGCATCAGTGTCTTTTCTAATGAGCTGACTCTTCACATCAAAGTATTGGAAATTCAGCTTCAGCATCAGTCCTTACAATGAATATTCAGGGTTGATTTCCTTTAGGATTGACTAGTTCAATCTCTTTGCAGTCCAAAGGACTCTCAAGACTCTTCTCCAGCACCACAGTTCAAAAGCACCAATTCTTCAGTGCTCAGCCTTCTTTATGAACCAACAATAACATCCATACAGGACTACTGGACAAATCATATATTTGACTACATGGACTTTTGCCAGCGAAGTGATGTGACTGCTTTTTTTTTTTTTTTTATTCTCACACATCTTTAATTTCTTTTATTTTTATTTTTTTAATTTATTTATTTTAAATGGAGGCTAATTACTTTACATTATTGTATTGGTTTTGCCATACATTGACATGAATCTGCACAGGGTATACATGTGTTCCCCATCTTGAACCCCCCTCCCACCTCCCTCCCCAACCCATCCCTTTGGATCATCCCAGTGCACCAGCCCCTAGCATCCTGTATCATGCATTGAACCTGGACTGGCCATTCGTTTCACATATGATAATATGCATGTTTTAATGCCATTCTCCCAAATCATCCCACCCTCACCCTCTCCAACAGAGTCTAAAAGACTACTCCATACATCTGTATCTCCGTTGCTAGGCCCTGGAGGCACAGACACGAGAGACGCTGGCCCCGGCGGCGCAGAAGCGAGAGATGCCGGCCCCGGCACAACCTACCACGCAAAGTGGCGTTGCCGAGAGGAGCTACCCCACGCATGAGGCCAGGGCCGGCGGCCGATAGGAACTACCCCACATCCAATAGGCGGTGGCTGCTTGGGCCCAGGAGGGCCGAAAGGAGCTACTACATGTTCAAGGTCAGGAGGGGCGGCCTTGAGGAAATAACCCTCGTCCAAAGTAAGGTGCAGCCGCTGCGCTTTCTTGGAGCAACTGTGAAGACATATCCCACGCCCAAGGTAAGAGAAACCCAAATAAGATGGTAGGTATTGCGAGGGGGCATTAGAGGGCAGAAACACTGAAATCATAATCACAGAAAACTGGTCGATCTGATCACATGGACCACAGCCGAATGTGGTCCACTGGAGAAGGGAATGGCAAACCACTTGAGTATACTTGCCTTGAGAACCCCATGAACAGTATCAAAGGGCAAAATGATAGGCTAATGAATGAGGGATTCCCCAGGTTGGTAGGTGCCCAGTATGCTACTGGATATCAGTGGAGAAATAACTCTAGAAGGAATGAAGGGATGGAGCAAAAGCAAAACCGGTGATAGAAGCATGGTCCGGAACTGTAAAGAGCAGTATTGCATAGGAACCTGGAATGTTAGGTCCATGAATCAAGGCAAATTGGAAGTGGTCAAACGGGAGATGGCAAGAGTGAATGTAGACATTCTAGGAAGCAGTGAATTAAAATGGACTGGAATGGGGGAATTTAACTCAGATGACCATTATGTCTACTACTGTGGGCAGGAATCCCTTAAAAGAAATGGAGTAGCCATCATGGTCAACAAAAGAGTCCGAAATGAAGTACTTGGATGCAATCTTAAAAAAGACAGAATGATTTTTGTTCGTTTCCAAGGCAAACCATTCAATATTACAGTAATCCAGGCCTATGCCTCAACCAGTAACACTGAAGAAGCCGAAGTTGAACAGTTCTATGACGACCTACAAGACCTTTTAGAACTAATACTCAAACAAGGATGTCCTTTTCATTATAGGGGACTGAAATGCAAAAGTAGGAAGTCAAGAAACACTTGGAGTAACAGGCAAACTTGGCCTTGGAGCACGGAATGAAGCAGGGCAAAGGCTAATAGAGTTTTGTCAAGAGAATGCACTGGTCATAGCAAACACCCTCTTCCAACAACACAAGAGAAGACTCTACACATGGACATCACCAGCTGGTCAACACCGAAATCAGATTGATTATATTCTTTGCAGCCAAAGATGGAGAAGCTCTATAGAGTTAGCAAAAACAAGACCAGGAGCTGACTGTGGCTCAGATCATGAACTCCTTATTGACAAATTCAGACTTAAATTGAAGAAAGTAGGGAAAACCACAAGACCATTCAGATATGACCTAAATCAAATGCCTTATGATTATACAGTGGAAATGAGAAATAGATTTAAGGGACTAGATCTGATAGATAGAGTGCCTGATGAACTCTGGACGGAGGTTCGTGACATTGTACAGGAGACAGGGACCAAGACAATCCCCATGGAAAAGAAATGCAAAAAAGCAAAATGGCTGTCTGAGGAGGCCTTACAAATAGCTGTGAAAAGAAGAGAAGCGAAAAGCAGACGAAAAAAGGAAAAATATAAGCATCTGAATGCAGAGTTCCAAATAATAGCAAGGAGAGATAAGAAAGCCTTCCTAAGTGATCAATGCAAAAAAATAGAGGAAAACAACAGAATAAGAAAAACAAGAAATCTCTTCAAGAAAATTAGAGATTCCAAGGGAACATTTCATGCAAAGATGGGCTTGATAAAGGACAGAAATGGTATGGACTTTACAGAAGCAGAAGATATTAAGAAGAGGTGGCAAGAATACACAGAAGAACTGTACAAAAAAGATCTTCATGACCAAGATAGTCACGATATTGTGATCACTGACCTAGAGCCAGACATGTTGGAATGTGAAGTCAAGTGGGCCTTACGAAGCATCACTACGAACAAAGTTAGTGGACGTGATGGAATTCCAGTTGAGCTATTTCAAATCTTGAAAGATGATGCTGTGAAAGTGCTGCACTCAATATGCCAGCAAATTTGGAAAACTCAGCATTGGCCACAGGACTGGAAAAAGTCAGTCTTCATTCCAATCGCAAAGAAACTCAATGCCAAAGAATGTTCAAACTACCGAACAATTGCACTCATCACACACGCTAATAAAGTCATGCTCAAAATTCTCCAGGCCAGGCTTCAGCAACATGTGAAACGTGAACTTCCAGATGTTCAAGCAGGTTTTAGAAAAGACAGAGGCACCAGAGATCAAATTGCCAACAACCGCTGGATCATGGAGAAAGCAAGAGAGTTCCAGAAAAACATCTATTTCTGCTTCATTGACTATGCCAAAGCCTTTAACTGTGTGGATCAGAATAAACTGTGGAAAATTCTTTAAGAGATGGGAATAGCAGACCACCTGACCTGCCTCTTGAGAAACCTGTATGGTCAGGAAGCTACGGTTAGAACTGGCCATGGAACAACAGATTGGTTCGAAATAGGAAAAGGAGTATATCAAGGTTGTATATTGTCACCCTGCTTATTTTACTTATATGCAGAGTACATCATGAGGAATGCTGGACTGGAAGAAGTACCAGCTGGAATCAAGATTGCCAGGAGAAATATCAATAACCTCAGATATGCAGATGACACCACCCTTATTGCAGAAAGTGAAGAGGAACTAAAAAAACCTCTTGATGAAAGTGAAAGAGGAGAGTGAAAAGGTTGGCTTGAAGCTCAACATTCAGAAAAGGAAGATCATGGCATCTACTCCCATCACTTCATGGGAAATAGATGGAGAAACAGTGGAAACAGTGTCAGACTTTATTTTTTTGGGCTCCAAAATCACTGCAGATGCTGATTGCAGCCATGAAATTAAAAGACACTTACTCCTTGGAAGGAAAGTTATGACCAACCTAGATAGCATACTAAAAAGCACAGACATTTTTTAGTCAACAAAGGTTTGTCTAGTCAAGGCTATATTTTTTTCCAGTGGTCATGTATGGATGTGAGAATTGGACTGTGAAGAAAGCTGAGTGCCAAAGAATTGATGCTTTTGAACTATGGTGTTGAAGACTCTTGAGAGTCCCTTGGACTGCAAAGAGATCCAACCTGTCCATTCTAAAGGAGTTCAGTCCTAGGTATCATTGGAAGGACTGATGCTACAGCTGAAACTCCAATACTTTCGCCACTTCATGTAAAGAGTTGACTCACTGGTAAGACTCTGATTCTGGGAGGGATTGGGGGCAGGCGGAGAACGGGACAATAGAGAATGAGATGGCTGTATGGCATAACCAACTCTATGGACAAGAGTTTGAGTGAACTCAGGGAGTTGGTGATGGACAGGGAGGCCAGGCATGCTGTGATTCATGGGGTTCCAAAAAGTCGGACACGACTGAGGAACTGAAATGAACTGAACTGAACTGATACTGTGTTGGTGTTTTTCTTTCTGGCTTACTTCACTCTGTATAATAGGCTTCAGTTTCATCCACCTCATTATAACTGATTCAAATGTATTCTTTTTAATGGCTGAGTAATACTCCATTGTGTATATGTACCAAAGCTTTCTTATTCATTATATGTACCACAGCTTTCTTATCCATTCATGTGCAGATGGACATCTAGGTTGCTTCCATGTCCTGGCTATTATAAACAGTGCTGCGATGAACATTGGAGTACATGTGTCTCTTTCAATTCTGGTTTCCTTGGTGTGTATGCCCAGTAGTGGGATTGCTGGGTCATATGGCAGTTCTATTTCCAGTTTTTTAAGGGATCTCCACACTGTTCTCCATAGTGGCTGTACTAGTTTGCATTCCCAACAACAGTGTAAGAAGGTTCCCTTTTCTCCACATCATCTCCAGGATTTATTGCTTGTAGACTTCTGGAGAGCAGCCATTCTGACTGGCGTGAAAAGGTAACTCATTGGGGTTTTGATTTGCATTTCTCTGATTATGAGGGATGTTGAGGATCTTTTCATGTGTTTGTTAGCCATCTGCATGTCTTCTTTGGAGAAATGTCTGTTTAGTTCTTTGGCCCATTTTTTGATTGGGTCGTTTATTTTTCTGGAATTGAGCTGCAGGAGTTGCTTGTATATTTTTGAGATTAATTCTTTGTCAATTGCTTCATTTGCTATTATTTTCTCCCATTCTGAAGGCTGGTCTTTTCACCTTCTTATAGTTTCCTTTGCTGTGCAGAAGCTTTTAATTTTAATTAGGTCCCATTTGTTTATTTTTGCTTTTAGTTCCAATATTTTGTGAGGTGGGTCATGGAGGATCCTGCTGTGGTTTATGTCAGAGTGTTTTTTGCCTATGTTCTCTTCTAAGAGTATTATACTTTCTGGTCTTACATTTAGATCTTTAATCAATTTTGAGTTTATTTTTGTGTATAGTGTTAGGGAGTGTTCTCGTTTCAGTCTTCTACAAGTGGCTGACCAGTTTTCCCAGCACCACTTGTTAAAGAGATTGTCTTTTCTCCACTGAATATTCTTGCCTCTTTTGTCAAAGATAAGGTGTCCATAGGTGCATGGATTTATCTCTGGGCTTTCTATTTTGTTCCATTGATCTATATTTCTTTCTTTATGCCAGTGCCATACTGTCTTGATGACTGTGGCTTTGTAGTAGAGCGTGAAGTCCGGCAGGTTGATTCCCCAGTTCCATTTTTCTTTCTCAAGATTGCTTTGGCTATTCTAGGTTTTCTGTATTTCCACACAAATTGTGAAATAATTTGTTCTAGCTCTATGAAAAATACCATTCGTAGCTTGATAGGGATTGCATTGAACCTATAAATTACTTTGGGTAATATACTCATTTTCACAATATTTATTCTTCCAATCCAAGAACACGGTATATTTCTCCATCATTCGTGTTCTCTCTATTTTATTTCACCAGTGTTTTATTGTTTTCTATATACAGGTCTTTTGTTTCTTTAGGTAGATATATTTCGAAGTATTTTATTCTTTTCATTGCCATGGTGAATGGAATTGTTTCCTTAATTTCTCTATTTTCTCATTATTAGTGTTTAGGAATGCAAGGGATTTCTGTGTGTTGATTTTATATGCTGAAAATTTACTATATTCATTGATTAGCTCTAGTAATTTTCTGGTAGAGTCTTTACGGTTTTCCATGTAGGGGATCATGTCATCTGCAAACAGTGAGAGTTTGATTTCTTCTTTTCCAATTTGTATTACTTTTATATATTTTTGTGCTCTGATTGTTGTGGCCAAAACTTCCAAAACTATGTTGAATAGTAGTGGTGAGAGTGGTCACCGTTGTCTTGTTCCTAACCTTAGGGGAAATGCTTTCAATTTTTCACCATTGAGGATGTTTGCTGTGGGTTTGTCATATATAGTTTTTATTATGTTGAGGAATGTTCCTTCTATTCCAACTTTCTGGAGGGTTTTTATCATAAATGGGTGTTGAATTTTGTCAAAGGATTTTTCTACATCCATTGAGATATTCATATGGTTTTTAGTTTTCATTTTGTTAATGTGGTGTATTACATTGATTGATTTGTAGATATTGAAGAATACTTGCAACCCTGGGATAAAGCCCACTTGGTTATGATGAATGATCTTTTTATTGTGTTCTTGGATTCTGACTGCTAGAATTTTGTTAGGGATTTTTGCATCTATATTCATCAGTGATATTGGCATGTAGTTTTCTTTTTTTCTGGCATCTTTGTCAGGTTTTGCTATTAGGGTGATGCTGGCCTCATAGAATGACTTTGGAAGTTTACCTTCCTCTGCAATTTTCTGGAAGAGTTTGAGTAGGATAGGTGTTCAGTTCAATTCAGTCACTCAGTGGTGTCCGACTCTCTGTGACTCCATGAATCAAGCACGCTAGGCCTCCCTGTGCATCACCAACTCCCGGAGTTAACACAAACAAATGTCCATCGAGTCGGTGAAACCATCCAGCCATCTCATTCTCTGTCATCCACTTCTCCTCCCGCCCCCAATCTCTCCAAACATCAGAGTCTTTTTCAGTGAGTCAACTCTTACCATGAGGTGGCCAAAGTATTGAATTTTAAGATTTAGCATCAGTCCTTCCAATGAACACTGAGGATTGATCTTTAGGATGGACTGGTTGGATCTCCTTGCAGTCCAAGGGACTCTCAACAGTCTTCTCCAGCACCACAGTTCAAAAGCATCAAATCTTCGGCGATTAGCCTTCCTCAAAGTCCAACTCTCACATCCATACATGACCACGGGAAAATCATAGCCTTGACTAGATGGACCTTGGTTGGCAAGGTAATGTCTCTGCATTTTAATATACTATCTAGGGTGGTCATAACTTTCCTTCCAAGGAGCAAGCATCTTTTAATTTCATGGCTGCAATCAGAATCCACAGTGATTTTGGAGCCCAAAAAAATAAAGTCTGACACTGTTTCCACTGTTTCCCCATCTATTTCACATGAAGTGATGGCACCAGATGCCATGATCTTTGTTTTTTGAATGTTGAGCTTTAAGCCAACTTTTTCACTTTCCTCTTTCACTTTCATCAAGAGGCTTTTGAGTTCCTCTTCACTTTCTGCCATAAGGGTGGTGTCATCTGCATATCTGAGGTTATTGATATTTCTCACAGCAATCTTGATCACAGCAATCTTGATAACAGCTTGTGCTTCTTCCAGCCCAGCGTTCCTGATGATGTACTCTGCATATAAGTTACATAAGCAGGGTGACAAGATACAGCCTTGACGTACTCTGTTTTCTATTTGGAACCAGTCTGTTGTTCCATGTCCAGTTCTAACTGTTGCTTCCTGACCTGCATACAGGTTTCTCAAGATGCAGGTCAGGCGGCCTGGTATTCCCATCTCTTTCAGAATGTTCCACAGTTTATTGTGATCCACACAGTCAAAGGCTTTGGCATAGTCAATGAAGCAGAGATAGATGTTTTCTGGAACTCTCTTGCTTTCTCCATGAACTAGCAAATGATGCCGATTTGATCTCTGGTGCCTCAGCCTTTTCTAAAACCTGCTTGAACATCTGGGAGTTCACGGTTCACATATTGCTGAAGCCTGGCTTGGAGAATTTTGAGCATGACTTTATTAGCGTGTGAGATGAGTACAATTGTGCGGTAGTTTGAGCATTCTTTGGCATTGCCTTTCTTTGGGATTGGAATGAAGACTGACCTTTTCCAGTCCTGTGGCCACTGCTGAGTTTTCCAAATTTGCTGCCATATTGAGTGTAGCACTTTCACAGCATCATCTTTCAGGATTTGAAAGAGCTCAACTGGAATTCCATCACCTCCACTACCTTTGTTTGTAGTGATGCTTCGTAAGGCCCACTTGACTTCACATTCCAAGATGTCTGGCTCTAGGTCAGTGATCACGTCATTGTGACTATCTTCATCGTGAAGATCTTTTTTTGTACAGTTTTTCGGTGTATTCTTGCCACCTCTTCTTAATATCTTCTGCTTCTGTAAAGTCCATACCATTTAGGTCCTTTATTGAGCCCATTTATTCATGAAATATTCCCTTGGAAACTCTAATTTTCTTGAATAGATCTCTTGTTTTTCCTAGTCTGTTGTTTCCCTCTATTTGTTTGCCTTGATCGCTGAGGAAGTCTTTCTTATCTCTCCCTGCTATTCTTTGGAACTATGCATTCAGATGCTTATATCTTTCCTTTTCTCCTTTGCTTTTCAATTCTCTTCTTTTCACAGCTATTTGTAAGGCTTCCTCAGACAGCCATTTTGCTTTTTTGCATTTCTTTTCCATTGGGATGGTCTTGGTCCCTGTCTCCTGCACAATGACACAAACCTCCGTCCATAGTTCATCAGGCATTCTATCTTTCAGATATAGTCCCTTCAATCTATTTCACTCTTCCACTGTATAATCATAAGGCATTTGATTTAGGTCATACGTGAATGGTCTAGCGGTTTTCCCTACTTTCTGCAATTTAAGTCTGAATTTGGCAATGAGGTGTTCATGATCTGAGCCACAGTCAGCTCCTGGTCTTGTTTTTGCTAACTGTATAGAGCGTCTCCATCTTTGGCTGCAAAGAATATAATCAATCTGATTTTGGTGTTGACCATCTGCTGATGTCCATTTGTAGAGTCTTCTCTTTTGTTGTTGGAAGAGTGTGTTTGCTATCACCAGTGCATTCTTGTCAAAACTCTATTATCCTTTGCCCTGCTTCATTCCGTGCTCCAAGGCCAAATTTGCCTGTTACTCCAGGTGTTTCTTAACTTTCTACTTCTGCATTCCCGTCCCCTATAATGAAAAGGACGTCTTTTTTGGGTGTTCGTTCTAAAAGGTCTTGTAGGTCTTCATAGAACCATTCAACTTCAGCTTCTTCAGCGTTACTGGTAGGTGCATAGACTTGGATTATTGTAATATTGAATGGTTTTCTTTGAAACGAACAGAAATCATTCTGTTGTTTTTAAGATTACATCCAAGTACTGCATTTCGGACTCTTTTGTTGACCATGATGTCTACTCCATTTCTTCTAAGGGATTCCTGCCCACAATAGTAGATATAATGGTCATCTGAGTTTAATTCACCCATTGCAGTCCATTTTAGTTCACTGATTCCTAGAATGTATACATTCACTCTTGCTGTCTCCTGTTTGACCACTTCCAATTTGCCTTGATTCATGGACCTAACATTTCAGGTTCCTATGTAATATTGCTCTTTACTGCATCGGATCTTGCTTCTATCACCAGTCACATCCACAACTGAGTATTGGTTTTTCTTCGCTCTATCCCTTCATTCCTTCTAGAGTTATTTATCCACTGATCTCCAGTTGCATACTGGGCTCGATCCGACTTGGGGAATTCCTCATTCAGTATCCTATCATTGTGACTTTGCATACTGTTCATGGGGTTCTCAAGGCAATATAGTGAAGTTGTTTGCCATTCCCTTCTCCAGTGGACCACATTTGGCTGTGTTCCATGTGTTCAGATTGACTAGTTTTCTCTAATTATGATTTCAGTGTGTCTGCCCTCTGATGCCCCATAGCAATACCTACCGTCTTATTTGGGTTTCTCTTACCTTGATCGTGGGATATCTCTTCACAGCTGCTCCAGCAAAGCGCAGCCGTTGCACCTTACCTTGCACAAGGGGTATCTCCTCAAGGCTGCCCCTCCTTACCTTTAATGTGGGGTATTTCCTCTCAGCCATCCTGCGACCATGCATCCACAGCCTCTTGGACATGGGGTAGCTCCTCTTGGCTGCCACCCCTGGCCTCGGGTGTGGGGTAGCTGTTCTTGGCCACGCTTCTGCGCGTGGTCGGTAGCACCCTGCTGGAGCTGACGTCTCTCACATCTGCGCCACCGGAGCCGGCGTCTCTCACTTCTGTGCCACTGGAGCCGGCATATCTCTTGATTTTTGGTAGAATTCAGCTGTGAAGCCATCTGGACCTGGGCTTTTGTTTGCTGGAAGATTTCTGATTACAGTTTCAATTTCCATGCTTGTGATGTGTCTGTTATGATTTTCTATTTCTTCCTGGTTCAGTTTTGGGAAGTTGTACTTTTCTAAGAATTTGTCCATTTCTTCCAAGTTGCCCATTAATAAAATGGACATAAAATTGCTGATAGTAGTCTCTTATGATCATTTGTATTTCTGTGTTGTCTGTTGTGATCACTCCATTTTCATTTCTAATTTTATTGTGTTGGTTTTTCTCCCTTGATGAGTCTGGCTAGTAGTTTTTCAATTTTATTTACCCTCTGAATGAACCAGCTTATGGTTTTGTTGATTTTTGCTATGGTCTCCTTTGTTTCTTTTGCATTTATTTCTGCCCTAATTTTTAAAATTTCTTTCCTTCTACTAACCCTGGGTTTCTTCATTTCTTCCTTTTTTGGGTTCTTTAGGTGTAGATTTAGGTTATTTAGTTGACTTTTTCTTATTTCTTGTGGTATGCCGGGTATTACTATGGACTTTCCCCTTACACTGCTTTCACAGTGTTCCACAGGTTTGGGGTTGTTGTGTTTTCATTTTCATTCATTTCTATGCATATTTTGATTTCTTTTTTATTTCTTCTATGATTTGTTGGTTATTAAGCAGCGTGTTATTCAGCTTCCATATGTTGGAATTTTAATACTTTTTCTCCTGTAGTTGAGATCTAATCTTATTGCATTGCGGTCAGAAAAGATTCTTGGAATGATTTCAATTTTTTTGAATTTACCAAGGCTACATTTATGGCCCAGGACGTGATCTATCGTGGAGAAGTTCCGTGTGCGCTTGAGAAGAAGGTGAAATTCATTGTTTTATGGTGAAATGTTCTTACCTGGAGAATCCCAGGGATCGGAGAGCCTGGTGGGCTTCCATCTATGGGGTCACACAGAGTCGGACACGACTGAAGTGACTTAGCAGCAGCAGCAGCAGTCCTATAGATATCAATTAGGTCTAACTGGTCGATTGCATCATTTAACGTTTGAGTTTCCTTGTTAATTTTCTGTTTAGTTGATCTATCCATAGGTATGAGTGGAGTATTAAAGTCTCCCACTCTTATTGTGTTATTGTTAATTTCCCTTTTCATACTTGTTAGCATTTGTCTTACATATTGCAGTGCTCCTATGTTGGGTGCATATATATTTATACTTGTTTTATCTTCTTCTTGGATTGATCCTTTGATCATTATGTAGTGTCCTTCTTTGTCTCTTTTCACAGCCTTTGTCTTAAAGTCTATTTTATCTGATATGAGTATTGCTACTCCTGCTTTTTTTTTGGTCACTATTTGCGTGGAATATCATTTTCCAGCCCTTCACTTTCAATCTGTGTGTGTCCCTCATTTCGAGATGGGTCTCTTGTAGACAACATATATGGGGGTCTTGTTTTTGTATCCATTCTACCAGTCTTTGTCTTTTGCTTGGGGCATTCAACCCGTTTACATTTAAGGTAATTATTTATAAGTATGATTACTTTGCTATTTACTTTATTGCTTTGGGTTCGGCTTTATACACCCTTTCTTTGTTTTCTGTTTAGAGAAAATCCTTTAGCCTTTGTTGGAGAGCTGGGTTGGTGATGCTGAATTCTCTCAACTTTTGCTTGTCTGTAAAGCTTTTGATTTCTCCTTCATGTTTGAATGAGATCCTTGCTGGGTACAGTAATCTGGGCTGTAGGTTATTTTCTTTCAACACTTTAAGTATGCCCTGTCATTCCCTCCTGGCCTTAAGAGTTTCTATTGAAAAATCATATAGGGATCCCTTTGTGTGTTATTTGTTGTTTTCCCCTTGCTGCTTTTAATGTTTGTTCTTTGTGTTTTATCTTTGTTAATTTGATTAATATGTGTCTTCGGATATTTCGCTTTGGGTTTATCCTGTTTGGGACTCTCTGGGTTTCTTGGACTTGGGTGATTATTTCCTTCACCATTTTAGGGAAGTTTTCAACTATTATCTCCTCACATATTTTCTCATGGTTTTTATTTTTGTCTTTTTCTTCTGGGACTCCTATGATTCTAATGTTGGGGTGTTTAACGTTGTCCCAGAGGTCTCTGAGATTGTCCTCATTTCTTTTATTTCGTTTTTCTTTTTTCCTCTCTGTTTCATTTATTTGTACCATTCTTTCTTCTAACTCACTTATCCTATCTTCTGCCTCTGTTATTCTACTGTTTCTTCCCTCCAGAGTGTTTTTGATCTCATCTATTGCATTATTCATTGTATATTGACTCTTTTTTTTTTCCTTCTAGATCCTTATTAAACCTTTCTTGCATCTTCTTGATCCTTGTCTCCAGGTTATTTATGTGGAACTCCAATTTGTATTCAAGTTTTTGGATCATTTTCACTATCATTATTTGGAATTCTTTATCAAGTAGGTTCCCTGTCTCTTCCTCCTTTGTTTAGATTGGTGGGCATTTATCCTGTTCCTTTACCTGCTGGGTATTTCTCTACCTCTTCATGTTGCTTATATTGCTGTGTTTGGGGTGGCCTTTCCATCTTCTGGCAGTTTGTGGAGTTCTTTTTATTATGGAGTTTCCTCGCTCTGGGTGAAGTTGGACGGGTGGCTTGTGAAGGTTCCCTGGTTAGGGAAGCCTGTGTCAGTGTTCTGGTGGTTGGAGATGGATTTCTTCTCTCTGGAGTGCAATGAAGTGTCCAGTAATGAATTATGAGATGTCAATGGGTTTGGAGTGACTTTTGTCAGCTGTGTATGGAAGCTCAGGACTATTTTTCTGTGTTGCTGGAGAATTTGCGTAGTATGTCTTGCTCTGGAACTTGTTGGCCCTTGGGTGCTGCTTGGTTTCAGTGTAAGTATGGAGGAGTTTGTTGAGCTCCTATCCTCCCTGGAGTCAGGAGTTCTCTGGTGTTCTCAGGATTTGGACTTAAGCCTCCTGCCTCTGGTTTTCAGTCTTATTCTTGCAGTAGCCCCAAGACTTCTCCATCTGTCAGTTCCAAGGTGGTTCCCTCTGTTTTAGCGTCTTCTGTTTGCTGGTCTCTTCAGTGTCTAATTTCTGCCCTGACACTAGGGAGTGGTGGTGGACACCTTTTAAGGCTCACTTGTTCATTCGTGCTGTGGGGAGGGAGGAATGCTGCAGACAAATATCACTGGCATCTGTGGGGAGTGCTCACAGTTTCTCGGCCACACTGGGCTTGCCCCCGCTCAGGGCGTGTGTGCTGCCCCAGTCTATCCTGCACAGGCTCTAGGTTGCTCTGTTGGGAACTGTCTGAAGCTGGCGTTGGGTTGCATGCACATCCCAAATAAGCCACTCAGGTTCAGGTACTTGTTTACTCCACAAAGGCGCAGACTTGTTTGAGCCTGCGTTTTGTGCCCTTTCCCGGTCCAAGCAGCTCAGGTTTCCAGGTGTTTAGTGAGCATGGTCGCTGCGACTTATTGCCTCCACGGTTCCTGCCGCTCGGTTTTCTGGGTGTACAACCAGCTTACCTTCTCATGCGTATGTTGACCAGACAGAAACTGAAGAAGTCTTGGTTAACAATGAAGCCTGCTTGAAATTTGGTTTTGGATGCCTCTCTGGGGCCGCAATTGCCCCCTTCCGTCTCTCTTTGCCCTCTCCTGCCTATCTTGGTGGGGGATGTGGGATGGGCCATCCGCAGCCAGGAGCTCTGTACAGTCCTTTGTTCTGTGAGCCTGTCTGGCAGTGTCTTATGTAAGGGCTTTTCTCCTTTTCGCGGTGTAGCTATCCCACAGTCTGCTTTGCTATCTCAAGTTAGCTCCCTCAGATTGCCCTCGGGGCATTCAGGCCCAGTCCTCACTCTAAGCAATGCAGCCAGCGCCTCCCTGCCCAGTCCCCACTTGCTAGTTGTGGATGCGGGCATCTGCACTGCTTCTCCGTTGGGAGTTACAGTTGGGCACGTAATCTGTGGGTTTTAATTTTAATTATTTATTATTTTTCCTCCAGGTTATGTTGCCCTCTGAGATTCCAATGCTCACCACAGACTCGCCAGTGAGAGTGTTTCTTGCTGTTTGGAAATTTCTCTTCATTTTATTACTCCCTTCCCAGAATGGATCTCCATCCCTACCTCTTTTTATCTTTTATGTTATTTTCTACCTCGTTTCTAAGACAATGGGCTGCTTTTCTGGGTGCCTGATGTCCTCTGCCAGCATTCAGAAGTTTTTTTTTTTTTTTTTGTGGAATTTACTCAGTGTTCAAATGTTCTTTTGATGAATTTGTGGGGGAGAAAGTGGTCTCCCCATCCTATTCCTCTGCCATCTTCCTCCTTCCTTCTGTCTGCTTTTAAATATGCTGTCTAGTTTGGTCATAGGTTTCCTTCAAAGGAGCCAGCTTCTTTTACATTCATGGCTGAATCACTGTTTGCAGTGATTTTGGAGGCGAAGAAGATAAAATCTGTCACCACTTCCAATTTTTCCCCTTCTATTTGTCATGAAGTGATGGGACAAGATGCCATGATCTTAGTTTTTTGAATGTTGAGTTCCAAGTCAGATTTTTCTCTTTCTTCTTTACCCTTATCAAGAGATTCTTCACTTTCTGCCATTAGATTGCTGTCTTCTGCAAATCTGAGGTTGTTGATATTTCTCCTTGCAATCTTGATTCCAGCTTATGGTTCATCCAGCCTGGCATTTTACATGATGTATTGTGCATATAGGTTAAATAAGCAGGGTGGAAGTACACAACCTTCATGTACACCTTGGACAGTTTTGAACCAGTCAGTTGTTCCACGTCCAGTTCTAACTGTTGCTTCTTGACATGCATACAGGTTTCTCAGGAGACAGGTAAGGTGGTGTGATAATCCCTTCTATTGAATTTTCCGCAGCTTGTTGTGATACACACAGTCAAAGACTTTGGTGTAGTCAATGAAGCAGAAGTAGATATTTTTCTGGAACCCCCTTGCTTTCTCCAGATCCAACAGATGTTGGTAATTTGATCTCTGGTTCCTCAGCTTCTTTGAAACCCAGCTTGTACATCTGCAGTTTCTCAGTTCACATACTGCTGAAGACTTGCTTGAAGGATTTTAAGCATAACTTTGGTAGCATGTGAAATGAGAACAATTGTACACTAGTTTGAACATTCTTTGGTATTGCCTTTCCTTGGGATTGGAATGACTATTTACCTTTTCCAGTCCTGTGGTCATTGCTGAGTTTTCTAAATTTGCTGACATATTGAGTGTAGCACTTTAATGGCATCATCTTTTCGGATTTGAAATAGCTCAGCTGGAATTCCATTACTTCCACCAGCTTTGTTCATAGTAATGCTTCCTTAAGGCCCACTTGACTTCACACTCCAGGATGTCCAGCTCTAGGTAATTGACCTAAAGGTTGTGGTTATCTAGGTCCTTCAGGCTTTTCTTGTATGGTTCTTCTATGTATTCTTGTCACCTCTCCTTTAAAAAAATAGTAATTTTTTACCTGAAGGATAATTGTTTTACAAAATTTTGTTGTTTTCTGTCAAACTTCAACATGAATCAGCCATAGGTATACATATAGCCCCTCCCTTTTGAAACTCCCACCCATCTCCCTCCCTATTCCACCCCTCTAGGTTGATACAGAGCCCTTGTTTGAGTTTCCAGAGCCATACAGTGAATTCCCACTGGCTATTTATTTTAAAGATGGTAATATAAATTTCTGTGTTACTCTTTCCATATTCTCTCCTCCCCTCTGCCCGTATCCATAAGTCTTTCCTCTATGTCTGTATCTCCACTGCTGCCCTGAAAATAAATTCTTCAGTACCATTCCTCTGGATTCCATGTATATGTGTTAGAATATGATTTATCTTTCTCTTTCTGACTTACTTCAATCTGTGTAATAGATTCTAGGTTCATCCACTTCATTAAAACTGACTCAAATGTATTCATTTTTATGGCTGAGTAATGTTCCATTGTGTATATGTACCACAACTTCTTTATCCATTCATGTCAGTGGACATGTGGGTTGATTCCAAGTTCTAACTATTGTAAATAGTGTTGAAATAAACAATGGGATATGTGTGTCTTTTTCAATTTTGGTTTCCTCAGGGTATATGCCTAGGCATGGGATTGTTGGGTAATATGGTAGTTTTATTTCTAGTTTTTAAGGAATCTCCATACGTCTTCCATAGATGTCACCCTTCTTAATCTCATCTGCTTTTGTTAGATCTTTATCTCTTCTGTCCTTTATTATGTCCATCCTTAAATGAAATGTTTCCTTGATACCTTCAATTTTCTTCAAGAGATTTCTAGTCTTTCTCATTCTATTGTTTTCCTCTATTTCTTTGAACTGTTCATTTAAGAAGGCCTTCTTATCTCTCCTTGGTATTCTCTGGAACTCTGCACTCAGTTGGGTATATCTTCCCTTTTCTCCCTTGGCTTTCTCTTCGCTTCATTTTGTAAAGCCTCATCAGACAAGCACTTTGCCTTCTTTCATTTCTTCTTTGGAATGCTTTTGGTCACTGTCTTCTGAACAGTGTTTTGAACCTCCATCCATAGTTCTTCAAGCATCTGTCTACCAGACTAATCCTTTGAATCTATTCATCACCTCCACTGTATAATCGTAAGGAATTTGATTTAGATCATACCTAAATGACTTAATGTTTTTCCCTGCTTTCTTCAATTTAAGCCTGAATTTTCCAATAAGGAGCTCATGATTTGGGCCACTGCCAGCTCCAGGTCTTGTTTTTACTGGGTGTATAGAGCATTTCCATCTTTGGCTGCAAAGAACATAATCAATCTCATTTCAGTATTGGCCATTTACTGATGTCCCTGTGTAGATTCGTTTCTTGGGTTGTTGGAAATGAGTGTTTCATATGACCAGTGTACTATATCTGTTTGCCTTTGCCCTGCTTCATTTTGTACACCAAGGCTAAACTTGCCTGTTATTCCAGTCATGTCTTGACTACATACTTTTGTATTCCAATCCCTTATTATGAAAAGGATATCTTTTTTGGTGTTATTTCTAGAAAGTGTTGTAGGTCTTTACAGAACCAGTCAACTTCAGCTTCTTCAGCATCAGTGATTAGGGTATAGACTTGGTTTACTCTGATGTTGAAAGCTTGGCTTTGGAAGTGAAACGAGATCATTCTGTCATTTTTTTTTGAATAGTATTTCATTTTATGTAAAACAAACTGTGGAATACATAAAATGAAATACTACTTATCAATAAAAATTAATGAACTCTAAGTGCAGGTTACAGCATGAATGAAAGTCTCAATAATTTTGCTTAGTGAAAGAAAATAAAAAAAGAGTAAATAATAAAAGATTCCCTTTATTTTAAAACTCTAGAAGATATTCTGTAATGGTAGAAAGTAGGTTAGTGGTTGCCTGTGAAGGTTGGAGGGTCAAGATTACAAAAGGGTAGTAGGAAACTTGAGTGTGGTTTGATATATTCATTACATTATCTTTAGTGATAGTTTCACAGTTATTAATATATGCTAAGACTGGCAAAATTGCATATTTTAAATATGTGCAATTTATTGTGTGTAAATTCTGCTCAATAAAGCCATTTAATTTTTTAAAAAAATTACAGCCCTTATCTTTAGCAGGTCATCTGATGGTTCTAATATGTATGTGGGGTTGAGAACCAGAGATGTAGCTATTTCATCACAAGGTGTGAAAAAGCTGATTGTTCATATATCCCTTTTTATCCTCTTTTTTGTGCATTTATTTGCTTAAAAAGACATGCTCTTTTTCACTTCTGTTAGATAAAGACATAGCTTGAAAACAGGTATATTTTCAGCAATCTTTAATTCCTCAACCTATTGCCTTTAATGTTGCTGTATATCATGGAATGTCAAAGGAAGAGACAAATATGTGGATCATCTTTCCTTGGTGTTTTGTTAGGTTAAGGGACAGAGTGAATTTTTACCTAGACAGGAGAAAATACTGCAGTATTAGGACTAAAAATTAAATCTCTTTTAAGTTTTTGTCATTGAACCAGCCATAGACCAGTAGAGGCCAGGTAACTAATAAAATATCCTAAGTTTCTTCAGAGAAAAATATAGTGTATTGAGTAATGCACTGAATGATACTTTGGTCAAATTAAGTGTTAGTATTATTTCCAACTCTGTACATCCATTTTATTTTAAAAAATAGTTGAAGTCCAAATGGATGTTTAAAAATAAACTGAGGAATTGTCAAAGGAAGTAAGGCCATTTACCATATAAAAGAGAAGACTTTGCTTGGGCGTGGAGTATGACAGTTATTAACATTTGAAAGAAGCGGAGAAGCATCTTCTATGATGAGGATAATGACAATATCCCTGGAGAAACAATGAAATTGTGACTCCAGAGGAATCATTCTCATGTTATTATTTTTGTTTCATAGTTGAATTCAGGCAGTGTGACTCTAGGTAAAGACAATTTGTACACACTCTTAGATTCTTTCACACAGTGGTTGGGGTCACCATGCACTCCTCCACATCATCACAATCACACAATTGATATGTCTCTAATCTGTGCTGTGACTCTACAGTATAGCTCCTTCACAAGAAATACCCACTAGGAAATAACTCAAGAAACACTTTGGAAAGAGTTACATGTCTTCACTCCCTAACAAAGTAAAGACCCAAGTAAATTATACTTTTAGATTAGCCAGTCTACCTGGAACCTCCAAAATATTGCTTAGCTGATTCAAGCTTATTATTTCACATTAGAAACTAGCCTCTCAGGTACAGATGTCCTATTTTAGGTGAGAAATTTGAGTGGATTTTTTAATTAAAGAAAACATTCATTTTATCTAAATTACCATTGCTATTTGTGTTCATTGACTAGAGGATTCTAATTCATCAATTACCCCAAAATCACCTTTTGTTCTGAAGGCTTATTACACAAGCCAGTTTCAAAGATATTAAGTCATATCAAGTGATATCAATGTATTCCTTCTAGAATCAACAAATGGAACTTATAGAAAAATAGTAATGGAGTATTCTAATTAGTTAACTCTCATGTTTGAGTTTCTTTAAATACCATAATATAAACATGAGAATTTTAATATCAAAGTCACTTCAGTCGTGTCCGACTCTGTGTGACCCCATAGACGGAAGCCCACCAGGCACACCCATCCCTGGGATTCTCCAGGCAAGAACACTGGAGTGGGTTGCCATTTCCTTCTCCAATATCAAAGATAATACTTATCACTAAAACTAGAATCTGCAGGCTTGTTTGTTTTACTTTAGAATGCATGTGAATATTTAAAATAACTTTATTAACAGCAACAATTGGTCTACGTGCTTGTAAACTAAATTCAGGTTATTTTATTATTTTGGATTCTGAGTAAATGGAACTTTACTATATTGGGCTCAGCATGAATCTATTATATTCTATTTGAGCTTAAGGATAACATTATTTAGCTATTCAGGGAGATTAAACACACAAGCATAGATACACACATGTATATACATAACATGAGTGTATTTATGCTTGTGTGTTTAATATATATATATATATATATATATATATACATGCACTCATATAAACAAAATATACTTTATTTGCACTATTTGTAGATTTCATGGAAACAAAGGCTTTTAGAACTTCATGGCTTCTTCCCATTTTTAAAGATGATTGAAAATGTCTAGTTTCTCTGACTGTCATTCAGTATACACATATCCAGCATCAGACCAGAACTGTGAAATTTGACAGCTCCTGCCAAGGCAGTAACAGTGCTCTCAGCTGGACTTTTAATTTCTTGCAACAGGCAGGAACATCAACAAAGTCAACTCATTTATCTACAGTGGCAATGGCGCTAGCTTATTATGAAAGTACATGAGAAATCCAGGTTTTAGAAATATGACTAAAATACTTCAATAAAGGTCTTCCCAGGTGGCACTAGTGGTAAAGAACCCTCCTGCCAATGCAGGAAACTTAAGAAAACGTGAGTTTGACCCCTGGGTCAGGAAGATCCCATGGAGGAGGGCATGGCAACCCACTCAAGTACTCTTGCCTGGAAAATCCTGTGGACAGAGGAGCCTGGCAGGTTACAGTCCATATGATGGCACAGAGTCAGACATGACTGAAGCGACTGAGCACACAAACATTTCAATATAAAATTAAAAGTTAAAAAAAGAAAAGGACTAAAATAGAGTTAAGCAAAAAAAACAAAGTCCCAAAAGCTTTCTTTCAATAATTTAAAAAGTTACCTAAGATAAGAACATATCAAAACACAGAAACGGAAACTACTCAAATAGATTTTCTTAACAAAGGGAAGAGTTTACTATAATATTTAACAGTATGAGCTTTGGTCACTTTATTCATCTGTTAAACAAGGTAATGATTTCTAATGTCAGTGTGTAGTAAGAACCAAGTGAGATTCACATGTTAAATGCTTAGCTCAGGGTCTGGCACGTAGTCATTATTCTGTATATTAAAGCTATAATAATTTAGAAGAGGTGTAGTATTCCAGAGACCCAGACAAGGTGTCTTGATGCCAAAGTTTTGTCTTTAACCTGGAAAGTGTTTTAAACTATGTTTTATTGGGCTGTAGTTTGGAGGAAAATATGAAAGTAGCACCATTCTTCATTTAACTAATTACCCTGAATATGTATTCATACTTGTTTTTCAGTTGCTAAATCATGTCCAGCTCTTTGCCACCACATGGACACATGTGGTGTCCAACTCTGTGCACACCAGGCTGCCCTGTCCCTCACCTCCTGGAGTTTGCTCAAATTTATGATGCCATCCAACCATCTCATCCTCTGTTGCTCCCTTCTCCTCTTGCACTTGATCTTTCCCAGCAGCAGGGTCATTTACACTGTTTTGGATCTTTGCAACAAAGTATCGGAGCTTCATTTTCAGCATCAGCCCTTCCGATGAATATTCAAGGTTGATTTCTTTTAGGATTGACCAGTTTGATCTCCTTGCAGTCCAAGTGACTCTCAAGAGTCTTCTCCAGCACCACAATTCAAAAACATCATTCTTTGGCACTTAGCCCTCTTTATGGTCCAACTCTCACATGATACATGACCACTGGGAAGACTTTAGCTTTGACTATATGGACCTTTGTCAGCAAAGTGATGTCTTTGCTTTTTAATATGCTGTCTAGGTTTGTCATAGCTTTTTTTCCAAGGAGCAAGTATCTTCTAATTTCAAGGCTGCAGTCACCATCTGCAGTGATATTGGAGCCTGAGAAGAGAAAATCTGTCACTGCTTCTACATTTTCCCCTTCTATTTTCCATGAAGTGATGAGATCCAATGCTGTGACTATTATTTTTAATATTGAGTTTTAAGCCAGCTTTTTTACTCTCCTCTTTCACCCTCATCAAGAGGCTCTTTAGTTCTTCTTCACTTTCTGCCATTAGAGTGGTATCATCTGTATATCTGAGGTTACTCATACTTAATTATACACTAGTTTATTTACATAACAGGTTCTGATTGTATTCATCTTATTCCTTGTCTTTCAATATATCTATATTTGTGTATGTATGTATACATATAACACTGAAATCCCTGCATAGGGCAGAGGATCTTCGTAAGTTATTTTCTAGAAATGTCTTCCTTTTTTAACACATATGATATGAATGTAACTGTGAGTACCCACACAAATATATGTGTACCCATGTGTGTGTTTAAAGCAAAAATCATATACTAGTGCCAGATAAATATTTATGTCAGAAACTAGAAAAATAATATGCTTAATATAACTGCAGTTGCTCCAACAAGTGGTACTACCATTAGGGTAAAAGCTACCCTGCCTTTGTGAATTGAGGCTCAAGAACCATTTTAGCTTACTGATCTGTTCTGCTCATCAAAAATGTACAAACATAGTACAGTCACTCCATGTCACAAAAATAAATGGTAGGACTTTGCTCCTACCAGAAACTGAAGGAAGCTAATTCCTACAATGCCTTCATTTGCTTTTTGGTTAAAAGGAATATTTCTTGGTATAACAGGTAGGGAAAAACTTCATTTCATACTCAAGTGCTGAACTACTTTTTATGAGATTCATTAACTTCTACTGAAAGATACTGAGTATAACTTCTCATCAATTTATCCTGCATACTTCTTTTTCACATAGAAGCATACCTCATATATCATTGACTGATCTTGTTTTATGATATTTATTCAGCACTGTGCTTCTGGGCTGCCATTTCAAACTACCTTAACAAGTCTCAAAGTGAAAGTGAAGTCGCTCAGTCGTGTCCGACTCTTTGCGATGCCGTGGACTATAGTCCACCAAGTTCCTCCAGCCATGGGATTCTCCAAGCAAGAATACTGGAGTGGGTTGCCATTTCCTTCTCCAGGGGATCTTCCCGACCCAGGGATCGAACCCAGGTCTCCCGCATTGCAGGCAGACGCTTTAACCTCTGAGCCACCAGGGAAGAGCTAAACACTACCTTTTAGTGGTTCTTTGCTTAGAAGACTGGATATCGCCAATGTCAGTTCAATAAACATAGCATGAAGAGTCACTTTTTTCATAGACAATTGAGGCAAAATGTCAAGTGGAAACATCCCGTACTGCACAACTCCGAGAAAAATTGTTCAAATTTTGAAAATGTCTGAAATGCTCATTGGCTTTGACTGAATGATGAAAATGTGTACAGATATATTGCCCAAGAGCAATAATTCTGATAATGAACTATGAAGATTCTCATCCATTATATTCTTAATGGTGATTCAGTGAATGTAGATAATGCCAGACGTTTAAAAGTATACAGAATAAATTGTCTTTCTCCCATTTTAGGCATTATCTGTTACAAATTTCAGCATGACCATTGTTGTAGATTCAGTCATTCAACATTAAGGCTGTTCTCCACAGAATATAGGGGATATTACTTTTGTCTAACAGTTGTCAAAATTCCTTCACCACGTGTTTCCACATTCACTTGCCCAAGCTATACCCTTAACAACACAGGGAGAAACACTGGCTACCAAACATCTTTTCTTCCACAAAGATTAGTGTTCTCATTAAGTTTGGTTGTTAAGACATGTCACTGTACATACAACTACAATGTCATTAAAGGGAAAAAGCCAACACATGTCATCACTTAACAAGCATTTACTGGGCAACAACTATATAGCAGACCCACCACTG
Source organism: Moschus berezovskii (assembly GCF_049115385.1). Taxonomy (NCBI): domain Eukaryota; kingdom Metazoa; phylum Chordata; class Mammalia; order Artiodactyla; family Moschidae; genus Moschus; species Moschus berezovskii. The sequence goes on along the minus strand of NC_142488.1, from coordinate 81,666,627 downwards.
CAATACCACAGTGACTATAGTACTATTACTCAGGTATGCTCATGGTACTGTAGTAAAACACAGAAGACATCCAACTGATAATGGTCATGGAGAACATCAGAAAAGATTCTTAGGAGAGGTAAAATTTGAGCTGAGCCATGAAGAATGAATAGGGAGTCAGCTGACAAATTAGGATAGAAAAGGATATATGGTGAAGAGTGAAAGGTGGGTTAAGAGAATAGTAATGGATAATAAAGTCTGATGTTAAATGATAACTCCCAAGATTTTCAACCTAATAGACTGAGAAATTTGTGTAATCAACAGGTCAAGTATATTTTTAATAACTACTACCTGGCTTCCCTTGTGGCTTAGCTGGTAAAGAATCTGTCTGCAATGCAGGAGACCTGGGTTCTATCCCTGGGTTGGGAAGATCCCCTGGAGAAGGGAAAGGCTACCTACTCCAGTATTCTGGCCTAGAGAATTCCATGGACAGTCCATGGGGTCACAAAGAGTCGGACATGGCTGTGTGACTTTCACTTTCTCCTGGGAGAACAATGATGGTCTCCTTTTAGAGTGTTCATTTTTAGAAGTGTTGGCAAAATTCTATTAGAAAATGAAAATATACAGGAAAGAAGGTAGACAATGAGTACTAAATTTGGAATTTGTGTGAATATAATAAAGTAGAAATAACTGAGGCCTCTTTATGTGTCAGATCAGACATTTCAATTCAACAAATTATTTCATTGTTTGTTGAATTCATAGTTTCTAGGTAACATACTAATGGGGCCCTTTAGTGGCAACTCTCATATAGGCTTAGCATTTACATAATCTTCAGATGTAAAGAACTTGAAGTAAATTTTGCAATGTGCAATATTCCTTGTCATGTGGCAAATCTGCTTCTCTGTGACAAATCTACTTCAGTTCTAATAGAGACAGATAACACAAAAATTAGTGTCTCTGCCTTTTATGAATCTCAAGAAAACTAAACATCAAGTATCTAATATTAGTCTAATGATGAAGTGGTTTTGTAAACAAAATGTCTGCAAGAATTAGTGAAAGTAACCACAAAACAGAGGCAAAAATGACTTTTAAAGAACTCTCAGTTATCTGCCACAATAATCGCTGGAGTGCAAAAATGATGTCACTGTAAGGTGTTTCATGCCTCCTGCAGCCTATACAAAAAGGTGAAATCATGGTTAGCATTATTTTGGTTCTGTACACTCCTTTACAATCCCATTTTCTGAAAGTTAAATCCATGAAAGTTATACATGATACCATCTTATTGTCTAAAATCATACCCAAATATTCTTGATGATAGAGCATTAACCACTCATCCACTTCTTATTTATGTCAGATTTGACTGTTAATTGAACTGATATTTTACAAAGGCAGCAAAAACAATCTCCTCATATACTGGGAAATGTTTATACTCTTATTAGTAATCCACTTTTTGAAAAATATGTATTTGGTTGAGTTGAGAATATGAAAGTGGTTAGTTCTTCCTCAATTAATTGTCTTCAAAGCCCTGAATTCAATTTTTTCTTTCATTCAGTGCTTTCCTTGGAGCATTTGATTATTTCTTTTAGCTAAAATCTACCGAATTTAAATTGACTCAAAAATCTAGTACATGAATCTGTGTTTATTATTTTTTAAATGTATATGGAAAATACAGGTCTGGAAGTCATAAGAGGAAAAGTGTAGGCTATTTTTAAATTTATAAACGTTTCCATCTCCAAGAAAGATGTTAGAATTGGGGACAGAACAATATATAATATACTCAGATTAGGCAGCATAAATGAGTTTAAGGCTAAGATGAATATATACTCAGAATCAATACAGTTGGATATACTTGCTGAATAGCAAGATGCACCTGCTGCAGGACAACTAGATTGATACTGGCTCTTTCCAACAATAAATTCCATGTTTCAGAGTAATATTTCACAGCTGGCAATTGAAACAGCGGTGGCACAGTTGGATTGATTGACACTGAATGCAAGGTTTTATTTGTCAACAAATGTGTTTCATGGTTCATCATGGACTCACTGACTGATTGGATACTGACTGCAAAGGAAAAAAATTTATAAGTCTATCACAGAAGGTCTTTGGAAATACATCTACAGCACTGATTCATCAGCACAGGCACGTTCTGAAAAATGCAAGTTTTCCTGTAGTCATTGCTGTTCAGGACAGAGGCAAGAACTTAAGAAATAAATTCACATGCAATAAATGCAGGGTACAATCATCTCACTGAGGGTACATCACTTTGTTCTTGAAATGAAACTCTTTTCCACCTTCCTTGTCCCTTAACTTATTCAACCACTGATGAATACCAGAAGGCCACAGCTAATCTTTGCACCACTCATCAGCCATTTCCTGACTCATTTGGGGAGGTAAATGATCATTTCCTCAAACAAGTAGGTTACTGCTCATAAAAATTGGACAAATAGCTTGACTTCTTGGTCCTTCATCTTTCTATTTAAAAGTCAGTTGAATGATACATCTGTCAACAACTCAGTAATAAGAAAGTTGGAAAACCTTCTGATTTTTTAGAGTGGTCTATAGAAACAGATCTTCTATGAATATGTGCAAAATGCATGTTTGTTTAAGGTGCTGTCGTTTGAAAATTTATACAAAACCAAATCAAACCTGAGAGGCTGGTTGCAGAATATAGAAAACATTTGCATGTGATTGAATTGCATAAACCCAGAACCAAGGAGCAGTAATAGCCCAATGTGATACACAACTGTTCACTCAAAATTGTGGCAGATAGGCATCTTCTGGAGAAGGAAATGGCAACCCACTCCAGTGTTCTTGCTTGGAGAATCACAGGGATGGGGTAACCTGGTGGGCTGCCGTCTATGGGGTCGCACAGAGTTGGACATGACTGAAGCGACTTAACAGCAGCAGCAGCAGGCATCTTCTGTCTTTGAATTAAGGTATGGGGATGATTTTAGTTCATTCTTCCAGCACCCATCTACTCCTACTGTAAGGTGGAGGAACAAATCTTTTATTCTTTCTTGGATAATGCCTTAGGATTGAAAATTCAGTGGAGAAAACAACAAAGGGAAAAAGCTTTTATTTTTGTTGAACAATTCATTCTATATTCACAAAAAATCAGCATGTATTACTAGACATCATTATTCCAATTTCCTTGACCACTTTTTTCATCACCCCTAGATCAGTCAGCCTCTTTTGAGTTCTCACAAAAGAATAGGGTTGCTCTGCTGAGCTCACCCTAAGCCAACTTTATTCTCTGTCTCCTAGTGAATGCCTCCTGGTTTTGACCTCTGACTGCTCCCCACCTCTCTGTTTATTTGCCCATATATTTTCTTGTTCCTGACATGATAATCAAGTCCTAGATCACAGCCTTGAGGTTGACTTGAAAAATTATGAGATTATCAAGAGATTTCAGATGAATACACACACACACACACACACACACACACACACGGAATTAAAAGTAAAACTTCTGTGTACTTTGTGTATGAATCATTCAAAAATTTAATAACAAGTAGGATTTCTGATGGAGCTTTCCTCATAGCTCAGTCAGTAAATCATCTGCCTGCAATGCAGGAGACTCAGATTCAATTCCTGGGTCAGGAAGATCCCCTGGAGAAGGAAATGGCAACCCACTCCAGTATTCTTGCCTGAAGAATCCCCATGGACAGAGAAGCCTGGTGGGTCACAGTCCATGTGGTCGCAAGAGTCAGAAATGACTCAGCGACTAAAACCGATCAACCAACTAAGGGTTTCTGATAGGTCTTTCCAGGTGGCACTTGTGGTAAAGAACCCACCTACCAATGCAGGAGGCATAAGAGACACAGGATCAATCCTTGAGTTGGGAAGATTCCATGGAGGAGGGCATGACAACCCACTCCAGTATTCTTGCCTGGAGAATCCCCATGGATGGAGGAGCTTGGCAGGCTACAGTCCATGGGGTCGCAAAGAGTTGGACACGACAGAATCAACTCAGTAGCAGCAGAAGTGGGGTTTCAGATAAATTATTGAGTTAATTATCTAAACTCTCCCAAGTGTTGCCAACTCTCTGCTGGCATCCGTACTGGATGGGTATCAAATTACAATCCCAGTGTAACTGAAACACATTATAATAATAGGTTTCTATCTATTTCCATGTGTTAAAAGAATACGGATTCTAAAAATCCTGCAAACATCAGTTTCCTTGTAATTTGTCACTGAGAATTGTCTAAGCCACAGATTTTTCTACTCAGGTGGGTCCATATATCAGAATTACCTAGGGAAGCTTCTCAAATTGCACACTGCACAACACAACACCCTTCATGTCTCAACCCAAATTCTAACCTCCCTCTTTTAGGATATGCTTCACTCTCTAGTTGAGAATCTCTCCTCAACCCACTGCTGCTGATGGGAACTTGGAATATCCTTCTGGGGTGTTAAGGTGAAAATATTGAGAATCATTGAATTTGGATTTCCATTTGTCCATTTAACCAACATTTTATTGAGCTTATCTTTTAAAGAAAAGATGAAAAAAAAAATATAGAGACTAAATGTCTGCTACTCTCATATGATATTAGTAGATTTTCTTTTGTGTCCCTAATCTCCTATGTACACTCCCAACAAGTGAAGTCAAATTTCATGAGCTCATGAAGGCCAGTACTTAGGTAATTCTTCAGGCCAGAATACTGGAGTGGGTAGCCTTTCCTTTCTCCAGGGGATCTTCCCAATCCCAGGAATTGACCTCAGTTCTCCTGCATTGCAGGTGGATTCTTTACCAACTGAGCTATCAGGGAAGCCCAATTATAATGGGGTTTAAAATAAAAATATACTTCAGAAATTGAAACATTATTCCTTTTATTTACCATTCATCTTATCATAATATCATTATTTATATGCACAATTTGTATTTTATATACTTTTTCTATACAAATACATGAGATCAGTTTATGTTAAGACAACAAATAAATGCTATATTTGTTATTTCACACTTCACATACTACTTCAGATACTTTAATTATCTTGCAAATTATTTTAAGAAACACATCAAGTATAGGATTCTTTAATCCCAGGACTCAAGTACCAAATAAATCTTTTAGTTTCTCTAAGAATTTTTGCCTTGCATACAAGACCCAAGTAGGGATTCATTAATCAGCAACAGGCTAAATCTGACCATGCAGACATCTATCACAAACCATATAGGAAGTCAACATATATTGAGGCCACATATCAGTGACAATATATGTAACTAAAAGGGTGAACAACATAATCACCAAATAAAAAGTCAATTTTACTATATACTTGACTGCTTAATGGTTTTTCTTTTAATTGGGGTACTGGCATTTTCTAACTATTTTGTTTCCTCTGTCTTCAGTTGAACATTCTTTCTCTCCTATTACATACAACATAGCTTCCAGTGATAACTGGTCTTTCAAAAACTCAATTTTAACTAAAAACTAAACAATGTCCTTTAAATCCCATAGAACAGATAACCTTGAAATACCCTACTCTGTTTCTTTCTAATTTACACAGCAAGGAAATATATGTTCCCATTTCCCTCAGAGGTCAGGATGGGAGAATATTTTCAAGGGTTACAATATGACAGATAAGAACCAAGTAAGGGTGAGAGTGGGATGATTTGGGAGAATGGCACTGAAACATGTATATTATCATATGTGGAATGAGTCCCGGTTCGATGCATGATACAGGATGTTCGGGGCTGGAGCACTGGGATGAACCAGAGGGATGGGATGGGGAGGGAGGTGGGAGGGGGGTTCAAGATGGGGAACACATGTACACCCGGGGCCGATTCATGTTAATGTATGGCAAAACCAATACAATATTGTAACGTAAAAAAAAAAAAAAAGAAAACAAAAAGAAATACATAAATAAAAGAGATCAATGAAGGAAAAAAAAAAAGTACAAAGGAAAAAAGGAAGTATACCAAAAAGAGAGGGGAGTTCTGTGCAATGACTTAATTTTCACATTATTGCCAAAGGCTAGCTCTGATTCTACTGTGTAAAATGCAGATATTGCTCCTTCACAAGGTGACCAAAAGCACAGGGCCTTTTCTTGATAGGCCAGAGGAGGTACGACAACCTCAGCTCCAAATGCTTGACTCTGAGATTATAATTTTGGATTATATTAAGACCAAGATGTGAAAAATTAAAAGTCCATATCCCTTTTGTTTGAATCCAACCCTTGGCCCTCAACTTATTCTCAAATAATTATTAAAAGACATAAATGACTGTGTATGACTAGGCTGAGAATGATACTTAGCTATTCTCTCTTGGGTTAGTGCCTATAGTCAAAGGGCAATACTGAATGTTTCCTAGATTATCCTGTAGACTGTGGTAGTCATATTAAAAGAGAAGAAGGTTTTGTAAAGGTATCCAGGATATAAAAAGCAGCTAGTTGGTAGTGTTGAGTGGTGAAATGACTAAATTGCAGCTTGGGAATCACAGAATCTTTTATTAGCTGCACCTGTAAAAATCATGCAATATTGTGTCAGACAGGATTTCTGGGAGTACAAAAGAACATGTATGTGATACATTTTCAAACTGTAAATTAATAGAACCTCTTAGGTTTTGTTTTTTTCTTTTTAATAAAAAATAACACTGTGTCATGTTTGCCAAGGTTTGATTATCTATGCTCTTGTTCTGACACACTCTCTCCCACACCTAAGTCAAGCTCCTTCCCTCGTCTTGGAAATCCTATCCATTCCTATGAATATGCACCCCGAATATTGATGGAAAACTCCACCTCACTCCTGGGTATTAGCTTTATTATGGACATTTCCCCTAAGATGTCCTGCCTGCACTATTGACTGGGCTCATCCTCTCCCCTTCCAAATCACTTTTTTCTTTTGATTTTCCTGTTTCTGTTAATGGTCAATCAGGTTTAAAATCTAGGAGACATTTTTGGTTTCAACTTCTCCATCACCCCTTTGGGCAGACACTTGACAAGTAATGATAGTTCTTGACCTCTGCCACATCTGGCAACCCTATCACTTCTCTTCTATTCCCACTGTCCCTGATTACCTCATGCTTGTGCTACTCTGATAGCTTCAGAACTGATTTATCCACTGTCTGCCTTTCTACCAGGTCTATTGTATTTTCTTCACTTAAGATTCCTAAAATGAAGTGGGACCTGGTTGTGTAGTCCACCAGCTTAAGTACCATCTATTTCATGACAGTTCTCTGGATCCTCCATTTCCATGTAAACTTCTTTGCCTTCAAAACCTTCCAGTACTAATTGCACTTATCTTATAGCACTTCTTATTACATATTGGTTTGTATCAGAAGTTCTTCTACTTGCAGCATTGTATCATCTGACTTTACTATTTTCTACCTCTAGAAACCCAAACTTCACATTATGAAACAAGAGAAACAGAGAAATTATCATGCCCACAGGCAACAGAGACTGTGGGAAGGACTGAAAATGCAGGAGACCAGGGTTCTAATTCTAGATTTTCCCCCAATTTAAATGGTAATCCTAAGCGAGTCACTTGAGCTATCTGGAGTGTAACTGAGCAGGACCCTATGGGGCCTTCCTGGGATAAAGCCCTCCTCCATAAGCCCTTTGCCTTAGCTCCTCTTTGAGGTACCTAAATAACTGTATCTGATGCACATTTCCTGACTTATTTTATCCATCCTAAACCTCCACCACGGAGAAGGCAATGGCACCCCACTCTGATACTCTTTCTTTGAAAATCCTATTTATGGAGGAGCCTGGTAGGCTGCAGTCCATGGGGTTGCTAAGAGTCGGGCACGACTGAGGGACTTCACTTTCACTTTTCACTTTCATGAATTGGAGAAGGAAATGGCAACCCACTCCAGTATTCTTGCCTGGAGAATCCCAGGGACGGAGGAGCCTGGTGGGCTGCCGTCTATGGGGTCGCGCAGACTCAGACATGACTGAAGCGACTTAACAGCAGCAAACCTCCACCAAATTGAGGATGTTAACTACTTGATGACTGGGAGCACTTAGCTCCAGACCTACTGGAGACTGAGTATTAATGACATTAACCCCTGTGACACAGCCATGTCACCTCTCCATCAACTAATTAAAGAACTGTGCAGTAGCTAATCACATACCCTGTGACCCACTCCCTCTCTCACCTGGTCATTAAAAATATTTTGCTGAAACTCATCAGGGAGTTCAGGTGTTTTGAACACTAGTTGCCCTGAACTATTTGTTTGGTGCTGTGCAATAAACACTGCACTTTCCTTTACCAAAACACACTGCATGTGGGCCAGTGGACCCACACTTGGTTTAGTAACAGGAGTACATCAGTTATATTATATATATATCAGGAGTACATCTCTGCTATATAAGTTATTTGTAAGTTACTAAGTGCTTCTAATAGTATAAAGCAATATTTGGCAACTCCTCCAATTGCTGTATGGCCTTGGTATAGTTACTTAGACTCTCAAGATCTCAATTTCCATATATGAAAATAACAGTTCTTATTTATATGACTGCTTTGAAGATTAAATGAATTAATATATTTAAACTTATCAGACTAATGTCTGGCACATTTAGGCCTCAATAAATGTTAATTGTTATCATTCTGTGAAGCCTGGGGCAATTTTTTGGTCTAATACATTACTGAATCGGGTCTTGAAGAGTACAGGTATTCTGTAAATTAACCACAGTCATTCAACATTGTGTTTATACTCAATAACCAGTGTAGAGTGAACCACTTCTACAGCTCCAATTGCAAAGGCCCAATTTATGTGTTATGAATGAATTGTAGGATCATCTTAGTCAATACCTCTTCATCACCTCTACCATCCCTCTAATAAATACATATACTCACACATACTTTCCCCTGTAGTGCATGAGATCATATAACGCAGCCAATCTTGTGTTAACCACTTCTCTTTCTTAGAAGACTTTCTATTAAAATGTAAATACTCCCCCAAATTAAAACATTTAGTGATTCACACTTTGATGTGACCAAACTTGTCAATTTTTATTCTCTCAAACAGAGAAATGTCCTGCTGAATGAGGCTCCTGGATAGCTAGATCACCTTTTAACAATAAACTCTGCTGCTTCACAGCTTTGCCAAGGGCTGACTGGCCCTAACACATCATCTGAAAAAAATACCCTGGCAAAAATGTTGTTTTCTAAGTTTGTTTTTTTTTTTTTTTTTTTTACAGATTCACAGAAGATGAAAAAATAGATTTGTAAATCCACACTTGGTGCTGTTGGAAAGTTTGAACAAAACTGATGGAAAACTGTGTTGGGAATAGTTCATCCTTATATGAAGATTAACCTTACTCCATTTTCAAAAAGTCGCCCACTTTATTTTCTGCAAAGAAAGTGCTCAGAGGTATTTTTAACTTGCATAGTACTTTCCAGCTTTAATTTTGAATTGACATTTGCTCTTTAATTGCAATAAATCTCTTCAAAAACCAATTTACTTTGAACATTTCCTGGTTATGCAACCTGTCATTCTTTAAGTAAGGTTGTTTTGCTCTTGCCTCAGCACAAACTCACTGAAACTGCAATAGCATTCTTCCATAGCACAAAAATTATCTTCTGAAAAGACATTATCAGGGATGGCCAAGGGGAAGAAGAAGGTGAATGTATAAAGCCCTAGGACAAGAGCTACTTTGTGCCTCACCATCTCTCCTGATCCTGGCCAACAGTGTTAGAAAGATGAAGTCAGGTCACTCTGAATGTTAAGAACAACCTAAAGCAGATAGGAAGCCATTCCTGGGGGAAGAGAAGAAAGGAAAAAGAAAAGAAGAAATGGAGAAATGGGAGGAATCATAGCTTTTATACCTCTCATTGCATCCTCCTGGAAGGAGCAAAAACTTTGCTCTACTGAAGTCACTGCAGAAATTTAAGTTTATTCACTACTGCCATATCCAATTCAGACACTGGAGAGAAATGACTCCATTTCTGACACTTTGAGAACAGCTCTGGACAAAGTTATGCTACTCCCTTTTCTCTGTGTCCAGTATTTCAGGATCCACCTAAAGTGTAAACTGTTCCTTAATCTCTTTGTAAGTCAGCTTCATAACCTTGGGCAAGTCATTAACCATCTTTGCATTTATTCACTTATAAAATATGGCCTAATTTTCTCCATTATTTCCCGGACTTCAGTCATGTAAATACCATCCTTATAGTTTCTACTATATCTCTACACTACCTCATTACACTTTTACATATCATGCCATATCTCTTACATTATAGTATTATTTTCTTAATGCTTTTTCTTTAATAGGATTAACTTTTAAAAAAACATTTATTTATTTGCCTGCACCAGGTCTTAGTTGCAGCCTGCGGGATAGTTAGTTGAGGAATGTGAAGCCTTAGTTGTGGCTTGTGGGATTTAGGCCCCCTGCACTGGAGTCTTAGCCACTGAACCACCAGGGAAGTCCCAAGAAGACTAACTTTCAAAATTTCATACTTAGCCTCGTAGATGATATCAGCACAATATCAGGTGTGACATACTAGTGATGGACTAAAACAAATAGACAGCCAGCTATTACTTTAGTGAAAAATAGGTTTATTTGAGATCAGCAGAGAATTGCAATTGAGGGTCTGCAAATATGGTGAGCTTTGTGCAATTCCTTACAGGGCAAGGGAAGGAGAAAGCTTTTACAGAAGGGAAAAGGAAGTTGGGAGGGCTACAGTAAACAAAGAGTTCATGGATTTTCATTGGCTGAATCCTAGCCAAGAAAGGAGCCTTTCTTCTTCCTGCATATTGTTACAAGGCATGAGAACTCTCCCTTCAGGTCTCCCAACTGTATTTAATTGAGGTTTTTGTTTACCAACTTTACACTAGCTATATCTTCCCAACATATTTTAAAATAATTACGTAAATTTTACACATGAAAAGATGCTTAACATCACTCATAATCAGAGAAATGCAAATCAAAACCACAAGGAGGTATCATTTCACACCAGTTAGTATGGCTGCTATCCAAAAGTCTACAAGCAATAAATGCTGGAGAGGGTGTGGAGAAAAGGGAACCCTCTTACACTGTTGGTGGAAATGCAAACTAGTACAGCCACTATGGAGAACAGTGTGGAGATTCCTCAAAAAACTGGAAATAGAACTGCCGTATGATCCAGCAATCGCACTCCTGGGCACACACACCGAGGAAACCAGAATTGAAAGAGACACATGTACTCCAATGTTCATCGTAGCACTGTTTAAAATAGCGAGGACATGGAAGCAACCTAGATGTCCATCTGCAGACGAATGGATAAGAAAGCTTTGGTACATATACACAATGGAGTATTACTCAGCCATGAAAAAGAATACATTTGAATCTGTTTTAATGAGGTGGATGAAACTGGAGCCTATTATACAGAGTGAAGTCAGCCAGAAAGAAAAACACCAATACAGTATACTAATGCATATATATGGAATTTAGAAAGATGGTAACTATAACCCTATATACGAGACAGCAAAAGAGACACAAATGTATAGAAGTCTTTTGGACTCTGTGGGAGAGGAGGAGGGTGGGATGATTTGGGAGAATGGTATTGAAACATGTATATTATCATATGTGAAACAAATCGCCAGTCCCGGTTTGATGCATGGTACAGGATGTTCGGGGCTGGTGCACTGAGATGAACCAGAGGGATAGGATGGGGAGGGAGTTGGGAGGGCGGTTCAAGATGGGGAACACATGTACACCAGGGGCAGATTCATGTCAATATATGGAAAAACCAATACAATAATGTAAATTAATTATCCTCCAATTAAAATAAATAAATTAAAATAAACACACACACACATAAAAAAAATAAAGTAAAAAGTTTTCCATTGATTACCTAAACTCAGATATTGCAACCCTTTGTGAAACTCTCGTATGGTCAAAGCACTACCAAGATTTGAAATCAGGCACATCTTATTTAGAAAACTGGCTTGGTGTACTAATATGTGATCCTGGCAAGTCACCAATGCCTACCACATAAATTGTTAAGAGGATTAATTGATAAATTGTATATTTAGAGGCACTCAATTAATGTTTTTTTCTGTACCTCAGTTTTCATATCAGTGAAATACATTCTAGTAAAAATGGAAGGAACTGGGGCTTGGGAGTCTAGCTCACTGGATTAAATTTCCATGTATAGTTACTTAACCATTTTAAGCCTCAGTTACGTCTTTTGTAACTGGATATGACAATAGCTAAAGTGCAAAGTTGTTGTCAGGATCAAAGATAATACATGTAGAGTGCTTAAAACATGAAGCACTGTAAAAATGGCAACAATCAGTATTATCAATAATGTCACCCTTAATGCCTTATCTATATCACAGGTAAAATGGAAGTAGGTATTATTTAAAAGAGAAAACAGCTCTATTATTTTCTATATCATATTCTCCTTCTCTTCCTTTCCTGCCTCGTAATTTCCTTGTTTAAACAATCAAGGATCTAACATGGAAGCTATTGCTGGAACCAGAACGTGTCAATACCAGAATGAGAAGGAGATGCAAAATCAAGCAGTGTCCTTCAAATAAGGCATTAGAGTTAATATTTGTATAGTGCTGAGAGTAGAGCCTGGAAGGGTAAGCACTCTGTGTAAAGTAAACTAACTAAAAATAATACTAACTGTGGAATTACAAGGAAGGTAAAAAGAAAAGAGTATTGCAATTATTGAATGATCAGGACATCCATGACCTCAAATGAAAAGGTTTATGCAACACTAGGAGAGAAGTGGGGTCAATGGAGGGGAGGGAGTAGGGTCAGAAGGAAACAGGAGTCCTTGGTATTAGAGCTTAGAAGATAAACTCATATGGTCACACTGGCCTGGAGGGCTCTTTGGATGTTTTTTAATCAAAAACAAATAAAAATGAAGTGGGGCATCAAAAAGGACGAACTCTTCCCACTTACAGGCTGGAGTGCAGAAACTCAGAGGACTATAACAGATGTAGTAATAAGCAACATCATCCATTAATTGCTCAATCTTAATAGCAGACATTGATGGAAAAAATCATCCTATTTTTTCCCCTCAATCAGATATCTTCTTATTAAACATTCCTTTATTTTTGATCCAATGTAAGGTCAGTAGGCTCACTGTACAAAACTGATGAAAGCAAGTCTAGCAAACTAAAGAGGGATTTCAAATCAAATTCAAAAGTAGCAAAGTATTTTCCTGATTAATAAACTGATTCACTAAGTATAAAATATAAAACAGCTTGATATAAGCCTATTTTTAGGGAAAAATAAAAATTCCAAAATTCATAAAAATATCTGTTTTAAAGTAAAAAGTACTTAAAAGCCCTTTTGATTCAAGTGAACAAATGTAAATGTTACAAAGTCATTAGTAAAAAAAAAAAAATACTAACTAAAATGCAGTTCATGAAGAGAATGAATAAGTAGGTTGAAAATAGTTCACAGTAGTCTTCCAAAGCCCCAAATTAGATTGCATCTGAGAAACAACTTATATGAAATCAGTCATCACTAATCACCACACACAAGGGGATATTTTGTACTGAAAATGCACTGTTTAAGAAAAATCACTTCAAATATAACTTGGTAATAATGCCCTACCTAAATAGTGATGTTAAAATGTTTGGTTGATATTTTTTGTTTCATGTCTTCCTTTTCCTGTTATTTTTATTTTATTTTTTGCTCTTATTGACTTCTTACTGAGCCTCTTGTTAGCTTTCTTTTAATTTTCCTCATCTTTTAACCACCACATATGCTTGTTTATTGATTTATCACTGCACCTGCACTGCCTCTACTTGTGCTTATACTCCCTACTCCTTCATTTAATGCAAGAGCAGTACAAAAAAGAAGGTGGAAAATGAAGTTCAAAAGTCCAGTTAGTTCAATTTTCTATAATGTGCCCTGCAAGATAATCTTTATGCACAGAGCTTAATGACAAACCCTGGCAAACTGGTCAATATTTCAAAGTTCCAGTTTTCCCATGGTCACATCAATATACATTTAGCATATAAACTTCACAAGCTAGAGCTTGTGACATCAAATAACACAGGGATATTTTTTTTAAATTATTGTAGTAATACCAGACAGAAAGTCCATCACTAACTCCTCCTTTTGACTGAGATTCTTTCCAAAGTCACTCTACCTAAGATTACTTATTAAATTAATATTATTTGATGGCTTCAAACATTCACATTAAAAAGAGAACTAGCAAACAAAATTTTGTTCATTTGTCTCATTACCTTTTGTCTTTAATAAGGATGAAAATGAGTACTTTGTATGCATTATGTTATAAAACTTCATTAAGCACTGGTCCATCAATTTCTTTTGATAAGGTGAGAGAAAACTGTTAGTTAAGCATTATCAATAAAAATTCAACTTTTCTCCTAGAGGAAATAAAAGCCATGTAAAGACACACTAGAAATAAGTGTGATTTTCCTCTTCAATAGAGAAATTGAGAACAAGATATCTTGTTTCAATAACTTCAGTCATGAAATGTATATTTATCATTACAGTATCAATACAGAACCACACTTGTGAAATATACTGATAATACTTAGTGTTTATATGTTGTGTGAAACATTTTTGTACCAGTAAATTTTGACCGCCAAAATGTTTGGGTGTCAAATATTCAAATATCTGAAAGATTTCAAGGAATTTAAGGCACCATACCACTACATCTATGCTACATTTGAAGATGATTTATACTGAAGAAAACTAAGAAGAAAATAATGGGAAAATAATAATCTGTTACAATGGTAAAGTTATACCTTATTTCAATCTAAAATAAGATCTTCACAACTACATAGTCATTTGACTCCTTGAAGTTTTTTGAAATGCTGTAGGCTAACAGAAAATTGGCCAGTGATTCACTCTAAACCTATTTGACCATCTTAACTGCACCATGGGGCACGTGACTTTTGCTACAATGAAAACTCACTTGTTCCCCAAAGCAAAGTAAACACTCACTTTAAAAATCACTTTCTGAACACAAATAGTACAAATCTGAAGTTTGTATATTGAAGGAAAGTGACAGTTGCTCAGTCATGACTGACTCTTTGAGACCTCATGGACTGTGGTCCACTGAATTCTCCAGGCCAGAATACTGAAGTGGGTAGCCATTTCCATCTCCAGTGGGTTTTCCCACCCCAGGAATCAAACCAGGGTCTCCTGTATTGCAGGCAGATTCTTTACAGATGAGCACCCAGGGAAGCCCAAAGTTTGTATATATTATAACAAATGTTTTATATAGAAAATGTCTTTACTTGTTATACAACCCATACTTTTGTGCTTGAATATTTCATTCACCCTAAAAGAATATACTTTATAATATCTCTATTACCTAAACTAAATTGACTAGGATTTATAAGGACAAGTACTATACAAAATATATAGATAGATAGATAGATAGATAGATCCACTGTCTTTTACAAACATTAAGTATGCTTAGCGATCAAGAATTGTTGATGAAAACAACAATGATATAGCATTACACACTCATCAAACAGGGAAAATAAAGTCTGAAAATACCAAACGTTGATGAGAAAGTGAACAATGAAACTCATGTACACTTTGGGTGAATGGGAACCCTCATTCACTGAAATTGGGAGTGTAAATGGATGCAAACAGGGAAGCAGTTTGCAAGTTAAAGACATACACAGACCATCTCCTTATTCCCCTCTTATGTATATGTATTTGTGAATCAAAGGACAAAAGAAACATTCATAAGAACATCATTAATAATAACCCCCACCTGAAAACCAGCCCAATTTTCAATTGGCAATGAAATGGGTAAAAGAAAAATGTGTATATATTAATACAATGGAACACTGTACAGTAATAAAATAACAAACTATAGCCATTTGTGATGAATTTCACAAACACAAAAGAGGCAAATCAAGAAAAAGATGGAGGAGGAGGAGAAAAAAAAACGAATGCATATTAAATATTTTTCCATTTAGCTAATGTACGAAAATAAGTTATCTTGTTTAGAAATACATGGGTGGCAAAGCTTTAATGAGAAGCCACTTACCATAAGTGTCTGGAAGGGAGTGATGAATTATCATCTAGGAGGGGCAGACAGAGATTTCTGGGGGTGTCATGTATGTTCTTGACCTGGGCAGAGATTATGCATACCTAAGCTTTAAAATTCCTCTTTAAGCCAGAGATCAGCAAACTATGACTTACGGGCCAAATCTAGCCAACAGACTATTTTTATAAATAGTTGTGCAGTTACAAACACACATATACATACACACACAGTTATTTGTTCATAAGAAATGGAGGAACAAAAGAGATAAAAGCAAACATTTCTAGAGGACAGCACGGTTTAAAGAAGCCAGTGAGGTAGATACTGTTTTGAAATCTTTCATCTTATTTTCCAAGGATGAGGTTAAATAACTTGTCAAGATCACATAGATAGCCAGAAGCTGGACTTCAACTTATATGCATATTTTCTGGATTCTGTTTTGCTCTTGAAGATATACAAGATATACTTGTAAAGTTTTCCAAGACAGACTGTTTTAGTTAGGGTAAATTATATAGTACAGGATATACTGTACTTCAGGTCAGTTCTGTCGCTCAGTCATGTCCAACTTTTAGTGACCCCATGAACCGCAGAACACCAGGGCTCCCTGTCCATCACCAACTCCCGGAGTCCACCCAAAACCACGTCCATTGAGTCAGTGATGCCATCCAACCATTTCATCCTCTGTCATCCCCTTCTCCTCCTGCCCTCAATCTTTCCCAGCATAAGGGGTTTTTCAAATGAGTCAGCTCTTCGCATCAGGTAGCCAAAGTACTGGAGTTTCAGCTTCAACATCAGTCCTTCCAATTAATATTCAGGACTGGTCTCCTTTAGGATGGACTGCCTGGATCTCCTTGAAATCCAAGGGATTCTCAAGAGTCTTCTCCAACACCACAGTTCAAAAGCATCAATTCTTCAGTGATCAGCTTTCTTCACAGTCCAACTCTCACATCCATACATGATCACTGGAAAAACCATAGCTTTGACTAGACAGAACGTTTTTGACAAAGTAATGTCTCTGCTTTTTAATATGCTGTATGGATTGATCATAACTTTCCTTCCAAGGACTAAGCGTATTTTAATTTCATGGCTGCAATCACTATCTGTAGTGACTTTGGAGCCCCCAAAAATAAAGTCAGCCACTGTTTCCACTGTTTCGCCATCTATTTTCCTTGAAGTGATGGGACTGGAGGCCATGATCTTAGTTTTCTGAATGTTGAGCTTTAAGTCAACTTTTCCACTCTCCTCTTTCATTTTAATCAAGAGGATCTTTAGTTCTTCTTCACTTTCTGCCATAAGGGTGGTGTCATCTGCATATGTAAGGTCACTGATATTTCTCCCGGCAATCTTGATTCCAGCTTGTACTTCCTCCAGCCCAGCGTTTCTCGTGGTGTACTCTGCATATAAGTTAAATAAGAAAGGTGACAATATACAGCCTTGACGTACTCCTTTTCCTATTTGGTACCAGTCTGTTGTTCCATGTCCAGTTCTAACTTTTGCTTCCTGACCTCCATACATGTTCAGATTAAGCTAAAATTTATGGAACACCTAATCCATGAAAAACACAGTCTAAAAATTCTAAATTACTTCAGAATTTTTTTACTTCAGTAATTCCATTACTTCTCATGGACTTCACTAGCTCATTTAATCAGAGACAATGGGAAAGCCTTAATTAAGAAAACGGAACTTGAAATGGATCTGGAGGCTTTTCACAATTTGCGTGGGGATTTTTAATTTCCATTTAAATTCAGATACAGTGACAAAAATTGAAGAAAGAAAAAGAAACCCTGTGTCCCTGGATGGGAATACTCAATTTTATAAAAAGAAACTTCTTAGATATATGTATACATTTAATGCAACTTCATTCAAAATCCTAATTAGATATTTTTGGGAATTTACGCATGGCTTAAAATATATTTGGAAATGTAAACAGGCTATATTATCCAGGTAACTATTAGAAAGAATAGCACTAAAGGTACACTTGCTTTACAAGAAATAAAATAAAGTGTGTATAGGCAAAGAGCAGGGAGAGAAATTGAAGAGTAAAGAAAAATTAAGAAAAGACACATCTTTATTATTCAGTTCAGTCGCTCAGTCATGCCCGACTCTTTGCAACCCCATAGACTGCAGCATGCCAGGCTTCCATGTCAATCACCAACTCCCAGAGCTTACTCAAACTCATGTCCACTGAGTCGGTGATGCCATCCAACCATCTCATCCTCTGTCATCCCATTCTCCTCCTGGCTTCAATCTTTCCCAGCATCAGGGTCTTTTCATATGAGTCAACTCTTTGCATCAGGTGGTCAAAGTATTGGAGTTTCAGCTTCAACATCAGTGGCAACCCACTCCAGTATTCTTGCCTGGAGAATCCCATGGAGGGAGGAGCCTGGTAGGCTACAGTCCACGGGGTCACAAAGAGTCGGACATAACTGAGCTACTTCACTTCTTAGAGTCCTCCCAATGAATATTCAGGACTGATTTCCTGTAGGACGGACTTATTTGATCTCTTTGCAGTCCAAGATACCCTCAAGAGTCTTCTCCAACACCACAGTTAAAAAGCATCAATTCTTCAGTGCTCAGCTTTCTTTGTTATCCAACTCTCACATCCATACATGACTACTGGAAAAACTATAGCTTTGACTAGACAGAACGTTGTTGGCAAAGTAATGTCTCTGCTTTTTAATATTCTGTCTAGGTTGATCATAAGTTTTCTTCCAAGAAGCATGTGTCTTTTAATTTCATGCCTGCAGTCACCATCTGTAGTGATGTTGGAGCCCCCAAATAGGCTCTCACTGCTTCCATTGTTTCCCTAAATATTTGCCATGAAGTGATGGGACCAAATGCTATGATCTTAGTTTTCTGAATATTGAGCTTTAAGCCAACTTTTTCACTCTCCTCTTTCACTTTCATCAAGAGGCTCTTTCATTCTTCACTTTCTGAAATAAACATGCTTCCATTTGCATATCTGAGGTTATTGATATTTAACCTGGCAATCTTGATTTCAGCTTGTGTTTCATCCAGTCCAGCATTGCACATGATGTATTCTGCATATACATTAAATAAGCAGGGCGACAATATATAGCTTTGAGGTATTCCTTTCCTGATTTGGTACCAGTCTTTTGTTCCATGTCCAGTTCTAACTGTTGTTTCTTGACCTGCATACAGATTTCTCAGGAAGCAGATCAGGTGCTCTGGTATTCCCATCTCTTTAAGAATTTTCCAGAGATGAGAGAACAAGATGGCGGAGGAATAGGATGGAGAGACCACTTTCTCCCCCACAAATACATCAAAGGAACATTTGAACACTGAGTAAATTCCACAAAACAACTTCTGAATGCCGTCAGAAGACATCAGGCGCCCAGAAAAGCAGCCCATTGTCTTTGAAAGGAGGTAGGAAAAAACATAAAAGATAAATAGAAAGACAAAAGAGGTAGGGACGGAGCTCCATCCCAGGAAGGGAGGCTTAAAAATGAGAGAAGTCTCCAAACACCAGGAAACACTCTCACTGGTGAATTATGGCGAGCCTTTGGACCTCAGAGGGCCACATAACTGGGAGGAAAAAGAAATAAATAATTAAAACCCACAGATTACGGTGACTCCCAGCGGAGAAGCAGCTCAGACACCCTCATCCGCCATCAGCAAGTGGGAGCTGGGCAGGGAGGCACAGGCTACATTGCTTAGAGAGAGGACTGGGCCTGAATGCCCCGAGAGCAATCTGAGAGAGCTAACTGGAGATAGCAAAGCAGACTGTGGGATAGCTAACCCGTGAAAAGGCGAAAAGCCCTAACCTAAGACACTGCCAGAACCACTCATGGAACAAAGGACTGAGCACAGCTAGCCGGCTGCGGACAGCCCATACCCCATGGAGACAGGCAGGGGAGGGCAGCCAGAGCTGGAAGGGGGCAATCGTGGCCCCAGAAAGGCATTTGATACCAAACTGCAAACAGGCTTCGTTGCTAACCAAGATATCTTGGGTTTCTGGCAGTTCGACATCCGCCTGAGAAGTTGTGCCGGTTGTACACCCAGAACACCTAGCGGCAGGAGACAAGTCACAGTGACCGCCCTCGCCAAACACTTGGTCACCTGAGCTGCTCAGACAAGGGAAGGGCACAAAACGCAGGCCCAACCAAGTCTGTGCCTTTGTGGAGAAACTGAGTACCTGAACCTGAGTGGCTTAGACCTGGGATGTGCATGCAACCAAGCACCGGCCCCAGACAGATCCCAGCAGAGCAACCTAGAGCCTGTGCTGTGCAGACTGGGACAGCACATGCACTGTGAGCGGGGGCAAACCCAGTGTGGATGAGACACAGCGAACACTCCCCACAGACGCCAGAGATACTTGTCTGCAGCTCTCCTCCCTTCCCACAGCCCGAATGAACAAGTGAGCTTTAAAAAGTGTCCATCACCACCCCCTAGTGTCAGGGCGGAAATTAGACACTGAAGAGACCAGCAAACAGAAGACGCTAAAACAGAGGGAACCACCTTGGAAGTGACAGATGGAGAAGTCTTGAGGCTACTGCAAGAATAAAACTGAAAACCAGAGGCAGGAGACTTAAGTCCATATCCTGAGAACACCAGAGAACTCCTGACTCCAGGGAACATTAATCAATAGGAGCTCATCAAAAGTCTCCATACCTACACTGAAACCAAACACCACCAAAGGGCCAACAGATTCCAGAGCAAGACATACCAGGCAAATTGTCCAGCAACACAGGACAATAGCCGTGAGCTTCAATATACAGGCTGCCCAAAGTCACTCCAAACACATTGACATCTCATAATTCATTACTGGACACTTCATTGCACTCCAGAGAGAAGAAATCCAGCTCCACCCACCAGAACACTGACACAAACTTCCCTAACCAGGGAACCTTGAAGGAACAGGATAAATGCCCACCAATCCAAACACAAGAGGAAGAGATAGGGAACCCACCTGATAAAGAATTCCGAATAATGATAGTGAAAATGAGCCAAAATCTTGAAAACAAATTGGAGTTACAGAAAAATAACCTGGAGACAAGGATTGAAAAGATGGAAGAAAGGTTTAACAAGGATCTAGAAGAAATAAAAAAGAGTAATATGCAATGAATAATGCAATATATGAGATAAAAAACACTCTGGAGGGAACCAACAGTAGAATACGGAGGCAGAAGATAGAATAAGTGAGTTAGAAGATAAAATGTTAGAAATAAGTGAAACAGAGAGGAAAAAAGAAAAACGAATTAAAAGAAATGAGGACAAACTCAGAGACTTCTGGGACAATGATAAAGGCCCCAACATCCGAATCATAGGAGTCCCAGAAGAAGAAGACAAGAAGAAAGACCCTGAGAAAATACTTGAGGAGATAATAGCTGAAAATTTCCCTAAAATGGGGAAGGAAATAATCACCCAAGTCCAAGAATCCCAGAGAGTCCCAAACAGGATAAACCCAAAGCGAAATATCCTAAGACACATATCAATCAACTTAACAAAGATTAAACACAAAGAACAAATATTAAAAGCAGCAAGGGAAAAGCAACAAATAACACACAAGGGGATTCCCATAAGGATAATAGCTGATCTTTCAATAGAAACGCTTCAGGCCAGGAGGGAATGGCAGGGCATACTTAAAGTGTTGAAAGAAAATAACCTACAGCCCAGATTACTGTATGCAGCAAGGATCTCATTCAGATATGAAGGAGAAATCAAAAGCTTTACAGACAAGCAAAAGAAGAGAGAATTTAGCATCACTAAACTAGCTATCCAACAAATGTGAAAGGAGCTTCTCTAGACAGGAAACACAGAAAGGGTGTATAAACTCGAACCCAAAGCAGTAAAGTAAATGGCAACAGGATCATACTTACAAATAATTACCTTAAATGTAAATGGGTTGAATGCCCCAACCAAAAGACAAAGACTGGCTGAATGGATACAATAACAAGACCCCTATATTTGTTGTCTACAAGAGACCCACCTCGAAACGAGGGACACATACAGACTGAAATTGAAGGGCTGGAAAAAGATATTCCACGCAAATAGAGACCAAAAGAAAGCAGGAGTAGCAACACTCATATCAGATAAAACAGACTTTAAAACAAAGGCTGTAAAAAGAGACAAAGAAGGACACTACTTAATGATCAAAGGATCAATCCAAGAAGAAGATATAACAATTATAAATGTATATGCACCCAACATAGGAGCACCACAATATATAAGACAAATGCTAACAAATATGAAAGGGGAAATTAACAATAAGACAATAATAGAGGGAGACTTTAATACCCCATTCACACCTATGGATAGATCAACTAAACAGAAAATTAACAAGGAAACCAAACGTTAAATGATACAATAAACCAGTTAGACCTGATTGATGTCTATAGGACATTTCACCACAGAACAATGAATTGCACCTTTTTCTCAAGTGCACACGGAACCTTCTCCAGCATAGATCACATCCTGGGCCATAAATCTAGCCTTCCATTCCGTTCCGTTCCGTCACTCAGTCGTGTCCGACTCTTTGCGACCCTGTGGACTGGAGCCTACCAGGCTTCTATGTCCATGGGATTCTCCAGGCAAGAATACTGGAGTGGGTTACCGTTTCCTTCTCCAGGGGATCTTCCCGACCCAGGGATCGAACCCAGGTCTCCCGCATTGGAGGCAGATGCTTTAACCTCTGAGCCACCAGGGAAGAACTTAGTAAATTAAAAAAAAAAAAAAAAAACTGAAATAAGTCCAAGCATCTTTTCTGACCACAATGCTGTAAGACTAGATCTCAATTACAGGAGAAAAATTATTAAAAATTCCAACATATAGAGGCTGAACAACACGCTGCTGAATAACGAACAAATCCCAGAATAAATCAAAAAAGATATCTAAATATGCATAAAAACGAATGAAAATGAAAATACACCAACCCAAAACCTGTGGGACACTGTAAAACCAGTGCAAAGGGGAAGGTTCATAACAATAGAGGCATACCCCAAGAAAAAAGAAAAAAGTCAACCAAATAACCTAACTCTACACCTAAAGCAACTAGAAAAGGAAGAAATGGAGAACCCCAGAGTTAGTAGAATGCCTTAAAATTTAGGGCAGAAATAAATGCAAAAGAAACAAAAGAGACCATAGCAAAAATCAACAAAGCCATAAGCTGGTTCCTTGAGAGGGTAAATAAAATTGACAAACCACTAGCCAGACTCATCAAGAAACAAGGGGAGAAGAACCAAATCAACAAAATTAAAAATGAAAATGGAGAGATCATAGCAGAAACACAGAAATACAAAGGATTATAAGAGACTACTATCAGGAATTATACGCCAATAAAATGGACAACTTGGAAGAAATGGACAATCTCTGAGAAAAATACAACTAACCAAAACTGAACCAGGAAGAAGTAGAAAATCTTAACAGACCCATCACAAGCAGGGAAATTGAAACTGTAGTCAGAAATCTTCTAGCAAACAAAAGCCTAGGTCCAGATGACTTCTCAGCTGAATTCTACCAAAAATTTAGAGAAGAGCTAACACCTATCTGACTCAAACTCTTCCAGAAAATTGCAGAGGAAGGTCAACTTCCAAACTCATTCTGAGGCCACCATCACCCTAAAACCAAAACCTGACAAAGCTGTCACAAAAAAGAGAACTACAGGCCAATATCACTGATGAACACAGATGCAAAAATCCTTAACAAAATTCTAGCAATCAGAACCCAAAAACACATTAGAAAGATCATACATCATGACCAAGTGGGCTTTATCCCAGGGATGCAAGCATTCCTCAATATCCACAAATCAATCAATGTAATACATCACATTAAAAAATGAAAAATAAAGACAATATAATTATCTCAATAGATGCAGAGAAAGCCTTTCACAAAATTCAACATCAGTTTATGATTAAAAAAAAAAAAAACATCCTTCTGGCAGGAGTAGAAGGAACATTCCTCAACATAATAAAAGGTATATATGAGAAACCCACAGCAAACATTATCCTCAATGGTGAAAAATTGAAAGCTTTTCCCCTAAAGACAGGAGCAAGACAAGGGTACCCACTCTCACGACTACTATTCAACATAGTTTAGGAAATTTTTGCCACAGCAATCAGAGCAGAAAAAGACATAAAAAGAATCCAAATTGGAAAAGAAGAACTAAAACTCTCACTGTTTGCAGATGACATGATCCTCTACACAGAAAACCCTAAAGACTCCACCAGAAAATTACTAGCGCTAATCAATGAATATAGTAAATTTGCAGGAAATAAAATCAGCACACAGAAATCCCTTGCATTCCTATACACTAATAATGAGAAAATAGAGAAATTAAGGAAACAATTCCATTCACCGTTGCAACGAAAAAAATAAAATACTTAGGCAAATATCTGCCTAAAGAAACAAAATACCTATATATAGAAAACTATAAATCACTGGTGGAAGAAATCAGAGAAGACACTAATAGATGGAGAAATATACCATGTTTGTGGATTGGAGAATAAATATAGTGAAAATGAGTGTATTACCCAAAGTAATTTACAGGTTCAATGCAATCCCTATCAAGGTACCAACGGTATTTTTCACAGAGCTAGAACAAATATTCTCACAATTTGTATGGAAATACAAAAAAAAAACAAAACAACCTCGAATAGCCAAAGCAATCTTGAGAAAGAAGAATGGAACTGGGGGAATCATCCTGCCTGACTTCATGCACTACTACAAAGCCACAGTCATCAAGACAGTATGGTACTGGCATAAAGAAAGAAATATAGATCAATGGAACAAAATAGAAAGCCCAGAAATAAATCCACGCACCTATGGACACCTTATCTTTGACATAGGAGGCAAGAATATTCAATGGAGAAAAGACAATCTCTTTAAAAGTGGTGCTGAGAAAACTGGTCAACAACTTGTAAAAGAATGAAAAAGATCACTCCCTAACACCATACACATAAATAAATTCAAAATGGATTAAATATCTAAATGTAAGACCAGAAACTATAAAACTCCTAGAGGAGAACATAGGCAAAACACCCTCCGACATAAATCACAGCAGGATCCTCCATGAACCACCTCCTTAATATTGGAAATAAAAGCAAAAATAAACAAATGGGACCTAATTAAAAGTAAAAGCTTCTGTACATCAAAGGAAACTATAAGCAAGGTGAAAACACAGCCTTCAGAATGGGAGAAAATAATAGCAAATGAAGCAACTGACAAAGGATTAATCTCAAAAATATACAAGCAATTCCTGCAGTTCAATTCCAGAAAAATAAATGACCCAATCAAAAAATAGGCCAAAGAACTAAACAGACATTTATCCATAGAAGACATATAGATGGCTAACAAACACATGAAAAGATGCTCAATATCACTCATAATGAGAAAAATGCAAATCAAAACCACAAAGAGGTACCACTTCACTCCAGTCAGAATGGCTACTATCCAAAAGTCTACAAGCAATAAATGCTGGAGAGGGTGTGGAGAAAAGGGACCCCTCTTACACTGTTGGTGGGAATGCAAACTAGTACAGCTACTGTGGAGAACAGTGTGGAGATTCCTTTAAAAACTGGAAATAGAACTGCCATATGACTCAGCAATCGCACTCCTGGGCATACACACCGAGGAAACCAGAATTGAAAGAGACACATGTACTCCAATATTCATCACAGCACTGTTTATAATAGTCAGGACATGGAAGCAACCTAGATGTCCATCTGCAGACGAATGGATAAGAAAGTTGTGATACATATACACAATAGAGTATTACTCAGCAATTAAAAAGAATAAATTTGAATCAGTTCTAATGAGGTGAATGACACTGGAGCCCATTATACAGAGTGAAGTCAGCCAGAAAGAAAAACACCAATACAGTATACTAACACATATATATGGAATTTAGAAAGATGATAACGATAACCCTGTATATGAGACAGCAAAAGAGACACAGATGTATAGAACAGTCTTTTGGACTCTGTGGGAGAGGACGTGGGTGGGATGATTTGGGAGAATAGCATTGAAACATGTATATTATCATATGCGAAACGAATTGCCAGTCCAGGTTCAATTCATGATACAGGATGCTCGAGGCTGGTGTACTGGGATTAACCAGAGGGATGGAATGGGGAGGGATGTGGGAGGGGTGTTCAAGATTGGGAAAACATGTACACCTGGGGCAGATTCATGTCAATATGGCCAAACTAATACAATGATGTAAAGTAATTAGCTTCCAATTAAAATAAATAAATTTAAAAATATTGAAGTGAAATGGAGAGAAAGAAAAAGAATTTTCTACAATTTGTTGTGATCCACACAGTCAAAGGCTTTGCCATAGTCAACAAAGCAGTAGAAATATTTCAGGAATTCTCTTTTTTTTTTTTTTAATTTATCCAATGGATGTTGGCAATTTGATTTCTCTGTTTCCTCTGCCTTTTCTTAATCCAGCTTGAACATCTGGAATTTCATGGTTGAAGCTTGGCTTGGAAAATTTTGAGCATTACTTTGCCAGCATGTGAAATGAGTGCAATTGTGCGGTAGTTTGAACATTCTTTCCATTGCCTTTCTTTGGGATTGGAATGACATCTGACATTTTCCAATCCTGTGGCCACCAATGAGTTTTCCAAATTTGCTGGCATATTGAGTGCAGCACTTTAAGAGCATCATTTTCAGGATTTTAAATAGCTCAACTGAAATTTCGTCACCTCCAAAAGCTTTGTTCATAGTGATGCTTCCTAAGGCCCATTTGATTTCACATTCCTGGATGTATGGCTCTAGGTGAGTGATCACACCATCGAGCTTATCTCAGTCATAAATATCTTTTTTGTATCATTCTTCTGTGTATTCTTACCACCTCTTCTTAATAGTTTCTGCTTCACTTAGATCCATACCATTTCTGTCCTTCATTGTGCCCATTTTTTCATGAAATGTTCCCATGGTATCTCTAATTTTCTTGACGAGATCTCTAGTCTTTACCATTCTATTGGTTTCCTCTATTTCTTTGCACTGATCACTCCAGAATGCTTTCTTATCTCTCCTTGCTATTCTTTGGAACTCTGCATTCAGATGAGTGTATCTTTCCTTTTCATCTTTACTTTCGCTTCTTTTCTTTTGTCATCTATTTGTACGACATTCTCAGACAACCATTTTGCCTTTTTGCATTTCATTTTCTTGGGGATGGTGTTGATCCCTGCCTCCTGTACAATGTCACAAATCTCCGTCCATAGTTCTCCAGGCACTCTGTCTATCAGATCAAATCCCTTGAATCTATTTGTCACTTCCACTGTATAATTGCAGGGGATTTGGTTTAGGTCATACGTGAATGATCTAGTGGTTTTCCCTACTTTCTTCAATTTAAGTCTGAATTTGGCAATAAGGGTTCATGATGTTAGCCACAGTCAACTCCAATTCTTGTTTTTGCTGACTGTATAGAGCTTCTCCATCTTTGACTGCAAAGAATATAATCAATCTAATTTTGGTATTGACCATCTGCTGATGTCCATGTGTAGTCTTCTGCTATGTTGCTTGAAGAGGGTGTTTGCTATGACCAGTGTGTTTTCTTTGCAAAACTGTTAGCCTTTCACCTGCCTCATTTTGTACTCCAAGGCCCAATTTGGATGTTATTCCAGGTATCTCTTTATGTACTAATTTTGCATTCTAGTCCCCTCTAATATAAAGGACATTTTTTTTTAACGTTAATTCTAGAAGGTCATGTAGGTCTTCATAGAACCATTCACCTATAGCTTCTTCAGCATTACTTTTAGGGGCATAGACTTGGATTACCACGATATTGAATGATTTGCCTTGGAAAAGAACAGAGATCATTTTGTCATTTTAGAGATTGCATCCAAGTACTGCATTTAGGACTCCTTTGATGACTATGATGGCTACTCCATTTCTTCTAAGGGAGTTTTGCACACAGTAGTAAATATAATGGTCTTCTGAATTAAATTCACCCATTCTAGTCTACATTAATTCTCTGATTCCTAAAATGTCATTAACTCTTGCCATTTCCTGTTTGACCACTTCCAATTTACCTTGATTCATGTACCTAACATTTCAGGTTCCTATGCAATATTGCTTTTTACAGCATCGGACTTTACTTCCATCACCAGTCATATCACAATTGTGTGCTATTATCACAAATTCATATATAATAAAATTGGCATCTCAAATCTGTGAGACAAGAATCAATTATTCAATAAATAATATTAAGAAAACTAACTTTCCATTGGAAAATAAAACATGCAATTAACCTCTCTAATCATAAATATTAATGAGTTAAAATTTTATATGTTAAAAATTAAACTGTGAAATAAATATAAGGAAATATAAGAATATATATATGAATGCTAATATATTATATATATAAAGATATAAAATCTTGTAATAGAAAAGGCAGCCCTAAGCAGAGCATCAATGCAAATACATAAAGGAAATGCATTAGCTATGTTTACATCATTTTAAAATATTTCTACTTATGCCAAAGAATTATAAACCAAAATAAAAGGCAGTTACAAACCAAGAAAAAAACTGCAGCATATATGGCAACGTTTTAACAATTTAAATATATAAACAACTCCTACAAGTCAGTAACATGAAAAGTATAAAAAGAAAATGAAAGGTGATGCATTAAAAAAAAAAAATACACATGAAATAACAAGAACCAATGTCTATTTATGAGCATAATATTTGGTCTCTATACCAAATATTACGTTCAGAACTTTATAAGAATTGACCCATTTAGTCTTCACAACAATCTTATGAAAAATGAATTGTAATTATCTATATTTCTCGTATGAAGAATATGCTATAGTCGTATATATATGACATATGAATCAATGGAATCTCAGAAAGAGTAATTCATTTGCCTGGATCACAGATGCTGTTACTTGAGTCCAGGTCTCCTACTGCTGAACTGTAGCTTTTAATCATTATGGTATATTGTATTCCAACATGGATTTGATCCCTGAGTTAGGAATATCCCCTGGAGTAGTAAATGGCAATCTGCTCCAGTATTCTTGCCAGGAAAATCCCATGGACAAAGGAGCTTGAAGGGCTCCAGTCCATGGGGTCACAAAGAGTTGGACACGACTGAGTGACTAAACACACCCACAGGCGGCACTAGTGGTTAAGAACCCACCTGCCAATGCAGGAGACATAAGAAATGCCAGTTCGATCCCTGGGTCAGGAAGATCTCCTGGAAGAGAACATGGCACTCACTCCAGTATGCTTGCCTAGAGAATCCTATGGAAAGAGGAGCCTGGAGGGCTACAGTCCAGAGGGTCGCAAAGAGGCAGACAGGACTGAAGCAACTTAGCATGCACACACCTAGCCATATATATGGTATACTATTCAGCAAAAAAAAAAAAAAAAAAAGCAGGATGAGCTACGAATACATGCAACAGTATGGATAAAGCTCAAAAAACACTATGCTGAGTGAAAGAAGCTAGATGCCAGAGCACACACTCTATGATTCCCACTTGTATTGTGATCTCAAAGAGGCAAAATTAATGTAAAATGTTACAAGGTAAATATGTTGTTGCCTGGGGCAGGAGATGGGGGATTGACTACAAGGGATCTTGAGGGAAGGCTTAGAGGTGATGGAAATGTTCTCTATTAAGACTGGGATGGTATTGACATGGGAGAATACATTTGTCAAAATACACTAAGCTATAAAATATGTGCCATTTTATTGTATGTAAATTATACCTGATCAAAGTTGATAAAGTAATAGATATAAATAGCCGACATCTTTTCTTGGGATTATGAAATCTAATTATTGAATCTTGGGAGATGGGGTTATTATTCAGTTCCTTGTTTCTAGTGGAGAGTAATAGTCTCCTGGGAATCCACAACTATTATGCAGTAACAGTCATTAAAATTAGAAACAAAGGAAGAACTATTTTAGAGGGAAAAATGGTAGATTTTGTTACTGGCACAGTCCTTTGGTACAACAGCAAATAGGTCAAAAATCCTTGGCTGAAGCCGCTACCTCTGGAAAAGAGGAAACAAAGGAAGGAGCAATCTACTAACGAAAAGAGGTCTCTCCCCTGTTCTTTGCCAACTGAGATCCTGCACTGACATGGCTACATGCCCATTTATTAATCCTACAACTCAATAAGGAATCTGCAGTCCCAGCACCATGGGTACAAAGGGACATCTGAGTCATTTTCTGGC
The DNA here is from genome assembly GCF_049115385.1 of Moschus berezovskii. Lineage (NCBI taxonomy): Eukaryota > Metazoa > Chordata > Mammalia > Artiodactyla > Moschidae > Moschus > Moschus berezovskii. Next base: position 81,636,590 of record NC_142488.1, on the reverse strand, counting down.
AGAAAGCACAAGACTGTTGATTTTTACATTTAGATTTTTCACATCAGATTCTATACACCTTATTTTGGTAAAATCTCATTATTTAAGACATTCTTGCATGATTTTCTCATTAAAACTGAATGAAAAACAATTTTCAACGTTGGAATTTGCCCATGGGCATCATTTGAAAAATCTGATCGATCATGTTAATCTCTATGGTACTTATATTAAAGATAAGATCCTGAAAAATTTTAGGTTGTGAACATTAAATTCGACCTGACTAGAAATAAGACTAAAATAAAGGAACTCAAGGGAAGGTCGACTTGGTTATTATTCCCATGCAAGTGTTGCATTGTTCAATAGCCTGGATCTGTTTCAAAAGGACTCTCTGCAGCTGACAATTCAAAGAAGCAACAACAGAAAAACTAACACCAACAAAAAGACTGAAACTAGTTACTAATGACGTTTGTTGGCCCTTGCACACCTCTAGTTTTAGTTATCAGATTTGATAAGCATATAACTACATTATAAGCTTTATCTAATTTCATTTCCTGAACATTCAATTTTATTTTTCATTTTCACAGAGTAGGCTAAACATACCACAATATTTTTTACACTGAAAACTTTTAAATAAACTGAAAGGAACAGAGAGTTACAATGAAATAAAAAGAATAAAATTTCAGTTACGGGGAAGGAGGGGTAAAGACTGCCTCACATTCATAAGGGTGAAAAAAAGAATCCTTATCTTTAGGATGTCAAATGGTGCAATGCAGGCTGTATCAAAATAAAAGCTCTCACAGCAATATTCATTATCTGATCCATTTATCCACCCAAAACCCAGCAAATAAAAACAAAAGGAAAAAAGACAATTGCTGAAACAGGAGCTATCATATTAATAAAATAGCTTACATGAAATCAATTTCAAATTTAAATCAAGAAAAAATATTTTCTTTCTTTGTTTTCCCCTTCCAGAAGAAAAAAATAATGAGTTAAAAAGTCAAAATCATGATTTCAGCTCATACTAAAAAATTAAGAGAAATCAAATGAATCATTTTGTTGGCTTGCCTGTTCCCCATCCTATCCTCTTCTAATCCCAGCAGGAAGGTTTATTTTTCTTCCAAAAACAACTCAGTCTTACTTGAGCTGCTAGTTCCAAAGATCTTTGACTCAGCTCCAGGTCACTCTGCTGACTTCGTCTATCCCTGGTGCTTGACTCTCAGTCCTTTGTGCCTCTGCCTTTCAAGGGCTGCATTTCTGTGCATCAGGACTGGATTTTTACCCTCTGAAGCTCAGCCTCTCAATGGTTGACCACAAATCTCAATGGACTCAAATTCTAATTGACCTTCAGGATTCTTGGGGTAATTTCTAACATTCCTTTTTTCTCCCTGGCAGCGTTAAATAATTTTGGAGCTCAATAAGATAAAATCTGCCACTGTTTCACTCCTCTATGCCATCTCACTATTCGCTTGGATCTTGCCTTACCACTGACTCTGTATCTTCTATATAAAACTTCTGGATTCAAACTTGGCATGCTGGCATAGTTGGATTTTGTCAATACGTAGTTACTGGAATAAAAGCATTAGATAAGATAGCATGAGGTGGGATGGCAGATCTTGCCAAAATGCAGATTTCGGGAAGGTCCCACAGTTCAGTTCAGTTCAGTTCAGTCACTCAGTCGTGTCCGACTCTCTGTGACCCCATGAATCACAGCATGCCAGGCCTCCCTGTCCATCACCAACTCCCGGAGTTCACTCAAACTCATGTCCATAGTGTCGGTGATGCCATCCAGCCATCTCATTCTCTGTCGTTCCCTTCTCCTCTCGCCTCCAACCTTTCCCAGCATCAGAGTCTTTTCCAGTGAGTCAACTCGTCGCATGAGGTGGCCAAAGTATTGCAGTTTCAGCTTTATCATCAGTCCTTCCAATGAACACCCAGGATTGATCTCCTTTATAATGGACTGGTTGGATCTCCTTGCAGTCCAAGGGACTCTCAAGAGTCTTCTCCAGCACCACAGTTCGAAAGCATCAATTCTTCGGTGGTCAGCTTTCTTCGCAGTCCAACTGTCAACATCCATACATGACCACGGGAAAAACCATAGCCTTGACTAGACGGACCTTGGTTGGCAAAGTAATGTCTCTGCTTTTTAATATACTATCAAGGTTGGTCATAACTTTCCTTCCAAGGAGTAAGCGTCTTTTAATTTCATGGCTGCAATCAGCATCTGCAGTGATTTTGGAGCCCCCCAAAATAAAGTCTGACACTGTTTTCACTGTTTTTCCATCTATTTCCCATGAAGTAATGGGACCAGATGCCATTTCCTTAGTTTTCTGAATGTTGAGCTTCAAGCCAACCTTTTCACTCTCCTCTTTCACCTTCATCAAGAGGCTTTTTAGTTCTCTAGTAAATCTCAGTCTCCAGATAAGGCTCAATAATTTTCACGTTAAACACCACAGATAACTATTATGCACATTATGTTGAAGGACTACTAGCTTAGTCTTTCATGGATTAGCAGAATGAGATCATATAGCAGAAAGACCTGAGAACCAGCCCCCTTCTGTTATAAGGTTAGTTGCTTTTCTATTTTCTTGGCTGAACAATTGATGATAATAATACCATGTAATTCACGAGACAGTTGATGGCCATTTTAATCTGGAATGTTTCAACAGATTCAGCCCATCCATTGAAACCCCAGTTTCAAAATTATAAATACTGAAATGCCCCTCTCTTATTACAAATACTGGTCACACCTCTTCCATTTTCAAGAACGAATTGGTTTCCAGACTCACAGTAACCTAGTAATTGACTCCTCCTACTTTCCCACAATCATTCCAATTCACAATCATATGATTTTGATGACATAGGTCACCTAAAATCAATTTTTACTTCTAATTATGCTGCCAACACTAGCAAGGTAATGCTTAAAATTCTTCAAGCTGGTCTTCAGCAGTATGTGGACTGAGAATTTCCAGATGTACAAGCTGGGTTTAGAAAAGGCAGAGGAACAAGAGATCAAATTGCCAACATCTACTGGATCATTAAAAAAGCAAGAGAGTTCCAGAAAAACATCTACTCTTCTTAATTGACTATGCTAAAGCCTTTGACTGTGTGGATCACAACAAATCGTGGAAAATTCTTAAAGAGATGGGAGTACCAGAACACCTTACCTGTTTCTCTTAAGAAACCTGCATGCAGGTCCAGAAGCAACAGTTAGAATCTTACATTAAACAACTGGTTCAAAACTTGGAAAGAATTATGACAAGGTTGTATGTTATCACCCTGTTTATCTAACTTACATGCAGAATACATCATGCAAAGTGCCAGGCTGGATGAATCTTAAGCTTGAATCTAGACTGCAGGGAGAAATATCAACGTCAGGTATGCAGATGATACCACTCTAATGGCAGAAAATGAAGAGGAACTAAAGAGTCTCCTGATGAAAAGTGAAAGAGAGTGAAAAAGCTGGCTTAAACTCAACATTGGAAAAACTAAGATCATGGCAGCTGGTTCCAACACTTCTTGGCAAATAGATGGGGAAAAAGTGGAAACAGTGACAGATTTTATTTTCTTGAGCTTCAAAATCATTGTCGACAGTGACTGCAGCCATGAAAATAAAAGATATTTGCTCCTTGGAAGAAAAGCTATGACCAACCTAGACAACATATTAAAAAGCAGAGACGTCACTTTGCTGACAAAGGTCTGTATGATCAAAGTTATGGTTTTTTCCATAGTTATGTATGGATATAAGAGTTGGACAATAAAGAAGGCTGAGCGCCAAAGAGTTCTTCGAATTCTGGTGCTGGAGAAGACTCGTTAGAGTCACTTGGACAGCAAGATCAAACCAATCCCAAAGGGAATCAACCCTGAATATTCATTGAAAAGACTGATGCTGAAGCTGAAGCTCCAATACTTTGGCCTCCTGATGTGAATAGGTGACTCATTAGAAAAGACCCTGATGTTGGGAAAGATTGAAGGCAGGAGGAGAAGGGGACAATGGAGGATGAGATGTTTAGATAGCAAAACCAACTCAGTGAACATGAATCTGGGCAAACTCAGTGAGAGAGTGAAGGACAGGGAAGACTGGCATACTGCAGTCCGTGGGAGTCACAAAAAGTTGGACACGACTTAGCAAGTTACTGACTGAACAACAACAATGCTGTTCCAGTCATCTACTGGATGGAAATTCCTTAAAGTGACTTATATGTAAAAAGGAAAAAAAAAATTTAAAGTCTTTGGCCAAAATCTTCATAAAACTTTTTCATTAAGAAATAAGCTAAAGTTTCTCTAGCTTCTCTTGATTTTTGTTTAATATTCCATATACCAAATCCTTGGCCACTTTTGTGTTTCTCTGTGGTTTCTATTCTGAAAGGGAACCAGGTTCCAACATTGCTGTGTTGGTTATAAAATAGACTTTTGAAGCCAATTGCAGCACTTCAAAAAGTCAGTATATCTTCATTTCTGGAAATGTACATTAGTCCAAAAAAGTCTCAGTGGATGAACTTACTTCTTGTATCAAAGTGTAAGATGGTGAGGTTTTTGCTCATCTTAATTAATATGTTATTAGACATATTATTTTAAAAGGTGAATCCTAAAGTCCTCTATGTAAAGTTAAGAAAAACATATACATGCTCTGACTGAACTTAACTGCCTTTTAACGCTCTTCCATTCAGTTCAGGCCTGATATGTCTTGTCTTAATACTTAAGTGTTTTGATAATCATCTTCTGGGATTCACAAAATGAAATGATTCAGATCTACCTACAGATTCTGTTATCCCCAAATCTATCTAGTCTACTCTGACTGTTTGATATCTGGGAAGAATGTATGACTAAGTAATAATTTCTGTGATTCACATATCACATGTTTTATAACTTTGTTTAAAAATGTTATTTCCACTTAAGTGTCAGGGCCTAAAGTGAAACTATGCTATATTCATTACTTTTTAATGTATAAGCCTGTCAGATTCATATCTGGCCTTATGGACAAATGTTCTAGGTACTGAAGATAACCCATTCAAGTACTAAACCCTATATTCATTTAAAAATCTTTTAGTAAGTATTTCTGTAGTTATCTATCCATATAACATTATAACATAATTGTTCATGTTCTTGCATTCTTATATAAAAGTTATTAAGCTATATACAACTTTTTTTAAGCCAACTCAGGGTTATCATAAATATTCAATATTTTATTCTACTATAGCACACAACCATATTCTGCATCTACTTGTTCATTATACTATTTCACTGTTGCTGCTGCTGCTGCTGCTAAGTCACTCCAGTTGTGTCCAACTCTATGCGACCCCATAGACAGCAGCCCACCAGGCTACCCCGTCCCTGGGATTCTTTAGGCAAGAACACTGGAGTGGGTTCCCACTTCCTTCTCCAGTGCATGAAAGTGAAAAGTGAAAGTGAACTCTCTCAGTCGTGTCCAATTCTTAGCGACCCCATGGACTGCAGCCCACCAGGATCCTCCATCAATGAAATTTGCCAGGCAAGAGTACTGGAGTGGGGTGCCATTGCCTTCTCTGATAATATTTCACTATGAGCTGTTAAATCTCACTGCTCTTATGTTGTTTGCCTCCAACATTCCTCTATAGATTCTAAATTGGTTACTTCTAATCTAGTGGGATGCTGATTGCAGCCATGAAATTAAAAGACGCTTACTCCTTGGGAGGAAAGTTATGACCAACCTAGATAACATATTAAAAAGCAGAGACATTACTTTGCCAACCAAGGTCCGTCTAGTCAAGACTATGGTTTTCCCAGTGGTCATGTATGGAAGTGAGAGTTGGACTGTGAATAAAGCTGATCGCCAAAGAATTGATGCTTCTGAACTGTGGTGTTAGAGAAGACTCTTGAGAGTCCCTTGGACTGCAAGGAAATCCAACCAGTCCATTCTAAAGGAGATCAGTCCTGGGTGTTCATTGGAAGGACTGATGCTAAAGATGCAACTCCAAAACTTTGGCCACCTCATGCGACGAGTTGACTCACTGGAAAAGACTCTGATGCTGGGAGGGATTGGGGGCAGGAGGGGAAGGGGATGACAGAGGATAAGATGGTTGGATAGCATCACCGACTCAATGGACATGAGTTTGACCAAGTTCTGGGAGATGGTGATGGACAGGGAAGCCTGTCATTCTGCAGTCAGTGGGGTCACAAAGAGTGTGATACAACTAAGCAACTGAGCTGAACTGAGTGTTAAGAGAGATTGAAAAATTGGCCTAAATTGTGACTTCAGCTTCGTTCACTTACATGTTAGACTCTAATGTAATAAATACTTTGAAATGAGACTTTGACATTCCTGATAATATATCATACATAGAAGAATTATTGAATTTTAGTAGAGCTGAAGATATGTTAGGATAAATTATATGAATTTCATTCTTAGTAATTGAAACGAACTATAAAGAGGTCAGATTCTTACAGAGTAAGGACATTTTCAAAGCTACTTTTGTTGAGAATTAGTGCAATGTATCTTTTGCTCTAATGAGAACTGTGAAGTTTGATTCTCCCATTTCAAGAGTGTGTATGTGATGAAGGCCACAGGCCTATGGAGACAAAAAAAAATGTTATTTACACTAAAATGTAGTGACTTGCAGGTGCTATATCACCAAGCCTCAGGCAGTTCTATGTTGATAAAATTTTACACCTATCAGAATAAGGAGAAAAGCAGCATACTCTCCATGACACATTTTAGTTTCAAACTGATAAACCCAGTAGAACCAAAGAATTGTCATAAAGCATTTTGATGACTTTTCTTCACAAAACATTTTAACCATTTGGGAATAAGGAGGTGGTTTTTGAGTAGGTGTAATAATTTATTTCTGAGAGAAGGCAGGATTATTTAAATGCCTCTATTTTTGGTATTCAGAGATGAACAGCTAAGCCAAAGAATAAAGATTGTCAAACAACCTCATTTTTTATAAAAGGGAATATATCTGAATGTGTTCTGAAATTCTAAATATTTCATGATTCCTGTGTGAAGACTTTGTAGTAATGTAACAGAACTTCCATGTTGTATAGAAAGTATAACAAGAAAATACTTATTTCAAAATATACACACACTGCTACAAATATATATTCATACCTCCATCAGTAGGAATGTTAGTGGTGGTGGTTTAGTCTTTAAGTCGTGTCTGACTCTTGCACCCCCATGGACTATAACCTGCCAAGCTCCACTGTCTATGGGATTATCCTGGCAAGAATATCGGAGTGGGTTGTCCTTTCTTCCTCCAAGGGAATATTACTGACTCAGGTATTGAACTCGTGGCTCCTGCAGCTCCTGCATTGGCAGGTAGATTCTTTACCACTGAGCCCCCTTAGAAGCCCCTTCAGTAAATGGTACTTGTTCTTATTCAGATTATATGTAGTTTTTATAATAGCTTTGTGTTTTATTTGTTCTTTAGTTTTTTTTTTTTTTGTAAACAGAATTAGCTATGTCTCTAGGTAGATACCCATTAAATCATTGCAATAAATAAGATGGAGCTTTAACTGAAATCAAATAATAAATTCATAGAATCTTTCCTTTGATTTTAACTTGTTCTAGAATCATTATCAACACATCCTTAACATAGTAAGTGTTAGAACATGTGGTAGAAGATAAGCTAAATGATCTAATATGGTTGAAAAACACGTGATATAGTGCCTCAACTTGTGTTCCCAAGGGAGATTCTAATTTAATCACCTCAACTAAAATCACTATTCAGAACTAGCTTAGTTGCCAGTTGTTCAAAGGAAATAAACTTTTTGAAACAAAAATGCAAACCTTTCAACATGCTGAAGAGGTTCAATTTAGTAGTTATTTCTAAGCTACAAATTGTGGACACCTAAGGATATAGCCGAGGGATGGTAAAGTACTTGCTACAAAAGAGAAATGTTAAGTTTGCAAATAAGTAGTCCAGCTCGTTTGTCTTTTCACAGGGAATAACTGCATCTTCACTGAAAACATTCTGAGTTATTAACTGTCAAATTCACATGTTACAATATCTGTTTCATTTGTAAAACTGTTCTTTTAAGTGTGTGTTGACATGGTAGACAGTCTCGACATTTGGAAGAGAGGATGAAAAGAGAAGTGTGAGCGTTAACTAGAGTTTAATTTTTTTCTAATATCTTGTTGAATGCTATGCTAGACATATTACATGCTTTGTTTCATTAAATCCTCATAGGAACCTTTGAAAGACTGGGTTCTGAGCCTCAGAGAGTTTAATTGAGTTTCAGGAAAATCATACAGCTAGCTATATGTAGAGTTGGGACAAGAAAACAAGTATACTCAGGGTGTCTAGTAAATAGTGGGTCTAGTATCAAACCCAGATCTGTTCCTTTTAAGAAACTCATCAAGTCCAAAAAGGGCTTCCCTCATAGCTCAGTCGGTTAAGAAACTGCCTGCAATGCACGAGACCCAGGTTCGATTCCTGGGTAGGGCATATCCCCTGGCACAACACACTCCAGTATTCTTGCCTGGAGAAACCCATGGACAGAGGAGCCTGGTGGGCTACAGTCCATGGGGTCGCAATAGTGAGACATGACTTAGCAACTCAACCACCACCACCAAGTCCAAAAGGCAGAGATTTTGGACACTTTTAGAGGAGGAATTTCCAAATAACTTGTTAATGGCAAAACCAATTTTAGAACCCTTAGATGTGTACTTGTTATCCTGCTGCTGCTGTTGTTAAGTCGCTTCAGTCGTGTCCGACTCTGTGCAACCCCATAGACGACAGCCGACCAGGCTCTGCCGTCCCTGGGATTCTCCAGGCAAGAACACTGGAGTGGGTTGCCATTTCCTTCTCCAATGTGTGAAAGTGAAAAATGAAAGTGAAGTCGCTCAGTCGTGTCCGATACTAGTAGCGACCCCATGGACTGCAGCCCACCAGGCTTCTCTGTCCATGTGATTTTCTAGGTAAGAGTACTGGAGTGGCTTGCCATTGCCTTCTCCGACTTGTTATCATAGATGGTAACAAATACAAATTTAGTTAAGGAAAATAAGAGATTCTAGATATAATGTAGGTATTCATCTTAAAGTTTACACCGGATGGTCAGTAACCTTGGCTTACAGCCTCAACTTGACTACTTACTAGCTCTCCTAACTTGAGAAAGTAACTTAATTGGTCCAAATTTCAGTACCATGTTTTTAAAAATGAAGATAGTAACTAATCAGTACACATTCTTAAACAAGTTGCTTAAAAGATCATCTTAGAAAAATGAAAACTGTTGGAAAACTATCAGCTCCAGTAAGATTTATCCATTAATTTTATTGGAGTATAATTGCTTTACAATGTTCCAATAGTTTATGCTGTATAGCAACGTGAATCAGCTATATGTATGCATATATCCTCTCTTTTTTGGATTTCCTTCCCATTTAGGTCACCACAGAAGAGTAAATAGAGTTCCCTGTGCTATACAGTAGGTTCTCATTAGTTATCTATTTTAGTTCCAGTAAAGTTTAACATAGATATCATATAACTCAGCAATTCTAGTCCTAGTGATACACCCAAAGGATGTGAAAACATAGGTTTACACAAAAGTGTGTACATGGATATTAATAGCAGCCTTATTAATAATAGCCAAAAAGTAAAAACAACACAAATGTCCATCAAATAATCAATGGATAAACTTTGGTTTATCCAAATAATGGAGTATTGATCAATAATAAAAAGGAATGAAGTATTGATACATGTGATAATACGAGTGAACTTTGAAAACATTATGTGAAGTGAAAGAAGCCAATCACAAAAGGTCACATAGTGTATGATTCCATTAATATAAAATGTCCAGAATAGGCAAATCCACAGAGACAGAAAGTAAAGTAGTATTTGCCAAACAATGGTGAGAATGAGGACTGGGAGGTATAGGCTTTGTTTTGAGGATCATGGAAATATTCTGGAAGTAGATAGTGGTGATAGTTGCACAACTCTGTGAATATAATTAAAAAATACTGAACTGTAAACTTTAAAAGTTTACAAAGAACGTTCAAACTACTGCACAATTGCACTCACCTCACACACTGGTAAAGTAATGCTCAAAATTCTCCAAGCCAGACTTCAACAATACGTGAACTGTGAACTTCCAGATGTTCAAGCTGGTTTTAGAAAAGTCAGAGGAACCAGAGATCAAATTGCCAACACCCACTGGATCATCGAAAATGCGAGAGAGTTCCAGAAAAATATATATTTCTGTTTTATTGACTATGATATAGCCTTTGACAGTGTGGATCACAACAAACTGGAAAATTCTAAAGAGACGGGAATACGAGGCCGCCTGACTTGTGTCCTGAGAAATCTGTATGCAGGTAAGGAAGCAACAGTTAGAACTGGACATGGAACAACAGATTGGTTTCAAATAGGAAAAGGAGTATGTTAAGGCTGTATATTGTCACCCTGTTTATTTACCTTGTATGCAGGGTACAAAATGAGAAATGCTGGGCTGGAGGAAGCACAAGCTGGAATCAAGATTGCTGGAAGAAATATCAATAACGTCAGATATGCAGATGACACCACCATTATGGCAGAAAGTGAAGAACAGAAGAAAATGAAAGACAACAGTGAAAAAGTTGGCTTAAAGCTCAACATTCAGAAAACTAATAACATGGCATCCAGTCCCATCAGTTCAGTTCAGTTCAGTCACTCAGAGGTGTCCAACTTTTTGCAACCCCACGAACCACAGTATGCCAGGCCCCTCTGTCCATCACCAACTGCCGGAGTACACCCAAACCCATGTCCATTGAGTAAATGATGCCTTCCAATCATCTCATTCTCCATCGTCCCCTTCTCCTCCTGACCCCAATCTTTCCCAGCATCAGGGTCTTTGCAAATGAGTCGGTTCTTCGCATCAGGGAGCCAAAGTATTGGAGTTTCAGCTTCAACATCAGTCCTACCAATGAACACTCAGAACTCATCTCCTTTAGGATGAACCGGTTGGATCTCCTTGCAGTCCAAGAGACTCTCAAGAGTCTTCTCCAACACCACAGTTCAAAACTCATCAATTCTTCGGTGCTCAGCTTTTATAGTCCAAATCTCACATCCATACATAACTAGTGGAAAAACCATAGCCTTGACTAGAAGGACGTTTGCTGGCAAAGTAATGTCTCTGCTTTTCAATATGCTGTCTAGGTTGGGCCTAACTTTCCTTCCAAGGAGTAAACATCATTTAATTTCATGGCTTCAATCTCCATCTGCAGTTATTTTGGAGCCCAGAAAAATAAAATCAGCCACTGTTTCCACTGTTTCCCCATCTATTTGCCATAAAGTGGTAGGACCAGATGCCATGATCTTAGTTTTCTGAATGTTGAGCTTTAAGCCAAATTTTTCACTCTCCTCTTTCACTTTCATCAAGAGGCTTTTTAGTTCTTCTTCACTTTCTGCCATAAGGGTGGTGTCATCTGCATATCTGACGTTATTGATATTTCTCCTGTCAATCTTGATTCCAGCTTGTGCTTCTTCCAGGCCGGCGTTTCTCATGATGTACTCTGCATATAAGTTAAATAAGCTAGGTGACAATACACATCCTTGATGTACTCCTTTTCCTATTTGGAACCCGTCTGTTGTTCCATGTCCAGTTCTAACTGTTGCTTCCAGACCTGCATACAAGTTTCTCCAGAGGCAAGTCAGGTGGTCCGGTAATCCCATCTCTTTCAGAATTTTCCACAGTTTATTGTGATCCACACAATCAAAGGCTTTGGCATAGTCAATAAAGCAGAAATTGATGTTTTTCTGGAACTCTCTTGTATCATCTCATGGCGAATAGATGGGGAAACAGTGGAAATAGTGGCAGACTTTATTTTGGGGGCTACCAAATCACTGCAGATGGTGACTGCAGCCATGAAATTAAAACATGTTTACTCCTTGGAAGGAAAGCTATGACCAACCTAGACAGCATATTAAAAAGCAGACACATTACTTTGCCAACAAACGTCCGTCTAGTCAAAGCTATGTTTTTTTGAGTAGTTATGTATGGATGCGAGAGTTGGAGTGGGGAAAGCTAAACACTGAAGAATTAGTGCTTTTTAACTGTGGTGTTGGAGAAGACTCTTGAGAGTCCCTTGGACTGCAAGGAGATCCAACCAGTCCATTTGAAAGGAGATCAGTCCTGGGTGTTCATTGGAAGGACTGATGTTGAAGCTGAAACTCCAATACTTTGGCCCCCTGATGCGAAGAACTGACTTGTTTGAAAAGACCCTGATGATGGGAAAGATTGAAGGTGGACAGAGAAGGGGACGACAAAAGATGAGATTTTTGGATGGGATCACCAACTCAATGGACATGAGTTTGGGTAAACTCCGGGAGTTGGTGATAGACAGGGAGGCCTAGCTGCAGTCCACAGGGTCACAAAAATTTGGACACGACTGAGCTACTGAACTGAACAGAAACTTTAAAAGGATATAGTATATTGTGTGTGAATTATATCTCAATAAGGTTTTAAAAAAAGAAAAGTAGAAAGATTCTATGGACTAGAAATACCTGTAAATTTCAACTATCATTATGACTATGAGTGCAATGATAGACAGGAAAGTAGATGTTTTATAACGTCAAACTATCTCTGCTCATCTAATGGCACCTGGGCTTTAACCTGCCTAATAAATGCACTGCTAAGGCTAGCAATGGAAACCTAGCCTCCCTAAATACATTTTGTTTGCTGAAGCTCATCCTGCACATCACTGCTCAGAACATATTTCTTATTTCCTTCTGCTCAGTAATGAAACATTGCAACAAAACACACGGATGACCTGTAGGCATTACTCCACTACTAAGAAGGCAAATGATTAGTAGTGAATCAAAGTGGTCATGTATCTAAGCAAAATCGACACATTTCAATAGATATTCAAGCACATCAATTCGATAAGATGAAAAGTTGAAAGTTATAATCAGCCTCTTCAAAATCAAGGGAAATCAGGTTGAGTTTAATTCTAGCAGTGTTTCCAGAATGTTGATTAGAGTTTGACCATTTGTGTGGAGAAGAAACTTTAAAGTCCATTCACTTAGCCAAGCCAAAATATTCAGGGTTAGGTGAGTTGTTTCTAGTGCTTTCAGTTCAAAGGACAAGAAACAGCTAGTTCACAGGTTGGGCTACAGCCTCTCAGGGCTAGCAAACCATACATGCATAATAGGACATTAACAGCAGTGCTAATCTGTTCCTCTGGGCTGAACATAATAAAGTTCATTTTTGTAAAGCAGTTAATCAAAAAGTATTAGAGAAATAATCAAGGGCTGGTATGCTTTTAATTGACCAGACAGTTTCTCAGCAGCAACATATTTCCTCTTTACCAAATTATAATTTTCTGAATCTTCATGTGGTCATTCTTTGCTGATTTTATTGATATTATTCCCTCATACCAAATTCACTAGCCCTTCTGCTCTCAATATAAAAAGATTTCATCTTGGAGATAAACATAAATGACCCCCAGTTGCAGTTGATCGTAACAGAGTCATAGTTTCTCTATTTAAGGAGGAAAAAAAAAAACACTTAATTGAATATGAATGTTAATATTCAGGTAGTAATTGAGGCAGTGTGTTCAGTTAACATAACCAAAATATATTATGCATTCAGGCCCTTTTATTTCCAAAGGCAGAGTAGAATTTAAAAGGGAAATTAACACCATGGTCTTCTAAAAGAATATCAAATAGCTGAAAAATTCAACTTTCTATGACAAATAGGGAAATACAAACTAAAAATGGTCAAAATAAATGCATTTTCTAAGGTCAGAGTGATGATAATAAGAAAGTGATACAGAAATATTTAGCTATTTCTAAGAGATGGGGTCACACAGAGTCGGACACGACTGAAGTGACTTTGCAGCAGCAGCAGCAGCAGCAAGCATCTCTGTGTTATATGAAGAGTTAAGAAACAAAGATCATAAATCCACAAAGCCCCTCAAAAAAAAAAAAAGAACTGTTACAAAGTTTGGTAGCCCAATCATATTGTTTCTTACACAAACTTAAAAAGACTATATTTTACTAAATTAAAATAACATTATAATAGTTACAAGGCTTACTACATGCCAAGCATTATTTTAAATATCTTAGATGAATTAATATAATCTTTATATTATAAAGATAAGGTAAACAGCAGTTTAAAAATGAGGAAATTGATGCACAGAGAGGTTAAGTAACATACCAAGGTCACACAACCAGAGCACCATAATTCAAATCTGGACAACCTGGCTCCAGAGTCTTTATACTTGACTATTATGTTATACTACCACTATATAGCTAGATAGCTATCTGACAGATGCTGTTTTCTATGTCTACTGCATTAGTGAGTTATGTCTGAAATTTAAAAATGTTCCAGCACTATATGGCAATTTTTGATTCTATATGGATATTAGTCAAGAATGGAGCCTGTACCATCAATGATTGCTGGTTAAGCTATAAATGCGATGTTTAGGTGACATATGAGACAATTCCCTAAGCCCAGCTTGCCATGATTTGGTTGACTTTATTTTCTTCTTCTTAATGGAATGTTACACCATTCATATTCCATTTATATGTCACATAGGTACAATAGGCTTCACTGGAAAATATAATGAGACTATGGGTCACACACCTATTGCCAACCAGGCTTTTCTTAGATTCAATAAATCATGTGCTATCTCAAAAATGCTAGAATAATTCTTTTTCTTTTCAATATGGCCATCAGTATGGATTTTAAAAAGCCATGCTCACTAGAATATCAGCACGTATAAGTTTATTATGCTGGCACTAAAATCAGAGTCCAGGCAAGTTTGTTATAATAGTGATTGAGTTGATTCTTATTTACTTTTTAACTCTATCTAAATTCTGGCTGATATCAATAATATAGTAGGGGCTCAGCAGATATTAATACTTGTTGGTGATATGATGCCGGGAGCCAGCGAGGGAAATCCTACCTGTGGCAAAGGTCAATAGGGGAAGAGGCCTGAAGGGCAAAGGCTAATCAGGACTCGAGGAACCCCCTGGACTTACCTGAGCATCTACCCCAAAGAAAACCGGAGTCTGACTGCTTTACTATCTTACGACTCTTACCAAGTCCTCTAATACTTATGGGGGCTTCCCCCCAACCACCTTTCTCTGAAAACATTAATTCAGAGCTGTAGTTAAAAAGTTCTCCTCGGCTTAATAGGAG
The DNA here is from genome assembly GCF_049115385.1 of Moschus berezovskii. Classification (NCBI taxonomy): domain Eukaryota; kingdom Metazoa; phylum Chordata; class Mammalia; order Artiodactyla; family Moschidae; genus Moschus; species Moschus berezovskii. The sequence continues at coordinate 81,621,521 of NC_142488.1, read as the reverse complement.
TGTTCCAATCCAAGCCCCTCTGATAGATTTCTAACTTTCATGACAAGTTTGTCTGGGCTCTTACAACTATGAATGTGACTGTTTACAGCCTCCCAGCCATGCAAGGACAGAAAGCCTAATATTCTAAAATACAGGAATTTGTTGAAGAAGTTAAAATCATTAGAATAGTACTAAAAAAGATTTCATGGTTGAATCAATGCTTGTTGCAAAGTTTCCTCTATCTATTGTATCCTTGGAAATATATTAATCACATATATAGAAAATAAGTAGTAGCCTTTGATTCAACCACATCAGATCTTAAGTTAATAAATTCCTTTCTTGTAGCTCACTACACCCTTGCCTTATAGGAATGTAACTTTGTCATGTGTCTTTGGAGAATAGCACCTGACTTTAGGAAAATCACCTGAAAAGAATATAAGCCTTTTTCTAGCTAACTAACCTTTGTTAGGAGAGAGGGCCATAAACTGTTAGCAGGCCTCCTGGCCAGAAGATGATGTAAACCACCCAAAACTTTTGTATATCACGAGACATACAAAAATAAGCCCTGATCCTGATAAGGGTCAAGACTGCTGACCCTGCGTGATTTTGGCATGACTCTATACCTCCCTTTCTCTATTTTTGGTGTGCACAACTTAGGGTATAAATGCAGCACTGGAAAATAAAGTTTTGGGCCTTGCTCACTGAAGCTTGGTCTCCCCGTGTCGTTCTTTCTCTTTTTCCGTCCTTTTCTCTATTCTCCTTTTTCTGGTTGAGATCCTTGGAGCGCTGGGCCCTCTGCGTTTACTTATCTGCCTGGGCTTCTAAGACCCACTCAAGGGGGTGCCCTGGTGGGGTACCTCCAGTGATTCGAGAGGGCGCCTGCAGCCTATGTAAACATAGCAAACCCCGTGCTGGGGTTTTATTGGTTTCCTGCATAAACCAAGGAATCATCAGCCCCTGTCTCTCTCTTTCTCTCTCTCTTTCTCGCTGACGCTGACGCCGTTCATCCCAAGGATACCCTGGGCCATATCGAGGCTGGTCCCTGATAATATGAGATTTGAAATATTTTATTACAATACTTTACTCTGCATGGGCTTCTCAGGTGGTGCTAGTGGTGAAGAATCCACCAGTCAGTGCAGGAGACATGAAAAGCAGGGTTTGATTCTTCGGTCTGGAAGATTCCCTGGAGGAGGAAATGGCAACTTGTTCCAGTATTTTTGCTTGGGAAATCCCATGGACAGTAGAGCCTGCTGGGCTACAGTCTACAGGGCCGCAAAGAATCAGACAAGACTGACCAACTGAGCAGGCACACACACTCTGTATAGTTTGAAACAAATAATACTGAATTGGAAAGTACAGTTGGCTAATACAATCAAAAGCATTAGTATGTTTCTCAGACAACATATGAAAATCATTGAGGCCAGGTATATTCTATTATAATTCGATGTGTCTTCCCCTCTGCTTCATCATACATATAAACAACAGCATAGTGCACTGTATAAGGGCATAGCTTATGGTATCAGCCTATCCAACTTCATATTCTGACTCTGCTACTTAACACCTCTGTGAATTGAACAAGTCACTTTACCTATTTGTATCTCCATTTCTTAAAATCTAATGACATATTATATGTCTCATTCCTGTGGTCATTGTGAGCATTAAACAATATCTCAAAAATTAACAGTATCTGGCACATGGTAAGGGTTCAATTAATATTAGCTACTATTATTACTATGATGTGTGATCAAGGATGGTTTATAAGAACATGCACAAGAGTGACCTAAACTTCCTACCCATGTTAACCCATCAGGAAAAATATATCATTAAGGTCCTCAAAGATATGCCATACATGATACACTCAGGGAGATATACAGCACCAAATGTAGACATTGGTGATTAGAAATGAGGGAATACACGGAGATGCTGGTTGCTGCATTCTTGACCATCCCTAAAAAAGAGAGCATAATGCAGTGGAAAATAGCATGAGTAGACTGGTGTTAAAATCCAAGGTCTGAAACTCACAGAGCAGTATGATCAAATTGCAAATTAGTTAAGCCTCAGTTAGTGAAAAAATGCCAAGTACCATGCTCAGAATTCAGCAGCATTCATGAAATGTTTGATCACTTTCCGTCATTTCATGGATAGCTCTGGTCTGACTACAGAGATGTTTTTCTCCAGCTGGCTTTAGAAGCTAATCTTATTGATTTCATAAGAAGTATGCCTTCTCTTCTCACCTCCTTATCAACATATCCTATCCCCCTGAACTAAAATATCCTTGAAGTAGAAACTGGAAGCTCACTGAGTAATTTCCTTACCCATCTAAGAAGTGAGAAAAGCATAACTCTAGTACATCACTAGGGCTGCCCAACTGTAACTCCAGAGCTATTTATGAATTAAAGACGTTTCTTAATCTCCTGCTGCTATCAATTCCCAATCTTGGTATGCCTTCCACTCAGAGGCTAAGAAAACAGAAGGATAAAAAGAAAACCTTTTTTTTTTTTTTCCTTTTGACCAGCAAATAAAAGGGCAGCAGCCTAAAAGAAATAAATTGTTCTTTCACTCTATGAAAAAATGGACCAAAATGTCAAATAAGATGAAACCAAACTGTAGCGTTAAACCCAAAAGGAAACTTTTCTTCTAAATTACTGCATTTCCCTCTAGCTATCAGAGACTTTTTCCATGGCCATTGCTAATGATCTGAATCAAAAGAAAGCACTTTGAAAGCACATTGGAAAGAAGTATATGTGTGGGTGCATGTGTGTGTGTGTGTGTTTGAAATCCTGGTACATCTTAGGCATTAGGTTCTAGGGGGAGAAAAGGTTTCATGTAATACAAAGTAAATCTTTAAAAAATGTGGAAAGAGAAACGTTGCCTTTATGGTAGAGAAGGTTACCTTTTCATCTCAAGATAGTCAAAGAAAAATTTTTGTCCTTTTTAAGTGATATTTAGACACTTTCATCCTTTTGAAAAAAGAGCTTCCGAACTCCTGGAATTTAAAGTTAAAGTTAAGGTACAGGCTTAATGTAAACCGTTTGCGTGACATGGTTTGGAGTTGATATCACCATATCACGCTATGCAGGCAGCTGTGTCTGATAGCCTAGAAAAAAAGTGTTCACAGAGTTCTTTCATGAAGATTTATTTCTGGTGTTCTCCAAAATTATATGGAATCACTGACATTAAAATTTTAGAACCAAAGAATAATGTAGCTTTTAAACTACTTGTCCCTGGGTATACCCTCCCTTCCTCCAATTTTTTGGATTCTCTCTGCTTTCAGGAAATAATCGTAAAAATAAAAAACATTCACCATAGTGAGCTTAGATATCCTAGAAGACTACAGAAATAAACATCCCATTCACAGGGAATACTATACTAGGTTCACCAACATGGAAGGTGGTGAGGAAGTAGGTTCCTAGAAGAAAGTAGGTCAAGTTTCTAGTGGCACCACATCTACAGCCTAACTCCACAAGGATTTGGAAGGGCATTTTCACTGAAATACAACAGGTTGCTGAGGGCAAGTAGTTTCCATATAACAATTTCCTCCCCAATTATCCCTTCTTTAAAATCATGTGATGGCTTATTGCACTTGAAACCCATCCCTATGTGATCTTCCCACTGCCTCCTTTTCCAACCTTATATCATTTCATTCTCCCTCTTGCCCATTACACCCGAGTCACAATGATCTGTTTCATGAACACATAAAGCTGATTTATGCCTCAGAGCCTTTGTGCTTACTGCTCCATCTATCTAGAATCCTCTCCCTGCTTTTCATCATCCAGAACTCAGGTCAAATATCACCTTTCCCAAGAGACTGTCTAAAAGCTAATCTATCTAAAATATCCCCCAGGTCCTATCCCTACCCATAGCATTCTCTGCTGCATTACCTTATTTTGTTTCCTTCCTAACAGATTTTCAACAAATATTTGTGTAATAATAATTATTATAATAATTCTTCACTTTAAGTTAACTCATATAATAATTCTTCACTTCTAGGTAACTCTGCGGAGGTCTCAGACTAGTGTAGAATTGATACCAGGATAAGAAGATCCAAGAAAAGGCAGTAATTGTTATGTTCCCAAATATCAGTATATATAGTATCAAAAAGAAAAATATCCAGGTCACACGTTGAATGTTTCTTTGCTTTCATCCAATAGATATGGCAGCAAAAACTCTATCAGCATCCTTACCAAGAACTGTCTTCCTTTGCTAGTAAGGGAGGAAATGAAATCAAGCATCTTCCCTTGAGGAACACCTTACCTGTGAGATCTCGCATCTTGCTTGGCACTTACACATTGAATTACACAGAATGGACAGAGGTAATAGGTTCTGCCACTAAAGAGCTGGGTGAACTTGAAAAATCACTTTAATGTTTTTATCTGTTCCATGGGAGAGAGAGTTTCTGTCAAGTCTAACTAACAATCCTGTTATGAACTTCAGATTAAATAATGCTTATGAAAGCACTTTCTGTTGTCAAGTACCATGGAAATATAAAGTAAGGTTTTACAAAAGTTTTATATTTCCTCAAAATGAAAACCAGGATATTTTTGCAAAATAATCAAGTATTTCTGGAAAGGAATTAATTGGTTGGTTGGTTATTAATATTCAAACCTAGCTGAGATCCCACCTTCCCATATTTTTAATACCTTCTGTAGATCTATACAGACTTATAAAAGAATTATTCTGCAGTAGTAAGAACAAACAGGAACTGCTTTCCATGTGTACAGTAGACCATAAATCCCCCTGCTAAGATTGTGCTGGATTCACAAGCTCAAAGACAGGACTAGCAATGAAAGACTAAGTAGTTGAAAAGATCCATTCATAACAGGGTCTACATAATATTACTGAGGAAGCAATGCTTACCACTACCAGAAGATCACATTGCTTAAATTTCTACTATTAGAAAAAAAATTATTTTCATGAATCTGAATACATTTTAATTTGGTCAAGTCATTCATTATCTTCTTTGAATGGGACAACCCACCAGCTCATTAACACTGTAGCAGGGACTAATTTATCTGATTAATCCACTCCTATCCCCTGCCATTCATTGAAAAATTCAAATGGAGTCTATGAGGAAACCAGAAGTAGAGAATTAGGTAAGTTTTGCTTGGGAAAGTGCTGCCCTCAATATGCCAGCAAATTTGGAAAACAGCAGTGGCCACAGGACTGGAATAGGTCAGTCTTTATTCCAATCCCAAAGAAAGGCAATGCCAAAGAATGCTCAAACTACCGCACAATTGCACTCATCTCACATGCTAGTAAAGTCATGCTCAAAATTCTCCAAGCCAGGCTTCAGCAATATGTGAACCGCAAACTCCCAGATATTCAAGCAGGTTTTAGAAAAGGCAGAGGCACCAGAGATCAAATTGCCAACATCCGCTGGATCATGGAGAAAGCAAGAGAGTTCCAGAAAATACATCTATTTCTGCTTCATTGACTATGCCAAAGCCTTTGACTGTGTGGATCACAATAAACTGTGGAACATTCTGAAAGAGATGGGAATACCAGACCACCTGACCTGCCTCTTGAGAAACCTGTATACAGGTCAGGAAGCAGCAGTTAGAACTGGACATGGAACAACAGACTGGTTCTAATTAGGAAAAGGAGTACATCAAGGTTGTATCTTGTCACCCTGCTTATTTAACTTCTATGCAGAGTACATAATGAGGAACGCTGGGCTGGAAGAAGGACAAGCTGGAATCAAGATTGCTGGGAGAAATATCAATAACCTCAGATATGCAGATGACACTACCCTTATGCAAAAAGTGAAGAGGAACTAAAAACCCTCTTGATGAAAGTGAAAGAGGAGAGTGAAAAGCTTGGCTTGAAGCTCAACATTCAGAAAACAAAGATCATGGCATCTGGTCCCATCACTTCATGTTAAATAGATGGGGAAACAGTGGAAACAGTGTCAGACTTTATTTTTTTGGGCTCCAAAATCTCTGCAGATGCTGATTGCAGACAGGAAATTAAAAGACGCTTACTCCTTGGAAGGAAAGTTATGACCAACCTAGATGCTGCTGCTAAGTCACTTCAGTCGTGTCCGACTCTGTGCGACCCCATAGACGGCAGCCCATCAGGTTCCCCCATCCCTGGGATTCTTCAGGCAAGAACACTGGAGTGGGTTGCCATTACCTTCTCCTTGGAAGGAAAGTTATGACCAACCTAGGTAGCATATTCAAAAGCAGAGACATTACTTTGTCAACCAAGGTCCGTCTAGTCAAGGCTATGGTTTTTCCCGTGGTCATGTATGGATGTGAGAGTTGGACTGTGAAGAAAGCAGATCGCCGAAGAAATGATGCTTTTGAACTGTGGTGCTGGAGAAGACTCTTGAGAGTCCCTTGAAATGTAAGGAGATCCAACCAGTCCATTCTAAAGGAGATCAATCCTGGGTGTTCATTGGAAGGACTTATGTTAAAGCTGAAACTGCAATACTTCGGCCACCTCATGCGACGAGTTGACTCACTGGAAAAGACTGTGATGCTGGGAAAGGTTGGGGGCGGGAGGAGAAGGGGACGACGGAGAATGAGATGGCTGGATGGCATCACCGACTCTGTGGACATGAGTTTGAGTGTACTCCGGGAGTTGGTGATGGACAGGGTGGCCTGGCGTGCTGTGATTCATGGGGTTGCAAAGAGTTGGACACGACTGAGTGACTGAACTGAATTGAACTGAACTGAAAGAGACCAGAGGCATGCTGTTCTGATCTGAACATTTGAGGCTTTCAAATGGGCCCCAATCAGCCAAGAGACAAGAGGTAGGGTATCTGAATAAGACAGGAAAAGTCAATTAGTCTAAGCAACTGACAGAAATTCAAAAATTTCAGTCACTCATCCCAAATTACCATGTAGTTGGTATTCAATTCAACTAAATCGAAAAAGCTTCTTAATACTCTTCTGCTTTATCAAGTTTCAGTCCTATTTACACATGGACCTTTAAAAAAAAAAATCTTAACTTGATATTTACCAAACCAAACCAAAACTTTGTCCTCAATTTAGCTTGACAGTTACAAGTATATCTTTGTTTTCTTCTAAAAAGATATTTTTGATAATGTTTACTTCATTGAATTATGGATAATTACAATTTAATAAAGAAGAAAAGTTACAGTATAAGTTCAATTAATTCAAATACCTCTTAAGCCATTAAAAAAATGAGCCAAATATGACTCCTTCATAAAAAAAAAATCTGACTCTAATTTCATCCCAGTTACTGTTTTATCAAAAAAAAAAAATCTTATTGACCATTTTTTGTCTGTGTTTTAAAAGAAAAATTTTTTCACATAAACTAACTTCTAGATGGCCTACTTATTACTAAAAAATAAATCTTCAGGGTCTAACGAGGCTATAATTCCCCCAAACTTTATGATCTTTTGGCAAGAATATTACAAAGGGCATAGGTCTTACTCGGCATCTAATATAAAAAACTGGTGCAACACTATGGAGCTTCCGTCGGTGACTATAATTTGCTTATTATTCATCAATATTTCAAATATTTTCTGCCATAAACCATCGCTACTGTTTCATTGTTGGCTTACTTGTTATAGTAATAAATATGGATGATATTTACGAATGAGCCAAGGTAGTCGTTGTGTGTGCTGTGCTCAGTTCCTCAGTCATGTCTGACTCTTTGTGACCCTATCGACTATAACCAATCAGGCTCCTGTGTCCATGGGATTTTCCAGGGAGTGGGGATTTTATAGTCCACGGGATCTCAAAGAGTTAGGCCCAACTGAGGGACTTTCACTAGTCATGGCTGATTCACATTGTTGTACTGCAGAAACCAACACAACATTGTAAAGCAGTTATCTTCCAAAAAAAAAAATAAATAAATAAGAAAAGGAAATGACCTTGATCCTTCTCATTATCTCACCCTAAGGCCCAAGTCTTCTATCCCTTTCCTCCCAAAGCTGACTAGGCCAACAAGCTTTGTGGCTCAACTTGAGGTTGTCTTAGGGTCCTTATCTTGGTTCTCCCACTGTTGGTTTTAAGGTCTGGGACCCATCTAGTGACACCCCTCACAATGGGAGATTATGGAAAAAAGTGATCTCACTTTGCAGAGTTCAACATCAACCCCACCTCACTGCATCTTGCAGAAACTGGGGGTGGAGTGTTGGGGTTCAGTGGGAGACATGGGGTGCAGTTTCTGCAGAAATGATGTTTTGCCTTTCAGGAAGTTTTTATAGGACTTAAGTGGACCCATGGGTGGAGTTGCTCTAAAAATGTGAGAAGTTTCCAGCTGTGGGCTCTTAGAGTCAATTATGGGAAAAAAGGAAGATACCCCTGTCATGACATATTATTAAAATAAAATGAAGCAGGTGCTATGCCAGGAACGCTTACAGAAGGAAGCAGGCAGGGCCACCTGTCCTTGGCAGGGATGGGAGTGGGATTGGGGCTGAGGTTGGGCTGGTACTTGAAGAAGGAAAGTTCTTGCTGGAGAGAGAGGTGGAGCTTCCCAATTGGGAAGGAATATTAGTGAGACTCTGGCCTGAAAGTCAGGGTCTGTTTAGGAAAGAGTTAGGAGTGCCTGCCTGTCTGGCCTGTGGGCTGGGGTTAGGGAGGGAGATGACTCTGGAATGTGGGTTGCAGTCAGCTTTGAAGGCATGAGTGCCTAGGTAAGAAGCATGGGCTTCTGTTGGCATAATGGGACGCTATGAGAGTCTTTAAGTACGAGAGTAACATCACAGGATGTGTTTAACTTTTTCATATATTGTCTCATTATGACCAAAACTGTTACAATGAGTTACGCACTTTTAAAGCTTCCATTTCTAACATGTTTTTAAAGTCATAGGGTGCTCATCAACATCACTGATCAAAAATTCTCAAGGGGCTTTATTTATGTAACCAAATAATTAAAAATAGATCCATTTATGGGTAGCTATTTCAACATATCAACACAGTTTATATTTTCTTGAATTATAAGCCTTATGAAATAATTGTGAAGTCTATCAAGTCTATAAAATAATGTTTGCTACTTTATTTTCATTTTCCCCTTTCCTTCTTTTCCATTTTCAGTTAAAACATCATCATGGAATTGTATACAAATGTATAATCATCATAGTAGTTATACACTCATATTACCAAAATTAATCAAATTATGCATTTAAAATTAGTGAACTATATAAGAACTTCATAAACCATAAAAGATAAAAACTCAGAAGTTAGAGGTAGCTTCCCAAATTCTTGCCCCTAGTGGAGGTGAAGGAAGCAAAGGTAATCAATGTTCTAGTCCTTTTTCCCCCCTAGCATCAAAATCTTCTGGTGAAGTTTTATGTTATTATTTGCCTAAAAGAGCTTCCCAGGTGGTACTAGTGGCAAAGAATCTGCCTGCCCGTTCAGGAGACTCAAGAGATGTGGTTCAATCCCTGGGTCAGGAAGATCACCTGGAGTAGGAAATGGCACCCCATTTTAGTATTCTTGCCTGGAAAATTCCATGGGCAGAGGAGTCTGGCAGTCTACAGTCCATGGTCCCGGAAAGAGTCTGACACCACACACACACACACACACAATTTTTTAAAAGGATAATTCTTCTAAATATATGACCTTCTCTGAGTTTGCAGCATATAGGCTTGTTTCACTAAATGGAAAAAAAAAAAAAAAAAACAGAAAGGAAAAACTTTTCAATTTGTGGAAAATTGAATAAGCCAACCTGGTGGTTCACTACAAAACTGGAGGAATTCCGAGGATATTTCAGCTAGCAGTAAGATTAACATTTTGGTTTATATGGCCTGACAGGGAAAATCAAAGTCACTTGATGTTAACTCTGTAAGAACAATCTCCTGACTATTGACAAAATATAAGGATGCAGATCAAAGGGGATTATTTCTAGATGTAGTCCATCAAAATAATCTTCACACATTTATGGAATGATATCAATGGCATATTTTATCATTGGAATTGTTCAAGATAGCTAAAATATCACAGAAAGAAACCAAAAACTGCATAAGCAAGTTCCTTAAAAAGCAGCAAGTTTGGATAATGAAAGATTCTTGGTAACTTAATGAGAGTATTCTCAGAGGTTACAAAAGAAATGCCTGGAACAATCTATTGTTTGAAAGTCACAGCATCAACACCAGTGAGGGCTATTAAAAATTCATATCTGCTTCAGATATGAACAAAGGTTGTTCAAAAGAGTGATGTATCATCAAATCTTAGTAGTAAGACAGAACCTCTCCTCCTGGAAAATACTGAAAAAGCAACAGAGAGAAACAGTAGGGTCTGAAATATACTGAAGAAAATACTTCAGGCCTTAGTAGTTCTCATTCTTTTCTGACAGCAGAACCAGAAAGGAAACTCTTTTCTGAAAATTCTAACCTAGGTATAACTGGTATTTCTAGCCAGATCGCCTCTGCTCACTCTTCCACAAATATGGTTAGGGTTTCACTTTCAGCCAGGTCCTTTACATGTTTATAAGGACTTCCCTGGTGGCTCAGACGGTAAAGCGTCTGTCTACAATGAGGGAGATCTGGGTTCAATCCCTGGGTCGGGAAAATACCCTGGAGAAGGAAATGGCAACCCACTCCAGTACTATTGCCTTTAAAATCACATGGACGGAGGAGCCTGATAGACTACAGTCCATGGGGTCGCAATGAGTTGGACACAACTGAGCGACTTCACTTTTACTTTCCATGTTTATAAACAAAACCACGCAAAAGTATAAAAGTGATTCACATAGAGTGGAATAAGCCAGGGGGACCCTTTCCACTCACCTACAGCAATAATTTCAAGACTAGCTTTGGAAATGTCAGCCTTATGGATGCTGTTTTAGTCTCTGTTTTCATTTTAGTCATGTTCTAATGATTTACCTAAGCAAGACATTCAGTGGAAGAAAATCCCACTCAATGCCCTTATCAGACTTTGGCACTCTTGTTTATTAAGAAGGGTGTCTGTAGCTCTAAAAGTAAGAAAGGTTTACTTCAGAAGCTTAAGTATATGGCTTCAATTGCTGCCAGAGATTTTCTAGTTATATGCAGAATAATGCTTAAGAATTTTAAAATTTTTATTATGGAAATTTTCAAATACACATAGAAATAGAGTCACAATTACAATGAATCAGTTCACATCCAACACCCAGATTCAACATTTATCAACTCCTGTCCAATCTTGTTACATTTATCCTTTCCTTTTCAGGGGAAATTATTTAAAGTCAATCCTAGACATTGCGTCATTTATAAATACCTTGATACTCATGAGTTTTTTCTTTTTTTCCAGTTTTTAGAACAACTTAAGACAAAAAAAATAAAATAAAATTTGAAAGGTTAAATCCATAAGTGGTAGAAAATTTATGAGATATTTCTGGTATCTGAGAATATTGATATCACTAATTTGGAATTTGAGGTTCAGTGCATGAGTTTGAGTGAGCTCCGGGAGTTGGTGATGGACAGGGAGGCCTGGCGTGCTGTGATTCATGGGGTCGTGGAGAGTCGGACACGACTGAGCGACTGAACTGAACTGAACAGAACTGAACTGAGTATATCATATGTAAAGCAAGTGGAGTGACCATTTCCTAAGTAGAACAATTTAATGAATTCTTCCCTAACATTCCCCATTGTTTCCTCAGTAAATGTAAAGTCTTCTGAATCTTTTCTTTTGGGCAAAGCAACTAGAATTTCCCTAAAAGAAATGGATTGATAAGTGCTTTACCATTCACTAATTTAACCGACTTTGAAGCGTTCTTACTCTTCATCTAAAAAGTTACAGCTTAAATGTTTCTCTCTCTCACTTCACAGAGATGGCCAGAAAGTCATAATTCCAAGATATTGTACCCTAACATTTCACTTCATTGAAAATATAAAGCTTCATTTCATCATTGGAAGTACACATACTTCAAGTTCTTAATCTCTGAAAGTCTCTCATACAGTGAATACTTTCACTATTGCCCTTGTACATGGTCAAGGAAATCTAACTTCAAATCCCAGAGTTGCATTACCTTATGGATTGATCCAAAGAGTAAGAATGAGTGTCCTTTAACCAGAGTCTATGTAAAATGTCAAACAGTACAGCAGCAGAAAAACTTTCAGAAAAGATTTTAATATGATCAATAGAGTCTGACAAATTCACATTAGAAAACTCACTATTGATGGAAATGAGCAAGTATGAACATGCAACAGCTGTTTTAGAGATGAGGGACCAGTCCCGCTGTTTGGGCTGCAATGACAATGATGAACCTGTTAGTGACCCAAATACAGGATTTGCAGAGGCTTATTTTCAAGTAATGCAACTTATGGAACTGAGGAACCCTAAGAAGTCACTAAGCTAAACAGACATTTCTCCAAAGAAGACATACTGATGGCTAGCAAACACATGAAAAGATGATCAATATCACTCCTAATCAGAGAAATACAAATCAAAACCACAATGAGGTACCATTTCACGCCAGTCAGAATGGCTGCTATCCAAAAGTCTACAAGCAATAAATGCTGGAGAGGGTGTGGAGAAAAGGAAACCCTCTTACACTGTTGGTGGGAATGCAAACTAGTACAACAGCTATGGAGAACAGTGTGGAGATTCCTTAAAAAACTGGAAATAGAACTTCCATATGACCCAGAAATCCCACTCCTGGGCATACACACCGAGGAAACCAGAATTGAAAGAGACACATGTACTCCAATGTTCATTGCAGCACTGTTTATAATAGCCAGGACATGGAAGCAACCTAGATGTCCATCTGCAGACGAATGGATAAGAAAGTTGTGATACATATACACAATGGAGTATTACTCATCAATTAAAAAGAATACATTTGAATCAGTTCTAATGAGATGGATGAAACTGGAACCTATTATACAGAGTGAAGTAAGCCAGAAAGAAAAATACCAATTCAGTATACTAACGCATATATATGGAACTTAGAAAGATGGTAATGATAGCCCTGTATACAGCAAAAGAGACCCAGATGTATAGAACAGTATTTTGGACTCTGTGGGAGAGGGTGAGGGTGGGATGATTTGGGAGAATTGCATTGAAACAAGTGTATTATCACATGTGAAACGAATTGCCAGTTCAGGTTCGATGCATGATACCGGATGCTCGGGGCTGATGCACTGGGATGACCCAGAGGGATGGTATGGGGAGGGAGGTGGGAGGGGGTTTCAAGATGGAGAACACATGTACACCCGGGGTGGATTCATGTCAATGTATGGCAAAACCAATGCAATATTGTAAAATAATTAGCCTCCAATTAAAATGCATGTTATAGGATGCTTGGGGCTGGCGTGCGGGGATGACCCAGAGGGAGGATGGGGGTAGGAGGGAGGTGAGAGGGGGGTTCGGGAGGGGGAACTTATGTAAACCCGGGGCAAATTCATGTCAATGTATGGCAAAACCAACCAATATAATATTGTAAAATAATTTGCCTCCAATAAAAAATAAATTAATTACAAAAAAAATAAATTAAAAAAAAGAGAGAGACATCACTAAGCCAGATCCTGACAGTATGTATGAGATAAAAATTTGGATAAGGATAAAGTAAAAAATGGCATCAGGGAGAAGTTGACTAGCACAGGAGATAAATTAGAACAAGAGTAATAAGGGTAAGCCCTTTAGGAATCACCTGGCTCAAAGCTCTCAGGAGTAAGAAAGAAGATGATGACCTTAAAATTGGTACAGAATATGCCTACAAGTATGTTCAAGAACTCTTTTCTGAGTGCTTTGGTTTCTGATTTGAGCTCTGGATATTCATCATTAGATATAGTACACAAAGTCTGCAACTGAGGAACAGAAATACAGTCCGAAACTCAATGCTTTCCTTATTCCTATTGGCTTCTTGATGCAGTCAGCCATTGGTTCTTCTTCAGGTCATTACACCAGTGATGCATATAACATTTAGACACAGACATGGTTCAGTTATAATGATCTAGAAATATCTAACATTTGAGAAGGCTCAGTGAAGAGTAATTGAGATTGGAGTGGTTACGACTTCTTGTACATTCACAGGGAGATATTTGATATACTACTGGAAATAAAATCATTCATCACTTACAAAGTAAGTGGATAGATCTAATCATTAAGCCTTGTGACAAACAAAATATTGAGCTTGTGTGCACCCTGAAATCTCTCTTATTCTCCCCCTCTCAAGACACACACACACACATATTTCTTCTACCTCAGGAAAACTTTATTGTCTACCTGATATAGGAATCATCATTAAATCAAGTCCAAGCAAAAAAATAAAACAACCCTTATTTGGGCTCACACCAAAAGCTTTCCTCCTATGTGACAAGAATGGTACATTCTATAGTTCTGGAATTCTGTGGGTGTATATAAGTGTAGATGTGGGTGTAGAGAGATACAAAGATAGATAGATACATATAAGAAGAAAAGAGAAACATTATTGAGTATATGTGTGTGCATGCTAAGTCACTTCAGTCGTGTCCAGCTCTTTGCAACCCTTTGGACTGTAGACTGTCAGGCTCTTCCTTTCATGGGATTATCCCGGCAAGAATACTGGAGTGGATTTCCATGCCCTCCTCCAGGGTATCTTGCTGACCCAGGGATCAAAGCCTTATCTCTTAAATCTCCTGCGTTGGCAGGCAGGTTCTTTGCCACTAGAGCCACCTGGGAAGCCCATTATTAAGTATAAAGGAAAGTGAAGTCGCTCAGTCGTGTCCGACTCTTTGCGACTCCATGTACTGTAACCCACTAAGCTCCTCAGTCCATGGAATTCTCCAGGCAAGAGTAATGGAGTGGGTTGCCATTTCCTTCTCCAGGGGATCTTCCCGACCCAGGTGTTGAACCTGTATCTCCTGCATTGCAGGCAGACGCTTTACTGTCTAAGCCACAGGGAAGCATTATTAAGTATATGCATGCACAAAGAGGAGCTTCCCAGGTGGTTCCAGGGGTAAAGAACCCACCAGCCAATGCAGAAGACACAGGAGAAGCAGATTCAACCCCGGAGTGGGGAAGATCCCCTGGAGAAGAGCGTGTCAACCCACTTCAGTATTCTTGCCTGGAGGATCACAAGAATCCAATGGACAGAGGAACCTGGCGGGCTACAGCCCATGGGGTCTCAGAGTCAGACACGACTGTAGTGACTTCACATGCACGAATGCACAAAGACTAAAAGCACTACAGTATGGAGAGTAAAATAAATAAAATAAGGGAAGAGTAAGATAAAGACTATTCAAAAGAGAATATTTTTTGGTCACTTAAGGAGTTTAAATTATTTTTCCATGAGTTTTTAAATCTTTCTTTTCTTTTCTTATTATATATAATGGAAATGAATGTGTATGGCTAGTTTTTGAGGATGAGACGTAACAAAGGAAAATACATATGTGCTGATAGGAAAGTATCTCCACAATGATGAATAATATTACTAATTATAAAAGTAAGGTACATAACAGTAGGTTTGCCGTTATCCCATTCTCGTGAATAATGTATGCAAGTATTTGGGTGTATATACTGATATACATATATAATATTTTAAAATATGCTTAAAATATTAATGGCTATGTCTGCAGAGCAAGCCTAGATTGACTTCTAATTTTCATTTTCTGTCTTACTATACTGATTGAATTTTTAATCATGGGCAAAAATGACTTCTATTTTTTAACTAAAAGACCAAAACCATTTCAGAACAATATGAACAGGATGTTGTTTTTGTAAAACAAAACACTTGATTGCATTTCCATGAGAAATGTATGCAAAAATGTTCTCCGATATGCAGGCAGTAGTCATCTTGTGGTAGAGACTTTTTGTTTAACTTAATATTTTATTATTGCTTTTTTATTTCCTATAATTTTACAATGAATATATTATTTACTTGTGTAAAATAATTAGTGTAAAATATAGTTATAATTTTATTGATACTAGGACTACTAGATTATGCTCAAAGAACTCTCATTTTGATTTAAAATCCTAACTGTAATTCTAAATTAATATTGCTTTTATCAGGATTGCCTAAATATCAGTGAACATAAGCTACCATCTAGTTTACAGACTATCCCTCATTGTCCATAAACTTTTACCCATAGTATATAATGAGAAGTATGATGGGAGGACTTTGGATCTATCTTCTAAAGATCAACTGTTTTACTTTAGCTTTTATTTTAAAGAAAAATTATTGCAATATAGTTGATTTACAATGTTGGGTTAATAAAGATTATTTTTTTTAATAGAACATAATACAGATGAGATGGATAACTGACTAATACAAAATTAGAACATGAAAAAGACATTAATGTTAATTAATGGTTTATGATTTATAACATGTGTTACTATTGAACATTAGTAATGTCTTGGTATTAAACAGTCACAACTGCTTTTTCACTTCCCAAAATATATCTGTAATGACACCAATAATCTTCCGAATGTAAGATGAGGCAAAAGGAGCAGAAACCCACATGGGGAAACCTCTTAATGTGTTATCACATTGGCTGCATGACTGGCTAATTATCAACAATTAAATGATGACCTCTTTTGTACAATAATAAGCGCTATTTTCTTGCTTCACTTGCATTTTGCCCTGTTCAGTTCAGTTCAGTTCAGTCGCTCAGTCGTGTCTGACTCTCCGCGACCCCATGAACCACAGCACGCCAGGCCTCCCTGTCCATCACCAACTCCCGGAGTACACTCAAACTCATGTCCACAGAGTCGGTGATGCCATCCAGCCATCTCATTCTCCGTCGTCCCCTTCTCCTCCCGCCCCCAACCTTTCCCAGCATCAGAGTCTTTTCCAGTGAGTCAACTCGTCGCATGAGGTGGCCAAAGTATTGCAGTTTCAGCTTTAGCATCAGTCCCTCCAATGAACATCCAGGATTGATCTCCTTTAGAATGGACTCGTTGGATCTCCTTGCAGTATAAGGGACTCTCAAGAGTCTTCTCCAACACCACAGTTCAAAAGCATCAATTCTTCGGCGATCAGCTTTCTTCACAGTCCAACTCTCACATCCATACATGACCACGGGAAAAACCATTGCCTTGACTAGACGGACCTTGGTTGGCAAAGTAACGTCTCTGCTTTTTAATATACTATCAAGGTTGGTCATAACTTTCCTTCCAAGGAGCAAGCGTCTTTTAATTTCATGGCTGCAATCAGCATCTGCAGTGATTTTGGAGCCCAAAAAAACAGAGTCTGACACTGTTTCCACTGTTTTTCCATCTATTTCCCATGAAGTGATTTTGCCCTGTAAACTACTCTAAAATGATGAGCCAAGGTGAAGAAAAGAAGTAAAATGAGATGTCAGTTTCTTTTTACTGCCTATGATAATTTTGCTGAATATATAAGTTGAAAGTAGTATTTAAAAATAAGAGTTTGAATAAGTGGTGCTGGGAAAACTGGTCAACCATTTGTAAAAGAATGAAACTAGATCACTTTCTAACACCATACACAAAAATAAACTCAAAATGGATTAAAGACCTAAACGTAAGACCAGAAAGTATAAAATTCCTAGAGGAAAACATAGGCAAAACACTCTCTGACATAAATCACAGCAGGATCCTCTATGACCCACCTCCCAGAGTAATGGAAATAAAAGCAAAAATAAACAAATGGGACCTAATTAAACTTAAAAGATTTTGCACAACTAAGGAAACTATAAGCAAAGTGAAAAGACAGCCTTCAGAATGGGAGAAAATAAAAACAAATGAAGCAAGTGATAAATAATTAATCTCAAAAATATACAAGCAACTCCTGCAGCTCAATTCCAGAAAAATAAATGACCCAATCAAAAAATGGGCTAAAGAACCAAACAGACATTTCTCCAAAGAACACATACAGATTGCTAACAAACATACGAAAAGATGCTCAACATCACTCATTATCAGAGAAATACAATTCAAAACCACTATGAGGTGCCATCTCAAGCCGATCAGAATGGCTGCTATCCAAAAATCTACAAATAATACATGCTGGACAGGGTGTGGAGAAAAGGGAACCCTCTTACACTGTTGGTGGAAATGTAAACTATTACAGCCACTATGGAGAACAGTGTGGAGATTCCTTAAAAAACTGGAAATAGAACTGACATACGACCCAGCAATACCACTTCTGGGCATACACGCCGAGAAAACCAGAATTGAAAGAGACACATGTACCCCAATGTTCACTGCAGCACTGTTTATAATAGCCAGGACATGGAAGCAACCTAGATGTCCATCTGTAGACGAATGGATAAGATAGCTGTGGTACATATACACAGTGGAATATCACTCAGTCATTAAAAATAATGCATTTGAATCAGCTCTAATGAGGTGGATGAAAGTGGAACCTATTATACAGAGTGAAGTAAGCCAGAAGAAAAACACTAATACAGTATTCCAACATATATATATGGAATTTATAAAGATGGTAACCATAACCCTATACGCAAGGTGGCAAAAGAGACACAGATGTACAAAGCAGTCTTTTGGACTCTGTGGGAGAAGGCGAGGGTGGGATGATCTGAGAGAATAGCACTGAAACAAGTATATTATCATACGTGAAACAGATCGCCAGTTCAGGTTCAATGCATGAGACAGGGTGCTTAGGGCTGGTGCACTGGGATGACCCTGAGCGATGGGATGGGGAGGGAGGTGGGAAGGGGGTTCAGGATGGGAAACACATGTAAACCCATGGCTGATTCATGTCAATGTATGGCAAAA
The DNA here is from genome assembly GCF_049115385.1 of Moschus berezovskii. Lineage (NCBI taxonomy): Eukaryota > Metazoa > Chordata > Mammalia > Artiodactyla > Moschidae > Moschus > Moschus berezovskii. The sequence goes on along the minus strand of NC_142488.1, from coordinate 81,602,970 downwards.
TCCACTACAATATTGTAAAGTAATTAGCCTCCAATTAAAATAAATAAATTTTAAAAATAAAAATAAAGAAAATAAGAATTTGAATTAACCATCCATGGATTTCACTCCTGCATGTTCTCTTTTTCCAAAATATTAAACTTTGAGAAATTAAATTAGAGTCTCAAAATGTTAATCTATTTTGTGCTTTGTATGTTTTTTGGAATTTTCTGAGAGCACTTATATTAGAAAACTGATCATGGAAGAAGTAATTAGGCGTCTCTTCTATGAAATGAAAACTAAATGGCCATTTAATCTCAGATTTGCCCATATTTGATATTAATTACAATTGTTCTCAGTGTTGCAGAGCAACCAACATGAAAGATTTACTTTGTCTTTTCGTGTGAATGAGTGATTGTGAGTGTGGTGAGGGCAGTGGGAAGAAGACAGTGAGAGGAATCCAAAAATGGATCATATGTCTGAGGTTTACTTAATGAAATACTGATTATTATCTGGGAATGTTCCATTTAGTCTCTAGCAATCTTTAGCCTGTAATATGTTATCCTTGGGGCATTCCCAGGTCTGGGTCATTTCTTCCTTTCTCTTCCTCAAAATAGTACTCACAGGTCCTTTGAGAAATTAGTGATTTAATGCAAATAAATATACAAAATGAGTGTGAAACATCATATTGACAAAAAAGCAAGGAAAACGAGAAGGACTCCTGCTGCTGCTGCTAAGTCACTTCAGTCGTGTCCGACTCTGTGCAACCCCAAAGACGGCAGCCCACCAGGTTCCCCCGTCCCTAGGATTCTCCAGGCAAGAACACTGGAGTGGGTTGCCATTTCCTTCTCTAATGCGTGAAAGTGAAAAGTGAAAGTGAGGTCTCTCAGTCGTGTCCGACTGAGTGACCCCATGTACTCAGCCTACCAGGCTCCTCCATCCATGGGATTTTCTAGGCAAGAGTACTGGAGTGGCTTGCCAGTGCCTTCTCCGAAGGACTCCTAGAGTCATTCAAAAGTAAATTTGAAGGGGTTCTCATTAACCAAAATGGTACAAGTTGACCATTAACAGTATCATCTTAAATGAATACACATCAAGTATGTTTAAATCCATGATTTCATAGTTATAAACTTTTCATTAAACAGACTTTATACACTAACAAATATTAAGGAATGGATTTATCCTCCTACCTGAAATAACGCTGAGCTGGAGGAAGCACAAGCTGGAATCAAGATTGCTGGGAGAAATACCAATAAACTCAAAGATGCGGATGACACCACCCTTATGGCAGAAATTAAAGAAGAACTAAAGAGCCTCTTGATGAAAGTGAAAGAGGAGGGTGAAAATGTTGGCTTAAAGCTCAACATTTAGAAAACTAAGACCATGGCATCGGGTCCCATCACTTCATGGGAAATAGGTGGGGAAACAGGGGAAACAGTGGCTGACTTCATTTTTCTGGGCTCCAAAATTACTGCAGATGGTGACTGCAGCCATGAAATAAAAAGATACTTACTCCTTGTAAGGAAAGTCATGACCAACCTAGAAAGCATATTGAAAAGCAGAGACATTACTTTGTCAACAAATTTCGGTCTAGTCAAGGCTATGGTTTTTCCAGTGGTCAGGTATGGATGTGAGAGATGGACTATAAAGAAAGCTGAGCGCTGAAGCATTGATGCTTTTTTTTTTTTAAGTAATTAATTTATTTTTTATTGGAGGCAAATTATTTTACAATATTATATTGGTTGGCTTTTGAACTGTGGTGTTGGAGAAGACTCTAGATAGTCCCTTGGACTGCAAGGAGATCCAGCCAGTCCACCCTAAAGGAGATCAGTCTTGGGTGTTCATTGGAAGGACTGATGTCGAAGCTGAAGCTCCAATATTTGGCCACCTGATGTGAAGAGCTGACTCATTTGAGAAGACCCTGATGCTGGGAAAGATTGAGGTCAGGAGGAGAAGGGGACAACAGAGGATGAGATGGTTCGATGGCATTGCCGATTCAATGGACATGGATTTGGGTGGACTCTGGGATTTGGTGATGCACAGGCAGACCTGGCGTGCTGCGCTTCATGGGGTCTGAAGGAGTTGGACACGACTGAGTGACTGAACGGAACTGAAATAACAAAAAGATAACAAAAGGCTGAATATCAGGGAATGGTAGTGATTACTGGAAGACAGAAAACAAAGTGATCCTTACAAATGTCCAAGCTTACTGCCTTCAGTGAGTTTCCAGATCATGTGCAGTGAAGTAAAACTCGAGCAGATCGCAGTGGCCTCCTGAGACTGGGACACTAGGGTGGATAATTTTCACCAAAATGTCTAAATTCTAGAGAATAAAATACAGGAGAAGGGACAGCTTCATAAAGAAAGAACTACCTACATATGTAGAGGCCCCCTCTCTTGAGTATCTAGATTTATACTGATGATGTATGCCCAAGAAATTACCAAAGTCCAGGGAAGTACCACCTGATTAGAAGAAACACTGACCAACTTTCTAACATGATGGGAAATAGTTGCTGTTTTTATTAGTTCAATTGATTTCAGTTGCTCAGTTGTGTCCGACTCTTTGTGACCCTGTAACTCCAGCATGCCAGGCTTCCCTGTCCATCACCAACTCCTGGAGCTTACTCAAACGCATTTCCATTGAGTTGGTGATGTCATCTAACAGGCTTATCTTATGTTGTCCCCTTCTCCTGCCTTCATTCTCCCAGCATCAGAGTCTTTTCCAGTGAGTCAGTTCTTTGCATCAGGTGGCCAAAGTATTGGAGCTTCCGCTTCAGTATCAGTCCTTTCAATGAATGTTTAGGACTGATTTCCTTTGGGATTGACTGGTTTGATCTACTTATAGTCCAAGGAAATCTCAAGAGTCTTCTCCAACACCACAGTTCGAAAGCATCAGTTCCTATTAGCTAGATTGCAAAAGCCTCAAGATTTAAAGGTGTGGGGTAGAGTATTAGATGGGTCTAATAAGATGGCTGGATGGCATCACCGACTCGATGGACATGAGTTTGAGTGAACTCCGGGAGTTGGTGATGGACAGTGAGGCCTGGCGTGCTGTGATTCTTTGGGTCGCAAAGAGTCGGACACAACTGAGTGACTGAACTGACTGAACTGACTGACTGAAACACTACTCTGCGTTTCCCAGGTGGCACTAGTGGTAAAAAACCTGCCTGTCATTATAGGAGAAGTAAGAGACTCGGGTTCGATCCTTAGATTGGGAAGATCTCTTGGAGGAAGTTTTGGTAACCCACTCCAGTATTCTTACCTGGAGAATCCCATGGATAGAGGGGCATTGTGGGCTATAGTCCATAGCGTTGCAAAGAGTTGGACATGACTGAAATGACAGAGCATGCATGCAAACACTACTTTGGCCTAATCTAACAAATTGTAAAAGCGAAACATGAGAGGATCAAACTATTTCCAAGTAAATTAACTGTGTTCCAGACAAAGCTGAAGAATACTTGTAAGAATAGTAATTAAATAAATTAAAATCAAGCAAGTATCAGAGTAAGCTTCAAAATGTTTGGCATTCAATCAAAGATTATCAACCAAACAAGAAGCAAAGTATATGACCCATAATGAGGATAAAACTGAAAGAATGCATTACTGGCAGACATACACTACAAGAAATGATAAAGGAAATCCTTCAGATAGAAGGCAAATAATACCAGAGGGAAACCACATCTACAAAGAGGAATGAAAAAAAAAAAAAAGGAAACGATAATCACGTAGGTAAAAATATGAGGTTTTAAAATAATTGCCTCTTAAAAACTAATTGAGCATTTTTCAATGATGAAAAAAAACTAATTCATTATTAAAAAGAATAGTGAATAAAGAGAAATCAAGCATTTACCCGAGCTTTGTTTGATAAATTTTATATCAAGCTCAGATATGCAGATGACACCACCTTTATGGCAGAAAGTGAAGAGGAACTAAAAAGCCTATTGATGAAAGTGAAAGAGGAGAGTGAAAAGGTTGGCTTTAAGCCCAACATTCAGAAAACTAAGATCATGGCATCTGGACCCATCACTTCATGGGAAATAGGATGGGGAAACAGTGGAAACAGTGTCAGACTTTATTTTTGGGGGGCTCAAAAATCACTTTGGATCCTGATTGCAGCCATGAAATTAAAAGACGCTTACTCCTTGGAAGGAAAATTATGACCAACCTAGACAGCATATTAAAAAGCAGAGACATTACTTTGCCAACCAAGGTCCGTCTACTCAAGGCTATGGTTTTTCCCGTGGTCATGTATGGATGTGAGAGTTGGACTGTAAAGAAAGCTGAGTGCCGATGCTTTTGAACTGTGGTGTTGGAGAAGACTCTTGAGAGTCCCTTGAACTGCAAGGAGATCCAGCCAGTCCATTCTAAAGGAGATCAGTCCTGGGTGTTCATTGGAAGGACAGATGCTAAAGCTGAAACTCCAATACTTTGGCCACCTCATGCGACGAGTTGACTCACTGGAAAAGACTCTGATGCTGGGAGGGATTGGGGGAGGGAGGAGAAGGGGTCGACAGAGAATGAGATGGCTGGATGGCATCACCGACTCGATGGACATGAGTTTAAGTGAAATCCGGGAGTTGGTGATGGACAGGGAGGCCTTGCATGCTGTGATTCATGTGGTCGCAGAGAGTCGGACACTACTGAGTGACTGAACTGAACTGAACTGAAACATAGAATTGATAGGAAAATTTCAAATGAAAAGAATTTCTCAAAACATTTTTTAAATAATCACAATTAATAAATAAAATCATTATAAACTCAGAATATTACCAGTTTGGTTTTCCTAATAATATAATGGAAAGTTGAGAGAAATCTTATAATTCAGTGATCAACAAGCAATGCTGCTGCTGCTTAGTCACTTCAGTCGTGTTCGACTCTGTGCGACCCCATACAGAAGCCCACCAGGCTCCCCCGTCCCTGGGATTCTCCCAGCACGAACACTGGAGTGGGTTGCCATTTCCTTCTCCAATGTGTGAAAGTGAAAAGTGGAAATGAACTCGCTCAGTTGTGTCTGACCCTTAGAGACCCTACGGACTGCAGCCTACCAGGCTCCTCCATCCATGGGATTTTCTAGGCAAGAGTATTGGAGTGGCTTGCCAGTGCCTTCTCCACAACAAGCAATACCTGACTTCAATGATGAATCCTAACATGACTAAAGCAGAGATAAGATATTATACATTTTCCAATGTGATTCAATGGAAAGTTTAAAATATCACCCATTAAGTTGCGTTAACAAACAAACAAAGCTAAATAATCCTGAATCTGATTCAGCTTCTAGATTAAACTCTTGATTTAGGCATTAGAGGGGATAAAGAGATATGCTTGTTTTGTTTTTCAAATACTGCTGCTGCTGCTAAGTCGCTTCAGTCATGTCTGACTCTGTCCATCCCCATAGACAGCAGCCCACCAGGCTCCTCCGTCCACAGGATTCTCCAGGCAAGAATACTGGAGTGGGTTGCCATTTCCTTCTACATTTCAAATACTAGAGAGCTGAGGTCAGTAAAATGCAGGATGTAAGGAGTTCTATGAAACTAAATAAATAAATAAACTGATTTCTTCAAAAATTAGACAACGGTGGGGTAAAATGGTGGAAAGGTAATTTTGCAGAAAAAAAGACATTTAAGTGTGTATGTGTGATCATTTGTGTCTGTTGTTCTACAACCCTACGGACTGCAGCATGCCAGGCTTCCCTGTCCATCACTATCTTATAAAGTCTGCTCAAACTCATGTACATTGAGTCAGTGATGCCATCCAACCATCTCATCCTCTGTCACCCTTTTCTCCTCCTGCCCTCACTCTTTCCCAGCATCAGGATCATTTTGAGTGAGTCAGCTCTTTGAAACAGTTGGCCAAAGCATTGGAACTTCAGCTTCAGCATCAGTCCTTCCAATGAATATTCAGGGTTGATTTCCTTTGAGATTGACTGGGTTGAAATCCTTGCTGTCCAAGAGACTCTCAAGAGTTTTCTCAGTACCAGAATTTGAAAGCATCAGTTCTTTGAGTCTCAGTCTGCTTTATGGTCCAACTCTCACATCTGTACATGACTACTGGAAAAACCATAGCTTTGACTATAAGGTCATAACTTTCCTTCCAAGGAGCAAGCGTCTTTTAATTTCCTGGCTGCAATCAGCATCTGCAGTGATTTTGGAGCCCCAAAAAATAAAGTCTGACACTGTTTCCACTGTTTTTCCATCTATTTCCCATGAAGTGATGGGACCAGATGCCATGATCTTTGTTTTCTGAATGTTGAGCTTCAAGCCAACCTTTTCACTCTCCTCTTTCACTTTCATCAAGAGGCTTTTGAGTTCCTCTTCACTTTCTGCCATAAGGATGGTGTCATCTGCATATCTGAGGTTATTGATATTTCTCGCAGCAATCTTGATTCTAGCTTGTGCTTCTTCCAGCCCAGCGTTCCTCATGATGTACTCTGCACATAAGTTAAATAAGCAAGGTGACAATATACAACCTTGACGTACACCTTTTCCTATTTGGAACCAGTCTGTTTTTCCATGTCCAGTTCTAACTGTTGCTTCCTGACCTGCATACAGGTTTCTCAAGAGGCAGGTCAGGTGGTCTGGGATTCCCATCTCTTTCAGAATGTTCCACAGTTTATTGTGATCTACACAGTCAAAGGCTTTGGCATAGTCAATGAAACAGAAACAGATGTTTTTCTGAAACTCTCTTTGGAAGGAAAGTTATGACCAACCTTGATAATATCTTAAAAAGCAGAGACATTACTTTGCCAACCAAGGCCCGTCTAGTCAAGGCAATGGTTTTTCCCGTGGTCGTGTATGGATGTGAGAGTTGGACTGTGAAGAAAGCTGATCGCCGAAGAATTGATGCTTTTGAACTGTGGTGTTGGAGAAGACTTTTTTTTTTATTGTATGATTCCATTTATAGAAAGTGTCCAGAGTAGGCGAATCCATAGAGACAGAAAGCAGATGAGTGTTTCTCAAGGACTAGAGGGGAGGGAGACATGGAGAATACTCTTGAGAGTCCCTTATACTGCAAGGAGATCCAACCAGTCCATTCTGAAGGAGATCAATCCTGGGTGTTCATTGGAGGGACCGATGCTAAAGCTGAAGCTGCAATACTTTGGCCACCTCATGCGACGAGTTGACTCACTGGAAAAGACTCTGATGCTGGGAAAGGTTGGAGGCGGGAGGAGAAGGGGACGACGGAGAATGAGATGGCTGGATGGCATCACCGACTCTGTGGACATGAGTTTGAGTGAACTCCGGGAGTTGGTGATGGACAGGGAGGCCTGGCGTGCTGTGATTCATGGGGTCGCGGAGAGTCGGAAACGACTGAGCGACTGAACTGAACTGACTGAACTGACTATAAGGACCTTTGTCAGCAAAGTGATGTCTCTGACTTTTAATAGGCTGTCTAGGTTTGTCATAGCTTTTCTTCCAAGAAGCAAACATCTTTTAATTTCATGACTGCACTCACCATCCACGGTGATTTTGGAGTCAGAGAAAATGAAATCTGTCACTGTTTCCACTTTTCCCCCATGTATAGGCCAAGAAATAATGGGACCGGATACCATAATCTTAGTTTTTTTTTTTTTTTAATTTGAGTTTTAACCCAGGTTTTTCACTCTCCTCTTTCACCCTCATCAATAGGTTCTTTAGTTTCTCTTCACTTTCTGCCATTAGGGTGATGTCATCTGCATATATGACATTATTGATATTTCTCCTGGTAATCTTGATTCCAACTTGTGATTAATCAAGCCTAGCATTTCATATGATGTACTCTGTATAATCAGGTAAATAAGCAGGTGACAATATACATCCTCGACAAACTTCTTTCCCAATTTTGAACCAGTCAGTCATTCCATGTCTTGTTCTAACTGTTGCTTCTTGTCGTGCATATAGGTTTCTAAGGTAAGGTGATCTGATACTCCTATCTCTAAGAATTTTCCAGTTTGCTGTCATCCACACAGCCAAAGGCTTCAGTGTAGTCAATGAAGCAGAAGTAGAATTTTTTTTTTTTATTCCCTTGCGTTCGATGATGCAATGAATCTTGGCAATTTGATCTCTGGTTCCTCAGCCTTTTCTAAATCTATCTTGTACATCTGGAATTTCTCAGTTCACATACTATTGAAGCCTAGCTTGAAGGATTGTGAACATTAATTTGCTAGCATGTGCAATGAGCACAATTGTACAGAAGTTTGAACATTCATTGACATTGCCTTTCTTTGGGATTTAAATGAAAACTAACCTTTTCCTGTCCTGTGGCCATTGCGAGTTTTCCAAATTTGCTGGCATATTGAGTGCAGCCCTTTAACAGTATCATCTTTTAGGATTTGAAATAATTCAGCTGTAATTTCATCATCTTCACTAGCTTTGTTCATAGAAATGTTTCCTAAGACCCACTTTACTTCACACTCCAGGGTATCTGGCTCTAGGGAAGTGACCACACTCTTGTGGTTATCTGGGTCATTAAGACCTTTTTTTTCTATAGTTCTTTTGTGTATTCTTGCCACCTATTCTTAATCTCTTCTGCTTCTGTTAGGTCCTTGCCATGTCTGACCTTTATTGTGCCCATATTTTCATGAAATATTCCCTTGATATCTCTAATTGAATTCGTGTCCACTTTCTCCTGTTAGAACACCCAAATCGCAACTAGTTGGTCAACACCCATCAACAGGATGATATTGGGACCCATCAGAAAAAGACACCCCATGTTCAAGGACAAAGGAGAAGCTGCAAGAAGACAGTAGGAGGGGCACAATCACGATAAAATCAAATCCCATACCCACTGCATATGTGACCCACAAACTGGAGGACAATAATACCAAATAAATTTTTACACTGTTGAGTAGGTTCTAGGCCCCACATCAGATTTCCAAACCTGGGAATACAGCAAAGGGACTGGGAATCCCCAGGAAATCTGACTTTGAAGGACAGTGGGATTTGAGTACAGAACCTCCATAGGACTGAGGGAAACAGATTCTTGGAGGGCATAAACAAAACCTTATACACATCAAGACCCAGTGAAAGGAGAATTTACCTCACAAAAGATGGAGCCCGACCTGCCTGAGTGTTTGAGGGTCTCTGGCAGAGGGGTGGGTTAGCAGTGGCCTGCTATATGGACAGGGACACTGGCAGCAGCAGTCCTAGGAGGCATGTGTTGAGATCAGTCCCTTTGAAAGTCACCAGTAGCCCTACCATAGAGCCTGTGGAAGCCCCTACACATCAGCAGAAAATTGGATTAAAAATTTGCTGAGCTTGACCCTCCCCACCAGAGCAGACCCAGTTTTCCCAGCAGCCAGTCCCTCCCTTCAGGAAGCTTACACAAGTCTCTTAACTTCATCCATCAGAGGGCATACAGAAGAAACAAGAACTAAATCTCATAGCTTCCAGAACAAAAACCAGAATTATAGAAAACTAACCAACCTTACCACATGGATCACATAGCTTTGTGTAACTCGATGAAAGTATGAGCCATGCCATGCAGGGCCAATCAAGATGGACGGGTTATGGTAGAGAGTTCTGACAAAACATGAATCAATTGCCTATCTGATATCAAATAATTTACTGCTTTTGGTTCAGCTGTGATAATGGTATCAACTATCTTTTATTTACAAAAAGAGTACCTTTATTAAATGATGCATATTGAAAATTTTGTGAATAAATTGATATGATGGTTGAGCTTTGCTTCAAAATAATCCAAGGAGGGGAAGAGTAGAATTCAGGTGACATGATTGGCTAAACTTAATAACAAATTATTAGATCTGGGTAAAGTTTACATGGGCTTCCCTGATAGCTCGGATTGTAAAGAATCTGCCTGCAATGTGGGCGTCCTGGGTTGGGAAGATCCCCTGGAGAAGGGAAAGGCTATCCACTCCAGTATTCTGGTCTAAAGAATTCCACGGTCTGTATAGTCCATGGGGTCACAAAGAGTCAGACATGACTGAGTGACTTTCACTTCCGAGGTGTACACATACTTCATTATATTACACTCTTTATTTTTGCAAATGGTTGAAATGTTCCAAGATTTTAAAAATACCAAGTTTAATTTCAGCTCTACATTATAGGTAGTGAGTACAAGGAAAAGAGCAGCAGAATGATTAGTGTTCCAATAGAAAGTTTGCTTCACTTAAAAACAGTAGAGAGAATAATAAGAAATTCAAGCACAATGGCTTTAGAAGGTAGGTTAGCTTATTTTGCACAACTATGTGATGTATATTCTATAAGGAATTAAACTTTAACACAGCAAGGCTTTGAAAATAAATATGAGTTTTCCTATATAGAAATCACTACCTTAGCTAATTCAATTCTGAAAGTCCAGAAAGAATACTTCTAACGTTTAGGAATTTCAATAGTCAGATAATGTTAATTCATCTATTAAAGTCTATGATAAAAACAAAAGGTAAGCTTCTGATCTTTTGCCACACTATAATAAATTGGAAATCAATGAAAACTGGATTGTTTTGAGCTAAATGTATGCCTTCTTGCTATACTTCTTTATTCTCCCTTTGTCTTAACTAATACTTTTTTTCTCTGATATTCATTTACAGATTTGGAATGTAGTGCAGAATAATGCAGGCCATGAGCACGGAAGGTAACACAAGAAGCAATACATTAGAAAATATATCTATGGAGTAAAATATTTGTTAAATTTTAGACCGCTTATCAAAGTTAATCCTTTCCAAATCTGTTTCTATTTGATTTCCCTAATGAAGGTTTGTATTTGGTCAAAATACAAAATAGAAAAGTAGGAAATAGCTGTTAGTATATAAGCTATCTTAAATTAGACTTGGTTAGCAATCTGGATGTACTTGTCTAGACAAGAACACTGGGCTTATTTTTGCTTGGCGAGGGGAAGAAGGAAGAGTACTAAAGCAGATGAGGACAGTATATATTGAAGGTTGCCTTCAATCTAACCAGAGTGACAATCAAACACATGAAAAAATAAAATTTTCAGTTTGGTCTCACAATGAAAAGCATTCAAATATTTCAAAGTCTTTGCCATTTTCACTTTGCAGAAAGACATTAAGTTTACTCAACTCTTACAATATAATTCTATAGATAAGTCCATGAGTCTATCATTTCATGCAATTTGTTTAGCTGTCATGCCATGTACCTAAGTGACCGTTTTATCACCAGAAATGCATTGTGCCTGTGATTATCTTCTGAAAGCACTGGAGCTTAGCAGGATTTTACAAAGATGTAAATGGGCTCTATTTTGAAAATAGAGATCCAGAACTTGGAGCTAGAGGAAGAACACTGAAATATCAGTCAAGGCACTTTAGAATTCTGTCATAATTCTGGCACTTACTAGTTGTGTGATAAACCTTAATTAATATATTCTTAAACCAGTTGAATTAGATTACCTGCATGGAAATTTCCAGCTTTAATTTGTTCCTTCAAAACATTCATTAATCACCTACTATTAGGGTACAGCATATTTGCAAGTGATGTGACTGACAAGGGCTTAATTTCCAACATACGAACACTTCACAAAACCAAACAACAAAAAGAAAACCCAATCAAAAAAATGCACAGAACACCCAAAATAAACATTTCTCCAAAGAAGACATATGTGTGTCCAGTAGGCACACGTAAAGGTGCTCAACATCACTAATTATTAGAGAAATGCAAATCAAAATCACAACAAGGTATCGTCTCACAATTGTCTGAATGGGCATCATTAAAAAGTCTATAAATAACAAATGCTGGAGAGGGCTTTGAGAAAAGAGAATCCTCTTACACTGTTGGTGAGAATGTAAATTGGTATGGCTACTATGGAGAATGGTATGAGGGTTTCTCATAAATCTAAAAATCGAGCTAACAAATGATCCAGCAATTTCACTCTTGGACATATATCTGGAGAAAATCATAATTTGAAAAGGTGCGTTTAGGATGGTGGAGGAATAGGACAGGGACAACACTTTCTCCCCCACAAATTCATTGAAAGAACATTTTAATGCTGAGCAAATTCCAAAAAAACAACTTCTGAATGCTGGCTGAGGAAATCAGGCACCCAGAAAGGTGGCCCATTGTCTTCAAAAGGAGGTAGGAAAAAATATAAAAGATAAAAAGAGAGACAAAAGAGGTAGGTATGGAGATCCGTCCTTGGAAGGGAGTCTTAAAAAAGAGAGCTCCCAAACAACAGGAAACACTCTCACTGGTGAATCTGTGGAGAGCCTTGGAACCCCAGAGGGCAACATAACCAGGAGGAAAAATATATAAATAATTAAAGCCCACAGATTACATGCCTAAAGGCAACTCCCAGCAGAGAAGCAGCACAGACGCTTGCATCTACCACTAGCAAGTGGGGAGTGGACAGGGAGGCTCGGGCTGCATTGCTTAGGGTATGAACCAGGCCTGAATGCCCCGAGGGCAATCTGAGGGATCAAATTAGAGATAGAAACCCAAACTGTGGAATAGCTGTCCCAGGAAAAACCCTAACCTAAGACACTGCCAGGCCCGCTCACAGAACAAAGGACTGAGCAGAGCTAGCCAGCTGCAGACCAGCCCATCCCCCTCCAGAAACAGGTAGTTGAGGGCAGCCAAAGCCAGAAGGGGGCAATCAGAAGGGGGCCCCAGAAAGGAATCATCTACCAAACTGCAAGCAGGTTTCATTGCTAACCAAGACACCATGGGATTCTGGACAGTCGACATCCGCCGGGAGGGTCGCAGCCAGAGATCAGCTCCCCAGAAGAGACTCTCAGCACACCTGAGAAGGCGCTCCAGTTGTATACCCAGAAAACCGAGCGGCAGGAACAGGGGAGGTGATAAGTAACAGCCCCAACTAGGGGCGACTGTGCTCACCAAGCACCTGGCCACCTTAGCTGCTCGCATGGGGGAAGGGCACAAAACGCAGGCCCAATCAAGTCTGCGCCTTTGTGGAGTACCTGAGAACCTAAACCTGAGTGGCTTAGACCTGGGAAGTGCACTCAACCCAGGGCCCAAATAAAATAGTTCCTTGCAGAGCAACCTAGAGCCTGAGCAGTGTGGACAGGGAAAGTGCACACGCCATGAGCAGGGGCAAACCCAATGTGGCCGAGACACTGGGATCACTCCCCACAGACACCAGTGATACTTGTTTGCAGTGTTCCTCCCTCCCCACAGTAAGACTGAACAGTCAGTTCAGTTCAGTTCAGTCGCTCAGTCGTGTCCGACTCTCCACGATCCCATGAATCACAGCATGCCAGGCCTCCCTGTCCATCACCAACTCCCAGAGTTCACTCAAACTCACGTCCACAGAGTCGGTGATGCCATCCTGCTATCTCATTCTCTGTCGTCCCCATCTCCTCCCGCCCCCAACCTTTCCCAGTATCAGAGTCTTTTCCAGTGAGTCAACTCATCGCATGAGGTGACCAAAGTATTGGAGTTTCAGCTTTAGCATCAGTCCTTCCAATGAACACCCAGGATTGATCTCCTTTAGAATGGACTGGTTGGATCTCCTTGCAGTTCAAGGGACTCTCAGGAGTCTTCTCCAACACCACAGTTCAAAAGCATCAATTCTTTGACGATCAGCTTTCTTCACAGTCCAACTCTCACATCCATACATGACCACGGGAAAAACCATAGACTTGACTAGACTTTGGCCACCTCATGCGACGAGTTGACTCACTGGAAAAGACTCTGATGCTGGGAAAGGTTGGGGGCGGGAGGAGAAGGGGACGACCGAGAATGAGATGGCTGGATGGCATCACCGACTCTGTGGACATGAGTTTGAGGGAACTCCGGGAATTGGTGATGGACAGGGAGGCCTGGCATGCTGTGATTCATGGGGTCACGGAGAGTCGGACATGACTGAGCGACTGAACTGATGAACTGACTAGACGGACCTTTGTTGGCAAAGTAATGTCTCTGCTTTTTAATATACTGTCAAGGCTGGTCATAACTTTCCTTCCGAGGAGTAAGCGTCTTTTAATTTCATGGCTGCAATCAGCATCTGCAGTGATTTTGGAGCCCCCCCAAAAATAAAGTCTGACCCTGTTTCCACTCTTTTTCCATCTATTTCCCATGAAGTGATAGGACCAGATGCCATGATCTTTGTTTTCTGAATGTTGAGCTTCAAGCCAACCTTTTCACTCTCCTCTTTCACTTTCCTCAAGAGGCTTTTGAGTTCCTCTTCACTTTCTGCCATAAGAGTGGTGTCATCTGCATATCTGAGGTTATTGATATTTCTCCCAGCAATCTTGATTCCATCTTGTGCTTCTTCCAGCCCAGCGTTCCTCATGATGTACTCTGCATATAAGTTAAATAAGCAAGGTGACAATATACAGCCTTGACAACAGGTGAGCCTAAAAATTGTGACCACCATCGCCCCCTTGTGTCAGGGCAGAAATTAGACACTGAAGAGGCCAGCAAGCAGAAGAAGCTAAAATAAATAGAAGTAACAGCTTTGGAAGTGACAGGTGCAATAGATTAAACCCCTACACATAGCACCGACTACATAGGAAGGGGCCTATAGATCTTGAGAAGTATGAGCTGGATCAAGGAACTATCTGAAAATGAACTTACCCCACACTGTCCACAACAACACCAGAGAAAATCCTAGATACATTTTTACTAATATCATTTTTATTTTTTAAGTCCTCTATTACTTCTTTAATTTTCATTTTTATAACCTGCTATTACTTTGCAAAAATAGACTATATTTTAAAGCAAACTTCATATATATATAAGTTTGCTTTAAAATAGGGTTATATATATATATAATTTTTGTGACTTTGTTTTTTTAATATTGTATTTTGAGAATCTAACCTCTACTCTAGATTTTAAATCTTTGCTTTTTGGTATTTGTTATCAATTTTGTACATTTAAGAACCCAATCTTCAGTACTCATTCTAACTTGGGAGTGAGATTACTGGCTATTTGCTCTCTCCCCCTTTGGACTCTCCTTTTTCTCCACCAGGTCACCTCTATCTCCTCTCTCCCCCTTCTCTTCTTTACCCAAATCTGTGAATTTCTTTGTGTGTTCCGGGCTGTGGAGAACACTTAGGGAACTGATTACTGGCTGGATCAGTCTCTCTTCTTTTGAGTCCCACTTTTATCCTCCTGGCCACCTCTGTCTCCTTTCTCCCTCTTCTCTTCTCTGTGTAACTCCGTGAACATGACTGAGGGATCCAGGCTGTAAAGAGCACATAGGGAAGTGATTACTGGCTAGCTTGCTCACTCCCCTTTTGTTTACCCCTCTTCTCCTCCTCATCACCTCGATCTCCTTCCTCCCCCTTCTCTTCTCCATGTAACTCTGTGTACCTCTCTGGGTGTCCCTGACTGTGAAGAACTTTTCATCATTAACCCAGATGTTCTATCATTGGTGCTATATAGATGAAAAAGTCTTGAGGTTACTGTAAGAATAAGACTGAAAACCAGAGGCAGGAGGCTTAAATGCAAATCCTGAGAACACCAGAAAAATCCTGACTCCAGGGAACATTAATCGATAGAAGTTCATCAAACGCCTCCATACCTACACTGAAACCAAGCACCACCCAAGGACCAACAAAATCCAGAGCAATACATACCACACAAATTCTTCAGCTACACAGAAACATAGCCCTGAGCTTCGATATACAGGCTGCCCAAAGACACACCAAACACACTGGCATCACAAAACTCATTACTGAACACTTCAGTGCATTCCAGATAGAAGAAATCCAACCCCACCCACCAGAACACCGACACAAGCTTTCCTAATCAGGAAATTTGACAAGCCACACATCCAAACCAACCCACAATGAGAAACCAACAATAAAGAGGAACCACAAGTTGCCAGAATACAGAAAGGCCACTGCAAACACAGCAATATAAACAAGATGAAAAGGCAGAGAAATGTAAAGGAGCAGAATAAATGCCCACCAAACCAAACACAAGAGGAAGAAGTAGGGAATCTACATGATAAAGAATTCCAAATAATGATAGTGAAAATAATCCAAAATCTTGAAAACAAAATGGAGTTACAGATAGATAGCCTGGAGACAAGGATCGAGAAGATGCAAGAAATGTTTAACAAGGATGTACAAGAAATTAAAAGAAGTCAATATATAATGAATAATGCAATGCAATGCTGCTGCTCCTGCTAAGTCACGTCAGTCATGTCCGACTCTGTGCGACCCCATAGACGGCAGCCCACCAGGCTCCCATCCCTGGGATTCTCCAGGCAAGAATACTGGAGTGGGTTGCCATTTCCTTCTCCAGTGCATGAAAGTGAAGTTGCTCAGTCATGTCTGACTCTTCGCGACCACAACAGGGTCCTTCGTCCATGGGATTTCCCGGCAAGAGTACTGGAGTGGGTTGCCATTGCCTTCTCCGAATAATGCAATAAATGAGATAAAAAACACTCTGGAGGGGACCAACAGTAGAATAATGGAGGCAGAAGATAGGATTAGTGACGCAGAAGATAGAATGGTAGAAATAAATGAAACAGAAAGGGGAAAAAAAGAATTAAAAAAAAAATGAGGTCATCCTCAGAGACTTCTAGGAAAATGATAAACACCCCAACATTCGAATCATAGGAGTCTGAGAAGAAGAAGACAAAAAGAAAGGCCGTGAGAAAATACTTGAGGAGATAATAGTTGAAACTTCTTTAAAATGCGGAAGGAAAGAGTCACCGAGTCCAAGAAACCCAGAGAGTCCCAAACAGGATAAACCCAAGGTGAAACACCCCATGACACATATTAATCAAATTAACAAAGATCAAACACAAAGAACAAATATTAAAAGAAGCAAGGGAAAACCAAAAAATAACACACAATGGGACTCCCATAAGGATAACAGCTGATCATTCAATAGAAACTCTTCAGGACAGAAGGGAATGGCAAGACAAACTTAAAGTGATGAAAGAAAATAGCCTACAGCCCAGATTACTGTACCCAGCAAGAATCTCATTCAAATATGAAGGAGAAATCAAAAGCTTTACAAACAAGCAAAAGCTGAGAGAATTCAGAACCACCAAACGAGCTCTCCAACAAATGCTAAAGGATTTCCCCCAGAGAGGAAACACAGAAACGATGTATAAACTCGAACACAAAGCAATAAAGGAAATGGAAATGGGATCACACTCATCAATAATTTCCTGAAATGTAAATGGGTTGAATGCCCTAACCAAAAAACAAAGACTGGCTGAATGGACACAAAAACAAGACCCCTATATTTGTTGTCTACAAGAGACCGACCTGAAAACAAGAGAAACATACAGACTGAAAGCGTTGGGCGGAAAAATATATTCTACGCAAATAGAGACGAAAAGAAAGCAGGGGTAGCAACACTCATATCAGATAAAATAGACTTTAAAACAAAGGTTGCAAAAAGAGACAAAGAAGGACACTACATAATGATCAAAGGATCAAACCAAGAAGAAGATATAAAAATTATAAATATATATGCACCCAACATAGAAGCACTGCAATATGTAAGGCACATGCTAACAAGTATGAAAGGGGAATTAATAGTAACACAATAATAGTGGGAGATGTTAATATCCAACTAACACCTATGGATAGATCAGCTAAACAGAAAATTAACAAGGAAACACAAACATTAAATGATACAATAGACCAATTAGACCTAATTGATATCTATAGGACATTTCACCACAAAACAATGAATTTCACCTTTTTCTCAAGTGCACATAGAACGTTCTCCAGGTTCATAAATCACATCCTGGACCATAAATCTAGCCTCGGTAAATTCAAAAAAATTGAAATCATTCCACGCATCTTTTCTGACCACAGTGCAGTAAGATTAGATTTCAATTACAAGAGAAAACTATTAAAAATTACAGCATATGGAAGCTGAACAACACGTTGCTCAATAACCAACAAATCACAGAATAAATAAAAATATGCATAGAAATGAATGAAAATGAAAACACAACAACTCAAAACCTGTGGGACACTGTGAAAGCAGCTGAAGGGGAAGGTTCATAGCAATACAGGCGTACCTAAAGAGATACGAAAAAAGTCAACTAAATAATCTATCTCTACACCTAAAGCAACTATAAAAGGAAGAAATGAAGAACCCCAGCGTTAATAGAAAGAAAGAAATCTTAAAATTAGGGCAGAAATAAATGCAAAAGAAACAAGAGACCATAGCAAAAATCAACAAAGGCAAAAGATGGTACTTTGATAAGTTAAGTAAAATCGACAAGCCATTAGCCAGACTCACCAAGAAACAAAGGGAGAAGAATCAAATCAACAAAATTAGAAACGAAAATGGAGAAGTCATAACAGAAAACACAGAAATACAAAGGATCATAAGAGACTACTACTATCAGAAACTATATGCCAATGAAATGGACAACATGGAAGAAATGGCAAATTCTTAGAAAAGTACAACATTCCAAAACAGAACCAGGAAGAAAGAGCAAATTTTTTTTAAATTTTTATTTAATAAATGGTACAAAGCACAATGCCAAAGACATTAAGTTAAAATTTCACCAAATGAAAAAAATAGTATAGAATACACAGTTGCAAAAAGCTACATCAAGTTATTTTACAACTGCCTCAAGATGCAAAAGGAAAAAAAAAAAAAAACAACCCAATGCCATATCTAAGTTATCCCTCTCACAAAATAATGCCATTTATATTATAAACCACGAGATCCCCATCTGCTTTTGTTAAAAGTCAAGAACTGCTTTTGTTAAAAGTCAGGAACAAGACAAGGGTGCTCACTCTCAACACTACTATTCAACGTAGTTTTGGAAGTTTTGGCCACAGCAATCAGAGCAGAAAAAAAATAATATTAAAAGGAATCCAGATTGGAAAAGAAGTAAAATTCTCACTGTTTGCAGATGACATGATCTTCTACATAGAAAACCCTATAGATTCCACCAGAAAATTACTAGAGCTAGTCAATGAATATAGTAAAGTTGCTATAAAATCAACACACAGATATCCCTTGCATTCCTATACACTAGCAATGAGAAAACAAAGATAATTTAAGGAAACAATACCATTCACCATTGCAATGAAAAGAATAAAATACTTAGGAATATATCTCCCTAAAGAAACAAAAAAACTATATATAGAAAACTATAAAACACTGGTGAAAGAAATCAAAGATGACACAAATAGATGGAGAAATATACCATGTTCATGGATAAGAGGAATCAATATCGTGAAAATGAGTATACTATCCACAGCAATCTATAGATTCAATGCAATCCCTATCAAGCAACCAATGGTACTTCTCACAGAACTAGAGCAAATAATTTCACAATTTGTATGGAAATAAAAAAAGCTCGAAGGTCAAAAGCAATCTTGAGAAAGAAGAATGGAAGTATAGGAATCAACCTGCCGGACTTCAGGCTCTACTACAAAGCCACAGTTCAAGAGAGTATAGTATGGGCACAAAGATAGAAATATAGATCAATGGAACAAAATAGAAAGCCCAGAGATAAATCCATGCACCTATGGACACTATATCTTAGACAAAGGAGGCAAGAACATACAATGGAAAAAGACAATCTCTTTAACAATTTTTCTGAGAAAACTGGTCAACCACTTGTAAAAGAATGAAACTAGAACACTTTCTAACACCATACACAAAAATAAACTCAAAATGGTTTAAAGATCTAAATGTAAGACCAGAAACCATAAAACTCCTAGAGGAAAACATAGGAAAAAACACTCTCTGACATAAATCGTAGCAGAATTGTCTATGCCCCACCCCCCAGATTAATGGCAATAAAAGCAAAATTAACCAAATGGGACTTAATTAAACTTAAAAGCTTTTGCACAACAAAGGAAACTATAAGCAAGGTGAAAATACAGCCTTCAGAATGGGATAAAATAATAGCAAATGAAGCAACTGCAAAGAATTAACCTCAAAAATATACAAGCAACTATTGTAGCTCAATTCCAGAAAAATAAATGACCCAATCAATAAATAGGCCAAAGAACTAAAGAGATATTTCTCCAAAGACATACAGATGGCTAACAAACACATGAAAAGATGCTCAACATCACTCATTATCAGAGAAACTCAAATCAAACCACAATGGGGTACCATCTCAAGCCAGTCAGAATGACTGCTGTCAAAATATCTACAAACAATAAATACTGAAGAGGGTGCAGAGAAAAAGGAACCCTGTTACACTGTTGGTGGAATGCAAACTAATACAGATACAATGGAGAACAGTGTGGAGATTCCTAAACAAACTGTAAACAGAACTGCCATATGACCCAGCAATCCCACTCCTGGGCATACACACAGAGGAAACCAGAATTGAAAGAGACACATGTACCCCAATGTTCATTGCAACACTGTTTACAATAGCCAGGACATGGAAGCAACCTATATGTCCATCAGCAGATGAATGGATAAGAAAGTCATGGTACATATACACAATGGAATGTTACTCAGCTATTAAAAAGAATGCATTTGAATCAGTTCTAAAGAGGTGGGAATAACTGGAGCTTATTATACAGAGCAAAGTAAGTCAGAAAGAAAAACACCAAACAGTATATTAAAGCATATATATGGAATTTAGAAAGATGGTAATGATGACCCTATATGTGAGACTGCAGAAGGGACCCAGATCTAAATAACAGACTGTTGAACTCTGTGGGAGAAGGGGAGCACGGACTGATTTGAGAGAATAGCGTTGAAACATGTATATTATCATATGTGAATTAGATCGCTAGTCCAGGTTCGATACATGAGGCAGTGTGTTCAGGGCTGGTGCACTGGGATGACCCTGAGCAATGGGATGGGGAGGGAGGTGGGAGGGAGTGTCAAGATGGGGAACATATATCCACCCATATAGAACGGTTCTATGAAGACCTACAAGACCTTCTGCAATGAACACTCCAAAAAGATGTCCTTTTTCATTATAGGGAACTAGAATGCAAAAATAGGAAGTCAAGAAACACCTGGAGTAACAGGCAAATTTGACCTTGGAGTACAGAATGAAGGAGGGCAAAGAATAACAGAGTTTTGCCAAGAGAATGCACTGGTCATAGCAAACTGTGATTCATGGGGTCGCAAAGAGTCGGGCACCACTGAGTGACTCAAGTGACCTGAACGGATGGGTCTGTTAAGATCTGTTTCTTCCTATTTCAGTTTTGGGAAGTTGTACTTTCAAAGAATTTGTCCATTTCTTCCAAGTTGTCCATTTTCAGTTCAGTTCAATTCAGTCGCTCAGTCGTGTCCGACTCTTTGCGACCCCATGAATCACAGCACGCCAGGCCTCCCTGTCCATCACCAACTCCCAGAGTTCACTCAAACTCATGTCCACAGAGTCGGTGATGCCATCCAGCCATCTCGTTCTCTGTTGTCCCCGTCTCCTCCCACCCCCAATCCCTCCCAGCATCAGAGTCTTTTCCAGTGAGTCAACTCATCGCATGAGGTGGCCAAAGTATTGGAGTTTCAGCTTTAGCATCAGTCCTTCCAATGAACACCCAGGAATGATCTCCTTTAGAATGGAGTGGTTGGATCTCCCTGCAGTCCAAGGGACTCTCAAGAGTCTTCTCCAGCACCACAGTTCAAAAGCACCAATTCTTCGGCAATCCATTGTTGATTTTATTGGCATATAATTCCTGATAGTAGTCTCTTATGCTCCTTTGTATTTCTGTTTTTTTCTGTTGTGATCTCTCCATTTTCATTTCTAATTTTGTTGATTTGGTTCTTCTCCCCTAGTTTCTTTATGAGTCTGGCTAGTGGTTTGTCAATTTTATTTACCCTCTCAAGGAACCACCTTTTGGCTTTGTTGATTTTTGCCATGGTCTCTTTTGTTTCTTTTGCATTTATCTCTGCCATAGTTTTTCCGATTTCTTTCCTTCTACTAACCCTGGGGTTCTTCATTTCTTCCTTTTCTAGTTGATTTAGGTGTAGAGTTAGATTATTTAGTTGACTTTTTTCTTGTTTCTTGTGGTATGTATTTATTGTTATGAACCTTCCCCTTAGCACTGCTTTTACAGTGTCCCACAGGTTTGGGGTTGCTGTGTTTTCATTTTCATTCTTTTCTATGTATATTGTGATTTATTTTTTGATTTATTCTATGATTTGTTGGTTATTCAGCAGCGTGTTTTTCAGCCTCCATATGTTGGAATTTTTAACAGTTTTTCTCCTGTAATTGAGATTTAATCTTACCGCATTATGGTCAGAAAAGATGGTTGAAAAGATTTCAATTTTTTTGAATTTACCAAGGCTAGATTTATGGCCTAGGATGTGATCTATCCTGGAGAAGGTTCTGTGAGTGCTTGAGAAGAATGTGAATTTCATTGTTTTGCATTGAAATGTCCTATCGATATCTATCACATCTAACTGGTCTATTGTGTCATTTAAAATTGTGTTTCCTTGTTAATTTTCTGTTTAGTTGATCTGTCCATAGGTGTGAGTGGGGTATTAAAATCTCCCAGTATTATTGTGTTACTATTAATTTCCCCTTTCAAACGTGTTAGCATTTGTCTTACATATTGTGGTGCTCCTATTTTGGGTGCATATATATTTATAATTGTTATATCTTTTTCTTGGATTGATCCTTTGATCATTATGTAGTGTCCTTCTTTGTCTCTGTTCACAGCCTTTTTTTTTTTAAGTCTATTTTATCTGATATGAGTATTGCTTTTCCTGCTTTCTTTTGGTCTCAATTGGCATAGAATATCTTTTTCCAGCCCTTCACTTTCAGTCTGCATGAATCCCTTTTTTCCAGGTGGGTCTCTTGTAGATAACATATATATGGGTCTTGTTTTTGCATCCTTCAGTCAGTCTTCGTCTTTTGGTTGGGGCATTCAACCCATTTACATTTAAGGTATTTATTGATAAGTATGATCCTGTTGCCATTTACTTTATTGTTCTGGGTTCGAGTTTATACATCCTTTCTGTGTTTCCTCTCTAGAGAAGGTCCTTTAGCCTTTGTTGGAGAGCTGGTTTGGTAATGCTGAATTCTCTCAGCTTTTGCTTGTCTGTAAAGCTTTTGATTTCTCCTTCATATTTGAATGAGATCCTTGCTGGGTACAGTAATCTGGGCTGTAGGTTATTTTCTTTCAGCACTTTAAGTATGCCCTGCCATTCCCTCCTGGCCTGAAGAGTTTCTGTTGAAAGATCAGCTGTTATCCTTATGGGGATTCCTTTGTGTGTTATTTGTTGTTTTTCCCTTGCTGCTTTTAATATTTGTTCTTTATATTTGATCTTTGTTAATTTGATTAATATGTGTCTTGCGGTATTTCGCCGTGGGTTTATCCTGATTTGGACTCTCTGGGTTTCTTGGACTTGGGTGATTATTTCCTTCCCCATTTTAGGGAAGTTTTCAAGTACTATTTCCTCAAGTATTTTCTCATGGTCTTTCTTTTTGTCTTGTTCTTCTGGGACTCCCATGATTCGGATGTTGGGGCATTCAACATTGTCCCAGAGGTCTCTGAGGTTGTCCTCATTTCTTTTAATTCGTTTTTCTATTTTCCTCTCTGTTTCATTTATTTCTACCATTCTATCTTCTAACTCGCTTATCCTATCTTCTGCCTCTGTTATTTTACTGTTGGTTCCCTCCAGAGTATTTTTTATCTCATCCCTTGCATTATTCATTGTATAGTGACTCTTTTTTATTTCTTCCAGACCCATGTGAAACCTTTCTAGCGTCTTCTCGATCCTTGTCTCCAGGTTATTTATCTGTAACTCCAATTTGTTTTCAAGATTTTGGATCATTTTCACTCTCGTTATTCAGAATTCTTTATCAAGTAGGTTCCCTATCTCTTCCTCTTTTGTTTAGATTGGTGGCATTTATCCTGTTCTTTTACTTGCTGGGTATTTCTCTGCCTCTTCATCTTGCTCATATTGCTGTGTTTGGGGTGGCCTTGTCTTCTGACAGTTTGTGGAGTTCTCTTTATTGTGGAGTTTCCTCACTGTGGGTGTGGTTGGACAGGTGACTTGTCAAGGTTCCCTGGTTAGGGAACCTTGTGTCGGCATTCTGGTGCTTTGAGCTGGATTTCTTCTCTCTGGAGTGCAATGAAGTGTCCAGTAATGAGTTTTGAGATGTCAGTGGGTTTGGAATTACTTTGGATAGCCTTTATATTGAAGCTCAGGGCTATTTTCCTCTGTTGCTGGAGAATTTGCATGGTATGTCTTGCTCTGGAACTTGTTGACCTTTGGGTGGTACTTGGTTTCAGTGTAGGTATGGAGGCGTTTGATGAGCTCCTATCAATTAATGTTCCCTGGAGTCAGGAGTTCTCTGGTGTTCTCAGGATTTGGACTGAAGCCTCCTGCCTCTGGTTTTCAATCTTATTCTTGCAGTAGCCTCAAGATTTCTCCATCTGTCACTTCTAAGGTGGTTCCCTCTGTTTCAGCTTCTTCTGTGTGCTGGTGTCTTCAGTGTCTAATTTCCGCCCTGACACAAGGGTATGGTGGTGGACACTTTTTTAGGCTCTCTTGTTCTGTTGTTCTGTGGGGAGGGAGGAACGCTGCAAACAAATATCACTGATGTCTGTGGGGAGTGATCCCAGTGTCTTGACCACCCTGGGTTTGCCCCTGCACACGGGCTCACAGCATGTGTGCTTTCCCTGTCTATACTACTTAGGCTCTATGTTGCTCTGCTGGGAACTGTCTGAGGCAGGCCCTGGGTTGCCTGCACTTACCATGTTAAAGTCGCTCAGGTTCTGGTACTCAGGTACTTCACAAAGGTGCAGACTCGTTTGGGCCTGCATTTTGTGCCCTTCCCCGGACCGAGCAGCTCAGATGACCAGGTGTTTGGCTAGTGTAGTCACTGCGACTTATCAACTCCTCATCCCTGCCACTCAGTTTTCTGGGTGTACAACCAGCACTCCTTCTCAGGTGGATGTCGACCAGCCAGAATCCCAAGAAATCTTGGTTAGCAATGAAGCCTGCTTGTAGTTTGGTATCGGATGCCTCTTTGCTACCGTTATTGCCCCCTTCTGGCTCTGGCTGCCCTCACCTGCCTGTCTCGGTGGGGGATGGGGGATGGGCCATTCACAGACGGCTAACCCTGCTCAGTTCCCCCCTCTGTGAGCGGGTCCGGTAGTATCCTATGTCAGGGGTTTTCGCCTTTTCATGTGGTAGCTGTCCCACAGTCTGCTTTACTATCTTAAGTTAATTTCCTCAGATTGCCCACGGGGCATTCAGGCCCGGTCCTTACTTTAAGCAATGCATCGTGCACCTCCTTGCCCAGCCCCGTCTTGTTAGTGGGGATGCAGGTGTCTACGCTGCTTCTCCGCTGGGAGTTACCATTGGGCACGTAGTCTGTGGGTTTCAATTATTTATTTATTTTCCTCCCGGTTACATTGCCCTCTGAGGTTCTAAGGCTTACCACAGACTCACCAGTGAGAGTGTTTCCTGGTGTTTGGAAACTTCTCTCTTTTTTAAGCCTCCCTTCCGGGATGGAGCTCCATCCCTACCTCTTTTGTCTCTCTTTTTATCTTTTATATTATTTCCTACCTCCTTTCGAAGACAATGGGCTGCTTTTCTGGGTGCCTGATGTCCTCTGCTGGCATTCAGAAGTTGTTTTGTGGAATTTACTCAGCGTTCATATGTTCTTTTGATGAATTTGTAGGGGAGAAGTGGTTTCCCCATCCTATTCCTCTGCCATCTTGGGATCACCTCCTACTAGTTTACTTTTAAAATCCACTTACTCAATTAACTTCAATCTAAATCTAGTCAATCCTGACCATCCAGAAACTTTCTATCCCTTTCTGTACCCTTTTTTGTCTACCCCTGATTATCTTCTCTAACCAGAAACAACCAGCTACTTTCTTTCCCCTCAATAAAGGTCATCTCCATTCCTCATACCTTCTTTACTGAAACCACATATCCTACTTTCCTATTGTATACTGAAATGTTTCTTTATTGTTTTTAGTGTCTTTAATTACATATTTAAATCAGAATCTTCATCTCTTAAAATCTTAACTTATTGTGAAAACTGAGGAGTAAGCAATTATAAACTATATTTTATAATAGAACTCTGAGGATGGCAAACATAAATACCAGTGATCATTTCTAAAACATTTTTTTTTCTTATAGAGAATATCTCAGGGTGGCAGTAAATATAGTCACTAATAGTCCTAAATTCTGTTAGTTTCTCTGTTTGGTAGTTGATGTCTAACTTCTATTAAACCTAGGCATAATAAAGGTATTAAGCTTAATGTTGATGATTCTAAAGAAATGTCTGTATTAATCAAACAACAAACTTAAACTACATTCAATAAAAAACATTAACTTAATGTTGAATACTTCCTGGATCACAAAATTTATTCTGGGAAGTTTTGTATTCCTCTGTATTTATATAAATATTTCACTTGTTTTAAGTCAATTAATTAGAGCACTCTTAAGAATTAATTTTGGTAATACCATACATTGGCAACACACATAGATACATACAAACACACAAGTAGACCACATAGTTCTCATATAAAATTTCAGCCCCAAGTCAGTTAAACAATGTAAAACCTATCAGTTACAAATTGTTGGATTCAAATTGAATTTCAACAGGTGAAACAAATCAAGGTCACCAGTCTAGATGGCTAAAAGCTTTTTATTAATACTAATGTTTACAGAAAAGACACTTAGAATTTCTTCTTATGCTTGATGAGTCAAGTTCTAAATTGTTGTTTTTCAGTTGCTAAGTCATGCCTGACTCTCTGCAATCCCTTTTTTGTACAGTTTTGCTGTATATTCTTGCCACCTCTTCTTAATATCTTTTGCTTTTCTTAGGTTCTTGTCATTTTTGTCCTTTATTGTGCCCATCTTTGCATTAAACTTTCCCTTGGTATCTCTAATTTTCTTGAGATCTTTAGTCTTTTCCATTCTACTGTTTTCCCCTATTTCTTTGCATTGTTCACATAAGAAGCCTTTCTCATCTTTCCTTGTTATTCTTTGGAACTCTGTATTCAGATGGATATATCTTTCCCCTTTGCCTTTCACTTCTTTTCTTTTCTCAGCTATTTGTAAGGCCTCCTCAGAAAACCATTTTGCTTTTTTGCATTTTTTTTTTCTTAGAGAAGGTTTTGGTCACTGCCTCATATACATTGCTGTGAACTTCTGTCCATAGATCTTCAGGCACTGTGTCTATCAGATATAATCCCTTGAATCTACTTGTCACTTCCACTGTATAATCAAAAGGGATCTGATTTAGGTCATACCTGAATGACCTAGTGTTTTTTCCTACTTTCTTCAATTTAAGATCCGAATTTAGCAATAAGGAACTAATGATCTTAGCCACAGTTAGCTCCACGTTTTGTTTTTGTTGACTGTATAGAGCTTCTCCATCTTCAGCTTCAGAGACCATAATCAATCTGATTTCGGTATTGGACCATCTGGGTATGTCCATGTGTAGAGTCATCTCTTGTGTTGTTGGAAGAGTGTTTGCTATCTCCAGTGCGTCTTCTCCACAAACTCTGTTAGCCTTTGCCCTGCTTCATTTTATAATGCAAAGCCAAATTTTCTTGTTACTCCAGGTATCTCTTGACTTCCTACTTTTGCATCCCAATCCCCTATGATGAAAAGGACATCTTTTCTTTGGTGTTAGTTCTAGAATATCTTGTAGGTCTTCAGAGGAACATTTGACCTCAGCTTGACACGAGAGACGCCGGCTCCGGTGGTGCAGACGCCAGAGACGCCGGCTCCCGCGGCACAGACGCGAGAGACGCCAGCTCCGGCGCAACTGACCACATGCAGAAGTGTGGCCGAGAGGAGCTACCCCATGCCCAAGGTTAGGGCGGTGGCCGAGAGGAGCTGTCCCACATCCAAGAGGCAGTGGCTGCTTGGGCACAGGAGGGCCGAGAGGAGCTACTCCACATTCAAGGTCAGGAGGGTCGGCCTTGAGGAGATACCACTCGTCCAAAGTAAGGTACAGAGGCTGCACATTTCTGGAGCAGCTGTGAAAAGATACTCCACGACCAAGGTAAGAGAAACCCAAATAAGAGGGTAGGTATTGGGAGGGGGCATTAGAGGGCAGACACATTGAAATCAAATTCACAAAAAACTAGTAGATCTGATCATATGGACCACAGCCCGGTCTAACTAAATGAAACTAAGCCATGCCGTGTGGGGCCACCCAAGACGGACATGTCATGGTGGAGAGGTCTGAGAGAATGTGGTCCACTGGAGAAGGGAATGGCAAACCACTTCAGTATACTTGCCTTGAGAACCCCATGAACAGTATCAAAAGCCAAAATTATAGGATAGTGAATGAGGAATTCCCTATGTCGGTAAGTGCCCAGTATCCTGCTGGAGATCAGTGGAGAAATAACTCCAGAAAGAATGAAGGGATGGAGCCAAAGTGAAACAAATACCCAGTTGTGGATGTGACTGGTGATAGAAGCAAGGTCCGATGCTGTAAAGAGCAATATTGCAGAGGAACCTGGAATGTTAGGTCCATGAATCAAGGCAAATTGGAAGTGGTCAAACAGGAGATGGCAAGAGTGAACATAGACATTCTAGGAATCAGTGAACTAGAATGGACTGGAAAGGGTGAATTTAACTCAGATGACCATTATATCTACTACCTTGGGCAGGAATCCCTTAGAAGAAATGGAATAGAAATCATGGTCAACAAAAGAGTCCAAAATGCAGTACTTGGATGCAATCTTAAAAACGACAGAATGATTTCTGTTCATTTCCAAGGCAAACCATTCAATATTACAGCAATCCAGGCCTATGCCCCAACCAGTAACGCTGAAGAAGCCAAAGTTGAACGGTTCTATGAAGACCTACAAGACCTTTTAGAACTAACACCCAAAAAAGATGTCCTTTTCATTACAGGGGACTGGAATGCAAAAGTAGGAAGTCAAGAAACACCTGGAGTAACAAGTAAATTTGGCCTTGGATCACGAAATGAAGCAAGGCGAAGGCTAATATAGTTTTGTCAAGAGAACGCACTGGTCATAGCAAACACCCTCTTCCAACAACACAAGAGAAGACTCTACACAGGGACATCACCAGATGGTCAACACCGAAATCAGATTGATGATATTCTTTGCAGCCAAAGATGGAGAAGCTGTATACAGTTAGCAAAAACAAGACCAGGTGCTGACTATGGCTCAGATCATGAACTCCTTACTGCCAAATTCAGACTAAAATTTAAGAAAGTAGGGAAAACCACTGGACCATTCAGATATGACCTAAATCAAGTCCCTTATGATTACACAATGGAAGTAAGAAATAGATTTAAGGGTCTAGATCTGATAGAGTGCCTGATGAAATCTGGACAGAGGTTAGTGACATTGTACAGGAGACAGGAACCAAGACCATCCCCATGGAAAAGAAATGCAAAAAAGCAAAATGGCTGTCTGAGGAGGCCTTACAAATAGCTGTGAAAAGAAGAGAAATGAAAAGTAAAGGAGGACAGGAAAGATATAAGCATCTGAATGCAGAGTTCCAAAGAATAGCAAGGAGAGATAAGAAAGCCTTCCTCAGTGATCAATGCGAAGAAATAGAGGAAAACAACAGAATAGGAAAAACAAGAGATATTTTCAAGAAAATGACAGATATCGAGGGAACATTTCATGCAAAGATGGGCTCAATAAAGGACAGAAATGGTATGCACCTAACAGAAGCTGAAGATATTAAGAGGTGGCAAGATTACACAGAAGAACTGTACAAAAAAAGATCTTCATGACGAAGATAATCACGATGGCGTGATCACTAACCTGGAACCAGACATCTTGGAATGTGAAGTCAAGTGGGCCTTAGAGAGCATCACGACGAAAAAAGCTAGTGGAGGTGATGGAATTCCAATTGAGCTATTTCAAATCCTGAAAGACGATGCTGTGAACGTGCTGCACTCAATATGTCAACAAATTTGGAAAACTCAGCAATGGCCACAGGACTGGAAAAGGTCAGTCTTCATTCCAATCCCAAAGAAAGGGAATGCCAAAGAATGCTCAAACTACCGCACAGTTGCACTCATCTCACACGCTAGTGAAGTCATGCTCAAAGTTCTCCAAGCTAGGCTTCAGCAATATGTGAATCGTGAACTTCCAGATGTTCAAGCAGGTTTTAGAAAAGGCAGAGGCACCAGAGATCAAATTGCCAACATCCGCTGGATCATGGAGAAAGCAAGAGAGTTCCAGAAAAACATCTATTTCTGCTTCATTGACTACGCCAAAGCCTTTGACTGTGTGGATCACAATAAACTGTGGAAAATTCTGAAAGAGATTGGAATACCAGACCACCTGACCTGCCTCTTGAGAAACCTGTATGCAGTTCAGGAAGCAACAATTAGAACTGGACATGGAACAACAGACTGGTTCCAAATAGGAAAATTAGTATGTCAAGGTTGTATATTGTCACCCTGCTTATTCAACTTCTATGCAGAGTACATCATGAGGAACGCCGGGCTGGAAGAAGCACCAGCTGGAATCAAAATTGCCGGGAGAAATATCAATAACCTCAGATACGCAGATGACACCACCCTCATGGCAGAAAGTGAAGAGGAACTCAAAGGCCTCTTGATGAACGTGAAAGAGGAGAGTGAAAAGGTTGGCTTGAAGCTCAACATTCAGAAAACGAAGATCATGGAATCTGGTCCCATCACTTCATGGGAAATAAATGGGGAAACAGTGGAAACCGTGTCAGACTTTATTTTTTGGGGGCTCCAAAATCTCTGCAGATGCTGATTGCAGACAGGAAATTAAAAGACGCTTACTCCTTGGAAGGAAAGTTATGACCAGCCTAGAGAGCATATTAAAAAGCAGAAACATTACTTTGTCAACCAAGGTCCTTCTAGTCAAGGCTATGGTTTTTTCCCGTGGTCATGTATGGATGTGAGAGTGGGACTGTGAATAAAGCTGAGCGCCGAAGAATTGATGCTTTTGAACTTTGATGCTGGAGAAGACTCTTGAGAGTCCCTTGGACTGCAAGGAGATCCAACCAGTCCATTCTAAAGGAGATCAATCCTGGGTGTTCATTGGAAGGATTTATGCTGAAGCTGAAACTCCAATACTTTGGCCACCTCATGCGACGAGTTGTCTCACTGGAAAAGACTCTGATGCTGGGATCGATTGAGGGTAGGAGGAGACGGGGACGACAGAGAATGAGATGGCTGGATGGCATCACTGACTCTGTTGACATGAGTTTGAGTGAACTCCGGGAGTTGGTGATGGACAGGGAAGCCTGGCGTGCTGTGGTTCATGGGGTCGCTAAGAATCGGACACGACTGAGCGACTGAACATTAGTGGTTGGGGCATAGACTTTGAATACTGTGATATTGAATGGTTTGCCTTGGGAACAAACCTAGATCTTTCTGTTGTTTTTGAGATGCATCCAAGTACTGCATTTCAGATTCTTGTTGACTATGAGGGCTACTGCATTTTTTCTAAGGCGTTCTTGCCTACAGTAGTAGGCATAGCACTTATCTGAATTAAATTTGCCCATTTCCACCCATTTTAGTTCACTGATTCCTAAAATGTTGTTCACTCTTGCCATCTCTTGTTTGACCACATCCAATTTACCTTGATTCATGGACCCAGTATTCCAGGTTCCTTTACAATATTGTTCTTACAGCATTAAACTTCATTTTCACCACCAGAGACATCTACAACTGGGCATTGCTTCTGCTTTGGCTTAGCTCTTCATTCTTTCTGGAGCTATTTCTCCACTCTTCCCCAGTGGCATATTGGACACCTTCTCACTTGGGAAGTGCATTCATCTTTCGGTGTCATATATTTTTGCCTTTTCATACTGTTCATGGGGTTCTCAAGGAAAGAATATTGAAGTGGTTTGCTATTCCCTTCTCCATTGGACCATGTTTTGTCAGAACTCTCCACCATGACCCATCACATATGTGACCCCATGTGTGGCCACATGTTTGGCCCCACACAGCATGGCTCATAGATCCACTGATGTGCAAAATGCTGTGATCCTTGTGATCATTTTGGTTAGTTTTCTGTGATTGTGGCTTTCATTCTGGA
This sequence comes from Moschus berezovskii, assembly GCF_049115385.1. NCBI lineage: Eukaryota > Metazoa > Chordata > Mammalia > Artiodactyla > Moschidae > Moschus > Moschus berezovskii. The sequence continues at coordinate 81,571,175 of NC_142488.1, read as the reverse complement.
GGCTGTGGGATTGTCATTCTTGCTTCTTCTGTCTTCCCTCTGATGGATGAGTATGAGGCTTGTGCAGGTTTCCTGATGGGAGGGACTTGCTGTTGGGAAAACTGGGTCTGCTCTGGGAGCAGGGCCATGCTCAGTAAACCTTTAATCCAATTTTCTGCTGAAGGACAGGGATGTGCTCCCTTCCTGCTAGCTGTTTGGCCTGAGGCAAGCCAGTCCTGAAGTCTGAAGTCTCCATGGTGTGGCCACAGGTTCTTTGGTAGGTCTAAAGGTGACCTCCTCAAAGAGGACTTATGCCAAACCTGTGTCTCCTAGGACTTAGTGCTCCTAACCCTGCAGCAGGCCACTGTTGACCCATGCCTCTGCAGAAGACATCCAAACACTGTCAGGCAGGTCTGGCTTGACCTCTTAGTCACTGTTCCTTTCCCTTGGGTTTTGATGTGCACAACGTGTGTGTGTGTGTGTGTGTGTGTGTGTGTGTGTGTGTGTGTGTGTTCCCTCCAAGTGTCTCTACTTCATCCAGTCTGTGGAAGTTCTGTAATCAAATTCCACTGACCTTCAAAGTCAATTTTCCTTGGGATTCCCAGTCCTTTTGCCAGGTCCCCAGGTTAGGAATTCTGATGTCTCTTTCTTAGTGATATGCTCATAGCTATATTCTTTCCAGTCAGTCAGAATTTGCTCACAAGGGTTCCGCAGTGAAACAGAACCAGAATTTCTCACTTCACAAGGCAGAAATACCATCAAAAATCACAACACAGTATATAAAGTATAAAACACACACAGGCATAGTTATACTAATCAGACACTCTCTTAAATATAAAATTGCAGTCTCTCAACAAAACAAAAGAAAACAAAACACCTCCTACAGAGACACAGCCAAGTACTAACAATTAGAATAAATTGAAATATCTCAGGTCTTAAGAGAGTTCAAAGAGAGGAAAGGATGCCAGTTTGAAAGAGGTGAAGAAACAGAGACAAAACAGGTGATTTTATGGACATCTCCTGCCACATTTCCCCTGCATTCCTGGGAGGAAGGATGGAAATTCAGCCCTACCAGAATCAAGATCCCAAATATAAGATCATAATTTGAATTCTCTACCCTCATATCAGGCTGTGTCTCTTCAACGAGACCCCTACATCCAGGACCAGGACAGAAGAATAAAAATTAGGAGAAAAGGAGTTCAAGAGAAGAAAGAGAGAAGGAAGGGGGTGAAAGGTCAATAAAAATGTATTGTTCCTTAACCAGTCAGGGCACTCTGGCCAGTCATTTACATTAGGAGGAAACCAGGGACAAAGTGTCCTAGTTGCAGCTGCTGGATATAATCTGTTGACAGGTAAGCTTGTTCCTGAGTACCTCAGGCTTTCAAGATGTCAATCATAGTGAAGAAGCCATCCCAGCAGAGTTGCCATTTATTGCAGGAAGACAGACATTTTCGAGGGCTTGAGAATGTACTCTTGCCTAACATTCAGAAATGTTAGGAGACACACATGCTGACAAACCAAGAGACTTTGTTGGCAAGTGGTGCCTATGGGGAAATCAGCAGAGTAAGAGAACCCAATGAGATAGATTTCACTAGGCAGTCAGTGTAGGACTCTGAGACCTTGGTCTTTACAATAAACATCTCAATCATTTATCCTAAAGCTATACCCCATAAACAGTATGAAAATCAAGATGATAGGACACTGAAAGATGAACTCCCCAAGTCGGTAGGTGCCCAATATGCTACTGGAGATCCGTGGAGAAATAACATCAGAAAGAATAAAGGGATGGAGCCAAAGCAAATACAACACCCAGTTGTGGATGTGACTGGTGATAGAAGCAAGGTCTGATGCTGTAAAGAGCAATAATGCATAGGAAACTGGAATGTTAGGTTCATGAATCAAGGCAAATTGGAGTGGTCAAACAGGAGACGGCAAGAGTGAACGTTGACATTCTAGGAATCAGTGAACTAAAATGGACTGGAATAGGTGAATTTAACTCAGATGACCATTATATCTACCACTGTGGGCAGGAATCCCTTAGAAGAAATTCAGTAGCCATCATAGTCAACAAGAGAGTCTGAAATGCAGTACTTCGTTGCAGTCTCAAAAAAGACAAAATGATCTCTGTTCATTTAAAAGGCAATCCATTCAATATCATAAAAATCCAAATCTATGCCCTGAGCAGTAACACTGAAGAAGCTGAAGTTGAACGGTTCTATGAAGACCTACAAGACCTTCAGGAAATAACACCCAAAAAAGATGTCCTTTTCATTATAGGGGACTGGAATGCAAAAGTAGGAAGTCAAGAAACACCTGGAGTAACATGCAAATTTGGCCTTGGAGTACAGAATGGAGCAGGGAAAAGGCTAATAGAGTTCTGACAAGAGAACACACTGGTCATAGCAAACACTCTCTTCCAACAACACAAGAGAAGACTCTACACATGGACATCACCAGATGGCCAATATCAAAATCAGATTGATTATATCCTTTGCATCCAAAGATGGAGAAGCTCTATACAGTCAGCAAAAACAAGACTGCAAGCTGACTGTGGCTCCGATCATGAACTCCTTATTGGCAAATTCAGACTTAAATTGAAGAAAGTAGGGATAACCACTAGACCATTCAGATATGACCTAACTCAATCACTTATGATTATAGAGTGGAGGTCAGAGATTGATTTAAGGGACTAGATCTGATAGACAGAGTGCCTGATGAACTATGGACAGAGTTCATGACATTGTACAGGAGACAGGGATCAAGACAATCCCCAAGAAAAAGAAATGGTAAAAGGCAAAATGGCTTTTCTTAAGAGGCCTTACAAATAGCTGTGAAAAGAAAAGAAGCAAAAAGCAAAGGAGAAAAGAAAAGATATAAGCATCTGAATGCAGAGTTCCAAAGAATAGCAAGGGGAGATAAGAAAGCCTTCCTCAGTTATCAACACAAAGAAAGAGGAAAACAACAGAATGGAAAAGACTAGAGATCTCTTCAAGAAAATTAGAGATACCAAGGGAATATTTAATGCGAAGATGGGCTTGATAAAGGAGATAAATGGTATGGACCTAACAGAAGCAGAATATATTAAAAGAGGTGGCAAGAATACACAGAAGAACTGTACAAAAAAGATCTTCACGACAAAGATAATCACGATGGCGTGATCACTCACCTAGAGCCAGATATCCTGGAATGTGAATTCAAGTGGGCCTTAGAAAGCATCACTGTGAACAAAGCTAGTGGAGGTGATGGAATTGTAGTTGAGCTATTTCAAATACTAAAAGGTGATGCTATGAAAGTGCTTCACTCAATATATCAGCAAATTTGGAAAATTCAGCAGTGGTCACAGGACTCGAAAATGTCAGTTTTTATTCTAGTCCCAAAGAAAGGCAATGCCAAACAATGTTCAAACTATCAAACAACTGCACTCATCTCACATGCTCATAAAGTAATGCTCAAAATTCTCCAGACCAGGCTTCAACAATACATGAACCGTCAACTTCCAAATGTTCAAGCTGGGTTTAGAAAGGCAGAGGAAGCAGAGATCAAATTGCCAACATGTGCTGAATCATTGAAAAAGCAAGAGAGTTCCAGAAAAACATCTATTTCTGCTTTATTAAGTTTGCCAAAGCCTTTGTGTGGATCGCAATAAAATGTGGAAAATTCTGAAAGAGATAGGAATACCAGACTACCTGAACTGCCTCTTGGGAAACCTATATGCAGGTCAGGAAGCAACAGTTAGGACTGGACATGGAACAACAGACTGGTTCCAAATAGTTAAAGAAGTATGTCAAGGCTGTATATTGTCACCCTGCTTAATTAACTTATATGCAGAGTACATCATGAGAAACGCTGGGCTGGAGGAAGCACAAGCTGGAATCAAGATTTCTGGGAGAAATATCAATAACCTCAGATATGCAGATGACACCACCTTTATAGCAGAAAATGAAGAGGAACTAAAGAGCCTCTTGGCGAAAGTGAAAGAAGAGAGTGAAAAAAGTTGACTTAAAGCTCAACATTCAGAAAACTAAGATCATGGCATTCGGCCCCATCACTTCATGGGAAATAGATGGGGAAACAGTGGAAAGAGTGGCTGTCTTTTATTTTTCTGGGCTCCAAAATCACTGCAGTTTGTGATTGTAACCATGAAATTAAAAGACACTTACTGCTTGTACGGAACGTTATGACCAACCTAGACAGCATATTAAAAAGCAAAGACATTACTTTGTCAACAAAAGTCCGTCTGGTCAAGGCTATGGTTTTTTCCAGTAGTCATGTGTGGATGTAAGAGTTGGAATGTAAAGAAAGCTGAGCACCGAAGAATTGATGCTTTTTAACTGTGGTTTTGGAGAAGACTCTTGAGAGTCCCTTGGACTGCAAGGAGATCCAATGAGTACATCCTAAAGGAGATCAGTCCTGGGCGTTCAATGGAAGGACTGATAGTGAAGCTGAAACTCCAATACTTTGGCCACCTGATGCGAAGAGCTGACTCATTTGAAAAGACACTTATGCTGGGCAGATTGAAGGCAGGAAGAGAATGGGACAACATAGGATGAGACGGTTGAATGGCATCACCGAATCAATGGACATGGGTTTGGGTGAACTCCGGGAGTTGGTGATAGCCAGGGAGGCCTGACGTGCTGCAGTTCATGGAGTCGCAAAGAGTTGGGCAGGACTGAGTGACTGAACTGAACTCAACTGATTGCCTTTTTCCTGAATTCCTGGAATGTGTTCTTGGTCTGATAAATTATCAGCACTCAGATCTAGAATGGGCAGTAATTAACTTCTGTCCCATATGTCGGAGAGAAAAATGACTGGTGATATTTAGCCCATACATCTGGTCCATTGTAAAATGGCTAGGGGACATGAAATAGGGTGGTGACTTAGTCCCAGGATCGAGGGAAAGCATAAAGACGTTAAGTTAATCATTATGATCTTTAAACTGATTGGTTGCTGCTGCTGCTGCTAAGTCACTTCAGTCGTGTCCGACTCTGTGTGACCCCATAGACGGAAGCCCACCAGGCTCCCCCGTCCCTGGGATTCTCCAGGCAAGAACACTGGAGTGGGTTGCCATTTCCTTCTCCAATGTGTGAAAGTGGAAAGTGAAAAGTGAAAGTGAAGTCGCTCAGTCGTGTCCGACCCTTAGCGACCCCACGGACTGCAGCCTACCAGGCTCCTCCATCCATGAGATTTTCTAGGCAATAGTACTGGAGTGGCTTGCCATTGCCTTCTCCGAAACTGATTGGTTAGAAATGACATATTTTAAGGACAGAGTTCAGTTCAGTTCAGTTCAGTCTCTCAGTGGTGTCCGACTCTTTGGGACCCCATGAATCACAACATGCTAGGCCTACCTGTCCTTCACCAACTCCCGGAGTCTACTCAAACTCATGGCCATCAAGTCGGTGATGCCATTCAGCCATCTCATCCTCTGTCATCCCCTTATCCTCCTTCCCTCAATCCCTCCCAGCATCAGGGTCTTTTCCATTGAGTCAACTTTTTGCACAAGGTGGCCAAAGGATTGGAGTTTCATCTTTAGCATCAGTCCTTCCAATGAACACCCAGGATCGATCTCCTTTAGGATGGACTGGTTGAACCTCCGTGCAATCCAAGGGGCTCGCAAGAGTCTTCTCCAACACCACAGTTCAAAAGCATCAATTCTTCGGTGCTCATTTTTCTTCACAGTCCAACTCTCACATCCATACATGACCACGGGAAAAACCATAGCCTTGACTAGACAGACCTTGGTTGGCAAAGTAATGTCTCTGCTTTTTAATATGCTATCTAGGTTGGTCATAGGCGCTTCCCTGGTGGCTCAGAGGTTAACGTGTCTGCCTCCAATGCGGGAGACCCGGGTTCGATCCCTGGGTCGGGAAGATCCCCTGGAGAAGGAAATCGTAACCCACTCCAGTATTCTTGCCTGGAGAATCCCATGGATGGAGAATCCCATGGATGGAGAAGCCTGGTAGGCTACAGTCCACGGGGTCACAAAGAGTCGGACACGACTGAGCAACTGAACAGAACAGGTTTGTCATATCTTTCCTTCTAAGGAGTAAGTGTCTTTTAATTTCATGGTTGCAATCACCATCTGCAGTGATCTTGGAGCCCAAAAAAATAAAGTCTGACACTGTTTCCACTGTTTCCCCATCTATTTCCCATGAAGTGATGGGACTAAATGCCATGATCTTAGTTTTCTGAATGTTGAGTTGTAAGCCAACTTTTTCACTCTCCTCTTTCACTTTCATCAAGAGGCTTTTTAGTTCTTCTTCACTTTCTGCCATAAAGTTGGTGTCATCTGTATATCTGAGGTTATTGACATTTCTCCCAACAACCTTAATTCCAGCTTGTGCTTCCTCCAGCCCAGCATTTCTCATGATGTTCTCTGCATATAATTTAAATAAGCAGGGTGACAATATACAGCCTTGACGTACTCCTTTTCCTATTTGGAACCAGTCTGTAGTTCCATGTCCAGTTCTAACTGTTGCTTCCTGACCTACATATAGGTTTCTCAAGTGGCAGGTAAGCTGGTTTGGTATTCCCATTTCTTTCAGAATGTTCCACACTTTATTTTGATCCACACAGTCAAAGGCTTTGGCATAGTCAATAGAGCAGAAATAGGTGTTTTTCTGGAACTCTCTTGATTTTTTGATGATCCAGCAGATGTTAGCAAGTTGATCTCTGGTTCCTCTGTTTTTCTAAAACCAGCTTGAACATCTGGAAGTTTATGGTTCAAGTGTTGCTGAAGCCTGGCTTGCAGAATTTTGAGCATTACTTTACTAGCGTGTGAGATGAGTGCAGTTCTGTGGTAGTTTGAGCATTCTTGGCAACCCATTCCTGTATTCTTACCTGGAACATTCCATAGGCAGAAGAACTTGGTCGGCTACAGTCCATGGGGTCTCACAGAGTCAGATACGACTGAATGTCTTCACTTCTTTTGGGTTGGAATGAAAACTGACCTTTTCAAGTCCTGTGGCCACTGCTGAGTTTTCCAAATTTGCAGGCATATTGAATGCAGCACTTTCCCAGCATCAGAATCTTTTCCAGTGAGTCAACTCGTCGCATGAGGTGACCAAAGTATTGGAGTTTCAGCTTTAGCATCAGTCCTTCCAATGAACACCCAGGATTGATCTCCTTTAGAATGGGCTGGTTGGATCTCCTTGCAGTCCAAGGGACTCTCAAGAGTTTTCTCCAGCACCACAGTTCAAAAGCATCAATTCTTCGGCGATCAGCTTTCTTCACAGTCGAACGCTCAACCATAAATGTACAGCTCAATGCTCGCAAGGATATATACTGCTGTAAGTCCTGCCTTTTCAGGGACACTTTGACCCTTTTCAATGTCTATAATGAAAGCTTTGTACTTCCCTTCTCTGTAATAAATCCTGTTCGTTGGCTACTGTGAGTGTTTGTGTGTTTGTGAAGTTCATTCTTTGGCTCCACAAATAAGAGCTAGGATTCCCGTTTCACCAGGAAAACTACTCTGCCATGTGTCTTGCAGTCTTGGGTTTATGGTAATAGTGTTAATTTCCAGGCTGTCTCTGGCCAATCAGCCTGACTTTTGTTTTTTTTCTTGTGGCACACTTATCACTCAGCAAAGATAGATTCCAGTGAGAAGGATTCCGGGAAGTTGGTTGAACATTTGGACTGGTGTCTTCTCTCTCCTTTTGACCTTGCCTGAGTTCTTCCAGTTAGTGGTAGTTTGATATTTCCTCATTCCTTACCAGGTGGCTACTATCTTGTCTGACCTGGGCAGGCACTTTCAGTTAGCAATTCCTCTAATAGCTTCAGCTTTACAACAAATAAAACAAACACTTGATGATATTTTCCTTCTCACCTCCATAATCAACTAGCCTTTAGAAATATGGTACAGTATAGTGAAAATGTGTACTATACTGGAGTTTAAATTACCTTAATTTGACGTTAGTTTGCTATTTACTGGCATTATGACTGGATAAATCTGTTAGCATATCTGCAAAATGGAGATTATATTATGTCTAGGTAGCCTCTCTCACAAAAGAAATCATGAAATAATATATGTGAAATCATTATCATGCCATATAGATGGAAGCCATTAACAATTTGAATATATCTCTGTTCAAGAGTGAATTTATGCTCTATTTCTCTTACTAATTAATGTGTCTTTGCCTCATGCCACTGTCTACCATTTATCTGTGTTAAAGACTATACTACTTGATGGAAGGGATTTTTATTTTGACTATGTAAACTCACTATATATCCCAGTCTGGCTTTCTACAAGAACTGCAGGTAATTAGCTAATTGTTCTATAATATAACATATGCTTGTTTAAAAGTATTAAAAAGTTGAAACATTGCAAGTAATAAATATAGCAATATATTTCCTATAATATATGCAAATATTGATGTATTTATCAATATTTTATAGGATGAATTAAAGTACATTTCAGAGAATATTCTCTGTAATAAACCATAAGGAGGGACTGATGCTAAAGCTGAAACTGCAATACTTTGGCCACCTCATGCGACGAGTTGACTCACTGGAAAAGACTCTGATGCTGGGAAAGGTTGGGGGCAGGAGGAGACGGGGACGACGGAGAATGAGACGGCTGGATGGCATCACCGACTCTGTGGACATGAGTTTGAGTGTACTCCGGGATTTGGTGATGGACAGGGAGGCCTGGCGTGCTGTGGTTCATGGGGTCGCGGAGAGTCGGACACGACTGAGCGACTGAACTGAACTGAACTGAACTGAATTTCAACATATGATTTTGAGCCATTTGTTTATCAGAAAATATATTTCAGGAAACAAATATTACCAATATGTATATAAGATATATTCATTTGAAAATATAATTCATTTGAAGATATGAATGGGTATATAATCCATTTACCATTTTGCTTTGGACAAAAATTGAAAATTAAGCTTAGTGTTTCCTGATGCCCATATTATATGAAATTTGATGAAAATTTGTCCAATATTTTAAAATTAAAGAAGTCAGACGAATGGATAAGAAAGCTTTGGTACATATACACAATGGAGTATTTCTCAGCCATCAAAAAGAATGCATTTGAATCAGTTTTAATGAGGTGGATGAAATTGGAGCCAATTATACAGAGTGAAGTAAGCCAGAAAGAAGAACATCAATACTGTATATTAACGCATATATATGGAATTTAGAAAAATGGTAACCTGAACCCTGTATAAGAGACTGCAAAAGAGACATAAGCATTTAGAACAGTCTTTGGGACTCTGTGGGAGAGGGTGAAGGTGGAATGATTGGGGAGAATGGAATTGTAGCATGTATATTATCATAAGTGACCAGTCCAGGTTCGACGCATAAATTTTCCTCTTTTCATTTCTTTGCATTTGTGCTTTTTTAATAAAAATACTTTTAACTGTAAAGAAAAAAAAAATTATAAAAAATAAAAAAAATAAATAAATAAAATTAAAGAAGTCATAGAACAGATTAAAGCAAAATTCCAAGAGATTGAGTTCAACTTCACTTTGCTTTGCTTAATAAGTCCATACTTATCTATTATGGCAATTCCCCTTATTTAAATTGTGGTGTTTCTCAGTCATTTTTAATGTCACTTTATAAATTGCTAAGCTTTATTTGTAAATCAATGAGCATTACTCTCAAGCTGTCTTCAAATTAAAAAAAAAAAAAAAGAAAGAAAACCTGGAATCTGAAATACTGTTTTGCAGTGTTTCATTTTCAGTGAAATAATTATGCAAATGTTGCCATATCTTTCTAATATAGTGAATTAAATTCTCATGATAAGTAATTTTACAAAGATCTATTAATGTAATTTGATTTCAAAGAGATTTTAAGAAATATATGGAGGAACTATGGAATAATTTTACTATAGAAAATCACTGGCACATAGCACCTCCACACTAATCAAAATCTCAACTTTTTTTTTTTTTTAAATTTTAGTGACTATTATGGAGTGATTTCCTTGCTTGCTGGAGAAAGTAAGAGACACTCAGTTACTAATAATGATTTCCTTAGTTTAAAAATCTAAAATAAATAATTGAAATATTTGGCAAAGTTCTTAAATAAGAGCTTGAATATTATTGATTCACTTTGTCTTAACATTTTAATGACACAGATACAATTAATATTCAAAGCATGATTAATTATAATTATACTTCACAGATGTTCAGGTAAAATAAAGAACTGTAGTGATTTGGGGTTGAATTGCCATGGAGAGATTCTAATTCTTTGACACTTTGAAAAGTGGAAGTGAAGTCGCTCAGTCATGTCCGACTCTTGCGACCCCATGGACTGTCTCCATCCATGGGATTTTCCAGGCAAGAACACTGGAGTGGGTTGCCATTTCCTTCTTTAAGAGATCCTCCCGACCCAGGGATTGAACCTGGGTCTCCCACATTTTAGGCAGACACTTTACCTTCTGAGCCACCAGGGAAGTCCTGACTTCCTTCCCATCAGAAAGTTTTTGACTCTTTACCTTTCTCTTAAAAATAAATACTTAGTTTAGTATTTAAATGTTCAAATGCTTAGGTACATGAAATTTTGACTAAATCCTAAATATATAAATATAATATGCAAGTTAAAGGTAAGGTAAGGCGAGGTTTAATAAAAGAATGAGACCAGCACTTTACAGAAACAGATCATCTTTAATGAGGTGAGAAGGGGAAGCAGTCAGATTAGAGAGCTGCTGCAGTAACCTAAGAAATGAGTAAGTATACATGGGCTTCCCTGGTGGCTCAGAGGTTAAAGCGTCAATGTGGGAGACCAGGGTTCGATCCCTGGGTCAGGAAGATCCCCTGGAGGAGGAAATGGCAACCCACTCTAGTATTCTTGCCTGGAGAATCCCATGGATGGAGGAACCTGGTGGGCTACAGTCCATGGGGTTGCAAAGAGGCGGACACGACTGAGCAACTTCATGCATATGGAAAGTTACTGTCTTAAGGTAAGGGTAAGGTAAGGGTAAGGTAAGGCAGGGCTTCCCTGGTGGCTCAGAGGTTAAAGTGTCTGCCTCCAATGCGGGAGACCTGGGTTCGATCCCCTGGTCGGGAAGATCCCCTGGAGAAGGAAATGGTAAACCACCCCAGTATTCTTGCCTGAAGAATCCCATGGACAGAGAAGCCTGGTAGGCTACAGTCCATGGGGTTGCAAAGAGTCGGACACGACTGAGCGACTGAACGGAACGAACGGAAGGTAAGGCAAGGTTTAGAACAAGAATGAGACCGGCACTTTACAGGAACAGATCACCTTTAATGAGGCAAGAAGGGGCAGCAATCAGATTAGCGAGCTGCTGCACTAACCTAAGAAATGAGTAAGTATATATAGGCATGTATGTGGAAAGTTACTGTCTTAAGGCGGCCTGTTCTTCTCCAAGGTTGTTTGGAGTAGTTATCTCTTAAACGGCTGGGGCAAGGAATTTTGGAGATGGGCCAGAGGCTGGACCAGCTGGGAGCTGGGCATGATCAACCTTAATGTCCATGTTTTCCTTCCGGTGAGAGAGTTCTTTGTTTTGCATAGAATGGTTGGGAGGACCTGGAGGAGAGTTTTAACTCCAGGCTATCTTGAGCCCTGTAACTTTCTTTCAATCCAGACCCTAAGGAATATATAGAAAAAGAGAGAGAGATGTGGGCGCTGTTAACGTTCAGGGCTTCTTTGTGCTGATAAATGAGGGTCAGGGATTTGCGGTCTGGGTGGAAGGAAGTCTAAGGCCCATAGTGTTGATTTTTATTTTAGCCATCAGGGTCTCAAGCAAAAGAACAGACTTGACTTGGTCTCAGGAAATGGCTCAGATTTGGTCTTGGAGGAATCTCTGGAAAAGATTAAACAAACAAGGCCCAAAGATGAGTAAGAAGATGAAAAAAATAAATGGTCGGAGAAGGGGTAAAAGTTATGAAAGGTTTTCTGTAGTCACAGGGTGGAGATGTAATCTTCAATGTGTTTGAGCGTGGATCTTTGAGGACTCAAGACCGAAGATCTGTCAGAAGTTGTTCCAGGAATAATTGTACCTATGAAACCAACAGGCTCATCCATTACCAGTTGGGGCCAGTGGAAACCGTGAGAACTTAAGAGTTGTAAGGCCTGTGTGAGAATCTTAATAAGTATTAGTCTGGCAAGCATTTTTAACATTGTGGTGTATAACTTTTTTTAACCGGGTGATGTGTACCCAAGGGGTGATTTATTTTAAAGTTGTAGTGGTAGAGGTCAGCAGAATTACCGTGTAGATTCTTTGCATTTTGGGGTTAGATCAGAGTGGGACTGAACTGTCATATAGTCTTTGTCTCTTATTTGAAAGGATAGGTATGGAAGATTGGGGTGCGGTTGAGGGAGTAAGTTATCTACATGTTGCCAAAGGGCATCTTGTATCTGGGTTCAGTTCAGTTACTCGGTCGTGTCTGACTCTCCACAACCCCATGAATCACAGCACGCCAGGCCTCCCTGTCCATCACCACCACCCGGAGATCACTCAAACCCATGTCCACAGAGTCGGTGATGCCATTCAACCATCTCATTCTCGGTCGTTCCCTTCTCCTCCCGCCCACAACCTTTCCCAGCATCAGAGTCTTTTCCAGTGAGTCAACTCGTCGCATGAAGTGGCCAAAGTATTGCAGCTTCAGCTTTAGCATCAGTCCTTCCAATGAACACCCAGGATTGATCTCCTTTAGAATGGACTGGTTGGATCTCCTTGCAGTCCAAGGGACTCTCAAGAGTCTTTTCCAACACCACAGTTCAAATGCATCAATTCTTCGGCGATCAGCTTTCTTCACATTCCAACTCTCACATCTATACATGACCACGGGAAAAACCATAGCCTTGACTAGACGGACCTTAGTTGGCAAAGTAATGTCTCTGCTTTTTAATATAATATCAAGGTTGGTCATAACTTTCCTTCCAAGGAGGAAGCATCATTTAATTTCATAGCTGCAATCAGCATCTGCAATGATTTTGGAGCCCAAAATAATAAAGTCTGACACTGTTTCCACTGCTTTTCCATCTATTTCCCATGAAGTGATGGGACCAGATGCCATGATCTTTGTCTGAATTGAGCTTCAAGCCAACGTTTTCACTCTCCTCTTCCACTTTCATCAAGAGGCTTTAGAGTTCCTCTTCACTTTCTGCCATAAGGGTGGTGTCATCTGCATATCTGAGGTTATTGATATTTCTCCCAGCAAACTTGATTACAGCTTGTGCTTCTTCCAGCCCAGCGTTCCTCATGATGTACTCTGCATATAAGTTAAATAAGCAAGGTGACAATATGCAGCGTTGACGTACTCCTTTTCCTATTTGGAACCAGTCTGTTGTTCCATGTACAATTCTAACTGTTGCTTCCTGAACTGCATACAGGTTTGTCAAGAGGCAGGTCAGGTGGTCTGGTATTCCCATCTTTTTCAGAATGTTCCACTTTTTATTGTGATCCACACAGTCAAAGGCTTTGGCATAGTCAATGAAGCAGAAATAGATGTTTTTCTGGAACTCTCCTGCTTTCTCCATGATCCAGAGGATGTTGGCAATTTGATCTCTGGTGCCTCTGCCTTTTCTAAACCTGCTTGAACATCTGGGAGTTCACGTTTCATGTATTGCTTAAGTCTGGCTTGGAGAATTTTGAGCATGACTTTACTAGCGTGTGAGATAAGTGCAATTGTGCAGTAGTTTGAGCATTCTTTGGCATTCCCTTTCTTTGGGATTGGAATGAAGACTGACCTTTTCCAGTCCTATGGCCATTGGTGAGTTTTCCAAATTTGCTGGCATATTGAGTGCAGCACTTTCACAGCATCATCTTTCAGGATTTGAAATAGCTCAACTGGAATTCCATCACCTCCACTAGCTTTGTTCGTAGTGATGCTTCCTAAGGCCCATTTGACTTCACATTCCAAGATGTCTGGCTCTAGGTCAGTGATCACGTTATCGTGACTATCTTGGTGGTGAAGATCTTTTTTGTACAGTTTTTCTGTGTATTCTTGCCACTTGTTCTTAATATCTTCTGCTTTATGTCCTTTATTGAGCTCATCTTTGCATGAAATATTCCCTTGGAATCTCTAATTTTCTTGAAGAGATCTCTTGTTTTTCCTGTTCTGTTGTTTTCCTCTATTTCTTTGCATTAATCCCTGAGGAAGGCTTTCTTATCTCTCCTTGCTATTCTTTGGAACTCTGCATTCAGATGCTTATATCTTTCCTTTTCTCCTTTGCCTTTCGCTTCTCTTCTTTTCACAGCTATTTGTAAGGCCTCCTCAGACAGCCATTTTGCTTTTTTGCATTTCTTTTCCATGGGGATGGTCTTGGTCCCTGTCTCCTGTACAATGTCACGAACCTCCGTCCAGAGTTCATCAGGCACTCTATCTATCAGATCTAGTCCCTTAAATCTATTCCTCACTTCCACTGTATAATCACAAGGGATTTGATTTAGGTCATATCTGAATGGTCTAGTGGTTTTCCATACATTCTTCAATTTCAGTCTGAATTTGGCAATAAGGAGTTCATGATCTGAGCCACAGTCAGCTCCTGGTCTTGTTTTTGCTAATTTATAGTGCTTCTCCATCTTTGGCTACAAAGAATATAATCAATCTGATTTCGGTGTTGGCCAGCTGGTGATGTCCATGTGTAGAGTCTTCTCTTGTGTTGCTGGAATAGGGTGTTTGCTATGACCAGTGCGTTCTCTTGACAAAACTATATTAACCTTTGCCCTGCTTCATTCCGTGCTCCAAGGCCAAATTTGCCTGTTACTCCAGGTGTTTCTGGACTTCCTACTTTTACATTCCAGTCCCCTATAATGAAAAGGACAACTTTTTTTGGGTGTTAGTTCTAAAAGGTCTTGTAGGTCTTCATAGAGCTTTTCAACTTTGGCTTCTTCAGCATTACTGGTTGGGGCATAGGCCTGGATTACTGTAATATTGAATGGCTTGCCTTGGAAACAAACAGAAATCATCCTGTCGTTTTTAAGATTGCATCCATATACTGCATTTTGGACTCTTTTGTTGACCATGATTTCTACTCCATTTCTTCTAAGGGATTCCTGCCCACAGTAGTAGATATAATGGTCATTTGAGTTAAATTCACCCATTCCAGTCCGTTTTAATTCACTGATTCCTAGAATGTCTATGTTCACCCTTGCCATCTCCTGTTTGACCACTTCCAATTTACCTTGATTCATGGACTTAACATTCCAGGTTCCTATGCAATATTGCTCTTTACAGCACCGGACCTTGCTTGTATCACCGGTCACATCCACAACTGGGTATAAGTTTTGCTTTTGGTCTATCCCTTCATTCCTTCTAGAGTTATTTCTCCACTGATCTCCAGTAGCATACTGGGCACCTACCGACCTGGGGAATTCCTCATTCAGTATCCTATCATTTTGCCCTTTGATACTGTTCATGGGGTCCTCAAGCCAAGTATACTGAAGTGGTTTGCCATTCCCTTCTCCAGTGGACCACATTTGGCTGTGGTCCATGTGATCAGATTTACTAGTTTCCTTCGATTATGATTACAGTGTGTCTGCCCTCTGATGCCCCCTCGCAATACCTACCGTCTTATTTGTGTTTCTCTTACCTTGGGTGTGGGATGTATCTTCACAGCTTCTCCAAGAAAGCGCAGTCACTGCACCTTACCTTGGATGAGTGGTATCTCCTCAAGGCCGCCCCTCCTGACCTTGAACGTGGAGTAGCTCCTCTCGGCCCTCCTGCCCCCGTGCAGCCACCCCCTATTAGACGTGGGGTAGCTCCTCTCGGCTGCCGGCCCTGGCCTCAGGCGTGGGTTAGCTCCTCTCGGCCGCGCCTCTTTGTGTGGTCAGTTGCGGTGGGGCTGGCGTCTCTCGCGTCTGCGCCGCCGAGGCCGGCGTCTCTTGTGTCTGCTGGGTGGGTAAAGGAAAAGGAAGGTGGGAAGGCAGTTTGGGACTGTCTTGGGAGATGGGGAGACCCAAAGGTATTATGGGCCTCTCATAAATGGCCTCAAATGGACTGATATTTACAGTTTTTTTTTTTTCTTTTTGTAAGCCCGGGACCTTTAAGAGGGCTAACGCGAGGAGTTTAGTTCAGTCTTGATGAAGTTCAATCATTAATTTGGTCACAGTTTCTTTTAGGACTCGGTTGGCTTCTTCAACCTTACCGGAAGACCGGGTATCCTAAGGAATGTGAAACCTCCAAGGACCTTGGGAGGATTTCAGTAAGAATAAGCTCAGCCACAGTAGGGGCTCATTTGTTAGTAGCCAGGAAACCTTCAATCTGCCTAGAAAATGTATCTACAAAGACTAGGAGAAATTTAACCCTTTTTACGGGTGGCATGTGGGTGAAATCTACCTGCCAGCCTTGTGTGGGAAGATGTCCGTGAACTTGGTGGGTGGAGAAAGGAGGGGGGTCGATGTTAGAATTAGGATTTGTCAGTTGACAAATGGTACAAGTTTGGGTCAGATTATTTAAATAAGTCACATCGTCCTTAGTCAGTTTAATAAAGTTCTGAAGAAAAGCCTTATGTACTTTTGTAGAGGGGTAGAAAAGAGAATGTAAATATGAAAGTAATGTGTGGATGTTAGGCTCACCAATTTGGGCTAAAGTACCACCTGACCTGCCTCTTGAGAAACCTGTATGTAGGTCAGGAAGCAACAGTCAGGACTGTACATGGAACAACAGACTGGTTCCAAATAGGAAAAGGAGTACGTCAAGGCTGTATATTGTCACCTTGCTTATTTAACTTATATGCAGAGTACATCATGAGGAACTCTGGGCTGGAAGAAGCACAAGCTGGAATCAAGATTGCTGGGAGAAATATCAATCACCTCAGATACGCAGATGACACCACCCTTATGGCAGAAAGTGAAGAGGAACTCAAAAGCCTCTTGATGAAAGTGAAAGAGGAGAGTGAAAAGGTTAGCTTGAAGCTCAACATTCAGAAAACAAAGATCATGGCATGTGGTCCCATTACTTCATGGGAAATAGATGGAAAAACAGTGGAAACAGTGTAAGACTTTATATTTTTGGATTCCAAAATCACTGCAGATGCTGATTGTAGCCAGGAAGTTAAAAGACGCTTACTCCTTGGAAGGAAAGCTATGACCAACCTAGATAGTATATTAAAAAGCAGAGACATTACTTTGCCAACCAAGGTCAGTTTAGTCAAGGCTATGGTTTTTCCACTGGTCATGTATGGATGTGAGAGTTGGACTGTGAAGAAAGCTGATCGCCGAAGAACTGATGCATTTGAACTGTGGTGCTGGAGAAGACTCTTGAGAGTCCCTTGGACTGCAAGGAGATCCAACCAGTCCATTCTAAATGAGATCAATCCTGGGTGTTCATTGGAAGGACTGATGCTAAAGCTGAAACTGCAATACTTTGGTCACCTCATGCGACGAGTTGACTCACTGCAAAAGACTCTGATGCTGGGAAAGTTTGAGGGTGGGAGGAGAAGGGGACGACAGAGAATGAGATGGCTGGATGGCATTGAGTGAACTCCGGGAGTTGGTGATGGACAGGGAGGCCTGGCGTGCTGTGATTCATGGGGTCTCAGAGAGTCGGTCACGACTGAGCGACTGAACTGAACTGAAAGACAGGACTAACAGAGGCGGCTTGTCGTTTTGTTTTGTGATTTGTTATATTGTTATAAAATGAGATAGGACTATATAGATGATGTCTCCAGCATTGTATTATAGCAGCTTTTTTGGGAGCTGAGCCGCATGGAGGAGTTCAGAAATAAAAGAAGCATTGAGAATAGGTGTGTCCTTTTGAGTGTGCAATCTCTTCTTTTTCCTGATAATAAGGTTAGAATGTAATATGTTATAGACATATTTAGAGTCAGTGTAGGTGTTTATCTTTTGGTCTTTGGCTAGGGTCAAAGCTTGGGTAAGAGTTATCAGTTCAGTCTGTTGTGAGGATGTGTGAGTTGGGAGTGTGGCTGACTTGATGAGGTGAGGGGGGATAACTTTATTGGGTTGTCTCTGAACTATAGTGTATCCAGCCCCAAATGGGGCTTGTTTTTGGGCATTGTCATCTATGAACCAGGATGGGACTTTGGGGTCAGTAAGGGGCTGATCAGTTATACGTTTAAAGGGATTAAGTGTCATACCTAAGGTCTGAACATAGCCATAGGGAGTAAGCTAACAGGATTAAGAGGTTTCCGTTCTGTTCCGTTCAGTCGCTCAGTCGTGTCCGTCTTTGCGACCCCGTGGACTGTAGCCTACCAGGCTTCTCCGTCCATGGGATTCTCCAGGCAAGAATACTGGAGTGGGTTACCATTTCCTTCTCCAGGGGATCTTCCCGACCCAGGGATCGAACCCTGGTCTCCTGCATTGGAGCAAACGTTTTAACCACAAGGCATAAAAGAAAGGGATGGGTCGAGGAGGTGTGTGTGTGTGGAGGATTTGCAGTTGAGCAGGGGTCAGAGAAAGGAAAGCCCGATGAGAGAGTAAATCTTTGAAGGAATGAGGTGAGCATACATTTAGAGGAGCATTTGGGGTTAGTTTTTGGGCTTCAGGTATTAAAGAAGGTGGTTGCAGCTATGTAGGAGAGGGTCTGTTGTAGAGGACGTGGGTAATAAGCTGGAGGGGTTAAGGGGAGAGCAGGGGGAGAATGAGAGCTCAGAGTCTAGGAGAAAGGCATGCAGGACCTGTATCCTGGAAGGGGGAAGGGAAAGGAAAGCCTGATGTAATAGTAAGTCTTGGAAGGTGTGTGGAGAACAGACTGTTAAAGGGGCATGTCTAGAGAGTTTATTTGCTTCGGGTATGAGGGCTGCTATAGCAGCCATGGCATGTATGTAGGGAGGCCACTCCTTGGTCACCATGTCAAGCTGTTTTGACAGATAGGCCCAGGTGTCTTCATCCCACTGACACAGAAGTCCCAGGGCCTCTCTTTGGAATGGGCAAAGAGAAAGAATGGTCTGGTGTGATCTGGCAGGTGGAGAGTTGGCACTCCGAGGAGGCTCTGGGTGAGCTGGTGAATAGGACTGGCCAGTGAGGAAGGGTTAAATAGGGGCTCATCCAGAAAACTTTTAGTTTTTATTTATTTTTTAATTGGAGGCTAATACTTTATATTATTGTATTGGTATTGCCATACATTGACATGAATCTGCCCTGGGTGTACATATGTTCCCCATCTTCAATCCCCCTCCCACCGCCCTCCCTATATCATCCCTCTGGTTCATCCCAGTACACCAGCCTCGAGCATCATGTATCATGCATCGAGCCTGGACTGGTGACTTGTTTCACATATGATAATATACATGTTTCAATGCTATTCTCCCAAATAATCCCACCCTCGCCCTCTCCCAGAGTCCAAAAAGGCTGTTCCATTCATCTGTGTCTCTTTTGCTGTCTCATATACAGCGTTATCGTTATCATCTTTCTAAATTCCATATATATGCGTTAGTATACTGTAATGGTGTTTTACTTTCTGGCTTACTTCACTCTGTATAATAGGCTCCAGTTTCATCCACTTCATTAGAACTGATTCAAATGTATTCTTTTTAATTACTGAGTAATACTCCATTGTGTAAATGTACCACAGCTTTCTTATCCATTCATCTGCAGATGGACATTTAGGTTGTTTCCAAGTCCTGGCTATTATAAACAGTGCAGCGATGAACATTGGAGTACATGTGTCTCTTTCAATTCTGGTTTCTTTGGTGTGTATGCCCAGCAGTGGGATTTCTGGGCCGTATGGCAGTTCTATTTCCAGGTTTTTAAGGATTCTCCACACTCGTTCTCCATAGTGGTTGTATTAGTTTGCATTCCCACCAACAGTGTAAGAGGGTTCCCTTTACTCCACACCCTCTCCAGCATTTATTGCTTGTAGATTTTTGGATAGCAGCCATTCTGACTGGCATGAAATGGTATCTCATATTGGTTTTGATTTGCATTTCTCTGATTATGAGGGATGTTGAGCATCTTTTCATGTGTTTGCTAGCCATCTGTATGTCTTCTTTGGAGAAATGTCTGTTGAGTTCTTTGGCCCATTTTTTGATTGGGTCGTTTATTTTTCTGGAATTGAGCTGCAGGAGGTGCTTGTATATTTTTGAGATTAATTCTTTGTCAGTTTCTTCATTTGCTATTACTTTCTCCCATTCTGAAAGCTGTCTTTTCCCTTTGCTTATGGTTTCCTTTGCTGTGCAGAAGCTTTTAATTTAATTTGCTTATTTTTGCTTTTATCTCCAGTATTCTGGGAAGGTGGGTCATGGAGGATCCTGCTGTGATTTGTGTCAGAGGGTGTTTTGCCTATATTCTCCTCTAGGAGTTTTATAGTTCTGGTCTTACATTTAGATCTTTAATCCATTTTGAGTTTATTTTTGTGTATGATGTTAGGGAGCGTTCTAGTTTGATTCTTTTACAAGTGGTTGACCAGTTTTCTCAGCATCACGTGTTAAAGAGATTGTCTTTTCTCCATTGAATATTCTTGCCTCCTTTATCAAAGATAAGATGTCCATAGGTGTGTGGATTTATCTCTGGGCTTTCTATTTTGTTCCATTGGTCTATTTTTCTGTCTTTATGCCAGTACCATACTGTCTTGATGACTGTGGCTTTGTAGTAAAGCTTGAAGTACGGTAGGTTGATTCCCCCAGTTCTATTCTTCTTTACCAAGATTGCTTTGGCTATTCGAGGTTTTTTGTATTTCCAAACAAATGTGAAATTATTTATTCTAGCTCTGTGAAAAATATCGTTAGTAGCTTGATAGGGATTGCATTGAACCTATAAATTACTTAGGGGAATATACTCATTTTCAAAATATTTATTCTTCCTATCCATGAACACAGTATATTTCTCCATCTTTTAGTGTCCTATCTGATTTCTTTCACCAGTGTTTTATAGTTTTCTATATATAGGTCTTCTGTTTCCTTAGACAGATATCTTCCTAAGTATTTTATTCTTTTCTTTGCAACAGTGAATGGAATTGTTTCCTTAATTTCTCTTTCTATTTTCTCATTATAAATGTATAGGAATGCAAGCGATTTCTGTGTGTTGATTTTATATCCTGCAACTTTACTATATTCATTGATTAGCTCTAGTAATTTTATGGTAGAGTCTTTAGGGTTTTCTGTGTAGAGGATCATGTCATCTGCAAACAGTGATAGTTTTATTTCTTCTTTTCCAATTTTGATTCCTTTTATGTCTTTTTCTGCTCTGATTGCTGTGGCCAAAACTTCCAAAAATATGTTGAATAGTATTGGTGAGAGTGCACACCCTTGTCTTGTTCCTGTCTTTAGGGGAAACATTTTCAATTTTTCACCATTGAAGATAATATTTGCTGTGGGTTTGTCATATATAGCTTTTATTATGTTGAGGAATGTTCCTTCTATTCCCACCTTCTGGAGGGCTTTTATCATAAATGTATGTTGAATTTTGTCAAAGACTTTCTCTGCATCTATTGAGATAATCATATGGTTTTTATTTTTCATTTTGTTAATGTGGTGAATTACATTGATTGATTTGCGGATATTGAAGAATCTTTGCATCCCTGGGATAAAGCCCATTTGGTCATGATGTATTATCTTTTTATTGTGTTGTTGGATTCTGATTGCTAGAATTTATTAAGGATTTTTGCATCTACAGACATCTTTTAGTTGCCTCATAGAGTGGCTTTGTAATGAGAGAGAAGTTAGGGATCCAGTTATGGAAAAATTTTAGACTGCTGAGGATAGTCCAGAGTTCTCTTTTTGTTTTAGGAAGTGTACAGTTAATTAAGGACTGAATTTTATCTAGGGGAATAGTTCTTTGTTGGTGAGATATGGAGAGCCCCAGGTAGGTGACATTTGTCTGTACTATTTGGGCTTTGGATCGGGATACCCAATAACCCCAGGATCCCAGGGCCCCAAGGAATTTGGCAGTATGTTGGAGACAGAGTTTTGGGGTTGGGCTACAAAGGAGAAAGTCATCTACATATTGGAGATGACTTGGGGCTAGGTCGAGTGTCTGTAGGTCCTTTTGTAAAGCTTGTCCAAAAAAGTGGGGGCTGTCTCTGAACCCCTGGGGAAAAACTGTACATGTTAGTTGTTCGAAAACATGAGTCTCGGGGTCTTGTCAGGTGACGGAGAAAAGGGGTTGGGAGAGGGGGTGGAGAGGTTGGTGAAAATGGCGTCTTTGAGATCTAATACCATAACGTGGGTTGCAGTCAGGGGTATGGCAGACAGAAGGCTGTAAGGGTTAGAGACTACTGGGAATATCGGCATAATAGCCTCATTGATTTTTCGCAGATCTTGGACAAGTCTCTAAAAGTTTGGTCTCTTTCTTACTGCCAGAATAGGGGTGTTGTGTGGTGAATGGGTAGGAATTAAGATAGCGGCTTGAAGAAGACAGTCTATGATAGGCTTAAATCCCTTGTGGGCCTCTGGGGTGAGAGGGTGCTGTTGTTGGGTGATTATAGTCGAGGGGTCTTTTAGGGTAATGTCGACTGGGGGATGATGTTTGACTATGGATGGTTGATCACTGTCCCTGACTTGGGGGTTTGAGGCAGATAGATCCAAGGGAAGGTCGGGGTGAGGTCTAGATGTCATCTGCATGTAGAATACAGAGACTGTATCGAGGGGAGGTATGGTAATAAAGACTCCCAATTTGGATAACAAATCTCTCTCTGGAGTGTCATTGGGCACTTAGGCATTATGAGGAACGAGTGTATGAGAGTAAATTTTGTTAAATTAACAGAGTAATGGAGGGCTGATTTTTGGCCTTAAGGGAACTCCAGAGACTTCCTTGATTGTGAGTTCCGAGTCTTGAGTTGGGCCAGAGTAGGAAGTTAAGAGATAGAAAGCAGCTCCAGTGTCTACTATGAAGTAGGTCTTTTTTTCTAGCCATTACCCCATCTACCCTAAGTTCCGAGCTCGTGTCCAGAACACGGACTGGGGGACTGGAACCTCGGTCCTGTCATTGGAACAACACTCATAGGGTTGGGCTGGGGTTTGGGGGAGAAGCGGGGATCTCTCCAGGGGTGTCAGGGCAACCCTGGGGACAGTCCACCATTTAGTGTCAACACTGACCACAGGTTGGGCATGCTTTTGCGGGGGGCAGCAGGTTAGGGCATGTCTTTGTCCAGTGTCCTGACTGGTTGCATCGGAAGCAGGGTCCAGTGGGGCGGGGGGGGGGGGGTGTCTTAAGTTTCAGTCTGGAATGACTTGGGCCGGGCTGATCTTGATTGCTGCTTCCAAAAAAGGCATATTTAGCTTTTCTCTCACGGTCTTTTTCTCTCTTAGTCTATTCCTCTCTATTATTGAATTTCTTGAAGGCTATTTTTAGGTCTCTTTGTGTGTGTGTGGGGGGTCTCAGGGCCCTTCTCTAACTGGCGTAGTTTTCGGCGAATATCAGGGACTGACTGGTTTATGAACTGGACATGTAGGTACAGAAGTCCTGCAGGGGTGGAAATATCTAGATTAGTGTATTTTTGGACTGCCTCAGTAAGCCGTGAAAGAAAAAAGGCAGGACTTTTATCTTTTTTTTGAGTCATTTTTCTAATCTTATCATAGTTAACATGAATGTGAGAGCTTGTTAGCATTTCTTTTAGTAAACAGGTGATCATATGATGTAGGTACCAGAAGTTGGCATTGCCTGCTTGATATGTCCACCGTGGCTCAGTTAAAGGGACTGTATCATCAGTCACCAGATTAGACTTATTTTGATTATGGAGCTGATGAGTATGAGTCCGGGCTGCCTGTCATATCCGTTTTTTTTTTTTTTTTTCCATGGGGGGTTAAAGTGGCATTTAGGATGCAATGAAGATCCTTCTAGGCTGAATGATGTTTGTGTAAGGCAGAGGAATTTTTTCTATATCTAGTACGATTTTTTGAAAATGATCTCAATTTTTCTTCAATTTGGCTCACATCAGAAATTGAGAAAAGCACATGAACCCATGTAGGGCCCTCCGGTCTCACTATCTCTCTGGGAGGAAATGTGTTTGCTTTGGGTCCTGGCCGATGCAGGTGGGGTGGAAATCTTTTTTGGGGTTTTGGAGTCATCACTTTCTGTTTTGGAGGAGGAAGGGCTAGAGGATGGGGTCTCGTCTCCGGAAGCTTTTTTTTCAGGGAGGTAGGGAGAAGGCTCATCTGTCTGGTCAAAATTGGGGGCTAAGGATCTAGGGGGCCTTTTAGGGTCTTTAGATTTGGATTATTTTGTAATGGAGGGGGAGAGAGAGCAGAGGAGGATTTGATAGGGAGAACAGTCTTTGTAGAGAGAAGGACAGTTTTTAAGGTCTCAGAAGGCTTGAATATAGGGGACCTTTGATCATTTGCCATTGCATTTGAGGAAGTTAATGAGATCTAATAAAATATTGAAATTGAAAGTCCCGAACTCAGACCTGTGGTTTGGGTTGTGTAATTGGTATTGAGCCCAGATTTGTATAGAGTTATTTTAAGCAGTTAGCTTTAAGTTCAGTGAGTAACAGTTGTTTGAGATTTTTGAGAACACAGGCCAGAGGGGAATCTTTTAGGACAGATTGACCAGACCCCATAATTGAAAGGCAAGTAGAAGCTCCTATTGGAAGCTTGAGTTATCACCCAAAGTTGCAATAGGAGTAATGAGAAGAGAGCTCTGTGTCGAGGTGGAGCGTCTCCCCCTTTCACCTACAGAGTGGCCCTAGGCCGGGGGTCTCTGGGACCCAGAGAGGACTGGGTTCAAGGGCGCCTCTAGAACACCATCCGGATCTTACCCTAATCTAGGGGCCAACTCGAGTGGAATGTTGCATGTAGAGTGGTCGAATGGCAAAAGGCCTCCATCCTGGAGTTGGTTGGTCTCGTGGAAAAGAAAGTGTAGAGAAAAAAGGAAGAGAGAGAGAGAGGCCAATATTTTTTGGGTTACGTGGAAAACCAATAAAGCCCTTACACAGGACTTGTACTGCTCACAAAGGCACAGGACACCCTCTCAAGGGCAGGAAAGTGAACTCGGCAGGTTTCCATGCTCTGAAGAGCTGGCCATGGAGAACTAGAAGGAACCTCAGCCTCCCGGGTTTTGGCACCAAAAATGTAAGGTAAGGGAGTTAGAGAAGGCGAGGTTCAGAAAAAGAAGGAGACCAGCACTTTACAGGAACAGATTACCTTCAATGAGGCGAGAAGGGACAGTAGTCAGATTAGCGAGCTGCTGCACTAACCTAAGAAATGAGTAAGTATATATAGGCATGTATGTGGAAAGTTACTGTCTTAAGGAGGCCTGTTCTTCTCCAAGGTTGTTTGGAGTAGTTATCTCTTAAACGGCTGGGACAAGGAATTTTGGAGATTGACCAGAGGCTGGACCAGCTGGGAGCTGGGCATAATCAATCTTAATGTCCATGTTTTCCTTCGGGTGAGAGAGTTCTTTGTTTTGCATAGAATAGTGGGGAGGACCTGGAGGGGAGTTTTAGCTCCAGGCTATTTTGAGCCATGTAACTTTCCTTCATAATAGACATTACAATATGACTGTAAATATACAGAAAATACAGCATGTCAAATACCCATTTAATTAATTTCCACTATTAACTACTAAGTGTAGAAATACTTCTCAGTTATGAAAGTATGATTAACTGGATGTTATTAAACTGCAGACTCAGTTTCAGTCTGGGGTGGGGCCCAGAATTCTGCTTTTCTAACAAGTTCCCAAGTGATACAGATGCTGCTCATGCCAAATGTTCTTTGATAATGGACTAAAGAGTCTATTGAATGCAGTGAAAGCAAATATATGCCATCATAAAAGCATATGAACAAAATGTGACACAATTTTCCATATACTCACTGCATTGGATTTTGCATCATAGATAACACACAGATGTAGGCTTGATTCCAAGTAAATTGGATGTTTTGGTTTTGTGTCTTTCTTCTAGGAGACTAATAAAACGCACTAAAACAGGATGGATGAACCAAACCCTCCCAAGACGACACTGAGGTATAGAAAATGGGAGTTTGGGAACCCAAAAGACCTGGTTTACAATTCTGGTTTTATTTACTAACTAGTGGCTTTGGGTAAATCACATGTGTTTTCTGAACTCTGATTTTTATCTCCAAATTGGAAATGATAATACCAGCTAACTGAGTCCTTCTAGGTTCCAGGCACAGATCTAAGTATTTTAAATGTATTACCTCATTTCATCTAAATAACTGTATGTGGTAGGTACTATTACAATGTCCATTTTATAGATTAAGAAATTTAAGGATAGAGAAGTGAAGTAAAATTTAGCTCAAAATCACAATGCCTAGTATGTGGTATTAGTGCCATTCAATATAAGTCTAGCAGTTTAATTCCATGGCCCACTCTTAACCACTCTGCCATGTTGCCCCTACAGGGCTGCTGGCAGCATCAGAATGAATTAAGAAACAGAAGCAGAGAGGTGCAGCATATGGTCATCAAAAAATCTCCTCTATAAATCATAAAATTGATACTGGAGAGCATGGCTTCCATGAGAGGAAAAGTATGGTTCTTAACACTGAACTGCTGAATTAGTTAATCTTACCTGTCTAGGTAGCAGCTTTGGAATGCTAGACCTGTCACGCAGGTGCTTGGCCTTTACTGAAAAACAGATGCA
This sequence comes from Moschus berezovskii, assembly GCF_049115385.1. Classification (NCBI taxonomy): domain Eukaryota; kingdom Metazoa; phylum Chordata; class Mammalia; order Artiodactyla; family Moschidae; genus Moschus; species Moschus berezovskii. Next base: position 81,544,790 of record NC_142488.1, on the reverse strand, counting down.
GACAGAATTCAAAGACGATATGTGAGCTAATCACTGAGCCACACAAGCTCAGTTCCTTTCCACAAACTCATCATTCATAAAAAGCACTAGTGGAATTTCCTCCACATGGATGAAAGCAAAGGTGGGTAGAGAATAAATGTTCTTCTCCCAAAATAAGATCTACCTTTAATCTCTAGCTAAAATTACATAAATAACATTTATTTTACAAATAATATTTATTATGCATCTATCTTATTTGAAAATCTCCAAAGGACTTATCATACTCCTTTATGCTACCAATTAGTCAGGCATTAATCATAAACAAAGTTATGACCAACCTTGATAGTATATTAAAAAGCAGAGACATTACTTTGCCAACCAAGATCCATCTAGTCAAGGCTATGGTTTTTCCTGTGGTCATGTATGGATGTGAGAGTTGGACTGTGAAGAAAGCTGATCGCCGAAGAATTGATGCTTTTGAACTGTGGTGCTGGAGAAGACTCTTGAGAGTCCCTTGGACTGCAAGGAGATCCAACCAGTCAATCTTAAAGGAGATCAATCCTGGGTGTTCATTGGAAGCACTGATGCTAAAGCTGAAACTGCAATACTTTGGTCACCTCATGCGACAAGTTGACTCACTGGAAAAGACTCTGATGCTGGGAAAGGTTGGGGGCGGGAGGAGACAGGGACGACAGAGAATGAGATAGCTGGATGGCATCACCGACTCTGTGGACATGAGTTTGAGTGGACTCTGGGAGTTGGTGATGGACAGGGAGGCCTGGTGTGCTGTGATTCATAGGGTCGCAGAGAATCGGAAACGACTGAGCGACTGAACTGAACTGAACTGATTTTAGTGGCCTCAAAGTTTACTCACCATTTACTGTGCTGCAGAATTATCTTTTTAAAAGACAGATATATTTATAATATCCCTTTTGGGGAATAAAATGGACAAGATCCTTTCTGATTTGGCCATTGCCTACCTATAAAACCTTATCACCATTCTCTGTGCAGAAGTTATTAAGGAGGTATATACAGAGTGAAGTAAGCCAGAAAGAAAAACACCAATACAGTATACTAACGCATATATAAAGAATTTAGAAAGATGATAACAATAACCCTGTATATGAGACAACAAAAGAGACAGATGTATAGAACAGTCTTTTGGACTCTGTGGGAGAGGGCGAGGGTGGGACGATTTGGGAGAATGTCATTGAAACATGTATATTATCATATGTGAAACGAATCACCAGTCCAGGTTCAATGCCTGATACAGGATGCTCGGGGCTAGTGTACTGGGATGAACCAGAAGGATGGGATGGGGAGGAGGGAGGTGGGAGGGGCGTTCAAGATGGAGAACAGGTGTGCACCTGGGGCCGATTCATGTCAATGTATGGCAAAACCAATACAATAATATAAAGTAATTAGCCTTTAATTAAAATAAATAAAAAAGAAAAAGACCAATAAAAAAGTATGTATATAATAAATATATAATGGAGCATCAGTTGCTTGTAATAATTGCTACCATATAGAGAGGAATTACTCTGGGTTAGACACTGTAACATGCTTAAGTGTGAGATTTATTTCTTATAAGCCTTAGACAATTCTGTAATCCAGGCATTGTTTTTCCCTATTTTACAGATGAGGAAATGCAGCTAAATATGGTTATCTGCCTAAAGCAATAAGGCTGGTGATTGACAGAAACTACATTTTAATCCAGAGCTGTCTGACCCCAGAGTTTATCTATCTGGCAGTCCTCATTGGGCTTTAGGCTTGGAGCTCTAGAATTGGATTTCCTAAATTTGGTTCTCCATTAAAAAACTCTCTAACAGTTATTATGATTAAAAGAAATCATCTATGATGAACACTTACAAAAATGCCTGACACTTGGTAAGTACACCAAAAATGTAGCTGAATTTGGCCCCTGTATACCAGTACTAAATTGAATCTTGGAGACAGTTTAGGTGAAATAAAAAAGAATAGCTTTATTGCTTTGCCAGGCAAAGGGGGCCACAGTGATCTAATGCCCTCAAAACTGTGTGTCTTGACCCAGAAGGGTTAGTGAGGAGCTTTATACTAACGGTTCAGAAAGGAGGGCATAATCAGCTCATGGATATCCTTCTGATTGCTTGGTGGTATGGTAATTAACAGTCAGCATTATCAACTTAATTCCAACTGGTCTGGGGTCTCTGTTTGTGGGCAGCACACAGTTTCAGTATCTGCGAAATAGCTCAAAGATATTATTATGTGTATCCCTTCAGAGGGAACCAGGACCCTGCCCCAAGGTTTCACTATTGTTTATTTACTGCTCCTCCCTTATTGCCCATCCCCACCCTTCCATGATTAGCAACTTTTCGAACCCACCCTTTGAGATTTAGGGAAGGTCATATAGGTTGAATCAAGAATATTTCTTGAAAATAAAAAATGGGGGACACAGAAAGACTTTTGTGCCCAGGAGCCAACAGCAAAAGAGCTATTATGATCAGAAATTAGGCTTTAAGGTTCCTGGGACCTGAAAGAGTTAATTGTTTTCTAAACCCCTTAGCATTGATTGCTCCTCTTCCTTCACTTTCAATTGCTTTTTTGTACGGAACTTGAACAATAAACGGCCACTGATCCTCATTCTTCATACAAGGGAGGTTTTGCCTGAAAGAAGACTGCAGCATTTTCTTATTAGGAATTCAAGACCACATCTCTCTGCAGCCTCACAGTGAGAACTCATCTTTTTGAGCAATCAATTTGTGAGACAACTTGAAAGGCACAAGTCCAGATATAGTTACTCATTTTGTAGGTATTGGGGTGGGGATTGTTGCAGTTTTCGTTTGTCTATTTGTCTGTCTTTGGGAGAAAGGTAAAGAAGGAACCAAACTGCCTTTTTGTTTAGAGAAAAGTAAAACACATCTATATTAATTCAGTGTGCGGTGTGGTATTGTCTTTATGGACAACACACACACAACACACCAACTCTCCTTTTCCTAATCCCACTCTCTGTCCATACAGCATGAGTGAATCATCCAGCATCATCGTTACTGCCTACACAGTAAACAGCAATAACCTGGGTCTCCTCTGTCACTGCCAGCAACACTGGACCCAAGTGCTCTCTCTTCGTCTGCCACCTGCTGAGAAGGCAGCACGGCTGAATGACCCTGACATTTGGTTTTTATCATAAGTGCATGTTCCATTTCAACATCTTGTTGCAGAGCTTCTTGGAAAAAAGTGCACTTCAACTTGTGCTGTGTTTACACTTCAGCTTGTACTGATGAAATAAATTAACCATACATAGCCCTCCTTTTTCTCTCTCTTTTTGTTTTTGTTTTCCTTAAATGTGTGTCTTGTGGGGGGGGTGACTTAAGAATTAAAATAGTCTTCTTTTTCCTGACGTTTTTCAGCAAAAACTACTTCCCTGGCTCTAACTCATTTTTTAGATATGATCAATCCCTTTTATCCCTTCCTCCATCTGTAAGCTCATATAAAACAGTTGCAGCAGTTAATTTAAAAAGATTTCCTAACTTGGATGTCATCAAGTGGGGATTAAACCTGAGGGAGCTCTGAGCCTAACAGAAGGCCTAACCAGAATCCTGACACCACCCGTCTCCACAGGCAAGGAAGTATGACCAAAGAATGCTCCCAGCAACCTCAGTTTTTGCAGCGTTTTTCGCCATTATGTCTCAACCTCTTCCACCTCTCATTGGGTGAGCCCCTCAGATCATGTGACTCCAGTATGTATAACATATAAATACAGACAAGGAGGAGTTGGTTCACCATTTCGTGGATGTTGGGTGTGCGAGAGCATCCCAGAGTAACAGGTGGAAGGGAACAAACCGGGAAAAGTTAGCCTAGGTTGTATGGATTTGTACCTCCGCATTTCTAACCTAAGATCTCTAAATGTATCATGATTCCTGTCCATTGGACTATAAAGTTTATGTAGGTAATCCTGGAAATAAGGGTAACAAGTCTGAATTGGAGTGAGCTTTTGACCATTATGGTCCACTCTGAAGTGTCTGGGTTGCTAGGAAACCTCCCGGTTTTGCTTTTTTTGAATTTGAAGATCCCCAATGTGCAGCTGATGTTGTTTACGAACTAGATGGGAGAACACTATGTGGTTGCCCAGTGAAGTGGAACTGTCAAATGGTGGAAAGAGAAGTCAAAATCATGGCCTACCTCCTTTTAGGGTTATCACCTTTGAGATTATTATCAGAGGAAGAGTCTTCCACATTGATGCAGATCTCCAAGATGGAGAAGCTTCTCCTGCTGCTGGAGCATATCCCTTTCTAGAGATGGGATAAGAGAGAGATACAGTCACCAAGACAGTATGGTACTGGCACAAAGAGAGAAATATAGATCAATGGAACAAAATAGAAATCCCAGAGATAAATCCACACGCCTATGGACACCTTATCTTTGGCAAAGGAGGCAAGAATATACAATGGAGAAAAGGCAATCTCTTTAACATGTGGTGCTGGGAAAACTGGTCAACCACCTATAAAAGAATGAAACTAGAACACATTCTAACACCATACACAAAAATAAACTCAAAATGGATTAAAGATCTAAATGTAAGATCAGAAACTATAAAACTCCTAGTGGAAAATATAAGCAAAACACTCTCTGACATAAATCACAGCAGGATCCTCCCTGACCTCCCTCACAGAGTAATGGAAATAAAAACAGATATAAGCAAATGGGACCTAATTAAAATTGAAAGCTTTTGCACAACGAAGGAAACTATAAGCAAGGTGAAAAGACAGCCTTCAGAATGGGAGAAAATGATAGCAAGTGAAGCAACTGACAAATAATTAATCTCAAAAATATGCAAGCAGCTCATACAGCTCAATTCCAGAAAAATAAATGACCCAATCAAAAAATGGGCCAAAGAACTAAACAGACATTTCTCCAAAGAAGACAAACAGATGGCTAATAAACACATGAAAAGATGCTCAGCACCACTCGCAAATCAAAACCACAATGAGGTACCATCTCACCTCAGTCAGAATGGCTGCTATCAAAAAGTGTACAAGGAATAAATGCTGAAGAGGGTGCAGAGAAAAGGGAACCCTCTTCACTGTTGGTGGGAATGCAAACTAGTACAGCTACTATGGAGAATAGTGTGGAGATTCCTTAAAAAACTGGAAATAGAATTGCCATATCACCCAGCAATCCCACTGCTGGACATACACACCAAGGAAACCAGAATTAAAAGAGACACATGTACCCCAATGTTCATCGCAGCACTGTTTATAATAGCTAGGACATGTAAGCAACCTAGATGTCCATCAGCAGACAAATGGATAAGAAAGATGTGGTACATATACACAATGGAGTATTACTCAGCTATTTAAAAGAATGCATTTGAATCAGTTCTAATGAGGTGGATGAAACTGGAGCCCATTATCCAGAGTGAAGTAAGTCAGAAAGAAAAGCATCAATACAGTATATTAATGCATATATATGGAATTTAGAAAGATGGCAATGATGACCCTATATGCAAGACAGCAAAAGAGACACAGATGTAAGGAACAGACTTTTGGACTCTGTAGGAGAAGGCAAGGGTGGGATGATTTGAGAGAATAGCATTGAAACATGTATTTTACCAATGTGAAATAGATCACCAGTCGAAGATCAATGCATGAAACAGGGCACTCAAAGCTGGTACACTGGGACAACCCTGAGGGATGGGATGGGGAGGGATGTGGGGGGGTGTTCAGGATGGGGACACATGTACACCCATGGCTGATTCATGTCAATGTATGGCTGAAACCACTACAATATTGTAAAGTAATTATTTTCCAATTAAAATTAATTAATTAATTTAAAGGAGAAATCTGTGTCCCAGAAGAGAATTCACAAGCCATCCCAATCTTTCTCTAGGTCTTGTAGCCTATCGAGGTCAAACGAAAAGAGATAGAAGACCAGTTTGCAAGAGAAGTGGTGTATAGGAAATAACTTCATTTGACAGAAAATTCAACTTTTGTTTGAGACGTCACAAGCTTGGTGCATTTTTTAAAAATTTTCGCATTTGTTTGTGTGTTGGAACAGTGATACATCAAGGTATAATTCTCTATGATTTGAAATGGATCATATGAGGCATATAATATCAATAACTATTACTTTACAATATGTCCTTAAACAAAATTGAATTTTCTTAAAATTTTAGCCTTGCATAAAGTGATAATAAACCTCTACCTCCCGCTCATCTAAATTGTGATGCTTAATATTCTGGAAAACAAAAACTAGCAAAAATTGGAAGACTTTTCAATAGCTGGGATACGGTATGCGGCTTCAGTGAAGCAAGCAGTCTTTAAAATCTTCTGTGAACAAAAACCCAGGAGGTAAAAATTAAAACTGCACCTAGGTTAGAGGTTGAAAAATTCTACTAGTCTTTTCACTGGATCAAAGGTTGTCCCGTTGGTGTAGAATCTAAGAAGTTTTTAGAAAGTTAGTTTGCTTTAGGTCTTAAGTTTCTTCTGTGATTGCTGTATATGAATACATAACTCTTTGTGACATTCTTTATTTAAGCATTTGAGACTACTCAAGTTACCAAATGTCCTGCGAATTTAAGGGTACATTATAGAGCTGAACTCTGAGTTACTGTGCAATATTTTTTCATGCTGTCATTTGTAATATGTTTTGTGAGAATCCTTGGGATTAAAATTTTGGTTACAAAAGTAAATAAAAATATTTCCTGTTCCCTTTCACAGTGCCAAACTCTGTACTTGGAACTGATAATTCAAAGAAGGCAGAGATCTACTCCTTGCCTTAAAGGAGCTTATACTTGAGGAAAACAGGTTGCCATCTCTTAGCTAGCTTAATACCATGGAATCAGTGAAATTGGCTATCTTGAAGTCATTTAGAGATAGGGACATGGAGAGGAACACATCATAATGCTTACTTTTAACTCAGGAGATAAACACGAACTCTATCCAATAATATAAAATTTTCAAAAATTGAATCAGACTTGTTATAATAAGATAAGCCAGAAACAGCCAAATTTTTGTTTGTTTGACTAGAACCTCAAACAATTCTTATTCCATGCCAGTAGTGTTTATTTTCATCTCAAATAAGAGAATGAACGAATGAGGCTACAGAACACAACGGGGTGTCATTAGAAAATTTTGACCGAACTCAGTGTTTCATCATTCAGTTCAGTTCAGTTCATTTCAGTTCAGTCGCTCAGTCGTGTCCGACTCTTTGCGACCCCAAGAATCACAGAACGCCAGGCCTCCCTGTCCATTACCAGTTCCCGGATTTCATTTAAACTCATGTCCATCGAGTCAGTGATGCCATCCAGCCATCTTGTTCTCTTTCATCCCCGTCTCCTCCCACCCCCAATCCCTCCCAGCATCAGACTCTTTTCCAGTGAGTCAACTTGTCGCATGAGGTGGCCAAAATATTGCAGTTTCAGCTTCAGCATCAGTCCTTCCAATGAACACCCAGGATTGATCTCCTTTAGAATGGACTGGTTGGATCTCCTTGCAGTCCAAGGGACTCTCAAGAGTCTTCTCCAGCACCACAGTTCAAAAGCATCAATTCTTCGGCGATCAGCTTTCTTCACAGTCCAACTCTTACATCCATACATGACCACTGGAAAAACCATAGCATTGAGTAGACGGACCTTGGTTGGCAAAGTAATGTCTCAGCTTTTTAATATGCTATCTAGGTTGGTCATAACTTTGCTTCCAAGGAGTAAGCGTCTTTTAATTTCCTGACTGCAATCAGCATCTTCAGTGATTTTGGAGCCCAAAAAAATAAAGTCTGACACTATTTCCACTGTTTCCCCATCTATTTCCCATGAAGTGATGGGACAAGATGCCATGATCTTTGTTTTCTGAATGTTGAGCTTCAAGCCAACCTTTTCACTCTCCTCTTTCACTTTCTTCAAGAGGCTTTTGAGTTCCTCTTCGCTTCTTGCCATAAGGGTTGTGTCATCTGCATATCTGAGGTTATTGATATTTCTCCCAGCAATCTTGATTCCAGCTTGTCCTTCTTCCAGCCCAGCGTTCCTCATGATATACTCTGCATAGAAGTTAAATAAGCAATATACAACATTGACATACTCCTTTTCCTATTTGGAACCAGTCTGCTGTTCCATGTCCAGTTCTAACTGTTGCTTCCTGACCTGCATACAGGTTTCTCAAGAGGCAGGTCAGGTGGTCTGGTATTCCCATCTCCTTCAGAATATTCCACAGTCTATTGTGATCCACACAGTCAAAGGCTTTGGCATAGTCCATGAAGCAGAAATAGATATTTTTCTGGAAATCTCTTGCTTTCTCCATGATCCAGCAGATGTTGCCAATTTGATCTATGGTCCCTGTGCCTTTTCTAAAACCAGTTTGAACATCTGGAAATTCACGGTTCATATATAGCTGAAGCTTGGCTTGGAGAATTTTGAGCATGAATTTTAATTATTAGGAAGCTCATTTTCCAACTGTAATGGGAATGTGTTGCTTTTCATAGGTAGATAGATAGATACAGATACAGATGTCATAGATGGTACAGAGTATTTCCACTTGGATGAGTGGGTTGGAGATTGGATAGAGGTACATGGATAATCTACTCGTGCCCAATTCCCCTTGTAATCAGATAAAAACAGATAAAGTGAACAGTCTCTAGAACTGGGTCTGTATAAAAAAAATAAATCATGTGAAAGTGAACTTTGATACAACCCTTCTTGTTTGTGCTCAGTTGTTTCAATCATGTCCAACTCTTTGCGACCCTATGGATTGTTGCCCTCCAGGCTCCTCTCTCCATGAGACGTTCCAAGCAAGAATACGGGAGTAGGCTCCTGTGCTCTCCTCCAGGAGATAACCCTGGCCCAGGGATCGAACCTGCATCTCCTGTTTACTGCATTGCAGGTGGATTCTTTACCCACTGAGCCACCTGGGAAGCCCATAGCCCATCTTACCATTTTAAAATTATTTACCAGACATTTTATTTGTCTTAGATATCAAGTGCCTTTCTGCTACACCTACTGCTCTTCTATTCCAGAGAAAGAAAGCATCAAATATAATAATAATAACCAATAAAGTTCTCTTTATCAAGTATTTTTAGTACTGTCCTCAGAAATAATTGCACTTCAAAAAAGAAGATTTTTGAGGGGGAGTAATGCTGCAAAAAGCAATATTGCAGAGGAACCTGGAATGTTAGGTCCATGAATCAAGGCAATTTGGAAGTGGTCAAACAGGAGATGGCAAGGGTGAACATAGACATTCTAGGAATCAGTGAATTAAAATGGACTGGAATGGGTGAATTTAACTCAGATGACCATTATATCTACTACTGTGGGCAGGAATCCCTTAGAAGAAATGGAGTAGAAATCATGGTCAACAAAAGAGTCCGAAATGCAGTATATGGATGCAATCTTAAAAACGACAGGATGATTTCTGTTCGTTTCCAAGGCAAACCATTCAATATTACAGGAATCGAGGCCTATGCCCCAACCAGTAATGCTGAAGAAGCCGAAGTTGAAAGGTTCTATGAAGACCTACAAGACCTTTTAGAACGAACACCCAAAAAAGATATCCTTTTCATTATAGGGGACTCGAAAGCAAAAGTAGGAAGTCAAGAAACACCTGGAGTAACAGGCAAATTTGGTCTTGGAGCACAGAATGAAGCAGGGCAAAGGCTAATAGAGTTTTGCCAAGAGAACGCACTGTTCATAGCAAACACCCTCTTCCAACAACACAAGAGAAGACTCTACACATGGACATCACCAGATGGTCAACACCGAAATCAGATTGATTATATTCTTTGCAGCCAAAGATGGAGAAGCTCTATACAGTTAGCAAAAACAAGACCAGGAGATGACTGTGGCTCAGATCATGAACTCCTTATTGCCAAATTCAGACTGAAATTGAAGAAAGTAAGGAAAACCACTAGACCATTCAGATATGACCTAAATCAAATCCCTTATGATTATACAGTGGAAGTGAGGAATAGATTTAAGGGACTAGATCTGATAGATAGAGTGCCTGATGAACTCTGGACGGAAGTTCGTGACATTTTACAGGAGACAGGAACCAAGACCATCCGCATGGAAAAGAAATGCAAAAAAGCAAAATGGCTGTCTGAAGAGGCCTTACAAATAGCTGTGAAAAGAATAGAAGTGAAAAGCAAAGGAGAAAGGGAAAGATATAAGCATCTGAATGCAGAGTTCCAAAGAATAGCAAGGAGAGATAAGAAAGCCTTCCTCAGCGATCAATTCAAAGAAATAGAGGAAAACAACAGAATAGGAAAAACAAGAGATCTCTTCAAGATGATTAGAGATTCCAAGGGAACATTTCATGCAAAGATGGGCTCGATAAAGGAGAGAAATTTTATGGACCTAACAGAAGCAGAAGATATAAAGAAGAGGTGGCAAGAGAACACAGAAGAACTGTACAAAAAAGTTCTTCACGACCAAGATAGTTATGACAACATGATCACTGACCTAGAGCCAGACATCTTGGAATGTGAAGTCAAATGGGCCTTAGAAAGTATCACTACGAAAAAAGTTATTGGAAGTGATGGAATTCCAGTTGAGCTATTTTAAATCTTGAAAGATGATGCTGTGAAAGTGCTGCACTCAATATGCCAGCAAATGTGGAAAACTCAACAGTGGCCACAGGACAGGAAAAGGTCAGTCTTCATTCCAATCCCAAAGAAAGGCAATGCCAAAGAATGTTCAAACTACCGCACAATTGCACTCATCTCACACGCTAGTAAAGTCATGCTCAAAATTCTCCAAGCCAGGCTTCAGCAATATGTGAACCGTGAACTCCCAGATGTTCAAGCATGTCTTAGAAAAGGCAGAGGAACCAGAGATCAAATTGCCAACATCCTCTGGATCATGGAGAAAGCAAGAGAGTTCCAGAAAAACATCTATTTCTGCTTCATTTACTATGCCAAAGCCTTTGACTGTGTGGATCACAATAAACTGTGGATCATTCTGAAAGAGATGAGAATCCCAGACCACCTGACCTGCCTCTTGAGAAACTTGTATGCAGGTCAGGAAACAACAGTCAGAACTCTACATGGAACAACCGACTGGTTCCAAATAGGAAAAGGAGTATGTCAAGGCTGTATACTGTCACCTTGCTTATTTAACTTCTATGCAGAGTACATCATGAGGAACGCTGTGCTGGAAGAAGGACAAGCTGGAATCAAGATTGCTGGGAGAAATATCAGTATCCTCAGATATGCAGATGACTCTACCTTTATGATGGAAAGTGAAGAGGAACTCAAAAGCCTCTTGATGAAAGTGAAAGTGGAGAGTGAAAATGTTGACTTGAAGTTCAACATTCAGAAAACAAAGATCATGGCATCTTGTCCCATCACTTCATGGGAAATAGATGGAAAAACAGTGGAAACAGTGTCAGACTTTATTTTTTTGGGCTCCAAAATCACTGCAGATGCTGATTGCAGCCATGAAATTAAAAGAAGCTTACTCCTTGGAAGGAAAGTTATGACCAATCTAGATAGTATATTGAAAAGCAGAGACATTACTTTGCCAACCAAGGTCCGTCTAGTCAAGGCTATGGTTTTTCCCGCGGTCATGTAAGGATGTGAGAGTTGGACTGTGAAGAAAGCTGATCGCTGAAGAATTGATGCTTTTGAACTGTGGTGTTGCAGAAGACTCTTGAGAGTTCCTTGGACTGCAAGGAGATCCAACCGGTCCATTCTAAAGGAGATCAATCCTGGGTGTTCATTGGAAGGACTGATGCTAAAGCTGAAACTGCAATACTTTGGCCACCTCATGCGACGAGTTGACTCACTGGAAAAGACTTTGATTGTGGGAAAGGTTGGGGGCGGGAGGAGAAGGGGACGACAGAGAATGAGATGGCTGGATGGCATCACCAACTCTGTGGACATGATTTTGAGTGAACTCCAGGAGTTGGTGATGGACAGGGAGGCCTGGTGTGTTGTGATTCATGGGGTTGCAGAGAGTCGGACACAACTGAGCGACTGAACTGAACTGAACTGAATATTTAATCTGATGCTTTTCATATCACACCATGTAGCTGGCCATAAGTCTTTAGGTTAGTCCTTGTAAGCTCATTAACTCTGAGTTTTGACCGGCAGATATTTAGGAAGTGCTGCAAAGTCTGTACTAGTCCCTAGGTAGCTAAGCCCAAATAGAATAAAAATAAGTTCGTGGACGTAAATATTCCTTGCTTCATTAGTGCCTCATAGAAGCACCCCATATAGTTTATGGTCATGAAGAATTCAGACCCGGCCATTTCAGAATAATCTGAGACACAGACTCTCTTCCTTTTATTCCATTAGGCTTGTGAGAAGCCATAACACTCAAAAATCTATTGCTATATAAGGCACTGGCATTCAAGATTTCAAGGTTTTTTGTTTTTAATTGAAATCTATTATAAAATATATTTTATGTCTTGAATTATTAAATACACACACATGCACACACATATGTATGCATTACCACTACATGTGGAATTTATATAGCGTACATACCTGGAATATATATATATATGTATGAATTTTGGCCTCTGTACATTGATGCCAGTTTAGATATTGAAGACAAAGTTTGGGGTGAAGTAGAAAGAAAAAGCTTTATTGCTTAACCAAGCAAAGGGGACCACAGCAGACTAATGCCAAGACTGTGTGTCCTGACATTGAAGGGATGATGAGCAGTCTTATAATGTTCAAGGAGCAGGTTGAGGCCAGCTCATGGACAATTTTCTGATTGGTTGGAGGTGAGGTAATGGGGAATCAGCATCATCAACCTTCTGATTCCAACTGGTCTGTGGTCTACATGTTTGTGATCAGGGTACAGTTAACTTGTTCCACCTGGTAAGGGTTTCAGTATCTGCAAAGCTGTTCAAAGAACATAGCTCAGAATATTACCTGCAGTTCTTGAAAAGAACTAAAAGTCCTTAACTTTTAATGGCTAAAGTATTATTATTTTTTCTTGCTTGACTGTTTTCCTTTCTTTCTGCATTTTCTCATTTTATGATTAAATTTATTCTTTGAAGTTTTTCTACATACAAAAGGTAGGCAGAGGGCATGGATGAGGGTCTATTCTTGGAAGGCCTCATAGGGTCCTGCTTGGTTACATATATATACACACACACACACACACACACATATAAACACATGCACACATAAGCCAAAAGTTCAAAATAATACTTATTACTTGAGATGTACTCTTACATCTTCAATTCTCCTTTATTCTATTTCGAAAATAAAAACAAATTGCCATGATCCACTAAATTGATTAATAAGAAGTTAAACCCAAATTTGTTTAAAAAAAAAGCACACACACTATTACTGATATTAGGTAATTCCATCTCATACTAATATCCTTGCTGTCTTTCTTAATGGGTCTTTCTTGAAATCTACAGCAGAACTACTGCTTACTAAACATCCTGACTGGAAACTGGAGGTGAGTCCTTAACTACTTGACTACCTGACTTATCACTAGGGGATATGAAGAACAAAAGGCAGCATTGTTTATTATGAGTTTAATTGTCACAGGTTTACTTCACCCCACATTCTATAGCATTATTAGAGACTACAATCTGACTTTTCACTATCTTAGTAAGAAAATACACAATCCAAAGCTATTGTCTGCTTTTTAATCCTTGAGGTACAATTTATTTTAAATAAAATTTGCTCCTTAAAAATGCACATTTCAATGAGTTTTGACAAATGTTTTCAGTCATATGATCAAAATCATAATCAAGATATAAACTATGTCCATTATCCCAGAAAGTTTCCTTGTGCTCCTTTGTAGTAAATTTGCTCTATGAATCCCCAGGTTCTGGAAGCTACTCATCTATTTTGTTGTTGTTGTTGTTCGTTTCTATTATTTTGCTTTTTCTAGAATCTCATATATAGAATCATACAGTATGCAGTCTTTTGTGTAGCTTTTGTCGTAGCATTATTCTTTTAAGATTCATTTATATCATTGCATGTTATTGCTGACAAGTAGTACATTGTATGTATAATACTCAATTATTTTAATCCATTATCCATTATCTATTGACGGACAGCTGAGCTGTTTCTAGTTTGTGGCTGCTATGAATAATGCCACTATGAACATTCATATATGGTCTTGAAATAGACATATGTTTTTTTTTTTCCTCTCTCTCTCTCTTGTGTGTAATTACCTAGGAGTGCAACGGCTGGATCGTATGATAGGTGGATGGTTAACAATTTAAGAAATTGTCAAAGTTTTTATCACAGTGGATGTACCATTTTTCATTCCCAGTAACAGGCAAGAAGGGCACTAATAGCTACACATTCCTGCCAAAACTTGCCATTTCCAGTCTTTTTTAATTTTAGTCATTCTAGTTGTGCATAGTTCTATCTCATTGGAATTTCTGTCTTCTTTTCATAGTAGTAAATGAGAAAGAAAATTAATTAACTATTTATACTACAATTGTTTTGTTTAAATTATCAGAAATACTCATTCCAGTTCAAGAGATAGCCAGATGACAGAACACACTACTAAAATGTCCTTCCAAATTGCTCTCTCCTTATGATACAAGGTTCTGAAGCCCTAAAGATACATTGATTTTCAATGCTTTTCTTTTTTGAACATTACAATATTATATCTTAAATATTTTGTAGGAGTACAATTAAAGCCTTCAACCTGCTATTTTGGGAGGTTTGTTGTTTCTTTTAATATCTGATGAGTTTAAGCATATAAAGAAGGAATAGATCACAAACTTTAGTCTCAAGGAATTAAAACAAAGCTACAATAACAAAACAGAAAAGCAAAATTAGAACCTAATAATTCTGTTTTATGATGAAAATATTGCCTAAACTGAGAAGGTTTAGGATTGGCAGGACTGTGAAAAATGAGATTGGAAAGGAAGGGAAGGGTCAAAATGGTGCTTGATCTTAAATGGCATGTCAAGGAGCTACAATATTGAATGACTTTTATTTGTCTGCCTGTGTGTGTATACATACTACCTCATGTGTTGTTCTTCATATATTCCTCCATTACTTCCTTTACCCATCTAATAGATACTAATTTAGTAAAATCTTCTATTGAAAATAAAGAAGATGTCGTATATACATATTATGGAATATTACTCAACATAAAAAGGAATGAAATAATACCATTTGCAGCAACATAGAAGAACCCAGAAATTATCATAAGTAAGCCAGACAGAGAAAGGCAAATATCATATGATATCACTTAAATTATAAATAAAAAATAATCATACAAATGAGCTTACTTACAAAACAAAAATAGACCCACAGATATAGTATACAAACTTGTGGTTACCGAAGGGGATAGATTGGGGCGGAGGGATAAATTAGGAGTTTGGGGCTAACATATATACACTACTATATATCAAATAAACAACAAAGGCCTACTGTACAGAGCAGGAAACTATACTAAATATTTTGGAATAACCTATAATGGAAGACAATCTGAAAAAGAACATAGGTATATGTGTATATGTATGTATACATATACATATGCATATATGTATATATATATTATATATAAATATATATAACTGAATCACTTTGTTGTACACCTGAAACTAATACGACATTGTAAATCCACTGTACTTCATTTAAAATAATTTAATTAAAAAGAATAGCATAAAAAGAAGAAAATACCCCTCTGTCTCTAATTGCTTTATGCAGTGACCTCTTATTCACTATTTCAACCTTATCTGTGCTGTTTGCCTCAGCTAAGACATTACTTCCTCTCAGAAGCCATTCCTGACCCAACCTCAATTTTGAGTAAGATGGCCCTCTGTGATCTTTCAGCCACCTATACTTAGCCCATCACCCCTACCCACACCGTTCAACTTGTATTGTAATGGCACATTTACTTGTCCACTTCCCCTATCAGATGAGAAATTCCTTGAAGTTAGAGACCCAGTTCTGTTCACTGTTGCACAAACCACACAAGGCACAACATCTAGTGCATAGTGGGCATTCAATAAGTATTTTGTTAATGAATTAATGATTTCTACTCCTATCTAACTCAAACATTTTAACAGAATTCTTCAACATCTTTCAAAGATATGGCTAATACAGAAATTTTGATCAAGTCATGTTTTGAGCATTTTGGGGTAAGATGTCAGGTATCTTCGTATCAAAGAGTGTTTCTGCCTCTACATCCTTTCACACTCCCTGTATTATCTGCCGCAATGTTTTAAGTATCCATGACATATTTCAATAATATCCTAAACTCAGTCTTAGAAAAAGAGGAGCTTGATCCAAAGATTCTGTAAACCTGGCATTGGTCACCATTAGAGGCTGCAGAATACTTTCCTTAACTAAAGTCTTTCTTTACTCTATATTCATGTGTTACCTAGGTGCTATTTTAAGATGCATTTGTCATCCATTTTCTGTTTTTAAATTGATTTTATCTGTGTGTATGTCTTCCCAACTTACAGTTAGCAGCTTGACATGAAGAAATCGAAGGAAGCATCAATGCAAACGTTTTTTCCTCCTCCTATATCTCCTTGTGCCTGCATATGTGGCACACACCATACCACTGTCTAATTATGCGAACTCTCCTTGACAACTGCTCCTCTCATTTCATCAGAATCTTCCTGCATAGTGTCCTCCTTGTCCAAATGATTGTCAAACTGCCCAGAAACGTGACACTGAATTTAGAGAAATATGCTATTACAAAGGCAAAACAAATAAGACAGGCAAGCAAATAAAACTCTGAAATTCAGGTAATTAAGGAGGAATTTTAGAATATTTTTTCTTTGAAAATGTTTAAGTAGTATTGCTTCCATTCTTTCAGAGAACTGATATAATAAACGGTGAGAAAGAAAAATCATGACTGTAAACCTATATCAATTGTGGGTGGTAATGGATTCTAACAAGTACCTTTCATAATTTGCTGCTCTTAAAACATAGTTTTCTTCATGCTTACATAGCTGCAAAAGGAGCAGAACTGATTTTCTCTTTCAAATGATTACAGTTTGAAGCAGGATTTTCTGTTGATGCAGAGTTAAGAAACTCTGCTTGTTATAGGGTCTCGGCATTCCAGGTAGTTACATTCTAATGTATCAATCAGAAATATATGAAATTAGTTGGTAATTTAAGCAGAAAACTGGTAAATAACTAAAATAAGGAGTTTTGTAGTTATATGGCATAATGAGCAAAATAATTGTCTTAGCAACTGGTTATGTAAAATAAATGAAGTAAAAACTGGAATCCAACAGAGCAAAAGGTTTATGGTGTGTACGTGTGTGTGTGTGTGTGTGTGTGTGTGTGTGTGTGTGTGTGTGTGAACAGTGTCAAAAGCCAGCTAAGAAGAAAAGCTAAAGAAAAACCTATAGATTGATGCTAAGAGGAAATGGTTGGAGAAGAATTATGCCATGAGGGGAGATTCAGGGAACAGAGTTTAGATTGGATAATCCACTAAGTCTCCTATTGTTCATCAAGATGAAAGCAATATTTGAGTAAAGGGATATGGGAGAAAAAAAAATCATTCACAATATCCCACTTTTACCTTCTCCAGGTGTAGATCTGAGGTATCCCTACATACAAAAGGTTAGATGCAGAAGCAAAGCACAATACAGTAGAAGGATAAGTAAACACATGGAATATCTTACCCAAAAGAAAAGGTATGCTTTTAGAGAATGACTTCTAGTTCTTCATCCTCATTTCAGAAATCAAGAAGTAGGCCCTTTAAAACTAAAAATAGAGCCACCATATGATCCAGCAATCCTACTTCTGGGCATACAACCAGAGAAAAATGTAAATCACAAAGGCACATGCACCCCAAATGTTCATTGTGGAGCTGCTTACAATAGCTAAGTCATGGAAGCAACATAAATATTCACTGGTAGATCAATGGATAAAGAAGACTTGGTACATACATAAGCAATGGAATAATAATAGTCAGTCATGAAAAATGAAATAATGCCATTTGCAGCAACTGGATAGACCTGGAGATTATCATACTAAGTAAAGTAAGTCAAACAAAGAAAGACAATATCATATGATATCACATATATGACATCTAAAAAAATGGTACAAATGAACTTACAGTACGTCCCGTATATACGAATGAGTTCCATTTCAAGAGCACATTCATAAATCCACTTGTTCGTAAGTCCAAGAGAAGGAGTCTAGGTACCCAACTAATAAAATTGGCTATACTATATAGTGAAAAAGTGAAAGTGAAAGTGAAGTCACTCAGTAGTGTCCGACCCTTAGCGACCCCACGGACTGCAGCCTACCAGGCTTCTCCATCCATGGGATTCTCCAGGCAGGAATACTGGAGTGGCTTATCATTTCCTTCTCCAGGGGATCTTCCCCACCCAGGGATCGAACCCGGGTCTCCCGCATTGAAGGCAGATGTGCTAACCTCTGAGCCACCAGGGAAGCCCATACTATATAGTACTGTACTGTAATAGGCTTATAATACTTTCACACAAAAAACACATAAAAATGGTCACAAAAATAAAGTTTGAATCTTACAGTACAGTACCATGAAAATTATAGTAGTACATTACAACAGCTGGCATACAGGGGCTGGCCTCGAGTGAAAAGGCTAGAAGAGTTACTGATTGGAGAGGGGAGAGGAGGTAGGAGATGATAGAGTTGAAGAGCAATAGGAGACAAATGGCAAGCTGAAATTTCACTCGTGCCTGATGTTGATGGAGACTGACGTTGATGGAACCCATGTTTGCATCTTTGAAAGTCTGCAACTTGAACGTTAGTAAGTAGGAGACTTATTATATTTACAGAACAGAAATGTACTCACAGACTGTGAAAACAAACTTATGGTTACCAAAGAGGAAATGTGTGGGGGAGGAATAAATTAGGAGTTTAGGATTAACGTATGCACATTACTATATATAAAATAAAAAACAAGGACCTACTGTACAGTACAGGAAACTATATTCATTATCTTATAATGACCTAGAACAGGGAGAAATCTTAAAAAAATGTATATGTATAACTGCATAACTTTGCTGTATATCTGAAACATTGTAAACCAACTATGAAAGTGTAAGTTGCTCAGTCATGTCTGCCTCTTTGCAACCCCACGGGCTGTAGCCCGCCAGGCTCTTCTGTCTATGGAATTCTCCAGGCAAGGATACTGGAGTGGGTTGCAACTTCCTTCTCCAAGAAAAGAAAAATCAACTATACTTCAACTTAAAAAAAATAATATAAATCATTGGGCTCCCATCTCAGAACAACTGAATCAAATATGTTGTGATTGAAGGCCAACAATTTTTTTTAACATGCCTTCTAGAAGATTCTGATCCATGCTAAAATTTGAAAAAAAAAAAAAAACCCTGCATTAGAAAAATGAAGGAACTAATGAATTTGAGGACTGATTGCTTTGAATGGGCTGCTGCTGCTGCTGCTAAGTCACTTCATTCGTGTCCGACTCTGTGTGACCCCATAGACGGAAGCCCACCAGGCTCCCCCTTCCTTGGGATTCTCCAGGCAAGAACACTGGAGTGGGTTGCCATTTCCTTCTCCAGTGTGTGAAAGTAAAAAGTGAAAGTGAAGTCGCTCAGTCGTGTCCGACCCTTAGCGACCCCAGGGACTGCAGCCTACCAGGCTCCTCCATCCATGGGATTTTCTAGGCAAGAGTACTGGAGTGGCTTGCCATTGCCTTCTCCGTTTGAATGGGCAGTTATCTGCTTAATGACTTTTCTTTTTTCTTTTAATTCACATTTAATTAATTTAGAGCACCACTGACCTCTGCCTGTTAAAAAATGGCTACATATTAGGAAAAGTGGATACATCTGTTTGATTGGCTCAAATGTTCATTCAGGCTTTTCCAACATCTTATGGAAAAATACTAACAAACGCTTTGGCCAACTCAATAGGCTTTTCAATAGCTGGCTTGAGATCCCTAGATGTCTAGTCATGGCCTATCTGGAATATCAAACGACATGAAGAAACTTTTGAATAAAATAGGGGTTTATATGTTTTATGATGATGGGAGAAATTTAGTAATTACTTACCTTCACTCATATAAATCAGTTCAGTTCAGTTCAGTTTAGTCACTCAGTCGTGTCCGACTCTCCGCGACCCCATGAATCACAGCACGCCAGGCCTCCCTGTCCATCACCAACTCCCGGAGTTCACTCAAACTCATGTCCACAGAGTCGGTGATGCCATCCAGCCATCTCATTCTCTGTCGTCCCCTTCTCCTCCTGCCCCCAACCTTTCCCAGCAACAGAGTCTTTTCCAGTGAGTCAACTCGTCGCATGAGGTGGCCAAAGTATTGCAGTTTCAGCTTTAGCATCAGTCCTTCCAATGAACACCCAGGATCGATCTCCCTTAGAATGGACTGGTTGGATCTCCTTGCGGTACAAGGGACTCTCAAGAGTCTTCTCCAACACCACAGTTCAAAAGCATCAATTCTTAAGTTACCCTTAATGTTTGTTTACCCAAAAGTCATAGATGATTAACACTATGTTGGGCGAGGGAGCGAAACAAAATAAAACCACTATTTTCATAAAGTTTACTTTCTTGTGAACCTTCCTGAAAATGTACGTATTTCCTTCTTTTTGTCTCTTTCACTATCAAACTTGAACTAGGACTTGACCTCATAGCTATGGCATTGAAGACACTATGAATTCAAGAAAATATTTTAATGTTCTGTTTGCCAAGTGCCTTTGCCTTCAAGTTACCCGCAAAGCTCCTAAAGGTCATGATTGAGGTGGAGCATATCTCATGATAGTTGTACATCGACTCCAAAGTGCCAAATAATACTGTTAGTGACTCCAGTAACAATAGCAACTAGCAAAGTATTCACTTTGCCCCAGGTACTAGTCTAAATTTTTGCATTTAAAAACTCATCTAGTCGTCACAATAACCTAATGAGCAAGGTGCTATTAATAATGTTCCCATCCTACAAGTCGGGATACAGAGGCACTTTGTAACTTTGCCAAAGTATTTACAGACTGCATGGAACCAAGATTCAATTATAGACCACCTGTCTTAAGAAACTTGGCTCTTAATGCACTGGTGCTACTTTGTTATGTCAAGGAGATCATTTCCTAAGAATTCTATACCAGAGAAATCTTCCTGAAGTGCTCGTGACAAACAGTAGAAATTTCCTCTGATGATGTTGAGAATAGAATGGGTAATTCCTTCTGTAAACTGTCAACCAAGTAACTAGCACTGTCTCCTTAACAGCACTGACTCTGCAACTAAAGCCATTACCTCAGCCTTGGAAGAATTCCTCGCATATTCACCCAGTTTCTCTCTTTTCTTTCCATCTCATAATATATACTTGTAAAATCCCTTTGTATGTGTACATGTGTCTTTTTAAGCTCTCATTCTTTCCCCAAAATTCACCCTCAAACTTACACAAATAACCTTTTGGAAGTGCTGAAATAAGGCTGTTTCTGTAACAGCAGCTTTCAAATAACTGATTTTTTTTTTTCTTTTGCAACTGGTACAGTCTTTTAAGGTCAATCAGAAAATTAAAGCAGCTATTCATGAATATGCTGATATTTCAAGAGCTGCCTTGTTCTTTTTCTGATGAAATTCTATTAATGAATTCTAGCTACAGGAGGACAGAGTCAAAAACTTGCAGAAAGCAGTTCTTTTAAAAAGGAATATAGCTTAGATTTCCCAAATATCAGAATTTAATGAGATTTTATTCTTCGTTACCAAGACTACCAGCTTTTTAAGATCAGGAACAATAGCCTATCTTTTTTTTTTTTTTTTTTGCCTGGTATCTCACAATGCTAAGTGCATAGAAGTTACTCAGTAAACACTTGCTTTTTAATTAATTAATTAAAAATCAAAGATTAGGACTTCTGGTGCCAGTCAAGATTCAGTAAGTCTCTCTTTTCCACTGATTTCAACTAAGACCTCTGGGAAAACTGTAAAAAGCAACTATCAGAGGTAAATATAAAATAATATTTTTATTCCTGTTAATTTACTTAAAAAAAATTGAAGTAGGTAGAATGGCCACCAAAGATGCCTATGCACTAATCCCTGGAACCTGTAAATATGGTATGTTACAGGGGAAAAGGCACAGTGTAGATGCAACTAAGCTCATGACTGACGTTGAAATCAGAAGAAAGGGAAGTCAGAGAAATTTAAAGTAAATAAGGTCTCAATGTGCCACTGCTAGAGGGAGACACATGAATAGCATGAGAAAGAATGCAAGCAGCTTCTAGAAGAAAAGACCGACCCCAGGTGACAGTCAGCAAGGAGATGGGAACTTGAGAGGACCAGATTCAAGGAAATTTACTCGGCCAGCACCTGAATTTAAAGCAGATTCTCCCCCGGATTCTTCTGTAAGGTCTACAGCTCTGCTGACACTTTGACTTAGGTTTTGTAAGAACTTGTGCAGAGGACCCAGCTGAATGATGTTGTGCCTTTGTTTCTAACCTACATAACTGTGGAATCACAAATGAGTGTTGTTTTAAGATTTGTGGTAATTTGTTAAGGCAGCAGTAGGAAAAGAATGCATATCTAGGTATCATAAGTGAGTTAGTTATATTAAAAAATACAAGAAAAATAGGCAAACAGGTTTGGAATCATTTGAGAGTGGTGGTTTGAAGAATTTTGAAGAATATGATAGGATAAAAATCTATATTGCTTCAAACACCCTGTCAGTAGAAATATGGATGCTATTTGCAAAGGCTCAGAAGGAAGAGAAGAAATTTCAAAAAAATCCTAAACAATTTATAAAAAGTCCACATCACCATGAAATCTGGACTTGGAGAATACTACTGGTGAAGGCTCAGAAAAAAAAAAAAAAAAAAAAACGAAAAATGTTCTTAGAAACTGGAGGACAAGTGACCCATGTCATGCACTGACTGACAGTTCAGTGGAATTGTCCTGCAGGGATATGGAAAGCAGAATTTGTAAATGAAAGTCTGGACATTTAGATGTGATTTCTCATTCTGAAGGCTGTCTTTTCACCTTGCTTTAGTTTCCTTTGCTGTGCAGAAGCTTTTAATGTTCATTAGGTCCCATTTGTTTAGTTTTGCTTTTATTTCCAATATTCTGGGAGGTGGGTCATGGAGGATCCTGCTGTGCTTTATGTCGGAAAGTGTTTTGCCTATGTTCTCCTCTAGGAGTTTTAGTTTCTGGTCTTACATTTAGGTCTTTAATCCCTTTTGAGTTTATTTTTGTGTATGGTGTTAGGGAGTGTTCTAGTTTCATTCTTTTACAAGTGGTTGACCAGTTTTCCCAGCACCACGTTTTAAAGAGATTGTCTTTTCTCCACTGAATATTCTTGCCTCCTTTGTCAAAGATAAGGTGTCCATAGGTGCATGGATTTATCTCTGGGCTTTCTATTTTGTTCCATTGATCTATATTTCTGTCTTTATGCCAGTACAATATTGTGTTGATATATGGAATTTAGAAAGATGATAACGATAACCCTGTATACGAGACAGCAAAAGAGACACAGATGTATAGAAAACTCTTTTGGACTCTGTGGGAGAGGATGAAGGTGAGATGATTTGGAGAGAATGGCATTGGAACATGTATATTATCATATGTGAAACGAATCACCAGTCCACCTTTGCTGCATGATATAGGATGCTCTGGGCTGGTGTACTGGGATGACCCGGAGGGATGGGATGGGAAGGGAGGTGGGAGGGGGGTTCAAGAGAGGGAACATATGTACACCCGGGGCAGATTCATGTCAATGTATGGCAAAATCAATACAATAATGTAAAAAAAAAAAAAAAAAAGGATGTGATTTACAAGTAAAGTGTTGAAGATGGTTTTCTCTTGATGTTTATGATAGAATGCAAGAAAAGAGACAAATTAAAGGAAGTACTGTGAAAAAAAAAAAAGGAATCAAGACTTAATGATTCAGGAAATACTTAGCATACTCAGATGCCAAAATGTCAGACTATTCAGTCAGACAAAATGTTATTTGAAAAGATTGAGGGCATGATTCAGATTCCCTGGAATGTATGGCAAAACCAACCAATATAATATTGTAAAATAATTAGCCTCCAATAAAAATAACATAAAAAGATAAAAAGAAAAAAAAATTAGGGAGTGTCTAGGAATTTTAAGAGTATTATCTTTTAGACATCTCAGCAGAAGCCAAAAACGAAGGGATCTTCTCAGAAAGATGTGTAGGCCTAACTTCTGTCTAATGAGGTGAATTTTTGTGACATCCACAGGAGACCCACGAAGTTCTTAAAATTTTATATCAGCAGAAACACTGCAAACTTGGATTGAAAAGGACAGAGAGTACAGAATGAAAGAAGGCTGCTGAACCTTCAAAATTCTAATGGTGGTAAGCAGGCTGATAAAACTCTTCAGCTGCAAACACGTGTTACTTTTCATGAAAAACGAAAGATGACTCAGAGGGCAGAGCCAAGAGAAAAAAGAGAAGAACTTAGAGGGCAAAGCTGAGAGCTACAGAAAATTATTTCCAGGTAGTGAACAATAAGGGAGCGTGAACAGCTGGATTTCAAAACTCATTTGGACTGGTGATTCTAATTTACAATCTAATAACCCCTTTTGGAAATGGAATATCTATAATCTGCTATCATATACCTATGCCACAAGTGTATGTTGGGAGCAGAAACTTGTTTTTTCATTTTCACAGGTTCCCAGATGTAAAGAAACTATTCCCTAGGAGTTGAACTTAATGCATTATAGTCAAAGCCTCATCCACACCTGGTTTATATGATGAGACTTGGAATTACTGAGTTGCTGATATTTGTATGTGAGCTTTGGATTTGGAATTGATACTGTAATAGGATGAGAACTTTGAGGACCTTTGGATGAAGTGAATATAGTTTTCATTTGGAAGGGACATGAATCTCAGTGGGCCAGAGGTACTATGTTAGACAGAATATCCCCTAAATGGTCCACAATTCTAACACCAGGAATTTACTAATATGTTATATTTTGTGACAAAAAGGAATTTGCAGAAGTAATTAATGTCACTACATTAAAATATAGAGATTATCCTTGATTATCTAAGTGCCTGCGTGCTAAGTCCCTTCAGTCTTTGGGACCCTATGGACTGTATGTAGGCTGACAGGCTCCTCTATCTGTAGGATTTTTCAGGCAAGAATACTGGAGTCAGTTGCCTTTCTTCCTCCAGGGGATCTTCCAGAGCCAGTATCAAACTTGAGTTTCTTGTGACTCCTGCATTGCAGGCGGATTCTTTACCGCTGAGCCACCCGAGAAGCTAGATCGTCTAAGCAGACCCAATGTCATTACATGAGTCCTTAAATGCAACAATTTTTCCTTTTCATTTGAAGTCAGAGATGTGGAATAAGGGGATGTCAGATTTAAAGAATGAAAGGGACTCAACTCACTGCTGCAGAAGGGGAAAACAAGGGAAGCTTGAGAAGTAACACAGGTGTCCTTTATGAGCAAAGTCATGCCCCAGCTGTCAGTGAGCAAGGAAACAAAGATCTTGGTACCACAATAGCAATTGGATATCCTTTGCAAATTAATAAATAAGTAAACAAACTCTGATCTAACCTGGTAGCAAAGTGCAATAATTATCACGAAGAACGTAAGTGGCCAAGATTCATCCATTAAATCGTGTAACACCTCAGAGTGAGTTAAAAATAAAACTCAGTAATATGTTAAGTAATTAGAAAATACTAGAAACAAAGAGAAATTGAGGGAGACAAAATTGTAGCATGATATATTCAACTTATCAATCTACAACAGATAATACAAAACAAATATTAAATAACATGGAAGAAACTAAATCAAATAAATAAGAGAATTAGCAAGCATGCTTTGAAGCCTGTAAGCCACTAAGATTATACTTTTTTTTTTCAAAATGTTTCTCTTTGTACATAAAAATTTATATTGTTACCAAGAAAGTGTAAATAAAGTCAATTGTGCAGAAATAATGCAGGCTAACTTTTGATAACAAAACATAAAATTAGTAATATCAAAAGAGATCAAATGCATAGAAACAAAATGATGCACTCATAAATAATGATTTGGTCACATGCTATATTAAATATAGCTTATTATCTTAAAAATATTTAGAAAATATATATGTATCCCTTATTAATCGGTTTCCCTGGTAGCTCAATTGGTAAAGAATCTGCTTGCAATGTAGGAGATCCAGTTTGATTCCTGGGTTGGGAAGATCCTCTGGAGAAGGGATAGGCTACCCTCTCCAGCATTCTTGGGCTTCTCAGATGATAAAGAATCCGATTGCAAAGTGGGAGACCTGGGTTCGACCCCAGGGTTGGGAAGATCCCCTGAAGGATAGCATAGCAACCCACTCCATTATTCTTGGCTGGAGAAACCCATGGGCAGAGGAGCCTTGTGGGCTACAGTCCATGGGGTCACAAAGAGTTGGACATGACTGAGAGAATATGCACAGTACATCCCTCACTATATATGACATTGTTTCAAGATCTTTATTAATATGCTAACCTTTTTGTACCTCTCCGTGACTCTATGTGATAATTGTGTGTATAATTATTCCTATTATAAAAATTTTATAGGGAATAATATAGGCAAAACTATTCAAAAATAATTTAACTAACTTTAGAGGCTTCTTTTATAGTGAGGAAAAGGCAATTACTGACTTTCCAGAACTACTCATAAGGTTGAGACCTCCAAAAATTGTGTAGGGATAAAACGAGTTCACCTGAGGCATACCAGGTTAGAAATGCCTGTGAATATGATCATAAAGTTATCCAACAGAGGTTTTGATATATAGTTTAAGGCTTAGGAAAAGAGATTATGGCTGAAATTTTAAAGCTGGGGAACATCAGCCTCTAATTAACTGTTGGAATAATTTACCTTGCTATGTAAAATCAATCTCTTAACCTACATGTCTATAAAAACTAGACTTTCAGCTCATTCAGGGTAAAGACCGTCATACAAAAATAGATGTTATTGTCAAGTAAAAGGTAAAGAATAAGTTCAGTTCAGTCACTCAGTCATGTCCAACTCTTTGCAATGCCATGGACTGCAGCACGCCAGGTCTCCATGTCCATCACCAACTCCCGGAGTTTACTCAAAGTCATGTTCATGAAGTCCATGATGCCATCCAACAATCTCACACTCTGTCGTTTCCTTCTCCTCCAGCCTTCAATCTTTCCCAGCTTCACGGTCTTTTCCAATGAGTCAGCTCATCGCATCAGGTGGACAAAGTACTGGAGTTTCAGCTTCAACATCAATCCTTCCAATGAACATTCAGGACTGATTTCCTTTAGGATGGACTGGTTGGGCCTCCTTGCAGTACAAGGAACTCTCAAGAGTATTCTGCAAAACCACAGTTCAAAAGCATCAATTCTTCAGTGCTCATAGAATTTATAGTCCAACTCTTATATCTATACATGACTACTAAAAAAAACATAGCCTTGATTAGACATAACTTTGTTAACAAAGTAGTGTGTCTGCTTTTTAAATTGCTGTCTAGGTTTATCATATTTTTTCTTCCAAGGAGTCAGAATCCTTTTATTTAATGACTGCAGAAACCATCTGCAGTGATTTTGGAGCTCAAGAAAATAGTCTGCCACTGTTTCCAATCTTTCCTCATCTACTTGCCATGAAGTGATGGGACCAGACACCATGATCTTTGTTTTCTGAATGTTGAGCTTCAAGCCAAACTTTTCACTCTCCTCTTTCACTTTCATCAAGAGGCTTTATAGTTCCTCTTCACTTTCTGCCATGAGGGTGGTGTCATCTGCATATCTGAGGTTATTGATATTTCTCGCAGCAATCTTGATTCCAGCTTGTGCTTCATCCAACGCAGTATTTCTTATGATGTACTCAGCAAATAAGTAAAATAAGCAGGGTGACAATATACAGCCTTGACATACTCTTTGTCCTATTTGGAACCTGTCTGTTGTTCCATGTCCAGCTCTAACTGTTGCTTCCTGACCTGGATACACATTTCTCAAGAGGCAGGTCAGATGGTCTGGTATTCCCATCTCTCATAATTTTCCACACAGTCAAAGGCTTTGGCCTAGTCAATAAAGCAGAACTAGATGTTTTTCTGGAACTCTCTTGCTTTTTCGATGATCCAGCAGGTATTGGCAATTTGATTTCTGGTTCCTCTGCCTTTTCTAAAACCATCTTGAACATCCGGAAGTTCACGGTTCACGTATTGTTGAAGCCTGGCTTGGAGAATTTTGAGCATGACTTTACTAGCGTGTGAGATGAGTGAAATTTTGCAATGGTTTGAACATTTTTTGACATTATCTTTCTTTGGGATTGGAATGAAGACTGACCTTTTCCAGTCCTGTGGTCACCGCTGAGTTTTCCAAATTTGCTGGCATATGGAATGCAGCACTTTCACAGCATCATCTTTTAGGATTTGAAATAGCTCAACTGCAATTCCATCACCTCCACTAGCTTTGTTGGTAGTGATGCTTTCTAAGGCCCACTTGGCTCCACATTCCAGGATGTCTGGCTCTAGGTGAGTGATCATGCCATCGTGATTATCTGGGTCATGAAGATCTTTTTTGTACAGTTCTTCTGTGTATTTCTGCCACCTCTTCTTAATATCTTCTGCTTCTGTTAGGTCCATACCATTTCTGTCATTTGTTGAGCCCATCTTGCATGAAATGTTCCCTTGGCATCTATAATTTTCTTGAAGAGATCCCTAGTCTTTCCCATTCTATTGTTTTCCTGTATTTCTTTGCACTGATCACTGAGGAAGGCTTTCTCATTTCCCCTTGCTACTCTTTAGAACTCTGCATTCAAGTGGGTATATCTTTCCTTTTCTCCTTTGCTTTTTGCTTCCCTTCTTTTCACAGCTATTTGTAAGTCCTCTTCAAGCAGCCATATTGCTTTTTTTTTCTTTCTTTTTCTTGGGGGTGGTCTCGATTCCTGTCTCCTGTACAATGTCACAAATCCATCCATAGTTCATCAGGCACTCTGTCTATCAGATCTAGTCCCTTAAATCTATTTCTCACTTCTACTGTATAATCGTAAGGGATTTGACTTAGGTCATATCTGTATGGTCTAGTGGTTTTCCCTACTTTCTTCAATTTAAGTCTGAATTTGGCAATAAGGATTTCATGATCTGAACTACAGTCAGCTCCCAGTCTTGTTCTTTCTGACTGTACAGAGCGTCTTTATGTTTGGCTGCAAAGAATATAATCAATCTGATTTTCGTGTTGACCATCTGGTGATGTCCCTGTGTAGAGTCTTCTCTTGTGTTGTTGGAAGAAGGTGTTTGCTATGACCAGTGCTTTCTCTTGGCAAAACTCTATTAGCCTTTGCTGTGCTTCATTCTGTACTCTATGGCCAAATTTGCCTGTTACTTCAGGTGTTTCTTGAGTTCCTGATTTTTGCATTCCAGTACCTTACAAAGAAAAAGACTTTTTTTGGGTGTTAATTCTAGAAGGTCTTGTAGATCTTCATAGAACCGGTCAACTTCAGCTTCTTCAGCATTACTTGTTGGGGCATAGACTTGGAATACCGTGATATTGAATGGTTTGCCTTGGAAATGAACAGAGTTCATTCTGTCATTTGAGATAATTCTAGTCAACAAAAGAGTCTGAAATGCAGTATTTGGATGCAGTCTCATAAACGACAGAATGATCTCTGTTCATTTCCAAGGTAAAGAGTGAGAAGTGACAAAATCAAGACTCTTTCAAGATAAAGTTTGAACGTTAATAAAAATGCTATCTAGCCTAGAACGGGCAGGTGCTAAATCCTGGAGAAGCCTGATAGACTGGGTGAATTGGGAGTTATCAAAGACCTATATAGAAGTTTGAAGAGTGGGAAATGAGAAAGTGGAAGAAGTGGAAAGGTATGAGAATGTGATGAGAGAAAAGTTTCAGAATTCAAGAATTCAGAGCTTGTACTCTTGAAGATGTTTACAAATTCTAGGGCGTGGCCATGAGAGGGACATATAGGCATGCTGGTGAGAATTTTTGATGGACTAAAAGATAGATATCAGCATTGTGAACTGAGGTTGTTAGATGAGTCTTCGTGATTTTGCATTAGCTGAAGACATATTTACTCAGGATGACAAGAGGATAAATGAATGGGAAACTGAGTGAAGTGTCAAATCCCTCCCTGGAGATGGGGGATGCCCAAGATATTACTTTCAAAAAACAAGTCTAGGAAAAGGTTGGGCAAAAGGTGGCAGCTTCAAAGAAGGAGTAATTAGAGAGCAAAAGTGGTAGGAAAATTGTAACTTACAAGGCTTCAGGTACACTCTTCTATAAGTTACATATTCCCCAATATGTTCCATCCATCCCTTTCATTTGGAATGCACATACCTCAAGCAAACATCTCTCCCTTCACTGAGTCATCTTAGATCTGTTCTTTAAGATTCACCTCAGGTGTCACCACCTCCAAAAAGACCATGTTGACTTATGCAGTCTGGGCTACATGTCCCTCTTCAATGTCTATCACTGTAAATTCACTAATTACAATTAATTATAATGATCAACCTGCATGTCTCTCTCCTCCACTAGGTCCATGTGATAATGAATGTTGTATCCCTAGTTCCCAGCAGTGCCTGACACAAAGTAAGAACTCTTTAAATGTATGCTGGATGGATATTCCGCCTAGTCAAGTTCAATTTTATTAAGGTTTCATTTTACTAACTCACATGTAAAAATGCCATCTACAGCAAACATTACCCCTAATTTCCTTTTCATTTCATAAACTACTTCTCAGAAGTTAATGTTGAAGTTTTGGCTTAGACCTTTGCTTAAAATGAAGACTCTCATATCTACACTTACAAAGTTTGATCCAGATGATCTAGCATGAGGATTAGAAGTCTGTTTTTAACAGGTGCCTCATGTGATTCTGATACATGTAATCTGAGCATAATATTTTGAAAAAAATTCCTTGAAAATTAAATGCTTAAGGATAGATTAATGATGTATAAGCAATGACTTGAAAGACATACTTATTAGTAACTGTTTTAGGAACTTTCATTTCTGACATAGATTTTGTCACAATGAACCATCATCTAGTCATGTTGAGGTAGTGTGCCTCTGAGCCAGACACCTGGAATTTGTCACATGGAGTAAAATTAAAGCTTCGTTTTCACTCAGACACTCCAAGGGCAAAGCTAGTGGCAAAAGCTGAGTTCTGCTAAATCAAATAGATAAGGTACCCTCTCCTGAGGTTAAGGAAGACTTCTCTGTCTGCATATGCACGAAGAAGCTTCTTGAGGGTTGAAAAGGGAAAGTTCTCTGCTCCATAATAAGTGTAAACATGCAGCCGCTGGCTTCTGCAGTGGGATCCATCTTAGAAAAAATTGTATATGCATCTTTGGGAGGGTCCATGTACCTGTCAGTTGTGAAGAAAGAAACAAGATAATTGGCCAAAGGTAAACAAAGACACAGAAGGACTGTCTTATATAAGTGATTCACATCACCTCTTTACTGCGCTATTCCTCATTCAAAATGCCCTCACTCCTCTCCGTGTGTGTCTCTGCCTAGCTTCTGACATGCAGCGTTTCTCACTTAGGATGCCCGCACTCCTCCGATAGTGTGTATCACTGCCTTGTCTCTGACAAATAAATAAACTGGTTTCCTGTGAGCCTCTCATACATTATATCGTGCCTCTAATAGTAAAATTTGTATCTGCTTTGCAATTTTTGCCTCTTTGAAATATTCTTGCTTTCAAATGGTGGAAAAAGCCAGGGCCATTTTGCCTTTAGCCCCTGGTAGTCTAGTGGCTAGGAACTCAGTTTTCATCCAGGTTATCCAAATCCAATCCTTAGCCAGGGAATCAAGATTTCTCTTCACTGCTCCCCCTCCAAGATCAATGTCAAAGTTAGTTTTAGAAGAATGTTGTAAAAATATCTATAAATATGAGTTGAGTGCTTGATAGTACAATGTGCCAGACACAAGATGAAAAGACATTTGTAGCCGTAATTCATAAGAAAAGTCCAACATGACTGGATTTTATTTTATTCAAGAGTTTTATTCAAATAAATTTTTTAACTTTATTCAAGTAATTTTTAAGAGCTTCATTCAATAAGCTCTATTTACCAAAACAAAACATGCAATTCTTTATACTACTTCATTGTATGTCTATACTAAAATTTATTTTTCCTTTTTCCTCTTAATTATTGCAGTTTCTTATTTCAATTTAGACTTCTAAATTCTCCAGTTTCACCCTCCCAGCTCCAACACCTTTGTAATGCTCCTTATTTGTCCAGTTTCCTTTTAACAAACTAGAGAGGACCAAAGAATAGCGACTTTATTCAGAAAGCAAGCAAGTGGAGAAGACAGTGGACTAGTGTCCAAAATCTTACTCGAGTTAGAATTCAGGTTTCATTTATAGTAGAAGGGGAGGAGGTGTAGCTGATTGTTGCAAACTTTTTGTACCCAGTCAGACTCTAGAGAAGATGTGATAATCCTTTGTTCTTGCAGCTGTCCACATAGGTCTGGTCACCATGCTCCTGTAAATCTTGAGCAAGACAAATGTTATTCTCTGTTCTGCAATTTTTTTTTATCTCTATATGAATGAAACATGTTATACTTAAAGATCAAGCCCTGGAAGCAGAGACTTGAGAAATGGCTATTATGTGCATTTCAGAGTATAGGCAACATTGCTTTACAAAAGTACAGAGCCAGAATGACCAGAGGTATAGACAGATAAATGGATAAATCCAATATGCAGTCAGGACTGTTTTCTGTCACAGCTGAACTCTGTAAGTCAGAGATAACAATAGGGGATGTTGTGGTGGATTTGAATTCCCTGATATCATTGGGAACAATGGGATCCTACTGTGGTAGAGGTTATATATTAATAGCAATATTTAACGACCAGAGACAAAGTGTGTACAATTTCTCAATAAACCAAAGAATGTAATGATAATCAGAGAGTGTTTTGACCTGAAGCAAACTATGGCAATTATCAAGTGATCACAGAGTAAATGTAGAAGTAAATATAATGGAAGCCCACTAAGTTGCTTGTTGATAAAAGTATGAAAAATTCCAAATCAAGTTATAAACCTAGCTTGAGTCACTGTCATGGGAATCCATGGCCTCTTCTCCAAATCCTAAAATATAATTGGGTCAAATCCCTTCAACTCAGGGGCAAATTGTGAACCTTCGAGGAGGGACCCTGCAATGTAGCAGTTCATGTTACACAATGAACGTTCCTCAATCCTTCTCCAGTTAAGACCTGAACCCAAGTAACTATATATTGGTGAAAGGATAATACTGTGACCTTCTTGGGATTAAGAACTACTTACCTGGAATTTAGATTGATGACTTCTACAGACAAAAATGCCACTGTAGTCTACTGGTCAAAGTAGAGACTTAGTGAAATCAGGTGAGAGATGTAATCTTGGCTCACATCCATTCCACAATACATCCATTTAGAATGTAAACCTTTTCTGTTACTTCTCTGGTTGCAGTGTATATAGTGAGAATAGATATATTAAGTATTGATAGCTAGCAGAATTTCATAATATCTCCTTGTCTCAGAGTTAAGTTGAAATACTTCATAGAATTGATCAGGTTGTAAAGTGATGATATGTCAAGTGGGAGGGCTATTATGGTAGAAAAATAGTTTCATGGAGGACTCTAATTGCAGAAAAAGTGAAGTAGAGGGCTCTTCCAAGATCACAAACCAAAAGCCCTTGGAGAATTTGAAGAGATTAGTGCCACTATCAAAGACTTTAGAGATGTAGAGTAAATGATTTCTATAACACTCCCATTTATCACACTTTTTGGGCTGTTGAAAGAGCCAG
This sequence comes from Moschus berezovskii, assembly GCF_049115385.1. Lineage (NCBI taxonomy): Eukaryota > Metazoa > Chordata > Mammalia > Artiodactyla > Moschidae > Moschus > Moschus berezovskii. The sequence goes on along the minus strand of NC_142488.1, from coordinate 81,511,246 downwards.
ATGGATCATAGAGAATGACAGTAGATTAATACAAATAATCAGGAAGTGATGCCAATTGCAGCTGTGGTTTTAAATGTAGTATATTAACTGGAGCAATCCAACACAGACCCTGGAATCTAGTATGCAGCTACTGACCTGTAAAATGCTTTATTTAACCTTCTAATTAGTATAGAATATCAGGAGTAGTTTACATTTTCATGGCATGGACAGTGATATATTCTTTACTATATTGCATCAGGGCAATGAACTCTCCTGTTCTCATTCATAACACAGTCCAGAGGAACTTTGATCATCTTGGCATCCTGAAGAATATTACTTTGGCCTATTAGATTGATGATATTATGTTAACTGGACCTACAGAATAGGAAGTAGCAAGCATCTAGATCAGTTTTTATCAAACTTCATTGGTAATTTCTTTTTTTAATTTCCAATTTTAAAAGTTTTATTTTTTTCATTTTATCAAGGACTGATACTTTTGTAAAATATAATAAGCACAATTTATTAGAAAACTGTATGATTAGATGTTGCGAGTATGTCAACTTACTGCATAAGTTTTAGGCATTTCTATCCATTTCTATATTGATACTGTTGGAGACAAATGACAGTTTAGGAACTGACATGAGCCCATGGAGCATATTTTCAGTTGCACTGCCACAGACTTCTTAGTAAGACATATGCATACCAGAGAGTAGGAGATAAACCATGCAAAGTTCTGGTCTTGAGTACATTCAGATATTTCCTTCCATAATAAGAGATAAGTTGTCTCACCTTTTAACACACACACACACACAAATAAGCATAATGCTTTGTGATCCTCTTTGGATTTGGAAGGAAACAGAAAACACATTTGTGCTGCTCTGACAGATTCATTTTACAGCCTATACATCTCACTTTAAGTGGATTCTAGAAAAAAATGGACTCTCCATCAGTTCCAGGCTGTAGGGCAACATGTTTTACTACTAAGGCTTAATGAACCAGAAGTCTCCAAAATGCAGGCAGTTTCTGTGGCAGACAGACATGTTATATGGAGTCTCTGGTAAACCCCAATGAGAAGAAAATAGCACAGAACACTTTGCTTTAGGAAAAATATCTTACTCTACTCTATTTCTATTTCAAAAATATTTGTTTATTTATTTCTTTTTGGCTGTACTGGGTCATCATTGATTCACAAGGGCTTTCTCTAGTTGTAGGAAGTAGGGAATAGTTTCTAGTTGTGGTTTGTGGGCTTCTGATTGCAGTGCCTTCTTTTGTTACAGAGCATGGGCTCTAGAGTCACAGGCTTAGTAGTTGTGCATGGGCTAAGTTGCCCCATGGAATGTGGGATCTTAGTTCCTGGATCAGAGATTGAACCCATGTCCCCTGAATTGGCAGGCAAATTCTTAACTACAGGACCACCAGGGAAGTCTCCTCTATTTTCCATTTAAAAACAAAACAGTTCCTGGCTTAAGAATGAGCCCTAAAGGAGACTATATTATTCACTATGAACTGGTGTTGTCTGATTCACACAACATTGAATTTGGATGTGTAGAGCAGCATTTCACTATAAAATGGAAGCAGTGTATACTTGGGCTAAACATATCTGGAAACTCTAAAGATTCTACCAGAAAATTACTAAAGCTAATCAGTGAATATAGTAAAGTTTCAAGATATAAAATCAACACACAGAAATCCATTGCATTCATATACACTAATAATGATAAAATAGAAAGAGAAATTAAGGCAACAATTCCATTCACCATTGCAACGAAAAGGATAAAATACTTAGGAATATATCTACCTAAAGAAACAAAAGATCTGTATATGGAAATGTAAAGACTATGAGCAGATAATCCAGTAATTGTGCCCTTTAGAATTTAACCAAATGAATGGAAAACCAATATCTACACAAAAACCTACACATGGAGGTTTATAGCAGCTTTAGTCATAATTGCCCAAACTTGAAAGCAACCAAGATGTCTGTCAGTAGGTGAAAGAATAAACTGTGGTCTAGACAATTGAATATTATTCAGCATTATAAAGAAATTAATTCTTTAACCATAAAAAAAGCAAGGAGGAAACTTAAGATGCATATTATTAAGTGAAAGGAGTCAATCTGAAAAGTCTACATATTGTATGAACCCAACAATATGACATTCTGGAAAAGGCAAAACTATGGTTGCCAGGGTCTGAGAGAAGAAGGAATACATAGGTAGAGCACAGAGGATTTTTAAGGCAGCAAAACTATTCTGTATATTGTTGTAATAGTGGGTGTGTTATTATACATTATTTTTCCAAACCCAAAGACTGTACAGCACTAGGAATATACTCTAATGGGCAAACTATGGGTAATAATAATGGATTAATGTAGGTTCAACATTCAGAAAACTAAGATCATGGCATCTGGTCCCACCACTTCATGGGAAATAGATGGGGAAACAGTGTCAGACTTTATTATTTTGGACTCCAAAATCACTATGGATGCTGATTGCAGCCATGAAATTAAAAGACGCTTACTCCTTGGAAGAAAAGTTATGACCAATCTAGAAAGCATTTGAAAAAGCAGAGACATTACTTTGCCAACCAAGGTCTGTCTAGTCAAGGCTATGGTTTTTCCAGTGGTCATGTATGGATGTGAGAGTTGGACTGTGAAGAAAGCTGATCAGCCAAGAATTGATGCTTATGAACTGTGGTGTTAGAGAAGACTTTTGAGAGTCCCTTGGACTGCAAGGAGATCCAACCAGTCCATTCTAGAGGAGATCAATCCTGGGTGTTCATTGGAAGGACTGATGCTAAAGCTGAAACTCCAATACTTTGGCCACCTCATACGAAGGGTTGACTCACTGGAAAAGAGTCTGATGCTAGGAGGGGTAGGAGGAGACAGGGACGACAGAGAATGAGATGGCTGGATGGTATCACTGACTCGATGGACATGAATTTGAGTGAACTCCGGGAGTTGGTGATGGACAGGGAGTCCTGGCATGCTGTGATTCATGGGGTCACAAAAATTCGGACACGACTGAGAGACTGAACTGAACTGAACTGAATGTAGGTTCATCAATTGTAATAAGCATATGTCTCTGGTGTTGATTTGATAATGAAGGATGCTACGTGTTTGTGGAGAAAGGGGATGTATGTGAACTCTGTTCTTTCTTCTCAATTTTGCTATGAACCTAAAACTGCTCTACAAATAAAGTTTATTAAAATTTATGATCACATATCTCAGATTCTCAAGACATCTGGTTATACTGCTTTATATATGCTTTATGTGTGCTTTATGAGCACATATCTCAGATTCTCAAGACATCTGGTTATACCTCTCCCTCGAACACATCTATTACTTTCTGAGGAGCTCCTTATGAGTAGTTAATGAGGAGGAAAAAGCATTGAAAATGATAAATCATCCTGATTTATAGATGAAACTACAAGGCACATCAATACCACCTAGAAGGAATGGCTGTGAAAATCATTTGTGAAGGGAAATCCTTTCAGTAGACAGAATATTCAGCAGTATATATGACTTTGCACATCAGTGGGAGGAGAGATGGCTTGAAGTATGAATCTATATCAATTCATGAGCAAAGACTAAAAGGTTGGTTAGGGATTTCGAAAGATCAGAATTGGGAAATTAGCAAGAAATTACAGTAGGTGGGGAGTTGTTTGAATAGACCTCTTCATATGAGCAATGACTGTGTAGATATTTGTATCCTATGCAAATACTGAGACTTCCCAGGTGTCACTAGTGGTAAAGAACCTGCCTGTCAACACAGGAGACATAAGAAATGCAGGTTGATCCCCGAGTGGGGAAGATCCCCTGAAGGCGAGCATGACAACCCACTCCAGTATCTTGCCTGGAGAATCCCCATGGACAGAGGAGCCTGTCTATGAGGTTGCAAAAGAGTCCGACATAACTGAAGCAACTTAGCATGCACACACACATGCAAATACCAACCAAAGGGCATTTATATCAAGGAAGCTCTCAATAATCAAATTGAAAAAGATGAATGGCTCTTTTGGTTAGTCAATCTCCTTTCCCAATCACCCTGATGCTTATTCAGTAGGTCCATGTACAAAATATCCATGGTGGCAGGGATAGAAGCTACACATGGATTAAAAAACATGTTCTTTCCATTGCCAGAGCTGATCACCACTTTTGAGTGACTAACCTGCTCACACCAGAGGTAAACTTTGAGTCCCAAATATGGTATCATTTCCAATGGACCAGCAGGTTCTCTGGTGTCCAACTGATTATACTAGATAATCTTATTACGGAGGAGGCAACACTTTGCCCTTCATGAGATAGACACATATTCTTGATATGGATTTCCCTTATCTGCCTGGAAAGATAAGATTGTGCCAGCACCATTGTCCATGGACTTACAGAATGTCTGTATCAATTGCATGGTATCCCACACAATATTATCTCCAGCTGGGGTATACATTTTAGAGCAATGGACTCACATAGAGTGAATTGACTGGCTGTCCTAAAGGATGCCAGTGTATGTATCAAACCAGTGACCAATAAATGGTGCAATTTCTCCCATAACTAGGAACTAAGTGGTGGGTAGGTGTGGACTTCCTACAACTACAGCTTGTAATATACTTGAAGAATTTTTGCTTCCATTCCCACAATCTTGGGCTTGGTGGGCTTGGAAATACTAGTGCATAAGGGAGGAATATTTCCACCAGGAAATAAGGTCATGATGGACGGCAAGCCGGAATTACTTTGTAGGCTTTTTTTTTTTTTCTTTTTCAGTTCTACATGCTACTAAAGCAGGGCTTTCCCAGTGGCTCAGCAGTAAAGAATTCACCTGCAGTGCAGGTGCTGCAGGAGATGTGGGGTTGATCCCTGGGGCAGGAAGATATCCTGGAAGAGGGCCATGACAAGAGACTCCAGTATTCCTGCCTGGAGAATCCCATGGAGAGAGAAGACTGGTGGGGTACAGTCCATAGTGTCGCAGAGTCAGACACGACTGAGGTGAGTTAGCTTGCACTGTATGCAGGCCACTAAGCCAATATGCAAAGAAGGAAGTCACTGTATTGAACTAAGTAATTTATTCTAATTTTCGGAGGAATTTTAGTTGTTGCTATACAATGGGACAAAGAGGATTAGGTTCAGAATCCGGGGCCTTGACAACTGGGAAAGGGAGTAACAAGAGGCAACCCCTCTTGTGTCAATTGTTACTCCGTTGCTCAACTGTCCACATCAAATGAAAACTGCAACAACCCAACAAAGTCAGGGCCATAGGATTCAGATCCCGCAGGAATGAAGGTTTGTCACATCCAACTACGTAAAGAACCTCATCCATTCAGATGCTGACAGAGGGTAAGGTAACCAGGGAATGGGAGAGGAAAGGCAGCTGTGGTTACTAACTATGCTTTTTGTTCCTTTTATATTTTCCCCTACTCTCCATCACTATTTTAATGAACAGTTGTGACTAGTATTTTACAGGCAGTATGATCGAAATTATACCACTTTTCAATAATATGGTAGCTTGTGTAACTTTATGCAACTCCTTGGGTGGAGACATGAAATTTTTACTCAGATGAAGGACTGGAATGGATGGTGAGGTGTAAAAGAGGTTTATGGTGCTAATTATGGGCCTTCCTTATAGCTCAGTTGGTAAATCATCTGCCTGCAATGCGGAGACCTGGGTTTGATTCCTTGGTCGGGAAGCTACCCTGAAGAAGGAAATGGTAACCCACTTCAGTATTCTTGCCTGGAGAATCCCATGTACAGAAGAGCCTGGTAGGCTACAGTCCACGGGATCACAAGAGTTGGACAAAACTTAATGACTAAAACACCATCAGTGATGATTATGTTTCATTTCACCCTGCAACTCTTCTCTCCACCCTTTTTCAAATGAATTGGTGCCCCAGGAGGCTGACCTATGTTGGACTATATTGACAAGATCCCACAACTTCTGATTTCCAGTCAGTTGATGAAAGTGAAAGAGGAGAGTGAAAAGTTTGGCTTGAAGCTCAACATTCAAAAAAAAAAAAAATAGATCATGGCATCTGGTCCCATCACTTCATGGGAAATAGATGGAAAAGCAGTGGAAACAGTGTCAGACTTTATTTTTTGGGGCTCCAAAATCACTGCAGATGCTGATTGCAGCCAGAAATTAAAAGACGCTTACTCCTTGGAAGGAAAGTTATGACCAACCTTGATAGTATATTGAAAAGCAGAGACATTACTTTGCCAACAAAGGTCCGTCTAGTCAAGGCTATGGTTTTTCCCGTGGTCATGTAAGGATGTGAGAGTTGGACTGTGAAGAAAGCTGATCGCCGAAGAATTGATGCTTTTGAACTGTGGTGTTGGAGAAGACTCTTGAGAGTCCCTTGTACCGCCAGGAGTTCCAACCAGTCCATTCTAAGGGAGATCAATCCTGGGTGTTCATTGGAAGGGCTGATGCTAAAGCTGAAGCTGCAATACTTTGGCCACCTCATGAGATGAGTTGACTCACTGGAAAAGACTCTGATGCTGGAAAAGGTTGGGGGCGGGAGGAGAAGGGGACGACGGAGAATGAGATGGCTGGATGGCATCACCGACTCTGTGGACATGAGTTGAGTGAACTCTGGAAGTTGGTGATGGACAGGGAGGCCTGGCGTGCTGTAATTCATGGGGTCACGGAGAATCAGACATGACTGAGCAACTGAACTGAGAGCTACTGGGTGGAGAAGGCAATGACACTCCACTTCAGTGTTCTTGCCTGGAAAATCCCATAGACAGAGGCGCCTGGTGGGCTGCAGTCCATGGGGTCGCTAAGAGTCGGACAAGAGTGAGTGACTTCACTTTCACTTTTCACTTTCATGCACTGGAGAAGGAAATGGCAACCCACTTCATTGTTCTTGCCTGGAGAATCCCAAGGAAAGGGGAGCCTGGTGGGCTGCTGTCTATGGGGTCACACAGAGTCAGACATGACTGAAGTGACACAGCAGCAAGAGCAGCAGAGCTAGTGGGGAACCAGTGTTATGCCCCGAGTCTGGTCCCCCCATACTGGTAGAATAAGACACTCGCAGCAATGCAAAAGCAAGAATGGGGTTTATTTTTAGCTCGAGCTAGGGCTCATGCCTCCTCCAGCACAGTGGAGTGTGGACAAGAGCCCCAAGCCCAGGTCATAGCGGTTTTTATAGTCTCAGATTACATAAGCACTTATTTTTGTTCAAAAGATCAAGCTGGCAGAAGCTCATTGGCCAGTTTATGTGCACGCGGGGTTTTTCTGGGGGATTTCCCTTTTTCCTCTGATTGGCCTGATTTGGGGCACTGGCGGGACTTTTGTAGGGAGGAGTTTCTTATTTTTGGCGGCAGCGGGATCTTCTTAGGGAGGAGTTTCTGTGAACTTAGCCTCCACCCTCTCTCCAGAAAATCAAAACTTAGGCCTAAGCAAGGTCTCAGGACTATCCTGGCTACTCAGATGTTAGGGCTCCTAACATCTCCCCCCTTTTCTGTTGTTCAAACGGAGGAATCTTCCTCCGTGGGTAGAGTTTGATCCAGGGATCTTTATACAGACTTACTCAAAAACAATTTTAGGAATCTTTACTTAAAAACAACCTTATCTAAAATGGAGTAACTTTAGTTCTATGAGCAGCAAGCAAAGTACAGAAGCAAAAATGCATTACAGGAACATTAAGTTTTACATTAGGTTACAGCGTCTAATCTGAAATCACACCCATAATATCATTTTTCAGGATATCAGGGAAATAGTTATTTCCCAGGATGTCTGAACCATAGCTACTCTATTTTGACTTTTAATTGTAAATTTTTTTTAATAGCCAAAGCAGATGTCACCATTAATCACATCAGTGTTTTTCTAGGTATGAGAAGATGCAAGAATTGGAACTCATAAAACCTTTTTCTGAAAAGATCTGACTATCTGAAGGCCTGTTCTGCCAGTTTTTTCAGAGCACAGAGTGTCTCATTCCTGATTTTCACCCTGAACTTCTTTCAGGGGGTGTTGAAGGTCAGCAGCTTGCAATGGTCATGATGTAATCTTTGTAGAGGCAGCTGGCAAGTACCAACTTCCAGTCAGCAGGGTCTCTTCATAGCCACATATCCTACCATGTGACACCATTATATGGCCATTGTGTCCCGCAGTGCTGGGAAGGCTCATTCCCAGGTCTAGGGAAGCGATGGGCCACTCAGTGTGCTAAAATTGGACCAGGTCTTGCAAGTAGCAAAAGTCTCTGGACCACTGTCTTACTAGCCTCCTGGTCCAGGAAAATATTCCCTCTTGTTGCTTTTTCTCATACCCAGAGTCACCTTATTACAATTATTGATCTCATATGGAACTGCATATCAGCATTATATCAAGGCTCAGTGAAACAAATGACATAGAAAATAATATAGCCATAGCTAGCAGTTATTAGTAAAATAAGAATAATAAGAACTTTTATTAGATAAAGCCTGGTATACCTGGTGTTAATCTCCTGGTTGTACATTATGGAGCATCTGACCTTTATCTGAAGATTGGTTACTGAGATAAGTCTTGGAAACTAACCTAGAGTGTCCTTTTTAATAACTTAAATCTTTTAGCAGTATCACGTAACAAGGAACTGTCTCAGCAGGGAGTCTTAGTAAACACTAGACCTTAATTAACAAAACTAAAAACTTAATTTAACAATTTACAAAACTTAATATTCCATGATTTTTCATTATGGAGGCATTAACCCTGTAGCCAGGAAGGCTTTAACGCATCAAATAAAAAATGAGGTTTGTCAGGGAGCTGGAAAAAGCCAAGAAGCCATTTTGGATTTCCCATAGCCCTGACTCTGATTTCCAGCTATTGTTTTTAATTTTCCAATTTAGAAGCAGACTGTTGCCATGGTTTAAGGACATTAGAATGGCACAAGTCTAACAGAGTTTTTGTATAAGCATAATGAGCTTTTACATGTCTACAAACCCGACAATTGGATTAATTTCTAAAACTAGCATAGGATCAGGCCTATGGTAGAAAAGCATTTGATTTATATGCAGAGGCCTAAGAAGTCAAGAAAACATTATAAATGATCATACGAATCATGTCCAGCATCTTGGGCAAGCTGTCTACCTCTGATGTTGTCGTCTTCTCATCCTGGTGTAGTGTAGTTTCTTCTGAAAAAAGTCCTTCAGTTTGGAGACAGTCTCTTAAATTATGTCTTTTTCTAGTCCTGGTTGCAGGTCATGAGGCATCTGATCTTCATCCAAAGATAGATCACTGAGACAAGCTTCAGAAACAAACCTAGGGTGCTCTTCAAGAACTCAACCAAATCCTATATTAATATCACATAACAGAAAAGATCCATTCAGGAAATGAGTCTTAGTAGATACAGACTTACATTAACAAACTGGGATTCAACATTCATTAAAACATCTTTTTTTTTTCCTAAAATTACTCTCATTTTTTATCAAATATAACCAAATTAAGACTTGTTTACAAAATAGATCTGTTCTCAATAAACTTGACCTGATTATTTATATAACCATAGACTTTTCTTTTTTTTTTTTTTTTGCTGAAACTTTTATGGAGTCTCAAACTTAACTTTAAAATAAAACCTTTCAGGGCTAGGAAAGTCATCCCAAAGGCTTATCACAGATTTCGCCTAACAGATCTAAGTGAATTCCTCCCTTTCTTAAGGTCTCCAAAGCTGAGATTTTTGTACTGGTTAGTGAGATAACCTTTCTAATTTATCTGATAAAGTTACTGGAAGCCTAAGAGTTTCCAGTCCCTGAAGGGGTCAGATAAAAATGTTCAGTTCAGTTCAGTCGCTCAGTCGTGTCCGACTCTCCGCGACCCCATGAATCACAGCACGCCAGGCCTCCCTGTCCGTCACCAACTCCCGGAGTACACTCAAACTCATGTCCACAGAGTCGGTGATGCCATCCAGCCATCTCATTCTCCGTCGTCCCCTTATCCTCCCGCCCCCAACCTTTCCCAGCATCAGAGTCTTTTCCAGTGAGTCAACTCGTCGCATGAGGAGGCCAAAGTATTGCAGTTTCAGCTTTAGCATCAGTCCCTCCAATGAACATCCAGGATTGATCTCCTTTAGAATGGACTGGTTGGATCACCTTGCAGTATAAGGGACTCTCAAGAGTCTTCTCCAGCACCACAGTTCAAAAGCATCGATTCTTCGGCGATCAGCTTTCTTCACAGTCCAACTCTCACAACCATTCATGACCACGGGAAAAACCATTGCCTTGACTAGACGGACCTTGGTTGGCAAAGTAATGTCTCTGCTTTTTAATATACTATCAAGGTTGGTCATAACTTTCCTTCCAAGGAGCAAGCATCTTTTAATTTCATGGCTGCAATCAGCATCTGCAGTGATTTTGGAGCCCAAAAAAACAAAGTGTGACACTGTTTCCACTGTTTTTCCATCTATTTCCCATGAAGTGATGGGACCAGATGCCATGATCTTTGTTTTCTGAATGTTGAGCTTCAAACCAACCTTTTCACTCTCCTCTTTCACTTTCATCAAGAGGCTTTTGAGTTCCTCTTCACTTTCTGCCATAAGGGTAGTGTCATCTGCATATCTGAGGTTATTGATATTTCTCCCAGCAATCTTGACTCCAGCTTCTGCTTCTTCCAGCCCAGCGTTCCTCATGATGTACTCTGCATATAAGTTAAATAAGCAAGGTGACAATATACAACCTTGACGTACACCTTTTCCTATTTGGAACCAGTCTGTTGTTCCATGTCCAGTTCTAACTGTTGCTTCCTGACCTGCATACAGGTTTCTCAAGAGGCAGGTCAGGTGGTCTGGGATTCCCATCTCTTTCAGAATGTTCCACAGTTTATTGTGATCCACACAGTCAAAGGCTTTGGCATAGTCAATGAAGCAGAAATAGATGTTTTTCTGAAACTCTCTTGCTTTCTCCATGATCCAGCAGATGTTGGCAATTTGATCTCTGGTGCCTCTGCCTTTTCTAAAACCTGCTTGAACATCTGGGAGTTCACGGTTTACATATTGCTGAAGCCTGGCTTGGAGAATTTTGAGCATGACTTTGCTAGCGTGTGAGATGAGGGCAATTGTCCGGTAGTTTGAGCATTCTTTGGCATTGCCTTTCTTTGGGATTGGAATGAAGACTGACCTCTTCCAGTCCTGTGGCCACTGCTGAGTTTTCCAAATCTGCTGGCATATTGAGTGCAGCACTTTCACAGCATCATCTTTCAAGACTTGTAATAGCTCAACTGGAATTCCATCACCTCCACTAGCTTTGTTAGTAGTGATGCTTTCTAAGGCCCACTTGACTTCACATTCCAAGATGTCTGGCTCTAGGTCAGTGATCACGTTATCGTGACTATCTTGGTCGGGAAGATCTTTTTTGTACAGTTCTTCTGTGTATTCTTGCCACCTCTTCTTAATATCTTCTGCTTCTGTTAGGTCCATACCATTTCTGTCCTTTATCGAGCCCATCTTTGCATGAAATGTTCCCTTGGAATCTCTAATTTTCTTGAAGAGGTTTCTTGTTTTTCCTATTCTGTTGTTTTCCTCTATTTCTTTGCATTGATCACTGAGGAAGTCTTTCTTATCTCTCCTTGCTATTCTTTGGAACTCTGCATTCAGATGCTTATATCTTTCCTTTTCTCCTTTGCTTTTCGCTTCTCTTCTTTTCACAGCTATTTGTAAGGCCTCCTCAGACAGCCATTTCGCTCTTTTGCATTTCTTTTCCATGGGGATGGTCTTTTTCCCTGTCTCCTGTACAATGTCACGAACCTCCATCCAGAGTTCATCAGGCACTCTATCTATCAGATCTAGTCCCTTAAATCTATTTCTCACTTCCACTGCATAATCATAAGGGATTTGATTGAGGTCATATCTGAATGGTCTAGTGGTTTTCCCTACTTTCTTCAATTTAAGTCTGAACTTCGCAATAAGGAGTTCATGATCTGAGCCACAGTCAGCTCCTGGTCTTGTTTTTGCTAACTGTATACAGCTTCTCCATCTTTGGCTACAAAGAATATAATCAATTTGATTTCGGTGTTGATCATCTGGTGATGTCCATGTGTAGAGTCTTCTCTTGTGTTGTTGGAAGAGGGTGTTTGCTATGACCAGTGAATTCTCTTGACAAAACTCTATTAGCCTTTGCCCTGCTTCATTCCGTGCTCCAAGGCCAAATTTGCCAGTTACTCCAGGTGTTTCTTGACTTCCTACTTTTGCATTCCAGTCCCCTAGAATGAAAAGGACATCTTTTTTGGGTGTTAGTTCTAAAAGGTCTTGTAGGTCTTCATAGAACCGATTAACTTCAGCTTCTTCAGCATTACTGGTTGGGGCATAGGCCTGGATTACTGTAATATTGAATGGTTTGCCTTGGAAACGAACAGAAATCATTCTGTCATTTTTAAGATTGCATCCAAGTACTGCATTTCGGATTCTTTTGTTCACCATGATGGCTACTCCATTTCTTCTAAGGGATTCCTGCCCACAGTAGTAGATATAATGGTCATCTGAGTTAAATTCACCCATTCCAGTCCATTTTAGTTCACTGATTCCTAGAATGTCGACGTTCACTCTTGCCATCTCCTGTTTGACCACTTCCAATTTGCCTTGATTCATGGACCTAACATTCCAGGTTCCTATGCAATATTGCTCTTTACAGCACCGGACCTTGCTTCTATCACTGGTCACATCCACAACTGGGTATTGGTTTTGCTTTTGCTCCATCCCTTTATTCCTTCTATAGTTATTTCTCCACTGAGCTCCAGTAGCATACTGGGCACCTACCGACCTGGGGAATTCCTCATTCAGTATCCTATCATTTTGCCCTTTGTCACTGTTCATGGGGTTCTCAAGGCAAGTATACTGAAGTGGTTTGCCATTCCCTTCTCCAGTGGACCACATTCGGCTGTGGTCCATGTGATCAGATCGGCTAGTTTCCTGTGATTATGATTTCAGTTTGTCTGCCCTCTGGTGCCCCCTAGCAATACCTACCGTCTTATTTGGGTTTCTCTTACCTTGGTCGTGGAAAATCTCTTCACAGCCGCCCCAGCAAAGTGCAGCTGCTGTACCTTACCTTGGACGAGGGGTATCTCCTCAAGGCCGCCCCTCCTGACCTTGAAGGTGGAGTAGCTCCTCTCGGCCCTCCTGCGCCAGCGCAGCCACCGCCTGTTGGACGTGGGGTAGCTCCTCTCGGCCGCCGGCCCTGGCCACAGGCGTGGGGTAGCTCCTCATGGCCGCACCTCTTTGTGTGGTTCGTTGCGCCGGGGCCGGCGTCTCTCGCGTCGCGTCTGCGCCGCCGGGGCCGGCGTCTCTCGCGTCGCGTCTGCGCCGCCGGGGCCGATGTTAAATGCTTCAGTTTGCTTATTAAAAACCATTTTACCAAATTACTGTTAAGTCATAATTAGTTTGAGGGGAAGATTTCCTAAGATCTGGAAAACACAGATTAAAACCTGTAATTTTTCAGAAACCCTAGAAGTTATAAGCATATTTGCCAGTTCATTCGGTCCGTTTGTTAACCTTTGTACAGTCATCAGGTTCCCCACTAGAATCTTTTAATTTCTTACCCAGTTCAGAAATTTGTATTTATCCAAAAGTCCTTTTTTATAAATCTTCTGGAAGAGGAAGCATTTTCACAAGAAACTTGGTTAGTGCTGTGAAAACACTTTAAGATAGTAATCAGAATTATGGCAACATTGTACCTGAATATATCAGAATTTATATATAAATTGTTTCTAGGATATCTGTATTAGTAACATTTACCATACAATATACCCGAGACTTATTATTCACTTGACAATACTTCCCATGTAATTTAACATGGAAGTTGAACCCAATTAGTATAATATCTCCCTTTGGGATGTTTCAGGGGCCCTCTGAAGCATCCCAAAGTTAGCTAGAAGCCAAAAGGGCTTCATCAGAATGATTTAGGAGTTTTGTCAACAAATATCAGAAAGGTTTAGAGCACTCAGTCAGATGGGATTATAGGTCACTGAAACAATAGCTATTCACTCAGCCATAGCAACAATATAGGATTTCAGAGGCAAATATAGAACAGACCACTTAAGAGGCAAATAAACTTAAATCTATTGTTAAATGCAGTTTAACATCTCAAGAAAACGTTTATTTATACACAAAACTCTTACCTTGGGGTCCACTTTCCACAAAACCATTTTATCACTTTCTGTACCCATTTGTTCTCCCATCCTGAACAGCCAACTGTAAGTCAGACCTACTATCTTTTTCCTTCATAAAATGTAACTTCATTCTTCATACCTTCTTTACTGAATGCACATGTCTTACTTCCCTTAAGCAACCAAGAATTGACCTTTATATTAGCATTCTATAGATTGGTGAACATAAATACCAGTGATAACTTAAAAAAATTTTTAGCGAACATCTCAGGATGGCATCAAACAGTATTTATTAATAGTCTAAAATCTTTAGTTTTTCTGTAAGTTAGTATTCAGTAGTGAATGTTTCAGAATCCTATTTGGAAATGACCTAGCTATTCAATAAACTTTTGTTACTTAATTTAGCACAACCTTAGAAATTCAGGTTACCAAAATCTAGAGAAACTGTTTTAGACAGACATTTTTAATCTTAATAGAGTTTATCTAAAAGCTCATGTCTCATTTACATTTCTTAGAAGTTTTTTTTTTTTTTTCACTCAAGGTAATTTCTTTGTCTTCAAACTTGTAACAGATATGATATTTAATTTATACTGAACCTAGGTTCAATGAAAATATTCTACTTAATGTTAATTACTCTAAGACATGTCTATATTAGATAGATCAACAAACATTCTGTTCTGCTCTGTTCTGTTCTGTTCAGTCGCTCAGTCGTGTCCGACACTTTGTGACCCTGTGGACTGTAGCCTACCAGGCTTCTCCATCCATGGGATTCTCCAAGCAAGAATACTGGAGTGGGTTACCATTTCCTTCTCCAGGGTATCTTCAGTATTTAATACTGAATATTTTCCAGTTTACTTGAACCTGGAATTTATTATTTAATTTAGAATTATTTGATTTGTAAGTGCTTACCCTTTTTTAAGCCAATTAAATAGAGCTCATTTACAAATTAACTTCAAAAATATTACTCAGAGACAAAGACATACCAAGACATATTAAGACAGACACAGTGCGAGTCTTTAGTCATGAATTAGATATTACAATATAAAATTCACTAGTTTATAAAAACAGTTGGACTTATTCTATAGGGGGTCGGTGGAGGGACCCCATAAACAATAAAAGGGCATAAGGAAGGAGAGTCACCCAGTCCCCGCCAGTCTCTATTGCCAATTTTGCCAATGTTTCTTTTAGGGTCCGATTCATCCTTTTTACTTGACCCGAGTTCTGGGGACTGTATTCACAGCGTAATTTTGATTTAATCTCCGTAGCCAAAACCAATCCCTGACAACTTAATCTTAGCCAAATTCGTTGGTCTCCTGGCAGCTGCTCGGAGGCCTGCCATAAAAGTCTGGCGGCACACTCGGAGATTCTCCCTACCTTCTGCACGCTCAAAGTCCCACTGGGGCTGGGTCAATGGAAATCCCTAATCAATTAGGTTTGGCTGCATGGTGGGCCTCCGGTCCACACCCGGGACATGTTTCTGAGCTTCCAATAGAATCCGCTCCCATTCTTCCGTGGTGAAGAGCACCTGTAACAGCTACTGACAGTCATCCCAGGTGGGATTATGGGTGAAAAGGATAGAAACAAAAGGCTTTATCCATGCTGGTGGGTTTTTCCACCAGATCTTGCCAGACCAGAATATAGGGCATCTGGTCCGGGTGCCCGGAAGAGCCAGGCGTGAGAACCTTCCCCCTAACAGCCCGGATGGTGGGCAGGCTGAAGTGGGCCACTCAGAGGAGCAGAGTGTCACCAGCTTATTCCTCTTCACTAGCAGAGACAAGTCTCACACTCTAGATTTAAAGTCAGAGAAATGATCCATCATGTGGGAGAGTGGGGTAGAGTTTCCTTGACCCATGACCACAGAATAGATTTCGGGACAGAAAAGACACAGGAGAGACAGAGACAATGCCGGCACACACGAAAACAGGACAAACGGAGGACAGACAAACATCGGCCAAAAACACACTACTAGGTCTCTGAGACCTCTGAGGCTTCCTGCAGTTTAAAGTAACCTTACCGAAGGGCATCCCCTGCCCACCACATTCCGGATTGGGAGAGACCTCCTCTCTCCCGCAGAGCCAGCTGCCTTCCAGCGTGAATGCTGGGCCTCGACCTTACGCCGGCTACGGCGATCAAATCGCCCCTGATCAGACCTGGCACCGGTGCTGTAATCAGCCCTTCTCCAGGCTGATGAACCCCTTCTGCCGGGAGAGTGTTATTCTCCCCAGTCAGAGGGATCCCGGAAGAGCCCCTAAATGTTATGCCCTGAGTCCGGTCCCCCCATACTGGTAGAATAAGACACTCGCAGCAATGCAAAAGCAAGAATGGGGTTTATTTCTAGATCGAGCTAGGGCTCATGCCTCCTCCATCGCAGTGGAGTGTGGACAAGAGCCCTGAGCCCAGGTCAGAGTGGTTTTTATAGTCTCAGATTACATAAGCACCTATTTTTGTTCAAAAGATCAAGCTGGCAGAAGCTCATTGGTCAGTTTATGCACTCACAGGGTTTTTCTGGGGGATTTCCCTGTTTCCTCTGAATGGCCTGATTTTTCATGCTGGCGGGGCTTTTCTAGGGAGGAGTTTCTTATTTTTGGCGGCAGTGGGATTTTCTTAGGGAGGAGTTTCTGTGAACTCAGCCTCCACCCTGTCTCCAGGAAATCGAAACTTAGGCCTAAGCAAGGTCTCAGGCCTATCCTGGCTACTCAGATGTTAGGGCTCCTAACACCAGGACAGGAGATCAGAAAGAAAGACAAAGTGAGATCAGGGAATTTGTTCTCTGAAGTGTCAGATCAGGCTGAATGTGACCAGGCTCAATCCAAGGTGGTTTTGTATACACAACTCTTACCTCTTCAGGTCTAGAAGTTGTAACAAGTCACTATTACTATCGCTAGGTTACCACACTATCTCATATGGTTCTCCTACATTCTGCCAACACTTTTGTAAATAATTATTTTATAAATAAACCCTTCTATTAAAAAGTTTTAAAGAAAATTTTATTTGATTATAGTTGCTTTACTATGTTGTGTTATTTTCTACTGTGTAGCAAAATGAATGAGCTTACATATATAAATACCCTCTTTTTAAAAAAAAATATTCCTCCCCATTCAGGTCAACACAGAGTGTTAAGTAGAGTTACCTGTGAGGTACAGTTGGTTATCATTAGTTATATGTTTTATACATATTATCAATAGCTAATCCTAATTTCCCAATCCATTGCATTTCCCCCTTTCCACTTTGTATCCATACATTTATTCTCTTCACCTGTGTATCTATTCCTGCTTTGTAATTTTAAAATATTTTTCTCTTTCTGACTTGCTTCACTCTATAAGACAGTCCATCCACATCTCTGCAAATAACCCAATTTTATTCCTTTTTATGGCCAAGTAAAGGAGATTATATAGTGGAAGTAAGAAATAGATTTCAGGGACTAGATCTGATAGATAGAGTGCCTGATGAACTCTGGACAGAGGTTTGTGACATTGCACAGGGGACAGGGACCAAGAACATCCCCATGGAAAAGAAATGCAAAAAGGCAAAATGGCTGAATGAGGAGGCCTTACAAATAGCTGTGAAAAGAAGAGAAGCGAAAGGCAAAGGAGAAAATGAAAGATATAAGCATCTGAATGCAGAGTTCCAAAGGATAACAAGGAGAGATAAGAAAGCCTTCCTCAGGGATCAATGCAAAGAAATAGAGGAAAACAACAGAATAGGAAAAACAAGAGATCTTTTCAAGAAAATTAAGATATCAAGGGAACATTTCATGCAATGATGAGCTCAATAAAGGACAGAAATGTTATGGATCTAACAGAAGTAGAAGATATTAAGAAGAGGTGGCAAGAACACACAGAAGAACTGTACAAAAAAGATCTTCACGATGAAGATAATCACGATGGCGTGATCACTCACCTGGAGCCAGACATCTTGAAATGTGAAGTCAAGTGGGCCTTAGAGAGCATCACTACAAACAAAGCTGGGGGAGGTGATGGAATTCCAGTTGAGCTATTTCAAGACCTGAAAGATGATGCTGTGAAAGAGCTGCACTCAATATGCCAGCAAATTTGGAAAACTCAGCGGTCGCCACAGGACGGGAAAAGGTCAGTCTTCACTCCAATCCCAAAGAAAGGGAATGCCAAAGAATGCTCAAACTACAGCACAATTGCACTCATCTCACACGCCAGTAAAGTCATGCTCAAAATTCTCCAAGCCAGGCTTCAGAAATATGTGAACCGTGAACTCCCAGATGTTCAAGCAGGTTTTAGAAAAGGCAGAGGCACCAGAGATCAAATTGCCAACATCCGCTGGATCATGGAGAAAGCAAGAGAGTTCCAGAAAAACATCTATTTCTGCTTCATTGACTATGTCAAAGCCTTTGACTTTGTGGATCACAATAAACAGTGGAACATTCTGAAAGACACGGGAATCCCAGACCACCTGACCTGCCTCTTGAGAAACCTGTATGCAGGTCAGGAAGCAACAGTTAGAACTGGACATGGAACAACAGACTGGTTCCAAATAGGAAAAGGTGTACGTCAAGGTTGTATATTGTCACCCTGCTAATTTAACTTCTGTGCAGAGTACATCATGAGGAACGCTGGGCTGGAAGAAGCACCAGCTGGAATCAAGATTGCCGGGAGAAATATCAATAACCTCAGATATACAGATGACACCACCCTTATGGCAGAAAGAGAAGAGGAACTAAAAAGCCTCTTGATGAAAGTGAAAGTGGAGAGTGAAAAGTTTGGCTTGAAGCTCAATATTCAGAAAACAAAGATCATGGCATCTGGTCCCATCACTTCATGGGAAATAGATGGGGAAACAGTGTCAGACTTTATTTTTGGAGGGTTCCAAAATCACTGTAGATGCTGATTGCAGCCATGAAATTAAAAGACGCTTAATCCTTGGAAGGAAAGTTATGACCAATCTAGATAGCATATTAAAAAGCAGAGACATTACTGTGCCAACCAAGGTCCGTCTAGTCAAGGCTATGGTTTTTCCCGTGGTCATGTATGGATGTGAGAGTTGGACTGTGAAGAAATCTGATCAGCCGAGAATTGATGCTTTTGAACTGTGGTGCTGGAGAAAACTCTTGAGAGTCCCTTGGACTTCTAGGAGACCCAACCAGTCCATTCTAAAGGAGATGAATCCTGGGTGTTCATTGGAAGGACTGATGCTGAAGCTGAAACTCCAATATTTTGCCCACCTCATGCGACGAGTTGACTCATTGGAAAAGACTCTGATGCTGGGAAGGATTGGGGGTGGGAGGAGAAGGGGACGACAGAGAATGAGATGGCTGGATGGCATCACCGACTCAATGGACATGAGTTTGAGTGAACTCCGGGAGTTGGTGGTGGACAGGGAGGCCTGGCTTGCTGTGATTCATGGGGTCGCAAAGAGTCGGACACGACTGAGCGACTGAACTGAACTGAACTGAATATTCCATTTTATATGTGTATCACATCTTCTTTATCCATTTCTCTGTTGATGGACATTAGGCTGTTTCCATGCCCTGGATATTGTAAATAGTTTTGCAATGAAAATTGAGGTGTGGGCGGCGCAGGCGCAGACGCGGGAGACGCCCGGCTCCGGCGACGCAGACGCGGGAGACGCCCGGCTCCGGCGCAACCGACCACGTGCAGAATCGTGGCTGAGAGGAGCTACCACGCGCCCAGGGTTAGGGCGGTGGCCGAGAGGAGCTGTACCATGTTCATGAGGCGGTGGCTGCTTGGGCACCGGAGGGCCGAGAGGAGCTGATCTATATTCAAAGCAGGAGGCGCAGCCTTGAGGAGATACCCCTCGTCCAAGGTAAGGTACAGCGGCTGCACCTTGCTGGAGCAGCTGAGAAGAGATACTCCACGACCAAGTGGAATATAAGAATCCAGTGTTCTGGGGAGGAAGGAACAAGATGGCGGAGGGATAAGGTGGGAAGACCACTTTCTCCCCCACAAATTCATCAAAAGAACATTTGAACGCGGAGTAAAGTCCACAAAACAACTTCTGAATACTGGCAGAGGACATCAGGCTCCCAGAAAAGCAGCCCATTGTCTTCTAAAGGAGAGAGAAGAAATCCAGCTCCACCCACCAGAACACCGACACATGCTTCCCTAACCAGGGAACCCGGACAAGTCACCCGTCCAACCCCACACACAGCGAAGAAACTACGTAATAAAGAGAACTCCACAAACTGCAAGAAGAGGGAAAGGCCACCCCAAGCAAAGCAATATAAGCAAGATGAAGAGGCAGAGAAATACCCAGCAAGTAAAGGAACAAGATAATTGCCCACCAACACAAACAAAAGAAGAAGATATAGGGAATTTACCTGATAAAGAATTTCAAATTTTGATGGTGAAAATGATTCAAAATCTTGAAAGCAAAATGGAGTTACAGATAAATAACCTGGAGAAAAGGATTGAGAAGATGGAAGAAAGATTTAATAAGGACTTAGAAGAAATAAAAAAGAGTCAATATACAATGAATAATGCAATAGATGAGATCAGAAACACTCTGGAGGGAACAAACAGTAGAATAACAGAGGCAGAAGACAGGATAAGCGAACTAGAAGATAGAATTGTAGAAATAAATGAAACAGAGAGGAAAAAAGAAAAATGAATTAAAAGAAATGAGGACAATATTAGAGGCCTCTGGGACAATGTTAAACGCTACAACATTCGAATCATAGGAGTCCCAGAAGAAGAAGACAAAAAGAAAGACCATGAGAGAATACTTGAGGAGATAATAGTTGAAAACTTCCCTAAAATGGGGAAAGAAATAATCACCCAAGTCCAAGAAACCCAGAGAGTCCCCAACAGGATAAACCCAAGGCGAAATACTCCAAGACACATATTAATCAAATTAACAAAGATCAAACACAAAGAACAAATATTAAAAGCAGCAAGGGAAAAGCAGCAAATAACGCATAAGGGGATTCCCATAAGGATAACAGCTGATCTTTCAACAGAAACTCTTCAGGCCAGAAGGGAGTGGCAAGACATACTTAAAGTGATGAAAGAAAATGCCCTACAGCCCAGATTACTATACCCAGCAAGGATCTCATTCAAATATGAAGGAGAAATCAAAAGCTTTACAGACAAGCAAAAGCTGAGGGAATTCAGCATCACCAAACCAGCTCTCCAACAAATGCTAAAGGATCTTCTATAGACAGGATACACAGAAAGAGTGTATAAACTTGAACCCAAAGCAATAAAGAAAATGGCTACGGGATCGTACTTATCAATAATTACCTTAAACGTAAATAGGTTGAAATTTTCAAAAAGGCTAGGAAACAATTCTCATAGCCATCAATAGTTCAGTGTTGAGTTCATGAATAGTTTTTAAAGTTTGGGACAAACTGTAGTATTTGCTATTTGAAGTACTATTTGTAATTGGCATATTACGATGTAACATTGGTCTTCATTTCCATCTTAAAACGCCTAAAAATGCCTAACAGGTGTTTAGATTTGTGAATTTTAGTTGAAATGTATTTTACAATGTTACTAAACCTGCAGAAATATTGAAATATTTCAGAGAACTTATTCACTGTACATTTAATTTATTTTATTTATAAAAGTTATGAACTGTAGAAAGTTTTACTTGTTGGGTCAAATGCTTGTTGCTTCAAATGCTTGTTGCATTTGAAGTGCTAGTTACAAGAAAATCAAATACCTTCAATGTATAAA
The DNA here is from genome assembly GCF_049115385.1 of Moschus berezovskii. NCBI lineage: Eukaryota > Metazoa > Chordata > Mammalia > Artiodactyla > Moschidae > Moschus > Moschus berezovskii. Next base: position 81,489,552 of record NC_142488.1, on the reverse strand, counting down.
TGCTATTAAGTTTTTAAAGGACTCTGGAGTATAAGTAAGTTTGTTTAAAGAAATTTAGTCTGTTCAACTTGAAAAAAATAAATAAATAAAATTGGAAAAAAAAAACAAAAATTGAGGTGTATGTGTGTCTTTTTGAATTATGTTGTTTTTTTTTTTTTCTGGGTATATGCTCAGTAGTGGAATTGGTGGGTCACATAGTCGTTCTATATTTAGTTTTTAAAGGAATCTCTATACTATTCTCCATAGTGGCTGTATGAACTTACATTTCCACCAGTAGTGCAAGAGTTTCCTTTTCTCCACACTCTCTCCAGGTTTTATTGTTTGTAGGTTTTTTGATAATGGCCATTCTGACAGGTGTGAGGTGATAACTCATTGTATTTTTGAGTTGCATTTCTCTAATAATTAGTGATTTTGAGCATGTGACTCTTGGCTATATATATGTCTTCTTTGGAGAAATCTATTTTGACTTTCCACCAATTTTTGATCGTGTGGTTTATTGTTTTGATATTGAATTGTATGAGCTGTTTGCATATTTTAGAGTTTGATCCTTTGTTGCTTATTTGCAAATATTTTCTCCCATTGTGAGAATTATCTTTTTGTTGTTTATGGTTTCCTTTTCTGTGCAAAAGTTCTGAAGTTTAATTAAGTTCCATTTGTTTATTTTTTATTTTATTCTCATTACTTTAGGAGGTGAGTCAGAAAAGATCTTGCTGTGATTTATGTCGAAGAGTGTTCTGCAAATGTATTCCTCTAAGAGTTTTATAGTGTCTGGACTTAAATGTAGGTCTTTAATTCATTTTGAGTTTATTTTTGTGTGTGCTGCTAGGAAAAGTTCTAATTTCACTCTTTTACGTGTAGCTGTCCAGTTTTCCCAGCATCAGTTATTGAAGAGGCTGCTTTTCTCCATTGTATATCCTTGCCTCCTTTGTCATAGATTATGTAACCATAGGTGAATGGGTTTTTCTCTGGGCTTTATATTCTGCTCCATTGAATTATATATATATATATTGTATGGTACTGGCACACTATATATATATATACACTGTCTTGAATAGTGTAGCCCTGTAGTATAGTCTGAAGTCAGGGAGCCTGATTCTTCCAGCTCTGCTTTCTTTTTTTTTCTTTTTTCCCCTCAAGATTGCTTTGTTTATTCAGGATCTTATGTGTTTCCATATAAACTGTGAAATTTTTTGTTCTAGTTATGTGAAAGGTACCATTGATAGCTTGATAGGGATTACATTGAATATGTAGACTGCCTTAGGTAGTACAGTCATTGTCACAATATTGATTCTTCCAATCCAAGAACATGGCATATTTCTCCATCTGTATGTGTCATCTTTGATTTCTTTCATCAGTGTCATAGTTTTCTGCATATAGGCTTTTTGTCTCATTCAGTTCAGTTCAGTTGCTCAGTCGTGTCCGACTCTCCGCAACCCCATGAATCTCAGCATGCCAGGCCTCCCTGTCCATCACCAACTTGCGGAGTTCACTCAAACTCATGTCCACAGAGTCAGTGATGTCATCCAGCCATCTCATTCTCTGTCGTCCCCTTCTCCTCCCGCCCCCAAACTTTCCCATCATCAGAGTCTTTTCCAGTCAGTCAACTCGTCACATGAGGTGGTCAAAGTACTGCAGTATCAGCTTTAGCATCAGTCCTTCCAAATTACACCCAGGATTGATCTCCTTTAGAATGGACTAGTTGGATCTGGTTGCAGTCCAAGGGACTCTCAAGAGTCTTCTCCAGCACCACAGTTCAAAAGCATCAATTCTTGGCTGATCAGCTTTCTTCACAGTCCAACTCTCACATCCATACATGACCACGCGGAAAACCATAGCCTTGACTAGACGGACCTTGGTTGGCAAAGTAATGTCTCTGCTTTTTAATATGCTATCTAGGTTGGTCATAACTTTCCTTCCAAGGAGTAAGCATCTTTTAAATTCCTGGCTGCAATCAGCATCTGCAGTGATTTTGGAGCCCCCCAAAAATAAAGTCTGACACTGTTTCCCCATCTATTTCCCATGAAGTGATGGGACCAGATGCCATGATCTTTGTTTTCTGAATGTTGAGCTTCAAGCCAAACTTTTCACTCTCCTCTTTCACTTTCATCAAGAGGCTTTTTAGTTCCTCTTCACTTTCTGCCATAAGGGTAGTTTCATCTGCATATCTGAGGTTATTGATATTTCTCCCGGCAATCTTGATTCCAGCTGGTGCTTCTTCCAGCCCAGCGTTCCTCATGATGTACTCTGCACAGAAGTTAAATAAGCAGGGTGACAATATACAACCTTGACATACTCTTTTCCTATTTGGAACCAGTCTGTTGTTCCATGTCCAGTTCTAACTGTTGCTTCCTGACCTGCATACAGGTTTCTCAAGAGGCAGGTCAGGTGGTCTGAGATTCCCGTGTCTTTCAGAATGTTCCACAGTTTATTGTGATCGACACAGTCAAAGGCTTTGGCATAGTCAATGAAGCAGAAATAGATGTTTTTCTGGAACTCTCTTCCTTTCTCCATGATCCAGTGGATGTTGGCAATTTGATCTCTGGTGCCTCTGCCTTTTCTAAAACCTGCTTGAACATCTGGGAGTTCACGGTTCACATATTTCTGAAGCCTGGCTTGGAGAATTTTGAGCATGACTTTACTGGCGTGTGAGATCAGTGCAATTGTGCTGTAGTTTGAGCATTCTTTGGCATTGCCTTTCTTTAGGATTGGAATGAAGACTGACCTTTTCCAGTCCTGTGGCCACTGCTGAGTTTTCCACATTTGCTGGCATATTGAGTGCAGCACTTTCACAGTATCATCTTTCAAGACTTGAAATAGCTCAACTGGGATTTCATCACCTCCCCTAGCTTTGTTCGTAGTGATGCTTTCTAAGGCCCTCTTGACTTCACATTCCAAGATGTCTGGCTCTAGGTCAGTGATCACGTTATCGTTACTATCTTGGTCGTGAAGATCTTTTTTGTCTCATTAGGTAGGTTTATTCCTAGGTTTTCTATTCTTTCTGTTGTAATGGTGAATGGGATTGTTTCTTTAATTTCACTTTATTATTTTCCATTGTTAGTAGATAGGAATGCACGGGATTTCTGTGTATTAATTTTATATCTTGTGACCTTACTACATTCATTGATTAGCTCCAGTAAATTTCTGGTGGCCTCTTTAGGGTTTTCTAGGTATAGTATCATGTCATCTGCAAACAGTGAGAGTTTTAGATTTACTTATTCTTTTCTAATCTGAATTACTTTTACTTCTTTTTCTTCTTTGATTCACATAGCTGGAACCTCCAATACTAAAACAATAATAAATAAATAAACCCTTTATAATTATCCTAAATTGTGTGCACATTCTGTTAGATGACTAGATCTCTGATTGATACAATTCCCTGGGCAGTGCTCTTGGTATAGTCTACTATCTCTGGCTGTGTGGGTATATGCCAGATATCTATGTAAAATGAAAACCGTTTAGTCATGTCCGACTTTTTGCAACCACATGGACTGTACAATCCATGGAATTCTCCAGGCCAGAATACTGGAGAAGTTAATCATTTCCTTCTCCAGGGGATCTTCCCAACCCTGGGATTGAACCCAGGTCTCCTGCATTGCAGGCAGATTCTTTACCAGCTGAGTCATAAAGGAAGCCCATGAATACTGGAGTGGGTAGCCTATCCCTTCTCCAGTGGATTTTCCCAATCCAGGAATCAAACTGGGGTTTCCTGCATTGCAGGCGGATTTTTTTACCAACTGAGCTATCGGCTATCAGATATGTATAGTCAGTTTATAAAAATTTTATGCACATATATGGATATATATAGCAGTTGATTTCTGTCCTGTTACTTAATTGCAATTATCTTTTAGAATTTGATTGTTAAATATTTATTCAATATTATATAGGACTACTGGGCCTATATAAATCATTCATATGGGATTCTTGGTTAAGTCTAGGCTTGAGCAGACATTAAATGACTGCATCATGACTAAAAAATATATAAAGCTTCACACCTGGTGGGTTGATATTCATATTTCTATCTTGTTTTATGCACTGTCATATTATTGAGATTGCTTTGAGTTATACTACATCGTGGATTTTATTAATTTCTTTCCATCCTGTTCATTTATGATAGATGTAACGGGGTTATAACATGGTTCTTCACTTTCTATTACGTTTGCTGTACTTACAGATCTTTATCTGAGTAAAGAGGCTATAATAAAGGGAAACATCTTTCTCTGGATTATATCTGAAGAAGATCTATAAAAAATTAATACTCTGAATTTTGGGATAAGGAATGAATAGTGCACATCTTAAAAAAAATAGGTAAACAAATAGAATAAAGATTATATTTTGGGGTGGATGGGTTGAAACTGAGATATACTGATAACAAAATAATTAAGTTGCTCTGGGCCACTGAAGACAGAAAGAGGATTATAATTACCTCTGTGAAAGAAGAAAATCTCTTTCATGAAGAGAAGACAGGAGAAAATGGTATATTAAAAATGCACGGAATTTATTTTAGTATTTACACTTTGGTGATGTATTGATGTAGATACATACACACACACATAAAGGAAGGGAGTGTTAAGAATTTGGGGTCTGTAAGGTGCTATACTCGGAGAAAGAAATGGCAACCCACTCCAGTACTATTGCTTGAAAACTCCCAAGGACAGAGGAACCTCACAGGCTGCAGTCCATGGGTTCGCTAATGGTCAGACACGACTGAGTGACTTCACTTGCACTTTTCACTTTCATGCATTGGAGAAGGAAATGGCAACCCACTCCGATGTTCTTGCCTGGAGAATCCCAGGAACGGAGGAGCCTGGTGGGCTGCCGTCTATGGGGTCGCACAGAGTCGGATACGACTGAAGTGACTTAGCAGCAGCAGCAGCACGGTGCTATACTGGGATGCAAAGGGTATCTGTTGCCTTTGAAATGGAAAAGATAGTAGTGGTTGTAAAGATGGAGAGTCTTAAAGCCTAAATATTTTCCATGGATTAACTCTTTTAATTGTAGGGCTGCTGTGAGGCAGGCGGTCTTCAAGGCCTGCATTTCTACACTGTGCTGTCTCCAAATTTGGCATAAAGTTTTTGCCCTTAAGTTGGCAAATAAAGTTTATGGTAAAAACTGCATCCATGTCCTGGCTATTATGAACAGTGCTGCGATAAACATTGAGTACATGTGTTTCTTTCAATTCTGGTTTCCTCGGTCTGTATGCCCAGGAGTGTGATTGCTGGGTTGTATGGCAGCTCTATTTCCAGTTTTTTTAGGTGTTGTACTGGGATAAACCAGAGGGATGGGAATGGGGAGGGAGGTGGGAGGGGGATTCAAGATGGGCAACACATGTACACCCGGGGCAGATTCATGTCAATGTATGGCAAAACCAATGCAAAAAACAACAAACAAAGAAAAAAACTGCAACATATTAATCAAAACTAAGTTTTACCACGCTCCTGTTTCATACCATTTAATGTCAATTATATAATAACTATGCTTAGGTGAAATGATTGGTAGTAAAATGATTGGCCTAGGTTCTGAATTGGGATGAGAGGAAGGTAGTCTCATGTCTATCAACAGACAACTGTAACTGTGTATAGAAAAGATTTAAAAATACTTATATGAAAAGGGATTTTCAAGTCTGAAAACAAAGAAAGACATAAGTACTTATTTTAAATATATACAATAATCCTGTCATGAATTTGGGGAAGGGAAAATACAAAGTTCCTTTGGTGGAAGACTTAGTTGCCTATAGTAGCCCTTCAAAGAATGTGGGGTGAGGGCCATTTGGCCAGACTACGTATTTGAATCCTGTAAAATGTTGATACAATGCTGTCAAAGGAAATGAGAAAGGGAACAGTGTTCACAACCTTTATTTTTCAAAACCTTTAATTTTTAGTATCAACTAAAGTTTTTGAAGATATCCTTTAAAATTATTTCTTTGAAACAGGCTTTTCCTGAAAGTACTACATATAATCAAACTCCATAAGTAAAGTAGTAAATGAAAGAATACTTTTCTGAGTTGTCAGCATCGTTATCTAAAATTCTTTGATGCAATTCCACAGAGCCTAAAAATATCAGGGAATAGTCTGAACGGTGGGAATACTAACCTCACAGTCTTCAGGCCTGTTCCAGAGTAGGATGTAAAAACCAAATGCAGAGACTCTCAATCCACCTAGGTTTTTTTTTTTTTTTCTTGTGTGGATAATAACCTGGATTTTACAAGATGATATTTTAACCAGTTATTCTTAGATAGTACTATTGCGAAAAACATTTGATCAAGATTTTCTTTTACAATCAAGTTCATATAAATATTTGATGACTTATTGAACTATTTTAATTGATACAAATGGTTATTTTAATGACGAGTAAGTTAGTTTCTATTCTATTTATATTTCATAAGTTTCCAAGAGCTATAGAATTTTGAGTGCTCAGTAAGAGTAAAATGGGTGATGAACTTTTCAGTATATAAAGTAATTCTATAAATTTATGTCAACTTAAATTCAAGGAAAAGTAAAAGTTTAATTTTCTCCATGTGGGAAACAAGATACTAAAATTAACTAGCAATTAGATGATATATCATAGAAATATTAATTTTTGTAAACAACTTCTGAGAAATGACATCTTAAAAAACCATTTAATTCTTGATTATAGCATTCATAGTAGTTTATTGGAAGGAATATTAGCATATTCAAGATGTCCTAAAACAGTTCTGCTCTTAGCAAGTTTCTGAGCACAATATCATACTCATGGTGTGTTTCATTTTTTATATTTTTTTCTTTTTAAAAAAATTATTTATTTTATTTGGAGGCTAATTACTTTACATTATTGTATTGGTTTTGCCATACATTGACATGAATCTGCCCCGAATGTACATATGTTTCCCCATCTTGAATCCCCCTCCTACCTCCCTCCCCATCCCATCCCTCTGTTTCATGAATACCTATTTAAGCATTTCTATATCAAGAAAATATAATTCTTCAAATAGCTTGCCGTATAATCAGGATTTCAAAGAAGTGCAAGTTACAAAAAAGGAAACTATAAGCAAGGTGAAAAGACAGTCTTCAGAATGGGAGAAAATAATGGCAAATGAAGCAACAGATAAAGAATTAATCTCAAAAATATACAAGCAACTCCTGCAGCTCAATTCCAGAAAAATAAATGACCCAATCAATAAATAGGCCAAAGAACTAAACAGACATTTCTCCAAAGACATACAGATGGTTAACAAACACATGAAAAGATGCTCAACATCAAACATTATCAGAGAAACTCAAATCAAAACCACGATGAGGTACCATTTCAAACCAGTCAGAATGGCTGCTATTCAAAAGTCTACAAGCAAGAAATGCTGGAGAGGGTGTGGAGAGAAGGAAACCCTCTTATACTGTTGGTGGGAATGCAAACTGGTATAACCACTATGGAGAACAGTGTGGAGATTCCTTAAAACCTGGAAATAGAACTGCCATAGGACCCAGCAATCCCACTGCTGGCAGTTTCTGAGGAAACTAGAATTGAAAGAGACACGTGTACCCCAATGTTTATCCAGCACTGTTTATAATAGCTAGGACATGCAAGCAACCTAGATGTCCATCTGCAGACAAATGGATAAGAAAGCTGTGGTACATAAACACAATGGAGTATTACTCAGCCATTAAAAAGAGTACATTTGAATCAGTTCTAATGAGGTGGATGAAACTGGAACCTATTATACAGAGTGAAGTAAGACAGAAAGAAAAACACCAATACAGTATACTAACGCATATATATGGAATTTATACAGATGGTAACGATAACCCTGTATGTGAGACAGCAAGAGACACAAATGTATAGAATAGTCTTTTGGACTCTGTGGGAGAGGGCGAGGGTGGGATGATTTGGGAGAATGGCATTAAAACATGTATATTATCATATGTGAAACGAATCGCCAGTCCAGGTTCAATGCATGATACAGGATGCTCGGAGCTGGTGTACTGGGATGACCCAGAGGGATCGGATGGGATGGGGAGGGAGGTGGGAGGGGGGTTCAAGGTGGGGAACACATATACACCCGGGGCAGATTTATGTCAATGTATGGCAAAAACAATAAAATAATGCAAGTAGCCTCCAATTAAAATAAATAAATAAAACAATACAATATTTTAAAGTAATTAGCTGCCAATTAAAATAAATAAATTTATTAAAAAAAAAAAAACCAAAGAAGTGCAAGTTAGCACTGTTCACAATAGTCAATACATGAAAACAATCTAAATGTCCATCAAAAGGTGAATGGATAGAGATGTGGTACACATATACAAAAGAATATTATTCAGCCATAAAATGTAAAATATTGCCATTTGCAGCAACGTGGATGGACCTAGAGATTCTCATACTAAGTGAAGTAAGTCAGAAAGAGAAAGGCATATATCTTATGATATTATTTGCATGTGCAATCTAAAATATGACACAAATGTACTCGACTCTGAAACAGAAACAGAATCATGGACATGAACAGACTGGTGGTTGCCAAGGAAGAGATGGTTGGGGGGGTGGATGGAGTGGGAGGTTGGGGTTAGCAGATGTAAACTTTTTTGTAAAATATGGATAAATAACAAGGTGCTACTGTATAGGGCAGAGAACTATATTCAATATCTTATGATTAAACATAATGGAAAAGAATAAAAAAAAAAAAGAAAAATAAAGATGTGAAGTCAGATGAATTATGCCCAGTATATCTTTGTATGGAAAGTGGTGTTTCCATTTGGTCTAGTAGAAATTTTTTAAGATGCACTAGATTTTCTTTCATTTTATGAACCTTGAAAATATTATGCTAAGTGAAAAAAGCCAGCCACAAAAGACCACATATTGTATAATTCCATTTATATGACATCTATAGAGACAGAAAGTATGTGGAGGCTCGAGGGTAATGGGGAGGACAGGATTTATTTTTTGAAGGGATTAAAATGTCCTAATGGATTGTGGTTATCTTTGTATATATCTGTGAGTATACTAAACAAAACACTGAGTTACATATTTTTAATGGATTTTATGACACATGAATTATCTCAATAAGCCATTTACAAACTGAGTCAGGGAGCAGATACATAGCAATGGTACACTGGATTTATTCAGACTCTCCTTTGTCCAAGGGCTTCACCAGCTAATTCAATTTAATGAAAATTATGAGGCACCTATCATGTACAAAACACTGCATACCATCATTACAAGGGATAAAAGATGAAACTGCCTCTACTTTTCAGAAGACTACAATGAAGAAAGGAAAATGATGATATAATAATAAAATAATAATGGTGATGATGGTGATGTTAGAAAGAGGAGGAAAGAAGAAGTAGCATTCATTGAGTATTTTTTCTATGTCCCAAAAACTATATCAAATGCTTTAAATGTTATTTTATCTAATTCTCATAGCAGTCACAGAGATAGATATTGTTGTTTTTCTGATTTTGTATCTGAGGAAACACACATAATAAGTGATCTAATTTACTTAGGGTCACATATCAAGAAATGGCAGGATGAGAATTTTATTTTATTTTATTATTATTTTTTTTTTTAGCGGAATCTTTACCCCGTGAATTCATTTAACTGCGGCAGCCATCCGCCGGTTCCTCTAGGACAGCATCTAGTGAAGGTCGGAAGAGTCCGGATCTCTCAGAAAGGTCAGTTGAAAGCGGTGGTTGTAGGATGAGAATTTTAAACTAGTACTTAGCCAAGAGCCAACACTCTTAACAACCTGAGCCTGCAGATATACAAAATACATAATAAAATATTTTATAGAACTGACACCAAAAAAATTTCCCTTTTATCACAGGTGATTGGAAAGCAAAAGTAAGAAGTCAAGAGATACCTGGAAAACATAGAAGTTTGGCCTTGGAGTACAAAATGAAGCAGAGCAAAGGTTAACGGGTTTTGTCAAGAGAATACGCTGGTCATAGCAAGCACCTGCGTCCAACAACACAGGAGACATCACCAGATAGTCAATATTGAAATCAGATTGATTATGCTCTTTGTAGTCAAAGATGAAGAAACTCTATATAATCATTAAAAACAAGACCAGGAGTTGATTGTGGCTCAGATCATGAGCTCCTTATTGCAAAATTCAGGCATAAATTGAAGAACATAGAGTAAATCATAAGGTCATTCAGGTATGATCTAAATCAAATCCTGTATGATTATAGAGTGGAAGTGAATAGATTCAAGGGATCAGATCTGGTAGACAGAGTGCGTAAAGAACTATGGACAGAGGTTCATAACATTGTACAGGAGGCGGTGAACAACAACAAAAAAATCCCAAAATAAAACAAATGCAAGAAGGCGAAGTGGTTGTCTAAGGAGGCTCTACAATTAGTGAAAGAAAGAAGAAAAGCAAAAGGCAAGGGAGACAAGGAAAGATTTACCCAATTGAATGCAGCATTCCAGAGAATAGCAAGGACAGACAAGAAGGCCAACATAAATGAACAATGAAAAGAAATAGAGGAAAACAAAAGATTTGGGAAAGACTAGAGATCTCTTCAAGAAAATTGAAGACATCAAGGGAACATTTCATGCAAGGACCTAAAAGAAGAAGAAGAGATTAAGAGTTGGCAAGAATATACAGAAGTACTATACAAAAAAGGTCTTAATGACCCAGATAACCAAAATGGTATGATCACTCACCTAGAGACAGAAATTTGGAGTGTGAAGTTAAGTGGGCCTTAGGAAGCATTACTACAATCAAAGCTAGTGGAGGTGATGGAATTCCAACTGATCTATTTCAAATCATAAAATATGATGTTAAACTGTTGTACTCTATATGTCTGCAAATTTGGAAAACTCAGCAGGGGCCATAGGACTGGAAAATATCAGTTTTCATTCCAATCCCAAAGAAGGGTAATGCCATAAAATGTTCCAACAACCATACAATTGCACTAATTTAACATTATAGTAAGATTATGCTCAAAATCCTTCAACGTAGGCTTCAGCAGTATGTGAAGCCAGAAATTCCAGATGTAGAAGCTGGGTTTTAAAGAGACAGAGGAACCAGACATTAAATTACCAATATTCCAGAAAAATATTTCCTTCTGCTTCATTGACTATACTAAACCTTTGACTGTGTGGATCACAACAAACTAGAAAATTCTTAAAGAGAGGGGAATACCAGACTACCTTACCTGTCTCCTGAGAAACCTGTATGCAGGTAAAGAAGCAACAGCTAGAACCAGACAAAGAACGACTAACTGGTTCAAAATCAGGAAGGGAGTAAGACAAGGCTGTATATTATCACCCTGCTTATTTAAGTTGTTTGCAGAGTACATCATGTGAAATGCTGGGCTGGATGAAGCACAAGCTGGAATCAAGATTGCCGGGAGAAATATCAATAACTTCAGATATGCAGAGGATACCACCCTTATGGCAGAAAACAAAGAGGAACTGAAGAGACTCTTGATGAGAGTGAAAGAGGAGACTGAATAAGCTGGCTGGAAACCAACATTCAAAAAACTAAGATGATGGTATCTGGTCCCTTCACTTCACAGCAAATAGAAAGGGAAAAATTGGAAGCAGTGACAGATTTTATTTTCTTGGGCTCCAAAATCACTGCAGACAGTGATTGCAGCTATGAAATTAAAAGACTTGCTATTTGGAAGGAAAGTTATGACAAACCTAGATAGTGTATTAAAAAGCAGAGACATCACTTTCCTGACAAAGGTCTGTATAATCAAAGTGAAAGTGAAAGTCACTTAGTCGTGTCTGACTATTTGTGACCCCATGGACTATAGAGTCCATGGAATTCTCCAGGCCAAAATACTGGAGTGAGTAGCCTTTCCCTTCTCCAGGGGATTTTCCCAACCCAGGGATCAGACCCAGGTCTCCCACATTGCGGGCAGATTCTTTAGTAGCTGAGCCACAGGGAAGGCCAAGAATACAGGACTGGGTAGCCTATCTATTCTCCAGTGGATCTTCCCAACCCAGGAATTGAACCAGGGTCTCCTGCATTGCAGGTGAACTTTTTGCCAACTAAGTTGTCAGGAAAGATTATATATAATCAAAGGTATTATTTTTCCAGTAGTCATATACGGATGTGAGAGTTGGACCATAAAGAAGGCTGAATGCTGAAGAATTAATACTTTTGAATTGTGGTGCTGGAGAAGATTCTTAAGAGTCCCTTGGACTGCAAGGAGATCAAATCAACTAATTCTAAAGGAAATCAACCCTGAATATTTATTGGAAGGACTGAGGCTGAAGCTGAAGCTCCAATACTCTGGCCACGTCATGCAAAAAGTTGACTCATTGGAAAAGGCTCCGATGTTGGGAATGATTGAAGGTAAAAGGAGAAGGGGATAGCAGAGGATGAGATAGCTAGATAGCATCATTGACTCAATGGACATAAATTTTAACCAATTTCAGGAGATCGTGGAGGACAGAGGAGCCTGGCATCCTGTACTCCATGAACTTGCAAAAAGTCAGTCACGACTTAGTAACTGAACAACAAGAACTAGGTAGATTGATGTATGTGTCATGAGAGTCAAAAGTGATAGAGTCATTTGAAGAAAGACCACATTTTATTTTCAGCTCAAGTAGGACTAAGAAAACTAGTTCTTAAGTATATAGGTATGCTTGAATGTTTGACTACAATTTTCATGAGTCATGAAGTAGCTTCAAACCTACATCACAAATTAAATATTTCTTTTTTTGGTAAAATAAATATGGTCAAACTGAAAATGACCATAGAATCACAATTTCAAAGGTGAACCTTTCTCAAAATAAATTTGTAATAGCCAAAGAAAGTATCACAAGATACAAAACCAGAACCCCCAATTCTATTCATTCTCCTTATCTCCAAAATAATCTTTATCTCAGTCTGAGATCTTTAAAATTTTTCATTTTCTGCTTGAAATTACATTCTTAATCTAGATTGTATTGATTTTCCCCCACCTCTTGTCTACTTTCTTATTGACTTTCCCACAGCTTCCCATCCCACAAATTTACTTAAATATTGTGTCTAAAGCTATTCTTATGAATCATATAGAGCACATTACTAGTAACAACTGTAGTGCTTTTCACATAAGGGATAACTTATTTAGCTTTTAGTCTGCAGGGAACATATTAAGTGTTCACCTAAATCTACTTAGTCTATTGTCTTCTATATATTTCCTTATCACTTTTTTTAACCATCGTCTATATTTATATGTAACGGAGAAGGCAATGGCAAGCCACTCCAGTACTCTTGCCTAGAAAATCCCATGGATGGAGGAGCCTGGTAGGCTGCAGTCCGTGGGGTCGCTAAGGGTCAGACACGACTGAGCAACTTCACTTTCACTTTTCACTTTCACACATTGGAGAAGGAAATGGCAACCCACTTCAGTGTTCTTGCCTGGAGAATCCCAGGGACGGGGGAGCCTGGTGGGCTTCCGTCTATGGGGTCACATAGAGTCGGACACGACTGAGGTGACTTAGCAGCATACTTATATGTAAAAATTAGCATCCCTATTCTTCATTGATTCCTATGAGTGCTTTAAAACTGCCTTCCGAAAACCTTTACTAGAAGATTGCTTTGGCCATAATCAGAGAAATAATGAAGCAGTTTTACTTCCTAGACAGTTATTATTGCTGATAAGTGTGAAATATCCTAGGCCACCCTCTTCTTAAGTCATTACATAAAAACCCAGTGCAAATAAAATAACATTTCCTTCTTTTATGGCATAAATGATTACTTTTGAATCATTCTACTGACTACATGAAGATGTGATAGAAATAAGTGAGTTATTTTATGTAATAATGAAACAGACATTCTAAAGTTGTGTGTTACTATTCAGAGTAGGATAGTTGATTGCTGCAGTAATGAAAAGGAAGACCCAAAATCTCAGTGGCTTAACACATAACAGTTTATTTCTCACACTCAAAACATTCACTTCAAGTCAATCAGCTCTTCAGGGCAGGTCCCTTACAAACAGAGACTTAGAGATACAGGTTGCATCCACCTTGTAGGTACACTATTTGGAGCACACTGCTTTCAGGTCCACATGGCAGGTAAAGAGAGCTGGAGGGTCACACGGGACTTTTTACTGCAGCGGTACTGAAATGACACATCACTTTTGTTAACAATTTCTCTGTAATCCCTCTGGTAGAAGTAATAAATGGCATTGCCTAACTATAAGTGGCTATGAAGTGAATGCAAGCACATAGATATTTGATAGTTGTTAATGTCTTTGCCACATTCTACAAATAATACATGCTTTTTAATATTTTAATAAAAATAATTTTTGGAAAACTATATGGATAAAAATATCCCTTAAATGTAGTAGTTTTTATTTGCATATAGATATAGTTATATTTTAGGAAACAGCTACAGTTATGAAGCGTCAGTGTGACCTAAAAAGGCATTATATTTATAATGTTCCAAGAATGTTACTGAGAAATCCTGGTGTATGCACTGCAAAAATTTGGGGAGTCAATATGTTATTTATCTACCAGATGTTTTCTATCTTTATAATAATTTTACTTGTAATTCAAGGGAGCTGACATAAAACTAGCTACTTAAAAAAATAGCTATCTATTCTCTCCTGATGCCAAAATACTTTGTTCATATGACATTACAATTAGCACATCCTCTGCAATGGGTGTTTTTCAGGCATCAATTTATAATTCACATTGATCATATAAAATATGTAAAGCAAAAATAAATTTCAACTTATTTCAGCATAGTGGTACACATGAATCAGCAACAAACACGAGGCAACAAACTCCAAATCTTAGTAAAATATGAAACATTATAATTTCCTAATTTAACTCTTATTTTAATTCAATATTAATACTTAAGACAACAAATTTTTAAACAGCATACTAAGATTTTGGCAGTAGTTTTATGTAACAAGACATACAGTGTACTAGAGGTCTGGCACTCAACTTGCTTACAGTAAACTAGCTTCAATATGAAGGCATTAAATACTTTTTTATAACCTTCTTTTTACATGCTAAATATTCTGTAAAGTATGCAAACACACACAGTAATGAAATTAATATAGTAAGATTAAGAAATTAAAAACTTGAAACTTGTGCCCTAAGCATAAATTATATTAAAAAAAGATTACTGATTATATAGAATGTCCCTGGATAATCAAAACTTAATAGTATAAAACATGCAAAACATTTCAGGATAAAGATTTATTAATAAAAAAATACCAGGGTCTATTTAAAATGATTTTCCTCCAAAGGGTATCAAAGTTAATTCAAATCATGTAACACTCTAACAATAAATATTATTCAGTACTGTTGAAGTGGAGGTAAGTTTTATAAAACAGGGATTTTACGTATACTGTAAACTGCTGTCTTTCTTGTTCATGTGAAGTGGCATACATTACTAAGTAAGAAAAGAATGGCTGCTGCACTAGCAAAAATAGGATGTGTAAGTATCAAAGGCACACTATTCAGCTTGCCAAAGTGATAGCAAACTCTTTCCCCCCCCACAAGCCCTTTCCTCATGTAAACAAAAGTTTACCAAAGAGAAAAGAAAAATAAACTAAATTTTAATCTTCAGACATAAATATTTTGAGACATTAATGTTAACTCCATGATTCAAAAAGGTCAACTATTGTTGACTGGATATTTCTCAATATATTTTAAAGATGTGTCCAAATTAGATACTTTTGACATTAGACAATGTTTGGTCAGAATTATTTATCATCTAAAATATTTAATTTAATTCTAAACATTTTAACCACTAGTATGACAACACAATATTAGCTCTCAGAGAAATTAGCCAATGGAGGGAAAAACATGTAAATAAAACAAAACCCTACATTTAAGCTGCAGGCAACAATTACGGCCCTTTCTGGCACAGTGGCATTTGACTGGCAACAAAGTCCAGGAATAATTCTATTAACACAGGGAAACTCATGCATTTTGATAAATATGCTCTAACAGTCACAGTTGAATTTTCCTATAGACCTTCCTTGCTTTTTCAACAAGTAAATCTCCCTTTATTTTCTTGATACTACCCTGATTTGTGACTTGAACCTGATTTCTTTTTCTTCTTCTTAC
The DNA here is from genome assembly GCF_049115385.1 of Moschus berezovskii. Lineage (NCBI taxonomy): Eukaryota > Metazoa > Chordata > Mammalia > Artiodactyla > Moschidae > Moschus > Moschus berezovskii. The sequence continues at coordinate 81,473,559 of NC_142488.1, read as the reverse complement.
TATGTTTTTTGTGCTGTTTCTTCTTCTTCTTCTTTGCTTTTTCTGTTGCTTTTTCTTGCTCTTCACATCTTCTCTTCTTTTTTGCTTGCATCTCCTCTTCATAATCTGATTCTGATGAGGACTCCAATGATAAAGGTTTATCCTCAGGACAAGTCTTCTTTCTTTTTTTGCTGAGACTTCTAAGACACTTTTCTTTCTCTGTTTCATCCTTTGACTTCTTTTTCTTTTTTACAGATTCCTTGCTCTCTGATTCAGAATCACATGGAGAGCTTTCTGATGATTTGCATGAATGGTTCTTCTTTTTCTTTCTCTTTTTTCCTTCTTTCTTTTTCTCATCTTCAGAATCTGGAGAACTGCTTGAAGAATCAGTGCTTGATGAAGAAGAAGATGAAGACCGACAAGATTTCTTCTTTTTCTTTTTCTTTCTTTCTCTTTTTTTGTATAAGCTCTCATTTCCACTTAATAGTTTCTCTCTGCTTTTTTCTAGTTCCTTCTTCCAGTTCTCATTCATTTTTTCTTCAAATTCAGCTAATGCCTTGGAGCCTTTCTTTTTATTTTCTAATTGTTTCTTCACTTCTTCCCAGGTGGGCCTTGGTCGATTCAGATAATCTTGTATTGTTGGGCCTGCAGATTGAGATGGGCCCCTCCATCTGGCCATTGCTATAGGATTCATATAGGCCACCCGATTGTCCCGCTTCCCCATGGTAACTGATGGCTCCCAGAGCAGACTTTCAGTTTCTAAAGAGAATAAAGACAGACACCCTTCTTAAATTCTTCATCTGCTGGTATACCAAGCAGGTTCCATTCTGTGAGAGAAGCAGATGGAATGTTACAAAATGCCTTTAATATAAGACAAAGTAAGCACATAAGTTTAATTGTTCACTGTTTATCACATAGTATGGAAGAAAGGTTTACAAAATCTTAGACCTTGAGAAAAAATAATAAATACACAAAAGTTTTACTTGTTTAAGACATTGTGATGTAAATATAACAAAGTGTTTTTCATATCTCATGTAAGGTTCTGATTGTTAGCTAAATTTTAAATAACTATTTCTTTTTATATTGTATGGTACTTACCTTTTTTTCTTTCTTTCATTCTGCCTTATATGGTATAATGAGAGAGAAATTTCTGTAGCCAATTTCTGTACCAGGCAGACCTTCCCCAATTTAGTAGAGTGCAGCACAATCCATTCCACTTTTTGACAGAAACCTAGGAGTCATGCCTGAAAAATCCTTCTCCCTCAATTCACATATCCAATTCATTAATAAATCTTGCTGCTTAAACCCCCACAACAAGAGGTCTCATGTTTGTTCACTTCTTTTCAAATATGCTGTCATCAAAATAGTGCAGGTACTGTCACCTATCATTTGGATTATTAATGTTTATTAGATGCCAGGGACTGCTCAGCCTTGTGCAGTGGATTATCTTATTCAGTCTCTCACTAATCTACAGGTTAGTCCTAGATCAACATCCTATGAAGCTGATCCCGTCATTATCCTATTATACAAATGAAGAAACTGAAGCTTAGAGAATTTGAGTAACTTGCATAAAGTGACATAATAAATGGCAAATGGTAAAACCAGTATTTAAATCAAGGCAGCATGAGGCCAAACCCTGTACATTTAACACAACATCAACTTCTTGACAGCCTTATTTTTTGCCTTTATTCTCTTCCCTTTCAGTCCCACACTGAAATCAGAAGGATTTTAAAATAGTCTAGTGGCTTTATATTTTACTGAAAATCAATCCAAATTCCTATAAAGATTCAATATGATCTGTCCTGCTTATAGCTCTTACATTTCATCAGTTTTCTCAGTTCTATCTTTTCCAGTCTTCTCTTGGTTTCTGGAACATGCTAAGCTTCAAGTTTAGCCACCTTGGCCAGTTTTACCTCATCTTCAGATCTCAGTTTAAAGGTCAGTTCCTCAGAAAGGCAATTATTAGGTTGAACTACATAAAATCACCAATTATATGGAGTAAAAACAGTCAGATACTAGCAATTTCACATGACTCAACCATATATTATGTTGCTTCTGTATCTATCCCTTATATTCATTATTCTGTATAACAGTTTCTTGCCTTTTTTACTCATAGCACTTAGAAAACTGATTATTTTATTTATCTATTTGGATGTGTATTTGTGTGTGTGTGTGTAAATGCATGTGTGTGTTCATTTCTAAATATAAGGCCAAGAAGGGTAAAGGTCACATTTGAGCTGTCTTCTAGCCATGATGTTCCCAGTACCTTACATAGCATCTGGCCCATGCTAAGTACTCAATAAATATTTGCTCAATAATAAACAAACAAATGAGTGAATTGATGGATGGGTAACTCTGTGAGAGAGGTGCATTCAGAGAAGGCTCCTGGAGTTGGTGATGTCAGTACAAGGGTTTGAAGAATAAATAGGAGTTCACTGAAGAAATGAGGAACTGAAAGACATTCTAGGCAGAAGAAACTATACGTGAAAAAAACAAAGAGACTGGAAAGATCACCATGTATTTAGTGATGATGGAGCCTAAAGTGAAAGGGGGCAGTAGCAGGAGGTGAGGCTGCATAGGAAGTAAATAGCCTGATCGTAGAGGCATTCTTAGGTCATTTCAACATCTTAGATTTTGTCCTATAGTTGTTAGGAAGCCAACACAAAGTCTGAAAAGAAAGATGATCAGATATAGCACAGATTTTTCTGTCAGTCTCCATCCTGACTTTGACCCTTTAAGTCGACCTAATATACCGACCCACCATAAGCTTAATGCCACAGTGACTCTTGGTAATAGTTTCTGGATTTGATTTGTTGTGTTAACTTACTCTCCCTCCTCTTCAGTTCTCTTAGATATTTTTGTCATTTTCTTTATTACTGGAACCCAAAGGTCTGTCAAATATCATTTCCCATACTTGGTCATCAAATGTCTTTAAGGATTTTAGTTCACATTCAATTGGTGGTTGTTTCTACTACTGCACACTTAGAATAGCATAATCCATTCTAATTACACTTCCTTGAAACTTAGTCGTAATATTATCTACAAAGACAGGCAAAGACCAGTTCACAAAGGTTTGAATGAGATGCCGAGATTTGAATTTATTCTATGGGACTTTCAATGAAGCTAATGGGGAGATAGTGACTATTTTAAGCAGGAGAGTGATATGATCACATGTGAGTATTTAAGAGACAATTCCTTACAGCATGAAAGATGAGCTGGAGGTAGGTAAACCTGAAGACAATGAGGTTAATTCAGGTATTCTTACAGATAAGAAGAGTCTGAAATAAAAATAGTGGTATTATGAGTAAAAAGGGGGAAAATATGAGCCATACTAAGGAGATTCTACTGGAATCAATGAACAATTAGACACAAAGCATGAGGAAGAGAAAGGAATCTAGGGCAAGGTTCTGGCCTGCTGTTGTAGTTCAGTCACTCAGTGTCCAACTCTTTGCAACCCAATGGACTGCTTCCCTATCCTTCAATATCTCCCAGTGTTTGCTCAAACCCACATCCATTGAGTTGGTTATGCCATTTAATCATTGTCCTCTGTTGTTCCCTTCTCCTCCTGCCCTCAATCTTTCCCAGCCCCAGAGTCTTTTCCAATGAGTTGGCTCTTCACATCAAGTGGCCAAAGTATTGGAGCTTCAGCTTCAGCATCAGTCCTTCCAGTGAATATTCAGGGTTGATTTCCTTTAGAATAGGCTGGTATGCTCTTTTTGTAATTCAAGGGACTCTCAGCATTTTGAAAGCATCAATTCCTCAGTGGTCAGCCTTCTTTATGGTCCAACTCTCACATCCATAACATTACTACAGGAAAAAACATAGCTTTGACTATATGGACTTTGTCATCAAAGTGATGTCTCTGTTTTTCAACATGCTGTTTAGGTTTGTCATAGATTTCCTTCCAAGGAGCAAAATGTCTTTTAATTTCATGGCTGCAGTCACTATCCACAGTGATTTTGGAGTCCAAGAAAATAAAATCTATCATTCTTTCCAATTTTTCCACATCTATTTGCAATGAAGTTATGAGACCGGATGCCATGATCTTAGTTTTTGGAATATTGCATTTTAAGCCAGCTTTTTCACTCTCCTCTTTCACTCTCAACAAGAGGCTCTTCAGTTCCTTTTAGCTTTCTGCCATTAGAGTGGTATCATCTGTATATATATCTGAGGTGGTTGATATTTCTCCTGGCAATCATGAGTCCAGCTTGTAATTCATCCAGCCTGGCATTTCATTATATACACTATATAATAGTTAAAATAGCAGGTGACAATACACAACCTTGAAATAATCCTTTCCAAATTTTGAACCAACCTGCTGTTCCATGTCTGGTTATAGTTGTTGCTTCTTGACCTGCTTACAGGTTTCTCAGGAGGCAGGTAGGGTAGTCTAGTAGTTCAATCTCTTTAAAAAATTTCCACAGTTTGTTGTGATCCACACAGTTAAAGGTTGTAGCATAATCAATGAAGCAGAAGTAGATGTTTTTCTGGAATTCCATTGCTTTTTCTACAGTCCAACAGATGTTGCCAATTTGATTTCTGGCTTGTGAGACAAGATGAAAGGCCAACGACTGGATAATATAGGAAATGACATGGACTTTGAGTAAAGTTCTAGGTTCAATGTTAGATTCATAAAGCTTGAAACATGTGAATGAACTTATATGTAGGAAATTGGATGTATGGGTGATAAAACTCGGGAATGTGACCTGAGTTATAGATACAGGATTGGCAGTCACTGCTTGATGGCTAAAGTCATTAGAGAAAATTAAATTACCTTGAGGGAAGATTTCATATGAATAAATGTTTGGGCACTGGGTCCAAATGAACAACACACAAGGGGCTGGCAGAGAAAGTAAAATTTACAAAGAAGACATCAGAAAATTAGCTAGAGTGTTAAGAGATACAGCAGTATCAGAAAATAAAGTAAGGTCATAGAAAGAGAGTGGGGAGAGTAAAGTTTCAAGGTGAGGGAAATTATCCTTAAAGGTTCATAAATTTCACTTGAGGAATTTCTAAACATTAAAATTTGAAGAAAAAACCTAAATGTTCATCAATAATAAACAGGTTGTATGAATTATACTACACACATACAGAAAGTTCACCAATGTAACTACTGGTTATCTCTGCATATGAGAAGACATTATTTCCTTTTGTAAGATTTCCTATACTATTTATATTTTTTTCTTACAATGAGCAGGTATTAAGTTCAACTTTAAAAAATCCAGAATAAAAACTATCTTATAGACAGCAATACTAAGTCAAATAGGTCAAATAAGATAAAATCTGAAAATGTCCATTATATTTGACTGTGAAGAAATTATTAGTAACTTTATTTATTTATTTATTTTTTGGTCAAACTGTAAATTTATTTTCTTTTGAGAAAAGATGTGTGTCTTACTGAAAACTACAGGTAAAATGAAGAAATGTCTTTAAAAAGATTAACATTTTGAAAAGTACAGTCACTCTGCTGAGTACAGTTTTGTAAATCATTTTACTTTGACTATAGTTTTGTCACCCTAAATTTTCTGATAACAGGAAAGAAATTTGCTGCAACCATTGAAAATAACAGTACTTCAATATAGCATACTATTAAGAGTTGCCAAATTCCATAAGCTTATACAGTGTTCCTTAACAAAATCAAAATTATCAAGTAACTTTGTTTTTCTTTCTTTCTTTATTTTTTTTTTAAATTGGAGGCTAATTACTTTACATTATGTATTGGTTTTGCCATACATTGACATGAATCTGGCCCTGGTGTACATGTGTTCCCCATCTTGAACCCACCTCCCACCTCCCTCCCCATCCCATCCCTCTGGTTCATCCCAATACACCAGCAACGAGCATCCTGTATCATGCATCAAACCTGGACTGGTGATTCTTTTCACATACAGGTTTCAATGCCATTCTCCCAAATCATCCCACCCTCACTCTCTCACTCAGTCCAAAAGACTGTTCTAACATCTGTGTCTTTTTGCTGGCCACCTCATGCGACGAGTTGACTCACTGGAAAAGAGTCTGATGCTAGGAGAGATTGCGGGTGGGAGGAGTCGGGGACGACAGAAAATGAGATGGCTGGATGGCATCACCGACTCGATGGACAGGAGTTTGAGTGAACTCCAGGAATTGGTGATGGACAGGGAGGCCTGGCATGCTGTGATTCATGGGATCGCAAAGAGTCAGACATGACTGAGCGACTGAACTGAACTGAACTGAACTGATACAGGGTTATCGTTATCATCTTTCCAAATTCCATATATATGCGTTAGTATATGGTATTGGTGTTATTCCTTCTGGCTTATTTCACTCTGTATAATAGGCTCTAGTTTCATCCACCTCATTAGAACTGATTCAAGTGTATTCTTTTTAATGGCTGAGTAATATCCATTCGTCTGCTGATGGACATCTAGGTTGCTTCCATGTCCTGGCTATTATAAACAGTGCTGCGATAAACATTGGAGTACATGTGTCTCTTTCAATTGTGGGTTCCTCGGTGTGTATGCCCAGGAGTCTGATTGCTGGGTGGTATGGCAGTTCTATTTCCAGTGTTTTAAGGAATCTCCACACTGTTCTCCATAGTGGTTGTACTAATTTGCATTCCCACCAACAGTGTAAGAGGGTTCCCTTTTCTTCATACCCTCTCCAGCATTTCTTGCTTGTAGACTTTTGGATAGCAGCCATTCTGACTGGCGTGAAAAGGTAACTCATTGTGGTTTTGATTTGCATTTCTCTGATTATAAGTGATGTTGAGCATCTTTTCATGTGTTTGCTAGCCATCTGTACGTCTTCTTCGGAGAAATGTCTGTTTGGTTCTTTGGCCCATTTTTTTGATTGGGTCGTTTATTTTTCTGGAATTGAGCTGCAGGAGTTGCTTGTATATTTTTGAGATTAATCCATTGTCAGTTGCTTTATTTGCTATTATTTTCTCCCATTCTGAAGGCTGTATTTTCACCTTGCTTAAAATTTCCTTTGCTGTACAGAAACTTTTAATTTTACTTAGGTCCCATTTATTTCTTTTTGCTTTTATTTCCAATATTCTGGGAGGTGGATCATGGAGGATCCTGCTGTGATTTATGTCGGGGAGTGTTTTGCCTATGTTCTTCTCTAGGAGTTTTATAGTTTCTGGTCTTACATTTAGATCTTTAATCCATTTTGAGTTTATTTTTGTGTATAGTGTTAGGGAGTGTTCTAGTTTCATTCTTTGACAAGTGGTTGACCAGTTTTCCCAGCACCACTTGTTAAAGAGATTGTCTTTTCTCCATTGGATATTCTTGCCTCCCTCGTCAAAGATAAGGTGTCCATAGGTGCGTTGATTTATCTCTGGGCTTTCTATTTTGTTCCATTGATCTATATTTCTGTCTTTATGTCAGTACAATAATGTCTTGATGATTGTGGCTTTGTAGTAGAGCCTGAAGTCCAGCAGGTTGATTCCCCTAGTTCTATTCTTTCTAAAGATTGCTTTGGCTGTTCGAGGCTTTTTGTATTTCCATTCAACTTATGAAATTATTTGTTCTAGCTCTGTGAAAAATACTGTTGGTAGCTTGACAGCGATTGCATTGAACCTATAAATTACTTTGGGTAATATACTCATTTTCACAATATTTTTTCTTCCAATCCACGAACACAGTATATTTCTCCATCTATTAGTGTCCTCTCTGATTTCTTTCACCAGTGTTTTATAGTTTTCTATATATAGGTCTTTTGTTTCTTTAGGTAGATATATTCCTAAGTATTTTATTCTTTTCGTTGCAATGGTGAATGGAATTGTTTCCTTAATTTCTCTTTCTATTTTCTCACTATTAGTGTATAGGAATGCAAGGGATTTCTGTGTGTTGATTTTATATCCTGCAACTTTACTCTATTCATTGATTAGCTTTAGTAATTTTCTGGTAGAGTCTTTAGGGCTTTCTGTGTAGAGGACGATGTCTTCTGCAAACAGTGAGAGTTTTATTTCTTCTTTTCCAATTTGAATTCCCTTTTATGTCTGTTTCTGCTCTGATTGTTGTGACCAAAATTTCCAAAACTATGTTGAATAGTATGGTGAGAGTGGGCACCCTTGTCTTGTTCCTGACTTCATGGGAAATGATTTCAATTTTACACCATTGACGATAATGTTTGCTGTGGGTTTGTCATCAGTCAGTTCAGTTCAGTTCAGTCGCTCAGTCGTGTCCGACTCTCCGCAACCCCATGAATCACAGCACGCCAGGCCTCCCTGTCCATCACCAACTCTCGGAGTACACCCAAACTCATGTCCACAGAGTCGGTGATGCCATCCAGCCATCTCATTCTACGTCGTCCCCTTCTCCTCCCGCCCCCAACCTTTCCCAGCATCACAGTCTTTTCCAGTGAGTCAACTCGTCGCATGAGGTGGCCAAAGTATTGCAGTTTCAGCTTTAGCATCAGTCCCTCCAATGAACATCCAGGATTGATCTCCTTTAGAATGGACTGGTTGGATCTCCTTGCAGTATAAGGGACTCTCAAGAGTCTTCTCCAACACCACAGTTCAAAAGCATCGATTCTTCGGCAATCAGCCTTCTTCACAGTCCAACTCTCACAACCATACATGACCACGGGAAAAACCATTGCCTTGACTAGACGGACCTTGGTTGGCAAAGTAATGTCTCTGCTTTTTAATATACTATCAAGGTTGGTCATAACTTTCCTTCCAAGGAGCAAGCGTCTTTTAATTTCATGGCTGCAATCAGCATCTGCAGTGATTTTGGGTTTGTCATATATAGCCTTTATTAGGTTGAGGAATATTCCTTCTATTCCCGCCTTCTGGAGGGTATCTATCATAAATGGGTGTTGAAATTTGTCAAAAGCTTTCTCTGCATCTATTGAGATAATCATATGGTTTTTATTTTTCACTTTGTTAATGTGGTGTATTACATTGATTTATTTGCGGATATTGAAGAAACCTTGCATCCCTGAGATAAAGCCCACTTGGTCATGATGTATGATCTTTTTAATGCTTTGTTGGATTATGATTGCTAGAATTTTTTTGAGGATTTTTGCATCTATGTTCATCAGAGATATAGGCCCGTAGTTTTCTTTTTCTGAGGCATCTTTGTCAGATTTTGGGATTAGGGTGATGGTAGCCTTATAGAATGAGTTTGGAAGTTTACCTTCCTGTGCAATTTTCGGGAAGAGTTTGAGTCAGATAGGTGTTAGCTCTTCTCTAAATTTTTGTTAGAATTCAGCTGTGAAGTCATCTGGACCTGGGCTTTTGTTCGGTGAAAGATTTCTGATTACAGTTTCAATTTCCATGCTTGTGATGGGTCTGTTAAGATTTTCTATTTATTCCTGGTTCAGTTTTGGAAAGTTGTACTTTTCTAAGAATTTGTCCATTTCTTCCAAATTGTCCATTTATTGGCATATAATTGCAGATTAGTAATCTCTTATGATCCCTTGTATTTCTGCCTTGACTGCTGTGATATATCCAGTTTCATTTCTAATTTTATTGATTTGGTTTTTCTCCCTTTGTTTCTTGATGAGTCTGCCTAGTGTTTTGTCAATTTTATTTACCCTCTCAAAAAACCAGATTTGGTTTTCTTGATTTTTGCTATGGTCTCTTTTGTTTCTTTTGCATTTATCTCTGCCCTAATTTTTAAGATTTCTTTCCTTCTACTAACCCTGGGGTTCTTCATTTCTTCCTTTTCTAGCTGCTTTAGGTGTACAGTTGGGTTATTTAGTTGACTTTTTTCTTGTTTCTTTAGGTATGCTTCTATTGCTAGGAACCTTCCCCTTTGCACTGCTTTTACAGTGTCCCACAGGTTTTGGGTTGCTGTGTTTTCATTTTCGTTCATTGCTATGCATATTTTGATTTCTTTTTTTATTTCTTCTATGGTTTGTTGGTTATTCATTAGCGTGTTTTTCAGTCTCCATATGCTGGAATTTTTAATAGTTTTTCTCCCGTAATTGAGACCTAGTCTTACTGCATTGTGGTCAGAAAAGATGCTTGGAATGATTTCAATTTTTTTGAATTTACCAAGGCTAGATTTATGGCCCAGGATGTGATCTATGCTGGAGAATGTTCTGTGTGTGCTTAAGAAAAAGTTGAAATTCATTGTTTTGGGGTGAATTATCTTATAGATATCAATTAGGTCTAACTGGTCTATTGTATCTTTTAAAGTTTTTGTTTCCCTGTTAATTTTCTCTTTAGTTGATCTATCCGTAGGTGTGAGTGGGGTATTATTGTGTTATTGTTAATTTCCCCTTTCATACTTGTTAGCATTTGTCTTACATATTGCAGTGTTCCAATGTTGGGTGCATATATATTTATAATTGTTATATCTTCTTCTTGGATTGATCCTTTGATCATTATGTAGTGTCCTTCTTTGTCTCTTTTCACAGCCTTCGTTTTAAAGTCTATTTTATCTGATATGAATATTGCTACTCCTGCTTTCTTTTGGTTTCAGTTTGTGTGGAATATTTTTTCCAGCCCTTCACTTTCAGTCTGTATGTGTCCCTCGTTTCGAGGTGTGTCTCTTGTAGACAACATATATAGGGGTCTTGTTTTGGTATCCATTCAGCCAGTCTTTGTCTTTTGGTTGGGGCATTCAACCCATTTACATTTAAGGTAATTATTGATAAGTATCATCGCAATGCCATTTACTTTATTGTTTTGGGTTCTAGTTTATACACTATTTCTGTGTTTCCTGTCTAGAGAAGATCCTTTAGCATTTGTTGGAGAGCTGGTTTGGTGATGCTGAATTCTCTCACTTTTTGCTTCTCTGTCAAGCTTTTGATTTCTCCTTCATAATTGAATGAGATCCTTTCTGTGTACAATAATCTGGTCTGTAGGTTATTTTCTTTCAACACTTTAAGTATTCCCTGCCATTCCCTCCTGGCCTGAAGAGTTTCTATTGAAAGATCAGCTGTTATCCTTATGAGGATCCCCTTGTGTGTTATTTGTTGCTTTTCCCTTGCTGCTTTTACTATTTGTTCTTTGTGTTTGATCTTTGCTAATTTGATTAATATGTGTCTTGGGGTATTTCAGCTTTGATTTATCCTGATTGGGACTGTCTGGGTTTCTTGGAAATGGGTGATTATTTCCTTCCCCATTTTAGGGAAGTTTTCAACTATTATTTCCTCAAGTATTTTCTCATGGCTTTTCTTTTTCTTTTCTTCTTCTGGGACTCCTATGATTCAGATGTTGGGGCGTTTAACATTGTCCCAGAGATCTCTGAGATTGTCCTCATTTCTTTCAATTCATTTTTCTTTTTTCCTCTCTGCTTCATTTATTTATACCATTCTATCTTCTAGCTCACTTATCATATCTTCTGCCTCCGTTATTCTACTGCTGGTTCCCTCCAGAGTGTTTTTGACCTCATCTATTGCATTATTCTTTATATATTGACTTTTTTATTTCTTCTATATCCTTGTTAAACTTTTCTTGCATCTTCTCGATCCTTGTCTCCAGGTTATTTATCTGTACCTCCAATTTGTTTTCAAGATTTTGGATCATTTTCACTCTCATTATCAGAATTCCTTATCAGGTAGGTTCTCTATCTCTTCGTTTTTTATTTGGGCTTGTGGGTATTTATCCTGTTCCTTTACGTGGTGGGTATTTCTCTGCCTCTTCATCTTGCTTATATTGCTGCGTTTGGGGTGACCTTTACGTCTTCTGGCAGTTTGTGGAAGTCTCTTTTTTGTGGAGTTTCCTCACTGTGGGTGGAGTTGGATGGGTGGCTTGTCAAGGTTTCCTGGTTAAGGAGGTTTGTGTCGGTGTTCTGGTGGGTGGAGCTGGATTTCTTCTCGCTGGAGTGCAATGAAGTGTCCCGTAATGCATTATGAGATGTCAATGTGTTTGGAGTGGCTTTGAGCAGCCTGTATATTGAAGTTCAGGGCTATATTCTTGTGTTCCTGGAGAATTTGCGTGGTATGTCTTGCTCTGAACTTGTTGACCCTTGGGTAGTGCTTGGTTTCAGTGTAGGTACGGAGGCATTTGATGAGATCCTGTCAATTAATGTTCCCTAGAGTCAGGAGTTCTCTGGTGTTCTCAAGATTTGGACTTAAGCCTCCTGCCTCTGGTTTTCAGTCTTATTCTTGCAATAGCCTCAAGACTTCTCCATCTGTCACTTCCAAGGCGCTTCCCTCTGTTTCAGCTTCTTCTGTTTTTTCTCTTCAGTGTCTAATTTCTGCCCTGACGCTAGCGGGTGGTGGTGGACAGTTTTTAATGCTCACTTGTTCAGTGGTGCTGGGTGAGGGAGGAACACTGCAAACAAATATCACTGGCGTCTGTGAGGAGTGTTCGCTGTGTCTCGGCCACACTGGGTTTGCCCCTGCTCACGTTGTGTGTGTTTTCCCTGTCTATACTGCTCAGGTTCTAGGTTGCTCTGCCAGGAATTGTCTGAGGCGAGCCCTGGGTTGTATGCATTTCCCAGGTCAAATCTGCTCAGGTTCAGGTACTCGGGTACTCCACATAGGCGCAGACTTGGTTAGGCCTGCGTTTGGTGTCCTTCCCTGGTCTGAGCAGGTCAGGTGACCAAGCATTTGGCAAGCACGGTCACTGCGACTTCTTGCCTCCCCAGTCCCTGCCACTCAGTTTTCTGTGTGTCCAACCGGCTTACCTTCTCAGGCAGATGTCAACCGGCCAGAATCACAAGAAGTCTTTGTTAGCAATGAAACCTGCTTGCAGTCTGGTATCAGATGCCTCTCTTCTCGCGATTGCCCCCTTCTGGCTCTGGAAGCCCTCCCCTGCCTGTCTTGGCGGTGGATGGGTGATGAGCTGTCAGTAGCCGGGAGCTCTATACAGTCCTTTGTTCTGTGAACTGGTCTGGTTGTGTCTTAGGTTAAGGCTTTTTGCCTTTTTGCAGGGTAGCTTTCCCACAATCTGCTTTGCTATCTCAAGTTAGTTCCGTCAGATTGCCCTCTGGGCATTCAGGCCCGGTCCTTACTCTAAGCAATGCAGCTGGCGCCACCCTACCCAGCCCCCGCTTGCTAATGGCAGGGTGTCTGTGCTGCTTCTCCGCTGGGAGTTACTATTGGGCATGTAATCTGTAGGTTTTAATTATGTATTTATTTTTCCTCCCGGTTATGTTGCCCTCTGAGGTTCCAAGGCTCACCACAGACTCGCCAGTGGGTGTTTCCTGGTGTTAGGAAACTTCTCTCTTTTTTAAGCCTCCTTTCCCAGGACAGATCTCCTTCCCTACCTCTTTGTCTCTCTTTTTATCTTTTATATTATTTCCTACCTCCTTTTGAAGACAATGGGCTGCTTTTCTGGGTGCCTGATATCCTCTGCCGGCATTCAGAAGTTATTTCAGGGAATTTACTCAGCGTTCAAATGTTCTTTTGATGAGTTTGTAGGGGAGAAGGTGGTCTCCCCGTCCTATTCCTCTGCCATCTTCCTCCCTCTCCAGTTTTTAAGTTAATACCCTTTTTCTGTTCCAGGAACCCATCCAGTATATCATATAACATTTAGTAATCATGTCTCCTTGGCTCTTCTAGACTGGCAGTTACTCAGAATTTTTTTTATTGTGAGGAGTATTGATCAGATGTTGATTTTTCAGAACACTCTTCAATTTGGGTTTTTCTGATGTTTTTCTCATATTTAGAATTAGACTGCAAGTTCTTGGAAGAAAGCACAAAAGTCAAGTATCATTCTCACTACATTACATTGAGGGTACATGTGAAGGTGACTTATCATTGATGTTAATGTTGGTCATAAGACTGAGGTAGTGAATGTTTGCCAGCTTTTTCCACTGCAAGATCATACTCTGTTTCCATACTTTATTCTTTGAAAGGGTGTCACTATGTGCAATCCACACTTAAGTAATGGAGATTTATGCTCTACCTCCTTGATGGGAAATAGCTACATAAAATATTTGAAATTCTTGTGTATGGGAGATTTGATCACTGTATCAGTATAGATCATGAGTATTAATTAAGTTTATATTCGGGCAATATTTCAATACTACCTTACTTATTTTGTTGTTGAAATTGTTTCAGCGTTGGCCTTCAGGGGCTCTTTTAGTTGGCTCCTGTATCCTTTCGACACATCCTTATCATTTTGTCTCCTAAATACTTCCTTACTTTCTGATTCTACAAGACACTCTGGGATCATTTTGTATATCCTCTGCATTAGCCCCCATTGGAGTATTGCTGTTTCTGGACTCTTTCGGCAGACAGAGCTAGGAAATAGGAAATTATTTTAATTTATTCAATCACATACTAACCTTAAATTAAGTACCTGGCACTTGGATGACAAATATAAATTATTTGGAGATGGATCACAAACATTGTGTTTACTATAACGTGGCATCTAGGTGACATGACTGACTCAACCTCATTAGAGTCCATATCACGGTTATTTCTCAACTAGTAGGAATGGCACACTCTTGCATATATTTCTGAACGTGTTTGAAAATTCTGAGTATAGTTGAAGAGCAAAGGCCCTCAGAAGAACAACTTTGCCCTTTAACATTTTGCCCTAGTCAAGAAGCCATGAACAAAATAACAGATACTCTGTAGAAAACCATTTATAAATGGAGTAAGCATTTGGCAAAAAGGTACTTATTTTGTCAGTGCACTTGATAAGTTTTGGATGCTCACTAATGACTTTCTTGAGTCTTCTTTGACAACAGATTTTGCCCTTTTGTGTGTGCTTAGATGTGGTAATTCATGGTTATACATAACATAACCAAAACGTCCTAAGACCACTGAAAATTCCAGTTCCTCTACTCAAGGGATCACCTTATATGAACCATTGCTAACTGAATACTAGTTTCTTTCCATCTGTGTGATATTACTTCTATGAAAATAGACTCCCCAAATAAGGTTTGCCACATCTTTTCTCCCCATTGTCCCAATTTCTATTTAATAAATAAGTTTTATGTAAACCCTTGACAAGATACTTCAAGTCACAAAGCTTGTCTGTGTTTTTCAGCACTGAACATCTAAAATCAATTTCACTCACATCTGACCAGTTGTGCAAATGGAATATAACTCACACATTAGAAGTTCCAAGTGAGATAGACTTGTACCTTCCATTTATTACTTATAATTTTATCTACATTTTGTGCTAAAAGTAATATATTTTATATAAGAGAATCATGAGATGCTTATTGAGGCAATGCACTGTGAATCCAAACTCAGTTGTAGTGTAAAACCTGTCAACTTTTACCTGGATCTAGTTGTGCCAGGATACACTTGTCAGCTCTTCCAACAACGTATGAAAGATAAGTCCTAAGCATAGGAAGCAAACCAGGGAAGCTATTATTTCGCCAGGGAACAGAGTTCAAAACACATTTATTTATGCATAGCTTTAAATAGTTTTAGTTGTTTATTCATGTATCAATGCTTCAATTACTACCTTCTGTATTCTGCCACCCTTACATGAATTTTTTAAAGTATATTTCTAAAAACAGAATAGAGAATTTTATGTAACGTGTATATATGAATACTGGCTATAAACTAAAAGCAGCACAGTTAGGTACATTTACATGAGTCACCTCTCATCTCACAAATGACTACATATGCAAATTTCCTAAAAATTCAAAGGCCAGATCATACAAACTTGTTATAATAACTAACTTACAGATGCTTATTTGAAACAGTAATGAGGTATGTTGAAAAGCATCGGAAAGTGTGAAAGCTTGTATTAATAATACTTTAGTATGCTGGACTTGCCTGATTTGGAAAACCATGTGAAAGAGATAACTCAGCATTCATCTCAAGGGGGAGAAAACTTAGTTTTCAATTCCAAGAAAAACACTGAGGAAAAGTTGGTTTGATGAAGGCAGATAAGGTATTTTAGGAAAATTCACTAGGCAGGCTGTTTAACTTCACTGATGCAGCAATCATCATTAGAATTCAGTATCATTATAGAGGTGAAGGACCATCTTCCCTATTAACTTACTGAGTGCTCTCAGACAAATTACATAACCTCTCTGTGTCTCAGTTTCAATCCTGTCACCTGCTCCCAGGTTCAAATGAAATATATTTTGTCCCTAGTCTGAAAAGTATTAAAGTCTATATAAATTAAAGACTTGATATTCCTATGACTATTTCCACCAATCATGTAATAATGATTACAATTATTCAGTATTCATCATGAATAGGTACTGTTCCAAGTGGTCTACATGGATTATTTCATTGAAATTCTCACAATTTCATGAAGTAGATGCTATTATTTTCCCATCTGACAGATTAGCAAAGTCAGTCTCAGGAAGGTTAAATAATTTTTCCAATGTCTGATAGGAGTAGAGCCAAGAATGAACCCCTGGCAGACTGATTTAAAGTCTGCATTATTGGCGAAGGAACAAGATGGCGGAGGAATAGGACGGCGAGACCACTCTCTCCCCCACAAATTCATCAAAAGGACATTTGAACGCGGAGTAAAGTCCACATAACAACTTCTGAATGCTGGCAGAGGACATCAGGCACCCAGAAAAGCAGCCCATTGTCTTCGAAAGGAGGTAGGAAAAAACATAAAAGATAAAAAGAGAGACAAAAGAAGTAAGGACGGAGCTCCGTCCTGGGAAGGGAGGCTTTAAAAAGAGAGAAGTTTCCAAACACCAGGAAACACTCTCACTGGCGAATCTGTGGCGAGCCTTGGAATCTCAGAGGGCCACATAACCCTCTTTTTTTTTTTTAAGATTTTTTTAAAACCCACAGATTACCCGCCAAACGGTAACTCCCAGCGGAGAAGCAGCGCAGACGCCTGCATATGCCATTAGCAAGCTGGGGCTGGGCAGGGAGGAGCCGGCTGAACTGCTTAGAGAGAGGACTGGGCTTGAATGCCACGAGAACAATCTGAAAGAACTGGGGATGGCAAAGCAGACTGGGATAGCTTCCCCACGAAAAGGTGGAAAGCTCTAACTTAAGATTCCACTGGCCCTGCTCACAGAACAAAGGACTGAGCAGAGCGAGCCGGCTGCGGTCGGCCCATCCCTCTTCCCCCTCTGAGACAAGCAGGGAGGGCAGCCAGAGCCGGAGCGGGCAACTGCGGCCCCAGAAAGGCATCAATAGAAACTGCAGGCAGGCCTGTTGCTAATCAGGACTTCTTGGGCTCGGGCCGGTTGATATCCCCCTGAGAAAGTGCGCCAGTGGTACACCCAGAAAACTGAGTGGCAGGGACTGGGGAGGCGATAAGTCGCAGCGACCACGCTCGCCAAACACCTGGTCCCCTGAGCTGCTCGGACAAGGGAAGGCACAAAACGCAGGTCCAACCAAGTCTGCGCTTTTGTGGAGTACCCGAGAACCTGAACTTGAGCTGCTCAGACCTGATAAGTGCATACAACCCGGCGCCGGCCTCGGACAGTTCCTGGCAGAGCAACCTAGAGCCTGTGCAGGGTAGACTGGGACAACACACGCCTTGTGAGCGGGGGCAATCCCAGTGTGACCCAGAGGCTGCGAGCACTCCCCACAGACGCCAGAGATATTTGTCTGCAGTGTTCCTCCCTTCCCAGAACAGGACTGAACAACTGAGCCTTAGAAAGTGTCCACCCACCCCCTAGTATCAGGGCGGAAATTACACACTGAAGAAACCAGCAAACAGAAGCTAAAACAGAGGGAACCACCTTGGAAATGACAGATAGAGTAGTCGAGAGGCTACTCCAAGAATAAGACCAAAAACCAGAGGCAAGAGGCTTAAGCCCAAATCCTGAGAACACCAGAGAACTCCTGACTCCAGGGAACATTAATCAATAGGAGCTCATCAAACATCTCCATACCTACACTAAAATCAAGCACCACCCAAGGGTCAACAAGTTCCAGAGCAAGACATACCACGCAAATTCTCCAGCAACACAGGAAACTAGCCCTGAGCTTCAATATACAGACTGCCCAAAGTCACTCCAAACCCACTGACATCTCATAACTGATTACTGGAAACTTCATTTCACTCCAGAGGGAAGAAATCCAGCTCCACCCACCAGAACACCGACACAGGCTTCCATAACCAGGGAACCTTAACAAGTCACCTGTCCAACCCCACACACAGCAAGGAAACCACATAATAAAGAGAACTCCACAAGCGGTCAGAAGAGGGAAAGGCCACCCCAAACAAAGCAATATAAGCAAGATGAAGAGGCAGAGAAATACCCAGCAAGTAAAGGAACGAGATAAATGCCCACCAACTCAAACAAAAGAGGAAGATATAGGGAATCTACCTGATAAAGAATTTCGAATTTTGGTCGTGAAAATGATTCAAAATCTTGAAAGCAAAATGGAGTTACAGATAAATAACCTGGAGAAAAGGATTGAGAAGATGGAAGAAAGGTTTAATAAGGACTTAGAGGAAATAAAAAAAGTCAATATACAATGAATAATGCAATAGATGAGATCAGAAACACTCTGGAGGGAACAAACAGTCGAATAACAGAGGCAGAAGACAGAATAAGCGAGCTAGAAGATAGAATTGTAGAAATAAATGAAACAGAGAGGAAAAAAGAAAAAAGAAATAAAAGAAATGAGGACAATATTAGAAACCTCTGGGACAATGTTAAACGCTCCAACATTCGAATCATAGGAGTCCCAGAAGAAGAAGACAAAAAGACCATGAGAGAATACTTGAGGAGATAATAGTTGAAAACTTCCCTAAAATAGGGAAAGAAATAATCACCCAAGTCCAAGAAACCCAGAGAGTCCCCAACAGGATAAACCCAAGGCGAAATACTCCAAGACACATATTAATCAAATTAACAAAGATCAAACACAAAGAACAAATATTAAAAGCAGCAAGGGAAAAGCAGCAAATAACACACAAGGGGATTCCCATAAAGATAACAGCTGATCTTTCAACAGAAACTCTTCAGGCCAGGAGGGACTGGCAAGACATACTTAAAGTGATGAAAGAAAATAACCTACAGCCCAGACTACTATACCCAGCAAGGATCTCATTCACTGATGAAGGAGAAATCAAGAGCTTTACAGACAAACAAAAGCTGAGAGAATTCAGCATCACCAAACCAGCTCTCCAACAAATGCTAAAGGATCTTTTCTAGACAGGAAACAGAGAAAGGGTGTATAAACTCGAACCCAAAGCAATAAAGAAAATGGCTACGGGATCGTACTTATCAATAATTACCTTAAACGTAAATGGGTTGAATGCCCCAACCAAAACACAAAGGCTGGCTGAATGGATACAAAAACAAGACCCCCATATATGTTGTCTGCAA
This sequence comes from Moschus berezovskii, assembly GCF_049115385.1. Classification (NCBI taxonomy): domain Eukaryota; kingdom Metazoa; phylum Chordata; class Mammalia; order Artiodactyla; family Moschidae; genus Moschus; species Moschus berezovskii. The sequence goes on along the minus strand of NC_142488.1, from coordinate 81,454,462 downwards.
GAGACCCACTGCAAAAAGACGGACACATACAGACTGAAAGTGAAGGGCTGGAAAAAGATATTCCATTCAAATAGAGACCAAAAGAAAGCAGGATTAGCAATACTCATATCAGATAAAATAGACTTTAAAACAAAGGCTGTGAAAAGAGACAAAGAAGGAAACTACATAATGATCAAAGGATCAATCCAAGATGAAGATATAACAATTATAAATATTTATACACCCAACATAGGAGCACCAAAATATGTACGACAATTACTAACAAGTATGAAAGGGGAAATTAACAACAATGCAATAATAGTGGGAGATTTTAATACCCCACTTACATCTATGGATAGATCAACTAAACAGAAAATTAACAAGGAAACAGAAACTTGAAATGATACAATAGACCAGTTAGACCTAATAGATATCTATAGGACATTTCACCCCAAAACAATGAATTTCACCTTTTTCTCAAGCGCACACGGAACCTTTGCTGGATAGATCACATACTGGGCCATAAATCTAGCCTTGGTAAATTCAAAAAAATTGAAATTATTCCAAGCATCTTTTCTGACCACAATGCAGTAAGATTAGACCTCAATTACGGGAGAAAAACTGTTAAAAATGCCAACATATGGAGACTGAACAACATGCTGCTGAATAATGAACAAATCATAGAAGAAATCGAGAAATCAAAATATGCATAGAAATGAATGAAAATGAAAACACAACAACCCAAAACCTCTGGGACACTGTAAAAGCAGTGCTAAGGGGAAAATTCATAGCAATACAGGCACACCTCAAGAAACAAGAAAAAAGTCAACTAAATAACCTAACTCTACATCTAAAGCAACTAGAAAACGAAGAAATGAAGAACCCCAGGGTCAGTAGAAGGAAAGAAACCGTAAAAATTAAGGCAGAGATAAATGCAAAAGAAACAAAAGAGACCATAGCAAAAATCAACAAAGCCAAAAGCTGGTTCTTTGAGAAGGTAAATAAAATTGACAAATCACTAGCCAGACTTATCAAGAAACAAAGGGAGAAGAACCAAATCAATAAAATTAGAAATGAAAATGGAGAGATCACAACCGACAACACAGAAATACAAAGGATTATTAGAGAATACTATCAGCAATTATATGGCAATAAAATGAATAACCTGGAAGAAATAGACAAATTCCTAGAAAAGTACAGCTTTCCAAAACTTAACCAGGAAGAAATGGAAAATTTGAACAGACCCATCACAAGCACGGAACTAGAGGCTGCAATCAGAAATCTTCCAGCAAACAAAAGCCCAGGTCCAGACGGCTTCACAGCTGAATTCTACCAAAAATTTAGAGAAGAACTAACACCTATTCTACTCAAACTCGTCTAGAAAATTGCTGAGGAAGGGAAACTTCCAAACTCATTCTATGAGACCACCATCACCCTAATCCCAAAACCTGGTAAAGACCCCACAAAAAAAGAAAACTACAGGCCAATATCACTGATGAACATAGATGCAAAAATCCTTAACAAAATTCTAGCAATCAGAATCCAACAACATATTAAGAAGGTCATACATCATGACCAAGTGGGCTTTATCCCAGGAATGCAAGGATTCTTCAATATCCGCAAATAAAACAACGTAATACACCACATTAACAAACTGAAACATAAAAATCATATGATTATCTCAATAGATGCAGAGAAAGCCTTTGACAAAATTCAACATCCATTTATGATAAAAACCCTCCAGAAAGTGAGAATGGAAGGGACATACCTCAACATAATAAAAGCTATATATGAGAAACCCAAAGCAAACATTATACTCAACGGTGAAAAACTGAAAGCATTTCCCCTAAAGTCAGAAACAAGACAAGGGTGCCCACTCTCACCACTACTATTCAACATAGTTCTGGAAGTTTTGGCCACAGCAATCAGAGCAGAAAAAGACATAAAAGGAATCCAAATTGGAAAAGAAGAAGTAAAACTTTCACTGTTCGCTGATGACATGATCCTCTACACAGAAAACCCTAAAGATTCTACCAGAAAACTACTAGAGCTAATCAATGATTACAGTAAAGTTGCAGGATATAAAATCAACACACAGAAATCCCTTGCATTCCTATACACTGATAATGAGAAAATAGAAAGAGAAATTAAGGAAACTATTCCATTCACTGTTGCAACGAAAAGAATTAAATACTTAGGAATATATCTAACTAAAGAAACAAAAGACTTTTACGTAGAAAAGTATAAAACACTACTGACAGTAATCAAAGAGGACACTAATAGATGGAGAAATACACCATGTTCATGGATTGGAAGAATAAATATTGTAAAAATGAGTATACTACCCAGAGTAATTTATATATTCAATGCAATCCCTATCAAGCTACCAATGATATTTTTCACAAAACTAGAACAAATAATCTCACAATTTGTATGGAAATACAAAAAACCTCGAATAGCCAAAGCAATCTTGAGGAAGAAAAATGAAAATAGGGGAATTAACCTCCCGGACTTCAGGCTCTACTACAAAGCCACAGTCATCAAGACAGTATGGTACTGGCATAAAGACAGAAATATAGATCAATGGAACAAAATAGAAAGCCCAGAGATAAATCAACGCACCTATGGACACCTTATCTTTGACAAAGGAGGCAAGAATATAAAATGGAGAAAAGACTGTCTCTTTAACAAGTGGTGCTGGGAAAACTGGTCAGTCACTTGTAAAAGAATGAAACTAGAACACTTCCTAACACCATACACCAAAATAAATTCAAAATGGATTAGAGAGCTAAATGTAAGACCAGAAACTATAAAACTCCTAGAGGAGAACGTAGGCAAAACACTCTCTGACATAAATCACAGCAGGATCCTCCAAGACCCACCTCCCAGAATATTGGAAATAAAAGCAAAAATAAACAAATGAGACCTAATTAAAATCAAAAGCTTCTACACAGCAAAGGAAACTATAAATAAAGTGAAAAGACAGCCTTCAGAATGGGAGAAAATAATAACAATTGAAGCAACTGATAAAGGATTAATCTCCAAAATATACAAGCAGCTCCTGCAGTTCAATTCCAGAAAAATAAATGAACCAATCAAAAAATGGTCCAAAGAACTAAACAGACATTTCTCCAAAGAAGACATAAAGATGGCTAACAAACACATGAAAAAATGCTCGACATCCCTCATAATCAGAGAAATGCAAATCAAAACCACAATGAGATACCATTTCACACCAGTCAGAATGGCTGCTATCCAAAAGTCTACATGCAATAAATGCTGGAGAGGATGTGGAGAGAAGGGAACCCTCTTACATTGTTGGTAGGAATGCAAACTAGTATAGCCACTATGGAGAACAGTGTGGAGATTCCTCAAAAAACTGGAAATAGAACTGCCATATGATCCAGCAATCGCACTCCTGGGCATACACACCGAGGAAACCAGAATTGAAAGAGACACATGTACTCCAATGTTCATTGCAGCACTGTTTATAATAGCCAGGACATGGAAACAACCTAGATGTCCATCTGCAGACGAATGGATAAGAAAGCTTTGGTACATATACACAATGGAGTATCACTCAGCCATTAAAAAGAATACATTTGAATCAGTTCTAATGAGGTGGATGAAACTGGATCCTATTATACAGAGTGAAGTAAGCCAGAAAGAAAAACACCAATACAGTATACTAACGCATATATATGGAATTTAGAAAGCTGCAAATGATAACCCTGTATACGAGACAGCAAAAGAGACAGAGATGTGTAGAACAGTCTTTGGCACTTTGTGGGAGAGGGTGAGGTTGGGATGATTTGGGAGAATGGCATTGAAACATGTATGTTGTCATATGTGAAACAAATCACCAGTTCAGGGTCGATGCATGTTACAGGATGCTCGGGGCTGGCATGCGGGGATGACCCAGAGGGAGGATAAAGGGATGAGGGAGGTGGGAGGGGGGTTCAGGAGGGGGAACTCATGTACACCTGGGGTGAATTCATGTCAATGTATGGCAAAACCAACCAATATAATATTGTAAAATAATTTGCCTCCAATAAAAAAAAAATTAATTAAAAATAAATAAATAAAGTCTGCATTATTAAAGAATGTTATATTAATAGCATGAAAAATGGCTGCAAATTCTAGCTGACGACTCTAATAAAAATATGATGATTATTTGTAACTGTACATCTAGCCCTTAAGTTCAGAAGGTCATAGGACAAATGCTCCCTTGAAAGAGTAGGAAGGTGTTTAATGTTAAGAATTGGCTGATAATATCAGTTTCTAAAATTGAGACAATCTGTAGCAGATGTTCTATTAATTGCCATACTAATATAGAATTTTCAGATACATGAAGCATAAATCTTTCTTGGGTGTGAGAGTATAGCTTAAACTAGTCAGTGTGTTTTTCTGCATAACCATGTGGTGGATACAACTAACTTTAATGATAATGAAGATAACTTGGGAAAATACAAATGTATAGAAAACTCAAAAACACCATTTCACTCTCTATTTTCATTTCTTTCCTTACCCAACCTGGTTAACAGAGTTGCTAAAATGGACTGATTCAAGTTTTCCCATCTCTCTTCACATCCGCAAGTATGGGGATGCTTAAGGTACAGTGTTAATTATAAAGCAAATGGAAACTATTCAAATCAGCCTGGATAATCTATAAATTACTAAGAGTTTCTTCCCTTTATGGTCCAGATTGTGTGTGAAAGTCGCTCAGTCATGTCATCCTTTGAAACCCCATGAACTATACAGTCCATTGAATTATCCAGGCCAGAATACAGGAGTGGGTAGCTGTTCCCTTCTCCTGGGGATATTCACAACCCAGGAATTGAACCCTGGTCTCCCGCATTGCAAGTGGATTCAATACCAGCTGAGCCACCAGAGAAGTGCACAGTCCAGATTACTTATTAACTGGCTCTGTCCCTTTGCATGGCTGTTTGCGTTCCTGCCATGTATATGTAGAGTGTCACTTGTAATTTCCTTTTCCTTCACTGGATTGCAGATTCCTAAAGAGTAAAGACTGTGGTACTGCCAAGATTACCATGATCTCTATCCACTACTTTCGCAGATATTTTGAGTCAAAGAATTTGCTAACCTGATATTTAACAGGTGATATCAGTTATTTTTACCTATTTCTCATATCATTGCCAGCAGCAGTTGTCATTCAGTAGTCAGGAATATAGAAAAGTTCCACACGAGGAAGTGAGTTGTTTTTACCTAGACTCCCGTGAATCTTTTTCACCCTTTGACAGACACTGAAACAATCTGCCTACATTATTGTCGGAATCAGGAACCTGAAGATCTCAGTATATTTTCTTGATTTACTTCAGACTCAGTAACTCTCAGTTCAGTTCAGTTCAGCCACTCAGTCGTGTCTGACTCCTTGCGACCCCATGAATCACAGCATGCCAGGCCTCCCTGTCCATCACCAACTCCTGGAGTTCACTCAAACTCACATCCATCGAGTAGGAGATGGCATCCAGCCATCTCAATCTCTGTCGTCCTCTTCTCTTTCTGCACCCAATCCCTCCCAACATTAGTCTTTTCCAGTGATTCAACTCTTCACATGAAGTGGCCAAAGTATTGGAGTTTCAGCTTTAGCATCAGTCTTTCCAATGAACAACCAGGATTGATCTCCTTTAGAATGGAATGGTTGGGTGGTCTTGCAATGCAAGGAACTCTCAAGAGTCTTCTCCAACACCACATTTCAAAAACATCAATTCTTTGGTGATCAGCTCTCTTCACAGTCCAACTCTCACATCCATACATGACGCGTGGAAAAACCATAGCCTTGACTAGACGGACCTTGGTTAGAAAAGTAATATCTCTGATTTTTAATATGCTATCCAGGTTGGTCATAACTTTCCTTCCAAGGAGTAAGCATCTTTTAATTTCATGGCTGAAATCAGCATCCACAGTGATTTTGGAGCTAAAAAAATAAAGTCTGGCACTGTTCCCCCATCTATTTTCCATGAAGTGATGGGACCAGATGCCATGATCTTAGTTTTCTGAATGTTGAGCTTCAAGCCAACTTTTTCACTCTCCTCTTTCACTTTCATCAAGAGGATTTTGAATTCCTCTTCACTTTCTGCCATAAGGGTAGTGTCATCTGCATATCTTGGGTTATTGATATTTCCCCTGGCAATCCTGATTTCAGCTTATGCTTCTTCCAGCCCAGCGTTCCTCATAATGTACTCTGAATAGAAGTTAAATAAGCAGGGTGACAATATACAACCCTGATGTACTCCTTTTGCTATTTGGAACCAATCTGTTGTTTCATGTCCAGTTCTAACTGTTGCTTCTTGACCTGCATACAGGTTTCTCAAGAGGCAGGTCAGGTGGTCTGCTATTCCCATCTCTTTCAGAATGTTCCACAGTTTATTGTGATCCACACAGTCAAAGGATTTGGCATAGTCAATGAAGCAGAAATAGATGTTTTTCTGGAACTCTCTTGGTTTTCCATGATCCAGCGGATATTGGTAATTTGATCTCTGGTTCCTTTACCTTTTCTAAAACCAACTTGAACATCTGGAAGTCCACGGTTCACGTATTGCTGAATCCTGGCATGGAGAATTTTGAGCATGACTTTACTAGCATGTGAGATGAGTGCAATTGTGTGATAGTCTGAGCATTCTTTGGCATTGCCTTTCTTTGAGGTTGGAATGAAGACTGACCTTTTCCAGTCCTGTGGCCTCTGCTTAATTTTCCAACTTTGCTGGCATTTGAGTGCAACACTTACACAGCATCATCTTTCAGGATTTGAAATAGCTCAACTGGAATTCCATCACCTCTACTAACTTTGATTGTAGTGACGCTTTCTAAGGCCCACTTGTCTTCACTTTCCAAGATGAGTGGCTCTAGGTGAGTGATCACATATTCGTGATTATCTTCATCGTGAAGATCTTTTTTGTACAGTTGTTCTGTGTATTCTTGCCAACTCTTCCTAATATCTTCAGCTTCTGTTAGGTCCATATCATTTCTGTCCTTTATCGAGCCCGTCTTAGCATGAAATGTTCCCTTGGTATCTCTAATTTTCTGGAAGAGATCTCTTGTCTTTCCTATTGTGTTGTTTTCCTCTATTTCTTTGTATTGATCCCTGAGGAAGGGTTTCTTATCTCTCCTTGCTATTCTTTGGAACTCTGCATTCAGATGCTTATATCTTTCCTTTTCTCCTTTGCTTTTCGCTTCTCTTCTTTTCACAGCTATTTGTAAGGCCTCCTCAGACAGCCATTTTGCTTTATTGCATTTCTTTTCCATGGGGATGGTGTTGGTCCCTGTCTCCTGTACAATGTCACAAAACTCCGTCCATGGTTCATTAGGCACTCTATCAGATCTAGTCCCTTAAATCTATTTCTCACTTCCACTGTATAATCATAAGGGATTTGATTTAGGTCATATCTGAATGGTCTAGTGGTTTTCCCTACTTTCTTCAATTTAAGTCTGAATTTTGCAATAAGGAGTTCATGATCTGAGCAACAGTCAGCTTCCGGTCTTATTTTTGCTAACTGTATAGTGCTTCTCCATCTTTGGATTCAAAGAATATAATCAATCTTATTTCGGTGTTGACCATCTATTGAGATATGTAGAGTTTTCTCTTTTGTTGTTAGAAGAGGGTGTTTGCTATGACCAGTGCGTTCTCTTGGCAAAACTATATTAGCCTTTGCCCTGCTTCATTCCATGTTCCAAGGCCAAATTTGCCTGTTACTCCACATGTTTTTTGACTTTCTACTTTTGCATTCCAGTCCCGTATAATGAAAAGAAAATCTTATCTGGTGTTAGTTCTAAAAGGTAACGTAGGTCTTCATAGAAACGTTCAACTTTGGCTTCTTCAGCATTGCTGCTTGGGGCATAGTCTTGGATTACGGTAATATTGAATGGTTTGCCTTGGAAACAAACAAAGATCATTATGTGCTTTCTGAGACTGCATCCAAGTACTGCATTTCGGACCCTTTTGTTGACCATGATGGCTACTCCATTTCTTCTAAGGGATTCCTGCCCACAGTAGTAGATATAATGGTCATCTGAGTTTCACCCATTCCAGTCCATTTTAGTTCACTGATTCCTAGAATGTCTACATTTACTCTTGCCATTTCCTGTTTGAGCACTTCCAGTTTGCCTTGATTCATAGACCTAACTTTCCAGGTTCCTATGCAAAAGCCTTCCTCAGCGATCAATGCAAAGAAATAGAGGAAAACAACAGAATAGGAAAAACAAGAGATCTCTTCAAGAAAATTAGAGATATCAAGGGAACATTTCATGCAATGATGGGCTCGATAAAGGACAGAAATGTTATGGACCTAACAGAAGCAGAAGATATTAAAAAGAGGTGGCAAGAATACACGGAAGAACGGTACAAAAAAGATCTTCATGACCAAGATAATCACGATGGTGTAATCACTCACCTGGAGCCAAACATCTTGGAATGTGAAGTCAAGTGGGCCTTAGAGAGCATCACGACGAAAAAAGCTAGTGGAGGTGATGGAATTCCAATTAAGCTATTTCAAATCCTGAAAGATGATGCTGTGAAAGTGCTGCACTCAATATGCCAGCAAAGTTGGAAAATTCAGCAGCGGCCACAGGACTGGAAAAGGTCAGTCTTCATTCCAACCCCAAAGAAAGGCAATGCCAGAGAATGCTCAAACTACCGCACAATTGCACTCATCTCACACAATGGTAAAGTCATGCTCAAAATTCTCCAAGCCAGGCTTCAGCAATATGTGAACCGAGAACTTCCAGATGTTTAAGCAGGTTTTAGAACAGGCAGAGGCACCAGAGATCAAATTGCCAACATCTGCTGGATCATGGAGAAAGCAAGAGAGTTCCCGAAAAACATCTATTTCTGCTTCATTGACTATGCCAAAGCCTTTGACTGTGTGGATCACAATAAACTGTGGAAAATTCTGAAAGAGATGGGAATACCAGATCACCTGACCTGCCTCTTGAGAAACCTATATGCAGGTCAGGAAGCAACAGTTAGAACTGAACGTGGAGCAACAGACTGGTTCCAAATAGCAAAAGGAGTACATCAAGGTTGTATATTGTCACCCTGCTTATTTAACTTCTATTCAGAGTACATCATGAGGAACGCTGGGCTGGAAGAAGCACAAGCTGGAATCAAGATTGCTGGGAGAAATATCAATAACCTCAGATATGCAGATGACACCACCCTTATGGCAGAAAGTGAAGAGGAACTCAAAAGCCTCTTGATGAAAGTGAAAGAGGAGAGTGAAAGTTTAGCTTAAAGCTCAACATTCAGAAAACAAAGATCATGGCATCTGGTGCCATCACTTCATGGGAAATAAATGGGAAAACAGTGGAAACAGTGACAGACTTTATTTTTTTTAGCTCCAAAATCACTGTAGATACTGATTGTAGCCATGAAATTAAAAGACATTTACTCCTTGGAAGGAAAGTTATGACCAGCCTAGATAGCATATTCAAAAGCAGAGACATTTCTTTGCCAACAAGGTCCGTCTAGTCAAGCCTATGGTTTTTCCCGTGGTCATGTATGGATATGAGATTTGGACTGTGAAGAAAGCTGACTGCCGAAGAATTGATGCTTTTGAACTGTGGTGCTGGAGAAGACTCTTGAGAGCTCCTTGGACTGCAAGGAGATCCAACCTGTCCATTCTAAAGGAGATGAATCCTGGATATTCATTGGAAGGACTGATGCTGAAGCTGAAACTCCAATTCTTTGGCCACCTCATGCGACGAGTTGACTCACTGGAAAAGACTATGATGCTGGGAGGGATTGAAGGCGGGAGGAGACGGGTACGGCAGAGAATGAGATGGCTGGATGGTATCACCGACTCGACAGACATGAGTTTGAGTGTACTCCGTGAATTGGTGATGGACAGGGATGCCTGGCGTGCTGTGATATATGGGGTCTCAAAGAGTCGGAAACGACTGAGCGACTGAACTGAACTGATGAAATATTGCTCTTATAGCATCGGACCTTGCTTCTATCACCAGCCGTATTCACAACTGGGTATTGTTTTTTGCTTTGGCTCCATCCCTTTTTTCTTTCTGGCGTTATTTCTCCACTGATCTCCAGTAGCATATTGGGCACCTACAAACCTGTGTAATTCCTCATTCAGTATCCTATCATTTTTCCTTTTCATACTGTTCATGGGCTTCTCAAGGCAATTATACTGAAGTGGTTTGCCGTTCCCTTCTCCAGTGGACCACATTCTGTCAGACCTCTCCACCATGAGCCAGTGACTCTAGATAACTCATTTTCTCTATTGATGGAGTCAATTCTACCCCCAAATTGCTGAATAGCACTGAATGTGAGCACATATTTCTTATGTAATCCTTTAAGTGTTCTGATAAGCAGGCCTATAAAAATTTTGTAATCTATTTTGCTGATCTATTCCAAACTGTTTTAGCATGAAATTTCTCATCTTGTAATTAAATTTGATATCCTAAAAATTAGAGAAACATCTAAAATGTGTATCTGCATGTGAGTGCTCAGTCATGTCTGACTCTTTGCGACCCCATGGACTGTAGCCCACTAGGCTCTTCTGTCCATGAAATTTTCCAGGCAGGAATACTGGAGTGGGTTGCCATCGCCTCCTCCAGGGGATCTTCCCAACCCAGGGATCGAACCCGCGTGTCCTGTGGCTCCTGAATTGGCAGGCAGTGGTACCACTGAGCTACCTTTGCATGCTGTATGTGTATTGCATGCTGAAATGGAAGAAAACTTGCTTTACATCAGCTTGAATTACAGGATTATAGATTCTATTAGGAAAAGATTTATATGTACTGTGTTCACTACTGAAGCTCTTAAAAAATACATTAGCATAGAAACATGCTATTGTATCACTTAAACCAATGAAAACCACCTTGGGGCTTTTTCACCTCACTCACTCCATGGGAACTTTTGCTGTCCAGGACATTAATCACCTTCATGCCTGTAAATCTAATGATCAATTTTCATTTTCTATCTTAACTTCATCAATCAGCAGCAGTTGACACATTGGATTACTCCCTCCCTCCTCCTTGAAACACTTACCTGAAATCGCTTCCAAGCTTACAAACATTCAATTTTTCTCTCACTTTCCCAGCTGCCTTTTTCCAATCTCCTTTTCAGGTGCTTCCACTTTGACCAAAGATAAGAAATGAGATAATATTTGTTAAAGTCTTTGCATAATTTGGCAGCAAGTTTTAGGTTATAGAACTAAAACTTAAAGTAACAACAACAACAAAATGTAACCAAATTTGAAGACGTGTGTTGACCAGAAGAAAAGGTTCTTTTATTCAGTCAAAGGAATTACTCTCATTTAAAGGTTATGATTAGCACTTTCTCACCATTATAGTTATTTATTCAATTGTAAATATCCACTATATAAAACTCCAGGTTATCTGTTTCTTTTATACTTTTCCTAACTATATATTCCTATGTTCACCTAATGTATTCCTTCTTCATTTCCTATTGATATTCCTCTACCCTGAAAGAAATCTTTGTTCTGAATCCCAGTTTCTTTAAACAAAATTCTGCCCAAACACCTGGACTCCTATTTTATATTTCTATAGTGCTTTCAAATTTATAAAGTAAATTAATAAAAGAGCAATATTGGGATAAATTTTATGAAATCATTTAACAACTCCAAACAGTCTAAGGAACAAATTAATTTTTCTACCTTCTTTAGTGTCCCTAAACTTTGATGACTAATACAGATAAGAACATAACCATTACTGATAGCAATAATAGCTATTAGTTTAAGACACTAAGTCAAAGTGTGAGGCCTGTATCCATGGGAGTCTCCAGGATCCTTTCATATTGTCTGCAAATATGTTATTTGAGGCTTGAGGCTTTTTTTTTTTTTTTCATATACTTCAACCAAAACATTGCATCACAACAGATTGAATGTAGAAATATATGAGAATTATTAAGTCAGCATAAAAGAGATTTGAAAAATGTTAAACTAATACATCTCTGTTCATTACACGTTTTTAATTTTGAAAATAAAATTATTTTTCACACAATGTTATCTAGTTAAAATTTAATGGTCTTATTATTGGCATTTTCAAATGGATTAATATTTTAAAATTTCTGTTTAGTTTTTAATACCATAAATATCAATAGCTATTATTTATCAGATATTCTTTACCACATAAACAAATGTTCCTTGGGGTTCTCAGTAATTTCTAATAGTGTAAAAGGATCCTTAAACCAAATGGTTTGAGAACTATTCGTCTAGAAAATTTTTTCTCAAAATATGTCCACTGATCATCTGAATCAGAATTATTAATATCTGTGATACTTGATAATGTTATAGGTTTCTGGACTCCATATATGACCTACTAAATCATAACTTCTGGAGTCATGAACATATATTTTTAACATGACCCTCAGGTAATTCTTACATACATTAATGTCAGAAAAATTTAATAAACAGTTATATAGACTTTGGAGTCATGGATTGAAACTCTAGTTCTGCTACTTCTTGTTTGTCATCGTAACCTATACCACTTTCTACCAACCAATTTCTTACCCTTACTTTTCCCTCACTCCCATCTCCTGAGTCCTCCTTCAATTGCACTCAATTAAATAATTCATCATTTGCAGAGTAAGCTGGAAAATTTGCATGTAAGAGGTATTTAGGGGCAGCAATCTGGCTCTGAGTGAAAGCTGTTGTTGTTGTTCAGTCAAAAAGTTGTGTCCAACTCTTTGCAACCCCATGAACTGCAGCACGCCAGGTTTTCCACCATCTCCTGGAGTTTGTGCAAACTCATGTCCATCGAGGCAGTGACGCCATCCAATCATCTCATCCTCTATCATCCCCTCCTCTTTCTGCCCTAAATCTTTCCCAGCATTAAGGTCTTTTCCAATGAGTCAGCTCTTCTCATCAGAGAAAGTTAGGGACTTAAAAGTTGCATTTGCATAGGAAGCACATTGCTTTTACTTAGATTGTCTCACTTGGAGATGTGGAGATGATAAGAATTTGGAAGAGGGTTATATTATCTAGGCTGCACCTTGGCATCAACACTTACCTATTTGCTTTTCCTCCTGAACAGGGAAGACTTAAAAGGTTTCTACTTTATTTTCCTCACCTTAGGGCACACAGTACAGTGAATATGGCAGCCATTTTGTCTTCCCTTAGCCCTGCCTCTGTCTGTTATCCTTACAAACATGCCATCCACTTCCTCAATCCTTGCTGTGATTTGAATACAGAGTTCTGATTAGAGATCTGAAACTGATTATGATGTCATTATAGCAGAAACCTAATATAAATCATGAATTTTGCCCAGCTGTGAAAAATCACATTAAGAACCATAGGTTTACTTAAATATAGCAAATTTTTCTGTAAAACAGTGCTATTCAAGGTAAAGTCCACTAATGATAAGCTCAGAATCATATAGGCTGTTTTTTTTTTTTTTTAATGCAGAGTCCTAGGCTTCATCTTAAGCTAAGTGTTATCAGAATCTCTAAGTCCCACAAACGTGTAATTTTAATAATTTCCTCAGGTTATTATGATACAAAGTCCAAAAACCATTCCATGAGGAAATTTCAACGAGAAACAATAAAAATAAGAGGAAACATAAGCATAATCTGTATAACAACTTTGTTGTTTTGTTGATTGCAAACAGATAAATGATGTCACCCATATGCTTTTCCATACAGATATAGTATTTGCTTCAATCTATGTAAAACTTTATATTATTTTATCAGTGTGCCAGGTGTACCTGGATGAGGGAGGCTAATTCACACTAACTAAAGTCACCTGATATCAGTGTATAAATCAGATGCCCATCCATTAGTTTATAACTGGAAATGTTGTAAACAGAAGTTGTACAGTTTGATAACCAGCATCCTGAATCTATTAGATAAAACACGTACAAAGTACAAAATTCAAAGTAGAAATGAACCTGGAATCATTAAAAAAAATGTCTCAGTAGATATTTTTAATGATTACTGCCTCAAGATTTAATTTGATCTACCTAGACATGGAACAATGGACTGGTTCCAAATAGGAAAAGGAGTACATCAAGGCTGTATATTGTCACCCTACTTATTTATCTTATATGCAGAGTATATCATGAGAAATACTGGGCTGGAGGAAACACAAGCTGGGATCAAGATTGCCAGGAGAAATATCAGTAACTTCAGATATGCAGATGACAACACCCTTATGGCAGAAAGTGAAGAAGAACTAAAGAGCCTCTTGATGAAAGTGAAAGAAGAGAGTGAAAAAGTTGGCTTAAAGCTCAACATTCAGAAAACTAAGATCATGGCATCTGGTCCCATCACTTCGTGGCAAGTAGATGGGGAAACAGTTGAAACAGTGGCTGACTATTTTTCTGGGCTCCAAAATCAATGCAGATGGTGATTGCAGCCATGAAATTAAAAGACACTTAATTCTTGGAAGGAAAGTTATGACCAACATAGACAGTATATTAAAAAGCAGAGACATTACTTTGCCAACAAAGGTCTGTCTAGTCAAGGCTATGGTTTTTCCAGTGGCCATGTATGGATCTGAGAGTTGGACTATAAAGAAAGTTGAGCACCGAAAAATTGATGCTTTTGAATTGTGGTGTTGCAGAAGACTCTTGAGAGTCCCTTGGACTGTAAGGAGATCCAACCAGTCCATCCTAAAGGAGATCAGTCCTGGGTGTTCACTGGAAGGACTGATGCTGAAGCTGAAACTCCAGTACTTTACCTCCTGTGAAGAGCTGACTCATTTGAAAAGACCCTAATGCTGGGAAAGATTGAGGGCAGGAGGAGAAGGGGACGACAGAGGATGAGATGGTTGGATGGCATCACTGAGTCGATGCACATGGGTTTGGGTGATCTCCAAGAGTTGGTGATGGACGGGGAGGCCTGGCGTGCTGTGGTTTATGGCGTCGCAAAGAGTCAGATACAACTGAGTGATTGAACTGATCATGAAGGACCTCACAGGCAATATTAGAGATGAACTTTGTCATAAAACTTATGGGAAGATTTCTGAATAAAGGAGAAAAGAGATCTGCTCATATTTGTATTTTAGAAAAATCATTCTCTCCACTATGTGGAAAATAGATAAAAGTAAGACTGCAAACACATTGAAGAAACCAGTACTCGAGAAACCAAGCACCACACTCGGAGAGTTGCAGAACTCAGGTTTATTACGACAGTGGCCCCAGTGGAGTTAATACTCCATGCTCTGAGCCGCAAACAAAGGGATTACAGAGTTTTTATAAACAGACTGTAGTGGCAACACTAGGTGCTAATAGGCTGGTTTAAGCTAAGGGGTTTTGCGTGTGTGGGAACAGTGGTCAAGATGGGGAGGGGGATGCCTGACCTGGACAGGTATGATTAAGCAGGTTTGCAGGGGCCGGGTTATTAAAAAGAACAGGACAAGGGTGAATGAGATAAACTTTAGTTCTCAGCATTGCAAGTCCCCACTTTTTGAGACTACGTGACCTATGTGATCTCGACTTTGCAAGGGGCAAGCTGAGTTACAGAGGAAGAAAGAGAAGGAGGTTATGCAAAATTTTACCTTTTCTTCTTCAAACATAAGGAATGTTAATCTAGGTGGGAGATCTAGGTTAGTTGGACTAGGTCGAGGCTAAAATGCACTGGCTCTTGAATAACATAATTAACTGGGCACCATATTGTACATCAGTTGTGTAACCACTGAAAATTTTAAACAGGGAAGTGATGTGATCATAATTCCATGTTTCAAAGATCACTGTTAGGTAGTTAGAATAGGAAACAAGAGTCCAAAATGGCGGTGACTAAAAGACAAGGAAGGGAAAAGCCTGTGAAAATAGAACAAAGGAAGGTCAAAGGGAGGTCCAAGGATCAGAGTGAGGACCCTAGGTAGAACAAACAGCAGTCCTGGCTAGCCCAATTTACATAGGGAAGGCCCGGGGAAGGGGGTGAGGAAAAAACATATAAAAAGAGGAGCCAAAGGGCCAGGGCTCTCTCTACTCTTCACGTCTTTGGATCTGCATGCCTTCACGCCACAAGGATTTAATTTCCTGCTATTTTCTAAAATTGAGCTATAACACGGAACTGTAACACTGATCTAAGAGCTATAGCACGGTCTGTTCGAGGCCCGAGAGCTATAACACAGTTTGTCCAAGAGCTGTGACACACCGAGGGCTTTAATGTCTGTCACTTCAAATTTTGTTGAGATAAGACAGAACTGAGGAGATTACACTCACCTGACATTACATTGCCCCACTTGTGAAGAATTGATATTAGCTGTCTAGGAAGGAATGCAGGGTGATATACTAGGCAGTAGTCCAGGTATGATAGCTTGGAGGGAGTGGTGGCAGTAAATGAACATGGTTTGGACTAGGTTGTTAACATTAGAGTAGGAGACAAACGAGCAGATAGATATGAGATATTTTGGAGGTAGAAGCAAGAGGACTTGGTGACTGATTGGATAGGGGGTAAGGGGGGAGAAAAACAAATCAAGGATAACTACCAAGTATCTGAAAATTGGCAGAGAGAAGTACCATTTATTGAGATGGGGTCACTGAAGAAGATTAGTTTTAAAAGGGGGGTGAGCAAATTCATTCTTGTACATGTTAATTTTGAGATGCCCACTAGATATCCAAATAGAGATTTTGAATAGGCAGTTAATTATATGAGTCTGGGGCTCCAAAGCTATGTACACTTGGCTGTCTACTTATACTTCAGACTCTGAAGACATGAAGACCTGAAGTATACTTAAAGACTCTGACACAACATGGAGAATTTCTTTAGGGTAACACTAATGATTTATTCATCTATTATGTCCTGTGTATTATGTGTACCAAACACATAAGAAGTGTTTGATATATCTGTTTATTTGAAAGAAATTATGCAGTCAATTTTAGTCACTTTCATCACAACTCTAACACATAGTCAATGCAATACAAAAAGTTACCAATAAGTTATATGTTTTGGCTTTACAAGAGAAGTAGCAGTTTGATGTATTTCTTGAATGAATTAACTTTGCTCAGTAGATATTCTATCACTGAGATTTTGGAGTTAGAAGTAGTTGGAACACAAATTCTCATAAAAACACACACATGTTGGAACTTCCAGCTATGGCTAAATGAGGAGGTCAGGAAATCTTTCCCTAAAGCATTATAAACCTGGACAAAATTAACAAAATAACCATTTCAGTACTCTGAAAACTGACCAAAACTATATACCCATCTGAGGAGTGTTTATTCCCGAAACATTACTGACCTTGGGGTACAAAGAATGGGAATCTGTGGCATTAGGACCTGGAGCTGCTCCCATACCTTCCACCCCTCAGCTCATTCAGCACAGAGTTTCTTCCAGGACTTATACACTAAAAACCACAAAACACTGCTGAGAGAAATTAAATATCTAAATAAATAGATATTTCATGCTCTTAGATAGGAAGACTCAATATTACCAAGATAGTAATTCATCCTAAATTAATGGATAGACTAAATACAACCCATATGAATGTCCCAGCTGGCTTCCTAGCAGAAAATGACATTGATAAGCTGATTTTAAATTTCAAATGGAAATACAAGGGATCAGAATAGTTAAAATAAACCTGAAAATGTGGAACAAAATTGGAGGACTCAGACTTCCTAATTTCAAAAAGCCACAGTTAAGCAGACAATGTGGTATTGACCCAAAGATAGTTATGTGGATAAATGGAACAGAATTCAAAGTTCAGAAATAAATTCTAACATTTACGGTCAGTTGATTTCCCACAAAGGTACCAAGATAATTCAATGGGGGAAAGTGTAGTCTTTTCAACAAAGGGAGTAGGACAATTGGATATCTACACTTGAATTAAAATAGAGGGGTAATTTCCTGATGTTCCAGTGGTTAGGACTTGGTGTTTTCACTGGCTAGGGAACTAAGATCCTGCAAGCCATGTGGTGCATCCAAAAAAAAGAAA
Organism: Moschus berezovskii; assembly: GCF_049115385.1. Taxonomy (NCBI): domain Eukaryota; kingdom Metazoa; phylum Chordata; class Mammalia; order Artiodactyla; family Moschidae; genus Moschus; species Moschus berezovskii. The sequence goes on along the minus strand of NC_142488.1, from coordinate 81,436,610 downwards.
AAGAAATTAGAACCTTGCTTCATGCCATGCCATATGCAAAAACTTAACTCAAATTTAAGAGCTAAAATAAGTAACTTCTAGGAGAAAAAAAAAAAGAAAATTTTTGTGACCTTGAGCAAGGCAGAGATACAATACTGAGGGCGTGACCCATAGAAGACAAACTGGATCAACTTGAATGTATCAACTTTTGCTCCTCAAAAGTCACCAATAAGAAAATAAAAGTAAAAGCGACAGACTAGTAGAAAGTATTTGCAAATCTCAGATCTAATAAAAAGCTTGTAGATCCACAGTCATGGATGGTCCAGGGGCTGCTTTCTGCTGCCTGAGTGCCTTGTCTATAGCAGTAGGGGGTGGGGGGCTTAGGCTTGGCCTCCTACAGGGCTCATGGAGCTAGTTTCTGGATGCCCACAGGAAGGAGCTCTTTCACAAGACCAACAAACACCACTTTTTACATAGACTGGTCCTGTTAGGGGTGCTCCTATGCAGAAAGTCCCTCTGGGCAGGGTTACTGGTAGCTTTTGGAATACCTTATTCTGTACCAGCTTTAACTACCAGGCTCTGAATGAAAACCCCAGCACCCAGAACTTTGGCTTCTGTGGGAAGGAGTCTGCCACTCAGGCTGGGTTGCCTTGGTTCTTTGAGCTTCTGTATGTTTAATTTCTGGGTTTTTTTTTTTTTTTTAGAATTTGAGGAGGTAGGGGATTAAAAGAGAAAGGCATATTAAAAAATAATAAAATAAGCTTGTATACAGAGTATTAGAATAACTCTTATGACTCAGTAATTATTAGGAAGAAAAAACCAAATTAAAAATAGGCAAATGATTTCATTCAACATTTTTTGAAAGAAGATATGAATGGCTTAAAAAGATATGAAAAGATATGCAACATCATTAATCATTAGGGAAATGTAAATCAAAACACCAATTAGAAACTGCTACATATTCACTAGAATGACTAAAATAAAAAAGACAAACAGCATCAAGCTTTGAGGATGTAGAGAAAGCAGACCACCTGTGCATTGTTGGTGGGAATGTAACATGGTACAAACACTTTGGAAAACATTTCCAGTTTTTTACTAAGTTAAACAAAAATTTCCCATATAGTAACCATTTTACTTTGTGGCCTCTAACCAGAAGAAATAAAAATATATGTCCACACAGAGGCATGTTGTCACTATTCATAGAAAAATTACCCATAAAAAGAAAAAAGAAAAAAATGGAAATGTCCAGCACCTAGTAAATGAACGAACTGTTCTATACTTGTTCTATATTTACACAATGGAATACTATTAATCAATTAAAAAGAGCAAGTTATTGATACATGCTACAACATGAATACAACTTAAAAATATGCTTAGTGTAAGAAGCTAGGCACAATGGAGCACATATTATATTATTCCACTTATATTAAATGTACAGAAAAGGCAAATTTACACAGAAAGAAAACAGAAGAATATTTGCTTAAGCCTGAGGATGGGAGAAGAGATTTACTGCTAATGGGTCTCACAGAATTTTTGGATGATAGAAAAAATTTAAAACTGAATTGTGATGACTGCTGCACAATTCCACTAATCTACTAAAATAATTGAATTGTACGCTGAAAAGAATAAATTTTACAGTATGTATTGAAATGTAGTATGAAAAAGTGAAAGCATTTTTGCCTACAGAATTCCATGGAAAGAGGAGCCTGGCAGGCTACAGTTCATGGAATTGCAAAGAGTAAGACATGATTGAATGACTAACACTTCCACTTTTTCACTTTTTCATACTAAATTTTAAAAAAATCCGTTTTAAAAAACACAAGGATGTTTTAAATGGAAGAATTTGGTGGACTTCCTACATGGCTTTGTTAGGCTTACTCTATGTAGTAATTTTCATAATTTCTCCATTTACACTAACACTGCTTACAAAAAAATGAATCACAAGCCTGGATCTCCAGCCCCAATTGTTAAGCCTTTTTCCAGTTCTGGTTTCATATATCCAGTTATTTTTCTTCTACTTCCTGCTAGGAAGAAAGGCAATGCTGAGGAATGTACAAACTAATGCAAAAGTGCACTCATTTCACACTCTAGCAAAGTAATGCTCAAAATTCTCAAAGTGAGGCTTCAACAGTACACGAGTTGAACTCCAGATGTTCAAGCTGAATCTAGAAAAGGCAGAAGAACCAGAGATCAAATTGCCAACATCCGCTGGATCATAGAAAAAGCAAGAAAATTCCAGAAAAGCATCTACTTCTGCTTCATTGACTACACTAAAGCTTTTGATTGTGCGAATCACAACAAACTGGAAAAGTCTTAAAGAAATGGGAATACCAGACCACCATACCTGCCTCCTGCGAAACCTATATACAGGTCAAGAAGCAACAGTTAGAACTGGACATGGAACAACGGACTGGTTCAAAATTGGGAAAGAGTATGTCAAGGTTGTATATTATCACCCTGCTGATTTAACTTATATGAAGTGTACATCATGTAAAATATTGAGCTGGATGAAGCACAAGCTGGAATCAAGACTGCAGGGAGAAACATCAAAAACCTGTTATGCAGATGACACCACCCATATGACAGAAAGCAAAGAGGAACTAAAAAGCCTCTCGATGGAAATGAAATATGAGAATGAAAAAGCTGGCTTAAAACTCAACATTCAAAAAACTAAGATCATGGTATCCCATCCTATCACTTCATGGACAATAGATGGGGAAACAATAAAAACAGTGACAGGCTTTATTTTCTTGGGCTCCAAAATCACTGTAGATGATGACTACAGCCATGAAATTAAAAGATGCTTGCTTCTTGGAAGAAAAGCTATGACAAACCTAGACAGCATGTGAAAAAGCTAATACATCACTTTGCTGACAAAGATCCATATAGTCAAAGCTATGGTTTTTCCAGTACTCCAGTAGTCATGTATGGATGTTTGAGTTGGACTATAAAGAGGACTAAGTTCTGAAGAATTCATGCTTTTGAACTGTGGTGCCAGAGAAGACTCTTGAGAGTCCCTTGGACAGCAAGGAGATCCAACCAATCCATCTTAAAGGAAATCAGTCCTGAATATTCATTGGAAGGACTGATGCTGAGGCTGAAACTCCAATACTTTGGCCGCTTGATGCGAAGAGCCAAATCATTGGAAATGACTCTAATGCTGGGAAAGATTGAAAGCAGGAAGAGAAGGGGATAACAGAGGTTGGGATGGTTGGATGGCATCCCTGACTCAATGGACAGGAGTCTGAGCAAGCTCCAGGAGATGGTGAAGGACAGGGAAGCCTGGTGTGCTGCAGTCCGTGGGGTCGCAAAGAGTCGGATATGACTGAGCAACTGAATAACAAAAACTTCCTGCTAACTCCACTTCTCCACCTCAATAAGACTTCCTTCACAAATTATCCATAGCTATTAATTATTCCTGCTTTTTGTATCTTCTCATACCCTTAGTACCAATATATAACATCTCATTATGATATGTTTTACTTATTAATATAACTGCACTTTTGATACTTTGTGATTTTATTTTTTTGCTAGTTAATTAAACTGTGACCTAAAAAGGCAACTTTCAAATTTTTTTCCCCACATTCTCAAAACAATCACCACAGTGCTGAGTATACAGAAGGTGATCATTAAACGAATGTTTCAATTTAAATTAATAATTCACATTCTTGTATCCATTTATCATAAGTTTATGAGCACCTACTATGTGTAAGGCACTGGGTTCACTGTCATCAAGGAAGAAAATAAATATGATACATGCTGGAGAAGACTCTTGAGAGTCCCTTGTACTGCAACCAGATCCAACCAGTCCATTCTAAAGGAGATCAATCCTGTGTGTTCATTGGAAGGATTGATGCTAAAGCTGAAACTGCAATACTTTGGCCACCTCACGCGATGAGTTGACTCACTGGAAAAGACTCTGATGCTGGGAAAGGTTGGGAGCAGGAGGAGAAGGGGACGACAGAGAATGAGATGGCTGGATGGGATCACCGACTCTATGGACATGACTTTGAGTGAACTCTGGGAGTTGGTGATGGACAGGGAGGCCTGGCATGGTGTGATTCATGGGATCGCAAAGAGTCGGACATGACTGAGCGACTGAACTGAACTGAACTGAACTGAATCTCTCTTATGAAGGAGTGTATAACGCAGCTGGGCACGTGAAGATTTAGTGATACAAGATTACCATTCAAAAAAGATGTCAAGAAGCAATGCATGATTAAGACAAATGAAGAAACAAAATCAGTGATTCTGGGACCAGAAAAAGAGCTAAACTGAGTCTTTCAAGAGATAAATTGGATATGAAAATGTGAGCGAGGTTGAGAATATTTCAGGCAGTGAAAATGGACTAAGTGAGAAAGAAATAAATGATAATTCAAGGTTTATGTAGAGGATTGGGGAGAAAATTCAGTTTAAAAAGTTGATTAAGGTCAGAAATTGAACAGTCATGAAGGCCTGATTGTTTCCCAGACATAATTCTGTTAAAATAGCCATTTACTGAGCACCTAATATGTGACTGGTGGTTTACATACATAGCTAGTGATTGCTGTATGTTGGATATCGGGCATCCATTTTCTCATTCTCTTAGCACTCTGATTTTCTCTTAAGAAGAATCTAATGGGAATATAACTAGAAGCCTTACCCTATTGCAGTGAAAAGGCAAACAATTAAATTGAAAGTGACTGAAGTTTCAGTTTATCTCATCCTAAACATCATGATTAGACTACTTTGGTTTTGAGGTCCTGTGTTTTTTCCTTCCTAGGTATCCAGAGCTACTTCAGTTCTTGCCTGCTTCCAGACCTGATTCACCAGTCTTCCACAGATTCTGTGAGACCTTGCTACTTTCCAATGAATTAAATATTGAGTGAAACAGCCAGAGTTGTTTTATACTCTTTGTAACGGAAAAGTCCTAAGTGATATATTATTATTAAGAATTAGTTGGGCTTTCCTCATGGCTCAGATTTTGAAGAATCTGCCTGCCAAACAGGAGACCTGGGTTCGATCCCTGGGTCAGGAAGATTCCCTGGAGAAGGGAATGGCTCTCCACTCTAGTATCCTTGCCTGGAGAATTCCATGGACAGGGGAGTCTGACAAACTACAGTCCATAGGGTTGCAAAGAGTTGAACATGACTGAGCAACTAACACTTTTTCACTGTTATGAATTAGTTAGCTATTATTTTCCACTTTTCTCTGATAAAGAGACTGTGGGTTGGTGACACTAAGTAACATTCCAAGGTCATACAGCTAGCAACTGGTAAATATGTGTATGTTTGACTCGAATCTAATTTCTAAAAAAATTACTTACCAAGACTCAAACCCAAGTTTGTCTGACTTCAAAACTGCTGTTTATTTTTTCCCCTTCACCACTCTGCCTTTCAGTGAAGATTCACCGCAGAGTATCAAGAAGGGTAGAATATGATGAAAATGGCATTTTTAGAAAGGTTAGGTTCACAACACAATATAGGCTAGAAGGGATGGAAGAGAACTTGAAGTAGGGAGATAGATGACAAGGATGAGGTAAATAACTCAGATGGAAAATAACAATGGTCTGAAACAATGAAATCACAGAATGCAAGAGAGTACAGAAGGGAATAGTAAATAGAATATTTTATCATTTGTCATAGCTATATCTCTAAAATGTGCATCCTATTAATTTTTACTGTTTTATAATGAATTTGGTTCAGTGATTTTAAATTTCAGTACAGTAAACATGTCTTACTGAATTAAACAGAATCTCACAGTAAGCATATTATAAACTTACAAGCAAATTCACATCATTTGTAGTTAAACTATATATATCACAAAAATGCACTTTGCCTAGTAATTTTATGATCAAGGAATATTTTATGGCTTTAAATTTCTTCAAATTATCACAAAGCCACAGGAAGGAAAGGATATCACAAAATCCAAACAGTTATTTGTAAGAATTGGCCTAAGTTTTCCCCACAAAGTTAAAAATAAATGGCTCAGAAGAATGGTTAGTCTACTCATGGTCCTCATTTTCCAGGCAACCTGAGCCTGTAGAAGCAAAAATTATTTTCTCCATTAAAAACAGCTGTACACAGGGAGAGGAAAGGAGAGGGTGAGATGCATGAAAAGAGTAACATGGAAACTTACATTACCATATGCAAAATAGATAGCCAACAGGAATTTGCTCTATAGCTCAGGAAACTCAAAAAGGCGCTCTGTTTCTACCTAGAGGGGTGGGATGTGGAGAGAGATGGGAGGGAAGATCAAAAGAGAGGGGATATATATATACCTACGGCTGAATCATGTTGAGGTTTGACAGAAAAAAACAAAATTCTGTAAAGCAGTTATCCTTCAATAAAAATAATAAGAACCAGAGGGATGGGATGGGAAGGGAGGTGGGAGGGGGGTTCAAGATGGGGAACACATGTACACCTGGGGCGGATTCATGTCAATGTATAGCAAAACCAATACAATATTGTAAAGCAATTAGCCTCTAATTAAAATAAATAAACTAAATAAAAATTAAAAAATTCTTTAAATGTTGAAAATGTACTAAATTAATGTGATTTGTTGCATGGCGGGTATGCAGCAGTGAATTTGGCACATTAGGGTATGGCACAATTTTTAAAGAAAAATAGGAGCAATAAAACTTCAGCAGCAAGTACAAACAATCCTGCTCTCAGGAAGCCAGTTCATTAGCTTCAGAAGTTGGTTTATTAGTACTAATTGTGTTCTTGTGCAGACCAAATACTCTGTGTGAAGATGGAGAGTTATGTATAAGAAAACATATCAGGCCCTATCTTAGGGAAATTTAAAATATACTTGTGGAAAGAATAGGTTTGAAAAAGAAATGATCTATGTGGCTCCATTAAAATGCTTTTCAAAACGTATACAAAACTTTAAAATAGCTTTAGTAAATAAGCCTTTCTTATCTCTCCTTGCTGTTCTTTGGAACTCTGCATTCAGATGCTTATATCTTTCCTTTTCTCCTTTGCTTTTTGCCTCTCTTCTTTTCACAGCTATTTGTAAGGCCTCCTCAGACAGCCATTTCGCTCTTTTGCATTTCTTTCCCATGGGGATGGTCTTGGTCCCTGTCTCCTCTACAATGTCACGAACCTCCGTCCAGAGTTCATCAGGCACTCTATCAATCAGATCTAGTCCCTTAAATCTATTTCTCACTTCCACTGTATAATCATAAGGGATTTGATTGAGGTCATATCTGAATGGTCTAGTGGTTTTCCCTACTTTCTTCCATTTAAGCCTGAATTTGTCAATAAGGAGTTCATGATCTGAGCCACAGTCGGCTCCTGGTCTTGGTTTCGCTAACTGTATACAGCTTCTCCATCTTTGGTTGCCAAGAATATAATCAATCTGATTTCGGTGTTGACCATCTGGTGATGTCCATGTGTAAACTTCTCTTGTGTTGTTGGAAGAGGGTGTTTGCTATGACCAGTGCATTCTCTTGACAAAACTCTATTAGCCTTTGCCCTGCTTCATTCCGTGCTCCAAGGCCAAATTTGCCAGTTACTCCAGGTGTTTCTTGACTTCCTACTTTTGCATTCCAGATAAGAAAGACTTCCTCAGTGATCAATGCAAAGAAATACAGAAAAACAACAGAACAGGAAAAACAAGAGAGCTCTTCAAGAAAATTAGAGATTCCAAGGGAACATTTCATGCAAAGATGGGCTCGATAAAGGACAGAAATGGTATGGACCTAACAGAAGCAGAAGATATTAAGAAGAGGTAGCAGGAATACACAGAAGAATTGTACAAAAAAGATCTTCACTACCAAGATAGTCACGATAACATGATCACTGACCTAGAGCCAGACATCTTGGAATGTGAAGTCAAGTGGGCCTTAGAAAGCATCACTACGAACAAAGTTAGTGGACGTGATGGAATTCCAGTTGAGCTATTTCAAGTCTTGAAAGATGATGCTGTGAAAGTGCTGCACTCAATATGCCAGCAGACTTGGAAAACACAGCAGTGGCCACAGGACTGGAAGAGGTCAGTCTTCATTCCAATCCCAAAGAAAGGCAATGCCAAAGAATGCTCAAACTACCGCACAATTGCACTCATCTCACACGCTAGTAAAGTCATGCACAAAATTCTCCAAGCCAGGCTTCAGCAGTATGTAAACCGTGAACTCCCAGATGTTCAAGCAGGTTTTAGAAAAGGCAGAGGCACCAGAGATCAAATTGCCAACATCCGCTGTATCATGGAGAAAGCAAGAGAGTTCCAGAAAAACATCTATTTCTGCTTCATTGACTATGCCAAAGCCTTTGACTGTGTCGATCACAATAAACTGTGGAACATTCTGAAAGAGATTGGAATCCCAGACCACCTGACCTGCCTCTTGAGAAACCTGTATGCAGGTCAGGAAGCAACAGTTAGAACTGTACATGGAACAACAGACTGGTTACAAATAGGAAAAGGTGTACGTCAAGGTTGTATATTGTCACCTTGCTTATTTAACTCATATGCAGAGTACATCATGAGGAACGCTGGGCTGGAAGAAGCACAAGCTGGAATCAAGATTGCTGGGAGAAATATCAATAACCTCAGATATGCAGATGACACTACCCTTATGGCAGAAAGTGAAGAGGAACACAAAAGCCTCTTGATGAAAGTGAAAGAGGAGAGTGAAAAGGTTGGCTTGAAGCTCAACATTCAGAAAACAAAGATCATGGCATCTGGTCCCATCACTTCATGGTAAATAGATGGAAAAACAGTGGAAACAGTGTCAGACTTTATTTTTTGGGGCTCCAAAATCACTGTAGATGCTGATTGCAGCCATGAAATTAAAAGACGCTTGCTCCTTGGAAGGAAAGTTATGACCAACCTTGATAGTATATTAAAAAGCAGAGACATTACTTTGCCAACCAAGGTCCGTCTAGTCAAGGAAATGGTTTTTCCCGTGGTCATATATGGATGTGAGAGTTGGACTGTGAAGAAGGCTGATCACCGAAGAATCGATGCTTTTGAACTGTGGTGTTGGAGAAGACTCTTGAGAGTCCCTTATACTGCAAGGAGATCCAACCAATCCATCCTAAAGGAGATCAATCCTGGATGTTCATTGGAGGGACTGATGCTGAAGCTGAAACTGCAATACTTTGGCCACCTCATGCGACGGGTTGACTCACTGGAAAAGACTGTGATGCTGGGAAAGGTTGGGGGCGGGAGGAGAAGGGGACGACCGAGAATGAGATGACTGGATGGCATCACCGACTCTGTGGACATGGGTTTGAGTGTACTCCGGGAGTTGGTGATGGACAGGGAAGCCTGGCGTGCTGTGATTCATGGGGTCGCGGAGAGTCGGACACGACTGAGCGACTGAACTGAACTGAACTGAACTGAAATAAGCCTTGAAATAACTGAAGAGTTTAAGAACTACATTCTACTGGGTAAGCATTCCTGGAGAAGATAAGTTTGGTAAGGGAGTTAGAATTCACTGATGGAGCATTCACCACATTCAAAATATTTACATGTATTATGCTACTTAAAGCTCACCATGTTTGTATGAGGAAGGTACTGTTATTATCTTCATTTTACAGATGATGAAACTGAGGCAAAAGGAATTGAAAAATTTGCACAAGGTCACCAGAGGATAAAAGACACAGCTTAGTCTTACATGCACAGATCTGTCTCCAGACAGTGGAGTATCACCAAAACTTTGGGATTAGAAAAGGGATAAGGTAAGTATTTTCAAGAATATTTTTCAAAAAACTATGCATTAAAAGATAAGGAACATCATGGAGAGCACTGCAAGCAGATAGGCCATTTAGCCTAATAATTCATGTAATTCTGTCTTTAAGTCATCTTTAATCTTCCTTCCAGAGAAGGCTAAGTATAGTCTCATGATGCTAGATAAAGAAATTGTGTTAATTAGAATATTTGCTTATCTCTAAACAAACAATGCTTAGTCTTTTAGATAGACAAACACTGGTTATAAAACAAGAGAAACAAAACTGCTCGATATCATAATTTTGAAATTTTGGTTGCAACAATTTAAAAGAGTCACTAAAGCAAAATTATAAATCTGGAGAATTTATGGTTCCATTCCATTTCTTTCTCTGTATTAAGTAGCTTTTTTATAATTAAAACAATGGCTTAATTAGCTATCTTGTTCATTTACTCACCTGTAGTCAGTCATGATTCAATTTCCCTGCTTCTCTTTCATTGATGAGTTAGAGAACAGTGAAGTGTTAGCTATCTTCTCCTTGAAAATATTAGTATTAACTAGATTAGCTGAAGCATTGGTGGCTCAGATGGTACAGAATCAGCTTGCATTGCAGGAGACCGGGATTCAATCCCTGGATCGAGATGATCCCCTGGAGAAGGGAATGGCTACCCACTCCAGTATTCCTGCCTGGGGACTTCTATGGACAGAGGAGTCTGGCAGGCTACAGTCCAAGGAGTTGTAAAGAGTGGGACATTACTTAGCAACTAAACAACAACAAGCATGTCATTTAACTGAAAAGCCTGCCCCAGTGGAGAATAACTAACCCAAGGATATTAGTTCTCATCTTAACAAAATGTTACTTTGGGTTATAAGGCAAATTCAACTTATTTTCTAAGTTGAGTATAAAAAACCTATAAAACACAGCATCATACATTGATTAAACTCATTAACCTTGGCCCTGGAATATACTTATTTAACTGGGACAGGAACCCTATGTGGTCCCGTGAATGGCATAATAATAGACAACACTTATTGAGCCTATACACATATGAATAAATAATTTACACAGATTAGCTCTTTCACTTATATGTAACCACCCCATAGGGCTGTTCCTATCATCCTGTTTTTATAAGAAAACTAAGAGCTGTCCAAGGTTATATAGAGAGTAAGGGGAAGGATTTAAATACAGACACCAGAGTCTGTGCTGCTGCTTGAAACTCACAGGAAAATAGATCAGATTATCATAGTGTATCAATCATCTTGGGTGTTAATTTTACTCAGGGACCAGGAATCTCACATAAAACTATGTCAATAAATTACAGAACACAAGTCAAATACTGAAAGGAAATGTATAGATAAAATGTATAGATTCCAAGGACATTTTCTGATATTCGGGTCGAATTTTAGGCTTCTTGAAGTACAAGTCGGAGAAGGCAATGGTAACCCACTCCAGTACTCTTGCCTGGAAAATCCCATGGATGGAGGAGCCTGGTAGACTGCAGTCCATGGGGTCGCTAAGAGTCGGACACGACTGAGCAGCTTTACTTTCACTTTTCACTTGCATGCATTGGAGAAGGAAATGGCAACCCACTCTAGTGTTCTTGCCTGGAGAATCTCAGGGACAGGGGAGCCTAGTGGGCTGCCTTCTATGGGGTCGCACAGAGTCGGACACCACTGAAACCAATAAGCAGCAGAAGTACAAGTTCCTCTGCTGCTGGAGATACTAAATGCAAAAATTCCTAGGGTAATTTTCATTTAATTGTGGACTGAATACTTTGGTATTTACTTTAAACTCTGATCTCCCAGTGTTTGGCTATTAACCAAATAAAGTCATTAGGCATGTTAAATTTAATAAAAACCATCTTTTTCATTAAACTAGCTTGTTCCAGTATACCTTGTTAGTTCAAACTAAATCTCTTGTGTAAGTCAGAGGAACTTTAGTACTGATGCCCCTAAAGGTGGTAATACCAAGAAGACATAACTATTACAGAAGGATGGAAGCATGGCAAGGGCTGTCATTTAACTCCAGTTCTAGGAGTTGAGGAGTTCACTCACTTTTGTTCCGTAAAGATGGTGTAATAGAATGGTTAAGAACTCAACTTTTGGAATCAAATCATCTGTTTTCACATCTGAGCTTTTCTGATTATAAACTATTTGACCTTCAACAAGTTATTCAGTCTCTTCAATGAGGATATAGTACTAAGGGTGACATGAGGATATCAAACAAAGATAGTATGAGGATGATAATTAACTACAAATGGGTTCATTAAACAGGAAAAGTAAAGCACTTATTTCAGTTTCTGATACACGAAGGTGATAAATACGATTATTTATTATCATTTAGTGACAACCATATATACTTACTACACAGTGCTTATGCTTAGGGTAATTATCCATTGTTAGAGGATGTGAACAATCTTTATTTACTCTTTAAATTGCTCTAAACCAAAGTCATTAACATTTGAGGAAACCACTTTTTGAATGCATAATAATACATGTAAAAGTGTGTTAACTGCAGAATTGTCTGTAGTGAAAAATATAGGGAAAGTCCTAGAATGCCCATCCAATAAGGAAGGCCTCAGTTTCCCCAGTCTGTATAAGAAGATTTTACTCGAAGATCTCTAAAATCCCTTTTGTCTCCAATTAGGACTATATTTTCCACCAGTTGTTCATTAGATTTGACACCGATACTCTAAAAAATAGAAATGAGATAGGAAATCTAAAGTACTAGGTGAGTATTTAAAATTAAGTCATATTGTATTGGTGTTTTTCTTTTTTGGCTTACTTCACTCTGAATAATAGGCTCTAGTTTCATCCACCTCATTAGAACTGATTCAAATGCATTCTTTTTAATGGCTGAGTAATACTCCATTGTGTATATGTACCAAAGCTTTCTTATCCATTCGTCTGCAGGTGGACATCTAGGTTGCTTCCATGTCCTGGCTATTATAAACAATGCTGCAATGAACATTGGAGTACACGTGTCTCTTTCAATTCTGGTTTCCTCGGTGTGTATGCCCAGGAATGCAATTGCTGGATCATATGGCAGTTCTATTTCCAGTTTTTTAAGGAATCTCCACACTGTTCTCCATAGTGGCTAGATATATAGAATTTAGAAAGATGGAAATGATAACCCTGTATACGAGACAGCAAAAGAGACACAGATGTATAGAACAGTCTCTAGGACTCTGTGTGAGAGGGTGAGGGTGGGATGATTTGGGAGAATGGCATTGAAATATGTATATTATCATGTTACTGAATGCTTGGGGCTGGTGTGCGGCATGATCCAGAGGGAGGATAAGGGGAAGAGGGAGGTGGGAGGGGGGGATCAGGAAGGGGAACTCATGTACACCCGGGGCAGATTCATGTCAATGTATGGCAAAATCAACCAATATAATATTGTAAAATAATTAGCCTCCAATAAAAATTTAAAAAAAATTAAAAAATAAAATATAAACAAATAAAATAAAATTAAGTCATAATGAACAGTATGGTAAAATTAAACAATATGTAAAAAGTAAATATATATACATATATATATTTCAATATCAAGAGCAGAAGTCATTATTTAACACATTGGGAGTTATTTTTATTATGTTTTAAGATATATGTAATTAATGGTATGCAAATTTTATACTTTTAAACTTCATAATGGAATAAAAAATAAAGGTATGAAAAATAAATACAAAACATGAGTCTGAGGTTTAAATATTGAAGATGTATAATTTAGGACTATCAGCAAGTCTGAAAGCTCTAAAGAAAGAAAAGGGGCTGCATATGCTGTATACTAAAATGATATTTGGTTTGAATTTAACTTAAAATTGTGATGGTTTATTTTCCTTTGAAATAATAGCAGATAGTCTGTAGGCACACACATATTTGACTTTAGAACTATCAAGACCTAATATTATTATTACATTCATAAAATATTCACCCACACGTATGTCAGAATTGGAAAATATCTATTTGTAGAGTCCTATGAAAGAGATGGGAATACCAGACCACCTGACCTGCTTCTTGAGAAACTTATGTGCAGGTCAGGAAGCAACAGTTAGAACTGGACATGGAACAACAGACTGGTTTCAAATAGGAAAAGGAGTACGTCAAGGCTGTATATGGTCACCTGATTATTTAACTTATATGCAGAGAACATCATGAGGAACGCTGGGCTGGAAGAAGCACAAGCTGGAATCAAGATTGCTGGGAGAAATATCAATAACCTCAGATATGCAGATGACACCACCCTTATGGCAGAAAGTGAAGAGGAACTCAAAAGTCTCTTGAGGAAAGTGAAAGAGGAGAGTGAAAAGGTTGGCTTGAAGCTCAACATTCAGAAAACAAAGATCATGGCATCTGTTTCCATCACTTCATGGGAAATAGATGGGGAAACAGTGGAAACATTGCCAGACTTTATTTTTTTGGGCTCCAAAATCACTGCAGATGCTGATTGCAGCCATGAAATTAAGACACTTACTCCTTGGAAGGAAAGCTATGACCAACCTAGACAGCATATTAAAAAGCAGAGACATTATTTTGCCAACAAAGGTCTGTCTAGTCAAGGCTATGGTTTTTCCAGTGGTCATGTATGGATGTGAGAGTTGGACTGTGAAGAAACCTGAGCGCTGAAGAATTGATGCTTTTGAACTTTGGTGTTGGAGAAGACTCTTGAGAGTCCCGTGGACTGCAAGAAGATCCAACCAGTCCATTCTAAAGGAGATCAGTCCTGGGAAGATCCAACCAGTCCATTCTAAAGGAGATCAGTTCATTGGAAGGACTGATGCTAAAGCTGAAACTCCAATACTTTGGCCACCTCATGCGAAGAGTTGACTCACTGGAAAAGACTCTGATGCTGGGAGGTTTTGAGGGCAGGAGGAGAAGGGGACGACAGAGTATGAGATGGCTGAATGGCATCACCAACTCTATGGAGGTGAGTTTGAATGAACTCCGGTAGTTGGCAATGGACAGGGAGGCCTGGCGTGCTGTGATTCATGGGGTCGCAAAGAGTCGGACCTGACTGAGCAACTGAACTGAACTGATGATGCTTCCAAAGAGTGGGACAGGACTGAAGTTACATAGCACATGATGCTTCCAAAATACAAGTCACAACATATTCAGAAAGAAATGCTATGTGTGGCTTAAGACTATATAGTAAGAAATGTGTCTTTACATACAATCTTGATCAACGATAATATTATGAAAAATAGCAAATAATACTGAATTTGAGATCTGTGTAATATTTCAGCCGCATTTTAGTGAGGGAGAATAGAAGTAATAAAAGTGAGGTAGCCTGCCCAATATCTAATACAACTAGTAAGAGAAGTAACCAAGATTCAGCCTAGCATTTGTGACTCCTGAACCTATGCTAAAATCAATTAGGTCATAAAGTCTCATTAAGGAAATCAAATGCTGAAATTTGGTTATTATTGAGATTCTACTCTTAAATTCTGAGAGGATTTTTAAAATTATGTGTATGTTGTTTGATACCTCTGAAGAGCTATGGAATACATATTTGTTTTCAGCAGAAAGAATATTTACAATTCCGTAAGACTTTTCTTTTTCTCAGAGGGTGTATGTAATCTAACTAATTAAATCTATTTGGGTATTCTGGATGAAAAAATTACAGAAAATATCATTTGGGCTTGTTCCATATTGTCCAAATATAATACAAAATTTAGAAACAGTTTTTGTAGTAATGTATAAATGCATGAACATTGCTCACCAGTCAAAACCCTTAAAATTTTTCCTCCCTAGAATGAAATAAAATGCTTCCAAATTTGCAGTTTAAAAGGTTTACTTTACTAGAATTTTTGTGTGAGAATTCTTCCCATGAGTACTGTGGGCAAAAGATTCTTGAATGGCCTTGTAAAAGTGCTCCTTTACATTTTTGAACAACCTATGCTATTTTTAAGTTGAAAAGTAGCATTAGAACAAATATCCAAATTATTAAGCAATTTTCCTTCTCTTCTATTGCTTTAATTGTAACTGTTCTCTTAAATTCCATGCAGGTAAGGCTATAATGCCAGAAATGTAATTTACAAATAGTTCCTTTGGGGAGGGAGGTGGGAGGGGGGTTCAAGATGGAGAACACATGTACACCCAAGGCAGATTCATGTCAATATATGGCAAAACCAATACAATAATGTAATTAGCCTCCAATTAAAATAAATAAATTAAAAAAATAAAAAATAAAGTTGCAAACATAAAAAAGAAATCAAATGTTATGGGGGCATATTCCATTTGTGTCAGAAAAGATTATGCATGTTTACTGGCACAAAGTTTGATATGTTTATTAAATCAAGTTTCTTAAAAATAAAATATGTTATAGCTATAAACCATATTCTATTCATTTATGTGTATCCCTACCTTAGGAATGAGTATGAAATGATATAATTTTGACTTGAAAAACAACAGTGTGAAATAATAACCAATTTTATTGCTATTCCTTTTTAAACCATAGTTTATTAACAGTTTGGAAACACTATTTAATTTCACCAAACAGGTCTCTCTATCAAAGGAAAGAAATACAGTGGCATTACTTGTGCTCCTGAATAATATTAGCTACCACTCCTATTGCTGGACTACAGACAGCTATACACTGGCAAATCCAGAAAACGGAAGAGCATTTGACGTTTCTTGTGCTGATTGGTTTTCTAGATTATTACTGCTGTTATTTGCCTCTTTTTCACAGATATTGAGAGCAGAAATGAAAGGCCAAAAAATGAAGATGAAGCTTCTGTAACTAACTCTACTGCAATGAAATTCTTTTGTCCTATAATTTGGGTCTATTTTCCTCTCAAATATACCTAACAAATATTTACCAATTAGGTGATTAAATAGAATAAACAAGGGAACAGAACAGAGTCTAACATATACCCACACATACATGGAAAACAAATTTTTGAGGAAGGTGCAAAAGTAATTCAGTAGAGCTTTCCCAACAAATTATGCTGGAAGAATTGGTTATCCATTTGCAAAAAAGTAAATAAATAAATAAAAAGAATTTCAATCCACATCTTGTACCATGAACAAAAATAGATCAGATTGAAATATAGTATCTAAAAATACAAAACTTAAAAAAAAAATAGAATATCCTTGTGACTTTGGCCTATGCAAAAAACATAGACCATAAAAGGAACAAAAAAATGATGATAAATTGGACCATCAAAATTATAAACTTCTGCTCTCTGAAAAACTGAAAGACTGTTAAGAGTATGAAAAAAAATTCATGGATGGGGAGAAAATATTTGCAGAACTTATCCCTGATATAGGACTTGTATCCAGAGTAGAAAAAGAATTCCTAAAACTCAAGAGTAACACAACAACCTAATAGAAAAATTGGCAAAATATGAATAGACACATCAACAAAGAGAGAGAGAGAAAAAAAAAAGAAAAGAGAGAGAAAGAACTATCCCACGAAAAGCCCTAACCTAAGGCACTGCCAGGCCTGCTCACAGAACAAAGGACTGAGCTAATACCAGAGGAGAACTAGCCAGTTGTGGACCAGCCCATCCCCCACGGGACACAGGTAGGCAGGCGGGGTGCAGCCAGAGCTGGAAGGGTCAATCTTGTCCCCTGACAGACATCTTCTACCAAACTGCAAGCAGGCTTCCAGTTGCTAACCAAGACATGCTGGGATTCCGGATGGTTGACATCCACAGGGAGGGTCGCAGCCAGAGATCAGCTCCCCAGAAGAGACACACGGCACACCTGAGACGGGAGCGTCTGCAGTCACCCAGGAAACCGAGAGGCTGGGAACAGGGAGGTGATAAGATGCACTTCCCACCTGGGGAGATGGCGCTCACCAAGGACCTGGTTACCTGAGCTGCTCAGACCTGGGAAGTGCACAAAATGCTGGCCCAACTGAGTCTGCGCCTTTGTGAAGTACCCGTAAACCTGAACATGAGTGGCTTAGACCTGGGAAGTACATGCAACGCAGGGCCCACCTCAGAGAGTTCCTCAGCAGAGCAATCTAGAATCTGAGAAATATAGACTGGGAAAGTGCACGTGCCATGAGCGGGGCAAACGCAGTGCGGCCGAGACACTGTGAGCACTCTACATACATGCCAGTGATATTTGTTTGCAGTGTTCTTCCCTCCCCACAGCACGACTAAACAAGTGAGCCTAAATAAGTGACCACCTTCGCCCCCTTGTAACAGGGCGGAAATTACACACTGAAAAGACCAGCAAACAGAAGCAGCTAAAATAAAGGGGACGGATTTGGAAGTGACAGGTGCAACAGATTAAAACTTTGTAGTTAGCACCGACTACACTGGAAGGGGCCTACAGATCTTGAGAAGTATAAGCCGAATCAAGGAACTATCTGAAATTGAACTGACCTCACGCTGTCTGCAACAACTCCAGAGAAATTCCTAGATATATTTTTACTATTATCATTTTTTAATTTTATTTTTAAGTCCTCTTTTACTCCTTTAATTTTCATTTTTGTAACCTACTATTTCCTTGCAAAAATTAGACCCAGTTTTTATTTTATTTTTTTAATTTATTTGTTTTAATTGGAGGATAATTATTTTACATTATTGTATTGGTTTTGCCATACATTGACATGAATCTGCCTCGGGTGTACATATGTTCCCCATCGTGAACCACCCCTCCCACCTTCCTCCCCATCCCATCCCTCTAGTTCATCCCAGTAACCCAGCCCCGAGCATCTTGTATCATGCATCGAACTTGGACAGGCGATTCATTTCGCATATGATAATATACATGTTTCAATGCCATTCTCCCAAATCATCCCACTCTCGTCCTCTCCCACAGAGTCTAAAAGACTGTTCTATACATCTGTGTCTCTTTTGCTCTCTCATATACAGGGTTACCGTTATCATCTTTCTAAATTCCATATATATGCGTTAGTATACTGTATTGGTGTTTTTCTTTTTGGCTTACTTCACTCTGTATAACAGGCTCCAGTTTCATCCACCTCATTAGAACTGATTCAAATGTATTCTTTTTAATGGCTGAGTAATATTCCGTTGTGTAAATGTACCATAACTTTCTTATCCATTCATCTGAAGATGGATATCTAGGTTGCTTCCATATCCTGGCTATTATAAAACAGTGCTGCGATGAACATTGGAGTACATGTGTCTCTTTCAATTCTGGTTACCTTGGTGTGTATGCCCAGGAGTGCGATTGCTGGGTCGTATGGCAGTTCTATTTCCAGTATTTTAAGGAATTTCCACACTGTTCTCCACCACAGTGGTTGTACTAGTTTGCATTCCCACCAACAGTGTAAGAGGGTTCCCTTTTCTCCACACCCTCTCCAGCATTTATTCCATGTAGACGTTTGGATAGCAGCCATTCTGACTGGCATGAAATGGTACCTCATTGTGGTTTTGATTTCCGTTTCTCTGATTATGAGTGATGTTGAGCATCTTTTCATGTGTTTGTTAGCCATATGTATGTCTTCTTTGAAGAAATGTCTGTTAGTTCTTTGGCCCATTTTTTCATTGGGTCATTTATTTTTCTGGAATTGAGCTGCAGGAGTTGCTTGTATATTTTTGAGATTAATCGTTTGTCAGTTGCTTCATTTGGTATTATTTTCTCCCATTCTGAAGGCTGTCTTTTTTATAATTTTTGTGACTTTTATTTTTAATTTGTTTATTTTAATTGGAGGCTAATTACTTTACATTATTGTATTGGTTTTGCCATACATTGACATATATCTGCCCCGGGTCTAAACTCTACTCTAGTTTTTTAATCTGTGCTTTTTGGTATTTGTTATCAATTTTGTACATTTAAGAACCCAATCTTCAGTCCCCATTTTTACTTGGGAGTGTGATTACTGGCTTGATTGCTCTCTCCCCCTTTTGACACTCCTTTTTCTCCACCAGGTCGCCTCTATCTCTTCACTCCCCCTTCTCTTTTCTACCCAAATCTGTGCATCTCTTTGTGTGCTCCGGGCTGTGGAGAACACTTAGGGAACTGACTACTGGCTGGATCTGTCTCTCTCCTTTTTATTCCACCTTTTCTCCTCCTGGTAACCTCTGTCTCCTTCCTCCCTCTTCACTTCTCGGCAGAACTCCATGAACCTCTCTGAGGGGTACAGACTGTGGAAAGCACATAGGGAATTGATTACTGGCTAGCTTGCACTCTTGCATTTTGATTCCCCCTCTTCTCCTCCTGGTCACCTCTATCTCCTTCCTCCCTCTTCTCTTCTCCATGTAACTCTGTAAAACTGTCCGGTTGTGCCTCACTGTGGAGAAGCTTTTCATCATTAACATAGATGTTTTATATCAGTGCTTTATAGATGGAGAAGTCTTGAGGCTACTGTAAGAATAAGACTGAAAACCAGAGGCAGGAGGCTTAAGTCCAAAACCTGAGAACACCAGAGAACTCTTGACTCCAGGAAACATTAATTAATATGCCCTCAGCCAAAAGCCTCCATAACTACCTGAAACCAAGCACCACCCAAGGGCCAACAAGTTCCAGAGCAAGACAAAACAGGCAAATTCTCCAGCAAGGCAGGAACATAGACCTGAGCTTCAATATATAGGCTACACAAAGTCACAACAAACCCATAGACATCTCAAAACTCACTACTGGACACTGCACTGCACACCAGAGAGAAGAAATCCAGCTCCACCCACCAGAACAGCGACACAAGCTTCCCTAACCAGGAAACCTTGAGAAGTCACCCATCCAACCCCACCCACAGTGAGGAACCTCCACAATAAAAAGGAACCACAAACTGGCAGAATACAGAATGGCCACCCCAAACACAGCAATCTAAACAAGATGAAAAGGAAGAGAAATACTCAACAAGTAAAGGAAAAGGATAAATGCTCAGCAAACCAAACAAGAAAGGAGGAGATAGGGAGTCTACCTGAAAAAGAATTCAGAATAATGATAATAAAATGATCCAAAATCTCGTAAACAAAATGGAGTTACATATAAATAACCTGGAGACAAGGATTGAGAAAATGAAAGAATTGTTTAACAAGGACCAAGAATTAAAAAAAAAAAATGAGTGAATATATAATGAATAATACAATAAATGAGATCAAGAACACTCTGGAGGGAACCAACAGTAGAGTAGCTGAAACAGAAGATAGGCCAAGTGAGGTGAAAGATAGAATGGTGGAAATAAATGAAGCAGAGAGGAAAAAAGAAAAAAAGAATTTAGAAAAATGAGGACAACCTCAGAGACCGCTGTGGCAATGTTAATAAGCCCAACATTCAAATCATAGGAGACCCAGAAGAAGAAGACAAAAAGAAACACCATGAGAAAATACTTGAGGAGGTAATAGTTGAAAATTTCCCTAAAATGGGGAATGAAATAGTCACCCAAGTCCAAGAAACCCAGAGAGTCCCAAACAGGACAAACCCAAGGCAAAACATACCAAGACACATATCAATCAAATTAACAAACATCAAACACAAAGAACAAATATTAAAAGCATCAAGGGAAAAACAGCAAATAACACACAAGGGAATTCCCATAGGATAACATCTGATCTTTCAAAAGAAACTCTTCAGGCCAGAAGGGAATGGCAGGACATATTTAAAGTGATGAAAGAGAAAAACCTACAAAACCAGATTACTGTACCCAACAAGGATCTCATTCAAATATGAAGGAGAAATCAAAAGCTTTACAG
Source organism: Moschus berezovskii (assembly GCF_049115385.1). NCBI lineage: Eukaryota > Metazoa > Chordata > Mammalia > Artiodactyla > Moschidae > Moschus > Moschus berezovskii. Next base: position 81,415,364 of record NC_142488.1, on the reverse strand, counting down.
ACAAGCAAAAGCTCAGAGAATTCTGCACTACCAAAGAATCTCTTCAACAAATGCTAACAGATGTTCTCTAGATAGGAAACACAGAAATGGTGTATAAACTCGAACCCAAAACAACAAAGTTAATAGCTACGGAATCTCACTTATCAATAATTACCTTAAATGTAAATTGGTTAAATTGCCCAACCAAAAGACAAAGACTGGCTGAATGGATACAAAAACAAGACCCCTATACGTGTTGCCTACAAGAGACCCACCTCAAAACAAGGGACACATACAGAATGATTGTGAAGGGCTGGGAAAAATATTCCACACAAACAGAGACCAAAAGAAAGCAGGGGTAGCAATACTCATATCAGACAAAATAGACTTTAAAATAAAGGCCATGAAAAGAGACAAAGAAGGACACTACATAATGACCAAAGGATCAATCCAAGGAGAAGATATAACAATTATAAATATATATGTACCCAATATAGGAGTACCGCAATATGTAAGGCAAGTGCTAACAAGTATGAAAGGGGAAATTAACAATAACTCAATAGTGGGAGACTTTAATACCCCACTCACACCTATGGATAGATCAACTAAACAGAAAATTAACAAGGAAACACAAACTTTAAATGATACAATAGACCAGTTAGACCTAATTGACATTTATAAGACATTTCACCCCAAAAAAATGAATTTCACCTTGTTCTCAAGTGCACATGGAATCTTCTCCAGGATAGATCACATCCTGGGCCATAAATATAGCCTTAGTAAGTTAAAAAAAAAAAAAAAATATATATATATATATATATATATATATATATATATGAAATCATTCCAAGCATCTTTTCTGAACACAATGCAGTAAGATTAGATCTCAATTACAGGAGAAAAATTATGAAAAACTCTAACATATAGAGGTTGAACAACATGCTACCAAATAATCAACAAATCACAGAAGAAATCAAAAACAAAATCATAGTATGCATAGAAATGAATGAAAATGAAAACACAACAACCCCAAACCTATGGGACACTGTAAAAGTAGTGCTAAGGGGAAGGTTCATAGCAATAGAGGCATACCTCAAGAAACAAGAAAAAAGTCAAATAAATAACATAACTCTACACCAAAGCAAATAGAAAAGGAAGAAAGGAAGAAACCCAGGATTAGTAGAAGGAAAGAAATCTTAAAAATTAGGGCAGAAATAAATGCAAAAGAAACAAAAGAGACCACAGCAAAAATCAAAAAAGCTAAAAGCTGGTTCTTTAAGAAGATAAATAGAATTGACAAACCATTAGGCATAGTCATCAAGAAACAAAGGGAGAATAATCAAATCAACAAAATTAGAAACGAAAATGGAAAAATCACAACAGAAAACACAGAAATTCAAAGGATCAGCAACTATATGCCACTAAATAGGAAAACTGGGAAGAAATGGACAAATTCGTAGAAAAGTATAACTTTCCAAAACTAAACCAGGAAGAAATAGAAAATCTTAATAGACCATTCACAAGCACGGAAATCAAAACTGTAATCAGAAATCTTCTAGCAAATAAAAGTCCATGACCAGACGGTTTCACAGCTGAATTCTACCAAAAAAGTAGAGAAGAGCTAACTAATAGCCTACTCAAACTCTTCCAGAAAATTGCAGAGGAAGAGAAACTTCCAAACTCATTCTATGAGGCCACCACCACCCTAATATCAAAACCGGATAAAGATGCCACAAAAAAAGAAAACTACATACTAATATCACTGATGAACATAGATGCAAAAATCCTTAACAAAATTCTAGCAAACAGAATCCAACAACACATTAAAAAGATCATACCTCATGACCAAGTGGGCTTTATCCCAGGGATGCAAGGATTCTTCAATATCCGCAAATAAATCAGTGTAATACACCACATTAACAAAATGAAAAATAAAAACCATATAATTATCTCAATAAATGCAGAGAAAGCCTTTGACAAATTTCAACATCCATTTATGATAAAAAAAACCCTCTAGAAAGCAGGCATAGAAGGAATATACCTCAACATGATAAGAGCTATATATGAAAAACCCACAGCAAACATTATCTTCAAAGGTGAAAAATTGAAAGCATTTCCCCTAAAGTCAGGAACAAGATAAGGGTGCGCACTCTCACTACTATTCAACATAGTTTTGGAAGTTTTGGCCAGAGTAATCAGAGCAGAAAAAGAAATAAAAGAAATCCAAATTGGAAAAGAAGAATTAAAACTCTCACTATCTGCAGACGACATGATCCTCTACATAGAAAACCCTGAAGACTTCACCAGAAAATTACTAGAGCTAATCAATGAATATAGTAAACTTGCAGGATATAAAATTAACACACAGAAATCCTTTGCATACCTATACACTAAGAATGAGAAAACATAAAGAGAAATTAAGGAAACAATTCCATTTAGCATTGCAACGAAAAGAATAAAATACTTAGGAATATATCTCCCTAAAGAAACAAAAGACCTACATATAGAAAACTATAAAACACGGATGAAAGAAATCAAAGAGGACACAAACAGATGGAGAAATATACCATGTTCAAAATGGGGAAATGACAATGTCTTTAACAAGTGGTTCTGGGAAAAGTGGTCAACCACTTGTGAAAGAATGAAACTAGAACACTTTCTAAAACCATACACAAAAATAAACACAAAATTGCTTAAAGATCCAAATGTAAGATCAGAAACTATAAAATTCCTAGAAGAAAACATAGGCAAAACACTCTCTGACATAAATCACAGCAGGATCCTCTATGGCCCACCTCCAAGAGTAATGGAAACAAATGCAAAAATAAACAAATGGGACCTAATTAAATTTAAAAACTTTTTCACAACGAAGGAAACTTTAAGCAAGGTGAAAAGACAGCCTTCAGAATGGGAGAAAATAACAGCAAACGAAGCAACTGACAAAGAATTAATCTCAAAAATATACATGCAACACCTGCATCTCAATTTGAGAAAAATAAACGACCCAAGCAAAAAATAGGCCAAAGAACTAAACAGACATTTCTCCAAAGAAGACATACAGGTGGCTAACAAACACATGGAAAGATGCTCAACATTACTCATTATCAGAGAAATACAAATCAAAACCACAATGAGGTATCATCTAACACCGCTCAGAATGGCTGCTATGAAAAAGTTGACAAACAATAAATGCTGGAGAGGGTTTGGAGAAAAGGGAAACCTTTTGCACTGTTGGTGGGAATGCACACTAGTACAGCCACTATGGAGAACAGTGTGGAGATTCCTTAAAATACTGGAAATAGAACTGCCATACGACCCAGAAATCCCACTGCTGGACAAACACACCGAGTAAACCAGAATTGAAAGAGACACATGTACCACAATGTTCATCGCAGCAGTGTTTATAATAGCCAGGACATGGAAGTAACCTAGATGTCCATCAGCAGACAAATGGATAAGAAAGCTCTGGTACATATTCACAATAGAATATTACTCTGTCATTAAAAAGAATACATTTGAATCAGTTCTAATGAGGTGGCTGAAAATGTTATACAGAGTGAAGTAAGCAAGAAAGAAAAACACCAATACAGTATACTAACGCATAGATATGGATATTAGAAAACGGCAATGAAACCCTACATGTAAGACAGCAAAAGAGAACAGTGTTTTAGACTCTGTGGGAGAGGGAGAAGGTGGGATGATTTGAGAGAATAGCACTGAAACATGTATATTATCATATGTGAAAGACATAGCCAGGTTCAATGCATGAGACAGGGTGTTCAGGGCTGGTGCACTGGGATGACCCAGAGGGATGGGATGGGGAGGGATATGGGAGGAGGCTATAGGATGGGGAACACATGTACACCCATGGCTGATTCATGTCAATGTATGACAAAACCACTACAATATTATAATTAACCTCCAATTAAAATAAATAAATTTAAAAAAATTAGCAAACTGCACATTTTATATATGATTATATCTCTTTTACAGTCCCTTGAACCACTTTGGGGATAGGGGTGCTCATCCTCTAGGCAGTCAAAAATCTTGTGTACAGCTTTATAGTGTGCCATAGTATCCACAGCTTTGCATCCTGGGATTCAACTAACTGTGGCTTGTATAGTACTGATATTTATTGAAAGAAATGGGTGGGTCCATGCAGCTCAAAACTGTTGTAGCAAGGTCAACTGTACTTCAGTAAAATTGTTTTAAAAAGAACTATTTTTTTTTTTTACTCAGAATAAATCTGTCTAGAAGAACTAATAATAATAATAAGTCCAAAAATAAATTAATTTGCAATGCTTGGCTTCTTAAATATCTACAACAAAAGATAATGCTAGAGCAGTTTTCATTGTGTATTATATATTGTGTTTGTATGGCAGGGGTGGTGGTTAGGATTGTATATATGATCATAACAGGGAAGGTATAAACAGACGTCCAAGAGTCATGTTCAACCTCAAATAGATTCTGTGTTAACCATCTCATGTAGAACTATGAACATTTAACCCAGCAAAAGAATATCATAAAACAATGGAACAGAGATCATATTACTATACAAGTAATTTACAGGTAGCCTTATGAAGAAAAATAGCGTATTATATACTAGCACTAATACTTAAAATAGAAAAAAAATATGGTATTATACACAAATTAAATTCATTATATGAATACAATATTTATTTTCCTTTAGGGACCTGCCGTTATAAAATTAACTAATAGACAAAAAAAAGCTACAGAGATAAGTGTGTCATGAGATACCTAAAGTAGTGCATGCACATCAAAAATAGACCATTGTTAGAAAAAAGCACCTAAAATCTACGGCTTGGGGGAAAAATACTTCCAATCAAAAACCAGCATAGCTCATTAATATATTATCTTTGCATGAGGTTTTTATCACAAGTTACTTTTTCTCTTTTTACTCTCCCTGTTCCATTCCAAATTTTTCTGTATCAGTGTGAGTGATTAAGAAACTAATGCTTGAAAAGCGTGTAAACAATGCTCTAAGTAGGTAATTTCAGAATGAAAGCTGTGGTTGAGCCATATTTGTCCAATATCATAAATGAGAAGAGAGGTATTTTCTAAAAGAGTCACAGGTGTCTTAATTCAAGGCCAAAATTATTTCACCCTTAGGATTTCAACCACTGATTAGTTTTTTCTCAGTTCAGCAGAAAAACAAAGGATATGAATAAGCAATTCACAAGTGGACGATAAACATATGAAAAGACATTCAATTTTACCACTCATCTAAGAAATACAAATGCATAATAATAAGAAATTAACTTGGAGATGGTTATTAAAATGTGAATGATGACTATCATCATGTTTTGAGTTATTTTAAATTTATTTTTTGGAATTCAACATACTGACTTTTTTCAATCCATATTATGTCTAGAAAATATAAAGTTATTTTAAAAACTGTCTCCTTAGTTATCTGCAGATAAATTATGGAGATTGGATCAGGTTTCCCTGGTGGTTCAGATGGTAAAGAATCTGCCCACAGTGCAGGAGACCTAGGTTTGATCCATGGGTGGGGAAGAACCCCTGGAGAAGGGAATGGCTACCCACTCCAGTGTTCTTGCCTGGAGAATTACATGGACAGAAGACCCTGGCAAGCTACAGTCCATGGGGTCGCAAAGAGTCGGACATGACTGAGCACCTAACACTTTAACTAACTTTATGGAGAATGGATCAGAAAACAGAATTCAGACACAGAACCAAATGATTTAGTTAATACAGTAAAGGTGGCACTTCAAATAAGTGTGAGACAGAAAGACTATGAAATAAATGATACTCAGAAAATTAACTAGCTAATAAAAATAACAGATGAGTTTGAATCCCAAACTCATCACTCCGAAATACTAAATCTTATTGGTACAAAATTTAACATGTATATTAAACCATTAAAGTACTATAAAATATAAGTTTCTTCATTCACAAAATATGTCCCTCATTTTAAGGGAAAATAATAATTTGTAGAACAATATTTACAGCATAGTTTCATTGATTTAAATCATTGTTTCCATAGTTTATATTTTAATTAAAATTATAAAAGTGAAAGGATATACACCCAGTAAGTTTTATTTAGCATTATATCATCATCTTCTACCACATGTGCCTGGCATATGGCAGGCACAAAAATATAATAGTTGAATGACTAAATAAATGAACTGATGCATTGTTGGTGTGATTGCAAATTGTGATAAATTTTTCTGGAGAGAAATTTGGCACTATGTATCAAAGAGTAAAATGAGCAGGTAGTTTATTTCAGGACTCTTATTTCTAGGAATCCATCATATGGCTAATTTTTATCAGTGCATAGAGTAGGTATCCAGGATAACTACTTTGTAACAGGAAAAATATGTGTGTTAGTAGAGAGGTAATATGAGAAGTAGCTGCTGTACGATAGGAATCTGGTTAAATTAAGGGAAATATTTTCATGGAATATACATCTATTTTAAAATGAGATGTTCAACCATTTATTGTGAAAGTATAGCCACAATTAATTGATAAATGAGCAGACAAAACACAATATGATGTCACATAGATAAAACAGTATATGTAAACAGGCATGTGTGTATATTTATAAAGAAAATTCTGGAAGGAAATGCATCAAAATTCTAACAGTGGTTATCATTTGATTAAGATTGTGTTTGTATTATTGTTGAAAGTTTCTATGCTGTATTTTTCCTTACAATGCTTACATACTTTGACAATCAGGAATAAATAATAGAAATAAGTGTTTCCTAACTTTTAATATGACTAATTAAGCACAATTTCTGTAATAAAAAGGAAAGATAAGGGTTAATCTAACTTTAATACTTTTCCTCATTTGAAATGAATAATTTATCATATTTTATATTTCAATTTGTTACTTGTAGTCTATGAGCAAGTTTAGAAAAGTGAATGTGATTAATTAGGTTATTTTCTACATTAGTATCCCAAATCACCTCTGTGGATTTTTCTGCTTCCATGGAACTAACAAGGTATCTTTCAATTAAAAGACTACATCTTGTGAATTTTTATTCAAATATAGATAGGTAATTCTTGTCATTCATAAAAATGGGCTAAATATGTTCCTTACCTTTTAATGAAAAGTAAACACTGGTCTTTTTGGTTGTACCAAGGGAGTCGTTCTGTTGCAAAAAAAAATCCTGTAAATAAAAATAACAGATACCTGTTTTTAAACTTCATTTTGCAAAAGTTTATTCATATATTACTGGACCTGTAAATCATACTTCAGTATGGCTAGAATTTTACAATCTTAGAAGGAAACTGGTGGCAGATGACATTGTAAAGTACACCCTGACAGAGGATGCAGTTCCATCAGCACAGATTCCCCCTCCCATCCTGCTATTCGTGAAATTAAATGCTGCTGCACGAAAGAATAGAACAAACCATCTGCTTTTAAATAATACTACCTAACATTTGAATGCCTGTTTATCCCTTTTATCTACAAGGTTGCTACAAGCATCAAGAAGGACTACGTGGCAAATCACCAGCAAGGATGGGGTCTATTATATGTCAGTTTAAAAAGAGAAATACAGTAAAAACTGTGTAACTGACTCACAGCAACATGGGTTCACAAACCTTGTAGAGGGATATAACCTAGGCTTGCCAAACATCACAGACAGCACTTATTAAAGCTACTACGTGGAATTCAATATGCCTGCTGTCTAGCCCCTCCCCCCTTCTCCAATAAACGACTCCCCCTTTTTCCCCAGTATAAAAATACATGCTCATAAAACATTCAGATAAAAGAAAGAGAATTTAAAAAAATCCATAATCATACTACCCAATGATGCCATTTGGAGCATTTTCTTCCAATTTTTTAAAAACAGCTTTTTGTCACGAGGCCCCTGACAAACCAAACGGGAATTAAGGATGAGCGGATGAGAGGATACTCCTCTTCCCTTGTTAGGAACCATGACTAGTATTTTTACCTCATATCTAAGCTTTTTTTTTTTTAATTATAAATCTATAAAGACAAAATTTTAAGGGGAAAAAAAAAACGTCTTCAGTGGTGTGTGCCTCAGCAACCAAGGAGCGTCTGGAAAGTAGGGCGGAGCCTGGAGGGGGCGGTGTGCTTGCGCACTTATTGGGCTGAGGCATCGTCAATCAAGGTCAATCAAGTTTGTCCAGCTAATGATGTGCGAGCTAAAGGCACACAGGGAACTAGATGAACTGGAGGTCTGACTGCGAGGGGGAGGGGCTCAAGATGTAAGCAGTGAAGAGATATCGGGCTCTCGCAATTCGACATTCAGCTGCGTCACACCTCATTCCGCCGCATCTGTAGCTCAGAGAGGCCTTGCCTCCGCCACTTTCGCCCAGGCCTCCGCTGCCGCTGCCACCTCCGGTGCAATCACCTCGGCCCAGCCGCGCCCCGCCCAGCGGTCCTGCTGCCTTCACCGCTGCCACTTCCTCAGCCCCGGCTTCCGCCGCCACCACCCAAGCATCCGTGAGTCATTTTCTACCCATCTCTGGGCACGCGGTAGTGACCACCCTAAGAGGTTTGCAGTCTTGCAGAATGGCAGAAGCTGATCCTAACAGGGTCTCGGAACCTGCCGCCTAGGGGGTGGATGAAGAGATGGTAGCTCTCTCGTCTAGCGATTCTGGGGATGAATCTGACAGCAACAGCTCTAGCAGCAGCAGTAGTTGCAGCAGCAGCAGCAGTGACCACAGCCCCTTCTATAGAAGTATAAGTGTACCTGGGCCTTCCAGAAGTTTGCGGCAGGCTCCGTTAGGTAGAAGTTTCGTGGATCAGCTGCCTCGGGCAGTTAGAAATCGTGTGCACGCTCTCAGAAATATTCAAGACGAATGTGACAAGGTAGACGCCCTATTCTTAAAGGCAATTCACAATCTCGAACAAAAATATGCCGAACTCAATAGGTCTCTGTACAACCGGCGATTCCAAATCATCAATGCAGAATATGAGCCCACTGAAGAAGAATGTGAATGGAATTCGGAGGATGAGGTGTTCAGCAGCGATGAAGAGATGCAGGAAGACTCTAGTGAGATGCCTGCTTTAGAGGGTGTGGAAGAAGAGGATGACCTGGAAGCAAAATCTGAGGTCAAGGCTAAAGAAAATGTAACACCAAAAGAAAATCCCGAAAAAAAGACTGAAGAAAAAGCAGAACCCAAAGATGCTCTGGAGGCCAAGCCTGAAGTAAAAGAAGATCCAAAAGAAGCCCCGCAGGCAAAGGCAGAAGATAAAGGGCAGACTAAAGCACCACAGGCTAAGGCAAGGACTCCAGGAAAAGAGGCTCCAAAAAGAGTTCCTAAGGTCATGCCTAAAGAAAGAGCTCTTAAAAGAGCTCCCAAAGGAAAGCCTAAAAGAGAAAATCCTAAAGGCATTCCGGACTATTGGCTGACTGTGTTCAAGAATGTTGACAAGCTGGGGCCCCTGATTCAGAAGTATGATGAGCCCATTCTGAAGTTCATGTCTGATGTTAGCCTGAAGTTTTCAAAACCTGGCAGGCCTGTAAAGTTATGCATTTGAATTTTGCTTTCTACCAAATCCATACTTCAAGAATGAGGTGCTGACCGAGAGATATATAATAAAGTCAAAGCCAGATCACAAAGATCTTCTCTTGGGGCTGAGAAATCCAAGATTCCAAATGCTGTAAGATAGATTGGAGAAGAGGAAAGGATGTCACAGTGACAACCACCCAGAGTCGCACAGCAGCTACTGGACAAGTTAAAACCCAGCCAAGAGTGGTTCCTAATGCATCATACTTCAACTTTTTTAGCCCTTCTGAGATTCCTACTATCGGAAAGCTTGAACCACGAGAAGATGCTATCCTCGATGAAGATTTTTATATTGGTAAAACTTTACATGATAATGTCATCCTGAAATCTATTAGTATACAGGAGAAGTCAACTGTACATCTGATTTCAGTAAAGATTATGGAAACAGGCAATAACAAAAATATAAAAGAGGCTGCATGAAAGAATTTTCAGGAATCTCAAATTTCAAGCAGAAGTGAAGCAGGTTTATGTAGCCTTGAAAAAACCTGTCCTGTAATCTCAACGCTAGTATTCCTCATAGTCTTGAGTTTTTGTACTTTCTTGGTAGCCTAAAATATTGTCTTAAATTGTCTTAAGTTTCAGTTTATTCTATATAGCCTATTGTAGTGCAATATTCTTCACAATGTGTAAATTGCTGTCAGTTATGTAAAGCATGTTGTTTGGTGCTGCTGCTGCTGCTGCTGCTACTGCTGCTAAGTCACTTCAGTCGTGCGACCCCATAGACAGCAGCCCACCAGGCTCCCCTGTCCCTGGGATTCTCCAGACAAGAACACTGGAGTGGGTTGCCATTTCCTTCTCCAATGCATGAAAGTGAAAAGTGAAAGTGGAGCCACTCAGTCGTGTCTGACTCCTAGCGACCCCATGGACTGCAGCCTACCAGGCTCCTCTGTCCATGGGGCTTTCCAGGCAAGAGTACTGGAGTGGGTTGCCATTGGCTTCTCCGGTTGTTTAGTGCTACAAAGTTTTAATTTTTGTGAAAATTTTTGTTGTATTCCTATTAAAGTATAGCTGTGAAAGATCAGACTTGTTAACCAAGACAATATTTTCTTGAAATAAAACAAAGTTCAATGCAAATGTTTTGTTTTGTTTTTTCTCTGGCCGGGAAGACTAAGGCTTTAAATCTGCTTTGTACTAGCTGTGCCTTCATTTGCTATAGAAATACAGTATTATTTATACTAATCTGAACAGCACATTGTGAAATTTGACTGCTTGAAAAAAGATTAGCATACATTTAATAATGTCCATCAAACCATGTATGATATGACTGAGCATGTTAATGTGACATAGTGATTTATAAATATAAGCCTAATGAAGTTACTGTTTACTACTGAGGTGTTAATATAACATAGTATTTTTTAAAAATCTGCTCATCTTATCCTGTGTTACTGTGAACTAAAGGTACTAACCACATTTTCTTTGTAATATGTTCTACTTTGCCTTTCACTGGAAATGATCACTTTATATCATTTGTTTTTTGTTTTTTTCATGTTCTATTGAAATCTAAAATAAAGAAATGTCAAATAAAGTGTATCATGCTATAAAAATCTACCATATTTGCCTCATTATAAAAAACGTGTTGCTTAAGAAAAAGTAGGGAATCCTTAGGAAAGGGATATTTTTAAAATATATGATTATAATTAATGTTCTGATTCATTTCCTAGACGTTAAGTCTTTTTTGGAGGATATACATTCAAATGATTGGAGAAAAATGGGACAGGGGAGGAGGACTAAGATAAGGGAAAGAGGAAGAGAAGGGGAGGAGGGTTGAAGTAGAGAAAGTGGGGAGGGAGATGGAGGGTGAGGAGGTGGGTAGAAGGAGAGAACAGAGTGGAAGACAGAAGGATGGGAAATGAGGAGAGGGGAGAAGGGAAGGGAGGAGGGTGGGGAGTGGAAAGAATGGGAAGAAGTGGGGATGGGGAAGAGGGGAGATAGGCAGGAGTGCCTCACCCAGAAAGGACATCAATAAAAGTTTTCACTTCCCAGAGCAGGATCTGAAATGACCCAGGCCCATCCTCCACTGTGACTTGGGAGGAGGTCTCTCTCCCTTGTGTGGTTTATTTTTCCTTGTACGTGATATTATGCATGATCCTAAGATTTTGGTTTGGATTTATTTTAAGGAGAAGATCCCTTAAACTCAGGTTACCAGAGTGCTTTGTACTAGGCACAAAGACATAAACACAGCAAATAATGCTTTATTTCACATCTGCCATTTCCCCAACTGCATATATTTTCTTCAAGACCTTACAGGAAAGAGTTGCAGGAGGAAGACAAAATTTGTGAATTTCAGGGTCTCTTGCCATAAAATTACCCAATAGTCTTCCGAGATCCCACCATTAATAGCTTAGTATCTTGCATTTATCCCTGCTTAACAGTAGCCCCTCATGTCTATGTGTTGTGTGCTCAGCCGCTTCAGTTGTGTCCAACTCTTTGTGACCCCACGGAGCATAGCCTGCTAGGCTACTCTGTCCATGGGATTCCCCAGGCAAGAATACTGGGGTGTGTTGCCATGCCCTCCAAGTGATCTCCCCAACCCAGGGATTGAACTGGTGTCTCCTGTATTGCAGGCAGATTCTTTACCCCTGAGCCACTGGGAAGCCCCTTCGTGTCTATAAATGTAAAAATGTTCCAACCCATGAAATATATGTTTAACCAATCACATGTTTGGATATTTAGGTTACGATTTATACAAAATCAGGAAGCAAATAATTGCTTTTAGCAATAGCTGTGCTATTCTGAGAATGCCTGTATTTTAGTTCTGAGATTTTTGCATCCATCGAGAAGTGGTGTGGCAGCAGATTTACCTATAAGCCAGTGCCAAGTAGAAGACTGTAGTAAATAGCATGTACCTGGCTCACTATGTGCTACCCAGGTGGTGCAGTGATAAAGAATCTGCCTGTCAATGTAGGAGACTCAAGAGATGTGGGTTTGATCCCTGGTACAGGAAGATCCTCTGGAGGAGGAAATGGCAACCCACTCCAGTATTCTTGCCTGGAAAATTTCATGGACAGAGGAGCCTGGTATTCCATGGAGTCTCACAAAGAGCTGCACATGACTGAGCACACACACAGACATACACACACATAACACCTGGGTCACTGCTGCAGAGGTTCCCAAATGGGATAATATACCATGATTGCCAGACATCACAGGTAGCAGAGCCTTTAAATTTTCTACATGAAATGCAACATCCTTATTGCAACTTAGCATATTTACCGAAGTATTTAGCCCCTTCCTGCTCTGTATTTTCCAGTATTAAAGGAACACATGTCATTATGGAATATTTGCAGAATAAAAGGAGAAATGCAGATAATAATAATCATTCAGAAGCTCACTACAGGAAGACTGGTGTATGGAGCTTGGTGTATTTTCTCCCAGTTCATCTCTTTGATTAGGTTTTACCAAAAGTTCTTGTCTCAAATCATGTTGGGTGGGCATAAGAAGCTAATTGGAAAGACAACTTACAGGTCTTTTCAGGTTAAGTATGGTGGGGGTTGGGCTGGGAAGCGGGTAAGTGTCCTGGATTTTTTAATCAGTATAGCTAGGATTCTGGGACTGCAAAAGGTGGGCGGTGGGTGCTTCAACCACCTAGGCTAAGTCAAAGGTAAAAAGAGCCAGGAAAGCCGATGAGATTGCGCGTTCGTTGGGCTGCAGGTTTGTCCATCACACTCGCTCAGCCAATGAATGATGCCAGGAAAAAAAAAAATGCAGGCTGGGAATGCAGTTCAGTGGCAGGGGACAGGGGCGTGAGAAGGGTTTTATGGGGTCTTCCTCAGTGCTTTCTTACTACTGTGCTGTTTCGTTTGGCAGTGATTAAGGATGAGGACAGCCGTTTCCTTCCTCCCCCCAGCCTAACCTAAGAGGTCTTCACCTCCTCCGGTGCTGAAGTCGTCCCCGCCTTCTCCTTTGAGAGATTTTAGCAACCTGAATTTGCCCTGGTAGGCTGCAGTCCATGGGGTCGCTAAGAGTCGGCCACGACTGAGTGACTTCACTTTCACTTTTCCCTTTCATGCATTGGAGAAGGAAATGACAACCCCCTCCAGTGTTCTTGCCTGGAGAATCCCAGGAACGGGGGAGCCTGGTAGGAGGCCATCTATGGGGTCACACAGAGTCAGACACGACTGAAGTGACTTAGCAGGAGTCCAGGTCGTCACTCTAAAAGTTTGTTTTTTCCCTTTAACATGGCAAATGTAGATAAGGGAAGGGCTTTCCTAAGCAGTCGCAGGTGCTGCTGAAGAGGTCAGGGAAGAAAGGAGTGAAGAAAGAGACCGCACAGATAGTCAAATGATGCAAATGTTCCTATTCTGACTAGGTCTAACAGTACAGATGTCCTAGACCTCAAAGAGTTTCAGGGGTTAAGTGATAAGATAGAAGCTGAGTTTGAAAAGGAACTGACCTCTTTGGAAAAATGGATAAATCATCACTTGATTAGGTGTTCGCAAGGATTAGGACAATCTGCAGTATAATAACTCCAACACGCATGAATTCAAAGTTTATGTTTTGTGGTTTTTTGTGGAGTGTCTTTTAAATTTAAAAATTAAAAATTTAAGTATTGTAACACACAGCATTTAGAAATACACTTCTTTACAAGAGATGTAGAACACAGCACATTCTGTAAAGCCTCTGTGTAGTTTAGTCCTTATGATGCCCTTTTAGAGTGTAACTGGGAAAATTATCAGAACTTCACTGAAGCTAATATTTACTTGAGGAAAAAAAAGTACTTTACATGTGTGATGCCTGTTCCTCAGAGGTACAAAGAGTTTAAATCAACCTGGACCAAATATATAGTACATTATTATCACTGACTTTAAGTAGCATAGAGTTAAGAATTTTTAATAACACATTAATACCAATTCTAGATTATTTATGTTTTTAAATTTTGCATGACAGATATTTCTAAAGAAAAAATAAACATAATGGAGCTATTATTTCCTTCCGTGTTGCGAGTAAAAATGTTTGCAAATGGTTTTCTTATCTTTTACTCATAAGTTATGTAAACTAAGGGCATTAAATATATCTTTGCATTATGCTTCAATGAAAGTTATCACTTTATTATTATTTTATTATATCTTTTGATTATAAAATATGTTCATTACAGAAAATATGGAAAATAAACTGAAAACTATAAAAATTATTTTAAACAATCCTATCTTCAAAGATAACCACATTTCACTTGAAAATATTTATATCTATCTTTATTAATGTACTGCTATCCATTTAAATTTTCGTTTGATGTATTTTGAAATCCTTTCTCTATCATGGCATGTAAACTTCATTCTGCTTCACATAATATATCATAATGTCATCAGTTTCTTATAGGCATTTGTTTTAGGAGAATCTTTATTTTTTTTTTTTTCAGGAAACTTTTAGCTTTGTATACAGATTGTTAAGATAGCACAGAGTTTACAAATATCCTACACTTAGTTTCATTTGCTATTTAAATCTTATGGTAGAATGGTATGTTTTTCACAATTAATAAAGAGAACACGATACATAATTATTAACTAAACATATATTAATATTTTATTCAGATTGCCTTTGTTTTTACCTAATGTCCTTTTACAAACATATAGAATTTCATTGTATGTATTTGATGCACCAGCTATGTCTTACTTTTCCACAATAATTTTATTTTATCTCATCTTTTCATATAAAATTTTATGCCTTGGATATGTTTGTGAATATGATATAATTCCACTTTGACCATTGGGAACTCTTTCATTTGGCTCCTATGTCGCTTTGATAGATCCATCTTTTTTTTTTTTTTTTTTTAGTCACTTTCTTATTTTCTGGGACTATAAGATGCTTTAGGTTTCTTTGTTGTTGTGTTGTTTTTTTCTTTATTTCTGCCCTGTTCCTAAAAAAAACAACCATTTCGGCAAAGATCATGGTTCCTTTTATTGGAGACAATATTGGAAACTGGGTACGCTTGTTCCATAGGTTTTCTTGCTTCTAAGCCATTTCAACTGAGAGCACAAGGTAATATATGTATATGTATTAGCCTATGCCTATACTCATATTTCTATATTTAACTACCTATTTCTATATTTAGGTACTCATGAATTCATACTGATGTCTCCAACTCTAATCTGTTAACACATGGATACTTCTAGCCTTCCCCTCTTGTTTCTAACATACCACTCCAACAGTGGGACGCATGGATTCGACTATCTGCTATCCTTTTACATAATTGTTCATCCTATTATATATTTGAAGTGAGTGGTTTTAAAATTGTTAACCAGTGCTCCATGAGAAATACTTTACCCAAAAGAGGACTGTGCTATGCATGTTTCCTTTTTGCTTTATTTGTTTTTTTGTCTACATTTCCAAGGTCACCTACATTAGAACATTTTTCCACCACCATCTTCATTGAAATTATTTCATATATTTGTAATACAATTAGATTCTTGTTACAGTTATCATTTAATCTTGGGATCCAACAACTTCTTAAATGTTTTATTTATTTACATATATAAAGATTTGTATACATTATTCTTTGTGTCATTAAGTTCTACTGGTTTTAACAAATTTATAAGTGTTATATATGCTATATAGTATAGTTTCACTAACCTAAGAAAATCCATATTCTTTGCCTATTTAACTGCACCCTCCAGCCCATGGCAACCGCTGTGCTTTTAACTATCATTATAGTTTTGCCTTTTCCAGAATGTCATATTAATGGAATTATAGTGTATATAACCCTTTCAGATTAGCTTCTTTGATTTATCAGCATGCATCTATCATTCATTTATGTCTTTTCATGGCTCATTTCTATGTGCTGATGAAGACTATTCCATTTTATGGATGTTCCATAGGTTTCGGCTCCAGCGCTAATATTTTTAACCACCATGTTCCATATCTCTTCCCCCAAACTATAAAAACTCAGGCAATCATTATTTAGGGAGATGTTTTTTTTTTTTTTTTTAGGATTTTTAAATCTATTCTTAGCCATTTTTCCTCCCACTCTATTCCTGTGCTTCTGTAGGTAATTGTAGTGCACTGAGTCTGACTTGAAGAATCTTGTTTTTTTTTTTTTTTTTTTTTTTGCTCAGATAACAAACAGTGACATGCCAGGAGCAGACAAAGTGAAATCCCAAACTCTTTTATAAGGGTATAGTTTTAAGAGCATCTTTTTCTAATTGATTGGTAATTGTAAGAACTGTCTTTGAATTAAGGGAAAGGGTTTCGGTTGCAAAGAATTGGACACAACTGAGAGAGTAAGCACAAGCCCAAGCAAGGATTTAGGTAGCTATATGACTTTTTATCTTTCTACACAACTAATCAGTTGTTTTGACACCATTTATTGAATATTGAATATCCAGTATAATTAATTGCTGCCTTTATTATGTAATCCATTCCCTTATACCTATTTGTACCTATTTGTACCTATTTCCCTGTTTGTACCTATTTCTGGACTGTTCTCTTTAGTAGTGTTATTCTTGTGCCAGTATAAATCTTCTAAAACAAATTTCTCATGTACATTTTATTATTTGGTAAGAAAGGTCCTTATAAAACTTTTTTTAAAGATTTTGGAGGGATATTTTCACCTATTTATTTTCTGAGATGAACTGTAGTATCAGTTTTTTTCAGACTCCCTCTCTAAGGCCTATGGATATTTTGATTATTATTTTATGATTTCATTTACAGAGAATCAGGAGTATTATATTTTTGTCTTCTTATCCAAGGACAAGCTGTTTTTAATATCCTTCAGTAGAATTGTAGAGTTTACCTGTTAAAAGAGGCTTTTAAAGAATATTTGGAGCCTATTCTTCAGTTTCTTCTTCCTTCATCTACTTTTTACTTATGCTTTTCTGCTTCTTATTGTTAAATCATCTGTGCTTAGGCATTGTCCCTTTTATTTCCAGCTTTGAATGTGAGCAACTGTTTGCTGAAGTGTGATGTGTAAGTGGTAGGAGGAATGAGCCTATGCATCGCAGAAGTTTCAATTCAGGTTTGTCTCATTCTCTTTCTGAATTGCCATATTTATTTTCTGCCGGAGGCCATTGTATCTTCAGTTTATGGTATTCTCTACTTTCTCAGCCCTTACTGGTGCCAGCTTTGGATTGAGTAGGTCAACATGACTCAGTGCAATGCCTGCTTTAGAGGTATTCTGTGGCAATCTTCTCGTTAATTTCTGCTCAACAGACTGGCCAGCATCTTTAGTTACATGTTGCTTATCTGTCTCCTTATATTGAAGCAGTCTCTAGCTGATCTCTGAAAATGAAGATGATGTGTTGGTATAATTTCTCCTTAACTCCAGCTCCCTTTTTGTTCTATATCATGAAGCTATTTTCCTAATGGGTCACTTCATGCTGCTTTCAACGTCTGTCACAGGCCTAAATCAGATAGTCACAACTTGAACACTTAAGGGAAAAACAAGCATTAGTTCAGAGTCCTGCAATATTTTTGTTTAAATGTCATTGTAAATGGAAGATATTATTTCCAGTGTGTGACTAGGGATTGTGATGATTTCTTTGATTTAAAGATCATTTCTGCCTTTAATTTTTATTTGGATAATTCTGATGCACAGGAAAGATTGAAAACAACAGAGCAATGTAGAAGGGAATCTCCATGAAGGGAAGGGGTATGTCATGTTCCCTAAATGTATTGACCTCAGAAAGCTTTTCTGCAGCACAGCTATTAATTGTCCTAACTTGTAGTATTCTGAAATACCAGTCTGATGAATTTGGCCTTGGCAAAATAGGGAAATTAGCCCAGTTTTATCTACTGGTAAAAGCATCCTTAATCAGCATTTAAAAATTTTATTTTGAGATAATTAATGACTCACAGAAAGTTGCAAAATAGTACAGAAAATTCCTGTATACCCTTCACCCAGATGCAATTAATGGTAACATCTTACATGACTAAATACCCAAGCCAGGAATTTAACATTGGATAGTCTACAGATGTCACTCAGATTTTGATAGATTTTACATGCATTCCTCTCTCTGTGTATGTATTAGTGTGAGTGTGTGTTTCTGTGTAGTTCCATGTAGTTTTATCACATGTATAGGTTCATGGAACTACTGCTAAAATCAAAATTCAGAACTATTCTTCTTGTCCCTAAATTCTGACAACTATTACTTTGTTCTCAATTTTGAAATGAAAAAAATTATATAGATTGTTAAATGAATGGACTTATATAGCATGTAACCTTTTGAGGATGACATATTTTCACTAAGCTAAATAACCTTACAATCCATACAATTTGTACCTGTATCAATAGGCTATTCTTTTTATTGCTGAGTAGTATGCCAGAATGTTAATCACTGGCTTATGACTCTTTTGTAGGAGAATAAGGGTTTCTCTGATGGCTCAGTTTGTAAAGAATCTGCCTGCAATGCAGGAGACGCAGGTGTGATCCCTGGGTGGGGAAGATCCCCTGGAGAAGGAAATAGCAATCCACTCCAGTATTCTTGCCTGGAGAACCCCATGAACAGAGGAGCCTGGAAAGCTACAGTCCATGGGGTCACAAAGAGTCAGACACAACTTAACAACTAAACCACCACAACCACCATAGGAGAACAAAAACAAGTGGAAAGGAAATAGGACTGCCAGTGGCCAGAACCTCCCACAGGGACAAAAGGAAGAATTAAAAGGTCCTTCTTCCAAAAATCTGAAAGTTAAATTCTTGTTGTTCAGTCGCTCACTCACGTCTGACTCTGTGATCCCATGGACTGCAGCACGCCAGGCTTCTCTGTCCTTCACCATCTCCTGGCACTTGCTCAAACTCATGTCCATTGAGACGGTGATGCCATCCAATCATCTCATTCTCTATTGTCCCCTTCTCCTGCCTTCAATCTTTCCCAGCATCAGAGTCTTTTCTAATGAGTCAGCTCTTCACATCAAGTGGCCAAAGTATTGGAACTTCAGCATCAGTACTTCCAGTGAATATTCAGGGTTGATCTCCTTTAGGATTGATTGGTTTGATCTCCTTACAGAAAATGCTTATGCAGTGTTTACTGTGCACTAGGAGTATACATGTTATTATTTGTGTAATCTTTATTAATCTTTATTACACATCCATGGGATCATCGAAAAATCAAGAGAGTTCCAGAAAAGCATCTACTTCTGCTTTATTAACTATGCCAAAGCCTTTGACTGTGTGGATCTCAGCACTGTGGAAAATCCTTAAAGAGATGGGAATACCAGACCACCTTACCTGCCTCCTGAGAAATCTGTATGCAGGTCAAGAAGCAATAGTTAGAACTGAATATGGAACAACAGACTGGTTCCAAATAGGAAAAGGAATATGTAAAGGCTATATACTGTAACCCTGCTTATTTAACTTATATGCAGAGTACATCATGCGAAAAGCTGGACTGGATGAAGCACAAGCTGGAATCAAGATTGCCAGGAGAAAGAGCAATAACCTCAGATATGCAGATGACACCATCCTTATGGGAGAAAGCAAAGAACTAAGAGCCTCTTGATAAAAGTGAAAAAGGAGAGTGAAAAACTTGCCTTAAAACTCAACATGATCATGGCATCTGGTCCTATCACGTCGTGGCAAATAGATGGGGAAACAATAGAAATAGGAGAGACTTCATTTTTGGGGGCTCCAAAATCACGGCAGATGGTGACTGCAGCCATGAAATTAGAAGACGCTTGCTCCTTGGAAGAAAAGCTATGGCCATCCTAGATAGCATGTTAAAAAGCATAGACATTACTTTGCCAACAAGTTCCATCTAGTCAAAGCTATGGTTTTTCCAGTAGTTATGTACGGATGTGAGAATTGGACTGTAAAGAAAGCTGAGTGCTGAACAACAAAGAATTGATGCTTTTGAACTGTGGTGTTGGAGAAGACTCTTGAGAGTCCCTTGGACTTCAAGGAGATCAAACCCGTCAGTCCTAAAGGAAATCGGTCCTGAATATTCAGTGAAAGGACTGATGCTGAAGCTGAAGCTTCAATACTTTGCCACCTGATGCAAAGAACTGACTCACTGGAAAAGGTCCTGATTCTGGGAAAGATTGAAGGTGGGAGAAGGGATGACAGAGGATGAGATGGTTGGATGACATCACCGAATTGATGGACATGAGTTTGAGCAAGCTTTGGGAGTTGGTGATGGACAGGGAAACCTGGCGTGCTGCAGTCCATGGAGTCACAAAAAGTCAGACATGACTGAGCAACTGTACTGAACTGAATTTTTCTTACAGTATTATTATTATTATTTTATTAATTAGGTAAAATATTATTTCTTTTTTGCTATTCATTTTATTTTATTTTTAATTTATTTATTTTAATTGGAGGCTAATTACTTTACATTATGGTATTGGTTTTGCCATACATTATCTATTTAACAAATGGGGAGACTGAGGTACAGAGAGATTAACTTGTCCAAGCTCATACAATCAGTAAGTGACAGTCAGGCTTTAAAGTTGGGAATCTGGCTCTAGTCCATGTTCTAAACTGCTCTATTATTCCACCTCTCTACCATGCTATATCACCTAGAGAAACACCTTCTTTGTCTGTACTTAGGAGTAGATAGGAAGCAAAGGAAGCAGCAGAGAAGAAATAAGTATAACCTAGAATAAAAGTGGATGCCTATTTATAGAGGAAGAGTAAGAATTTCCACTTCCACAGCAGTAGTGTCCCCTGAATCCACTTGTAGCCCATTTATGAGAAATCTTATCAAATTTTATAGCTTAGTGAGACCACTGGGTAATGGTAAGCCCCTAGGTCATATTTATCATACACAGAAGTATGATGAAAACTGATTTAGTAAGTGTTTCTATTTCAATTAAATATAGAGTGATCCATTACTACTAAAGATTTCTTTTACCTTTTCAGCTGCTTATATTTTTAATCATTACATGATTTCCTGTAATAAGCAGCAGTAAAGAGCCTAACAATAGGTGCAAGATGCAAAAAAAAAAAAAAAGTTGAAAACGTGGTTTACTCCTAAGCATCCTTGAGCAGAACCGAAGGGACATTTATAGGAATTGGGTAATATAGAGGATGAAAGCTCATGTTTTAAGTCTAATAGTCTTGGTATTCAGAGATGGCAATGGCACCCCACTCCAGTACTCTTGCCTGGAAAATCCCATGGACAGTGGAGCCTGATAGGCTGCAGTCCATGGGGTCGCGAAGAGTCGGACACGACTGAGCGACTCCACTTTCACTTTTCACTTTCATGCATTGGAGAAGGAAATGGCAACCCACTCCAGTGTTCTTGCCTGGAGAATCCCAGGGACCGAGGAGCCTGGTGGGCTGCCGTCTATGGGGTCGCACAGAGTCGGATAAGACTGAAGTGACTTAGCAGCAGCAGCAGTCTTGGTATTGACTCCCACTTCTGTCACTTATTGCTGTGTGACCTTTTACAAGTTACTTAACCCCTCAAATCCTTGTTTTTCTTATCTCTAAAATGGGCCTATTTATCTGAATATGTGTGTGTGTGTGTGTGTGTGTGTACGCTCAGTCACTCAGTCGTGTCTGACTCTTTGCAACCCCATGGACTGTAGCCTGCCAGACTCCTCTGTCCATGGAATTCCCCAGGCAAAAATACTGAAGTGAGTTGCCATTTCCTTCTCCAGGGGATCTTCCTGACCCAGGGATCCAACTCACATCTCCTGTGCCTTGTGCATTGGCAGGCTTGTTATCTGACTACTCATAGAATTATTGTAAGGTTTACATGAGATATTGTTTATCAAGTGTTTTAGAGTGTTTGACATGCAGTGACCATTTAAATGAGAATTTACTGCTATATTTAAGATAATTGAGTTTTACTTGGTAACTCCAGGTAATATATCATGATACTAAAGATGTTAGAGTTTATATTAACTTATCCAGGTTTGTCTGTCTTCAAGGAAGAAAATCCTCTTTCTTTCATGAATTTCATGTAACTGTTACTGTTTTTTCTTGGATTTTTCCTCCCTAAATCACTAGCTCAGAACTAATTCCTGGTAAACACCCACCTGCCTGCATACTTCCTTACTCCTGATGTCTACACTCCTTGAAGGTGAATTTGAATTTTTATCCATTTCTCCAAGGAGTCGGAACTCTACCTAGTTTGTTTTCTAACCAAAAGTCTATGACAAAAGCTTTTCTTTGGTAATGTTGAATACATCTGGACCATTCCCAGACCCCAGACATGCATTTCTATGCAAGATAGTGGTTTACAAACCATCTCCAGTGTGAACTGTTTTCCTCATAACCTCCTCTTAGTTTTGACCAAGATATTAACTGGGGACATAGAAGTCAGGTCAGTGATTTTTATTTTTATTTTTTTGCCATGGTTTCTAAAATGTTCTTTTGGTTAGATAAGAACTGCTTGCAGAAGTTTAAGAGAACGCAAGAGGTAGCATAGCAGATGGCATCACTTAAAACATTTGCACTGCACTCCATAAGAAATGAAATGTGAGGAAAGTAAAAAATTTTCTTGTAATGATTACCTTAAACTGTTATGACTATTTACAGCTTCAAATAAAATATCAGCTGTAAAGCTGTTGAAATAGGTATTAACTTGCACCAGCCTGTCTTGCTTTAAGGGAAAACATCCCTTTTAATCCTGTAAAAATATGAGAATATGATGCATTACTTATAATTATTTAGGTGTAATTCAAGTTTTAATAGAGTTCATCAGTCTCTGGATTGAAAAACCAATTTTAAAATGCACCAAAACAAATACATAACTTAAACATTTTTTTTTCATTATTTTTGACTAGGTTCAGGGTGCTAGGAAAACATTTCACCCAGTGTAATATAATTTGAATATTGGAAAAGTTGAATTTTCACAGTGTAATTACTGTCAGCAGGTTGCCAATTAATTGATAGAAATTCTTTTATGAGAAGACTACAGCTGCATTTAATTATTCTGAAGGGCTAGCGAAAAAGCATAGGTATTTTTTAAAAATCTGAATAGATGATGAGGCTTTACGGAAATGGATCAATTTTTTGCAACTGCAACTTTACTAAGATCAATCTCTAAGCAGCACATGGGAAAATTTCAGAAAATTTATCTAGCTTAGGGAAATCCCCAATTGATTTTCTCAACAACTGTTTTGGAAATAAGTTAGATCTTTTGAAATGTTGTGTTTAGGTTTGTTTAGCTCATGTTATTAAATATTCCCATTAGTATAATTATTAGTGATTTCATAAAGAAGCAAGAGATCACAAATGGCTTACCTCAATTACTATAATATTCATATGTGAAAAAGAATATTTATTGCAGAAACACTTATTTCATATTGAATATGGTTTAAATCTCTGTCCTAATGTTATCATCTTTTTTAATACACAAAAAGTATTTGTGTATTGTAACGCATCAAGCTTGTATATTGTCCCCCGGCTTATTTAAATTATATGCAGAGTACATCATGAGGAACGCTGGGCTGGAAGAAGCACAAGCTGGAATCAAGATTGCTGGGAGAAATATCAATAACCTCAGATATGCAGATGACACCACCCTTATGGCAGAAAGTGAAGAGGAACTCTAAAGCCTCTTGATGAAAGTGAAAGAGGAGAGTGAAAAGGTTGGCTTGAAGCTCAACATTCAGGAAACAAAGATCATGGCATCTGGTCCCATCATTTCATGGGAAATAGATGGGGAAACAGTGGAAACAGTGTCAGACTTTATTTTGGGGGGCTCCAAAATCACTGCGGATGCTGTGCTGATTGCAGCCATGAAATTAAAAGACACTTGTTCCTTGAAAGGAAAGTTATGTCCAACCTAGATAGTATATTAAAAAGCAGAGACATTACTTTGCCAACTAAGGTCCGTCTAGACAAGGCTATCGGAGAAGGCAATGGCAAGCCACTCCAGTACCCTTGCCTAGAAAATCCCATGGATGGTTGAGCCTGGTAGGCTGCAGTCCGTGGGGTCGCTAAGGGTCGGACATGACTGAGCGACTTCACTTTCACTTTTCACTTTCACATATTGGAGAAGGAAATGGCAACCCACTCCAGTGTTCTTGCCTGGAGAATCCCAGGGACAGGGGAGCCTGGTGGGCTTCCGTCTATGGGGTCACACAGAGTCGGACACGACTGAAGTGACTTAGCAGCAGACAAGGCTATGGTTTTTCTAGTGGTCATGTATGGATGTGAGAGTTGGACTGTGAAGAAAGCTGATCGCCAAAGAATTGATGCTTTTGAACTGTGGTACTGGAGAAAACTCTTGAGAGTCCCTTGGACTGCAAGGAGATCCAACCAGTCCATTCTAAAGGAGATCAGTCTTGGGTGTTCATTGGAAGGACTGATGCTAAATCTGAAAGTCCAATACTTTGGCCACCTCATGCGAAGAGTTGACTCACTGGAAAAGACTCTGATGCTGGAGGGATTGGGGGCGGGAGGAGAATGGGACTGCAGATAATGAGATGGCTGGATGGCATCACCGACTCGATGGAGGTGAGTTTGTGTGAACACCGGGAGTTGGTGATGGACAGGGATGCCTGGTGTGCTGTGATTCATGGGGTCACAAAGAGTCGGACACGACTGAGTGACTGAATTGAACTGAACTGAAGAGCTTTTATTTAGCCTTTCTTTTTTATTTCACAACCTGATTTGTGATTACTTTCCTAAAGGTACTTTGTACCTAAAGGAAGATAGGAGAGAGAATATAGCCTGACATTTCTCATCCAATTTTAGGGTCTGCCTTGATAATTCCTATTAAAAACCATACTAACACTATTTATAAGGTAATGTTTAAAAGGAATGACAATCTTAGGAGAAAAATATTTGCAAAGGAAATGAATAAGTAATTCAGAAGAATATTTTTATAGGTTAGTCTTTTGGCTATTATATATGAAAAATGGTCTCCTATACTACTTATTTAAAAATGAACATTAAAATAAGAAGATACTGCTATTTACCTGTTTTGTTGGCAAAGTAAAATTTAAAATTTTCCATCATCATTCCAAAATGTGAAGAAAATACCTGACCACGTGCTGCAAGTGGAAAGGTATAATGGTATACATTTTCAGGAGTATGAATTGGCAATACTTAATAAAAACCTCTAAAATGTGCATATTCTTTCACCTGGCAAATCTTTAAGGAATTTATCTTAAGGAAATAATAGTGAGCAAAAACAATTATAGGAGTATTCATTTTGGAGATGCTTACAATACTGAGATTTCTGAAACAATTTAAATGTCCAAAAAGAGGGGATACGATTTATAAACTATTGTTTATTCATACAGTTGAATAATGTAAAGGCATTTAAAATAATAATCTATGCTGACATTGAAAGGTAGCTAAGTTTTTTAATAAAAAACATCTCAAAATATGGAAATGTATGCATATATATGTAAATTTTATGTAGTACACAAAAATGTTGATGCTAGTTATCTATGTATAATGGAACTTTAGGTAATTTATATTCATGATTTTTGGTATTCTAAATTT
Source organism: Moschus berezovskii (assembly GCF_049115385.1). NCBI lineage: Eukaryota > Metazoa > Chordata > Mammalia > Artiodactyla > Moschidae > Moschus > Moschus berezovskii. The sequence goes on along the minus strand of NC_142488.1, from coordinate 81,389,524 downwards.
TATATAATGATCAGAACTTACTGATGTGATCAGAAAAGAAAGCAGGAGAAATAGGAATATTTTAGAATTATAAACAATAATGTGGATGTGTAGAGTCAGAAAACAAATGAGTAATTGTGAAAGTGCCATAAGGCACATATTTGAGCTATGTAATATTGGAAACTAACTTTTAAAAGTATATGCACAAGTGTTGTTTCCTTCCCAGTGGTCACCTTAAGACCAAACACTTACTCCAGTTATGCTGACACTAACAGAATGTTAAAGATGATCTACTTCCTCATTTTATAGGTGAGAAATCTTGGGCTTGCTGCATCTAAATACCATCTAAGGTCACACAACAGCCATGTAATGAGAGGTTTACAAAACCATAATATTTTTCCTTTCCATTTTTGGGATAATTAACTATTACTACAAAGCCAAGTTTTTCCAACCTCTCGGACCTTCAGTGGCTGCTTTTCCTTTTAAATAATCAAATAACCTAGCCTCAGCTTTCTTTCCTAATCAAATAACCTAGTTTCTGCCCAGTTTCCTAGAAATACTAGAGAATGCTTGGTCATATGTTCCAAAAGTGTGCCTAATGGTCATTTATCAGTTCTTTCTTATGGAATGTGCTTCAGACTTTTCCACTGATCATATTGTGCTGTCTTACAACTTCTTCTTCATGCCACTGCCTCTTACCCAACCCACATTATACTAAGAATGAACACATCACTCTAGAAAGTAAACCCTTAAACACAGTTCATATCTGACTCTTAAATGCTTAACAGTACTTTATTGATTGTTTGGGAATGGCAGAAGAAAATTATCAGACTTAAAAAGGAAAATTTTTAAAAAGTTTGTATTGGAGTATAGTTGCTTTACAGTGTGCTAATTTTTTGCTGTACAGCAAAGTGAATCAACCATATGTGTACATACATCCCCTCTTTTTTGGATTTACTTCCCGTTTATGTTACCACAGAGGATTGAGTAGAGTTCCCTGTGCTATACAGTAGGTTATTGTTAGTTATCTAGTTTATACATAGTAGTGTGTATATGTCAATCTCAATCTCCCAATTCATCCTACCCACCCTTCCTACTCCTGTGCCCCCATACAATATGTTCGTTTTCTATATCTGCACAGCTGGATCTTTTTTTTTTTTTTTTAAGAAAAAGGAAATTTTAAAACTAACCATCAAAGGTCCATTGTCTGTGCATTTGAACAGGGGTCCCTGAATTGCAGTCCTCCCAAATGGCAACCCACTCTAGTATTCTTGCCTGGAAAATCCTAGGGATGGAAGAGCCTGGTGGGCTGCGGTCTATGGGGTCGCACAGAGTCAGACACGAGTGAAGTGACTTAGCAGCTGATGCCATATATCTTGTAAGGACCAGCTTATTTCCCACACTGGGGTTTCTTGACCCTCTTCTTCATTACAGGTGATTAAGGTCCCCATTTTTCTTGGAGATTAGAGAAAAAAGGAGTTTCTTCCTTTCTCCTTGTCAAAGGACTGTTGTTTTGCCAATTGGAAAGTTAAAAGCCTCATTTCCTTCAGCAGAAACTCCATCATTGCCACAACAATGTTCCAGACAGAATAATTTTAATAGTACATTACTCAGTCTGGTCTTTATATATACGTAGAGTATATTAATTTAATTCTGTGAACCAGCAACTTCAGTTCAGTTCAGTCATTCAGTCGTGTCTGACTCTTTTCGACCCTATGTACTGCAGCATGCCATGCTTCCCTGTCCATCACCAACTCCCGGAGCTTGCTCAAACTCATGTCCATTGAGTCGGTGACGACATACTACCATCTCATCCTCTGTCATCCCCTTCTCCTCCTGCCTTCAATCTTTCCCAGAATCAGAGTCTTTTTCAATGAGTCAGTTCTTTGCATCAGGTGGACAAAGTATTGGAGCTTCAGCTTCAACATCAGTCCTTCCAATATTCAGGACTGATTTCTTTAGGATTGATTGGTTCTATCTTCTTGTAGTCCAAGGGACTCTCAAGAGTTTTGCCCGACACCACAGTTCAGAAACATCAATTCTTCAGCACTCAGCTTTCTTTATGGTCCAACTCTGACATCCATACATGACAACTGGACAAACCATAGTTTTGACTAGACAGAACTATTTCGGCAAAATAATGTCTGCTTTTTAATATGCTGTCTAGGTTGATCACAGCTTTTTTTTTTCCAAGAAGCAAGCGTCTTTTAATTTCATGACTGCAGTCACCATTTGCAGAGATTTTGGAGCCCAAGAAAATAAAATCTGTCGCAGTTTCCATTGTGCACCCATCTATTTGCCATGAAGTGATGGGACCGAATGCCATATCTTAATTTTTTTGAACGTTGAGTTTTAAGCCAGCTTTTTACTCTCCTCTTTCACTTTCACCAAGGGGCTCTTTAGTTCCTCTTCACTTTCTGACATAAGGGTGATGTTATTTGCATATCTGAGGTTATTGCTATTTCTCTGGGCAATCTTGATTCCAGCTTGTGCTTCATCCAGTCCAGCATTTTGCACGATGTACTCTGAATATGAGTTTAATCGGTAAGTTGACAATATACAGCCTTGTCATACTCCTTTCCTAATTTGGAACCAGTCCATTGTTCCATGTCTGGTTCTAACTGTTGCTTCTTGACCTGTATAGAGATTTCTCAGGAGACAAGTAAGGTGGTCTGTTATTCCCATCTCTTTAAGTATTTTCCCCAGTTTGTTGTGATCCACACAGTCAAAGACTTTAGTGTAGTCAGTGAAGCAGAAGTAGATGTTTTTCTGGAAATCTCTTGCTTTTTCTATGTTCTTTTGCTTTTTCTATCATCCAACTCCTCTCCTTCCTTAAACCCTCTTAAGTTATTATTTTGTGAACCAACAAAGGATTTTCAGTTACAAGGCCTAAATCATCTTTTCAGTTGCTTCTTTTTTGTTCTCTTTATTTCAGTTTGTCTCTCACTTTTTCTAGAGTTCTACTTTCTCTCTAACTTTGTCTATCTTCACTCCTCCTTCTCTTCTCTTTTCACATGTTCTGTTGCTTTTTGCTTCCTCGACAAATTATTAAGTCAATTTTGACTAAGTTACTCCTTTTCTATGCCATTTTTTGATAGTTAATGTGTGATAATATGTAAAGATGAATTGAAATTCTCAGACAAGGGGATTGTTTTTACTTCACAATTAAGTATGATAGATTTGCCAATTAATCTGGTTCTAACTATCTCATATAAGACGTCCCAACAGATAGACTGTCTTCATAGAGGTATAAAATACACTAACAGCAGAACCCTTAGTAGCAGAAAATGCCTGAAAAATTCAAACATCCCCAGTATAGAAATCAAAATAGAGTATATATTAATATTGAACATACCTTCTTCTAGGTTCTTCTCTTTAAGACTTCCAGCTCTCTTGTTAGTATGTTTTTTATAATGGCTAAATAACTGAAACAAGTCTATGACTTTTATTTTAAATAATATGAAAGTCAAAGTAACACACATTTTTTCCCTCTCCACTCTCCCTTTCCCCCTCTTCATGATCACAAAAGAAAAATAAAAAAATCCTCTCCTTCCTCCAAGCCTCAGAAGTTATTATTTTGTTGTTCTATCCTTTTGAAAATAATAGCTTTCTTGAGAGAGACTTCATGGACATTACCGTTTACTTTTACAATATATTAATACAATCTAATGGTTTTTAGTATATTTAAAGAATTGTGAAATGATCACCATGATCAAAATTTTTTTCATCACATGAAAAAATCCTATACCTACTAGTGGTCACTCCTTATTTCCCCCAGTTCTCCTTTCCTCCAGCCCTAGGCAATCACTAATCTACTACCTGTCTCTATAGATTTTCCTGTTTTGGAAATTTCCTATAAATAGAATCATATATAATGTGGTCTTTTATGACTGGCATTTTTCACTTACCACAGTGTTTTCAAAGATCATCCATTTTGTATCATGAGCTAATACTTCACTCCTCTTGATGGTTAAATATATTCCATTCTATGGATATGTCACATATTCTTGTATAATGTGATGACATTTGGGTGCTTCCACTTTTGGCTATTATGAATAATGCTACCATGAACATTTATGTAAACATGTGTTTTCATTTCTCTGGAGTATATATCTAGAAGCAGAATCGCTGGTTCATGTGATAACTCTGTTTAACTTTTTGAGAAAATGATAGGCTGTTTTCAATGGTGGTTTTATCATTTTATATTCCCATCTGCTAAATACGAGGGATCCATTTCTCTGTATCTTTTCCAATATTTGTTATTATCTCTATTCTTGATTCCAGTGATTCTAGAGAGTGTGAAGTGGTTTCTCAACATGATTTTGATTTGAATATTCTCTTTATTTATTTTTTTTATTGGAGGCTAATTACTTTACAATATTATGTTGGTTGGTTTGGCCATACATTGACATGAATCTTCCCCGGGTGTACATGAATTCCCCCTCCCGAACCCCCCTTCCACCTCCCTCCTCCCCTTATCCTCCCTCTGGGTCATCTCCGCATACCAGCCCCGAATATCCTGTACATGCATCGACCCTGAAGTGGCGATTCGTTTCACGTATGATAATATACATGTTTCAATGCCATTCTCCCAAACCATCCCACCTTCACCCTCTCCCACAGAGTCCCAAAGACTGTTCTATACATCTGTTTCTCTTTTGCTGTCTCGTATACAGGGTTATCATTTGCATTTTTCTAAATTCCATATATATGCGTTAGTATATTGCATTGGTGTTTTTCTTTCTGGCTTACTTTACTCTGTATAATAGGCTCTAGTTTCATCCACCTCGTTAGAACTGGTTCAAATGCATTCTTTTTAATGGCTGAATAATACTCCATTGTGTATATGTACCAAAGCTTTCTTATCCATTCGTCTGCAGATGGACATCTAGGTTGCTTCCATGTCCTGGCTATTATAAACAGTGCTGCAATAAACATTGGAGTCCATGTGTCTCTTTCAATTCTGGTTTCCTCGGTGTGTATGCCCAGGAGTGCGATTGCTGGATCATATGGCAGTTCTATTTCCAGTTTTTTGAGGAATCTCCACACTGTTCTCCATAGTGGCTGTACTAGTTTGCATTCCCACCAACAGTGTAAGAGGGTTCCCTTCTCTCCACACTCTCTCCAGCATTTATTGCATGTAGACTTTTAGATAGCAGCCATTCTGACTGGTGTGAAATGGTATCTCATTGTGGTTTTGATTTGCATTTCTCTGATTATGAGGGATGTTGAGCATTTTTTCATGTGTTTGTTAGCCATCTTTATGTCTTCTTTGGAGAAATGTCTGTTTAGTTCTTTGGCCCATTTTTTGATTGGGTCATTTATTTTTCTGGAATTGAGCTGCAGGAGCTGCTTGTATATTTTGGAGATTAATCCTTTATCAGTTGCTTCATTTGCTATTATTTTCTCCCATTCTGAAGGCTGTCTTTTCACCTTGCTTATAGTTTCCTTTGCTGTGCAGAAGCTTTTGATTTTAATTAGGTCCCATTTGTTTATTTTTGCTTTTATTTCCAATTTTCTGGGAGGTGGGTCTTGGAGGATCCTGCTGTGATTTATGTCAGAGAGTGTTTTGCCTACGTTCTCCTCTAGGAGTTTTATAGTTTCTGGTCTTACATTTAGCTCTCTAATCCATTTTGAGTTTATTTTGGTGTATGGTGTTAGGAAGTGTTCTAGTTTCATTCTTTTACAAGTGGCTGACCAGTTTTCCCAGCAGCACTTGTTAAAGAGACTGTCTTTTCTCCATTTTATATTCTTGACTTGCTTCGGCAGCACATACACTAGAAAACTATAAAACACTAGTTAAAGTAATCAAAGAGGACACTAATAGATGGAGAAATATACCGTGTTCGTGGATTGGAATAATAAATATTGTAAAAATGAGTATACTACCCAAAGTAATTTATACATTCAATGCAATCCCTATCAAGCTACCAACGATATTTTTCACAGAACTAGAACAAATAATCTCACAATTTGTATGGAAATACAAAAAACCTCGAATAGCCAAAGCAATCTTGAGGAAGAAAAATGATTTGAATATTCTTGATGACTAATGATGTTGAGCCAGGTCTAAAGATGATGTATAATTATTGATTATTAATTGACTTTTAAAAGTGAATAAGAGGAAAGAGTATATCTGCTTCCTTTTTAAGTTTTTATTTTTATGAAAGTATTTTTGATTTGCAGTGTTGTGTTAATTTTTGTTGCACAGCAAAGTGATTCAGTCATATATATATATAAATTTTTAAGTATTATTTTCCATTATGGTTTATCATACATTATATTATATAATTCTTTTTGCTATATGCTAGGACCTTAGGGTTTATCTATTCCATATATTATAGCTTACATCTGATAACCCCAATCTCCCACTCTGTCTGTCTCATAGTCCCCTCTGTCTTGGTAACCACCTGTCTGTTCTCTATGTGTGTGAGTCTGTTTCCATTTCTTAGATAGATCCCTTTGTGTCATATTTTAAATTCCACATGTAAGTGAAACTATATAGTATTTATGTCTTTCTCTTTCTGACTTACTTGATTTAATATGGTAATCTCTTTTGTATCCATATTGCTTCAAATGACATTATTTCATTTTTTATGGCTGAATAGTATTCCATTGCATATATGTACCACATCTTCTTTACCCGTTCCTCTGCTGAAGGACATTTAGGTTGTTTCCATGTCTTGATTGTTGTGAATAGTGCTGCTATGAACATAAAGATTTATGTATCTTTTTGGATTAGAGTTTTGTCCAGATATATGTGCAGGAGCCAGGTTGCTGGACCATATGATAGCTCCATTTTCAGTTAGTTGTTTTTTTTTTTTTTTTTTGAGGAACCTTCAATCTGTTTTTCATAGTGGCTATATCAACTTACATACTCGCCAATATTGTAGGAAGGTTCCCTTTTCTCCACATCAGCACCAAAATTTGTTGTCTGTATTAATATATTTTTAATGATGGTCATTCTGACTGGTATAAGGTGGTACCTCATTGTAGTTTTGATTTACATTTCTCTAATAATTAGAGAAGTTGAACATCTTTCCATGTGCCTGTTGGGTGTTTGTATTTCTTCTTTGCAGAAGTGTCTGTTTAGATCTTCTGCCCATTTTTCAATTGGGTTTTTTGTTTTTGTTGTTAAGTTGTATTTGCATACTTTGGAAATTAAACCCTTATCAATCACATTGTTTGCATATATTTTTTCCCCATTCTGTAGTTTGTCTTTCTGTTTCTTTATGGCTTCTTTGGCTATACAAAAACTTGTGAGTTTGATATGTCTTATTTGTTTATTTTCATTTGTTTTTATTTCTGTTGCCTTGGGAGACTGACCTAAGAAACCATTGGTGCAATTTATGTCAGAATTTTGCTATAATCTCTTCTAAGAGTTTTATGATTTCATGTCTTATGTTTAAGTATTTAAGCCATTTTGAGTTTATTTTTGTGTATTTTTTGTGAGAGGGTGTCTTATTTTTGATTTACATGTGGCTATCTAACTTTTCCACGACTTACCAAAGAGACCTTTTCCCTTTGTATATTCTTGTCTCTTGTCAAAGATTAATTGACCATTGGTGTGTGTGCTTCCTTTTGATAATAATAACCATCAGTTTGATCCCTGTCTAGGGAACTAGATCCGCGTACCACAACATATATATATATATATGTATATTTACACACACATATATATTTACACACACACACACATATATACATATACATTACACACACACACACACACATATATATATATATATTTACACATATATACACGCACACAAAGTATATGTCTAAGACTTTCTGTGTGAAAATTCTGATCAAATAATGATGGAATTTTGAGTGCAGTTTTACAAAATAGACAACTGTATCATTACTTGTCATAAAACAACCCCTGTTCTTGAGTTTCTAAGCAAAAGAAACTTATTAATGATATTATATTCCAGTTACTCAAGTAGATCATTGCTTTTATTTTTACTAAAGTCAAAATTCATGCATGGATAAGCTTTAAGTTTTTTCTTTGCATACACAGATGTATGTTCTTTGCAAAATGTCCATTCCATTTTTATATTCTTCACTCTAGAGTGACTCTGACATGAGATTCAAATACATATTGCTTTTTCAGTTATTAGTTGTGTCATCTTGGGGAAGGTAATCACTTTTAAAACTAGTGGATATATAGAATTATGAATCATGTCTCTGTCCATATTCTTTATACTATTAATAAAATACTATCCTATATGAATAAAAGTTAATAAATATTCTATGTATTAACTTTTGCAATTAAATTATACATATATACATAGAGGAAATATTTCAGATCATTGAGTCTATTGTGAAGCACTTGTTAGAAAGCAGAGTTTACATTTTAACAAAAAGTTCAGAGTATTAGGAATTAGTAGCTCAAATATTTCTAGAATTTTGGGTTCAAATGTAGTTCCAATTGCTATTTGAAAAAAATAAAAAGTTTAACAACAGCCCCAAACCATGCTTTTGGCCACCTACCTGAAAATACAGGAATGTTGTTACAGGAGATCTTCTCCAGGCAAGTAACATACCTGTTAAACAAAACGTTTCCAAGCATATTTCATGAAAAATATATTCTCTGTCACAATACATTTTCTATTGTTTATTATCAACTCTGACTAGAGAATTTGGCCAGAAGGTCTTATTCTCTGTGACTGAGATGACTGGGTAGGGTGGTAGCACTGTGGCTTTTAGAATTCTTGCAATCTTCAGGATTAGACTGGACCATGACAAATAAATATATCTGAAAATATTATTCCTATTTTACTATCCAGTGTGCATGACTGTGCAGATGTAGCTTAATAATATTAGCAACAACATATCTTCTCTAAATCCTTTAATATGTTAATGATGAGTATGTTTCACAGAAGCATCCCATTTTATGGAATATACTGGCAGGAGATGAATCTTTTCCTAGAAGCTGGGACTTAGGATCTTTTTCAAAGTCTCTGAAATACAAATTTGCTAAAAAGACGTGTGTTCAAGTTGAAGATTTCCAGATTAGAAGCATGTCAGAAAAACAAGTCTTATCAAATATCGCTTTTCCACCCACCCCCCAGTTAACCGATTCTCTGCATGTGACAAGGTTTTCTTAAAGGGAAAGCTTTCATATTTAAAGAGAAACATTCATGGAGATACTAGTGTGGAGGAAGATTTTTTTCCAGGCAGTAATTATTATCCAATTGAGTGAATTCTGGCTTCTTTCATATGGTAGAAGTCACGAAGTACATTTAGAGGACATACGTAGGCATTCTGGCATGGTATGCCATATTTGTCAGTGTCTCTGGAAGTCACAGTATTCTTATAATTTCTCTATTGTAGCATTTCTTTCAATCTTATTGACCCTTGGATCTGTATATGCAATTTTTAGAGAACCTATGGATAACCTTTAATAAAATGTAGCTTCTAAATATCAGGAAAAAATAGGGAGCACCTACTGTGATCCACCTGATGCTGGGAAAGATTGAGGGCAGGAGGAGAAGGGGATGACAGAGGATGAGATGGTTGGATGGCATCACCGACTCAAAGGACTTGGGTTTGGGTGGACTCCGGGAGTTGGTGATGGACAGGGAGGCCTGGCGTGCTGTGGTTCATGGGGTCGCAAAGAGTCGGACACGACTGAGGGACTGAACTGAACTGAAATGAACTGTGATCCAGAAAGTATATTGGTACAAGAAAGTTGTTTTCCATACTCCTGCTGCAGTTTTCTGCTTTTTTTTTTTTCTTTCTTTCTTTAAATCTACACTAGCAGTAAACGTGGAATTGAATGCCAAGAAACTTCAGGAAAGAATACTTAACTGACAGATAATTGATCCTGCCATGATTATGTGAACTTGGTAAGATTTTAACCTCTGAGCCAGGGAAGCATCATTTGTTAATCTGCTTCATGTGAGTCTGCTAAAAAGCTGAAATTTAGCCAAGAATATTCTAGTTATCTATATCATTATTATGTGAAAAATCCTAGCATACTTGTATGAGTAGTAGAATGATACAGGGAAAATAAAGTGATGTTATTTAGTGAGTGATAATTATAATTTTTAACTTTAAAATTAAATAATCACTAAAGAACTTGATTTCTTTTTTGCATGAAAGGATATACAATGTTGGTGGGTGTTTTGGAATACTCATCTGGAAGGTATCTCAAATTATTTCCTGAGAAATGCAGGCTTGGAGAATCCCAGGGATGGAGGAGTCTGGTGGACTGCCGTCTGTGGGGTCGCACAGAGTCGGACATGACTGAAGTGACTTAGCAGCAGCAGCAGCAGTGGCAGGCTTAAAACCTCACATTTTGCCTGCTTCTTTTTCACAAACCCTTCCCAATGAATGGATTGCTAAGCATGTTCTCATATTTCCTTTATACCAACTCTCAAGTATATTCCTTTCCTTCAAGGGACATACACTTTAGAAGCTGACTGCCTGAATTTGAATTCAAACTTGGGCATCTACTAATTGCATAAATCTTGAATAAATGCTTAACCTTTCTATATCTCAATTTATTTGTCTATAAAATGAACAATAATGATGCTTGCTTCATGAGATGGTTGTGCTTCTTTATATCCCACAGTACAGAGTCAGGTTTGATTCTGCATGAATTTACTCAATGAATGAGTGCCTCTCTACCCAAATTTTAAAAAAATGAACCATCTGAATTTAATACTGTGACCCAAGGATTATTGAACAAAGACTTTTACTACTTGGCCTTAGAGTGTTGCCCTGATTTCATATAATATGCGTGATTTGAATTTCTCCCCATTTTTAAGAGAGTCAATGGACCATAACAGCTGCAGTTATTTTTATTGCATGCTTATAAGGTGTCCAGCACAGAGTTAGACAGTATGTAGAATATGGAAAAAATATATGCTGCAGTCCCTGTACTTAATGAGCTCAGCCTCTAATTAGGAAGGCAGGAAACAAATCCTGCGTGCATGAAAAGTTAAATAGCAAAACAAAAATGTCTGAAGGATACACAAGAAACTATCAGCAGTAATTATTGGACTGAGGAAATGAGGGAGGTTTCCTGCTTGTTGATACACTTTCATACATTGTTGTTATTATTGTTTCTCTACTGTTTGTTACTTTAATGTGTTCACATGAAGTTATCAAATTCTGTATTAAAATATGACATAAAATATAGTTTATAGTTATAGTCCACTTTTTAGCACAGAGTGTAGGTGCGTTTCCAAGGAAGGAGTGAGCTGCTTTCACAATTTACATGGAAAACAATTGTGGAGCACTACAAGACCCACAAGCTGAGTTGGTAAAGAATCTGCCTGAAATGAAGGAAACCCCGGTTCAATTACTGGGTCAGGAAAATCTGCTGGAAAGGGATAGTCTACCCACTCCAGTATTCTCAGGCTTCCCTGTGACTCAGCTGGTAAACAATCTGCCTACAATGTTGGAGACCTGGGTTCGATACCTGGGTTGGAAAGATCCCCTGGAGAAGGGAAAGGCTACCCACTCCAGTATTCTGGCCTGGAGAATTCCATAGACTGTATGTATAGTCCGTGGGGCTGCAAAGAGTTGGACATACCTGAGCAACTTTCACATCACTTCACTTCACTTCTCCAATACCATAAATGGGACTGAAATAATTTGGACTCAGCTTAACAGCACACACGTACATCATTGCTTGTAATTCTTTTTATATTCCGTTCCGTTCCATCGCTCAGTCGTGTCCGACTCTTTGCGACCCCATGGACTGTAGCCTACCAGGCTTCTCCGTCCATGGGATTCTCCAGGCAAGAATACCGGAGTGGGTTACCGTTTCCTTCTCCAGGGGATCTTCCCGACCCAGGGATCGAACCTGGGTCTCCCGCATTGGAAGCAGACGCTTTAACCTCTGAGCCACTAGGGAAGCCTGATAAATACTATATGATATTGAGCTGATTGATTTCCTTACATTTTCCTGATATATATATCCATACGTGCATTTTAGGTTGACCAAGCTGAATTTAGCATGTTTAAATTGTGTGAATATATATACACATATACACTTATATCCAAATTCCACTGCTAAGAGTGTAAGATATTAATGAACATATTTATAATAGGAAGTAATGTATTTAGACTAGATGTGACATTAATTTGAATTTAGGAAAAAAAGCTATTTTGAAATCAGATTTAAAGGTTAATTGTTTTAAAGCTTTGTTTTTAAAAATGTATATAGGATTTTAATATTATACAGAAATAGCTGAATTTGAGAGATATAATAAATAACTTGTAGGACCCATATATTTAGTTCTACTCAAAAGGAATTTATTATTATCTAGTATGTGCTTGTTTTAATAGTCATGGAGCACTTCCTATATGACAAGTTCTGTACTAAGTGCTTAGCAATTCAGCACTTAGTACTTCACATACTGTGTTAGTTAAATGGGAAATATTGTAACACTGCAGGTAGAAATAAGTATTGGAGGCATGGATGGACTCAGTGTGCCAGAGACATGACGTCATTTTCTGTAATAACATGATCTCTGCTTCTTAGTGTCCATTCCATAGGAACAGTGGACAAGTAAACTCTTATGTTTAAGGTTCTGTATTCTGTAGAGTTTGGGTCACACATTTAGGGTCTTAAGTTGCCCCAGTATTTTAGCTGAGATTCTGGTCTTCAGATACTTGGCCATACAGATACCACTGAGATGCCCATTATCCTAGTCTAAGTAACTGTCAGGTATGGGGGAAAACAGCTAATTTTGTGCCAAACCTGGACACAAGAATTTTTGTTGAAGCTTGATTTTTCTGTGCCAAGAATCTCACCCACCCCACAGCCATTCCTCTGCAGGATTTGTTATCATCCCTCTCTGGGACTTGTTACCTCTTCAACAGTGCTGATAAAAAGCAGAAGTCAGGGAACCTCAGGCATCTTTCTTTCTCCTCCTCCAGACATTGAGGTTTTCTTCCCACCAGCTTTGTATGTATTTCGCCAGACTTTAGAGGTACCTGGGAATCTAATTTTTTCAGTACAATATAGTAGCCAGAGGCTCAGGCCCCAGAATCAGATAAAATTGAAATTCAAATTCTCATCTCCACCATCTACTGTCTATATGACTTGGGGTGAGTTATCTTACTTCTCAGGATCCTCATCTTTAAATTGTACATTTTAAAAATACCTATTTTGTAGGGATATTGTAGGATATAAGATAATGAACACACATGAAAGGCTTGTTAAATGTGGTATTCAAGGAATAGTAGCTATTCCAGGAAATATAAAGTAACCTCATCTCAAAAGATTGGAGACCACAAAATAGACCATGTCTTATTTTACTAAAGATTTGAAGGATCATAACAAGCTAGAGGTACCATTGAAAATAAGTTAAAGGCCCTGATCCTTTTTTACACTGCTTTAAATTACTGCTTAAATTACTTGATCTTCTTATGCAGTGTTCTATTTGCCTTTTCTTTGATCGAGGCCCACATGGTTGATGATAAAATTTTCAAGTTTGAAACTCTTCCAGTCTTTAAGAAGAATGGTAATAGATTGACTAGGCTGCTAAAAATTATCCCCCATTAACATGCTTGAAACAAAATATGTGCTTGTTAAAGGGGTGATATGAATAGATGTGAATGTCTATAACAAAATCAATAAAGGAGGAGTAGGTATATTTTCGGAGAATGCAATGACTCCCCACTTCAGTGTTCTTGCCTGGAGAATCCCAGGGATGGGGGAGCCTGGTGGGCTTCTGTCTATGGGGTCGCACAGAGTCGGACACGACTGAAGCGACTTAGCAGCAGTAGGTGTATTGTATATATTTCTGGTGTGTTTTTAGAAAGGCTAGAAAGAGGCTATAAATATTAAGTCATTAAAGAAAGATGTACTTGTATAAAAAGGTTAAGGGATAGAGACGGAATGGAGGCAGGAGTGCTGCATGCTTCTTTGAGTACTGAAAACAAAACAAGCAACAATAACAACAATCAAAAAAAAAAAAAAAAACAGGCCAGGAATTATTTTTTTTATAGTTATACATAAGATTTTGTTTCCTCCCTTCTTTGAATATGCATGTTTCCTAATGGCATATGCTTAGAGACATGTCAATAAGTCATATTAGCTCAGCTGCACATTCTAAATCTAAACCAAAATCACTATCTCAATATTCATATATAAAAGAATACCATTGTAATGAGGTCAGTTATTACTGAGTACCATGTTAGCAGTTTATTTCAAAGACAGTAATTTTGTCTTTAGAAATACTAATGTTAAGTATGTTAATGTGCTGATTGTTGACTTAACTGGTTAAAAAAAAAGTATCAGTTGTTGAAGTCAATTTACATTGACAAAGAACTGTTAAATATTGAAGTGGATTGAGATATAATCATATTTTACTATTTCCCATTCTAACATATAGTCTAGAATTTTGGCTGTTTAAAGTGAGGGAAGGGAGAAAAAGAAGAGTAAACTGCTGGATCTTTATATGCTAAGTCCTATCCTTTGTCATTGACATGCTTTCAGATTGCTTTTTACTAACCATTCAAAATATCAACACTTCTCTAACAGATTATTTTGGGGAAAGGCATGACTAAGAGAAGAGGGATAATGAAATGAAGATGGAAAGAATAGATAAATGTATTTTAGAAATAATTAAAGTCTTTGTTCTCCTTGGGGTGCTATTCTAATAAAAATTATGCCTATAAGAGAATTGAACATTCAGTTCAGTTCAGTCGCTCAGTCCTGTCCGACAATTTGCGACCCCATAAATCACAGCATGCCAGGCCTCCCTTTCCATCACCAACTCCAAGAGTTCACTCAAACTCACCTCCATCAAGTTGGTGATGCCATCCAGCCATCTCATTCTCTGTCGTCCCGTTCTCCTCATGCCCCCAATCCCTCCAAGCATCAGAGTCTTTTCCAGTGAGTCAACTCGTCGCATGAGGTGGCCAAAGTATTGGAGCTTCAGCTTTAGCATCAGTCCTTCTAATAAAAACCCGGGGCTGATCTCCTTTAGAATGGACTGGATGGATCTCCTTACAGTCCAAGGGACTCTCAAGAGTCTTCTCCAGCACCACAGTTCAAAAGCATCAATTCTTTGGCGATCAGCTTTCTTCACAGTCAAACTCTCACATCCTTACATGACCGCGGGAAAAACCATAGCCTTGACTAGATGGACCTTGGTTAGCAAAGTAATGTCTCTGCTTTTTAATATGCTATCTAGGTTGGTCATAACTTTCCTTCCAAGGAGTAAGCGTCTTTTAATTTCCTGGCTGCAATCAACATCTACAGTGATTTTGGAGGCCCAAAAAATAAATTCTGACACTGTTTCCACTGTTTTTCCATCTATTTCCCATGAAGTGATGGGACCAGATGCCATGATCTTCGTTTTCTGAATGTTGAGCTTCAAGCTAACCTTTTCACTCTCCTCTTTCACTTTCATCAAGAAGCTTTTTAATTCCTTTTCACTTTCTGTCATAAGGGTGGTGTCATCTGTAGGTCACTAAAATATGCTTTCCGGAGTACCCTCAGCACAATTTTTTTTTTTTTTTTTTTAGTTTACCGGAAATACACTTTATTTTTATTTATTTATTTTAAATGGAGGCTAATTACTTTTCAATGTTGTATTGCTTTTGCCATACTTTGACATGAATCTGCCCCGGGTGTACATGTGTTCCCCATCTTAAACCCCATTCCCACCTCCCTCCCCATGCCATCGCTCTGGTACAACTTTTATTATTTCCCCTCATTTATAAGTATTTGTTTCCTATTATTCTTTCTAAGGTCCTTAAGGCTGAGGTGGAGTCTTTTGTTACTCATTGTAAATTCCCCAGATTGTACAATAAAGCCTGGGATATAGGTGGTGGTGACAAATGAAAGTAAACTTTAGATAAACTAACTATGAAAGCTCAGAGGTTAATCACAGAGCAGTTCCTTGATTACTGTGTATATGTTCTCCTGAATTTGGAGTTTATATCCAAACACCGATCAAGCTAGTTCACCAACGTAGCATTAAAGGAGTCCCTCTCCTGTATCTTTTGAGATAAACATGGCTAATTTAATGAAGATACTAACTGGAGAAGGAATTGGCAAACCACTTCAGTATACTTGCCTTGAGAAACCCATGAACAGTATCAAAAGGCAAAATGATAGGATAGTGAATGAGGAATTCCCTAGGTCGGTAGGTGCCCAGTATGCTACTGGAGATCAGTGGAGAAATAACTCCAGAAAGAATGAAGGGATGGAGCCAAACCAAAATAAATACCCAGTTGTGGATGTGACTGATGCTAGAAGAAAGGTCCGATACTGTAAAGAGCAATATTCCATAGGAACCTGGAATGTTAGGTCCATGAATCAAGGCAAATTGGAAGTGGTCAAACAGGAGATGGCAAGAGTGAACATAGACATTCTAGGAATCAGTGAACTAAAATGGACTGGAATGGGTGAATTTAACTCAGATGACCATTATATCTACTTCTGTGGGCAGGAATCCCTTAGAAGAAATGGAGTAGAAATCATGGTCAACAAAAGAGTCTGAAATGCAGTAGTTGGATGCAATCTTAAAAAGACAGAATAATTTCTGTTCGTTTCCAAGGCAAACCATTCAATTTTAGAGTAATCAAAGTCGATGCCCCATCCAGTAATGCTGAAGAAGCCGAAGTTGAACAGTTCTATGAAGACCTACAAGACCTTTTAGAACTAACACCCCAAAAAGATGTCCTTTTCATTATAGGGGACTGGAATGCAAAAGTAGGAAGACAAGAAACACCTGGAGTAACAGGCAAATTTGGCTTTGGAGCACGGAATGAAGCAGGGCAAAGGCTAATAGAGTTTTGCCAAGAGAACGCACAGGTCATAGCAAACACCCTCTTCCAAAACCACAAGAGAAGACTCTACACATGAACATCACCAACTGGTCAACACCAAAATCAGATTGATTATATTCTTTGCAGCCAAAGATGGAGAAGCTGTATACAGTTAGCAAAAACAAGACCAGGAGCCGACTGTGGCTCAGATCATGAACTCCTTATTGCCAAATTCAGACTTAAATTGAAGAAAGTAGGGAAAACCACTATACCATTCAGATATGACCTAAATCAAATCCCTTATGATTATACAGTGGAAGTAAGAAATAGATTTAAGGGTCTAGATCTTATAGATAGAGTGTCTGATGAACTCTCGACGGAGGTTCGTGATATTGTACAGGAGACAGGGACCAAGAACATCCCCATGGAAAAGAAATGCAAAAGCAAAATGGCTGTCTGAGGAGGCCTTACAAATAGCTGTGAAAAGAAGAGAAGTGAAAAGTAAAGGAGGAAAGGAAAGATATAAGCATCTGAATGCAGAGTTCCAAAGAATAGCAAGGAGAGATAAGAAAGCCTTCTTCAGTGATCAATGCAAAGAAATAGAGGAAAAATACAGAAAAGGAAAAACAAGAGATCTCTTCAAGAAAATTAGAGATTCCAAGGGAACATTTCATGCAAAGATGGGCTTGATAAAGGACAGAAATGGTATGGACCTAACAGAAGCAGAAAATATTAAGAAGAGGTGGCAAGAATACACAGAAGAACTGTACAAAAAAGATCTTCACGACATAGATAATCACGATGGCGTGATCACTCACCTGGAACCAGATATCTTGGAATGTGAAGTCAAGTGGGCCTTAGAGAGCATCACGAAGAACAAAGTTAGTGGAGGTGATGGAATTCCAATTGAGCTATTTCAAATCTGAAAGATGATGCTGTGAAAGTGCTGCACTCAACATGCCAGCAAATTTGGAAAACTCAGCAGTGGCCACAGGCCTGGAAAACGTCAGTCTTCATTCCAATCACAAAGAAAGGCAATGCCAAAGAAGGCTCAAACTACCGCACAGTTGCATTCATCTCACACGCTAGTAAAGTCATGCTCAAAATTCTCCAAGCTAGACGTCAGCAATATGTGAATCGTGAACTTCCAGATGTTCAAGCAGGTTTTAGAAAAGGCAGAGGCAGCAGAGATCAAATTGCCAACATCCGCTGGATCATGGAGAAAGCAAGAGAGTTCCAGAAAAACATCTATTTCTGCTTCATTGACTATGCCAAAGCCTATGACTGTGTGGATCACAATAAACTGTGGAACATTCTGAAAGAGATGGGAATACCAGTCCACCTGACCTGCCTGCTGAGAAAACTGTATGCAGGTCAGGAAACAACAATTAGAATTGTACATGGAACAACAGACTGGTTCCAAATAGGAAAAGGAGTACGTCAAGGTTGTATATTGTCACCCTGCTTATTTAACTTATATGCAGAGTACATCATGAGGAACGCTGGGCTGGAAGAAGCACAAGCTGGAATCAAGATTGCCGGGAGAAATATCAATAACCTCAGATATGCAGATGACACCACCCTTATGGCAAACAGTGAGGAGGAACTCAAAGGCCTTTTGATGAAAGTGAAAGGAGAGTGAAAAGGTTGACTTGAAGCTCAACATCCAGAAAACTAAGATCATGGCATCTGGTCCCATCACTTCTTGGGAAATAGATGGGGAAACAGTGGAAACCATGTCAGACTTTATTTTTTTGGGCTCCAAAATCACTGCGGATGCTGATTGCAGCCATGACATTAAAAGGCACTTACTCCTTGGAAGGAAAGTTATGACCAGCCTAGATAGCATATTAAAAAGCAGAGACATTACTTTGCCAACCAAGGTCCGTCTAGTCAAGGCTATGGTTTTTCCCGTGGTCATTATGGGTGTGAGAGTTGGACTGTGAAGAAAGCTCATCACCGAAGAATTGATGCCTTTGAACTGTGGTGCTGGAGAAGACTCTTGAGAGTCCCTTGGACTGCAAGGAGATCCAACCAGTCCATTCTAAAGGAGATCAATCCTGGGTGTTCATTGGAAGGGCTTATGCTAAAGCTGAAACTCCAATACTTTGGCCACCTCATGCGACGAGTTGACTCACTGGAAAAGACTCTGATGCTGGGAGCAATTGGGGGTAGGAGGAGACGGGGACGACAGAGAATGAGGTGGCTGAATGGCATCACCGACTCGATGGACATGAGTTTGAGTGAACTCCGGGAGTTGGTGATGGACAGGGAGGCCTGGCGTGCTGTGATTCATGGGGTCGCGGAGAGTCGGACACGACTGAGCGACTGAACTGAACTGAACTGAACTGAACAGTTATGATTTGTATATTTAATTTTATGTAAATTTTAATCAACACAAAAATCTATAAACAAACTCCAGTTAATGAACTACATGCTGGAGTATTTGGGGACATATAATGATAGCTACATCTCTGAAATACATAACTATAAGATGGAATGATGGATGGATAGAAGGATAGGTTGATGGACAGATATAGCCTAAAGCAATGTTAAGTTCAGTTCAGTTCAGTCGTTCAGTCGTGTCCGACTCTTTGCGACCCCATAAACCACAGCATGCCAGGCCTCCCTGTCCATCACCAACTCCCAGAGTTCACTCAACTCATGTCCATCGAGTCGGTGATGCCACCCATCCATCTCATTCTCTGTCGTCTCCATCTCCTCCCACCCTCAATCCCTCCTAGCATCCAGTAAGTCAACTCGTCCCAGGAGGTGGCCAAAGTATTGGAGTTTCAGCTTTAGCATCAGTCCTTCCAATGAACACTCAGGATTGATCTCCTTTATAATGGACTGGTTAGATCTCCCTGCAGTCCAAGGGACACTCAAGAGTCTTCTCTAGCACCACAGTTCAAAAGCATCAATTCTTCCACGATCAGATTTCTTCACAGTCCAACTCTCACATCCATACATGACCACTGGAAAAACCATAGCCTTGACTAGACGGACCTTGGTTGGCAAAGTAATGTCTCCGCTTTTTAATATGCTATCTAGGTTGGTCATAACTTTCCTTCCAAGGAGTAAGCGTCTTTTAATTTCCTGGCTGCAATCAGCATCTGCAGTGATTTTGGAGCCCCAAAAATAAAGTCTGACACTGTTTCAAGCAATGTTATTAAAGTGTTAATTGTAGAACCTAGCTGGTGGCTGTGTTGATATTCACTAGTAAATTAAGGTTTTCTTTGTTTGATAATTTCAGTTAAAACATAGAAGAAAATGCTTTTAATAAAGGACTTAAAAATAAAATAAAATTCTCCAAAGCCATTACACAACCTCAAACCATAAGCAGTAGTTAAATACAGGAATTCGAGAGTCAGCAAGACCTGATTTTAATTCTTGATCTGTCAGTTCCAAACTGTATGACTGGAGAAATAAATTGATCTCCTTGAACGTCCACTTCCTTATTTATAAAATAATGATAATAAAATCAAGGATCTAATTAATGTAAATAAATCACCTAGTATTCTATTATTCTGTTAAGTGTATATCTGACTATAAAGTAAGTATATATATATATATATATATATATATATATATATATATATATATATATATATATATATATATATACCTGTGAAATGTGTAAGTAGTGGAGAGGGTATACAGGGAACTGGGGGTAAATCTAGAATAAATAGATCTATCAATAGTAGACATACATAGCCGTATCCAATAAAAGAGGGTTAAACTGAATGATTTAAGATTTAATACCCAGACTTGACCCACAGTATCTTGGAGACCCTACTAGTCTTCCATGAGATGGTAATGAGGAAAATTGAAGTTAATATCAAACTGAGGTAGGACATTTTGTGACCAGAATTTAATGCACACAAGAGATAAGCTAGAAGTGAAGGTTAAAAAAAAAGACTAGCTCTCTTATGTAGTTAAGTCTGGCTTCCAGGTTTGAGTGCATTTTCTGATAGATAAAAAAGTGAAAGAAGTTCCTGTAACTCTGCTACATTTCCCCAAATGACTGGCTTTGTTTGAAACGAGTGAGAATAAATCCTTTGGGAATTTTAGAGGGAAAGACATGTCTTCTTGTCCTCTACACCTGAATTCAGAAACAAGTGAGTGAGATGGAGAACAAAGTGGCTATTAACAACAAATGCTGAAAGACAAGCCATGGCTTATATATGAAGTCACAATGGACATCTTAATATTTTACTCTTGAGGAAGATAAACTTACTGAGCACTAGCACAGAGTGACATTTCAGGGTGTTCATAATGTGTACCACTGTGCACCTCCACAGAAAACCTCCAAGCATGCTCATTTATCTTTAACTCACCAGTTAGGGAAGTTGCTGCACATCTTCTGTGCAGAGTTAGTAAGGGAGTAAAGAGTGCGCTTTCTATGTTTCCCTCCTGCCACCTATGACCCAGGAGGCATTGGGAATAAGGGTTCCTTTCCAGCTCTTTCTAATTGATCTTGATTTAATTGTGCACTCCTCCACGTCACTTCACTGGCCAGGGTTCAGTTCACTCCAGGCATGGAGTAAATGATTCTCAAATGGTTAGTTTATACTTAAAACCATCCTGAGAGGTATGGAAGATATTAATATTTTTCCCATTTCACAAATTAGAGGCTGAAAAAGACTGACTGATGTTTTGAGTGGCAGGATTGGAACAAAATCATGGGGAATACTTGTATGCAAATTCGTGAATTATGTCATTCCTTCAATGTCGCACCACACATTTTTTCACATGTTCATTTATCTATTAATCACTTTTTATGTATCAGGCATGTATATAAATATACATGTAGATATATATATATATATATATATATTTATATATATTGTAATGCAGAAGTCTGTTGTAGTAGTTTCTATGCCTTGAACTTAGGTTATCAGCAAGAGAATTCCAGAAAAAACATCTATTTCTGCTTAACTGACTATGTCAAAGCCTTTGACTGTGTGGATGACAATAAACTGTGGAACATTCTGAAAGAGATGGGAATACCAGACCACCTAACCTACCTCTTGAGAGACCTGTATGCAGGTCAAGAAGCAACAGTTAGAACTGGACATGGAACAGCAGACTGGTTCCAAATAGGAAAAGGAGTACGTCAAGGTTGTATATTGTCACCCTGCTTATTTAACTTATATGCAGAGTACATCATGAGGAACGCTGGGCTGGAAGAAGCACAAGCTGGCATCAAGATTGCCGGGAGAAATATCAATACCTCAGATATGCAGATGACACCACCCTTATGGCAGAAAGTGACGAGGAACTCAAAAGCCTCTTGAGGAAAATGAAAGAGGAGAGTGAAAAGGTTAGCTTGAAGCTCAACATTCAGAAAACGAAGATCATGGCATCTGGTCCCATCACTTCATGGGAAATAGATGGGGAAACAGTGGAAACAGTATCAGATTTTATTTTGGGGGGCTCCAAAATCACTGCAGATGCTGATTGCAGCCATGAAATTAAAAGAAGCTTACTCCTTTGAAGGAAAGTTATGACCAACCTAGATAGTATATTCAAAAGGAGAGACATTACTTTGTCAACCAAGGTCCGTCTAGTCAAGGCTATGGTTTTTCCCGTGGTCATGTATGGATGTGAGAGTTGGACTGTGAAGAAAGTTGTTCGCCGAAGAATTGATGCTTTTGAACTGTGGTGCTGGAGAAGACTCTTGAAAGTCCCTTGAAGATCCAACCAGTCCATTCTAAAGGAGATCAATCCTGAGTGTTCATTGGAAGGACTGATGCTAAAGCTGAAACTCCAATATTTTCGTCACCTCATGCGATGAGTTGACTCATTGGAAAAGATTCTGATGCTAGGAGGGATTGGGGGTGGGAGGAGAAGGGGACGACAGAGAACGAGATGGCTGGATGGCATCACCGACTCTGTGGACATGAGTTTGAGTGAACTCCGGGAGTTGATAATGGACAAGGAGGCCTGGCGTGCTGTGATTCATGGGCTCGCAAAGAGTCGGACAGGACTGAGCGACTGAACTGAACTGAACTGAACTGATTGTACTTTAATTTCACAGATAATGATTTCACACTGGAAACTGAGATTTCACACTCTGGTGATTTTTCATGTCAACTTTATTATAAGTGGAAACATCAAAATATAAAATTAACAAATTATAGTTTAGAAAAATCAGATGCTACAGAAAAGAATAACACTTTCCTATCACTTTTCTAACATGACCACTGTTACTATTATTTTTTTGATGCAGTTCTTTCTGAAAACTAACATTGGTTAAGTTCTCCTATATACCAGCCCTGTGTGAGGCCCTTTCATATTTTATTTGATTCATCATTGTAATCCTTTTAATAATCTCCATGCTAAGAAAAAATTTATTTCATTCTAAAAAATAATTACTCCCCTGGTATCTCAGCTGCAAAGAATCTGCCTATGATGCAGGAGACCCCAGTTTGATTTCTGGGTCAGGAAGATCTGCTGGAGAAGGAATAGGCTACCAACTCCAGTATTCTTGGGCTTCCCTGGTGTATCAGCTGGTAAAAAAAATTTGCCTGCAATGCTGGCGACCTGGGTTTTATTCCTTGGTTGGGAAGATCCCCTGGAGAAGGGAAAAGCTACCCACTCCAGTATTCTGGTCAGGAGAATTCCATGGATTGTATAATCCATGGGATCAGAAAAAATTGGACATGACTGAGCAACTTTCACTTTCAAAAATTAATCATATTTTTAAAGTAGAAGGAAGATTTATACTGGTAGTGTTGCAGAAACCCGTACTGGAGAAACAAAGCCCCCCACTCGGAGAGTTGGAGAACTCAGGTTTATTATGCCAGTGGGCCCAGAGGAGTTAACACACCAAGCTCTGAGCCCCAAACAAACGGGTTACAGAGTTTTCATAGATGAAGGCATGATTAAGCAGGTTTGCAAAGAGCAGGACAAGGGTGAGTTGGATAAGCTCCAGTTCCTAGTGTTGTGAGTCCTCACTTTCTGAGACTACATGACTTATGTGATCCAGACTTTGCAAGGAGCAAGCTGAGTTACAGAGGCAGAAGGAACAAGAGGTTATGTAAAATTTTAACTTTTCCTTTTCATTCTCCTCTCTTGATGTTTCTGTCACTCATTGTATAAAGCATCATCTCATGTTTTGGTAGGACATTCAGAGCTCCCCATCGTTTAGCGTGCTATATTGAGCTATTACCATTTGTAACTTTATGGATTCAACTCGAGAGGCTTTGAACTGGGTAATAGCATTGAGAATACACGGGCCAACAAGAGCACCACAAAGAACGTGAAGAGAGGACAGAGTAAAGGGAGAAGCCACGATGCCCAGCTCCAGATACTGTTCAAATTACCTCCAGGAATTTGCTGGTTCCTCTCTCCTTTTCATGATTAATTTCCCTAGCTGTTGTGCCATGTCCCTAACTATTCCTGACTGGTTTACATAAAAGCAGCATTCTTCATTCAAGAGGAGGCAGAGTCCTCTCTTTTCAGCTGTCAGTAGGTCTAACCCTCTCCTACTCTGTAAGACCACCTCAGCCAGGGAGTCTAGTTGGTCCTGTAATGAAGAGCACAGCAATAATGCTGATTAGGGATAGAAGCCATGGTTGACAGTGAAAATCTATCGATAATTTGAAAGCTGGATCCTCAAGCTTCTGTTGTGCGTTGACTAGTCATCTTCTGGAATGACTTAGACCAGGGCTTATTGTCCTTCATGGGTGAAGGCTGTTGTTTTTGGAACTGGACTTTGAGGGGATTTGGGGTTTCCTGAACTGCTTTCCAGCTGTTTTCACCACAGGAAGCCACTACATTTTTTACTCTGGGTGTGGTGCATCCAAGGGATGACGCCTGTAACTTTAACAGCAGTAGGGGTTGCCAGGACAACCATGTGACGTCCTGTCCAAACTGGCTGAAGTGGTTCTTTTTCCCAGTCTTTAACCCATACCTCATCTCCTGGCTGATAGGGATGAACCCAATTGCCCAAAGGAATGGGTGTCCTTTCTAAGATTTTCTCAGGTGATATGGTGGAAGACTTTTCCAGGGCCTGGAGGTGTCAGGACATCTCCAGGTCAGCTAGTTGTTGGGGGTTTCCCTTGAGTTTTCCTATCACTCGGGGTATTCTCCCATATAAAATCTCAAAGGGAGAATAGCCGAAGGACATTGGAGTATATTTACAGAGGGAGGTGAATGTCCACAGAATGATAAGGCAGCTTGTTTCAGCATTGTCTGGGTGTTGACCGGGGGATATTCTTGTCATACTACTACTTGGAGAAAAAACTTAAGAAGAAAATTAAAGATATATGGCCCCAAAATTAACAGAAGTAGGAAAGCTGCTGAGGGGCTAGCCAGGAGAACCAGGTCCAGATATTGGTTCCTGACATTAGTGTTTCTCTAGGTATGAGAAGATACAAGAATTTGGACTCATAAAAATCTTCACCTGAAAACATCTGGCTATCTGAAGGTCTGTTTTTCCAGGTTTCTCCCAGAGCAGAGTGTTTATTTTTTGTCTCTGCCCTGAACTCCTTTCAAGGGGATGTTGAAGGTTAGCATCTTGTAGTAGTCATGATTTAATCTTTGTAGAGGGAGCTGGCAAGGGCCAGCTTCCAGTCAGCAGGGCCCCTTCATTGTCACATATTTGGCCATGTTTTAGGAGCATTTCATGATCATTGTGTCCCACAGTGCTGGGGAGGCTCATTCCCAGGTCTAACAAAGATTCCATTGACAGGCCACTCCATGTGTTGTCATTAGACCAGGC
This sequence comes from Moschus berezovskii, assembly GCF_049115385.1. NCBI lineage: Eukaryota > Metazoa > Chordata > Mammalia > Artiodactyla > Moschidae > Moschus > Moschus berezovskii. The sequence goes on along the minus strand of NC_142488.1, from coordinate 81,364,074 downwards.
CTTATAAGAGCAAAAGTCTCGGGACCATACCTGACTTACTAGCCTCTTGGTCCAGGAAAACATTTCCTTTTGTTGCTTCTTCCCAAATCTAGAGTTACATTATTACAATTATTGATCTCATATGGAAGTACATATCAGCATTTTGTCAAAGGCTCAGTCACACATTTGGTAACATAAATAATCTTTTGAAAAAAGCTACATAGAAAATAATATAGCTAGCAGTTATTAGTAAGGTCACAAGCAAGAATTTAAGTCAAGAACTTTCATTGGATATAGCCCGGTATATCCCAGGTAATCTGACTAATTTACATGATTATAGCCAAATGTTAATCTCTTGGTTGTACATCATGGAGCATCTGACCTTTATCCAAAGATTGATTACTGAGATAAGCTTTAGAAACAATCTTAGAGCATCTTTTTTAATAACTTAATTAAAATTTTTAGCAATATAACAAGGAGCTATCTCAGAAGTGAGTCTTAGTAAGCACAGAACTTAATTACAGAACTGGAAGTTAATATTGAGTGAAACATATATATATATATATAATTATTTATTTTTTTATTTTTAGTTTTTTCTGAGAACTCATTGTGAGGGCATTAACACTGTAGCCAGGGAAGGCTTTAACCCATCAAATAAAATGAAGTCTGTCAGGGAGCTGGCAAAAGTTAAGCAGCTATCTTGGACTTCCCATAGCCCTGGCTCTTCGATTTTCATCTGTTTTTTATCCATTTTTAATTTCCTGATTTAGGAACAGGCTATCGCCATGTTTTAAGGAATCCGGATAGCAAAAGTCTTACTGTGAGGGGTTATTTTTTGTAGAAGCATTATGAGCTTTGTCTACATGTACCATAATCTTAAATAATGCTTATTTACTTTACCAAAGTAACAAAAAGATTTTAAAAACAAATATAAATTGCTTAAAGGCAAAGAAATCCATAATCTGTTATCAAAATATGCATTCTAATAAAACTTTGTTCTCTAAACAGAGAGAAGACCAAATTCTAGTCTGGTACCAGCTTACTGCTAAAAACAAAATTTGTTTATCTATTTAATCTTAGAAAGTCTTTTCCATAAATCTTGAAGAACTATCAGTATTCTTCTAAAGGCATGAGAGTAAAACCATAGAAAGCATGTTTAAAATCTGATTCTATTGCAATTGACAAAGAAACCTGGTCATTGTTGTAATATGTAACACTTTAATAAGATACTTAGAATTACAACTGACCAGATTTTATCAGCGCATATCAGATCTATATGAATTTCACACAATTTTTGTATATCTATTTAGTAACATCAACCAAACAATATAATCTGAAAAGATTTGTCACCCCTTCAACAGTACTTCTCATGTAATTTAGCATGTCCAATGAACCCAGGTAGTTTAATAGTTCTTTGGGATGTCTCAGGGACCCTCTGAAGCATCCCAAAGTTAGCTAAAAGTCAAGTTATTTAGAAAGTTTTGTCAATAAATATCAAAAGGGTTTATAACACTCAGTCAGGTAGGATCATATAAGTTACTGTGAAATAATTGTTATTTATTTAGCCAAAGTTAATAAAAGATTTCACATATGATAATATACATGGGAGGGTGTTCAAGATGGGGAACATATGTACAGCCAGGGCAGATTCATGTCAATGTATGACAAAACCAATACAATATTGTAAAGTAATTAGCCTCCAACTAAAATAAATAAATTAAAAAAAGAAAAAAGAAACTAAAAATAAATAAATAAATAGACATTAAAAAAAAAAGATTTCAAAGGTAAATATAGAACAGATCAATTAAGAAGTAAAGAAACTCAAATTTATTATTAAAAGCAGTTCAACATCTGGATTCTCTTAACAGAGAGAAAGGTTGAATTCAAGTTTTGCACCAGCTTACTTTAAACTCATTTAGGTAAGCTTAATTAAAATTATTTTAAACTTCGTCAGTCCTAACCATGCACAAAAGTTTTGTGTTTTTTTTTTTTTTAGAGTCACTTTCCACAAACCTTCTAATCACTTTTTATAACAGCTACCTGTAAGTCAGACATACTTTCTTTTCCCTTCATAAAATGTAATTTTATTTTTTACACCTTGTTTTTTTATTAAAAGCATACATCCTACTTCCTCATTAGATTAGCAAACAAACATTAATACTAGATATTTAATATTGAATATTTTGAAGTTTATGTGAATCTGAAATTTATTCAGGTTAAATTTTTTTTTTTGTATTTAGAACTGTTTGATTTGTAAGTGCTTACTTTTCTTTAGGCCAATTAAATTATAACTCATTTACAACATCAGCAATATTATCAGAAAAAAAACAAAAGACTTACACTGAGACATATATAAATCCAGACAGATAGACTGACAGAAATCTTATATTTTTCTGTTTGAGATTTAAAATATCTCTTTGACACCCTTTTTATTTCGTTGTTTGAAGCTCTAATTTGCCCAAGGCTAAGGTCTCAGGCAAAGTTGGCTGTGTATTTCAAGGACACGGAAAAGGTTAACTTCAAGCTTTTACTTAGGCAGGGCTTTTAACAAGCTGGTTGTTTTTAACTGTATATGCAAAAATAACTGGTTTGGCAGTTTCCTTTTATTTATTATTTTACAGTATTATATTGGTTGGTTTTGCCATACATTGACATGAATCCGCCCCGGGTGTACATGAGTTCCCCTTCCTGTACCCACCTCCCACCTCCCTCCTCCCCTTATCCTCCCTCTGGGTCATCCCCGTGCACCAGCCCCGAGCATCCTGTATCATGCATCGAACATGGACTGGTGATTCATTTCACATATGATAATATACATGTTTCAATGCCATTCTCCCAAATTATCCCACCCTCACCCTCTCCCACAGAGTCCCAAAGACTGTTCTATACACCTCTGTCTCTTTTGCTGTCTCGTATACAGGGTTATCATTTCCATCTTTCTAAATTCCATATATATGCGTTAGTATACTGTATTGGTGTTGTATTTGCAGTTTCCAAAAAGAAAAATTTATCTTACTCCATTCAGTCAGCAATCACACACTCACAGTCATTCAGAGGCTATCACAATGATTCCCTGCTCCCAAGTCCCCAGGTTTCCTTAACTGTTGCTCCCTTCCCAGGAACTCTAAGGAGGTTATCAGTCACAATGCCTGCTTTCTCCTGAGTCCCCAGTTCTCCCTATCTGATGCTCCCTTCCTGGGAGCTCCAAGGAGGTGATCAGTCTTCTCTTCTACCTGTTGCGGTAGGACCTGACTGGGGACTGGCCCTGTGGCCATTCCTGGTGAGTTGGTCCATCCCTCCAATGAGTCTGGTTGGGGCTTGGCTATCTGGAGAGTCAGAACACTGGTCGGAAAGAGAACCTGGTTTACCATCAGGTGGTGTGCCTCCTCGTTCATCTCGGACCACTCTGCTCCAACCAAGCAGAGCCACCAGTCAGGTGGCTCAAGGGGCAGGCATGGTTGGAATGTCAGGCGAATGTATGCTCCTCAGTTCTTTGTCTCATCACAACAAAGATTTGGAGTGACGGACATTAAAGCCCCCTCAGCGTGTCAGAGCTCTCAGGTCTTGGACAGACCGTTTGATAGCTCTCAGATCTTGAACGGACCATGTTATAGCTCTTAGACAAATCAGTGTTACAGCTCAGGGTTACAGCTTTATTTTATTTAGAAGATAGCAGGAAAATCCATCTTCAAGGCGTGAGGGCACGTCAATCCAAAGATGCAAAGAGAAGAGCGCCTCAGCACATGGGAGAGAGAGAGAGCCCTTTGGCTCCTCTTTTTATATGTTTTTTTTTCTCCCCCCTGGGCCTGCCCTATGCAAATTGGGCTTAGTCAGGAGTGCTGTTCTACCTGCAGTCCTCACTCCAGTCCTTGGACCTTCATTTGACCTTCCTCTGTTCTATTTTCGCGGGCTTTTCCCTTCCTTGTCTTTTAGCCACTGCCATTTTGGACTCCTGTTTACTATCCTAACTACCTAACATTCCCCCCTCAAGAGATGGGAGGCCTGATTCTTTGGGAATAGGGGCATCAAGGTCTTTCTGGCTACATCTTGCTAAATTGGAACGGTGAGGGGTATTGGGCCTCCCCCTCTTGCTAGTCTCAAGCCTCAGAGTCCTCATAGCAGTGTCTATCTAAGGGTGAGTGATATTTTCCATGGTCAGCTGTAGTTGTATATCTTTGTTGAACTGGCACTGCATGTTGTAGCTTGTTGACCTGAACAGAGACAAAACAAGTTAGACAATTGATAATGCATGGAACAATCATAAACAGCATCAATATGGCATAACAAGGACTAGTAGGGGCATTAGCCAATTCTAAATTCCCATCGCAAGGATGGCTCAAGTCCCTCCTTATTCAGGGATCAGATTTATCTCTTGCCTGTTTTGGAGTACAATCTCTACCAAGTTGTGTTGGCTCTTTAGAGCTATCTTGAGAAATCTTATCCCCAGAAACCAGATTTTGGGGGTATTCACTAGTATGGCATTCATTTGTAGTTCTGAATAGATATCTGAGATTTCCCAGTGACTCACAGTTGTATTGAGTGTCCTATTCTGTTTTTTCCATGGCTTGACTCATGAGTCATGAATCCAGGAGTCATGTCCTGGTACCTTGACTGCTGTGGGGATAGAAAGTATTACAGGGTAGGGGCCCTTCCATATGGGCTGGAGTTGAGCCATCGGGGACCCATCTTTCCAGACTTTAATTAGGATTTGAGTCCCTGGAGCATATAGTGGTGACTCCTTAGAATCTTTTGGTTCCTGGTTCTTACCGCACAAGCGTATATCCTGATGGAATTGTCCAATAGCCATGGTATAAGACTGGAGGGTCTGACTCTCTGGATCTAGGAAGAGGTCATTGACATAAACAAAAGGTCTCCCATATAGCATTTCATAAGAACTAAGACCAACCTGTTCCTTAGGGTTGATTCAGGTGTGGAGGAGAGCTATTGGTAAAGCCTCTTTCCATCCCAGGGAGGTCTTCTGGGTTATCTTTTTTAACGCTGATTTTAAGAATTGGTTGGCTTTTTCTATTTTTCCTGAAGACTGCAGCCTCCAGTCACAATGGAGATAATGCCGAATGCTTTAGAGACCCCTTGGTTGATCTTAGAAGTGAATGATGTCCCATTTTCACCTTGTAATGACCTGGGCAGACCAAATATTGGAATGATTTCATAGAGCAGTCTCTTTACCACCTCCTCAGCCTTCTCAGTCCAGGTGGGAAATCTTTCAATCCATCCTGTGAATGTATCTATCATGACTAATAGGTATTTATACCCTTGAGAAACTGGCATTGAGTGAAGTCCATCTGCCAGTCGTCTCCTGGATAGATCCCACATTGTTGGACAGGCTGGACCAGCTGGGGTCTTTGAGCTCCTTGGGGATTGTTTAACTGGCAAGTGGAACAAGAGGAGACCACTTGCCTTATAGTTTGGAGGCCTGTTCCTCTGAAGGACCTTTCTAGTAATCTTTGGAGGGCCTTTTCCCCTAAATGAGTGGTGTAAGGAGTTAACCAGCTTCCATTGGAGGTTCCCAGGCAGAGAAAGGAGTCCCTCCTTTTGGAACCATCCCATATGATCTTCTTGAAATCCCTCACTCTTAGCTTTAAGAGTCTCACCTTCAGTATATGAAGGAATTTCTGGCAAATTAGTCTATGGAACTAAGGTGGCAACCCCTATTAAGTCATGGTTCTGTAATGCTGCTCTCTTAGCTGCCTGATCAGCTGCTTGGTTCATTCATGTCACTTCCGTGCTCACTTTTCAGTGTCCTTTACAGTGCAAGACTGAAACCTCAGTTGGCAGATGGACTGCTTCCAAAAGTCTAAGAATTTGGTCACCATATTTGATTGGGGACCCTCGGGTGGTCAAGTGGTCCCTTTCTTTCCAAATAGCTGTATGTGCATGTAGCACTAGAAAGGCATATTTGGAATCAGTGTAAATGGCTATTTTTTTTCCCCTTTTCTCAGCTCTAAAGCTCGAGTCAGGGCTATGAGTTCAGCTAATTGGGCTGAAGTACCTGATGGCAGAGACTTAGCCTCTATGGTCTCAAAATTGGAGACTACTGGATACCCGGCTTTTCTTTTTCCATCTAAGACAAAGCTGTTTCCATCAATGTACCAGATTTCCTCAGGATTGGTCAAAGGGTCTTCTGACAGTCCCTCTCAGGGTTTTGTCCAGAGGTCCAAGGTTTCTAGATAAGAATGAAAGGGAAGAGAGGCCTCAGGTGTAGCCAGGTGGGTGGCTGGGTTAAGAACCTCACAAGGGGATAGAGTGAGGCCTGGATTTTCCATCAGCATTACTTGATATCTGATGATTCTTTGATCAGACATTCATAAATGGCCTCCCCCATTTAGGAGTTGTTTCGCTTGGTGGCTGGTAAAAATAGTTAATTTTCCTCCAAAGGAGAGTTTTAAAGCATCTTCTATCATGGTTGCAATAGCTGCAAGATTTCGAAGGCAGGGGGGCCAGCCTCAGGCTGTTCGATCGAGTATCTTGGATAAGTAAGCTACAGGCTGGGGCTCAGATCCCAAACTTTAAGTAAACACTCCCAAAGCTATTCCCTCTCTTTCATGGACATAAAGTTGGAATGCTTTCTCTGGGTCTGGCAACCTTAAGACAGGTGCCTGAGTTAAGGCTTGTCTTAATGTAGGCTCTTCTTTTCACAGCTATTTGTAAGGCCTCCTCAGACAGCCATTTTGCTTTTTTGCATTTCTTTTCCATGGGGATGGTCTTGGTCCCTGTCTCTTGTACAATGTCACGAATCTACGTCCAGAGTTCATCAGGCACTGTATCTATCAGATCTAGTCCCTTAAATCTATTTCTCACTTCCAGTGTATAATCATAAGGGATTTGATTTATGTCATATCTGAATGGTCTAGTAGTTTTCCCTACTTTCTTCAATTTAAGTCTGAATTTGGAAATAAGGAGTTCATGATCTGAGCCACAGTCAGCACTTGGTCTCGTGTTTGCTAACTGTACACAGCTTCTCAATCTTTGGCTGCAAAAAATATAATCAATCTGATTTTGGTGTTGACCATCTGGTGATGTCCATGTGTAGAGGCTTCTCTTGTGTTGTTGGAAGAGGGTGTTTGCTATGACCAGTGCGTTCTCTGACAAAACTCTATTATTCTTTGCCCTGCTTCATTCCGTGCTCCAAGGCCAAATTTGCCTGTTACTCCAGGTGTTTCTTGACATCCTACTTTTGCATTCTAGGCTCCTATAATGAAATGGACATCTTTTTGGGAGTTAATTCTAAAAGGTCTTGTAGGTCTTCATAGAACCGTTCAACTTCGGCTTCTTCAGCGTTACTCGTTGGGGAAGAAAAGCGAAAAGAGAAGAAAAGCGAAAAGCAAAGGAGAAAAGGAAAGATATAAGCATTTGAATGCAGAGCTCCAAAGAATACCAAGGAGAGAATCGAAAGCCTTCCTCAGTGATCAATGCAAAGAAATAGAGGAAAACAACAGAATGGGACAGACAAGATATCTCTTCAAGAAAATTAGAGATTCCAAGGGAATATTTCATGCAAAGATGGGCTTGATAAAGGACAGAAATGGTATGGACCTAACAGTAGCAGAAGCTATTAAGAAGAGGTGGCAAGAATACACAGAAGAACTGTACAAAAAAGATCTTCACGATGAAGATAGTCACGATAATGTGATCACTGACCTAGAGCTAGACATCTTGGAATGTGAAGTCAAGTGGGCCTTGGAAAGCATCACTACCAACAAAGCTAGTGGTGGTGATGGAATTCCAGTTGAGCTGTTTCAAATCTTGAAAGATGATGCTGTGAAAGTGCTGCACTCAATATGCCAGCAAATATGGAAAACTCAGCAGTGTCCACAGGATTGGAAAAGGTCAGTCTTCATTCCAATCCCAAAGAAAGGCAATGCCAAAGAATGCTCAAATTACCGCACAATTGCACTCATCTCACACGCTAGTAAAGTCATGCTCAAAATTCTCCAAGCCAGGCTTCAGCAATATGTGAACGGTGAACTTCCATATGTTCAAGCAGGTTTTAGAAAAGGCAGAGGCACCAGAGATCAAATTGCCAACATCTGCTGTATCATGGAGAAAGCAAGAGACTTCCAGGAAAACATCTATTTCTGCTTCATTGACTATGGCAAAGCCTTTGACTGTGTGGATGACAATAAACTGTGGAAAATTCTGAAAGAGATCGGAATACCAGACCACCTGACCTGCCTCTTGAGAAACGTGTATGCAGGTCAGGAAGCAACAGTCAGAAATGTATATGGAAAAATAGACTAGTTCCAAATAGGAAAAGAAGTATGTCAAAGCTGTATATTGTCACCTTGCTTATTTAACTTATATTCAGAGTACATCATGAGGAACGCTGGGCTGGAAGAAGCACCAGCTGGAATTAAGATTGCTGGGAGAAATATCAATAACCTCAGACATGAAGATGACACTATCCTTATGGCAAAAAGTGAAGAGGAACTCAAAGGCCTCTTGATGAAAGTGAAAGAAGAGAGTGAAAAGGTTGGCTTGAAGCTCAACATTCAGTAAACAAAGATCATGGCATCTGGTCCCATCGCTTCATGTGAAAGAGATGGATAAACAGTGGATACTGTGTCAGACTTTATTTTTTTGGGCTCCAAAATCACTGCAGATGCTGATTGCAGCCATGAAATTAAAAGACATTTACTCCTTGGAAGGAAAGTTATGACCAACCTAGATAGCATATTAAAAAGCAGAGACATTACTTTGCCGACAAAGGTCCGTCTAGTCAAGGCTATCGTTTTTCCCATGGTCATGTATGGATGTGAGAGTTGGACTGTGAAGAAAGCTGATGGCCGAAGAATTGATGCTTTTGAACTGTGGTGCTGGAGAAGACTCTGGAGAGTCCCTTGTACTGCAAGGAGATCCAGCAGTCCATTCTAAAGGAGATCAATCCTGGTGTTCATTGGAAGGACTGATGCTAAAGCTGAAACTGCAATACTTTGGCCACCTCATGCGACGAGTTAACTCACTGGAAAAGACTCTGATGTTGGGAAATGTTGGAGGCGGGAGGAGAAGGGGACGACAGAGAATAACATGGCTGGATGTTATCACCGACTCTGTGGACATGAGTTTGAGTGAACTCTGGGAGTTGGTGATGGACAGGGAGGCCTGGCGTGCTGTGATTCATGGGGTTGCAGAGAGTCGGAAACGACTGAACTGAACTGCATATCCAGATTCTACAATAACCAGTTAGCCCTAGGAAAGCTAGCAATTGTTTTCGAGTCGTGGGGGAGGGTAACTGGAGGATTCCTTGTACCCTATCAGAGGACAGCCTCTTAGACCCGTGTGTAATCTGAACTCCCAGGTAAGTGACATTTGTCTCGATCATCTGTGCTTTTGCATGGGAGACTTTACCTCCCCTTTCTGGCAAAAGGTTTAGAACCTGAATTGCATGTTGTTGGGCATATTTGTCATCTGGAGAGCAGGTTAGTAGGTCATCTACATATTGTAATATTTTCCCTTTAGCTCCCAGGTCCAGAACTAGGAGGCCCTGGCTAAGGGCCTGTCCAAACCACTGTGGGCTATCTCTGAACCTCTGAGGTAATACTGTTGGTGTTTTTTCTTCTGGGGCCTCCCACTCAAAGGTAAAAAGATATTGGGATTATTTAGCCAATGGTATGCAAAAAATGTATCTTTGAGATCCAAGACTGTAAACCACTTGGCACTGGGTGTGATTTCTCCCAAGATTACTTAGGGATTGGGTACTGTGGGATGGAGAGGGACTATAGCTTCATTTATGATCCGGAGATCTTGAACCATTCGCTAGGTTCTATCCTTTTTTTTTACTGAGAGAATTGGGCAGTTACATGGCGAACTGGTGGGGACCAATAGTCCACAAGCAAGGAATTTATTTGTTAAAGGCTGTAGTCCCTCCAAAACCTCACTTTTCAGGGGATATTGTTTCCTGTTAGGAAACCAAGTGGGATCTAGGAGGACAGTGATGACCGGTTCAGCTTGGTGGGCTCATCCAGGAATTCCCTGGTCCCACATCTGGAGGTTAATTTTGTCCTCCCATAGTTTTTGGTTCCTCTCTGTTGGAGAAGGTGTAATGGGTTCTTCAGTAGTAACCAGGGGCAGTATGGCTCTAGGGGCTGAAAAACTTCCCATCACAAGGGTGGTCCCCAATTTAGTGAGTATATCTCTTCCCAATAAGGGAGTAGGACACTCAGGGACCACCAGAAACTGGTGGGAAAATATTTGCCCATCCTAGCAACAAAAACTGCTCGAGTGATTGTTTTAGTAGTTGCTTTTCCTGTAGCACCCAAAATGGTACAGCTTTGGGAGGAGAAGGCTCCAGAGTAAGAGATCAAGACAGAGGAGGTAGCCCCTGTGTCAACCAAGAAATTCTCGGACCTACCTGCCACATCCAGTTGCACCCTTGGCTCCAGCCCTGTGATAGTTATATGTGACAGGCAGGCTGGCTGGAGCAGGCCACTTCAGTCCCCTTAAACCATCATGAGTAAAGGCTTGGCACTTGACCTTGAGGCTCTTGGGTCCCAAGGGTAGAGTGCCGCCCAATATCCCAGTTGATGGCATTTGTGGCAAGCCCTTCTAGTAGACTTGTCACGGTTTGGACACTCTTTTGCCCAATGCCCCTCCTGTCTACGGATTAAGCATTTGACACATGCCTTGTCCTTCAAGGAATTGGGGTGTGCCAAAGGGATTCTCGGCATATAAGTTAAATAAGCAGGGTGATAATATACAGCCTTGACGTACAACTTTTCCTATTTGGAACCAGTCTGTTGTTCCATATGCACTTCTAACTGTTGCTTCCTGACCTGCATACAGGTTTCTCAAGAGGTAGGTCAGGTGGTCTGGTATTCCCATCTCTTTCAGAATTTTCCACAGTTTATTTTGATCCACACAGTCAAAGGCTTTGGCATAGTCAATGAAGCAGAAATAGATGATTTTCTGGAACTCTCTTGCTTTCTTCATGATCCAGCAGATGTTGGCAATTTGATCTCTGGTTCCTCTGCCTTTCCTAAAACCAGCTTGAACATCTGGAAGTTCATGGTTCACATATTGCTGAAGCCCAGCTTGGAGAATTTTGAGCATGACTTTAAGCGCATGTGAGACGAGTGCAATTGTGCGGTAGTTTGAGCATTCTTTGGCATTGCCTTTCTTTGGGATTGGAATGAAGACTGACCATTTCCAGTCCTGTGGACACTGCTGAGTTTTGCAAATTTGCTGGCATATTGAGTGCAGCACTTTCACAGCATCATCTTTCAGGATTTGAAATAGCTCAACTGGAATTCCATCACCTCCACTAGCTTTGTTCCTAGTGATGCTCTCTAAGGCCCTTGACTTCACATTCCAAGATGTCTGGCTCCAGGTGAGTGATCACACCATCGTGATTATATTGGTCATGAAGATCTTTTTTGTACAGTTCTTCTGTGTATTCTTGCCACCTCTTCTTAATATCTTCTGCTTCTGTTAGGTCCATACAATTTCCGTCCTTTATCAAGCCCATCTTTGATTGAAATGTTCCCTTGATATCTCTAATTTTCTTGAAGAGATCTCTTGTTTTTCCAATTCTGTTGTTTTCCTCTATTTCTTTGCATTGATCGGTGAGGAAGGCTTTCTTGCAGAGTACATCATGAGGAATGCTGGGCTGGAAGAAGTTCAAGCTGGAATCAAGATTGCTGGGAGAAATATTAATAACCTCAGATATGCAGATTATACCACCCTTATGGCAGAAAGTGAAGAGGAACTCAAAAGCCTCTTGATGATAGTGAAAGAGGAGAGTGAAAAAGTTGCCTTAAAGCTCAACATTAAGAAAACAAAGATCATGGCATCTAGTCCCATCACTTCATGGGAAATAGATGGGGAAACAGTGGAAAAAGTGTCAGACTTTATTTTTGGGGGCTCCAAAATCACTGCGGATGCTGATTGCAGCCATGAAATTAAAATACACTTACTCCTTGGAAGGAAAGTTATGACCAACCTAGATAGCATATTAAAAAGCAGAGACATTATTGCCAACCAAGGTCCATCTAGTCAAGGATATGGTTTTTTCCGTGGTCATGTATGGATGTGAGAGTTGGACTGTGAAGAAAGCTGATCACTGAAGAATTGATGCTTTTGAACTGTGGTGCTGGAGAAGACTCCTGAGAGTCCCTTGGGCTAAAGGAGATCCAATCAGTCCATTCTAAAGGAGATCAATGTTGGGTGTTCATTGGAAGGACTGATGCTGAAGCTGAAACTCCAATACTTTGGCCACCTCATGCGAAGAGCTGACTCACTGGAAAAGACTCTGATGCTGGGAAGGATTGGGGGTGGGAGGAGAAGGGGCGACAGAGAATGAGATAGCTGGATGGCATCACCGACTCGATAGACATGAGTTTGAGTGAACTCCAGAAGTTTGTGATGGACAGGGAGGCCTGGCGTTCTGTGATTCATGGGGTCGCAAAGAGTCGGTCATGACTGGGCAACTGAACTGAACTGAAATGATAGGGCTTCTCTGGAGGGCAGCCAGCATCTGGGCAGGCCTTGTCTCTTTCCGTCTCTCCCTCTCCTGGGCCTTGGCGTCCTTCTCCTCTTCTCTGTTATAGAAGGTATTTGTGGTTGTCTGGATCATATCATCTAATGAGGCAGCAGGTCCTGCTGCTGTAGCTGTTGTAACTTAATTTTGATATTTGATGCCCATTGGGACAGTAATTTGTCCTTTAAAATCACCTGTCCCTCATAAGAGTCTAAGTCTAGATTGGTAAACTTTTGGAAGGCCTCTATCGCCTCTCCAGAAAGGCAATGGAGATCTCTTTGGGGTCCTGAGTTATTGCTGAGACCTGGGTGAAGCTGATTACATTTTGTTGGCCTGCTTTTAGTCCTGCTTTCACACAGATTAGAAAATGATATCTTTCCCAGATGTGCTCAGGGTCATTATTATTCCAATTAAGATCAGAGGAGGGGACTGCAGTTTCCCCTACTGGGTATCTATCACTGGACATGTGAAGCCCCATTACATACCTTCGGGCTTCCTTTAAGACCCTAGTATGTTCAGGGTCAGATAAAGAAGTTTTACTCAATATGACCATGTTGTCTTCCACGTCAAGTCAAAGGCCAAGGTAATATGTTGGAACATATCTATATATTTGCCTGGGTCATCTGTATAACTTCCCAGGTCTTATTTGATCTGTCTTAGTTCTAAGAGGTAGAAGGGCTTATGGACACTGCTTGGTCCAAATTCTCCTCCAGTTTCAACTAAGCGACATACTTGAGCTGGCTTTTGTGGAGGGCATGCTCCCGGACATGGAGGCACGTTTGGATACAAGAAAGGAGCACCAGAGAACTCGAGAGCTGTGGGAAGCTCCAGTCTCTTTGGGAGCATGGGCTGTGAGACTTTACAGGGGGGTTCCTTCTCTTGGTTGCCTGTTCCTAACACCATTTGCCTAGTAAGCTCACTTTTAGGGCATACAACAATCCCATACTTAAGACAGAGTTCCTTCACATCTCTTAGTCGAAAGAAAATTTGGACATAGGTAATCTCTGTCCATTTTCCTTGTCTTTTGCAGAATAATTCTAGCCGCAGGATGGTGCTGAATTTAAACTCCCATCCTCAGGCCAGTGTTCCTCATCCCCCAGTGGATGTTGTGGCCACACAGTGGCACAAAAGAATTTTAAGCTACTCCTCCTCAGAATTAGAGGATCAGACAATTTCCAGTTATCAAGATGCATCTCAAGGGTGTCTGCTGGGAAGTGGATTGGTTATTTCCCATCTGAAAGACAGTCATGACAGGGAGGAAAAGGAAAAGAAGAAACTAATAGGCCTCCTACACTTTCCATGGGTGGACTTCCTTAGGGGTGAGTCTTCTGAAGCTTATCCTACCCAGTACTGTTGCAACTTGAGATCCAGGCGTTCCTGGGTCAGGGTGCAGATTCCCAGTCAGGCTGAGACCTGACAACCATTCGAGGACCAGATCCCTAGGCAGGTCAAGGCGTGATGACATCCTGGGATCCCCCGGACTGGAGTTTGGGCTTTCCCAATGTCTCCAGTGTGACCAGTACTGGGTAGCATTAGGGGGTTGGATATTATACAGTATTTCCCTCCCAAGGTCAGCTATTTTCTGGTTGTTCCTCCAGGAGATTGTAGAGGCAACACTGTGCGCCCGGATGGGGCTGAATAAAGGAGCATGAAACAGGAGGGAAGGAGGCAGAGCACAACCTTTGAAAGAATGACATAACACAAGGGCATAATGTAAACCAATTAAAAATCAGTTGGGTCCAACATTACAAGTCAAATTCAAGTAAACCTTAATCCCCAATCTATAAGCCAGCAGACACAGCCAGAGGTTGCAGGACAACTCTAAGGCACTGTCAAAAGAGGAGTGGGTGGTTCCCCAATGGCTGGGATGATCCTCCCACTCATTAGCATATGAATTAATCCCACTGGCAAAACCTAACCAGACCACATTCCATGATCCAAGCCCTTGTCCTCGGCAATGGCCCACACCCTGAAGCACGGCTTCTCTCTGAATCCTAGCAAATCCACCTCTTACTTTTTGGTTGGGTTCGAGTCCCAGGATAGAGCTGAAGGATAGGAGGAAAAAGCAGTGGGAAAAACGTGCCAAGGGATCCCCTTCATAGCTGGCCGGAAAATCTGCTAAATACCTGAGTGGTGTTCACAGTTTTCATTGGACTGATTCTTGGCACAAAGACTAGGGACAGAAGAACCCCAAACTGCTTGGGTAACAGCTACTGGGGCTCAGCAGATAGTGCCTTTGGGACATATGGAAGAGTAGCCTCTCCAGAGTCCCTCAATTGCACCCACTGCTGCCTGTTGTGGGGGTTCAAGGAAAAAAAAAAAGAGAGATTGTAAAGGAATTAAGATTTTGTTAGGCATGTCCCTCCAGCCATAGGAGCGAAGACCTCCTACCTTAACCATAGGTCTTCTGGAATCTGAGACTGAGCCACGTGAGCTTTCTGCTGAGCTCTTTTTTTGCTGTCCGGGTTTCCAGCACGATGTACCTTCCCCTGCGCTGGGTATTCTTCGCGTTTCCCTTCTACTGTGGGAGCTTTGCTGAATTGGGCTCCTGCTGTGCTTGTCCTCTTCCACACAGAGGTCCTTACAGCCAGGTTAAATCTGAATCACAGCACCATAGATGTCAGGCGAGTGTATGCTCCTCAGTTCTTTGTCTCATCACAACTAAGATTTGGAATGACGAACATTAAAACCCCCTCGGCATGTCACAGCTCTCAGGTCTTGCACAGTCCGTTTGATAGCTCTCAGGTCTTGAACGGACCATGTTATAGCTCTTAGACAAATCAGTTTTACAGCTCAGTGTTACAGCTCTATTTTATTTAGAAGATAGCAGGAAAATCCATCTTCAAGACCTTAGGGCACGTCAATCCAAAGACACGAAGAGAAGAGCACCCCAGCGTGCAGGAGAGAGAGAGAGCCCTTTGGATTCTCTTTTTATATGTTTTATTTTTTCTTCCCCCTGGGCCTGCCCTGTGCAAATTGGGCTTAGTCAGGAGTTCTGTTCTACCTGCAGTCCTCACTCCGGTCCTCGGACCTTCCTTTGACCTTCCTCTGTTCTATTTTCGCAGGCTTTTCCCTTCCTTGTCTTTTAGCCACTGCCATTTTGGACTACTTTTCCCTATTCTACCTACCTAACAGAATTTTTCTGGGACCTCGAGAAATGTTGCAGAAACCAGTACTGGAGAAAGCAAGCACCACACTCGGAGAGTTGGAGAACTCAGGTTTATTATGCCGGTGGTTCCAGAAGAGTTAACACACCAAGCTCTGAGCACCAAAGGCGTTGCAGAGTTTTTATACATGCAGGCATGATTAAGCAGGTTTGCAAAGAGCAGGACAAAGGTGAGTGAGATAAGCTCCAGTTCCCTGTATTGTGAGTCCCCACTTTCTGAGACTACATGTCTTATGTGATCCAGACTTTGCAAGGAACAAGCTGAGGTACAGAGGTAGAAGGAACAGAAGGTTATGTAAAATTTTAACTTTTCCTCTTCAATAGTTTTCCATGGAGGTAGCTGTTAAGTGACAGCTTCTTCCTAATGAAAACACAGCCGCATTTCCTGAAAAAGGAACCTACTATTTTGACCTTGCTTCTTATTAACTCTTCAACCCATTACAGTCTGGCCTCTTCCAACATTAATCTCCTAAAGCTAGTCTTGGAAATTTTGCCAAGAACCCTAGAAGCACCAAATTCCTATGCAATTTCCTGTATTTATTTTAGTTGATTTTGTCTATGGAAATGGAAAACCTTAAGTCTTCCTTTCTCATTGAAATGTCTTCTTTTGTTTACATGAAAAGACTTACTCCTACTTTTTCTCTCCAGTACTCTTGCCTAGAAAATCCCATGGATGGAGGAGCCTGGTAGGCTGCAGTCCGTGGGGTCGCTAAGGGTCAAACATGACTGAGCGACTTCACTTTCACTTTTCACTTTCCACTTTCACACATTGAAGAAGGAAATGGCAACCCACTCCAGTGTTCTTGCCTGGAGAATCCCAGGGAAGGGGGAGCCTGGTGGGATTCTGTCTGAGGTCACACAGAGTCGGACACGACTGAAGTGACTTAGCAGCAGCAGCAGCAGCAGCATTCTACCTTTCTGCGGATGCTGATTGCAGACATGAAATTAACAGACGCTTACTCCTTGGAAGGAAAGTTATGACCAATCTAGATAGTATATTCAAAAGCAGAGACATTACTTTGTCAACAAAGGTCCATCTAGGCAAGGCTATGGTTTTTCCCCTGGTCATGTATGGATGTGAGAATTGGACTGTGAAGAAAGCTGATCACCAAAGAATTGATGCTTTTGAACTGTGGTGCTGGAGAAGACTCTTGAGAGTCCCTTGTATTGCAAGGAGATCCAACCAGTCCATTCTAAAGGAGATCAGTCCTTGGTGTTCATTGAAAGGACTGATGCTAAAGCTGAAACTGCAATACTCTGGCCACCTCATGCGACGAGTTGACTCACTGGAAAAGACTCTGATGCTGGGAGCGATTGGGGGCGGGAGGAGAAGGGGACCACAGAGAGTGAGATGGCTGGATGGCATCACCGACTCGATGGACATGAGTTTGAGTGAACTCCGGGAGTTGGTGATGGACAGGGAGGCCTGGCGTGCTGTGATTCATGGGGTCGCGGAGAGTCGGACACGACTGAGCGACTGAACTGAACTGAACTGATTCTACCTTTCTGGATGCTTGTTGTCAGAATTTTTTGTGGTTTGCTTTGTCTCCACATTTGATCCTAAATAGTAATATTTCTCAATATTGTTATTAGGCCACTTTGCATCTAATATATTCTCTGGGCTAACTCATCCATGTGTGCTGCATGCTAAGTCACTTTAGTTGTGTCAGACTCTTTTCGACTCTGTGGACTGTAGCCTGCCAGGGTTCTCTGTCCATGGTTTTCTCCAGTTAGGAATACTGGAGTGGGTTGCCATGCCCTCTTCCAGGAGATCTTCCCAACGTAGGAATCAAACCCATGTCTCTTATACCACCTGCATTCGCAGACTGGTTTCTTTTTACCACTAGCACTACCTGGGAAGGGCTTCCCTGGTGTCTCAGACAGTAAAGAACCTCCCTGCGATGCAGGAGACTCAGGTTTGATCCCTGGGTCAGGAAGATACCCCGGAGGAGGGAATGGATACCCTCTCCATTATTCTTGCCTATACAATTCAAAGGATAGAGGAGCCTGGCAGGCTACAGTCTGTGAGGTCTCAAAGACTCGGACATGACTCAGCAACTAGCATTTTCAGGGGAAGTTCATCCATGTACCTAACTTAGTCTGCAATATAAATGCTAAGGACTCCAAGTCTAGACCCTTCTTCAAAGATGTATATATTCATGAGGGTAACAGAGATATTTGTTCATTGTAGAAATCTAGAAAATTCAGAAATATAGAAAAGAAAAATAATACTCCCATCTGTCTGAGATAACCACTGTTACTTTTTGGTGTTTTATTTTTAAAAATATTTCTTACTCTTTCTTTTTACATAGTTTTAAATCATACGGTTCACATATTGTTTAAATCATTAGAGAGTAGCACTGACCTATATACATTACCATATGTAAAATAGCTAGTGGGAAGCTGCAGTATACACAGGGAACTGAGCTCAGTGCTCTGTGATGACCTAGAGTGGTGGGATGGGGGATGGGTGTAATGGAGACTCTAGAGGGAGGGGCTATATGTATACTTAGAATTGATTCACATTGTTATATAACAGAAATCAACATAATGTAAAGCACTTATCTTCCAATTTAAAAAATCAGTATAAAGCTGGCCACCTTGCCTTTGTTCAGGTACAGGGTTACATTCAAGTGAACTTTCAGTTCAGTTCACTTCAGTTCAGTCACTGAGTCGTGTCCGACTCTCCGCGACCCCATGAATCACAGCACGCCAGGCCTCCCTGTCCATCACCAACTCCCAGAGTTCACTAAAGCTCGTGTCCAACAAGTCGGTGATGCCATCCAGCCATCTCATTCTCGGTCGACCCCTTCTCCTCCCGCCCCCAACCTTTCCCAACATCACAGTCTTTTCCAGTGAGTCTACTCGTCGCATGAGGTGGCCAAAGTATTGCAGCTTCAGCTTTAACATCAGTCCTTCCAAAGAACACCTAGGACTGATCTCCTTTAGAAAGGACTGGTTGGAACTCCTCGCAGTACAAGGGACTCTCAAGAGTCTTCTCCAACACCACAGTTCAAAAGCATCAATTCTTCAGCGATCAGCTTTCTTCATAGTCCAACTCTCACATCCATATATGACCACAGGAAAAACCATAGCCTTGACTAGACGGACCTTGGTTGGCAAAGTAATGTCTCTGCTTTTGAATATACTATCAAGATTGGTCATAACTTTCCTTCCAAGAAGTAAGCGTCTTTTAATTTCATGGCTGCAATCAGCATCTGCAGTGATTTTGGAGCCCAAAAAATAAAGTCTGACACTGTTTCCACTGCTTTTCCATCTATTTCCCATGAAGTGGTGGGACCAGATGCCATGATCTTTGTTTTCTGAATGTTGAGCTTCAAGCCAATCTTTTCACTCTCCTCTTTCACTTTCATCAAGAGGCTTTTGAGTTCCTCTTCACTTTCTGCCATAAAGGTAGTGTCATCTGCATATATGAGTTTATTGATATTTCTCCCAGCAATCTTGATTCCAGCTTGTGCTTCTTCCAGCCCAGCGTTCCTCATGATGTACTCTGAATATAAGTTAAATAAGCAAGGTGACAATATACAGCCTTGAGGTACTCTGTTTCCTATTTGGAACCAGTCTGTTGTTCCATGTCCAGTTCTGATTGCTGCTTCCTGACCTGCATACAGGTTTCTCAAGGGGCAGGTCAGGTGGTCTGGGATTCCGATCTCTTTAAGAATTTTCCCCAGTTTATTGTGATCCACACAGTCAAAGGCTTTGGCATAGTCAATGAAGCAGAAATAGATGATTTTCTGGAACTCTCTTGCTTTCTCCATGATCCAGCGGATGTTGGCAATTTGATCTCTGCTGCCTCTGCCTTTTCTAAAACCTGCTTGAACATCTGCGAGTTCACGGTTCACATATTGCTGAAGCCTGGCATGGAGAACTTTGAGCATGACTTTACTAGCGAGTGAGATGAGTGCAATTGTGCGGTAGTCTGAGCATTCTTTGGCATTGCCTTTCTTTGGGATTGGAATGAAGACTGACCTTTTCCAGTCCTGTGGCCACTTCTGAGTTTTCCAAATTTGCTGGCATATTGAGTGCAGCACTTTCACAACATCATCTTTCAAGATTTGAAATAGCTCAACTGGAATTCCATCACCTCCACTAGCTTTGTTCGTAGTGCTGCTGTGTAAGGCCCACTTGACTTCACATTCCAAGATGTCTGGCTCTATGTCAGTGATCACGTTATCGTGACTATCTTGGTCGTGAAGACATTTTTTGTACAGTTCTTCTGTGTATTCTTGCCACCTCTTCTTAATATCTTCTGCTTCTGTTAGGTCCATACCATTTCTGTCCTTTATCAAACCCATCTTTGGTTGAAATGTTCCCTTGGAATCTCTAATTTTCTTGAAGAGATCTCTTGTTTTTCCTATTCTGTTGTTTTCCTCTATTTCTTTGCATTGATCACTGAGGGAGGCTTTCTTATCTCTCCTTGCTATTCTTTGGAACTCTACATTCAGATGCTTATATCTTTCCTTTTCTCCTTTGCTTTTTGCTTCTCTTCTTTTCACAGCTATTTGTAAGGCCTCCTCAGACAGGCTTTTTGCTTTTTTCCTTTTCTTTTCCATGGGGATGGTCTTTGTCCCTGTATCTTGTACAATGTCATGAACCTCCGTCCAGAGTGCATCAGGCACTCTATCCAGCAGATCTAGTCCCTTAAATCTATTTCTCACTTCCACTGTATTATCATAAGGGATTTTATTTATGTCATATCTGAATTTTCTAGTGGTTTTCCCTACTTTCTTCAATTTTATTCTCAATTTGGAAATAAGGAGTTCATGATCTGAACCACAGTCAGGTGCTGGTCTTGTTTTGCTAACTGTATACAGCTTCTCCATTTTTGGCTGCAAAGAATATAATCAATCTGATTTCGGTGTTGACCATCTGGTGATGTCCATGTGTAGAGTCTTCTCTTGTCTTGTTGGAAGAGGGTGTTTTCTATGACCAGTGCGTTCTCTTGACAAAACTCTATAAGCCTTTGCCTTGCTTCATTCTGTGCTCCAAGGCAAAATTTGCCTGTTACTCCAGGTGTTTCTTGACTTCCTACTCCATTTCTTCTAAGGGATTCCTGCCCACAGAAGTAGATATAATGGTAATCTGAATTAAATTCACCCATTCCAGTTCCTTTTGATTCACTGATTCCTAGAATGTCTATGTTCACTCTTGCCATCTCCTGTTTGACCACTTCCAATTTGCCTTGATTCATGGACCTAATATTCCAGGTTCCTATGCAATATTGCTCTTTACAGCACCGGACCTTTCTTCTATCACCGGTCACATCCACAACTGGGTATTGGTTTTGCTTTTGCTCCATCCCCTTATTCCTTCTAGAGTTATTTCTCCACTGATCTCCAGTAGCATACTGGGCACCTACCGACTTGGGGAATTCCTCATTCAGTATCCTATCATTTTGCCCTTTGATACTGTTCATGGGGTTCTCAAGGCAAGTATACTGAAGTGGTTTGCCATTCCCTTCTCCAGTGGACCACATTCGGCTGTGGTCCATGTGATCAGATCGACTAGTTTCCTTTGATTATGATTTCAGTGTGTCTTCCCTCTGATGCCCCCTCGCAATACCTACCGTCTTATTTGGGTTTCTCTTACCTTGGGCGTGGGATATCTCTTCACAGCCGCTGCACCTTACCTTGGATGAGGGGTATCTCCCCAAGGCCGCCCCTCCTGACCTTGAATGTAGCTCCTCTTGGCTCTCCTGCGCCCACACAGCCACCGCCTGTTGGACGTGGGGTAGATCCTCTCGGCTGCCGGCCCTGGCCTCAGGCGTGGGGTAGCTCCTCACGGCCGCACCTCTTTGTGTGGTCGGTTGTGCCGGGGCCGGCGCCTCTTGTGTCTCCCCCGCCAGGGCCGGTGTCTCAAATGAACTTTAATTCAACTCTAAAATTACATATTTGTAAGTTTTCTTCAAGGAGTGTTATAAGACTGTGAGTCCAATCAACAGCAAAACTTCTGAAATTCCTTGTCTTGATGATTTCTTTTACAGTTGTATCAGTTTAATACATGTTCATAGACATAATTTTTGGGCCATTTTTCTAAATTGTCATTATTCATGCAACTTCTCACCTTAAGATCTTTCATTGATAGCTCCACCCCACCTCTCATAGCCTCAGTGGTAAATTTCAAACTTTTAGCAAAGAGTATAAAGTCCTTCACGACATAATACAAAATTGTTCCTAGTGCTTAGCATATAGTTACATAGTACAGATTACCTTTCCCCTTCATGATCTGGCCCTTGTCCATCTTTCTGGTATTTCCTGTCAGTCCCACTTGAACCCTGTATTCCAGTAGTTATGAATTATTTTGGATTTTGGACAAAGTGCTATGTTTCTCTTGCCTCCGGTAGTTCTGGGCTACTTTTCAAATGTTTTTCCCATTCTTTGCATCCTACCACGTATCCCACCCCAAGAACACATTCCATTAGGATTCAGGAGAAATATTAGCATCCTCAGAAAGCCTTTCCATATTGCTTTCCATATTTATGGTGGAACACTATGCAGTTATTAAGTTATAATTGTTAAGTATTTTAATAACATGAGAATTGCTTATAGTATAATGCTAAATAACAACAACAAAAGCTATATACAGAATTCTATCAATACTATCTGAGCTGTATAAAGAAATCCATCCAAAATACATCAGAATGTTATAGGAGATTATGTCTGGATAGTGCAGTAATTATGATATTGAGTAATTTTATTTTTTCTTTATAACTTTTTAACCATTTCCAAAATTTAGACAATGATCATGTTTTACATTAATTGGGAAGATATATTTTAAAAGCCTTACACTCACAAAGCAGAATATTTAAGGACCACATCTTACTTATCTTTATATCTCTAGTATGAACTCACTCAGTTCCTATTGGAGAGTAGGAACAAGAAATTAAAAAGGAAAAGAAACGCATTTACTTTTGAGATTTGCTTAAGTAAGGTTTGCTGTGAATTTATAGTCCCCATAAAAATTTGGGGTGATAAAACTAATCTTATTTGACTGCATCTGTCTGTTATTAAACTGCATTGGGTGCTAAGATAAGAAATTAATAAGAGGTTAATTTTATGTTGAAGGATTGTTTGACTAGAGACAAAAAAGCACTGAATGTTTGTTCCAGATTGCAGGATGAATCTATTAAGGGCAGTCATGTTGTGTGAGATAAGTTTAATTGGTTTCGTTGACAAGAGTATTTGTCTGGTTGTTAATGATGGTGTTGTCTTAAAAGGAGATGACTGTCAAATTAGAGAATCATGACAGGAAAGTAGAGCCCACTTTTAAAAATATAATATTGTTTCTTTTATTGCTTACAGGAGAAGGCATGATTGATCATTTGGACTGAATTTTAAATCACATCTACCATGCTTTCATCGGCAACCATTTCACACTTTTAAAGCCCCATGGCATTTGTTGCACTTTGATTCCATTTCAGATTCTAAAAATGCCATATCCTCTTTATTATTTTAATTTCAAAATCTGTTAGACAAGTACTATACTAATTTATCCTCAGTGTAAAATATTCAGAAGTCTATAGAGTAATGTATGAAAGTCTTTCCTTACTGCTTTCTTTACCTGACCCTCTTTCCCAAAAACTTCTTTCTCCTAATAGGTATCCATTGTTAGGTTTGGGGTGTGTCCTTCCAAATGATCCTCTTTATATGTACATAAACATATATGAGCAAATCAAACATCCGTCTACACACTCACCCACCTACCTACCCTCTATCTGTTTTTGTCTCTCTCTGTGTCACACACACATGCACACATACACATATGAACACATAGAAATATCTGTATGTATATCTGCTCCACAAATGGGAGCATTTTGTGTATGGTGTTCTGCAACTTACTTTTTTCATTTAATGTTTTTTTTTTTTTCTATGTTAATAGAAATAAACAGATTTACCTCACTTCTTTTAAACTACTGCCACTTATCTGGGCACCCTTTGGCCCAGCCAAGTTGACACATAAAATTAACTGTCACATCTGTTTATTCCTATGTGGCTTGATTTTTTTTTGGTCTAATATTATATATTTGCAATGCATCAAGATTAACACATGTAGAGGCAGTTTATTTTCACTATTCAATTTTTTGAATATTCCACAATTTATACATTTCACTGTTGATGAACATTTAGGTTATCTCATGTATATATTATATGAACAAAGCTATAGGCACTTTTCTTCATGTGTCTTGATGTATATGTAAAATAGTTTTTAATGTTAACCAGAGGGATGGGATGGGGAGGGAGGTGGGAGGGGGGTTCAAGATGGGGAACACATGTACACCCGGGGCAGATTCATGTCAATGTATGACAAAACCAATACAATAATGTAAAGTAATTAACCTCCAATTAAAATAAAAAAAATTTAAAAAATTCACAAATGAAAAAAAATAAAAAAGAAGAAAGAAATGCTGGGTTATAAGGTATACATACATCCAACTTACTAGGTAATGCCAAACTGTGTTTTTTAATAAGTGTTGCTATCTTGTAAGTTACATCCTTCAAATTTATTCTTCTTCTAGACTGTCTTGAATCCTCCTTATTCTTTGCTCTTCCATATATTTTCTAGATTTAGCAGGTCAGGTGCCACAAAATCTCTCATTCTTCTCCTTTACAGCTTCTGCATAAAAAGTCCTTTCTTATATTAAGATTATAAATATATGTTCATTCAATCTTAATACTGTTTTTTTATAAAGTACTTTTTAAAAGTTCATTTTTGGCTGTGCTTGGTCTTCGTTGCTGTACATGGGCTTTCTCTAGTTGCGGCAAGCAGAGGTTACATTGTAGCTGTGGTGCACAGGTTTCTCGCTGTGGCTTCTCTTGCTGCAGAGCATGGGCTCTAGAGCATACAGGCTTCAGTAGTTGCAACATATGGACTCAGTAGTTGTGGCACATGGGCTTAGGTTCCCCATGGCATGTGAAATATTCCTGGACAAGGGATCAAATCCATGTCTCCTGCATTAGCAGGCAAATTAATTACTGGACCACCAGGGAAGTCCTCTTCTAATATATTTTTTATTATTTTTATGTTTAAGCCTTTAACCCCATCAGGAAATTATTTTTGTTCTTGGTTTAATTTCGGGGTTAATTAAAAAAAAAATAGTTGTCCAAATGTTCACAAACAATTTATCAAATTTACCATAATCTCCCTGCTTATGTGAATAACCACTTTTATCACACACTGAATTCCTATATAAAAATTGATTTACTTTCTAGTGAAAGTAAATTGTCTATTTTGTGCCAGTACCATACTACTTAATTGCTAATACTTTTATATATTTTGATCTTTGGAAGGTTTTTATTAGTTTCTTCAGGCTTCTGTAACATATTCCCACACACTGGTTGGCTTCTTTTTTTTTTTTTTTTTAGTTTATTTATTTTAATTGGAGGCTAATTACTTTACAATATTTTATTGGTTTTGCCATACATTGACATGAATCCTCCCCGGGTGTACATGTGTTCTTCATCTTGAACCCCCCTCTCACCTCCCTCCCCATCCCATCCCTCTGGTTCATCCCAGTACACCAGCCACGAGCATCCTGTATCATGCATCGAACCTGGACTGGTTCTAAATAGAACCAGTTCGTTTCTAAATAGAAATTTATTCTTTCAGTTCTGGGGGGCAGAAGTCCAAAATCAGGGTATTGACAGAGCCACTCTTCTTGCCAGTAGCTGTACCGGATTTTTTGTTCCTTGAATGATCCATCTTCATCACTCCAATCTCTGCTTCCATCTTCACATGACTTTTCCTCTTTTATCTCTGAAATCTCTCTCTTCACTCTTATAAGGACACTTGTCTTTGAATTTAGGGCCTACCCAGTTAATTCAGAATAATCTCATCTCACAATCCTAATTTAATTATATCTGTAAAGTTCCCCCCACCCCTTCTTTCCAAGTAAGGTAATATTCACAGTCCTGGGAATTAGGCTGTGTACTTATCTTTTGGGAATCTATCATTCACCTCACTACAAAAGACAAAGTACCCTCTTTTTTTTTTTTAATCATGTGTATTTTTTGTTGTTGTTAATTTTCTCCCCTACATAAATTTTAGAACAAATATGTGAAGCTAAAAAGACTCACATTGGTATTTGGTTGTATTAGGATTTAATTTATAGAATAATTTATAGAATAACTTTGGATCACTGCTAAATCTTCCCATTCAGGAATGTGCCATGTCCCTCTATTTCTTTAGAGTTATTTCAGATTCATGTCAATGTATGGAAAAACCAACCAATATAATATTGTAAAATAATTAGCCTCCAATAAAAATTTAAAAAAAAGAAAAGTTATATTGCTTTCTTCTTACACATCTTACACATTTACTTTTTAAATTGAATACTTATGCATAAGGTTATTTTACTAGTTATATTTAGATTTGTTGGTATTGAGAATAGGATCTGTTTATTTTTGGTTATTTTTGGCATGAAGGAAAGGTATTGACTTATTTTATTTTTAACTTTTATATTGTTTCAGTTTCCATTCAGCTTTTCAGCTGATTTTCATGGATTTTCTTGGAAGATTATCATAACATCTACAAATAATCACAGTTTTGTGTCCTATTTTCCAGTGTTTATCTATTATTGCTTCCTTTTTTCTTTTCGATTGCATTAGCCATGAGCTCTTTTACAATGTTGAATATATTGAGCATGAGAAACGTCATTATGCTGTTTGCATTGGGAATGCTTTTAATAATCACATTTAGGAAGTACATTTATTTTTCACTCACATTTTGTTGGTTTTCTTTCCTTCTTTCTTTAAAATAAGGAATTAGTACTGGGTTTCATTAAATGATGTCTTCCCTGATGGCTTAGCTGTAAACAATCTGCTTGCAGTGCAGGAGATGTGGGTTCAATTCCTGGGTTGATAAGATCCCCTGGATGAGGGAATAACAACCCACTCTGGTATTCTTGCCTGATAAATATCTCATGGACAGAGGAGCCTGGCGGCTATAGTCCAAAGGGTTGTGAAAGAATCAGATATAACTGAGCATGCACACTGTGTTTTTAAAGTGTGGTACCAATTGAGATCTTCATGTGATTGTTTTCTTTTAATCTTCAAATTAATTTTGTTAATGTTGAACCACACTTGACATTCTAGGATAAACTTATTTAACCATATTATTCATTATATGTTTAAAATTTTGTCATCTGTGTTTCTAAATGAGGTTCAACTATTATTTTCTTTACTTCCACCCACTTCCCTTATGTTCTTTTTGTGTTCTGCTGTCAGATTTTGCCTTTAGGGTGTGCTAGCCTCATAAAGTGAGTTCGGTAGCTTCTCATCATTTCCTGTGTTTTACAATAAAGGTGTCTGACCCTGGTGGCTCAAGGTGAGCTTTGACAGACAGTTCATACTTTGACCACTTCTGCTATAGTTATTACAATGTCCAGATAACCTACCTCTTCCTGAATGACTTAAATGTCCCTAGAAAACAATTGATTTAATCTAAAATTTTAAATTAACTGGTATAAAATTATACATGTATTTTTATTGTTAAACTTCTCCTTATTTTCCATTATTAATTGTCTCTGATTTTCCTAGGGTAGCCTTCGGCACTTTGTGTGCTCTCACTACCTTGGGAATTTCTCTTACCTTCAAAATTCTCTTTCCTGATTATTTTAAGCTGTTGATATTTTTCTTCTCCTGTTTCTCAGTAAAAATGCCATGCCATAAGCTCTTAATTTTCTAGAAAGTTCTGTTTCTAACATTTTATAGTCCCCTCTCTTGTTTTCCAGTGCTCTCAGGGATTTATTCTTTTTATTTTTTTTTTTTTTAAAGAGATGAACTTGCATTTTGAATCTTACATATAAATATCCAACCCCATCTGCTAAATGTTTCAATACCTAGTTTCATGTTCTTCGGATTATGTGATAAACCACAAAACTGAATTTCTTTAGTATCCCATATAACTAATTTTATTATAGTTCTTTTAAAAATAGTGTACAATCATACTCTTCTATGTAGAGAAACTCAAGCGTTAGGCAAGTATAAAGGACAGCTGCTTGTAACTTGTATTTGAATGTGAGTGATAGCTAGTAGGATTAAGGAGCTAAGTGACTGAGATGTTAACACTTGGATAGTTTATATTAAAAGAAAGTTTGGTTTTTAGACTATTACCAGCTTCCCTTGAGTCTGACTCTCAGATTTCAAGCAAGACACATTTCTTCTTATGACTTCTAGCAGCCTCGTAATGCTACCTGTGACAAGTTCCATCACACCACAGTGGAATAATAAAAATAATAATTAAATAGTATGTACAACCACAGCATTTTATGTTCCCTCAGCACAGGGTCATCTTTGTGACTTGAAGGCTCCAGCACAGGGACTTTCAGTCAATAAATATTTGTTGCACTTAAATCTACTCTTGGATTTTTGTAACACAGATGCCAGCTGGGATCACTCTGGCATTTAAATATAGGTAAGATCATCGTAAATACCCTTTTCTCATCTTGTGGAAACTCTAAATCTCTTGCAAAGATTTCTGTAAGTTCCTGGTGGCTTATATTTCTCCCAGTCAACTCTGACTGTGATTCTGCTGAATTCTAACTTCTGCTGAATTCTCACTCTGCATTTTATGTCTTACTTTAATTGTATATGGTATTGGTTCCCCAAATGACACTCATGTGAAATGACTCTGTTTTGTGGCCTTTTATTAAAGACTCATGGCTATTAATGAGAGGAGCTATACCAAACTAAATACATAATTTAAAATAGAATATTTTATTCCCATATGTTTTGAAAAGCCCCTTGGCCATTTTTGTCAGTTCAGGTATTGACTTTTCATCATACTGTCTAACCCTCTGTCTTTCTCTAGTTCCTTCACTTTTCCTAACTTCTCTGCTCTCTCTACCCCACTTCCAATTCTATTAATGTATTATAAAGAATAGTTTGAAAACCTCATTGTTGAGTCCTTCTAACAAGTGTCCAGAGATTTGTGATATAGAGACTTAAGTGTATCATTTTTTTCAGAGGTGATCATGTTCTGGAAAATTATTGCTAACCAAACTCCCATGAGTCTGACATAACCAAAATGTTCTAATATGCAATATACTTTCTCAGTAATCTGAGAACATCCTCTGAATCCCAGGCAAGATTCACTGGCTACAAAAGTTAACTCAAACTTTCCCCCTCGTCAGTGGAGTTCACAGGTAACTTTCTCTCTGGAGACTTAATTAGATTTGTTTCCTTAAACTCATATCACATCTACAGGTTAACCTCAATCTCCAGTAACATATGCAATTAGACAAAAGATAATTTTCTTTCAGGATAGTCACCATAGTACATTTATCACATTTATATTGTGTGTCACAGAGAAAGACCCACTTATCTTGACCCTAGATTTTGGAGTCCATTAATTTTTTGTGTGGCCCAAATCATCCTATTTATCTATGTCAGTGACCCTAAGCTACTAATATTGATATCCAAGTTCAAAAACTGAGTTCATGATTTTTGAATTTAGTATCACCTATATTGTAGAAGTTAAAAGACAAGAGGAAACAATCAGATATGCTATTCATGTGATTGAGTCCGTCAAATATATATATGAAGTGTTTGGTATCTGACAAGTACTGAGAAGAATAAGTAAGACAAAATTCCTGTCTTTAAGAAAACTATAGCTTGTAAGTGACAGAGGCAGTCCATGAAGGAGCTTCTAAGAAACAGTGCCTATTCTTCAGATAGCAGTCTCCATTCCCCTGTTCTTTTCAGTTACAAGCATTTATTTATTTATTTTTTAAGATAACTCTAATAGAGCTATTTCTTAACCTTTTTGGTCTAAAACCATTGTAGCCATCTTCCTGTTTCTTGAATGCATGAACTGGTTTTCTTGCACTTGAGCCTTTGTTCTGATCATTCCCTCTGCCTGGAACATCACATCCCCAGATAGCTCCATACTTGTCCCCTCACTTTATTCAGATCTCTAATCAAATGTCATTTCAACATGCAAGATTTCTCTGACCATCCTAGGTGTCATTCCCTAATTTAGCCTGCTGACATTACTTTGCCAACAAAGGTCCGTCTAGTCAAGGCTATGGTTTTTCCCGTGGTCATGTATGGATGTGAGAGTTGGACTGTGAAGAAAGCCGATCGCCGAAGAATTGATGCTTTTGAACTGTGGTGCTGGAGAAGACTCTTGAGAGTCCCTTGTACCGCAAGGAGATCCAACCAGTCCGTTCTAAGGGAGATTGATCCTGGGTGTTCATTGGAAGGACTGATGCTAAAGCTGAAACTGCAATACTTTGGCCACCTCATGCGACGAGTTGACTCACTGGAAAAGACTCTGATGCTGGGAAAGGTTGGGGGCGGGAGGAGAAGGGGACGACGGAGAATGAGATGGCTGGATGGCATCACCGACTCTGTGGACATGAGTTTGAGTGAACTCCGGGAGTTGGTGATGGGCAGGGAGGCCTGGCGTGCTGTGATTCATGGGGTCGCGGAGAGTTGGACACGACTGAGCGACTGAACTGACTGAACTGAACTGATTTTTCATCTTGACACTTCATCATATATCTTTATCCTAACTTGAATATAAACTCCTTAAAAAGGATTTTTTATTAAGACATTTATTTAATTGTTAAATCTCCAGCACCTAGAATGTCTGGCATCAGTTCAGTTCAGTTCAGTAACTCAGTCATGTCCGACTCTTTGCGACCCCATGAATCACAGCACGCCAGGCCTCCCTGTCCATCACCAACTCCCAGAGTTCATTCAGACTCATGTCCTTCGAGTCAGTGATGCCATCCAGCCATCTCATTCTCTGTCTTCCCCTTCTCCTCCTGCCCCCAATCCCTCCCAGTATCAGAGTCTTTTCCAATGAGTCAACTCTTTGCATGAGGTGGCCAAAGTGTTGGAGTTTCAGCTTCAGCATCAGTCCTTCCAATGAACACCCAGGACTGATCTCCTTTAGAATGGACTGGTTGGATCTCCTTGCAGTCCAAGGGACTCTCAAGAGTCTTCTCCAGCACCACAGTTCAAAAGCATCAATTCTTTGGTGCTCAGCTTTCTTCACAGTCTAACTCTCACATCCAGATATGACCACTGGAAAAACCATAGCCTTGACTTGATGGACCTTTGTTGGCAAAGTAATAAAGTAAATATCACAATACACCAAGTCATGTGATTTTTATTTGGCTTTCTACTGTATACAAAAGTTCTTTATACTATAGTCTATTTAGATTGTGAAATAATACAATTATGTCTTTATAAATGTACATACATTAGTTTAAAATACCTTATTGATAAAAAATGCTAACCACTTTTAATGAGTTATAATCTTTTTACAATAGTAGTGTCAGGTCAGTGTATTTCTCTTCCTCAGTTCTTGTCTCTTTGCAACCAAAATTTGCAGTGACAGACTAAAGCTTTTAAAACACCATAAACATTACAGCTCAGTTCAGCTCAGGCAGACGGATTTTATATTATAGACACTCCCAAGGCATGGGAGCAGGCCAAACCCAAAGGAGTGTGATCCAAATTCCCTCTTGGCTTCCCCCTTTTTATACTGGCTGTCTCCTCCTTTTGGTTGTGCCCTGTACAAAATAGGGTTTGTACCCACCACTAATCAATGAAAGAGAATGCAAATAGGCATACGTTCAAGGCTGATTGACAATCGCAAGTTATATAACAGCAGGCTCTGTTGTATATGTCTTCCATTAATTCAATCTGTTATAATCAGATGCATATATGCGTAGAATGTTTATTAACACTTAATGGGATCCTGGCTGCTTAAAGCTACTTGAGAATGCACCTCTGGTTAGTTTGTATCCAGTGTGTGCCTAGGGAACATGTGTAGAAGTTGGAAAAGTCTCTGTGGTTATTTTGTAGCATATCTGTGAGCTTTCCTGGGTGTGTCTAGGATGGGGTTTATAGATCAGCATTCATACTTTTCAGTTAAGCTATCCCTCTTTGCTCATGCCTAACTTCCTACCTAGGCTGCAGTCCATGGGGTAGCTACGAGTCAGACATGACTGAGCAACTTCACCTTCACTTTTCACTTTCACACATTGGAGAAGGAAATGGCAACCCACTCTAGTGTTCTTGGCTGGAGAATCCCAGGGACGGGGAAGCCTGGTGGGCTTCCGTCTATGGGGTCACACAGAGTCGGACACGACTGAAGTGACTTAGCAGCAGCAGCAGCAACTTCCTACCTAGCAGTAACAAGAGATTACTAACCAGAAGTGACCGTAGCAAATATCATAATAATGAAAAAGCTTAAAATATTGCAAGAACTACCAGAATGTGACACAGAAGCAGGAAGTGAACAAATGCTGTTCGAAAACTGGTGAATACATTTTCTGTGAAGTGCGAGAAAATGAGATATGCCTGTATCTTTCAAGTCTTTCTGATTTTTCATTAGTGTTTTACTAATTTATACGTATATTCATACATATATTCTTATATATGCATAAATATTATACATATATATGTATATGTATAATAATGCATATGATTCATACATACATTCTTATATTTACACCAAAGAATTTAATGTTTTTGGTGCTATTGCAAGCCATACTGTTTATTATTTTAATTTCAATTTGTTCTCTACTTGTGTATAGAAATATGTTATTTTAAAAAATTTTTATAGAAATATAATTGATATTTGTTTTTTTAAAATATTTATTTTTAATTGATTGGTTTGCAATATTAGTTTGATTTCTATCATACATGAACATGAATTAACAATAGGTGTGCATACATCCCCTCGCTCTTGATACATTTTTGTATAGTGATCTTTTATCCTGAGATTTTTGCTAAACTCACCTGTTTGTTCTAATAGCTTTTTTGTACATTTTTTGTTACTTTTTACATAAACAAGTGTGTTTGAATAGAGACGGTTTTATTTTTTCTTTTCTAGTCTATATGCATGTTCTTTTCTCGTTGCACTGGATAGGACTTTTGGCAAAATATTAAATAGGAGTGTGCATAGAGACATCCTTTCTTTGTTACTGATCTAGAGAAAGCAGTCAATCTTTTACTGTTAAGTATGAATTTAGTGGTACGATTTTTGTAGATGTCCTTTATCAGGTAATTGGGATTCCCTTGTATTCCATGTTTGCTGAGTTAAAAATCTTAATTTTATTTTTAGTTTTATATTGTGAATGGACATAGAATTTAGCCAAATGCTTTTTCTGCACATGTTGAGATGATCACACGCTTATTCTTTAGTCTGTTGGTTGAAGAATTACATTCTTTGATTTGGGGGTGTAAATCTAGATTTAAATTTCTTGGATAAATTCCACTCAGTCATGATATATTATCATTTATACACTTTGCTTTATTCAATTTCTGATATTTTTGTATATATGTTGATGAGTGTTACTGGTTTTTAGTTGTAAAATAATCTTGTATATCCAGTCAATTTTCTAATCTTTTCTCTAATTTCTAGTAGTTGGTAGATTCTTTGACTTTATTCATGTGAGAAATAAAATCATCTACAAGTAATAGACATCTTCTTCTTTCCAAATATTCATGTCTCTAATTATTTGTGTTTATTTTTTATTAGACTGTAGTACTTACAGTGTGATATTGAATTGATCTGGTAATATTAGATACCCATATCTTTTGCCTAATTTTCAAGGAATTATTTTTAATTTTTCCCATTTAGGATGATGATGTGGTAAATTCTTGGAGATATTCTTAATATGGTTAAGGAAGGTATCTTTTTATTTCTAATTTATCAATATAACTTTTTTTTTTTGTTTTTCATTCATTAATAGTTTCTAGTTTATCAGGATTACTTTTTCTTGTTTTTCATTCATTAATGGGTGTTGATTTATACCAAATGCTTTCCTACAAGTCAAATGATCATCCTTTTTTTTTCTTTAAATGGTAAATGACATGAAGATATTTTCTAATATAAACCATCCTCAAATTCTTGGGATAATCCTAGCTTGATCATGGTGTATTTTCTCTTTCACACTGTGTAGGATTTAGTTAACTTTTTGTGTAGGATAATAGCATCTCTGGACTTCCCTGTTGCTCAGATCGTAAAGACCCTGCCTGCAATACAGAAGACCTGAATTCGATCCCTGGGTCAGGAAGATTCCCTGGAGAAGGAAATGGCAACCCATTCCAGTATTCTTGCCTGGAGAATTCCATGGACAGAGGAGCCTGACAGGGGTCGCAAAGAGTCAGACCTGGCTGAGTGACTAACACTACCATCATAAATATAGCATCTCTAGAAACATGAAATCACATTTGAAAAGATAGTCTTTTCTCTTACTATCCTTGTTTGGATTTCTTATGGCTGCTATGGTGTATAATATTTCCTCCTATTCTAATATTTTGGGAGAATTCTCATAATAATGGAAAGATCTGTTTCTAGAAAGTTTGGTAGATTTTTCTTGAAAAACACTTCAGATATGGTGTTTAACTTGATAAAAGTTTTAAAACTAGTGCTTTAATTTATATCATATTTATTGGACTCTGTATACATTTTATTTTTCTTGAATCTGTTTGGCAATTTATATATTTCCATGAAATTATCCATTTCATCTATCATTTACTGACATGTTTGACAACTCTTTTTAATAACTTTATAATATCTTCTCTCCCTGGAAGAGAGCATAGTAACCCACTTTATTATTCTTGTCTGGATAATCCCTATGGACAGAGGAGCCTGGTGGGCTACAGTTCATGGTGTCAAAAATAATTGGACACAACTGAGCGACTAAGCATAGCACATCTTCTTTAACTGAAATCATGTTTCATTTCTCATTTATAGTATTCTATACCTCATGCATTTTTGAAGGTAGATATTTCCAGGGATGTTTTTTCAATAATGTTTCTATATCTGAATCCTACTTTTGATGTTCATAGATCACTGTGACTTGCTACATTTAACACCTACTAAGTCTATTAATGGCTAGAGGCTATCAAACTTCATCTAGCAAAAAAATAAAAATAAAAAGGTCTATTTATAGTGGGATTAAAAGATTTAATACAAGGACTAAGCTCATGCTTTTTAGGTATTTTCTTGAAACCTGATAGAAAACCTTCCTTCTCTTTTCTTTTCATCCTATGTAATCAAGTGTGAGAAGCAATAAATAAGACATTGTTCTTCAGCTAAAATAAACTAAGGAGAATTGTTAATGAAATTAATAATGATTTTTAATATATGTTTACTGTAATCTTTTGGGCAAATATAATAACACGAATTTCAATGCACAGTGTACATGGGAGTCCTTTTCACTTACAGTATTATTAACACAAAATACATATCTTTTTTTTCCTATTTCTTCAGCTTTCTCAGGTACAAACAAGATAGCTAAGTTATACTACTTTGACAATCCAAGAAGTTGGCAATCATTACTTGCTTTTGAAAAACAAACAGACCAAAAGTTTGTTAACTTGAATTTGACTTTGTGATGCTTTAAAGTTTTATCAAGGCAACAGCTCTCAGATGTGGACTGTACACTAGGTATAGTGTTTGGAGCACACACTAAATTACAAGTATCATGCTAAAAGCTTTTCATATATTTTCTTTGTTCAGTTCAGTTCAGTCTCTCAGTCATGTCCCACTCTTTGCGACCCCATGGACTGCAGAATCCCAGGCTTCCCTGTCTGTCACCAACTCCCAAAGCTTGCTCACACTCATGTCCATTGAGTCCATCATGCCCTCAAACCATCTTGTCCTCTGTCATCCCCTTCTCCTCCTGCCTTCGATCTTTCCCAATATAAGGGTCTTTTCCAATGAGTCAGTTCTTTGCACCAGGTGGCCAAAGTATTGGAGTTTCAGCTCCAGCATCAGTCCTTCCAATGAATATTAGGACTGATTTCCTTTAGGATTGACTAGTTTGATCTCCTTGCAGTCCAAGGGACTCTCAAGAGTCTTCTTCAACACCACAGTTCAAAAGCATCAGTTCTTCGGTGCTCAACTTTCTTTATGGCTCAAATATCACATCCATACATGACTACTGGAAAAACCATAGCTTTGACTAGTTGAACCTTTGTTGGCAAAGAAACGTCTCTGCTTTCTAATATGTTATCTAGGTTGGTCATAGCTTTTCTTCCAAGGAGCAAGTGTCTTTTAATTTCATGGCTTCAGTAACCATCTGCAGTGATTTTGAAGCCCAAGAAAAAAGTCTCTCAATGTTTCCATTGTGTCCCCATCTATTTGCCATGACGTGATGGGACCAGATGCCACGATCTTAGTTTTCTGAATGTTCCTCTTCACTTTCTGCCATAAGGGTGGTGTCATCGGCATATCTGAGGTTACTGATATTTCTCCTGGCAATCTTGATTCCAGCTTGTGCTTCTTCCAGCCCAGGGTTCCTCATGATGTACTCTGCATATAAGTTAAATAAGCAGGGTGACGATATACAGCCTTGACATACTCTTTTCCTGATTTGGAACCAGTCTGTTCCATGTTCAGTTGTAACTGTTGCTTCTTGACCTGAATACAGATTTCTCAGGAGGCAGGTAAGATATTCTGGTATTCCCATCTCTTTAAGAATTTTCCACAGTTTGTTTTAAGCCTGAGAGGTAAGCACAGTTATTACCAATAGCCTGTTAAAGATGAGGACACTGAAGCACAGAGATCCCCATGGTTAAAATATTACCAAGAGTTAAAAAAAAAAAAAAAAGTTTGACTCTAGAGCATCATTACATTGTACAATTTGGAAGAACATTTTTTTTTTTTTCTGGTTTACCCAACCGAGGTTTATTTCTTGCTCATATTATATGTCCAGCACAGGTCAGAATATCTTAATCCTTTGGGAGAATGGCATTGAAACATGTATATTATCATATGTGAAATGAATCACCAGTTCAGGGTCGATGCATGTTACAGGATGCTCGGGGCTGGTATGCGGGGATGACCCAGAGGGAGGATAAGGGTAGGAGGGAGTTGGGAGGGGGGTTCGGGAGGGGGAACTCATGTACACCCGGGGCGGATTCATGTCAATGTATGGCAAAACCAACCAATATAATATTGTAAAATAATTAGCCTCCAATAAAAAAAAAAAAACTGTACATGTAGCTAAAGAGGTAAAGTTCATGATCTAAGAATGAAATGTACCTAATTGAACCATAATATTTGCACTTGAAACTGTGCAACATTTCCTGAGGATGGCTGATGCCTAATGTAAATACAGGGATGTTAAATCATATCAAAGAGAAATTTCAACTTAGGAACTTAGGGCAAGTGAACAGCTGTGACCTCAGTCAGCAGTCTGTGGAGTTTTCATTCAGCAAGCTGTGCCTCATGTTTCTTTGGCTAGAGCTATGTATATTTAATTAGTGTCCTCTTACCTTCACAGTACATGTTTTTCCACTTGACAGTTTCTGGCACGAGAAGAATGTCCTTGAGAAAAAAGTCAGGCCTATTGGCTACTAAGCATATTATTTGACTTGATGTTCAGCCATTCTGATGAAAGAATTGGGAATAATGAAAGACAGTGGGGCATAGATCCACTTTAACTGACAGTGTCGGGTCGGTCGAAGATATTGAACAGTTCCTATCAAATTAGCTTAGCTTCATCTCAGCTAGTTACACCTGGCAGGCTGACAAGTTAGTTTCTATCTGCATAGGAAAAAAAAGAGTAAACAAGAGCAGATTTACATTTCGGGGCTTAGTTACAGTCACATCACAAGGTCAGTAAGAATACGTCTTCACAGAACTGTTTGTCCCATGTCAATACATTGGATGATCAGCTTCAAATTATTTAGCCCATCACGAGGTGAGTGCATGCTTCCTAATGAAAGTTATTTTAACATTTCTTTGAAGGATTTTAACACAGATAACGTCACATATTTTTGTTCCTTGTTGGAAATCCAACAAATGTATATTTGTGATAAATATAAAATAAAATGTAAAATATTTATTTTAAATAAAAATAAAATATTTAATTTTATTTATTTTAAATAAAAAATAAAATGTAAATTTAATTTAGCATTCTCACTCATAGAGATGTGGGATAAGATCGTAGCCCCTGTTGGGAAAAAAAAAAAAAATCATAAAGATGCTCATTTTCTTATGAAGCAGAAATTGAGACCAAAGTACATGCTCTTAAACCTGCAGTATTAATACAATCCTACTGTACCCATGGTACCATTACACCACAATGCAATCCCATTCCCCTTTGTTTCCTCCCTCATCCCCACTCTGAAAGCCACACTTAAAGAGATGTTTCTAAATCACAAATTTGTCCTTCTTAAATCTTTGTTTAAATACTTCCAGCAATACAGAAATAACCTCAGAATAAAATCCAAGGTCCTTGCATGGCATGCATAGCCTAATATGACCTGGCTCCTACTTATATTCAAAACCTCCTGGAGTGCCATTCCTTTGCTCACACACCCAGGACTCCTCTTGCTGAACATCTTGGGCCCCCATAAAGTGCCCACGCCTTCCTAACTTCCTCCTTTGTTTAAACTGTTCTCACTGTTGCTTGTAATTCATTTCCCAGTTCTACCCTCCTGAAACATTCTTACTTCAAGACTCAGATAACGATTCAACTCCTTTCCTGGCTATTCAGGCAAAGGTATACACTTCATTATACGTGGCATTTTAGTCAACCCTCTATTCTCACACATGTTTTGCAGGTCAGTTTGGTGGTGGTGGTAGTTTAGTCACTATGTAATATCCGATTCTTTGCAACCCCGTGGACTGTAGCCTGCCAGGCCCCTCTGTCCATGGAATTTCCCAGGAAAGAATACTGAAGTAGATTTCCATTTCCTCCTCCAGAGGATCTTCCCAACCCAGAGTTTCAACCCACGTATTCTGTGTCTCCTGCACTGCAGGTAGATTCTTTACCACTGAACCACCTGGGAAACCCTGTTTTGTTTACCTGTTAGTTACTTCCACTAGATTAGGAGACCTGCAGGACAGAGAATATTCTATTTACATTTGGATCTACAGTATATTGCATGATGCAATATGCATCAGTAGTTCAAATATGAGTATTTAATTAAAAATTAACAAAATAATTATTCATATATAGATACTAAACCATGTCTTTGTTCACTTCTCTCTTTCTTGGTCATAGTCCCAGTCTACTAAATCCTTAAAAATATGCATCTTCATAAAAGCAGGCACTCTGAAAAAGTATACTAACAGTAACTGACATAGGTCAAATAAACATCTATAGATATAGTCTGTATAAATAGTTTAGGCTCTGTATATAATTTTAAGCATGATAAACTTTATAATGAAGTGATGTCACCCTTCTAAACCCTTGTTTAGGTGTGTGTAAATGTGGCAGGAGCCTCCATGATGGACCCCAACATTCTCTACCTCCTGATATTCTGACCCTTATGTCACCATCTTACCTTGAGCGTGATCTGAACTCAGTGGCTTGCTTCTGAGGAACAGAAGTGATGGGATATAATTTCTGATAAGATAAAGTTGTATATAAATCTCTGATTTCCATCTTGGGTTCAATCGCAGTGTGTGCGTGTGTGTGTGTGTGTGTGTGTGTGCATTAAGAAGCTATGCTGTGAAGAGTCCTATGGAACTGATATCCCCAGCCAACAGTCAGAGAGACTCTGAGGCACACCAATAGTCACATGACTGAGCTTGGAAGTAGATCATCTCCTAGTGAAACCTTGAGGTAACTGTAGCCTCAGCAGCCTTGTGAGAGATCTTGTGTCAGAGCCACTCAGCTAAGCTGTGCTAAAATTCCTGATCTACAAAAGCTGTTAAATAAAAATGCTTATTGTTGTTTTCAGCCTAAGTTTGGGAGTAATTTGTTATTCAATGATATAACTAATACAGCAGGTGTGAAGTCTGAGGATCAACTCTCACAATCTGTTGTTGTTCAGTCGCTAAGTTGGGTCCGACTCTCTGCGAACCAATGAACTGCAGCATGCCAGGCTTCCTTGTCCTTAACTGTCTGCCTAACTTTGCTCAAACTCATGTCTGTTGAGTCAATGATGCGATCCAGTCATCCCCAGTAGTATATTGGACACTTACCTATATGGGGGGTTCATCTTTCAGAGTTATATCTTTTTGCCTTTTCATACTATTCATGGGGTTCTCAAGGCAAGAGTACTGAAGTGGTTTGCCCACTCCAATCTCCAGTGGACCATCTACAGTCTGTAGGAAGGGAGTTTAAAAAGAGAAGAAAAAAACTAAAAATAAAGTTGCTGTGTGATCCAGCAATCCTACTCCATATATCAAGACAAAACTATAATTCAAAAAGATACATGTAGCCCTATGTTCATGGAAGCACTATTCACAATAGCCAAAGCATGGAAACAACCTAAGTGCCCATTAACAGATGAATGGATAAAGAAGATGTGAGATACAGGCACGTGCGCACAACACACACACACACACATACATATACACAATGGAATAGTACTCAACTATAAAAGAAATGCAATAATGCCATTTTTAGCAACATGGGTGGACCTAGAGATTGTCATACCGAATGAAATCAATCAGAAGAGGGAGACAAATGACACATATCACATGTGGAATCTAAAATATGACATAAATGAACATATCTACAAAACAGAAACAGACTCACAGACAGATAAGAAATTTGTGGTTGCCAAGGGGGTGTGTGTGAGGTATGCACTGGGAGTGTGTGATTAGCTTATGTAAGCTATTAAATATAGAATAAACGACATGGTCTTACTGTATAGCACAAAAAATTATATTCAACATCCTGTAGTTAACCATAATGGACAACAATATGAGAAAAGAATATGTATAACTGAATCACTTTGCTATACATCAGAAATTAACACATTGTAAATCAACTATACTTTATTAAAATAAAATTAAAAAAGAGAGAGAGAAGAAATGGAGTGGAGTAGGCATGAAGGAAAGTAGGTAGGGTACTTTACAAGTGCAGTTGAGCCCCTTTGCTTTTGAATTCTTCTAGAAGAATAATTTATTTTGTGATGGTTTCTAAATTCTACCAATTAGAAATACATCTACTTTTAAAATACAAAGTTCCTCCAAGGGAACTATGAGCTACTTAACCTCTTGTTGTACAGTAATCTGATTAAATACTGATATCAGGTTCAATATGTGGATGGACAATGAGCAGAGATGGAGAAGAAAGAGTGAATTGTGAAGCATGAAAAGATTTAGTTTGGAGAATGCCACAACTGAAAACTTTGGCAACCAAAAGGGGACCAGGTAAATGGAGGCTAAAGGTAGAGAGTAATATCAAGTGATTGGAGAAACAAAAGCTGATCGCTGAAGAATTCATGCTTTTGAACTGTGGTGTTGGGGAAGACTCTTGAGAGTCCCTTGGAGTGCAAGGAGATCCAACCAGTCCATTCTAAAGGAGATCAGTCCCAGGTGTTCATTAGAAGGACTGATGCTAAAGCTGAAACTCCAATACTTTGGCCACCTCATGCGACGAGTTGACTCACTGGAAAAGACTCTGATGCTGAGAGGGATTCAGGGCGGGAGGAGAAGGGGAAGACAGAGAATGAGATTTCTGGATGGCATCACCGACTCGATGGACATGTGTTTGAGTGAACTCCAGGAGTTGGTGATGGACAGGGAGGCCTGGCGTTCTATGATTCATGGGGTTGCGGAGAGTCGGACACGACTGAGCGACTGAACTAAACTGAACTGAAGCACCCAGAACATTGGTTTGACATGTACCGTTTGCTGATAATTACAGAATAAGTTTTCCATTCACTTCTGTTATGAGAAACTTAAGGAAAGAAGCTATTTTATGCATGCATGACACTGGTTTTTTAAAGAGACAGTTTTTAAAATCAAAGGAAGGCACTCTTGTTCCATATCTAAAAGAATTCTTAGAAGTGCCCAGGATATCCTCCATTAAAATTATCTTCCCTTGTATTGGTGGAAATCCTAAATATCATAGGACTTAAAATCTCACCCCTAGGGCAAAAAAAAAAAAAAAAAAAAAGCAGATGGGATCAAATTTTGTCTGATTTTATTTATTTATTTTTTGGGTGAGTTGCTCTTCCAGGCACTTTATTTTTTTTTAATTTATTTGTTGTAATTGGAAGCTAATTACTTAACATTATTGTATTGGTTTTGCCATACATTGACATGAATCTGCCCTGGGTGTACATGTGTTCCCCATCTTGAACCCCTCTCCCACCTCCCTCCCCATCCCATCCCTCTGGGTCATCCCAGTACACCATCCCCAAGTATTCTGTATCATGCATCAAACCTGGACTGGCGATTCATTTTACATATGATAATATACATGTTTCAATGTCATTCTCCCAAATCATCCCACCCTCGCCCTCTCCCACAGAGTTCAAAAGAATGTTCCATACATCTGTGTCTCTTTTGCTGTCTCGTATACAGGGTTATCATTATCATTTTTCTAAATTCCATATATATGCATCAGTTTACTGTATTGGTGTTTTTCTTTCTGGCTTACTTCACTCTGTATAATAGGCTCCAGTTTCATCCACTTCATTAGAACTGATTCAAATATATTTTTTTTAATTGCCGAGTAATACTCCATTGTGTATATGTACCAAAGCTTTCTTATCCATTTGTCTGCAGATGGGCATCTAGGTTGCTTCCATGTCCTGCCTATTATAAACAGTGCTGCGATGAACATTGGAGTACATGTGTCTCTTTCAATTATGGTTTCCTCAGTGTGTATGCCCAGGAGTCTGAATGCCAAGTCATATGTCAGCTCTATTTCAAGTTTTTTAAGGGATCTCCACACTGTTCTCCATAGTGGTTGTACTAGTTTGCATTCCCACCAACAGTGTAAGAAAGTAACCTTTTCTCCACACCCTCTCCAGCATTTATTGCTTGTAGACTTTTGGATAGCAGCCATTCTGAATGGCGTGAAATGGTACCTCATTGTGATTTTGATTTGCATTTCTCTGATTATGAGTGATGTTGAGCATCTTTTCATGTGTTTGTTAACCATTTGTATGTCTTCTTTGGAGACATACATACATCTGTTTAGTTCTTTGGCCCATTTTTTGATTGGGTCGTTTATTTTTCTGGAATTGAGCTGCAGGAGCTGCTTGTATATTTTGGAGATTAATCCTTTGTCAGTTGCTTCATTTGCTATTATTTTCTCCCATTCTGAAGGCTGTCTTTTCACCTTGCTTATAGTTTCCTTTGCTGTGCAGAAGTTTTTAATTTTAATTAGGTCCCATTTGTTTATTTTTTATTTTATTTCCAATATTCTGGGAAGTGAGTCATGTAGGATCCTGCTGTGATTTATGTCGAAGAGTGTTTTGCCTATGTTTTTTAGGAGTTTTATTGTTTCTGGTCTTACGTTTAGATCTTTAATACATTTTGAGTTTATTTTTGTATATGGTGTTATATATTCAAGGTTATTCTTGAAACCATTTCAAACCCGCTAGTGGTGAAGAACCCATCTGCTAATGCAGGAGGCATGAGAGATGCAGGTTTGATACTGGCTGAGGAAGATTCCCTGGAGGAGGGCATGACAACCCACTGCAGTATTCTTGCTTAGATAATTCCATGGAGAGAGGAGCCTGGCAAGCTACAGTTCATAGAATCACAAAGACTATTAGTCACGTGACTGAGTGACTAACACTTTCACTATATATATATGGTTTGTGAATATCCTAAACTTAGTCAATCCTAAAGGAAATCAGTCCTGAACATTCACTGGAAGGACTGATGCTGAAGCTGAATCTCCAATACTTTGACCACCTGATCTGAACAACTGACTCATTGAAAAAGACCCTGATGCTGGGTAAGATTGAAGGCAGGAGGAGAAGGGGATGACAGAGCACGAGATGGTTGGATGGCATCACTAACTCGATGGACATGAGTTTGAGCAAGTTCCGGGAGTTGGTGTTGGATAGGGAAGCCTGGCTTGCTGCAGTCCATGGGATCACAAAGAGTTGGACACCACTGAGCAACTGAACTGAACTGAACTGAATACATTGGTAAATGGTTACCATAAACAAGTTATTTAAAACACCCATAACCTCACATATTTATCTAATATTTTTGTGATGGGAACACTTAAGATAAATTCTCCTAGCAAATTTCAAGTATATAATACAGCATTCTTAACTATAGTCACAGTACTGTACATTCAATCTCCAGATCTTACTCATTGTATGTAACTGAAATTCTGTAAACTTTGGCCAATGTCTCCCCATTTCTCCCATCCTCCAGTTGCAATCTATACTCTTTCTAAGCTATTATGAGTTCCACTATTTTAGATTCTACATGTAAATTAGATCATGCAGTATTTGTCTTTCTGTGTCTGGCTTACTTCACGTAGCCTAATATCTTCTAGGTTCATTCATATTGTTGCAAATGGCAACACTGACTTCTTTCTTAAAGCCTGAATAATATTCCTGTGTGTATACATATATGTGTGTGTATACCTATTACATTTTCTTTCATCCATTCATACATTGACAGATACTTAGGTTGTTTCCATATCTTGGTTATTATGAATAATGCTGCAATATATATCTCACAACATATATAGAATTTTACTCAAAATAGAGTAGATACTTAAATATTATACCTGTAACCATAACACTTCTAGAAGAGAACATAGAAAAAGAGCTTCTTGACATTGTTCTTGCAGTGATTTTTTAGGTGTGACACCAAAGGCACAGGAAACAAGAACAAAAATATGCAAGTGGGATTTTATCAAACTTCATCAGAGCAAAGGAAACTTTGAAGATTATAAAGGCAGCCAGTGTAATGGGAGAAAATATTTGGAAGCCAAATATCTGATAAGGGCTTAATATTAGGTTGTCCAAAGAGTTTGTTCTGATTTTTCCATAGTATGTAACAGAAAAATCAGAACCAGCTTTTTTCTGTTTTTTTTTCATTTTTTAATTTCTGTGTATGGAAATACAATGGACAGCTTTGTATTGTATGTTTTTTAGCTCTTTATTTTATATTGGGTATAGCTTATTAACAATGTTGTGATAGTTTCAGGTGGACAGGAAAGGGACTCAGTCATACATATATATGTATCCATTCTCCTCCAAACTTCCATCCCATCCAAGGTGTCACATAACATTGAGCAGAGTTCCATGTGCTATACAGTAGGAACTTGTTGGTTATCCATTTTAAATATAATG
The DNA here is from genome assembly GCF_049115385.1 of Moschus berezovskii. NCBI lineage: Eukaryota > Metazoa > Chordata > Mammalia > Artiodactyla > Moschidae > Moschus > Moschus berezovskii. Next base: position 81,319,424 of record NC_142488.1, on the reverse strand, counting down.
GTGTGTACATGTCAGTCCCAAATTTCTTTACTATCCTTTCCCCCTGCCCTCCCCACTCCCTGGCAGCAAGTTTCCAAATGAATTTTTTGGCCAACCCAATATTTACTATGTAAAGGAACTCAGCTCAATAGTAAAACAAAAGGCGCACAAATTAAAAAAATAAGCAAAGGGCCTAATAGATATTTTCCCAAAGAAGACCTACAAATGAGTAACAGGTACATGGAATTCACTCCTCAGCATCAGTAAGCATCTGGGAAATTCAAATCAAAACTACCAGTATCACCTCACACTTGTTAGGATGACTATTATAAAAAAGTCAATATATACAAAATGTTGGTGAGGATGTGAAGAACAGAGAACTGTTGGTGAGAATGTAGATTAATATATTTGGTATGGAAAAAGGTATAGATGTTCCTCAAAAATTTTGTAAATAAAACTACTGTATGATTCAGCAATCTAACTTCTTGGTATATATCCAAAGGAACTAAAGAGAGATATATGGCTATAGGGTTTAGATACCCTTTATCTGGTTGAGAAAGTTCCCCTCTATTCATCATTTGCTGAATGTTTTTATTATGAAAGAATATTGGATATTGTCAAATAATTTTTCTGTTTATTGATATGTATATATAATTTAAAAATTTTAGATTGATATATTACTTTAAACCAACCTTAAAACCCGAGGATAAATTACACTTGGTCATAGTGTATGATGTTGCTGACTTTGGTTAGTTAGTATTTTGTTGAGTAATTTTATGTCTATATTCATAAGATATTTTGGTCTGTAATTTTAATTTCTTATGAGGTTGGCATTTTGTTTTCCTATCAGGGTAATTTCAGCCTCAAAAATAATTTAGGAATTGTTCCCTTTTCTCCTTCTTGGAAGTGTTGTGAATAATTGGTATTAATTCTTCTTTGAATATTAGCTTGAATTCAGAGTTGAAATCATCTGAACCTGGGGTCTTCTTTGTAGATAGTTTTTTGGTTAGATTCAATTTTTCATTTGTTATAAGTTTAGATTGTCTGTTTCTTCTTGAAATAGAAGTTTGTGCCTTTAGATGAGTTTTTCCAATTGAAATTCATAATTTGTTGGTATCAAGTCATTTGTAGCATTTCTTTATAATGCTATTTATTTCTGTAAGGTTAGTAATTTTTAACTTTTATTTCTGCTTTCTTTCTTTCTTTTTTTGTAGTTTGAATCTTTTCTTTTTTCCGAAACCAGCTAAAAGTTTGTCAGTCTTGTTGCTCTTTTGAAGAAACCATTTTTTTTTTGTTACATTGATTTTATTTCTGCTGCTCTTTTATTCCCTATTTCGATTATTTCTACTCTAATCTTTATTTTTTTCTATCTACTTGCTTTAGATTTAGTTTATTCTTCAATTTTCAGTGTCTGAAAATGAACTGTAAAGTTATTGATTTGAAATCTTTCTTTCTTAATGTGGACATTTACAGTTATATATTTCACTCTAAGTAGTGCTTTAGTTACATCTAATTGTTTTGGTATGTTGCACTTTTATTTTCATTTGTCACAAAAATTTTCTTTCCTTGTGATTTTTTTCCTTGCTCCATTGACTGTTTAGTAGGGTGTTGCTAATTTCTACATATATTTTTTAAATTTATCAAATTTTCTTCCACTTTTGATATGTAATTTTATTACCTTGTTGTCACAGAGCAAACTTTGTATGCTTGTACTATTTAAATTCTTTTAAATTTATTGAGGATTATTTTGTAGGCTAGCTTATTGTATAGCCTCTAGAATGTTTCACATACACTTGAGAAAAATATATACTCTGATGGAGTGTTTTGTACATATCTTTAGGTTTAGTTGGTTTATAGTATTTTTCAAAGGCTTTTAGTTCATTGTCTACCTTTGCCAGGTCGTTTTATTCATTACTGATCAGTTCAGTTCAGTCCCTCAGTTATGTCCAACTCTTTGTGATCCCATAGAATACAGCATGCCAGGCTTCCCTGTCCATCACCAACTCCCAAACCTTGCTCAAACTCATGTCCATCGAGTCCATGATGCCGTCCAACCATCTTGTCCTCTGTAGTCCCCTTCTCCCCCTGCCTTCAATCCCTCCCAGCAACAGGGTCTTTTCCAGTGAGTCAGTTCTTCACATCAGGTGGCCAAAGTATTGGAGTTTCAGCTTCAGCATCAGTCCTTCCAATGAATATTCAGGACTGACTTCATTTAGGATTGACGGGTTTGATCTATCTCCTGGCAGTCCAAGGGACTCTCAAGGGACTCTCGAAAACCAAAGTTCAAAAGCGTTATTTCTTTGGTGCTCAGCTTTCTTTACAGTCCAACTCTCACATCCATACATGGCTACTGGAAAACCATATCTTTGACTAGATGGACCTTTGTCAGCAAACTAATGTCTATGCATTTTAATATGCTGTCTAGTTTGGTCACTTCTGTTAGGTCCATACCATTTCTGTCCTTTATCGAGCCCATCTTTGCATGAAATGTTCCCTTGGAATCTCTAATTTTCTTGAAGAGATCTCTCGTTTTTCCTATTCTGTTATTTTCCTCTATTTCTTTGCATTGATCACTGAGGAAGGCTTTCTTATCTCTCCTTGCTATTCTTTGGAACTCTGCATTCAGATGCTTATATCTTACCTTTTCTCCTTTGCTTTTCGCTTCTCTTCTTTTCACAGCTATTTGTAAGGCCTCCTCAGACAGCCATTTTGCTTTTTTGCATTTTTTTTTCCATGGGGATGGTCTTGGTCCCTGTCTCCTGTACAATGTCACGAACCTCTGTCCAGAGTTCATCAGGCACTCTATCAATCAGATCTAGTCCCTTAAATCTATTTCTCACTTCCACTGTATAATCATAAGGGATTTGATTTAGGTCATATCTGAATGGTCTAGTGGTTTTCCCTACTTTCTTCAATTTAAGTGTGCATTTGGAAATAAGGAGTTCATGATCTGAGCCACAGTCAGCTCCTGGTCTTGTTTTTGCTAACTGTATACAGATAGAAATGGTATGGACCTAACAGAAGCAGAAGATATTAAGAAGAGGTGGCAAGAATACACAGAAGAACTGTACAAAAAAGATCTTCACAAGCAAGATAGTCACGATAACGTGATCACTGACCTAGAGCCAGACATCTTGGAATGTAAAGTCAAGTGGGCATTAGAAAGCATCACTACGAACAAAGCTAGTGGAGGTGATGGAATTCCAGTTGAGCTATTACAAATCTTGAAAGATGATGCTGTGAAAGTACTGCACTCAATATGCCAGCAAATTTGGAAAACTCAGCAGTGGCCACAGGACTGGAAAAGGTCAGTCTTCATTCCAATCCCAAAGAAAGGCAATGCCAAGGAATGCTCAAACTACCGCACAATTGCACTCATCTCACACACTAGTAAAGTCATGGTCAAAATTCTCCAAGCCAGGCTTCAGCAATATGTGAACGGTGAACTCTCAGATGTTCAAGCAGGTTTTAGAAAAGGCAGAGGCACCAGAGATCAAATTGCCAATATCCGCTGGATCATGGAGAAAGCAAGAGAGTTCCAGAAAATCATCTATTTCTGCTTCATTGACTATGCCAAAGCCTTTGACTGTGTAGATCACAATAAACTGTGGAACATTCTTAAAGAGATGGGAATCCCAGACCACCTGACCTGCCTCTTGAGAAAGGTGTATGCAGGTCTGGAAGTAACAGTCAGAACTGTACATGGAACAACAGACTGGTTCCAAATAGGAAAAGGAGTGCATCAGGGCTGTATATTGTCACCTTGCTTATTTAACTTATATGCAGAGTACATCATGAGGAACGCTGGGCTGGAAGAAGCACAGGCTGGAATCAAGATTTCTGGGGGAAATATCAATAATCTCAGATGTGCATATGACACTACCCTTATGACAGAAAGTGAAGAGGAACTCAAAAGCCTCTTGTTGAAAGTGAAAGAGGAGAATGAAAAGGTTGGCTTGAAGCTCAACATTCAGAAAATAAAGATCATGGAATCTGGTCCCATCACTTCATGGGAAATAGATGGAAAAACAGTGTAAACAGTGTCAGACTGTATTTTTTTGGGCTCCAAAATCACTGCAGATGCTGATTGCAGCCATGAAATTAAAAGACGCTTACTCCTTGGAAGGAAATGTATGACCAACCTTGATAGTATATTAAAAAGCAGAGACATTACTTGGCCAACAAAGGTCCGTCTAGTCAAGGCTATGCTTTTTCCCGTGGTCATGTATGGATGTGAGAGTTGGACTGTGAAGAAAGCTGATCGCCGAAGAATTGATGCTTTTGAACTGTGGTGTTGGAGAAGACTCTTGAGAGTCCCTTGTACCGGCAGGAGATCCAACCAGTCCATTCTAAAGGAGATCAATCCTGTGTGTTCTTTGGAAGGACTGATGCTAAAGCTGAAACTGCAATACTTTGGCCACCTCATGCGACGAGTAGACTCACTGGAAAAGACTCTAATGCTGGGAAAGGTTGGGGGCGGGAGGAGAAGGGGACGACCGAGAGTGAGATGGCTGGATGGCATCACCGACTCTGTGGACATGAGTTTGAATGTACTCCGGGATTTGGTGATGGACAGGGATGTCTGGCGTGCTGTGATTCATGGGGTCACGGAGAGTCGGACATGACTGAGGGACTGAACTGAACTGAACTGAACTGAACTAGGTTGGTTACAGATTTTCTTCCAAGGGGCAAGTGTCTTTTAATTTTATGGCTGCAGTCACCACCTACAGTGATTTTGGAGCCAAAGAAAATATCAAGAAAATCTATTACTTATAATGGGGGTTTAAAATCTCAAAACATAATTTGGTAACACTGTTTTCCCTCTCCCATCAATATTTTCTGTTTTTCTCATATCTTCAGGTTCTATCATTATGTGTGTAAGGTGTTTTTTCCTGACAGAGTGATCCTCTTGTCATTATAAAAGTGTCTCTTTTAATAATTTTTATCTTAATTTTATTTTGTATGATACTAATATATCCTTAAAGCTCAACATTCAGAAAACTAATATCATGGCAACTGGTCCCATCACTTCATGGGAAATAGATGGGGAAACAGTGGAAAGAGTGTCAGACTTTATTTTTGAGGGGCTCCAATGACACTGCAGATGGTGATTGCAGCCATGAAATTAAAAGATGCTTACTCCTTGGGAAGAAATTTATGACCAACCTAGATAGCATATTAAAAAGCAGAGACATTATTTTGCCAACAAAGGTCCATCTAGTCAAGGCTATGGTTTTTCCAGTGGTCATGTATGGCTGTGAGAGTTTGACTGTGAAAAAAGCTGAGTGCCGAAGAATTGATGCTTTTGAACTGTGGTGATGGAGAAGACTCTTGAGAGTCCCTTGGACTGCAAGGAGATCCAACCAGTCCATTCTAAAGGAGATCAGTCCTGGGTGTTCATTGGAAGCACTGATGCTAAAGCTGAAACTCCAATTCTTTGGCCACTTCATGCGAAGAGTTGACTCGCTGGAAAAGACCCTGATGTTGGGAGGGATTGGGGGCAGGAGGAGAAGGGGACGACAGAGAATGAGATGGCTGGATGGCATCACCGACTCGATGGACATGAGTTTGAGTGAACTCCGTGAGTTGGTGATGGACAGGGAGGTCTGGCGTGTTGTGATTCATGGGGTCACAAAGAGTCGGACATGACTGAGCAACTGAACTGAACTGAACTGAATATATCCACTACAGCTTCTTTTTATTACTGCTACTTATATTTGTTTCATCCTTTTGCTTTTGAAAATAAAGCAAGTCTCTTCAGATAACACATGGTTGGATCAGGTTAAGTGTTTCTTTTTCTTGACTCCATTTTCCTCATATGTGACTTTAGATAAGAATGTTTAATCCATTTATATTTAATGTAATTCCTGATAAGATAGGTTTTACATCAGTCGTTTTTCCAACTTGTATTCTATGTTTCTAACATTTTTTTCTTCTAGTTGTCAAGCCACATACCCCTCCTTTTGAAATTAAGTAAATGTCTTAATTTTGCCTTTAAAATTTCTTTGTTTCTTTCATGATGCATTTTTTAAATATAACTTTCTTAGTGGTTACTTTGGTGATTATAATTGGCATCTTATCTAGAAATATCACATTGAGATCAATGCTAACTTAATTTCAATAGTTTATAAAATTTTGCTTCAATTAATTCCAATCCTTTCTTCATTCTTTTAAATTATAGTTTTGTTTTCCCAACAACACAGTCTGGTAATTATTATTTTGTTTTCTTCTAATATAGATACAAGGAGAAAACAGGAACAAAAATACATATACTATGTTTTAAAATACAGGGTGCAGTCCATGGGGTTGCAAAGAGTTGGACATGACTGAGCCTTTTCATTCACTCACTTAACTATTTTTACAGGTTCTATTCATTTCTACATGGAAGTTACCATCCTGTGTCTTGCGTAGAAGGATTGCTTTAGTATATTTAAGTCTGATCTGATATCAGTACATATTCTTAGTTTCTATTTGTCTATAAGTGTCCTAATTTCATATTTATTTTTAATGAAGATTTTATAAAGGTGATTTTCTAGGAAATTTTATAGAATTTTTGCCTGACAGACATTTTCTTTCAACAGTTTTAAGCTATCACCCCATTATGTTATCTTTATTCTGTTATTCGTGGTTATCTGATGTTTGAGAAATCAGCTCTTCAGCTCATTATGTAACATTTTTATCTCTGACATCTTCTTTTTTTCTGTATTCAAGATGCTCTCATCTGACCTTTGTCAATTTGACTATGGTATATTTTGGTATTATCACTTTCAGTTTATCCTAATTTGAATTTGTTGAGATTCTTGGATATTCAAATTAATTTTTCTCATCAGTTTTGGCACGTTTTCCTCCATTATTTCTTCAGATACTTTATTTGACCCTTCTCTTTTTTTCTTCTTTCATGATTCCCATTATGCATGTTGGTATGCTTGAAGATAATGATGTCCCTTTGGAAGGTAATGCTCTGTTATTTTTCTTCATTCATCTTTTTCATTTTGTTCATAATCCTCAATAATCTCTATTGATCTATTATCAGAATCACTGATTCTTTTGCTGAAAGCTCAAATCTTTTATTTAGTTTCTCTAGTGAACATTTTTTTCAGTTACAATATTTTTTAACTCCTGAATTTCTATATGATTCTTATCATTTCTAGATCATTATGAATATACTCTAAGGATACATTCTTTTGCCATACTTCCTTTAATTCTTTAAACATGATTTCTTACCTCTTCAAAGATAGTTATAGTAGCCTATTTAAAGTCTTTGATTACTAAAACCCAAATCTAGGCCTCTCTCATGAACATATTCAATTGACTACTCTTCTATTCCTGAGTATTTGGCACACTTTTGTTTCTTTGCATATATAGCAATATTTTGTTTAATTATTTTATGTTTTATCCTTCTGGTATCATATTCCTGTGTCTCTAAGTTTTGTGATTGTTCTTGGTTTCTTTTTTTTGTGTGTGTATGCTGTTCTTTTTTGTTATGTTTTTATTTGAGAACTTTTTCTTAGCGTAGGCATTTATCACTATAAACTTGTGTCTTAGAACTGTTTATGCCACATTCCATACATTTTGATGTGTTGAGTTTTCATTTTCATTTATTTTATGGTATTATTTGATTTCCTTTTTGATAGTTTCTTTGACGCTTTGTTTAGGAGTATGTTGCTTTGTTTCCTTCTATTGGGGAACTTTCTAGTTTTCATCTTACTGATTTCTAATTTCTTACCATTGTCATCAGCAAAAGTACTTTATATATTTCAATATTCTTAAATTTGTTGAGACTTATTTTTTTGATATAACAAATTATCTGTCCTGCATAATGGTTCATGTGTGCTTGAGAAGAAAATTCATTCTGCTGTTGTTGATTGTAGTATCTATTAGGTCCACTTGGTCTAAAGTGTATTTTGTGTATTGTTTCCTTACTGATTCTCTCTCTGGATAATATATACATTGTTGAAAGTGATATATTAAGGGCCCCTATTATTATTGTCTTCCCTGGTGGTTGAGATGGAAAAGAATCTGCCTGCAATGCAAGAGGCCTGGGTTTTCCCATAATGAAACGTGGATTTGATGCCTGGGTCAGGAAGGTCCCTGCAGAAGGGAATGACTACCCATTCTAGTATTCTTACCTGGAGAATTCCATGTACAGAGGAGCCTGGTGGGCTACAGTCCATGGGGTTGCAAAGAGTCAGACACAACTGAGTGAAAACCAACATTATTTTCTATCTACTCTTCCATTCAAATACGTTAATATTTGTATTATATAGAGTTAACACAGGTTTAATCTATGCAGATCCAGTTATACACTGATTTTGTTTAATAAATACATACAGGACTACACAATCCGTGGTTGGTTGAATCTGCATATGTGGAAACTCACGTATGGAGAACCAACTGTGAAACTTGAGCATCTGTGAATTTTGGTATATACAGCAGCTGCTGAAACCAATACCAAATGAAAACCGAAGGCTACTGGAACCAATACCCCATGGGAATCAAAGGATGACTGTAGTGTTTGGTGCATATATATATATACAGACACACACACACATACGTATACAATTGCTATTTTCTCTTTGAAGAGTTGACCCCTTTTTCATTGTATAATAACTTTTGTCTCTTATTACAGTTTTTTACTTTTGTCTAATATAAATGATATAAAAAGAGAGCCTCTGACCTCTTTTGCTTGCCATTTGCAAGGAATAACCATTTTCATCACTTTCAGTCTCTTATGTGTCCTTAAAGGTGAAGTGAGTCTCTTATAGGCAGCATATGAGTCTTGTTTTTTTTTTTTTTTAATGCATTCAGACAATTTAGGTCTTTTACTTGTATACCTGTTTGAATTTAAATAATTATTGATAGGGGAGGACTTACTATTGTCCTTTTGTTCATTGTTTTCTCAGTGTTTTATGTATCCTCACTTTGCATTTTTCTCTCTTGCTGTGTTCATTTGTGATTTGATGATTTTCTGTAGTGGTTTACTTGGATTCCTTTCTCTTTATTTTTTTGTATCTATTGTAGGTTTTTGCTTTTTGGTTACCACAAGTTTTTCATATAACATAACAGTCTGTTTTACGCTAATAACTACTTAACATCAATTGCATACAAAATCACTACACTATTACTCTTTACGCTCACATTTTGCATTTCTGTTGTCACTATTTATATCTTTTCATATTGTGTACCCATTAATGAGTTATTGTAGTCATATTTTTTAAAAATACTTTTGTCTTGTAACATTTATACTAGAGTTACAAATGATTTATATACCTCAGGCATACAATGACTCTAGGTGTGTATTTTGGGAAGTGTTCAGTGTCTCTTTGGCTCAGGCAGTTGCAACCCACAATGTCAGCAGCTGTGTGATCTTTGGCAACTAGAACTGTAATGAGGCACAGTGACTGCAAGGTCTGCTGTGGTTCTCAGAAGTGGCTCCAGGTTCAGCAGTGAGAGACTAAAGCATCTAGCAGTGATGCTTCAGAGTGATGTGTGCTCACACATGGTTGCAGAGGCTAGCTGTTGGGCATGAATGCAAGGTTGGGGGCTAACAATAGGAGTCATAGCTGGCTGCATGCATGTGTTTACCTGAATGGTCCAGGATCAGCTGTAGGGGACAGGGTGGAGAGACTTAGGCACCTGGAACCTGTGAACTTAAAAACCAGTGGGGCCCTTGGGGTGAACACTGTCATGAATCCAACACAGCTGTACTGGTTTCTGGTTTCCTTAGTAGTGAAATCTGTTATGGAGCAGGTCTACAACAGGCCACTGGGTCCTGTGGCTGATCTTACCATGTGGCTGATACTGATAACTCTTGCCATTCTAGTAGCATCTCCAAAGTCTCAGCTATGCTTGTATCCCCAGTGAACCGGATAGGGATAAAGTGAAGCAAGTTTATCTTTCATGCAATAACCCCCAAAGCTGGGAAAGGTGATTGCTCATTCTGCTAGGGGAATTATTAGATTAGGGTGTTACCTATTTGCACTGAGCAATGCTGACTTGAGTAATAGGATGATGCAGGCAAGGTGAAACTGTTGTTCCTACCCTTTTTTGGATTCCGTCTTGATTATTTATATTATTTTTCAGAAGTGTATTGCTTTGTATGTTTGTATCAATATTAGTGGTTGCCCTGAGCATTATGGGTTTCCCTGCTGGCTAAATGGTAAAGAAACATCTTGCCAATGCAGGGGATGCAGGTTTGATGCCTGGGTCAGGAGGATCCCCTGGAGAAGGAAATGGCAACCTGCTCCAGTATTCTTACCTGGGAAATCCCATGGACAGAAAAGCCTGGCAGGCTACAGTCCATGGAGTTGCAAAAGAGTCGGACATGACTAAACGACTGGACATTACAACGTGTGTGTGTGTGTATAAGCTATCACACTCTATTCATGTAAACCATACCATTTCAAGTGAAGTATAGAAAATCTTAATTCCATATAGGTTCCTTTACTCTCTTTAATTATCAAAAGTATTTTCTATATATACATTGAATGTCACGTAAACACGTAGCATTATAATTTTTGCTTCAACCATGTTTTTCTAAAAGCATATGTGTGCATGTGTGTATGTGTATAAGAGATTTCATTGCAGTATAGCTGATTTACACTATTGTATTAGTTTTATGTGTACAAAATAATGATTCAATATTTTTATAGTTTACACTCCATTTAAGGTTAATAAAAGTAATGGCTTTATTTCCCTGTGCTGTGCAGTATATCTTTGTTGCTTATTTATTGTATACATAGTAGTTTGTATCTCTTAATCCTCTAACGATATCTGGCCCCTTCCCCTTCCCTGTCCCTACCAGTAATCACTAGTTATTCTTTATATCTATGAATTTCTTTCTATTTTGTTATATACATCTGTCTTATTTTTCAGATACCACATATAAGTGATAATAGAGTATTCATTTTTTTCTGACTGACTTATTTCACTAAAGCATAGTACCTTCTAAGTCCATCCACACTGTTGCAAATGGCAACATTTCATTTTTTATGACTGAGTAATATTGTATGTTTGGTATAATTCTCCCATGAAGCTATCTGGTACTAGACTTTTTTTTGCTGTGAATTTTTAATAAAAAATTCAGTTTCACTACTAGTAATCAGCCTGCTCAGATTTTCTTTTTCTTCCTGATTTAGTCTTGGGAGGTTCCATGTTTCTTTCTTCAGTTTTGCAAAGTTTTCAGCCATAATTTCATCAAATACATTTTCAACTATTTTCTCTGTCTCTTCTCCTTCTAGGAGCCCTGTAGTGCAAATTTTGGTATACTTAGGGTTATCTCTTAAACTGTTCTCATTTTTAAAATTTGTTTTGCTTTTTGCTGTTCTGTTTGGGTGATTTAAATTATTGTACCTTCCAAATGACTTATGCATTCTTCTTTCACCTAGACTGCCATTAATTCCTGCTAGTGTGTTTTCCACTTCAGTTATTGTGTTTTCACCTTTAAGTGGTTCTTCTTTGTATTGTCTAGTTCTTTGTTAAAGTTCTCACTATGTTCATTTATTTTTTCTCTAATTCAGTTAGCATTCTTTTTACAAGTGCTCTGAATTCTTTATCTGGTAAATTATTTCTGCTTCATTAGTACTTTGATCTGTTTTATTTTTTTTCCTTGTTCTTTCAAGTGAAATAAATTCCTGTCTTTTCATTTTGCTTAACTTGTTCTGTGTCTATGAAATTAGGTGAAACAGTTGCATATTACAGTCTTGAAGGCATGTGCTTGTATTGAGAGTGTCCCTATATAGTCTTCATTTGCCCTGTGGCTTTGGTGTAAGAGCTGGGTTTGATATGAACACAAGTTACATGTTTCCCCAGAGTGTGCTGGCAGCTATCAACTTGATAGGAAGTAGGGCTAGAGATGGAGGGGCTAGAGCTAGTGCTAGGTGTGCGCTAGGGCTTCTCCTCTGGTCAGTGGCTGTCACTGACCTATCAAGGGTTAGGTCATGTCCGTTACTGGAGCAGAAGCCCTGGAGAGTCGAGTCTGACCTGGCTCCATTCCTTTTAAGTGTGTGTTCTCCCTCTCCCATCATTTTCACTCTTACCCAGAGAGTAGCCATGATGGACAAGCTTGACTGGTTTGGGTGTTCAATGTGGGTCTGAGTACAGGCTATGTTGGCCCTGGTCTCAGCCAGAAACTCAAGCTACATTAAATGTACTGTCACTTTGGATCTGAGCCAATTTTGTTCCTCATAGCTTAGTTCTCCCCTGCCCCACAGAGCAGATGGGGCTGGTATTGGCAATTGGTGTGGGTCAGGGTGTGACCCATGGTATTCTGGCCACAGTCAGAGACCTGGACTGCTTCTGATATGCTACCTATGTAAGTGCCAGTAATGGCTGCCTTTCCCTTCTCAGGTGCCATTCTGCATCTGAGCCAGCTTTGTGCCTTACAGCCAAGTTGTCCCCTTGGTTCTGGCAGCCTTTACCACATTTGGAGGTGTGCCATGAAACAAGCAGAACCAGAGCACTTGTGCAGATCAGGCTGGGGTATGTGTCAGAGCAGTTATGGGCAACTGGCCAATAAACTGTGCAGTTTCAATCTGCCCTCTCCACCCTTTTTCAGAGAGTAAGCAAGCATGTGCACACTCCTCATGAGCAGAGTCCAGACTTGCCAGAGTCCTCTGTTTAGTCCCACTGACCCTCCAACCAACAAGAGGGAATCATTTTAACAGGGTCAAATCCCAGGGCTGGGGCACCCAAAATGTGGCTTGAGCTGCTCACTCCCCAGGGAGGATCTCCACTTGTATAATCTCCCTTCTTTTTGAATCCCTTCACAGGGGCACAGGTTCTATTCTGATCACTTCTCTTTACTTCTTACATGATTCTATGTGTGTTTTTCTTATAGTCTTGCTTATATACGAGTCCTTCTGGCAGTTCCCAGAAAGTTTTTATGAGAATAGTTCCACATGTAGGTTTATTTTTCATGCTATTTATGGAGGGGGTGTGTTCTGTATCCTTTTATTCGCCATCTTCTTCCATCCCCTAAAGAAATGTGTTGTGAGGAATTGACTCACCCATCTTTGGAGGGTGAGAAGCCTTACTGTGTGCCATTGACAAACTGGAGACCTGAGAAAACCAGTGGTATAGTTCAGTCTGAGGCAGAAGACCTGAGAACTTGGGGAGCTCATGATTTAATTCCCATTACTTAGGGCAGGAGAACACCAATTTTCCACATCAAGCAGTCAAACAGAGAGACATATTTTCCTTTCCTCCACTTTAAAAAAAATACAGTTTGATCCTCAATAGACTGGATGATGCCCACTGACACTGGGGGGGGGGCAGTCGATTTATTCACTCTGTTGATTCTAATGACAATATCATCTGGAAACACACTGAGAAACACATGTTTCACCATATATCTAGGCACTTTATTATCCTGTCAAGTTGACACATAAAATTAACCATGATAAGAGCAACGCTTCTCAAATTAGGACCCATAAGAATCTCCTAAAACAGATTAGGACTCATATGTATCTCTTTAAACCGTCAGTTCATTTCAGTTCAGTCACTCAGTCATGTCCGACTCTTTGCGACCCCATGAATCACAGCACGCCAGGCCTCACTATCCATCACCAACTCCGGGAGTTCACTCAAACTCATGTCCATTGAGTCGTTGATGCCATATAGCTATCTCATTCTCTGTCATCCCCTTCTCCTCCCCGCCCCAACCCCTCCCAGCATCAGAGTCTTTTCCAGTAAGTCAACTCGTCGCATGAGGTGGCCAAAGTATTGCAGTTTCAGCATTAGCATCAGTCCTTCCAATTAACACCCAGGACTGATCTCTTTAGAATGGACTGATTGGATCTCCTTGCAGTCCAAAGGACTCTCAAGAGTCTTCTCCAGCACCACAGTTCAAAAGCATCAATTCTACGGTGATAAGCTTTCTTCACAGTCCAACTCTCACATCCATGCATGACCACTGGAAGAAACATGGTCTTGACTACACGGACCTTTGTTGGCAAAGTAATGTCTCTGCTTTTTAATATATTATCTAGGTTGGTCATAATTTTCCTTGCAAGGAGCAAGCGTCTTTTAATTTCATGGCTGCAATCACCTTCCGCAGCGTTTTTGGAGTCCCCCAAAATAAAGTCTGACACTGTTTCCACTGTTTCTCCATTTCCCATGAAGTGATAAGACAAAATGCCATGATTTTGTATTCTGAATGTTGAGCTTCAAGCCAACCTTTTCACTCTCTTCTTTCACTTTCATCAAGAGGCCTTGGAGTTCCTCTTCACTTTCTGCCATAAGGGTGGTGTCATCTGCATATCTGAACTTATTGATATTTCTCCAGGCAATCTTGAGTCCAGCTTGTGTTTCTTCAAACCCAGAGTTCGTCATGATGTACTCTGCATATAAGTTAAATAAGCAGGGTGACAATATACAACCTTGACGTACTCCTTTTCCTATTTGGAACCAGTCTGTTGTTCCATGTCCAGTTCTGATTGCTGCTTCCTGACCTGCATACAGGTTTCTCAAGGGGCAGGTCAGGTGGTCTGGGATTCCCATCTCTTTCAGAATTTTCCACAGTTTATTGTGATCCACACAGTCAAAGGCTTTGGCAAAGTCAATGAAGCAGAAATAGATGTTTTTCTGGAACTCTCTTGCTTTCTCCATGGTCCAGCGGAAGTTAGCAATTTGATCTCTGGTGCCACTGCCTTTTCTTTTTTTTTTTTCTTTTTATTTTTTATATGTAATTTGTTTTTTATTGGAGGCAAATTATTTTACAATATTATATTGGTTGGTTTTGCCATACATTGATATGAATTTGCCCCGGGTTTACATAAGTTCCCCCTCCTGAACCCCCCTCCCACCTCCCTCCTCCCTTTATCCTCCCTCTGGGTCATCCCCACATGCCAGCCCCGAGCATCCTATAACATGCATTGACCCTGAACTAGTGATTCGTTTCACATATGACAACATACGTGTTTCAATGCCATTCTCCCAAATCATCCCACCCTCACCCTCTCCCATACAGTCCCAAAGACTGTTCTATACATCTGTGTCTCTTTTGCTGTCTCGTATACAGGGTTATCATTTGCATCTTTCTAAATTCCATATATATGTGTTAGTATACTGTATTGGTGTTTTTCTTTCTGGCTTACTTCACTCTGTATAATAGGCTCTGGTTTCATCCACCTCATTAGAACTGATTCAAATGTATTCTTTTTAATGGCTGAATAATACTCCATTGTGTATATGTACCAAAGCTTTCTTATCCATTCGTCTGCAGATGGACATCTAGGTTGCTTCCATGTCCTGGCTATTATAAACAGTGCTGCAATGAACATTGGAGTACACGTGTCTCTTTCAATTCTGGTTTCCTCGGTGTGTATGCCCAGGAGTGTGATTGCTGGATCATATGGCAGTTCTATTTCCAATTTTTTGAGGAATCTCCATACTGTTCTCCATAGTGGCTGTACTAGTTTGCATTCCCACCAACAGTGTAAGAGGGTTCGCTTTTCTCCACACCCTCTCCAGCATTTATTGCATGTAGACTTTTGGATAGCAGCCATTCTGACTGGTGTGAAATGGTATCTCATTGTGGTTTTGATTTGCATCTCTCTGATTATGAGGGATGTTGAGCATTTTTTCATGTGTTTGTTAGCCATGTTTATGTCTTCTTTGGAGAAATGTCTGTTTAGTTCTTTGGCCCATTTTTTGATTGGGTCATTTATTTTTCTGGAATTGAGCTGCAGGAGCTGCTTGTATATTTTGGAGATTAATCCTTTATCAGTTGCTTCATTTGCTATTATTTTCTCCCATTCTGAAGGCTGTCTTTTCACCTTACTTATAGTTTCCTTTGCTGTGCAGAAGTTTTTGATTTTAATTAGGTCCCATTTGTTTATTTTTGCTTTTATTTCCAATATTCTGTGAGGTGGGTCATGGAGGATCCTGTTGTGATTTATGTCGGAGAGTGTTTTGCCTACGTTCTCCTCTAGGAGTTTTACCTCAACATAATAAAAGCTATATATGACAAACCCACAGCAAACATTATCCTCAATGGTGAAAAACTGAAAGCATTTCCCCTAAAGTCAGGAACAAGACAAGGGTGCCCACTCTCACCACTACTATTCAACATAGTTCTGGAAGTTTTGGCCACAGCAATCAGAGCAGAAAAAGACATAAAAGGAATACAAATTGGAAAAGAAGAAGTGAAACTTTCACTGTTCGCTGATGACATGATCCTCTACACAGAAAACCCTAGAGACTCTACCAGAAAACTACTAGAGCTAATCAATGATTACAGTAACGTTGCAGGATATAAAATCAACACACAGAAATCCCTTGCATTCCTATACACTAATAATGAGAAAATAGAAAGAGAAATTAAGGAAACTATTCCATTCACTGTTGCAACGAAAAGAATTAAATACTTAGGAATATATCTACCTAAGGAAACAAAAGACTTGTACATAGAAAACTATAAAACACTACTGAAAGCAATCAAAGAGGACACGAATAGATGGAGAAATATACCATGTTCGTGGATTGGAAGAATAAATATTGTAAAAATGAGTATACTACCCAAAGTAATTTATACATTCAATGCAATCCCTATCAAGCTACCAAAGATATTTTTCACAGAACTAGAACAAATAATCTCACAATTTGTATGGAAATACAAAAAACCTCGAATAGCCAAAGCAATCTTGAGGAATAAAAATGGAACTGGGGGAATTAACTTGCCGGACTTCAGGCTCTACTACAAAGCCACAGTCATCAAGACAGTATGGTACTGGCATAAAGACAGAAATATAGATCAATGGAACAAAATAGAAAGCCCAGGGATAAATCCACGCATCTCTGGACACCTCATCTTTGACAAAGGAGGCAAGAATATAAAATGGAGAAAAGACAGTCTCTTTAACAAGTGGTGCTGGGAAAACTGGTCAGCCACTTGTAAAAGAATGAAACTAGAACACTTCCTAACACCATACACCAAAATAAACTCAAAATGGATTAGAGAGCTAAATGTAAGACCACTGTCTTTTCTAAAACCTGCTTGACATCTGGAAGTTCACAGTTCACATATTGCTGAAGGCTGGCTTGGAGAATTTTGAGCATGACTTTAATAGCGTGTAAGATGAGTGCAAGTATGTGGTAGTTTGAGCATTCTGTGGCATTCCCTTTCTTTGGGATTAGAATGAAGACTGACCTTTTCCAGTCCTGTGGCCACTGCTGAGTTTTCCAAATTTGCTGGCATATTGAGTTCAGCACTTTAACTGCATCATCTTTCAGGATTTGAAATAGCTCAACTGGAATTCCATCACCTCCACTAGCTTTGTTCATAGTGATGCTTTCTAAGGCCCACTTAACTACTCTTTCCAAGATAATTGGCTCTAGGTGAGTGATCACACTATCGTGATTATCTTGGTCGTAAAGATCTTTTTTGTACAGTTCTTCTGTGTATTCTTGCCACCTCTTCTTAGTATCTTCTGCTTCTGTTATGTCCATACCATTTCTGTCCTTTATTCAGCCCATCTTTGCATGAAATAGTCTCTTGGTATCTCTAATTTTCTTGAAGACATCTCTTGTTTTTCCTATTCTGCTGTTTTCCTCTATTTCTTTACATTGATCACTGAGGAAGGCTTTCTTATCTCTCCTTGCTAGTCTTTGGAAATCTCATTCAGATGCTTGTATTTTTCGTTTTCTCCTTTGCTTTTTGCTTCTCTTCTTTTCACGGCTATTTGTAAGGTCTCCTCAGACAGCCATTTTGCTTTTTTGCATTTCTTTTCCATGGGAATGGTCTTGGTCCCTGTCTCCTGTACAATGTCATGAACCTCTGTCCAGAGTTCATCAGGCACTCTATCTATCAGATCTAGTCCCTTAAATCTATTCCTCACTTCCACTGTATAATCATAAGGGATTTCATTTAGGTCATATCTGAATTGTCTATTTGTTTTCCCTACTTTCTTCAATTTCAGTCTGAATTTGGCAATAAGGAGTTCATGATCTGAGCCACAGTCAGCTCCCGGTCTTATTTTTGCTAACTGTATAGAGCTTCTCTCTCTTTAGCTGCAAAGAATATAATCAATCTGATTTCGGTGTTGACCATATGGTGATGTCCATGTGTAGAGTCTTCTCTTGTGTTGTTGGAAGACGGTGTTTGCTATGACCAGTGCATTCTCTTGGCAAAACTCTATTAGCTTTTGCCCTGCTTCATTCCGTGCTCCAAGGCCAAATTTGCCTGTTACTCCAGGTGTTTCTTGGCTTCCTACTTTTGCATTCCAGTCCCCTATAATGAAAAGGATGGCTCCAGCCGCGCAGACGTGAGACGCTGGCTCCAGCCACTCAGACGCGAGACAGTTGCACAACTGACCATGCTCAGAAACATGGCCGAGAAGAGCTACCCCACGTCCGAGGTCAGGGGCAGCGGCCGAGTTGAGCTACTCCACGCCCAAGGTTAAGGACCATGGCCTAGAGGAGCTACCCAACCCCGAGCTCAGTGCCGGCTGCCAACAGGAGCTACCCCACTTCCAAGATGCAGTGGCTGCATGGGCGCAGGAAGGCCGAGAGGAGCTACTCCACATTCAAGGTCAGGAGGGGCGGCCTTGAGGAGATACCCTTTGTCCAAGGTAAGGTGCAGCGGCTGCACTTTGCTGGAGCAACTGTGAAGAGATATCCCATGACCAAGGTAAGAGAAACCCAAATAAGACGGTAGGTATTGTGAGTGGGCATCAGAGAGCAGACACACTGAAATCATAATCACAGAAAACTAGTCAATCTGATAACATGGACCACAGCCCTATCTAACTCAATGAAACTAAGCCATGCCATATTGGGCCACCCAAGACGGGCAGGTCATGGTGGAGATGTCTGACAGAATGTGGTCCACTGGAGAAGGGAATGGCAAACCACTTCAGTATTCTTACCTTGAGAACCCCATGAACAGTATCAAAAAGCAAAATGATAGGATACTGAATGAGGAATTCCCCAGGTCGGTAGGTGCCCAGTATGCTACTGGAGATCAGTGGAGAAATAAATCCAGAAAGAATGAAGGGATGGATCCAAAGCAAAAACAATACCCAGTTGTGGATGTGACTGGTGATAGAAACAACGTCCAATGCTGTAAAGAGCAATAATACTGCATAGGAACCTGGAATATTAGGTCCATGAATCAAGGCAAATTGGAAGTGGTCAAACAGGAGATGGCAAGAGTGAATGTTGACATTCTAGGAATCAGTGAACTAAAATGGACTGGAATGGTTGAATTTAACCCAGATGACCATTATATTTACTACTGTGGGCAGGAATCTCTTAGAAGAAATGGAGTAGCCATCATGGTCAACAAAAGAATCTGAAATGCAGTACTTGATGCAATCTCAAAAAAGACAGAATGATGTCTGTTCGTTTCCAAGGCAAACCATTCAATATTACAGTAATCCAAGCCTATGCCCCAACCAGTAACGCTGAAGAAGCCGAAGTTGAATGGTTCTATGAAGACCTACAAGATTCATGTCAATGTATGGCAAAACCAATACAATAATGTAAAGTAATTAGCCTCCAATTAAAATAAAGAAATTTAAAAAAAGAGAGAGAACTAAAAAAAAAAAAAAACTAATGAAACAATTTTGATACACCACTATTACATAAAATCTCCCACTTTACTTGAATTTTTGAATTTTCTTAGGTTTTTCACTAGTCTTATTTTAGGAATCCATCGAGAATATTATATTACATTGAGTCATCGTATCACCTTAGGCTTCTCTAGACTGTGATAGTTTCTCAAACTCTCCTTGTTTTGGTGACGTTGACGGTCTTGTATACTGGTCAGTTATATCATAGAATGTTCTTCAGTTTGGGATTAGCTCATGTTTTTCTCATGATTAGACTCGGGTTGTAGGTTTTTGGGAAGAAAACCACAGAAGTAGAGTACCATTTTATCACAACATCTCACTGGTACATGCTGGAGAAGGCAATGGCAACCCACTCCAGTACTCTTGCCTGGAAAATCCCATGGACAGAGGAGCCTGGTAGGCTGTAGTCCATGGGGTCGTGAAGAGTCAGACACGACTGAGTGACTTCACTTTCACTTTTCACTTTCATGCATTGGAGAAGGAAATGGCAACCCACTCCAGTGTTCTTGCCTGAGGATCCCAGGGACGGCAGAGCTTGGTGGGCTGTCGTCTATGGGGTCACACAGATTCGGACGTGACTGAAGCGTCTTAGCAGCAGTAGCAGCAATGGTACATGCATCAAGATAATTTAACGCTGAAGATAATCACCTCAATCACCTGGTTTATGTAGTGGTTGTCAGGTGTGACCACTGTAAAGTTATTCCTTTTCTTCCTACCTTTTCATATTGTGTGTTTTGAAAGAACATATTTTGAAAAATAATTTTTTAAGTACACATAACAAAATTTGCCACCTAAGCATTTTAAGTGTAAAAAACAGTGTTAAATATTTTCATGTTGTTCTGCAATCAATCTCCAGAATTCTTGTAAAACTGAAATTCTATATCCATTAAACAGCAACTCCACATTTCCCTCTCCTCTGAGCCTCTGGCATCCACCATTCTACTTCCTGTTTCTGTGAGTATGACTACACTTGATATTTAATTTAAGTGAAATCATAGAATATTTGTCCTTCTGTGTCTGGCTTATTTTACTTAATGTCCTCCAAGTTCATCTTATTGTTACAAATGGCAGGATTTCCTTCCTTTTTATCCATATTTTGTTCATTCATATATCTGTTTGAGTATAATATGATTCATTCTAGCTTTCTCCTTTGGTTTATCTGTAAATTCACATTCCAATAGTGAAAAAACCTGAATTGCACCATCCGTTGTTCACATGTTTATGCAATATAAGTATACAAAGTGTAGTGATTTTAGATTTGTTAACATGTATGCCTGAAGGAAACAATCAACTAGACTACAGTGCTCTGTCTTTTGTCTCTAGTTTTATATTCTCCACTCACAAAGTTGTGAGGTAAGCACCTTTCCCCCATCTCCTTCATGAGGTTTCAAACATTTGATAATACAGTTAGATTGTTTTGTCACATTCTGCATTTCATCATGGGATCTGCTGACTTGTGAGGTGATATTTTCTTTTTAAAAAAAAAATTAATTGGAGGATAATTTCTTTATAATGTTGTATTGGTTTCTGCTGTTCAGCATTGTGAATCAGTCATAATTATATATATTTGTGACTTGAGCCTCTCTTCCAATCCTGCCCCTTTAGGTTGTCACAGAGTACCAGGTTGGGTACCCTGTGTTATATAGCAGCTTCCCAATAGCTATTTTACACATGATAGTGTATGTGTGTGTGTGTATATATATATATATATATATATATATATATATATATATATGTATGCATATAGTATGCATGTATGTATACTATAATATTTACTATATATGTATACTATATATATGTGTGTGTGTGTGTATATATATATATATATATATATCAATGCTACTTTCTCTATTTGTCCTGCTTTCACCTCCCCCCCCACCAACCATTCTCTACATCTGTGTCTCCATTCCTTCCCTGCAAACAGGGATCATCAACACTGTTTTTCTAGATTCCATATATATGCTTAATATACTATATTTGTTTTTTCTGACTTACTTCACTCGGTATAACAGGTTTTAACTTCATCCACCTCACTAGAACTGACTCAAATTCGTTGTGTATCTGTACCACAACTTCTTTATCCATTCATCTGTCAGTGGACATCTAGATTGCTTCCATGTCCTGTCTATCATAAATAGTGCTGCAGTGAACATTGGCATTGATGTGTCTTTTTGAATTGTGGTTTTCTCAGGGTATATGTCCAGTAGTGGGATTGCTGGGTCATGTTTTCTTAAGGTTTTTAAGGAATATTCCTAAGTTTTTAAGGAATCACCATAGTATTCTCCATAGTGGCTCTATGAGTTTGCATTCTCACCAACAGTACAAGAGAATATCCTTTTCTCCACATTCTCTCCAGCATTTGTTGTTTATAGCTTTTTAATGATGGACAGTCTGATTGGTAGGTTCATATGACTCTAATAATGAGTGATGTTGAGCATTTTTTCATGTGTTTGTGGGATATCTGGATGTTTCCTTTGGATATTTGTCTATTTAGATTTTTTGCCCATTTTTGATTGGGTTGTTTAATTTTTGATATAGAACTACATGAGTTTTTTATGTATTTTGGAAAGTAATCCCTTGTTGGTTGTTTTATTTGAAAGTATTTTCTCCCATTCTGTGAGTTCTCTTTTGGTTTTGTTTATTGTTATATTTGCTGTGCAAATGATTTTGCATTTAATTAGGCCTCATTCATTTATTTTTGTTTTTATTTTCATTACTTTAGAAGGTAGATCCAGAAAGATACTGCTGCTATTTATGTCAAAGGGTGTTCTGCCTATGTTTTCCTCTAAGAGTTTAATAGTATCCAGTTTTATATTTATGTCTTTAATTAATTTTGAGTTTATTTTTTTTGTTATGGTATTAAAGAATGTTCTAATTTTATTCTTTTACATGTATTTGCACTGTTTTCCCAGAACCACTCATTGAAGAGATCATCTTTCCTCCATTATGACTCCTTTGTTGTAGATTAATTGACCATACTTATGTGGATTTATTTCTGGTCTTTCTATACTATTTCATTGGTCTATGTTTCTATTTTTGTGCCAGGACCATGCTGTTTTGATTACTGTAGCTTTGTAGCATACTTTCAAGTCAGGGAGCCTGATTCATCCAGCTTTATTTTTCTTTCTGAGGATTACTTTTGCTAGTTGGCGTCTTTTGTGTTTACATACAAATTTAAAATTTTTTGTTGTAGTTCTGTGAAAAATGTTATTTGTAATTTCATTGATTCTGAGATTGTTTGGGTAGTATAGTCATTTTGACAATATTGATTCTTCTAGTCTGAGAATATGGCATATCTTTTCATCTGTTTGTGTCACCTTCAGTTTGTCTCATGAGCATCTTATTGTATTCAGAGTACAAGTGCTTTGCCTCCATCAGTTCAGTTCAGTCGCTCAGTTGTGTCTGACTCTTTGTGACCCCATGAATCACAGCACGCCAGGCCTCCCTGTCCATCACCAGCTCCTGGAGTTCACTCAAACTCATGTCCATCGAGTCGGTGATGCCATCCAGCCATCTCATTCTCTGTCGTCCCCTTTTCCTCCTGCCCCCAATCCTTCCCAGCATCAGAGTCTTTTACAGTGAGTCAACTCGTCACATGAGGTGGCCAAAGTATTGGAGTTACAGCTTTAGCATCCTTAGGCAGGCTTATCCCTACATATTTTACTCTTTTAATTGTGATAATAAATGAGATTATTTCCTTAATTTCTCTTTCTGATCTTTTGTTGTTAGTGGATAGGATTGCAAGTGATTTCTCTGTATTAATTTTGTATCCTGAAACCTTACTAAATTCCTTGATGAACTCTAATAGTTTTCTGATCACAGCTTTAGGATTTTCGATGTAGAGTATCATGTCATCTGCAAACAGTGACAATTTTACTTCTTTTCCAGTTTGGATTAATTTTACTTCTTTTTCTTCTCTGATTTCTATGTTTAGGACTTCCAAAACCATGTTGAATGATAGTGGCAAGAGTGGATATCTTTGTCTTGTTACTGATCTTAGAGGAAATTCTTTCAGCTTTACATTATTGAAAATGATGTTAGCTGTGGGTTTGTCATATATGGCTGTTATTATGTTGAAATAAGTTCCTTGTATGCCTACTTTCTGGAGTGTTTTCGTCATAAATGGTATTGTATTTTGTCAAATGCTTTTTCTGCCTCTGTTGAGATAATCATATGGTGTTTTTTTTTTTTTTTTCTTCAGTTTGTTAATATGGTGGACAGACAAATTGAAGATACTGAGAATTTCTCTCATCCCTGCAATAAACCCTACTTGGTCATGGTGTGTGATCCTTTAAGTGTGTTGTTAGATTCAGATTGCTAACATTTTGTTGAGGAATTTTGTGTGTATGTTCATTAGTGACCAGTAGTCTGTAATTTTCTCTCTCTCTCTCTTTTTTTTTTTTTTTGGATAGCATCTTTGGTTTTGGTATCAGTGTGATGAGGGTGGCCTCATAGAATGAGATTGAGAGTCTTCCTTCCTCTGCAAATTTTTTGAAGAATTTCGGAAATATAGATGTTAACTCTTGTCTAAGGGTTTGTTAAAACTTGCCTGTGAAGCCATCTGGTCCTGGACTTCTGTATTTTGGAAGTTTTTAATCACAGTTTGTTGTGATAATTGTGATCGGTCTGTTCCTATTTTCTAATTCTTCCTGGTTCAGTCTTGGGAGATTGTAACTTTCTAATCATCTGTTCATTTCTTCTGGGGTGTCCAATTTAATGGCATATAGTTCCTCATGCCTTTTAAATAATGTGTTCATTTCTTCTAAGTTGTTTATTTTATTGGCATATAGTTGCATATAGTAGTCTCTTATGATCCTTTATATTTCTGTGCCATCAGATGTAACTTCTCTATTTTCATTTCATTTGTTACTTTGAGCCCTATCCCTTTTTTCTTGATGAGTCTAGCTAAAATTTTATCGATTTTATCTTTTCAGATAACCAGTTTTCAGTTTGATTGATTTCTTCCATTGTTTTCTTCATCTCTATTTCATTTATTTATGCTCTTTTCTTTATGATTTATTTCTTTCTACTACTGTGGGTTTTGTTTATTGTTCTTTCTCTGGTTGATTTATGTGTAAGATTAACTTACTTATTGGTATTTTTCTTATTTTATGAATTAACGTTGTATTGCTGTAGACTTACCTTTTAGAACAGCTTTAGCTGCATCCCAAAGGTTTTGGGTCTTTGTGGTTTCATTTTCATTTGTCTCTTCTTTTTTCTTTAAATTTCCTCTTTGATTTCTTCAGTGATTTATTGGTTATTTGGTAGTATATTAATTAGCCTCTCTATATTTTTTTTAAGTTTTTTTTACATGTAATTTAATTCTAACTTTGTAGCATTTTGATAGGAAAAGATGCCTGATGTGATTTCAATTTTTTAAATTTACTGAAGTTTGCTTTGTGACCCAACATTTGTGATATATCCTGGAGAATGTTCCATGTGCATTTTAGAAGATTGTGTATACTGCTACTTTCAGATGAAATATTCTGTAAAAAAATAATTAAGTTCAACTGGTCTAATGTGTAATTTAAGGCCTATGCTCCCTTGTTGATTTTCTGTCAGGATGATCTGTCCATTGATGTAAGTGGGATGTTAAAGTCCCCCACTATTATCATATTACTGTTGATTTTTCCTTTTTTTTTTTTTTTTTTGGCCGTTGGTATTTGCCTTATATATTGAACTGCTCCTATGTTAGGTGCATATATATTTACAATTGTTTATCTTCTTAGATCGGTTCCCTGATAATTACTTAGTCTCCTTCCTTGCCTCTGTAATAGTCTCTATTTTAAATTTTATTTTGTCCAATATGAGTATTGTTCTTCCAGTGTTCTTTTGATTTCTGTTTATACGTGATACCATTTTCAATAACCTCATTTTAAGTTTGCATGTGTCCCTAGATCTGAAATGGGTCTCTTGTAGACAGCATATATACAGGTTCTATTTTTGCATCCATTTAGCCAGTCTGTGTCTTCTGTCTGGAGCATTTAATCCATTTACATTTAAGGTAATTATCAATATGTATCTTCTTATTACCATTTTGTTAATTGTTTAGGATTTGTTTTGTAAGTCTTTTTCCCATCCTCTTTTGCTCTCTTCTCTTGTGCTTTGATGACTGTCTTTAGAGTTGTGATTGGCTCACATTTTATTTGTGTGTGAGTATCTATTGTAGATTTTTGGTTTACAGTTCCCATGAGGTTTTGATATAGTTGTGTGTGTTTGTGTATGTGTGAGTATTTTAAGTAGTTGGTCTCTTAATTTCAAAAGCATTCTGAATACCCTGCATTTATACTTTCTTCCTCTCACAATTACTGCTTTTTGATTTCATATTTGTATGTGGATGATTTCCTTTACTGTATGTTTGCATTTACTAGTGAACTTTCCCATGTCCCTGGGACCACTATAATGTAGATGTTGATGTATTAAATGTTGTCCCAGTGTTTTCTTAGACTGTCCTCATCTTTTTTCATTCTTTTTTGTTCTATTCCATGGCAATTATTTCCACCAATCTGTATTCCAGCTCACATATTTTTTTTCTGCCTCATTTATTCTGCTATTGATGGTATTCTGTCTAATATATTTTTCATTTTAGTTTTTGTAATGTTTATCTCTTCTTGTTCTTTAAATTTTCTAAGACTTTCTTAAACATTTTTGATATCTTCTTGTTCTGTGTCTCCATTCTTTTTCCAATATCTTGGATGAGCTTTATTTTCATTATTCTGAGTTCTTTTCCAAGCATGTTGCCTGTATCCACTTCACTTAGTTGTTCTTCTGTTGTTGTTGTTGTTGTTTTTAATCTTATTCCTTCTTCTGAAACATATTTTTCTGCTATCTCATTTTGTCTAAATTTCTGTTTGTGTTCTTTCTTCTGCATTCTGTAGGATTATTGTTCCTTGTGTTTCTGGTGTCTGCCTCTTGGTGAGTGTGTTTGGTCCAGAGGCTTCTGCAGGCTTCCTCGTGGGAGGGACTGGTTCCTGCCCACTGGTGGGTAGAGATGGGTCTTATCCCCCATTTGGGCAGGGCTGTGTCAAGGGGTATATTTAGAGATGATGCTGGGCTCAGGATGGCTTTACTCAGCCTGTCTGTGATGCATAGGTCTGTGTTCCCACCCTGTTGGTTGTTTGGCCTGAGGCATTCCAGCACTTGATCTTGCAGGATGTTGGGTGGGGCCAGGCCTCAGTGCCAAAGTAATGACTTCTGTGAGTTCACAAGGATGAATATATCCTGGAACCTAAGCCACCACTGTCTTTGCCCCATAGTGGGCCACAGCTAACTACTTCTTCCTAAGGAGACCATAGGTAGGTCTACTCCAGGCTCTTATGGTGTCATTGCTTTACCCTGGGTCCCAGTGCACATGAAACCTTGTTGTATACTCCAAGAGTGGAGTCTTTGTTTCCTGAAACCAATCCTTATTGGTTGTGACCAAACCTTGTTGGCCCTCAAACTGAATGCTCTTAGAACTCATCCTCTGATGTCACACCCCAGACAGCAGAGCCTGATATGGGGCTCAGAACTCTCATTCTTGTGGGAGAATCTCTGTGATATAATTATTTTCCAGTTTGTGTGTTGCCAACCAACAGGTATGGGATTTGATTATATTGCAAAAGTACCCCCTTTAACATCTTATTTAGCTTCTTTGTCTTTGGATGTAGGATTTTTTTTTGGTAAGATCTAATAACCTCAGATATGCAGATGACACCACCCTTATGGCAGAAAGTGAAGAGGAACAAAAAAGCCTCTTGGTGAAAGTGAAAGAGGAGAGTGAAAAGGTTGGCTTGAAGCTCAACATTCAGAAAACTAAGATCATGGCATCTGGTCCCATCACTCCATGGGAAATAGATGGGGAAACAGTGGAAACAGTGACAGACTTTATTTTGGGGGCTCCAAAATCACTGCAGATGGTGACTGCAACCATGAAATTAAAAGACGCATACTCCTTGGAAGGAAAGTTATGACCAACCTAGATAACATATTAAAAAGCAGAGACATTACTTTGCCAACCAAGGTCCATCTAGTCAAGGATATGGTTTTTCCTGTGGTCATGTATGGATGTGAGAGTTGGACTGTGAAGAAAGCTGAGCACCAAAGAATTGATGCTTTTGAATTGTGGTGTTGGAGAAGACTCTTGAGAGTCCCTTGGACTGCAAGGAGATCCAACCAGTCCATTCTAAAGGAGATTGATTCTGGGTGTTCATTGGAAGGACTGATGCTAAAGCTGAAATTCCAATACTTTGGCTACCTCCTGCAAAGAGTTGACTCACTGGAAAAGACTCTGATGCTGAGAGGGATTGGGGACAGGAGGAGAGGGGGATGACCGAGGATGAGATGGCTAGATGGCATCACCGACTCAATGGACATGATTTTGAGTGAACTCTGGGAGTTAGTGATGGACAGGGAGAGCTGGCGTTCTGTGATTCATGGGGTCGCAAAGAGTCGGACACGACTGATCAACTGAACCGAATGTTTTTTTCAATAGTTATTCGGCAGTTAGTTTTGGTTTTCTTGTGAGAGGAGGTGAGCTCAAACCCTTCTACTCTGCCATCTTGTCTCCTCCCTCTCTTCCTTTTTCTTAAAATATTGATGATAGTTATGAAACCTAGTACCTAATGTCCTAAGTGTTTTTTGAAGGATGCTCTTATGTAATTAGTAAGTATATGACATTTGTGTTTTACAGATCCTTCATATACATTGTTTCTAATGAGTCTTGAAAGAATCCTAGGAGTGAGGTAGAACAAGTATTAATATCCTCATTTCATAGAAGAGAAAACTGAGGATTTGAGAAGTTTGAGAAGTTTTCTGAATTAGGCAGCTTAAAATCAGAGGGGCTGAGACTAAAATCAAATCTTTTAGATCTAAGACTAGGACTCTTCCTTCTGTGTCATATAGCCTGTTGCTATCACCTTATTTATAAATTTATTTTGTAAAATTATTTGTACCATACTTGAATGTGCACCACTAGTTGGAGAAGATATAGAAATTGTGTTCTTTGGACTTTTTATGCTCTTATCTACTAACCTTTCTCTAAGCTGGTTAATAGTTTTATATATGAAGCCTGTTTAAGTAGGTCAGATCCCAACATAGCTTTGTGAAATCAGGCCCTAAACAATTAATGTAGAGCAATTAAAATGGGTGTCTGTTGAAAAGGGTAGTAGGTTAACTATATTTTAGAGCAGTGTCAAATTAAAATATTAGGGTTATGCCTTTGCTTTGTGGTACTCCCATAACAATATTTTTAGAATCTTTGGACTACAGTTGAAAATTCTAGCTAATTATTGCCAAAAAATTGACATGAAATGAGTGAAATAAAAAGCATGAGATCTTTAAAAGGATGATAATGAACATTGGAGAATATTAAGATATTATTTCACAGTACTACAGAAAAGACAGGGCTTTAAGATTAAATTTAAATACAGTGTCCCATGATCAATTCTCTCCCTATAATTTCCCTTATGACTTTGAAACATGTTTTCTGTATGTTTAAGATGCCTTTTTGAACTCCAAGAAAACACATTTATTTCTGGTTGTCAAGTGCAGCAATCATTAGGTCTGCTTTCTGGCTCATTTCTTCCAGGCAAATGGTAGGATTGTTTTCTTGGCTCCTTTGCAATTTGCTGTGGCCAGCTTTGCTGGAGGATTGTTGAATGGATGTAGCAAGTCTTCTTTTTGATCCCAACATTTAATTTTTGTGTGAAACCCTTTAAATATTTTTTTTTCTAACCTGGTGACCAGCAAAAGTCAAGACAGTAAGTCCTCTGTAAATTTTGAGTGATTTTGATGGAAATGTCTTCCCTGTGGATCAATAATGTTTATGTAATGTGAGTTATTACTTTGCCAACCAAGGTCCGTCTAGTCAAGACAATGGTTTTTCCCGTGGTCATGTATGGATGTGAGAGTTGGACTGTGAAGAAAGCTGATCGCCGAAGAATTAATGCTTTTGAACTGTGGTGTTGGAGAAGACTCTTGAGAGTCCCTTATACTGCAAGGAGATCCAACCAGTCCATTCTAAAGGAGATCAATCCTGGGTGTTCATTGGAGGGACTGATGCTGAAGCTGAAACTGCAATACTTCGGCCACCTCATGTGACGAGTTGACTCACTGGAAAAGACTCTGATGCTGGGAAAGGTTGGGGGCAGGAGGAGAAGGGGACGACGGAGAATGAGATGGCTGGATGGCATCACTGACTCTGTGGACATGAGTTTGAGTGTACTCCGGGAGTTGGTGATAGACAGGGAGGCCTGGCGTGCTGTAATTCATGGGGTCGCAGAGAGTCGGACACGACTGAGCGACTGAACTGAACTGAACTGAACTGAATGTGAGTTATACATAAACATTTGTTGTTTTAAACCTACCTCCGTACAAGGTGGTAGGTATAATCAAGGTGATAAACACATCAAACATCCAAGCAACATATCATTCAGTTATAAGACATGCAGATTCATTCACTCAGTACACTTGTGTATAAGCAGATACTGTGCTAGTCTCTAATTTACAAAGCTCAGAAATACATGGTGGTTATTCTCAAGCAACTCAAAAGTTTGGTGGGAGATATATGAGTAAACAAATACATTTAACCTAACGAGGAAGGAAATAAAAACCCCTGTTTGCAAAAATGCTGTGGGAACAGATTAGGGAACAGTTAATAGCTTGAGCCAGAGATAAGGGAAATCCTCCCAGAGAAAGTGACATTTGAAATGTATCTTGAAAGATGAGTAGGTTTTGCCAGGTGAACATAAGTGGGATAAGAAGTATTCTAGGCAAAGGGATAATTCTATGTGACAGGTATGAAAGACCATATAATTTAGTTTTTCTCTTTACAGTCTTCTGAACAGTTTTATAATTCAAAGCTAGTGTTCATATCAATACTTTGACTGACTTGAAAGATAAAATACTTGTTGGTATATATATTATATACAAAATCCGTCTTTATATACATGCTTACAGATATAAACCTGAAAGAAAGTAATTACTTTTTTGTGACACTCAAGTGACATAGATTTGTATGGTACACTCACGCGTCTCTCTCCCTACTATTACTGTAAGCTCTACAGTATCAGGGAAGACTCTCCATTTTGTTCAACCTTAAATGAATTGCCATTTATCTGCACAGTGCAAGTCCATAGTAAATGCATAGTAACTGTTGAATGTATAAGCATTCTGGATCTTTAATGAAATATGTCATCTGATATCACTACTACGTTATGTAATCTTTGAAACTCTTCCAACCTTTCACTGTGGTTGAATTTTTGAAACATTTACCTTATATTTTAATTTCTTTACCCAACCTGATGAATTGCTTTCCCTTCAAAATAGTTCTTCAATGAACTCTTCTCATTTAATGTGAAACTAGGTGATGAATCTAGAAGTGTTAATTATGATAGTAAACATATGGTCTTTTCAAGTGCTTCGTTTGTATGAATCTAACAAAAATATCCAGGAAAATGAAGTTTGAAAGCAAAGTAATGATCAAGTACTCACAATTGTGTATCCTTCTCCAAGGAATCTTCCTGACCCAGGGATTAAACCCAGGTCTCCGGCATTGCAGGCAGACTCTTTACTGTCTGAGCACCAGGGAAGACTGCATTTCTTACCCTCTCTTTCATCTTAACTGAATTTTAATCAAGTTTCTTTCTTCTCCATGGGTTCTTGTACTTTGGCTTCCCCCAAATCTGAATAAATGTGAAATATTCCCCCTAAACAGTTCAGTTCATTTCAGTCGCTCAGTCATATGTGATGATTAATTTTATTCACAACTTGGCTGCCAGTGATACCCAAATACTTGGTTAAATGTTATTCTGGATATTTCTGTGAAAGTGTTTTCAGAATGAGATTAACATTTAAATTAGCAGATTGAGTAAAGCAGATAACCCTCCATAATGAGAGTGAACCTCATCCAATCAGTGAAGCCTTAAGACTGGTCTTCCCAGGACAAGAAGACAGCCTGCCATACAGTTGCCCTTGTATTCAAACTGCCACTGTTCCCTGGATCTCCATCCTGCCTGGCTTAACTTGACCATTTTAGGCTTATCAAGACTCTACAATCACAAGGCAATTGTCTTTCTGTATATACATATCCTGTTGGTTTTGTTTTTCTAGAGAACTGTGACAGGTACACAATATATCCATAGAATTAAAGTGGGCAAACCACAGTTAGAAACATTTTTTGTCAGACCACTTTAAACATGACCTCTGCTCACTCTCACTTCTTTGACTAATTTCCCCTTAGAAGTTTCTGTTGGCCCTGATGATCCCTCCATATATGAGAAAAGCTTTTTGCTGTTTGGTTTTGAGAGGCACTTGCAGATCATGAGGTTGGAATGTTCTCCTGATTGCAGTAGTCTTTCCAGAAAAAGTGTCATCTTACCTAAGTTTGGATTTTTTTTTTTTATTTGACACAAGAAACCATTAAGGAAGAACAGGAAGATTCAGATATAAAAATAGAAATGTGTTTAGGTCAGGGATAGATATAAATGAACACCAAAAACAAAAGATCAGAAAAAATTGAAGATGAAAATACAAAGGAATGTAAGATATGTGCAAAGAATAAGACAATAGATAAAATGATGAAAACAACTTAAAGTTGAAATAGTTGTTTCTTGGTTGCTAAAGTATACTTTTTTGTTCAGTAAATAAGCATGATATATGTTCAGTGAAAGCTGCCCAAAGGAAATAGGTGTTTATATTTAGAGAATTGTTCCTGAGATGATTTTTTTAAATTTATTTATTTTAATTAGAGGCTAATTACTTTACATTATTGTATTGGTTTTGCCATACATTGACATGAATTTTCCCCGGGTGTACATGCGTTCCCCATCTTGAACCCCTCTCCCACCTCCCTCCCCATCCCATCCCTCTAGTTCATCCCAGTTCCTGAGATTATTAACTGAGTATATTTGTAGCTCTCTTTTTAACAGAAATTGATGGTAATAGAATCATTAACCTATTGTTTGTTATCTTAATTGTAGTATCTTCAATGGAATTACAGTGATATTCTCTTAATCATGAAGGAAATCATGTTGGCATCAATATTCTATACTGAAAATATATTTTAAAAAATTAAGAAAATCCTTTTTTATCTTCTGCCTCTCTCAGCAAAATATCTCAAATTTTTTTAGACAAAGAATTTTAAAAAGCACATTTTTATATAATGTGTCTAGATTCTATCCTACAGACTGTAAGTGAAATGAAGGAAAATATGACAATAATTGTTCAAAAGCTAGGAAGAAGCTTCTCTCTAGTATATAAACTAAGTGACTTTCTAGGCTGTAGCTATCCTACCACTCGTGTACCCACCTATCCCATTACTCATGAGTAATGAGTACCCATTACTCATGTGGGAATGGATTCATCCCAGGTAGGAATTCCATGCTTAAATTGCCCTCAAGAGAATGTTTGATTTGAACTTATTGACAATCTTTGCTAAGGCAATTTCAAGAATATAGTAAAAGGAAAGTGCAGCATTAAACTCATTAATTAGTTTTCTTGTATATTTCAGTGAGGGCAAAATGTCAGACACATAGTAATTAGAAGAGAATTTTAATTTTTCATTAACTCTAATTAATGTTGACTCTTCATGTTTCATTAACATTATTTCTGCTGACTAGGAAATTTAGCAAAAGTACAGGAAGGATAATCAGTCTACACTAGACAACATATTGTGGGTGTGGGAGGGGAGATGGATCTTTGAAATATGTTTATGCTAGAATCAAGTGAAGTTTAGTTACTTCAACCACAGAAAAAAATGTAAGGGCAGGAGAAAACTTGGGAAGCAGTTGTCTCATGATCTTAATTGTTAGGGAATCATTTCTATCATTTAAAAAATTTTCCAGTAAATGCCCTGTACTTATTATCTTCAAAGCCACAGCTACAGGCTAACATATTTGCTTAATGGAAGTTTCTGTAGTTATGGTCAGTTACATTTTTTTTTTTTTTTGGTCAGTGTTTTCTTTATCAAGCATAAGTGAATGTTCCCAGTATACTTCTTTCAACACAAAGGGGAAGGTTGATCCTTCATTCTTTTCCAATTGCTGCTGCAGCTACACAGGGTTGCGTGGTTCCTGTAAAACGTGAAAGATAGAAGTCCAAAGTGATGGAAATTTTCAGAATCTAGGGGAACAAAGAACTTCTTTTGAATAAGTTAATAGCTAAAATTTGAATTTTAATTAATGTTGAGCTTTTATACTATTCCAGACACTGTTTTACATACTTTACATAAATAATTAATTTGGTTACCACAACACCCAAACCAGTGAGGTAGCTACTACTGTTACACTCAATTTACATATGAGAAAACCAAAAGATAGTTTGAAGAAAGTCAACCAAAGGTTACAAGGGTATTGATTGTGAGAGTCAAGATTCAAATCCAGTGGTTGAGCACCAGAGCTCAAGTTCCTAACTCCTATACTAGTTTATAAATGCAAACTGTGAGTAAATACTTGGATTTAGAGTAGTAAGCCTAGCAGAATGGGATGGTTTGCTTAAATAAATCATTTTGGAGATGGTTTCTTTGAGGTAAAAAATGGGAAAGAAAAGTTTGTGGCTTGCTGGGCTAGAGAAGTGATTCCCCACGCATGTGAAAAATTAGTCAAAATTAGTAAAAGGCAAACAAAAAAGCTAGACACAGAGATAGCAAGAGAGGTTTTGGATGTAGGTAAGTCATTGAACTGGAATGAATTATCAAATGAAATAGTCTCTGTACATCTTTGTAATGAAAATAGAGCTGGTAACTTTATCAAACGGAGAAGGCAATGGCAAGCCACTCCAGTACTCTTGCCTAGAAAATCCCATGGATGGAGGAGCCTGGTAGGCTGCAGTCCGTGGGGTCGCTATGGGTCAGACACGACTGAGCGACTTCACTTTCACTTTTCACTTTCACACATTGGAGAAGGAAATGGCAGCCCACTCCAGTGTTCTTGCCTGGAGAATCCCAGGGATGGGGAAGCCTGGTGGGCTTCTGTTTATGTGGTCACACAGAGTCGGACACGACTGAAGTGACTTAGCAACAGCAGCAGCAGCAACTTTATCAAAATGCATGATATCCCCATAGAGGAAAGTTCAGTTCAGTTCAGTCTCTCAGCAATGTTTGACTCTTTGCAACCCCATGAGCCGCAGCACGCCTGGCCTCCTGTCCATCACCAACTCCCGGAGTTCACTCAAACTCATGTCCATCGAGTCGGTGATGCCATCCAGCGATCTCATTCTCTGTCGTCCCCTTCTCCTCCTGCCCTCAATCTTTCCCAGCATCAGGGTCTTCTCAATGAGTCAGCTCTTCGCATCAGGTGGTAAAAGTATTGGAGTTTCAGCTTCAACATCAGTCCTTCCAATGAACACCCAGGATTGATCTCTTTTAGAATGGACTGGTTGGATCTCCTTGCAGTTCAAGGGACTCTCAAGAGTCTTCTCCAACACCACAGTTCAAAAGCATCAATTCTTCAGTACTCAACTTTCTTTATAGTCCAACTCTCACATCCATAGCTGACTACTGGAAAAACCATAGCCTTGAATAAATGGACCTTTGTTGACAAAGTAACGTCTCTGGTTTTTAATTTGCTATCTAGGTTGGTCATAACTTTCCTTCCCAGGAGTAAGCGTCTTTTAATTTCATGGCTGCAATCACCATATGCAGTGATTTCAAAGCCCCCCCAAAATAATGTCAGCTACTGTTTCCAATGTTTCCCCATCTATTTGCCACGAAGTGATGGGAATGGATGCCATGGTCTTAGTTTTCTGAATGTAGAGATTTAAGCCAACTTTTTCACTCTGCTCTTGCACTTTCATCAAAAGGCTCTTTATTTCTTCACTTTCTGCCATAGGAAAGGCAGTGACTAAAACACTGAAGTCAGTCGGCCTGGGATTTATTCTAGATTTCATCACTTATTAGCTGTCTGAATTTTGGAAATGAGGTGAGTTGTACTTCCTTAGTAAAATGGTGATAATAATAGTACCTACTTCATGGGCTATTGCAGAATGAGAATTTTTTAAAGAAGATATCAAACACTCCATAGATGGCAGTTTTTGTGAAGAAGGGAGGAGGAAGAAGTAAAAAAAGCTTATACTATTAAGGCTATCTCAAAATCACTGCGGATGCTGATTGCAGCCATGAAATTAAAAGACGCTTACTCCTTGGAAGGAAAGTTATGACCAACCTAGATAGTATATTCAGAAGCAGAGACATTACTTTGCCAACAAAGGTCCGTCTAGTCAAGGCTATGGTTTTTCCCGTGGTCATGTATGGATGTGAGAGTTGGACTGTGAAGAAAGCTGAGCACCAAAGAATTGATGCTTTTGAACTGTGGTGCTGGAGAAGACTCTTGAGAGTCCCTTGGACTGCAAGGAGATCCAACCAGTTCATTCTAAAGGAGATCAGTCCTGGGTGTTCATTGGAAGGACTGATGCTAAAGCTGAAACTGCAATACTTTGGCCACCTCATGCGACGAGTTGACTCACCGCAAAGGACTCTGATGCTGGGGAGGATTGGGGCCGGGAGGAGAACGGGACGACAGAGAATGAGATGGCTGGATGGCATCACTGACTCGATGGTCATGAGTTTGAGTGGACTTCGGGGGTTGGTGATGGACAGGGAGGCCTGGCGTGCTGTGATTTATGGGGTCGCAAAGAGTCAGACACGACTAAGCAACTGAACTGAACTGAACTGAATTTAGGTTGTAGTACACCATGGCTCGGAGAAGGCAATGGCAAGCCACTCCAGTACCCTTGCCTAGAAAATCCCATGGATGGAGGAGCCTGGTAGGCTGCAGTCCGTGGGGTCGTTAAGGGTCGGACACGACTGAGCGACCTCACTTTCACTTTTCACTTTCACACATTGGAGAAGGAAATGGCAACCCACCCTAGTGTTCTCGCCTGGAGAATCCCAGGGACGGAGGAGCCTGGCGGGCTTCCTTCTATGGGGTCACACAAAGTTGAACACGACTGAAGTGACTTAGCAGCAGCAGCAGCAGCAACACCATGGCTATAGACAACCAAACTCTTCCTAAAAGAAAAAAAAATTAATTGTAAAGGCTGTAATTTTCAAATTGCATACATTCATCCTTTGTCACATATAAGACAACTTCTAAGCATTCTTCATTTTCAGTTATATTCAAATATCTGCTTCCATGTAGCTCAGACTGTAAAGAATCTGCCTGCAATGTGGGAGAAGAGGGCTAAATCCCTAGCTTGGGGAGTTCCCCTGGAGCAAGGAATGGCTACCCACTCTAGTATTCTTGCCTAGAGAATCCCATGGACACAGATGCCCGTGGGCTCCACTCAGTGGGGTCACAGAGTTGGACATGACTGAATGACTAAGATATTTGAATATGAATTGAAATATACTTCTTCAGTTGAAGATGCATCCCATAATTTATACAACACATGAGGTATTACCATCTGTGTAACCAGTTTTTCTTTTCTTTCAAAATTATCGTTTCACTTAGTAACCACTTATACTATGATTTATTGTGATAAAAGATAAGCCAATTAAATGTGACAGACAATATGAGAATTTTCTTTTTAAATGAGCTCAGGTCTAATTTATTTAAAGATTAAATGACAAAATAAGGGGAACATTAAGATATTTTCATTTTATTCTTTTTTTCCTATATCTTTGAGCTGTATTTCATTTACAATAAAATTCACCCATTTAAAATGTACAGTTTAGTGCTTTTTAGGCTATCACAATTTAATCTTATAACATTTTTAATGACGCCAAAATAGATTCCATACTCCTTAGCCATCACCCACAAATCCCCATCCTTTGTGGATTACCTATTTTGGTCGTTTTGTGTCATGTTATATGTGGTCATTTGCCACTAGCTTCTTTCTTATTTAGCATGCTTTCAAGGCTAATCAATGTTGTAGCATATATCCATACTTCATTTCTTTTTAGATTAATAATATTCCTTTGTATGGATATGCCACATTTTATTTTTTAATTTATCAACTGTTAAACATTTGGGTGATTTCCACTTTTTGGCCATTATTAATGCTACTAGGAACATTCTTGTACAAGCAAGTGTATATATGTTTTTACATCTTGGGTATATACCTGGAAGTAGGATTTCTGGGTCATACAATAACTGCATCTATATAACAATTTCATGAAGTACCAGGCATTTTTCCAAAATGGCTGTACCATTTTACACTCTCATCAAAGATGTATGAGGGAAGCATTTTTCTATATTTTTGCCAACACTTGTTATTATCTGTCTTTTTGTTTCCAACCATTCTAGAAGGTATGAAGTAATAGCAAATTGGTTTTCATTTTAATTTTCCTGAGGACTAGTAATATTGAACATTTTTTCATGTGCTTATTGGGTATTTTTATGCTCTTTTTTGAGACATGCCTATTTAGATACTTTGATCATTTGGGAGGATTATTTGTCCTTTTATTACTATATAGTTGTTTATTATTGAATACATATTCTTGATATTCATTAGTAATATTATTTGCAAATATTTTCTCCCATTTTGTGGGTTGTATTTTCATATTCCTGATGATGTCTTTTGAAGCACAAAAGGATTTTAGATTTGATAAAATTCAAGTTATCTAATTTTTCTATTGTGCCTTTAATGTTTTGATTTAATAAAACCATTGCATGATGCCAGGTCATGAAGATTTACTCCTTTGCTTTATTCTAAGAATTTTAGAGTTTTACCTCATATGTGCTGATCCACTTTGTTAATGTTTGTGCATGTTGTGAGACAGAGGTCTAATGTTACTGTTTTCTTACAAGATATCCAATTGTCCGAGTACCCTTGTTAAGAGGACAACTCATTTTCCTCTTAGATAGTCTTGGCACCCTCACTGAAAATCAGTTGATCATAGATGTATGGTATAACACTGATCTATGTATCTATCCTATGCCAGCACCACGATCTCTTGATTATTGTAACTTTATAATAAGTTTTAACATTGTGAAGTGTGAGCATTCAGTTTGTTCTTTTTCAAGATTGTTTTGGCTATAGGTACATTTGACTATAGGGTTCGATTCCTGGTTCAGGAAGATGACCTGGAGAAGGAAAAGGCAACCCACTCCAGTATTCTTGCCTGTAAAATCCCATAGACAG
This sequence comes from Moschus berezovskii, assembly GCF_049115385.1. Taxonomy (NCBI): domain Eukaryota; kingdom Metazoa; phylum Chordata; class Mammalia; order Artiodactyla; family Moschidae; genus Moschus; species Moschus berezovskii. Next base: position 81,280,815 of record NC_142488.1, on the reverse strand, counting down.
GAGCCTGGCTTGCTACAGTCTATGGGGTCACAGGAATTGGACACAACTTAGCAACTAAACCACCACCACATTCACTTTTAAACTGAAAATCACAAAGCATAAGAAACCTATGCATTTCTAAATAAATACAAAGACATGTATAGGTGTTGTGGATTGTTTCTGGTTTTCCACCTTGTTATAGTGCATACCATTGATTAATGAAGTATTTGCTATTGAACCAAACTCTTATAATAGGAAATAACTGAATTGATACATTTTAATGGAATATAATTGTTTTAGGCTGAGCTGCTATACAAAATATCACAGACTGGGTGGCTTAAACAATGGACATTTGTTTCATATATTCTAGACCAGCGTGCCAGCATGATTGGGTTCTGCTGAGAACTCTCTTACTAGTTTGCAGACAACAGGCAGTGGAGTACAGTGCATGATAGGAGGTGAAGTGGAGGCTTGGAGGAGAATGAGGGGAGAGATTAGGAGAATCTAAGATGCTTCTTCTGGTTGCAGTTTGCTCGCTACTGATGAATGTTCTTCTAGGATGATCATCTGATTTCTAAACTCTAATAAGATGCAAATAAATCATAGTAATTTACTGAGCATGTGAACTCTGAAATCAGAGAAAAGCTAGTGGAGTAAAGGTTCTGCCTCTTTCCACTGTGATACTGGGTAAGGCCTTTAACCTTTCTGATACCATGCACCCTCATTTGTAAGATAGGATTCATGATAATAATACTTTACTCATAGGACTGTCGTGACAATTACCTTGCTAAATCATGTAAAACCCATAGTAAAGGGCCTGATCTATAATAAATGTACAATAAAGTCTGGCTGTTGTAGTTTATTATAACATAAAATTTATTAGATTTAGCGAAAAATATCCATTTATGTAGCTTTAAAAGTAACAACCAGGATTCTAAATTTGAAATTTCTTTTTGTGATGGGTAACCTGAATAAGAAGTCATATATGCACTTAGAATTTTTAATTCAAAATATTCAATACTGCTTAAAAAAAGATGCACACACAGAGTTTTGCTTTCCCTATTCTCCTCTCTTGACAGATTTTTCTCTAAGAAGGTAGCTGACCATGTAAACCAATTAATCTCTCTCCTGAGGCAAAGCAATCATTTGCAAAAGAATGCACTCAAGGGCCATCCCCAAATGCTCCAGCGGAGCCAGAAGGAACAAGGCTGCTTTTTCTTTGATTTTCAAGGCTGATAAAAACAGTTATTTAGGAAGCACATGCATGTGTGTATGTGTGTGCATGCATGTGTGTGTGTGTGTGTGCGTGTATGTAGTGGGAAGGTGCATAATTCAAGCATTACTTCAAACTTTTCCTGAAGCATTATGTGGGGTATGAGAACTTGTCTAGACACAGACATGTATTTGTCATGCATTTCGCATCTTCCTTAATGTTCATGGACCTTTTATTCCTCCTGGTTTCCCTATCCCTGGCATGCAGTACAGCACATAATAAGCAGAAAACATGCATAATTATGCAGAAATAGTTTGCTCTCTAAGGTGGTTCATAGCATGGATTTTGGAGTCAGATAAGAGCTCAATCCCAGCTCTACTTTTTACTGGCTCTGTGATCTAGAGTAAATTATTAACTTCTTAGGGTCTCAATTGCTTTACTTGTAAAACTCAATTAATATATAAACCATGTTTTGAAGCTTCAATGAGGCAGTGTGTGCAAAGTAGCTAACAAAGTTCTTGGCATGATATAATCACTCTGTGACCAATTGTTAGAGGAACTAAAGAAATGGTTGTCAGTTGAAAGAATACTCATAGTCATTTGTAGTTGTTCAGTCGCTCATTCGAGCCCGACTCTTTGTGACCCCTAGACAGCAGCATGCAGGGCTTTGCTGTCTTTCACCATCTCCCGGAACTTGCTCAAACTCATATCCACTGAGTCAGTGATGCCATCCGGCCATCTCATTCTCTGTCGTCCTCTTCTCCTCCGGCCCCCAATCCCTCCCAGCATCAGAGTCTTTTCCAGTGAGTCAACTCGTCGCATGAGGTGGCCAAAGTATTGGAATTTCAGCTTTAGCATCAGTCCTTCCAATGAACACCCAGGACTGATCTCCTTTAGAATGGTCTGGTTGGATCTCCTTGCAGTTCAAGGGACTCTCAAGAGTCTTCCCCAACACCTCAGTTCAAAAGCATCAATTCTTCAGCGATCAGCTTTCTTCACAGTCCAACTCTCACATCCATACATGACCACTAGAAAAACCATAGCCTTGACTAGACGGACCTTTGTTGACAAAGTAATATCTATGCTTTTGAATATACTACCTAGCTTGGTCATAACTTTCCTTCCAAGGAGTAAGCGTCTTTTAATTTCATGCCTGCAATCACCATCTGCAGTGTTTTTGGAGCCCCAAAACATAAAGTCTGACACTGTTTCCCCATCTATTTCCCATGAAGTGATGGGACCAGATGCCATGATCTTAGTTTTCTGAATGTTGAGCTTTAAGCCAGCTTTCTCACTCTCCTCTTTCACTTTCATCAAGAGGCTTTTTAGTTCCTCTTCATTTTCTACCATAAGGGTGGTGTCATCTGTATATCTGAGGTTATTGATATTTCTCCCAGCAATCTTGATTGCAGTTTGTGCTTCTTCCAGCCCAGGTAGGTCCATATTTGTTTGTTTGTTTGTTTTTTGACATTCATCCAAGTTTCTATAAGTCTCAGTAGTAAATTCATTTTTAAAAGTTATTATTAAAAACAGAAACCAACACACACTCAAAAATAACCTTTCTACAATGTGAAAAAAAAAAAAAAAACAACCTGTAAATGCCAATTCAAATAACAGAGTAACTATAAAGTACTAATGTTTTCTTTATATTTCAACCATTTTTGGAAATATAAGCAGGATGATTAAAGAAAAATGAAATTTTAAAAAAGCATACGTGAAGTTTACAATCTTAACCATTTTTAAGTTTATAGTTTGATAGTGTTGTGTTAAGTATGGGCTACCCTAGTAGCTCAGTGGTAAAGAATCCACCTGAAATGCATGGGATGTGGGGTTGATCCCTGGGTCGGGAAGATTCCCTGGAGAATGAAATGGCAACTCCTTCCAGTATTCTTTCCTGGGCAATCCCATGGACAGATAAGCCTGGTGGGCTACAGTCCATGGGGTCACAAAAATTCTGACACAACTTAATGACTTAACAAGAATGTGTTCATTTCAGTCACTCAGTCGTGTCGGACTCTTTTGTCACCCCATGAATCACAGCACACCAGGCCTCCCTGTCCATCACCAACTCCCGGAGTTCACTCAAACTCATGTCCATCGAGTCAGTGATGCCATCCAGCCATCTCATTCTCTGTCGTCCCCATCTCCTCCTACCCCTAATCCCTCGTAGCATCAGACTCTTTTCCAGTGAGTCAACTCGTTGCATGAGGTGGCCAAAGTATTGGAGCTTCAGCTTTAGCATCAGTCCTTCCAATGAACACCCAGGATTGATCTCCTCTAGAATGGACTGGTTGGATCTCCTTGCAGTGCAAGGGACTCTCAAGAGTCTCCTCCAGCACCACAGATCAAAAGCATCAATTCTTCGGTGATCAGCTTTCTTCACAGTACAACTCTCACATCCAAACATGACCACGGGAAAAACCATAGCCTTGACTAGACGGACCTTATATTCAAATTGTACAACACATCTCCTAGATTTTTTCACATAGCAAAATTGAAACTATATGCATTAAACAACTCATTTTCCCCTACCCCAAGACACTGATGACCACCAGCAACAAATTCATACAATTTTACTACTTTGAATACTTTATATAAATGGAATCATATAGTATCTGTCTTTTTGAGACTGATTTATTTCAGTCACATAATATTTTCAAGGTTCATCAGTGTTGTAGCATATGACAGGGTTTCCTTCCATTTTAAGGCTGATTTATAGTTCATTGTTTGTATACACCACATCCATCTATGGATACTTGGGTTGCTTCTTCTTAGCTATCGCAAATATTGCTGATATGGACATGGTTATGCCAATCTCTCTTTGAGATACTGGGTTTTAATTCTTTGAGATATATAACCAGAAGTATCATTGCTTATAATTCTTGTTTAAAATTTTTGAGGAGCTGCCACATTTTTCCCCAAAGTGACTACACCATTTTATGTTCTTACCAATAGTGCACTGTGTTCCAGTTTCTCTAGTGGTATCCTCACCAATACTTGTTACTTTCTGTTTTTGTTTTGTTTTTTTATAGTAGCCATCCTAATGTGATTGAAGTGCCATATCATTGTGGTTTTGATTTGCATTTCCCTAGTGACTAATGATGTTGATCATCTTTTCATATGCTTATTGGCCATTTGTATGTAATATTTGAAGAAATGCCTACTTAAGTCCTTCACTCAGTTTTTATTTAGGTTGTTTGCTTTTTTGTGTGGTTGAGTTGTAGGAATTCTTTATATGTTCTGAATGTTAACACCTAATGATATAGGTGGTTGGAAAACATTTTCTTCAATTTAATAGGTTGCATCTACAAACTATGTTGATTATGTCCTTTGATGCACAAAGATTTTTGTTTTATACAGTTCTATGTATCTATTTTTTATTTTGCTGCCTGTGCTTTTGATGTCATATTTAAGAACATACTGTCAAATCTAAATGCATGTCATAAAGCTTTTACACTGTGTTTTCATTTCGTAGGTTTTTTTTTTTTTCAGTCTTTGATCAATTTTGAAATATCTTTTTTTGTATATGATATAAGTTTAGGGTCAAAGACATTTCTTTTGCATTTGGATGTCAGTTGTTTCAGCATTGTTTGTGGATGAGACTGTCCTTTCCCTATTGAGTGATCTTGGTGAAATGATATATGGTAAAATTTCACCATATAGGTGAGTTTATTTCTGGGCTGTCAGTTTTATTCCATCGTCTGTATGCCTGTGTTTATATCGATACCACATTGTTTTGGTGACTAACTTTGTAATAATTTTTGAGATCAGAAGTATTTGACCTCCAACTTTTTTCTTTTTCAAGGTAATTTTGGCTATTTGGAGTCCTTTGAGTTTAGATATGCATTTTAGGATGAAGTTTTGTATTTCTGCAAAATATCATTGGCATCTTGATAGGGATTACATTGAATCTATAGACTGCTTTTGGCAATATTTACATTTTAAAAATATGTAATTTTGATACACAAACATGAAATTTCTTAAAGTAGTGTTTTGTGGTTTTTAGTGTGCAAGGGTGTTAAATTTTGTCTTTCCTTCTAGGTTAAATTTATTCTTAAGTAGTTTATTAATATTATTATAAATGGAAATTTTTATTCATTTCCTTTTTAGCTCATTTATTGTTAGTGTATAGAGACACAACTGGCATTTATGTGTTAACTTTGTAGCCTGCAACTTTGCTCTGAGTTTTTAAATTAGTTCTACAAGTTTTTTTTTTTTTTTAATGGAAACTTTAGAATTTTCCACATATAAGATTAGGTTTTACCTATAAGAACATCAGGGGGAGAAGGCAAAGGCAAACCACTCCAGTACTATTGCTTAGAAAATCCCATGGATGGAGGAGCCTGGTAGGCTGCAGTCCGTGGGGTCGCTAAGGGTCGGAAACGACTAAGCGACTTCACTTTCACTTTTCACTTTCACACATTGGACAAGGAAATGGCAACCCACTCCAGTGTTCTTGCCTGGAGAATTCCAGGGATGGGGGAGCCTGGTGGGCTGCCGTCTGTGGGATCACACAGAGTCGGACACGACTGAAGTGACTTAGCAGCAGCAACAGCAGCATAAGAACATCAGGAATAAAGTTAAAATGAAAACTTAGTCTTTTCTTATAAGTCTTTACCTCGCTGGCTGTTATATTAAGAGAGAAAAGAGGAGGGAGGGAGGGATGGTGGGTCTAGGTCACATCTGTAAAACACCAAATATATAAAACTAATCTTATTAAAATATTATGTCATCTGAAAACAAACATAATTTACTTTTTGTTTTCCAACTTGGATGCTTTTTATTATTTTTTTCATTACTTGTTTGCTCTGGTTAGGTCTTCCAGTACTATGTTGAATATAAACGTTAAACAGGCATGCTTTTGTAGTTCTTGATCCTAGAGGAAAAACTTTCAAGTATTTTACCATTTAGTATGATGTTAACTGTGGGAATTTTTTTTAATTTATTCATTTTAATTAGAAGCTAATTACTTTACATTATTGTATTGGTTTTGCCATACATTGACATGAATCTGCCTCGGGTGTACATATTTTCCCCATCTGGAACCCCCCTTCCACCTCCCTCCCCATCCCATCCCTCTGGTTCATCCCAGTATACAAGCCCCAAGCATCCTGTGTCATGAATTGAATTTGGACTGGTGATTCGTTTCACATATGGTAATATACGTTCCAATGCCATTCTTCCAAATCATCCCACCCTCACTATCTCCCACAGAGACCAAAAGACTGTTCTATACATCTGTGTCTCTTTTGCTGTCTCGCATACAGGGTTATCGTTATCATCTTTCTAAATTCCATATATATGCGTTAGTATACTGTATTGGTGTTTTTCTTTCTGGCTGACCTCACTCTGTATAATAGGCTTGTGTCATCCACCTCATTAGAACTGATTCAAATGTATTATTTTTAATTGCTGAGTAATACTCCTAATACTCCATTGTGCAAATGTACCACAGCTTTCTTATCCATTTGTCTGCAGATGGACATCTAGGTTGCTTCCATGTCCTGGCTATTTTAAACAGTGCTGTGATAAACATTGGAGTACATGTGTCTCTTTCAATTCTGGTTTCCTTGGTGTGTATGCCAAGGACTGCGATTTCTGGGTCATATGGCAGTTCTATTTCCAGTTTTTTAAGGAATCTCCACACTGTTCTCCATAGTGGTTCTACTAGTTTGCATTCCCACCAACAGTGTAAGAGGGTTCCCTTTTCTCCACACCCTCTCCAGCATTTATTGCATGTAGACTTTTGGATAGCAACCCTTCTGACAGGCTGAAATGGAACCTCATTGTGGTTTTGATTTGCATTTCTCTGATTATGACTGATGTGGAACATCTTTTCATGTGTATGTTAGCCATCTTTATGTCTTCTTTGGAGAAATGTCTGTTTAGTTCTTTGGCCCATTTTTTTGATTGGGTCATTTATTTTTCTGGAATTGAGCTGCAGGAGCTGCTTGTATATTTTTGAGATTAATCTTTGTCAGTTGCTTCATTTGCTATTATTTTCTCCCATTCTGAAGGCTGTCTTTTCACCTTGCTTATAGTTTCCTTTGCTGTGCAGAATCTTTTCATTTTAATTAGGTCCCATTTGTTTATTTTTGCTTTTATTTCCAATATTCTGGGAGGTGGGTCATGGAGGATCCTGCTGTGATTTATGTCGGAGAGTGTTTTGCCTATGTTCTCCTCTAGGTGTTTTATAGTTTCTGGTCTTATATTTAGATCTTTAATCCATTTTGAGTTTATTTTTGTGTATGGTGTTAGGGAGTGTTCTAGTTTGATTCTTTTACAAGTGGTTGACGAGTTTTCCCAGCACAATTTGTTAAAGAGATTGTCTTTTCTCCATTGAATATTCATGCTTCCTTTCACAAAGATAAGGTGTCCATAGGTGCATGGATTTATCTCTGGACATTCTATTTTGTTCCATTGATCTATATTTCGGTCTTTATGCCAGTCTTTGATGACTGTGGCTTGTAGTAGAGCCTGATGTCCGGCAGGTTGATTCCTCCAGTTCCATTCTTCTTTCTCAAGATTGCTTTGACTATTCAAGGTTTTTTGTATTTCCATACAAATTGTGAGGTTATTTGTTCTAGCTCTGTGAAAAACACCATTGTTAGCTTGATAGGGATTGCATTGAACTTACAAATTACTTTAGGTAATATATTAATTTTCACAATATTTATTCTTCCATTCCATGAACACGGTATATTTCTGCATCTATTTGTGTCCTCTCAGATTTCTTTCATCAGTGTTTTATAGTTTTCTATATGAGAAACCTGTATGCAGGTCAGGAAGCAACAGTTAGAACTGGACATGGAACAAAAGACTGGTTCCAAATAGGAAAAGCAGTACATCAAAGTTGTATATTGTCACCCTGCTTATTAAATTATATGTAGAGTACATCATGAGGAACGCTGGGCTGGAAGAAGCACAAACTGCAATCAAGATTGCTGGGAGAAATATCAATCACCTCAGATATACAGATGACACCACCCTTATGGCAGAAAGTGAAGAGGAACTCAAAAGCCTCTTGATGAAAGTGAAACAGGAGAGTGAAAAAGTTGCCTTAAAGCTCAACATTCAGAAAACAAAGATCATGGCATCTGGTCCCATCACTTCATGGGAAATAGATGGGGAAACAGTGGAAACAGTGTCAGACTTTATTTTTTGGGGCTCCAAAATCACTGTGGATGCTGATTGCAGCCATGAAATTAAAAGACGCTTACTCCTTGGAAGGAAAGTTATGACCAACCTAGATAGCATATTCAAAAGCAGAGACATTACTTTGCCAACCAAGGTCCGTCTAGTCAAGGCTATGGTTTTTCCCGTGGTCATGTATGGATATGAGATTTGGACTGTGAAGAAAGCTGATTGCTGAAGAATTGATGCTTTTTAACTGTGGTTTTGGAGAAGACTCTTGAGAGTCCCTTGGACTGCAAGGAGATCCAGCCAGTCCATTGTAAAGGAGATCAATCCTGGGTGTTCATTGGAAGGACTGATGCTAAAGTTGAAACTCCAATACTTTGGCCACCTCATGCAACGAGTTGACTCACTGGAAAAGACTGTGATGCTGGGAAGGATTGAGGGTGGGAGGAGAAGGGAACGACAGAGAATGAGATGGCTGGATGGCATCACCGACTCGACGGAGATGAGTTTGAGTGAACTCCGGGAGTTGGTGATGGACAGGGAGGCCTGGCGTGCTGTGATTCATGGGGTCACAAAGAGTCGGACACGACTGAGCAACTGAACTGAACTGATATGTAGTTTTTTTGTTTCTTTAGGTAGATGTATTCCTAAATATTTTATTATTTTCGTTGCAACAGTGAATGGAATTGTTTCCTTAACTTCTCTATTTTCTCATTATTATTGTATAGAAATGCAAGGGATTTCTGTGTGTTAATTTTGTAATCTGCAAATTTACTATATTCTTAATTAGGTCTAGTAATTTTTTGGTAGAATCTTTAGGGTTTTCTGTGCAGAGGACCATGCCATCTGCAAACAGTGAGAGTTTTACTTCTTCTTTTCCAATTTGGATTCCTTTTATGTCTTTTTCTGCTCTGATTGCTGTGGCCAAAACTTCCAAAGCTATGTTGAATAGTAGTGGTGAGAGTGGGCACCCTTGTCTTGTTCCTGACTTTAGGGGAAACACTTTAAATTTTTCACCATTGAGGATAATATTTGCTGTGGGTTTGTCATATATAGTTCTTATTATGTTCAGGAATGTTCGTTCAATTCCCGCCTTCTGGCGGGTTTTGATCATAAATGTATGTTGAATTTTGTCAAAGGCTTTCTCTGCATCTATTGAGATATTCATATGATTTTTAGTTTTCATTTTGTTAATGTGGTGTATTACATTGATTGATTTTCAGATCAATGCATCCCTGGGATAAAGTCCACTTGGTCATGATGTACGATCTTTTTAATATGTTGTTGGATTCTGATTGATAGAATTTTATTAAGGATTTTTGCATCTATGTTCATCAGTGTTATTGGCCTGTAGTTCTCTTTTTTGTGGCATCTTTGTTAGGTTTTGGTGTTAGGTTGATGGTGGCCTCATAGAATGATTTTGGAAGTTGACCTTCCTCTGCAATTTTCTGGAAGAGTTTGAGTCAGATAGGTGTTAGCTCTTCTCTAAATTTTTGTTGTTATTCAGCTGTGAAGCTGTCTGGACCTGGTCTTTTGTTTGCTGGAAGATTTTTAATTACAGTTTCAATTTCCCTGCTTGTGATGGGTCTGTTAAGATTTTCTATTTCTTCCTGGTTCAGTTTGGGAAGTTGTACTTTTCTAAGAATTTGTCCATTTCTTCCAAGTTGTCCATTTTATTGGCATATAATTCTGATAGTAGTCTCTTATAATCCTTTGTATTTCTGTGTTGTCTGTTGTGATCTCTCCCTTTTCATTTCTAATTTTATTGATTTGGTTTTTCTCCCTTTGTTTCTTAACTGTGGGATTTTTCTATAAAACCTTTATTATGCTGAGGTAGTTTATATAGTTAGCTTGTTGAATATTTTTTATCATGACAGGGTGTTAAATTTTGTCAAACATTTTTGTATTAATGTTTATTATTTTAATACTTTATTAATAGTAAGATTTATTATTTATTACTGAGTATCATTCCTTATATACATATATTACAGTTTATCTTATCATTCTCCTGTTGATGGATACCGGGGTTGTTCTAGTATTTGGCTATCATGAACAAGTGGTCTTATTTTATTTATTTATTTATTTTTTTATAAATGGTACAAAGCACAATGCCAAAAACATTAACAGTTAAAATTTCACCAAAAGAAAAAATATTATAGAATACACATTTGTAAAAAGCTACATTGAGTTATTTTACACCTGCCTCAGGCTACAAAAAAAAAAAAAAACAATGCCATACCTAAGTTATCCCTTTCTCAAAATAATGCCATTTATGTTATAAACCAAGAGCACCCCATCAAAAGACGGGAACTGCTTTTGTTAATTCATATATAACTGTATCACTTTGCTGTACACCTGAAACAAACACAACACTGTAAATGAAATTTAATACAATATAAAATAAAAATAAGTAACAGAGCTTTGGGGCTTTATACAGAGTTAGAGTTCCTATCAGAGGGACAAGAGCACCACAGCCATACTGAATCCTCATGAAGGAGGCATACGAATAACTTAATTACAAGAGTTACAGGAATGAGAACTGCTCACTTCCCAGAAACTATAGCTCACATAAAGCCAACAAAGGCACGAGATACAGACCATTTACTTATGAATGTGTAAAACTCAAGAAAGTCCACATTATCCCTACAACATGTTGAAAGTGCTTCAGAATTCACACAATACTAATTTTCTTTTGGTACTGGTTAAATTATATATACCAGTTTATAACATATGGTAAAATCTGTAACTCTGTTAAGTTTTAAAAGATTACTTAAGAATGGTTTCTTGTATTTCTATGTCACCTTTATAGTTCTGGTTTCTCATTTCTTAATTAGCAAATTCAGTGTGCAGGTTCTATACCAGGCTAATTTATACACTTCCGGAAGGAATGGCCTCTTGAATCCACAGAGTGTTGAGGTAGGGAGCCCCCAACCACGTCAGATTCATATCACACATGATATTATACATATTTCAATGCCATTCTCCCAAATCATCCCACCCTTGACCTCTCCCACAGAGTCCAAAAGACTGTTCTATACATTTGTGTTTCTTTTGCTGTCTCGTATACAGGGTTATAGTTATCCTCTTGCTATATTCCATATATATGTGTTAATATACTGTATTGGTGTTTTTCTTTCTGGCTTACTTCACTCTGTATAATAGGCTCCAGTGTCATCCACCTCATTAGAACTGATTCAAATATATTCATTTTTAATTTCTGAGTAGTACTCCATTGTGTAAATGTACCACAGCTTTCTTATCCATTCGTCTGCAGATGGACATCTAGGTTGCTTCCAAGTCCTGGCTATAATAAACAGTGCTGCAATGAACATTGGAGTACATGTGTCTCTTTCAATTCTGGTTTCCTTGGTGTGTATGTCCAGGAGTGGGATTGCTGGGTCATATGGCAGTTCTATTTCCAGTTTTTTAAGGAATCTCCACACTGTTCTCCATAGTGGTTGTACTAGTTTGCATTCCCACCAACAGTGTAAGACGGTTCCCCTTTCTCCACACCCTCTCCAGCATTTATTGCTTGTAGACTTTTGGATAGCAGCCATTCTGACTGGCGTGAAATGGTACCTCAGTGTTTTATAGTTTTCTATATATAGGTCTTTTGTTTCTCTAAACATTTTTGTATTAATAATGCTTATTATTTTAATACTTTATTAATAATAAGATTTATTATTTATTACTGAGTATTATTCCTTATATACATATATTACAGTTTATCTTATCATTTTCCTGTTGATGGATACCTGGGTTGTTCTAGTGTTTGGCTATCATGAACAAGTGGTCATATTTTAAACCAGCCAGATTCAAACCAAATAGCCTCATCTGTTCTCTGTTTCCAGTGCAATTCATCATTGTATATGTTGGGTTTCTTATCTGCTTATACATGACCCTTGTCTGTCAGTGGACTTTGATCCCTCCAACTAGCATTTAAAACTTTCCAAAATGTGAACCCACCTAGCTTTGTGCTTTTTTCTCCATAATAGCAATATTCTGCCCATGGTGTTGCTAGCCCCTAAATAAGGTACACCAATTTCTTACATCCATTTGTAATAATCATAACAAATAATAACAACAATAACACCATTTTCCTTCTGTCTTTTAAAAAATCCATTCCTGCTGGTGAATTTATTGGACATGTGTATGTGCTTCTTATCTCTCTAAAAGATTGTTTTATTCATAACTCAGTAGAGAATAACATATAGCATCTATGGGTACTTTTGGGGCAGCAATATTTGTTGTTCATTCATTTGTTTCTGTGTTTGTCCTTTTAATCTATCCCCACTGAGTACTTCTAATGTGCCTGGGAATAAAATGGTGGCGAAGAATGAGCTCATGTCCTGAATTTATATTCTAGTGAGGGAGACCTATCTCTATCTAAAAAGTCTAGGAATTTAAAATTAAAAACTGAGCCAATAAAAAGGAAAATACAAATAACTATGATAATATAAAAGGGGACATGATCTTTTCTTCAGGTGAAGGAGGGGCAAGACGGATTTCCCCAAATAATTGACATTTCAGATTAAATTTTAATATTGAGTAGAAATTAAGTAGAAATTGGGAAGGGAGTATTTCAAGGCTGGATATTGTCACCATGCTTATATAACTTATATGCAGAGTACATCATGCAAAATTCCAGGCTGGATGAAGCTCAAGCTTGAATCAAGATTGCTGGGAGAAAAATCAATAACCTCAGATTACAGATGACACCACCCAAATGGCAGAAAGCGAAGAGGAACTTAAGAACCACTTGATGAAAGTGAAAGAGCTAGCTTAAAACTCAACATTTCAAAAGCTAAGATCATGGCAGCTTGTCCTATCACTTCATGGCAAATAGATGGGGAAAAAATGGAAACAGTAACAGACTTTACTTTCTTGGGCTCCAAAATCACTGCAGATGGTGAATGCAGCTGTGAAATTAAAAGACACTTGCTCCTTGGAAGAAAAGCAATAACCAACCTAGAAAGAAAGAAAGTGAAGTTGCTCAGTCGTGTCCGACTCTTTGGAACCCCATGAGCCTACCAGGCTCCTCTGTCCATAGGATTTTCCAGGCGAGAGTACTGGAGTGTATTGCCATTTCCTTCTCCAGAGGATCTTCCCAGCCCAGGGGTCGAACCTGGGTCTCCTGCATTGTAAGCAGAAGCTTTACCATCTGAGCCACCACGGAAGTCAATGACCAAACTAGACAGCATATTAAAAAGCAGAGACATCACTTTGCATTCAAAGGTCCATATAGTCAAAGCTGTGGTTCTTCCAGTATTCATGTAAGGATGTGAGAGTTGGACCATAAAGAACGTTGAGTGCCAAAGAATTGACACTTTCAAACTGTGATGCTAGAGAAGACTCTTGAGAGTCCTTTGGACAACAAGGAGATCAAACCAGTCTATCCTAATCGAAATCAGCCCTGAATATTCGTTGGAAGGACTGAAGCTGAAACTCCAATACTTTGGCTACCTGATGCGAAGAGCTAACTAATTGGTTAAGACTCTGATGCTGGGAAAGATTGATGGCAGGAGGAGAAGGGGGCGACAGTGGATGAAATGGTTGAATGGCATTATCAACAACATGGACATGAGTTTGAGCAAACTCACAGAGATACTGAAGGACAGGGAAGCCTGGCGCACTGCAGTCCATGGGGTCACAAAAAGTTGGACATGACTGAGTGATTGAACAATAAAAATTAAGCAGGTAAGTCAGGGGAAGTGTGCAGAAATGCAATTTAGGCAAAAGGAACAGTGTCTGCAAGAGCCCTAAAACATGAGGGATCTTGAAGACTGAGTACTGACAGTGACTATGTGGCTGGAGCACAGAGAACTGTGTGGAGAGTAGAAGGAAATTTGGATGGAGAGCTAGGCAGGGTCTTGCAGGGCCTTCGTAAGCCAGGGCAAGGATTTTGGTCTTTACCCTAAGAATGATTGGAAATCATTAAAGAATTTATGTTTTTAAACTATCACCCTGGTTGTAATATTGTGGATAGATTGTAATGGACAAATGCAGGGAGAAAAGTTAAGAGGCTGAGGCTGTATTGTTGGCTGATGATGGTTCTTTGAACTTGGGTGCTGGAAGCAGGGATAGAAGGGGACAGTGTCAAGATTTATTTGGAAGGTAAAATCAGTGGAAATTGGTGGTGAGATATGGCTATCGATTGAGGGATTGTTAAGGATGATTTCTAGTGTTTTGTGTTACGTGGATGGGTGGTGATAGTGCCCTTTACTTCCACATATGGCAACTCCTCCCCCACTTACATGGTCTTACACACATGCTTGCACACCCAATTTCTGATGCCAACAAACTTTATTCCAGGTATGCTATTTTGCTCTTAAGGTAGAGAAGTTGTGCAAAGGTAGTATGTGGTTGTTAGGCTTCTAGATAAGTTAGTTGATAAACTGACGATATCAGTCTATTGCAAAGTCACTTTAGGAAAAATTGGAAAAAATAATTCAGAGCCCTATCTTAGGGCACACAAGAGGGATTTTTGAGTAGTATCACATACATAATATTTTATTTTTTTATTTTTATTTTTATTGGAGGCTAATTATTTTACAATATTATATTGGTTGGTTTTGTCATACATTGACATGAATCCGCCCAGGGTGTACATGAGTTCCCCCTCCTGAACCATCCCCCCACCCCCTCCTCCCCTTATCCTCCCTCTGGGTCATCCCTGAATAGCAGCCCCGAGCATCCTGTATCATGCATCGACCCTGAACTGGCGATTCATTTCACATATGATAATATACATGTTTCAATGCCATTCTCCCAAACCATCCCACCCTCACCCTCTCCCACAGAGTCCCAAAGACTGTTCTATACATTTGTGTCTCTTTTGATGTCTCGTATACAGGGTTATCATTTGCATCTTTCTAAATTCCATGTATATGCGTTAGTATATTGTATTGGTGTTTTTCTTTCTGGCTGACTTCACTCTGTATAATAGGCCCTAGTTTCATCCACCTCATTAGAACTGGTTCAAATGCATTCTTTTTAATGGCTGAGTAATACTCCATTGTGTATATGTACCAAAGCTTTCTTATCCATTTGTCTGCAGATGGACATCTAGGTTGCTTTCATGTCCTCGCTATTATAAATAGTGCTGCGATGAACATTGGAGTCCATGTGTCTCTTTCAATTCTGGTTTCCTCGGTGTGTATGCCCAGGAGTGCGATTGCTGGATCATATGGCAGTTCTATTTCCAGTTTTTTAAGGAATCTCCACACTGTTCTCCATAGTGGCTGTACTAGTTTGCATTCCCACCAACAGTGTAAGAGGGTTCCCTTCTCTCCACACCCTCTCCAGCATTTATTGCATGTAGACTTTTGGATAGCAGCCATACTGATTGGTGTGAAATGGTATGTCATTGTGGTTTTGATTTCCATTTCTCTGATTATGAGGGATGTTGAGCACTTTTTAATGTGTTTGTTAGCCATCTTTATGTGTTCTTTGGAGAAATGTCTGTTTAGTTCTTTGGCCCATTTTTTGATTGGGTCATTTATTTTTCTGGAATTGAGCTGCAGGAGCTGCTTGTATATTTTGGAGATTAATCCTTTATCCATTGCTTCATTTGCTATTATTTTCTCCCATTCTGAAGGCTGTCTTTTCACCTTGCTTATAGTTTCCTTTGCTGTGCAGAAGCTTTTGATTTCAATTAGGTCCCATTTGTTTATTTTTGTTTTTATTTCCATTATTCTGGGAGGTGGTTCTTGGAGGATCCTGCTGTGATTTATGTCAGAGAGTGTTTTGCCTACGTTCTCCTCTAGGAGTTTTATAGTTTCTGGTCTTACATTTAGCTCTCTAATCCATTTTGAGTTTATTTTGGTGTATGGTGTTAGGAAGTGTTCTAGTTTCATTCTTTTACAAGTGGCTGACCAGTTTTCCCAGCACCACTTGTTAAAGAGACTGTCTTTTCTCCATTTTATATTCTTGCCTCCTTTGTCAAAGATAAGGTGTCCATAGGTGCGTGGGTTTATCTCTGGGCTTTCTATTTTGTTCCATTGATCTATATTTCTGTCTTTATGCCAGTACCATACTGTCTTGATGACTGTGGCTTTGTAGTAAAGCCTGAAGTCCGGCAGGTTGATTCCCCCAGTTCAATTTTTCTTCCTCAAGGTTGCTTTGGCTATTTGAGGTTTTTTGTATTTCCATATAAATTGTGAGATTACTAGAGCTAATCAATGAATACAGTAAAGTTGCATGATAAAAAAATCAACACAGAAATCACTTGCATTCCTATACACTAATAATGAGAAAATAGAAAGAGAAATTAAGGAAACTATTCCATTCACTGTTGCAACGAAAATAATTAAATACTTAGGAATATATCTACCAAAGGAAACAAAAGACTTGTACATAGAAAACTATAAAACACTAGTGAAAGTAATCAAAGAGGATACTAATAGATGGAGAAATATACCGTGTTCGTGGATTGGAACAATAAATATTGTAAAAATGAATATACTACCCAAAGTAATTTATAAATTCAATCCAATCCCTATCAAGCTACCAACTATATTTTTCACAGAACTAGAACACATACGTAATACTTTAAAGACTTGCTTCTCTAATGTAGTTCTAGAGAGCCTTGAAAATTTCTCTAATAGTGTAATTCCTTGGGTATCTGAGCAATTTGGTAGCTATTCTACAGTTCAGCAGGGACTTTTTTATGCATGAAGTGCCTCTTAGTGACTTCTGAAGGAAGTTGCCCAACTACTCTTGGGAAAGGAAGTTTTATGATATGAAAGAAGCCAGTCATTCAATAGTAGCTGGACCTGAGGCTGCACATGGAACTTATGAAAGGTGGTGCATTACAAACCGAAAGGAATTTAAGGAACTATTAGATATTAGGCTAAGGAAGCCTTTTATTACCTAAGTCCTGCTCTGTCACAGCAGGGATTACCTGCAGGGGAAGAAGAGATTGTGCAACCTGAAAAAGCATATTAGATTTAATTATTAAATTTTAAATCAATATTCACATTACATGATTCATCATCAAGTCTAGTACCTGCAGAGACCTCCTTTAGCACTGCATCAGTTTCACAAAGGTAACACTCTTCCTAACTGGAAATATGGTGTTTTATTTCACTATGATACTTACTTTCTTCTAGATTACTCTTTATCATTTGTCTAAAAGGGAACCCTTGTGAAAAGAAAGATCATGAGATTTCTGAAGAGTCCATCTGCTCCCTACATTTTTTCCCTTGACAACCTGGTTGCTTTCAGACTGATACTGAAACAAGACAGGCATCCAGGTTTACCTAATGCCAGCCAACCTCAGCATTGTTAACATAAGTCAAAAGGTTATGAATCACAGTAGGGAATGTATTCATCTTTTAAAAGATAGAGAATCTGCAATTCATATTAGGGCTAGAAATCCAAGTTTGAAAGCAATCTTTCAAATTCTTTTTTTTTTTTTTTTTTGAGTGCTTATAGTGCTTTCTCCCTTCTCTTTATTTATTTATTTTTTAGTTTTTTTTTTTTAATTGGAGGCTAATTACTTTACATTATTGTATTGGTTTTGTCATAGACTGACATGTATCTGCCCTGGGTGTACATGTGTTCCCCATTTTGAACCCACCTCCCTCCCCATCCCATCCCTCTGGTTCATTCCAGTACACCAGCCCCAAGCATCCTGTATCATGCATTGAATGTGGACTGGCGATTCGTTTCACCTATGATAATATACATGTTTCAATGTCATTCTCCCAAATCATCCCACCCTCGCCCTCTCCCACAGAGTCCTGGAGCCTATTATACAGAGTGAAGTAAGCCAGAAAGAAAAACACCAATACAGTATATTAACGCATATATATGAAATTTAGAAAGATGATAACGATAACCCTGTATATGAGACAGCAAAAGAGACACAGATGTATAGAACAGTCTTTTGAAATTCTTATAATTCAAAATCAACACAGTAGTAATCAGCCAGGTACATTTGTTAGTTCCCCCAAGCTATACAGGTACTTAAGACAGAGACTGCTTTAGGGACCTCTGAATCCAGAAAATTCCGCAGGAATGAAAGACTTCTTAACTAAAAGAGTTGATTCCTTAAGCTTGTACCTTATTACCAGGAGGTTATGGAACATGGGATAGCACATGGAAGGGAAACTGTCATTGAGAGATGTAACCCCAATGTTCATTGAATGGTCCCTTCTAGATCTGTCTATTTCCTTAGGAACAACTATCAGGAGAATTTTAAAATTATGAGTTTGGACTTGATAAGTGCTTGTCTTACTCATTGTACATTTTCCTTTCTTTGTATAGGAAAAAGTCACCTTTAAAATCTAATCTTTAATACTTTTTAAGACACAACGATGTAAGTTGTTCAAAAGGGTATTTAGAGGTTATGTTCAATGCTAAATTCATGATAAAGAGATATATTCAGAATATTGCAACTTTGCTACCTAGTTAGGAGATTTATATAAGTAAAAAACATTTCTTGAGATCCTCTCTAAATAAACTATGTTCACCATTCCTGCAAGGGATTTGGGAGTTACTCCAGCCAGCAATATGCCTACTCTCAGTTTTCCTCACCTTTCCTCCACACATAGAGGCTTAACAGGTTTTAAAGCTCAGGGCACAAATATGTCCCTGTTTTCAAATTTAAGTGTTGTCTATCTTAATTAGTTAAATTTTATCATTTTCACAAGTAAAGCCTTAGTAGGATTGAAGACTCCCAGGCCATTTCCTCAATAGGGACTACAGAACAAAGTTGATAAGTGAAATGCACTTATTTTAATACAGTATTTCTGTTTGTGACAGTTACATTTTTGCCTGCAGTTTGCCCCGTAGGGTGTTGGGAGTAGGTTGGTAGATATCCTTTCACCTTTGAATCACAATCTTTTCATCAAATAAACAGAACTCCTTAAAAACAGGGAAAATACTTTTAGGAAATAAATTTGATTTTATGAATCACCCAGTCTTCAGTGGAAACTGTGTTTATAACATAATATGATCGCCAAAATGAAAAGTACTTTCGTGCTATATAGATGTAACATCATTCTCTGCAATCCAGTTATTTATTTTCATTTTTTATTGGAATTAACCACTTTGGTATGTGATACTGGTGAGATGCCATGTAGTAATGGTTGAAACCAACAATATAATTGTTCCCCCCACCATCTATCTTATTTCTCACCTTGAATTTCTTTCCATCCTATAGGAAAAAGACTGGGTAATGCCCAAGTATCATATCAGTATGTTTCATCCTTTTCTGTTCTACAACATAATTACACATAGTAAATATTGAATTACCCTTGCTGGCAGGCCAAGGTAGGTGATAGGAGAGATATAGGTCATCTTGGAGAAGGTATTCCAAGGCATTGAAAGCATTGGTATATGTTGCTAGAGGAATAGCATTATGCAATCATAAATAATGAATTTTCCTTTTTTAAAAGCCTCACAGAAATTCACTGCACTGATGAAACTAAACAAGTTGTGACTGGACTCATGAAGGGAAAGGATCACGTGCTTAGAGCACTTTGAAAGAAGTTTGTAATTGTCACAAACCCATTGGGAATTTCAGGTCATTTGTATATTTGTATGTGATTCTGATGTGCTTTGTTTGATAAACTTAGTGTGCAGATTTTCACAGGAGAAATCAAGGATAGGACAAGTGGGGCTTCTATTGAACAAGGGTTTATTTGTGCACATTAGATATTGTGAATGATGTGATTGTGTATCCTTCTCTTTTTTTATTTTTTTACATTATTGTATTGTTTTTGCCATACATTGAGATGAATCTGCCCCGCGCGTACATGTGTTCCCCATCTTGAACCCCCCTCCCACCTCCCTCCCCATCTCATCCCTCTGGTTCATCCCAGTACACCAGCCCCGAGCATCCTATATCATGCATCGAACCTAGACTGGCGATTCGTTTCACATATGATAATATACATGTTTCAATGCCATTCTCCCAAATCATCCCACCCTTGGACTCTGCATGCATCTTTGTGAACTGCTAAGCTGTCTCATGTTTCTGGGACAAGGCATGATAGGGAGGCGAGGGTGGGGTAGGGGAAGAGAAGGAGAGCTTTTTTATGTGTGTATGTATGTGTGTGATATAGTGTGTGTGTATGTATATGTGTGATATTGTGTGTATGTGTGTGTGTGAGAGAGAGAGAGAGGGAATGATTGATTTGTGAACGCAGCCTAGCTGATCAATACAACTATCTCTGTGGTGAATTAAATTTGCTGGCAATCACACATGATGGCAACAAGACAGAAAAGAAATCAGGCCCACTGCTATCCAACCCACTACCTCAGTAAGTTTCAGGTTCTTAATATAAAATTGAAAACTTTGACTATATTTCATGTACTATAGTTAGATTCACCTCACACCCTTCCCTGTTAAGTTGATTGCTATTGCTTTAAACCCTTAATGAAGGATTTAAAATATTCGTACTCCTCAATTAACTAGAACTGGTCTTCATTTTTATGGAAAATAGCAGATAAGAAGGACATAAGCTAATTTCCAAGATTTGTTTCTTAAAACTTAGCTTCTACCGCTATATGGTCTTGTGTGTGTTACTGTCAACCCATTGTTTGTGCCATTTTTGAGCTCTATATTTAGAATTTTCTCTGCTTAGAATACACTATTCCCTCACTTAATACACTGGCAAACTACTAATATTTCAAGTCTTAGCTCAAGTATAAGTATCCTATCTAAGAGAATCTTTATGAACCATCTCCAAGCTGGGTTGGATACCTGCCTAACTCTACCATAAGACCTTGTGTCTACCTTTATTGGCTTACACTGTATTTAAACTATGTGTGTCCTTCTACTGGATTTTGAGTGACCTGAAAGTGAAAGAAGTGTGTCATGTTGCTGCTGCTGCTAAGTCGCTTCAGTCGTGTCTGACTCTGTGTGACCCCATAGACGGCAGCCGACCAGGCTCCGCCGTCCCTGGGATTCTCCAGGCAAGAACACTGGAGTGGGTTGCCATTTCCTTCTCCAATGTGTGAAAGTGAATTGTTTCCCTAGAACCTTCCATAGTATGTCCTTTTAACAGGAATTCAATTAAATGGATTAGTGAAATAATTGTCTTAATACTTTGTCAGTCTAAATGACCAGAGGTTCACATGATCTAAGCATGCTTATAAAGATTTCTTTGAACATTTTATGATTTGGTTTATTTTGAAATGGAAACAACCAGAATCTCATCTCTAAATATATGTCTACAGGCCTCTATTGGGCAGCTGGGAATATCCTGTGCTAGCCCCTTGTTGTTCAGTTCAGTTCAGTTCAGTCGCTCAGTCGTGTCTGACTCTCCACGACCCCATGAATCACAGCACGCCAGGCCTCCCTATCCATCACCAACTCCCGGAGTTCACTCAAACTCATGGCCAGAGAATCAGTGATGCCATCCAGCCATTTCATTCTCTGTCATCCCCTTCTCCTCCCGCCCCCAACCTTTCCCAGCATCAGAGTCTTTTCCAGTGAGTCAACTCGTCGCATGAGGTGGCCAAAGTATTGCAGTTTCAGCTTTAGCATCAGTCCTTCCAATGACCCTTGTTGTTAGATGAGTTTAAAAGGGCATTCTTCTGTGGGTGACTACTGTGTCACACAGCACCTGCCTTTGGCCTATCTTTACTAAGCCCCAAATCACTGGGTAATTTTTCCCTCCAATGTCTGCCCACGTTTTCAACACTGTGGATGCAGTTAAACTCTTCAGTCGGTAAGGACACAACCCAATTATAGGGAGAACTGCTGAATCTTTCAGATAAAATCAGTAATTCAGAGATTAAAGCATGGGATGCTTGGATTTTGCACTGTACTCCAGATGAGTTTCTTATAACTCTTAAGAGAGTATTATCAGATTCATTTCTGAAATGCAAATGTCATGAGTGACCTGATGTGCCCAGTCCTTAAACATCACCAATTTTTAAATGGAGTTAAAGTTAGAATCTAAAGCTTTAAATCTCTCATGTAAATAGACTAAAAGTGACCCTCATTATTTTAAAGCTAGTTCAAATAGGCCAGGTGTCAGAGTTCATCTCTTTGGTGAATTTTAGAAAACACATGTCATTTACTATGGTCACATAATTATACTGCTAGAAAAAAAAAATTTTTTTTTTCCTGAACATGTGGCAGAGAAAATTATTGCACAGGAGGGAGTTAATGAAATTGTCTTCCAGTGCAGTAAATAATCAAAGGACAGAGAGCTGGGTATTAGGTTAATTAGAGGCTTAGTTCCCTAAATTATGCCTTGTTACAGGTAGGGAGTCTCCACATTTTAGGTGGAAACACATGAGTTAAAGGGAGATGAGAAGGGGTTCAGGATGGGAAACACATGTATACCCATGGCTGATTCATGTCAATGTATGGCAAAAACTCCTAAAAATTTGTAATTAGCTTCCAACTAAAATAAATAAATTAATTAAAAAAATAGACCACACAGCTTTATTGACTATGAATTTGCATTCTTTTATTCTCTTAAATTATGTGACTAAAGCTATAAATTGTAGTACCACTAAAACTTTCTTCCTAATTTTGTCATAATCTATCCACTGTGATATCAGTGACAACTTTTTAAAGATATTTGTGAAAACACCATGACCTATAGTCTATGAAGATCATAGTTTTCAATTATGTATTTCATAATTTTCGAAACCAGAGTGAAAAAAGTGTGTGACTTCAATTAATTGAATGTAAAATCCCAAGGAATATCATTTAAGAATCAGGAAGTAGAGATTTGCATATTTTAGAGCTTATATGAAGTTTAGAAGTCCTCTACTATACCCCTCTCCATGTTGTATAGATGAGAAATTGAAAAGAGAGGGTAACATGCCATTCACCAAGTCACACAGCTTGCAGGTCCCAACAGGCAGTCACATGATAAACTTTTCTTTCTTTAAGTATACTTTTCCATTTTTATTTGTTTTTTAATATATTTTTTGAAGTACCATTCTTTTAGCTCTCTTCATATGGGGACACTCTAAAGCATTAGGGTAATATTAGTGAAGAAATGCAATGTCAAAATACACATTTGGTTTAGGGTGTCAGTATATTGCTGAAGTATTCAAATGAAAAATTTAAACGTCCTTGGATTATTTCTGGAGAGAAGAGCAACTTGATGGACACTTTAGTATCTGTCCTATAATCTCCAAAGGTGTTTTAACTTGAGATTAGACAGTTAGGAGAAATAAGAGTTTTCAAGTAAATTAGCATCAATATCAGAATGGAAAATTAAGGTAAGTTTGAAATATTTACTGATAGTGAGTTATTAAATATTAGAATGAGTTAGTAAAAGAGATACATAATTGAGGGGCTGTCACATTCAAGGAAACATTTTTTATCTATTTGGGATAAATCAATCTATATCTTTCACTGACAGTATTTTTTTTTATATATATTTACATAGGGGAAAACTGACTCAACAAAGGTTAGGACGAAACATTTAGTAAACAAATGAAATTGCTTTAGTGTTTTATGAAAATCTCATTCTGTGACTTCAGTTCAGTCACTCAGTCATGTCCGACTCTTGGCAACCCCATGGACTGCAGCAAGCCAGCCATTCCTGTCCATCACCAACTCCCAGAACTTGTTCAAACTCATGTCATTCGAGTCGGTGATGCCATCCAATCATCTCATCCTCTGTCATCCCCTTCTCCTCCTGCCTTCAAAGTTTCCCAGCATCAGGATGTTTTCCAATGAGTCAGTTTTTTGCATCAGGTAGTCAAAATATTGGAGCTTCAGCTTCAGCATCAGTCCTTTCAATGAACACCCAGGACTGATCTCCTTTAGGATGGACTGGTTGGGTCTCCTTGCAGTCCAAGGGACTCTCAGGAGTCTTCTCCAACACCACAGTTCAAAAGCATCAGTTCTTCAGCGCTCAGCTTTCCTTATAGTCCAATTCTCACATCCATACATGACCCCTGTAAAAACCGTAGCCTTGACTAGATGAACCTTTGTTGACAAAGTAGTCTCTGCTTTTTAATATGCTGTCTAGGTTGGTCAAAACTTTCCTTCCAAGGAGTAAGCGTCTTTTAATTTCATGGCTGCATTCACCATCTGCAGTGATTTTGGAGCCCAGAAAAATGAAGTCAGCCACTGTTTCAGCTGTTTCCCCAACTATTTTCCATGAAGTGGTGGGACCGGATGCCATGATCTTAGTTTTCCGAATGTTGAGCTTTAAGCCAACATTTTTACCTTCCTCTTTCACTTTCATGAGAAATTCATTCAAACTTTTTTGAATATAGTATATCATCTGTAAAATGGAGTTAATGATGCCCACTGTGCATTGTCTTCAGGATTAACACTAATGCATGTGCTTGCATTATATTAACACTAATGTTAGTGTTTGGTTCATTGTAAATGCATTAACTAATGCATATTCTTACATTACATTAACACTAATACAAATGCTTTGTTCATTGTAAATGATCAATAAATGGTAAATCTCATTATTTGAGAAGTAATAGGAGTTATGCTTTAAAATGCAAGTTGATTTTGAAACTGATTGCCAGTAGTTCAAAGGAAATATAACATCAGGAGATTCTGTCGTTGTGGAAGAGATGGAGTGTAGGACTATACCAGAGTAGAGAAGCCACTAGTTAAGTTGGATAACTATTGAACAATTCATTCATTCATTCAACAAATATTTATTGAGTTCCCTCTCAGACAGTGGTGTACATTGTTCCAAGGTATAGGGATTCAGCAGTGAACAAGACAGAAAATTGTTAAGTTAGCAAAGGATGATCTGTAAGTCCTTTTATTTCAGCTTTGGTAAGTTGTGTAATTTGTAGTTTTAAGAAAGATCTATTTAGAGGAAGGCTCCCCAGGTGGTGCTAGTGGTAAAGAACCCACCTGCCAATGCCAGAGACTTAAGAGACACGGGTTCGTGGATTGGGAAGATCCCTTGAAGAAGGGCATGGCAACTCACTCCAGTATTCTTGCTTGGAGAATCCTATGGACAGAAGAGCCTGGCGGGCAAAAGTCCATAGGGTCACAGTTGGATATGACTGAAGCACTTAGCACATTTATAGGAAAACATTTTTCAAAGTAGGAGCCTGTGTTTATATGTTTGAAAGTTCACTAGTTTTATAAGAAATGACCAAATTTTCTTTGCTATTATTCCAGAAAAAGTTACTTTCCCCATCTCATAGCAAGTACCCTGAATTTTAATAAGATGGTAACTAGAGTGGGTCATGCATGTATTGATATATTCAACAAATTATTTTAAGTGCCTTTTAAAGACCAGGCTGGATTTATAGTGATGAACAAAGAGAAATAATTAGTATTTCACAATGTATTGTGAGAAGTAGACATTAACACGCTAAATATGTATAAATATGTAATTACATGAAGGAAGAAAATCAAAGTCTGTGAGAAAGAATAATAAGCAGGAGCTGATTTTATAGTGCTGCGGTGAGCAAAGTCTTCTCTAAGAAAGTGCTATTTAAATTGAGAATTGAATGATGAATAGGAGTTAGCTAAGCAGAAACAGTGCCTGCACCCTGTGGGGTAGGATGGTAGTGGTGGGCATATTCTAGGAGAGGGAACATGTGAATGCAGAAAAGAACAGACCCATTTGAAGAACGCAAAGAAAATGAGCATTTTAGGCAGTACTAAGAGAACAAGGTTGGCCTATCAATACAACTTCAGGAACATGAACATCATAGTCTCTCTAACTCTGAAATTTTGGGAAACAGCTCTTTAATCAATTTCTTCCTGAAATTTAGATGTTGGGTAGGCCCATTCACTGTATTTGCCTCTTCATATTAATGTAGGTCATGCAGTGCCCTATACCTGAATTATACCTGGACAGTATGATGTTGAAATCAACTATTCCCACACATGCAAAAAATTCCAATTGTTTTCCCCCTCATACTGTGTTGTTGCAGCAAATAAATATTTGAGAAATTGGAGAGCTTTTTTCATTTATCTCTTATAACTACTAGCTCAACTGTACCGCTTAGATTTTTTAAAAGAATATACCTCAGAAAACCAGATATTTTATACAGGTAGCAACTCTTACTAAGACACACACACACAAACATGCAAATTTATTTTTACTGTGACACAGTAGGAGACCCATAAAACAAATTAGACCTGTTCAGGTCTCACTTTCTGAATGTGGCCTCTAAAAGGTAATCTTGGATTTTTGATGTTATCAGAGGAAAAAAATGGACTATACAAATAGAAATATAATTTTAAATTAAAATGGTCACTTTGGTGGAGGATTTGGACATGAGGAGGAGGAAGGTGTCAGGAACTGTAATAAGATTTTTAATATCAAATAAATCCTTGTTTATGAAAATCAGGGTGGAGGTAAGGATTAAATTGAGATCTCACCAATTTCACAGCTGAGAATACTAACATATTTTATTTTTAGGTTAAAGCTGATTAAAAGCTATTTTAAAAGACTAATAAAATATTATCCAAGAAAACTTGAGAAAAATTTGACACTGAAATGATAAGGCCCTTAGATAATAAAATGTAGGGTGAGGTACAATACCATATTATGTATTCTTCAGGAGACTTTTCCCTTTTGACTGATGGGACAAATTGAGGAAACTGTACTCTGTTTAACATCTATTCACTATGTTCTATGTGTAAAGCTTTTATGCCTTTTATTCTGCAGTCTGATTGCATTAAAATTTTATTTGACTATCTACAAAGACACACCTGGGCTTTCTATTGAGCTTGGCTGCAGATTCGAAAAAAAGGAAAAGACAAATCTAATATTCCAAAGAGGAAAACTTGTATAACTATCTGGTTGGGGTCACCTGAAAATGATACACACCTGGTATAAACCTGGACACTTATGAGAATAAGCAGTTATAGAGCAACATGTCAGATCTTCAGAAGATTTAACACCACTTCCTGAAGCCTCCACCCCTTTCTATAAGCTTAATTCACCACTGGAATATACAACATTTGATATTTACTTCTGCTCTTCTTCATTCTTTATGAATTATCAAATTGTTTTTTTTTTTATTTTTTTTTTCTAAAAAAGAATTTTATTAAAAAAGCACAAATGCAAAGAAATGAACAGAGGAAAATTTATGCGTCGAACCTGGACTGGTCACTTATGATAATATACATGCTACAATTCCATTCTCTCCAATCATTCCACCTTCACCCTCTCCCACAGAGTCCCAAAGACTGTTCTAAATGCCTATGTCTCTTTTGCAGTCTCTTATACAGGGTTCAGGTTTATGTTTGTTAAAAAAAAACATTAAGCCTTATATCAAAACATCTCTAAGGGTAGGTTAAACAAACATTTCCCAGAACATATAAATCTGTTTGAAGGAGTTAACCTAATTACCAGCATGTCTGTTAGACCTTGAGGAAAAGTGGTAAGTAAACCAAGTAATTCCATGAAATATGAACTTTTACTGTGATGGGTTGACTTTCATCTTTGCTGTTTAACCTTTCTACCCTTCAAAACTCCAAAAATGTGTGCACAATGAAGGTTCTTACAAAGTTCTCTTCTATTGCATCAAGCGGGACCAATGCATTGTGATTCTTCCAACGATAATGATTGGAAATAATACAGTGGGATGCAATTAGAAATAATATTGCTGAACATGAACATCTGGCTATTTCATGGACACTGCCTTTAAATCATGGATATTGGGAGTGCTTTAAAAATAAACCGACAAAAGTTGTTATAGAAAAAAAAAGAAAAAACTAAATTGAGGAACATTTTACACAGCATATTTATATTTCCTGAAATAAAAAAAATGTGTTGATATGAATTGTAACTTGGCAGTGTTTACTTACATTTTGTTGCTGTTTAATGTTTTTGAATGTAGTTTTAAGATGGACGTGAATGCTTTGCTTTATTACAGTTATATACAAGTGTGAAGTGAAGTGAAAGTCACTCGGTCTTGTCTGACTCTTTGCCATCCCATGGACAGTCCATGGAATTCTCCAGGCCAGAATACTGGAGTGCGTAGCATTTCCCTTCTCCAGACGATCTTCCCAACCCAGGGATCAAACCCAGGTCTCCCACATTACAGGCGTGTGTTTGCTATACTCACAATTCTGCCAAAAATATAGCGCATTGTATGTCTCTATGTTCTGAATATTTGGAGTGAACAAGGAGAGAAAGAATAGGTGAACGTGATTAACTCACTGATTTCTGAAACTTAGCCTTCCTATAAGGGCAAACTACAGTTCTTGGTTTGAGGCAGAACACACTGACTTCTAGCCCACAACCAAATGGATGCTTCAGCACACTGGCTCACATTGTTTTCGAGAAATCAATGTATGTGAGATCTGATTCCTATAGGAGAGTCAAAAAGTCATTTCATATTTATTAGAGCAACTCTGGTAGTTTATTTTGAAATGAGGGAACAATTGACTATGGTATGTTCTCAGATATACAGGCTATTTTTATTATTAAGTCATTGACTTTCTAAATGGAAAGACAGCAAAGACTGGAGAGTCAGATGGTTCTGAATGCAAATTCAAGATTCCCCATATACTAGCTGTGTGATGTTGGGTGAATTGTTGTTGTTGTCATTTAGTCACTAAATCCTGTCCGACTCTTTTGTGACCCCATGGACTGTAGCTGCCAGGCTCCTTTATCCATGGGATTTCCCAGGCAAGAATATTGGAGTGGGTTGCCATTTCCCTCTCCAGGGGATTTTCCTGACCCAGGGATTGAACTTACATCTCCTGCATTAGCAGATGGATTCTTTACCACTGAACCACCATGGAAGCCCATTGGGTGGATTACTTAACTGTTATGAGCTGAATTATGAATCTTCTTCCCCAAATTCATATGTTGAAGTGCTAACCCCATGTACCTGTGAATGTGACAAGTTAAAATGAAGTTATTAGGGTAGGCCCTCATCCAATCTGACTGATGTCCTCGCAGAAAAAGGAAATATACACGTAGGTAAGTATACATGGAAGACCATGGGAAGACAAGGAGAGAATAGCCATCTTCAAGCCAAAGAGAGCAGCCTCAAGACATCAAATCTGCCGACACCTTGATCTCAAAGTTCTAGCCTTCAGAGTTGTGAGAAAATAAATTTCTGTTGTTAACCCCTTCCATCATTGTTAGGATAGCCCTGAAGATGAATACAGATAGGACCCTTGTGAGTTTCAATATTCACATCAAATAAGGATTGTAAAGTACCTGGCCCACTTTAGGCACTCAATGAATGCTGGATTTTTGTCATTATGCCTCATAGACTCTATCTTTTTTCTTATTTTATTCTCCATTCAAAATGGATGATATGCTTAATGATAATAAGTCTGTGAAACTGTTCTTTGAAAAATCATAAAAGAAACTATGGCTAAGGATATATATGTGCCAAAATTGAGTTGTTAGAACCAAATATCCTTGATCTCTTCTGCAGGGCTTGTTCTTACCCTTTTGATTGCCAGTTTACTGGATTCCTCCAAAACTCAAAGGACCAAACTCACTAATGGTATAGAACTGTTTCTATACCATAAGTTATATAAGTTAGCAAGCTCTAGTTGAGAAACTTACAAGTGCTTGAGACTTGAAATACAGATGATAGGGGCATAAACCAATTATCATATAGTAAAATCTAATACATAACTTTCATTTTAAGTTGGCCCAGGCTGAGATGATAAGAAAAAAAAAAAGGTTCTGCTTTTTGCATGCTCCATTTAGCCTGAAAAAAACCACTATTTTGTCATCATATTAAGAAAAATGAGCTTTACTTACTTAACTAGTTAGCTCAGTGGAAGACCAGATATTGAATACAGTCAACTTTAATAATTTTCCACAGTGCAAGAAAAAGGACAGAAATCTTGGCAGCCAGGAGATACTCAAGAATAAAGTCTGATATTGGTTGTACCACAATGCTGATATATTACATAAAGGCCTTTTATCAGATACAGTGCTTTAAGAGCCAACTCATTCCTGCTTGAGCTGGAAGTTCTTTTATAGTTTTGATGTATCTAAATTTAAATAAAGAGGAGGAGAAGGGCAGTACGCTACAAAAAAGCCAGCTTATCTTTTAAAAAAATCATTTTATTGAATTATGATTGATTTACAATGTTGTGTTAGATTCAGGTGTACAGCAAAGTGATTCAGTTATATATATTCTTTTTCAGATTCTTTTCAATTATAGCTTATTACAAGATATTGAGTATAGTTCCCTGTACTATACTATAAGTCTTTATTGTTTATCAATTTTATATGTAGTAGTTAGTAGTGTGTGCATTGAAGAAGGCAATGACAACTCACTCCAGTGTTCTTGCCTGGAGAATTCCATGGATAAAAGAGCCTGGAAGGCTACAGTCCATGGGATCACAAAGAGTCAGACACAACTGTGTGACTAACACAGTGTGTGTATGTCAATCTCAAACTCTTCATTTATCCCTCTTCCCTTTAGTAAAGGGCTCCTAACAGTATCCAGCACAGTGTTCTGCACTGAGTAGACTATCAATAAAAATTTTGTGTTAAGGAAATAAATAATTATCTGACAAATAAAATTCATATACTTTGACCGCATATCCATACTCTTTAGGCAATTTAGCTGTAGATCCTTGGATCTGAAATGGAGGAACTCAGTTGTTTTTGATAGTCTAAAGATCAGTTTAGGAAAATATATTCACCAGGAGTGTCAACTCAAGCCACTGTATAAGAGTCTATGATCAATCAGTTTGATTGTTTTAAAAAATAAAGGAACAAAGCTTTCCACATGCACACAATCTTTGAATGTGTGGGGAAGTATAAATACAGTAATTTTTTTGTTTTTTGAAAAAAAGTGCAATTATCTGTTTGGTGCATTTGTTTAGTGTTGCACTTCTTTTTGAAAATGGGTAAAGGCCTCTCTGAGCTAAATATCATAGGCTTTCTGCAGCATAGGATAACTGTCCTCCTCTCCTACATAGTATGATTCCTATTTTCACATTATTTTCGTAAAAGTAGATTACATTGAATTGAATTGTAGCAGGTGTTGCTGACAGGTTCTGACCTTTTGACCAAAATTTTCTAGTTTTTTTTTTTTTTCCATGTGGTTGCTCCTTTTTCTTCATGATGCTACAAGACTCAGCTACTGTTTTGTGATGTTTAATTAATGTTCTTTAACAATATATTCGGAGAAGGCAATGGCAAGCCACTCTAGTACTCTTGCCTAGAAAATCCCATGGACAGAGGAGCCTGGTGGGCTACAGTCCATGGGGTCGCTACTAGTCGGACAAGACTGAGCAACTTCACTTTCACTTTTCACTTTCACACATTGGAGAAGGAAATGGCAACCCACTCCAGTGTTCTTGCCTGGAGAATCCCAGGGATGGCGGAGCCTGGTGGGCTGCCGTCCATGTGATCGCACAGAGTCGGACACGACTGAAGTGACTTAGCAACAATATATTCCTTCATGTAAACAAAAGAATCAAATATATGTTGTCATCTATATAGTATTAATTATAATTTTCAGCCCTAAGCTTTTCTAATTTAAGAAAATGCATACATACAAGTCACTTTGGGAATTATAGTTTTGGTAGATATTTAATTGAGGAAAATATAAATATTGTCAACATTTCATATAAGTGGAAAGGTAATCTCTTTTCTCCCCTAATTTGTAGTATTGTTTGGAATGGAGTAAACAACTTGTTTCAGCTTAAAATACCTTTATTGGAAAAATAAGCTGAAAAGTAAAATATTAGTTGCTTTGAAATATATCCTTTTCAAAATGGCTTTATTTTGTTTACAGAGCTTTTTTTTTTTTTCTTTTACATTCAACTTTAGTTTTAATTTCTACCACCTACAGAAAAAGAAAGCATCCTGGTGGTAATTATTTGATAATCTACTCCATAGCTTCACATTGTGATTGATATTTATTTTGATGACATGTGTAAGGTAATGGATTTAGAGAAGGCAAGGTTCAGAAAAAGAAGGAGATCAGCACTTTACAGGAACAGATCACCTTTGATGAGGCGAGAAGGGGCAGCAGTCAAATTAGCGAGCTGCTGTGCTTATCCAAGAAAAGAGTAAGTATATATAGGCATGTATGTAGAAAGTTACTGTCTTAAGGGGGTCTGTTCTCCAAGGTTGTTCAGAGTGGTAATCTCTTAAGCAGCTGGGCCAAGGAATTTTAGAGAGCGACCAGAGGCTGGACCAGCTGGTAGCTGGGCATAATCAACTTTAATGTCCATGTTTTCCTTTGGGTGAGAGAGGTCTTTATTTTGCACAGAATGGTGGGGAGGACCTGGAGGGGAGTTTTAACTACAGGCTATTTTGAGCCATGTAACTTTCCTTCAACATGGATGATAGTGAGGACACATTGAAAGATAAATTTACAGATGATAAATGACTTGAGTTTTATCTATATACACAAACTATACCAGTTGAAGGTTAAAAGGCAAACAAATGGCCCCACTAAACCAAATTATCATTCTGACTCATTGTTTCACTAAATCGTACAATTTCTTTAACCTTATTGAAACTGCCATATCAGTCATGCCTTGGCATCATGTAGACACAGTCATAAAATATTTTCCCATAGAAATGAGACCATTTTAACCACTTCATTTCCCCCACTCAGTAAAAAGCACAAATTTGGACTGTGAAAGAGACATTTTCCTCTTATAAATCCTTTAGAATTGAAAATATTGGAACATTCATCACAATGTCACTTCTATCTGCACTTTTCACTATTGTGGTGATTCTTATTGCCAAGTAAAGATTAGCAGTAGATACTCTATAGAATTGTTTTTTCTGATTTTTTTGTGAATATAAAAGGACATTTTTAAGTATATTTTTCCAGAATTATATTGCAGTAAGACCTAAAAGGTATTTCAAAGGTCTTCAAGAATTTGGTATATATTTCATTAACACCCCGATCTGAAAACATACTATTATATTAAAATAGTTAAAAGAAAATACACTGATGCCTTATCAATTCTGAAAAGTTATGTATATTAAATGGGATTGTTAAATTTTAATTGAAAAAATATGAAGCTATAGGAAGAGCTTTTAAAATCATGTCATCAGAGTAAGAAATTTAGTTTTATATTCATGAATAAAATATTTTTAAATCAACTACTGTAAAAGTAGGTGGCTCTAGTGCAGTGATAACTTGGAAAAATTTTTATTTTAAATTTTAGAATAATGAAATATTGATTAAATTACAATAATTATTATGTCCCAAAGTAGTAATGCTATTTACTACCTGTAACAAAAAACAAAGTGCTTATAAATTGTAAATACATCAGACAGTTTAATGGCAAAGAGCACAAGCTTTGGGTTTCACAGGCCTGGGTCAAGATCTGGCTTCTACCTCTTATTTTCCTCTTATTAACTATGTAGAAGTTGCTTAGTCCCTTTGAGCCTCATTTCTCTTGTCCGTGAAATAAAGATAATAGTTTCCATTTTAAAATATTGTCCGTAATTATTTATATTAAGAAAAATGTATATGTGTTAGGTTAAAAATTAAGAACTCAATAATTATTAGATATTATTGCAAGCATCATAGTTGTTTACCTCTTAAATTTTTTATTAATATAAAGATACATAGTTTATAAAGTAGAATAGAAAATCCATATGAATTTTAAAGATAAGAAATATCTCTACATATGTATCTGTATTTGTGTGTGTTGGTCCATGTCCTTATGTCTCTCTATTTTAATCTATACCACTTAGAATACTATAGAAAGAAATTTACTTTCCTTTGTTGTTAAGGATATGTTGCTGGAATAAATTTTGTCACTCATAGGTCTGAATTTAGCAAGTTTGGATAAAACATTAGTTGATTTTTGGATAGAGAACATCCATTCACTCTTCTTAAATGCAACCCAATTTCCCTTAGAGGAATTACCTCTTTACTATGGAATACAGTTTAGTGGTAATTTAGTTGGGCCCCTATTTTCCTAAATAAAGGATGGCTATAACCCAAGCTGGACAAGTCAGAAGCTCTATTATTGGAAAGAAAAGTTTAATGGAGTGTAACAGAAATGAAAATCAGTTGACATTCATTTACTCTTAACAGTGGTGAGACACTCAGATTGTTTCTGCAGTCTGCTTCCACGCTCCTTTGTCTCTGAGTTTTTTCTGAGATTAGATCTCCATTCTCCTGTTATCCTCTTTTTTTAAAAAAAATTCCTTTTTCCTATAGTACACAGAGTGATATTCTGTTCCTTGTAGGCCAAATGACTATTACTGAGAGAGGATAATAGCTAGATTACAAGTGGAAGGGACTATGCTTTTTTGTTTTTGCTGTTGCTCGCCATGTTGTCACTTATCAGCAGGGTATTTCTAACTTAGTTACTAGAACTTAAGCATGGTGTCTGGTACATAAAGTGACTCAATAACGTTTATTAACTGATGAGCAAAGGAACAAACTTCTAATGGTGGTTTTGTCACTTCACCACTGTAGAATGTGTATGTGTGTGTGCACATGTGTATTTGGTGTGGGCAGGGTATATAATTTCATCACACTGTTTGCATGTGAGGCAGCTCTTCATGTAGGTTCTCTGCATGGACTCCAGCACTGTTCTGAATTATATATTCAGATGAATTTGATGTTCAACAATCTTATTTTCTATTGCTTCCCAATATCAAAGCCCTGTTTCAAGGATGCCATTCTTCTCACTCTTTTCCAAGCACATCCTTCTAATTTACAAGTCCAAGTTAAGACACACAGTTTCCTATGTTGATCTCTTCTACCCCTTGAGTAAACAGAAGAGTTGTCATGTGAACCAGTGTAGCAGAACACTTAAGAGACAGAAATGTAGAGCCTGCATACCCAAGGTTCAAATCCCAAGTCTATCATTTACAAGCTTTTTGACTTTGGAGCTGTTCATTTACCTTGTTATGACTGTTAACGCATCTGTTAAACAGGGCAAATAATGGTGCCTAAATCATTGTGGGGATATAAACTTAATATTGAGATTCCCAAGTGGCTCAGTGTTAAAGAATCCCCCTGCTAATGCTGGAGCTGCAGGAGACATGGGTTCAATCCCTGGGTCAGGAAGATTCCCTGGAGGAGGAAATGGCAACCCACTCCAGTATTCTTGCCTGGGAAATCCCATGAACAGACAAGCCTCCTGGCTCAGAGGTTAAAGCATCTGCCTCCAACGCGGGAGACTCGGGTTCGATCCCTGGGTCGGGAAGATCCCCTGGAGGAGGAAACGGTAACCCACTCCAGTATTCTTGCCTGGAGAATACCATGGAAGTAGAAGCCTGGTAGGCTACAGTCCACGGGGTCGCAAAGAGTCGGACACGACTGAGCGACGGAATGGAACGGAACGGACAAGCCTGGAGGACTGTAGTCCATGGGGTCCAGAGTTGAACATGACTGAGCGACTAAGTAGGCACACACAAAATTAATATTTACAAAGTGCTTGACACACTGATGTAGATATAACTGTTAAGCAATATTTCGTTCCCTTCCACCTCTGGGCATAGAGGAAGATCGTAGTTCCCTACTGTTGCCCACACCACCCCTGCCACCTTGAAGTCGACCTCCTGACCTGCTCTGCCAGGGAGGAAGCAGTACCCTAATATTGAAACATTCTAGAATTCTAGTCATCTTGTTGAGGATATCTGTCTGGAGAGTCGCCTAGATCTGCTGTAGACTAGTAATAGGTTATGTCACAGTGTCAACTAACTTAGCCAGATTAATATACGTACTACTATACTATGAAACTATAAAAGTGTTAGTTGATTTTGCTATATAGTCACCTATTCTGACAGTCATTTCTGTAAGTTCATTTATTTTTAAGTTTATGTCTTTTATCTTCCCAAAAAGTGTTAGAGGGGAGATATCATAGCTTATGCGTCATCTGTTATCCTCCCCCAGTGCCTAACATCATATGCGTACAATGCACCCTGGAAATATTAATCAAATGAAGAAGTTCTTTCAGAATTCAGGGTCTAGAGGAGAATTTGTAGTTTCCCCATGGGATCTTTTAAAAAAGCCGATAACAACGTATTGGAGACTTTTGCAGCAGGTATGTATAAACCCCGGAGAAAGCAATGGCACCCCACTCCAGTACTCTTGCCTGGAAAATCCCATGGACAGAGGAGCCTGGTAGGCTGCAGTCCATGGGGTCGCTACAAGACTGAGTGACTTCACTTTCACTTTTAACTTTCACGCATTGGAGAAGGAAATGGCAACCCACTCCAGTGTTCTTGGCTGGAGAATCCCAGGGACGGGGGAGCCTGGTGGGCTGCCGTCTATGGGATCCCACAGAGTCAGACACGACTTAGCAGCAGCAGCAGCAGCATGTATAAACCCATAATCTCCAGTCTCAGTTTTTTTATCCACCAGGAATCTGTGCAAGAACCTAAAAGTCATACTTGACTCCTCCCTCTCCTTTGTCTCCCACATCCAGTCTCCAAGTCTTGTCATTTCTACTTGCCAAATATCTCTCAAATCTGTTTCTTTCTCATTTCCTCAGCACTTGTTTTAGTTCTGTTCACCATAATTTCTTTCATGAAAAACTGAAGGAGCCTCCTAACTGTTCCAATTTCTAGTCTCAACCTCTCCCATCTATTTTGTTTTCTTGCTCCAGAGTGAACATTTTAAAAACACAAATCTGATCATGGCACTTGCTTGTTTAACATGGGTCTGGCTGTTGCCTTTATGATAAATTCCAGATTCTCTAATTTGGTAAATAATGTCCTCCACGATCTCTTAATGTTTTTATCATGATTTCCTCTCACTACCCCCCTCAAGCACTGTGCTTCAGACACAGAAAATTATTCACAATTCTTAAGTGTTATTTTTTCCTTTTCTCTAGGCCTTCTTATCTTCCTTTATCCTGGTATGGTCTTCCTGTTCTCACTTTGCGTAATTAACCCCTGTTTGTACTTCAGGTCTCAGCTAAGATGACCATCTCCTCTACAAAGACTTGCAAACCTCCCCAGAATTGTTCATCCACAGGACCTTCTGCTTACCTTCATATAATGAGGTAGTATAGCATATTGGCTTGCAGTTAGTCTAATCTGGATTTGAATATCAGTTTTGCCAGTTATCTGAGGAGTGACCTTGGGCAAATTACATGTTACATGGAACTAATAATAGTATCTTCCTGTGTGATTAGAATAAGAGGCTTTTAGCACATTGTATAGAACATAGTAAGTTCTTAATAAATGCCAGCTACCTTAGTTGTTGCCTCACGCAATACACAGTCCCCTAGAATCTTAAGTGAACCATCCCACTTTCAGGTCTGTGAAATAAGTTTCTCCTTTCCCCACTCTTCTTAAATGAATTCAAGTAACCCTAGTTTTTACTGATAAATGAAGTGTTAACATCTGTTTCTCCTAATACTATTTAAGTTCTTGCTCAGTGCTTTTGAGAAAATGTTGAGTGAATCAGAAAGAAAATTTGAATAAATTTTTCTAAAAACATAACTCTATCTTCAACTCTTACACTTTTGAGGGGCTTAGATCATTGTATCTCCTAATCTTGGGATGCACTTTAAATAGTGAAGACATTCTGTTTCTTCTGCAGGGATATTAGGATGCTGTGTTGAATGATTGCCTTGGTGCATCTCCTGGGTTTTCTGTTCCTTAAAGAATACTTTCCTCGTGCAAATCTATAGAGGCTCTGTTTGCTGGGTCATTAGAAACCATCTGGTGGATCAACACTCAGGGAAAGTCTGTATCAAAATGAAATAAGGATGTTTTTTTTTACTTTTAGAGTAAAATGGAAGGGAATTCCTTTTAAGATATACTCCTTTTGCTAAAAGTTAAGCATGTATCCCCAGTGTGCTGGTGTTTTCTAGTTTCCATGTAATGAATAACTTTAATGGTGGCAGTGAGTTATTAAAATTGTTCTATTCTCTCAGCTTTCTGAAGATGACATCATATAAATTCTTTTGGTTGTTTATCATCAAATAGTTCCTCTCTGACATGTGATTCAATACTAGATAACAAGAGACATATTTGGATACGTGTGTCACATTGCTTGCTTTTTAAAGAACTTTAAAGATTCCTGTTGATTTAGAGTATTCATTATTAATTTCTCATAAAAGAAGTGTGATTAATGGCATTGGGAAAGGATGAGGTGATAAAAAGGAGCAAGTTTATAAATAAATGGGATGTTTCTAGAGTTCTGAGACTCAGAAATTCCTTCTACATGCAATATATCCTATTTCCCAACTTATTCTCAATTTAGATAGGATGTTTGTTATAGATGTGAAGAATCCTGAAGCAGACTGACTGACTGACACTCTCTCCCCGCTCCCCACAAAAGAGAAATTCAGGCTTCATTGACTGATTTGAAATCAGTAAGAGCCTATTAGTGAACCCCTTATCCCCATCTGGTCATAAAAAGTAGTTTCTCTAAATTGTTCCTATTCAATCTGTATCTCACAATCCTACTGAAAGGGAGAAAACCCAAGAGATCCACATTCATATTTCCCAAGTACCAGGAGTGGGTCCAGTTTTACACTCAGATTGTAAGTAAAAGAGTTACTCCGACAGACATGAGTGCTGCAGATAGTTCTAGAAGAGAATCTCCAAAATTACCACTTGGTAGCCCCTCCATCCACTCCTTGAGCTTCACACCAGGCTATATGTTAAATTTATCAGATGTGGGTCTTCACAAATGAGACCTCATTTGCTGTTTTCTTGGGAAGGATATCGTGGCCCTACTGAAGCTTTCTCTTTATGTGTAAAGAAGAAATAAGTCTTGCCCATTCTTCCTTTAAACAACTAGACTCAATATAAAAGTCCAAATAACCCATTTTGCTTTTTATTGTGATTCCCAGATCTTGGGAAAAGAACTTAGAACTTACTGCTGCCAAGAACACACCGATCAAATACTCAGAACAAGAAAACATTGTAAATGATTACATATTGCTTTTTTCCTAGAGATAATTCTAAGGGCAAAAGTATGGATCTCTTTGCTATCTATGGAACTTCACTAAGAGGTGAAGTGAGCTTTAGGCATATTTATAAGTTCTAAAATCGGCAATGTTTATTATTTACCAATAGGTGGCACTATAAGATAAAGAAGATGAATTAACCCCCAAAGAACAAAAAAAGTTAAGGAAGATAATATAAGTAAGGAAAATTCACAAATAAAAAGGTGATTCTGTATTTAAATCTTATTCTTGTCTTAGGTAGATAAGGCAAAAATATTTTCTTCTGGAGAAACATTCTAAATATGAAGAAATGGGCTTTTTCTTTTAGAAATTAAAAGTAGTACTTGTCAGTACTGAAATTCCCTATAACGTGGGTGATTTAAATTTCTACACAGGATTATATTATTTAGAACTCTGTATGGAATTTCAGCAATTTGGAACATACTGGGCTTTTGAAAATGTGTGACTATCAAATGAACGCAGATAAATACACACACACACACACACACTGTCAAAGATGACCTTGGCATTGGCAACTCTGACCTTCAAAGTGACTTACAAGATAATAGATCTAAGCAGGAAAATATGTTAGTTAGTCATCCATTTACATAGGAAATCTTTTCTTTCCTTAATAATTTGAGACAAAACTTCTTCTAGAGTCACATTTATCTCCATTTATATCCTATATTGTTCTCATCTCCACAAATTTATTTACCTATAATCATCCTTTATCCAGTCACTTTGTTGATTTGGTTCATGTTATTTTGAAGAAATATGTAATCAATAGGATGGAATGTGCTACGTATCTTTGAAATTTGCCTGCATTCTTAGTGAAAATGCCATTTAACAGAAAAGAATCAGAACAAAACATACTTCACGCAGAGGATGCAGGCAGCTTGCTACTTATATAACTCAGCACTGAAAAAAAAAAAAAAAAAAAGCCTCACTCACGAGGAATACTGATAGAAATATAGCCTTAGCTTAAAAACCACTTTGTGATTTTGGTCCTGTGATATGTTGGCTGTAAGAGAGCACTCTCTCTCTCTTTTTTTGTTTTTTGTTTTTGGCATGGCTTTTGAAATAGCTCCTTTATTTCTGTTCATTTGGGAAAACTGGCATGAGAGAAAAAAATGTTTAAACAATTTAAATAATTAAGTGTTTAACCCTCTTAAACTTCTAAAATTACTCTATTTCCTTATATGATGACACTGTTAAAAGGGGGAAATTTTATTCAGTTTTGGAAAAACATAGCAGAATGTTAAGATCTCATATGGTTCTATATTCCCAATTCTTTAGGCATTGGGTCTTGGCAGATTACTTCCAAGGAAACTTGAATTGAGATAAATTGGGGTGACCATTTTAGCTGGCTTCTTTCATCTTGTGCTACTAATCCTGAGGTACCATTCTGCTCTGGGAGCAAGAAAGAAAAGAAGCATCTTATGCATAAATGGCTTCTCTTTGTCTACTTCTGCCCCACATGTCCTAATGTAAGTAGCTGTTGGAGGGTAGGTCCTTTTTCTTTTTTTCCAGGAGTTTTTTTTTTTTTTTAAGTTCTCTATACTTGGTACCTAACACCATGTCTGGCACAGAGAAGTGGCTTGGTAAATATCTGATAAAAGAATGAATAAATGCCTATTCCTCCATTAGATCAAAATTTTTTTGTAGAGAGCTGATGTATAAGTGGTTCGTTGATAGTTAGGGCAGACAAGAAAATAAACTTTGTGGACAATGAGCATTTATTCAACACACATTGCCCTCAAATACATCAAGAAATATAAATGGAAACAGATCCAGTCCTCAGCATAATTGTGAAGTTTATCAAATTTGACTTTGTCACTTCATCTTTCCTACCAAGATTCATTTTCCTCCACGTGAGAAACAAAGTGGTATCATGGGAAGGTGCTTGGACTTTGTGACCAACAAGTCTGGGTTGGATTCCAATCCTAGATTTGCCACTTACTACTTTTTAGCCTTGAGTAACTCACTTTTCTCTGAACTTTAGTTTCCTCATTTGTAAAAAGATATTGATAACTATTTCATAAGATTGCTAAGAGGACTCAGTTAGAACCTAAGTGCCTAGTACAGTACCTGGTATGCCAATGTTCATTAAAAACTGTTTCTTTCCTATACTTGCTGTTACTTTTCTACAACACAGCTTCATGAGATAAATATTGTTCTCATTGTTACTGTATTAGAGTTGAGGAAATGGAGGCTCAGTGAGGTTAAGTAACAAAACCATGTAAGTAAAGGTAAAAGATGGAGGAACTGAGTTCAAACCTCAGTTATCCAATCCGTACTTTTAACCAGGATACTATATTAACTAGGAATTTTATTTTGCTTTAGCATGAGAAAAGAAAGGCATTGTGTATTTATTATCATGGTATCTTTGAAACTTGGTTCACATATGTATGTGTGCATGCATGCATGCTCGCACATACACCTACACACACGCATGCACGTACACAGATATATAGCCAGGAAAGGAGACAGCATTATGCTTAAAAGTGCAAGTTTT
Source organism: Moschus berezovskii (assembly GCF_049115385.1). Classification (NCBI taxonomy): domain Eukaryota; kingdom Metazoa; phylum Chordata; class Mammalia; order Artiodactyla; family Moschidae; genus Moschus; species Moschus berezovskii. The sequence goes on along the minus strand of NC_142488.1, from coordinate 81,239,214 downwards.
GGAGTAGAGTCACATGTCACATCATCTGGGTTGAAAACTTGACTGTCGCTTATTCGTTGTGAATTTAGCCAAGTCACTGGCTTTCTATATTTCTAAACTGTCAACCAAACAATGGATATTAATGGGTCTCACTTTATAGGACAATTGTGAGGATTCTGTAAAACACATTGTAAATTACTGTCCTTAGCACATAAGTACTCAAGAAATATTTTAACTATTTTGATTATTATTGCAAACAGAAATGTGAATAATAAATGATAGATAACCAAGAAATATTCTCAAAGATATTTCCAAAAAAAAACTTGTGTACATTTTTAATAAATAATATTGTAACATTTCGCACATTAACATATTGTTCTTAGGAAGCCTCTCTAAAAATGTTCTTCCTGCTTTGTTAGGCAAATGCCAACCTAACCTATATGACTGGAAATTCAAACTAAGTTAGAATATCATTTATGTTCTCTAGTTAGACTCCATTGCTAACATCTTTTAACCCAGTAACTTAATGTACATTCCTTGCATAAATTTAATGAGGACAGACGTATGCAACTAAAATTACAACACATTTATTTACTGGAGTGTAAGGTAGCCATTAGGCAAACCAATCTACTTTAGAGAATGTTGAAAGGTCTAAAGTTTAGGACTGACAGTAAGTATGATTTAGCAAAAGTAAAGACTTGCTAGTAAAGACAAGATACTTTGGAAATAACAGACTCATTCAGCATGTGTTCTTGAACTTTTAGAAAGTTCTATTTGATTAAGAATATCTAAGCTTCCAAATTGTTCAACAAAATGGAATGGAACATTAAAAAATAAACACAACCATGTAATTAATATAGTTTTGGGGCAATGAAAATTTTTATTAATGGTTCTATGAAGGAACAGACAAGTGAATTCCAAAAGAATGAAATATAGGACAAATTTCTGGATGTCCAGATTCCATTATGACTGTACTACCAGAAATCACACTTCTAGTCAGGAAGCCTATGAACAAAGAGTAGAAGTATATTCACTTATAAATAAGTGAGTCAAAAGAACAACTTTTTTATACACTTTACAGGGCAGTTATATACATTCTACAAAATACATGTAAGTTAAAACTAGATACATGCAGTCCCATTTGTTTATTTTTGCTTTTATTTCCAATATTCTGGGAGGTGGGTCATGGAGGATCCTGCTGTGATTTATGTCGGAGAGTGTTTTGCCTACGTTCTCTTCTGGGAGTTTTATAGTTTCTGGTCTTACATTTAGCTCTCTAATCCATTTTGAGTTTATTTTGGTGTATGGTGTTAGGAAGTGTTCTAGTTTCATTCTTTTACAAGTGGCTGACCAGTTTTCCCAGCACCACTTGTTAAAGAGACTGTCTTTTCTTCATTTTATATTCTTGCCACCTTTGTCAAAGATGAGGTGTCCATAAGTGCGTGGATTTATCTCTGGGCTTTCTATTTTGTTCCATTGATCTATATTTCTGTCTTTATGCCAGTACCATACTGTCTTGATGACTGTGGCTTTGTAGTAGAGCCTGAAGTCCGGCAGGTTAATTCCCCTATTTTCATTTTTATTCCTCAAGATTGCTTTGGCTATTCGAGGTTTTTTGTATTTCCATACAAATTGTGAGATTATTTGTTCTAGTTCTGTGAAAAATATCTTTGGTAGCTTGATAGGGATTGCATTGAATGTATAAATTACTTTGGGTAGTATACTCATTTTTACAATATTTATTCTTCCAATCCACGAACATGGTATATTTCTCCATCTATTAGTGTCCTCTTTGATTGCTTTCAGTAGTGTTTTATAGTTTTCTATGTACAAGTCTTTTGTTTCCTTAGGTAGATATATTCCTAAGTATTTAATTCTTTTCGTTGCAACAGTGAATGGAATAGTTTCCTTAATTTCTCTTTCTATTTTCTCATTATTAGAGTATAGGAATGCAAGGGATTTCTGTGTGTTGATTTTATATCCTGCAACGTTACTGTAATCATTGATTAGCTCTAGTAGTTTTCTGGTAGAGTCTCTAGGGTTTTCTGTGTAGAGGATCATGTCATCAGCGAACAGTGAAAGTTTTACTTCTTCTTTTCCAATTTGTATTCCTTTTATGTCTTTTTCTGCTCTGATTGCTGTAGCCAAAACTTCCAGAACTATGTTAAGTATTAGTGGTGAGAGTGGCCACCCTTGTCTTGTTCCTGACTTTAGGGGAAATGCTTTCAGTTTTTCACCATTGAGGATAATGTTTGCTGTGGGTTTGTCATATATAGCTTTTATTATGTTGAGATATGTCCCTTCTCTTCCCACTTTCTGGAGGGTTTTTATCATAAATGGATGTTGAATTTTGTCGAAGGCTTTCTCTGCATCTATTGAGATAATCATATGATTTTTATTTTTCAGTTTGTTAATGTGGTGTATTACGTTGACTGATTTGCGGATATTGAAAAAGCCTTGCATTCCTGGGATAAAGCCCACTTGGTCATGATGTATGATCTTCTTAATATTCTGTTGGATTCTGATTGCTAGAATTTTGTTAAGGATTTTTGCATCTATGTTCATCAGTGATATTGGCCTGTAGTTTTCTTTTTTTGTGGGGTCTTTACCAGGTTTTGGGATTAGGGTGATGGTGGCCTCATAGAATGAGTTTGGAAGTTTCCCTTCCTCAGCAATTTTCTGGAAGAGTTTGAGTAGAATAGGTGTTAGCTCTTCTCTAAATTTTTGGTAGAATTCAGCTGTGAAGCCGTCTGGACCTGGGCTTTTGTTTGCTGGGAGATTTTTGATTACAGTTTCAATTTCCGTGCTTGTGATGGGTCTGTTCAGATTTTCTATTTGTTCCTGGTTCAGTTTTGGAAAGTTGTATTTTTCTAGGAATTTGTCCATTTCTTCCAGGTTATTTATTTTATTGCCATATAATTCCTGATAGTATTCTCTAATAATCCTTTATATTTCTGTGTTGTCAGTTGTGATCTCTCCATTTTCATGTCTAATTTTATTGATTTGTTTCTTCTCCCTTTGTTTCTTGATAAGTCTGGCTAGTGGTTTGTCAATTTTATTTACCTTCTCAAAGAACCAGCTTTTGGGTTTGTTGATTTTTGCTATGGTGTCTTTTGTTTCCTTTGCATTTATCTCTGCCCTAATTTTTACAATTTCTTTCCTTCTACTGACCCTGGGGTTCTTCATTTCTTCCTTTTCTAGTTGCTTTAGATGTAGAGTTAGGTTATTTAGTTGACTTTTTTCTTGTTTCATGAGGTGTGCCTGTATTGCTATGAACTTCCCCCTTAGCACTGCTTTTACAGTGTCCCAGAGGTTTTGGGTTGTTGTGTTTTCATTTTCATTCATTTCTATGCATATTTTGATTTCTCTTTTGATTTCTTCTATGATTTGTTCGTTGTTCAGCAGCGTGTTGTTCAGCCTCCATATGTTGGCATGTTTAATAGTTTTTCTCCCATAATTGAGATCTAATCTTACTGCATTGTGGTCAGAAAAGATGCATGGAATGATTTCAACTTTTTTGAATTTACCAAGGCTAGATTTATGGCCCAGGATGTGATCTATCCTGGAAAAGGTTCCATGTGCACTTGAGAAAAAGGTGAAATACATTATTTTGGGGTGAAATGTCCTATAGATATCAATTAGGTCTAACTGGTCTATTGTATCATTTAAAGATTGTGTTTCCTTGTTAATTTTCTGTTTAGTTGATCTATCCATAGATGTAAGTGGGGTATTAAAATCTCCCACTATTATTGCATTATTGTTAATTTCCCCTTTCATACTTGTTAGTAATTGTCTTACATATTGCGGTGCTCCTATGTTGGGTGCATAAATATTTATAATTGTTATATCTTCATCTTGGATTGATCCTTTGATCATTATGTAGTTTCCTTCTTTGTCTCTTTTCACAGCCTTTGTTTTAAAGTCTATTTTATCTGATATGAGTATTGCTACTCCTGCTTTCTTTTGGTCTCTATTTGCATGGAATATCTTTTTCCAGCCCTTCACTTTCAGTCTGTATGTGTCCCTCGTTTTGAGGTGGGTCTCTTGCAGACAACATATATGGGGGTCTTGTTTTTGTATCCATTCAGCCAGCCTTTGTCTTTTGGTTGGGGCATTCAACCCATTTACGTTTAAGGTAATTATTGATAAGTACGATCCCGTAGCCATTTTCTTTATTGCTTTGGGTTCGAGTTTATACACCCTTTCTGTTTTTCCTGTCTAGAAAAGATCCTTAAGCATTTGTTGAAGAGCTTGTTTGGTTATGCTGAATTCTCTCAGCTTTTGCTAGTCTGTAAAGCTTTTGATTTCTCCTTCATATTTGAATGAGATCCTTGCTGGGTACAGTAGTCTGGGCTGTAGGTTATTTTCTTTCATCACTTTAAGTATGTCTTGCCATTCCCTCCTGGCCTGAAGAGTTTCTGTTGAAAGATCGGCTGTTATCCTTATGGGAATCCCCTTGTGTGTTATTTGCTGTTTTTCCCTTGCTGCTTTTAATATTTGTTCTTTGTGTTTGATATTTGTTAATTTGATTAATATGTGTCTAGGAGTATTTTGCCTTGGGTTTATCCTGTTGGGGACTCTCTGGGTTTCTTGGACTTGGGTGATTATTTCTTTCCCTATTTTAGGGAAGTTTTCAACTATTATCTCCTCAAGTATTCTTTCATGGTCTTTCTTTTTGTCTTCTTCTTCTGGGATTCCTATGATTCGAATGTTGGAGCGTTTAACATTGTCCCAGAGGTCTCTAATATTGTTCTCATTTCTTTTAATTCGTTTTTCTTTTTTCCTCTCTGTTTCATTTATTTCTACAATTCTATCTTCTAGCTCGCTTATCTTGTCTTCTGCCTCTGTTATTCTACTGTTTGTTCCCTCTAGAGTGTTTCTGATCTCATCTATTGTATTATTCATCGTATATTGACTCTTTTTTATTTCCTCTAAGTCCTTATTAAACCTTTCTTCCATCTTCTCAATCCTTTTCTCCAGGTTATTTATCTGTAACTCCATTTTGCTTTCAAGATTTTGAATCATTTTCACCACCAAAATTCGAAATTCTTTTTCATGTAGATTCCCTATATCTTCCTCTTTTGTTTGTGTTGGTGGGCATTTATCTTGTTCCTTTACTTGCTGGGTATTTCTCTGCTTCTTCATCTTGCTTATAATGCTTTGCTTGCGGTGGCCTTTCCCTCTTCTGGCCGTTTGTGGAGTTCTCTTTATTATGTAGTTTCCTTGCTGTGTGTGGGGTTGGACAGGTGACTTGTCAAGGTTCCCTGGTTATGGAAGCCTGTGTCGGTGTTCTGGTGGGTGGAGCTGGATTTCTTCTCTCTGGAGTGCAATGAAGTGTCCAGTAATGAGTTATGAGATGTCAGTGGGTTTGGAGTGACTTTGGGCAGCCTGTATATTGAAGCTCAGGGCTAGTTTCCTGTGTTACTGGAGAATTTGCGTGGTATGTCTTGCTCTGGAACTTGTTGACCCTTGGGTTTAGCGTAGGTATGGAGACGTTTGATGAGCTCCTATTGATTAATGTTCCCTGGAGTCAGGACTTCTCTGGTGTTCTCAGGATTCGGGCTTAGGCCTCTTGCCTCTGGTTTTTGGTCTTATTCTTGGAGTAGTCTCTAGACGTCTCTATCTGTCATTTCCAAGGTGGTTCCCTCTGTTTTAGCTTCTGTCTGCTGGTCTCTTCAGTGTCTAATTTCCGCCCTGATACTAGGGGGTGGGTGGACACTTTTTTAAGGCTCAGTTGTTCAGTCCTGTTCTGGGAAGGGGTGAACGCTGCAGTCGATTATCTCTGGCATCTGTGGGGAGTGCTCGCAGCGTGTCGGCCACACTGGGTTTGCCCCCACTCACAGCACGTATGCTGTCCCAGTCTATACTTCACAGGCTCTAGATTGCTCTGCTGGGAATGGTCTGAGGCCGGCACCGGGTTGTATGCACTTCCCAGGTCTGAGCGGCTCAAGTTCAGGTTCTCAGGTACTCCACAAAGGCGCAGACTTGGTTGGGCCTGCGTTTTGTGCCTTCCCCGGTCCGAGCAGCTCAGGGGACCAGGTGTTTGGCGAGCACGGTCTCTGCAACTTATCGCCTCCCCAGACCCCGCCACTCAGTTTTCTGGGTGTACAACCGGCGCAACTTCTCAGGGGGATATCGACCGGCCCGAGCCCAAGAAGTCCTGATTAGCAATAAGCCTGTCTGCAGTTTGTATCAGATGCCTTTCTGGGGCAGTGGTTGCCCGCTCCGGCTCTGGCTGCGCTCCCTGCCTGTCTAGGCGGGGGATGGGGGATGGGCCAGCCGCAGCCAGCTCACTCTGCTCAGTCCTTTATTCTGTGAGCGGGGCTGGCCGAGTCATAGGTTAGAGCTTTCCGCCTTTTCGTGGGAAAGCTATCCCACAGTCTGCTTTGCTCTCCCCAGTTCTCTCAAATTGTTCTCGCGGCATTCAAGCCCAGTCCTCTCTCTAAGCAGTTCAGCCAGCTCCTCCCTGCCCAGCCCCGGCTGCTAATGGCGTCTGCAGGCGTCTGTGCTGCTTCTCCATTGGGAGTTACCGTTTGGCGGGTAATTTGTGGGTTTTAGAAAAATCTTGAAAAAAAAAAGAGGGTTATATGGCCCTCTGAGCTTCCAAGGCTCGCCACAGATTCGCCAGTGAGAATGTTTCCTGGTGTTTGGAAAGTTCTCTCTTTTTAAAGCTTCCCTTCCCGGGACGGAGCTCCGTCCTTACTTCTTTTGTCTCTCGTTTTATCTTTTATGTTTTTTCCTACCTCCTTTCGAAGACAATGGGCTGCTTTTCTGGGTGCCTGACGTCCTCTGCCAGCATTCAGAAGTTGTTTTGTGGACTTTACTCTCGTTCAAATGTTCTTTTGATGAATTTGTGGAGGAGAGAGTGGTCTCGCCGTCCTATTCCTCCGCCATCTTGTTCCTCTGGAGTTTTTTTTTTTTTTTTTAAATAGCCCTGTAATTTTCCTACTCAAGATAATAGTGGATATTAATAAGTTAATATATGTTCTGTTTTCTCAGGTTTCTTCTAATAATTTACCTTTCTTTGAGTTATTTCAGAATTTCAATCACTAAAGGCTCCTCTGCTATACCAACTCTGTCTTAGGTTGGCAGACAAAGTATTATCTTTGAAATCAACGTAGTCAGTACTTCCTAAGGGGCAAGTTCATCTTCCTTTTTTGAGGTAATTGACAGTGATGTTAGGTACTAACATCCTCTTTCTCACTTGGGGCTTCCTCTGGTGTCAAGGAGAAATATTACAAAGTAGAAATGTGCAAATATTCTAGGAACAGAGAACAAGATATTAAGATTTTGAAGACCATGCTAGTTTTTTTTCTCTTGTGATTATAATATTAAGGTATCAATTGTGAGTGAAACAGCTGCACATGGCAAATGTTCATGAAACCATGGCTTGTAAGATAGTATTTCCAAAAGGTCTCCTAGTACAGAATGGTAAGGACTATTGAAAGAGAGTTGCTGCTTGATGACAGAATAAAGATGTGAAAAGTGTTTTGTTTAGTTTTTCTCTCTGCTTTTTATCTCTGGAGGATTGGAAATTTTACCCACATCAGTGATTTTGAAATATATAAAATGTCTTCAGAATGACAGTTGTTAAAATGGCATTTTAAAATTAGTTTATTATATTCTATTTATCTGTATAGGCTGAATATGGCTACAAATTAGAACTGTTTATATTGATTCTATATGTTTTAATCCAAGTTAGTTTATAGATGCTACAACTGTTTTTGATTGGGAGAACCTTATTTGTTTTTTTATTGGCCACAGGGTTTAACTCATGAGAGTCAAGCACTGTCTAGGAGAAAGTCAAGGCACTTTTTTTTTACATGTAGAAAAAACTACAGTTATTGAGTAATTACTCAATTTTACAACTGTAGTAAAATACTACAATCACTCTCAGGATCTACTCACACATCTCTTATGGTTCCTGCTGGATGAACCTTCTTCTATTTCTCACCAAAATATTATATTTCCCACCACATTTTGCTACCAGGGCTTTCCCCCATTCAATTCTATGACTGTTTTGTTAAAGACTGAGGAGCCTCCATGATTTCATTTATCAAGGTTGTCCATTAAGGGCCTTCCATCACCTTATACACTTGAGCCAAAAGAGGGACAGATCCCTATTTTCCCTAGTGGTAAATAGAATGGGAACATGGAAAAATGGTAAAAGAACACAAAAGAGTGATGATAGAGTGAAGTATAATGAAAGACAAAGCACCATTAACAAGACTTGAGTCAAAGCTTGCAGTTTATGTTAGAGGGGAATGATGACTTTTTCCAGCTTCTCTGGATTTGAGGAGGAGAGGATTTTCTAGACACACTCCTTGCAATTCTATATTCCATTTAATCATTCTTTCCCAAGTGATACAGAATGCCTTGTGTGATTGGTAAACAATTAGCATGCTTGGCTAAACTCTGTCCTTTTCCTTTTTAAGTAAAGGCCTGCTGACAGGGAGACATATTGTGTTCTGCCCCTTACAAGGAAGGGGGCTGCCCTGGTTCAGTAACACTGATTTCCATTGCTGTGAATTGGTGAATTTGCCTGTCTGACTTCAGGGTGTATTATGTCCACCTGATTAACAGAAGTAAAGGTACGTCCTTCAGCTTATACCCCATTAATAATAAAGGTGATACACTGGTTCTCTACTTCCATCTCCTATGTTTTATTTTCCAATTTATTCAGAACCTGAGCAGGGAGCCTTTTAGGGGACTCAAAATTATGCAAGTCGGCAGGATTAGAAAGTCAAAAGAATAACAATTTTTATGGTTGTGGTTACAGTCACCACGTGATTAAAACAACAACAACAACAAAGAACAGATTCCAATTTTAATTTTGCTCTCTGAAAAAAATGTATCAGAAAAATAGCATATCCTATGTGTAAAATATGGGGCATGTCTTCCTCGGTGGCTCAGATGGTAAAGAATCTGCTTGCAGTGCAGAAGACCCAGGTTTGATCCTTGGGTCAGGAAGATCTCCTGGAGAAGGAAATGGCAACCCACTCCAGTATTCTTGCCTGGAAAATTCCATGGACAGAGGAGCCTTGCAGGCTACAGTCCATGGGGTCACAAAGAGTTGACATGACTGAGCAACTAACACACATGTAAAATACTTGTGTATGTGCACACCCAGTCACTCACTTGTGTCCAACACCCCATGGACTGTAGCCCACCTGGCTCCTCTGTCCACGGAATTCTCCAGGTAAGAATATTGGAGTAGGTTTCCATTTCCTACTCCAGGGAATCTTCCCAACACAGAGATCGAAACCGTGTCTCTTGAGTCTCCTGCACTGGCAGCAGATTCTTGACCACTGAGCCATAGAAAGGTCCCTGAGCTGACTAAAACATTTGGACAATTGAAATAAGTGATGAGCTTGAATTCTGATAATTCTGATTATAATTTGAGGTTTGTATTGTGTTGAAATTCCATGTATTTTCACAGGTAAAGTACCTATTATATAAACATATATATTTATTTGAAATATATATTATATATACATATCATGTCATTGGTCATTAATATTTTCAGACTTCCTTTATGTAAAAAGGAAAATAATTCTAATGTTGGACAGATATTTGGTTTTTAATAGAGATAACTTTGAATAATAATTTTACAACACTGCAGTGTATGAACAAATATAACCTCCAAAATTCCATAAAAATGAATTTTATTTCTTGGCTTTCTATTTTGTTCCATTCATCTATATTTCTGTCTTTATTCCAGTACCATACTGTCTTGATGACTGTGGCTTTGTAGCAGAGCCTGAAGTCAGGGGGAGGGGGTTTCAAGATGGGGAACACATGTACACCTGGGGCAGATTTATGTCAATGTATGGCAAAACCAATACAATAATGTAAAGTAATTAGCCTTAAACTAAAACAAATAAAATTTTTAAAAAAGAAAAATAATGAATCTTAGTTTTGTAAATAAATATGTGTCATAGAGTACTTTGGGGGAACAGTGCTGGGAAATAAAATAATCACATAGAAAGAAAGAAAGACTGTTTGCGACCCCATGGACTGTAGTCCACCAGGCTCCTCCATCCATGGAATTTTCTGGGCAAGAGTACTGGAATGGTGGCCATTTCCTTCCCCAGGGGATCTTCCCAACCTAGGGATCGAACCCAGGTCTCCCGCGCTGTGGGCAGACATTTTATCATCTGAGCCACCAGGGAATAATCCCATGGCAGTATTCAAATTCCTGAAGAATTTCAACTCATTCCTTTAAATTATAATAATGAAGAAAAAAGATTCTCATAGTGGAGAAATATTTTTTTCTTCTGTGTAACAAGATGTGAGCGATACAATTTGATACTATTAGAAACTGTCAACAAAATGATGTTGACCCATTGAACAGTGACCTTTGTTTGAATGGACTGACAGGCAGAGAAATCAGAAAAAGAAATTTTACCACATGAATCATCACCTAGAATGGGGTAACTTTTTCATTAAGCCCTAAGTCAATATCTATTTCTACTCGCCCATCACATAACCCTTTGGGCTTTTTGAGTTTATAGATGATTCAAACAGATAGTTTCATGGCAGAAAAGTTACTCACAGTGTCTCACTTAAGGATTTAAAATTCTTGTTAAACAACCTTACAAAAATCCACTTTCTAGTAGCCCAGGGCTTAGCTGCTTAAAGAATGGTGACATTGTAACGATGCTGTCCCAGAGAACAGCTTAACTTATGGTACAGAGTACTTCTATTTCACCATCTCATAAATTCCTACAATTATCTTCTTGAATTTAGCTGACATATTAATTCACAGTATAGAGAGCACTGAACAAGGATTCAAGAGAACTTGATTCTGATCTTGGTTATGTTATTATTGAACTATATCAGTTCAGTTCATTTCAGTTCATTTGCTCAGTTATGTCGGCAACATGCTGTCTAGGCTGGTCATAACTTTTTTTTTTTCAAGGAGCAAGCACCTTTTAATTTCATGGCTGAGTCACCATCTGCTGGAGAAGGAAATGGCAACCCACTCCAGTATTCTTGCCTAGAGAATCCTGTGGACAGAGGAGCCTGTTCGGCTGCTGTCCATAGGGTTGCATAGAGTCAGACACAACTGAAGCAGCTTAGCATGCATGCATGCATTGAAGAAGAAAATGGCAACCCACTCCAGTATCCTTGCCTGGAGAATCCCGGGGATGGAGGAGCCTGTTTGGCTGCCATCTATGGAGTCACATAGAGTCAGACACGACTGAAGCAACTTAGCAGCAGCAGCAGCAGTCACCATCTGCAGTAATTTTGGAGCTGAAGAAAATAAAGTTTGTCACTGTTTCCATTGTTTCCCCAATTATATAATCTTGGGCTAACTACTTAGACTCTTTGGATTTTAATTTGTACATGTATAAAATTCTAAGCTAAGTTCTTTTGGATTCTTTTCCATCTTAAACACACTATTTCCATTACTCATTGTGGGACAACAAGGAATAGAAACAAAGAGAAAAATCATGTGATTTAATTATTGATAAAAATGGCCCATGGGAATCTAAGGGCACATATCTTCCACTGATCGCATTAATTTCATGACATTAAAACTGGGTCTTCCCAGAAGATGCAGTATCTCTATGTAACCATATTTATATGCAAGAGGCATAAGCATTTGGAGGATGCTCAGGAACTCCTTGAATCTGTCCCTATTAATTTACATTTTTATCCCTAATCTTTCATCAGCATTTTGTTCAAATGGAAATTAAAACACATTCTGTTGGTCGCAGCAATAATTTAATTTTACCTTTCATATAAATAAATTAAGCTTAATATTTATAGGTAATTAATTGGTAAAAGTTAACTGGTTAGTAGAAACACTCCTCCAAAATGTTTGAACACCTTAAACTATTAAATTTAGAAAATAAGAATGGTATTTTATTATTGTCCATGCTACAGAAAATAGTATTTCAAGTTATATCTTCATTCTAGCTCCAGAGCATATATACCCATACCAGTGAAACTTTCAATGTCATGAAAAGTGAAAATGAAACTCACTTAGTTGTGTCTGACTCTTTGCGACCCCGTGGACTATACAATCCATGGAATTCTCCAGGCCAGAATACTGGAGTGGGTAGCCTTTCCCTTCTCCAGGGGATCTTTCTGACCCAGGGATCATACCGAGGTCTCCCACATTGCAGGTGAATTCTTTACCAACTGAGTCAAAAAGGAAGTCCAGACACAAGGGATGGTAAAATTTTTTCTCGGTCTCATGGCCTGATTATCCCTTTTATACTGATCTTTAAATATCTCAGTATTGTGCTATGATAGGTTCACAAATGGAGAAATACAAACTAGTTTGAGAAATACTGACAACCAGCTTAAGGGGGAAAATTTGAATTCAGTATCTTTCAAATCTTGGACAGCAAGGAGGTCAAACTAGTCAATCCTAAATGAAATCGACCCTGTATATTCATTGGAAAGACGGATGCTGAAGCTGAAGTGCCAATACTTTGGCCACCTGATGTGAAGAGCCACATTTTTGGAAAAGACCCTGATGCTGGGAAAGATGGAGAGCAGGAAGAAATGTGGGCAACAGGGGATGAGGGGGTTAGTTAGCATTACTGACTCAATGGATATGAATTTGAGCAAACTCTGGGAGAGAGTGGAAGACAGGAGCCTGGTGTGCTGCCATCCATGGGGTTGCAGAGACTTGGACAGGACTTAGCAACTGAACAACAACTCTTTCAAATCTGTGTTGATCCTTTCCTCTTCCCATTGTTTGCATTGGTAGTACTTCTATAGCTCTTAAATATCCTAAATTTCCTTATTTATGGATAGAATCACCTGCTTGTGAACTTTATCTGCTTTGGCAATGCATATATAGCTTGTATTTTCTCCAATGTATATAATGTAGTATTTGTTTATAAGTATCATATATTTGTAATGAAATGTATGGTTCTAAGTCAAAGATATATGTAACCAGTGTGCCACTGATACGCAGCAAAATGGGTCACACATGAGCTGGGATATTGTTCCTCTTGGTCCTGGGGTGGCTGTGTAGAGCCTGGGATAGCCTGTGCCTTTAGAGTCCAGTTGTGTCTTGCCAAGAGCAGCTTTATCCAGAAATGGCAATGTGCTTCACTAATATATAAGTATCATTTTGTAAAGATATAGAAATTGTGATCTTGCTACTCAAAGTATGTCCTCAACAGCTAGCAGCAACATTATTTGGATACTTGTAAGACATGCATACTTCCCAGGTGGCTCAGTGGTAAAGAATCCGCCTGCCGACACAGGAGACATGGGTTTGGTCCCTAGGTGGGGAAGATCCCCTGGAGCAGGAAATGGCAACCCACTCTAGTAATCTTGCCCAGAAAATCTCATGGACAGAGGACCCTGGCAGGCTACAGCCCAAGGGGTTGCAAAGAGTTGGACATGACTGAGTAACTGAGCATGCACACATCAAGAAATGCATAACTCCATTTCCCATCTAATGAATCAGAATCTGTAATTTCATAAGAGCCTCAGGTGATGCATATATACGTTAGAATTTGAGAAGCTATGGACTAAATTTTGTCCTTGGTGCCCAGATGGTTTTCAACCTTATCTGTGTGTCAAAATCATCTGGAGGACTTTTATAAATCCTGATATCCAGGATGTAGCACAGATTAGAATCTGTGGGGAGGGCCATAGGCACAGTTTTAAGACTTCCTCAGGTGACTACAATATGCAACTAATGTTGAGCACTACTACTTAGCAACATCTGCACTTCTAACAGATGGGCACTACACATCATGAAATAACAAGAATCCAAAAGAAATGTATAATATGCTAATAACCTGCTCATCGTGTGTTGTACAATGCTGGGATATATATGGAAGTGTGTGTGTTGAGGGCAGTGAACAAAGAGGGAATTGTGTACTGTGGAAATGGGCATAATACATATAAACCTTTGTAAGAGTCTATGACTTTGATTTGGGTTTGAGGTGTCATATTGTCAATAAAATAGTCAAACATTCTACCCCAAACAAACCTCACTTTTCTCAATTATATCACCCCTGATCCATGGCTACTGGTTTCCTGGTGTGAGTTGCAGGGTAACATTTTCAACCAATGCTAGCTCCAAATGAATTATGTTTCCTTCAATCAGCTTATGTTACCTCTTGCTTTTATCTTTCATTTAGTCTGAGCTATCAATTTTTAAAAGCTTAACCCATTTTTCTTGAAAAACTATCTTCAAAGAAAAAAGCTAGTTTGATAGCCACAACTGAGACATATATTTAAACTATTTATGTACATAGAAGATTCTGTCAGGAAGAGAAGAAAATAACAAAATAAAAAATGTTGAACGTTAACAGCCATGAAAATGGGAAGAATGAATATGTTTACTTTATTCTGGTTTCAGAACTCTTAGATATTTACAATATCACTTAGGAGCAATAATAAATAAATGTCCAGAGGATCCTGGTTCATTCTGTCACCACCAGTCAAACTTTAAGGAGGTGATGTGCAATTGCACTCCTGGGCATAACACCGAGGAAACCCAATGTCCCTTACTCCAGATCCGATAAAATAGTCTTATAAAATGTTGGTGTCACTGATAGAGGGCTGACCTAGCAGAAGTCTGCAACTAGTGAATGCTAAGCTCATCCATTCAAGTAACTACTTTGAGATAATGCCTATGATTCTAATGTAAAAAATTAAAGAAATCAACAATTTATAAAGTCATTGTTGATATATAACTTCATTAAGAGATAAACAACAAAGCAAGTCTCTATTTTGTTGTTCAACCAGTTCTAGTTATACAAGATGATTTCTAGAGATCTGCAATAAAACATTGTGTTTATAGATAAATCAGATATTACCTAAATCAAATCCCTTATGATTATACAGTGGAAGTAAGAAATAGATTTAAGGGACTAGATCTGATAGACAGAGTGCCTGATGAACTCTGGACGGAGGTTCGTGACATTGTAGAGGAGACAGGGACCAAGACCATCTCCATGAAAAAGAAATGCAAAAAAGCAAAATGGCTGTCTGTGGAGGCCTTACAAATAGCTGTGAAAAGAAAAGAAGTGAAAAGCAAAGGAAAAAAGCAAAGATATAAGCATCTGAATGCAGAGTTCCAAAGAATAGCTAGGAGAGATAAGAAAGCCTTCCTCAGTAATCAATGAAAAGAAATAGAGGAAAACAACAGAATAGGAAAAACAAGAGATATTTTCAAGAAAATTAGAGATGCAAAGATGGGCTCGATAAAGGACAGAAATGGTATGGACCTAACAGAAGTAGAAGATATTAAGAAGAGGTGGCAAGAATACACAGAAGAACTGTACAAAAAAGATCTTCACGACGAAGATAATCACGATGGCGTGATCACTCACCTGGAACCAGACATCTTGGAATGTGAAGTCAAGTGGGCCTTAGAGAGCATCACTAGGAACAAAGCTAGTGGAGGTGATGGAATTCCAGTTGAGCTACTTCAAATCCTGAAAGATGATGCTGTGAAAGTGCTGCACTCAATATGCCAGCAGATTTGGAAAACTCAGCAGTGGCCACAGGACTGCAAAAGGTCAGTCTTCATTCCAATCCCAAAGAAAGGCAATGCCAAAGAATGCTCAAACTACCGCACAATTGCACTCATCTCACACGCTAGTAAAGTCATGCTCAAAATTCTCCAAGCCAGGCTTCAGCAATATGTGAACCGTGAACTTCCAGATGTTCAAGCTGGTTTTAGAAAAGGCAGAGGCACCAGAGATCAAATAGCCAACATCCGCTGGATCATGGAGAAAGTGAGAGAGTTCCAGAAAAGCATCTATTTCTGCTTCATTTACTATGCCAAAGCCTTTGACTGTGTGGATCACAATAAACTGTGGAACATTCTGAAAGAGATGGGAATCCCAGACGACCTGACCTGCCTCTTGAGAAACCTGTATGCAACTCAGGAAGCAACAGTTAGAACTAGACATGGAACAACAGACTGCTTCCAAATAGAAAAAGGAGTATGTAAAGGTTGTTTATTGTCACCCTACTTATTTAGCTTCTATGCAGAGTACATCATGAGGAACGGTGGGCTAGAAGAAGCACAAGCTGGAATCAAGATTGCCAGGAGAAATATCAACAACCTCAGATATGCAGATGACACCACCCTTATGGCAGAAAGTGAAGAGGAACTCAAAGGCCTCTTGATGAAAATGACAGAGGAGAGTGAAAAGTTTGGCTTGAAGCTCAACATTCAGAAAACGAAGATCATGGCATCTGGTCCCTTAACTTCATGGGAAATAGATGGGGAAACAGTGGAAACAGTGTCAGACATTTTTTTTTGGGGGGGTTCTCTCCAAAATCACTGCAGATGCTGATTGCAGCCATGAAATTAAAAGACGCTTACTCCTTGGAAGGAAAGTTATCACCAACCTAGATAGCATATTAAAAAGCAGACACTTTACTTTGCCAACCAAGGTCCTTCTAGTCAAGGCTATGGTTTTTCCCGTGGTCATGTACGGATGTGAGAGTTGGACTGTGAAGAAACCTGATCGCCGAAGAATTGATGCTTTTGAACTGTGGTGCTGGAGAAGACCCTTGAGAGTCCCTTGTTCTGCAAGGAGATCCAACAAGTCCATTCTAAAGGGGATCAATCCTGGGTGTTCATTGGAAGGACTAATGCTAAAGCTGAAACTCCAATATTTTGGCTACCTCATGCAACAAGTTGACTCACTGGAAAAGAGTCTGATACTGGGAAGGATTGTGGGTGGGAGGAGATGGGGACGACAGAGAATGAGATGGCAGGATGGCATCACCGACTCAATGGACATGAGTTTGAGTGAACTCCGGGAGTTGGTGTTGGACAGGGAGGCCTGGCGTGCTGTGATTCATGGGGTCGCAAAGGGTCGGACACGACTGAGCAACTGAGCTTAACTTAACTGAACTGAAGTTGTCCATAGATGCGTGGATCTCTGGTCTTTCTATTTTGTTCCATTGACCTATATTTCTGTCTTTATGCCAGTACCATACTTTCTTGAAGATTGTGGCTTTTTAGTAGAGCCTGAAGTCCAGCAGGCTGATTCCCCCAGTTCCATTCTTCTTCCTCAAGATTGCTTTGGCTATTTGAGGTTTTTTGTATTTCCATACAAATTGAGAGATTATTTGTTCTAGCTCTGTGAAAAATATCATTGGTAGCTGGATAGGGATTGCATTGAATGTATAAATTACTTCGGGTAATATACTCATTTTCACAATATTTATTCTTCCAATCAATGAATATGGTATATTTCTCCATATATCAATGTCCTCTTTGATTACTTTCAGCAGTATTTTATAGTTTTCAATGTACAGGTCTTTTTTTTTTCCTAAGGTAGATAGATTCCTAAGTATTTAATTCTTTCCGTTGCAACAGTGAATGGTATCGTTTCCTTAATTTCTATCTTCTCATTATTAGTGTATAGGAATGCAAGGTATTTCTGTGTGTTGATTTTATATCCTACAACTTTACTATATTCATTGATTAGCTTTAGTATTTTTCTGGTAGAGTCTTTAGGGTTTTCTGTGTATAGGATCATGCAATAAATGCTGGAGAGGGTGTGGAAAAAAGGGGACCCTCTTACACTGTTGTTGGGAATGCAAACTAGTATAGCCACTATGGAGAACAGTGTGGAGATTCCTTAAAAAACTGAAAATAGAATTGCCATACAACACAGCAATCGCACTCTTTGGCATACACACGAAGAAACCAGAATTGAAAGAAACACGTGTACTCCAATGTTCATCGCAGCACTGTTTACAATAGCGAGGACATGGAAGCAACCTAGATGTCCATCTGCAGACGAATGGATAAGAAAGCTTTGGTACATATACAAAATGGAGTATTATTCAGCCATTAAAAAGAATACTTTTGAATCAGTTCTAATGAGGTGGATGAAACTGGAACCTAGTATACAGAGTGAAGTCAGCTAGAAAGAAAAACACCAATACAGTATACTAATGCATATATATGGAATTTAGAAAGATGATAACGATCAACCTGTATACGAGACAGCAAAATAGAAACAGGTGTATAGAACAGTCTTTTGGACTCTGGGAGAGGGCGAGGGTGGGATGATTTGGGAGAATGGCATTGAAACATGTATATTGTCATATGTGAAATGAATCGCCCGTCCAGGTTCAATGTATGAGACAGGATGCTCGGGGCTGGTGCACTGGGATGACCCAGAGGGATGGGATGGGGAGGGAGGTGGGAGGGGTGTTCAAGATGGGGAACATATGTACACCCAGGGCCAATTCATGTCAAAGTATTGCAAAACCAACCAATATAATATTGTAAAGTAATTAGCCTCCAATAAAATAAAATAAATAACCTATGTAAATAAAATAAAGTTCCTTGAATTTATTATAACATTGAAGAATTTGGCTCACAGAGTTAAAGAACAGTATCACCTGTTGTTCTTGTGGGGAATCTACTATTTTGTTCCTGCAAATTAATTCAACATTTACTTTTAGTTGGACAGATCACATTTTGATATGTCAGTCAGTCAGTCTTTTAGTCAACTAAAAGTCCTACGTTCTGTTTTATTGACTTTTGATCAGGTTTCCCTGTCTGAGTAAACTTAAACTGCCATATCAAAATACTATGTACTGAGTAGCATAAACAGTAGAAATTTATTTTCTAACACTTTTGGAGAACAGATATCTAAGATCAAGCTGTCAGTATAGTCAATGTCTGGTAAAATTCTTTTCCTGGCTTATAGATGACTGTCTTATTACTGTGTCCTTACATGGGAAGGAGGGCGAAAGTGACCTCTTGTTGTCCCTTCCTGAAAAATGAAAGTGTTAGTCACTAAATCATGTCCAACCCTTTTCAAACCCATGAACTATAACCCGTCAGACTCCTCTGCCCATGGGATTTCCCAGGCAAGAATACTAGAGTGGGTAGCCATTCCCTTCCCCAGGGGATCTTCCCAACCCAGGGATTGAACCCAGTTCTCCTGCATTGTAGGCAGATTATTTACCATCTGAGCCACCAGGGAAGTGATCCTTATCAGGAAATTCCTTTCTGTTAGGGCACTAATCCCGTCATGAGAACCCCAGACTCATGACCTCACCTAAACAAATTATCTCACAAGGTCTCCTTCTCCAAATGCTATCACATTGGCTTTGAGGGCTTCAACATATGGATTTAGTTGGCACAATGCATCATACAAAGTAGTTTCATGAACTTAGAAGCTAGAATTTATTATCATTAAAACAATTAATTTAAACTTGATCATTTCACTCCCTTCTTTCTTGAAAAGGATGAAAACACCAAGCCTGGACATTTAAGCTTAGTTACAGAAAATTTTAACAGATCTCTAATCTTTCCCATTCTGTTGTTTTCCTCTATTTCTTTGCATTGATCACTGAGGAAGGGTTTCTTTTCACTCCTTGTGATTCTTTGGAACTCTACATTCAAAAGGATATATCTTTTCTCCTTGCCTTTTGCTTCTCTTCTTTTCTCAGCTATTTATAATACCTCCTCAGACAACCATTTTTCCTTTTTGCATTTCTTTTTCTTGGGGACGGTATTGATCACTGCCTCTTGTACAGTGTCATGAGCTTCTGTCCATACTTCTTCAGGCACTCTGTCTATCAGATCTAATCCCTTGAATCTATTTGCCACTTCCACTATATAATCATAAGGGATTTTATTTCAGTCATACCTGAATGGTCATACTAAAAGTAGTCATACTATATTTCCTACTTTCTTCAATTTGAGTCTGAATTTGGCAATAAGGAGTTCATGATCAGAGCCACATTCAGCTCCCAGTCTTGTTTTTGCTGACTGTATGGAGTTTCTCCATCATTGACTGCAAAGAATATAATAACTTTGATTTCAGTATTGACCATCTGGTGATATGCATGTGTAAATTCTTCTCTTGTGTTGTTGGAAGATACTGTTTGCTATGACCAGTGTGTTCTCTTGGCAAAATTCTGTTAGCCTTTCACCTGCTTCGTTTTCTACTCCAAGACCAAATTTGCCTGATACTCCAGGTATCTCTTGATTTCCTACTTTTGCATTCCAGTCCCCTATAATGAAATGGACAACTTTTTTGTGTGTTAGTTTTAGAAGGTCTTGTAGGTCTTCATAGAACTGTCCAACTTCAGCTTCTTCAGCATTACTGGTCGAGGCATAGACTTGGATTACTATGATAGTGAATGGTTTGCCTTGGAAACAAAGAGAGATCATTCTCTTGTTTTGAGATTGCATCCAAGTATTTCATTTTGGACTCTTTTGTTTACTCTGACAGCTACTTCATTTCTTCTAAGAGATTCTTGCTCACTGTAGTAGATATAATGGTAATATGAGTTAAATTCATCCATTTCAGTCCAGTTTACTTCACTGATTGCTAAAATGTTGATGTTCACTCTTGCCATCTTCCGTTTGACCACTTCCAATTTGCCTTGATTCATGGACCTAACATTCCAGGTTCCTATACAAAATTCTGCTTTGCAACATCAGATTTACTTTCATCACCAGTCACATAGACAACTATGTTTTTGCTTTGGCTCCATCTCTTCATTCTTTCTGGAATTATTTCTCCATTGATCTCCAGTAACATATTGGACACCTACCGACCTGGGGAGTTCAACTTTCAGTGTCCTACCTTTTTGCCTTTTCATGTTGTTGATGGGGTTCTCAAGGCAAGAATACTGAAGTGGGACAGACTAGAGATCTCTTCAAGAAAATTAGAGATACCAAGGGAACATTTTATGCAAAGATGGGCACAATAGAGACAGAAATGTTATGGGCTTAACAGAACTAGAAGATATTAGGAAGAGGTGGCAATACACAAAAGAACTATACAAAAAAGATCTTAATGAACCAGATAACCACAATGGTGTGATTACTCACCTAGAGCCAGACATCCTGGAATGCAAAGTCAAGTGGGCCTTAGGAAGCATCACTATGAACAAAGCTAGTGGAGGTGATGGAATTCCAGTGGAGTTATTTCAAATCTTAAAAAATGATGTTGTGAAAGTGCTTCACTCAATGTGCCAGCAAATTTGGAAAACTCAGCAGTGGCCACAGTACTGGAAAAGGTCAGTTTTCATTCCAATCCCAAAGAAAAGCATCACCAAAGAATGTTCAAACTACTGCATATTTGCACTCATCTCACATGCTAGGCAAGTAATGCTCAAAATTCTGCAAGTCAGGCTTCAACAGTACGTGAACCAACTCACAGTTGTTTAAGCTGGATTTAGAAAAGGCAAAGGAACCAGAGATTGAATAGCCAACATCTGTTGGATCATTGAAAAAGAAACAGAGTTCCAGAGAAACATCTACTTTTACTTTATTGACTATGTCAAAGCCTTTGACTGTGTAGATCACAACAAACTGTGGAAAATTCTTCAAGAGATGGGAGTGTGAGACCACTTGACCTACCTCCTGAGAGATCCGTATGCAGGTCAAGAAGGAACAGTTAGAACTGGACATGGAACAACAAACTGGTTCCAAATCAGGAAAGGAGTATGTCAAGGCCATGTATTGTCACCCTTCTTATTTAACTTCTATGCAGAGTACATCATGCAAAATAGCAGACTGGAGGAAGCACAAGCTGGAATCAAAATTGCCAAGAGAAATATCAATAGCCTCAGCTACGGAGATGACACCACCCTTATGCAGAAAGTGAAGAGGAACTAAAGAGCCTCTTGATAAAAGTGAAAAGAGAGTGAAAATGTTGGCTAAAACTCAACATTCAGAAAACTAACATCATGCATCGGGTCCCATCACTTCATGGAAAATAGATAGGGAAACAAAGGAAACAGTGACAGACTTTATTTTCTCTGGCTCCAAAAACTTCAGCCATGAAATTAAAAGACACTTGCTCCTCAGAAGAAAAGCTATGACCAACCTAGACAGCATATCAAAAAGCAGAGATATTACTTTGCCAACAAAGTTCCGTCTAGTCCAAGCTATGGTTATGAATTGGATTATGAAGAAAGCTGAGTGCCAAAGATTTGATGCTTTTGAACTGTGGTGTTGGAGAAGACTCTTGAGAGTCTTTTGGACTGCAAGGAGTTCCAACCAGTCCAACCTAAAGGAAATCAGTCCTATATATTCATTGGAAGGACTGAGGCTGAAGTTGAAACTCCAATACTTTGGCCACCTGATATGAAGAACTGACTCATTGGAAAAGACCCTGATGTTGGGAAAGACTGAAGGCAGGAGGTGCAGGGGATGCAAGAGGATGAAATGGTTGGATGGTATCTCTGACTCAGTGGCTATGTTTTGGAGGAAGCTACTCGAGTTGGTGATGGACAGGAAAGCCTGCATGCCTCAGTCCATGGGGTTGCAAAGAGTCAGACACAACTGAGCAACTGAATTGGACTGAACAGTAAACTTACTGTTCTGTCATTATAATTTCCTCGATCATTGGGTTTTAATTTCCTGTCCCCAGTTTTTGTTCTATCTTTTCCAGTTTGTAAACTACTGTGCTTGATGAAAAGTTTTATTCTTTAGTCTACTTGGCTGAATCTAAATTACTTTAGAAATACTATTTTATGAAATTAATGCTTCTATTAAATAATTGAAATCCTCTTTGACCAGAGCATACATTATGTTTTGTTGATAGTATCAAGGAATGGTTAGAAGACTTTGGAAATTGTCTTTGTATGCAGAGTACAACTGTATATTTCTTTTTAGCCACTGAAGATCAAGAGAGATCTGAACTTTTTATCCTATCAAATTTCCTAGTGGAAAATTGGAGCTGTTGACATACAGTGAAGCAGAAATGGTCAAATAGGTCTTAAAGCATACTTTTATCTTGTTTTTTAAATCTTTTTTTAAGTCTTCTTTTCTGTAAATTGTTCTAGTACTTTCCATAGGCCTCTAATTAGTGAAATGATGTTGACCATTTACAAATCTTTGTTTTTAGCCTGGTTCCAAGGATTGTTTTACTTTAAAATCCGTGTCAATTATCAGTCCTTCTATGCTTTGCTGTTGTTCAGTCATTAAGTCGTGTCCAACTCTGTGTGACCCCATGGGACTCCAGCACACCAGGCTTTCCTTTCTTTCACTATCTCACGGAGTTTGCTCAAACTTGTGTCCATTGAGTCGGTAATGCTATCTAACCATCTCATCTTCTGCTGTCCCCTTCTCTTTTTTTATCTTCAGTCTTTCCCAGCATCAGGGTCTTTTCTAGTGAATCAGCTCTTCGCATCTGATAGCCAAAGTATTGGAGTTTCAGCTTCAGCATCTGTCCTTCCAGTGAATATTCAGGACTGATTTCCTTTAGGTTTTACTGATTTGTTCTCCTTGTTGTCCACAGGGCTCTCAAGAAGCTTCTCCAGCACCACAATTCAAAAGCATCAATTCTTCAGTGTTCAGCCTTCTTTATGGTCCAACTGTCATATCTGTACATGAGTACTGGAAAAACCATAGCTCTGACTATGTGGACATTTGTTGACAAAATGATGTCTCTGCCTTTTAATATGCTGTCTGGGTTTGTCATAGCTTTTCTTCCAAGGAGCAAGCATCTTTTAATTTTTTGACTGCAGTTACTGTCCACAGTAACTTTGGAGCCCAAGAAAATAAAATCTGTCACTGCTTCCACTTTTACCCCATTTATTTGCCATGAAATGATGGGATCAGATGCCATGATCTTAGTTTTTTGAATGTTGAGTTTTAAGCCAGCTTTCTCACTCTCTTCTTTTACTGTCATCAAGAGGTTCTTTAGTTCCTCTTCATTTTCGGCCATTAGAGTGGTATCATCTGTACATCTGATGTTGTTGATATTTTTCTTGGTAATCTTGATTCCAGCTTGCAGTTCATCCAGCCTGTCACTGTGAATGATGTACTCTGCATAGAAGTTAAATAAGCAGGGTGACAATATACCGCCTTGTTGTACTTCTTTCCCACTTTTGAACATGTCTACTGGTCCATGTCTGGTTCAAACTGTTGCTTCCGGACCTGCATACAGGTTTCTCAGGAGACACGTAAAATGATTTGGTATTCCCATCTCTTGAAGAATTTTCCAAAATTTGTTGTGATCCACATGGTCAAATGCTTTAGTATATGCTATATTATTTAAAATGCAGAACACTTTAAAATGAAGACAGTTATGCATCCATATATGCTTGCGTGTGTGTGGACATGTGCACATATCCATACACAGTCACATGCGAAAGTATGACATTTATGTATTTTTTTGACTTTCAAGTTTCCTATTGTAGATCAAAGCTGGCTCCAAGCTAAATTTCGAGGGCTATCTTTAGCTCTCTTCTCCCTCCTCTTTACATAAATCTCCCTTTTTACATTTACTTGTCTCGTCTAGGCATCTGTGTCCTCATATTACCGAGAAACTCTTACAGAAAATTCAGTACAAATATCCTTTTCCTGCAGAGTAAAAACTTGCTTTCCTCTCTCTCATCAAAATGTAACAGTTACTCTCCTCCCAAGATTTTCTCATGTTTTCCATTGCTACTTCTAGATAACCTATGCAGACAATTTAGTAACTGCTAATAATTTTATTCTTTGAAGACAATGCAATTTTACTTAAATTGAGACTTTCTTAAGACACTGCACTCACCTAAATAATTGTTTTGATGGCAGAAGTGTCAGGTGCTATAGGGAAGAAGGCAGACATTTCTTTGGTGCTAAAACTGATTCACTAAAGTCTTTCTATAGATCTAGTGTGCTCACCTGTATGATAGTAAAAACCAACCAAACAAACAAACCAAAAACGAAAACTCAATTGCAAGTTAACAAAGTTGGAAAAAAGAAGGTTATAAGGTTGGTATTATTGATAAAGAGAGGATGATAGCATCCTTGTAGAAGGAAAATGGTCTTGAATGTAAGTTTCACAGATGCATAACCCTCTTGGCCATTAGTGACCTAGCTGGTTCCAAAAGATTTTTGAAACAGAGAAAAGATAAGCAAAGTATCACATTTTCAATAGCCTGACAAATATGACTATCTGTATATAAACAGTCCTAGAAGAAACTATGATTCTTGGCTTGGACATTCCACCCAGTAGAGCTGGAAAGATGTGGTAGTATCTCAGGAAATAGACAGGGGGAACTTTAGGATAAGATCACTGCCTATTTCCTGATGAATTACATATAAAAATCCTTTGTGCCCTCCAATAATATTTTACCTCTAGATTTAAAACCTGAAATGTGAAGTTAAAAACAAGTTACACTGAACAAGAAAATATTTAATGAGAAATTAAATGCCAATGGATTTTACTTTTCCTTGATGTGTGCATTGTTAAAATAACAAGAAGTCACATTGATAAAAGAAATATAAATTCAACCCATATGCTACTGCTTTGCTTGTCT
Source organism: Moschus berezovskii (assembly GCF_049115385.1). Classification (NCBI taxonomy): domain Eukaryota; kingdom Metazoa; phylum Chordata; class Mammalia; order Artiodactyla; family Moschidae; genus Moschus; species Moschus berezovskii. The sequence goes on along the minus strand of NC_142488.1, from coordinate 81,213,993 downwards.
AAAAATTATGTCACATCTATGAAAACCTAATTCTTAAGTAAGACTTTAGTGGTCTATAAATTCATGAAATTAAACACTGGAATAAATGTGTGTATTAAATAAAATTTAGGCAGTGGGACTTGTCACAAACTGCTGATCTTTCCTAGTAAATATAGGCAATAGCCTTTCTTCTTAGGGGAGTGCATGAAGGGCAATTTAGAGGAAGTGAAGTGTTTTATGAGAGGAAAACAGGAAGAATGACTAGAGATAAAGACAGAAAATAGGAAGTAAGGAAAGCAGGTGGGCACATAATACAGTCTAAATAAGAACTAAAGCTTTGAGTTTTTTTTTTTTCTTTATTACTTGTTTTGATCATATGGAGATAGACTATCTCAATGATTTCTGAACAAGACACTCATGCTCTTTTATCCTAATAAGATAGAAATACTTTGGCCAATTTTTCTTATTTTCAAAATTCTACAAAATTTTTCTTTTCTAATTTTTCTTCTCATATTCATTTGGGATTTAGTATACCATTTCAGACCACTTGATCTATCAAATATTTCGGTATACTTGCTCAGCAAAATTCATGTTATGCCTTCTCAAGAAAGGGCATAAACTCAACACCATTGTAATAGCTTATTTTTTGGCAAATTGGAATATCTGAGTGATTAACCAAATATAACATGTTTATTAATAGGGATTGTTCCTTTTTAACTTGAAAAATAGTTAACAAATATCATAAGACTTTGTGGAGTTATGAAAAAATAGTAATTTTCCCTCAAGGGGAAATCCTTTTAGTTTGATTTTGGCCAATTAATAAAACCTCTGCGATGTAATGCTAACATTAGAATTTGTACTTCTACATGAAAGGCAAGTGAAGTGATCAGAAAAGACTTAGAGGAGAAGAATTTTGACTGGGTATTAATAAGATGAGGGCCATAAAATAGTGCAAAGAAAGAAAGGATTCCACATGAAAGAAATAGCTCGAGAATGACACAAATCTGGAAGTTAAGGGAGCTGAAATGTGCATACATTATTTTACAGAGAATAGTTTGAAAATGTAGAGCAGACAAATGTTTGGGGCTTCACAAGACCTTTAGATATGAAGTTGCAAATGTAAAAGGATGAAAGACAGATTAGGGCTTCTGAATTCAGAGCCAAGAAGTGTTCCTGCATATGATAATGCAAAGGGAAATCACTCCAGCGTTACATTACACTGAATTATATGAAAGATCTTGAGGTGTACTCCTTGAAATTATAAGAGCCACTTTCAAATTTCCTAAGTGTATCAAGCAACTGAAATCTTTACCGCTAAAGCCAGACAATACATAGATTCTGAAAACAAATATGAAATGATATGATAATCCACCCTAACCTCCCACCCACAAATTGTGGAGCTCAGCTTAATCCAATGCTGATCACAACACTATATTGATAGGGCCAACTTACAAGGCCAACTTCATTCTACATCCATATCAATCTACCAATTGTCTCCTTTCAGATATTTTTTTAAAACAATCTTGTTTATAGGTTAGAAACTATTTTTTTTCTAAGGTGAAGTGACTGTTGTGTTCACTTACCCTTCTTGGCCAGAGCAATTATTAGGTTCTGTGATACAAAGAAAGAGGTAGACCTTTGATCTCAGGTGAAAAGTATAAAACACTGTTAGCCAAACAGCAGCTGTTTGGAAAATATCAAACATTTTGTGTACTGGCTTCCCTGGTGGCTCAGGGGTTAAAGCTTCTGCCTCCAATGTGGGAGACCCGGGTTCGATCCCTGGGTTGGGAAGATCCCCTGGAGAAGGAAACAGTAACCCACTCCAGTATTCTTGCCTGTAGAATCCCATGGATGGAGAAGCCTGGTAGGCTACAGTGCACGGGGTCGCATAGAGTCAGACACGACTGAGCGACAGAACAGAACAGAACAGATCAGAAGACTAGAATATTCAACAATCTTCAGCTGGACAGGAGGCTAGTCCAAAAGCACAGGCAAGGTGCATTTGAGTCTAGGTGGATAATGCTGAAACAGAAGAGAGAAAGGAAAAAAAGAGGCCTGAGTGCAGAGATACTTTACTGCTAAAAGTTTTGTTAAGTCTCATGTAAAAGAAATAAACAGCCATCAACCTATTGCTGCAAATGCCATTATCTCCACGTAGGTGTTTAGTGTAGTCTTCTTTACAATAATAAATAAGAAAACTTGAGCGGAGTTGGGATGGAAGTAGGGGGTGGGAGATATAGCGCCTTTTCTCCTGCCAGAGTAATTCACAATCCAGGTAATTTGAGAACTGTTGTTGTAGACATAGCATGCATATATGAATTCTACTTTTTAATTTTCATCCAGATTTTTAGCATTGTGTAGATTATTTGTTCAGAAAGTAGTTCTTGCCATTTTTTTTAAACAAAACTGGTTATTGGAATAATATTAAACAAATCATAAAATTCACCCATTATAAGTGTACAATTCAATGAATTTTAGTATATTCTCAGTGCTATGCACCCATCAGTCAAGTCTAATTTTAGATTTCCAGCATCACCAAAAGAAACTTTGTGTCCATTTATAATAATTCCCTAATTTCTTGCCAATTTGTACTATGCTCTGATCAGAAACTGGACTTGTCTATGAAACATACAAGCCAGACATGAGCCAGACTTTCCCCTTGCACTTGCAAAGCAGTTCTCCAAGCCTCTTTCATAAGACATTGTAAGGTAGGGACTCCATGGACAGTATTTTTATACCTGAATATATACTATAAAAGTCGATGGGGCTGGGGATAAGAGGGAAGGAGAAATTGGGAGGGAGCACCATTACAGTGAATCAGAGAACCATCTTGTGTTTCTTTTCCTTCTATTCACTCTATGTGCCTCATAAGTAGTCAGATATTTTAACATGAGTTTTATCACTAGGGAATGTGGAAAAGGTGAAGATAACATATGCATTTACTGCTACAGAACAGGATGAACTGAAGATAGAAGTAGGTGTTAATCACCTGAGATTTAAATACACTTTTTAGATTCAGTTATGGATCAATGACTAACAGAACACTTAAAGTCTCTCACTCTGCCCTGTATTCAATCTATCAATCTGGTCAAGATACCCCTCTTTTATTTGGGCTCTTGATAAGTAGCCAAATAATTTTGTAACTGATCTTCTTTGGGTCTGATTTTCCTAAGAGAATGTTTGTATCAGCTGAAATATTCTTCTTTTCAATAGCCTCTTTTGGCTTGTGTATCAGGAAACTATGATGCCTGATCCAAACATGTCTCTAAGATGGATACATAAACTGACCTTCAATTAGGCTCCAGGTTAAGACAACATGGGGAAATCAATAGTTTATTTTATCTCCCTCTATCTTTTATTTCTGCTCACATTTTGATATTTGCTAAAATAAAAATTTATAACACTAAAGGTAAGCAATAGTTAGAACTGGACATGGAACAACAGACTGGTTCCAAATCGGGAAAGGAGTACGTCAAGGCTGTATATTGTCACCCTGCTTATCTAACTTATATGCAGAGTACATCATAAGAAACCCTGGGCTGGATGAAGCACAAGCTGGAATCAAGATTGCCAGGAGAAATATCAATAACCTCAGATATGCAAATGACACCACCCTTAGGGCAGCAAGCGAAGAGGAACTAAAGAGCCTCTTGATGAAAGTGAAAGAGAAGAGTGAAAAGGTTGGCTTGAAGCTCAACATTCAGAAAACTAAGATCATGCATCAGGTCTCATCACTTCAATGCAAATGGGGAAACAATGGAAATAGTGAGAGACTTTATTTTGGGGGGGCTCCCAAATCACTGCAGATGGTGACTGCAGACATGAAATTAAAAAACTCTTGCTTCTTGGAAGAAAAGTTATGACCATCCTAGACAGCATATTAAGAAGCAGAGACATTACTTTTCCGACAAAGGTCCATCTAGTCAAAGGTACGGTTTTTCCAGTAGTCATGTATGGATGTTAGAGTTGGACTATAAGGAAAGCTGAGTGCTGAAGCACTGATGCTTTTGAACTGTGGTGTTGCGGAAGACTCTTGAGAGTCCCTTGGACTGTAAGGAGATCCAACCAGTCCATCCTAAAGGAAATTAGTCCTGAATATTCATTGGAAGGACTGATGTCGAAGCTGAAACTCCAGTACTTTGGCCACCTGATGTGAAGAACTGACTCATTGGAAAACACCCTGATGCTGGGATAGATTGAAGGCAGGAGGAGAAGGGGACAACAGAGGATGAGATGGTTGGATGGCATCACTGACTCTCTGGACATGAGTTTGAGTAAGCTCCAAGAGTGAGCTCTGGGAGTTGGAAGCCTGGCATGCCTCAGTCCATGGGGTCACAAAGATTCGGACACAACTGAGTGACTGAAGTCTACTGAACTCAAAGACAAGCATCTCCACTGAACATCCAGTAAAATTATCTTAGGCTCACGAAGTCATGCTTTGGCCTAATAATTGCAAGTCTACCATATCAGGTCTTTCAATATATACCCATTCCTATTGTACACAGGGTCTACTATCTACTCCTTTTTGGAACCAAAGATCATTTTCCCTTCCACACCTTGCCACATGCTCCACCTTCCATCCTCTACATTCTTTGCAATGAGCTTTATGAGGAACATGTTAGATAATTGGAACTCTGGTCATGAAGGAATAAACCTGTGACACTGAAATGTGTTGTTCAATTTTATCAATTTTTGCAAGTGTCAAAGGTTACATCACCTCCCACATGGGAAGAAATTCTGATCCCTGTCAAACATGTCCATGGGGAAGCTTATTGCAATAAAACTTTAGACCAGATAATTATGGAATGTCTGTCAGTCTGCAGTAAAGAAATCATGCCTTGCAGGGTTTTCCTTCTTTGCTACCAATTTTTTCTCCTAGTTTCTTTATGAGTAGTTTGTTAACTAGATTCCTGTAGGTGAACTAATCAGTAACAGCATTCATAACAGAAGCATATACCACAGATGTTGAGAATAATTAGGAATAAGCCAGTAAATTTTGAATGGAAGCTTCTAATCTGTCACTTTCCCATCATTAGTAAGTGATAGAGCCAGGATTTTATTCACTTTTGCAGCATATAGGATATTTAACACTGCTTCTAGTTCTGACAGAGGCAAATTGGAAATTTAAGGAAAATGAAGCAGTCATTATGTGTAAAATTTATATGTTGGCATTTATAATTAATAAAAGACAACCTAATGACATAATGTAAAATAATATGAAATAGTATTTCTTGATGTACATATTCTTAGAATAATGGCAACCACTTACTGAATTACATATATTCCAGGCAATGTGTTAAGAATTTTAGATTTGCATGCATTAACTCGTCATCTTCACTATTTAAACTTGGTGAATTTAGTATCTCAATTTTACAAGTGATGATACTGAGGCACAGAGTTGTTAAGTATCTTGATCAGGCTGAACACAATTAGTGGTAAAGCTGCAATTTGAATCCAGGTGGTGTGGCCCAGATAGGGTACTTTTAACCAATACACTGGACTGCATCTGGGACTCTGAGAATAAAATGATTCCCTCATTCAAGGTATATTGCATTTTTCATTAGAGTAACTCAAACTTCTAAGATGCAATTTAGTACTCTAAGCAATAAGTTTCCCAGTTAGGGGTAGTAGTAAGAAAACCCGCCTGTCAATGCAGGAAATGTAAGAAACACAGCTTTGATCCCTGGGTCGGGAAGATTCCCTGGAGAAGGGCATGGCAACCGACTCCAGTATTCTTGCCTAGAGAATCCCATTGTCAGAGGAGCGTGGTGGGCTATAGTCCACAGGGTCGCAAAGAGTTGGATATGACTGAATAACTTAGCACACATATGCAAGCAATAAGCAGCTATTTGTGCCAGATTCTTTCCATACCTAAGTCATTCTCTTATAGGAAGTCAGACTTTAGGAGATAATAGTTTTAGACAATTAGGATCACATTAAATTTACTGCTGAAGTAATGTGGTAATGCATTATATGGTACCCTTGAATACGGTGTGAGAAACATAAGCCTCTGCTGCTGCTGCTGTTAAGTCAATTCAGTCGTGTCCGACTCTGTGTGACCCCATAGACGGAAGCCCACCAGGCTCCCCTGTCCCTGGGATTCTCCAGGCAAGAACACTGGAGTGGGTTGCCATTGCCTTCTCCAATGTGTGAAAGTGAAAATGAAAGTGAAGTCGCTCAGTCGTGTCCGACCCATAGCGACCCCACGGACTGCAGCCTACCAGGCTCCTCCATCCATGGGATTTTCTAGGCAAGAGTACTGGGGTGGTTTGCCATTGCCTTCTCCGAACATAAGCCTCTAAAATAGTGTATATAACCCTCGAGCAAAATTAATCATAAGGGCTTCTTTCTCAAATCTTCACAGTGTTAACTTTCTGTCATACACGAGATTCCTTCTTAAGCACTATTATAATTGAGATTAGTTATTGTGGTTATGACATGACAAAAACTATCTGGTATCTCTTTGCTGGGAAAATTCAGAAATGGCTACAATATAAATGACATTATGGTTAGGTACTTGCATTGGGTTATGGGTTTTAAATGTGTCATATTCCTCGAATGCACTCCATTCTAGCACCAAAAATCGAATCTATGATTTGTTCTCTATCTTTCCACTTACCTAAGGCAGCAGCTCTCATAGAAGGGACATCAAATATTTTCATCACTCCCACCTCTTGTCTCTCTTTCTTGTATGCCCTTATCTCTAAATGGTATAGTTAAGACTATATTCCCAAAGTGGGTTGCATTATGTCATTTAACATCCTTAAAAGCCATTATCATTCCCTAATCTTCCTCCAGTCATTACTTCTACAATTAAACATTCCTTAGTATAATTTTTCAAGTCTTTGATAAGCTGCTTCCAAACTATTCTAACTTCTACTCTCATTATTTACACTTAATATCATATGCTATGCCCCAGTAGCTCCAGAATATTTGACATGCTCTAGGCACATTGTTTTATCTTTCTGTTACTGCTTCTTTACTCATTTACTTTGTGGGAGCAAGAAAGGGTATGGATTCTGTGGTCAGATTACCTTATTTTGAATCTCAGCTCTAATGATTACCAGAATTGTGGCTTTATGCATGCTACTTCATTTTTCTGATTATTCTGTAGATCACTCTCACCATCTATAAGGTGGATAATGATAATGCCTACCACATAGGGTTGTTATTAAGACTAAATGAGCTAAACATATGACATATTTTCAAAATTTCCTGCCAGATAGTGAGCTCTTAACAATTATTACATTTTATTGTTGTTGTTGTTGTTATTCCCACAACCCAGAACATTTTCCTGCCAACTGCACCTATTGATAGTTTGTTTATGTTCCTGTCAGGGATCAGCTCGAATGCCATCACCCCCATGAAGCCTTCACCTGGCTATGTAGTCAAGAACTATAACACTAACAGTAATTTTTGCCTTCAGTTTTCCTAAAAAGTGTAGGAAGACCAGTGAAAAGAGTATCATGTAATTTAACCTAGATGACTTTTCCACACTCTTTTTCAATCATTTACGCAGCATGCCACAAACGGTCTGCCAATGAAAACATATGCCATGTGGGCAGCGCTTCCTCGCTGCCCCAGTTGTATAAGATATGCTCGTATGCTATATGACAATTTGTTCTGATTCAGATTTTCTAATGGTAGTGCCTGCATAGTAATATATATATATATATATATTTTTTACCATGTACTAACTCAGAAACAGGGTAGAGGGTTTCAAATAGTTTCTACCTATCTTACTAATCAGCTAAGTACCAAAGTCTTCTTTAAGATAGTAGTTTTCAGCCTCTTTTTTAACCCAGGGACAGTTGAAAGTTGACAGGATGGTAGATATTCCACATTTTATAGGGCATTGAAGAGACGTTGGAATGAAATGTGCTCCTAAAATATAGTTAAACTCACTTCAGGACACTTTTTAGTGGATCACTGAGGCTAGAAATCCATATCCTGAGACTGAACAGGTGAGATAAAACATTATTCTCAACCAAACAGTTCTGTTGTTATAGTTTTTCTTAACTACCTGCAGTTCTTCAAATGTACAATATTCTCTCTCCTCTTCAGGTCTATACACAATGATCCTTCTGCCTGCAAAACCAGTTTTTTTTGCTACACCCACCTCTCTGCTTATCTACATCTATGTACAAGTCTCACTGGGACTTCTTTTTAAAAAATATATATATACATATAAATTATTAAAATTTAGTTGATTTGTGATATTATATTAGTTACAGGTGTACAGCATAGTGACTGAGTGTTCTTATAGCTTATACTTCATTACTACAAAATAATGGCTATACTTCCCTGTGCTATACAATATATCTTTGTTGTTTATTTATTTTATGCATAATAGTTTGTATCTCTTAATCCCATACCCTTATCTTGGCCCTGCCCACTTTCCTCTCCTCAAGTAACCACTAGTTTTATCTCTATAACTGTGAATCTCTTTCTGTTTTGTTATATTTAAAAAAATACACAAAGAATAAAGCAAATGAATGAACATGACAAAACAGAAAGAGACTCAGTAGGACTTCTGAGATACCTTCTGAACCTACCAAAGTTGATTTGCTGTCTCTGAGACTTGTCTCTGCAACTTACGCTTCTACCTCATAGCACCTATCACTGAGTTATAAGTATCTGTTTGCTTATCTGCTTTCACTGACTAGACTGAAAAGAACTTGAGATTCATATTGTATCTTTTTCCTTTTAAAATTTCTCATGCTTTGGCATATAATTTCTAATGCTTCCTCATGATAAAAGGAAGCTCAGTAAATGTCATGAAGTGAATCCATTGGTTTTGCCATAAAAACACAAACATTGACACCTGACCTCATTTGCTTCTTTCCTAACCCAATAGTAGATGCATGAAGATACAGCATTCAGTAGAGAAGTTGTCCTGGAGTGGTTAGCATATAACCTTTGGAGACATACAGAGATAAACATTCAAATGTCAGCTGTACCAATGATCATTCTTGTGGCCTCAGGCAGATTACTTCTCTTCTGTGAGCCTGTGTTTCTGCATCTGGGAACTGTGAATTATTCACTAACCTCACCTTGTAGAAAGTGATCATAAGGATTTTATTAGATGTTGCATGCAAAATACTTCACATAGTTCCTGATGTCCCATAAGCATTTTATCAATAACAATTATCTATTATTATCATTCGGTTTAATTGTAGCCAGAAAATAGATAACATGCTATTAAGGTAAGAAATGAGAGGAGTCTACCTTTGTATCAATTTTCTTAGTTGATTAAAGACATTTATGGTAGAATATCTATTAAAATATATAGAATCAGGTGGTATCTGAAGACAGTTGTAATGAACCTGGCATTGTCAGTATTTTGATGCTTTTAGTATAATTGGTTTGATTTTTTTTCCTTCATACTGCTAAATTTCCTCTCACTTCTTTCTAATAGATTTTACCCTCAATTTCTTGATTTCCTTTGCTGAAACCCCTAAATGTTGGTGTGAGGAAAATGTTAGTGCTGTGGATTAATTACCTTTTCTGTTCCTATAATATAATAGTAACTAAAAGTTACCATTTTTCTATATTCTAAGGCCTAGTTATCACAATCATTTTTCTGGAAAAGCATGAAATGGATTTTACTCATGGTTACAAATGTATGTGTATTTACCTCAAGACTGTGAAGCCTGTTATGGGAACCTTAAAGTAGCATTTAATTGTCACTCTAAACATGTCACCTCTTGATCTTTCAACTTCTCTATTTTCTTACACTTCTGCCATAAGAAAGGCCAAGGTGTATCCAAATAATGAGTCAACACCATTTATAAATATCCTCAGTAAATGGAGCATATCATACATGAGGAGTTCCACAGAAACTTATATAAAAAGGGTAAAGCTAAATCAGAACATAATCAATAAATTTAGATAAGGCTTATAAAGCCATAATTAACTGGCCTTTGGGCAAACTTTCCTAAATGTGTTCAACAACATTTTTGTTGTTGTTGCACACATTATCATTTATTAGACATAAATATTTCATGGTTAGGCTGAAAGTTTAGACCAAATTAAAAGTGAATTGCAAGGATCAAATGATTTTCTCAATTATTTTCTTCCTCCATTTTCCTTTTTATTAAAAAAATATCTTGATTGTAAGAGCTACTTTTGAAACCATTTAAGATTATTCACCATGATGTCAAACAGAATTGATCCACTATTTCCCCCTCATGGGAATTTGCTGTTCTTTCTCACTACCCAAAGTAAAATTCATTTCTTTAATCATCTCATGTATCTTGTCGGTTACATTCATATCTAATGCAAGTGATTAAAAATTACCACTTCTCATAACCTTCATTCAAAGGGGACTGACATTTCAATTTGGTTTAGTAATTCATTGTTTTATCCCACTTTAAAGATGGACAAAGGCATAACAGTTTCTTAAAAACCAGTTTCCACAGAAGCCCCACTATACATACACAATCAAGTATGTCTTTAGAGAGATATAGAGAAGTCTTTGTAGGCCTTCAAAATAGCAAAACATGGACAACCAGGGTAGATAAAAGCCAACAAGTAGCTGTTTTCTAAGAAAGGTATATTACTTGAAGAAGCCTTCATTTCAAAATGCCTTCAGTAAATTTTAGGATGCCCTTTAATGCATTATGAACAAGTATGGATGCACTACATAATCACGATATTCTGGGAGACCTTGGATCAAGAAAGATTAAATCAATACTTCATGCATATATAAATTTTTCCTTTAAAGAAGCATGGAAGCAACCTAGATGTCCATCTGCAGATGAATGGAAAAGAAAGCTGTGGTACATATACATAATGGAGTATTACTCAGCAATTAAAAAGAATACATTTGAATCAGTTCTAATGAAGTGGATGAAACTGGAGCCTATTATACAGAGTGAAGTATGCCAGAAAGAAAAACACAAATACAGTATACTAATGCATATATATGGAATTTAGAAGGATGATAATGATAACCCTGTATATGAGACAGCAAAAGAGACACAGATCTATAGAACTGTCTTTTGGACTCTGTGGATGAGGGCAAGGGTGAGATTATTTGGGAGAATGGCATTGAAACATGTATATTATCATATGTGAAACGAATCGCAAGTCCAGGTATGATGCATGATACATGATGGTCGGGGCTTGTGTACTGGGATGAACAAGAGGGATGGGATGGGGAGGGGGGTTCAAGATAGGGAACACATGTACACCAGGGGCAGATTCATGTCAATGTATGGCAAAACAAATACAATCAATTCAGTTCAGTTCAGTTCAGTCGCTGAGTCGTGTCCAACTATCCGCGACCCCATGAATCACAGCACGCCAGGCCTCCCTGACCATCATCAACTCCCGGAGTTCACTCAAACTCATGTCCACAGAATCGGTGATGTCATCCAGCCATCTCATTCTCGGTCGTCCACTTCTCCTCCCGCCCCCAAACTTTAACAGCATCAGAGTGTTTTCCAGTGAATCAGCTCGTCGCATGAGGTGGCCAAAATATTGCAGTTTCAGCTTCAGCATCAGTCCTTCCAATGAACACCCAGGATTGATCTCCTTTAGAATGGACTGGTTGGATCTCCTTGCAGTCCAAGGGACTCTCAAGAGTCTTCTCCAACACCACAGTTCAAAAGCATCAATTCTTCAGCGATCAGCTTTCTTCACAGTCCAACTCTCACATCCATACATGACCACGGGAAAAACCATAGCCTTGACTAGACAGACCTTTGTTGGCAAAGTAATGTCTCTGCTTTTTAATATACTGTCAAGGTTGGTCATAACTTTCCTTCTAAGGAGTAAGCGTCTTTTAATTTCCTGGCTGCAATCAGAATCTGCAGTAATTTTGGAGCCCAAAAAAATAAAGTCTGACACTGTTTCCACTGCCTTTCCATCTATTTCCCATAAAGTGATGGGACCAGATGCCATGATCTTTGTTTTCTGAATGTTGAGCTTCAAGCCAACCTTTTCACTCTCCTCTTTCACTTTCATCAAGAGGCTTTTGAGTTCCTCTTCACTTTCTGCCATAAGGGTGGTGTCATCTGCATATCTGAGGTTATTGATATTTCTCCCAGCAATCTTGATTCCAGCTTGTGCTTCTTCCAGCCCAGGGTTCCTCATGATGTACTCTGCATATAAGTTAAACAAGCAAGGTGACTATATACAGCCTTGACGTACTCCTTTTCCTATTTGGAACCAGTCTGTTGTTCCATGTCCAGTTCTGAATGTTGCTTCCTGACCTGCGTACAGGTTTCTCGAGGCAGGTCAGGTGGTCTGGCATTCCCATCTCTTTCAGAATGTTCCACAGTTTATTGTGATCCACACAGTCAAAGGCTTTGGCATAGTCAATGAAGAAGAAATTGATGTTTTTCTGGAACTCTCTTGCTTTCTCCATGATCCAGCGGATGTTGGCTATTTGATCTCTTGTGCCTCTGCCTTTTCTAAAACCTGCTTGAACATCTGGAATTTCACGGTTCACATATTGCTGAAGCCTGGCCTGGAGAATTTTGAGCATGACTTTACTAGCATGTGAAATGAGTGCAATTTTGCTATAGTTTGAGCATTCTTTGGTATTGCCTTTCTTTGGGATTGGAATGAAGACTGACCTTTTCCAGTCCTGTGGCCACTGCTGAGTTTTCCACATTTGCTGGCATATTGAGTGCAGCACTTTCACAGCATCATCTTTCAGGATTTGAAATAGCTCAATTGGAATTCCATCACTTCCACTAGCTTTGTTCATAGTGTAAAGTAATTAACATCCAATTAAAATAAATACATTTTTTAAAAAATTAATAAAAGAAACTCAAGCCTTGTTTTCTTCATCTGAACAAAGTTGAAGCAACCCCAAAACTCTTACTGAAAACTTCATTTTCTTTTAATGAGTTTGTTTAAATATCAGATAATCTTTCCCTCAAAGTCCTAGTAAGCAGTTCTGTGTATTTCACTCTTGTTTTACATAGAGAATGTCTAGGATGTTAATGAGTGTTCAGGCTTTTGAATGCATAATGATATTTCCACATGTAGGCAGGAGAAAAGGCAGTTTGGTTGAATGCTCCTTTCTTTCCTTTCTTCTGTACCCATGTGTTATATTAGGACGTTGAAAAATGTATGAAACAGTAACATTCCACTTATCCACCTCACAGATTTCTAGCAAAATCAATCACCTGGAGCACAACTGAAAGCCAGAATCAAATGAATCACCTGAGAACAGCAAGTAATGAAAAAAAATCTGTATTAGAGCCTGGGTCTTGTACTCTTAGACAAGCACTGTATAGAAAATTGAGGTTATTATTTTACCTAGCTTGTCTCCCTGATTCCCTCTGAAAACACTAATCCTACCTTGTCCTAGAATGTATAGGTATTTTAGAGGTATTAGCAGACATTTTTCAAAACATATGTCCACAGCTAACTCACAGAAGAGGAAATAAACTACAATTTAACAGGAACATCAAACTATAGTCATTAGTCGACGAATGATTTAATTATTCCACACATACCTATTGAAAGAATATTTTGTGCAAATGGAACAACATGCACAAATGTATGAGTGTATGAGAGCATTGCTTGCAGGGGGAACAGAAAACATTGAGTGTGACTAAATAAAAGGAACATTAGGACAGGGGACTAGACAGCAATGGTGATAGTCAGAGGTGGATGCCAGAGTGTAGAGGGTCTTCAGTGCTCAGAATTTGAATTTTATTTAGCGATAATGAGAAGCCACCACCGGAAGCTTTTAAGTTTGAGAGTAACATGATTGGATTTATGTTTTGGAAAATTCACTCTGTGAAAATGTGGGAAGCAATGGGAGTATTCTGTTTTTGCTTGCATAAAAAAGAGAAATATCTTGTGTGTGTGTGTATATATATATATGTAATATATAATATTCATGAAGTTGCTTTGAAAGGACAAAAAAAAAAAAAAACTGCTAATACTGGATGGCTCTGAGGCAGAAAAATGAGGATCTGTGACTTAGGCTTTGTTTTGCTTGGGGGAGACTTACTTTTTGCTGTCTACCCTTTACACTGTTTGATTTTCACTAAGTGTTTTAGCCCTCTTTCTCTGTGAGTGGAGCCTGTGGCTAGATTAATGTGCTGACAGTTTATTTGGGAGGGCAAGTCCAGGGATTTGAAGGTAAATAAGCTGGATCATGGAGAAAGCAAGAGAGTTCCAGAAAACCATCTATTTCTGCTTCATTGACTCTGCCAAAGCCTTTGACTCTGTGGATCACAATAAACTGTGGAACATTCTAAAAGAGATGGGAATCCCAGACCACCTGACCTGCCTCTTGAGAAACCTGTATGCAGGTCAGGAAGCAACATTCAGAACTGGACATGGAACAACAGACTGGTTCCAAATAGGAAAAGGAGTACGTCAAGGCTGTATATAGTCACCTTGCTTATTTAACTTATATGCAGAGTACATCATGAGGAACCCTGGGCTGGAAGAAGCACAAGCTGGAATCAAGATTGTCGAGAGAAATATCAACAACCTCAGATATGCAGATGACACCACCCTTATGGCAGAAAGTGAAGAGGAACTCAAAAGCCTCTTGATGAAAGTGAAAGAGGAGAGTGAAAAGGTTGGCTTGAAGCTCAATATTCAGAAAACAAAGATCATGGCATCTGGTCCCATCACTTCATGGGAAATAGATGGAAAGGCAGTGGAAACAGTGTCAGACTTTATTTTTTTGGGCTCCAAAATTACTGCAGATTCTGATTGCAGCCAGGAAATTAAAAGACGCTTACTCCTTGGAAGGAAAGTTATGACCAACCTTGACAGTATATTAAAAAGCAGAGACATTACTTTGCCAACAAAGGTCTGTCTAGTCAAGGCTATGGTTTTTCCCGTGGTCATGTATGGATGTGAGAGTTAGACTGTGAAGAAAGCTGATCGCTGAAGAATTGATGCTTTTGAACTGTGGTGTTGGAGAAGACTCTTGAGAGTCCCTTGGACTGCAAGGAGATCCAACCAGTCCATTCTAAAGGAGATCAATCCTGGGTGTTCATTGGAAGGACTGATGCTGAAGCTGAAACTGCAATATTTTGGCCACCTCATGCGACGAGCTGATTCACTGGAAAACACTCTGATGCTGTTAAAGTTTGGGGGAGGGAGGAGAAGGGGACGACGGAGAATGAGATGGCTGGATGACATCACCGACTCTGTGGACATGAGTTTGAGTGAACTCCGGGAGTTGATGATGGTCAGGGAGGCCTGGCGTGCTGTGATTCATGGGGTCGTGGAGAGTCGGACACGAATGAGTGACTGAACTGAACTGAATTGGACAAAAGGGTAAGTGAGGCAAGGAAAGGCATGAAGCAGTGGCAGGCAGTGAATTCCTGAGCTGGTTTTTTCCTTCATC
This sequence comes from Moschus berezovskii, assembly GCF_049115385.1. Taxonomy (NCBI): domain Eukaryota; kingdom Metazoa; phylum Chordata; class Mammalia; order Artiodactyla; family Moschidae; genus Moschus; species Moschus berezovskii. The sequence goes on along the minus strand of NC_142488.1, from coordinate 81,198,677 downwards.
ACGGACACTGTGGAGAGACATGGCTGCTCCCAGCAGTTGTGTTTGTTGAGCACCACTGTTGCTCGACTTTCTGGAAAGCTTGAAAAGAGGACCTGCTTCTTAGAGTAGTCCTCTGAATGCTGAAGGGAGAAGGGGTTTATCTGCCTGACTCATTTTTTTATTGATCAAGTTCACCTCATGGGTGAACAGATTTTATCATCCAGGTACTCAGAGGGCATTCAGTAAGCCAGATCATGCATCTTGGTTGCACATTTCATTCATGTATAGAAATGGCTTACTACATTTAGGCTTGGCATATGAGTACAGTGAGTATGTCAGTCTAGGTCTTTGACTTGGATTCCAGCTAGCTCAATGAACTCCACAAAGGAAATACAGTCCAAGAGGTGGGCAAACATATGTGATAAAACAGACTTTTGATGCATTTTGAGAAAGTGCATAGATTTGTATCCAGAACATTTTTTAATGTATCATTTTTTAAAGCTACTGGGGAAAACAGCATGCTTATTCTAATAGCACTGTGAAAGGTGATTTGCAGAAAGACTAGAGGTGAAGAGTCTAGTTGGGGGGGGGGGATATTGTGGCTGTTTCATTGACAACAGACGAACTAAAGCAGTGGAAGTAAGAAGACATATAAGAGATATTCAAAAAGTAGTTTCCATGAGACTAGGTTACTGACTAAATGTTAATAACAAGGCAGAAGTTGTCAAGAATGAATGTAAGACTTATATGTTAGACTATAGACAGGGAAAACTGGAAGAATAACTCATCTCAGTTTCTTTTTTTTTTTTTTTAAGTCGGTTTCTGAGGGAAGATAATGAGGTCAGTTTTGTCCATGTTGAACTGAAGATGACAGAAGATACATTCTGATAATGATATCCTGTTTATAGTTGGAAATATATACCTGAAGTTGAAAACAATATCAAGTGTCTACCCGAGACATTTTGGATCATATAAACAGTAGGAAAATTTAAGTTGTTTGAAAGAATGGAAGAGATCATCAAAGGATATTTTCATTAACATCTGTTTAAAAGGAAGAAATCCATGTACTGCATTTAGAAATGTATCCATCATAACGATGAACCTATTTTCAGGGAAGGAATGGAGACACAGATAGAAAGAAGGGACTTGTGGACACAGTAGGGGAGGGAAAGAGTGGGACGAAGTAGGATCAACATATGTATACTATCATGTGTAAAACAGATAGCTGGTGTGAAGTTGCTATATAACACAGTTTGATGCTGTATGATGACCTAGAGGGCTCGGATGAGGGAAAGGAGGGAGGCTCAAGAATGAGGGCATATTTGTATAGTTATGGTTGCTTTATATTGTTGTATAGCAGAAAGCAACACAACATTGCAAAACAATTAACCTCCAATTAAAAAAAGAATAAAATAAGGAATGTATCCATCAAAAGGATTTGTCTTAACACTTAATAAGTACTTTAGTTTTATTAAGCAGAATCATTGAAGCTATAGTACCAGTAGTCAATCAACATATATTGGATCCCCATCATGAGTAGATCATGATCCTAAGTGTTCTGAGGCAATAATAAAGTAAATGGTAGGCAGGATACCTCACAGACATGCTGACAATATAAGGCAAAGATAAACTAGATGCACAAAACATAGACATTAACCACTTAATAAAAGCTACTAAAGACATTAATAATAAAACTTGTATACACCCAGAGCAAACAAAACATATATGCATAGTAACCACAAATATGTTTAAAAAAACAAAAATTTATTTATTAATCTGAACAGAGTTGTTATGGAACCACTCTTTGCTTTGCTTAACACATAAAACTAATTATATCAGTGGTCATAGTATCTTGATTAATCATAGATAATCTTTACTCAGGTCTCAAATCAGTCGTTCAGTTGTTACCCCATGGACTGCAGCATGCCAGGCTTCCCTGTCCATTACCAATTCTGAGAGCTTACTCAAACTAATGTCCATCGAGTTGGTGATGCCATCCAACTATCTCATCCTCTGTCATCCCCTTCTCCTCCTGCCTTCAATCTTTCCCAGCAACAGGGTCTTTTCTGATGAGTCTTTTCTTTGCGTCACGTGACCAAAGTATTGGAGTTTCAGCTTTAGCATCACTCCTTCAATGAATATTCAGGACTGATTTCCTTTAGGATTGATTGGTTTGATCTCCTTGCAGTCCAAGGGACTCTCAAGAGTGTTCTCCAACACCACAGTTCAAAAGCATCAGAGTTCTTTATGGTCCAACTTTCACATCCATACATGACTACTGGAAGAACCATAGCTTTGACTATGTGGATCTTTGTTAGCAAAGTAATATCTCTGCTTTTGAATATGCTGTCTAGTGTTGTCATAGCTTTTCTTCCAAGGAGCAAACATCTTTTAATGTTATGGCTGCAGTCACCATCTACAGTGATTTTGGAACCAAAGAAAATAAAGTCACTGTCTGTCACTGTTTCCATTGTTTCCCCATCTATTTGCCATGAAGTGATGGACCAGATGCCATGATCTTCATTTTTTGAATGTTGAGTTTTAAGTTAGCTTTTCACTCTCCTCTTTCATTTTCATCAAGAGGCTTTTGAGTTCCTCTTCACTTTCTGCCATAAGGGTGGTGTCATCTGCATATCTGAGGTTATTGATATTTCTCCCAGCAATCTTAATTCCAGCTTATGCTTCATCCAGCCTGGCATTTCACATGATGTACTCTGCATATAAGTTAAATAAGCACAGTGACAATATACAACTTTGACGTACTCCCATCCCAATTTGAAACCAGTCCATTGTTCCATGTCTGGTTCTAACTGTGGCTTCTTGACCTGCATACAGATCTCTCAGGAGGCAGGTCAGGTGGTCTGGTATTCCCATCTCCACAGTTTGTTGTGATCCACAGTCAAAGGATTTAGCATAGTCAATGAAGCAGAAGTTTTTCAGGAATTCTCTTGCATTTTCTATGATTCAACGGATGTTGGCAATTTGATCTCTGGTTCCTCTGCCTTTTCTAAATCCAGCTTGAACATCTGAGAGTTCTCAGTTTATGTACTGTTGAAGCCTCGCTTGGAGAATTTTGAGCATTACTTTACTAACATGTGAAATGAGTGGAATTATGCAGTAGTTTGAACATTCATTGGCATTGCCTTTCTTTGGGATTGGAATGAAAACTTACTCAGGTCTAAAGGATCCAGATGGAGAGCAGTATAAACACGAATATTTTCAGGCCTAAAATTCAGTGATAGCAAGAACTGACTTTGAGATAATGAATCTTGTTGCTATAGACTAAGTTTAAGTTTTAAACCTTTGCTTAATCATGTCTTACTCTGTGCAACCCCTTGGACTGTAGCCTGCCAGACTCCTCTGTCCATGGAATTATCCAGGCATGAAATCTCGAGTGAATTGCCATTCATTTCTCCAGGGGATCTACCTGACCCAGGGATCAAACCCAGGTCTTCTGCATCGCAGGTGGAATCTTTACTGTCTGAGCCACCAGGGAATATATAAACTTGGCTAATCCAAGACTAAGTGATAAAAGTAGACTAGTTTCCCCCTGGACTAGAATGTTCATCGTTTATCAAATATTTGCTATGTGTTGAATAGTCTGCACTTTAAATCATTTATCTCATTTAGCAGTTACAATTAATTATTCCAAGGCAAAAATCCCTATTTTACAGTGAGGAGATTAAGATTCAGAAAGGCTGTCATTTTCCCAAGCATGTGCAAAAGTTGTAGTCCTGATTAAAATTGTGGTAGCCATTATTAGCACCCTCCAATGTTTTCAGTTATCTTTTCATTCTAGTGCACAGAGGATTATACTTCCCCACCTCCTTGAAATTAGAAGAGGTCGTATAACTAGTTCTGCCTAATGTAATGAGATCAAAAGTGGTATGTCACTTTCTGGAAGAAGCATTGAAATGCTTGGGCTCAACTCTCAAGCCCTGTCTTCCCACGTTGCAGTGGACCCTTGAGTTTTGTATTAAAATGACAGAATTTTAAGTTAGTGGAGATTCCTTCAATCTGAATGATAGTTATGTGGAGCAAAGTTCCTTAACCTACTACTCCCTACCCTCCCTACCCTGGTCAGCCTATATTGGATAAGTAACAATAGGAAGAAATAAACCTTTGTTATTTTATTTAAGCCTCTGAGATTTTGGAGTTTGTCCATACCACAGAATAGACTAGCCTATCTTGACTGACAATCTCCATGTATTTGCTCCATATTCTGCCCTCTTCCATCATGCACCACTACTTTTTTGAATTGACTGTTTTATAGCTTAAATATACCACATGATTATAACAAATATTTTTTGCCACAAATACTTGATTTTTCATTATTTTAATTTGTAAGTAGAATGATAAGAGTAAAAGAGATCTCAATTTTTATTTCTTAAATTAAACTGAGAGAAATCACAGTGAATAAAACACCTTTCATATACAGAATTCGCTGCAAATATATGAACACTAAGTCATTTTATGTCGTGTACTTGATCTGAAAGCTGCCAGGAAAGAGAAATACATATTTGTCTGGGGATCCAACTTACTACTTGGCCTGCCAAAGCAACCTGTAGACTCAACTGCACTCAACGGGTTCATGTATTTTTCCACATCCCTGGGGCCTATATATGTCAGTGTGTAACTTATGATGGAAGTTGATCTTTAGCTAATTGACAAATTCACCAGTAAGTTGTAGTGCAAGAGTAGTTTCAGTCCACAAGAATATCGATGTTTTCCTTGAAGTATAACATGACATTTAGGGGCTCAGCCAAATTATATGCTCCTCTTGTTTCTTGAATCCACCCTGAAGAGTATCTTGAGTAGTGAAATGAAAATTAAAGTAGCTCTGGGCTCCTGGAACTGTGCTAGGATAAGTATTTAAATTCAAGTTTATGTCAGCAGACTAGACTTAAATGAGGAAAACTACTTGATTATAATTAATCACTGTTTGACCTTGATGAATAAGTATATTATGGAGCACAGTCATTCTGATGATGGCTTCTGGTAGCAATGGTCAGGCTAAGTTTCTCTGTTAGCCATCATGATGTGAGTGTATTTATTCTAGCAGTGTTTGACATGACAGGTGTTAGGTTTCTATGGGCAACCCTATCCAGAGAACCGAAGAATCAAGTCATCTTCCTTGCAGGTATGACTCTAAATGTGAGTGGGTCTGACTTTATTTTGCAAGTACACTGTATCTAAGTGTCAAGTTTTCAGAAACAGTTTCAAAATCAGGCTAAACATGAATATTTCTAGATGAAATATTATTTCCGTTAAATACCTGCAAATTCTACAAATATAATGTTGCCTTTGTTAGAACAGTGTGTCTTTATCTCCTTTAAATTCCAATTTGCCTTGAATTTCATTTGTTTTCATAATTTTTCTTCTCTTAAACTACATTTCAGTTGAATATCACTTTGGAATTCCATATTGAGACTCTGCTAATGTCAAAACACCAGAGTGAAGTGTATGCGATTCAGAAGCAGCTACAGAATTCATAGATTGAATTACAGCCCAAGTATTCTTTTGGATCTCGGTGGTGCTATCTGAAACATATTTTTCAAAACATATTCATAAGTGATTAGTCATTTTACTATTTGCATGGAATAGCTCTTATGTACCACTTCAAATCTCTCAGCCTCACTTCTTACCCCAGCCACATCTGTTGTACCCAGTTCCCCACAGATTTTGACCAGCTTGGTACAGGTGAAAACTGATAGTACCTCCCCTCAAGTATGAACTAAATATCTATTGTCTCCTGCCCTGGGCTTCTCTGATACCATAGAAAGGTCATGATGGGAACCTGTTCATTGCTCATGAATGCTCAATCACTTCAGTCCTGTCCAGCTCTTTGTGTGCCTATGGACTATAGTTAGCCAGGCTCCTTTCCATGGGATTCTCTAGGCAAGAATACTGGTGTGGGTTGCCATGCCCATATCCAGGGTACCTTCCCCATTGCTCACACAAATGCAATCTGAAAGTACAAGCAATTAATGCTTCTTAGGGTAACCCTTGACCAATGAATGAAATTCAATGAATGAGTGCTTTCCCCTTTTTTCTCTGGAGACCATTCTTAGAAACATTTCCTAGTAAGTCTTCTCACAGGAGTCAGAAGGAGCCTGCAATCATTCACTGGTAGGAGTAGCCACCTTGATAAGGCATCCTTGGATGGGTTTCTCTCCTTGTCTCTTTCATGCTCTGTCTTTGGCTCTGGTTTATGAATCATCATTTCAAATGAGCCATTCTCCAGCTTTGATTTTAGGCTAAGATGTTGTATAATTCATGAATTAAATTTAGGCAAACTCCAACTTTTATCACAGCTTGCTGACCATATTATTATAGAAAATGTTCACATTATGCTCCCTTTGAAATAAATTTATGATTAAGCACTTGTTCTTAGAAGAAAAGTAACTGTATCAAGGAGAGAATAAGTATATTCAAGACAGAGAATGACAAAGATTACATACAAATAACACAATGTACTGAGGTGCACGTACCAAAGAGTCCTTGTTCTCATTCATTCAATGAAGTATATACCAGGTGCCAGGCACTATACTAGGTATTAGGAATACAGAGATAAGTATAGCATATATGGTCCCTCTCCTCATGGAGCTTAACTTCTACAGATTTTACAGTGGTCAGTCTTAGATATATATATCAGCCAAAAAAATTATGATCAGCAAAGGAACAATGAAAATCTTTCTTCAGAATAATCTCTACTCTTAACACCAAATAACTCCAGAAGTAAATATACAGGTAAAAGTAGCTACCACAGAAGGGAGATTACAAGTAATTAGTCAAGCCAAGAGCTCATGCCAACAATAAATTAAGAAAACTTTCTGATTGCTCACTGAAGCAGTTCCCTGTTTGGCTTTGATATGTCATGACTTTAACTCTTCTCTGGAAAATTCATTTATAAATGGTCCTGCTCAAGGATTTATCTTGCTACAATAAACAGTGAGCTTTTCTCCAAATGAAGGTCTCACCAGACTATTTCCAATTTTGACTCAGAGAACTTAAGCTCAGTGAGGTGTTTATCATTGATACTGGATTTGCAGCAGCTGGACAGCCAAAGAGGCAGTGGCTCAAGAAACTGCATGGAAAAGGAAAAAAAAAAAAAAAAACGAAAAACAACAACAGCAAAAAACACCTGACCCTTTTCAGACTTCCCATAGTACTCTAGCTATCTGGATTAATTTGAATCAGGATTTGAAATACCATCTAAATTATGCATCTTTGCTCTGGGGTTCACTAACACTTTTCTTAAGCTTCAAGGCCTGCCATCTCACCTTAACCTCATGTGACTAGATGTGACTAACAATGCTCAGTGTCTCAGTATGTTAGGGCATTTACATCTCGTTCTGTTTCCCCTGTAGTTCAGTCGGTAAAGAATCTGCCTGCAGGGCGGGAGACATGGGTTTTATCCCTGGGTCAGGAAGATCCCCTGAAGAAGAAAATGGCATCCCACTCCAGTATCCTTGCCTGGAAAATCCAATGGACAGAGGAGCCTGGCAGGCTGCAGTCCATGGGGTCACAAAGAGTCAGGCACAACTGAGAGACTAACATGCATCTCCTTCTAAGTGTTTAATCTCAGGGCCTCTAAAGTGCTCACAAAACAAGGGGAAGCAAAAGGGAATAAGGAAATTATGTTTAAAAAGATAATATATTAAAGTAAAACTTATTTAAATAAAGACTAAGCAGATTGCTTTAAAAATGAGGTTTCCTTGTTGACTGATCATTCTATTTATTGGAATATGAAGATGAACTGATTTTTAAAACAAGAGTCCCTCATTCTGCCTTGATAATATAATGAATATTCAATTCTCTCAGTTTTTTGTCTGAAGTCTTGAATAATAATAGTTAATGTTAATAACAGCTGTAGGCTACCATGCTAAGTGTTTTTACACAATCATGTTGTTCAGACCTCATAACAAACTTCTGAGGCAAATAGTATCATTAGTCACATTTTACAGGTAGGTCAGAGAGTTTATGAAACTCATCCAAAGCCACATAGCTGGTTAGTGGCAGAATTGGAATTTGAATCTGGATGCAAAAGAAGATGATAGATATTGAAGACAAAAGTGAAGATCATGTAATAATTTGTATTTATGAAAGACAAGCAGAAATTACCCGTAAACTATGCTGCTGTTAAGTAGCTTCAGTCGTGTCCAACTCTGTGTGACCCCATAGATGGCAGCCCATCAGGCTCCCCCGTCCTTGGGATTCTCCAGGCAAAAACACTGGAGTGAGTTGCCATTTTCTCCAGTGCATGAAAGTGAAAAGTGAAAGTGAAGTCGCTCAGTCCTGTCCGACACTTAGCGACCCCATGGACTGCAGCCTACCAGGCTCCTCCATCCACGGGATTTTCTTGGCAAGAGTACTGGAGTGGGGTGCCATTTCCATAAACTATAAGACATAGTAAAATAAAGCTTTTCTGGAAAACTCAGACATTGCAAATCAAAGAGTTCTTGGGAAAAAATATTAGAAAATGCTTAAGATTATAAAATTATAAAACTTATAAAATTTTTCAATTTCAAGGATACTTACAAGTATTCCTGCAAAAGAAATAGATGACACACAAAGCAAAATTAAGCAAAAGCAAAACAAAATCTCAGGCTGGTCTTTAAATTCTCATTCATACTGCATTCAAAAAAAAAAATGGGGCACATTTTCAAAGTTTTGATTATAAAAGGTCATAGCCCAATAATTTTGCATCTATCTAGTGTGTTGTTTATTTTAAAGGTAAAGGAAAATCATTCCCAAATATATAATAACTCAAGGATTTTATCATCTACTTAACTTTCCTGAAAAATCTTGTTAAACTGTTGCTTATTAATATAAAGTTCCACTTTACTAGAGAAACAAACAATCTTTTAGGTGCTTTCCTGGAGGGTTAATTTGTAGTGAACCAGAAAATTTACCCTTGCTAAATTGTCTTTTGTTGTAATTCTAGTGTTAAAGATTTCTTTAGGTTAAAACGTGACTCTTTCAAAATTCAAATACTTCTGGAAAGGGTAACATCTTAAGCATTTCACACTCATTTACAACATGTCAATAAATAAGTTTATTTTGTGTGTGCGTGTGTAATAAAGTTTTATTAAAGTATAAAGGAGATAGAGAAAGCTTCTGACATACACATCAGAAGAGGGCAGAAAAGGTACCCCCCTGCTAGTCGTCAGCTGGATGTTATATAGTCACTGCTGCTGCTGCTGCTGCTAAGTGACTTCAGTCGTGTCCCACTCTGTGTGACCCCATAGACGGAAGCCCACCAGGCTCCCCTGTCCCTGGGATTCTCTAGGCAAGAACACTGGAGTGGGTTGCCATTTCCTTCTCCAATGCATGAAAGTGAAAAGTGAAATTAAGTCGCTCAGTCATGTCTGACTCATAGCGACCCCATGGACTGCAGCCTACCAGGCTCCTACGTCCATGGGATTTTCCAGGCAAGAGTACTGGAGTGGCTTGCCATTGCCTTCTCTGAATAAATAAGTTTAATTGATCAAATATTTCCTTCCTCACAGGTAAGCTGAGGTCCAGTGAAGCTGCTGTAGAAACATTTTGTTGTAAAGAGAAAAAGAACATTTCAGAAGAAAGGTAGATGGAAAAGACTGAATGGGTTGCCAAGCAAAGCCAGAGAGCATTTGTGTGCCCTTAAGACGTAGTGACGTTTCTGAAAGTTTTGCTTAAGACTGGCTCAGCACAAGACGATGAATGTATAAAATTGAGCACAATCTGGACTGAATCCAAACATAAGTTGAAAGTGCTTTAAAAAAGAATTCTTCATGTTGTTATCTCTGATGTGTGTTTTTTTTTTTATTGGAGGCTAATTATTTTACAATATTATATTGGTTGGTTTTGCCATACATTGACATGAATCCGCCCCGGGTGTGGATGAGTTCCCCCTCCCGAACCCCCTTCCTTCCTCCCTCCTCCCCTTATCCTACCTCTGGGTCATCCCTGCATACCAGCCCCGAGCATCCTGTAATGTGCATCGAACCTGAACTGGAAATGCGTTTCACATATGATAATATACATGTTTCAATGCCATTCTCCCAAACCATACCACCCTCACCCTCTCCTATAGAGTCCCAAAGACTGTTCTAAACATCTGTGTCTCTTTTGCTGTCTCATATACAGGGTTATCATTTGCATCTTTCTAAATTCCATATATACGCTTTAGTATATTGTATTGGTGTTTTTCTTTCTGGCTTACTTCACTCTGTATAATAGGCTCTAGTTTCATTCACCTCATTAGAATTGATTCAAATGCATTCTTTTTAATGGCTGAGTAATACTCCATTGTGTATATTTACCAAAGCTTTCTTATCCATTCGTCTGCAGATGGACATCTAGGTTGCGTCCATGTCCTGGCTATTATAAACAGTGCTGCAATGAACATTGGAGTAAATGTGTCTCTTTCAATTCTGGTTTCCTCGGTGTGTATGTCCAGGAGTGTGATTGCTGGATCATATGGCAGTTCTATTTCCAGATTTTTGAGGAATCTCCACACTGTTCTCCATAGTGGCTGTACTAGTTTGCATTCTCACCAACAGCGTAAGAGGGTTCCCTTCTCTCCACACCCTCTCCAGCATTTATTGCATGTAGACTTATGGATAGCAGCCATTCTGACTGGTGTGAAATGGGATCTCCTTGTGGTTTTGATTTGTATTTCTCTGATTATGAGGGATGTTGAGCAATTTTTCTTGTGTTTGTTAGCCATATTTATGTCTTCTTTGGCCCATTTTTTGATTGGGTCATTTATTTTTCTGGAATTGAGCGGCAGGAATTGCTTGTATATTTTGGAGATTAGTCCTTTATCAGTTGCTTCATTTGCTATTATTTTCTCCCATTCTGAAGGCTGTCTTTTCACCTTGCTTATAGATTCCTTTGCCGTGCAGAAACTTTTGATTTTAATTAGGTCCCATTTGTTTATTTTTGCTTTTATTTCCAATATTCTGGGAGTTGTGTCTTGGAGGATCCTGCTATAATTTATGTCAGAGAGTGTTTTGCCTACGTTCTCCTCTAGGAGTTTTATAGTTTCTGGTCTTACATTTAGCTCTCTAGTCCATTTTGAGTTTATTTTGGTGTATGGTGTTAGGAAGTCTTCTAGATTCGTTCTTTTACAAGTGGCTGACCAGTTTCCCAGGCACCACATGTTAAAGAGACTGTCTTTTCTCCATTTTAAATTCTTGCCACCTTTGTCAAAGATAAGGTGTCCATAGGTGTGTGGATTTATCTCTGGGCTTTCTATTTTGTTCCTTTGATCTATATTTCTGTCTTTATGCAAGTACCATACTGTCTTGATGACTGTGGCTTTGTAGTAGAGCCTGAAGTCCGGCAGGTTAATTCCCCCAGTTCCATTCTTCTTCCTCAAGATTGCTTTGGCTTTTCGAGGTTTTTTGTATTTCCATAAAAATTGTGAGATTATTTGTTCTAGTTCTTTGAAAAATATCATTGGTGGCTTGATAGAGATTGCATTGAATGTATAAATTACTTTGGGTAGTATACTCATTTTTAAAATATTTATTCTTCCAATCCACGAACACAGTATTTTTCTCCATCTATTACTGTCCTATTTGACTACATTAATTAGTGTTTTATAGTTTTCTATGTACAAGTCTTTTGTTTCCTTAGGTAGATATATTCCTAACTATTTAATTCTTTTTGTTGCAACAGTGAATGGAATAGTTTCCTTAATTTTTCTTTCTATTTTCTCATTATTGGTGTATAGGAATACAAGGGATTTCTGTGTGTTGATTTTATATCCTGCAACTTAACTGTATACTTTGATTAGCTCTAGTAGTTTTCTTACACTGTATAATCATACGGGATTTGATTTAGGTCATATCTGAAAGGTCTAGTGGTTTTCCCTACTTTCTTCAATTTAAGTCTGAAATTGGCAATAAGGGGTTCATGATCTGAGCCACAGTCAGCTCCTGGTCTTGTTTTTGCTAACTGTATAGAGCTTCTCCATCTTTGGCTGCAAAGAATATAATCAATCTGATTTCGGTGTTGACCATCTGGTGATGTCCATGTGTAGAGTCTTTTCTTCTGTTGTTGGTAGGGGGTGTTTGCGATGACCAGTGCGTTCTCTTGGCAAAACTCTATTAGCCTTTGCCCTGCTTCATTCCGTGCTCCAAGGCCAAATTTGCCTGTTACTCCAGGTGTTTCTTGACTTCCTACTTTTGCATTCCAGTCCCCTATAATAAAAAGGACATCTTTTTTGGGAGTTAGTTCTAAAAGGTCTTGTAGGTCTTCATAGAACCGTTCAACTTCGGCTTCTTCAGCATTAATGGTTGGGGCATAGACTTGGATTACTATAATATTGAATGGTTTGCCTTGGAAACGAACAGAGATCATTCTGTCGTTTTTGAGATTGCATCCAAGTACTGCATTTCGGACTCTTTTGTTGACCATGATGGCTACTCCATTTCATCTAAGGGATTCTTGCGCACAGAAGTAGATATAATGGTCATCTGAGTGAAATTCACACATTCCAGTCCATTTTAGTTCCCTGATTGCTAGAATGTCGATGTTCACACTTGCCATCTCTTGTTTAACAGCTTCCAATTTGCCTTGATTCATGGACCTAACATTCAAGGTTCTTATGCAATATTGCTCTTTACAAAACTTTCAGATTTGACCCAAATCAAATCCCTTATGATTATAAAGTGGAAGTAAGTATTATACAGTGGAAGTAAGAAACAGATTTAAGGGACTAGATCTGATAGATAGAGTGCCTAATGAAATCTGGATGGAGGTTCATGACATTGTAAAGAAATGCAAAAAAGCAAAATGGCTGTCTGAGGAGGCCTTACAAATAGCTGTGAAGAGAAGCGAAAAGCAAAGGAGAAAAGGAAAGATATAAGCATCTGAATGCAGAGTTCCAAAGAATAGCAAGGAGAGATAAGAAAGCCTTCCTCAGTGATCAATGCAAAGAAATAGAGGAAAAAATCAAAATAGGAAAAATAAGAGATATTTTCAAGAAAATTAAAGATATCAAGGGAACATTTCATGCAAAGATGAGATCGAAAAATGAAAGAAATGGTATGGACCTAACAGAAGCAGAAGATATTAAGAAAAGGTGGCAAGAATACACAGAAGAACTATACAAAAAAGATCTTCATGACCAAGATAATCACGATGGCGTGATCACTCACCTGGAGCCAGACATCTTGGAATGTGAAGTCAAGGGGGCCTTAGAGAGCATCACTATGAACAAAGCTAGTGGATGTGATGGAATTCCAATTGAGCTGTTTCAAATCCTAAAAGATGATTTTGTGAACGTGCTGAACTTAATATGCCAGCAAATATGGAAAGCTCAGCAGTGACCACAGGACTGGAAAAGGTCAGTCATTATCCCAATCCCAAAGAAAGGCAATACCAAAAAATGCTCAAACTACCGCACAATTGCACTCATCTCACACGCTAGTAAAGTCATCCTCAAAATTCTCCAAGCCAGGCTTCAAAAATATGTGAACCGTGAACTTCCAGATGTTCAAGCAGGTTTTAGAAAAGGCAGAGGCACCAGAGATCAAGTTGCCAACATCTGCTGGATCATGGAGAAAGCAAGAGAGTTCCAGAAAAGCATCTATTTCTGCTTCATTGACTATGCCAAAGCCTTTGACTGTGTGGATCACAATAAACTGTGGAACATTCTGAAAGAGATGGGAATGCCAGACCACCTGACCTGCCTCTTGAGAAACCTGTATGCAGGTCAGGAAGCAACAGTTAGAACTGGTCATGGAACAACAGACTGGTTCCAAATAAGAAAAGGAGCATGTCAACGATGTATACTGTTCACCCTGCTTATTTAACTTATATGCAGAGTACATCATGAGGAACGCTGGGCTGGAAGAAGCACAAGCTGGAATCAAGATTGCTGGGAGAAATATCAATAACCTCAGATATGCAGATGACACCACTCTTATGGCAGAAAGTGAAGAGGAACTAAAAAGCCTCTTGATGAAAGTGACAGAAGAGAGTGAAAAGTTTGGCTTGAAGCTCAACCTTCAGTAAATTAAGATGATGGAATCTGGTCCCATCATTTCATGGGAAATAGATGGGGAAACAGTGGAAATAGTGTCAGACTTTATTTTTGGGGGGCTCCAAAATAACTCCAGATGCTGATTGCAGCCATGAAATTAAAAGACGCTTACTCCTTGGAAGGAAAGTTATGTCCAAACTAGATAGCATATTAGAAAGCAGAGACATTACTTTGCCAACAAAGGTCCGTCTAGTCAAGGCTATGGTTTTTCCCGTGGTCATGTATGGATGTGAGAGTTGGACTGTGAAGAAAGCTGATCGCCGAAGAATTGATGCTTTTGAACTGTGGTGCTGGTGAAGACTCTTGGGAGTCCCTTGTACTGCAAGGAGATCCAACAAGTCCATTGTAGAGTAGATCAATCCTGGGTGTTCACTGGAAGTACTGATGCTAAAGCTGAAACTACAATACTTTGGCCACCTCACGTGACGAGTTGACTCACTGGAGAAGAGTCTGATATTAAGAGGGATTGGGGGTGGGAGGAGACGGGGACGACAGAGAATGAGATGCCTGGATGGCATCACCGACTCGATGGACATGAGTTTGAGTGATCTTTGGGAGTTGGTGATGGACAGGGAGGCCTGGCGTGCTGTGATTCATGGGGTCGCAAAGAGTCGGACATGACTGAGCGACTGAACTGAACTGAGTAGTTTTCTGGGAGAGTCTTTCGGGTTTTCAGTGTAGCGAACATTAAAATTTTACTTCTTCTTTTCCAATTTGTATTCCTTTTATGTGTTTTTCTGCTCTGATTGCTTTGTCCAAAACTTCCAGAACTATGTTGAATAGTAGTGGTGAGCGTGGGCACCCTTGTCTTGTTCCTGACTTTAGGGGAAATGGTTTCAGTTTTTCACCGTTGAGAATAATGTTTGCTGTGGGTTTGTCATATATAGCTTTTATTATGTTGAAATATGTCCCTTCTATTCCCACTTTCTGGAGTGTTTCTATCTTAAATGTATTTTGAATTTTGTCAAAGACTTTCTCTGCATCTATTGAGATAATCATATGATTTTTTTTTTTTTAGTTTGTTAATGTGGTGTATTACATTGATTGATTTGCGGATATTGAAGAATCCTTGCATTCCTGGGATAAAGCCCACTTTGTCATGATGTATGATCTTCTTAATGTGTTGTTGGATTCTGATTGCTACAATTTTGTTAAGGATTTTTGCATCTATGTTTATCAGTGATATTGGCCTGTAGTTTTCCTTTTTCGTGGGATCTTTATCATATTTTGGGTTTAGGGTGATGGTGGCCTCATAGAATGAGTTTGGAAGTTTCCCTTCCTCAGCAATTTTCTGGAAGAGTTTGAGTAGAATAGGTGTTAGCTCTTCTCTGAATTTTTGGAAGAATTCAGCTGTGAAGCCATCTGGACCTGGGCTTTTGTTTGCTGGAAGATTTCTGATTTCAGCCTCCAGTTCCATGCTTGTGATGGGTCTGTCAGATTTTCTATTTCTTCCTGGTTCAGTTTTGGAAAGGTGTACTTTTCTAGGAATTTGTTCATTTCTTCCAGGTTATTCATTTCATTGCCATATAATTGCTGATAGTATTCTCTAATAATCCTTTGTATTTCTGTGTTGTCAGTTGTGATCTCTCCATTTTCATTTCTAATTTTATTGATTTGTTTCTTCACCCTTTGTTTCTTGATGAGTCTGGCTAGTGGTTTGTCAATTTTATTTACCTTCTCAAAGAACCACCCTTTGGTGTTGTTGATTTTTACTATGGTCTCTTTTGTTTCTTTTGCATTTACCTCTGCCCTAATTTTTATGATTTCTTTCCTTCTACTAACCCTGGGTTTCTTCATTTCTTCCTTTTCTAGTTTCTTTACATGTAGAGTTAGGTTATTTAGTTAACTTTTTTCTTGTTTCTTGAGGTGTGCCTCTGTTGCTATCAAATTCCCCCTTAGCACTGCTTTTTCAGTGTTCCAGAGGTTTTGGGTTGTTGTGTTTTCATTTTCATTCATTTCTATGTATATTTTTATTTCTCTTTTGATTTCTTCTATGATTTGTTCATTATTCTGTAGTGTGTTGTTCAGCCTCCATATGTTGGCATTTTTAATAGTTTTTCTCCCGTAATTGAGATCTAATCTTACTGCATTGTGGTCAGAAAAGATGCTTTTAATGATTTCAATTTTTTTTAAATTTACCAAGGCTAGATTTATGGCCCAGGATGTGACCGATCCTGGAAAAGGTTCCGTGTGCACTTGAGAAAAAGATGAAATTCATTGTTTTGGGGTGAAATGTCCCATAGAGATCTATTCGGTCTAACTGGTCTTTTGTATCATTTTAAGTTTGTGTTTCCTTGTTAATTTTCTGTTTACCTGATTTATCCATAGATGTAAGTGGGGTATTAAAATCTCCCACTATTATTGCATCATGGTTAATTTCCCATTTCATACTTGTTAGTAATTGTCTTTCATATTGTGGTGCTCCTATGTTGGGTGCATAAATATTTATAATTGTTGTAACTTATTCATGGATTGATCCTTTGATCGTTATGTAGTTTCCCTCTTTGCCTCTTTTCACAGCCTTTGTTTTAAAATCTATTTTATCTGATATGAGTATTGCTACTCCTGCTTTCTTTTGGTCTCTATTTGCATGGAATATCTTTTTCTAGCCCTTTACTTTCAGTCTGTATGTGTCCCTCGTTTTGAGGTGGGTCTCTTGTAGACAACATATATGGGGGTCTTGTTTTTGTATCCATTCAGCCAACCTTTGTCTTTTGGTTGGGGCATTCAACCCATATACATTTAAGGTAATTATGGAGAAGTGTGATCCCATTGCCATTTAATTTATTGCTTTGGGTTCGAGTTCATACACCCTTTCTGTGTTTCCTTTCTAGAGAAGATCCTTTAGCACTTGTTGGAGAGCTGGTTTGGTGATGCTGAATTCTCTCAGCTTTTGCTTGTCTGTAAAGCTTTTGATTTCTCCTTCATATTTGAATGAGATCCTTGCTGGGTATAGTAATCTGGGCTGTAGGTTATTTTCCTTCACCACTTTAAGTATGTCTTGCCATTCCCTCCTGGCCTGAAGAGTTTCTCTTGAAAGATCAGCTGTTATCCTTATGTGTGATATTTGCTGTTATCCCCTTGTGTGATATTTGCTGCCTTTCCCTTACTGCTTTTAATATTCGTTCTTTGTGTTTGATCTTTGTTAATTTGATTAATATGTGTCTTGGAGTATTTTGCCTTGGATTTATCCTGTTGGGGACTCTCTGGGTTTCATGGACTTGGGTGATTATTTCTTTCCCCATTTTAAGGAAGTTTTCAAATATTATCTCCTCAAGTATTTTCTCATGGTCTTTCTTTTTGCCTTCTTCTTCTGGGACTCCTATGATTCGAATGTTAGAGCTTTTAACATTTTCCCAGAGGTCTCTAATATTGTCCTCATTTCTTTTAATTCGTTTTTCTTTTTTCCTCTCTGTTTCATTTATTTCTACAATTATATCTTCTAGCTCGCTTATCCTGTCTTCTGCCTCCGTTATTCTACTGATTGTTCCCTCCAGAGTGTTTCTGATCTCATCTATTGCATTATTCATTGTATATTGACTCTTTATTATTTCTTCTAAGTCCTTATTAAACCTTTCTTGCATCTTCTCAATCCTTTTCTCCAGGTAAATTATCTGTTTCTCCATTTTGCTTTCAAGATTTTGAATCATTTTCACCATCAAAATTTGAAATTCTTTATCTGGTAGATTCCCTATATCTTCCTGTTTTGTTTGTGTTGGTGGGCATTTATCTCGATCCTTTACTTGCTGGGTATTTCTCTGCCTCTTCATCTTGCTTATATTGCTTTGCTTGGGCTGGACTTTCCCTCTTCTGGCAGTTTGTGTAGTTCTCTTTATTGTGGAGTTTCCTGGCTGTGTGTGGGGATGGACAAGTGACTTTCAAGATTCCCTGCTTAGGGAAGCTTGTGTCGGTGTTCTGGTGGGTGGAGCTGGATTTCTTCTCTCTGGAGTGCAATGAAGTGTCCAGTAATGAGTTATGAGATGGCAGTGGGTTTGGAGTGACTTTGGGCAGCCTGTATATTGAAGCTCAGGGCTATTTTCCTGTGTTTCTGGAGAAATTGTTTGGTATGTCTTGCTCTGGAACTTGTTGACCCTTGGGTGGTGCTTGGTTTTAGTGTAGGTATGGAGGCGTTTGATGAGCTCCTATCAATTAATGTTCCCTGGAGTCAGGAGTTCTCTGGTGTTCTCAGGATTTGGGCTTAAGCCTCTTGCCTCTGGTTTTTGGTCTTATTCTCGGAGTAGTCTCTAGACTTCTCTATCTGTCATTTCCAAGGTGGTTCCCTCTGTTTTAGCTTCTGTTTGCTGGTTTCTTCAGTGTCTAATTTCCGCCCTGACACTATGGGGCGGGTGGATACTTTTTAAGGCTCAGTTGTTCAGTCCTGTTCTGGGAAGGGAGGAACGCTGCAGACAAATATCTCTGGCGTCTTTGGGGAGTGCTCACAGCGTCTCGGCTACACTGGGTTTGCCCTCACTCACAGCGCGTGTGTTGTCCCAGTCTACACTGCACAGGCTCTAGGTTGCTCTGCCGGGAACTGTCTGAGGCCGGCACTGGGTTTATGCATTCCCCAGGTCTGAGCAGCTCAAGTTCACTATCTCGGGTACCCCACAAAGGCGCAGACTTGGTTGGTCCTGCGTTTTGTGCCTACCCCGGTCCGATCAGCTCAGTTGACCAGGTATTTGACGAGCGTGGTCACTGCGACTTATCGCCTTCCCAGTCCCTGCCACTCGGTTTTCTGGGTGTACAACTGGCACACCTTCTCAGGCGGATATCGACCGACCCGAGCCCAAGAAGTCTTGATTAGTAACAAGCCTGCCTTCAGTTTTTACCGGATGCCTTTCTGGGGCCGCGGTTGCCCCCCTCCGGCTCTAGCTGCCCTCCCTTGCCTGTCTCGGCGGGGGGATGGGCCTACCGTAGCCAGCTCGCTCTGCTCAGTCCTTTGTTCTGTGAGCAGGGCTGGCGGAGTCTTAGGTTAGAGCTTTCCGCCTTTTTGTGGGGAAGCTATCCAAGTCTGCTTTGCTATCCCCAGTTATTTCTCTCAGATTGTTCTCGCAGCATTCAAGCCCAGTCCTCTCTCTCTAAGCAGTTCAACTGGCTCCTCCCTGCCCAGCCCCCACTTGCTAATGGCGTATGCAGGCATCTGTGCAGCTTCTCCGCTGGGAGTTACTGTTTGGCGGGTAATCTGCGGGTTTTAATTATTTCTTTCTTTTTCCTCCCGGTTATGTGGCCCTCTGAGTTTCCAAGGCTTGCCACAGACTCATCAGTGAGAGTGTTTCCCGGTGTTTAGAAACCTCTCTTTTTAAAGCCTCTCTTCCCTGGACGGAGCTCCGTCCTTACCTCTTTTGTCTCTCTTTTTATCTTTTATGTTTTTTCCTACCTCCTTTTGAAGACAATGCGCTGCTTTTCTGGGTGCCTGATGTCCTCTGCCAGCATTCAGAAGTTGTTATGTGGTACTCCACGTTCAAATGTTCTTTTGATGAATTTGTGGGGGAGAGAGTGGTCTCGCCGTCCTATTCCTCTGCCATCTTGTTCCTTCCTCTGATGTGTTTTTATATTCTCCCTCAAAAAGTACAGTTTATGAAGTCTTCTTAACTGAGGTTTCCAGGTAAAAGTAAAAAATTGTTTGCAATCATCCTTATTTCAGCAAAGGAGATCTATTCTCAGGTTGAACTGTAATGGCTTTAAAGGTCTTTGAAAAATAATAAAAAGAAATCATATTGTCTTTTGTGTATTTTGTATTAATGTTGATAGGTTCCCCCTTCTTGTCTTATATTTAGCTAAGACAAAAAGCAATTTTGTTGGAGGCTGATTAGCTTTGTAGGAAATTAAATGTAACAGTATACAAACATTTATGACTGCTACACATTTAATAAACTGTGGAACATTCTGAAAGAGATGGCAATCCCAGACCACCTGACCTGCCTCTTGAGAAACCTGTATGCGGGTCAGGAAGCAACAGTTAGAACTGGACATGGAACCACAGACTGGTTCCAAAAAGGAAAAGTGTACGTCAAGGTTGTATATTGTCACCTTGCTTATTTAACTTCTATGCAGAGTACATCATGAGGAACGCTGGGCTGGAAGAAGCACAAGCTGGAATCAAGATTGCTGGGAGAAATATCAATAACCTCAGATATGCAGATGACACTACCCTTATGGCAGGAAGTGAAGAGGAACTCAAAAGCCTCTTGATGAAAGTGAAAGAGGAGAGTGAAAAGGTTGGCTTGAAGCTCAACATTCAGAAAACAAAGATCATGGCATCTGGTCCCATCACTTCATGGGAAATAGATGGAAAAAACAGTGGAAACAGTGTCAGACTTTATTTTTTTGGGCTCCAAAATCACTGCAGATGCTGATTGCAGCCATGAAATTAAAAGACGCTTGCTCCTTGGAAGGAAAGTTATGACCAACCTTGATAGTATATTAAAAAGCAGAGACATTACTTTGCCAGCCAAGGTCCGTCTAGTCAAGGCAATGGTTTTTCCCGTGGTCATGTATGGATGTGAGAGTTGGACTGTGAAGAAAGCTGATCGCCGAAGAATCGATGCTCTTGAACTGTGGTGTTGGAGAAGACTCTTGAGAGTCCCTTATACTGCAAGGAGATCTAACCAGTCCATTCTAAAGGAGATCAATCCTGGATGTTCATTGGAGGGACTGATGCTAAAGCTGAAACTGCAATACTTTGGCCACCTCATGCGACGAGTTGACTCACTGGAAAAAAGTGTGATGATGGCAGGGATTGGGGGCTGGAGGAGAAGGGGACGACGGAGAATGAGATGGCTGGATGGCATCACCGACTCTCTGGACATGAGTTTGAGTGTACTCCGGGAGTTGGTGATGGACAGGGAGGCCTGGCGTGCTGTGATTCATGGGGTCGCGGAGAGTCGGACACGACAGAGCGACTGAACTGAACTGAACTGAACTGAACACATTTAATATAGCAACAGTTTTGGGAAAATGTCTAAAAAGGTGATCCCGACTCCCCAGTATTTAAATTTTAGTACTTAATCAATTTATTGCATTCTAATGAATATGTAAAATAGAAATTTCACTTGGAGCCCTATGGAGTTGTATGACTCACAACAGCTTTGGAAGGGAAAGAAAAAAGTATAGGTTTTCATTATTAAAATCAGTATTTAAAAGTTGCCCTCGTAGATGCTCACAACCAGGTCACATCATAATGTTCAGAAGGCTCAAAATTATGTATAGATAATAACAGAGGTCAGCTTTAGCAGGGAATGCAGTTATACTGCATTGTGAGAAAGCACATTCTCTGAAGGAAAAAAAAAAAAACACTGTATTATTTACAAGGGGAAAAAACCAAAATCTTAACTGGCATTCCACGACTCTTCCTAAGGTATTTCTTCTCCAGGTTATTTCATACAATCTGTGGCATTGTATAGTGATTAAGTACCTGAATTCTGAAACCTGATTGCCTGGTTTTAAATCCTACTTCTGCCATTTAGTAGTTCTCTTACTCTATCATGTCCTCATAACTCAATCTTTATTTGTTCCTCTGCTCTTCCTGCCTCCTACCCATCACTGTTCTGTCCTGGAGGGTGCTCCCAGATGCTTTCAGTATTGAGGTTCCTCCTGGATCTTTTGGAGGAGTGGCATTAACCTCCTAAGATCTTGAGCATCTTAGAGGCTTTAGGGCTCCATATTATCCCATATAAACACATCTTTTTCTTACAACATTTTCAAGATATTATAACACTGGGGTTAATAATGTAGGCAATGAGCTAGACTGTTGGAGATTAAATTGTACCTCCTTCACTTCCTAACTGTGGCTTTGGCTAATTACTCATGCTCAATATGCCTGACATTCCTCTGCTATAAAATAGGGATAATAGCACCTACCAGCTCATTGGATTGGTGTGAGGATTGAGTTAATACATGTAAGAAGCTTTTATTAGTGCCTGAAACATGAGAAGCAGCCACTCAATAAACATGAACAGTTATTATTACTACTAGTTGGTGAACTCAGTGCTCTCATGGTGCATGAAGGTGACTCCAGGTCCCCCAAAGTAACATTTTATGCAATACCCTGAATTACCCGCCCGACTCTCATCAAATGTCTTCTGCATCATTCCCACCGGCCTTCCTACTACCTGGTAAGAGCTAGTTTATCAGATCAATTAATTGGTATTTGTAACTAGAGAAACTTGTCATTGATGAATTGATGTTATTTCTCACAGGGAACATTTGTTTTAGAGTTGTCTTCTGGAGACAATGCCTTATGGTAAATGAATAGCTAGCATAGGGTTCCATAGTTATCTCTATGTGAGAATATCCTCTGTTTTACAGCCTGAGGACTTACTCTCTTTACTTTATATCACGGGAGTTGCAAATTAGAGAAGGAAAGTTCTTTCCTCTTGAAAAAATTGAGTTTTCAGGTGCAGTAAATTGTTACCAGGTGAGATTAGTGCCTCAGTCATAGGATCAAGAAAATAGTAATGTTTTACCATGAAATGAATCATACTCTTTCATTCCACACTTCTGATATTAGTAAACTATTTGATTCTGTCTAATCTTTGTTTGTGATGTCTGTCACATCTGTCACTTTCCTAACCATTCTGGTTCTTAATTAACACAGTGGTCTAATTAATCCCCTCTCTCTAGTTTTTTCTCTCATCTAGTCCATTCTCTGTGCCTCTGTCACATTTATATTTTCAAAGTTCTATTTCTAGAAAGTTATTATCCAGTGCAAAATCTCTACTCCTGAAGAACGTTTTATTTGGCCATTCAGAACCCTCTGCCCTCTCCCATAGGAATTAGGGATTTAGGGAGGCTGTAGAATTGGATTTCCTAGGGGTAGCTAAGAAGTTTTTCACTTTTACAGTAATACAAAATAATAGAAGAGAGATGTCCCAAGAATCTCTCTAATGTTACCAACTTTGCTTGATGGGCACAAAACTCCTGAATAGTGTGCTTTTCCAAAGCCATGCACAGCAGATGAGTGGGAAATGAAAGGATAATTCCCAACTCACTCCACAAAGGGGCAGCAAACACCAACTGTGGGGTTATGTAGATGCTAGCAAGTCCGCAGGAGGCAAAAAAGGAGTTCAAGGTAAGATTAACTCTAATTATTTTTTCCCATTGAGACAGTATCCAATTGTTCCTTACGTGAAGGTCAAATTCCAGAATCACCCTGGGAGCTTGGCAGAAATCCTGAAGTCTGGTCCTCATCCAGACGATTTTGGATTTTGATGCAGTTCTTCAGACTCCCTCTGAGAAACGCTGATAAAACACAAAGACACCTAATACTATACTCTCTACTTCAGCACTATTCACACCTTTCCTTAGGCTGTTGCCACTTTTTAATACCATTTTTTCCATCTCTTTACCTTTGAAACTACTTTCCCTCTTCAACGGTTATTGCAAATGTAACTGGGTCTCTGATGTATTTTCAGAGTCACACCCCCATCCCAACAAACTATTGCTCCTACTGCAATGGATAGGATGGATATAGAGATGTCTCAGTCCTGGGGTAGGGGCTTAGTAGGGGCACTATGATTGAACTGCTGGGATGCTGCTATAAGATGGGTTCTAATTTTTGCATTGATGTTTTGCAGTTGTTTGTTGGCTTGAGTTAAAATTAACCCAAGAACTAGCAGCTGGCTAAAGATTTGGGTAAGTAGTCCACATTTCAGGCCCTCCATGGGTTAGAGCAGTGGTTTCCAAACTGTGCAAATTGGGGGTATTTAAAAACTGATACCTGGACTCCACCCCCAGACATTCTGACTTAATTTGTATTAAGTGTAACCTGGGATTGAGTATTTTCAAAACTTCTCTAGGAAATTCTAATGTGCATTGATGTTTGGGAACTTTTTTAATTAGAGTGAGAGAAATAGATTTAACACAGTTTTGGGGGACTGTCAGTCATATCAGGGCAGCAGGCTTGAGATGAGAAGAGGAAATGAATTGGTTTCCAATAGTCTCCTCTGTGAAGATAGCTGTAGGGGAGAGGGATTGGTAACATTGAGGAAGCAATCTAATCGCTCTGTAGTTGAAGAGTCTGCCTGCAACACAGGAGACCCCGGTTCAATTCCTGGGTAGGAAGATCCCCTGGAGAAGGGATAGGCTACCCACTCAAGTATTTTTGGGCTTCCCCTGTGGCTCAGCTGGTAAAGAATCCGCCTGCAAAGTGGGAGACCTGGGTTCAATCCCTGGGTTGGGAAGATCCCCTGGAGAATGAAAAGGCTACCCACTCCAGTATTCTGGCCTGGAACATTCCATGGATTGCTCACCTTGTATAGTCCATGGGGTGCAAAAAGTCGGACACGACTGAGCAACTTTGACTTTCACTGACTGACTGAAGGTGAGTTATATAAAGGCATATCGTAATGCACATGCTGGGTTAGGAGGCACTGTTATAGCTTGTGAGTGGTAGATTTGAGGCTGGGATTTAAAACCAGAAATACCAAATGCATGTGTTTCCCAGCACATATTCTTGTTTTCCATCAGTTATCAAATTTAATATTCATCAGAGTCCCTGAAAACATTGTTAAAACACAATTTCTTGGACCCTAATTCCCTAACAAATATTTGTGCATATGGTGGCTGTTATTTTTAGCAACAGAACCACTTTGCTTTTTGTTTTCCAGCAAAACTTACCTTGAATTTCGATATATAAAACAAGTAAAAGCAGAGTTGATTTACTTCAAGCATAAGTTTGGTCGTTCAGCTTAAACCACTATGTAATTTTTTCTTCACCAACCCATCCTCTCAGAGAAGTCCTTGAATCTTCTCTTCCTATTTGAAATCCACTTCATGAATCCTTACAAAATTTTAAAATATAATTCTAGAAAAATAATCTATAGAAATACTTGCAAAACTGTGGAAGTGTAAACATACGGGAATGTTAATTCACCACTGTGAAAATGAAAACATTTTTAGAGATAATGAAAATTTCAGTCAGTGTAGGTTAAATCATCTATGGTAATTAAGAAAACTGATGGTTGCTGCTGCTGCTAAGTCACTTCAGTCGTGTCCGACTCTGTGTGACCCCATAGACGGAAGCCCACCAGGCTCCCCCGTCCCTGGGATTCTCCAGGCAAGAACACTGGAGTGGGTTGCCATTTCCTTCTCCAATGTGTGAAAGTGAAAAGTGAAAGTAAAGTCGCTCAGTCTTGTCCGACCCTTAGCGACCCCACGGACTGCAGCCTACCAGGCTGCTCCATCCACGGGATTTTCTAGGCAAGAGTACTGGAGTGGCTTGCCATTGCCTTCTCCGTAACTGATGACTTAATATTGACCAAGCACTGGATACTTTGTGTATGTTATTGCATTTATCCCTCTCAACAGCTGTACAAGTTAGTGTCAATGCAAAAATTGTAACAGGCAAAGTTAAACAGGCAGGGAAGACTTTATTTAAGGTTATTGCAACAAGAAGTCAGAACTCAGTCTGAACTCAATACTTCTCAAAGGATTGCGGGGTGTATATAAGCTCTGGAATGAACTAGTGGAAAAGTACTAGAGGGCATTAG
The DNA here is from genome assembly GCF_049115385.1 of Moschus berezovskii. NCBI lineage: Eukaryota > Metazoa > Chordata > Mammalia > Artiodactyla > Moschidae > Moschus > Moschus berezovskii. The sequence continues at coordinate 81,173,174 of NC_142488.1, read as the reverse complement.
TGGGGACTCATTGGCCATCTGTGTTTACTAATTGGCTTTATATGGAGGAAAACTAAATTCATATGTTTATACAGGAGATAGGTTAATAGATTGAGCTAGACATACATCAAAGTTAAGCTCTTCCTCACCCACAGAGATTGGGAAGAAATGGTGCTATGCTTCTTGATGATTACACTTTTTATTGGAGTATAGTTGCTTTACACTGCTGTGTCAGTTTCTTTTGTACAGCAAAATGAATCAGCTATACGTATACATATATCTCCCCCTTTTTTTATTTCCTTCCCATCTTGCTCACCACAGATCACTGAGTAGAATTCCCTGTGCTATATAACAGGTTCTCATTCAGTTCAGTTCAGTCGCTCAGTCGTGTCCGACTCTTTGCGACCCCATGAACCACAGCATGCCAGGCCTCGCTGTCCATCACCAACTCCCAGAGTTCACTCAAACTCACCTCCATTGAGTTGGTGATGCCATCCAGCCATCTCATTCTTTGTCGTCCCCTTCTCCTCCTGCCCCCCAATCCCTCCCAGCATCAGAGTCTTTTCCAGTGAGTCAACTCATCGCATGAGGTGGTCAAAGTATTGAAGCTTCAGCTTTAGCATCAGTCCTTCCAATGAACACCCAGGACTGATCTCCTTTAGAATGGACTGGTTGGATATCCTTGCAGTCCAAGGGACTCTCAAGAGTCTTCTCCAGCACCACAGTTCAAATCATCAATTCTTCGGCGATCAGCTTTCTTCACAGTCCAATTCTCACATCCATACATGACCACTGGAAAAACCATAGCCTTGACTAGACGGACCTTTGTTGGCAAAGTAATGTCTCTGCAAAGTAAGGTTCTCATTAGCTATCTATTTTGTACATAGTATCAATAGTATATGTAGGTCAATCCCAATTTCCCAATTCATCCCACACCTCTCATTTTCCCTTTGGTATCCATATGTTTGTTTTCTTTCTTTTTCTTTTTTTTTTTTCCATTTCCTCCTTCAGAGGATGTTCTCTTTATTTTTATTTCTTTACTTTACATTATTGTATTGGTTTTGCCATACATTGACATGGATCTGTTTTCTACATCTGTGTCTCTATTTCTGCTTTGCAAATAAGTAAATCTTATTATTACATTTTATTTTATGTTTTTATTAATTACTTTACATTACTGTATTGGTTTTGCCATACATTGACATGAATATGCCCAGGGTGTACATGTGTTCCCCATCTTGAAGCCCCCTCCCACCTCCGTCCCCATCCCATCCCTCCGGTTCATCCCAATGCACCAGCGCTGAGCATCCTGTATCATGCATCAAACCTGGACTGGTGATTCATTTCACATATGATAATATACTAGTTTCAATGCCACTATCACAAATCATCCCACCCTCGCCCTCTCCCACAGAGTCCAAAAGACTGTTCTATATATCTGTGTCTCTTTTGCTGTCTCGTATACAGGGTTACCGTTATCATCTTTCTAAATGCCATATCTATGCATTAGTATACTATATTGATGTTTTACTTTCTGGCTTACTTCACTGTGTATAATAGGCTCCAGTTTCATCCACCTCATTAGAACTGATTCAAATGTATTCTATTTGATTGCTGAGTAATAGTCCATTGTGTATATGTACCACAGCTTTCTTATCCATTTGTCTGCAGATGGACAGACATCTAGGATGCTTCCATGTCCTGGCTATTATAAACAGTATTGCAATGAACATTGGAGTACATTTGTCTCTTTCAATTCTGGTTTCCTCGGTGTGTATGCCCAGGAATGTGTTTGCTGGGTTATGTGGCAGTTCTATTTCCACCATTTTTTTTAAGGAATCTCCACACTGTTCTCCAGACTGGTTGTACTAGTTTGCATTCCCACCAACAGTGTAAGAGAGTTCCCTTTTCGCCACAAGCTCTCCAGCATTTATTGCTTGTGGACTTTTGGATAGCAGCCATTCTAATTGGCGTGAAATGATACCTCATTGTGGTTTTCATTTCCATTTCCCTGATTAGGAGTGACGTTGAGCATCTTTTCATGAGTTCGATAGCCATCTGTATGTCTTCTTTGGAGAAATGTCTGTTTATTTCTTTGGCCCATTTTTTGATTGTGCAGTTTATTTTTCTGGAATTGAGCTGCAGGAGTTGCTTGTGTATTTTTGAGATTAATTTTTTGTCAGGTGCTTCATTTGCTATTATTTTATCCCATTCTGAAGGCTGTCTTTTCACCTTGCTTATAGTTTCCTTTGCTGTGCAGAAGCTTTTAATTTTAATTAGGTCCCATTTGTTTATTTTTCCTTTTATTTCCAATATTCTGGGAGGTGGGTCTTGGAGGATCCTGCTATGATTTATGTCAGAGAGTGTTTTGCCTATGTTCTTCTCTAGGAGTTTTATAGTTTCTTTATGATTACATTTTAATGGGATGGATTCTTGAGAAAGACATATCTGAGTTTTAAAACTGGCAAAAGACTTTTAGAAAGATTTAGATCTCAGAGGAGCTGAGAAATAATTTGAAAGTTCTCTAAAGTAAATGACCTTAAAAAAGGAATGTTAAGGGCCTAGAATCAGGAAGAAGCCTGTATAAAGTTTAGTTAAGCTGAAGGAACATTAATGCCATCTTGGTCAGTAGATACTATTATTATAATCACCATTTTACAGATGAAGAAATCGAGATTTAAAGAAAGCAACGGTCTTGTTCAAGATTACACTACTAGCTAGCATCTGAGCCATATCAAACTCCATCTTTGACTCAAGTAACAACAAATTTAAACACTTTGTGATGTTGCCTCACTATACAGATAATGATATATCATGGAGCTTTTAAAAGCATAACGTAGATCTGTATGCACAGACATACAAAAATGTCCTCCAAAAGGTTAAATTTTTAATTATGTGGAACATTTTATTATTGTTTTGGTCAAAATAGACAATAATAACAATTGAATGAAGAAACCATAAAAGTCAATTTCTCTCCCTCTCTTTCTCTCCATCCTTCCTCCCCTTTTAAAAATCCAAAGTGAAAGATATGAAACAAGAAAAATAAAACTTTGATTACCTCAACAATTTTGAACATGGGAAGATTTTCACACAATTCCAAATCATTTAGTTTTCTTCGTCTTCTGTTTGAACATATATGTTTTGTTTTTTATACTTAAGAAGGCAGAGAAAAAAATGGAAAAGGTGAGGTGGGGAAGGGAAGAGAAAAGGGAGAGGAAGAGAACAATAGTAGACAGGAAATAAAGAAAGAGAATTTTTTTTTAAGTAACAGAATAGGAGAGAGGAAAATAAGACAGCAATGGAAAGGAATGAAGAAAAGAGAGGGTAAGAAAGGGGGAAAAGAAAGGGACTGAGAGACAGGAATAAAAGAGGAAGAGAAAAATAAGATAAATTGTAAAATGGCAAAGTGTAAATAAAAAGATAATGAAGAGTAGCATAGGGAGGAAAGAATAAAATAAAAAGAAAGAAAGGGAATGAAAAATATGGGAAAAAAGGAAAAAGAACAAAATAATGAAAGAAAGAGGAAAGAAATTGGCAGAAATGAATAACAACCCACTCCAGCATTCTAGCCTGGAGAATCCCATGGACAGAGGAGCCTGGTGGGCTACAGTCCATGGAGTCTCAAAGAGCCAGACACAACTCAGCAACTAAGGCTTAAGTCCATTACAACAGGCCTAGAGTTTGGTCTAGGAAGTAGAATAGTTTCCTTCAAATGCTGATGTTCTGTTGACCTAAGAGTGAATGGGGACCTTGGTTGGGGAGGCCTCCTTGTGTGTCTCAAGCGCTCTTGCTTCTTGTGGAAGAACATTTAGGGCAGGTGCTAGGTGTGGGTAGGGCTCTGTGATGACTTCATATGACTCAACTGTTTTCCTCCTAATCATAAGAAAGAAAGAAATCGATAATCCAGGTTCAATGCTTGAGACACGGTGCTCAGGGCCAGTGTACTTGGACAACCCTTGAAGGATGGGATGGGGAGGGAGGTGGGAGGGGGTTTCAGGATGGGGGACACATGTACACCCATGGCTGATTCACATGAATGTATGGCAAAAACCACTACAATATTGTAATTAATTAGCCTAAAATTAAAATAAACGAATTAATTTACAAAAAAAGAGAGAATTATCTGATCTACTCAGAAAAATCTCACTCCTAACAGGAATTTATGATTCATAGCTCTTCTTTTTCTTGTTAATTTATATAAATGTTATTGTCTTCTCTAGCTGAAGGTCACCCCAGCAGAAACTTTGGTCCATCTGCTTTTATTATTTTCATCTAGAGGACAGAGGTTTGGAAATTATTTTCAAAAGTTTTTGTATACTTACCAGAAAAAAAAATATTGAAAAGGAAAACAAAACATATTTTTTTAAGCATTGTTTTGAAGTAATTGCATAAAACAGCAGTTTTTCTCTCTCACAAACAAAAATCCTGCCTCTGCTCTTGTCTTAGAAACAAATAACTTTTGTATTACTCGACTTTTCCTCCACATTCTCATAACTGATAACAAGCAAACAAACAAAAAAGTCCAGTGACTTGCTGTGTGTGTGTGTGATCAGTTATGTCTGATTCTTTGCAACCCCATGGACTGCCAGGCTTCTCTATCCACGGAAATTTCTAAGCACAAATACTGGAATGAGTTGCCATTTCTTATTCCAGGGAATCTTCATAACCCAGGGATCAAACCCTTGTTTCCTGCATCTCCTTCATTGGCAGGCAGATTCTTTACCATTGTGCCACCAGGGAAATCTGTGGCTTGTTGCTTCTCTCTATAGTGTCCATTCTCATTGTGTTCAAGGCCAAGTTCATTATAGAATGAGGTTATCCCTAAAGAAAAGTTCTGTAGCTGTAAAGTACACCTTTCATGATGAAACATATTTATGTGCATATAGGTTGATATATTTCACTGTGTTTTCCCTCAGTTTTCTCTGCTTATAGCCCAGACAAGATGGTTTTTTAAGCCACAGTTATTAAGAAGGAAAATGAAAGTGAAGTTGCTCAGTCGTGTCCGACTCTTTGCCACCCCATGGTCTGTAGTCCACCAGGATCTTCCATCCATGGGATTCTCCAGGCAAGAATACTGGAGTGGGTTGCCATTTCCTTCTCCAGGATATCTTCCCGACCCAGGGATCGAACCCAGGTCTCCCACATTGCAGGCAGGCGCTTTAACCTCTGAGCCACCAGGGAACCCCATATATGCGTTAGTATATTGTATTCAGTAAAGTGAAACACCAATATATGCGTTAGTATACTGTTTTGGTGTTTTACTTTATGGCTTACTTCACTCTGTATAATAGGCTCCAGTTTCATCCACCTCATTAGAACTGACTCAAATGTATTATTTTCAAATGCTGAGTAATAGTCCATTGTGTATATGTACCACAACTTTCTTACCCATTCGTCTGCAGATGGACATCTAAGTTGCTTCCATGTCCTGGCTATTATAAACAGTGTTGCAATGAACATTGGAGTACATGTGTCTCTTTCAATTCTGAATTCCTCGGTGTGTATGCCCAGGAGTGCCATTGCCAGGTCATATGGCAGTTAACCCAATATAACTAGAATTTTATCATTTCATCAAACAATAAATATAAAATATTTATTAATGATATAGTTTACTTTTTTTTTTTCTTACTGAGTCTTTAAAAACCAGTGTGTATTTTATACTTATGATTCATCTCAGTTTGGACTAGCCACATTTCAAATGTTCAGTAGCCAAATATGGAAGCAATCTACTATACTAGTGCAGATCCGGAAAACTGTAGTTGTGATTTTAATCTGATTGCTTCAGAACTTCATCTATATTTTCTTAATGTGAATCATTCCTGCCACACTGTAGCAGAATGCAGTTTAATGGTGGCTGAGATGAAAAAGGTCTTTCATGGTGCATGAAAATGGTTACCAGATCATTTAATATACAGTGCTGTTAAATGTTCCCTAGAAAGCAGTAACTCTTCTGTTTTCTGTTTATTCATTCTTGTCCACATTACGTTGGTTACATAAGTAACTCTCTACAATATATATTGGATATACTATAAAAAAGTTGATTTCCAAGACTGAGTCCATTTATAATATGGGATATGTAGGTCTAATATCAGAGAATCATGACCAGCTGAATAGTCATCTGTGAGTAGAAGCAGCATTAGGTGAGAAATATGATCCAGGGAGACACAAAAATGGAGTAACAAGACATATAAACAACATATAAGAGAAAATGAACAAAGATACATATATGCAAATATATATTTTAACATATATGTGTATGACAATGGATCTACATACTTAATATCATTGGATTCAAAGAAAGTGTAGTCTGCTTATTGTTTTTATTAAATTAAAGAATGAATTTCATTGTAAACCCAGTGACTTATATAGATGTCAGATATTATAATAAGCAAGCAGCAAACTCAAACCATATGTTGTGGCATTTCAGAAGCTCAATTTGATGTATTATAGTAGTTCCCAGTTAGGAAGATTGACCCCTGCAAAATATTGCTTATTTATAAATAAACCAACATGACTGACCAAAACTTTGGGAGTAGGAGGAATACAAAGACTAAATATAGTCATGCCAGTTTGTAATTCATGAGGATCTTCTAATTGAATCTCAAACAAATTATACTGTTCAACAATAGTGATACCAAACTATGAGTAGGCAGAAGACAGGACAAACAAAAATTCCAGAAAAATTACTCGAGTGGGAAGGAATAAGAAATTCCATCAAACAGCCAGAGACACTTTTACAGTAAAGTATAAAAAATTAATCAAGGGAAAACTACAAGTATTTCAGTTTGGATGCTTTCAGTTGATATGTCACAGAAAATTCAACTTAAATTGTTTTATACAATGAAAAAAGTATGTTGGCAAGATGTTGTTGGAAAAGTCTAGGGGCAGGAATTCAGGTGTTGTGATTATTTTTTCAGGCTGTTCTTACTGTAGCAAAATGGCTGTAAAAGGTAGAGGATTTACATCAGTACACTACACATTTATACAAAAGTCCTGTGCTCAATTCTGAACCAATTCAAACCAATGTGGTGGTCAGTAGAATACCATATATTCTATTTTATTCTGCCATATATTCTTGCTTTAAATCAGGATTTTTTTTTCTAATTATTTATTTATTTGCATTACAATAGTTTAATATGAACAATCAGAACTAATGAAGAGTATAACAATATTTTACAACTGAAATAATTAAAATAAACTATAAAATTACTACATAAAACAGGTCTGATCTAGCTTATTTACTTTCTATAATCTATTCAGTGCTGCAAAACCATTTATTTCTTTTGTTTTTCATGTTTTAATAAACACTTCGTCTTTTTGTATTGCTTTCTTTTTCATCACAATAATAGAAATATAACACCATATATCACTGTAAAACACATTTCCACATAAATGCTGATAAGCACAAAATATTTTTCATCATTTACATTTTAACTGTAATAATATATGGCAGGATTAAAGCTGCATCCATCATGTGTCTAACTAACCTTGCTGTAATGAATTTTTAAATGTAATGGTTTCTGTTGCAAAGTAAAATCGTACATAATGTCTAGTGACACAGTACGCTGGTGAATGGGTGGTTTTGGAAAATGGAAATGCAACTTCATTTTTAATTAGATTAATAAACTTCACCACCTCCACCTCCACCTCCAGCCAGCTTCCCAACCCTCCCTCCCACCACCATTATTTATTTATTTTAAATGAAGCTTTTAATTAATGTTTGACAGAGCTGATTCAGGTTGAATAGACTAAATTTCTTTAAACAAACTTACTTATACTCCAGAGTCCTTTAAAAACTTAATAGCATTTATACATTGAAGGTATTTGATTTTCTTGTAACTAGCACTTCAAATGCAACAAGCATTTGAAGCAACAAGCATTAGACCCAACAAGTAAAACTTTCTACAGTTCATAACTTTTATAAATAAAATAAATTAAATGTACAGTGAATAAGTTCTCTGAAATATTTCAATATTTCTGCAGGTAATTTAGTAACATTGTAAAATACATTTCAACTAAAATTCACAAATCTAAAAACCTGTTAGGCATTTTTAGGCGTTTTAAGTTGGAAATGAAGACCAATGTTACATCGTAATATGCCAATTACAAATAGTACTTCAAATAGCAAATACTACAGTTTGTCCCAAACTTTAAAAACTATTCATGAACTCAACACTGAACTATTGATGGCTATGAGAATTGTTTCCTAGCCTTTTTGAAAATTTCAACCCATTTACGTTTAAGGTAATTATTGATAAGTATGATCCCATAACCATTTTCTTTATTGCTTTGGGTTCAAGTTTATAAACTCTTTCTGTGTTTCCTGTCTATAGAAGATCCTTTAGCATTTGTTGGAGAGCTGGTTTGGTGATGCTGAATTCCCTCATCTTTTGCTTGTCTGTAAAGCTTTTGATTTCTCCTTCATATTTGAATGAGATCCTTGCTGGGTATAGTAATCTGGGCTGTAGGGTATTTTCTTTCATCACTTTAAGTATGTCTTGCCACTCCCTTCTGGCCTGAAGAGTTTCTGTTGAAAGATCAGCTGTTATCCTTATGGGAATCCCCTTATGTGTTATTTGCTGCTTTTCCCTTGCTGCTTTTAAGATTTGTTCTTTGTGTTTGATCTTTGTTAATTTGATTAATATGTGTCTTGGAGTATTTCGCCTTGGGTTTATCCTGTTGGGGACTCTCTGGGTTTCTTGGACTTGGGTGATTATTTCTTTCCCTATTTTAGGGAAGTTTTCAACTATTATCTCTTCAAGTATTCTCTCATGGTCTTTCTTTTTGTCTTCTTCTTCTGGAACTACTATGATTCGAATGTTGGAGCGTTTAACATTGTCCCAGAGGGCTCTAATATTGTCCTCATTTCTTTTAATTCGTTTTTCTTTTTTCCTCTCTGTTTCATTTATTTCTACAATTCTATCTTCTAGTTCGCTAATCCTGTCTTGCCTCTGTTATTCTATTGTTTGTTCCCTCCAGAGTGTTTCCGATCTCATCTATTGCACTATTCATTGTATACTGACTCTTTTTTATTTCTTCTAAGTCCTTATTAAATATTTCTTCCATCTTCTCAATCCTTTTCTCCAGGTTATTTATCTGTAACTCCATTTTGCTTTCAAGATTTTGAATCATTTTCACCATCAAAATTTGAAATTCTTTATCAGGTAAATTCCCTATATCTTCTTCTTTTGTTTGTGTTGGTGGGCAATTATCTTGTTCCTTTACTTGCTGGGTATTTCTCTGCCTCTTCATCTTGCTTATATTGCTTTGCTTGGGGTGGCCTTTCCCTCTTCTTGCAGTTTGTGGAGTTCTCTTTATTATGTAGTTTCTTCGCTGTGTGTGGGGTTGGACGAGTGACTTGTCCGGGTTCCCTGGTTAAGGAAGCATGTGTCGGTGTTCTGGTGGGTGGAGCTGGATTTCTTCTCTCTCCTTTAGAAGACAATGGGCTGCTTTTCTGGGAGCCTGATGTCCTCTGCCAGTATTCAGAAGTTGTTTTGTGGACTTTACTCCACGTTCAAATGTTCTTTTGATGAATTTGTGGGGGAGAAAGTGGTCTCGCCGTCTTATCCCTCCGCCATCTTGTTCCTTCCTCGCCAGAACACTGGATTCTTATATTCCACTTGGTCATGGAGTATCTCTTCCCAGCTGCTCCAGCAAGGTGCAGCCGCTGTACCTTACCTTGGACGAGGGGTATCTCCTCAATGCCGCCCCTCCTGCTTTGAATGTGGATCAGCTCCTCTCGGCCCTCCGGTGCCCAAGCAGCCACCGCCTCCTGGACGTGGTACAGCTCCTCTCAGCCACCGCCCTAACCCTGGGCGTGGGGCAGCTCCTTTCAGCCACGATTCTGCACGTGGTCTGTTGCGCCGGAGCCGGGCGTCTCTCGCGTCTGCGCCGCCGGAGCCGGGCGTCTCTCACGTCTGCTAAAACAGGATTTTTGACTATCCATAGTTTGGTATTACTCGTTAGGGCATAGGCCTGGATTACTGTAATATTGAATGGTTTGCCTTGGAAACGAACAGAAATCATCCTGTCATTTTTAAGATTGCATCCAAGTACTGCATTTCGGACTCTTTTGTTGACCATGATGGCTACTCCATTTCTTCTAAGGGATTCCTGCCCACAGTAGTAGATATAATGGTCGTCTGAGTTAAATTTACCCATTCCAGTCCATTTTAATTCACTGATTCCTAGAATGTCAACGTTCACTCTTGCCATCTCCTGTTTGACCACTTCCAATTTGCCTTGATTCATGGACCTAACATTCCAGGTTCCTATGCAATACTGCTCTTTACAGCACCGGACCTTGCTTCTATCACTGGTCACATCCACAACTGGGTATTGGTTTTGCTTTTGCTCCATCCCTTTATTCCTTCTATAGTTATTTCTCCACTGAGCTCCAGTAGCATACTGGGCACCTACTGACCTGGGGAATTCCTCATTCAGTATCCTATCATTTTGCCCTTTGTTACTGTTCATGGGGTTCTCAAGGCAAGTATACTGAAGTGGTTTGCCATTCCCTTCTCCAGTGGACCACATTCGGCTGTGGTCCATGTGATCAGATTGGCTAGTTTCCTGTGATTATGATATCAGTCTGTCCGCCCTCTGGTGCCCCCTAGCAATACCTACCATCTTATTTGGGTTTCTCTTACCTTGGTCGTGGAAAATCTCTTCACAGCCGCTCCAGCAAAGTGCAGCTGCTGTACCTTACCTTGGGTGAGGCGTATCTCCTTGAGGCCGCCCCTCCTGACCTTGAACGCGGAGTAGCTCCTCTCGGCCCTCCTGCGCCCGCGCAGCCACCGCCTGTTGGACGTGGGGTAGCTCCTCTCGGCCGCCGGCCCTGGCCTCAGGCGTGGGGTAGCTCCTCACGGCCGCACCTCTTTGCGTGGTTCGTTGCGCCCGGGCCCGGTGTCTCTCGCGTCGCGTCTGCGCCGCCGGGGCCGGCGTCTCTCGCGTCGCGTCTGCGCCACCGGGGCCAGTGTCTCTCGCGTCACGTCTGCACCGCCGGGGCCAGCGTCTCTCGCGTCTCTGTTCGTTTCCAAGGCAAACCATTCAATATTACAGTAATCCAGGCCTATGCCCCAACGAGTAATGCTGAAGAAGCCGAAGTTAATCGGTTCTATGAAGATTTACAAGACCTTTTAGAACTAACACCCAAAAAAGATGTCCTTTTTATTATAGGGGCCTGGAATGCAAAAGTAGGAAGTCAAGAAACACCTGGAGTAACTGGCAAATTCAGCCTTGGAGCACGGAATGAAGCAGGGCAAAAGCTAATAGAGTTTTGTCAAGAGAATGCACTGGTCATAGCAAACACCCTCTTCCAACAACACAAGAGAAGACTCTACACATGGACATCACCAGATGGTCAACACCGAAATCAGATTGATTATATTCTTTGCAGCCAAAGATGGAGAAGCTGTATACAGTTAGCGAAAACAAGACCAGGAGCTGACTGTGGCTCAGATCATGAACTCCTTATTGCTAAGTTCAGACTTAGATTGAAGAAAGTAGGGAAAACCACTAGACCATTCAGATATGACCTCAATCAAATCCCTTATGATTATACAGTGAAAGTGAGAAATAGATTTAAGGGACTAGATCTGATTGATAGAGTGCCTGATGAACTCTGGACGGAGGTTCGTGACATTGTACAGGAGACAGGAACCAAGACCATCCCCATGGAAAAGAAATGCAAAAGAGTGAAATGGCTGTCTGAGGAGGCCTTACAAATAGCTGTGAAAAGAAGAGAGGCGAAAAGCAAAGGAGAAAAGGAAAGATATAAGCATCTGAATGCAGAGTTCCAAAGAATAGCAAGGAGAGATAAGAAAGCCTTCCTCAGTGATCAATGCAAAGAAATAGAGGAAAACAACAGAATAGGATTAACAAGAGAGCTCTTCAAGAAAATTAGAGATTCCAAGGGAACATTTCATGCAAAGATGGGCTCGATAAAGGACAGAAATGGTATGGACCTAACAGAAGCAGAAGATATTAAAAAGAGGTGGCAGGAATACACAGAAGAACTGTACAAAAAAGATCTTCATGACCAAGATAGTCACGATAACGTGATCACTGACCTAGAGCCAGACATCTTGGAATGTGAAGTCAAGTGGGCCTTAGAAAGCATCACTACGAACAAAGCTAGTGGAGGTGATGGAATTCCAGTTGAGCTATTTCAAGTCTTGAAAGATGATGCTGTGAAAGTGCTGCACTCAATATGCCAGCAGATTTGGAAAACTCAGCGCTGGCCACAGGACTGGAAGAGGTCAGTCTTCATTCCAATCCCAAAGAAAGGCAATGCCAAAGAATGCTCAAACTACCGCACAATTGCACTCATCTCACACGCTAGTAAAGTCATGCTCAAAATTCTCCAAGCCAGGCTTCAGCAATATGTGAACCATGAACTGCCAGATGTTCAAGCAGGTTTTAGAAAAGGCAGAGGCACCAGAGATCAAATTGCCAACATCCGCTGGATCATGGAGAAAGCAAGAGAGTTTCAGAAAAACATCTATTTCTGCTTTATTGACTATGCCAAAGCCTTTGACTGTGTCGATCACAATAAACTGTGGAACATTCTGAAAGAGATGGGAATCCCAGACCACCTGACCTGCCTCTTGAGAAACCTGTATGCAGGTCAGGAAGCAACTGTTAGAACTGGACATGGAACAACAGACTGGTTCCAAATAGGAAAAGGTGTACGTCAGGGTTGTATATTGTCACCTTGCTTATTTAACTTATATGCAGAGTACATCATGAGGAACGCTGGGCTGGAAGAAGCACAAGCTGGAATCAAGATTGCCGGGAGAAATATCAATAACCTCAGATATGCAGATGACACTACCCTTATGGCAGAAAGTGAAGAGGAACTCAAAAGCCTCTTGATGAAAGTGAAAGAGGAGAGTGAAAAGGTTGGCTTGAAGCTCAACATTCAGAAAACAAAGATCATGGCATCTGGTCCCATCACTTCATGCGAAAGAGATGGAAAAACAGTGGAAATAGTGTCAGACTTTGTTTCTTTGGGCTCAAAAATCACTGCAGATGCTGATTGCAGCCATGAAATTAAAAGACACTTGCTCCTTGGAAGGAAAGTTATGACCAACCTTGATAGTATATTAAAAAGCAGAGACATTACTTTGCCAACCAAGGTCTGTCTAGTCAAGGCAATGGTTTTTCCCGTGGTCATGTATGGATGTGAGAGTTGGACTGTGAAGAAGGCTGACCGCCAAAGAATCGATGCTTTTGAACTGTGGTGTTGGAGAAGACTCTTGAGAGTCCCTTATACTGCAAGGAGATCCAACCAGTCCATTCTAGAGGAGATCAATCCTGGATGTTCATTGGAGGGACTGATGCTAAAGCTGAAACTCCAATACTTTGGCCACCTCATGTGACGAGTTGACTCACTGGAAAAGACTCTGATGCTGGGAAAGGTTGGGGGCGGGAGGAGAAGGGGACAACGGAGAATGAGATGGCTGGATGGCATCACCGACTCTGTGGACATGAGTTTGAGTGAACTCCGGGAGTTGGTGATGGACAGGGAGGCCTGGCGTGCTGTGATTCATGGGGTCACGGAGAGTCGGACACGACTGAGCGACTGAACTGAACTGAACTGAGTTTGGTATTACAGAGGAGGTGAAGTTATGCTAATTGTATTATGCTTCTCTGGTCTCACCTTTGTAAGGAGGGTCAGTCCCACCCAAACTACATGACAATCACATAATGAGAGAAGGATGAGATGTATGCTGTGGAGACAAACAAGTATCCATTTTAATGCAACATAGGAAATAAGTTCCCTGAATAATACATCTGAAAATCCAGTCAAAGAAGATTTAAATTAATCCCAAACTGATCTAACCAAAGAAGAAAGTTGGTTTTTATCAACATGATGAGCAGATGGCTAAGCCCTTGGCAAATAAGTAGACTTTATTAAATTTAGGCACAATTACTGTGAAGACTTTGGAAAATTATTCTAAATTAAATCAAATTCTAAATTAAATAAATAATAAATCATTAAATATTATTCTTTTGTATATACTTAATTAAGCATAATGTACTAGTACCTATAACATTATTTTAATAAACATTTCACTAGATGAATGTCATTTATTTATTGAGCCTCACCAGTTGAAACCATCTGCTCCATTTCATTTCTCCCAAATAAATGTTTCCTATTGAGCAAACTCTGGGAGATAGTGAGGGACACAGAGGCCTGGCATGCTGCATTCCATGGGGGTCAAAAAGAGTTGGACATGACTTAATGACTGTATAACAGCAACATCATGTAGATATATATAATATAGAGTTAATAATTTTCTTATCGATTTGAGATATCTAGAAAGACAATTTGGGTAAATTGAGACCTTTAATGAAATGTCTATCTTTAATGATTTCCATTGAAATCAAATACTGAATACTGAATGGACCAAATATATTATTTTCCATTGAAAGCAAATCCTGAATACTGAATCAATCAAGTATATTATTTTTGTAGGATTTTCTTTTGCTTGACTCTTGACTCTGTGTGTGTGTGGTATTAGTTTAGGATAGTGAAATCCATATAAGATATAATGCAAGGTATATATGTAACTTTCTATGTAATAGCCATATTAAAAGGTACAAGAGAAAAATTATTTTATTATATAATAACCCAATATTTCCAAAATATTATTTCAATATTAATCAAATGAAAATATTAATGAGATATTGTATCTTTTTTTGTTGTCCTAAGTTTTCAAAATGTGTGTGTTTGTTATACTGAAACACATATCAGTTCAGACCAGCTGCACTTTATGTGTTGAATATCCCCATGTGACTAGTGACTATCATACTGTATAGGTCGAGAAATATTCATGTTTGTTCTCACAATCCAGAGGCTGTTATTAGCCAAGAGTACAATGCACCTTGTACTGTATAGCATTTTCCTCACTATAACATCACTTTCTGCTGCCACTTAAAGATATATTTCTCTTATTTTTGTCCTTGTCACATACTTTTATAATTTATTAATTATATGTGCTAAGTATTTGCTGATCCTTTTTTTAATTCTAATTTTACCACGCTTTTCTTATTATCTTTTCTTTATTTAGAGTTTATTGGAATGGATGCCAATGACTGCCTTAATTCCACTTTCTTTATCTTCTCCCTTTCTAGATTAATTTTGTCTGTATTATTTCCTAGATTCTTTAAACCTTTTTCATTAGCTCAAAATCAACTTTCCTGAGGAATTTATGGTGTTCTTTCCTTTGATGCATACGCATTTTCTTAATAAGCACTTAAAATCTAATGATATTTCAAAAATTCCATATCCCCAGCTTCATATATTTGAACTTTACTAAGATTGTTCTAAAAAACATTTTTGTGCCTTGATAATATGATAACCAAAGTAATTAATGTAATTTTATCTTCTTGCAAGGTGAAAGTATTTACAAATTCTCTTTATTTGGATTAAATTAGTTTGTGATTAATATCACTGGGCTATTAGAACATATTTCCAAAACTACTGATATTATAGTGAGGTTCATGAAGCACATGTCATAAGGTTGTATTTAGAAGACAACAGAGGAAAAAACGCATAGTGCATTCTGTGACCTAATAATTTCCCCATTATTTGCC
This sequence comes from Moschus berezovskii, assembly GCF_049115385.1. NCBI lineage: Eukaryota > Metazoa > Chordata > Mammalia > Artiodactyla > Moschidae > Moschus > Moschus berezovskii. Next base: position 81,157,592 of record NC_142488.1, on the reverse strand, counting down.
TCCCTCTCTTCTTGTTCCATCCTGCCATCATTATTTCATTGGAGCAGGCTTGGCAGCAGAAAGTGGTAGTTAGAATTGTAAGCTTGAGTCAGACAGTGTTCTGTTCTTATCTCTGCCACTCATTAGCTGTGTGACCTCATTCAAGATTCTTGTTATTAGATTATTGTTCTCACAATCCAGAGGTTGTTATTAGCCAAGAGTACAATGCACCTTGTACTGTATAGCATTTTCCTCACTATAATATTTGTATGTAAGTTAGGAATTTGTATGTAAGTTAGGAATTATAACTTTAACTTATATCACTGGTTATTGAGAGTTTTAAGTGAAATATTTATGCTTGTTCAAACTTAGCACTCAATAAAGTTATTTATTTTTAACAATAATAACCATAGTATTTTAAGGTAAGTTCTCTTCACTGGAATATATCTGCATATACCTGTCTTTACTAGTGGTGCAAATTGAAAAGTAGTTTTACTTGAAGAAGTATCAAAAACTGTGTGGCAAATAATATGTGTAAACTTAATCACTTTGTATTAGTACAAAAGATATTTTAAACATCAATGAACCAAATATTTTAACCAAGAAGCTAGAAAAAAAATTAAAAATGAACCAACAAAAGTAGGAGTCATTTAAGGTGAAAAGCACTCCCACAGAACTATTAAATGAAACCAAATTTAGTAGTTGTTTCTGTGAAAATAAATTCACCCATCATAGTTCTGACTCAGAAAAAAATGAAAATAACAAAAATTTGAACAAGGTTAAAAAAATGAAAAAATGAGGATATGAAGAATTTAAAAACTGGGAAAATATGTAAATTTTATATAAAAATTTTACAAATCAAGATTAACTAAAATTATAAAAAATAAATTACATAAGTTAAAAAAGCTACTCAAGAAGAGGTATAAAATACAACTTGAATTGACCAAAAGTAAAAAAAAAAAAAAGAAAAATACAAAAATCATGCTATATGTATATATATTTGTGCTCAGTCATGTCTTGCTCTTTGCGACCCTATGGACTGTAGCCTGTGAGTCTCCTCGGTCCACGGGATTTTCAGCAAGAATACTGGAGTATGTTGCCATTTATTAATAGCTAACAGGCAATAGAGCCAATGATTTAGCAATCAATTTTGAGTAAGCTTTTAAGGAAAAGACAATTCCTGATATTTTTAACTGTTCCAGAGCAGAAAAAAAGAGATATAAAAGTTCTCAATTCATATCATTCATATAGTTAAACTGTGACACTAGATCCTTTCAAGGAAAGCAGACCCCAAACAAACTAATGACCACTACTTGTTTGTATAGATTACAAAACTGATGCTCCCCAGTTTTATTGAGAAATAATTCACATATATATGTTTAAGATACACTGCATGATGGTTTGATTTACATATGTTGTGAAATGATTGCCACAATAGGTTTAGTTAATATCTGTCATATCATATAGATATAGTCAAAAGAAAGAAACATTTTTCCTTGTGATGAGAACTCTTAGGATCTACTATCTTTAAAACATTCCTATGTTATACAGCAGTGTTGACTATAATCATATTATACATTACATCCCTAGTACTTATTTTTCTTGTAACTGAATTTTTGTACTCATGACCACCTTGCTCCAGTTCCCTCACTTCAATCCCTTCCTCTGGTAACTGCAAATCTAATCTCTTTTTCTGTGAGTTTGGTGGATTTGTTTTTTTGCTTTTAGATTTTACATAAAAGTGATATCATGATCCTATATTCTTTGTCTTTCTGTGTCTGACTTACTTCATGACAAAACTGATTTTTGAGTGGGAGGATTTGATAGTGAAAAATGTCAGTTTGCTCAATTTGACTTATAAATTAAAATCCAATGCAATTCAGACACATGGTGGGATATCTTTTAGAGCTTAATAAATTAATTCTAAATCCTACTTGAATGGAAAGAAGGTGTGACACTAGCGATTTATAATCTGTTACATGTGAAATCTAAAACAAAAACAAAACAGCAAACAGATATTGTTACCAGGAGCTACAGGGATTGAAGTGGGAAAATGAGAGAGAAGTTAAGTGTACATACTTGCATTATGTAATGTGATAGAGGTATTAATGAAGGCTACAATAGCAACCATACCGCTAATTGTTTTACACCTTAAATATACACAATATTGTATATTAAATATATTTAATAAAATGTCAAAAATTAATTAGATTAATAAAGACACGATGCTTGTTAAGGCAATTATCTAAATGTAATATAAGGTAAAAGTTATTTGACCCTGGAAGAGGACTAAACAGGTGAAAATCAATGGAATAGAAGAGAGGGACCAGAAACAATGCTATTTCTCATAACGTATGATAAAAGTAGCATCTCAAATCAACGAGGAAAGGATAGATTGTTTAATATATGTTGTCAAGATAATTAGTTATTTGGAAATAAATCAGCTAGAACTCCCAGTTCAGTCTGAAATAGGAATACATTTCAGAAGACTAAACCTTTTAATATATGAACAAAACTATAAGTGGAAAATACAGGGAAATGTTTTTGTGTGGGACACAAGAAGGCATTTCTAAGCATGGTGTGAAACAAAGAAACTTTAAACAAAAAGACCAAATATTTGAGGACATAAAGTTATATATATTTTTTCTTACAGGCAAAATACACTATATGCAGAGTTAAAAGAAATAGCAAACTAGCAAAATAGTTTCAATATGTAAGCCACCCAAAGGGTTACTATTTTTGCTATAGAAAGATATATCAAATGACTATTTCCTTTTAAGCTAAAATTCTGTCAGTCATTTTTTGGTTTGTGTCATTAAACTGCATCCCAAGCTAACAGAGAATGAGCAAAGTCTGAGATACCTCTCCAGGGTAGTTATGTTTTAGCCTTTTTCCTCCAAAAAAACCCATGCTTTACCAGGGCTTTATGCTTTATTTATTTATTCCATATGCCGTTACTGTTATTTTGTGTCCTTAGATTTTTAGAGTCAATATCAAAAAATGTTTTCACTTATTAAAAAAAAAAAATTAAAAAACCCATTGCTGCAAATTTAGCTTTACTGCTACCAGACGTGACTACCATAACTGCATTATTCTGTAAGACACAGTCATGTTTAAGACTAGCTATTAGCATGTTTTAAAACATTTTCAGAATTGTAACTCTTTTTTAAAGCAGTTAACCAGAGAGCATAATTTCTTTTTTCAGAGCACTTTTGCAAAAACATAATTCAGCAACGAAAATGATCTTTGCTGAGATCCTGCATCCCAGCCTATCAGTATCTGCTTCTTTCTGTCTTCAACAATGGGAAAGTATATTAACCCCAACATAGGGAACTTTTAGAAGTTTCCTTGTAATTTTATCTATGAAGAGTTTTTCAGCATTAATCTTTTAAAGACAACTCCTTCCATTCTCCACATTTACTATCTGTCACCCACAAGTGATTTTAAAGGTTGGAATTTGAGTTCCTACAAGTAAATAAATAATGGCTGGTGGGAAAGATATCTTTGGATAGATGTCAACACCTATTAATATATAGAGCTTAGTGCATCTCCTGTAAATAGGGCCTTGATTTGCATTAACCATTGTCTAATACTTTGAATCCAGTTATATATAAACAGATCAGAATTAGCTTATCAGTAGTCCTGAGGGAAAATCTAATCATGAAAGAAGGGGATAATTATAAGAAATTGAGACTAGAGTTATAAAATAATTAATTGTCCCTATGAATAAAACATCCTACTCTAGTTCACTAATTTGGCATTTATAAGAAAAAATACAACATTAATTTTTAAGTTTAGAGATGTAATTTGCCTCGTAGTCTCATCATATACAGCCATGCTGCTGCTGCTGCTAAGTCGCTTCAGTCATGTCCGACTCTGTGTGACCCCATAGATGGCAGCCCACCAGGCTCCCCCGTCCCTGGGATTCTCTAGGCAAGAACACTGGAGTGGGTTGCCATTTCCTTCTCCAATGCATGCAAGTGAAAAGTGAATGTGAAGTCGTTCAGTCATTTCCGACCCTTAGCGACCCCATGGTCTGCAGCCTACCAGGCTCCTCCGCCAATGGGATTCTCCAGGCAAGAGTACTGGAGTGGGGTGCCATTGCCTTCTCCAATATACAGCCATTGAAATATGTTAATATTCTATTTACAAAGAGATATATTACCTAAAGGAGGTTTAAATGTATTAAAATGTATTAATTGAACAACCCTCTGGTATTAAAGAGCTTACAAAACAGGCTATTTCTTTAAAATAAAATTCTTATATGTGCGATTTATAAATTTGAGTGGGGCAGAACACAGAATAAACTATATTTCCTTATATGGACTATATGGTACACTTTAGCACCAGAGGTGTCATTGCCAATTCATTTAATGCTATAACTAGAAGGAAATGGCGACCCACTCCAGTATTCTTCCCTGGAGAATCCCAGGGACAGAGGAGCCTGGTGGGCTGCCGTCTATGGGGTCGCACAGAGTTGGACACGACTGAAGTGACTTAGCAGCAGTAGCAGCAGATTTAAATAAGAGTTAACCTCTGAAAGGAACTCTGTGAATTCATGCAACAAACAGGAGAATATGTACAATTCTATAAATAAGAATATCTGTTTATTTATTGATTGATTTTTTGTTTATTTTTATACATCTACATTCTCATCTGTATTTACATCTAACATCTATCTATATTACAAGCACTAAGTATAGATCAGACACTATATTAACTACTTTATTAAAATTATTTCATTTAATGCTTGCAAAAAATTTGAACCCTGATCTGAGTTAAATACCCAAACACTTTACCAATATAAAGGGTGCAACACCTATTTTAACCTGCAAGCAAATGAGGGCTTTTATATTTTTCGTACAGCTTGAATTCTGCGAGAGAATCTAAGGGATGTTGCAATGAGAACTCTTGGCTTTGGGAAACAAATCTAGAAAAAATGTTCACTTTATATTGAAAATAAGTGAATTCACGAGTGAATTCTATGTCCTATACTAATAGTGCCATTCCACTTTTGATTGCACTTTAAAATCAGCTTAGTCGACATGGAAAGTGGGATAAAATCACAGGTTCTAGTTTCCCACACTGATCTCAAGAGGCAATTTGGACTGTGCTTTACATTTGTTCACTTTACCACTTCTTAGAGTGCCTTTGAAAGTGAACGGACCTTCTTATTTCTAGATCTCTTCGTGTGCAAAAACATGGAGGTTCTTAAAAATATAAATCTCTATTATTGTCATAGAAAGAAAAGTATAATTCATAATTAATCCAAACAAATGATAAGGTATTAGTTTAATTTCTTAACACAAGATTACAAATATTGCAGGGACTAGCCAGATGTGAGTGAGGCACTCATCTCAGGTAAGAAATTTTAGGGATTTCTAAAAATCTCAGAAATCTAGATAAAGTGTTTTAATACAAAATTAGAAAATATCAAAATTAATATAAAAATTCCATGATGAACAAAAATTTAAAATTTTAAATAAAAGTTGAAATAAAATTTATTGTAACCAATAGGCCCTCAGGAATGATTTCATCTGACTTTGCTTCCAGGTGATACTACACATAAAATTATTATAATTGGTTCAATGTTTTCTTAAGCACCCTAGTACAAAGAATGAAAAGTTTTATTCTCAGCAAAATAATGTATACCTGTCTTCGTCTGTTCAGGCTGCTTAACCAAATACCATAGACTAAATAGCTTAAAAACAACAGACATTTATTTCTCAGTATTCTGAAATATGGGAAGTCTGAGACCAGGGTTCTAGCAGATTCCATGTCTGATGAGAGCCTACTTTCTGGTTCATGGCCTCTTGTCACAGTGTGTGGTGGAAGGGAACTCTGTTAAATCTCTTTCATAAAAGCATTTATTTCATTCATTAGGATCCCACCCTCAGGATCTAAACACTTCCCAAGTGCCATATCTCTTCATACCAACACACTGGAATTAAGTTTCGACATACGAATTTGTGGGGGAGGGGGTGGGCAAATGCTCAATCCAGAGCAATACTGTTTTTAAAATAGAGAAAATTATTGTGGGCGATAAAACAAACTTTGTACAACTACTGTCATTTTGCTGGTTTCATATCAATCATTGCCCATATATACATGTTTATATTTCTGTAATTATGATCATATATATTGTTATTGGGTTTTCCCAGTAGTTCAGACAATAAAGAATCTGCATGCAGTGCAGGAGATCTGGGTTTGATCCATGGGTCTGGAAGTTTGATGCTAGAAGTCTGATGCTTTGACCATCTTCTTCTAATTAACTCTTTCCCTATATTCCCACCTCATAACTCTTTTTCTGTGGGTTTGTTTGTTTCTGAATTATAATTGGCCTATAAAACTGAGTTTCTGGTGTGCAACATAGTGATTCGATATCTGTATACATTACAAAAATAAAGTTAGATACCACCTGTCACCATAAAATGATATTAAAACATTTTTTTAAAAAATTTAATTGGAGGCTAATTACTTTACAATACTGTGGTGGTTTTTGCCATACATTCACATGAATCAGCAATGGGTGAACATGTGTTCCACATTCTTACCTTCCCTCTCACCTCCCTCCCCATCCCATCCCTCAGTGTCATCCCAGTGCATCAGCCCTGAGCACCCTGCCTCATGCATTGAACCTGGACTGGCGATCTATTTCATGTATGATAATATACATCTTTCAATGCTATTCTTGCAAATCATACCACCTTCCCACAGAGGCCAACTGTCTGTTCTTTACATCTGTGTCTCTTTTACTGTCTTGCATATAGGGTCATCATTACCATCTTTCTAAATTTTATATATATGTGTTAATATACTGTATTGGTGTTTTTCTTACTGACTTACTTCACTCTGTATAATCAGCTCCAGTTTCATCCACCTCATTAGAACTGATCCAAATGCATTCTTTTTAATAGCTGAGTAATATTGCATTGTGGATATGTAGCACAGCTTTCTTATCCATCCGTCTGCTGATGGACATCGAGGTTGCTTCCATGTCCTGGCTATTCTAAACAGTGCTGTGATGAACATTGGGGTACATATGTCTCTTTCAATTCTGGTTTCCTCGGTGTGTATGCCCAGCATTGGGATTGCTGGGTCATATGGCAGTTCTATTTCCAGTTTTTTAAGGAATCTCCACACTGTTCTCCAGAGTGGCTGCATTAGTTTTCTTTCCCACCAACCATGTAAGAGGGTTCTCTTTTCTATGCATGCTCTCCAGCATGTATTGTTTATATATTTTTTGATAGCAGCCATTCTGACCAGAGTGAGATGGTACTTCATTGTGGTTTTGATTTGCGTTTCTCTGACAATGAGAGATGTTGAGCATCTTTTCATGTGTTTGTTAACCATTTGTCTTCTTTGGAGAAATGACTGTTTAGTTCTTTGGCCCATTTTTTGACTGGGTCAATTGTTTTTCTGGAATTGAGCTGCAGGAATAGCTTGTATACATTTCAGACTAATTCATTGTCAGTTGTTTCATTTGCTATTATTTTCTCCCATTCTGAAGGCTGTCTTTTCACCTTGCTTATAGTTTACTTCATTGTGTAAAAGTTTTAAAGTTTAACTAGGTCCTACTTGTTTATTTTTGCTTTTATTTTCATTTCTTTGGGAGGTGGATCGTAGAGAATCCTGCTGTGATTTATGTCAGAGAGTGTTTTGCCTATGGTTTCCTCTAGGAGTTTTATACTTTAGATTCTTACATTTAGATCTTTAATCAATTTTGAGTTTATTTTTGTGTACGGTGTTAGAAAGTGTTGTAGTTTCATTCTTTTACAAGTTGTTGACCAGTTTTCCCAGAACCACTTGTTAAAGAGATTGTCTTTTCTCCATTGAATATTCTTGCCTCCTTTGTCAAATATAAGGTGTCCACAGGTGTGTGGATTTATCTTTGGTTTTCTATTTAGTTCCATTTATGTTCCATCTATGTTTCTGTCTTTGTGCCATTACCATACTGTCTTGATGACTGTGGCTTTGTTGTATAGCCTGAAGTCAGGCAGGTTGATTCCTCCAGTTCTATTCTTCTTTCTCAGATTGCTTTGGCTATCCAAGTTTTTTTGTAATTCCATACAAAATGTAAAATTACTTGTTCCAGTTCTCTGAAAAATATCATTGGTAACTTGATAATGATTGCATTGAATCTATAGATTGCTTTGGGTAGTATACTCATTTTCACTATATTGATTCTTCTGATCCATGAACATGGTATATTTCTCCATCTATTTGTGTCCTGTTTGATTAGTTTCACCAGTGTTTTATAGTTTTCTATATATAGGTCTTTTGTTTCTTTAGGTAGATATATTCCTAAATATTTTATTCTTTTCATTGCAATGGTGAATAGAATTGTTTCCTTAACTTTTCTTTGTTTTCTCATTGTAAGTGTATAGGAATGCAAACGATTTCTGTGTGTCAATTTTATACCCTACAAATTTACTGTATTCATTGATTAGCTCTAGTAATTTTCTTGTGGAGTCTTTAGAGTTTTCTATGTAGAGGGTCATGTCATCTACAAACAGTGAAGGTTTTAATTCTTTATTTCCAATCTTGATTCCTTTTATTTCTTTTTCTGGTCTGATTGCTGTAGCCAAAACTTCCAAAACTATGTTAAATAGTAGTAGTGGCAGTGGGCACCCTTGTCTCATTCCTGATTTTAGGGGAAACACTTTCAATTTTTCACCACTGAGGATAAAGTTTGCTATGGGTTTATCATATATGGCTTTTATTATGTTGAGTTATGTTCCTTCTATACCTGCTTTCTGGAGGATTTTATCATAAAGGATGTTGAATTTTGTCAAAGGCTTTCTCTGCATCTCCTGAGATAATCATATGGATTTTATCTTTTAATTTATTAATGTGTTGTATCAGATTGATTGATTTGCAAATATTGAAGAATCCTTGCATCACTGGAATAAAGCCCACTTGGTCATGATGTATGATCTTTTTAAATGTTGTTGGGTTCTCATTGCTAGAATTTTGTTATGGATTTTTGTATCTATGTTCATCAGTGACATTGGCCTGTAGTTTTCTTTTTTTGTGACATCCTTGTCTGGTTTTGGTATTAGAGTAATGGTAGCCTCATATAACGGAGAAGGCAATGGCAAGCCACTCCAGTACTATTGCTTAGAAATCCCATGGATGGAGGAGCCTGGTAGGCTGCAGTCCGTGGGGTCGCTAAGGGTCGGACACGACTGAGCGACTTCACTTTCACTTTTCACTTTCCACTTACACACATTGGAGAAGGAAATGGCAACCCACTCCAGTGTTCTTGCCTGGAGAATCCCAGGGACGGGGGAACCTGGTGGGCTTCCGTCTATGGGGTCACACAGAGTCGGACACGACTGAAGTGACTTAGCAGCAGCAGCAGCAGCCTCATATAATGAGTTTGGAAGTTTATCTTCCTGTGAAATTTTCTGAAAGAGTTTGAATGGGATAGGTATTAGCTCTTCTTTAAATTTTAGATAGAATTCAGCTCTGAAGCCATCTATTCCTGGGCTTTAGTTTGTTGGAAAATTTCTGATTACAGTTTCAATTTATATGCTTGTGATGAGTCTATTAAGAGTTTCTATTTCTTCCTGGTTCAGTTGTGGAGGGTTATACTTTTCTAAGAATTCATCCATTTCTTTCAAGTTGTCCATTTTATTGGCATATAGTTGCTGATAATAGTCTCTTATGATCCTTTGTATTTCTGTGTTGTCTGTTGTGATCTCTCCATTTTCATTTCTAATATTGTTGATTTGATTCCTCTCCCTTTTTTTATTGATGAATATGTCTAACAATTTGTCAATTTTATTTATCTTCTCAAGAACCAGCTTTTAGCCTTGTTGATTTTGGCTATGGTTTCCATTGTTTCCTTTGCACTAATTTCTGCCTTAATTTTTATAATTTCTTTCCTTCTACTAATCCTGGGGTGCTTCATTTCTTCTTTTTCTAGTTGCTTTAGGTGTTCACTTCAGTTCAGTTCAGTTCAGTCGCTCAGTCATGCCTGACTCTTTGCGACCCCATGAATCACAGCACGCCATGCTTCCCTGTCCATCACCAACTCCCGGAGTTCACTCAAACTCATGTCCATCGAGTTGGTGATGCCATCCAGCCATCTCATTCTCTGTCGTCCCCATTTTATCCCACCCCCAATCCCTCCTAGCATCAGACTCTTTTCCAATGAGTCAACTCGACGCATGAGGTGGCCAAAGTATTGGAGCTTCAGCTTTAGCATCAGTCCTTCCAATGAACACCCAGGATTGATCTCCTTTAGAATGGACTGGTTGGATCTCCTTGCAGTCCAAGGGACTCTCAAGAGTCTTCTCCAACACCACAGTTCAAAAGCATCAATTCTTCGGCAATCAGCTTTCTTCACAGTCCAACTCTCACATCCATACATGACCACGGGAAAAACCATAGCCTTGACTAGACAGACATTGGTTGGCAAAGTAATGTGTCTGCTTTTTAATATGCTATCTAGGTTGGTCATAACTTTCCCTCCAAGGAGTAAGCTTCTTTTAATTTCATGGCTGCAATCAGTATCTTCAGTGATTTTGGAGCCCCCAAAAATAAAGTCTGACACTGTTTCCACTGTCTCCCCATCTATTTGCCATTAAGTGATGGGACCACATGCCATGATCTTCGTTTTCTGAATGTTGAGCTTCAAGCCAACCTTTTCACTCTCCTCTTTCACTTTCATCCAGAGGCTTTAGGTGTAGAGTTAGATTAATTATGTGATTTCTCTCCTGTTTCTTGAATTAGGCTTGTGTTTCTATGAACCTTCCCCTTAGTACTGCTTTTTCTGAATCCCTTAGATTTTGGGTTGTTGCTTTTTCATTTTCAATCCTTTCTTGGCATATTTTGAATTCTTTTTTGATTTCTTCTGTTATCTGTTGGTTATTCAGAAGTGTGTTGTTTAGCCTCCATATGTTTCTATTTTTAATAGATTTTTTTTTTACCTGTAGTTGGTATCTAATCTAATCTGAAAAGATACTTGAGATGATTTAAATATTTTTGAATTTTCCAAGGTCAGATTTATGGCCAAGGATGTGATCTATCCTGGAGAAGGTTCCATGCGCACTTGAGAAAAAGGTGAAATTCATTGTTTAGGATGAAATGTCTACAGGTATCAATTAGGTCTAACAGGCCCATTGTACCGTTTAACGTGTGTGTTTCCTTGCTAAGTTTCTGTTTATTTGATCTATCCATAGGTGTGCTTGGGGTATTAAAGTCTCCCACTATTATTGTGTTACTGTTAATTTCCCCTTTCATACTTGTTAGCATTTGCCTTACATATTGTGGTGTTCCTATATTGGGTGTATATATATTTATACTTGTTATATTTTCTTCTTGGATTGATCCTTTGATCATTACATAGTGTCCTTCTTTGTCTCTTTCCATGGCCTTTATTTCAAAGTCTCTTTTATCTGATATGAGTATTGCTATTTCTGCTTTATTTTTTCTCCATTTGCATGAAGCATCTTTTTCCAGCCCTTCACTTTCAGTCGGTATGTATCCCTAGTTTTGAGGTGGGTCTCTTGTAGACAGCATATATAGCGGTCTTGTTTTTATATCCATTAAGCCAATCTTAGTCTTTTGGTTGGGGCATCTGACCCATTTACATTTAAGGTAATTATTGATAAGTATGATCCCATTGACATTTACTTTGCTGCTGTGGGTTTGATTTTATAAACCTTTCTATGTTTCCTGTTTAGAGAAGATCCTTTAGAGTTTGTTGAAGAGCTGGTTTGGTGTTGCTGAATTCTCTCATCTTCTGCTTGTATGTAAAGCTTTTGATTTCTCCTTCATATTTGAGCGAGATCCTTGCTGGGTACAGTAATCAGCATTGTAGGCTTTTCTGTTTCATCACTTTAAATATGTCCTGCTGTTCCCTTCTGCCTTGAAGAGTTTCTATTGAAAGGTCAGTTGTTATCCTTACAAGGGATCCCCTTGTGTGTTATTGTTTTTCCCCTTGCTGCTTTTAATATTTGTTCCTTGTTTTGATCTTAGTTTTGACTATTATGTGTCTTGAGGTCTTTCGCCTTTGATTTATCCCGTTTGTGACTCTCTGGGTTTTTTGGACTTGGGTGGCTATTTCCTTCCCTATTTTAGGAAAGATTTAAACTATTATCTCCTCAAGTATTTTCTCTTGCCTTTCTTTTTGTCTTCTTCTTCTGGGACGTCTATAATTCGAATGTTGTGGCATTTAGCATTGTTCCAGAAGTCGCTGAAGTTGTCCTCATTTTTTTTAATTCTCTCTGCTTTTTTCCTGTCTGCTTCATTTATTTCTACCATTCTATCTTCCACCTCACTTATCCTATATTCTGCTTAAGTTATTGTTTGCCTACTGTTGGTTCACTCCAGAGTGATTTTGATCTCAGTTATTGCATTATTCATTACTGATTGACTCTTTTTTTTATTTCTTCTAGGTCCTTGTTAATCTTTCTTGCATCTTCTAAATTCTTGTCTCCAGACAGTTTATCTTTAACTCCATTTTGTTTTCAAACTTTTGGATCATTTATACTATCATTAAAACTCCCAGTCTCCTTCTCTTTTGTTTGGATTGGTGGGTTTTATCATGTTCCTTTACCTGATAAATATTTTTCTGCCTTTAAAACTTGTTTAGGTTGCTGTGTTTTGGTTGGCCTTTCTGGATGCTGGAAGTTTATGGTTCCTCTTTATTGTGGAGGTTTCTCTCTGTGGGTGGGATTGGACGAATGGCTTGTCAAAGTTTCCTGGTTAGGGAAGCTTGCATCTGTGTCTGGTGGGTGGAGCTGGATCTCTTCTCTCTGGAGTGCAATGAAGTGTCCAGTAGTAAATTTTGAGTTGTCTATAGAGAATCGAAAAGCAAAGGAGAAAAGGAAAGATATAAGCATCTGAATGCAGAGTTCCAAAGAATAGCAAGGAGAGATAAGAAAGCCTTCCTCAGAAATCAATGAAAAGAAATAGAGGAAAAAACAGAATAGGAAAAACGAGATCTTTTCAAGAAAATTAGAGATATCAAGGGAATATTTCATGCAAAGACAGGCTCGATAAAGGACAGAAATGGTATGGACCTAACAGAAGCAGAAGATATTAAGAAGAGGTGGCAAGAATACACAGAAGAACTATACAAAAAATGATCTTCATGACCAAGATAATCACGATGGTGTGATCACCCACCTGGAACCAGACATCTTGGAATGTGAAGACAAGTGGGCCTTAGAGAGCATCACTACGAACAAAGCTAGTGGAGGTGATGGAATTCCAGTTGAGCTATTTCAAATCCTGAAAGATGATGCTGTGAAAGTGCTGCACTCAATATGCAAGCAAATTTGGAAAACTCAGCAGTGGCCACAGGACTGGAAGAGGTCAGTCTTCATTCCAATCCCAAAGAAAGGCAATGCCAAAGAATACTCAAACTACCGTAAAATTGCACTCATCTCACACGCTAGTAAAGTCATGCTCAAAATTCTCCAAGCCAGGCTTCAGCAATATGTGAACCGAGAACTCCCAGATGTTCAAGCAGGTTTTAGAAAAGGCAGAGGCACCAGAGATCAAAGAGCCAACATCTGCTGGATCATGGAGAAAGCAAAAGAGTTCCAGAAAAGCATCTATTTCTGCTTCATTGACTATGCCAAAGCCTTTAACTGTGTGGATCACAGTAAACTGTGGAAAATTCTGAAAGCGATGGGAATCCCAGACGACCTGACATGCCTCTTGAGAAACCTGTATGCAGGTCAGGAAGCAACAGTTAGAACTGAGTATGGAACAACAGACTGGTTCCAAATAGGAAAAGGAGTACGTCAAGGTTGTATATTGTCACCCTGCTGATTTAACTTATATGCAGAGTACATCATGAGGAACGCTGGGCTGGAAGAAGCAGAAGCTGGAATCAAGATTCCTGGGAGAAATATCAATAACCTCAGATATGCAGATGACACCACCCTTATGGCAGAAAGTGAAGAGGAACTCAAAAGCCTCTTGAGGAAAGTGAAAGAGGAGAGTGAAAAGATTGGCTTGAAGCTCAACATTCAGAAAACGAAGATCATGGCATCTGGTCCCATCACTTCATGGGAAAGAGATGGGGAAACAGTGGAAACCATGTCATACTTTATTTTTGGGGGGCTCCAAAATCACTGCAGATGCTGATTGCAGCCAGGAAATTTAAAGACGCTTACTCCTTGGAAGGAAAGTTATGACCAACCTAGATAGTATATTAAAAAGCAGAGACATTACTTTGCCAACCAATGTCCGTCTAGTCAAGGCTATGGTTTTTCCCGTGGTCATGTATGGATGTGAGAGTTGGACTTTGAAAAAAGCTGATCGCCAAAGAATTGATGCTTTTGAACTGTGGTGTTGGAGAAGACTCTTGAGAGTCCCTTGGACTGTAAGGAGTTCCAACCAGTCCATTCTAAAGAAGATCAATCCTATGGGTTCATTGGAAGTACTGATGCTAAAGCTGAAACTGCAATACTTTGGCCACCTCATGCGACGAGTTGACTCACTGGAAAAGAGTCTGATGCTAGGAAGGATTGGGGGTGGGAGGAGACAGGGAAGACAGAGAATGAGATGGTTGGATGGCATCACCGACTCGATGGACATGAGTTTGAGTGAGCTCCGGGAGTTGGTCTTGGGCAGAGAGCCCTGGCGTGCTGTGTTTCATGGGGTCGCAAAGATTCAGACACGATTGAGCGACTGAACTGAACTGATGGGTTTCGAATGACTTTTGACGACCTCTGTTTTTGTACTCAAGTTTATGTTCCTGCTTTGTTGTAGAATTAGCTTGGTATGTCTTGCCTGAATTTTGTTGACTCTTGTGTGGAGCTTGGTTTCAGTGTAGGTTTGGAGACTGTTGGATGAGCTCTTGTCAATTAACGTTCTCTGGCTTAAGGAATTCTCTGGTGTTCTATAGTTTTGGATTTAAGCCTCTTGCCTCTGGCTTTCAGTCTTTTTCTTACAGTAGTCTCAAACTTCGCCATCCATACAGCACCAATGATAAATCATCTAGGTTAATCATGAAAAGATTCTCCACAGTAGGGGACACACAGAGGGTTCACAAAGTTACATGGAGAAGAGAAGAGCGAGAGGGGAGATAGATGTGACCAGGGGGAGAACACGGGGAATCAAAAGGTGAGAGAGCGGTCTAGCCAGTAATCAATTCCAAATGTGCTCTCCACAGTCTAGAACACTCAGAGATGTCCACAGAGTTTCATAGAGAAGAGGGAAGAAGGAGATAGAGGTAACCAGGAGAAGAGGGAAAGTCAAAAGGAGAGAGACCAATGTAGCCTCTAATCAATTCCCTGAGTTTTTCCACAGCCTTGAACACCCAAAGAGATTCACAAAGTTAAATTGAGAAGAAAAGGGGGAGGGTGGAGATAGAGGTGACCCTGGGGAGAAAAAGGAGATTCAAAAGGGGAGAGAGAAATCAAGCTGGTAATCACACACCTAAGTAAAATTGGTACTGAAGATTGGATTCTTAAAGGTACAGAATTGATAACAAATACCAAAAAACAATGATGAAAAACCTGAAATAGAGTTTAGACGCTCAAAATACAATATTAAAAAAAAATAATGAGAAAATAGAAAGAGAAATTAAGGAAACAATTCCATTCACCGTTGCAATGAAAGGAATAAAATATTTAGGAATATATCTACCTAAAGAAACAAAAGACCTATATATAGAAAACTATAAAACTCTGGTGAAAGAAATCAGAGAGGACACTAATAGATGGAGAAATATACCGTGTTCATGGATTGGAAGAATAAATATTGTGAAAATGAATATATTACCCAAAGTAATTTATAGGTTCAATGCAATGCCTATCAAGCAACAAACGGTATTTCTCACAGAGCTAGAACAAATAATTTCACAATTTGTAGGGAAATACAAAAAACCTCGAATAGTCAAAGCAATTTTGAGAAAGAAGAAAGGCACTGGGGGAATCAACCTGCCATACTTCAGGCTCTACTA
This sequence comes from Moschus berezovskii, assembly GCF_049115385.1. NCBI lineage: Eukaryota > Metazoa > Chordata > Mammalia > Artiodactyla > Moschidae > Moschus > Moschus berezovskii. The sequence continues at coordinate 81,141,682 of NC_142488.1, read as the reverse complement.
CAAAGCCACAGTCATCAAGACAGTATGGTACTGGCATAAAGAAAGAAACATAGATCAATGGAGCAACATAGGAAGCCCAGAGATAAATCCACGCACCTATGGACACCTTATCTTTGACAAAAGAGGCAAACATATTCAACGGAGAAAAGACAATCTCTTTAACAAATGGTGTTGGGAAAACTGGTCAACCACTTGTGAAAGAATGAAGGTAGAACACTCCCTAACACCATACACAAAAATAAACTCAAAATGGATTAAAGATCTAAATGTAAGACCAGAAACTATAAAACTCCTAGAGGAGAACATAGGCAAAACACTCTCTGACATAAATCACAGCAGGATCCTCCAAGACCCACCTCCCAGTGTATTGGAAATAAAAGCAAAAATAAAAAAATGGGACCTAACTAAAATTAAAAGCTTCTGCACAACAGAGGAAACTATAAGCAAGATGAAAAGACATCCTTCAGAATGGGAGAAAATAATAACAAATGAAGCAACTGACAAAGGATTAATCTCAAAAATATACAAGGAACTCCTGTAGCTCAATTCCAGAAAAATAAACTACCCAATCAAAAAATGGGCCAAAGAAGTAAACAGACATTTCTCCAAAGAAGACATACAGATGGCTAACAAACACATGAAAAGATGTTCCACATCACTCATAATCAGAGAAATGCACAATGAAACCACAATGAGGTACCATTTCACGCCAGTCAGAATGGCTGCTATCCAAAAGTCTACAAGTAATAAATGCTAGAGAGGGTGTGGAGAAAAGGGAACCCTCTTACACTGTTGGTGGGAATGCAAACTAGTACAGCCACTATGGAGAACAGTGTGGAGATTCCTTAAAAATCTGGAAATAGAACTGCCATACGACCCAGAAATCGCACTCCTGGGCATACACACCATAGAAACCAAAATTGAAAAAGACACATGTACTCCAATGTTCATTGCAGCACTGTTTATAATAGCCAGGACATGGAAGCAGCCTAGATGTCCATCTGAAGACGAATGGATAAGAAAGCTGTGGTACATATACACAATGGAGTATTACTCAGCAAATAAAAAGAATATATTTGAATCAGTTTTAATGAGGTGGATGAAACTGGAGCCTATTATACAGAGTGAAGTAAGCCAGAAAGAAAAACACCAATACAGTATACTAACACATATATATGGAATTTAGAAAGATGGTAATGATAACCCTGTATATGAGACAACAAATGAGACCCAGATGTATAGAACAGTCTTTTGGACTCTGTGGGAGAGGGCAAGGGTGGGATGGTTTGGGAGAATTGCACTGAAAGATGTATACTATCATATGTGAAACGTATCGCCAGTCCAAGTTCGATGCATGATACAGGATGCTCGGGGCTGGTGTACTGGGATGACCCAGAGGGATGGGATGGGGAGGGAGGTGGGAGGGGGTTTCAAGATGGGGAACACATGTACACCCGGGGCAGATTCATGTCAATGTATGGCCAAACCAATACAATAATGTAAAGTAATTAGCCTCCAATTAAAATAATTTAAAAAAAAGAAAATCATAAAAGTTATGTATAAAAATAAATATGAAATTTGCTTTAAAAATAGGGTCTTTTTTTTTTTTTTCACAATAATCAGTTCAGTTCAGTTGCTCAGTCGTTTCCGACTGTTTGAGACCCCATGAGTCGCAGCATTCCAGGCCTCCCTGTCCATCACCAACTCCCGAAGTTTACCCAAAGTGATGTCCATCGAGTTTCAAGGTAATAGTAGGTTTTAAAAATGAAAATTTAAGTGTAATAAAGAAATTAATAATAAAAAAATAAAAGTTAACAAATGATAATATTAAATATATCTGGTAATTTCTCTGGAGCTGTTGAGGTCAGTGTGTTTTCAGTTCATTTTCAGATAATTCCTTGTTCCCACTTATACTTCTACTCAAGATCTAATAGTCCCTTCCAGTGTAGCCAGTGGTAACAATAGGGTTTTAATCGGTTGCACCTGTCACTTCCAAAGTCGTTCCCTCTTTGTTTTTTTTGGCTTCCTCTGTTTGCAAGTCTCTTCAGTATCTAAATTCCGCCCTCACAAAAGAGTGCGAAGGTGGTCATTTATTTAGGCTCACTTATAGCTGTGAAAAGAAGAGAGGTGAAAAGCAAAGGAGAAAAGGAAAGATATAAGCATCTGAATGCAGAGTTCCAAAGAATAGCAAAGAGAGATAAGAAAGACTTCCTCAGTGATCAATGCAAAGAAATAGAGGAAAACAACAGAATAGGAAAAACAAGAGACCTATTCAAGAAAATTAGAGATTCCAAGGGAACATTTCATGCAAAGATGGGCTCGATAAAGGACAGAAATGTTATGGACCTAACAAAAGCAGAAGATATTAAGAAGAGGTGGCAGGAATATACAGAAGAACTGTACAAAAAAGATCTTTACGACCAAGATAGTCACGATAACGTGATCACTGACCTAGAGCCAGACATCTTGGAATGTGAAGTCAAGTGGGCATTAGAAAGCATCACTACTAACAAAGCTAGTGGAGGTGATGGAATTCCAGTTGAGCTATTTCAAGTCTTGAAAGATGATGCTGTGAAAGTGTTGCACTCAATATGCCAGCAGATTTGGAAAACTCAGCGCTGGCCACAGGACTGGAAGAGGTCAGTCTTCATTCCAATCCCAAAGAAAGGCAATGCCAAAGAATGCTCAAACTACCGCACAATTGCACTCATCTCACACGCTAGTAAAGTCATGCTCAAAATTCTCCAAGCCAGGCTTCAACAGTATGTAAACTGTGAACTCCCAGATGTTCAAGCAGGTTTTAGAAAAGGCAGAGGCACCAGAGATCATATTGCCAACATCCGCTGGATCATGGAGAAAGCAAGAAAGTTCCAGAAAAACATCAATTTCTTCTTCATTGACTATGCCAAAGCCTTTGACTGTGTCGATCACAATAAACTGTGAAACATTCTGAAAGAGATGGAAATCCCAGACCACCTGACCTGCCTCTTGAGAAACCTGTATGCAGGTCAGGAAGCAACAGTTAGAACTGGCCATGGAACAACAGACTGGTTCCAAATAGGAAAAGGTGTACGTCAAGGTTGTATATTGTCACCCTGCTTATTTAACTTCTATGCAGAGTACATCATGAGGAACGCTGGGCTGTAAGAAGCACAAGCTGGAATCAAGATTTCTGGGAGAAATATCAATAACCTCAGATATGCAGATGACACTACCCTTATGGCAGAAAGTGAAGGTGAACTCAAAAGCCTCTTGATGAAAGTGAAAGAGGAGAGTGAAAAGGTTGGCTTGAAGCTCAACATTCAGAAAACAAAGATCATGGCATCTGGTCCCATCACTTCATGGGAAAGAGATAGAAAAACAGTGGAAACAGACTTTATTTTTTTGGGCTCCAAAATCACTGCAGATGCTGATTGCAGCCATGAAATTAAAAGATGCTTGCTCCTTGGAAGGAAAGTTATGACCAACCTTGATAGTATATTAAAAAGCAGAGACATTACTTTGCCAACCAAGGTCCGTCTAGTCAAGGCAATGGTCTTTCCCGTGGTCATGTGTGGATGTGAGAGTTGGACTGTAAATAAACCTGATCGCCGAAGAATCGATGCTTTTGAACTGTGGTGTTGGAGAAGACTCTTGAGAGTCCCTTATACTGCAAGGAGATCCAACCAGTCCATTCTAAAGGAAATCAATCCTGGATGTTCATTGGGGGGACTGATGCTAAAGCTGAAACTGCAATACTTGGCCACCTCATGCGACGAGTTGATTCACTGGAAAAGACTCTGATGCTGGGAAAGGTTGGGGGCGGGAGGAGAAGGGGACGACGGAGAATGAGATGGCTGGATGGCATCACCGACTCTGTGGACATGAGTTTGAGTGTACTCCGGGAGTTGGTGATGGACAGGGAGGCCTGGTGTGCTCTGGTTCATGGGGTCACGGAGAGTCGGACACGACTGAGCGACTGAACTGAACTGAACTGAACTGACTGATTCAGTTGTGCTGCGGGGAGGGAGGAACACTTTAAACAAATATCACTGGTGTGTGGGGGATGTGTGTGCAGTGTCTGGGCCGCACCGTGTTTTCCCTTTCTCATGGCGTGTATGCTTTGCCTGTCTACACTGCTCAGGCTACAGCTTGCTCTGCCGGGGAACTGTAAAAAGCGGTGCCTGGGTTGTGTGCCATTCTCAGATCTACACCACTCAGTTTCAGGTTCTTGTGTACTCCACAAAGTCACAGGCTCAGTTGGGCCTGCGTTTTGTGCCCTTCCCTGGTCCTAGCTGCTCACCTGACCAGGTGCTTGGTGAGTGCACTCTACCCAGCTGGGCAGTGCATCTTATCACCTTCCTGATCCCAGCTTCTCCTTTTTCTGGGTGTGCAGTGGTAGCGCCATCTCAGGTGTGCTGTGCATCCTTTTTGGGATGCTGATCCATGACTGTGACCCTCCTGATGGATGTCAACACTCCAGGATCCCAGGAAGACTTGGTTAGCAACTGGGAGCCTGCTCTCAGTTTGGTAGAGGAGAGGGCAATGGCAAGCCACTCCAGTACTCTTGCCTAGAAAATCCCATGGATGGAGGAGCCTGGTAGGCTGCAGTCCGTGGGGTCGCTAAGAGTCAGACATGACTGAGCGACTTCACTTTCACTTTTCACTTTCACACATTGGAGAAGGCAATGGCAACCCACTCCATTGTTCTTGCCTGGAGAATCCCAGGGACAGGGGAGCCTGGTGGGCTTCCGTTGATGGGGTCACACAGAGTCAGACGCGACTGAAGTGACTTAGCAGCAGCAGCAGCAGCAGCCATCTCTGGAGTTGAGTTTTCCCCTTTCCTTCTGGCTCTGAATGTCGCCCGCCTGCCTCCCTAGTTCTGGCGGGGGATGAACCAGTCTGCAGCCAGCTAACTCTCCTCTGGTATTCGCTCAGTCCTTTGTTCTGTGAGTGGGCTTGGCATTGCCCTAGGTTAGAGCTTTTCACGGGAAAGTTCTCTCTCCTTTTTTTTTTCCCCTCTCTGGCTATTCCAGGGTTTGGGATCCTATCTCATGTTAGCTCCCTCAAATTGCCCTCAGGGCATTCAGACCAGGTCCTTACCCTAAGCAATGCAGCCTGCACCTCCCTCTTCATCCCCTTCTTGCTTGTGGTAGATGTGAGCATCTATACTCCCTCTCTGCTGCGAGTTGCAGTTAGGCACATAATCTGTGGGTTATATTTATTTTTTCCTCCCAGTTATGTTGCCCTCTGAGATTCCAAAACTCCCCACAGACCCACTGGTGAGAGGGCTTCCTGGTGTTTGGAAACTTCTTCTCTTTTAAGACTCCCTTCCCGGGATGGGTCTCCATCCCTTACTTTTTGCCTCTCTCTTTACATTTTATATTTTGTCCTACACCTTTCGAAGACAATCGGCTGCCTTTCTGGGTGCCTGGTGTCCTCCAACAGTGTATAGAAGTTGTTTTGTAATATTTGTTCAACGTTCAAATGATCTTTAGATGAATTTGTGGGGAAGAAAGTGGTCTCCCCGTCCTATTTCATCACCATCTTAGGACCGCTCCCAAATCATTATTGACCATATTTTTACATGGTACTTTGCATCCTCATGACTTATTTATTTTGTAACTTAGCATTTATACCTCTTAACTTCCCTTACCTCCCCCACCACCCTATGTCTATCTCCCCTTACCAACCTTCCCTCTTACAACACCTGTTTGTTCTTTGCATCTATGACTCTGTCTCGGGTTTGTACCTTTAGTGCTTTTAATATTTTTATAAAACTCTTTTATTTACCTACTACAACATTCAGAAAATTAAGATCATGGCATCCAGTCCCATCACTTCATGGAAAATAGATGGGGAAACAGTGGAAACAGTGGCTGACTTTATTTTTCTGGGCTCCAACATCACTGCGGATGGTGATTGCAGCCATGAGTTTAAAAGATGCTTGCTCCTTGGAAGGAAGGTTATGACCAACTTAAACAGCATATTAAAAAACAGAGACATTACTTTGCTAACAAAGGTCCATCTACTCAAGGCTATGGTTTTTCCCGTGGTCATGTATGGATGTGAGAGTTGGACTGTGAAGAAAGCTGATCGCCGAAGAATTGTTGCTTTTGAACTGTGGTGTTGGAGAAGACTCTTGAGAGTCCCTTGGACTGCAAGGAGATCCAACCAGTCCATCCTAAAGGAGATCAGTCCTGGGTGTTCATTGGAGGGACTGGTGTTGAAGCTGAAAGTCCAATACTTTGGCCACATGATGTGGAGAGCTAACTCATTTGAAAAGACCCTGGTGCTGGGAAAGATTGAGGGCAGGAGGAGAAGGGGACGACAGGATAAGATGGTTGGATGGCATCACTGACACAATGGACATGGGTTTGAGTGGACTCCAGGAATTGGTGATGGACAGGGAGGCCTGGCGTGCTGTGATTCATGGGGTCTCAAAGAGTAGGACACAACTGAGCAACTGAACCAACTGCCTGAACTGAATGTATATTTTTGTAAAAGCTACATATTTTTGAATGCTCCTACTTTCCGGGAGCTATGTTCAGGGTCAGCTATATAATTTTCAAAGCCTGATGCAAAAATTAAATGTGGATTCCTTTATTCAAAATGCATGAAAAATGCTGTGTCTTTTTCTATGGTCTGTCACTGCCACACTGTTTTTCACAGTGGCTAAAATTGAAATTTGCCAAGTCGTGTCCCACTCTGTGTCCCCATGGACTATACATTCCTTGGAATTCTCCAGGTCAGAATACTGAAGTGGGTAGCCTTTCCCTTATCCAGGGAGTCTTCCCAACCCAGGGATTGCACCCAGTTCTCCCGCATTGCAGGCAGATTCTTTACCAGCTGAGCCACAAGGGAATCTCTTGAATACTTGAGTGGATAGCCTTTCCCTTCTCCAGGGAATCTTCTCAACCCAGGAATCAAACAAGGGTCTACTGTATTTCGGGTGGATTCTTTACCATCTGAGCTATCAGGAAACCCCTACTGAAAGTCACACAGTCATGTCCAACTCTTTGCGACCCCATGGACTATTCAATCCATGGAATTCTCCAGCCCAGAATACTGGAATGTGTAGCCTTTACATTCTCCAGGGTATCTTCCCAACCCAGGGATCAAAACCCAGGTCTCCTGCATTAAAGGCTGATTCTGGATTCTCTACCACTGAGCCCACTGTTTTATTTTCTTAACAGAAGACATGAGTTCTAGTTTCTTCCTATTCTTGCCAATACTGCTTCCATTTTAGTGGGTGTGAAGTGATATCTCATTACGGTTTTAATTGGCATTTCCTTGATGAATAAAGGTGTTGAGTATCTTTTCATGTTCTTATTGATCATTTGTAAATCTTCCTTGGATAACTATCCATTCAAATATTTTGCTAATTTTTAAGTTGATTCTTTATATGTTTTTGACATATCTCTTACCAGATATACAGTTATTTTCTCCAATTCTATAGGTTCTCTTTCGAGTCTCTTAGTGGTCTCCTTTAAAACATAAAGATTTTTTACTTTTGAGGAAATATAGTTTATCTACTTTATTTTTATTCTTTTGTTGATTGTGTTTTTTCCCCAAATGACCAATCATTTTATTCAAATTAGAAACAAAATTAAATCATGATTATAGTGTTGTAACTAAAAAGACTATGTCGAAGCTAACATCACAAAGGGTTATACCTACATTTTCTTCTAAGAATTTTATTGTTTTATGTCTTACATTTAGGCTTATGATCTATTTTTAGCTAAGTTTTTTAATATGGTATAAGAAAGGAGTCAAACTTCTATATTTTTTATGTGATCATATAATTGTTCCTGTTTGCTCAGTGTTCTACTGGAATGCAGAAATGCTAACATAACAGATGCTAAGGTGGCCTCAAACTTGTTTCCTCCCTCCCTTCTTCTAGTCATAGAGTGATAAATATATTTCAAGTCATGGCCAAAATGAGGTTGATGAGATAAAGAAAACAGTAGAGAGCTGAGCACAGTCACAGAAGCTTAGAAGTGTAGAGTTAAATATCATATGTTTCAAAGTTTTTTAACTCAGATTTCTTTAAAAATTGAAACCAAAGCAAGAGTTTTAATAACAAAAGTCAGTGCAAGATCTAGAGGCATTGGGAATAAAATAAAATGAAGTAGCTCTTATATCAGAAAACATTATCAGTCACATATTTTAAAGATTTGAAGAATGAAAGCCTAAGCCAAGTTGGGGGTAAAAGTCCTCTCATTTTATATATCTATATATAGATATAAATATATATGTTCTTTATTTTATAAAACTGATTGCTTAACAAAGAATGTCTCTCAATTCTACTCTATCTTCATTTTTTGCCAGACAAATGGGTGTAGATGGATATTGTATTGTAACTTTATTTGTATACCATCTATATTAGTGGATTTAAGTTCTATTGAATGTTTGTTGTCCATATATATTTCCTCTTTCTGAATTTCTTATCAATATAGGAGGCTTCTTAATGATATAAGATTACAAATATCTACAAGAATCTCGTGTAGCTCTACAGTTCATTAGTTCCTGAAGTGGATGCCAAAGATTTTCCTTTTCTAGTAGTTTCATAGGTATTGTTTTTAAATAAAGAATTTATTTATTTTCTAGAAATGATATATAATCATGAAAAATTCAAAGAACACAGAAAAATACAAAGAAGTAACCCAAATGGGGAAGGATATAGTCAGGCAAGTCCAAGAAACCCAGAGAGTCCCAAACAGGATAAACCCAAGGCAAAATACCCCAAGACACATATTAATTAAAATAACAAAGATAAAACACAAAGAACAAATATTAAAATCAGCAAGGGAAAAACAACAAATAACACACAAGGGGATTCCCATAAAGATAACAGCTAATCTTTCAAAAGAAATTCTTCAGGCCAGGAGGGAAAGGCAGGGCACACTTAAAGTGTTGAAAGAAAATAATCTACAGCCCAGATTACTATACCCAGCAAGGATCACATTCAAATATGAAGGAGAAATCAGAAGCTTTAAGACAGCACAAGCTGAGAGAATTCAGCATCAGCAAACCAGCTCTCCAACAAATGATAGAGGACATTCTGTAGACAGGAAACACAGAAAGAGTGTATAAACTCAAACCCAAAGCAATAAATTAAATGGCAACAAGATCATACTTCTCAATAATTACCTTAAATGTAAATGGGTTGAATGCCTCAACCAAAAGACAAACACTGACTGAATGGATACAACAACAAGACCCCTATGCATGTTGTCTATAAGAGACCCAACTCAAAACGAGGGACACACACAGACTGAAAGTGAAGGGCTGGAAAAGCATCTTCCATGCAAATAGAGACCAAAAGAAAGCGGGGGTAGCAATACTCATATCAGATAAAACAGACCTTAAAACAAAGGCTGTAAAAAGAGACAAAGAAGGACACTACATAATGATCAAAGGATCAATCCAAGAAGAAGATATAACAATTATAAATATATATGCAGCCAACATAGGAGCACTGCGATATGTAAGACAAATGCTAACAAGTATGAAAGGGGAAATTAACAATAACACAATAATAGTGGGAGACTTTAATACCCCACTCACACCTATGGATAGATCAACTAAACAGAAAATTAACAAGGAAACACAAACTTGAAATGATACAAAAGACCAGTTAGACCTAATTGATATCTATAGGACATTTCACCCCAAAGCAATGAATTTCACCTTCTTCTCAACCGCATACGGAACATTCTCCAGGATAGATCACATCCTGGGCCATAAATCTAGCCTTGGTAAATTCAAAAAAATTGAAATCATTCCAAGCATCTTTTCTGACCACAATGCAGTAAGACTAGATCTCGATTACAGAAGAAAAAGTGTTAAAAATTCCAACATATGGAGGCTGAACAACACGCTGCTGAATAACCAACAAATCATAGAAGAAATCATAAAAGAAATAAAAATATGTATAGAAACGAATGAAAATATAAACTCAACAACCCAAAATCTGTGGGACACTAAAAGCAGTGCTAAGGGGAAGGTTCATAGAAATACAGGCATACCTCACGAGACAAGAAAAAAGTCAACTAAATAACCTAACTCTGCACCTAAAACAACTAGAAAAGGAAGAAATGAAGCACCCCAAGATTAGTAGAAGGAAAGAAATCATAAAAATTATGGCAGAAGTAAATGCAAAAGAAACAAAGTGACCATAGTAAAAATCAACAAAGCCAAAAGCTGGTTCTTTGAGAGGGTAAATAAAACTGACAAACCACTAGCCAGACTCTTCAAGAAACAAAGGGAGAAAAACCAAATCAATAAAATTAGAAATGAAAATGGACAGATCACAACAGACAACACAGAAATACAAAGGATCATAAGAGACTACTATCAGCAATTATATGACAATAAAATGGACAACTTTGAAGAAATGGACAAATTCTTATAAAAGTACAACTTCCCAAAACTGAACCAGGAAGAAATAGAAAATCTTAACAGACCCATCACAAGCACGGAAGTTGAAACTGAAATCAGAAATCTTCCAGCAAACAAAAGCCCAGGTCCAGAAAGCTTCACAGCTGAATAACAACAAAAATTTAGAGAAGAGCTTTTACACCTATCCTACTCAAACTCTTCCAGAAAATTTCAGAGGAAAGTAAACTGCCAAACTCATTCTATGAGGCCACCATCACCCTAATACCAAAACCTGACAAATATGCCACAAAAAAAGAAAACTACAGGCCAATATCACTGATGAACATAGATGGAAAAATCCTTAACAAAATTCTAGTAATCAGAATCAACAACACATTAAAAAGACCATACATCACGACCAAGTGGGCTTTGTCCCAGGGATGCAAGGATTCTTCAATATCCATGTAATATCTATGAATCAATGTAATATACCACATTAACAAAATGAAAAATAAAAACCATATGATTATCTCAATAGATGCAGAGAAAGCCTTTGACAAAATTCAACATCCATTTATGATAAAAACCCTCCAGAAGGCGGGAATAGAAGGAACATTCCTCAACATAATAAAAGCTATGTATCACACACCCACAGCAAACATTATCCTCAATGGTGAAAAATCAAAAGCATTTCCCCTAAAGACAGGAACAAGAAAAGGGTGCCCACTCTCACTACTACTATTCAACACAGTTTTGGAAGTTTTGGCCACAGCAATCAGAGCAGAAAAAGACATAAAAAGAATTCAAATTGGAAAAGAAGAAGTAAAACTCTCACTGTTTGCAGATGACATGATCCTCTACACAGAAAATCCTAAAGACTCTACCAGAAAACTACTAGAGCTAATTAATGAATATAGTAAAGTTTCAGGATATAAAATCAACACACAGAAATCCCTTACATTCCTATACACTAATAATGAGAAAATAGAAAGAGAATTTAAGGAAATAAATACATTCACCCTTGCAACGAAAAGATTAAAATACTTAGGAATATATCTCCTATCTCCGTGCTGTGATTCATGGGGTTGCGGAGAGTCGGACACGACTGAGCGACTGAACTGAACCGAACCGAACTGAAAGCAACAAAAGACCTACATATAGAAAACTATAAAACATTGGTGAAAGAAATCAGAGAGGACACTAATAGATGGAGAAATATACCGTGTTCATGGATTGTAAAAATTAATATTGTGATAATGAATATATTACCCAAAGTATTTATAGGTTCAATGCAATCCTTATCAAACTACCAACAATATTTTTCATAGAGCTAGAACAAATAATTTCACAATTTTTATGGAAAAAATAAAACCTCGAATAGCCAAAGCAATCTTGAGAAAGATGAATGGAATTGGGGGAATCCACCTGCCAGACTTCAGCCTCTAGTACAAAGCCACAGTCATCAAGACAGTATGGTACTGGCATAAAAACAAAAATATAGATCAATGGAACAAAATAGAAAGTCCAGAGATAAATCCATACACCTATGGACACCTTATCTTTGACAGAAGAGACAAGAATATTAAATGGAATAAAGAAAATCTCTTTAACAAATGCTGTAAGGAAAACTGGTCAACCACTTGTAAAAGAATGAAGGTAGAACACTCCCTAACACCATACACAGAAATAAACTAAAAATGGCTTAAAGATCTAAGCATAAGACCAGAAACTCTAAAACTCCTAGAGGAGAACATAAGCAAAACACTCTCTGACATAAATCACAGCCGCATACTCTATGACCCACCTCCCACAATATTGGAAGTGAAAGCAAAAATAAACAAATGGGACCTAATTAAAATGAAAAGCTTCTGCACAGCAAAGGAAACTATAAGCTCGGTGAAAAGACAGCCTTCAAAACGGGAGAAAATAATAGTAAATGAAGCAACTGACAAAGAATCTCAAAAATATACAAGCAACTCCTGCAGCTCAATTCCAGAAAAATAAAAGACTCAACCAAAAATGGGCCAAAGAATCAAATAGACTTTTCTCCTAAGAAGACATACAGATGGTTGACAAACACATGAAAAGATGCTCAATATCCCTCATAATCAGAGAAATGCAAATCAAAACCACAATGAGGTACCATTTCACACCAGTCAGAATGGCTGCTATCCAAAATCTACAAGCAATAAATGCTGGAGAGGGTGTGGAGAAAAGGGAACCCTCTTACACTGTTGGTGGGAATGCAAACTAGTACAACCAGTCTGGAGAACAGTGTGAAGATTCCTTAAAAAAGTGGAAATAGAACTGCCACATGATCCAGCAATCACACTCCTGGGCATACACACCGAGGAAACCAGAATTGAAAGAGACACATGTACTCCAATGTTCATTGCAGCACTGTTTATAATAGCCAGGACATGGAAGCAACCTAGATGTCCATCTACAGACAAGTGGATAATAAAGCTGTGGTACATATACACAATGGAGTATTACTCAGCAATTAAAAGGAATACATTTGAATCAGTTGTAATGAGGTGGATGAAACTGGAGCCTATTATACAGAGTGAAGTAAGCCAGAAAGCAAAACACCAATATAGTATACTAACGCATAGATATGGAATTTAGAAAGATGATAACGATAACCCTGTATACAAGACAGCAAAAGAGACCCAGATGTATAGAACAGTCTTTTGGACTCTGTGGGAGAGGGTGAGGGTGGGATGATTTGGGAGAATGGCATTGAAAGATGTTTATTATCATATGTGATATGAATAGCCAGTCCAGGTTTGATGAATGATACAGGATGCTTGGGGCTGATGCAGTGGGATGACCCAGAGGGTCACATGGGGAGGGAGATGGGAGGGGGGTTCAGGATGGGGAACACATGTACACCCAGGGCAGATTCATGTCAATATATGGCAAAACCAATATAACATTTTAAAATGAAAAAAAAAAAAGCTTAAAAATAAAATAATAAAAAGTGAAAAAAACATTAAATTGAAATTTTCCACAGTAAATTGTTAATGAAATAAAAGAGAATATGATGTGTGTGTGTGTGTGTGTGTGTGTGTATAATGTATTCCTTCATCACAGCAGCATGTGGAAAGAACATTCAGTAATTAAACTTATTACCATTTCTGCGGTAAAATGAATAATATGCATCCTAAGTGGCAAAAATAAAGTTATTAATAATCTAAAGAAAAGATAACAAAGTTTCTACAAGAATCTGGTGTAGCTTTACAGTTCATCACTTCCTGAAATCATTGCCAAAGATTTTCCTTTTCTAGTAGTTTCATAGGTATTGTTTTTAAATAAGTGGTTTTTTTTTGTTTTCTAGAAATGATATATTCACATCATGAAAAATTCAAAGAACACAGAAAATACAATGAAGTAAGCCAAACTCACTCTAAGTTCCACCACCTTGAAATATCCATTATTAACATTTGGATACCAGAAATATTTTCATGAATAAAAGACAACTCACTGCCTTTTTCAATGAAATTATCAAAAAGTTGTCAATTTTATAATACAGAATGGATGTAGACTAGTACACAGATTAATATTATTTTTTACAGTTTGAGACAATATTTGTAATTTGTCTAATAACAAACTTTAGGTAAAAAATAAGCAATCATTAGATATTTACAGCAGTTTGGCCTCATATAAGCAAAATATCTGAATGGGTATTTGCACAGTTGCAATCACATTTGAATGTGTATAAACACCCAGATAAATTTATAGAAAGATAGCATTCTTTAATATTGACTGTGTTGTCTCTTTAGTCCTATAACAATTTATCCTGTGATAATTCAATTTTAATGTATATTCAAAGAAAGACCTATTGCCTTCCAACAAGAAAATAATGTGTTACCAATCATATTTTGTTCTATAGTATAATTTTCACTGGTTTGTAAAATTGTATATACAATCTCCTGTGGAGGCATTTCTCAGTCTTAAATTAAAATAGTTCCATGCATCAGATGGATTTTCTGGAAACCACTTTGTTATATATTTTTCACTCCCAAGAAAATTATAGGCAAAATAATTTTGCCTGTATATATATAAGCTGTGACTCAGCATATTGATGTTGATATCGTGGATCATGCTTGTGAACAAAAAGAGAAGTCCTCATGTCCCTCACAGATATTTAGATACTTTACATGTAATGTTTTTTACCAATTTGAAACTCAAATTACTACCCTAGCAAAACAGAGGATTTGTTTAGTGAAGAATATGCTCACTTACAAATTTTATGCCTTTTTCAAGTGAAGAAGAAATAACAAAAGACTCCTTTGCATTCTCCCTACTGACCTGGTTTCATTTGAAGGTGACAAATCTGTAACTGGTAGAAATTTTAATAAGGCAAACACAAGTTACAACTAGGCAATGCCTCCTGTCACTGAAGAAAGACAAGTCTCAAACAATTTCTACTATTGTATAAAGTATTTAAAAATAGTCTTTACTTCATAAGATTGTGAGCATTCAGTGAGATAATCCATATACAGCACTTAGAATAGGACTCAGCTTAGTAAGCACACCACAAATATTGGCTATTATTATCCAATGCTATACAAATAGATTGGTCATTTCCTTTTGAAACTAGTGAGATATTTTTGACCAAAGGTTTCTGGCAGATTTTATGATACCAATGACCAAAGTGTACACAAGACTCTACTAAAGAATAGTGAAGAAAGGCCTTCAGTGTATAACTCAATGTCTTTTCATGAATTATCTTTTTCTCGAAAGGTAGAAAGCCAAACTCACTGTCTTCCTTAAAACAGTTCACTTATTTTTGTTTTCATGTTTTTTTTTTTCTGATGACATTTGATTTTTCTTCTTTTCAGCCATCCAGATTCAAACCAAATTGCTTTTTTCCTTAATGGGTCAAAGAATATAGAAGTGTATTTTTTTGTTGTTCAGAACAAATATTTCTGATTTCCAGGAATTCCACCTTCAACTGGTGGTTCATAAACTCAGGTTTCTGCCATTCTGTGGTTCTACTGTCTATTGTCCTCTAAGATTTCATGTGCATTAAGCTACAAAAGAGCTATTAAGAGGCAGAATAGAGACTGAAACATAAATTCTTGTTAACCAAAGATAGATTGAAACTTCCAATAAATAACTCTCGTATATTTAAAGTGATATTCATAGCAAGTGAAAAAGTACAAAAACTTTGAGTCTAGAAACTTGGTTCTGAATCTGGACTCTGTCATGAGCGGACTAGTAGCAGCACAGCTAATTACCATATGACCCTGAAATCTCAATCCTGGGAAACGAGGATTGGTTTCTCAACCCTGAGGAAACCACAATTAAAATGAAATGTACCCCTAATGTTCATTGCAGCACTAGTTACAAAGGCCAGGGCATGGAAGCAACCTAAATGTCCATTGACAGATGGATGGATAAAGAAGATGTGGCACATATATACAATGGAATATTACTCGCCCATAAAAAATAAAATTGGGTAATTTGTAGCTATGTGGATGAACCTAGGAACTGTATATTAACACATATATATGAAATCTAAAAAAATGATACAGATAAACCTATTTACACAGCAGGAATAGAGATGCAGATGTAGAGAGTAGACTTGTGGAGATGACACAGTAGGAGAAGGAGTAGGTGGGATGAATTGAGAAAATAGCATTGACATATATACACTATCATTTATAAAACAGATAACTAAACCCCAAAGATAGTATCAGAAAATTACTAGAACTAATCAGTGAACTTAGCAAAGTTGCAGGATATGAAATCAATACATAAAAATCACTTTCATTTCTCTATACTAACAATGAAAAATCAGAAAGAGAAATTAAGGAATAAATCCCATTCACCACTGCAACAAAAAGAATTAAATATCTAGGAATAACCTTACCTAAGGAGACAAAACAATTGTTCACAGAAAATTATAAGACACTAATGAAAGAAATCAAAGATAACATAAACAGATGGAGAGATATTCTATATGTTCCTGTATTGTGAAAATAACTCTACCACCAAACTAAATCTACAGATGCAATGTGATCCCTATTTAATTACCAATGACACTTTTCCCAGACTAGAACAAAAAAATTCACAATTCATATGGAAACACAAAAGACCCTGAATAACCAAAAGCAGTCTTGAGAAAGAAGAATGGAGCTGGAGGAATCAACCTCCCTCACTTCAGATTATACTACAAAGCTACAGTCATTAAGACAGTATGGTACTGGCACAAAAACAGAAATATAGACCAATGGAACAAGATAGAAAGCCCATGCACCTCTGGGTACCTTATTTTTGACAAAGGAGCAAAGAGAGCCTCTTCAATAAATGGTGTTTGGAAAACTGGACAGTAAAGGAATGAAATTAGAACACTTCTTAACACCATACATAAAGATAAATTCAAAATGGATTAAAGACCTAAATGTAAGACCAGAAACTATAAAACTCCTAGAGGAAAACATAGGCAGAACAGACGGTGACATAAATCAAAGCAAGATCCTCTATGACCCACCTTCCTGAGTAATGGAAATAAAAACAAAAGTGAATAAGTGGGACCTGATTAAACTTAAAATCTTTTGCACAGCAAAGGAAACTATAAGCAAGGTGAAAAGACAACCCTCAGAAAGGGAGAAAATATTAGCAAATGAAACAACTGACAAAGGATTAATTCCTAAAATATATAAGCAACTCAAAACCAGAAAAACAAACAATCTAATCAAAAAGTGGGAAAAAGACCTAAACAGACATTTCTCCAAAGAAGACATACAGATGGCTAACAAACACATGAAAAGATGCTCAACATCACTCATTATTAGAGAAATGCAAATCAAAACTACGATGAGTTATTATCTCACACTGATCAGAATGGCCATCCTCAAAAAGTCTGAAAACAATAAATGCAGGAGAGGGTGTGAAGTAAAGGGAACCCTCTTGCAATGTTGGTGGGAATATAAATTGATACAGCCACTATGGAAAATGGTATAGAGATTCCTTAAAAAACTAGGAATAAAACCACCATATGACCCAGCATTCCCAAAGCATATACTCTGAAGAAACCAAAAATGAAAAAGACACATGTATCCCATTGTTCATTGCAGCACTATTTACAATAGTCAGAACATGGAAGCAACCTAGATGTCCATCAACAGATGAATGAATAAAGATGTTTTTTTTATATATACACAATGGAATATTACTCAGCCTTAAAAAGGGACACATTTGAGTCAGTTCTAATGAGGTGGATGAACCTAGAACCTATTATACAGAGTGAAGTAAGTAAGAAAGAGAAAGATAAATATCATATCTAACACATATATATGGAATCTAGAAAAATGGTACTGAAAAATTTGTTTACAGAACAGCAATGGAGAAAAAGACATAGAGAACAGACTTATGGACATGGGCAGAGAGAAGGAGAGGATGAGATGTATGGAAAGAGTAACATGGAAACTTACATTCAGTTCAGTTCAGTTCAGTCGCTCAGTCGTGTCCGACTCTTTGCGACCATATGAATCACAGCATGCCAGGCCTCCGTGTCCATCACCAACCCCCGGAGTTCACTCAAACTCATGTCCATCGAGTCGGTGATGCCATCCAGGCATCTCATTCTCTGTCTTCCCCGTCTCCTCCCACCCCCAATCCCGCCCAGCATCAGACTCTTTTCCATTGAGCCAACTTGTCGCACGAGGTGGCCAAAGTATTGGAGTTTCAGCTTTAGCATTAGTCCCTCCAATGAACACCCAGGACTGATCTCCTTTAGAATGGACTGGTTGGATTTCCTTGCAGTCCAAGGGACTCTCAAGAGTCTTCTCCAACACCACAGCTCAAAAGCATCAATTCTTCGGCGATCAGCTTTCTTCACATATGTTAAATACGTAGCTAATGGGAATTTGCTGTGTGGCTCAGGAAACTCAAACAAGGGCTCTGTATCAACCTAGAGGGGTGGAATGGGGAGGGAGATGGGTGGGAGGTTCAACAGGGAGAGGATATATGTATATCTATGACAAATTCATGTTGAGTTTTGAAAGAAAACAACAAAATTCTGTAAAGCAATTATCCTTCAACAAAATATATATATTAACCCCCCCAAAAACAGATAAATAACAGGAAGTTGCTGTATAGCACAGAGAGCTCCGCTTGGTGCTCTGTGATGACCTACAGGGATGGGATGGGGGTTGGGAGGGAGGATGATTCACATTGTTGTATTGCAAAACTTAACACAACATTGTAAAGCAATTATACTCCAATTTAAAAATAAAAAATGCATATATATATGTATAGGCATCCTTTTTTCCATTTAACAATAACAATACTTTTAGGTATAATGAGAACTTTGATCTTTAAAACATATGAAGAGAAGGAAAAAAAAGCTATCTAGATATGGCATTTTGTGGTGAAAAATATTTCCTACACATATTTAAAAATTTTAAAGCTACATAGGCTTCTCTGGTGGCTTAGATGTTAAAGAATCTGCCTGCAATGTGGGAGACCTGGGTTTGATCCTGGGTTGGGAAGATCGCCTGGAGAAGGGCATGGCAACCCACTGCAGTATTCTTGCCTGGAGAATCCCCATAGACAGATGAACCTGGCAGCTACAGTCCATTGGATCACAAAGAGTCAGACACTACTGAGCAAATTAAGCACAGTACACCATTATGAAGAATCAAAAAATGTTTTAAGTCAAAAATAGGCTTAGAAAGTATCTGTAGACTAATAAATTATATAGACAGATATGAAAAACTAAAGAAGTTATTCAGAGTATCCTATCTGATTGAAATACAATAAATACAGTAATAATAGATGGGTCATTCTCTGTGACTTACATCTGTGACAATTTTTTTTTTCCTTTTCCTCCTGGTCACATAAGCAGGCTATATTTCCCAGGCTCCTTTGCAGTTCCATGTGGCCCAGGGATCAAATTTTACCAAAGAATGTGAGCAAAGGCAGTGCTTGACACTTTCAGGACCTCCAATAAAAAACCCTTCTCTGTACTCCATCCATCTTTAAAAGTATATCTTACCACTCTTCTCCTCCACGGAGTTTTCTTTGAGTAAAATGCTCCTTCAATTCTCCTCCTTTAGGTGTTTGATCACATGTTTCCTTTTATCATTCATTTTGCCTTAATTATTTTATACCTGCCTCACTAATCAAATTATAAGTTCCTTAAAGGCAAGGATCATATCTTCTTATTGCTTTGTACCTTCCACAGGGCCTTGGCCATAGTAGATTTTCAATATTTATTGATTAAACTGTGTGACCTTGGACAACCTCTTACCTTAATGATAATGTTCTCTTTAGAGTGTTGCATAGAGCTCTCACAAGGTAGAAAAAAGAATACCTATATGCCTGTGTAAAGATAACACCATGAAATAAGCTAATTTGGAAATAGAAAATTATATATTGCCACATTTGTTTTAATGATGTTCTGCTGCTTGTGTTTTGCCTGGAAGGTAGTTTTCCTGAATGATGAGGGTACCATGAATTGCTTTGACCTCCGATACAATCTGAAAATTAGGTTTAACAATATAAGGCCTTGTAAACACTTTTTAGAAGCTTGGTCTTGTATTTTCTTAAATGATAGTTTTCTACAGTAAAACTGCTGCTAAAGAAACTATATCATGAAATTTTGATATCTTGTTCAATAGTCTGGTAGCTTTGGGCTGTTGACATTCTAGGAACTACACTCACATCCATTAAGGAAGTGATGAAATTTGAAACTGCTTTTTCCTTTTCACAACATGTAGCAATTTAAATCTGGAATACCAGATGTATAATAAAAAAACACTCATTTTAATCATTTTTCTCTTTATAACTAAACTTCCCAGCAGCAGTTATTTTATTTCTGTCATCTTTGTTTCTTATAAAAAAAATTAACGTCCATTTGTTCTAAGAATTGTACAAAGACCTGCACTCTATTTAATAATAAAATTTTCACAGTACAGAGATACATGTGCTTTCAGTATTGTTCCAGGTCTTTGCATTAGATATTATTTAATACCTTATTCAAAAATTAAAGCCCTGGATAGGTTACTTTATATGAACCACTAAGTTTTACATTAAATATTTGTTAGAGGAATAATAATGAACTACTATAATTTTTTAGAATTATGACAATACAAATCCAGCTTAGTCCAAAATCATAATAATTATTGAAAATCAATTGGATTATTCATATAATAGAAAACATTATATCAAGTATGCCTTTTAAGGGGAAGAAACTTTTGTCTTTTGTGAGTTAAAATCTTAGAATGTTCAGGTTCAAACCTTTGAGAATTTTTGGTTAAGCAGCTTCATTTTTTATATTGGAAAATGAGACTTCAAATGATAAAGTAACTTGTCCAAAATTGCACAGATGCATAAATGCAAAGCTGAAACTAGAATCTAAGTGTTTTAATTCCTTTCCTCAGGCTGCTTCTACTATATTATATAGGCAAAACAAATTGAATTGATTAAGCCTTTATCTATTTCCCATGAAGTGGTGGGACCAGATGCCATGATCTTAGTTTTCTGAATGTTGAGCTTCAAGCCAACCTTTTCACTCTCTTCTTTCACTTTTATCAAGAGGCTTTTTAGTTCCTCTTTACTTTCTGCCATAAGGGTGGTGTCATCTGCATATCTGAGGTTACTGATATTTCTCCAGGCAATCTTGATTCCAGCTTGTGCTTCTTCTAGCCCAGCATTCCTCATGATGTACTCTGCATATAAGTTAAATAAGCAAGGTGACAATATACAACGTTGACATACCCCTTTTCCTTTTTGGAACCAGTCTGTTGTTTCAAGTCGAGTTCTAACTGTTGCATCCTGACCTGCATACAGGTTTCTCAAGAGGCAGGTCAGGTGGTCTGGGATTCCCATCTCTTCCAGAATGTTCCACAGTTTATTGTGGTCCACACAGTCAAAGGCTTTGGCATAGTCAATGAAGCAGAAATAGATGTTTTTCTGGAACTCTCTTGCTTTTTCCATGATCCAGCGGATGTTGACAATTTGATCTCTGGTTCCTTTGCCTTTTCTAAAACCAGCTTGAACATCTGGAAGTTCACGGTTCACATATTGCTGAAGCCTGGTTTGGAGAATTTTGAGCATTACTTTACTAGCGTGTGAGATGAGTGCAATTGTGCGGTAGTTTGAGCATTCTTTGGCATTGTCTTTCTTTAGGATTGGAATGAAGACTGACATTTTCCAGTCCTGTAGCCACTCTTGAGGTTTACAAATTTGCTGGCACATTGACTGCAGCACTTTCACAGAATCATCTTTCAAGATTTGAATTAGCTCCACTGGAATTCCATCACCTCCATTAACTTTTTTCGTAGTGATGCTTTCTAAGGCCCACTTAATTTCACATTCCAAGATGTCTGTCTCTAGGTGAGTGATCACACCATTGTGATTATCTTGGTTGTGAATTTCTTTTTTGTACAGTTCTTCTGTGTTTTCTTGCACAGTTCTGTGTATTCTGAACAGTTCTTCTGTGTATTCTGTATTTTCCATTTCATGGGAAATAGATGGGAAAACAGTGGAAACAGTGTCAGACTTTATTTTTTTGGGCTCCAAATTCACTGCAGATGCTGATTGCAGCCATGAAATTAAAAGACGCTTACTACTTGGAAGGAACATTATTGCCAACTTAGATAGCATATTAAACAGCAGAGATATTACTTTACCAACAAAGATCCGTCTAGTCAAGGTTATGGTTTTTTCATTGGTCATGTATGGATGTGAGATTTGGACTGTGAAGAAAGCTGATCGCCGAAGAATTGATGCTTTTGAACTGTGGTGTTGGAGAAGACTCTTGAGATTCCCTTGGACTGCAAGGAGATCCAACCAGTCCATTCTAAAGGAGATCAATCCTGGGTGTTCATTGGAAGGACTGATGCTAAAGCTGAAACTCCAATACTTTGGCCACCTCATGGGAAGAGTTGACTCACTGGAAAAGACTCTGATGCTGGGAGGGATTGGGGGCAGGAGGTGAAGGGGACGACAGAATGAGATGGCTGGATGGCATCACTGACTCGATGGACATGAGTTTGAGTAAACTCCGGGAGTTGGTGATGGACAGGGAGGCCTGTCATGCTGTGATTCATGGGGTCGCAAAGATTCGGACACGACTGAGCGACCTAACTGAACTGAACCCTTTATCACTATAACTTTCCCTATAGTCTATTTTGCTCTTTGTATCAAGATAGAGTTAATTGTTTCTTCTGCCAAATACAATTCCTCACACAGATAAAAGCTGATGGTATGATTCAACACCCCCTCCCACGCCCACATTCATGTTTAATCTAAGTCCTTCATGCATGTGTCCTGCTCAGTTGTGACGGACTCTTTGCAACGCCATGAAATGTAGCCCGCCAGGTTCCTTTTTCCATGGAATTTTCCAGCAAGAATATTGGTGTGTGTTGCCATTTCCTATTCCAAATAATTTTCCTGACTCAGGGATCAAATCCACATCTTTTGCACCTCCCGCGTTGGCAGGGAAATTCTTTGCCACTGAACCTGGACAACAAAATAACCTATATCCTTGGTTATTCTCTTCTGGACAGTCTCTAATTTGTCAGAATCTCTCCTGAACTAAACACCCATAAACTTAAATGTGGTATCAACCTAACCTTAATTTCTACCCATGCTTAGATTTTTCTTCATTCTACAATAACATTTAAAAATAAATATTATTATTATCATCTCCATTTTACACATGAAATGATACAGATGCGGGGATGTTAAGGAACTTGCCCATAGTCATCTTACATATAACCATGTGTGGTCATTTTATATTGTTCTAGTATATTCCTAAAGATCCCTAGCAACCAATTGACAAACATTTATTAAGCACCTGCTATGTAATAAATACAACTATATCTACAAAAATGTATAAACTGCCTCCCCTCACTGCCTTCAAGGAAATTACATTCTAGTTGAAATTATATAAAGATCCGTTAGAATGTGATATAATATAAATGCAAAAATTATAATCGTGTTTAGAGGAAGGAAGAAAACAAGAAGAAAAAAAAATCCTCTAGCATTTATTGTATATGCATCATGTGCCAGAGATTGTGTTGTCTATTTTTCATACAAAATATAAATCCTTAAAAAAGTACAATGATGCAAGCACTACCTGCCCCATTTTAAAATAAGAAAATTGATTCCGAGACTCAAAGGGAGACTGGAAGAAGAAAGGCAAGAGAAATACAAGATGCAAGATGTATTTGTTAGGTACAGAATTAAACAGTTTAATTAGAGGGAGTTCATATTGGGGAATAGCAAGAGATAAAACTGTAATCCATAGTCAGTAAATGAGTTGAATTTCAAAGGTCTAGTCCAGAAGCATTGTAAACAGTTTCAATGTCATATGCTCTAATACTTCAGTACTTCTGAGTCTAATAAAGAGAAGAGCCTTGCACCCCTGCTTGCCACAATTTTCAGTTTGGTGGTGTATGGAATGGGGGAAAGGAAGAATGTTGAAATGTCAAGAGACTTGCTTTAAATGACCAACTGGAATATGGGGACTCTTTCTCCCTTAAGTTTACCTGTCTTTCAAGATTATTACTAACATCCCCAAACTGGATCCCGAAGTACATGTACTTATATATATATAACGGCAAGTAGCACAGTTTTGGCTTGAGAAATAGGTGGTAATACAAATATATTGATCTCATACACTAGTGAGGTAAGAGCTCTGATTTCTCAGCAAACTGAGGCTCTTAAAAAGTCAATCTATGCTATCAAGGTCAATCTTATGTGCTAGCATAAGTGACTATTGCCTGCATACTGCGTGCTAAGTTGCTTTAGTCGTGTCCGACTCTTTGTGACCCTATGGACTGTAGCCCACCAGACTCCTCTGTTCATAATGGAATTTTCAGATTCCCTGTTGGGTCAGTAGTAGAGAATTTGCCTGCAGTGCAGGAGACACAGAAAACATGGGCTTGACCCCTGGGTCAGGAAGATCCCTTGGAGAAGGAAATGGCAACCCACTCGTGTATTCTTGCCTGGGAAATCCCATGGCCAGAGAAGCCCTGAGAGCTACAGTCCATGGGGTTGTAAGAGTCAGATACAACTTAATAACTAAACTACTACCACAGCAACCGAATTTTCTGGCCATCAGGTAAAACCTATATCCCTAAATTTCCCGCTGTGTCAGTTTGTTAAAATACTTCCCATTTCATCATTATAGTATCAATTCTTTCTTTTAAAGCATTGTACTTACAATGTTACCCTAAAACTGTACCTTCAAATGCAGTTGCAAGGGTATATCATAGATCAAACATTTACTTTTTAGGATGAAATCTGTTTTTAGATAATCTAACAAAGTCTAATAATATGTTCTCCAACATGAGAACCTCTAGTCACATATGATTTACTTAAATTCTAATTTAAAATATTTAAAATTAAGGAATGTAAAGTTTAACCCCTCAGTCATACTAGCCCATTTCAAGTGCTTAGTTGGTAAATATGCCCAGTAACACCATACTGGACAGTGCAGATATAGAATATTCACATAATTGGAAAAAAGCTCTATGGAACAAAGATGGTCTAATGGTAATGTTTTGGGAGTAACAGGAAGTTGGAAAGGATCAGCACCTAGGAATACATCCTGAGAACAGCAGATTCAGGGTAGGGACCTGTTGTAAAAGTAAGATTAAATGTAAGATTAAAGTAAGGTATTTAAAATAAGGTACATGTATTAAAATAAGGTATTTAATGTACTAGTCATAATTATCCTCTCCTCTGGTCATGATCACATCCTTCATCTAGGCCATCTTATAAAACCTATATTCCTAAGAGGACAGTAACCCAGAAATATCACTCTACTGCTGAATATGAATAAGCAATTCATATTAACTGCTTAGTATGAGGGAGAAGGCAATGGCAAGCCACTCCAGTACTCTTGCCTAGAAAATCCCATGGATGGAGGAGCCTGGTAGGCTGCAGTCCATGGGGTCGCTAAGGGTCGGACACGACTAAGCAACTTCACTTTCACTTTTCACTTTCACACATTGGAGAAGGAAATGGCAACCCACTCCAGTGTTCTTGCCTGGAGAATCCCAGGGACGGGGGAGCCTGGTGGGCTTCCGTCTATGGGGTCGCACAGAGTCGGACACAACTGAAGTGACTTAGCAGCAACAGCAGCTTAGTATGAACTTAATATATTAAACTTACGGTAAATCCATAGCATCACCTTAATGTTTAGAATATATTGATTAATACTATGGGTGTGTCAATTTAAAGGGCTCTCAGAGACCAATTTATAAAAACTAATATTTTTACTCTATTGCAGAATATACTGTGTGTTGTATAACTATTATGAGGCAAGAACTTCTCAATGATTTTTACTAATGAGATGTTAGTTGTTGAAACGAATTTACAGCAAGTACACTGGAGTCACATTGTATCCAGAGTTGACTTAAAACTAGGTGATATCTCAGAGCACCACATACATACTTATATTTAACATTTATTTTCATGTTGTTTACTAGATTATTAAATTTTATTTCTTGGAAGTATATGCATAGTTAACATTGTTATCTCTATATGAGATGATAAGCCTTTATTTACAATATAAATAGATAATATTATTACTCCTCTATCTGTAGTTGAAAACCATTTTTCCTTGAGGCCTGTAGTGTCCAGCTATATTACCTACCATCTTTTGCCCTTCCTTGCCTTATTCATACAGTGATCTTTTAGTCACTTTTGAAGATTCTGGTACCTAGAGCACAGTCTCTCCATCCCAAATACTGATATCAGCATTGATAATGTCCATGTGGATAATTCACCTACCATTCTAACATCACAATATTTTTACCCCAACTTGAACAGTTTTCATATCTCAGTCATTCATCCATTTCCAGGACTGCTTCAGATTTTAAATCCTAAACTGCAATATGTAGGTCTCCCACACTGCATGCAGATTCTTTACCAGCTGAGCCACCAGGGAAGCCCAAGAATACTGGAGTGGATAGCTTATCCCTTCTCCAGGGGATCTTCCTGACCCAGGAATTGAACCAGGGTCACTTTACCAGCTGAGCTACCAGGTAATCCCTACTATTCTAATACAAATCTGCAATTCTTGCAGCTCACTTCCTTTCTTATTTCGTCAAGAATTTTAGCTGCTTAACCTGTCCATTTTTCTCAACTTATCAGCTCTTTTCAGTCTTCAGTTCCTTTGCTATATATTCAATGTCAGGTTTCCCATTATTATTCCTCTTGCCATATTCTAGTTGTCCTTCTATTGCCCTCACCAATCATGCCCTAGATTTCTTAGTCAGTACTCTTATCTACTTTCCCCCCAATTTATGTCCAGGTTTATGAGAACTACTGGAGAAGAATACAGCAGTGCATGTAGGCATCACTGCAAATCCATGTCTGCAAATCTTAGCTGTGCTCAAGAACTTTTATAATGCCAGAGATGGAACCTGTGCATCCTGTTTCTCCTATTTAGCAGATGGATTCCTTACCACTGTGCAACCTGGGGAACCCTATTTTATGTGGATGTATTAATATCACAAATTAAGCAGTCTTTTTGCTGCTTATGCTCTAGGTGTCATGTCTTATAAAGCACTGCCTAATACAAGGTAAAGAAGAGTTACAGCTTTATTTTCCCCCAACTTTTATAGTTTTATCTCACAGTTAGTTCTGTGATCCATTTTGAGTTAATTTTTATGTACAGTGTGAAGAGAACAAAGCAATACCTTTCCATGTGAACTTATTCAGAGTTCATTTATTTCTGAATGCTCAATTATATTTCATTGATGTATATGCCTATCCTTATGCCAGGGCCACATTGTCTTTATTGCTATAACTTTGTAGTAACTTTTAAAATTGGGAAATATGAGCCCTCCACTTTTGCTGTCCTTTTTCAAGATTTGTTGTTGTTGTTGTTATTGTGGATTTCTTGCATTTCCGCATGAACTTGAGGATCAATTTGTTAATTTTTGAAAAATAGCAATTGGACTTTAGATAGAGATTACATTGAATTTGTAGATCAATTTGGGGAACATTGCCAGCTTGATAATAAGTCTTCTAACCAGGAACACAGCCTAACTTTATATTAACTTAGATTTTCTCTAATTTATTTAGTTTTGGTTTTCTTAATGAGATATCATAAATCCCTTAAGCTTTCTTCACTCTTTTTCATTCTTTTTGTTCCTTTGATTGAATAATTTCCAATGGCCTGTCTTTGAGTTCCCTGATCTTTGTTTTGCTTGATCTGGTTTAATGGTGAGCCCCTTTAGGAATTTGTCAGTTCAGTTATTGTATTCTTTAGCTCTGAGATTTCTGTTTATTGCTTTTGAAATATTTTCTATCACTTTGTTGAAATTCTCACTTTGTTCTTGCATGATCTCCTGATTTTGTTGAGCATCTTTATGATGGTTATTTTAAATTCTCTGTGAGGTAAATTATATATCTCCATTAGAATTGGGTCCTAGAGATTTATCTTGTCTCTTTGTTTGAAACATGTGTTAGCTAAAGTGAGGGGCTACTACAAGTGTTTGCATACTATTTCAAGCTGCTGTCTTTGTTCTTCATGCTGCTTAGGTGTCTAGAGTATGCTTGGATTCATCAGCACTCTGAGAAAAGTGAGACAGAGCCAGTGCTTTTGGCATCCCCCAGAAATTTATAACACTGGACAGATAGTGCAACCTCCCTCTTTGGGAGGGAGCTAGGTGTTTCCGTTTAATCATATGGTGCTGTGCCAAGGATAAGTATTATGATTAGAGAATTTTCCTACTGCCTTTGATGTGACTAGTTTCATGTTTGCCTAGGGTATGGAAACTCTTAATTAGATTCCAGATTTCTCACAAAAGGAATTTGTTCACATACTGTTACTGATTCAGTGTGTCTGTGAGGAGATGTGAGGTCTAGAGTTTCTACCATTTTGATAACACTCCGCTTTACTATTTTTTAATGTAGATATTTATAGCTATAAATTCCCTGGAAACATAATTCTCTCTGAGTCCGATTTGTTTTAGTATGTTATAATTCTCCAAGTTGTTTTGTTCCTCCCAAATTTTGCATGGAATTTCTTCTCTTGCCCACGTTTACTTAGGAATGTGTTATTCGATTTCCATATACTTATGAATTTTCCAAATTTCTTTCTGTTATTGGTTTCTAATTGCTTTCTCTTCTGGTTGGAGAACATACTTTGTGTGATTACAATCTTGTAAAATTTACTGTGACATATTTTATGACCTAACATATGGTCTATCTATATGTTACATGGCAAAATGCTCCGTGAACAATTAAGAATACCGTGTATTCTGCAGTTTGTGGATGGAGAGTTCTATAGATATCTGTTAGGGTTAGGCTGGTTGATTTACAGTGTAAAATTTTGTATTTCCTTAATGATCTTCTGTTTACATTTTTCTATCCATTATCAAGACTACATTATTGATGTGTCCACCAATTATTGTTACATGTCAAGTATGTTAGTCTTTTGCATCATGAACTATGGTGCTCTATAGTTAGGGCACACATACTTAGAATTGTTGTATTCTCTTGGCCTCTTTTTGATTACGAAATGTCTCTTTTGTTTCTAATAATAAGTTTCATCTTGAATTAAAATATTAATTGATTTTATTCGAATATAGTTGATTTACAATATTGTGTTAGTTTCTGCTTACAGCAAAGTGAATCAGTAATACATATACACTCTATTTTTTGTGTGTGTGTGTGTGTTTTTTTTTTTGTAATTTATTTTTTATTGGAGGCAAATTATTTTACAATATTATATTGGTTGGTTTTGCCATACATTGACATGAATTCGCCCCGGGTTTACATAAGTTCCCCCTCCTGAACCCCCCTCCCACCTCCCTCCTCCCTTTATCCTCCCTCTGGGTCATCCCCGCATGCCAGCCCCGAGCATCCTATAACATGCATCGACCCTGAAAGTGTGACAACTGAGCAGTTTTAGATTCTTTCCCCATACAGGTCATCACAGATACTGAGTAGAGTTCCCTGTGCTATAGAGTAGGTCCATATCCAGTTCAGTTCATTTCAGTCACTCACTCATGTCCAACTCTTTGCGACCCCATGAACCGCAGCACTCCAAGCCTCCCTATCCATCAGCAACTGCCGGAGTCTACCCAAACCCAGTTCCATTGAGTTGGTGATGCCATCCAACCATCTCATCCTTTGTCATTCCCTTCTCCTCCTGTCCTCAATCTTTCCCAGCATCAGGGTCTTTTCAAATGAGTCAGCCCTTCACATCAGGTGGCCAAAGTATTGTAGCCTCAGCTTCAGTATCAGTCCTTCCAATGAACACCCGGGGGTAATCTCCTTTAGGATGGACTGGTTGGATCTCCTTGCAGTCCAAGGGACTCTCAGGAGGCTTCTCCAAAACCACAGCTCAAAAGCATCAATTCTTTGGTGCTCAGCTTTCTTTATAGTCCAACTCTCACATCCATACATGACTACTGGAAAAACCATAGGATGACCAGATGGAACTTTGTTGGCAAAGTAATGTCTCCACTTTTTAATATGTTGTCTAGGTTGGTCATAATTTTCCTTCCAAGGAGTAAGCGTCTTCTAATTTCATGGCTACAATCAACATCTGCAGTGATTTTGGAGCGTGCCCCCCCAAAAGTCAGCCACTGTTTCCACTATTTCCCCATCTATTTGCCATGAAGTGATGGGACCAGATGCCATGATCTTTGTTTTCTGAATGTTGAGCTTTGAGCCATCATTTTCACTCTCCTCATTCACTTTCATCAAAAGGCTGTTTAGTTCCTCATCACTTTCTGCTATAAGGGTAGTGTCATCTGCATATCTGAGGTTATTGATATTTCTCCCAGCAGTCTTGATTCCAGCTTGTGTTTCCTCCAGCCCAGCGTTTCTCATGATGTACTCTGCATAGAAGTTAAATAAGCAAGGTGACAATATACAACCTTGAGGTACTCCTTTTCCTATTTGGAACCAGTCTGTTGTTCCATGTCCAGTTTTAACTGTTGCTTCCTGACCTGCATACAGGTTTCTCAAGAGGCAGGTCAGATGGCCTGGTGTTCCCATCTTTTCAGAATTTCAGACAGTTTATTGTCATCCTCACAGTCCAAGGTTTTGGCATAGTCGATAAAGCAGAAATAGATGTTTTTCCGGAAATCTTTTGCTTTTTCAATGATCCAGCAAAAGTTAGCAATTTGACCTCTGGTTCCTCTGTCTTTTCTAAAACCAATGTGAACATCTGGAAGTTCACACTTCACATATTGCTAAAGCCTTGCTTGGAGAATTTTGAGCATTATTTTACTAGCATGTGAGATGAGTTCAGCTGTGCAGTAGTTTGAGCATCTTTGGAATTGTCTTTGTTTGGGCTTGGAATGAAAACTGACCTTTTCCAGTCCTGTGGTCACTGCTGAATTTTCCAAATTTGCTTTCATACTGAGTGCAGCACTTTCACAGTCTCATCTTTTATGATTTGAAATAGCTCAACTGGAATTCCGTCACGTCTACTAGCTTTGTTTGTAGTGATGCTTCCTAAGGACCACTTGACTTCATATTCTAGGATTTCTGGCTCTAGGTCAGTGATCACGTTATCGTGACTATCTTGGTCATGAAGATCTTTTTTGTACAGTTCTTCTGTGTATTCTTGCCACCTCCTCTTAATATCTTCTGCTTCTGTTAGGTCCATATTAGTTACCTATTTTATATGCAGTAGTGTGTGTATGTCAATCCCACTCTGCCAATTTATCCGCCATTGCCCCCTGGTAACCCTAACTTTGTTTTCTATATCTGTGATTCTATTTCTGCTTTGTAAATAACTTATTTTCTTCTATTTTTTTTAAGCTTCCTCATATAAACAGTATCACATGATATTTGCTTTTGTCTGGTTTCACTCAGTATGACAATCACTGGATCCATCCATGTTGCTGCAAATGACATTATTTTGTTCTTTTCTTATGAATGGATAATATTCCTTCATATATATGTACCACATCTTGATATTTGTTTAACCACTCCATCTCTATTTTGGATACTCATATCAAAGCATATATTTTCCTATCCACTGAGTTTCCACTTTTGTGTGTTTTTAATATAAAGTGTGTCACTTTTATAGAGCATATAGTTGGGTTTTTAGATCCGTCCATCAAATATCTGTCTTTTAATTGGAAGATATAATCTGTTTAACATGATATAATAAGGTAGGATTATGTCTGCAGTTTTGGTACTATGTTTTATATGTTTATGCCTTTTTTAATCTTAATTTTTTCATTGTTATATTATTTTGTGTTAAATACATATCTTCTTTTGTACCATTTTAGCTTACTGGTCATTTTTGTTCTATATATTTTGAGTTAATGTTTCCCTGATAGCCTCGTAGATTAGAATTAACTTAGTTTGGATAAATACCAAGTTAATTTCAATAATATACAGATACTTTGCTTCTATGTATAATATCTCTTTCCTCCATCTATTTTTCTATTATTGTCTCAAGTTAAATTGTTATACATTTTATGCATATCAACACAAGTTAACAATAGTTGCTTTATATCACCGAAGAATTGATGCTTTTGAACTGTGGTGTTGAAGAGGACTCTTGAGAGTCCCTTTGACTGCAAGAAGATCCAACCAGTCCATTCTAAAGGAAATCAATCCTGGGTGTTCATTGGAAGGACTGATGCTAAAGCTGAAAGTCCAATACTTTGGCCACCTCATGCGACGATTTGACTCACTGGAAAAGACTCTGATGCTGGGAGGGATTGGGGTCAGGAGGAGAAGGGGACGACAGAGGATGAGATGGCTGGATGGCATCACCGACTCGATGGACATGAGTTTGAGTGAACTCTTGGAGTTGGTGATGGACAGGGAGGCCTGGCTTGTTGTGATTCATGAGGTAGCAAAGAGTTGGACACGACTGAGTGACTGAACTGAACTGAACCGAATGTAGTATTCTTTTATATCAGATAGATGTAGGAAGTTATAACAGAAAATATATTTATATTATCTTTTTTGTTTGCCTATGTAGTTGATTTTCTTTATATATTCTTAAGAATTTGAATTACTGTCAATTGTTCTTTCATCTCAACTTGAAGGGCTCATTTTTTTTCTATTCCTTTACTTTTTTATTTTTTAATATTGGAGTATATTTGATTAACAATGTTGTGTTAGTTTCAAGTGTATGGCAAAGTGATTCATTTATACATATACCTATTCTTTTTCAAATTCCTTTTCCATTTAAGTTATCATAGAATATCGAGAAGAGTTCCCTGTGCTATACACTAGTGCTTGTTTGTTATATATTTTAAATATAGCAGTGTGTACATGTCAATGCCAAACTCCAAATCTATCCTTGTTCCCCTTTCCCCCTCATAACAATAAGTCTGTTCAACAAGTCTGTGAGTCTGTTTCTGTTTTGTGAATAAGTTCATTTGTATCATATTTTTTTTTCGATTCTGCATATAAGCAGTATAATATACTTGTCTTTCTCTGTCTGGTTTAGTCACTTAATATGAGAATCTCCAGGTCCATGTCACTGCAAACTGAATTATTTCATTCATTTTAGTGCCTGAATAATATTCCATTGTATATATGTACCACATCTTCTTTATCCATTCATCTGACAATGGACATTTAGGTTGTTAATATGGCTAGGTTATTGTAATAATACTGCAATGAATATTGTGTGCATGTATCTTTTGGAATTATGGTTTTCTGTGGATATACGCCCAGGAGTGAGATTGCTGGATCATAGAGTAATTCTATTTTTACTTTTTTAAGGAACCTCCATACTGTTCTCCATAGTGTCTGTACCAATTTACATTCCCACCATTAGTGTAAGAGAGTTCAAAGGGCTCCTTGCTGCGTTTATTTTTTAGCAAGTCTCCTGGCAACAAACTGTCTTTTTATTTTTATGAGAATGTCTAATTTTCTGCTTTTATTTTCAAGGATAGTATTTCTTTTCTGCATGTAGAATACATGAATGACTTTTTTTCCCCCTTCAGTGACATAAATGTTGCATCCCACTCTTTTCTAGCCTCCATGGTTTCTGGTGAAAAACAGCTGTTAATATTATTGAGGATCCCTTGTTAACTTATGAATCACTTTTTTCTTGCTCTGTTCAAAATTCTCTTTCTCTTTGGCTTTCAACAGTTTGACTGTAATCTGTATAGATGTGAATTGCTTTGTTTTTATCCTACTTGAATTTTGTTGAGTTTCTTGGATGTGTAGATTAATTTTTTAATAAATTTGGAGATTTTTCAGCAATTATTTCTTCAAATATTCTTTCTTCCCCTTTTTCATTCTCTCCTCTGCTTTGGTGTCACCAATTATCCACATGAGATATGCTTGATGTATGGTTTTCCTCAAGTCTCTGAGGCGCTTTTCATTTTTCTTCATCTTTTTTTTTTTTTTCAGTTTCTTAGACCTTCATGTTTAAGCTGAAACTTTGCTGAATTTGTTTATTAGCTCTGGATTTTGCTGTTGTTGATTTGAGTTTTTTCTATATTTTGTACACATCCTTCAAAAATAGAGATAGGTTAGTTTCTTTTCTAATCTGGAGGTCTTGTGTTTCTTTCCTTGCCTAATTGCTCTGACTAGAACTTCCAATACAATGTTGAACAGCAGTTGGAAAGCAGACATTCTTGTTTTGTCTTTTAACTCAGGAGGAATACTTTTAATATTTCATCACTGAATATGGAGTTAACTGTGGATATGTATAAATAATATTTATATTGATAGAGAAGTTTCCTTCTAGTTTTCGGAGTGCTTTTATTATGAAAGTATATGGGATTTTGTGCAATATATTTTGCAAATTAATTGAGGTGTTCATTTTTGTTTTCATTATATTAATGCTCTATGCCCGAACCAGTAACACTGGAGAAGCTGAACTTGAACAGTTCTATGAAGACCTATAAGACGTTCCAGAACAAAAATCCAAAAAATGATGTATTTTTCTTTATAGGTGACTGGAATGCAAAAGTAGGAAGTCAAGAAACACCTGGAGTAACATGCAGATTTGACCTTGGAGTACAGAATGGAGCAGGGCAAAGGCTAAGAGAGTTCTGCCAAAGAATGCACTGGTCATAGCAAACACCCTCTTCCAACAACACAAGAGAAGACTATACACATGCACATTACCAGATGGTTGACACCAAAATCAGATTGATTATATTCTTTGCAGCCAAAGATGTAGAAGCTCTATACAGTCAGCAAAAATATAACTGGAAGCTGACTGTGGGTTGGACCATGAACTCCTTACTGCCAAATCAGACTGAAATTGAAGAAAGTGGAGAAAACCACTAGACCATTCAGGTATGACCTAAATCAAATCCCTTATGACTACACAGTGGAAGTGAGAAATAGATTTCAGGGACTAGATCTGTTACACAGAATGCCTGATGAAACATGGATGGAGGTTCATGACATTGTACAAGAGACAGGAATCAAGACCATCCCCAGAAAAAAGAAATGCAAAAAAGCAAAATGGCTGTTTGAGGAAGCCTTACAAAAAGCTGTGAAAGAAGGGAAGTGAAAAAAAAGGAGAAAAAGGAAATATAAACCCATTTGAATGCATAGTTTCAAAGAATAGCAAGGAGAGATAAGAAAGCCTTCTTCAGCGATCAATGCAAAGAAATAGAGGAAAACAATAGAATGGGAAAGACTAGAGATCTCTTCAAGAAAATTAGAGATACCAAGGGAACACTTCATGCAAAGATGGGCTCGACAAAGGACAGAAATTGTATGGACCTAACAGAAGCAGAAGATATTAAGAAGAGGTGGCAAGGATACACAGAAGAACTGTATAAAAACGATCTTCACGGCCAAGATAATCACGATGGTGTGATCAGTCACCTAGAGCAGGACATCCTGGAATGTGAAGTCAAGTGGGCCATAGGAAGCATCACTACGAACAAAGCTAGTGGAGTTGATGCAATACCAGTTGAGCTATTTCAAATCCTGAAAGACGATTCTGTGGAAGTGCTGCACTCAATATGTCAGCAAACTTGGAACACTCAGCAGGGGCCACAGGACTGGAAAAGGTCCGTTTTCATTCTAATCCCAAAGAAAGGCAATGCCAAAGAATGCTCAAACTACTGCACAATTGCACTCATCTCACACGCTAGCAAAGTAATGCTCAAAATTCTCCAAGAAAGGCTTCAGCAATATGTGAACCATGAACTTCCAGATGTTCAAGCTGATTTTAGAAAAGACAGAGGAATCAGAGGTCAAATTTCCAGCATCCGCTGGATCATCAAAAAAGCAAGAGAGTTCCAGAAAAAAGCATCTATTTCTGCTTTATTGACTATGCCAAAGCCTTGAACTGTGACAATGACAATAAACTGTGGGAAATTCTGAAAAGATGGGAATACCAGGCCACCTGACCTGCGTCTTGAGAAACCTGTATGCAAGTCAAGAAGCAATAGTTAGAAGTGGACAGGGAAAAACAGATTGGTTCCAAATAAGAAAAGGAGTACGTCAAGGTTGTATATTGTCACCCTGCTTATTTAACTTATATGCAGAGTACATCATGAGGAATACTGGGCTGGAGGAAACACAAGCTGGAATCAAGATTGCTGGGAGAAATATCAATAACCTCAGATATGCAGATGGTACCACCCTTACGGCAGAAAGTGAAGAAGAACTAAAGAGCCTCTTGATGAAAGTGAAAGAGGAGAGTGAAAAAGTGGACTCAAAGCTCAACATTCAGAAAACTAAGATCATGGCATCCAGTCCCATAACTTCATGCAAATAGATGGGGAAACAGTGGAAACAGTGGCTAACTTTTGGAGGGGGGGAGCTTCAAAATCACTGCAGGTGATGATTGCAGCCATGAAATTAGAAGACGCTTACTCCTTGGAAGGAAAGTTATGACCAACCTAGACAGCATATTAAAAAGCAGAGACATTACTTTGCCAACAAAGGTCCATTCTAGTCAAGCCTATGGTTTTTCCAGTGTTCATGTATGGATGGCATGGTTGGACTCTTAAGAAATCTGAGTACCAAAGAATTGATGCTTTTGAACTATCGTGTTGGAGAAGACTCTTGAGAGTCCCTTGGACTGCAAGGAGATCCAACCAGTCCATCCTAAAGGAGATCATTCCTGAGTATTCATTGGAAGGACTGATGTTGAAGCTGAAACTCCAATACTTTGGCCACCCGATGCGAAGAGCTGACTCACTGGAAAAGACCCTGATGCTGGGAACGATTGAGGGCAGGAGGAGAAGTTGACGACAGAGGATGAGATGGTTGGATGGCATCACCGATTCGATGGACATGTGTTTGGGTGAACTCTGGGATTTGGTGATGGACAGGGAAGCCTGGCCTGCTGAGGTTCATGGGTTCGCAAAGAGTCGGACACCACTGAGCAACTGAACTCAACTGAACTGAATGCTCTGCATTTCATTTATATATTTTAGTATGTTACACCAACTTTACATTTCTGGGATAAATCTCACTTGATCATGGTGCTTAATGATTTCAATATGCTCTTTAATTAATTAACTTGTATTTTGTTGAGGGTTTTTACATGTATAAGTGTTATTGGTCTGTATTTGCCTTTTCTTGTGCTGTCTTTGTCTAGTTTTGATCTTAGGTTAATACTGGCCTCATAGAATGAATTATGAAATACTTACTTCCTTTCTATTGTTTACAAATGTTTGCAAAGGGTTGCTGTTAAGTCTTCTTTAAATGTTTGGTAGAATTTACACATTAATTCATCTTGTCCTGGTATTTTCTTTGCTTTGAGTTTTTTACTACTATTAAATATTTGTCATTATTATAAGTCTATTCAGATTCTCCGTTTCTTTGGAGTTAGAGTTACTCTTTTTAACATGTGTGTTTCTAGGAATTTATCCCTTTCATCTAAACTATCTGATTTGTTGTCATATTGTTTTTCCGTTTTTTTTTTTTTTTTCTCTAAGGGAGGTAACAGTTACTTCATTTTCTTTGGCTTTTAGTTGTGTCTTCTTTTTGACTAGTCAGCTTATCTAAAGGTTTGTCAATTTTGCTGGTCTTTTCAAAGGACAAACTTAATTTCATTGGTTCTCTTATTTTTCTATTCTCTAAAATATCCGTTTTTCTTCTTCTATATTGCCTTGTCCATTCTGCCAACTTGGGTTTAATTTTCTCTTCTTTTTTTTTTTAGTGCCTTATGTTATATAGTTAGGTCATTGATTTTAGATATTTCTTATTCTGACTGAAGTTGTTTACAGCTATAAATTTGCCTCTGAGCACTGCTTTCACTACATCCTAAAAATTTCAATATATTGTTTTTATTTTTCAAAAGTCTTAAAGTACTTTCTAATTCCCTGGTGACTTCTTATTTGGCACATTTTTTGTTTAAGTGTATATTTTTTAATTTCCACACTATCTATGAAATTTCTAATTTTCCTTCTGTTATTAATTGTCATTAATATTCAGAGATCCTCATGATTTCCATCTTTTTAAAATTATTGAAAATTGGTTTGCAACCTACCTAAAATATTGTCTGTTTTGGAGAATGCACCATGTCCTCTTGGAAAAAATATATATTCTGCTCTTTTTGGGTGGGTTGTTTTATATATATATATATGTTTCTTATGCTCAACTGATTTGTAGTATTTTTAAAGTTCTCCATTTTCTTATTTATCTTATTTCTAGACTTTCTATCAGTTATTGAAAGTTGGGTATTGAAATCTCCAAATGTTATTGTAGAATCATTTCTCCCCAAATATGACAGTTTTTCCTTCATATATTTTTGAGTCCTTCTATTAGATGTATATGTCTTTGTAATTGTTACATCTTCTTAGTTGATTTACCCTTTAAGCAATGTGTGATATCTTTGTCTCTTATAACAGTTTTTTAATTAAAGTCTCTATTAGTCTAATTCTAGAATTTTATTATAAAGTATCGGCTAACATGATTATGGAGGTGGCCAAATCTTAAGATCTGCAAGCAAGTTGACTAGCTAGAGACACAGGAAAAATGATAGTTTTATTTTCAATTAAATCCAAAGGTGTGAGAACCAAAAGAGCTGATATTTTAATTCCTGTCTGAAGGCAGGCAGGAAAAATTCCAATATCTCAGCTCAAAGATAGGAAGAATTTTTTTCTTTCTTTTTTTTTTTCTTTTTACTGAGGGGAAAGGTTAACCTTTCTATTCAGTTCCTCAACTGATTGTATTATAACCACCCACATTAGTGAAGGAAACCTGCTTTATCCAGGCTACCAGCATAAATATTAATCTCATACAAATATTCTCTCATAAAAACACCCAAATTAATATTTGACCAAATATCTGTGTACCCTGCAGTCCAGTAAAATTGACACAAAAAATTAACCACCATAAATTATATTGTCTGATATTTGTATAGCCAGTCCAGCTTTCTTTAGGTATTATTTCTATAGAATACCTTCTTCCATTCTTTCACTTTTAGCTAATTTCTGTCTTTGCATCTAAATTGAGTCTCCTGTAGACAACAGACAGTTTGGTACTGTTTTCTGTCCGTTATGTCAGCTTCTGCTTTTTAATTGGTGTTTAATTAATTTACAGTTGGAGTGATTATTAATGAGAACTTTTTCTTGAAATTTCTTATTTGTTTTATGTATGCCATAAATACATTTTTCTGTGTTTTTAAATAGTTTGATCATAATGTGTCTTGCTGTGGATCTCTTTACACTCATTCTGACTGGAGTTCTTTGAATATCACCTTTCATTTGATTTGAGACTCTTTGACCATTATTTCCTAAAATATTATTTTTAAATCTTTCTCTTTCTCCTCTCCTATACTCTTATAACGCATACATCGATAATCTTGAGAGTGTCATTCAGATCTCTTAGGTTCTAGTGATTATTATCTTTTTTTTTTTTTTTTGTCCAGCGATTATTCTTCATTTTTCTTCTTTCTGCCGTTCAGATTGCATAATTTCACTTGACATATTTTGTTCATTTGCAAAGTTTAATGCTTTCTTCATCCTATGCAAATCTGCATTTCAACCCTCTAGCTAATTTTTCATTTCACCTATTGTAATTTTAAACATTAGAGATCTTCAAGCCAGGAAGATGACTCTCACCAAGAACCTGAACATGTTAACACCCCAAGCTCAGTTATCCAGTCTCTAGAACTATGGACATCTAGGTTGCTTCCATGTCCTGGCTATTATAAACAGTGCTGCGGGACGCGAGAGTCGCCTGGCTCCAGCGGCGCAGACGCGAGAGTCGCCCGGCTCCGGCGCAACCGACCACATGCAGAATCGTGGCTGAGTTGAGCTACCCCGCGCCCAGGGTTAGGACGGTGGCCGAGAGGAGCTGTACCACGTTCAGGAGGCGGTGGCTGCTTGGGCACCGGAGGGCCGAGAGGAGCTGATCCACATTCAAAGCAGGAGGGGCGGCCTTGAGGAGATACCCCTCATCCAAGGTAAGGTACAGCGGCTGCGCCTTGCTGGAGCAGCTGGGAAGAGATACTCCACGACCAAGTGGAATATAAGAATCCAGTGTTCTGGGGAGGAAGGAACAAGATGGCGGAGGGATAAGTCGGCAAGACCATTTTCTCCCCCACAAATTCATCAAAAGAACATTTGAACGTGGAGTAAAGTCCACAAAACAACTTCTGAATACTGGCAGAGGACATCAGGCTCCCAGAAAAGCAGCCCATTGTCTTCTAAAGGAGAGAGAAGAAATCCAGCTCCACCCACCAGAACACCGACACATGCTTCCCTAACCAGGGAACCCGGACAAGTCACTCGTCCAACCCCACACACAGTGAAGAAACTACATAATAAAGATAACTCCACAAACTGCAAGAAGAGGGAAAGGCCACCCCAAGCAAAGCAATATAAGCAAGATGAAGAGGCAGAGAAATACCCAGCAAGTAAAGGAACAAGATAATTGCCCACCAACACAAACAAAAGAAGAAGATATAGGGAATTTACCTGATAAAGAATTTCAAATTTTGATGGTGAAAATGATTCAAAATCTTGAAAGGAAAATGGAGTTACAGATAAATAACCTGGAGAAAAGGATTGAGAAGATGGAAGAAAGATTTAATAAGGACTTAGAAGAAATAAAAAAGAGTCAATATACAATGAATAATGCAATAGATGAGATCAGAAACACTCTGGAGGGAACAAACAGTAGAATAACAGAGGCAGAAGACAGGATAAGCGAACTAGAAGATAGAATTGTAGAAATAAATGAAACAGAGAGGAAAAAAGAAAAACGAATTAAAAGAAATGAGGACAATATTAGAGACCTCTGGGACAATGTTAAACGCTCCAACATTCGAATCATAGGAGTCCCAGAAGAAGAAGACAAAAGGAAAGACCATGAGAGAATACTTGAGGAGATAATAGTTGAAAACTTCCCTAAAATGGGGAAAGAAATAATCACCCAAGTCCAAGAAACCCAGAGAGTCCCCAACAGGATAAACCCAAGGCGAAATACTCCAAGACACATATTAATCAAATTAACAAAGATCAAACACAAAGAACAAATCTTAAAAGCAGCAAGGGAAAAGCAGCAAATAACACATAAGGGGATTCCCATAAGGATAACAGCTGATCTTTCAACAGAAACTCTTCAGCCCAGAAGGGTGTGGCAAGACATACTTAAAGTGATGAAAGAAAATACCCTACAGCCCAGATTACTATACCCAGCAAGGATCTCATTCAAATATGAAGGAGAAATCAAAAGCTTTACAGAGAAGCAAAAGCTGAGGGAATTCAGCAGCACCAAACCAGCTCTCCAACAAATGCTAAAGGATCTTCTATAGACAGGAAACACAGAAAGAGTGTATAAACTTGAACCCAAAGCAATAAAGAAAATGGTTATCGGATCATACTTATCAATAATTACCTTAAACGTAAATGGGTTGAAATTTTCAAAAAGGCTAGGAAACAATTCTCATAGCCATCAATAGTTCAGTGTTGAGTTCATGAATAGTTTTTAAAGTTTGGGACAAACTGTAGTATTTGCTATTTGAAGTACTATTTGTAATTGGCATATTACGATGTAACATTGGTCTTCATTTCCAACTTAAAACGCCTAAAAATGCCTAACAGGTTTTTAGATTTGTGAATTTTAGTTGAAATGTATTTTACGATGTTACTAAATTACCTGCAGAAATATTGAAATATTTCAGAGAACTTATTCACTGTACATTTAATTTATTTTATTTATAAAAGTTATGAACTGTAGAAAGTTTTACTTGTTGGGTCTAATGCTTGTTGCTTCAAATGCTTGTTGCATTTGAAGTGCTAGTTACAAGAAAATCAAATACCTTCAATGTATAAATGCTATTAAGTTTTTAAAGGACTCTGGAGTATAAGTAAGTTTGTTTAAAGAAATTTAGTCTGTTCAACTTGAAAAAAAATAAATAAATAAAATTGGATTATTTGATTTAAAAAAATTTAAAAAAAATAAAGATTGAAAAAAAAAATAAACATTAGAATTTCAACTTGGTTTCTTTTTATATTCTCTTTACTTAAACTCTCATTTTATTAAATCATTATTCTCCTAAATTTTTTTAGTTCTTTGTCCGTGTTTTTTCAACTCTTTGTCCATGTTTCTTTAATCTTGAAAATATTTAAAGCGTCTGATTTAAAGTCATTGTCTAGTGAATTAAATGTCTGGGTTAATCAGAAATGTCTGGTTAGTCAGAAAATTTCTATCAACCTATTTGTTTTCCTTTAGATGTATCATATATTCCTATTTCTTTTCATGTCTCATGATTTTCTGTTGAAAGTGTATAGTTAAC
The DNA here is from genome assembly GCF_049115385.1 of Moschus berezovskii. Taxonomy (NCBI): domain Eukaryota; kingdom Metazoa; phylum Chordata; class Mammalia; order Artiodactyla; family Moschidae; genus Moschus; species Moschus berezovskii. The sequence goes on along the minus strand of NC_142488.1, from coordinate 81,099,675 downwards.
TATTATGGTTACTTTGAGCTTCCCAGGTGACCCAGAGTGGTAAAGAACCTGCCTGCTAATACAAGAGACATAATGAGACTCAAGTTCAGTGCCTGGGTTGAGAAGATCCCATGGAGGAGAGTACATCAACCAATTCCAGTATTCTTGCCTGGAGAACCCCATGGACAGAGGTGCTTGTCAGGCTACAGTCCATGGAGTCACAAAAGAGTCAGACACGACAGAAGCCACTTAGCACACATGGTAACTTAAAATCAGATTTCCCTTCCTCCTCAGGGTTTACTGCTGTTGTTTTTATTTATTTGCATTTATTTTTTTACTTGGACTGCAGTTGTACCTTTCCTCAGTGACTATTCCAATTTATTATTTTTTGTAAGATTGTGTTTTGTGTCATGAATGGTCATAGAAGTCTCTGTTCTATTTTGTCAGTGGATATACAATGATCACGAAGTGCTTTATTTAATGTGTGTTCCCTATAAAAATAGAAAAGAAAATAAGCAAACAAAAACCAAACTCCCCCAGGCTTTGCAGATTAGCTCTGAGACAGTATACTTCTTTTATACCTAGGCACTCCATCCTAGGTTTTTGACCCTCTTTTTTGTCCTCTTTCAGAAAACAAACTGGTTCTTACTATTATCATCCAATAATGTATAACGGTTTCATAGCAAACATTTGATTTCAACAATTTTGATATATGATGATTTATATTATGTTCTTTCCTTATATGTGACAGCACAACACAATGCGTAACTCACAGTCTATAAGTCAGAAATTGGTACAATATCCACCTATATGAAGTTCCCTTGCAAAAGTTGATAAATGCAAGTATTAATTTTCTATTGCTGCTGAAATAAATTTCTAGTGATTTAAATATTTTAAAAATACCTTTTGTAGTATAGTTCAGTGGATCACAAGTTCAACATGATCTGGTTGTTCTAGAATCCAGGTTTTGACGAAGCTATTTTCCTTTCCTGAAACTCTAGGGAAAAATCTATTTCCTTGTTTTGCCTTTCCAGCTTCTTAAGGTCTTTATGTTGCTTGATTCTTGGATCTCTTATCTTCAGAGCCAGCAACATTGAATCTCTCTATAAACCCTCTCCTATCATTATATTTCTTTTTGTCTACAACCAGGAATTCATTTATATCATTACACTGTCTCTATCTGGCTAAGCCAGTATAATCTTCCCATCTAAATGTATGGAATCTTAATTATATCCACAAAGTCCCTTTTACCATGTGAGGGGACATATTCTTCACAAGTTCTAGGAATCAAGAATATGGGCATTTGGGGGAAGGCATTATTATGCCTGTTACAGTGCCTTCTTCACTGTGATTTTTGCTCCCAAGCCCCCACCATTAGCCTCTGCAAAGTGTATCTATGAGCACCTTTATTTAGATGAGATTTTGTTTTTCAGATCTGGCTGTAGGACTTCTCGTGTAATCTCTTAGTCTTTTAAATAGATACAATTATAACAGTAACAGTCTACCACTCTCTTTCCATCTTTATTTAATTCACCAATACTGTGTATTTAGTCTTCGAGCTATTCATATACATTTTCACTTTGCTAAATATTTTCAACTAGAAAAGCTAAACAAACAGATTGTTTCCTTACTAGTGAACTTTTACATTTTCTTCATTCATTATATGCTAGTGTTTGAAATAAGAATTTGAAGTAGTTTCTCAGACTTAATTTTAGAATTGCAGTTTGCAGTTGTTTATAATGCAGGAGTCATGCATTAAAACTAGTGACTGTCTAACTTTTATATTTATTATTTTACTCTCTAGATCAATAATTCCTTCCAGGGTTCAAATAAAATGAAATATTAAAAGATTAGAGATTAATGTCTAGATCGATAACTTCTGGGGATGAATCTTACTATTTTATTATCATTGTCATATTCTGAGGATGATTAGTCTTGATGACATTTTAAAGACCAAATTAACATGATCCAATAGTTTTGTATGGATTATTTTTTATAATTAATCATGCAGGTTGCTTGACAGAAGAAAAAACAAAACAGGTAACTATCAGGTAACTATATTTCTATTTCTCTCACAATAAATGCTTTTATTTTCCTATTTGTTTATATTTTTCAACTTTCCCCCTTTCATAATATTATAGATTCATACCTCAAAAAACTGTACATTTTGAAATTTCAGTGTATAATTTTATCAATTAATATTTTACTCAATGAATTTAGTTAGAAAAGTGTATATGCAGTTTAAACAGAGAAACATTAGTACAATTGTAAATTATGTTTTTTGAGAGATTGGGATTATACTTTTGATTTACAGAAGATTGGAGCTGGTAATGGACTGGATTTGCCACAAATGAAATTTGTTAATGGTGTAGTAAGAATGGAGTAATCTGGTTCTGCTGTCATGAATCTCTATGTAGACAAAGATACATTTAAAAGGCAGACTGTTTTATTTGTGTATGTATAGACAAATTTGTATTATTAATAGAATATAAATTTTATTATTTTTATTTTTTAAGAAGTCCTAATCTAAGGACAAAATATATGGACAAATACAGTATTTCCCAATCATTGGTTGTGTATTATCTTCCTCATATTTTCCATTTCCTTCCCTACATTTAAGATTATTTATCAAAAATGACTCAATTTTAAAGCTATGTATTTTGGCTAATTATATTCTTTCTAATATCAGGGACTTCTTTAATGGCTCAGATGATAAAGAATCTGCCTACAGTGCGGGAGACCCAGGTTTGATCCTGAGTCAGGAAGATCCCTTGGAGAAGGGAATGGCTACCCACTCCAGTATTCTTGCCTGGAGAATTCCACAGGCAGAGGAACTTGGTGAGCTACAGCCATGGGGTTACAAAGAGTTGGATATGACTGAGAGACTAACAGTTTCACTTTCATTCTTTCTAATATATATTAAAATTAAAAATATATATTTACTACAAAAATGTTTGCCTACATATATTTTAAAATATTAGTCAATATTACATGTGTTAAAGAACGAGTTAGTCCTTTAAATGGAGACACTGTTCATAGTCAACCACTCTCCCTCCTTGTAGGTTAAGTTCACAAATAATGTACTATCTGTTGAGAGAACATCAAGTAAAATACTCTATAGAGGGAATATGGATGTAATCATTATACAGCCTTAGAGCTCGAAAAGTTTTTTGAGATCAGTGAGACAAGTGATTATTTTTTTTCTCCTTCTGCCTGGGTTGACAAAATTTTAACAAACACACAAAACATGAGCCAAGTCAAGATTGAGGCAGAGATTTATTTTGTAATTTTTAAAAAATTTTTTAAAGTTTTAATTGGAGGCTAATTACTTTACAATATTGTATTGGTTTTGCCATACTTTGACATGAATCCGCCCCGGGTGTACCTGTGTTCCCCATCTGGAACCCCCCTCCCACCTCCCTTCTCATATCATCCCTCTGGGTCATCCCAGTGCACCAGTCCCGAGCATCCTGTATCATGCATCAAACCTGGACTGGTGATTAGTTTCACATATGATAAGAAAGCTGTGGTACATATGCACAATGGAGTATTACTCAGCCATTAGGAAGAATACTTTTGAATCAGTTCTAATGAGGTGGATGAAACTGGAGCCTATTACACAGGGTGAAGTAAGCCAGAAAGAAAAACACCAATACAGTATACTAACTCATATATGTGGAATTTAGAAAGATGATAATGATAACCCTGTATGCAAGACAGAAAAAGAGATGCAGATGTATAGGACAGTCTTTTGGACTCTGTGGGAGAGGGTGAGGGTGGGATGATTTGGGAGAATGGCATTGAGAAAAGTGATTTTTAAAATTTCTTTGTTAAATTTGTAAAGCTTATTCATCAAATCAAATCTTCCACAAATTTCAGCATATATAAGCAATAATGCCTGAGCCATCTGAGGTGAAACTCGTTATTTATTGATTAGCTACACTACAGTATGTCAGGTACTATGGTCGACATTTTGTTTACAGATGCCATCCTGTTTAATTGTACAGTATGCCAAAGAGGCAGGCATTATTATTTGAGGAAACTGAAGTTTTCTGTGAAGTTTTCTGCCGGGAGCCAGCGAGGGAAATCCTACCCGTGGCAAAGGTCAATTGGGGAAGAGGCCTGACGGGCAAAGGCTAATCAGGACTCGAGGAACCCCCTGAGCATCTACCCCAAAGAAAACTGGAGTCTGACTGCTTTACTATCTTACGCCTCTTACCAAGTCCTCTGATACTTACAGGGGCTTCCCCCCAACCACCTTTCTCTGAAAACATTAATTCAGAGCTGTAGTTTAGAAGTTCTCCTCGGCTTAATAGGAGTGTTCCAATCCAAGCCCCTCTGATAGCTTTCTAACTTGCATGACAAGTTTGTCCGGGCTCTTACAACTATGAGTGTGACTGTTTATAGCCTCCCAGCCATGCAAGGACAGAAAGCCTAATATTCTAAAATACAGGAATCTGTTGAAGAAGTTAAAATCATTAGAGTAGTACTAAAAAAGATTTCATTGTTGAATCAATGCTTGCTGCAAAGTTTCCTCTATCTATTGTATCCTTGGATATATTAATCACATATAGAGAATATAAGTAGTAGCCTTTGATTTAACCACATCAGATCTTAAGTTAATAAATTCCTTTCTTGCAGCTCACTACACCGGTGCCTTATAGGAATGTAACTTTGTTTTGTGTCTAGCACCTGACTCTAGGAAAGCCACCTTAAAAGAATATAAGCCTTTAACTTGCTAACTAACCTATTGTTAGGAGAGAGGGCCATAAACTGTTAGCAGGCCCCCTGGCCAGAAGAGGATGTAAACCACCTAAAACTTTTACCACAAGACACACAAAAATAAGCCCTGATCCTGATAAGGGTCAAGACTGCTGACCCCACGTGATTTTGGCGTGACTCTATACCTCCCTTTCTGTGTTTCTTATGCGCATAACTTAGGGTATAAAAGCAGCACTGGAAAATAAAGTTTTGGGCCTTGCTCACTGAAGCTTGGTCTCCCCGTGTCGTTCTTTCTCTTTTTCCATCCTTTTCTCTATTCTCCTTTTTCTGGTTGAGATCTTTGGAGCACTGGGCCCTCTGAGTTTACTTATCTGCCTGGGCTTCTAAGACTCACTCGAGGGGGTGCCCTGGTGGGGTGCCTCCAGTGATTCGAGAGGGCGCCTGCGGCCTACGTAAACAGGGCAAGCCCCGTGCTCTGGTTTTATTGGTTTCCAGCGTAAACCAAGGAATCATCAGCCCCTGTCTCTCTCTCTCTCTCTTTCTCTCTCTCTCTAACGCCGACGCCGTTCATCCCGAGGATACCCTGGGTCATATCGAGGCTGGTCCCCGATAGTTTTCAGTGAATCCTCTGCTTCAGTTCATTGCCAATCATTTCCTTATTTTCATGAATGTGTTGTGTTTTATTGGGCTTCCTAGGTAGTTCAGTGGTAAAGAATCTGCCTGCCAATGCAGGAGACATGGGTTTGATCACTGGGTTGGGAAGATCCCCTGGAGGAGGAAATGGCAACCCATTCCAGTATTCTTGCCTGGAGAATTCCATGGACAGAGGAGCCTGGTGGGATATAAGCCATAGGATTGCAAAGAGTTGGACATGATTGAGCATGCACACATGTTGTGTTCTATTACGTTTACCTTATACCTAAGAGAGAACATAAAAGATTTACTATCTGAATCACAACTAAAGGAAAGTTAATCATCCTTCCAAGATTTGCAGGAAGATGAGTCCTCTTGGACCTGAATAATTTGGACTTAGGAGAGCCTAGAATTGGTAAGGGCAATCAGTCTAAGCAACACCTTGGAAACAGCTATCTATAGCACTGCTTACGAAACCAAAGCCAGATTTACTGGTTTCTGTGTATGAATGCCCCCAGCTGGCCATTCCTGCAGGCTATGAGTCATGAATGCCTTAAGGAGACCTAAAGTATCGGATCTGATATACTCATGTAACAGACCAGCTAGAGAATTGTACTGATCATTTGTCAATGCTGATTTTCTGCCCTGCCAGCTTTTGTCTCTTGAGATTTCAGAATAATGTCACCATTTGAATAGTCTGAGGAAAAACCTTTCACAACTTGAACTTTGTTTCTCTTTGGTATGGCACAAAGTGGTATCAAGAAAAAATAAGCTACAGAATACATTCATTCAAAAGGACACTCCTTGCTACAGCAAGGATATAGTCAAGACCATTCATACATGAAGATGATATGATGGGTAGTTTCTCAGCCCTAAATGAATGTCCCTACCCAAGCACTGTTGTGACTTAAAATCCACCATTAGAAATTTATTCATTTGAACATTATCTTTTTGTACTTCTTTGAATTTGTAAGTGAATCTGATAATAATTGGTGATACTATTTATTAGCTTTTCTCCTTACATTTCTACAGGTGAAAAGAGGCAAAGTCCATACAAAAAGGGAAGTTTAGTTATACCAAAAAGACACCACCTTTATTAAAAATTTATGTTTAGCGGATTTTGTATCTTAAGCTGATTCATTTCTTTCATATTCATAAGTTATTTCTACTCTATCCATCTTCTTTTTTGTACAACTAAAATTGAGATGACTAGATCTTCCTTTTCACATCTTAAAAGCGTTTAGAAAATCAATATAAACACAAAATTAGAACTATACTAATTTTCTAAATTCAACTATTTTCTTGACAAAATATTTTAGTAACTTTCAAAAAGCATCAAGTGAACCAGTATTTATGTAATACAAAACAAGTACAAAATTGAACTGTGGCCAAATCAAAGTGTCATTGAACAGAATCAATTCACACACTAATATATTCCCCTAAATTCAGAATACTTATGAAATTTAATGTCCTGATCATAAACAATTCAGTGACTAAAAATATTTCTCAGTTATCTTTTCCCTCTTCATCCATTTTAGTGATTAAGAGATTGATTATGTTAAAACCCACAAACTAATGAAAAATTATCTATACAAGAGCCAGAGTTTAAGATCTTTAACTAGTGTAGTTGTACAAGATTATTTCCTGATTTTTCTAAAGTGTATACTTAAAAAAAGACTCTAAAATTGGACTTTTTATGATAAGGAAACTAAATTCTGTCATGCATGGAGTTTTTGTACATGATTCAGCTCATTCAAAACTTATTTATTTATTTAATTGTCATGCAGTGATAAAGTAAGCAAAAAGTAGGACAAAAATTATAGACATAGGTTCAAGGTTTAGTAGAATGTCTGAATTTATCAGTGCTCTCAGTGATCAGTGATCATTGTCAGTTTTTAATTTCATTAAGTCATTATTAATAAATGATATTTATCCTAGTGTGGAAAATGAAAATTCTGTATAGACAGGCTTTCTATGTTCTATCACTTGACCTGGTTTGTTTTAGATGTATTAATGCATTCAGTTCAGCTCAGTTCAGTCGATCAGTCGTATCCGACTCTCCGCAACCCCATGAATCACAGCACGCCAGGCCTCCCTGTCCATCACCAACTCCCGGAGTTCACTCAAACTCATGTCCACAGAGTCGGTGATGACATCCAGCCATCTCATTCTCGGTCATCCCCTTCTCCTCCCGCCCCCAACCTTTCCTAGCATCAGAGTCTTTTCCAGTGAGTCAACTCGTCGCATGAGGTGGCCAAAGTATTGCAGTTTCAGCTGTAGCATCAGTCCTTCCAATGAACACCCAAGATTGATCTCCTCCAGAATGGACTGGTTGGATCTCCTTGCAGTCCAAGGGACTCTCAAGAGTCTTCTCCAACACCGCAGTTCAAAAGCATCAATTCTTCGGCGATCAGCTTTCTTCACAGTCTAACTCTCACATCCATACATGACCACGGGAAAAACCATTGCCTTGACTAGACGGACCTTGGTTGGCAAAGTAATGTCTCTGCTTTTTAATATACTATCAAGGTTGGTCATAACTTTCCTTCCAAGGAGTAAGCGTCTTTTAATTTCATGGCTGCAATCAGCATCTGCAGTGATTTTGGAGCCCCCAAAAATAAAGCCTGACACTGTTTCCACAGTTTTCCCATCTATTTCCCATGAAGTGATGGGACCAGATGCCATGATCTTTGTTTTCTGAATGTTGAGCTTCAAGCCAACCTTTTCACTCTCCTCTTTCACTTTCATCAAGAGGCTTTTTAGATCCTCTTCACTTTCTGCTATAAGGGTAGTGTCATCTGCATATCTGAGATTATTGATATTTCTCCCAGCAATCTTGATTCCAGCTTGTGCTTCTTCCAGCCCAGCGTTCCTCATGATGTACTCTGTATATACCTACCCCATTTCCTTTATTAGCATATCATTGTAACAACTATGAAAAATTATTTTAAAATGATCAAAGTTGAAGAGTACTTTCACCTGCATCTTGAAAGATTTATTTAACAAATGGGAATTATGTAGATTTCAAGTGATTATCAAAATATGAGTCAGTTTTATTTTATCTTCAAGAAGAAAAACAAAAAATAATTGAGGAGTAAGAGAATCAGAGAATTGATCAATATAGCAACTGTTATAAAATTACAGATGGAAAAGTGGGTCAAAGTTTTCCGATATTATTTCGGATTAACACATTTCTAAAAGCAGCAAGAAATAGTACTTTAAACCAACACAAACTCAAATATAAAAACAGTATTACAAATAATCTCTTATAAATAAGACATATAGCTAAAATAATATTACTCAAAACTATAATTTTCCTATATAAATCATGCTTAAGATATATGTCATTTAATCACTTATATTCAGGATACTTACTTATGGTGCCCCTCCAAAAAATCTTACTTGACAGTTTATTTGTCTTCAATGTTATATGGCAAATTGTATATCAAAATAGCAATACTGACTTTAAACTATTGGCTAAAAAATTCTCAGTAACCTTTGCTAGGTCTCCTCGAAATGCAAGAGATCATTGCCTCAGGGACCCTCTAACTACCCATGCTTTCAAAATGCAGGAACCTGCCTTTGTGACTGCCATAGGTGGGATGAGTAATGTCTGCGAACTGCCCCATCCAGAGGCAGATTTGCCTGGCCAAAGCTGTTTGCCCAAAGAGGCCTCCGAGGCCACCTGGCCAAAATCACTGCCAAGGCCTTCAAAACTGCCAGAGACAAGGTTAGATGTAACTGAAGTTTAGGCTCCCAGAGAGAAGAATGCAAACTGACTGGCCATTGCCAAATCCAGGGCAAGTAACTAAGGCAGGGGACAAAACACCAACACTGAGATCCTAACATCCTTTGGATCACAGAAAAAGCAAGAGAATTCCAGAGAAAAACACATAGTTCTGCTTTATTGACTATGTCAAAGCATTTGACTATGTGGATTACAACAAACTGTGGAAAATTCTTAAAGAGATGGGAATACCAGACCACTTTACCTGCATCCTGAGAAATCCATATGCATTTCAAGAAGTAACAGAACTGGACATGGAACAAACTGGTCCCAAATCAGGAAAGGAGTGCATCAGGGCTCTATATCATCACCCTGCTTATTAAATTTACATGCAGAGTATGTCATGAGAAATGCTGGGCTGGATGAAGCATAAGCTGGAATCAAGATTCCCAGGAGAAATATCAATAACCTCAGATATGCAGATGAAACCACCCATATGGCAGAAAGCAAAGAAGAACTGAAGAGCCTTTTGATGAAAGTGAAAGAGGAGAGTGAAAAAGTTGGCTTAAAACTCAACATTCGAAAAACGAAGATTATTATATCCAGTCCCATCATGTCATGTCAAATAATAGAAACAGTGGAACACTATTTTCTTGGGCTCCAAAATCTCTGCAGATGGTGACTTCAGCCATGAACTTTAAAAACGCCTGTTTCTTGGAAGAAAAACTATGACAAACCTAGACAGCATAATAAACAGCAGAGACATTACTTTGCCGACGTAGGTACATCTATTCAAAGCTGTGGTTTCCCAATAATTATGTATGGATATGAGAGTTGGACCATAAAGAAAGGTGAATGCTGAAGAATTGATGCTTTTGAACTGCGGTGTTGGAGAAGACTCTTGAGAGTCCCTTGGACTGCAAGGAGAACAAACCTATCAATCCTAAAGAAGTCAGTCCTGAATATTCATTGGGAGGACTGACGCTGAAGCTCCAATACTTTGGTCACCTGATGCAAAGAACTGACTCATTGGGAAAGACCCTGATGTGGGGAACGATTGAGGGCAGGAGGAGAAGGAAATGATAAAGGATGAGATTGTTTGATGGCATCACCAACTCAATGGACATGAGTTTGAGCAGGCTCCAGGTGTTGGTGATGCACAGGGAAGCCTGGCATGCTGCAGTCCATGGGGTCTCAACAAGTCGGACATGATTGAGAAACTGAACTGAACTGAACTGATGTTCCAACCCCAGAGGTAGCAGCTGCCATCAAGCCATGAGCAGATACAGGTTACGGACAACCTACACCTTCCTGGGAGCATATGCATCTTGGCTTTGCCAAGGGACACAAGACCTGGAGCCAATCCCCCTGAGAGAGTGCATGATGCCCCCTGAGACTACCAAGACACAAGCACAAGTTCCCCAAAACTGGGAACTTTAAAAAGGCACTGGTCCAAACCCAACTACAGGGGACAGATTCAATAAATAAGAGGAACTATGACCTTCCAGTCTGCCAAAAGGAGACCCCAAACACAGTAAATTAAACAAAATGAAAAGACATAGAAACATGCAATAGATGAAGGAACATGATAAAGAAAAAAAAAAAAAAACTACAAGTGCAAATAAATGAAGAAGAACTAGGCAGTCTACCAGAAAAACAATTCAGATTAATGATAATAAAGATGATCCCGAATCTTGGAAATAAAATGGAGGCATAGATAAATAAGCTGGAGACACAGATTGAGAAGATACAACAAATGTTTAACAAGGACCCTGAAGAAATAAAGAATAGACAATATGCAATTAACAACACAACTGAGATTAAAATAGGGAACCGATAGCGGAATGACTGAGGCAGAAGAACGGGTAAGTGAACTGGAAGTTAGAATGGTGGAAATAACTGAAGCACAGCAGAATACAGAAAAAATGAATGAAAATAAATGAGGACAGTCTCAGAGACCTCTGGGAAAACATTAAGTACACCAACATTCAAATTGTACGGGTCCCAGAATAAGAAGAGGAAAAGAAAGAGTAAGGGAAACTATTTGAGGATATTTAGTAAAAAACTTCCCTAACATGGGAAAGGAAATAGCCACCAAAGTCTAGGAAGCCCGGAGAGTCCCATACAGGATAAGTGAAATCACAAACAGAATCACACCAAGACACATATTAATAAAACTAAAGAAAATTAAACACAAAGAAAAAATATTAAAAGCAGCAAGAGAAAAGCAACAAATAAAATAAAGGGGTATCTTAATGAGGTCCAAAGCTGATATTTCAACAGAAACTCTGCAGGCCAGAAGGGAGTGGCAGGATATATTAATACTTAAAGTGATGAAAAGGGAAAACCTACAACCAAGATTATCCTATTCAGCAAGGATCTCATTCAGATTTGAGGAAGAAATCAAAAGCTTTATATATAAACAAAAGTTAAGAGCATTCAGCACCATCAGATCAGCTTTACAACAAGGGCCAAAGGAACTTCTCTAGATAGGAAAAACAAGAGAAATTAAAGACCTACAAAAACAAACTCAAAACAATAAATTAAATGGCAGTATTATAATACTTATACATAGTTACCTTAAGTGTAAATAGATTAAATGTTCCAATCAAAAGACACAGATTGGCTGAATGGATACCAAAAAAGGCCCATATATATGCTATATACAAGAGATACACTTCAGATCTAGGGACACACACATACTGAAAATCAGAGGCTGGAAATGATATCCCATGTCAATGGAAATCAAAAGAAAGCAGAAGAAGCAATAATCATATCAGATAAAATAGACTTTAAAGACCATTACAGGAGACAAGGAATGATATTACATAATGATCAAGGGATCAATCCAAGAAGAAGATAAAAACAATTATACATATATATGCATCCAATATAGGAGCATCTCAGTACATAAGAAAATGCTGACAACTATTAAAGTGGAAATTGACATTAACACAATAATAGTGGGGGACTTTAACACTCCACTCACAAGAATGGAAGCTGGAATCAAGATTGCTTGGAAAAATATCAATAACCTCAGATATACAGATAATACCACCCTAATGGCAGAAAGTTAAGAGGAACTAAAGAGCCTGTTGATGAAGGTGTAAGAGGAGAGTGAAAAATTTGGTTAAAACTCAACATTCAAGAAACGAAGATCATGGCATCCGGTGCCATGGCTTCATCGGAAATAGATGGGAAAACAATGGAAACAGCGATAGACTTTATTTTCTTGGACTCCAAATCCACCATGGACAGTGACTGCAGCCCTCCAATTAAAAGATGCTTGTTCCTTGGAAGGAAAGCTATGAAAAACCTAGACAGCATATTAAAAATCAGAGATATCACTTTGAGACAAAGATCCATCTAGTCAAAGCTATTGGTTTTTCCAGTTGTCATGTACGGATTTGAGGGTTGGACCATAGAGAAGGCTGAGAACTGAAGAATCAATGCTTTTAGACTGTGGTGCTGGAGAAGACTCTTGAGAGTCCCTTGGACAGCAAGAAGAACAAATCAGTAAATCCTAAAGGAAAACAACCCTGAATATTCACTGGAAAGACTGATGCTGAAGCTCCAATACTTTGGCCACCTGACGGGAAGAGCCGACATTGGAAAAGACCCTGATGCTGGGAAAGATTGACGGCATGAGAAGAGGGAAACAAAGGATGAGATGGTTGGATGTCGTCATAAACCCAATGGACGTGAGTTTGAGTGAACTCATGAGATAGGGAGATAGTGAATGACAATGAAGCCTGGCATGCTGCAGTCCATGGAATTGCAAAGAGTTGGACATGACTGGGCAAATGAATGATAACAACAATGCACCAATGAGCAGATCATCCAGTCAGAAAATTAATAGGAAAACACAAGCTTTAAGTGATACCTTGGACAAGTTGGACCTAATTGATATCTACAGGGCATTTCACTGAAAAACAGTGGATTTCAGTTTATTTTCAAATGCATACAGAGAATTCTCCAGGATAAATCATATCCTGCATCACAATTTAAGCCTTGGTAAGTTTAAAAAAAATTGAAATCATTTTAAGCATCTTTTCTGACCATAACACTATAAGATTAAATATCAACTACAGGAAAAGAAAATACTGTAAAAAACACAAACATTGGAGGCTAAGCGGCATGCCTCTGAATAACCAAGAGGTCACTGAAGAAATTAAAAAAATACCCAGAAACAAATGATAATGAAAACATGAGAACTCAAAACCTATGGGATGTAATAAAAGCAGGGGTAAGAAGAAAGCTTATAACAATACAAGCCTACCTCAAGAAACAAAAGAAACATCACATAAACAACCCAACCTTACACCTGAAGGAACTAGAAAAAAGAACAGAAAAACTCCAAAGATTGTATAAGGATAGTCATTATAAATATCAGAACAGAAATAAATGAAAAATACATAAATGAGACAAGGTCAGTGGGATCTTCCCAACCCAGGGTTCGAACCTAAGTCCCTCTGCATTCCAGGCAGATTTTTTACCAACTAATCCACAAGAGAAGCCCAATACTGGAGTGGGTAGTCTATCCCTTCTCCAACAGATTTTCCTGACCCAGCAATCGAACCAGGATCTCCAGCATTGCAGGCAGATTCTTTACCAACTGAAGCCCAATAAAACTAAAAACTGGTCATTTGAGAATAAAAACAAAATTGACAAAGCATTAGTCAGACACATCAAGAACAAAAAGGGAGAAGACCCAAATTCCTATGACGAGAAATCGAAAAGGAGAAGTTTCAATAAACAATGTAGAAATGCATAGGATCATAAAAGACTATGATGAGGAACTATATTATAAAGTAGACGACCTGGAAGAAATGGACAAAATTTTGGAAAGATACAACTTTCCATGACTGAACAAGTAAGAAATAGAAAATATGAATGGACTAATCACAAGCACGGAATTTGAAATGGTAATCGAACACCTTCCAATGAACAAAAGCCCTGGGCCAGGTGGCTTCACAGAGGAATTCTAGCAAGGGTTTAAAAAAGAGCTAACACTTATCCTGCTCAATGTTTTCCAGAAAATTGCAGAGGAAGGAAAACTCCCAAATTCAAACTACTATGCCACAATCGGCCTGACAAGAAAACCAGACAAAGACATCATTAAAAGAAAATTATACACCAAAATCACTTATGAACACAGATGCAAAAATCCATAACAGAATTCTAGCACACAGAATTTAACAACACATAAAAAGGATCATAGATCAAGATCAAGTGAGCTTTATGCCAAGGATGCAATGATTGATTTATCAAGATACAAAAATAAATCAATGTGATAGACCATATTAACGAAGTAAACGATAAAAACCATATGATCGCCTCAATAAACACAGAGAAAGATCTTCACAAAAGTCAATACCCATTTACAATAGTCTCCAGAAATTAGGCATTGAAAAATACATCTCTACGTAATAAAAGCTGTATATGACAGGCCTACAGCAAACATCATTCTCAGCAGAGAAAAATTGAAGTCATTTCCTCTAAGACCAGGAACAAGAAAAGGGTTCCCATTCTCACCACTATTATTCAACATAGTTTTGGAAGTCCTAGCTGCAGCAATCAGAGACAATAAAGAAATAAAAAGGAATCCAGATTGGAAAAGAAGAAATAAACTTCTCATTGTTTGCAGATGACATGGTTCTTTACATAGAAAACTCTAAAGATGCCACCAGAAAATTAATAGAGATAATCAACAAATATAGTAATGTTGCAGGATATAAAATGAATACACAGAAAATACCTTGCATTCCTATACACTAACAAGCAGAAAGAGAAATTAAGGATACAATCACATTCACCATTGCAACAAAAAGAAAAAAGTACCTGGGAATAAACTTACCTAAAAAGATCTAAAGATCTGTATGGAGAGAACTATAAGACACTGTTGAAAGAAATATAAAATGACACAAACAGATGGAGAGATATACCATGTTCTTGGATTAGAAGGATCAATATTGTGTAAAAGACTATACTACCCAAAGCAATCTACAGATGCAATGCAATCCCTATCAAACTATCATTGGTATTTTTCAGAGTTAGAGCCAAAAATTTCACAATATTTGTGGAAACACAAAGACCCCAAATAGCCAAAGAAATCTTGAGAAAGAAGAATGGATCTGGAGGAATCAATCCTCCTGACTTCAGAGTATACTACAAATCTGCAGTCATCAAGACAGTATGGTACTGGCACAAATACAGAAATATGGACTAATGGAACAAGAAAGAAAGCCCAGAGATAAACCCACAGACATATGGGCATCTTATCTGTCAAAGGAGGCAAGAATATACAATGGAGAAAAGATAACTTCTTCAATAAGTGGTGCCGTGAAAACTGGACAACTGCATATAAAAGAATGAAAGTAGAATTCCTAACACCATACAGTTCAGTTCAGTTCAGTCACTCAGTCGTGTCCAGCTCTTCACGACCCCATGGACCATAGCACACCAGGCCTCCCTGTCCATCACCAACTCCCACAATCTACTCAAACTCATCTCCATTGAGTTAGTAATACCATCCAACAATCTCATCCTCTGTTGTCCCCTTCTCCTCCTGCCCTCAATCGTTCCCAGCATCAGGGTCTTTTCAAATGAGTCAGCTCTTCGTATTAGGTGGCCAAAGTATTGGAGTTTCAGCTTCAACATCAGTCCTTCCAATGAGCACTCAGGACCGATCTCCTTTAGGATGGACTGGTTGGATCTCCTTGTAGTCCAAGGTGCTCTCAAGAGTCTTCTCCAACACCACAGTTCAAAAGCATCAATTCTTTGATGCTCAGCTTTCTTTATAGTCCAACTCTCACATCTATACATGACAATTGGAAAAATCATAGCCTTGACGAGATGGACTTTTGTTGGTAAAGTAATGTCTCCATACATAAAAATAAACTCAAAATGGGCTAAAGACTTAAATGTAAGGCCAGAGACTATACAACCCTTAGAGGAAAACATAGGCAATACACACTTTGACATAAATCACAATAATATCCTCTTTGACCTGCCTCCTAGAGTAATGGATTTAAAAAGAAGAATGAACAAATGGGACCTAATTAAACTTAAAATCTTTTGCATAGCAAAGGAAACGATAAACAAGATTACGAGATAACTCTCAGAATGGGAGAAAATAATTGCTAACTAGGCCACTGACAAAGGAGTAATCTCCAAAATATATATATGAAATTCTCTCAACAGTTCATACAGCTCGATATCAGAAAAACAAATAGCCCAATCAAAAAACAGACAGAAGACCTAAACATTTATTTCTCCAAAGATATACACATGGCCAGTAAACAGAGGAAAAGATGCACAATATCACTAATTATTAGTGACTACAATGCAAATCAGGACTACAATGAGGTATCACAGCACACCAGTCAAAATGGCCATTCTTAAAAAATCTATATGCAATAAGTACTGGAGAAGATGTGGAGAAAAGGGAATGCTCGTGCACTGTTGGAGAGAATGTAAATTGATATTACCACTATGGAGAACATTATTGAGATTCCTTAGGAAACTAGTAATAAAACTCCCATATGACCCAACAAGCCCACTTCTGGGCATATACCTTGAGAAAACCATAATTGAAAAAGACGCATGTACCTCAGTATTCATAGCAGCACTGTTTACAATGGCAAGGGCATGGAAACAACTTAGATGTCCATTGACAGATGAATGGAAAAATATAATGTTGTCCATATTTACAATGCAGTATTACTGATCCATTAAAAAGAAGAAATTTGAGTCAGTTCTAGTGAGTTGGATGAACCTATAATCTGTTATACAGAGTGAAGTACATCAGAAAGATAAAAACAAAGAATGAACCTGTGGACACAGTGGTATAAGTAGAGAGTGGGACAAATGGAGAAAAGGGCATTAATATATATATACATTCAGTTCAGTTCAGACTCTCAGTCATGTCCGACTCTTTGTGACCCCATGAATCACAGCATGACAGGCCTCCCTGTCCATCACCAACTCCCGGAGTTCACTCAACCTCATGTCCATCGAGTTGGTGATGCCATCCAGCCATCTCATCCTCTGTCGTCCCCTTCTCCTCCTGCCCCCAATCCCTCCCAGCATCAGAGTCTTTTCCAATGCATAAGCTCTTCTCATAAAGTGGCCAAAGTATTCGAGTTTCAGCTTTAGCATCAGTCCTTCCAATGAACACCCAAGACTGATCTCCTTTAGAATGGACTGGTTGGATCTCCTTGCAGTCCAAGGTGCTCTCAAGAGTCTTCTCCAACACCACAGTCCAAAAGCATCAATTCTTCCGCGCTCAGCTTTCTTCACAGTCCAACTCTCACCATGTGTTAAATAGATAGCTGATGAGAAGTTGTCATATAACACACAGATCCCAGCCTGGCAGTCTGAGATGACCTAAGGGGTCAGATGGGTGGAGGGCAGCTGCTCAAGGTGGAGGGAGGTTTTAATACACACACACATATACACATATGTATATAATATAATTATGGCTGATTTTTGTTTTTATATGGCAATAATCAGCACAACATTGTGAAGCATTTTCCCTCAATTAAAAATTAAAAAAAATAAAATTCTCAGTAACCTTGGATAAGAGGGAGAGATTTCACTGATGCTCAAAGGAAAAAAAACAAAAAGCAAGAGAATAATTTTTAAATGTAAATGTGTTAATTTAGCTGTTTATAAATGGCAAACTCTATGTTTCATGGAAAATGTAACATATATAATTTATTATAGTATAACATACTGTTAAAAGTTAATGTGATTTATTATTTTTTTAAATATGTAAATTTAAGTAGAATAAAAGTTGGTTAAACCTAATGTTATTTACCAATACATACCAAATGTCACTTCTGAACCCTGAAGTGGTTTGGTAATTCGTAGATGAGTTGTCAAAAAAATGTACTGGCCTCTTAATAACTGACATTTTGGTGACTTATTTTAATTTTTGATCTTGTCTGATTACAATAGTGAGAAATATCTGATAACTCAACATTATTAAATGTTGAATCAGGATGCCATATTGACAAACCAATAGATTACAGAGGATACAGGCCTCATGCAGAACAAAAATGTTTGTTTCCTATATTTTATAACTGTGCAATTGGGTTTGAAATAAAAGTTCAAACTGGTGCAGAAGTTTCACCTTTTAATATTCACTTTAAGTAAGGATGTCAGTTACCTTGGAAATTAGACTTTTAGACAATAATGGAATATTGTCTAATATGCTAGAATTTTTACCATGTCTAGTCCTTATTGTTATCTCTACAAGATTTATAGAATTCTTAAAAAATGCTTACAGTGAAACATAAGAGTTTTAAAATAAGACTTGTTTTATGGTGGTCAGTTTTAATTAATGTTCAAATGCCTATTTTCTGTTAGTTGCAATATTTTATGTAAATGCAATAAAACAAGCTTATTTTGTTTTTCAAATCTATTTTTTCCAGTTTTTAAAGAGAGCTGCATCAACTCTCTCACTTCATATAACATGTGCTACCCTAAAATATGCCACTTAGTCTTGTGGAGCTGAAGGCAGTCAAGGCCCTGTAAACTCAAGAAGATATGTATATATAAAAACTCTCAGCTGTATTTGAAATGTAAGTGTGTAATAAATGGGAAAGTAGAAGAATAAAAGAAACTATGCTTTGGTCAAATACTAACCACATTATATATATAATACTTATACTTAACAGCCAGGAACCTATCAGGGTACAGGGGAAATTATTTTTCTTCTCCTGTAGGGGCATATAAGTTTACAAGTGTAACTTCTTGATACTTTTTATGCTTCCCTCCCCCCCTCTTTTTTTTTTTTTTTTGTTGTAGTAATCCTTCCTATCTTTGATAATGCCTTGTCTTCCTTCATTGATTGATACTATTAAATCACCTCAGCTTATTGTGGTTAGTGTTTGACAAAAGCATAGCTTCTTTTAACATCGTTCCGTTCCGTTCCGTCGCTCAGTCGTGTCCGACTCTTTGCGACCCCGCGGATTGTAGCCTACCAGGCTTCTCCGTCCATGGGATTCTCCAGGCAAGAATACTGGAGTGGGTTACCGTTTCCTTCTCCAGGGGATCTTCCCGACCCAGGGATCGAACCCAGGTCTCCCACATTGGAGGCAGACCCTTTAACCTCTGAGCCACCAGGGAAGCCCAATACTTTCCCATTTATTATGCCCTTACATTTCAAATACAGCTGAGAGTTTTTTGTTTAAGATTTATTTATTTATTGTCTTTGTTACTGCATCTGGGCTTTCTCTATTTGTGGTGAGTGGGGCCTATTCTTTGTTGGCATCTGCAGGCTTCTCATTGTGGTGTTTTCTTTCTTTTACTTTGCATTTGTCCTGCTTTTTCTCTGTCCTTTTTGTTCCCCTTTTCCTGTATTTTAAGCATTGTGGTTTATTTGCTAATTTCATTTTTCACCATGCTAGTTGACAAATTGTACACACTTGAGTTTCCCTGAAAATTTAACTCTGCATGCTTAACAAATTTTCCACTAATAGTCTTATCCCCCTTTGAACAAAACATGAGCTTTAGAATGCTTTTAAAAATACTTATTCTTGTCTTAATTTACATAATATGTTTTTCAAAGTTTTAGCATTCCGTTGCCTCACTGACATTGGAGATGTCCCTTAATTCCATTTTACTCAGAATATAGAAATTTTGTTGCAAAGTAGTTTACACTGGTGATACTATACAAAAAAAAAAAAAAAAAGCATTGAGGAAACTTAGAATTTAGTAATTCAAGTCATCTTATTGACAAATACATTTTAAAATAAATAAATTTAAATTAAAAAAAATAAATGACCTTTGTATTCAAAGTAAATGTAAATCAGAAATCATAGAAAAGTAATTATACGACCTTACTGATCTCTCTTTATCTATTTTTCCTTTAAAACAAGTATATTAAGTCTGGTAAGTTATGAACTGATATCCAAAGTAATTGCTTCAAAATAATTAATACAGCCTTACTTGTCATTCAGGTGTGAGGAGACATTATGTTTTTAAATGTGGCTATTCTATGTTTTGGCATTTGACATATGATTCATCTCTAATGTATTAAAAGATTAAATCTATCATTAGCGATGAATAAATTATGTGACATTAAGTAGGGATCACCTTCTAATTTCTATACCTATTCCTAAATTCTTTCAAGGGACAATTCTTTGCTCCAGTAAACTGATATGGAAGGAAAAAGATTAAGAAGTTTTCATTTTATTTAAGTTTTAAAGAATGGTTATTTCAGTCTTCTTCAATATTGTGTCACTGTGTCATAACTTAAAGATGAGTGTACTAATATTGCAGTTAACTGCATTTTATCACAATTAATATTCATATTATTTATGTCTAATTTCTTACCTTTAAAATAAATTGGTTTACTGAGTAATGACTGATCTCAACATATTGATTTTTACCATATCCCCAGTTTTGCTTTTTAAAAGTCAAATCCTTTTTTTGGTGAGATTTAATAGCTTTAGATTTATATTATTAGTGGAAAAACAATATAGTTGATATGCTGTAAGGAATAGTGCTTCCTTGAATATTCATTCACCCTTGTTTATGTGCAGAGGGAAATTGCATTCCATTGAAGTAGGTAATCATGAGTATGATAGAACAAGAAGATATTCCCTGACCTGTCTTCGCTTTAAATTCAGGAATAAAAAAATCCAAGGTCTTTGGGAAGTATCTAAGATTAGGTTTATATCCTAAAAGCAGTAAGGAGCTATTGATGGCTTTTAAGCATAGGGCTGATAAGGTAATACTTATATTTTAGAATATTATTGGCTTAGACTTCTGGTTTCTAGTCCAGCATGTAAAGAGTTTGAATGTCATTTCTCTCATTCACACAACAGGAAAAAAGCTTAACACACTAAAAATCAGCAACTCATCTTAGATCCATCAGAAAACTGAGGTCACAGGGCAAACGTATCCCTAAAAACTGAAGAAACGGGTGGAAAAAAGAGAATTACAATTTATCAGAGTAGAAGCCCAGAAACAGAAAACTTCATGGGAACATGCGCCAGCATACTAAAACCTAATCTGTAACTGACGAATTGCTGAAGGCTCAGTATGGACTGGAGAAGGCACTGGCACCCCACTCCAGTACTCTTGCCTGGAAAATCCCCTAGACAGAGGAATCTGGTAGGCTGTAGTCCATGGGGTCGCAAAGAGTCGGACACAACTGAACTACTTCACTTTCACTTTTCACTTTCAAGCATTGGAGAAGGAAATGGCAACCCACTTCAGTGTTCTTGCCTGGAGAATCCCAGGGATAGAGGAGCCTGGGAGGTTGCCGTCTATGGGGTCGCACAAAGTTGGACATGACTGAAGTGACTTAGCAGCAGCAGCAGTATGGACTGCTTTGAAAGTTAAAAACTGCAGGAGAGTGCAGTCTTAAGGGAGACCCCACACTCTTCATGATTCTTTGAACATCAGAAAAAATTAGTTCCTTTGTGCCTCCAGCTGAGAGAGGGAAATACAGCCTTTTTAAGATATGCCCTGGATGTACAGTTCTTGTTAATAATGCCCACCCTCAATAGAAACTTAGGTCACAGAAGCCTAATAAATCTAACCTACTTGAGTTTTACCAGGGCCTTAACAATGGTGGGGAGGAAAACACCCATTCCAAAACCTTCTAGTCTTCCTGTCACTTCTCAGGAGGCAAAGGCAAACAAAACTGAGATGCACTTGTGAAAGTCACAGGCCAGGGGCAAAGATTCATTAAAAGACTGAGACCTAATCATAAAAATATAGAATACTTCACCTCCCCCACACTTCACCAGCACATCAGTAGAGATCCAATATAATAACAGAGGAATACAACTGAATAAAACCTGCGCATCTCAGGCAACATTAAAAATCTATTCAGAAACCCCAAGATAACAAAGGGAGACAAAAACAAAGGACACCATTGGAAATTTTAGACTCTAATACCTGTTAATTGTGATCCACACAGTCAAAGGCTTTGGCATAGTCAATGAAGCAGAAATAGATGTTTTTCTGAAACTCTCTTGCTTTCTCCATGATCCAGCGGATGTTGGCAATTTGATCTCTGGTGCCTCTGCCTTTTCTAAAACCTGCTTGAACATCTGGGAGTTCACGGTTTACATATTGCTGAAGCCTGGCTTGGAGAATTTTGAGCATGACTTTGCTAGCGTGTGAGATGAGGGCAATTGTGCGGTAGTTTGAGCATTCTTTGGCATTGCCTTTCTTTGGGATTGGAATGAAGACTGACCTCTTCCAGTCCTGTGGCCACTGCTGAGTTTTCCAAATCTGCTGCCATATTGAGTGCAGCACTTTCACAGCATCATCTTTCAAGACTTGTAATAGCTCAACTGGAATTCCATCACCTCCACTAGCTTTGTTAGTAGTGATGCTTTCTAAGGCCCACTTGACTTCACATTCCAAGATGTCTGGCTCTAGGTCAGTGATCACGATATCGTGACTACCTTGGTCGGGAAGATCTTTTTTGTACAGTTCTTCTGTGTATTCTTGCGGGAATCCCAGACCACCTGACCTGCCTCTTGAGAAACCTGTATGCAGGTCAGGAAGCAACAGATAGAACAACAGACTGGTTCCAAATAGGAAAAGGTGTACGTCAAGGTTGTATATTGTCACCTTGCTTATTTAACTTATATGCAGAGTACATCATGATGAACGCTGGGCTGGAAGAAGCACAAGCTGGAATCAAGATTGCTGGGAGAAATATCAATAACCTCAGATATGCAGATGACACCACCCTTATGGCAGAAAGTGAAGAGGAACTCAAAAGCCTCTTGATGAAAGTGAAAGAGGAGAGTGAAAAGGTTGGTTTGAAGCTCAACATTCAGAAAACAAAGATCATGGCATCTGGTCCCATCACTTCATGGGAAATAGATGGAAAAACAGTGGAAACAGTGTCAGACTTTGTTTTTTTGGGCTCCAAAATCACTGCAGATGCTGATTGCAGCCATGAAATTAAAAGATGCTTGCTCCTTGGAAGGAAAGTTATGACCAACCTTGATAGTATATTAAAAAGCAGGGACATTACTTTGCCAACCAAGGTCCGTCTAGTCAAGGCAATGGTTTTTCCCGTGGTCATGTATGGATGTGAGAGTTGGACTGTGAAGAAGGCTGATCACCGAAGAATCGATGCTTTTGAACTGTGGTGTTGGAGAAGACTCTTGAGAGTCCCTTATACTGCAAGGAGATCCACCCAGTCCATTCTAAAGGAGATCAATCCTGGATGTTCATTGGAGGGACTGATGCTAAAGCTGAAACTCCAATACTTTGGCCACCTCATGCGACGAGTTGACTCACTGGAAAAGACTCTGATGCTGGGAAAGGTTGGGGGCGGGAGGAGAAGGGGACGACGGAGAATGAGATGGCTGGATGGCATCACCGACTCTGTGGACATGAGTTTGAATGTACTCCGGGAGTTGGTGATGGACAGCGAGGCCTGGCGTGCTGTGATTCATGGGGTCGCGGAGAGTCGGACACGACTGAGCGACTGAACTGAACTGAACTGAACTAATACCTGTTAAAATCCTTGGTGTTTATACAAAGATCCTGAAGAGATATCTGTAGAACTAAGTTGATGTCCACTGAAAGATAACAAGATAAACACAAAGTGATATATACATATGACACACCCTTAAAAATAAAAATTATAACACGTTTTACATTATGGACAAATCTTTGATTTCATTATACTAAGTGAACTAAGCCAGCCACAAAAGACAAATACTGTATGATTCTACTTATATGAATTCCACTTATATGAATTAACTAGAGTAGTCAAATTCGTAGAAAGTATAAAGGTGATTGCCAGGGTTTGGCGGCAGGGGAATTAGGAATTGAAGTTTAATGATTATAGAGTTTCAGTTTTGTAAGATGCAAAGTTCTGGAGAGTGATTGTACAACAATATGTATATAGTTAACACTACTGAATTATATACTTAAAAGTCATTAAATTCATTAATTTTATGTTACATGTATTTTATTACAATTAAAAACTCATTGTTCAAATGTGACATTGATGTCTATGTAGAAAATCAAAAAGAAATGACTCAAAATAATTTCATTGAACTAGTAAATGACTCTAGCAAGTATGAATGATACAAGATTAACATATCAAAGTCAGTTGCTTCCTTACATGCCAACGGTGAGCAATTTGAATTAGAAATTAAAAAAAATAATAATACCATTTATGTTTGACCTCCCAAAATGAAATCCTTAGTTATAAATCTAAGGTCTATTTAAGGAAAACTACAAAACTCTGATGAAAGAAATCAAAGATGATTCTAAATAATTGATATTTCATCTTCATGGATAGGAAGAATCCATGTTTTATATATATATATATATATATATATATATATATATATATATATATATCTGATCTTCCCACCTTGATTTATAGATTTAATGCAAAATCCCAGCCAGGTTTTTGTGTGTGTCCGTGTGTGTGTGTGTATTTTGACAAAATGATCCTAAAGTTTATATGGAAAACAAACCTAGAATAACCAACACAATATTGAAGAAGAAAAGGGTAGAATACTAGTAATATTGAAGAAGATAAAGGTAGAATACTAATACTATAAGGTTGATACTAATCAACTTCAAGTCTTATCATAATGCTACAGTAATGAAAATGTTTGAAGTTGCTGAAAGAATAGACAAATGGATCAATGGAATAATATAAAGAACCTAGAAATAGAACCACATAAATATAGTCAGCTGATCTTTGACAAAGGAACAAAGACAATTTAATGGAAAAAGTGTATTATTTTCAGTAAACTGTGATGGAACCACAGAACATCCACATTGAAAGGAAGAAATGAAGGCAAAAGTATGTTAATTAACTAATTGAGACACAGATTTTACACCATGCACAAAAAAATAACTCAAAGTGAATAAAAAACTAAACACGAACTGCAAAAGTATAAACTTCCTAGAAGATAAAACAGGAGAAATTCTAGGTGACCTAGGGTGTAGTAACAACTTCTTAGATACAATTTCAAAAACATGGTCCTCAAAAAGTGATAATTTTTAATTGAGTATACTTAATTACAGTATTATATTAGTTTCAGGTGTAAAACATAGCTATTAACATTTTTTAGGTTATATTCTAAAGTTATTATGAAATATAATATCTCATTATAATATTGATGTACAACGTATCCTTGTAGCTTATTTATTCTTTACAAAGTAGTTTGTACATCTTACCTTGCCCTCCTTTTCTTTCCTCACTGATAATCACTCACTTGTTTTCTATATCTGTTGTTTTTTTTAAACATTCATTTATTTGTTTATTTTATTTAGATTCCATATATAACTGATAACATACAGTATGTGTCTCTTACTGACTTATTTAACTAAGATAATACCCTCTAGGTGTGTCCATTTAGTTGCAAATGCTAAAATTTTACTCTTTTTATGGCTGACCAGTTCATCCTAAAGGAGACCAGTCTTGGGTGTTCATTGGGAGGACTGATGCTGAGGCTGAAACTCCAATATTCTGGCCACCTCATGCAAAGAGCTGACTAATTGGGAAAGACCCTGATGCTGGGAGGGATTGGGGGCAGAAGGAGAAGGGGACGACAGAGGATGAGATGGCTGGATGGCATCACCGACTTGATGAACATGAGTTTGGGTGAACCCCGGGTGTTGGTGATGGATAGGGAGGCCTGGCGTGCTGTGATTCATGGGGTCACAAAGAGTCAGACACGACTGAGCGACTGATCTGACTGAAAATACATTTTGTGTGTGTTATGTGTATATATGCTCACACATATATAAATAGATAGATAGAGATAGAGATATCACATGCTCTCCATCCATCTGTTGCTGGGCACTTTGGTTGCTTCCATGTATTGTAAATAATGCTGCTATGAATACTGGGGTGCATATATCTTTTGAATTACTATTTTTGTTTTCTTTGGATATATACCTAGGATTGGAACTGATGGATCTATTTTTAATTTTTTTAAAAAACCTCCATACTATCCCCATAGTGGCTGTATCAATTTACATTCCCACCAACAGTGTACAAAGATTCCCTTTTCTCCACATCCTTGCCAATATGTATTGTATTCTTTTTGATAATGGCCATTCTGAGAAATGTGAGGTAATATCTCATTGTGGTTTTGGTTTGCATTTCTTTGATGATTAGCTATATTGAGCATCTTTTCACACGGTTGTTAGTCATCTGTATGTCTTCTCTGGAAAAAATGTCTATTCAGATTTTCTGCCCTTTTTTTTTTTTTTTGCCTTTGCTTGTTTTTTTTTTTTTTTCATTTTTTTTAAATTCAAGGATAATTGCTTTACAGAATTTTGTTGTTTCCTGACAAATATCAACATGAATCAGCCAAAGGTATATATATGTCTCCTCACTCTTGAACCTTCCTCCCATCTCCCTCCCCATCCCACCCCTCTAGGTGGTTAGAGAGTCCCTGTTTGAGTTCCCTGAGTCATACAGCAAATTCCCATTGGATATTTATTTTACATACGGTAATGAAAGCTTCCATGTTACTCTCTCCATTTGTTTTTGATGTAGATTTGCATGAGCTTTTTATATATATTTGACATAGCAGACATATCATTTGAAAATGTCTATTGCTGCTTCTGCTAAGTCGCTTCATTTATGTCCGACTGTGCAACCCGAGAGATGGCAACCCACCAGGCTCCCCCGTCCCTGGGATTCTCCAGGCAAGAACACTGGAGTGGGTTGCCATTTCCTTCCCCAATGCAGGAAAGTGGAAAGTGAAAGTGAAATCGCTCAGTCGTGTCCGACTCGTCGTGACTCCATGGACTGCAGTCTACCAGGCTCCTCCATCCATGGGATTTTCCAGGCAAGAGGACTGGAGTGGGTTGCCATTGTCTTCTCCAGAAAATGTCTATTACCATTCAGTAGATTGTCTTTTTGTTTTCTTAATGATTTTCTTCCCTGTTCAAAATCTCTTAAGTTTGATATAGGACTTCCCAGGTGGTGCTAATGGTAAAGAACCCGCCTGCCAATGCAGGAGATATAAGAAACACGGGTTTGATCCCTGGGTTGGTACGATCCCCTGGAGGAGGGCACAGCAACCCACTGCAGTATTCTTGCCTGGAGAATCCCATGGGTAGAGGAGCCTGGCAGGCTACAGTCTATAGGTTTGCACAGAGTAGGACAAGACTGAAGCGATTAAGCATGCAAGTTCATAGTGCCATTTGTTTGTTTTTGTTTTCCTTGGCTGAGGTGACAAATACAAAAAATATTGCTAAGACATATGTTAAAGAGTGTGCCATCTATTTTTTTTTTTGACTGTTTGTTTATTTTTATTTTTAAATTTATTTATTTTAATTGGAGGCTAATTACTTTATATTATTGTATTGGTTTTGCCCTACATTGACATGAATCTGCCCCGGGTGTACAATTGTTCCCAATCTTCAATCCCCTTCCCACCTCCCTCCCCATCCCATCCCTCTGGTTCATCCCAGTATACCAGCCCCAAGCATCCTGTATCAGGCATCTAACCTGGACTGGTGATTCGATTCACATATGATAATATACATGTTTCAATGTCATTCTCCCACATCATCCCACCCTCACCCTCTCCCACAGAGTCAAAAAGACTGTTCTATACATTTGTGTCTCTTTTGCTGTCTCGCATACAGGTTTATCGTTATCATCTTTCTAAATTCTATATATATGCGTTAGTATACTGTATTGGTGTTTTTCTTTCTGACTTACTTCACTTTGTATAATAGGCTCCAGTTTAATCCACCTCATTAGAACTGATTCAAATGTATTCTTTTTAATTGCTGAGTAATACTCCATTGTGTATATGTACCACAGCTTTCTTATCCATTCGACTGTAGATGGACATCTAGGTTGCTTCCATGTCCTGGCTATTATAAACAGTGCTGCAGTGAACATTGGAGTACATGTGTCTCTTTCAATTCTGGTTTCCTCGGTGTGTATGATTTCAGATTGTGCTTAAATGTACAATGTTAAATTTACAATGTAAATACAATGTTTAATGCATTTAAAGTTTATTTTTATATATGGTGTGAGAAAATATTCTGGTTTAAATTTTTTTATCTGTAGCAGCCTAGTTTTTTCAGCACCACTTATTGAAGAGACTGTCTTTTCCCCATTAGATAATCTTGTCTCCTTTGTAACAGACTAAATAGACTGTAAGTGTGTAGGTTTATTTCTGGACCCTCTATCCTATTCCATTGAGCTGTATGTCTGTTTTTGGGCCTGTACTGTACTAATTTGATTACTATAGCTTTATAGTAGTCTGAAGTTAGTGAGAGTGACATCTCCAACTCTGTTCTTCTTTCTCAATATAGCTCTGGCTGTTTGGGGTCTTTTTTCTTTCCATACAAATTTTTAAATTGCTTGTTCTAATTCTGTGAAAAATACCATCAGTATTTTGTTAAGGATTGCTTTGAATCTGTAGATTGCTTTATATAGTACAGTCATTTTAACAATGTTAGTTCTTCCAATTCAAAACATGATATACCTTTCCATTTTTTTATGTCATGTTTGATTTTATCCATCAGCCTTATAGATTTTCAAGTACAGGTCTCTTACCTCCTTAGATTTATTCCTAGGTATTTTGTTCCTTTTTGTGATGGTAAATGGGATTGTTTCCTTAATTTTTCTTTCTGGTAATTCATTGTTAGTATATAGAATTTCAGAAGATTTATTTTCATTAAGTTTGTATTCTGCAAGTTTATTGAATTCATGGATGAGTTCTAGTAGTTTCTTTAGGATTTTCTGTGTGTAGTAACATGTCATTTGCAAGCAATTTTACTTGTTTATTTTCAGTTTGTATTCATTTCTTTCTTTTGTCTCAATGCTATGCTATGGCTAGGAATTCTAAAAGTATATTGAATAAAAGTGGTGTGAGTGGGTATCCTTTTCTTTTTCCTAATCTTAGAGGAAATACTTTGAGCTTTTCACTGTTGAGTGTAATGTTAACTGTGGGATTATTTTATATGGTCTCTATAATGTTGTGGTGTGTTCCTTGTACCCAAATTGTTAAAATGGATGTTGAGTATTGTCAAGAGGTTTTTCTGTATCTAGAGGGATGAGCATATAGACTTTTATTTTTCAATTTGTTAATGGTGTGTGTCACATTGATTGATTTGCAGATTTAAAACCATACTTATTTTTTTCTTAATTATATCTTTGTTTTGACTATCACAGTGTTTCTGTGCTTTAAGAATGAGTTTGGACATGTACATTCTTCAAATTTTTGGAATAATTTGAGAAAAAGAGGTGTTAACTTTGTTAGAATTTATCTGTGAAGCCAACATGTCCTTGACTTCTCTTGGGGGTTTTTAATTACTAATTCATTTTCATTACTGGTAATTGACCTGTTCATATTTTCTGTTTCTTCCTGGTTCAGCCTTGGATAATTCTACATTTTTAGCAATATGTTTATTCCTTCTGGCTTTTCCATTTTATTAGTGTAATTTTTTAAAATAGTAATCTCTCATGATCCTTTGTATTTCTGTATTGTGAACTATAACTCCTTTATTTTTTTCATTCCTGGTGTTGATTTAGGACCTCTTTATTTTCTTGGTAAGTTTGGCTAACATGTCATCAATTTTGTCTTTTCAAAGAACCGATTCTTATTTTTATTTGCCTTTTCTAATGCTTTCATTTATTTCTATTTCATTTACTTCTGCTCTGATCTTTATGATTCTTTTCCTTATCCTAACGTTGGATTTTGTTTGTTCTTATTCTTTAAATTTATTTAGGTTTAAGGTTAGTTTTTTTTTTTTTTTTTGAGATTTTTCTTGTTCCTTGAGGTAAACTTTTATCACTATAAACTTCCTTCTTAGAACTGGTTCTGTTGAGTCTCACTGATTTTGATTCATTTGAGTTTTTGTTTTCTTTTGTCCCCAGATATTTTCTGATTTCCTCTTTGATTTTTTTAATGATCCATTCACTGGCTAGTAGCATATTGTTTTCCCCCTTCCTTTTTGTGATTTTTGCATTTTTTCTTGCAGTTGACTTCTAATCTCATAATATTGTGTTTGGAAAAGATGCTTGATATATTTTCAATTTTCTTAAATGTACTGAGACATTTGTTCCCTATTACTATAACACGTGATCTATACTAGAGAATGTTCTTGTGTGTACTTAAAAAAATGTGCACTCTGCTGCCTTCAGAAGGAATGTTCTGTGTGTATATATAAAGTCTGTCTGATCTAATGTGTCATTTAAGAGCAATGTTTCTTGGTTGAATTTCTGTCTAATTGATCTATTCATTGATGTAAGTGGGTTGTTAATGTCCCCTATTATTATTGTGTTCTTATCAATATCTCCCTTTATGTCTGTACAAATTTGCTTTATATATTTAGGTGGTGCTCCTAGGTTGGGTGCATACATATTTATAACTGTTATATTTTCTTCTTGGATTGATCCCTTGATCATTCTGTAACGTGTTTCTTTGCCTTTTCTTACAGTTTTGTTTTAAAGTTTATTTTGTCTGATATAAGTATTGCTACCCTGACTTTCATTTGCTTTCCATTTGCTGGAATACCATTTTCCATCCCCTCAATTTCAGTCTGCAAGTGTCTTAGATCTGAAGTGAGTCTCTTGTAGACAGAAAATGTAAGGGTCTTCTTTTGTATCCATTCAGTAAGTTTATGTGTTTCGACTGGATAATTTATTCTATTTAAATTTGTAGCATGTATATTATCATAAGTGACCAGTCCAGGTTCGACGTATAAATTTTCCTCTGTTCAAAAAAAAAAAAAAAAAGAGTACTGGAGTGGCTTGCCATTGTATAATCTTATTCAAAAACACTATCCTCCATTACAGTTGTGTATGTGTGTGTATGTTTGTAGATGCAAAAAAAATAAAAAAATAAAAAAAAATAAAAATAAAGTAACTATTCACAGCATATACCTATTGCCATTTTGTTCATTATATTGGGATTGTTTCTTTGTACTTTTTTTATTCCTTCTTTTGCTCTCTTTCGTTGCATTTGATAACTATCTTTAGTCACATGTTTAGTGTTATCTTTAGTGATATACTTGGATTCCTTTCGTTGTGTGTGTGTATATGCATATCTATTATAGGTTTTGATGTGATTATCATGAAGTTTACACACATACACCCACACACACACATATGTTCAGTTCATTTGCTAAGTTGTGTCCAACTGTTTGTGACCCCATGGACTGCAGCATGCCAGGCTTCCCTGTCCTTCGTTATCTCCTGTAGTTTTTCAAGACTCATATCCATTGAGTCAGTGATGCCATCCAACCATCTCTTGCTCTGTTGTCCCCTTCTCCTCCTGTCTTCAATCTTTCCCAGCATCAGGGTCTTTTCCAGTGAGTCAGTTCTTCACATCAGGTGGCCAAAGTATTGGAGCTTCAGCTTCAGCATCAGTCATTCTAATGAATATTCTGAGTTGATCTCCTGTATATTTGACTGGTTTTATCTCCTTGCAGTCCAAGGGATTCTCAAGAGTCTTCTCCAGCACCACATTTTGAAACCATCAATTCTTTATTGCTCAGACTTCTTTATGGTCCAGCTCTCACATTCAAATATGACTACTGGAAAAATCATAGCTTTTACTATACAGACCTTTGTCAGCAAAGAAATGTCTCTGCTTTTTAATACTCTGTTTTTGTTTGTCATAATTTTTCTTTCAAGGAGCAGGCATCATTTAATTTTGTGGCTGCAGTCGCCATCCACAGTGATTTTGGAGCCCAAGAAAATAAAGCTTGTTACTGTTTTCATTTTCCCACCCATATATTTGCCAAGAAGTGATCAGACTGGATATCGTGTTCTTAGTTTTTGAATGTTGAATTTTAAGCCTGCTTTTTCACTCTCCTCTTTCACCCTCATCAAGAAGCTCTTTAGTTCTTCTTTCTTTCTGCCATAAGGGTGGTATCATCTGCATGTCTAAGGTTGCTAATATTCTCCTGGCAATCTTATATATAATTATTTTAGCTTGCTGAACGCTTAATTCAGAATGAATTTCAGCAACCCTGTATGTTTACTCCTCTCCTTCATTGTTTACTGTTTTTTTCATCATAATTTACATCATTTTGTTTTGTGTATCCCTTAGGTACTTATTACAGATATAGGTGATTTTACTACTTTTGTCATTTAACCTTTTTCCTGGCTTGGTGTGTGGTTGATTTACTACCTTTATTGTATATCTGCCTTTTCCAATAAACTTTTTCCTTTCATAATTTCATGTTTCTAGTTGTGGCCTTTTCTTTTTTGCTTAGAGAAATCCCTTTAACATTTCTTGTGAAGCTGGTTTAGTGGTGCTGAACAGTTTTAGCTTTGCTTGTCCGTAAAACTTTTGATTTCTTCATCAAATTTGCATGAAATCCTTGCTAGGTAGAGTATTCTTGGTTGTAGGTTTTTCTGTTTTATCACTTTCAGTACTTTTCGTTACTTTCATTATTTTTTAAATATATCTTGCCACTCCCTTCTCGCCTGCAGAGCTTCTACTGTAAAGTCAGTCACTAGTCTATAATGTAACTTGTTACTTTTCCATTGCTGATTTTAATATTCTACTTTTATCTTTATTATTAAGATTTGCCACTTTAATTATAATATGTCTTGGTGTGGTTCTTTTTGGGTGGACCCTGTTTGAGACTCTCTGTCCTTCCCGGATTGGGTGTCTCTTTCCTTTCACCTTTCACTTCCTTTCCCAGGCAAGGGACTTTTCAGCTATTATGTCTTCAAATACGTTTTCTTTCTCTCTTCTTCTTCAGATATCCCTACAGTGTGACTATTAGTGTGCTTGATCTTGTCCCATAGGGCTCTTGAACTGTCTTAATTTCTTTTTATCATTTTTTTTCCCATTTTTTTCCGTTAGGTTTCAGTGATTTACACTACCCTGTCTTCCACCTCACTGATCCATTCCTTTGTATCATTTAATCTACTCTTGATACTTTCTATTGTATATTTCGTTTTAATTATTCTCTCCTTTAGTTCTCTTTTGTCCTTCTTTATATCTCCCAAATCTTTTAAAAATTTCTCTATTTTCATCCATTCACCTGAGTTTTTGATCATCTTAAAATCATTCATTTGAACAACTACTGGATAGATTGAACTTTTCTATTTAGTTCTTCTTCTTGGGTTTTACCTAGTTTCTTAATTTGATACATTTTCCTTTATTTACTCATTTTATCTAATTGGCTATTTTTATTTCTATGTATTTGATAGCCTGGTTATGTTTCCTGACCTTGGAGAAATATCTTTTTGTAGGAAATGCCCTATGAATCCTAGCAGTATAATTTCTTCTAGTTACCAGAGTGATATATTCTATATGTGCCTTTTGTATGGGATGCATGGTTCCTTCTGTTGTGGTGGACTGTTTCTTCTGTTGTGTGCAGCCTGGTAGGTGTGGCTGGCTCCTGGACCAGTTCGTTGCCAGACTCTGCCTTGTGGAGAAATAGCTGTTTGCTCATTGGCAGGTTAAGTCACAAAGTGGTTAACTATAGAACCCTGGGCATCCTAGGGCTAGTGCTGGCTCACTGGTGGGCTTCGCTGCATTTTGGTATAGGTTGATCTGGTGAGAGGGTAACAGGCAGGAAGGCTAGGGGATCTCCAAATGGAGGAAATAGGCTGTAAGTATCAGATGTTTTTCATCTCTCTCTTAAGCGGCAGGAGGAAAGAAACTACAAGTGTCAGTTTATCCCCCCCCCCATACAAAATTAAAAGGAGGTTTCTTTTAAAATTCTATGTTGCCATGAGGACACCTGGTTCCACCTGAACTTAACTTTTCTCAAAACATGAGCTAACCAATGGGTTTTCTTATGGAAATGTTTTTCCAAAGCTATATTGATGAAAGTGAAACAGGAGAGTGAAAAGGTTGGCTTGAAGCTCAACATTCAGAAAACAAAGATCATGGCATCTGGTCCCATCACTTCATGGGAAATAGATGGAAAAACAGTGGAAACAGTGTCAGACTTTGTTTTTTTGGGCTCCAAAATCACTGCAGATGCTGATTGCAGCCATGAAATTAAAAGACGCTTACTCCTTGGAAGGAAAGTTATGACCAACCTAGATAGCATATTAAAAAGCAGAGACATTACTTTGCCAACAAAGGTCCGTCTAGTCAAAGCTATGGTTTATCCTGTGGTCATGTATGGATGTAAGAGTTGAACTGTGAAGAAAGCTGATCGCCAAAGAATTGATGCTTTTGAACTGTGGTGTTGGAGAAGACTTTTGAGAGTCCCTTGTACTGCAAGGAGATCCAATCAGTCCATTCTAAAGGAGATCAATCCTGGGTGTTCATTAGAAGGACTGTTGCTAAAGCTGAAACTGCAATACTTTGGCCACCTCATGCGACGAGTTGACTCGCTGGAAAAGACTCTGATGGGAAAGGTTGGGGGCAGGAGGAGAAGGGGACGACCGAGAATGAGATGGCTGGATGGCATCACCGACTCTGTGGACATGAGTTTGAGTGAACTCCGGGAGTTGATGATGGACAGGGAGGCCTGGGTTGCTGTGATTCATGGGGTCGTGGAGAGTCGGACACGACTGAGCGACTGAACTGAACTGAACTGATATTAATGAACAATGTATTTACCCTCGACTCTGTCTTTCCTCAAGTCAGTTCGCCTAAGACTCAGAACCAACTTGACAAACTAGTATGTTTTACTCATGCAAATGTTCTCTTAAGCTATGTTAATGTCTTATTAACATAGTTATGTTAAAGTCTTATGTTAAAGACTATGTCTTTGCTTGGAAACCTGCCTTTCTTCAAGATTCATGTTAATAATTTTATGACCCGGGACAACATACCTTGTGCCAATGTTATCTCAAAATGCATGTTGTGGGTGAGGGGCCTGGTACCAGTCTCTGAGTTTTGAGACATTTCCTTTCTGTAATCAACAGCCTGCTGGTAGCTATATAACATACTGCTAAAGACTAGCAGGGGGGCACTCTTTCTGCCCCTTCTGATGTCTATGTCAGAAGCTTTCCCTATCTCTTTTATACTTTAATAAAACTTTATCACAAAAAAGCTCTGAGCAATCAAGCCTCGTCACTGGCCCTGTATTAAATTCCTCTCCTCTGGAGGCCAAGAATCCCAGCATCTTTCATGGCTCAGCAAAAACCTTTAACTAGCTTCAACTTACTCTTCGATAGAGCCAGTTCCTGACATGGCTGTCTGCAGCTCAAGAGTGTCCCTAAGGCTAGTGCTACTCTGCAGTTGAATTGGGGCTGAGGCCCATGGACCCCAGGCTAATGCTGGTTAAGTCATTCTTCCAATTGTGTTTCAGGGTTCCTAGACACAGGGCTCTTTGTCCTGAATCTGTTGTCCGTACACTTGGGGAGGTGGGCGGCTAGATCCTGGAGATACTGACTGAAACTCTTAGAGTGTCCCAGAGCTGGTGTTTGCCTGTTGGTAGGCAGAGAAAGGGCCTGGGTGATTCTATGGTTGGCACTGGCCTCCTAGTTTGTTCTCTGGTCCTAACAAGGTAATCTGTTGGATTTTAGTGGTCCTGGGTCTGGTGTCTGCATGCTGGTGGGTCGGGTTTGGACTCAAGGAATCCTAGGACTTATTCCTGCTTGCCAGTGGGTGAAGCCAGGTCTTTGGGTAATATCAGCCCACTTTCAGGTAGAACTGGGACATGGAGTCTCTGGCTCCAGGGCCCAGGGATCCCAGAGCTTGTATTGGACTATTTTAGTTTGGGACTAAAGCACAAGCGTTTCTGAGGCCAGTGTTGCTTAACTGTGTGTGGATCCTGGTCCAAGGATCTCTGGGTGCAGAGCCTTCAGTGTCCTGAATCTGGTGTTGTCTGCTGGTGGGTGGGGCTGGTTCTTGACCTGGTGTACTGGGGAGTCCAGTGTGTCATGTAGCTTGTGTCAGCTGGCTGATCATTGGAACAGTTTCTGGAGTAACTAGTTGAAGGATCCAAGGATCCAGTCTTAGCTGGTTAGTGTCTGCTTGTGGGCAGAGTTGGTTCCTAACAAGATAAGTGGTGCTGCAATGGTCCTGTGGTTCATGTCTACCCTGCTGGTGGGTATGACCAGAGCACAGGGGTCCTGGGGCTGGTGCCTGACCACTGGTATGTGAGGCTGGTCCCAGGACTAGTGCCACCCCTCTGGTGAGTGGAGCTGAGGCCCAGGGTTTTGAGGGCTTAGTGCCAGCTCACTGGTAGGCAGAGCTGAGTCATAGTGTCTCTGGGTACAGGGCCATCAGCTTTCCAGAGGTAATGTGTCAGCCCACTGGTGGGACAGGTCTGGTGTCTGTCCACTGGTTGGTGAGCTGAGTCCTGCAGTTAGTACCTGCACATTGGTGTATGGTGCCGAGTCCTGGGTCCTGTGGTAGATAGAGCCATGTCTCAAGGTGGCTGTGGGCTCAGGGAGTCTTAAGGCAGTTTCCCTGCTGGTGGGTGGGGCCATGTCCCTACCCAGCTTGTTGCTTGGCCTAAGGTGTACTAGTATTGGTGCCAGCAGGCCAGTAAGCAGGGTTGGGTCCCACTGCTAAGATCGAGGGAAGATTCCAAAATGGTGCTTTCAAATACCATTGTCCATGAGGTAGAATGAGTTCCAAAGATGGCTGTCACTAGTGTCAATATCCCAAGATAAGTTCCAGTTTCCTCTTGCCTCTCCAGGAGCCTCTCTAAGATCAGGAGGTGTGTCTGACCCAGGTTCATTTAAAGTTACTGCCTCAGCTCTGAGTCCTGGAGTGTGGAATTTTGTGTGTACCCTTTAAGAGTGGAGTCTCTTTTTCCCACCAGCCCTTTAGTTTCCTCAAAATAAGCCCAGCTGCCTTCAAAGCCAAACGTTCTAGGGACTCATCTTTCTGGCACAGGATCCCTGCGCTGTGGATTCCAATGTGGGGCTGAGACCTGTTGTTTCTTGGGGAGAAACTCTACAATCTAAATTATCCTCCATTTGAGGGTCCTCCACCGAGGAATATGGGTCTTGAGTATACCACCACTCCACCCATGCTTCCTCTCTTGTTTGTAGTTTCTTCTTTATATCTTTAATTGTAGATTTTTTCTACTAGATTGTGGTCTTTCTCATCAGTAGTTCTTCAGTAAATAGTTGTAATTTGTGGCCAAAAATTTGATAACTTGAACTTCATTAAAATTTAAAACTTCTGCTTGAAAAACACATTGTTAAGAAAATGTAAAGACAAGCCACAGAGTGGGAGAAAATCTTTGCAAAACAGATATCACATATAAAATTGATATCTGAAAACCACAAAGAAATTTTAGTGTTAGTGGTTCCAAACTTTTCAT
This sequence comes from Moschus berezovskii, assembly GCF_049115385.1. NCBI lineage: Eukaryota > Metazoa > Chordata > Mammalia > Artiodactyla > Moschidae > Moschus > Moschus berezovskii. The sequence continues at coordinate 81,062,417 of NC_142488.1, read as the reverse complement.
GAGGAAATCTGATAATTTTTTCATAGGTGACATATATGTACACATAAATTTTTGCCTAAAAAATAGCACTTTAGAGTAGTGGATTTTTTTTTCTGTTTTTATATTAATCACCTGTAAGTTCCTGTCAGAGAGTCGTATTAGCTTTAGGTAAATAATGTTGTTGAGGGATGTTACTTTGCTTCTAAAGCAATGAAACTTGAAATTCACTTAGACTGCAAGTGGCACACATCTCTTGCCAACTTCCTTTAGTAATGCTGCATTGGGGGCTCGAAATTGACCATTATAGGAGAATTTGTACCACAAAAAGGACAGAAATAAATCAAAGATTTTTTTCTGAGAACCACTTTAACAGTACATTATTGTCCTGTGCTGTCATAATATGTGAAAGTCTATGATTTTTATTATGACTTTTGAAATAATGAAAATAGCAATAGCTTATTATTAGCCCCTGATATTACATATAAAAATCTATAGAAGTTAAAGATTTACAAGTTGACCTACATAAAATCAAAGGAGTGATTTAGATGCAGCACTGTGTCAGGATGTAAAATATAGTATTTAAAAGCAGCAGCCTTAAATTTACATATACCTTGGTCTAAGTTTTGACTCCAACACTTACAATCTATCAGTTCAGGCGCTCAGTCACGTCCAACTCTTTGCGACCCCATGAACCACAGCATGACAGGACCCCTGTCCATTACCAACTCTCAGAGTCCACCCAAACCCATGTCTATTGAGTTGGTGATGCCATATAACCATCTAATCCTCTGTCATCAACTTCTCCTCCTACCCTCAATCTTTCTCAGCATCAGGGAATGAGTCAAATGAGTCAGCTCTTCACATAAGGTGGCCAAAGTATTGGAGTTTCAGCTTCAACATCAATCCTTCCAATGAATACCCAGGACTGATCTGCCTTACAATGGACTAGTTGGATTTCCTTGCAGTCCAAAGGACTCTCAAGAGTCTTCTCCAACATCACAGTTGAAAAGCATCAATTCTTTGATGCTCATCCTTCTTTATGGGCCAATTCTCACATCCATACATGACCACTGGAAAAACCATAGGCTTGACTAGATGGACCATTGTTGACAAAGTAAAATCTCTGCTTTTGAATATGCTGTCAAGGTTGGTCATAACTTTCCTTCCAAGGAGTGTCTTTTAATTTCATGGCTACAATCACCCTCTGCAGTGATTTTGGAACCCAGAAAAATAAAGTCAGCCACTGCTTCCAGTTTTTCCCCATCTATTTCCCATGAAGTGATGGGACCAGATGTCGTGATCTTAGCTTTCTGAATGTTGAGGTTTAAGCCAACTTTTTCACAATCCTCTTTCACTTTCATCAAGAGGCTCTTTAGTTCTTCTTCACTTTCTGCCATAAGGGTGGTGTCATCTGCATATCTGAGGTTTATTGCTATTTCTCCTGGAAATCTTGATTCTAGCTTGTGCTTCATCCAGCCCAGCGTTTCTCATGATGTACTCTGCATATAAGTTAAATAAGCAGGGTGACAGTATACAACCTTGACATATTCCTTTTCCATTTTGGAGCCAGTCTGCTGTTCCATGTCCAGTTCTAACAGTTGCTTCCTGACCTGCATACAGATTTCTCAAGAGGCAGGTCAGATGATCTGGTATTCCCCTCTTTTTCAGAATTTTCCACAGTTTACTGTGATCCACACATTCAAGGACTTTGGCATAGTCAGTAAAGCAGAAATAGATGTTTTCTGGAACTCTCTTGCTTTTTCCATGATCCAGCGGATGTTGGCAATTTGACCTCTGATTCCTCTGCCTTTTCTAAAACCAGCTTGAACATCTGGAAGTTCATGGTTCACATACTGCTGAAGCCTGGCTTGTAGAATTTTAAGCATCACATTACTGGCATATGAGATGAGTGCAATTGTGTAGTAGTTTGAGCATTCTTTGGCATTGCATTTCTTTAGGAATGGAATGAAAACTGACCTTTTCCAGTCCTGTGTCCACTCCTGAGCTTTCCAAACTTGCTGGCATATTGAGTGCAGCACTTTTACAGCATCATCTTTCAGGATTTGAAATAACTCACCTGGTATTCCATTACCTCCACTAGCTTTGTTCGTAGTGATGCTTCCTAAGGCCCACTTGACTTCACATTCCAGGATGTCTGGCTCTGGGTGAGTGATCACACCCTTGTAATTATCTGGGTCATGAAGATCTTTTTTGTATAGTTCTTCTGTGTATTCTTGTCACCTCTTCTTAATATCTTCTACTTCTGTTAGGTCCCTACCATGTCTGTACTTTATTGAGCCCATCTTTGCAGAAAATGTTCCTTGGTATCTCTAATTTTCTTGAAGAGATCTCTATTCTTTCCCATTCTATTGTTTCCCTTTATTTCTTTGCATTGATCACTGAGGAAGGCTTTCTTATCTCTCCTTGCTATTTTTTTTGAACTCTGCATTCAAATGGGTATATCTTTCCTTTTCTCCTTTGCTTTTCACTTCTCTTCTTTTCACAGCTAATTGTAAGGCCTCCTCAGACAGCCATTTTGCTTTTTTGAATTTCTTTTTCTTGGGGATGGTCTATAGGACCACCAATAGTACCTAAATCAGAAATTTATTTTGTAAAATGAATATTTGCTTGTGTATAAAATTGAGTTAATGATTAAACTTAATTCATAAGATAGTGCTGAAGTTTCAGTTATTATAGTTGATAAAATTGATAGTTCCTTTCACATAGAAAATGGTATAAAATGCTGTTTATTGTGAAGTTCTCCTTCTAGAATGATAGTACAAGGATTTTCATAACCTGATCCTTAGGGAAGCAAGCAAAACTAGTAAAAAACCTTTTTAAAAAATTAAAATATTCGGGAATTGTTCAAATGCCATACAATAAATAAAAAAAAAAAAGTTCAAGAAATCTTACTAAAACTCAATAAGAATAGTGAGAATTTGTCACATAAGGGCCATTGCCAGTTCCCTATCCCTAGGTCAACTGAAAGAAATTCCGCTCTTGGTGTGTTTAGGTAAGAAGACAGTTCTCACTCCACCCTAACCTCCTCATTAAGGGCTACTTGCACGTATTGGTTGGATTTTGTCCCCCCAAATGATATATTCAAGTCCCTAGTCCCTGCTACCTCTAAAAGTTACCTTGTTTGGACTTAGTGTTTGCTGCTGCTGCTGCTGAGTCACTTTAGTCTTGTCCGACTCTGTGCGACCCCATAGACAGAAGCCCACCAGGCTCCCCCATCCCTGGGATTCTCCAGGCAAGAACACTGGAGTGGGTTGCCATTTCCTTCTCCAATGTGTGAAAGTGAAAGTGAAGTCGCTCAGTCGTGTCCGACCCCCAGCGACCCCACGGACTGCAGCCCACCAGGCTCTTCCATCCATGGGGTTTTCCAGGCAAGAGAACTGGAGTAGCTTGCCATAAGGTCCACCTGGAATAGGGTGGGTGCTAATTCATCATTGGTGTCCTTATAAGAGAGAGGAGGATTTGTTATACAGAGATAAGGAGGACAGGGAATAAGGCCCTGTGGTGTAAAAAGTAGCAATTTGTGTAGTGCAGTTACAAACCAAGGAATGCCAAAAAATTCTGGCAACCAACAGTAACAAGGAAAAGGTAAGATAGGAATCTTCCCTAGAGACTTTGGAGGGAGAATGGTCCTACCAATATTTTGGTTGCATTACTTTTGGTCATCATAACTGTGAGAGAATAAATATCTGTGGTTATAAGCCACTCATTCTGTGGTATTTTGTTATGGCAGCCCTAGGGAATTAACATATCTTAGCAGGAGGGGCAGGCTTCCAGGAGTTCTAAGCCCCTCCAAGGTGAATAGATAAATTTCTGGTGAATGTAGCTAAGAGGGTGAAGTCCAATTCCTCCACTCAGACCATAACCTAACTATAGAGGCTCTATTCCAGGCACAAATGGTTGAGGATATTGGGGCCCTGATCACCGTCACTCCAACTCAAGTTAAACTCTATAATAAAGAGGCTAAAGTGGTCAAACGGTATGAATTGATAGTTCTCCAAAGAAGATAGACAACGAAGCAATAAGCACGTGAAAATTTATCAGCATCACTAGCCATGAAAGAAATGCAAATCTAAACCACAAGAAGGTATCACATCATACCCAGTAGGGTGGTTTTAATTTTAAAAAGACAGATGATAGCAAATGTTAGTAAGAATGTGGAGAAATTAGAACCCTCATACAGTGACATTTCGGATTTGAAATGTTTCAGTCACTTTGAAAACAGTCTGGCAGTTCCTCAAAATGTTACACATCAAGTTAACTTATGACCTAGCAATTCAACTCCTAAAGATTTGAAGAATTGTTCAAATAAATATTTGTACATAAGTGTTCATGCTGGCAGTATTCAAAATAACAAAAATTTGAAAGCAGTTCAAATATCCATCAAGTGACGAAAAAATAATTGTGGTATATCCATACAATTGAGTTTTACGTGACCATAAAAATGAATTAAGTAATATATATGTTAGTGGTAAAGAACCTGCCTGCCAATGGAGGAGATGTAAGAGATATGGGTTCTATTCCAGGGTTGGGAAGATCCCCTGGAGAAGGATATGGCAACCCACTCCAGTATTCTTGCCTGGAGAATCCCATGGACCGAGGAGCCTGTTGGGTTACAGTCCACAGGTCTGCAAAGAGTCGGACGTGACTGAATACATATATACTAAATGAAAGAAATTTCAAACAATAGGTAATGTATTGTATGATACTATATACATGAAATGTCCAGAATAATCAAATCTACTGAGAGAGAAAGACTAGTGGGTGGCTAGGCCTAAGCGGAATGAAAGTATTGTTAGGTGATGTCTATGTGTTGTAGGGATTCCTTGGGGCAATTGAAAATATTTTAAATATTCTAAATCTGAGGTGAAATACATCAAATTATATTTTCAGTTCAGTTCAGTCGCTCAGTCGTGTCCGACTCTCTGCGACCCCATGACTCACAGCACACAAGGCCTCGCTGTCCATCACCAACTCCCGGAGTTCATGTAAACTCATCTCCATAGAGTCAGTGATGCCATCCAGTGATCTCATTCTGTCATCCCCTTCTCCTTCTGCCCCCAATTCCTCCCAGCATCAGAGTCTTTTCCAGTGAGTCAACTCTTCGCATGAGGTGGCCAAAGTATTGGAGTTTCAGCTTTAGCATCAGTCCTTCCAATGAACACCCAGCATTGATCTCCTTTAGAATGGACCGGTTGGATCTCCGTGCAGTTCAAGGAACTCTCAAGAGTCTTCTCCAACACCACAGTTCAGAAGCATCAATTCTTCGGCAATCAGCTTTCTTCACAGTCTAACTCTCACATCCATACATGACCACGGGAAAAACCATAGCCTTGACTAGACAGACCTTGGTTGGCAAAGTAATGTCTCTGCTTTTTAATGTACTATCTAGGCATCTTTTAATTTCATGGCTGCAATCAGCATCCGCAGTGATTTTGGAGCTCACAAACATAAAGTCTGACACTGTTTCCACTGTTTCCCCATCTATTTCCCATGAAGTGATGGGACCAGATGCCATGATCTTTGTTTTCTGAATGTTGACCTTCAAGCCAACCTTTTCACTCTCCTCTTTTACTTTCATCAAGAGACTTTTGAGTTTCTCTTCACTTTCTGCCATAAAGGTGGTGTCATCTGCATATCTGAGGTCATTGATATTTCTCCTGGCAATCTTGATTCCAGCCTGTGCTTCTTCCAGCCTAGTGTTCCTCATGATGTACTCTGCATATAATTAAATAAGCAGGGTGATAATTTTTAATAAATCTATTAAAATGCTATATGTTTTTAGGAATGACAGGTTTAAGAATGAAAATGAAAATAAATTTATTTATTGTAATGCTTGGGTGATCATTCTTGATTGATTTTATATATATATATATATATATATATATATAATCTTGATCACCTAAATATTAGAATATATATTTACTTCTGGTTAAGATGGTCATTTTATTATATTTATTTTCATTTTTTATTCCAAATATTTATTTAGCACTTGAAAGATAATGTTTGATATTTTTTTTTATACACTTTCCTCTAGCATTCAAAAATTTTCCCTAAGGTTATATTACTTTTACAGTAAATAAAATAAAGTTTCTTAGAAGGATCAGTCAGTTCAGTTCAGTTCAGTTGCTCAGTCGTGTCCGACTCTCCATGACCCGATGAATCACAGCATGCCAGGCCTCCCTGTCCATCATCAACTCCCGGAGTTCACTCAAACTCACGTCCACAGAGTCGGTGATGCCATCCAGCCATATCATTCTCTGTCGTCCCCTTCTCCTCCTGCCCCCAACCTTTCCTAGCATCAGAGTCTTTTCCAGTGAGTCAACTCGTCGCATGAGGTGGCCAAAGTATTGCAGTTTCAGCTTTAGCATCAGTCTTTCCATTGAGCACCCAGGATGATCTCTTTAGAATGGACTGGTTGGATCTCCTTGCAGTACAAGGGACTCTCAAGAGTCTTCTCCAACACCACAGTTCAAAAGCATCAATTCTTCGGCGATCAGCTTTCTTCACAGTCCAACTCTCACATCCATACATGACCACGGGAAAAACCATAGCCTTGACTAGACGGACCTTGGTTGGCAAAGTAATGTCTCTGCTTTTTAATATACTATCAAGGTTGGTCATAACTTTCCTTCCAAGGAGTAAGCGTCTTTTAATTTCATGGCTGCAATCAGCATCTGCATTGATTTTGAAGCCCCCCAAAATAAAGTCTGACACTATTTCCACTGTTTTTCCATCTAATTCCCATGAAGTGATGGGACCAGATGCCATGATCTTTGTTTTCTGATTGTTGAGCTTCAAGCCAACCTTTTCACTCTCCTCTTTCACTTTCATCAAGAGGCTTTTGAGTTCCTCTTCACTTTCTGCCATAAGGGTGGTGTCATCTGCATATCTGAGGTTATTGATATTTCTCCCAGCAATCTTGATTCCAGCTTGTGCTTCTTCCAGCCCAGCGTTCCTCATGATGTACTCTGCATAGAAGTTAAATAAGCAGGGTGACAATATACAACCTTGACGTACACCTTTTCCTATTTGGAACCAGTCTGCTGTTCCATGTCCAGTTCTAACTGTTGCTTCCTGACCTGCATACATGTTTCTCAAGAGGCAGGTCAGGTGGTCTAGGATTCCCACCTCTTTCAGAATGTTCCACAGTTTATTGTGATCCACACAGTCAAAGGCTTTGGCATAGTCAATGAAGCAGAAATAGATGTTTTTCTGGAACTCTCTTGCTTTCTCCATGACCCAGCGGATGTTGGCAATTTGATCTCTGGTGCCTCTGCCTTTTAAGAATCATTTCAGTTCAGTTCAGTTCAGTCGCTCAGTCGTGTCCGACTCTCCGCGACCCCATGAATCACAGCACGCCAGGCCTCCCTGTCCATCACCAACTCCCGGAGTACACTCAAACTCATGTCCACAGAGTCGGTGATGCCATCCAGCCATCTCATTCTCCGTCGTCCCCTTCTCCTCCCGCCCCCAACCTTTCCCAGCATCAGAGTCTTTTCCAGTGAGTCAACTCGTCGCATGAGGTGGCCAAAGTATTGGAGTTTCAGCTTTAGCATCAGTCCCTCCAATGAACACCCAGGATTGATCTCCTTTAGAATGGACTGGTTAAGAATAGGATACTTTAAAAAAAATTGCCAACAATAAAGTGCTGGATACAGGAAATAAAAATGCTTCTTAATTAATTTGATGTGCTATGTTAAAGACCAAAGAAAATTGATATGGAATAGATGGAAGAAATATCTCTTTTGCATTTTTTTGACATGTGAAAATTTGTGTATAAATAATGTATGCAATTTATTGAGTTTGAAGGTAAGTACACACTCATGACGCCGGCCCCGGCGGCGCAGACGCGACGCGAGAGACGCCGGCCCGGCGGCGCAGACGCGACGCAAGAGACGCCGGCCCCGGCCCAACGAACCACGCAAAGAGGTGCGGCCGTGAGGAGCTACCCCACGCCTGAGGCCAGGGCCGGCGGCCGAGAGGAGCTACCCCACGTCCAACAGGCGGTGGCTGCGCGGGCGCAGGAGGGCCGAGAGGAGCTACTCCGCGTTCAAGGTCAGGAGGGGCGGCCTTGAGGAGATACCCCTCGTCCAAGGTAAGGTACAGCGGCTGCACTTTGCTGGAGCGGCTGTGAAGAGATTTTCCACGACCAAGGTCAGAGAAACCCAAATAAGACGGTAGGTATTGCTAGGGGGCACCAGAGGGCAGACAAATTGAAATCATAATCACAGGAAACTAGCTGATCTGATCACATGGACCACAGCCGAATGTGGTCCCCTGGAGAAGGGAATGGCAAACCACTTCAGTATACTTGCCTTGAGAACCCCATGAAGAGTAACAAAGGGCAAAATGATAGGATACTGAATGAGGAATTCCCCAGGTCGGTAGGTACCCAGTATGCTACTGGAGCTGAGTGGAGAAATAACTCTAGAAGGAATAAAGGGATGGAGCAAAAGCAAAACCAATACCCAGTTGTGGATGTGACCAATGATAGAAACAAGGTCCGGTGCTGTAAAGAGCAATATTGCATAGGAACCTGGAATGTTAGGTCCATGAATCAAGGCAAATTGGAAGTGGTCAAACAGGAGATGGCAAGAGTGAGCATAGACATTCTAGGAATCAGTGAATTAAAATGGACTGGAATGGGTGAATTTAACTCGGATGACCATTATATCTACTACTGTGGGCAGGAATCCCTTAGAAGAAATGGAGTAGCCATCATGGTCAACAAAAGAGTCCAAAATGCAGTACTTGGATGCAATCTTAAAAATGACAGGATGATTTCTGTTCATTTCCAAGGCAAACCATTCAATATTACAGTAATCCAGGCCTATGCCCCAACCAGTAATGCTGAAGAAGCTGAAGTTAATCGGTTCTATGAAGACCTACAAGACCTTTTAGAACTAACACCCCAAAAAGATGTCCTTTTCATTCTAGGGGACTGGAATGCAAAAGTAGGAAGTCAAGAAACACCTGAAGTAACTGGCAAATTTGGCCTTGGAGCACGGAATGAAGCAGGGCAATGGCTAATAGAGTTTTGTCAAGAGAACGCACTGGTCATAGCAAACATCCTCTTCCAACAACACAAGAGAAGACTCTACACATGGACATCACCAGATGGTCAACACCGAAATCAGATTGATTATATTCTTTGCAACCAAAGATGGAGAAGCTGTATACAGTTAGCGAAAACAAGACCAGGAGCTGACTATGGTTCAGATCATGAACTCCTTATTGCAAAGTTCAGACTTAAATTGAAGAAAGCAGGGAAAACCACTAGACCATTCCGATATGACCTCAATCAAATCCCTTATGGTTATACAGTGGAAGTGAGAAATAGATTTAAGGGACTAGATCTGATAGATAGAGTGCCTGATGAACTCTGGACGGAGGTTCGTGACATTGTAGAGGAGACAGGGACCAAGACCATCCCCATGGAAAAGAAATGCAAAAGAGCGAAATGGCTGTCTGAGGAGGCCTTACAAATAGCTGTAAAAAGAAGAGAGGCGAAAAGCAAAGGAGAAAAGGAAAGATATAAGCATCTGAATGCAGAGTTCCAAAGAATAGCAAGGAGAGATAAGAAAGCCTTCCTCAGTGATCAATGCAAAGAAATAGAGGAAAACAACAGAATAGGAAAAACAAGAGACCTCTTCAAGAAAATTAGAGATTCCAAGGGAACATTTCATGCAAAGATGGGCTCGATAAAGGACAGAAATGGTATGGACCTAACAGAAGCAGAAGATATTAAGAAGAGGTGGCAGGAATACACAGAAGAACTGTACAAAAAAGATCTTCACGACCAAGATAGTCACGATAACGTGATCACTGACCTAGAGCCAGACATCTTGGAATGTGAAGTCAAGTGGGCCTTAGAAAGCATCACTACGAACAAAGCTAGTGGAGGTGATAGAATTCCAGTTGAGCTATTTCAAGTCTTGAAAGATGATGCTGTGAAAGTGCTGCACTCAATATGCCAGCAGATTTGGAAAACTCTGCAGTGGCCACAGGACTGGAAGAGGTCAGTCTTCATTCCAATCCCAAAGAAAGGCAATGCCAAAGAATGCTCAAACTACCGGACAATTGCACTCATCTCACACGCTAGTAAAGTCATGCTCAAAATTCTCCAAGCCAGGCTTCAGCAGTATGTAAACCGTGAACTCCCAGATGTTCAAGCAGGTTTTAGAAAAGGCAGAGGCACCAGAGATCAAATTGCCAACATCCGCTGGATCATGGAGAAAGCAAGAGAGTTCCAGGAAAACATCTATTTCTGCTTCATTGACTATGCCAAAACCTTTGACTGTGTGGATCACAATAAACTGTGGAACATTCTGAAAGAAATGGGAATCCCAGTCCACCTAACCTGCCTCTTGAGAAACCTGTATGCAGGTCAGGAAGCAACAGTTAGAACCGGACATGGAACAACAGACTGGTTCCAAATAGGAAAAGGTGTACGTCAAGGCTGTATATTGTCACCTTGCTTATTTAACTTCTATGCAGAGTACATCATGAGGAACGCTGGGCTGGAAGAAGCACAAGCTGGAATCAAGATTGCTGGGAGAAATATCAATAACCTCAGATATGCAGATGACACTACCCTTATGGCAGAAAGTGAAGAGGAACTCAAAAGCCTCTTGATGAAAGTGAAAGAGGAGAGTGAAAAGGTTGGCTTGAAGCTCAACATTCAGAAAACAAAGATCATGGCATCTGGTCCCATCACTTCATGGGAAATAGTTGGAAAAACAGTGGAAACAGTGTCAGACTTTATTTTTTGGGCTCCAAAATCACTGAGGATGCTGATTGCAGCCATGAAATTAAAAGACGCTTGCTCCTTGGAAGGAAAGTTATGACCAACCTTGATAGTATATTAAAAAGCAGAGACATTACTTTGCCAACCAAGGTCCGTCTAGTCAAGGCAATGGTTTTTCCCGTGGTCATGTATGGATGTGAGAGTTGGACTGTGAAGAAAGCTGATCACCGAAGAATCGATGCTTTTGAACTGTGGTGCTGGAGAAGACTCTTGAGAGTCCCTTATACTGCAAGGAGATCCAACCAGTCCATTCTAAAGGAGATGAATCCTGGATGTTCATTGGAGGGACTGATGCTAAAGCTGAAACTCCAATACTTTGGCCACCTCATGCGACGAGTTGACTCACTGGAAAAGACTCTGATGCTGGGAAAGGTTGGGGGCGGGAGGAGAAGGGGACGACGGAGAATGAGATGGCTGGATGGCATCACCGACTCTGTGGACATGAGTTTGAATGTACTCCGGGAGTTGGTGATGGACAGGGAGGCCTGGCGTGCTGTGATTCATGGGGTCGCGGAGAGTCGGACACGACTGAGCGACTGAACTGAACTGAACTGAACACACTCATGAAACCTTCACTACAGCCTATGCCATAAACCTGTGCATTACCTCGAAAAGTTTCCCCCGACCTCTTATTTATTATTATTATTATTGCTTTTTGTTATAACACTTTACACAAGATCTGCCTTCTTAGAAAAATTTCAAGCATATAATACACTATTAAATGTGGGCCCTGTGCTGTGTAGGATTTCCTATGTGGCACTAGTGGTAAAGAACCCACCTGAAAATGCAAGAGACATAAGAGACATGGGTTCGATCCCTGAGTCAGAAAGATCCTCTGGGGAAGGGAATGGCAACCCACTCCAGTATTCTTACCTGAAAAATTCCATGGACAGTAGAGCCCGGTGGACTATAGTCAAGATTCCGACACATCTGAAGTGAGTTAGTACACACACACTGTGCTGTGTAATAGATCTCTAGGACTTATGTAAAAGAAACTTTATATTCTGACTAATAACTCCCCTTTTCCCCCTCGTATTGTATGTTAAATGTTGTTATATATATAATATTTATTTTTCATTTTGAATATCTGGCTACAATGTAATTAATACATCTTCATTGTTCAAGTCTGAATTTTTATGAATATGTATACTCATATATCCAACAAAAACAAGATGTGCAACATTTCTATCACCGTAAATATTTATTCTCTCATACTCCATCCAGTCCGTCTCCCCAAGACAACTGCTTTCTGATTTTTATTGCTTTAGTTTTTGCCTTTCCTTGACTTTCAGATAAATGGAATTACATACTATGATTTGTAGTTGGCTGCTTTAGCTTAACATAATATTTTTGGAATTAATTTATGTTTCTCTGTTTTTGTCACTATTTTTGATTTGAAAATGTGTCTATCCATTTTGTTGATAAATACTGTTTTTTTCCTAGGTATGAGCTATTGTGAACAAGGCTGATATACAAATCCTTTTGTGAATTGATATTTTCATTGCTCTTAGGTTAAAAAAGAGAACAAGGAATGAAATTATTGTGTTTTAGTGAAGACTGCCAAACAGCCTTCCAAGATTGTTGCAGTTTATATATCTACCAGCAAGCAGTCTTTTAGAATTCCTATTTTTCCATATCCTCACCAATTTAGTATTTTTTATTTTTTTACAGTTAAAAGTATTTTTATTAAAAAAGCACAAATGCAAAGAAATGAACAGAGGAAAATTTATGCGTCGAACCTGGACTGGTCCACTTATGATAATATACATGCTACAATTCCATTCTCCCCAATCATTCCACCTTCACCCTCTCCCACAGAGTCCCAAAGACTGTTCTAAATGCCTATGTCTCTTTTGCAGTCTCTTATATAGGGTTCAGGTTACCATTTTTCTAAATTCCATATATATGCGTTAATATACAGTATTGATGTTCTTCTTTCTGGCTTACTTCACTCTGTATAATTGGCTCCAATTTCATCCACCTCATTAAAACTGATTCAAATGCATTCTTTTTGATGGCTGAGAAATACTCCATTGTGTATATGTACCAAAGCTTTCTTATCCATTCATCTGCAGATGGACATCTAGGTTGCTTCCATGTCCTGGCTATTTTTTAAAATTTAGTTATTCTGGCACATATTGATGGTATCTTTTTATAATATTGATTTCTGCTTTTCATAGCGAATAATGATATTAAACATCTGTTCATGTTTATTGGGCATTTATATATTCTGTGAACTGTCTGTTTAAGTCTTTTGACTATTTTGCATTGCACTGTCTTTTTATAATTATTTGTAGGCATTTTTATATATTCTGGATAAAATCAATATTTGAATATAGGGCATCAGATATAATCCTGTGTTGAACTCTTGTGATGTAGTAAAGTATTCAGGATAAATACATGAAGATTTAACACTATTTTAAAACAATAAACTGGTGAGTTAATGTCTCACAAGCACACCAGCTGAAGTTTGCATTCTTTAAAATGTAGATCTAATCATAGTTTACTTCCCCCCTCTGAATTAATCTTAAGCTTATAGGAACGATATTTCTATGCAGGAGAACAGTAACGCAATTTTCTCTAAATCTGATTAGTTGCTTTGTTCCCCTCAGCCCCCCAAAATCTTTCTATTTTTTCAGTTCAGTTCAGTCGCACAGTCATGTCTGACTCTTTGCGACCCCGTGGACTGCAGTACGCCAGGCTTCCCTGTCCATCACCAACTCCTGGAGCTTACTCAAACTCATGACCTTTGTCCCCTTCTCCCACCGTCAGTCATTCACAGCATCAGGGTCTTTTCAAATGAGTCAGTTCTTCACATCAGGGGGTCAAAGTATTGGAGTTTCAGCTTCAGCATCAGTCCTTCCAATGAATATTCAGGACTGATCTCCTTTATGATAGACTGGTTGGATCTCCTTGCAGTCAAAGGGACTCTCAAGGGTCTCCTCCAACACCACAGTTCAAAAACATCAATTCTTTGGCACTCAGCTCTCTTTATAGTCCAACTCTCACATCCATACCAGACTACTGGAAAGATCATAGCTTTGAGTAGACAGACCTTTGTGGCAAAGTAATGTCTCTGCTTTTCAATAGGCTGTCTATGTTGGTCATAACTTTTCTTCCAAGGAGTGTCTTTTAATTTTATGACTGCAGTGAATTCCCAGCATCAAAAATAGTCTCTCACTGTTTCCATTGTTTCCCCATCTATTTGCCATGAAGTGATGGGACTGGATACCATGATCTTAGTTTTCTGAATGTTGAGTCTTAAGACAACTTTTTCACTCTCCTCTTTCACTTTCATCAAGAAGTTCTTTAGTTCTTTGCTTTCTGCCATAAGGGTAGTGTCATTTGCAAATCTGAGGTTACTGATATTTCTCCCATCTTACCTGTTAACCAAGAGGTAATCCCATCGTGAATTTAGGAGGAGAACTTGTCATTATTGATGATCTCATTACTTATTTCCTCCTAAGATGTTTCATAAGTGACTTTATAATGACTATGTGCAATCAGAAATAACATGACCATTTTATGAACGCAGCATAAAATTGCTAGAAAATCAGTTTTAAGAGGAAAATTCTTATAGCTAGAGATAACCCTGGCAAATAAACTGTTAGGGAGATAAATTCAACTGGATACAGACAATTTGGGTTAACAGTATACCTATCAGGAGACCCCATCATCCCAGGGTAGAGCATGAACCTACAATTGCCTGATGTAGTTTCTTAATATCTTTCAAATACATTTGAAAGCCATGTTATCTATTCCAGGTAATACCAATTTAAATTGCAACATCCTTCTTCTTCATCTTTTTCAAGTACAGTACCATTTTATAGGTGAAAAAGAATATTCTTTTTGAAGGAAAAAAATTGTCACTGGCAAAGAGATTGAACTACTGTATAAGAGGATCAAAAAAAAAAAAAAAAGAAATAGGAAAAGACATTATTGCAAAACTGATTATAAACCTCCAGAATAATCTGTGTTGGTAGAATAAAAATATTTATAAATATAAAGGACAGCTAATGAAATACAAAAATGTCTGAATGCTTGCATTTCTCACACACTATGATACATAGCAATTGAATGGGCAAATAATTAAATAATTTTATTTCCTTTACTGTTTTTTTTGTTTAGAGGGTAAGGTGGAGTTTCTTCCTTTCCCAGGGCCTTCACTGCATTTCACGCTCTTCACAATTCTCCTCATGGCTACTTTATAACAATCTTCTATCTGCCTGGAATGGAGATTAAAATAAGTAAGAAGAAGCCAGTTAGTTTATGGTGTCTGAATCACTGGTTTCACTAAGAATATGTAAACTTCTGAGTTTTGAATTAAGCCACCCAGGAAGATGATTTATATAGGCCCTGGAGACTACACAGATGATGACTAGAAGTCCAGTGCTTTCTATCAGTTCTTAGGGTAGATAAAACCATGAGTTACTGAATATAGTCTTGGTGTAATATCTAGTTCAGGACTGAAAAAGAGAAAATGTTCCTTCTTGTGTTCTATAGCAAACAGCAAACATAAGCCCTACCCACATGTGTTGCAACAAAACCTTTCATGGATCATCATTGCTAAGATCTTGAAAGTAAGCATCTATTTTTTGACTCTATAAAATCTCATTATAATATAATAACCATTTATTCAGTATTGAATCTTCACGTCATACCAGTGCAAAATAGTCGGGAATATGGTTTCTCAGGAAAGAGTAAAATTTTTCATTCATGGACATTTTATTTTGAAAACATTATGACTTTGGGAATATGTTTTTTTTGTGCAACTAAGTTGGTGTCCAAGATGGTAAAAAAGTAAATACTTTAGTCACTCACACCCCTACTCTCCCGCCCATATGTACTTAAAGCTTCTAAAAATAATCATAAGAACCATATATATCCAAATATAAGAATGCTGCTTTATTTTCAGTGCTTCCTCAAGCTTTTTCAATTTCAATTTATATTAATAATATGTAATTTTCAATGTCTTTCATCTATATCATAAAATATTTACTTAAAAACTCTTGATAATTGTGTTCCCATGTTAGCTGCAGATATTGATTTGTAGTTAAACGTTTCATAGCTGAATGGGTAGAGGCTAGGCATGACCTGCTGCTGCCACTAAGTCACTTCAGTCGTGTCCGACTCTGTGTGACCCCATAGACGGAAGCCCACCAGCCTCTCCCGTCCCTGGGATTCTCCAGGCAAGAACACTGGAGTGGGTTGCCATTTCCTTCTCCAATGTGTGAAAGTGAAAAGTGAAAGTGAAGTCACTTAGTCGTGTCCAACCCTTAGTGACCCCATGGACTGAAGCCTACCAGGCTCCTCCATCCATGGGTTTTTCCAGGCAAGAATACTGGAATGGACTTAGATATATATAAAATCTAGATAAATCACGGATCATTTACCTACCATGGAAAGGTTATTGGACTCCACCTAGTGGATAAAAGTTGTTTTTTTTTTTTTCTTTTTTTTTTTAACTCTGCTGAAGGAGTCAGAGGCATGTGCAAAGATATTATTTATACCACCTAACACTTCAGAAAACTAGGGATCAAAATGGTCAGTGACTAAAGTTGCATAGAGACACAATTATAGCCAGATGTGTTAGAGAAATAAAACCCATTTCTCTAGCATTTAAGGGTTTACTTACCTCCAGTAGTGATCTTAAATACTGGAACTTATAATTTATAAAAGGAAATGGAAATCATAAGTCATGTACACTGTCATTTTTATTTGAGAACATTGTAGAAAATGGACTAGGAATTAGGAAATTTGAAAAGGATTAATAATAAAAGTTAAAGCATTTAAGAATACCCATAGAATAGAAATATAATTTGAAAGCCAAACAAATACTAGAATAATTCAAAATTCAACAAGTAGTTGAATATGACTTCTTGCATGTAATGTGACTTACTAATATCTAATTAAAAGAAGATATCTGGAAAATATCTCACAAAAGTAGATAAATATTACCACTTGACCAAGAAAAATAAGACAAATAATGTGTTCTAATGGGAAGTGCAAACCCTGGCGCCAATTATATTAACTCTTATTTTACAGCCTTCAGCTGTTTGTATATCATTTGTGTGACATTACATAGATTTCATAAATAGCTATTTTACTGTTTCTGGATGTACCCCTCACTTTCTTTACCATCTTCATGCGTGCTCATGTGTATCTCCTTACCTTAAATACTTAACATATTATCTTACCTGTCAAAATTATATGCATTCTCTAAAAAACAATTTCAAATGCTATCCTTTCTCTTAGAATTCTTCTAATCCCCTGTAGCTGGTAAACATGACCACAAATATGTTGGCACTACTTCCATTGAGACATGTGTGCTATGGGCCCTTCTCTTAAATTTGTCTGAGCTCTGTGACTACTTTGACTAAAAATACACTATGATAGAAGTAACACTGTCAATTTATACATACAAGCCTAAAGTGATCAGTCGTTTCCACCCTGAGATTTGAATTGATGCCTTTGAGGCAAGCCTACTGCCATGCCAACAAAGGTCCATCTAGTAAAGGCTATGGTTTTTCCAGTAGTCATGTACGGATGTGAGAGTTGGACTATAAAGAAAGCTGAGCGCTGTTGATGCTGTTGAACTGTGGTGTTGGAGAAGACTTTTGAGAGTCCCGTGGACTGCAAAGAGGTCCAACCAGTCCATCCTAAAGGAGATCAGTCCTGAGTGTTCATTGGAAGGACTGATGTTGAAGCTGAAGCTCTAATACTTTGGCCACCTGACGCAAAGAGTTGACTCATTGGAAAAGACCCTGATGCTGGGAAAGATTGAGAGCAGGAGGAGAAGGGGACGACAAAGAATGAGATGGCTGGATGGCATTACCGACTCGATGGACATGAGTTTGAGTGAATCCTGGGAGTTGGTGATAGACAGGGAGGCCTGGCGTGCTGTGGTCCATGGGGTCGCAAAGACTCAGACATGACTGAGCGACTGAACTGAACTGAACGGCCATGAAAGATATCTGATTGTCCTAAAACTGTCATGCTATAGGAAACCAAATTACCCATGTGAGTGGGTTGAGTGGAGAGAGAGAGAGATGTTTGGCTAGTCTTTCCTATTCTAGCCATATCATTTCAGGTACCTGACATGTGAATGAAGAAGTCATATAGGGCAGTACAGTCTCAGCTGACAAGACAGAAAGAACAGAAAAACCCAGCTAATAGCCAGAGTCAGGATCCAGACACATCTAGCCATCTGAGGAACCTCCAATTATTAAGCCACTCTAGCTGACATCTGAGTCATTATGCAACACAGAGAAGCCATCCCTACTCTACCCTGACTGAATACTGATTCACCAGTAATCATAAACATATTTGAATATTTATTGTTTTATGGCACTAATATTTAGGGTAGATTTTTATACAACACTTCTTGATTGAAAGAGCCCATTAATCATATGTGATCTGTTTTGTATTTAAGAATTAATAGTAAGCACTACATGTTTGATTCATGGAATTTGTCATATTCTATAGTACATTTATAAATTTGCCTTAAGTTCTCTAATTTGGTTTTAAACTCTTTAATGTAAGCAGGTGTATTTGTACAAACACCTAGTTTAATATCCTTTACACAAAGGAAATATTCAAAATATATCTATTGAGACAAATTTCCTAATTCTTAGTTCTCAATAGATTCTATAGTTTCAGCAGTTATAGAAAAATACACTGTCATGGAGCCTATATTTTCAACCAAGTAATTCACAGCATTAGATAAAAGCTGCAGATAAAATGGAAGTTAATCATACTAACAGTCTTTACAAGCTATTTTGTAGAGAAAGGGAAAGATTTAATTCTTTGCAGAGAGATTCAACTGTAATTTGAAGCATTCTTTTTAATAAATACCACTGAATAGGCAAAACTAAAATGAGAACCTCTGACCTGAGGTACAAGCATGTGAGGAAAAAAAAAAAAAAAATCTTAACAGTCAAGGAGTCCAGATCTGACCCTAAGCTATCCAAAGGCTTGTTCTTCAGGTTGATGAATAATGTGTTAACACACAGTGAATCAAAGTGCTGAAATGACAGAGAAAATTGCTTGCTTTAGAGAACACTGATAATATTCTGTTGAAATAGATGACATTCAAAGTAGGAAATTCAAAAGCAATTTCATTATTCTTCTAAGTAATTATAAAAAAAAAACATTTTATGTTAATGTAGCCTAGGCAAAAGTCCATTTGTTGGATGGTCAAAACCCCAACAGCCAATTTGTCCACCCTGCAAACATAACATTATCTCAATAATAATAATAGTAATAAACCTCTTGAATACATGAAGTAATGGCTACTAGTCTCAAAAAAGAATTTTTATGTTATAAATTTATTTGTTTTGTAGCTTTTTAAGATGTGTATTCAAGTACCATAAGACGGTTTCAAAACATGTTTTTCTTCCTTGTCAAAGCAGGGTATGTCTGTTTCTAACCTTTCTTTTTCCCTCATAAGATGTTATAAGAAAACAGCAATTTATCGCAAAGTATGCCAAGTATTAACCTAAGTTAAAACATACATTAAAAGCATGCACTCTAAGTCTCTCCTTCGTTATAGTTCTAAATTTTATTGCCTATAACATAATCACTTATATTTTCATGACACCTTTAGTAAGGTTTTACATTTAACATTCATTCTTTCAAAAATCACTGATTCCCATGTGTCAGACACATAAACTAGAATCTGGGGACAGAAAGATTAATAGTACTACTGGAGAAACACATACCCCCACCCTGACATTTCCATAAGAAGGGATTTTAAGTACATTTCGAGCTTCTTTCCTCACCCTTAATCACTGTAGCTGGGAAGCAGGGATGACTTGTTTGACAGCTAAATTTGGAAATAATAACTAGGAATTCATAAAATGTACCCTTCTTTTGCTGTGTACAGTTGAGTTGTTCTCCAGAGCCAGTTCTTCTCGGCTCTGCCTTAATTCTTACCTGACTAATACTTTCATGAATTGTAGGCATGCATGGTCCTGGAGTGACTATGACAGGATGAGTTAATCTGACTAATTTTAGGGTCCATGTAGCATGTTCGTTTGTCTCTTGCAGTACTTGACATCTTCCAACTTAGCCATTCTCAGTAATAAAATAAATAATTTGGCCATGAATTTTATGATTTGTTTTCAGAGCCTGAGTGGAGAATATGAATTCTCTTTATGAGAGGCTCTCTCCAGTATCCCAACAAATAAGGAATAGTTCTTGTCTTTATAATTGAATTGGGTAGACACAAACAAATAATAACAAAACAGATGATAAGTGCAATGTGTACTTCTCTATTTTATTTTTTTTATAAATATAATTATAAATTATATAATGTTAAACATATAATTATATATCATATGATATATGTTTTATTGTTTATATATATATATATATACATAAAATTGGGCTTCCCTGGTCGCTCAAATGCTAAAGAATCTGCTTGCAATGCAGGAGACCCGGGTTGGATCCCTGGGTCAGGAAGATCCCCTGGAGAATGAAATGGCAACCCATTCCAATATTTTTGCCTGGAGAATTCCATGGACAGAGGAGCCTTATGGGCTACACAATTATAGTGTGTTTACATCACACACACACACACACACACACACACATATATGTATAATTAAAGTGTGTTATGTGTGTGGAGGCCTGGGTTTATATGAGGGCTATAATTACAAGTTTGATACTGCTGGAAATTAACAGAGTGAGGTAGAAAATTGTGTAATAAGATAAGAATGGAGTTCTAGGCAGGGTCTTGTATGCTATGTCAAGAAGCTTGCACACTATTTTGACAGGGATGATAAAATACTGAATGGTTTAAGCATGGAAGTGACCTGATAAGATTTGTTCATGGCACCTGGAGGTATATATTAAGATAATGGATTAGATATGGAGAAGAGTACAGATAGGAAGACCATTTAAGAAACCGTTGGCAGTAGTATAGGCAAAAACTAAAAAGATTCAGATTAAGAAATAACAGAATTTAAAAGACAAAAAGGAAATGATTTAGAAAATGTTTATGAAATAAAATCAACAGGATTTGATCACTGAACAACTGTGTTGATGATGGGGAATTAGAAATCCAGGATGATACTCTGTTCTCTAAGTTTTGTGAATGCATTTATTATAGTGTTATCAACTAAGAAAAATTAAAGAGAAGGAAATACCTGGGGCAATGATAATGATTTTAATTTGTGAAATGTGAGAATTTGATATGTCTATGGGAAATCTAGGCTTAAAATATCTCCAAATTCCTAGATAAATGATTCCAAAAGTTAGAGAGGAAGTTATAGTTACAAACTTATTTATGGTAGTTATCAACTGAAAAGATAAGGACTAGATAAAATCAAATGTTAAGTGTATAGTGTAAGTATTAGATCAAGGATGAGACTCTCATTGACACCATAACTTAACAGTACATGTTTGAAGATAAGCCCATTAGGGAGACAGACAAAAAATAATCAAGAAAACACAGTGCCATGGAAGCCAATGGAGTGGAGAGATTAAAAAAAAAAAATATATATATATATATAAGCAATAAATGGTGATGAATATAGTAGAGAAATCTAGTAAAGTAAAGACTGAAAAAAAAATATCTCTTGGGTTTTCTAATTTAGAGGTCATTGAAAACCTAATGAGAGTAATTTTGACTGGAATGTTTTGGACAAAAGAAAGATTAAAGAAAAAATGAGATAATTGGAAGTGAAGAAGTAAAGAAGAGTGACTGTAAATAACAATTCTGTGAAGTTTTCAGGAGAATTTAAGAATGATTGGAAGGTAGCTAGAGGGACAATATATTAAAAGTATTCTTTTTTCTTACAAGATACCTTAGCACTTTTATATAAGGATGGACAGAAAACAGAGAAACCAGAGAGATTAATGATACAGTGAAGAGAGAGTGATTGACTGCATGGATTAAAGTCCTAGAGGAGATGAGTTAGCAGATAGGATCAAAGGCACAAAACAGAGTGAACCTGAACAGAAGAAAGAATATCTTTGAGACTGTGGGGGAATGTTAAAATGGATAATGTCAGATGGTTGCAAATTTTTCCATACTCTTGAAAGCTAGGTCATCCGATGAAACAGAAGGTTGAGGATACATTTGAGGGTTTCAGAAAAGAGTTGAAATTTTGCCAAAGCATTTACAAGAAATAAGTAATTTGCTAACTGTAGCATATGTATGTCTACCGTTTTTACTTCCCATAATTTCCCTATGGTTATCAATCTCACCCCCACCTCAATTCTAACTTTGCACTTTGGCCAAATTTGTAATGTGTGTCTAATCCAGTAACTTCATTGATTAATTTAAAAATTGCCATAGATTCCAGTGTAAGTCAATCCGAACAGAACTTCAGACTTCATGGTTTCCAGAGAGAGAAAGAGGTGTGTTTGTCCTCAGGGACACATAAAATAGTTGCATAGTCTGTGCATTGCCCATTTTCAGGGGATCTGTTTATATTGACTAGAACATGAATGGTGCCACCTGGAGTTTTTCAGCATGGCCCATCCATCTTTTTTGGATTTAGCTTTGTAAATCTGTATCTTACCAGCAGCCATTGTGTTGTCACCAGGAGAGAACTTGTCTGAGAATGAAGCAACATAGAGAATCCCTAGTTCAGAGAATGATCTGAACTGGGCTTTTACTCTGAGGCTGCAGTCAAGCTATCCCATAATTTTTCTTTTTTTAAATTTATTTATTTTAATTGGAGGCTAATTATTTTACATTATTGCATTGGTTCTGCCATACATGGACAGGAATCTGCCCTGAGTGTAATTGTGTTCCCCATCTTGAACTCCCCTCCCACCTCCCTCCCCATCTCATCCCTCTGGTTCATCCCAGTGCACCAGCCCCGAAATCCTGTATCATGCATCGAACCTGGACTGGCGATTCGTTTCACATATGATAATATACATGTTTCAATGCCATTCTCCCAAATCATCCCACATTAACATAAAAATCCTCTTTACTTTTATACACCCCTGGGAGTCAAGTTTCTGGCACTTGCACAAACACACATTTTATTTAAAAAACACTGTTGTCTGTTGTCAGTTGTCTGTGAATTAATAAGAAAACATTCATTTGTTAATTTGCTTCAAATGCCCCTAGTAGAGTTCCATTCTCACAGAGATGGGGTAATAAATGTCTTGCAATATGAATATTACTGCTCTATATCTATTTTCATCCACAGAGACAGAAGAAATAGTACAAAAATATTAAACAATGATAACTTGTGTGATTCCCTTCTGTTTGAATTTTCTTTCCTTCTTTTCTTGACACTTAAAGTCAATTAAATGAGAAAACTAATATGCTATTCCTTCTGTGCAAAGATGATTATATCAGTTCATTGACAGGGGAAGTTCTTATATCTGTTTACATCATTATTCCCTCGGGGACACCAGTGTAAGGAGGCAGAGTTACAAAACAGAGTTTTGCCTTAATCCTGTCCCTCAAGCATGCCACTTATTCTTGCATTGGAGCCATGACACTTTTTATTTCCTATGTTTATTTTTGTGCTGAGCTCCAAGATTTTCAAAGGGAGGTCTCTTTCTCCTAGTTTAGATCACAGCTCAAATGCTGCCTCTTCAGAGAGCTTTCCCTGACCATTCTAGCCAAAGTAGTATCTTTATTTCCAGCAGCAGTCTGTCCTCTTGTAGTCTTTATTTTCTCTAATAGCTTCTAATATAATATTCATATATAATATAGATATAAATTATATATATATATGTTGTGTGTTTAGTCACTCAATCATGTCTGGGTCTTTGTGATACTTTGGACTGTAGTCCGCCAGGCTCCTCTGTCCATGGAATTTTTCAGGCAAGAATACTGGAGTGGGTTGCCATTTCCTCCTCCAGGGAATCTTCCTGACCCAGGGATCGAACTTGTATCTCCCATATCTCTTTCATTGAAAGCAATTTATTTACCTGTTGAGACATCTGGAAAGCCTATATATATTTATGGACATCCCTGGTGACTCAGACTGTAAAGACTCTGCTTGAAATTCAAGAGACCCGGGTACAACCCGTGGGTTGGGAAGATTCCCTGGAGAAGGGAATGGCTACCCACTCCAGTATTTTTGCCCAGAAAATTCCATGGGCAGAGAAACCTGACAGACTGCAAACCACAAGGTCGCAAAGAGTCAGACATGATTTAGTGACTAACACTGTATATTTATATGATACACATATGTGTGTGTGTGTGTGTGTAAACTATGTACATGTATATACTTTTTTCCCTACTAGAAGTTAAGGCCCAATGAGGAGGACTATGTTTTGATTTCTGCTGGGCTTACCAGCATCTCTAAAAGTGTGTTGACACATATAGATCAATAAATACTGGGCAATTGTGTAACTTAGCAATATACATGGCAAGATGAAACACAGGAAAAATTACAACACCATAAAATAAAGACCATAATTTTTCAAGTATTTACATGGTTGCAATATACCTATCTATCTTAACTACCATTCCATAAATGTTACAACATTCTGAGGAGGTAGAGGAAAGATCTTGCTTTTTATTTATTAAAATTATTGCCTCTTCTGGGAAAAAAAAGTTCCAAAAATGCAAACTAATATTTAAAAGACGATATACGTTTTAAAGAATTTTGGAAATTAAATCCTTCAAATTTCTGTCATTACCTTTATGTGAGATTCGGAGTACAATACTTGTCACAATATGTACATAGTAAAGATAAATGTTAACTCTTTTATCTCTTGGATGTTTTTTATTTTGCATGTCTTTATTACAGTACTTATCACATAATTGTAAATATTAGTTGGGCAGCATTTAAGAATACAGATATAGTCTTTAATATTCATGACTATTCAGTTCAGTTCAGCCACTCAGTCATGTCCGATTCTTTGCCACCCCATGGATGGCAGCATGCCTGGCTTCCCTGTCCACCACCAACTCCTGGAGCTTGCTCAAACTCATGTCAATTGAGTTGGTGATGCCATCCAACCATCTCATCCTCTGTCATCCCCTTCTCCCCCTGCCTTCAATCTTTCCCAGAATCAGGGTCTTTTCCAATGAGTCAGCTCTTCGTATCAGGTGTCCAAAGTATTGGAACATCGGCTTTAGCATCAGTCCTTCCAATGAATATTCAGGACTGATTTTCTTTAGGATTGACTAGTTTGATCTCCTTGCAGTCCAAGGGACTCTCAAGAGTCTTATCCAACACCATAGTTCATCAATTCTTTGGTGCTCAGCTTTCTTTATAGTCCAACTCTCACATCCATACATGACTACTGGGAAAACCATATCTTTGACTAGATGGACTTGTGTTGGCAAAGTAATGTTTCTGCTTTACAATATGCAGTCTAAGTTGTTCATAGCTTTTGTTCCAAGGAGAAAGTGTCTTTTAATTTCATGGCTGTAGTCATCATCTGCAGTGACTTTGGAGCCCAAGAAAATAAAATCTGTCACTGTGTCGATTGTTTCCCCATCTCTTTGCCATGAAGTGATGGGACTGGATGCCATATTCTTAGTTTTCTGAATGTTGAATTTTAAGCCAACTTCTTCACTCTCCTCTTTCACTTTCAACAAGAGGCTCTTTAGTTCTTCTTTGCTTTCTGCCATATGGGTCATGTCACCTGTGTTTCTGTGGTTATTGATATATCTCCCAGGAATCTTGATTTCAGCTTATGCTTCATCAAGTTCAGTATTACACATGATGTACTATGCATATAAGTTAAATAAGCAGGGTGACAATATACAGCCTTGACATACTCTTTTCCTGATTTGGAACCAGTCTCTTGTTCCATGTCCAATTCTAACTGCTGCTTCTTGACCTGCATACAGATTTCTCAGGAAGTTGGTTAGGTGGTTTCATATTCCCAAATCTAGAAGAATTTTCCAGTTTGTTGTGATCCAACACAAGACTATTGGATTTAACTGTTTTGCATTATTTTATGTAAGTACTTCTTTGGGACTTCTAAGATCCAATAATCATGAAAGACTCATTGAAAAATAAATTGCCAAACTTCCCCCATCACTCTCAATATACCTTTGAGACCAACTTAGAGTTGTGACATTTGCCTAAGGGAAGAAAGTTGCTGAACTGCCCAGACAAACTACTGTTGACTTAATACGAAGCTATACATTTATGAGAATCATTTTTTTTTAATGGATAGACTCTTGAGTATCTTCCACTCTTCATAAATTGGAGCAAGAGTACAGGCACCAACATGTTCAAGTTCAAAAACTCTTCTAGTTTTAATCTTGGGTTATTGTGTATTTCCTAACTTAACCTTTGATGATAATAGTAATATTTCCAGACCCTATAAAAATTAATATGCATTCATATCACTAAGTTTTATCTATGATTTTTTTGTTTTGTTTTCAAATGGAATCTGATTAGTAAGTCCCAATACTACCTTTCCAAAACTGCTAATTGAATATATACAGACTCAGATAAATGTGAAAAGTCAACTACACCCAGAGCTAATACTGACAGTCATCATAATGTCATATTTGGGGAAGATTTTCTAGTACTCTCTTTTTATTTAACTTCCCTGGTAACTCAGACTGTAAAGTGTCTACCTACAATGTGGGAGACTCGGGTTCAATACCTGGGTAGGAAAGATCCTTTGGAGAAGGAAATGACAACCTACTCCAGCACTCTTGCCTGGAAAATGCCATGGATGGAGGAGCCTGGTAGGCTGCAGTCCACGGGGCAGCACAGAGTCGGACATTACTGAAGCGACTTAGCAACAGAAATTGTGTAGAGCTTGAAGAACATAACAGAAATAATTTTTCCTTCCTTATAACTTTAACCTTCTGTCAAAAATGTATAATTTGTCCCATGTAGAAAATCGTATTATCCATTCTTTAAGTCAAAGTCAGCAGTTTTTGAGTTGGCCACAAAATGGTCCTATCTCCTTCCCACCCCAGAAAAACAAATGAAACAAAACTTTTCTATAGGGTAAAAAGGAGGAACTAAGTTAACACATTGTTTTCTGAGTGGTTTATACCCAGAAAGTTAAGTACCAAAACTAAATTAAGGACTGATAAAACCTGGTGGTAGTAAATTTTTGAGATGAATGCTTTTCATACATTATGTTGAGTCAAAATTGACTTCAAAGTTGGGAAAGCCACCTGATGCGAATAGCTGACACATTGGAAAAGACCCTGATGTTAAATATTGAAGGCAAGAGAATAAGTGCATGACAGAGGATGAGATAGTTGGATGGCATCACCGACTGAATGGACATGAGTTTGAGCAAGCTCCAGGAGATGGTGAAATACAGGGAAGTCTGGCATGCTGCAGTCCATGGGGTCGCAGAGAGTCAAACACAACTGAGTGATGGAACAACAATATTGAGTCAGTGTCACTGAAATGGACAGTAGATGGAGAGGTGTGTTAAGGTTTAATTCAGCAGAAATGTACTAGAATGTTGGGAAACAACAGGAAGTGTCTTAGGACTTCATAGATCACCCAAAAGAATATATTTACAACATGGAAATGCAATAAAATGATTAAATAGAAAATAAATGTATACACAATATTTTGCTATATGTCATAACTCACCATTTAGAAAAGCATAATTTGCTCATTCAACATTTATTTAAGGTTACCTATAGGGCACCATAAAGATTTTAAAGAAAACTATTCTGCGCAAAACAGAAAATATATAAGCAGCCTAAATGAAGTGAATAAGGAGTGTAAAGTCCTGTAAAGAGAAAACAGAAAAACAAACAAATAATTAAAAAAAAAACTTTGTTAAATGAAAAATATAGACTTAATTATAGGGCAAGTTATTTTGTTTCCTTTTATAGGAAGAATAATTTTGTAGATTGTGGTAGCAAAATCATGCCTCCTGCATCCCCAGTTATGTCCATATCCTAATTCCTGGAACCTATGAATATATTAACTTACATAGTAAAGGAGAATAAAGGTTGTTGATGGAATTAGGACCATTAATCATCAGATTTTTTTTTAAATGGAGATTATCCCGTATTATTTGAGTAACCTTAATGTAACCATATGAGCTGTGAAAATTGAGAGAAAATCTGAAATGTGTATCAAATAGATGCTACCCAAGGAAGACAGTTGTTGAATCTTTGAAGGTGGAGGTAGGGAACCATAAGTCAAATAATATAACAGCCTCTAGAAGCTGGCAATGTCCCTCAACATAAAGCCAGCAAGAAAATGGAGACCTTAGTCTAAAAATCACAAGGAAGTTCATTCTGCTATCAGCTCAAATGAACAAGGAAATGAGTCCTCCAAAACAGTATCCAGAAAGGATTGCAACCCTGACAAAACCTTGATTTAAGCCCAGTAACATACACTTAAGATTTTTGACCTATGGAACTGTAAGATAATAAATTTCTGTTATTTTATGATGCCAAATTTGTGATAATTAGCAGAAACCATAGAAAATTGGTAAAAAAGAGGAGCTACCCCGCGCCCAGGGTTAGGGCGGTGGCCGAGAGGAGCTGTACCACGTCCAGGAGGCGGTGGCTGCTTGGGTACCGGAGGGCTGAGAGGAGCTGATCTACATTCAAAGCAGGAGGCGCGGCCTTGAGGAGATACCCCTCGTCCAAGGTAAGGTACAGTGGCTGTGCCTTGCTGGAGCAGCTGGGAAGAGATACTCCACGACCAAGTGGAATATAAGAATCCAGTGTTCTGGCGAGGAAGGAACAAGATGGCAGAGGGATAAGATGGCAAGACCACTTTCTCCCCCACAAATTCATCAAAAGAACATTTGAACGCGGAGTAAAGTCCACAAAACAACTTCTGAATACTGGCAGAGGACATCAGGCTCCAAGAAAAGCAGCCCATTGTCTTCTAAAGGAGAGAGAAGAAATCCAGTTCCACCCACCAGAACACCGACACATGCTTCCCTAACCAGGGAAAATGGACAAGTCACCCGTCCAACCCCACACACAGCAAAGAAACTACGTAATAAAGAGAACTCCACAAACTGCAAGAAGAGGGAAAGGCCACCCCAAGCAAAGCAATATAAGCAAGATGAAGAGGCAGAGAAATACCCAGCAAGTAAAGGAACAAGATAATTGCCCACCAACACAAACAAAAGAAGAAGATATAGGGAATTTACCTGATAAAGAATTTCAAATTTTGATGGTGAAAATGATTCAAAATCTTGAAAGCAAAATGGAGTTACAGATAAATAACCTGGAGAAAAGGATTGAGAAGATGGAAGAAAGATTTAATAAGGACTTAGAAGAAATAAAAAAGAGTCAATATACAATGAATAATGCAATAGATGAGATCGGAAACACTTTGGAGGGAACAAACAATAGAATAACAGAGGCAGAAGACAGGATAAGCGAACTAGAAGATAGAATTGTAGAAATAAATGAAACAGAGAGGAAAAAAGAAAAACGAATTAAAAGAAATGAGGACAATATTAGAGACCTCTGGGACAATGTTAAACGCTCCAACATTCGAATCATAGGAGTCCCAGAAGAAGAAGACAAAAAGAAAGACCATGAGAGAATACTTGAGGAGATAATAGTTGAAAACTTCCCTAAAATGGGGAAAGAAATAATCACCCAAGTCCAAGAAACCCAGAGAGTCCCCAACAGGATAAACCCAAGGCGAAATACTCCAAGACACATATTAATCAAATTAACAAAGATCAAACACAAAGAACAAATCTTAAAAACGGCAAGGGAAAAGCAGCAAATAACACATAAGGGGATTCCCATAAGGATAACAGCTGATCTTTCAACAGAAACTCTTCAGGTCAGAAGGGTGTGGCAAGACATACTTAAAGTGATGAAAGAAAATACCCTACAGCCCAGATTACTATACCCAGCAAGGATCTCATTCAAATATGAAGGAGAAATCAAAAGCTTTACAGACAAGCAAAAGCTGAGGGAATTCAGCAGCACCAAACCAGCTCTCCAACAAATGCTAAAGGATCTTCTATAGACAGGATACACAGAAAGAGTGTATAAACTTGAACCCAAAGCAATAAAGAAAATGGCTACGGGATCGTACTTATCAATAATTACCTTAAACGTAAAAGGGTTGAAATTTTCAAAAAGGCTAGGAAACAATTCTCATAGCCATCAATAGTTCAGTGTTGAGTTCATGAATAGTTTTTAAAGTTTGGGACAAACTGTAGTATTTGCTATTTGAAGTACTATTTGTAATTGGCATATTACGATGTAACATTGGTCTTCATTTCCAACTTAAAACGCCTAAAAATGCCTAAGAGGTTTTTAGATTTGTGAATTTTAGTTGAAATGTATTTTACAATGTTACTAAACCTGCAGATATATTGAAATATTTCAGAGAACTTATTCACTGTACATTTAATTTATTTTATTTATAAAAGTTATGAACTGTAGAAAGTTTTACTTGTTGGGTCAAATGCTTGTTGCTTCAAATGCTTGTTGCATTTGAAGTGCTAGTTACAAGAAAATCAAATACCTTCAATGTATAAATGCTATTAAGTTTTTAAAGGACTCTGGAGTATAAGTAAGTTTGTTTAAAGAAATTTAGTCTGTTCAACTTGAAAAAAATAAATAAATAAAATTGGAAATAAAAAAAAAGAAAATTGGTAAAAAAGATACAAATTCTTTCCAAATTAATATATAGCATTTAAGCTACTATTCTAATTAAAATCTTAAGGGGACTCTTTCAATTTTTAATCTAAATATTCTAAAAGGATATATTAGAGCAAGTAGAGTAAAAAAAATTGAAAAATAAAAGTAATAAAGATAGTGTGTATTGAAACCTCTTAAAATGCATTAAAATTCTACAGTATTTAAGATATTTTGGAAGTAGTACTGGGACTAAATAGACTAACACAAAATAATTCAGTGTGCATGATTTTGTCTTTATATACTAAAATCATAAAATATGAAAACTCTACAAATCAAAAAATGAAAGATGAATGTATCAATAGAATATTGATAATTGACACAAGAATGGCAATGAGAAATTAGAAAGCCTTCCTCAGTTACCATTGCAAAGAAATACGGGAAAACAATAGACTGGGAAAGACTAGAGATCTCTTCAATAAAATTAGAGATACCAAGGGAATATTTCATGCAAAGATGGGCACAGTAAAGGACAGAAATGGTATGAACCTAACAGAAGCCAAAGATATAAAGAAGAGGTGACAAGAAGACACAGAACTATACAAAAAAGATCTTCATGACCCAAATAACCACGATGGTGTGACAACCAAACTAGAACCAGACATCCTGAAATGAGAAGTCAAGTGGGCCTTAGGAAGTATCACAATGAACAAAGCTAGTGGAGTTTATGGAATTCCAGGTGAGCTATTTCAAATCCTAAAAGATGATGCTGTGAAAGTGCTGCACTCAATATGCCAGCAAATTTGGAAAACTCAGCAGTGGCCACAGGACTGGAAAAGGTCAGTTTTCATTCCAGTCCCAAAGAAGGACAATGCCAAAGAATGCTCAAACTACTGCACAATTGCACTCATCTCACATGCTAGCAAAGTAATGCTCCAACTTCTCCAAGCCAGGCTTCAACAGTACATGAACCATGAACTTCCAGAAGTTCAAACTGGATTTAGAAAAGGCAGAGGATCCAGAGATCAAATTGCCAACATACACTGAATCATAGAAAAAGCAAGAGAATTTCAGAAATACATCTACTTCTGCTTCACTGACTATGCCAAAGCCTTTGACTCTGTGGATCACAACAAACTGTGAAAAATTCTGAAAGAGGTGGGAATACCAGACCAACTTACCTGACTTGTGAGAAATCTGTATTCAGGTCAGGAAGCAACAGTTAGAACCAGACATTAAGCAAAAGACTGGCTTCAAATTGGGAAAGGAGTACGTCAAGGCTGTATATTGTCACCCTGCTTATTTAACTTATATTCGGAGTACATCATATGAAATACTGGACTGGATGAAGCAAAAGCTGCAATCAAGATTGCTGGGAGAAATATCAATAACCTCAAATAGCCAGATGATACCACCCATATGGCAGAAAGCAAAGAAGAGCCTCTTGATGAAAGTGAAAGAATTTCCCAAAATGAAGATCATGGCATGCCGTCCCATCACTTCATGGCAAATAGATAGGGAAACAATGGAAACCGTGAGAGACTTTATTTTCTTGGGCTCCTAAGTCACTGCAGATGGTGATTGCAGCCATGAAATTAAAAGACACTTAATCCTTGGAACAAAAGCTATGACCACTTTAGATAGCATATTTAAAAGCAGAGATATTACTTTGCGGACAAAGGTCCATCTAGTCAAAGCTATGGTTTTTCCAGTAATCATGTATGGATGTGAGAGTTGGACCATAAAGAAAGCTGAGCCCCGAAGAATTAAAGCTTTTGAACTATGGTGTTGGAGAAGACTCTTGAGAGTCCCTCGGACTTCCAGGAGGTCAAACCAGTCAATCCTAAAGGAAATCAGTCCTGAATATTCATTGGAAAGACTGATGTTGAAGCTGAAACTCCAATACTTTGGCCACCTGATGCGAAGAACTGACTCATTCGAAAACACCGTGATGTTGGGAAAGATTGAAGGCAGGAGCAGAAAGGAACAACAGAAGATGCGATGGCTGGGTGACACGACCGACTAGATGGACATGAGTTTGATCAAGTGCCAGGAGTTGGTGACAGACAGGGAAGCCTGGAGAGATGTAGTCCATCAGGTCGTGAAGAGTCAGACACGACTGAGTTACTGAACTGCACTGAATTGATACAAGCATGAACATACAAAAATCTTATTTTTAATTAGAATGCTAATTTAAATTGTACATCTTAATTATCAAATTATCAAGATTTTAAGTGCTTATATATATTTTTTTATTTCGGTAAACATACATATCATAAAGTTACCGTTTTAAGCTCATTTATGATTATAATTCAGTGGCCTTAGTATATTCCCAATATTGTGCAATCCTTACCACTATCCATTATTCAGAATATTTTTATCATCCCGAACTAAATATTTGTACCCTTTAAACAATAACCATTCCCCCATCTTCACATCTCCTGATAACCTCTATTGTACTCTCTGTCTCTATGAATTTGCCTTTTCTAAGCACTTCAAAAAAGGCACCTCATTCTAGGCACCTTATTTAACTTATATGCAGAGTACATCATTTGAAATTCTGGGCTGGATAAAGCACAAGCTGGAATCAAGATTCCTGGGAGAAATAACAATAACCTCAGATATGCAGATGACAAAACCATTATGGCAGAAAGTGAAAAGGAACTAAAGAGCTTCTTGATGAAGGTGAAAGAGGGGAGAGAAAAAAGGTGGCATAAAACTCAACATTGAAAAAATGAAGATCATGGCATGTGGTCCCATCACTTCACGCAAACAGGTGGGAGAAACAATGGAAGCAGTGATAGACTATTTTCTTGCGCTCCCAAATCACTGCAGATGATGATGGGAGCCATGAAATTAAAAGATGCTTTCTCCCTGAAAGAAAAGCTATGACAAACATAGACAGCATATTAAAAAGCAGAGCGTTAATTTGCCAACAACGGTCTGTCTAGTCAAAGCTATGATTTTTCCAGTAGTCTTGTATGGATGTAAGATTTGGACCATAAAGAAAGCTGAGCGCCAAAGAATTGATGCTTTTGAACTGTGGTGATGGAGAAGACTTTTGAGAGTCCCTCGGACTGCAAGGAGACAAACCAGTCAATCCTAAAGGAAATCAGTCCTGAATATTCATTGGAAGGACTGATGCTGAAGCTGAAACTCCAATACTTTGGTCAACTGATGGGAAGCACTAACTCATTGGAAAAGACCATGATGCTGGGAAAGGTTGAAGGCAGGTGGAGAAGCAGACGACAGAAGATGAGATGGTTGAATGGCATCACACTTGATGGACATGAGATTGAGCAGGCTTTGGGTGTTGGTGATGGACTGGGAAGCTTAGCTGAAGTCCATGATGTTGCAAAGAGTTGGACACGACTGAAGTGAACTGAACTGTTGCATCTGTTGAAGGCAGAAGGAGAAGGGGATGACAGAGGATGAGATTGTTGAATGGCATCACTGGCTCAATGGATATGAGTTTGAGTAAACTCCTGAATTTGGCGATGGACAGGGAGGCCTGGCGTGCTGCAGTCCATGGGGTCGCAAAGAGTCGGACACGACTGAGCAACTGAACTGAACTGAATTTTACTTAAGTTTCTTAAAATGTAAAGTTAGGTTATTGACTGATATCTTCCTTCTTTTAATGTGTGCATTTACAGGTATAAATTTTCCTCTTAGCCCTCCTTTTGCAGCATCTTGTAAGTTTGATATGTAGTATTTTCATTTATCTCAGGTTATTTTACAATTCCCTTTGTGATGTCCCCTTTGATCCATTGATTG
Organism: Moschus berezovskii; assembly: GCF_049115385.1. Taxonomy (NCBI): domain Eukaryota; kingdom Metazoa; phylum Chordata; class Mammalia; order Artiodactyla; family Moschidae; genus Moschus; species Moschus berezovskii. The sequence goes on along the minus strand of NC_142488.1, from coordinate 81,028,338 downwards.
TTTTCTAGTGTTAATTTTTACATAGTTTAAAATTTCCTCATTTTCCTTATTTTATTCCTTTCTAGTTTCATTATATTATGTTCAGAAAAATATACTGTGTACTTTCAATTATATTTTAAATTTATTAAGACTAGTTTCATGGCCTAATGTATGGTATGGTTTATTCTGGAGAATGTTCCACTTGAACTCAAGAAAAATGTATATTTTGCAGTAGTTTATTGAAGTATTTTGTATTTGTCTATTAGATTCATTTGATCTGTATTGTTATTGAAGTCCTCTATCTCCTTACTGATCTTCTGTATGGTTGTTCTGTCCATAATTTAAAGTGGAGTATTATAGTGTCCAATTATTTGTTTGTTGCTATCTATTTCTCCTCTCAGTTTTCTCAGTTTGTTTCATGTTTTAATGCTCTGGTGTTTGGGGCATATACTTATAATTGTTACATCATGTTGCTGAATTAAATCTCTATCAATATATGAAGTCCTTCTTTGTATTATGACCGTTTTTGAATTAAACTCTATTTTTCATGATATCATTATAGCGAACAGCCCTTGCTCTCCTTTGATTATTATTCACATGAAATATCTTTTTCTCTTCCAACATACTTACATCTTTAGATCTACAGTGAGTTTCTTTTAGATAGTATATAGTTGTATCATTTTTTAATCCAACCTGCCAACTTACACTTTATATTATACAAAATTTTTCTATTCTTTCTTTATGTCTTATAGCTTTTTGGTCTCAAATTATGTCAGTTATAGCCTTTTATTCTATAAAAGAAAAAAAATAGTTAATATTTAGTAATGAATCTTTTAATTATGTGCTCATTTCCTTTTGTGTATTTAATAATTTTTTTTGTTCTTACAATGAGGATTATCTGTAACATACTAACCTTATAATCTCGTTTGATTTCAAAGCAATTTAACTTAAATAGCATGAAACTTCTCTACTTCTATAAAGCTCCACACCATTTATAAAACTGATACCACAAATTTCAACTTCATCACATTGTGTGACCAATAACAGATATATAATTTTTTATGTATTTTATCTTTAATCTGTAGAAAATAAAAAGTGATATAAATCAAGATTACAATACTAGATTTTATATTTGTCTGTATACTTACTGGATACCTTTATATCTTCAGTTCAGTTCAGTTCACTCGCTCAGTCATGTCCAACTCTTTGTGACCCCATGAATCACAGCACGCCAGGCCTCCCTGTCCATCATCAACTCCCAAAGTTCACTCAAACTCATGTTCATCGAGTTGGTGATACCATCTAGCCATCTCATTCCCTGTGGTCCCCGTCTTCTCCCACCCACAATCCCTCCTAGCATCAGACTCTTTTCCAGTGAGTCAACTCGTCCCATGAGGTGGCAAAAGTTTTGGAGTTTCAGCTTTAGCATAAGTCCTTCCAATGAACACCCAGAATTGATTTCCTTTAGAATGGACTGGTTGGATCCCCTTGCAATTCAAGGGACTCCCAAGAGTCTTCTCTAGCACCACAGATCAAAGACATTAATACTTCTGCGATCAGCTTTCTTCACAGATCAAATCTCACATCCATACATGACCACGGGAAAAACCATAGCCTTGACTAGACGGACCTTTGTTGGCAAAGTAATGTCTCTGCTTTTTAATATACTATCAAGGTTGGTCATAACTTTCCTTCCAAAGAGTAAGAGTCTTTTAATTAACTGGCTGCAATCAGCATCTGCAGTGATTTTGGAGCCCCCCATATTAAAGTCTGAAACAGTTTCAACCGTTTCCCCATCTATTTCCCATGAAGTGATAGGGACAGATGCCATGATCTTCATTTTCTGAATGTTGAGCTTCAAGCCAACATTTTCACTCTCCTCTTTCACTTTCATCAAGAGGCTTTTGAGTTCCTCTTCACTTTCTGCCATAAGGGTGGTGTCATCTGCATATCTGACGTTATTGATATTTCTCCCAGCAATCTTGATTCCAGCTTGTGCTTCTTGCAGCCCAGCGTTCCTCATGATGTACTCTGCATATAAGTTAAATAAGCAGGGTGACAATATAAAACCTTTACATACTCCTTTTCCTATTTGGAACAAGTCTGTTGTTCCATGTCCAGTTCTAACTGTTGCTTCCTGACCTGCATATAGGTTTCTCAAGAGGAAGGTCAGGAGGTCTAGTATTCCCATCTCTTTCAGAATTTTCCACAGTTTATTGTGATCCACACAGTTAAAGGCTTTGGCATAGTCAATGAAGCAGAAATAGATGTTTTTCTGGAACTCTCTTGCTTTCTCCATGATCCAGCAGATGTTGGCAACTTGATCTCTGGTGGCTCTGCCTTTTCTAACACCTGCTTGAACATCTGGAAGTTCACGGTTCACATATTGCTGAAGCCTGGCTTGGAGAATTTTGAGCATGACTTTACTAGCATGTGAGATGAGTGCATTTGTGCGGTAGTTTGAGCATTCTTTGGCATTCCCTTTCTTTGGGATGGGAATGAAGACTGACTTTTTCCAGTCCTGTGGCCACTGCTGAGTTTTCCAAATGTGCTGGCATATTGAGTGCAGCATTTTCACAGCATCATCTTGAAGGATTTGAAATAGCTCAATTGGAATTCCATCACCTCCACTAGCTTTGTTCGTAGTGATGCTCTCTAAGGCTCATTTGACTTCACATTCCAAGATGTCTGGCTCCAGGTGAGTGTTCGCTCCATCGTGATTATTTTTGTAGTGAAGATTTTTTTGTACAGCTCTTCTGTGTATTCTTGCCACCTCTTCTTAATATCTTCTGCTTCTGTTAGGTCCATACCATTACTGTCCTTTATCGAGCACATCTTTGTATGAAATATTCCCTTGATATCTCTAATTTTCTTGAAAAGATCTCTTGTTTTTCCTATTCTGTTGTGCCGGGAGCCAGCGAGGGAAATCCTACCCGTGGCAAAGGTCAACTGGGGAAGAAGACTGAAGGGCAAAGGCTAATCAGGACTCAAGGAACCCCCTGGACTTACCTGAGCATCTACCCCAAAGAAAACAGGCGTCTGACTGCTTTACTATCTTATGCTTCTTACCAAGTCCTCTAATACTTTAACACTTACGGGGGCTTCCCCCCAACCACCTTTCTCTGAAAACATTAATTCAGAGCTGTAGTTTAAAAGTTATCCTCGGCTTAATAGGAGTGTTCCAATCCAAGCCCCTCTGATAGCATTTTAACTTGCATGACAAGTTTGTCCGGGCTCTTACAACTATGAGTGTGACTGTTTATAGCCTCCCAGCCATGCAAGGACAGAAAGCCTAATATTCTAAAATACAGGAATCTGTTGAAGAAGTTAAAATCATTAGAATAGTACTAAAAAAGATTTCATTGTTGAATCAATGCTTGCTGCAAAGTTTCCTCTATCTATTGTATCCTTGGAAATATATTAATCACATATAGAGAATATAAGTAGTAGCCTTTGATTTAACCACATCAGATCTTAAGTTAATAAATTCCTTTCTTGTAGCTCACTACACCGGTGCATTATAAGAATGTAACTTTGTCATGTGTCTAGCACCTAACTTTAGGAAAGTCACCTTAAATGAATATAAGCCTTTTACTTGCTAACTAACCTATTGTTAGGAGAGAGGGCCATAAAACTGTTAGCAGGCCCCCTGGCCAGAAGATGATGGAAACCACCGAAAACTTTTATCACGAGACACACAAAAAGAAGCCCTGATCCTGATAAGAATCAAGACTGCTGACCCCACGTGATTTTGGCGTGACTCTATACCTCCCTTTCTCTGTTTCTTATGCGCATAACTTAGGGTATAAAAGCAGCACTGGAAAATAAAGTTTTGGGCCTTGCTCACTGAAGCTTGGTCTCCCCGTGTCGTTCTTTCTCTTTTTCCGTCCTTTTCTCTATTCTCCTTTTTCTGGTTGAAGTCCTTGGAGCGCTGGGCCCTCTGCGTTTACTTATCTGCCTGGGCTTCTAAGACCCACTCTAGGGGGTGCCCTGGTGTGGTGCCTCCAGTGATTCGAGAGGGCGCCTGCGGCCTACGTAAACAGAGCAAACCCCGTGCTGGGGTTTTATTGGTTTCCAGCGTAAACCACGGAATCATCAGCCCCTGTCTCTCTCTTTCTCTCTCTATCTCTGATGCCGACGCCGTTCATCCCGAGGATACCCTGGGCCATATCGAGGCTGGTCCCCGATACTGTTGTTTTCCTCTCTTTCTTTGCATTGATCACTGAGGAAGGCTTTCTTATCTCTCCTTGCTATTCTTTGGAACTCTGCATTCAGATGCTTATATCTTTCCTTTTCTCCTTTGCTTTTCACTTCTCTTCTTTTCACAGCTATTTGTAAGTCCTCCTCAGATATCCCTTTGGCTTTTTTGCATTTCTTTTCCATGGGGATGGTCTTGGTCCCTGTCTCCTGCACAATGTCATGAACCTCCATCCAGAGTTCATCAGGCACTCTATGTATCAGATCTAGTCCCTTAAATCTATTTCTCACTTCCACTGTATAATCATAAGGGATTTGATTTAGGTCATTTGCATTTCAGTCACCTATAAGGAAAAGACATCTTATTTGGGTGTTAGTTCTAAAAGGTCTTGTAGGTCTTCATAGAACCGTTCAACTTTGGCTTATTCACCATTACTGGTTGGGGCATAGACTTGGATTACTGTAATATTGAATGGTTTACCTTGGAAACGAACAGAAATCATTCTGTCGTTTTTAAGATTGCATCCAAGTACTGCATTTTGGACTCTTTTGTGGACCGTGATGGCTACTCCATTTCTTCTAAGGGATTCCTGCCCACAGTAGTAGATATAATGGTCATCTGAGTTAAATTCCAGTCCATCTTAGTTCACCAATTCCTAGAATGTTGACGTTCACACTTGCCATCTCCTGATTGACCACTTCCAATTTGCCTTGATTCATGGACCTAACATTCCAGGTTCCTATGCAGTATTGCTCTTTACAGCACCGGACCTTGCTTCTATCACCGATCACATCCGCAACTGGGTATTTGTTTCACTTTGTCTCCATCCCTTCATTCTTTCTGGAGTTATTATCCACTGATCTCCAGGAGCATACTGGCTACCTACCGACCTGGGGAATTCCTCATTCAGTATCCTATCATTTTGCCTTTTGATACTGTTCATGGGGTCTCAAGGCATGTATACTGAAGTGGTTTGCCATTCCCTTAATTGTTGAGTAATATTCGGTTGTGGATATGTACCACAGCTTTCTATTCCATTTGTCTGCCAATGGCCATCTAGGTTACTTCCATGTCTTGGTTATTATAAACAGTGCTGCGATGAACATTGGGGTAAACGTGACTCTTTCAATTCCGGGTTCCTTGGTTTGTATGCCCAGCAGTGTCATTGCTGGGTCCTATGGCAGTTCTATCTCAAGTTGCTTTTTAAGGAATCTCCACACTGTTCTCCATAGTGGTTGTACTAGTTTGCATTCCCACCAACAGTGTAAGAGAGTTCCCTTTTCTCCACACCCTCTCCAGCATTTATTGCTTATAGACTTTTGGATAGCAGCCATTCTGACTGGCGTGACATGGTACCTAATTGTGGTTTTGATTTGCATTTCTCTAACTAGGAGTAATATTGAGCATCTTTTCATGTGTTTGTTAGCCATCTGTATGTCTTCTTTGGAGAAATGTCTGTTTAGTTCTTTGGCCCATTTTTTGATTGGGTCATTTATTTCTCTGGAATGGAGCTGCACGAGTTGCTTGTATAATTTTAAGATTAATTCTTTGTCAATTGCTTCATTTGCTATTATTTTCTTCCATTCTGAAAGCTGTCTTTTCACCTTGATTACAGTTTCCTTCATTGTGCAAAAGCTTTTAAGTTTAATTACGTCCAATTTGTTTATTTTTGCTTTTATTTCCATTACTCTGAGAGGTAGGTCATAGAGGATACTGCTATGATTTACGTCAGAGAGTGTTTTGCCTATGTTTTCCTCTGGGATTTTTATAGCTTTTGGTCTTACATTTAGATCTTTAATCCATTTTAAGTTTACTTTTGTGTATGGTGTTCGAAAGTGTTTCATTCTTTTACAAGCCGTTGACACTTTCCCCAGCACCACATGTTAAAGAGATTGTCTTTTGTCCATTGTATACTTTTTCTCGTTTGTCAAAGATGAAGCATCCATAGGAATTTGGGTTTATCACTGGATCTTCTATTTTGTTCCATTTATCTATGTTTCTGTCTTTCTGCCAGTACAATACTATCTTTATGACTGTTGCTATGTTGTATAGCCTGAAGTCAGGCAGGTTGATACTTCCAGTTTCATTCTACTTTCTCAATATTGATTTGGCTATTTGAGGTTTTTTGTATTTCCATACAAATTGTGAAATTATTTGTTCTAGTTCTCTGAAAAATACCGAGCTAGCTTGATAGGGCAGAGAATGCAGTGGCAAGCCAGTCCAGTACTCTTGCCTGGAAAATCCCATGGACGGAGGAGCCTGGTAGGCTGCAATCCATGGGGTCGCTACAAGTCAGACATGACTGAGCGACTACACTTTCAATTTTCAGTTTCACATATTGGAGAAGGAAATGGCAACCCACTCCAGTGTTCTTGCCTGGAGAATCCCAGGGATGGGGGAGCCTGGTGGGCTGCCATCTATGGGGTCGCACAGAGTCGGACACAACTGAAGTGACTTGACAGCAGCAGCAGCTTGATAGGGACTGCATTGTATCTATAGATTGCTTTGGGAAATATACTCATTTTCACTATACTGATTCTTCTGATCCATGAATATGGTATATTTTTCTATTTGTGTCATCTTAGGTTTCTTTCATCATTCTATCTACTACTGTGGGCAGGAATCCCTTAGAAGAAATGGAGTAGCCATCATGGTCAACAAAAGAGTCCGAAATGCAGTACTTGGATGCAATCTTAAAAATGACAGAATGATTTCTGTTCTTTTCCAAGGCAAACCATACAATATTAGAGTAATCCAAGTCTATGCCCCAACCAGTAATGCTGAATAAGCCGAAGTTGAATGGTTCTATGAAGACCTACAAGACCTTTTAGAACTAACAACCAAAAAATATGTCCTTTTCATTATAGGGGACTGGAATGCAAAAGTAGGAAGTCAAGAAACACCTGGAGTAACAGGCAAATTTGGCCTTGGAGCACGAAACGAAGTGGGGCAAAGGCTAATAGAGTTTTGTCAAGAGAACTCACTGGTCATAGCAAACACCCTCTTCCAACAACACAAGAGAAGACTCTACACACGGACATGACCAGATGGTCAACAACGAAATCAGAATGATTATATTCTTTGCAGCCAAAGATGAAGAAGCTCTATACAGTTAGCAAAAACAAGACCAGGAACTGACTGTGGCTCAGATCATGAACTCCTTATTGCTAAATTCAGACTGAAATTGAAGAAAGTAGGGAAAACCACTAGACCATTCAGATATGACCTAAATCAAATCCGTTATGATTATACAGTGGAAGTAAAAAATAGATTTAAGGGTCTAGATCTGATAGATAGAGTGCCTGAAGAACTCTGGACAGAGGTTCGTGACATTGTAGAGGAGACAGGGACCAAGACCATCCCCATGGAAAAGAAATGCAAAAAAGCAAAATGGCTATCTGAGGAGGCCTTAAATATAGCTGTGAAAAGAAGAGAAGAGAAAAGCAAAGGAGAAAAGGAAAGATATAAGCATCTGAATGCAGAGTTCCAAGGAACAGCAAGGAGAGATAAGAAAGCCTTCCTCAGCAATCAATGTAAAGAAAGAGAGGAAAACAACAGAATAGGAAACAGAAGATATCTTTTCAAGAAATTTAGAGATATCAAGGGAACATTTCATACAAAGATGGGCTCATAAAGGACAGAAATGATATGGACCTAACAGAAGCAGAAGATATTAAGAAGAGGTGGCAAGAATACATAGTGGAGCTGTAAAAAAAAAAAGATCTTCACGATGAAGATAATCACGATGGCATGATCACTCACCTGGAACCAGACATCTTGGAATGTGAAGACAAGTGGGCCTTACAGAGCATCACTACGAACAAAGCTAGTGGAGGTGATGGAAATCCAATTGAGCTACTTCAAATCCTGAAAGATGATGCTGTGAAAGTGCTGCAGTCAATATGCCAAAAAATTTGAAAACTCAGCAGTGGCCACAGGACTGGAAAAGATCAGTCTTCGTTCCCATCCCAAAGAAAGGGAATGCCAAAGATTGCTCAAACTACGGCACAGTTGCATGCATCTCACACGCTAGTAAAGTCATGCTCAAAATTCTCCAAGCCAGGCTTCAGCAATATGTGAACCGTGAACTCCCAGATGTTCAAGCAGGTTTTAGAAAAGGCAGAGGCACGAGAGATCAAATTGCCACCATCCTCTGGATCATGGAGAAAGCAAGAGAGTTCCAGAAAAACATCTATTTCTGCTTCATTGACTATGCCAAAGCCTTTGACTGTGTGGATCACAATAAACTGTGGAACATTCTGAAAGAGATGGGAATACCAGACCTCCTGACCTGCCTCTTGAGAAACCTGTGTGCCAGTCAGGAAGCAACATTTAGAAATGTACATGGAACAACAGACTGGTTCCAAATAGGAAAAGGAGTATGTCAAGGTTTTATATTGTCACCCTGCTTATTTAATTTATATGCAGAGTACATCATGAGGAACGATGGGTTGGAAGAAGCACAAGCTGGTATCAAGATTGCCAGGAGAAATATCAATAACCTCAGATATCCAGATGACACCACCCTTATGGCAGAAAATGAAGAGGAACTCAAAGGCCTCTTGATGAAAGTGAAAGAGGAGAGTGAAAATGTTGGCTTGAAGCTCAATATTCAGCAAACGAAGATCATGGCATCTGTTCCCATCACTTCATGGGAAATAGATGGGGAAACAGTGGAAACAGTGTCAGGCTTTATTTTTTGGGGCTCCAAAATCACTGCAGATGCTGATTATAGCCAGGAAATGAAAAGATGCTTACTCCTTGGAAGGAAAGTTATGACCAACCTAGATAGCATATTAAAAGAAGAGACATTACTTTGCCAACAAGGTTCCGTTTAGTCAAGGCTATGGTTTTTCCCGTGGTCATGTATGGATGTGAGGTTTGGACTGTGAAGAAAGCTGATCGCCGAAGAGTTGATGCTTTTGAACTGTGGTGCTGGTGAAGACTCTTGAGAGTCCCTTGGACTGCAAGGAGATCCAACCAGTCCATTCTAAAGGAGATCAATCTTGGGTGTTCATTGGAAGGACTGATGCTAAAGCTGAAACTGCAATACTTTGGCCACCTCATGGGACGAGTTGACTCACTGGAAAATAATCTGATGCTGGGAGGGATTGTGGGTGGGAGGAGACGGGGACGACTGAGAATGAGATGGCTGGATGGCATCACCGACTCGATGGACATGAGTCTGAGTGAACTCCGGGAGTTGATGATGGACAGGGAGGCCTTGCGTGCTGTGATTCATGGGGTCGCAAAGAGTCGGACACGACTGAGTGACTGAACTCAACTGAACTGATATATAGGTTTTTGTTTCTTTAGGTATATTTATTCATAAGTATTTTATGCTTTTTGTGTCAATGGTGAATGGAATTTTCCCTTAATTTCTCTTTCTCTTTCTTCATTGTTAGTGTACAGGAATGCAAGAGATTTCTTTGTGTCACTTTTATATCCTGCAAGTTTACTATATTCATTGATTAGCTCTAGTAACTTTCTGGTTGAATCTATAGGCTTTTATCTGTAGAGGATCATGTCGTCTGCACTCAGGGAGAGTTTTACTTCTTTTCCAATCTGCATTCCTTTTATTTCTTTTTCTGCTCTGATTGCTGTGGCCAAAACTGCCAAAACTATGTTGAATAACAGTGGTGAGAGTAGGTATCCTTGTCTTGTTCCTGACTTTAGGGAACATGCTTTCAATTTTGCACCATTGACGATAATGTTTGCTGTTGTTTTATCCTATATGGCATTTATTAGTTTAGGAATATTCCTTCTATGCCTGCTTTCTGGAGGGTTTTTATCATAAATCGATGTTGAATTTTGTCAAAGGCTTTCTGTGCATTTATTGAGATAATCATAGGTTTTTTATTTTTCAATTTTTTAATGTGATGTATCACACTGATTGATTTGTGAATATTGAAGAATCCTTGCATCCCTGGGATAAAGCCCACTTGTTCATGATGTGTTATCTTTTTAATATGTTGTTGGATTCTCTTTGCTAGAATTTTGTTGAAGATTTTTGCATCTATGTTCATCAGTGATATTGGCCTATAGTTTTCTTTTTATGTGGTATCTTTGTCTGGTTTTGGCATTAGTGTAATGGTGACCTCATAGAATGAGTTTGGAAGTTTACCTTCCTGTGCAATTTCTGGAAGAGTTTGAGTAGGATAGGTGTTAGCTTTTCTCTAAAATTTTGGTAGAATTCAGTTGTGAATCCGTCTGGTCCTGGGCTTTTGCTTTTTGGAAGATTTCTGATTACAGTTTCGATTTCTGTGCTTGTGATGAGTCTGCTAAGATTTTCTGTTTCTTCCTGGTTCAGTTTTGGGAGGTTATACTTTTCTAAGAATTCAACCTTTTTCCAAGTTGTTCATTTTTTTGGAATATAGTTGCTGATAATCTTTTGTATTTCTGTGTTGTCTGTTGTGATTTATCAGTTTTCATTTCATATTTTGTTGGTTTGATTCTTCTTCCATTTTTTTCTTGATGAATCTGGCTAATGGTTTGTCTATTTTATTTATCTTCTCAAAGAACAAGCTTTTAAATTTGTTGATTTTGGCTATGGTTTACTTTGTTTCTTTTGCATTTCTTTTTGCCCTAATTTTTACGATTTCTTTCCTTCTACTAATCCTGGAATGCTTCATTTCTTTCTATTTTTTTTTTTTCTAGTTGCTTTAGGCGTAGAGTTAGGTTATTTATTTGATTTCTCTCCTGTTTCTTGAGGTATGCCTGTATTGCTATGAACCTTCCCCTTAGCACTGCTTTTACAGTGTCCCATAGGTTTTGGGTTGTTTTGTTTTATTTTTCATTCGTTTATATGCATATTTTGATTTCTTCTGTGATTTGTTGGTTATTCAGAAGTGTGTTGTTCAGCCTCCATATGTTTGTGTTTTTAATAGTTTTTTTTTCCCCCTGTATTTGACATCTAATCTTATTGCACTGTATTCAGAAAATATGCTTGAGATGATTCAAATATTTTGAATATGCCAAGGCTAGGTTTATGGCCAAGGATGTGATCTATCCTGTAGAAGATTCCGTGCACACTTGAGAAGAAGGTCAAATTCATTGTTTTAGGGTAAAATGTCCTATAGATATCAATTAAGTCTAACTGGTCCATTGTATCATTTAAAGTTTGTGCTTTCTTACTAATTTTCTGCTTAGTTGATCTATCCAGAGGTAAGAGTAGGATTTTAAAGTCTTCCATTATTATTGTGTTACTGTTTTTTTTTTTTCCCTTTTCATACTTGTTAGCATTTGCCTTACATATTGTGGTGCTCCTATGTGGGGTGCATATATATTTATAATTGTTATATCTTCTTCTTAGATTGATCCTTTGAGCTTATGTATTGTCGTTCTTTGTCTCTTTTCATGGCCTTTATTTCAAAGTCTATTTTATCTGATATGAGTATTGCTACATTTGCTTTCTTTTGGTCTCCATTTCCATGAAATATCTTTTTCCAGCCCTTCACTTTCATTCTGTACGTGTCCCTAGGTTTGAAGTGGGTCTCTTATAGACAGCATATACAGGGGTCTTGTTTTGTATCCATCCAGCCAGTCTTTGTCTTTTGGTTGGGGCATTCAACCCGTTTACATTTAAGGTAATTGTTGATAAATATAATCCCATTGTCATTTACTTTGTTGTTTTGGATTCAAATTTATAAACCTTTTCTGTGTTTCTTGTATAGAGAAGATCCTTTAGCATTTGTTGAAGAGCTGGTTTTGTGGTGCTGAATTCTCTCAGCTTTTGCTAGTCTGTTACGTTTTTAATTTCTCTTTCATATTTGAATGATATCCTTGTTGGGTACAGTAATCTGGGTTGTACGTTTTTTTCTTTCATCGCTTTAAGTATGTCTTGTCATTCCCCTCTTGCTTGAAGAGTTTCTATTGAAAGATAAGCTGTTATCCTTATGGGTATGCCCTTGTGAATTATTTGCAATTTTTCCCTGGCTGCTTTTAGTATTTGTTCTTTGTGTTTTATCTTCATTAATTTGATTGATATGTGTCTTGTGGTGTATCGCCTTGGGCTTATCCTGTTTGGTACTCTCTGGGTTTCTTGGACTTGAGTGGCTTTTTCCTTACCCATTTTAGGGAAGATTTCAACTATTATCTCCACAAGTATTTTCTCATGACCTATCTTTTTGTTTTCTTCTTCTGAGATTCCTGTGATTCGAATTTTGGGCTGTTAACATTGTCCCAGAGGTCTCTGAAATTGTCTTCATTTCTTTTAATTGTTGTTTCTTTTCTCCTCTCTGCTTCATTTGTTTCTACCTTTCTATCTTCCACCTCACTTTTCCTATTTTCTACCTCAATTATTCTACTGTTGGATCCCTCCAGAGTGCTTTTGATCTCAGTATTGCTTTACTCATTGACTCTTTTGTATTTCTTCAAGGTCCTTGTTAAACTTTTCTTACATCTTCTCAATCCTTGTCTCCAAACTATTTTTTTGTAACTCCATTTTGTTTTCAAGATTTTGAATCATTTTTACTATCATTATTCTGAATTCTTTTTCAGGTAGACTCACTTTCTCCTGTTTTGTTTGGTTTGATGGGCTTTTATCCTGTTCCTTTAACTGCTGAATATTTCTATACCTTTTCATATTGTTTAGGTTGCTGTTTTTGGAGTGGTCTTTCTGTATCCTGGAAGTTTGTGGTTCCTCTTTACTGTGGAGTTTCCTCCTTGTGGGTGGTGTTGGAGGAGTGGCTTGTCAAGATTTCCTGGTTAGGGAAGCTTGTGTCAGTTTTGTGGTGAGTGGAGCTGGATCTTTTCTCTCTGGAGTGCAATGAAGTGTCCGGTAGTGAGTTTTGAGGTGTCTTTGGGTTTGGTGTGACTTTTGGCCGCCTTTATTTTTGTGCTCAGTGTTATGTACCTATGTTGTTGGAAATAGCTTGGTATGTCTTGCTCTGAAACTTGTTGGCTCTTGAGTGGAGCTTGATTTCAGTGTAGGTATGGACGCTTTTGGATGAGCTCTTGTTGATTAATGTTCCCTGGAGTCAGGAGTTTTCTGGTGTTCTCATATTTTGGATTTAATCCTCTTGCCTCTGACTTTCAGTCTTTTTCTTAAGTAGCCTCAAGACTTCTACATCCATACAGAACCAATGATAAAACATCTAGGTTAGTGGTGAAAAGATTATCCACAGTAGAGGACACCTAGCAAGGCTCACAAAGTTACATGGAGAAGAGAAGAGGGAGGAGGGAGATAGAGGTGACCAGGAGGAGAGTAGGGGGAATCAAAAGGGGAGAGAGCAATCTAGCCGGTAATCAATTCCCTATTTGCTCTCCACAGTCTGGAACACTCAGAGAAGTTCACAGAGTTCCATAGAGAAGAGAAGAGTGAGGAAGGACATAGAGGTAACTAGGATGAGAGGAGTGGGAGTCAAAAGGAGAGAGACCAGTCTAGCCTGTTATCAGTTTCCTGAGTTTTCTCTACAGCCCGGAACACACAAAGAGATACACAGAGTTAAGTAGAGAAGAGAAGGGGGGAGGGAGGAGATAGAGGTGACCTTGGGGAGAAAAAAGAGAGGCAAAAGGATGAGAGAGCCATCAAGCCAGTAATCACACTCCTAAGTAAAAATGGATACTGAAGGTTGGATTCTTAAAGGTATAGAATTGATAACAAATATCAAAAAGCAAAGATTAAAAATGTAGCATAGAGGTTAGACTCTCAAAAATACAATAGTAAAAAAAGAAAATCTTGAAAGTTACCAAAAATATATGAAATTCGCTTTAAATATAGGGGTTTTTTTGTTGCAAATTAATAGTAGGTTTTAAAAAGGAAAATTAAAGGAGTAATAAAGAACTTTTAAAAATTAAAAAAAACTAAAATAATAAAATATATCTAGGTATTTCTCTGGAGCTATTGAGGGCAGTGTGGGGTCAGTTTAGTTTCATATAGTTCCTTGTTCCACCTTATACTTTTTTCAAGGTCTATAATACCCTTCCAATGTAGCCAATGCTAACTACAGGGTTTTAATCTGTTGCACCTGTCATTTCCAAAGCAATTCCCTCTTCTTTGTTTATTTTAGCTTCCTCTGTTTGTAAATCTCTTTAGTATCTAACTTCTGCCTTTACACAAGGGAGTGAAGATGGCCATTTATTTAGGCTCACTTGTTCAATTGTGACGCGGGGAGGGAGGAACACTGCAAACAAATAGCACTGGCGTGTGTGGGGAGTGCTCTCACGCCTGGGTCACAGTGGGTTTGACCCCACTCACAGCGTGTGTGCTTTCCCCATCTTCACTGCTTAGCCTCCAAGTTGCTCTGCCAGGGAACTGTCTAAAGTGGGCCCTGGGTTGGGTGCATTTCCCAGTACTAAGCCACTCAAGTTCAGGTTCTCGGGTAGTCCACAAAGGCACAGACTCGGTTGGGCCTGTGTTTTGTGCCCTTCCCAGGTCTGAGCAGCTCAGGTGACCACGTGCTTGGCAAGCGCACACTCCCAGGTGGGGTGATGTGTCTTATCACCTCCCCATTCCCAGCCGCTTGATTTCCTGGGTGCATAGTAGGAATGACGTTTCAGGTGTGTTGCATGTTTCCTCTGGGGAGCTGATCTCTGGCTGTGACCCTCCTGGCAGATGTCAACTGTCCAGGATCCCAGGAAGACATGCTTAGGAACTGCGAGCCTGGTCGCAGTTTGGTGGAGGATGCCATCTCCGGGCCCCAGTTTGCCCCTTGCATTCTAGCTCTGGCTGTTGCCAGCCTGCCTCCCTGCCTCCATCGGGGGATGGTCCAGTCCACTGCCAGCTAGCTGTCCTCTGGTATTAGCTCACTTCTTTGCTCTGTGAATGGGCCTGACAGTGCCTGAGGCTAGAGCTTTTCACAGGAAAGTTCTCTCTTTCTCTCTCTTTCCTCTTTTTATTTTTCCCCTCTCTCTCTGGCTATCCCACGGTTTGTGTTACTCTTTCACGTTAACTCCCTCAGATTGCCCTTAGGGCACTCAGGCCTGGTCTTTACCCTAAGCAATGCAGCCTGCACCACCCTGTTCAACCGCTGGTTGCTGGTGGGAGACATGAAGGCTACTTCTCTGCTGGTAGTTGAAGTTAGTTGTGTAATCTGTGGGGTTTATTTATTTATTTTTTCCTCCCTGTTATGTTGCCCTCTGAGATTCCAAAACTCCCCCAGACATGCCAGTGAGAGGGTTTCCTGGTGTTTAGAAACTTCTCTTCTTTTAGGACTCCTTCCCCGGAATAGGTCTCCATCCCTAACCCTAGTCTCACTTTTTATCTTTTATATTTTGTCCTACCTCCTTTCAAAGACAATCGGCTGCATTTCTGGGTGCCTGGTGTCCTCCGCCAGTATACAGAAGTTGTTTTGTGGTATTTGCTCAGTGTTCAAATGATCCATCAATGAACTTGTGGGGGAGAAAATGGTCTCACTGTCCTACTCCTCCACAATCTTAGGACCCCTCCCCAAAGGTTCGGTGGTATTTCTTATCTCTGACCAAATTTGGTATTTAAACTGTTTAGTGAATTTTTATGTAAGTTATTGTATTTTTTTGGCTTAAGAATTTCTATTTTATTAATTTTTATGTTTTGCTCTTCGTTGTCACTCTCTGTTAACATATCAAGTTTCTGATTTCTTCAGTTGTTTTTTCCTTTAGCTTTTTGAGTATGTCAATGCAGTTGTTTTAAATTCTTATCCTAGTAAATTCTATATCAAAGCTTCTTCATGAATAATTTCTGTCAATTTAATTTATTCTTTTGACTTACCACATTTCCTTTTCCTTGTACCATTTCTTGATTTCTTGTTGACAAAGAGGAGACAGGGACCAACACCATTCCCATGGAAAAGAAATGCAAAAAAGTAAAATGGCTGTCTGAGGAGGCCTTACAAATAGCTGTGAAAAGAAGAGAAGCAAAAAACAAAGGAGAAAAGGAAAGATATAAGCATCTGAATGCAGAGTTCCAAAGACTAGCAAGGAGAGATAAGAAAGCCTTCCTCAGTGATCAATGCAAAAAAAAAATAAAAAATAGAGGAAAACAACAGAATAGGAAAAACAGGAGATCTCTTCAAGAATTTAGAGATATTAAGGGAACATTTCAAACAAATATGGGCTCGATAAAGGACAGAAATCATATGGACCTAACAGAAGCAGAACATATTAAGAATAGGTGGCAAAAATACACAGAAAATCTGTACAAAAAAGATCTTCAGGACCAAGATAATCACGATGGCGTGATCAATCACCTGGAGCCAGACATCTTGGAATGTGAAGTCAAGTGGGCCTTGGAGAGCATCATGACGAACAAAGCAGGTGGAGGTGATGGAATTCCAGTTGAGCTATTTCAAATCCTGAAAGATGATGCTGTGAAAGTGCTGCACTCAATATGCCAGCAAATTTGGAAAACTCAGCAGTGGCCACAGGACTGGAAAAGGTCAGTCTTCATTCCAATCCCAAAGAAAGGCAATGCAAAAGAATGGGCAAACTATGGCACAATTGCACTCATCTCACACGCTGGTAAAGTCATGCTCAAAATTCTCCAAGCCAGGCTTCAGCAATATTTGAACCGTGAATTTCCAGATGTTAAAGCAGTTTTTAGAAAAGGCAGAGGCACCAGAGATTAAATTGCCAACATCCATGGGATCATGGAGAAAGCAAGAGAGTTCCAGAAAAACATCTATTTCTGCTTCATTGACTATGCCAAAGCCTTTGACTGTGTGGATCACAATAAACTGTGGAACATTCTGAAAGAGATGGGAATACCAGACTACCTGACCTGCCTCTTGAGAAACATGTATGCAGGTCAAGAAGCAACAGTTAGAACTGGACACGGAAAAACAGACTGGTTCCAAATAGGAAAAGGAGTGCGTCAAGTTTGTATATTGTCACCCTGCTTATTTAATTTATATGCAGAGTACGTCATGAGGAACGCTGGGCTGGAAGAAGCACCAGCTGGAATCAAGATTGCTGGGAGAAATATCAATAACCTCAGATATGCAGATGACACTGCCCTTATGGCAGAAAGTGAAGAGGAACTCAAAATCCTCTTGATGAAAGTGAAAGAGGAGAGTGAAAAGTTTGGCTTGAAGCTCAACATTCAGAAAACAAAGATCATGGCATCTGGTCCCATCACTTCATGGGAAATAGATGGGGAAACAGTGGAAACAGTGTCAGATTTTACTTTTTTGGGCTCCAAAATCACTGCAGATGCTAACTGCAGCCATGAAATTAAAAGACGCTTATTCCTTGGAAGGAAAGTTATGACCAACCTACTTAGCATATTAAAAAGCAGAGACATTATTTGCCAACCAAGATCTGTCTAGTCAAGGCTATGGTTTTTCCCGTGGTCATGTATGGATGTGAGAGTTGGACTGTGAAGAAAGCTGATCGCCGAAGAATTGATGCTTTTGAACTGTGATGCTGGAGAAGACTCTTGAGAGTCCCTTGGACTGCAATGTGATCCAATGAGTTCATTCTAAAGGAGATCAGTCCTGGGTGTTCATTGGAAGGACTGATGCTAAAGTTGAAACTCCAATACTCTGGCCACCTTATGTGATGAGTTGACTCACTGGAAGACTCTGATGCTGGGAGGGATTGGGGGTTGGAGGAGACGGGGACGACAGAGAATGATATGGCTGGATGGCATCACCAACTCGATGGACTTGAGTTTGAGTGAACTCCGGGAGTTGCTGATGGACAGGGAGGCCTGGCATTCTGTGATTCATGGGGTCGCAGGGTTGGACAAGACTGAGCAACTAAACTGAACAGAACTGAAGTGAGTTATAATTCAGTATCTCAGGAAATTAGTTTTTCTACCTAAGGACTTGTCTTGTTTGTTTTGTTGATGCCTGTAGTAATCTGTTTTGAAACCATTCTAAAATATGTTTTTTTCCAAGACTATCCTTTTTCAAACGTATGAAGACTCTTTTTCTTAGCTCATATTCAGGTAATGCTTTGGCAGATAATTCCTTGAATGCATGGATCTGAAAGGGACAAAAAACCCAAACACTCCACCCACCTAAATAAAAAGAAAGTGAGCAATCTCTTTCTCAGTCTTTCTGATTGTTTTTCAGCTGAATCATTTCTTTACCAATTAGCTATACTTGCTCTGCACACAGTAGTAGATATAATGGTCATCTGAGTTAAATTCACCCATTCCAGTCCATTTTAGTTCACTGATACCGAGAATGTCGACGTTCACTCTTGCCATCTCCTGTTTGACCACTTCCAATTTGCCTTGATTCATGGACCTAACATTCCAGGTTCCTAAGCAATATTGCTCTTTACAACATCAGACCTTGCTTCTATCATCAGTAACATCCACAACTGGGTATTTGTTTTGCTTTGGCTCCATCCCTTCATTCTTTCTGGAGTTATTTCTCCACTGATCTCCAGTAGCATACTGGGCACCTACCGACCTAGGGAATTCCTTATTCTGTATCCTATCATTTTGCCTTTGGATACTGTTCATGGGATTCTCAAGGCAAGTATACTGAAGTGGTTTGCCATTCCCTCCTCCAGTGGACCACATTCTGTCAGACCTCTCCACCATGACCCATCCATCGTGGATGGACCCACATGGCATGGCTTAGTTTCATTGAGTTAGACAGGGCTGTGGTCCATATGATCAGATCAACTAGTTTTTTGTGATTATGATTTCAGTGTGTCTGCCCTCTAATGCCCCCTCCCAATACCTAACATCTATTTAAGTTTCACTTACCTTGGTCGCGGAGTATCTCTTCACAGCTGCTCCAGCAAAGTTTAGCTGCTGTACATTACCTTGGACGAGGGGTATCTCCTCAAGGCCGACCCTCCTGACCTTAAATGTGGAGTAGCTCCTCTCGGCCTTCCTGTGCCCATGCAGCCATATCTACTACTGTGGGCAGGAATCCTTTAGAAGAAATGGAGTAGACATCATGGTCAACAATAGAGTCCGAAATGCAGTACTTCGATGCAATCTTAAAAACAACATAATGATTTCTATTAGTTTCCAAGGCAAGCCATTCATTATTACAGTAATCCAAGTCTATGCCCCAACCAGTAATGCTGAAGAAGATGAAGTTGAACGGCTCTATGAAGACCTACAAGACCTTTTAGAACTAACACACAAAAAAAGATGTCCTTTTCATTATAGGGGACTAGAATGCAAAAGTAGGAAGTCAAGAAACACCTGGAGTAACAGGCAAATTTGGCTTTGGAGCACGAAGTGAAGCAGGGCAAAGGCTAATAGAGTTTTGCAAAGAAATCACAATGGTCATAGCAAACACCCTCTTCCAACAACACAAGAGAAGACTCTACATATGGACAACACCAGATGGTCAACACCGAAATCAGATTGATTATATTCTTTACAGCCAAAGATGGAGAAGCTATATACAGTTAGCAAAAACAAGGCCAGGAGCTGACTGTGGCTCAGATCATGTACTCCTTATTGCCAAATTCAGACTTAAATTGAAGAAAGTAGGGAAAACCACTAGACCATTCAGATATGACCTAAATCAAATCCCTTATGATTATACTGTGGAAGTGAGGAATAGATTTAAGGGACTAGATCTGATAGATAGAGTGCCTGATGAACTCTGGACGGAGGTTCATGACATTGTACAGGAGACAGGGACCAAGACCATCTCCATGGAAAAGAAATGCAAAAAAGAAAAATGGCTGTCTGAGGAGGCCTTACAAATAGCTGTGAAAAGAAGAGAAGGGAAAAGCAAAGGAGGAAAGGAAAGATATAAGCATCTGAATGCGGAGTTCCAAAGAATAGCAAGGAGAGATAAGAAAGCCTTCCTCAGTGATCAATGCAAAGAAAGAGAGGAAAACAACAGAATAGTAAAAACAAGAGATGTTTTCAAGAAAATCAGAGATATCAAGGGAAAATTTCATGCAAAGATGGGCTTGATAAAGGACAGAAATCTTATGGACCTATCAGAAGCAGAAGATATTAAGATGACGTGGCAAAAATAAACAGAAGAACTGTACGAAAATATCTTCATGACGAAGATAATCATGATGGCATGATGACTCACTGGAACCAGACATCTTGGAATGTGAAGTCAAGTGGGCCTTAGAGAGCATAACTATGAATAAAGCTAGTGGAGGTGATGGAATTCCAATTGAGCTATTTCAAATCCTGAAAGATGATGCTGTGAAAGTGCTGCACTCAATATGCCAGCAGATTTGGAAAACTCAGCAATGGCCACAGGATTGGAAATGTTCAGTCTTCATTCCAATCCCAAAGAAATGGAATGCCAAAGAATGCTCAAACTACCAGACAATTGCACTCATCTCACACGCTAGTAAAGTCATCCTCAAAATTCTCCAAGCTTGGCTTCAGCAATATGTGAATCATGAACTTCCAGATGTTCAAGCAGGTTTTAGAAAAGGCAGAGGCACCAGAGATCAAATTGCCAACATCCGCTGGATCATGGAGAAACAAGAGGGTTCCAGAAAAACATCTATTTCTGCTTCAAGAACTATGCCAAAGCCTTTGACTGTGTGGATCACAATAAACTGTGGAAAATTCTGAAAGAGATGGGAATACCAGACCACCTGACCTGCCTCTTGAGAAACCTGTATGCAGGTCAGGAAGCAACAGTCAGAACTGGACATGGAACAACAGACTTGTTCCAAATAGGAAAAGGCGTATGTCAAGGTTTCATATTGTCACCCTGCTTATTACCTTATATGCAGAATACATCATGAGGAACGCTGGGCTGGAAGAAGAACAAGCTGGAATCAAGATTGCCAGGAGAAATATCAATAACCTCAGATATGTAGATGACACCACTCTTATGGCAGAAAGTGAAGAGGAACTCAAAGGCCTCTTGATGAAAGTGAAATTGGAGAGTGAAAAAGTTGGCTTGAAGCTCAACATTCAGAAAATGAAGATCATGGCATCTGGCCCCATCACTTCATGGGAAATAGATGGGGAAATGGTTGAAACAGTGTCAAACTTTATTTTTTGGGGCTCCAAAATCACTGTGGATGCTGATTGCAGCCAGGAAATTAAAAGACGCTTACTCCTTGGAAGGAAAGTTATGACCAGACTAAATAGCATATTAAAAAGCAGAGACATTATTTGCCAACCAAGGTCAGTCTAGTCAAGGCTATGGTTTTTCCCGTGGTCATGTATGGATGTGAGAATTGGACTGTGAAGAAAGCTGATAGGCAAATAATTGATGCTTTTGACCTGTGGTGCTGGAGAAGACTCTTGAGAGTCCCTTGGACTGCAAGGAGATCCAACCAGTCCATTCTAAAGGAGATCAATCCTGGGTGTTCATTGGAAGGACTGATGCTAAAGCTGAAACTCCAATACTTTGGCCACCTCATGCGGCGAGTTGACTCACTGGAAAAGAGTCTGATGCTAGCAGGGATTGGGGGTAGGAGGAGATGGGGATGACAGAGAATGAGATGGCTGGATGGCATCACCGACTCGATGGACATGAGTTTGAGTGAACTCTGGGAGTTGGTGATGGATGGGGAGGCCTGGCGTGCTGTGGTTCATGGGTCTCAAATCGTCGGTCATGACTGAGCTACTGAACTGAACTGTACTGATACTTGCTCTGAGCCTAGGATCCAGATGAAGGATGAAGATCTTCTCCAAAGTTTTCTGAGTATGCATTATGTCTAGAGATGCATGTGGCTTTCAAATATTCCCATATATGTTGCGGCTTCTGAATGTCCTAATTTCCCAAGAAGTCATATCCCATATTATCTGGGCCTTAGACTGTGTGTTGTATCTTTACTCAGAATATCTTGCCCCATGTCTATTTGGGCATGTAGCCTCATTGTAGTTTCTATGAGTGGCCAGGCCCTTCAGGTATGAACAGACAGCTTAGATACATGATTTATAAATAAGTTATTCTATGCCCCTGCCATTCTAGATATGGGACTACAAACTGACTTCCTATCGCTCAAGATGAAGACCATTTCAGCCACACCATGCCGAGTGAAATTAAAACTTTCCTACCATTTTGAAAATGGCTTTTTCTTGATTGAATATTTGCTGGTTGCCATAAAACTTTGACTGTTTTTCAGAGCTTCTACAAAGTTTCTCAGATAGCTAATGGTCAAATTCAGAGAAGGCAATGGCACCCCACTCCAGTACTCTTGCCTGGAAAATTCCATGGATGGAGGAGCCTGGTAGGCTGCAGACCATGGGATCACGAAGAGTCAGAAATGACTGAGCGACACTCAATTTTCATTTTCATGCTTTGGAGAAGGAAATGGCTACCCACTCCAGTGTTCTTGCCTGGAGAATTCCAGGGACTGGGGAACCTGGTGAGCTGCTGTCTATGGGGTCACACAGAGTTGGACACGGCTGAAGTGACTTAGCAGCATCAGCAGCAGTGGTTAAATTATATATATATATATATATATATTATATTTTAAATATATATATATATTTTTTTTTCCTATGGGTGAACAAGGGCTTGGAGCTTCCTACTCTGCATTTTTGCTAATCAATACCACCATACCACGTTTCTTACAAGTGTTAATACCTAGTAGTAGCTAAAGTTTGGTGCCAATCCGGTATTCTGATACACTGCATGTAGAAATGGAAATTAATATACTTTCTATAAGGAAAGCTGAAGATATATATTAATTACTTTAAATATTTATACTCCTTGACTCCATAAGTGTGCTTGGAAACTGAAAGTTTGTAATATAATGTTAAGTGGAAAAATGTGCGTACAAAACTGTCTACAATATATCGTATACTTCCAATTCATACATATCTATCTATCTATCTATCTATATATATATATATATACTTCTTGGTCTATCTGACATATCTGCCTCTTCCACTTTCCTTTATTTTTAGAGCCAGGCAAAATAGGTCTATGGACAGTTTTAGGCTTGAAAATGGGAGAGACTGGTGTCTCAGATACTTTAATTACTGAAACTGTTAGTAATATGTGTAAAGGATGCCACAATTAAAGAAGACAAGTGGAAGAATGATTCAGATGTCTGATGCCTCCCAAGAAGTTCATGGAATCATATACAGGATTTCCGTTCCGTTCAGTCACTCAGTCGTGTCCGACTCTGCGACCCCATGGACTGTAGCCTACCAGGCTTCTCTGCCCATGGGATTCTCCAGGCAAGAATCCTGGAGTGGGTTACCATTTTAGCAAGGGGAAAAAAATGTAAGGGATTTAATTTATAAAACTAAGCAGAAAGAAAGACAAATCTAAATGTTTAATAGTTTAACTCTTTCCAAATATGGTAAACCATTACTTAACACATGGTTATGTATATCTAATTTCTCTTTCTTATTGCATCCCCATTGTCTATAACAGGCCTGGCCAATGGCCTATCACAATAATTTTCAGTTCAATTCAATCACTCAGTTGTGTCTGACTCTTTTCGATTCCATGGATTTCAGCACACCTGGCTTCCCTGTTTATCACCAGCTCCCAGAGCTTGCTCACACTCATGTCCATTGAGTTGGTAATGCCATCCAACCACTGTAGTCCCCTGCTACTCCTGCCTTCAATCTTTCCAAGCACCAGGGTCTCTTCCAATGTGTCAGTTCTTCGCATCAGGTGGCCAAAGTATTGGAGCTTAAGCTTCAGCATTAGTCCTTCCAATGAATATTCAGGACTGATTTCCTTTCTTGACTGGTTTGACCTCCTTGCAGTCCAAGGGACTCTCAAGAGTCTTCACTGACACCACAGTTCAAAAGCATCAATTCTTTGACACTCAGCTTTCTTTAGGGTCCTACTCATACATCCATACATGACTACTGGAAAGGCCATAGTTTTGACTAGATGGACATTTGTCTCCAAAGGAATGTCTCTGCTTTTTAGTATGCAGTCTAGGTTGGTCATAACTTTCCTTCCAAGGAGTAAGCGTCTTTTAATTTCATGGCTGTAGTCACCATCTGCAGTGATTTTGGAGCCCAAGAAAATAAAGTCTCTCACTGTTTCCATTGCTCCCCATCTACATTGTTTCCGCATATATGCCATGAAATGATGGGACCGGAAACCATGATCTTCGTTTTCTGAATGCTGAGTTTCAAGCCAACTTTTTCACTCTCCTCTTTAACTTTTATCAAGAGGCTCTTTAGATTCTCTTCACTTTCTGTCATGAGTGTGGTGTCATCTGTGTTTTTGAGGTTACTGATATTTTCTTATGATATTATTTTAGAAATATAAAAATGTTGTTAGAAAAAATGTTTTCAATGCTAAATGTATATGTCGCATCATAGTAAGAGTCTTGCCTCTGTCACATA
Organism: Moschus berezovskii; assembly: GCF_049115385.1. NCBI lineage: Eukaryota > Metazoa > Chordata > Mammalia > Artiodactyla > Moschidae > Moschus > Moschus berezovskii. The sequence continues at coordinate 81,004,006 of NC_142488.1, read as the reverse complement.
TTTTAACCAAAGAGTATGAACAGTTTGCACTCAGTTTTCTGCCTAAGCATAGATAATATATTGATATTCTCTCCAAGATAATAGTATAACCTCAAGATACAAAGTGAAAAGGGTCTTTTTAAGTTGAATTACATCTTTTTCTACCTCAAAGGAAAATCAAGGTGTCAGTGATTTTACTTGTTTTGTTCTTCTCTTTAGAAGCAATATTTTTTCATCATCTCACCAGTAGCACCATGAATAATGGATCTTGCAATACAGTCATTTCATTTTCTTTTTTCAAATTATACTGAATGGAAAAATAAAAGAAGATAGAATAGTTTCTTGTTCACTTTGCTAAGAATAATTCAGACTTTTAACTCCTGGAAATAAAGGAGAAATTCTGTAAATTTCTGTCAAATTTTTAGTTCTTTCCAATGATAGCAAGAGATGAGGGCTTCCGTGGTGACACTAGTGGTCAACAACCACCTACCAGTACAGGAAGAGATGAAAATAGTTTTGTGTAAGATTTTTTTTTTTTACTTAGAGGTGAAGATCATATAATTATGCAGCCTAATATAATTCTACTAGATTACAGTATATTAAACATTTGAAACATTTTGGGTAAATTAATTAAACTTTGTTCAGAAGAGCATGCTTCTATATCTTGAATTTATGTATTTTGTTATATTTAAGTTAAACACTGAAGATTTATTTATGAATGAAATTGGAGTAAAATCATTTTGATTTGAATCTTCCTTTTTGAATCTTATTGGGAACATCAAAAAGAGAAGACAATAGAAAACTCATTCTTCAGTGACACAAGCATGGAGAAATCCCAAATTTCCTAAATCATAAGTTTAAGAAAATGTACTGTTAAATTTGAGTGAAAATAAGGATGGTCTTGAAGTTCTCTATAGGAACTCAAGGAAACAGGAAGAGGAAACTAAAATATGCTCCTTCAGATCTTAGGTAGTAAATAGATTTCATTAAAAATGTGTCCGTATTCTTAAGAATTCAGCCAATGATCCTTGATTAAAGTACCCATATCAAAGACTACACTAATTTCTTTAATCCTACAAATTGAGAGGAACAATGTCCTCTAATTAGAATATTTCAGGAAGTGCTGAGATGGAGAGAAAGTGATCACAGACCTGCATTGACTGTTGACTGATTCTTTTACACCCTTCAGGAAGGCCAGACTATTTTTCAGAAAACTTGTTGTTGTTCAGCGCCTCAGTTGTATCCGATTCTTTAAAACCCCATGGACTGTAGCAGACCAGGCTTCCCTGTCCATCATCATGTCCCAGAGCTTGCTCAAACTCATGTCCACTGAGTCAGTGATGTCATTCAACCATATCATTCGCTGTCGTCCCATTCTCCTCCTGCCTTCAATCTTTCCCAGCATCATGGTCTTTTCTAATGAGTGATATTTGCATCAGGTGGGTAAAGCATTGGAGCTTAAGCTTCAGCATCAGTCCTTCCATTGAATATTCAGTGTTGATGTCCTTTAGGATTGACTGGGTTCATCTCCTTGCATTTCAAGGGACTCTCAAGAGTCCTCTCCAAGACCACAGTTCAAAAGCATCAATTCTTTAATGCTCATCCTTCTTTATTGTCCAACTCTCATATCCATATATGACTACTGGAAAAATCATAGCTTTGACTGGATGGACCTTTGCTGGCAAAGTGATATCTCTGCATTTTAACATCTTGTCTAGGTTTGTAATAGTTTTTCTTCCAAGGATCAAGCATCTTTTAATTTCATGGCTGCAGTCACCATCTGCAGTCACTTTGGAGTCCAGAAAAATAAAGTCTGTCACTGTTTCCCTTGTTTCCCCCATCTATTTGCCATGAAGTGATGGTGCTGGATGCCATGATCTTATTTTTTAAAATATTGAGTTTTAAGCCAGCTTTTCTAACTCTCCTCTTTCACCTTTATCAAGAGGCCCTTTAGTTCCTCTTTAGTTCAGTTCAGTTCAGTCGCTCAGTCTTATCCGATTTTTTGCGACCCCATGAATCACAGCTCGCCAGTCCTCCCTGTCCATCACCAACTCCCAGAGTTCACTCAAACTCATGTCCATCGAGTCTGTGATGCCATCCAGCCATCTCATTCTCTGTCGTCCCCGTCTCCTCCCACCCCCAATACTTCCTAGCATCAGACTCTTTTCCAGTGAGTCAACTCGTCACAGGAGGTAACCAAAGTATTGGAGTTTCAGCTTTAGAATCAGTCCTTCCAAAGAACACCCAGGACTGATCTCCTTTAGAATGGACTGGTTGGATCTCCTTGCAGTCCAAGGGACTCTCAAGAGTCTTCTCCAGCACCACAGTTCAAAAGCATCAACTCTTCGGGGATCAGCTTTCTTTACAGTCCAACTCTCACATCCATACATGACCATGGGAAAAAACACAGCCTTGACTAGATGGACCTTTGTTGGCAAAGTAATGTCTCTGCTTTTTAATATGCTATCTAGGTTGGTCATAACTTTCCTTCCAAGGAGTAAGCGTCTTTTAATTTCCTGGCTGCAATCAGCATCTGCAGTGATTTTGGAACCCCCCAAAATAAAGTCTGACACTGTTTCCACTGTTTCCCCATCTATTTCCCATGAAGTGATGGGACCAGATGCCATGATTTTCGTTTTCTGAATGTTGAGCTTCAAGCCAAACTTTTCACTTTCCTCTTTCACTTTCATCAAAAGGCTTTTTAGTTCCTCTTCACTTTCTGCCATAAGGGTAGTGTCATCTGCATATCTGAGATTATTGATATTTCTCCCAGCAATCTTGATTCCAGCTTGTGCTTCTTCCAGCCCTGCGTTCCTTATGATATACTCTGCTTATAAGTTAAATAAGCAGGATGACAATATACAACCTTGACGTACTCCTTTTCCTAATCGTAACCAGTCTGTTGTTCCATGTCCAGTTCTAACTGTTGCTTCCTGACCTGCATACAGGTTTCTCAAGAGACAGGTCAGGTGATCTGCTTTCTGCAATAAGGCTGGTGTCATCTACATATCTTAGGTTATTGATATTTCTCCCTGCAATCTTGATTCCAGCTTGTGCTTCTTCCAACATGGCATTTCGCATAATATATTCTGTGTATAAGTTAAATAAGCAGGGTGACACTATACAGCCTCGACATAGTCCTTTACCAATTTGGAATCAGTCGGTTGTTCCATCTCCTTTTTTAACTGTTGCTTCTTGACCTGTATACAGGTTTCTCAGAAGGCAGTTATGGTGTTCAGGTATTCCCATCTCTTGAAGAATTTTCCACAGATTGTTGTGATCCACACAGTAAAAGGATTTAGCATAATCAATGAAGCAGAAGTAGATGTTTTTCTGGAATTCTCTTGCTTTTTCTATGATCCAGTGAATGTTGGATATTTGATCTCTGGTTCCTCTGCCTATTCTAAATCCAGCTTGAACATCTTGGAGTTCTTGGTTCATGTACTCTTGAAGTCTAGCTTGAAGAATTTTTAGCTTTACTTTGCTAGCTTGTGAATTGTGTGCAATAGTTTGGATATTCTTTGGCACTGCCTTTCTTTGGGATTGGAATGAAAACTGACCTTTTCTAATCCTGTGGCCACTGCTGTGTTTTCCAAATTTGCTGACTTATTGAGTGCCACACTTTAACATCATGATCTTTTAGAATTTTATATAGCTTAGCTGGAATTCTGTCACCTCCTCTAGCTTTGTTGATAGTAAAGCTTCCTAAGACCCATTGCACTTCACACTCCTGGATATCTGGCTCTACATGAGTGATCACACCATCGTGGTTATCTGCATCACTGAAATCGTTTTTGTATAGTTCTTCTGTGTATTCTTGCCACCTCTTCTTAATATCTTCTGCTTCTGAAAACTTTCTCCTTCAAATGATAGTAACTAAGGAGTAACTTCCATATCATTATCTGCATATTTCAGTTATAAGTAAGAAAAATCGGGTATGCAAAATATAGATACTGAATATAAATTTAAAAAGTCATTACTCCAGAAAACAGGAAACTTTAGAGGAAATAAATATCCATAGACCAAAGGAATTTGTGAAGATGTAATTCTTTAGAAAAAAAATTAAAGGAATTCAAAGATGACACAAAAGTTGAAGAAATATAATGGGAAGAGGAGATGGAAAGTGAAGAGCCATACCTTAAGATAAGAAAAGTTACATGATGCTCGGGACTGGTGCACTGGGATGAGGATAACAACCCCAGAGGGATGTTATGGAGAGGGAGGTGGGAGGGGGGTTCAAGATGGGGAACACATGTACACCTGGGGCAGATTCATGTCAGTGTATGGCAAAACCAATGCAATATTGTAAAGTAAAAAAAAAAAGAAAGGGAGATCAATAAAGGTTTTTTAAAAAGACGTAAAAAAAAATGGAAAGAAGTAATAAAATCATTCAGTTCAGTTCAGCCTCTCAGTCATGTCCGACTCTTTGCGACTCCATGAAACACAGAACACCAGGCCTCCCTATCCATCACCAACTCCCAGAGTTCACTCAAACTCATGTCCATCGAGTCAGTGATGCCATTCAGCCATCTCGTTCTCTGTTGTCCCCGTCTTCTCCCACCTCCAATCCTTCCTAGCATCAGACTCTTTTCCAGTGAGTCAACTTGTGGCATGAGGTGGCCAAAATATTGGAGTTTCAGCTTTAGCATCAGTCCTTACAATGAATACTCAGGATTGATCTCCTTTAGAATGAACTGATTGGATCTCCTTGCAGTCCAAGGGACTCTCAAGAGTCTTCTCCAGCACCACAGTTCAAAAGCAACAATTCTTCGGCGATCAGCTTTCTTCACAGTCCAATTCTCACATCCATACATGACCACGGGAAAAAACCATAGCCTTGACTAGATGGACCTTGGTTGGCAAAGTAATGTCTCTGCTTTTTAATATGCTATCTAGGTTGGTCATAACGTTCCTTCCAAGGAGTAAGCGTCTTTTAATTTCCTGGCTGCAATCAGCATCTGCAGTGATTTAGGAGCCCCCCAAAATAAATTCAGTCACTGTTTCCACTGTTTCCCCATCTATTTCCTATGAAGTGATGGGGCCAGATGCCATGATCTTCGTTTTCTGAATGTTGAGCTTCAAGCCAAACTTTTCACTCTCTTCTTTCACTTTCATCAAGAGGCTTTTGAGTTCCTCTTCACTTTCTGCCAATAAAATCACTAGGACAAAGGAAATAAAATTAGAAGCCATATACACAACTATGTTATATGACATTTGGTAATTATGGTAATGACATTTGGATATATGAAAACCAAAGTTAGTTTAGGGGGAAAAATGTGATTAGAAAGAAAAGACACATTGCCGTGAAAGACAACAATGTAGACCAGCATATTCCCAAATGGTTTGCCTAAAGAAGGTGCCAAATAAATGAAATAGACTAGCTAATCTATTTGGGCTTACCTGGTGGCTTAGCTGGTAAAGAAACCACCTGAAGTGTGGGAGACCTGGGTTCAATCCCTGGGTTGGGAGGATCCCATGGATAAGGGAACATCTACCCACTCCAGTATTCTAGCCTGGAGAATTCTTTGGGTTGCATAGTCCATGGTGGTCACAAAGTGTTGGACACGACTGAACGTCTTTCACTTTCACTTTCTTCCACAAGCTTTTCTAAAATATTCTATAATGAAATTATCCTAATTAGACATTTGAATCTACAGATTTAAGGCTCCATCAGTCATTTATTGGTGTATATATTTTTTAACTTATTTATTTTAATTGGAAGCTAATTACAATATTATGGTGTTTTTTGTCATACATTGACATGAATCAGACACGGATGTACATGTTTCCTCTATCCTGAACCTCCCTCCCCATCCCATCCCTCTGGGTTGTCCTAGTGTACTGGCTTTGAGTGCCCTGTTTCATGCCTTGAACTTGGTCTGGCGATATATTTCACATATGGTAATATACATGTAAGTTTTTTTAAAAAATACAAAATCCCAGTGGCATACATTTTGCTCATGTATCTGGAGTTATAAGCTAGGCAGCTCTGCTGATACTAGTTAGTTTCACTCCAGTGATTGGGGTTTTTTCTGCTGGTTGACTGTGGTAAGTGAGTGACTTGGTTCTTCTCTATTGTCTTTCATCCTACATAAGGTTAGAAAATGCATGTGCTTTTGGCTGTCACAGAGGTGTTACTGAGCAATTGCCAAAGTACACATTTGAAGTCACTTCAGTCGTGTCCAACTCTGCGCAACCCCATAGATGGCAGCCCACAAGGCTACCCCGTCCCTGGGATTTTCCAAGCAAGAACACTGGAGTGGGGAGCCTTTGCCTTCTCCGATATATATATATATATATATATATATATATATATATATACTACAGTAAAAATATCTTTTAATAATTATTGTAATATTTTTTAACTTTAAGGAACTCTTTTAACAATTATTATCTCTTGTTACAATGAAACATTTATTTGAAATGCAATAATTCTTTAATGTTTTTCCTTACACTTTTTCCTGCAAAAAGTCAATGAGATTAATATTAAGCTGTCTATAAATATAGGAAATATTGATCTATCTTTCAAGTTTGAGGGTTTTTATGTCCTTGGAGGTGATTATGGTGCACAGAAAAAAAAATTGACAAGTTTCACTAGCTATAACATTAACATTTAGTTTATAAAAGTTACAAACTCAAAAAGCCAGCTATTCCTTAAGGTTTTCATATTAGTTTGCAAGTGTCTATATAGCTGATTATAAAAAGCAACTGTAAAGGAGTTTCAAAACTTGACTAAATATTTTAAGTTGGATTTATAAATATATTTATTTTATTTCCTATAAGTACTCAACTAACTTGAAAAAAAAAAAGTCCTGGTAAACTCGAATGTCTGATGAATCTTGAATTTTCTTAGAATTATCTTACATATATTTGTTAAGACCTTATTATTGAGTAAATTTTGTTCTTGGCACTTATATGATAGCAGTAGATTAAGGGGAAGAAAATCCCTGCCTTCGTGGAATTTTCATTCTAAATATTCCCATTTTATATATAAGCTTAGAAAGACTTCAGTTTAAACTCACAAATCTAAGCAATTATTTAATTGCATACTTTAGAATTACAAATAGACACTGATGGCAGGAGGAGAAGGGGATGACAGAGGATGAAATGGTTGGATGGCATCACTGACTTGATGGACATGAGTTTGAGCAAGATCCAGGCATTGGTGATGGATAGAGAAACCTGACGTGCTGCAGTCCATAGGGTCACAAGGAGTCGGACATGAATGAGTGACTAAGCTGAGCTGAACTAATAAAATTACATTTGTAATCCTAAAAGATGTTGGGAGATAACATCACATATTGTGGTGGTTAGTTTCATGTGTCAACTTGGCTAGGCTATGGGGCAGTTTGTTTGGCCAAGCACCAATGTAGATACTGTTGTAAACATATGAATGATTATCATTAAATCAGTAGTATTTGGGAGAAGGCAATGGCACCCCACTCCAGTACTCTTGCCTGGAAGACACCATGGACGTAGGAGCCTAGTAGGCTGCAGTCCATGGGGTCACTAAGAGTCGGACACGATTGAGCGACTTCACTTGCACTTTTCACTTTCATGCATTGGAGAAGGAAATGTCAACCCACTCCAGTGTTCTTGCCTGGAGAATCCCAGGGACGGGGAAGCCTGTTGGGCTGCCGTCTATGGGGTTGCACAAAGTCGGACATGACTGATGTGACTTAGCAGCAGCAGAAGTAGTATTTGTGTAAATAATATTACCCTCCTTAATATGGGTGGGTCTCATTCAATCTGTTGAAAACCTTGATAGCAAAGATTGACATTTCTTAAAAATTAAGCAATTCTATCTCAAGACTTAAAATAGGAATCCTGCCTATATTATCAGCTTGCTAGCCTGCCTTGTAGATTTTGGATTCAAGATTGTAACATTAACTCTTAACTGAATTTCTTGCCAGCCAGCCTATCTTGCAGGTTTAGGATTTGCCATCCTCCACAATCACATTGGTTAATTTCTTAAAATAAACCATATATATACAAATATGTATATAACATATATGTGTGTGTATCTATGCATTACTATATGTATATAAAATATATGTAAAAATAATATATAAATTGGGTGTTCATGCAACATGTTCATCATTTCATGTGTATACATATGTATTAATTTTTGTTTGATATTCAATGAAATTTGATACTCAAAAATTAGATTAATAAAAATAGCTAGTCACCATCTTAGGAACTTTAGTTCAGTTCAGTAAAGTTCAGTCGCTCAGTCGTGTCCGACCCTCGACGACCCCATGAATCACAGCACGCCAGGACTCCCTGTCCATCACCAACTCTGGGAGTTCACTCAAACTCATGTCCACAGAGTCGGTGATACCATCCAGCCATCTCATTCTCTGTTGTCCCCTTTTCCTCCAGCCCCCAACCTTTCCCAGCATCAGAGTCTTTCCAGTGAGTCAACTCACCAAATGAGGTGGCCAAAGTATTGCAGTTTCAGCTTTAGCATCAGTCCTTTCAATGAACACCAAGGGCTGATCTCCTTTAGAATGGACTGGTTGGATCTCCTTGCAGTACAAGGGACTCTCAAGAGTCTTCTCCAGCACCACAGTTCAAAAGCATCAATTCTTCGGCGATCAGCTTTCTTCACAGTCCAATTCTCACATCCATACATGACCACGGGAAAAACCATAGCCTTGAATAGACGGACCTTTGTTGGCAAAGCAATGTCTCTGCTTTTTAATATACTATCAACGTTGGTCATAACTTTCCTACCAAGGAGTAAGCGTCTTTTAATTTCATGGCTGCAGTCAGCATCTGCAGTGATTTTGGAGCCCCAAAAAATAAACTCTGACACTGTTTCCACTGTTTCCCCATCTATTTCCCATGAAGTGATGGGACCAGATGCCATGATCTTCGTTTTCTGAATGTTGAGCTTCAAGTCAACATTTTCACTCTCCTCTTTCACTTTCATCAAGAGGCTTTTTGGTTCCTCTTCACTTTCTGCAATAAGGGTAGTGTCATCTGCATGTCTGAGGTTATTGAAATTTCTCCCAGCAATCTTGATTCCAGCTTGTGCTTCTTCCAGCCCAGCGTTCCTCATGATGTACTCTGCATAGAAGTTAAGTAAGCAAGGTGACAATATACAGCCTTGACGAACTCCTTTTCCTATTTGGAACCAGTCAGTTGTTCCATGGCCAGATCTGATTGTTGCTTCCTGACCTGCATACATGTTTCTCAAGAGGCAGGTCAAGTGGTCTGGGATTCCCATCTCTTTCAGAATTTTCCACAGTTTATTATGATGCACACAGTCAAAGGCTTTGGCATAGTCAATGAAGCAGAAATAGATGTTTTTCTGGAACTCTCTTGCTTTCTCCATGATCCAGCAGATGTTGGCAATTTGATCTCTGGTTCCTCTGCCTTTTCTAAAAGCTGCTTGAACATCTGGGAGGTCACGGTTCACATATTGCTGAAGCTTGGCTTGGAGAATTTTGAGCATGACTTTACTAGCGTGTGAGATGAGTGCAAATGTGCGGTAGTTTGAGCATTCTTTGGCATTGCCTTTCTTTGGGATTGGAATGAAGACTGAACTTTTCCAGTCCTCTGACCACTGCTGAGATTTCCAAATTTGCTGACATATTGAGTGCAGCACTTTCACAGCATCATCTTTCAAGCTTTGAAATAGCTCAACTGGAATTCCATCACCACCACTAGCTTTTTTCATAGTGATGCTAAGGCCCACTTGACTTCACATTCCAAGATATCTGGCTCTAGGTCAGTGATCATGTTATCTTGACGATTTTGTTCATGAAGATCTTTTTTGTACAGTTCTTCTGTGTATTCTTGCCACCTCTTCTTAATATCTTCTGCTTCTGTTAGGTCCATAACATTTCTGTCTTTTATCGAGCCCACCTTTTCATGAAATGTTCCCTTGGAATGTCTAATTTTCTTGAACAGATCTCTTATTTTTTCCTATTCTGTTGTTTTCCTCTATCTCTTTGCATTGATCACTGAGGAAGGCTTTCTTATCTCTCCTTGCTATTCTTTGGAACTCTGCATTCAGATGCTTATATCTTTCCTGTTCTCCTTTGATTTTCGCTTCTCTTCTTTTCACAGCTATTTGTAATGTTTCCTCAGACAGCCATTTTCCTTTTTTGCATTTCTTTTCCATGGGGATGGTCTTGGTCCCTTGTCTCCGGTACAATGTCATGAACCTCCGTCCAGAGTTCATCAGGCACTCTATCTATCAGATCTAGTCCCTTAAAACTATTTCTCACTTCCACTGTATAATCATAAGGGATTTGATTTAGGTCATATCTGAATGGTCTAGTGGTTTTCTCTTCTTTCTTCAATTTCAGTCTGAATATGGCACTAAGCAGTTTATGATCTGAGCCACAGTCAGCTCCTGGTCTTGTTTTTGCTAACTGTATAGAGTTTCTCCATGTTTGGCTGCAAAGAATATAATCAATCTGATTTCGGTGTTGACCATCTGGTGATGTCCATGTGTAGAGTCTTCTCTTGTGTTGTTGGAAGAGGGTGTTTGCTATGACCAGTGCGTTCTCTTGACAAAACTCTATTAGTCTTTGCCCTGCTTCATTCCGTGCTCCAAGGCCAAATTTGCTTGTTACTTCAGGTGTTCCTTGACTTTTTACTTTTGCATTCCAGTCCCCTATAATGGAAAGGACATCCTTTTGGGGTGTTAGTTCTAAAAGATCTTGTATGTCTTCATAGAATCGTTCAACTTCGGCTTTTCAGCGTAACCGGTTGGGGCATAGGCCTGGATTACTCTAATATTGAATGGTTTGCCTTGGAAATGAACAGAAATCATTCTGTGGTTTTTAAGATTGCATCCAAGTACTGCATTTTGGACTCTTTTGTTGACCATGATGGCTACTCCTTTTCTTCTAAGGGATTCCTGCCCACAGTAGTAGATATAATGGCCATCTGAATTAAATTTACCCATTCCAGTCCATTTTAATTCACTGATTCCTGGAATGTCTATGTTCACTTTTGCCATCTCCTGTTTGACCACTTCCAATTTGCCTTGATTCATGGACCTAACATTCCATTTTCCTATGCAATATTGCTCTTTACCGCATTGGGCCTTGCTTCTATCTTCAGTCACATCCACAACTGGGTATTGGTTTCACTTTGGCTCCATCCATTCAATCTTTCTGCAGTTATTTCTCCACTGATCTCCAGTAGCATACTGGACACCTACGGACCTGGGGAATTCATCATTCAGTATCCTATCATTTTGCCCTTTGACACTGTTCATGGGGTTCTCAAGGCAAGTATACTGAAGTGGTTTGCCATTCCCTTCTCCAGTGGACCACATTCGGCTGTGGTCCATGTGATCAGATCGACTAGTTTCCTGTGATTATGATCTCAGTGTGTCTGCCCTCTGATGCCCCCTCACAATACCTACCATCTTATTTGGGTTTCTCTTACCTTGGTCGTGGAGTATCTCTTCACAGCTGCTCCAGCAAAGCGCAGCTGCTGCACCTTACCTTGGATGAGGGGTGTATCCTCAAGGCCGCCCCTCCTGACCTTGAACATGGAGTAGCTCCTCTCAGCCCTGCTGCGCCCGCGCAGCCATTGCCTATTGGACGTGGGGTAACTCCTCTTGGCCAACCGCCCTGGCCTCAGGAGTGGGGTAGCTCCTCACGGCCGCGCCTCTGCGTGGTCGGTTGCCCTGGGGTCGGCATCTCTCGCTTCTGTGCCACCAGGGCCGGGGTCTCTCGTGTCTGTGCCACCGGGGCCGGCGTCTCTCGGAACTTTACATGCTACTTAATTTGATCATCAGTCAAATTACTCTTCCTATAAATTTTAATAAGCTTCAGATTTTTTCATCAGCAGCATACTGCCCTTTACTTAGCACAGGACATGATTCAGTTCACTTCAGTCACTCAGTCGTGTCCGACTCTTTGCAACCCCATGAATCACAGCACGCCAGGCCTCCCTGTCCATCACCAACTCCCTGAGTTCCCTCAAACTCATGTCCATCGAGTCCGTGATGCCATCCAGCCATCTCATTCTCTGTTGTCCCCATCTCCTCCCACCCCCAATCCCTCCTAGCATCAGAGTCTTTTCCACTGAGTCAACTTGTCGCATGAGGTGGCCAAAGTATTGGAGTTTAAGCTTTAGCATCAGTCCTTCCAATGAATACCCAGGATTGCTCTCCTTTAGAATGGACTGATTGGATCTCCTTGCAATCCAAGGGACTCTCAAGAGTCTTCTCTAGACCAATGCAATTATTAGTCACAGAAACATGTCAAGATACCACAAGTATTTTTACATGAACTAAATTGAATGGGACAGAAATCAATAACAATGGCAAGAAAACTACACTCAGTACCTGAAATACAGCACATATCAGTGGAAAGTGAAAGGCAAGGAGTGTCAGAAAAAGAACAGCATATTATGAACAAAATGCATTCAACCACTAAGAAGATTGTTCACTGTTCCAGTAACCGGTATATTCAGTGTTGCTTTTGTTTTTCAGTTGCTATGTCATGTCTCTTTGCAATGACATAGACTGCAGCAGGCCAGGTTTCCCTGTCCTTCACTATCTCCTAGAGTTTTCTCAAACTCATGGCCATTGAGTCAGTGATATTATCCAATCATCTCATTCTCTTTGCCCCCTTCTCCTCCCCTCAATCTTTCCCAGCATCAGGGTATTTTCCAATAAGGCAGCTCTTCACATCAGGTAGTCAAAGTATGGGAGCTTCAGCATAATTTCTTCCAATGAATATTCAAAATTGATTTCCTTTAGGATTGACTGATTTGATCTCCTTTCAGTCCAAGGGACTCTCAAAAGTTTTTTCCAGCACTACAATTCAAAGGCATCAATTGTCTGATGCTCAACCTTCCTTATGGTCCAACTCTCATATCCATACATGATTACTGGAAAAATCACAGTTTTGAGTACACGGACTTTTGTCAGCAAAGTTATATCTCTGCTTCTTAATGCACTATCTATGTTTTTTCACAATTTTCCTTCCAAGTAGCAAGTGTCTTTTAATTTCATGGCTGTAGTCACTTTTCTCAGTGATTTTGAAGCCCAAGAAATAAAGTTTGTCACTGTTTCCAATGTTTCTCCGTCTATTTGCCATGAAGTGATTAGACCAGATGCCATGATCTTCGTTTTGTGAATGTTGAGTTTTAAGCCAGCCTTTTCACTTTCCTTTTATCACCCTCATCAAGAGGCTCTTTAGTTCCTCTTCACTTTTTGCCTTTAGAGAGGTAATAATCTGCATATCTGAGGTTGTTGGTATTTCTACTGGAATCTTGAATCCAGCTTGTATTCATCCAGCCTGGCATTTTGTATGATGCACTCTGCATATAAGTTTAATAAGCAAAGTGACAATATACTACTGTGGGCAAGAATCCCTTGGAAGAATTGGAGTAGCCCTCATAGTCAACAAAAGAGTTTGAAATGTAGTGCTTGAATGTAATCTCAAAAACAACAGAATTATTTCAGTTCATTTCCAAAGCAAACTATTCATCCAAGTGCATTCAACAGAGACCATAATGAACTTGTACATTCCCCATTCCCTTATCTTCATATTCACCTTAGAGTATTTGAACAATATTTTCAACATAGATCACTGTATGTAAGAAGACATATCAAATCTCAAGTTATAGAGTAGAAAATATTTTAAAATATTTATCTGTTTTATATAATTATAATATTGTGATGATTTTTGCTATACATCAAACATGAATCAGCCATAGGTATACATGTGCCCACTCCATCCTGAACTCTCCTTCCCACTTTTGCTTTAATTTGCTACCATCCTGCCTTTGATTCCAAGTAATTAAATCATTTCTTTATCTCATTAAAAATACCTTAGTAATTCATTGTTGGAAACATAAGTATTAAATTTATCTATGTGCTGTGAGTGTTAACCTAATTGCCCAACCAAGCTTGTTGACTGAAAGGCCAACAGATTCTCTGGTGGTATATCAAAATCAGTGTACCATTTACAACTGATCTTGTTCATGATATTATTTTTTCTTAGAAGACACTTGTATTTGATCTTCTGATTTTGACTGTGCTTTTTATGTAAGACACTTGCACATTGCTTATTGAAGCTTTGCAGACATATTATACTCTTCCTCTGTTAACAGAACCACCTAATTGGACTTGGCCATCTAAAGGCATCAAATATATCCATTTCTTTCAATTCAATCTCTGTCATCAAAACAAAGTTTGATTTAGAGGGTAGGGTAGTCTCTATATTTGAACTCCTATAATGAGAGGAGGTAACCACTGTGATTAACTTTTGTTTAGGGACAGTAGTTTCATATAGTTGGAAAATGTATCTGGATACTTTACTAAAGGTCTTAAGGTTGAGAAGAACAATTTTGGAATCTAAATTTTTTTCTTAAATACTATGGTAGGATATATATATATTATACTAAGCAATGTTTCGTAACTGCTAGCTTTGGTAGTACCTCTTTGAAAAATCACAGGATACTTTCTCTTGGGAAAGTAACCAGCATCCTAATAGAAAACAAAGTTTACTATAGCTGGTAGAAATTAAAGGACTTTTACCTAAGGGACCATTAGTGAAATGTGAGTAGGGCCCAAGGGATAAACAAGGGACATTACAACACTTATGGTTAACCAGTTATGGAAAACTACTACCACTCCTAGGAACAACAAGAGGAAATAATCTTGTCAAAACTCAGTAAAAAGGGTTATTGTGCAGGAGAGTTTCCCAGTGGGAAACTGTGTTCAAGGGTGAATGCAGCTGTTACCAGAGACATTGTGTCAAAATAGGAGATGTATTTGTTATCTTAGGCTACCATATCAAAATAAGGTACACTGCTGAGTGGCTTAAACAATATGAATTTTTTGCTCACATTTCTGGAGGCTGGGAAGTGAAAGATTAAAGTACCAGTCCAAGATTAAGGTGTCCTGGCAAGGCTCTCTTCCTGGCTTGTAGATGGCCACCTTCGTAATGTGCACTCACATAGCCTTTCCTCAGTGTGTGTGCTTAGGGAAAGAGAGAAAAGAGAGAGAAAGAAGAGAGAGAAGAGAGTAAAGGAGAAAAGAGAAGAGGGAAAAAGAGATTTCTTCCTCTTTTTTTAAGACCATCAGTCCTATTGAATTAGGACTCCTTTTTATGACCTCATTTAAGCTTAATTGTCTCCTAAAAGCCCTATACCTAAATACACTCACTTTGAGGATTAGGGCTTTAACATATGGATAAGGGGTGGGGGAAGGGGGATGTAGATCACAATTCAATCTGTAGAAGCAAAGAAGCAGCGAAGAAAAACCGGAACCTCTTCCTCCCACTGTCCTCCTATCTCTTACCAGCTCCGAGTATTAGTCAAAACCAACCACAGGCCCACTAGTAAGAGATTCTAGATGAGCAGTACACAGCAGTCAATATCTGAGGACACAGAACAAGTAATAGATTACAAATGTGAGGCAGCAAGTGGAGAATTTACAACTCAGCTAATCCATGTGGTATTTTTTGCATCCTGAAAGGAAAGTTACAGCGTATGCTTAGGTTCTGATATTATTCAGAGAAAAACATGATACATGGCAGGGAGAGAGGTTGCTGAAATCTTGGACAGTGGTACTGGATATGGTGAGCTAATATGAATTTGAGTAAATAAATTATACTCTGACCACTCAGATAGTATTATCTAGGAATTAATTGGAAACTGAACCAATTACCATAAACCTGAATTGAAAACCAGACAAGGATAGAACAAGAATACAATTTTTTCCTTAAAAAAAAGGCATAAAACAGAGATTAAGCTCACTTGTGAACAGGGATGTGAAAATCCTAAATAAAATATTAGCAAATTGAATCCAGAATATAAAAACAACCCACTCTTACCAAGAGAGATTTAACTTATTAAGGTAAAGATGGTTAATATTATCACTAAAATCATAAATATTAGCAATTAAACTGTTCATTGTAATAGATAAAGAAAATAATTCACTAATGTTCAATGAGCATTCATGACTTAAGAAAAATATTCTTTTGAGAATACTGTCAGCAGCATGGTTGAATAACATGTCTCTTATCATGTCCATCCCCTCAATAACAATTTGCATTCATCCATAAACAAGAATATTCTCTTGTAGAATTTGTGAGATCCAGCCCCATACACCAAGGGCCCAAGGAGGAGTCTTGTCCACCCATGTATCAGGTAATAGACATACTGACTTCAGTCCCACCTATAGATACTGCAATGATCTGTAAACTGTTTATAGCTTCTCTTGGTCATGGTCTGGGAGCCCATGAAGAGAACTGTCTTATACAATCACCCTCAGATGAGAGAATCTTTGTGGAAATCCAGGCTTCCAGCAGAGAAGTACCAGCACACTTTTGGAGGGAGAAAAAAAAGTTTGGATTCATTGGGAAGAATAAGAGAAACAATTTTACTTTATACATGTTACTTATCCTCTAAGGAAACACAGATCAGAGCCTTATTAATCTATCGTTTCTCTCTGCAGGGAAAGTGAGAACGTGTGAGTAAGTGCCTGGCTTCCTCAGCTATGTGGGACATTGCAAAAGAGGCCCATTTTTCTCTCACTCCATCCAATATGCTGAATCATGAGCTGCATGACTCGGTGTTAGGAACAAGCTGGAAGAGAGGTAGATAGGTGGGTAGGAGGACATTAAAGGCACACAAGTCCTACTAACTGTTTTGGACTACATCATGAAACCTATTCATGAGCCATTGGGGATGTTTCATCCATGGATCCTCCAAATGGCCCATGGGAACACCAAGCACTCTGTGCACCTCACTCACACTTCATGCCTTATAACTGGCATTCTGTATGTGCTCCTCACTGTGATAATAGCAAGATTTTGCAGATGGCTATTGAGCATTTGCAGAAAGTCAGCCAAAATTCATGGCAAAGGGGCTACCCCACACTTGAACTTTATCTCCACTGTTGGACAAGCAAAAAGGAGGCTCTCAGTACCAGACATTGCAGCACTGGAAAATGGCATACAAGCTCAAGAATTCTGCCATAATTAGAAGCAAGAAGCATGGAGCAGGCATATCCACAGAATTTCTGAGGAAGAATCAGAATCCCTAGCAGGGCTGATGGAAAGTATTTCTCTTTTGAAGTTAGTAAAGACTGGAGGAGGGGACTGCTACTGTGAATGTGAAGAAAATAACACAAAATTTCAAAGAAAATGAGAAATCAAGGAAACATGATACCAGTAAAGGATCACAATAATCTTCCAATAACTGAGAACAAAGACATGAAGATTTTGTGATTTATCTGATAAGGAAGTTCAATGACCTCTGAGAAAATGCAGAGTGGCAATTCAATTAAATCAGGAAAACTACATGAACAAAAGGAGAAGTTTAAGAGAGGTAAAAATCATAAAAAAGAAATCAATTTTGGGGATGAAATATATAATGAATAAAATGAAAATACAGTAGAAGGCATCAGCATAAGAAAGGATCAAGAAGAAGAAAGAATCTGTGAATTAAAAGACAGGAACATTTAAATTATCCAGTCAGAGGAAAAAAAAGAATAAAAAAAGAGTGAAGAAAGTCAATGTGATATATGGGATATCATTGAAAGGAGGACCTGGGAATTATTGGACTCTCAGAGGAGAAAAATGAAGTAAGTGGCAAAAAAAAAAAAGATTACTTAAAGAAATAATGGCTGAGACCTTCTAAAATCTGGGGAGAGATTTGGATATGCAAGTTCATGAAGCTCATGCATCACCAAACAAACTCAAAGATATCTTTTCCAAGACATATTATAATATAGAGGTTAAAATAAATAATGGGAGTATAATGCACAAATAAGAGATAAATCAATAAGAAATTTATATAGTAATAAATGATAACTGGATTTATTGAGATTATTTCATAATATATAAACTATTTAATCACAATTTTGTAAAACTGAAACCAATGTAATTTTTTATTCCACGTATAACTCAATAAAATTTTTATTTATTGGAAAAATAAAAGGGAGAGAGACTTATAAGCAGAATGATCTATATTTTGTTTTTGTGCCATCGCCATATTCTTTTGATTATTGTAGCTTTGTAGTATAGTCTGAAGTCGGGGAGCCTAACTCCTTCAGCTCCATTTTTCTTTCTCAAGATTATTTTGGCTATTCATGGCCTTATGTGTTTCCATGCAAATTATAAAAATTTTCATTCTAATTTCTGTGAAAATGGCATCAGTAGTTTGATAGAAATTACATGCAAATTAAAACTACAGTGAGGTATCACCTTATACCAGTCAGAATGGCCATCATCAAAACATGTACAAATAATAAATGCTGGAGAGGCTGTAGAAGAAAGGGAACCCTCCTACACTGTTGCTGAGAATGTAAATTGATACAGCAACTATGGAGAATAATATCAGTTCAGTTCAGTTCAGTCGCTCAGGAAGTTCCTTAAAAAGTAAAGTATTTCTTTATGGAATTCCCTAAAGAATTCCATATGTCTTTAAGTTACTTTCTCAGTAAAACCTCTTGTCTAAGACTGTGAGATGATATATTCAAAGAGTCGAAAGTAAAAGAAGTCCCTGCCAACCAAGAATACTCTATCCTGAAAATTTGTCTTTCAGAATGAGGGAGAGATAAAGATTTCCTAGAGAAACAAAGTCGAGAGAGGTTATCACCACTAGACCTGCTTTACAAGAAATGCTGAAAGGCACTCCTCAAGCTGAAATGAAAGAAAAATAATAAGTAACATAAAAACATGTGAGAACAGGCAACATACTTGTAAAGGTAAGTATATAATCAAATTCAGAATGCTCTAATACTCTAATATACTGGTGTGTTAACCACTTTCGTATAAAGATTAAAGAACAAAAGTGTTAAAACTAACTATGGCAACAATAATGTTTTAATTAATACACAATATAAAAAGAGGCAAATTGTGACATCAAAAACATGAAATGAAGGCAGTAAAAGGGTAGAGTTTTGTAGGTGATCAAAGATACTAGCATAAAACAGACATATTTTTAAGATACCACACATATGTGGAGATTGTACAACATGATACTGAATAACTATTGGCTCAATAAAAAATCAAAGGAAAAATAAAAAATTAACTGAAGACAAGTAAAATAAAAATATAACATACCATAATTTACAGGAAATGGCCAAAGTAGTACTAAGAGGGAAATCTACAGGAATATAGACCTACCAGAATAAACAGGAAAACTCAAATTAAAAAAAAAATAAACAATCTAACCTTACACTTAAATGAACTAGACAAAGAAGAAAAAATGAAGCCCAGAGTTAGTAGGAGGAAGGACATAATAAAGTTCAGAGAAGAAATAAATGACATAGAGACTTAAAAGACAGTAGAAAACATCACTGAAACTAAGACCTGGTTCTTTACAAGATAAAAAAAGAAAAAAAAAATTAACCAATTGTTAGCCAGACTTACTAAGAACAAAAGAGAGAAAGCCCTCATAAATAAAATCAATGATAAAAGAAGAAATGAGATAAAACATAGTACAAATGATTATAAGGGACTATTATCAACAGTTATACATAAGAAAATTGGACAACCTAAATGTGTACGTATTCTAGAATCAAGAAACCTTCCAAGACTTATTCAGTAAGAAATATAAAATCTGAATAGACAGATCACTAGTACAGAGATTGAAACAATAATTTGTAAGATCCTCAAATCAATGGTTCAGGATCAGATGGCTTCACAAATTCTACCAAACATTCAAAGTTTGAATATCTATCCTTCTCAAACTCTTCCAAAATATTGAGGAAGAAATACTTTCTAGCTCATTTTATATCACCAGCATCAATCAACCTGATACCAAAGACAGACAAGACAACATAAAAATGAAAATTGTAGGCCAATATTTCTGATGAGTATAGATGCAAAAATCCTTAACAAAATATTAGCAAACTAAATTCAACAATACATCAAAAAGATAATGTACCATGATCAAGTGGGATTTATCATAGTGATACAAGGATGTCTGTTGCTTTTCCTAGGTTAGGGAAATTTTAGATAGCATGACTTCACGTATGTTTTCAGGTCTTTCTCTCTCTTTTCTTCCTCTGGGCCCCCTAAAAGGCAAATATTAATGCAGTTGATGTTGTCTCAGAGGTCTCTTAAACTGTCTTCATTTCTCATTCTTTTTTTTTTTTCTGTTCAGCATCAGTTATTTCCACTACTCTGTCTTCCAGCTCACTGATCTCTTACTCTGTATTATTTAATCTACTATTGCTTCATTCTAGTATATTCTTCATTACAGTTATTGTATTCTATATCTATGGTCGTTTTTATTTTATAATATCCAAATCTTTGTTAAAAAAAATTTAGCTTCTTGTTTGCTTTTTTCTCCATTTTTCAATTTTCATCCATTTTTCTCCTGAGTTGACTGATAAAGGATTAAACTCAAAAATATACAAGCAGCTCCTGCAGCTCAATTCTAGAAAAATAAACGACCCAATCAAAAAATGGGCCAAAGAACTAAACAGACATTTCCCCAAAGAAGACATACAGATGGCTAACAAACACATGAAAAGATGCTTAACATCACTCATTATCAGAGAAATGCAAATTAAAACCACAATGAGGTACCATTTCATGCCAGTCAGAATGGCTGCTATCCCAAAGTCTACAAGCAATAAATGCTGGAGAGGGTGTGGAGAAAAGGGAACCCTCTTACACTGTTGATGGGAATGCAAACTAGTACAACCATTATGGAGAACCGTGTGGAGATTCCTTAAAAAACTGGAAATAGAACTGCCATGTGACCCAGCAATCCTACTCCTGGGCATACACATCGAGGAAACCAGAATTGAAAGAGACACATGTACTCCAATGTTCACTGCAGCACTGTGTATTATAGCCAGGACATGGAAGCAACCTAGATGTCCATCTGAAGACGAATGGATAAGAAAGCTGTGGTACATTTACACAATGGAGTACTACTCAGCAATTAAAAAGAATACATTTGAATTAGTTCTAATGAGGAGGATGAAACTGGAGCCTATTATACAGAGTGAAGTAAGCCAGAAAGAAAAACACCAATACAGTATATTAACACATATATATGAAATATAGCAAGTGGATAACGAGAACCCTGTGTATGAGACAGCAGGAGAGACACGGATGTGTGGAGCAGTTTTTTGGACTCTGTGGGAGAGGGCGAGGGTGGGGTGATTTGGGAGAATGGCATTGAAACATGTATATTATCATATGTGAAACGAATCTGACGTGGTTGGGGGCTCCCCACCTCAACACTCTGGATTCAAGAGGCCGTAAAATAAATAAACAAATGCAATAAGAGCATAAATACCTTCATTATAGCTACAAAGATTACACTTGCTTTCATATTCTATGGCTGTAGCAAAGATCACTTTTTGGTTTAAAAAAATTTAGCTTCTTGTTTGCTCTTTTCTCCATTTTTACATTTTCATCCATTTTTCTCCTGAGTTGTTTGATCAATTTTACAGTTACTACCCTGTACTATTTCTTGAGTGTATTGTTTGTCTCTACTTCATTTAGTTCTTCTGGGATTTAATTTTATTCCTTCATCTGGAACATGTTCCTCTGTCACCTCAATTTTGCCTAAGTTGCTGTTTTTATGTATGTGGTAGGTTAGTTACTTTACTTGACCTTGAAGAAGTGACCCTCTGAAGGAGAGGTCGTGTGTGCCCCAGAAGTGTACACCCTTTATCACCTAAGCTATATATTCTATGATTTCCCTCTATGAGGGCTGTGTATGTCCTTCCCTTGTGGTGTGCTGAGCATGAGAACATTGTGGTAGGCTTGGTTTGCCCCTGGTCTGGTTGTTTACCAGGCCCTGCTGTTGGTGGGGCTGGATCACAAGGATACTCACTGCATAACCCCAGGGGACTCTGGGGCTAGTGCTGGCTCATTGGTAGGTATAGTCAGGATCTAGAAGGCTCTAGAGCTATTGCCCACCCACTTGTGGGTGAAGCCAGGTCCTGGCATTAGTGCTGGACTACTGATAGCAAAGCCATATGTCAAAGTCGGGTGGCAAGGCCCAGGAGTCCAGAGATGGTGTCAGATTGCTGGTGGGGGAGGTGGCCAGTTCCTGACTCATTTGATTATGGGGTCTGAGGTGTCCCAAAGCTTATATTGGCCTGCTAGTAGACAAAGCCTGGGCCCAACTGGTCACATGGCAAGATCTGGCCTTCTGATGGGCAGGTTTAATCTGTAAGATGTGTGATTATTATTTTCTTGCCCTGTTGTCTGCCCTTTTGTGGGTGAGGCTGGTCCGGAAGCAAAACCAGGCTTGATGGAGAGTAGGACCAGGGTTCAGGAATTTCTGGAACTGAAGCCTTCCTTCTAGTGGTTAGATCTGTGTCCTAGGTCCTCTGGTGGACAGGGCCATGTTCAGAGGTGGCTGTGGGCTCAGAGGTTGTTAAGGCAGTCTGTCTATTGATGGGTGGGGCTGTGTCATTGCCTAGTTAGTTGTTTGTCCTGAGGTACCCCAGTGCTCCTATCAAATTACTGCTTTTGGTTTGGGTCCTGGGGCATGTGAGATTTTATATACACCTTTTAAGAGTGAAGTCTCTATTTCCCCCAGTTCTCTTTGAAGTGAAATACTCTAGAGCCTCTTCCTGGTGTGGGATCCCCAGGCTGAGGAGCCTGATATGGAGCTCAGACCTCTCAGTCCTGTGCGAGAATGTTTGTGATATAATTACTCTCTAGTTTGGGAGTTACCCATCCAGGGGCATGGGACTTGATTATATTATGAGCCTTCCCCTCCTCTTTGTCTTCTTATGTCTTTAATTACGTCGTATGTAGATCTTTTCTGGTTCAGTTCAATTCAGTCACTCAGTCGTGTACGACTCTCCGCGACCCCATGAATCACAGCACGCCAGGCCTCCCTGTTCATCACCAACTCGCGGAGTTGACTCAAACTCATGTCCACAGAGTCGGTAATGTCATCCAGCCATCTAATTCTCGGTCATCCCCATCTCCTCTCGCCCCCAACCCTTCCCAGCATCAGAGTCTTTTCCAGTGAGTCAACTCGTCGCATGAGGTGGCCAAAGTATTGGAGTTTCAGCTTTAGCATCAGTCCTTCAAATGAACACCCAGGATCGATCTCCCTTAGAATGGACTGGTTGGATCTTCTTGCAGTACAAGGGACTCTCAAGAGTCTTCTCCAACACCACAGTTCAAAAGCATCAATTCTTCGGTGATCAGCTTTCTTCACAGTCCAACTCTCACATCCATACATGACCACGGGAAAAATCATAGCCTTCACTAGACGGACCTTTGTTGGCAAAGTAATATCTCTGCTTTTTAATATATTATCAAGGTTGATCACAACTTTCCTTCCAAGGAGTAAGCGTCTTTTAATTTCATGGCTGCAATCAGCATCTGCAGTGATTTTGGAGCCCCCAAAAATAAAGTCTGACACTGTTTCCACTGTTTTTCCATCTATTTGCCATGAAGTGATGGGACCAGATGCCATGATCTTTGTTTTCTGAATGTTGAGCTTCAAGCCAACATTTTCACACTCCTCTTTCACTTTCATCAAGAGGATTTTGAGTTCCTCTTCACTTTTTGCCATAAGGATAGTGTCATCTGCATGTCTGAGGTTATTGATATTTCTCCCAGCAATCTTGATTCCAGCTTCTGCTTCTTCCAGCCCAGCGTTCCTCATGATGTACTCTGCATATAAGTTAAATAAGCAAGGTGACAATATACAGCCTTGACGCACTCCCTTTCCTATTTGGAACCAGTCGGTTGTTCCATGTACAGTTCTGACTGTTGCTTCCTGACCTGCATACAGGTTTCTCAAGAGGCAGGTCAGGTGGTCTGGTATTCCCATCTCTTTCAGAATTTTCCACAGTTTATTGTGATCCACACAGTCAAAGGCTTTGGCATAATCAATGAAGCAGAAATAGATGTTTTTCTGGAACTCTCTTGCTTTCTCCATGATCCAGCGGATGTTGGCAATTTGATCTCTGGTGCCTCTGCCTTTTCTAAAAGCTGCTTGAACATCTGGGAGTTCATGGTTCACATATTGCTGAAGCCTGGCTTGGAGAATTTTGAGCATGACTTTACTAGCATGTGAGATGAGTGCAATTGTCCGGTAGTTTGAGCATTCTTTGGCATTCCCTTTCTTTGGGATTGGAATGAAGACTGACCTTTTCCAGTCCTCTGACCACTGCTGAGTTTTCCAAATTTGCTGGCATATTGAGTGCAGCACTTTCACAGCATCATCTTTCAAGATTTGAAATAGCTCAACTGGAATTCCATCACCACCGCAAGCTTTGTTCGTAGTGATGCTTTCTAAGGCCCACTTGACTTCACATTCCAAGATGTCTGGCTCTAGGTCAGTGATCACGTTATCGTGACTATCTTGCTCGTGAAGATCTTTTTTGTACAGATTTTCTGTGTATTCTTGCCACCTCTTCTTAATAGCTTCTGCTTCTGTTAGGTCCATACTATTCCGTCCTTCATCAAGCCCATCTTTGCATGAAATGTTCCCTTGGAATCTCTAATTTTCTTGAAGAGATCTCTTGTTTTTCCTATTCTGTTGTTTTCCTCTATTTCTTTGCATTGATCACTGAGGAAGGCTTTCTTATCTCTCCTTGCTAGTCTTTGGAACTCTGCATTCAGATGCTTATATCTTTCGTTTTCTCCTTTGCTTTTCACTTCTCTTCTTTTCACAGGTATTTGTAAGGCCTCCTCAGACAGCCATTTTGCTTTTTTGCATTTCTTTTGCATGGGGATGGTCTTGGTCCCTGTCTCCTTTACAGTGTCACGATCCTCCGTCCAGAGTTCATCAGGCACTCTATCTATCAGATCTAGTCCCTTAAATCTATTCCTCACTTCCACTGTATAATCATAAGGGATTTTATTTAGGTAATATCTGAATGTTCTAGTGGTTTTCCCTACTTTCTTCAATTTATATCTGAATTTGGCAATAAGAAGTTCATGATCTGAGCCACCATCAGCTCCTGGTCTTGTTTTTGCTAACTGTTTAGAGCTTTGCCATCTTTGGCTGCAAAGAATATAATCAATCTGATTTCGGTGTTGACCATCTGGTGATGTCCATGCGTAGAGTCTTCTCTTGTGTTGTTGGAAGAGTGTGTTTGCTATGACCAGTGCGTTCTCTTGACAAAACTCTATTAGCCTTTGCCCTGCTTCATTCCGTGCTCCAAGGCCAAATTTGCCTGTTACTCCAGGTGTTTCTTGACTTCTTACTTTTGCATTCCAGTCCCCTATAATGAAAAGGACATCTTTTTTGAGTGTTAGTTCTAAAAGGTCTTGTAGGTCTTCATAGAACTCTTTAACTTCGGCTTCTTCAGCATTACTGGTTGGGGCATAGGCCTGAATTACTGTAATATTGAATGGTTTGCCTTGGAAACGAACAGAAATCATTCTGTCGTTTTTAAGATTGCATCCAAGTACTGCATTTTGGACTCTTTTGTTGACCATGATGGCTACTCCATTTCTTCTAAGGGATTCCTGCCCACAGTAGTAGATATAATGGTCTAAGAATCAGTGAATTAAAATGGACTGGAATGGGTGAATTTTAACTCAGATGACCATTATATCTTTTCTGGTGGGTTCCTGTAAAAAAGATATTTTTTGGTAGCTTTCATCATTTTCATTGAAAATTATTATGCAATTAGTTGTGATTTTGGTGTGCTTGTGAGAGGAGATGAGGTCAGGTTCTTTCTACTCTACTGTCTTCTCAAATTAAAATTTAAGATTAAAAGTGCTGACATAACAAAATACATGAATTACAAAGGAAACATAACAGTCATAAACATGTATGCACCATCAACACAGCATTAGTTAAATGATAATATTTTAAGTGATTGGAAAATCATAAAATTACTATTGTAGTGGAAGATTTTTAAGACACTCCAAGTAAGACATGTCCATTAAGAAGAAAAGAGGAAGTGAATGATATAACTAATGACATAAATCTAATCAATATCTATAAAATTTTGTATAATTTGAATTATTCTTATATATTAATGTTTATTATATATATATATCCATAAGTTGATTGGAACAAGAATAAAAATATGCCAGTTTAAAAGATGTGAATCCCAGACCATCCCATAGTTGAGTTTCATTTAACCTTTAAAAGATGGGTTAAATGAGGGAGGCCCAACCGAAAATGGTGGAGGAATAGGACAGGGGGAATACTTTCTCCCCCGCAAATTCATCAAAAGAACATTTGAACGCTGAGCAAATTCTACAAAACAACTGACACCCAGAAAGGCAGCCATTGTTTTCAAAAGGAGATAGGACAAAAGATAAAAGATAAAAAGAGAGACAAAAAAGGTAGGGATGGAGATATGTCCTAGGAAGGGAGTCTTAAAAGAGAAGTTTCCAAACACCAGGAAACACTCTCACCTGCGGGTCTGTGAGGAATCTCAGAGGGCAACATAACCGGGAGAATAAATAAATAATTAAACCCCACAGATTACGTACCTAACGGCAACTCCCAGCACTCGCAGCCACCACCAGCAAGCAGGGGCTGTATAGGGAGGCACGGGCTGCATTGCTTAGTGTAAGGACTGGGCCGAAATGCTCTGAGGGCACTTCCAGGCCATCTCACAGAACAAAGGACTGAGCAAACACCAGCGGAGAGCTAGCAGACTGTGGACTGGCCTATGCCCAGCAGGAGACAAGCATGGTGAGGTTAGCCAGAGCCGGAAAGGGGCAATGACGGCCCCAGAGAGGCATCCTCTACCAAACTGCGGACAGGGTCCGTTGCTAAGCAAGAGATTTTGGGATTCTGGATGGTTGACATCAGCCAGGAGGGTTGCAGCCAGAGATCAGTTCCCCAGAAGAGACACACGGCACACCTGAGAAGGCACGCCCACTGTACACCCAGAAAAGCAAGTGGCTGGGACAGGGGAGGCGATAAGATGCATCGCCCACCTGGGGATGACTGCGCTCTCCAAGTACCTGGTCACCTGAGCTGCTCGGACCTGGGAAGGGCACAAAACTCAGGCCCAACCAAATCCGCACCTTTGGGGAGTACTCCAGAACCTGAACCTGAGTGGCTTAGACTTGGAAAGTGCACACAACCCAGAGCCTGCCTCAAACAGTTCCTAGCAGAGCAACCTAGAACCAGAGAAGTATAGACCATGAAAGCACACACACCGTGAGTGGGGGCAAACCCAGTGCAGCTGAAACACTGCAAGCACTCCCCCACACAAGCCAGTGCTATTTGTTTGCAGTGTTCCTGCCTCCCCACAGCACGACTGAACAAGTGAGCCTAAATAAGTGACCACCTTCGCCCCCTTGTGTCAGTGTGGAAATTAAACACTGAAGTGACCAGCAAACAGAAAAGCTAAAATAAACAGAGGGAACTGCCTTGGAAGTGACAGATGCAACAGATTAAAACCCTGTAGTTAGCACTGACTACATTGGAAGGGGCCTATAGATCTTGAGAAGTATAAGCCATACCAAGAAACTATCTGAAACTGCCCCATACTGTCTGCAAGAGCTCCAGAGAAATTCCTAGGTATATTTTTACTATTACAATTTTCTTAATTCAAGTTTTTTAAAATTCTAAGTCCTCTATTACTCCTTTAATTTTCATTTTTAAAATCTACTATTACCATGTAAAAAAAGACCCTATTTTTAAAGCAAAATAAACAAATATATATATTTGTTATAATATTTGAGAATTTTTTTTAATATTGTATTTTTGAGAGTCTAATCTCTACTCTAGATTTTTCATCTATGCTTTTTAGTATTTGTTATCAATTTTGTACCTTTATAACACAATCTTCAGTACCCATTTTTACTTGGGAGTGTGATTGCTGGCTTGATTTCTCTCTCCCCCTTGACTCTGTTTTCTCTCCACCAGGTTGCATCAATCTCGTCCCTCCACCTTCTCTTCTCAACCCAACTCTGTGAATGTCTTTCTGTGTTCAGGGCTGTGGAGAACACTTAGGGAACTGATTACTAGCTGGATCTGTCTCTCTCCTTTTGATTCCCCCCTTTTTCCTCCTGATAACCTCTGTCTCCTTTCTCCATCTTCTCTTCTCTGTATAACTCCATGAACATCTATGAGGGGTCCAGACTGAGCAGAGCAAATAAGGAATTGATTACTGGCTAGATTGCTCTCTCCCCTTTTGACTCCCCCTCTTCTCTTCCTGGTCACCTCTATCTCCCTCCTCCCTTTTATCTTCTTCATGTAACTCTGTGAGCCTCCCTAGGTGTCCTCTACTGTGGAGAATCTTTTCACCATTAACCTAGATGTTTTATCATCAGTTCTGCATTGATGTAGAAGTCTTGAGGCTACTGTAAGAATAAGACTGAAAGCCAGAGGCAAGAGGATTAAATCAAAAATATGAGAACACCAGAAAACTGCTGACTCCAGGGAACATTAATCAACAAGAACTCCTCCAAAAACCTTGATACATACACTGAAACCAAGCACCACCCAAGAGCCAAAAAGTTCCAGAGCAAGACATGCCACACAAATTCTCCAGCAACACAGGAACATAGCCCTGAGATCCAATATAAAAGCTGCCCAAAGTCACACTAAACACATTGAAATCTCAAAACTCACTACTGGACACGTCACTGCACTCCAGAGAGAAGAAATCCAGCTCCACCCACCAGAACACAAATACAAGCCTTGAGAATCCACCCGTCCAACTCCACTCACAGTGAGGAACCTCCACAATAAAGAGGAACCACAAACTGCCAGAATATGTAAAGGCCACCCCAAACACAGAAATCTAAACAAAATGAAAAGACAGAGAAATACCCAGCAGGTAAAAGAACAAGATAAATGCCCACCAAACCAAACAAAAGAAGAAGAGATAGAGAATCTACCTGAAAACAATTCAGAAAAATGATAGAGAAAGTGATCCAAAATCTTGAAAACAAAATGGAGTTACAGAAAAATAGCCTGGAGACAAAGATTGAGAAGATGCAACACATGTTTAACAAGGACCAAGAAGAAATTAAAAAAGAGTCAATATATAATGAATATTGCAATAAATGAGATAAAAAACTCTCTGTAGGGAACCAACAGTAGAATAAAGGAGGCAGAAGATAGGATAAGTGAGTTAGAAGATAGATTGGTAGAAATAAGGGAAGCAAAGAGGAAAATAGAAAAACGAATTAAAAGAAATGAGGACAACCTCAGAGACCTCTGGGACAATGTTAAATGACTCAACATTCAACATAGGAGTCCTAAAAGAAGAAGACTAAAAAAAACAAAAAAAGGCCATGAGAAAATACTTGAGGAGATAATAGTTGAAAACTTCCCTAAAATGGGGAAGGAAATAGTCACCCAAACCTAAGAAACCCAGAGAGTCCCAAACAGGATTAACCCAAGGCGAAGCACCCCAAGACATACATTAATCAAATTAACAAAGATCAAACAAATATTAAATTCAGCAAGGGAGAAACAATAAATAACACACAAGGGGATTCCAATAAGGATAAAAGCTGATCTGTAAATAGAAACTCCTAACACTATACACAAAAATAAACTCAAAATGGATTAAAGATCTAAATGTAAGACCAGAAACTATAACACTCCTAGAGGAGAACATAGGCAAAACACTCTCCAACATAAATCACAGCAGGGTCCTCCATGACCCACCTCCCAGAATATTGGAAATAAAAGCAAAAATAAACAAATGGGACCTAATTAAAATTAAAAGCTTCTGCTCAGCAAAGGAAACCATAAGCAAGGTGAAAAGACAGCTTTCAGAATCGGAGAAAATCATAGCAAATGAAGCAACTGATAAAGGATTAATCTCCAAAATATACAAGCAACACCTGCAGCTCAATTCCAGAAAAATAAACGACCCAATCAAAAAATGGGCCAAAGAACTAAACAGACATTTCTCCAAAGAAGACATATAGATTGCTAACAAACACATGAAAAAATGCTCAACATCCCTCATAATCAGAGAAATGCAAATCAAAACCATAATGAGATACCATTTCACACCAGTCAGAATGGCTGCTATCCAAAAGTCTACATGCAACAAATGCTGGAGAGGATGTGGAGAGAAGGGAAACCTCTTACACTGTTGGTGGGAATGCAAACTAGTACAGCCACTATGGAGAACAGTGTGGAGATTCCTCAAAAAACTGGAAATAGACCTGCCATATGATCCAGCAATCGCACTCCTGGGCATACCCACCGAGGAAACCAGAATTGAAAGAGACACATGTACTCAAATGTTCATCGCAGCACTGTTTATAATAGCCAGGACATGGAAGAAACCTAGATGTCCATCTGCAGACAAATTGATAAGAAAGCTTTGATACATATACACAATGGAGTATTACTCAGCCATTAAAAAGAATGCATTTGAATAAGTTCTAATGAGGTGGATGAAACTAAAGCCTATTATACAGAGTGAAGTAAGCCAGAAAGAAAAACACCAGTACAGTATACTAACACATATATATGGAATTTAGAAAGATGCAAATGATAACCCAGTACACGAGACAGCAAAAGTGACACAGATGTATAGAACAGTCTTTGGGACTCTGTGGGAGAGGGTGAGGGTGGGATAATTTGGGAGAATAGGATTGAAACATGGATATTATCATATGTGAAACGAATCACCAGTTCAGGGTCAATGCATGTTACAGGATGCTCGGTGCTGGTGTGCGGGGATGACCCAGAGGGAAGATAAGGGGAGGAGGGAGGTGGGAGGGGGGTTCAGGAAGGGGAACTCATGTACACCCGGGGCAGATTCATGTCAATGTATGGCAAAACCAACCAATATAATATTGTAAAATAATTAGCCTCCAATAAATCAAATAAAAAATGAAAACAACAACATGAAAAATAAAAATAAATAAATAAATAGAAACTCTTCAGGCAAGAAGAGAATGGCAGTATATAGTTAACATGATGGAAAATAAAAATCTATGACCTTGATTAGTGTACCCAGCAAAGATCTCATTCAAATATGAATGGGAAATCAAAAGCTTTACAGACAAGCAAAAGCTGAGAGAATTCAGCACTTCCAAATCAGCTCTCCAACAAATGCTAAAGGATCCTCTCTAGACAGGAAACACAGAAAGGGTGTATAAACTCAAATCCAAAACAACAAAGTAAATGGCAATGGGATCATACTTATCAATAATTACCTTAAATATTAATGGGTTGAATGCCGCAACCAAAAGACAAAGACTGGCTGAATGGATACAAAGACAAGACCCTATATATATTGTCTAAAAGAGACCCACCTTGAAACAAGGACAGATACAGATTGAAAGTGAAGGGCTGGAAAATGTTCTTCCATGCAAATAGAGATCAAAAGGAATCAGGAGTAGCAATGCTCATATCAGATAAAATAGACTTTAAAATAAAGGCTGTGAAAAGATACAAAGAAGGACACTACATAATGATCAAATAATCACTGAAAGAAGAAGATATTACAATTACAAATATATATGCACCCAACATATGAGCACCACAATACGTAAGACAAACGCTAGCAAGTATGAAAGGGGAAATGAATAATAACACAATAATAGTGGGAGACTTTAATACCCCACTCACACCTATGGATAGATCAACTAAACAGAAAATTAACAAGGAAATGCAAACTTTAAATGATACAATAAACCAGTTAGACCTGATTGATATCAATAAGACATTTCACCCCAAAACATTGAATTTCACCTTTTTCTCAAGCTCACATTGAACCTTCTCCAGGATAGATCACATCCTGGGCCATAAATCTAGCCTTGGTAATTTCAAAAAAAATTGAAATCATTCCAAGCATCATTTCTGACCACAATTCAGTAAGATTAGATGTCAATTACAGGAGAAAAACTATTAAAAAATGCAACATATAGAGGCTGAACAACACGCTGCTGAATAACCAACAAATCACAGAAGAAATTTAAAAAAAATATGCATAGAAATGAATGAAAATGAAAACACAACAAGCCTAAACCTCTGGGACACTGTAAAAGCAGTGCTAAGGGGAAGGGTCATAGCAATACAGGCATACCTCAAGAAACAAGAAAAAAGTCAACTAAATAACCTAACTCTACACCTAAAGCAACTAGAAAAAGAAGAAATGAAGAACCCCAGAGTTAGTAGAAGGAAAGAAATCATAAAAAATTAGGGTAGAAATAAATGTAAACGAAACAAAACACACCATAGCAAAAATCAACAAAGCCAAAACCTGATTCTTTGAGAAGATAAATAAAATTGACAAACCGTTAGTCAGACTCATCGAGAAACAAAGGGAGAAGAATCAAATTCACAAATTTAGAAATGAAAATGGAGAAATCACAAAGGATAACCCACAATTATAAAGGATCATAAGAGACTACTATGAGGAAATATATGCCAATGAAATGGAAAACTTGGAAGAATTGGACAAATTCTTAGAAAAGTATAAAATCCCAAAACGGAATCAGGAATAAACAGAAAATCTTAACAGACCCATCATAAGCACAGAAATTTAAACTGTAATCAGAAATCTTCTAGCAAACAAAAGCCCAGGACCAGATGGCTTACACCTGAATTCTACCAAAAATTAGGGAAGATCTAACACCTATCGTACTCAAATTTTCCAGAAAATTGCAGAGGAAGGTAAACTTTCAGACTCATTCTGCGAGGCCACCTTCACCCTAATACCTAAACCAGACAAAGATGCCAACAATAAAGAAAACTACAGGCCTATATCACTGATGAACATAGATGCAAAATCCTTAACAATATTCTAGCAAACAAAATCCAACAGCATATTAAAAAGATCATACATCATGACCAAGTGGGCTTTATCACAGTGATGCAAGGATTCTTCAACATTCACAAATCAATCAATGTAGTACACCATATTAACAAATTGAAAGATAAAATTCGTATGGTTATCTCAATAGATTAAAAAAAAACCTTTGACAAAATTCAACATCAATTTATGATAAAAACCCCCCAGAAAGCAGGCATAGGAAGAACATACCTCAACAAAATAAAAGCTGTATATGAAAAAACCACAGCAAACATTATCCTCAACGGTGAAAAATTGAAAGCATTTCCCTAAAGTCAAGAACAGGACAAGGGTGCCCCCTTTCACCACGACTATTCAATATAGTTTTGGCAGTTTGGCCACAGCAATCAGAGTAGAAAAAAAAAAAAAAAAAAAAGAATTCAGGTTGGAAAAGATGAAGTAAATCTTTCATTTTGAAGATGACATGATCTTCAAATCAGAAAATTCTAAAGACTCCACCAGAAAGTTACTAGAGCCAAACAATGAATATAGTAAAGTTGCAGGATATAAAATTAACACAGAGAAATTCCTTGCATTCCTATACAATATCAATGAGAAAACAGGGAAATTAAGGAAACAATTCCATTCACCATTGCAATGAAAAGAATATAATGCTTAGGAATATATCTACCTAAAGGAGCAAAAGACCTATATATAGAAAACTATAAAACACTGATGAAATAAAGTGAAAGTGAAGTCACTCAGTCGTGTCCAACCCTTAGCGACCCCACGGACTGCAGCCTACCAAGCTTCTCCATCCATGGGATTCTCCAGGCAAGAATACTCGATTGGGTTACCATTTCCTTCTCCAGGGGATCTTCTCGACCCAGGGATCGAACACAGGTCTCCTGCATTGGAGGCAGATGCGTTAACCTCTGAGCCACCAGGGAAATAAAAGAGCACACAAATAGATGGAGAAATAAACCATGTTCATGGATTGAAAGAATAAATACAGTGAAAATAAGTGTACCATCCAAAGCAATCTATAGAGTTAATGCAATCCCTATCAAGCTATCAACAGAATTTTTCAAAGAACTAGAACAAATAATTTCACAATTTGTATAGAAATATAAAAAACCTGGAACAGCCAAAGCAATCTTGAGAAAGAAAAATGGAACTGGGGGAATTAACCTGCCGGACTTCAGGCTCTACTACAAAGCTGCAGTCATCAAGACAGTATGGTACTGGTACAAAGACAGAAATATAGATCAATGGAACAAAATAGAAAGCCCAGAGATAAATCCACGCACCTATGGGTACCTTATCTTTGACAAAGGAGGCAAGAATATACAATGGAGAGAAGATAATCTCTTTCACAAGTGGTCCTGGGAAAACTGGTCAACCACTTGTAAAAGAATGAAACTAGAACACTTTCTAACACCATACACAAAAATAAACTCAAAATGGATTAAACATCTAAACGTATGAGCAGAAACAATAAAACTTCTAGAGAAAAATATATGCAAAACACTCTCCGACGTAAATCACAGCAGGATCCTCTATGACCCACCTCCCAGAGTAATGGAAATAAAAGCAAAAATAAACAAACGGGACTTAATTAAACTTAAAAGCTTTTCCACAAAGAAGGAAAACCTAAACAAGGTGAAAAGACAGCCTTCAGAATGGGAGAAAATAATAGCAAATGAAGCAACTGACAAATAATTAATCTCAAAAATATACAAGCAGCACCTGTAGCTCAATTCCAGAAAAATAAACAACCCAATCAAAAAATGGGACCAAGAACTAAACAGACATTTCTCCAAAGAAGACATACAGATGGCTCACAAACACACAGAAAGATGCTCAACATCACTCATTATCAGAGAAATGCAAATGTAAAGCACAATGAAGTATCATTTCACACCAGTCAGAATGTTTGCTATCCAAAATCTACAAACAATACATGCTGGAGAGGGTGTGGAGAAAAGGGAATCCTCTTACGCTGTTGGTGGGAATGCAAACTAGTACATCCACTCTGGAGAGCAGTATGGAAATTCCTTAAAAACTGGAAATAGACCTACCATATGACCCAGCAATCACACTGCTGGGCATACACACCGAGGAAACTAGAACTGAAAGAGACACATTTATCCCAATGTTCATCGCAGCACTGTTTACAATAGACAGGACATGGAAGCAACCTAGATGTCCATCAACAGACGAATGGATAAGAAAGTTGTGGTGCATATATACGATGGAATATTACTCAACCATTAAAAAGAATACATTTGAATCAGTTCTAATGTGCTGGATGAAACTGGAACCTATTATAGAGAGCGAAGTAAGCCAGAAAGTAAAACATCAATACAGTATACTAATGCCTATATATGGAGTTTAGAACGATAGTAACGAAGACCCTATATGCGAGACAGCAAGAGAGACATAGATGTATAGAACAGTCTTTTGAACTCTGGGAGAGGGCGAGGGTGGGATGATTTGGGAGAATGGCATTGAAAAATATATATTATCATATGTGAAACAGATCTCCAGTCCAGGTTCAATGCATGGGACAGGGTGCTCGGGGCTGGTGCACTTGGATGACCCAGAGGGATGGCGTGGGGTGGGAGGTGAGAGGGGGTTTTAAGGATGGGGAACACAAGTACACCTGTGCCTGATTCATGGAAATGTATGGCAAAACCACTGCAATATTGTAAAGTTATTGGCATCCAACTAAAATGAATAAATGTATAAAAAATCATAAAATATGTCAACGTATTATCCACATTTTTCTTGTATGCCAATATACTGAGTAAAAAGAAAAAAATCTCAAAAAAGAGAAAATAAAATGAAACAATTTTATCTAAGCCATTCAGTTCTATTAATGAAAAAGCTTCAAAACATAAAACCAATAGACCTTAATGTTCTAACTTGGTAAAGATAGCGTCAAAAGAAAACTATGAGCAAAACTTATTTAAGAATATGAATGTTAAAGTTTTAAATTAACTAGAATAGTCAATATTTCAGTATAGAAATATATAGTATGTGAAAACAAAATTTATTCTAGAATTATAAGGATTTGTCAACATGAGGATATCTAATATTGTATTTAATTAACAGCTTCCTGGGAAAATGTGATCATATCAATAGACACATTTGATAAAATTCAGCATCCCTGTTCCTTACAAAAATTGACATGAAATAGAAAAGGAAAGGAAATAATGAAATTTGAGGAAAAGTGTTCATAAAATACCAATAGCAGAAGTAATATTATGTGGCAAAATGCTGAAGTCATTTATATTAAAATAGTAGAATACTATTTTCATTATTATTTGAAAATAAATTATAATGCAAAAAAGAAAATTATATATTGATACAAGTAATGGAAAATATTGTTTTCTTTCATCATGTTACTATAGAAAATGAACTTTTAGTGTTTATAAGGTAGTTTTGTAAATTGACTGTGTGTTAGTCACTCAATCATGTCTGACTCTGCAACCCCATGGACTGTAGCCTGCCAGGCTCCTCTGTCTGTGGGATTCTCCAGGAAAGAATACTGGAGTGGGTTGCTATTCCATTTCCCAGTGTATCTTCCCAAGGTAGGGATCAAACCTGGGTCTCCTGCATTGCAGGCAGATTATTTACCATCTCAGCCACCAGGGAAGCTGCATATTTAGATAAATACCCAGAGTTCAAGAGTGTTTCTCTCTACTAAAAAAAAAAAAAACAGAGCTAATATAGAAATCAAAGAAATTTCAATAAAATTCCAGATTTAAAAATTTGTTTAAAATATTAACAAAGTCTATGTGGACATATAAATGCATGAGTACAGGGAAGAAATAATGAAAAAAAGAAAATAATAATAGGTGGTATAGCTTTAAGATTGGGTATAAGGAAGTTGGAATAAAATAAGGGGCCCACAAATAAATCTATACATACCTGAAAATATAATCTATGAAAAGAAATGGTTTCATTTCAGATAAGAAGAATGATTCATTTAAATAAATTGCCTTGGTACATGCAAAACTTCATACTGATGCATAAATATTTACGTTTAAAGAATGCACTAGAAATTATGCAAAAAATCTAGGAGATTGTAGTATAAAGTATGGGTTAGGCAAATATTTCTAATTGAAGAAAGTGAATCCAGAAACTTTGAAAGGAAAGATGGACATATTTCACAATATAAAACAAAAAACTTTTTATGGCAAAATATACATAAACAAAGTTGATAAATGCATAGTATTTATCCTCTTGCCCAAATTCCTGTAGGTATTGGGCCTGTTTGTACCTATAATGTCTTTAAAGAAAATAATAATTATTATTCAAACATAAGACAAAGAACTAAATAGAAAAAAATGGCAAAACATACAAATGGATTATTTATTTAAGTACAAATTAAAACTGGCTAAAATGTGAAAATACATCTGTGGGACATCTATAAATGCCACCAGGAACATGCCAATTAAAATTTTTAACCCAAGATAGTGGCAAAAACAAGAAAAGCCATGCTAGTGGAAATGTGGGTGAAATGTTTCTTCCAATTTTGCTGATATAATGTGAATTATTCAGGTCTTTAGGGAAAGAAATTTGGTCCTTACGGAAATCTGCAAAAGACAAAAAGTATCAGTACATAAGGATATATGTAACACTGTTGAATAATTGAAGAAAATGTGGTTCATTTCATAAAATGGAGTGTCACGCAGATGTTAAGATACCATGTTATATTTTAGATCATCCGACTTATAAGAACTTCCACAGTGTAATATTAAGTGAGAAAAATGAAATGCAGCGAATTTTAAAAGGTTTACTTAATATAACAAAGACTTAAATGCCATACATGAAAATACACATGTATACATATGTGAATAATTTTACGAGTACTGAGAAAAATATTGAGGCATGTATACCAGACTATAAACATTGATAATCTAAGGTTGGGGTAGAGTAATAAAATGAGTTGCAGGAAAGTACAGTGAGAAGGAGGAGGACAAAGGAAAAAATAATAGCAATATTAACAGGCGGAACTTTGAGTACATGGATCAGTATAAAGTGCAGTTCAGTTCAGTTCAGTCACTCAGTCGTGTCCGACTCTTTGCGACCCCATGAACCACAGCACGCCAGGCCTCCCTGTCCATCACCAACTCCCGGAGTTCACTCAAACTCATGTCCATCGAGTTGGTGATGCCATCCAGCCACCTCATTCTCTGTCTTCCCTGTCTCCTCTTATCCCCAATCGCTCCCGGCATCAGAGTCTTTTCCAGTGAGTCAACTCGTCGCATGAGGTGGCCAAAGTATTGGAGTTTCAGCTTTAGCATAAGTCCTTCCAATGAACACCCAGGATCGATCTCCTTTAGAATGGACTGATTGAATCTCCTTGCAGTCCAAGGGACTCTCAAGAGTCTTCTCCAGCACCACAGTTCAAAAGCATCAATTCTTCGGCAATCAGCTTTCTTCACAGTCCAACTCTCACATCCATACATGACCACGGGAAAAACCAAAGCCTTGACTAGACGGACCTTGGTTGGCAAAGTAATGTCCCTGCTCTTTAATATGCTATCTAGGTTGGTCATAACTTTCCTTCCAAGGAGCAAGCGTCTTTTAATTTCATGGCTGCAATCAGCATCCTCAGTGATTTTGGAGCCCCAAAAAATAAAGTCTGTCACGGTTTCCACTGTTTCCCCATCTATTTCCCAAGAAGTGGTGGGACCAGATGCCATGATCTTCATTTTCTGAATATTGAGCTTCAAGCCAACCTTTTCACTCTCCTCTTTCACTTTCATCAAGAGACTTTTTAGTTCCTCTTCACTTTCTGCCATAAGGGTGGTGTCATCTGCATATCTGAAGTGATTGATATTTATCCTGGCAATCATGATTCTAGCTTGTGCTTCTTCCAGCCCAGCGTTCCTCATGATGTACTCTGCATATAAGTTAAATAAGCAGGGTAACAATATACAACCTTGTCATACTCCTTTCCTATTTGGAACCAGTGTGTTGCTCCATGTCCGGTTTTAACTGTTGCTTAATTTAGATATGCTGATACTGTGAAAGGTATTAAAGTTAATTTTCATTTTGATGATATTGAGTAGTACTAATGATCTTTTTCACTTTTTTCTGATTGAATAAATAAGTTTTTGAATTAAAGTATTTATTGGAGTGTTAGTTCATCTACAAATTTATGTTAGTTTCAGGTGTACAGCAAAGTGATTCAGTTATACATATGCATTTATTTATTCTTTTTCAGATTATTTTTTCATATTAGTTATCACAGAATATTGAGGAGAATTGCCTGTGCTATACATTAGGTCCATTGAATATATAATAGTGTGTGTCTGTTAATTCCAAACTCCTGTTTTATCTTCCACTGCCCCCCACTCCGCGACACATACACATTCTCCCTTTGGTAGCCATAATTTGTTTTCAATATCTATAAATCTGTTTCTGTTTTGTAAATAAGTTCACTTGTATCAATTTTTTAAAAAAATATTAAATTCCACATATGACTGATATAATATGGCATTTGTCTTTCTCTGACTTCATTTAGTGTGATAATCTCTAGGTCCACCCATGATGCTACAAATGGCATTTTTTCATTCTTTTTTATGGCTGAGTAATATCTCATTCTGAAAGAGATGGGAATACCAGACCACCTGACATTTCTCTTGAGAAACCTGTATGCAGTTCAGGAAGCAACCGTTAGAACTGGTCATGGAACAACAGACTGGTTCAAAATAGGAAAAGGAGTACATAAAGGTTGTATATTGTCACCCTGCTTATTTAACTTATATGCAGAGTACATCATGAAGAACGCTGGGCTGGAAGAAGCACAACCTGGAGTCAAGATTGCCAGGAGAAATATCAATCACATCAGATATGCAGAAGACACCCCTATTATGGCAGAAAGTGAAGAGGAACTCAAAGGCCTCTTGATGAAAGTGAAAGAGGAGAGTGAAAAGGTTGGCTTGAAGCTCAGCATTCAGAAAATGAAGATCATGGCATCTGGTCCCATCACTTTATGGGAAATAGATGGGGAAACAGTGGAAACAGTGTCAGACTTTATTTTTGGGGGCTCCACAATCACTGCAGATGCTGACTGCAGCCATGAATTTAAAAGACGCTTGCTCCTTGGAAGGAAAGTTATGACCAACCTAGATAGCATATTAAAAAGCAGAGACATTACTTTACCAACAAAGGTCCGTCTAGTCAAGGCTATGGTTTTCCCGTGGTCATGTATGGATGTGAGAATTGGACTGTGAAGAAAGCTGATTGCCGAAGAATTGATGCTTTTGAACTGTGGTGCTGGAGAAGACTCTTGAGAGTCCCTTGCACTGCAAGGAGATCCAACCAGTCCATTCTAAAGGAGATCAATCCTGGGTGTTCATTGGAAGGACTGATGCTGAAGCTGAAACTCCAGTACTTCGGCCACCTCATGCCACAAGTTGACTCACTGGAAAAGAGTCTGATGCTGGGAGGGATTGGGGGCGGGAGGAGACGGGAACGACAGAGAAAGAGATGGCTGGATGGCATCACCTACTCGATGGACATGAGTTTGAGTGAACTCCGGGAGTTGGTGATGGACAGGGAGGCCTGGCGTGCTGTGATTCATGGGGTCGCAAAGAATCGGACACGACTCAGTGACTGAACTGAACTGACTGAATATCTCATATATATATATATATACCTTCTTTATCCAGTCCTCTGTCAGTGGATATTTAAATTACTTCCATGTCCTCATTATTGTAAATAGTGTTTCAATGGACATTGCTCTGTATGCATCTTTTCAAATAATGATTTTCTCTCGGTATATGCCCAGAAGTGAGTTTGCTGAATCGTATAGTAGTTCATTTTTCATTTTTTAAGGAACGTACATACTGTTCTCCATAGTGGTTTTACCAATTTACATTCCCACCAACAGCGTGGGAGGGTTCCCTTCTCTCTGCAACATTGTCAGCATTTATTCATTGTATAATTTTTGATGATGGACATTCTGACTGGTGTGATAGGGTACCTTGATGTAGTATTGATTTGCATTTCTCTGGTAATTAGTGACTTTGAGTATCTTTTCATGTGCCTTTTTGTCATCTGTATGTCTTGTTTGGAGAAATATTTTGTTTTCTAGGACTTTTATCCATTTTTTGATTGAGCTATTTGAGCTATTGTGTTGTATGAGCTATTTATATATTTTTGAAATTTATCCTATGGTTTTTACATTGTTTGTTTGTTTCCTCCCAATCCATAGATTGTCTTTTATTGTTGTTGTTGTTTATGGTTTCCTTTGCTGTGCAAAACCTTGTAAGTTTGATTAGGTCCCATTTGTTTAATTTTGCTTTTATTTTTATAACCTTCAGAGAATGACCGAAGAAGACTTTTGTACAATTTATGTCAGAAAATGTTTAGCCTATGTTCTGTTCCATGAATTTTACGGTGTCATGTCTTATGTTTAACAAAATGATTCCTTTTTATATTTTCTATTTCCTTATTAAGATTCTCACTGTGCTTATCTATTCTTTTCCCTAGTTTTGTTAGCATTTTATTACTAATGCTTTGAACCCTATTTGGTAAATTACCTCTTTCATTAATTGTTTTTTTCAGTGTGTCTTTAGTCTTTTGTTTGATATAAATTCCCTTGTCATCTTTTACTTTCACTACGAAATTATGTGAAATAGCTACTTATGATGGACTCTTTTTTAAAAAACTGTTTCCTATGCACTCCTTTAAAAATTTTGGCATATAGTTGATTTAAGATGTTAGGTTAGTTTCTGCTATACAGCAAAATGAACCTGTTATATTAATACATATATGTATCTACACTTTTAAAAACTATTTTCCTGTATAGGTCATTACAGTGTATTGAGAAGTGTTTCCTGTGCTGTACAGTAGGTTCTTATTAGGTATCTACCTTAGTAGTGTATATGTGTCAATCCTAATCTCCCAATTTAATCATCCTCTACTCTCACCCCCCAACAACTATAAGTTGTTTTCTACATCTGT
Organism: Moschus berezovskii; assembly: GCF_049115385.1. Taxonomy (NCBI): domain Eukaryota; kingdom Metazoa; phylum Chordata; class Mammalia; order Artiodactyla; family Moschidae; genus Moschus; species Moschus berezovskii. Next base: position 80,962,413 of record NC_142488.1, on the reverse strand, counting down.
GACTCTAGATCTGTTTTGTAAATAAGTTAATTGTTTCATTTTGTTTTTAGATTCTACATATAAGCAATATCATATGATGTTCGTTTTTCACTGTCTAAGTTAATACACTCAGTACGACAATCTGAGAGGAGCCTCCCCACGTCCAACAGGGGGTGGCTGCATGGACGCAGGAGGACTGAGAGGAGCTACTCCACGTTCAAGGTCAGGAGGGGCGGCCTTGAGGAGATACCCCTCGTCCAAGGTAAGGTACAGCGGCTGCAGTTTGCTGGAGCGGCTGTGAAGAGATTTTCCACAACCAAGGTAAGAGGAACCCAAATAAGATGGTAGGTATTGTGAGGGGGCATCAGAGGGCAGACAGACTGAAATCATAATCACAGGAAACTAGTCGATCGGATCACATGGACCACAGCCGAATGTGGTCCACTGGAGAAGGGAATGGCAAACCACTTCAGTATACTTGCCTTGAGAACCCCATGAACAGTATCAAAAGGCAAAATGATAGGATACTGAATGAGGAATTCCCCAGGTTGGTAGGTGCCCAGTATGCTACTGGAGCTCAGTGGAGAAATAACTCCAGAAAGAATGAAGGGATGGAGCCAAAGTGAAACCAATACCCAGTTGTGGATGTGACTGAAGATAGAAGCAAGGCCCAATGCGGTAAAGAGCAATATTGCATAGGAAAATGGAATGTTAGGTCCATGAATCAAGGCAAATTGGAAGTGGTCAACCAGGAGATGGCAAGAGTGAACATAGACATTCTAGGAATCAGTGAATTAAAACGGACTGGAATGGATGAATTTAACTCAGATGACCATTATATCTACTACTGTGGGCAGGAATCCCTTAGAAGAAATGGAATAGCCATCATGGTCAACAAAAAAGACTCAGAAATGCAGTACTTGGATGCAATCTTATAAACGACAGAATGATTTCTGTTCGTTTCCAAGACAAACCATTCAATATTACAGTAATCCAGGCCTATGCCCCAACCGGTAACGCTGAAGAAGCCGAAGTTGAGTGGTTCTATGAAGACCTACAAGACCTTTTAGAATTAACACCCAAAAAAGATGTCCTTTTCATTATAGGGGACTGGAATGCAAAAGTAGGCAGTCAAGAAACACCTGGAGTAACAGGAAAATTTGGCCTTGGAGCACGGAATGAAGCAGGGCAAAGGCTAATAGAGTTTTGTCAAGAGAGTGCACTGGTCATAGCAAACACCCTCTTCCAACTCTACACATGGACATCACCAGATGGTCAACACCAAAATCAGCTTGATTATATTCTTTGCAGCCAAAGATGGAGAAGCTGTATACAGTTAGCAAAAACAAGACCAGGAGCTGACTGTGGCTCAGATCATGAACTCCTTATTGCCAAATTCAGACTGAAATTGAAGAAAGTAGGGAAAACCACTAGAACATTCAGATAGTACCTAAATAAAATCCCTTATGATTATACAGTGGAAGTGAGGAATAGATTTAAGGGACTAGATTTGATAGATAGAGTGCCTGATGAACTCTGGACGGAGGATCGTGACACTGTAAAGGAGACAGTGACCAAGACCATCCCCATACAAAAGAAATGCAAAAAAGCAAAATGGCTGTCTGAGGAGTCTTTACAAATATCTGTGAGAAGAAGAGAAGCGAAAATCAAAGGAGGAAAGGAAAGATATAAGCATCTGAATGCAGAGTTCCAAAGAATAGAAAGGAGAGAATTGAAAGTCTTCTTCAGTGATCAATGCAAAGAAATAGAGGAAAATAACAGAATAGGAAAAACAAGAGATCTCTTCAAGAAAATTAGAGATTCCAAGGGAACATTTCATGCAAAGATGGGCTCGATAAAGGACAGAAATGTTAGGAACCTAACAGAAGCAGAAGCTATTAAGAAGAGGTGGCAAGAATACACAGAAGAACTGTACAAAAAAGTTCTTCACGAGCAAGATAGTCACAATAACGTGATCACTGACCTAGAGCCAGACATCTTGGAATGTGAAGTCAAGTGGGCCTTAGAAAGCATCACTACGAACAAAGTTAGTGGTGGTGATGGAATTCCAGTTGAGCTATTTCAAATCTTGAAAGATGATGCTGTGAAAGTGCTGCACTCAATATGCCAGCAAATTTGGAAAACTCAGCAATGGCCACAGGACTGGAAAAGGTCAGTCTTCATTCCAATCCCAAAGAAAGGGAATGGCAAAGAATGCTCAAAGTACCGCACAATTGCACTCATCTCACAGGCTAGTAAAGTCATGCTCAATATACTCCAAGCCAGTCTTCAGCAATGTGAACTGTGAACCCCCAGATATTCAAGCAGGTTTTAGAAAAGGCAGAGGCACCAGAGATCAAATTGCCAACATCCGCTGGATTATGGAGAAAGCAAGAGAGTTTCAGAAAAACATCTATTTCTGCTTCATTGACTATGCCAAAGCCTTTGACTGTGTGGATCACAATAAACTGGAAAATTCTGAAAGAGATGGGAATACCAGACCACCTGACCTGCCTCTTGAGAAACCTGTATGGAGGTCAGGAAGCAACAGTCAGAACTGTACATGGAACAACTGACTGGTTCCAAATACGAATAGGAGTGCGGCAAGGCTGTATATTGTCACCTTGCTTATTTAACTTATATGCAGAGTACATCATGAGGAACGCTGGGCTGGAAGAAACAGAAGCTGGAATCAAGATTGCTGGGAGAAATATCAATAACCTCAGACATGCAGATGACACTATCCTTATGGCAAAAAGTGAAGAGGAACTAAAAAGCCTCTTGATGAAAGTGAAATAGGAGATTGAAAATGTTGGCTTGAAGCTCAACATTCAGAAAACAAAGATCATGGCATCTGGTCCCGTCACTTCATGGGAAATAGATGGAAAAACAGTGGAAACAGTGTCAGACACTATTTTTGGGGGCTCCAATATCACTGCAGATGCTGATTGCAGCCATGAAATTAAAAGACGCTTACTTCTTGGAAGGGAAGTTATGACCAACCTTGATAATGTATTATAAAGCAGAGACATTACTTTGCCAACCAAGGTCCGTCTAGTCAAGGCTACTTTTTTTCCCGTGGTCATGTATGGATGTGACAGTTGGACTGTGAAGAAAGCTGAGTGCCGAAGAATTGATGCTTTTGAACTGTGGTGTTGGAGAAGACTCTTGAGAGTCCCTTGTACCGCAAGGTGTTCCAACCAGTCCATTCTAAGGGAGATCGATCCTTGGTGTTCATTGGAAGGACTGATGCTAAAGCTGAAATTGCAATACTTTGGCCACCTCATGCGATGAGTTGACTCACTGGAAAAGACTCTGATGCTGGGAAAGGTTGGGGGCGGGAGGAGAAGGGGACGACCGAGAATGAGATGTCTGGATAGCATCACCGACTCTGTGGACATGGGTTTGAGTGAACTCCGGGAGTTGGTGATGGACAGGGAGGCCTGGCGTGCTGTGATTCATAGGGTCGTGGAGAGTCGGACACGACTGAGTGACTGAACTGATCTGATCCATATTGTTGCAAATGACATTATATTGTTCTTCTTTATGGCTAATATTCCACATCTCCTTTATCCCTTTTTTATTGATAGACATTTAGGTTGTTTCTGTGTTCTCGCTATTGTAAATAGTGCTACAGTGAACATTGAGGTATATGAATCTTTTCAGATTATGGTTATCTCTGTATTTAGGACCAGGAGTTGGATTGCTGAATCATACAGTAGTTTTATTTTTAGCTTCTTAAGGAACCCCCATAGTTCTCCATAATGGTTTTAGATATTTAAATTCATTCCTTTCATCAGTGCAAGAGGGTTCCCTTTCTCACACTCTCTCCAGCATTTATTTTTTCTAGATTTTTTGATGATGGTCATTCTGATTAGTGTGAGATGATAACTCATTGTAGTTTTGATTGGCATTTCTCTAATATTTAGTGATGTTGAATAGTTTTTTATGTGCTTTTTGGCCAATGGTATGTACTCTTTGAAAAAAATGTCTATTCAGATCTTCTGTTCATTTTTATTGAGTTGTTTGTTTCTTTGATATTGAGTCACATAAGCTGTTTGTATATTTTAGAGATTAAATCATTGTTGGTTGCTTCTTTTTCAAATATTCTCTCATTCTCTGGGTTGTCTTTTTGTTTCATTTATTGTTTCTTTTGCTGTGCAGAAGCTTTTAAGTTTAGTTGTGCTGTGCTTAGTTGCTCGTTTGTGTCTGGCTCTTCACCATCTGAACCACCAGAGAAGCCCTAAGTTTACCTTTACTGTCTGAGCCACCAGGGAAGCCCTAAGTTTAGTTAGGTCCCATTTTAACATTTTTGTTTTCATTTTCATTACTCTGGGAGGAAGACCAAAAAAGATCCCACTGTGATGTTTGTCAGAGAGTATTCAGCCTATGTTTTATCCATTTTGAATTTATTTTTTGTGTATGGTATTAGGGAGTCTTGTTTCATCCTTTTATAAATAGCTGTCATGTTTTACAGCACATATTTTTGTAGATGCTGTCTTTTCTTCACCATGTATTCTTGCCTCCTTTGTCATAGATTAGGTAACTATAGGTGTGTCGGTTTATCTCTGTGCTTTCTATCGTATTCTATTGATATGTATTTCCATTTTGTGTCAGGACTATACTGCACTGATTACTGTAGATCTCTACTAACTGTAGTCTGAAGTCAGGGAGCCTGATTTCTCCAGTTGTGATTTTCTTTCTCAAGATTGCTTTGGCTATTCATGGTCTTTTGTGTTTTCATACAAATTGTAAATTTTTAAATTTTAATTCTCTATAAAATGCCACTGGTAATTTTATTTGAATTGCATTGAATCTGTAGATTGCTCTGGATTGTATAGTCATTTTGACAATACTGATTCTTCAAATCAAAAATATGGAATGCTTCATAAATTTGCATGTAATTCTTGCACAGGGGCCACGCTAGTCTATATTGTTCCAATTTTAATATATGTGCTGCCACAGTGGGCACCCTATGATGATCTTGATGTGGTATCCTTGTGTGGGAGTGTCCCTATACAGTCTGTTCACAGTTTCTTTGATGGGAAAGCTGGATCTGAAGTGAACATGGGTCATATCTTTCCCCTGGGTGTGTTGCCAGTTGGTAAGAGGTGAGGCTGGAGATGGAACAGCTAGAATCATGGTCAAGTTTGATCTGGGGCGCCTCTTCTGTTCAGTGTCCAACACCATCCTATTGGTAGAAAGGTTGAAATCCATGTTCCTGGAGCATAAACCCTGAGATCTTGGACCATGCTGGCTCTGTTCCCTCTAAATGTGTGACCTCCACCTCCCAGCATCATCACCCTTACTCCAAAGGGGAGCAGTGCTGGTGTAAGAGGGTCTGATACAAGTACTTGGCATGGATTTAGCATGGGTTGTAGTGGTCCTGGCATCAGATATACAGCCTACTCTCAAAATAAGCACCAGAAATGGTTGGTTGCCCCTGCCTTGTTCAGATGTCTTTCTGAGTCTGAGCCACTTGTTTCCTCATAATTGTGCACTCCTATCAGCCACTATATTCCTTTACCATGGAGCAGGAAGAGCCAGAGCTGGCATGTAGCTCAGACTAGGGCACATATTAAGGCAGTGGGGAAGAGTCAGCTATGATCCTGGGCAGTTTCAATCTTCTTACTCCTTGTTTTGGGATTATACAAATGTGTATATACCCTTTATGCGTGGTGTCTAGTTTTCTTACAGTCCTGCTCTCAGTCTCAATGGTTTTCAAACAAATTAAGGAGATTTGTACTATCAGTGTTCAACCCCAGAACTGGGATGCCTAATATGAGGCTCAAACATCTTACTTCCAAGAGAGGATCTTCAAGCCTGTATAATCATTGTCCTCTTCTGTGTCCCCTCCAAGAGGTTCAGGCCCCAAATTGATTGCTTGTCTTCCCTTCCATCCAAACTCAGTGTAAATCTCACTTAGAGACTGCTACAGAAAATAGTCTTTCTCTCAGTCTCCAGTTTTTTCAGTGAAAATTCCTTCACATGTGGATGTATTTTTTATGTTTTCATTGAAGGGAGGTGAATTCCATGCCCTCCTATTCTACCATGTTGACCTATCAAGATTGTAGATTTTAAGGGTGATGGTGAGTATTCGAAGAAATTAAAATAGAGGACTAACATTATTAGAACTGCCTGTTTAAACAAGTATCTGCTTAATGTTTAGAGAACTAACTGAATTGGGAAAACTAAAGTCAAGTCGACCAGACAGCATCTTGCAGAAGTCCAGGAAAAAATCATGGTAACTTGAATATGGTGATAGTGATGGAAAAAGTTAGAAGGGATAAGATCCTGGATATATTTTGAAGGTAGAACTATCTGGATTTGAGGCTGGACTAGATATGGATTGTGAGAAAAAGAAAGCAGTCCAAAGTTCTTGCCTTCAGCAACTAATGAATGACGATGTTGCATACCGACATGAGGAAGAATGAGAGGAGCATTTTGGAGAGTATGTATGAATTAGTTCAATTCTGGACACTGAACTGGACAAACAAAGCATGCTCCTTTTCAGATCTCCTCAGTTGCCTCGTTTCTGTCTTATGATTGGTAACTGTACTGCATCAAGTTGCTGCTTACTCTTCCATGTCTAGATTTAAATGAAATTCCAAACCAGGTAGTGTCGGGTCTGTCTTCCTGAGTATTGTGACAAATTTGTTATGCATTGCCCAGGATTGATCAAGCAGGACTATCAGTGCTAAAACTCAGTCAGTCCCCAGTGAACTAGAATGCTATTTTATCCTTAAGTAACTACCAAGGGTCCAGATGCTATGACTCAAATATTGGGGAATTAACTGTTTATAAAATGGACTTTAACTAATGAGAAATGAGAGACAGATAATGTTGTAGGCTGAGTTTTCTGGATACAAATACTTACATTGATGTTGTTCAGTTTTTAAGTCATGACCGGCTCTTTGAGACCCCATGTACTGCAGCACACCAAGATTTGTTGTCCTTCACTATCTCTTGGTGTTTTCTCAAATTCATTTCCATTGAGTTGATGATGCCATCTAAATATCTCATCCTCTGTTCCCCCCTTCTCCTCCTGCCCTCAATCTTTCCCAGCATCAGGGTCTTTTCCAATGAGTTAGCTCTTCACATTAGGTGGCCAAAGTAATGGAGTTTCAGCTTCAGCATCAGTCCTTCCAATGAATACTCAAGGTTTATTTCCTAAAGGATTGACTGGTTTTATCTCCTTGCTGTACAAACGACTCTCAAGAGTTTTCTCTAGCATCACAATTTGAAAGCATCAATTCTTCAGCACTCAGCCTGCTTTATGGTCCAACTCTCATATCCGTACATGACTACTGGAAAAAACATAGGTTTGACTATACGGAAAGAAAATAAAATCTTTCATTACTTCTACTTTTTCCCCTTCTATTTGAAGTGATGGAAATGAATGCCATGATCTTAGTTCTTTTAATGTTGCCTTTCAAGCCAGCTTTTTCAATCTTCCCTTTCAAACTCATCAAAAGGTTCTTTAGTTCCTCTTTACTTTCTGCCATTAGAATGGTATCATCTGTATATCTGAGGTTGTTAATATTTCTCCCAGCAATCTTGATTCCAGCTTGGGCTTCATCCAGCCCAGTATTTTGCATGATGTGCTCTGCACAGAAGTTAAATAAATAGGATGACAATATACAGCTTTGACATACTGCTTTCCCAATTTTGAACCAGTACATTGTTCCATGTTGGGTTCTAACTGTTGCTTCTTGACCTTCATTCAGGACACAGGTAAGGTGGTCTGGCATTCTTGTCTTTTTAAAAAATTTTCCAGTTGTTGTGATCCACACAATCAAAGGTTTTATGGTAGTCAATGAACCAGAAGTAGTTTTGACAAAACGTGGTTCATTAGAGAAATGAATGGCAAACTACCCCAGTATTCTTGCCTCGAGAGCCCAATTAACAGTATGAAAAGGCATCAGATGTGACACCAGAAGATGAATTCCCTAGGTCGGTAGATGTCCAATATGCCACTGGGGAAGAACAGAGAAATAGCTCCAGAAAAAATGAAAAGCCTGGCCAAAACTTAAATAACACTCAGTTGTAGATATGTCTAGTGGTGAAAGTAAAGTTCAATGCTGTCAAGAGCAATATTTCCTAGGAACCTTGGATATTAGGTCCATGAATCAAGGTAAATTGAAAGTGGTTAAATAGAAAATGGCAAGAGTGGACATCACCATTTTGGAATCACTGAACTAAAATGCATGAACTTAATTCAGATGAAAATTATATCTACTACTGTGGGCAAGAATCCCTTCTAAGAAATAGAGTAGCCCTCATAGTCAAAAAAGAGTCTGAAATGTAGTACTTGGTGCAATCTCAAAATTGACAGAATTATCTGGGTTCATTTCCAAGGATAATCATTCAACATTACAGTAATCAAATTCTATGCCCCAACCACTAATGCTGAAGAAGTTGAATTTGATCAGTTCTATGAAGACCTCCAAGACATTCTAGAACAAATACCAAAAAAGATGTCCTTTGAATTATAGGGAATTGGGATACAAAAGCAGGAAGTCAAGATATACCTGAACTAACAGACAAGATTGCCCTTGGAGTACAAAATGAAGCAGGACAAAGGCTAACAGAGTTTTGCCTAGAGAACACACTGGCCATAGCAAACACCCTCTTTCAACAACACAGAAGACAATTCTACACATAGACATCACCAGATGGTCAATACTGAAATCAGATTGGTTTTGTACGTTGCAGCTGAAGATGGACAAGCTTTATGGAGTCAACAAAAACAAAGCCTGGATCTTAATAAGGCTCAGATTATCAGCTCCTTTTTGCAAACTTCAGGCTTGAGTTGGAGAAAATAGGAAATATCACTAGGTAATTTAGGTATGACCTAAATAAAATCCCCTATGATCATACAGCAGAGGTAAGGAATAGATTCAAGGGATTGTATCTGGTAGATAGAATGCCTGAAGAACTATGGACAGAGGTTCAGACCATTGTACAGGAGGTGGTGACCTAAACCCTCTCAAAGAAAAGAAATGCAATAATAGCAAAGTGGTTGTCTGAGGAGGCCTTACAAATAACTGAGGAAAGAAGAGAAGCAAAAGGCAAAGGAGAAAGAGAATTCTAGTTGAATATAGATTTCCTGAGAATCAAAAGGAGAGATAAGAAAGCCTTTCTAAGTGAACAATGAAAATAAATAGAGGAAAACAATAGAATTCTAAAGACTAAATATTTCTTCAAGAAAACTGGAGATATCAATGGAACATTTCATGCAAAGATGGACAAAATAAAGCACAGAAACGGTAAGGACCTAACAGAAGCAGAAAAGATTAAGAAGAGATAGCAAGAATGCACGGAAGAGCTTTTAAAAAAAGATCTTACTGACCCTCATAAGTAGGATGGTGTGATCACTCCCCTAGAGCCAGACATCCTGGAGTGTGAATTCATGTGGGCTTTAGGAAGCATTACTATAAAAAAAGCTAGTGGAGGTGATGGAGTCCCATCTGAGCTATTTGAAATCCTAAGAGATTATGCTGTTAAATTGTGGCACTCAATAGGTCTTTATTCCCACTGTGGACTGCTCTGAGGTATGATCTTTCAAACCTTGAGATGTCTGTGTATTGAGTGAACATAGTTCATGAATCTAAACTGCATTTCATTATCCTTTTACTCCTTGCATTTACTAAACTGGATTTGTCCTCCCGAATGATGCCAGCATATTGATTTTTAATTCAGACTTTGATACCTAGAAGACTTAGCCAGTTGTGTTAAATATGAGATTCCTTTTAGACATCTAACAGAAGATATCAAATAGGCGTCCATAAGGTCAGGGCTGCAGTTATGAATTTCTGAGTCATAAGTGTCATTTAAAACTATGAGAGTGAATGAAATGACCTGGAAAGTGTGTATAGATAGAGAAGACAACAATATTGAGCTCAGAATTAAATTGTCAATAAATTGAAGCTATACATAATCCAAATATCATTTCCTTAAACATGAGCATTTAAAAACAAAGGAAAGAGTCTCAGTTACCACTAAGCATTACAGTTTAAATCACATTAATTTTGTCATTCATATCCTAAAGCAAGATTTAGTATTATCTGGGAGAAGGGGATAGGCAGAAATATGAAATGAGAGAAAGAAAGGGAACATTGTCTCCAAGGGATCAGTCTGAGATCAAGGAACATAAAATTAAATTAGGAAAAATACTCCATCAATAGTATAATTGCAGTATTATGCTTCCTATAGCCAGGAGGCATTTTTTGCTACCTGTATACTGCCTACTTTGCTGGAGAATAGTGTCTGAGATCACAGAAGACCTCAGAGATCAGAGTCAAATTTGTAGCCCTGAGTTCCAAAAACAGACTCTTATAGTACAAGGGGGAGAAAAAGGTCTTGAAAGTTAAGGTTTTTCTTTTCTAAGAGCTCTCTTTTTGGAATGAAAAGATTAAACTCTGAAGGAAGCTATTTATAATTATTATACCATACAATAAATATTAAGAAATAGATGATGAGACATGTAATGCAATCTAGGGAGAGGATTGGAATTGATAGATTTTAAAACTTCTATGAGAAGAAATATGATAACTAGTAATTTTATTTCAGAGTGATTAAATTAATATTTTATAAATAAAAATTGAGGGCTTGAAAAATTAGTCACAAGAAAACAAAGTTACTTTTTTTTTCAAAATCAGCATATAAAATTTAATGTTGCTTTATCATTCATCATTTATTTTTCTGTTTGTAAAAGTATTACAAGATCATTTTACATGTAACTGTATTTTTGGCTTGGTAATATGTGATGATATGTGTATCCTCTATTCCAAATTTCCATGTTCATTTTGCTTTTGGCAGCTGTGGGACGGGGATGATTGCCTCCCACACATTTCTGTCTGTAACTGTTATTTACAAGGGGTCCTCTGAGAGAAAATGAATTAGGACCCCAATTATTTTTCTTTGAAACTGAGAGTCATTAAAGCACATATAGGTGAGTGGTGTGACAACAGAGGGCATGAAATGTGATGGGAGCCCATGAGACAATTGAAAATAAATGAGAAGGAAATCTGACTACTGATCTAAGCTTAACACAAGGAGCTGGAAGGCAGCAGGCAGGGGTAATTGATTCTGCATGTTCTGTGCAGATCATATAATTTGTAACTCAGCCATTATGTTTGTGATTATACTTTGAGTTAATGATGGATTTAAGTTGATAATATTTTATTTAGGTTTTAAAGTTATACATATTCATAGTGAAGATTAATCCTTGGTTTTCTTTTCTTACTTTCTTTTTATTGGGATTTTATTTGAAAAGTTTGAATATCAGGATTGTGCTACTAAATTTTACATTGTTTCATATGCTTCATAATACTTTGAGTGGTATATTTTCATTGGAGATATAATACATCTTACACTTTAAATAATCTAAGTTAGGATATATTTGGGAAATTGGAGATAGTGATCATTCTTTTGATGTTGATAGTTATTAAACATTCAGGTTTCTACATATTTAGGGCCTTTGGTTTATTTCATTAAAACTTGCTAATATGTTAACATTATCTTTCACGTATCATTCCTATATTTTTGTAGTTTTATCCTTTTTCTCAAGTTGTATGATCATGTTTAATCTTTGCTTTTCTTGATTTCATGTTTTCACTATGTTTCTTAAAGACCAAACTATTATACTCTTTCTCCGTTTCCTACTTTATTTTTTCTTTTACTTTGTTAACCTCTTCCTTTTTACATTTCTCAGGTCTACTTGTTGTTCCGTATATTGTGTTATGCTTAGTTCACAAATCATATTACATTCCTTAAGTGTTCTATAGAGTGGTATTGTTTTATTTATTTTTTAAATTAGATAGCCCATTTCAAAGTTATCATGAAGGAAGACTGAATTTTCATACAGAAGTACTTATTTGGTGTAGTCCCATCTAGGAAACATTGAAAATGCTCTTCAGTTCCACTCCCTAGTAACTGCAGTTTATATTTTTTGACTGCTGAAAAATATTGCATCTTATAAATAATCCATCTTATAAGAATATTCATCTTATGAATAACAACACAAGAGAACAATACACATGGACATCACCAGATGGTCAATACTAAAATCAGATTGATTATATTCTTTGTAGACAAAGATGGAAAGCTCTATACAGTCAGCAAAAACAAGACTGGGAGCTGAATTGTGGGTCAGATTATGAACTCATTATTGACAAATACAGACTTAAATTGAATAAAGTAGGGAAAACCACTAGACCATTCATTCATGACCTAAATCAAATCCCTTATGATTATACAATGGAAGTGACAAATAGATTCAAAGGATTATATCTGTTATACAGAATACCTGAAGAACTATGGAAGGAGGATCGTGATACTTTACAAGAGACAAGGATCAAAACCATCCCCAAGAAAAATAAATGCAAAAAGGCAAAATGGTTGTCTGAGGAGGCCTTACAAATAGCTGAAAAAAGAAGAGAAGCTAAAGGAAAAGGAGAAAAGGAAAGATATACACATTTGAGTACAGAAATTCAAAGAATAACAAGGAGAGATAAGAAACTTCCTCAGTGATCAATGCAAAGAAATAGAGGAAAACAATAGAATGGGAAAGACTAGAGATATCTTCAAGAAAATAAGAGATACCAAGGGAACATTTAATGAAAAGATGTACACAATAAAGAAATGATATGGACCTGAAAGAAGCAGAAGATATTAAGAAGAGGTGACAAGAAGACAGAAGAACTATACATAAAAGATCTTCATGACCCAGAAAACTAGAATGATGTAATCACTCTCTTAGAGTGAGACATCCTGGGATGTGAAGTCAAGTGGGCCTTAGGAAGCATCACTATGAACAAAGCTAGTGGAGGTGATGGAATTACAGTTGAGCTAGTTAAAATCCTAAAAGATGATGCTGTTAAAGCACTGCACTCAATATGTCTGCCAATTTGGAAAACTCAGCAGTGACCACAGGACTGGAAAATGTCAGTTTTCATTCCAATCCAAAATAAAGGAAATGTCAAAGAATGTTCAAACAACGACACAGTTTCACTCATCTCACCGGCTAGCAAAGTAATGCTCAAAATTCTCCAGGCCAGGCTTCAACAATTCGTGAACTATGAACTTCCAGATGTTCAAGCTGGGTTTAGGAAAAGCAGAGGAATCAGAGGTCAAACTGCCGACATCCACTGGATCATCGAAAACTCAAGAGAGTTCCAGAAAAACATCTATTTCTGCTTTATTTATAACACCAAAGCATGACTGTGTGGATCATAACAAACTGGAAATTTCTTAAAGAGATGGGAATACCAGACCACTTGACCTGCCTCCTAAGAAATATATACGGTGGTCAAGAAGGAACAGTTGGAACCAAACATGGACCAACAGACTGGTTCCAAATTGGGAAAGGAATACGTCAAGGCTGTATATTGTCATTCTGTTTATTTAACTTTTATGCAGAGCACCTCATGCAAAATGCTGGTCTGGATGAAGCACAAACTGCAATTAGGATTGCCAGGAGAAATAACAATAACCTCAGATACTCAGATGACACCACGCTTATGGCAGAAAGCAAAGAACAAAGAGCCTCTTGATGAAAGTGAAAGAAGAGAGTGAAAAACTTGACTTAAAACTCAACATTCAAAAAACTAAGATCATGGCATCCAGTCCCATCACTTTATTGCAAATAGATGGGGAAACAATGGAAACAGTGACAGACATTATTTAGGGGAGCTCCAAAATCACTGCAGATAATGATTGCAGCCATGAAATTAAAAGATGCTTGTTCCTTGAAAGAAAAACTATGACCAACCTAGACAGCATATTAAAAAACAAAGACACTACTTTGCCAACAAAATTCTGTCTAGTCAAAACCGTGGTTTTTCCAGTAGTCATGTATGGATATGAAAGTTGGACTATAAAGAAAGATGAGTGCCAAAGAATTGATTCCTTTGAACTATGGTGTTGGAGAAGACTCTTGAGTAGACCCTTGGACTGCAAGGAGATCAAGCCAATCAATCCTAAAGGAAATTAGTCCTGAATGTTCATTAGAGGGGCTGATGCTGAAGCTGAAACTCCAATAGTTTGGCCACCTGATGTGAAGAACTCACTCCTTGGAAAAGACCCGGATGCTGGAAAATATTGAAAGCAGGAGGAGAAGGGGACGATAGCGGATGAGATGGTTGGATGGCATCCCCAAGTCGATGGACATGAGTTTGAGCAAGCTTTCTGTGTTGGTTGTGGACAGGGAACCCCGGCGTGGTGCACTCCATGGGTTTGCAGAGTCAGACACGACTGAGTGACTGAATTGAATGAATAATCCTTGTTTATTTTCTCCCCAAATGTTGTCATTCTAGTTGCTCCCGCTTTGTTTATTGTTGTTGATATTTGTTTTTACATGTCTTATGCTATATATTTGCAAAAATATATTTTGTACATGTAACTCTTGAGAGTCCCTTATACTGCAAGGAGATCCAACCAGTCCACTCTAAAGGAGATCAATCCTGGATGTTCATTGGAGGGACTGATGCTAAAGCTGAAACTGCAATACTTTGGCCACCTCATGCGACGAGTTGACTCACTGGAAAAGACTCTGATGCTGGGAAAGGTTGGGGGCGGGAGGAGAAGGGGACGACGGAGAATGAGATGGCTGGATGGCATCACAGACTCTGTGGACATGAGTTTGAGTGTACTCCAGGAGTTGGTGATGGACAGGGAGGCCTGGCGTGCTGTGATTCATGGGGTCGCGGAGAGTTGGACACGACTGAGCGACTGAACTGAACTGAACATGTAACTAATTTAATGAAAATTATTTTCCAAAAAGGTTGTATCAAGGAAGTGTTCTCCCACCAGAAATATATAGTCGATTGTTTCACTGTATCTCTAAGTCTTGGCACTGTCCTGATTTATTTTGATGAATACTTTTTATTTTATTTTATTGCATTTTTATCAGTTGAATGTGTATAGGGTTTTCTTATTGTAGTTTTATGTGTATTTTCCTGATTGTCAATGGAATAGAGGATCTCTTTCTATTGGTTGTAAATGTTTCCTTCACTTGAAATACCTCTTCTTTCGCTGATTTTTCTATGAGTATATTTAGTATCTTCTTATTGATTTACATGACATTCATGTTTTTCAGTTATTAGTCTTTCTTGTTTATATGTGCTGTAATATATTATTTTTTTCTCCCAATATATGGCTTGTGATTTTTTGGTTTTCTGTTGTGTGTGTGTGGGTGTGTGTGTGTATGTTGTGTTTTTGCTCTCCTAAAAGCTTTGCTCAGAGGACAGAAGGTTTGCTTTTAATATAGTCAAATTTATCATGTCCTAAAAAAAATTTTTTTCTGTCTTTAGAAATCCCTCTCTACCCTGAAGTGAGGAATATATTCACCTATATTTCCCATTAAAAATTATACCATTTTATTTTCATATGTAAGGTTTTTAATTCCTTACATAAATTTAATTTTGAATGGTGTAATGGTCCAAATTCAGTCTTTTCCTATGAATAACTGTTTTCTCCACCTGCTTTTATTGAATAGTCTTTCCCTAATTATCTACTATGATATATTTGACATATCAAATTTTTATATATGTGTGGATGTGAGGAAATAAAGCTTTCTAGAGTTCTCAGTTCTGTTAAAAAGCCCTAGCCTCCTGAGACATAAAAATATAAAGATAGAAAATATTTGTCTTAATTTCTCCTAGGAACATTTTACTTTTCACATACACAAGAATGAGATTATAGCTATTTGTCCTTGTTAATTGCTTTGATCCAAAGGAACAATAAAATGTCTCTATCTCTTCCAGAGAGGGTCAAATAGTTACAGTCCTGACTAGACCTTTAGGATAAGTCCCAAATTTCCAGGAAGACTAGAGCTCTGCCTCCCTTGGTATTTACATGTCAAATGGTTGAAGCCCAGATATTGGCAATATTTCTGTTTTAAAACAGAGATAACTGGGTTTATTTAGCACTTGGAAAGATATATTTATATTCCAGAAGGTGACGGTAAGAACCCAGGATACTTTCCATTTAATCTTAAGCAAGCAAAGGGGTTTTTCACTCTTTTGGGGGGAGGAGGAGGGAGAACAGAGGGTGGTTGCCTATCTTTAGTATAAAAATTGAGGAAATTCATTATTAGGCATCCCTTATTTGTGGCAGATAACCTGACAACCCAGTAGAAAGAGTCCATAAGCTTTCATATCATCTGTGGGTCTAAGTGTTGGAACTGATGGCTACAGTGTTTTCTGGTTGTTGATCTGGATACGTCAATTAGGAACTCTTTTTAGTGACCTAAATGCCTTCTGTTTTTATATCCATATCCATATATATATATGACCTATATATAGCATCTATAGTATAAATGTATCTATAGCATGTATATGATATATAATTATATCCCATATAATATAATTATATTATGCAATATTGTATAATCATACAATATTTCTATAATTGAATTATATTTTAATATATATTATGTATATGTGCATGTATATATATATTATATATTAAAATATGCAATTATATATATAACATATCTATATTATGGGGTTCCCTAGTAGCTACGATGGTAAAGCATCCACCTGCAATGCAGGAGACCTGGGTTTGATCCCTGGGTTGGGAAGATTCCCTGGAAAAGGACATGGAAACCCATGACAGTATTTTTGCCTGGAGAATCCCATGGACAGAGGAGCCTGGTGGGTTACAATCCATTGGGTTGCAAAGGGTTGGACATGAATAAGTGAATAACACACATGTATATTATGTATATATGTATGTGCATATATATGTATAAATGAAGACAATTATTTAAAAAATTTATAATTTTACAATATTATATAATGAATTATAGTCTAAGGGAGATCGATCCTGGGTGTTCATTGTAAGGACTGATGCTAAAGCTGAAACTGCAATACTTTGGTCACCTCATGCGACGAGTTGACTCACTGGAAAAGACACTGATGCTGGGAAAGGTTGGGGGCGGGAGGAGAAGGGGACGACAGAGAATGAGATGGCTGGATGGCATCACCGACTCTGTGGACATGAGTCTGAGTGAACTCTGGGAGTTGGTGATGGACAGGGAGGCCTGGCGTGCTGTGATTCATGGGGTCGTGGAGAGTCGGACACGACTGAGCGACTGAACTGAACTAAATATAGTATATAATTATACACCATATATATACTATAGATACATTTATGATACACATATGACATATATTTATGTGTATATATATATATATATATATTTATGAAAAAACATAAGGAATCTAGGTCATATGAAAAGAGTTCCTTATTGATAAAACAAGATCAACAACCAGAAAAACATGGTAGCCATCAGTCTCTACATTTAGACCCACAGATGTTGTGAAAATTTATGGATTCATTCTACTGGATTCTTTCTCATTAGATTATCTGCCACAGACGTATAACATTATGGTGCAAGTGGGATAATGTGTTAATCACTTCACTTTGAAAAACATTGGATTCCTTTCTCTACTTTTTTCATAATAATACCAAGTAGTGGTAGAGCAAATCTGCTGTTTTTCTCAGAAGTATCTTAACTAATTTTAGAAAAATTTTCCACAAAATTCTATGACTAGCTTATCAACCTGCATGAAAAACTGTAGAAATTTTGATGGAATTTCACTAAATCTAGAGATTAAGGAAAAATACCATCATTATTGAAACTAAGCCATGCTATATGGGAACACCCAAGACGGGCGGGTCAAGGTGGAGAGGTCTGACAGAATGTGGTCCACTGGACAAGGGAATGGCAAGCCACTTCAGTCTACTTGCCTTGAGAACCCCATGAACAGTATCAAAAGGCAAAATGATAGGATACTGAATGAGGAATTCCCCAGGTCAGTAGGTGCCCAGTATGCTACTGGAGATCAGTGGAGAAATAACTCCAGAAAGAATGAAGGGATGGAGCCAAAGCAAAACAAATACCCAGTTGTGGATGTGACTGGTGATAGAAGCAAGGTCCAATGCTGTAAAGAGCAAAATTGCATAGGAAGCTAGAATGTTAAGTCCATGAATCAAGGCAAATTGGAAGTGGTCAAACAGGAGATGGCAAGAGTGAACATAGACATTCTAGGAATCAGTGAACTAAAATGGACTGGAATGGGTGAATTTAACTCAGATGACCATTATTCTACTACTGTGGACAGGAATCCCTTAGAAGAAATGGAGTAACCGTCATGGTCAAGAAAAGAGTCCAAAATGCAGTACTTGGATGCAACCTTAAAAACGACAGAATGATTTCTGTTCGCTTCCAAGGCAAACCATTCAATATTACAGTAATCCAAGCCTATGCCCCAACCAGTAACACTGAAGAGGCCGAAGTTGAATGGTTCCATGAAGACCTACAAGCCCTTTTAGAACTAACACCCCAATAAAGATGTCCTTTTCATTATAGGGTACTGGAATGCAAACGTAGGAAGTCAAGAAACACCTGGAATAACAGGCAAATTTGGCCTTGGAGCACGGAATGAAGCAGGGCAAAGGCTAAAAGACATTTGCCAAGAGACATAGCAAACACCGTCTTTCAACAACACAAGAGAAGACTCTACAAATGGACATCACCAGATAGTCAACACCACAATCAGATTGATTATATTCTTTGCAGCCAAAGATGGAGAAGCTCTATACAGTTAGCAAAAATAAGACCAGGAGCTGACTGTGCCTCAGAACATGAACTCCTTATTGCCAAATTCAGATTTAAATTGAAGAAACTAGGGAAAACCACGAGACCATTCAGGTATGACCTAAATCAAATCCCTTATGATTATACAGTGGAAGTGAGGAATAGATTTAAGGGACTAGATCTGATAGATAGAGTGCCTGATGAACTCTGGATGGAGGATCGTGACATTGTACAGGAGACAGGGACCAAGACCATCGCCATGGAAAAGAAATGCAAAAAAGCAAAATGGCTGTCTGAGGAGGCCTTACAAATAGCTGTGAAAAGAAGAGAAGTGAAAAGCAAAGGATAAAAGAAAAGATATAAGCATCTGAATGCAGAAATCCAAAGAATAGCAAGTAGAGATAAGAAAGTCTTCCTCAGCAATCAATGCAAAGAAATAGAGGAAAACAACAGAATAGGAAAAACAAGAGATCCCTTCAATAAAATTAGACATTCCAAGGGAACATTTCATGCAAAGATGGGTTCGAGAAAGGACAGAAATGGTATGGACCTAACAGAAGCAGAAGATATTAAGAAGAGGTGGCAAGAATGCAAAGCAAAACTGTACAAAAAAGATCTTCACGACCAAGATAATCACGATGGCGTGATCACTCACCTAGAGACAGACATCTTGGAATGTGAAGTCAAGTGGGCCTTAGAAAGCATCACTACAAACAAAGCTAGTGGAGGTGATGAAATTCCAGTTGAGCTATTTCTAATCATGAATGATGATGCTGTGAAACTGCTGCACTCAATATGTCAGGAAATTTGGAAATCTCAGCAGTGGCCAGAGGACTGGAAAAAGTCAGTCTTCATTCCAATCCCAAAGAAAGGCAATGCCAAAGAATGCTCACAGTAACACACAATTACACTCATCTCACACCCTAGTAGAGTCCTGCTCAAAATTCTTCAAGCCAGGCTTCAGCAATATGTGAGCCGTGAAATTCCAGATGTTCAAGCAGGTTTTAAAAAAGGCAGAGTCACCAGAGATCAAATTGCCAACATCTGCTGGATCATGGAGAAAGCAAGAGAGTTCCAGAAAAACATCTATTTCTGCTTCATTGACTATGCCGAAGCCTTTGACTTTGTGGATGACAATAAACTGTGGAAAATTCTGAAAGCGATGGGAATACCAGACCACCTGACCTGCCTCTTGAGAAACATGTATGCAGGTCAGGAAGCAAAAGTTGGAACTGGACGTGGGACAGCAGACTTGTTCCAAATAGGAAAAGGAGTACGTCAAGGCTGTATGTTGTCACCCTGCTTATTTAACTTATATGCTGAGTACATCATGAGGAACTCTGGGCTGGAAGAAGCACAACCTGGAATCAAGATTGCTAGGAGGAATATCAATCACCTCAGATATTCAGATGACACCACCCTTAGGGCAGAAAATGAAGAGGAACTAAAGAGTCTCTTGATGAAAGTGAAAGAGGAGAGCGAAAAGGTTGGCTTGAAGCTCAACATTCAGAAAACAAGGATCGTGGCATCTGGTCCCATCACTTTATGGGAAATAGATGGGGAAACAGTGGAAACAGTG
Organism: Moschus berezovskii; assembly: GCF_049115385.1. Taxonomy (NCBI): domain Eukaryota; kingdom Metazoa; phylum Chordata; class Mammalia; order Artiodactyla; family Moschidae; genus Moschus; species Moschus berezovskii. The sequence goes on along the minus strand of NC_142488.1, from coordinate 80,942,248 downwards.
TCAGACTTTATTTTGGGGGGTTCCAAAATCACTGAAGATGCTGATTGCAGCCATGAAATTAAAAGACGCTTACTCCTTGGAAGGAAACTTATGACCAACCTAGATAGTATATTAAAAAGCAGAGACATTACTTTGCCAACAAAAGTCCAGCTAGTCAAGGCTATTGTTTTTCCAGTGGTCATGTATGGATGTGAGAGTTGGACTGTGAGGAAAGTGATCGCCGAAGAATTGATGCATATGAACTGTGGTGCTGGAGAAGGCTTTTGAGAGTCCCGTGTACTGCAAGGAGATTCAACCAGTCCATTCTAAGGGAGATCAGTCCTGGGTGTTCATTGGAAGGACTGATGCTAAAGCTGAAGCTCCAATACTTTGGCCACCTCATGGGACGTGTTGACTCACTGGAGAAGTCTCTGATGCTTGGAGGAATTGGGGGCAGGAGGAGAAGTGGACGACAGAGAATGAGATGGATGCATGGCATCACTGACTCGATGGACATGAGTTGAGTGAACTTGGGAGTTGGTGATGGACAGGGAGGCCTGGCATGCTGTGATTCATAGGGTCGCTAAATGTCGGACACGACTGAGTGACTGAACTGAACTGAACTCAACTGACCACCATTATTATATCACCTTCTATTCTGAAACGGTATATCTTCCTTTCTATGTAAGTCTTCCTTAATACATCGATGTAATTTTATTATTTTCCCTGTATAGATCATCAATATATTTAATTAGATACACATTTAGAGAATCATCATTTTTGATGCTGTTATAATTTTTATGATCCTAGTTATTTGTAGTTTATAAAATGTTATTTGACTTTTTAATATTGATTTCTAGATGCCTAATCCTGCCCTTCTATTCATTTTAATATTTTGTCTGTAGATTACTTTTGGATTTCTATGTAGATAAATATTTCATCTGCAAATAATGGCAATTTACCTCCTTTTTAATCCTTATGACTTTATTTTTCCTTTTCAGATGTGCTGGTTATATCTCCATTATTATGTAATAGAATAAAATCGGTGATAGTGGCAATCTTTGTATTGTGTCTGATTTAAAGTTCATCAATTCCATCACTCTGATATATAATGCTTTATTATCATTTAGTTTTAACTATTTTCTTTTGTCCTATGAATTAGACTTAAATATTTTACATTTATAATATTTAAATTTGTCTTATCATTACTAACTTCTACCTTGTTTCTGTTAGGGATCAAAATATAGTCTGCATATTATCTGTTATTACGAGTTTTTGTTTCAGTTGTATCATACAGACACATCTTTTCTAACCGCAGTGAGTCATGCTCTTGAATGATCAATTGCATTTAAATGTGGATGGTACCTGTAACTTCAAACCAACATTCTATGGCCAAGGTGATGGGTTATTGCTGTTGCTGCTGCTGCTGCCACGTGGCTTCAGTTGTGCCCGACTCTGTGTGACCCCATAGACTGCAACCTACCAGGCTACCCCGTCCCTGGGATTCTCCAGGCAAGAACACTGGAGTGGGTTGTCATTTCCTTCTCCAATGCATGAAAGTGAAAAGTGAAAGTGAAATCGCTCAATCGTGTCTGACTCTTTGCGACCCCATGGACTGTAGCCTTTCAGGCTTCTCCATCCATGGGATTTTCCAGATAAGAGTACTCGAGTGGGTTGCCATTTCCTTCTCCAGGGGTCTTCCCGACCCAGGGATCGAATCCAGGTCTCCCACATTGTAGGCAGAGACTTTTACTGTATGAGCCACCAGGGAAGAGCAATATAAGCCATATAAGTCTTATAAAGTGAGAATGACGAAATTTTGAAGATGTAATTAAAGTCCCTAATTACTTGACTGTTAGTTAATCAAAGGAAGATTATCCTGGGTGGGCCTGACCTAATAAGTTGAGCCTTTACAAGAAGATCTAGAGGTTAGTGACTTGAACTTAAAGAAAATCTGTTTCCTTTTTGGCTTTGAAGGTGAAAGTTGTCATGATTTGTAAAGCCATAAGGAAATGAACATGCCAATTTTCAAAAGGGGTTTGTAAGTAACTTCTTTCCTACTTAAGCCACCAGATGAAAACATAGCTGAACCAACACTGATTTGTTATGAAGCATTAAAAATTAATATATATATATATATTTTTACCTAGTACATGTTCCATTTTTGAAAATGCCTAATATGTGCTTGAGAAGAACGTATATTCTTTAATTGTAGATTGAAAATTCCTGTATGTATCCTTGAGATCAAATTTATTGTTCTTCACAACCTTCAGCATTGTCTCTCCAGTTCAAAATAGCTTTTTGTGTCTCCAGAATTTTTTTTTCACTTTTCCATATACTTCCTATATTCTAGGATATTCATCTGTGAAATTCCTCCAGGTTTAAACTTGGTGGATAATGGAATTTGAGTGATAGATATCTAGCATTTTGTGCTAAACTACCATCTTGGCAAGACCAAAATAACTACTTTTACACTCAACTGCCAGAATAATCATCTAAAAATGTAAATTTTAGCATGTAAACTCTGTTTTAACTTGTCAATAGATTCCCATGGCTCTAAAAAACAAAATCAAAAGTTCCAATAAATGCTATGAGACCTGGCTTGATCTGGATCCTGGTGATCATTACGACTGTCTAATCTTATTTCTCCCCTCATTCCTACGTTTCTGCAAGTTGCTGGAATTGGTCTTTCAAGTCTTCTATGGTGCCATATTCCTTCCCATAACAAGGCTTTTGCACATGATATTTCCTCCTTTTGAAATGTTCTTCCCTTTCTTCTTCACCTAGTTATTCTGTTCATCTTTGATATTTCATCTTGAGACTCCTCATGGAATCATTCAGTTACCTCTTCCGTTCCGTTCTGTCGCCCAGTCGTGTCCGACTCTTTGCGACCCCATGGACTGTAGCCTACCAGGCTTCTCCTTCCATGGGATTCTCCAGGCAAGAATACTGGAGTGGGTTACCGTTTCCTTCTCCAGGGGATCTTCCCGACCCAGGGATCGAACCTGGGTCTCCCGCATTGGAGGCAGATGCTTTAACCTCTGAGCCACCAGGGAAGCCCCCAATTACCTGTTGGACTAGGTCAAATGTTCCTATTCTTGGAGTATGCTGTACTACTCTTTCATATCACTAGTCAAAGTTGAAGTTTTACATTTGAGTATTTGGTAAATGTCTGTCTACTCTGCATTTTAAAGTCCGTGAAGTCAAGGATGTTGTTTATCTTCTACAGCATTATAGCTCTATTCCTGGCACTGTATACTTCATATAATACTTGCTCAATCAATATTGAAATGAGGCAGAATCACATAGTAGCAGATACCAAGATTTTAGATTTCTGTTTCAAATCTAGTCCAACCAGTTACTGAGGGACCAAATTACTCAACATCTCTGTGCCTAAGTTTTTGCATCTGTAAGATGAGGATAATAACAGTACCTAACTTATAGAGTTATGTAGAGAATTAGATAAGTTATTTTATGTAGAATACAAACACATTAAATGGTACCTGGCTCATAATAAATATTATATTATGCTTCACTATTATTAAGTGAAATGAAATATGCCTTCAGGTTTACATAGCTATAACCTCATAATCTAAAATATACATAAGTAAATATGTACATATATATATATATAGCTTTTTTTAAATTTATAATATAGAGGTGATTGACCAAAATATAGAAAACTCCGTTGTTCCAGAATGATTCTAGATCACTATTAATTTGATCATCCTTTCACCCCGGCAGATCTACCAGAATGATGGTGACTATGATGAAGTTGCCAAAATATCTCACTTTGGAAACCTCCTTACAGGTTTATAAGTATGTTCATTATAAGTATGTTCATCATCTGATTCTCATAATAACTTGATCAAGGGGATCTTTTGTCATCCCCATTTTTTCATATGGAGAAAATAAGGTTCATATTGTTTTTTTTTTTTTTTTTTTCTTGGAGTAATAAAAAATGAAATTAGTATTTTCAGTATTCATCTTCATGTGTTGTAAGGGAAAGATTCTTCCCTGTGTTGTGTTGAACACTCTGAAAATGGGAGGGGCTTCCCTGGTAGCTCAGACAGTAAAGAATCCGCCTGAAATGAAGGAGACCTGAGTTCAATCCCTGGGTTGGGAAGATCCCCTGGAGAAAGGAACATCTACACACTGCCTGGAGAATTCCATGGACAGAGGAGTCTGGTAGGCTACAGGCCATGGGGTCATAAAGAGTCACACATGACTGAGTGACTCTCACTTCCATAAGTAAAAGTGCAGAAAATATGTATGTCAACAAAAGACATTTCACTGGGCAGATAAGACATATATTAATTTCTTACATCCTTAGATTTATCTATTCTATTTATTTTGTCTCATCATTTACAGAGGCTAAAAGCTGGACAAACTTATAAAATTGAATGCAGCCTTTAAAAATGATGTACCTCTGCCTGAAAAATATTTTGTCCATAATTTATCATTATAGTCATGTAATATTTTAAATTCATAATTATTTATATGTTTAGTTAAAATAAATTATGCTTGTATCTTCCTTTAAAAAGTACATTGCTTATTTGGTTAACATTATTTGAATCTACATTCCCATTTATTTTAAAATCTGTTTCCATCTATTCTTTCTAATATTGTGTTCTCACTTAAAGTTAGTCCACGGTAAAATATCAATTGGTTTTAACTTACATGTTTCCTTATCATTGCTTAATTTATATACCCAAAATGTCCTTTTCTTGCTAAATATGAAGCAGTCTGCTCCAGCTGGATTTCTTCAGTTGCATTTCTTCTTTTCTAAACTGGTAGCAATTTTTCACTATCATCTGCAATTTCTCCCTAGTGTATGCCAAGAATGAAAGAAGGTTAAAACACCGTTATCCTCATTAACTTGCTTAGGTCAGGCTCATCGGTGGGGAGCTGTTTCTTTTTTCAAAATATAATCCAAGTGGCTCATAATTATAATTTTCCAGAAATTCAAGTGAACTATAAATGGGATGATGGCAGAAACCTATTCATTACTTTCAGTTAAGTTCAGTCGCTAAGTCAACTCCGACTCTTTGTGACCCCATGAACTGCAGCATGCAAGGCCTCCCTGTCCATCACCAGATCCTAGGGTTTACCAAAACTCATGTCCATTGAATCGGTGATACCATCTAACCATCTCATTCTCTGCCTTCCCTTTCTCCTCCTGCCTTCAATCTTTCCCAACATCAGGGTCTTTTCAAATGAGTCAGCTCTTCACATCAGTTCAGTTCAGTTCAGTCGCTCAGTCGTGTCCGACTCTCCGCGACCCCATGAATCACAGCACGCCAGGCCTCCCTGTCCATCACCAACTCCCGGCGTACTCTCAAACTCATGTCCACAGAGTCGGTGATGCCATCCAGCCATCTCATTCTCCGTCGTCCCCTTCTCCTCCCGCCCCCAAACTTTCCCAGCATCAGAGTCTTTTCCAGTGAGTCATCTTGTCGCATGAGGTGGCCAAAGTATTGCAGTTTCAGCTTCAGCATCAGTCCCTCCAATGAACATCTAGGATTGATCTCCTTTAGAATGGACTGGTTGGATCTCCTTGCAGTATAAGGGACTCTTAAGAGTCTTCTCCAACACCACAGTTCAAAAGCATCAATTATTCGGCGATCAGCCTTCTTCACAGTCCAACTCTCACATCCATACATGACCACGGGAAAAACCATAGCCTTGACTAGACGGACCTTGGTTGGCAAAGTAATGTCTCTGCTTTTTAATATACTATCAAGGTTGGTCATAACTTTCCTTCCAAGGAACAAGCGTCTTTTAATTTCATGGCTGCAATCAGCATCTGCAGTGACTGTGTCGATCACAATAAACTGTGGAACATTCTGAAAGTGATGGGAATCCCAGACCACCTGACCTGCCTTTTGAGAAACCTGTATGCAGGTCAGGAAGCAACAGTTAGAACTGGACATGGAACAACAGACTGGTTCCAAATAGGAAAAGGTGTACGTCAAGGTTGTATATTGTCACCTTGCTTATTTAACTTATATGCAGAGTACATCATGAGGAACGCTGGGCTGGAGGAAGCACAAGCTGGAATCAAGATTGCTGGGAGAAATATCAATAAACTCAGATATGCAGATGACACCACCCTTATGGTAGAAAGTGAAGAGGAACTCAAAAGCCTCTTGATGAAAGTGAAAGAGGAGAGTGAAAAGGTTGGTTTGAAGCTCAATATTCAGAAAACAAAGATCATGGCATCTGGTCCCATCACTTCATGGGAAATAGATGGAAAAACAGTGGAAACAGTGTCAGACTTTGTTTTTTTGGGCTCCAAAATCACTGCAGATGGTGATTGCAGCCATGAAATTAAAAGACGCTTCACATCAGGTGGCCAAAATATTGGTTTCAGATTCAACATCAGTCCTAATGAACACTCAGGACCGATCTCCTTTAGGATGGACTGGTTGGATCTCCTTGTAGTCCAAGGGACTCTAAAGAGTCTTCTATAACACCAGAGTTCAAAAGCATCAATTCTTCGGCCCTCAGCTTTCTTTATAGTCCAACTCTCACATCCATACATGACTACTGGAAACATCATAGGCTTGACTAGATGGGCCTTTGTTGGCAAAGTAATGTCTCTGCTTCTTAATATGCTGTCTAGGTTGGTCATAACTTTACTTCCAAGGAATAAGTGCCTTTTAATTTCAGGGCTGCAATCACCATCTGCAGTGATTTTGGAGCCCACAAATATAAAGTCAGCCACTGTTTCGACTGTTTCCCCATCTATTTCCCATGAAGTGATGAGATCAGATGCCATGATCTTAGTTTTCTGAATGTTTAGCTTTAAGCCACCTTTTTCACTCTCCCTTTTCACTTTCATCAAGAGACTTTTTAGTGTTTTTTTTTTTTTCACTTTCTGCCATAAGGGTGGTGTCATCTGCATATCTGAGTTTATTGATATTTCTCCCAGCAATCTTGATTCCAGCTTCTGCTTCATCCAGCCAAGCATTTCTTGTGATGTACTCTGCATATAAGTTAAATAAGCAGGGTGCCAATACACAGCCTTGTCATACTCCTTTTCCTATTTGGAGCCAGTCTGTTGTTCCATGTCCAGTTCTAACTGTTGCTTCCTGACCTGCATACAGGTTTCTCAAGAGGCAAGTCAGATGGTCTAGTATTCCCATCTCTTTCAAAATTGGGATTGGCTGCTGGAAAACTGCATCTTGCTCTGGTGTGTGAAGCCATGCTCAGTAAGTCTTTAATCCAATTTTCTGCTGACAGGCAGGACTGTGTTCCCTTCCTCTAGTTTTGCCTGATGGTTCCGGTTGTGGCAGTAATAGCAGCCTCCATCAAAAGGACTTATGCCAGCATGCCGCATATTTGTGCCACTTCAGTATTCTTGCCTTGAGAACCTCCTGAGCAATATGAAAAGGCAAAAATATGTGGCAATGAAAGATGAACTCCCAAGGTTGGTAGGTGCCCAGTAAGCTATTGGACAACAGCAGATAAATTGTTCCTGAAGGGATGAAGAGACTGAGCCAAAGAAGAAACAACACCCAGTTCTGGAAGTATCTGGTGGTGGAAGCAAAGTCTGATGCTGTGAAGAACAATATTACATAAGAACCTGGAATGTTAAGTTCATCAATCAAGGTACGTTGGAAGTAGTCAACAAAGAGGTGGTAAGAGTGAACATTGAAATTTTAAGAATCAGTGAGCTAAAATGGAACAGAAAGGGTGAATTTAATGTCTACTACTGTGGGCAAGAATCGTTTAGAAGAAATGGAGTAGCCCTCATTAGTCAACAAAGAGTCTGAAATGCAGTACTTGAATGATCTCTGTTCACTTCCAAGAAAACAATTCAGTACCACAGTAATCCAAGTCTATGCCCCAAACAGTAATGCTGAAGAAGCCGATGTTGAACAGTTCTATGAAGACCTACAAGACATTCTAGAACTAACACCAAAAAAGATGTCCTTTTCATCATAGGGGACTGGAATGCAAAAGTAGGAAGTCAAGAGATACCTGGAGTAACAGGCAAATTTGGCCTTGGAATACAAAATGAAGCAGGGCAAAGGCTAACAGAATGTTGCCAAGAGAACAAACTGGTCATAGCAAGCACACTTTTCCAAGAACACAAAAGACGACTGCACACATGGACATCACCAGATGGTCAATTCTGATCAGATTGGTTACATTCTTTGCAGCTGAAGATTTAGAAGCTCTATACAGTCAGCAAAACAACACCAGGAGCTGACTGTGGCTCAGATGATAAACTCCTTATAGCCAAATTCAGACCTTTAGTTGAAGAAAGAAGGGAACGCCACTAGGCCATTCTGGTATGACCTAAATCAAATCTCTTACAATTATACAATGGAAGTGACAAAAAGACTCAAGGGATTAGATCTGATAGAGTGCATGAAGAACTATGGGTGGAGGTTTGTAACATTGTACACGAGGTGGTGATCAAAATCATCACCAAGAAGTTCAGTTCAGTTCAGTCAAGAAGAGGAAGTACAAAAAGCAAAATGATTGTCTGAGGAGGCGTTACAAATAGCTGAGGAAAGAAGAGAAGCAAAAGACAAAGGAGAAAAGAAAGATATACCCATCTTAATGCAAAGTTCCAAAGTATAGCAAGGAGAGATAAGAAAGCCTTCCTCGGTGATCGAAGCAAAGAAATAGAGGAAAACAATAGAATGGGAAAGACTAGAGATCTTTTCACCAAAATTAGAGAGACCAAGGGAATATTTTATGCAAAAATGGGCATAATAAAGGACAGAAATTGTATGGACCTAAGAGAAGCAGAAGATATTAAGAAGAGGTGGCAAGAATGCAATGAAGAACTATACAAAAAAAAAAAAAAAGATCTAATGACCCAGAAAACAACAATGGTGTGATCACTCACCTAGAGCCAGATATTCTGGAATGCAAAGTCAAGTGGGCCTTAGGAAGCATGACAACAAACAAAGCTAGTAGAGGAGATGGAATTCCAGCTGAGCTATTTAAAATCCTAAAAGATGACATTGTGAAAGTGCTGCACTCAATATGCCAACAAATTTGGAAAACTCAGCAGTGGCCACAGGACTGGAAAAGGTCAGTTTTCATTTCAATCCTAAAGAAAGATAGTGCCAAATGATGTCCAAAGTACCACACAATTTCACTAAATTCACACACTATCAAGGTAAAGCTGAAAAATCTCCAAGCTAGGCTTCATTAGTTTGATGCATGATACAGGATGCTCGGGGCTGGTGTACTGGGATGAACCAGAGGGGTGGGATGGGGAGGGAGGTGGGAGGGGGTTCAAGATGTGGAACATATGTACACCCTGGGCAGATTCATTCAATGTATGGCAAAACTAATACAATAATGCAAAGTAATTAGCCTCCAATTAAAATAAATAAATAAATAATCTGTGAACTAAGACCTTCCAGATGTTCAAGCTGGATTTAGAAAAGATAGAGGAACCAGAGATCAAATTTCCAAATTCTGTTGGATCATAGAAAAAGCAAGGAAGTTCCATAAAAGCATCTACTTCTGCTTCATTAACTGTGCTAAAGCCTTTGACAGTGTGGATTACAACAAACTGTGGAAAATTCTTAAAGAGACGGGAATACAAGACCACCTGACCTGCCTCCTGAGACACCTGTATGCAGTTACAGAAACAACAGTTAGTACTGGCCATTGAACAACAGATTGGTTCCAAATTGGGAAAGGAGTATGTCAAGGCTGTATATTGTCACCCTGCTTATTTAACTTATATGCAGGGTACATCATGCGAAATGCTGGGGTGGATGAAGCACAAGCTAGAATAAAGATATTTCTGGGAGAAATATCAAAACCTCAGATATGCAGATGACATCACCCTTATGGCAGAAAGCGAAGAGGAAGTAAAGAGCGTCTTGATGAAGGTGAAAGAGGAGAGTGAAAAAACTGGCTTAAAACTCAACATTCAAAAAACAAAAATCATGGCATCCGGTCCCATCACTTCATGGCAAATAGAAGGAGTGCCTTTGACAGCCTTCATTTTCTTAGACTCCAAATCACTTCAGATTATAACTGCAGCCATGAAATTCAAAGATACTTTCTCCTTGGAAGAAAGGCTATGACACTCTTAGATGGAATATTAAAAAGCAGAGATATTACTTTGCCAACAAAAGTCTGTATGGTTTTTCCAGTAGGAATGTATGGATGTGAGAGTTGGAACATAAAGAAGGCATCTAGTAATTGATGCTTTTGATCTGTGGTGTTGTAGAAGACTCCTGGAGTCCCTTGGACACCAAGGAGAGCCAACCAGTCAATCCTAAAGGAAGTCAATGCTGAATATACATTGGAAGGACTGATGCTGAAGCTGAAGCTCCAATACTTTGGCCAACTGACAAGAAAAGCTGACTCGTTAGAAAAGACCCTGACTGGGTAAGACTGAAGGCAGGAGGAAAAGGGGACAACAGAAAATGAGATGGTTGGATGGAATCAATGACTCAATGGACATGAGTTTGAGCAAGGTTCAGGAGATGGTGAAGAACAGGGAACCCTGGTGTGCTGCAGTCCATTGGGTTGCAAAGAGTTGGAAACAACTGAGACACTGAGCTGCAGACAACAGCAAAAGGTTCCAAAAGTTAGGAATCCATTGAAATAAAATTTCAGACTACACATGAACTTGTGTTAAAATAATTGCTTCACTACTGGCATGGGATGTAGGTGGAGGTAGTAAATCATTTTAACTTAATAAACATTTACCAAATACCTCTTATATGCAAAGTGCTGGTCTAAATTGCTGTGGTAGAACAAATGAGATTAAAAACTTCCTATTCAATTCTGGGTAAAGAAGGTTTCAAATATCAATCTCCTGAGTGTATTAAATGCTTATGACTTCCCTATGGGTAATATCAGGAAATTTAGTGTTCAGTCTATTTATTTACAAAGTTCCCAGTATTTCTCTCTTTTCAGTCTGTACCCAGGATTATGTAAGTTCTTGTGAATAACATTTTTGTTAGATTGAGGATGAGAAGATTTCTATTTTGTTGGCCCTCCTTTTTATATTGTGAAGATTACCATCTAAGGGTTTTGGCTGCTGATAAATCAAGTGAAACAGGAAAGCTGAGTGACATCACATGTTTTCTTGGAGATTCTTTAAAGGGAGATGCTTACGTTTCAGTTTTAGAATCAGCGAAAGGGCTCCCAAACTGGTGAGGGGGTCTTTGAAATAGTTATTTTCATTCATCCAGTTGTATATGAAAGTCTGTTCTAAGATGATGGGATAGGATAAACTCTGATTTCAGCTGCCTCATAAACATCAGGTAGTAAGTAGCAACATAAGATGATTTACTTGTTCTCAGAATGATCATATAGATTCTAATATCAAGGTAGGTGTGGAACAATGCTAAAGACATCAACATCTCAGGGCACTGTGAATAGCTTTGCAGTTATACACCCACAACTCTAGAGGACATAGTTCGTATTATAGTCTTGTAAATGGTGCCCCTTGTGTAATCTTAAATGTTGACCCTGACAGAACAATTTGCGAAAGTTTGAACTGAATTACCAAGTATATTAGAGGCAGTCTTTTTCACATGATGCTGCCATGGATCCATTTACATAGATTGCTTTTGATAGTTCTTTGTAGGATTATTATTCCACAGCTATTTGCAGCTGAAGGGCTTCATGTCTTAATAGGTCAAGTTTTGCATCTCTTGGTAATCATCTCTTTCAGTGTAGTTGCCTCATGAACACAGAACTGCTGACCTCCTTTTATTTCCAGAGACCAACTTCCTACATTAAGAAAATAGCCTTTTCCTAGACAATTCAAAATCTACTGAAAGTTCTCTTATATGCTTCTTCTTGGACAATGGGTTCTACTTATCCCACACTGACATAAGTAACACAATACAAATGACTCTTCACAAACAAGATCTTCTTCAAGTTGTTTTATTGTCCTTGAAGTAGCTGTCAAGTTTTCTCACTGAAGAAATTTTTAAAAAGTCCATTGTGTACCGTTTGGCTGTCCTTCTGGTAGGTCCCCTGTTGTATAAATAGATACAAAGTATAGGCCCTTAAACATGGCATGGATGCATATATGTGTTACAGAAATATTAGTAGAAGATAATGTAAGTTATATGGGAAATGCCAAGTGCTATGATGGTGCATAAGAGGGAGAGATGCTCTTCATGTCAAGAAAAACAAAATATCACTCAGGAAATGGCTTTAGAACTAGGCTTTGAAGGATGGATACAATTTGAGTTGGAAATGATCATGTGGATGAAATTTGCCAAAGAAAAAGTATGGGTAAGGACATATAATGAGAGATGCATGGGCGTTATTTGGGAGTAATGAAGAATACAGTATTCCTAGACCACAGGGCAAATGACAGAAAATAAATTACCGGTAAGTTTGGAGAAGTACATTGAGGAACACCTTGACAAGGTATCTCATTTTAATGATTTAACAAAGATTTATTACGTTACTACTGTATACCAAATACTTTTCCTTCACTAGGAATATAGTGAAGACCAAGACAAAATCCCTCATGGATCAAAACTTCCTTATAGGGAAACAAGATTTAAACAAACAAACAAACAAAAAATCAATAAATAAGGTGATTTCAGATAGTGAAGTAAAATAGAGATTTGGAGGTGAGGAAATCAGGATTTACTTTAGCAAAAAGGATAAGAAATACTCTCTTTGAGGAACTGACATTTGAACTGATAAGTTTAACTGCTCAATTTGAACTGCTAGATGATGAAAGGAGGCCATCTTGCATAGAGCCAAGACAAGAATCCTTGAAGCAGAGGGAGTTAGTTCAAAGCCCTTAGAATAGTGTATGGCAAAACCAATACAATATTGTAAAGTAATTAGCTTCCAATTAAAATAAATAAACTTTAAAAAAAATCAAAAAAATTAAAAAAAAAAAATAGAAATGAACTTGATGTGCTCCAAGAACAATAAAAGAGTCAGTATAGCTAGAGGGGATTTAGGAGGTAGGGGTATATCCTGAGGTAGGCAGAGTCAGTATCATGCTGGGCACAGCAGGCCATGTTAAGGGGATTTTGCTTTGTTAACTGAGTTGAGAATAACAAGTAAAGCCCATAGGACGGGGCCTGGCACAGGAAAATTGCACAATAAGTGTTAGTTATGAGGATGGTTTATGTGATGGGAAGCTGCTTGAGAGTCTCGATCAGGACACTGACTGATTTATGGTTTAAAGATATCACTCTGGCTGCTACGTGTGTACAGAATGGATTTCAGAAGAGGGGTTAAGTGTGGGTGGTAAAAATAGAAGTTGTCAACCCCATTAGTGGCTGTTTTAGTATTTTAGTTGAGAAATGTGTTGTTTAAGAGTTTGGATGCTTCTCTGGCTTCAGTAGGGAGCCACCAAAACTTTCTGAACAGGGAAGTGATATCGTCAAATGAACAGTATCTTCACAATTACTACGTGAAATGTCTTTTTATTCATAGTCTAAAAAAATAGTTTTCTAAAGAAAATTCTGAAGTGGTGCTCTACTTTGCTATTTTGGTTGTCTTAATTAATTCCAAATATACAGTTTTCTTTGGCTGAACTTAAAAGTGCAGCTCATTTATGAAATGAATTTATTTATTCTCCTACTCCTAACCCATATGCTTATAAGTTTATAAAGATATCATCTAAATTGTACATCACTGTTTTGTTTCATCAGGTATAAACAAAAGCATTTCAAGACAATGCACTACATAGAAGTAGATAATCATTATAGTCAAGGTGAAACTCTATCCTTGTGGAGAAATCTGGTATGGATAACACACAATAGCAATAGTCTGCTTATTCTTTGATACAAGCTTACCACACTTCGAGAAATTTTAATCCATTTTATTATCTTTCTATTATGTAATTTTATAAGCTCTCATTCAAAATATCCAAGTTAAAAAGCTGTTGCTCTGCAAATAAATTCATCAGTACCATCTTTCTGGATTCCAAATATATGTGTTAGTATACAACATTTACATTTCTCTTTGTGACTTATTTCACTCTATATAATAGGCTCTAGGTTTGTCCACCTCATTAGAACTGACTCAGACGTGTTCTTTTCTATGGCTGAGTAATATTCCATCGTGAAAAGAAGAGAAGGAGAAAAAAAAAAAAAACAACAAAGGAGAAAAGGAAAGATATACCTATTTGAATGTAGATTTCCAAAGAATAGCAAGGAGAGATAAGAAAGCCTTCCTCAGTGATCAATGCAAAGAAATAGAGGAAAACAATAGAATGGGAAAGATTAGAGACCTCTTCAAGAAAATTAGACATACCAAGGAAACATTTCATTCAAAAATGGGCTCAATAAAGGACATAAATGTTAGAGACCTAAAAGAAGCAGAAGATATTAAGACGAGGTGGCAAGAATACACAGAAGAACTGTACAAAAATGATCTTCACAACACAGATAATCACGATGGTGTGATCAATCACCTAGAGCCAGACGTCATGGAATGTGAAGTCAAGTGGGTGGGCCTTAGGAAGAAGTATCACTACGAACAAAGCTAGTGGAGGTGATGGAATTAAAGTTGAGCTATTTCAAATCCTGAAAGATGATGCTGTAAATTCAGCACTCAATATGCCAGGAAATTTGGAAAACTCAGAAGTGGCCACAGGACTGGAAAAAGTCAGTTTCCATTCCAATCCCAAAGAAAGGCAATGCCAAAGAATGCTCAAACTACAGCACAATTGCACTCATCTTACATGCTAGTGAAGTGATGGGTAAAATTCTCCAAGCCAGGCTTCAGCAATACGTGAACCGTGAACTTACAGATGTTCAAGCTGGTTTTAGAAAAGGCAGAGGAACCGGAGATCAAATTGCCAACATCCGCTGGATCATGGAAAAAGCAAGAGAGTTCCAGAAAAACAGCTATTTCTGCTTCATTGACTATGCCAAATCCTTTGAATGTGTGGATCACAATAAACTGTGAAAAATTTTGAAAGAGATGGGAATACTAGACCATCTCACTTGCCTCTTGAGAAACCTGTATGCAGGTCAGGAAACAACAGTTAGAACTGGACATGGAACAACGACTGGCTTCAAATAGGAAAAGGAATACGTCAAGTCTGTGTATTGTCACCCTGCTTATTTAACTTATATGCAGAGTACATCATGAGAAATGCTGCACCGGAGGAAGCACCAGCTGGAATCAAGATTACTGAGAGAAATATCAATAACCTCAGATATGCAGGTGACATCACCCTTATGGCAGAAAGTGGAGAAGAACTAAAGAGCCTCTTGATGAAAGTGAAAGAGGAAAGTGAAAAAGTTGGTTTGAATCTCAACATTCAGAAAACTATGATCATGGCATCTGGTCCCATCACTTCATGGCAAATAGATGGGGAGACAGTGGTAACAGTGGCTGACATTATTTTTCTGGGCTCCAAAATCACTGTAGATGGTGTTTGCAGCCTTGAAATTAAAAGACACTTACTCCTTGAAAGGAAAGTTATGACCAAACTAGATAGCATATTAAGAAGCAGAGACATTAATTTGCCAACCAAGGTCCATCTAGTCAAGACTATGGATTTTCCAGTGATCATGTATGGGTTTGAGAGTTGGACTCTAAAGAAAGCTGAGTGCCTTAGAATTGATGCTTTTGAACTGTGGTTTTGGAGAAGACTTTTGAGAGTCCCTTGGACTGCAAGGTGATCCAACCAATCCATCCTAAAGGAGATTAGTCCTGGGTGTTTACTGGAAGGACTGTTGTTGAGGCTGAAACTCCAATACTTTGGCTACCTGATGCGAAGAGCTGACTCTTTTGAAAAGACCCTGATGCTGGGAGAGATTGAGGACAGGAGGAGAAGGGGACGACAGAGGATGAGATGTTTGGATGGCATCACAGACTCAATGGACATGGATTCGGTTGGGCTCCGGGAGTTGGTAATGGACAGGCAGGCCTGGCTTGCTGAGGTTCATAGGTCGCAAAGAGTCAGACATGACTGAGCGACTGAACTCAACTGAATATTCCATTGTATGTTTGTACCACAGCTTCTTTATCCATTCATTTCAAGGTAGCAATGGAGAAAGAAACACAGAACAGATTTATGGACATAGGGGGAGGGGAGAAAAGAGGGTGAGATATGTGGAAAGAGTAACATGGAAATTAACAATACCATATATAAAATAGGTAGCCAATGGGAGTTTACTGTATGACTCAGCAAACTCAAGCAGGGTCTCTCTAACAATCTACTAGGGTGGGATGGGGAGGGAGATGGGAAGGATACTCAGGAGGGAGGGGACATGGGTGTACCTATGGCTGATTCTTGTTGATGTTTGAAAGAAAACAACAAAATTCTGTGAGGCAATTATCCTTCAATTAAAAAGTATTTTTTTTTAAAAAAAAGCTGTTGCTTAAATTGAAAGTCACCTCAGATAATCATCATTCCTTAAGAACATTCACTTCAAAAATGTTAGTGAAAGACTTTTAAGTAACTGTATTCATGGAAATCATTTAACTAAGGTTTTTATTGAGCTAACTTTTAACAATACTTCATTTTATAACATCTTTCCATGAATAAATGAATCAGCAAATTAAATTAGTGCATTTATGGGGCATTGGTTAAGAGATTTGTATATGAGAGAGTTCTCTAGCTTGTGAAAACTCAGCAACAGAACTGTTGCCATAGTAATCATCAGTTCCTTAGTAATTGTGTGATCATTTGTTATATTTAGTAATATGATGATTTGAAAACTAAGCACTTTAAAGGAAACTTTCAAACTATAAGAGACACAGACATTAATTTTGCTATGTTTTTAGTTAATTTCATCTCTAGTCTAGAAAATTCTTCAGATTTTATACAATTGCAGGATTTAAGTACCCAAGTTTCTACAATGACCAATAATAAAAGCCTTTATTTTCTGACAAGGAATAAAAGCTGCCATTTTATTTTACAACTCAGTAGGTAGTTGCTAGGGTATGATCAAAAGCATGACATATTAACAAGTTACCATCTGGTGTGATAGCACATCTTTGCTCTTCCTTGACTCAACTAGCTGCAAATTGTATTTAAGTCAATCACTGCCTAGACTTAGTATATCATCTACCTTAAAGTGCTAGTTGGTCAAAGAACACTTGTCACAATGACCTTTAAGGAAACCTCTTTAAAAGTCTCTCAAAGTTGGTGAATATCTTGGGTTTCTTTCTGCTGATTGCATCAGCTGATGCCATTCCCCTATTAAATAATCAGCTTGCTCACAGTTAAATTGTCACTAGAGATGCAATATCAAACAGATGGACAGAGACTCTCAGTGTCATATAAAACCATCACCTTTATATTTTTTGAGGCAAAAAATATAACTGGGCTTGCTGTCAGTTCTTTTCTTTAACTTTAGTTCATCTATTACAACTAGTCTTACAAAAACTTTCTTCTGGTATTACTGAGTTAATATGTAATTGTCTTTAAAATGACTCTTTAGCTGCTTATTACAAAGGGCAAGGAAAACTTGATGCATATTGGAGTTCACCTTAAGATGATAAACTTTAATGGAGGATGTGTAGTATGTATTTTTTAAATGTTAGATTGGGTCCTTGTATATCAGCTTAGACTGACAGTTCTTAAAATTAATGGTTTTGCTTCAGCTATGATGGGTATCCTTAACAGACACATTGGAGTATGGTAGAAAAATATCTTTAATGGAGACTAGCCATGGATTTTCCCTCCCCACCTCAAAAAATTGTGTGTGCCTCTGAGACAGATATTTCTATCAATATGTGGTTGGGATACTGAGGCTCATGAGACAGATTTTAAGAGAAAATACTTTGTTCTACTCTTATCTCTTCTCTACAAATAACACAAGAGAATGCTGTTTCATGTGCAGAGAATCAGACAAACTGCTATAAAATCAGAGAGCACAAATACAATCAGTTTAAAATTCTACTTATCTCTCAAGTGTTTTCCTCTACTATTTATCAATCTATTTCTTCTACACTACCATAGATACTCTAAATATGTAAACCATTTTTATATAGTATGGTGATGTATTACAGGTGGATTCCATTTAGAACATTGACTCATTCAATAACCATTTGTAAGGCAAGGGCTTTTTAAAACTTTATTTTAAATCATTGCTATATTTTTTTCTCAGTATTTCAAGAAGCACAATTTTATTTACCTGCTTTGAAAGGGAAGCTTAATGCTATGGGATGCTTATATACACTGAGTGTTGCATTTTAATTTTTGTGATAGTTTATTATTATTAGCTTACTTTTGCATGTGTTTCCGATATTTCAGCTCAATCTTCTATACACATTAAAAAATTGAAGAACGTGTTTTCTCATATAATCCCAATCAGTCCAACCCCACTTTTCACATTAAATTAGTAAAAAACAATAATTAATACTGCCAGGGATAACAACGAGCATGACAAAATTAACATAGGAAGTGGCTCAGTGGCTCCCTTCTCTGAGCTACTATTGCAATTATAGGGAGAAGTGTGGAGTTTGGCATTTGTTCATGCATATTAGCTATATCTCTCCACCTATTTAAATTTACTTAATTCAGAAAGTAAAATTTATTTGGGATGGATTATGGAGAACTAGAAGCTAAGAGAACTGGACAATGACACTCATTGATACTGTCTGACTTACTTCTCTCTCATAGCTTGCCTGCAATTCCAGCTGTCATTCTTTCTCTTTTCTACATCTTCAATTTGACTTACCTGCTAAAATGAAACATCACTGTCAGCCTTCCAATATGATTTTGTTTTTTTCTAGATAAGAAATAAGCAGGAATTGAATGCTGGAGCTAAAGTGTCTAGATTCATCTTTTAAATTTATATCCCAAAGCTAAAGCTAATAAGGAAAATGTGCATGTCATATTTTCACTGTTTTCTCTTATAAATACAGCAGTAATCTTGTTTAATAAGTCATCTTTTATGTGAAGTATTAAGGACAGTTAGGATGGATTATAATATGTAGCATCACTAGAGGGAAGCATGCCCTATTAAGAAAAAAATCTTATGAAAGGGATTACTTGTGTCTGCTCATTGTGGATGCATGAGTGTCAAGTTTAATAGTCAAGTATAATACACTGGTCCAGTTATCAAAATATGAGTGCCTCAAGTGGTTGTTTTACTCTAAGCTTTAAGAATAGAAGAAAACTTGTCTCAGTTATGTAGTAGATACAGGTTCACTATATAAATATGTGAATGATAAAATTATTTTGGTGGACTCTGATATTAATTTCTAGCTCAATTTATTAAGGAACTTGTAATAATTTTCAACCAGTGTAACCAAGGGAATAGTTTCTGGATATTTTAATCTGTTCTCATGTGTCATGTCTAATATAACTTTCATTTTACACGGTCTGATCTTACTGAGATACTGGCTTTGTGTTTATTTACTGACTCTTAGCCATTTATGAACATGCTCAAAGAACAGCCTAATTAAGTGCCAAATCTGAAATCACTGATATTTATAGAGACTTCTGCTTCCCTTTAGTCAGCTCATCTGAATGCACTGGGAATGTTTTTCTACCTTTCCATTCTGAGAAGCTATGTTCTCCATGGCACCTGTGTGCTACTGCTGTGGTGAAGGATCTCTATTATTGTTGCCGAGTTTAAAATCTTTTCACTTTGAATACTAATTTTTTGCTTAGAGTTTTGACTTTAAATAAATATTTTTTCTTTGTGGAAAAACAGACTCCAATACATTTATTTCTTTAACTTAACAATTAAAGGCCTGTTCTTCTATTGACCACTGTTTCCTCTGAACCCTTTGCCACCATGAGCAGTATTGCTCAGAATTTGCTCACAGGAATCACAGTTGACTGACTTCATGCTCACTAACACTTATAGAAGTGTTAGATTTTTTTATTACAGTTTTTTGTTTGACTCTACACACTTATTATGGAAGTAACAACTGGTGGCACATGCATTTCATGATAAAATGACTTCACATTCAGCTGGGCTAAGGTGCCGAATACCTGAGAAAGTTTAGTACATCTTTCAGAGCAGGTTTGAACAATATATCCCAAACATATTCCAAACTAGTCTGCCAGAAGGCCTGTATTTGGAAGTGGTTTCCCTGTTCTATTACTTTTATCCCTGATCTTTCTGTCTTGAATTGGATACTTTATTAAAGAAGTTGACATCAGGCCTCCTGATTGTATTCATTCTGTGTCTGTCTTTACCCTCTCAGTTGTAAATCCTCCTCATCCTTCAGTTTTGTTGAACTGTTCTCTTCAAAGCAAGGTTCAGCTTATCATTTTAGCCTCTGACAGGATTTGTTACTAATTTTCTGTGTTTTATCTGTCTTTGTTGCTGGGTACCTGCATAGAGTCCCTTTCCATTGTCTGAAGCATTTTGAAATATCTCAAAATCATTTATTTTTCTTAAGATTAATTTCTTGCCAGAATACTTCCTGTGTTGTATTGTATCAAATGTCTTTTATCCTAGACTTCATTTATTAAGTACTTACTATTTTCATTATTATGTTCCAGACACTGTGCTAAGTGGTTTACCAGTACAATATGATGAAATTCTCACAGAAACTTTGTGAAATAGGTAGCTGGAGATATTTCTGTCTCCATTCCACAAATGAGAAAACTGAGACAATGGTGTTAAATAAATTGCCTACACAACTATTTTGTGATACAGCTGAGCTTTTATCATAGTAATTTCATATAATAGCCTTCAGCTTTATTTTCCATGCACTATAAGACTTGATATTTACTTCTTTTATTCGTATGGTGGTGGTGGTTTAGTCACTAAGTCGTGTCCAACTCTTGTGACCCATGGACTATGGCCCACCAGGCTCCTCTGTCCATGGAATTTTCCAGGCAAAAATACTGGAGTGGTTTGCCATTTCCTTATCCAGGGGATCTTCCTGAACCAAGGATCAAACTTGGGCCTTCTGCGTTGCAGTAGTCTTCTATGTTGCAGGGAGATTCTTTACCAACTGAACCAGCAGGGAATAATGAAAGCCTATACTTTATTAATGTAGGCTTCAGTATTGCCAGTATTATTTTGGCTGAAGGCAATGGCAACCCACTCCAGTACTCTTGCCTGGAGAATTCCATCGATGGAGGAACCTGGTAGGATACAGTCCATGGGGTTGCTAAGAGTCGGACACGACTGAGTGACTTCACTTTCAATTTTCACTTTCATTCATTGGAGAAGGACATTTCAACCCACTCCAGTATTCTTGCCTGGAGAATCTCGGGGACAGAGGAGCCTGTTGGACTACCGTCTGTGGGGTCGCACAGAGTTGGACACGACTGATGTGACTTAGCAGCAGCAGCAGCAGGTTCCAATGAGGGCAGGAGCCTTAGGGCCATAGTTAAGCAAAGAATGTCTTCTGCTTCAAACATTTTGCTATTGTTTGCTGTAAAATTCTTTGAGTCAAAATTCTTTAGTAAATGGGAATATAATTCATATTTATCTCAAAAATAACTAATGAAATGTAGAATGATTTAGTAAGTGGTTATGCTAAATATTTTCCAACTGGAAAATATTTGAAATAGACTGGAAAGAATAGCTTTTAGATAAAATATAGCAGTAGTAAGGGCAATTCATTTGGAATTGTTCACACTAGACACTAAATTAAATACCAATTAACATTATAAACTTAATTCAAGGAGCAGTTTAAATTATGGTGGGATTGCTAAATATTCTTTATCACTCTCTTGATACCCAATACTTCGTAATGTTTAAATAGTACAGTGCTCAGTTCTGAGATTGTTTCAAGAGTGTTAAGTTTGATTTCCCAGCTAGATTTTTCTCTCTGAGTAACAATTCCCATTTTACATCATTCCTTTATTGCAGAACAGAATTAATACCTTAAAGACAAATTATATCTTTTCTCTTGTATATTATAGTCTAGTTTCCAAGGGCTGCCATTAAAATGTACCACAAACTGGGTGGCAAGAATACACAAAAGAACTATACATAATGCATCTTCATGACCCAGATAACCATGATGGTGTGGTCACTCACCAAGAGCCAGACATCTGGAATGTGAAGTCAAGTGGGCCTTAGGAAACATCACTACGGACAAAGCTAGTGGAGGTGATGGGATTCCAGCTTAGGTATTTCAAATCTTAAAAGATGATGTTGTGAAAGTGCCGCACTCACTATGCCAGCAAATTTGGAAAGCTCAACAGTGGCCACAGGACTGGAAAAGGTCAGTTTTCATTCCAATCCCAAAGAAAGACAGTACCAAAGAATGTTCAAACTATGGCAAAATTGCACTCATCTCACGTGCTAGCAAAGTAATGCTCAAAATTCTCCAAGCCAGGCTTCAACAGTTCATTAACCATGAACTTCAGATGTTCAAGCTGAATTTAGAAAACGCAGAGGAACCAGAGATCAAATTGCCAACATCCACTGGATCATCAAAAAAGCAAGAGAGTTCCAGCAAAACATCTACTTCAGCTTTATTGACTATGCCAAAGTATTTGACTGTGTGGATCACAATAAAATGTGGAAAATTCTTCAAGAGATGGGAATACCAGACCACCTGTCCTGCCTCCTGAGAAATCTGTATGGTGTTCAAGAGGAAACAGTCAGAACTGGACATGGAACAACAGACTGGTTCCAAATCAAGAAAGGAGTACGTCGAGACTGTATATTGTCACCTTGCTTATGTAACTTATATGCAGAGTACATGAGGCAAAATCCTGGGCTGGAAGAAGCACAAGCTGGAATCGAGATTGCTGGGAGAAATATCAAATCCTCAGATATGCAGATGACACCACACGTATCACAGAAAGCGAAGAACTAAAGAGCCTCTTGATGAAAGTGAAAGAGGAGAGTGAAAAAATTGGCTTAAAGCTCAACATTCAGGAAATTAAGATCATGGCATCTGGTCCCGTCACTTCATGGCAAATAGATGGGGAAATAGTGGAAACAGTGAAAGACTATTTTTCTGGGCTCCAGAAATCACTGCAGATGGTGACTGAAGGTAAGAAATTAATCGACACTTGTTCCTTGGAAGGGCTTCCCTTGTAGCTTAGTCGGTAAAAAATCTGCCTGCAGTGCAGGAGGCCCAAGTTCGATCCCTGGGTTGGGAAGATCTTCTGGAGAAGGAAATGTCAACCCACTCCAGTATCCTTGCCTGTAAAATCTATGGACAGAGGAGCCTGGTGGGCTGTGGTCTATGGGCTCACAAAGAGTCGAGCACTACTGAGCAACTAGCACTTACTTACTTTGCTCCTTGCAAGGAAAGCTGTGACCAACGTAGACAGCATATTGAAAAGGAGAGACATTACTTTGCCAACAAAGTTCTGTCTTGTCAAAGATATGGTTTTTCCAGTAGTCATGTATGGATGTGGGAGTTGGACTATAAAGAAACCTGAGCACTAAAGAATTGATGCTTTTGAACTGTGGTGTTGGAGAAGACTCTTGAGAGTCCATTAGACTGCAAGGAGATCCAATCAGTCTCTCCTAAAGGAAATCAGTTATCAGTTCTGAATAATTTGTTGGAAGGACTGATGCTGAAGCTGAAGATCCAATACTTTTGCCACCTGATGCAAAGAACTGACTCATTTAAAAAAAACCCTCATGCTGAGAACTATTGAAGGAGGGAGGAGAAGGGTACAGCAGAGGATGAGATAGTTGGATGGCATCACTGACTCAATGGACAGGAGTTTGAGTAAACTCCGGAAGTTGATGATGGACAGGGAAGCCAGGCATGCTGCAGTCCATGGGGTCCCAAAGAGTTGGAAATGACTGAGTGACTGAACTGAACTGAAAGAAAGGACAGCAGAAATTTATTCTCTCACAGTTCTGAAGTATAGCTAACCAAACGAATGTATCAGCCATACCAGACTTCCTCCATAACCTCTCAAGAAGGTGTTCCTTGGGTTGTGGCAACATAACTCCTATCTTTGCATTTGTCTGTACATGATAGCTTCCTGATAGCTTGGGCTTCCCTGGTAGCTCAGTTGGTAAAGAATCTGCCTGCAATGCAGAAGACCCTGGTTCTATTCCTGGATCAGGAAGATCCTCTGGAGAAGATAGGCTACCCATTCCAGTATTCTTGAGCTTCCTTTTTGGCTCAGCTGGTAAAGAATCCGCCTGAAATGCAGGAGACCTGGATTCGATCCCTGGGTTGGGAAAATCCCCTGGAGAATGGATAGGCTACCCACTTCAGTATTCTGGCCTAGAGAATTCCATGGACTCTATAGTATAATCCAGGGGTGTTGCAAAGAGTCGGAAACAACTGAGTGACATTTATTTTCTTTTACTTTCTCCCCTGTGTGTGTACCTGTGTCTCTTCCCCTATCCTTATTAGTCACATTGGAATAAGACCCACCCTAATTATCTCATCTTAACCTGAATACATCTGAAAAGACTCTATTTCCCAAAAAATTCTATTTTCACAGAAGTTCACACTCACGGGTACCGGAGATTAGGACTTCAATATATCTGTTTTGAGGGATACAAAGCAAACTATAACATGGTGTTTTGGACAACATAAAGCTTTTGTTATTCATCTGTCATTTAAATTCTACTTGACAGAGTACAAAATCTACCCTTTTACTCCATTCCAGTTTCCATCTTATCCTAGACCAGGGGTTGGCTAAGTATAGCCCATGGGTCAAATCTCACGCAATACTTGTTTTAAACAGCCCATAAGCTAAGAATGGATTTTACATTTAAAAAATTATGGTGGAGACCATATAAAATAAAATCGACCATCTCTACCATTTTTAAATGTACAGTACAGTAGTAATAACTACATTCATATTGTTTTACAACAGATATCTAGAATATGTCTTTATCTTGAAAAACTGCAACTCTATACCCATTAAACAAAAACTCCCCATTTCCTCCTCACTTCCACCCACTGGTAATCACAATCTACTTTTTGATGCTATGAGTTTGATTACTTTAGATACCTCATATAAGTGGAATCATGCATTACTTGTCTTTTTGGAACAGACTTGTTTCACTTAGCGTAATATTCTCAAGGTTCATCCATGTTGTAGGGTATGACAAGATTTCCTTCTTTTTTAATGCTGAACGATATTCCAGTTTGTATATATACCATATTTTCTTTTTTTTTTAAAAAAAATATATATCATGGATGTTTAGATTGCTTCTACCTATTGGCTGCTGTTAATAATACTGCAGTGAACATGGATGTGCAAATATCGCGTTAAGATCTTGTTTTTAATTCTTTTGGATACATACCAGGAAGTGAGATTGCTGGATCAATGGTAATTTTAATTTCTTGAGGAACCTCCATACGATATCCCACAGTGACAATATTATCAAATTTCCTTGGTGTGGTTGCAATTCTGGTTGAAGCATGTATATTATCATATGTGAAATGAATCACCAGTCCAGGTTCGACACATGATACAGGATGCTTGGGGCTGGTGCACGGGGATGACCTGGAGGGAGGATATGGGGAAGAGGGAGGTGGGAGGGGGGTTCAAGAAAGGGAACACATGTACACCTTGGGCAGATTTGTGTCAATGTATGGCAAAACCAACCAATATATTAATGTAAGGTAATTTGCCTCCAATAAAATTAAAAAATAATAAATAAATAAAAATATAATAAAATTCCTACCAACAGTACAAAAGGGTTCCAATTTCTTCACATCCCCTTCAGTATTTTTTTATCTTTTAGTAATAGTGGCCATACTACCGGTATAAGGTGATATCTCATGAAGGTTTTTATTTGCATTTCCCTGATGATTAGTGATGTTGAGCATCTTTTCACATGCCTGTTGGCCACTTTTGTATATTCTTTGGAGAAATGCCTTTTCAAGTTCTTTGCACATTTTTTACTTGGACCACTTGTTTTGTTGTTATTATTGTTGTTAAATTGTGAGTTTTAATATATTCTGGATATTGACCATTTACATAATATGTGGCTTGCAAATATCTTCCATTCTGTAGATTTACTGTTCAATCTGTTCATAGTATACAGTGCTTTCAGAAATATTAGAGTTTGATGTCTAACCCTTTATCTATTTTTGCTTTTCTTGCCTCTGCTTTTTATGTCGTATCCAAGAAATCATTGGCACTTTCAATGTCCTGAAATTTTTTAATGTTTTATTCTAGACGTTCTATAGTTTTGGGTTTTTAATCCATTTTAAGTTACTTCTTGTATACTGTGTAAAGTAATGGCACAACTTTATTATTTTGCATGTGGATATCCAGTTTTCCTAGCACCACTGTAGAAGATACTATTTTTCTTCTGTTGTATAGTCTTCATACCTTTGTTGAAGATCACTGGGCCACATATACAAGAATTTTTCTGGACTCTGCTTTCTGTTCTATTGGTCTACATATGTGTTTATGTTAGCTACCAAATTTTTGAATATTGTTGCTTTGTTGTATATTTTGAATTATGAACTTTTAAGCTTCCAACTTTGTTTTCCTTTTTAAAGATTTTTTGTTTTGTTTTGTCTTGGCTATTCAGAATCACTTGAGTCCATATGAATTTTTTTATTTTTTTCTATATCTGTGTAAGATGCCATCGAGTTTTTGATAGGGAATGCATTGAATGTGCACATTGCTTTGAGCAGTATGGACAGTATAACAACATAAAACTTCTAATCCATGCATATAGAATGTCTTTTTATAGCACTATTTTGTAATTTTCAGTATACAGATCTTTTGCCTCCTCGGATGTTTTTTCTTAAGTGTTTTTTTTTAGATGCTACTCTAAATAAGATAGCTTTTTAAAATTTTTCTTTTCAAATTGGTTATTATCAGTGTATAGAACTGAAACTGAACTTAGAGTGTTGATTTTGTATCTAGCAACTCTGTTGAAATTAATTTTTAAAAGTTAATTTTTGTGTGTGAAATCTTTAGGAATTTGTACATATAAGGTCGTGTCACCTATGTACAATAATTATCACTAGTTTTACTTAGTTCTTTCCAATTTGAATGACTTATTTTTCTTGTCTAAGTACTCTGGTTAAAACTTCAAGTACTATGTCGAATATTAGTGGTGAGTGGTCATCCTTCCTTTGTTACTAATCTAAAGGAAAAATGGTGTGTTTCACTTTTAAAGATGATGCTGGCTGTGTACTTTATGTATATGTTTTTTTTTTTTCCTAAATTTATTTAACTGTTGGCTAATTGCTTTAAATATTATAGTGGTTTTCGCCGTCCATTCATATGAATCAGCCATGGGTATACTTGTGTCCCCAGTCCCATCCCTCAAGGTTGTCCCAGCGCACTGGCCCTGAGCACCTGGTCTCATGAATTGAACATGGACTGGAGATTTAATTCACATATGGTAATAAACATGTTTGAATGCTATTCTATCAAATGATCCCACCCTCGCCTTCTCCAACAGAGTCCAACAGTCTGATTTTACATCTGTGTCTCTTTTGCTGTCTCACAAATAGGGAAATTGTTACCATCTTTCTAAATTCTATATTTATGTGTTACTATCCTATATTATTGTTTTTCTTTCAGACTTACTTCACTCTGTATAATAAGCTCCAGTTTCATCCACCTCATTAGAACTGATTCAAATGCATTGTTTTTAATAGCTGAGTAATATTCCATTGTGGATATATACCACAGCTTTCTTATCCATTCATCTGCCAATGGACATCTAGGCTGCTTCCGTGTCCTAGCTATTGTCAACAGTGCTGTGATCAACATTGGGGTACATGTGTCTGTTTCAATTTTGGTTTCCTTGGTGTATATACCCATCAGTGGGATTGCTGGGCCATATGGCAGTTCTATTTATGTTTTTTTAAGGAATCTCCACACTGTTCTCCATAGTGGCTGTACTAGTTTGCATTCCCACCAACAGTGTATGAAGATTCCCTTTTCTCCACACCCTCTCCAGCATTTATTGTTTGTAAACTTTTTGAAAGCAGCCATTCTGACTGGCATGAGATGGTACCTCATTGTGATTTTGATTTGCATGTCTCTGATTAGGAGTGATGTTGAGCATCTTTTCATGTGTTTCTTAGCAATCTGTATGTCTTCTTTGGAAAATTGTCTGTTTAGTTCTTTGGCCCATTTTTTGATTGGGCCTTTCATTTTTCTGGAACTGAGTTGCTTGGGCTGCTTGTATATTTTTTGAGATTAATTCTCTGTCTGTTGCTTTATTTGCTATTATGTTCTCCTATTCTGAAGGTTGTTTTTTCACCTTGCCTACAGTTTCCTTCATTGTGCAAAAGCTTTTTAAGTTTAATTACGTCACATTTGTTTATTTTTGCTTTTATTACGATTACTCTGGGTGGTGGGTCATAGAGGATCCTGCTGTGATTTATGTCAGAGAGTATTTTGCCTATGTTTTCCTATAGAAGTTTTATTGTTTTTGGTCTTACAATTAGATCTTCAATCCATCTTGAGTTTATTTTTGTGTATGATGTTAGAAAATGTTCGAATTTTGTTCTTTTACAAGTAGTTGACCAGATTTCCCAGCATCACTTGTTAAAGAGCTTGTCTTTTCTCCATTGTATATTTTGCCACCTTTGTCAAAGATGAGGTATCCATAGGTGCATGGATTTATCTCTGCACTTTCTATTTTATTCCATTGTTCTGTATTTCTGTCTTTGTGCCAGTACAATACTGTCTTGATGACTGTTGCTTTGTAATATGGCCTGTAGTCAGGCAGCTTCAGTTTCATTCTTCTTTCTCAAGATTTCTTTGGCTATTCAAGGTTTTTTGTGTTTCCATACAAACTGTGAAATTATCTGTTCTTGGTAGCTTGATAGGAATTGAATTGATCTATAGATGGCTTTGGGTAGTATACTCATTTTAACTATATTTATCCTTCTGATCTATGAACATGGTATATTTCTCCACCTATTTGTGTCACCTTTGATTTCTTTCATCAGTGTTTTATAGTTTTCTATATATAGGTCTTTTGTTTCTTTAGGTAGATTTATTCATGAGTATTTTATTCTTTTTATGACAATGGTGAATGCAGTTGTTTCCTTAATTTCTCTTTCTGTTTTTTCATTGTAAGTGCATAGTAATGCATGGGATTTTTGTGTGTTAATTTCATATCCTGCAAATTTACTATATTCCTTGACTAGCTCTAGTAATTTTCTGGTGGTGTCTTTAGGGTTTTCTATGTAGAGAATCATGTCTTCTTCAAACAGTGAGAGTTTCACTGTTTCTTTTCCAATATGTATTCCTTTTATTCTTTTTTCTTCTCTCATTGCTGTGACCAAAACTTCCAAAACTGTGTTGACTACTAGTGGTGAAAGTGCACATCCTTGTCTTGTTCCTGCCTTTAGGAGAAATCCTTTCAAATTTTCACTTTGGAGGATAATGTTTGCTGTGGGTTTATCATATATGGCTTTTGTTTTGTTAAGTTATGTTCCTTCTATATCTGTTTTCTGGAGGATTTTTATCATAGATGGGTGATGAATTTTGCCAAAGGTTTTCTCTACATCTGTTGAGATAATCATACGGATTTTATCTTTCAATTTTTTAATGTGGTGTATCACATTGATTGATTTGTGAATATTGAAGAATCCTTGCATCCTGGGATAAAACCCACTTCATCATGATGTGTGATATTTTTAATATGTTGTTGGATTCTGTTTGCTGGAATTTTGTTCAGTGGTTTTGCATCTATTTTCATCAGTGTTATTGGCCTGTAGTTTTCTTTTCTTGTGGTATCTTTGTCAGGTTTTGGTATTAGGGTGATGTTGGCTTCATAAAATGAGTTTAGCAGTTTATCTTCCTCTGCAATTTTCTGGAAGAGTTTGAGTAGGATAGGTGTTTAGGTGTTAGTTCGTCTCTAAATTTTTGGTAGAATTTAGCTGTGAAGTCATCTAGTCCTGGGCTTTTGTTTGTTGGAAGATTTTTGATTCCTTTCGATTTCTGTGCTTGTGATGGGTCACTTAAGATTTTTTATTTCTTCCTGATTCAGTTTTGGAAGGTTATATATTACTAAGAATTTGTCCATTTCTTCCAATCAGCCACTTTACTGTCATATAGGTGCTAATAGTAGACTCTTATGATCCTTTGTATTACTGTGTTGTCTGTTGTCATTTCTCCATTACTATTTCTAATTTTGTTGATTTCATTTTTTTTCCCTTTGTTTCCTGATGAGTCCGGCTAATGGGATTTCTGTTTATTTATCTTCTTGAAGAACCAGCATTTACCAAGGGAACATTTCATACAAATATGGGCTCGATAAAGGACAAAAATGACGTGGACCTAATAGAAGCAGAAGATATTAAGAAGAGATGGCAAAAATACACAGAAGAATTGTACAAAAAAGATCTTCACGACCAAGATTATCACGATGGTGTGATCACTCACCTAGAGCCAGACACCTTGGAATGTGAAGTCAAGTGGTCCTTACAAAGCATCACTACGAAAAAAGCTAGTGGAGGTGATGGAATTACAGTTGAGCTATTTCAAGACCTGAAAGCTGTGAAAGTGCTGCACTCAATATGCAAGCAAATTTGGTAACCTCAGCAGTGGCCACAGGACTAGAAAAGGTCAGTTTTCATTCCAATCCCAAAGAAAGGCAATGCCAAAGAATGTTCAAACTACTGCACAATTGCCCTTATCTCACACGCTAGTAAAGTCATGTTCAAAATTCTCCAATCCAAGCTTCAGCAATATGTAAACCATGAACTTCCAGATGTTCTAGCTGGATTTAGAAAAGGCAGAGGACCCAGAAATCAAATTGCCAACACCCGCTGGATCATGGAAAAAGCAAGAGAGTTCCAGAAAAAAAAAAAAAAAAACATGTATTTCTGTCTTATTATGTATTATGCCTTTGAGCGTGTGGATCACAAAAAACTGTGGAAAATTCTGAAAGAAATGGGAATACCAGACCACCTAACCTGCCTCTTGAGAAACGTGTATACAGGTCAGGAAGCAACTGTTAGAACAGGACATGGTACAGCAGACTGGTTCCAATTAGGAAAAGGAATATGTCAAGGCTGTATATTGTCACCCTGCTTATTTAACTTCTATGCAGAGTACATCATGAGGAACACTGGGCTGGAAGAAGCACAAGCTGGTATCAAGATTGCCGGGAGAAATATCAATAAACTCAGATATGCAGATGACACCACCCTTATGGCAGAAAGTGAAGAGGAACTCAAAAGCCTCTTGATGAAAGTGAAAGAGTAGAGTGAAAAAGTTGGCTTGAAGCTCAACATTCAGAAAACGAAGATCATGGCATCTGGTCCCATCACTTCATGGGAAATAGATGGGGACACAGTGGAAACAGTGTCAGACTTTATTTTTGTGGGCTCCAAATTCACTGCAGATGCTGATTGCAGCCATGAAATTAAAAGACGCTTACTTCTTGGAAGGAAAGTTATGACCAACCTAGATAGCATATTAAAAAGCAGAGACATTATTTTGCCAACAAAGGTCCATCTAGTCAAGGCTATGGCTTTACCAGGTGTCACGTATGGATGTGAGAGTTGGACTCTGAAGAAAGCTGAGTGCAGAATTGATGCTTTTGAACTGTGGTGTTGGAGAAGACTCTTGAGAGTTCCTTGGACTGCCAGGCTATCCAACCAGTCCATCCTAAAGCAGATCAGTCCTGGGTGTTCATTGGAAGGACTGATGCTGAAGCTGAAACTCCAATATTTGGCTACCTCATGGGAAGAGTTGACTCACTGGAAAAGACTCTGATGTTGGGAGGAATTGGGGCCAGGAGGTGAAGGGGACGACAGAGAATGAGATGGCTGGATGGCATCACCGAGTCGATGGACATGAGTTTGAACAAATTCCGTGAGTTGGTGATGGACAGGGAGGCCTGGTGTGCTGTGATTCATGGGGTCGCCAAGAGTCATACACGAGTTAGCATCTGAACTGAACTGATTTTTGCTATGGTCTCCTTTGTTTCTCTTTGATTTATTTCTGCCCAATTGTTTAATGATTTCTTCCTTTCTACTAACCCTGGGGTTCTTCACTTATTATTTTTCCAGTTGCTTTTGGTGGAGAGTTAGGTTATTTGTTTGATTTTTCTCGTGTTTCCTGAGGTTAGCTTGTATTGCTATGAACCTTCCCACTAGCACTGCTTTTACTGAATCCCATACGTTTTGGGTTGTTGTGTTTTCATTTTCTTGTTTCTATACATATTTTGATTTCTTTTTTGATTTCTTCTGTGATTTGTTGGTTATTCAGAAGCGTGTTGTTTAGTCTCCATATTTGTATTTTTTTTCAGGTATCAACTTTTTTTTTTTTATCTGTATTGATCTCTTTTCTTTCCTTCCTTCTTTTTTTTTTTTAACTTTACAATATTGTATTGGTTTTGCCATACATTGACATGAATCTGCCCTGGGTGTACATGTGATCCCCATCTTAAACCCCCCTCCCACCTCCCTCCCCATTTAGAAAGATGGTAACCATAACCCAGTATACGAGACAGAAAAACAGACACAGATGTATAGAACAGTATTTTGGACTCTGGGAGAGAGCAAGGGTGGGATGATTTGGGAGAATGGCACTGAAACATGTATATTATCATATGTGAAACAAATCGCCAGCCCAGCTTCAATGTATGATACAGGATGCTTGGGTCCGGTGCACTGGCATATTTGTGTTTTTAATTGTTTCCTCTCCCCACCCTGTGGTTTAATTCTAATCTTACTGCGTTGTGATCAGAAAAGATGCTTGAAAGGATTTCAAATTTTTTGAATTTAACGAGGCTAAATTTATGGCCCAGGATGTGATCTATCCTGGAGAACGTTCCACGTGCATTCGCGAGAAAGGTGAAATTCATTGTTTTGGGGTGAAATGTCCTATAGTTATCAATTAAGTCTAACTGGCCCATTGCATCATTTAAAGTTTGTGTTTCTTTCTAATTTTCTGTTCAGTTGATCTATCCATAGGTGTGAGTGGGGTATGAAAGTCTCCCACTATTACTGTGTTACTGTTAATTTCCCCTTTCATCCTTGATAGAATTTGTCTTACATATTGCAGTGCTGCTATGTTGGCTGCATATATATTTGTAGTGGTTATATCTTCTTTTTGGATTGCTCATTTGATCATTATGTGGTGTCCTTCTTTGTCTCTTTTCACAGCCTTTGTTTCAAGTCTATTTTTTCTGATATGAGTATTGCTACTCTTGGTTTGTTTTCGTCTCCATTTACGTGAAATATCTTTTTTCAGCCCTTCACTTTCAGTCTGCATGTGTCCCTTGGTTTCAGGTGGGTCTCTTGTAGACAGCATATATAGGGGTCTGGTTTTTGTATCAATTTAGCCAGTCTTTGTCTTTTAGTTGGGGCATTCAACCCATTTATATTTAAGGTAATTGTTGATAAGTATGATCCCGTTGCCATTTACTTAGTTGTTTTGGGTTCGAGTTTATAAACTTTTTCTATGTTTCCTGTCTATAGAAGATTCTTTAGCATTTGTTGAAGAGCTGATTTGATGGTGCTGATTTCTCTCAGCTTGTGTTTGTTTTGATTTCTCCTTCATATTTAAATGAGATTCTTGCTCGGTATAGTAATCTCAGTTGTAGGTTTTTCTCTTTCATCACGTTAAATATGTCCTGCCATTCCCTTCTGGCCTGAAGAGTTTCTATTGAAAGGTCAGCTGTTATCCTTATAGGATTCTCTTTGTGTGTTATTTGTTGTTTTTCCCTTGCTGCTTTTAATATTTGATATTTTTGTTCAAAATTTTTCAATTTGATTAGTATTTGTCTTGGGGTGTTTCGCCTTGGATTTATTCTGCTTGACACTCTCTGAGTTTCTTGCACTTGGGTGACTATTTCCTTCCCCTTTTAGGGAAGTTTTCACGTATTATCTCCTCAAGTATTTTCTCATGGCCTTTCTTTTCGTCTTCTTCTTTTGGGACTCCTATGATTTGAATGTTGAGTCATTTAAAATTGTCCCAGAAGTCTCTGATGTTGTTCTCATTTCTTTTAATTCTTTTTCCTTTTTTCCTTTCTTCTTCATTTATTCCCACCATTCAGTCTTCCACCTCACTTATCCTATCTTCTGCCTCTGTTATTCTACTGTTGGTTCCTTCCAGAGTGCTTTTGATCTCAGTTATTGCATTATTCATTGTTGGCTGACTCTTTTTTATTTCTTCTAGGTCCTTGCTAAACATTTCTTCTATCTTCTCAATCCTTGTCTCTATTTTATTTATCTGTAACTCCATTCTGTTTTAAAGATTTTGGGTCATCTTCACTATGATTACTCTGAATTCTTTTTCAGGTAGACTCCATAACTACTCCTCTTTTGTTTGGTTTGGTGGGCATTCATCATGTTCCTTTACCCACTGAATATTTCTCTGACTTTTCATTTTGTTTTAATTTCTGTGTTTGTGGG
Source organism: Moschus berezovskii (assembly GCF_049115385.1). Classification (NCBI taxonomy): domain Eukaryota; kingdom Metazoa; phylum Chordata; class Mammalia; order Artiodactyla; family Moschidae; genus Moschus; species Moschus berezovskii. Next base: position 80,908,114 of record NC_142488.1, on the reverse strand, counting down.
GGTGTTCCTGTGTGCTGAAAGTTTGTGTTTCCTCTTTATTGTGGAGGATTCTCCCTGTTGGTGGGGTTGGGCTAGTGACTTGTCAGTGTTTCCTGGTTAGGGAAGCTTGCGTTTGTGTTCTGGTTCATGGAGCTGGATCTCTTCTCTCTGGGGCACAATGAAGTGTTCAGTAGCAAGTTTTAAGGTGTCTATGGGTTTGGTGTGACTTTGGGCAGCCTGAATTTTAATGCTCATGGCTATGTTCCTCTGTTGTTGGAGAATTAGCATGTTATGTCTTGCTCTGGGGCTTGTTGGCTCTTGGGTGGAGCTTGTTTTCAGTGTAGGTATGGAGTTTTTAAATTGAGCTATTGTCAATTACGGAGAAGGCAATGGCAAGCCACTCCAGTACTCTTGCCTAGAAAATCCCATGGATGGAGGAGCCTGATAGGCTGCAGTCCATGGGGTCGATATGAGTCAGACATGACTGAGCGACTTCACTTTCATTTTTCACTTTCACACTTTGGAGAAGGAAATGGCAACCCACTCCAGTGTTCTTGCCTGGAGAATCCTAGGGACGGGGGAGCCTGGTGGGCTGCCGTCTATGGGGTCACACAGAGTCGGACACGACTGAAGTGACTTAGCAGCAGCAGCAGCAGTAGCAGCATTGTCAATTAATGTTCCCTGGAGTCAGGAGTATTCTGGTGTTCTCAAGTTTAGGATTTATGCCTCCTGCCTCTGGCTTACAATCTTATCCTTACAGAAGCCTCAAGACGTATCCATCCATGCAGTACATATGACAAAACATCTAGGTTTATGGTGGAAAGATTCTCCACAATGAGTGACACCCAGAGAGGTTCACAGAATTACATGGAGAAGAGAAGAAAGAGGAGGGAGATAGAGGTGACCAGGAGGAAAAGAGGGCGATTCAAAATGGGAGAGACCAATCTAGCCAGTAATAAGGTCCCTAAGTTTTCTCCACAGCCTGGAACACCCAGAAAGATTCACAGAGAAAAGAAGAGGGAGGGAGGAGATGGAAGTTACCTGAGGGAGATAAGGGAGAGTCAAAAAGAGAGAGAGCAATCAAGCCAGTAATCACACTCCTAAGCTAAAATGGGTAGTGAAGATTAGATTCTTAAAGGTACAAAATTGATAACAAGTACCAAAAAGCAAATATTAAATATCTTGCCTCTGAAAAATACAATATTAAAAATGCAAAATAAAATTGATCACAAAATTTATAATATATATATATATGAAATTTGTTTAAAAATTTAGCTTTTTGCAAGCTAATAGTAAGTTATAAAAATTAAAATTAAAGGAGTAATAAAGAACTTAAAAATTGGTGCACGGGGATGTCATGGAGGGAGGATATGGGGAAAAGGGAGGTGGGAGGGGGGTTCAAGAAAGGGAACACATGTACACCCGAGGTGGATTCATGTCAATGTATGGCAAAACCCACCAATATATTAATGTAAGGTAATTTGCCTCCAATAAAATAAATTTAAAAAAATGATAGCAGTAAAAATATAGCTCGGAATTTCTCTGAGGCTGTTGAGGGCAGTGTGGGGTCAGTTCAGTTTCAGATAATTCCTTGTTTCAACTTATATTTCTTCTCAAGGTCTATAGCCCTCTTCCAATGCTTCATTTCATTTCAGTTCAGTTCAGTCGCTCAGTCGTGTCTGACTCTTTGTGACCCCATGAATCACAGCACGCCAGGACTCCCTGTCCATCACCAACTCCTGGAGTTCACTCAAACTTATGTCCATCGAGTCAGTGATGCCATCCAGCAATCTCATTCTCTGTCGTCCCCTTCTCCTCCTGCCCCCAATCCCTCCCAGCATCAGAGTCTTTTCCAGTGAGTCAACTCGTCGCATGAGGTGACCAAAGGATTGGAGTTTCAGCTTTAGCATCAGTCCTTCCAATGAACACCCAGGATTGATCTCCTTTAGAATGGACTGGTTGGATCTCCTTGCTGTCCAAGGGACTCTATGCTAACTACAGTGTTTTAATCTGTTGCACCTGTCACTTCCAGAGTGGTTCCCTCTTGCTTGATTTTTTTTTTTTTTTACTTCCTCTGTTTGCAAGCTTCTTCAGTGTCTAATTTCCGCACTGACACAAGGGGGCTGAGAGAGTCATTTCCTAGGCAGGTTGATAAGAAGTCTAGGCGTCCCCAAGGAGAGAGCAGTCTGGAATTCTCAAGGAGGAAGAAAGGACAAACTTTTCTTTTTAATTTTTCCTCTACATTCCTTAGAATTATATAACAATGTATCCTGCCTGAGGACAGTCTCTGGATTAAACCTTCTGGCTAATCCTGTTATCTTAAAATGTAAATTATGGGAGTAGGTTTGGTGAGGCCTTTACAACCTCCACACATTCTTTGGGTTCATTGGAGAGTATATAACTCCATTGCTAACACTAGCAAGGGTGTACTCTTTCTGCCCCCTTTTGATGCCTATGTCAGAAGCTTTCTCTATCTCCCTTATACTTTAATAAAACTTTTTTACACAAAAGCTCTGAGTGATCAAGTCTTTCCTCTGGCCCCAGATTGAGTTCTTCTCCTCCAGAGTCCAAGAATCCTGGCAACTTTTTGTGGTTCAGCCACAACCTTTCAGGGCGAATTTGGTCACTTACTCATTGTTTAGTTGTGTTATGGGGAGGGAGAAACACTGCAAACAAATATCACTGGCATGTGTGGGGAGTGCTCACAATATATGGACCACACTGGGTTTGCTCCAGCACACAGTTTCTGTGCTTTCCCATCTACACAGCTCAGGTTCCAGGTTGCTCTGCAAGAGAACTGTCAAAAGTTGGCCCTGGGTTTTGTGTACTTCCCAGGTCTAAGCTTCTCCGGTTCAGGTTCTCAGGTACTCCACAAATGCACAGACTCTGTTGGACATGCGTTTTGTGCCCTTCCCAGGTCTGAGCAGCTCAGACAACCAGGTGCTTGGTGGGTACACTGTCCCAGGTAGGCGATGTGTCTTAATCACCTCCCTGGTCCCAGCTCCTCCGTTTCCTGGTGCACAGTGAGAGTGCCTTCTCAGGTATGCCGTGTATCTCCTCTGGGGAGCTAATCTCTGGATGTGACCCTCCTGGCAGATGTCAACAATCCAAGATCCCAGGAAGACTTGGTTAGCAACTTGGAGCCCGCTCAAAGTTTGGTGGAGAATGCCATCTCTGGGGCCAGGATTGCTCTTTGCCTTCTGGCTCTGGCTGTTGCCTGCCTGCCTCACTGCCTATGGCAAAGGAATAAGCCAGTCCGCAGCAGGCTAGCTCTCCTCTAGTATTCGTTCAATCCTTTGTTCTGTGACCAGGCCAGTGTGTTCCTCAGGTTAGAGCTTTTCATGGCAAAGTTCTCTCTCTCTCTCACTCTGGTGATCCCACAGTTTGGGTTGCTATCTCACATTAGCTCCCTCAGATTGTCTTCAGGGCATTCAGTACCTGTCCTTACCCTAAGCATGCAACCTGGGCCTCCCTGTTCAGCCCCCACTCACTGGTGGCCGATGTGAGTGTCTGGGCTACTTCTCTGCTGGGACTTGCAGTTAGGTGCGTATTCTGTGTGTGTGTGTATGTGCATATGTTTCCCCTCCTGATTATGTTGCCCTCTGAGATTACAAAACTCCCAACAGACCACCTGTGAGAGGGTTTGGAAACTTCTCCTCCTTCATGTCTCCCTCCCCAGGATGGGTCTCCATTCCTAACTCTTTTGTCTATCTTTTTGTCTTTTATATTTTGTCCTACCTACTTTCAAAGAGAATGGGCTGGTTTCTGGGTGCCTGGTGTCATTCGCCAGCTTTCAGAAGTTGTTTTGTGAAAGCTGCTCAACATTCAAATGAGCATTTGAAGAATTTGTGGGGGAGAAAGTGGTATCCCTGTCCTATTCCTCCACCATCTAAGAAACTCTCTATGTATATGATTTTTATCATGGTGAAGTAGAATCCTTCTGTTCCTAGTTTATTGAGTTGGTTAATTTTCAAAGGATGTTGAATTGTGTCATTTTTTTTATCAGTTGAGTATGTGGTTTTCATTCTTTATTCTGTTAATGTGGTATTACCATTATTGATAATTTTTCATATGTTGAATCAACCTCCTTGCATACCTGTATAAATCCTAGTTGGTCATATTTCAACTTTTTTCTATACTTTGGAATTCAGCTTGCTAGCATTTTGTTGAAGTTTATTTGGACCAATATTAATCAAGGATATTGGGTTCTAGTTTTCATTTCTTGTTATGTCTTTGTTTGATTTTAGTATCAGGGTGTTGCTCTCCTCTTGAATTCTTTGGGATTTTGAGGAGACTTGGTGTTGCTTCTTCTTTAGATGTTTTTGTATAATAATCCATTGAAACAATCTGGTTCTAGGTTTCTCTTTGTTGGGAGGATTTAGACTAATTCAATTTCCTTACTAGTTACAATTCTGTTCAGATTTTTTATTTTTCAAAATTCAAACTTGGTGGGCTTTATGTTTCTAGGAATTTATCCATTTTTTTCAGGCTACAAATTTCTTGGCATGAAGTTGATTTCAGTTCAGACTCAGTCGTGTCTGACTCTTTGTGATCCCGTGAACCACAGAAAACCAGGCTTCCCTGTCCATTACCAACACCCAGAGTCCACCCAAACCCATGTCCGTTGAGTCGGTGATGCCATCCATCCATCTCATCCTCTGTCGTCCCCTTCTCCTCCTGTCCTCAATCCTTCCCAGCATCAAGGCCTTTTCAAATGAGTCAGCTCTTCACATTAGGTGTCCAAAGTATTGGAGTTTCAGCCTCAACATCAGTCCTTTCAGTGAAAACCCAGGTCTAATCTCCTTTAGGATGGACTGGTTGGATCTCCTTGCAGTCCAAGGGACTCTCAAGAGTCTTCTCCAACACCACAGTTCAAAAGCATCAATTCTTCTGTGCTCAGCTTTCTTTACTGTCCAACTCTCACATCCATCCATGACCATTAGAAAAACCATAGTCTTGTTGGCAATGTCTCTGCTTTTTAATATGCTGTCTAGGTTGGTCATAACTTTCCTTCCAAAGAGTAAGCGTCTTTTAATTTCATGGCTGCAATCACCATCTTCAGTGATTTTGGAGCCCCCCAAAAAAGTAAGCAACTGTTTCCACTGTTTCCCCATCTATTTGCCATGAAATGATGGGACCGGATGCCATGATCTTAGTTTTCTGATTATTGAGCTTTAAGCCACCTTTTTCACTCTCCTCTTTCACTTTCATCAAGAAGCTCTTTAGTTCTTCTTCACTTTCTGCCATAAGGGTAGTGTCATCTGCATATCTGAGGTTATTTATATTTCTCCCAGCAATCTTGATTCCAGCTTGTGCTTCTTCCAGCCCAGCGTTCCGCATGATGTACTCTGCATAGAAGTTAAATAAGCAGGGTGACAATATACAGCCTTGACGTACTCCTTTTCCTATTTGGAACCAGGCTGTTGTTCTATGTACAGTTCTGACTGTTGCTTCCTGACCTGCATACAGGTTTCTCAAGAGGCAGGTCAGGTGGTCTGGTATTCCCATCGCTTTCAGAATTTTCCACAGCTTATTGTGATCCACACAGTCAAAGGCTTTGGCTTAGTCAACGAAGCAGGAATATATGTTTTTCTGGAACTCTCTTGCTTTCTCCATGATCCAACGGATGTTGGCAATTTGACCTCTGATTCCTCTGCCTTTTCTAAAACCAGGTAGATCATCTGGAAGTTCATGGTTCACGTGTTGCTGAAAGCTGGCTTGGAAAATTTTAAGCATGACTTTACTAACCTGTGAGATGAGTGCAATTGTGTGGTAGTTTGAACATTCTTTGACATTGTCTTTCTTTGGGATTGGAATGAAAACTGACTTTTTCCAGTCCTCTGGCCACTGCTGAGTTTTCCCAATTTGCTGGCATCATGAGTGCAGCACTTTCACAGCATCATCTTCCAGGATTTAAAATAGTTCAACTGGAATTACATCACCTCCACTAGCTTTGTTCACAGTGATGCTTCCTAAGGCCCAGTTGACTTCACATTCCAGGAAATCTGGTCTAGGTGAGTGATCACACCGTCGTGATTATCTGGATCATGAAGATCTTTTTGTACAGTTCTTCTGTATATCTTTGCAACCTCTTCTTAATATCTTCTTCTTCTGTTAGGTCCATACCATTTCTGTCCTTTATTGAGTCCACCTTTGCATTAAATATTCCCTTGGTATGTCCAATTTTCTTGAATAGATTTCTAGTCTTTCCCATTTTATTGTTTTCCTCTATTTCCTTGCATTGATCACTGAGGAAGGCTTTCTTATCTCTCCTTGCTATTCTTTGGAACTCTGCATTCAAATAGGTATATCTTTCTTTTTCTCCTTTGCTTTTCTCTTCCCTTATTTTCATAGCTATTTGTAAGGCCTCCTCAGGCAGCCATCTTGCTTTTTTGCATTTCTTTTTCTTGGGGATGATCTTGATTCCTGTCTCCTGTACAATGTCATGAACCTCCGCCCATAGTTCATCAGGCACTCTGTCTATCAGATCTAGTCTTTAAATCTATTTCTCACTTCCACTGTATTTTCATAAGGGATGTGACTTATGACATTACCCTCCCCTGGTGGCTCAGACAGTAACGCGTTTTCCTACAATGCAGGAGACCCGGGTTCTATCCCTGAGTTGGGAAGATCCCCTCGAGAAGGAAATGGCAACCCACTCCAGTATTCTTGCCTGGAAAATCCCATGGATGTTGGAGCCTGGGAACCTACAGTCCATGGGGTCTCAAAGAGTTGGACACGACTGAGCAACTTCACTTTCCTTGTGTATACTTATTCATAGTAGTCTCTCAGAATCCTTTTTAATTCTGTGGCATCCATTGTAATGTCCCCTATTTCATTTGTGATTTTAGCTATTTGAGTTTTCTTCTTTCTTACTCCAGCTGAGAATTTGCAATTTTGATCTTAAAACAAAACTAAACAAACAAAAATTCCTGTTTGTTTCGTGTTTTTTTTTTAAGAGTTTCATTTCTTAATTTTATGTCTCTGCTCTAATATTTTGAAATTCCTTTCTTTCAGAAACGTTTGGTTGAGTTTGTCTTTTGCTAGATCCTTGAAGTGTAAAGTTAATTTGTTGACTGAGATATTACTTAATGTGTTTCAGTTCAGTTCAGTTCAGTTCAGTCGCTCAGTCGTGTCCGACTCTCTGCGACCCCATGATTCACAGCACGCCAGGCCTCCCTGTCCATCACCAACTCCCGGAGCTCACTCAAACTCATGTCCACAGAGTCAGTGATGCCATCCAGCCATCTCATTCTCGGTCGTCCCCTTCTCCTCCCGACCCCAACCTTTCCCAGCATCAGAATCTTTTCCAGTGAGTCAACTCGTCGCATGAGGTGGCCAAAGTATTGCAGTTTCAGCTTCAGCATCAGTCCCTCCAATGAACACCCAGGATCGATCTCCCTTACCACTATGTATTTCCCTCTTGGAACTACCTTAGCTGTATCCATAAGTTTTGGTATGTTTTATTTTCATTTTTTTAGTCTTAAATATTTTCTAAATATACAGTGACTTCTTTGACTTACTGGGTGTTTGAGTGAGTTGTTTAATTTCCACATATTTTGGATTTCCTTGTTTTCTCTTTGATATTGATTTCTAATCTCATTCTATTTTAGTTTAGGCATTGTTTCAATCACCTTACATTTATCAATATATTTCTTGTGGTCCAACATGTAGTTTGTATTAGAGAACATTTTATGCGCCCTTTAAAAGAATGTGTATTCTGCTGATGTTTGGTAGAGTTTTGCATATGTCTGTTAGGTCCTGTAGGTTTGTCGTGTTGCTCAATTCCTCTATTCCCTTATTGATCTTCTGCTTAGTTGGTTCATTCCTCACAGAAAATTGTGTATTAAAATGTGCTGACATTACTGTGTTACTATCTACATCTCTTTTCCATTCTACCAATATTTGCTTCATATATTTGTAAGATCTAATGTTAGATGCATTCAGAAGTTTGCATTTTTCTCCCAGTCTTGCAGTGTTGTACCAGGGGAAAGATCTCTTGTCAGTGATTACCACAAATGTTCCTACCATATTTTGACGCAGCTTAATTGTCATCTAGGATTCAGAAACCTCTTAACTAGTCTGGATTTCTTACAAAGGTCATTGATGCATATATTGTTATTAAGTGAGTGTTTCCATGTAAAAAGTTTTGGGGACATCCTATTATACCATTTTGCTAAAATCTTTCCTTTGGACTTTACATTTCTAAATTGTTGAAAGAATTTAAAACTATAATAATATTTTGTGGCATATGAAACTTAAATAAAATTCAAATTTCATTGTCCATATTTGGGCTTCCCTGGAAGTTCAGCTGGTAAAGAATCTGCCTGCAATGCAGGAGATTCTGGTTCAACTCCTAGGTCCGGAAGTTCCCCTGTGGAAGAGATAGGCTACCCACTCCAGTATTCAGGAGCTTCTCCAGAGGCTCAAATGGTGAAGAATTCACATGTAATGCTAGAGACCTTGGTTCAATCCCTGCATTGGTAAGATCCCTGGAGGAAGGCATGGTAATCCACTCCAGTATTCTTCCCTGGAAAATACCCAAGGACAGAGGAATATGGTGGGCTATAGTCCATGGTATTGCAAAGAGTCAGACATGACTGAGCGACTAAGCACAGCACAACATAATTAAATTTTATTAGAACACATCCACATACATTCAGTTACATATTATCTATGACTGCTTTTGTGCTCTACTGGCACTGCTGAGTAGTTATATAGAGCAACTTCAAGAGAGCTGAACAACTTCCACACAGCTTAAAATATTTACTTTATGGCCCTTTGCATATAATTTTGCTGACAACTTGGTCTAGATTCCTGAGGACATTTTCCTCATGATCCACATAGGGCTAAGAAATGTAAACCCAGGCAGAATTTAGTAAGCAATACCTCATTCAGTTCAGTTCAGTTCAGTTCAGTCGCTCAGTCATGTCCGACTCTCGGAGACCCCATGAATCACAGCACAACAGGCCTCCCTTTCCATCACCAACTCCCGGAGTTCACTCAAACTCATGTCCACAGAGTCGGTGATGCCATCCAGCCATCTCATTCACCGTCGTCCCCTTCTCCTCCCGCCCCCAACCTTTCCCAGCATCAGAGTCTTTTCCAGTGAGTCAACTCGTCGCATGAGGTGGCCAAAGTATTGCAGTTTCAACTTTAGCATCAGTCCCTCCAATGAACACCCAGGATTGATCTCCTTCAGAATGGACTGGTTGGATCTCCTTGCAGTATAAGGGACTCTCAAGAGTCTTCTCCAACTCCACAGTTCAATAGCATCGATTCTTCAGCGATCAGCTTTCTTCACAGTCCAACTCTCACATCCATACCTGACCACGGGAAAAACCCTTGCCTTGACTAGACGGACCTTGGTTGGCAAAGTAATGTCTCTGCTTTTTAATATACTATCTTTTTTTTTTTCTTTTTCTTTTCAGCTTTATTAAGATATAATTGGCAAAATTGTATGACATTTAAAGTATAAAAAAGAAAGACAAAGTGTGGTGTTGACAAAAGGATAGAAGTATCTATTAATAAAGACAAAGTGTGGTGTTGACAAAAGTTTAGAAATATCTATTAATGAATAGGAATACAGAGTCCAGAAATAGATTCACAGATTCACACAGATATCATCAACTTATTTCTTAAAATGTTGCAAAACTAATTCAATTAAGGACAGTCTTAATTGAAAAGATTAAGAATTTTCTTTTCAACAAAGTATACTGTAACAATTGGACATAGTAAAACAGCAACAAAAACCCTCTATATATATCTTACATCTTGTACAAATTAGCTCAAAATGGATCACATGTCTAAATGGAAAAGTTTAAACCATAAATTCTGCTTTTTAATATACTGTCTCCTTGCAGTATAAGGGACTCTCAAGAGTCTTCTCCAACTCCACAGTTCAAAAGCATCGATTCTTCTGCGATCAGCTTTCTTCACAGTCCAACTCTCACATCCATACATGACCACGGGAAAAACCATTGCCTTGACTAGACGGACCTTGTTGGCAAAGTAATGTCTCTGCTTTTTAATATACTATCAAGGTTGGTCATAACTTCCCTTCCAAGGAGCAAGCGTCTTTTAATTTCATGGCTGCAATCAGCATCTGCAGTGATTTTGGAGCCCAAAAAAATAAAGTCTGACACTGTTTCCACTGTTTTTCCATCTACTTCCCATGAAGTAATGGGACCAGATGCCATGATCTTCGTTTTCTGAATGTTGAGCTTCAAGCCAACCTTTTCACTCTCCTCTTTCACTTCATCAAGAGGCTTTTGAGTTCCTCTTCACTTTCTACCATAAGGGTGGTGTCATCTGCATATCTGAGGTTATTGATATTTCTCCCAGGAATCTTGATTCCAGCTTGTGCTTCTTCCAGCCCAGCGTTCCTCATGATGTACTCTGCATAGAAGTTAAATAAGCAAGGTGACAATATACAACCTTGACGTACACCTTTTCCTATTTGGAACCAGTCTGTTGTTCCATGTCCAGTTCTAACTGTTGCTTCCTGACCTGCATACATGTTTCTCAAGAGGCAGGTCAGGTGGTCTGGTATTCCCATCTCTTTCAGAATGTTCCACAGTTTATTGTGATCGACACAGTCAAAGGCTTTGGTATAGTCAATAATACCTCATAGTGTGTTATATAACGGAAATAATAATACTTGCTAATACCTTTTGAACACTTACAGAGAGTCAGTTACTTTGTAAGGGCTTTATATATTTTATCACAATGCTCATTGTAAACCTAAGAAATTTGTATGTTGTTAGCCCCACTTAGATGGGGAAACAGTGGACACAGTGAAAGACTTTATTTTTCTGGTCTCCAAAATCACTGCAGATGGTGACTGTAGCCATGAAATTAAAATACACTCACTCTTTGGGAGAAAATTATGACCAACCTAGACAGCATATTAAAAAGCAGAGACATTACTTTGACAACAAAGGTCCATCTAGTCAAAGCTATGGTTTTTCCAGTAGTCATGTATGGACGTGAGAATTGGACTATAAAGAAAGCTGAGCACCAAAGAACTGATGCTTTTGAACTGTGGTGTTGGAGAAGACTCTTGAGAGTCCCTTGGGCTGCAAGGAGATCCAACCAGTCCATCCTAAAGGAAATCAGTCCTGAATATTCATCAGAAGGACTGATATTGAAGCTGAAACTCCAATACTTTGGCCACCTGATGCGAAGAAATGACTCACTTGCAAAGACCCTGATGCTGGGAAAGATTGAAGGCAAGAGAAGAAAGGGACAACAGAAGATGAGTGCATCACTGACTTGATGGACATGAGTTTGAGTAAGCTTTCGGAGTTGGTAATGGACAGGGAAACCTGGTGTACTGAAGTCCATGGGGTCTCAAAGTGTTGGACATGACTGAGTGACTGAACTGAACTGAACTGAGCCCTAATTAAAAGCTTCACTGGTAGTTCAGCTTTTAAAGAATCCGCTTGTAATGCAGGAGATCCAAGTTCGATTCCTGAGTTGGGAAGATTCCCTGGAGAAGGGATAGGTTACCCATTCAAGTATTCTTCAGCTTTCTTGGTGGCTCAGATGGTAAAGAATCTGCCTGCAATTAAGAAGACCTGTATTTGATTCCTGGGTTGGGAAGATCCCCTGGAGGAATGCACGGCAATGCACGCCAATATTCTTCCGGAGAATCCCCATGGACAGAGTAGCCTGGTGGGCTGCAGTCCATGAGATCACAAGGAGTTAGATAGTACTGAGCGACTAAGCACAGCACAGTAGCTCCAAGAAAGAAATGAATAGGGCTTCTCAGTGGTACTAGTGGTAATGAATCCCCCTGCCAATGAAGGAGACATAAGCAACACAAGTTCAATCCCTTGGTCAGAAAGATCCACTGGAGTAGGAAATGGCATCCCACTCCAGTATTCTTGCCTGGAAAATTTCATGGGCAGAGGAGCCTGATGGGTTAAAATCCATAGGGCTGCAAAGAGATGCACACCACTGAACACTAAGAGAAAGTAATGGGAAATTCATATAGGAAAATTGTTCAATACTGTAAATCAAGGATGTAACAGGGACATTTCAGACCTTTTGACTCTAAATTTATTGCCCTTTCTTCTATCACATGACCAGTGAGTTATCTTGCCAGAACTCTGTTAGCCTTTGCCCTGCTTCATTCTGTATTCCAAAGCCAAATTTTCCTGTTACTCCAGATGTTTCTTGACCTTCTACTTTTGCACTCCAGTTCCCTATAATGAAAAAGACACCTTTTTTGGGTGTTAGTTCTAGAAGGTCTTCTGGGTCTTCATAGAACCGTTCAAGTTCTGCTTCTTCAGCGTTACTGGTTGGGGCATATAATTGGATTACCGTGATATTGAATGGTTTGCCTTGGAAACGAACAGGAATCATTCTGTCGTTTTTGAGATTGCATCCAACTCCTGCATTTCGGACTCTTTTGTTGACCATGATGGCTACTCGATTTCTTCTAAGGGATTCCTGCCCACAGTAGTAGATGTAATGGTCATCTGAGTTAAATTCATCCATTCCAGTCCATCTTAGTTCACCGATTCCTAGATATTGATGTTCCATTTTGCTATCTCCTATTTGACCATTTCCAATTTGCCTTGATTCATGGACCTAACATTCCACATTGCTATGCTCTACACATGGACATCACCAGATGGTCAACACCAAAATCAGATGGATTATATCCTTTGCAGCCAAAGATGGAGATGCTCTATACAGTCAGACTGGGAAAACAGGACTGGGAGCTTACTGTGGCTCAGATCATGAACTCCTTATTACCAAATTCAGAATCAAATTGAAGAAAGTGGGGGAAAACCACTAGACCACTCAGGTATGACCTAAACCAAATCCCTTATGACTATACAGTGGAAGTGAGAAATAGATTTAAAAGACTGAATCTGATAGACAGAGTGCCTGATGAACTATGGATGGAGGTTTGTGACATTGTACAGGAGTCAGGAAACAAGACAAGAAAAAGAAATGCAAAAAAGCAAAATGGCTCTCCAAATATGCCTTACAAATAGCTGTGAAAAGAAGGGAAGAGAAAAGCAAAGGAGAAAAGGAAAGATATTCCTATTTGAATGCAGAGTTCCAAAGAATAGCAAGGAGAGATAAGAAAGCCTTCCTCAGTGATCAATGCAAGGAAACAGAGGAAAACAATAGAATGGGAAAGACTAGAGATCTCTTCAAGAAAATTAGACATACCAAGGGAACATTTCATGCAAAGATGGGCTCAATAACAGACAGAAATGGTATGGACCTAACAGAAGCAGAAGATATTAAGAAGAGGTGGCAAGAATACACAGAAGAACTGTAAAAAAAAGATCTTCATGACCCAGACAATCATGATGGTGTGATCACTCATACTCACCTACAGTCAGACATCCTGGAATGTGAAGTCTGGTGGGCCATAGAAGCATCACTATGAATAAAGCTAGTGGAGGTGATGTAATTCCAGTTGAGCTATTTCAAATCTTGGAAGGTAATGTTGTGAAAGTATTGCACTCAATATGCTAGGAAATTTGGAAAACTCAGCAGTGGCCACAGGACTGGAAAAAGTCAGTTTTCATTCAAATCCGAAAGAAAAGTAATGCCAAACAATGCTCAAATTACCACACAATTGCACTCATCTCACACGCTAGTAAAGTCATGCTCAAAGTTCTCCAAGCCAGCCTTTAGCCATATGTGAACCATGAACTTCCACCTGTTCAAGCTGGTTTTAGAAAAGGCAGAGTCACCAGAGATCAAATTGCCAACATCCACTGGATCCTGGAGAAAGCAAGAGAGTTCCAGAAAAACATCTATTTCTGCTTCATTGACTATGCCAAAACCTTTGACTTTGTGGATGACAATAAACTGTGGAAAATTCTGAAAGCGATGGGAATACCAGACCACCTGACCTGCCTCTTGAGAAACATGTATGCAGGTCAGGAAGCAACAGTCAGAACTGGACATGGAACAACAGCCTGGTTCCAAATAGGAAAAGGAGTACGTCAAGGCTGTATGTTGTCACCCTGCTTATTTAACTTATATGCAGAGTACATCATGATAAACGCTAGGCTGGAGGAAGCACAGACTTGACTCAAGATTGCTTGAAGAAATATCAATAGCCTCAGATATGCAGATGAGAACACTGTTATGTCAGAAAGTGAAGAAGAACTAAAGAGTCTCTTGATGAAAGTGAAAGAGGGGAGTGAAGATGTTGGCTTAAAGCTCAACATTCAGAAAACTGAGATCATGGCATCTGGTCCCATCACTTCAATGCAAATAGATGGGGAAACATTGGCTGACTTTATTTTTCTGGGCTCCAAAATCACTTCGGATGCTGATTGCAGCCATGAAATTAAGAAACACTTGCTCCTTGTATGGAAAGTTATGACCAACCTAGACAGCATATTAAAAAAACAAAAACATTACTTTGCCAACAAATTTCCGTCCAGTCAAGGCTATGGTTTTCCCAGTAGTCATGTATGGATGTGAGAGTTGGACTATAAAGAAAGCTGAGTGTCGAAGAATTGATGCTTTTGAACTGTGATGCTGGAGAAGGTTCTTGAGAGTCCCTTGGACTGCAAGGAGATCCAACCAATCCATCCTAAAGGAGATCAGTCCTGGATGTTCATTGGACGGCCTGATGTTGAAGCTGAAACTCAAATAATTTGGCCACCTGATGTGGTGAGCTGACTCTTTTGAAAGGACCCTGATGCTGTGAAAGATTGGTTGGAGGAGGAGAAGGGGACGACACAGGATGAGATGGTTGGATCGCATCACTGACAGAATGGACATTGGTTTGATTGGACTGCAGGAGTTGGTGATGGACACGGAGGCCTGGCGTGCTGTGGTTCATGAGTTCATGAAGGGACTCTACTGAGTGACTGAACTGAACTGAACTATTGCTTGGCATTTTTTCAAAACCTATCATTTCAATATTCTAAATAAGACTAGAACCAAGGTTGTACATAACTATCCCAATGAGAGATCATTATAGTTGCAATTTCCCCTCTGCCTAGATCCTGAAGAAAGTGAGTTAGCTACTTTTACGTATTAACTTTTATATGTCTTTATGTGAAGAGAAAACAGATACACAGGGAATTGAATGCCATATAAAGACAAGGAAGAATTCTAAGAACATAAGAGAACACCATGTGGCAACAGAGGTAGATTGGAGTGATACAAATACAAGCCAAGGAATACCAAGGTTGATGGCTAGCACCATATTTGAAATCCTAAAAGATTATGCTTCTAAAGTCTGCACTCAATATGCCAGTGAATTTGGAAAACTCAGCAATGGCCACAGGACTGGAAAAAGTCAGTTTTCACTCCAAACCCAAAAGCTGGCAATGCCCAATAATGTTCAAATTACTACACAATTGCATTAATTTCATATTCTAGTAAGGTAATGCTCAAAATCCTCCAAGTTAGGCTTCACCAGTTCGTGAACAGAGAACATCTGGAGGTATAAACTGTATTTAGAAAAGGCAGAGGAACCATAGATTAAATTGCCATCATCTGTTGGATCATAGAAAAGGAAGGGTATTCTAGAAAACCATCTACCTCTGCTTCATTGACTACACTAAAGCCTTTGTCTGTGTGTATCACAACAATCAGTGGCAAATCCTTAAAGTGATGGGAATACCAGACCGCCTTGCCTGCCTCCTGAGAAATCTGCATGCAGGTCAAGAAGCAACAGTTAGAACTGCACATGGAACCACAGACCACTTCCAAATTGGATAAGGAGTATATCAAGACTGTATATTGTCATCCTGCTTATTTAACTTCTATGCGGAGTACATCATGTGAAATGGCAGACTGGATAAAGCACAAACTGGAATCAACTTTGGTGGGAGAAATATCAATAACCACAGATATGCAGATGACACCACCTTAATGGCAAAAAGTGAAGAGGAATTAAAGAGCCTCTTGATGAAGGTAAAGGAGGAAAGTGAAAAAGCTGGCTTAAAACTCAACATTCAGAAAACGAAGATCATGACATCTGGTCCCATCATTCCATGGCAAATAGAGGGAAACAATGGAAACAGTGAGAGACTTTATTTTCTTGGATCTCAATATCACTACAGATGGTGATTACTGCCACAAAATTAAAAGGTGCTTATATCTTGGAAGAAGAGCTATGTCAAACGTAGACAGTGTATTAAAAAGCAGAAACAATGCTTTGCCATCAAAAGTCCGTATAGTCAAAGCTATGATTTTTCCAGTAGTCATGTATGAATGTGAGAGTTGGATGATAATAAGGCGGGGCCCTGAAGAACTGATGCCTTCGAACTGTGGTACTGGAGAAGACTTTTTTAGTCCCTTGGACAGCAAGTCAAAGCAGTCAATTCTAAAAGAAATCATCCCTGATTATTCTTTAGAAGGACTGATGCTCAAACTAAAGTTCCAGTACTTTGGCCAGCTTATGCGAAGAGCTGACTCATTGGAAAAAACCCTGATGCTGAGTTAGATTGAAGGCAAGAGGAAAAGGGGATGGCAGAGGTTTGGATGGTTTGATTGCATCAATGACTCAATGGCCATGAGTTTGAGCAATCCAGGAGAAAGCAAAGCACAGAGAAGCCTGGAATGCTATAGTACATTGAATCGCAAAATATCAGGCGCAACTGAGTGACTGGACAACAGCAACAACCATCAATTCGAATTATGATGCTAGAGAAGACACTTGAGAGTCCCTTGGACAGCAGAGAGAGATAAAGCCAGTCAATAATAAAGGAAATCAACCCTGTACATTCATTGGAAGTACTGATACTGAAGCTCCAACACTTTGGCCACCTGATGTGAAGAACTGACTCATAACAACACTGTTGAGAAAGATTGAGGGTAAAAGGAGAAGGGGGTGACAGAGGATGATATGGTTGGATTTTATCACAGACTCAATGGACATGAGTTTGAGCAAAGTCCAGGAGATTGTGAAGGACAGGGAAACCTGGAATGCTGCCATCCATTGGGTCACTGCATGACAGCCAATCTGAGTGTTGGGAGGTGATAATCGCATTATGGTTTTGATTTGCCTTTCTCTAATAATTAGTGATATTGATTATCTTTCTATGTATTTGTTCGCCATGTGTATGTCTTCTTTGGAGAAATGTCTATTTAGGTCTTCTGCCCATTTTCTGATTGGATTTGTTGGATTTTTATTGAACTAAATAAGATGTTTGTATATTTTGGAGATTAACCCCATGTGAGTTGCTTTGTTTTAAAATATTTTCTCCCATTGTGATGGTTGTCTTATTGACTTATTTATGGTTTCCTTTGCTGTGCAAATATATCATTAGGTCTCATTGCTTTATTTTTGTTTTCATTTTCATTACTCTAGGTGGTGGGTCACAAAGATCTTGCTGAAATTTATGTCAAAGCGTATTCTGCCTGTGTTTCCTTCTCAGAGCTCTATAGTGTCTGATCTTATATTTAGGTTTATTTATTGACTTTAATTTTATGTCATTCAGTTGTATGTTGTATGGCTTTCTTGGGTTGCTTTTTCTTACTTTCAGCTGTCATAAATGTTTAATTAAACTCTTAACTATGCTAAAATCATTCATATATAATATAAGAGAAACCAGATGAATGTAGGTCAAGATAATTCACATATTTAAATTTATGAAACCATTATTATTCCCTAGCAACTTCTGGAAATGAAAATAATTATGCATATTTCTTTTGAGTCAATTATGTGAAATACATCTATTTTATTTTCTTTATTGAAAATCAAATGGTTCTGTCTATGCTGTCATTAAATAATAGGTTAAAGAGCAGCAAACTGACTGTATTGATACATGAGGTATCACTAAATATTTAGATCCAGTTATTTGATAACAATTCAGCCTATGCCATTTTTTTGCTAGAAACAATTAGGATGTAAAAGATGATGCTGAGAAAGAACTGCACTCAATATGCCAGCAAATTTGAAAACTCAGCAGTGGCCATAGAACTAGAAAAGGTCTGTTTTCATTCCAATCCCAAAGAAGGACAATGCCAAAGATTGCTCAAGCTACCACACAATTGCACTCTTCTCACAGGCTAGCAAAGTAATGCTAAAATTTCTCCAAGACAGGCTTCAGCAGGATGTGAACCATGAAATTCCAGATGTTCAAGTTGAATTTAGAAAAGGCAGAGGAACAAGAGATCAAATTGCCAACATCATTGGACCTTCAAAAAAGCAAGACAGTTCCAGAAAAAAAAACATCTATCTCTGCTACATTGACTATGCCAAAGCCTTTGATTGTATGGATCACAATAAACTGTGGAAAATTCTTCAAGAGATGGGACTACCAGGCCACTTGTCCTGACTCCTGAGATATCTGTATGGCGATCAAGAAGCAACAGTCAGAACTGGACATGGAACAACAGACTGGTTCCAAATCAGGAAAGGAGTATGTCCAGGCTGCATGTTGTCACCCTGCTTATTTAACTTATATGCGGAGTACATCATGAGAAGTGTTGGGCTGGATGAAGCACAAGCTGGAATCAAGATTCCTGGGAGAAATAGCAATAATATCAGATATGCAGATGACACCACCCTTATGGCAGAAAGAGAAGAACTAAAGAGCCTCTTGAGGAAAGTGAAAGAGGAGAGTGAAAAAGCTGGCTTAAAACTCAGCATTCAGAAAACTAAGATCATGGCATCCGGTCCCATCATTTCATGGCAAACAGAAGGGGAAACAGAGGAAACCGTGAGATACTTTATTTTGGGGGGTGTTCCAAAATCACTGAAGATGGTGACTTCAGCCATGACAAGAAACTAAAAGACACTTGATCCTTTTAACAAAAGCTATGACTAATCTAGACAGCTTAAAAGTAGAGACATTACTGTGCCAACAAATGTCTGTCTAGTAAAAGCTATGGCTTTTCCAGTAGTCATATACGGGTGTAAGAGTTGGAATATAATGAAAGTTGAGTGCCAAAGAATTGATGCTTTTGAACTGTGGTGTTGGAGAAGACTCTTCAGAGTCCCTTGGCCTGCAAGGACACCCAAGCAGTCCATCCTAAGTGAGATCAGTCCTGAATATTCATTGGAAGGACTGATGCTGAAGCTGAAACTCCAATACTTCGGCTACTTGATGCGAAGAACTGACTCATCTGATAAGACCCTGATGCTGGGAAAGACTGAAGGCAGGAGGAGAAGGGGATGACAGAGGGTGAGCTGGTTGAATGGCATCATGGACTCCATGGACATGAGTTTGAGTAAGCTCCGGGAGTTGATGTTGGGCAGGGAAGACTGGCATGCTGCAGTCCTTGGGGTCACAAAGAGTAGGACATTATTGAGCGACTGAACTGAACTGGAGTGAATGAGGATGTTACTTTGTTTAAGAGGAACTTTAGCCTTTTATTAGGATACCGTTGTTTCCATAAGGATTATTTCCCCCCTCAGGCTCATTACACTCCTCAGTATAATGAAGAAGAAGAGTGAAGGTGGAATCTTCCACTGATTCAAGAGAAAGGAGACCTTTTGCCTGGGATGAGCCTCTAATGAATCTGTCCGTCTCTATTACTTAATGTCTTGCTTTTCTAAACTGCATAAAGATTTTTTCTCGAGGTCTTTTACTTGATTTCATGTTAAGAAAGTAAATATAATTAAATAAAGGATACTTTATATGATTGGATGACTCGATTTAAAGTTAACAATCAATGATTCAATTTGTATCAAAGCTTAGTGTAAACACTCGAAAAGAATAAATTCTTTGATTCAAAGGGAATACCTCTTTTCAGCAAATGGTCTTGGGAAAACTGGATATCTACACGCAAAAGAGTGATGTTCGATTTTTACACTACCACACCATATATAAAAATAAACTGAAAAATAGATCAAAGACCTAAATGTAAGGCTATGAAACTCTCAGGAGAAAACTTAGGGGAAAACCTTCATGATGCTGGATCTGGTGCTGATTTCTCGAGTGTGTAAACCAAGACACAGACAATAAAACAAAAATTGATAAGTTAGACTTCACCCAGATTTAAAGTTTTTATGCATCGAAAAATACTATGAACAATGTGAAGAGACAACCTACAGAATGGGAGAAAATATTTGAAAATTATATATCCAATAAGGGATTAATATCCAGAACATATAAAAAGCTGCTATAACTTAACAAAACCAAGCAACACATTTAGAAAATGGTCAGGTGATTTGAATAGACATCTCTCTGAAGAAAAT
Organism: Moschus berezovskii; assembly: GCF_049115385.1. NCBI lineage: Eukaryota > Metazoa > Chordata > Mammalia > Artiodactyla > Moschidae > Moschus > Moschus berezovskii. The sequence continues at coordinate 80,887,989 of NC_142488.1, read as the reverse complement.
ACACAAATGACCGTTAAGTGCATAAGACTGTTGTTGTTCAGTTGCTCAGTCGTGTCCAACTCTTTGCGACCCAATGGAGTGCAGCATGCCAGGCTTCCCTGTCCTTCAAAATCTCCTGGAGCTTGCTCAAATTCATGCCCATTGAGCTGGTGGTGCCATCCAACCACCTCATCCTCTGTTATCCCCTTCTCCTCCTGTCTTAAATCTTTCCAAGCATTGGGGTCTTTTCTAACAAGTCAGCTCTTCACAACAGATAGCCAAAGTATTGGAGCTTCAGCTTCAGCATTAGTCTTTCCAGTGACTATTCAAGACTGATTTCCCTTAGGGTTGACTGGTTTGATCTCCTTGCAGTCCAAGGGACTCTCAAGTGCAGAAGATAGTCAGAATCAATAATCATTAGGGAAAATACAAGTAAAAAACACAATGATATACCAGTAAATACTCATTAGTATAGACATAATAACAAAGAAACAAAGAGAAATAATAACAAGTATTAAAAGAATGGGGAGAAACTGGAAGTGTACATTGCTGGTGGAATTGTGAAATGGTGCAGTCACTGCAGAAAAGAAAAAAGTGTCTCCTCAAAAAATTAAATGTAAAATTACCATATAATCCAACAATTCTACCTCGAGGTAGTAATATATATCCCAAAGAACTGAAACTATGAACTTAAATAGATATTTGTGAACCCATTGTTCCTAGCAGCATAGTTCATAATCAAAAGGTAGAAAGAACCCAAATGTCCTGCTACAGATGAGTGGATAAACAAAATGTGTTATACACATATAATATTATTTATATATGAACATATCTTTATTGAGGTATAATTGACATATAACGTTATTTAAGTTTCAGGCGTGCAATATAGTGATTCGATGTATGTATATGTTGCAAAATGATCACCACAATAAATCAAGTTAATATCCATCACCATACATAGTTAATTTTTTTTTCCCCTCTAACAAGAAGTTTTAAGATTCTTTACCATCTAAGCCACTAGGGAAGCCCAGTAATATTAACTATATTTACCATGCTGTACATTGCATCTTCTTGACTGAAAATTTGTACCTTTTAAAACCTTCACCCATTTTATCCACCTCTGGATAACCCAACTCTGGCAACCCCACAGCTAACAATCTGCTCTGTTTCTATGAGCTCGGTGTGTGTGTGTGTGTGTGTTTTAATAGAACGTACATGTGAGATATAATATGGCATTTGTCTATGACCTAGAATGCGACAAAAATAAAGTGAAAGTTGCTCAGTTGTGCCTGACTCTTTGCGACCTATGGACTATACAGTTCATGGAATTATCCAGGCCAGAATACTGGAGTGGGTAGCTGTTCCCTTCTCCAGGGGATCTTCCCAACCCAGGGATGGATCACAGGTCTCCCCCATTGCAGGTGATGTCTTTACCAGCTGAGCTACCAGGGAAGCCCATTCATCTACATTAAATCTATGACTGTATCTATATTAATAAATACAAAATAAAACTAAAGACTGTTTTTCCCTGTGATGAGATCTCTTGAAATTTACTCTCTTAAAAACTTCCACATGTACCACACAGCAGTGTTAATTATATTAATCATGCTGTAATATTATATCCCTAGTACTTGATTTCGAACTGTGGTGCTGGAGAAGACTCTTGAGAGTCCCTTGGACTGCAAGGATATCCAACCAGTCCATTCTAAAGGAGATCAATCCTGGGTGTTCATTAGAAGGACTGATGCTAAAGCTGAAACTCCAATACTTTGGCCACCTCATGCGACGAGTTGACTCACTGGAAAAGACTCTGATGCTGGGAAGGATTGGGGGCAGGACGAGAAGGGGACGACAGAGAATGAGATGGCTGAACAGCATCACCGACTCGATGGACATGAGTTTGAGTGAACTCCGGGAGTTGGTGATGGACAGGGAGGCCTGGCGTGCTGTGATTCATGGGGTCGCAAAGAGTCGGACAAGACTGAGGGACTCAACTGAACTGAACTGAACTGAGTACTTGATTATAGCTGGAAGTTTGTATCTTTTGATCACTTTCAACCAGTTGTCCTTCCCTTGACCTCTCCACCTCTGGTAGCCACCGATGTAATCCCCGTTTTTTGAGTTTTTGTTTGTTTGTTTGTTGAAGTATAATTGACTTAAACAATTATGTTAGTTCCTGATAAACAACATGGTGACTTGAGATTTTTATACATTGCATAATGATCAAAATGGCAAGTCTAGCTACCAACTGTCACCATACAAAGATATTACATTATTGTTTTTACTGTATTCCCATACTGTAGAATTTATTCCCTGACTCATTTATGTTTTTTTTTTTTTGAAGTTTGTACCCCTTAATTTCCCTCATCATGTTACCATCTATTTGTTCTCTGTATCTGTAACTCTGTTTCTGTTTTGCTGTATTTGTTCATTTTTTAAGATACCACATAGAGTGAAATAATACAGTATCTGTCTTTCACTGTGTGACATGTTTCACTTAGCATAATACACTTTAGATCCTTTGTTGTTGCAAATGGCAAGATTTTGTTTACTTTTATGGATGTGTAATATTAAATTGTATATGTACACCACATCTTCTATACCCATTTATCTATCAATGGACACCTAGTTTGCTTCCATGTCTTAGCTATTTTAAATAATGCAACAATGAGCTTAGCGTACATATATCTCTTGGGATTAGTGTTTTTGTTTTTTCAGATATATATCCAGGAGTGGAATTGCTAGGTCATAAGGTAGTTTTATTTTTAGTTTTTTGAGGAACTTCCATACTGTTTTCCATAGTGACTCTACCAATTTACATTCCCACTAACAATGCAGTTGGGTTCCCTTTTTCTCACATCCTCACTGACACTTGTTATTTGTTCCTTTTTGATAATAGAAATTCTAACAGGTTTGAAGAACTCTCTCACTAATGATTAATGATGTTGAGCATATTTCAAGTGCTTTTTGGCCATCTGTATGTGTCTTTGGGAAAATGTCTATGGGCTTCTCTGCTGATTTTTAATTGGAGGATAATTGCCTTACAATGTTGTGCTGGTTTCTGCTGTATGAAAACATGAATCAGCTATAAGTTCACATATATCTATTCCCTTTTTTTTTTTAAATTGCAGGCTAATTATTTTACAATATTATACTGATTGGTTTTGCCATACATTTACATGAATCTGCCCTGGGTGTACATGAATTCCCCTTCCTGAACCCCCCTCCCACCTCCCTCTTTCCCTTATCCTCCCTCTGGGTCATCCCTGTGCACCAGCCCTGAGCATCCTGTATCATGCGTCGAACCTGGACTGGTGATCCGTTTCACGTATGATAATATACAGGTTTCAATGCCATTCTCCCAAATCATCCCACCCTCGCCCTCTCCCACAGAGTCCCAAAGACTGTTCTATACACCTGTGTCTCTTATGCTGTCTCGTATACAGAGTTATCATTTCCATCTTTATAAATTCCATATATATGCGTTAGTACACTGTATTGATGTTTTTCTTTCTGGCTTACTTCACTCTGTATAATAGGCTCCATTTTCATCCACCTCATTAGAACTGATTCAGATGCATTCTTTTTAATGGCTGAGTAATACACCATTGTGTATATGTACCTAAGCTTTCTTATCCATTCGTCTGCAGATGGACATCTAGGTTGCTTCCATGTCCTGGCTATTATAAACAGTGCTTCAATGAACATTGGAGTCCATGTGTCTCTTTCAATTCTGGTTTCCTCGGTGTGTATGCCCAGGAGTGCGATTGCTGGATCATATGGCAGTTCTATTTCCAGTTTTTTAAGGAATCTCCACATTGTTCTCCATAGTGGCTGTACCCAGAATATTGGAGATAAAAGCAAACATAAACAAATGAGACCTAATTAAAATTAAAACTTCTGCACAGCAAAGGAAACTATAAGCAAGTTGAAAAGACAGCCTTCAGAATGGGAGAAAATAATAGCAAATGAAACAACTGACAAAGAATTATTCTCCAAAATATACATGCAGCTCCTGCAGCTCAACTCCAGAAAAATAAACGATCCAATAAAAAAATGGGCCAAAGAACTAAACAGACATTTCTCCAAAGAAGACAAACAGATGGCTAACAAACACATGAAAAAATGCTTAACATCCCTCATAATCAGAGAAATGCAAATCAAAACCACAATGAGATACCATTTCACACTAGTCAGAATGGCTGCTATCCAAAAGTCTACATGCCATAAATGCTGGAGAGGGTGTGGAGAGAAGGGAACCCCCTTACACTGTTGGTGGGAATGCAAACTATCCATTCCCTTTTGATCCCCCCTCACCCTCCCATCCCACTCCTATAGGTTTCTGCTCGTTTTTTAATTGGGTTATTTTTTTTTTTTAATATTAAGTTGTATCAGTTATTTTTATGTTTTGGATATTAACCCCTTATCAGATATATTACTTGAAAAAAAAATGTCTTCCATTCAGCAAATGGCCTTTTCATTTCATTTTGTTGATAGTTTCATTTGCATAGCAAATCCTTTAATTTCTTTGATTTTACTTTTGTTTCCCTTGCTTAAGAAGACATATTTTAAAAAAATTCCTATATCAGATGTCAAAGTTTTTACTGTCTTTGTTTTCTTCAAGGACTTTTATGATTTCAAGCTTACTTAAGACTTTAATCTATTTTTTAATTTTTTAAAATATTCTACGAAAGTAGTCTAAGTTTGATTATTTTGCCTATGGTTGTCCAGCTTTCCAAACACCATTTATTGAAGAGGTTGTGTTATCACCATTCTGTATTTTTGTGTTCTTTGTCATAGATTAATTGACCTTTTATGTGTTGCTTCATTTCTGGGATCTTTATTCTATTGATCTGTATGACTGTTTTTGTGCTAATACCATACTGTTTTGATAACTGTTGGTTTGTAAGTAATTTCAAATCAGGGAGTAAGATAACTCCAACTTTGTTCTTCTTTCTCAAGATTATTATTGTTATCTGTTCAAAGTCTTTGTGTTTCCATACAAATTTTGTATTATTTTTCCAGTTCTTTAAAAAAAAATGCCATTGGCATTTTGATAGTGATTTCACTGAAATCTGCACATTGTCTTGAGTCCTTTGATCCTTTTAATATTAATTTTTCCAGTCCATGAGTACAGTATACCTTTCCATTTATTTTTGTCATCTTCGATCTATTTCATCAACATTTTATATATATATATTTATTTTTTTTCTGGAAACAGAATATATTTTAGATTTATTCCTAGCTATTTTTTCTTTCTTTTTGATGAGACTGAAATGGAACTATTTTCTTAATTTCTCTTTTGGATAGTTTGTTCTTTGTGTATAAAAAACAGTTGATTTCTGTATGTTAGTCTTGTAACTTGAAAGTTTGCTGAGTTCATTTATTAGTTCTAATTTTTTAATGGCATCTTTAGGATTTTCCATATATAATAAGTCATCTGCAAACAGTGACTGTTTCACTTCTTTTCCAAATTGATTCATTTTATTTCTTTTTATTATCCGGTTGCTGTGGCTAACACTTCCAATTTTATATTAAACAAAAGTGGTAAGAGTGGGTATCCTAGTATTGTTCCAGATCTTAGATAAAATGCTTTCAACTTTTCAAAGTTGAGAATAATGTTTGCTGTAGGTTTGTCTTATATGGCCCTTATTATTATGTTAACATATTTTCCCTCTATTTTGTGGAAAATTTTTATCATAAAAGGATGCTAAATTTTATCAAAATATTTTTCATAGTCTTTTGAAGTGATCCTGATTTTTACTCTTCAATTTTTTAATTGAGTATATCACATTGATTGATTTTTTCAAGTTTAGAACATCCTTACACCCCTGGAATAAATCCCACTTGATCATTGTGTATGCTTATTTTAATGTATTGTTGAATTCAGTTTGCTAATATTTTATAGAGCATGTTTGCATCTATGTTCATCAGTAATACTGGCCTGTAGTTTTCTCTGTCTCTCTCTCTCTTTTTTTTTAGTATCTTTTTCTAGTTTTGTTATTGGTGTGATACTGGTGTCATAGGATGAATTTAGAAGCTTTCTTTGTTAAATTTTAAAATAATTTGAAAAGGGTAAGTGTTAACTTTTTTAAAAAAGTTTTGTAGAATTCAGCTGTAAAGCATTCTGGTCCTGGATTTTTGTTTCTGGGGAGATTTTTTTTTAATTATGGATTTAATTTCGTTACTGGTAACTGGTCTTTCATATTTTATATTTCTTTCTAATTCAGTCTTAAGAAACTGTATGTTTCTAGGAAATTAATTGCTTGAAATAGTCTCTTATTGTCCTTTGTTTCTTTTGACTTTATTTGAATCCTCTCTTTTTTCTTGGTCAGTCTAGCTAGAAGTCAATCAATTTTGTTTATTCAAGCACCCATCTCTTAATTTCATTGAATTTTTAAACATTTTTCTAGTATTTATTTCATTTATCTATCCTCTAATCTTTGTTATTTCTTTCCTTCTACTAACTTTGGGTTTTATTTGTCCTGTTTTCCTACTTCCTATAGGTGTAAGATTAGGTTGTTTGAGATTTTTATTGTTTTCTGAGATAGGCATATATCACCATATACTCCCATAGATTTTTGATCATTATATTTCTGTTTTCATTTTTTTTACATATATATTTTATTTCCTCATTGATTTCCTCAGTGACCCATTGGTTGTTCAGTAGCATATTGTTTAGCCTCCACATATTTCTGTGTTTCTTGCAGTTTTTCTTATAGTTAATTTTTAGTCTCATAGAGTTATGAGAAAAGTTTTATCAGAAAAGATGCCTGATATTTCAATCTTCTTAAATTTACTGATACTTTTTTACTTGGTCTAACATGTGATCTAGACTGGAGAATATTCCATGAACACTTCAAAAGAATGTGTGTTCTCCTGTTTTGGTATGGAATGTTTTATATATGTATACACACACATATGTATACATATTATATAATGTATACTTTATATATTTATAAAGTATTTTATATTTTTATTTATTATATATTTTAAATTTGTATATATTTTATATATAAATTCTATATGATCTAATATATCAATATTGGCAGTGTTTCCTTATTGATTTTCTGTCTAGATAACCTGGCCATTGATGTAGGTGGGGTGTTAATGTCCTCTACTATTATTGTGTTGCTATCAATTTCCTTTTTATGTTTGTTAATATTTGTTTTATACATTTAGGTTCCTATATTGGCTGCATATATATTTATAATTGCTATGTGTTCTTGTTGGAATAACCCCTTTAACATTATGTAATGTCTTTTCTCTTGTTCTAAACTTTGTTTTAAAGTCTATTTTTTTTCTAATATATGGATTAATATTTCTACTCCAGGTTTCTTTTCATTTTCATTTACTTGGAATACCTTTTTCAACTCCCTTTTAGTTTGTGTCTGTCTTCAGAACTGAAGTGTATGTCTTATAAAAAACATATATATGGATCTTTATTTATCCATTTAGCCATGCCTTGTCTTTTGACTGCAGCATTTAGAACGTTTACATTTTAAAGTAATTCTTGATAGCTATGTACTTATTTCTATTTTGCTTTTCTTTTGTAGTTGTTTCTGTATGGGTTTTGTTGTTGTTGTTGTTGTTCTTTTCTTCTTCTTATGCTCTCTTCCCTTATGCTTTGATAGCTATTGTGTTTTTTTTTTTTGTTTGTTTCTTTGTTTGTTTGTAGGGCTTCTCTGGTGGCTCACAGAAAAAACTCCGCCTGCAATGCAGGAGAACTGAGTTCTATCCCTGGTTTGGAAAGATCCCCTGGAAGAGGGCATGACAACTCACTCCAGTATTCTTGCTGGAGTATCCCCATGGACAGAGGAGCCTGGTGGGCTACAGTCCATGGGGTCACAAAGAGTCAGACATGAATGAGTGACTAAGAATAGCACATGTCTATTACAGACTTTTAGTTTGTAGTTACCATGAGGTTACATATAATAACCAATACTTTTATGTGGATATTTTAATTTGATGGTGTCTTAACTTCAAATGCATCCTAAATGCATTATTTACACCCTCTCACACATATTTAATGTATTTAAGATTATATTGTACATTTTTCTGTTTTGTATATCTCTTAATTGCTTATTGTGGATATAGATAATTTTACCACTTTTGTCTTTTAAGCCCCCTACTATATTTATAAATAGTAGATCTACTACTTTATATTTTTTGTATATTTGCCTCTACCAACAAGAATTTTTCTTTTATAATCTTCATATTTCTCATTGTGGTCTTTTATTTTCCACTTTGAGAAGTGCGTTTAATGTTTCTTGTAAAGTATATTTAGTGGTACTGCTCTTTAAACTTTTGTTTGTCTATGATGCTCTATCTCTCCTTCAAATCTGGATAATATCCTTGCTAAGTAGAGCATTTTTGGTTGCAAGTTTTTTTTTTCTTTTTTTTCTTTTTTCTTTAATCACTTTGAATATATTGTGCCACTTCATTCTGACCTATGACATTTCTGTTAGTTGACAGTCTTATAGGATTTCATTTGTAAACTAGCTGATTTTACCTTTTTACTTTTAATTTTTTTTGTCATTTTAATTACATTGTGTCTTGTCATGGATCTCTTTGTGTTGTTATTTAGGATTCTCTGGTCTTCCTGGACCAGAATGTTCATTTTCTTCTCCATGTTATAGAAAATTTTTTAGATATTACAGCTTCAAATAAGTTTTCTGCCCCTTTCTCACTTCTCCTTCTGGGACCTCTATAAAGTGAATTCTAGTAAGCGTGATATTTTCCAGAGGTTTCTTAAACTGGCCTCATATTTTAAAAATAATTTTTATTTTTTTCTGTTGAACTTGCATGATTTCTACTGCTCCGTCTTCCAGTTCACTTATCTGTTAATCTTCATGATCTAATCTACTATTAATTCCTACCATTTCAGTTATTATATTCTTCACCTCTTTTTGGTTATTATTTATATTATCTAATTCTTGGTTAAGCTTCTTGTTTTGCTCATCCATTCTTCTGGGTTCATTGAACATCTTTAAAATTATTACTTTGAGTTGCTTATTGGGTAGATTGCTTATTTCTTCTTCACTTAGTTTTTTTTTTTTTTTTTCTTTTGGCCAGAGTTTTATCTTATTGTTTCATTTGCGACATATTCTTTTGTTGCCTCATTTTACCTAATTATCTATTTATACGTATTAGGTAGGTCAGTTATATTTCCCAATCTTGGATAAGTGATCTTATTTAGGAGATATCCTATAGCTCCCCTCTGCTCACCAAAGCTATATGACCTTGGGGTGCCCATTCTGTGGGGGCCTTTCTTTTGTGGTGCGGCTGAGTATTGTGGGCACACTAGTTGATAGGACTGATCCCAGTCTGGTTGGCTATGAAGGTTTGCCTTGTGTAGAGACTGCTGGCATCTGATGGGTGGAGTTCTGTCTTGGCAAAGCTGTCTGCATGGCCTAGGGAGTCCTTGAATGAATGCCAGTCTGCTGGTGGTTAGGGCAGGTCCAAGGGCAGCTGGCTGTGAGTCCTTGAGATGCTGCTGGTCTATTTATGTGTGAGGCCAGGTCCTCGTATGTCTGGCTGTTGGTCAAGGGGTATCTAGAGTAACTGTCTTTGGTGCCTGGGGGTCCTAGGAATGTCACCATACCTCTGATGGGAAGGGTTTGGTCACAGTGCTGGCTGTGGGGATACTGTAGATGGTACTGGCCCAATAGTTGGCAGGGCCAGGGCCTTGAAATATTGGGGCTGTGCTGGCCAGCTGATGCATAAGGTTGGGTCCCAGTCCTTCTGGCTGTATGGCCCAGAGAGTACCTAGGCTTCCTGGCCTGCTGATGGGCATTTCTGGGTTCCTAGAAAGTCTCCTAGAAGGCTTTTGGAAGCCTGGAGCTAGTTTCAGTTCACTGGAGTATGGAGCTGGGCTCTCACACAACTGCATCACCTAGGGTATTCCAGGACTAGATGATGGGCAGAGTTGGGTCACAATGCTAATAGTCTAGAAGTAGGACTTCTAAATGGTACTTGCCAGCACAAATGTCTTTATGTTTGAATACGTTCCCCAAAATTGCTACCACCAGCATCTATGTTCTCAGAGCGAGTCTCAGTGAGACCATGCTTTCCTGGGAGGCTTCTCCAGATTCAGCAAATGGGTCTGATACAGGCTTATTTCAAATGACTGCCTCTGCACTGAGTCTTGGAGCATGCAAGGTTTTTGAAAGTTCCCTTTAAATGTAGGGCTTCCCTGGTGACTCAGATGGTAAAGAATCTGTCTGCAATGCAGGAGACCCAGGTTCAATCCCTGAGTTGAGATTACCTGCAGAAGAGAATGGCAACCCACTGGAGGATTCTTGCCTACAGAATCCCATGGACAGAGGAGCTTGGCGGGCTACAGTCCACGGGATTGCAAAGAGTCAGGCATGACTGAGTGACTAACACTTAAAGTGCAGAGTTGCCTTTTCCTACAACCCCTACAGTTCTCCCCTATGCAAGTCCTCCTGGCCTTCAAAGCCAGACTTTCCGGGGCCTCTCCTTCCTGGTGGAGGATTTCCGGGCTGAAGTCCACAATATGGGACTTAGATCCCTCATCCTTTTGGGTCAACTTTTACAATTATGATTATTCTCCCATTTGTGGGTCTCATAACTAGGTATGTGTCTCTATTGTGTTTCTGCCTCTCCTACCAATCTTATTGTGATTTCTCCTTTGTATCTTCAGTTGTGGAAAATATTTTCTGCTAGTCTTTTCCCATGGATATTTGCTTTGTAAATAGCTGTAATTTTGGTGTGCCGTGGAAGGAGGTGAGCCCACAATTTTTCTACTCAGCCATCATGGTCATTCTTCTGATTTCATAGTTTATGCTTCATACTTTCATATATTTTTATGGTAAAATAATACTCCACTGTGTATAAAGGCCACATCTTCTTTCTCCATTCTTCTGTTGGTGGACACTTAGGTAGTTTCTATGTCTTGCCTATTGTAAATAATGCTTCAATAAACATAGGTTGCATTCCTTTTTTGAACTAGTGTTTTCATTTTATTTGAATAAATACCCAGAAGTAGAATGGCTGGAAGTTCATTTTTTTTTTTTTTTTGAGGAAACTTCAGTGTTTTTTGTAGTGGACACACTAATTTACATTTCCACCAACAGTACACATGTGTTCCATTTTCTCCAAATCATTGTCAACACTTGTTATTTGATGTTTCTTTTGTTGTTGTTGTTGTTGATAGCCATTCTGACAGGTATGAGGTGACATCTCATTGAGGTTTTGATTTGGACTTCCCTGATGATTAGTGCTTGCTATGACCAGTGCGTTCTCTTTGCAAAACTCAGTCCTGGGTGTTCATTGGAAGGACTGATGCTAAAGCTGAAACTCCAATACTTAGGCCACCTCATGTGAAGAGTTGACTCACTGGAAAAGACTCTGATGCTGGGAAGGATTGGGGGAGGGAGGAGAAGGGGATGACAGAGAATGAAATGGCTGGATGGCATCACCAACTCAATGGACATGAGTTTGAGTGAACTCCGGAAGTTGGTGATGGACAGGGAGGCCTGGAGTGCTGTGATTCATGGGATCGAAAAGAGTTGGACACGACTGAGCAAATGAACTGAACTGAGCTTTCTTCTTGTTTTCTTTCATTATGCAAAACAATCTTCAGCCCATTATCTGTGTCTGAAGAACAGTGTAGCTGCAATTTACACACTTTAAAAATTATTTCTAGAATGGAATCCTTTGTGCTAGCTTCTTTTTTTTTTCCCCTGAGGCTATTAAAGGGTATAGTGATAAAGTGTTTTCACTCAGTCATATCCGTCTCTTTGTGACTCCATGGACTCTGCTAGCCTCTACTAGGCTCCTCTGTCCATGGAATTCTCCAGGCAAGAATACTGAAGTGGGTTGCCATTCCCTTCTGCAGGGGATCTTCCCGACCTAGGGATCGAACCCAGGTCTCCTGCATTGTAGGCAGATTCTTTTACTGTCTGAGGTACCAGTAAAGCACTATTAAAATCATAGGATATGGCAATTTTTCTAAATAAAGCAGATAAATCTAGAAACTGACCACAATATCTTTTGAATGGAAGATGCCATTTTGAAGATGTCTATATGAGCTTTGTGAAAATAAAACATTCTGAAGTAGAAACATGTAATGATTTAATGATTTTTTTTTTTCTGGTTCAGCTTCTGTAAGGATTTCCACAATCAATGATCCAATCCTTCCACTTACGATATTTATTTCACTTATTACTTCTTTATTTGTAAAATATAAAGTCCTCTAAGAAGACTCATTGTAATAATATATTTTTAGATCACCTGCTGAAAAGTTTTCAAAAGTAAAGATAACTTGAAAGCACAGAGTACTTTTAAAAGGGATACTGCACCACTGAGGCAAGGAGAAGGAAAACTTAGGAGTATGGAGGATAAACGTAGTATCTTCTCTTTATTCCTTTGCTCTTTTCTTCCTTCCTTCCCCCATTTCTCCTTCTTTCTCTCACACCTTTCTTTTATCTCTCACTGTGTTACGGTAATATGAGTACAATGGTGAATATAGTCCTTACCCTCATGAAACTTACTATTCAGTGAGGAGGATACAGATTATTAATCCAAAAGTTAATAATTCTATTAAGCACAATTAAAATAGAATATGTTTATTGAAAGAATGATGCTATCAGAGTCTCTAATGGTGGTTTATCAATTAGAGATACATTGAACTAAGAGTAAGAGCAATCCAAACATAGTGAATTTAACAAGATCAGTTCAGTTCAGTTCAGTCGCTCAGTCATGTCCGACTCTTTGTGACCCCATGAACCATAGCACGCCAGGCCTCCCTGTCCATCACCAACTCCCGGAGTTCACTCAAACTCATGTCCATCGAGTCGGTGATGCCATCCAGCCATCACATTCTCTGCAACCCCGTCTCCTCCTACCCCCAATCCCTCCTAGCATCAGATTGTTTTCCAGTGAGTCAACTCGTCGCATGAGATGGCCAAAGTATTGGAGTTTCAGCTTTAGCATAAGTCCTTCCAATGAACACCCAGGACTGATCTCCTTTAGAATGGACTGGTTGGGTTTCCTTGCAGTCCAAGGGACTCTCAAGAGTCTTCTCCAGCACCACAGTTCAAAAGCATCAATTCTTCGGCGATCAGCTTTCTTCACAGTCCAACTCTCACATCCATACATGACCACGGAAAAAACCATAGCTTTGACTAGACGGACCTTTGTTGGCAAAGTAATGTCTCTGCTTTTTAATATGCTATCTAGGCTGGTCATAACTTTCCTTCCAAGGAGTAAGCATCTTTTCATTTCATGGCTGCAATCAGCATCCGAAGTTATTTTGGAGCCCCCCAAAATAAAGTCTGACACTGTTTCCACTGTTTCCCCATCTATTTCCCATGAAGTGATGGGACCAGATGCCATGATCTTCGTTTTCTGAATGTTGAGCTTCAAGCCAACCTTTTCACTCTCCTCTTTCACTTTCATCAAAAGGCCTTTGAGTTCCTCTTCACTTTCTGCCATAAGGGTGGTGTCATCTGCGTATCTGAGTTTACTGATATTTCTCCCGGCAATCTTGATAAATGAGTCCAAAAGAAGGCCATCAGGACTGATATGACATCTTTCTCCACAGTTTACTTAGAAACTCAGACTTCTATCAGCTCATTTATTACTCTGTCTTCCCTACATAAGGTAATGCTGTCATTCTTATGTTCTAAGTCCAGTCTCAAGGCAGCAGAATAAAACTGTGGGAAGAAAAAAACATATAAATGACATATTTCACATCACCTTAGTTGAAATATCTGATTTAGTTCTTATTTAATCATTGAACTAAGAGCTGAGAGATGTAGGAATAGAATTTAATTTGGGAATGTAGGGAGGAAATAACATTTCAGGCAAAAGGAATGGCAAGTGCAAAGGTTCTGTGACAGGATGAATCATAGTGAGTAGACGGGCCTTTGTTTCTGTTTTAATGCATCTTTTCTTTTCTTATAAAAGAGAGTTTTGTTTCAAAACACTCTTCAGTCCACCTTTGTGATGATCTCTGGGAGCATTCAGTTCAGTTCAGTCGCTCAGTCGTGTCTGACTCTCCACGACCCCATGAATCACAGCACGCCAGGCCTCCCTGTCAATCAGGGATATAATGTTCATTGGATATGAAATAGATATTAAAAATTTACTTTTTACAGTCCATTTTTCATATGCTTTTTTAATAGAAATCATTTTCTATAAAATCATTTTTTTATTTTTAAATTGTTTTTGGGGTTTTGTTATGGGCTATTTTATTTTTTATATCAGAGTATAGCTCAGTTGGTAAAAAAATCTGCCTGCAATACAAGAGACCCAGGTTCAATCCCTGAGTAGGGAAAACCCCCGGAGAAGGTCATGCCATGGTAATACCATTCCAGTATTCTTTCCTGCAGAATTCCATGGACAGAAGAGCCTGGCGGGCTACATTCCATGAGGTCACAAAGAGTCGGACATGACTGAGTAACTAACACACACACAAAGTTGATTTACAATGTTGTGTTAATTTCAGGTACATAATAAAGTGATTTGGTTATATATATACGTTTTTGTCCTTTTTCAGATTCTTTTCTCATTTACGTTTTACAGAATACTGAGTAGAGTTCCTTGTGCTATACAGTAGGTCCTTGTTGACTATTAGTCACTATACTAGTGTGTATATGTTATATGTATATGTATAGTAGTGTATATACTATTTGCCAACATCCTCTGGATCATGGAGAAAGCAAGAGAGTTCCAGAAAAACATCTATTTCTGCTTCATTGACTATGACGAAGCCTTTGACTGTGTGGATCACAATAAACTGTGGAACATTCTGAAAGAGATGGAAATATCAGACCACCTGACCTGCCTCTTGAGAAACCTTTATGCAGGTCAGGAAGCAACAGTTACAACTGGCCATGGAACAACAGACCGGTTCCAAATAGGGAAAGGAGTACGTCAAGGTTGTATATTGTCACTCTGCTTATTTAACTTATATGCAGAGTATATCATGAGGAACGCTGGGTTGGAAGAAGCACAAGCTGGAATCAAGATTGCCGGGAGAAATATCAATAACCTCAGATATGCAGATGACACCACCCTTATGGCAGAAAGTGAAGAGGAACTCAAAGGCCTCTTGATGAAAGTGAAAGAGGAGAGTGAAAAGGTTGGCTTGAAGCTCAACATTCAGAAAACGAAGATCATGGCATCTGGTCCCGTCACTTCATGGGAAATAGATGGGGAAACAGTGGAAACAGAGTCAGACTTTATTTTGGGGGGCTCCAAAATAACTTCAGATGCTGATTGTAGCCAGGAAATGAAAAGATGCTTACTCCTTGGAAGGAAAGTTATGACCAACATAGATAGCATATTAAAAAGCAGAGACATTACTTTGCCAACAAAGGTCCGTCTAGTCAAGGCTATGGTTTTTCCCGTGGTCATGTATGGATATGAGAGTTGGACTGTGAAGAAAGCTGATCGCCGAAGAATTGATGCTTTTGAACTGTGGTGCTGGAGAAGACTCTTGAGAGTCCCTTGGCCTGCAAGGAGATCCAACCAGTCCATTCTAAAGGAGATCAATCCTGGGTGTTCATTGGAAGGACTGATGCTAAAGCTGAAACTCCAATACTTTGGCCACCTCATGCGATGAGTTGACTCACTGGAAAAGAATCTGATGCTGAGAGGGATTGGGGGTGGGAGGAGATGGGGACGACAGAGAATGAGATGGCTGGACAGCATCACCGACTCGATGGACATGAGTTTGAGTGAACTCCGGGAGTTGGTGATGGACAGGGAGGCCTGGTGTGCTGTGATTCATAGGGTTGCAAAGAGTCGGACACGACTGAGTGACTGAACTGAAATGAACTGAACTGTGTATACTAATATGACTATTAGCCACTATAGTCATTTGTATATGCTAATCTAAAACTCCAACTTTATCTCTAGCCCCCCAACTTTCCCTTTGGTAACGATAAGTTTGCTTTCTAATTCTGTGATTCTGTTTTGTAAATATGTTCACTTGTTTCATATTTTAGATTTCATATATAAGTGATATCATATGGTATTTGTCTCTGTCTGTCTTACTTCACTTAGGATGATAATCTCTATGTGCATCCATGTTGCAAATGGCACAATTTTATTCCTTTTAATGGCTGAGTAATATTCCATTGTATATATGTGCCACATCTTCTTTCTTCATTCCTCTGTAGATGGATTTATGTTGCTTCCATGTCCTGGCTACTGTAAATAGTGTTGCAGTGAACATTGGGGTGCATATATCTTTTCAAATTGTGGTTTTCTCCAGATATATACCCAGGATTGGGATTGGTTGATTATATGGTAGCTCTATTTTTAGTTTTATAGGAATTCTCCATACTGTTCTCCATAGTGGCTGTACCAAATTACATTCCCAACGATAGTATAAGAGGTTTCCCTTGTCTCCACACCCTCTCCAGGATGACACATAGTGACTAGAAGGGTCTTGCTTTATGTTTCAGTGCATCCTGTAACATATTCATTTTGTAGCCCAAAGTGTAAATAACCACATTCATTAAAACTCTGATAAGAAATCTTGATACATTCTTCCATTTCTAGAAGCAGTTGACCTAAAATATTTTTGCCTTGAATTTTTGAAGATTGTTATACTGTATTTTTCTCACATGTAAAATCTCAAATTTCGCATATTTCTTTTGCAAGATGAGTTTCCTCTGTCTTGTACTGAAAGAAAAAAATGAAAACAAAGCACTACTATGCATATCATATAAACAGTATTTTTCCTGAAAATATGGATCAAGGCTTTTTGGTTAAGGTCAACATGTTTTTTGCTAGAGTTATTTGAAAAATGTTAGTGGTGAGACCAAACATTATGAAATATAATTTTCCTTTTAATGTGGCTATTTTTACCAACTGATAGCCTAACTAAAAGTTGAGAATAATTTTTCTACTTAATTTGTTAATAGTTACTTCATTACCAGGTAGTCCTTACTGCTGAGACTGCTAATAATCTTAACAAGAAAGGGAAATTTTCAGAATTATCTCAAGTATGGGTATTTAGGATATATTCTATTTTTAGTAATTAATTACCTTTATTACCAACTCTTTAAATTGCATGCTAGTTAACACATGCCACTATGTTTATTTTCCAATTTCAGCACAGTCACTCTAAAAGAAACAATATTTCTTAAAGGGTCACTCTATTAGAAACAATATTGAACTGTCAAATTGAGGAGTCAGATAATGTATTAGATTAGTTGAAATATTTTTAAAGCTATTAGCTAAGCTTTAAGGAACACCCAGGATTGATCTCCTTTAGAATGGACTGGTTGCATCTCCATGCAGTACAAGGGACTCTTAAGAGTCTTCTTCAACACCACAGTTCAAAAGCATCAATTTTTTGGTGATCAGCTTTATTCACATTCCAACTCTCACATCCATACATGACCATGGGAAAAACCGTAGCCTTGACTAGACGGACCTTCGTTGGCAAATTAATGTCTCTGCTTTTTAATATAGCCTTTAATAACAAGGCTGGTCATAACCTTCCTTCCAAGGAGTAAGCGTCTTTTAATTTCATGGCTGCAATCAGCATCTGCAGTGATTTTGGAAGACTGATGCTAAAGTACATGTCCAGTTCAGTTCAGTTCAGTCACTCAGTCGTGTCCGACTCTCTGCGACCCCATGATTCACAGCACGCCAGGCCTCCCTGTCCATCACCAACTCCCGGAGTTCACTCATACTCATGTCCACAGAGTCGGTGATGCCATCCAGCCATCTCATTCTCCGTCGTCCCCTTCTCCTCCCGCCCCCAACCTTTCCCAGCATCAGAGTCTTTTCCAGTGAGTCAACTCGTCGCATGAGGTGGCCAAATATTGCAGTTTCAGCTTTAGCATCAGTCCCTCCAAAAACATCCAGGATTGATCTCCTTTAGAATGGACTGGTTGGATCTCCTAGCAGTATAAGGGACTCTCAGGAGTCTTCTCCAACACCACAGTTCAAAAGCATCGATTCTTCGGCGGTCAGCCTTCTTCACAGTCCAACTCTCACATCCATACATGACCACGGGAAAAACCCTTGCCTTGACTAGACGGACCTTGGTTGGCAAAGTAATGTCTCTGCTTTTTAATATACTATCAAGGCTGGTCAAAACTTTCCTTCCAAGGAGCAAGCGTCTTTTAATTTCATGGCTGCAATCACCATCTGCAGTGATTTTGGAGCCCAAAAAATAAAGTCTGACACTGTTTCCACATTTTTTCCATCTATTTCCCATGAAGTAATGGGACCAGATGACATGATCTTTGTTTTCTGAATGTTGAGCTTCAAGCCAACATTTTCACTCTCCTCTTTCATTTTCATCAAGAGGCTTTTGAGTTCCTCTTCACTTTCTGCCATAAGGGTGGTGTCATCTGCATATCTGAAGTTATTGATATTTCTCCCGGCAATCTTGATTCCAGCTTGTGCTTCTTCCAGCCCAGCGTTCCTCATGATGGACTCTGCATATAAGTTAAATAAGCAAGGTGACAATATACAACCTTGACGTAAACCTTTTCCTATTTGGAACCAGTCTGTTGTTCCATGTCCAGTTCTGACTGTTGCTTCCTGGCCTGCATATAGGTTTCTCAAGTGGCAGGTCAGGTGGTCTGGTATTCCCATCTCTTTCAGAATGTTCCACAGTTTATTGTGATCCACACAGTCAAAGGCTTTGGCATAGTCAATGAAGCAGAAATAGTTGTTTTACTGGAACTCTCTTGCTTTCTCCATGATCCAGTGGATGTTGGCAATTTGATCTCTGGTGCCTCTGCCTTTCCTAAAACCTGCTTGAACATCTGGGAGTTCACGGTTTACATACTGCTGAAGCCTGGCTTGGAGAATTTTGAGCATGACTTTACTAGAGTGTGAGATGTGTGCAATTGTGCGGTAGTTTGAGCATTCTTTGGCATTGCCTTTCATTGGGATTGGAATGAAGACTGACCTCTTCCAGTCCTGTGGCCACTGCTGAGTTTTACAAATCTGCTGGCATATTGAGTGCAGCACTTTCACAGCATCATCTTTCAAGACTTGAAATAGCTCAACTGGAATTCCATTACCTCCACTAGCTTTGTTCGTAGTGATGCTTTCTAA
Source organism: Moschus berezovskii (assembly GCF_049115385.1). Classification (NCBI taxonomy): domain Eukaryota; kingdom Metazoa; phylum Chordata; class Mammalia; order Artiodactyla; family Moschidae; genus Moschus; species Moschus berezovskii. The sequence continues at coordinate 80,868,948 of NC_142488.1, read as the reverse complement.
GGCCCACGTGACTTCACATTCCAAGATGTCTGGCTCTAGGTCAGTGATCACGTTATCCTGACTATCTTGGTCGTGAAGATCTTTTTTGTACAGTTCTTCTGTGTATTCCTGCCACCTCTTCTTAATATTTTCTGCTTCTGTTAGGTCCATACCATTTCTGTCCTTTATCGAGCCCATCTTTGCATGAAGTGTTCCCTTGGAATCTCTAATTTTCTTGAAGAAGTCTCTTGTTTTTCCTATTCTGTTATTTTCCTCTATTTCTTTGCATTGATCACTGAGGAAGGCTTTCTTATCTCTCCTTGCTATTCTTTGGAACTCTGCATTCAGATGCTTATATCTTTCCTTTTCTCCTTTCCTTTTCACCTCTCTTCTTTTCACAGCTATTTGTAAGGCCTCCTCAGACAGCCATTTAGCTCTTTTGCATTTCTTTTCCATGGGGATGGTCTTGGTCCCTGCCTCCCGTACAATGTCTCGAACCTCCGTCCAGAGTTCATCAGGCACTCTATCAATCAGATCTAGTCCCTTAAATCTATTTTTCACTTCCACTGTATAATCATAAGGGATTTGATTTAGGTCATTTCTGAATGGTCTAGTGGTTTTCCCTACTTTTTTCCATTTAAGTCTGGTTTTGGCAATAAGGAGTTCATGATCTGAGCCATAGTCAGCTCCTGGTCTTGTTTTCACTAACTGTATACAGCTTCTCCATCTTTGGTTGCAAATCTGATCACATGGACCACAGCCGAATGTGGTCCACTGGAGAAGGGAATGGCAAACCACTTCAGTATATTTGCCTTGAGAACCCCATTAACATTAACAAAGGGCAAAATGATAGGATACTTAATGAGGAATTCCCCAGGTTGGTAGGTGCCCAGTATGCTACTGGAGCTCAGTGGAGAAATAACTCTAGAAGGAATAAAGGGATGGAGCAAAAGCAAAACCAATACCCAGTTGTGGATGTGACCAGTGATAGAAGCAAGGTCCGGTGCTATAAAGAGCAATATTGCATAGGAACCTGGAATGTTAGGTCCATGAATCAAGGCAAATTGGAAGTGGTCAAACAGGAGATGGCAAGAGTGAACGTGGACATTCTAGGAATCAGTGAATTAAAATGGACTGGAATGGGTGAATTTAACTCAGATGACCATTATATCTATTACTGTGGGCAGGAATCCCTTAGAAGAAATGGAGTAGCCATTATGGTCAACAGAAGAGTCCGAAATGCAGTACTTGGATGCAATCTTAAAAACGACTGAATGATTTCTGTTCGTTTCCAAGGAAAACCATTCAATATTACAGTAATCCAGGCCTATGCCCCAACCAGTAATGCTGAAGATGCCTAAGTTAATCGGTTCTATGAAGACCTACAAGACCTTTTAGAACTAACACCCAAAAAAAATGTCCTTTTCATTATAGGGGACTGGAATGCAAAAGTAGGAAGTCAAGAAACACCTGGAGTAACTGGCAAATTTGGCCTTGGAGCACGGAATGAAGCAGGGCAAAGGCTAATAGAATTTTGTCAAGAGAATGCACTGGTCATAGCAACACCCTCTTCCAACAACACAAGAGAAGACTCTACACATGGACATCACCAGATGGTCAACACATGTCCAGGGAATGTGAAATTTCCCCGGTTCTGTCTCACTGCAGCAAAAATTTGAAGCAGTGGACCAGTGTTACAGCTTTGTTACAGCTCAGTTTAAATGGCAGACCAGTGTTACAACTTGGTTACAGATCAGTTTTATCTGGCAAGCAAAGGAAAATATATCCTCAAGGAGTGAAGGTGGGCCCTCCCAAAAGAAGTGCAGTGCTCAATTTTGGCTCTTTTTATGTTTTTTCTCCTCCCCCTCAACCTGCCCTATATAAATTAGGCTAGCCAGAAGGGTTGTTTGCTTCACCTGAGGTTCTCACTCCAGTCTCCCACCTTCCTTTGTTCTATTTTCGCAGGCTTTTTTCTTTCTTTGTCTTTTAGCCACCACTATTTTGGACTCCTTTTTCCCTATCCTAACTACTAAAATTCACTCCCCCACCCCCATCAAGAGATGGGAGGCCCAGTTCTTTGGGAATAGGGGCATCAGGTCTCTCTGACTACTTCATGCTGATCTGGGATTGCGAGGGGCATTGGGCCTCCCCCTCTTGCTAGTCTCAAGCCTCAGAGTCCTTATAGTGGTGTGCATCTAAGGGTACGCGATACTTTCTGTGGTTGGATGTATTTTCATATATCCTTGTTGAACTGGGACTGCATGTTGTAGCTTGTTGACCTGGGCAGAGACAAAACGGGTTAGACAATTGATGATTTATGGAGCAATCATGGTGTTGGTGGTTTATCCTTTAAGTCATGTCCAACTCTTGTGACTCCATGGACTGTAGCCCTCCAGGTTCCTCTGTCCATGGGATTCTCCAGGTAAGAATACTGGAGTTGGCTGCCACTTCCTTCTCCAGCCGATCTTCCTGACCTAGGAATCAAACCCGGGTCTCCTGCATTGCGGGCAGATTCTTTACCAACTGAGTTACAAGGGAAACCATGGGGCAATCATAAGCAGCATCAATATGGTGATAACAGGTGTTAGTAGGGGCATTAGCCAACTCCAAATTACCTATCACCAGGAGAATGATCCCCCAAAGAGAGATTGTAGACACCCCAAGAACTCTCTAGCTCGTTCTTTGAGATCCTATAATATGTGAATATTTTTTCTTGAGATCTTGAGACTTCCTTTAACTTAGCTGTAGGTATTTACCCAGAAACAACGTCTCATTCAAGATGGTTCAAGTCCCTCCTTGTTCAGGGATCAGGAGATCTATCTCGTGTCTATTTTGGAGTACAACCCCTGCCAAGTTGTGTTGGCTCTTTAGAGCTATCCTGAGAAAGCTCATCCCCAGAAATTTAATTTTGGGGGTGTTCATTAGAATGGCACTCATTTGTAACCCTGAAGAGGAATCTGAGATCTCCCAGGGGCTCACAGGTGTATTGAGTGTCCTCTTCTATTTTCTTCCATGGCTTTACTTCTGAGTAGTGAATCCAGGAGCCGTGTCCTGGTACCCTGACTGCTGTGGGGGTAGAAAGTATTACAGGGTAGGGGAACTTCCATGTGGGCTGGAGCTGAGCCTTTGTGGACCCATCTTTCCAGACTTTAATTAGGACTTTTGGTGTCTCTTTAGAATCTTTTGGATCCTGGTTGACATCCCACAGGTGTATACCTTGTTGGTAATGCCCAATGGCTATGGCATAAGACCAGAGGGTCCGAGCCTCTGGATCTAGGAAGAAGAGGTCATTGACATAAACAAAAGGTCTCCCATATAGAATCTCATAAGGTCTAAGTTCAGCCTGTTCCTCAGGGGCTATATGGGTTAGGAGGAGAGTTATTTGTAAAAGCCTATTTCCATCCCAGGGAGGTCTCTCAGGTTATCTTTTTTATTGCCGATTTTTAAAAAATGGTTGGTTCTTTCTACTTTTCCTGAAGACCAAGGCCTCCAGGCACAGTGGAAATAATAAGTTAAGCCCAATGCTTTAGAGAACCCTTGGGTGACCTTCGAAGTAAATTATGACCCATTGTCACTTTGTAATGACCCGGTCAGAGAAAATCTTGGATTGACTACATGGAGCAGTTTTTTTTACCACCTCCTCAGCCTTCTCAGTCTGGGTGGACTGAGAAAGCCTTCAATCCATCCTGTGAATGTATCTATCATGACTAATAGGTATTTATACCCTTGAGAAACTGGCATCTGGGTGAAGTCCATCTGCCAGTCCTCTCCTGGATACGTCGCATGTCATTGGACAGGCTGGGTCAGCTGAGGTCTTTGAGCTCCTTGGGGGTTGTTTAATTAGCAAGTAGGACAAGAGGAGACCACTTGCCTTATAGTTGTTTGGCGGCCTGTCCCTTCTAGTAATCTTGGGGGGAGGGGGTTCTTCCATAAATAAGTGGTGGTATGTAAGCAGTAAACCAACTTCCATTGGCGGTTCCCAGGCAGAAAAAGGAGTCCCTCCTTTTGGAACCACCCCATATGATCTTCTTGAAAGTCCTCCTCTTAGCTTTAAGAGTCTCTCCTTTAGTATATGAAGGAGTTTCTGGCAAATTAGTCTATGGAACTAAGATAGCAACCCCTATTAAGTCATTGTTCTGTAATGTTGCTCTTTTAGCTGTCTGATCAGCTGCTTAGTTCCCTCACACCACTTCTGTGCTCCCTTTTTGGTGTCTTTTACAATGGGAGACTGAAACCTCACTGGGCAGATGGACTGCCTCCAACAGCCTAAGGATTTGATCACCATATTTGATTGGGGATCCTCGGGTGGTCAAGCGGCCTCTTTCTTTCCAAATAGCACCATGTGCATGTAGCACCAGAAAGACATACATGGAGTCAGTGTAAATGGCTACTTTTTTTTTTCCTTTTCCCAGCTTTAAAGCTCGTGTCAAGGCTATGAGCTCAGTTAATTGGGCTAAAGTACCTTATGGCAAAGGTTTAGCCTCTATGGTCCCAAAATTGGAGACTGCTGCATATCCGGCTCTTCTTTTCCCATCAAAGACAAAACGCTTTCATCAGTGTACCAGATTTCCTCAGGATTGGTCAGAGGATCTTCTGACAATCCCCCTCTGGGTTTTGTACAGTGGTCCAAGGTTTCTAGGTAAGAGTGAAAGGGGAGAGAGCCCTTGGGTGTAGGCAGGAGTGTAGCTGGGTTAAGAACTTCACAAGGGGATATAGTCAGCCCTCAATTTTCCATCAAAGCTACTTGATATCTGAGGACCCTTTGATCTGAAATCCACAAATGGCCTCTCCAATTCAGGAGTTGTTTCACTTGGCTGGTAAAAATAGTTTGACCCCAAGAGAGAGTTTTAAAGCATCTTCTATCAGGACTGCAATAGCTGCAAGATTTCTAAGTCAGGGAACTATCTCTCCCCAGTAAGGGAGTAGGACACTCAGGGACCATCAGAAGCTGGTGGGAAAATAGTTGTCAATCCCAGCAACAAAGAAGTGTTTGGGTGAATCTTTTTGTAATTGTTTTACCTGTAGCACTTAAAATGGTACAAGTTTGGGAGGAGAAGGCTCCGGAGTAAGAGGTCAGGACAGAGTTGGTGGCCCCTGTGTCAAACAAGAAATTATTGGGCCTACCTGCCACTTCCAGTTGGCTCCAGTCCCATGGCGTTATCTGTGGCAGGTGGGCTGGCTGAAGCAGGCCTCGTCAGTCCTATTGAACCATCGTGAGGGAAGGCTTGGCACTTGACCTTGAGGCTCTTGGGTTCCCAGGGAAGAGTGTTGCCTAATGTCCCAAGTGATGCCATTTAGGAGACTAGTCACAGTTTGGACAATCTTTGGCCCAATGTCCCGCCTGTCTACAGATTAGGCATTTGTCTTGTGCCTTGTTCTTTAAGGACTCTGGATTTGCCATTGGGCTTCCCTGGAGGGCAGCCAGTATCTGGGAATGGCTTGTCCCTTTCCTTTTCTCCCTTTCCTGGACTTTGGCCCTCCTCTGCTGTTCTCTGTTATAAAAGGTATTGGTGTAAAATGCTATAACTTTATCCTGATGTTTGATGCACACTGGGGCAAGAATTTGCCTTTTAAAATTGCCTGCCCCTCATAAATGTCTAAGTCCAGATTGGTAAGCTTCTGAAGGGCTTCTTTTAGCCTTTCCAGAAAGTCAGCGGCATTCTCATTGGGCTCCTGAGTTATTGCTGAGACCGGGCACAGTTCCACAACTAATAGGCTTCCTCCTAATTCCATGGGTGGACTTACTTAGGGGTTCGTCTTTCTGAAGCTTATATTACCCAGTATTGTTGCAACATGAGAGCCAGGCATACCCAGGTCAGGGTGCAGATCTCCAGGTAGGATGAGGCATGACAGCCACCTGGAGATAGAATCATCCCGAGGCAGGTGAGTCTCCCGAGAATTGGGTCCCTGGGCAGGTCGAGGCAATTCAACTTCCTGGGACCCCAGGTTAGAGTTGGGTGTCAAAAAGGTCTCCAGAATGACGAGTGCTGGGTAGGATTAAGGGGTTGTAAACTTATCAACAACACAAGAGAAGACTCTACACATGGACATCACCAGATGGTCAACACCGAAATCAGATTGATTATATTCTTTACAGCCAAAGACGGAGAAGCTCTATACAGTTAGCAAAACAAGACCAGAAGCTGACTGTGTCTCAGATCATGAATTCTTTACTGCCAAATTCAGATTTAAATTGAAGAAAGTAGGGAAAACTACTAGACCATTCAGATACGACCTAAATCAAATCCCTTATGATTATACAGTAGAAGTGAGAAATAGATTTAAGGGACTAGATCGGATAGATAGAGTGCCTGATGAACTATGGACGGAGGTTCGTGACATTGTACAGGAGACAGGGATCAAGACCATTCCCTCGGAAAAGAAATTCAAAAAAGCAAAATGGCTGTCTGGAGAGGCTTTACAAATAGCTGTGAAAAGAAGAGAAGCGAAAAGCAAAGGAGAAAAGGAAAGATATATGCATCTGAATGCAGAGTTCCAAAGAATAGCAAGGAGAGATAAGAAAGCCTTCCTAGAGATCAATGCAAAGAAATAGAAGAAAACAACAGAATAGGAAAGACTAGAGATCGCTTCAAGAAAAGTAGAGATACCAAGGGAACATTTCATGCAAAGATGGGCTCGATAAAGGACAGAAATGGTATGGACCTAACAGAAGCAGAAGATATTAAGAAGAGGTGGAAGAATACACTGAAGAACTGTAACAAAAAATCTTCATGACCGAGAAATCACGATGGCGTGATCACTCACCTAGAGCCAGACATCTTGGAATGTGAAGACAAGTGGGCCTTAGAAAGCATCATGACAAACAAAGCTAGTGGAGGTGATGGAATTCCAGTTGAGCTATTTCAAATCCTGAAAGATGATACTGTGAAAGTGCTGCACTCAATATGCCAGCAAATTTGGAATACTCAGCAGTGGCCACAGGACTGGAAAAGGTCAGTCTTCATTCCAATCCCAATGAAAGGCAATGTCAAAGAATGCTCAAACTACCGCACAATTGCACTCATCTCACACTCTAGTAAAGTCATGCTCAAAATTCTCCAAACCAGGCTTCAGCAATATGTGAACCGTGAAATTCCAGAACTTCAAGCAGATTTTAGAAAAGGCAGAAGAACCAGAGATCAGGTTTTCAACATCATGTGGATCATGGAAAAAGCAAGAGAGTTCCAGAAAACATCTATTTCTGCATTGACTATGCCAAAACCTTTATCTGTGTGGATCACAAAAAACTGTGGAAAATTCTGAAAGAGGTGAGAATACCAGACCACCTGACCTGCCTCTTGAGAAACCTGTATGCAGGTCAGGAGGCAACAGTTAGAACTGGACATGGAACAACAGAGTGGTTTCAAATAGGATAAGGAGTACATCAAGGCTGTATATTGTCACCCTGCTTATTTAACTTGTATGCAGTGTACATCATGCGGAACGCTGGGCTGGAAGAAGCACAAGCTGGAATTAAGATTGCTGGGAGAAATATCAATAACCTCAGATATGCAGATGACACTACCCTTTTGGCAGAAAGTGAAGAGGAACTTAAAGGCCTCTTGAAGAAAGTGAAAGAGGAAGAGTGAAAAGGTTGGCTTGAAGCTCAACATTCAGAAAATGAAGATCATGGCATGTGGTCCCATCACTTCATGGGAAATAGATGGGGAAACAGTGGAAACAGTGACTGAATTTATTTTTGGGGGCTCCAAAATCACTGCAGATATGATTGCAACCATGGAATTAAAAGACGCTTACTCCTTGGAAGGAAAGTTATGACCAACCTAGATAGCATATTAAAAAACAGAGACATTACTTTGCCAACCAAGGTCCGTCTACTCAAGGATATGGTTTTTCCAGTTGTCACGCATATATGTGAGAGTTGGACTGTGAAGAAAGCTAATCACCCAAGAATTGATGCTTTTGTACTATGGTGTTGGAGAAGACTCTTGAGAGTTCCTTGGACTACAAGGAGATCCAACCAATCCATTCTAAAGGGGATCAGTCCTGGGTGTTCTTTGGAAGGACTGATGTTGAAGCTGACACTCCAATACTTTGGCCACCTCATGCGAAGTGTTGACTCACTGGAAAAGTCTCTGATGCTGGGAGGGATTCGGGGCGGAAGTAGAAGGGGGCGACAGAGAATGAGGTGGCTGGATGGCATCACCGACTCGATGGACATGAGTTTGAGTGAACTCCGGGAGTTGGTGATGAGCAAGGAGGCCTGGCATGCTGTGATTCATGGGGTCGCAAAGAGTCGGACATGACTGAGTGACTGAACTAAACTAAACTGTACTGAATCTTAACTTATTGCTGGTTTGTCTACCTCTGATGCGAATAGGTACCATGTTGTAAAGTAATCCAAGCCTGTTCTCTGAAACTGGGAACCTGGCAAAATAGCCATAAGTCTTTTCCTCTTACTGCTCTAAGGGAATGTAAGTCACTGATTTCCTCCCATAGTCCTCCATAAGAGCAGTTTAGGGTGTTTCCAATGGTAAACATTTCATTGTCATAGACCCAATTTTGGTAGTAATAATTAATGACAAAGGAGTGGGTTATCTGGTCCTATTAGGGGCATTAAGAGTATTTTAATAATATGTTGTGTGGAGCTATGTTGCAGGATTTAGTAAGTGGTTTAAGAACAAATTTATAAGAGGCAACATACCAGATGTTCCATAAATGTGGAGTGGAGATTTGATCCAGGGTTATGTTTGTAACTTTAGGAGAAGAGTGACAAAGGTTTGTTCCCAAATGACCTGCAGGGCTAACTCCCAAAGTGGCAAACATGATCCCCAGAAACCCAATTGCCCTTGGCCTTCTAGCATGCACTGTGTGCCTTTCACCTGCCCTAGCGGGTTCACTGAGAGATGTTGTTGTTGCACATGTTGTAGGAAACATGGAGGACAGAGGATTGAATACCTAGAGGAATTGGGTATTATATTTCCCTCCCAAGAGACAGCTATTTTCTGGTTTTCCCTCCAGAAGATTACAGTAGCAACATAGTGGGACCAAATGGTACTCAGGAAAAGGGCATGAAACAGAAGGAAAGGGGGCAGGGTGAAACTTTTGACAGAATGACATAGCCCGAGGGCATAACATAAACTGATTAAAATCAAATGGGTCCAAGATAACAAGTCAAATTCAACTAAATCTTGTTCCTCAATTTGCAAGCTAAATGACACACCCAGAGGTGCCAATACAGTTCCAAGTCACTGTCAAAAGACTGAGAGGTAGGTGGTTCCCCAATTGTTAGAATGATCCTCCCACTCATTAGCATATGAAATCACCCAGCTTATGAAAACTCACCACACCACATTCCCTGGACACCATACTGACCCTCTGTGACGCTCCACACTCTTGGAGTTTGCTTCTCTCTGAATCCGAACAAATCTACCTCTTACCTATCACTATGTCACTGAATTTTTTTGCAATGAGACATCAAGAACCTGAACATCATCAGATCCTGAAACCAGACACCATGTGTTTGGCTGGACTCAAGTCACAGTCAGACATGACTGAGTGATTAGGCACAGCACAGAGTTCCTGCCACATGGATTTGAGTCCCAATTTTAGGTAAACAGTTTCAAACACAACTTCTCCCCTTCAGGAAAGATGATGAACTGCCCAATACTTGGCAGTAGCGTAGATGGAGAGAGGAGCTGAAGGATGGAAGGAAAAAGCAGTGGGAAAAAACATGCTGAGGAATCCCCTTCATAACCTGCCAGAAAAACTGCTAAATGCCTGACCTGTGTTTACAGTTTTCATTGGCCTGATCCTTTGCACAAAGATTAAGGACAGAAGAACCCTCAACTGCTTGGGCAACAGATACTAAGGCACAGCAGATAGTAGAGCCTTTGGGACACACTGGGGAGTGCCAGAGCCCATCAATAGCACCCACTGCTGCTCCCCTGTTCATAAGGGGTTTGAAGAAACAAGAAATGAGAGATTGTAAAGGAATTAAGATATTGTTAGACATATGTCCTTTCATCCATAGAAACAAGAAACGCCTACCTTAACTGGAGGTCTTCTGGAATCTGAGACTGAGCCATGTGAGCTTTCAGCGAAGTTTGTTTTCGCTGTCTGAGTTTCCAGCATGCTAGGCTTCTTGTCACTCCCACTGTGCAGGGTTTTCTTTGCATTCAGCTTCCACCATGGGAGCTTTCACTGAGTTGGGCTTATGCTGTGCTTGGCATCCTCCTTGTGGAGGCCAAGCCAAGGTTGTTTCAGTCAGGTTAAATCCGAGTCATGGCACCAAGGATGTCAGGAGAGTGTGTAATTTCTTGATACAGTCTCGTCGCAGCAAAAATGTGAAGCGGTGGACCAGTGTTACAGCTCAGTTATAGTTCAGTTTAAGTGACAGACCAGTGTTACAGCTTTGTTACAGTTCAGTTTTATTTGGGGAGCAAAGGAAAATACATTCTCAAGGCATGAGGTTGGGCTGACCCAAAAGAAGTGTGTGGTTCAATTTTTGCTTTTTTTATATGTTTTTTTTTCTTCTCCTCCTGAGCCTACCCTATGTAAATTAGACTGGACAGGAGGGCTGTTTACTTCACCTGATGTTCTCACTCCAGTCCTTGCACCTTCCTTTTTTTTCTATTTTTGCAGGCTTTTTCCTTTCTTTGTCTTTTAGCCATCACTATTTTGGACTTCTTTTTTCCTATTCTGACTACCTAACATATATAATACAAACATAAGGAATGATCAGGACATTGCCATTAAAGTAAATAGTGTGAAAATTTTCAAATATCTGTGCCTTTCCCTGAATGATTATTTGTGATGAATACTTGATCATAAGTGCATTTTTAAATGAAATAGACATTTTCTTAATTTCAAAGAAAGTCAAATAATTTTATTTACTGTATGAGGCAATGATTTAATTTTGTCCTAATTCAGCTGTTAAAAATTACCATGATAAGTCTTAAAATATTTTTCCTATGACTTTGCTGTTAAAGATATAAGCAACCCCATTTTTTAAAATTAAATCCTTAGAAGCAAAAGAAGAGAGATGGGTAACAAGGGAATCATATAAATTATTGTTAACATAATACAAGGTCATATTTAAAGAGAATATATATTATTATGCTCCTAAACTTAGAATCAATGACAATATGATTTTTAAGACATCCAATAAGATCTAGATACAATAACCATCTTGAGAAGAATTGATGAAAATAGTCATATAGTCACTCATCTTAGGGATAGCTAGAAAAAAAAAAAAACTGGCTGGGAAGTTCAAAGAAGTCTACCACATAACAAATATGATGACTGCCACATTTTCAAAATACCCATTTTAGATTTCCTGTAGAAATCAGGTAGCACTATGCAGGTTTAAGATAATTGAGTTATAACATCAGCTCTATAACTTTGGATTAGTGGTTCTCAAACACACAATTTTAGAAAGGCACAAAAATAAATAAGAATGGTGATGTTAAAGTCTATAGTCTATAGTACAAAGTCAAAGCCTTTGTTCTTCCCCCTTTTCCTCTCTGAGGATACTTGAGATCTTTCTGCAGTCTGATTCCTAGGTGGCCGTGACATTAAATAGGGAAATAATATCAATTGCTGCATTGGAGGGACAGTGTATTGTATCAGCATGAAGATGTAAGAGATAGCACTCTGGTTATTTTGATTTTATTAAGGTTTTCATTCATTCATTAGTAAATTATAGAAACTTCGTACTTGAGGAATTGTTAAAAATCCCATTTCCAATTTCTTCTTACTATGTTGTAATGGAAATAGATTGCTGTACATGTAAATACCTCAAATATTATGTTTATAAACCGCCCGAGATCACTGAGGATTCACACATGCAAATCTTGGCCCTTAAATATCAGTTTTTTCAAGGTCATGGCTACTGAGGATGCATATCCATTAGTATTTTGTTGAATGTAAAGTAGCTTATAGGGTGGATAGGAAAACTGAATAAAAAAAAAAAAGAATTGTAATCAAGATAGGAATGATGATGGAGAGAAATTATTATTAACTTATTTCTGAGTTAATGAACTGAAATTCCTTTCTTGCTTTACTTGTCTCAAGATCCAAAATTCAGGGAGACTGAGCTTATCTCACTTTAGCTGCAGGAGCTGCTTGCATATTTTTGAGATTAATTCTTTGTCAGTTGCTTCATTTGCTATTATTTTTTTCCCATTCTGAAGGTTGTTTCTTCTCCTTGCTTATAGTTTTCTAAATTGTGCAAAAGCTTTTAATTTTAATTAGGTCCCATTTGTTTATTTTTTCTTTTATTCCCGTTACTCTTGGAAGTGGTTCATAGAGGATCCTGCTGTGATTTATTTCAGAGAGTGTTTTGCCTATGTATTCCTCTAGGAGTTATATGGTTTCTGGTCTTACATTTAGGTCTTTAATACATTTATAGCTTATTTTTGTGTATGGTGTTAGAAAGTGTTCTGGTTTCATTCTTTCACAATTGGTTGACCAGTTTTCCCAGCACCACTTGTTAAAGAGATTGTCTTTTCTCCATTGTATATTCTTGCTTCCTTTGTCAAAGATAGGTGCCCATAGGTGCGTGGATTTATCTCTGGGCTTTCTGTATTGTTCCACTGATCTATGTTTCTGTCTTTGTGCCAGTACCATACTGTCTTGATGACTGTGGCTTTGTAGTATAGTCTGAAGTCAGGCAGGTTGATTCCTCCAGTTTGCATTGAATCTATAGATTGCTTTGGATAGTATATTCATTTTCATTATATTGATTCTTCCAATCCATGAACATGGTATATTTCTCCATTTATTTGTGTCATCTTTGATGTCTTTCATCACTGTTTTATAGTTTTCTATATACAGGTCTTTTGTTGCTTTAGGTAGATTTATTCGTAAGTATTTTATTCTTTATTGCAATGGTGAATGGAATTGTTTCCTTAATTTCCCTTTCTGTTTTCTCATTGTAACTGTATAGGAATGCAAGGGATTTCTGTGTGTTGATTTTATATCCTGCAACTTTATTATATTCACTGATTAGCTCTAGTAATTTTCTGGCAGATTCTTTAGGGTTTTCTACGTAGAGGATAATGTCATCTGCAAACAATGAGAGTTTTACTTCTTCTTTTTCAATCTGGATTATTTTTAATCGTTTTTCTGCTCTTATTTCTGTGGCCAAAACTTCCAAAACCATGTTGAATAGTAGTGGTGAGAGTGGGCATCCTTGTCTTGTTACTGACTTTAAGGGAAATACTTTCAAATTTTCATTTTGGAGGATAATGTTTGCTGTGGGTTTATCATATATGGTTTTTATTATTTTCCTGTTTGTTCTTTCTATGCCTGCTTTCTGGAGAGTTTTTGTCTTAAATTGATGTTGAATTTTGTCAAAGGCTTTCTCTGAATCTATTGAGACAATCATATGGTTTTTATTTTTTAATCTGTTAATGTGGTGTATCACATTGATTGATTGGCAAGTATCGAAGAATTCTTGCATTCCTGGGATAAAGTCCAATTGGTCATGATGTATGATCTTTTGAAAATGTTGGTGAATTCTGTTTGCTAGAATTTTGTTAAGTATTTTTGCATCTTTTTTCATTAGTGATATTGGCCTGTAGTTTTCTTTTTTTGTGGCATCTTTGTCAGGTTTTGGTATTAGACTGATGGTGGCCACACAGAATGAGTTTGGAAGTTGACATTCCTCTGCACCTTTCTGGAAGAGTTTGAGTAGAATGGGTGTTACACCTTCTCAGTATTTTTGGTAGAATTCAGCTCTGAAGCCATCGGGTCCTGGGCTTTTGTTTGCTGGAAGATTTCTGTTTACGGTTTCGATTTTTGTGTTTGTGATGGGTCTGTTAAGATTTTCTATTTCTTCCTGGTTCAATTTTGGAAAGTTATACTTCTCTAAGAATTTGTCCATTTCTACCAAGTTGTCCATTTTATTGGCATATAGTTGCTGATAGTAGCCTTTTATGATCCTTTGTATTTCTGTGTTGTCTGTTGTGATTTCTCCATTTTCATTTCTAATTTTGATGATTTGAGTCATCTCCCTTTGTTTCTTGATGAGTCTGCCTAATGGTTTGTCTATTTTATTTTCTCAAAGAACCAGCCTTTAGCTTTGCTGATTTTTGCTATGGTTTCTTTCGTTTCGTTTGCATTTATTGCTAATTTAATTTTTAAGATTTCTTTCCTTCTACTAACCCTGCGGTTCTTCATCTCTTCCTTTTCTAGTTGCTTTAGGCATAGAGTTAGGTTATTTATTTGATTTCTCTCCTATTTCCTGAGGTAGACTTGTGTTGCTATGAACCTTCCCCTTAGCACTGCTTTTAATGAATCCCATAGGTTTTGGGTTGTTGTGTTTTTATTTTCATCAGTTTCTATGTATATTTTGGTTTCTCTATTTGATTTCATCTGCGATTTGTTGGTTATTCAACAGCGTGTTGTTCAGTCTCCATATATTTGAATTTTTATAATTTTTCTCCTGTAATTGATGTCTAATCTTACTGCATTTTGGTCAGAAAAGATGCTTGGAATGATTTCAATTTTTTTTTTAATTTACCAAGGCTAGATTTATGGCCCAGGATGTGATATATCCTGGAGAAGTTTCCGTGTGCACTTGAGAAAAAGGTGAAATTCATTGTTTCAGGGCAAAATGTCCTATAGACATCAATTAGGTCTAACTGGTCCATTGTGTCATTTAAAGTTTGTGTTTCCTTGCTAATTTTCTGTTTATTTGATCTATCCATAGATATGAGTGGGGTATTAAAGTCTCCCACTATTATTGTGTTACTGTTAATTTCTCCTTTCATATTTGTTAACATTTGCCTTACATATTGTGGTGTTCCTATGTTGGGTGCGTATATATTTATAATTGTTATTTTTTTATCAATATGTAGTGTCCTGTATCTCTTTTCATAGCCTTTATTTCAAAGACTATTTTATATGAGTATTGCTACTCCTGCTTTCTTTTGGTCTCATTTGCGTGAAATATCTTTTTCCAGCTCTTCACTTTCGGTCTCTATGTGTCCCTAGGTTTGAGGTGGGTTTCTTGTAGACAGCATATATAGGTTTGTTTGTTTGATTTTTGCATCCATTCAGTAATTTTTTTTTTGCTTGGGACTTTCAACACATTTACATAAGGTAATTATTGATAAATATGACCCTATTGCCATTTACTTTGTTGTTTTGGGTTCGAGTTTATAAAACCTTTTCTGTGTTTCCTGTCTAGAGAAGATCCTTTAGCATTTGTTGAAGAGCTGATTTGGTGGTGCTGAATTCTCTCAGCTTTTGCTTCTCTGTAAAGCTTTTGATTTCTCTTTCATATTTGAATGAGATTCTTGCTTGGTAAAGTAATCTGTTTTGTAGGTTTTTCTCTTTCATCACTTTAAGTTTGTCCTGCCATTCCCTTCTGACTTGGCGAGATTCTGTTGAAAGATTAGCTGTTATCCTTGTGGGGATCCCCTTGTGGGATAATTGTTGTTTTTCCCTTGCTGCTTTTAATGTTTGTTCTTTGTGTTTTATTTTTGTAAATTTGATTAATATGTGTCTTGGGGTGTTTCACCTTCGGTTTATCATGTTTGGGACTCTCTGGGTTTCTTGTACCTGTGTGACTATTTCCTTCACCGTTTGAAGGAAGTTTTCAAATATTATCTCAAGTATTTTCTCATAGCCTTTCTTCTTGTCTTCTTCTTCTGGGACTCCTAAGATTTGAATGTTGGGGTGTTTGACATTGTCCCAGAGGTCTCCGAGGTTGTCCTCATTTCTTTTATTTTTTTCCCTTTTTTCCTCTCTGCTTCATTTATTTCCACCATTCTATCTTCCACCTCAGTTATCCTATCTTCTGCCTCAGTTACTCTACTGTTGGTTCCCTCCAGAGTGTTTTGACCTCAGTTATTGCTTTATTTATTGTTGATTGACTCTTGTTTATTTCTTCTAGGTCCTTGTTAAACTTTTCTTGCATCTTCTCAATCCTTGTCTCCAGACTATCTGAAACTGCATTTTGTTTTCAAGATTTTGGATCATTTTTACTATCATTATTCTGAATTCTTTTTCAGTTAGACTCCTTATTTCTTCCTCTTTAGTTTGGTTTGTTGGGCTTTTATCATGTTCCTTTACCTGCTGAATATATCTCTGCCTTTTCATCTTGTTTAGGTTGCTCTGCATGGGGTGGACTTTCTGTAGGCTGGAAGTTTGTGGTTCCTCTTTATTGTGGAGATTCCTCTCAGTGGGTGGGGATGGATGAGTGGCTTGTCAAAGTTTCCTGGTTAGGGAAGCTTGCTTCAGTGTTCTGGTGGATGGAGGTGGATCTCTTCTCTCTGGAGTGCAATGAAGTGTCCAATAGTGAGTTTTGAGGTGTCTATGGGTTTTGTGTGACTTTTGGCCATCTGTATTTTTGTGCTCAGGGTTATGTTCCTGCTTTGTTGCAGAATTAGCTCGGTATGTCTTGCTCTGAAACTTGGCTCTTGGGTGGAACTTGGTTTCATTGTAGGTATGGAAGCTTTTTGGATGAGCTTTTGTCAATTAATGGTCCCTAGAGTCAGGGGATTTCTGGTGATCTCAAGTTTTGGATGTAGCCCTCCTGCCTCTGGCTTTCAGTCTTATTCTTATAGTATCCTAAAGACTTCTCCACCCATACAGCACTGATGACAAAACATCTAGGTTAATGGTGAAAAGATTCTCCACGCATTAAGTAGAGAAGATACGGGGGAGGGAGAAGATAGAGGTGACCTGGGGAAGGAAAAGGAGAGTCAAAAGGGGAGAGAGCAATCAAGCCAGTAATCACACTCTTAAGTAAAAATGGATACTGAAGATTGGATTCTTAAAGGTACAAAACTGATAACAAATACCAAAAGCCAAGATTAAAAATCTAGCATAGAGGTTAGACACTCAAAAATACAATATTAAAAAAACAAAATCGCAAAATTATATTAAAAAATATTAAATTTGCTCTAAAAATAGGGTCTTTTTTCTCAAGGTAACGGTAGGTTTTAAATTGAAAATTAAAGGATTAATAAAGAATTTAAAAATAAAAAAATGAAAATGAGTTAAAAAATGATCATAGTAAAATATATCTAGTAATTTCTGTGGAGCTGTTGAGGGCACTGTGTGGTCAGTTCAGTGTCAGATATTTCTTTGTTCCACATTATACTTCTTCTCAAGGTCAGGAGGTCCCTTACAATGTAGCCAGTGCTAACAACAGTGTTTTAATCTGTTGCACCTATCACTTCCAAAGCTGTTCCCTCTTTTTTGTTTATTTTGGCTTCCTCTGTTTGCAAGTCTCTTCAGTATCTAATTTCCACCCGACAAAAGGGGGTGAAGGTAGTCATTTATTTAGGTTCACTTGTTCAGTTGTGCTGCGGGGAGGGAGGAACACTGCAAACAAATATCACTGATGTGTGTAGGGAGTGTTCAGAGTGTCTGGGTCACACTGGGTTTGCCCTGCTCACAGTGTGTGTGCTTTCCCGGTCTTCACTGTTTAGGCGCCAGGTTGCTCTGCTGGGGAACTGATTATGGTGGGCCCTGGGTTGCGTGCACGTTCCAGGACTAAGCTGTTCAGGTTCAGGTTCTCGGGTACTACACAAAGGCACAGACTCAGTTGGACCGGCATTTTGTGCCTTTCTCAAGTCTGAACAGCTCAGGCGACCAGGTGCTTGGCGAGTGCACACTCCCCAGGTGCAGTGCATCTTATCACCTCCCTGGTCCCAGTTGCTCAGTCCCTGGGTACACAGCAATATCTCAGGTGTGCAGTGTGTCTCTTCTGGGGAGGTGATCTCTGGCTGCGACCCTCCTGATGGATGTCAACCATCCAGGATCCCAAGAAGACTTGGTTAGCGACTGAGAGCTTGATCACAGTTTGATAGGGGAGGCGGTCTCTGGGGCTAAGTTTGCCCCTTTTCTTCCTGATCTGGCTGGTGCCTGCCTGCCTCCCTGCCTCGGGCATGGGATGGGCCAGGCCACAGCCAGTTAGCTCTCCTCTGGTATTCGCTCAGTCCTTTGTTCTGTGAGCGGTCTGGCAGTGCCTTAGGGCCTTAGGTTACAAATTTTCATGGGAATCTTCTCTCTCTCTTTCCTCTTAATTAATTTGTTTATCTTTCCCCCTCTCTGGTTATCCCATTGTTTCAGTTGCTATCTCACATTAGCTCCCTCAGGTTGCCCTCAGGGCATTCAGGTACGGTTCTTACCCTAAGCAATGCACCTTGTGCCTCCCTGTTCAGCCCCAGCTTGCTGGTGACTGACACGAGCGTCTGGGCTACTTCTCTGCTGGGAGTTGTAGTTAGACCCGTAATCTGTGGGTTTTATTTATTTAGTTTTTCATCCTGGTTATATTGCCCTCTGAGATTCCAAAACTCCCCACAGACCAGTCAGTGAGAGGGTCTCCTGGTGTTTGGAAACTTCTCTTTTAAGACTCCCTCCCAGGGACAGGTCTCCATCCTTAACTCTTTTGTCTCTCTTTTTATCTTTTATATTTTGTTCTACCTCATTTCAAAGACAATGGGCTGCCTTTCTGGGTACTGGTGTCCTCCACCAGTATCAGAAGTTGTTTTGTGGTATTTGCTCAGCATTCAAATGATCTCTCAATGAATTTGGGGGGATAAAGTGGTCTCCCCATCCTATTCTTCCACCATCTTAGGACCGCCCTCACTTCTACTCATTCTTGATCAGCTCCCATTCACATTTCTCTCAGCCAACTAGTATATATTTTTTCAACTATGCAAATCCTCTACCACTCTTGGTATTTATATTCGGTTCAGATCAGTTCAATATTTTCTCAATCAAACGTGTGCTAGTGTGTTAGCACTGAAGATATTGAGATGAGTGTTATGAAGTGAAAGTGAAGTCACTCAGTTGTGTCTGACTCTTTACGACCCCATGGACTGTAGCCTACCAGGCTTCTCAGTCCATGGGATTTTCCAGGCAAGAGTTCTGGAGTGGGTTGCCATTTCCTTCTCCAATGGCTCAGGTTAGCAGTTCTTAGAGACTGTTGATTATAAGGTTGATTAAATGATTTTGTTTATATGGATTATATCTGTTATTACCACAGGAGAAATTAAAACTGAGGAATTTTACAACACCAATTTATTAATTTGTTTTAAATACCAGTAACAAAATCACTGCAGATGCTGATTGCAGCCATGAAATTAAAAGACGCTTGCTCCTTGGAAGGAAAGTTATGACCAACCTTGATAGTATATTAAAAAGCAGAGACATTACTTTGCCAACCAAGGTCCGTCTAGTCAAGGCAATGGTTTTTCCCGTGGTCATGTATGGATGTGAGAGTTGGACTGTGAAGAAGGCTGACCGCCGAAGAATCGATGCTTTTGAACTGTGGTGTTGGAGAAGACTCTTGAGAGTCCCTTATACTGCAAGGAGATCCAACCAGTCCATTCTGGAGGAGATCAATCCTGGATGTTCATTGGAGGGACTGATGCTAAAGCTGAAACTGCAATACTTTGGCCACCTCATGCGACAAGTTGACTCACTGGAAAAGACTCTGATGCTGGGAAAGGTTGGGGGCGGGAGGAGAAGGGGACGACGGAGAATGAGATGGCTGGATGGCATCACCGACTCTGTGGACATGAGTTTGAGTGAACTCCGGGAGTTGGTGATGGACAGGGAGGCCTGGCGTGCTGTGATTCATGGGGTCGCGGAGAGTCGGACACGACTGAGCGACTGAACTGAACTGAACTGAACTGAAGAAACCCATTACATAATCACATTATCAATATATATTTTATGGAAATAACCACATTTTCAAAAACAAAAACAATTTTTAAAAAGTAGTATTATTTTACATTTTTCAAGATTTCTTTAATATTTGGCTTTTTCTTCTGCATTCAATCTGTAGCAATACATTATTTATTGAAGTATATGAAGAAACTTGACCTCACAGAGATGTGTACTTGGAAAAGGGAGGACCTTTAGACTCCCAGAAAGTATCTTGGGTAATTCTTAGGGGTCCTTGGACCATACTTTAATAATATCTGGTTTAGTGGATGAAAAAGTTACATAAAGAAATTCAGTGTACTATGTACATTAAAATTATAGGTATATGTACAAGATGCTGTTTGCACATTCCATTTTTAATTAATAAAATGTATGCAATGAACTGTGTAGATTTTCAGTTTTCAACCCAAAACACTTGCAAGTGTATCCCTACACACACCCGAAATAATTTTCTTTCTCTGATATGAGAAGATAGATATTTTTGGTATCTTTCCTCATTTCTAAAACTAACTTTACAACCTGTACTTTCCTTCTTCATAAATAAATAAATAAATATACATATATATATAATATGCATTTCTTAAATGATTTTGATTGCCCAAAGATTTTGATTATTTTTATGTTTTTAATTTTTAAAAAATTAATTTACTTTAATTGGAGGATATTTACTTTATAATATTGTGGTGGTTTTTGCCATACATCTACATGAATCAATCATGGACACACATGTGTTCTCCCAACCTGAACCCTTCCTCACACCTCCCTCCCTACTCCACGCCTATGGGTTGTCCCAGAGCACCAGCTTTGAGTACCCTGATTCATGCATGGAACTGCACTGGTCTTCTATTTTACATATGGCAATATAAATATTTCAATGCTGTTCTCACAAATCATCCCATCCTTGCCTTCTTCCATTGAGTCCAAAAGTCTGTTCTTTACATCTGTGTCTCCTTTGCTGCCTTGCATGTAGGATTGTATTTTGTATTTTCTATTTAAAGAAGCTTTGTTGAAGTATAATCTGCACACCAAAAAGGTCACTCATTTTAAGTGTGCAAGTGAATTTAGAGTTGTGTAACTATCATTGCATTTCAGTTTTATAGTGTTTCCATCACCATAATGAGATGGAAACCTCTAACCTTCACTGACATCTATTATCTAGTGAGTCTCCAAGCTATGTCTCTATACTTGACGTGTTGAATATGTTCTATTTGCTCCTCCTTCTAGGTTCTCCATTCTTTCCCACTTTATGCCAACAAGTAGACTTACATTCACTCTAGCTTTCAGGTAAGTTGAGCCAACGGGAAAACACATCCAGAGATTGGATAAAAAAAGGATTGTAGAATTAGGGTTCTAGATTTCTTATCAGTGGAGTCCCATCTTGTTTTACCTGCTCCTCCACACTAGATCTGGTTTCTTTCAAGGTGTTTTACCTTACCCAGTTCAGTTCAGTTCAGTCGCTCAGTCATGTCTGACTCTTTGTGACCCCATGAACCACAGCACGCCAGTCCTCCCTGTCCATCACCAACTCCCGGAGTTCACTCAAACTCATGTCCATCGAGTCAGTGATGCCATCCAGCCAACTCATTCTTTGTCGTCCCCATCTCCTCCTGCCCCAATCCCTCCCAGCATCAGAGTCTTTTCCAGTGAGTCAACTCGTCGCATGAGGTGGCCAAATTATTGGAGTTTCAGCTTTAGCATCAGTCCTTCCAATGAACACCCAGGACTGATCTCCTTTAGAATGTACTGGTTGGATCTCCTTGCAGTACAAGAGACTCTCAAGAGTCTTCTCCAGCATCACAGTTCAAAATCATCAATTCTTCGGTGATTAGCTTTCTTCACAGTCCAACTCTCACAATCATACATGACCACTGGAAAAACCATAGCCTTGACTAGACGAACCTTTGTTGGCAAAGTAATGTCTCTGCTTTTTAATATACTATCTAGATTGGTCATAACTTTCCTTCCAAGGAGTAAGCGTCTTTTAATTTCATGGCTACAATCAGCATCCACAGTGATTTTGGAGCCGCCGGCCCCGGCGGCGCAGACGCGATGCGAGAGACGCCGGCCCGGGCGCAATAAACCACGCAAAGAGGTGCGGCCGTGAGGAGCTACCCGACGCCTGAGGCCAGGGCCGGCGGCCGAGAGGAGCTACCCCACGTCCAACAGGCGGTGGCTGC
Organism: Moschus berezovskii; assembly: GCF_049115385.1. NCBI lineage: Eukaryota > Metazoa > Chordata > Mammalia > Artiodactyla > Moschidae > Moschus > Moschus berezovskii. Next base: position 80,847,139 of record NC_142488.1, on the reverse strand, counting down.
GCGGGCGCGGGAGGGCCGAGAGGAGCTACTCCACGTTCAAGGTCAGGAGGGGCGGCCTCGAGGAGATACCCCTCACCCAAGGTAAGGTACAGCGGCTGCACTTTGCTGGAGCGGCTGTGAAGAGATTTTCCACGACCAAGGTAAGAGAAACCCAAATAAGATGGTAGGTATTGCTAGGGGGCATCAGAGGGCAGACAAACTGAAATCATAATCACAGGAAACTAACCGATCTGATCACATGGACCACAGCCGAATGTGGTCCACTGGAGAAGGGAATGGCAAACCATTTCAGTATACTTGCCTTGAGAACCCCATGAACAGTAACAAAGGGCAAAATGATAGGATACTGAATGAGGAATTCCCCAGGTCGGTAGGTGCCCAGTATGCTACTGGAGCTCAGTGGAGAAATAACTATAGAAGGAATAAAGGGATGGAGCAAAAGCAAAACCAATACCCAGTTGTGGATGTGACCAGTGATAGAAGCAAGGTCCGGTGCTGTAAAGAGCAGTATTGCATAGGAACCTGGAATGTTAGGTCCATGAATCAAGGCAAATTGGAAGTGGTCAAACAGGAGATGGCAAGAGTGAACGTTGACATTCTAGGAATCAGTGAATTAAAATGGACTGGAATGGGTGAATTTAACTCAGACGACCATTATGTCTACTACTGTGGGCAGGAATCCCTTAGAAGAAATGGAGTAGCCATCATGGTCAACAAAAGAGTCCGAAATGCAGTACTTGGATGCAATCTTAAAAATGACAGGATGATTTCTGTTCGTTTCCAAGGCAAACCATTCAATATTACAGTAATCCAGGCCTATGCCCCAACGAGTAATGCTGAAGAAGCTGAAGTTAATCGGTTCTATGAAGACCTACAAGACCTTTTAGAACTAACACCCAAAAAAGATGTCCTTTTCATTATAGGGGACTGGAATGCAAAAGTAGGAAGTCAAGAAACACCTGGAGTAACTGGCAAATTTGGCCTTTGAGCACGGAATGAAGCAGGGCAAAGGCTAATAGAGTTTTATCAAGAGAATGCACTGGTCATAGCAAACACCCTCTTCCAACAACACAAGAGAAGACTCTACACATGGACATCACCAAAAGGTCAACACCGAAATTAGATTGATTTTATTCTTTGCAACCAAAGATGGAGAAGCTGTATACAGTTAGTGAAAACAAGACCAGGAGCTGACTGTGGTTCAGATCATGAACTCCTTATTGCAAAGTTCAGACTTAAATTGAAGAAAGTAGGGAAAACCACTAGACCATTCAGATATGACCTCAATCAAATCCCTTATGATTATACAGTGGAAGTGAGAAATAGATTTAAGGGACTAGATCTGATTGATAGAGTGCCTGATGAACTCTGGACGGAGGTCGTGACATTGTACAGGAGACAGGGACCAAGAGCATCCCCATGGAAAAGAAATGCAAAAGAGCGAAATGGCTGTCTGAGGAGGCCTTACAAATAGCTGTGAAAAGAAGAGAGGCGAAAAGCAAAGGAGAAAAGGAAAGGTATAAGCATCTGAATGCAGAGTTCCAAAGAATAGCAAAGAGAGATAAGAAAGCCTTCCTCAGTGATCAATGCAAAGAAATAGAGGAAAACAACAGAATAGGATTAACAAGAGAGCTCTTCAAGAAAATTAGAGATTCCAAGGGAACATTTCATGCAAAGATGGGCTCGATAAAGGACAGAAATGGTATGGACCTAACAGAAGCAGAAGATATTAAAAAGAGGTGGCAGGAATACACAGAAGAACTGTACAAAAAAGATCTTCACGACAAAGATAGTCAGGATAACGTGATCACTGACCTAGAGCCAGACATCTTGGAATGTGAAGTCAAGTGGGCCTTAGAAAGCATCACTACGAACAAAGCGAGTGGAGGTGATGGAATTCCAGTTGAGCTATTTCAAGTCTTGAAAGATGATGCTGTGAAAGTGCTGCACTCAATATGCCAGCAGATTTGGAAAACTCAGCAATGGCCACAGGACTGGAAGAGGTCAGTCTTCATTCCAATCCCAAAGAAAGGCAATGCCAAAGAATGCTCAAACTACCGCACAATTGCACTCATCTCACACGCTAGTAAAGTCATGCTCAAAATTCTCCAAGCCAGGCTTCAGCAGTATATAAACCATGAACTCCCAGATGTTCAAGCAGGTTTTAGAAAAGGCAGAGGCACCAGAGATCAAATTGCCAACATCCGCTGGATCATGGAGAAAGCAAGAGAGTTTCAGAAAAACATCTATTTCTGCTTTATTGAGTATGCCAAAGCCTTTGACTGTGTCGATCACAATAAACTGTGGAACATTCTGAAAGAGATGGGAATCCCAGACCACCTGAACTGCCTCTTGAGAAACCTGTATGCAGGTCAGGAAGCAACAGTTAGAACTGGACATGGAACAACAGACTGGTTCCAAATAGGAAAAGGTGTACGTCAAGGTTATATATTGTCACCTTGCTTATTTAACTTATATGCAGAGTACATCATGAGGAACGCTGGGCTGGAAGAAGCACAAGCTGGAATCAAGATTGCCGGGAGAAATATCAATAACCTCAGATATGCAGATGACACTACCCTTATGGCAGAAAGTGAAGAGGAACTCAAAAGCCTCTTGATGAAAGTGAAAGAGGAGAGTGAAAAGGATGGCTTGAAGCTCAACATTCAGAAAACGAAGATCAAGGCATCTGGTCCCATCACTTCATGGGAAATAGATGGGGAAACAGTGGAAACAGTGTCAGACTTTATTTTTTTGGGCTCCAAAATCACTGCAGATGCTAATTGCAGCCATGAAATTAAAAGACGCTTGCTCCTTGGAAGGAAAGTTATGACCAACCTTGATAGTATATTAAAAAGCAGAGACATTACTTTGCCAACCAAGGTCCGTCTAGTCAAGGCAATGGTTTTTCCCGTGGTCATGTATGGATGTGAGAGTTGGACTGTGAAGAAGGCTGACCGCCGAAGAATCGATGCTTTTGAACTGTGGTGTTGGAGAAGACTCTTGAGAGTCCCTTATACTGCAAGGAGATCCAACCAGTCCATTCTAGAGGAGATCAATCCTGGATGTTCATTGGAGGGACTGATGCTAAAGCTGAAACTCCAATACTTTGGCCACCTCATGCGACGAGTTGACTCACTGGAAAAGACTCTGATGCTGGGAAAGGTTGGGGGCAGGAGGAGAAAAGGACGACAGAGAATGAGATGGCTGGATGGCATCACCGACTCTGTGGACATGAGTTTGAGTGAACTCCGGGAGTTGGTGATGGACAGGGAGGCCTGGCGTGCTGTGATTCATGGGGTCGCGGAGAGTCGGACACAACTGAGCGACTGAACTGAATTGAACTGAACTGAAAAATAAAGTCTGACACTGTTTCCATTTTTTCCCCATCTATTTCCCATGAAGTGATGGGACCAGATGTCATGATTTTCGTTTTCTGAATTTTGAGCTTCAAGCCAACCTTTTCACTCTCCTCTTTCACTTTCATCAAGAGACTTTTGAGATCGTCTTCACTTTCTGCCATAAAGGTGGTGTCATCTGCATATCTGAGATTATTGATATTTCTCCCGGCAATCTTGATTCCAGCTTGTGCTTCTTCCAGTCCAGCATTCCTCATGATGTACTCTGCATACAAGTTAAATAAGCACCTTACCAGACTCTCTTATTTCAGCTTCTGGCAGTCATTACCTACTTTTGTACCTTCAGACCAAGGAACAGTGACAATTTCTTTGCTGCTACCCTTGGTTCCAGCACAATACCTGGTAATTTCTATTTATCTCCCTCACACCTTTTTAATTATTCTAACATTAATATGACATTGATTTCCTTTTGGGACCCAGAGGATATGCCTGACTCTTCATACCCTCCTCAATCCAAACACAAGACCAATATTCTAACTTATTTGGGGTCATATCAATTTCAGAAAGAGAGAGCAGTGGTGTTGGGCTCTAAATCAGGTTCTTGTGATACATAAAGTTCTTTATCATCGACAGAAAGAAAAACAGCACTACTCTTTGTTCATGCTGACTGGTCTTTGGTATGACTTGATGAAGCTTAAGGAGATTTTCTTTTCACAATTTACTTTATTCAGCATTAGTGCTTCATTTGTAGTTTTATTTTCCCAGTGGGTTTCTCCTTTGTGCATTTTATTTCAGAATATTTTAGAAGTAAGTTTCTCTTATGTAAGCACTCAAAAGAGAAACATGAAAAGTTTCATTTTATCCTAGGTTAAACCTTTCTCTCAGCTGGACACTCATTTGATATTCTGCCTCCTGAAGTGTTAACACATTTTGACAATTGCTTTTGTTCCAATTTGTTGATAGGAAACAGCATTTTAGCATGACTGACAACAAAGAATTGTGGCTTTCATTTCCAAAGTGTAAGCGAATCTTTACAATGTGCTTCACTTACATAAAAATGAGATTGTTGCTCATAAGCAGGGAAGTTTGTCCTTAGGATGTGCTTTGTTTTCAAGTGGACTGTTTCAGTCAAGGAGATAATGGGAGTGAGGGTGGAGGGGCAGGAAATGCCTCTACTGGAACTGTTACCAAAGACTGCTCTGACTGCAGCAGGGAGGCATTTGATTCACTGACTACAAGAGAGAGTTCAATGAATAATGAAGCTTCAAAGAGGATCACTTTTGACAGTAACTATTGAATAATGGTTAATGAATGACATAACTAGAAACTGAGAAATCTCAAGTATATTTAAGAGGCTTAATCTTATATTAGGCTGTGGCATTCAAACAAGGTACAAAATCTAAAAATAATATGTGACTTTTAAACTGATATTTGAATAGAACCAATATAATAATTATGTAATTTGAATAATGCAAAACAAGCAACATTGATTAACGTTGATTGGAAAGCAGTTTTCATTCAAGCCATTAATGTATAGCTATTATACCAAATTTTTCAAAATGTGGTGCTGGAGAAAACTCTTTAGAGTCCTTTGGACTCCAAGGCAATCAAAGCAGTCAAACGGAAAGGAACCTTGGATATTCACTGGAAGAATTGATGCAAATACCATTGCACTCCTGAGTTTGAGGCACATGAAACCTTATGAGTGTATCTTGTTGTTGCTGTTCTGTCACTAAGTCGTGTCTGATTCTCTGTGACCCCACAGACTGCAGCACGCCAGGCTTCGCTCTCCTTCACTATCTCCCAGAGTCTGCTCAAATTCATACCCTTTGAATCTGTTCTACTAACTAAAAATCTCATCTTCTGCCACTTTCTTCTCTTCCTGTCCTCAATCTTTACTAGCATTTGTGTCTTTTCCAATGAATCAGCTTTTCACATCAAGTTGCCAGAATATTTGCAGCTTCAGCATCAATTCTTCCAGTGAATATCCAAGGTTCCTTTCCGTTTGACTGCTTTGATCGCCTTGGAGTCCAAAGGACTCTAAAGAGTCTTCTCCAGCACCACATTTTGAAAGCATCAATTCTTTGGCCCCCGTTTTTTTTTTTTTTTTATGGTCCAATTCTCACATCTACATATAACTATTGGGAAAACCATAACTTTGACCTTTGTCAGCAAAGTGATGTCTCTGCTTTGTAATATGCTGTCTAGATTTGTCATAGATTTCCTTCCAAGGAGCAAGAGTCTTTCAATTTCATGGCTGCAGTCACCATCTGCAGTGATTTTGGAGCCCAGGAAAATAAAATCTGTCACTGCTTACAACTTTTCCCTTTCTATTTGTCATGAAGAATTGGGACTGGATGCCATGACCTTAGTTTTTGTTGTTGTTGTTTGTTCATTTGTTTGATTTTAATGTTGAATTTTAAGTCAGCTTTTTCACTCTCCTCTTTCACACTCTTCCACAGGCTCTTTAGTTCCTCTTCATTTTCTGCCATTAGAATGGTATCATCTGAATATCTGATATTGCTGATATTTCTCCTGGAAATCATGAATCCAGCTTGTGATTCATCCAGCCTGGCATTTCACATGATGTACTCTGCATTAGAGTTAAATAATCAGGGTGACAATATACAGTCTTTTGTACTCCTTTCTCAATTTTGAACAAGTCTATTGTTGTTCCACGTCTGGTTCCAACTTGCTTCTTGACCTGCATACAGATTTCTCAGGAGGCAGGTAAGGTGGTCTGGTATCCCCATCTCTTTAAGAATTTTCAACTTTGTTGTGATCCACACAGTTAAAGGCTTTAGAGTAGTCAATGAAGCAAAAATAGACATTTTTTCTGGTTTTTCCTTGCTTTATGACTCATCAGATGCTGGCAATTTGATCTCTGTATTCTCTGCCTTTTCTAAACCAAACCTAGTTTGTACACCTGTAAGTTCTCGTTTCATGTACTGCTGAAGCCTAGCTTGAAGGATTTACAGCACAACCTTGTTAGCATGTAACATGAGGGCATTTGTATGGTAGCTTAAATATTGTTTGGCACTGCTTTTCTTTGAGATTAGAATGAAAACTGATCTTTTCCAGTCCTGTGGCCACTGTTGAGTTTTCCAAATTTACTGGCATATTGAGTGCAACATTTTCACAGCATCATCTTTTAGGATTTGAAATAGCTTTGCTGGAATTCCATCACCTCCACTAGCTTTGTTCATAGTAATGCTTCCCAAGGCCCTCATGACTTCACACTCCAAGATGTCCAGCTCTAGGTGAGTGACCACACCATCATGGTTATCTAGGTCATTAACCCCCCCCCTTTTTTTTTTTTAATATAGAGTTCTTCTGTGTATTTGTGCCACCTTTTCTTAATCTCTTCTGCTGCTGTTAGGCCCTTTATTGTTTCCATTTCTGTCATTTATTGTGCTCATCGTTGCATGAAATATTCCCTTGATATCACCATTTTTGTTGAAGAGATCTCTAGTCTTTCCCATTCTATTGTTTTCCTCTGTTTCCTCTATTTCTTTGCATTGTTCACTTCAGAAGGCTTTCTTATTTCTCCTTTCTATTCTCTGCTACTCTGCATTCAGTTGGGTTTATCTTTCCCTTTCTCCCTTGCCCGTCACTTCTCTTCTTTCCTCAACTATATGTAAAGCCTTCTTAGACAACCACTTTGCCTTCTTGCATTTGTTTTTCTTTGGGATGGTGTTGGTCACCACCTTCTGTACAATGTTACTAACCTCCATCCGTAGGTCTTCAGGTAGTCTGTCTACTAGATCTAATCCTGTGCCATTACCTCCTCCAGTTGACCACATTTTGTCAGAATCCTCCACTATGACCTGTCCATCTTGGGTGGCCCTGCACAGCATGACTCATAGTTTCCTTGAATTACACAAGTCCCTTCACCATGACAGGGCTTTGATCCATAAAGGGGATGGGTGTATCTGTCTATAAGTGTATGCTCAGTTGCTTCAGTTGTGTGTCCTACACTTTGCAACACTATGACCTACAGTCTGCTAGGCTCTTCTGTCCTTGGGATTATCCATGCAAAAATAGTGGAGTGGGTTGTGATTTTCTCCTCCAGGGGATCTTCCTGACCCAGGGATCAAACCCAAGTCTCAACCATCTCTGGCAATATAGACAGATATGTTACTGCTGAGCCACTTTGGAAGCCCATGAATGTATCTACTACATGCCAATTAGGTGGATGGAGACAGAAATAATTAGTGAAATTGGGACTAGTTTTACTTTATGAGAGTCAAACTTTCTTCTCTTGGCTCAAGTCCCTGTCCAGAATGCTGGGGAAATCTCTATTCTAAAAATTAACAGTAACTATAACCTTCACCCTGCAAGCTCTCTGGCTACTTTGAATGAAAAATATTTCTTATTGAAGCAGAAGAAAAATCAACAAAAAACCTCTTTATTAGTGCACCAAACATACAAAGATTTCTGACCAATAAGTGTAGCCATTTTAGAGTCCATAGCACAAGAAATAAAACATTATATTAAGGATCAGCTTCTCTTCATCAATTTACAATCCGGTAGTTTATACATACACAGAGCCTTACCCTCGATCTGGACCTTTACCTCTCAAACAGTGATACCTCATCTGTGGCAGAGAAACTGTTACATGCTCAAAAAATTCATTTATTTTCCTTTTTTAGTAGATAGCTAAACCACTTTTATTGGGCATTCCTAAAATTAGGTAAAAACATGTGATTGAGTTCTTGCAGTGGAATATGGGCAAAAGACATGCACACTACTTCCAGGCCCAACCTCTCCTGAGACCTTTCATGTGGTCTCTCTTTCTCATTTCTTTGTCTTTTTTTTTCTGCCTGAAAAGCAGATGATCCACTGGAAGGCACTGGGACCCTAAGGAATTGTTAAGGCACTATATGGAAGAAATCTGGCTTCCTAATTAAGAGCATAGAAAAAAGTTCCTATTTCTCTCCAGCTCATATTGGACTGGAATGAGTGACAAATATTTATTGTACTTAATCACTAGTTGCTGGAAATGTGTATTGCTGCCTTTAGTTTACTTTTTGGAGTACAACATCTGCGTATAGAATAAAGCAGACTTAGTAGTACTGACAGTTATTCAGTGCCTGTGAAACTGCATTCCTCTTCAGATGGGGCTTAAACCGAGCCACACCTCAGATTGGGACATAAACCCCCAACCCCTGTCTTAGGAGGGGACTCAAATCCCCTGTCTTTTATTTGAAACCACTCATCTGATGTCAGGACTTACTGAACCTTGGGTTCGTCTCAGCACAGAAAGAATACAGTGTGAGGCAAAGTGAGAGGCAAAGAGTGAGTTTATAAGCATAGGGTGCTTGGGAGAGATAGAAGAAGGCAGACGAGAGAGTGAAGCCCCAAGAGCAAAGACTTCGTGTTTTATAATCAAAGAAAAAGTGGAGAGGAGAGAAAACCACCTTCTTCATTTGGGGACAGACATCAAGACTTATATCATTAGTTCCCCCTTTAACCCTATATGGTCTATCTCATACTGTCATGGTGTTATTTAAATTATATGTATATTAGCAAAATGGTGGTAACATAAGCTAAAATATGGTAATTCATCTCAGGTTTCATTGTACTGTCCCCTTTCACCTAGTTTCTTTCCCCTTTCACTAAATTTCTGTCTTGGCTACATATAGAAATGCTACTCTTCAGGATCATTAACTCCTTGAATGTATATTATAAGGTTCAGACCCCATAACTATTGTCTTTTTTTTTTTTTTAACTATCAGGACTTTTAGCTTGAGTATGCCTGGTCCTTGAGTGCACCTGGTATTTATTCAAGGGAGAGTAGATTGCTAGGTTACTAGATTCTTTTCCTAAGTGGCCATTGGCTTACAACAGTCTCCCAAAATTCCTTAAAATTTTCTTTCTGTCTTTAATCCTCTAATGGGATTTTTAAATTAATTATTTAATAATCCTCTTCTATCCCTACCACCTTAAAACCCAACCCAACCTGGTGCCTTATTTAAATACTTACTTAGTGTTTGGTTATACCTCCTATAAAAGATTACCTACTATTTGTTTAGGACTAGCAAAGCCTCTTGTTATCTTACCCAAGGGCATTTTTATTAGTTATTCAACAAGAATATCTAAATCATCTTCAGCTTTCAGTAACAATTATAATTTACCATTTTCCAACTTCTTCATTCCCATTGAAGCTGAATTTTCAACCTGTACACTTGTTTATAGACTACTCCTCTGCCCTCATATCCCCCTACTCTACCTGTATAGATCCTGTTGTTCAGTTGTGTCTGACTCTTTGCAACCCCATGGACTGCAGCATGCCAGGCTTCCCTGTCCTTCACTATCTCCCAGAGTTTGCTCAAACTCATGTCCAATGAGTCAGTGACGCCATCCAACTATCTCATCCTCTGTCATCGCCTTCTCTTCCAGAGTATAATGGCTACTCACCCACTAATACTCAGATTAGGAGCCAAACTTTCCAAGGAAGACTTCAATTCTCTCCTCCATTCCATATTACTTTTGTCTGGCTGACTTTCCTCTGCACTCACAAGACGGCCTGGTACTACATATTTGTCTCACCAAAGATCCTAAAATAGTTGACTTTTGAGGCAGGGATTATAACACCAGAACTCAGTACAGTATACATGTTAAGTAAATATTTGTTGAATAAATAAAATGATTGAAAGTGAAAACACGGTCAGGTATATCAGACTCTTTGTGACCCCATGGACTGTAGCTCACCAGACTTCTCTGTTTATGGAATTCTCTAGGGAGGAATACTGGAGTGATTGTCATTCCCTTCTCCAGGGTATCTTCCCAACCTAGGGATAGAACCCAGGTCTCCTGCACTGTAGGAAGATTCTTTACTGTCTGAGCCACCAGGGAGGCCCAAACTGATTGAAACTACTCCTAAAACTTCATTCACTGTCTTCAGTTCTTCCCACCAATGTTGGTAAAATTCTCAGAATCTTTGTTATAACCTCAGTATATATGGAAGTTTTATTTATTCGTGCCAGCCATTTCAGTATTTCCAAAGTTTTATATACTTGAACTATAATAAATTCACCTATTTTTTGGAGCTTATGTAAACTCAGGCTGTTGTGAGTTAAGGTTTTTCCTTTGTTAGGGATTGTCTGGTAAAGAATTCATTACCACTGCTCCAAGGCAGTACTGATATCGGACATCTCTTTCTTTTAGCTCTGTAGAGTCAAACCATGGCTGGGGTCAAGTGCTGGTCTTAGGTTTTTGGCCTTGCTACCTAATATGGTAGAGAAAAGGAAGCCAGTTCACTTCCATTATTGTATATAGTGCAGGATTCCTCCTAAGTAAAAAGTGGGCATTTGGATGGTGGGCAGCAGCCCCTTCACCCCAATTTCCACTGTAATGGAAAAAGTATTATCTGTAAATATTTTGCATTCTTCCCAAACACTACAGGACTTCTACAGGTGGCCTGCTCTACTTCAGTACATCCATCTATTCACTGGGCCTCCATTCCTTGCAAACTGATTTATCTTGGCATTATTTGAGTACCATATTTTGACAGAAAGGACTTTAGAAATCATCTCATCAATTTTTATAGGCTCTTGGACTTGACTCCAAGTTCAATGCAATGGACCACTATTAATTTGCACTCTTTTACAATATTTATTTATTTATTATTTATTTTTTGTTGGCAAATAAATGTCTGCTTTTTATTTATTTATTTTAGTTTATTTATTTTAATTGGAGGCTAAGGGAGAGATGTGCCTACTGTAAGTAGTGAAGTCGCTCGGTCATGTCTGACTCTTTGCGACCCCGTGGACTATAGCCCACCAAGCTCCTATGTCCATGGGGTTCTCCAGGCAAGAATACTGGAGTGGGTTGCCATTTCCTTTTCCAGGGGAACTTCCCGACCCATGGATCGAACCCAGGTCTCCCGAATTGCAGGCAGACGCTTTAACCTCTGAGCCACCAAGGAAGGCCAACTGTAAGTAGACAATTACCTAATTTGAAAAATAATTTTAATCTTTTTGCATATGTTTTCTCATTTTAAACTGGTAGCCTAAAACTTTATTAAATACTGTATCATGCTTGTTTTCAGAATATACAATTTAAATTGAAAATGTGATTAAATGTAAGAATATGTATTAAAACATGTTCTCTATGAACTGAGGTAGAGTAGATATAATTTTATAATAGCTGATTTATATTACTTAATTCAAGATTTATTTATATTATTTTAATAGAACTATATCAAATAAACTAGAATAATTTAAAATAATATGCAGTGCAGTTTTGTTCATTATGGTTTAAGGATTTAGTCCCTGGTGGCTCACCTGGTAAAGAATCTTCCTGTATTGCAGGAGACCTGGGTTACATCCCTGGGTTAGGAATATCCCTGGAGAAGGAAACAGCTATCCACTTCAGTATTCTGGCCTGGAGAATTCCGTAGACTGTATAGTGCATGGGGTCACCAAAAGTTGGACAGGACTAGGTGACTTTCACTTTCACCATCTGCTGATATATAATCATCATTATCAACATTATCATCGCCATACCTTTTTGCTTTTTCAAAGCATTCACTATCATTGTTCTCAAAATTTTTCAGTGAAATCAAAATGGTTGTTAACTATTTCCATTTGCTAGATGAGGACAGTGTGACATTAACTGACTTGTCTAGGATCATCAAGTTTGTAACAGAGCATATCCTAAACACCAGTCTTCTGATTTGAAACCAATGACTTTTGCATGTCAATACAAAATACAAAGTATATTAAGTGGATATACTGAAAGCAAGTATGATAAAGCACAAAACAAGTACCTAAAATGTATTGTTGTATAACGAATACCAGCTTGATTGTTTCAATAATGAAAAAGAAAACTCTAAGTCTTTGGACAAACATTGTTAACTGACAGTTCTTCTGTGTCTTATTTACTTAGTTTTCTAAATAGCTAGGTACACATACAGAAGGTGTCAGTGACTGTGAAATTATGAAATGAGGCATAGTTGCTCAGATATTTCAAATTTTAATAATAACATGATGTTAGATAACATGATCACAAAGCTTATTGTGTCAGACAAGGATCACTCTATATAAACTAATGCATTTGATTTGCACTAATTCTATCAGGTAAATGCTATTTATATTCCACTTTAAAAATTAGGAAACTGAGGCTCAGAGAATTAAAGCAATTTTCCCAAAGTCATTGGAGTTACAGAGACAGTATTCAAACCTGGGTAATCTGCCTTCAGTATTTGCCCTCTAAGGGGCTACAATTTATTATTATCCATATTTTGCCAATAAAGAAGCAACGATTGCAGAGATTAAGTTGCCAAAGATCGAGTCAGTACATTAATTTCAAAAGACTGGATCAAGAGTCCAAGATCATAACTGTACTATACTGGGAAAAACAAACAAACAAACTACCCTTAATTCTTAATTACACAGAAATTTATTTATTTCACTGTTCAACACCTAGAGAAAATTTGCCTCCAGGGGATATTTGACAATATCTGTAGATAATTACAACATGGAGTGAGGCGGCAGGGACCCAGAAACAGGGTGGGTTGGGAAGAAGAGTTGCTACTAAAGCTAGTAGGTAGAGGCCAGAAATGGTATTAAATACTCTACAATCTAAAGTACAGCATCCCACAACAAAGAATCATCCAACGCTAAATATCAACAGAGCCAAGTTCGAGAGATTTTGTTTTTACTGCTAATAGCTTTGCTTAGACATATAAGTCAGTTTGGGCATAACCCAAGATACTATTTTGTTTATAAGAGAAAAATAACTTTAGAATGCTCGAATAATGTTAAATTATTCACCTAGAGCCAGACATTCTGGAAACAGAAATCAAGTGGGCCTTAGGAAGCATCACTACAAACAAAGCTAGTGGGGGTGATGGAATTCCAATTGAGCTATTTCAAATTCTAAAAGATGATGCCGTGGAAGTGCTGAACTCAGTATGCCAGCAAATTTGGAAAACTCAGCAGTGGCCACAGGACTGGGAATGGTCAGTTTTCATTCCAATCCCAAAGAAAGGTAGTATCAAAGAATGTTCAAACTACCTCACCATTGCACTCATCTCACACACTAGCAGTGTAATGCTTAAAATTCTCCAAGCATGACTTCAACAGTACATGAACCGAGAACTTCCCGATGTTCAAGCTGGATTTACAAAACCAGAGATCAAATTGCCAACATCCATTGCATCACGAGTAAAGCAAGAGAATTCCAGAAAAAAAAAATCTACTTTTGCTTCACTGACTACGCTAAAGCCTTTGACTGTGTGGATCACAATAAATTGTGGAAAATTCTTCTAGAAATGGGAATACAAGACCATGTGACCTGCCTCCTGAGAAATCTGTATGCCAGTCAAGAAGCAACACTTAGAACCAGCCATGGAAGAACAGATTGGTTCTAAATTGGGAAAGGACTACATCAAGGTTGTATACTGTCACCCTGCTTATTTAACTTGTATGCAGAGTGCATTATGGGAAATGCCAGGCTGGATGAAGCACAAGCTGGAACCAAGATTGCCAAGAGAAATATCAATAACCTCAGATGTGCAGATGAAACCACCCTTATTGCAAAAAGCAAAGAGGAACTAAAGAGCCTCTTGATGAAGGTGAAAGAGGAGGGTGAAAAACCTGGCTTAAAACTCAACATTCAAAACACAAAGATCATGGCAAGCTTCTGAAGTTGGTGTCGGACAGGGAAGACTGGCATGCTGCAGTCCATAGGGTCACAAAGAGTTGGACATGACTGAGATACTGAACTGAACTGGATAATCTCAAATAAAGAGTAGCACAATTAAATATCCTAGAATAACCATAAGTTTGAAAAACTGTTTCCTCAATTTATATTTAATTATTTAATCAATGAATTATATAAGAGTCGGACAAGACTGAGCAACTGAACTGAACTGAACTTGGTGATAGTCTTATCTAGGCAAACTTTTAATTATGTGGTGGGGGGGCAGGGGAACATGTGAGAAAATATTTTACACTTCCACATGAGTTCAAACCTTACAATATAACTGTCCTAGATAATGAGACGTAGAAGGCACTGGCAACCTACTCCAGTACTCTTGCCTGGAAAACCCCATGGATGGAGGAGTCTGGTAGACTTCAGTCCATGGGGACGCTAAAGGTCGGACACGACTGAGCGACTTCACTTTCACTTTTCACTTTCATGCATTGGAGAAGGAAATGGTAACCCACTCCAGTGTTCTTGCCTGGAGAATCCCAGGGACGGCAGAGCCTGGTGGGCTGCCATCTATGGGGTCTCACAGATTCGGACACTACTTATGTGACTTAGCAGCAGCAGATAATGAGAACTAGTTTGTTTTGCTTTGTTTCCTAGTAAGTTTCTAGTCACTTATATAATTGCATTCCAATGCTTTCCTTTATATGGAAAAAGTGGTGGAAATACAAACCAGTCAAGCCAATAATTACTTGGGAATCAATGAGAATTAAAGTGAGATTCTCTTTCCTGCACAAATCCACAGGTTAAATGACTACATGTTCCTGGTCTTAAAAAGCAACATTTGAGTTGCTTTATTTTAGCATCATGATTAATTATCAAGTTGCTTGATTGTTGGTCAATATTTCAGGATTAGTATCTTTTCTGGTACAAGTCACATACACCCTAGAACTCAATAACATTACTGGATGACAGTGAAGGTGATGACAGTAATGAGGATGATGCCAATGAAATAGCACTAGGAAAATAAACTTGCTTATAACAATATTGATTCAAAATGGATCTTGTATTTCAAGCCATGAAAGAAAAACACCCACTTAGTAAGCTCAGTAGGTAGTTAATTCACTCTGTACATCATATTTAATTTGGAATTATAAACATGCAAATGATGCACCAAATGATTTGCAATTTATTTTAAACAAAGGAATTTCTTACTTCAGTGCTTGCATAATTAAGACTTTCTTTTTAAAATATATAACATTTGGTAAACAAAGGCCCCAAGTGGCTAAGCTATTGAACAATAACATAGCTGCTGCTGCTTCTGCTGCTAAGTCACTTCAGTCGTGTCCGACTCTGTGTGACCCCACAGACGGAAGCCCACCAGGCTCCCCCGTCCTTGGGATTCTCCAGGCAAGAACACTGGAGTGGGTTGCCATTTCCTTCTCCAATGTGTGAAAGTGAAAAGTGAAAGTGAGGTCACTCAGTCGTGTCCGACATTTAGCGACCCCACAGACTGCAGTCTACCAGGCTCCTCAATCCACGGGATTTTCTAGGCAAGAGTAATGGAGTGGCTTGCCGTTGCTTTCTCTGATAACATAGCTAGCACTTCTTAATTATTATAAAACTATTTACAAAATAACTATAAATAAATAATTGAGTAAGTAAGCAGCTGATAATTTGCAGAGAAATTGCAGAGAATTATGGTTTAATAGATACTGCCTTAGGACTATTTTCAGGGAAAGAAAGAAAATTTTACTGAGACATTTGATCACCACCATTTTGTTTTCATTGAGTAGAAAATGCGGATTTAAATTTCACTATAGGTGCTCTTGGGTTATTTACTATCAGAGTTCTAGGCTATCCTGCAACTTTTTAATACTGGGTACTTTATTGTCCCATCTGATCCAGCCATTTTATTGCTGCTGTTCAGTCTCTCAGTCGTGCCCAACTCTTTCGATCACAAGGACTGCAGCCCACCAGGCTTCCCTGTCCTTCACAATTTCCTGGAGTTTGCTCAAAGTCATGTCCATTGAGTCTATGATGCCATCCAACAATCTCGTCCTTTATTATCCCCTTCTTCTCCTGCCTTCAATTGCTCCCCGCATCGGGGTCTTTTCTGAGTCAGCTCTTTGTATCAGGTGACCAAGGTATTGGAGTTTCAGTTTCAGCATCAGTCTTTCCAATGAATATTCAAGGTTAATTTATTTTGGAGTTGACTGGTTTGATCTCTTTGCAATCCAAGGGACTCTCAAGAGTCTTCTTCAACATCACAGTTCAAAAGCATCAGTTCTTTGGTGTTCAGCCTTCTTTATGGTCCAACTCTCATAATTGTACATAACTACTGGAAAAAACATAGCTTTGACTATAGGACCATTTGTCAGCTAAGTAATGTCTCTGTTTTTTAATATGCTGTCTAGGTTTGTTATAGGTTTTATTGTAAGGGACAAGGAATAATTTAATAATTTAAATTAAATTAGATAATTTAATTTAATAATTTATTTAAAATAACTTATTTTTAATTATTAAAAATAATTTTATTTCATGGCTGCAATCACCATCTGCAGTGATTTTGGATCCCCCAAAATTAAGGTCTTTCACTATTGCCATTGTATCCCCATGTATTTCCTGTGAAGTGATGGGGCTCGGTGCCATAATCTTCATTTTTGGAATGTTGAGTTTTAAGCCAGCTTTTTTCATTCTCTTCTTTCACTTTCATCAAGAGGCTCTTTAGCTCCTCTTCGCTTTCTGCCATAAGGGTGGTGTCATCTGCGTATCTGAGGTTATTGATATTTCTCTTGGAAATCTTGGTTCCAGCTTGTGCTTCATCCAGCCTGGCATTTCCCATAATGTACTCTGCATACAAGTTAAATAAGCAGGGTGACAGTATACAACCTTGATGTAGTCCTTTCCCAATTTAGAACCAATCTGTTCTTCCATGGCTGGTTCTAAGTGTTGCTTCTTGACTGGCATACAGATTTCTCAGGAGGCAGGTCACATGGTCTTGTACTCCCATTTCTAGAAGAATTTTCCACAATTTATTGTGATCCACACAGTCAAAGGCTTTAGCGTAGTCAATGAAACAAAAGTAGATTTTTTTTTTTTTCTGGAATTCTCTTGCTTTACTCGTGATGCAATGGATGTTGGCAATTTGATCTTTGGTTTTGTAAATCCAGCTTGAACATCGGGAAGTTCTCGGTTCATGTACTGTTGAAGCCAAGCTTGGAGAATTTTAAGCATTACACTGCTAGTGTGTGAGATGAGTGCAATGGTGAGGTAGTTTGAACATTCTTTGGTACTACCTTTCTTTGGGATTGGAATGAAAACTGACCATTCCCAGTCCTGTGGCCACTGCTGAGTTTTCCGAATTTGCTGGCATACTGAGTTCAGCACTTCCACGGCATCATCTTTTAGAATTTGAAATAGCTCAATTGGAATTCCATCACCCCCACTAGCTTTGTTTGTAGTGATGCTTCCTAAGGCTTACTTGACTTCCATTTCCAGAATGTCTGACTCTAGGTGAGTTATCACACCATTGTTATTATCTGGGTCATTAAGCTCTTTTTTGTATAGTTTTTCTGCATGTTTTCGCCACGTTTTCTTAATATCTTCTGCTGATGCTGGGAAATGTTGGGGGCGGGAGGAGAAGGGGACAACAGAGAGTGAGATGGCTGGATGGCATCATCGACTCTGTGGACATGAGTTTGAGTGAACTCCGGGAGTTGGTGATGGACAGGGAGGCCTGGCGTGCTGTGATTCATGGGGTCGCAAAGAGTCGGACACGACTGAGTGACTGAACTGAACTGAACTGAAGTTCTTTTTTGTATAGTTTTTCTGCATGTTTTTGCCACGTCTTCTTAATATCTTCTGCTTTTTTAGGTCCATGTCATAGTAGAAGTAGCCATAGTAGAAGTTATGCTGTGATTCTCAATGATGCTGTTTTGAGCCAATCAGTGATTAAGAGCAAGCCTTCTTTCCCTGTCTATTTCTCTCTGCCTCCCAATGGCTAGGCTTATTAGCAGTTTTTCTATACTAAATGATAAAAGCGATTTCCAGCTCACCAACATAAGGACGTTGAATAGGTCATATGTAATAGCTGTCATAGGAGAGACTGAGGATGATATATCGCTCTATGTGTGTGTGTGTGTGTGTGTATGCACATACAAATGCATTTTAAATGCTTAATGAAAGTGAACTACTTTCACTTGGACCACATGGAAGCAACAAGTACGTGACCAACTTTCCACTCAGAATGTACACCTAGGCTCCTTCCTTTATGTAATTCAGGAACAGGAACACTTCACTGATCTCTGTGATCATGTCTCTTACTGCATATGTTTCCCTTGTTCAGCTAAAAAAGTATCCTTCATTGGGTATCATGTGGATTTATATCTATAACTCACTTGACGGCACAAAAGTACTAAACCTGTTAATAGAAATTTAAGACCTACATTTACAGGAAGGCTACAAAAATAACTTAGATGAGACAGTGGTATGGTCAAAACAGAAAATGGTGAGTCTATCAAGAGAAGTACCACACATGTCTTTCAGGAGTCTAACAGATAAGTTTAAACAAATTAATAGTCCTTCCTTTTTTTAATCAAATACAGTTACATTTACAGACACAACAGTGCTCTCAATGTGCATGTGTGCATGCTAAATCATTTCAATCATGTCTGAGTCTTTGTGACCTTATGGACTATAACCCTCCAGGCTCCTCTGTCCATGGGATTCTCCAGGCAAGAATATTGGAGTGGGCTACCATTTCCTCCCCCAGGGAATCTTCTTGACCCAGAGAGATCGAACCTCCATCTCCTGTGACTCCTGCAGTGCTGACAGATACTTTACCACCACTGAACCACTGAGGAAACCCAGTCTCCATGTGGTAGTGTGTATATGTTAATCTCAGCCACGTAATTTATCTCTCCCTCCACCCCCATTTTCCCTTTAGTAACTGCAAGGTTTCTTCTAGTCTGTGAGTCTCTGTTTTGTGAATAAGTTTATTTGTATTTTTTTTAATTCCACATATAAGTGCTGTGTACATGTGAGCTCAGTTGTGTCCAACTCTTTTTGACCCTATGGACTATAGCCTGCCAGGTTCCTCTGTCCATGGGATTTCCCAGGTAAGAATATTGGAGTGCGTTTTGATTTGCATTTCTCTGATTAGGAGTGATGTTGAGCATCTTTTCATATGTTTGTTAGACATTTGTATGTCTTCTTTGGAGAAATGTCTGTTTAGTTTTTTGGCCCATTTTTTAATTGGGTCGTTTATTTTTCTGGAATTGAGCTGCAGGAGTTGCCTGTATATTTTTGAGATTGATTCTTTGTCAGTTGCTTCATTTGCTATTATTTTCTCCCATTCTGTAGGCTGTCTTTTCACCTTGCTTATAGTTTCCTTTGCTGGGCAGAAGCTTTTAATTTTAATTAGGTCCCATTTGTTTATTTTTGCTTTTATTTCCACTACTCTGGGAGGTGGGTCATGGAGGATCCTGCTGTGATTTATGTCAGAGCGTGTTTTGCCTATATTTCCCCCCTAGGAGTTTTAGAGTTTCTGGTCTTACGTTTAGATGTTTAATCCATTTTGAGTTTATTTTTGTGTATGGTGTTTGGGAGTGTTCTAGTTTCATTCTTTTACAAGTGGTTGACCAGTTTTTCCAGCACCACTTGTTAAAGAGATTGTCTTTTCTCCATAGAATATTCTTGCCTCCTTTGTCAAAGATAAGTTGTCCATAGGTGCATGGATTTATCTCTGGGCTTTCTATATTGTTCCATTGATCTATGTTTCTTTCTTTATGCCAGTACCATACTGTCTTTATGACTGTGGCTTTGTAGTAAAGCCTGAAGTCTGGCAGGTTGATTCCCCCGGTTCCATTCTTCTTTCTCAAGATTGCTTTGGCGATTTTAGGCTTTTTGTATTTCCATACAAATTGTGAAATTATTTTTTCTAGTTCTGTGAAAAAGACCATTGGTAGCTTGATAGGGATTGCATTGAACCTATAAATTACTTTGGGTAATATGTTCATTTTCACAATATTTATTCTTTCAAACCATGAACACGGTATGTTTCTCCATCTATTTCTGTCCTCTCTGACTTCTTTTACCAGTGTTTTTTAGTTTTCTATATATATAGGTCTTTTGTTTCTTTAGGTAGATATATTCTAAGTATTTTATTCTTTTTGTTGCAATGGTGAATGGAATTGTTTCCTTAATTTCTCTTTCTATTTTCTCATTATTAGTGTATAGGAATGCAAGGGATTTCTGTGTGTTGATTTTATATCCTGCAACTTTACTGTATTCATTGATTAGCTCTAGTAATTTTCTGGTAGAGTCTTTAGGGTTTTCCGTGTGGAGGATCATGTCATGTGCAAATAGTGAGAGTTTTAATTCTTCTTTTCCAATTTTGATTCCTTTTATGTCTTTTTCTGATTTGATTTCTGTGGCCAAAACTTCCAAAACTTTGTTGAATATTAATGGTGAGAGTGGGCACCCTTTTCTTGTTCCTGACTTTAGGGGAAACACTTTCAATTTTTCACCATTGAGGATAATGTTTTCTGTGGGTTTGTGATATATAGCTTTTATTATGTTGAGGAATGTTCCTTCTATTCCCACCTTCTGGAGGGTTTTTATCATAAATGGATGCTGAATTTTGTCAAAGGCTTTCTCTGCATCTATTGAGATAATCATATGGTTTTTATTTTTCAATTTGTTAATGTGGTGCATTACATTGATTGATTTGCGGATATTGAAGAATACTTGCATTCCTGGGATAAAGCCCACTTGGTCATGATGTATGATCTTCTTAATGTGTTGTTGGATTCTGATTGCTATAATTTTGTTAAGGATTTTTGCATCTATGTTCATCAGTGTTATTGGCCTGTAGTTCTCTTTTTTTGTGGCGTTTTTGTCAGGTTTTGGTATTAGTGTGATGGTGGCCTCATAGAATGAGTTTGGAAGTTTACCTTACTCTGAAATTTTCTGGAAAAGTTTGAGTAGGATAGCTGTTAGTTCTTCTCTAAATTTTTGGTAGAATTCAGCTGTGAAGCCATCTGGACCTGGGCTTTTGTTTGCTGGTCAAGTATATTTTTAGAAGAAGTTCACATCAATCTTAAGAGGACGATACGGAGATTATCCATATATTCCCTAGCTTCCACACAAGCTGGTGGTTCACATGGTACAGAATTTGCCAACAGTGTGGGAGACCCGGGTTCGATCCCTGAGTTGGGAAGATTCCCTGGAGAAGGGAATTGTGACCCACTCCAGTATTCTTGCCTGGAGAATCCCATGAACAGAGGAGCCTGGCAGACTACAGTCCATGGGTTCATAAAGAGCTGGACGCGACTGGGCTACTAACACTTTCTTTTTCCACACAAGCATAGCTTCCCCTATTATCAATATCCCTGACCAGAGTGGTATATTTATTAAAACTCATGAACATATGTTGACACATCCTCATTGCCCAAAGTCCATGGTTTCAGTTCAGTTCAGTCGCTCAGTCGTGTCCGACTCTCCGAGACCCCATGAATCACAGCACACCAGGCCTCCCTGTCCATCACCAACTCCCGGAGTTCACTCAAACTCATGTCCACAGAGTCGGTGATGCAGTACTCTTTCACTATGCCTGGAAATTTCATACTTTATCATTCTGAGGACTATTCCTGCATGCTCAGTCATGTCTGACTCTTTGCGGTCCCATGGACTGTACCCGCCAGGTTCCTCTATCCATGAAATTCTCCGGGAAAGAATACTGGATGCTGCTGCTGATGCTAAGTCACGTCAGTTGTGTCCGACTCTGTGTGACCCCATAGACAGCAGCCCACAAGACTCCCGTCCCTGGGATTCTCCAGGTAAGAACAATGGAGTGGGTTGCCATTTCCTTCTCCAGGGGATCTTCACAACTCAGAGGTCGAACCCATGTCCCTGCATCTCCTGCATTGGTAGGTGGGTTTTTAACCACTGAGCCACCATGGATGCTCCTTTCTGAGCATTAAAGGGCTCTAAAAATATGTGAGAGTTTGTCATAGGCAGATAAAGGACAAAAATGTTGTGTCTTACACGTTCTAAACTATTTCAGTCAGAAAGTCTTATTTATGACTGTATTATATTTTGAGATTTTCACATCTTAGAAATAAACTACCTTTTAAACCACTGTAATGAAACCTTGCAGTTTCCCTACATTCTAATGCCCTGATTGGACAAGACTGAATACTTTAGTTAGCATAGCACCTGTACCACACACTGTTCTCCTCTTGAGTTAAACACTTAGAAACCAGTAGCCCCAAACCCTCTTCTCATATGACATTAACTGTTTATGAATGACAGAAAGATAAAGACATTATCTTCAGGTAGATGTGCCAAAGGAATTTTAAGACAATTTATCTTAAATGTAGCTTCAGGTGCATATCAAAGTCTCAAATTAGTTATTAAGTGCAAAGATGTAACTATGAAATAAATATGAAGTATCTTCCTTTCCAAGTTCACAATAGTTTGCACTCCCTGCTATTGTTAGCCCCCTTCAGACTAGTAGAACATTTTTACTCTTATATTTATAGCATGAACACATTCTTTCCTTTAAAACTCTCTTCTTGTGGCACCCTACTCTCCCCATAATACACATTTGTACCCTTGATCATTTTACATTTCCTCTAGATTTTCCTGAGCCTGATTGTGTCTTTTCTCAGGGGACAGTGACTGAAAGAGTTAAATAAATGTGGCCTTATCATGGTTTTATCGTATTAAGGGTAATGTTTGCATTTTGCTTTTCAACATCCTTTCTGATGCTTCTCATCATTTCACTGATCTATTTGAACTACACAGTAGGCTTCACTTTTGAAGGAACAACAAAACTACCACAGCAAAATGTGTTCTTCTTATCTAAATTTCCATTCACTTATCTAGAGAGTTTTGATAAAACAAAATAACTAATTTTCATTGCTCTGATCCAAGGATAGAGAAAAAGTTGTACTCTGTGAAATCTTAAAAGATGGGGAAAATCACCACACAACACTAACCATAAAAAGAAATGAATATCACACCATACTTTTCCCAGCTGAGAAAATATCATCAGACTTATGTTTGCTAGTCAAAATTAACTATATATGCACATATATGTATGTGCTACATATACATTCTGTTGTTTTTGAGATTGCACCCAAGTACTGCATTTCAGACTCTTTTGTTGACCATGATGGCTACTCCATTTCTTCTAAGGGATTCCTGCCCTCAGTACTAGATACAATGGTCATCTGCGTTAAATTCACCCATTCCAGTCCATTTTAGTTCACTGATTCCTAGAATATTGACGTTCACTTTTGCCATCTCGTGCTTGACCACTTCAAATTTGCCTTGATTCATGGACCTAACATTCCAGGTTCCTATGCAATATTGCTCCTTACATCATTGGTACCTTGCTTCAGTCACCAGTCACATCCACCGATGAGTATTGTTTTTCCTTTGGCTCCATCCCTTCATTCTTTCGCCATGGAAAAGAAATGCAAAAAAGCAAAATGGCTGTGTGGGGAGGCCTTACAAATAGCTGTGAAAAAAAGCAAAGGAGAAAAGGAAAGACATAAGTATCTGAATGCAAAGTTCCGAAGAAGAGAAAGGAGAGATAAGAAAGCTTTCCTCAGTGATCAATGCAAAGAAATAGAGCAAAACAACAGAAGAGGAAAGACAAGAGATCTCTTCTAGAAAATTAGAGATACCAAGGGAACATTTCACGCAAAGATGGACTCGATGAAGGACAGAAATGGTATGGAGCTAAGAGAAGCAGAAGATATCAAGAAGACGTGGCAACAATACACAGAAAAACTGTACAAAAAAATCTTCATGGCCCAGATAATCACGATGGTGTGATCACTCACCTAGAGCCAGACATCTTGGAATGTGAAGTCAAGTGGGCCTTAGAAAGCATCACTACGAACAAAGCTAGTGGAGGTGAAGGAGCTCCAGTTGAGCTATTTCAAATTCTAAAAGATGATGCTGTGAAAGTGCTGCACTCAATATGCCAGCAAATTTGGAAAACTGAGCAGGGGCCACAGGACTGGAAAAGGTCAGTTTTCATTCCAATCCCAAAGAAAGGCAATGACAAAGAATGCTCATACTACCATACAATTGCACTCAGCTCACATGCTCACATGCTAGTATAGTCATGCTTAAAATTCTCCACGCCAGGCTTCAGAAATACGTGAACCATGAAATTCCAGATGTTCAAGCTGGTTTTAGAAAAAGCAGAGGAATGAGAAGGCAAATTGCCAACATCCGCTCGCTCATCAAAAAAACAAGAGAGTTCCAGAAAAATATCTATTTCTGCTTTACTGACTATGCCAAAGCTTTTGATTGTGTGGATCACAATAAAATGTGGAAAATTCTGAAAGAGATTGGAATACCAAACCACCTGGCCTGCCTCTAGAGAAACCTATATGCAGGTCAGGAAACAACAATTAGAACTGTACATGGAACAACAGACTGGTTCCACATGGGAAATGGAGTACGTCAAGACTGTATTGTCAGCCTGCTTATTTAACTTATATGCAGAGTACATCATGATAAACAGTGGGCAGGAAGAAGCACAAGTTGGAATCAAGATTGCCAGGCAAAATATCAATAATCCCAGATATGCAGATGACACCACCCTTCTCGCAGAAAGTGAAGAGGAACTAAAGAGCCTCTAATGAAAATGAAAGAGGAGAGTGAAAATATTGGCTTAAAGCGCAACTTTCAGAAAACTAAGATCATGGCAAATAGATGAGGAAACAGTGGAAACAGTGGCTGACTTTATTTCTCTTGGCTCTCACTGCAGATGGTGATTGCAGCAATGAAATTAAACGACGCTTACTCCTTGGAAGGAAAGTTATGACCAACCTAGATAGCATATTAAAAAGTAGAGACAATACTTTGCCAACCATGGTCCGTCTAGTCAAGGCTATGGTTTTTCCAGTTGACATGTATGGATCTGTGAGTTGGACTGTGAAGAAAGCTGATCGCCAAAGAATTGATGCTCTTGAGCTGTGGTGTTGGAGAAGACTGTTGAGAGTCCCTTGTACTGCAAGGAGATCCAACCAGTCCATTCTAAAGGAGATCAGTCCTGGGTGTTCATTGGAAGGACTCATGCTAAAGCTGAAGCTCCGATACTTTGGCCACCACATGCGACGAGATGACTCACTGGAAAAGACTCTGATGCTGGGAGTGATTGGGGGTAGGAGGAGAAAGGGACGACAGAGAATGAGATGGCTGGATGGCATCACCAACTCGATGGACATGAGTTTGAGTGAACTCCGCGAGTTGGTGATGGACAGGACGTGCTGGGATCCACGGGCTCACAAAGAGTCAGACACGACTGAGGTTCTGAACTGAACCTGAATAATAAAAATAAATTAAAAATCTGTCATTCACAGTAGGACATTTTTACCGTATTTCTCTCAGCCTCTCCGTGACTGATAGAAGGCTACCAAAAATACCAGTGCGTACATCAGTTCAGTTCAGTTCTGTCAGTCAGTCATGTCCAACTCTCTGCAACCCCATGGATGCAACTCCATCACTACCAACACAGAGTGCAGATAGACAAAAGGTCTATTCAGTTCATTTCAGTTCAGTCACTCCGGTGTTTCCGACTCTTTGCGACCCCATGAATCACAGCACGCCAAGCCTCCCTATCCATCACCAACTCCCGGAGTACACTCAAACTCATGTCCATCATGTCAGTGATGCAATCCAGCCATCTCATTCTCTGTCGTCTCCTTCTCCTCCTACCCCCAATCCCTCCAGGCATCAGAGTCTTTTCCAATGAGTCAACTCTTCGCCTGAGATGGCCAAAGTATTGGAGCTTCAGCATCAGTCCTTCCAATGAACACCCAGGACTGATCTCCTTTAGAATGGACTGGTTGGGTCTCCTTGCAGTCCAAGGGACTCTCCAGAGTCTTCTCCAACACCACAATTCAAGAGCATCAATTCTTCGGCGATCAGCTTTCTTCACAGTCCAACTCTCACATCCATATATGACCACAGGAAAAACCATAGCTTTGACTAGACGGACCTTTTTTGGCAAAGTAATGTCTCTGCTTTTTAATATGCTATCTAGGTTGGTCATAACTTTCCTTCCAAGGAGTAAGCGTCTTTTAATTTCATGGCTGCAATTAGCATCCACAGTGATTTTGGAGCCCAAAAAAATAAAGTCTGTCACTGTTTTCACTATTTATTAGATAAAATAAAATTTACTCATGTTAAGAAATTACCTAATATTTCATGAACCAAGAATGGATCAGTTAAATATGTAATAAATGTTAAATTGTACAATTGTCTTACTAGGCTCTAAGAATAGGACCAGGTAGAGGTAACTTTGCTTCCTATTCCAAAAGGGCAATGACATTCATGGCTACATCCGAAGATATAGACCTCAGGATGGTCCTTGATCCCTTCATGGAGCACAGCCTTGTCATGGTGAAGGGACTTGCGTAACTCAGTAACAATATGAGCCATGCCATGTAGAGCCTCCAAAGGAGAATGGGTCCGAGTGAAGAGTCCTGACAACTCTTGTTTTCAGACAACATCATAGTTCTGACAACAATGGTGTCCACTGGAGGAGGAAATGATAATCCACTCTAGTATTCTTACCTAGAGAACCCCATGGACATTATGAAGAGGTAAAAAGATATGACACCTGAAGATGAGCTGCCCAGGTCATCAGGTGTCCACTATGCTATCAGGAAGAGTGGAGGGCAATTACTAACAGCTCCAGAAAGAACAAATCAGGTGGGACAAAGTGGAAATGACACTCAGTTTTAGATGTGTCTGGTGGTGAAATTAAAGGCCAATGCTTTAAAGAGTGATATTGTGTATAAACTTGGAATATTAGGTCCAATAATCAAGGTAAACTGGATGTGGTCAAGCAGGAGATGGCAAGAGTTAACATCAACATTTGAACATCAACATTTTAGGAACCAGTGAAGTAAAACGGATAGGAATGGTTGAATTTAATTCGGATGACCACTGTATCTTCTACTGTGAGCAAAATCCCCTTAGAAGAAATGGAGTAACCCTCCTATTCAACTAAAAAGTCCAGAATGCACTACTTTGGTACAATCTCAAAAACAATAGAATGATCCTGATTCATGAATTCCAAGTCAAACCATTCAATATCACAGTAATCCAAACCTATGTCCCATTCAATATCACAGTAATCCAAACCTATGTCCCAACCACTGATGATGAAGAAACTGAAGTTGACAAGTTTTATGAATACCTACAACACCTTTTAAAACTAACACCAGAGAAGATGTCCTTTTTATTATAGAAGACTGGAATGGAAAAGTAGCAAATCAACAGATACTCAGAATAACAGGCAAGTTTGGCGTTTGAGTACAAAATGAAGCAGGGTAAAGGCTAACGGAATTCCATTAAGAATGCATGCTGGTCATAGCCAAAACCCTTTTCCAACAACACAAGAGACGACTGACTCTACACATAGACATCACCAGATGGTCGATACTGAAATCAGGTTGATTATGTTCTTTGCATCCAAAGATGGAGAAGCTCTATATCGTTGGTAAAACAAGAACTGGAACAGACTGTGGCTCAAATCATGAACTCCTTATTGCAAAATTCAGGCTTCAAGAAAAGTAGGGAAAATCTCTAGGCCACTTAGGTATCAAATCACTTACATAGTGGAGGTGATGAATAGATTCAAGGGATTAGATCTGGTAGACAGAATGCCTGAAGAACTATGGATGGAGCTTCATAACCTTGTACAGGAGACAGTGACCAAAACCATCTTGAAGAAATAGAAATGCAAGAAGGCAACGTGGTTGTCTGAGGAGGTTTTAAAAATAACTGAGGAAGGCTGAGAAAGGAAGAGAAGCAAAAGGCAGGGAGAAAGGGAAAGATATATCCAACTGAATACAGAGTTCCAGAGAATAGCAAGGAGATATAAGGCCTTCTTATGTTAAATATGCAAAGAAATAGAGGGGAAAAAAAAGAGGAAAATAATAGAATGGGAAAGGCTAGAGATCTCTTCAAGAAAATTGGAAATATCAAGGGAATATTTCAAGCAAGGATGAGCACGATAAAGGACAGAAATGCTAAGGACCTGACAGACACAGAAGATATTAAGGATAGGTGGCAAAAATACACAGAAGAACTCCACAAAAAAGTCTTAATGATCAAGATAATTGCCATAATGTTGTCACTTACCTAGAATCTGACATACTGAAATGTGAGGTCAAGTGGGCCTTAGGAAGTATTATTAGGAACTAAGATAGTGGTGGTGATAGAATTCCAGCTGAACTACTGCAAATCCTAAAAGATGATGCTGTTTAAGTGCTACACTCAATATGTCAGCAAATTTGGAAAGCTCAGCAGTGTCCACATGATCGGAAAAGATCAGTTTTTATTCCAATTCAAAAAACGGCAATGTAAAAGAATGTTAGACTACTGTACAAATGCACTCATTTCCTCAGAGAGCAGAGTTATACACAAAATCCTTCAAAGTAACTTTCACTAATAAAGGACTGAGCAGAGCGAGCCGGATGTAGTAAGCCCATCCCCCATCCCCCGCCGACACAGGCAGGGAGGGCAGCCAGAGCCTGAAGGGAGCAACCGCGGCCCCAGAGAGGCCTCCGATACCAAGCGGCAGGCAGGCTTCGTTGCTAACTGAGACTTCTTGGGTTTGGGCCGGTCGATATCCGCCTGAGAAAGTGCGCAGGTTGTACACCCAGAAAACAAAGCGGCAGGGACCAGGGAGGTGATAAGTCACAGCAACCGCACTCGCCAAACGCCTGGTCACCTGAGCTGCTCAGACTGAGGAAGGCACAAAACGCAGGCCCAGCCAAGTCTGCGCCTTTGTGGAGTACCCGAGGACCTGAACCTGAGACGCTGAAACCTGGGAAGTGCATACAACCCAGCGCCAGCCACAGACAGTTCCTGACAGAGCAACCTAGAGCCTGAGCAGCATAAACAGGGAAAGCACACACGCTATGAGTGGGGGCAATCCCAATGTAGCCGAGACACTGCGAGCACTCCCTACAGATGCCAGGGATATTTGCTAGCAGCGTCCCTCCCTCCCCACAGCACGACTGAACAGAGACAAGAAATGCAGCTCCACCAACCAGAATGCCGACACAATCTTCCCTAACCAGGGAACCTTGACAAGCCACCCGTCCAACCCCACACACAAAGAGGAAACTACATAATTAAGAAAACTCCACAACTGTCAGAAGATGGAAAGACCACCAAGCACAGCAGTATAAGTAAGATGAAGAGACAGAGAAATACCAGCAAGTAAAGGAACAGGATAAATGCCCACCAACACAAACAAATGAGGAAGATATAGGGAATCTACCTGATAAAGAATTTTGAATTTTAATAGTGAAAATGATTCAAAATCTGGAAAGCAAAATGGAGTTACAGATAAATAACCTGGAGAAAAGGATTGAGAAGATGCGAGCAAGTTTTAATAAAGATTTAGAGGAAATAAAAAAAGAGTCAATATACAATGAATAATGCAATAGATGAGATCAGAAACACTCTGGAGGGTACAAACAGTAGAATAACTGAGGCAGAAGACAGGATAAGTGAGCTAGAAGATAGAATTGCAGAAATAAAAGAAACAGAGAGGGGAAAAGAAAAATGAATTAAAAGAAATGAGGACAATATTAGAGACCTCTTGGACAATGTTAAATGCCCCAACATTCAAATCATAGATGTCTCAGAAGAAGAAGACGAAAAGAATGAACAAGAGAGAATTCTTGAGGAGATAATAGTTGAAAATTTCCCTAAAATGGGGAAGGAAATAATCACCCAAGTCCAAGAAACCCAGAGAGTCCCCAACAGGATAAACCCAAGGCGAAATACTCCAAGACACATATTAATCAAATTAACAAAAATCAAACACAAAGAACAAATATTAAAAGCAGCAAGGGAAAAGCAACAAATAACACACAAGGGGATTACCATAAGGATAACAGCAGATCTTTCAACAGAAACTCTTCAGGCCAGGAGGGAATGGCAGGACATACTTAAAGTGATGAAAGAAAATAACCTACAGTCCAGATTACTGTACCCAGCAAGGATCTCATTCAAATATGAAGGAGAAATCAAAAGCTTTACAGACAAGCAAAAGCTGAGAGAATTCAGAATCACCAAAACAGCTCTCCAACAAATACTAAAGGGTCTTCTCTAGACAGGAAACACAAAAAGGGTGTAGAAACTCGAACCCAAAGCAATAAAGAAAATGGCAACGGGATCATACTTATCAATAAATACCTTAAATGTAAATGGGTTGAATGCCCCAACCAAAAGACAAAGGCTGGCTTAATGCATAAAAAAACAAGAACCCCATATATGTTGTCTACAAGAGACCCACCTGAAAACGAGGGACACATGCAGGCTGAAAGTGAAGGGCTAGAAAAAGATATTCCACGCAAATAGAGACCAAAAGAAAGCAGGAGTAGCAATACTCATATCAGATAAAATAGATTTTAAAACAAAGGCTGTGAAAAGAGACAAAGAAGGAAACTACATAATGATCAAAGGCTCAATCCATGAAGAATATATAACAATTATAAATGTATATGCACCCAACATAGGAGCAACACAATATGAAAGACAATTACTAACAAGTATGAAAGGGGAAATTAACAACAACACAATAATAGTGGGACTTTAATACCCCACTCACACCCAGGGATAGATCAACTAAACAGAAAATTAACAAGGAAACACAAACTTTAAATGATACAATAGACCAGCTTGAACTAATAGATCTCTATAGGACATTTCACCACAAAACAATGAATTTCACCTTTTTCTCAAGCCCACACGGATCCTTTTCCAGGATAGATCACATCCTGGGCCATAAATCTAGCCTTGGTAAATTAAAAAAAAAAAATTGAAATCGTTCCAAGCATCTTTTCTGACCACAATGCAATAAGATTAGATCTCAATTACAGGAGAAAAACTATTAAAAATGCCAACATATGGAGGCTGAAAAACACGCTGCTGAATAACGAACAAATCAGAGAAGAAAACAAAAGAGAAATCAAAATATGCATAGAAATGAATGAAAATGAAAACACAACAAACCAAAACCTCTGGGACACTGTTAAAGCAGTGCTAAGGGGAAGGTTAATAGCAATACAGGCACACCTCAAGAAACAAGAAAAAAGTCAATTAAATATCCTGACTCTACATTTAAAGAAACTATAAAAGGAAGAAATGAAGAACACCAGGGTAAATAGAAGGGAAGAAATCTTAAAAATTAGGTCAGAAATAAATGCAAAAGAAACAAAAGAAAACATAGCAAAAATAAACAAATCCAAAAGCTGGTTCTTTGAGAAGGTAAATAACCACTAGCCAGACTCATCAAGAAACAAAGGGAGAAGAAACAAATCAACAAAATTAGAAATGAAAATGGAGAGATCACAACCAGCAACACAGAAATACAAACGATTATTATAGAATACTATCAGCAATTATAAGGCAATAAAATGGATAACTTGGAAGAAATGGACAAATTCTTAGAAAAGTACATCTTTCCAAAACTGAACCAGGAAGAAATAGAAAATCTTAACAGACCCATCACAATCATGGAAATTGAAATTGTAATCAGAAATCTTACAGCAAACAAAGCCCAGGTCCAAACGGCTTGACAGCTGAATTCTTCCAAAAATTTAGAGAAAAGCTAAAACCTATTCTACTCAAATTCTTCCAGAAAACTGCTGAGGAAGGCAAACTTCCAAACTCATTCTATGAGGCCACCATCACCCTAATCCCAAAATCTGGTAAAGATCCCACAAAAAAAGAAAACTACAGGTCAATATCACTGATGAACATACATGCAAAAATCCTTAACAAAATTCTAGCAATCAGAATCCAACAACATATTAAGAAGATCATACATCATGACCAAGTGGGCTTTACCCCAGGAATGCAAGGATTCTTCAATATCAGCAAATCAATCAATGTAATACACTACATTAACAAACTGAAAAATAAAAATTATATGATAATCTCAATAGATGTAGAGAAAGCCTTTGACAAAATTCAACATCCATTTATGATAAAAACCCTCCAGAAAGTTTGAATAGAAGGGACATACCTCAACATAATAAAAGTTATATATGACAAACCCACAGCAAACATTATCCTCAATGGTGAAAAACTGAAAGCATTTCCCCTAAAGTCAGGAAAAAGACAAGGGTGCCCACTCTCACCACGACTGTTCAACATAGTTTTGGCCACAGCAATCAGAGGAGAAAAAGACATAAAAGGAATCCATATTGGAAAAGAAGAAGTAAAACTTTCACTGTTCACTGGTGACATTATCCTCTACAAAGAAAACCCTAAAGACCCTACCAGAAAACTACTAGAGTTAATCGATGAATACAGCAAAGTTGCAGGATATAAAATTAACACACAGAAACCCCTTGCATTCCTATACACTAATAATGAGAAAATAGAAAGAGAAATTAAGGAAACTATACAATTCACTGCTGCAACAAAAATAATTAAATACTTAGGAATACATCTACTAAGGAAACAAAAGACCTGTACATAGAAAACTATAAAACACTACTGAATGTAATTAAAAAGGACATTGATAGATGGAGAAATATACTGTGTTCGTGGATTAGAAGAATAAATATTGTGAAAATGAGTATACTACCCAATGTAATTTATACATTCAATGCAAACCCTATCAAGCTACCAACGATACTTTTCACAGAGCTAGAACAAATAATCTCACAATTTGCATGGAAATACAAAAAACCTCGAATAGACAAAGCAATCGTGAGGAAGAAGAATGGAACTGGGGGAATCAACCTGCCGGACTTCAGGCTCTACTACAAAGCCACAGTCATCAAGACAGTATGGTACTGGCATATAGACAGAACTATAGATCAATGGAACAAAATAGAAAGCCAAGAGATAAATCCACTCACCTCTGGACACCTTGTCTTTGAAAAAGGAGGCAAGAATATAAAATGGAGAAAAGACAGTCTATTTAAGAAGTGGTGCTGGGAAAACTGGACAGCACTTGTAAAAGAATGAAACTAGATCACTTCCTAACACCATACACAAAAATAAACTCAAAATGGATTAAATATCTAAATGCAAGACCAGAAACTATAAAACTCCTAGAGGAGAACGTAGGCAAAACACTCTCCGACATAAATCACAGAAGCATCCTCCATGACCCACCTCCCAGAATATTGGCAAAAAAAGCAAAAATAAACAAATGGGACCTAATTAAAATTAAAAGCTTCTGCACAGCAAAGGAAAGTATAAGCACGGTGAAAAGACAGCCTTCAGAATGGGAGAAAATAATAGCAAATGAAACATCTGACAAAGAATTAATCTCCAAAATATACAAGCAGCTCCTACAGCTCAATTCCATTAAAATAAACGACCCAATCAAAAAATGGACAGAAGATCTAAACGGACATTTCACCAAAGAAGACATACAGATGGCTAACAAACACATGAAAAAATGCTCAACATCCCTCATAATCAGAGAAATGCAAATCAAAACCACAATGAGATACCATTACACAACAGTCAGAATGGCTGCTATCCAAAAGTCTGCATGCAATAAATGCTGGAGAGGGTGTGGAGAAAAGGGAACCCTCTTACACTGTAGGTGGGAATGAAAGCTAGTACAGCCACTATAGAGAACAGTGTGGAGATTCCTTAAAAAAACAGGAAATAGAACTGCCATATGACCCAGCAATCGCACTCCTGGGCATACACACCGAGGAAACCAGAATTGAAAGAAACACATGTACTCCAATGTTCATTGCAACACTGTTTATAATAGGAAGGACATGGAAGCAACCTAGATGTCCACCTGCAGACAAATGGATAAGAAAGCATTGGTACATATACACAATGGAGTATCATTCACCTATTAAAAGGAATACCTTTAGATCTGTTCTAATGAGGTGGATGAAACTGGAGCCTATTATACAGAGTGAAGTCAGCCAGAAAGAAAAACACCAGTACAGTATACTAACACATATATATGGAATTTAGAAAGATGGTAAACTTAACCCTGTATATGAGACAGCAAAAGAGACACAGATGTATAGAACAGTCTTTGGGACTCTTGGGAGAAGGTGAGGGTGGGATGATTTGGGAGAATGGCATTGAAACATGTATATTATCATATGTGAAACGAATCACCAGTCCAGGCTCAACTCATGTTACAGGATGCTCGGGCCTGGTGCACTGGGATGAACCAGAGGGATGGGATGGGGAGGAAAGTGAAAGGGGGGTTCAAGATGGGGAACGCATGTACACACTGGGCAGATTCATGTCAATGTATGGCAAAACCAACCAATGTAATATTGTAAAGTAATTGAGTTCAGTTCAGTTCAGTTCAGTCGCTCAGTAGTGTCCGACTCTCTGCGACCCCATGAATCACAGCAAGTCAGGTCTCCCTGTCCATCACCAACTCCTGGAGTTCACTCAAACTCATGTCCATCGAGTCGGTGATGCCATCCAACCATTTCACTCTCTGTCGTCCCCTTCTCCTCCCGCCCCCAACCTTTCCCAGCATCAGAGTCTTTTCCAGCGAGTCAACTCGTCGCATGAGGTGGCCAAAGTATTGGAGTTTCAGCTTTAGCATCAGTCCTTCCAATGAACACCCAGGATTGATCTCCTTTAGAATGGACTGGTTGGATCTCTTTGCAGTCCAACGGACTCTCAAGAGTCTTCTCCAACACCACAATTCAAAAGCATCAATTCTTCGGCGATCAGCTTTCTTCACAGTCCAACTCTCACATCCGTACATGACCACGGGAAAAACCATAGCCTTGACTAGACAGACCTTTGTTGGCAAAGTAATGTCTCTGCTTTTGAATATACTACCTAGCTTGGTCATAACTTTCCTTGCAAGGAGTAAGCGTCTTTTAATTTCCTGGCTGCAATTAGCATCTGCAGTTATTTTAAGCCCCCCAAAATAAAGTCTGGCACTGTTTCCACCGTTTCCCCATCTATTTCCCATGAAGTGATGGGACTAGATGCCATGATCTTTGTTTTCGGAATGTTGACCTTTAAGCCAACATTTTCACTCTCCTCTTTCACTTTCATCAAGAGGCTTTTTAGTTCTTCTTCACTTTCTGTCATATGGGTGGTGTCATCTGCATATCTGCCTCCAATTAAAAAAAATATTAAATATAACAAAAAATATCTCACTAGTACATGAAACGAGAACTTCATATGTACAAGCTGAGTTTCAAAGAGGCAGAAGAACCAGAGATGAAATTTCCAACATTCATTGGATCATGTAGAAAGAAAGGAATTTCCTTGCTTCATCTACTTCTGCTTCACTGACAAAGCTAAAACCTTTGACTGTGTGGATCACAACAAACTGTGGAAAATTCTTCAAGAGATGGGAGTACCATACCACCTTACCTGTCTCCTTAGAAACCTGTTTGCAGGCCAAGAAGAACCTTACATAGAACAACAGACTGGTTCCAAATTGGGAAAGGAGTACAACAAGGCTATATATTGTCACCCTTTTTATTTAACACGTATGCAGAGTACATCATGAAAAATGCTGGACTGTATGAATCACAAGCTGGAATCAAGATTGCTGGGGGAAACATTGATAACTTTAGATATGCAAATGATACTACTCTAATGACAGAAAGTGAAGTGGAACCAAAGAGCTGCTTGATGAAGTTGAAACAGAAGAGTGAAAAAGCTGGCTTGAAACTCAACATTCAAAAAATGAAGATCATGGCATCCAGTCCCATCAGTTCAGTTCAGTCGCTCAGTCATGTCTGACTCTTTGCAACCCCATGGACTGCAACATGCCAGACTTCCGTGTCCATCACCATCTCCTGGAGCTTGCTCAAACTCATGTCCTTTGAGTCGGTGATGCCATCCAACCATCTCATCCTCTGTCGTCCCCTTCTCCTCCTGCCTTCAATCTTTCCTAGCATCATATTCCCATCCCTTTATAGTAAAGGGATGGGGAAATGTGAAAGCAGTGACAGATTTTCTTTTCTTGAGCTCCAAAATCACTCTGGATGGTGACTGTCGCCTTGAAATTAAAAACAAATAAAACCACTTGCTCCTTAGAAGGAAAGATATGGCAAACCTAGACAGCATATTAAAAAACAGAGACATCACTTTGCTGACAATAGTGCATAGAATCAAAGCTAAGGCTTTTCCAGTAGTCATGTTGGGATGTGAGAATTGGACAGTAAAGAAGGTAGAATGCTGAATAATTGATGCTTTCAAATTGTGGTGCTGGAGAAGAGTCTCAGAGTCATTTGTACTGCAAGGTGATCAAACCAGTCAATCTTAAAGGAAATCAGTCTTGAATATTCATTGGAAGGACTGACGCTGAAGCTGAAGCTCCTATACTTTGGCTACTTGATGGTAAGAGTTGACTTTTTAGAAAAGACCCTGATGATAGTACAGATTGAAGACAGAAGAAGAAGGGTACAGAACAGAATAAAATGGTTAGATAATATCAATGATTCAATGGACATGAATTTGAAGAAACTCCGGGAGATGGTGGAGGCCAAACTAGCCCGGTGTGTTGCAGTCCACATGGTTGCAAAAAGTCGTACTTGACTTGTAGACTGAACAACAACAGCACCAAATTATATATGCAAACTCATACACATACATGTGAGTATGTTATTCAGTTCCAAGCTGCCCTTTCCCCACCTCCAATGCACTCTTCAAAATGTCTCCAAAATGATCTTGTAAAAATTATACAATAGATAAATATTTTTCGAATTCAATCACCTAACCTATCTCTACTATCTCAAGAAACTCAAACACAAGACTCCCAAATTTTTTGCTTATTCGTTCGTCTTTTCCCTAGTCTTCTTATAACACAAAGTCCGGTGTTCCTCTTGAGCGCTAGCTCTTCAACTTGGTAGTTTGTCTTTGATCTAGACTGGTAAACTGACGTTAGTGAAGTTTTCAATTTTCAAACTTATCTCTTCTGCAAGCATAATCACCTACTGGTTCACTATTCATGGTACATACATTGTGTCTGAATGTCTATTTTATA
This sequence comes from Moschus berezovskii, assembly GCF_049115385.1. Lineage (NCBI taxonomy): Eukaryota > Metazoa > Chordata > Mammalia > Artiodactyla > Moschidae > Moschus > Moschus berezovskii. The sequence goes on along the minus strand of NC_142488.1, from coordinate 80,810,098 downwards.
CTTTGACATTACATTTCCAGCAAATAATTGCAGAGAACCTCTTAGATTCCCCAGTAATAATTGAAGCTGCTACTTATATATTTGTTTTCCTGTGATGTTAAGGGAATCAGAAGTGTTTGGCTTAACCATTAGACAGGGGTAACACCACATATTTCATCTTGTTTTCTGGTGCTGTTCATTTTCTCTGTGCTCTGACTTGAAATGTACTTTACCTATAAGGCTTATTTATCTGATGGAAGTAATTTTTAATGAACACAAGTTTTCTACAGGTATAACCTTTACTTTCTTATAATCATAATAATTTGGCTTATGATTTAAAGCATTACAACACCAGCTCATATTGTGAGACCTCTCTTATGGTGTTTACTGTTTCATTGGTATTTTGTCTTATTGCAACCACTGGCCACTTCCACAAAATCTAAATAAATTCAATCTCTGGAAATAAAATTGGCAGCAGACTAATCTGCTATTGAATTACTTCAGTGCACTATGCCCCAGATTCACCACTCAGACGATTTAATCAGATATTCACCTGTTTACAAAAGAATCAGAATAATCTCCCATTATTATCAGTATATAATATATTTCACTTGAACATTTTTGACAAACTCTTACATCACAAGACCTTCTTTCTCATTAGTATTTGAAATTCAGAGGGCATTTTATTATCAATGCAAGCTCTCATAGCAAAGATGGATAAAATCAATTAGGAGATGAAGCCATAATATTTTTTACTGACCTGTTAATTCATTTACCATATTTTGTAACTATTACTATAACCAGTGGAATATTAGTTGAAGGACATCAACAATTATACAATCATACATTAAGAATTATAAATTATAGTTCCAGAACCCTGTGAATAATATATTGTAGTGAAGTTATGTATACATTTACAAGTGTTTTAGTTTAGATTCTGATATTCTGAGGAGGTCAATACAGAGCTGACTTATGGCTCTGTTAAGACCCTCTTAACAGAGTTAAATTATAGTGTGCTAACTTGGAAAATTATGGAAAATTAACAGCACTAAGACAAATGAGAAGATGATGTTCAGATGATGCAGCTGTGGACATAGTGCTCTTGTTCTTCTTTTGCTTTTCATGTTAGTCACCTGCATTTACCTCATTTCTATTCATAGCTAACCATTAATATTTTCTTCAGTCTATCATTTTAAGTTGTCACTCCCTCCCTCCATTCAAGTAATTATACTGTTTTCATATATTTTCCCATGATTTCACAGAATATTCCACAGTTCACTTGTTTGATGTTCTGGATTTAATTGACATCGTTAATTCACATTACTAAAATTATGATTTCTTTTTAAAAAATATGTTCTAGGATGGTGGAGGAATAGGACGGAGAGACCACTTTCTCCCCCACAAATTCATCAAAAGAACATTTGAAAGCTGAGTAAATTCCACAAAACAACTTCTAAATGCCGGCAGAGGACATCAGGCACCCAGAAAATCAGCCCATTCTTATCGGGGTCCTGCCCCGATATGACCCAGGGTATCCTCGGGATGAACGGCGTCGGCGTCAGAGAGAGAGAGAGAAAGAGAGAGAGAGACAGGGGCTGATGATTCCTTGGTTTACGCTGGAGACCAATAAAACCCCAGCACAGGGCTTGCTCTGTTTACGTAGGCCGCAGGCGCCCTCTCAAATCACTTGAGGCACCCCACCAGGGCACCCCCTCGAGTGGGTCTTAGAAGCCCAGGCAGATAAGTAAACTCAGAGGGCCCAGCGCTCCAAGGATCTCAACCAGAAAACGGAGAATAGAGAAAAGGATGGAAAAAGAGAAAGAACGACACGGGGAGACCAAGCTTCAGTGAGCAAGGCCCAAAACTTTATTTTCCAGTGCTGCTTTTATACCCTAAGTTATGCGCATAAGAAACAGAGAAAGGAAGGTATAGATTCACACCGAAATCACGTGGGGTCAGCAGTCTTGACCCTTATCAGGATCAGGGCTTATTTTTGTGTGATAAAAGTTTTAGGTGATTTACATCATCTTCTGGCCAGGGGGCCTGCTAACAGTTTTATGGCCCTCTCTCCTGACAATAGGTTAGTTAGCAAGTAAAAGACTTTTCTTTTAAGGTGACTTTCCTAAAGTTAGGTGGTAGACACATAACAAAGTTACATTCCTATAAGGCACCGGTGTAGTGAGCTGCAAGAAAGGAATTTATTAACTTAAGATCTGATGTGGTTAAATCAAAGGGTTAATATATTTCCAAGGATACAATAGAGGAAACTGCAGCAAGCATTGATTCAACAATGAAATCTTTTCTAGTACTATTCTAATGATTTTAACTTCTTCAACAGATTCCTGTATTTTAGAATATTAGGCTTTCTGTCCTTGCATGGCTGGGAGGCTATAAACAGTCACACTCATAGTTGTAAGAGCCCGGACAAACTTGTCATGCAAGTTAGAAAGCTATCAGAGGGGCTTGGATTGGAACACTCCTATTAAGCCGAGGAGAACTTTTAAACTACAGCTCTGAATTAATGTTTTCAGAGAAAGGTGGTTGGGGGGAAGCCCCTGTAAGTATTAGAGGACTTGGTAAGAGGCGTAAGATAGTAAAGCAGTCAGACTCCAGTTTTCTTTGGGGTAGATGCTCAGGTAAGTCCAGGGGGTTCCTCGAGCCCTGATTAGCCTTTGCCCGTCAGGCCTCTTCCCCAGTTGACCTTTGCCACAGGTAGGATTTCCCTCGCTGGCTCCCGGCACATTCTCTTCGAAAGGAGGTAAGAAAAAAACATAAAAGATAAACAGAAAGACAAAAGAGGTAGGGACAGAGCTCCATCTCGGGAAGGGAGGCTTAAAAAAGAGAGAAGTTTCCAAACACCAAAAAACACTATCACTGGTGAATCTGTGGCGAACCTTGAAAGCTCAGAGGGCCACATAACCGGGAAGAAAAAGAAATAAATAATGAAAACCCACAGATTATGCGCCCAACAGTAACTCCCAGTGGAGAAGCAGCACAGACGCCCACATCCAACATTAGCAAGTGGGGGCTGGGCACGGAGGAGCCAACTTCATTGCTTCAATAGAGGACTGGGACTGAAAGCCCCAAGAGCAATCTGAGAGAGCTAACTGCAGATAGCAAGCAGATTGTGGGATAGCTAACCAAAGAAAAGGCGAAAAGCCCTAAACTAAGACTCTGCCACAGAAGAATTGTACAAAAAAGATCTTCATGACCAAGATAGTCACGATGGTGTGATAATTCACCTAGAGCCAGACATCTTGGAATGTGAAGTCAAGTGGGCCTTGGAGAGCATCACTATGAACAAAGCTAGTGGAGGTGATGAAATTCCAATTGAGCTATTTCAAATCTTGAAAGATGATGCTGTGAAAGTGATGCACTCAATATGCCAGCAAATTTGGAAAACTCAGCAGTTGCCACAGGACTGGAAAAGGTCAGTCTTCTTTCCAATCCCAAAGAAAGGCAATGCCAAAGAATGCTCAAACTATCGCACAATTGCACTCATCTCACACGCTAGTAAAGTCATGCTCAAAATTCTCAAAGCCAGGCTTCAGCAATATGTGAACCGTGAACTTCCAGATGCTCAAGCAGGTTTTAGAAAAGGCAGAGGCATCAGAGATCAAATTGCCAACATCCGCTGGATCATGGAGAAAGCAAGAGAGTTCCAGAAAGAATCTATTTCTGCTTCATTGACTATTCCAAAGCCTTTTACTGTGTGGATCACAATAAACTGTGGAACATTCTGAAAGAGATGGGAATCCCAGACCACCTGACCTGCCTCTTGAGAAACCTGTATGCAGGTCAGGAAGCAGCAGTTAAAACTGGACATGGAAAAAGAGACTGGTTCCAAATAGGAAAAGGAGTACATCAAGGTTGTATATTCTCACCCTGCTTATTTAATTTATATGCAGAGTACATCATGAGGAACGCTGGGCTGGAAGAAGCACAAGCTGGAATCAAGATTGCTGGGAGAAATATCAATAACCTCAGATATGCAGATGATATGCACATGCACCCTTATGGCAGAAAGTGAAGAGGAAATAAAAATCCTCTTGGTGAAAGAGGAGAGTGAAAATGTTAGCTTGAAGCTCGACATTCAGAAAATAAAGATCATGGCCTCCGGTCCCATCACTTCATGGGAAATAGATGGGGAAACAGTGGAAACAGTGTCAGACTTTATTTTTTGGGGGTCTCCAAAGTCATTGAAAATGCTGATTACAGCCATGGAATTAAAAGACGCTTACTCCTTGGAAGGAAATTATGACCAATCTAAATAGCTTATTAAAAAGAAGAGACATTACTCTGCCAACCAAGGTCCGTCTAGTCAAGGCTATGGTTTTTCCAGTGGTCATGTATGGATGTGAGAGTTGGACTGTGAAGAAAGCTGATCGCAGAAGAATTGATGCTTTTGAACTGTGGTGTTGGAGAAGACTCTTGAGAGTCCCTTGGACTGCAAGGAGATCCAACCAGTCCATTCTAGAGGAGATTGATCCTGGGTGTTCATTGGAAGGACTGATGCTAAAGCTGAAACTCCAAACCTTTGGCCACCTCATGGGACAAGCTGACTCATTGGAAAAGACTCTTATGCTGGGAGGGATTGGGGGCAGGAGGAGACGGGGCCGACAGAGAATGAGATGGCTGGATGGCATCACCGACTCTGTGGACATGAGTTTGAGTGAATTCCGGGAGTTGGTGATGGACAGGGAGGCCTGGCGTGCTGTTATTCATGGGGTCGCAAAGAGTCGGAAATGGCTGAGTGATTGAACTGAACTGAACTGAAGACTCCTCCAGACCCACTCACAGAAAAAAGGACTGAGTAGAGCTAGCCTGCTGTGGACCAGCCCATCCCCCAACCCCCACCAGAGACAGGCAGAGGAGGGCTGCCAGATCCGTGGAGGCAATCGCAGCCCCAGTGAGTGATCTGATATCAAACTGCAAACAGCCTTCGTTGCTAACCAAGACTCCTTGGGTTTCTGGCTGGTAGACATCTGCCTATGAAAATGCACTGGTTGTACCCCCAGATAAACTAGCGGCAGGGACCAGGGAGGGAATAAGTCACAGCGACTGCGCTGTCCAAACACCTGGTCACCTGAGTTGCTCAGACTGGGGAAGGGCACAAATCGTAGGCCCAACCAATCTGCACATTTGTGGAGAACCCGAGTACCTGAACCTGAGCGGCTTAGACCTGGGATGTGCATGCAACCCAGCTCCAGCCTCAGACAGTTCCTGGCAGAGCAACCTAGAGCCTGTGCAGTGTAGCCTGGGAAAGCACACGTGCTGTGAGCGGGAGCAAACCTAGTGTGGCCGAGACACTGCAAGCACTCCCCACAGACACTAGAGATACTTTTCTTCAGTGCTCCTTCCTTTCCACAGCGGGACTGAACAAGTGAGCCTTAAAATGTGTCCACCACCGTCCCCTAGTGTCAGGGCGGGAATTAGACACTGAAGAGACCAGCAAACAGAAGCTAAAACAGAGGGAACCAACTTGGAAGTGATGGATGGAGAAGTCTTGAGGCTACTGCAAGAATAAGACTGAAAACCAGAGGCAGGAGACTTAAGTCCAAATCATGAGAACACCAGAGAACTCCTGACTCCAGGGAACATTAATTGATAGGAACTCATCAAATGCCTCCATACCTACACTGAAACCAAGCATCCCCTAAGGGTCAACAAGTTTCAGAGCAAAACATACCACGCAAATTTTCCAGCAACACAGGAAGACAGCCCTGAGCTTCAATATACAGGCTGCCCAAAGTCACTCCAAACCCATTGACGTCTCATAACGCATTACTGGACACTTCATTGAACCCCAGATAGAAGAAATCCAGCTCCACCCACCAGAAAACCGACATAAACTTCCCTAATCAGGGAATCTTGTTAAGCCACCTGTCCAACCTCACCCACAGCAAGGAAACTCCACAATAAAGACAACTCCACAAACTGCCAGAAGATGGAAAGGTCACCCCAAACACAACAATATAAGCAAGATGAAGAGGCAGAGAAATTCCCAGCAAATAAAGGAGCAGGATAAATGATCACCGACCCAAACAAAAGAGGGAGAGATAGGGAACCTACCTGAAAAAATTCTGAGTATTGATAGTGAAAATGATCCAAAATCTTGAAAACAAATTGGAGTTACAGATAAATAACCTGGAGATAAGGATTGAGAAGATGCAAGAAAGGTTTAACAAAGATCTAGAAGAAATAAAAAAGAGTCAATATACAATGAATAATGAAATAGATGAGATTAAAAAAAAAAAAAAAAACTCTGGAGGGAACCAACAGTAGAATAACGGAGGAAGAAGATAAAATAAGTGAGATAGAAGATAGAATGGTAGAAATAAATGAAACAGAGAGGAAAAAAGAAAAACGAATTAAAAGAAATGAGGACAATCTCAGAGACCTCTGGTTCAATGTTAAATGCCCCAACATCCGAATGATAGGAGTCCCAGAAGAAGAAAACAAGAAGAAAGACCATGAAAAAATCCTTGAGGAGATAATAGTTGAAAATTTCCCTCAAATGGGAAAAGAAATAATCATCCAAGTCCAAGAATCCCAGAGAGTCCCAAACAGGATAAACAAGGCGAAATAGTCCAAGACACATATTAATCAAATTAACAAAGATCAAACACAAAGAACAAATATTAAAAGCAACAAGGGAAAAGCAACAAATAACACACAAGGGGATCCCCATAAGGATAACAGCTGATCTTTCAATAGGAACTCTTCAGGCCAGGAGGGAATGGCAGGACATACTTAAAGTGATGAAAGAAAATAAACTACAGCCAAGATTACTGTACCCAGCAAGGATCTCATTCAAATATGAAGGAGAAATCAAAAGCTTTACAGACAAGCAAAAGCTGTGAGAATTCAGCATCACCAAACCAGCTCTCCAACACATGCTAAAGGACCTTCTCTAGACAAGAAACACAGAAAGAGTGTAAAAACTTGAACGCAAAACAACAAAGTAAATGACAACGGGATCATACTTCTCAATAATTACCTTAAAAGTAGATGGGTTGAATGCCCCAACCAAAAGGCAAAGACTGGCTGAATGGATACAAAAACAAGACCCCTATATTGTTTTCTACAAGAGACCCACCTCAAAATGACGGACAGATAAAGATTGAAAGTGAAGGGCTGGAAAAGATATTCCAAGGCAAAAAGAGACCAAAAGAAAGCAGGAGTAGCAATACTCATACCAGATAAAATAGACTTTAAAAAAAGGCTGTGAAAAGAGACAAAGAAGGACACTACATAACAATCAAAGGATCAATCCAAGAAGATAAAACAATTATAAATGTATATGCACCCAACATAGGAGCACCACAATATATAAGAAAATTCTAACAAGTATGAAACAGGAAATTAACAATAACATAATAACAGAGGGAGACTTTAATACCCTACTCACACCTATGGATAGATCAACTAAACAGAAAAATAACAAGGAAACACAAACGTTAAATGATACAATAGACGAGTTAGACCTAATAGATATCTATAGGTCAGTTCAGTTCAGTCAACTCAGTCGTGTCCAACTATTTGTGACTCCATGAATCACAGCACGCCAGGCCTCCCTGTCCATCACCAACACCTGGAGTTCACTCAAACTCATGTCCATTGAGTCAGTGATACCATCCAGCCATCTCATTCGCTGTCGTACCCTTCTCCTCATGCCCCCAATCCCTTCCAGCATCAGACATTTTCCAGTGAGTCAACACTTCACCACAAAACAATGAATTTCACCTTTTTCTCAAGCGCACACAGAACCTTCTCCAGGATAGATCACATCCTGGGCCATAAATCTAGCCTTGGTAAATTCAAAAAAATTGAAATCATTTCAAGCATCTTTTCTGACCACAATGCAGTAAGACTAGTTCTCAATTACAGGAGAAAAACTATTAAAAATGCCAACATATGGAGGCTGAACAACATCCTGCTGAATAACCAACAAAACACAGAAGAAATCAAAAAAGAAATCAAAATATGCATAGAAATGAATGAAAATGAAAACACAACCACCCAAAACCTGTGGGACACTGTAAAATCAGTGCTAGGGGGAAGCTTCATAGCAATACAAGTGTTCTTCAAGAAACAAGAAAAGTCAACTAACTAACCTAAATCTACACCTAAAGCAACTAGAAAAGGAAGAAATGAAGAATTCCAGGGTTGGTAGAAGGAAAGAAATCTTAAAAATTAGGGCAGAAATAAATGCAAAAGAAACCAAAGAGACCATAGCAAAAATGAACAAAGCCAAAAGCTGCTTCTTTGAGAGGGTAAATAAAATTGGCAAACCACTAGCCAGACTCATCAAGAAACAAAGGGAGAAAAACCAAATCAATAAAATTAGAAATTAAAATGGAGAGATCACAACGGACAACACAGAAATACAAAGAATCATAAAAGACTGCTGCTACTGCTAAGCTGCTGCTAAGTCACTTCAGTCATGTCCGACTCTGTGTGACCCCATAAACGGAAGCCCACCAGGCTCCCCCATCCCTGGGATTCTCCAGGCAAGAACACTGGAGTGGGTTGCCGTTTCCTTCTCCAATGTGTGAAAGTGAAACTGAAGTCGTTCAGTCATGTCCGACCCTTAGCGACCCCACGGACTGCAGCCTACCAGGCTCCTCTATCCATGGGATTTTCCAGGCAAGAATACTGGAGTGGCTTGCCATTGCCTTCTCCGAGACTACTATCAGCAATTATATGCCCAAAAAATGGACAACTTTGAAGAAATGGATACATTCTTAGAAAAGTACAACTTTCCAAAACTGAACCAGGAAGAAATAGAAAATCTTAACAGACCCATCACAAGCACGGAAATTGAAACTATAATCAGAAATCTCCCAGCAAACAAAAGCCCAGGTCCAGACGGCTTCCCAGCTGAATTCTACCAAAAATTTAGAGAAGAGCTAACACCTATCCTACTCAAAATCTTCAAGAAGATTGCAGAGGAAGGCAAACTGCCAAACTCATTCTATGAGGCTACCATCACCTTAATACCAAACCTGACAAATATGTCACAAAAAAAGAGAACTACAGGCCAATATCACTGTTGAACATAGATACAAAAATCGTTAACAAAATTCTAGCAACCAGAATCCAACAACACATTAAAAAGATCATTCATCATGACCTAGTGTGCTATATCCCAGGGATGTAAGGATTCTTAAATATCCGCAAACTAATCAATGTAATACATGACATTAAGAAAATGAAAAATAAAAACAATATGATTATCTCAATAGATGCAGAGAAAACCTTTGACTAAACTCAACATCCATTTATGATAAAAACCCTCCAGAAGGCGGGAACAGAAGGAACATTGCCCAACATAATAAAAGCTATATATGACAAACCCACAGCAAACATTATCCTCAATGGTGAAAAATTGAAAGTGTTTCCCATAAAGGCAGAAACAAGACAAGGGTGCCCACACTCACCACTACTATTCAACATAGTTTTGGAAGTTTTGCCCAAAGCAATCAGAGCAGAAAAATACATAAAAAGAATCCAAATTGGAAAAGAAGTCAAACACTCACTGTTTGCAGAAGACATGACCCTCTACACAGATAACCCTAAAAACTATACCAGAAAATTACTAGAGCTAATCAATTAATATAGTAAAGTTGCAGGATATAAAATGAACACACAGAAATCCCTTGCATACCTATACACTAACAACGAGAAAATAGAAAGAGAAATTAAGGAAACAATTCCATTCATGATTGCAATGAAAAGAATAAAATACTGAGGAACATATATACATAAAGAAACAAAAGACCTATATATAGAAAACTAAAAAACACTGGTGAAAGAAATCAGAGAGGACACTTATAGATGGAGAAATATGCCATGTTCATGGATTGGAAGAATAAATATTGTGAAAATGAATAAATTACCCAAAGTAATTTATAAGTTCAATGCAATCCCTATCAAGCTACCAAAGATATTTTTCACAGAGCTAGAACAAATAACTTCACAATTTGTATGGAAATACACAAAACCTCGTATAGCCAACGCAATCTTGAGAAAGAAGAATGGAACTGGGGAAATCAACCTCCTGGACTTCAGGCTCTACTACAAAGCCACAGTCATCAAGATAGTATGGCACTGGAATAAAGACAGAAATATAGATCAATGGAACAAAATAGAAAGCCCAGAAATGAATCCATGAACCTATGGACACCTTATCTTTGACAAAGTATGTAAGAATATTCAATGGAGAAAAGACAGTCTCTTTAACAAGTGGTGCTAGGAAAACTGGTCAACCACTTGTAAAAGAATGAAACTAGAACACTCCCTAACACCACACACAAAAATAAACTCAAAATGGATTAAAGATCTAAATGTAAGACCAGAAACTATAAAATTCCTAGTGGAGAACATAGGCAAAACATAGGAATAAATTACAGCAGGATCCTCCATGACCCACCTCCTATAATATTGGAAATAAAAGCAAAAGTAAACAAATGGGACCTAATTAAAATCAAAAGCTTCTGCACAGCAAAGGAAACTATAAGCAAGGCGAAAAGACAGCCTTCAGAATGGGAGAAAATAATAGCAAATGAAGCAACGGACAAAGGATTAATCTCAAAAATATACAAGCAACTCCTGCAGCTCCATTCCAGAAAAATAAATGACCCAATCAAAAAATGGGTCAAAGAACTAAACAGACATTTCTCCAAAGAAGACATACAGATGGCTAACAAACACATGTAAAGATGTTCAACATCACTCCTAATCAGAGAAATGCAAATCAAAACCACAATGAGGTACCATTTCACACCAGTCAGAATGCCTGCTATCCAAAAGTCTACAAGCAATAAATGCTGGAGAGGGTGTGGAGAAAAAGAAACACTCTGACACTGTTGGTGTGAATGCAAACTAGTAGAACCACTATGGAGAACAGTGTGGAGATTCCTTAAAAAACTGGAAATAGAACTGCCATACAACTCAGCAGTCGCACTCCTGGGCATACACACCGAGGAAACCAGAATTGAAAGAGACATGTGTACACCAATGTTCATCGCAGCACTGTTTATAATAGCCAGGACATGGAAGCAACCTAGATGTCCATCTGCAGACGAATGGATAAGAAAGTTGTGATACATATACACAATGGAGTATTACTCAGTCATTAAAAAGATTACATTTGAATCAGTTCTAATAAGGTGGATGAAACTGGAGCCTATTATACTGAGTGAAGTAAGCCAGAAAGAAAAATACCAATACAATATACTAACGCATATAGATGGAATTTAGAAAAACGGTAATGATAACTCTGTATACGACACAGCAAAAGAGACACAGATGTATAGAACATTCTTTTGGACTCTGTGGGAGAGGGTGAGGGTGGGATGATTTGGGAGAATGGCATTGAAACATGTATATTATCATATGTGAAATGAATCTCCAGACCAGATTTAATGCATGATACAGCATGGAACAACAGACTGGTTCCAAATAGGAAAAGGAGTGCGTCAAGGTTGTACATTGTCACCCTGCTTATTTAACTTATATGCAGAGTTCATCATGAGGAACGCTGGGCTGGAAGAAGCACAAGCTGGAATCAAGATTTCCGGGAGAAATATCAATAACCTCAGATATGCAGATGACACCACCCTTATGGCAGAAATTGAAGAGGAACTCAAAAACCTCTTCATGAAAGTGAAAGAGGAGAGGGAAAATGTTGGCTTGAAGCTCAACATTCAGAAAATGAAGATCATGGCATCTGGTCCCATCACTTCATGGGAAACAGTGGAAACAGTGTCAGACTTTATTTTTTGAGGCTCCAAAATCACTTCAGATGGTGATTGCAGCCATGAAATTAAAAGACACTTGCTCCTTGGAAGGAAAGTTATGACCAGCCTAGATAGCATATTAAAAAGCAGAGACATTACTTTGCCAACAAAGGTCTGTCTAGTCAAGGCTATGGTTTTTCCCGTGGTCATGTATGGATGTGAGAGTTGGACTGTGAAGAAAGCTGATCACTGAAGAATTGATGCTTTTGAACTGTGGTGCTGGAGAAGACTCTTGAGTGTCCCTTGGACTGCAAGGAAATCCAACCCGTCCATTCTAAAAGAGATCAATCTTGGGTGTTCATTGAAAGGACTGATGCTAAAGCTGAAACTCCAATACTTTGGCCACCTCATGCGACGAGTTGACTCACTGGAAAGGAGTCTGATGCTAGCAGGGATTGGGGGTAGGAGGAGACGGGGACGGCAGAGAATGAGATGGCTGGATGGCATCACCGACTCGATGGACATGAGTTTGAGTGAACTCCGGGAGTTGGTGATGGACAGGGAGGCCTGGCGTGCTGTGATTCATGGGATTGAAAAGAGTCGGACACGACTAAGTGACTGAACTGAACTCAACTGAACAGCATGCTTGGGGCTGGTGCATTGGGTTGAACCAGAGGGATGGTATGGGAAAGGAGGTGGGATGGGGGTTCAAGATGTGGAACACATGTACACCTGGGGCAGATTCATGTCAATGCATGGCAAAACCAATACAATAATGTAAAGAAATTAGACTCCAATTAAACAAAAATTAAAAATGTAAGTTTAAAAAAATATGTTCTCTACATACACTGTAGCTATTATTTCCCCTCTCCATACTCCTTTTTTTTGAGCTGAAGATTTATTTCTCTCATCATATTAATTCATACTTAATACCTCATGTGACGAGTTGACTCACTGGAAAAGACTGATCCTGGGAGGGATTAGTGGCAGGAGTTAGCTGGATGGCATCACCGACTCGATGGACATGAGTGATCTCTTGGAGTTGGTGATGGACAGGGATCCCTGGCGTGCTGTAATTCATGAGGTTGCAAAGAGTCGGACACAACTGAGCGACTGAACTGAACTGAATCTTTATTTTCTTTTAAATTATATTGTTTCTTTTACAAAGAAAAGTTATGTAATTAATTAGTCATTTGTGTTTCTATTTTAGTAAATTTCTTGTTCAGAGCATGAATCTAGAGCTATGTAGGTTTAAATCATGGATTCATTTTTTAATGTTATTTTTACTTTTTTTTTTTTCTTTTGGTTTTGTTTTTAACTGAGTGAGTTACTCTGTGATTCTTCAATTCTAAAATATGGACAGTGAATGTTGTATTTGTGCCACCATCATAGAGGTTTTATGAGGTTTAAATGAGTTTATAATTATGCAATGTTTGTGAAAACTTACATTAAGTAATACAAAATCACTAATACTAGTATTAATACAATTTTCTGTTTATTTATTTATCTTTGTCATTTGTATATAAAAAATGTTAATATAGTATGGATATTAACTTTTATTCTTTGATATAATTAATTTCATTCAGTGCACTGGCTTTCTGTTTTGTTATTAAATTCTTATTTCTGGTGTAATTCACCAAACAGAAACTACTTTAAAAAAAATTGTCAAGTCTGCCACTTATTTCCTTTATCATCTCTGGATTTTGTTCTCTTTATTTTCTGAAAATTCTCCATCATTCTGGTAGAAGATATCACAAGGTATATGAATGATGCAGATGCTACCACTCTAATGGCAGAAAGTGAAGGGGAACTAAAGTGCCTCTTGATGAGGATAAAAAAAGAGAGTGAAAAGCTGACTTAAAATTCAAAATTAAAAATACTAAGATCATGGCATCCAACCCCATCATTTCATGGTGAATAGAAGGGGAGAAGGTGACAGCAGTGACAGATTTCCTCTTTTTGAGCTTTAAAGTCACTGTGAATAATGATTGTAGCCATGAAATTAGAAGACAATTGTTTCTTGGAGGGAAAGCTATGACAAGCTTAAACATGTATTAAAAAGCAAAGACATTACTTTGCCAACAAAGGTACATGCAGTTAAGGCTATAGTCTTTTCAATAGTCATGTACTGATGTGAGAATTGGACAATAAATAAGGCTGAGCACGGAAATGATGCTTTCAAGTTGTGGTGCTGGAGAAGACTCTTAAGAGTCCTTGGACAGCAAGGAACTCAAGTCAGTTAATCATAGAAGAAATCAACCCTAAATACTCATTAAAAGGACTGATGCTGAAGCTCCAATACTTTGGTCACCTGAGTGAACAGCCAGCTCATTGCAAAAGACCCTGATGCTAGGAAAGACTGAAGGTAGAAGGAGAAGAGGCAACAGAGGATAAGATGGTTGGATGGCATCACCAATTCAATGGACATGAACTTGGGCAAACTCCTGGAGATGGGGAGTGACAAGGAATCCTGGCATGCTGCAGTATATGGGGTCACAAAAATTCAAATACAACTTGGCAACTGAACAACAAAAAATGAATGGATAACCTGATGAAGAGACGCAAAGATTTGGAAGAGTCCCAAATGCAGGAGATTTTTACCCCATGAAGTTGGGATGTGTGATCCTTCTGGCATATGGATGTGTTCACCAACCAGAAAACTCTCCAAACCCCATTCAACTGAGGTTTTAGTGGAGGCTTCGGCTTCCCTGGTGGCTCAGAGGTTAAAGCGTCTGCTTGCAATGTGGGAGACCTGGGTTCGATCCCTAGGTCGGGAAGATTCCCTGGAGAAGGAAATGGCAACCCACTTCAGTATTCTTGCCTGGAGAATCCCATGGACGGAAGAGCCTGGTGGGCTACAGTCCACGGGGTCGCAAAGTGTCGGACATGACTGAGTGACATCACTTTCACTTTCACTTTTTGTGTAGATCAATCATTAACTCAATTTCCAGCCACTTTCCCTTCTCTGAACCATGGGGTGTAGGGCTGAAAATTTCAAGCTTCTAATCATGGCTTGGTCTTTCTAGTGACCAGTCCCCATCCAGGAGCCCACTGAGTCACCTCATTAGAACAAAGGGCAATGCAGTCCCCCAGGAAATTTAAAGATATTTAAGAGCTCAGTATCAGGAACCGGGGTGAAAGACCAAATATTAGAACAAAAGATGCTCCCAATGCTATTATTACTTAGGAAGTTACAAGGGTTTTAGAAATTGTGCAGGGAATAAGGGACAAAGACTATTATATGTATTTTCAATTATTTCACACCCCTATGTTGTCCCTTGCTTACAAACTGCCAGGACTATTGCTCAGAGACCTCTGAGTTAGTAAGGAATCCCTACTCAAAGACAATTTAGCTTACAAAATCAACGAATATTCTTTCCACCCTGCATCCTGATTCACTTCCTTCACAACTCTACCTTATCTCTCCGGTTCTTGCAGCCTAGTATTATCTAGTATAGTAGAGCAAACATACTAGCTCTGAAACATGCATGAAAAAAATGTCATTTGACATCTAGATTATCTCTTGTCTTTTAATCTTTGTTTCCGCTTCACTGTAGTCCTCTTTCTGCTTCAGTATTGTCCAGAAGACGGAAAATAGTCCATGATATACTGCTGATAGAGAGGAGGGTCAGAAAAATACACTGAAAACACACAGATTGATACTTTGAGATTCAACGCTGTCACAAAATGAATTACAACATTGGAGTTACTAATATTAGATTTCTTTTAAACATGGTGGATTGAATATACATATTTATATTGGTACCCTTTAAGTGTTAAAGTGACAGGAAGTAAACAAAATAAACACACAAAACAAAATAAAGAAGTGAGGAGATGATGAAAAACATTATTAATCATCAATTTGGAAACTAGGAAGAATGTGAAATAATGGCAACTAACTCTGACGACCAAAGAAAGCTGAAACCTAGACCTGCAGGGGAAAGCCAATAAAAAGTGAGCCACTGTCCCCACAGAGTTTATAAAGGGCTTAGGAATAGCTTTGTGTGACTTCAGAAGACAGGAATACAAGGCTACTTAGAATGTGTGGCTTCAAGGAAAGGCTAAAGCATGAAAATTAGTTGAAAGTCAAAAGATACCATCTGGATTAGCACTTTCCTTTTTAACCCAATATAGCTAGATATTCTCCCACACTTACTCATTCCTTACTATTGTGTTCTTGAGGTTTTATGTTTGTACAGATGGAGTCAGACAAGCTGTGGGTTCAATGAACCAGGCAGAGTTTGAGGTGTTAATGAGATGCTACAGCAAAAATGGAAGCAACAAATAGGTTAAGTGAAAGCCTCCATACTGAACACGGAGATCCCCCTGGCTTCTTTTTCCATTCAGCTCCATAGCTTCTAGTAGCCAGATTTATACCACAGGCAGAAAAATGAAGAATTCCAATCTGAGGAAATTTACCAATTAAAGAGGAAATACCAAACAATGAAGGAACTTCTGAATAAAAGGCCAGGTTTCTTCCTGAACACCTTGCATGAAGCAATTCAATAACAAAATGAACCCTACTTTTAAAACTTCAAATTACTTACTCTTCTTCTCCCTCAGATTTTTATTTTGAAAAAAATGTCAAGCCTTTAAAAAAGCTGAAAGAATAATAAAATAGACAACTATATTCTTGTGTTGTTTTAAATTGCCTTAGTTATTTGCCTTTCTCTTTGCCTCTTTCTTTATGCCTCTTTCTCTCTAATTTCTTATATGTTATCTCCCTCTATATGTGAACATGTATTGGTTTCTGTGTGTATGTGTGTGTGTGCTCCAAATGTTGAATCGTTTGTAAGTATGTTGCAAACACCAGGATTGCAAGAAAGAAATTCTCCTGCATAGCCACACCACCATTACCAAATTGAACAAAATTGAAAAAATAATACTACCTAATATAGTAGTCCAATTTCAGATTCCCCTTGTCCCTACAATGTTCTTTATTAACGTGTTTTCTTTTGTTAAATTTAGGACATCTTCAAGAATCTTAAATTATATATAGTTATGAAATCAATCTTCTTAGTCTCCTTTATGAAGAACTGTTAGCCTCATTTGTCTGGTTGGTTGGACTGTTTTTATTGCTTTGAAGATTCTAGACCATTGTGTGAACAATGTCTTTAGATTCTAGAATTTTATGCTTGTTTCCACAGATGCAAGTAAAACACTGGTGTCAAAAATACTATAGAACTGTTATTGTCTATGGACCATAGCATCATATCAGGAAATATAAAATATCAATTTATAGTTTATTAATTGCTAGGGATGCTGAGTTTGATCATTTGCTATCCCCGCATTTTTCCATTGTGTATTTTAACTAATTTTATGGTTCTTTAAAAATTAGCCTTATTTGATTATCTTATTTTTAAAAAAAGCCATAAAAATATGGAAGATTTCCTTCCTTCACTATTTCTTTCATTATTCTCTTCCCACCCATCCTCCATAGAGCATTATTGTCATTAGTTTCTGCTTTGTTTTTCGTTTTGTTTGTTTGTTTTGTATTTGTGCAGATGTACTTGCAAGGCAAATTCCTAACATAAGCATGGCTGAATCAGGGGTATATACAAATGCCAATTTGATACACATTGCCTAATTCCCCTCCTTAGCTTTGTACCACCTTACACTGTCAGCAACAATGTTTAGTTCAGTTCAGTCACTTACTTGTATCCAACTCTTTGCAGCCCCGTGGATTGCAGCACATCAGGCTTCCCTGTCCATCACCAACTCCCAGAGTTTGCTCAAACTCATGTCCATCAAGTCAGTGATGCCATCCAACCATGTCATCTTCTGTCGTCTCCTTCTCTTTCTGCCTTCAATCTTTCCGAGCATCGGGACCTTTTCTAATGAGTCAGTTCTTGGCATCAGGTGGCCAAAGTAATGGAGCTTCAGCTTCAGTATCATTCTTTCCAATGAACATTTCCTTTAGGATTGGCTGGTTTGATTTCCTTGCCATCCAAGGGACTCTCAAGAGTCTTCTCCAACACCGCGGTTGAAAAGCATCAATTCTTCAGTGCTCAGCATTCTTTATGGTCCAACTCTCACATCCATACGTAACTACTGGAAAAGCCAAGTCTTTGACTATACAGAAATTGGTCAGCAAAGTAATGTTTCTGCTTTCTAATATGCTTTCTAGGTTTTTCATAGCTTTTCTTTCAAGGAGCAAGTGTATTTTAATTTCATGGCTTTAGTCACCATCTGCAGTGATTTTGGAGCCCCTAAAAATAGTCTCTTCATTGTTTCCATTGTTTCTATGTTTGCCTTGACACGATGGGACTAGATGCCATGATCTTCACTTTTTGAATGCTGTGTTTTAAGCCAGCTTTTTCACTCTCAAAAAAAAAAAAAAAAGGTTCTTTAGTTCCTCTTCGCTTTCTGCAGTAAGTTTGTTGTCATCTGCATATCCGAGGTTATTGATATTTCTCCTGGCAATCTTGATTCTAGCTTGTGCTTCATCCAGCCCAGCATTTTGCAGGATGTACGCTGCATATAAATTAAATAAGCAAGGTGACATTATACAGCCTTGTGGTACTCCTTTCCCAATTTGGAACTAGTCCATTTCTTCATTTCCGGTTCTAATTGTTGCTTCTGGATCTGCATACAGGTGTTCCCATGCTTTTAAGAATTTTCCAGAGTTTGTTGTCATCGACAAAGTTGAAGGCTTTAGCGTTGTCAATGAAGCAAAAGTAGATATTTTTCTAAAATTCTCTTGCTTTTTCTATCATCCAATGAATGTTGGCAATTTGATCTCTGTTCCACTGTCGTTTCTAAATTCTGCTTGAAAGTTCTCAGTTCACGAACTGTTGAAGCCTACCTTGGAGAATTTTGAGCATTACTTTGCTAGTTTGTGAAATGAGTACAATAGTGTATTTTGAACATTATTTGGCATTGTCTTTCTTTGGGACTGGAATGAAAACTGACCTTTTCCAGTCCTGTAGCCACTGGTGAGTTTTCCAAATTTACTTCATCAGTCAGCACCTCCCTGTTGCTACCACAGAATAAAATGTTGCCACAGATCATCTGTGTTGGAGAAGGAAATGGTAACCCACTCCAGTATTCTTGCCTGGAGAATCCCATGGATGGAGAAGCCTGGTAGGCTACAGTCCACGGGGTCGCAAAGAGTCGGACACGACTGAGCGACTGAACAGAACAGAACAGAACAGATCATCTGTGGGTGGCAGCCTTATTGAGTTTACTCAGGTCTCACCAGTCAGAATAGGTCCAGGCTCCCAGAGGACACTGTCAGCAGAAAATATAGGATAGCGACATTCATTGGTGTATATGATGAATAGCTGCTAAATGGTTGTGACCTGCTAAGACAGGCTAATGGCATCTTGGTTGCAGTGAATTGCCTTCTGCCCCCCTCCCCCTATTTGCAGATTTGTGATCATCTCTGATTCCCTTATTTGAGTGACAATTGAAGGCCACTTGTGTATAGGATACTGCCAAGAGGAAGACTGCACATGGGCATTGCCAGATTAAGTAAACAGGTGTCCACTCTGCTATTACCATGGATTAGATCTCCATACTTTCCTTCAGCTGTCTCCACCAAGACCCTGGAAAATCTTAAAATGGAACAAAAGATGTCCTCCAACTTTGATGCCAAGCACTGACTCCATATTAGTCAAGAGTCAGATTTCTTGAATTCTTGGAAAGCAAAACAACAACAAATGTATGAGAGTCTAAACTTTACCACAGCCTTACTAGCTGAGTGTATTGCCATGTTTATGAAGTTTTACATCTTTTATTAGGGGTGAAGTTGAGCAACGTTTTATATGTGCAAGTTTGCTTATGTTTCCTTACATTTTAATTGTCTATTCATGTAATTTTCCCTTTTTATTTGATTTTAAGATTGATTTATATATTAGAGATGTTAGCCCTTCATCTACATGTCACATATATCTTCTCTTGGTCTGTGGCTTTGTTTTTGGTGCTTGTTGTCATTCTTGTATTCCTGAAAAATAAATCTCACTTGTTTTAACAGCTTTTGCTACCAAAAGAAATACCTCAAAACTTAATGACTTAAAATTACAACATTATATTGTATCTCATGAGTCTGTGAGTGAGTAGTTTTACAGTCAGCTAGAAGATTAGCTGGGTACTAGTACATCTAGGATCCACTTACATGTTTGGTAATTGATTCTGGCTACTAGAACTGACAGTCAGTTGGGACAATAATAGTGAATATGCCATGTGTCTCCCATCATGCAGTAGACTAGCCTGGGCTTTTTTACATGGTGGTGGTTGTAAGAGTTCCAAAATCCCTCAAAGTGGGCAAACCTCACAGCACAAGTTCTTTTAAAACTTTTACTTGCATTGTGTTTACTATTGTCCAATGGGCAATAGTAAGTCATATAGCCAAACTCATATTTAAGGGGAGTAGTGTTCACATTTTGATAGAGGAGTGCCAAAGTCACATCACAGAGATGTTTGTATAGATGGATAAAAGGAGTATATGGCCATTTTTATAATCTGTCCAAGTTGTCATGTATTATTATTATTTTACTATCATGTGGGATTCTGTTTGCCAAAAATTTATTTAAGGTTTTTTTATTGAAATCCATAAATAAGAACTGTAGCTTTCCTTTTTGGTGTTAACTATATTGATTTCAGTGTCAGTGTTATACTTGCTTTCTATAAAGGACTTGGAGGTTGTTCTTTCTCCGAGCTTTAAAAATTGAAAGTAGCCTTAGTTTTATCTAGTCTTTGAAGTTTTGTTGGCATTCTTATAAGAACTTATTTGAACTTGGTGTTTTTGTTTTGCGGGGGCAGGCAGATAGATTTTTAAAATTTTTACTAGTACCTCTACGGAAATGGAATTGTGAAAAATGTTAAAGTATTTGGTTAGCTGTATTTTCTTAAGAAAATATCAACTTCATACAGGATTTCAAAGCTGTGTTTAAAGAGTTATGTAAAATACTCTTTTCTATTTTAAAAATTTCCCACATTTCAAAGATTATCCCCGTTATCATTTCTCATTTTGCATATTTTTGACTCTTCCTTCTTTTTCTTGAAAAGTTTAGCTATAAATGTGTATAATTTATATTTTTAAAAATAGCAGTTTGATTTATGTATTAATTTGACTGTTTTTCTGTGTTCTACTTCATTAACTTTGGCTTTTATTATTTATTTTATTTTTATTGTTTATTGTCTCTGCATTTTGGTTTACCTTTGTCTTTTGCTATAGCTCTTTGAGTTAATGACTAAAATTAATAGATTTTAATGCCTTCATTTTTATTTATGTAAACACTTAGGGCTTTTCTCTTATTTTAATTTTATCCCACAGGTTCTGCTATCTTATAATATTTATTGTCAGTAGTTATTTTGTTGTTGTTGTTGCTATTTTAAGTAAGCTTGCATTTTCCCCTTTGCCCAAGAATTCTTAAACAGAGATTATAAATTTCCGGTTCAAAAGCAAAACAAAGTTGGTGTTTCTTTGTTTGGATTTTTGCTAATTTCTAGTTTTATTGCATTTTGTTTACAGAATATGTTTTATACTATTGAGGGCTTTCTTCATGAACTAATGTGGTCAATTTTTATGAATGTTCTATGTGTGCTTGAGAAGAAGGTATATTCTCTATTCCTGGAACATAAATGTTTGATATATAGCTATAATATTGTCATTATTATGTCATTTGGATCTTCTCTAATCCTTTTATTTTATTGTTTGGTTAAACCTTTTTCAATGAAGAATGGGGACATGATCACCTTGGATTATTGATCACAATTTCTCACTATCTGAAATGGGATTTAAACATAAACATCTGCACCATTTTTCCTTGTAACTATGCCTTACTTATAGTGTCTCCCACTGTGAATGGAGTGTTTTCTCATCTCACGGATAATCTGCCTTGGCTATGTGACTTGTTTTGGACAGTGAAATGTTTATGGATGTGACATGCATTCATTTATTGGCATGCTCTTTTGCATTCGTGTGATCTGCTATGGCAAGCATATACTCCACGTAGTTATTGTCACCTTAGCCTAATCTCCAAAGTGAAGAAAAATGGAGCAAATCACAATGCAACCTGTAGCCTATAGCCAGGTCAGACTTAGCAGAGGGATTACCCTTCAATGTTGTACAGTTGCTGTTTTGAAAATGTTAATGATCTTATATTCGAACTTACACATTGAAAATGAATCTGGTGAGATAGTGAAGCACTCATATGATCAGAGGAAATACTCTGGGTAGCAGTTTTCATATGTCAGGGCTCAGGACCATAGGCATGACAGGCAGTATGCATAACAAGAAGTTGCCTTGGCTTTGGTGCAAGCAAAACTGCAGCAATTTGTGGGAGCAGGTGGGCTAGAATCTGGACCCAAATTAGTGGTGAAAATGGCCGCAGTATCAGCAAAAACAGCATCAACAGCAACCATAGCTATGGGAGAGAGGTGAAATTTTGCAAGGGAGCAGCACTGACCTGTGCTGGGAAATTGTCCTGCTCGTCCACAGAGGAGCTGGCTTCTGTGTTATCTGCACAAATATTAACTTTCCAAATATGAGTGCAGGAACAGCAACTGCCAGTTTTGGGACAATAAATTTTGTCAGTAAATTATTGCAAAATAAAAGTATATACATGGATATTACAATAAAGCATACTAGAGAGTTACTGGAACTCACCAATAATTGTATAATCCGTGGTTTTGAAAACTATTGCAAAATTGCAAAGCATATATACACAGGCTTAAAAATTGAAATTAAATTGAAAAGATTGTTGCATTAGATGGAGGACTGGAAAAGGTCAGTTTTCATCCCAATCCCAAAGAAAGGCAATGTCAAAAAATGCACATACTACTGCATAATTGCACTCATATCACAAGCTAGTAAAGTCATGCTCAAAATTCTCCAAGCCAGGCTTCAGCAATATGTGAACTGTGAACTCCCAGATGTTCAAGCTGGTTTTAGAAAAGGCAAAGGAACCAGAGATCAAATTGCCAACATCGGCTGGTTCATGGAAAAACCAAGAGAGTTCCAGAAAAACATCTATTTCTGCTTCATGGACTATGCCAAAGCCTTTGACTGTGTGGATCATAATAAACTGTGGAAAATTCTGAAAGAGATGGGAATACCAGACCACCTGACCTGCCTCTTGAGAAATCTGAATGCAGGTCAGAAAGCAACAGTTAGAACTGGACATGGAACACGAGAGTAAAACGTCAAGGCTGTATATTGTCAGCCTGCTTATTTAACTTATATGCAGAGTACATCATGAGAAACACTGGGCTGGATGAAGCACAAGCTGGAATCAAGATTGCTGGGAGAAATATCAATAATCTCAGATATGCAGATGACACCACCCTTATGGCAGAAAGTGAAGAGGAACTAAAAACCCTCTTAATGAAAGTGAAAGAAGAGAGTGAAAAAGTTGGCTTAAAGCTCAACATTCAGAAAACTAAGATCATAGCATCCAGTCCCATCACTTCATGGCAAATACATGGAGAAACAGTGGAAACAGTGGCAGACTTTATTTTTCAGGGCTCCAAAATCACTGCAGATGGTGACTGCAGCCATGAAATTAAAAGATGCTTGGTCCTTGGAAGAAAAGTTATGACCAACCTAGACAGCACATTGCAAAGCAGAGACACTTATTTTACCAACAATGGTTCATGTAGTCAAAGCTATGTTTTTTCCATTGCTATAGTTTTGTGTTTTTTTTTTTAATGGTAGCAATGTATGGATGTGAGAGTTGGAATATAAAGAAAGCTAAGTCCCGAAGAATTTATGCTTTTTAAATGTGGTGTTGGAGAAGACTCTTGAGAGTCCCTTGGACTGCAAGAAGATCCAAACAGTCAATCCTAAACGAAATCAGTCCTGAATATTCATTGAAACGACTGATGCTGAAGTTGAAATCCAATATTTTGGCCAACTGATTGGAAGATTCGACTCATTGGAAAAGACCCTGATGCTGGGAAAGATTGAAGGCAGAAGGAGAAGGGCACGACAGAGGTTGAAATGGTTGGATGGCATCACTGACATAATGGGCATGAGTTTGAGTAGGATCCGTATGTTGGTGATGGACAGGGAAGGTTGGCATGCTGCAGTCCATGGGGTTGCAAAGAGTCACAGACGACTGAGTGATTGAAGTGAACTGAAAATTATTTAAAATCTGTGGCTCTGAAACTGCAATTATGTTTGCACCAACCTAATAGACTGTATAAACAGATGGTTTGAATAATATAGAAACCATGAAGCCACTTTTGGTTTTTTGTGTGAACTCAAGAAGCTCCAGGGAATGTCAGAAGAAATGATAAAATTCCATAATATGAATTTACATATAAAATTGACTTTAGACTTACTGTACATGAAACTGGTTTGTATGTAGTGTTAAATCTTTTTAGACAATTAATTCTGCAAAAATCATAAACTCTAGATAAACTAGTTTATTTTTTGAAGTAATTGGTCAGAAATCTGTCCTGCATTCATGTGTAGAGGAATGAAACTTTACCCCTATTTTATAGCATCCACACAAATTTACTTGAAATGAATTACTGATGAATATAAGACCTATAACAATTAACTCCAAGAAGAAAATATAGGAAGAAAGATCTTGACACAGGTCTTAATAATGATTTTTTGGAAATAACATTTAAAGTGCAAGCAACAAAATACAAAATAAACAAGCAAGACTACAACAAATAATCAGCACAGCAAAATAAACAATCAACAAACTGAAAAGACGAACTGTGGAATGAGAAATAATATTTTCAAACCATATATCTGATAGAGGATAAATATCCAAAATATAAAAAGAACTCATACAACTCAATAGCAAAATCCCAAATAATCCAACTAAAAATGGGCCAATGACCTGAATAGACATGTTTTCCAAAGAGGATATATGAGTAGCCAACAGTTACATGAAAAGATTCTCAACATCACTAGTCATTAGGGAAATGTAAATCCAAACCACCATGAGATATTACCTCATGCCTGTTAGAAAGACCATCTCCAAAAAGATGAAATAGCAAATACTGGCATCAATGTGAAAAAAAGGGAACACTTTTGGACTGTTGATGGAATTGTAAATTGTTATAAAACTGTAGAAAACGGTATGGAGTTACCTCAAAAAAATTAAATATAGAACTACCAAATGATCCAGCAATTCCACTTCTGGAAATAGAGCCAAAGGAAATGAAAACACTAACTCAAAAAGATATTTGTATCCCCATGTTCACAGCAACATTATTTACAATAGCCAAGGCACCCATCAACGGACAAATGGATAAAGAAGTTGTGCTATATGTATACAGTGGCAACCCACTCCAGTATTCTTGACTGGAAAATTCTGTGGACAGAGGAGACTGGAGGGCTACAGTCCATGGAGTTGCACAGAATCAGACACGACTGAGTGAATCACACTTTCACTTTCAGTGATAAAATGTACAACATGCCTATGGTTAACACTTTTGTATAATAAATAGGAATATTAGGAAAGTATATATTAAAAGTTCTCATTACAAGAGAAAAGTTTTTTGTCTTTTCATTGTATCTCTATGAGATGATGGATTTTAACTAAACCAATTGTGATAATCATTTCACAATATGTGTAAATCAAACCATGATGTTGTTATAACTTATACAGTGATATATCTCAATTGTTTCTCAATAAAACTCAGGAAAAAATAAATCTATCCAGATGTTTTTGCAGCCTATAAAATACACTTTAAAGCACCGGTAACAGTTATATCAGCAGAAAGGTCCTTCTCAAAGAAAAAAAAATGAATAAATCAGAATTTATTTTCAGTCTTGCATTTGCCAAGAGCACCTGCCAGTTACATCATTTGAAATATATTTTCTAAAGGTGCATTTTGATGAACTAATAAATTGGCAGAATGGTGATCAAAAATAATCTGTGGTTAATAAAGATATAAAACTAATAAAACTCTATTATTTATTTTATTATATACAATTATGTTGGAGTTTCTCTAGGGGCTCAGACAAGAAAGAATCTGCCTGTAGCACAGGAGATATGGATTGCATTGCTGAGTTGGGAAGATACCCTGGAGAAGGAAATGGAAACCTACTCCAGTATTCTTGCCTGGAGAATCCCGTGAACAGAGGAGCCTGGCAGGCTATAGTCCAAAGGTTGCAAATAGTCAGATTTTCATACAATTATGAAAAAAAAAATGTTACCTTTTTGCAATTGTGGCATTATGTTGTTAGTCATGTATCACTATTAATTCTATTGTGTTTATAAGTAGTAGAATATCTTTAAAGAAAATTGCATTCATGCTGACATATGCAAAACAAATACAATATTGTAAAGCAATTAGCCTCCAATTGAAATAAATACATTTATATTAAAAAAATGAAGAGAAAACTTGAAAAGAAAAGAAAATTATTTTTTTAAAGAAACTATATTTTAGTACCTTTAATTGGAACTTTTCACCCTGGATATTAAATAAGGGGTTTCTTCTTTTCATTTTCACTTCACTGTACAAGTTATGTACCTGGCCCTGCCTAGATCACCTCCAACCTACAGC
Source organism: Moschus berezovskii (assembly GCF_049115385.1). Classification (NCBI taxonomy): domain Eukaryota; kingdom Metazoa; phylum Chordata; class Mammalia; order Artiodactyla; family Moschidae; genus Moschus; species Moschus berezovskii. The sequence goes on along the minus strand of NC_142488.1, from coordinate 80,783,900 downwards.
CTAAAACCTGTAAGCGAGAAAAAAGAAATGTAAAAGTGACTGATAATCTGAAATTGCTTTACATGCAGCATTGTCTCAGAAATTATTGACTTGGTATAGGTCTTTTAAGGGTTTCTGTTGTGAGCATGGCCCCTTTTCTCCTAGCATTTGCTGTAGTTTCTGCTCTGTGGAGTTGCTTGCTGTGTTTAATTAATTCAGGCCAGAATTATACTTGTTCTGTTACCAGGACCGTAACCACTACTTTCTCATTACCTAGGATATGTTTGCCATCCCTTTGTTGTGAGTGTTTATGAATTACTTTTCTAAGTCAGTTTCTTAAACAGAGTTGCATTTATTTCTTTGTGAACCAATCTAAAAATGCTTTTATTTTTTTTTAATGGAAGCTAATTATTTTGCAATATTATATTGGTTGGTTTTGCCATACATTGACATGAATCAGCATCGGGTATACATGAGTTCCCCCTCCTGAACTACACTCCCAACTCCCTCCTCCCTTTATCCTGCCTATGGGTCATCCCCACACTCCAGCCCCGAGCATCCTGTAATAGGCATCAACCCTAAACTGGTGATTTGTTTCACAATGACAACATATATGTTTCAATGCCATTCTCCCAAATCATCCCACCCTCACCCTCTCCCATAGAGTCCCAAAGACTGTTCTATACATCTGTGTCTCTTTTGCTGTCTCGTATACAGGGTTATCATTTGCATCTTTCTAAATTCCATATATATGAATTAGTATACTGTATTGGTGTATTTCTTTCTGGCTTACTTCACTCTGTATAATAGGCTCCAGTTTCATCCACCTCATTAGAACTGATTCAAATGCATTCTTTTTAATGGCTGAGTAATACTCCATTGTGTATATGTACCAAAGCTTTCTTATCCATTCGTCTGCAGATGGACATCTAGATTGTTTCCATGTCCTGGCTATTATAAACAGTGCTGCAATGAACATTGGAGTACATGTGTCTCTTTCAATTCTGGTTTCCTTGGTGTGTATGCCCAGGAGTGTGATTGCTGGACCATACGGCAGTTCTATTTCCAGTTTTTTGACGAATCTCCACACTGTTCTCCATAGTGGCTGTACTAGTTTGCATTCCCACCAACAGTGTAAGAGGGTCCCCTTCTCTCCATACCCTCTACAGCATTTATTGCATGTGGACTTTTGGATAGCAGCCATTCTGACTGGTATGAAATGGTATCTCATTGTGGTTTTGATTTGCATTTCTCTGATTATGAGGGATGTTGAGCATTTTTTCATGTGTTTGTTAGCCATCTTTATGTCTTCTTTGGAGAAATGTCTGTTTAGTTCTTTGGCCCATTTTTTGATTGGCTCATTTATTTTTCTGGAATTGAGCTGCAGGAGCTTCTTGTATATTTTGGAGATTAATCCTTAATCAGTTGCTTCATTGCTATTATTTTCTCCCATTCTGAAGGCTGTCTTTTCACCTTGCTTATAGTTTCCTTTGCTGTGCAGAAGCTTTTGATTTTAATTAAGTCCCATTTGTTTATTTTTGCTTTTATTTCCAATATTCTGGGAGGTGGGTCTTGGAGGATCCTGCTGTGATTTCTGTTGGAGTGTGTTTTGCCTACATTCTCCTCTAGGAGTTTTATAGTTTCTGGTCTTACATTTAGCTCTCTAATCCATTTTGAGTTTATTTTGGTGTATGGTGTTAGGAAGTGTTCTAGTTTCATTCTTTTACAAGTGGCTGACCAGGTTTCCCAGCACCACTTGTTAAAGAGACTGTCTTTTCTCCATTTTATATTCTTGCCTCCTTTGCCAAAGATAAGGTGTCCATAGGTGTGTGGATTTATCTCTGGGCTTTCTATTTTGTTCCATTGATCTATATTTCTGTCTTTATGCCAGTACCATACTGTCTTGATGACTGGCTTTGTAGTAGAGCCTGAAGTCTGGCAGGTTGATTCCCCCAGTTCCATTCTTCTTCCTCAAGATTGCTTTGGCTATTCCAGGCTTTTAGTATTTCCATACAAATTGTGAGATTATTTGTTCTAGTTCTGTGAAAAATATCTTTGGTAGCTTGATAGGGATTGCATTGAGTGCATAATTACGTTGGGTAGTATACTCATTTTTACAATATTTATTCTTCCAATCCACGAACACGGTATATTTCTCCATCTATTAGTGTCCTCTTTGATTACTTTCACTAGTGTTCTATAATTTTCTATGTACAAGTCTTTTATTCTCTTAGGTAGATATATTCCTAAGGATTTAATTCTTTTCGTTGCAACAGTGAATGGAATAGTTTCCTTAATTTCTCTTTCTATTTTCTCATTATTAGTGTATAGGAATGCAAGGGATTTCTGTGTGTTAATTTTTTATCATGCAACTGTACTGTATTCATTGATTAGCTCTACTAGTTTTCTGGTAGAGTCTTTAGGGTTTTCTGTGTAGAGGATCATGTCATCAGCGAACAGTGAAAGTTTTACTTCTTCTTTTCCAATTTGTATTCCTTTTATGTCTTTTTCTGCTCTGATTGCTGTAGCCAAAACTTCCAGAACTATGTTGAACAGTCGTGGTGAGAGTGGGCACCCTTGTCTTGTTCCTGACTTTAGGGGAAATGCTTTCAGTTTTTCACCATTGAGGATAATGTTTGCTGTGGGTTTGTCATATATAGCTTTTATTATGTTGAGATATGTCCCTTCTATTCCCACTTTCTGGAGGGTTTTTATCATAAATGGATGTTGAATTTTGTTGAAGGCTTTCTCTGCATCTATTGAGATAATCATATGATTTTTATTTTACATTTTGTTAATGTGGTGTATTACATTGTTTCCGTTCCGTTCCATCGCTCAGTCGTGTCCGACTCTATGCGACCCCATGGACTGTAGCCTACCAGGCTTCTCCGTCCATGGGATTCTCTAGGCAAGAATACTGGAATGGATTATCCTTTCCTTCTCCAGGGGATCTTCCCAACCCAAGGATTGAACCCAGGTCTCCCGCATTGGAGGCAGACGCTTTAACCTCTGAGCCACCAGGGAAGCCCATTACATTGATTGATTTGCGGATATTGAAGAATCCTTGCATTCCTGGGGAAAAGCCCACTTGGTCATGAAGTATGATCTTCCTAATGTGTTGTTGGATTCTGATTTCTAGAATTTTGTTAAGGATTTTTGCATCTATGTTCATCAGTGATATTGACATGTAGTTTTCTTTTTTGTGGGATCTTTACCAGGTTTTGGGATTAGGGTGATGGTGGCCTCATAGAATGAGTTTGGAAGTTTCCCTCCTCAGCAATTTTCTGGATGAGTTTGAGTAGAATAGGTGTTAGCTCGTCTCTAAATTTTTGGAAGAATTCAGCTGTGAAGCCGTTTGGACCTGGGCTTCTGTTTCCTGGAAATTTTCTGATTACTTCCTCTAGTTCCGTGCTTGTCATGGCTCTGTTCAGATTTTCTACTTCTTCCTGGTTCAGTTTTGGAAAGTTGTACTTTTCTAGGAATTTGTCCATTTCTTCCAGGTTATTCATTTTATTGCCATATAATTGCTGATAGTATTCCCTATTAATCCTTTGTATTTCTGTGTTGTTGGTTGTGATCTCTCCATTTTCATTTCTAATTTTGTTGGTTTGGTTCTTCTCCTTTTGTTTCTTGATGAGTCTGGCTAGTCGTTTGTCAATTTTATTTACCTCCCCAAAGAACCAGCTTTTGGCTTTGCTGATTTTTGCTATGGTATCTTTTGTTTCTTTTGTATTTATCTCTGCCCTAATTTTTATGATTTCTTTCCTTCTAGTGACCCTGGGGTTCTTCATTTCTTCCTTTTCTAGTTGCTTTAGATGTAGAGTTAGGTTATTTAGTTGACTTTTTTCTTGTTTCTTGAAGTGTGCCTGTATTGCTATGAACTTCCCCCTTAGCACTGCTTTTACAGTGTCCCAGAGGTTTTGGGTTGTTGTGTTTTCATTTTCATTCATTTCTATGCATATTTTGATTTCTATTTTGATTTCTTCTTTGATTTGTTCATTATTCAGCAGCGTGTTCAGCCTCCATATGTTGGTATTTTTAATGGTTTTTCTCCCATAATTTAGATCTAATCTTACTGCATTGTGGTCAGAAAATATGCTTGGAATTATATCTGTTTTTTTGAATTTACCAAGGCTAGATTTATGGCTCAGGATGTGATCTATCCTGGAAAAGGTTCCGTGTGCGCTTGAGAAAAAGGTGAAATTCATTGTTTTGGGGTGCAATGTCCTGTAGATATCTATTAGGTCTAAAATATACTTTAAAACAAAGACTGTGAAAAGAGACAAAGAAGGAAACTACATAATGATCAAAGGATCAATCCAAGAAGAAGATATAACAATTATAATTATTCATGCCCCCAACATAGGAGCACCACAATATGTAAGAAAATTACTAACAAGTATGAAAGGGGAAATTAACAACAATGCCATAATAGTAGGAGATTTTAATACCCCACTTACATCTATGGATAGATCAGCTAAACAGAAAATTATCAAGGAAACACAATCTTAAAATGATACAATAGACCAGTTAGACCTAAAAATGATTTTAAAAAGTGAGTTTAGCCATTTTACATTTACTGATTTGAATGATATATTTGATTTCAACTGTCAAGTTATTTTGTTATATGTTTATTATTATTTACTATGTTTTCTTTTATTTATACTGTCTTGTTCATTTTCTTTTTCTAATTTTTTATATTTAAAAAATGAATGCTTTTTCTAGAGGTAACTTGTATAAAAGTAAAATTTTAAATTTATTTTATTGAAATATACTTGATTTAAAATGTTATATCAATTTCTGCTGTACAGAAAAATGTTTCAGATTTGTATATGTTCAAATATGTATATACTCATATACATATATATATATATATATATATATATATATATATCAGTTCAGTTCAGTTAGGTTCAGTAACTCAGACGTGGCCGAATATTTACGATCCCATGAATCACAGCAAGCCAGGCCTCCCTATCCATCACCAACTCCCGGAGTTCACTCAAGTTCATGTCCATCAAGGCGGTGATGCCATACAGCCATCCCATTCTCTGTCGTTCCCTTCTCCTCCTATCCCCAATCCTTCCCAGCATCAGAGTCTTCTCCAGTGAGTCAACTCTTCGCATGATTTGGTCAAAGTATTGGAGTTTCAGCTTTAGCATCAGTCCTTCCAATGAACACCCAGGATCGATCTCCTTTAGAATGGACTGGTTGGATCTCCTTGCAGTCCAAGGGACTCTCAAGAGTCTTCTCCAAAACCACAATTCAAAAGCATCAATTCTTCGGCGATCAGCTTTCTTCACAGTCCAACTCTCACATACGTACATGACCATTGAAAAAACCATAGACTTGACTAGATAGACCTTTGTTGGCAAAGTAATGTCTTTGCTTTTTAATATGCTATGTAGGTTGGTCATAACTTTCCTTCCAAGGAGTAAGCGTCTTTTAATTTCATGGCTGCAATCAGCATCCGCAGTGATTTTGGAGCCCTCCAAAATAAATTCAGCCACTGTTTCCAAAGTTTCCCCATCTCTTTCCCATGAAGTGATGGGACCAGATGCCATGATCTTCTTTTTCTGAATGTTGAGCTTCAAGCCAACCTTTTCATTCTCTTCTTTCACTTTCATCAAGAGGATTTTGAGTTCCTCTTCACTTTCTTCCATAAGGGTGTTGTCATTTGCATATCTGAGGTTATGGATATTTCTCCCAGCAATCTTGATTCCAGCTTGTGCTTCTTCCAGCCCAGTGTTCCTCACGATGTACTCTGCATATAAGTTAAATATGCAGGGTGACAGTATACAACCTTGACGTACTCCTTTTTCTATTTGGTACCAGTCTGTTTTTCCATGCCCAGTTCTAACTGCTGCTTCCTGATCTGCATACAGGTTCCTCAAGAGGCAGGTCAGGTGGTCTGATATTCCCATCTCTTTCAGAATGTTCCACAGTTTATTGTGATCCACACAGTCAAAGGCTTTGGTATAGTCAATGAAGCAGAAATAGATGTTTCTCTGGAACTCTCTTGCTTTCTCCATGACCCAGCGGATGTTAGCAATTTGACCTCTGCTGCCTCTGTCTTTTCTAAAACCTGCTTGAACATCTGGAATTTCATGGTTCGCATATTGCTGAAGCCTGGCTTGGAGAATTTTGAGCATGACTTTACTCGCGTGTGAGATGAGTGCAATTGTGCAGTAGTTTGATCTTTCTTTGGGATTGGAATGAAGACACCTTTCCCAGTCCTGTGGCCACTGCTGAGTTTTCCAAATTTGCTGACATATTGAGTGCAGCACTTTCACAGCATCATCTTTCAGGATTTGAAATAGCTCCACTGGAATTCCATCACCTCCACTAGCTTTGTTCCTAGTGATGCTCTCTAAGGCCCACTTGACTTCACATTCCAAGATGTCTGTCTCTAGGTAAGTGATCACGCCATCATGATTATCTTGGTGGTGAAGATCTTTTTTATACATTTCTTCTGTGTATTCTTGCCACCTCTTCTTAATATATTCTGCTTCTATTAGGTCCACACCATTTCTCTCCTTTATCAAGCCCATCTTTGCATGAAATATTCCCTTTGTATATCTAATTTTCTTGAAGTGATCTCTAGTCTTTCCCATTCTATTGTTTTCCTTATTTCTTTGCATTGATCGCTGAGGAAGGCTTTCTTATCTTCCCTTGCTATTCTTTGGAACTCTACATTCAGATGCTTATATCTTTCCTTTTCTCCTTTGCTTTTCGCTTCTCTTCTTTTCATGGCTATTTGTAAAGCCTCCTCAGACAGCCATTTTGCTTTTTTGCATTTCTTTTCCATGGGGATGTTCTTCGTCCCTGTCTCCTGTACAAATTCATGAACCTCCGTCCATAGTTCATCAGGCACTCTATCTATCAGATCTAGTCCCTTAAATCTATTTCTCACTTCCACTGTATAATCATAAGGGATTTGATTGAGGTCATATCTGAACGGTCGAGTGGTTTTCCCTACTTTCTTCAATTTCAGTCTGAATTTGGCAATAAGGAGTTCATGATCTGAGCCACAGTCAGCTCCTGGTCTTCTTTTTGCTAACTGTATACAGCTTCTCCATCTTTGGCTGCAAAGAATATAATCAAGCTGATTTCGGTGTTGACCATCTGGTGATGTCCATGTGTAGAGTCTTCTCTTGTGTTGTTGGAAGAGGGTGTTTGCTATGACCAGTGCGTTCTCCTGTCAAAACTCTATTAGCCTTTGCCCTGCTTCATTCCATGCTCCAAGGCCAAATTTACCTGTTACTCCAGGTGTTTCTTGAATTCCTACTTTTGCATTCCAGTCCCCTATAATGAAAAGGACAATTTTTTTAGGTGTTAGTTCTAAAACGTCTTGTAGGTCTTCATATAATCGTTCAACTTCTGCTTTTTCAGCGTTACTGGTTGGATACACATATATATCAGAGAAATCAATGGCAACCCACTCCAGTACTCTTACCTCGAAAATCCCATGGACAGAGTAGCTTGGTTGGCTGCAGTCCATGGGTTCGCTAAGAGTCGGACATGACTGAGCAACTTCACTTTCATTTTTCACTTTCATACATTAGAGAAGGAAATGGCAACCCACTCCAGTGTTCTTGCCTGGAGTATCCCAGGGATGGCGGAACCTGGTGGGCTGCCGTCTATGGGGTCGCACAGAGTCATACACGACTGAAGCGACTTAGCAGCAGTACCAGCAACACATATATATAACATTATTTTTTATATTCTTTCCCATTATGGTTTATCTCAGGATATTGAATAGAGTTCACTGTGTTAAACCTTGTTGTTTATCCATTTTATATGTAACAGCTTGCATCTGTAAAAATAATTTTTATAATGCTTCTTGACTCCATGGCTTGTCAACTTTAAATTACATCATTTAACATCTATCTACTACATAGCAGAAAACCAGTAAACTTTTGGTTTCCCATTCTGTTGCTTGTCGTTTCATTGTTTAAGTGCATTATTTTTGTCTTGTCATAATGTATAGCATACGCATATATTGTTCTTGTATACTTATCTGCATTTTCATATCTATAACTGCAACCTATTAGTCTCTCTGCTAAAAGTTTCTTAGTTATATCTGTTTTTGATGAATATGGTATTAACTTCCTAGGGACCCCATAAAAAAAAAATACTGCAAACTGATTGACTTCAGACAACAGAAATTTGTTTTCCCATGGTTTTGGAGGCTAAAATTCTAAAATGAAGGTGTCATTAAGGTTGATTATATTCGAAGGTTTAGAAGGAAATTCTGTTCCTTGCTTCTCTCCTACCTTCTGCTGTTGCTGGCAGTTCTTCACTTTTCTTGGTTTTATTGATACATTTCTTCAGTGTCTGCTTCCATCTTCATATGGTATTGTCCCCATCTATGAGTCTATATCTGTTCTCTTCTAATAAGGACACCAGTCAAATTGAATTGTGGTCCATCCTAATGTAATATGAACTCATTTTAACTTGATAAAGTAGTGCCACAGTGGCTCAGACAGTAAAACGTCTGCCTGCAATGTGGGGGACCCAGGCTTGATCCCTGGATTGGGAAGATCCCCTAGAGAAGGAAATGGCAATCCACTCCAGTACTCTTGCCTGGAAAAGCCCATGGATGGAGGAGCCTAGTAGGCTACAGTCCATGGGGTCGCAAAGAGTGGGACACTACTAAGCCAGTTCATTTTCACTTGATTACATTTTCAATGATCCTTTCTCCAAGTAGGGTCACAATCATTTCTGAGAAAATCTTTTTCTTTAATATCTCTCCGGGTTCAGTTAACTCTAATTTTTATATCTTTACATTTTGCTCCATTTCTCTTTTGAATTCATAAATTTCTGATGTACAGAGCTAATTTTTGTCTTTATATCTATGTTAAATCTAGTAATATCCTTTATAACTATGTTATAGGATATTTAATTATGGTTGGAATATTTTGTTATGATTTTTTCGTACTCTGATTATATGGGAAGTATTCTGATCAGCTGAAATATCTTGATTCCCATTTCCTGTTCTCTATTTATAGTAGCTGTCTATCGATGATGTCTATAGATTTTAGTTAGTTAGCTTCAATATGAAATGTTTAATGTTTCTTGATTTGACACTAACAGATTGTTCAATATAGGTATAGAGAAGACATTTTGGTGGGCTACTGCGCTTAGGAACACTTTCTTCCATTAGTACAATGGAGTTTCTGTCATAAATGTCAGCCTTTTGCAGAGTAAGAGTTAGGACAATATAATTATATTTTATTTATGATTCTTTCCTTTTTCTTCAGAATCCTTATTTTCCACACTATTGTTCTACTTCTTTTCTCATGCCATGAAATCTTGGAATGGTATCTCCCATTTCAAATTGACACATTATTCCCCTGAAGCAGTGTCTGCATCCTCTGCTGCTCCTGCTGCTGCTAAGTCACTTCAGTCGTGTCCGACTCTGTGTGACCCCATAGACGGAAACCCACCAGGCTCCCCTGTCCCTGGGATTCTCCAGGCAAGAACACTGGAGTGGGTTGCCATTTCCTTCTCCAATGTGTAAAAGTGGAAAGTGAAAAGTGAAAGTGAAGTCGCTCAGTCGTGTCCGACCCCTAGCAACCCCATGGACTGCTGCCCACCAGGCTCCTCCATCCATGGGATTTTCTAGGCAAGAATACTGGAGTGGCTTGCCATTGCCTTCTCCCTGCATCCTCTACAGACACTTATTTTCAAGAACCCTCGATTCCCAGGTCTCATACCTGTTCTCAACATTTCTTTATTTTTTATGTTAGATCTTTTGCTTTTAGGGGTGATAGCATCACTGTTTCACCAGGCCTAGGTTCCCTATTCATTTCTGTTTCCTACTTGAACTCTACCATACTGTGCATATATTATTTAAGATTCCCTTTTCATATAATTTAAAGTTGACGGTACTCTGTTTCCTATTTAAACTGTGAGTGTTAATTTGGGTGGATTTATTTGCTGCATGCTTTTTTTTTAAGTTTATTTTTTTAATTTTTTACTTATTTATTTCTTTATTTTTTTTATTGGAGGCTAATTATTTTACAATAATATATTGGTTGATTTTGCCATAAATTGACATGAATCCGCCCCGGGTGTACATGAGTCCCCCTTCTTGAACCCCCCTCCAAACTCCCTACTCCTTTATCCTCCCTCTGGGTCATCCCTACACACCAGCCCCGAGCATCCTGTAACAGGCATCAACCCTGAACTGGTGATTTGTTTCACATATGAAAATATACATGTTTCAATGCCATTCTCCCAAATCATGCCACCCTCACCCTCTCCCTCAGAGTCCCAAAGACTGTTCTATACATCTGTGTCTCTTTTGCTGTCTTGTATACAGGGTTATCATTTGCATCTTTCTAAATTCCATATATATGTGTTAGTATACTGTATTGGTGTTTTTCTTTCTGGCTTACTTCATCCTGTGTAATAGGCTCTAGTTTCATCCACCTCATTAGAACTGATTCAAATGCATTCTTTTTAATGGCTGAGTAATACTCCATTGTGTATATGTACCACAGCTTTCTTATCCATTCGTCTGCAGATGGACATCTAGGTTGCTTCCATGTCCTGGCTATTATAAACAGTGCTGCAATGAACATTGGAGTACATGTGTCTCTTTCGATTCTGGTTTCCTCGGTGTGTATGCCCAGGAGTGCGATTGCTGGATCATATGGCAGTTCTATTTCCAGTTTTTTGAGGAATCACCACACTATTCTTCATAGTGGCTGTACTAGTTTGCATTCCCACCAACGGTGTAAGGGGGTTCCCTTCTCTCCACACCCTCTCCAGCATTTATTGCATGTAGACTTTTGGATAGCAGCCATTCTGACTGGTGTGAAATGGTATCTCATTGTGGTTTTGATTTGCATTTCTCTGATTATGAGGGATGTTAAGCATTTTTTCATGTGTTTGTTAGCCATCTTTATGTCTTCTTTGGAGAAATGTCTGTTTAGTTCTTTGGCCCATTTTTTGATTGGCTCATTTATTTTTCTGGAATTGAGCTGCAGGAGCTGCATATATATTTTGGAGATTAATCCTTTGTCAGTTGCTTCATTTGCTATTATATTCTCCCATTCTGAAGGCTGTCTTTTCACCTTGCTTATAGTTTCCTTTGCTGTGCAGAAGCTTTTGATTTTAAGTAGGTCCCACTTGTTCATTTTTGCTTTTATTTCCAATATTCTGGTAGGTGGTTCTTGGAAGATCCTGCTGTGATTTCTGTCGGAGTGTGTTTTGCCTACGTTCTCCTCTAGGAGTTTTATAGTTTCTGGCTTTACATTTAGCTCTCTAATCCATTTTGAGTTTATTTTGGTGTTTGGTGTTAGGAAGTGTTCTAGTTTCATTCTTTTACAAGTGGCTGACCAGTTTTCCTAGCACCACTTGTTAAAGAGACTGTCTTTTCTCCATTGAATATTCTTGCCTCCTTTGTCAAAGATAAGTTGTCCATAGGTGCATGGATTTATCTCTGGGCTTTCTATTTTGTTCAATTGGTCTATATTTCTGTCTTTATGCCAGTACCGTACTGTCTCGATTACTGTGCCTTTGTAGTAGTGCCTGAAGTCTGGCAGGTTAATTCCCCCAGTTCCATTCTTCTCCCTCAAGATTGCTTTGGCTAGTCCATACAAATTGTGAGATTATTTGTTCTAGTTCTGTGAAAAATATCGTTGTTCACTTGATAGGGATTGCATTGAATGTATAAATTACTTTCGGTAGTATACTCATTTTCACAATATTTATTTTTCCAATCCACGAACACGGTATATTTCTCCATCTATTAGTGTCCTCTTTGATTACTTTCACTAGTGTTTTATAGTTTTCTATGTACAAGTCTTTTGTTTCCCTAGGTAGATATACTTCTAAATATTTAATTCTTTTCGTTGCAACAGTGAATGGAATAGTTTTCCTAATTTCTCTATTTTCTCATTATTAGTGTATAGGAATGCAAGGGATTTCTGTGTGTTGATTTTATATCCTGCAACTTTACTGTAATCATTGATTAGCTCTAGTAGCTTTCTAGTAGAGTCTTTAGGGTTTTCTGTGTAGAGGATCATGTCATCAGCGGACAGGGAAAGTTTTACTTCTTCTTTTCCAATTTGTATTCCTTTTATGTCTTTTTCTGCTCTGATTGCTGTGGACAAAACTTCCAGAACTATGTTGATTAGTAGTGTTGTGAGTGGGCACCCTTATCTTGTTCCTGACTTTAGGGGAAATGCTTTCAGTTTTTCACCATTGAGGATAATGTTTGCTGTGGGTTTGTCATATATAACTTTTATTATATTGAGGTATATCCCTTCTATCCCCCCTTTCTGGAGGGTTTTTATCATAAATGGTGGTTGAATTTTGTCGAAGATTTTCTCTGCATCTATTGAAGTAATCATATGATTTTTATTTTTCAGTTTGTTAATGTGGTGTATTACATTGATTGATTTACGGATATTGAAGAATCCTTGCATTTCTGGGATAAAGCCCACTTGGTCATGATGTATGATCTTCTTAATGTTTTTTGAATTTTGATTGCTAGAAGTTTGTTAAGGATTTTTGCATCTATGTTTATCAGTGATATTGGCCTGTAATTTTCTTTTTTTGTGGGATCTTTACCAGGTTTTGAGATTAGGGTGATAGTGGCCTCATAGAATAAGTTTGGGAGTTTTCCTTCCTCAGCAAATTTCTGGAAGAGTTTGAGTAGAATAGGTGTTAGCTCTTCTCTAAATTTTTGGTAGAATTCAGCTGTGAAGCCATCTGGACCTGGGGTTTTGTTTGCTGGAAGTTTTCTGATTACAGCCTCTAGTTCCGCGCTTGTGATGGGTCTGTTCAGATTTTCTATTTCTTCCTGGTTCAGTTTTGGAAAGTTGTACTTTTCTAGGAATTTGTCCATTTCTTCCAGGTTATTCGTTTTATAGCCATATAATTGCTGATAGTATTCCCTATTAATCCTTTGTATTTCTGTGTTGTCGGTTGTGATCTCTCCACTTTCATTTCTAATTTTATTGATTTGGTTCTTCTCCCTTTGTTTCTTGATGAGTCTGGCTAGTGGTTTGTCAGTTTATTTACCTTCTTAAACAACCAGCTTTTGGCTTTGTTGATTTTTGCTATGGTCTCTTTTCTTTCTTTTGCATTTATCTCTGCCCTGATTTTTACGATTTCTTTCCTTCTCCTGACCCTGGGGTTCTTCATTTCTTCCTTTTCTAGTTGCTTTAGATGTAGAGTTAGTTTATTTAGTTTACTTTTTTCTTGTTTCTTGAGTTGTGCCTGTATTGGTATGAACTCCCCCTTTAGCACTGCTTTTACAGTGTCCCAGAGGTTTTGGGTTGTTGTATTTTCATTTTCATTCATTTCTATGCATATTTTGATTTCTCTTTTGATTTCTTCTTTGATTTGTTCATTGTTCAGCAGTGTGTTGTTCAGCCTCCATATGTTGGCATTTTTAATGGTTTTTCTCCCATAATTGAGACCTAATCTTACTTCATTTTGGTCAGAAAAGATGCTTGGAATGATTTCAGTGTTTTTTAATTTACCAAGGCTAGATTTATGGCCCAGGATGTGATCTATCCTGGAAAAGGTTCCGTGTGGGCTTGAGAAAAGTTGAAATTCATTGTTTTGGGGTGAAATGTCCTTTAGAGATCTATGAGGTCTAACTGGTCTATTGTATCATTTCAAGTTTGTGTTTCCTTGTTAATTTTCTGTTTAGTTGATCTATCCATAGATGTAATTTGGGTAGTAAAATCTCCTACTTTTATTGCATTGTTGTTAATTTCCCCTTTCATACTTGTTAGTAATTGTCTTACATATTGTGGTGCTCCTATGTTGGGTGCATAAATATTTATACTTTTTATATCTTCTTCTTGGATTGATCCTTTGATCATTATGTAGTGTCCTTCTTTGTCTCTTTTCACGGCCTTTGTTTTAAAGTCTATTTTATCTGATATGAGTATTGCTACTCCTGCTTTCTTTTGGTCTCTATTTGCATGGAAAAATCTTTTTCCAGCCCTTCACTTTCAGTCTGTATGTGTCCCTTGTTTTGAGGTGGGTCTCTTGTAGACAACATATATGGGGTTCTTGTTTTTGTATCCATTCTGCCAGCCTTTGTCTTTTGCTTGGGGCATTCAACCCATTTACATTTAAGGTAATTATTGATAAGTATGCATGCTTTGATCTGTTGGGGAGTCCCTGGTAGCTCAGTGGCAAAGAATCCACCTGCCAATGCAAGCAACCTCTGTTCAATCCCTGGATCAGGAAGATCCCCTGGAGAAAGAAATGGCAACCCACTCCAGTATTATTGCCTAGGAAATCCCATGGACAGAGCAGCCTACAGCCCATGGAGTCACAAAAGAGTCAGACACAACAAGTGACTAAATAGCAACAGCAAACAAACAACAACAGCAACATCATTCGTGGTAGGGTAGGGGAGATAATGATACTTAGATTTAGGTTTAAGTGGACACAATTATCCTGTGTTAACATGGAACTAATGCATTACTTTTAAGTATGAACAGTTAAGGATTACCTGGTAGTTTTTATCATTATAGAACAATGAATTGAGAAGTTTCTGGACTTTTTCCTATTTTCTAGAATAATGCAAGCAACACAGGAATTATGCTTGTTCAAGGTTTGTTAGGACTTGCCTGTAGAACCATATATTTTAAATTGCATTTTCAATGTTTTCTATTAACACTAATTTTCATTTTTAAATAATTTATATTTTCATGGAGAATTCTCTTTTGCATCAAGAAGTTGAAATTTATTAGTATAAATAAATGCATTTTTTCTCTCATGATTTTGTATTTCTATATCTATAATTATATATATATATATATATATATATATATATATATTTCTCATAGCTGTTAGTTATTGTTTGCATTTTATCCCTCTTTTGGAAAGACCCAATCCCTACTCAGAACACTTCCTCTATTATGTACATCCATTGTGGTGTCTGACCCTGCTTTTCTTTAATCTTCAGATTTTCCAATATCCTAGTCCTTTTCTTTGTTTATCTGAAACCTGAATTTCCTCTGAGACATTTTTTGAATCAAGTGCAGCCTTGTCGTTTTCATTCCCCATAGGAATAAGGTCAGTGCGGCTATTTAAATCACTAGTCATCAGTGTCATGGGGTGGAGGAGGAGTGTGGGAATGCAGTGGTGCCAGATGGTACAGACAAATCATATAAACTTCAAATTAATAGATATTCTTTTTTTTATTTAATGGTAATTTTTCTTTCCAACTTTAAATGAATTTCAAGTTTTTCCTTTTTTTTTTTTTGTTTTTTTGACCACACTTCACAGCATGCTTGACATTAGTTTTCTGACCAGGGACTCAACCAATGGATGCTGCCATGGGAGCATGGAGTCTTAACCACTGGACTCCTAGGAAAGTCCCAGTAGATATTCTTAAAGAAAGATAGAAGAGTAGTTAGTGATCTGTCAGTGTCATTAGTGATGCCTGTGTCACTATTCAAGTTTCTCTGTTATCTATACCAGAACAATGGAAACAGTGACAGATTTTATTTTCCTGGACTCCAAAATCACTGTGGATGGTGACTACAGCCATGAAATTGAAAGATGCTTACTCCTTGGAAGAAGAGCCATAACAAACCTAGATAGCATGTTAAAAAGTAGAGACATTACTTTGCTGACAAAGGTCCATATAGTCAAAGCTATAGTTTTTCCAGTAGTCATGTATGGATGTGAGAGCTGGACAATAAAAAAAGGCTGAGCACCAAAGAATTGATTCATTCAAACTGTGGTGCTGGAGAAGACTCTTGAGAGTGCCTTGGACAGCAAGGGGATTAAGCCAGTCAATCCTAAAAGAAATCAACCCTGAATATTCATTAGAAGGACTGATGGTTTAGCTGAAGTTCCAATACTTTGGCCACCTGATGCGAAGAGTTGACTCCTTGGAAACTACTATGATGCTGGGAAAGATTGAAGGCAGCAGAAGGGGATGACAGAGGATGAGATGTTTAGATGGTATCACTGGACTCAATGGACATGAGTTTTAGCAACCTCCAAGAGATAGTGAAGGACAGGGAAGACTATTTTGCTGCACAGAAAGTCAGACATGACTGAGCAACTGGACAGAAAACAGCAACAACAACTAACCCTTGATATTTCATGGAATATGTTACAGGCTAAGCAGCTACAATAATAAGACTTCAGAATTTAGATTTTTATATGAGTTAGAATTTTATTTTTCTATAACAATTCAATTCAAATTTGTTTTTGTTATGCAATTGAAAGGTAAGCTAGGAGTGGTGGTTCTGCTACGCTTCAACATGTAACTTCCATCTCTGGGTCCTAAGAAGCTGCTCCAATTGCTGTCATTGTTTATATTGATTGAAAAAAAAAAAGATTGCACAACCTAAAAGTTGAGAATTATGTTTTATTTGGTGGGCAAAACTGAGGACGTAAGCCCAGGACACAGCATCTTAGATAACTCTGAGAGAATACCCTGAAGTAGTAAGGGAAGAGTTAAGTTTTTGCAACAAAAGAGTGGGTAGTCAGAACATCAAAAGATTACTATTAGCCAAGGAAAACTAAACATCTCAAGTGAATGAATTTAGCATTTTTCTGTGTATTATTGTTGTTTAGTCTCTCAGTAGTGTCTGACTCTTTTGCAGCCTCATGGACTGTAACCCATGGACTGTAGCCTGCCAGGCTCCTCTGTCCATGGGATTTCCCAGGCAAGGATACTGGAGTGAGAGTTACCATTTCCTTTTCCAGGGATCTTCCTGACCCAGGGATTGAACATGTATCTTCTGCATTGGCAGGAGGATTCTTTACCACTGAGCCAGCAGGAAAACCCTTTCTCTGTATAGGAAGATACAAAAGTCAAAACTCATTAAAATCAATCATTTGGTATGCACCTCAGCTATTGGAAGCCAGTATCCTGTGCTTTCTCATCCTGAGTCTCCTCAAAGTCAGGGGTTTTCTGCAGTGTCTAATGGTCTCATAGAAGGTAGCCTATTTGCATCCTGAGTTCCCTCAGGGTTCACTGTGGGTGGAGGAGTGATGGCTGTAGTGGTTGATGGCCTCAACATCCTATTTTTTTTTTTTTTACTGGTATAGCAGGCAGCATTTTTAGTGTAAGTCTAGATTCCAAGAAAGTGAAGTGATAAAGAGGGGAAGGAGTTCCCTTACTAAAGATGTGACCCAGAAGTCGAACACATCATTTTTCATCCATACCTGACTGCAAGAGAGGCTAGATATGTGACCTTTATATGGCTGATAATGTTCACTAATAAGACTTGGAGAATATTTTATTTAAAAGGAAGAAAGGGACAAGGATGTCAGTGGGACAATGAGCAGTTACATGACTGCAGATGTGTGTGTGTATGTGTGTGTGTGTGTAAAACTCCCAACTTCCCTTATTGCTGTTAATTGGCAGAAACTGAAGACACTAATGGTTCATTTAGTGTGCTCAACCTCTGCTAGGGCCTTGTCTTATGGGACCCTAGACTTGTATGTATTTGTTTAGAGCAGCATTTGCAAGAGAAGGATGATACTATGATGACTGGTATCTGTTAGGGAGTTTCCTGTTGGCCTAGCCTTTTTTAAAAATCATTTTTGGATGTGGCAGTTCAGTCAGCTGAGTCTAGGAATCAATCCCTCCTCACACTATGAGTCTACAATAAAAAATTCTCTATTTAGGAAGCAGCAGATAGATCTAAGTCCTTTGGATACCTACCATCAGTAAGTGTGAGGGAGTAAGATTTTATGAGGCTGGGGCATTGATGCAAATCAATTTCTAGAAAATCTGTTGGTCCTCTAAGAATTACCCTTGTAACTATGAGTTGTGGGCTTTCCCTTCTTTCTTTCTTTTTTCTTTTAAAGGAAACCAGCCTAACTGTGTCTCAGGTGGTAGAGCCTGGCTTTGCATTTTGTTGTAGATTTAGCAATGGTGATTGGACTTTTTCTTGTTACCCTTTGATATATTTACATTTTTTTTTTTGTAAACTAATATACCAAAAAGTAGTGGCTTTTTTTTATCTTAAATTTTCTCAAAATGTTTTCAAATTTTCTGGATTTTTGAGAACATCCTTCTTTCATTTTCAGTCCCATGGATCTTTTTTCCTGATTTTATTCTTTTCATTTTTCTTTTTTAATTAATTTATTTTAATTGGAGGCTAATTACTTTACATTATTGTATTGGTTTTGCCATACACTGACATGAATCTGCCCCGGGTGTACATGTGTTCCCCATCTAGAATCCCCCTCCAACCTCCCTCCCCATCCCATCCCTCTGGTTCATGACTCAGCAATCTCACTCCTGGGCATACACACTGAGGATACCAGAATTGAAAGAGACACATGTACTCCAGTGTTCATCGCAGCACTGTTTCTAATAGCCAGGATATGGAAAGAACCTAGATGTCCGTCTGCAGACGAATGGATAAGAAAGCTGTGGTACATAGACACAATGGAGTGTTACTCAGCAATTAAAAAGAATGCATTTGAATCAGTTTTAATGAGGTGGATGAAACTGGAGCCTATTATACAGAGTGAAGTAAGCCAGAAAGAAAAACACCAATGCAGTATACTAATGAATATATATGGAATTTAGAAAGATGATACTGATTTTATTCTTTAAGAATGGGATGGCTTATGAGTTAGGAATAGGTTTGGCTATAGATAAGAGAAACCCAAAATAAGAGTGGCTCAAGCAAGAGAGAATTATTTTTCACATGAACAAAATCCAGAAGTATAGTCTGAGGTTGACATTGTGGCTCCATGATCATTGGACACTCCAGATCTTTCTTTCTCTAAACTTTTCAATATATGCCCTACATTTTGTGGCTCAAAAAGACTGATTCAGCTTAGCCTTCATGTCTATATACCATCAAGCAGGAATATAGAAGCAAAGACTCTTACACTCAATTTTATTACATTCTGTTAGCTGTATCTTAGTCATTTGGCCACATTTGAGTTACAATAGTGACTAAAGCATGTACCCAGCTCAAAAGTAAAGGTTCTATTCCTAGAGAAGAAGAGAAAATTGATACTGGGAGATTAATATGCCACAAAAAGGGAAATAATTATTCAGGTTCATTTCACTCTCTTAACACACAAAAACAGTTTCTTTCTTGAAACCCTTCAAAAATAATTGTTTATTCTACTAGTAGGGAAAAATATTCACATTAGTATGCTCATTATGCCATAATTTGATGTGGTCATGGTGTTCTGTCCATGAATTCCTTTTCAATTTTATTTTTGCTTCAAGAAGCAAAGCATAAGTAATATCTAAGAATGTGTCTGTGCGGAGCTCAGATTGTATTATTTAACATTTTGAAACCACCTTTATCTTTTAGTTTATATCACACACATATTTTACTACATGGGGACACTTAAAAAATTCACACATTTTATTAAAAGAGAATGAATTTAGGAAAAAAAAAAGATCCAAACAAGTTCTTATAGAAAGCATTATTATCAGTATTGCATAAAAAATAGTCCAAAAGTCACCTTTCCTTTCTTGAGATTTTGACATGCTATAAGGTAAAACCAAACTGTACAGGAAGGAAGTTGTACTAAAACAGCAGTGGCATACACTGTTTACAGTGTAAAGCTTAGGAAACAGGAGGCTATGACATTTTTTGCTAACGAACATCAGGTGAAAGATCTTGGCATGAACACTGCAGTTTTCAAATAATATGCTTTTGAACTAGTACAGGGTCATTATGGCAGAGCAGCAGCTTAACCCTCTTGTCATATGTGATAAGGACATCAATATCAGTCATTGTCAACCTTCATTAAGTTCAGATCTTACATTCTTCCATCCCTAAGGGTGTGTTTCATTGATGTTTTTCTTAGCAACCTACACAAGGACATAGGGACACAAGCTCACATCAAACTGGCATTTAGAGCCAGATTGTTTTTTCCTCCCTTGGGCATTTAGTACACAGAAATAAAACCTCTTTTCAACAATGTTTTTCAATTTTACTAAACTTATAATGGATACTTAATCTTTCTCAAATAAATGTGCTAATTTAAGTAAGTTTAGCATGGGAATACATATGATTTAAAACATATTTTGGCATTGTTTCAATATGCATTTTTATTTTTTAAGTCTCACATCTAGAAATCATGGTGAGCCTAAGAAGGTATTTCTATAGTATATAGCTTTTGGGGGGTATTACATTCATTTATTAAATTCAATTGGGATTTCGTTTTCCACTACCACACATGTATTACTTGCTGAGAATGAAATCAACTTGTTCTTTTAAGCTATATAAAATCCCCACTTCTGTATAGACAAGATGCCTCATCTATTCATGGCCTGACTATCAATGAGAGATGCCCCATTGGAATAGCTTCAAAAGCTAAGTCCTGGGCATGACTTCAAGGGACTACTACACAACTACACATCAAGGACCTAGAGATGGCATACTGTGGGCAGCCCTGTACGTTACTGAAGAGTCACACCAAAGGGGAAGTGAGCAAAGGACAGGAGAAAGAAACAAATAGAGTGACTTCCAGACCTTTTCATTTTGAATTCTGACTTTGATTTAGCTCAAATTCTTATCAATATGCAGACTTCATTCAGATGTCAGCCATAAGGAACTTTCCAAATCTTTCAAAGAAGAGCTTCTGCTTCACTCATGGCTGCTTGCTCAAGTTGTAGAACATATCTGATCACAAGCACTTCAAATGTTTGGGTTCCAAAGTGAAATAGTCATGGAATTCAATTATGATTAGAAAATTTAAAATCTCTCCCATTCTAAATATGATGGACTTATCTGAGGAGAAATGAAGAAGGAAAAGTTCCTGCTTAAGAGTGAGTAATACCAATACAGAGATGGTAGATGGAAAGAATACAAAACTAACCAAAATAAAACTGGAGACAAAACTTCAATTAAGTCAAATTATTTCTGGTGTGGAATACATTTGTTCCTATTCTTAATCATACTCATGTGTTCTGATTATATATTTACATGAACTTCATGAATTGTGTTCCTGTGATTATGAGACTCATGGTAGCTGTGGCTTAGCTTTAGCTTCCTTCGTGCACTTATCTATTTACATAAATAATGTATAGCGAAATGGAAACTGATCAGAGTTAATTCTGGCTGCTCCTCAATTGATGCAGACTCTCAACTCATTCTTCCCTACAATAGCTCAGGAGAAAGTGCTTTATTTAGGATGATGGGATGGGCTTCCACTCACTGCTGCCTTATATGAAGCTGCTCCCTATTTCCAAAGGGCCACTTTTTAATAATTCATGGCTCTCCATATGAATATAGCATTAAAATACTTCATCCCAGTTACAGTAAGACAAACAATATATATGAGAAAATCCTCTGAGACTCTCAGTCAATCATACATATTGGCTGAATTCCAACTATGGCAGGCAGAATACAGGCAGTAAGGCACCTTAGCTTACTACTGAGTGAGTAAAATTGTAAGAAGCAACAACCATGAGGGATCTTGACTTACTAGAAGTACCAGTCAGATTTAGGGCAACGCCCTGTTCATTCTTTCCATTCTTGCTACAAGATCCCAGGGACTTAACTTATTTTTTCCTTCTTTCTGTAGTTACTATCCTATCCTTAGGGATTCCTCACCCTCAAACTGACAGTAGATGCATTATATTTTTTTCAGCTCCTTTTTTGTTGTGTTGTTGCTATTCTTGAATAAAAACACAGTAGCTCTTTTTATTTCAAGGACCTTAATATTAAGTACTACAACAATGATAATAGCTAAAATGGAAAAAGCATTAACAAATCATTTAAAAGTTCAAATATTTATGGTACCTGACCTAGATGCCTAGACAAACTTACTGAGTCAGCAACTGAACATCCCTTGAAGGTCTTTTCTCTTGTTTTGAACAGAAGAAAATAAGGTAAACCCTGTTTTCTGGAGTAGAATTTACGATTTGAAATGAACAGAAAAATTAGCAACATCAGGCATTTACTTGTTTCACGGGGATATTTCTCACCTCTAGGAAACTATTGACTGAACAACATTTATTTAGGTGGATTTATTGCTCTACTAGGGATGTGAGAGTTGGACCATAAAGGAGGCCTAACTTCAAATAATTGATGGTTTTGAATTGTGGTGCTGCAGAAGACTCTTGAGAATCCCTTCGACTGCAAGGATATCAAATCAGTCCATCCTAAAGGAAATTAACCCTGAATATTCATTGGAAGGACTGATGCTGATGTTGATGCTCCAATACTTTGGCCACCTTATTCTAATGGCTGACTCACTGGGAAAGATCTTGGTGCTGGGAAAGATTGAAAACAAAAGGAGAAGAGGGCAACAGAGGATAAGATGTTTGGATGGCATCACAGATTCAATGGACATGAACTTGGACAAACTACAGGAGTTGGTGAGGGACAGAGAGACCTGGTATGCTGCAGTCCATGGGGTTGCAAAGAGTTGGACATGACTTAGGGGCTGAAAAACAGCAATATTACTCTAGTTCCATAGAGTAGTGACAGGAGTTTTCAATCTTTTTCCTTTTGGTAAAGGAACTATTCTGTTTTTATTTTTTTTTTTCTTTATATGATATTTTGATATTGTCCAATATATATAATAGATAAAACCAGAAAATCTTCGTTTGAAATATAGAGGGATGTCCCAAGTTCCACTAACTTGGTTTGTCCCCACAACCACCCACTCCATAGAATTTTAGAGCTCAAAGGAACACAAATGAAAACTACTGCCTTATGGTGTTTTCTGAAAATCCTTCTCCCTTAAAATTAAAATTAGGCTTCACTATTTTAAAATGTAGTTTAAAAAATAATCTTTGTTCATTAAAAAAAGTACAGAAAAACATTTTAAAAACAAGGGAGGGAAGCAGTTATTATTCCGGCACTCAGTGATATAACACTATTCATATTTGCTTTATATCCATTTCCAGCCTTTATTTTTTAGTGGTAACTCTTTTCCTTCCTACCATGGGAATTTATACTATAACCAGGACAGACCTTAATGTACTCTGATGAACATGTGCTTTTCAATCAGATAATTCTGCATTCAAATTTTGGTTTCTAGGGCAAGGTACTTAATTTCTATGAGTCTTAATTTTTATCCCCTCACCCTGATTTTTAAGTCCATATATAAAACCTCCATCAAAATGCTTCTGTGAGGATTAAATGACTGAATATGAAAAGTGCCTTGGATAGCTATGACACAATAATTATTCATCTCCAGTCTTGTTCTTTTCCTTTAATAAATAATGTTTCTATATTAAAACAATTGAACAGTCAGTCAGTCAGTTCAGTCTCTCAGTTATGTCCGAATCTTTGAGACACCATGGACTGCAGCACGCCAGGCTTCCCTGTCCAACAACAAGCAGAGCGTGTTCAAAATCATGTCCATCAAGGTGGTGATGCCATCCAACCATCTCATCCTCTGTCATCCCCTATTCCTCCTGCCTTCAATCTTTGCCATCATCAGGGTTTTTTCGAATGAGTTGGTTCTTCACATCAGGTGGTGAAAGTATCGGAGCTTCAGCTTCAGCATCAGTCCTTCCAGTGAATATTCAGTACTGATTTCCCTTAGAATTGACTCGTTTGATCTCCTTAGAGTCTAAGAACTCTCAAGAGTCTTCTCCAACACTACAGTTCAAAAGCATAAATTCTTCAGTGCTCAGTCTTCATTGCAGTCCAACTCTGACATCCATACATGACTACTGGAAAAACCATAGCTTTGACTATACGGACATTTGTCAGCAAAGTAATGTCTCTGCTTTTTAATATGCTGTCTTGGTTGTTCATAGCTTTTCTTCCAAAGAGCAAGCATTTTTATTTTTTTAATTTCATGGCTGCAGTCACCATCTGCAGTGACTTTGGAGCCCAAGAAAATAAAGTCTGTCACTGTTTCCATTGTTTCCCCATTTAGTTGCCATGAATGATGGGACCGGATGCTGTAATCATTTTTTGAATCTTGAATTTTAAGCCAGCTTTTTCACTCTCTTATTTCAATTTCATCAAGAGGCTCTTTAGCTCCTCTCTGCTTTCTGCCATAAGGCCGATGTCATCTGCATATCTGAGGTTATTGATATTTCTCCTGGCAATCTTGATTCCAGCTTTGCTTCACCCAGCCTGGGTTTTGTACTTTGCATATAATTTAAACAAACAGGGTGAGAATATACATCTTTGTCGTACTCCTTTCTCAATTTGGAACAAGTCTGTTATTCCATGTTCAGTTCTAAGTATTGTGTCTTGAGCTGTATATAGATTTATCAGGAGGCAGGAAAGATGGTCTGGTATTCCCATCTCTTTCAGAATTTTCCAGTTTGTTGTGATCCACACACTCAAAGTCCTTAGTGTAGTCAATGAGGCGGAATTAGATGTTTTTTTTTTTTTTTTCTGGAACTCTCTTTATTTTTCTAGGAGCCAATGGATGTTGGCAACATGATCTCTGGTTCCACTGCCTTTTCTCAATCCAGCTTGAACATTGGAAGTTCTCTGTTCACATACTGTTGAAGCCTCTCTTGGAGAATTTTCAGCATTAATTCCTAGATTGTGAGATGAGTGCAGTTGTGAGGTAGTTTGAGCATTCCTTGACATTCCCTTTCTTTGGGATTGGAATGAAAACTAATGTTTTCCAGTCCTGTGGCCACTGCTTAGTTTTCAAATTTTCTGTCATATTGATTGTAATACTTTCATCACATCATCTTTAGTATTTGAAATAGCTCAGATAGAATTGGATCACCTCCCCTAGCTTTGTTTGTAGTAATGCTTCCTAAGGCCCACTGGAAATAGCATTCCAGGATGTCTGGCTCTAGGTGAGTGATCACACCATCATGGTTATCTGGGTCATTAAGATATTTTTCATATAGTTCTTCTGTGTATTCTTCCCACCTCTTCTCAATATCTTCTGGTTCTGTTAGGTCCATTTCATTTCTGTCATTTATTGTGCCCATCTTTGCATGAAATATTCCCTTGTTATCTAGAAGTTTCTTGAAGAGATCTCTATTCTTTCCATTCTACTGTTTTTCTCTTTTTCTTTTCATTGATCCCTTAGGAAGTCTTTCTCTTCTCCCCATGCTATTCTTTGGAACTCTGCATTCAGATGGGTATATCTTTCATTTTTCCTTTGTCTTTTGATTCTCTTCTTTCCTCAGCTATCTGTAAGGCCTCCTTAGACAACCTTTTGCCTTTTTGCGTTTCTTTTTCTTGGGGATGGTTTTGATCAATGCCTCCTGTACAATGTCAAGAAACCTGTCTCTATAGTTTTTCAGGCACTCTGTCTATCAGATCTAATCCCTTGAATCTTTTTGTCATTTCCACTGTATAATAGTAAGCGATTTTATTTAGGTCATACTTGAATGGTCTAGTGGATTTCCCTCCTTTCTTCAATTTAAGCCTGAATTTGGCAAGAAGGAGTTCATGGCCTGAGCCACAGTCAGCTCCTGGTCTTGTTTTTTTTTTTTTTTTTTCCTCCCGGCTGTATAGAGCTTCTTCATCTTCGGATGCAAATATAATCAATCTGATTTTGGTATGGATCATTTGGTGATGTCCACATGTTCAGTCTTCTCTTGTTCTGTTGGAAGAAGGTGTTTGTATGACCAGTGTATTCTCTTGGCAAAACTCTGCTAGCATTTGTCCTGCTTCATTTTGTACTCCACAGCCAAACTTTTCTGTTACTTCAGGTATCTCTTGACTTCCTACGTTTGTATTCCAGTCCCCTATGATGAACAGGACTTTTTAATTTTTCTGGTATTAGTTCCAGAAGATCTTGTAGGTCATCATAGAACCGTTCAACTTCAACTTCCTCAACATTAGTTGTTGGGGCATAGACTTGGGTTAAATGAGTTATTGCACGGTTTTCCTTGGAAATGAACAGAAATCATTCTTTCATTTTTGAGAATGCACCCAAGTACTACATTTCAGATTCTTTTGTTGACTATGAGGGCTATTCCATTTCTTCTAAGGGATTCTTGCCCCCAGTAGTAGATATCTTATGGTCATCTGTATTAAATTTTTGCATTCGGGTCCATTTTAGTTTACTGATTCTTAAAGTGTCGATGTTCACTCTTATTGCATTGTCATACTGTTCATGGGGTTCTCAAGACAAGAATACTGCAGTGGTTTGCCATTCCCTTTTTCAGTAGACCACGTTTTGTCTGCCATTACCTCTACCATAGCTTGGTCTCAGTCCAAACAAAAGGGAGATAAAACAGTCCCACATATCAACAGAAAATTGCATTAAAGATTTATTGAGCATAGTCCCACCCATCAGAACAAGGTCCAGGTTCCCCCACAGCAAGTCCCTCCCATCAGAAAGCTGCCACAAACCTCTTATCCTTATCCATCATAGAGCAGATGGAATGAAAACCACAATCACAGAAAACAATGGAACACCAGATAATCAAAGGGGTAGTTGAGAATATATATTTTTAAATGAGTTTAAAAGCATTCCATTGTGCTCTCTTAAATCACATTATGTGAATCACCCCTGCTACCTATGCAAAAAGATTGACTTGTGCTATCCCTGGCCTCTCAGTGAAAAATGACAAACACAAGTCAATAGAAAAGTCTACGCTATTTGGGCTCACCACTGTTTTTATTGTTCATAGGTATGGTTTATATTAAAAGCATAGTTTATAATAGTGCCAATTTTAGCTTTTTCACTTACTAGATTTGTGACCTTGGCAAATCACTGAAATTTTCTTAGTCTTAGTATCATCTTATAAAATAGGAGATAAAATATGATAATATATGTAAAGTATTTGGGATGGTGCCAGACATATAGAAAGTGCTAAATGACTATTAGTGATCATTATAAAAAGTATTTGAAATTTAATTAAACTCATAGACAGCAGATGACTGTGTAATGTATGATTAGCACTTCAAACTGTTACCTATTTTCATAAGTGCTTTATTTTGTTGGTGCTGTAGATAATAATGGCAGCATTTTATGACTAAAAAGACATGTAATAGTGAAAATTAACCAAAAGAACTGCAACTTATATCACAATAACAACAAAGATCAACTTGAAAACTACAGACTAGTTTATCTTGCCTTTATCCAGTAAGAGTCAAGGGCATGCTAAATTGAGAATTGATTAACCAGGTAAGAGAGGAAAATTATCCAAAGAAAAGGACCTTTCCTTAAAGAAAGTGACAAACAAGCTTCCCAAAGTCAAACGTTGGATCTCTTCCACCTAACAATTATTCATTCTTTTTGACTTAGAAATGCTTTTGAGATGCAGTACAAAGTTTCATTATTTTCAGAAAATAGAATGCTACAATGGAAACCTATTAACTCTGGAGTGCAGAACAAGATGTTATTTGAAAATATTCCTTCCAAAAACCCTGCAGGTATTTAATCAGTTGCTTCTCTCTCTCTCTCTCTCTCTATATATATATATATATATATATATATATGCAATATATATACATACATATATATATATATATATATATATATATATGCAATTTGGTCAGCAGAAATGTTCATACAAAGTGGTCCCAAGACTCTAAAGCTAAGGATAATATACACATATTTTCTAGGGCAGACACAGCTTTGAAACTCTCTGCCTATATTGATTAATAGGCTGAGTTCCAGGGTTGTAGTATACAGAATAAGCCTTGAGTTTATTTCTATATATACCCTAATAACAGAGGGGAATGGGTTTACAGAAACACTTGTCAATATTTTCTCTGAGCATTAGTACAGTTAGAAGAGTTCAACTTTTAGCCTGTGGAAATCTTTAGCTGAGGAAACTAGTTAAAATGAAGATTCCTGGGCTACATCTCTGAATTTTGCATTTAAGTATCTTTTGTGCAACAAGGAATCAACACTTTTCACAAGCTCCAGAGGAAACACAAATAGTCTATGTACATTTTGAAAAACAATTACCTTTTCTTAGGATGTGAGGCTGCAAATAGCCTGGCTGCTGTGTCAGGACAGAAAAGTCAAGTGAAAATGTGTTTAAGGGCAGCCAACTAGAAACTTGCACCTGTATATTATGGGGCACCTGGATAAAAGCATTCATTGAGGAGGTTCTTCCCTGGTGGCTCAGAGGTTAAAGCGTCTGCCTCCAATGCGGGAGACCCGGGTTCGATCCCTGGGTCGGGAGGATCCCCTGGAGAAGGAAATGGTACCCCACTCCAGTATTCTTGCCTAGAGAATCCCATGGACGGAGAAGCCTGGTAGGCTACAGTCCACGGGGTCGCAAAGAGTCGGAACGGAACGGAACAGAGGAGGTTTATGTTACCCAGGATCACAAAAGGATAAACAATCAAACAGCCATGTGACTGATCACTACTTTTTAGGGGAAGTACTCACATAACAGAGGGCAAGAAAAGGAAATGTTAAAAGCTAAGGGTTGACAGGGACCTGTGAGAGAGGAGTAGCTATGGATACAACACTTAACCAAGAAAGCTATGTTTTAAACTCATAACTCTCTGACTTCAATTCCATCTCTGCTAGTGGTTCTCAAACTTAGAACATTTTAAGGCTGTCTAGAAATCTCCTTAAAATTATTCTAATCCATTGCTAGAGATTCTTACTCAATAGAGATGAAATGGAGCAAAATAATCCTAATGACTGTGAATTTTGTGTTAGTTAAGATCTATACCCTGGTGACACAGTGGTAAAAAAAAAAAAAAAATCTGTATGCCAATGCAGAAGATGCAAGAGATCCAGGTTCAATCCCTGAGTCAGGAAGATCCCCTGAAGTAAAAAAAATGGCAACCCACGTCCATATTCTTGGCTGAGAAATTCCATGGACAGAGGAGCCTGGCGGGCTAAAGTCCATGGGGTTGCAAAGACTTGGACATGACTGAGCGACATAATAGTTGAACATAACATTTTGGCTCAATAACCCTGATGAGAATGTAGTCATATAACCATACCAAACTGCAAAGGAAGCTTAGAAAATTAGTCTCTAGATAAACAGTATGTATACTTCTGAAACTTACGGGACTGTCTATAACTAAAATAAAGAAGGGGAGAATAGATGTTAGGAGAGAGCTAGTAGTCTCTGCCATAGTATTCAGACTTCACTTTCTAAAAAAAAATTTTCTACAGATGAAGTTAATCCTGATTATTTTTGTTCAGTCACTAAGTTTTCTCTAACTCTTCGCAACCCCATGGACTGCAAAATGCCATGCTTCCCTGTCCTTCACCATCTCCCAGAGTTTGTTCAAACTCATGTCCATTGAGTCAGTGATGCCATCCAATCATCTCATCCTCTGTCACCCTCTTTTTCCCCTACCCTCAATCGTTCCCAGCATCAGGGTCTTCACCAATGAGTAGGATCTTCTCCATTGAGTTGGCTTTTCACATCAGATGGCCAAAGTATAGGAGCTTCATCATCAGCATCAGTTCTTCCAATGAGTGTTCAGGGTTGATCTCCTTTAGGATTGACTGGTTTGATCTCTTTGCTGTCCAAGGAACTCTCAAGAGTCTTCTCCAGCACCACAGTTTGAAAGCAGAAATTCTTTGGAGCTTAGCCTTTTTTATGGCCCACTCTCACATCCATACATGACTACTGGAAAAACCATAGCTTTGACTATATGGATATTTGCCATAGAATGCTGTAATGAATATGAGTGTGATGGCTAGTTGTTAGCAGAAGCCCAGAGAAAATCTGTAGAAGCAGTTTGATCTCATTTCCACAATATCTACATTAGTTTTCATAATATCATTGTCTAAAGTAAAAAAAAAAAATAAAAATAAAAAGACATCCCTGGGACCTTACAAAAAGGACACATCAGTTGATATAACAGTTCAAAACCCACCGCTTCACATCTTATGTGGTGTCATTCCCAAAACTCTTGGCACTAGAAAAGTTGATTAAAAGTTACAGGAATAAAAAGGAAAGAAAGGTCACATTCAAAAGTTCAAAAGAGGCTTCCTGAGAGAAATGACAGTTGTGATAGATCTTGAAAATGGTGGAATTTTGAAAAGTTGAAAAGAATATTCTGATTCAAGGAAACAACTTGACAACAGGATCAGAGCAAGCAAAAACATAAGCAAGAGGCATTTTCAATTAACCTCTAATTCAACTCAATGATATTTAGAATAATTCTAATGAAAAATCTTGTGAGACAAGATGGAGAATTTAAAATAAAAGTCAGAAAGTTTTAGTTCTTCTCCTTTATTTCCTTATATTTTAATTTAATTTTTCCTGTGTTAGGGATGATAACACAATTTTGAGACTAAATTTAGCTTTTCACTAGCTTGACATCAAGAGACATATATGCGCTAACAAATTGGAGGATGGAAAGGTTAAATACACCAGAGACTCTGCTCTACTAAGGTTCTCTTATATTACCATTAAATTTTCTCCCTTTTCTTCTGAATTTGTTCAGTGGACATCAACTCGAACTTTTTTTTTCCAGTTTTTAATGCTTTCTAGTCCAAATGGTGGCATTTTGGCATTATTTTTGATATATGAACATACAGCTCATCTTTATTAATATTTATAGTTACTCAGTAAAGGGGCTGCGTAACAGAAACAGCCGATTTTTATCTGACTGTATTATGAGCTCATTTGACAGTAGCTAGGGGCAAAGCTGTAAAGTGCTGCAGAAACTGTCAAATGTCCTTAGTCTTCATTGATATAAGTTTTGCACATCACCTTTCAAATCTTATTAATTTCTTTCTAATGTATTGATCCTTCATCCTTTTGATAAAGCAATTTCTCTATATATCTTTATATTTTTATTTAAAAGTGCATCATGAAACATTGTCAGTCTTAAATTTCCCAGTTAGTGATGTCAGAAAAATCCAAACCACCTTGACATTTTTGAAAAAGAAAGATGATATTTACCATCAACTGACATATACTGTATTTGTTTGAGTAGCAAGATATTTACTTTGGAGTCACAAAAAATGCAGTTCAAAATCTGTGTCTGTCACCTTCTAAGTAAGTAACCCTGGGCAAGTTACACACACTTAAAAGAGATAATACATGCAAAACAATTTGAACAATACTTAGTGTATAGTAAATACTCAAAAAGTATTATTTTTTTTACTATGTATATAAGAAAGAAATAATCATTTCATCAAAAGGATGATAAGTAAATATGAGTTTGTGACTTTAATTTTTTAACACCAACTTTTTAGAAATTCTAAAAGCAACAGAAGAACTTAATAAGTTTTTGAGAATAGTTAATGATAGATTCAGAAATTATTGCCCCAAGGTTGAATATCATTTGAATCAAAAGTTTGAAATGATTAAAATTAACACATATTTGTTACAGTTAGAAATAAAATAAATCATACGAAGCACAGACTTCTCTTTTAAAACACTTCCACATCAAATGAGACTCATTATTTTCTTTATCAAATGGGCCACTCCATTTTTATTTTTTGGAATGAATTTGTTCATTTTAGACAAAATAATATATTACACTACACTGAAATTTCAAGAATCCAAGGTGGAACTCATTATTAAGTGGTTAGAATAGCTCAGAGAAATTTCTGGAAATAAACAGAATATCAATATAATAGACATTTTTCAGTTCAGTTCAGTCGCTCAGTCGTGTCCGACTCTTTGTGACCCCATGAATCACAGCATGCCAGGCCTACCTGTCCATCACCAACTCCCAGAGTTCACACAAACTCGTGTCCATTGAGTCAGTGATGCCATCCAGCCATCTCATTCTCTGTCGTCCATTTCTCCTCCCTCCCCCAATCCCTCCTAGCATCAGAGTCTTTTCCAGTAAGTCAACTCATCACATGAGGTGGCCAAAGTATTGGAGTTTCAGCTTTAGCATTACTCCTTCCAATGAACACCCAGGATTGATCTCCTTTAGAATGGATTGGTTGGAGCTCCTTGCAGTACAAGGGACTCTCAAGAGTCTTCTCCAGGACCACAGTTCAAAAGCATAAATTCCTCAGTGATCAGCTTTCTTCACAGTCCAACTCTCACATCCATACATGACCATTGGAAAAACCGTAGCCTTGACTAGATGGACCTTTGTTGAAAAACTAATGTCTCTGCTTTTAAACATGCTATCTAGGTTGGTCATAAATTTCCTTCCAAGGAGTAAGCATCTTTTAATTTCTTGTCTGCAATCAGCATCCGAAGTGATTTTGGAGCCCCAAAAAATAAAGTATGACACTGTTTCCACATCTATTTCCCTTGAAGTGATGGGACCAGATGCCATGATCTTTGTTTTCTGAATGTTGAGCTTCAAGCCAACCTTTTCACTCTCCTCTTTCACTTTCATCAAGAGGTCTTTGAGTTCCTCTTCAATTTCTGCCATAAGGGTGGTCTCATCTGCATATCTGAGGTTAAGGATATTTCTCCCAGTAATCTTGATTCCAGCTTGTGCTTCTTCCAGCCCAGCGTACCTCATGATGTACTCTGCATATAAGTTAAATAAGAAGGGTGACAATATGCAACCTTGACGTACTCCTTTTCCTATTTGGAACCAGTCTTTTGTTCCATGTAGAGTTCTAACTGTTGCTTCCTGACCTGCATACAGGTTTCTCAAGAGGTAGGTCAGGTGGTCTGGGATTCCCATCTCTTTCAGAATGTTCCATTGTTTATTGTCATCCACACAGTCAAAGGCTTTGGCATAGTCAATGAAGCAGAAATAGATGTTTTTCTGGAACTCTCTTGCTTTCTCCATGATCCAGCGGATGTTGACAGTTTGATCTCTGGTTCCTTTCCTTTTCTAAAACCTGCTTGCACATTTGGAATTTCACAGTTCACACATTGCTGAAGCCTGGGTTGGAGAATTTTGAGCATGACTTTACTAGCGTGTGAAATGAATGCAATTGTGTGGTAGTTTGAGCATTCTTTGGCATTGCCTTTCTTTGGGATTGGAATGAAGACTGACCTTTTCCAGTCCTGTGACCACTGCTGAGTTTTCAAAATTTACTGGAATCTTGAGTGCAGCACTTTCACAGCATCATCTTTCAGGATTTAAAACAGCTCAATTGGAATTCCATCACCTCCACTAGCTTTGTTCCTAGTGATGCTTTCTAAGGCCCACTTGACTTCACATTCCAAGATGTCTGTCTCTAGGTGAGTGATCACGATATCTTGATTATCTTGGTTGTGAAGATCTTTTTTGTACAGTTCTTCTGTGTATTCTTACCACCTCTTCTTAATATCTTCTGCTTCTGTTAGGTCCGTACCATTTCTGTCCTTCTTTGAGCCCATCTTTGCATGAAATGTTCCCTTGGTATCTCTAATTTTCTTGAAGAGATCTCTTGCTTTTCCTATTCTGCTGTTTTCCTCTTTTTCTTTGCTTTGATCGCTGAGGAAGGCTTTCTTATCTCCCCTTGCTATTCTTTGGAACTCTGCATTCAGATGCTTATTTCTTTCCTTTTCTCCTTTGTTTTTCGCTTCTCTTCTTTTCACAGCTCTTTGTAAGTCCTCCTCAGAAAACCATTTTGTTTTTTTTGCATTTCTTTTCCATGGGGATGGTCTTGGTCCCTGTCTCCTGTACAATGTCATGAAACTTTGGCCATAGATCATCAGGCACTCTATCAGATCTAGTCCCTTAAATCTATTTCTCACTTCCACTGTATAATCATAAGGGATTTGATTTAGGTCATATCTGAACGGTCTAGTGGTTTTCCCTACTTTCTTCAATTTAAGTCTGAACTTGGCAATAAGGAGTTCATGATCTGAGCCACAGTCAGCTCCTGGTCTTGTTTTTGCTAACTCTATACAGCTTCTCCATCTTTGGCTGCAAAGAATATAATCAGTCTGATTTCGGTGTTGACCATCTAGTGATGTCCATATGTAGAGTCTTCTCTTTTATTGTTGGAAGAGGTTGTTTGCTATTTTTAGCTATTGATAAATGTTGTGTACATTTTCGATAGTGTATAACTTGGATCCTATTTTGATCTGTCTTTGGCAGCTGTATATACACAGTCAAAAATTTTGTTCAGGTTTTTCTGAGTGAAAATCTTGCTCATATTCAATTCACCTTTCTTATCTATATGTTTTTGTCTGTTGCTCAATCGCTAAGTCGTGTCTGACTCCTTGCAACCCCATGGATTACAACGTACCAAGCTTCCCTGTCCTTTACCATCTCTCAGAATTTGCTCAAGTTCATGTCCAGTGAGTTGGTGATGACATCCATCCATCTCATTCTCTGCTGCCCTCTTCCCCTTTTGTATTCAATCTTTCTCAGCAACTAATGAGTCTTTTCTAATGAGTCGACTCTTCATATCAGGTAGCCAAACTATTAGAAGTGCAGCTTCAGTATCAGCCCTTCCAATGAATATTCAGGGTTGACTTCATTTAGTATTGCCTGGTTTGATCTCTTTGCAGTCCAAGGGACTCTCCAGAGTCTGCTCCAGGACCACAACACAAAAGCATCAATTCTTCAGCTCTCAGCCTTTTTCATTGTCCAGCTCTCACCTCTGTAATTCACTAGTGAAAAAACTGTAGCTTTGAGTATATGGACCTTTGTTGGAAAGTGATGTCTGTTTTTTATTATGCTACGTAGGTTTGTCATAAAGTTCCTTCCAAGGAGCAAGCGCCTTTTAATTTCATGGCTGCAGTCACTATCTACAGTGATTTTGGAGACCAAGAAAATAAAATTTGTCACTATTTCACTTTTTTGCCTTCTATTTGCCATGAAGTGACGGGACTAGATGCCATAATCTTAGTTTATTGAATGTTGAGTTTTAAGCCAACTTTTCACTCTCCTCTTACCTCATCAAGAAGCTATTTAGTTCCTCTTCACTTTCTACCGCTAGAGCACTATCATCTGCATATCGGAGGTTGTTGATATTTCTCCCAGCAATCTTAATTTCAGCTTGTGATTCATCCAGCTCTGCATTTCACATGATGTACTCTGCATAGAAGTAAAATAAGCAGGTTGACAATATACAGACTTGAAATACTCCTTTCCTTGATATACTCCTTGAACCAGTCCATTTCTTCATGTTTGGATCTAACTGTTGCTTCTTAACCCACATACAGGTTTCTCACAAATCAGGTAAGTTGGTCTGGTCTTTAAGATCTGTTTAAAGTAATTTTGGAAAATCTCTTTAGGAATTTTCCAAAGTTTGCTGTGATCCACAGTCAAAGATTTTAGCGTAATCAAGGAAAATGAAGTCTCTCAGTTATGTCCGACTGTTTGTGACCTATGGAGTGTAGCTTGCCAGGCTCCTCTGTCCATGGGATTTTCCAGGCAAGAATACTGGAGTGGGTTGTCATGTCATTCTCCAGGGGATCTTCCCAACCCAGGGATTGAACTGAGGTCTCCCACATTGCAGGCAGACATTTACCATCTGAGCCACAAGGAATACTATAAGACTGTTTTTCTGGAACTTTCTTGCTTTCTCTATGATCCAACGAATGTTGAAAATTTGATCTCTGGTTGTTTGTCATTCCTTCCTCCAGTAGACCACGTTTTATCTGAACTCTCCACTATGACCCGACTCTTTTGGGTGGCCCTGCAGAGCATGGCTCATAGCTTCACTGAATTATGCAAGCCCCTTCACCATGACAAGACTGTGATCCAAGAAGGAGTCTTATCTATGTATGAATCATTATTTGATATTTTTTATTAAATTAATGCAATCCTCATTCAGAATGCTCCCCCACCTAAAAGGAATACTATGAATACTTCTCTATGTTATATTTTAAATTGTTATTCTTCAGTCAAATCCATCTGAGAATAAAATATGCAAAAATAAATATATAAATATTATACAAGCGTAAGAAAGTATAAAGCAGTTATTATTGTTGTTTAGTCACTACGTCGTATCTGACTCTTTTGTGACTCTATGAACCATAGCTGGCCTGGGTCCTCTTTCCGTGGGATTTCCCAGGCAAGAATGCTGGAGTGGGTTGGGTTTCCCTTTCCTTTTCCAGGGAATCTTTCCAACACAGGAATTGAACATGTATCTCCTGCACTAGCAGATAGATTCTTTACCACTGAAACACCAAGGAAGCCCAGAGTGTGGTATAGTAGAAAAGAATTGCCTTTGTTTTTTTTCTTTTTAATTTTTATTTAATAAATTGTACAAAGCACAATGCCAAAAACATTAACACATTAACAGTTAAAATTTCACCAAATGAATAAATACTATAGAATACACAGTTGTAAAAAGTTACATTAAGTTATTTTACAACTGCCTCAAACTGCAAAAAGAGAAAAAAAATGCCATACCTAAGTTATCCCTCTCTCAAAATAATGCCATTTATGTTATAAACCATGAGCACCCCATCAAAAGACAGGAACTGCTTTTGTTAATTCATATATATATATGAATGTATCACTTTGCTATACACCTGAAACAAACACAACACTGTAAATGAAATATAGTACAATATAAAATAAAAATAAGTAACAGATCTTTGGGGCTTTACACCGAGTTAGAGTTCCTATCAGAGGGATAACAGCACCACAGCCGTACTAAATCCACGTGAAGGAGGCAAACGAATGACTAGATTACAAGAGCTACAGGAAAGGGAGCTGCTCACTCCCCAGAAACTACAACTCACAGAAAACCAACAAAGGCACGAGATACAGACCATTTACTTATGAATGTGTAAAACTCAAGAAAGTCCACATTATTCCTATAACATGTTGAAAGTGCTTCAGAATGCACACAATACTAATTTTCTTAAGAATTTGGAATCTGACACTAGATTCAAATCCTGACTCTTGTTATTAACATTACTGTGTAAGTTTCAGCATAT
This sequence comes from Moschus berezovskii, assembly GCF_049115385.1. NCBI lineage: Eukaryota > Metazoa > Chordata > Mammalia > Artiodactyla > Moschidae > Moschus > Moschus berezovskii. The sequence goes on along the minus strand of NC_142488.1, from coordinate 80,747,350 downwards.
TAATTAACCTCTCAAATTTTCTGTAATAATACTTACTATTAATAATGACAAGTAAAAAAAGAATTTGAACTTAGAAAGTGGCATGATGAATGGCAAATTTGGAGTAGATACTTTGCAGTTAAGTTTTGGCATTCTCAAAGACAGCTGGCACAAGATAGACCAAAGTTTGGAACTGCTTCCCATTGATTAGGAAACTCAAATGTTCCTAAAGGGTCCAAGGGGACCAGATGAAATGTTCTGTGATCTTCTGCACTATGGAATGGGGTTGTCATCGACGAGTCAAATTTCATAATTCCCCATTCTAACCCATAACACTCTCCTCAAATAACCAGAATTAATTGTTAACTAATCTTTTGGGCTTGATAAAGGTCAGAAATGATATGGACCTAACAGAAGCAGAAGATATTAAGAAGAGGTGGCAAGAATACACAGAAGAACTGTACAAAAAAGATCTTCACAACCAAGATAGTCATGATAACGTGATCACTGACCTAGAGCCAGACATCTTGGAATGTGAAGTCAAGTGGGCCTTAGAAAGCCTCACTACGAACAAAGCTAGTGGAGGTGATGGAATTCCAGTTGAGCTATTTCAAAACTTGAAAGATGATGCTGTGAAAGTGCTGCACTCAATATGCCAGCAAATTTGGAAAACTCAGCAGTGGCCACAGGACTGGAAAAGGTCAGTCTTCATTCCAATCCCAAAGAAAGGGAATGCCAAAGAATGCTCAAACTACCGCACAATTGCACTCATCTCACACGCTAGTAAAGTCATGCTCAAAATTCTCCAAGCCAGGCTTCAGCAATATGTGAACCGTGAAATTCCAGATGTTCAAGCAGGTTTTAGAAAAGGCAGAGGCACCAGAGATCAAATTGTCAACATCCGCTGGATCATGGAGAAAGCAAGAGAGTTCCAGAAAAACATCTATTTCTGCTTCATTGACTATGCCAAAGCTTTTGACTGTGTGGATCACAATAAACTGTGGAACATTCTGAAAGAGATGGGAATCCCAGACCACCTGACCTGCCTCTTGAGAAACCTGTATGCAGGTCAGGAAGCAACAGTCAGAACTGGACATGGAACAACAGACTGGTTTCAAATAAGAAAAGGAGTGCGTCAAGGCTGTATATTGTCACCTTGCTTATTTAACTTATATGCAGAGTACATCATGAGGAACGCTGGGCTGGAAGAAGCACAAGCTGGAATCAAGATTGCCGGGAGAAATATCAATAATCTCAGATATGCAGATGACACTACCCTTACGGCAGAAACTGAAGAGGAACTCAAAAGACTCTTGTTGAAAGTGAAAGAGGAGAGTGAAAAGGTTGGCTTGAAGCTCAACATTCAGAAAACAAAGATCACGGCATCTGGTCCCATCACTTCATGGGAAATAGATGGAAAAACAGTGGAAACAGTGTCAGACTTTATTTTTTTGGGCTCCAAAATCACTGCAGATGCTGATTGCAACCATGAAATTAAAAGACGCTTACTCCTTGGAAGGAAAGTTATGACCAACCTTGATAATATATTGAAAAGCAGAGACATTACTTTGCCAACAAAGGTGTGCCTACTCAAGGCTATGGTTTTTCCCGTGGTCATGTATGGATGTGAGAGTTGGACTGTGAAGAAAGCTGATCGCCGAAGAATTGATGCTTTTGAACTGTGGTGCTGGAGAAGACTCTTGAGAGTCCCTTGTACCGCCAGGAGATCCAACCAATCCATTCTAAGGGAGATAGATCCTGGGTGTTCATTGGAAGGACTGATGCTAAAGCTAAAACTCCAATACTTTGGCCACCTCATGCGACGAGTTGACTCACTGGAAAAGACTCTGATGTTGGGAAAGGTTGGGGACGGGAGGAGAAGGGGACGACCGAGAGTGAGATGGATGGATGGCATCACCGACTCTGTGGACATGAATTTGAGTGAACTCCGGGATTTGGTGATGGACAGGGAGGCCTGGCGTGCTGTGATTCATGGGGTCGCAGAGACTCGGACACGACTGAGCCACTGAACTGAACTGAACTGAATCTTTTTCTAATATAAGCTTTTATGCATCTGCAGAAATAAGATCCCTCAAAGAAAGAGGTCATGTTGTATCAAAGACATGGCCATTTTGCATAATTATGGTGGAATTTACTAAATAAAAGAACTATATAAAGATCTTCTAATTGTCTTAGATTAGGTCAAGTAAACTAATTTATATCCTTGAAACAAGACACAACTCTCAGCCCTAACAAAGACTATTAGTTATTTTGATATTTTGTTCCTAAAGTAGCCCAAATCTCTACATGTTTATGTACAGAAAGTTTCTGGAAATATACAGAAACAATTTTATGAATGATTGTATAGAATAAATAAATTTAAACACATAAAAATTCAAAACATTAGGAAAGCAGAACATAAAAAAATTATGGCCTAAAAAGTTTCTACTTCTAGCCATTACAGAATAACGAGAACCAAATTTGCCTGCTCATGGTAAACAACTAGAAAACTGTGCTAAATATGTGAAACAATTATTTTCAGTTTGGAAAAGAAGTAGCACAGGACTGTCATTCTTGAGAAAAAGGAAACTGATGAGGATAGCATTATGACTGCCTAGCTTTCTACTTGGATGTACATTCACGAACACTGTTCAAGAAGGAAGAACTGAAGCAGATCCCCGTGTTCATGCTGAGTTGAGATAGAGGTCAAAATTGAGGAGGTTGCAGTGGCTGGAATTTGTGAGTACAGGAAAGAGATATACAGAACAAAAGCTCCAGATATTTGCCTAATGATTTTCATGAATCTTGCTAAATATTAAGTTGAACATGTATAGGATGTAATTCCAGGAGTTAGAACAAAGAACAGGTGTGGAGCTGAATCTGAACAATATCCAGAACTTAAACAGTGATGGGAGACAAGAGTTCTAACAATATGGGGTGTAAATCCCTTGTTGGAAAGTCAGGACAATCAATAAATACTCCAGAAGGACCATGCCTTAATAGTAAAGCTAACTTAGATGTAGAACTACCATAGCAAAGTTTAAAATCAGACTCCAAGAAATCAAACTGTTCCAAAAGTAAATTAACTGCCTGTCAAAATGAAGTTCTCCACTCTGAAAAGTTAAGGAAAATCCAGTACTCCACAATATAAAACTCCCAGAATTCATCATCTAATAAAAATTTACTATGTATGTGTACAAGCAAAAGCTTTACACCAACCAAAGAAGAAAAAAAATCACTTAGTAGAAACAGACACAGAATTAACAAAAATGATGGAATCAGTAGACAATGACTGTAAAACAGCTGCAGGAAGATATATGCTGCAAAATAATAAGGAAAGAAATGAGAGAAAAAAATTAGTGGAGCCATACTATGGATATATAACAATTTGTTTTTCCAATCACCTGTTGATGGACATCTAGAAACTTTCTTTCCCCAGTTTTTGGCTATTAGGTAGATTTTGTATGAACATTTGGTGGGTAAGACTTTGTGTGACTATATGGTCTCATTTCTATTAGGAAAATAGCTAGAAGTTTAACTTCTGGGTCATGTGTAATATGTGTTGAACTTTATAAGAAACTGCTAAACTGTTTTTCATTTTGAAATCCCACCAGCAATGTATGATTTGTTTGACATACTCAACAACAGTTGGAATTATTATTTTTAACTTTAGCCATTCTAGTGAGTATATAATTATATTTTTATTGCTTAAATTTTCATTAACTTGATGTTGATCAAATATTTATACATCTTTGACCATTTGTAAATCTTCTTTTGTGAAATATCAGTCTTTTATTATTTTTTAATTGCCTTGACTCATTATAAAGTTGGAAGAATTCATTTTACAATCTGAACATAAGTCCTTTGTCAGATCTATGCAGTGCAAATATTTGCTTCAGTTCAGTGACTTGCCTTTTCATTTCTTTAACAGTGTCATTCAAAAATACTAGTTTTTTCTTTCTTTTTTCAATTTTAAATAAATTGATTTTATTATTTGTTTCTCTTTTGGTTTATGTTTTCTGTGTTTTAGCTAAGAAATCTTTGGCTAAACCATGGTCACAGAGATTTTTTCTTGCTTTTCTCTTAGAAGCTTTATAGTTTAGTGTTCACATTTAGCTCTCTGATTTATTTGGAGATAATTTTTGTGTATGATATCAGGTTTGGATTGATATCATTTTTCCATATGCATATACAGCTATCCCAGCATCATTTGTTGAAAAGTCTATTCTTTCTCCATTGAATCATCTTGCCATTTTTGAATAACATTAATGTGGGTCTGCACATTGTGGTTCTATCCTGTTTCATTGATCTATATATTTATTTTTATCCCATGACACATTAAAATTATTATAGCTTCACACTAATCAAGTATTGTAAGCTCTTCCAATTTTATTTTTGTTTTTAGTTATTTTTCTAGCTATTCTGACTCTTGCATTTTTTACGTGTAATTTGAATGAAGTCATCAGTTTCTATAAATCAACTGCTAGAATCATGTTTGATATTCAATGAATCTGTATATCAATTGGGGATAATTGCTATCTTCATTCTATTGAATTTTGCAATACATGGACATAATGTACCTTTCCATTGAATTTTAAAAAATGTACACCTATGGTGGATTCAAGTCAATGTATGGCAAAACCAATACAATATTGTAAAGTTAAATAAATAAAAATAAAAATTTTGTCTCAGCAATGTTATGTAATTCCAGTATGCAAACATCAAACACATTTTGATAAATTTATGTGCATGTCTTTCATGTGTTTGGTGTTATTATAAATGCTTGTCAATTTCCAATTGTTCACTGAAATTATACATAGATGCAATCAATTTTTGTATACTGACTGTTTATACTGCAATCTTGCTAAGTTCAGTATTTTGTAGATTTATTATTTTTTAACAATGATCTATGAATATTTCTCCATTTTCAATTGGTATGTTTTATGTTTCTTTTTGATTTCCTTATTGCACTGACTGACACCTCCAGTAGAATATTAAATATAAATGGTGAGAATGAACATTGTCATCTTTTTCCTGATCTTAGGGGAAAAACATGTATTGTTTCAACATTAAGTGCAATCTTAGCTGTAGGTTTTTCATAGACATTCTTTATCAGTTTGAGGAACTTGGTTTCTATTGAGGAGTCTTTTTGAATTTTTTCAAATATTTCTTGGCATTTAGTGAATTGATAAAATCATATCGCCTGTTTATTTAAGATGAATTATACCACCTTAGGCTACCCAGGTGGCACTCATGGTAAAGAACCCGCCTGCCAGTGCAAGAGATGTAAGAGACCAGGGTTTGATCCCTGGGTTGGAAAGATCCCCTGGAGGAGGGCACTACAACCACCTCCAATATTCTTGCCTGGAGAATCCCATGGACCGATGAACCTGCCTGGCTATGGTCCATAGGGTAGCAAAAGCTGGAAACGAGTGAAATGATTTAGCATGCACTCATAACAACTAGTTTTTAAGATAATAAATCAAATTTGTATACCTAATAAAATAAACCTCATTTATTTGTGTTGTATTATTTCATATACTTTTGAAATTTCATACTTTGTTACTTTTTGTGCCTATCTCCATGAAAATCATTTGTATGTCATTGTGTTTTTCTTGTAAAGGCTTCATCTGGTTTTCATCTCTAATTCTGAAATAAAAAATAATAATAATAATTTTGGAAGTGACCTCTCTTCTTTATTTTCTAAAAGAATTTATGTAGGATTAGATTTATTTTCTCTTTGAATACTTGACAGAATTTACCAGTGACTCATCTGGGCCTGGAATTTTCATTATGAGAATATTTTTTTTTAATTGGAGGCTAATTATTTTACAATATTATATTGGTTGGTTTTGCCATACATTGACATGAATCTGCCCTGGGTGTATATTTTTTATATTTTAATATACATTTATTTATTTTAATTAGAGGCTAATTACTTTATAATATTGTAGTGATTTTGCCATACATTGACATGAATCCACCACAGATGTACATGTGCTTCCCATCCTGAAGCCCCCTCCACCTCCCTCCCCATCCCAACCCTCTGGATCATCCCAGTGCACCAGCCCCAAGCACCCTGTCTCATGCATCGAACTTGGACTGGTGATCCATTACACATATGATATTATACATGTTTCAATGTCATTCTCCCAAATCATCCCACCCTCGCCCTCTCCCACAGAGTCCAAAAGACTGTTCTATACATCTGTGTCTCTTTTGCTGTCTCATATACAGGGTTATCGTTACCTTCTTTCTAAATTCCATATATATGTGTTAGTATACTGTATTGGTGTTTTTCTTTCTGGCTTACTTCACTCTGTATAATAGGCTCCAGTTTCATCCACCTCATTAGAACTGATTTAAATGTATTCTTTTTAATGGCTGAGTAATATTCCATTGTGCATATGTACCGCAACTTTCTTATCCATTTATCTGCTGAGAATATTTTTAATTATAAATTCAATTTATTTAATAAATATAATGCTATTCAGATTATCTATTTCTTTTGTCTCCATTCTGAGAATGTCTTCTTTAAGGAATTTGTAGAGGTTACTGAAAAAAATCTGTCCAGAGTATTACTTTATTATTTTTCTGTTGGCTTAAGATATGTAGTGATGTCCTCTGTTTCATACTGATTTTGAAAATTTGTGTCTTCCATCTCTTTTTTTCTCAGTTTAATTTACTGAACTTTACCCAAGAACCACCTGTATGTGTCCTTGATTTTCTCTAGATTATTTGTCTTTAATTTCAATTTTTTTCTGACAGATATTATTTTATTCCTTCTTGCTTTTGATTTAATTTGATCTTTTTTTTCTTGTTTTTTAAAATAGAAATCTAGGTCACTCATTCAGAGTCTTTCTTAATATGCTTTTCACATTCTAGCGTAAGTATCTAAGTACTTCTTTAGCTATATCCCACAATCTGATATGTGTTTTGATTTTAATCTAGTTCAAAAGATTTTCTTACATCCCTTAGAAGTTCTTCTTTGATCCATGGGTTACTTAGAAATGTTTTTCATAAACTTACCATTATAGGGATGGGATTTTTTAGATTTTTTTGGATAATGATTATTAATTGTCTTTTTGATTAAAGAGCACAATTTTGATGATTTAAGTTTATTTAGACTTAGGGTCTCAAAGAGTTGGATACGACTGAGTGACTAACACACACACAGACTTACTGAGACATGTTTTTATTGGCTGTATTGTGATATATCTTGGGGAATGCATCATGTGAACTTGAAAACAGCAGAATTCCATTCCAACTTGTGCAGAGGTGACTGAGGACTTTAGAGGGAGAATGAAAGGGTAAGGAGGTACAATGAGCAGGGGTTCAAGTGGAAACAGGAAAATGGAAAAATAAAATAAAAAGGGTTATTCAGTGTAAATGCAATTACTCCACCTGTTTCTGCTTAGTTAGCAATTATGGAAGTTAAGATTTTATCCTCCCCATTGAGGATAATGTTTGTTGTGGATCTGTCATAATTGCTTTAATTATGTTGAGGTATGTTCCTTATGGGCTTCCCTGGTGGCTCAGAGGTTAAAGCGTCTGCCTCCAATGCGGGAGACCCTGGTTCAATCCCTGGGTCGGGAAGATCCCCTGGAGAAGGAAATGGTAACCCACTCCAGTATTCTTGCCTGGAGAATCCCACGGACGGAGAAGCCTGGTAGGCTACAGTCCATGGGGTCGCAAAGAGTCGGACACGACTGAGCGACTGAACGGAACGGAACGGATGTTCCTTATATTCCTGCTTTTTGAAAGGTTTTTTTTTTTTTTTATCATAAACGGATGTTGAATTTTGTCAAAGGCTTTTTCTGCATCTATTGAGATAATGATATGACTTTCATCTTTCAGTTCTTTAATGTGGTATATTACATTGATTGATTTGCGGATATTAAAGAATCCTTGCATCCCTGGGATAAAGCCCACTTGGTCATGATGTATGGTCATTTTAATATGTTGTTGGATTCTGTTTCCTAAGATTTTGTTAAGGATTTTTGCATTTGTGTTCATCAGTGATATTGGCCTGTAGTTTTCTTTTTTGTGGCATCTTTGTCCGGTTTTGGCATTAGGGTGATGGTGGCTTCATAGAATGAGTTTGGAAGTTTACCTTCCTCTGCAATTTTCTGGGAGAGTTTGAGTACGAGAGGTGTTAGCTCTTCGCTAAATTTTTGGTAGAATTCAGCTATGACGCCGCCTGGTCCTGGGTTTTTGTTTGCTGGAAGATTTATGAAGTTTCAATTTCCTTGCTTGTGATGAGTCTGTTAAGATTTTGTATGTCTTCCAGATTCAGTTTTGGAAAGTTATACTTTTCTAAGAGTTTGCCCATTTCTTCCAAGTTGTCCATTTTATTGGCATATAGTTGCTGATAGTAGTCTCTTACAATCCTGTGTATTTCTATGTTGTCTGTTATGATCTCTCCATTTTCATTTCTAATTCTGTTGATTTGATTATTCTCCCTTTGTTTCTTGATGAGTCTGGCTATTTGTTTGTCAATTTTAATTATCTTCTCAAAGAACCAGCTTTTAGCTTGATAGATTTTTTCATTTCCACTAAGGTCAGGAACAAAACAAGGGTGCCCACTCTCACCACTACATTTCAACATAGTTTTGGAAGTTTTAGGCACAACAATCAGAGAAGAAAAAGAAATAAAAAGGAATCCAGATTGGAAAAGAAGAAATAAAATTATCACTGTTTGCAGATGACATGATCCTCTACACAGAAAACCCTAAAGACTCCACCAGAAATTTATTAGAGCTTATCACTGAATATAGTAAAGCTGCACGATATAAAATTAAAATACAGAAATCCCTGGCATTCTTATACACTAACAATAAGAAAATAGAAAAGAAATTAAGACACAATCCCGTTCACCATTGCAACAAAATGAATAAATTACTTAGGAATATATCTACCTAAAGAAAGAAAGACCTATATATAGAAAACTATAAAATACTGATGAAATAAATCAAAGAGGACACAAATACCTGGAGAAATAAACCATGTTCATGGATTGGAAGAAACAATATAATGAAATGAGTATACTACCCAAGCGATCTATAGATTCAATGCAATCCTTATCAAGTTACCAATGGTTTTTATCACAGAGGTAGAACAAAGAATTTCACAATTTGTATGGATATACAAAAAAACTCGAATAGCCAAAGCAATCTTGAGAAAGAAGAATGGAACTCAAGGAATCAACCTGCCTGACTTCAAGCTCTACTATAAAGCTGCAGTCATCAAGACAGTATGGTACTAGCATAAAGACAGAAATATAGATCAATGGAACAAAACAGCAAGCTCAAAGATAAATCCTTGCATCTATAGACACGTTATCTTTGACAAAGGAGGCAAGAATATACACCATACACAAAAATAAACTAAAAATGGAATAAAGATCTAAATGTAAGACCAGAAACTATAAAACTCCTAGAGGAGAACATAGGCAATACCCTTTCTGACATAAATCACAACAGGATCCTCTATGACCCACTTTCCAGAGTAGTGGAAATAAAAGCGAAAATAAACAAATGGGACGTAATTAAACTTAAAAGCTTTTGCACAACGAAGGAAACTATAAGCAAGGTGAAAAGACAGCCTTCAGAATGGGAGAAAATGATAGCAAGTGAAGCAACTGACAAAGAATTAATCTCAAAAATATACAAACAACTCCTGCAGCTCAATTTTAAAAAAATGACCCAATCAAAAAAATGGGACAAATAACTAAGCAGACCTTTCTCCAAAGAAGACATGCAGATAGCTAACAAACACATTAAAAGGTTCTCAACATCACTCATTATCAGAGAAATGTAAATCAAAACCACAATGAGGTACCATCTCATACCAGTCAGAATGGCTGCTATTCAAAAGTCTACAAGCAATAATTGCTGGAGAGGGTGTGGAGAAAAGGGAACCCTGTTACACTGTTGGTGGGAATGCAAAGTAGTACAGCCATTATGGAGAACAGTGTGGATATTCCTTAAAAAAATGGAAATAGAGCTGCAATATGACCCAGCAATCCCACTGCTTGGCAAACACACCAAGGAAACCAGAATTGAAAGAGACATGTATACTCCAGTGTTCATCGCAGCACTGTTTATAATAGCCAGGACATGTAAGAAACCTAGATGTCCATCAGCAGATGAATATATAAGAAAGCTGTGGTACATATACACAATGGAATATTACTCATCCATTAAAAAGAATACATCTGAATCACCTCTAATGAGGTGGATGAAACTGAAGCCTATTACACAGCGTGAGGTAAGTCAGCCTGAAAAATGCTAATATAGTTTATTAAGCATTTATATGGAATTTAGAATGATGGTAACGATGACCTTATATGTGAGACAGCAAAAGAAAAACAGATGTATAGAACTGTCTTTTGGACACTGTTGGGTAATGCGAGGGTGGGATGTTTTGAAATAATAGCATTGAAGTATGCATATTATCATATGTGAAACTGATCGCCAGTCCAGGTTCGATGCATGAGACCAGATGTTCATGGCTGGTGCACTGGGATGACCCTGAGGGATGGGATGGGGAGGGAGGTGGGAGGGAGGTTCAGGATGGGGAACACATGTACACCCATGGCTTTTTCATGTAAATGTATGGCAAAACCAACTACAATATTGTAAAGCAATTAGCATCCAACTAAGATAAATAAATTAAAAATTAAAAAATACCAAAAAAAAAAGAAAAAGATTTTATCCTCCCACAGAGACTGGAAGACAGAGAACCTTTTTTCCCTATTGATTATTAATACACTTCGACGTAAAGAGAACAATATTTCTGAGTCATTTTATATATATATGTGTGTGTGTGTGTGTGTGTGTGTGTGTGTGTGTGAGTATACATCTCAAATTGTATACCCTTTTTAGCAAATGCTCTAGGAAACAGAGTTCAGGGGCCTATGTCAGGTGTTTCACTAGAACAAACAAATTTTTTGACATGCTCACTGTCACTCAGTCATGTCCGACTCTTTGCAACCCCATGAACTGTAGCCCATCAGGCTCCTCTGTCCAGGCTCCTCATGTCCATTCTCCCAGGAAGAATAATGGAGTGAGTTGCCATTTCCTTCTGCAGTGAATCCTCCCAACCCAGCGAAAGAACCCATGTCTTCTGTGTCTCCTCCATTAGTAGACAAATTCTTTACCACTGAACCACCTGGGAAGCCCCAAATTTTTTGACAGCACTAATTATTTGCAGATAGGTATTCAAAAGGGTGCTGGATCCTCCCAAGAACGCAGCCTTAGGCTGCTAGAAACAATGCCAGTGTTTGTCAAGAATCCTAGCACAGGAGTATGGATGGAGTCTTTTTGTGCCAGAGTTCTTTACAAGATCTCAATTGTGTGTTCTATATCCTTACTGATTTTCTGTCTACTTGTTCTATCAATTATTGAGAGGTCGGTTTTTACATTTCCATCCAAAATTGTTAATTAGTTTATTTCTCCCATCAATTCTTCTTGTAATTTTAATCTGTGTTTATCTATACATATATATTAATATTTGAAATTATTTGGTCCTCTTGATGAATTGGTTTATTGATCCTTTCATCGTTATTAAATTTCCTTCTTTATTCCTGGTGACATTCCTTGTCCTGATGACAATTTTGTTTGCTGTTAATATAGCCACTCGACTTCTATTTAGAACATGAATATCCAGTTGTGCTAACACTTCTTGAATGGACTGTTCTTTCCTTCATTGAATAGCCTTGCTGCCTTTGCCAAAAAACAATTGAACAGGATTTCAGAGAAGGTGACTCATGTACCCCAATGTTCATTACAACACTATTTACAATAGACAGGACATGAAAGCAACTTAGATCTCCACCGACAGATGAATAGATAAAGAAGCTGTGGTACATATATATAATGAAATATTTGTTGATATTGTTGTTTAGTTGCTAAGTCATGTTAATTTGTTTTTTTAACAACCCCATGGGCTGTAGCCTGTCAGGCTCCTCAGTCCATGGGTTTTCCCAGCAATAATGATGGAGTGGGTTTCATTTCCTTCTCCAGGGGGTCTTTCTAACCCAGGGATTGAACCCACATCTCCTGGCTTAGCAGGTGTATTCTTTACCTCTGAGCCAGCAGGAAAACCCACAATGTAATATTCAGTTCAGTTCAGTTCAGTTCAGTCTCTCAGTCATGTCCTACTCTTTGCGACCCCATGAATCACAGAATGCCAGGCCTCCCTTTCCATCACCAACTCCTGGAGTTCACTCAAACCCACCTCCATCGAGTCAGTGATGCCATCCAGCCATCTAATTCTCTGTCGTCCTCATCTCCTCCTGCCCCCAATCCCTCCCAGCATCAGAGTCTTTTCCAGTGAGTCAACTCATCACATGAGGTGGCCAAAATATTGGAGTTTCAGCTCCAAAATATTGGAGTTTCAGCTCTAGCAGAAGTCCCTCCAATGAACACCCAGGATTGATCTCCTTTAGAAGGGACTGGTTGGATTTCCTTGCAGTCCAAGGGATCCTCAAGAGTCTTCTCCAACACCAAAGTTCAAAAGCATCGACTCTTCAGTGATCAATTTTCTTCACAGTCCAACTCTCACATCCATATGTGACCATGGGAAAAACCATAGCCTTGACTAGATGGACCTTGCTTGGCAAAGTAATGTCTCCGCTTTTTAATATGCTATCTACGTTGGTCATAACTTTCCTTCCAAGGAGTAAGCGTCTTTTAATTTCATGGCTGCAATCAGCATCTGCAGTGATTTTGGAGCCTAAAAAATAAAGTCTGACACTGTTTCAGTGTCAGTGTCAATGTAATATTACTCAGCCATAAAAAGGAATGGATTTGAGTCAGTTGAACTGAGATGGATGAATTTAAAGCCTGCTATACAGAGTGAGGAGAAGGAAATGGCAACTCACTCCAGTATTCTTGCCTGGAGAATCCCATGGACAGGGAAGCCTGGTAGGCTACAGTCCACGGGGTCGCAAAGAGTCGGACACAACTGAGCGACTTCACTTCACTATTACATGCAGAACTATTGACTTCTCCTGATTTTCCTTTGGATTCTGTCTTGCCTGTGTGATCTGCTTGAAAATGTGTTAAGGTATAAGCTGAGGGAAAAGAGTCAGTCATTCTTTAACTACATAATTATTTATACCTACTCCTTTTCAGTAGAGCAGAAGTCAGGAGTTATGTTGAATGTGACCTAGTGATCTCATTTTTATAACTAAGATTTAAGGGGAACAGAGATAGACAAACAGGAAAGGGGCAAAAGAGCTCTTTACAAATCCCTACTTCTCAGACATCTTTCCATTTTTGAGATATTAGGAGCAAAGATTCATCTTCTGCAACTTCTTCATGAAGACATAGTGTGCAATATTATTCTCAGAATGAGTGGGAGGTGTCAACATGGGTCTGACAATTTCACTTGCTGGTTCATATATATAGGCAGAGCAAACTACAGTTATTTTACACACATAAAAATATATATTATTATGGACAATAATATTAATCTCATTCCCTTGAGGCCAGATTTTGGAATTGTGCTAGCCATAGATTTAGTACTGCTCAAGATGGAACAACTATGTCACGGGTATAGTCTGGTTATCATGCAGTTAGCTTTTTCCCTTTGGTGGCAGTTATAGTATCTATAAAATGACTCAGGAATGTACATCAGATACTGAATCTGTTACTTTATTGTCTTAATTGTTAACTGCTTGAAGTCTGCCTTTTTGTGACTCAGTTTGGGCTGAGAGATATCAGCTTTCCTACAAACAAGAGGAAGGAGACATGGAAGGGGCTTTGTACTTGGTGTGGGGGTAGCACCTACAGGGTTCTTCTCAATTTTAACACTGCAACCAATAAACCAATACTCTAGGCAAATAGGGCAAGTGGTCTCCAACGGAAGAAAACAGGTACAGTTTTCTTAATGTAAGAGAAGTCATTTTAGGCCTAAGCCATATTGTGATCTACACCTAGCCATAATGCTTGCTCGTGCAGAACAGGTCTCAGTTGTTAATAATGTAAAAACAGCTATTGACAGGCCAGACAAATAACCATATCAGAGACTTAATAAATCAGTCACTAAGACTCTCAGTCCTGACAAACATTTTTGAGCTGTTTTATAGGGTCCAAAAATTCCCTTGAGCAAATGGCTACAAAACTAACTTGAGCCAGAGAATTTATGATGCTGACATTTGCTGGCCTTTGTCACTTCAATCAACTACAACCTGAATTCTGCCAGTTCAGTTCAGTTCAGTTCAGTCGCTCAGTCATGTCCGACTCTTTGCGACCCCATGAATCACAGCACGCCAGGCCTCCTTGTCCACCACCAACCCCCAGAGTTCACTCAAACTCATGTCCATTGAGTTGGTGATGCCATCCAGCCATCTCATTCTCTGTTGTCCCCTTCTCCTCCTGCCCCCAATCCCTTCCAGCATCAGAGATTTTTCCAATGAGTCAACCCTTCACATGAGGTGGCCAAAGTATTGGAGTTTCAGCTTTAGCATCAGTCCTTCCAATGAACACCCAGGATTGATCTCCCTTAGAATGGACTGGTTGGATCTCCTTGCAGTCCAAGGGACTCTCATGAGTCTTCTCCAACACCACAGGTCTGCCAACTTTTCCCCAATTCTACACTAAATTCCTTTTTGCACAAGTCCCTTCATAAATATGTATGCTGCATTAGCTTAAAGCTTTGCCAATTTTGCTTTTCAGGGAGACATTGATATGGGAAACATTCTTGGTTTTCTCTTTATCTGTTACAAGTAATAAATCATTTTTTCTCCCAGTCTTTGACTTGACTGTGTCCTTTTAGCTTGACAGGCACCAAGAGGCAAAACCAGTTTTCAGATAACAATACTTCAGCCAGCAAAATACGATTTATTCAAAAGAGGAATATGTTGAAATACTTTGATACCAAGATCTGCTTAATGAAGAATGCAAAAATATTCATATGCAAATAGAAAGAATAGTACCCATAAAATTTGTTTACCTGAAGTATCTGATGAAATACTACAAGAGATTTTTAAGGTGTGAAATAATTCTGTTTTTCTCCTCATCAGTTTAGCAAAGAGATTACACCTAATCTTACTCTGGCTAGAAAAACAATCAAACAAAGATTTGGTAATATCTTCAAAAAAATAAATGATATCTAGAATCAATTAAAGGGCATTGTAATACTTTCATACAATCGTTCTAAATCATAAATAGCCTCTTCGGTACCTTACTTATGTAGGTATGTCTAGATATGAAAGTAGTCATAACAGCCATACAAAAATAGCTACAGATGGTTAAAGTATTGAAGGTAAGTTGCAGTATTATATTATTAATAAGCATGGGGGATGTGGGATGTGACATAGAAAATGTATTCAATAATTTCAAATAAGGAAATGAGGTGATTTGCATGACTTACATTGTGTTGCCCTTTTAAAAAGGAGAGTTAAACCTTGGTGTTTTCTTGTCTAAAAAACAAAATATGTAAAAATACAACTTTTTACATTCACCTTGAATTTTGTCAGCTATTATTGGCAAATTTGAAGTTATCAATTATATCAGGAACTTATTATGACTCCAGAGGAAAGTTAGAATAAGGAGAATACAAAAGAAAACAACAACAAAAAAAGTTTGACTTTTTTTCTGGAACCTACTAACATAACTTAGAAATATTTGATATTTATTTGAGCATTGTCTATGTTCCAGATAAAGGTTTTATCATATTTATTTATTTAACCATGGAAACAATCTTATGAAATAAGTAGCATTAGTAATCTCATTTTAGAATGATGAAATAACTTAAATATCCTGCATAGATTATTGCAAGTATTTTAACTCATTTTTGCTAAGCTTCAAACCCAGGACTACAAATATTACATGATATAAGAGGTTAAGCCTTCCTTAAGATGACACATAATAAAAGTACAGTGGGACCAACTATTATTTCAAGGACATTTCCAGCTTTTCTAAAAGGAGGTCTACTTGAATTTATAATTAATTTACTAACTTTGATGGTGATTTATGCTGGTAGATTTAGAAAAAAAATTCCTTTACTGTTTTGGGACAAAGAGTGTAATAACTTTCCATTTAAGTTAATAGAAAGCCAAAATCCTGTCCTAGAATGAGGAACTTGACTACTTAAGTTATTAATTAAGTTCTCACATTCTGTAATAGTTAAGAGCTTATCTACTGAGTTTAGTAATGTAAAAATCTATAATGTGGCCTCAGTTGCTACTTTAAAAAGTGGGCAGTTGAGACGGAGGAAGATGGCAGAGGAATAGTACGGGGAGACCACTTTTTCCCCCACAAATTAATCTAAAGAACATTTGAACGCTGAGTAAATTCCACAAAACAACTTCTGAATGCTGGCAGAGGACCTCAGGCACCCATAAAAGCAGCCCATTCTCTTCGAAATGAGGTAGGAAAAAACATAAAAGATAAAAAAGGGAGACAAAAGAGGTAGGGATGGAGCTCCATCCTGGGAAGAGAGGCTTAAAAAGAGAGAGACATTTCCAAGCACCAGGAAACACTCACTGGCAAGTCTGTGGTGAGCCTTGGAAGCTCAGAGGGCAACATAACCAGGATGAAAAAGAAATAAATAATTAAAACACACATATTACAAACCCAACAGTAACTCCCAGTGGAGAAGCAGCCCAGACGCCTGCATCTGCCACTAGCAAGCGGGGGCTGGGCAGGGAGGCGTGGGCTGCATTGCTTAGAGTGACGACTGGTACTGAATGCTGCGAGGGCAATCTGAGAGCTAACTGGAGATAGCAAAGCAGACTGTGGGATAGCTACCCCATGAAAAGGTGAAAAGCCTTAACCTAAGACTCCGCCCTGGTGGCTCAGAGGTTAAAGCATCTGCCTCCAATGCGGGAGACTCGGGTTAGATCCCTGGGTCGGGAAGATCCCCTGGAGAAGGAAATGGTAACCCACTCCAGTATTCTTGCCTGAAGAATCCCATGGCTACAGTCCACGGGGTCACAAAGAGCCGGACATGAATGAGCGACTGAACGGAACGGAACGGAAGACTCTGCCAGCCCCGCTCACAGAACAAAGGACTGAGCAGAGCTAGCTGACTGCAGACTGGCCCATCCCAAATCCCCCGCCAGAGACAGGCAGGGGAGGCCAGCCAGAGCTGGGGGCAATCGTGGCCCCAGAGAGACATCTGATACAAAACTGCAAGCAGGCTTTGTTGCTAACCAAGACTTCTTGGGTTTCCGGCCGGTTGACATCCGCCTGAGAATGGGGGCCAGTTGTACACCCAGAAAACCGAGCAGGAATGACCAGGGATGCAATAAGTCACAACGAATGTGCTCATCAAACACCTGGTCACCTGAGCTGCTCAGACCGGGGAAGGGCACAAAACGCAGGCCCAACCAAGTCTGCGCCTTTGTGGAATACCCGAGTACCTGAACCTGAACAGCTTAGACCTGGGATGTGCATGCAAACCACCACTGGCCTCAGATAGTTCCTGGCAGAGCAACCTAGAGCCTGTGCAGTGTAGACTGGGACAGCACACACACCGTGAGCAGGGGCAAACCCAGTGTGACTGAGACACTGCGAGCACTCCCCAAAGACACTAGAGATACTTGTCTGCAGTGCATCTTCCTTTCCACAGCATGACTGAATAACTGAGCCTTAAAAAGTGTCCACCACCACCCCCTAGTGTCAGGGTGGAAATTAGACACTGAAGAGATCAGCAAAGAGAAGAAGCTAAAACAGAGGGAACAAACTTGGAAGTGACAGATGGAGAAGTCTTGAGGCTACAGCAAGAATAAGACTGAAAACCAGAGGCAGGAGGCCTCTGGTTTTCTCAAGTGCACACGGAACATTCTCCAGGATAGATCACATCCTGGGCCATAAATCTAGCCTTGGTAAAATAAAAAAAATAAAAAAAAATTGAAATCATTCCAAGCATTTTTTTCTGACCAAAATGCAGTAAGACTAGATCTCAATTACAGGAGAAAAACTATTAAAAATTCCAACATATGGAGGCTGAACAACACGCTGCTGAATAACCAACAAATCACGGGAGAAATAAAAAAAGAAATAAAAATATGCATAGAAATGAATGAAAATGAAAATACAACAACCCAAAACCTCTGGGACACTGTAAAAACAATGCTAAGGGGAAGGTTCATAACAATACAGGCATACCTCAAGAAAGAAGAAAAAATTCAACTAAATAACCTAACTCTACACCTAAAACAACTAGAAAAGGTAGAAATGAAGAACACCCGGGTTAGTAGAAGGAAATAAATCTTAAAAATTAGGGCAGAAATAAATGCAAAATAAACAAAAGAGACCATAGCAAAAATCAACAAAGCCAAAAGCTGGTTCGTTGAAAGGGTAAATAAAATTGGGAAACCACTAGCCAGACTCATCAAGAAACAAAGGGAGAAAAACCAAATCAATAAAATTAGAAATGAAAAGGGAGAGATCACAACAGACAAAACAGAAATACAAAGGATCATAAGAGACTACTATCAGCAATTATATGCCAATAAAATGGACAACTTGGAAGAAATGGACAAATTCTTATAAAAGTACAACTTTCCAAAACTGAACTAGGAAGAAATAGAAAATCTGAACAGACCCATCACATGCACGGAAATTGAAACTAATCATAAATCTTCCAGCAAACAAAAGCCCAGGTCCAGACGGCTTCACAGCTGAATTCTACCAAAAATTTAGAGAACTAAAACTTATCCTACTCAAACTCTTCCAGAAAATTGCAGAGGATGGTAAACTTCCAAACTCATTCACTGAGGCCACCATCACTCTAATACCAAAACCTGGCAAAGATCGCACAAAAAAAAGAGAACTATAGGCAAATATCACTGATGAACATAGATGCAAAAATCCTTAACAAAATTCTAGCCGTCAGAATCCAACAACACAATAAAAAGATTATACATCATGACCAAGTGGGTTTTATCCCAGGAATGCAAGGATTCTTCAATATACACAAAACAATCAATGTAATACACCACATTAACAAAATGAAAAATAAAAAACCAAGGATTATCTCAATAGATGCAGAAAAAGCCTTTGACAAAATTCAACATCCATTTATGATAAAAATCCTCCAGAAGGTGGGAATAGAAGGAACATTCCTCAACATAATAAAAGCTATATATGACAAACACACAGCAAACATTATCCTCAAGGGTGAAAAATTGAAAGCATTTCCCTTAAAGTCAGGAACAAGACAAGGGTGACCACTCTCACCACTACTACTCAACACAATTTTGGAAGTTTTGTCCACAGCAATCAGAGCAGAAAAAGACATAAAAGGAATCCAAATTGGAAAAGAAGAAGTAAAACACTCACTGTTTGCTGATGACATGATCCTCTCCACAGAAAACCCTAAAGACTCTACCAGAAAATTATGAGAGCTAATCAATGAATATAGTAAGTTTGCAGGATATAAACTCAACACACAGAAATCCCTTGCATTCCTATACCATAATAATGAGAAAACAGAAAGAGGAATTAAGGAAACAATTCCATTCACTGTTGCAAAGAAAAGAATAAAATACTGAGGAATATATCTACCTAAGGAAACAAAAGACCTATATATAAAAAACTGTAAAACACTGGTGAAAAAAATCAGAGAAGACACTAATAGATGGAGAAATAGAACATGTTTGTGGATTGGAAGAATAAATATTGTGAAAATGAATAAATTACCCAAAGTAATTTATAGGTTCAGTGCAATCCCTATCAAGCTACCAACAGTATTTTTCACAGAGCTAGAACAAATGACTTCACAATTTGTATGAAAATACAAAAAACCTCGAATAGTGAAAGCAATCTTGAGAAAGAAGAATGGAACTGGGGAAATCAACCTGCTGGCCTTCAGGCTCTACTACAAAGCCACAGTCATCAAGACAGTATGATACTGGCATAAAGACAGAAATATAGATCATTGGAACCAAATAGAAGGCCCAGAGATAAATCCGGGCACCTATGGACACCTTAGCTTTGACAAAGGAGGCAAGAATATTCAATGGAGAAAAGACAATCTCTTTAACAAGTGGTGCTGGGAAAACTGGTCAACCACTTGTTAAAGAATGAAATTAGAACACTCCCTAACAGCATACACGAAATAAACTCAAAATGGATTAAAGATCCATATGTAAGACCAGAAACTATAAAACTCCTAGAGGAGAAAATAGGCAAAACAGTCTCTGACATAAATCACAGCAGGATCCTCCATGACCCACCTCCCAGAATATTGGAAATAAAAGCAAAAATAAACAAATGGGACCTAATTAAAATTTAAAAGCTTCTGCACAGCGAAGGAAACTCTAAGCAAGGTGAAAAGACAGCCTTCAGAATGGGAGAAAATAATAGCAAATGAAGCAACTGACAAAGAATTAATCTCAAAAATGTACATGCAGCTCCATTCCAGAAAAATAAAGGACCCAATCAAAAAATGGGCCAAAAAACTAAACAGACATTTCTCCCATGAAGACATAAAGATGGCTAACAAACATATGAAAAGAAGCTCAACATCACTCCTAATCAGAGAAATGCAAATCAAAACCACAATGAGGTACCATGTCACACCAGTCAGAATGGCTGCTATCCAGAAGTCTACATGCAATAAATGCTGGAGAGGGTGTGGAGAAAAGCGAACCCTCTTACACTGTTGTTGGGAATGAAAACCAGTACAAACTCTATGGAGAACAGTGTGCAGATTTCTTAAAAAACTGGAAATAGAACTGCCATACTACCCAGATATCGCACTCCTGGGCATACACACTGAGGAAACCAGAATTGAAAGAGACACATGTACTCCAGTGTTCATCGCAGCACTGTTTATAATAGCCAGGACATAGAAGCAACCTATATGTCCATCTGCAGACGAATGGATAAGAAAGCTGTGGTACATATACACAACAGAATATTACTCAACCATTAAAAAGAATACATTTGAATCAGTGCTAATGAGGTGGATGTTACTGGAGCCTATTATACAAAGTGAAGTCAGTCAGAAAGAAAAACATCAATACTGTATACTAACACTTTTATATAGAATTTAGAAAGATTATAACAATAACCCTGTATACGAGACAGCAAAAGAGACACAGATGTATAGAACAGTCTTTTGGACTCTGTTGGAGAAGGCAAGGATGGAAGGATTTGGGAGAATGGCATTGAAACATGTATATTATCATTTGTGAAATGAATCGCCAGTCCAGGTTCAATGCATGAAACAGGATGCTTGGGGCTGTTATCCTGGGATTAACCAGAGGGATGGGATGGGGTGGGAGGTTGGAGGGGATTCAAGATGGGGAACACATGTATACCCAGGGCAGATTCATGTCAGTGTATGTCAAAACCAATACAATAATGTAAATTAATTAGCCTCCAATTAAAATAAATAAATTAAACAAAAAGAAAAAAGAATAAAACACAGATAAAGTCTAAAAAAATAAATTAATTAAATAAAAACACTGGGCAATAAAACAAAACAAAACAAAAAAAAAGTGGACAGCTATTGTTTACTGAAGGTGTGTGCTCAGTCACTCAGTGTGCTCAATTCTTTGCTACCCCATGGGCTATAGCCCACCAGGCTCTTCTTTCCATGGCATTTCCCAGTCAAGAATACTGGAATGGGTTGCCATTTCCTTCTCCAGGGGATCTTCCTTACCCAGTGATTGAACCTGCATTTCTTGTGTCTCCTGCATTGGCAGTCAGATTCTTTTCTGCTGTGCCACCTGGAAAGCCCTTTACTGAAGGTAGCGAAGAATTTCCTTTTCTCCTGTAGGTGGGGGAAGGGGGGAAGTTTGAGTATGGGAACACTGGAAAGAGAAGGCAAGGTCAAAGCAAATCCAGGAAGTTGTATTCAAACTGTCCTTTGCACAAGGAAACAGGAGGGAGAAGGCAGACTGATTACCCAGTTAAGAAGCGCCTGTGATGGGCACTAGCCAATAAACATGAGGTAAAATATAATACCCACTTTTTGGTGATTTTTTCTCTTCATTGTAATTTTCATTATTTTGTTCCCAAGCCTCTATATGTATAATAATGTGAAAGAGAATTCATATTTTATTGCAAGACAAAAACAATTTAAACATAAAAATATTATATCTGACAATGTGTTACCAGAGAACTGGGTTTGCCTCTCAATGAATAGATAGAACCAAGTCAAAAATGGGAAGAAGGAAGAATTTATTACTGGCAGCAAGTAAGGAGAACACTAGAGGTCTCTCCCAAGGCTGTGTCTCCCTGAATAGCAAAACTGGGGGAATTTTAAACTAAGGGTACATGCATATTCATGAAGAAATTTGATCAGATAATTCAGCATAGAATTAGGACAAAGGTCAAAGCTCTACAGAGTCCATACTTTGGTTGATTGAAGTCAGGAGGTTCAATTAATCATTCTATCCTCTGCTTGTGGGGGGGAGGGCATAGTTCCTGCAGAAATTAAAGACTTGCATCTGATTGTTATGTTTATCCCCTGAGGAAGAACTTGGACTCTCTTTTATCACTAAACTATTGCTCTTGACTGCTTTTCCTTTGTCCCTGCACTCCCTTACTTTCCTTAAGATCATTAATTACTGAGAACTGTTCAAGGACAAGCAATGCTGCCAGGCTTAGATCACAAAATGGTTTAGGCGAAAATGGCTTCTCTTATGTCAAGAAAATCATTCTTTGGCTTCCCTGGTGGTCCATTGGTTAAGAATCCACGTGCCAATGCAGGGTAAATGGGCTCTATCCCTGATCCAGATGATTCCACACGTCATGAGGCAAATAGTTCCATGCACCACAGTTACTGAAACCCGCATGGCTCAGAGCCTGTACCCTGCACAAGAGAAGCTACCACAATAAGGAGCCCATGCAACATAACTAGAGAGTAACGCTTATTCACCACAACTAGAGAAAGCCTGTGCCCAGCAATGAAGAACCAGTGCAGCCAAAAATTTTTTAATGTATCATAAAGAAATCTATTCCTGGTTCTCTTTATCTGAGGGCCCCTCAACCTATCTTCTTACACTCTGGCCTCCTCTCTCCCCACTACTGTGGATTGTGTATCTGCATTAGGCATCAACCAGACCTCCCTCATCTGGAGAAATACCTCTTCAACCATAAAGTGTAACATTCTCCTTAAAGATAACATTACTTCTTGATCTTTTAAGGTGCCACAACGATGAAACTTAGATCTGGATTATATAAACTATCAATAATACATCATTTAACATTCAGCCTTTTGTCTCAAAAAACCTTATATAACTGTGATGACTTCTAACAGATGGAAGAATTCTCCGAACTTTCTGAGATGCTGTTCCCAGGTTATAACTCTCCATTTGGCTTAAAAATTATTCCATTTTTTTTAGATTAATTAATTTTTTCATTGACAACTTCGTTCTTAATGTTCACTTGGGATTAGCTTATGTAATTGTCAACACAGGTCTATGAAATAGATGCCAGTATTGTCTCCATTTTACAATGAGGGAAATAATGCACAGAGAGTTCCCTAATGTTCCACAGCTTCTAAGTGACCAAGTTTGGATTAGAACCTAAACAGTGTCATATATTTTGCCAGAATACTGTAGTAGTAATTCTCAAGAGATTTGTTATCTTTCTCATCTTAGAGTTAGCAAGATTAAAAACAGTAAGGTGGAGGTATTTGGCCACACTAAAGTGAAGTGGCACTGAAAAAGGACAAAGAAACCTGGAAAAGATAAGCTCAGAGCAACTGTCTGGAGGAAGATGTGATAAGTGACAACCAGGATGAATTATGCTATGCATGTAAGTATTTCCCAGGAATAATCAGATTCTGGGGGAAAAGAATGTAATAGAAAACAACTTCTTAAAATCTGGTTAATTTAGATAATCTAAATTAATCTAAATAAATCTAAAGGGATTTGCTAGGGGTGTGAGAACTTGGAATCATTCCAAAACATGTTTAATTTATTATTTAAGAGTTTCTTACTTTCTGAAGAGTGCTTGACTGTGAAACAGGAAGGAAGTGGGCAGGGAACAACTTTTAAAAGAGTGACATATATTACATTGATTGATTTGCGGATACTGAAGAATCCTTGCATTCCTGGGATAAAGCCCACTTGGTCATGATGTATGATCATATGATTATCTCAATAGATGCAGAGAAAGCCTTCAACAAAATTCAACATCCATTTATGATAAAAACCCTCCAGAAAGTGGGAATAGAAGGGACATACCTCAACATAATAAAAGCTATTTATGACAAACCCACGGCAAACATTATCCTCAATGGTGAAAAAATGAAAGCATTTCCCCTAAAGTCAGGAACAAGACAAGGGTGCCCACTCTCACCACTACTATTCAAAATAGTTCTGGAAGTTTTGGCCACAGCAATCAGAGCAGAAAAAGACATAAAAGGAATCCAAATTGGAAAAGAAGAAGTAAAACTTTCACTGTTGGCTGATGACATGATCCTCTACACAGAAAACCCTAAAGACTCTACCAGAAAACTACTAGAGCTAATCAATGATTACAGTAATGTTGCAGGATATAAAATCAACACACAGAAATCCCTTGCATTCCTATACACTAATAATGAGAAAATAGAAACAGAAATTAAGGAAAATATTCCATTCACTGTTGCAACGAAAAGAATTAAATACTTAGGAATATATCTACCTAAGGAAACAAAAGACTTGTACATAGAAAACTATAAAACACTACTGAAAGCAATCAAAGAGGACACTAATAGATGGAGAAATATACCATGTTCATGGATTGGAAGAATAAATATTGTAAAAATGAGTATACTACCCAAAGTAATTTATACATTCAATGCAATCCCTATCAAGCTACCAACGATATTTTTCACAGAACTAGAACAAATAATCTCACAATTTATATGGAAATACAAAAAACCTCGAATAACCAAAACAATCTTGAGGAAGAAAAGTGGAACTGGAGGAATTAACCTGCTGGACTTCAGGCTCTACTACAAAGCCACAATCATCAAGACAGTATGGTACTGGCATAAAGACAGAAATATAGATCAATGGAACAAAATAGAAAGCCCAGAGATAAATCCACGCACCTTTGGACACCTCGTCTTTGACAAAGGAGGCAAGAATATAAAATGGAGAAAAGACAGTCTCTTTAACAAGTGGTGCTGGGAAAACTGGTCAGCCACTTGTAAAAGAATGAAACTAGAACACTTCCTAACACCATACACAAAAATAAACTCAAAATGGATTAAATATCTAAATGTAAGACCAGAAACTATAAAACTCCTAGAGGAGAACGTAGGCAAAACACTCTCCGACATAAATCACAGCAGGATCCTCCATGACCCACCTCCCAGAATATTGGAAATAAAAGCAAAAATAAACAAATGGGACCTAATTAAAATCAAAAGCTTCTGCACAGCAAAGGAAACTCTAAGCAAGGTGAAAAGACAGCCTTCAGAATGGGAGAAAATAATAGCAAATGAAGCAATGGATAAAGGATTAATCTCTAAAATATACAAGCAGCTCCTGCAGCTCAATTCCAGAAAAATAAATGAGCCAATCAAAAAATGGGCCAAAGAACTAAACAGACATTTCTCCAAAGAAGACATACAGATGGCTAACAAACACATGATAAAATGCTCAACATCCCTCATAATCAGAGAGATGCAAATCAAAACCACAATGAGATACCATTTCACACCAGTCAGAATGGCTGCTATCCAAAAGTCTACATGCAATAAATGCTGGAGAGGGTGTGGAGAGAAAGGAACCCTCTTACACTGTTGGTGGGAATGCAAACTAGTACAGCCACTATGGAGAACAGTGTGGAGATTCCTCAAAAAACTGGAAATAGAACTGCCATATGATCCAGCAATCGCACTCCTGGGCATACACACTGAGGAAACCAGAATTGAAA
Source organism: Moschus berezovskii (assembly GCF_049115385.1). NCBI lineage: Eukaryota > Metazoa > Chordata > Mammalia > Artiodactyla > Moschidae > Moschus > Moschus berezovskii. The sequence continues at coordinate 80,721,527 of NC_142488.1, read as the reverse complement.
GAGACACATGTACTCCAATGTTCATTGCAGCACTGTTTATAATAGCCAGGACATGGAAACAACCTAGATGTCCATCTGCAGACGAATGGATAAGAAAGCTTTGGTACATATACACAATGGAGTATTATTCAGCCATTAAAAAGAATACATTTGAATCAATTCTAATGAGGTGGATGAAACTGGAGCCTATTATACAGAGTGAAGTAAGCCAGACAGAAAAGCACCAATACAGTATACTAACGCATATATATGGAATTTAGAAAGATGCAAATGATAACCCTGTATACGAGACAGCAAAAGAGACACAGATGTATAGAACAGCCTTTGGGACTGTATGGGAGAAGGTGAGGGTGGGATGATTTGGGAGAATGGCATTGAAACACGTATGTTGTCATATGTGAAACGAATCACTAGTTCAGGGTCAATGCATGTTATAGGATGCTCGGGGCTGGCATGTGGGGATGACCCAGAGGGAGGATAAAGGGAGGAGGGAAGTGGGAGGGGGGGTCAGGAGGGGGAACTTATGGAAAGCCGGGGCGAATTCATGTCAATGTATGGCAAAACCAACCAATATAATATTGTAAAATAATTTGCCTCGAATAAAAAATAAATTAATTACCAAAAAAATAACAAAAAAAAACATAAAAGAGTGACATGGCCATAGGGCATGACAAAAATGGTTAGATCCAACCAGGTCCAAGATGGCAGATGACTTCCACTAGACCTTGAGCCTCAGTATACACTCACTGCAACACATCAGCAAGATAAATGACATACCCACAGGTGGCATGACTGTTTCAAGGCCTAATATAAAGGTCAAAAAATGGCCAGTGGCCCAATTTCTGGAAATTCCCACCCTTACCCCAAATAGCTGGAATTCTTCTCCCATTTAATAACCTATGAAATCACCCCCCTCTACAAAAACTGACAGCCCTGTACCCTGGGACTGCTATTGCCTTCTGGGATGGCCTAAACTCTGTTTGTGGAAATAGATTTAAGGGACTAGATCTGATAGATAGAGTGCCTGATGAACTCTGGAAGGAGGTTCGTGACATTGTACAGGAGACAGGGACCAAGACCATCCCCATGGAATAGAAATGGAAAAAAGCAAAATGGCTGTCTGAGGAGGCCTTAGAAATAACTGAAAAAAAGAGAAGCGAAAAGCAAAGGAGAAAAAAAAAAAAAGATATAAGCATCTGAATGCGGAGTTCCAAATAACAGGAAGGAGAGATAAAAAAAAGCCTTCCTCAGCGATCAATGCAAAGAAATAAATGAGAAAACAGAATAGGAAAGACAAGAGGTCTCTTCAAGAAAATTAGAGATATGAGGGAACATTTCATGGAAAGATGAGCTCGATAAAGGACAGATAAAGTATGGCCTTAACAGTAGCAGAAGATATTAAGAAGAGGTGGCAAGAATACACAGAAGAACTGTACAAGATCTTCATGACCCAGATAATCACGATGGTGTGATCATTCACCTAGACCCAGACATCTTGGAATGTGAAGTCAAGTGGACCTCAGAAAGCATCACTACGAACAAAGTTAGTGGAGGTGATGGAATTCCAGTTGAGCTATTTCAAATCCTGAAAGATGATGCTGAGAAAGTGCTGCACACCATATGCCAGCACATTTGGAAAACTCAGCAGTGGCCACAGGACTGCAAAAGTTTAGTCTTCATTCCAATCCCAAAGAAGGGCAATGCCAAAGATTGTGCAAACTACCACACAGTTGCACTCATTTCACACGCTAGTCATGCTCAAAATTCTCCAAGCCAGGCTTCAGCAATATGTGAGCCGTGAACTTCCAGATGTACAAGCAGGTTTCAGAAAAGGCAAAGGAACCAGAGATCAAATTGTCAACATCCGCTGGATCATGGAGAAAGCAAGAGAGTTCCAGAAAAAAACATCTATTTCTGCTTCATTGACTATGACAAAGCCTTTGACTGTGTGGATCACAATGAACTGTGGAACATTCTGAAAGAGATGGGAATACCAGACCACCTGATCTGCCTCTTGAGAAACCTGTATGCAGGTCAGGAAGCAACAGTTAGAACTGGACATGGAACAACACACTGGTGCCAAATAGGAAAAGGAGTACATCAAGGCTGTATATTGTCACCCTGCTTATTTAAATTCTATGCAGAGTACATCATGATGAACGCTGGACTGGAGGAAGCACAAGCTGGAATCAAGATTCCTGGGAGAAATATCAATAACCTCAGATATGCAGATGAGACCACCTTTATGACAGAAAGTGAAGAGGAACTCAAAAGCCTCTTGATGAAAGTGAAAGAGGAGAGTGAAAAGGTTGGCTTGAAACTGAACATTCAGAAAGCTAAGATCATGGCATCTGGTCCCATCACTTCATGGCAAATAGATGTGGAAACAGTGGAAACAGTGTCGGAGTTTATTTTTTTGGTGCTCCAAAATATCTGTGGATGCTGATTGCAGCCATGAAATTAAAAGACGCTTACTCCTTGGAAGGAAAGTTATGACCAACCTAGATAGCATATTAAAAAGCAGAGACATTACTTTGCCAACCAAGGTCCATCTAGTCAAGGCTATGGTTTTTCCCATGGTCACATATGGATGTGAGAGTTGGACTGTGAAGAAAACTGATTGCTGAAGAGTCGATGCTTTTGAACTGTGGTGTTGGAGAAGATTCTTGAGAGTCCGTTGGACTGCAAGGAGATCCAACCAGTCCATTCTAAAATAGATCAGTCCTGGGTGTTCATTGGAAGGACTGATGTTGAAGCTGAAACTCTATCACTCACTGAGTACATGGCATTTAAAACAACATCATTACAGAAAGATAAAAAAAAAAATACAGTCTTAAAACCTATGGTATATGGAAAACATTATCCAATGAGGCCTTAAGTAGACTTTACATAAAAAGGAAAATCAATGAATATACAAATATACAGCCAGTTTAAGAAGTTAGCAAAATAAACAGAATAATCATAAAGAAAAGAAAGCTACTAACACATACCAGGTATTAATGCAATAAAAATAAAGATAACATTGAAAGTCTCAACAGAGTCAAAGCTGCCTTAGAAAGCTTCTCTAAAAAGGGAAACATCAGGTAAAAATAATGAACAAGAAAAATCTTGCAAATAAACAATACTCAAAATGGGAATTATAGAAGCAACCACCACCTTTGGCTCCTTCGTGAGATCAGATGTAAAGTTTTGTATATCTATTTCATATGTGACCCACCATACAGATTTTTCTTTCATTTAATAAAAGTCGGTTCTGTAAGCTTTAAAGAAATAGTGTTTTTTTTTTAATACCTTTCTGTTTTTTTTCTTTTTAAATTCTCTGGTTTAAGCCCTCCACCAACTTATCCCTACATACTGCATCATTAACCTTTATTATCCCCATACAGGCAGAAACCATAGCTATATTTACACATTTCTTTTATTTTTTTTCAGCATTCAGTGCTTTTATTTTTTTAAATTTTTTAATATAAATGTATTTCTTTTAATTTAAGGCTAATTACTTTACAATATTATAGTGTTTTTGCCATACATTGACATGAATCCACCACGGTTGTACATGTGGTCCCCATTCTGAAAGCCCCTCCCACCTTCCTCCCCATCCCATCCTTCTGGGCCATCCCAGTGCAACAGCCCCGAGCACCCTGTCTCATGAATCAAACAGGGACTGGCGATTCATTTCACATATTATAATATACATGTTTCAATGCCATTCTCGCAAATCTTACCATCTTTGCCCTCTCCCACAGAGTCCAAAAGACTGTTCTATATATCTGTGTCTCTTTTGCTGTCTCGCATATGGGGTCATCATTGCCATCTTTCTAAATTCCATATATATGCGTTAGTATACTGTATAGGTGTTTTTCTTTCTGGTTTACTTCATTCTGTATAATAGGCTCCTCATTCATCCACCTCACTAGAACTGATTCAAATGGCTGAGTAATATTCCATTGTGTATATGTACCAAAGCTTTCTTATCCATTCTTCTTTAGATGGACATCTAGGTTGCTTCCATGTCCTGGCTATTATAAACAGTGCTGCGATGAACACTGGGGTACACGTGTTTCTTTCCATTCTGGTTTCCTCAGTGTGTATGCCCAGCAGTGGGAATGCTGGTTCATATGGCAGTTCTATTTCCAGTTTTTTAAGAAATCTCCACACTGTTCTCTATAGTGGCTGTACTACTTTGCATTCCACCCAAAAGTGTAAAAGGGTTCCTTTCCTTCCGCACCCTTGCCAGGAATTATTGCTTACAGACATTTGGATATCAGACATTCTGACTGGCGTGAAATGGTACCTCACTGTGGTTTTGATTTGCATTTCTCTGATAATGAGTAATGTTGACCATCTTTTCATGTGGTTGTTAGCCATCTGTATGTGTTCCTTGGAGAAATGTCTGTTTAGTTCTTTGGCCAATTTTTAATTGGGTCGTTTATTTTTCTAGAATTGAGTGACATGAGCTGTTTGTATGTATATATATTTCCTCTTTTTTCCTTTTCCCATTAGGTTGAATTTACTTATTTATTTTTTTTATTTTTGAGGTTAACTCTTTGTAGGTTGCTTTGTTTGCTATTACTTTCTCACATTCTGAAGGCTGCATTTTCAACTTACTTACAGTTTTCTTTGTTGTGCAAAAGCTTTTAATTACCTCCCATTTGTTTATTTTTGCTTTTATTTCCAATATTCTGGGGAGGTGGGTCATAGAGGATCCTGCTGTGATTTATGTCACAGAGTGTTTTGCCTATGTTTTCCTCTAAGTGTTTTATAGTTTCTGGTCTTACATTTAGATATTTAATTAATTATGAGTTTATTTTTCTGTATGGTATTAGAAAGTGTACTATCCAAAGCAATCTATGGATTGAATGCAATCCCTATCAAGCTCCCAATAGTATTTTTCACAGTACTAGAACAAAGATTTCACAAGTTGTTAGGAAATACAAAAAAGCTCAAATAGCCAAAGCAATATTGAAAAAGAAGAATGGAACTGGAGGACTCAAGCTGCCTGACTTCAGGTTCTACTACAAAGCTGCAGTCATCAAGACAGTATGGTACTGTTTCTTTTACAAGTGGTGGACCAGTTTTCCTAGCACCACTTGTTAAAGAGATTGTCTTTTCTCCATTATATACTCTTGCCTCCTTTGTTGAAGAAAAGGTGTTCATAGGTGCATGCATTTATATCTGGGTTATTTTTTTCCCATTGATGTATATTTCTGTCTTTGTGTCAGTATCATACTGACACACCGACATACTGACGTACTGATTTCATGGCTGCAATCAGCATCCGCCGTGATTTTGGAGCCCCAAAAAATAAAGTCTGACACTGTTTCCACTGTTTCCCCATCTATTTGCCATGAAGTGATGGGACAAGATGCCATGATCTTAGTTTTCTGCATGTTCAGCTTTAAGCTTTGTTTCGTTAAGTAGATATATTCCTAATTATTTTATTATTTTCCTTTCAGTGGTGAATGGGATTGTGTCCTTAATTTCGTTTTCTCATTGTAAGTGTATAGGAATGCAAGGGATTTCTGTGTGCTAATTTTATATCCTGCAACTTTACTATATTCACGGATTAGCTCTAGTAATTTTCTTGTGGAGTGTTTAGGGTATTATATGTAAAGGATCATGTCATCTACAAACCATGAGTGCTTTAATTCTTCTTTTCCAATCTGGATTCCTTTCATTTCTTTTCCTGGCCTGATTTCTGTGGCCAAAACTTCCAAAACTATGTTGAATAGTAGTGGTGAGAGTGGGCACGCTTGTCTTGTTCCTCACTTTAGGGGAATTGCCTTCAACTTTTCACCATTGAGGATAATATTTGTTATGGGTTTGTTATATATAGCTTTTAATATGTTGAGGAATGTTTCTTCTATTCCTGCTTTCTGGAAGCCTTTGACTGTGTGGATCACAATAAACTGTGGAAAATTCTGAAAGAGATGGGAATACCAGACCACCTGACCTGCCTCTTGAGAAACCTGTATACAGGTCAGGAAGCAACAGTCAGAACTTTACATGGAACAACAGACTGGTTCCAAATAGGAAAGGGAGTGTGTCAAGGCTGTATATTGTCACCTTGCTTATTTAACTTATATGCAGAGTACATCGTGAGGAACACTGGCCTGGAAGAAGCACAAGCTGGAATCAAGATTTCTGGGAGAAATATCAATAATCTCAGATATGCAGATGACACTACCCTTTTGGCAGAAAGTGAAGAGGAACTCAAAAACCTCTTGATGAAAGTGAAAGAGGAGAGTGAAAAGGTTGGCTTGAAGCTCAACATTCAGAAAACAAAGATCATGGCATCTGGTCCCATCACTTCATGGGAAATAGATGGAAAAACAGTGGAAACAGTGTCAGATTCTATTTTTTTGGGCTCCAAAATCACTGCAGATGGTGACTGCAGCCATGAAATTAAAAGACGCTTACTCCTTGGAAGGAAAGTTATGACGAACCTTGATAATATATTAAAAAGCAGAGATATTACTTTGCCAACAACGGTCCATCTAGTCAAGGTATGGTTTTTCCCGTGGTCATGTATGGATGTGAGAGTTGGACTGTGAAGAAAGCTGATCGCCGAAGAATTGATGGTTTTGAACTGTGGTGTTGGAGAAGACTCTTGAGAGTCCCTTGTACCTGAAGGAGATCCAACCAGTCCATTCTAAGGGAGATAGATCCTGGGTGTTCATTGGAAGGACTGATGCTAAAGCTGAAACTGCAATACTTTGGCCACCTCATGCGATGAGTTGACTCACTGGAAAAGACTCTGATGGTGGGAAGGGTTGGGGGCGGGAGGAGAAGGGGACGACCGAGAATTAGATGGCTGGATGGCATCACCGACTCTGTGGACATGAGTTTGAGTGAACTCCGGGAGTTGGTGATAGACAGGGAGGCCTGGTGTTCTGTGATTCATGGGGTCGTGTAGAGTCAGACGCGACTGAGTGACTGAACTGAACTGAACTGTTTACACTGATTGTTTTGTGCATATCGAAGAACCCTTGCATTCCTGGGATCAAGCCCACTTGGTCGTGATGTATGATCTGTTTGTTGTGTTGTTGGATTCTGATTGCTAGAATTTTGGTAATGATTCTTGCATCTATGTTCATCGGTTGTATTGGCCTGTAGTTTTCTTTTTGTGTGGAATCTTGGTCAGATTTTGGTATTAGGTTGATGGTGGCCTCATAAAATAAGTTTGGAAGTTTACCTTCTTATGCAATTTTCTGGGAGAATTTGAGTACGAGACGTGTTAGCTCTTCTCTAAAATTTTGGTAGAATTCAGCTGTGAAGCCGTCTGGACCTGGGCTTTTGTTTGCTGTAAGATTTCTGATTACAGTTTCAATTTCCGTGCTTGTGATGGGTCTGTTAGTAGTTTCTATTTCTTCCTGGTTCAGTTTTGGAAAGTTGTTCTTTTCTAAGAATTTGTCCATTTCTTCCAAGTTGTACATTCCATTGGCATATAATTGCTGATAGTTGTCTCTTATGGACCTTTGTATTTCTGTGTTGTCAGTTGTGATCTCTCCATTTTCATTTCTAATTTTATTGATTTGGTTCTTCTCCGTTTGTTTCTTGATGAATCTGGCTAATGGTTTGTCAATTTTATTTACCCTCAAAGAACCAGCTTTTGGCTTTGTTGATTTTTGCTATGGTCTCTTTTGTTTCTTTTACATTCATTTCTGCCCTAATTTTTAAGATTTCTTTCCTTCTACTAACCCTGGAATTCTTCATTTCTTCCTTTTCTAGTTGCTTTAGGTGTAGAGTTAGGATATTTATTTGACTTTTTCTTGTTTCTTGAGGTAAGCATGTTTTGCTATGAAGCTTCCCCTTAGCACTGCTTTTACAGTGTCCCATTGGTTTTGGGTTGTTTTGTTTTTATTTTCATTCATTTCTATGCTTATTTTGGTTTCTTTGTTATAATTTCTTCTATAATTTGTTGGTTATTCAGCAGCGTGTTGTTCAGCCTCCATATGTTGGAATTTTTAATATTTTTTCTCCTGTAATTGACATCTAATCTTACTGAATTGTGGTCAGAAAAGATGCTTGGAATGGTTTAATTTTTTTTTTTTTTAATTTACCAAGGCTAGATTTATGGCCCAGGATGTGATCTATCCTGGAGAAGGTTCTGTGTGCACTTGAAAAAAAGGTGAAATTCATTGTTTTGGGGTGAAATGTCATATAAATATCAATGACGTCTAACTGGTCTATTGTATCATTTCAAGTTTGTGTTTCCTTGTTAATTTTCTGTTTAGTTGATCTCTCCATAGGTGTGAGTTGGCTATTAAAGTATGCCACTATTATTGTGTTATTGTTAATTTCCTCTTTCCTACTTGTTAACATTTGTCTTACATATTGCGGTGCTATCTTGGATGAATAAATATTTAGAATTGTTTTATCTTCTTCTTGGATTGAGCCTTTGATCATTATGTAGTTTCCTTCTTTGACTCTTTTCACAGCCTTTGTTTTAAAGTCTATTTTATCTGATTGGAGTATTGCTACTCCTGCTTTCTTTTGGTCTCTATTTGTGTGGAATATCTTTTTTCCAGCCCTTCACTTTCAGTCTGCATATGTCCTTGTTTCGAGGTGGGTCTCTTGTAGACAACATATTTAGGGGTCTTGTTTTTTTATCCATTCAGCCAGCCTTTGTCTTTTGGTTGGGGCATTCAACCTATTTACATAAGGTAATTATTGATAAGTATGATATCATTGCCATTTACTTTGTTGTTTTGGGTTCAAGTTTATACATCCTTTCTGTGATTCCTGTCTAGAGAAGATCCTTTAGCATTTGTTGAAAAGCTGGCTTGGTGGTGCTGAATTCTCTCAGCTTTTCCTTGTCTGTCAAACTTTTGATTTTTCCTTCATATTTGAATGGGATCCTTGCTGGGTAAAGTAATCTGGGCTGTAGGTTATTTTCTTTCATCACTTTAAGTATGTCCTGACATTACCTGCTGGCCTGAAGAGTTTCTTCTGAAAGATCTTTTGAAAGTTTCTTGTGTTATCTCTACGGAAATCCCCTTGTGTGTTATTTGTTGTTTTTCCCTTACTGCTTTTAATATTCGTTCTTTGTGTTTGATTTTTGCTAATATGTGTCTTGGGGTGTTTTGCTTTGGGTTTTTCCTGTTTGGGACTCTCTGTGTTTCTTGGACTTGGGTGACTATTTCCTTCTTCATTTTAGGGAAGTTTTCAACTATTATCTCCTCAAGTATTTTCTCGTGGTCTTTCTTCTTGTCTTCTTCTGGAGCTCCTATGATTCGAATGTTGGTGCATTTAACATTGTTCCAGAGGTCTCTGAGGTTGTCCTCGTTTCTTTTAATTATTTTTTTCTTTTTTGCATACTGTTTCATTTATTTCTACCATTCTGCCTTCTACCTCACTTATGCTATCTTCTGTCTCCGTTGTTCTACTGTTGGTATCCTCCAGAGTGTTTTTGATCTCATTTATTTAATTATTTATTAAATATTGACTCTCTTTTATTTCTTCTAGATCCTTGTTAAATGTTTCTTGCATTCTTGATCTTTGTCTCCAAGCTATTTATCTGTAACTCTATTCATTTTCAAGATTTTGGATCATTTTCACTATTATTATTCAGAATTCTTTATCAGGTAGATTCCCTATCTCTTTGTTTGGCTTGGTGAGCATTTATCCTGTTTCTTTACCTGCTGAGAATTTCTCTGCCTTTTCATCTGTTTACATTACGGTATTTGGGATGGCCTTTCTGTGTTCTGGCAGTTTGTGGTTCCTGTTTATTGTGGAAGTTCCTCACTGTGGGTGGAGTTGGATGTGTAGCTTGTCAAGATTTCCTGGTTAGGGAAGCTTGTGTCGGTGTTCTGGTGGGTGGAGTTGGATTTCTTCTCTCTGGAATGCAGTGAAGTGTCCAGTAGTGAGTTTGAGATTTCCTTGGGTTTGGTGTGACTTTGGGCAGCCTGTATATTGAAGCGCAGGTCTGTTTTCCTGTGTTGATGGAAAATTTGCGTGGTATGTTTTGTTCTGGAACTTGTTGACCCTTGGGTGGTGCTTGGTTTCAGTGTAGGGATGGAGGCATTTGATGAGCTCCTATCCATCAATGTTCCCTGGACTCAGGAGTTCTGTGGTGTTCTCAGGATTTGGACTTAAGCCTCCTGCCTCTGGTTTTCAGTCTTATTCTTACAGTAGCCTCAAGACTTCTCCATATATGCAGCATGGATGATAAAACATCTACGTTAATGATGAAAAGTTTCTCCACAGTGAGGGACACCCAGAGAGGTACACAGAGTTACATGGAAAAGAGAAGAGTGAGGAGGGAGATAGAGGTGACCAGGAGGAAAAGAGGGGGAATCAAAAGGGGAGAGAGCAAGCTATGTAGTAACCACTTCCATATGTGCTCTCCACAGTCTGGATCCCTCAGAGATGTTCACGGAGTAACACAGAGAAGAGGAGAGGGAGGAAGATGAGAGAGGTGACTAGGAGGATAAAATGGGGAATCAAAAGGAGAGAGACTGATCCATCAGTAATCAGATCCCTAAGTGTTCTCCACAGCCTTTATACACAAGGAGTTTCATAGAGTTGGGGAGAGAGGAGAAGGGGGAGGGAGGAGTTAGAGGCAACCTGGTGGAGAAAAAAGAGAGTCAAAAGGAGGAGAGAGCAATCAAGCCAGTAATCTCACTCCCAAGTAAAAATGGGCATTGAAGATTGGGTTCTTAAAGATACAAAATTGATAACAAATACCAAAAAAAAAAAGATTAAAAATCTAGAGTAGAGGTTGGATTCTCAAAAATACAATATTAAAAAAAAAAAACAATGCAACAAAAAGGAAAAATACATATTTTGCTTTAAAAATAGGGTCTTTTTTTTTTGCAAGGTAATAGTAGGTGATAAAAATGAATATTAAAGGAGTAATAGAAGACTTTATAAAAGTTAAATTTAGAAAATGATAATAATAAAGATATATCTAGGAGGAAGGAACAAGATGGCGGAGGAATAGGATGGCGAGACCACTCTCTCCCCCACAAATTCATCAAAAGAACATTTGAACGCAGAGTAAAGTCCACATAACAACTTCTGAATGCTGGCAGAGGACATCAGGCACCCAGAAAAGCAGCCCATTGTCTTCGAAAGGAGGTAAGAAAAAACATAAAAGATAAAAGGCAAAAGAAGTAAGGACGGAGCTCCATCCCAGGAAAGGAGGCTTTAAAAAGAGAGGTTTCCAAACACCAGAAAACACTCTCACTGGCGAATCTGTGGCAAGCCTTGGAAGCTCAGAGGGCCACATAACCAGGAGAAAAAGAAAGAAATAATTAAAACCCACAGATTACCCGCCAAACAGTAACTCCCAGTGGAGAAGCAGCGCAGACACCTGCATATGCCATTAGCAAGCGGGGGCTGGGCAGGGAGGAGCCGGCTGAACTGCTTAGAGTGAGGACTGAACTTGAATGCTGCGAGGACAATCTAAGAGAACTGGGGATAGCAAAGCAGACTGGGATAGTTTCCCCACAAAAAGGCAGAAAACTCTAATCTAAGACTCCGCCAGCCCCACTCACAGAACAAAGGGTTGAGCAGAACGAGCTGGCTGCGGTCGGCCCATCCCCAATCCCCTTCTGAGACAGGCAGGGAGGTCAGCCAGAGCCGGAGGGGGCAACCGCGGCCCCAGAAAAGCAACCGATACAAACTGAAGGCAGGCTTGTTGCTAATCAAGCCTTCTTGGGCTCGGGCTGGTCTATATCTGCCTAAGAAGGTGTGCTGGATATACACCCAGAAAACCAAGTGGCAGGGACTGGGGAGGCCATAAGTCGCAGCGACCATGCTCGCCAAACACCTGATCACCTGAGCTGCTCAGACTGGGGAAGACACAAAACGCAGGCCCAACCAATTCTGCGCCTTTGTGGAGTACCCAAGAACCTGAACTTGAGCTGCTCAGACCTGGGAAGTGCATACAACCCAGCACCGGCCACGGATACTTCCCAGCAGAGCAACCTAGAGCCTGTGCAGTGTAGACTGGGACAGCACACGCGCTGTGAACGGGGGCAAACCCAATGTGGCCAAGACGCTGTGAGCACTCCCCACAGACGCCAAAGATATTTGTCAGCAGCATTGCTCCCTTCCCAGAACAGGACTGAACAACTGAGACTTAAAAAGTGTCCACCCGCCCCCTAGTATCAGGGTGGAAATTAAACACTGAAGAGACCAGCAAACAGAAGCTAAAACAGAGGGAACCCCCTTGGAAATGACAGATAGAGAAGTCTAGAGGCTACTCCAAGAATAAGACTAAAAACCAGAGACAAGAGGCTCAAGCCCGAATCCTGAGAACACCAGAGAACTCCTGACTCCAGGGAACATTAATCGATAGGAGCTCATCAAACGCCTCCATAGCTACACTAAAACCAAGCACCACCCAAGGGTCAACAAGTTCCAGAGCAAAACATACCACGCAAATTCTCCAGCAACACAGGAAAATAACCCTGAGCTTCAATAAACAGGCTGCCCAAAGTCACTGCAAACCCACTGACATCTCATAACTCATTACTGGACACTTCATTGCACTCCAGAGAGAAGAAATCAAGCTCCACCCACCAGAACACCGACACAAGCTTCCCTAACCAGGGAACCTTGACAAGTCACCCGTCCAACTCCACACACAGCGAGGAAACTACATAATAAAGAGAACTCCCCAAACTGCCAGAAAAGGGGAAGGTCATCCCAAGCAAAGCAATATAAGCAAGATGAAGATGTAGAGAAATACCCAGAAAGTAAAGGAACAAGATAAATGCCCACCAAAACAAACAAAAGAGGAAGATATAGGGAATCTACCTGATAAAGAATTTCGAATTTTGATGGTGAAAATGATTCAAAATCTTGAAAGCAAAATGGAGTTACAGGTAAATAACCTGGAGAAAAGGATTGAGAAAATGGAAGAAAGGTTTAGTAAGGACTGAGACGAAATAAAAAAGAGTCAATATACAATGAATAATGCAGTAGATGAGATCAGAAACACTCTCGAGGGAACAACCAGTAGAATAACAGAGACAGAAGACAGGATAAGTGAGCTAGAAGATAGAATTGTAGAAATAAATGAGACAGAGAGGAAAAAAGAAAAACGAATTAAAAGAAATGAGAACAATATTAGAGACCTCTGGCACAATGTTAAATGCTCCATCATTCGAATCATAGGAGTCCCAGAAGAAGAAGATAAAAAGAAAGGCCATGAGAGAGTACTTGAGGAGATAATAGTTGAAAACTTCCCTAAAATGGGGAAAGAAATAATCACCCAAGTCCAAGAAACCCAGAGAGTCCCCAACAGGATAAAACCAAGGCAAAATACTACAAGACACATATTAATAAAATTAACAAAGACCAAACACAAAGAACAAACACAAAAAGCAGCAAGGGAAAAGAATCAAATAACACAGAAGGGGATTCCCATAAGGATAACAGATGATTTTTCAACAGAAACTCTTCAGGCCAGGAAGGAATGGCAAGACATACTTAAAGTGATGAAAGAAAATACCCTACAGCCCAGATTACTATACCCAGCAAGGATCTCATTCAAATATGAAGGAGAAATCAAAAGCTTTACAGACAAGCAAGAGCTGAGAGAATTCAGCATCACCAAACCAGCTCTCCAACAAATGCTAAAGAATATTCTCTAGACAGGAAACACGGAAAGGGTGTATAAACTCAAACCCAAAGCAATAAAGAAAATGGCTACGGGATCCCATTTATCAATAATTATCTTAAATTTAAATGGGTTGAATGCCCCAACCAAAAGACAGAGGCTGGCTTAATGGATACAAAAACAAGACCCCCATATATATTGTCTACAAGAGACCCACCTGAAAACGAGGGACACACACAGACTGAAAGTGAAGGGCTGGAAAAAGATATTCCATGCAAATAGAGACCAAAAGAAAGCAGGAGTAGCAATATTCATATCAGATAAAATAGACTTTAAAACAAAGGCTGTGAAAAGAGACAAAGAAGGACACTACATAATGATCAAAAGATCAATCCAAGAAAAAGATATAACAATTATAAATATTTATGCACCCAACATAAGACCACCGCAATATGTAAGAAAATTACCAACAAGAATGAAAGGGGAAATTAACAATACTGCAATAATAGTAGGAGATTTTAATACCCTGCTGATATCTATGGATAGATCAACTAAACAGAAAATTAACAAGGAAACACAAACTTGAAATGATACAATAGACCAGTTAGACCTAATAGATCTCTATAGGACATTTCACCCCAGAACAATGAATTTCACATTTTTCTCAAGCACACATGGAACGTTTTCCAGGATAGATCACATCATAGGCCATAAATTTAGCCTTGGTAAATTCAGAAAAATTGATACCATTCCAAGCATCTTTTCTGACCACAATGCAGTAAGATTAGATTTCAATTACGGGAGAAAAACTATTAAAAATGCCAACATATGGAGGCTGAACAGCACACTGCTGAATAATGAACAAATCATAGAAGAAATCAAAAGAGAAATAAAAATATGCATAGAAATGAATGAAAATGAAAACACAACAACCCAAAACCTCTGGGATACTGTAAAAGCAGTGCTAAGGGAGAAGTTCATAGCAATACAGGCACACCTCAAGAAACAAGAAAAAATCAACTAAATAACCTAACTCTACATCTAAAGCAACTAGAAAAGGAAGAAATGAAGAACCTCAGGGTCACTAGAAGGAAAGAAATCATAAAAATTAGGGCAGAGATAAATGCAAAAGAAACAAAAGAGACCATAGCAAAAATCAAAAAGGCCAAAAGCTGGTTCTTTGAGAAGGTAAATAAAATTGAAAAACCACTAGCCAGACTCATCAAGAAACAAAGGGAGAAGAACCAAACCAATAAAATTAGAAATAAAAATGGAGAGATCACAACTGACAACACAGAAATACAAAGGATTATTAGAGAATACTATCAGCAATTATATAGCAATAAAATTAATAACCTGGAAGAAATGGACAAATTCCTAGAAAAGAACAACTTTCCAAAACTGAACCAGGAAGAAATAGAAAATCTGAAAAGACCCACCACAAGCATGGAATTAGAGGCTGTAATCAGAAATTTTCCAGCAAACAAAAGACCAGGTCCAAATGGCTTCACAGCTGAATTCTTCCAAATATTTAGAGAAGACCTAACACGTATTCTACTCAAACTCTTCCAGAAAATTTCTGAGGAAGGGAAACTTCCAAACTCATTTTATGAGGCCACCATCACCTTAATCCCAAAACCTGGTAACGATCCCACAAAAAAAGAAAACTACAGGCCAATATCACTGATGAACATAGTTGCAAAAATCCTTAACAAAATTCTAGCAATCACAATCCAACAACACATTAAGAAGATCATACATCATGACCAAGTGGGCTTTATCCCAGGAATGCAAGGATTCTTCAACATCCGCAAATCAGTCAATGTAATATACCACATTAACAAAATGAAAAATAAAAATCATATGATTATCTCAATAGATGCAGAGAAAGCCTTCGACAAAATTCAACATCCATTTATGATAAAAACCCTCCAGAAAGTGGGAATAGAAGGGACATACCTCAACATAATAAAAGCTATATATGACAAACCCACAGCAAACATTATCCTCAATGGTGAAACACTGAAAGCATTTCCCCTAAAGTCAGGAACAAGACAAGGGTGACCACTCTCACCACGACTGTTCAACATAGTTCTGGAAGTTTTGGCTACAGCAATCAGAGCAGAAAAAGACATAAAAGGAATCCAAATTGGAAAAGAAGAAGTAAAACTTTCCCTGTTCGCTGATGACATGATCCTCTACACAGAAAACCCTATAGACTCTACCAGAAAACTAGTTGAGCTAATCAATGAATACAGTAACGTTGCAGGATATAAAATCAACACACAGAAATCCCTTGCATTCCTATACACTAATAATGAGAAAATAGAAAGAGAAATTACGGAAACTATTCCATTCACTGTTGCAACGAAAAGAATAAAATACTTAGAAATGTATCTACCTAAGGAAACAAAAGACTTGTACATAGAAAACTATAGAACACTAGTGAAAATAATCAAAGAGGACACTAATAGATGGAGAAATATACCGTGTTCGTGGATTGGAAGAATAAACATTGTAAAAATGAATATACTACCCAAAGTAATTTATACATTCAATGCAATCCCTATCAAGCTACCAAAGATATTTTTCACAGAACTAGAACAAATAATCTCACAATTTGTATGGAAATACAAAAAGCCTCGAATAGCCAAAGCAATGTTGAGGAAGAAGAATGGAACTGGGGGAATTAACCTGCTGGACTTCAGTCTCTACTACAAAGCCATAGTCATCAAGACAGTATGGTACCAGCATAAAGACAGAAATATAGATCAATGGAACAAAATAGAAAGCCCAGAGATAAATTCACGCACTTATGGACACCTTATCTTTGACAAAGGAGGCAAGAATATAAAATGGAGAAAAGACAGTCTCTTCAAAAAGTGGTGTTGGGAAAACTGGTCAACCACTTGTAAAAGAATGAAACTAGAACACTTCCTAACATCATACACAAAAATAAACTCAAAATGGAAAAGAGAGCTAAATGTAAGACCAGATTCTATAAAACTCCTAGAGGAGAACTTAGGCAAAAACCTCTCCGACATAAATCACAGCAGGATCCTCCAAGAACCACCTCCCAGAATATTGGAAATAAAAGCAAAAATAAACAAATGGGACCTAATTAAAATCAAAAGCTTCTGCACAGCAAAGGAAACTCTAAGCAAGGTGAAAAGACAGCCTGCAGAATGGGAGAAAATAATAGCAAATGAAGCAACTGATAAAGGATTAATCTCCAAAATATACAAGCAGCTCCTGCAGCTCAATTCCAAAAAAATAAATGACCCAATCAAAAAATGGGCTAAAGAACTAAACAGAAATTTCTCCAAATTAGACATAAAGATGGCTAACAAACTCATGAAAAAATGCTCAACATCCCTCATAATCAGAGAAATGCAAATCAAAACCACAATGAGATACCATATTACTCCAGTCAGAATGGCTGCTATCCAAAAGTCTACATGCAATAAATGATGGAGAGGGTGTGAAGAAAATGGAACCCTCTTACACTGTTGGTGGGAATGCAAACTAGTACAGCCACTATGGAGAACAGTGTGGAGATTCCTCAAAAAACTGGAAATAAGACTGCCATATGATCCAGCAATCACACTCCTGGGCATACACACCAAGGAAACCAGAATTTAAAGAGACACATGTACTCCAATGTTCATTGCAGCACTGTTTATAATAGCCAGGACATGGAAGCAACCTAGATGTCCATCTGCAGACGAATAGATAAGAAAGCTTTGGTACATATGCACAATGGATTATTACTCAGCCATTAAAAAGAATACATTTGAATCAGTTGTAATGAGGTGGATGAAACTGGAGCCTATTATACAGTGTGAAGTAAGCCAGAAAGGAAAACACCAATACAGTATACTAACGCATATATATGGAATTTAGAAAGTTGCAAATGATAACCCTGTATACGAGACAGCAAAAGAGACACCGATGTATAGAACAGTCTTTGGAACTCTGTGGGAGAGTGTGAGGGTGGGATGATTTGGGAGAATGGCATTGAAACATGTATGTTGTCATATGTGAAACGAATCACCAGTTTAGGGTTGATGCATGTTACAGGATCCTCTGGGCTGGTGTGAGGGGATGACCCAGCGGGAGGATAAAGGGAGGAGGGAGATGGGAGTGGGGTTCAGGAAGGGGAACTCATGTACACTCAGGGCGGATTCATGTCAATGTATGGCAAAACCAACCAATATAATATTGTAAAATAATTAGCCTCCAATTTAAAAAAAAGGGAAAAAAATAAAGATATATCTAGTACTTTCTCTGGGGCTGTTTCAGACAGTGTGGGGTCAGTTCATTTTCAGATAGTTCCTTGATCCGGCTTATACTTTTCAAGGTCTATAGGTTCCATTCCTATATAGTCAGTGCTAACTACAAGGTTTTAATCTATTTCACCTGTCACCTCCAAAGTGGTTCACTCTGTTTATTTTAGCTTCTTCTGTTTGCTGGTCTCTTCACTGTCTAATTTCCACCCTGACACCAGGGAGCTATGGCGGTCACTTTTTTAGGCTCACTTGTTCACTCCTACTGTGGGGAGGGAGGACCACTACAAACAAATATCACTGGCATGTGTGGGGACTGCTCACAGTGTCTCAGCTACACTGGTTTTACCCCCGCTCATTGTGTGTGTGCTTTCCCAGTCTACACTGCTCAGGCTCTAGGTTGCTCTGTAGGGGAACTGTCTGAGGTGGGCCCTCAGTTGCATGCACTTCCCAGGTCTAAGTCGCTCAGGTTCAGGTTCTTTGGTACTCTACAAAAGTGCAGACTTTGTTGGGCCTGCGTTTTGTGCCCTTCCCTGGTCCGAGCAGGTCTGTTGACCAGGTGCTTGGTGAATGCTGCTGCTGCTGCTGCTAAGTCACTTCAGTCGTGTCCGATTCTGTGTGACCCCATAGACGGAAGCCCACCAGGTTCCCGGACCCTGGGATTCTCCAGGCAAGAACACTGGAGTGGGTTGCCATTTCCTTCTCCAATGTGTGAAAGTGAAAAGTGAAAGTGAAATCGCTCAGTCATTTCCGACCCTCAGCGACCCCACCGACTACAGCCTACCAGGCTCCTCCATCCATGGGATTTTCTAGGCAATAGTACTGGAGTGGCTTGCCATTGTCTTCTCCGTTGGTGAGTGCAGTCGACCCAAGTTGGAGTTGTGTCTTATTGCCTCTGCCGTCCCAGCCACTCGGTTTTGAGGGTGTACAATGGGCGCGCCTTCACAGGTGTGCCATGTGTGTCTTCTGGGGAGCTGATCTCTGGCTGTGACCCTCCCGGCAGATGTCAACCATCCAGAATTACAAGAAGTCTTGGTTAGCAATGAAGCCTGCCTGCAGTTTGGTAGAGGATGCCTCTCTGGGGACCCAATTGCCCCCTTCTGGTTCTGGCTGCCTTTGCCTGCCTGTCTCTCTTGGGGGATGGTCTTGGTCCGCAGCCGGCTAGCTCTGCTCAGTCCTTTATTCTATGAGCAGACCTGCCAGTGTCTTAGGTTAGGGCTTTTCGAGGGATAGCTATCCCAGGCTGGGTTGCTATCTCTAGTTAGTTCCCTCCGATAGCCCTCGGGGCATTCAGGCCCGGTCCTTACCTTAAGCAATGCAGCCCGCACCTACCTGTCCAGTCCCTGCCTGCTAGTGGTGGATGCAAGTGTCTGGGCTGCTTTTCCACTGGTAGTTGCCGTTAGGCATGTAATCTGTGGGTTTTATTTATTCATTTATTTATTTATCCTCCCAGTTATGTTGTCCTCTGAGATTCCAAGGCTCGCCACAGACCACCCAGTTAGAGTGTTTCCTGGTGTTTGGAAACTTCTCTGATTTTAAAGACTCCCTTCCCTGGATGGATCTCCATCCCTACCTCTTTTGCCTCTTTTTTTATCTTTTATATTTTGTCCTCCCTCCTTTCAAAGACAATGGGCTACCTTTCTGGGTGCTTGATGTCCTCTGTAAGCATTCAGAAGTTGTTTTGTGGAATTTCCTCAGCGTTCAAATGTTCTTTCGATGAATTTGTGGGGGAGAAATTGGTCTCCCTGTCCTATTCCTTGATCATCTTAGGACCGTCCCCTATACATTTCAAATTTAGATATGTTTTTTAAAAATAAAACTTAAGGTTGGTTATCATTAAGCCTTTTCTGAAAACTATTCATTCTATTTCTTGAGTTGGGGAAGGGAGGAAAAAGTTTTCATCTAGACTATTAGGTTCTTTGACTGAGTCTGAAAACTAAAATGGCAAAGATTAACAATAGAAAACCATACAAATTTATTTAACATAAGTTTTGTGTGATAGAGAAGCCTTCATAAGGAAATGAAGATCTTCCTGAAAGGGTTAAACCTAAATATTTTTATGCTAGGTTTGTTGAAGAGTAGGCAGTTAGGGAGGAATATGATAGGTAGCAGCATATAAGTGTAGTAAATTGGGAGAAGCTTAGTAAGGCCAGTTTGCTTGCATCCTTATCAGCATCCATTTGTATATGGAGATAAAGATGTTCCTTTCCTCCAGATATAGGAGATGCACCTCTCCCATGAGGGTTTTATGTCCTGTTTCAGAGGACAAGGGCAAGCCCTGCTCATTTGGAATTAGACCAAGAAGGCAGAGCACCAAAGAACTGATGGTTTCAAACTGTGGTGCTGAGAAGACTCTTGAGAGTTTCATGAAAAGGAAGAAGATCAAACCAGTCAATCTTAAAGGAAATTCACCCTGAATACTCTTTGGAAGGACTGATGCTGAAGCTGAAGCTCCAATACTTTGGCCACCTGATGCAAAGAGCCAATTTATTGGAAAAAGAAGGTCTTGATACTGTGAAAGACTGAAGGCAGAAAGAGAAGAGGGTGACAGAGGATGAGATGGTTGTATGGCATCACTGATTCAATGGAAATGAACTTGGGCAAACTCTGGGAGGTGGTGAGGAACAGGGGAGCCTGGTGTGCTTCAGTCCACGGGGTCATGAAGAGTCAGACACAATTTGGCAACTGAACAACAAATCTTCAAGGGAGGCCTAATGAAATAGGCATTATACTTTCTTCTACTTTCACAAACTTCTTCAGCTTAACATATTCAATATGCTAAGGTGCCATATTTTGGAGTATCATGTTCTGAACTCCGTCACTTGGTATAATCAATCTTTTGACCTATTAAGTGTTTATATTAACTGAATTTATTGAATAGTTTCTACATTGAGGTCTTAATGCTATGTCTCTTTATAGCTTGCTGACCATTAATTTTTATGAGAGATGTTTGCAACTTGTGTCAATTTGACTTATTAGACTACAGAATATATGATATTTTAAAATAGCTTTATATGAATTATGTATGTACTATTATTGAAAACCAAAATTCAGCTGAGTAAATTTTAAAAATCTTATTGGCTTTATTCAACAATTCATGAATGGGTTAAAATCCATTATCAAAAGCAGTTCAATATCTCATGAAAACTTGTATTTATGCACAAAACTCTTCTCTTGGGGTCCACTTTCCATAAAACATTCTTATCACTTTCTGTACCCATTACTTTGTTCTCCCATCCTGAAACAGCCACGTGTAAGTCAGACCTACTTCCTTTTCACTTCATAAAATGTAATTTCATTCCTCGTATCTTCTTGACTGAAAACACACACCCTACTTTCCTTAAGCAACCAAGAAATGGCTTCTGTATTAGCATTATATAGATTGGTGAACATAAATACCAGTGACAATTTCTAAAAAAAAGAAAAAAAAATCTGGAGAATATCTCAGGATGACATCAAACATTATTCATTAATAGTCCAAAATCTAGTTTCTTTGTAAGAGGAAGTTAGTGTTCAGTAATGAATGTTTCAGAATCTTATTCTATTTGGAAATGACCTAGCTAATCAATAAACGTCCATCATTTAGTTTAGCACCACCCTAGAAATTCAGGTTACCAAAATCTAGAGAGACTCTTTTAGACAGACATTTCTAAAGTGGAATTTTTCTTAATAGAGTTTACCTAAAACCTCATATCTCATTTACATTTTTTGAAGCTTCTTTACTTGTACTTTCCTTGCTGACAAACTTATAACGGATATAACAATATAACAATATTTAACTTATAATAAAATTAGGCACAGTGAAAATACTATGCTTAATGTTAACAACTCTTAGACATATCTATATTACATTAAAAAACAAATATTGATACTAGATATTTAATATTGAATATTTCCCAGTTCATGTGAATCTGAAATACATTTAGGTTAATTTCTCTTGTATTTAGAATTGTCTGATTTGTAAGTGCTTACTTTTATCCAGGCCAATTAAATTAGAACTCATTTACAGCTTCAGGAATATTATATATATATATTATATATTCCTGAATATATATATATATTCACACTGAGACATACATAAATCCAGACAGACAGAGATCTCATAGTTTTCTGCTTGAGGTATAAAATGTCTAGTTGACAGCCCCCTCCCCACCCCACCCCTTTTTTTTTTTTTTTTTGGCTTGAAGTTCTAATTTGCCCAAGGATGAGGTCTCAGTCAAAGTTGACTGTGTATTACAAGAACATGGAAGGGGTTAACGTCAAGCTTTTCCCTAGGCAGGCCTTTTAACAAGCCAGTTATTTTTTAATTACATATGCAAAAAGATTTGGTTTTGCAGTTACCAAGAAAAAAAAATTTATTTTAAACAGTTTCTCTGGAGTCTAAAGAATATCATGACCATCCTGTGTCAAAAAGTCACCTTTCCTTTCTGTAGTCATGGCTTTATAGCTAAAATATAGACCAAATAGGGCTCAAATTGACTATGATGTCAGGGGCAGATCAGCTGATAAAAATCTTGAGTTGTCCCTCTGGTAGGAAGTGAGACTTTTGTCCCATCAGAAAAATCTGAAGGGTTAGGGGAATTTTCAGGAGTGGGGGAAGCTTGGTCCATCCTCTCCCTGAAAGACAGGAAGTACTTAGGAGGGAATTCTTTAGAATGTTAGGAGAGCTTTGATCCGTCAGTCTTTTGAAAATATAAGAAAGACCTGGACCAAACGGAAACTCAGAATCTTTTTCTAGAAATCATGTGGATATGAAAGGTCAAGTAAGGGTCGCCTGGGAAATCTGATGGAGAGAGACAGAGAGGGACAGGAGATAGGGAGGCAACAGAAAGACGCATGCAGCATGAGTCCCTCAAATCCAAATTCTAACTGAGAGCCATGAAGGACTGAAAGTAAGGAAATTCTAATTCTTTTCTCTGCTTTTGGCAAAAGCTAGAGAGCTGCACTTTGCTGGAGCAGCTGTGAAGAGGTACTCCATGACCAAGGTAAGTGAAACCCAAATAAGAGGGTAGGTATTGGGAGGGGGCATTAGAGGGCAGACATATTGAAATCATAATCACAAAAAGCTAGTTGATCTAATCATATGGACCACAGTCCTGTCTAACTCAGTGAAGCTAAGCAATGCCGTGTGGGGCCACCCAAGACGGTCAGGTCATGGTGGAGAGGTCTGACAGAATGTGGTCCACTGGAGAAGAGAATGGCAAACCACTTCAGTATACTTGCCTTGAGAACCCCATGAAGAGTATCAAAAGGCAAAATGATAGGATAGTGAATGAGGAATTCTCTAGGTCGGTGGGTGCCCAGTATGGTACTGGAGATCAGTGGAGAAATAACTCCAGAAAGAATGAAGGGATGGAACCAAAGCAAAACAAATACCCAGTTGTGGATGTGACTGATGCTAGAAGCAAGGTCCGATGCTGTAAAGAGCAATATTGCATAGGAACCTGGAATGTTAGGTCCATGAATCAAGGCAAATTTGAAATGGTCAAACAGGAGATGGCAAGAGTGAATGTTGACAGTCTAGCAATCAGTGAACTAAAATGGACTGGAATCGGTGAATTTAACTTAGATGACCATTATAGCTACTACTGTGGGCAGGAATCCCTTAGAAGAAATGGAGTAGCCATCATGGTCAACAAAAGATTCAGAAATGCAGTACTTGGATGCGATCTTAAAAACGACAGAATGATTCTGTTCGTTTCCAAGGCAAACCATTCAATATTACAGTAATCCAAGTCTATGCCCCAACCAGTAACGCTGAAGAAGCCTAAGTTGAACAGTTCTATGAAGACCTACAAGACCTTTTAGAACTAACACCCCAAAAAGATGTCCTTGTCATTATAGGGGACTGGAATGCAAAAGTAGGAAGTCAAGAAACACCTGGAGTAACAGGCAAATTTGGCCTTGGAGCACGGAATGAAGCAGGGCAAAGGCTAATAGAGTTTTGTCAAGAGAATGCACTGGTCATAGCAAACACCCTCTTCCAACAACACAAGAGAAGACTCTACACATGGACATCACCAGATGGTCAACACCGAAATCAGATTGATTATATTCTTTGCAGCCAAAGATGGAGAAGCTGTATACAGTTAGCAAAAACAAGACCAGGAGCTGACTGTGGCTCAGATCATGAACTCTTATTGACAAACTCAGACTTAAATTGAAGAAAGTAGGGAAAACCACTAGACCATTCAGATATGACCTAAATCAAATCCCTTATGATTACACAGTGGAAGCAAGAAATAGATTTAAGGGTCTAGATCTGATAGATAAAGTGCCTGAATGAACTCTGGACGGAGGTTCGTGACATTGTACAGGAGACAGGGACCAAGACCATTCCCATGGAAAATAAATGCGAAAAAGCAAAATGGCTGTCTGAGGAGGACTTACAAATAGCTGTGAAAAGAAGAGAAGTGAAAAGCAAAGGAGAAAAGGAAAGATATAAGCATCTGAATGCAGAGTTCCAAAGAATAACAAGGAAAGATAAGAAAGCCTTCCTCAGTGATCAATGCAAAGAAATAGAGGAAAACAACAGAATAGGGGAAAAAAGAGATCTCTTCAAGAAAATTAGAGATATCAAGGGAACATTTCATGCAAAGATGGGCTCGATAAAGGACAGAAATGGTATGGACCTAACAGAAGCAGAAGATATTAAGAAGAGGTGGCAAGAATACACAGAAGAACTGTACAAAAAAAATCTTCAAGATGAAGATAATCACGATGGCGTGATCACTCACCTGGAACCAGACATCTTGGAATGTGAAGTCAAGTGGGCCTTAGAGAGCACCACGACGAACAAAGCTAGTGGAGGTGATGGAATTCCAATTGAGCTCTTTCAAATCCTGAAAGATGATGCTGTGAAAGTGCTGCACTCAATATGCCAGCAAATTTGGAAAACTCAGCAATGGCCACAGGACTGGAAAAGGTCAGTCTTCATTCCAATCCCAAAGAAAGGCAATGCCAAAGAATGCTCAAACTACCGCACAATTGCACTCATCTCACACGCTAGTAAAGTCGTACTCAAAATTCTCCAAGCTAGGCTTCAGCAATATGTGAATCGTGAACTTCCATATGTTCAAGCAGGTTTTAGAAAAGGCAGAGGCACCAGAGATCAAATTGCCAACAACCGCTGGATCATGGAGAAAGCAAGAGAGTTCCAGAAAAACATCTATTTCTGCTTCATTGACTATGCCAAAGCCTTTGACTGTGTGGATCACAATAAACTGTGGAAAATTCTGAAAGAGATGGGAATACCAGACCGCCTGACCTGCCTCTTGAGAAACCTGTATGCAGGTTAGGAAGCAACAGTCAGAACTGGACATGGAACAACAGACTGGTTCCAAATAGGAAAGGGAGTACATCAAGGTTGTATATTGTCACCCTGCTTATTTAATTTATATGCAGAGTACATCATGAGGAACGCTGGGCTGGAAGAAGCACAGGCTGGAATCAAGATTGCCGGGAGAAATATCAATAACCTCAGATATGCAGATGACACCACCCTTACGGCAGAAAGTGAAGAGGAACTCAAAGGCCTCTTGATGAAAGTGAAGGAGGAGAGTGAAAATGTTGGCTTGATGCTCAACATTCAGAAAACAAAGATCATGGCATCTGGTCCCATCACTTCTTGGGAAATAGATGGCAAACAGTGGAAACCGTGTCAGACTTTATTTTTTTAGGCTCCAAAATCACTGCGGATGCTGATTGCAGAAATGAAATTAAAAGACGCTTGCTCCTTGGAAGGAAAGTTATGACCAGCCTAGATAGCATATTAAAGAGCAGAGACATTACCTTGCCAACCAAGGTCCGTCTAGTCAAGGCTATGATTTTTCCCGTGGTCATGTATGGATGTGAGAGTTGGACTGTGAGGAAGGCTCCTCGCCGAAGAATTGATGCTTTTGGACTGTGGTGCTGGAGAAGACTCTTGAGAGTCCCTTGGACTGAAAGGAGATCCCACCAGTCCATTCTAGAGGAGATCAATCCTGGGTGTTCATTGGAAGGACTGATGCTAAAGCTGAAGCTCCAATACTTTGGCCACCTCATGCGATGAGCTGACTCACTGGAAAAGACTCTGATGCTGGGAGCGATTGGGGGTAGGAGGAGACGGGGACGACAGAGAATGAGGTGGCTTGATGGCATCACTGACTCGATGGACATGCGTTTGAGTGAACTCCGGGAGTTGGTGTTGGACAGGGAGGCCTGACGTGCTGTGGTTCATGGGGTCGCTAAGAGTCGGACACGACTGAGCGACTGAACTGAACTGAACTGAACTGAGAGTGCCATTCAGAGGACTTTTTTTTTTTTTTGTCCCTCAGTTTGCATTGGGGCCAGGCCTTTTGCAGGGTCAAATTTTTCCAGTTCCTGAGAATGTAGCCAAGGGGTGAGTTTGAGAGAGGCTCCCAAGATGTACCAGAACTCATACTTAGCCTATATTCTGTAGAATGGGGGTACTGAGAAACAGTGACAGGCAAAAATTCATCCCTTTTTGTCTCAGTGACATCTCCGTGGAACTAGTGGCTCAAAAATGGCCAACTGTCCCAACAGTTGCATCCGACAGTGAGTTGAGACCCTTGAGAACCATGCAGCTAAGGCACCAGGTGACCCAGGCAGAGAAAGATAGATTCCCAGGAGCAACCAGGTGACTCACTGTTTGGAGATTCACTGAAAGTGGAAGGCACTCTTGGGATGGCTCAGAGTCAACACCTAGGCTCCTGAAAATCAATCCAGACCAAAAGGGAAAGAGGTGAAAGTGACAGGGAATAAGGCTGAGGAATTCGCTTTACAGACCTATCAGGGAGTCAGTGGCCAGGAGACAATGATCTCTGTTTTGCTTCAACCGCTATGTGCCTGACACAGTGCACGGAAGTTGTCTTGCTGGGGGCGGATGCCCTTGTGACCTGATCCATTCCCTGACCCCTTATCCTCACATAGTAGTCTTCATGTGGCAGGCACCCTAATGGCTTTTAAGTGTCTGACCCGTGCTCACACAATATTGGTTGGCCTAGTTCTCAGTTGGAAAGAAGACAAAGGAGAGAACCTCACCTGTTCAGGCAGCAGCTACTGGAGCACAGTGAGCAGTGGGGATTTTGGAACACACCACAGAGTAACCATGGCCAGAGTTCCTCAGTTGCTTCCACAACACTTGCTGTTGGCAAAGAGTCCCTATGAAAAAGGAGAAGCGAGGAAGTGGGGGAAGAGACCCCATGCTCCCCCTACAGGCCACCAAAATGTCATGGTCTTGGTGCGGGTTGGAAAAGAATTTCCAGACATGAGGCAGAATGACAGCAGAATAAAGTTTATTAGAGTGGGAGACACTGTTAGAACAGTGGGCCAGCTCAAGGGAGAACTGACATTGAACAGGGGTCCTTAGTCCAATTTTATACCCAGGGTAGAAGGAATTGGATAGGGGGTCTTGTAGGTCCTTTGGTGATTGGATGAGGCGTGGATACTGAGTGGGTAAGAGTGAGGCAAATACCTTCTCCCTGTATGGGATAGGAGGAAAAACAGTGGATATACTGCTCAGGAGAACCTGAAATCTAATAATAGTTACAACAAGGGGGTGGAAGGATGATAAGAATCTGTTTTTTCTGTTCCTACATTCCAAGACCCTCCTTGATTTTATCTGCTCTTTAGTCCTTGGGTCACCACAGCTGAGATTTCTTGTGATGGTATGTATCATTTGAAAGCATTGCTTCCAAGTAAGGTGGATGAACATGAAACTGGGTGTTATATTCTCTCTTGCTGTCCCCTCATTTTATCACGTTTGTCTGTTACAGAGTCCAAACTCACTCTGCTCACTTCACCGAAAGGTAATAAATCAGAGACAACATGTTGAGAGAGGTGATACTGCTTTATTCAGAAAACTGGCAGCCTGAGAAGATGACAGACAAATGCTTCAAAATAACTATTATATTTGTCTCTGGATGCCAGTATCTTTTATAGAATACAGAAGGGAAGAGTTGAGGAAGTAAAGTAAAAAAGACCATTAATCTGATAAATATTTCCGGGAATGGCCAGCCTCAGGGAGGGAGTGTGTTAATTTCTTCCTTCCTGTAGTCATCCACAGGTGGACACGGTTTAACATTTGGTTTAATATTCAGGCAAAGGGGCAGGGTTCCCCAAGGCAGCCCACTATGTATAGCTGTATAGGCTATAACCTTGTAGTGAACAAAAGCAATGGGAAAAAAGGCTAAAGTAAAAGAAAAAGATCTAGCATCGAGTCAGATTTTGTTCTTCCCTGTAACATGTCCTTGTCTACTAATTTTTGGCCAACCACTGGGAAGCTGTGCATTTTATATTTACTTTGTTTAATAGTAATAACAAGTATCCTTGTGAGTGGACCCTTTTTGTGAAAACAGAAGGAAATGGAACCATCCTATTGTTTCATTTGCAAGGCTATTAATTTATTTTGGATTTTTCTCAAAACAAGATTTTTTTGTCGATGTTGTAAGATATTTTCAGAATTTTCCAAAAGCTATCAGTCTGTTTGGGTGAAACATTTATTATTTAGCTTTGCTCATAACTAAAATCCCAATTTTTAGCTTAAATCTTGAAAAAAGAAAATATGCCACTCTAAAATATATTTCTAACATAAGATTTATCTTGAGCTGATTATTTTTATAAAACAGCACACACAAGAGAAGTTTTGAAAACCAAATAGGATTTGCCATTTATAAGATACATTTACATTTATAAGGGAAATCTCCATTTACAAAGATGTTTCCCTTTCTGTATCAGGAAGAGATGGATGACTAAATCTCTAGAAACTCAATGGATAGTACACTCATTTTCACAATATTTATTCTTCCAATACATTAACATGGTATATTTCTCCATCTATTAGTGTCCTCTTTGATTACTTTCACTAGTGTTTTATAGTTTTCTATGTACAGGTCTTTTGCTTCTTTAGTTGGTATATTCCTAAGTATTTTATTTTTTTCGTTGCAACAGTGAATGGAATAGTTTCCTTAATTTCAATTTCTATTTTCTCATTATTAGTGTATAGGAATGCAAGGGATTTCTGTGTGTTGATTTTATGTCCTGCAACTTTACTGTATTCATTGATTAGCTCTACTAGTTTTCTGGCAGAGTCCTTAGAGATTTCTGTGTAGAGGATCATGTCATCAGCGAACAGTGAGAGTTTTTCTTCTTCTTTTCCAATTTGTATTCCTTTTACGTCTTTTTCTGCTCTGGTTGCTGTGGCCAAAACTTCCAGAATTATGTTGAATAGTAGTGGTGAGAGTGGGCGCCCTTGTCTTGTTCCTGATTTTAGGGAAAATGCTTTCAGTTTTTCACCATTGAGGATAATGTTTGCTGTGGGTTTGTCATATATAGTTTTATTATGATGAGGTATGTTCCTTCTATTCCCACCTTCTGGAGGGTTTTTATCATAAATGGATGTTGAATTTTGTCGAAGGCTTTCTCTGCATCTATTGAGATAATCAAAGAGGACACTAATAGATGGAGAAACATACCGTGTTCGTGGATTGGAAGAATAAATATTGTGAAAATGAGTATACTACCCAAAGTAATTTATACATTCAATGCAATCCCTATCAAGCTACCAATGAAAGTTTTCACAGAACTAGAACAAATAATCTCACAATTTGTATGGAAACAGAAAAAAACTAGAATAGCCAAAGCAATCTTGAGGAAGAATGGAACTGGGAGAATCAACCTGATGGACTTCAGGCTCTACTACAAAGCCACAGTCATCAAGACAGTATGGTACCAGCATAAAGACAGAAATATAGATCAATGGAACAAAATAGAAAGCCCAGAGATAAATTCACGCACCTATGGACACCTTATCTTTGACAAAGGAGGCAAGAATATAAAATGGAGAAAAGACAGTCTCTTTAACAAGTGGTGCTGGGAAAACTGGTCAGCCACTTGTAAAAGAATGAAACTAGAACACTTCCTAACATCATACACAAAAATAAACTCAAAATGGATTAAAGATCTAAATGTAAGACCGGAAACTATAAAACTCCTAGAGGAGAACATAGACAAAACGCTCTCCAACGTAAATCACAGCAGGATCCTCCATGACCCACCTCCCAGAATATTGGAAATGAAAGCAAAATAAACAAATGAGACTTAATTAAAATTTAAAACTTCTGTACAGCAAAGGAAACTATAAGCAAGATGAAAAGACAGCCTTCAGAATGGGAGAAAATAATAGCAAATGAAACATCTGACAAAGAATTAATCTCCAAAATATACAAGCAGCTGCTGCAGCTCAATTCCAGAAAAATAAATGACCCAATCAAAAAATGGGCCAAAGAACTAAACAGACATTTCTCCAAAGAAGACATACAGACGGCTAACAAACAGACGAAAAAATGCTCAACATCCCTCCTAATCAGAGAAATGCAAATCAAAACCACAATGAGATACCATTTCACACCAGTCAGAATGGCTGCTATCCAAAAGTCTACATGCAATAAATGCTGGAGAGGGTGTGGAGGAAAGGGAACCCTCTTACATTGTTGGTGGGAATGCAAACTAGTGCAGCCACTATGGAATACAGTGTGAACCTTCCTCAAAAAACTGGAAATAGAACTGCCATATGATCCAGCAATCGCACTCCTGGGCATACACACTGAGGAAACCAGAATTGAAAGAGACACATCGCAGAAAGAGCTCATCGCAGAACTGTTTATAATAGCAAGAACATGGAAGCAACCTAGATGTCTGTCTGCAGACGAATGATTAAGAAACCTTTGGTACATATACACAATGGAGTATTACTCAGCCATTAAAAAGAATACATTTGAATCAGTTCTAATAAGGTGGATGAAACTGGAGCCTATTTTACAGAGTGAAGTAAGCCAGAAAGAAAAACATCAATCCAGTATACTAAAGCATATATATGGAATTTAGAAAGAGGGTCAGCTTAGCCCTCTATACGAGACAGCAAAAGAGACACAGGTTTATAGAACAGTCTTTGGGACTCTTGGAAGAGGGCGAAGGTGGGATGATTTTGGAGAATGGCATTGAAACATGTATATTATCATTTGTGAAATGAATCACCAGTCCAGGTTTGATGCAGGATACAGGATGCTCGGGCCTGGTGCACAGGGATGACCCAGAGGGAGTATATGGGGAGGAGGGAGGTGGGAGAGAGTTTCTAGAAGGGGAACACATGTACACCCGGGATGGATTCATGTCAATGTATGGCAAAACCAAGCAATATATACTGTAAAGTAATTAGCCTCCAATTAAAAAATAAATAAAAAAAAGAAACTCAATGGAAAAGACAAATCTACATAACAACTTTACCTTTGTTTACTGTGCTTTTCCTGATCCCATCCCATATTTCGCTCCCCTAGTACTTCATTCCACATCTTTTTTTCTTTAGATGAAGATGACATTTAAGGTGACGGCTTGGGTCGTTTCAAGAAGTTACTCAGTTTCCTGGGTATCTCCCATTGACAAAATACATATCTTATTAAATTTGAGAGGAAAGTGACAAAGCTGGCTTAAAACTCAGCATTCAATAAACTAAAATCATGGCATCTGGTCTCATCACTTCATGGAAATAGGTGGGGAAAAAATGGAAACAGTGACAAACTTTATTTTCTTGGGCTCCAAAATCACTACAGGCAGTGATTGCAGCCTTGAAATTCAAAGACGCTTGCTCCTTGAAAGAAAAGCCATGACTGACCTAGACAGCATATTTAAAGAGCAGAGACATCACTTTGACAACGAAGGGCCATACAGTCAAAGCTATGGTTTTTCCAGTAGTCATATACAGATATGAGATTTGAACCATAAAGAAGTCTTACTCCTGAAGAAATG
This sequence comes from Moschus berezovskii, assembly GCF_049115385.1. Classification (NCBI taxonomy): domain Eukaryota; kingdom Metazoa; phylum Chordata; class Mammalia; order Artiodactyla; family Moschidae; genus Moschus; species Moschus berezovskii. The sequence continues at coordinate 80,689,865 of NC_142488.1, read as the reverse complement.
ATGCTTTCAAACTGTGGTACTGAAGAAGACTCTTGCGAGTCCTTTGGACAGCAAGGTGAATCAGTAAATCCTAAAGGAAATCAATCCTGAATATCCCTTGGAAGGACTGATGCTGAAGCTAAAGCTCCAATACTTTGGCCACCTGATGTGAAAAGCCGACTCATTAGAAAAGACTCTGATGCTGAGAAAGATTGAAGGCAGGAGGAGAGGGTGACAAGAAATGGTTGGGTAGTATCATCAACTCAATTAACATGAGTTTGAGCAAACTCAGAGAGATAGTGAAGGAGAGGGAAGCCTGGCTGGAAGCAACCCATGGGGTTCCAAAGACTTGGACCCAATTTAGCAACTGAAAAACAACTATATATATATATGTGTTTCTTGTTAATTTGTATAGAAGGTTTCAACCAAGAACATAGGAGGGTAGAGGGTAATATTTTTTTTGTCTATAGGATTTTAACTATAACAATAAAAAATACATAAAAACAACAGTGTGACATAACATCTGTCACTATATCTACCCTAGAATGTTGTTGGAAGACATTGAAAAGACATTCATTAATATTTCCAATGGATCTCTGTTTTATTTACTTGAAAGCCTAGGATATTTCTTATTCTGTCCATTTTCTGTCTTATTTTTAATTGAAGTAAAATTTAAGAACATTAAAATCCTAAAAGATGGTGCTGTGAAATTGCTGCAATCAATATGTCAGCAAATTTGTAAAACTCAGCAGTGGCCACAGGACTGGAAAATGTCAGTTTTCATTCCAATCCCAAAGAAAGGCAATGCCAAAGAATGCTCATGCTACTGCACAATTGCACTCATCTCACAGGATAGCAAAGTAATGCTGAAAATTCTCCTTGTCAGGCTTCAGCAATATGTGAACTGTGAAGTTCCAGATGTTCAAGCTGGTTTTAGAAAAGGAAGAGAAACCAGATATCAAATTGCCAAAATCCACTGGATCATCGAAAAAGCAAGAGAGTTCCAGAAAAAAACATCTATTCCTACTTTATTGACTATGTCAAAGCCTTTGACTGTGTGAATCACAATGAACTGTGGAAAATTCTGAAAGAGATGGGAATACCAGACTACCTGACCTGCCTTTCGAGAAACCTGTATGCAGGTCAGGAAACAACAGTTAGAACTGGACATGGAACAACAGACTCATTCCAAATTGGGAAAGGATTACAACAAAGCTATATATGGACACACTACTTATTTAACTTATATGCAGAGTACATCATGAGAAGCCCTGGGCTGGATGAAGCACAAGCTGGAATCAAGATTGCCCGGAGAAATATCAAAAACTTCAGATATTCCGATGACACCACCCTTATGGCAGAAGACGAAGAAGAAGAAAAGAGCCTCCTGAAGGAAAGGGTGGCTTAAAGCTCAACATTCGGAAAACTAAGATCATGGCAACAGGTCCCATAACTTCATGGCAAATAGATGGGGAAACAATGGAAACAGTGACAGACTTTATTTCATTGAGCAACAAAATCACTACTGATGGTTACTGCAGCCATGAAATTAAAAGATGCTTACTCCTTGGAAGGAATGTTATGACTAACCTCGACTGCATATATGGAATTTAGAAAGATAGCAATGATAACCCTGTATACGAGACAGCAAAAGAGACACAGATATATAGAACAGTCTTTTGGACTCTGTGTTAGAGGGCAAGGGCAGGATGATTTGGGAGAATGACATTGAAATGTGTATATTATCATGTGTGAAATGAATTGCCAGTCCAGGATCGAAGCATGACACAGTACGCTCGGGGCTGGTGTACTGGGAAGAACCAGAGTGATGGGATGGGGAGGGAGGTTAGAGGGGTTTCAAGATGAGGAACACATGTACACCCGGGGCAGATTCATGTCAATGTATGTCAAAAACAATACAATAATGTAAAGTAATTAGCCTCCAATTATAATAAATTAATTTTTAAAAAATAAAAAAACTAGACACATTTCTTTGTCAAAAGAGGTCCATCTAGTCAGGCTATGGTTTTCCCAGTATTCATGTATGGATGTGAGAGTTGGACTATAAAGAAAGCTGAGGGCTGAAGAAAGGATGCTTTTGAACTGTGGTATTGGAGAAGTCTCTTCAGAGTCCCTTGGACTGCAAGCAGATCCAACCAGTCCATTCTAAAGGAGATCAGTCCTGGGTGTTCACTGGAAGGACTAATGTTGAAGCTGAAGCTACAATATTTTGACCACCTGAAGCGAAGACCTGACTCATTTGAAAAGACCCTGATGCTGGGAAAGTTTGAGGGCAGGACAAGAGCACGAGACAGGATGAAATGGCTTGATGCCATAACCAACTCAATGGATATGAGTTTGAGTGAACTCCGGGAGTTCATCATGAACAGGGAGGCCTGGAATGCTATGGTTTCAGTTCAGTTCAGTTCAGTCGCTTAGTCGTGTCCGACTCTTTGCGACCCCATGAATCAGAGCACACCAGGCCTCTCTGTCCATCACCAACTCCCAGAGTTCACTCAAACTCATGTCTATCGAGTCAGTGATGCCATCCAGCCATCTCATTCTCTGTCATCCCCTTCTGCTTCCGTCCCCAATCCCTCCTAGCATCAGTCTCTTTTCCAGTGAGTCAACTCGTCGCATGAAGTGGCCAAAGTATTGGAGTTTCAGCTTTAGCATCAGTCCTTCCAATGAACACCCAGGATTGATCTACTTTAGAATGGACTGGTTGGATCTCCTTGCAGTCCAAGGGAATCTCAAGAGTCTTCTCCAGCACCACAATTCAAAAGCATCAATTCTTTGGCGATCAGCTTTCTTCACAGTCCAACTCTCACATCCATATATGACCACGGGAAAAACCATTGCATTGACTAGTCAGACCTTGGTTGGCAAAGTATTGTCTCTGCTTTTTAATATACGATCTTGGTTGGTCATAACTTTCCTTCCAAGGAGTAAGCGTCTTTTAATTTCATGGCTGCAATCAGCATCTGTAGTGATTTTGGAGCCCCCCAAAAATAAAGTCTGACACTGTTTCCACTGTTTCCCCAACTATTTCCCATGAAGTGATGGGACCAGAGGCCACGATCTTCGTTTTCTGAATGTTGAGCTTCAAGCCAAACTTTTCACTCTCCTCTTTCACTTTCATCAAGAGGCCTTTTAGTTCCTCTTCACTTTCTGCCATAAGGGTGGTCTCATCTGCATATCTGAGGTTATTGATATTTCCCCCGGCAATCTTGATTCCAGCTTGTGCTTCTTCCAGCCCAGCGTTCCTCATGATGTACTCTGCATATAAGTTAAATAAGCAGGGTGTCAATATACAACCTTGACGTACGCCTTTTCCTATTTGGAACCAGTCTCTTTTTCCATGGTTAGTTCTAACTGTTGCTTTCTAACATGCATATAGGTTTCTCAAGAGACAGGTCAGGTGGTCTGGGATTCCCATCTCTTTCAGAATGTTCCACAGTTCATTGTGATCCACACAGTCAAAGGCTTTGGCATAGTCAATGAAGAAGAAATAGATGGTTTTCTGGAACTCTCTTGCTTTCTCCATGATCCAGCGGATGTTGGAAATTTGATCTCTGGTTCCTCTGCCTTTTCTAAAAACTGCTTGAACATTTGGAAGTTCATGGTTTACATATTGCTGAAGCCTGGCTTGGAGAATTTTGAGCATGACTTTACTAGCGTGTGAGATGAGTGCAATTGTGTGCTAGTTTGAGCATTCTTTGGCATTGCCTTTTTTTTGGTATTTGAATGAAGACTGACCTTTTCCAGTCCTGTGGCCACTGCAGAGTTTTCCAAATTTGCTGACTGTGTCTCAGATCATGAACACCTTATTGCGAAATTCAGACTTAAATTCAGGAAAGTAGGGAAAACCACTATACCATTGAGATATGACCTAAATCAAATCCCTTATGATTATACAGTGGAAGTAAGAAATAGATTTAAGGGACTAAATCTGATAGATAGAGTGCCTGATGAACTCTGTACGGAGGTTCGTGACATTGTATAGGAGACAGGAACCAAGACCATCCCCATGGAAAAGAAATGCAAAAAAGTTAAATGGCTGTCTGAGGAGGCCTTACAAATAGCTGTGAAAAGAAGAGAAGTGCAAAACAAAGGAGAAAAGGTAAGATATAAGCATCTGAATGCAGAGTTCCAAAGAATAGCACGGAGAGATAAGAAAGGCTTCCTCACTGATCAATGCAAAGAAATAGAGCAAAGCCACAGAATAGGAAAAACAAGAGATCTCTTCAATAAAATTAGAGATATCAAGGGAACATTTTAGGCTAAGATGGGCTAGATAAAGGACAGAAATGTATGGACCTAATAGAAGCAGAGGATATTAAGAAGAGGTGGCAAGAATACACAGAAAACCTATACAAAAAAGATCTTCATGATGAAGATAACCACGATGGCGTGATCACTCACCTGGAGCCAGATATCTTGGAATGTGAAGTGAAGTGGGCCTTAGAGAGCATCACTATGAACAAAGTCATCCTGCTTATTTAACTTATATGCAGAGTACATCATGAGGAACGCTGGGTTAGAAGAAGCACAAGCTGGAATCAAGATTGCCGGGAGAAGCATAAATAACCTCAGATATGCAGATGACACCACCCTTCTGGTAGAAAGTGAAGAGGAACTAAAAAGCCTCTTGATGAAAGTGAAAGAGGAGAGTGAAAAGGTTGGCTTGAAGCTCAACATTCAAAAAACAAAGATCTTGGCATCTGGTCCCATCACCTCATGGGAAATAGAGGGGAAACATTGGAAAAAGTGTCAGAATTTATTTTTTGGAGCTTCAAAATCCCTGTGGATGCTGATTGCAGCAATGAAAATAAAAGACGCTTACTCCTTGGAAGGAAAGTTATGGCCAATCTAGATTGCATATTAAAAAGCAGAGACATTACTTTGCCAACAAAGGTAGGTCAGATCAATGCTATGGTTTTTCCCGTGGTCATGTATGGATGTGAAAGTTGGACTGTGAAGATAGCTGATCTCCGAAGAATTGATGCTTTTGAACTGTGGTGCTGGAGAAGACTTTTGAGAGTCCCTTGGTCTTCAAGGAGATTCATTCAGTCCTTTCTAAAGGAGATCAGTCCTGGGTGTTCATTGGAAGGACTGATGCTACAGCTGAAGCTCCAATACTTTGGCCACCTCATGCGACGAGTTGACTTACTGTAAAAACTCTGATGCTGGGAATGATTGGGGGCGGGAGGAGTTGTAGACGACAGAGAATGAAATGGCTGGATGGCATCACTGACTCAATGAACATGAGTTTGAGTGAACTCCGGGAGTTGGTGATGGACAGGGAGGCCTGGCGTGCTGTGATTCATGGAGTCGCAGAGTCGGACACGATTGAGCCACTGAACTGAACTGAGCTGATCCACTCTCTCCTTTCTGTCTGCTTTATGTTTCTTTATAACTCCTGTTACAATGTCACATGCTATAGATTAATTCTTCCTTTGTTTATGTAATTTATCCACCATGGGATTGCAGGGATTGTTGTTTTTCAGCACTCATAGTGTTTGCTACACAGTGCTTAGAACATGGTCTGCACTCAAAATATATTCTCAAATGTTTGAAAAAAATTTTTCATCAAAATTGTAAAATACATGACCTCTTACAGAAAAGGCTGAATGTGGGACAGGAATTCTTAATTATAGAGAGCAAGGAGGAATCCCCTAAGAAGACCAGATTGAAACACAAAATTTTGAAATTAGTTGCGTGTGTGTGGTTGTTCCTCAGTTGTATCTGACTCTTTGTTATCTCATGGAGCCCATCAAGCTCCTCTGTCCATGGAATTCTCCAGGCAAGAATATTGGAGTAGGTTTCCATTCCCTTGTCCAAGAGACCTTCCTGACCCAGGGATCAAACTTGGGTTTCCTGCATTGCAGGCAGATTTTTTACAGAGGAGCCACCATAGAAGAATTTGAAATTAGTTCAGTCAGTTTAGTTCAGTTCAGTCGCTCAGTCGTGTCCAACTCTTTGCGACCCCATGAATCACAGCATGCCAGGCCTCCCTGTCCATCCCCAACTCCCGGAGTTCGCACAAGCTCATGTCCACTGAGTCAGTGATTCCATCCAGCCATCTCATTCTCTGTCATCCCCGTCTCCTCCCACCCCCAATCCCTCCCAGCATCAGACTCTTTTCCAGGGAGTCAACTCGTCGCATGAGGTGGCCAAAGTATTGGAGTTTCAGCTTTAGCATCAGTCCTTCCATTGATCTCCTTTAGAATGGACTTGTTGGATCTTCTTGCAGTCCAAGGGACTCTCAAGAGTCTTCTCCAGCACCACAGTTCAAAAGCATCAGTTCTTCGGTGATCAGCTTTCTTCACAGTCCTCAGTTACTTGACTTCAAAACATTTCAACTACTTGAGTAAAACAATTTGCGTGAAAATTAGTCACATTCTTCTCTCCCTCATAGTCACCTCCACCACACAAAGGTAGGGAAACTTACAAGAATTACAAAATTACTTCTCCTGGGAGTTTCAGAGGAACCAGAACTACAGCCCTCATATTTTAGCTGTTTCTCTCCATGTACCTGATCACTGTGTTTTGAAACCTGCTCATCATTATGGCTATTATCTCTGACTCCCATCTCCACATGACCTTGCACTTCTTGCTTTCTAATTAGTCCTTTGTAGACACTGTTTCAGAGAAGGCAATGGCAAGCCACTCCAGTACTCTTGCCTAGAAAATCCCATGGCTGGAGGAGCCTGGTGGGCTGCAGTCCGTGGGGTCGCTAAGGGTCAGACATGACTGAGCGTCTTTACTTTCACTTTTCACTTTCACACATTGGAGAAGGAAATGGCAACCCACTCCTGTGTTCTTGCCTGGAGAATCCCAGGGACGGGGGAGCCTGGTGGGCTGCCGTCAATGGGGTCGCACAGAGTCAGAAACTACTGAAGTGACTTAGCAGCAGCAGCAGCAGACACTGTTTGGTGCTTCTCAGGTGGTGCTAGTGCAGTGCAGGCGCTAGTGACCTGCCAATGCAGGAGACATAAGAGATGTGAGTTCAATCTGTGGGTTGGGAAGATCCCCTGGAGGAAAGAATGGCAACCAATTCCAGTATTCTTGCCTGGAAAATCCCACGGAATGAGGAGTCTGGCGGGCTACAGTTCATAGGATCGCAAGTGTTGGACACGGCTGAAGCGACTTAACACACACAGACACCTCTGATTTACCTCACGCTCTCAAAGATGCTACTGGACATCTAGACATAGAGAAAAGTCATGACTATGCTGGCTGCATCACCCAGATGTATTTTTGTCATACTCTTTGAAGGATTGTATGACTTTTTCTTGATTGTGATGGCCTGTGACTACTTCATGACCATCTGCCATGCCATGCAGTAAGTGGTCGGTTGATTCTGAACCCCTTATTTTTTTTTTTTTCTTATATTAACTTATTAAATCACCTATACCCTTCTACTTTAGTTCAGTTTATTTTACACTGCCCAAGTCTGCTTTGATTATACAAGGTACCTACTTTGGGCAGTATCCTGCCATGAATAATAATCTTAGACAATTCATAGTCTCCCTGTTTCTCAGAACTAGTCAGTCCTCTAAGATTTCTTATACATGAACAAAACAAGAAGAAAACAATAAGCAAATCATGACATTGTGCTGTACTTTTCAAAGGAAGTTGAAACTTACATTTGGGCCAAATACCAAGAATCACTTAGAAATAATTGCAATCCTGTTTTCATAAAGTTAACAGCATAGATCTCATTTTGTAATCACAATTTCAGTAGCCCTGAAATGTGAAGAATCATTTTTCAAATATACATTTTTCAACTATGCTTCTAAAACATTCTTATTATAGAAACAAACTATCAAAAATCAAAATTGGAAAAATATAAAATGTTTGTAAAATGTCTTCTTTACATAAATCATACAATCTAGACAGGATTATAACAAAATTCTCTGAATGCTTTGACATAAAATGTGTTAAAGAACATCTAAGAAAAAATGTATTTAGTAATGTCATTGACCTTCAACTATCCAAAGATTCAAAACTGGGGATCAAAACAGATGAACTGCAGAATTATTCTAACCAAAGCAATTCTCAGTATAACATCATGAGAAACAGCATTATCAGATCTTTCTCCCATATCCTGAAAAAACTTTACATGATTAAAGAAGTCTTTAATGACAGTTTTGAGTGCAAAATCCCACCAGTAGCTGGAGAAATTATTGCCTAAGATTAGCTATGCAGTTAAATTTGATTAGTTATACATTCATAAAGTGAAAAGTGAAGTCACTCAGCCGTGTCCGACTCTTTGTGACCCCGTGGACTGTAGTCTACCAAGCTCCTCTGTCCATGGGACTTTCCAGGCAAGAATACTGGAGTGAGTTGCCATTCTGGAGTTGCCTTCTCCAGGGGATCTTCCTGACTCAGGGATCAAACCTAGGTCTCCCACATTGTAGGCAGACGCTTTACCATCTGAGCCACCAGGGAAGTCCTCATAACAGAACTTTTAAAATTATACCAGGTATGAAACACAGAATGATCCTTTTACTAGAAAATAAACTAAAAGAAAAAGAAATTGTGAGACTCCTGTGAGAATATCAGTGCATCATATACTTATAGCTCCTGGCCAACCCAAGGTGTTTGCTGACAGTGATCAAAGACTAAATTATAGCTTTGCTATTCCTTAAATGTGGCTTACTGTAGCTGGAAGTTGTCATTCAGAGAAGTTTCTCACAATCACCTCTTAATAACCACAGGGCATTTTTTAAAAATCCAGCAAGAACTCATAGCATATTGTGACCTAATCAAGACTGCCACTGGATAAATATTTTACTCAGAAATTTCTCTTTGCTGTTAAAGGAAAGAATATTCAAACAATATAATAAAGATAGCCTGTAATATAAATTGGTCTTATATAACTTGCCCTGTTATCTTTTTCCTTTGTCTGCATTCCCTCCAGTATCTCTCACTATCCCCTATGTTGTCCTCAGTCTAGACCTAAACTTTGTTCTGATTCCTCAGGCTTCTGTCCTTATGAGATTTATATGATAAGACTAATGTGTATATTGCAATGTGTTAGATGGATTAATTAATATACGATTAGATAATATGCATTTTAAAAAAAGATCTTCTGAAAATAGTAACATAGTCACAAAAGCCTGGCAAATTTTTGTTGTATTCTGGACTGATCAGAGCACAGTTTTCAGTCCCACATATTAAGAGGAGACTTAGAAATCTATAAGGTACATAAAAGAGGGCAAGGGAGGATAACAAAACTAGATTCAATATCTGACTCCACTACAAACTTTTTATGTGAACTTAGGTAATTTACTTCTTTGAATTTTCTTTCTGCAAAATATTATTAATAATAGTACTCAATGAAGTTGTTGGTAAGGATTGCATGAGAACACTGATTTAACTATCTTCTGCTACTGTGTCTCACAAGTGGTGGTGGTGGTTTAGTCACTAAGTCATGTCTGACTCTTGTGACTTCATGGACTGTAACCAGCCAAGCTCCTCTGTCCATGGAATTCTCCAGGCAAGAATACTTGAGTGGGTTGCCATGTCCTTCTCCAGTGTCTCAAAAGTAGTAGGTATTAAATTCTCTTAGTTTTCTTTTCCACATCACTGAAAATGTTCAGGAAAAAGTTTAATGACTTTTAAGACTTTGCAAGTAGAAAAAAGGCCATAGGGGAAATTTAAACTTCTTAAATAAATACAAGAGCCCACTCTCAAGGAAAGATACTCAGAGTTACCTTAGTTAACAGGTTGGTAATAGCCTACACGTCCATCAGAAGAACTCACCACTCTAGTATAATAGTGCTAGGCCTGTTTGGTGCTACCCTCAATGATTTCTTCAGTTTTCATGATATGTAATCTCAGCATGCTGACTACTGACACAGTTCACAGTTCACAGTTCTGACCGCAGTAGTTCCATGTCCTCTCCAAGGTCACTTTGTTCCACCATCACTTCCTGCTTCAGTTGTTGTTCGGCCATTTTTCTTCTTTGGAGTTTGACTTTTTTCAAGCTTTTTAGTCAAGCTCTACTTAGTTGATCTTGCCCCAGCTCAAATTGTCTTTGGCAAGTTGACCCATTATTGCATCTGTGCATTTATGAACTATTATTTTCAGTACACTCTTATACATCTAAAGCATTGCTCTGAAACTGTTAATAAGCTCTTGTCAGATATTCTGTGGAAGAATTCCTGTTAGGGGTCAAAATTCAATAAGATGATTCCAGAAATGTTGTATACACCTTTCACATTCTATATACTTAAGTTAGCATGTATTATCAATATATATTAATATTATTATGTACTATAGTAGAGGAGTGATAGAAACACTTGGAGGTAGTTAGACATTCTTATGCCTATCATTCACTCCACATGGACAACAACTTTCTCTTCCTATAAATACACACATGCTCATTAGTTCAGTTCAGTCGCTCAGTTGTGTCCGGCTCTTGATGACCCCATGAATCTCAGCATGCCAGGCTCCCTGTCCATCACCAACTCCCGGAGTTCACTCAAACTCATATGCATAGATTCGGTGATGCCATCCAGCTATCTCATCCTCTGTCATCCCCTTCTCCTCCTGCCCCTAATCCCTCCTAGCATCAGGGTCTTTTCCAGTGAGTCAACACTTCGCATGAGGTGGCCAAAGTATTGGAGCTTCAGGTTTAGCATCAGTCCTTCCAGTGAACACTCAGGACTGATCTCCTTGAGAATGGACTGGTTGGATCTTCTTGTTGTCCAAGGGACTCTCAAGAGTCTTCTCCAGCACCACAGTTCAAAAGCATCAATTATTCGGCGATCAGCTTTCTTCACCATCCAAATCTCACATCCATACATGACCACTGGAAAAACCACAGCCCTGACTAGATGGAATTTTGTTGGCAAAGTAATGTCTCTGCTTTTAAATATGCTATCTAGGTTGGTCATAACTTTCCTTCGAAGGAGTAAGCATCTTCTAATTTCATGCCTGCAGTCACCATCTGCAGTGATTTTGGAGTCCAAAAAAATAAAATCTGACACTGTTTTCACTGTTTCCCATTGATTTCCCGTGAAATCATGGACCAGATGCCATGATCTTTGTTTTCTGAATGTTGAGCTTCAAGCCAACCTTTTCACTCTCCTCTTTCACTTTCATCAAGAGGCTTTTGAGTTCCTCTTCACTTTCTGCCATAAGGGTGGTGACATCTGCATATCTGAGGTTATTGATATTTCTCCCAGCAATCTTGATACCAGCTTGTGCTTCCTCCAGCCCAGGGTTCCTCATTATGTACTTTGCATATAAGTTAAATAAGCAAGGTGACAATATACAGCCTTGACGTACTCCTTTTCCTATTTGGAACAAGTCTGTTGTTCCATGTACAGTTCTGACTGTTGCTTCCTGACCTGCATACAGGTTTCTCAAGAGGCAGGTCAGGTGGTCTAGTATTCCCATCTCTTTCAGAATTTTCCACAGTTTATTGTGATCCACACAGTCAAAGGCTTTGGCATAGTAAATGAAGCAGAAATAGATGTTTTTTCTGGAACTCTTTTGCTTTTTCCATGATCCAGCGCATTTTGGCCATTTGATCTCTGGTTCCTCTGCCTTTTCTAAAACCAGCTTGAACATCTGGAAGTTAACGGTTCACGTATTGCTGAAGCCTGGCTTGGAGAATTTTGAGCATGACTTTACTAGCGTGTGAGATGAGTGCAATTGTGCAATTGTTTGAGCATTCTTTGGCATTGCCTTTCTTTCGGGTTGGAATGAAAAATGGCCTTTTCCAGTCTTGTGCCCAACTGCTGAATTTTCCAAATTTGCTGGCATATTGAGGTCAGCACTTTCACAGCATCATCTTTCAGGATTTGAAATAGCTCAACTGGAATTCCATCGCTTCCACTAGCTTTGTTTGTAGATGTCTGTCTCTAGGTGAGTGATCACACCATCGTGATTATCTTGGTCTTGAAGATCTTTTTTTGCATAGTTTTTCCGTGTATTCTTGCCCCCTCTTCTTAATATCTTCTGCTTCTGTTAGGTCCATACCAGTTCTGTCCTTTATAAAGCTCATCTTTGCATGAAATATTCCCTTTGTATCTCTAATTTTCATCGATATTACATGCTGTTCCTTAATAAACACAAAATCTATTGGCCAAGGTAGTTGTTTCTAAAAGCTTTTAATTGGACCAAACTTTTGTTCAAGTAAAAAGTTAAGTAGAAGATTCATTTAGAACACACATAAAATTATTCTATTTTCTTAAAGGTATAAAGATGGGAAAGTGGGAGATAATTCAGACTCCCAATCACTCGGCTTCTAGTTTATCCCTGCTCCTCAGATCGAGTGACCATTTCCAGAATCCTTTGGAATTTCATAATATTCTGTTTAACTAGTGAAAGTTGATGAGTCTGAGAGCTTAGAAGATAATTTATGTAAACACAAGGACACACATTAAACTTCTTTAATATTTTTTTTTCCCTCAAAATTGTTCTCTGGATTGAACTTCTCTGTATAACAAAATGACCATTAGCCATATGTACGTATTTAAATACAAACTAATGAAAATGAAATACAATTAAAATTCAGTTCCTCAGTTATATCATTTGCATTTTATTTGCTCAATCACTGTATGTAGCTAGCAGGTACTCTTGGATGGCACAAATATATACCATTCCCATCATTGCAGAAAGTTCTATCGGACAGCATTGCTCTGATTAGCAGTGTGATCCTAGAAACAACCCTAAAATCCTCCTGGCTATTACAAATAAATCATCACATAGAATCTAGAATAAGGAAAATCAATATTAAATGTATCACATGGATTAAATATGCAGTTACTCAGTTATAGAATCTCTCTTTCTGTCTCTCTCAGCTAGTTGCAGAGAGGGAAGAGAAGCCTTCATCAAATAACCAAACAAACAAAGCTAAAATAAGCTGTATCAAGTGCCATAATGGAGAAATACATGTTAATATGAAATCACATAAAAATGAATTAATCTAGTCAATAGGTCAAGGAAGATTTCAAGGAGGAACTCATGATTAAATAGAGTGAGTTTGCATGTCAGTGGGGATAGGTGGTTTGGGAAGCTTCTAGGCAGAGATAAAAGCTTGTATGAAAGTCTGTAACATATATGAAAAAAACTAAAAGAAAACCAACATGACCCTAGCAAGGAAAACAGGGCAGAATAGTACAAGTAGAGGTAAAGGCTAGAATACCTAGGATCTGTAGGCCAATGTTAACTTCTTTTATTTTTAATGGAATTAGGAGTCATTGCAAGGTTTTCAGCAACTGGGTAACAATATAATTTGCATTTTGTAGCAATCTTAAATAAAGAGTAGAAAATAGTTTGGTGAGGGAAAAAGAGTAGATACAATTATATCAGTTAATGGACTAATGCAGCAGTCCAGGTTGGAAAACAAAATAGTTCAGAAATATTTTATATTATAATTGAAGATGGATAAAGTTGGGTTCATTTGAGATAATTAGAATGCAAAATCTGCAGAACTTCATGATAACTTGGAGGGAGAAAATAAAGAAAAGGAAAGTTATCAGGGATGAACAATGTTTTAAAATTTTGCCCAAAGAAAGTACAGTGCACTGAGATAAAAATTATATTTGGATTACATAGAGATAGATCATAAGCTCAGTTTTGGACATAATGAATTAGGTGTCTTTGTGACATAAGAAGAGATAGAGAATAGGCAGTTCACATGTAATATATATTATTTCTCATCTTGCACCAAAAATGGTCTTTGAGCCACTTATAAGATAATAAAAAATAGAGCAAGCTAACAAATTATTAGTATATTACAAAGAAAAAGTTAAACAAGGATAGAAAGTAAAATATATCTAGAAAATAAACTAATATGGAAAATTACATCCCATTAGATCCCATATACTTGCTGGGAAAACCAAATCATAGTCCATACTGTTTATAAGTTAAAAATAAACCAGTGGTTCAGGAAAATGCACAATTACTCTTGACATTAAGGATAAGAAGAAATTTATTCTGAAAGTTCTCATAAGGAAGGCAATAAATAATGACTGATATCTTTAAGAACATGATCAGAATAGATACAATGCAAATATACAGAATGGCACCTTAAATAATTCTTTAATATAGAGCAATGTATCTTACAGAATTTGTACAAATTTGGTGCAATATTTGATACAAGTGAAATCTTGCATTGTATTAAAAAAATGTAAACAATAGCTAAAGGTAATTTGTCCCAGAAATACAAGACTTGTTCAATATGGAAAAACTAATCAGTGTAATGCAATATATTAAGAGAGAGAAAAAGGAAAAAAATATCACATAGCCTTCTCAATAGATCCACAAAAAGCATTCAAGCAAAACCCTATTCATTATGCAAATTCTCAACAATCTAGGAATAGAAAAGAAATTCTTCAATCTGATAAAAGACATCTATTTAAAAAATCTATAGCTAACATCAGACATAATGGTAAAAGACTAAAAGCTGTTGCCTAAGATCAGGAATAAGACAAGAATCTTAATTGTTGCAACTTCTATTCAGTACTGTCCTGAAGATTCTAGCCAGAGCAATCAGGCAAGAAAATGAAATAAAAAGCACTCGATTTAAAAGAAAAAAAAAAAAAACTTTGTTTTCAGATAACATGACTGCATATGTAGAAAACACTAAATAATGCACACAGAAAAAAATAGAACTAATGCTAAATATGTACAATGAGATTGCAGGATAAATCACCATACAAAAATTTGTATTTCTGTAAACAAGCATTGCATGAGAAGATTAAATTAAGAAAACTAATTACATTTACAATATCATCAAAAATAATAAATTATTTAGGAATAAATGTAACCAAAGAGGTGCATAATGTATAGACAGAAAACTATAAAGCATAAGAAATCAGAGATCTAAATAAAGGGGAAGATATTTGATGTTCATGGATTGGAAGTTTCAGTATTTAAAGATGGCAATGCTTGCACTTCCCTGGTGCTCTAGTGGCTCAGAAACTGCCTTGCAATGTCGGGGACTCGGGTTTGATCCCTGGTGGAGGGATAAGGTCCCACATGCCACAGAGCAACTAATCCTGAGCACCACAACTACTGAGCACACAGTCTGGAGCCCAAGTGACACAACAAAAGTTTTGCTGGACACGTCAAAGATCCCGTGTTCTCCAACTAAGACCCAATGCAGTTAAATAGATAAATAAATTAAAAAAAAAAAACTAAAACAGAGATAGCAATGCACATCTACATACTCACCATAACCCTTTACAAAATCCCAAATAGTTTTTTTTGCTGAAATTGATATGCTTATTCTGAAATACATGTGGAAATACAAAGGACTCAAAATATCTGAAACAATCTTCAAAAAAGAGCATACTTGGAGCACTCACACTTCCCAGTGTCAACACTTCATGTGAAGCCACAGTAATCAAGACAATGTGATACTGGCATAAGGATAGACATATGAATGGACTAGAAAGGCCAGAAACAAATCATACATCTGTAATAAACTAATTTTTGACAAGGTGCCGAGACCATTCAATAAAAAGGAATAGCAGTCTTTTTCCAAATCATGGTGCTAAGACAAGTAAATGTTCTCAAGAAAAATAATGACTTTGAATGCCTAGCTAACACCCTATACAGAAATTAACTCAAATTGTACCAAGGACCTAAACGTGAGGGCTATAACTATAAAAGCTGCAGAAGGAGTAAACCTTTGTGACCTTATATTAGGCAATGGTTTCTGAGATACAATGTCTAAAGCCGGAAAAAGAAAAGGAAAAATAGGTACATTGAACCACATTAAAATTAAAAAAAAAAAGAAAGTGTGTTTCAAATGACACTAAAAAGAAAGAGAAAAGTTTTTCCAGAAAATGGAGGTTATATTTGAAATCATGTATCTGGTAAAGGTCGGGTGTCCAGAATATACATAAGATTATTTCAGCTCAATAATGAAAGACAACCAAACTAATCTAATAAATAGGAAAAAGATTTGAACAGATATTTATCCAGATATGTGTAAATGGTCCATAAATGCATGAAAACATGACCAACATCACATAATGCAAATCAAACCATGATTTAATATTTCATACCCACTAGGGTACAATACTTTGGCCACCTCATGCAAAGAGTTGACTGACTGGAAAAGACTATGATGCTGGGAGCGACTGGGGGTGGGAGGAGAAGGGGACGACAGAGAATAAGATGGCTGGATGGCATCACCGACTTGATGGACATGAGTTTTAATGAACTCTGGGAGTTGGTGATGGACAGGGAGGCCTGGCGTGCTGTGATTCACGGGGGTCGCAAAGAGTCGGACATGACTGAGCGACTGAACTGAACTGAACTGAGGGTAGGTGTAAGCTTCCCATGTGGCTCAGTGGGTAAAAAATCTGCCTACAATGCAGGAGATGCAGGTTCAATCCCTGAGTTAGAAAGATCCCCTGGGGGAGAGCATGGCAACCCACCCCAGTATTCTTGCCTGGAGAATCCCATGGACAGAGGAGCCTGGTGGGCTACAGTGCATAGGGTCGCAAAGAGTTAGACACAACTAAAGTGACTAAGCACACATGGTCCCAGGGTAGATATAATATTTAAAAAATGAAAAAAGCAAACAGTGAACAAGATGTGAAGAAAATGGAAACCTGATATATTTATTGATGGGAAAGTAGTGTGAACTCTGTAAAGCAGTTTTTTAAATAATTAAGTGTGATATTACTTAATGACTCAGTAATTCATAGATGTCCTTTATCTGATTATAAAATTTCTTTTTACGTTCTATGCCATATCTTGTTTGGATTTTTTTAAATTGAATGGGATTTGAGTTTTTTTAAATGCTTTTTTATTTTGGATGTATTGAGATGATCATGTGGTTTTTATCCTTTATTAATTTGGTATATTCTGTCGATTGAGTGGAGATATTAAACTGTCTTTCCATTCCTGTGGTAAATTTCACTTGATAATTGCATATATTCTATTTTTATATGTTGCTATATTTGTTTTACTAGCATTTTCTCCAGGTACTAAGGGAATACCATCCTTATAGAAAGTACTGAAAGCTATTCCATCCATCTCTACTCCTTTGGGAACAGTTTGTGAAGAATTAGTGTTCCTTGTTTTTAATGTTTAGAATTCACCAATGAAGTCTTTTTTTTTTTTTTCAGGATTTTCTTTATGGAACTTTAAAAAATCAATAATTTGATTTATTTATATTTCTTTTCCATTGTATTTTGAATGTTTCTATGAATTTGTTCATTTTATGTTAGTATATGGTCATTCATAGAATTCCCATATAACCCCTTCTAAGTTCTTATAAGGTTATGTGGTTTATGTCCCTTCTTTCATGCTTGATTTTATTAATTTTATTCTATTTTCTTAGTCAGTCTACCTAAATTTTGTCAATTTTGTTGATGTTTTCTAAAAACAACTTTTAACTTCACTATTTTTTTTAAAATTTCTGCTGTATTTTAATATTTTTATTCCCTCTGCTTGCTTTTGTTAGCTTATTGTTCTGGGGTCTTTGATTTTGTATTAAAGTCATTTATTTACACCTCAAAATTTCCTTCTAAGCACTGCTTCAGCAGCATTCTATAAATTTTGGTATATTTTATTTTTTCACTCACTTTAAAGTAACTTCTATTTTTCATTATGGTTTCTTCTTGATTCAGTGATTGCTTAGGAGTATGTGCATGTGTGTGTGTGCTCAGTAGTGTCTGATTCTTTGTGACCCCATGGGCTGTAGCCCACCAGATTCATCTGTCCATGGAATTTTCCCAGCAAGAATATTAGAGTAGCTTCCCATATCTTCCTCCAGGGTATTGCTCCAATCCAGGGATCGAAACTATATCTCTTACATCTCCTGAACTTGCAGGCAGATCCTTTACCACCAAGCCACTGGGGAAGCTTATGTTGTTTAATTTCTATGTACTTGTGAATTTCCCTCCTTTCCTTCTCTCACAGTCCTCAAATTTTATTCCACTGTAGTCAGAGAATATGTTTTGCTTTTTATTAATAACTGAAATCCTTTTATATTAATTAATATTTTTTGTGGCTTACCATATTGACAATACTGGAGATTGTTCCATGGAATTTGTATTCTGCTGTTGTTTGGTGAAGTGTTTGAAAAATGTCTATTAAGTCTAGGTGGTTTATAATATTGATCAAGTCTACTTGTTGAACTTATTTCTAGAACTTTGATCCATTATTGGAAGTAGCGTATTAAAACTTTCAAGTATTATTTTTAAATTACACATTTGCCCCTGTAATTATGTCATTTGTTGCTTCAAGTATTTGGAGCCTCTCTTGTTGGGTACAAATATTATTTAAATCACCCCTTATTTCTGTTCAATGGATCCTTTTATTAATATAAAGTGTCTTCCGTTGTCTCCAATAAAAATTTTTGTCTAAAAGATGGTTTGTCAGTATCACTTTAGCCACAGCAACTTTTTTTCTTTTTTTTGCTGCGTGAATATTGTATCTAGTTTGATCCTTTTATATTCAAACTAATTGCATTCTTGTTTCTAAAGTGCTTTTGTACACAGGATATAGCTAGGTCATGTTTTTTTTTTTTTTTTCATTTATTTATTTTAATTGGAGGCTAATTACTTAACAATACTGAAATGGTTTTTGCCATACATTTACAAGAATCAGCCATGGGTGTACAAGTGATCCCCATCCTGAACCGCCGCTCCCAACTCCCTCCCCATCCCATCTCTCTGGGTCATTCCAGTGCACCAGCCTTGAGCACCCTGTCTCATGCATCGAACCTGGACTGGCAATATGCTTCACATATGATAATATTCATGCTTCAGTGCTATTCTCTCAGATCATCCAACCCTCACCCTCTCCCACAGAGTCCAATAGAGTATTCTATACATCTGTGTCTCTTTTGCTGTCTCACATATAGAGTTACGTTAACATCCTTCTAAATTCCATATATATGCATTAGTATACCGTATTGGGGTTTTTCTTTTTGGTTTACTTCACTCTGTATAATAGACCCCAGTTTCATCCACCTCATTAAAGCTGATTCAAATGTATTCTTTTTAATAGCTGAGTAATACTCCATTGTGTATATGTACCACATATTTCTTATCCACTCGTCTGTTGATGGACATCTAGGTTGCTTCCGTGTCCTGGCTATTATAAACAGGGCTGTGATGAATCTTGGGGTACATGTGTCTCTGTCAATTCTGGCTTCATCAGGGTGTATTCCCAGCAGTGGGAATGTTGGGTCATATGGCAGTTCTATTTCCAGTTTTGTAAGGAATCTCCCTCCACATTGTTCTCCATAGTGGCTGTACTAGTTTGCATTCCCACCAACAGTGTAAGAAGGTTCCCTTTTCTCCTCACCCTCTCCAGCATTTATCTTTTGTAGACTTTTGTATAACAGCCATTCTGACCAATGTGAGATGGTACCTCACTATGATTTCGATTTGCATTTCTCTGATAATGAGTTGAGCATCTTTTCATGCGTTTGTTAGCCATCTGCATATCTTCGTTGGAGAAATGTCTGTTTAGTTTTTTGGCCCATTTTTTGATTAGGTGCCTTATTTCTCTGGAATTGAGATACTGGGGTTGCTTGTATGTTTCTGAGATTAATTATATGGCTTTTGCGTCGTTTGTTATTATTTTCTCCCATTCTGAAGCATGCCTTTTCGACTTGATTACAGTTCCCTTCATTGCGCAAAAGCTTTTAAGTTTAATTAGGTCCCATTTGTTTATTTTTACTTTTATTTCCGTTATTCTGGGAGATGGGTCATAGATGATCCTGCTGTGATTTATGTCAGAGTATTTTGCCTATATAAGTTAAATAAGCAAGGTAACAATATACAACCTTGACGTACACCTTTTCCTATTTGGAACCAGTCTGTTGTTCCATGTCCAGTTCTAACAGTTGCATCCTGACCTGCATACAGGTTTCTCAAGAAGCAGGTCAGGTGGTCTGGGATTCCCATCTCTTTCAGAATGTTCCACAGTTTATTGTGATCGACACAGTCAAAGGCTTTGGCATAGTCAATAAAGCAGAAATAGATGTTTTTCTGAAACTCTCTTGCTTTCTCCATGATCCAGCGGATGTTGGCAATTTGATCTCTGGTGCCTCTGCCTTTTCTAAAACCTGCTTGAACATCTGGGAGTTCACGGTTTACATACTGCTGAAGCCTGGCTTGGAGAATTTTGAGCATGACTTTACTAGCGTGTGAGATGAGTGCAATTGTGCGGTAGTTTGAGTATTCCTTGGCATTGCCTTTATTTGGGATTGGAATGAAGACTGACCTCTTCCAGTCCTGTGGCCACTGCTGAGTTTTCCAAATCTGCTGGCATATTGAGTGTAGCACTTTCACAGCATCATCTTTCAAGACTTGAAATAGCTCAACTGGAATTCCATCACCTCCACTAGCTTTGTTCGTAGTGATGCTTTCTAAGGCCCACTTGACTTCACATTCCAAGATGTCTGGCTCTAGGTCAGTGATCACGTTATCGTGACTATCTTGGTCGTGAAGACCTTTTTTGTACAGTTCTTCTGTGTATTCCTGCCACCTCTTCTTAATATCTTCTGCTTCTGTTAGGTCCATACCATTTCTGTCCTTTATCGAGCCCATCTTTGCATAAAATGTTCCTTTGGAATCTCTAATTTTCTTGAAGAGCTCTCTTGTTTTTCCTATTCTGTTGTTTTCCTCTATTTCTTTGCATTGATCACTGAGGAAGGCTTTCTTATCTCTCCTTGCTATTCTTTGGAACTCTGCATTCAGATGCTTATATCTTTCCTTTTCTCCTTTGCTTTTCGCCTCTCTTCTTTTCACAGCTATTTGTAAGGCCTCCTCAGACAGCCATTTCGCTCTTTTGCATTTCTTTTCCATGGGGATGGTCTTGGTCCCTGTCTCCTTTACAATGTCACGAACCTCCGTCCAGAGTTCATCAGGCACTCTATCAATCAGATCTAGTCCCTTAAATCTATTTCTCACTTCCACTGTATAATCATAAGGGATTTGATTGAGGTCTATATGCAGAGTACATCATGAGGAACGCTGGGCTGGAAGAAGCACAAGCTGGAATCAAGATTGCCGGGAGAAATATCAATAACCTCAGATATGCAGATGACACTACCCTTATGGCAGAAAGTGAAGAGGAACTCAAAAGCCTCTTGATGAAAGTGAAAGAGGAGAGTGAAAAGGTTGGCTTGAAGCTCAACATTCAGAAAACAAAGATCATGGCATCTGGTCCCATCACTTCATGGGAAATAGATGGAAAAACAGTGGAAACAGTGTCAGACTTTGTTTTTTTGGGCTCCAAAATCACTGCAGATGCTGATTGCAGCCATGAAATTAAAAGACGCTTGCTCCTTGGAAGGAAAGTTATGACCAACCTTGATAGTATATTAAAAAGCAGAGACATTACTTTGCCAACCAAGGTCCGTCTAGTCAAGGCAATGGTTTTTCCCGTGGTCATGTATGGATGTGAGAGTTGGACTGTGAAGAAGGCTGACCGCCGAAGAATCGATGCTTTTGAACTGTGGTGTTGGAGAAGACTCTTGAGAGTCCCTTATACTGCAAGGAGATCCAACCAGTCCATTCTAGAGGAGATCAATCCTGGATGTTCATTGGAGGGACTGATGCTAAAGCTGAAACTGCAATACTTTGGCCACCTCATGCGACGAGTTGACTCACTGGAAAAGACTCTGATGCTGGGAAAGGTTGGGGGCGGGAGGAGAAGGGGACGACGGAGAATGAGATGGCTGGATGGCATCACCGACTCTGTGGACATGAGTTTGAGTGAACTCCGGGAGTTGGTGATGGACAGGGAGGCCTGGCGTGCTGTGATTCATGGGGTCGCGGAGAGTCGGACACGACTGAGCGACTGAACTGAACTGAACTGAACTGATTTTGCCTATGCTTACCACTATGGGTTTTATACCTTCTCGTCTTACATTTAGATCTATAATCGATTTTGAGTTTATTTTTTTGTATGGTGTTAGAAAGTGTTCTAATTTCATTGTTTTACAAATTGTTGACCAGTTTTCCCAGCACCACTTGTTAAAAAGATGTCTTTACTCCATTGTATATTCTTACCTCCTTTGTCAAAGACAAAGTGTCCATAGTTGTGTGGAATTATCTCTGGGCTTTCTATTTTGTTCCATTGATCTATATTTCTGTATTTGTGCCAATACCATACTGTCTTGATGACTGTAGCTTTGTAGTATAGCCTGAAGACAGGCAGGTTGATTCCTCCAGTTCCATTCTTCCCTCACAAGATTGCGTTAGCTATTTGAGGTTTTTTGTATTTCCATACAAATTGTGAAATTATTTTTTCTAGTTCTGTGAAAAATCCCGTTGATATCATTGAATATATAGATTGCTTTGGGTAGTATATTCATTTTCATTATATTGCTTCTTCCAATCCATGGACATGGTATATTTTTCCATTTATTTGTGTCCTCTTTGATTTCTTTCATGAGTGTTTTATAGTTTTGTATAATAGGTGTTTTGTGTCTTTAGTTAGATTTATTCCAACGTATCTTATTCTTTTCGTTTCAAAGGTGTATGGAATTGTTTCCGTAATTTCACTTTCTGTTTTCTCATTGTTAGTGTATAGGAATGCAAGGGATTTCTGTGAGTTAATTTTATATCCTGCAAATTTGCTACATTCATTGAGTAGCTCTAGTAATTTTCTGCTGGAGTCTTTAGGGTTTTCTATGTATAGGATCATGTCATCTGCAAACAGTGAGAGTTTTACTTCTTTTTCATAAAATTTTTATTGGATGCTAATTATTTTACAATATTTTATTGGTTGGTTTTGCCATATTGACGTGAATCCGCCCTGGGTATACATGAGTTCCCCGTCCCGAGCCCCCCTCCCACCTCCCTCCTCCCATTATCCTCCCTCTGGGTCATTCCCGCATACCAGGCCCGAGCATCCTGTAACATGCATCGGCCCTGAACTGGTGATTAACTTCACATATGATAATATACATGTTTCAATGACATTCTCCCTAACCATCCCACCCTCACCCTCTCCCACAGAGTCCCAAAAACTGTTCTATACATCTGTGTCTCTTTTGCTGTCTCATATACAGGGTTATTATTTGCATCTTTCTAAATTCTATATATATGCGTTAGTATATTGTATTGGTGTTTTTTTTTTTTCTGGCTTACTTCACTCTGTATAATAGACTCTAGTTTCATCCACCTCATTAGAACTGATTCAAATGCATTCTTTTTAATGGCTGAGTAATACTCCATTGTGTATATGTACCACAGCTTTCTTATCCATTCATCTGCAGATGGACATCTAGGTTGCTTCCATGTCCTGACCATTATAGACAGTGCTGCAATGAACATTGGAGTACATGAGACTCTTTCAATCCTGGTTTCCTCGGTGTGTATGCCCAGGAGTACGATTGCTGGATCATATGGCAGTTCTATTTCCAGTTTTTTGTGGAATCTCCACACTGTTCTTTATAGTGGCTGTACTAATTTGCATTCCCACCAACAGTGTAAGAGGGTTCCCTTCTCTCCACACCCTCTCCAGCATTTAATGCATGTAGACTTTTGGATAGCAGCCATTCTGACTGGTGTGAAATGGTATCTCATTGTGGTTTTGATTTGCATTTCTCTGATTATGAGGGATGTTGAGTATTTTTTCGTCTGTTTGTTAGCCGTCTGTATGTCTTCTTTGGAGAAATGTCTGTTTAGTTCTTTGGCCCATTTTTTGAATGGGTCATTTATTTTTCTGGAATTGAGCTGCAGGAGCTGCTTGTATATTTTGGAGATTAATCCTTTATCAGTTGCTTCATTTGCTATTGTTTTCTCCCATTCTGCAGGCTGTCTTTTCACCTTGCTTATAGTTTCCTTTGCTGTGCAGAAGCTTTTGATTTTAATTAGTTCCCATTTGTTTATTTTTGCTTTTATTTCCAATATTCTGGGAGGTGGGTCTTGGAGGATCCTGCTGTGATTTATGTCAGAGTGTTTTGCCTACGTTTTCCTCTAAGAGTTTTATAATTTTTGGTCTTACATATAGCTCTATAATCCATTTGAGTTTATTTTGGTGTAAGGTGTTAGAATGTGTTCTAGTTTCATTCTTTTACAAGTGGCTGACCAGTTTTCCCAGCACCACTTGTTAAAGAGACTGTCTTTTCTCCATTTTATATTCTTGCTTCCTTTATCAAAGATAAAGTGTCCATAGGTGTGTGGATTTATCTCTGCGCTTTCCTTTTTTTTCTCTATTGATCAATATTTCTGTCTTCATGCCAGTACCTTACTGTCTTGATGACTGTGGCTTTGTAGTAGAGCCTGAAGTCCAGCAGGTTAATTCCCCCAGTTTCATTCTTCTTCCTCAAGATTGCTTTGGCTATTCGAGGTTTTTTGTATTTCCATACAAATTGTGAGATTATTTGTTCTAGTTCTGTGAAAAATATCATTGGTAGCTTGATAGGGATTGCATAGAATGTGTAAATTACTTTGGGTAGTATACTCATTTTCACAATATTTATTCTTCCAATCCACGAACACGGTATATTTCTCCATCTATTAGTGTCCTCTTTGATTACTTTCACTAGTGTTTTATAGTTTTCTGTGTACAAGTCTTTTGTTTCCTTAGGTAAATGTATTCCGAAGTATTTAAATATTTTCGTTGCAACAATGAATGGAATAGTTTCCTTAATTTCTTTTTTTATTTTCTCATTATTGGTGTACAGGAATGCAAGGGATTTCTGTGCGTTGATTTTATATCCTGCAACTTTACTGTATTCATTGACTAGCTCTAGTAGTTTTCTGGTATAGTCTTTAGGGTTTTCTGTGTAAAGGAACATGTCATCAGCGAACAGTGAAAGTTTTACTTCTTCTTTTCCAATTTGTATTCCTTTTCCGTCTTTTTCTGCTATGATTGCTGTGGACAAAACTTCCAGGACTATGTTGATTAGTAGTGTTGAGAGTGGGCACCCTTGTCTTGTTCCTGACTTTAGGGGAAATGCTTTCAGTTTTTCACCGTTGAGGATAATGTTTGCTGTGAATTTGTCATATATAGCTTTCATTATGTTGAGATATGTCCTTTCTATTCCCACTTTCTGGAAGGTTTTTATCATAAATGAATGTAGAATTTTGTCGAAAGCTTTCTCCGCATCTATTGAGATAATCATATGATTTTTATTTTTTAGTTTGTTAATGTGGTGTATTAGGTTGACTGATTTGCGGATATTGAAGAATCCTTGCATTCCTGAGATAAAGCCCACTTGATCATGATATATGATCTTCTTAATGTGCTGTTGGATTCTGATTGTTAGAATTTTGTTAAGGATTTTTGCATCTATGTTCATCAGTGATATTGGCCTATAGTTTTCTTTTTTGTGTGGGATCTTTACCAGGTTTTGGGATTAGCGAGATGGTGGCCTCATAGAATGCGTTTGGAAGTTTCTCTTCTTCAACAAATTTCTGTAAGAGTTTGAGAAGAATAGGTGTTAGCTCTTCTCTAAATTTTTGGAAGAATTCAGCTGTGAAGCCGTCTGGACCTGGGCTTTTGTTTGCTGGAAGATTTCTGATTACAGCCTTCAGTTCCGTGCTTGTGATGGGTCCGTTCAGATTTTCTATTTATTCCTGGTTCAGTTTTGGAAAGTTGTTCTTTTATCGGAATTTGTCTATTTCCTCCAGGTTATTCATTTTATTGCCATATAATTGCTGATAGTATTCTCTAACAATCCTTTGTATTTCTGTGTTGTCGGTTGTGATCTCTCTATTTCATTTCTAATTTTGCTGATTTGGTTCTTCTCCCTTTGTTTCTTGATGAATCTGGCTAGTGGTTTGTCAATTTTATTTACCTTCTCAAAGAACCAGCTTTTGGCTTTGTTGATTTTTGCTATGGTCTCTTTTGTTTCTTTTGCATTCATCTATGCCCTGATTTTTATCATTTATTTTCTTCTACTAAACCTGGAGTTCTTCATTTCTTCCTTTTCTAGTTTCTTTAGATGTAGGGTTAGGTTATTTAGTTGACTTTTTTCTTGTTTCTTGAGTTTTGCCTGTATTGCTATGAACTTCCCCCTTAGCACTGCTTTTACAGTGTCCCAAAAGTTTTGGGTTGTTTTGTTTTCATTTTCATTCATTTCTGTGCATATTTTGATTTCTCTTTTGATTTCTTCTATGATTTGTTCATTGTTCACCAGCGTGTTTTTAAGCCTCCATATGTTGGCATTTTTAATGGTGTTTATCCCGTAATTGAGATCTAATCTTACTGCATTGTGGTCAGAAAAGATGCTTGGAATGATTTCAATTTTTTGAATTTACCAAGGCTAGATTTATGGCCCAGGATGTGATCTATCCTGGAAAAGGTTCCGTGTGCGCTTGAGAAAAAGTTGAAATTCATTATTTTGGGTTGAAATGTCCTATAGATATCTATTAGGTCTAACTGGTCTATTGTGTCATTTAAAGTTTGTGGTTCCTTGTTAGTTTTCTGTTTAGTTGATCTATCCATAGATGTAAGTGCCGTATTAAAATCTCCCTCTATTATTCCATTGTTGTTAATTTTCCCTTTCATACGTGTTAGCAATTGTATTACATATTGCGATGCTCGTATATTGGGGGCATAAATATTGATACTTGTTATATCTTCTTCTTGGATTGAGCCTTTGATCATTATGTAGTTTCCTTCTTTGGCTCTTTTCACAGATTTTGTTTTAAAATCTGTTTTATCTGACATGAGTATTGCTACTGCTGTTTTCTTTCTGTCTCTATTTGCATGGAATACCTTTTTCCAGCCCTTCACTTTCAGTCTGTATGTGTCCCTCGTTTTGAGGTGGGTGTTGCCTTTAGATAACATATATAGGGGTCTTTTTTGTATCCATTAAGCCAGTCTTTGTCTTTTGGTTGGGGCATTCAACCCATTTCAGATCAGATCAGATCATTCGCACAGTCGTGTCTGACTCTCCGCGACCCCATGAATCACAGCACGCCAGGCCTCCCTGTACATCACATACTCCCAGAGTATACTCAAACCCATGTCCACAGAGTGGGTGATGCCATCCAGCCATCTCATTCTCTGTCGTCCCCTTCTCCTCCTGCCCCCAACTTTTCCCAGCATCAGAGTCTTTTCCAGTGAGTCAACTCGTCGCATGAGGTGGCCAAATTATTGCAGTTTCAGCTTTAGCATCAGTCCCTCCAATGAACATCCAGGATTGATCTCCTTTAGAATGGACTGGGTGGATCTCCTTGCAGTATAAGGGACTCTCAAGAGTCTTCTCCAACACCACAGTTCAAAAGCATCGATTCTTCGGTGATCAGCCTTCTTCACAGTCCAACTCTCACATCCATACATGACCACGGGAAAAACCATTGCCTTGACTAGGCCGACCTTGGTTGGGAAAGTAATGTCACTGTTTTTTAATATACTATCAAGGTTGGTCATAACTTTCCTTCCAAGGAGCAAGCGTCTTTTAATTTCATAGCTGCAATCATCACCTGCAGTGATTTTGGAGCCCAAAAATATAAAGTCTGACACTGTTTCCACTGTTTTTCCATCCATTTCCCATGAAGTGATGGGACCAGATGCCATGATCTTTGTTTTCTGAATGTTGAGCTTCAAGCCAACCTTTTCACTCTCCTCTTTCACTTTCATCAAGAGGCTTTTGAGTTCCTCTTCACTTTCTGCCATAAGGGTAGTGTCATCTGCATATCTGAGGTTATTGATATTTCTCCCGGCAATCTTGATTCCAGCCTGTGCTTCTTCCAGCCCAGCGTTCCTCATGATGTACTCTGCATATAAGTTAAATAAGCAAGGTGACAATATACAACCTTGACGTACACCTTTTCCTATTTGGAACCAGTCTGTTGTTCCATGTCCAGTTCTAACTGTTGCTTCCTGACCTGCATACAGGTTTCTCAACACGCAGGTCAGGTGGTCTGGGCTTCCCATCTCTTTCAGAATGTTCCACAGTTTATTGTGATCGACACAGTCAAAGGCTTTGGCATAGTCAATGAAGCAGAAATAGATGTTTTTCTGAAACTCTCTCGCTTTCTCCATGATCCAGCGGATGTTGGCAATTTGATCTTTGGTGCCTCTGCCTTTTCTAAAACCCGCTTGAACATCTGGAAGTTCATTGTTTACATACTGCTGAAGCCTGGCTTGGAGAATTTTCAGCATGACTTTACTAGCGTGTGAGATGAGTGCAATTGTGCGGTAGTTTGAGCATTCTTTGGCATTATCTTTCTTTGGGATTGGAATGAAGACTGACCTCTTCCAATCCTGTGGCCACTGCTGAGTTTTCCAAATCTGCTGGCATATTGAGTGCAGCACTTTCACAGCATCATCTTTCAAGACTTGAAATAGCTCACTGGAATTCCATCACTTCCACTAGCTTTGTTAGTAGTGATGCTTTCTAAGGCCCACTTGACTTCACATTCCAAGATGTCTGGCTCTACGTGAGTATACAGTGGAAGTGAGAAATAGATTTAAGGGACTAGATCTGATTGATAGAGTGCCTGATGAACTCTGGATGGAGGTTCGTGACATTGTACAGGACACAGGGACCAAGACCATCCCCATGGAAAAGAAATGCAAAAGGGCGAAATGGCTGTCTGAGGAGGCCTTACAAATAGCTGTGAAAAGAAGAGAGGCAAAAAGCAAAGGAGAAAAGGAAAGATATAAGCTTCTGAATGCAGAGTTCCAAAGAATAGCAAGGAGAGATAAGAAAGCCTTCCTCAGTGATCAACGCAAGAAATAGAGGAAAACAACAGAATAGGAAAAACAAGAGGCCTCTTCAAGAAAATTAGAGATTCCAAGGGAACATTTCATGCAAAGATGGGCTCGATAAAGGACAGAAATGGTATGGACCTAACAGAAGCAGAAGATATGAAGAAGAGGTGGCAGGAATACACAGAAGGACTGTACAAAAAAGATCTTCACGAGCAAGATAGTCACAATAACGTGATCACTGACCTAGAGCCAGACATCTTGGAATGTGAAGTCAAGTGGGCATTAGAAAGCCTCACTACGAACAAAGCTAGTGGAGGTGATGGAATTCCAGTTGAGCTATTTCAAATCTTGAAAGATGATGCTGTGAAAGTGCTGCACTCAATATGCCAGCCAATTTGGAAAACTCAGTAGTGGCCACGGGACTATAAAATGTCCGTTTTCATTCCAATCCCAAAGAAATGCAATGCCAAAGAATGCTCAAACTACCTCACAATTGCACTCATCTCACACACTAGTAAAGTCACGCTCAAAATTCTAAAAGCTAGGCTACAGCAATATGTGAACTGTGAACTTCCAGATGTGCAAGCAGGTTTTAGAAAAGGCAGAGGCACCAGAGATCAAATTGACAACATCCACTGGATCATGGGAAAAGCAAGAGAGATCCAGAAAAACATCTATTTCTGTCTTATTGACTATGCCAAAGCCTTTGACTGTGTGGATCACAATAAACTGGAAAATTCTGAAAGAGATGGGAATACTAGACCACCTGACCTGCCTCTTGAGAAACCTGTATGCAGGTCAGGAAGCAACAGTTAGAACTGGACATGTAACAACAGACTGGTTCCAAATAGGAAAAGGAGTACTTAGGGTTTGTATATTGTCACCCTGCTTATTTAACTTATATGCAGAGTACATCATGAGGAACTCTGGGCTGGAAGAATCACAAGCTGGAATCAAGATTGCCAGGAGAAATATCAATAATCTCAGATATGCAGATGACACCACCCTTATGGCAGAAAATGAAGAGAAACTAAAAAGCCTCTTGATGAAAGTGAAAGAGGAGAGTGAAAAAGTTGGCTTAAAGCTCAACATTCAGAAAACTAATATCACGGCATCTGGTCCTGTCACTTCCTGGGAAATAGATGGGGAAACAGTGGAAACCGTGTCAGACTATTTTTTTGGGCTCCAAAATCACTGCAGATGGTGATTGCAGCCATGAAATTAAAAGACGCTTACTCCTTGAAAGAAAAGTTGTGATCAACCTAGATAGCATATTAAAAAGCAGAGACATTACTTTGTCAACAAAGGTCCATCTAGTCAATGCTATGCTTTTTCCAGCTGTCATGTATGGATGTGAGATTTGGACTGTGGAGAAAGCTGAGCACCAAAGAATTGATGCTTTTGACTATGGTATTGGAGAGGACCTTGGGCTGTAAGGATATCCAACCAGTTCATTCTAAAGCCGACCATTCCTGGCTGTTCTGCTGAAGCTGAAACTCCAATATTTTGGCCACCTAATGTGAAGAATTAACTCATTGCAAAATACCCTAATACTGGGAGGGATTGGGGGCAGAAGGAGAAGGTAATGACAGAGGATGTGATGGCTAGATGGCATCACCAACTTGATGGACATGAGTATGGGTAATCTCCGGGACCTGGTGACGGACAGGGTGGCCTGGCATCTTGTGATACATGCGGTCGCAAAGAGGTGGACATGATTGAGCAACTAATCAGAAATGATAGGCTTTGTTGCTGTGTTTTCATTTTCTTTCGTTTCTATACATATTTTGATCTCTCTTTGATTTCTTCTCTGTTTTCTTGGTTATTCAGAAGTGTATTTTTTATCCTCCATATGCTGGAATTTTTAATAGCTTTTTTTCCTTTAACTGAGATCTAATTTTACAACGTTGTGGTCTGGAAATATGTTTGATAAGATTTCAATTCTTTTGAATTTACCAAGGCTAGATTTAAAGCCCAGGTGTGATCTATCCTGGAGAAGGTTTCGTGTGCACTTGAGAAATAGGTGAAATCCATTATTTTGGGATGAAATGTCCTTTAGATATCAATTAGGTCTACCTGATCTATTCTATCATGAAAAGTTTGTATTTCCTTGTAAATTTTCTGTTTAGTTTATCTATCCATAGTTGTGAATGGATTATTAAATCTCGCCCTAATATTGTATTATTGTCAATTTCCCCTTTCATGCTTGTTAGCATTTTCCTTACATTTTGTGGTGCTCCTATGCTGCATGCATATATAATTATAATTGTTATGTCTTCTTTTTGGATTGATCCTTTGATCACTATGTAGTGTCCCTATTCGTCTATTTTTACAGCCTTTATTTTAAAGTCTATTTTATCTGATATGAGTATTATTACTACTGCTTTCTTTTGGTCTCCATTTGCATGAAATATCTTCTTCCAGCCCTTCACTTTCAATCTCTATGTGTCCCTTATTTTGAGGTGGGTCTGTCGTGGAAAGCATATATAGGGATCTGATTTTTGCATCCATTCAGCCAGTCTTTGTCTTTTGGTTGGGGCATTCAACTCATTTACATTTAAGATAATTAATTTTTGTTTTGAACAAATTGCTTTTTTTAATTTTTAATTTATTTTTATTGGAGGCTAATTATTTTACAATATTATATTGGTTGGTTTTGCCATACATTGACATGAATCCACCCCGGGTGTACATGAGTTCCCCCTCCTGAACCCCCCTCCCAACTCCCTCCTTCACATATCCTCCCTCTGGGTCATCCCTTCATATCAACCCTGAGCATCATGTAACATGAATTGACCCTGAACTGGCAATTTGTTTCACATATGATAATATACATGTTTCAATGCCATTCCCCATAACTATCCCACCCTCACCTTCTCCCACAGAGTCCCAAAGACTGTTTGATACATCTGTGTCTCTTTTGCTTTCTCGTATACAGGGTTATCATTTGCATCTTTCTAAATTCCATGTACATGTGTTACTATATTGTATTGGTGTTTTTCTTTCTGGCTTACTTCACTCTGTATAATAGGCTCTAGTTTCATCCACCTCATTAGAACTGATTCAAATGCATTCTTTTTAATGCCTGAGTAATACTCCATTGTGTATATGTACAAAAGCTTTCTTATCCATTCGTCTGCAGATGGACATCTAGGTTGCTTCCATGTCCTGGCTATTATAAACAGTGCTGCAATGAACATTGGAGTACACGTGTCTTTTTCAATTCTTATTTCCTCGGTGTGTATGCCCAGGAGTGTGATTGCTGGATCACATGGCAGTTCTATTTCCAGTTTTTTGAGGAATCTCC
The DNA here is from genome assembly GCF_049115385.1 of Moschus berezovskii. Lineage (NCBI taxonomy): Eukaryota > Metazoa > Chordata > Mammalia > Artiodactyla > Moschidae > Moschus > Moschus berezovskii. The sequence continues at coordinate 80,657,956 of NC_142488.1, read as the reverse complement.
ACACTGTTCTCCATAGTGGCTGTACTAGTTTGCATTCCCACCAACAGTGTAAGAGGGTTTCCTTCTCTCCACACCCTCTCCATCATTTATTGCATGTAGACTTTTGGATAGCAGCCATTCTGACTGGTGTGAAATGGTATCTCATTGTGGTTTTGATTTGCATTTCTCTGATTATGAGGGATGTTGAGCATTTTTTCATGTGTTTGTTAGCCGTCTGTATGTCTTCTTTGGAGAAATGTCTGTTTAGTTCTTTGGCCCATTTTTTGATTGGGTCATTTATTTTTCTGGAATTGAGCTGCAGGAGCTGCATATATATTTTGGAGATTAATCCTTTATCAGTTGCTTCATTTGCTATTATTTTCTCCCATTCTGCAGGCTGTCTTTTCACCTTGCTTATAGTTTCCTTTGCTGTGCAGAAGCTTTTGATTTTAATTAGGTCCCATTTGTTTATTTTTGCTTTTATTTCCAGTATTCTGGGAGGTGGGTCATGGAGGATCCTGCTGTGATTTATGTCAGAAAATGTTTTGCCTAAGTTCTCCTCTAGGAGTTTTATAGTTTCTGGTCTTACATTTAACTCTCTAATACATTTTAAGTTTCTTTTGGTGTAAGGTGTTAGGAAGTGTTCTAGTTTCATTCTTTTACAAGTGGCTGACCCGTTTTCCCAGCACTACATGTTAAAGAGTCTGTCTTTTCTCCATTTTATATTCTTTCCTCCTTTCTCAAAGATAAGGTGTCCATAGGTGCGTGGATTTATCTCTGGGCTTTCTATTTTGTTCCTTTGATCTATATTATTGTCTTTATGCCAGTAGCAAACTGTCTTGATGACTGTGGCTTTGTAGTAGAGCCTGAAGTCTGGCAGGTTAATTCCCCCAGTTCCATTTTTCTTCCTCAAGATTGCTTTTTGTCTACTCGAGGTTTTTTGTATTTCCATACAAATTGTGAGATTATTTGTTCTAGTTCTGTGAAAAATATCATTGGTAGCTTGATAGGGATTGCATTGAATGTATAAATTTCTTTGGGTAGTATACTCATTTTTACAATATTTATTCTTCCAATCCACGAACATGGTATATTTCTCCATCTATTAGTGTCCTCTTTGATTACTTTCACCAGTGTTTTATAGTTTTCTATGTACAAGTCTTTTGTTTCCTTAGGTAGATATATTCCTAAGTATTTAATTCTTTTCGTTGCAACAGTGAATGGAATATTTTCCTTAATTTCTATTTCTATTTTCTCATTATTGTTGTATAGGAATGAAAGGTATTACTCTGTGTTGATTTTATATCCTGCACCTTTACTCTATTCATTGATTAGCTGTAGCAGTTTTCTGGTAGAGTCTTTAGGGTTTTCTGTTTAGAGGATCATGTCATTAGCGAACAGTGAAAGTTTTAATTCTTCTTTTCGAATCTGTATTATATTTATGTCTTTTTCTGCTCTGATTGCTGTAGCCAAAATTTCCAGGACTATGTTGAATAATAGTGTTGAGAGTGGGCATCCTTGTCTTGTTCCTGACTTTAGGGGAAATGTTTTCATTTTTTCACCATTGAGGATAATGTTTGCTGTGGGTTTGTCATATTTAGCTTTTACTATGTTGAGATATGTCCCTTCCATTCCCACCTTCTGGAGGGTTTTTATCATAAATGGATGTTGAATTTTGTCGAAGGCTTTCTCTGCATCTATTGAGATAATCATATGATTTTTATTTTTCAGTTTGTTAATGTGGTGTATTACATTGATTGATTTGCGGATATTGAAGAATCATTGCATTCCTGGGATAAAGCCCACTTGGTCATGATGTATGATCTTCTTAATGTGTTGTTGAATTCTGATTGCTAGAATTTTGTTAAGGATTTTTGCATCTATGTTCGTCAGTGATATTGGTCTGTAGTTTTCTTTTTTTGTGGGATCTTTACCAGGTTTCGCGATTAGTGTGAATGTGACCTCATAGAATGAGTTTGGAAGTTACCCTTCCTCAGCAATTTTCTGGAAGAGTTTGAGTAGAATAGGTGTTAGCTCTTCTCTAAATTTTTGGTAGAATTCAGCTGTGAAGTCATCTGGACCTGAGCTTTTGTTTGCTCGAAAATTTCTGATTACAGCCTCTAGTTCCATGCTTGTGATGTGTCTATTCAGATTTTCTATTTCTTCCTGGTTCATTTTTGGAAAGTTGTTCTTTTCTAGGAATTTGTCCATTTCTTACAGGACATTTTATTGTCATATAATTGCTGATAATATTCTCTAATAATCCTTTGTGTTTCTGTGTTTTTGGTTATGATCTTTCCATTTTCATTTCTAATTTTATTGATTTGGTTCTTCTCCCTTTGTTTCTTGATGAGTCTGGCTAGTGGTTTTTCTATTTTATTTACCTTCTCAAAGAACCAGCTTTTGGCTTTGTTGATTTTTGCTATGGTCTCTTTTGATTCTTTTGCATTTATCTCTGCCCTAATTTTTACGATTTCTTTCCTTCTACTAAACCTGGGGTTCTTCATTTCTTCCTTTTCTTGTTTCTTTAGATGTAGGGTTAGGTTATTAGTTGACTTTTTTCTTGTTTCTTGAGGTGTGCCTTCATTGCTATTAACTTCCCCCTTAGCAATGCTTTTACAGTGTCCCAGAGTTTTTGGGTTGTTGTGTTTTCATTATCACTTATTTCTATGCATATTTTGATCTCTCTTTTGATTTCTTCTTTGATTTGTTCATTACTTAGCAGCGTGTTGTTCAGCCTCCATATGTTGGCATTTTTAATATTTTTTCTCCCGTAATTGAAATCTAATCATACTGCATTGTGGTCAGAAAAGATGCTTGGAATGATTTCAATTTTTTTGAATTTACCAAGGCTAGATTTATGGCCCAGGGTGTGATCTATCCTGGAAAAGGTCCGTGTGCCCTTGAGAAAAAGTTGAAATTCATTGTTTTGGGGTGAAATGTCCTATCGATATCTATTAGGTATAACTGGTCTATTGTGTCATTTAAAATTTGTGTTTCCTTGTTAGTTTTTTGTTTAGTTGTTCTATCCATAGATATGTGGCATATTAAAATCTTCCTCTATTATTGCATTGTTGTTAATTTCCCCTTTCATACTTGTTAGTAATTGTCTTACATATTGTGGTGCTCCTATGTTGGGTGCATAAATATTGATACTTGTTATATCTTCTTCTTGGATTGGTCCTTTGATCATTATGTATTTTCCTTCTTAGTCTCTTTTCACAACCATTGTTTTAAAGTCTATTTTGTCTGATATGAGTATTGCTACTCTTGCTTTCTTTTGGTCTCTATTTGCATGGAATATCTTTTTCCAGCCCTTCACTTTCAGTCTGTATGTGTCCCTCGTTTTGAGGTGGGTCTCTTGTAGGCAACATATATGGGATTCTTGTTATTATTGATAAGTGTGATCCTGTTGCCATTTACTTTGTTGTTTTGGGTTCAAGTTTATGCACCCTTTCTATGTTTCCTCTCTAGAAAAGTTCCTTTAGCATTTGTTGAAGAGCTGGTTTGGTGGTGCTGAATTCTCTCAGCTTTTTCTTACCTGTGAAGCTTTTGATTTCTCCTTCATATTTGAATGGGATTCTTGCTGGGTGCAGTGTTCTGGGTTGTAGGCTTTTTTCTTGAATCACTTTAAATATGTCTTGCCATTCCCTTCTGGCCTGAGAAGTTTCTATTGAAAGATCGTCTGTTATCCTTATGGGAATCCCCTTGTGTGTTATTTTTTTTCCCTTGCTGCTTTTAACATTTTGTCTTTGTATTTGATCTTTGTTAATTTGATTAATATATGTCTTGGGGTGTTTCACTGTTTCCACTGTTTTTCCGTCTATTTCCCATGAAGTCATGGGACCAGATACCAGTGTCAGACTTTATTTTGGGGGGCTCCAAAATTACTGCAGTTGCTGATTGCAGCCATGAAATTAAAAGACAGTTACTCCTTGGAAGGAAAGTTATGATCAACTTTGATAGTATATCAATAAGCAGAGACATTATTTGCCAACAAAGGCCCGTCTAGTAAAGGCTATGGTTTTTCCCGTGGTCATGCATGGATGTGAGAGTTGGACTGTGAAGAAAGCTAATCACCGAAGAATTGATGCTTTTGAACTGTGATGTTGGAGAAGACTCCTGAGAGTCCCTTGGACTGCAAGGAGATCCACCCAGTCCATTCTAAAGGAGATCAATCCTGGGTGTTCATTGGAAGGACTGATGCTAAAGCTGAAACTGCAATACTTTGGCCACTTCATGTGACGAGTTGACTCACTGGAAAAGACTCTGATGCTGGGAAAGGTTGGGGGCGGGAGGAGAAGGGGACGATGGAGAGTGAGATGGCTGGATGGCATCACCGACTCTGTGGACATGAGTTTGAGTGAACTCCGGGAGTTGGTGACAGACAGGGAGGCCTGGCGTGCTGTGATTCATGTGGTTGCGGAGAGTCGGACACGAATGAGCGACTGAAGTGAACTGAACTGAACTGGGGTGTTTCGCCTTGGGTTTATCCTGTTTGGGACTCTCTGGGTTTCTTGTACTTGGGTGACTATTTCCTTTCCCATTTGATGGAAGTTTTCAACTATTATCTTCTCAAGCATTTTCTCATGGCCTTTCTTTTTGTCTTCGTCTTCAGGGACACCTATGATTCTAATGTTGACGTATTTAGCATTGTCCCTGCGGTCTCTGAGGTTTTCCTCATTTCTTTTTTCCTCTCTGCATTTCCTCTCTATCATTTATTTCTACCATTCTATCTTCTGACTCACGTATCCTATCTTTTGTCTCCCTTATTGTATTGTTGGTTCCCTGCAGAGGGTTTTTATCTCATTTATTATATTATTCATTGTTGAGTCAATCTTTTAAATTTCTTCTAGTTCTTTGTTAAACATATCCTTCATCTTCTCAATCCTTGTATCCAGGTTATTTATCTGTAGCTCCATTTTTTTCAAGATTTTGGGTGTTTTTACTATCATTATTCTGAATTCTTTTTCGAGTAGACTCCCTATCTCCTCCTCCTTTGTTTGGTTTGGTGGGCATTTATCATGTTCCTTTACCTGCTGAATATTTCTCTGCCTTTTTATCTTGTTTAGATTGCTATGTTTGTGGTGGCCTTTCTCTATTCTGGCTGTTGGTGGTTCCTCTTTATTGTGGATGTTCCTCCCTGTGGGTGGGGTTGGACGAGTGTCTTGTCAAGGTTTCCTGGTTAGGCAAGCTTGTGTCGGTGTTCTGGTGGGTCGAGCTGGATTTCTTCTCTCCAGAGTACAATGAAATGTCCACTAGTGAGTTTTGAGATGTCTGTGGTTTTGGTGTGACTTTGGGCAGCCTGTATATTGAAGCTCAGGTCTATGTTCCTGTGTTGCTGGAGAATTTGCATGCTATATCTTGCTCTGGAACTTGTTGGCTCCTGGTTGGTGCTTGGTTTCTGTTTATATATGGAGGCTTTTGGATGAGTTCTTATTGACTAATATTCCCTGGAGTTAGAAGTTCTCTGTTTTCTCAGGTTTTGGACGTAAACCTCCTACCTCTGGTTTTCAGTCTTATTCTTAGAGTAGCCTCAAGACTTCTCCACCCATTCAGCACCAATGATAAAACATCTAGGTTAATGGTGAAAAGATTCTACACAGTGAGGGACACCCAGAGGAGTTCACTGAGTTACATGGAAAAGAGAAGTGGGAGGTGGGAGATAAAGGTGACCAGGGGGAGAAGAGGGGGAATCAAAAGAGGGAGACAGTTCTAGCCAGTAATCAGCTCCCTAAGTGTTCTCCACAGCCCAGAACACCCAAAGAGATTCAAAGATTTGGGTAGAGAAGAGTAGTGGAAGGGAGTTGATAGAGGTGACCTGGGGGCGAAAAAGAAGTGTCAAAAGAGGGATAGAGTAATCAAGCCAGTAATTACACTCCTATGTAAAAATGGGTTCTGAAGATTGAATTCTTTAAGGTACAAAATTCATAACAAATACCGAAAAGCAAAGATTAAAATCTAGAGTAGAGGCTAGACTCTCAGAAACACACTATTAAAAAAGCAAAGCAAAATTGCAAAACTTATAAAAAATATATATGATGTTTGCTTTAAAGATAGGTGTGGTTTTTCTGCAAGGTAATAGTAGGTTATAAAAATGAAAATTAAAGTATTCATACAGGACTTAAACAGAGAAGGCAATGGCAAGTCACTCCAGTACTATTGCCTAGAAAATCCCATGGATGGAGGAGCCTGGTAGGCTGCAGTCCATGAGGTCGCTAAGGGTCGGACACAACTGAGTGACTTCGCTTTCACTTTTCACTTTCACACATTGGAGAAGGAAATGGCAACCCACTCCAGTGTTCTTGCCTGGAGAATCCCAGGGATGGGGGAGCCTGGTGGGCTTCCGTCTATGGGGTCACACAGAGTCGGACACGACTGAAGTGACTTAGCAGCAACAGCAGAGGACTTAAAAATCAAAAAAGTTAAAAAAAATAAAAATGACAATAGTAAATATATCTAGGAATTTCTCTGGAGCTGTTGCAGGCAGTGTGGGGTCAGTTCAGTTTCAAATAGTTCCTTGTTCGTCTTATACTTCTGAAGATCTATAGGCCTCTTCGAATGTATTCAGTATTAACTACAGGGTTTTAATCTGTTGCACCTGACATTTCCGAAGTAGTTCCCTCTGTTTATTTTGGCTTCTTGTGTTTGCAGGTCTCTTCAGTGTCTAATTTCCACCCTGACACAAGGGGGTGAAGGTGGCTACTTATTTAGGATCATTTCTTCAAGTGTGCTATGGGGAGGGGGGAACACTGCAAGCAAATATCACTGCCTTGTGTTGGGGGTGTTCGCAGTGTATGGACTGCAATGGGTTTGCCCCCACTCACGGCATGTGTGCTTTCCCTGTCTACACTGCTCAGGTTCCAGGTTGCTCTGCAGGGGAACTTTCTGAGGCGGGCCCTGGGTTTTGTGCTCTTCCCAGGTCTAAGCTGCTCAGGTTCAGTTTCTCGGGTACTCCACAAAGGCGCAGACTCAGTTGGGACTGCGTTTTGTGTCCTTCCCAAGTCCCAGCAGCTCAGGCAACCCGCTTCTTGGCAAGCGCACCCATCCCCAGGTGAGGGGTGTGTCTTATCGCCTCCCCTGTTCCAATTGCTTGGTTTTCTGGGTGTGCAGCAGGCGCGCCTTCTCAGGTGCACTGTGTGTGCCTTCTGGGAAGCTATGACCCTCCCAGAGGATGTCAATGTCCAGAATCCCAGGTCTTGGTTAGCAACTGGGAGCCTGCTCTCAGTATGGTAGAGGATGCCATCTCTGGGACCAAGATTGCCCCTTTCTGGCTCTGGCTGCCCCCCACCTGCCTCCCTGCCTCCAGCAGGGGATGGGCCGGTGTGCAACTGGCTAGCTCTCCTCTGATATTCGCTCAGTTCTTTGTTCTGAGATGAGAGCGGCCCGGCGGTGCCCTAGATTGGGGCTTTTCATGGGATAGTTCTCGCTCTCTCTGGCTATCCCACAGTTGGTTTACTATCTCACGTTAGCTCCCTCAGATTGCTCTCAGGGCATTCAGGCCTCGTCCTAACCCTAAGTAATGCAACCCATGCCTCCCTGTCCAGCCGCCACTTACTGGTGGTAGTCATGAGCGTCTGGGCTACTTCTCTGCTAGGCGTTGCCATTAGACATATAATCTGTGGATTTTGTTTATTTATTTATTTATTTCTCCTGGTTATGTTGCCCTGTGAGATTCCAAAACTCTCCACAGACCCGCTGGTGAGAGGGTTTCCTGGTGTTGGAGACTTCTCCTCTTTTAAGACTCCCTTCCCGGGATGGGTCTCTGTCTCTAATTCTTTTGTCTCTCTTTTTATCTTCTATATTTAGTCCTACCTCCTTTTGAAGAAAATAGGTTGTCCTTCTGAGTGCCTGATGTCCTCTGTCAGCTTTCAGAAGTTGTTTTGTGAAATTTGCTCAGTGTTCAAATGTTCTTTCAATGAATTTGTTGGAGAGAAAGTGATCTCCCTGTCCTATTCCACCACCATCTTACTCCCATCAACTGGATCATGTTTTTGTAACCATTTTTCCAATTCTTCCAAGTGGTTGAAGTTGTCCACTCATATTAAGTGTAATTACTGAAAATAACAATATTTAAAATATGTGGGATGGTAATAATGAATTCCTATTTAATAGCAAAATAAAATCATATCAAGTAGGAGGATGGCTATATTAAAAATAAGCACAATTATCAATTAATTTGAAAAAAAGATTAGCAGTAGGAGAAATTAATAAAATGAAAAGGTGAGTCTGAAAAAATATCAGTAAAATTGATGAATGTCTTGCAAAGATTGACAAAAATAAGTGAGACAAGACATGAACAATGAATATCATCAATGTTATATGGTATTTCATTATCAATCTTGAAATTGCTAAATTGATATAAAAGGGAATACTATGAAAAATTCATAATAATAAAATCAACAACACAGAAGAGACACTCTTTTTTCTCAAAAACCACAAACTGCAAAAACTCAACCAAGATCAAACAGATAGCATAAATAGTTCTACAACATTTAAAGAATGAAATTGGCAATTATAAAATTCCCCTCCCCTGCAAATGATTTTCAGGATTAGATGGTTTCACCTGAGAATACTACCAAATACGTAAAGTAGAATTAATGTCAAAATTATACAATCTCTTGTAAAGTATTGAAGAGAATGGAACACTTCCTTATATTTTTTAAATTAATTTATTTATTTTAATTGGAGGATAATCACTTTAACAATACTGTGGTGGCATTTGCCATACATCTACATGAATCAGCCATGGGTGTACATGTGTCCCCCATCCTGAGCCCCCCTCCCACCCCACCCCGTCCCTCTGGGTTGTCCCAGAGCACCAGCTTTGAGTGCCCTGCTTCATGCATTGAACTTGCACCGGCCATCTATTTTACATATGGTAATATGCATGTTTCAATGCTATTCTCTTATATCGTCCCACCCTCACCTTCTCCCACAAAGACTAAAAGTTTGCTCTTTACATGTGTGTCTCTTTTGCTGTCTTGCATAAAGCGTCATCATCACCATCTTTCTAAATTCCATATATATGCATTAATATAGTGTATTGATGTTCCTCTTTCTGGTTTACTTAACTCTGTATAATAGGCTCCAGTTTCATCCACCTCATTAGAACTGACTCAAATGCATTCTTTTTTATAGATGAGTAATATTCACACAATCTCTTGCAGAATATTGAAGAGAATGGGACACTTTCCTATTTATCTTTATGAGGAAAGTACTACCATGATAGCAATTATCTGGACCAGTACTTGATCAACATATCTCATTAAAGTAGATTTAAAATTCCTCAACAAAATGACAGCAAAATGAATCCAGCCATGTATAAAAAGACTTATATGCCATGACCAAGTGGTATTTATTTTAAGTATGCAAGACTCTTTTTGTAATTGATATCAATTGTGCTGTGTCAATCAATATAATCTAACATATCAATAGTCTAAAGAAGGAAAATCATATGATCATATTAACTGATGCAGAAAAAGCATTAGATAAAATCCAATACTCATTCATATTAAAAAAATCTCAACAAATAAGGAGAATGGAACAATCTCAACTTATAAGAACTTACAACTATATATACAGCTAACACCATGCTTTTGATGATACACTGAATGCTTTCCCCTTCAAATCAGAATAAAAGGCAAGGATGTCTATCTCATTACTCTTATTTAACATAGTACTGGAAGTTCTAGCTATTACAAAAAGGCAAGAAAATTGGAACGAAAGAAATAAAACTGTTCCTGTTTCCAAATAAGGTGATTGTTTTCATAAAATGTACCAAGGAACCAACAACAAAAATATTTACAAAAATCTCTCAGAACTAAGTGAATTCCTCAAGTTCATAGGATATAAGATCAATACACAAAATCAATTGTTTATACACTAGTAGTGTATAAATACTTATTCATTAAATTAGCACTAAATATGTAGAAATACTTCCACACTAACAATGAACTTAAGCAAAACAAAATTTTAAGCATAATACTTTTTACAAATTTTCCTCCAAATTGAAATACTTAGGAATGCACTTAACAAAACATGTAAAGAGTCTGTATGCTAGGAATTACAAATTTCTACTGAATAAAGTCAAATAAGACCTAAATAAATGGAGATACATACCCTGCTCATGGATCAGAAGATTCATGCTCTCCTGTACATGGAGTTCTCTAGGCAAGAATACTGGAGTGAGTAGCCATTCCCTTCTCCAGGGTATCTTCCTGACCCAGGGATCAAACCCAGGTCTCCTGCATTGCAGGCAGATTCTTTACCATCTGAGCTACCAGGAAAGCCCAGTAAAGATACCATTTCTTTCCAAATTGTTTCCAAATTGCAGTCATTCCACACACATAAAACTGCTTTGTTTATCTTGTATTGCATAGCAGCAGGTGTTTTCATTTATTTAGCATTATCTTATTTCCCACTGATAAACATTTTTATTAGCATTTTGACCCATTTTGTACACACATGTTTTCATATACACAGAAGTATATCTATACCAGAGATAAATAGAATTGAAATCGCTTGCCGAGAAAGTGTGTACATTTGAAATTCTATCGATCCTGACAAATCATCCTCCAGAAAAGTGTGTAAGAGTACATATTTATCCACAATATACTGGTTTAATATTGAAGCTTTTTTACCTATTGATAAATGATGGATTTGAAATTGTATCTCTTTCTTTTCATTTACATTTCCCTAGTTACTGTATGGCTAAGCATCTTTCCTATTTACTGGCTATAAATAATTTCTCATCTCTGAAAAACCAGTTAACTTTTTAGACCATCATATTTTTGGTGAAGTTTTGTCAGAATTTTTTAATGTATTTTGAATACTAATCTTTTATCTGTTATATATGCTGCAAATACTCTCTGATCCTTACCTTATAATTTGTGTATGGTGTATTTTGCCATACAGATTATTTTGTTTTGATTTTATGTAGTTAACCTTGTCATTCATTCTTTTATACATAGTTTGTTTTGGGTTTTGTGAATTATACCTTCTATCAGAAGATTCGAATGATTTTTTTTCCCAAATATTATTCAAATAAAATTATAGGCTTTTTGATTTTTTATAGATCCATATTCTTTCTGTGGTTGATATTTATGAATTTTGGAAGGTAGGCTCTGTGACAGGGACTGCTAGATTGAGACTATCCAATGTCCATTTTTGCCTTCTGAATACACAGGAGACAGTTAACATTTCAGAAGAAAATGTGTTGAGGAAAAGAATGGCTTATCCATTCTCTCTTGCTGCAAGGAGTGCCAATGACAGATAAGTGGAAGTTGTTGGTTTGGACTTCCTTTTAGTTCAGTTCAGTCGCTCAGTCATGTCTGATTCTTTGCGACCCCATGAACTGCAGCATGCCAGGCTTCCCTGTCCATCACCAACCCTGGAGCATGCTCAAACTCATGTCCATTGAGTTGATGATGCCATCCAAACATATCATCCTCTTCTGCTGCCTTCAATCTTTCCCAGCATCGGGGTTTTTTCCAATGACTCAGTTCTTCACATCAGGGGGCCAAACAATTGGAACGTCAGCTTTAGCATCAGTTCTTCCATTGAACATTCAGGACTAATTTCCTTTAGGGCTGACTGCTTTGATCTCTTTGCAGTCCAAGGGACTCTCAAGAGTCTTCTTCAACACCACAGTTCAAAAGCATCAATTCTTCAGTGCTCACCTTTCCTTACGGTCCAACTCTCACATCCATACATAACTACTAGGAAACCCATAGCTTTGACTAGACGGAAATTTGTAGGCAAAGTAATGTTTCTGCTTTTTAATATGCTATCTAGGTTTGTCATAGATTTTCTTCCAAGGATTATGCATCTTTTAATTTCATGGCTGCAGTCACCATTTGCAGTGATTTTGGAGCCGAAGAAAATAAAATCTGTCACTGTTTCCATTGTTTCTGCATCAATTTGCCATGAAGTAATGGTGGCTCAGAGGTTAAAGCGTCTGCCTCCAATGCGGGAGACCCGGGTTCGATCCCTGGGTCGGGAAGATCCCCTGGCGAAGGAAACGGTAACCCACTCCAGTATTCTTGCCTGGAGAATCCCATGGACGGAAAAGCCTGGTAGGCTACAGTCCACGGGGTCGCAAAGAGTCGGACACGACTGAGCGACGGAACGAACGAACGAATGGGACCAGACGCCATGATCTTCATTTTTGAATGTTGAGTTTTAAGCCAGTTTTTTCACTCTCTTCCTTCATTTTCATCAAGAGGCTCTTTAATTCATCTTTGCTTTCTGCCATAAGGGCGGTGTCATCCTTTAAAACTCCTTAAAGGGTGCTATCTTGTACATGGATCTCTTCCACTTCCTCTTCACTTTCTTTTTCCTTCCTACATCTTAAATGGTCATATAATGGCTGTGACTCCCACAGACATCTGGGACTATTAAGCACTCTTGAAGATCAATGTTAGAGTTATGACTAGTAGAATAGAATGATAGGAGGAGTGTGAGTCCTGAGTAATTGTAAAGCCATCGTATCAGCCAAAGGCATCCTATCTTGTGAGAGAATTATTTTATTTAAACCGCTGTTATTTTATATTTTTGTTTTGTATATATGAACAAATTCTATCTGATACAGATTTTTGTCGTTTGTAAATGGAATGCAGCAAGTAACAGAACCTAAATATAGAACTGGCTCACTGGAAGAATGGAAATATATGTTAAAAAACTCAAATTTAGCAGGCTTATAAACTAGAAAGTCCTGTAAAGCAGTGACAAAACATTTGGTTAATTATTTGCCTGTTTTTTCTTGTGAAGTAGACCGTATGATGACTGAGATTATAGTATCTGATGAAATAGTAAGAAAAATGCATAGTTTGTATATGCCAGGCTCTATTATGCTCTTTTAGCAAAGTCCTTGCCTGACATAGATGAACTTAGACTAGAGCTAGCTACTCTAGCAATTAAGATAGAATCTCTGCTATCATGATGTAAGTCAATAGGAGTCTTGTGATATGAAATTTTACTGGATTGAAAAGCCAGTTCAGTTTGTTTGTCTGCACCACAAACTGAAAGATGGTGGCTACAAAACAATAGCTTTAGCACAGGATAAGATAAAACTAAAAATTTAAATCTCTTTAAAATTTAATCTCTTTCTGTTACATACTCTCTGGAAGGGGGTAGAAGTAAGTCCAGCAGCAAATATCAGAATAATGCTTTATTTCTACTGTAAATAGTATCTTTTGCAGGAGTAAATTCTTTAATTGGTTTATTGCTGTTTCCTTTCTGTTGACATTGTATCCATCCAGTCCATTTCTTTCTCTTTTTCTTTTCTTGTTGCCTTCAAGATACTCTTTGGTTAGTTATTTAACTAAGAGTAATTTAAAATAATTATTTCTAATTTTCTATGTGTGCATGAAATGTATTCTGTTAGTCATTCAGATGCTATACTTTTGTGTAACTTCTAGATTTATTGGACTTTGATCAGGGATTTGATTTGACTTATTGGATTTGATCAGGACTCTTGAGAGACTCTTGGGCTGCAAGGAGATCCAACCAGTTCATCCTAAAGGAAATCAGCCCTGAATATTCATTGGAAGGACTGATACTGAAGCTGAAACTCCAATACTTTGGCCACCTGATGCGAAGAACTGACTCATTGGAAAAGACCCTGATGCTGGGAAATATTGAAAGCGGGAAGAGGAATGGACAACGAAGGATGAAATGGTTGGATGGCATCACCGACTCAATGGACATGAGTTTGAGTAAACTCCGGGAGTTGGTAATGGACAAGGATACCTGGTGTACTGCAATCCATGGGGTCACAAAGAGTCAGACTACTGAGCCACTGAACTGACTGACTGATCAGGGAATGTGATCTGTAAAATATTTTATTTTTTGGAATAAGCTGAGATTTTTGATGTTGTTGCTGCTTTACTCAGTCATTTAAAAAACCTATTGAGATACTAACTTGTGTCAGGAAAATAAGCATGAATATTATATGGTTTCCAGTGCTATCTCTTCTGATTCATGTTTTCTACACTTTCACACTTCCCCTATGTCTGTACAGAAAACACTTATTTTTCAAGATCTTTGTAAACTTCAGTGGGTTCTCACTATCCCAGATGAAATCCAATAATAATGTTTCAATCTTTGGAGTTTCTGTGACACCTTATATATACTCTTACACAGTGTTATGTCCATTTCTGAATTTTGAGAGTATAGTAATGCTTGTCAAAAGAAGACAAACTGTGATTTCATATAGATATGATCACAATTTGCAAGAAGAAAAATATATATAGGAAATTTATTAAAATCACATTTGATAACTGTTAAAACTGTGATATATACAGAGTACTATGTAAATACAGATGGAAGAGAGAATAGGATAGATTCTTCTTGGGTGGTGAGGACATAGAACATTTTCCTAGAGAAGGCAGTGTCTCAGCTATTAATTCCATGGTAGAGAAGGGATATATTTTCTGCCAAGGTAATGGAATGAACAAAAGTGGGGTTATGATCCAGTGTTCGATGAGGATTGGGTGATGGGGAAAAAAGGTGAGTTTGAAGGATGTTTAAAAAGGCATCTCAGTCAAGTTTCAAAAGGTCTTTGTACTGGACTTTGCCTCCCAGTGAGCACTTAAAGATAACAGTAATGGCAGTGGTAGAGAATAGCTGAGCCCTGCACAGGTAAGACATAATAAGACCACATATGTCTTATTCTCGAGGTCAAGGAGACCTTCTTCACTACACATACACAGAAAGACTCATGGGGGTCAAAAAGGGAGGAACAGCATCCTATAGCAGGTGATATCAACCAACACATAGGCCTCTTCACTAGAATCCAGCTTGGCTAAGAGGTGCACATGCACACACACGGGAGGACCCTGAAATAAACAGAACCAAGCAATGTAAGATTATTGGCCAAAGAAAACCAGAAAGAAATGCCCCATATAAGTGATTCAAATTACCAAGAGAGTGCGACTCTCTCTGATCCCGTGTGTGTGTGTCTGTCTATTCACACGTGCTCTTTTTCCTCCTAATAAACACTTCATCTCACTTTAAAAAGAAGATCTTGCTAGAGAATTTGGAGTTTATCCTATAAACAAAACAGAACCATCAAAATTATTAAAAGCTACTTATGAAACTAAATAGATAAAAGAATACTCAAGATTTAAAATTTATTGCTTCAGCATACCTGATCTATAATGAAACTTTCACAAAGTACAGCATTCAAGATTTTCCCTCCAAGTGTACCAGGATTGTGTTGTTCTTGTTTAAAATAAATAAATAAAGTACTAGTTTACTCTTGGGTATAGCAATTTGACTTTCAAATCAGACCTTAACTTTAGCAATGACAGAAAAAGGAGGCTCATATTAAAAACTGAAGTTTATTACAGATATTTCAATGTCTTAGCTGAATAATTTAAGAGTTAGAAAATAGCTATGGGTTATTTTGTGTCCAGCAAACACTTTAGGTTTGATTAGTTTTTTATATTCTCATTTTACTTTAAAATAATAAACATATCTTGAAACATGTTACATGGAAATATATAGCGATCATATGTGGGTTATTGGTTCAAATATAACCATCTTTCACTGTTTAGTAAAGAATCCCATCTATTGATCCCCCACTTCTCCATCTTTACTCCTTACTCAGTTTCCATATATTTCTAACCTTATGAAACTACAAAAATGTAATGCTTAAATGTAATTTGAAAAGTCAGGTCAATTAGAGGCAGTCATTCATGATTATGATTGCCTAACACAAACTATCCTTCAATTCAGTGTTGCTTGTCACTTTACAACAAATCCATGGGACTTGAAAATCACTGGCAATAATTAGTCAGAGGGGAATTCACAACACAAACTCTGGTAATTTCTTATGAAAAAAGTTTAACATCATTTTTTTTTTCTTTGGAGTAAAATTGTTGTGAAACAAGTTATGGAAAGCAATGAATCTCAAATTCTTTCTTTGCCTCGAAGAATAATATGCATGCCTGAGAATAGAAGTACCACTTTTATAAACACTTTAACAACCAAAACATCTATTTATAGAAAACTATTGACATCAGTTTTTGAAAAAGAGCTTAAGTGAGCTCTTCTGCCACTTTAAATTCTTACCAACTATGTATTTGTGAGATTAGTATTCATCAGAGTATTCTTTTCAAAATATACCCATGTATCTAGAATGAACATGTAATTATATGCTTAGATAATAGAAAATAAGATAATACAATGTATATGATTTCAAAAGATACAATTAAGTTATACAAACAGTTCCTCTAGGCTTACACTCTCCCAAATATAATTCGGTACATATATTTTCCTTGGTACTTTCCAATGTCATCTCACAGAATGTGCTATTGTACAGATTTGAATAATTAGGTCACTGGAAGCCCAAAGGGAAACTGGATATTAGAGACAAGTTTTTGTAGTACAGAAGATTGTCTTTCACTCTGGTACATTTAGGGAAAAACAAAGTCCCTTGTTCTTTTAATTCAGTAAAACACTTCAGTTTGTGTCTCATGACTCCACTAAAGTGGATTCCAGTGTTGTATTTACTCTTCCCTGGGAAGTCATTCATAAAATGTTTTTTTTTTTTTTTTCTTAGTGCTTCTTTCCTAGTTTCACAACGTGAGCTAGAGAAGGTCATTTTAAAAAAAAATCAGACGGCAAAGAATATCTGCTCTAAAACAAATGTGTGCAAGGAAAACTATAAATAGTTTATTTTAAATTGTTAAATTTAAAACATTTCTTTTCTTCCATCTTGTCTGACCTCTTTCTAAAACAGAAAATAGGTAACTTATCCTTAATGCAGTCCTATCTGAAGATGCCTAATGACATTTCAGAGCTTTCAAAAAATCTTCATTCTCTGGACTTTACCCTAATTTCTCTTCTGTTTCCCATTATCTTCCATAAAATTTGCTTTCCCTCTGCTTACTATCTTACATCTTACTATATGACAGTGAACGTTAGTTTCTGCTAATATGATGCATTGTGTATCAAGATGCATTCAGTAATAAGAACAGACAATCCAGCTTAAATAATACTCTCTCATAGCCAGAGGTTCAGAGTATCTAAGCAATTCAGTTCATTTCAGTTCAGTTCAGTCGCTCAGTCGTGTCTGACTCTTTGCGACCCCATGAATCACAGCACGCCAGGCCTCCCTGTCCATCACCAACTCCCGGAGTTCACTGAAACTCATGTCCATCGAGTCGGTGATGCACATTAGTTATCTATTTTATATGTAGTGTTAATGGTGTATATGTGTCAATCCCAATTCCTCCCACCCCTTTTTAAATGACAGTACAATGAAGTCAGTGAAGTCAGTATCACTGACTTCATTAATGCACTTCATTACTGAACTCTACTTAATGCACTGTGGTGACCTGAATGAGATGGAAATCCAAAAGGGCAGAGATACGTGTATATGTATTACTGACTCATTTTACTGTACAGTAGACATGACCACAATATTGTAAAGTAACTACATTCCAATAAAAATTAATTTTGAAAAGAGAAAATGAGCTTCCTTATTGCCTACATTGGAAATGGACTATTTCCACAATACTACATTACTGTTTTCCTGCTGTCAAGGAGATTACAGTCTTATTGGGGTGTAAAACATGTGTGCAAAACAAAGCAATACAAGATAATTTATTATTTAGTGCCAACTGAAAAATAAAAATACATTTAATCTAAAGGCTTAAAAAAGAAGAGCCTATGGTGAACTTAAGTTTTTAAGGAAGGATATTTAATAGAGATGGAATTGCAGCAAGTGTTAAGGGATAAGGTGGATGTGGATAGGCTGTGGGCTTATATAAAAGGAAGTTTTGGAAATTAAATTAAAGTTTCATGTAACTGGAAAATATATTGTTTAATGTTGAACACAGGGAAGATAAAGTTTCATTTTTATGATCTACATTTTCCTGGAATATAACACATTTCAAAATAGAGAGTAGCTTTTTGAATTTTAGATAGACAAGAAATAATCTGTGTGAAATGCTAAAGAAAGGAGCAACAAACTTAATGTTTGTAGATTTTAGCTCAATACCAAGTTCTGGCACTTGGCTACCAATACCATTAAGAGAAGTCATTTAGCAATTGCAAGCCACTGTTTGCTCAGCTGTGAAGAAAGGGATAACAGTAACTTCCTCACAAGGTTGCTGAGAGGATCATATGAGAAAATGTATGTAAACAGCAAGCCCTGTAATTATTCAAACTGCAAAGTTAAATTAATATTGTCTACCTATTTCCCTCCTACAAGCCATTGCTGCTGAGACAAGCTTCTAAGACTTTCCTGGGCAAGTGGCTCAAACAAACCAATCCAAGATGCGATTCTAATAAGCTGGAAGCATAAACACAAGAAAGGTACCTTATCCAAATATAAAAAAAGTAAAAATAAACAAACATTTGCTTTTAAAAGTATGATGGGTTTGTTTTAAGCCTTTCTCACATGCTTTCCCACATTGTCCTTGAGATCAATACAAGATACTTGGCAGGGATTAAGAATATGAATATTTTCATGAAGAGAGATTTCCCTGTGGAAACCAATTATACATTAAGACTTCTGAATTGCAACCTTGGCCTTATTAGCTGCACCAGTTGAGGAAAAATGGAAGATGGCAGAAAGAATATAGGACAAACATATTGGATACCTACGGGATGGAAAAAGATAGCTCTTTATAGACTGAATCTCACTGTAGGAATTTTGATGCTGGCATCTTCTGAGTTGTAACAAGAGGGAATAAGTAGCTGACACTCTTTTCTAGGTTTCTGGAAATAACAGTCTTTCCCTTAAGTATATTTCAATTTCATTCAAGAAAACTGCTCAGGCACCTGGCACATAGAATGAACCCCTTTTGGGTCTTAATTTGTTGAATGAATGTATGATGACTAAATGATATAATTGGGGGTTACTGGATATAAATAAATGAGTTTGGCTAGAGAGATGGAAAAAAGACTGTTGTACTTTACAGAGAGAGTATTGATTGATTGTTCCTTCCCATTCCTGAATTAATCCTCTATTTCTCTTTTAATATCTTCTTTGAACTTTGGGTTATTTAGCAGCCTGTAGCTTAATATCTGAATGCTTGGATATTTTCAATAAAAGTTTTTGTTATGCATTAGTTTGGATAGTTTCTATTAACTTATTGTCATGTTTCTTATGTTGTGCTGTGCTAGTCATGAAGTTGTGTCTGACTCTTTGCAATTCCGTGGGCTGTAGCTTTCCAGGTTCCTCTGTCCATGGAATTTTCCAGTCAAGAATACTGAAGTGGGTTGCCATTCCTTTCCCCAGGGGATCTTCCTGACCCAGGGATTGAACCCAGGTCTTCTGCATTGGCAGGCAGATTCTTTACCACTGAGCCATCTGGGAAGTCCAAATGTTATGTGAAATAGAGATGCTGTTAAAATAAAAGGAATAAATACCTCCCTTTGATTTTATGGACAGCCTGAGAATTTTTTTCCACAGAAGCTTAGGGATAGAGCTGACACTCAAACCCTGGGCTCAACTCTCTCCCAACAGCACCGAGGTGTCTCCAGCTCAGGCGAGAGACAAAGAAGTCCTGGGACTGACCAGTCTCAGGCCCCAGAGGGTGAGAGTGAAGGCTGGGGACCAGGCCCCTGCAATCTGCCACCATCTCCCGTATCTCCTCCTTCTGTGGCTAGTACTCAATCACCTTGCCTCACCCCCAGCTCCGGAACGTACCAGGCATTCTTGTGGCCACTCAGGGAACCTGGGCAGCCAGACTGTGAAGAGATCCCCTTGGCTCAAGGCCCTGTGTTTCCTAGGAACCAGCAGGTGGGGATGGCAAGGGGTGACATGTCCCCCAGCAGTGCCACAGTCATCCCGATCCGGGCACTCTTCTGTTACATATAATATATTATTAGCTTATCCAGTTGTTTTCTCCAGTTGAATATTGGCTACTTTAGCCCTAGAAGTTTCATATGGTACTTTTTATAGTTTTAATTTCTCCATTGAGATTCCCTATTTGTAGTCTCATTATGTTTAAGTTTTCCTTTAAACCTTAAACAAATCCATAATAGCTATTTTCAACTCCTCATCTGCTAATTTCATCATCTATGTCATCTCTGGGTCACTTTCTTTTGATTAATTTTTTTCATGTTATAAGTCACATTTTTTTCTGCCTCCTTGCTTATCAAATACTTTTTATGTTGAACATTATGGCTGTTACATAGTAAAGTTTTGAATATCTGGATTTCATTATTTTCATTAACAGAATGTTAAGTTGGTCTTGGCAAAAAGTTAACATATGCAGATCAACTTTATCCTTCTTAGGGTTAAAAAATATATATAATAACTTGTTTTTAATGAAAGTAAGCCATGCCATGTGGGGCCACCCAAGATGGCCGGGTCATGGTGGAGAGGTCTGACAGAATGTGGTCCACTGGAGAAGGGAATGGCAAGCCACTTCAGTATACTTGCCTTGAGAACCCCATGAACAGTATCAAAAGGCAAAATGATAGGATACTGAATGAGGAATTCCCCAGGTCAGTAGGTGCCCAGGATGCTACTGGAGATCAGCGGAGAAATAACTCCAGAAAGAAAGAAAGGATGGAGCCAAAGCAAAACCAATACCCAGTTGTGAATGTGACTGGTGATAGAAGTAAGGTCCGATGCTGTAAAGAGCAATATTGCATAGGAAACTAGAATGTTAGGTCCATGAATCAAGGCAAATTGGAAGTGGTCAAACAGGAGATGGCAAGAGTGAACGTTGACATTCTAGGAATCAGTGAACTAAAATGAACTGGAATGGGTGAATTTAACTCAGATGACCATTATTCTACTACTGTAGGCACGAATCCTTTAGAAGAAATGGATTAACCATCATGGTCAACAAAAGAGTCCGAAATTCAGTAGTTGGATGCAATCTCAAAAACAACACAATGATCTCTGTTTCCAAGGCAAAAATTCAATATTGCAGTAATCCAAGCCTATCCCTCAACCAGTAATGTTGAAGAAGCTGAGGTTGAACGATTCTATGAAGATTACAAGACCTTTTAGAAATAACACCCAAGAAAGATGTCCTTTTCATTATAGGGGACTGGAATGCAAAAGTAGGAAGTCAAGAAACACATGGAGTAACAGGCAAATTTGGCCTTGGAGCACAGAATGAAGCAGGAAAAAGGCTAATAGAGTTTTGCCAAGAGAACGCACTGATCATAGCAAACACCCTCTTTCAACAACACAAGAGAAGACTACACATGGACATCACCAGATGGTCAACACCGAAATCAGATTGATTATATTCTTTGCAGAAAGATGGAGAAGATCTATACAGTTAGCAAAAACAAGACCAGGAGCTGACTGTGGCTCAGATCGTGAACACCTTATTGCCAAGTTCAGACTTAAATTGAAGAAAGTAGGGAAAACCACTAGACTGTTCAGATATGACCTAAATCAAATCCCTTATGATTATACAGTGAAACCGAGAAATAGATTTAAGGGACTAAATCTGATAGATAGAGTGCCTGATGAACTCTGGACAGAGGTTCGTGACATTGTACAGGAGACAGGGACCAAGACCATCCCCATGGAAGAGCAAAGCAAAAAAGCAAAATGGCTGTCTAAGGACGTCTTACAAATAGCCGTGAAAAGAAGAGAAGTAAAAAGCAAAGGAGAAAAGCAAAGATATAACCATCTAAATGCAGAGTTCCAAAGAATAATAAAGAGAGATAAGAAAACCATCCTCAGCGATCAAAAAAAAAAAAAAAAGAGGAAAACAACAGAATAGGAAAGACTAGAGATCACTTAAAGAAAATTAGAGATATCAAGGGAACATTTTTTGCAAAGATGGGCTCGATAAAGGACAGAAATGGTATGGACCTAATAGAAGCAGAAGATATTAAGAAGAGGTGGCAAGAATACACAGAAAAACTATACAAAAAAACATCTTCACGACCAAGATAATCAAGATGGCATGATCACTCACCTAGAGACAGATATCTTGGAATGTGAAGTCAAGTGGGCCTTAGAAAGCATCACTACAAACAAAGCTAGTGGAGGTGATGGAAATCCAGTTGAGCTATTTCAAATCCTGAAAGATGATCCTGTGAAAGTGCAGCATTCACTATGCCAGCAAATTTGGAAAACTCAGCAGTGGCCACAGGACTGGAAAAGTTCAGTCTTCATTCCAATCACAAAGAAAGGTAATGCCAAATAATGCTCAAACTACCCCACAATTGCAGTCATCTCACACGCTAGTAAAGTCATGTTCAAAATTTTCCAAGTCAGGATTCAGCAATATGAATTTTGAATTTAATGAACTTACAGATGTTCAAGCAGGTTTTAGAAAAGGCAGAGGCACCAGAGATCAAATTGCCAACATCCGCTGGATCATGGAGAAAGTAAGAGAGTTCCAGAAAAACATCTATTTCTGCTTCATTGACTATGCCAAAGCTTTTGACTGTATGGATCACAACAAACTGGAACATTCTGAAAGTGATGGGAATACCAGACCACCTGACCTGCCCCTTGAGAAATCTGTATGCAGGTCAGGAAGCAACAGTCAGAACTGTACATGGAAAAACAGACTTGTTCCAAATAGGAAAAGGAGTACGTCAAAGCTGTATATTGTCATCCTGCTTATTTAACTTCTATGCAGAGTACATCATGAGGAACGCTGGGCTGGAAGAAGCACAAGCTGGAATCAAGATTGCTGGGAGAAATGTCAATAACTTCAGATATGCAGATGACACTACCCTTATGGCAGAAAGTGAAGAGGAACTAAAAAGTCTCTTGATGAAAGTGAAAGAGGAGAGTGAAAAGGTTGTCTTGAAGCTCAACATTCAGAAAACAAAGATCATGGCTTCTGGTCCCATCACTTCATGGGAAATAGATGGGGAAACAGTGGAAATAGTGTCAGACTTTATTTTTGGGAGGCTTCAAAATCACTGTGGATGCTGACTGCAGCCATGAAATTAAAAGACGCTTACTCCTTGGAAGGAAAGTTATGACCAGCCTAGATAGCATATTAAAAAGCAGAGACATTACTTTGCCAACAAAGGTCCGTCTAGTCAAGGCTATGGTTTTTCCAGTGGTCATGTATGGATGTGAGAGTTGGACTGTGAAGAAAGCTGATCCCGAAGAATTGATGCTTTTGAACTGTGGTGCTGGAGAAGACTCTTGAGAGTCCCTTGGACTGCAAGGAAATCCAACCAGTCCATTCTAAAGGAGATCAATCTTGGGTGCTCATTGAAACTACTGATGCTAAAGCTGAAACTCCAATACTTTGGCCACCTCATGCGATGAGTTGACTCACTGGAAAAGACTCTGATGCTGGGAGGGATTAGGGGCTTGTGGAGACGGGGACAACAGAGAATGAGATGGCTGGATGGCATCACTGACTCGATGGACATGAGTCTGTGTGAACTCCGGGAGTTGGTGATGGACAGGGAGGCCTGGCGTGCTGTGATTCATGGGGTCGCAAAGAGTTGGACACAACTGAGTGACTGAACTGAACTGAACTGAACTGAGGGTGAGCCTAGGGCAGCCTTCATTCTAGAACTAGATTAGCTATGTTTATAAAAGTTAGCCTTTTGTGGTCTCTACTGAACTCCCAGAGTTTTCAAAAATGTCTCTCTTTCTTAATGATCAACAGGGACACATGTCTAGCCCTTTGGAAGCTCTGGTAATTGTTTACCTCATAGCTCCCTGGTAGTGTTTTTTTTTTTTTTTTTTCCAGCTAGTTGCTCTTTTCTCAGTTTGAATTTTTGTTCAGCCTGGAGGCTGCACTTTCCTCTTTCAGATACACAATTTAGTATTACATCAAAATGAAATGTTGAAAAAAAAATGGCCAAAGTCTCAAGAGGTCTCCTGTGAAGATTTCCAGAGCTCATTCTTTGTATGTCTCTCTTGTCTCTGATACCCTGCCCTGAAAATTCCAGTCACTTAAATATTTCAAAGTTCCAATCTCTGTCTCCTCGGATCTCTAAAGCAACAGTACTCTTTTGAGGCCTCCCTTTCCTGTGCTATCATCTGGAGAGCACTTAAAAACAGACAGCTGGAGAGATCATGGAATTTATCTTGTTTGATTCCTTTCTTTCAGGAATCACTGTCCTTTGCCCCCTGTTGTCCAGAATCTGAAGAAGTTATTTCATATATTTCTTCGTTTTATAATTGTTTACAGGGAGAAGAACATTTCAGAACTAGATACTCTATCATAGAAGTTAAAGCTTGAATCACTGTTCAAAATTAATGCTTTAAGCTAATATTAATGTAAAAATTTAAATCAATAAGGAAAGTATAGATCATAAAATAAGTGATGTTGAGACAACGGGGTTCCCATCTGGAAAAAAGGTTAAATTGTATCCCTACTTCAATTCTTCACCAAAATAAATTCCAAATGGATCAAAACTGAAATGTAAACAAATAATATTTTTAATTTGCAAAAATGAATAGTTAAAGTACTTCATGTTGGGAAATGCTTTTCTTCTAGAAAATATTTTACCATGGAAAATTTAAATATATACAAAATTAGGGAGAATAATATTAATATAACAAGTCACGAAGCACTCATACACCAGCTTCAGTAATTTGCCACCAAGGACAAATTTGTTTCATCTATGTCCATCACTTCCAGTACTCACCGTGTTCCCTACCACACAGAAGAGATTATATTGAAACACATTTAGATACCACAAAATTTTATCCATAAATATTTCACTATACGTATGTAAAAGATAAGGTCTCAATAAAAATTAAACTTTCAAACTGTATCATACCTAAAAATTAAATATTTCTCATTATTATAAAGCTTTCCATTGTCTAATTTTTTTTCTTTTTATTATTTCTTCAAATCAGGATCCAAATAATGTCATTTGATTCACATGTCTTTAGTTTATCTCTCAGAAATTAATTTGTTGAAGCCACCAGGTAATTTTTCTAAAGCATTCCCCCACCCCATTTTAGATTTTACCAATTGTATTCCTATGATATTATGTAACTGGTGCTTCTGTCCTTTGTATTTCAGGTAATTAGGTGGTTAGTGCTTAATCAGACTCAGGTTCAAATTTTTGGCAAGAAGAGGTAATTGATGGTGTGGACTTCACAGATGGTTGTCAAATGAACAACAACCACAACAGACTTCATCAGGTTAAAAAGAATGTCCCATTGTCCTTGAGAATGTTAAGACTGATTTATGGGATTAAAATGTTGATTTTATCCAACCAGTTTGAAGTCTCACATCAGCTTCACCCACTGTTTTTAACAGTCATTATCATAATTTTCTAGTTTTATTATTTCATTACATGTTAAAATGGTGATATTTCAATTCTATTATTTCTTCATTTATTAGCTAGAAAATTCCTATGAAGAAAAGTTTCCCTCATTAACTAGTATTAATGGTACTACTTGTATTGGATACATAAAATAAATACTTGATTTTCCCACCTTTATCGTATGCCAGAATAAGATTGATTTCCTAGCATCCTCAAAAGGTGATCAATGGGATTTTTACACTGTCATGAACTAGTACATTTTAACATACTTGACTGCAGTCATTTTTCTTTTCAATGCTCAAAATTTACCATGTTTATCCTGTTACAACCCCTTTAAAAGTGGATAGGGCACCTGAATCATGTTGACATCACCCCAATAGTGTTTAATAGTTTCCTTGCTTACTTATTATGAGAAAATGTTTATACTCATACATTTTCTACAGCAGACCTTGGTTTAGCCTTTTTCCAAGACCCATGCTTCCTTTAAGTGGAAAATGGTATTTAGAGACCACAGTCTATAAATTGGTGTTAAGAAATGTGCATCATTGAAGGCAAAATATATTATTATAAATGTGTAGACATAACTGTAATTAAAATATAAGATCAGTTTTCTTTTCTTTTTTAAATTAAGCTTCTTCAACTACTTTTATGTATCTTTTTTCCCTTAAGCTTTAACCTTCAAACATTATCTAACACTTTCAGAATGACCGTGTCAATGTGATTACTTGAAATATGATTGCTTTAAAAATTGATTTATTTTTACTTTTGTCATTAATATGTATATACAACACATATAATCAAAATGCTGTATTACAAACTTACTCAGAATATTTCTTTTTCGTGAACTTAGATCACCAACTCTACACATTTCAGTTTATTTTTCTTTCAATTAAAGAAATGTCAAGCTTTATTTAGAGTTTTTGTTTTTATAAAATTTTGATTACATTTTGTTTTCTAATTATGTGAAATATTTTACATGGTCCCCAAGTCAAATTTACTACACTGGGTATATTCAGGAAATTTTAGCATCCATCTTTGTCTCCTCTACCCTATCATGTCATTCCCCCCCTCCCATTTAATACATATATTCTTTTTCTGGTTTAACATTACATTAAAATGCATTACTTTTTAATATTTGTATATGAATCCATAGTCTTCTTTTAGTTGAGATATAATAACGGATCATATGCAAGTTTCTCTATCTTGCTTTATTTTTCCTTTTTTTTTAAATTTATTTATTTTAATTGGAGGCAAAACATTATTGTTTTGGTATTGCCATACATTGACATGAATCTGCACTGGATGTACATGTATATCTTGCTTTTTTACTTACTATTTACTCGACTTCTTGGAAACTTCATAGCAGTATATAGAGACAACTATCTTTCATTTTTTTAAATTGAAATATAATTGACATGTAACATTATATTAGTTTAGGTGTACAACAATGCTTTGATATTTATATCTATTGTGAAATAATCACCACAATAAGTCTAGTTAACATCCATCACCATAT
Organism: Moschus berezovskii; assembly: GCF_049115385.1. Lineage (NCBI taxonomy): Eukaryota > Metazoa > Chordata > Mammalia > Artiodactyla > Moschidae > Moschus > Moschus berezovskii. The sequence continues at coordinate 80,631,264 of NC_142488.1, read as the reverse complement.
AGTTACAATTTTTTGCTTGTGATGAGAGATTTTAATATTTACTTTTAGCAATTTTCTAATGTGCAATACAGTATTATTACCTATAGTCACCACGCTGTACATTACATTCCCATGACTTATGTATTTTGTAACTGAAGGTTTGTACATTTTTATCTTTCTAAAACACTTATCCCACCTTCACCCCCACTTCTGGTAACCAGCAATCTTTTCTTTGTGTCTATGAACTTGTTTTTATGTTAAAACAAAAACACATATAGGTGAAGATTTTACAGTGTTTGTTTCTGTCTGGCTGACATTTCACTAAGCGTAATGTCCTCAAGATCCATTCATGTTGTCAGAAATGGTGAGATTTTGTTCTTGTTTTTATGTCTGAATAATATTCCACTCTGTGTGTGTGTGTGTGTGTGTGTGTGTGTGTATGTGTTATAAACTTCTTTATTCATTCATCCATGGATGGACACTTGAACACTTAAATTATTTCCATATCTTGGCTATTGTAAGTAATGCTGCTGTAATGAAAACAGGAGTACATATATCTTTTTGAGTTAAATTAGAACCCCCATACTGTTTTCTATAGTGGCTGCAATAATTTACATTCCCACCAACCGTACAGAAGTGTTGACTTTTCTCCACATCCTTGCCAACACTTGTTACTGCTCTTTTTGACAGTTGTTCTTCTAACTGGTAATAGGTGGTATCTCATTGTGATTGGTTTTCATTTTCTTTATGAGTAAAAATATTGAGCATATTTTCACAAAACTGTTGTCCATCTGCACATGTTCTTTGGAAAAAAAATGACTATTTGTGTCTTCTGCCCATTTTTAAATCATATTTGTTTTTGCTATTGAGTTATATGAGTTCTTTGTATATTTTGTGTACTGACACATTATCAAACACAAGATTTGCAAATATTTCCTTCCCTTCAGTAGGCTGTTTTTTTTTTCACATTTTCCTTTGTTGTGCAGAAGCTTTTTCATTTGATGTAGTCCCACTTGTGTATTTTTACTTTTGTTGTCTTTGCTTTTGGTGTCAGATATCAAAAAAAATAAATAAATCACCAAGACCAATGTCAAGGAGCTTACTGCCTATACTTCTAAGAGAGTTATGTTTTCAGATACTACACTCATGTCTTTAATCCATTTTTAGTTATTTGTGTGTATGGTGTTCAGCTTCATTATTTTGTACAAGACTGTCAATTTTTCCCTACACCACTTATTGAAAACACCATTCTTCCCTTATTGTATATTCTTGGTCTCTATGTCATAAATGAATTAACCACATACATATGGGTTTATTTCTGGACTCTCTGTTCTCTTTCATTGATCAGTGTATCTGTTTTTATGCCAATACCACACTATTTTGAGTACTATAGCTTTGTAATATAGTTTGAAATCAAGCAGTGTGATATCTCGGCTTTTTCTTATTATTGTTGCTTTGGCTATTCAGAGTTTTGTGTGGTTTCATAGAAATTTTAGGATTGCATAGCAGTGTACAAAGGCAATTCTCATTTATTTTTGCAGTGCCATAATAATCCATTATGTGAATAAACTAATTTATTCAATCAAACTTGAATGGATGGACAATTGAGTTCTTCATATAATTTTCTGTTATTAAAAACAGTGATGTGATGAATAATCTTGGTATATATCATTTTTTGATATATGCAAATGAGAAATACAATAACATATTACTTTTTGCAAATAAGATGGAAAAATACAATTTAAAGTTTTGATCATATATTTTCTTAAGGTTTTGAAAAGTAAGCAGTCTCATGCATTGTCAGTGGGAACTGTAATTGTCACAACCTCTGTGGACAGCAGTTTTATTTCATCTATCAGTGATAACACTATATATATTCATTGGCATATATACTTTTCTCAGGCTAAGTTACCTGAAAAGCAGAGTCTGAGGCAAGAATAAATTGTTAAACTTTACATGGAAGGTCTAATACTAGGACACTGTGAGTAGGGGAAAAATGAAAGTGGGGTAGGAAGGATGAAAAGCAATGCAAGGTGATTAATTCCTACACAGGCCACTGCTTTGCAAAAGACTGTAAACCAGATTCCCTAACAATTACACCCGATTGGCCCGAAAACCTGTACAGAGAAATTATACAATTATACTTCTTTAAGACCATCAGAATGAGAAAGAGAGAAGGGATTTATTTGCCAGATATTTTCCAAATTTCTATTTCCCATTAGTGAAAGTCCACCCCTATTAATTTTTCTAAACTCCTGATTTACATCATCCAGCTCCTTCACAAGCCATTCAGGAAAACAAATCCTAAGCCCTGTGGTATTGCATTTCATCTGAATCCAGAAAGGGCAAGTAGAACTAGAAACTCTAGACCAATGGCTGGTTGTCCTTAGGCAATGTATCTACACAGGCCCTAAGAGGAACTGGGTTTCTCTGGTGGCAGTCAAGGCAAAACAAGCAGCTAAGAATCCAGGAGACTCATAAGACCAAGAAAAAATGAAAATATAAATAAGCCATTCCTAGGTGATGCTAGTGGTAGTGAACGTGCCTACCAATGCAGAAGACATAAGAGACATGGGTTCAATACCTGGGTCAGGAATATCCCCTGGAGGAGGAAATAGCAACCCACTCCAGTGTTCTTGCCTGGAGAATCCCAGGGACGGGGGAGCCTGGTGGGCTTCCGTCTATGGGGTCACACAGAGTCGGACACGACTGAAGTGACTTAGCAGCAGCAGCAGGTGATGCTAGTGGTAGTGAACGTGCCTAACAATGCAGAAGACATAAGAGACATGGGTTCAATACCTGGGTCAGAAATATCCCCTGGAGGAGGAAATAGCAACCCACTCCAGTGTTTTTGCCTAGAAAATCCCATGGACAGAGGAACCTGACTGGCTACAGTGCATAGGATCACAAAGAGTCAAATATGACTGATAGATTGAGCACGCATGTCCAGTTGAGCCTACCTTTGTGCCACTCAGATCCACCTGTACCCTTCCATTCTATTACATTTTCAGACCTCCATTGTGTGTGTATACGTGTTTGTCGGGGGGGAGGTGTGTACAAAAAGAGAGGGAGAGAAAAAGATCAAGAGAGAGATTTTTCATTTAGAGCATATCTCATTTGATGGAGAGATTTCCACTAGTTATTTTACCTTTCCTTCGTTTAGTTTAAATTACTCTATGTTTAGTGCTTTTTTGCTTTAAATGTCAATTTTTGTCTAGAAATGCATATTTACACAATGGCTTTTTAAAAATTCACACTTAAGTTTACCCATCCTTCCATTTAAAAATGTATTTGCTTTTACTGTAGCATTGGATTTGAGTTTCATGTCTTGAAAAATTAACTATAGGAAGTATTTTCTGTTTGTTTTTAGTTACTATCAATTTATCTTTCTATTGAGAAAGTTGTGTAGCACAGTAAGGTCCTTCTTGAGGTATAAAAATCAAAATAGCATACACTTTTTTTGCTGTAAGCTATGTTATAAAGTTCAATTCAACCTATTAAACTGTCAGTTTTAAATGAGTTTTAAAAAGACCTCAAAGTGAAAGTGAAGTCGCTCAGTCGTGTCCGACTCTTAGCGACCCCATAGACTGCAGCCTACCAGGCTCCTCTGTCCATGGGATTTTCCAGGCAAGAGTACTGGAGTGGGTTGCCATTGCCTTCTCCAACAAAAGACCTCAAGGAATACTCAAATGTAGTACAACCTTCATACAAAAACTGATTTAAAATACCATGAAACTGATTTTTCATTATCACTTGGCCATTATTCCTTGGAATACGTACTTTGGTGAAACTTTACCAGCCACTCTGGACTGTGTGATAGTGGCCTGTCACATTTTCTGTGCAAGTGATGTGAATTGATTTGACCAGAAATGTATTTTTAATCTTAAGTATTCAGTAAAGTATCTCAAGTTTGAAGAATATATTTTTGATTATTAACAGAAACTATCAATGGAAGGTAAGATTACAGGTAAATTTAGTTTTCTTCTTTACATTTATATATATTCTCCCGATTTTCTATGAGGTACATACATCTCATAAGATTTTTTTAATGCACCCAATCGCAGTAAATATTTTATTAATATATATATATATATATATATATATCCCTCTAATGTAATCTGAAGCTTATTTTCTCACTCAGCAGCAAATAACTCAGAGAACTTTGCTATCCAAATGAGGATCTAATTATCTAGGTACCTGTTTTGTGTACCCCACCACTGTCTGCCTTGGAATATATTTCTGCAATAGCTGAAGCATTTGATGGAGATCTTACATCTACACGGGAAGAATAAAATATCATTTGGTGAAAGGCTCCTATGTGCAAGGCAAGCAGTTACCCATATGTGTATGCCAGTTTACCTCCAATTTCATATCTAAAAGAATTTGCAAGTTACTGTTACCAAATATCCTATTGAATAGATATATGCTATCTGTTGATCAAGAAATCTACTTTGATTTATTTGCTGGTTCAGAGCTTGCTTTGTAAAACTAGCTTTTAAAAGATGTAGTGACCCAATGATTTACAAGAAATATTATATATTTAAAGTATACAATCCGGCATTCCAACATGTAAATATCCCTGTGAACTACTACCACAGTCAACTTAGTGAAAGTATATTGAAAACATCACCCACAAAATTTCCCTCATGTCCATGTAGAATCCTTCCCTTCTACCCCTGCTCATCTACTCCTACCCCAGATGACCTCTCATTTGTTTTTTATCACTAAAGATTATTTTAAATTTACCAGCATTTTACATAAATGCAATTACATAGTACATATTCTTTTTTGTCGGATTTATTCCACTCAGCATAACTTGAGAGTCATCCATGTTGCTATGTACTGTTGATCACAGTCAGAAAAGATCCTCTCCATGACTTGAAGCCCTTTATATCTGTTTAAATTTAATTTATGGCCCTTAATATGATCTATCTTTGTAAATGTTCCATGAATGTGTTCTGTTGATGTCACATGGAAAATATGTCAAATACCAGCTATATCAAATTAGTTGTTTATATTGTTGAAGTCTATAGTCTCCTTGCTGATTATCTGTCTTCTCATTCAATCAAGTAATATGAAGCTTATCTTTCTTTGTTAACTCACTACAAGTATTGATTCTTTTCTAAATATAATTGAAGTAGAGATATTCTGAACTTATTTTATGTTTTTATTTGTTAATTGCATCTCTTTTGTCTCCTGCATTGGCAAGTGGATTCTTTACCACTGTGCCACTTGGGAAGCCCTCATTAGATTACAAATATAAGCAATGTGATATTTATCATTCTCTGTTTGAATTACTTCACTTAGTATGACAATCTCTAGGTCCAATCATGCTACTACAAATGGCATTATTTCATTCTTTTTTTATGGCTTAGTAATATTCCAATGGGTTAACTCTGGTAGCTCAGTGGTAAAGAATCTACCGGCCAGTGCAGGAGATGCAGGTTTGATCCCTAGGTCAGGAAGATCCACTGGAAAAGGAAGTGGCAACCCACTCCAGTATTTTTGCCTGGGAAATTTCATGGACAGAGAAATCTGGCCAGCTACAGTCCATAGGTCACAAAAGAGTCAGAGATGACTTGGAGACTAAACCAACAATATTATTCCACTGTGTATATGTTCCATATATTCTTTATCCATTCCTCTGTCAATAGACATTTAAGTTCCTTCCATGTCCTGGTTATTATAAATAGTGCTGTAATGAACATTGGATGCATGCGGCTTTTCAATTGGTGGTTTTCTCTGGCTATATGCCCAGGAGTGAGATTGCTGGATCATATGGTAGCTTATTTTTAGTTTTTAAAGGCCCTCCATAGCGTGCTGCGATTCATGGGGTCGCAAAGAGTCGGACATGACTGAGCGACTGAACTTAACTTAACTGATACTGATCTCCATAAGAGCTGTACCAGTTTACATTTCCACCAAAGTGTAGGAGGGTCTCCTTTCCTCAACACTCTCTCCATCATTTATGTTGTTGTTCAGTCACTCAGTCATGTCCGACTCTTTGCTACCCCATAAACTTTGAAGTGCACCAGGTTGCTCTATCTTTCACCACCTCTGGGAGTTTGCTCCAAGTCATGTCCATTGAGTCTGTGATGCCATCCAACCATCTTATCCTCTGTTGTCCCCTTCTCCTCCTGCCTTCAATCTTTCCCAGCATCAGGGTCTTTATAGTTTGAACATTTTTCGATGATGGCCATTCTGAATGATGTGCAATGATACTTCACTGAAGTTTTGATTTACATTTCTCTAATAATTAGTGCTGCTGAGCATCGTTTACTGTGCTTTTCAGCCATCTGTATGTCTTCCTTGGAGAAATGTTTATTTATATCTTACATGCATTTTTTGATTAGGCTGTTTCTTGATGTTGAGCTGCTTGTATATTTTTCTAGATTAATCCTTTGTCAGTTGCTTCATTTGCAAATACTTTCTCCCATCCTGAGGGTTACCTTTCATTTTGTTCATAGTTTCCTTTGGCTGTACAAAAGGTTTTAAGTTTACTTTCAGTTCAGCTCAGTTGCTCAACTGTGTCCAACTCTTTGCTACCCCATGGACTGCAGCACACCAGGCTTCCCTGTCCATCACCAGCTCTTAGAACTTGCTCAAAATCATGTCCATCAAGTCAGTGACGCCATACAACCATGTCATCCTCTGTCATCCCCTTCTCCTTCTGCCTTCAGTCTTTCCCAGAATCAGGGTCTTTTCCAGTGAGTCAGTTATTCCCATCAGGTGGTCAAAGTGTTGGCATTTTAGCTTCCACATCAGTCTTTCCAATGAATATTCAGGACTGATTTCCTGTAGGATTGATTGGTTTGCTCTCCTGGCAGTCCAAGGGACTCTCAAGAGTCTTCTCCAACACCACAGTTCAAAAGTGTCATTTCTTTATTGCTCAGCTTTCTTTATGGTCTAACTGTCACCTCAATACATGACTACTAGAAAAATCATAGCTTTGACTAGATGGATCTTTGTTGGTAAAGTAATGTATCTGCTTTTTAATATACTGTCTAGGTTTGTCATAACTTTACTTCCAAGGAGTAAGCGTCTTTTAATTTCATGGCTGCAGTCAGCCTCTACAGTGATTTTGGAGCCCCCCAAAATAAAAAGTCTCTCAGTGTTTCCATTGTTTCCCATTTGTTTATTTTTACTTTTATTTTTATTAATTTTCCCTAGAGTTTTTTGTTTGTTTTAAGTCTTTCCCAGTGGTTCATCCTGGATGAGGGCATAGCAACCCACTCCAGTATTATTGCCTTGAGAATCCCCATGGACAGAGGAGTCTGAAGGGCTGAAATCCATGGAGTCACAACGAGTCAAAGATGACTGAGTGACTAAGCACAGCACAGTGGCTCAGACAGATTCTTGCCTGGGAAATCCTATGGACAGAGGAGCCTGGCGGGCCTTAATCTATGGGGTCGCAAAGAATCAGATATCACTGAGGGACTAACACACACACTCAGGTCCCATTTTTTCATTTATGTTTTTATTTTTATTAATCTATTAAGTGGATCAAAAATAATTTTTTTCTGTTATGTCAGAGTGTGTTCTTGTCTATGATTTCCTTTAAGAGTTTCATAGTATCTGGCCTTACATTTAGATTTTAATCCACGTTGAGGTTATTTTTATGTGTAGGGTTAGTATGTGTTCTAATTTTATTGCTTTACATGTAGTTGTCAAGATTTTCCAGCACCACTTATAGAAGAGACTGTTTGTTCTTCATTGAATATTCTTGCCTCCTTTGTCATAGATTAGATGATCATAAGTGTGTGGATTTATCTCTGGACTTTCTATCCTTTTCCATTGATATATATTTCAGTTTTTGTTCCAGTACTATACTGGTTTGATGACTGTGGTGTTGTAGTATAGTCTAAAGTCAGGGAACACGATTCCTCCAGTTCTGTATTTCTTTCTCAAGGTTGCTCTGGCTATTTGTGATCTTTTTTTTTTCCCCCACAAAAGGTTGTAAATTTTTTATTCCAATTCTGTGAAAAAAATGCCATTGGTAATTTGATAGGGATTGTATTGAATCTGTAGATTGCTTTGAGTAGTATAGTCATTTTAACAATATTGATTCTTCCAATCCAAGAACACGGCATATCCCTCCATCTGTTTGTGTTGTCTTTGATTTCTTTACTCAGTATCTTATAGTTTTCTGTCTTTTGCCTCCTTAGGTAGCTTTCTTCCTAAGTACTTCAATATTTTTGATACAATAATAAATGGAAATGTTTCCTTGATTTCTTTTTCTGACTTTTCTTTTTTATGTACAGGAATGAAAGAGATTTCTGTGGTTTAACTTTGTGGATTAACTGCAAAATAACCAAAATCATTGATTCAATAATGAATTCAACAAACTTTCTGGATACAAAGTTAACACAAAAAAATAAGTTATGTTTCTATTCATTAATAACAGTAGAGACCGTTGTGAAAATTAATTTTCTTTTGAAAACTAATAAAACAATTCTATTTATAAAGCACCAAAAATAACAAAATAGAAATAAACTTAACCAAGGAGTCAAAAGACTTGTGAACTGAAAACTACAAAACATTGTGAGGGTGAGGGTGGGATGATTTGGAAGAATGGCATTGAAACATGTATATTATCATATGTGAAACGAATCACCAGTCCAGTTTAGATGCATGATACAGGATGCTTGGGACTGGTGCACGGGGATGACCCGAAGGGAGGATAAGGAGAGAAGGAAGGTGGGAGGGGGGTTCAAGAAGGTGAACACATGTACACCTGGGGCGGAATGATGTCAATGTAAGGCAAAACGAATATAATATTGTAAAGTAATTAGCCTCCAATGGAAAAAAAAAGAAAGTAAATTGAAAAGATATAAATATAGGGGGAGATATCCCATGTTCATGGATTGGGGCACTTAATTTCCTTAAGATATCAATACTCCCCCAAAGGAATCTACACACTCATTCCAATGAAAAACATATTAAAATCACGTTTTTTGTTGTTGTAGAAATAGAAAACAGTCTATCCAACAATTTATAGGAAATCTCCAAGAAATCAGAAAAAAAGTATTAAAGCAATCATAATAAATAAAGACAGATTTGAAGGACTTGCACTTCCTAATTTCAAAACTTGTTACAAAGCTTGAGTAATCAAAACAGTTTTGATAGCTTATGGTGGAAGATGTCGGATGCATGATCTCTGAAGGAAAAGATTTAGCTCTGGGACCAGAGACTAGGCTTGACCATTCAGGGCTCTTGTGTGGCAGAAGGTTTATTACAGTGAAAAAGGACAGATAAAATTTATGACATAGACATCAGAAGGAGGCTGGAAGTGCCCCACTCAATAGTCCTAACAAGGGAGCTAGGTACATTTTTAATTGCTTATTACAATAAATCAAAAGAATGTCTTAAGACTGTAAAGATATTACTAGACCCACTCCCATAATTTACATTTTAAGATGAACAGATTAAAACTAACACTAGAAAGATCTTACAGGTTCAGTTCAGTCTCTCAGTTATGTCCAGCACTTTGCAACCCCATGAAATGCAGCAGGCCAGGCCCCTTGCCCATCACCAACTCCCAGAGTTTACACAAACTCATGTCCATTGAGTTGGTGATGCCATCCAACCATCTCATCCTCTGTTGTCCCCTTCTCTTGCCTTCAATCTTTCCCAGCATCAGGGTCTTTTCCAATGAGTCAATTCCTCGCATCAGGTGGCCAAAGTATTGAAGTTTCAGCTTCAACATCAGTCTTTCCCATGCATATTCAGGAATATATTCCTTTAGGATGGACTGTTTGGATCTCCTTGCAGTTCAAGGGACTCTCAGGAGTCTTCTCCAACATCACAGTTCAAAAGAATCAATTCTTCGGTCCTCAGCTTTCTTTATAGTCCAACTCTCACATCCGTACATGACTACTGGAAAAATCACAGCCTTGACTAGATGGACCTTTGCTTTGCAAAGTAATGTCTCTGCTTTTTAATATGCTGTCTAGGTTGGTTACAACCTATCTTCTGACGAGCAAACGTCTTTTAATTTCATGACTGCAGTCACCATCTGCAGTGATTTTGGAGCCAAAAAAAAAAAAATAATAATAAAGTAAGTCACTGTTTCCACTGTTTCCCCATCTATTTGCCATGAAGTGATGGGACCAGATGCCATGATCTTTGTTTTCTGAATGTTGAGCTTTAAGCCAACTTTTTCACTCTCCTCCTTCACTTTCATCAAGGCACTTATTAGTTCTTCCTCACTTTCTGCCATAAGGGTGGTGTCATCTGCATATCTGAGGAAATTTATATTTCTCCTGGCAATCTTGATTCCAGCTTGTGCTTCTTCCAGCTCAGCATTTCTCATGATGTACTCTGCATATAAGTTAAATAAGCAGGGTGACAATATACAGTCTTTACATACTCCTTTCCCTATTTGAAACCAGTCTGTTTTTCCATGTCCATTTCTAACTGTTGCTTCCTGACCTGCATATGGATTTCTCAAGAGGTAGGTCAGGTGGTTTGGTATTCCCATCTCTTTAAGAATTTTCCACAGTTTGTCATGTTTTGTTGTGTAATCATAAGTTCCAGCTTAAAGAGAGAGAAAAAAAGTTTTATGTGACTAAGACTAAGGAGTGTAGAAAAAAGTTTGTCCTTTTCCCATCCTTGAGAATTCCAGACCCTTCTTTCTTCCTTGGGGATCCCGACTTCTTATCAACCTACCTAGAAACTTAATCTCTATTTCCCCCCTTTTCTTTTAGGAGAACTATGATGCCAAGTGAAATGGCTGTCGTTTTCATTCCATAACTACTTCATGCTGTTGAGGGGCGTCATCCCTAAATTGTTAAGGCAACATATTCTCCTAACGCTCATATTGAGAGTCTCTGATCCAGGGGCCCAAGTAGTCCTTGGAAGAGACTGTGGCACTCATAAGAGCCTGGACAACCATCTGTAACTTTTTAGCTTTTGGACAGTTGAAAATAAATCCAGTTACACGGTTACAGAGGCAGGGAGCAAACAGTAAAATCAGAACAATTAGAATTATTATGATTAAAATAGTTTTCCACCATGGGTAGCTAATAAGGTGACTGAGGCTTCAAGGGAATCCATAGAATGAGTCATCTTGTTCATGTTTTCAGTAAAGTGAGTTACATTAGTACTCATATCTCATATATATGTACAACACTGGGTGTGAATAAAGGCACAAGTTCTCCCTTGTGCAGCCATTAGAATACTTAAGGTCAATCTGTTCTGTAAAACCACCTTTCTAATTTGTATTTGTTCAGCACTAAGGGCTAAAATAGCTTTTTGAGAATCTTGTAAAGCCTGCTGAGTAAAGTTAGTCACAGCATCAACTCATAGCATAACATCTGTAGTTCCCAGGGAGGGAAGGAATATTACAGCAAGATAGTCATATCATACCAGTGAAATACAGACCTTGCCCAGCAAGTTTTATGGTGTGGCAGATTAGCAGGCTTCTCTGGAAACCCTGAAAATATGAAACCATGAGTAAAAGGTAAACATAGGGTGTGTCTCACTATCCAGCCAGGAGGAAGCCACACACATAGGTAAGAGCTACATATTCAATAGGTTCGGTTTGGAGCAAAACAGCATGACTGAGGAATCCAGTCCCAATTAGTTCCTGGCCAGGCAAAAGGAGAACCTGAAATGGAGTTGGAAAATACAGGAATGATTACATTGCATATTTCTCAAGGCAAAAATCCTAATTGCTTCCAGTCATTATAATTAAGTTATGGGCTAACTTTTGGGGATGGCTCTATTTCTTCCCGGAGAAGGCAATGGCACCCCACTCCAGTACTCTTGCCTGGAAAATCCCATGGATAGAGGAGCCTGGTAGGCTGCAGTCCATGGGGTCACAAAGAGTCGGACATGACTGAGCGACTTCACTTTCAGTTTTCATGCATTGGAGAAGGAAATGGCAACTCACTCCAGTGTTATTGCCTGGAGAATCCCAGGTATGGCGGAGCCTGGTGGGCTGCCATCTATAGGGTTGCACAGAGTTGGACACGACTGATGCGACCTAGCAACAGCAGCAGCAGCAACAGCTATTTCTTCCCAGTATACGGAAGCATTAGATAGTAGGCATCCCTTTTCAGGAGTTAGCCATATGACCTCATCCCATATTTGATAAACATCAGGTAGGAAACCACCAGATCTATACCCGTTTACCTTCTTGTGTTCAGGAAAATAGTCATTAAATCAAGATAATGTATAATCAAAGTTGAAAGTCATATTATGTCAGTACTTATGTTACAAAGTGCTACACCACTCCATTTTAGGATTGCTAGATGTCATCAGATTAAAGAGAGGCATCACACGTGACTGTTGTTGGTGAAGATATTCACAGAGTTGAAGAAAGTATTTTCCTTGAAATGGAGAAACCCACCATGGGAAGCCTTCAACTGATTGCAGACCCAGCAATTAGACCAATTGTAGAATGCAGCATAAGAATGAGCCCAGGACAGAAAGGTGTTGTCTTGAGAGTCAAATAGCGAGCTAAGGACTTTTGGAGTCAGCAAAAGCAGGCCCACACGTATTATCAGGCCCATTTGAAAAGTAAAAGGTGAAAACATACAGGATAAAGGAATAAAATGACATTGTGTAGTTTAACTGGAGTGAGGTGTACCAGATCCATTCCCATAATATACATTTTAAGGGAACGGGATTAATCAGAATGTTCTCAAGAAGGAGAAACTATCCTCAAGCAGGATACATTGCTGTTATATAATCCTTAATACAGAGTTTAAGCTGAGTTGTTTTGTTGTGTAATCATCAGCTCCATCTTAAAGAAAAAATCATTTTATGTGACTAAGACTAAGGAATGTAGAAAAACGTTTGTCCTTTTCTCTTCCTTGAGAATTTCAATCCCTTCTCTCTTACCCAGGGACCCCCAGGCTTCTTATTAACCTACCTAGAAATTTACTCTCTCAGTATGATGCCAAAATAAAGCAGACACATATATCTATGGGATGGAATAGAAAGCCTGGAAATAGATACTCACTTATATGACAAGTCAAAATAATTCAGTGAGGAAAAGAATAGTCTTTTCAAGATATTGTGCTTGGAAAACTGCATGTTCACATGAAAAGAATGAATTTGACCCTTACCTTGTGTGTGCTGTCACTTCGGTTGTGTTTGACTCTTTGAGACCCTAAGGATGATAGCCTGTCAGGCGCTTCTGTCCATGGGATTCTCCAGGCAAGAATATTGAAGTGGGTTGCCATGCTCTTCTCCAGGACATCTCCCTTACCCAGAGACTTGAAGGAGAGTTTCTTATATCTTCTGCATTGGCAGGTGGGCTCTTTACCACTAGTGCCACCTGGAAAGACCTTAGAACCTTCAGTTCAGTTCAGTCACTCAGTCGTGTCCAACTCTTTGCGACCCCATGAATCACAGCACGCCAGGCCTCCCTGTCCATCACCAACTCCCGGAATTCACTCAAACTCATGTCCAACGAGTCGGTGATGCCATCCAGCCATCTCATTCTGTCGTCCCCTTCTCCTCCCGCCCCCAATCCCTCCCAGCATCAGAGTCTTTTCCAGTGAGTCAACTCTTCTCATGAGGTGGCCAAAGTTTTGGAGTTTCAGTTTTAGCATCAGTCCTTCCAATGAACACCCAGGACTGATCTCCTTTATAATGGACTGGTTGGGTCTCTTTGCAGTTTGAGGAACTCTCAAGAGTCTTCTCCAGCACCACAGTTCAAAAGCATCAATTCTTCAGCAATCAGCTTTCTTCACAGTCCAACTCTCACATCCATACGTGACCACTGGAAAAACCATAGCCTTGACTAGATGGACCTTTGTTGGCAAAGTAATGTCTCTGATTTTTAATAGACTATCTAGTTTGGTGATATCTTTCCTTCCAAGGAGTAAACATCTTTGAATTTCATGACTGCAATCAGCATCCGCAGTGATGTTGGAGCCGAAAACAACAAAGTCTGACACTGTTTCCCAACTATTTCCCATGAAGTGATGGGACTAGATGCCATGATCTTTGTTTTCTGAATGTTGAGCTTCAAGCCAACCTTTTCACTATCTTCTTTCACTTTCATCAAGAGACTTTTGAGTTCCTTTTCACTTCCTGCCATAAGGGTAGTGTCATCTGCATATCTGAGGTTATTGATATTTCTCGCGGCAATCTTGATTCCAGCTTGTGCTTCTTCCAGCCCAGCGTTCCTCATGATGTACTCTCCATATAAGTTAAACAAGTAGGGTGACAATATACAAACTAGAACCTTACATTACACTATATATAAAATTTAACTCAAAGTGGATCAAATATCTAAACATAAGAGCTAAAAGTATAAACTCTTCACAATAATATAGGAGAAATGCTTCATGACAATGGATTTGGCGAGATTTCTTGATTATGACACTGAAAGCACAAACAACAAAAGAAACAAAATATAGACCTTAGCAAACTAATAACAGACTACACCAAAGGATAATATCGAGGAAGTGACAAGGCAACCCAAAAATGGGAGAAAATAATTGTAACTCATAACAAATTGAGAATTCCACTGTAGGGGACCCCAGGTTTGTTCCCTGGTCATGGAACTAAGATTTCACAAGCTGCATTCAAAAAAATAATAAAATGAATTATTAGTCAGTATATGTAAATAACTTCTAACACTTAGCATAAACAAAGCAACCTAATTTCTCCAAAGAAGAAACATTAGTGATCAATAAGCACATGAAAAGTTGCTCAATACCACTAGTCATTAGGGAATACCCATCAAAACGGCAAAGAGAGGGGGACAGTCCCAAGATGGTGGAGAGACCACTTTATCCCTCACACTTTCATCAAAAGATCATTTGAATGTTCAGTAACTGACCCTCCAAAAAAAAATTCTGAACGCTGGCAGAGGAAAACAGGCACCCAGAAAGGCAACCCTTTCTCTTCAAAAGGAGGTAGGACAAAATATAAAAGAAAAAAAAAAGAGACAAAAGATTTAGGGACTGAGATTTGTGCTGGGGAGAGAGTCGGGAAGGAGGAGAAGATTCCTAACAGTAGAAACACCTCTCACAGGTGTGTCTGTGGGGAGTTTTGGAATCTCAGAGGGCAACATAATCAGGAAGAAGAAAAAAAACAAAAAAAAAAACCCTGCAGAATAAGCACCCAACCACAATTGCAAGTAGAGAATTAGCCCAGATGTTCGTGTCCACCACTAGCGAGTGGGGGCTGGGCAGGGAGGTGTGGACTGCATCATTGGTACTTAGGGTAAGGACCAGGCCTAAATACCCAGAGACCAATCTGAGGGAGCTAATGTGAGATAGCAACCCAAACTTTGGGATCGCCAGAGAGATTTATTTAAAAGAAAAAAAAAAAAAAAACGTTCCTTTGCAAGGCTCTAAGGCCTCACAGTGACCCCTGGCATGCTCACAGAACAAGGATTCAGCTAATACCACAGGAGAGCAAACTGGCTGCCATATAGGGCCCTTCCTCCCTAGAGGCAGAGAGGCAGACAGACAACACCCAGAGCCAGAAGGCAAAGGGCTACTGTAATCTAAGCCCCAGAGATTGCATCTTCCATTGAACTGCGAGCAGGTTCCCAGTTGCTAACCAGGTCTTCCTGGGATCCTGGACGGTTGACATCTGTCAGGAGTGTCACAGGCTGAGATCAGCACCCCAGAGGAGACACATGGCACACTGTGCTTTCATAGTGCACCTGGGAAGCCGAGTGGCCAGTACTGGGGAGGGGAATAAGACACATGGCCCACCAGGGAGAGTGTGCTCTCCAAACACCTAGTCACCTGAGCTGCTCGGACTTGAGAAGGGCACAAAATGCACAGCACATCTGGGTCTGTGCCTCTGCTGAGGGCACCCAGGGACCAAAGTGGCTTAGTCCTGGGAACTGCATGAAAGTCAGGGCCCACTTGGAACAGTGCCCGTGCAGAGCACCGTGGAGCCTCAGCAGTGTAGACCCAGGAAATATTTTCCACCTTGGACTGTGACAAACCCAGTGTAGTCCATCCACCGTGAGCATTCCCCACACATGTCAGTGGTATTTCTTTGCAATGTCCCTCCCTCCCCATAACACAACTGAACAAGTGAGCTAAACAAGTGGCCACCTTTGCCCCCTTGTATCAGAGTGGAAATTAGACACTAAAGAGACTTGCAAAAAGAGAAAGCCAAAATAAACAAAGAAGCGGGAACAGTTCTGGAAGTGACAGGTGCAACAGATTAAAACCCTGGATTTAGTACTGGAGACCATGCATTTGAGAGACAACTGTAGACCTTGAGAACAAGCAAAACCGGAACAAGGGATTATATGACACTGAACTTACCCCACACTGCCCACAATAGCTCCAGGAAATTTCTAGATATATTTTTGCTATTACCACTTTTTTTAAATTTAGTTCTCTTTTACTCCTTTAAATTTAATTTCTCTTTCCTACTATTACATTTTTTAAATTCCATATACTTTTTTAAATTTTTGTGATTGATCACATTTTGCATTTTTGCATATTGCATTTTTGAGAGTTTAACCTCTATTCTAGGTTTTTAAACTTTGCTTTTTGATATTCCTTATCAACTTTGTACCTCTAAAAATCTAATCTTCAGTATCTATTTTCACTTATTGCTTAACTCTGTGAATCTCTCTGGGTGTTCCAGGCTATGGATAGCACTAAGCTATTTGATTACAGGCTAGATTGCTCTCTCCTCTTTGACTCTCCCTTTTCTCCTCCTGGTCACCTGTATCTCCCTCCTCCCTCTTCTCTTCTCTGTATAACTCTGTGAATCTATTTGGGTGTTCCTGGATGTGAAGAACTGTTTCCCCAATAACCTAGGGGTTTTATCTTCTATGTTGTATGGATGTAGAAGTGGTGAGGCTACTGTAAGAGAAGGACTGAAAGCCAGAGACAGGAGGCTTAACTCCAAAAGCTGAGAACATCAGAAACTCCTGATTTAAGGGAACATTAATAGACAAGAGCTCACCCAAAAGCCTCCATGACTACACTAAAACCGAGCTCCACCCAAGAGCCAACAATTTCCAGTGCAAGACACACTACTTAATTCTCCAGCAAAACAGGAACACAACACTGAACATTAAAAGATGGCTGTCCTAAGCCATGCCAAACCTATAGACAGCCCAAAACTCACTACTGGACACTTCATTGCCCTCCAGAGAGAAGAGATCCAGCTCCACCCACCACAACACCAATGCAAGTTCCCCCAACCAGGAAACCTTGACAAGGCATTAGTCCAACCCCACCCACAGGAGGCAGACTCCACAATTAAGAGGGACCATGAACTTCCAGGCCGCAGAAAGGGCACCCCAAACACAGCAATCTAAAAAAAAAAAAAAAATGAAAAGGCAGAAAAATATTCAAAAGGTGAAAGAACGTGATAACCCACCAAATATAACAAAGGAGGTGGTGATAGGGAGCCTACCTGAAAAAGAATTCAGAATAGTGATAGTAAAGTTGATATAAAATCTTAAAATCAAATTGGAGTTACAAATAAATAGACTAGAGACGAGGATTGAGAAAATGCAAGAAATTTTTAACAAAGACCTAGAAGAAATAAAGAAGAGTCAATCAATAATGAATAATGCAATAACTGAGATCAAAAGCACTTTGAAGGGAACTAACAGTAGAATAACTGAGGCAGAAGAGAGGATTAGTGAGGTGGAATATGGAATGGTAGAAATAAATTAAGAAGAAAGGGAAATAGAAAAAAGAATGAAAAGAAATTAGGACAAACTCAGTGACCTCTGGGACAATGTTAAAGACCCTAACATTTGAAACATGGGTGTCCCAGAAGAAGACAAAAAGAAAGGGCATTAGAAAATACTTGAGGAGATAATAGTCAAAAACTTCCCTAAAATGGGGAAGGAAATAGCCACCCAAGTCCAAGAAACCCATAGAATCCTAAACAGGATAAACCCAATGTGAAACACCCCAAGACAGTTAGTAATCAAACTAATGAAGGTCAAACACAAAGAGCAAATATTAAAAGCAGCAAGGGAAAAGCAACAAATAACACACAAGGGGATTCTCATAAGGATAACATCTGATATTTCTATAGAAATTCTTCAGGCCAGAAAGGAATGACAGGACATACTCAAAGTGATAAAAGAGAAAAGTCCATATCCAAGGTTAATTTACCCATTAATGTACTCATTCAGATACGAAGGAAACATCAAAAACTTTACAGATAAGCAGTAGTTAGGACTTCCTGTACTCTTCTGAACAAAAATTGTAATAGTGGACATTTTTCTTTTTTTCCTGATTTTAGGGGAAAAGCATTAAACTTTTCATCATTAACTATGGTGATAGCTGCAGATGTTTCCTGAAAAGTGAAAGTTGCTCAGTCATTTCCAACTCTTTGCGACCCCATGGACTATACAGTCCATGGAATTCTGCCAGCCAGAATACTGAAGTGGGTAGCCTTTCCCTTCTCCAGGGGGTCCTCCCAACTCAACAATCAAACCCAGGTCTCATGCACTGCAGGTGGATTCTTTACCAACTGAGCTATAGATGGTCTTTATTAAGTTGAGGAAGTTCCCTCTTGTAGGCCTAGTTTGGTGAGAGTTATCGTTATAAATGGGGATGGGCTTTGATAAATTCTTTGTGTGTATTAATTGATGCGATCATATTCTTTTTCTTTTTTGACATAAAACTTTTTATTATATAATCTCTACATATCACCAAGCCATAAAATTCCAAGCTTATTTTCTCCCAGATCTCATGAATGCCATGCTTTCCTCAGATATTCATGCCAATAATTTATTAATATTTTACTTGACAATTTTTATTTGCATTTTGCTTATTCTCTTTATAATAAGAGTTCCATTTTAATTATTGCTTCATTTTCACTTTTTGTTCATCTCTGACAGCTATATTTTTTAACTTAATTTCTTCTCATTATCTACCATAAAACTGGTAGGGCGCAGCAGGCAAAATAAAGCATTTGCCCAATTATAAATTGTACTTAAGGATAACATGACTTCTTGAAAGTCTTATAGGAAAAGATAAAAAGAAAAAAAGAAAAGAAAAGAAAACAAGAAAGCAGACTATATTCTGAGAAAAACTTCTTTTTAAAATTTGTTTAAGCTTTTAAATTTTTTATTATTTTTCAATTTTATTTTAATTGAAGTACAGTTGATTAGCAATGCTGTGCTAGCTTGAGGTGCACAGCAAAGTGATTCAGTTTTATATATATATATATTTTTTCAGATTCTTTTCTCTTATAGGTTATTACAAATTACTGAGTATAATTCTGTGCTACACACAGATCCTTATTGATTATATATTGTGCATATAATAATATGAATAGGTTAATCCCAAATTCTCAATTTATTCATCCCCAGCATTTTCCCTTTTGGTAACCTTAAGTTTCTTTTCTATTTCTGTGGGTCTACTACTGTTTTTTGGAGAAGGCAATGGCAAGCCACTCAAGTACTCTTGCCTAGAAAATCCCATGGCTGGAGGAGACTGGTAGGCTGCAGTCCATGGGGTCACTAAGTCGAACACGACTGAGCGACCTCACTTTCACTTTTCACTTTCATGCATTGGAGAGGGAAATGGCAGCCCACTCCAGTGTTCTTGCCTGGAGAATCCCAGGGACGGGGGAGCCTGGAGGGCTACCGTCTATGGGGTCGCACAGAGTCAGACATGACTGAAGCGACTTAGCAGCAGAAGCACTACTGTTTTTTACACTGAATTCTTGTACTTCTATTCTGGGCCAAACCATATCAAATTATTTCTTCAACAACCAAGCTAAAATCCAATTAATTTGACTGTTATTTGTCTGATATTTAGAATTAAGTTTATATTCACCAAAAATATTATTTTATGTATTTTAGTATATTTCATCTTGTGTTGAACTCATCTCCAGTATTCATGTTTTATCTCATTAACTATATTATAAAACTCTTCAGAAGAAGAGTAAATGATGCTTTACTTTTCGCTTCTCAATTAATGTTAATGACATCACCATGTACCATTTTTTCCACGAAAACAAAAAGTTCACTTCCTCTTTTACTCTCACTCTCGACATTCAATTAACAGAATCATATTATTGACTTTGCAGATGAAATATATTTGATCACCACTATTTCCTGAAATAGTCTCTTCTCTGAGATTCTGTGATGCTACTCTTCTGGTTCTTCTCTTACTTTACTAGTTGCCTTATCCCAGTCATGTCCACTGATATTTTATAACCTTCTAGACCACTGTACATTGGTACTAAGCAAGGTTTAGTTCTCTTACACTTCTCTTTCCTAGATTCCCTATGTAGATCAAAGGTTTTAAAAAGCTTTATTGTAGTCTACACTAAAAATATGCTCTATATCTTGCCTGAGCATACATATACATATACTGCTAAAGTATAATTTTCGGTAAATTCTATGTATCCATACAAAGAGTATTACACTAATCTTTTCTATCCTATATTTTTAATTCTATTTTATTTTTAAAATACTATCACAACTCACTGAATTTATTTTCCATTGCTTCTATCTACAATAGAAGCCTGGGAGTTAGCTTCTGTTTTTAGGATTTTAAGCACACCTTGATATACCATCTATATGGCAATGATTCCCAAACTTACAAGTCTTCTCACAACAGGACTGATTTAGTTTCATACTTGGCATTCATTCTAAAATTCTAAGAGGGCATCTGAAAATTAAAGTATCCAAAATGTAGTTCTTGATTTCTCTCCTATGTACATTGATTCATTCACCTTCAATATACCTCTATTCAAAAGTAGTACAGTTCTACTATCCACTGGGGTTTCCCTGGTGGCTCAGAGGTTAAAGAGTCTGCCTGGAATGCAGGAGACCCGGGTTCGATCCCTGGGTTGGGAAGATCCCCTGGAGAATTCCAGTCCAGTATTCTTGCCTGGAGAATCCCATGGAGGGAGGAACTTAGTAGGGCTAAAGTTCATGGGGTCGCAAAGGGTCGGACACGACTGAGTGACTTCATGACAATGATGATGAACACCCACTAGCTCAAACCTTTAATTTAGCAGTATCCTTGATTTTATCCTTTTCTTTACAATCTCCCCTCAATACACTCCTTAAGTCTTGTCCACTATTCTTCAAAATGTATTAGAAAGCAACCCACTCCCCGTATTCCACTATCAAAATAATTTGTCAAAGTACTACCATCTTTTACATAGACCATTACAATAAAATTTCAACTAATTCTCCTTCTGATATAATTGTGCCCCCATGATCTGTAGCATCCAAAGAGATATTTTAAATATGCAAATTAGATTATATCACTTATCTGCTTAAAACATGTCACTTTGCACTTAAAAGTCTATTTGTTTATCAGATGCTTTACCTCCAGTTACCTAGAAAAGAGAGCATGAGACAAAAATCTTATTTGTTAACAGTTTACTTGAGAGTTCAATCCCCAGGAAACACAAGTGAGGTAATAGAAGGTGTGACATAGAGAAGAAAGAAAACAGATATGGAAGTGTGCATTACCAAACTGGGAAAATTTTGTAACATGTGCAGATGATTACTCTGCTAACAGCAATCTTGCTCAATCTCCTAATATTTAGTCTTTGGAAAAGTTGTAAGAACTACTGTTTCTCAGAAAAGTCCATCTTGGGGAAGAAAGAAGAAAAACTTACTTTCCACGCTTAAAACATAGCCCAATGGGGAATGAACCTACCCTGTGTTCAGTTTCCATCATCTAAATTCAATAGAAACCTACAAGAGAAGCCAAAGTCTCCACAGGTTCATTCCAACCAGTGAACAAGCAAAACAGTCCTGCTTTACCAGTTAATGTACTGCATGGCGATGTTTGACCTGCTGCAACAGAAGTAGTAGCAACATAAATTGGCTCTATATGGGAACAATACAAGCTATTGCTTGTAGTCACAAAGCAAGACAAATTTATAGATCTAGGATAATCCTTAAACTAACCCTTTATTATTTTTTATTAATTTATTTATTTTAATTGGAGGCTAATTACTTTACATTATTGTATTGGTTTTGCCATACATTAACATGAATCTGCCCTGGGTGTACATGTGTTCCCCATCTTGAAACCCTCTCCCACCTCCCTCCCCGTCCCATCCATCTGGTTCATCCCAGTACACCAGCCCTGAACATCCTGTATCATGCATCGAACTGGACTGGCGATTCGTTTAAAACTATGATAGTATACACGTTTCAAAGCCATTCTCCCAAATCATCCCACCCTCGTCCTCTCGCACAGTGTCCAAAAGACTGTTCTATACATCTGTGTCTCTTTTGCTGTCTCCTATGGAGATGGTGATGGACAGGGAGGCCTGGCATGCTGTGATTCATGGGGTCGCAAAGAGTCGGACACGACTGAACTGAACTGAACTGATAAAGGATTATCATTACCATCTTTCTAAATGTCATATATATGCGTTAGTATACTGTATTGGTGTTTTCCTTTCTGGATGACTTCACTCTGTATAATATGCTCCAGTTTCATCCACCTCGTTAGAACTGACTCAAATGTATTCTTTTTAATGGCTGAGTAATACTCCATTGTGTATATGTACCACAGCTTTCTTATCCATCGTCTGCAGATGGACATCTAGGTTGCTTCCATGTCTTGGCTATTATATACAGTGCTGTGATCAACACTGGAGTATGTGTCTCTTTCCATTCTGGTTTCCTCGGTGTATATGCCAGGAGTGGAATTGCTGGGTCGTATGGCAGTTCTATTTCCAGTTTTTTAAGGAATCTCCACACTTTTCTCCATAGTGGCTGTACTAGTTTGCATTCCCACCAACAGTGTAAGAGGGTTCGCTTTTCTCCACACCCTCTCCAGAATTTATTCCTTGTACACTTTTGGATAGCAGCCATTCTGACTGGAGTGACACGGTACCTCATTGTGATTTTGATTTGCATTTCTCTGATTATGAGTGATGTTGAGCATCTTTTCATGTGTTTGTTAGCCATCTGCAAGTCTTCTTTGGAGAAATGTCTGTTTAGTTCTTTGGCCCATTTTTTGATTGGGTCGTTTATTTTTCTGGAATTGAGCTGCAGGAGCTGCTTGTATATTTTTGAGATTAATTATTTGTCAGTTGCTTCATTTGCTATTATTTTCTCCCATTTTGAAGGCTCTCTTTTCACCTTGCTTATAGTTTCCTTTGTTGTGCAGAAGAATTTAATTTTAATTTGGTCCCATTTGTTTATTTTTGCTTTTATTTCCAATATTCTGGCAGGTGGGTCATGGAGCATCCTGCTGTGACTTATGTCAGAGAGAGTTTTGCCTATGTTCTTCTCTAGGAGATTTATAGTTTCTGGTCTTACATTTAGATCTTTAATCCATTTTGAGTTTATTATTGTGTATGGTGTTAGGGAGTGTTCTAGTTGCATTCTTTAAAAGTGGTTGACCAGTTTTCCCAGTACCACTGGTTAAAGAGATTGTCTTTACTCCACAGAATATTATTGCCACCTTTTTCAAAGATAAGGTGTGCATAGAATAGTCCAAGGGACTATTCATGGCAAATAGTGGGGAAACAGTGGAAACAGTGGTTGAGTTTATTTTGGCGGGGATCAAAATCGCTGTGGATTGTGACTGCAGCCATGAAATTAAACGACACTTACTCCTTGGAAGGAAAGTTATGATCAACATAGACAGCATGTTAAAAAGCAGACATATTACTTTGCAAACAAAGTTCCGTCTAGTCAAGGCTATGGTTTTTCCAGTACCCATGTATGGATGTGAGAGTTGGAGTATAAAGAAAGTTGAGCACTGAAGAATTGATGCTTTTGAGCTGTGGTGTTGGAAGAGACTCTTGAGATTCCCTTGGACTGTAAGGAGATCCAACCAGTCCATCCTAAAGGAGATCAGTCCTGCGTGATCATTGGACAGACTGATGTTGAAGTTGAAGTTCCAATACTTTAGCCACCTGATGCGAAGAGCTGACTCCTTTGAAAAGACCCTGATGTTGGGAAAGATTGAGGGCAGTCGGAGAAGGGGATGACAGAGGATGAGATGGTTGGATGACATCACCAATTGAACGGACATGAGTTTGGGCAGACTCTGGGAGTTGGTGATGGACCGTGACCCCTGGCATGCTGCTGTCCATGGGGTCACAGAGAGTTGGACAGTAGTGAGTGACTATTTTGAACGGAACTGAAAGGAAATGGACTCACGAAGTTCATGTCTCTTCCCTAATGATAGCCTGAATCTTCTCATGAGTCAATGCAGGATTAAAAAGGATGGGCCCTTTTGCCTCCTAGCACATTTCTGAGAGGTCAAACCAAGTTCAGCATTCTTGCCAAGATTGGATGGGGCCTCTGTTACTACTGTATCATGGTTTTACTCCTCCTTCTACTCAGTTCTGCTTCTTTCATTCTGTTAGAAAGTTGTTTTCAAAAGCATATCCAAATAAATCTCCAAATACAATTCTCTTTCTCAGAGTCTAATTCCTAGGGCACTTGACAGAAGACAGTTAATTCAGATATATATTTTTAAAATCTTGCTTCAACATCTCAACTTGCATCTAGTGTCAGTTTATCACTTCACATTTGGTTTATTTCAACAGCTTTCAAATTGTTCTTCTGTTCTATCTACCTTCTCTCCACCAATTTTAGACTTTTTAGTCATGAACCTCTAACATAGTGCTTCTTAGACTTTATTGGGTCATGGAAATCTGTATAAATAAGATAAAGTTCACGTCTGGTCCTCTATCATGCCTCATCAAATAAATGTAATTTTGCATATTTACATAAATTTTTGCATATAATTTTCTTGGGTTAGTATCTCCTATATCTGTTTTATGGAATTTAGGAAATTCTGTTCAATAGGCTTAGTTAGAAAAACGGAGTAAGCAAAATATGCAATTGTTTAAAAACTGTTACGAAGAAATTTAAATAGTAAAATTCTTCTATTTACTGGTTTTTATTTATTTATTTATTTTTGGCTTGTTTTTCTTTGACTAGCTGAAAAATAGCAGTGATTTTCTTTGGCTAAACATCAAACACAATCACCTAGAAAACTATTTAATTTTTAAAAATTGATGTAGGAATGGAGGAAGATGGCAGAGGAATATGACGGGAAGACCACTTTCTCCCCCACAAATTCAACAAAAGAACATTTGAACGCTGAGTAAATTCCACAAAACAACTTCTGAATTTTGGCAGAGGACATCAGCCACCGAGAAAAGCAGCCCATTGTCTTCGAAAGGAGGTAGGAAATAATATAAAAGATAAAAAGAGAGACAAAACAGGTGGGGATGGAGATCCATCCTGGGAAGGCAGATTTAAAAAAGAGAAAAGTTTGCAAACACCAGGAAACACTCACTGGCGAGCCTGTGGCAAGACTTGAAACCTCAGAGGGCAACATAACTGGGAGGAAAAATAAATAAATAATTAAAACACACAGATTAAGTGCCCAATGGTTACTCCCATCAGACACCCACATCCACCACTAGCAACCGGGGGCTGGGCAAGGAGGCGTGGGCTACATTTCTTAGAGTAAGGACTGGTCCTGAATGCCCCAAGAGCAATCTGAGGGAACTAACTTGAAATAGCAAAGCAGACTGTGGGATAGTTACCCTACGAAAAGGCAAAAGGGCTTAACCTAAGACACCGCCTGACCCGCTCACAGAACAAAGGACTGTATAAAGCTAGCCGGCTATGGACGACTCATCCCCCATTCCCCACCTAGACAGGCAGGGGAGGGCAGCCAGAGCCAGAAGGGGCAATTGCAGCCCCAGAGAGCCATCCTATAACAAACTGCAAACAGGCTTCATTACTAACCAAGACTTCTTGGGATTCTGGCCAATCGACACCTGCCTGAGAAGGTGCACCAGTTGACACCTAGAAAACCGAGCAGCAGGGACCAGGGAGGCGATAAATTGCAGCCACCGAGATTGCCAAACACTTGGTCACCTGAGCTGCTCGGGCCGGGGAAGGGCACAAAACACAGGCCCAGCTGAGTCTGCACCTTTGTTGATTACCTGAGAACCTGAACCTGACTGGATTAGACCTGGGAAGTGCATGCAAACCAGTGGTGACCTCAGAGATTTCCTGGCAAAGCAACCTAGAGCCTCAGAAGTGTAGACTGGGACAGCACACAAGCAGTGAGCGTGGGCAAACTCAGTGTGGCCAAGACAATGCGAGCACTCCCCACAGACGCCAGTGACATTTGTCTGAAGCGTTCCTCCCTCCACACAGCACGACTGAACAAGTGAGCCTTAAAAAAGTCTCCACCACCAGCCCCTAGTGACAGGGCGGAAATTAGACGCTGAAGAGTTCAACAAACAGAAGAAGCTAAAACAGAGGGAACCAACTTGGAAGTGACAGATAGAGAAGTCTTGAGGCTGCTGCAAGAATAAGACAGAAAACCAGAGGCAGGAAGCTTAAGTCCAAATCCTGAGAACACCAGAGAACTCCTGACTCCAGGGAATATTAATTGATAGGAGCTCATCAAACGTCTCCATACCTACACTGAAACCAAGCACCATTCAAGGGTCAACAAGTTCCAGAGCAAGACAGACCACACAAATTCTCCAGCAACACAGGAAAATAGCCCTGAGTTCAATATACAGGCTGCCCAAAGTCACTCCAAGCCCACTGACATCTCATAACTCATTACTGGACACTTCACTGCACTCTAGAAAGAAGAAATCCAGCTCCACAAACCAGAACACTGACACAGGCGTCCCTAACCAGGGAAACTTGACAAGCCACCCATCCAACCCCATCCAGAGCGAGGAAACTCCACAATAAAGAGAACTCCACAAACTGCCAGAAGATGGAAAGGTCATCCCAAACACAGCAATATAAGCAAGATGAAGAGGCAGAGAAATACCCAGCAAATAAAGGAACAGGATAAATGCCCACCAACCCAAACAAAAGGGGAAGAGATAGGGAACCTACCTGATAAAGATTTCCGAAAAATTATAGT
Source organism: Moschus berezovskii (assembly GCF_049115385.1). Lineage (NCBI taxonomy): Eukaryota > Metazoa > Chordata > Mammalia > Artiodactyla > Moschidae > Moschus > Moschus berezovskii. The sequence continues at coordinate 80,604,460 of NC_142488.1, read as the reverse complement.
GAAAATGATTCAAAATATTGAAAACAAATTGGAGTTCCAGATAAATAACCTGGAGACAAGGATCAAGAAGATGCAAGAAAGGTTTAACCAGGATCTAGAAGAAATAAAATAGAGTCAATAAACAATGAATAATGCAATAGATGAGATAAAAAGCACTCTGGAGGGAACCAACAGTAGAATAACGGAGGCAGAAGATAGGATAAGTGCGCTAGAAGATAGAATGGTAGAAATATATGAAACAGGAAAAAAGAAAAGCGAATTAAAAGAAATGAGGACAATCTCAGAGTACTCTGGGACAATGTTAAACGCCACAACATTCGAATCATAGGTGTCCCAGAAGGAGACAAAAAGAAAAGCCATGAGAAAATAATTGAGGAGATAATAGTTGAAAACTTCCCTAAAATGGGGAAGGAAATAATTACTCAAGTCCAAGAAAACCAGAGAGTCCCAAATAGGATAAACACAAGGCAAAATACCCCAAGACACATATTAATCAAATTAACAAAGATCAAACACAAAGAACAAATATTAAAAGCACCAAGGGAAAAACAACAAATAGGACACAAGGGGACTCCCATAAGGATAACAATTGATCTTTCAATAGAAACTCTTCAGGCCAGAAGGGAATGGCAGGGCATACTTAAAGTGTTGAAAGAAAATAACTTACAGCCCAGATTACTCTACCCAGCAAGGATTTCATTCAAATATGAAGGAGAAATCAAAAGCTTTACAAACAAGCAAAAGTTGAGAGAATTCAACATCACCAAACCAGTCCTTCAACAAATGCTAAAGTACCTTCTCTAGACAGGAAACAGAGAAAGGGTGTTTAAACTCTAACCCCAAACAGTAAAGAAAATGGCAACTGGATCATACTTATCAATAATTACCTTAAATGTAAATGGGTTGAATGACCCAACCAAAAGATAAAGACTGGCTGAATGGATAAAAAAAAATAAGACCCACATCTATGTTGTCTACAAGAGACCCACATCGAAACGAGGGACACACGCAGACTGAAAGTGAAGGGCTTGAAAAAGATATTCCATGCAAATAGAGACCAAAAGAAAGCAGGAGTAGCAATACCCATATCAGATAAAATAGACTTTAAAACAAAGACTGTGAAAAGAGACAAAGAAGGACACTATATAATGATCAAATATCAATCCAAGAAGAAGGTATAACAATTAAAAATATTTATGCACCCAACATAGGAGCACCACAATATGTAAAGCGAATGCTAACAAGTATGATAAGGGAAATTAGCAATAACACAGTATTAGTAGGAGACTTTAGTACCCTACTCACACCTGTGGATAGATTAACTAAACAGAAAATTAACAAGGAAACCAAAACGTTAAATGATGCAATAGAGCAGTTAGGCCTAATTGATATCCACAGGACATTTCACCACAAAGCAATGAATTTCACATTTTTCTCAAGCGCACATGGAACATTCTCCAGGATAGATCACATCCTGCGCATAATTCTAGCCTTGGTAAATTCAAAAATAATTGAAATCATTCGAAGCATCTTTTTCTGACTACAATGCAGTAAGATTAGATTGCAGTTACAGGATAAAAACTAATAAAAATCCAACACATGGAGGCTGAACTACACGCTTCTGAATAACCAACAAATAATAGAAGAAATCAAAAAAGAAATCAAAATATGCATGGAAATGAATGAAAACGAAAACACAAAAACCCCAAACCTGTGAGAAACTGTAAAAGCAGTGCTAAGGGGAAGGTTTATAGCAATACAGGCACACCTCAAGAAACAAACAAAAAAAAATCAACTAAATAACTGAACTCTACACCTAAAGCAACTAGAAAAGGAAGAAATGAAGAACCTCAGGGTTAGTAGAAGGAAATAAATATTAAAAATAAGTGCAGAAATAAATGCAAAAGAAACAGAAGAGACCATAGCAAAAATCAACAAAGCCAAAAGCAGGTTCTTTGAGAGGGTAAATAAAATTGACAAACCACGAGCCAGACTCATCAAGAAACAAAGGGAGAAAAAACCAAATTAATAAAATTAGAAATGAAAATGGAGAGATCACAGCAGGCAACAGAGAAATACAAAGGATCCTAAGAGACTACTATCAGCAATTATATGTCAATAAAATGGACAACTTGGAAGAAATGGACAAATTCTTAGAAAAGTACAACTTTCCAAAACTGAACCAGGAAGAAATAGAAAAATTTAAGAGACCCATCACAAGCAGGGAAATTGAAACTGTAGTCATAAATCTTCCAGCAAACAGAAGCCCAGGTCCAGATGGTTTCACAGCTGAATTCTACCAAAAAATTGCAGAAGAGCTAACACCTTTCCTACTCAAACTCTTCCAGAAATTTGCACAAAAAGGTAAACTTCGAAACGCATTCTTTGAGGCCACCATCACCCTAATACCAAAACCTGACAAAGATGTCACAAAAAAAGAGAAGTACAGGCGAATATCACTGATGAACATAGATGTAAAAATTTTTAACAAAATTCTAGCAATCAGAATCCAACAACACATTAAAAAGATCATACATCATGATCAAGTGGGCTTTACCCAGGGATGCAAGGATTCTTTAATATCCGCAAATCAATCAATGTAACACACCACTTTAACAAAATGAAAAATAAAAACCATATGATTGTCTCAATAGATGCAGAAAAACCCTTCAACAAAATTCAACATCCATTTATGATAAAAACCCTCCTGAAGGCAGGCATAGAAGGAACATTCCTCAACATAATAGAAGCTATATATGACAAACCCACAGCAAACCTTAACCTCAATGGTGAAAAATTGAAAGCATTTCCCCTAAAGTCAGGAACAAGACAAGGGTGCCCACTCTTGCCACTAGTTTTCAACATGGTTCTGCAATCTTTGACCATAGCAATCAGAGTAGAAAAGGACATTAAAGGAATCCAAATTGGAAAAGAAGTAAAACTCTCACTGTGTGCAGATGACATGATCCTCTACACAGAAAACCCTAAAGACTCTATCAGAAAATTACTAGAGCTAATGAATAAATATAGTAAAGTTGCAGCATATAAAATAAACACACAGAAATCCCTTGCATTCCTATACATTAATAATGAGAAAATAGAAAGAGAAATTAAGGAAACAATTCTACTAACCATTGCAGTGAAAATAATAAAATACTTAAGAATATAACTAACTAAGAAACAAATGACCTATATATATAAAACTGTAAAATACTGTTGAAAGAAATCAAAGTGAACACTAATAGTTGGAGAAATATTCCGTGTTCGTGGACTGGAATATAAATATTGTGAAAATGAGTATAATATACAAAGTAATTTATAGGTTCAGTGCAATCCTTATCAAGCTACCAACGGTATTTTTCACAGCGCTAGAACAAATAATTTCACAATTTGTATCCGTTCCGTTCCGTTCCATTCCATTCCATCGCTCAGTCGTGTCCGACTCTTTGCGACCCCGTGGACTGTAGCCTACCAGACTTCTCCGTCCATGGGATTCTCCAGGCAAGAACACTGGAGTGGGTTACAGTTTCCTTCTCCAGGGGATCTTCCCAACCCAGGGATCGAACCCGGGTCTCCCGCATTGGAGGCAGACCCTTCCAATTCCTCTGAGCCACCAGGGAATTTGTATGGAAATACAAAAATCCTTGAATAGCAAAAGCAATCATGAGAAACAAGAATGGAACTGGAAGAATCAACCTGCTTGACTTCAGGCTATACTACAAAGCCACAGTCATCAAGACAATATGGTACTGGCATAAAGACAGAAATATAAATCAATGGAATAAAATAGAAAAGCCAGAGACACATCCAAGCCCCTATGGACACCTTGTCTTTGACACAGGACGTAAGAATACTCAGTGGAGAAAAGAAAAACTCTTTAACAACTGATGGTGGGAAAACTGGTCAATCACTTGTAAAAGAATGAAACTAGAACACTTCCTAACACCATACACAAAAATAAACTCAAAATGGATTAAAGATCTAAATGTAAGACCAGAAACTATAAAACTCCAAGAGGAGAACATAGCCAAAACACTGTTCGACATAAATCACAGCTGGATCCTCCATGACCCACCTAGCAGAATATTGGAAATAAAAGCAAAAATTAACAATGGGACCTGATTAAAATTAAAACCTTATTCTGCACAGCAAAGGAAATTATAAGTAAGGTGAAAAGACAGTCTTCAGAACAGGAGAAAATAATAGCAAATGAAGCAACTAACAAAGAATTAATCTCAAAAATATTCAAGCAACACCTTCAGCTCAATTCCAGAAAAATAAACGACCCAATTAAAAAATGGGCCAAAGAACTAAACAGACATTTCACCAAAGAAGACATATAGATGGCTAACAAACACATGAAAACATGCTCAACATCACTCCTAATCAGAGAAATGCAAATCGAACCCGGGTCTCCCGATTTGGAGGCAGATGCTTTAATCTCTGAGCCACCAGGGAATTTGTATGGAAATACAAAAATCCTTAAGTAACCAAAGCAATCATGAGAAACAAGAATGGAACTGGAAGAATCAACCTGCTTGACTTCAGGCTACACTACAAAGCCACAGTCATCAAGACAATATGGTACTGGCATAAAGACAGAAATATAAATCAATGGAAGAAAATGAGGTACTATTTCATGCCAGAATGGCTGCTATCTCAAAAGCAATAAATGCTGGACAGGGTGTGGAGAAAAGGGGATCCTCTTACACTGTTGGTGGGAATGCAAACTAGTACAACCACTATGTAGAACAGTGTGGAGATTGCTTAAAAAACTGGAAATAGAACTGCCATGTGACCCAATATTCCCATTCCTGGGCATACACACCAAGGAAACCAGAATGGAATGAGACACATGTACTCCATTGTTCATCGCAGCACTGTTTAAAAAAGCCAGGACATGGAAGCAACTTAGGTGTACATCTGCAGATTCATGGATAAGAAAGTTGTGGTATACAATGGAGTATTACTCAACAATTAAAAAGAATATATTTGAATTAGTTTTTTTTTTTTTTTGCTTTTTAGATGATATTATTCCTACTTCGTTTTTTTTTTTTTTTTTTTTTTTTGAACAGAGGAAAATTTATGCGTCGAACCTGGACTGGTCACTTATGATAATATACATGCTACAATTCCATTCTCTCCAATCATTCCACCTTCACCCTCTCCCACAGAGTCCCAAAGACTGTTCTAAATGCCTATGTCTCTTTTGCAGTCTCTTATACAGGGTTCAGGTTACCATTTTTCTAAATTCCATATATATGCGTTAATATACGGTATTAATGTTCTTCTTTCTGGCTTACTTCACTCTGTATAATTGGCTCCAATTTCATCCACCTCATTAAAACTGATTCAAATGCATTCTTTTTGATGGCTGAGAAATACTCCATTGTGTATATGTACCAAAGCTTTCTTATCCATTCATCTGCCGATGGACATCTAGGTTGCTTCCATGTCCTGGCTATTATAAACAGTGCTGCAATGAACATTGGAGAACATGTGTCTCTTTCAATTCTGGTTTCCTCGGTGTGTATGCCCAGGAGTGCGATCGCTGGATCATATGGCAGTTCTATTTCCAGTTTTCTGAGGAATCTCCACACTGAATTAGTTTTAATGAGGTGGATGAAATGGGAGCCTATTATACAGAGTGAAGGAAGCCAGAAAGAAACACCAATACAGTATCAGTTCAGTTCAGTTCAGTTCAGTCGTTCAGTCGTGTCCGACTCTGCAACCCCAGGAATCACAGAACGCCAGACTTCCCTCTCCAACACCAACTCCCAGAGTTCACACAAGCTCATGTCCACCGAGTCAGTGATTCCATCCAGCCATCTCATTCTCTGCCGTCACCTTTTCCTCCTGCCCCCAATTCCTCCCAGCATCAGAGTTTTTGCCAGTGAGTCAACTGTTTGCATGTGGTGGCCAAAGTATTGGAGTTTCAACTTTAGCATCAGTCCTTCCAATAAACACCCAAGACTGATCTCCCTAATAATGGACTGGTTGTGTCTCCTTGCAGTTCAAGGGACTCTCAAGAGTCTTCTCCAGCACCACAGTTCAAAAGCATCAATTCTTTGGTGATCAGCTTTCTTCACAGTCCAGATCTCTTATCCATACATGATCACTGGAAACACCATAACCTTGACTAGATGGACCTTGGCTGGCAAAGTAATGTCTCTGCTTTTTAATATGCTATCTAGGTTGGTCATAACATTCCTAAAAGAATAAGCATCGTTTAATTTCTTGGCTGCAATCAGCATCCACAGTGACTTTGGAGGCAAAAAAAATAAAGTCTGACACTGTTTCCAATGTGTCCCCATCTATTTCACATGAAGTGATGGGACCAGATGCCATGATCTTAGTTTTCTGAAATTTGAGCTTCAAGCCAACTTTTTCACTCTCTTCTTTCACTTTCGTCAATAGGTTTTTTGTTCCTTTTCACTTTCTCCCTTAAGGATGGTGTCATCTGCATATCTGAACTTATTGATATTTCTCCTGGCAATCTTGATTCCAGCTTGTGCTTCTTCCAGCCCAGCATTCCTCATGATGTACTCTGCATATAAGTTAAATAAGCAGGGTGACAATATACAACCTTGACGTACTCCTTTTCCTGTTTGGAGTCAGTCTGTTCCATGTCTAGTTCTAACTGTTGCTTCCTGAACTTCATACAGGTTTCTCAAGAGGCAGGTCAGGTGGTCTGTTATTCCCATCTTTTTCAGAATTTTCCACACTTTATTGTGATCCACACAGTCAAAGGCTTTGGCATAGTCAATAAAGCAGAAATAGATGTTTTTCTGGAATTCTCTTGCTTTCTCCATGATCCAGCGGATGTTGGCAATTTGATCTCTTGTGCCTCTGCCTTTTCAAAAACCAACTTGAACATCTGGAAGTTCACAGTTCACGTATTGCTTAAGCCTGGCTTGGAGAATTTTGAGCATGACTTTACTAGCGTCTGAAATGAGTGCATTGTGCAGTAGTTTGAGCATTATTTGGCATTGCCTTTCTTTGTGATTGGAATGAAGACTGACATTTTCCAGTCCTGTGGCCCCTGCTGAGTTTTCCAAACTTGCTGGCATATTGAGTGCAGCACTTTCACAGCATCATCTCTCTGGATTTGAAATAGCTCAACTGGAATTCCATCGCCTCCACTAGGTTTGTTCGTAGTGATGCTTTCTAAGGCCCACTTGCCTTCACATTCCAGGATGTCTGGCTCTAGGTGAGTGATCACACCATCGTGGTTATCTTGGTCATGAAGATCTTTTCTGTACAGTTTTTCTGTGTATTCTTGCCACCTCTTCTTAATATCTTCTTCTTCTGTTAGGTCCATACAATTTCTGTCCTTTATCGAGCCCATCTTTGCATGAAATGTTCCCTTGGTATCTCTAAATTTTTTGATGAGATCTCTTGTCTTTCCTATTCTGTTGTTTTCCTCTACTTCTTTACATTGATCGCTGAGGAAGGCTTTCATATCTCTCCTTGCTATTCTTTGGAACTTTACATTCAGATGTTTATATCTTTCCTTTTCTCCTTTGCTTTTCACTTCTCTTGTTTTCACACCTATTTGTAAGGCCTCCGCAGACAGCCATTTTGCTTTTTTGGATTTCTTTTCCATGGGGATAGTCTTTGTCCCTGTATCCTGAACAATGTTATACTAACGCATATATATGGAATTTAGAAAGATGGTAACAATAACCCTGTATACGAGATAGCAAAAGAGACACAGATGTATAGAAGTTTTTTGGACTATGTGGGAGAGAGCGAGGGTGGAATAATTTGTGAGAATGCCATTTAAACATGTATATTATCATATGTGAAATGAATTGCCAGTCCTAGTTTGATGCATGGGACAGGGTACTGGGTGCTGGTGCACTGGGATGACCCAGAGTGATGATATGGGGAGGGTGGTGGGAGGGGGGTTCAAGATGTGGAATATATGTACCCCAGGGGCAGATTCATTTCAGTATATGGAAAAATCAATGCAATATTGTAAAGTAATTAGCCTCCAATTAAAATAGATAAAAATAAATTGATATAGTTGACATATAACGTTATATTAGTTTCAGGTGTAAAACATAATCATCTGGCATATGTTTACATTGGACTATGATCACCCCAAAAAGTTTAGTTAACATCCATCAACACAAATAATTATAGTCTTTCTTGTGATGAAAAATTTTAAGATCTACTCTCAGTAAATTTCAAATATACAATGCAGTATTATAACTATAGTCATCATACTGTGTACATTACATCATCAGGACTTATTTTATAACTGGAAATTTGTTCTCTTTGGCTACTTTCACCCATTTCACTCCCTCTCTAAATCCCTTTCTCTGGCATTAAACAATCTTTTCTCTATGAGTTAAGGTTTTTGCTTCTGTTTCTATTTAAAATGTTCCATTATAAGTGAAGTTATGAAGTATTTGGTATTTGTCTTTCTCTGTCTGACATATTTCATTACTGCCATATCTTGAAAATGCAACCATGTTGTCATATGGATTTACTCTTATAACCCTCCCATGCTTTCTAAAGAGGCTCTTCTGTCGGAAGGAGATAGGTGTTACAGTAGCAACCTTAATCTTTTTAAATCCGTAAATAATTTGTCTTCAATCAATTGTGTATAATGTAAAATCATGAGAACTCTGTGAATACAGATGGGTTAATAAAGCACCGTTATAAATGGTTAATCAAATTAGTTAAATTCAAAATAGTTACAGTAAACAAGCAGTCCAGGTTTGGTTACCAAGAATGAGAAAGCAAAACAACTTACTTATTAAAGTTAATACAGTGATATATAAAGCACTGAAGTATGTGTCTGACTCATAGTCACTAACACAAAATCAGTGAAAATCTTCCAATTATTGTATAATGATATTTAAGCCCAATTTTTGTTTTTTTTTTTACTTTGAGGATGAACTCTTTAGATGACAAATTCATTACAAAATTTTTCAAGGAAACCATATTTATTAACATGCTGAGCAATTTTATAAGTGACACTCATCTTTTTTTAAGTATTAAGTAGTTTGCCACAGTTAATTTATATTAATTAGCACATTTAATCTTCACAATTACTCTGAAAAATAGTTTTATACCCAACACTACTAATGAAGAAAGACTTTAGTGTGTATGCAATTAGCCTAATATCTCATACGTAGTAAGTGAAGAGCCAAGAATCAAACTCAAAACAGAAAAAGACATAAAAGGAATACAAATTGGAAAAGAAGAAGTAAAACTTTCACTGTTCGCTGATGACATGATCCTCTACACAGAAAACCTTAAAGACACTACAGAAAACTAGTAGAGCTAATCAATGAATACAGAAAAGTTGCAGGATATAAAATCAACACACAGAAATCCCTTGCATTCCTATACACCAATAATGAGAAAATAGAAAGAGAAATTAAGGAAACTATTCCATTCGCTGTTACAATGAAAATAATTAAATACTAAGGAATAGATCTACCTAAGGAAACAAAAGACTTGTACACAGAAAACTATAAAACACTAGTGAAAGTAATCAAAGAGGACACTAATAGATGGAGAAATATACCGTGTTTGTGGATTGGAAGAATAAATATTGTAAAAATGAGTACAATACCCAAAATAATTTATACATTCAATGCAATCCCTATCAAGCTACCAACGATATTTTTCACAGAACTAGAACAAATAGTCTTACAATTTGTATGGAAATACAAAAAACCTCGAAAAGCCAAAGCAATGTTGAGGAAGAAGAATGGAACTGGGGGAATTAACCTGCCAGACTTCAGGCTCCACTACAAAGCCACAGTCATCAGGACAATATGGTACTGGCATAAAGACAGAAATATAGATCAATGGAACAAAATAGAAAGCCCAGAGATAAATCCAAGCACCTATGGACCCCTTATCTTTAACAAAGGAGGCAAGAATATAAAATGGAGAAAAGACCGTCTCTTTAACAAATGGTGTGGGGAAAACTGGTCAGCCACTTGTAAAAGAATTAAACTAGAATACTTCTTAACATCATACACCAAAATAAACTCAAAATGGATTAGAGAGCGAAATGTAAGACGAGATTCTATAAAACTCCTAGAGGAGAACGTAGGCAAAACACTCTCCGACATAAATCACAGCAGGATTCTCCAAGACCCACCTCTCAGATTATTGGAAATAAAAGCAAAAATAAACAAGTGGGAACTAATTAAAATCAAAAGCTTCTGCACAGCAAAGGAAACTATAAGCAAGGTGAAAAGACAGCCTTCAGAATGGGAGAAAATAATAGCAATGAAGCAACTGATAAAGGATTAATCTCCAAAATATACAAGCAGCTCCTGCAGCGCAATTCCAGAAAAATAAATGGGCCAAAGAACTAAACAGACATTTCTCCAAAGACATACAGATGGCTAACAAACACATGGAAAGATGCTCAACATCCCTCATAATCAGAGAAATACAAATCAAAACCACAATGAGATACCATTTCACGCCAGTCAGAATGGCTGCTATCCAAAAGTCTACATGCAATAAATGCTGGAGAGGGTGTGGAGAGAAGGGAACCCTCTTACACTGATGGTGGGAATGAAAAGTAGTACAACCTCTATGGAGAACAGTGTGGAGATTCCTCAAAAACCTGGAAATAGAACTGCCATATGATCCAGCGATTGCACTCCTGGGCATACACACTAAGGAAACCAGAATTGAAAGAGACACATGTTCTCCAATGTTCATTGCAGCACTGTTTATAATAGCCAGGACGTGGAAGCAACCTAGATGTCCATCTGCAGACGAATGGATAAGAAAGCTGTGGTACATACACACAATGGAGTATTACTCAGCTTTTAAAAAGAATGCATTTGAATCAGTTTTAATGAGGTGGATGAGACTGGAGCCTATTATACAGAGTGAAGTAAGCCAGAAAGAAAAACACCAATACAGTATACTAACGCATATATATAGAATTTAGAATGATGCAAATGATAACCCTGTATACAAGACAGCCAAAGAGACACAGATGTATAGAACAGTCTTTGGAACTCTGTGGGAGAGTGTGAGGGTGGGATAGTTTGGGAGAATGGCATTGAAACATGTATATTATCATATATGAAACGAATCACCAGTTCAGGGTCGATGCATGTTACAAGATGCTCGGGGCTGGTATGCGGGGATGACCCAGAGGAAGCATAAGGGGAAGAGGGAGGTGGGTGGGTGGTTCAGGAAGGGGAACTCATGTACACCCGGGGCGGATCCATGTCAATATATGGCAAACCAACCAATACAATATTGTAAATTAATTAGCCTCCAATAAAAAAAGAAAAGAAAAAAAAAATAAAAAACTCAAGACTACTATACTTCTATCAAGTAAAAAGTTCTTTAAAATTATCTATATCCCTACCCACATTCTGTTGTATCACAGTGCATCATAGTGTGTATTCTTAACATCCCTGTATCAATTGTTGCTAAGTCGTATCTCTTTGCAACCCCATGAACTGCAACACACCAGGCTTCCCTGTCCTTCATTATCTCCTGGAGTTTATTCAAACTCATGTCCATTGAGTCACTGATGCTATCTAACCATCTCATCCTCTGATGCTCTCTTCTTCTGCTTTTGCCTTCAATCTTTCCCAACATCAGTCTTTCCCAGGTGAGTCAGCACTTTACATCAGGTGGCCAAAGTTTTGGAGCTTCATCATCAGTCCTTCCAACTAATATTTAGGGTTGAGTTCCTTTAACATTGACTGGTTTGATCTCCTTGCTGTCCATGGGACTCTCAAGAGTCTTCTCCAGCACCACAATATCAGCTAACCACTGTTTTCAAATTGAAAACATTTCAAAACTCAGTGGTGGTTTTAAAAATCATTTATTTGTTCACAATTCTGTGGATCAGTAGTTTGGATTAGGCTCAGCCATGATTGCTTATCTCTGCTCTATGAGGTGTTGGGCGAGTGAGCTGCTTTCTGAGTCATGTCTGACTCTTTGCAACCCATGGACTGTAGCCTGCCAGGCTCCTTTGTCCATGGGATTTTCCAGGCAAGAATACTGGAGTGGTTTGCCATTTAATTCTCCAGGGAATCTTTCTGACACAGGGATAGAACCCACATCTCCTTTGTCTCCTATATGGACAGGAAGATACTTTACCATTAAGCCACCTGGGAAGCCCCTATGAGGTGTTAGTTGAACACAATATTAAGTGTAGGACCACAAGTGGCATAGTTGGAATGTCTGATTTTACTGGCTCTCTCTTTCCAAATCATCTCTCATCATCCAACAGACTAGCCTGGCCTTTGTCAAATAGAAATAGCATTCCTACAGTGAGAGAATGGCAGCTCTAAGAACTTCTGAGGCCTAAGCTTAGAATGTGTACCACATCATTTCTGTTTCATTCGATTAGTCAAAGCAAGTCATAAAGTCAATCAAGATCCACAGGGATTAGAACTAGATTCCATTTTTTGATAGAAGGAGATTAACCTAATTTGTGATCATTTGTGATTTAACAAAGTCTCATTAGTAATAATAGTGAAATCTTATTGCATAATGATTACTTTATATTCACTGCAGTAATAAAAATAAAGATTCTTGAAACGATCAATGTGAAAAATATCTAAGAAATACTATTATTGGTAAATTAATATGATAGACACAAATGTAATTATTTTGCTCCACAGAAGAAATAGAAGTTTATTTAGAGTATACTCTCTAGCAGAGTACCTTTTTATTTTAAAATCATATTTTTGAAGCAACTTGTGAAAATATATCTTTTATGACTAGTTTCTAATATTCGAGAAAAAAAGTCATAGGATTTCAAATTTATCTCTGCTTTCTGAAAGAGATATAAATTATTTAAAAATTCTTTATCTTTGGAATACCCAATTGAATAAACTGAGGGAATACATTCAGGGAACATACACAAAAAGTTTCAACAACTGATGCAATTTTCTTACCAAGTTAGAGAAAAGCACAACTTTCTCTAAACACCTTAACCTTAGGAGATCCATTGCAGTAGGTAAAAAAAAAAAAAAAAAGCTGACAAAAATCAGTGTTAAAAGAAATATAACTGATTTTCTTCACAGAATGTATAAAATTGTTAAAATGTTAATGTAGGAATATTATCAGTCTTTATTACCCTTTTAGAAATAGTTTTCTACTAAAATAGATTAAAACATTTGGTGCTAACTAATTAAGCGGTTGTCAAGTTAATATTGCTTTGTTTGCTTTCCAATAATTGAAACTAGGTATTCTGATGATTTCTATTAGAATTTTTCTTCCTGATGTTAAAAAAGAACCATGTTTATAAGGTCAAATACTGAGCTTTCTTTTCAACCTGAGTACTGACTTCCTCCTTTGTCTAACAGAGAATAGTAGCTTCTATATCACAGGAAAAATATCAAGCATAGGATAATCAAACTGATAAATTGCTAAACTCTTTCTTTTTTTATAGACTATCAGAGTCTAGTCATGATTCAATTAAAACCCAAAATAAAAGAAGAGAAAAAAATAGCAATAGATCAACAAACACACAAAACTTCTTGTGGAATCTAAATAGAGAGATTTGGCTGTGATATCTTGTGATTATCCATTTGTGAAAAATATATAAACTACCTTTTCACTGTACATAATGAACAGGTTTACTGTGTAGAATGATTATATCTTAAACTCAATGTTGGTAATTTCCAACTAAAGTCATCCATGCCCACAATACATGTCCTTTCTGGTGGCAAACACACTGGTAACTTACTTTGGATTTTGTTATCTAGAATAATCAGCATCAGGAACACAGAAATGCTAGTTGTACCTTCTTGGTGCAAAATTTGTATTTAATTTTTTTAAGATATGTAATTTACCAATATCCATCTGGCATTTTGAAAATTTAGCCTGCATAATAATCACATAGTAAGAATAATAGAATCAATACTTGTATAACACCAGGCCCTATATTTGGAACTGGGAGCTGGGGGAAATATATCTATGTATATGTATATATAAACTATTATATAAGGGCTTCCCTCATAGCTCAGTTGGTAAAGAATCCACCTGCAATGCCAGAGACCCCGGTTTGATTCCTGGGTCTGGAAGATCTGCTAGAGAATGAATAGGCTACCTACTCCAGTATTCTTGGGTTTCCCTTGTGGCTCAGCTGGTAAAGAATCCTCTATCAATGCAGAAGACATGGGTTCAATCCCTGGGTTGGGAAGGGGAAAGGCTACCCACTCCAGTATTCTGGCCTGGAGGATTCTATGCACCATATAGTCCATGGGGTCACAAAGAGTCAGACACGACTGAGCAACTTTCACTTTCTTTTACTTTCACATATATACAAATAATAACATTTCATTTTAATTTTCACAATCCTCTGTCATAGAGATTACTATTTCTATTGCCCAAGCAAGACAACTGGGTTCTGAAAATTCAGTAAATTATGGTGCTAAGATTTAATTTCTCTTTCGAAACTTAGAGTTTCCATGTGGCAAATTAGATGACAGTCTAAAGGATCAGGATTCACATGGGGGCTTTATCCATGAAAAGCTTCATAAAGCATGCTATAACTCCATTCATGTTGACTTAACACTTAAAAAAAAATGTAAGACAAATCTTGACTCCATACCCCACTGAGTTCTCAAAACTGACAAGCACAACCTCTAATCTTTGAACGTACATCCATATATATGTGTCTTTGTCTGCATGTGTTGATCTTTTCTTAGGGAATGAAATAACTATCAGTGAAGCATGCATAGAGAAATTAAGTGACTTTGATAAGAAACAAATGATACATCTAAATTTTTAATTTAATTAAAGATGTCATATCTTTAGATTACTCAGATTCATGTATTAAATTAAAAAGTTAAGATTAAAAAGAAGAAAAAGAAGATATTTCCTTAAATATACATATAATAATGTGGTAAAGGTCTTTTAAAAATTGTGATTACCTAAAAAAGTTTCTTTGTTCACTGTTATTTACACATATTAGAGCAAACTTTTAGCATATAATTCTACTTATAAATTATTTGTTTTATGGCTTTTCTCAAAGCACCTATAATTCCAAATGCCAACTTTACATATTGAACCTGCTACAATAGCACATACACTTTTGTATTTTAAATGTCAACAGCCCATCTTTGATGAGCAGCTTAACAATTCTAAAACAGCATGTACACTTATTTAAAAGAAAGGAAAAATCAGTATGCAAACTCATGTCAATATTTCATTCTACTGCATACAAAGTGGCTATTGTTAAAAATGGTAAATTGAAAAATGCTAGCCAGAATCTTTCTAAACCTGTAATGTCGTAGTATATTTAACTATAATATATTTAAGCTACTGAAAATTCACTTCTGCCCAAGCATGAAAAGAATATTAATGTTAGCACTAAAATATTTAATATGAGCATGAGAATGATGCCCTTTTCCTGTAGACATTATATCATATGAACAGATGGCCCACATTTTGCAGAAGAGATTTTCTATTATTACACAAAATACTCAAGGTATAACTGAAAATACATAGGATTGGGAGTGAGAAGGCCTGAGCTGTAGTTTAAGTTTTTTCATCATTCTTTATGTGTGCTGCTGCTGCTGCTAAGTCACTTCAGTCGTGTCCGACTCTGTGCGACCCCATAGATGGCAGCCCACCAGGCTCCCCCATCCCTGGGATTCTCCAGGCAAGAACACTGGAGTGGGTTGCCATTTCCTTCTCCAATGTGTGAAAGTGAAAGTGAAGTCACTCAGTCATGTCTGACTCGTAGCGACCCCATGGACTGCAGCCTACCAGGCTCCTCCGTCCATAAGATTGTCTAGGCAAGAGTACTGGAGTGATTTGCCATTGCCTTCTCTGTTATTTATGTGTAATCTGTGGTAAATCAGCATAGGAAACTGAAGAAATTTGGGACCTATCTATAGTGCCACATTAAATGATCATTAAATGAATTAAATGGATCGTAACATTTTTGAAGACATACATAAGAATACAGCAAAGCAGAAAATATTTAAATGTCTCACGCATAATAAGTATACATACTGTGTGAAAATGCTATTTCAGTTATATAAATGTCTTTTGGCCTGCCAGAGTGTACGATCAATCTTTTTCTAGGTAACAAATATGACTCAAATTTTGAAACTCCAAGAGGATATGTTACAAGGCTTAGTATTCACATAGAGAGGCTTTCTGTGAAAAGTAGAGTGGGTACCCATGTGGAACAAATGGCTTGAGTAAAAGGAAGGGCAAGTAGCTTTGTTTCTTATAGTGATTTGGGGATGGGACTAGAGTGAGGGAGGTTTGCACTTCTTTCCGGCAGCAAAGGAGAGAATGTACATGATTTTTTATCCAACTTCCCAGATTTGGTGAAAGAAAAATAGGGAGTGGTTGGGCTTTAAAGTTCTCACTGTCAAACATCAAAATGGTCAGAATATTTATTGCATATGTATGTGTATACCTGCTCACTTCTTATTGAGAAGTACTATCAAAAATATGTATATATAGCTTCTATTTTTGAGCAATTTTCACCATATGATATTTAGAACAGTAAACTCTGGAAGGGATATTGTGAGGATAGATTTATAATGTCTGAGATTCCCACATAGATCTTTTGTCCCAGTGAAAGGGAACTTCTGCAAGTGGGAAGAGGACATCTGTACTAGTAGGTTGTGCTTACACAAAACCTATGGTGTGTCTTGGCCATTGCTTTTATTAAATTATTAAAATTATTCTTCAGTAAAAAATGTGTAGGCATGTGATTCCCTCTCAGCCATATGCTACTGTAATGTAAGAATATCACATCTACAAATAACACAGGACATCTGGGATATATATATATATATATATATATATATATATATATATATAAATGTTCAGCCAGAGATGACACTCTGTTTGAGAAGTCATACTATTAATCCTGGTTGACATCATTTTCAGAAGTCTTTGTAATTTAGAGCAGCTCCAATTGATTATTACAGATGTCCCTGCACGTATACCTTGGAGAAATTGGTATTTTGTTGCCTCTTCCTCCTTCAGTTCAGTCCAGTTGAGTAGCTCAGTCATGTCTGACTCTTTGGGACTCCATGGATTACATCATTCCAGGACTTCCTGTAGATCAACAACTCCAAGGGTTTACTCAAACTCACGTCCATTGAGTCAGTGATGCCATCCAATAATCTCATCCATTGTCGTCCCCTTCTCCTCCTGCCTTTAGTCTTTCCCAGCATCAGGATCTTTTCAAATGAGTCAGTTCTTCTCATCAGGGGGACAAAGTATTGGAGTTTCAGCTTCAGCATCAGTCCTTCTAATGAATATCCAGGACTGATTTCCTTCAGGATGGACTGGTTGGAACTCCTTGCAGTCCAAAAGACTCTAAAGAGTCTCCTCAAACACCACAGTTCAAGAGCATCAAATCTTCAGTGCTCAGCTTTCTTTATTGTCCAACTCTTACATCCATACATGACTACTGGAAAAACCATAGCCTTGACTGCTGCTGCTGCTGCTGCTAAGTCGCTTCAGTCGTGTGCGACTCTGTGCGATTCCATAGACGGCAGCACACCAGGCTCCCCTGTCCCTGGGATTCTCCAGGCAAGAGTACTGGAGTGGGCTGACATTTCCTTCTCCAATGTATGAAAGCGAAAATTCAAAGTGAAATCGCTCACTCATGTCTGACTCGTAGCGACCCCATGGACTACAGCCCACCAGGCTCCTCCATCCAGGGGATTTTCCAGGCAAGAGTACTGAAGTGGACTGCCATTACCTTCTCCGTAGCCTTGACTAGATGGACCTTTTTTGCTAAGCAATGTTTCTGCTTTTTAATATGCTGTCCAGGTTGGTCATAACTTTCCTTCTGAGGAGTAGGCATCTTTTAATTTCATGGCTGCAGTCACCATCTGCAGTGATTTTGGAGCCCCCCAAAATAAAGCCTATCACTGTTTCTACTTTTTCCCCATCTATTTGTCATGAAGTGAATTCTGCATTATTGACTGTGCCAAAACCTTTGACTGTGTGGATCACAATAAACTGTGGGAAATTCTGAAAGACATGGGAAAACAAGACCACCTGATCTTCCTCTTGAGAAACCTATATGCAAGTCAGGTAGCAACAGTTAGCACTGGACATGGAACAACAGACAGGTTCCAAATAAGAATGTTGGCTTAAAGCTCAACATTCTGAAAACTAATATCACGGCATCCAGTCCCATCACTTCATGGGAAATAGATGGGGAAACAGTGGAAACAATGTCAGACTTTATTGTTTTGGGCTCCGAAATCACTACAGATGCTGATTGCCGCCATGAAATTAAAATACACTTACTCCTTGGAAGGAAGGTTTTGACCAACCTAGATAGCATATTAAAAAGCAGAGACATTACTTTGCAAATATTGTCTGTCTAGTCAAGATTATGGCTTTTCCAGTGGTCATGTATAGATATGAGACCTGGACTGTGAAGAAAACTGAGCGCCAAAGAATTGATGCTTTTGAACTTTGGTGTTGGAGAAGACACTCGAGGCTCCCTTGGACTGCAAGGAGATCCAACCAGTCCATCCTAAATGAGATCAGTTTTGGGTGTTCATTGGAACGACTGATGCTGAAGCTGAAGCTCCAGCTTCAGCTCATGCGAAGAGTTGGCCACCACATGCAAAGAGTTGACTCACTGAAAAAGACCCTGATGCTGGGAGGGATTGGGAGCAGCAGGTGAAGTGGACGACAGAGGATGAGATGGCTGCATGGCATCACTAACTCGATGGACTTGAGTTTGGGTAAACTCCGGGTGTTTGTGATGGACAGGGAGGCCTGGTGTGCTGCGATTCATGGGGGCGCAAAAGGTTGGACACAAATGAGCGACTGAACTGAACTGAACTGATGGGATAAGATGCCGTGATCTTAGTTTTCTGAATGTTGAGCTTTAAGCCAACATTTTAACTCTTCTCTTTCACTTTCATAAAGAGGGTTTTTAGTTCCTCTTCACTTTCTGCCTTAAGGATGGTGTCATCTGCATATCTGAGCTTATTCATATTTCTCCCGACAATCTTGATTCCAGCTAGTTCTTCTTCCAGCCCAGAATTCCTCATGATGTACTCTGCATATAAGTTAAATAAGCAGGGTGACAATATACAGCCTGGACATACTCCTTTCCTTATTTGGAACCAGTCTGTTGTTCCATGCCCATTTAAACTGTTGTTTCCTGACCTGCATACATATTACTCAAGAGGCAGGTCAGGTGGTCTGGTACTCCCATCTCTTTCAGAATTTCCACAGTTTATTGTGATACACAGAGTCCAAGTCTTTTGCATAGTCAATAAAGCAGAAATAGATGTTTTTCTGGAACTCTCTTGCTTTCTCCATGATCCAGCGGATGTTGGCAATTTGATCTCTGGTTCCTCTGCCTTTTCTAAAAACAACTTGAATATCTGGATGTTCACAGTTCATGTACTGTTGAAGCCTGGCTTGGAGAATTTTGAGCATTACTTTGCTAGCGTGTGAGATGAGTGCAATTGTGTGGTAGTTTGAGCATTCTTTGGCATTGTCTTTCTTTGGGAATGGAATGAATACTGACCTTTTCCAGTCCTGTGGCCACTGCTGAGTTTTCCAAATTTGCTGGCATTTTGAGTGCAGCACTTGCACAGCATCATCTTTTAGGGTTTGAAATAGCTCCACTGGAATTACATCACCTCCACTAGCTTTGTTCACAATGACACTTCCTAAGGCCCACTTCACATCGCATTCCAGAATATCTGGTTCTAGGTGAGTGATCACAATAACATGGTTATGTGAGTCATGAAGATCCTTTATACAGAAAGTATACATGGTTCTTCTACGTATTGTTGCTGCCTCTTCTTAACATCATTTGGTTCTGTTAGGTCCATACCATTTCTGTCATTTATTGAGCCCATCTTTGCTTGAAATGTTCCCATTGTACCTCTAATTTT
This sequence comes from Moschus berezovskii, assembly GCF_049115385.1. Taxonomy (NCBI): domain Eukaryota; kingdom Metazoa; phylum Chordata; class Mammalia; order Artiodactyla; family Moschidae; genus Moschus; species Moschus berezovskii. Next base: position 80,584,586 of record NC_142488.1, on the reverse strand, counting down.
CCTGAATAGATCTCTAGTCTTTCCCATTCTACTGTTTTCCTCTATTTCTTTGTACTGATCACTGAGGAACGCTTTCTTACCTCTCCTTGCTATTCTTTGGAACTCTGCATTCAAACTGGTTTATCTTTCCTTTTCTCACTTGCTTTTCGTTTCTCCTCTATTCACAGCTATTTGTAAGTCCTCCTGCGATAGCCATTTTGCTTTTTTGCATTTTTTTTCCCTTGGGAATGGTCTTGATCCTTTTCTCCTCTACAGTGTCATGAACCTTCATCCATAATTCATCAGGCACTCTGTCTATCATATCTGGTTCCTTAAATCTATTTCTCACTTCTACTGTATAATCATAAGGGATTTGATTTAGGTCATATCTGAATGGTCTAGTGGTTTTCCCTACTTTCTTCAACTTAAGTCTGAATTTGGCAATAAGGAGTTCATGATCTGAGCCACAGTCAGTTCCTGGTCTTGTTTTTCCTAACTGTATACAGCTTCTCTTCTCCATCTTTGGCTGCAAAGAATATAATCAATCTGATTTCGGTGTTGACCATCTGGTGATGTCCATGTGTAGAGTCTTCTCTTGTGTTGTTAGAAGAGGGTGTTTGCTATGATCAGTGCGTTCTCTTGACAAAATTCTATTAGCCTTTGCCCTGCTTCATTCTGTGCTCCAAGGCCAAATTTTCCTGTTACTCCAGGTGTTTCTTGACTTCCTACTTTTGCATTCCAGTCTCTTATAATGAAAAGAACATCTTTTGGGGTGTTAGTTCTAGAAGGTCTTGTAGGTCTTTCTCCTTAATATCCCTCAAATTAAGTGCCTGTTGATACCAGATTCTTATAACATTTTAAAGGATCTCCTTAAAATTCACAATAGCACTAATAAACACAATCAATATCTCAGATTATCAGTCATTGTTTAATATACCTTACTTTATAAATTTTGATCATTAATAAAAATGATAATCTTCTCCTTTAAATCTCTCTATTTAATTAAAAGTATGAAAAATTCTTCTTCCTAATATATACATTTTTAAATAGTTTATTTATTTTTAACTGAAGAATGATTGCTTTACATATTGTGCTGGTTTCTACCAAACATCAACATGAATCAGAGGTTCATGGGTTGTTACCTAGAGGTTTTAGGTTGTTACAGAGGACCGGTTTGAGTTCCCTGAGTCATTGAGTAAATTCCTTTTAGCTATCTGTTTTACACATGGTAATGCTTGTTTCTATGCTACTCTCTCCATATATCCCACCCTCTCCTTCCTCCTCCCTGCCCCCATGTCCATAAGTCTGTTCTCTATGTCTGTGTCTCCATTGCTGCCTTACGAATAATTTCATCAGTACCATCTTTCTAGATTCCATATATATATATATATATATATATAAAATATTTGTTTTTCTCTTTCTGACTTACTTCGCTTTGTATAATAGGCTCTAGGTTCATCCACTTCATTAGAACTGACTCAAATGCGTTCCTTTTTATGACTGAGTAATATTCAGTTGTATGTATATATCAAAGCTTCTTTATCCATTCATCTGTCAATGGATATTTAGGTTGCTTCCACGTCCTAACTAATTGCGAAGAGTGCTGCAGTGAACACTGGGGTACGTGTGCCTTTTGCTATTTTGGTTTCCATAGTATATGTGCCTACTGGGCTTCCCTGGTGGCACAGATGGCAAAGAACCTGCCTGTAATCTCTGGTTTAGGAATATCCTGGGTTTGCTGAGTCATATATTCTTATACCCTAACTAATTGTAACCCAAATATTAACTGAGTTCTCATTGTCCAGTAAGAGCTAATTAGAATTGAATCCTTATCTACATCTTATGGAAGTCCCAAACTATCTCAGAGTTCAATGAATTCCTAGAGGATCTAGGTTTTAAGAGCTGCCAATAGCTCCAGGATTCTACTTCTGCTGAAATACTTCCATTTATAATTTATCTCTCAAAGCGATATTCTTTCTATGCCTATTATGCATTGCTTTATATGGATAAAGAAACAATCCTTGTGAGAATAGCGAGTTTCAATAATGGTTTTATGGAAAATTGTTTCTTGTTGTTTATTGCAATGTTGCAAATAATTTTTAATATTTACTAAACTTCATACTTTTTTCAGATTCCTTTAGTTTTTTTTTTTTTTTTAATTTAGTCATTCTTATGTTAGAGTCCTATCCTGTACCACATTTATTTAGTTTTCATGTTTACTTAGGCTCCCCTTGGATATGATAATTTTTTAGACTTTTTTTTTTTACAGTTTTGAGGAGTACTGATGAAATGTTTTAGAGAATACCCCTTCATTGGGACATATTAGCTGTTTTCTTATGGTTAGACTGGGGTTATGGGATTTGCGAGGTAAACTACCATTCTTAACACATTAATTCAAAAGTACATGCTATCAAAATGACACAAATAATGGCTTCCAAGGTGGCTCTAGTGGTAAAGAATCTGCCTGTCAATACAGGAGATGTAAAAGACACAAGTTTAATCCCTGGGTCGGGAAGATTCCCTGAAAAGGGCATGACAGCCCACTCCAGTATTCTTGCCTGGAGAATCCCATGGACAGAGGAGCCTGATAGGCTAGAGTCCATGGGGTCACAGCGAGTTGGACACAGCTGAAGTAATTTATCGCACACACAATGGTACTAACCCGGCTGAAGTTGATTTTGCCTTATTTTTCCACTCTATTTTTGCTTCTCTTTCCTTTGTTTTCCAATCAGAAAGTCATGCCCACATTTTAAAACTGAGAAGGAGGTCTGCTCCACCTTATTGTGGTGGCAGCATCTATATATGTTACCAAACTGAGGTTAGGTTCCTTCCCCACTCAAAAAGACAATAATCAAGGGGCAAGTGTAAGTAGAAAATAAATATATTTATTCAGCAAAATGAAATCTAGGGGGAAGGTGTACTCATGTCCCAAGACCAACTCCAAAGTTTTTGCTCAGTCATGAGAGTTTTTAAAGGGAAAACAATCTCAGTTCATCATAAAGGTGGGAGATTCTTCATCACTTTTCCATTGTTTGAAGAGCTTCTGACTTCTATTGATCTTTCTTTGGATGTTATCCTGCAAATTTGCTAAGAGGAAAGCTGGAGGTAGAGAGTCTGTCATCCTCTAACTACTTAACTCTTCATTCTTAGATCTTTCAATCCAGAAAAAGAATAAACAGTTTAGGCAAGACATTGTGTGCGTTCAGTAGAGCAAAATTCAGGAGTTAGGTTAAAAGCTATCTAGTGATCTCATTTTTAATTAAGGTTTAAGGGGAACAGAGACAGACAAACAGGAAAGGGCCAAAAGATTTGCTTGCAAATCTCCACTTCTCAGACATTATTTCATTTCTGTGGTATTAGGGGCAACGGTCCATCTACTGTAACTTCTTCATGCTGACATAGGGTGCCATATTCTCAGAGTGGAAGATGTCAACATGGGTCTGACAATTTGAATTGCTTGCTTATGTATATACTCAGAGTAAGCTACAATTATTTTGATGCATGCACAATAAATAGATTACTATGGATAATGATGTTAATCTCGTTCTCTTGAGGCCAGTTTTTGGAATTGCACTAGCCATAGATTTAGTGCTGCTCAAGGTGGAACATGGGCTTTCTTGTGGCTCAGAGAGTAAAGAATCTGCCCGCAATGAGGGAGACCCAGGTTTGATCCCTGGGTTGGAAAGATCCCATGGAGAAGGGTATGGCAATCCACTCCAGTATCTTTGCCTGGAAAATTCCATGGACAGAGGATCTTGGTGTACACAAGCAAAGAGTTGGACACAACTGAGCAACTAATACAAGATGGGGCAACTACATCATGGGTGTAGTCTGGTTATCAAATCAGGTGATCATTTTTCTAAGCAAATACAGATCATGTCAGTTGCATATGTGCCTAGGTTTTGCTTACTGGATTGCATGATAACTATGCTTAGCTTTGTGAAAATTTCCCAGCTGTCTTCTAAAGTAGCTGTACTATTTTGCATTCATACCAGAAATGAGTAAGAATTCCTGTTGCTCCACATCCTTGCCAACAATTGGTATTTAGTATCTACTTGTTTTATACTTTCCTAATGGAAAATGATGTTGAGCATCTTTTCATGTGTTTAATTGTCATCTATATATCTTATTTTGTGAGTTGTTCAGGTATCTCACCATTTTGAACTGGGTTATTTGCTTTTTATTGTTAAGTTTTAAGAGTTGTTTATATATTTTGCATATAAGTTCATTATCAGACCTACATTTTACCATTCATTTCTCTCAGGTTGTGGCTTTTCATTCTCTAACAGATTCTTTCTCAAAGCAGAAGTTTTAATTTTAACAAAGTCTAATTTATCAATTTGTTCTTTTACATATCATACTTTTGCTATTATATGTAACCACTCATCACTAAATTCAAGATCAAGCAGATTTTCTACTATATTTTCATCTAGAAGCTTTATGGTTTTGCATTTTACATTTAGATCTATGAGAAATGCATGCTGCCTGGTATTTCAACACTTCATAGAACTTTTTCATTAAATATTTAAAAAGTCTAAGTCTTTGACCAATCTATTACAAGGACTATTGTCTGCATATTTCACTCTGCATATATCACAACCTTGAACCATCTATCTACCTTCCCTTTCTCCTTCTCATGTTCATTTATAACATTTTATCATGTGACATTCACAAAAGTAAGCACTTTCCAGGTAACTCTCTTGATTCTTATCAATCTCTATGAGTTAATTGCTACTGTTCTTCTCACTTTTCAAAAATAGAAACTGAAGCACAAAGTGTGTAAGCAGCTTTACAATGGCCATATATCAAGTTAATGGCAGAGTTAGAATTTAAACCCCATCCATTTTCTTAAATTCTTCAATATGATAAAAATTATACTACAATAATATAATAGAATAATAATATTTAATATGGCTAATATAAAATATGTATATCATATTATTTCAAATATAACAATAAAATATAATTTTTTAGTTAATAAATGTGTCACCTATTAAATATAAATTTTCTGATTATACACAACATTTATACGAATTGGCTATATTCCAAATCATAAAGCAAGTCTCAATAATTTTCAAAGACTCAAATATTATAAGAATGTTTCTGGACCGCAATAAAGTTTAGCTATAAATCTATAACAAGCTAAATGCAAAATTTTCATATGATTTTAAGATAAACACTATATCCTAGACGGACCTTTATTGGCAAAGTAATGTCTCTGCTTCTTAATATACTGTCTATGTTGATCATTCAGTTTTCATTCCAATCCCAAAGAAAAGCAATGCCAAAGAATGCTCAAATTACCGCACAATTGCCCTCATCTCACACGCTAGTTAATTAATGCTCAAAATTCTCCAAGCCAGACTTCAGCAGTACATGAACCATGAACTTCCAGATGTTCAAACTGGATTTAGAAAAGGCAGAGGAACCAGAGATCAAATTACCAACGTGTGCTGGATCATCGAAAAAGCAAGAGAGTTCCACAACAATCTTTATTTCTGCTTTATTGACTATGTCAAAGCCTTTGACTGTGTGGATCACAATAAACTGTGGAAAATTCTGAAAAAGATGGGAATACCAGACCACTTAATCTGGTCTTGAGAAACCTGTATGCAGGTCAGGAAGCTACAGTTAGAAATGGGCATGGAATAACACACTGATTTCAAATAGGACAAGGGGTATGTAAAGGCTGTATATTGTCACCCTGCTTATTTAATTTATACGCAGAGTACATCATGAGAAACACTGGGCTGGATGAATCACAAGCTGGAATTAAGATTGCCAGGAGAAATATCAATAACCTCAGATATGCAGATGACACCACCCTTATGGCAGAAAGCAAAGAAGAACTAAAGAGCCGCTTGATGAAAGTGAAAGAGGAGAGTAAAAATGTTAGCTTAAAACTAAACATTCAGAAAACTAAGATCATGGCATCTGGTCCCATCACTTCATGGCAAATAGATGGGGAAACAAAGGAAACAGTGAGAGACTGTTTTTTCGGCTCCAAAATCACTGCAGATGGTGACTGCACCCATGAAATTAAATGAAGCTTACTCGTTAGAAGGAAAGTTATTACCAAACTAGATAGCATATTGAAAAGCAGAGCCATTACTTTGCCAGCAAAGGTCCATCTAGTCAAGGCTATGGTTTTTCCAGTAGTCATGTATGGATGTGAGAATCAGACTGTAAAAAAGCTGAGCGCTTAAGAATTGATGCTTTTTTTTTTAATTTAATAAATGGTACAAAGCAAAATGCCAAAAACATTAACAGTTAAAATTTCACCAAATGAAAAAATTCTATAAATAAACAGTTGTAAAAAGTTACATTAAGTTATTTTATAACTGCCCCAAGCTGCAAAAAGAAAAAAAAAAATCCCATCTGAATTGATGCTTTTGAACTGTGGTGTTGGAGAAGATCCTTGAGAGTCCCTTGGACTGCAAGGAGGTTCAACGAGTCAATCCTAAAGGATATCAGTCCTGAGTGTTCATTGGAAGGACTGATGTTGAAGCTGAGGCTTCAATACCTTGGCCACCTGATGCGAAGTGCTGACTCTTTTGAAAAGATCCTGATTCTGGGAAAGATTGAAGGTAGGAGGAGAAAGGGATAACAGAGGATGAGATGGTTGGGTGGCATCATTGACTCAATGGAAATGAGCTTGGATATACTCCAGGAGTTGGTGATGGACAGGGAGGCCTGGTGTGCTGTGGTACATGGTGTCGCTGAGTCATACACAACCGAGCGACTGAACTGAAATGAACTGAAGGTCGATATTTTCAGATAAATCAGTTCTTCGCATCAGGTGGCCAATATATTGGAGCTTCAACTTCAGTATCAGTCCTTTCAATGAATATTTGGGACTGAGTTCCTTTAGGATTGACTGACTGGATCTCCTTGCAGACCAAGGGACTCTCGAGTCTTCTCTAACACCACAGTTCAAAAGCATCAATTCTTCGGTGCTCAGCTTTCTTTATAGTCCAACTCTAACATCCATGCATGACTACTGAAAAAACCAAAGTTTTGACTAGACAGAATTTTGTTGGCAAAGTAATATCTCTGCTTTTTAATATGTAGTCTAGGTTGGTCATAATTTTTCTTCCAAGGAGCAAGCGTCTTTTAATGTCATGGCTGCAGACGCCATCTACAGTGATTTTGGAGCCCAAAAAAATAAAGTCTGTCACTGTTTCAGGTGTTTCCCCATCTATTTGCCATGGAGTGATGGGAGCAGATGCTATGATCTTGGTTTTCTGAATGTTGAGCTTTAAGCCAACTTTTTCACTCACCTTTTTCACTTTCATCAAGAAGCTCTTAGTTCTTCTTTGCTTTCTGCCATAATTGTGGTGTCATCTGCATAGCTGAGGTTATTAATATTTACAAGGACAATTACAAGCCAATCTTACTTTTGAGACTAGATGCAAAGTTTCACAAGTAAAATATATAGTAATTAATAGCAATGCATCAAATGATACAATCTACACAAAACAAAAGTCATAAGCAATGCAAGGTAAAGTAGAAGCACATTCCGTTCCGTTCAGTCGCTCAGTCGTGTCCGACTCTTTGCGACCCCGTGGACTGTAGCCTACCAGGCTTCTCCGTCCATGGGATTCTTCAGGCAAGAATACTGGAGTGGATTACCATTTCCTTCTCCAGGGGATCTTCCCGACCCAGGGATCCAACCCGGGTCTCCCACATTGGAGGCAGACGCTTTAACCTCTGAGCCACCAAGGAAGCCCATTAATAATAGATAATTTTAGTACATCTCTCAAAGTTAAAGAAAAATTATTTGACAAAAATAGGGAAGAATTTAGAAGAATTAAACAACAAAACCAATAAAAGAGTTTTATGAATATATATCAAACTGTATGCCCCAGTAATGGCAGATATGTCTTCTAGATATATACAAAAAATCAACTGTATATTAGATCATAAAGAACATCTCCATAAATTCCACAAAGGAAATGCCTTATAATTAATTTTTTCTGATTGCAATGCAATAATATCAGAAACTTATAGAAACAAAAGAGCCCTTCCAGTTGAAAATATATACATGTATGAATGTAGATATTTTTTTAGTAAAATATGAAATACAACTGAAACCTATCTGCTGAAAGGGACAGTCAGATTATATTGTAGGAATTGAGCTATGTACTTTAAAAGAACATGGATTATTTGGAAGAAAGAAATGGAGAAGAGATACTAAACAAATATTAACTGAAAGGAAGTTGATGAGTTTTATTAATATTGCATTAAATTGAATTGAGAAAGAATATTGTATTAGAAAAGTAATGAGAGGAATAATTCACCAGAGAGAGTTCAATTTTAATCTTATATACAGCTGATAAAAATAGGTTATAAAATATGAAGCAAACTACCATATTTCAAAGAGAAATGAACAAATCTACAATTATAAAGATTTTAACATGTTTCTTTCAGAAACTTATCAAGCAGATGAAAAAAAGTTTGACTTTAAAAGATTTGAATGTTATTTTGCATGCTTGATTTAATTGATGTATAAAGATCCTTAAACTCATTAATGATGATTCCATCAATGTAAAGGGTCTTATATTAAATATTCATGACCTCTCTTTACCCCTTTCTTCACTCTTCCCAGGGAGAGTTTAATCGACATCTGATTATTGACTTTGTGTAAAGCACTAGATAAGACCAGTCCATACTTCCAGAGGGCACACATTTTCTGCTCCTCTGCCCAAGCAGTGTCGGAGAAGGCAATGGCAAGCCACTCCAGGACTCTTGCCTGGAAAATCCCATGGTTGGAGGAGCCTGGTAGGCTGCAGTCCGTAGGGTTGCTAAGGGTCGGACACGACTGAGCGACTTCACTTTCACTTTTCACTTTCACACATTGGAGAAGGAAATGGCAACCCACTCCAGTGTTCTTGCCTGGAGAATCCCAGGGACGGGGGAGCCTGGTGGACTTCCGTCTATGGCGTCACACAGAGTCGGACACGACTGAAATGACTTAGCAGCAGCAGCAGCAGCCCAAGCAGTTTAATGAAGGACTGCAGCATTTTATTATCCCTTGATACTAAATGAGTAAATTTCAATCTGAGGTTCAACATTAGTAAGTTCACTTTGCCCCAAACATTAACCATACTCTCCTATATCATTTTTAGCAATAATAGAAGTCATAATTTATTAACAACATGGTGTTCTGTTTGTCTTTTAAGGAAAAAATGAATGTTCTTTTTTGGGCCATCCCAAGATCGCAATTGGAGTAGGAAATGACAATGTACTCCAGTACTCTTGCCTGGAGAATTCCATGGACTGAGGAGCCTAGTGCGCTACAGTCCATGGAGTAGCAAAGAGTCGGACGCGCCTGAGCGACTTCACTTTCTTTTCCTTTCCTAAGTTCCCAATAATAATAATTAGAGAATACACAATGCTTTCAAATAAATACATATTACTAAAATAGTTGACCTTGAAAAAGCACACAAAATCTAGGGTTGCTTTTACACAAACTTTACTTGCTAACTGCAATGGAATTAATTTAGAAACCAAATATATAATGATTTTTAAAACTCCCTTATTCATCTAGAAGTAAGAAAAAACAGATTTCATGTATCTTATAGGTCATAAGGTAACATCAAGGCATCTGGTCCATCACTTCACGGCAAATAGATGGGGAAACAATGGAAACCGTGACAGACTATTTCCTTGGGCTCCAAAATCACTGCAGATGGTGACTGCAGCCATGAAATTAAAAGATGCTTGTTCCTTGGAAGAAAAGCTATGACAAACCTATACAGAATTTTAAGAAGCAGAAACATTACTTTGCTGATAAATGTCCATCTAGTCACAACAATTGTTTCTCCAGAGGTCATGTATAGATGTGAGATTTGGACTATAAAGAAAGCTGAGCTCCTAAGAATTGATACTTTTGAATTGTGGTGTTGGAGGAGATTCTTGAGAGTTCCTTGAACTACAAGTGGATCCAACCAGTCAATCCTAAAGGAACTCAGTTCTGAATATTCATGATGAAGCTGAAACTCCAATACTTTGGCCACCTGATGCAAAGAATTGACTCATTGGAAAAGACCCTGATACTGTGAAAAGTTGAAGGCACGAGGAGAAGGGGACGATGGAAGATGAGATGTTTGGATGGCATCACCGAATTGATGGACATGAATTTGAGCAAGCTTCAGGAGCTGGTGATGGGCAGGGAAATCTGGCTTGCTGCAGTCCATGGAGCTGCAAGGTGTAGGACACTACTGAGTGACTGACCTGAATTGAGCTGATAGGTCGTAAGAGAAATCTCAATGCAAATTAGAAATATATATTGAATAAATATTAAAAAAAATCATTCTTGATGGAATGCAACTAATGCAGCATGTAAGAAAATTAGTATCTTCACATTTTTACATTACAAAAAGAAAGAAAATTTGAAAATTAATGACTTAATCATCTGACTCAAGAAGTTAGAAATAAGACAATTGAGTAAACCTACAAAAATGGAAGAAAAAGAATATAACACAAGGGAATAAATAAACAAAACAATAGAATAAAATTATTGTCCCCATACCCAGATAAGTTATTCAAATTTGAATTCCATACTACACATTGTCGTTGTTTAGTTTCTAAGTCATGTCCAACTCTTTTTGTGACTCCTTGAACTGTAGCCTACCAGACTTCTCTGTCCATAGGATTTTCTGGGCAGGAATAAGGAGTGGATTGCCATTTCCTTCTCCAGGGGATCTTCCTGACCCAGAGACTGAACCCATGTCTCCTGCATTGGCAGGTAGATTCTTTACCAATGAGTACCAAGAAGTCCATACTACATTTTATGATACAAAATTTAAAATGTCAGTCTTTTAACTTGAAATAAAATCAAAATCCGTTAATATTCTCACTTCTAGTTGAATATGTCTTTAAATTTTTAATCTTCAATATCAAACATGTTTGCATTATTGAAATGGGAATTTGAGTTCTCATATATGGAACTGGAGAATGAATTTCAAGAATACTCTTGGTAGCACTGAACTGAACTGAACTTGGTAGCACGTGAATGACTTTTGCTAAAGATAAGGAAAGTACAAAGCTCTGAGGGGGTAAAGAGTGCCCCAAAGGCGGGACTTAATCCTTAGCAGTATTAATCTGTATATTTTTGGTTGTCTCCTCTCCTTAAACTATGTCATTACTAACTAATCCAGTTTAAAGGTCAAAATGTTTAACTTAACGTCATTATGGCTTCTCTTAATCCTGGGATAAAGTTGCCACCCTTTTTCATGCTGCCTGGCCATTTTACCATGGGCGAAATTTATGGGTTTAAGATTAATAATCACCAGTTGTTTTTCCCTCAGGCATGTGGGACAGAAGTTAATTACTGTCCTTGCCTGGATCTCAGTACTAATAATTTATCAGACCAAGGACATATAACTGGAATTCAGAACAAAAGGATATAGTTTTAGGTTAATGGATCAAGACATTTTTTGAAAACAAGACTGAGGTACCAGAGTCTTAAACTGACGGCCTAAGAATTTCTACCTCATGTGAGGATCACAATAAACTGTGGAATATTCTGAAAGAGATGGGGATACCAGACCACCTGACCTGCCTCTAGAGAAACTTGTATGCAGGTCTGGAAGCAACAGTTAGAAATGGACATGGAACACACTGGTTCAAAATAGGAAAAAGAGTGTGTCAAGGTTGTATACTGTCACCCTGCTAATTTAACTTATATGCAGAGTACATTATGAGGAACGCTGGGCTGGAAGAAGCACAAGCTGGAATCAAGATTGCTGGGAGAAATATCAATAACCTCAGATATGAAGATGACACCACCCTTATGGCAGAAAGTGAAGAGGAACTCAAAAGCCTATTGATGAAAGTGAAAGAGGAGAGTGAAAAGGTTGGCTTGAAGCTCAACATTCAGAAAACAAAGATCATGGCATCTGGTCCCATCACTTCATAGGAAATAGATGGGGAAACAGTGGAAACAGTGTCAGACTTTACGTTTTGGGGCTCCAAAATCACTGCAGATGGTGATTGCAGCCATGAAATTAAAAGACGCTTACTCCTTGGAGGGAAAGTTATGACCAACCTAGATAGCATATTAAAAAGCAGAGACATCACTTTGCCAACCAAGGTCCGTCTAGTCAAGGCTATGGTTTTTCCAGTAGTCATGTATGGATATGAGAGGTGGACTGTGAAGAAAGCTGACCGCCAAAGAATTGATGCTTTTGAACTGTGGTGTTGGAGAAGACTCTTGAGAGTCCCTTGGACTGCAAGGAGATCCAACCAGTCCTTTCTAGAGGAGATCAATCCTGGGTGTTCATTGGAATGACTGATGCTAAAACAAACTCCAATACTTTGGCCACCTCATGTGATGAGTTGACTCACTGGAAAAGACTCTGATGCTGGCAGGGATTGGGGGCGGAAGGAGACGGGGACGACAGAGAATGAGATGGCTGGATGGCATCGCCGACTCGATTGACGTGAGTTTGAGTGAACTCCGGGAGCTGGTGAAGGACAGGGAAGCCTGAAGTGCTGTGATTCATGGGGTCGCAAAGAGTCGGACACGACTAAGCGACTGAACTGAACTGATCATACCTGGTTAAGAAAGTTTCTGGCAGTTGATTAAAAAAGAAATCTATCCTTGTTAGTGTATTTGTTAAACTTTGTTATTCTCTTTCCATTTATTGTTTGAAATCATGAAAGCCCCTTTAGATTCAATTCATACTGTTCTTGAGCAAGTGAGATTTAAAGCAATTGATTGCTAATGTAAAAGAAACTTTACTTTTTACTGTAGGAGTGTAAAGAGAATCATATTGATCTGTTTTTTTACAATAATATTATATGAAAACAGATCTCCATATTCTCCAAATTCTTGAATAGACACTAAAAACAAAGAAAAAGCACTAAAACATATATTAAGGAAACATAATGTAAATATGCACAGTATATTTACTTTAGATTGGGACCTTTAAATCACACCCTGAAATGCCAGATTCTTTTCCTTTCTAAAGATTTCATGCTCAGGCTACCTTTAGGGTAGTGAAGTAAGCAGGATAAGGAAAGAAAAGTGCTAAACAAAGATATCCTTTTAAATGAAATTTATTTGTTTTTTTTAATTAGAAAATACTTTATTGCTATAAAATGTTACCCATCATCTGAGATTTCATTTTTTTTAATTTTTTTTAATTTTAAAATTTTTTTCAAGGTTTTCCATCTATTTTATTTTATTTTTTCAAAAAACAATGTTAGGAATCTTTACTTAAAAACAATGTTATCTTAAAATGGAGTAACTTTGGTTTTACGAGCAGCAAGCAAACTACAGAAGCAAAAATGCATTACAGGAGCATTAAGTTCTACATTAGGTCACAATGTCTAATCTGAAATCACACCCGTGATATCATTTTTCAGGATATCTGGGAAATAGTTATTTACCAGGATGTCTGAACCATAGCTACTCTATTTTGACTTATAATTTTAAAAAATAAAAAATTTTTAATACGCAAAGCAGATTTCACCATTAATGATGTCAGTGTTTTTCTAGGTATGAGAAGATGCAAGAATTGGAACTCTTTTCTTTCTGAAAAGATCTATCTGAAGGCCTGTTCTGCCAGTTTTTATTTATTTATTTTTTTTTCAGAGCACAGAGTGCCTCATTCCTGATTTTCACCCTGAACTTCTTTCAGGGGGTGTTGAAGGTGAGCAGCTTGCAATGGTCATGATGCAATCTTTGTAGAGGCAGCTGGCAAGTACCAACTTCCAGTCAGCAGGGTACCTTCATAGCCACATATCTGACCATGTGACACCATTTCATGGCCACTGTGTCCCGCGGTGCTAGGAAGGCTCATTCCCAGGTCTAGGGAAGTGATGGGCCACTCAGTGTGCTAAAATTGGACCAGGCCTTGCAAGTAGCAAAAGTCTCTGGACCACTGTCTTACTAGCCTCCTGGTCCAGGAAAATATTTCCTCTTGTTGCTTTTTCCCATACCCAGAGTCACATTATTACAATTATTGATCTCATATGGAACTGTCAGTTCAGCATTATATCACAGACTCAGTGAAACAAGTGACATAGAAAATAATATAGCCATAGCTAGCAGTTATTAGTAAAATAAGAATTATAAGTCAATTTAAATCTGATTCGATGGGGTGATGTGGAATGAAATTTCACCTCAGTCATGCCACCCCTGCTTGAGTCAAGGGAGTGAAGCTTTTGCAGGCCTGTGCTGTTAATCAAGGACTGACCTGGGTAGAGGGTATAGACTCCTAGAGCTGGCTCCAATCTTTCAAGGGCAATCTTCCTGTTAAGGTTTTAGATAAGAGCTGTTAGCTCAGGCAACAGATGGTACTAGAGATTCCCAGGCCATCAACAAAATCTGCTACAAAAGCTAAAGATAATCCAGTAAAGGGAAAATATACTAAAGTATGTTTAACTGTGCAACAAAAGAAGAGAAAAAAAAGGAATTAAAATGATAATGCAGCATCTCCGCTTTTTACCAATTATATTAACATACATTTTAAAATGATGATTTGCATTATTAAAATGTGGCAAAGCAGGTGTAGTCATGTGTTACTGACATTATCATAAATTATTAGCAACATTTAGAACAATATATATTGAGAATCTTAAAATTTTTAAACTTTCGCGGAGTAGTAGAAGATGGCTTAGGAATAGGACGGGGTGACCACATTCTCCCCCACAAAATCAGCAAAAGAACATTTGAACGCTGAGTAAATCCCACAAAACAACTTCTGAATACCGGCAGAGGACATCAGGCACCTAGAAAAGCAGCCCATAGTCTTCGAAAAGAGGTAGGAAATAGTATAAAAGATAAAAAGAGAGGCAAAAGAGGGAGGGATGGAGCTCCGTCCTGGGAAGGGAGGCCTAAAAAAAAAAAAAAGAGACAGAGAAGTTTCCAAACACCTGGAAACACTCACGGGCGAGTCTTTGATGAGCCTTGGAACCTCAGAGGGCCACATAACCAGGAGAAAAAAAGAAATAAATCATTAAAACCCACAGACTAAGTGCTCAGAGGAAACTCTCAACAGAGAAGTGGCACATATGCCCACACCCTCCACTAGCAAGCAGGGGCCAGGCAGGGAGGCGCGGCAGCAGCGCTTAGAGAAAGGACCAGGCCTGAATGCCCCGAGGGCAATCTGAGGGCACTAACAGGGAAATAGCTAAGCAGACTGTACAGCTAAAAGGTGAAAAGCTGCAAAAAGGCGAAAAGCCCCAACCTAAGACTCCACCAGTCCCGCTCACAGAACAAAGGACTGAGCAGAGCAGGCCGGCTGTGGGCGGCCCATCCCCTATCACCCTCCGCGACAGGCATGGGAGGGCGGCCAATGCCGGAAGGGGCAGCCGTGGCCCCAGAGAGGCTTCCCATGCTAAGCAGCAGGCAGGATTTGTTGCTAACCAAGACTTCCTGGGTTTGGGCCGGTCAATACCCACCTGAGAAGGTGCGCTGGTTGTACACCCACGCCGGGAGCCAGAGAGGGAAATCCTACCCGTGGCAAAGGTCAATTGGGGAAGAGGCCTGACGGGCAAAGGCTAATCAGGACTTGAGGAACCCCCTGGACTTACCTGAGCATCTACCCCAAAGAAAACCGGAGTCTGACTGCCTTACTATCTTACGCCTCTTATCAAGTCCTCTAATACTTACGGAGGCTTCCCCCCAACCACCTTTCTCTGAAAACATTAATTCAGAGCTGTAGTTAAAAAGTTCTCCTTGGCTTAATAGGAGTGTTCCAATCCAAGCCCCTCTGATAGCTTTCTAACTTGCATGACAAGTTTGTCCGGGCTCTTACAACTATGAGTGTGACTGTTTATAGCCTCCCAGCCATGCAAGGACAGAAAGCCTAATATTCTAAAATACAGGAATCTGTTGAAGAAGTTAAAATCATTTGAATAGTACTAAAAAAGATTTCATTGTTGAATCAATGCTTGCTGCAAAGTTTCCTCTATCTATTGTATCCTTGGAAATATATTAATCACATATAGAGAATATAAGTAGTAGCCTTTGATTTAACCACATCAGATCTTAAGTTAATAAATTCCTTTCTTGTAGCTCACTACACCTGTGCCTTATAGGAATGTAATTTTGTCATGTGTCTAGCACCTGACTTTAGGAAAATCATCTTAAAAGAATATAAGACTTTTTCTAGCTAACTAACCTTTGTTAGGAGAGAGGGCCATAAACTGTTAGCAGGCCACCTGGCCAGAAGATGATGTAAACCACCCAAAACTTTTGTATATCACGAGACATACAAAAATAAGCCCTGATCCTGATAAGGGTCAAGACTGCTGACCCCGCATGATTTTGGTGTGACTCTATACCTCTCTTTCTCTATTTTTTATGTGCACAACTTAGGGTATAAAAACAGCACTGGAAAATAAAGTTTTGGGCCTTGCTCACTGAAGCTTGGTCTCCCCGTGTCGTTCTTTCTCTTTTTCCGTCCTTTTCTCTATTCTCCCTTTTCTGGTTGAGATCCTTGGAGCGCTGGGCCCTCTGAGTTTACTTATCTGCCTGGGCTTCTAAGACCCACTCGAGGGGGTGCCCTGGTGGGGTACCTCCAGTGATTCGCGAGGGTGCCTGTGGCCTACGTAAACAGAGCAAACCCCGTGCTGGGGTTTTATTGGTTTCCAGCGTAAACCAAGGAATCATCAGCCCCTGTCTCTCTTTTTCTCTCTCTCTCTCTGACGCCGACGCCGTTCATCCCGAGGATACCCTGGGCCATATCGAGGCTGGTCCCCGATACACCCAGAAAACAAAGCGGCAGGGAACGGGGAGGACATGAGTCGCAGCGACTGCACTCACCAAACTC
This sequence comes from Moschus berezovskii, assembly GCF_049115385.1. Classification (NCBI taxonomy): domain Eukaryota; kingdom Metazoa; phylum Chordata; class Mammalia; order Artiodactyla; family Moschidae; genus Moschus; species Moschus berezovskii. The sequence goes on along the minus strand of NC_142488.1, from coordinate 80,567,820 downwards.
CTGGTCACCTGAGCTGCTCGGACAGGGGAAGGCACAAAACGGAGGCGCAGCCAAGTCTGCACCTTTGTGGAGTACCTGAAGACCTGAACCTGAACTGCTCAGACCTGGGAAGTGCATGCAACCCAGCACCGGCCGTGGACAGCTCCCGGAAGAGCAACCTAGAGCCTGAGCAGCATAAACAGGAAAAGCACACACGCCGTGAGCTGAAACAATCCCATTGTAGCCGAGCCACTGCGAGCACTCCCCACAGACGCCAGTGACATTTGTTAGCTGCGTTCCTCCCTCCCCACAGCAGGACCAAACAGGTGAGCCAAAAAAAATAAAAAGTGTCCACCACCACCCCCTGGTGTCAGGACGGGAATTAGACACTGAAGAGACCAGCTAACAGAAGAGCTTTAACAGAAGGAATGGCCTTGGAATTCACAGATGGAGAAGTCTTGAGCCTACTGAAAGAATAAGACTGAAAATCAGAGGCAGAGACTTAAGGCCAAATCCTGAGAACACCAGAGATCTCCTGTTCCAGGGAACATTAATTGATAGGTGCTCATCAAATGCCTCCATACATACACTGAAACCAGGCACCACCCAAGGGTCAACAAGTATCAGTGAAAGACATACCACACAAATTCTCCAGCAACACAGGAGAATAGCCCTGAGCTTCAATATACAGGCTGCACAAAGCCACTCCAAACCCATGGACATCTCAAACTCAATAGTGGACACTTCACTGCACTCCATAGAGAAGAAATCCAGCTCCACTCACCAGAACACTGACACAAGCTTCCCTAGCCAGGGAACCTTGACAAGTCACCCATCCAACCCCACACACAACAAGGTAACTATATAATAAAGAGAACTCCACAAACTGCCAGAAGACGGAAAGGCCAACCCAAGCACAGCAATATAAGCAAGATGAAGAGGCAGAGAAATACCCAGCAAGTAAAGGAACAGGAAAAATGCCCACCAACACAAACAAAAGAGGAAGATATAGCGAATCTACCTGATAAAGAATTTTGAATTTTTATTGTGAAAATGATTCAAAATCTGGAAAGCAAAATGGAGTTACAGATAAATAAAGTGGAGAAAAGGACTGAGAAGATGCAAGAAATGTTTAAAAAGGAATTAGAGGAAATAAAAAAGAGTCAATATACAGTGAATAATGCAATAGATGAGATCGGAAACACTCTCGAGGGAACAACCAGTAGAATAACAGAGACAGAAGACAGGATAAGTGAGCTAGAATATAGAATTGTAGAAATAAATGAAACAGAGACGGAAAAAGAAAAACGAATTAAAAGAAATGAGGACAATATTAGAGACCTCTGGGACAATGTTAAACGCCCCAACATTCGAATCATAGGAGTCCCAGAAGAAGAAGACAAAAAGAAAGAACATGAGAGAATACTTGAGGAGATAATAGTTGAAAATTTCCCTAAAATGGGGAAGGAAATAATCACCCAAGACCAAGAAACCCAGAGAGTCCCTAACAGGATAAACCCAAGGCGAAATACTACAAGATACATATTAATCAAATTAACAAAGATCAAAAACAAAGAAAAAATATTAAAAGCAGCAAGGGAAAAGCAACAAATAACACACAAGGAGATTCCCATAAGGATAACAGCTGATCTTTCAACAGAAACTCTTCAGGCTAGGAAGGAATGGGAAGAAATACTTAAAGTGATGAAAGAAAATAACCTACAGCCCAGATTACTATACCCAGCAAGGATCTCATTCAAATATGAAGGAGAAATCAAAACCTTTACAGACAAGCAAAAGCTGAGAGAATTCAGCATCACCAAACCAGCTCTCCAACAAATACTAAAGGATCTTCTCTAGACAGGAAACACAGAAAGGGTGTATAAACTCGAACCCAAAGCAATTAAAAAATGGCAATGGGATCATACTTATAAATAATCACCTTAAATGTAAATGGGTTGAATGCCCCAACCAAAAGATAAAGGCTGGTAGAATGGATAAAAAAACAAGACCCCATTATATGTTGCCTACAAGAGACCCACCTGAAAACGAGGGAAACATACAGACTGAAAGTGAAGGGCTGGAAAAAGATATTCCATGCAAATCGAGACCAAAAGAAAGCAAGAGTAGCAATACTCATATCAGATAAAATAGACTTTAAAACAAAGGCCATGCAAAGAGACAAAGGACACTACATAATGATCAAAGGATCAATCGAAGAAGAAGATATAACAATTATAAATATTTATGCACCCAACATAAAAGCACCGCAATATGTAAGACAATTGCTAACAAGTATGAAAGGGGAAATTAACAATAACACAGTAATAGTGGGAGACTTTAATACGCCACTCACACCTATGGATAGATCAACTAAATAGAAAATTAACAAGGAAACACAAACTTTAAATGATGCAATAAAACAGTTAGACCTAATAGATCTCTATAGGACATTTCACCACAAAAAAATGAATTTCACCTTTTTCTCAAGCCCACACGGAACCTTTTCCAGGATAGATCACATCCTGGGCCATAAATCTAGCCTTGGTAAATTCAAAAATATTGAAATCATGTAAAGCATCTTTTCTGTCCACAATGCAGTAAGATTAGATCTCAAGTACAGGAGAAAAACTAATAAAAATGCTAACATAAAGAGGCTGAACAACACGCTGCTGAATAATGAACAAATCATGGAAGAAATCAAAAGAAAAATCAAAATATGCATAGAAATGAATGAAAATGAAAACACAACAACCCAAAACCTCTGGGACACTGTAAAAGCAGTGCTAAGGGGAAGATTCATAGAAATACAGGCACACATCATGAAACAAGAAAAAAGTCAACTAAATAACCTAACTATACATCTAAAGAAACTAGAAAAGGAAGAAATGAAGAACCCCAGGGTTAGTAGAAGGAAAGAAATCGTAAAAATCAGGGCAGAGATAAATACAAAAGGAACAAAAGAGACAATAGCAAAAATCAACAAAGCCAAAAGTTGGTTCTTTGAGAAGGTAAATAAAACTGACAAACCACTAGCAAGACTCATCAAGGAACAAAGGGGGAAGAACCAAATCAATAAAATTAGAAATGAAAATGGAGAGATCACAACCGACAACACAGAAATACAAAGGATTATAAGAGTATACTATCAACAATTATATTGCAATAAAATGAATAACTTGGAAGAAATGGACAAATCCTTAGAAAAATACAACTTTCCAAAACTGAACCAGGAAGAAATAGAAAATCTGATCAGACACAACACAAGCACGGAACTAGAGGCTGTAAACAGAAATCTTCCAGCAAACAAAAGCCCAGGTCCAGACTGCTCCACAGCTGAATTCTTCCAAAAATGTAGAGAAGAGCTAACACCTATTATACTCAAAATCTTCCAGAAAATTGCTGAGGAAGGGAAACATCCTTACTCATTCTATGAGGCCACCATCACCCTAATCCCAGAACCTGGTAAAGGCTCCACAAAAAAAGAAAACTAGAGGCCAATATCACTGATGAACATAGATGCAAAAATCCTTAACAAAATTCTAGCAATCAGAATCCAACAACACATTAAGAAGATCATACATCATGACCAAGTGGGCTTTATCCCAGGAATGCAAGGATTCTTCAATATCTGCAAATCAATCTATGTAATATATCACATTAACAAACTGAAAAATAAAAATCATATGATTATCTCAATAGATGCAGAGAAAGCCTTCGACAAAATTCAACATCCTTTTATGATAAAAACCCTCCAGAAAGTGGGAATAGAAGGGACATACCTCAACATAATAAAAGCTATATATGACAAACCCACAGCAAACATTATCCTCAATGGTGAAAAACTGAAAGCATTTCTCCTAAAGTCAGGAACAAGACAAGGGTGTCCACTCTCACCACGACTGTTCAACATAGTTCTGTAAGTTTTGGCGACAGCAATCAGAGCAGAAAAAGACATAAAAGGAATACAAATTGGAAAAGAAGAAGTAAAACTTTCTCTGTTCGCTGATGACATGATCCTCTACACAGAAAACCCTAAGGACTCTACCAGAAAACTAGTAGAGCTAATCAATGAATACAGTAAAGTTGCATGATAAAAAATCAACACACAGAAATCCCTTGCATTCCTATACACTAATAATGAGAAAATAGAGAAATTAAGGAAACTATTCCATTCACTGTTGCAACGAAAAGAATTAAATCCTTAGGAATATATCTACCTAAGAGAACAAAAGACTTGTACATAGAAAACTATAGAACACTAGTGAAAGTAATCAAAGAGGACACTAATAGATGGAGAAATATACCGTGTTCGTGGATTGGAAGAATAAATATTGTAAAAATGAGTATACTACCCAAAGTAATTATACATTCAATGCAATCCCTATCAAGCTACCAACGATATTTTTCACAGAACTAGAACAAATAATCTCACAATTTGTATGGAAATACAAAAAGCCTGGAATAGCCAAAGCAATCTTGAGGAAGAAGAACGGAACTGGGGGAATTAACCTGCCAGACTTCAGGCTCTACTAAAAAGCAGCAGTCATCAAGACAGTATGGTACTGGCATAAAGACAGAAATATTGACAAATGGAACAAAGTAGAAAGCCCAGAGATAAACCCACGCTCCTATGGACACCTTATTTTTGACAAGGGAGTCAAGAATATTCAATGGAGAAAAGACAGTCTCTTTAAAGTGGTGCTGGGAGAAGTGTTAAGCCACCTGAAAAAGAATGAAACTAGAACACTTCCTAACACCATACACCAAAATAAACTCAAAATGGATTAGAGAACTGAATGCAAGGCCAAAAATTATAAAACTCCCAGAGGAGAACACAGGCTAAACCCTCTCTGACATAAATCACAGCAGGATCCTCCAAGACCCACCTGCCAGAATACTGGAAATAAAATAAAAAATAAACGAATGGGACTTAATTAAAATCAAAAGCTTCTGCACAGCAAAGGAAACTATAAACAAGGTGAAGAGACAACCTTCAGAATGGGAGAAAATAATAGCAAATGAAACAACTGACAAAGAATTAATCTCCAAAATATACAAGCAGCTCCTGCAGCTCAATTCCAGAAAAATAAACGACCCAATCACAAAATGGACCAAAGAAATAAACAAACATTGTTCCAAAGAAGACATACAGATGGCTAACAAACACATGAAAAAATGCTCAACATCCCTAATAATCAAAGAAATGTAAATCATAAACCACAATGAGATACCTTTTCACACCAGTCAGAATGGCTGCTATCCAAAAGTCTACACGCAATAAATGCTGGAGAGGGTGTGGAGAAAAGAGAACCTTCTTACACTCTTGGTGAGAATGCAAACTAGTACAGCCACTATGGAGAACAGTGTGGAGATTCCTAAAAAAACTGGAAATATACCTGCCATATGATCCAGCAATCGCACTCCTGGGCATACACACCGAGGAAACCAGAATTGAAAGAAACACATGTACTCCAATGTTCATTGCAGTACTGTTTATAATAGCGAGGACATGGAAACAACCTAGATGTCCATCTGCAGAAGAATGGGTAAGAAAGCTTTGGTACATATACACAATGGAGTATTTTTCAGCCATCAAAAATAATGCATTTGAATCAGTTCTAATGACGTGAATGAAATTGGAGCCTATTATACAGTGTTCTTGCCTGGAGAATCCCAGGGACGGGGTAGCCTGGTGGGCTGCCATCTATGGGGTCACACAGAGTTGGACACGACTGAAGCGACTTAGCAGAAGCAGCAGCACCATACAGAGTGAAGTCAGCCTGAAAGATAAACATCAATATAAGTATACTAACGCATATATATGGAATTTAGAAAGATGGTAACTTTAACCCCGTATACGAGACAGCAAAAGAAACATAGGTGTATAGAACAGTCTTTGGGACTCTGTGGGAGAGGATGAAGGTGGGATGATTTGGGAGAATGGCACTGAAGCACGTATATTATCATATGTGAAACGAATCACCAGTCCAGGTTTGACACATGATACAGGATGCTCGGGGCTGTTGCACCTGCATGGCCTGGAGGGAGGATATGGAGAGGAGGGAGGTGGGAGGGGGGTTCAAGAAGGGGAACACATGTACACCCAGGGTGGATTCATGTCACTGTATGGCAAAATCAACCAATATATTATTGTAAAGTAATTAGCCTCCAAAAAAAAAATTTTTTTTAAACTTTCATCCTAGTAATTTCACTTCTGGTATTATTGGCCTTAATCAATAATAAAATATAGAAAAGACAATGTGCATGTGATTGCTTATCACAGTATTACTTATATAATCTAAAATGAAAAGCAGTTTGCTTTCAGCCACAACAGAATTACTAAATAAATGATTTGTACATTTTCTGTGCAGACTGTTTTCAACCATTGAATAATGTAGTTGTGTAGATTAGATTGCAAAATGGGATGGCACTTATTGCTCAAAGTGAAGTGAAAAAATCAGCATATAAAATTACAAGTACACTCTGTTTTCCAGATATTGGTGGCTATGTGTAAGTGAGTTATTATGAGTATTCTTCTCTTATTTCTCAAATTCCGTTTAATGAAATTTTATTTCTATTACTCAGATATGTTTCTTTTAAATCAAAATTAGAAATTACCATTTAAAAATGAAAAACGATTCTTAGATGTTAAATTCCCTGCATTATTCAGAGAGATATCCAATATTTGTCATAAAACCTTCTCAAAATGTGTTATTTAAATCAGTTCTTTTGTAGGCATACGTCTCAGTGATAATGAGGAGCAAGGTCCCCTCTAGGTCAAACCTAGCACTTCAGTTCAGTCCAGTTCACTTCAGTCGCTCAGTCATGTCCAACTCTCTGTGACCCCATGAATCATAGTACGCCAGGCCTCCCTGTCCATCACCAACTCCTGGAGTTCACCCATTACTCTTTCAAAGTACTTTCATTCATTTAACCTTTCAAAAACACTTCTACATTTCTACTACATGCAACATTTTATGATCACTGTTAGGAATACGAAGAAAAGTAAGAGGGATTTTACCAGTGAGAAACTCATAGATAATGGAGGAGAAACAAATAAAATGGGTTGAATGCCAGAATAGAAATAGTACTGAGTATTACTGGAGCAAAACAAACAAAAAAAAAAAAGCAAAGATACTCACATACTCTGAATATATGTGATTCTGTTATTTAGTGCGTCTGTCATTGTGTGTTTCTAGCAGATAAATTATTTAGAGTATCTCTCATCTTGAGAGTTCTCTGAGTATATGACTCAATAAATGTGTTTTGTAACCTGAGACAATTCTAACTCACTTCATAATTTTCAAGTTGAATTAATTCTTTGTTCTCCAATATTCTGTAAATACTATAGATGAGTCTGGCTCTCTATTTGAGTTTATTAGAAAATATTTATTTTCTTTACACTAATACTTCCCATGAAATGGCATAATTATAGTTACACTAATACCAACCCCCAAAAAGACACAAAAAAGACAGTTTTATATCAAGTAGGAGGTTTTTTTTTTTAATATAAGTAACAAGAAACTCAATACAAAATGACTTAAAAAAGTAAATGGTATATATGGGGCTGTTGTCAAACTTAGGTTCATGTACCTGAAGTTCAATGAGGCTAAACAAACCAAAATGTTGGAGTTTGCAGTAGAGAAAGATTTATTGAAGAACCATGAACAAAGAATGGGTGACTTGTGCCCAAAAGAGAAGAGCTCCCTGATGGGTTTCAAGGAAGAAGTTATAGGCAAAATCTGGGGGAAGAGTTGCAGGGTTTGGAACCCTCTTCTAATTTGTTGATGGTGAAGTAACAGGGTGGTGGTCCAGAAATCTCAATCATCAGCCTTCTGGTTCTAATCAGTTTGGGGTCAACTTGCTTGTGTCAACCTGAAGTTACTATCCTCCATATGTATCAAATTGTTATGCCCATTTCCAAGGAAGAACTAGACCCAGGCCCCTTGATACACTATTGTTTCTTTCTGCATTTCCTTCCTTCCTTGTTTAGCAACTGTTTGAATCTGCCTTTTGGAATTCAGGTAAGGCCTCCAAGACTGAAATATTTTTTTTCTACAAACAAGAAATGGTGGGGTGGAGGAAGGGTGGGGAAGGGAACATGGAAAGACTTTTGTGCCTAGGAGGGCCCCACAGGGCCTGATTGCTTTCAGGTTTAGGGAGGGTCAGCTTCATGGTTGGTTAGCTCTAGAGATTTATGATGTTGAAGCTTCCCAGATGGCACTAGTGGCAAAGAACCCACCTCCCAATGTAGGAGACATAAGAGATCCAAGTTTGATCCGTGGGTCAATCCCTGGGAAGATCCCCTGGAGGAGGAAATGGCAACCCTCTCCAGTATTTTTGTCTGGAGTATCCCATGGAATGAGGAGCTTGGCGTGCTACAGTCCATATCGTAGCAAAGAGTGAAACACAACTGAGTAACTAACATTGCTTTGGATGATGCTGAGGCAGGAAGTAGATGGGGTTCCCCAGGGAAAGCAACTGCAATTCATTCCCTATAGACAGAAAGCCCAAAAATATCAATAGAAGGACAAGTGAGAGAGGAGGCTGGGTCCTGCCCAGATAAAAAATAAGATACCATATATTTTTCATTCAAGAAGTCAAGAAAATCTTCCTGATAGAAAGCTCCTTGGAGACCAAAAAGGGAGGAGATACCACCTCATAGTGGGCTTCCCAGGTGGTGCAGTGGTTAAGACCTCTCCTGCTAATACAGGAGTCACAAGAGATGTGAATTCAATCCCTGGGTCGAGAATAATCCCCTGGAGAAGGAATGGCTATCCACTCCAGTAACATTGCCTGGAAAATTCCAGGACAGAGAAGCCTGGCGGGATACATCCCATGGGATTGCAAAGAGTCAGATAGGTCTGAGCAACTTTACACACACACACAGACACCACCTTATAGTAAGTGATGTCAGCCTATCCATAAGCCTCTTCTCTGGAATACATCTTGGTGAAAAGATGCTTGTGCACACATGGGAGGATCCTGAGATATACTAAACATGGACTCGAACCAGGCAAAACAAAATGATTGGTAACGGAAACCTGGAACAGATGCCCCATATAAGTGATTTAAACTACCATAAAGGTGTGAATCTCTCTCTCTGAGTCTGCTTGTGCGACTATCCACAAGTAATGTACACTTTTTCTCCTAATAAAGACTTTACTTGTTTCTCTATTTCTGCCTTTGTGGGAATTCTTTTCTGGAAAGCCAAAGAGTCAGGGCATTTTTCACTGACCTTTGGTCTACTAGCTAGGATTTGGTGTTCTCAACACCATTTTCCAACCTCAATCTCTGCTTGGGAACCAAAGTCACACTTCAAGCCATTGCAGTCCAAGGTCACCTGAGATCAATGCCTGAAGATTCTAGCTATGTTTTCCTAAAATTATCTTGGCTCTTCCCTTCTAACATGTTGACTTTATTTTGGGGCTGACTACACTCATAGCTGGATGGCTGACAGCATTTCCCAGATTTACATATTTTATTATTCTCATCGAGGGGAAAGAAATGAGCATGTCTATTCAAAATATTTAACAAAAGTCCTAGACTTCCCACTGATGAGACTTTCTCTGCCATGTGCCAACATTGATCAAATATAGCAAAGTACTTGACAAAAAAAAAAAAAAAAAATATATATATATATATATATATAGATTCCATGGCTAGGAGTAGCTGTAGTGTTGCTGCTGGAACTGCTGCTACTAAGTCGCTTAAGTCATGTCTGACTCTGTGCGACCCCATAGACGGCAGCCCACCAGGCTCCCCCGTCCCTGGGATTCTCCAGGCAAGAACACTGCAGTGGGTTGACATTTCCTTCTCCAATGCATGAAAGTGAAGAGTGAAAGTGAAGTTACTCAGTTGTGTCCAACTCTTAGCGACCCCATGGACTGTGGCCCACCAGGCTCCTCCATCTATGGGATTTTCCAGGCAAGAGTATTGGAGTGGGGTGCCATTGTCTTCCCCAAGGTGTAGTGTTCAGTTCAGTCCACTTCAGTTCAGTAGCTCAGTCATGTCTGACTCTTTGCGACTCCATGAGTCACAGCATGCCAGGCATCCCTGTCCATCACCAACACCCAGAGTTCATTCAAACTCATGTCCATCGGGTTGGTGATGCCATCCAGCCATCTCATTCTCTGTCATTCTCTTCTCCTCCTGCCAACAACCCCTCTCAACATCAGAGTCTTTTCCAGTGAGTCAGCTCTTCACATGAGGTGGCCAAAGTATTGGAGTTTCAGCTTTAGCATCAGTCCTTCCAAAGAACAACCAGTATTGATCTCCTTTAGAATGGACTGGTAGGATCTCCTTGCAGTCCAAGGGACTCTCAAGAGTCTTCTCCAACACCACAGTTCAAAACTACCTAAATCAAAAAGTTGTAATAGATAACAAGCACATGAAAAGATGCTCAACATCATTTATTATTCAGTTCAGTTCAGTTGCTCAGTCGTGTCCGACTCTTTGCGACCCCATGAATCACAGCACACTAGGCCTCCCTGTTCATCACCAACTCCCGGAGTCCACTCAAATTCATGTCCATCGAGTCGGTGATGCCATCCAGCCATCTCATTCTCTGTTGTCCCCGTCTCCTCCCGCCCCCAATCCCTCCTAGCATCAGACTCTTTTCCAGTGAGTCAACTCGTTGCATGAGGTGGCCAAAGTATTGGAGTTTCAGCTTTAGCATCAGTCCTTCCAATGTACGCCCAAGATTGATCTCCTTTAGAATGGACTGGTTGGATCTTCTTGCAGTCCAAGGGACTCTCAAGAGTCTTCTCCAGCACCACAGTTCAAAAGCATCAATTCTTCGGCACTCAGCTTTCTTCACAGTCCAACTCTCACATCCATACATGACCACGGGTAAAACCATAGTCTTGACTAGACGGACCTTTGTTGGAAAAGTTATGTCTCTGCTTTTTAATATGCTATCTAGGTTGGTCATAACTTTCCTTCCAAGGAGTAAGCGTCTTTTAATTTCCTGGCTGCAATCAGCATCTGCAGTGATTTTGGAGCCCCAAAAAATAAAGTCTGACACTGTTTCCACTGTTTCCCCATCTATTTCCCATGAAGTGATGGGACCAGATTTCATGATCTTCATTTTCTGAATGTTGAGCCTCAAGCCAACCTTTTCACTCTCCTCTTTCACTTTTATCAAGAGGCCTTTGAGTTCCTCTTCACTTTCTTCCATAAGGGTGGTGTCATCTGCATATCTGATGTTATTGATATTTCTCCCAGCAATCAGAGAAATGCAAATGAAAACTAAAATGAGATGCCACCTCTCACCAGTCAGAATGGCCATCATCAAAAAGCTACAAAGAATAAATGCTAGAGAGGGTGTGGAATAAAAGGAGCCCTTTTCATTGTTGGTGGGAATGTAAATTCTTACAGTCACTAAGGAAGAGGTGTGTAGATTCCTTGAAAAACTGGGAATAAAACCACCAGGAATGACCCAGCAATCCCACTAGTAGGCATATACGTTGAGGAAACCAAACATGAAAAACACACATGTACCCCAATGTTCATTGCAGCACTATTTACAATAGATAGAACATGGAAGCAACCTAGATGCCCATCAACAGATGAATGGATAAAGAAGCTGTGGTACATATATACAATGAAATACCACTTAGCCATAAAAAAGATCACCTTTGATTCAGTTCTAATGATGTGGACAAACCTAGAGCCTATTATAGAGTGAATTAAGAAAGAGAAAGACAAATATATATATTTGACTAACACATATATGGAGTAGGCAATGGCACCCCACTCCAGCACTCTTGTGTGGAAAATCCCATGTATGGAGGAGACTGGTAGGCTGCAGTCCATGGGGTCGCTAAGAGTTGGACACGACTGAGGGACTTCACTTTCACTTTTCACTTTCTTGCATTGGAGAAGGAAATGGAAACCCACTCCAGTGTTCTTGCCTGGAGAATCCCAGGGACGGGGGAGCCTGGTGGGCTGCCGTCTAAGGGGTCACACAGAGTTGGACATGACTGAAGCGACTTAGCAACAGCAGCAGCAGCAACACATATATATGGAATCTAGAATGATTAATTTATTAGCAGGACAGCAATGGAGAAACAGACATAGAGAACAGACTTATGCACACGGCGGGGAAGGGAGGAAGGAGAGGGTGAGAGGTATGGAGAAAGTAACATGGAAACTTACAATACCATATGTAAAATTGATACCCAATGGAAATTTTCTGTATGACTCAGGGAAGACAAACAGGGTCTCTGTAACAAACTAGAGGGGTGGGATGGGGAGGGAGATGGAAGGGAAGTTCAAGAGGGAGGGGACATATGTATATCTATGGCTGATTCATGTTGATCCTTGACAGAAAGCAAGAAAATTCTGTAAAGCAATTATCCTTAAAAAAAAAAAAAAAAAACAGAAAAAAAAACTGTGACAAAATGAAAAGGGATAAAATCATGTTAAAGTGGTAACCAATCTGCTTAATACAAAGTGACATAGTATCTGATACATACTCTAATAGTACTAGTCACTCAATCGTGTTTGACTGTTTGCAACCCCTTGGACTGTAGCTCACCAGGCTCCTCCATCCATGGGATTCTACAGGCAATAATACTTGAATGGGCTATCATTTCCCTCTCCAGGGGAACTTCCCGACCCAGGGGTTGAACTAGAATCTCCTGTATTGGCAAGAGAATTCTTTACCATTGAGCCACCAGGGAAGTATACATACTATAATAACTACCCAAAAATTTGTTTTACTTTATTTAATTTCACTTATATATCTAATTCTTTCAATACTAAGGAGAAAAAGAAATCATTCGTGGGTTTTCAAAGGGAATAAAACCTTTATAATTATACAATCCTGCAAACTATATGTTAACATTTATGTGACTTGATTTATAAACCTAGTGTTCTCCTTGTATTTTGATTCCAATGTATATCAAGTCTAGGAGAAGAAGATTCTAAAAATAAGTGGAAAAGGGAGGGTGGCATGGAATTTCCCAAATGAAACATATTTTTAATCTCTGCTCTCCACCAGTTTAGAAAGTCTTTTTCTGAGTAGGCTTTTTTCAATTTCCTTTTCAATCTGTGCCCTCATCCAATACTTTTTCTTCTCACTACCTCAAATTGAGGTTTGGCATCTTGAAGGTCCTGTGTAAAATATTTTATAATATTGAATCATGGTCAATAGAGTCAAGTGAACTCTCTCACACACCATACAAATGCCTGGCAACACCATGTTATATGTGAGAATGTTTATAATACTGTATCGACACTCAGTATCCATTTCCCTGGAGTTTCCTGCTGACTTACTCCGAAATCATTAAGAAAAGAATAGTCATTAGTTAGCTTGTACTTTTATTTTCTTTATATAATTGCTTAAATGTGTCATTTATGATTTGCTTAAGGGTAAAATCAAATGACGTAATTTTTTCCACTTTTCCTGACAATCCAAGTCTGAAAACTTCAAGTCTATGCAAATATAGTGTTTATAACAAATTATTTTAGGCAAGCAACTTCTGAAGGAGACACAATGAATTTCAGCCTTTAGGAATTTTGAGCTATTAGGAAGTCTGGCATTGCACGAATAAAATATAAACATTTATAGTCACATCTTATTTTTGATGCTGCTAAATGGGAACTTACAGCTTAACATAATAGGCAATTTAGCATATAAATGTGTCCCATAAAAGCAAGATGTTGGCAGTTCAAGACAATAAATATTACCCTTCGGGCAGACTGTTACTGAGGTGTTAAAGGCCCCTGAAATTTTAATGAACTAGTTTATACTAAGAATTCCCTACACTAAGTATCTTGCCTGAATTTACCCACTCCCAAGCTCATGCCAAACTACAGAAGGAGACTTTCAAAAAGTTAGACCTGGAGGAAGTGGCCTTTTAATTGAATTCTTTTGGCAAGAGTTTTATTTCAATCTTTCCCCTTCACTTTTATGTTTGCATCTGTCATCTATTCTGATAACTCTCTAAGTGGGTTCTAATGGCAATCTATTCCCCAGGACGAAGAGAAGGCATGAAATGTTTCTTAACTTGGAGAGCCATTTTCAGTGCAAGTACATCACAACATTTTTTTTTATAATCTAAATAATTCAAGGGTGGCTTTATTTCATTCTCATTTTTCTAAGCAATTAAAGACCATATCAGTTGCTCTTTCTAACCTTCAGTAGAGAAAAAAACAAAACAAAACAAAAACTGTCTTCACAGTGGAATTCATTGAAAAGGGAACCCAGTTTAAAATGATTGAATCAGGTCTCCAGAGGAGATTCTTCCACGTGGATAGAAACTCTTAAAAACTTCTGTAATATCAAGTAAAAGAAGTCCAGACTCTTTGAAGACATTCAAACTGTTCACCAATCATTTCCTGTTAAACATCTGTCTTGTTTTTCTAAGTGTTCACCAATCTATTAGTTCTCTTACCAATCTTACGGATCTTTTCCGGTATCTTTAGCTGACTACTCTTCCATGGTTCCAAACATCTTAAAGTTAGATATTCTTCCTATTTACCCTAGTCCCTCTTTACTTTTTTTTGTTTCTTTGTTTAGGTTTATTCCATTACCCCCAGAGAGTTTCAGTTGTATCTATGAAACTGAGCACACAATCTGTGTATCAAGCCTTCCTTATCATTTGAGTTTCAGACGTAATTTGTAGATTCCACTGCTTCTCAATATTTGAAAATGAAAGTGAACTTTGCTCATTTGTGTCCAACTTGTTCTGACTCCATGAACTATACAGTCCATAAAATTCTCCAGGCCACAAAACTGGAGTGGGTGGCCTATCACTTCACCAGCAGATCTTCCCAACCTATGAATCGAACTGGGGTCCCCTGCATTGCAGGCAGATTCTTTACCAGTTGAATTACTAAACTTAACAAATCAAGAAAACTCAGCAGTGGCCACAGGACTGGAAGAGGTCAGTCTTCATTCCAATCCCAAAGAAAGGCAATGCCAAAGAATGCTCAAACTACCGCACAATTGCACTCATCTCACACGCTAGTAAAGTCATGCTCAAAATTCTCCAAGCCAGGCTTCAGCAGTATGTAAACCGTGAACTCCCAGATGTTCAAGCAGGTTTTAGAAAAGGCAGAGGCACCAGAGATCAAATTGCCAACATCCGCTGGATCATGGAGAAAGCAAGAGAGTTTCAGAAAAACATCTATTTCTGCTTTATTGACTATGCCAAAGCCTTTGACTGTGTCGATCACAATAAACTGTGGAACATTCTGAAAGAGATGGGAATCCCAGACCACCTGACCTGCCTCTTGAGAAACCTGTATGCAGGTCAGGAAGCAACAGTTAGAACTGGACATGGAACAACAGACTGGTTCCAAATAGGAAAAGGTGTACGTCAAGGTTTTATATTGTCACCTTGCTTATTTAACTTATATGCAGAGTACATCATGAGGAACGCTGGGCTGGAAGAAGCACAAGCTGGAATCAAGATTGCCGGGAGAAATATCAATAACCTCAGATATACAGATGACACTACCCTTATGGCAGAAAGTGAAGAGGAACTCAAAAGCCTCTTGATGAAAGTGAAAGAGGAGAGTGAAAAGGTTGGCTTGAAGCTCAACATTCAGAAAACAAAGATCATGGCATCTGGTCCCATCACTTCATGCGAAAGAGATGGAAAAACAGTGGAAACAGTGTCAGACTTTGTTTTTTTGGGCTCCAAAATCACTGCAGATGGTGATTGCAGCCATGAAATTAAAAGACGCTTGCTCCTTGGAAGGAAAGTTGTGACCAACCTTGATCGTATATTAAAAAGCAGAGACATTACTTTGCCAACCAAGGTCCGTCTAGTCAAGGCAATGGTTTTTCCCGTGGTCATGTATGGATGTGAGAGTTGGACTGTGAAGAAGGCTGACCGCCGAAGAATCGATGCTTTTAAACTGTGGTGTTGGAGAAGACTCTTGAGAGTCCCATATACTGCAAGGAGATCCAACCAGTCCATTCTAGAGGAGATCAATCCTGGATGTTCATTGGAGGGACTGATGCTAAAGCTGAAACTGCAATACTTTGGCCACCTCATGCGACGAGTTGACTCACTGGAAAAGACTCTGATGCTGGGAAAGGTTGGGGGCGGGAGGAGAAGGGGACGACGGAGAATGAGATGGCTGGATGGCATCATCGACTCTGTGGACATGAGTTTGAGTGAACTCCGGGAGTTGGTGATGGACAGGGAGGCCTGGCGTGCTGTGATTCATGGGGTCGCGGAGAGTCGGACACTACTGAGCGACTGAACTGAACTGAACTGAACTGAACATATCATCTTCTTTTTCCTATTATTAAATTTTTTTAAAAAATTCATTTATTTTAATGGGAGGCTAATTACTTTACATTATTATATTGGTTTTGACATACATTCACATGAATCTGCCCCTGGTGTACAGGTGCTACCCATCTTGAAAACCCTCTCACCTCCCTGCGCATCACACCCCTCTGGTTCATCCCAGTGAACCAGCCCTGAGCATCCTGTCTCATGCATCAAACCTGGACTGGCAATTCGTTTCACATGATAATACATGTTTCAATGCCATTCTCCCAAGTCATCCCACCCTCACCCTCTGCCACAGAGTCTATACATCTGTGTCTCTTTTGTTGTCTCGCATACAGGGTTGTCGTTACCATCTTTCTACATTCCATACATATGCGTTAGTATACTGTATTGGTATTTTTTCTTTCTGGTTGACTTCACTCTGTATAATAGGCTCCAGTTTCACCCACCTCATTAGAACTGATTCAAGTGTATTCTTTTTAATAGCTGAGTAATACTCCATTGTGTATATATACCACAGCTTTCCCATCCTTTTATCTGCAGTTGGACATCCAGGTTTCTTCCATGTCCTGGCTATGATAAACAGTGCTGGGATGAACATTGGAATACATGTGTCTCTTTCAATTCTGGTTTCCTTGGTGTGTATGCCCAGGAGTGTGATTGTTGGGTTGTATGGCTGTTCTATTTCCAGGTTTTAAGGAATCTCCACACTGTTCTCCATAGTGGTTGTACTAGTTTTCATTCCCACCAACAGTGTAAGAGGGTTCCTTTTTCTCCACACCTTCTCCAGCATTTATTGCTTGTAGACTTTTGGATAGTAGCCATTTTGACTGGCAAGACATGGTACCACATTGTGGTTTTGATTTGAATTTCTCTGATTATGAGTGATGTTGAGCATCTTTTCATGTGTTTGTTAGCCATCTGTATGTCTTCTTTGGAGAAATGTCTGTTTAGTTCTTTGGCCCATTTTTTGATTGGGTTGTTTATTTTTCTGGAATTGAGCTGCAGGTGTTGCTTGTATATTTTTGAGATTAATCCTTTGTTAGTTGCTTCATTTGCTATGATTTTCTCCCATTCTGAAGGCTGTCTTTTCACCTTGCTTATAGTTTCCTGTGTTGTGCAGAAGCTTTTAATTTTAATTAGGTCCCATTTGTTTATTTTTGCTTTTATTTCCAATATTCTTGGAGGTGGGTCATGGAGGATCCTGCTGTGATTTATGTTGGAGAGTGTTTTGCCTATGTTTTCCTCTAGGAGTTTGATAGTTTCTGGTCTTACATTTAGATCTTTAATCCATTGTTAGTTTATTATTGTGTATGGTGTTAGGGAGTGTTCTAGTTTCATTCTTTTACAAGTGGCTGACCAGTTTTCCCAGCACCACTTGTTATAGAGATTGTCTTTTCTCCATTTTATATTCTTGCTTCCTTTGTCAAAGATAAGGTGTCCATAGGTGCATGGATTTATCTCTGGGCTTTCTATTTTGTGCCATTGATCTATATTTCTGTCTTTATCCCAGTGCCATACTGTCTTGATGACTGTGGCTTTGTAGTAGAGCCTGAAGTCAGGCAGGTTGATTTCCCCAGTTCCATTCTTCTTTCTCAAGATTGCTTTGGCTATTCGAGGTTTTTTGTATTTCCATACAAATTTTGAAATTATTTGTTCTAACTCTTTGAAAAATACCGCTGGTAGCTTGACAGGGATTGCATTGAACCTATAAATTACTGTGAGTAATATATTCATTTTCACAATATATATTCTTCCAATCCATGAACTTGGTATATTTCTCCATCTATTAGTGTCCTCTCTGATTTCTTTCCCTGGTGTTTTATAGTTTTCCATATAAATGTCTTTTGTTTCTGAAGTTGATATATTCCTAAGTATTTTATTCTTTTTGTTGCAACGGTGAATGGAAATGTTTCCTTAATTTCTCTTTCTATTTTCTCATTATTAGTGTATAGGAATGCAAGGGATTTCTGTGTGTTGATTTTATATCCTGCAAATTTACTATATTCATTGATTAGCTCTAGTAATTTTCTGGTAGAGTCTTTAGGGTTTTCTGTGTAGAGGATCATGTCATCTGCAAACAGTGAGAGTTTTACTTCTTCTTTTCCAGTTTGGATTCCTTTTATGTCTTTTTCTGCTCTGTTTGCTGTGGTCAAAACTTGCAAAACTATGTTGAATAGTAGTGGTGAGAGTGGGCACTCTTGTCTTGCTCCTGACTTCAGGGGAAACACTTTCAATTTTCCACCATTGAGGAAAATGTTTGCTGTGGGTTTGTCATATATAGTTTTTATTATATTGAGGTATGTTCCTTCTATTCCCAACTTCTGGAGAGCTTTTATCATAAATGGATTTTGAAGTTGTCAAAGGTTTTCCTTTTATCTATTGAGATAATCATATGGTATTTATTTTTCATGTTTTTCATGTGGTGTATTACATTGATTGATTTGCGGATATTGAAGAATCCTTGCATCCCTGGGATAAAGCCCAATTGGTCATGATGTGTAATCTTTTTAATATGTTGTTGAATTCTGACTGCTAGAATTTTGTTAAGGATTTTTGCATCTATGTTCATCAGTGTTATTGACCTGCAGTTCTCTTTTTTTGTGACATATTTGTCAGGTTTTGGTATTAGGGTGATGGTGGCTTCATAGAATTAGTTTGGTAGTTTACCTTCCTCTGCAGTTTTCTGGAAGAGTTTGAATAGGATAGGTGTTTGCTCTTCTCCAAATTTTTGGTAGAATTCAGCTGTGAAGCCGTCTGGACCTGAGCTTTTGTTTGCTGGAAGATTTCTGACTACAGTTTCAATTCCCGCGCTTGTGATGGGTCTGATAAAATTTTCTATTTCTTCCAGGTTCACTTTTGGAAAGTTGTACTTTTCTAAGAATTTGTCCATTTCTACCAAGTTGTCCATTTTATTGGCATATAATTGCTGATAGTAGTCTCTTATGATCCTTTGTATTTTTGTGTTGTCTGTTGTGATATCTTCATTTTCATTTCTAATTTTACTGATTTGGTATTTCTCCCTTTGTTTCTTGATGAGTCTGTCTAGTGTTATGTCAATTTTACTTACCATCTCAAAAACCAGTTTTTGTCTTTGATGAGATTTGCTCTGGTCTCCTTTGTTCTTTTGCATTTATTTCTGCGCTAATTTTTAATATTTCTTTCTTTCTACTAACCATGGGGTTCTTCATTTCTTCCTTTTCTACTTCCTTTATGTGTTCGGTTCAGTTCAGTTCAGTCACTCAGTCATGTCTGACTCTTTGCGACCCCATGAATCACAGCATGCCAGGCCTCCATGTCCATCACCAACTCCCGGAGTTCACTCAAACTCATGTCCATCTAGTCGGTGATGCCATCCAGCCATCTCATTCTCTGTCGTCCCCGTCTCCTCCCACCACCAATCCTTCCTAGCATCAGACTCTTTTCCAGTGAGTCAACTCATCACATGAGGTGGCCACAGCATTGGAATTTCAGCTTTAGCACCAGTCCTTCCAATGAACACCCAGGATTGATCTCCTTTAGAATGGACTGGTTGGATCTCCTTGCAGTCCAAGGAACTCTCAAGAGTCTTCTCCAGCACCACAGTTCAAAAGCATCAATTCTTCGGCGATCAGCTTTCTTCACAGTCCAGCTCTCACATCCATACATGACCACGGGAAAAACCATAGCCTTGACTAGATGGACCCTGGTCAGCAAAGTAATGTCTCTGCTTTTTAATATGCTATCTAGGTTGGTCATAACTTTCCTTCCAAGGAATAAGCCTCTTTTAATTTCCTGGTGGCAATCAGCATCTTCAGTGATTTTGGAGCCCAAAAAAATAAAGTCTGACACTGTTTCCACTGTGTCCCCATCTATTTCCCATGAAGTGATGGGACCAGATGCCATGATCTTCGTTTTCTGAATGTTGAGCTTCAAGCCAACCTTTTCATTCTCCTCTTTCACTTTCATCAAGAAGCTTTTGAGTTCCTCTTCACTTTCTGCCATAAGGGTGGTGTCATCTGCATATCTGAGGTTATTGATATTTCTCCCGGCAATCTTGATTCCAGCTTGTGCTTCTTCCATCCCAACATTCCTCATGATGTACTCTGCATATAAGTTAAATAAGCAGGGTGACAATATACTACCTTGCCGTACTCCTTTTTCTATTTGGAACCATGTCCAGTTCTAACTGTTGCTTCCTAACCTGCCTACAGTTTTCTCAAGAGGCAGGTCAGCTGGTCTGGTATTCCCATCTCTTTCAGAATGTTCTGCAGTTTATTGTGATCCACACAGTCAAAGGCTTTGGCATAGTCAATGAAGCAGAAATAGATGTTTTTCTGGAACTCTCTTGCTTTCTCCATGATCCATCGGATGTTGGCAATTTGATCTCTGCTTCCTCTGCCTTTTCTAAAACCTGAAGTCAAGTGGGCCTTTGAGAGCATCACTACAAACAAAGCTAGTGGAGGTGTTGGAATTCCAATTGAGCTATTTCAAATCCTGTAAGATGATGCTGTGAAAGTGCTGCACTCTATATGCCAGGAAATTTGGAAAACTCAGCAGGGGTCACAGGACTTGAAAAGTTCAATCTTCATTCCAATCCCAAAGAAAGGGAATGCCAAAGAATGCTCAACCTACCGCACAATTGCACTCATCTCACACGCTAATAAACTCATGCTTTATGTGTAGAGTTATTTAGTTGACTTTTTTCTTGTTTCTTCAGCGATGCCTTTATTGCTATGAACCTTCCCCTTAGCATTGTTTTTACAGGGTCCCAGAGGTTTTGGGTTGTTGTGTTTTCATTTTCCTTTGTTTCTATGCATATTTTGATTTCTTTTATGATTTGTTCATTATTCAGCAGCGTGTTGTTCAGCCTCCATATTTTGGAATTTTTAGTAATTTTTCTCCTGTAACTGAGATCTAATCTTACTTCATTGTGGTCAGAAAAAGATGCTTGGAAAGGTTTCAATTTTTTTAAATTTAACAAGGCTAGATTTATGGCCCAGGATATGATCTATCCTGGAAAAGGTTCCATGTGAGCTTGAAAAAATGTAAAATTCATTATTTTGGGGTGAAATGTCCTATAGATATCAGTTAGATCTAATTGGTCTATTGTATCTTTTAACATTTGTCTTTCCTTGTTAATTTTCTGTTTAGTTGATCTATCTGTAGTTGTGAGTGGGGTATTAAAATGTACCACGACTATTGTGGTACTGTTAATTTCCCCTTTCATACTTGATAGCAATTTTCTTACATATTCTGTTGCTCCTATGTTGAGTGCATATATATTTATAATTGTTATATGTTATTCTTGGATTGATCATTTGATCATTATATATTGTTCTTCTTTGTCTCTTTTCACAGCCTTTGTTTTAAAGTCTATTTTATCTGATATGAGTATTGCTACTCCTGCTTTCTTTTGGTCTCTATTTGAGTGGAATATCTTTTTCCAGCCCTTCACTTTCAATCTGTATGTGTCCCTCCTGGCCTGAAGAGTTTCTATTGAAAGATCAGCTGTTATCCTTATGGGGATCCACTTGTGTGTTATTTGTTGCATTTTCCTTGTTGCTTTTAATATTTATTCTTTGTGTTTGATCTTTGTTAATTTGATTAATATATGTCTTGGGGGTATTTCACCTTGGGTTTATTCTGTTTGGGACTCTCTGGGATTCTTGTACTTGGGTGATTATTTCCTTCCCCATTTTAGGCAAATTTTCAACTATTATCTCCTCAAGTATTTTCTCATGGTCTTTCTTTTTGTCTTCTTCTTCTGGGATTCCTATAATTTGGATGTTGGTGCGTTTAACAGTGTTGCAGAGGTTTCTGAGATTGTCCTCATTTCTTTTAATTCGTTTTTTTTTTCCTCTCTGTTTATTTTATTTCTACCATTATATCTTCTAATTCGCTTATCCTATCTTCTTCCTCCATTATTCTACTGTTGGTTCCCCCCAGAGTGTTGGTGATCTCATCTTTTGCATTATTCGTTGTATATTGACTCTTTTTTACTTCTTCTAGATCCTTGTTAAGTCTGGCTTGCATCTTCTCGATCCTTGTCTCCAGGCTATTTATCTGTAACTCCATTTATTTTCAAGATTTTGGATCATTTTCACTATCATTCGGAATTCTTTACCAGGTAGGTTCCCTATCTCTTCCTATTATATTTGGGTTGCTGGGCATTTGTCCTGTTTCTTTATTTGCTGTGTATTTCTCTGCCTCTTCATCTTGCTTATATTGTTGTGTTTTGGTTGGCCTTTCCATCTTCTGGCAGTTTATGGAGTTCTCTTGATTGTGGAGTTTCCTCGCTCTGGGTGGGTTTGGATGGGTGACTTTTCAAGATTCCCTGGTTAGGGAAGCTTGTGTCAGTGTTCTGTGGTTGGAGGTGGATTTCTTCTCTCTGGAGTGCAATTAAGTGTCCAGTAATGAGTTATGAGATGTCAATGGGTTTGGAGTCACTTTGGGCAGCCTGTATATTGAAGCTCGGGCTACATTCCTGTGTTGCTGGAGAATTTGCATGGTATGCCTTGTTCTGGAACTTGTTGACATTGAGTGGTGCTTGGTTTCAGTGTAGTAATGGAGGTGTTTGATGAGCTCCTATCAATTAATGTTCCCAGGAGTCAGGAGTTCTCTGGTATTCTCAGGATTTGAACTTAAGCCTCCTTCTTCTGATTTTCAGTCTTATTCTTGCAGCAGCCTCAAGATTTCTCCATCTGTCACTTCCAAGGTGGTTCCCTTTGTTTTAGCTTCTTCTGTTTGCTGGTGTATTCACTGTCTAATTTCCACTCTGACACTGGGGAGTGGTGGTCAACACTTTTAAAGGCTCATTTGTTCAGTCGTGCTGTGGGGAGGGAGGAATGCTACAGACAAATATCACTGGCATCTGTGGGGAGTGTTCACAGTATCTTGGCCACACTGGTTTTGCCCTCGCGCATGGAGTGTGTGCTGTCTCAGTCTACACTATACAGACTCTAGGTTGTTCTGCTAGAAACTGTCTGAGGCCGGCGCTAGGTTATATGCCTATCCCAGGTCTGAGCCGCTCAGGTTCAGGTACTCGGATAATCCACACAGACTCAGACTTGTTTAGGCCTGAGTTTTGTGCCCTTCCCCAGTCCAAGCAGCTAATGTGACCAGCTGTTTGGCGAGCACATCGCTGTGACTTATCACCTCCCTAGTCACTGCCACTCAGTTTTCTGGGTATACAACCGGCACACCTTCTCAGGTGGTGCCAAAAACCCAAGAAGTCTTGGTTAGCAATGAAGCCTGCTTACAGTTTGGTATCGAATGCCTCTCTGGGGCTGCAATTGCCCCCGTCTGGCTCTGGATGCGCTCCCCTGCCGGTCTCAGCAGGAGATGGTGCATGAGCCTTCTGCAGCCGGTTAGCTATGTTCAGTCCTTTGTTGTGTGAGCAGGATTGGCAGAATCTTCAGTTCAGTTCAGTTCAGTCACTCAGTTGTGTCCGACTCTTTGCGACCCCATGAATCACAGCACACCAGGCCTCCCTGTCCATCACCAACACCCAGAGTTCACTCAAACTCATGTCCATTGAGTCAGTGATGCCATCCAGCCATCTCATTCTCTGTCGTCCCTGTCTCCACCCACCCCCAATCCCTCCCAGGATCAGATTCTTTTCCAGTGAGTCAACTCGTCGCATGAGGTGGACAAAGTATTGGAGTTTCAACTTTAACATCAGTCCTTCCATTGAACACCCAGGATTGTTCTTCTTTAGAATGGACTGGTTGGCTCTCCTTGCAGTCCAAGGGGCTCTCAAGAGTCTTCTCCAGCACCACAGTTCAAAACCATCAATTCTTCAGCGATCAGCTTTCTTCACAGTCCAACTCTTACATCCATACATGACCACGGCAAAAACCATAGCCTTGACTAGACGGACTTTGTTGGCAAAGTAATGTCGCTGTTTTTTAATATGCTATCTAGGTTGGTCATAACTTTCCTTCCGAGGAGTAAGCGTCTTTTAATTTAATGGCTGCAATCAGCATCTGCAGTGATTTTGGAGCCCAAAAAAATAATGTCTGACACTCTTTCCACTGTTTCCCCATCTATTTCCCATGAAGTGATGGGACCAGATGCCATGATCTTTGTTTTCTGAATATTGAGCTTCAAGCCAACCTTTTCATTCTCCTCTTTCACTTTCATCAAGAGGCTTTTGTGTTCCTCTTCACTTTCTGCCATAAGGGTGGTGTCATCTGCATATCTGAGGTTATTGATATTTCTCCCAGCAATCTTGATTCTAGCTAGTGTTTCTTTCATCCCAGCATTCCTCATGATGTACTCTGCATATAAGTTAAATAAGCAGGGTGACAATATACAGCCTTGATGTACTCCTTTTCCTATTTGGAACCAGTCTTTTGTTCCATGTACAGATCTAACTGTTGCTTCCTGACCGGCATACAGTTTTCTCAAGAGACAGGTCATGTGGTCTGGTACTCCTATCTCATTCAGAATGTTCCACAGTTTATTGTGATCCACACAATCAAAGGTCTTTGCATAGTCAATGAAGCAGAAGTAGATATTTTTCTGGAACTCTCTTGCTTTCTCCATGATCCAGCGGATGTTGGAAATTTGATCTCTGCTTCCTCTGCCTTTTCTAAAACCTGCTTGAACATCTGGAAGTTCACGGTTCACATATTGCTGAAGCCAGGCTTGGAGAATTTTGAGCATGACTTTACTAGCATGTGAGATGAGTGCAATTGTGTGGTAGTTTGAGCATTCTTTGGCATTCCCTTTCTTTGGGATTGGAATGAAGACTGACCTTTTCCAGTCCTGTGACCCCTGCTGAGTTTTCCAAATTTGCTGGCATATTGAGTGCAGCACTTTCACAGCATCATCTTTCAGGTTTTGAAATAGTTCAACTGGAATTCCATCACCTCCACTAGCTTTGTTCCTAATGATGCTCTCTAAGGCCCAATGGACTTCACATTCCAAGATGTCTGGCTCCAGGTGAGGGGTCATGCCTTCGTGATTATCTTCATCATGAAGATCTTTCTTGTCAGTTCTTCTGTGTATTCTTGCCATATCTTCTTAATATAGTCTGCTTCTGTTAGGGCCATGCCATTTCTGTCCTTTATGGAGCCCATCTTTGCATGAAACGTTCCCTTGATATCTCTAATTTTCTTGAAAAGATCTCTTGTTTTTCATATTCTATTTTTTCCCTCTGTTTCTTTGCACTGATCACTGAGGAAGGCTTTCTTATCTCTCCTTGCTGTTCCTTGGAACTCTGCATTCAGATGCTTACATCTTTCCTTTTATCCTTTGCTTTTCGCTTCTCTTCTTTTCACAGCTATTTGTAAGGCCTCCTTAGACAGCCATTTTGCTTTTTTGAATTTCTTTTCCATGGGGATGGTCTTGGTCCCTGTCTCCTGTACAATGTCACGAACCTCTGTCCAGAGTTCATCAGGCACTCTATCTGTCAGATCTAATCCCTTAAATCTATTTCTTACTTCCACTGTATAATCATACGGGATTTGATTTAGGTCATATCTGAAAGGTCTAGTGGTTTTCCCTACTTTCTTCAAGACTGAATTTGGGAAGAAGGTGTTCATGATCTGAGCCACAGTCAGCTCCTGGTCTTGTTTTTCCTAACTGTATACAGCTTGTCTATCTTTGGCTGCAAAGAATATAATCAATCTGATTTCGGTGTTGACCATCTGGTGATGTCCATGTGTAGAGTCTTCTCTTGTGTTGTTGGAAGAGGGTGTTTGCTATGACCAGTGCGTTCTCTTGGCAAAATTCCATTAGCCTTTGCCCTGCTTCATTTCGTGCTCCAAGGCCAAATTTGCCTGTTACTCTAGGTGTTTCTTGACTTCCTACTTTTGCATTCCAGTCCCCTATAATGAAAAGGACATCTTTTTTAGGGTGTTAGTTCCAAAAGATCTTGTGAGTCTTCATAGAACCATTCAACTTCAGCTTCTTCAGCATTACTGGTTGGGGCATAGATTTGGATTACTCTAATATTGAATGGCTTTCCCTGGAAACAAACAGAAATCATGCTGTCGTTTTTAAGATTGCATCCAAGTACTGCATTTCGGCCTCTTTTTTTTGACCATGATGACTACTCCATTTCTTCTAAGGGATTCCTGCCCACAGTAGTAGATATAATGGTCATCTGAGTTAAATTCACCCATTCCAGTCCATTTTAGTTCACTGATTCCTAGAATGTCTATGTTCACTCTTGCCATCTCCTGTTTGACCACTTCCAATTTGCCTTGATTCATGGACCTAACATTCCAGGTTCCTATGCAATATTACTCTTTACAGCATCGGACCTTGCTTCTATCACCAGTCACATCAACAACTGGGTAGTTGTTTCACTTTGGCTCCAACCCTTCATTCTTTCTGGAGTTATTTCTCCACTGATCTCCAGTAGCATACTGGGCACCTACTGACCTGGGGAACTCCTCATTCAGTATCCTCTCATTTTGCCTTTTGATACTCTTCATTGGGTTCTCAAGGCGAGTGTACTGAAATGGTTTGCCATTCCCTTCTCCAGTTGACCTTAGGTTAGGTCTTTTCACATTTTTGCATGGTAGCTATTCCACAGTTTGCTTTGCTATCTCCAGTTAGCAGTCTCAGATTGCTCTCGGGGCATTCAGGACCATTCCTCATTCTAAGCAATGCAGCCCGTGCCTCCCTGCCCAGTCCAGCCCCCTCTTGCTAGTGGCACATGCTGCTTCTCCACTGGGAGTTATCTTTGGGCACATAATATGTGGGCTTTAATTATTTATTTCTTTTCCTCCCAGTTATGTTGCCCTCTGAGGTTCCATGGCTTGCCACAGACTCGCCAGTGAGAGTGTTTCCTGGTGTCTGGAAACTTCTCTGTTTTTTAAGCCTCCCTTCCCGTGACATGGCTCCTTCACTACCTCTTTTGTCTCTTTTTTTTCTTTTATATTTTTTCCTACCTCCTTTTGAAGAAAATGGGCTGCTTTTCTGAGTGCCTGATGTCCTCTGCTGGCATTCAGAAGTTGTTTTGTGGAATTTACTCAGCGTTCAAATGTTCTGTTGATGAATTTGTGCAGGAGAAAGTGGTCTCCCCGTCCTATTCCTCTGCCATTTTCCTCCCTCCTCCATATCATATTAAAAAAAAAATAGTGTTATAAGAAAACCACAGGCCTCCAACGGCATCACGTGTGCTAAAGCCCGTGATACAAAACTAGATTTAATATTTGATCTAATTGCAGGTTAAATGCAATCTTAATGGGCCAGTCTGGAATTTTCTGTCATGAACGAATAAGGTCATTTGTCTTGTGCCTCTCCATCCCCCAGAGGAAGAAGAAGTATTCTGCATGTAAATCCCTTGCTTTCCTTTCCCTTACTAGAAGATGTCTTAGCCAAAATGTACAGTTTTTAAAAATTTTGTTAATAGCTTTTTCTTCTGCCTATAAAAATTTCCCATTTTGTTCTCAGAATTCTTTTCTGGTTCCTAGATGAGAAGCTGCCCAATGAATGAATTATTGAATAAAGCCATGTAGATCTTCAAATTTACTTAATTGAATTTTGTGGGGTTTTTTTTCAACAGGGAATGTTCTAAACCCTTTACATAAAATAAGGCATTAAATTCTGAGAACAACCTTTTGAAGTAGGTATTATTTTTACCATCATTCCCATTTTATAGATAAGGAAATTGAGGCACAGAAAGTTTCAGTGACTACCAATTGTCATACATCTGGTAAATAGAGCCAGTATTTGAACTGGAAAATGTGGCACTATGGTCTTTGTTCTTAGCTACTTTGCTTTGCTGCATGTTTTCAGTTAAAATCAATAATATATTCTATTGACTTTACGTCTGTTCCTCTCACATCAACCTTTACAACTTTTTTTTTTTAATATTTTCTTGTTTCTCCCAACTCCTTTTCCCACATCAGATTAGTTGCTGAATTAACAATTCTTGTATTTCTACCATTTCAGGTTTGTTTTTACTTTATGTGAACAAGTAGATTCAATTTGCTTTCCTGACTCCAGCATCTTTCTGTACTAACTCAGGAGTGGGGAGATTAATTTTATTATAACACAACTCTAATGGAGTTTCTAACAAGTTTCTTTCTACTTACAAAGAAACAAAAACAAAACAGACTCTTCAAACTGAAATCCATGGTCCTTCACAGTATATGACTCCAACATACTTTTCTAAGCTTATTTATTACATTTCTAATACATAAGATTGATCCCTCAGTCATTTTGAACTGCTTGTTCCTGTCTTTTGTAATCTCCTCATCTAATTCTATCCCTAATTTCATAGTTCATTATATAGTCTTTATGCTCTACAAATATAAAATATCTGTTAGTCTCTGCCTTTCCTAGTTACCACTCAGCAGATAGCACTATTCATCTCCAATATATAGGCTCGATCCTTTCCATTTTAGGGACCAAAACCAAACAATCCTACTGATATATTAAAAATGCTATTTTGTGATTAAAAATATAAGCAGACAATAAATAACTAGTAAAAGAAATATAAATACCATTAATAGATTTTCAATATTGTTTTAAACTTTAAAAATCAATATTAAAATAATAGCCAACCTTATATGAGATGGTCAGCTTCAAAACTTGTGATGAGAATTATTTATTTTTTACTATACCACTAAAAATTTTATTCAGAAATCCATCTTTATTGGTTTTTATGTTGTTTAAAAAATTACCATTATGAAGCAGTTTGTTCAATCTATACTTTGTAACAAACATAGAGTAAAAATGGTATGGCTTAAAATTGCCCGCATCTTTCATGGTCTCTCCACCACCTTCTGTAGGCACTCTAGTACCCACACATAGACCTTGACCTCCATCTATGTTTCTTGAGATGGTGTCAATATAACTCTTACCACAATTCTCTAGAAATGGGCTTCACATGCATGAAGTTGCAAAAGCCTTCTCCTGCACTACACACTCACTTTTCATACTGGTAGTAGCAGACTTCTCTGTCCCAGGTGAGAGCTCAGCCTGCATGCACTGTGTATTAAACTAACAGTTATTCAAGTCAATCACAGCCTTTTCTGTATCTTCTTCTGGATGAAACTTGACATACACATTTACAATTGGTGATCTCCAAGTTTATCACAGATGTTCTTCTCTTCAACTTAGTTCTATTTTTTTTTTTTCATTAAAAGCCTCCTCAAAAAACTCATCATAATGTACTTACCTTTTGACATCACTCATAGCACAAAACAAACTGTCAGCAGGCAATGAAGAGCTTTGAAGGTTATGATACATGTTCAAGCAGAGAGTGGTCTGGTAAATTTATTGCATGACCGAGTGCATCCCTTTCCATGAGGATGTACTCTAATTTTGAAATAAAATGAACAGTTGACTTTGTCTTTCTTGGTACCAAAGATGGAGACCAAGTAGTCTTCCATTTCCCACCTGCTACTGCCAAAACTGTTGCCTGTACAGATGACCTTCTATGAAAGAAATTTAAATTGGGATTACCTCTGGGGAAAGCAATTGATCAATTTAAAACAACAACCCATAATAGAAAACAAACAAAAATTAAATAAAATAATAAACTCTAAGTTAAATACGGAGTATCTACTCTATTGAATTATTCATATATATATGCACTGAGATTAGAAGGGTCTTTAAGGGACACTGCCAATTGTAGAGGACAGGTTGCAGAATGATAAGCACTATATTTTTACCAACGTATACAGATAAAATACTTAGTACTCTGTATTACTATGATAACATTTTGTTGTTCAGTCACCCACCCATGTCTGACTCTTTGCAACCCCATGGATTGCAGCATGTCAGGCCTCCCTGTCCCTCGTCATCTCCCAAAGTTTGCCCAAGTTCATGTCCATTACATCAGTGACGTCATCAACAATCTCATCCTCTGATGCTCTCATGATTACATTCATTGCCAAATAAATATACCAGAAACCTCTTGTAATATTAACATTTTATGTTTTAAAATGCTTATGTCCTTTGTTGTGGTTTATCTTATTCTAGAAAAATGTTTTGGTAGATAATCAGAAAAAACACAAAAATGAATATAAATGTATATGTGAATTATAATCTAATTATAATTCTAAGGTCCAATATTAGTGTTCAGCTCAGTTCAATTCAGTCGCTCAGTCATGATTGACTCTTTGTGACCCCATGAATCAGAGCACGCCTGGCCTCTCAAATTTTGGTATGCCAATATTGTGCTTTGAAAGCAATACCTAAATATTTATAATATAATACAGATAAAGTTATAGTTTATACCTCCAATGTCAAACACAGGGCCTGATACTAACAAATCAATGTTTAAAGAATACGTGTGTGTATATTATAATATTAATTGGAAAAATGAAAGATAGCATACATGTTCAGAGTTTAGAGGTAATTTGAATAAAATGATTATTGATAGGTTATGAGCATAAGAATATTTTAACTATCATCCATACACATATTTCTTCCACAAATGACAATTTGTTGTAATAAAAAGAATAACAATCCCCCAAAAAAGCCATGACAAATTTATTAAAACGCAGAGACATCACTTTGAGACAAAGGTCCATATAGTCAAAGCTTTGGTTTTTCCAGTGGTCATGTATGGTTGTGAGAGTTGAACCATAAAGAAGGCTAGTGCCAAAGAACTGATACTTTTGAAGTGTTTGAGAAAACTCTTGTGAGTCCCCTGGACTTCAAGGATATCAAGCCAGTCAATCCTAAAGGAAATTAGTCCTGAATATTCATTGGAAGGACTGATGCAGAAGCTGAAGCTCCAATACTTTGGACATCTGATTCAAAGAGCTGACTCACTGGAAAAGACCCTGATGCTGGGAAAGATTGAGGCCAGGAGGAAAAGGGGGCAACAGGGAATAAGATGGTAGGAAGGCATAACCTACTCAATGGACATGAATTTGAGCAAACTCCAGGAGATAGTGAAGGACATGGAAGCCTGGTGTGCTGCAGTCCATGGGGTTGCAAAGAGTTGGACATGACTGAGGGACTGAACAACAACAAATATGTCCATGTCTTAACTCCCAGAATTTAATATACCACCTGCTTGGTAAAAAGGGACTATAAAAGTATGATTAAGATTAAAGACATTGAGATAAGATTATTCCAGGTTATGGAGGTGGGCCCACCTAATCAAAAGAGTCTAAAAACAAAAGAATGTTTTCCAGCTGTGGTCAAAGAGAGATTTGTATCAATGTGTCAGAGAGATTTGACATTAATGGTTTAAAAATGAAGGAAAGAAGACACAAGCCAAGGGATGTGGGTGATCTTTAGAAGCTGGAAGTGAATTCTCTCCTAGAACCTCCAAGAAAGGTATTTAACCTTGCCAACAGCTTGAATTTAGTTCAGAGAGACCCATGTTAGCTTTATGAATCCACAAAAGTATAAGGTAAAAATTTGTGTTCATCAGTACATTTGTGGTAATTTGTTATGGCTTCAATAGAAAACAAATATCTTTGTTGAATACAAATTCAAAGTACAGACATGCACACAAAAAATTATATTTAATCCCATATTCAGATATAACTACCATAACATTATATATCCGTTCAGTCGCTCAGTCATGTCTGACTCTTTGCAACCCCGTGGACTGTAGCCTACTAGGCTTCTCCGTCCATGGGATTCTCCAGGCAAGAATACTGGAGTGGGTTACCATTTCCTTCTGCAGGGGATCTTCCCGACCCAGGGATCGAACCCGGGTCTCCCGCATTGGAGGCAGACGCTTTAACCTCTGAGCCACCACCTGAGTAACTGGAAGAATGAAGTTGCCTTTTTCTGAGATATGTTACATTTATAAAGGAAAATTCTATAGTATATACTATAGTATGTAACATATCTCAGAAAAAGGCAACTTCATTCTTCCAGTTACTCAGGTCAAAACCCTTGGGGTCAGTATTTCCATTTTTTTACTGTCTAATATGCAACATTCCATTAATCAGCTCTATATTTGTAATAATCTAACCATTCTCACCATCTCAAATGCTACCTGGTCCAAGCCACCATTCAGTTCAGTTCAGTTCAGTCGCTTAGTCGTGTCCGACTATTTGCGACCCCATGAATCACAGCACTCCAGGTCTCCCTGTTTATCACCAACTCACGGAGTTCACTCAAACTCATGTCCATCGAGTCGGTGATGCCATCCAGCCATCTCATTCTCTGTCATCCCCTTCTCCTCCCACCACCAATCCTTCCCAGCATCAGAGTCTTTTCCAGTGAGTCAACTCAACGCATGAGGTGGCCAAAATATTGGAGTTTCAGCTTCAGCATCAGCCCTTCCAATGAACACACAGGATTGATCCCCTTAGAATGGACTCGTTGGATCTGCTTGCAGTCCAAGGGACTCTCAAGAGTCTCCTAGAGCACCACATTTCAAAAGCATCAATTCTTCGGCGATCAGCCTTCTTCACAGTGCAACACTCACATGCATACATGACCACGGGAAAAACCATAGCCTTGATTAGACGGACCTTGGATGGCAAAGTAATGTCTCTGCTTTTTAATATACTATCTAGGTTGGTCATAACTTTCCTTCCAAGGAGTAAGCGTCTTTTAATTTCATGGCTGCAATCAACATCTGCAGTGATTTTGGAGCCCAAAAAAATAAAATCTGACACTGTTTCCACTTTTTCCCATCTATTTCCCATGAAGTGATGGGACCAGATGCCATGAATTTTGTTTTCTGAATATTGAGCTTCAAGCCAACTTTTTCACTCTCCTCTTTCACTTTCATCAAGAGGTTTTTGAGTTCCTCTTCACTTTCTGCCATAAGGATGGTGTCATCTGCATATCTGAGGTTATTGATATTTCTCCCAGCAATCTTGATTCCAGCTTGTGCTTCCTCCAACCCAGTGTTCCTCATGATGTACTCTGCATATAAGTTAAATAAGCAAGGTGACAATATACAACCTTGACGTACTCCTTTTCCTATTTGGAACAAGTCTGTTGTTCCATATGCACTTCTAACTGTTGTTTCCTGACCTGCATACAGGTTTCTCAAGAGGCAGGTCAGGTGGTCTGGTATTCCCATCTCTTTCAGAATTTTCCACAGTTTATTGTGATCCACACAGTGAAAGACTTTGGCATAGTCAATGAAGCAGAAATAGATGTTTTTCTGGAACTCTCTTGCTTTCTCCATGATCCAGCAGATGTTGGCAATTTGATATCTGATGCCTCTGCCTTTCCTAAAACCTGCTTGAACATCTTGGAGTTCAAGGTTCACATATTGCTGAAGCCTGGTTTGGAGAATTTTGTGCATGACTTTACTAGCGTGAGAGATGAGTGCAATTGTGTGGTAGTTTGAGCATTCTTTGGCATTCCCTTTCTTTGGGATTGGAATGAAGACTGACCTTTTCCAGTCCTGTGGCCAGTGCTGAGATTTCCAAATTTGCTTGCATATTGAGTGCAGCACTTTCACAGCATCATCTTTCAGGATTTGAAATAGCTCCACTGGAATTCCATCATCTCCACTAGCTTTGGTAGTAGTGATGCTTTCTAAGGCCCACTTGACTTCACATTCCAAGATGTCTGGCTCTAGGTCAGTGATCACATTATGATTATCTTGGTCGTGAAGATCTTTTTTGTACAGTTCTTCTGTGTATTCTTGCCACCTCTTCTTAATATCTTCTGCTTCTGTTAGGTCCATACCATTTCTCTCCTTTATCAAGCCCATCTTTACATGAAATGTTCCCTTGGAATCTCTAATTTTCTTGAAGAGCACTCTTGTTTTTCCTATTCTGTTGTTTTCCTCCATTTCTTTGCATTGATCATTGAGGAAGGCTTCCTTATCTCTCCTTGCTCTTCTTTGGAACTCTGCATTCAGCAGATGCCAGAGACGCTGGCCCTGGCGGCGCAGAAGCAAGAGACCTCGGCCTTGGCGCAACCTACCACTAAAAGAAGCGCAATGGCCGAGATGAGCTATCCCCACGTCCAATAGGCTGTGACTGTGCCAGCGCAGGAGGGCCAAGAGGAGCTACTGCACTTTCAAGGTCAGGAGGGGCGGCCTTGAGGATATACACCTTGTCCAACGTAAGGTGCAGCGGCTGCGCTTTGCTGGAGCAGCTGTGAAGAGACATCCTACGCCCAAGGTAAGAGAAACCCAAATAAGATGGTAGGTATTGCGAGGGGGCATCAGCGGGCAGACACACTGAAATCATAATCAGAGGAAACTAGTCAATCTGATCACATGGACCACAGCCGAATGTGGTCCACTGGAGAAGGGAATGGCAAACCACTTCAGTATACTTGCCTTGAGAACCCCACGAACAGTATCAAAGGGCAAAATGATAGGATACTGAATGAGGAATTCCCCAGGTCGGTAGGTGACCAGTATTCTACTGGAGATCAATGGAGGAAAAGTTCTAGAAGGAATGAAGGGATGGAGTCAAAGCAAAACCAATATCCCGTTGTGGATGTGACCAGCAATAGAAGCAAGGTCCGGTGCTGTAAAGAGCTATATTGCATAGCAACCTGGAATGTTAGGTCCATGAATCAAGGCAAATTGGAAGTGGTCAAACAGGAGATGGCAAGAGTGAACATAGACATTCTAGGAATCAGTGAACTAAAATGGACTGGAATGGGTGAATTTAACTCAGATGACCGCTATATTTACTACTTGGGCAGGAATCCCTTAGAAGAAATGGAGTAGCCATCATGGTCAACAAAAGAGTCCGAAATGCAGTACTTGGATGCAATCTTAAAAACGACAGAATGATTTATGTTCCTTTCCAAGGCAAACCATTCAATATTACAGTAATCCAGGCCTATGCCCCAACCAGTAATGCTGAAGAAGCTGAAGTTGAACGGTTCTATGAAGACCTACAAGATCTTTTAGAACTAACACCCAAAAAATGTCCTTTTCATTATAGGGGACTGGAATGCAAAAGTAGGAAGTCAAGAAACACCTGGAGTAACAGGCAAAATTGGCCTTGGAGCATGGAATGAAGCAGGGCAAAGGCTAATAGAGTTTTGCCAAGAGAACACACTGGTCATAGCAAACACCCTCTTCCAACAACACAAGAAAAGACTCTACACATGGACATCACCAGATGGTCAACATCGAAATCAGATTGAGTATATTCTTTGCAGCCAAAGATGGAGAAGCTGTATACAGTTAGGAAAAACAAGGCCAGGAGCTGACTGTGGCTCAGATCATGAACTCCTTATTGCCAAATTCAGACTGAAATTGAAGAACGTAGGGAAAACTACGAGACCATTCAGATATGACCTAAATCAAATCCCTTCTGATTTTACAGTGGAAGTGAGAAATAGGTTTAAGGGACTAGATCTGATAGATAGAGTGCCTGATGAACTCTGGACTGATGTTCGTGTCATTGTACAGGACACAGGGACCAAGACCATCCCCATGGAAAAGAAATGCAAAAAAGCAAAATGGTTGTCTGAGGAGTCCTTACAAATAGCTGTGAAAAGAAGAGAAGCGAAAAGCAAAGAAGAAAGGAAAAATATAAGCATCTGAATTCAGAGTTCCAAAGACACCATTAGCTTTCACTTAATTTTTCGTAGCCTCTAAATCTTGTCCCTGCATCCATACTTGCCCATTAACCATAGAATAGCCAGAATTATCCTTTACAAATATGTGTCAGTCACCTTCTAAAGATATTCTTTCAGAATAAAAGTTAATTCCTCACAGTTACTTACGAGTCCCTAGAAAGATGTGGCCATCAGCTGCTTCTCTGATCTCATTTCCTATTGTTTTTCAGTCTCAGTCACTCCACTCCAGCCATTAATACCCTGAATTATTTTTCTTTCATTTACCAATCATGTTCAAAAAACAGGACCTTTACACTCACTTGTTCCTTTGCCTATAACATTTTTCCTAAAGACATCTATATGTCTCAATTTCATTTCACTTAGGTTAGTGCTCAAACATCATATAACCCAATGGATTTCTGTGACCTCCCTCTATCAAATAACACTCTTTCCCCTATGTTCTCTATCTCATTACTTTATTTTTCCTCATAAAACTCACCAGTACCTGAAATATATTATATGTATTTCAATTTCTGTATAAGAAGTTGTATATTTATATGAATTTTTATGTAATTTATAAGAATTTTTGTTTTTTCTACTTTTTCAGGATATATAAATAACAAATGTTTTTCTCTTATGTTTTTGGAAACACATGATTATGAAATGATCTCTTCATAACTACTTTTGTTAGGGTATGCCTTTTAGTTTGAGGCTTTTATGCATATTGTCACTGTGAAAATTGTTGTTGGTGTGCCTCAGTGTAGGATTTTGAGGTTTTAATACCTCTTCTTTGAGGTATTTAACTTCCTTGGTGGTCTCTGTGCTTTCTGTATCTTTGACTTGGTGTCTGACATTAATTTAAGGTAAATTCGTAATCTTATTGTTCAACTATTTTTCTGTTTCTCTTTTTTTCTCCTCCTTGTATTCCCATTATGTGTATGTTACACGTTTGCAGTTGTACCATAGACCTTGGATATTCTCTCTGGTTGTTTCAGTCTTTGTTCTCTTTGCTTTTCAGTTTTGGAGGTTTATTTTGAGATATTATTAATCTCAGAGATTCTTTCCTCAGTCATATCCAATGTACTAATAAGCCAAGCAGAGATAATCCTTCATTTCTGTAACAATGATTTTAATCATTAGAATTTCTTTTAGTTGTTTCCTAGAATTTTCATCTTTCTGCTTGCATTGCCATATGTTCCTGTATCCATTAGAGCCCTTACCATGTTAATTATAGTTGTTTTAAGTACCTAGTCTGACAGTTCAACATCTTTTCCATATCTGGTTCTGATGCTTGCTCTGTCTGTTCAAGCTATGTTTTTTGCCTTGTCTGCATTTATTTGTTGTAATGTTTTCTTAATTACTGGAAATGATGACTTGGGTAAGAGGAACTACTATAAACAGGACTTCAGATGTGTGGTGGTAAGGTGTGTGTGGTGGTTGGGGGGCTAACATACTATAGTACTATGATTAGATAACAGTCTTTTAATAAGTCTATGCCTCTGGACTATGAACTTCATAGTCTTTCTGTGTTTTTCTCCCCACTTAGGTGGGACAGGATGGTTAGAGTGTGCTGGAATTGCAATTCATCAGTTGCTGTACAGTTTTTACTATCCCAACACCGGTTCCCTAATCAGCTTCTGCTCATGAGTCTCTTCTCTTGAAAGCTCTGATTCCTTGTATTCACTTGACTGTTTCTTCAATTTAGAAGGCAACAGTTTGTCCTGTGTCCTTCCTAGTCTTCTAGATCTAATAAGAGTTGTTCATTTTTCAGTCTGTTCAATTTTTTACTTTCACAACGAGTACGTGGGTTAAACAAACTTAAGTCTTTGCCTTTTCAATAAGTCCTTTTGGACATCTTCACACCTGAATGAAAACTTAATAGGGTACAAAATGGATGGATGACAATTTTCATTTTCTGTAAACCTTGTTTGATATATCAAATACCTTTATTATATTTAAATAAACTATTTATATAATTTTAAAATAATACATACCATTTTGATGACAGTGGCTTTATGATACATTCTAATTGCTGGTGAAGTTTGTCCTCATTATTTGCATTTTTCGTTATTGTTTTAGATATTTTTGTTCAGTTGCTAAGTCATGTCTGACTCATTGTGACCACATGATCTGCAGCATGCCATGCTTCCTTGTCCTTCACTATCTCCCGGAGTTTTCTGAAGCTCTTTATTCATTGAGTCCGTGATGCCAGCTAACCATCTCATTCTCTGTCGCCCCCTTCTCCTCATGCCCTCAATCTTTCCCAGCATCAGGGTCTTTTCCAACAGCTCTTCATATCAGGTGGCCAAAGTTTTGGAGCTTCAACATCGGTCCTTCAAATTAATATTCAGGTTTTACTTTCTTTCAGATCAGTTCAGTCACTCAGTCGTGTCCGACTGTTTGTGACCCCATAAACCACAGCACGCCAGGCCTCCCTGTCCATCACCAACTCCCGGAAACCCCCCAAACCATGTCCATTGAGTTAGTGATGCCATCTAACCATCTCATCCTCTGTCGTCCCCTTCTCCTCCTGCCCTCAATCTTTACCAGCATCAGGGTCTTTTCAAATGAGTCAGCTCTTCGCATCAGGTGGCCAAAGTATTGGAGTTTCAACTTCAACATCAGTCCTTCCAATGAACACCCAGGACTGATCTCCTTTAGGATGGACTGGTTGGCTCTCCTTGCAGTCCAAGGGACTCTCAAAAGTCTTCTCCAGTACCACAGTTCAAAATCATCAGTTCTTCAGGGCTCAAGCTTCTTTATGGTTCAGTGCTCACATCTGTGTGCTTAGTCACTCAGTTTTGTCCATCTCTTTGTGACCCCATGCACTGTAGCACACCAGGGTCTTCTGTCCATGGGGATTCTCCAGGTAACAATACTGGAGTGGGTTGCCCTGACCTCCTCCAAGGGATCGTCCCAACCTGGGATTGAACATAGGTCTCCCACATTGCAGGCGGATTCTTTACTGTCTGAGGCATAAAGGAGGCCCATGAATACTAGAGTGGGTAGCCTATCCCTTCTCCAGAAGATCTTCCCCACATAGGAATCGAAGCAGGGTCCTACAATGTGGACAGATTATTTATCAGCTGAACTACCGGGGAAGCATAAAAATGTGTTAGTCACTCAATCATGCCCAAGTCTTTGCAACCCCATGGACTGTAGTCTGCCAGGCTCCTCTGTTCATGGAATTCTCCAGGAGAGAATAGTTGAGTGGGATGCCATTTCTTCTCCATGGGATTTTCCTGACTCAGGGATTGAACCCTGGTCTCCTTCACTGGAGGCAAATTCTTTACCATCTGAGCCATCAGTGAAGCCCAAGGGGTCTGTACATGACTACTGGAAAGCTCTTCAGTTCAGTTCAGTCGCTCAGCCGTGCCCGACTCTTCGCGACCCCATGAATCACAGCACGCCAGGCCTCCCTGTCCATCACCAACTCCCGGAGTTCACTCAAACTCATGTCCACAGAGTCCGTGATGCCATCCAGCCATCTCATTCTCTGTCGCTCTCTTCTCCTCCCGCCCCCAACCTTTCGCAGCATCAGAGTCTTTTCCAGTGAATCAACTCGTCGCATGAGGTGGCCAAAGTATTGTAGTTTCAGCTTTAGCATCAGTCCCTCCAATGAACACGCAAAATTGATCTCCTTTAGAATGGACTGGTTGGATCTCCTTGCAGTAAAAGGGACTCTCAAGAGTCTTCTACAGCACCACAGTTCAAAAGCATCAATTCGTTGGCGATCAGCCTTCTTCATAGTCCAACTCTCACATCTATACATGACCATGGGAAAAACCATAGCCTTGACTAGACAGACCTTGGTTGGCAAAGTAATGTCTCTGCTTTTTAATATACTATCCAAGTTGGTCATAACTTTCCTTCCAAGGAGGAAGCGTCTTTTAATTTCATGGCTGCAATCAGCATCTGCAGTGATTTTGGAGCCCCCAAAAAATAAAATCTGACACTGTCTCCACTGTTTTTCCATCTATTGCCCGTGAAGTGATGGGACCAGATTCTATGATCTTTGTTTTCTGAATGTTGAGCTTCAAGCCAACCTTTTCACTCTCCTCTTTTACTTTCATCAAGAGGTTTTTGAGTTCCTCTTCACTTTGTGCCATAAGGGTAGAGTCATCTGCGTATCTGAGGTTATAGATATTTCTCCCAGCAATCTTGATTCCAGCTTGTGCTTCTTCCAGCCCAGCGTTCATCATGATGTACTCTGCATATAAGTTAAATAAGCAGGGTGACAATATATAGCCTTGACGTACTCCTTTTCCAATTTGGAACCAGTCTGTTGTTCCATGTACAGTTCTGACTGTTGCTTCCTGACCTGCATACAGGTTTCTCAAGAGGCAGGTCAGGTGGTCTGGTATTCCCATCTCTTTCAGTATTTTCCACAGTTTATTGTGATCCACACAGTCAAAGGCTTTGGCATAGTCAATGAAGCAGAAATAGATGGTTTTCTGGAACTCTCTCGCTTTCTCCATGATTCAGCGGATGTTGGCAATTTGATCTCTGGTGCTTCTGCCTTTTCTAAAACCTGCTTGAACATCTGGGAGTTCACGGTTCACACATTGCTGAAGCCTGGCTTGGAGAATTTTGAGCATGACTTTACTAGCGTGTGAGATGAGTGCAATTGTGTGGTAGTTTGAGCATTCTTTTGCATTGCCTTTCTTTGGGATTGGAATGAAGACTGACCTTTTCCAGTCCTGTGGCCACTGCTGAGTTTTCCAAATTTCCTGGCACATTGAGTGCAGCACTTTCACAGCATCATCTTTCAAGATTTGAAATAGCTCCACTGGAATTCCATCACCTCCACTAGCTTTGTTTGTAGTGATGATCTCTAAGGCCCACTTGACTTTACATTCCAAGATGTCTGGCTCTAGATCAGTGATCACATTATCATGACTATCTTGGACTTGAAAATCTTTTTTGTACAGTTCTTCTGTGTATTCTTGCCACCTCTTCTTAATATCTTCTGCTTCTGTTAGGTCCATCCCATTTCTGTCCTTTATCGAGCCCATCTTTGCATGAAATGTTCCCTTGGAATCTCTAATTTTCTTGAAGAGATCTCTTGTTTTTCCTATTCTGTTGTTTTCCTCCATTTCTTTGCATTGATCATTAAGGAAGGCTTTCTTATCTCTCTTTGCTATTCTTTGGAACTCTGCATTCAGATGCTTATATCTTTCCTTTTCTCCTTTGCTTTACTTTTCTCTTCTTTTCACAGCTATTTGTAAGGCCTCCTCAGACAGAAAAATCTTAGCTTTGACTAAACAGACCTTTGATCCTCACACATTTATTATTTTGTATAATCATTTAAATTATTTTAAGCCAATCTAAAATATTCCAGCCCCAAACATTTGCCTTCTAAACGAAACTGCATTAAGTTAATAAATTAATTTTGTCAGAATATTTTCATAATATTTACTTTTCTAAAAACATGATACTTTTTGACTTTTTCTGATATGAATTTATGTTCTTCAATTTGATGCTTTCGTAACAGTTTTATTAAGATGTATTTCACATATAACACAACTTACCCATTTAAGTGTATGTTTTAATGATTTTTAGTATATTCACAGAGTTGTGCAATAATCATCACAATAAATTTTAGAATATTTTCATTATACCTCAAAGAACACTATAAACTTGAACTACCTTCCTGAAATCATCCCCACTTACCCTAGCCTAAGGGACGCATTAATGCTCTCTGTCTCTATGGATTCGCCTATTGTATAGAGTCAATATAAAAGGAATGTTTGGACTTTTGTGGCTGGTTTCATCCCCTTAATATAATGTTTTAAAGTAAGATTCATATGAGTTGTAGCATTTAGAAGTATTTCACTGATTTTTATTGCTGAATAATATTTCATTTATGGACATCATTTCACTTCAGTCTCTGAGTCATGTCCAACTATTTGCAACCCTATGGACTTCAGCACACCAGGTTTCCCTGTCCATCACCAACTCCCAGAGCTTGCTCATACTCATGTCCATCAAGTCGGTGATGCCATCCAACCATCTTATCCTCTGTCATTCCCTTATCATCCTGCCTTTAATCTTTCCCAGCATCGGGATCTTTTCCAAAGAGTCAGTTCTTATCATCAGGTGGTCAAATTATTGGAGCTTCAGCTTCAGCATCAGTTCTTCCAATGAATATTCAGGACTGATTTGCTTTAGGATTGACTGGTTGGATCTCCTTGCAGTCCAAGGAACTCTCAAGAGTCTTCTTCAACACCACAGTTCAAAAACATCAATTCTTCAGTGCTCAGTTTTCTTTATAGTCCAACTCTCACATCCATACATGACTACTGTGAAAACCATAGCTTTGACTAGATGGACCTTTGACGGTAAAGTAATGTCTCTGCTTTTGAATATGCTCTCTAGGTTGGTCATAGCTTTTCTTCCAAGGAGTAAGTGTCTTTTAATTTCATGACTGAAATCAGCATCTGCAGTGATGTTGGAGCCCAAAAAAATAATATCTGACACTGTTTCCACTATTTCCGCATCTATTTGCCATGAAGAGATGGTGCCAGATGCCATGATCTTTGTTTTTTTTTTTTTAATTTAAATTTATTTATTTTATTTGGATTCTAATTACTTTACATTATTATATTGGTTCTGCCATACATTGACATGAATCTGCCACGGGTGTACATGTGTTCCCCATCCTGAACCCCCCTCCCACCTCCCTCCCCAACTCATCCCTCTGGTTCATCCCAGTACATCAGTCCCGAGCATCCTGTATCATGCATCAAACTTGGACTGGAAATTCGTTTCACATATGATAATATACATGTTTTAATGCCATTCTCCCAAATCATCCCACCCTTGCCCTCTCCCACAGAGTCCAAAATACTGTTCTATACATCTGTGTCTCTTTTGCTGTCTCGAATACAGGGTTATCATTATCATCTTTCTAAATTCCATATGTACGCATTGGTGTACTGTATTGGTGTTTTTCTTTCTGGCTTACTTCACTCTGTATAATAGGCTCCAGTTTTAATGGTGAGTTTTAAGCCAGTCTTTTCACTCTACTCTTTGACTTTCGAGGGCTTCCCTCATAGCTTAGTTGGTAAAGAAACCTCCTGCAATGCAGGAGACACTGGTCTGATTCTTGGGTCCGGAAGATCCCCTGGAGAAGAGATAGGTTAAACACTCCAGTATTCTTGGGCATCCCTTATGGATCAGACAAAGCATCCGCCTGAAATGCAGGAGACCGGGGAGCAATCCCTGGGTTGGGAAGATTCCCTGGAAAGGGAAAAGGCTACCCAGTCCAGTATTCTGGCCTGGAGAATTCCATGGACTGTAAAGTTCATGTGCTCTCAAGGAGTAGAACACAACTGAGCTAATTTCACTCCTTTGTTAATGAAACACTCACTCCTTTCAATTTCATTAAGAGGTTCTTTAGGTCCTCTTTGCTTTCTACCATAAAGGTGGTGGCATCTGCATATCTCAGGTTATTGATATTTCTCCCTGCAATTTTGATTCCAGCTTGTGCTTCATCCAGTCCAGCATTTGGCATGATGTGCTCTGCATATAAGTTAAATGAGCAGGGTGACAATATACTGCCTTGACATACTTCTTTCCCAGTTTGGAACCACATTTGATTATCCATTCATTAGCTGATATATATTTGGGTTGCTTTCATTTTTTGGCTATTATGAATATCATGAACATTCCTGTACAAGTTTTCACGTTGACATATTCTTTCATCTCTCAGGTATATAACTGGAAGTATAATTGCTATTGTTGTTGAGTCTCTAAGTTGTATCTGACACTTTTGCAACCCCATGGGCTGTAGCCCACCAGGCTCTTCTGTCCTTGATATTTCCCTGGCAAGAATACTGGATTTAGTTACCGTTTCCTTCTCCAGGGGATTTTCCCCACCCATGGATCGAACCTGTGGCTCCTGCATTGGCAGGAAGATTCTTTACCACTGAGTCCCAGTATTATCGCTAGGCATATGATGAATCTGTACTTAAGCTTTTGAAAAACTGCCAGACTGTTTTCCAAAGTGTCTGCACCATTTTTCATTCTGTCCAGCAGTGTGTAAAGGTTCCTATTTTTCCACATCATTGTCAACAGTAATCTTCTTTGTTCAGTTCAGTCTCTCAGTCATGTCCGACTGTTTGCAACCCCATGAACCTCAGCACGCCAGGCCTCCCTGTCCATCAACAGCTCCCAGAATCCACCCAAACCCACGTTCATCGAGTCGGTGATGCCATCCAACCATCTCATTCTCTGTCGTCCCCTTCTTCTCCTTCCCTCATTCTTTCCCAGCATCAAGGTCTTTTCCAATGAGTCAGCTCTTTGCATCAGGTGGCCAAAGTATTGGAGTTTCAGTTTCAACATCTTCTTTGCTACTGCAATTCTATTGGTTGTGAAATAGAATCTCACTGTGGTTTTGATTTGCATTATCCAAATGATTACTGATGTTGAGCATCCTTTCACATATCTATTGACCGTTTGTATGTATTCTTTTGAGGAATACCAACTCTT
Source organism: Moschus berezovskii (assembly GCF_049115385.1). NCBI lineage: Eukaryota > Metazoa > Chordata > Mammalia > Artiodactyla > Moschidae > Moschus > Moschus berezovskii. The sequence continues at coordinate 80,523,673 of NC_142488.1, read as the reverse complement.
ATTCTTTGCTAATTTTAAAATTATATTCAGTTCAGTTCAGTCCTTCAGTCGTATCTGACTCTTCGCAACCCCATGGACCCTCGCCAGGCCTCCCTGTACATTACCAACTCCCGGAGTTTACTCAAACTCCTATTATTTATCTTTTATTAGGTTATAAGAGATATGATTTGCAAATATCTTCTCCCATATTATCTCCCATTCTATGAGTTGTTTTTTTAACTTTCTTCATGGAATCATTTGAAGCACTTTTCATTTTTTTAAGTGGCTTTTTTTTTCATTTTTTTTTAGTTTATTTATTTTAATTGGAGGCTAATTACTTTAAAATATTGAATTGGTTTTGTCATACATTGACATGAATCCGCCCCGGGTGTACATGTGTTCAGATTGTAATGAAACCCAACCTATTTTTTCCACCTGGGCTAATTTACAGTAAATACAGAAGAGTCTCCATTAGTAAAAAGGGCATGACCCATTCTGTGAATACTTTTAAAACCTCTGCCTGCATAATATTTAATAATGTTTTATTGGCCAAAGCAATTCACATGATCAAGGTGAAACTCAAAATTAGAAAGATAAACTTAGCTCTTTAATGGGAGGAATGGGAATTTCCCTGGTAATACAGTGCTGAAATTCTGCATTCCTAATGCAGGGGTCCTGGGTTCAATTATTCACCAGGGAACTAGATCCTACTTGCCATATCCAAGAGTTTGAATGATGCAGCTAAAAGATCCTGCACATTGCAATGTAGACTAAAGATCCCACATGCTGCAACTAAGACCTGGCACAGCCAAGTAAATAAAAATATATATTTACTTAATGGGAGGAAATAAAAAATAGTGTGGCTTATTTTAGCAAAATATATCACATCCTTATTTAAGTGATGCTTCTACTGTGATGTTTCATTCCACATCTAACAAGTAGAACTCTGAAAATTGTCTAATCTCAGTTCACAATACTTTTTTGAACACTGATGATTTTTTTCTATGTCAACTATACAATTTTCATCTATATCTTGTTTATCCTATTATCTGCTACAAAAAAAAAAATAAAATCCAAAATGCTTTCAGACTAAGCCACCACAGATATAACACTTTCTTATTATCGTACTTTTTTAAGGACACCTAACATTCTGTGACTTATCTTGCATTTATTTATATATTTGTATTTGCCACTAGATCATAAATAACCTGGAAGGAAGAAGCATATATCATTTTTCTATCTCTGACAGTCTTGCACAAGACCCTGTGTCTCTATCTTTGTAGAAACTACTGAACCAAAGCCCAAATTCTCATTGTTTTTTTGTTTGTTTAATTAGCCTTGCCACACTTCCAGGTAAAATAATTGGCTATATAGATATTCCATAAGTTATTTACAAAAATTACAGTTTAGATTGGTCTATGGTTGTTTTGTGGCTTCCCAGGTGGCTCAGTGGTAAAGAATTCACCTGCCAAGCAGTAGATATTAGTTAGATCCCTGAGTTGGGAAGATCCCCTGGAGAAGGAAATAGCAACCTACTCCCATATTCTTGCCTGGGAAATCCCAGGAACAGAGGATTCTGGCAGGCTGAAGTCCATGGGGTTGCAAAGAGTTGGATACAATTTGGTGACTAAACAACAACAACATGGTTGTTATACATGTCCCATAACTATGGCAACTTCATTTAAAAAAATGATCAAGTAAGAATATATGATCACTGAATCACTGAAATTTATACACCATTGTTCTACATATTTACTTGTAATAATCATCTCATTGTAGTTTATTCAGGTGAGGGGCATATGGAAAAGATTTAATGAATGGGTTTCTAATCCCATTTTTCTTAAGGGAAGTTCTTCATTATTGGTTGCTGACTACTCTCGCTTTCATTGTTATTATCCTTTTTAATAAACAAATTATCGTATTTTGGCTAGTGTGAGCCCCTTCAAATTGACTTCTGTGGTTTTTTGATCATGAACTTAACTGTTATTTTTGTTTAAGTTTACTACCTTTCAGACATGACAAGAATTCTAAACTTATTCTGTACATTTTTAATTAATATTGGAATTGGCTATTTCTCTAAGAATTCCTTCTTTTAGTAGAACATGGTATTTATAGACCACTCTGGATCCTACAAATGCTCTTTGAAACTCGGTTGCTGGCTGCTCATACTTTATTATCTAACACATTTATACAATATTAAATAAGAGATCTGGAAAATGATGAAATTTATCTTATCTCTAACTTTAATGGCAATGTTTCTAAAATGGAAGAATTAAGGATAAAGGCTGCTGCATATTTATAATAGGTTACTGTAATCAGATTAATAAAGTTTGGTAGGTAACCTTTATCAGGTTGGGTGAAGTAGCTATGTTCTTTTATTTTTTAATTTTAATTGGAGGCTAATTACTTTAAAATATTTTACAAAATTTGGTTTACTCTACACATGGACATCACCAGATGGTCAACACCGAAATCAGATTGATTATATTCTTTGCAGCCAAAGATGGAGAAGCTATATACAGTTAACAAAAACAAGAACAGGAGCTGACTGTGGCTCAGATCACGAACTCCTCGTTGCCAAATTCAGACTTAAATTGAAGAGGTAGGGAAAACCACTAGATCATTTAGATATTACCTAAATCAAATCCCTTATGATTATACAGTGGAAGTAAGAAATAGATTTAAGGGACTAGATCTGATAGAGTGCCTGATGAACTCTGGATGGAGGTTCATGACATTGTACAGGAGACAGGGATCAAGACCATCCCCATGGAAAAGAAATGCAAAAAAGCAAAATGGCTGTCTGAGGAGGCCTTACAAATAGCTGTGAAAAGAAGAGAAGCGAAAAGCAAAGGAGAAAAGGAAAGATATAAGCATCTGAATGCAGAGTTCCAAAGAATAGCAAGGAGAGATAAGAAAGCCTTCCTCAGCGATCAATGCAAAGAAATAGAGGAAAACAACAGAATAGGAAAAACAAGACATCTCTTCAAGAAAATTAGAGATATCAGGGAACATTTCATGCAAAGATGGGCTCGATAAAGGACAGAAATGGTATGGACTGAACAGAAGCAGAATATATTAAGAAGAGGTGGCAAGAATACACAGAAGAACTATACAAAAAAGATCTTCACGACGAAGATAATCACGATGGCGTGATCACTCACCTGGAACCAGACATCTTGGAATGTGAAGTCAAAAGGGCCTTAGAGATCATCACTACGAACAAAGCTAATGAAGGTGATGGAATTCCAACTGAGCTATTTCAAATCCTGAAAGATGATGCTGTGAAAGTGCTACATTCAATATGCCAGCAAATTTGGAAAACTCGGCAATGGCCACAGGACTTGAAAAGGTCAGTCTTCATTCCAATCCCAAAGAAAGGCAATGCCAAAGAACGCTCAAATTACCACACAATTGCACTCATCTCACACGCTAGTAAAGTCATGCTCAACATTCTCCAAGCCAGGCTTCAGCAATATGTGAACCGTGAACAGCCAGATGTCCAAGTTGGTTTAAGAAAAGGCAGAGGCACCAGAGATCAAATTGCCATCATCCTGTGGATCATGCAGAAAGCAAGAGAGTTCCAGAAAAACATCTGATTCTGCTTCATTGACTATGCCAAAGCTTTTGACTGTGTGGATCACAATAAAATGTGGAAAATTCTGAAAGAGATGGGAATACCAGACCACCTGACCTGCCTCTTGAGAAACCTCTATGCAGTTCAGGAAGCAACACTTAGAACTGGACATGGAAAAACAGACTGATTCCAAATAGAAAAAGGAGTACGTCAAGGCTGTATATAGTCACCCTGCTTATTTAACTTATATGCAGAGTACATCATGAGGAAAGTTGGGCTGGAAGAAGCATAAGCTGGAATCAAGATTGCTGGGAGAAATATCAATAACCTCAGATATACACATGATACCACCCTTATGGCAGAAAGTGAAGAGGAACTCAAAGGCCTCTTGATGAAAGCAAAAGAAGAGACTGAAAAATTTAACTTAAAGCTCAACATTCAGAAAAAGAAGATCATGACATATGGTCCCATCACTTCATGGGAAATAGATGGGGAAACAATGGAAACAGTGTCAGACTTTATATTTTGGGGCTCCAAAATCACTGCAGATGCTGATTGCCACCAGGAAATTAAAAGACGCTTACTCCATGGAAGGAAAGTTATGACCAAACTAGACAGCAAATTAAAAAGCAGAGACATTACTTTGCCAACCAAGGTCCGTCTAGTCAAGGCTATGGTTTTTCCCGTGGTCATGTATGGATGTGAGAGTTGGACTGTGAAGAAGGCTGATCACCAAAGAATCGATGCTTTTGAACTGTGGTGTTGGAGAAGACTCTTGAGAGTCCCTTGTACTGCAAGGAGATCCAACGAGTCCATTGTAGAGGAGATCAATCCTGGGTGTTCATTGGAAGTACTGATGCTAAAGCTGAAACTGCAATACTTTGGCCACCTCATGCAAAGTGTTGACTCAATGGAAAAGAGTCTGATGCTGGGAGGGATTGAGGGTGGGAGGAGACGGGGACGACAGAAAATGAGATGGCTGGATGGCATCAGTGACTCGATGGACATGAGTTTGAGTGAACTCTGGGAGTTGGTGATGGACAGGGAGGCCTGGCGTGCTGTGCTTCATGGGGTCGCTAAGAGTCCAACACGACTGAGCGACTGAACTGAACTGAACTGAAAGTAATTAGCCACCAAATAAATTTTTAAAAAATAATAAATTAAAAAATATTGTAATGGTTTTGTCATACATTGACATAAATCTGCCACAGGTATACATGTGTTCCCCATCTTGAATACCCCTCCCACCTCCCTCCATATATCATCCCTCTGGGTCATCCCAGTGCACCAGAACCGAGATCAGGTATCATGCATCGAACCTGGACTGGAGATTCGTTTCACATATGATAATATACATGTTTCAATGCCATTCTCCCAAATCATCCCACCCTTGCCCTCTCCCACAGAGTTCAAAAAACTGTTCTATACATCTGTGTCTCTTTTGCTGTCTCGCATACAGGGTTTTCATTACCGTCTTTCTAAATTCCATATATATAAGTTAGTATACTGTATTGGTGTTTTTCTTTCTGTCTTACTTCACTCTGTATAATAGGCTCCAGTTTCATCCACCTCATTAGGTGTGATTCAAATATATTCTTTTTACTGGCTGAGTACTACTCTATTGTGTGTATGTTCCAAAGATTTCTTATCCATTCGTCTGCCGATGGATATCTAGGTTGCTTCCATGTCATGGCTGTCTTAAACAGTGTTACAATGAACATTGGAATACACGTGTCTCTTTCAATTCTGGTTTCCTCGGTGTGTATGCACAGGAGTGGGATTCCTTGGTCATATGGCAGTTCTATTTCTAGGTTTTTAACGAATCTCCACACTGTTCTCCTTAGTGGCTCTACTACGTGCATTCCCACCAACAGTGTAAGAGGGTTCCCTTTTCTCCACACCCTCTCCAGCATTTATTGCTTGTAGACTTTTGGATAGCAGCCATTCTGACTGGCTTTAAATGGCACCTCATTGTTGTTTTGGTTTGCATTTCGCTGATAATGAGTGATGTTGAGCATTTTTTCATGTGTTTGTTAGCATTTGTATGACTTCTTTGGGGAAATTTCTGTTTAGTTCTTTGGCCCATTTTTTGATTGGGTCGTTTATTTTTCTTGAATTGTGTTGAAGGAGTAACTTGTGTATTTTTGATATTAATTCTTTGTCAGTTGCTTCATTTACTATTATTTTCTTCCATTCTGAAGGCTGTTTTTCACCTTCCTTATACTATTCTTTGCTATGCAGAAGAAGTTTTTACTTTTAATTAGGTCCCATTTGATTATTTTTGCTTTTATTCCCAATATTCTTGGAGATGGGTCATGGAGGATCCTGCTGTGATTTATGTCGGAGATTGTTTTGCCTATGTTCTCCTCTAGGAGTTTTATAGATTCTGGTGTTAGGTTTAGATCGTTAATCCATTTTGAGCTTATGTTTGTGTATGGTGTTAGAAAGTGATTTAGCTTCATTCTTTTACAAGTGGTTGACCAGCTTTCCCAGTACCACTTGTTAAGGAGATTGTCGTTTCTTCATTGAATATTCTCGCCTCCTTTGTCAGAGATAAGGTGTCCATAGGTGTGTTTATTTATCTCTGGACTTTCTATTTTGTTCCATTGATCTACATTTCTGCTTTTGTGATGGTACAATACATTCTTAATGACTGTGTCTTCGTAGTAGAGCCTGACATCAGGCATGTTGATTCCTCCAGTTTCATTCTTCTTTCTCAAGATTGCTTTGGCTATTCGAGGTTTTTTGTACTTCCATACAAATTATGAAATTATTTGTTCTACTTCTGTGAAAAATACCGTTGGTAGCTTGATAGGGATTGCATTGATTCTATAGATTACTTTGGGTAGTATTCTCATTTTCACTATATTGATTCTTCCGATACATGAACATGGCATATTTCTCCACCTATTAGTGTCCTCTTTGATTTCTTTCACCAGTGTTTTATAGTTTTCTATATATAGGTCTTTTGTTTATTTAGGTAGATATATTCCTTAGTTTTTTATTCTTTTTGTTGCAATGGTGGATGGAATTGCTTCCTTAATTTATCTATTTTCTCATTATTAGTGTATAGGAATGCAAGGATTTCTGTGTGTTGATTTTATATCCTGCAACTTTGCTGTATTCATTGATTAACTCTAGTAATTTTCTGGTGGAGTCTTTAGGGTTTTCTGTGTAGAGGATTATGTCATCTGCAAACAGTGAGAGTTTAATTTCTTCTTTTCCAATTGGGATTCGTTTTGTTTCTTTTTCTGCCCTGATTGCAGTGGCCAAAATTTCCAAAACTATGTTGAATAGTAGTGGTGAGAGTGGGCACCCTTGTCTTATTCCTGACTTTAGGGGAAATATTTTTAATTTTTCACCATTGAGTATAATGTTTGCTGTGGGTTTGTCATATATAGCTTTTATTATGAACTCCAGGAGTTGGTGATGGACAGGGAGGCCTGGCGTGCTGTGATTCATGGGGTCGCAAAGAGTCAGACACGACTGAGTGACTGAACTGAACTGAACTGAATGTTCCTTCTATTCCTGTTTCCTGGAGGGTTTTTTTTATCATAAATGGATGGTGAAGTTTGTCAAAGGCTTTCTCTGCATCAATTGAGATAATCATATGGCTTTTATTTTTCAATTTGTTAATGTGGTGTATTACTTTGTTTGATTTGCGGATATTGAAGAATCCTTGCATCCCTGGCATAAAGACAACTTGGACATGATGTATGATCTTTTCAATGTGTTTTTGGATTCTGATTACTAGAATTTTGCTAAGGATTTTTGCATCTATGTTCATCAGTGATATTGGCCTGTAGTTCTCTTTTTGTGGCATCTTTGTCAGGTTTTGGTATTAGGGTGATGGTGACCTCATAGAATGAGTTTGGAAATTTACATTCCTCTGCAATTTTCTGGAAGAGTTTGAGTAGGATAGGTGTTAACTCTTCTCTAAATTTTTGTTAGAATTCAGCTGTGAAGCCGTCTGGACCTGGGCTTTTGTTTGCGGGAATATTTCTGATCACAGCGTCAGTTTACGTGCTTGTGATGGGTCTGTTAAGTTTTTCTATTTCTTCCTGGTTCAGTTTTGGAACATTGTACTTCTCTAAGAATTTGTCCATTTCTACCAAGTTGTCCATTTTTTGACATATAATTGCTGATAGTAGTCTCTTATGATCCTTTTTATTTCTGTATTGTCTGTTGTGATCTCTCCATTTTCATTTCTACTTTTATTGATTTGATTTCCCCCCCTTTGTTTCTTGCTGAGTCTTGCTAGTGGTTTCTCAATTTTATTTATCCTCTCAAACAAGCAGCCTTTGACTTTGTAGATTTTTGCTATGGTCTCTTTTGTTTCTTATGCATTTATTTCTGCCCTAATTTGTAAGGTTTCTTTCCTTCTACTAACCCTGGGGTTCTTCATTTCTTCCTTTTCTTGTTGCTTTAGGTGTAGAGTTAGGTTATTTAATTGACTTTTTTCTTCTTTCTTGAGGTATGCCTGTCTATTAGTCTTCCCCTTAGCACAGCTTTTACAGTGTCCCACAGGTTTTGGATTGTTGTGTTTTCATTTACATTTGTTTCTATGCATATTTTTATTTCTTTTTTGATTTCTTCTATGATTTGTTGGTTATTCAGCAGCGAGTTGTTCAGCCTCCATATGTTGGTATTTTTAATAATTTTCCTCCTGTAATTGAGATCTAATCTTACTTCAATGTGGTCAGAAAAAGATGCTTGTAGTGATTTCAATTTTTTAAAATTTACCAAGGCTAGATTTATGGCCCAGGATGTGATTTATCCTTGAGAAGATTCCATGTGCACTTGTAAAAAAGGTGAGATTCATTGTTTTGGGGTGAAGTGTCCTATAGATATCAATTAAGTTTAACTGGTCTATTGTATCATTTAACGTTTGTGTTTCCTTGTTAATTTTCTCTTTAGTTGATCTATCCATTGGTGTCAGTGGGGTATTAAATTCTCCCACTCTTATTGTGTGTTATTAATTTCCCCTTTCATACTTGTTAGCATTTGTCTTACATATTATGGTGCTCCTATGTTGGGTACACATATATTTATAATTTTTACACCTTCTTGGATTGATACTTTGATCATTATGTAGTGTTCTTTGTCTCTTTTCACAGACTTTGTTTTAAAGTCTATTTTATATGATATGAGTATTGCTACTCCTGCTTTCTCTTGGTCTCCTTTGTGTGGAATATATTTTTCCAGCCCTTCATTTTCAGTTAGTATGTGTCCCTCCTTTCGATGTCTATCTCTTGTAGACAACAAATATAGGTGTCTTGTTTTTGTATCCATTCAGCCAGTCTTTGTCTTTTGGTTGGGGCATTCAACTCATTTACATTTAAGGTATTTATTGATAAGTATGATCCCATTGCCATTTTCTTTATTGCTTTGGATTCGAGTTTATACACCCTTTCTGTGTTTCCTGTCTAGAGAAGATCGTTTAGCAGTTGTTGGAGAGCTGGTTTGGTGATGCTGTATTCTCTCAGCTTTTGCTTGTCTGTAAAGCTTTTGATTTCTCCTTCATATTTGAATGAGATCCTTGCTGGGTACAGTAATCTGGGCTGTAGGTTATTTTCTTTCATCACTTTAAGTATGTCCTGCTATTCCCTCCTGGCCTGAAGAGTTTCAATTGAAAGAACTGCTGTTATCCTTATGGAAATCCCCTTGTGTGTTATTTGTTGCTTTTCCCTATCTGCTTTCAATATTTGTTCTTTGTATTTGATCTTTGTTAATTTGATTAATATGTGTCATGGGGTATTTCACCTTGGGTTTATCCTGTTTGGGACTATCTGTTTCTTGGACTTGGGTGATTATTTCCTTTCCCATTTTAGGGAAAAATTTAACTATTTTCTCCTCAAGTATTTTCTCATGGTCTTTCCTTTTTCTCTTCTTCTTCTGGGATGCCTATGATTCGAATGTTGGGGCATTTAACATTGTCCCAGAGGTCTCTGAGATTGTCCTCATTTCTTTTAATTCGTTTTTCATTTTTCTTCTCTGTTTCATTTATTTCTATCATTCTATCTTCTAGCTCACTTATCCTTTATTCTGTTATTCTACTGTTATTTCCCTCCAGAGTGTTTTGGATCTCATTTATTGCATTATTCTTTGTAGATTGACTTATTTTTATTTCTTCAAGGTACTTGTTAAACCTTTCTTGCATCTTCTCGATCCCTGTCTCCAGGCTATTTATCTGTAACTCCATTTGTTTTCAAGATTCTGGATCATTTTTACTATCATTATTCGGATTTCTTTATCAGGTAGGTTCCCTATCTCTTCCTCTTTTGTTTGGGTTGATGGCCATTATCTTGTTCCTTTACCTGCTGGGTATTTCTCTGCCACTTCATCTTGCCTATATTGCTGTGTTTGGGGTGGCCTTTCCGTCCTCTGGCAGTTTGTGGAGTTCTCTTTATTGTGGAGTTTTTTCACTGTGGGTGGTGTTGGACTTGTGGCTTTCAAGTTTCCCTGGTTAGGGAAGCTTGTGTTGGTGTTCTGGTGGGTGTAGCTGGATTTCTTCTCTCTGGAGTGCAATGAAGTGTCCCGTAATGAGTTATGAGATGTCAATGGGTTTGGAGTGACTTTGGGCAGCCTGTATTTTTAAGCTCAGGGTTATATTCCTGTGTTGCTGGATAATTTGTGTGGTATATCTTACTCTGGAACTTGTTGGCCCTTTTGTGGTGCTTGGTTTCAGTGTAGGTATGGAGGTGTTAGATGAGCTCTTATCGATTAATGTTCCCTGGAGTCAGGAGTTCTCTGGTGTTCTCAGGATTTTGATTTAAACCTCCTGCCTCTGGTTTTCAGTCTTATTCTTGCAGCAGCCTCAAGACATCTCCATCTGTCACCTCCAAGGTGGTTCCCTCTGTTTTACCTTCTTCTGTTTGCTCTTCTCTTCAGTGTTTAATTTCTGCCCTGACACAAGGGTGCGGTGGTGGTCACTTTTTTAGGCTCACTTCTTCAGTGGTACCTGTGGGGAGGGAGGAACGCTGCAAACAAATATCATTGGCGTCTGTGGGGAGTGCTTGCAGTGTCTCAGCCAAACTGGGTTTGCCCCCTCTCATGGCATGTGTGTTTTCCCTGTCTATAGTGTTTAGGCTGTAGGTTGCTCTGCTGGGATCTCTCTGAGGCGGGCCCTGGGTTGCATGCACTTCCCAGGTCAAAGCCACTCAGGTTCAAGTACTCGGGTACTCCACAAAGGCGCAGAGTCAGTTGGGCCTTCGTTTTGTGCCCTTCCCCGGTCCAAGCAGCTCAGGTGACCAGGTGTTTGGCCAGCGTGGTCACTGTGACTTGTAACCTCCTTTGTCCTTGCCCATAGATTTTCTGGGAGTATAGCCAGCACACGTTCTCAGGCAGATGTTGACCACCCAGAATCCCAAGAAGTCTTGGTTAGCAATGAAGCCTTCTTGCAGTTTGGTAGATGATGCCTCTCTGGGGCCACAATTGCCCCTTTCTGCTCTGGCTACCCTCCCCTGCCTGTCTCTGCAGGCGATGGGCTGTCTGCAGCTGGCTAGCTCTAGCCGGTCCTTTGTTCTGTGAGGGGGTCTGTCAGTGTCTGGGGTTAGGACTTTTTGCCTTTTTGCGGGGTAGCTATCCCACAATCTGCTTTGCTATTTCAAGTTAGTTCCCTCAGATTGCCCTTGGGCATTGAGTCCCCGTCCTTACTCTAAGCAATGCAGCCCTTGCCTCCCTGCCAACCCCAGCTTGTTAGTGGGGGATGTCAGCACCTGTACTGCTTCTCCACTGGGAGTTACCGTTGGGCACGTAATCTGTGTGTTTTAATTATTTATTTATTTTTCCTCCCAGTTATATTGCCCTCTGAGATTCCAAAACTCCCCACAGACCCGCCTGGGAGAGGGTTTCCTACTGTTTGGAAATTTCTCCTTCATGACTCCCTTCCCAGAATGGGTCTCCGTCCCTAACTCTTTTGTCTCTTTTATTGTTATTGTTATTATTCAATTTATTTATTTTGTCCTGCCTCCTACGTCCTTCTGAAGAGAATGGGCTGCATTTCTGAGTGCATGGTGTCCTCCGCCAGCATTCAGAAATTATTCTGTGGAAGTTGCTCAGCATTCAGATGATCTTTTGATGAATTTGTGGGGGATAAAATGGTTTCCCCATCCTATTCTCTGCCATCTTAGGACTGACCCCTTTGTGGGATTTTTGTATTTACATTCATAAATGATATTGATCTCTAGTTGTCTTTCTTGTATTGTTTTATTTCCTCCTGAATAAATTAGGGATATGTTTTTGTACCCTATGAAAAAATTTATATTACTTTTTCGATTAATTTTTGGGATTTTTTCTTTGTCTGTTTGATAAAAATAATCTGGAACTTTTATGTGTGTTTTTCCAATTACTAATTGAATTTCACTGATTTTCTATTTCATTTTTGGCAAGTTTTACTAATTCAGTTTTTGAGGTATTTATCTCATCTAGTTTCAAATATACCCACTCCAGTGTTCTTGCCTGGAGAATCCCAGGGACGGCCAAACCTAGTGGCCTGCCATCTATGGGATTACACAGAATCGGACATGACTGAAGTGACTTAGCAGCACCAGCAGTAGTTTCAAATATTGGATAAATTTGTTCATAGAAGTTTTTCATGAAATTTTAATATCTTTATTATCTCCCTAATTACACTCCTATTTTGTCCTTTATTTATATATGAATATTTTTTCTAGTATTTATTTTATGTTTTCTCTTCAAAGAACAAAGTTTTGCTTTCTTTATTTTTAATTAATTATTTGCTTTCATATTTATAACTTTTCATTTTATTTTATATTTAGGATTAGTTTCTATCTTTATGACTCTGAGCATTTTAGTGATGCATTTTCAAAAATTCCTGAAAAAACTAATTTATGTATAAACTGACCTGTAAATAACAATTTAGCTACATCCCATAGAATTTTTGGAATGTTCATTAGCATTCAGATCTAAATATTGTGCAATTTCTAGTTTTAATAGTATTTCCTCTTTAACTCATGATTTATTGAGAACATTTTAAAGTTTCTAAATATTTTCAATTATATTTGTATTGTGATATTTTATTTTTATTTTGCTCTAAGGATGTTATTTGCATTATGTAAGTTTTGTGACTTTTGTACCTCCTTTTGACCATTATGTGTTTATTTTTCAATCATATTCCCTGCATACTGTTCTTGCAATATTTATATATTCTGTATTTGGAATTCATGTTTTATTCTCTCTCTCTTTATACACACACACACACATATATATATGTATATATATGTATATATATATGTATATATATGTTCAGTTCAGTTCAGTCGCTCAGTCGAGTCCAACTCTTTGTGACCCCATGAATCACAGCACGCCAGGCCTCCCTGTCCATCACCAACTCCCAGAGTTCACCCAAACTCATGTCCATTGAGTCGGTGATGCCATCCAGCCATCTCATTCTCTGTCGTCCCCTTCTCCTCCCGCCCCCAATCCCTCCCAGCATCAGAGTCTTTTCTAGTGAGTCAACTCGTCGCATGAGGTGGGCAAAGTATTGGCGTTTCAGCTTTAGCATCAGTCTTTCCAATGAACACCCAGGACTGATCTCCTTTAGAATGGATTGGTTGGATCTTCTTACAGTCCAAGGGACTCTCAAGAGTCTTCTCCAACACCACAGTTCAAAAGCATCAATTCTTTGGCGATCAGCTTTCTTCACAGTCCAACTCTCACATCCATACATGACCACGGGAAAAACAATAGCCTTGACTAAACAGAATTTTGTTGGTAAACTAATGACTCTGCTTTTTAATATGCTATCTAGATCGGTCATAACTTTCCTTCCAAGGTGTAAGCGTCTGTTAATTTCACAACTGCAATCAGCATTCGCAATGATTTTGTATATATATATATATATATATATATATATATACACTCTTTAAGCTAAGCTTCAGAAGTACATGAAATAAGAACCTCCAGGTATACAAATGAATTTAGAAAAAGCAGAACCAGAGATCAAATTAATTGCCAAATTCATTGGATTAAAAAGAAAGCAAAGGAATTCCAGAAAAATATCTACTTCTTCTTCATTGACTATACTAAAGCCTTTAACTGTGTGGATTACAATAAACTTCAAAAAATTCCTAAAGAAATGAGAATACCAGACCACACTACCTGTCTCCTGAGAAACCTGTATGTGAATCAAGAAGCAGCAGTTAGAACTGGACATGGAACAATGAACTGGTTTCAAATTGGGAAAGGAGTATGACAAGGCTGTATATTATCACCCTGCTTATTTTACTTCTATTCAGTATGCATCGTGATAAATGCTGAGCTTGATGAATCACAAGCTGGAATCAAGACGGCTGGGAGAAATATCAACAATCTCAGACATGCAGATGATACCACTCTAATGGGAGAAAGCGAAGAGGAGCTAAAGAGCCACTTGATGAAAGTGAAAGAGCTACTTTAAAAATCAACATTCAAAAAATAAAATAAAATCATAGCATACAATCATATCAGTTCATGGCAAACCGATAGGGGAAAAGTGGAAATAGTGCCACATTTTGTTTTCTTGGGTTCCATAATCACTGTGGACGGTGGCTGCAGACATGAAAATAAAAGACACTTTCTCCTTGGAAGGAAAGCTATGACAAACACAGAAAGCATATGAAAAAGCTGATACATCACTTTTCCAACAAAGGTCCACATAGTTAAAAGTATGAATTTTCTGGTAGTCATATACAGATGTGAGAGATAGACCTTAAAGAAGGCTGAGCACTAAAGAATTGGGACTTTTGAATTGTGCTATAGAAGATTTTTGAGAGTCACTTGGACAGTAAGGAGATCAAACCAGTCAATCCCAAAGGAAATCAATCCTGAATATTCATTGTAAGGACTAATGCTGAAGTTGGAGCTTCAATACTTTGGTCACCTGATGCAAAGAACAAAATCTTTGGAAAAGACCTTGATGCTGGATAAGATTGAAGGCAAAAGGAGAAGGGGATGGCAGAGGTTGAGATGGTTAGATAGCATCACCAAGGCAATGGACATGAATCTGAACAAAGTCCGAAACAGAGTGAAGGACACAGGAGCCTGGTATGCTGCAATCCATGGGGCCACAAAGAGTTGAACACTACTGAGAGACTAAACAACAAAATACACATGCACATATATATGTGTATAAGAATGGGGCAGATTCATGTCAATGTATGGCAAAACCAGTACAATAATGTAAAGTAATTAGCCTCCAATTAAAATAAATAAATAAAAATAAATGAGACAGGAAAATAGATTGTATATACATATATATTCATATATGTGTGTGTGATGTGTATGAGGCTTCCTCAGTGACTCAGTGGTATACATCCCACCTTCAATGCAGGAGACACAGGAGACTTGAGGTCGATCCCTGGGTTAGGAATATCCCCTGGAGGAAGGCATGGCTATTCACTCGAGTATTTTTGCTTGAAAAACCCCATGGACAGAGGATACTGGCAGTCTATGGTGTATGGGATCATAAAATGCTGGACATAACTGAAGGGACTGAGCATGCATAGAAACATGATGTGTATGTATATGTATGCTTTAGATCAAGCTGAAATTTTTGTTTCCAATCTTTCATATATGTACTAATTTTGAAAGTTTGTTATTTGACCTATCACTTTAAAAAAATATTCCAGATCTATTCTCTATGAAGTAAAGTGAAGTAAAGTCAATCAGTCATGTTTGAATCTTTGCAACCCCATGGACTGTAGCCTGCCAGGTTTCTCCATCCATGGGATTTTCCAGGCAAGAATACTGGAGTGGGTTACCATTTCCTTTTCCAGGAGATCTTCCCAACCCAGGGATTGAACCCGGGTCTCCCGCATTGTAGGCCGATGGTTTATCATCTTAGCTACCAGGGAAGTCCTCTATTCTCTATAATGTAATGCATAACAAATTTGGGTTTTCACATTTCCCCACCAAGATCATCTATCCATTTATAGCTATAGTGGTGTGTCTGTGTGTATGACTGTCTTTTCCAGTCACAGGCACCTTTCCTTTCTTCTATCCCAATACCTGAGTCTGATTCACACAAACCAGGCTGAACTGTTCAAGTTATGCTTTCCTTGTATGACTGGACACAGATGTAAAACTGCAGAGACTGCAGTTTTTCAAGTTCCTTCCCTCTGCCTATCTAGAAGTTTCCTTCAGGCTACAGCACCTCATTGTTGTTGTTCAGCCCCTTAGTAATCTTCAACCGTTTGCAACCCCATGGACTGCAGCATGCCAGATTCCCCTGTCCTTCACTATCACCAGAGATTGCTCAAACTCATCTCCATTGAGTCAGTGATGCCATGCAACCAGCTCATCCTTTGTTGCCCCCTTCTCCTCCTTCCCTCAGTCTTTCTCAGCACCAGTTTCTCTTCCAATGAGTCAACTCTTTGCATCAGGGGCACAAAGTGTTGGAATTTCGGCTTCAGCATCAGTTCTTCCAATGAATATTCAGGGTTGATTTCCTTTAGGATTTATTGATTTGATCTCCTTGCTGTCCAAGGGACTCTCAAGAGTCTTCCCTCACACCATGGTTGGAAAGCATCAATTCTTTGGCATTCAACCTTCTTTATGGCCCAAGTCTCACATCCATACATGACTACTGGAAAAAAACATATCTTTGACTATATGGACTTTTGTTGGCAAGTAATATCTCTGCTTTTTAATATGCTGTCTGGATTTGTCATAGTTTTTCTTCCAAGAAGCAAGCATCTTTTAATTTCATGTCTGCAGTCACTGTACAGAGTGATTTTGGAACCCAAGAAAATAAAGTCTTTCACTGTTCCATTGTTTCCCCATCTACTGGATTCATATGAAACTGAGAATGGTGGCCTGAAGTTACAACATACGCAGAAAACAAAATTACAAGTAATGAGTTTGTTTCAAAGTGGTTTCTCTGTACTTCTGTAAGTAATCCCAAATAAGAAACTGCTTTTCCCCCTTAGGATAGAAAAATAATTCCTCCACAATCTAGACAAAAATAAGATCCCAAAATATATCACTATAGATAACCCTAAACTTAGATTGGGCTTCATCAAAGAAGGGAGCAAAAAATCTTACCACAAAATATCTGGATCATTAAAGCTCCATACAGTCAGCAAAAGAAGACCAAAAGTTGACTGTTTCTCAGATCATGAACTCATTGCAAAATTCAGACTTAAATTGAAGAGTGTAGGGAAAACCACTAGGCTGATCAGGTATGACCTAAATCAAATTCCTCATGATTATACCTTGGACGTGACAAATAGATTCAAAGGATTAGATCTGATATGCAGAGTGCCTGAAAACCTATGGATGGATGTTTATAACATTGTACAGGAGGCAGTGATCAAAACTATCCCGAAGGAAAGGAAATGCAAAGAGGCAAAATGGTTGTCTGAGGATGGCTTACAAACAGCTGAGAAAGGAAGAGAAGTGAATGGAAATGGAGAAAAGAAAATATATACCCATCTGAATGCAGAATTCCAAAGAAAAGCAAGGAGAGGTAAGAAAGCCTTCCTAAGTGAACAATGCAAAGAAATAGAGGAAAATGATAGAATGGGAAAGAGTAGAGATCTCCTCAAGAAAATGAGAGATACCAAGTGAACATTTCATGCAAAGATGGGCTCAATAAAGGACAGAAACAGTATGGACCTAATAGAAGCAGAAGATATTAAGAAGAGATGGCAAGCATACACAGAAGAACTAAACAAAAAAGACTTAACGATCCAGATAATCATGATGGTCTGATCGCTAACTTGGAGCCAGACATCCTGGAGTGTGAAGTCAAGTGGGCCATAGGAAGCATCACTAAGAACAAAACTAGTGCAGGTGATGGAATTCCAGCTGACTTATTTCAAATCTTAAAAGATAATGCTGTTAAAGTTCTATACTCAATATGCCAGGAAATTTGGAAAGCTCAGAAGTGGCCACAGGACTGGAAACGTTCAATTTTTATTCCAATGTCAAAGAAGGGCAACGCCAAAGAATGTTCAAACTACAGCAAAATTGCACTCATTTTACATACTAGCAAGATAATGCTCAAAGCCCTTCAAGCAAAACTGCAACAGTATGTGAGTCAAAAAATTCCAGATGTACAAGCTGGATTTAGCAAAGGCAGAGGAACCAGAGATCAAATTTCCAACATTCATTCCATCATAGAGAAAGCAAGAAAATTCCAGAAAAATATTGTCTGCTTCATTGACTACACTAATGAATTTGACTATTGGATCACAACAAAATGTTGAAAACTCTTCAAGATATGGCAGTACCAGACAACCTTACCTGTCTCTTTGTGAAATCTGTATGAATTCAGGTCAAGAAGCATCTTTCAGAATCAGACATGGAACGATGGACTGTTTTCAAATTGGGAAAGGAGTACTTCAAGGCTGTATATCATCACCCTACTTATTTAACATATAAGCAGAGTACATATGTGAAATGCCAGGCTGGATGAAGTACAAGCTGGAATAAAGATTGCCAGAAGAAATATCAATAACCTCAGATATGCAGAAGATATTGAGAGAGTCGTTTCCTAGGCAGATTAATAAGGAGTCTAGAGGTCCCCAAGGAAAGAGGGGTCTGGAATTCTCAAGGAGGAGAAAAGCTCAGTTGTGCCCAACTCTTTGCCACCCCATGAATCACAGCATGCCAGGCCTCCCTGTCCATCACCAACTCCCAGAGTTCACTCAAACTCATGTCCATAGAGTCGGTGATGTCATCCAGCCATCTCATTCTCGGTCGTCCCCTTCTCCTCCAGCCCCCAATCCTTCCCAGCATCAGAGTCTTTTCCAGTGAGTCAACTCGACGCATGAGGTGGCCAAAATATTGGAGTTTCAGCTTTAGCATCAGTCCTTCCAATGAACACCCAGGATTGATCTCCTTTAGAAAGGACTGGTTGGATCTCCTTGCAGTCCAAGGGACTCTCAAGAGTCTTCTCCAGCACCATGTTGTCTTAAAAGGTAAATTTTGGGAGTAGCTCTGGTCTTTACAAGGATCATATAACAATAATGTATCCTGACTGAAGGCAGTCTCTGGATTAAACCTTCTGGCTAATCCTGTTATCTTAAAATGTAAATTATGGGAGTAGGTCTGGTCTTTACAATCTCTAGACATTCTTTGTGTTCATTGGAGAGTATATAACTCCATTGCTAACACTAGCAAGGGGGTACTCTTTCTACACCCTTCTGATGTCTATGCCAGAAGCTTTCTCTATCTCTTTTATACTTTAATAAAACTTTATTACACAAAATCTCTGAGCTATCAAGCCTTGTCTCTGGCCCTGGATTGAATTTGTCTCCTCCGGAGGCCAAGAATTCTTGTGTCTTTGCGTGATTTAGCAACAACCTTTCAATATAACCCTTGTGGCAGGAAGTGAAGAGGAACTAAAGAGCCTCTTGAAGAAAGTAAAAGAAGAGTGAAATAGCTGGCTTAAAACTCAACATTGAAAAAACTAAGATCATGGCATCCTGTCCATCACTTCACGGCAAATAGATGGAGAAACAATGGAAACAGTGACAGATTATTTTCTCTTGGGCTCCAAAATCACTGTGGACTGAGAGTGCAGCCAAGAAATTAAAAGAAGCTTGCTCCTTGGAATAAAAACTATGACAAACCTAGAAGGCATATTAAAAAGCAGAGACATCACTTTGCCAACAAAGGTCCAAATTGGCAAAGCTATGGTTTTTCCAGTAGTCATGTATGGATGTAAGAGTTGGACCATAAAGAAGGCTGAGTGCCAAAGAATTGATGCTTTCAAACCATGGTGTTGGAGACAACTCTTGAGAGTTCCTTGGACTGTGAGGTGATCAATTAATCAGTCTTAATGGAAATCAGTCCTGAATATATTCATTGGATGGACTGAAGCTGAAGCTCCAATACTTTGGCCACCTGATGCAAAGAAGTGACTCATTAGAAAAGACCCAGATGCTGGGAAAGATTGAAGGCCAGAGGAGAAGGGGACGAAAGAGGAAGAGATGGTTGGATGGCATTACGGACTCAAAAGGCATGCTTTTAAGCAAATTCTGGGAGATTGTGAAGGACACGGAAACGTTGTGTGCTGCAGTACATGGGGTTGCAAAGAGTAGGACGTGACTAAGTGACTGAATGATGACAGCAAATAAGTTTTGTGTGAAAATTTTTCACACTGGATTTGACTTGCATGTGCTTTCTTGAGTTTAATAACCTATTTACCAATTAACATTGTACATGTTTTACCCATCACTATTATTCTTAAACAAATAAGAACTCTGAAATTTGACAAATATATTTTAAATTACTTAACTTACACTAATATGAATGTATGTATAACTTATTGACATGTTACCACTTAAAGAATATTTGTATGGCAATAAAAATCAAAGCCCAATGTTTAGAAGAAAAACATGGAATTTCAAGCATTCAGTTCAATTCAGTTGCTCAGTCATGTCCTACTCTTTGCGACCCCATGAATCACAGCATGCCAGGACTCCCTGTCCATCACCAACTCCCGGAGTTCACTCAAACTCATGTCCATCCAGTCGGTGATGCCATCCAGTCATCTCATTCTCTATCGTCTCCTTCTCCTCCCACCCCCAATCCCTCCCAGCATCAGAGTCTTTTCCAGTGAGTCAACTTGTCGCATGAGGTGGCCAAAGTATTGAAGTTTCAGCTTAGCATCAGTCCCTCAAATGAACACCCAGGATTGATCTCCTTTAGAATGGACTGGTTGGATCTCCTTGTAGTCCAAGGGACGCTCAAGAGTCTTCTCCAGCACCACAGTTCAAAAGCATCAATTCTTCGGCCATCAGCTTTCTTCACAGTCCAACTCTCACATCCATATATGACCACTGGAAAAACCATAGCCTTGACTAGACGGACCTTGTTTGGCAAAGTAATGTCTCTGCTTTTTAATATACTATCGAGGCTGGTCATAACTTTCCTTCCAAGGAGTAAGCGTCTTTTGATTTCATGGTTGCAATCGGCATCCGCAGTGATTTTGGAGCCCAAAAAAATTAACTCTGACACTATTTCCACTGTTTCCCCATCTATTTCCCATGAAGTGATGGGACCAGATGCCATGATCTTTGTTTTCTGAATGTTGAGCTTCAAGCCAAACTTTTCACTCTCCTCTTTCACTTTGATCAAGAGGCTTTTGAGTTCCTCTTCACTTTCTGCCATAAGGGTGGTGTCATCTGCATATCTAAGGTTATTGATATTTCTCCAGGAAATCTTGATTCCAGCTTGTGCTTCCTCCAGCCCAGCGTTCTTCATGATGTACTCTGCATATAAACTAAATAAGCAGAGTGACAACATACAGCCTTGATGTAGTCCTTTCCCAAATTATAACCAGCCTGTTGTTCCATGTCCGGTTCTAACTTTTGCTTTTGACCTGCACACAGATTTCTCAGGATGCAGGTCAAGAGGTCTGATATTCCCGTCTTTTGAAGAATTTTCCAGTTTGTTGTGATCTATACAGTCAAAAAATTTGGCGTAGTCAATAAAGCAGAAGTAGATGTTTATTTCTGGAACTCTCTTGCTTTTTCTACGATCCAACGGATGTTGGCAATTTGATCTCTGGTTCCTCTGACTTTGCTAAATCCAGCTTGAACATCTGGACTTTTGTAGTTCACATATTATTGAAGCCTGACTTGGAGAATTTTGAACTAGCATCACTTTGCTAGCATGTGAGATGAGTGCAATTGTGTGGTAGTCTGAACTTTCTTCATCATTGCTTTTCTTTGAGATTGCAATGAACACTAACCTTTCCCAGTCCTGTGGCCACTGCTGAGTTTTTTAAATTTCCTGGCATATTGAGTACATCACTTTAACAGCATCATCTTTTAGGGTTTGAAATAGCTCAACTGGAAGTTCTTCACCTCCTCTAGCTTTGTCCTTAGTGATTTCTCTTGGTGATATGATTTTATTTTCGTGTAGACTCTAATGCTGCAGCTGAAGACTTTCTTCTCGCTTTGTTTTTCCTGTGTGGAAAATCTGTCTTTTATCCACATTTGAATCTATGATTTCCCTTTTTCTCTGATGTTCTATAGTTTCACTGTGGCATCACATGATATGGTTTTTAAATACTTTTTCTCCTGCTAAGAAATTTTTCGCCTTTGTATTCACAATTTTTATGTCCATCATCAAATCTTTAAATGTTCTCAATAGTTATATCTTTAAACCTTAGTCATTCTCTCTTTCTTAAGCTATTATATAAGTATCAGACCTACTTATTATACTCTCTTTTATCAACTGGTCTTTGAATTTCTCTGTCTTACATTATGGGTAATTTTTTCAAAGTTGCCTTTCTTTTTGTAAATTTCTCTTTAGCTGTGGATAATATGTTAACTAAATCACCATTATTCTTTTCCAAGTCACAACTTTCTTTTTTTTAAATAATGTATGAGTTTAATCCTCATTTTTGTTTCATTTTTATTTTATTTACATATAGTAAAATTCATTTTTTAGGTTTATAGTTATATGTTTTCAAAAATCCTTAGAGTCATGTAATCAACACCACAATCAAAGTATGCAGCAGTTTCTTCCCTTGAAAAAAATTTATTTTGTTGCTATTTTGTAATCAAACACTGCCTTCTCCCACCCCTAACCCATGGTAACCTTTAACTTGTTCTCTCTCTAGTGTTGCCTTACCCTGAATACATACAAATGTAACCAAATCATAGGTAGCTATGACTTTCTGTTTCCGTTTTGCATTTTATTCAAGTATAGTTACTTTAAATTGTTATGTTAATATCTGTTGCACTTTTATAGATAGCTTTTTGAGATTAGTTTTCTTGCTTTTGCCAAGTTTTTTGAGATTTATCTATATTGTTTTGTGAACCAATAATTCACAATTGGCCTACAATGAGTTGCACCTAATTTCTGATAGCTATGTGATAAAGCTAATACCAAGGGAATATTTCATGCAAAGATGGGCACTATACAAGACAGAAATTGCAAGACTAAGAGAAGCACTAGAAACTAAGAGGAGGTGGCAAGAATACACAGAAGAACTATACAAAAAACTGGTGTTCATGACTCACAATCCAGATAAACATGATGGCGTGATAACTCACCGAGAGCCAGACATCCTGGAATGTGAAGTCAAGTGGGCCTTAGGAAGCATCACTACGAAAAAAACTGGTGGAGGTGATGGAATTCCACTAGAGCTATTTCAAATTCTGAAAGATGAGGTTTTGAAAGTGCTGCATTCAATGTGCCAGCAAATTTTGAAAACTCAGCAGTGACCACAGGACTGGAAAAGTTCAGTTTTCATTCCAACCCCAAAAAAGGCAATGCCAAAAAATGTTCAAACTACTGTACAAGTGCATTCATCTCACACGCTAATAAAGTAATGCTTAAAATTCTCCAAGCCAGGCTTCAGCAATACTTCAACTGTGAAATTTCAGATGTTCAAGCAGGTTTTAGAAAAGGCAGAGGAACCAGATATCAAATTGCCAACATTCGTTGGCTCAGCGAAAAAGCAAGAGAGTTCCAGAAAAACATCTATTTCTGCTTCATTTACTATGCCAAAGCCTTTGACTGTGTGGATCACAATAAACTGTGGAACATTCTGAAAGAGATGGAAATACAAGACCACCTGACCTGCCTCTTGAGAAACCTGTATGCAGGTCAGGGAGCAACAGTTAGAACTGAACATGGAACAACAGACTGGCTCAAAATCAGGAAAAGAGTACGTCAAGGATGTATATTGTCACCCTACTTATTTAACTTATATGCAGAGCATATCATGAGGAACGCTGGGCTGGAAGGAAGCACAAGCTGGAATCAATAGCTGCCTGGAGAAATATCAATCACCTCAGATATGCAGATAACACCACCCTTATGGCAGAAAGCTAAGAATAATTAAAGAGCCTCTTGATGAAAGTGAAAGAGGAGAGTAAAAAGGTTGGCTTAAAGCTCAACATTCAGAAAACTAAGATCATGGCATCAAGTCCCATCACTTCATGGCAAATAGATGGGGACACAGTGAAAACACTGGCTGACTTTATTTTTCTGAGCTCCAAAATCACTGCAGATGGTGATTGCAGCCATGAAATTAAAAGACGTTTACTCCTTGGAAGGAAAATTATGACCAACCTAAACAGCATATTTAAAAGCAGAGACATTATTTTGAAAAACAAAGGTGTGTCTAGTCAAGGCTATGATTTTTTCAGTGGTCATATATGGATGTGAGTTAAACTATAAAGAAACTGAATGCCAAAAAATTGATGCTTTTGAATTGTGGTGTTTCAAAAAAGTCTTGAGAATCCCTTGGACTGCAAGGAGATCCAACCAGTCCATCCTAAAGGAGATCAGTCCTGGGTGTTCATTGGTAGGACTGATGTTGAAGCTGAAACTCCAATACTTTGGCCACTTGATGCGAAGAACTGACTGATTTGAAAATACCCTTATGCTGGGAAATATTGAGGGCAGGAGAACAAGGGGACGGCAGAGAATGAGATGGTTGGATGGCATCACCGACTGAGTGAACAGTGGTTTGGGTAAACTCTGGCAGTTGGTGATGGATAGGGAGGACTGGCATGCTGCACTTCATGGGGTTGCAAAGATTCGGACACAATTGAGCAACTGAACTGAACTGAACTGCCTGAAGGACTCAGATAACCATGATGGTATGGTCAGTCACCTAGAGTTAGATATCCTGACCTGTGAAATCAAGTGGATCTTAGGAAGCATTACTATGAACAAAGCTAATGGAGTTAATGGAATTCCAGCTGAGCTATTTCAAATCCTAAACGGTAATGCTACTAAAATGGTGCACTCAATATGCTGGCAAATTTGGAAAACTCAATGTCTACCACGGTACTAGAATATGTCAGTTTTCATTCTAATCCCAAACTAAAGCAGTCTCAAAGAATGCTCAAACTGCTGAACAACTGCTTTCATCTCACATGCAAGGAAGGTAATAAAAATCCTTAAAGCTAAGCTTCAAAAACATGTGAACTGAGAACTTCCAGATGTTCAAGCTGGATTTAGAAAAGGCAGAGGAAACAGAGACCAAATTGCCAGCATTCCTTGGATCATGGAAAAAGCAAGAAAATCCCATAAAAACATATACCTTTCCTTCATTGACTATGCTAAAGCCTTTGACTGTGTGGATCACAATAAAGTGTGAAAAATCTTTCAAGAGATGGTGATACCAGGTCACTTTACCTGCCTCCTAAGAAACAGGTCAAGCAGCAACAGTTAGAACCAGGTATGGAACAATGGATTGGTTCAAAAGTGAAAAATAAGTATGTCAAAGCTGTAGGCTGCATATTGTCACCCTGCTTATTTAACTTATATGCAGAGTACATCTTGTGAAATGTCAGGCTCAGTGAATCAGAAGCTGCAATTGAGATTGTGGGGAGAAATATCAATAACCTCAGATATGCATATGGCAACACCCTAATGGCAGAAAGCAAAGAATTACTAAAGAGCCTCCTGATGAATCTGAACGAGAAGAATGAAAAACCTGGCCTGAAACTCAGCATTTAAAACTAAGACCATGGCATCTGGTCTCATCACTTCTTGCCAAATACATGGGGATAAAATGGAAACAACAATAAACTTCGTTTTCTTAGGCTCCAGAATTTCTGTGGACAGTTTCTGCAGCCAGGAAATTAAAAGATACTTGCTCTTAGGAAGAAAAACTTTGACAAACCTAGACAGCATATTAAAAAGCAGAGACTTCACTTTGCCAACAAAGTTCTGTATAGTCAAAGCTATAGTTTTCCAGTAGTCATGTACAGATGTGAGAGAGCTAGACTGTAAAGAAGGCTGAGGACCAAAGAATTCATGGTTTCAAACTGGGGCTGTAGAAGACTTTTGACAGTCCCATGCAAAGCAAGGAGATCAAACCAGTCAATCCTAAAGGAAATGAACTCTGAATATTCATTGGAAGGGCTGATGCTGAAGCTAAAGTTCCAACACTTTGGCCACCTAATGCAAAGAGCCAACACATTGGAAAAGACCCTGATGCTGTGAAAGACTGAGGGCAGGAGGAAAGGTGGTGATAGAGAATCAGATTGTTGGATGGCATCACCGACTCAATGGACATGAGTTTGAGCAAACTCCAGGAGATGGTGGAGGACAGGGAAGCCTGGGGTGCTGCAGTCCATGAGGTTGCAGAGTCAGGCACAATTTAGCAACTGAACAACAACAAACATGCTATCAAAGCCATTGCATCACTTTCATGTGTGAACATATTTTTATTTCCCTTGTGCAAATTCCCTAAGAGTCAGATGGTGGGGTCATAAAATTAATGTATGCCTGTATTTATCAAAAACTACCAAACTATTTTCTGGAATGGCTATTACTTTGCCTTCCCACCAGAAATATGTGTCGGTTACAATTTCTTTGTGTGTTTGTGCCATTGTCAGCAGTAGGTGCTGCCAGATCTTTGTTCTTTTAATGCTATTAGCTGTGCAGTTGTACCTCATTTGGTTTTAATTTGACTTTCCTTAGTGAGCTACTTTTAAAGATCTGTTTCTTATTGTAATATCTGATATGTAAACAAATAAGCATAACAAGGGTATTTTACAAAATACTCAATTTAGGGTAGAAAATATTCTCAATATCAATGTACCTTCCTGTGCTTTTTCTTTTATCTATGTGTTTTCCTTTTTTACAAATAAGATTGCTCTCCTAAACTTGGTGCATACCAATCCCTTCATTTTGTAGAACGTTTTAAGTAATTGATCATTGTCTTTAAAAAATATTTAACATAATTCAATGTATTATTTTCTTGTGCTTTTTTGTATTACTATTTTTATTTTTAATTTTGGTAAAACATATAACATTAAAATTACCATCTAAATCATGATTTAAGTGTTCAACTCAATACTTCTGAATACATTCACATTGTTGTGCAACCATCACCACTATCCATCTCCAGAACTCTATTCATCTTGCAAAACTGAAACTCTTTACACATTAAACACTATTTTGCACTGTCTCCTCTTTCTATGCCCTGGTGACAACTTTTATACTTTGTGTCTATAAATATGACTACTTTAGGTACCTAATATAAATAGAATCCCCTTCATGGATCACAACCTTGTCATGGTGAAGGGATGTGCATAACTCAATGAAGTTATGAGCCATGCTGTGCAGGGCCACTCAAGACAGACAGGTCAGAGTGAAGAGTTGTGACAAAATGTGGTACACTGGAGGAGAAAATGGCAACACATTTCAGTATTCTTGTCTGGAGAACTCCATGAGCAATGTGAAAAGGAAAAATATATATATGATACTGGAAGATTAGCCACCTAGGTCAGAAATGTCCAATATGCTACTGGGAAAGAGTTTAAAGAAGAAGAAGTTGAAGAGCTCCAGAGAGATGGAAGTGGCTGGGCCAAAGAGGAAACAACATTAAGTTGTGGATGTGCATGGTTGTAAAAATGAAATCTGATGCTGTAAAGAACAATATTGCACAGGAACCTGGACTGTTAAGTCCAAGAATCAAGGTGAATTGGATGTGGTCAAGCAGAAGATAGCAATATTGAACTGAGACATCTTAGAAATCAGTGAACTAAAATGAATGGGACCACACAAATTTAACTCACATGAATATTGTATCTAAACCTCAAAAATAACGAAATGAACTTGGTTTGTTTTCAAGCAAACTTTTCAGTATTACAGCTGTCCAAGTCTATGCCCCAAGCACTAATGATGAAGAAACTGAAGTTGACTGGTTCTATGAAGACCTACAACACGTTATAGAACTAACACCAAAAAAGAAAAAAAATAAAAGTCTTTTTCATCATAGGGGATTGGAATGCAAATGTAGGAAGTCAAGAGATACCTGGAGCAACAGGCAAGTTTGGCGTTGGAGTACAAAGCCTCACAGAGTTTTGTCAAGAGAACACACTTGTCATAGCAAACACTTTTTTCCAGTAACCAAAGAGACAATTCTATACATGGACATCATCAGATGATCAATACCAAATTCAGATTGATTATGTTCTTTGATGTCAAAGATGGAGAATTTCCATACAGTCAGCAAAAACAAGACCTGGAGCTGACTGTGTCTCAGAATATGAACTCCTTATTGTAAAATTCAGGGTTAAATTGAAGAAAGTCAAGAAAACCACTAGGCCTTTCAGATATGACCTAAATAAAACACTTTATGATTATACTGTGGATGTGACAAATAGATTCAAGGGATTAAACCTGGTAGACAAAGAGCCTGAAGAACTATGGACAAAGGTCCATATCATTGTATAGGAAGAAGTGAACAAAATCATAGTAAAGAATAAGAAATACAAGAAGGCAAAGTGATTATCTGAGGAGCCTTTACAAATAGCTGAAGAAAGAAGGGAAGTGAAAAACAAGGGAGAAAAGGAAAGACATAACCAACAGAATGTAGAGCTCCAAAGAATAGCAAGGAGAGATAAGAAGGCCTTCTTATATGAACAGCACAAAAAAATAGATAAGAAGGCCTTCTCATATGAATAGTGCAAAGAAATAGAGGAAAACGATAGAATGGGAAAGACTAGAGATCTCTTCAAGAGTATGGAGATATCAAAGAATGTTTCATGCAAGGATGTGAATAATAAAGAACTTCAATGGTTAGCATGCAGAAGGGATTAAGAAGCAGCAGCAAGAATACACAGAAGAACTATACAAAAATGGTGTTAATGAACCAGATAAACATGATAGTGTGGTCACTTAACTAGAGCCAGGTATCTTGGAATGTGAAGTCAAGTGGGCCTTAGGAAACATTACTAAGAACAATGCTAGTGGGAGTGATATACTTCCAGCTGAGCTATTTAAAATCCTAAAAGATGAAGCTGTTAAAGTGTTACACTCACTATTTCAGCAAATTTGGAAAACTCAACAGTGGCTACAGGACAAATAAAAGTCAGTTTTCATTTCAATAACAAGGAAGGGCAATGTAAAAGATTGTTCCAACTACAGCACAGTTGTATTCATTCTGCATGCCAGCAAGGTAATGCTCAAAATCCTTCAAGCTAGGCTTCCACAGTACATGAACCGAGGGCTTCCAGTTGTACAACGTGAATTTAGAAAAGGCAGAGGAACCAGAAGTGAAGTTGCCAACATCCACTGGATCATAGAAAAACCAAGGTAATTCCAGAAAAACATCTACTTTTTCTTCATTGACTACACTGAAGTGTTTGACTGTGTGGATCACAAAATCTGTGGACAATTCTTAAAGAGATGAGAGTACTAGACAACCTTGCCTGTTCCCTGAGTAACCTTTATGCAGCTCGAGAAGCAACAGTTAGAACCAGACATAAAACAACTGACTGGCTCCAAATTGGGAAATAAATAGGACAAGGCTGTATATTGTTACCCTGCTTATCTAACTAATACGCAGAGTACATTATATGAAATGCCACGTTAAATGTATCACAAGCTGGAATCCAAGTTGTGGGGAGAAATATCAACAACTTCATATATGCAGAAGATACAACTCTAATGGCATAAAGCGAAGAGGATCTAAAGAGCCTCTTGATGAGGGTCAAAGAGAAAGGTGAAAAAAACTGGCTTGAAACTCAAGATTCAAAAAACTAAGTTCATGGCATCCAGTTCCAAGACTTCATGGTAAATAGAAAGGGAAAAAGTGGAAGCAGGGGCAGATTTTACTTTCTTGGGCTCCAAAATCACTGCAGACAATGACTGCAGCCATGAAATTAAAGATGTTTGCTCCTAGGAAAGAAAGATATAACAAACCTAGACAGCGTGTTAAAAAGGAGAGACATCATTATGCTGACAAATGTGCACATAGTCAAAGTTATGATTTGTCCTACAATCATGTATGGAGGTGTGAGTTGGAAGATAATGAAGGCTGGGTGTCAAAGAATTTATATTTTTGAATTGTGGTGTTGTAAAAGATGGCAAGAGTGAACGTAGACATTCTAGGAATCAGTGAACTAAAATGGACTGGAATGGGGGACTTTAACTCAGATGACCATTATATCTACTACTGTGGGCAGGAATCCGTTAGAAGAAATGGAGTAGCCATCATGGTCAACAAAGAGTCCAAAATGCAGTACTTAGAAGCAATCTTAAAAACAACAGAATGATTTCAGTTCTTTCCAAGGCAAACCATTCAATATCACAGTTATCCAGGCCTATACCCCAACCAGTAACGCTGAAGAAGTCAAAGTTGAACGGGTCTATGAAGACCTACAAGATCTTTTAGAACTAACACCAAAGAAAGATGTCCTTTTCATTATAGGGGACTGGAATGCAAAAGTAGGAAGTCAAGAAACACCTGAAGTAACAGGCAAATTTGGTCTTGGAGCATGTAATGAAGCAGGGCAAAGGCTAATAGAGTTTTGCCAAGAGAACGAACTGGTCATAGCAAACACCCTCTTCCAACAACACAAGAGAAGACTCTACATATGGCCATCACCAATGGTCAACACCGAAATCAGATTGATTATATTCTTCGCAGTCAAAGATGGAAAAGCTCTATACAGTTAGCAAAAAGAAGACCAGGAGCTCACTGTGGCTCAGATCATGAACTTCTTATTGTGAAATTCAGACTGAAATTGAAAAAAGGAGGGAAAACCACTAGACCATTCAGATATGACCTAAATCAAATCCCTTATGATTATACAGTGGAAGTGAGAAATAGATTTAAGGGACTAGATCTGATATATAGAGAGCCTGATGAACAATGGACGGAGGTTCGTGACATTGTACAGGAGACAGGGACCAAGACCATCCCCATGGAAAAGAAATGCTAAAAAGCAAAATAGCTGTATGAAGAGGCTTTACAAATAGCCATGAAAAGAAGAGCACTGAAAAGCAAAGGAGAAAAGGAAAGATATAAGCATCTGAATGCAGAGTTCCAAAGAATAGCTAGGAGAGATAAGAAAGCCTTCCTCAGCGATCCATGCAAAGAAATAGAGGAAAACAACAGATTAGGAAAGACGAGAGATCTCTACAAGAAAATTAGAGATACCAAGGGAATATTTTGTGCAAAGATGCGCTCGATAAAAGACAGAAATTGTATGGACCTAACAGAAGCAGAAGATATTAAGAAGAGGTGTCAGGAATACACAGAAGAACTGTACAAAAAAGATCTTCACAACCAAGATAATCACGATGATGTGATCACTGACCCAGAGCCAGACATCTTGGAATGTGAAGACAAGTGGGCCTTAGAGAGAATCACTACAAACAAAGCTAGTGGAGGTGATGGAATTCCAGTTGAGCTATTTCAAATCCTGAAAGATGATGTTGTGAAAGTGCTGCATTCAGTATGCCAGCAAATTTGGAAAACGCAGCAGTTGCCACACGACTGGAAAATCAGTCTTCGTTCCAATCCCAAAGAAAGGTAATGCCAAAGAATGCTCAAACTACCGCACAATTGCTCTCATCTCACACGCTAGTAAAGTCATGCTCAAAATTCTCCAAGCCAGGCTTCAGCAATATGTGAACCATGAACTTCCAGATGTTAAGCAGGTTTTAGAAAAGGCAGAGGCACCAGATATCAAGTTGCCAACATCCGCTGGATCATGGCGAAAGCAAGAGAGTTCCAGAAAAACATGTATTTCTGCTTCATTGATTATGCCAAAGACTTTGACTGTGTGGATCACAATAAATTGTGGAAAATTCTGAAAGAGATGGGAATACCAGACCACCTGACCTGCTTCTTGAGAAACCTGTATGCAGGTCAGGAAGCAACAGTTAGAACTGGACATGGAACAACAGACTGGATCCAAATAGGAAAAGGAGCACGTCAAGGTTGTATATTGTCACCCTGCTTTTTTTAATTATATGCAGAGTACATCATGAGGAACGCTGGGCTGGAAGAAGCACAACCTGGAATCAAGATTGCCGGGAGAAATATCAATCACCTCAGATATGCAGATGACACCACCCTTATGGCAGAAAGTAAAGAGGAACTCAAAAACCTCTTGATGAAAGTGAAAGAGGAGAGTGAAAAGGTTGGCTTGAAGCTCAACATTCAGAAAACGAAGATCATGGCATCTGGTCCCATCACTTCATGTTAAATAGATGGGGAAAAAGTGGAAATAGTGTCAGACTTTATTTTGGGGGGCCTCCAAAATCACTGCAGATGCCGATTGCCGCCATGAAATCAAAAGACGCTTACTCCTTGGAAGGAAAGTTATGACCAACCTAGACAGCATATTAAAAAGCAGAGACCTTACTTTGCCAATCAAGGTCCATCTAGTCAAGGCTATGGTTTTTCCAGTGGTCATGTATGGATGTGAGAGTTGGACTGTGAAGAAACTGAGTGCCGAAGAATTGATGCTTTTGAACTGTGGTGCTGGAGAAGACTCTTGATAGTCCCTTGGACTGCAAGGATATCCAACCAGTCCATTCTAAAGGAGATTGATCCTGGGTGTTCATTGGAAGGTCTGATGCTAATGGTGAAACTCCAATACTTTGGCCACCTCATGAGAAGAGCTGACTCATTGGAAAAGTCTCTGAATCTGGGAAGTATTGGGGATAGGAGGAGACGGGGACGACAGAGAATGAGATGGCTAGATGTCATCACCGACTCGATGGGCATGAGTTTGAGTGAACTCCGGGAGTTGGTGATGGACAGGGAGTCCTGGCGTGCTGTGATTCATGGGGTTGCAAAGAGTCGGTCACGAGTGAGTGACTGAACTGAACTGAAAAGAGTCTTAAGAATCGCTTGGACAGCAAGAAGTTCATATCAGTTAATCCTAAAGGTGATCAGTCGTGAATAATCATTGGAAGGACTAATGCTGAAGTTTCAATACTTAATTCACATGATACAAAGAGCCAACTCACTTGAGAAGACCATGATGCTGGGAAAGGTTGAAGGTAAAAAGAGAAGGAAGCTGTAGAGGATGATTGTTTAGCCTTCTTTATGCTTCAGCTCTCACATTTGTACATGACTATTGGAAAAAACCATAGCTTTGTCTCTTGGTTAGGTCTATTTCTAATTGTTTTTAATGCTACTGTAACTGTAAATGGGTTTCTAATTTCACTTTGCACAGTTCATTGTTAGTTTCTAAGACACTACTTATTTTTGTATCTTATTTTTGCATATTGCAACTTATCTGGATTTATGTATTAGTTCTGTCACATTGGTAACTTTTTTTGTAATCCTTTAGATTTTCTATATTTAAGATAATGTCATCTGTAACAGAGATAATCTTACTTCTTCTTTTCCAATTTAGATGTCTTTTATTTCTATTTCTTTCTTGTCTTGGCTTGTAATTCCAGTACTCTGCTAAATCAAAATGATAAAGGCAAGCAATTTGTTTGTTTGTTTTTGTTCCTTATCTCAGAGGGGAAAAATATGTCTTTCACTGTTCAGTATAGTATTAACTGTGAACTTTTCATATACATTCTTTTATTGTGTTGTTGAGGTAGGTCCTTCTATTTATAGTCACTGAGTTCTTTATAGTGAAAAAGTGTTAAAATTTGTCATAAGGCTATTTCTTACATCAAATGGGATGATTATGTTTTTTTTTTCCTTTCATTTTGTTAATCTGGTTTTTCCATTGATTAATTTTCTGCGTTGAATCATCCTTGAATAACCAGAATAAATCCTACTTGGTAATAGTGCACAGCCATTTTAATGTACTGTTGAATTTTTTTCTAGAACTTTTAAAATTTGTATCAATAGTCATCAGAAATGATGGTCAATGGTTTCTTTCCTTGAGATATCCTTATCTGACTTTATTATCATCAGGGTAATATTGGCCTCTGATGCTAAAGCTGAAACTCCAATACTTTGGACACCTCATGAGACGAGTTGACTCACTGGAAAAGAGTCTGATGGTGGGATGGATTGGGGGCGGGAGGAGAAGGGGACGACAGAGAATGAGATGGTTGGATGACATCACCAACTCGATGGACATGAGTTTGAGTGAACTCTGGGAGTTGGTGGTGGACAGGAAGGCCTGGGGTGCTGTGATTCATGCGGTGGCAGAGTCAGCCACGACTGAGAGAATGAACTGAACTGAACTGAATATTGGCCTCATAGGATGAGGTTGAAAAGGTTCCCTTCTCATCAGTTTTTGGAAACTTTTTGAAGAATTTTTATGAATTTATTTAATATTTGGTAGAATTCACCAGTAAGCCATCTGGCTCTGTGATTTCCTTTTCTGGGAGGTCTGTTTTTTTTTTTTTTGTTGTTGTTGTTTGTTTGTTTGTTTGTTTGGTTTAATCTCCTTGATAGTTACAGATCTATGTAGAACAAATTTGTTCATGATTCAGTCTTGGTCAGTTGTACATTTCAAGAAATGTGTGCATTTCACCTAGCTTATCCATTTTGCCATTGTAAAGTTGTTCATATTGTTGTCTTAGAATTATTTTTATTTCTATAAAAGCAGTTGAAATATCCTCTCATTTCTGATTTTAGTAATTTAAGAATTTTCTCTAAGTTAATATAGCTAACATTTGTTAATTTTGTTGACTGTTTGAAGAATGAACTCTTGGCTTTTTTTTTTATTCTAATTTTCATTAATCTCTGCTCAAATCTTTATTATTTCCTTACTTATGTTAAATTTAGGTTTACTCTTTCTTCTTTTTTTCACTCTGTTAAGGTTTAAAACTAGTTTATTTATTTGAGATGCTTCTTCTTTTTTAATGTAAGTATTTACCTGTGATGTTCTTTCTTAGCCCTGCTTTTGCTGTATCTCTTAAGCTTCAATCCACTGTGTTTTCATTCATTTGTGGCAAGGTATTTTCAAACTTTCTGGTGATATTTTTCGTAGGCCTTGTCAGCTTCCCTGTTGGCTCAGATGGTAAACAATTAACCTGCAATTAAGGAGACTCTGGATCGGGAAGATCTTCTGGAGTAGGAAATGTCTACCCACTCCAGTATTCTTGCTCGGAGAATTTTGTGGACAGAAGAACCTGGAGGAATATACTCCATGTGGTCACAAACAATCACACACGACTGGGCAACTAAGCACATTAGCTTAATGGTTATTTATGAGTGTGGTGCTTGACTTCCATATATTTCTGGATTTTCCCATTTTCCTTCAACTATTGATTTCTAATTTCATTCCTTCATGATCAGAAAAATATTCTGTATGATTTCAATCTTTTAAAATTTGTTGAGACTTATTTTGTCCACTAACATGCTGCCTATTCTGAAGAATGTCCCAAGAGCTCTTGAGAAAAATATGCATTTTGCTTTTTCTGAGAAGAGTGTTCTATATTTATATGTTACTAAATATATCCAATTGCTGTCAGTCAGTTCAGTCTCTCAGTAGTGTCTGATTCTTTGTGACCCCATGAACTGCAGCATGCTAAGCTTCCCTGTCCATCACCAACACCTGGAGCTTGTTCAAACTCATGCCCATTGAGGTGATGATGCCATCCAATCATGTCATCCTCTGTCATCCCCTTCTCCTCCTGCTTCACTCTTTCCCAGCATCAGGGTTTTTTCAAATGAGTCAGTTCTTCTCATCAGGTAGTCTAAGTATTGGACCTTCAGCTTCAGAATCAGTCTTTCCAATGAAGACCCAGGACTTATTTTCTTTAGGATAGACTGGTTTGACCTTCTTGCAGTCCAAGGGACTCTCAAGAGTCTTATCCAATACCACAGTTCAAAAACATCAATTTTTGGTGCTCACCTTTCTTTATAGACCAACTCTCACATGCATACATGAATACTGGAAAAACCACAGCTTTGATTATGTAGACCTTTGTCAGCAAAGTAATTTCCCTGCTTTTTAATATGCTTTCCAGGTTGGTCATAGCGTTTCTTCCAAGGAACAAGCATCTTTTAATTTCATGGCTTCAGTCACCATCTGCAGTGATTTTGGAGACCAGAAAATTAAACTTTCTCACTGTTTCCATTGTTTCCCCATCTACTTGCCATGAAGTGCTGGGACTAGATGCCATGATCTTTGCTTTTTGAAAGCTGAGTTTTAAGCCAGCTTTTTCACTCTCCTCTTCCACTTTCATCAAGAGGCTCTTTAGTTCATCTTCATTTTTTGCCATAAGGATGGTATCATCTTCATATCTGAGGTTGTTATTTCCGCCAGCAATCTTGATTGTAGCTTGTGCTTCATCCAGCCTGGCATTTCTCATGATGAACTCTGCACGTAACTTAAATAAGTAGGGTGAAAATATAAGCCTTGACGTACGCCTTTCCCAATTTGGAACCGGTCTGCTGTTCCATATCTGGTTCTAACTGTTGCTTCTTGACTTGTATACAGATTTCTCAGGAGGCAGATAAGGCAATCTGATGTTCCCATATCTTTAAGAGTTTTCCACAGTTTGTTGTGATTCACAAAGTCTTTAGTGTAGTCAATGAAAAGGAAGTAGATGTTTTTTCTGGAATTCTCTTGCTTGTTCTATGATTCAACGGATGTTGGCAATTTAATCTCTGATTCCTCTGCCTTTTCTAAATCCAGCTTGAGCATCTTGAAGTTCTCAGTTCATGTACTGTTGAAGTCTCACATGGAAAATTTTGAACATTACTTTGCTAGTGTGTAAGATGAGTGCGATTCTGTGGTAGTTTGAACATTCTTTGGCAATGCCTTGCTTTGGTACCGGAATGAAAACTGATGCCGTTTGAGGTAGGATTATTCAAGTCCCCTATTTCTTTATTCATATGATGTCTGGTGTATTCATATATCCTAACTGAATGTAGGATATTGAAGTCTTCTACTATTATTGCAGTGCTATTTATTTCTCTCTTCAAAACTGTCAATATTTTGCTTCATGTATTTTGTTGCTCTGTTGTTTGGTTCATGCACCTTTTAATTGGCATATCATCGTAGTGAATTGACCCTTTAATTTATATATAATGTCTTTCATAAAGTCTACTTTATGTTATATTATGATAATCACTCCTCTTCTCTTTTGCTTACTTTTGACATGGGATATCTTCCTTTACTTTCATTGTCAACCAAAGTATTGCACTGTATATATTTTCAATTATAAAACAGTTACTCTTTCAATTCTGGTTTCCTCAGTGTATATGCCCAGGAATGAGATTGCTGGATCATATGGCAGTTCTATTTCCAGTTTTTTGAGGAATCTCCACACTGTTCTCCATAGTGGCTGTACTAGTTTGCATTCCCACCAGCAGTGTAAAAGGGTTCCCTTCTCTCCACATCCTCTCCACTTTTTATTGCATGTAGACTTTTGGATAGCAGCCATTCTGACTGGTGTGAAATGGTATCTCATTGTGGTTTTGATTTGCATCTCTCTGATTATGAGGGATGTTGAGCATTTTTTCATGTGTTTGTTAGCCATCTTTATGTCTTCTTTGGAGAAATGTCTGTTTAGTTCTTTGGACCATTTTTTGATTGGGTCAGAGCTGCTTGTATATTTCGGGGCTGGCGTGCGGGGATGACCCAGAGGGAGGATAAAGGGAGGAGGGAGGTGGGAGGGAGGTTCAGGAGGGAGAACTCATGTACACCTGGGGCGAATTCATGTCAATGTATGGCAAAATCAACCAATATAATATTGTAAAATAATTTGCCTCCAATAAAAAATAAATAAATTTAAAAAATAAAAAAAACAGTTACTGAGAAAGAAAGACTTAGTTTGTTAACTGTTTTCTATATTTCATAGAGTTTTTTTTTCTTTTTAAAAATTTATTTTAATTGGAGGCTAATTAATTTCCAATATTGTAGTGTTTTCGCCATATATCAGCCATGGATGTACATGTGTCCCCATCCTGATTTCCCTCCTACCTCCCTCCTCCATCCCTCAGGGTCATCCCAGTGCACCAGCCCTGAGCATCCTATCTCATGCATTGAACCTGGACTGGTGATCTGTTTCCCATATGATAATATACATGTTTCAGTGCTATTCTCTCAAATGATCCCATCCCTCGCCTTCTCCCACAAACTCCAAAATTACGTTTTTACATCTGTGTCTCTTTTGCTGCCTCTCATATAGTGTCATCGTTATCATCTTCCTAAATTCCATATATATGCAATAGTATGTTGTATTGATGTTTTACTTTCTGACTTGCTTCAGTCTGTATAATAGGCTCCAGTTTTATCGACCTCATTAGAATTGATTCAAATGCATTCTTTTTATTAGCTGAGTAATATTTCATTGGGTATAGGTACTACAGAGTTCTTAGCCATTCATTTGCCAATGGACATCTAGTTTGCTTCCTTGTCCTGGCTATTACAAACAATGCTGTGATGTACATTGGGGTACACGTGTCTCTTTCAATTCTGGTTTCCTAGGTTTGTATGCCCAGGAGTGGGATTGCTGGGTCATACAGCAGTTCTATTTCCAGTTTTTAAGGAATCTCCACACTGTTCTAAATGGTGGCTCTACTAGTTTGCATTTCCAACAACAGTGGGAATGGTTTGTACAACATTTATTGTTTACAGACATTTTGATATCAGTCATTCAGACTGGTGTGAGATAGTACCTCATCGTGGTTTGATTTGCATTTCTCTGATAATGAGTGAGGTTGAACACATTTTCATGTATTTCTTAGCCATCTGTATGTCTTCTTTGGAGAAGTGTTTGTTTAGTTCTTCGGCCCATTTTTTGATTGGTTCGTTTATTTTGCTGGAATTGAGCTGCAGGAGCTGCTTGTATATTTTTGAGATTAATTCTTTATCAGTTCCTTCATTTGTTATTAATTTCTCCCATTCTGAAGGCTGTCTTTTCACCTTGCTTATAGTTTCCTTCATTGTGCAAAAGCTTTTAATTTTAATTAGTTCCCATTTATTTATTTTTGCTTTTATTTCCATTACTCTGAGGGGTGGGTCATAGAAGATCTTGCTGTGATTTATGTCAGAGAGTGTTTTGTCTATGTTTTTCTCTAAGACTATTACAGTTTCTGGTCTTATGTTTAGGTATTTAACTCATTTTGAGTTTATTTTTGTGTATGGTGTTAGAAAATGTTCTAGTTTCATCCGTTTACAATTGGTTGACCAGTTTTCCCAGCACCATTTGTTAAAGAGATTGTCTTTTCTCCATTGAATATTCTTGCTTCCTTTGTCAAAGATAAGGTGTCCATAGGTGTGTAGATTTATCTCTGGCCTTTCTAGACTGTTCCATTGATCTATATTTCTGTCTTTGTGCCAGTACTATACTCTCTTAATGACTGTAGCTTGTAGCATAGTCTGAAGTCAGGCAGGTTGATTCCTCCAGTTCCATTCTTCTTTCTCAAGATTGCTTTGTCTATTCGAGGTTTTATTGTATTTCATTACAAATTGTGAAATTATTTTTTCTTGTTCTCGGAAAAATACCATTGGTAGCTTGATAGGGATTGCATTGACTCGATAGATTTCTTTGAGTCGTATACTCATTTTCACTATATTGATTCATCTGATCCATGAATATGGTACATTTCTCCATCTATTTGTGTCATCTTTGATTTCTGTCATCAGTGTTTTATGGTTTTCTGTAAATAGCTCTTTTGTTTCTTTAAGTAGATTTATTCCTAAGATTTTTATTCTTTTCATTGCAATGGTGAATGGAATTGTTTCCTTAATGTTTCCTTAATGTCTCTTTCCGATTTCTCATTGTTAGTGTATAGGAATGCAAGAGGTTTCTGTGTGTTAGTTTCATATCCTGCAACTTTACTGTATTCATTGATTAGCTCTAGTAATTTTCTGGTGATTCTTTAAGGTTTTCTATGTAGAGAATCATGTAATTTGAAAACAGTGAGAGTTATTTTTTTTTTTTTCTATTCTGGATTCCTTATATTTCTTTTTCTTCTCTGATTTCTGTGGCTAAAACTTCCAAAACTATGTTGAATAGTAGTGGTGAGAGTGAGCACCCTTGTGTTCTTCCCGACTTTAAGGAAAATGCTTTCAATTTTTCACCATTGAGGATAATGTTTGCTGTGGGTTTATCATATATAGCTTTTATTATATTGAGGTATATTCCTTCTATGCCTGATTTCTGGAGGATTTTTAACATAAGTGGATGTTGAATTTTGTCGAAGCCTTTCTCTGCATCTATTGAGATAATCATATGGTTTTTATCTTTCAATTTGTTAATGTGGTGCATCACATTGATTGATTTACAAATATTGAAAAATTCTTGCATCACTGGGATAAAGCCCACTTGGTCATGATGTATGATCTTTTTAATATGTTGGATTTTGTTTGGTAGAATTTTGTTAAGGATTTTTGAATCTATGTTCATCAGTGATATTGGCCTGTAGTTTTCTTTTTTTGTGGCGTCTTTGTGGGCTTTTGGTATTATGGTCATGTTAGCCTCATAGAGTAGGTTCGGAAGTTTACTCTCCTCTGCAATTTTCTGAATGTGCTTGAGTAGGATAGGTGTTAGCTCTTCTTTAAATTTTTGGAAGAATTCAGCTGTGAAGCCATCTGGTCCTGGGCTTTTGTTTGTTGGAAGATTTCTGATTACAGTTTTTATTTCCTTGCTTGTGATAGGTCTGTTAGGATTTTCTATTTCTTCCTGGTTCAGTTTTGGAAAGTTATACTTTTCTAAGAATTTGTCCATTTCTTCCAAGTTGTCCTTTTATTGGCATATAGTTGCTGATAGTAGTCTCTTATAATCCTTTGTATTTCTATGCTTTCTGCTGTGATTTCTCCATTTTCATTTCTAATTTCATTGATTTGATTCTTCTCCCGTTTTTCTTGATAAGTCTGGATTATGGTTTGTCTATTTTATTTATCTTCTCTAAGAACCAGCTTTTAGCTTTGTTGATTTTTGCTATGGTCTCCTTTTGTTACTTTTTCATCTCTTTCTGCCCCACATTTTATGTTATCTTTCCTTCTACTAACCCTGGGATTCTTCGTTTCTTCTTTTTCTAGTTGCTTTTGGTGTAGAGTTAGGTTATTTATGTGATTTTTATCTTGTTTCTTGAGGTAAATGTGTATTCCAATGAACCTTCCACTTAGCACTGCTTTTACTGAATCCCATAGGGTTTGGGTTGTTGTGTTTTCATCTGCATTCATTTCTATGCATATTTTGATGTCTTTTTTGATTTCTGCTGTGATTTGTTGGTTATTCAAAGTGTATTGTTAAGTCTATATATGTTCATATTTTTAATAGCTCTTTTCTCCTAGTTGACATCCAATCCTACCTCATTGTGATCAGAAAAGAGAGTTGAAAGGATTTCAATGTTTTTTAACTTACCAAGGCTAGATTTAAGGCCCAGGTGTGATCTATCCTGGAGAAGTTTCCATGTTAACTTGAGAAAAAGGTGAAATTCATTGTTTTGGGGTGAAATGTTCTATAGATATCAATTTTATCTAACCAGTGAATTATATCATTTAAAGTTTGTGTTTCCTTGCTAATTTTCTGTCTAGCCATAGGTATGAGTGGGGTATTAAATTCTCCCACTATTATTTTGTTACTGTTTATTTCCCCTTTTGTACTTGTTAGCATTTGCCTTACATATCGTGTTCCATATATACTTATAATTGTTATATCTTCTTCTTGCATTGATCCTATGATCATTATGTAGTGTCCTTCTTTGTCTCTTTGCAGGGCTTTTATTTCAAAGTCTATTTTGTCTGATATGAGTATTGCTACTCTTGATTTCTTTTGGTCTCCATTTGCGTGAAATATCTTTATTCATCCCTTCACTTTCAGTCTGTACATGTCCCTTGTATTGAGGTGTGTCTGTTTTAGATAGCATATGCAGGGGTCTTTGTATCCATTCAGCCAGTCTTTGTCTTTTGCTTAGGGCATTCAACCCATTTACATTTAAGTTAATTATTGATAATATGATCCCGTTGCCATTTACTTTGTTGTTTTGGGTTACTTTCTGTGTTTCCTGTCTAGAGAAGGTCCTTTAGCATTTGTTGAAGAGCTGGTTTAGTGGTGTTGAATTCTCTCAGTCTTTGCTTGTCTGTGAAGCTTTTGATTTCTCCTTCATATTTGAATGAGATCCTTGCTGGGTACAGTAACCTGGGTTGTAATCTTTTCTCTTGAATCACTTTAAGTATGTCCTGCCATTCCCTTCTGGCCTGAAAAGTTTCTATTGGTAGGTCAGCTGTTATCCTTATGGGAATCCCCTTGTGTGTTGCTTGTTGCATTTCCCTTGCTGTTATTAATATTTGTTCTTTGTGTTTGATCTTGGTTAATTTGATTAATCTGTGTCTTGGCATCTTTTGCCTTGGGTTTATCCTGTTTGGCGCTCACTTGGTTTCTTGGAATTGGGTGGCTATTTCCTTTCCCATGTTAGGGAAGTTTTCAACAATTATCTCCTCAATTATTTTCTCATGGCCTTTCTTTTTGTCTTCTTCTTCTGAGACTCCTATGATTCAAATGTTGGGGCATTTAACCTTGTCCCAGAAGCCTCCGAGTTTGTCCTCGTTTCTTATATTTTTTTCTTATTTCTTCTCTGCTTCATTTATTTCCACCATTCTATCTTCCAGCTCACTTATCCTACCTTCTCCCTCAGTTATTCCACTGTTGCTTCCCTCCAGAGTGCTTTTAATCTCAGGCATTGCATTATTCATTACTGATTGACTCCTTTCTATTTCTTCTAGGTCCTTGTTAAAATTTCTTGCTTCTTCTCAATTCTTGTCTCCAGATTGTTTATCTGCAACTTCATTTTGTTTTAAAATTTTTGGATAATTTTACTATCATTATTCTGAATTCTTTTGCAAGTAGACTCCCTATCTCCTCCTCTTTTGTTTAGTTTGGTGGGCATTTATCTTGTTTCTTTACCTCTGAATATTTTACTGCTTTCTCATCTAGTTAAGATGGCTGTGTTTGTAGTGGCCTTTCTGTAGGCTGGACATTTGTGTTCCTATTTATTGTGGAGGTTCCTTCCTGTAGGTGTTATTGGTCGAGTGACTTGTCGAGGTTTCCTGGTTAGGGAAGCCTACGTTGGTGTTCTGGTGGGTGGAGTGAAATGAAGTGTCCTGTAGTGCGTTTTGAGATGTCTATGTGTTTTGTGTTTCTTTAGGTCACCTTTATTTTAATGCTCAGGTTTATATTCCTGCATTATTGGAGAAATAGCTTGGTATGTCTTGCTATGAAACTTGTTGGCTCTTGGGTGGAATTTAGTTTCAGTGTAGGTATGGAAGCTTTTGGATTAGCTCTTGTCAATTAATGTTCCTTGGAGTCTGAAGTTCTCTGGTGTTCTCAAGTTTTGTAGTTAAGCCTCCTGCCTCTGGCTTTCACTTTTATTGTTACAGTAGCCTCAAGACTTCTCCATCCATACAGCACCAATGATAAAGCAGTTAGGTTAATGCTGAAAAAATTCTCCACAGTGACGGACACCCAGAGAGGTTCACAGAGTTATATGGAGAAGAGAAAGGGAGGAAGGAGGTGGAGGTTACCAGGAGGAGAAGTGGGGGAGTCAAAAGGAGAGAGACAGTTCTAGCCAGAACTCAGTTCCCTAAGTGCTCTCCACAGCTCAAAACACCCAAAGAGATACACAGATTTGGATAGAGGAGAGAAATGTGAGGGAGGAGATAGACATGACCTGAGGTAGAATATGGAGGACCAAAAGGGGAGAGAGCAATCAAGCCAGTAATCATACTCCTAAGTAAAAATGGGTACTAAAGATTTGATTATAAAAGGTACAAAATTGATAACAAATACCCAAAAGAAAAGATTAAAAATCTAGAGGAGAAGTTAGACTCTCAAAAATTAAAAAAGCAAATATTAACATTATAAAAGCAAAACAAAATCAGAAAAGTTATTTAAAAATATATATATATGAAATCTGCTTTAAGAATAAGATATATTTGCAAGATAAGAATAGGTCATAAAAGGAAAATTAAAGGAGTAATGCACACCTAGGAAACCAGAATTGAAAGAGACACATGTACTCCAATGTTCTTTGCAGCATTGTTTGTAATAGCCAGGACATGGAAGCAACTTGGATGTCCATCTGCAGAAAAATGGATAAAAAAGCTGTGGTACATATACACAATGGATAATGCAGTTCAGTTCAGTTCATTTCAGTTCAGTCGCTCAGTCGTGTCACAGCACGCCAGGTCTCCCTGTCCATCACCAACTCCCGGAGTTCACTCAAACTCATGTCCACAGAGTCGGTGATGCCATCCAACCATCTCATTCTCTGCCATCCACTTCTCCTCCCACCCTCAACCTTTCCCAGCATCAGAGTCTTTTCCAGTGAGTCAACTCGTCGCATGAGGTGGCCAAAGTATTGCAGTTTCAGCTTTAGCATCAGTCCTTCCAATGAACACCCAGGATCGATCTCCTTTAGAATGGATTGGTTGGATCTCCTTGCAGTCCAAGGGACTCTCAAGAGTCTTCTCCAGCACCACAGTTCAAAAGCATCAATTCTTCTGCGATTAGTTTTCTTCCCAGTCCAACTCTCACATCCATACATGACCACGGGAAAGACCATTGCCTTGACTAGACGGACCTTTGTTGGCAAAGTAATGTCTCTGCTTTTTAGTATATTATCAAGGTTGGTCATAATTTTCTTTCCAAGGAGTAAGCGTCTTTTAATTTCCTGACTGCAATCAGCATCTGCAGTGATTTTAGGGCCCAAAAAAATAAAGTCTGATACTGTTTCCACTGTTTTTCCATTTATTTCCCATGACGTGATGGGACCAGATGCCATGATCTATGTTTTCTGAATGTTGAGCTTCAAGCCAACATTTTCACTCTCCTCTTTCACTTTCATCAAAAGGCTTTTGAGTTCCTCTTCACTTTCTGCCATAAGGGTAGTGTCATCTGCGTATCTGAGATTATTGATATTTCTCCCAGCAATCTTGATTCCAGCTTGTGCTTCTTCCAGCCCAGCGTTCCTCATGATGTACTCTGCATATAAGTTAAATAAGCAGGGTGACAATATACAGCCTTGACGTACTCCTTTTCCTAATCGTAAACAGTCTGTTGTTCCATGTCCAGTTCTGACTGTTGCTTCCTGACCTGCATACAGGTTTCTCAAGAGGCAGGTCAGGTGGTCTGGTATTCCCATCTCTTTCAGAATTTTCCACAGTTTATTGTGATACACACAGTCAAAAGCTTTGGCATAGTCAATGAAGCAGAAATAGATGTTTTTCTGGAACTCTCTTGCTTTCTCCATGATCCAGTGGATGTTGGCAATTTGATCTCTGGTGCCTCTGCCTTTTCTAAAACCTGCTTGAACATCTGGAATTTCACGTTTCACATATTGCTGAAGTATTACTCAACCATTAAAAAGAATGCATTTGAACCAGTTCTAATGAGGTGGATGAAACTAGAGCCTATTATACAGAGTGAAATAAGCCAGAAAGTAAAACACCAATACAATATCCTAAGGCATATATATGGAATTTAGAAAGATGCAAATTAGAACCCTGTATACGAGACAGCAAGAGACACAGATGTATAGAACAGTGTTTGGGACTCTGTGGGAGAGGATGAGGGTGGGATGGTTTGGGAGAATGGCATTGAAACATGTATATTATCACATGTGAAACGAATCTCCAGTTCAGGGTCGATGCATGTTACAGGATGCTCGGGGCTGGTATGCGGGGATGACCCACAGGGAGGATAAGATGAGGAGGGAGATGGGAGGGGGGTTTGGGAGGGGGGAACTCTTGTACACCCAGGGCGGATTCATGTCAATGTATGGCA
The DNA here is from genome assembly GCF_049115385.1 of Moschus berezovskii. Taxonomy (NCBI): domain Eukaryota; kingdom Metazoa; phylum Chordata; class Mammalia; order Artiodactyla; family Moschidae; genus Moschus; species Moschus berezovskii. The sequence goes on along the minus strand of NC_142488.1, from coordinate 80,478,726 downwards.
AAACCAACCAATATAATATTGTAAAATAATTAGCCTCCAATAAAAATTTTTTAAAAATTTAAAAAAAGGAGTAATAAAGAACTTAAAATTTAAAAAAATAAAAAATGATAATAGTAAAATATATCTAGGAATTTCTCTGGAGCTGTTGAGAACAGTGTGGGGTCATTTCAGTTTCAGATAGTTCCTTGTTACAGCTTATACTTCTTCTCAAGGTCTATAGGCCCCTTTCAATGTAGTCCGTGCTAACTTGGGAGTTTTAATCTGCTGCATCTTTCAATTCCAAAATGGTTTCCTCTTCTTTGTTTATTTTGGCTTCCTCTGTTTGCAACTCTCTTCAGTGTCTAATTTCTGCTTCGCACAAGGTGGTGAGGGTGGTTACTTATTTAGTTTCACATGGTCAGTTGTGCTGTGGGGTAGGAGGAACACTGCAAACAAATATCACTGGCACGTGTAGGGAGTGCTCACAGTTTCTGGGCTACACTGGCTTTACCTCTGCTCATGGTGTGTGTGCTTTCCCGGTCTACACTGCTCAGGCTCCAGGCTGCTCTGCAAGGGAACTGTCTAAAGTAGGCCCTGGGTTTTGTGCACTTCCCAGGTCTAAGCCACTCAGGTTCAGGTTCTCGGGTATTCCACAAAGGCACAGACTCAGTTGGGTCTGCGTTTTGTTCCCTTCCCAGGTCCAAGCAGCTCAGGTGACTGGGTGCTTGCCAAGCACACTATCCCAGGTGGATGGTGCAACTTATCACTTCTCCGGTCCCAGCCCCTCAGTTTCCTGGGTGCACAGCATGTGTCTCCTCTGGGTAGCTGATCTCTGACTGCGAACCTCATGGATATCAACCGTCCAGGATCCCTGGAAGAACTTGGTACACAAATGGGAGCATGCTTACAGTTTGGTGGAGGACGCTCTCTCTGGGGTAGAGATTGCCCCTCACCCTCCGGCTCTGGCTGTCACCCGCCTGCCTCTGTGCCTCTGGCAGGGGGAAGTGCCAGTCCACAGCTGGCTAACTTTCTTCTGGTATTCGCTCAGTCCTTTGTTTTGTGAGCAGGCCCAGCAATGGCTTAGGTTAGAGCTTTTTGCGGGAAAGCTCTCTCTCTCTCTTTTTATTTTCTGTCTCTGGCTATCCCACAATTTGGGTTACTATCTCATGTTAGCTCCCTAAGATTGTCCTTAGCGTCCTTACCCTAATCATCCAGTCCACACCTCCTTGTTCAGACCCCACTGGCTGCTGGTGAATGTGAAAGTCTGGGCCACTTCTCCACTGGGAGTTACAGTTAGGTGTGTAATTTCTTTTATTTTTTCCCTCCTGTTTCAGTTGCTCTCTGAGATTCCAAAACTACCCACAGACCTACTGGTGAGAGGATTTCCTGGTGTTTTGAAACTTCTCCTCCTTCACACCACCCTCCCAGGGATGGGTCTCCATCCTTAACTCGTTTGTCTCTCTTTTTATCTTTTATATTTTGTCCTACCTACTTTCAAAGAGAATGGGCTGCCTTTTTGGGGGCTTGGTGTCCTCTGCCAGCATTCAGAAGTTGTTTTGTGAAATTTGCTCAGTGTTAAAATTATCTTTTGATGAATTTGTGGGGGAGAAAGTGATCTCTCCATTCTTTTCCTCCACCATCTTAGGATCGCCCATTATAGAGTTTTTGTCTATCATTTTCTTCCTTATTATCTTCCTTTGTGTTTAGTTGTTGTTGTTTGAATAGTGGAACATTTGATTCTCTTATTTTTTTTCTTATATACATATATTAATGTACATATACTCTTTGTGATTACAATGAGGACTAAATAAATCATTCTAAAGTTTAAACAGTTCAATCTATTTTAAACTGGTATTAACTTCAATTGTTTACAAAATTTCTGTTCTTTTTAAATTGTTTCCCTTTTTGTTACTGATTCAAAAAATATATATATTAATATTTCATATCCATTATCATAGATCTTATTCTATGTTCAGTTCAGTTCAGTCGCTCAGTCGTGTCCGACTCCCCGCGACCCCATCACAGCACGCCAGGCCTCCCTATCCATCACTAACTCCCTGAGTTCACTCAAACTCATGTCCACAGAGTCGGTGATAACATCCAGCCATCCCATTCTCGGTCGTCCCCTTCTCCTCCCGCCCCCAAACTTTCCCAGCATCTGAGTCTTTTCCAGTGAGTCAACACGTCGCATGAGGTGGCCAAAGTATTGCAGTTTCAGCTTTAGCATCAGTCCTTCCAATGAACACCCAGGATCGATCTCCCCTAGAATGGACTGGTTGGAACTCCTTGCAGTACAAGGGACTCTCAAGAGTCTTCTCCAACACCGCAGTTCAAAAGCATCAACTCTTCGGCGATCACCTTTCTTCACAGTCCAACTCTCACATCCATACATGACCACGGGAAAGACCATTGCCTTGACTAGACGGACCTTTGTTGGCAAAGTAATGTCTCTGCTTTTTAGTATATTATCAAGGTTGGTCATAATTTTCTTTCCAAGGAGTAAGCGTCTTTTAATTTCCTGACTGCAATCAGCATCTGCAGTGATTTTAGGGCCCAAAAAAATAAAGTCTGATACTGTTTCCACTGTTTTTCCATTTATTTCCCATGACGTGATGGGACCAGATGTCATGATCTTCGTTTTCTGAATGTTGAGCTTCAAGTCAACCTTTTCACTCTCCTCTTTCACTTTCATTAAGAGGCTTTTGAGTTCCTCTTCACTTTCTCCCGTAAGGGAAGCGTTATCTGCAAATCTGAGATTATTGATATTTCTCCCAGCAATCTTGATTCCAGGTTGTGCTTCTTCCAGCCCAGCGTTCCTCATGATGTACTCTGCATATAAGTTAAATAAGCAAGGTGACAATGTACAGCCTTGACGCACTCCTTTTCCTATTTGGAACCAGTCGGTTGTTCAACGTACAGTTCTGACTTTTGCTTCCTGACCTGCATACAGATTTCTCAAGAGGCAGGTCAGGTGGTCTGGGATTCCCATCTCTTTCAGAATTTTCCACAGTTTATTGTGATACACACAGTCAAAAGCTTTGGCATAGTCAATGAAGCAGAAATAGATGTTTTTCTGGAACTCTCTTGCTTTCTCCATGATCCAGCGGATGTTGGCAATTTGATCTCTGGTGCCTCTGCCTTTTCTAAAACCTGCTTGGCAAAATAATAGGATACTGAATGAGGAATTCCCCAGGTCGGTAGGTGCCCAGTATGCTACTGGACATCAGTGGAGAAGTAAATCTAGAAGGAATAAAGGGATGGAGCAAAAGCAAAACCAATACCCAGTTGTGGATGTGACCGATGATAGAAACAAGGTCTGGTGCTGTAAAGATCAGTATTGCATAGGAACCTGGAATGTTAGGTCCATGAATCAAGGCAAATTGGAAGTGGTCAAACAGGAGAGGGCAAGAGTGAACATAGACATTCTAGGAATCAGTGAATTAAAATGGACTGGAATGGGGGAATTTAACTCAGATGACCACTATATCTACTACTGTGGGCAGGAATCCCTTAGAAGAAATGGAGTAGCCATCATGGTCAACAAAAGAGTCCGAAATGCAGTACTTGGATGCAATCTTAAAAACGACTGAATGATTTCTGTTCGTTTCCAAGGCAAACCATTCAATATTAGAGTAATCCAGGCCTATGCCTCAACCAGTAACACTGAAGAAGCCGAAATTGAACGGTTCTATGAAGACCTACAAGACCTTTTAGAACTAACACTCAAAAAAGGTGTCCTTTTCATTATAGGGGACTGGAATTCAAAAGTACGAAGTCAAGAAACACCTGGAGTAACAGGCTAATTTGGCCTTGGAGCACGAAATGAAGTAGGGCAAAAGCTAATAGAGTTTTGTCAAGAGAACGCACTGGTAATAGCAAACACACTCTTCCAACAACACAAGAGAAGACTCTACACGTGGACATCACCAGATGGTCAACACCGAAATCAGATTGATTATATCCTTTGCAGCCAAAGATGGAGAAGCTGTATACAGTTAGCAAAAACAAGACCAGGAGCCGACTGTGGCTCAGATCATGAACTCCTTATTGCCAAATTCAGACTTAAATTGAAGAAAGTAGGGAAAACCACTATACCATTCAGATATGACCTAAATCAAATCCCTTATCATTATACAGTGGAAGTGAGGAATAGATTTAAGGGTCTAGATCTGATAGATAGAGTGCCTGATGAACTCTGGACGGAGGTTCGTGAAATTGTAGAGGAGACAGGGACCAAGACAATCCCCATGGAAAAGAAATGCAAAAAAGCAAAATGGCTGACTGAGGAGGCCTTACAAATAGCTGTGAAAAGAAGAGAAGCGAAAAGCAAAGGAGAAAAGGAAAGATATAAGCATCTGAATGCAGAGTTCCAAAGAATAGCAAGGAGAGATAAGAAAGCCTTCCTCAGTGATCAGTGCAAAGAAATAGAGGACAACAATAGAATAGGAAAAACAAGAGATCTCTTCAAGAAAATTAGAGATTCCAAGGGAACATTTCATGCAAAGATGGGCTCGATAAAGGACAGAAATGGTATGGACCTAACAGAAGCAGAAGATATTAAGAAGTGGTGGCAAGAATACACAGAAGAACTGAACAAAAAAATCTTCACGAGCGAGATAGTCACGATAACGTGATCACTGACCTAGAGCCAGACTTCTTGGAATGTGAGGTCAAGTGGGCCTTAGAGAGCATCAGGATGAACAAAGCTAGTGGCGGTGATGGAATTCCAGTTGAGCTATTTCAAATCTTGAAAGATGATGCTGTGAAAGTGCTGAACTCAATATGCCAGCAGATTTGGAAAACTCAGCAGTAGCCACAGGACTGGAAAAGATCAGTCTTCATTCCAATCCCAAAGAAAGGCAATGCCAAAGAATGCTCAAACTACCACACAATTGCACTCATCTCACACGATAATAAAGTCCCGCTCAAAATTCTCCAAACCAGGCTTCAGCAATATTCTATGTTATTAGAATAATAATAATAATAATAATCTTCTATATTATTGAGAATCTCTCATGTGAAAAAAACTTTTTGTTACTTTCAAGATTCTGCCTTCATCTTTGTCTTTGGACTGATTGTGTGTCTTGGTGTGGTTTTCTTTAAGTTTTTCTCCTATTTAGAGTTTGTTGAGTTACTTGTATTTTTATATCCATGTTTTTTTGTCACACTTTGGACATTTTTGACCAATATGTTTTCAAATAAACTCTCTGCCCCTTTCTTTATCTTTTTTCTGGAACTCCCGTAAAGTACTAGTATTCTGTGTGACGGTTTTCCATAAGTCCTTTAGATTGTGTACTCTTCTTCATTACATTTTTCAGTATTTCAAACTCAATAATTCCATATGGGCTGTCTTCAAGTACACTATTGGGTTGGTCAAAAGGTTCATACAGTATTTTCTGTAAGATGTTATGAATTATTTCTTCGGCTTGCTCAAGTCTGCTATTGAAACCGTCCAGTGAGATTTTATCAATTTTTTTTTTAATGTTTAGAATTTGTTTCTCTTTCTTTTAAGCTGTATCTCTTTGTTGATATTCACTTTGTTCATGTCTCATTTTCTTGATTTGCTTTAGGTTTCTGTCAAAGTTCTCTTTTCCTTTTGAGCATATTTAAGCAAGATTGTTTTAAATATTCATCAGGTTCAAGGCCTGTTTTGTTTATCAATGATTTTTGGAAATTAAATTTGCTTCCTGAAATGAGCTCTGGTTTTCTATTTCTTTGTATTCTTTGTCATCTTTTATTTCAAACTGAGTTTTGAAATAATAACCACCTCTCCCAATAAAGAAGCATCTTCACCAATCACCCCTGCATGAAGGTTCAAGGTGTCCTCTGGACTTTTCTTGAGATATGTATGCCTGGGCCTGTGAATGTACCCTATTGTTTAATTCCCCATTTACACACACGCTTTCTAAAGTCATCATTTCCCATATGGGACATCTTTGTTTTTTCTGTGGTTCATAGATGTTCTATGTATTCCTCTCCCTCTACTCTGTCCCCAGATGCCTAAAGGTATATAATCCTCTTGCAGGTCTCATGCATCAGTCTTCCCATCGCTATTATTTTGTGGCCTCCAACTGGATATTTAAACTATGTCACTGTTTCCATAAATGCTCCATATCAGGTGAAACAGAAACCAGTCCTTTGGGCAGCTCCAAGACAAACCTGCTATTTACAAAGAAGCTCCATTCTATTTTTCTTTAGTCCTGAGGGAGGGAGCAAGAACTGGAGGATTTGTTCCCAACTATACTGCACTATGTCAGAATGGTATGGGGCATGGACAAACACAAATGACACAAAATTTCCTTATTGTAGTTTTTTGGACGTGGGATTCTTGGTTGCTGCAGCTCCTTAACTGGTTTCTGGAGTTCCCACAAAACTATTCTGGTCTTTATATTGTTGATTGCTTGGTGTATCCACAGGACAGTGAACATGTGGCTCTTCCTAGTTCCACTATATTGCTGGTATCGCTTACTTGCACTCAATCTTGTGTTATCAAAAAATGGCAAAATAATTGAATTTTTCTTCTGTGTTTTTCTTTTTAAATTAAAAATAATGTCTCTAAAACCCTCCAGTAGTTTTTGGTTGCGGTTGTATTTTATTAATTTTTACTATTGGCTAATATTTTACAGGGTAAATATACCAACACATATGTATTCATTATACTATTACAAAATTTATATTAGTCCATGTTCTTACTACTTCAAACTTTCCTGCTATCCTATCTAGGAAATGTCTCCTCCTAGTTTAATATTTTTGTATTATGAATACTTTATAATAGAATTCCTGGGTAAAATATAATGTCAATGTTCACGTTTACAAGATAATGACCAATTATTTTTCAAGGTAAATTTGCTCATTTAAATTCTTACCAACAGATCATGTAAGTCTGCATGGATCCACATCTTTGCTGAACTTCTTTAATGCTTGTCAAATAATGGGTATAAAATGGGGTCACATTATAATTGTAATACAAATCTCTCGGTTAATAACGAAATTAAACACCTTTTCCAGATGTCATTTGCTTTCTTGATATTAACTCAGCTTGATCATGTTGTCTCATTATAAGTATATGTCATTGATATGTTTCCAAAAATAAATATCTTCTCATTAATATCATGACTTGATCTTGCAAATCACATTTCTGTATAAAAATGTTAACTGGTAACCATTCTTTAATATCATAAATTTTATAGTGCATTACAAATCTATTTCAAAGCATAAATTTACTGAAATACTTAAAGGAATTAAAATCTGCCATGTTAAGATGTAAAATGCCTTAAATATCACTTCCTTTTTACCAAATGAGTAATGGTTTTTATTTTTTTTTATTTAATTTATTTATTTTAATCGGAGGCTACTTACTTTGCATTATTGTATTGGTTTTGCCGTAGATTGACATGAACCTGCCCTGGGTGTACATGTGTTTCCCATCTTGAACCCCCCTCCCACCTCCCTCCCCATCCCATCCCTTTGGTTATGAATAATTATTTTTAAAAGCAGCAGCTGCTTTGCTTGTAATAACATGGTCCCTCTTATTGCTCAAAACACTCTCCGACATTCCTCCAACTATATTTAGATTTATCGTTTGACATTTTCTAATGTATGATTCTTTTCAAAATGTGTTGTAATTCAAGGAGGGAACAAGATTGCGGAGGAATAGGATGGCAAAACCACTTTCTCCCCTACAAATTCATCAAAAGAACATTTGAAAGCTGAGTAAATTCCACAGAACAACTTCTGAATGTCGGCAGAGGACATTAGGCACCCAGAAAAGCATCCCATTGTCTTCGAAAAGAGGTAGGAAAAACATAAAAGATAAAAAGAGAGGCAAAAGAGGTAGGGGACGGAGCTCCGTCCTGGGAAGGGAGTCTTAAAAAAAGAGAGAAGTTTCCAAACAACAGGAAACACTCTCACTGGCGCGTCTGTGGCGAACCTTGGAAGCTCAGAGGGCCACATAACCGGGAGGAAAAAGAAAAAAATAATAATTAAAACCCACAGATTATGCAACCAACAGTATCTCAAAGCGGAGAAACAGAGCAGACGCCCACATCTGCCATTAGCAAGCGGGAACTGGGCAGGGAGGAGGCGGCTGAACTGCTTAGTGTGAGGACCAGGCCTGAATGCTGTGAGGGCAATCTGAGACAGCTAACTGGAGATAGCAAAGCAGACTGTGGGATAACTACCCTGCGAAAAGCCCTAACCTAAGACTCTGCCAGTCAAGCTCACAGAACAAAGGACTGAGCAGAACTAGCAGGTTGTGGACGGCCCATCCCCCCCAAAGACAGGCAAAGGAGGGCAGCCAGAGCTGGTAGGGGACCATCGCGGCCCCGGAGAGGCATCCGATACAAAACTGCAGGCAGGCTTCATTGCTAACCAAGACTTCTTGGGTTTCTGGCCCGTTGATAACCGCCTGAGCAGGTGTGCCAGTTGTACACACAGAAAACTGAGCAGGAGGGCCCAGGGAGGCGATAAGTCACAGCGACTGTTCTCGCCAAACACCTGGCCACCAGAGCTGCTCAGACCAGGGAAGGACAAAAAACGTAGGCCCAACCAAGTCTGCACCTTTCTGTAGTACCTGAGTACCTGAACCTGAGTGGCTTACACCTGGGATGTTCATGCAAACCAGCACTGGCCTCAGACAGTTCCTGGCAGAGCAACCTAGAGCCTGTGCAGTGTAGACTGGGACAGCACACATGCAGTGAGCGGGGGCAAATCCAGTGTGGTTGAGACACTGCGAACACTACCCACAGACACCAGAGATATTTGTCTGCAGCGTCCCTCCCTTACCAGAACAGGACTGAACAAGTGAGCCTTAAAAAGTGTCCACCACTGCCCCCTAGTGTCAGGGCGGGACTTAGACACTGAAGAGACCAGCAAACAGAAGCTAAAACAGAGGGAACCACCTTGGAAGTGACAGACAGAGAAGTCTAGAGGTTACTGTAAGAATAAGACTGAAAACCAGAGGCAGTAGGCTTAAATCCAAATCCTGAGAACACCAGAGAACTCCTGACTCCAGGGAACATTAATCGATAGGAACTCATCAAACGCCTCCATATCTACACTGAAACCAAGCACACCCAAAGGTCAACAAGTTCCAGAGCAAGACAGACCACACAAATTCTCCAGCAACAAAGGAAAATAGCCCTGAGCTTCAATATACAGGCTGCCCAAAGTCACTTCAAACCCATTGACATCTCATAACTCATTACTGGACACTTCATTGCACTCCAGAGAGAAGAAATCCAGCTCCACCCACCAGAACACCAACACAAGCTTCCATAACCAGGGAACCTTAACAAGCCACCCGTCCAACCTCACCCACAGAGGGGAAACTCCACAATAAAGAGAACTCCACAAACTGCAAGAAGATGGAAATGCCACTCCAAACACAGCAATATAAGCAAGATGAAGAGGCAAAGAAATATCCAGCAAAAAAGGAACAGGATAAATGCCTACCAACCCAAAAAAAAAAGAGGAAGAGATAGGGAACCTACCTGATAAAGAATTCCGAAAAATGATAGTGAAATTGATCCAAAATCTTGAAAGCAAACTGGAGTTACAGATAAATAACCTGGAGAAAAGGATCGAGAAGATGCAAGAAAGGTTTACCAAGGAACTAGAATAAATAAAAAAATAGTAAATATATAATGAATGATGCAATAGATGAGATCAAAAACACTCTGGAAGGAACCAACAGTAGAATAAAGGAGGCAGAAGATTGGATAAGTGAGGTTTTGGCCACAGCAATCAGAGCAGAAAAAGACATGAATGGAATCCAAATTGGAAAAGAAGAAGTAAAACTCTGCTTGCAGATGACATGATCCTCTACACAGAAAACCCTAAAGACTCTACCAGAAAATCACTAGAGCTAATCAATGAATATAGTAAAGTTGCAGGATATAAAATCAACACACAGAAATCCCTTGCATTCGTATATACTAAAAATGAGAAAATAGAAAAATTAAGGAAACAATTTCATTCACTATTGCAAAGAAAAGATTAAAATACTTAGGAAGATATCTACCTAAAGAAACAAAAGATCTACATACAGAAAACTATAAAACACTGCCAAAAGAAATCAGAGACGACACTAATAGATGGAGAAATACACCGTGTTCATGGATTGGAAGAATAAATACTGTGAAAATGAATATATTACACAAAGTAAATTACAAGTTCAATGCAATCCCTATCAAGCTACCAACGGTGTTTTCACAGAGCTAGAACAAATAATTTCACAATTTGTTCAGTTCAGTTCAGTCGCTCAGTCATGTCCAACTCTCCGCGACCCCATGAATCACAGCACGCCAGGCCTCCCTGTCCATCACCAACACCCGGAGGTCACTCAAACTCATGTCCACAGAGTCGGTGATGCCACCCAGCCATCTCATTCTCTGTCGTCCCCTTCTCCTCCCGCCCCCAACCTTTCCCAGCATCAGAGTCTTTTCCAGTGAGTCAACTCGTCACATGAGGTGGCCAAAGTATTGCAGTTTCAGCTTTAGGATCAGTCCTTCCATTGAACACCCAGGATTGATCTCCTTTAGAATGGACTGGTTGGATCACCTTGCAGTACAAGGGACTCTAAAGGAGTAAGCATCTTTTAATTTCATGGCTTCAATCAGCATCTGCAGTGATTTTGGAGCCCCAAAAAATAAAGTCTAACACTGTTTCCACTGTTTTTCCATCTGTTTCCCATTAAGTGACTGGACCAGATGCCATGATCTAGTGGTTTTCCCTACTTTCTTCAATTCCAGTCTGAATTTGGCAATAAGGAGTTCATGATCTGAGCCATAGTCAGGCCCTGGTATTGTTTTTCCTAACTGTATACAGTTTCTCTTCTCTATTTTTGGCTGCAAAGAATATAATCAATCTGATTTCGGTGTTGACCGTCTGGTGATGTCCATGTGTAGAGTCTTATCTCGTGTTTTTGGAAGGGGGTGTTTGCTATGACCAGTGCGTTCTCTTGGCAAAACTCTATTAGCCTTTGCCCTGCTTCATCCCGTGCTCCAAGGCCAAATTTGCCTGTTACTCCAGGTGTTTCTTGACTTCCTACTTTTGCATTCCAGTCCCCTATAATGAAAAGGATATCTTTTTTGGGTGTTAGTTCGAAAAGGTCTTGTAGATCTTCCTAAAACCGTTCAACTTCGGCTTCTTCAGTGTTACTGGTTGGGGCATAGACTTGGATTACTGTAATACTGAATGGTTTGCCTTGGAAACGAACAGAAATCATTCTGTCGTTTTTAAGATTGCCTCCAAGTACTGCATTTCAGACTCTTTTGTTCACCATAATGGCTACTCCATTTCTTCTAAGGGATTCCTGCCCACAGTAGAAGATATAGTGGTCATCTGAGTTAAATTCACCCATTCCAGTCCATTTTAATTCACTGATTCCTAGAATGTCTATGTTCACTCTTGCCATCTCCTGTTTGACCAATTCCAATTTGCCTTGATTCATGGACCTAACATTCCAGGTTCCTATGCAGTATTGCTCTTTACAGCATCGGACCTATATTCAAGCAGCTCCTGTAGCTCAATTCCAGAAAAATAAATGACCCAGTCAAAAGATGGGCAAAAATCTAAGCAGACATTTCTCCAAAGAAGACATACAGATAGATAACAAACACATGAAAAGATGCTCAACATCACTCATTATCAGAGAAATGCAAATCAAACCACAATGAGATACCATTTCACACCAGTCAGAATGGCTGCTATCCAAATGTCTACATGCAATAAATGCTGGAGAGGGTGTAGAGAAAAGGGAACCCTGTTACACTGTTGGTGGGAATGCAAACTAGTACAGCCACTATGGAGAACATTTTGGAGATTTCTCAAAAAACTGGATATAGAACTGCAATATGATCCAGCAATCGCACTCCTGGGCATACACACCGAGGAAACCAGAATTGAAAGAGACACATGTACTCCAGTGTTCATCGCAGCACTATTTATAATAGCGAGGACATGGAAGCAACCTAGATGTCCATCGGCAGACGAATGGATAAGAAAGCTGTGGTACATATACACAATGGAGTATTACTCAGCCATTAAAAAGAATGAATTTGAACCAGTTCTAATGAGGTGGATGAAACTGGAGCCTATTATACAGAGTGAAATAAGCCAGAAAGAAAAACACCAATACAGTATCAGTTCAGTTCAGTTCAGTCCCTCAGTCGTGTCCGACGCTCTGCGACCCCATGAATCACAACCCGCCAGGCCTCCCTGTCCATCACCAACTCCCAGAGTACACTCAAACTCATGTCCACAGAGTCGGCGATGCCATCCAGCCATCTGATTCTCCGTCATCCCCTTCTCCTCCCGCCCCCAACCTTTCCCAGCATCAGAGTCTTTTCCAGTGAGTCAACTCGTCGCATGAGGTGGCCAAAGTATTGCAGTTTCAGCTTTAGCATCAGTCCCTCCAATGAACATCCAGGATTGATCTCCTTTAGAATATACTAGTTGGATCTCCTTGCAGTATAAGGGACTCTCAAGAGTCTTCTCCAACACCACAGTTCAAAAGCATCGATTCTTCGGCGATCAGCTTTCTTCACAGTCCAACTCTCACATCCATACATGACCACGGGAAAAACCATTGCCTTGACTAGACGGACCTTGGTTGGCAAAGTAATGTCTCTGCTTTTTAATATACTGTCAAGGTTGGTCATAACTTTCCTTCCAAGGAGCAAGCGTCTTTTAATTTCATGGCTGCAATCAGCATCTGCAGTGATTTTGGAGCCCAAAAAAATAAAGTCTGACACTTTTTCCACTGTTTTTCCATCTCTTTCGCATGAAGTGATGGGACCAGATGCCATGATCTTTGTTTTCTGAATGTTGAGCTTCAAGCCAACCTTTTCACTCTCCTCTTTCACTTTCATCAAGAGGCTTTTGTGTTCCTCTTCACTTTCTGCCATAAGGGTAGTGTCATCTGTATATCTGAGGTTATTGATATTTCTCCCAGCAATCTTGATTCCAGCTTGTGCTTCTTCCAGCCCAGCGTTCCTCATGATGTACTCTGCATATAAGTTAAATAAGCAGGGTGACAATATACAACCTTGACGTACACCTTTTCCTATTTGGATCCAGTCTGTTGTTCCATGTTCAGTTCTAACTGTTGCTTCCTGACCTGCATACAGGTTTCTCAAGAGGCAGGTCAGGTGGTCTGGGATTCCCATCTCTTTCAGAATGTTCCACAGTTTATTGTGATCCACACGGTCAAAGGCTTCGGCATAGTCAATGAAGCAGAAATAGATGTTTTTCTGAAACTCTCTTGCTTTCTCCATGATCCAGTGGATGTTGGCAATTTGATCTCTGGTACCTCTGCCTTTGCTAAAACCTGCTTGAACATCTGGGAGTTCACGGTTTACATACAATACAGTATACTAACACATATATATGGAATTTAGAAAGATGGTAACAATAGCCCTGTATATGAGACATCAAAAGTGACATAGATTTAAAAATAGTCTTTTGGACTCTGTGGGAGAGGGCGAGCATGGGATGATTTTAGAGAATGGCATTGAAACATGTATATTATCATATGTGAAACGAATCACCAGTCTAAGTTCGATGCATGATACAGGATGCTCAGGGCTGGTGTACTGGGATGAACTAGAGGGATGGGACGGGGAGGCAGGTGGGAGGGGGGGGTTCAAGATGGGGAACATAGGTACCCCCGGGGTAGATTCATGTCAGTGTATGGCAAAACCAACACAATAATGTAAAGTAATTAGCCTCCAATTAAAATGAATAAATTATAAAAAATAAATTGTGTTGTAATTGAGAGATATTAATGTAAATTTTTATATATGCATTATCCAAAATGTATTATATAGATCCATGTATTCTATGTGTCCAAAAATAGGTAGTATTAGAAAAGAAAAAATTCTATACATTTTGTTAGAGAATGTTAACCAGGGAGAAATCTTGCAGGCTATTACTTTAATATTTTTGAAATCTTTCTTCAGATTCCTAGAGAAATATTATATAATAGTATTTCACATTTATTTGATCTCTCTATTCAGTATGACTGATTTTAAGGTCTTATATTTATCTTTGCACTTTCATAATTGTACTACAATAATTTTAAGTGAGTTATAGTTATTTTTCGTTATACATTACTCCTCATTTCTAAGAATATATTCATTTCATTAACAAATACTTATTAACATTAATTACATACCTAATCCTTGCCAGGTAGAGCTCTACACTTTGATGACACAGTGATAACCAAAACAGATAAAAACGCACTACTCTTTTGAAGTTTTAATTCTTCATATATTTGATCATTTCTGGAAAAATTCTACTGGTGCTATTTTCAAATATGGACCCTCGTCCATTCTCTCAGAACTGTTTTACTGAGACTCTGACTAAAAATACTTGAAACCTTAACACTTTTTCATATGTATTATCTTCTCTTTAATATTTTATCTTTTTTGACTCTATTTCATTCAGATCTATCTTGCAAGATATTCAGATATTACAATTTGGTTCAGTTCAGTTCAGTTGCTCAGTCATGTTCGACTCTTTTCAATTCCATGGACTGCAGCACGCCAGGCTTCCCTGTCCATCACCAACTCCTGGAGTTTACCCAAACTCATGTCCCTTGAGTCAGTGTTGCCATCCAACCATCTCATTCTCTGTCATCCGCTTCTCTCCCCGCCTTCAATCTTTCACCAATATACTAATCAACTATTCTAATTTTAACCGCTCTTTTCAGTTTGATATTTTTATTTTAAATGTTTATTATTTTATTGAAATAAAATTTGCACGCTATAATGCATAGCTTTTAATTTTTATTTGTATAAACGTTGGCAATTGAATTCATCTTGTATCCTCTTCCAAGTTAAAATGCAGAAAATTCCCATGTCTCATAACATTCCTTTATACTCCTTTTTGGTTAATATAGATCTCTGAGAGCATCACCATAGATTAGTCTTATCTGTTCTTGTACTTCGTATAAATAGTGGGGGAAAGCAGTGAATATTCTGTGAGTGTAGCTTAAGTATAAAAAATTTGTGACTTGAAAGCAGAATATGGTAATAAAAATGTCCACACTTACTTTTTCACTCCTTGCATCATGAGACGAAACCTTCTCTACTTCAATATAGTCCAACCCTGCAACTTAATTGGCTGATACAGCGCAACAGAAAAAAAAAAAATTGCATATTCTCAGAGACAAACGATAGAGTTGCAATTGGCTTTCTGATGTAACAAAGGGGATGGGAAGGAGTGTAGTGGCCATCTATTTGCATATATACACCTTCACCCAGTTATTTCAAAAAACATTAATCTATGTGTTGCCATAAAGGTATTTTTCAGAGGTGATTTGAACCATAATCTACCCTGAGTTTAAATTAATCAAAAGGGAGACTACCCTGGCTCAGTTCAGTTCAGTTCAGTCGCTCAGTCGTGTCTGACTCTTTGCGACCCCATGAATCACAGCACCCCAGGCCTCCCTGTCCATCAACAACTCCCAGAGTTCACTCAAACTCATGTCAATCAATTCGGTGATGCCATCCAGCCATTGCATTCTCTGTTGTCCCCGTCTCCTCCCACCCCCAATCCCCCCTAGCATCAGAGTCTTTTCCAGTGACTCAACACTTTGCATGAGGTGGCCAAAGTATTGGAGTTTCAGCTTTAGCATCAGTCCTTCCAAAGAACACCCAGGATCGATCTCCTCTAGAATGGACTGGTTGGATATCCCTGCAGTACAAGGCACTCTCAAGAGACTTCTCCAGCACCACAGTTCAAAAGCATCAATTCGTTGGCGATCAATTTTCTTCACAGTCCAACTCTCACATCCATACATGACCACGGGAAAAACAATAGCCTTGACTAAACGGATTTTGGTTGGCAAAGTAATGTCTCTGTTTTTTAATATGCTATCTAGGTTGATCATAACTTTCCTTCCAAGGAGTAAGCGTCTTTTAATTTCATGGCTGCAATCAGCATCTGCAGTGATTTTGGAGCCCAAAAAAATAAAGTCTGACACTGTTTCCACTGTTTTTCCATCTATTTCCCAGGAAGTGTTGGGACCAGATGCCATGATCTTTGTTTTCTGAATGTTGAGATTCAAGCCAACTTTTCACTTTCCTCCTTCACTTTCATTAAGAGGCTTTTGAGTTCCTCTTCACTTTCTGACATAAGGGTACTGTCATCTGCATATCTGAGGTTATTGATATTTCTCACAGCAATCTTGATTCCACCTGGTGCTTCTTCAAGCCCAGCGTTCCTCATGATGTACTCTTCATATAAGTTAAATAAGCAGGGTGACAATATACAACCTTAACGTATTCCTTTTCCTATTTGGAACAAGTCGGTTGTTCCACGTCCAGTTCTAACTATTGCTTCCTGACCTGCATACAGGTTTCTCACGAGGCAGATTAGGTGGTCTGGTATTTCCATCTCTTTCAGAATGTTCCACAGTTTATTGTGAACCACACAGTCAAAGGCTTTGGCATAGTCAATGAAGCAGAAATAGATCCTTTTCTGGAACTCTCTTGCTTTCTCCATGATCCAGAGGATGTTGGCAATTTTATCTCTGGTGCCTCTGCCTTTTCTAAAACCTGCTTGAACATCTGGGAGTTCACGTTTCACATATTGCTGAAGCCTGGTTTGGAGAGTTTTGAGCATGACTTTACTAGCGTGTGAGATGAGTGCAATTGTGTGGTAGTTTGAGCATTCTTTGGCATTGCCTTTCTTTGGGATTGGAATGAAGACTGACCTTTTCCACTCCTGTGGCCAGTGCTAAGTTTTCCAAATTTGCTGGCATATTGAGTGCAGCACTTTCACAGCATCATCTTTCAGGATTTGAAATAGCTCCACTGGAATTCTATCACCTCCACTAGCTTTTTTTTGCAGTGATGCTCTCTAAGGCCCACTTGACTTCACATTTCAAGTTGTCTGGCTCCAGGTGAGTGGTCACGCCATCGTGATTATCTTCATCGTGAAGATCTTTTTTTGTACAGTTCTTCTGTGTATTCTTGCCACCTGTTCTTAATATCTTCTGCTTCTGTTAGGTCCATACAATTTCTGTCCTTTATCGAACTCATCTTTGCATGAAATGTTCCCTTGGAATCTTTAATTTTCTTGAAAAGATCTCTTATTTTTCCTATTCTTATTTTTTCGTCTATTTCTTTGCATTGATTGCTGAGGAAGGCTTTCTTATTTCTCCTTGCTCTTCTTTGGAACTCTGCATTCAGATGCTTATATCTTTCCTTTTCTGCTTTGCTTTTCACTGCTCTTCTTTTCACAGCTATTTGTAAGGCCTCCTCAGACAGCCATTTTGCTTTTTTGCATTTCTTTTCCATGGGGATGATCTTGATCCCTGTCTCTTGTACAATGTCACGAACCTCCGTCCAGAGTTCATTAGGCACTCTATCTATCAGATCTAGTCCCTTAAATCTATTTCTCACTTCCACTGTATAATCATAAGCGATTTGATTTAGGTCATATCTGAAATGTCTAGTGGCGCAGACGCGAGAGACGCCGGCTCCGTGCAACCGACCACGGGCAGAAGCATGGCAGAGAGGAGCCACCCCAAGCCCAAGGTCAGGGCTGTGGCCAAGAGGAGCTGTCCCACATCCAAGAGGCAGTGGCTTCACAGGCACAGGAGGGCCGAGAGGAGCTACTCCACGTTCAGGGTCAGAAGGGGCAGCCTTGAGGAGATACCCCTCGTCCAATGTAAGGTACAGTGGCTGTACTTTGCTGGAACAGCTGTGAAGAGAATTTCCACAACCAAGGTAAGAGAAACCCAAATAAGATGGTAGGTTTCGCGAGGGGGCATAAGAGGGGAGACACGCTAAAATCATAATCACAGAAAACTAGTTCATCTGATCGTGTGGACCACAGCCCTGTCTAACTCAATGAAACTAAGCCATGCCATGTGGGTCCATCCACGATGGATGGGTCATGGTGGAGAGGTCTGACAGAATGTGGTCCACTGGAGAAGGGAATGGCAAACCACTTCATTATACTTGCCTTGAGAACCCCATGAACAGTATCAAAAGGCAAAATGATAAGATACTGAATGAGGAATTCCCCAGGTCAGTAGGTTACCAGTATGCTACTGGAGATCAGTGGAGAAATAACTCCAGAAAGAATGAAGGGATGGAGCCAAAGCGAAACAAATACCCAGTTGTGGATGTGACTGGTGATAGAAGTAAGGTCCGATACTGTAAAGAGCAATATTGCATAGGAATCTGGAATGTTAAGTCCATGAATCAAGGCAAATTGGAAGTGGTCAAACAGGAGATGGCAAGAGTGAACATAGACATTCTAGGAATCAGTGAATTAAAATGGACTGGAATGATTGAATTTAACTCAGATGACCACTATATCTACTACTGTGGGCAGGAATCCCTTAGAAGAAATGGTCATGGTCAACATGGTCAACAAAAGAGTCCGAAATGCAGTACTTGGATGCAATCTTAAAAACGACAGAATGATCTCTGCTCGTTTCCAAGGCAAACCATTCAATATTACAGTAATCTAAATCTATGCCCCAACCAGTAATGCTGAAGAAGCCGAAGTTGAATGGTTCTATGAAGATCTACAAGACCTTTTAGAACTAACACCCAAAAAAGATGTCCTTTTCATTATAGGGGACTGGAATGCAAAAGTATGAAGTCAAGAAACACCTGGAGTAACAGGCAAATTTGGCCTTGGAGCACGGGATGAAGCAGGGCAAAGGTTAATAGAGTTTTGCCAAGAGAACGCACTGGTCATAGCAAACACCCCCTTCCAACAACACAAGATAAGACTCTACACATGGACATCACCAGATGGTCAACACCGAAATCAGATTGATTATATTCTTTGCAGCCAAAGATGGAGAAGAATACCAGGAGCTGACTGTGGCTCAGATCATGAACTCCTTATTGCCAAATTCACACCCTGGCTAGAATTGACTAAATAAGTTAAAACTCATTTAAAAATGGTCATAGGCCTCCTGTGTGAGGGAGATTCAAGACCTTAGTCTGTAATTTATCTCTTTCCCTTAGGCTTTCCTTTCTAACTGCTACCTGTGGACAGGAAGCTCCATTCCATGCCAGTGGACTTTCATCCTTAGCTCTATTGCCCCCTCTGGAAGACCTGTCCAGTGGAATTTGGACTCGAAGTAGAAGATAGATGGACCCTTGTGCCAGATAGTTGAAGTTTGTCAGGTGGAGTAAAACTGAAGCTTTGTCCTTAGCCAGCCAAGAACGATGCCCCATTACTTTCTCCACTGATATGGAGGGAATAAACTGGCATTGGGGATCTGTTGCAGCAAAAATAGAAATTAGGATTTTCTTGAATAGAAATAAGACTTTCCTTTTCTGATAAACAAGGAAGATAAGGAAACAATGAACAGGCTGGGGAAACAACATAGACAGGTCCGAAATAGTTAAGAAATCTTAGTTACTCTTTAGCTGTTACTCCTAAAAACACATGTAGCTAGACTTGTCCTTCACAAAGCTAAACAAAGCTATTTACTCTCTTACTCCATATGAATTATACTCTGTACCTGGTAGTCTCCTCCCCCTACTCTCCCTTGTGGCATTCTGCATTTCTAAAAGATCAGAGGCTGATAACCGCAGAAACACCAAACCTGATTGCTGAGCCACCTGATGGCATCTTTGGCAGTAAATTTGCAGAATCAAAGAAAACTATTAAGACCTTCATTAGTCTGAGTCTTATCACCTACTCTAGATCACCAGTCCCTGGATATAAAACCTCTCCCTGCTCCCCAGAGAAAGGGGCACAGTTGTTAAGATTCTAGCCTTTCTTCTTTGCCTGGCAAAAACCAAAGCTATTTTTTCTTGTTCTTCCAAAATTCTGCCTCTGTATTTCTTTTTGTCATCTGTACAAAAAGAGCCAATATTTTAGAATCAGATTTGCTTAGCCAATCTCCACAATTGCATGAGATTCCTTGTAACAAATAAATAAAGATGTATATATGATTTCTTACTAGTTCTCCTTCTCATTGAAATCTGACTGATACCATATTTAGGCAGCAATAGATAGCTAATATGGGGCTTCGCAAGAACTGGTAGTGGTAAAGAACTCTCCTGCCAGTGCAGGAGACATTAAGAGACACAGGTTCAATCCCTGGTTTGGGAAGATCCACTGGATGAGTGCATGGCAACCCATTCCAGTATTCTTACTTGGAGAATCCCATGGACAGAGCAGCCTTGTGTGCTACAGTCCATAAGGTCACAGAGTCAGATATGACTGAAGCAATTTAGCACAGCACAGCACAGCAGATAGCTAATATGGGTTTTTGTTTTTGTAGTGGCGTGCTGCTGTAAAAAGTACCTAAAAATGTGAGAATACCTTTGAACAGTGATAGCTGGAAGGTCTTTTAAGAACATAATAAAGTCTAAATCACCCTAAACATATGGGTAGAAATGTGGATTTGGAGGACACTGTTGGTAAGGACTCAGAAGAAGGAGAAGAAAATATTATTGGAAAGTAATGGAAGGGGAAGTCATTGTTTTATAGCTGCAGAGAGCTTAGCAGAATTGAGACTTGCAATTATGTAGAAAGAAATTTAAAGTAATAAATATTTAGCTATTGACTGAAAAAAAAAATTGAAAGTTATGTTTTATTCGGGACCCTTACTGAGAAATAGAGTTCAGAAAACAGCCTCTCAAATAGTTTTGAGGAAGTGTTCCAAAGAGGTAAGGGAGGAGCCAGGATATATAGGAGTTTCTGCTGGGGAAAAAAAAAAAGTAGTTGAACATCAAAATATTGCTGCTAATCACACACACACACAAAAAAAAACCCCAGACATCTAAAGTTAAGGATATTAGTGCTTTTCATTGTATGGGAAGATGCAGGAGTCTGGGCTCATTGAAATCATTCCTTTGATATGCCGTTTAACATACCTAGGGCCATTATATCGTTTTTCTCCAAACTGAATTCCCCTCAGGGTGCTGCAGTGACTGATGGCAGGCAACATTGTTTACATGAATGGCAGGCAACATTTTGGGGGTTTGTTGTCCACGTAGTTAAGAAGATTTTCAAGCAAACTGTTCAAGGCACAGCATGGTTTTTCTTACAGCTTATAGTAAAATGCAAGAGAAAAAGAAAATTGAGGGGAAAACTGTTAGACTAAAAAGCAGGATCTGATGATTTTGGAAATAATCTATGGGACTGTCAAAAGACACTAAATTAAGAGATTCACCGTAAGGAAAATGTGCTCCAGAGGAAAGGCTGAGGGCGATTACAAAAACACTTTCCTGAAGCCCCAGAAAGATCAAATATCAGAGTATTTAGTCACACAAAAGGGTCTTTAAAGAGATTAAAAGTGAGCCTCACAGATCCTTTAAATTGTATCAGAGGACCACTTGGAAGTTTAAGGCCATTCTCTCTCATCCGTCTCAGCAGGAACCAGAATTAGAGAAGGGATTATCCTGAAAAGAGCAGTGAGTTTGTCCTTTGTGTAAAGGAATGAATCCCTCTGAAATATATGGAATGCTCACAAAGTTCTTAAGAAATTAATTTAGCAGAAACACTGCCAGTTTAGAATAAAAGAGACAGACACAATTAAAAATAAAAAGAAGTATCTCTTAGACCCTAAAATTGGCTCAGAGGTTAAAGCATCTGCCTCCAACGCGGGAGACCCGGGTTCGATCCCTGGGTCGGGAAGATCCCCTGGAGAAGGAAACGGTAACCCACTCCAGTATTCTTGCCTGGAGAATCCCATGGATGGAGAAGCCTGGTAGGCTACAGTCCACGGGGTCGCAAAGAGTCGGACACGACTGAGCGACGGAACGGAACGGAACGGAAAGCAGGCTGAGCTGCAAATCAAAGCTACTTTACATGAAAAAGGAAGGATTAACCAGAAGCAGAAATAAAACTCCCCCAAGGACAGAGCCAAGGGCCACAAAGAATTACCCCAAGTCGTTGAACCTGACCAAGGGATTTTGGCTGGAGTTTGCCTGCCTGGATTACATAACTGCCCTAAAGCAACAACTGTTTTCACCTTCTATTTCCCCCTCATTTGAACTGAGATATCTATTGCTGAGATATCATTATATTATATATGGTATGTGAACATTATTTAGCATGGCCCTTCTTTGGGATTGGACTGAAAACCGACCATTTCCAGTCCATGTGGCCACTGATGAGTTTTCCAGATTCGCTGGCATATTGAGTGCAGTACTTTCACAGCATCGTCTTTTAGGATTTGAAATAGCTCAACTGGAATTTCATCACCTCCACTAGCTTTGTTTGTAGTCATGCTTCCTAAGGCCCACTTGACTTTGAATTCCAGAATATCTGGCTCTAGGTGAGTGATCACACCATCATGGTTATCTGGGTCATGAAGATCTTTTCGGTTTACTTCTTGCCACCTCTTCTTAATATCTTCTGCTTCTGTTAGGTCCATAATATTTCTGTCCTTTATTATGCTCGTCTTTGCATGAAATGTTTCCTTAATCTCAAATTTTCTTGAAGAGATCGCTAGACTTTCCCATTCTATTGTTTTCCTCTATTTCTCTGCATTGATAGTTGAGGAAGGTTTTCTTATCTCTTCTTTATATTCATTGGAACTCTGCATTAAAATGGGCATATCTTTCCTCCTTGCCTTTGCCTTTAGTTTATCTTCTTTTCTCAGCTATTTGTAAGCCCTCCTCAGACAACTATTTTGCCTTTGTGCATTTCTTTATCTTGGGGATGTTCTTGATCGCTGCCTCATGTACATTGTCACCAACCTCCACCCATAGTTCTTCAGGCACGCTGTCTATCAGCTCTAATCCCTTGAATCTATTTATCACTACCACTGTATAGTCATAAGGGATTTTGTTAATTTAAGTCTGAATTTGGGCTTCCCTGGTGTCTCAGAGGTTAAAGCGTCTGCCTCCAATGCAGGAGACCAGGGTTCGATCCCTGGGTCAACAAGATCTCCTGAAGAAGGAAATGGTAACCCACTCCAGTATTCTTGCCTGGAGAATCCCATGGATGGAGAAGCCTGGTAGGCTACAGTCCACGGGGTCGCAAAGAGTTGGACACGACTAAGCGACGGAACGGAACGGAAGTCTGAATTTAAGGTTAGCTTTCATTCCAATCCCAAAGGGGGGAAAAAAGTCAAGTAAAATTTCACACATTTCACATGCTAGCAAAGTAATGCTCAAAATTCTCCAAGTCAGGCTTCAACAGTATGTGAAGCATGAACTTCCAGATGTTCAAGCTGGATTTAGAAAAGGCAGAGGAACCAGAGATCAAATTGTAAACATCTGTTGGATCATTGAGAAAGCAAGAGAGTTCCAAAAAAAAAAAAAAAGCTTCTTCTGCTTTATTGATTATGCCAAAGCCTTTGACTGTGTGGACCACAAAAAACTGTGGAAAAGTCTTAAAATGATGGGAATACCAGACCATCTTACCTGCCTCTTGAGAAATCTGTATGCAGGTCAGGAAGAAGCAGTTAGAACTTGACATGGAACAACAGACTGGTTCCAAGTCGGGAAAGGACTACATCAAGGCTGTTTACTGTCACCCTTCTTATTTAACTTATATGCAGCGTACGTCATGAGAAATGCTGGACTGGATGAAGCACAAGCTGAAATCAAGATTGCCCGGAGAAATATCAGATGACACCAGCCTTATGGCAGAAAGTGAAAAACTAAATAGTCTCTTGATGAAAGTGAAAGAGGAGGATGAAAAAGTTGGCTTTACTCAACATTCAGAAAACTAAGATCATGGCATCCTGTTCCATCACTTTATGGCAAAAGATGGAGAAACAGTGGATACAGTGACAGACTTTATTTTGGGGGGCTCCAAAATCACTGCAGATGGTGATTGCTGATTTCAGTCATGAAATTAAAAGACACTTGCTCCTTGGAAGAAAAACTATGACCAACCTAGACAGCATTTTAAAAAGCAGAGACATTATTTTACCAACAAAGGCCCATCCAGTCAAAGGTATGGTTTTTCCTGTAGTCATGTGTGGATGTAAAGAAATCTGAGTGCCAAAGAATTGACCCTTTTGAACTGTGGTGTTGGAGAAAACTCTTAAAAGTCCATTGGACTGCAAGGAGATCCAACCAGTCCATCCTAAAGGAAATCAGTCCTGAATATTCATTGAAAGGACTGATGCTGAAGCTTAAGTTTCAATAGTTTGGCCACCTGATGCAAAGAACCGACTCATTGGAAAAGACCCTGATGCTGGGAAAGATTGAAGGCAGGAGGAGAATGGAATGACAGAGGATTAGATTGTTGGATGGCATAGCCAACGCAATGGGCATGTGTTTGAGTAGACTCTGGGTGTTGGTGATTGACAGGGAGGTCTGGCGTGCTGCAGTCAATGGGGTCACAAGAAGTCTGCCACAACTGAGTGACTGAACTGGCTGACTAACTGACTCACTGATATATATATTAGTATTAATATATAAAATTAATAAAACTAATATATATATATTATATATATATATATATAAAATTAATAAAACTAATATATATATATTATATATTATATATATAAACTAATATATATAATATATAATATATATATTAATAATATATATATTTATATATATATTAATATTATATATATATATATATAATATATATATATTAGTTTTATTAGTTTATATATATATATATTTCCCTGGTGGTTCAGATAGTAAAGAATCTGACTGCAATGTGGGAGACCTCGGTTTGAACCCTGGGTTGGGAATATCCCCTGGAGAAGCAAATGGCTACCCACTTTAGTATTCTTGCCTGGGGAATCCCATCGACAGAGGCAGGCTACAGTCCATGGGGTCACAAAGAGTCTAACATGACTGAACAGCTAAGCATATATACATATATGTATATATGCCAATACCTCTATCTATATGAATATCTATATATATAGTATACCTATATGTGTCTTCTCTTGGTTCCGTCATGGTAACACACACAATTAACCATCACAGGTGTATGTGGACCATTGAAAATTTCATATGGTCTTTGGTGGGAATGTAAAATATTCAGTCATTTGGGGAAAGAGTGTGGTAATTACTTTAAATCTATGCATATTCCTAGGAATTTAAGTAAAAGAAAAAGAGACACATTTACACAATGACCTGCACATGAGTATAGTAGTTTTATTCACTGTAGTGAAAAAAAATGGAAATAATTTTGATACGTTCTGCTATGATCTATATGTGACCTCTTACCTCAAATTCATATATTGAAATCCTAATACCCAACATGTTGAAATTAGGAGATGAGATACTTTGAAATTGCACAGGTCAGGAGTATAGAGCCCTCTGAATGGGATTAATGCTCATATAAGCGATCCCATGGGCTTTACCACTAGCACATGTGGTGCTAGAGGTAATGAACCCATCTGCCAATGCAGGAGACATGAGAGATATGGGTTCGATCTCTGGATCTGGAATAGTCCCTGGAGGAGGGCACAGCAATCCACACCCATATTCTTGCCTGGAGAATCCCATGGACAGAGGAGCCTGACGGGCTACAGTCCATCAGGTCACAAAGAGTCGGACACAACTGAAGCGAATTAGCATGCACACACACAAGAGATCCCACACAACTCTCTAGCTGCTTCCACTATATGAGATCACACTAGTAATATGGCAGTCTGCAAACTGAAAGAGGAGCTTCACTGGAACTTGACCATGTTGTCACCCTAATATTAGACCTCCAGCTTCCAGAATAGTGAGAAATAAACTTCTAAACACCTAGCCTGTGTTATTTGGTTATAGCAGCCTGAACAGATTAATATATGTGGTTAAGAATGAAACAAAGTATGATACATCTACAAATAGAAAAACCACTCAGTAAAAAAATGAATGTACAATTGTCAAGCAAAATAACATGAATTAATCGCAAAAGTACTTTGCCAACAAAAGTCCATCTAGTCAATGCTATGGTTTTTCCAGTGGTCATGTATGGATGTGAGAGTTGGACTGTGAAGAAAGCTGAGTGCCGAAGAATTGATGCTTTTGAACTGTGGTGCTGGAGAAAAATCTGGAGAGTCCCTTGAACTGCAAGGAGATCCAACCAGTCCATTCTAAAGGAGATCAGTCCTGGGTGTTCATTGGAAGGACTGATGCTAAAGCTGAAACTCCAATACTTTGGCCACCTCATGCAAAGAGTTGATTCATTGGAAAAGACCCTGATGCTTGGAGGGATTGGGGACAGGAGAAGAAGGGACGACAGAGGATAAGATGGCTGGATGACAACACCGACCTGATGGACATGAGGTTGAGTAAACTCCAGGAGTTGGTGATGGACAGGGAGGCCTGGCGTGCTGCAATTCATAGGGTTGCAAAGAGTTGGACACGACTGAGTGACTGAACTGAACTGAACTGAATGTCAAAAGTGTTATGCAAAGTGAAAGAAGCCACACAAAAAAGACTACATAAGGTATAGTTTCACTTATCGGTTATTCTGGAAAAAGTCACACTGAAATAGAGCAAGACCCTATGGTCCTTGTCTCTCATGTTCTCCACCTGCCTTTTGTCTGTGGAAAAGCTTTAGCCAAAGAATGAGTTTAATCAGAGAACTGAGAAAAACACAGAAACAAAGGAAAACAATCAAAAGAGATCAAATAATAATAATGCAGTCATTTATAGTCAAGAGTTTTAGTTCTTGTCAAGTACTATAGATAATTTTGTAATCCATATCTTGGAATCTGTCCTTTAGATGTTGAAACCCCCCTCTAGGTGGAAGAAGTTAACTACATGATGACCAGACTGTAGCCATGACATAAGCTGGCCACAATTCTGAGAACTGACCTCAATAAAATGGGAACAAAACAACCATGGAGCTGAAGATTAATTATACTTAAATCAGATAACATGAGGTTGGTCAGATTGCCAATGACTAATTTCAAGATGATTGTCAGAGCTGACTAAAATCTTTCTACATATAGCCCCCTCCTTTAGGCTATAAAAGCTCTTGTCCACTGATAGTCAATGCGAGGAGCCAACATCTGGATAAGAGTCCCTCCCATTTCTAGTGGCTGGCATTCAAAATAGAGCAAAACTTCCTTTCTAACAGCTTTACCTCTCTATTGGCTTTTGTGTGGTGAGCAGTTGGACCCCACTTTCCTTACAGTACTATATATTAGTCTGTCTTAGCTAAGTGAAAAAAGAGACTCCCTGGCTTTGAAGTAGAGGTGTAGTTAGGTACATAGCAATATAGGACTGATAGTTAGATAAACAAATATATAGTTCTGGGTTTTTCTTTTCTTTCTTTTTTTTTTTTTAAGTTTTCTGCATTTATGCAGATCTTTAATCTTTCTCTTCTTTTTCTTTCCTTCATGCCGATCTGGAATTCCATCTGGTGTCTTCAGCCTGAAAAACTTCTTTCAGCATTTCTTATAGGGTGTGTAGCTCAGTCAGTAAAGAATCTGCCTGCAGTGCAGGAGACCCAGCTTCGATCCCTGGGTTTGGAAGATCCCCTGGAGAAAGAAATGGCAACCCACTCCAGTATCCTTGCATGGAAAATCTTATGGACAGAGGATCCTGGTGGGCTGCAGTCCATGGGGTCACAAAGAGTCGGGCATGACTGAGCGACTAACACTTACTTACTTATATCTACTGGAGACAAATTGTTTTACATTTAACTTGTCTCAAAATGCCTTTAATTTCTTTCATTAAAATAGTAACTACTGAATTATAATTTCATACGATAAAATGGATCTATTTAATTTTATAGTTCAATGATTTTAACATATGCATAGAGCCATGCATATATTGCCCTAGTTCAGTTCAGTTCAGTCAGTCAGTCGTGTCCGAATCTTTGCTACCCTATGAATCACAGCATGCCAGGCCTCTCTGTCCATCACCAACTCCTGGAGTTCACTCAAAATATTATGCATCGAGTCAGTGATGCCATCCAGCCATTTTCTCCTCTGTCGTCCCCTTCTCCTCATGCCCTCAATCCCTCCCAGCATTAGAGTGTTTTCCAATGAGTCAACTCTTTGCATGAGGTGGCCAAAGTACTGGAATTTCAGCTTTAGCATCATTTTTTCCAATGAACACCCAGGATTGATCTCCTTTAGGATGGACTGGTTGGATCTCCTTGCAGTCCAAGGGACTCTCAAGAGTCTTCTCCAACAAAACAAGGTATAATTTTTCATCTTGCCAAAATTTTCCACATACCCCTTTCCATTTAATCTCTGCTTCACATCCCAGGAAGTAGGCAACACTAATTTACTTTATATCAATAGATTACAATCATATTTCCTAGAGTTTTATATAAGTGAAATCTTAGAGTATATTCTCTTTTGTGCTTGGTACATAGTGATCTTAAGGTCATACATTTTATTGTGTATGTCGAAGTTTCTTCATTTGTATTATTGAGTAGTATTCCTCTGTGTGGATATACCACAATTTATCTACTCTCTTGTTGATGGATATTTGGGTAGTTTGCAGTTTTTCCCTATTAGGATTAAAACTACTATTAACAGCCATGAGCAAGTTTACTGTGGATTTATGTTTCATGCATCTTGGGCAAGTACCTAAGAAACAAATGGCTAAGTCATAGGTAAATGTATGTTTAGACTAAGAGATGAATAGATGAATTTCCAAATAGTTACTGCTGCTAAGTCACTTCAGTCGTGTCCGACTCTGTTTGACCCCAGAGACGGCAGCCCATCAGGCTCCCCCGTCCCTGGGGCTCTCCAGGCAAGAACACTGGAGTGGGTTGCCATTTCCTTCTCCAATGTGTGAAAGTGAAAAGGGAAAGTGAAGTCGCTCAGTCATGTCTGACTCGTAGCGACCCCATGGACCTCAGCCTACCAGGCTCCTCCGTCCATGGGATTTTCTAGGCAAGAGTACTGGAGCAGCTTGCCATTGCCTTCTCCGAAAATAGTTACACTATATTTTATTCTCATGAACATTATCAAGAGAGATTCAGTTACTCCATATCCTTGTTAACACATAGTATTTTCTAGTACTTTTTATTTCAACTAGAAATGTTGAAATAAAAAGTACTAGAAAATACTAGTGGGTACTCGCCGGCTCCAGCGGAACAGACGCGAGAGACGCCGGCTCGGGGGTCGGAGATCGGCACAACCAACCACACACAGAAGGGCAGCCGAGAGGAGCTACCCCATGCCTGAGGCCAGGGCTGGCAGCCGACAGGAGCTACCCCACGTCCAATAGGCGGAGGTTTTGCAGGCACAGGAGGGCTGAGAGGAGCTAATCCACGTTCAAGATCAGGAGGGGCGGCCTTGACGAGATAACCCTCGTCCAAGGTAAGGTGCAGCGGCTGCACTTTGCTGGAGCAGCTGTGAAGAGATATCCCATGACCAAGGTAAGAGAAACCCAAATAAGATGGTAGGTATTGCGAGGGGGCATCAGAGGGCAGACACACTGAAATCATAATCACAGAAAACTAGTCGATCTGATCACATGGACCACAGCTGAATGTGGTCCTCTGGAGAAGGGAATGGCAAACCACTTCATTATACTTGCCTTGAGAACACCCTGAACAGTATGAAAAGGCAAAATGATAGGATACTGAATGAGAAATTCCCCAGGTCAGTAGCTTCCCAGTATGCTACTGGAGATCACTAGAGAAATAACTCCAGAAAGAATGACGGGATGGAGCCAAAGCAAAACCAATATTGAGTTGTGGATGTGACTGGTGATCAAAGCAAGGTCCGATGCTTTAAAGAGCAATATTGCATAGGAACCTGGAATGTTAGGGCCATGAATCAAGGCAAATTGGAAGTGGTCAAACAGGAGATGGCAAGAGTGAACATCGACATTCTAGGAATCAGTGAACTAAAATGGACTGGAATGGGTGAATTTAACTCAGATGAGCACTATATCTCCTACTGTGGGCAGGAATCCCTTAGAAGAAATGGAGTAGCCATCATGGTCAACAAAGAGTCTGAAATGCAGTACTTGGATGCAATCTTAAAAACGACAGAATGATCTCTGTTCGTTTCCAAGGCAAACCATTCAATATTACAGTAATCCAAGCCTATGCCCGAACCAGTAACACTGAAGAAGCCGAAGTTGAATGGTTCTATGAAGACATACAAGACCTTGTAGAACAAACACCAAAAAAGATGTCCTTTTCATTATAGGTGACTGGAATGCAAAAGTATGAAGTCAAGAAACACCTGGAGTAACAGACAAATTTGACCTTGGAGCACAGAATGAAGCAGGGCAAAGGCTAATAGAGTTTTGGCAAGAGAACGCATGGGTCATAGCAAACACCCTCTTCCAACAACACAAGAGAAGATTGTACACATGGACATCATCAAATGGTCAACACCGAAATCAGATTGATTATATTCTTTGCAGCCAAAGATGGAGAAGCTCTATATAGTCAGTAAAAAAAAGACTGGGAGCTGACAGTGGCTCAGACCATGAACGCCTTATTGCCAAATTCAGACTTAAATTGAAGAAAGTAGGGACAAACACTAGACCATTCAGATATGACCTAAATCAAATCCCTTATGATTATACAGTGGAAGTGAGAAATAGATTTAAGGGACTATCTGAATGAAGAGTTCCAAAGAATAGCAAGGAGAGATAAGAAAGCCTTCCTCAGTGATCAATGCAAAGAAATAGAGGGAAACAACAGAATAGGAAAGACTAGAGATCTCTTCAAGAAAATTAGAGATTCCAAGGGAACTTTTCATGCAAAAATGGGCTCGATAAAGGACAGAAATGGTATGGACCTAACAGAAGCAGAAGATATTAAGAAGTGGTGGCAAGAATACACCAGAGGCACCAGAGATCAAATTGCCAACATTCGCTGGATCATGGAGAAAGCAAGAAAGTTCAAGAAAAAAATCTTTTTTTGCTTCATTGAATATGCCAAAGCCTTTGACTGTGTGGATCACAATAAACTGTGGAAAATTCTGAAAGAGATAGGAATACCAGATCACCTGACCTGCCTCTTGAGAAACCTGTATGCAGGTCAGGAAGCAACCGTCAGAACTGTACATGGAACAACAGACTGTTTCCAAATAGGAAAAGGAGTACGTCAAGGTTATATATTGTCATGCTGCTTATTTAACTTATATGCAGAGTACATCATGAGGAACGCTGGGCTGGAAGAAGCACGAGCTGGAAACAAGATTACTGGGAGAAATATCAATAACCTCAGATATGCAGATGACACTACCCTTATGGCATAAAGTGAAGAGGAACTAAAAGACTCTTGATGAAATTGAAAG
This sequence comes from Moschus berezovskii, assembly GCF_049115385.1. Lineage (NCBI taxonomy): Eukaryota > Metazoa > Chordata > Mammalia > Artiodactyla > Moschidae > Moschus > Moschus berezovskii. Next base: position 80,447,612 of record NC_142488.1, on the reverse strand, counting down.
AGGAGAGTGAAAAGGTTGGCTTGAAGCTCAACATTCAAAAAACAAAGATCATGGCATCTGGTCCCATCACTTCATGGGAAATAGATGGGAAAACAGTGGAAATAGTGACAGACTTTATTTTTTGGGTCTCCAAAATCACTGTGCATGCTGATTGCAACCAGGAAATTAAAAGATGCTCACTCCTTGGAAGGAAAGTTATGACCAAACTAGATAGCATATTAAAAAGCAGAGACATTAATTTGCCAACCAACGTCCATCTAGTCAAGGCTATGGTTTTTCCAGTGGTCGTGTATGGATGTGAGAGTTGGACTGTGAAGAAAGCTGAGCACCAAAGAAATGATGCTTTTGAACTGTGGTGCTGGAGAAGACTCTTGAGAGTCCCTTGGACTGCAAGGAGATCCAACCAGTCCATTCTAAAAAGATCAATCCTGGGTGTTCATTGGAAGGACTGATACTAAAGGTGAAACTGAAATACTTTGGCCACCTCATGCGATGAGTTGGCTCACTGGAAAAGACTCTGATGCTAGGCGGGATTGGGAGTGCGAGGAGACGGGGACGACAGTGAATGAGATGGCTGGATGGCATCACCGAACCGATGGACATGAGTTTGAGTGAACTCCGGTAGTTGGTGATGGACAGGGAGGCCTGGCGTGCTGTGATTCATGGGGTCGCAAAGATTCGGACACGACTGAGCAACTGAACTGAACTGAACTGAACTACATGGCAAAGGGGATGGAACAGGTTTGATTAACGATTAAGGACCTTGATATGAGATTATTTTGGATTAGTTAGGTGGGTCCAATCTAAATGCTGAGTCCATAAAATTGTCGAATATTCCCAGTTGATGTCAGGGTCAGAGGGAGATATGAAGGCTTTGAAGATATGACTTTGAAGGTGTAGAATTGGGCTATACGTCAAGGAATGTGGGAGTCTTTAAGTGCTGAAAAAATGGGTCGGGATGTCTTTCCTAAAGTCTCTAGAAAGGAGTTGCAGCACTGTGTATACATATTAATTTCAGCCCAAGGAGACTCATCTCAATTTCTAAACCTACAGTTCTATAAGATAATAAATATTTTGTTCTAAACCACTAAATTTCTGGTCATTTCATATAGCAGTAATAGAAATCTAATGTAAACATGCTTCACTGTGCTTATTTGCTATCCATAGATTTTCTTTGATCAGGTGTCTGTTCAAATATTTTATTCAAATATTAGATTGTTTGAAATTTTCTAATTGAATTGTATAATTACTAGACACAAGTCCTTTGTCAAACATACTGCATTTCTTTCCTATTGATGAATATGTTGTCACAATCTTTTCAACTTAAATTGATGAAAATTTATTACCTCACAATATTCACAGAACAGGAGTTTGTGGATGGTTTACCTGGGTCTTCTTTCAGGCTATAATTAAGGTGCTGAATGGAACTGTGATTTTCATCAGAGGATTGGTTGTTGGAAGAATTTATTTCCTTGTGGGCACATGACTGACGTTCCTATTTCCTTGCTAGCTATCTTCCAGGGACCATTTTCTGTGCTTAGAAAATATCCATTGTTCTTTGCCATGTAGCCTCCCTATTAGGCAGTTTAAAACATATACATTTTCTTTCTTTCAGGCCAGTAAGAGCAGATCTACTCTTGCTTTTCATTTCTTTTAAAGATTTAACCAATTTATTATATCTGACCAACCCAAGATAGCCTCCCTTTGGTTTAACACTTAATGAACTGATCAGTAACTTCCCCATGGAAATGATACCCCATGATATATATTTGTTTATCCTACACATAAAGGAAGCTGATTATACAAGGAGGTACAGCAGGGGATGAGAATGAAAGGGGCAGCATTTCAGAACTGTGCCAATCATGTGGCTGTATTGCAAAGACTTCCTCTCAATCACTGGTTTCTTTTTCCATTTTAAAATGCCCTCATTCAAGGAGTAGGCTTTTTAAAATATTATTAAGGTATAATTGACATATTATATTAATTTCAAATATTAAATGTGACTATATATATATATATATATATAGTTAAATGTCTACCACAATCAGTTAAGTTCAGTCAGTCAGTTGTGCCCTACTTTTTGCAGTCCCATGAACTGCAGCACACCGGGCTTTCCTGTCCATCACCAACTCCTGGAATTTGCTCAAACTCATGTCCATCCAGTCAGTGATATCATCCAACCATCTCATCTTCTGTCATCCCCTTCTCCTCCTAACTCCAATCCCTCCCAGCATCAGGGTCTTTTCCAATGAGTCGGTTCTTTGCATCAGGTGGCCAACATATTGGGGTTTCAGTTTTAGCATCCGTACTTTCTATGAATATTCAGGACTGATTTCCTTTAGGATTGACTGGTTTGATCTCCTTGCAGTCCAAGGGACTCTCAAGAGTCCAACACCACAGTTCAAAAGCATCAATTCTTCAGTGCTCAGCTTTCTTTATAGTCCAACTCTCACATCCATACATGATTACTGGAAAAACCGTAGCTTTGACTAGATGGACCTTTGTGGGCAAAGTATTGTCTCTGCTTTTTAATATGCTGTCTAGGTAGACCATAACTTTTCTTCCAAAGAGCAAGCACCTTTTAATTTCATGGCTAAAGTCACCATCTGCAGTGATTTTAGAATCAAAGAAAATAAAGTCTGTCATTGTTTCCATAGTTTTCCCTTCTATTTGCCATGAAGTGATGGGACTGGATGCCATGATCTTAGTTTTTGATTGTTGAGTTTTAAGCCCGCTTTTTCACTCTCCTCTTTCATGGTTCAACTGGTAAAGAATCCACCTGCAATGCAGGAGACCTGGGTTCGATCCCTGTTTTGGGAAAATTCCCTGGAGAAGGGAAAGGGTAACCATGCCAGTATTCTGGTCTAGAGAATTTCATGGACTGTATAGTTCATGGGGTAATAGAGTTGGAAACGACTGAGCAACTTTCACTATTAACTTTAGTCACCATAATGTACATTGCATTTGTATGATTCCTTTATTTTATAACTGAAAGTTTAAAATATTTGACTCCCTTCACACAATTCTCCCAGAGCTCAGCTCCCCTGCCACACAATCTATTCTCTGTATATATGAACATTTTTAAAGAAATTATTAGACTTTACATACAGTTGAGGACGTAATATATGCCTTTCTCAGCGTAACATTTAACTTAACATAATGCCCTCAAAGTCCATATGCATTGTTGTGGTTTCCTTCTTTCAATTGCTAAATAATACTCCATTGTCTCTGTGTGTGTGTCTATGCCATATTTTTATATTCATTCATCTTCAATTGATATAAATTGTTTCCATATCCTGATTATTAGAAATAATGTAGCAATAAACATGGGGGTGTTATAACTTTTTGATAGTGTTAATTTTTTATAATACCCAGAAGTAAAATTGCTGGATCACGCGGGAGCTACATTTTTAATTTTTGAGGAGCTTCTATACTGGTTTCCCATAACTGCTCTGGTTTATTCCTACCCACAGTGCACAAGTTTTCCCTTTTCTCCACACCTTTGCCAATACTTTTTATCACTTATTTTTTTTCAGTGTCTATAATTTTATTTTAATATAATTAAACACATATCATTTAGAAAATACCAAGAAAAATTTATGTACTAGAGTTGATGCCATTGCATTTGACAAAGCTGGCAAGTTTCTGCTACAAGTATAGCCCAGGAGACAACACCGAGGTGACCTAATATATTGGAGTAGATGTTGTGGCATTTGGCCTTCAGTTTGATAGCTATCAGGTTTAACCTGAAGTTGTCAGGGTTTGGTACTAGATGTAAAATTTCATTGGTTACCCTGCAATAATTAAGACTTCTTAAACATATCTAAATTTTTAAACAGACTGTCATATATTTTAAGTTGAAGTCTTCTGGAATAGACTGCAGTGCTAATCTTGCAAACAAAATATCAATCTCTGTCCCATCAAACAGTTTCATAATTGGTACGGATGCCACTTCAACAGCTTTTAAATCTTTTATTTCTCCCTGTAATTTCAACTTATCATAGAATGAGGTGAAAAAGTCACTTCTTCTTTCAACAGGACTTGATGCAACACACAAAGCATCAATATCAGCATCTTTTGTATGTACTCCTGTTCTGTAAGATACAGATATAAACATTTTTCCACCAAAATGTTCTTTTTTAAATTTTTAAAATTTATTTATTTTAATTGGAGACTAATTACTTTACATTATTTTATTGGTTTTGCCATACATTGACATGAATCTGCCCTGGGTGTACATGTGTTCCCCATCTTGGAACCCCCTCCCACCTCCCTCCCCATCCCATCCCTCTGGTTCATCAAGTACAGATTGTGGAAGATTCTTGCTTTCACTGATTTCTCTTATCCACTCTTACTAGGTTAATTTTCCCCAAATTAAAACCCCGCACTGAAGTTCCTCTTCCTCTTCAAAAATTCCAAAGGGCTTCAGACTCTCCACTAGTTTCTGTGTAAGTAGGCAGTCAGACTCCTTGGGGGCTGCTAAGGCGAAGGGATTAGTAACTGGAAATGGCATTGTCTCCTGCCCTGGCACCCCCAGTCATACCCTGTCCCCTAGTCTGCTACTGCAGCCATACTCTGGGCATGATCCACTGAGGCGGGAAGGAAGGGTGCGTGCTGCCTCAACCCTGGGTCCAACCTCACTCTAACTCAGGACTAGAGTATTTTATTTTAAAATAAAATTTTTGATTTCAAAATTTTCTTTTTTTTTTCAAAAATTAATTTATTTTAATTGGAAGCTAATTACTTTACATTATTGTATTGGTTTTGCCATACATTGACATGAATTTCCCCTGGGTGTACATGTGTTCCACATCTTGAACCCCCCCCTCCCACCTCCCTCCCCATCCCATCCCTCTGGTTCATCCCTGTACATTAGCTCCGAGCATCCTTTATCATGCATCGAACCTGGACGGGCGATTTGTTTCACATATGATACCTTTTTACTAGAGGCACTATAATGTATCATTCAATCCAGAACACTTAAAAATATATATGTAACTCACACACACATATATATACATATATATAATAGAGGCATTGTAAGTGCATAGGTTGTGTGCATCTAGGTAACTGACAATAAAAAGAAGGTTCAGTTCAATTCACTTCAGTCTCTCAGTCGTGTCTGACTCTCTGCGACCCCATGAACCACAGCATGCCAGGCCTCCCTGTCCATCACCAACTCCCGGAGTTTAACCAAACTCGTGTCCATTGAGTCAGTGATGCCATCCAACCATCTCATCCTTTGTCGTCCCCTTCTCCTCCAGCCCTCAATCATTCCCAGCTTCAGGGTCTTTTCAAAAGAGTCAGCTATTTGCATCAGGTGGCCAAAGTATTGGAGTTTCAGCTTCAACATCATTCCTTCCAATAAGCACCCAGGACTGATCTCCTTTAGGATGGACTTGTTAGATCTCCTTGCAGTTCAAGGGATTCTCAAGAGTCTTCTGCAACACCACAGTTCAAAAGCTTCAAAGCTCACCTAATTGTGCTGAGACGGAAGGCAAAATCAGGACTGACTGTTTCCCTGTAAATTATCAGAGATACATTGTATCACATCAGGAAACACATTTCTCCTTGTACCATGTCTGGTGATGATAAGATTGAATACCTGATGTTCACGGATCGGAAGAATCAATATAGTGAAAATGAGTATACGACCCAAAGCAATCTATAGATTCAATGCAATCCCTATCAGGCTACCAATGGTATTTTTTCAGAGAATTAGAACAAATAATTTCACAATTTGTGTGGAATTACAGAAAACATCAAATAGCCAAAGCAATCTTGAGAAAGAAGAATGGAACTCAAGGAATCAATATGCCTGACTTCAGGCTATACTACATAATAACTGTCATCAAGATAGTATAGTACTGGCACAAAGAGAGAAACATAGATCAATGGAACAAAACAGAAAGCCCAGAGATAAATAAGCACACAATGGCAAGCCACTCCAGTACTCTTGTCTAGAAAATCCCATGGATGGAGGAGCCTGGTAGGCTGCAGTCCGAGGGGTCGCTAATGGTCGGACACAACTGAGCGACTTCACTTTCACTTTTCACTTTCACACATTGGAGAAGGAAATGGCAACTCACTCCAGTGTTCTTGCCTGGAGAATCCCAGGGACGGGGGAGCCTGGTGGGCTTCCATCTATGGGGTCACACAGAGTCGGACACGACTGAAGTGACTTAGCAGCAGCAGCATGGACACCTTATCTTTGACAAAGGAGGCAAGAATATTCAATGGAGAAAAGGCAATCTCTTTAACAAGTGGTGCTGGGAAAACTGGTCAACCACTTGTAAAAGAATGAAGCTAAATCACTTTCTAACACAAACACAAACATAACATAACACAAACATAAGCTCAAAATGCATTAAAGATCTAAACCTAAGACAAGAATCTATAAAACTCCTAGAGGAGAACATAGGCAAAACATTCTCCAACATAAATCACAGCAGGATCTTCCATGACCCACCTGCCAGAATATTGGAAATAAAAGCAAAAATAATCAAATGAGACCTAATTAAAAGTAAAAACTTCTTCTGCACAGCAAAGAATACTATAAGCAAGGTGAAAAACAGCCTTCAGAATGGAAGAAAATAATAGCAAAAGAAGCAACTGACAAAGAATTAATCTCAAAAATATACAAGCAACACCTGCAGCTCATTTCTAGAAAAATAAACGACCCAATCAAAAAATGTGCCAAAGAACTAAACAGACATTTCTCCAAAGAAGACATACACATGGCTAACAAACACATGAAAAGATGCTCAACATCACTCATTATCAGAGAAATGCAAATTAAAACCACAATGAGGTACCATCTCACGCTGGTCAGAATGGCTGCAGTCAAAAAGTCTACAAACAATAAATGCTGGATAGGTGCGGAGAAAAAGGAACCCTCTTACACTGTTGGTAGGAATGCAAACTAGTACAGCCACTATGGAGAACAGTGTGGAGATTCCTTAAAAACCTGGAAATAGAACTGCCTTCAGTTCAGTTCAATTCAGTTCAGTCGCTCAGTCGTGTCCGACTCTTTGCGACCCCATTCCCGGAGTTCACTCAAAGTCATGTCCATTGAGTCGGTGATGCCATCCAGCCACAGTTTTCTTATCCATTCCTCTGCCGATGGACATCTAGGTTGCTTCCATGTCCTGGCTATTGTAAACCATGTTGCGATGAAGATTGGGGTACATGTGTCTCTTTCAATTCTGGTTTCCTCAGTGTGTATGCCCATATGTGAAATAGATCACCAATCCAGGTTTGATGCATGAGGCAGGGTACTCAGGGCTGGTGCACTGGGATGACCCTTAGAGATGGGATGGGGAGGGAGGTGGGAAGGAGGGTCAAGATGGGAAACACATGTACACCCATGGCTGATTCATGTGAATGTATGGCAAAACCACCACAGTAATTAGCCTTCAATTAAAACAAATTAAATAAAAATTTAAAAAATAAAAGATTGAATACCTCTTTAAGGTGTACATGACCAAATTTCAACTTTTGACTATAAATGCCTTCTTGTCCAATGTATAAATTTACTTGAGGCACTTTCCAGCAAATTAATTCCATTCAACAAATTAATATTTTTAAAATGTCCCCATTTTCTTTCTCCTCTGCTCCTTTAGAGCTGGGAATCTTTGGAAAGACAGTCACTTCTGCTTCTGTTTTTCCTCAGTTCACAGGCTTTCTTTTTTCATGTAGCCTTGTAAGCAGGCTGTGCATCCTGGACGCAAGAAGCATGAAGAGAGTGGAGTGACCCAGAGTTCTGCTGTCTAAAGTCACCATGGAGTTGATTGTAGTCACTTCTCCCTCATTAATTATAAACATAGCTGTACTCTTTTAATAGTAGTATGATTTCACTGCAGTTTTTTTTGTTAATATTTTATTTCTGTGTACACACTCAGTGCACAGCATATTGTCCTCCAGATGTGGGGGTGGAAAATCGCCAGCCAGTATTAGGAAGAGTGTAGACACCCTCCTTCATTTTCCAGGAACCCAGGCCTGCCTGGTGTAAAACTGTAAATGAATTCATCCCTCTGTGTTAGCAGGGAGACTTTTCCTATGGACCATACACTACCAAACCTCACAAGTCTCCGTCTTCAGGACCCTGGCAGTCATTCTGCTCCAGGCGGCAAACACAGCCTCTGGGTCAATGGGCAGAAGTAAATACAACTCCCTCAAGAAGCAGAGGAGCTCCCTCAAGGGCAGGTGGCCCTTCTGCAGGAGGAGCAGCTCCTTCAGAAGACATTATTCTCTCAATATAGCATTCCATTGGTAGTTCCCCCTTTTTTATCTTTATCCTTTTCAATAGGGACAGGATCCTGGCCTCCTGGGATCTGGCAAGAATGTTTTTTGATGAGGATAGGCATATTCAAAGGGTCTTTTATATTTGTCTAGTTTCCACCCTTTGGTGCTCAGTTTTAAGTGCTGGCACCAAGCATAAATGACGTCCCTATAGACCAGGTGGACAGGCTGCAGGACAGAAGGCAGATGGGGATCGGTGTCAGTGTGATATGTCTCCTGGATTGCAAGCTGTGCTATTTTTTCTTTATCTCTTTTTGTTTTGGTGCCCTGTGAAGATTTTTTGCTATCTCTGCTTCACCAGAAGTTTCCTCTCCCTCTTCAGCGTCTACTGATGTAACCTTGCAACTCCTATATTCTTCAGACTTCTCTGTGGTGTTGTCCTCCTTGTTTGTGCTCTCCATGCTCAGAAAAGTCAAGGTTGATAAAATGAAGACCCTCCTTACTTTGAAATCTCTCTTATGTTTTTGATAATAGCCATTCTAACATGTGAGGTAATATCTCATTTTGTGTTTTTTTTCTTCCAGTTTTACTGAAATATAATTGACATACAGCATAGTATAAGTTTAAGGTGCATGGCATTATGATTTGATATATATGTCATGGAAAGATCACCACAATAAGTTTAGTGAATATCCATCATCTTATATAGATACAAAATTAAAGAAATAGAAAAACAATTTCCTTGTGATGAGTATTCTTAGGATTTACAGTCATAACAACTTGCATATGAAATACACAGCAGTGTTAATTGTATTTATCATGTTGCACGTTATATCCTCAGTACTTATTTGTTTTAAAAGAGAAAGTTTTTAACTTTTTATTGCCTTCATCCAATTCCCATTCTTCCCAGCTCCTGCCTCAGGTAACCACAAATCTCAAATCTTTTTCTATGAGTTTGTTTGATTGGTTGTTTGTTTTGAATTATAATTAACAAAAATACTTTGCTACTTTCTGCTACACAACAGAGTGATTTGATATTTCTTTTTTTTTCAATTTTATTTTTTAAATTTATTTAATTGGAGGCTATTTACTTTACAATATTGTATTGGCTTTGCTATATATTCACATGAATCCTCCCTGGGTGTACATGTGTTCCCGATCTTGAAGCTCTCTCCCACCTCCTTCCCCATATCATCGCTCTGGGTCATCCCAGTACACCAGCCCCGAGCATCCTGTATCATGCCTCAAACCTGGACTGGCAATAAGTTTCACATATGATAATATACAAGTTTCAATGCCATTCTCCCAAATCATCCCACCCTCGCCCTCTCCCACAGAGTCCAAAAGACTGTTCTATACATCTGTGTCTATTTGCTGTCTCGTATACAGTGTTATCGTTACCGTCTTTCTAAATTCCATATACATGCATTAGTATACTGTATTGATGTTTTTCTTTCTGGCTTGCTTCACTCTGTATAATAGGCTCCAGTTTCATCCACCTCATTAGAACTGGTTCAAATGCATTCTTTTTAATTGCTGAGTAATACTCCATTGTGTATATGTACCACAGCTTTCTTATCCATTCATCTGCAGACAGACATCTACGTTGCTTCCATGCCCTGGCTATTATAAACAGTGCTGCGAAGAACATTGCAGTATATGTGTCTCTTTCAATTCTGGTTTCCTCGGTGTGGATGCCCAGGAGTGGGATTACTGGGTCGTATGGCAGTTCTATTTCCAGGTTTTTAACAAATCTCCACACTGTTCTCTATAGTGGTTGTATTAGTTTGCATTCCCACCAACAGTGTAAGATGGTTCCCTTTTCTCCACACCCTCTTCAGCATTTATTGCTTGTAGACTTTTGGATAACAACCATTCTGACTGGCATGACATGGTACCTCATTGTGGTTTTGATTTACATTTCTCTGATTATGAGGGATGTTGAGCATTTTTTCATGTGTTTGTTAGCCATCTGTATGTCTTCTTTGGAGAAATGTCTGTTTAGTTCTTTGGCACATTTCTTTATTGGGTCGTTTCTTTTTATGGAATTGAGCTGCAGGTTTTGCTTGTATATTTTTTGAGATTAATCCTTTGTTAGTTGCTTCGTTTGCTTTATTTTCTCCCATTCTGAATGCTGTCTTTTCACCTTGCTTATAGTTTACTTTGTTGTGCAGAAGCTTTTAATTAGGTCCCATTTGCTTATTTTTGCTTTTATTTCCAATATTCTGGCAGGTGGATCATGGAGGATTCTGCTGTGATTTATGACGGAGAGTGTTTTGCCTATGTTCTCCTCTAGGAGTTTTATAGTTTCTGGTCTTACGTTGAGATCTTTAATCCATTTTGAGTTCATTTTTGTGTATGGTGTTAGGGAGTGTTCTAGTTTCATTCTTTTACAAGTGGTTGACCAGATTTCCCAGCACCACTTGTTAAAGAGATTGCCTTTTCTCCATTGAATATTCTTGCCTCCTTTGTCAAAGATAAGGTATCCATAGGTGTGTAGATTTATCTCTGGGCCTTCTATTTTGTTCCATTGATCTATATTTATGTTCTTCTGCCAGTACTATACTGTCTTGCTGACTGTGACTTTGTAGTATAGCCTGAAGTCAGGCAGGTTGATTCCTTCAGTTCCATTCTTCTTTCTCAAGATTGCTTTGGCTATTCGAGTTTTTTTTGTATTTCCATACAAATTGTGAAATTATTTTTTCTAGCTCTGTGTAAAATACCATTGGTACTTAATAAGGATTGCATTGAACCAATAAATTACTTTGGGTAATATACTCATTTTCACTATATTTATTCTTCCAATCCATGAACACAGTATATTTCTCCATTTATTAGTGTCATCTTTGATTTCTTTCACCAGTGTTTCATAGTTTTCTATATATAGGTCTCTTGTTTCTTTAGGTAGATATATTCCTAAATATTTTATTCTTTTTGTTGTAATGGTGAATGGAATTGTTTCCCTAATTTCTCTTTCTATTTTCTTATTTTTAGTTTATAGGGATGCAAGGGATTTCTGTGTGTTGATTTTATATCCTGCAACTTTACTATATTCATTGATTAGCTCTCTTGATTTTCTGGTAGAGTCTTTATGGTTTTCTGTGTAGAGGATCATGTCATCTGCAAACAGTGAGAGTTTTACTTCTTCTTTTCCAGTTTGGATTCCTTTTATGACTTTTTCTGCTCTGATTGCTGTGGCCAAAACTTCCAAAACTATGCTGAATAGTAGTGGTGAGATTGTGCACTCTTGTCTTGTTCTTGATTGTAGGGGAAATGCTTTCAATTTTTCACCATTGAGGATAATGTTTACTGTGGGTTTGTCATATATAGCTTTTATTATGTTGAGGAGTGTTCCTTCTATTCCCACCTTCTGAAGGGTTTTTTTTTTTATCATAAATGGATGTTGAATGTTGTCAAAGGATTTCTCGGCATCTATTGAGATAATCATATGATTTTTAGCTTTCTTTTTTTTTTTTTTTTACTGTGGCATATTACATTGATTGATTTGTGAATATTAAAGATTCCTTGCATCCCTGGGATAAAGCCCACTTGGTAATGATGTATGATCATTTTAATGTGTTGTTAGATTCTGATTGTTAGAATTTTGTTAAGGATTTTGCGTCTGTGTTCATCAGTGATATCGGCCTGTAGTTTTCTTTTTTTTGTGGCATCTTTGTCAGGTTTTGGTATTAGGTGATGGTGGCCTCATAGAATGAGTTTGGCAATTTACATTTGCAATTATCTGGAAGAGTTTGAGTAGGATAGGAGTTAGCTCTTCTCTAAATTTTTGGTAGAATTCAGCTGTGAAGCCGTCTGGACTTGGGCTTTTGTTTGCTGGAACATTTCTGATTACAGTTTCAAATTCTGTGCTTGTGATGGGTTTTATAACTTTATATTTCTTCCTGGTTCAATTTTGGAAAGTTGTACTTTTCTAAGAATTTGTCCATTTCTTCCAAGTTGTCCATTTTATTGGCATATAATTGCTGATCGTAGTCTCTTATGATCCTTTGTATTTATGTGTTGTCTGTTGTGATCTCTCCATTTTCATTTCTAATTTTATTGATTTGGTTTTTCTCCCTTTGTTTCTTGATGAGTCTATCTAGTGGTTTGTCAATTTTATTTAACTTCTCAAAGAACCAGCTTTTGTTTTGTTGACTTTTGCTATGGTCTCTTTTGCTTATTTTGCATTTATTTCTGCCTTAATTTTTAAGATTTCTTTCCTTCTTCTGACCCTGGGGTTTTCGTTTCTTCCTTTTCTAGTTGCTTTATGTGTAGAGTTAGGTTATTTAGTTGCCTTTTTTCTTGTTTCTTGTGGTATGCCTGTATTGCTATGAACCTTCCCCTTAACACTGCTTTTACAGTGTCCCACAGGATTGAGGTTGTTGTGTGTTCATTTTCATTTGTTTCTACACATATTTTGATTTCTTTTTTATTTCCTCTCTCATTTGTTGGTTATTCAGCAGCGTGTTGTTCAGCCTCCATATGTTGGAATTTTTAATAGTTTTTGCTCCTGTACTTGAGATCTAATCTTACTGCATTGTGGTCAGAAAAGATGCTTGGAATGATTTCAATTTTTTTGAATTTACCAAGGCTTGATTTATGGCCCAGGATGTGATCTATCCTGGAGAAGGTTCCATCTGTGCTTGAGAAGAGGGGAATTTCATTGTTTTGGGGTGAAATGTCCTATAAATATTAATTAGGTCTAACTGGTCTATTGCATCATTTAACTTTTGTGTTTCCTTGTTAATTTTCTGTTTAATCTATCCATAGGTGTGAGTGGGATATTAAAGTCTCCCACTATTATTGTGTTATTGTTAATTTCCCCTTTCATACTTGTTAGTAATTGTCTTACATATTCCGGTGCTCCTATGTTGGTTGCATATGTATTTATATTTGTTATATCTTCTTCTTGAATTGATCGTTTCTTCATTATGTATTGTCCATCTTTGTCTCTTTTCACAGCCTTTGTTTGAAAGTCTATTTTATTTGTTATGAGTATTGCTAGTCCTGCTTTCTTTTGGTCTCTATTTGTGTGGAATAACTTTTTCCGGTCCTTCACTTTCAGTCTGTATGTGTCCCTCGTTTCAAGGTGGGTCTCTTGTAGACAACATATATAGGGGTCTTATTTTTGTATCCATTCAGCCAGCCTTTGTCTTTTGGTTGAGTCATTCAACCGATTTACATTTAAGGTAATTATTGATAATTATGATCTCGTTGCCACTTACTTTATTGTTTTGGGTTCGAGTTTATACACCCTTTCTCTGTTTCCTGTTTAGAAAGGATCCTTTAGCATTTGTTGGAGAGCTGGTTTGGTGATGCTGAATTCTCTCAGCTTTTGCTTCTCTGTAAAGCTTTTGATTTCTCCTTCATATTTGAATGAGATCCTTGCTGGATACAGTAATCTGGGCTGTAGCTTATTTTCTTTCAACACTTTAAGTATGCCCTGCCATTCCCTCCTGGCCTGAAGAGTTCCTATTGAAAGATCAGCTGTTATCCTTATGGGGATCCCCTTGTGTGTTATTTGTTGTTTTTCCATTGCTGCTTTTAATATTTGTTCTTTGTGTTTTATCTTTGATAATTTGATTAATATGTGTCTTTGGGTGTTTTGCTTTGGGTTTATCCTTTTGGTATTCTCTGGGTTTCTTGGACTTGGGTGAATATTTCCTTCCCCATTTTAGGGAAGTTTTCAACTATTATCTCCTCAAGTATTTTCTCATGGTCTTTCTTTTTGTCTTCTTCTTATGGGAAGACATTTCTATACATTTCATTTTTTCAGTTGTACTATACTTCTTTTGGGGTCTTAGTTCTCTGGCCAGAGATTGAATCTGAGCCCTCAGGAATGAAAACATGGAGTCCTAACCACTTGACCACTTGACCACTAACGAATTCCTTTCCATACCTTTCTAAATGATCATCTTGGTAAGTCTAGTTATGATTTGTCACAATATAAAGTTATCACACAGTTTTTGACTGTGTTCTCCCACACTGTACATTTCATAACTGTGACTCTTTAAATTTGCAACATGAAGTTTGTATTTCTGAATGTTTCTCACCTATTTCTTTCTTGTTCTTACTCTTCTTTCTGGCAGCTACATACTTGTTCTCTATCAATAATTCTGTATCTGTTTTATTTCTTTGTTTTTTGATTCCACATATAAGTGAAATCATATAGTATTTTTCTTTCTGACTAACTTATTTCACTTATCAAAATATACTCTGTGTCCATCCATGTGGTTGCAAATGCAAAATTTCATTCTCTTTAATGGCTGAGTAATATTAGTGTGTGTGAGTGTGTGTGTGTGTGTGCGCGTATCACATCTTTTTTCATTCATCTGCTGATTGACACTTGAGTTATTACCACATCTTGGCTATTGTTAATATTGTTGTGATGAACATAGGGGTGCATATATTTTTTCAAATTATTTTTTTCATTTTCTTTGAATAAATAACCAGGAGTAGAGTTGCAGGATCATATGTTGGTTTTAGTTTTTCAAGTAAACTCCATACCATTTTCCATAGCGGTGACAGCAATTTACATTCCTACTAATAGTGCACGAGTATACTCTTTTCTTATCTTTGACAACACTCTTCATTTGTCTTGTTAATAATAGCCATTCTTACAGGTGTAAATCTTTTGTGTTTCCATACAAATTTCAGAATTGCTCTAGTTCAGTGAAAAATGTTGTTGGCATTTTGATAGGAATTGCGGTGAATCTGAATATTGCCTTGAGTCATATCGTCATATTAATTCTTCCAATCCATGAACACAGTATATATTTCCATCTATTTGTATCCTCTTCAATTTCCTTCATCAGTGTCATAATTTTCTGAGTACAGGTTTTAATCCCTTAGACTTATAATTAGCTACTTTATACCTTTTGAGACATAAGAGATGGGCTTAATCCCTGGGTCGGGAAGATCCCCTGGAGAAGGAAATGGCAACCCACTCCATTGTTCTTGCCTTGAGAACTCCATGGACAGAGGAGTCTGGTGTGCTACAGTCCATGGGGTCACAAAGAGTGGGACATGACTGAAGTGACAGCACACACACATTTCATACTTTTGATGCTATTGTAAATGAGATTGCTTTCATAAACTTGCTTTCTGTTAGTTAGTTGTTAGCATATAGAAAAGAAAAGTTTCTAGGTATTAATTTTGTATGCTATAACTTTACTGAATTTATTTTGAGTTTAGAAGTTTTTTGGTAATATCTTTAGTGTAGTATGGCATCTTTATAGTATCAGATATCTATACTATACTATATTATACTATGAGTCATTTATATTATAGTGTAGTATGCTGCTGCTGCTGCTGTGTCGCTTCAGTCTTGTTTGACTCTGTGCAAGCCCAAAGATGGCAGCCCACCAGGCTCCCCCGTCCCTGGGATTCTCCAGGCAAGAACACTGGAGTGGGTTACCATTTCCTTCTCCAATGCATGAAAGGGAAAATGGAAAGTGAAGTCGCTCAATTGTGTCTGACTGTTAGAGACCCCATGGACTGCAGCCTACCAGGCTCCTCTGTCCATGGGATTTTCCAGGCAAGAGTACTGGAGTGGGTTGCCATTGTCTTCTCCAATAATATAGTAGAGTATCATGTTATCTGCAAAAATGAGAGTTTTGATTCTTTCTTTCTAATTTGGATTATTTTATTTTTTTTCTGATTGCTGTAGCCAGGATATAAAATACTATTTTGAAGAAAAGTTGCAAATATAGGCATCCTTATTTTAGTCCTTATTTTAAAGGAAATTGTTTCAAATTTTCACCATTAAATATGTTGATAATGGTGAGCTTGTCTTCAGTTCAGTTCAGTTCAGTCGCTCAGTCATATTCAATTCTTTGTGACCCCATGGACTGCAGCACACCAGGCCTCCCTGTCCATCACCAACTCCCGGAGTTTACTGAAACTCATATCCATTGAATCAGTGATGCCATCCAACCATCTCATTCTCTGTCGTCCCCTTCTCCTCCCACCTTCAGCCTTTCCCAACATCA
This sequence comes from Moschus berezovskii, assembly GCF_049115385.1. NCBI lineage: Eukaryota > Metazoa > Chordata > Mammalia > Artiodactyla > Moschidae > Moschus > Moschus berezovskii. Next base: position 80,431,380 of record NC_142488.1, on the reverse strand, counting down.
GGGTCTTTTCAAACGAGTCAAATGAAGTTGTCTTACATGGCCTTTTTAATATTTATGTTGTTGTTCATTTGCTAAGTCATGTTCAATTCTCGTGACCCCATGGGATGCAGCACTCCAGGCTTCCCTGTCCTTTACTATGTCCTGGAGTTTGCTCAGATTCACATCTACTGAGTCAGTGATGCAATCTAACCATTTCATCCTCTCTTGCCCCCTTCTCTTTTTGCCTTCAATCTTTCCCAGTATCGAGATCTTTTCCAATTAGTTGGCTCCTTGCAAGAGGTGGCCAAAGTACTAAAGCCTCAGCTTCAGCATCCATCCTTACAATGAATATTCAGGGCTGATTTCCATTAGAATTGACTGGTTTGATCTCCTTGCTCTCCAAGGGACTCTCAAGAGTCTTCTCCATCACCACAATTCAAAAGCATCAATTCTTTGGTGATCGGTCTTCTTTATGGTCCAACTCTCACATCCATCTATGACTACTGGAAAAACTATAGCTTTCACTATATGAACCTTTGTCAGCAAAATTATGTCGCTACTTTTTAATAGGCTGTCTAGGTTTGTCATAGCTTTCATTCCAAGGAACAAATGTCTTCTAACTTCATGGGTGAAGTTGCTATCTGCAGTGATTTTGGAGCCTAAGAAAATAAAGTCTGTTACTGCTTCCTTTCTCCCCCCTTCTATTTACAATGAAATTGTGGGATCAAATGTTATGATCTTGGTTTTTCAGTGTTGAGTTTCAAGCAAGATTTTTCACTCTCCTTCACCCTCATCAAGAGGCTTTTTAGTTTCTCTTCAATTTCTGCCATTAGACTGGTATCATCTGCATATCTGAGGTTGTTGATATTTCTTCCAGCAATCTTGATTACAACTTGTGATTCCTTCAGCCTTGCATCTCAAATAATGTACTCTGCATAGAATTTAAATAAGCAAAGTGATAATATACAGTCTTGTCATACTCCTTTCCTGATTTTGAACGAGTCAGTTGTTCCATGTCATGTTCTAACAGTTGCTTCTTGATTCACATAAATGTTTCTCAGGAGATAGGTAAGGTGGCCTGGTACTCCCATCTCTTGACAAATTTTCCACAGGTTATTGTCATCCACACAGTCAAAGACTTTAGCTTAGATAATGAAGCAGAAGTAGATGTTGTTTCTCTGGAACTGCCTTGCTTTCTTTATGATCCAATGAGTGTTGGCAATTTCATCTCTGGTTCCTCTGCCTTTTTAAAATCCAGCTTGTACATCTGCTAGTTCTCAGTCCACACACTGCTGAAGCCTAGCTTGAAGAATCTTGTGCATACCTTATTAACATGTGGAATGTGTGCAAGTATACAGTAGCTAGAATGTTCTTTGACATTACCCTTCATTGGAATTAGAATGAAAACTGACTTTTTCCAATCCTGTGGCCACTGCTGTGCTTTCCAAATTTTCTGACATATTGAATGCTGCACTTAACAGCATAATATTTTAGGATTTTAACTCCCTAGCTGGAATTCCATCACCTCTACTAGCTTTGTTCATAGAAATTCTTCCTTAGGTCCACTTCAATTCACATTCCAGGATACCTGGCTCTAGTTGAGTGACCCAATATCATGGGTATCTGGGTAATTAAGACCTTTTTTGTATAGTTCTTCTGTGTATTCATGCCACCACTTCTTAATCTCTTCTATTTCTGTTCATTCTATACCATTTCTGTCCTTTATGATGCCCATCCTTGCATAAAATATTCCCTTTGTATCTCCAGTTTTCTTGAAGAGATCTCTAGTTTTTCCCCCTCTATTGCGTTCCTGTATTTCTTTTCATTGTTCATTTAAGAAGGCCTTATCTCTTCTTGCTATTCTCTGGAACTCTGCAGTCAGTTGGCTATATCTTTCCCTTTCTCCCTTGTCCTTTAATTCTCTTCTTTTCTCAGTTATTTGTAAAGCCTCCTCAGACAACCACTTTGCCTTCTTGTGAGCTCCTTATTGCAAAAATCAAGCTTAAATCGAAGAAACTAGGAAAAAGCAGTAGGCCATTTAGGTGTGACCTAAATGAAATCCCTTATGATTATATTGAGGTATTATTTGTCTATACACTTTTTGTTGAGAGTATTTATCAAAAAGGGGTGTTGAATCTTTGAAGACTTTCTGAATTTACTGAGGTAATCATAAGATTTTTTAATTAATTTTTATTATACTAACTAGTTAATTAAATAATATATGGCTTCATTGCTGTATGGGCTTTTCTCTAGTTGCAATGAATGGTGTCTACTCTCTAGTTGCTGTGAGAGGGTTGTTTATTGAGGTGGCTTATCCTGTTGGGGAGCATGGGCTCTAGGGCTCCTGGGCTTCAGTAGTTGTGGCACATGAGCTTAGATTCTTTGTGGCATGTGGGATCTTCCTGGATCAGGGATTAAACCTGTGTATTTCTGTATTAGCAGGCAGATTCTATACTGGTGAGCCACCAGAGAAGCCCAATGATAAGATTTTTATGCTTCAATTTTTAATGTGATCTTATCACATTGGTTGATTTGAGATCTCTGAGATCATGGAACATGACCCTTTGAATGTATTGTTGAGTTTACTTTCCTAATATTTTTTTGAGGAGTTTTGCATCTATGTTCATCAGTGAAAGTGGACTATGATTTTCTTTCTTTCTTTTTTTAATGGGATCTTTGTCTGGCTTTGGTATCAGGGTGATGGTGGCCTCAATGATTTTGTAAGCACTCCATCCTTTGCAGTATTTATGGAATTGTTTGAGAAGAATGCATGTTAACTCTTCTCTAAATGTTTGGTAGAATTAACGTATAAAGACATCTAGCCCTGGACTTTTGTTTGTTGGGAGTTTTAGAATCACTGATGCAATTCATTACTGGTAATTGGTTTATTCATATTTTTTACTTTTTCCCTGGTTCAGTACTAGAAGACTATATACTTCTAGGAACTTGTTCATTTTCTCAACATTGTTCATTTTATAGGCCTATAATTATTCATAGTAATTTCTTGTGGCCCTTTGTATTTCCATGGTGTCAGTTGTAACTTTTCCAAATTTTATTTCTGGTTTTATTGACGTGGGCCATCTCTCTTTTTCAATGATTAATCTAAAAAAGGTTGATCAAATTTGTTGATCTTTAAAAAAAAACTTTTAGTTTTATTCGTCTTTTCCATTGTTTTTAGCTTCTATTTTGTTTATTTCTGATTTAATCTTTATGATTTCGTTCCTTCTACTAAACTTTGGTTTTGTTGTTCTTCTTTTTCTAATTGCTTTAGGGATAACTCATTGTTCTTTTGACTTGTATTTTCCTGATAATTAGTGATGTTGAACTCCTTTTCATGTACCTGTTAGCAATGTGCATGTCCTCTTTGGAAGTGTCTATTCAGATCCTTTCTTCATTTGTTTAAATTTGACTTTTTGCTTTATTGCTATTGAGTTGTATGTATTATCGAGCTGTGGTGTTGGAGAAGACTCTTGAGAGTCCCTTGGACTGCAAGGAGATCCAACCAGTCCATCCTAAAGGAGATCAGTCCTGGGTGTTCTTTGGAAAGCCTGATGTTGAAGTTGAAACTCCAATACTTTGGCCACCTGATGCGAAGAGCTGACTCATTTGAAAAGACCCTGATGCGAAGAGCTGACTCATTTGAAAAGACCCTGATGCTGGGAAAGATTGAGGGAAGGAGGAGAAAGGGATGACAGAGGATGAGATGGTTAGATGACATCACCGACTCGATGGACATGGGTTTGGGTGGACTCTGGGAGTTGGTGATGGACAAGGAAGCCCAGCATGCTGCGGTTCATGGGGTTGCAAACAGTCGGACACGACTGAGTGACTGAACTCTACTGTATGTATTATTCATTTATCTTGTATACTAATTTCTTATAGAATTTGAAAATATTTTCTCCCATTAAGGAGATTTTCTTTTAATTCTGCTGATGATTTATTTTGCTTTACAGAAGCTTTTAATTTGATGTAGTTCCATTTGTAGATCTTGGCTTTTGTTGCTTTTTCTCTAGGTTTCAGATTTTAAAAAAAAAATTGTCAATATCAATGCCAAGAAGCCTACCACCTAAGTTATCGTCTAACAGTTTTAAAGCTTAACGGGTATCATTCAAGTATTAAATTCATTTGAGTTAAGTTTTGTGTATGCTGTTGACAATGGTTTGGTTATATTCTTTTGCATGTGACTGTCTGGTTTTCCCAACACCATTTGTCAAAGAGACTATCCATTTCACATTGTAGTTTCTTGCTCCCTTTGTCGTAAGTTAATTAACGTATTTGTATTGGTTTACCTATGGCTTCTATATTCTGTACCATATTTCTATATATCTATTTTTAATGCCAATATACCGCTTTGGTTAATGTTACTTTGTAATATAGTTTTTAAGTTTAATTTTTATTTTTTAATCAGTGGAAATTTATTTTGTATTGCATTGGTTTCTACTGTACAACAACATGAGTCAGTGATAATTTTATATATATATATATATATATATATATATATATATATATATATATATCTTCCCTCCCCCTATCCCACTCCTCTAGGTCCTCACAGAGCCCCAGGCCGGGCTCCCTTTGTTATATACCAACTTCCCACTAACAATGTATTTTGCATGATACTGTATATATGTCAATGCTACTTTTTCTCTATTTGTCCCACCATCACCTTCCCTTGCTGAGTCCACAGATCCATCCTCTACTGTATTCATCAGTACAGCTTTTCTAGATTCCATATGTATGTGTATGTTAATCACCCAGTCATATCCAACTCTTTGCAATCCCATGGACTGTTGCCAGGCTCTTCCCTCCATGGACTCTCATGCTGCTGCTGCTGCTGCTAAGTCACTTCAGTTGTGTACGACTCTGTGTGACCCCATAGACTGCAGCTCACCAGGCTCCCCTGTCCCCGGGATTCTCCAGGCAAGAACACTGGAGTTGGTTGCCATTTCCTTCTCCTAGGTGTGAAAGTGAAAAGTGAAAGTGAAGTCATTCAGTCGTGTCCGACCCTTAGCGACCCCACGGACTGCAGCCCACCAGGCTCCTCCATCCATGGGGTTTTCTAGGCAAGAGTACAGGAGTGGCTTGCCATTGCCTTCTCCATGGACTCTCATAGGTATGCTTTAATATATGACACTTGTTTTTTTTCTTTATGGCTTGCTTCATTCTGTATAAGAGGCTGTAGATTCATCCATTTCACTACAACTGACTCAAATTTGTTTTTTTTATGGGTGAGTAATATTCCATTGTATGTATGCACAACATCTTTATCTATTCATATGACGGTGGATATCTAGGTTGCTTCCAGACCCTGGTTATTGTAAATATTGCTGCAATGAACATTGTGGTATATGTGACTTTTAGAATTTGGTTTTCTCAGAGTATATGCCCAGTAGTGGGATTGCTGAGTCATGTGGTAGATTTAAGGAGCTTCCCTGGTGGCTCAAACGTGAAAACACTGCCTGCAATACAGGAGATTCAGGTTCCATACCTGGGTCAGAAAGATTCTCTACAGAAGTTAATGGCTATTCAATCCACTATTCTTGCCTGGAGAAATCCATGGAAAAAGGAGCCTGATTGGATACAGTTCATGGGGATGCAAAGAGTTGGACACAACTGAACAACTAACACTTTCACCTTTTTTTTCATGGTAGATTTATATATATATATATATATATATATATATATATATATATATATATATATATATATATATATATATATATATATTTAAGTACTCTCCATGTTGTTTTCCTTAATGTCTGTATCAGTTTACATTGCCACCAGCAGTGAAGGAGGGTTCCCTTTATCCCACATCCTCTCCAGCATTTATACTCTTTACAGACTTTTTAATGATTACCATTCTGAGTGGTGTGAAGTGACACTTCATTGTTCTTTTGATTTGCATTTCTCTAATAATAGGGGCTTCCCTGGTGGCTCAGAGGTTAAAGCATCTGCCTGCAATGTGGGAGACCCGAGTTCCATCCCTGGGTCGGGAAGATCCCCTGGAGAAGGAAATGGCATCCCACTCCAGTATTCTTGCCTGGAGAATCCCATGGAAGGAGGAGCCTGGTAGGCTACAGTCCATGAGGTTGCAAAGAGTCAGACATGACTGAGCTATTTCACTTTCACTTTCTCTAAGAATAAGCGTTGTTGAGCATTGTTTCATTTGTTTATTGCCCATCTGTATGTCTTCCTTGGATAAATATGTTTAGATATTCCTTTTTTTTTCCTTTTTGATTAGGCTGTTTGCTTTTCTGATATTGAGCTGTATGAGCTGCTTATTGGGATTTACTTGTGGCTCAGTGGTAAAGAAGCTGCCTGTTAATGCAGGAGACATGGGTTTAATCCATGGGTAAGGAAGATCCCTTAGAGAAGGAAATGACAACCCATTTCAGTATTCTTGCCTGGAAATCCCATGGACAAAGGATCCTGATGATCTACAGTCCATGGGGTCACAAAAGTTGGACATGACTTAGCAACTAAACAACAATGAGCTGCTTATATATTTTGAAGATTAATCATCTGTTAGTTGTTTCATTCGCAATTATTTTCTCCCATTCTGAGGGTTGTCTTTTCATTTTGTTTATAGTTTCCTTTGTTGTGCAAAAGCTTTTAAGTTTTATTAGGTCTAATTTATTTTTGTTTTTATGTCCATTAATCTAGGAGGTAAGTCAGAGAGAATATTGCTTTCATTTATGTCAAAGAGTGTACTGTCTGTGTTTTCCTCTAAGAGCTTTGTGGGTTATGCCCTTACATTTATTTTTATTTTTTATTTTTTTTTTGGTAATTAATTTATTATTTATTGGAGGCAAATTATTTTACAATATTATATTGGTTAGTTTTGCCATACATTGACATGAATTCGCCCCGGGTTTACATAAGTTCCCCCTCTTGAACCCCCCTCTCACCTCCCTCCTCCCTTTATCCTCCCTCTGGGTCATCCCCGCATGCCAGCCCTGAGCATCCTATAACATGCATTGACCCTGAACTAGTGATTCGTTTTACATATGACAACATACATGTTTCAATGCAATTCTCCCAAATTCTCCCACCCTCACCCTCTCCGATACAGTCCCAAAGACTGTTCTATACATCTGTGTCTCTTTTGCTGTCTCGTATAAAGGGTTATCATTTGCATCTTTCTAAATTCCATATATATGCGTTAGTATACTGTATTGGTGTTTTTCTTTCTGGCTTACTTCACTCTGTATAATAGGCTCCAGTTTCATCCAACTCATTAGAACTGATTCAAATGTATTCTTTTTAATGGCTGAATAATACTCCATTGTGTATATGTACCAAAGCTTTTTTATCCATTCGTCTGCAGATGGACATCTAGGTTGCTTCCATGTCCTGGCTATTATAAACAGTGCTGCAATGAACATTGGACTACATGTGTCTCTTTCAATTCTGGTTTCCTCGGTGTGTATGCCCAGGAGTGCGATTGCTGGATCATATGGCAGTTCTATTTCCAGTTTGTTGAGGAATCTCCACACTGTTCTCCATAGTGGCTGTACTAGTTTGCATTCCCACCAACAGTGTAACAGGGTTCCTTTCTCTCCACATCCTCTCCAGCATTTATTGCATGTAGACTTTTGGATAGCAGCCATTCTGACTGGTGTGAAATGGTATCTCATTGTGGTTTTGATTTGCATCTCTCTGATTATGAGGGATGTTGAGCATTTTTTCATGTGTTTGTTAGCCATCTGTATGTCTTCTTTGGAGAAATGTCTGTTTAGTTCTTTGGCCCATTTTTTGATTGGGTCATTTATTTTTCTGGAATTGAGCTGCAGGAGCTGCTTGTATATTTTGGAGATTAATCCTTTATCCATTGCTTCATTTGCTATTATTTTCTCCCATTCTGAAGGCTGTCTTTTCACCTTACTTATAGTTTCCTTTGCTGTGCAGAAGCTTTTGATTTTAATTAGGTCCCATTTGTTTATTTTTGCTTTTATTTCCAATATTCTGGAAGGTGGGTCTTGGAGGATCCTGCTGTGATTTATGTCGGATAGTGGTTTGCCTACGTTCTCCTCTAGGAGTTTTATCGTTTCTGGTCTTACATTTAGCTCTCTAATCCATTTTGAATTTATTTTGGTGTATGGTGTTAGGATGGAGAAGGAAATGGCAACCCACTCCAGTGTTCTTGCCTGGAGAATCCCAGGGATGGGGGAGCCTGGTGGGCTTCCGTCTATGGGGTCACACAGAGTCGGACACGACTGAAGTGACTTAGCAGCAGTAGCATGGTGTTAGGAAGTGTTCTAGTTTCATTCTTTTACAAGTGGCTGACCAGTTTTCCCAGCACCACTTGTTAAAGAGACTGTCTTTTCTCCATTTTATATTCTTGCCTCCTTTGTCAAAGATGAGGTGTCCATAGGTGCGTGGATTTATCTCTGGGCTTTCTATTTTGTTCCATGGATCAATATTTCTGTCTTTATGCCAGTACCATACTGCCTTGATGACTATGGCTTTGTAGTAGAGCCTGAAGTCTGGCAGGTTAATTTCCCCAGTTCCATTTTTCTTCCTCAAGATTGCTTTGGCTATTCGAGGTTTTTTGTATTTCCATATAAATTGTGAGATTATTTGTTCTAGTTCTGTGAAAAATATCGTTGGTAGCTTGATAGGGATTGCATTGAATGTATAAATTACTTTGGGTAGTATACTCATTTTTACAATATTTATTCTTCCAATCCATGAACATGGTATATTTCTCCATCTATTAGTGTCCTCTTTGATTGCTTTCAGTAATGTTTTATAGTTTTCTATGTACAAGTCTTTTGTTTCCTTAGGTAGATATATTCCTAAGTATTTAATTCTTTTCGTTGTAACAGTGAATGGAATAGTTTCCTTAATTTCTCTTTCTATTTTCTCATTATTAGTGTATAGGAATGCAAGGGATTTCTGTGTGTTGATTTTATATCCTTCAACGTTACTGTAATCATTGATCAGCTCTAGTAGTTTTCTGGTAGAGTCTCTAGGGTTTTCTGTGTAGAGGATCATGTCATCAGCGAATAGTGAAAGTTTTACTTCTTCTTTTCCAATTTGTATTCCTTTTATGTCTTTTTCTGCTCTGATTGCTGTGGCCAAAACTTCCAGAACTATGTTGAATAGTAGTGGTGAGAGTGGGCATCCTTGTCTTGTTCCTGACTTTAGGGGAAATGCTTTCAGTTTTTCACCATCGAGGATAATGTTTGCTGTGGGTTTGTCATATATAGCTTTTATTATGTTGAGGTATGTCCCTTCTATTCCCACCTTCTGGAGGGTTTTTATCAAAAATGGATGTTGAATTTTGTCGAAGGCTTTCTCTGCATCTATTGAGATAATCATATGATTTTTATTTTTCAGTTTGTTAATGTGGTGTATTACGTTGTTTGATTTGCGGATATTGAAGAATCCTTGCATTCCTGGGATAAAGCCCACTTCGTCATGATGTATGATCTTCTTAATATGTTGTTGGATTCTGATTGCTAGAATTTTGTTAAGGATTTTTGCATCTATGTTCATCAGTGATATTGGCCTGTAGTTTTCTTTTTTTGTAGGGTCTTTACCAGGTTTTGGGATTAGGGTGATGGTGGCCTCATAGAATGAGTTTGGAAATTTCCCTTCCTCAGCAATTTTCTGGAAGAGTTTGAGTAGAATATGTGTTAGCTCTTCTCTAAATTTTTGGTAGAATTCGGCTGTGAAGCCATCTGGACCTGGGCTTTTGTTTGCTGGGAGATTTTTGATTACAGTTTCAAATTCCGTGCTTGTGATGGGTTTGTTCAGATTTTCTATTTCTTCCTGGTTCAGTTTTGGAGAGTTGTACTTTTCTAGGAATTTGTCCATTTCTTCCAGGTTATTCATTTTATTGCCATATAATTGCTGATAGTATTCTCTAATAATCCTTTGTATTTCTGTGTTGTCAGTTGTGATCTCTCCATTTTTATTTCTAATTTTATTGATTTGGTTCTTCTCCCTTTGTTTCTTGATAAGTCTGGCTAGTGGTTTGTCAATTTTATTTACCTTCTCAAAGAACCAGCTTTTGGCTTTTTTTTTTTTTGCTATGCTCTCTTTTGTTTCTTTTGCATTTATCTCTCCCCTAATTTTTACGATTTCTTTCCTTCTACTGACCCTGGGTTTCTTCATTTCTTCCTTTTCTAGTTGCTTTAGATGTAGAGTTAGGTTATTTAGTTGACTTTTTTCTTGTTTCTTGATGTGTGCCTGTATTGCTATGAACTTCCCCCTTAGCACTGCTTTTACAGTGTCCCAGAGGTTTGGGGTTGTTGTGTTTTCATTTTCATTCATTTCTATGCATATATTGATTTCTCTTTTGATTTCTTCTATGATTTGTTCATTATTCAGCAGTGTGTTGTTCAGCCTCCATATGTTGGCATTTTTTATTGTTTTTCTCCCGTAATTGAGATCTAATCTTACTGCATTGTGGTCAGAAAAGATGCATGGAATGATTTCAACTTTTTTGAATTTACCAAGGCTAGATTTATGGCCCAGGATGTGATCTATCCTGGAAAAGGTTCCGTGTGCACTTGAGAAAAAGTTGAAATTCATTGTTTTGGGGTGAAATGTCCTATAGATATCTATTAGGTCTAACTGGTCTATTGTATCATTTAAAGTTTGTGTTTCCTTGTTAATTTTCTGTTTAGTTGATCTATCCATAGATGTAAGTGGGGTATTAAAATCTCCCACTATAATTGCATTATTATTAATTTCCCCTTTCACACTTGTTAGTAATTGTCTTACATATTGCGGTGCTCCTATGTTGGGTGTATAAATATTTTAATTGTTATATCTTCATCTTGGATTGATCCTTTGATCATTATGTAGTTTCCTTCTTTTACTCTTTTCACAGCCTTTGTTTGAAAGTCTATTTTATCTGATATGAGTATTGCTAATCCTGCTTTCTTTTGTTCTCTATTTGCATGGAATAACTTTTTCCAGCCCTTCACTTTCAGTCTGTATGTGTCCCTTGTTTTGAGGTGGGTCTCTTGCAGACAACATATATGGGGTTCTTGTTTTTGTATCCATTCAGCCAGCCTTTGTCTTTTGGTTGGGGCATTCAACCCATTTACGTTTAAGGTAATTATTGATAAGTACGATCCCGTAGCCATTTTCTTTATTGCCTTGGGTTCGAGTTGATAGACCCTTTCTGTGTTTCCTGTCTAGAGAAGGTCCTTTAGCATTTGTTGGAGAGCTGGTTTGGTGATGCTGAATTCTCTCAGCTTTTGCTTGTCTGTAAAGCTTTTGATTTCTCCTTCATATTTGAATGAGATCCTTGCTGGGTACAGTAGTCTGGGCTGTAGGTTATTTTCTTTGATCACTTTAAGTATGTCTTGCCATTCCCTCCTGGCCTGAAGAGTTTCTGTTGAAAGATCGGCTACTATCCTTATGGGAATCCCCTTGTGTGTTATTTGCTGTTTTTCCCTTGCTGCTTTAATATTTGTTCTTTGTGTTTGATCTTTGTTAATTTGATTAATATGTGTCTAGGAGTATTTCGCCTTGGGTTTATCCTGTTAGGGACTCTCTGGGTTTCTTGGACTTGGGTGATTATTTCTTTCCCTAATTTAGGGAAGTTTTCAACTATTATCTCCTCAAGTATTCTTTCATGGTCTTTCTTTTTGTCTTCTTCTTCTGGGACTCCTATGATTCGAATGTTGGAGCGTTTAACATTGTCCCAGAGGTCTCTAATGTTGTTCTCATTTCTTTTAATTTGTTTTTCTTTTTTCCTCTCTGCTTCATTTATTTCTACAATTCTATCTTCTAGCTCGCTTATCCTGTCTTCTGCCTCTGTTATTCTACTGTTTGTTCCCTCCAGAGTGTTTCTGATCTCATCTATTGCATTATTCATTGTATACTGATTCTTTTTTATTTCCTCTAAGTCCTTCTTAAACCTTTCTTGCATCTTCTCAATCCTTTTCTCCAAGTTATTTATCTGTAACTCCATTTTGCTTTCAAGATTTTGAATCATTTTCACCACCAAAATTCGAAATTCTTTATCAGGTAGATTCCCTATATCTTCCTCTTTTGTTTGTGTTGGTGGGCATTTATCTTGTTCCTTTACTTGCTGGGTATTTCTCTGCCTCTTCATCTTGCTTATAATGCTTTGCTTGGGGTGGCCTTTCCCTCTTCTGGCCGTTTGTGGAGATCTCTTTATTATGTAGTTTCCTCTCTGTGTGTGGGGTTGGACAGGTGACTTGTCAAGGTTCCCTGGTTATGGAAGCTTGTGTCGGTGTTCTGGTGGGTGCAGCTGCATTTGTTCTCTCTGGAGTGCAATGAAGTGTCCAGTAATGAGTTATGAGATGTCAGTGGGTTTGGAGTGACTTTGGTCAGCCTGTATATTGAAGCTCAGGGCTTGTTTCCTGTGTTACTGGAGAATTTGTGTGGTATGTCTTGCTCTGGAACTTGTTGACCCTTGGGTGGTGCTTGGTTTTAGTGTAGGTATGGAGACGTTTGATGAGCTCCTATCGATTAATGTTCCCTGGAGTCAGGAGTTCTCTGGTGTTCTCAGGATTCGGCCTTAAGCCTCTTGCCTCTGGTTTTTGGTCTTATTCTTGGAGTAGCCTCTAGACGTCTCTATCTGTCATTTCCAAGGTGGTTCCCTCTGTTTTAGCTTCTGTTTGCTGGTCTCTTCAGTGTCTAATTTCCACCCTGATACTAGGGTTGGGTGGACACTTTTTAAGGCTCAGTTGTTCAGTCCTGTTCTGGGAAGGGAGGAACGCTGCAGTCGAATATCTCTGGCGTCTGTGGGGAGTGCTCGCAGCGTCTCAGCCACACTGGGTTTGCCCCCGCTCACAGCACATATGCTGTCCCAACCTATACTGCACAGGCTCTAGGTTGCTCTGCTGGGAGCTGTCTGAGGCCGGCGCCGGGTTGTATGCACTTCCCAGGTCTGAGCGGCTCACATTCAGGTTCTCAGGTACTCCACAAAGGCGCAGACTTGGTTGGGCCTGCGTTTTGTGCCTTCCCCGGTCCGAGCAGCTCAGGGGACCAGGTGTTTGGTGAGCGTGGTCTCTGCGACTTATCGCCTCCCCAGTCCTCAGCACTCAGTTTTCTGGGTGTACAACCGGCGCACCTTCTCAGGGGGATATCGACCGGCCCGAGCCCAAGAAGTCCTGAATAGCAACAAGCCTGTTGAAGTTTGTATCAGATGCCTTTCTGGGGCCGCGGTTGCCCGCTCCGGCTCTGGCTGCGCTCCCTGCCTGTCTCGGCGGGGGATCGGGGATGGGCCAGCCGCAGCCGGCTCACTCTGCTCAGTCCTTTATTCTGTGAGCGGGGCTGGCCGAGTCATAGGTTAGAGCTTTCCACCTTTTCGTGGGGAAACTAACCCACAGTCTGCTTTGCTCTCCCCAGTTCTCTCAAATTGTTCTCGCGGCATTCAAGCCCAGTCCTCTCTCTAAGCAGTTCAGCCGGCTCCTCCCCGCCCAGCCCCAGCTTGCTAATGGCGTATGCAGGCATCTGCGCTGCTTCTCCGCTGGGAGTTACCGTTTGGCGGGTAATCTGTGGGTTTTTAAAAAATCTTGAAAAAAAAAGAGGGTTATGTGTCCCTCTGAGCTTCCAAGGCTCGCCACAGATTCGCCAGTGAGAGTGTTTCCTGGTGTTTGGAAAGTTCTCTCTTTTTAAAGCCTCCCTTCCCACGACGGAGTTCTGTCCTTACTTCTTTTGTCTCTCTTTTTATCTTTTATGTTTTTTCCTACCTCCTTTCGAAGACAATGGGCTGCTTTTCTGGGTGCCTGACGTCCTCTGCCAGCGTTCTGAAGTTGTTTTGTGGACTTTACTCCGCTTTCAAATGTTCTTTTGATGAATTTGTGGAGGAGAGAGTGGTCTCGCCGTCCTATTCCTCCACCATCTTGTTCCTTCTCCCCTGCCCTTACATTTAAATAATTAATCCATTTTGACTTTATCTTTGTGTATGGTGTTAGGAAGTGTTCTAAATTAATTCTTTTACATATCACTGTTCAATTTTCCAAGCACCACTTATTGAAGTGGCTGTCTTTTCTCCATTGTATATTCTTGTTCTCTTTGTCAAAAATAAGGTGACCATATGTGCATAGGTTTATCTCTGGGCTTTCTGTCTTATTCCATGGGTTTATATGTCTGTTTTTGTACCAGTCCCATACTGTCTTGATGACTGTAGCTCTGTAGTATAGTCTGAAGTCAGGAGGTTGATCTTTTCAACTTCATTTTTCTTTTCCAAGATTGCTTTAGCTATTCAGGGTCATTTTTATTTCCATACAAATTGTGAAATATTTTGATATAGTTCTATGAAAACTGCCATTGGTAGTTTGATAAGGATCACATTGAATCTATATGTTACTTTGGACAGTATAATCAATTTCACAATATTGATTCTTCCAATCCAAGAACATGTTATATCTCTCCATCTGTTTGTGTCATCTTTGATTTATTTCATCATAGTCTTGTAGTTTCCTACATACAAGTTCTTTTATGATTTTATACAAATTTTAGGATTTTTTCCTATTTCTGTGAAAAATGCCATTAAAATTTTGATAGAGATTTCTCTGAATCTGCAGATTACTTTGGATATTATGGAAATTTTAATAATATTTATTCTTCCAATTCCTGAGCATAGATTATCATTTCATTTACTTGTCTCTTCTTTAATTGCTTTCATCAATGACATATAATTTGAGTATATAGGTTTTTCACCTCCTTAGTTGAATTTATGCCTTGGTATTTTATTGCTTTTGATGTCATCTTAAACGAAATTGCATTCTTAATTTTCTTTTCTCAGAATTTGCATTTAGTATACAGAATCACAGTTGATTTACTTATACTGATCTTGTATCTTATAACGGTACTGAGTTCTTTTAATAGTTTTGAACTGTGGTGTTGGAGAAGACTCTTGAGAGTCCCTTATACTGCAAGGAGATCCAACCAGTCCATTCTAAAGGAGATCAATCCTGGATGTTCATTGGAGGGACTGATGCTAAAGCTGAAACTCCAATACTTTGGCCACCTCATGTGACGAGTTGACTCACTGGAAAAGACTCTGATGCTGGGAAAGTTTGGGGGCAGGAGGAGAAGGGGACAACGGAGAATGAGATGGCTGGATGGCATCGCCGACTCTGTGGACATGAGTTTGAGTGTACTCCGGGAGTTGGTGATGAACAGGGAGGCCTGGCGTGCTGTAATTCATGGAGTCGCGGAGAGTCAGACACGACTGAGCGACTGAACTGAACTGAATAATTTTTTGTTGGCATTTTTAAGGTTCTCTCTATATAATATCATGACATCTCCAAGTAGTGACAGTTTTAATTCTTCTTGTCCAATATGAATGCATTTTCTCTCTTTTCCTTGCCTAGTTGCTCTGGCTAAGACTTCAAGTTTTATGTTAAATAAAAGTGGTAAGAGTATACCACTGACTCAGTAGTAAAAATAAGTTTCATACTAGATTTTTAAGTGATTAATCAAGTACTTTTACCATATATTTACCTTTACCAGTGAGGTTTACATTTTCATGTTTTCTTGTTACTAATTATTGCCTTTTTCCAAATTAAAGAAATTCGTTTAACATACCATGCAAGCCAGTTTAGTGGTAATGAATTAATTCCTTTAGCTTTTGCTTGTTTGGAAAACTCTTTATATAACCTTCAATTCTAAATAATAACTTTGCTATGTAGAATATTCTTGATTGGAAATTATTTTCTTGCTGCACTTTGACTATATTGTGCTATCACTTTCTGACCTGCAAATTTTCTCCTGAAAAATCTGCTCATTTTCTTAAGAAGGTTCCCCTTTGCATAACAAGTCGTTTTACTTTTGCTGTTTTTAAAATTCTTTCCTTCTCTTTAACTTTTGATACTTTAATTATAATGTGTCTTTGTGTGAGTCTTTGGAGTTTATTTTTTTTTAGGACTTCCTGGATATGTATTTCTGTTTCTTCCTCTAGATTAGGAAAGTTTTCAGCCATTATTTTTTTCAAACACGTTTTCTGCTCCTTTATTTCTCTTTTCTTCTTATAAGACACCTATAATGTGGCTGGTTGATGTTGTATATAACTCCCTTAAGCTATCTTCACTTCTCTTCTTTCTTTTTCTGATTTTACTGGTCTGCTAACTGTGAATTCCTCTGTCCTGTCTCATAGTCCACTAATCCTTTCTTCTGCTTTATCTAGTCAGCTACTGAACCCTTCTAGTGTATTTTCAGCTCAGTTCATCATAGCGATGAGATCAAGGCAATATCCCCTAAACAGGAATTTCAAAAAGTAAGGCACCCAACTGGCACACCAGACATGTATCAGATTCTCCTTGAGAAATCTGGTGCTCTGAAGCATGGCAGATGGGAGTGTAAAAGAATGCCCATTCTCCAAAATCTCAGAAAAGGTTTATAGTCACTCTTTGTATGTATATGTATTTAAAAGCCTGTATTTCAGGCTGTAGCCATGAAGATAGACTAGTAGGCCTCTTTTACAGAAATACTGAACTCCTATATCTGCTGTGTCTTTCTGTGCCCTGTTTAGCTGTTTAAGAACTCTTTCTCCTTTTGTTACAGTGCTGTGGGAGCTGTAAGCATAAGCCCCACTTACTACCAGATTCAGGTAATGCAGAAATGTCCCCTGGTAGCAACAAAAAAGTTAGGGCACCAAAGCTTCATTTTTGGATGATACCATAGAACTGGAATGAGGCAGAAGAAAAACACAAAAATTGTGTCCATTAGACTCCAATCCCTGAGAGCACTTCTCTAAGCCTGTGTAAGTTTGCCAAGCCAGAAGCTTATATCTCGGGCCAGAGTTCTGTGAAAATCAAATAAGCTTATTTTCTAAAAGACTGGAGTTGTGTTTATGTCTGCTACCTGCAGTATCCTCGGAGTGATAGTCTGCCAAGAACTGTATTTCCTATTGTTATAGTTTCATTGAACCCAGAAACAAAAGCCCTTCTTGGCCTCTAGAACCAGGTGATCAAAAGGCACCCCTTGGGTGGTAGCCACAAAAACCAGGTCACCATATGTAAAAATCAGGGTACCAAATATATGTAGGAGATCGCCTCTGGGAGGTACTGGCGCTTTGAATTGTGGCAGAGGGGAAGCATGAAGAAGGCTATTGTCCGCACTTTTCCCTATTCCTTTTCCCTTCTGCCTGACCCTGGTCCTTCACTATGTGGCTCCTCTGCTTGAGAGCTATGAGTAACAAACTGTCTTTTCAGTGAAAGTTCCCTCCTGATCTATCAACCTCACCTTACCCAAAACATAATGAGCTACATTTAAAAATAGCATATTATACATTTGTCAAAACTCATATATACAATATAGAGTGAACTCTAATGGAGAAACTGTACTCAACAATACTGTATCAATTTTAGTACATCAATTGTAACAAGTGTATTAATGTAATACAACATATAAATAATACAGGAAACCATTTATGATGGGGTGGTTTAGGAACTAAATGGGTACTCTCGACTTCCTTATCAGTTTTCACTTAAGCCTAAACTGAAAATAAAATACATTAATTTTTTGAAAATGGACTTATTTTAGGATTTTTGATTTTGTTTTATTGAAATATATGTCCATCCTTAAGTCAATATTACATATTTGTGATTACCACAGATTTACAGTGTGTCTTAAAACTGCTTATTCTAAACCTTCCAACTTTGTGTTTTTTTTCTCAAAATTGGTTTAGTTCTTATTCTATTCTGAATTTACATATAAATTTTTCATTCATCTTGCTAATTAAAACTTATTTTCTGAGACTTTGATTGGAATTGCATCAGATATATCACTCAATATACAGAGAACTATTATTAAAAAGATTACATTTTCCTATCTATGAACATGGTACACCTCTCGATATATGCAGATTCTTCAACTTCTTCGAATTTATTTAGGTTTCTTTATTTCCTTAGCAATCTGTTAGGTTGAAAAAATAAAACCTTAACTTTGTAACTTATCTGGATTTTTCTCATTGTTTCCTGGGACATATTACCTTTTAACATTCTAATAATAAAAGAAGTAGAAGAACCCACTGACTTTTCAGTCAGTTCAGTCGTTCAGTCGTATCTAACTCATTGTTACCACATGGACTGCAACATGCCAGGCCTCCCTGCCCATCATCAACTCCCAGAGTCACAGTCGATTTACACATGTACATTGAGTCGGTGATGCCATCCGAACATCTCATCCTTTGTAGTCCCATTCTCCTCCTGCCTTCAATCATTCCTAGAATCAGGGTTTTTCCAATAAGTCAATTCTTCTCATCAGTTGGTCGAAATATTGGAGTTTCAGCTTCAGCATCAGTCCTTCCTATGAATATTCAAGACTGATTTTCTTTAGTATGGACTGCTTGGATCTCCTTGCAATCCAAGGGACTCAAGTGTCTTCTCCAACACCACAGTTCAAAAGCATCAAATCTTCAGTGCTCAGTTTTCTTTCACAGTGTTCTCTCACATATACACATGACTACTAGAAAAATCATAGCTTTGAATAGACAGAATTTGTTGGCAAAGTAATGTCTCTGCTTTTGAATATGCTGTCTAAGTTGGTCACAGCTTTTCTTCCAAGGAGTAAGCATGTTTTAAATTCATGGCTGCAATCACAATCTGCAGTGATTCTGGAGCACTCTAAAATAAAATTTGTCATTTTTTCCAATTGTTTCCCCATCTTTTTGCCATGAAGTGATGGGACCGGATGCCATAATCTTAGTTTTCTGAATGTTGAATTTTAAGCCAACATTTTCACTCTCCGTTTTCACTTTCATCAAGAGGAGCTTTAGTTCTTCTTTGCTTGCTGCCATAGGGTGGTGGCATCTGCTTATGTGAGATTACTGATATTTCTCCTGGCAATCTTGATATCAGCTTGTGCTTCATCCAGCCCAGCGTTTCTCATGATGTACTCTGCATATAAGTTGAATAGGCAGAATAACAATATACAGCCTTGACATACACCTTTCCCTATTTGGAACCGGTCTGTTGTTCCATGTACAGTTCTGATTGTTGCTTCCTGACCTGCATACAGGTTTCTCAAGAGCCAGGTCAGGTGGTATGGGATTCCCATCTCTTTCAGAGATTAAAAATCAGAAACATTACTTTTCCAACAAAGGTCTGTCTAGTCAAAGCTATGGTTTTTCCAGTAGTCATGTATGGATGTGAGAGTTGGACCATAAACAAGGCTGAGGCAAAATGGCTGTCTGGGGAGGCCTTAAAAATAGCTGTGAAAAGAAGAGAAGAGAAGCAAAAAGCAAGGGAGAAAAGGAAAGATATAAGCATCTGAATGCAGAGTTACAAAGAATAGCAAGGAGAGATAAGAAAACCTTCTTCAGCAATCAATGCAAATAAATAGAGGAAAACAACAGAATATGAAAGACTAAACCACTTCAGTATACTTGCCTTGAGAAACCCATGAACAATATCAAAAGGCAAAATGATAGGATACTGAATGAGGAATTCCCCAGGTCGGTAGGTGCCCAGTATGCTACTGGAGATCAGTGGAAAAATAACTCCAGAAAGAATGAAGGGATGGAGCCAAAGCAAAACAAATACCCAGTGGTGGATGTGACTGGTGTTAGAAGCAAGGTCCGATGCTGTAAAGAGAAATATTGCATAGGAACCTGGAATGTTAGGTCCATAAATCAAGGCAAATTGGAAGTGACCAAACAGGTGATGTCAAAACTGAACGTCAACATTCTAGGAATCAGTGAACTAAAATGGACTGGCGTGGGGGAATTTAACTCAGATGACCATTATATCTACTACTGTGGGCAGGAATCCCTTAGAGGAAATGGAGGAACCATCATGGTCAAAAAAAAAAACAGTCTGAAATGCGGTACTTGGATGCAATCTAAAAACGACAGAATGATTTCTGTTCGTTTCCAAGGCAAACCATTCAATATTAGAGTAATCCAAGTCTATGCCCCAACCAGTAATGCTGAAGAAGCTGAAGTTGAACGGTTCTATGAAGACCTACAAGACCTTTTAGAACTAACACCCAAAAACGATGTCCTTTTCAATATACGGGACTGGAATGCAAAAGTAGGAAGTCAAGAAACAACTGGAGTGACAGGAAAATTTGGCCTTGGGGCACAGAATGAAGCAGGGCAAAGGCTAATAGAGTTTTGCCAAGAGAACGCATGGGTCATAGCAAAAACCCTCTTCCAACAATATAAGAGAAGACTTTACACATGGACATTACCAGATGGTCAACATCGAAATCAGATTGATTATATTCTTTGCAGCCAAAATAGAGAAGCTGTATACAGTTAGCAAAAACAAGACAAAGAGCTGACTGTGGCTCAGATCATGAACTTCTTATTGCCATATTCAGACTTAAATTGAAGAAAGTAGGGAAAACAACTAGACCATACGGATATGTCCTAAATCAAATCCCTTATGATTATAGAGTGGAAGTAAGAAATAGTTTTAAGGGTCAAGATCTGATAGAGTGCCTGATGAACTATGGACGGAGGTTCGTAACATTGTACAAGAGACAGGGACTAAGACCATCCCCATGGAAAAGAAATGCAAAAAAGCAAAATGGCTGTCTGAGGAGGCCTTACAAATAGCTGTGAAAAGAACAGACGTGAAAAGCAAAGGAGAAAATGAAAGATATAAGCATCTGAATGCAGAGTTCCAAAGAAGAGCAAGGAGAGATAAGAAAGCCTTCCTCAGCGATCAATGCAAAGAAATAGAAGAAAAGAACAGAATAGGAAAAGCAAGAGATCTTTTCAAGAAAATTAGAGATATCAAGGTAACATTTCATGCAAAGATGGGCTCGATAAAGGACAGAAATGGTATGGACCTAACAGAAGCAGAATATATTAAGAAGAGGTGGCAAGAATACACAGAAGAACTGTACAAAAAAGATCTTCATGAAGAAGTTAATCATGATGGCGTGATCACTCACCTGGAACCAGACATCTTGGAATGTGAAGTCAAGTGGGTCTTAGAGAGCACCAATACGAACAAAGCTAGTGGAGGTGATGGAATTCCAATTGAGCTCTTTCAAATCTTAAAAGATGATGCTGTGAAAGTGCTGCACTCAATATGCCAGCAAATTTGCAAAACTCAGCAATGGCCACAGGACTGGAAAAGGTCAGTCTTCATTCCAATCCCAAAGAAAAGGAATACAAAGAATGTTCAAACTACCTCACAATTGCACTCATCTTACACGCTAGTAAAGACATGCTCAAAATTCTCCAAGCCAGGCTTAAGCAATATGTGAACCGTGAACTTCCAGATCTTCAAGCAGGTTTTAGAAAAGGCAGAGGCACCAGAGATCAAATTGCCAACATCCGCTGGATCATGGATAAAGCAAGAGAGTTCCAGAAAAACATCTATTTCTGTTTCATTGACTATGCCAAAGCCTTTGACTGTGTGGATCACAATAAACTGTGGAACATTCTGGAAGAGATGGGAATCCCAGACCACCTGACCTGCCTCTCGAGAAACCTGTATGCAGGTCAGGAAGCAACAGTTAGAACTGGACATGGAACAACAGACTGGTTCCAAATAGGAAAAGGAGAGCGTCAAGGTTGTATATTGTCACCCTGCTTATTTAACTTATTTGCAGAGTACATCATGAGGAACACTGGGCTTGAAGAAGCACAAGCTGGAATCAAGATCGCCAGGAGAAATATCAATAACCTCAGATACGCATATGACACCACCCTTATGGAAGAAAGTGAAGAGGAACTCAAAAGCCTCTTGATGAAAGTGAAAGAGGAGAGTGAAAAGTTTGGCTTGAAGCTCAACATTCAGAAAACAAAGATCATGGCATCTGGTCCCATCACTTCATGGGAAATAGATGGGGAAACAGTGGAAACCATGTCAGACTTTATTTTTGGGGGCTCCAAAATCACTGCAGATGCTGATTGCAGCCAGGAAATTAAAAGACGCTTGCTCCTTGGAAGGAAAGTTATGACCAACCTTGATAGTATATTAAAAAGCAGAGACATTGCTTTGCCAACCAAGGTCCGTCTAGTCAAGGCTATGGTTTTTCCCGTGGTCATGTATGGATGTGAGAGTTGGACTGTGAAGAAAGCTGATCACTGAAGAATTGATGCTTTTGAACTGTGGTGCTGGAGAAGACTCTTGAGAGTCCTTTGGACTGCAAGGAGAGCCAACCAGTCCATTCTAGAGGAGATCAATCCTGGGTGTTCGTTGGAAGGACTGATGCTAAAGCTGAAACTCCAATACTTTGGCCACCTCATGAGCGGAGTTGACTCACTGGAAAAGAGTCTGAAGCTGGGAGGGATTGTGGGCAGGATGAGAAGGGGACGACAGAGAATGCGATGGCCTGATGGCATCACAGACTCGATGGACATGAGTTTGAAAAATCCCGGGATTTGGTGATGGACAGGGAGGCCTGTCTTGCTGTGATTCATGTGGTGGCAAAGAGTCGGTCACGACTGAGTGACTGAACTGAATTGAACTGAAATGTGACTGAATTCACGAGACTCTAATCACCTGGAGCCATTTTAAGCTACTTGCAATGTCCATTATAAAATGTAGTGATCTCTAGTACATCTCTTTCATTTGAGATTTTTCTCATGCCTTTATCTATAGATTTCAGTGCAATTTTTGGAAGTTGATTTTATTATTTGCTTTTATGGCTACTCGCAATTCCCTGTTCTCATTCTATTTAGACTTTATTTCTTTGTTGTTGGTTGGGGGAGGGGATGCCGTTGTTTGAAGTTTCTTTTTATCTATTAGGTGAGAAATGCATTAAAATCTGTATTTCTTAAAATTTCTGCAGTTTCATAATAGAAGATATTTTGAAGCTATCGATTCTTCATACTTAATAATACACCCTTCATTATTTCTCCAGAAGGCCTCACAAGTTTATGCCAATAAAACTCTAAGTCATTTGAAGTTAACCTATTTCAGTCTTGCATGAATTCCCTGAATAGGCATATATATTTATAATATTTATACATACAATCATGATGTAGAGCTACTATATATGTGTGTATTTGTATATATATAAATATATGCATGACTTTTTAAAAAATATGCTATTTTTAAACATCACCAGGAACAACTCAAAGTAGAAACGTTACAGATATCGTTTGCTTATAACTTTCCCCAGTCTTTAGCAGCATAAAATGAATGACAAAATGAAAGCAGAGGAGAAATGAAGTAGTTGTACTTTAGTTGCAAATATGCCCAAATTCTTTGGAGAAGAAAAACTTGAGAAATAAATGGAAGTTTAAGGTAACTGGGATAATGGATGGAAACATGCAATGGTTCTGCCTAAATGTTTGAATGTCTCACTGAATGAAACCAAATGCAATTATATTAGTTTGTGTGACTGCATATTTTTGTATCAACAGGCATTCCTATTATACCAGAAATTCTATCATTATAAATACTTCCATTGGCTCATGGGTATAAATATATGGAAAACAAGCATAAACTGGGACTTAAAAGATTCTGAACACCTGATAAAATATATTCTTTCATTCGAGCTATCTGTTGATTTCTGTTTTCTAACTACTTCCTAGAGCCTTCTTCCACAAAAATCATTGTTATTCCCTCACGTAGATTTCATTTTCAGAGACAGGGAATTTGTATCTGAATTTATAGAAATCAACAGTTTCTGCCACGGTTCTTTCTGTTCATTTGACACTTCCAAGAAAATGGAACTGAGGAAGAATTTAAAGAAAAGAGACTTATTGCTTGCTATTAGAAATGACTGATTTTGTATGTCTCCTCTTTCTGGCAATGTGAATTCACATTGAAGTAATATGCCCTTAGATATGATTGCAGTTCTTTGGAACGTCTTCTGGACAGTTCTAAGATCTTATGTATTCTATCTATATGGTACAAGTGGTATAAAATGTTAACTAAAATTTTACTAATATAGAGTGTTCAAGAGTGTTCAGGGAATCTGGATATTTAGAAATCAAATAATTATGAATTGTTGAGATATAGTTCTATTGTAAAGAGGTTATATAAATGGGTTATACTATTCATACTGAAATTTTTCAGAACTATGAAGTGAACAATTTAAAACTTTGTAAAGAAGGTATTTCAATTCTTGGATAATTAGCAATGTGAATAAATATGAATTTTTGGTAAATAAGATTTGTTTTCCAGAAATGTGTAAATAAACATCTTTGATGATTTACAATAATAAAATATATATGCAATGATATTTGTTAAAGCTTATTTCAAAGACATAAAGTCCTATATAAAATGCCCATGTGTGTGCATGGCACAAAGAGTCGGGTCTGACTCTTTGTGACCCCATGGACTATGGTCATCAGGTTCCTCTCTCCATGGGATTTTCCTATCAAGAAGACTGGAGTGTGTTGCCGTTTCCTCCTCCAGGGGATCTTCCAACCCAGGGATTGAATATACTCATAGAAAATTGAAATGTGAGAACAATCTTTAGGAATGTGAGCAGCTTGGATTCCTTAACGTAGAACTAATGCTCACTATGTACGTGGAATTTTCTTTTTACAAACATAACTTGCATCCTGGGGTGGAACTGAGGTGTGGGAGAGAAACCTTTATCTGAGAGACAACAATACATTTGTGTCAAAGGCACACTGGAAGAATGTAATGTAACTTGAAATTAGGAACTATTACTTTGCTCCATTGTTACTTATAAAAAGTGAGGCTGGACAAAGTACAGTTCAGCTCAGTTGCTCAGTCGTGTCCGACTCTTTGCAACGCTATGGACTGCAGCACACCAGGCTTCCTGCTTCATTGTCAACTCCCATAGCTTCTGAAACTCATGTCTTTCGAGTCAGTGACTCCATCCAAATACCTCTGTCATCCTTGTCTCCTCCTGTCTTCAGTATTTCCCAGCATCAAGGTCTTTTCTAAGCAGTCAGTTCTTTGCGTCAGATGGCCAAAGTATTGGAGCTTCAGCTTTAGCATCAGTCCTTCCAATGCATATTCAGGACTGATTTCCTTTAGGATTGACTGATTTAACCTCTTTGCAGTCCAAGGGACTCTCAACAGTTTTCTCCAACACCACAGTTCAAAAGCATTAATTCTTCGGTGCTCAGTCTTCATTATGGTCCAACTTTCACATCCATACATGACTACTGGAAAAGCCATAGCTTTGACTAGATGAAGCTTTGTCTGCAAAGTAATGTCTCTGCTTTTTAATATTCTGTCTAAGGTTTCTCATAGCTTTTCTTCCCAGGAGCAAGTATTTGTTTGCCATGAAGTGATGGGACCAGATTCCATGATCTTAGTTTTTGAATGTTGAGTTTTAAGCCAGCTTCTTCACTCTCCAATTTCATTTTCATCAAGAGGCTCTTCAGTTACTCTTGGTTTTCTGCCATAAGGATGGTGTCATTTTCATATCTGAGGTTATTGATATTTCTCCCAGCAATCTTGATTCCAGCTTGTGCTTCATCCAGCCCAGCATTTTGCATGATGTATTCTGCATATAAGTTAAATAAGCACAGTGACAACATACAACCTTGTCGTACTTCTTTCCTAATTTGGAAGTAGTCCATTGTTCAATGTCCAGTACTGTTATTCTTGATGTGCATACAGATTTCTCAGGAGGCTGGTAATGTGATTTGGTATTCCCATCTCTTTAAGAATGCACCACTGTTTGTTGTGATCCACACAGACAAAGGCTTTGGCATAGTCAACAAAGCAAAAGTAGATGTTTTTCTGGAATTATCTTGCTTTTTCTATGATCCAGAAGATGTTGGCAATTTGATCTCTGGTTCCTTTGCCTTTTCTAAATCCAGCTTGAACATCTGGAAGCTCTTGGTTCATATACTGTTGAAGGCTAACTTGGAGAATTTTTAGCATTACTTTGTTGGCGTGTGAGATGAAAATCTGGAAGTTGTCAGTTCACATTCTGTTGAAGCCTAGATGTTTTTCTGGAACTCTCTTGCTTTTACGATGTTCCAGTGCATGTTGGCAATTTGATCTCTGGTTCCTCTGACTTTTCTAAATCCTGCTTGAACATCTGGAAGTTCTTGGTTCACTTACTATTGAAGCCTCGCTTGGAAAATTTTGAGCATTGGTTTGTGAACATGTGAAATGAGTGCAATTGTGTGGTATCCTGTTTGTCAGTTATACCTCAATAAAACTTAGTGGAAAAGAAATGCTATAGATAATTGGGAATAGGATACACAAACTTATAAATCTATATGTGTGGTAAGTTATATTTCCCAAAATACTTGCACAGACAGGACATGTTAAAGGATGACAAAGAAGGAGAAAATCTTTATGAACTAAATTGTTAACAGAAAATATTTTGAGGATGGGGCATTAGATTGAGCCTTGTAAAATATGTATATATCTAAGATAAGTCTAAATGATTGATGAAAGATGAAAATAAGACTATGAACAAAAGTGCAAATGCAATATGTCCATTAACTATTGACACAATATTAGTGTGTAGCAAAGTACTTTTTGGTGGCTCAGTAGTAAATTATCCACCTGCCAAACAGGAAATGCAAGTTTGATCTCCAATCGGGAGGATCCCCTGGAGAAAGAAATGACCTCATTCCAATATTCTTGCCTGGGAAATCCCATGAACAGAGGAGACTGGCAGGCAATAGTCCATAGAGTTTCAAAAGTGTCGGGCATGACTTAGCAACTAAACAACAATAAAGCACTTCGAAACCCAATGGCCAAAAACAGCAATCATTTCTTCTCACTCATGCATTTGTGGGTCAAATAGAAATTGACCGTTTTCACCTGAGCTTAGCTAGCCTTGGCAATAAGTTGCATCTTCCTTTCACAAGCAGGAGAACCAAAATATCAGGGTGATAGCAAAAATACAAGCCCAACTTTGTAAGCACATTTCAAGCCTTTGAACATGTGATATCTGCTTGTGTCACATCTTCTAACTGTCTTGGACGAAGGAGGTAATATGGTCAAGTCCAAAGTCAATTGGCAAGCAAGCACACACTAAATGTAGTATGAGGAACTGCAAAATTACACGTTAAAGGAGTATGGATTCAAGATAGATGAAGAATAAAGACAATTATTCAATCTACTACAGATAAGAATTCACTAGCCATTTTGTGGTCTGTGTTTTTCAGGCCACTTTGAATGATGCAGAAGATTCTTATAGGGAAAAAATAAACATTTTTAATTATAAACTGGGGCCACACAGTGGAAATCAATGGATGGCAAGCTGAATAATTTATATCTTATAAGTAATGGAAAACCAGTAAAGATTAATAAGTATTGTAAGTGCTTTATGAAAATGAAATATTATAAATATTCTCCTGGAAGACATTGACATATCCTGAAGATTGTCATGGAAGCATTATCAAAATAGAGAGAGATTATGGTATTGAAAACCAGATAGGGATCAGAAACCTTAATCATAAGAAAGCTGGAGTGGATATATTGATATCTGAGAAAGTAGATTACTGGACAAGATATAATAAATTAGAGAAAAAGGAATATATCAAAATAACAAAAGAGTCAGTTCATTGCAATGGATTCTTTACTGTGTGAACCACCAGGGAAGACCCAATTCATTAGTAAGATATCCTTAATATATATTTAATATTTATATTCAACAAATAGCAGAGTTTTAAACATGACATGAAATATAATTGAAGTAAATGGAGAAATAGACATAATCGATAATTACATTTGAAGAGTCTCACATTCCTTTTTCAGGGACTGATAGAACAAGCAAACTGAAAATCGTAAGGGTATAGAATACTTGAACAACACTGTCAGAAATTTTAAACTAATTTCCATTGGTAGAATAATAAACCAAGTAGAAGAACATATGCATTCTTTTCAAGAGCACATGGATGATTCACTAATTTAGATCATATCATTTGCTATAAGTAAGTCTCATTTTAAGGAATTGCCTATAAGTAAGTCTCATTTTAAGGAATTGAAAACATGCAGACTATGTCTCCTGACCAAAATGCAACCCAATTAGAAATCACAATAAAAAATAAGCTAAAAGTATGAATATTTTTAAATTAAGAAACATAATTTCAAATAACTCATTTATCAAAGATGAAATTACAGGAGAAGTTAGAAAATGTTTTGAGCTAAATGATACTGAAAACTATGAATCAAAATGTGCAGGGTGCAGCTGGAGGAGTAGTGAGAGAAAATACATAGCTTTACATGCTAACATTAGGGATGATATTTATGATATAGGGATGATATTAGGGATGACATCTGGAGCAGTCCCAAGATGGCAGAGGAATAGGACTGGGAGACCACTTTCACCCCAACGAATTGATCAAGGCATCATTTGAATATTGAGCAACTTCCACAAAACAACTTCTGAACACTGGTGGAGGATATCAGGCACCCAAAAAGGCAGCCCATACTCTTTGAAACTAGGTAAGACAAATATAAAAAACAAAAACAAACAAAAGATTTAGGGACAGAGACCCATTCTGGGGAAGGAGTCATGAAGGAGAAGCTTCTGCACAATAGGAAGCCCTCTCACAGTCGTGTCTGTGGGGAGCTTTGGAATCTCAGAGGGCAACAGAACCAAGGGAAAAAATAATCCCACAGAATCTGAACCTAACTGCAATTACCAGCAGAGAACTGACTCAGACACTCATGTCCGCAGACTGCACCTTTGGTCCTTGAAGTAAGGACTGGGCTTGAATGACCTAAGGACAATCTCAGAGAGCTAAGGTGATATAGCAACCCAAATCGTGGGATAGCCAGAAAGACCAAAAAAATAAAAACCCCTCTACTGCAAAAGACTCTAATGCCTCATGGTGACTCCTGGCACCCTCATAGAACAAAGGATTGTAGTGAATGCCAAAGGAGAGCAAGCTAGGTCCTGTTTAGAGGCCTACCTCCCCAGAGGCAGTGAGACAGGTGTGCGGCAGCCAGAACCAAAAAACAAAAGGGCTGCTGCAAGCCCCAGAGACCACATCTCCCAAACTGTGAGCAGTCTGCCAGGTGATAACCATATCTAGGATTCTGGACGGTTCACATCTGCCAGGGGTGTCACCGACTAAGATTAGCTCTGCAGAGGAGACACACAGTACACCTGGGACTGTGCCCTTATGGCACACCTGGGAAACTGAATAGCTGGTACTAAGGAGGTGCATAAGATGCATGGCCCATCTAGGACAGTGCACTCGCCAAGCACCCAATCAGATGAGTGGCTTGGACCTGGGAAGGACAAAAACAAACAGTTCATCTGGATCTGTGCCCTTGCAGAACACCCGACAACCTGAGTGGTTTAGACCTGGGAAGTGCGTGAAATGTAGGGCCCACGTGGGACAGTGGCCCTGTAGAGCACCCTGAAACTTGAGCACTGTGGACCTGGCAAGTACACGCTACATTGGGTGATGGCAAACCCAGTGTGGTTCATTCACTGTGAACACTCCCCACACAGGCCAGTGGTATTTGTTTGCAGTATTCCTCCCTCTCCACAGCACGATTGAACAAGTGAATCTGAATAAGTAGACATGTTTGGCCCCTCCTGTCAGCGCAGAAATTAGACACTGAAGAGACTTGCAAACAGAGGAAGCCTAAATAAAGAAGGGGGAACCACTCTGGAAGTGACAAGTACAAAAGATTAAAACCCTGCAGTAAAGTTAATGCTGAGACTATGCATTTAAGGGGCTGTTGTAGCCACGCGTTCTGGGAAACAAACTCACTCAGAAGGACAATGCAGATAGTGGAGTGCAGTTTATTACACTGGTGGGTCCAAGGCAGAATCTTCTCTTAGCCAAGGATCCTGACCAGTATTTTTATGAAAACCTTATATATCCTAAGTGTACGTACTCAAACCCACCTCCCCAGTTCTCTGAAACTAGTCTGAACAAAGGAAAAGAAAGATACAATCAACGTTAACCCGTGATTTGTATGCCTTAAACCCGTGATTCGTATGCCTTAAGCCTAGGTAGTTAACAGTGGACAATTATCAATAGGCCTGTGGTCATACCCCAATAAGCATAATAGAATTTATGATTCTATTCGGTTATACAGATAATTAGGGTATTATTTTAGGCAACGGAGAGTCTAGGTATGAGCCCTGGGGATCTTCCATGTGAAGGTGGGGTGGGATCTGGTTTTCCAGTTGGTATGTTGTTTCCATAGATACTGGGCATATAGGTCAAAGTCCACAGTCCAGCCCAAGATGGAGTCCTGCTTTCAAGATGGAGACTGTTCTGTTTGTTTCTTCCTTCATTACCCCTCTTGATGCCCTTAACTCATAGTATGAACATCACTCATAGGGATATATTGCACCCTGGCTCTCCGACCACCAATTTGGGAGAATGAAACCAAACTTTGGGTTACAAAGTTCATAATACATTGTAAAATGCAGGGTCCACAAAGTGGAACTATCAAGGCAACTGTAACAATGGTAAATATAGTTTTCCAAAAATCACCCTTCACCCAAGATAGGACTGAAGTCCAGAAAGGAATGTTTTAACTTGACATTGCTTTTACCTGGTTTTTCATGTCATCTAAACAGCTGATACACTGCCAGATAAATCAGGAATATATACACAACATTCAACCTTAATTATAGCACAGGTTCCTCCTTGAGCAGCTGTGAGCATGTCCAAAGCCATTCTATTTTGAATTACTGCTTTTCTCATTTGGATTTTTTCTTCATTTAAAGCTTGCATGGCTTTAAAACTATCTAGGAGGGCCTGTTTTGTGAAATTAGTCAAGGCTTCTACTTTAATCATAATATCTGTTGTCCCTATAGAAGGTATGAATAAGGCAGCGATATACACATATCATTGAAACACAGAACTTGTCCACCTAGCATGTAAATAAGGTATATTTACTGGAGCTTGTTATAGGTTAGGCTTTATGCTGCCATGGGCAAAAGCAAACCCCAGTGTGCAGTGGCCTACCCAGCCGACTGGTAACCAAGGCCAAGGTTAAGCCCCTAAAGCCATTGAATTCCTTTGGGCGCCACCAAGTGGATTCCAGGGTTGTATTTCCAATCAGAGCCTGGCCAATGGATGGACTGGTTGGGGTGGTATGTGACCTCGAATTACATTGTTTGCAGGATAGATATCCCATATATTTTAGTTCTTTTGGGTCTAATGGACGATCACTAAACCTTACGCTTTGTTCTTTTTGTTCTCAGCATATAGTGGTGGGAGTAATTAATTGACCCTTTTCTGGGGTCATCCATAAATATTCATCCCAGACTTGGTAGAATTGTTCAGCATACCTAGAGGCCTCTCCTCCCTTGCCGGTCAGGGAGCTTTTTTCATTTTTATTCTTTAAATATGAGATATAGGCTTTTGATTCTTCTATGAAACTGGTGTTTACATCAAATGTAACTCCATGACCCGAGTCTATTGACTGTAGGTCTGGCTTACACCAAGATAACAGGGAGAGATTATGATTGACAAGAGAAAGGAAAGTCTCTTTTTGTCACTGCAGAAAAGAGCTGAGTTGTTTAAAATCTCCTTGGTGGAGTGGTGACACCCACCAAGGAAGTCTATCCATCACAGACAGAGGCATAGCCCCACATACCCAGCAGCTGGAGGTGTTGTGGAAGTCTGTGTAAGAATGTGCCATGAGAAGAGAACATCACCCTGAGTTGAAACGGAAGTTAAATTCAAAATCACGTTGATGAGGCCAAACAGCAGGAGTTGATTATGCAGCTTCATCCTGAAGGGGCTTTTTCAGGATCTTCTGTTCCTTCTTCTTCTTCTTAAGGATAATCTTAGTCTCTCGAGGGTTAGTGGGGTCCTGCTGCACAGTCCACTCAGAGTTTTCTGGGTCTGCATGGTATGTTCTCTTCATCCTCATGTGGTGGATCCAGGGAGTGACACGGGCAACTTTAACTGCCGTAAGGGTGGTTAGAACAACAGTATATGGACCCTTCCAATGTGGGGCCAAGAATTTGTGTTTCCAGCTCTTGACCCACTCCTGATCCCTGGGCACAAATTTGTGAATCTGTTCCCCAAGGGGAAATGGCACCCTTTCTTGTACAAACTTAGTTACCTGATTTATTACCTTACCCAGTTGTTCCATCTGCTGTGAAATCTCATCTCCCCTTACCTGAGGCAAATGTGTTGACAACTGTTTTACTACAGGAGGGGGCCTCCCAAACACAGTTTCGTGTGGAGAATAGTCATGGGACGGTGGAGTCATCCTGAGTCTGAGCAGAGCTGTTGGAAACAAGTCCACCCAGAAGCAGTCAGTCTCTATGATCCACTTGGAGAGTGTCTCTTTAAGTGTCCAGTTGGCTCCTTCCACTATCCCAGAACTCTGGGGCCTATATGCTGTATGTAACTTCCATTTGATGTTTAAAGTTTTGCTTACTTGTTGAACTAAATCAGCTATAAAAGGCGGGCCATTGTCCAATCCAATGCTGGCAGGAAATCTGAATCTGGGAACTATCTCCCTAAGCAAGCACCAGGCTATGTCTGATGTTCTTTCAGTCTGGGTAGGAAAAGCTTCTACCTAACCAAGAATGTATATACCATGACCAGCAGGTAACAGTAATGTCGGTGAAGTTTCATCTCAGTGAAGTCCACTTTCAGGTGCTCAAAGGTTAGTGTGCCTTTTAGCTGAATCCCCAGAGGTTTCTGTCTGTGTCGAGAGGCAGCATTGACCTGTGAGCAGGCAGTGCAGTTGAGATTCTGTTCTGCATAGGGAAGAGAGGCAGGGAAACAAGAAATATGCTCGAATTAACTCTTCCAGTTTATCATGGCCTAGGTGGGTCACTTGGTGTGTTTGGCTTACCAGAGTGGGTGCCAGCTCCTCTGGTACCAATAATTTGCCACTTGGCAATTCCCAGCGTCCCTTTTCAGTCTTGTTGCCCCCTTCCACTTTGGCTAGTTGGTTTTGGGCTTCAGTGTATTTTGGAGAGTCCAGCATTAGTTCAGGCAACTCCACCAATACGAGAGCTTTAATAGGGGCTTCACTTGTCACCCTCAAGCCCTCGGCTGCTTGTTTAGCGGTCTCATCTGCCAGTTTGTGTCTCCAAGTGCAGGGGGTATCCTCTTTATGATATCCTCAGCAGTTAATGACTGCAACACTTTCTGTTTCCCAGGCAGCATCTAATAGGGTCTTAACTTCTTCTTTATTTTTAATATATTTTTCACTAGCTGTCAAAAGGCCTCTCTCCTTATACAGAGCCCTGTGTACATGTAGTGTGGCAAAGACATACCTGGAGTATGTGTAAATGTTTGTCTTCTTATCTTTTGACAGCTGGACAGCCCAGATTAGAGCATATAATTCGGTCCATTGAGCAGACCAGTGTGATGGCAGAGAGCTAGCCTCAACGATGGTTTATTCCACTACTGCATATTCCAATAGTCATTGTCCTTGTTTCACCAGGCTGGTGCCATTAGTGTAAAGGGCCAAATCTGGGTCTGGGATTGACTGGTCTCTCAAGTCAGGTCTGTTGGCATATTTCCTTGCAATCATGTGAGGGCCCACCTTCTCCCACAGGAAGGAGAGTGGCTGGATTCAGGGCCTGACAAGGCTCAATAGTAACATGGGGTTTCTCACATAACAGTTCCCGATATTGGGTAATCCGGGATGTCGACAGCCATTTATGGGGGTCCCTCGCAGGAGAGTGTTGACCTACATGCGGGACTTCTAGGATCAAATCTTGGCCCAAAGTCAGCTTGGTTGCCTCCCGGACCAGTAAGGCAACTGCAGCAACTGTCCTTAAGCGTCGCGGCCACCCAGTGGCAACATTGTCCAGTCACTTCTGGAGATAAGCTTCGGGTCTGTGCCATGTCCCCATAGTCTGGGACAACACTCCCATAACCACCTTATCCTTTTCAGTCACATAAAGAGTATCGGTTTAACAAGGTCTGGCAGGCCCAAGGAGGGTACTGATGTAATTGTACTGGGTTTAAGTTTTATTATCAGTCGGACTTGTTTTGCAAGCCCGAGGGTTTGCCTTCCACACAGACCTCAGGGAATTATTGAATTAACTCTCTTCCTTGACTATTTAGCCTGTCTGGTTTCCCTTCCAAGAGATCATGCAACCTCCATCCATCTTGAGGGGTTACCGAGAGGAAGAGTAAATAGGTGGTTGAGCCCACTCGAAGAGTGGGTCTTTCTTGGGAATAAAGGTCACTTGTGCCCCCAATTTAGACAGCAAGTCTCTTTCTAACAAAGGTACTGGGCACTCAGGGATGTATAAAAATTCATGAGTGACTTGGTGCCCCCAATCTGACATTTTCGGGGTAGTCTTGAGACACAAAGTCTGCATTTATCACCAACTGAGACCCAGCAGCCTCTGGATCTATTGGTGTATAAAGCCTACAGGCCTCACACAGTTTTTCATATAATTCAGAGGGTGATTCGCTTTCCCTTTGAATCATTTCAGAAGATTTTGCACTACTTATAGGTTTTTGGGTCCCCTCTTGAGACCTTGTAATATAGCCCCCTGATATCTCTCCAGGTGGCCCCTCCCTTCCTCTGTCTTACAGTCCCAATTGGTCCTCTCCTCAGGGGTGGCTAGTTCTGCCCACCACTGCAGGTTTGCAGTACCCTCAGGTTCCATTTCTCTTAACCATGTTCTGACCTCAGTTAGGATCCTGTGTCTTTCCTTCGTGCTGAAAAGCCAGACTAGTAATTGGATTATGTCATCCCATGTAGGGCGGTGGGTTTGAAAAATAGTCTCCATTAGCCTAATCATGGCATGTGGCTCCCCCGAGTACTGTGGAGTGTGTCTCTGCCAGTTTAATATATCCGTAGAGGAAAATGGCTAGTAATAATAGGCTACAAGCAGCTGATGGTAGTTCCCACATGCGTCCTGAATTGGAGGCTGTTGTAGCTCTCTGAGGGGCATCTGTAGCGTGGTTCTTTCCCCCTGCTCCTTGGCGGAGTGCAGTCTCTGTCTAATTCCTGTGTTTTCTTCCCCCTTTCAATCAGTACTCACTGGGAGAGGTGGATACAGTCTAGGTGGTCTGGCTGAGGTGGAATCCTGGGGGCGTTGACCAGAGGTCTCCATTGCTGGGATCAGAGCCTGCCGAAATGGTGGCTCTATGATCTCTGGGAGAGCTGGCGGAAGAGCAGTGGTTGCTGCATGAACTTCACTTGGCCCTGGATCGGGCATTAAGGTGGCCTCCAGTCCTGGTGGATCACTGGGAGGCGGGCGCATCATTATCCAGTATGGGAGAGGGGTCAGGTCATCCCCGTCCAAATCCTGTATAATTTCCTTTATTATCATCAGTCAATTTTTGTGCCATTAATATTTTTCCCTTTCCCTTCTGGATACAAAACCTAGTCCAAATAGGAGTGTCTTGAGCTAACCCTAGCCATGAATCAATATATGGATATTGATCCAGTTGTCCTGACTCTCCTGTGACTACTGTATAGACTGCTTCCACTATGTTTTTAAGTTCATGGTGTCCTCTGGTGGCCATCCTACTCCCATAGGGGGCCATTCAGCCTCACAGAGTATGTGGGGGAAGTTAGGCATCATCTTCACCCCATAGTCTTCTCCAAATCCCTTCTTTAAATTTTAAATCATGCACTCCAATACAGTTGCCTTAGATTCACTTCCCCCCATCTTGCTTACCTTCTCGGACCTTCTTCTACTTTTCCTTTTCATTCTGTCTATGAAGTTCTTGGTACCGTACGTACTTCTGATATTTCCACTCAATGAAACACTTAAATTGCCATTCCGCCTCCTTCCTAATTGGGGTGAGAAGAGCCTTACCTGCCAGATCCCAGAGAGAGAGGGGCACGGCCTAACCAGAACTCCATGTGATACAAGACTGTTTCTCCCTTAACTTTTAAAGTCCGTTCTGCCTTGGTGGGCTTGGTCAGGTACAGATAAAAACACATAAATATCCCACATCCCAGGCTGTCTCCGGAAAAGCCAATTCATACTCACTTATTTATTCCACTCCTTCTAGCCTGACAATTCCAAGGGGGTTCAAGTATTTCACAGCAGATGGGACATCTCCTTAGGGAGGGCAGAATACAAGCACACAAAGACCAAGTTTCGTCTAACAATCCCCTGGAGATTGTTTGGTAATAATTTTTCCCAAGACAGCATGTACACCACCTTCTAAATGACATTCACAAATTTCCTTCCTAAAGCCTAACACTCTTGTCAATCTGTGTACCAAGCAATCGCTGTCACCTGCCTATTCCAGAGTCCTGTGGGTCCGTGCCCCTTCTAGTCCTTCCCAGGGGGCTGATCAGGCCTCCTCATCCACCCTGACTGGTGGGTTCCTCCTCACCTAGGTGCTAAGTTCCCTTGCTGCCATCTACTACCTGCTAACATGAAAGATCCAGGCATTGAGAAGCAGAATCCTTCCAGAAGGGCAAGGAGCCTTTCCCCTTCTAGAAAATTCGAGCTGCAAGGCTTTGGAGTAGTCCCAAATGGGACTTGTCTCCTCAAAGTGAGGAGTTTCCCGGCCAATGCACCAAATGTTGTAGCCACACATTCTGGGAAGCAAACTCACTCCAAAAGACAATGCAGATAGTGGAGTGAAGTTTATTACACCAGCAGGCCCAAGGCAGAGTCTTCTCTCAGCCAAGGATCCTGACCAGTTTTTGTGAAAACCTTATATACCCTAATTGTATATGCTCAAACCCACCTCCCCAAATTCCCTGAAACTAGTCTGAACAAAGGAAAAGAAAGATACAATCAAAGTTAACCTGTGATTCGTTATGCCTTACACCTGTTATTCATATGCCTTAAGCCTAGGTAGTTAACGGTGAAAAATTATCAATAGGTTTGTGGTCATACCCCAAAAAGCATAATAGAATTTATGATTCTATTCGGTGGAGCCTATTCTGTCTGTTTCCTCCTTCAGGGCAAATATAGACCTTGAGAACAAGTACAAGCTGAAACAAGGGACTACCTGACAGTGAACTGACACAAAACTACCCACAACAGTTTCAGAGAAATTCCTAGATATATTTTTACTATCATCACTTTTTAAATTAAAAATAATAAAGTTGTTACTCCCTTAACTTTCATTTTTGTAGCCTACTATTACCTTTCCTGATAGCTCAGTTGGTAAAGAATTCACCTGCAATGCAGGAGACCCTGGTTCAAATCCTGGATCAGGAAGATCTGCTGGAGAAGGGACAGGCTACCAACCTCAGTATTCTTGGGCTTCCATTGTGGCTCAGCTGGTTAAGTATCAGTCCGCAATGCGGGAAACCTGGATTCAATCCCTGGGTTGGGAAGATCCCCTGGAGAAGGGAAAGGCTACCCACTCCAGTATTCTGGCTTGGAGAATTTCATGGACTGTATAGTCCATGGGGTCGCAAAGAGTCAGACACGACTGAGCAACTTTAACTTTCACTACCTTTAAAAAAAAAAAAAGGAAACTTTATTTTTTAAAACAAAGTTCATATACATATATATTAATTTTTTGATCAATTTTGTTTTGGATTTTTACACTGTATTTTTTAATGTCTAACTTCCAGGTTTTTGATCTTTGCTTTTTGATATTCATTATCCATTTTGTGCCTTTAAGTCTCTAATCTTCTGTATTCATTTTCACTTAGGGATTTGATTACTGGCTTGATTCCTCTTTTCCCATTTTTATATTCCCTTACATGTCACCCCTATCTCGTTCCTCCCTTTTCTCTTTTCTATATAAGCTTGTAAATGTCTCTGGGTGTTCCTGGTTGTGGTGAGCACTTAAGGATGTAATTACTGGATTGATTGCACTGTCCACTTTTAACTCTCCCTTTTCTCCTCCTGGTCACCTCTATTTCTCTCCTTTTTATTTTCTTCCCTACATAACTGTATGAATGTCTCTGGGTGTTCCTGGCTCTGGGGAGTTGTGTCCTAGGGTTTTATTAACCTAGGGTTGTTTTTTTTTTTAATCTCCACTTTATGGATGAAGAAGTATTGAGGCTACTGTAAGAGAAGGACAAGCACCCAGAGACATGAGTCTTAACTCCAGAACTTTAGAACATCTGAGAACTCCAGACTCCAGGGAATATTAATAGACAATATTTCACCCAAAAGTCTCCATACCTACACTGAAACTAAGCTTCACCCAAGAACCAACAAGTTTAGTGAACTAACACACCACAGAATTCTCCAGTAAACAGGAATACAACATGGAACATAAAAAATGGGCTGCCCAAAGCCATGCCAAACCCATAGACACCCAAAAGTCACTACTAGACACTTCACTGCACTCCAGATAGAAGATATCCAGCTCCAACCACTAGAACACGGACACAAGTTCCCCCAACCAGGAAACTTTGACAAGCCACTGGTCCAACACCACCCACAGGGAACAGACTCCAGAGTTAAGAGGAACCATGAACTTCCGGCCTGCAGAAAGAGCATTCCAAACACAGAAATCTAAAAAAAGAAAAAAGAAAAGGAAGATAAATATTCAGCAAGTGAAACAACATGATAAAAACCCATCAAGTCAAACAAAAGACATGGTGATAGGAAGTCTACCTGAGAAAGAATTCAGAATAATGATAGTAAAGATGATCCAAAACCTTGAAAACAAAATGGAGTTACAAATAAATAGATTAGAGACAGGGTAGAGAAGATGCAAGAAATGGTTAATAACTACCTAGAAGAAACAAAGAAGAATCAATCAATAATTAACACTGCAGTAACTTAGATTAAAACACTCTGGAGGGAACCAACAGTAGAATAACTGAGGCAGAAGAGAGGATAAGTGACGTGGAAGATAGAATGGTGGAAATAAATGAAGCAGAGAAGAAAAAAGAAAAATCAATTAAAAGAAATGAGACAATCTCAGAGACTTCTGGGAAAATGTTAAACGCCCCAACATTTGAATCATATGTGTCTAAGAAGCAGACAAAAAAAAAAATGGCATGAGAAAATACTTTAGAAAATAATAGTGGAAGACTTCCCTAAATTGCACAAGGAAATAGCCACCCAAGTCCAAGAAACCCAGAGAGTCCCAAACAAGATAAATCCAGGACGAAATACAACAAGAAACATATTAATCAAGCTAACAAAAATTAAACACAAGGTGAAAATATTAAAACAGTAAAGGAAAAACAACAAACACAATAGGGTATCCCCATAAAGATGACAGCTGAGCTTTCAATAGAAATTCTTCACATCAGAAGGGAATGGCAAGACATTTTTAAAGTAATGAAAGAGAAAAACCTACAACCAAGATTATTCTACCCAGCAAAGATCTCATTCAGATATAAAGGAGAAATCAAAAGCTTTACAGACAAGCAAAAGATGAGAGAATTCAGCACTACCAAACCAGCTATTCAACAAATGCTAAAGGATCTTCTCTAGACAGGAAATAGAGAAAACGTTTATTAAAATGAAACCAAAGGAAAAAAGTAAATGGTAACCGGATCATGGTTATCAAGAGCTCAGTTCAATCACTTAGTCGTGTCAGACTCTTCACTACCCCATGGACCACAGCACACCAGGTCTCCCTGTCCATCACCAACTCCCGGAGTTTACTCATCTCCGCTGAGTCGGTGATGCCATCCAACCATCTCATCCTCTGTCATCCCCTTCTCCTGCCTTCAATATTTCCAAGCATCAGGGCCTTTTCCAATGAGTCAGTTCTTCACATCAGATGGCCAAGGTATGGCGTTTCAGCCTCAACATCAATTCTTTCAATGAACACTCAGGACTAATCTCCTTTAGGATGGATTGGTTGGATCTCCTTGCAGTCCAAGGGACTCTCAAGAGTCTTCTCCAATATCACAGTTCAAAAGCATCAATTCTTTGGCTCTCAGCTTTCTTTATACTCCAACTCTCACATCCATACATGACTACTGGAAAAACCTTAGCCTTGACAAGATGGATCTTTGTCAGAAAAGTAAAGCCCCTGCTTTTTAATATGCTGTCTAGGTTGGTCATAACTGTCCTTCCAAGAAGTAAGCATCTTTTAATTTCATGGTTGCAGTCAATAGTTACTGTAAATGCAAATGTGTTAAATGCTCCAGTCAAAAGAAAAAGTCTGGCCAAATGGATACAAAAATAAGACTCCTATATATACTGTCTACAAGAGCTCCACCTCAAACCTAGGGACACATATAGAGTGAAAGTGAGGAGCTGGAAAAAGATATTTCATGTAAATGGAGACCATAAAAAGCAGGAATAGTGGTAGTCATATCAGGTAAAATAGACTTTGAAATGTAGACTGTGATAAGACTCAAAGAAAGACACTGTGTAATGATCAAAAGATAAATCCAAAAAAAAAAAAGAAATAACAATTATAAACATACATGCACTCAATATAGGAGCACCTCAATACATA
This sequence comes from Moschus berezovskii, assembly GCF_049115385.1. Lineage (NCBI taxonomy): Eukaryota > Metazoa > Chordata > Mammalia > Artiodactyla > Moschidae > Moschus > Moschus berezovskii. The sequence goes on along the minus strand of NC_142488.1, from coordinate 80,391,326 downwards.
AGGCAAATGCTAACAAGTATGAAAGGGGAAATTAACAGTAACACAATAATAGTGGGAGATTTAATGCCAACTCAAATTTACAGATAGAATAACCAAAAAGAAAATTATCTAGGAAACACAAGTTTTAAATCAAACAACGAACCAGTTAAACCTAACTGAAATTTACAGGAGATTTCACCCAAATCCAATGGGTCTCACATTTTTCTTAAGTGCACACAGAACATTCTCCAAGACAAATGACATCCAGGAACATAAATCTAGCCTCGGTAAATTTTGAAAAATTTGAAATCATTTCAAGTATTTTTTTCCCCTGATCACAATGTGGTAAGATTACATATCAACTAGAGGGGAAAAGAAGAAAAACTATAAAAAATACAAAGAGGGAGGCTAAGCAACAGGCTTCTGAATAACTTCAGTTCACAGAAGAAATAAAAAAGGAAATTAAAATGAGCATTGAAACAAATTAAAATGAAAACAAGACCACCAAAAACCTATGGGATTCAGAAAAAGCAGTGCTAGGAGGGAGGTTCATAGCAATACAACCCTACCTCAAGAAACAAGAGAAACATCAAATAAACAACCTAATTTTACAACTAAAGCAACTAGAAAAAGAAGAATACAAGAAAACCACAGTTACTGGAAGGAAATAAATCATAAAAATCACAGTAGAAATAAATGAAAAAGAAACGAACGAGACTATAGCAAAGATCAACACAAGTAAAAGCTTGTCCTTTGAGAAGATAAATAAAATAGACAAACTGTTAAACAGACTCATCAAAAATAAAATGGAGAAGAACCAAATCAATAAAATTAGAAATTAAAATGGAGAAATCACAACAGAAAACACAGAAATACAAAAGATCATAAGAGGCTACTATGAACAATAATATGCCAGTAAAATGGACTGAAAATGGACAACTTTTAAGAAATGGACAAATTCTTAGAAAGTATAACCTTCCAAAACTGAACCAGGAAGAAATAGAAAATCGCAACAAACCCATCACAAGTACAGAAATGGAAACTATAATCAAAAATCTTCCAAGAAACAAAAGCCCAGGACCAGATGGCGAACTAAAAAGTCTCTTGATGAAGGTAAAAGAAGATAATGAAAAGTTTAGCTTGAAGCTCAACATTCAGAAAACAAAGAATATGGCATCTGGTCCCATCACTTCATGGGAAATAGATGGGGAAACAGTGTAAATGGTGTCAGAATTTATTTTTTGGGCTCCAAGATCACTGTGGATGCTGATTGCGACCAGGAAATTAAAAGGCGCTTGCTCCTTGGAAGGAAAGTTACGACCGACCTAGATAGCATATTAAAAAGCAGAGACGTTACTTTGCCAACCAAGGTCCGTCTAGTCAAGGCTATGGTCTTTCCAGTGGTCATGTATGGATGTGAGAGTTGGACTGTGAATAAAGCTGATCACCAAAGAATTGATGCTTTTGAATTGTGGTGTTGGAGAAGACTCTTGAGAGTCCCTCGGACTACAAGGCGATCCAACCAGTCAATTCCAAAGGAGATCAATCCTGGGTGTTCATTGGAAGGATTGATGATAAAGCTGAAACTGCAATACTTAGGCCACCTCATGCGACGAGTTGACTCACTGGAAAAGACTCTGATGCTGGGAAGGATTGGGAGCGGGAGGAGAAGGGGACGACAGAGAATGAAATGGCTGAATGGCATCACCGACTCGATGGACATGAATTTGAGTGAACTCCGGGAGTTGGTGATGGACAGGGATGCCTGGTGTGCTGTGATTCATGGGGTCGCAAAGAGTCGGACACGACTGAGCGACTGAACTGAAGTGAACTGAAAATGGACAATTTGGAAGAAATGGACAAATTCTTAGAAAGTATGACCTTCCATAACTGAACCAGGAAGAAATAGAAAATCGCAACAAACCCGTCACAAGTACAGAATTGGAAACTATAATCAAAAATCTTCCAACAAACAAAAGCCCAGGACCAGAAGGCTTCACAGCTGAATTTTACCAAAATAATAATAATAAAGAAAAGCTAACATCTATCCTACTCAAACTCTTTCAGAAAATTGCAGAGGAAGGCAAACTCCCATACACATTCTATGAGGCCACCATCACCCTAATACCAAAATCAGACAAATATGCCACAGAAAATTAAAATTGCAGGCCAGTATCACTGAAGAACATAGATGCAGAAATCCACAACAAAATTCTAGCAAACAGGATCCAACAGCATATTAAAAGGTCCATACATCATGACTGAGTGGGCTTTATTCCAGGGATAAAAGGATTCTATAATATTGCCAAATCAATCAATGTGATATACCACATTAAAAAATTGAAAGATATAAACCACATGAGTATCTCAATAGATTCAAGAAAGCCTTTGACAAAATTCAACTCCCGTTTATGATAAAATGCTCTCCAGGAAGCAGGCATACAAGGAGCACCAGTCATGTCTGACTCTTTGCAACCCCATGGACTGTAGCCTACCAGTCTCCTCCATCCATGGGATTTTCCAGGCAAGAATACTGGAGTGGGTTGCCATTTTCTTCTCCAGGAGATCTTCCCTACCCAGGGACTGAACTCGGATCTCCCGCTTTGTAAGCAGACACTTTACTTTCTAAGTCACCAGCGAAGTAGGAGCATACTTCAACATAATAAAAGACATATACAACAAACCCACACAAAACATTATCTTCAATGGTGAAAAATTGAAAGCATTTCTCCTAAAGTCAGGAACAAGACAAAGGTGCTCACTCTCACCACTACTATTCAACATAGTTTTGGATGTCTTAGTGACAGCAATCAAAGGAGAAAAAGAAATAAAAGGATTCCAGATTGGAAAGGAAAATATAAAACTCTGTTTCAGATGACATGATCTTCCACTTATAAAACCCTGAAGACACCACCAGAAAATTACTAGAACTAATTAATAAACATAGTCAAGTTGCAGGATAAAAATTAATACACAGAATTCCCTTGCATTCCTATACACTAACAATGAGAAAACAGAAAGAGAAATTAAGGAAAGAATCCCATTCACCATTGTGATGAAAAGAATAACAAACTTAGGAATAAATTTACCTAAAGAAACAAAATACCTACATATAGATAGCTATAAAACACTGATGAAAGAAATCAAAGATGACACGAATAGAGCGAGAAATATTCCATTTTTGTTGATTGGAAGAATCAAAATCCTGAAAATGAGTATACTACCCAAAGCAATCTATAGATTCAATGCAATCCCTATCAAGCTGCTAATGGTATTTTTTACAGAACTAGAACAAATTATTTCACAATTTGTATGGAAACACACATACACACACACACACACAAATCTTGAATAGCCAAAGCAATTTTGTAAAAGAATGAAACTTGAGGAATCAACCTATCTGACTTCAGATCATACTACAAAGCTACAGTCATCAAGAGAGTATAGTACTGGCACAAAGACAGAAATATAGATCACTGGAACAAAATAGAAAGCCCAGAGATAAATCTATGCACCTGTGGACACCTTATCTTTGACAAAGGAGGCAAAAACATACAATGGAGAAAAGACAATCTCTTTACCAAGTGGTCCTGGGAAAACTGGTCACCCACCTGTAAAAAAACGAAACTAGAACACTTTTTAACACCATACACAAAACTAAACTCAAAAAGGATTAAAGACCTAAATGTAATACCAGAAACTTTAACACTCTCAGAGAAAATCATAAGCAGAACGGTCTCTAACATAAATTGTAGCAAGATCCGGTATGACCCACCTCCCAGAGTAATGGAAATAAAAATAAAATGGGACTTATGAATAACCCAATGAAAAATTGGATCAAAGAACTAAACAGACATTTCTCCAAAGAAGAAATACAGACGACCAACAGGAAAAATGCTTAACATCACTCTTTATCAGAGAAATGTAAATCAAAACCACAATGAGATATCATTTCACACCAGTCAGAATAGCCAGAATCAAAATGGCTACAAACAATAAATGTTGGAGCAGGTGTAGAGAAAAGGGTACCCTCTTAACCTGTTTGTGAGAATGCAAACTGGTATAGCCACTATGAAGAACAGTGTGTAGAGTCCTTAAAAAATTGGAAATAGAACTACCATATGACCCAGCAATCTGACTGCTGGGCATACACACCTAATAAACCAGAATTGAAAGAGACATGTGCACTCAAATATTCATTGCAACACTGTTTGCAACAGCTAGGACATGAAAGCAACCTAGATGTCCATCTGCAGATGAATGGATAAAGAAGTTGTGGTATTTATTCATATGGAATATTACTCAGCTATTAAAAAGAATGCATTTGAGTCCATTCTAAGGAGGTGGATGAAGCTGGAGCCTATTATACAGAGGGATGAGGGTCAGAAAGAGAAACACCAATACAGTATATTAATGTATATATATGAAATTTAGAAAGATGGTAATGACAATCCTATATGCAAGGCAGTAAAAGAGACATAGATGTAAAGAACAGACTTTTTGACTCAGTGGGAGAAGGCAAGGGTGGAATGATATGAGAGAAAAATATTGAAACATATACATTACAATATGTAAAATAGATGACCAGTGCAAGTTCGATTTATGAAGCAGGTCACTCAAAGCTGATGCTCTGTTATAACCCAGAGGGATGGGATGGGGAAGGAGGTGGGACAGTGGTTCAAGATGGGGGGACACATGTGCACCAGTGGCTGATATATGTCTATGTATGGCAAAAACCACCACAATGATGTAAAACAATTATCCTCCAATTTAAATTAATTAATTGACTAAAAAGTAAATGATCTGTAAATTTTTCTTGTCTAAGATTCCGTAAAATGTACCATATTTATTATCCCAACTGAAGGAACAATATCAACGATAACAAAAAAATCTACCAAAATATATGATTTGTGCTGCTTCCATCTATCAGATTGAAAATGCAGGGAAAATATTCGCAGGGAATTGGGCAGGATATTGTCTCAGTACTGGGAGTCAAGAAACTTGAGACTAAGCACTGTTCTGGTCCTGCCTGGATACTAACAGGAAATAAGTCCAGGAAAATACTCAATACAACTGATCATAAACAGAAGGCTAATTGAAGCCTATGACTCAGAAGTCCTTCTAGGTGTTTACCCAGGAAAACTGAAAATTAAAAATATATGCACACAAAATAACTTGTACAAGAATGTTTATAGCAGCATTAATCATAAGAGCTCCAAATAAAAAATAAAAGAAATATCCATCAGCAGAGGAACAAATTTAAAAATTGTTGTTCATACATACAAAAAAAATGCTCCTCAGCAATGAAAAGGAATAAACATACAAAACACAGGTGATTGAAGAGGCAGTCTGAATTAAAAAAAAAAAAAAAAAAACTGGACAAGGAAAAATGTACACTATATGATTTCATTTATCTAAACCTTTAGAACAGGAAAAAGTTATCTCTGATCAAAAAAATATCAGAATGGTAGCTTTCTAGGAGTAGGACTGAGATTGAATGAGAAGGGGAAAAATGGGTCTTTATGATGGAAAATATTCGATAACTTGATTAGCATGATTATGCAATTATAAAATTGATCAGACTTTGCCTGTAACGTCTATCTTTTGCTCACATATATAAATTATTTCTCAATTAAAAAATACTTTAAAAATAATGACTTTAATGGCAGTCCAGTGATAAAGATTCCACACTTCCACTGCAGAGGTTATGAGTTCAGTCCCTGGTCAGGAAACTAAGAACCCACTTATGGGATCTTGTCCAAAAATATATCAATTTAGTTCAGTTACTCAGTCATGTCTGACTCTTTATGACCCCATGGACTGTAGAACAGAACACCAGGCTTCCCTATTCATCACCAACTCCCGGAGCTTACTCAAATTCATGGCCATCAAGTTGATGATGCCATCAAACCATCTCATCCTCTGACTTCCCCCTTCTCCTCCCACCTTCAATCTTTCCCAGCATCAGGGTCTTTTCCAGTGAGTCAGTTCTTCCTATCAGGTGGCCAAAGTATTGGAGTTTCAGCTTCAGCATCAGGCCTTTCAATGAATATTCAGGACTGATTTCCTTTAGGATGGGCTAGTTGGATCTCCTTGCAGTCCAAGGGACTCTCAAGAGTCTTCTCCAACACCACAGTTCAAAAGCATCAATTCTGCAGTGCTCAGCCTTCTTTATACTCCAACTCTCGCATCTATACACTTGGAAAAGTCATAGCTTTGACTAGGCAGACCTTTGTTGGCAAAGTAATGTCTCTGCTTTTTAATATTCTGTCTAGGTTGATTATAGCTTTTCTTACAAGGGGCGAGTGTCTTTTAATTTCATGGCTGCAGTCACCATCTGCAGTGATTTTGGAGCCCCCCAAAATAAAGTCTGTCACTCTTTCCATTATTTCCTTATCTATTTGCCATGAAGTGTTGGGACACAATGCCATGATCTTAGTTTTCTGAATGTTGAGTTTTAAGCCAAACTTTTCACTCTCCTCTTTCGTTTTCATCTAGAGGCTCTTTAATTCTTCTTCCTTTTCTGTCATAAGAGTGGTGTCATTTGCGTATCTGAGGTTATTGATACTTCTCCAATCAAGATTGGAATACAATTTTGATTCCAGCTTGTGCTTCATCAAGCCATTTTGCCTGATATACTCTGAACATAAGTAAAATAAACAGGGTGACAATATACAGCCTTGATGTACTCCTTTCCCAATTTGGAACCAGTCTGTTGTTCCATGTCCAGTTCTAACTGTTGCTTCTTGACCTCATACAGATTTCTCATGAGGCAGGGCAGGTGGTCTGGTATTCCCATCTCTTTGAGAATTTTCCACATATTATATATACACTTTTTTTCCCTAAAAATAATTGGTAAAATCTCTTTCAGAAAAATTATATTTGAAAAAATGTCACAGAAAGAAAGTCAGGAGTGAGTAATACAAGGTTGGCTTATTTAAGTGTATCAAATACCCCATCATCTCTAACACTGAATGCCAGCTTTAGAATGTTAGCTCCACAAGGTCAGATTTTTTATCCTGTTTTTAAACCTTGGTTCCAGTCTTGATCTATGCTCACTGCTCAGTAAATATGTTGACTGAATGTCATCAACGTTGAAGCTGATAAGATATGAGGAAAGATCCCTGGATTTCCGAGAATGGTAACCAATGAATTTTTAAAGAACTTAAATAGAATAAAAAGACTAAAATAATCTATTCCTCATTCAAAAGTATTGTATATTTAATCTACATGGAGAGGAAAGATGCATAACAGGTATTTCAAATAACATTAGGGAAATGTGACATATTTTACTAAGATGTTTAATCGGTAAAACAAATTAAACTCAGATGGTGTGTAAGAGAAGAATTAGTTTTGTCTCACATATGAGGGAGGCAAAATGGGTGAAGAAAATTATATATTCATACATATAATCTCTATTGTAGGTAGTAGATGCAGTTTGGAAATCAATTATGACTGCTTTAAAGCTATGGTTACAAAACTGGTCCCACTTTTGGGGCCATGTATCAGTAGAAATCCCTTTGTTTAATGCTAAACTAATTCTGAAACAAGACTGCATGGTACCAAATTTAGGGACAGTCCTATTTGAATGCAGAGACAGTTGCTAGCTATTCTGACTTTATAAACACAGAGAAAAAGTTATTTAAACAAAACTATGTACCTGTTGGGCTTCCCAGGTGACTCAGTGGGTAAAGAATCTGCCTGGGATGCAGGAGACATAAGAGATACTGGTTTGATCCCTTGGTCTGGAAGATCCCCTGTAGGAGACCATAACAACCCAGTCCTGTATTCTTGTCTGTAGAATACTATGGACAGAGGAGACTGCTGGACTACAGTCCATAGGGTTGCACAGAGTCGGACAAGACTGAGTGACTGAGCAAACATGCACAAGTGTACTTTTTAAGATTTTGAAATTCCAACTGTCTACTTATGTGTAAAGAAATTTTAAAGAAAAGATGAAACATAAAAGATGAAACAAATGATACAGTTAAACTGTTTCATGGTTGAGGATCTAAAAAAAGTTTATTGGGAGAGATGATTATTAATGAGTTATTAATAAATGTTTCTTTAAGAATGAATTAGTCAATCTCTATACTCTATCATGGGAAGGTAGAAACAGAATTGGCTATTGTTAAACAGGAAGAAATGTTCTTGTCACCATTGTTTTCCTGTATTCTCCATCCAACAAAAGCAACAAAAAATGATGGCTTTGGGGAAATTATCTATGGTTTAAACTCTGCAGTATCTGGAAAGCTGATTATAAACTGTCAGACAGCATTCATTTGTCAAAGTCTGAATTACACTAAGAATGGTGAAAAGGATGGTAGGGTGATAAAGACTGAACATGTTGCTTCTCAAGACAATTCCATTTTGTGGGCTTGAATGAAGAAATGATGAAAAAGTAAACATTTACATATCACCAGAAAGAAAAGAAGAATACAAATAGTATTACTATGAGTCTAGCAAAATACAATTTATTTACATTTTAAAGTTATATTGACAATATTATTGAGATTAAATATATTATTTTCCCTTAGGAATAACAATATGAATATAGTCTCCAAATATTTTTAATATAAGAAAAAGGGTTAATTCTCTGCAAAAGGCCTTTTTTTGGTTAGAAAAATAATTTGCTTATTATCATTTGTATTAATTGGACCTCGGCATTACCAACTTGATGGACGTGAGTTTGAGTGAACTCTGGGAGTTGGTGATGGACAGGGAGGCCTGGCGTGCTGTGATTCATGGGGTCACAAAGAGTCAGACACAACTGAGCGACTGAACTGAACTGAACTGAGGCATAAGTAAGATAAGTGCTCTATGTATGCAGAACGCTCTTGACATATCCTTATTGTATGCTAGGAAAGTGTTCATTCACACACACTGGAGACCGACCATAAAGGTTATTTCTGATGGAATAGGATGAAACTTGAAATAATTGCTTTCATTTCTTTCACAAATTGCTGGAAAATTCCAGGTTCATCTCACCATTTACTGTTTTGAAGAAGCAACAAGAAAAATGGCATATTCTTGGAAAGAAATATGTCTTCAGTGATAAATAATCCCAAACTCAGCCAAGCAAGTAATTCATTGCAGGTCAAAAACTACAGCCCTGACAATACTGAACATGCAGGTAATATACCACATGTCATATTTGAAGGGGAGAATGCTTTTTCTACTATTATATCTTCAACAAATTATTAGTACTTGCTGACATAGAGATTTGAAGGATTTGCAGAGATAGACGAATGCATTTAAAAAGGAATATGAAATTTAGCACAACAAAGAAGGAATGCAATTAGAATTCCAAGCTCATGAGGAATATTAGCCAAACAAAAAATCATGGTGGAATTTCACTATAAATGTTAGTAAATGTTCACCATAACTAAAGATTAAGTCATATGGGCAGAAAAGACTCCAAATTTAATGTCAATAAAATTGCATCTGATATTCCTGAAAGGATAGGGAGAGGAGATTCATAATTTTTGATTTAATCTCATACTATTTCTCATCTATCTACTCAACTATAGATGAATTAATCATGAATATAATAATATACTCTACTTTCACTCCACTCAACTAACATAGTTACAATAACAGTGGGATCATATTAATTTCAGTGTTTAATTAAGTATTTAAACAAATAGAGTTAAAATACTGAATAAAAATCTAGATATAAAGATTATCTATAGCTATTCTCTTTACAAGCAAAAACTCATGGTATATCACTGAATGGATTGATAAACAAGATGACTCTATTATATTTTTTTCAATACAAGAGCCAGAATTCAACCATATGGAATAATTTCACAGATTTGGGACATACCAGACATTTCTGCTTGTATGTTTTGGCAGAAATGCCTTGTAAATCATTAATCATATTTCTGCATTTTAGGAAAGCATATGATTGATATGTTTTGCCATCCATAGTGAAAGTGAAAGTCACTCAGTCATGTTCCACTCTTTGCAACCCCAAGGACTATACAGTCCATGGAATTCTTTAGGCGAGAATAGCCTTTCCCTTCCCCAGGGGATCTTCCCAACCCATGGATCAAACCCAGGTTTCCCACATTGCAGGCAGATTCTTTACCAGATGAGCCTCAAGGAAAGCCCCAAACCAAATATTAAATGAAAAGGATGCTTTCTGAAGAATTTATGGACTTTTCCTGCAGGAAATTCCTAAACCACTTTCAGGACTGAGAGCAGCTTAGAATTAAGAGCTAAATTATGCTTGCCTTTTATTGCTCAAAAAAGAAAAAAATGTAGATGCAACAGGAAATCAGAACTTTTATAACTAACTCATACACAGATTTTGCTCTAAACACAGTTTTAAATATGCAACATAATTATTAATAATTCCATCTTAAAATGGAGTTATGAAATATGTCTATCTCTAAGTTTGCTGGGAGATATATCAATAACCTCAGATATGCAGATGACACTACCCTTATGGCAGAAAGTGAAGAGGAACTCAAAAGCCTCTTGATGAAAGTGAAAGAGGAGAGTGAAAAGGTTGGTTTGAAGCTCAACATTCAGAAAACAAAGATCATGGCATCTGGTCCCATCACTTCATGGGAAATAGATGGAAAAACAGTGGAAACAGTGTCAGACTTTATTTTCTTGGGCTCCAAAATCACTGCAGATTCTGATTGCAGCCATGAAATTAAAAGACGCTTACTCCTTGGAAGGAAAGTTATGACCAAACTTGATAGTATATTAAAAAGCAGAGACATTACTTTGCCATCCAAAGTTCGTCTAGTCAAGGCTATGGTTTTTCCCGTGGTCGTGTACGGATGTGAGAGTTGGACTGTGAAGAAAGCTGATCACCGAAGAATTAATGCTTTTGAACTGTGGTGCTGGAGAAGACTCTTGAGAGTCCCTTGTACTGCAAGGAGATCCAACCGGTCCATTCTAGGGGAGATCAATGCTGGGTGTTCATTGGAAGGACTGATGCTAAAGCTGAAACTCCAATACTTTGGCCATCTCATGCGACGAGTTGACTCACTGGAAAAGACTCTGATGCTAGGAGGGATTGGGGGTGGGAGGAGACGGGGACGACAGAGAATGAGATGGCTGGATGGCATCACCAACTCGGTGGACATGAGTTTGAGTGAACTCCGGGAGTTGGTGATGGACAGAGAGGCCTGGCGTGCTGTGATTCATGGGGTCGCAGAGAGTCAGACACGACTGAGAGACTGAACTGAACTGAACTGATCTCTAAGCTACAAATGAGGGATCTTGAGCATAAAGAAGTTAAATATCTTGTTCAAGGCCAAAAGCTCAGTTAATGACAAAGTTATTATTAGAAGAAAGGAAAACCTGGTTCCAGCATCAGCATTCTCAACCATTATACTATAGTTTGGAAGCTAAAACACAGACATATGACAGGAGATAGCTACAGAAAAGGCTTCAGGTAGTGCTAGTGGGAAGGAACCTGCCTGCCAAGGCCGGAGACTTTGGAGACACAAATTCGATCCCTGGGTCAGGAAGATCCCCTGGAGGAGGGCATGGCAACCCACTCCAGTATTCTTGCCTGGAAAATCCCATGGACAGAAAAGCCTGGTGTGCTACAATCCATAGGATTACATAAGCAACTTAGCACAGCATAGCACAAATACAGAAAATATCAGCAGAGACTGATTCATCACTCTAAGAACAGTTAACTTTACATGCTATAAAAGTCACTGAATGTTTCACTGTTATCTCTTGAAATAATGAGACAACAGCCACCGTGGTTGAACACTAGCTAAACTACAGATGTTTTCACAATGCCATTTATTTCATGCTATCTTTACAGCCCCACAAGTGGGTTAAGATGTTGTTAATAAATGAAATAAATTAATTTAAATCTAAGATTGTCTGACATCAAAGGACATTATGATTTCTAACAGATAACACTGACCAATGAAATAAATACTTTTCACTGTTTTCACTGTCCATTGATGCAATGGGTGTTCAAAAGTAAATGAAATTGTTTACTGTGTTAATGAAGACAGGATATGCATAAATACAGCTTATATACTGCTTTCCTAAAACACTTAAAACCTGAATTAACCTAATTTAATTCAACAGATATCTGCTGATGTCCCATTTAATCCCATCACTTCTTAGGAAATAGATGGGGAAACAGTGGAAGCAGTGTCAGACTTTATTTTTTTGGGCTCCAAAATCACTGCAGATGCTGATTGCAGCCATGAAATTAAAAGACGCTTACTCCTTGGATCCTTGGAAGGAAAGTCATGACCAACCTAGAAAGCATATTAAAAATCAGAGACATTACTTTGCCAACCAAGGTCCATCTAGTCAAGGCTATGGTTTTTCCTGTGGTCATGTATTGATGTGAGAGTTGGACTGTGAAGAAAGCTGATCGCCGAAGAATTGATGCTTTTGAACTGTGGTGCTGGAGAAGACTCTTGAGAGTCCCTTGGACTGCAAGGAGATCCAACCAGTCCATTTTAGAGGAGATCAATCCTGGGTGTTCATTGGAAGGACTGATGCTAAAGCTGAAGCTCCAGTCCTTTGGCCACTTCATGTGAAGAGTTGACTCTTTGGAAAAGACTCTGATGCTGGGAGGGATTGTGGGTTGGAGAAGACAGGGACGACAGAGAATGAGATGGCTGGATGGCATCACCAGCTCGATGGACATGAGTTTGAGTGAAATCTGGGATTTGGTGATGGACAGGGAGGCCTGGCGTGCTCTGATTCATGGGGTGGCAAAGAGTCGGACACGACTGAGCGACTGAACTGACTGACCAGATTAAATTATTCAGGGGAAACAAAAATGAGACAGCATGTCCACAAAGCTTACAGTTTACTGAAGGAGTTTAGACAATTGTGCAAAAAAGAATGCCTCATAAAAGAAGCACATAGACTTTTTTTTCAAAGAAGTACAAAACGTTATGTGGATACACATGGTTTTAAGATGACAGAAGGAACAGATTTCTACTTCTTCATTTTCTGATTATCACTTCCAAATAAGAAAAATGAGAAAATGAAAACTTAAGCTCCATATTTGATGAAATCAGGATGTTGCTGTAACATCAAAACTTAGTGTATGATGGTAGAAAGTAGATGAGGGATTATAATTGGCACAGCTGTGCTAATAAAATTTCATACTCTTGTCTTCCGGTTGAAAAACAGATTCAGAGATGGGAAGAGAAAGGGAGCAGGTAGGAGCTTTCATTTGTACTTTTGCCTCTGGCCTTCAAATCCTAAAGGTGAACCTGGACTGAAATGCATGGAATATTACTATATTTAGGTCATGTTAAAATGTATAGAAAGACTTAATAATAGATACAAAGAAAACTAATCAAATGAATACTATAATATCGTATTTGATTTACTGAACATTTAGTCATAAAAACATAAATGAAACTTTTGTATTAGACTTAATTCGTAAGTCTTTTGTGATTTTCTTCTGTGACTGTGGAGTAAAATAGAAAAAAACAGAAATTAAGGATTAACCAGAATATACTTTAAAATATTATAATTTAAGTGAGCACATTTCACTATTTCACTATTGTGCCCAATTTCTTTCTTATAATCACTTTTTATGCATTTATGTGGAATATATAAACAACATAATTGGCTTATTAACATACTCTTATTATTTCTTAATGGATTTTGAATATTTTCTCATATAATTAAATATCATTTGTATGTATTAAAGTGCAATTTTTATTAAAAAATGCATAATTGACATGCTACATATATACCTGTGTGAATACCAACAACAAGATTTTAAAGTACAGTTCCATGGACCCAGAAAGTTACCTCCTGTCTCTTTCCATCTCACCTAAGCCTCACCTGAGCAACCAATTTCTAATTTTTATGACCATAGGTCATTTATGCCTTTTCTTACATTTCATGTAAATTGAATCTTATAAAGGGTTCTCTTGATTTTGGCATCCTTTAGTCAGCATCAAGTTTCCAAGACTCACCCCTATTGTCGTGTGTATCTGTAGTTTATTTTTTCCTCTTTGTTACTGAGTCTTTTGTATGAATCCAGTCTGCTTGTTCAACCATATTTTTGGATATATACACACAATTATATTTTATACCTTATTTTATTACCTTTCAAGAGTACAAAGATTCAGTATTATTGTGTATCCTACCACCTAAAATCTCATGCCTATGCTTTTCTTTTTCCAAAGTATGAAAATATTACTAATTAGAAAGTCTCTAAATTTGTTGCTAAAATGATTAAAATACAATCTATGTTATGAATTCAGTTAAACAAAAAGTAACATCTAGCTCCTGCTAGAAATAACTATAAACCCAAATGTTCCATTATAGTCTTCTTTATTAAAATGAATTTTCCTTGTTTGGAAACTAGACTAAAAACTATGCATGAAAATAAGTTTATATATATAGATAGATAGATTAAAAATATATATGAAAATGAGAATATAGAAAAAAGTATATTTACATATATGTATTTCACTGTTTAAAGATATTTAAAGTTATCATATGGTGAAATTGTCTTTCTTTTTCCTTTAGTGAAGATTTCTATGAATGATGGTTATGTGGACTTCCTAGGTGGCTCAGTGGTAAAGAATCCGCTTAACAATGAAGAAGACATAGGACACCTGGGTTTGATTCCTGGGTCAGGAAGATCTTCTGGAGGAGGAAGTGACAACCCACTCCAATATTCTTGCCTGGATAATCTCATGGACAGAGTCTGGCGGGTACAGTTCATAGGTTCACAAGAGTCGGACACGACTGAGACTGAGCATCCATGCATGCATATGTTTATGAAACTGGCACCACAGTCAGAATATAGAACAATTCTTTCATCCTCAAAACATGCCTCAAATAGTCCTACTCTTCCCCCACCTCTACCCATGAAAAGCAGTAATCTGTTCTTCATCACTCTAATTTCATCACTTCACATATGCTACATATGTAGAATCATACAGTTTATAACCTTGGAAAATTGGCTTATTACATTCAGTATAATGCCTTGAAGATTCATTCAAGTTGTTCTGTGTTTTATTGATTTGCTTATTCATATCAATGAGTAGTATTCCTGTGTATGAATATAACAAATTTTACCCACTCACTATTGAAGGACTTTGGGGTCATTCATGGATTTTGGCTATTTGAGTAAAACTGATAAACATTAGACTCAATGGTGAAAAATTGAAAGCATTTCACTGAAGTCAGGAACAAGACAAGGGTGCTCTCTCTCATCACTACTATTCAACATAGCTTTGGAAGTTTTAGCCACAGCAATCAGAGAAGAAAAAGAAATAAAAGGAATTGAGATTGGAAAATAAGTAAAAACAGTAAAACTCTCACTGTTTGCAGATGGCATGATCCTCTACATGGAAAACCCTAAAGATACAACCAGAAAATTACTAGAGCTAATCAATGAATACAGTAAAGTTGCAGGATATAAAATTAATACACAGAAATTCCTTGCATTCCTATACACTAACAATGAGACAACAGAAAGAGAAATTAAGGAAATGATCCCATTCACCATTGTGATGAAAGTAAAATATTTAGTAATAAATCTACCTGAAGAAACAAAAGACTTTATATAGAAAACTATAACACACTGATGAAAGAAATCAAAGATGACACAGATAGATGGATAATAGATGGTAATATATTGGAAGAATCAATACACTGAAAATGAGTATGCTACTCAAAGCAATCTACAAATTCAATGCAATCACTAACAAGCTACCAATGGTATTTTTCACAGAACTAGAACAAATAATTTCACAATTTGTATGAAAATAAAAAAAGCTCGAAGAGCAAAAGCAATCTTGAGAAAGAAGAATGGAAATATAGGAATCAACCTGCTGGACTTCAGTCTATACTACAAAGCTACAGTCATCAGCACAGTATGGTACTGGCACAAAGACAGAAATATAGATCAATGGAACAAAATAGAGAGCCCAGAGATAAATCCACACACCTAAGGACACCTTATCTTTGACAAAAGAGGCAAGAATATACAATGGAGAAAAGACAATCTCTTTAAAAAGTGCTGCTGGGAAAACTGGTCAACCACCGATAAAAGAAAGAAACTAAAAAACTTTCTAAGACCACATACAAAAATAAACTCAAAATAAATTAAAGATCTAAATGTAAGACCAGAAACTCTAAAATTCCTAGAGGAAAACATAGGCAAAACACTCTCTGACATAAATCACAGCTAGATCCTCTATGACCCACCTCCCAGAGTAATGGAAATAAAAGCAAAGTTTAAAAATGGGACCTAATTAAATAGCAGCTTTGGAACAATGAAGGAAGCTATAAACAAGGTGAAAGGCAGCCTTAAGAATGGGAGAAAATAATAGCAAAGGAAACAACCGACAAAGCATTAATCTCTAAAATATACAAGCAACTCCCTCAGCTCAACTCCAGAAAAATAAACGACCCAATCAAAAAATGGGCCAAAGAACTAAACAGACATTTCTCCAAAGAAGACATACAGATGGCTAACAAACACATGAAAAAATGCTCAACATCCCACATAATCAGAGAAATGCAAATCAAAACCACAATGAGATACCATTTCACACCAGTCAGAATGGCTGCTATCCAAAAGTCTACATGCAATAAGTGCTGGAGAGGGTTTGGAGAGAAGGGAACCCTCTTACACTGTTGGTGGGAATGCAAACTAGTACAGCCACTATGGAGAACAGTGTGGAGATTCCTTAAAATACTGGAAATAGAACTGCCATATGATCCAGCAATCGCACTCCTGGCATACACACCAAGGAAACCAGAATTGAAAGAGACACGTGTACTCCAATGTTCATCACAGCACAGTTTATAATAGCGTGGCCATGGAAGCAACCTAGATGTCCATCTGCAGACGAATGGATAAGAAAGCTTTGGTACATATACACAATGGAGTATTACTCAGCCATTAAAAAATGCATTTGAATCAGTTCTAATGAGGTGGATGAAACTGGAGCCTATTATACAGAGTGAATTAAGCCAGAAAGAAAAACACCAATACAGTATACTAACTCATATATATGGAATTTAGAAAGATGGGAACGATAACCCTGTATATGAGACAGCAAAAGAGACACAGATGTATAGAACAGTCTTTTGGACTTTGTGGGAGAGGGCGAGGGTGGCATGATTTGGGAGAAAGGCATTGAAACATGTATATTATCATTTGTGAAACAAATCACCAGTCCAGGATTGACACATAATACAGAATGATTGGGGCTGGTGCACGGGGATGACCCAGAGGGAGGATAAGGGGAGGAGGGAGGTGGAAGGGGGGTTCAGGAAGGGGAACTCATATACACCCGGGGTGGATTCATGTCAATATATGGAAAACCAACCAATATAATTTTGTAAAATAATTAGCCTCCAATAAAAAAATTAATAAATAAAATATACAAGCAGCTCAATACCAGAAAAATAAATGACCCAATCAAAAAATGGACCAAAGACCTAAAAAGACATTTCTCCAAAGAAGATATACAGGTGTCTAACAAACACATGAAAAGATGCTCAATATCATTCATTATCAGAGACATGCAAATCAAAACCACATTGAGGTATATTTCATGCAAGTCACAATAGCTACCATCAAAAGTCAACAAATAATAAATGCTGGAAAGGGTGTGGAGAAAAATAAACCCTCTTACACTGTTGGTGGGAATGCAAACTAGTACAGCCACTATGGAGAACAGTGTGAACATTCCTTAAAAAAAATTAAAACAGAACTGCCATACAACCCAGGAATCCCACTGCTGGACATACACACTGAGGAAACCAGAATTGAAAGAGACTCATGTAACCCAATGTTCATTGCAGCACTGTTTACAATAGCTAGGACATGGAAGAAACGTAGATGTCCACAAGCAGACAAATGGGTAAGAAAACCATGGTACATATACACAACAGAATATTACTCAGCTATTAAAAAGAACACATTTGAATCAGTTCTAATTAGGTGGATAAATCTGGAGCCTATTATACAGAGTGAAGTAAGTCAGAAGGAAAAGCACCAATTTAATGCACATATATGGAATTTAGAAGGATGGTAATGACGATCCTATATTTGAGACAGCAAAGAAAGAGACACAGATATAAAGAACAGGCTGTTGGACTGTGGGAGAAGGCTAGGGTGGGATGATTTGACAGAATAGCATTGAAACATGTATATTACCTTATGTGAAATAGATGACCAGTCCAAGTTTGATGTATGAAACAGGGCACTCAAAGCCAGTGGACTGGGAAAACCCAGAGGGATGTGATGGGGAGGGAGGTGGGAGGGGGTTCAGGATGGGGGACACATGTAAACCCATGGGTGATCCATGTCAACATATGGAAAAAACCGCCACAATAATGTAAAGCAATTAGCCTCCAATTAAAATAAATTAATTAATTTTTAAAAATGTGTTAGGAACTTGTGACCTGATTTTTGTTGTTGTGTTGTTGATTAATGTGAGATCTATTGATTGGTTGTGAACCAGGGAGGCAAGTGGGTGGCCAGTTGGTCATTGCCCAATGTTTACATTGAGGTACCCAAGCAATTTTTGCTTTCCTCCAGCACATTTCCTGTATTTCGATTTTAAGTCTACTAATAGACATTTTTTTTTTGAATAGTAACTTTGTGTGGTTTTTTTTTTTTTTTACTTTACATTATTGTATTGGTTGAGACCTGTTCTTTATCTTGTATGAATCTGTTTCCTCATCTATAAAATTGAGATAATACTAGTAATCTCTTCACAAGTCTACTGAAAGAATCAAATCAGAATGTATATGAAACATAATATTGATTTAAAATAAATAATTATTAATATAATAAAAATATATAACAATGCAAAACTGAACTACATTCAGGTGTCCCCCTGTCTTTTACTTTTGCAAATGATTATTACAAAGCATTACATGTATCCTTATTTAGTCATTTCGTTAGTTTCTGCCTATTAGTAGAGAAATTCCAGTTTTCTCATCCTGCAACATTAGTTAGCTATTCATAAGTTGAGCCATCTAAAAATTTTATAAAATTGTACATGAAATACTACCTCACTACTTTTAAGGATACTTTTACATTATACAATTAAACTTTGGAATCTATATAAATATCAAATTGTCTTTATTTTACAATGAGGCGTTGAGGTGGTTATGGTCACATTCTATAATCACTATTACAAATGTTGTTAATCTCATTAGAAACAACTTGTTTTCTACTTTTATCATTTGTATTGGGTTGTACCCAGTAATGTTCACTGTTGTTATTTCCAGATTCTGGATCGGTTTAAAAATTTATCTACACTATAATATCAATTACCATTATGTGACACTTTTCCTTCCACCTGCTTTCGTATCCGTCATCCGTTAAGCAAATATTTATTAATGGACTGTTTCTATTATTTAGTCGCTAAGTTATGTCTGACCTTTTACGACCCCATGGACTGTAGCCTGCCAGGCTTTTCTGTCCATGGAATTCTCCAGACAAGAATCCTGGAGTGGGTTGCCATTCCCTTCTACAGGGGATCTTCCCAACCCAGGGATCGAATCTGCATCTCATGCCTTGGCAAGTGGATTCTTTACCAACTGAGCCACTAGGGAAGTACAGTAAACCCCATGCTAAATGAATACAACATGACTCTGCCTTCACTTAACATATAAGGGGATATAATAAATATGGCTTTTGATGCTGTTCATGGGGTTCTCAAGGCAAGTATACTGAAGTAGTTTGCCATTCCCTTCTCCAGTGGACCACATTCTGTCAGACCTCTCCACCATGACCCATCTGTCTTGGGTGGCTCCACATGGCATGGCTTAGTTTCATTGAGTTAGGCAGGGCTGTGGTCCATATGATAAGATCAACTAGTTTTTTGTGGTTATGATTTCAAGCTGAAACTCCAATACTTTGGCCACCTCATGCAACGAGTTGACTCACTGGAAAAGAGTCTGATGCTAGGAGGGATTGGGGGTGGGAGGAGTCGGGGACGACAGAGAATGAGATGGCTGGATGGCATCACCGACTCGATGGACATGAGTTTGAGTGAACTCCGGGAGTTGGTGATGGACAGGGAGGCCTGGCGTGCTGTGATTCATGGGGTCGCAAAGATTCGGACACGACTGAGTGACTGAACTGAACTGAACTGAATAAATATGCAGGAGAATATCACAAAATGTGTTATTTGCAAGGTAGAAATAAACTCTGGATGGTTTGGGAACATAAGAAAGAAGCACTGAGCTCAGCCTGGAAGGAGAGGTAGAGAATGTTACACTTCTTTGAACATCACCACCCTCAACAATTAAGGCAATTGTTTCAAAGCTGATAGAATCAGTATTTTCCCCAAAGAATTGTCTGCAATCAGATCCATTTCCTTCCATAGCCCTCAACTCAATGCTCTCCCCAGTTTGCCTATTCTATTTAAAACACCACTTAAATATGCTGCCCTTAAAGGACTAAGATCAGGCTCTGTTGAGCCTCTCAATTTTATCTTTATTTTTATTACATTAATACCTGGTATGTATTAGGTGCTTTCTGATCTTTATGATTATTCTGTTTATCTTGCTAACTTCTTAAACTGGCTATATACTTGTATACTCATTGCTTTTCCTTTTTATATAAAGTCTACTACATTTAAGGTCTCAGTGGTTAATGTTTTCCATTTTCCATAGGTTTTAAGACTTTGTGTTTTTGTTATCTCCCTGTAATGATGTTGTTTTTAAATGTCATGTACTCAGTGAGTGATATAAACACATTGTATATTTCAGTTAATTAAAATTTTTAAAAAAAGGACTAAGATCAGGAAACTGACAACTCACAAAGCAGTCTGCTGCCACCAAAGCTCAAAAGAATATCTAAAAGCAGAGGCTCCACTCCTTAGCCTAAACACAAGTTGTTATAATCCCTTTTGTCTTCTGTACTTATATAATACAGGCCGCCTTCTATTACAAGGCACTTTAAGATCTCACCTTCTCCCATTACTTGCCTTGTACATAAAAAGTACACAGATGTGAGTCTATTAGAATGTGTGAGAACTGCAGTTTATAATCCACAAACCAATACTTCCTAAGGTTTGAAATTTGTTAGGATTCAGTGGCACTGAAAGAGAGCCTGTTACTGCGAGATCGCCCCTTACTGAACACAAGGATTTTATTAAAATCATTCATCCTATTGAAATTTAGATATGGTACCATCAGCTCATAATCCCCATTATGGCTCTTATTTGAGTTAAACTTTTTTATACTACTCTCTCTTCCTTTCTTTATGAAGCAACAGAAAGTTATTAATTGAGGAGTTTAGTTCAGGTGTTCACATTCATAATTCCTTTGGTTACCTTTTCCAGTCACAATATGAGCTTTACCTAACTGTCAAACAACTGTAAAGAAGAGTATTTGGAGTCTTAATTATTCTGTATCATTACCCGGTAATCTAGTCTGTATGGGTTGTTCTTAGAACACCTAAGTTTAAAGTAGATTATATAAATGCTGTTTTAAATAGAACAACATTTTAAGATGCCCCCACTCAAAAGTTTCACACTTATTCATTTGATAAAAATAATTGTATAATTGTATATTTACCTAAATAGACAGTTAATATTATGAAAATAGCCTGAGTCAAATATTTATCTTGACTGTAAAACAGTGTATACAAAGCAGTCAAAATGGAATGCTATTTTATTTTTAATGTCTTAAATATGTTGTTTTAATTTAAAAAAATTGAAAATCTTATCAACATGATCATTGATTCTTTGAAACAGCTTTGGGTCCATTTCATTTTATTTAGTGTTGATTAAGAGAATTCCCTGGGAAATTGAAGGAAACTGGTGAGGAAGCAGGCTTTGGGAGATGAAGTGATTTTCTAATAGATATCAATCTGATGGGGTTTCCCAGGTGGCACTAGTGGTAAAAGAACCTGGCTGCCAATGCAAGAGATATAAGAGACTCAGGTTCGATTCCGGGGTTGGAGGAATCCCCTGGAGGGAGAGCACAGCAACCCACACCAGTATTCTTGCCTAGGGAATCCCATGGACAGAGGAGCCTGGTGGGCTACAGTACACAGGGTCACAAACAGGTGGACACGACTAAAGTGACTTGGCACAACACAGCACATAGATCTGAGGACAGGTTTCTTTGTTTTTCCTTTTTTTTTTTTTTTTTAATTCAGGTCGATTTACATAGGATTATATACTTTGTGCAAATTACCAAATGTTGTTTGCTATATTGTGTTTCATTAATTTTATATACTATTTGCATTAATTTGGTATAACATTTTCAACTCAAATGCAAATATAGTTGTCTGATTTTTTATGTCAAGAGTGACACTATGAACAGAAAGTAGGTAGACAAAATGTTTTTTATTAAAAATTCAACTGGATACCTATTTTGAATATAGCAGTGTGTACACATCGATCCCAACCAACAAAGACCTACTCTGCGCACATGGACCTACTCTGCTCAATGTTATGTGGCAGCCTGTATGGGAAGGGTGTTGAGGTCCTTTAATGGACCGGAACGTGGTGGTCCAGAGTTGACTGATAAGAAAGTAAAGGATAGAGAAAGAGGCTGATACTCCTTGGTTTATGCAGAAAGCCAATAACGCCCCTAGCATGGGACTTGCTCCATTCACGAAGGCCACAGGTACCCTCTCGATGGGATGAAGGCACAGAGCTCCTTCTCGAGAGGGTCTTAGAAACCCAGGCAGGAATGTGAACACAGAGAGCCTCTACGCTCCAGGAATTAGCCTGAAAAAGAGAGAGAGAAGGAGAGAGAGAGAAAGCAAGACATGAGGACCAAAGCTCTGATGGAGCAAAGGTGTTTTAATCAACATGGCGTGGGCATATAAACTGTAGTTATTCTCAGCAAAATTAAAGATTAAAATTCCAGACTTACAAAACATAGATGATCCATATTAAAGAGAGATAGTTGTAACTAATCACTTGTACATATGATTCATAAAAAGGAAGAGGATACTTATCACTGTACAGGAAAACTAACGAAGGAAATGCCTGGATTCTTCAGCTCCCTGGAGAGGCTTGCCTCTCCTCTTAATTCCTGAATATTCAAGAATTAATAAGGAACAGAGAATTCCTGACAGATCCAAAACAGCACCAGGAAACCTCCTGTTAGATGTTTCCTGACAGAAGGGAGTTTGGGGGAGAACAGATACGTGTATGTATGTTTGTATATGTATATGTGTATGTATGGCTCAGTTCCTTCACTGATCACCTGAAACTATCACAAAATTATTAATCAGCTATATTCCAATACAAATAAAAGGTTTAAAAAAATAAATAAAATTTTGATAAATGTACTTTTAGTACTTTCAGTAATATGCTACACAAGGCACAAAATAACAAGTACAGCATAAATTAATAATGAGAGAAATTTCAAATAATTAAAAAGACTCAAAAAGAGTTTGCATGTAAGGAGTAATAATGAAAAAGGAATAAAATGAGTCTTTGAGTCCAACCAACTGAAAAAATGATTATATCATTCATAGATATAGGATGGTAAGCAGTTAGGGGGGTAATTCAACTTTAGACATTAAATTCTCAGTGGTAAAATAAGTTTGAAATCATATTTCTAAATATATCAATTAGAAAAATAACATTTAAAAACAAATGAAGGATAAAAGTACATATTAATACTTAATCATATAAGGAAAAAAATGTCCTGAAGAGTGTCATCAGCACCCTGGCAGCATAAGACATCCTTTACCTTTATCACTCCCTTTAACAGAAAAAATTTGGCATCATCCACAAACAAAAGTGCCTCTTTGGGATGTGGCACTAGTGGTAAAGAACCTGCCTGCTAATGCAGAAGACAAAACAGACGTGGGATTGATCCCTGGGTTGTGAAGATACCCTGGAAGAGACAATGGCAACCCACTCCAGTATTCTTGCCTGGAGAATCTCCATGAACAGAAGAGCCAGGCGAACTACATTCCATAAGATCACAAAGAGTCAGACATGACTGAAGTGACTCAGAACTTAGCATAAACAAAAGTTTGAGTTGTGGGATACAGGACCATACTCCAAGAGACCCAGGAGGACTCTCAACCACTTGTGCATCAGGTAACAGGCAGGCAGACCTGGATACAGACTGTAGAAGCAGCAGTGACCTGAGAGCAAATGAAGAATACTGACTTGGGCAGACACACACAAATGAGAATCAGTACAGTTTTTATAGAAGAGAAGTTCCACAACTCTATTGGAGCGAAAAAAGAAAAAACACAAGTTTGGATTCATTGGCATGTGTAAGAAGAACTTTATCAGTATAATTCCTCCTCCCAAGGCAGCACAGCTAAGAGCTAAAAGAGGCAAGGGATCATTCCCATGGAGGAAATGGGAGATTAGGGAGTGTCCAGACTGCCCAGGTGGAGGTGATGGAATTCCAGTTGAGCTATTTCAAATCCTAAAAGATGATGCTGTGAAAGTGCTGCACTCAATATGCCAGCAAATTTAGAAAACTCAGCAGTGGCCACAGGACTGGAAAAGGTCAGTCTTCATTCCAATCCCAAAGAAAGGCAATGCCAAAGAATGCTCAAACTACTGCACAATTGCACTCATCTCACACTCTAGTAAAGTCATGCTCAAAATTCTCCAAGCCAGGCATCAGCAATATGTGAACCGTGAACTGCCAGATGTTCAGCAGGTTTTAGAAAAGGCAGAGACATCAGAGATCAAATTGCCAACATCTGCTGGATCATGGAGAAAACAAGAGAGTTCCAGAAAAACATCTATTTCTGCTTCATTGACTATGCCAAAGACGTTGACTGTGTGGATCACAATAAAGTGTGGAAAATTCTGAAAGAGATGGGAATATCAGACCACCTGACCTGCCTCTTGAGAAACCTGTATGCAGGTCAGGAAGCAACAGTTAGAACTGGACATGGAATAACAGACTGGTTCCAAATAGGAAAAGGAGTACGTCAAGGCTGTGTATTGTCACCCTGCTTATTTAACTTATATGCAGAGTACATCATGAGGAACGCTGGGCTGGAAGAAGCACAAGCCGGAATCAAGATTGCTGGGAGAAATATGAATCACCTCAGATATGCAGATGACACCACCCTTATGGCAGAAAGTGAAGAGGAACTCAGAAGCCTCTTGATGAAAGTGAAAGAAGAGAGTGAAAATGTTGGCTTAAAGCTCAACATTCAGAAAACGAAGATCATGGCATCTGGTCCCAACACTTTATGGGAAATAGATGGGGAAACAGTGGAAACCGTGTCAGACTTTATTTTTTTGGGCTCCAAAATCACTGCAGATGCTGATTGCAGCCATGAAATTAAATGATGCTTACTCCTTTGAAGGAAAGTTATGACCAACCTAGATAACATATTAAAAAGCAGAGACATCACTTTGCCAACCAAGGTCCGTCTAGTCAAGGCTATGGTTTTTCCCGTGGTCATGTATGGATGTGAGAGTTGGACTGTGAAGAAAGCTGATCACCGAAGAATCGATGCTTTGGAACTGTGGTGCTGGAGAAGACTCTTGAGGGTCCCTTGGTCTGCAAGGAGATCCAACCAGTCCATTTTAAAGGAGATCAATCCTGTTCATTGGAAGGACTGATGTTAAAGCTGAAACTCCAATAGTTTGGCCACCTCATGCGCTGAGTTGACTCACTGGAAAAGAGTCTGATGCTAGGAGGGTTTGGGGGTGGGAGGAGACAGGGACGGCAGAGAATAGATGGCTGGATGGCATCACCGACTTGATGGACATGAGTTTGAGTGAATTCCGGGAGTTGGTGATGGACAGGGAGGCCTGGTGTGCTGTGATTCATGGGGTCACTAAAAGTCGGACATGACTGATTGACTGAACTGAACTCAGACTCCCCAGCAATTTGAGAAGCTGCTAAAGAAACACATATCTTTCTCAAAGTATTAAAGTAAAAGTTCCATGACTAGCAATGCGGGAAGAGATCAGGAAAGAGGCAGAAAAAATATCAGAATGAATTTAGAGAATGGGGCTCCAACTGACTGCATCTGTACTCCGACAGGGAGTCTGCTCATGAGCCACTGGGACTATCTCACTTGAAGGTCCCCTTTTTGGCCTAAAGGCACACATGATCCCCCAATAATAAAATCACATCTTCTACAACTCTGTGACTGGCTCCTTGTGCATCACATGAGAGTGGTGGCAACAATGAGTTTCAGTAAACAGGGAATGTACACAGAAAACAGTCCAGAGACTGTGGGCAAGGACGGAATTTCAAATAGGAACTGTAGCTCTACTTTTGAGAAGACAAAGGAGAGGTTCCCAGTAGTTCGCTTGGTGCACTGTAAGACTGGGAGAAAACATAAAAATTATGCTGCAAGAAGAAACAAGAAGCATGGAGCAAGTATATGCATATAAGGTCTAAGAAAGTTTAGGACATAAGCACGAACAACAAAATTTATCTCCTACCTGAAAGCAGCTAATAAATATCAGAGAAGGTTATTGCTACATCGAATGCAAAAACAGCAATGCAAAACTCCAAGTAACATGAGGAATCAAGGACCCATGATATCACCAAAAGATTACAATCATCTTCCAATAACCAAAACCAATGATACAGAGATCTGTTATATACCCAATAAAAATTCAAAATAGCTGTTGTAATGAAGTTCAATGAAAACAGAGAAAGACAATTCAACAAAATCAGAAAAGCAATACAGAAAAAATGAGAAATACAGCAAAGAAATAAGAATCATTGAAAAGAACCAGAAAGAAATTTTGGAGGTTAAGAATTTAATGAATGAAATAAAAATGAAATACAAATCATCAATACCAGATTTAACCAAATAAAAAATAGAATCAGTGAACTAGAGAATAGCAACTTAGAAATAACCCAGTTAGAGAACAAAGTAAAAAGAATAAAAATGGGAAAAGATAACCTACATGATCTAGAGGACACCATCCAAAAACAAATATCAGAATCATCAGAGGAACAGAAGAAAAAGTGAAGGGGCAGGGGATAGAAATTTTATTTAAAGAAATGGTAACTGAGAACATGCCAAATCTGGGGAGACACAGACATACAGACATCCAAGATCATAAAGCTTCTTCAGTTCAGTTCAGTCACTCAGTCGTGGCCGACTCTTTGTGACCCCATGAATCACAGCAGGCCAGGCCTCCCTGTCCATCACCAACTCCCGGAGTTCACTCAAACTTAGGTCCATCTAGTCGATGATGCCATCCAGCCATCTCATTCTCTGTCATCCCCTTCTCTTCCTGCCCCCAATCCTTCCCAGCATCAGAGTCTTTTCCAGTGAGTCAACTCGTAGCATGAGGTGGCCAAAGTATTGGAGTTTCAACTTTAGCATCAGTCCTTCCAATGAACACCCAAGACTGATCTCCTTTAGAATGGACTGGTTGGATCTCCTTGCAGTCCAAGGGACTCTCAAGAGTCTTCTCCAGCACCACAGTTCAAAAGCATCAATTCTTCAGTGATCAGCTTTCTTCACAGTCCAACTTTCACATCCATACATGACCACTGGAAAAACCATAGCCTTGACTCGTCGGACTTTTGTTGGCAAAGTAATGTCTCTGCAATGGGCAGAGGTTAGTGACATTGTACAGGAGACAGAGACCAAGACCATCCCCATGGAAAAGAAATGCAAAAAAAGCAAAATGGCTGTCTGAGGAGGCCTTACAAATAGTTGTGAAAAGAAGAGAACCGAAAAGCAAAGGAGAAAAGGAAAGATATAAGCATATGAATGCGGAGTTCCAAAGAATAGCAAGGAGAGATAAGAAAGACTTCCTCAGCGATCAATGCAAAGAAATAGAGGAAAACAACAGAATAGGAAACACAAGAGATCTCTTCAAGAAAATTAGAGTTACCAAGGGAACATTTCATTCAAAGATGGGCTTGATAAAGGACAGAAATTGTATAGACCTAACAGAAGAAGAAGATATTAAGAAGAGGTGGCAAGAATACACAGAAGAACTGTACAAAAAAGATCTTCATGATGAAGATAATCATGATGGCGTGATCACTCACCTAGAGACAGACATCTTGGAATGTGAAATCAAGTGGGTGTTCAAAAGCATCACTACGAACAAAGGTAGTGGCGGTGATGGAATTCCAGTTGAGCTATTTCAAATCCTGAAAGATGATGTGAAAATGCTGCACTCAATATGCCAGAAGATTTGGAAAACTCATCAGTGACCACAGGACTGGAAAAGGTCAGTCTTCATTCCAATCCCAAAGAAAGGCAATGCCAAAGAATGCTCAAACTACCTCACAATTGCACTCATCTCACACGCTAGTAAAATCATGCTCAAGACTCTCCAAGCCAGGCTTCAGCAATATGTGAACTGTGAACTTCCAGATGTTCAAGCAGGTTTTAGAAAAGGCACTGGTAACAGAGATCAAATTGCCAACATCTGCTGGATCATGGAGAAAGCAAGACAGTTCCAGAAAAAAACATCTATTTCTGCTTCATTGACTATGCCAAAGCCTTTGACTATGTGGTCACAATAAAGCTTATAAATCACCCTATTAAATTCAAAACTATCTTCTCCAAGATACATATAGTAAAACTGCCAAAAATTAAAGACAAATGGAAAATCCCAAAAGCATCAAGAGATAAAGACTGTGACTATCAAGGCAACCCAACAAATCTAACATTGGATTTCTCTGACACATTACAGCCCAGAGGAGAGTGGAATGATATATTCAAAGTGCTGAAAGAAAAAAAAAATTTCCAGCCAAGCATATTCTAACTGGCAAAGTTATTCTACTTTGAAATGAAGGTGAACTAATGATATTCCCAGACAAACAAAAGCTGAGAGTATTCAATACCACTAGACTTCCATACAAGAAACGTTGAAAGACATTCTTTAAGCTGAAATGAAAAGGCAGTAGTTAGTAAGGTGAAAACTACAATAACATACAGCACACTAATAAAGATAATACACTGCCAGATTAAAATTCTCTAACATGATGTTGTGTCAAACACCGAACTATGCTATAAAGGTAAAAGGAAAATAATATTTAAAATAGCTATGGTTAATATTATTTATTAATGAACACAATGTAAAAAGTGGTAAATTATCACATCAGAATAAAAAGGTAAATTTTTTGCATGTAATTGAAGCTAAGTTGCTACCAGCATAAAATGGACTATATTATCCATAAAATGTTTTATGCAAACCACATGGTAACCACAAAGTAAAAATGTATAGCAGAATCACAAAATATAAAGAAGGAAATCAGAACTGAGCACCACAGTAAACCAGTAATTCCCAAAGGTAATTAGTAAAAGAGAGAGAGGAAATTAGAAGAGCCAGAAAGCAATGAATATGATGACATTCAGTCAGTCAGTTCAGTCACTCAGTCGTGTCCGACTCTTTGCGACCCCATGGACTGCAGCACCCCAAGCCTTGCTGTCCATCACCAACTCCCAACTCAAACTCATGTCCATTGAGTCAGTGATGCCATCCAACCATCTCATTCTCTGTCTTCCCCTTCTCCCCATGCCTTCAATCTTTCCCAGCATCGTGGTCTTTTCCAGTGAGTCAGTTCTTCACATCAGGTGGCCAGAATATTGGAGTTTCAGCTTCAGCATCAGTCCTTCCAATGAATATCCAGGACTGATTTCCTTTAGGATGATATAGGCAAGTTCGTATTTATCAATAATTACTCTTACTGTAAATTAATTGAATCCATCAATCAAAAGGAAGAATGACTGAATGGATTAAAAAAAAAATCCAACTACTTGCTGCCTATAAAAGACTCACTTCAGCTTTACAGACACACATAAGCTCAAAGTGAGAGATGGAAAAAGATATCTCATGCAAGTGGAAAACAAAAGGAAGTGATGATGGTAGTTATATCAGACAAAATAGATTATAATTTAAGAATGGTAAGAAGAGACAAAGCAGGTCATTATATAATAATAAAGACATCAGCTCATTAAGAAGCTATAACAATCATGAATATACATGCACCTAGCATCAGAATACCTAAATATATTAAACAAATACTAACAAAATTGAAGGGAGAGAGAGAGACAATAATACAATAACCACAGGGATTTTAATACCCATTTTCAGTAATAGATAAGTTATCCAGACAGAAAATCAATGTGGAAACATTAAACTTTAACCATACTTTTAGGTAAAATGGACCTAACAGCTGTATACAGAGCTTTTCATTCAAAAGCAGCAGAATATATATTCTTCTTAATTTCACTGTTAAAGAGAATGTAAATTGGTGCAGTCACCGTGGCAAAGAGCATGGGAATTCTTCAAAAAGTTAAAAATAGAAATACCGTATGATCTGACAATCCCTCTTCTGAGTATATATCCAAATAAGTGAAAACAGGATATCAAAAATATATCTGTACTCCTATGTTTATTGCAGCATTAATCACAATACTCAAAATATGGAGACAACTGAAGTGTCCATCAATATATGAATGCATAAAGAAGATGCATTTTTTCTTATGACAGTAAAAAAAACGATAGCCTGCCTCTTGCAAGAACGTAATAGACAATAAGGACACTAGGATGAGATAAGTCAAAGATAAATACTGTATAATCTTACTTATATTTGGGATCTAGAAAAGCTGAATTCATATAAACAGAAAGTAGAATTGGGGAGATGTGGGTCAAAAGGTACAAACTTTCAGTTAGAAGACAAATTCTGTACAGTGTTGTGATTATAATTAACAATACTGCAGTATGTGCTACTAAGTTGCTAAGAGATTAGATTTTTTTTTGGTAATTATTTTTTATTGGAGGCAAATTATTTTACAATATTATATTGGTTGGTTTTGCCATACTTTGACATGAATTCGCCCCGGGTTTACATAAGTTCCCCCTCCTGAACCCCCCTCCCACCTCCCTCCTCCCTTTATCCTCCCTCTGGGTCATCCCCGCATGCCAGCCCCGAGCATCCTATAACATGCATCGACCCTGAACTAGTGATTCGTTTCACATATGACAACATACGTGTTTCAATGCCATTCTCCCAAATCATCCCACCCTCACCCTCTCCCACAGAGTCCCAAAGACTGTTCTATACATCTGTGTCTCTTTTGCTGTCTCGTATACAGGGTTATCATTTGCATCTTTCTAAATTCCATATATATGCGTTAGTGTACTGTATTGGTGTTTTTCTTTCTGGCTTACTTCACTCTGTATAACAGGCTCCAGTTTCATCCACCTCATTAGAACTGATTCAAATGTATTCTTTTTAATGGCTGAATAATACTCCATTGTTTATATGTACCAAAGCTTTCTTATCCATTCGTCTGCAGATGGACATCTAGGTTGCTTCCATGGCCTCGCTATTATAAACAGTGCTACAGTGAACATTGGAGTACATGTGTCTCTTTCAATTCTGGTTTCCTCGGTGTGTATGCCCAGGAGTGCGATTGCTGGATCATATGGCAGTTCTATTTCCAGTTTTTTGAGGAATCTCCACACTGTTTTCCATAGTGGCTGTACTAGTTTGCATTCCCACCAACAGTGTAAGAGGGTTCTTTCTCTCTACATCCTGTCTAGCATTTATTGCATGTAGACTTTTGGATAGCAGCCATTCTGACTGGTGTGAAATGGTATCTCATTGTGGTTTTGATTTGCATTTCTCTGATTATGAGGGATGTTGAGCATTTTTTCATGTGTTTGTTAGCCATCTTTATGTCTTCTTTGGAGAAATGTCTGTTTAGTTCTTTGGCCCATTTTTTGATTGGGTCATTTAATTTTCTGGTAGTTGAGCTGCAGGAGCTGCTTGTATATTTTGGAGATTAATCCTTTATCAGTTGCTTCATTTGCTATTATTTTCTCCCATTCTGAAGGCTGTCTTTTCACCTTACTTATAGTTTCCTTTGCTGTGCAGAAGCTTTTGGTTTTAATTAGGTCCCATTTGTTTATTTTTGCTTTTATTTACAAACTGAAAAATAAAAATCATATGATTATCTCAATAGATGCAGAGAAAGCCTTCGACAAAATTCAATATCCATTTATGATAAAAACCCTTCAAAAAGTGGGAATAGAAGGGACATACCTCAACATAATAAAAGCTATATATGACAAACCCACAGCAAACATTATCCTCAATGGTGAAAAACTGAAAGCATTTCCCCTAAAGTCAGGAACAAGACAAGGGTGCCCACTCTCACCACTACTGTTCAACATAGTTCTGGAAGTTTTGGCCATGGCAATCAGAGCAGAAAAAGACATAAAAGGAATACAAATTGGAAAAGAAGAAGGAAAACTTTCACTGTTCGCTGATGACATGATCCTCTACACAGAAAACCCTAGAGACTCTACCAGAAAACTACTAGAGCTAATCAATGATTACAGTAACTTTGCAGGATATAAAATCAACACACAGAAATCCCTTGCATTCCTGTACACTAATAATGAGAAAATAGAAAGAGAGATTAAGGAAACTATTCCATTCACTGTTGCAACGAAAAGAATTAAATACTTAGGAATATATTTACCTAAGGAAACAAAAGACTTGTACGTAGAAAACTATAAAACACTACTGAAAGTAATCAAAGAGGACACTAATAGATGGAGAAATATACCATGTTCATGGATTGGAAGAATAAATATTGTAAAAATGAGTATACTACCCAAAGTAATTTATACATTCAATGCAATCCCTATCAAACTACCAACGATATTTTTCACAGAACTAGAACAAATAATCTCACAATTTGTATGGAAATACAGAAAACCTCGAATAGCCAAAGCAATCTTGAGGAAGAAAAATGGAACTGGGGGAATTAACCTGCCAGACTCCAGGCTCTACTACAAAGCCACAGTCATCAAGACAGTATGGTACTGGCATGAAGAGATTAGATTTTAAACGGGGGCTTCCCTGGTGGCTCAGACAGCAAATAATCAGCCTGCAATGCTGGAGACCTGGGTTTGATCTCTGGGTCAGGAAGATCCTCTGCAGAAGAGAATTGCAGCCCACTCCAGTATTTTTGCCTTGAGAACTCCATGGAGAGAGGGGCCTGGCGGGCTACAGTCCATGGGGTTCGAAAGAGTCAGACACGATTTTAAATGCTCTCATCATAAAAAAGAAGTGATAATTGTGTGGCATGATAGATGTTTAACTCAAATGGGTCCCCTATCAAATGAGTAGCTGGTGAGTCCATGAGACAATATATGGATAAAGTGTCTCAGGATTGTATGCACTCTCCATCTTGCCTCTAGCCCTTGTTGAATGGGGGCAAGATCAAAATTTATAAAAATATGAAGAGACGTATTTAAAGGGCCTCATGTACTTGGGCTTCCCAGGTGGTGCTAGTGATGGGGAACCTGCCTGCCGATTCAGGAGACATAAAAGATGCCAGTTTGATCCCTGGTTTGGGAAGATCCCATGGAAAAGGAAATGGCAACCCACTCCAGTATTCTTGCCTGGAAAATCCTGTGGACAGAGGAGCCTGGTGGGCTACAGTCCAATGGGTCACAAAGAGTCAGACATGACTGAATCAACTTAGCATATGATGGTAATCATATTTCAATGTATAAGTGTACCAAATCAACTCATTGTACACCTTAATCTTACACAATGTTACATAACAACTTTCTCTTAATTAAAAAAAATAAAAACCTAATGAGGATCGAGTTACCAGATTTAGTAAATAAAATCCATGATGATCAGTTAGAGGATCAAACAATGAAAAAATCTTCCAGTATGGGACATACATTTACTTATATTGTATGAGATATATTTATAATAAAAGTAATTCATTGCTTTAAAACCTCAAATGTAACTAGGCAACTTGTATTTTAATCTGGAAACCCCTGAGTATTAAATTTGTTGACTTCTGAGTGTTTCCAAAAGATTAAGCAGTATCAGTGACAAGTCTAAGATGAATAAAAACAAGAAGAGAAACAGAGCAGAAGAAAGGGTAAAGAATGAGCAATAGATTTGAAAAAAAAAAAGAAAAATAATGAAAGGAATTGCCAGTCCAGTTTCGATGCATGATACATGATGCTCGGGACTGGTGTACTGAGATGAACCAGTGGGATGGGATAGGGAGAGAGGTGGGAGGGGGGTTCAAGATGGGGAACACATGTACACCTGGGGCAGATTCATGTTAATGTAGGATAAAACCAATACAATAATATAAAATAATTAGCCTCCAATTAAAATAAATAAATTTTTAAAAATTTAAAGGGAAAACAGAGGATGAGGTAAATAAAATTATATATATGATGGTTACAAAGCATCATTAATCTGAGAGAGCCCATTATGGGATTCATTCAGCAAATGTTTAGCAGCTTTAGGATGGCTAATTTTTTTTTTTTTTGGATGGCTAGTTTTTGACTGGTTATCTGGTATACTTCATGAGACTGAGATATTTGTTATGGAGAATTTTCAAGTTAGAGACTGAATATACCAAATTAAATAAATATATACTGTATTTGCCTTAGTTTACCAATGGAGTAAATATATTGAATGATCAATATTAGAGATGAAGAAACTCTAGCTGAATAGCTGAGACATGTCCAAGCTCTTATAGTGTTTTAGAAAGCTAACTAGAGCCTGAGTTTTCTCATTGTCACTTTTTTAATCCCATACTTTGACATTTAATGTATGGAAGAAACAAAACAAAATCAAACAAGGAACAGAAAGACAGGATTTATCTCCATTGTGTACATGAGGTATAACATGATCCTGAGAGTTTAATTTCCAGTGGCAGGATATAAACAGCCTGAGAAAAACCACTGAGCCAGGATAATGACTAACTGATAAGCTTTGTCAAAATAGAAATCATGTTTCTATTCAACTGTTTTATCTCCAGAAGTGAGTACATAACCTTGAACATACTAGGTGTTCAATACATAGTCACAAAAGAAAAACAAGATATTCCTTATTTATGTAGATATTAAAGTCCCCATCAAATTAATTTGAAATTTTATAATGCTAAAAACTAACTCAAAAAAGACCACATACAAGTTCTGAAAGATAAATTAGAATTAAAAATATATGCATCTCACTGGAAAAGACTCTGATGCTGGGAAAGGTTGGGGGCGGGAGGAGAAGGGGACGACAGAGAATGAGATGGCTGGATGGCATCACCGACTCTGTGGACATGGCTTTCTTTGAGTGAGCTCCGGGAGTTGGTGATGGACAGGGAGGCCTGGCGTGATGTGATTCATGGGGTCGTGGAGAGTCGGACATGACTGAGCGACTGAACTGAACTGAACTGATGCATTATGAAAGACTCAAGGTCTTCAGAACATAAGGCAGACTTTTTCAATCAAATAGGACTTCTGAAGCTATTTTAAGGAAATGTGCCATTTTGGAAATAAACCTGCTTAAAGCATTTTTGAAAAATTTCAAATGCAAAAGAAGGTGCACAATTTTTTGAGGCATCAGTACATACATTCTTTCTCACTCATTATCTCTTATTTCACCCATGTGATACATAAGGTTTACCAAAAAAACCTTATGATATATAAAAATTTATCCAAAATTGGAGAGATAAAGAATGCTTTGTCCAAGGGTGACAGGCACATTTACAATAATGAACTACTATTTGAAAATTTAAGTATGCCCTTATTATGTCTGATGCCAAAGAAAGACCTGGAGGCATTCTGAAACCTCATTTGTCATACTCTGGAGGTAATTCTATTAATGACTTCAAGTCAAGCTTTATGTGGTGTGCTTCAAGTATATTTTAAGGATCACTTGGTCAGACAATTTTCTAAGGATAGTGGAGGGGAAAATGGCTAAGTGCAACTGAAAATATTATTAATAATAAAATTCAGTTATCCTCAACTCTCTTCCACAGTGAATTTGGCAGTGTCTTTTCCCAGTGGATTATTTTATTGTGAGCATGGGCTGATCAAAGGCTATCTTAAAAAACATTAGTCTTGCTCACACTATGATTAGCACTGAATCATAGCCTACAAACAGATAGAAAAGCTAGTAGTAACAATTGGAAGATTTCTTGCTTACTATTTTCATAATACAACATTTGCTTTACTTCAGCTTCTAACCTGAAAAGGTTTCATTATGCAGGAAGTGCCAAGAAAACTTGGAACATTTCTTACAGGCCTGTAGCTATGACATAAACCTTGAAGAATCTTAAGGAAGAATACAGCAGATGTTGCTTTCGCAAAGGTCATAATATTCCCATTTATATGAAAAACATGGTTCTAAAGATAAAATACTGACTGTTTTACTTCACAGATGTATTATGTATATGGCATTGAAGACACAGTTGCATCTAGTTAGTGAACTCTCTCCCATGTTTCACATAGGAGAAGGAAATATGCATCTTTGGGAATACTCTTGGTTGCTAAAGGTAATATGGGACAGGCTAGTCAAGAAATGACCGTCAAGAAACTCCACTCTTAGCAGACAACTGTGATAATTAATAGAGTGATGCTTTAATACTGGGCAATGCCGTTTTTTTAGAAACAGCTTTTCTTTTTTCTTCATTTTTATTTTTTTTTGGCAGTAATATGCATCATTTTTTTTTTTTTTACAATATTATAATGGTTGGTTTTGCCATAGATTGACATGAATCCTCCCTGGGTGTACATGAGTTCCCCTACCTGAACCCCCCTCCCACCTCCCTCCTCCCCTTATCCTCCCTCTGGGTCATCCCCGTGAATCAGCCCCGATCATCCTGCATCATGCGTCGAATCTGGACTGGTGATTCGTTTCACATATGATAATATACATGTTTCAATGACACTCTCCCAAATCATCCCACCCTCACACTCTCCCACAGAGTCCCAAAGACCGTTCCATAAATCTGTGTCTCTTTTGCTGTCTTGTATACAGGGTTATCATTACCATCTTTCTAAATTCCATATATATGCGTTAGTATACTGTATTGGTATTTCTCTTTCTGGCTTACTTCACTCTGTGTAATAGGCTCCAGTTTCATCCACCTCATTAGAACTGATTCAAATGCATTTTTTAATGGCTGAGTAATACTCCATTGTGTATATGTACCAAAGCTTTCTTATCCATTCGTCTGCAGATGGACATCTAGGTTGCTTCCATGTCCTCGCTATTATAAACAGTGCTGCGATGAACATTGGAGTACATGTGTCTCTTTCAATGCTGGTTTCCTCGGTGTGTATGCCAGCAGTGCGATTGCTGGATCATATGGCAGGTCTATTTCCAGTTTTTTGAGGAATCTCCACACTGTTCTCCATAGTGGCTATACTAGTTTGCATTCCCACCAACAGTGTAAGAGGGTTCTCTTCTCTCCAAACCCTCTCCAGCACTTATTGCTTGTAGACTTTTGGATAGTAGCCATTCTGACTGGTGTGAAATGGTATCTCATTTTTTTTATTTGCATTTCTCTGATTGTGAGGGATGTTGAGCATTTTTTCATGTGTTTGTTAGCCATCTGGATGTCTTCTTTGGAGAAATGTCTGTTTAGTTCTTTGGCCCATTTTTTGATTGGGTCGTTTATTTTTCTGGAATTGAGCTGCAGGAGCTGCTTGTATATTTTGGAGATTAATGCTTTGTCGGTTGTTTCCTTTGCTATTATTTTCTCCCATTCTCAAGGCTGTCTTTTCACCTTGCTTAAAGTTTCCTTGGCTGTGCAGAAGCTTTTAATTTGAATTAGGTCCCATTTGTTTATTTTTGCTTTTATTTCCAATATTCTAGGAAGTGGGTCATGGAGGATCCTGCTGTGATTTATGTTGGAGAGTGTTTTGCCTATGTTCTCCTCTAGGAGTTTTATAGTTTCTGGTCTTACATTGAGATCTTTAATCCATTTTGAGTTTATTTTTGTGTATGGTGTTAAGAAGTGTTCTAGTTTCATTCTTTTACAAGTGATTGAGCAGTTTTCCCAGCACCACTTGTTAAAGATACTGTCTTTACTCCATTTTACATTCTTGCCTACTTTGTCAAAGATAAGGTGTCCATAAGTGTGTGGATTTATCTCTGGGCTATTTTGTAGAAACAGCTTTTCAATATGGCATTTCTTGACAATACTACACTATGGACAAACAATTTCACCAATTAGGGATTCTTCAATGTCACACAAGAAAAATGAGGAAGAGATTTAGAATGTAGTGTTTAAATGCATGTAACTGAGGACTGTCATATTTCAATTCCCAGCCTTATTACTTAACAACTTAAAAGACACTTACTCCTTGGAAGGAAAGTTATGACCAACCTTGATAGTATATTAAAAAGCAGAGACATTACTTTGCCAACCAAGTTCTGTCTAGTCAAGGCTATGGTTTTTCCCGTGGCGATGTATGGATGTGAGAGTTGGACTGTGAAGAAAGCTGATCACCGAAGAATTGATGCTGATGGACTATGGTGCTGGAGAATACTCTTGAGAGTCCCTTGGACTGCAAGGAGGTCAAACCAGTCCATTCTAGGGGAGATCAATCCTGGGTGTTCATTGGAAGGACTGATGCTAAAGCTGAAACTCCAATACTTTGGCCACCTCATGCGACGAGTTGACTCACTGGAAAAGACTCTGATGCTGGGAGGGATTGGGAAGGGGAGGAGAAGGGGAAGACAGAGAATGAGATGGCTGGATGGCATCACCGACTCTGTGGACATGAGTTTGAGTGAACTCCGGGAGTTGGTGATGGACAGGGAGGCCTGGCATGCTGTGATTCATGGGGTCGCGGAGAGTCGGACACGACTGAGAGACTGAACTGAACTGAACTGACATATTAATAAATTTGGGCCTCTCATTGCTTCAATTCCTCCATTATAACTTGAAATAATATTAGAATCAATTTCATGGATCCATAGTAACACCTAAGTGGCATAATGCATGTGAAGTTCTCTGCACTGTGAGGCTCAATTCATGTAAACTTTAGTATTATTATTAGTAGTAGTGATATTAAACAACTATATGCTAAACATCATGCTAGTCATTTTACATTTATTTTTATATTATATATTCAAGACAATATTATTCATTGCTTTGCAAAATAGTTAGTTCCTTTGCTGGCAACCTAAAAATGATTGACTTTGGTTAACACACAAATCTAAATAAAGGGTAGGAATCGCGATGATTCCAGTGATCATCATAGTAGGTATATCATGCTGCTTCTTCAGGTAATCCTATAAAAGGAAGTCAACATTCTGTTACTTGAAGGAAACAAAGGATGATGGATAGCCAAAGACAGAAAGTTTCTAGGAATTGTATCCTATAGTTAAAGGAGTTCTTTTTTTTTTTTTTCACTTTTGTTGCTGTTCAGTTGCTAAGTCTTGTCCAACTCTTTGCAACCCCGTGGACTGTAGCACACTGTAGGCTCCTCTGTCTTCCACTGTCTAGCAAAGTTTGCTCAAATTCATGTCCATTGAGTCAGTAATGCTATTTAGTCATCTCATTTTCTGCCACACCCTTCTCTTTTTCCTTCACGCTTTCCCAGCATCAGGGACTTTTCAAATGGGTAAGCTCTTTGAATCAGGTGACCAAAGTATTG
The DNA here is from genome assembly GCF_049115385.1 of Moschus berezovskii. Classification (NCBI taxonomy): domain Eukaryota; kingdom Metazoa; phylum Chordata; class Mammalia; order Artiodactyla; family Moschidae; genus Moschus; species Moschus berezovskii. Next base: position 80,352,009 of record NC_142488.1, on the reverse strand, counting down.
GAGCTGCAGCATCTGTCCTTCCAAGGAATATTCACTGTTGATTTCCTTTAGTATTGAGCGGTTTGATCTCCTTGCAGTCTGAGGGACTCTCAAGAGTCTTCTCCAGCACCACATTTAGCATAAATTCTTCAGCACTCAGCATTCTTTATAGTTCAAACCTTACCTCTCTACACAACTACTGGAAAAATCCTAGCTTCAACCATATGGACCATTCTCGTCAAAGTGATATCTCTGTTTTCTAAAACACTGTCTGGTTTTGGTATAGCTTTCCTTCCAAGGAGCAAGTCCTTTTAATTTTGTTGTTGCCCTCACTGTCCACAGTGATTTTGCAGCCCCCTAAAATAAAATCTGTCACTGCTTCCACTTTTCCCCCTTCTATTTGCCATGAAGTAATAGAATGATCTTAGTTTTTTGAATGTTGCATTTCAAGACAACTTTTTCATTCTCCTCTTTCACCCTCATCAAGAAGTTCTTTAAACCACCATAATATTGTAATTAGCCTTCAATTAAAATAAATACATTAAAAACTAAAAAAAGAAGCTCTTTATTTCCTGTTCATTTTCTGTCATTAGAATGGTATATCTAAGGTTGTTGATATGTCTCCCGGCAGTCTTGATTCCAGCTTGTAATTTATCCAGTTCAGCATTTCACATGATGTACTCTAAATAGAAGTTAAATAAACAAGGCCATAATATACAGCCTTGTCATACTCCTTTCCCAATTTGGAACCAGTCCATTGTTCCATGTACAATTCTAGCTATTGCTTCTTGATCTGCATACAGATTTCTCAGGAGATAGGTAGGGTGATCTGACATTCTAATCTTTGAAGAATTTTCTACAATTTGCTGTGATCCACATGGTCAAATCTTTAGCATAGTCAACAAACAGAAATACATGTTTTTCTGGAATTCCTTTGCTTTCTCCATGATCCAGTGAATGCTGGCAATTTAATCTCTGGTTCCTACTCTGCCTTTTCTAAATCCAGCTTGTACTCTTGGAAGTTCTCAGTTCACTTACTGCTGAAACCTAGCTCGAAGGATTTTGAGCGTATCCTTGCTGGCATATGAAATGATTCCAATTGTATGGTAGTTGAAGCATTCTTTGGCATAGCCTTTCTTTGGAGTTGGAATGAAAACTGACCATTTCTAGTCCTATGGCCACTGCTGAGTTTTCCAAATTTGATGACCTATTAAGTGTAGTACTTTAATGGCCTCATCTTAGGATTTTAAATAACTCAGGTGGAATTCTGACTTTCCTCATGGCTTAGATGGTAAAGCATCTGTCTACAATGTGGGAGACCCTGGTTCAATCCCTGGGTTGGGAAGATCTCCTGGAGAAGGAAATGGCAACCCACACCAGTATTCTTGCCTGGAGAATCCCATGGACGGAGGAACCTGATGGGGTCTCAAAGTGACCGATTTCACTTTCTTTCTTCTTTCTTTCTTTCTTTCAGCTGGAATTCCACGACCTCCACTAGCTTTGCTTGTAGTAATGCTTCCTAAGGCCCACTTGACTTCCCACTCCAAGATGTCTGGCTCAAGGTGAGCAATCACACCATCATGGTTATTATCCGGATCATTAAGCCCTTTTTAGTATAGTTCTTCTGTGTACTCTTGCCACCTCTTCTTAATCTCTACTACATGTGTTAGGTCCTTACTCTTTCTGTCCTTTGTTGTGCCAATCCTTGCATGCAATATTCCCTTGATATCTCCAATTTTCTTGAAGACATATCTCACCTTTAAGAAGTGGGAAAATGTGTTGACTAAAGGAAGATGACCCAATAGATGGTGTGGTAGTCCATGCTAGGCCATAATACTGGTGATGGTTGAGACTCTGTTGCGACAGTTTTCTTGGAAATTTAGTTTCTGAAATCCTAATAAATTTCTTTAACATTTGTGCTTAAGAATGAATGTTCTCACAAAGATTTTATAAATTTGCCTTTCGGTTACATAAAGAGAGGTGCATTGTTATAAGCTCCTCACAATATCTTAGAGCCTATGCAAACAAAAATACTGATAGGACCAATTTTTTATGGAGATTCTAGATGAGATTTCTTAACTTTTAAAACATTAATTTCCATATCCTTCTCAAATACAATTTAGTTGTTCCTGTAACTAATCATGAAGCTAACAAAAAAGCTATCAGCTGTCATCTATTTCCTGAAATACCTTCCAAAATCAGTGGAAGATTTATAGTAGAAGTGATAGTAATAGAAATTGCCCACATATAACAATACCTAATAAAATTTTCTAAACCTTACTGAAGGTGTGATTAGTTGCTAAGTTGTGTCTGACTCTTTGTGAACTCACGGGCAATAGTCCATCAAGCTTCTCTGACATTATCATTTCCTCTTCCAGGGGATCTTCTCAACCCAAGGGTTGAACCTGGGTCTCCTGCATTGCAGACAGATTTTTTTTAACATCTGAGCCACCAGGGAAGCCCTTATGAAGGTATCCATTGGAAAACATTAAAATATTACTTATAAAATTATATATGTGGGAAAACGGTATGTAAAATACCTTTAGGAAATTTTTTTTTCAGTTATTGTTTTGTTTTGTAGCAAGTAAAGATCAGATCATTGAACGTTGTTTTCAGATTTAGTCAATTTGCTTGTAATACTGCCACTCACTTTGAGAGCAGAAAGAGACTAAGCAACTGAACTATAAAACTTTCATATATTAACCACAGCTTCAGAAGAAACTGGTTTTGAATCTCTTTTTTTTTCCATATTGCTTTTTTTTTCCTTTTCCTGGAAAGATAATCTGAAGCAAATGTTCTTCCGAAACTATATTCTTGGGCTGTTGAAATATTCTGAAATATAATTTTGATTTTTGTTTTTGCTCCCTGCTTGGTATTCCATTCCTGCATTTTAGAATGTGTTGTAGCACCCATTTTAAGTTTATGGCACATCTAGCATAATATGAAGTCTTATGACAAAATTTAGTTCCCTCAAACTTGAAGACTGCTGTAACTGTATCTTTTGCACCTGCTTGGAGAGAAATGGAAGGTATCTTTATTCAGCTCTGAGGAAGGGAGAAGTTCCTCTAAAGGAGAGTTTCATCTATCAGTAGTACTTAATCTAAATAGTCATAAAGGAGAAATAATTTTACAGTTACATAAAATAGTATCACTTTAAGCCAGACACAGATGCTTCAAATTAAAACAGTCCATTTATAGAAGCACAAAACCGAAGAACGCTTTTAAATGGTAGAGTGACAAACTGGATACTTATCAATGAGCCTGCTTCAGAAGCCCTAGGTGCTCTCCCATTATAAAAGACAAAGCATTTTACAATATATACACATCATAATATCTCTTAAAAAGTGGGGTTCAAAACTGCTTCCACTTAAGAAAACTTGCTTTCGGAAATAAAGCCTTTTTTGTGCAGCAAACATTCTCTGAACACTATATTTCAGCTCTGAATATATTTAGGATTTAAAACCAACAAAAATGGCAAAAATCATGAAGACTATCACTCAGTTCAGTCACTCAGTCGTGTCCGACTTTTTGCGACCCCATGAATCACAGCACGCCAGGACTCCCTGTCCATCACCAACTCCCGGAGTTCACTCAAACTCATGTCCATCGAGTGGGTGATGCCATCCAGCCATCTCATTCTCTGTTGTCCCCGTCTCCTCCCACCCCCAATCCCTCCTAGCATCAGACTCTTTTCCAGTGAGTCAACTCGGGGCATGAGGTGGCCAAAGTATTGCAGTTTCAGCTTTAGCATCAGTCCTTCCAATAAACACCCAGGATCGATCTCCTCTAGAATGGACTGGTTGGATCTCCTTGCAGTCCAAGGGACTCTCAAGAGTCTTCTCCAACACCACAGTTCCAAAGCATCAATTCTTCGGCGATCAGCTTTCTTCACAGTCCAACTCTCACATCCATACATGACCACGGGAAAAACCATAGCCTCGACTAGACGGACCTTTGTTGGCAAAGTAATGTCTCTGCCTTTTAATATGCTATCTAGGTTGGTCATAACTTTCCTTTCAAGGAATAAGCGTCTTTTAATTTCCTGGCTGCAATCAGCATCTGCAGTGATTTACCAGTACACTAAAATTGTGCAGTAACGAATGGTCCATTCATATTTGTATTAAATAAGGAGGTCAGCAAACGTCCATAGCCAATAATATTTATCAAACTGGCCCTGCCAGAAATTTCCACCTTCCAATTCTCTGTTAAAGCATTATTACCCCTCCTTTACAAATTTACAAAGACTTCCCCCTTCTGTAGGTTGTCTTTCACTTTCTTGATAATGTCCTTTGCTGCACAAAATATTTTTAATTTTGATGAAGTTTTTGGTGTCATGTCTAACAATTTATTGCCAAATCCAAGGCCACAAAGAGCACAAAAACGTTAATTTTATTCTATAAGTATTAGAGTTTCAGCTGTTATATTTAGGCCTTTAATGAATTTTGAGTTAATTTTTGTTTATGATGAGAGATACCACTCCAGTACTTACTGGTAGCTCAGATGGTAAAGACTTGTAATGTGGGAGTCCCAGGTTCAATCCCTGGGTCGGGAAGATTCCCTTGCAAAGGAAATGCAATGAACTCCAGTATTCTTGCCTGGAGAATTCCATGGACAGAGAAACCTGGAGAGTTATAGTCCATGGGTTCACAAAGCATCAGACACAACTGGGAAAATAACATTTTCACTTTCACACCACTCCAGCTTCATTCTTTTGCACGTGAATATCAAGTTGTCTCAGTACCATTTGTTGAAGAGACTATACTTTCTTCATCGAATGATCTTGGCATCCTTGTTGAAAATCAATTTATCAGGAATATGTGTGATTATTTCTGACTTCTGGACCCTATTCTGTCTATCTTTATGCCGGTATCACACTATTTTTATTACTGTGGCTTTGTAGTAAGTTTTGAAATCAGAAAGTGTGGGTTCTCCAACTTTGTTCTTCTTTTTGATGACTTATTATTATTATTATTATTGTATTTGAGATCTCTTTTATTTCCATATGAATTTGAGGATTGGCTCTTCCATTTCTGGTAAAAAGGATTTTAGGACATTGATAAGGGTTATATTGAATCTTCAGATATCTTTGGGTAGTATTGTCATCTAAACGTCATTAAATCATATAACTTATAAACACGGGATGTTTTTCCACTTATTTTTGTCTTGTTTAATTTCTTAAAGCAATGTTTTGGAATTGTCAATGCTTAAGTCTTTCAACTCATTAGTTGAATTAATTCTGAGTTATTTTAATTTTTTGTATGGTATTACAAATAAAATTGTTTTCTTAATTTATTTTTCAGACTGTTCTTTTCTTGTTGTTGTATAAAAGCACAAATGGTTTTTCCATGTTGACCTTGTGTCCAGTAACTTTGCTGAATTCATTATTAGCTCTGGTATTTTTTTGTGGATCTAATAGGATTTTAATTATAATATCACATTATCTGTAAATCTGTTAAGTTTTTATATTTAGAGGAGCCTGAAGAAGCAAAACAGGGGAAAAAAACACTCATAAAATCTGGGTAAAGAAAATGTTAGTCTTATGTAGGATGCCACAATTAGAGCAGAAGAAGGGGATCAAGAAAGCAAAAATAAAATATAAGGCTCCTTAAAAGTATACATAAAACAAGGAGTAAAAATAAACAATAGACTAAAGGAATTTTAAAGGTCAGATTTTCATACTTCACAAGTTATCCAGTAGCCAGCTTTAATCACAGCAGAAAGGAAAGATCTTGTTTAATCAAAATCATTATAGTAAGGATAATACCTAGAGACATGTTCTTATTATAACAAAGATTTGAATTTCTGGAGGTCAACCAGGTCAAATTCTTATATTTGGTCTGCGTGTGTATTTTATAGTCTTAGACATACAGATTAATATGCCTTATTTTGATTGTTACTTTCATTCTGTCTTTCCAAGTTGCCTCATGGAAAGCAATACAGAGTTTGAAGGGACTTACTAAAATATGTCTTCATTGTGAAGAATTTTGTAATAGATAGTATTTTAAAATCTTCCTACCTACTTCAATACAATTTCAACAGTTTCATTTTGATATTTAAGGACAGAAATTCAAGGCTAGAATCCTGTTTCACAGGTGTCTTTATTTTTTAGTCATGTTTGGAAAATGATGAGCAGAACATGATCCAAACCCAGGTCCTTCTAATCCACTACTCAATTTCAACCTCATCATAAAAGAATGTCAGTCAGTAAATGAAATAAATTGCCATTTTGATCATTTGATTTTTGTCTGCCAAATTGATTTAATTGGTACTCCTTTTTAACACTATTTTTTTTTTAATGTGCTTATTTGACACATCAAGTAACTGCTTGAACCATAAATCTAGTCTTTCTGGACACCTTTCTCATTCTTAACCCACATCTGTTCTATCAGCAAATTCTGCAATTTCTATTGCTACTTCCAAACTATATCCCACATGTCAATTTCTCTCCCTCTATACTGCCACCAGCCTAGTACAGGTCATTCTCATCTCTTGGCTAGATTTTTAAATAACCTCAAATTTTGTCTCCTTGCATCCAAACTCCCTTCCCTCCTAATTCCATTCTCCACACAACACATAATCTTTTAAAAAGTAAATCAGGTGATTCCATTCTCCTGTTTAATCCTCCAGTGCCTTTCCCCTTCACACTTAGAATTTAACACCCAAACTCCGTACTGTAAGGTCGAAATGGCCCAATGATGTTAAATAAAATAACCCAGATGCCAAATAGATAATGTAACAGGCTTTACTGGCCAGGCAGAATTCCAGGACCCAACAGAGTGGGGAGGGGTCGAGGAAGTCGACGCCGAACAAAGGCAGAGAGCAACTTTATAACTTCACAGCGGAAATCGTCCCAAAAGAAAGCAAGGCGGTCTCTCATAGGTCAGCTACTCAAGATGGTGAGACCGCATTTTCTTGTCGAAAGCTGTTTTGTCAGAGGCTCTTCAATGGTCTGGCGGGACTTTTTCCCGCTGGCGGGAAATGAAGAGGAGAAAAAGCCAAGATGGCCACCGGGGTCTGGCCTTACATTCTGACGCTTTTGATAGGATAGGGGGTGATGTTGTCATCTCTGGCTACTTCCTGCTGGAAAGGGGCGTCCTGGGGCTTTTGGGTCATGGCCGGGCCCTGGTGCCTCTTAGGGGTTCCCGAGGTCTTTAGGTGGGAGTCTGGAATAGGCGTTTATCATCACCTGTCTGGTGGCAGCTTAAGTCCTCTTTTGCAGTTGCAGGATACATGGGCCAAAGAGCAATATGAGTAAAATGATTTCAAGAATAATCAAAACAGATTTCCACCAGTCCCCCTCTCTCCCGGACAGGACTGAAGTCCAAAAGAGAATATTTATATCAGACTAGCTTTCAGCAAGCACTATTTTTGAGAATGGTTGCATCTAAGCCTGACACGACTCAGAAAACTTAAGTGTTTAGCAATTCAGTGTCTAATCTGAAATCACACCCATAATATCATTTCTCAGGATATCTGAGAAATAGTTATTTCCCAGGATGTCTGAACTATAGTTACTCTATTTTGACTTTTAATTGTAAAAGTTTTCTTAATAGCCAAAGCAGGTGTCACCATTAATGACGTCAGTGTTCTTTTCTAGGTATGAGAAGATGCAAGAATTGGTATTCATAAAACCTTTTCCTGAAAAGATCTAACTATCTGAAGGCCTGTTCCGCCAGTTTTTTCCAGAGCACAGAGTGCCTCATTCTTGATTTTCACCCTGAACTCCTTTCAGGGGGTGTTGAAGGTCATCAGATTACAGTGGTCATGATGTAATCTTTGTAGAGGCAGCTGGCAAGTTCCAACTTCCGGTCAGCAGGGTTCCTTCATAGACACATATTTGACTATGTTTGGGGGCCATTTCATGGCCATTGTGTCCCACAGTGCTGGGAAGGCTCTTTCCCAGATCCAGGGAAGATTTCATTGATGGGCAACTCAGTGTGATAAAATTGGACCAGGCCTTGCAAATAGCAAACATCTCTGGACCACTGTCTTACTAGCCTCTTGGTCAAGGAAAATATTCCCTATTTTTGCTTCTTCTCATATCTAGAGTTATTGCAATCATTGATCGCATATGGAACTGCATATCAGCATTATATCACAGGCTCAAACATTCATCTGTTAAAGTAGAAATGATCTTCTGAAACAAGTGACATAGAAAATAATATAGCCATAGCTAGCAGTTATTAGTAAAGTCATAAGTAAGAATTATAAGTCAAGAACTTTCATTAGATAAAGCCTGGTACACCCCAAGTCATCTGAATTCATTTATTAAATGACTATAGCCTGGTGTTAATCTCCTGGTTATACATTATGGAGCATCTGATCTTTATCTGAAGATTGGTTACTGAGATAAGCCTTAGAAACAAACTTAGAGTGTCCTTTTTAGTAACTTAATTAAAATTTTAGCAATTTCAAGTAACAAGGAACTCTCTCAGCAGTGAGTCTTAGTAAACACTAGACCTTAATTAACAAGCTAGAAACTTAATTTAACAATTTACCAAACTTATTTTTCATTATGGAGGCATGGCAGCATTGGAGCCAGTTAAAAACAAAAACTGGAAACCAGTCATCATACTGGCCCATGGAAACATCTAGGGTTATTTTATATTTCCTACCGTTAGAAAAATTAAACTAAATAAGTAAAAAAAGAGAAAAGAAATTTTACAAAATGGCAACTAGAATGACCTAAAAGAGTGTACTGCAGTTATCTTCTTTCAATTTAGTAACAAAGTCTTATTGGAATGAACATTTATGGATAACTAAGTTATCAGGAGGGGAAGGCAATGGCACCCCACTCCAGTCTCCTGCCTGGAGAATCCCAGGGATGGGGGAGCCTGGTAGGCTGCCATCCATGGGGTCGCACAGAGTCAGACATGACTAAAGCGACTTAGCAGCAGCAGCAGCAAGTTATCAGGACAGTGTTCCTCTTAGTATTCAGGGCAAAAATACAAGCTATGTCGAAATAATTTCTACATTCTATAAGGAAAGATAGACTTTGAAAACGGAGTGACTATTTTAAAACCTGGAATACAAGATTTAGCCAGAATGTTCAAGATTGACAGGTTGGAAGGAGTGAAATCTTCACTGGCAACAAAATAAAAATCATCTTTGACCCATCAATAAAGCAGGTTTGTCAGGGAGCTGGGAAAAGCCAAGCTGCTCTCTTGGATTTCCCATAGCCCTGACTCTGATTTTCAGCTATTATTCACTCATTTTTAATTCCCCAATTTAGGAGTAGACTGTTGCCATGTTTTAAGGACATTAGGATAGCACAAGTCTAACATAGTTTTTGTATAAACAGAATGAACTTTTACATGTACTGTAATCTTGAATAACATCTATTTACTCTACTAAAGTAACAAAAGATTTTAAAACAAATATTGATTACTTGAAGGCAAAGAAATTCATAATCTGTTGTCAAAAGATTCATTCTAAGAAAACTTTGTTCTCTTAACATAGAGAGTAGACTACGCTCCAGTCTATTACCAATTTACCAGTTAGCAAACAAACAAAGTTTATCAGTTAATCTTAGAGAAGTCTTTTCCATAAATCATGAAGAACTAGCAGTACTTTTCTAAAGGCATGAGAGTGAAACCATACATGGCATGTTTAAAATCTAATTAAATTATAATTTACAAAGTAGCCTGGTCATTGCTGTGACTTGTAACATTTTAACATGATAACTAGAATCATAACTGACAATATTTTACCACTACATATCAGGTTTTCATGAATTTCACATAATTTCTAAGATATTTATATAAGTAGCATCACCCATACAGTATAACTTGAGAATACTCATCATTCCTCCAGCAATATTTCCCATGCAATTTAACAGTTTTGTCAGAAAATATCAAAAGGATTTATAACACTCAGTCAGATAGAATCATGTAGATCACTGTGAAATAATATATTCACTTAGCCAAAGTAACAAAGATGATTTCAAAGGTAAACATAGAACAGATCACTTCAGAGGTAAAGAAACTTATCTAGATTCAATCCTGGGGCTCTGTTAATTGCGTAGGCTGGTACTGAGACCTCAGGACCATAAGTTGAGCTGAATTTACCCGTTCCCTAACAAAATTGGTCAGCTTGTTGATGATGCAGGTCCTGATTGTTAACAAGAGGAGGAAGATGACAAGTGGGCCCGTCAAGGCTGAGATTAAAGTTGTCAACCACGGAGACTCGCTGAACAATTGTTTGTACCATCCACTCTCTTTGGGTTCTCTCTCTTTAATAAGGCATCTCAGCAAAGCCATGAAGTCTTTAATGACTCCAGAATGGTTGACATAAAAACAGCACTGTTCTCCCAAAGCCGCACAGAGGCCCCTTGTTGCATAAAGAGGAGATTCAGCCGTGGTCTGTTTTGTAGGGTTACCTCCACTAGGGAATTTAGAGATTCTTCTAATCTAGTCAGGGACTGTTCTAAATGTTTAAGGTCTGAGTCAATGGCCGACTGTAGGATTTTATACTTTCTGTCTTGTAGGATCAGGGCTGAGGTTCCTACTCCTGTAGCCCCGGCTATGCCCAACCCCACCATGGCTGACAAGAGAACTGCGGCTGCTCCGATAGCTCGTCTAGTCCTAGATGGGAGAGGGGAAAAAGCCAGTTCCATCTGAGTCTCTTCATAATAGGTTATTTTAGGAAACAGCTGGACCATCACACAATAGCCTTTTCCAGAATCTATAATGGTGCCATGAATACAGGGAGTAAGACCCGTTGGGCAAGCCCACCACCCAGTGGGGGCAGAATAGTAAGAGCTGTAGGACACCGAAAGGGTACTGCTACATAACCCCACAGGGGCTCGAGCTCCTGGGGATATAACACATGTGCCTGCTCCCGTTACTTGTTGGAGTGATATCTTTCCCCGTTGTTCCCATGGGCATTTAGTTCGGTTGATCACAGTGGGGTTGTCAGATATGGCTATCCCTAAATAGAAGGGTGGGTGTGCATCTAGGTAGAGCCAGCATTCCTTAGTGAGGTTAGGTTGGGAATCATTAAGGACGTCAAAGGTTCTGATGACGAGGTCCCAGACCGGGTGGTCTGGAGACGAAGAGCACCTGGCGGGGCAACGGGCACTGTGGTGGGTGATGGAGGTCCAGCCAGGTCTTGGCCTAATGAATGAGCTGTGGGTGCTGCGGGAGGGACTAGGACAGGGTGGGGGCCCATGCCTTTGGTGGTCTGCTGATAAGGGGGTTCCTTTCTGAGGAGGATAGTGAATAAGCCTCCAGGGCTGTTATCATAAGTTCTCAACCCCCAGGTTTTTCCTGTTTCCCATGTTCAGTCTTGTTGGCCCCCAAGAAATAAACGTGATTTTAATGGGGTTACACACATTTTTGGCTTATTTTGGGCAAGTTCCCCCCCGCCCCGGCCATTATAGTAGCTGTTCAGATCAGTCGCTCAGTCGTGCCCGGCTCTCTGCGACCCCATGAACCACAGCACGCCAGGCCTCCCAGTCCATCACCAACTCCCGGAGTTCACTCACACTTATGTCCACAGGGTCGGTGATGCCATCCAGCCATCTCATTCTTGGTCGTCCCCTTCTCCTCCCAGCCCCAACCTTTCCCAGCATCAGAGTCTTTTCCAGTGAGTCAACTCATCACATGAAGTGGCCAAAGTATTGCAGTTTCAGCTTTAGCATCAGTCCTACCAATGAACACCTAGGATTGATCTCCTTTAGAATGGACTGGTTGGAACTCCTTGCAGTTCATGGGACTCTCAAGAGTCTTCTCCAACACCACAGTTCAAAAGCATCAATTCTTCGGTGATTAGCTTTCTTCACAGTCCCACTCTCACACCCATAATGACCACGGGAAAAACCATAGCCTTGAAGAGACGGACCTTGGTTGGCAAAGTAATGTCTCTGCTTTTTAATATGCTATCTAGGTTGGTCATAACTTTCCTTCCAAGGAGGAAGCGTCTTTTAATTTCATGGCTGCAGTCAGTACCTACAGTGATTTTAGAGCCCCCAAAAATAAAGTCTGACACTGTTTCCACTGTTTTTCCATCTATTTCCCATGAAGTGATGGGACCAGATACCATGATCTTTGTTTTCTGAATGTTGAGCTTCAAGCCAACCTTTTCACTCTCCTCTTTCACTTTCATCAAGAGGCTTTTGAGTTCCTCTTCACTTTCTGCCATGAAGGTAGTGTCATCTGCATATCTGAGGTTATTGATATTTCTCCCGGCAATCTTGATTCCAGCTTGTGCTTCTTCCAGCCCAGCGTTCCTCATGATGTACTCTGAATATAAGTTAAATAAACAAGGTGACAATATACAGCCTTGACGTACTCCTTTTCCTATTTGGAACCAGTCTGTTGTTCCATGTCCAGTTCTAACTGTTGCTTCCTGACCTGCATACAGGTTTCTCAAGACGCAGGTCAGGTGGTCTGGTATTCACATCACTTGAAGAATGTTCCACAGTTTATTGTGATCCACACAGTCAAAAGCTTTGGCATAGTCAATGAAGCAGAAATAGATGTTTGTCTGGAACTCTCTTGCTTTCTCCATGATCCAGCGGATGCTGGCAATTTGATCTCCGGTGCCTCTGCCTTTTCTAAAACCTGCTTGAACATCTAGGAGTTCACGGTTCACATATTGCTGAGGCTTGGCTTGGAAAAGTACAACTTTCCAAAACTGAACCAGGAAGAAATAGAAAATCTTAATAGACCCATCACAAGCATGCAAATAGAAGCTGTAATCAGAAATATTCCAGTAAAGAAAAGCCCAAGTCCAGACGGCTTCACAGCTGAATTCTACTAAAAATTTAGAGAAGAGCTAACACCTATTCTACTCAAACTCTTCCAGAAAATTCCTGAGGAAAGTGAATATCCAAATTCATTCTATGAGGCCACCATCACCCTAATACCAAAACCTGGCAAAGATCCCACAAAAAAATGAAAACTACAGACCAATATCACTGATGAACATAGATGCAAAAATCCTTAACAAAATCTAGCAGCCAGAATCCAACAACAAATTAAGAAGATCATAAATCATGACGAAGTGGGCTTTATCCCAGGGATGCAAGTATTTTTCAATATGCGCAAATCAATGTAATATACCACATTAACAAACTGAAAAATAAAAACCATATGATTATCTCAATTGATGTAGAGAAAGCTTTCAACAAAATTCAACATCCATTTATGATAAAAAACCCTCCAGAAGGCGGGAATCGAAGTAACATTCCTCAACATATTAAAAGCTCCGACACAACAGACCACGCACAGAAGCGTGGCCAAGAAGAGCTACCCCATGTCCAAAGTATGGTACAGTGGCTGCGCTTTGCTGGAGCAGGTGTGAAGAGATATTCCAAGACCAAGGTAGGAGAAACCCAAATAAGACAGAAGGTATTGAGAGGTGGCATCAGAGGGAAGACACAGTGAAATCATAATCCCAGAAAACTAGTTGATCTGATAACATGGACAACAGCCCTGTCTAAATCAATGAAACTAAACCATGCCTTGTGAGGCCACCCAAGACAAACAGGTCATAGTGGAGAGGTCTGACAGAATGCGGTCCACTAGAGAAGGGGTTGGCAAACCACTTCAGTATACTTGCCTTGAGAACCTCATGAACAGTATCTAAAGGCAAAATGATAGGATACTGAATGAGGAACTCCCCAGGTCAGTAGTTTCCCATTATGCTACTGGAGATCAGTGGAGAAATAACCCCAGAAAGAATGAAGGGATGGAGCCAAAGCGAAACCAATACCCAGTTGTGGATGTGACTGGTGATAGAAGCAAGGTCCTATGCTGTAAAGAGCAATATTGCCTAGGAACCTGGAATGTTAGGTCCATGAATCAAGGCAAATTGGCAGCGGTCAAACAGGAGATGAACATAGATATTCTAGGAATCAGTGAACTAAAATGGACTAGAATGGGTGAATTTAACTCAGATGACCACTATATCTCCTACTGTGGGCAGGAATCCCTTAGAAGAAATGGAATAGCCATCATGGTCAACAAAAGAGGCTGAAATGCAGTACTTGAATGCAATCTCAAAAACGACAGAATGAATTCTGTTCGTTTCCAAGGCAAACCATTCAATACTAGAGTAATCGAAGCCTATGCCCCAACCAGTAATGCTGAAGAAGCAGAAGTTGAAAGTTAATATGAAGACCTACAAGACCTTTTAGAACTAACACCCCAAAAATATGTCTGTTTCATTATAGGGGACTGGAATGCAAAAGTATGAAGTCAAGAAACACTTGGAGTAACAGGCAAATTTGGCCTTGGAGCACGAAATGAAGCAGGGCAAAAGCTGATAGAGTTTTGCCAAGAGAAGGCACTGGTCATAGCAAACACCCTCTTCCAACAACACAAGAGAAGACTCTACACATGGACATCACCAGATGGTCAACACCGAAATCAGATTGATTATATTCTTTGCAGCCAAATATGGAGAAGCTGTATACAGTTAGCGAAAACAAGACCAGGAGCTGACTGTGGCTCAGATCATGAACTCCTTATTGCCAAATTCACACTTAAATTGAAGAAAGTAGGGAAAACCACTAGACCATTCAGATATGACCTAAATCAAATCCCTTATGATTATACAGTGGAAGTGAGAAATAGATTTAAGGGACTAGATATGATATATAGAGTGCCTGATGAACTCTGGACGGAGGTTCATGACATTGTACAGGAGACAGGGACCAAGACCATCCCCATGGAAAAGAAATGCAAAAAAGCAAAATGGCTGTCTGAGAAGGCCTTACAACTAGCTGTGAAAAGAAGAGAGGTGAAAAGCAAAGGAGAAAAGGAAAGATATAAGCATCTGAATGCAGAGTTCCAAAGAATAGCAAGGAGAGATAAGAAAGTCTTCCTCAGTGATCAATGCAAAGAAATAGAGGAAAACAACAGAATAGGAAAAACATGATTCTCTTCAAGAAAATTAGAGATATCAAGGGAATATTTCATGCAAAGATGGGGTCAATAAAGGACAGAAATGATATGGACCTAGCAGAAGCAGAAAATATTAAGAAGAGGTGGCAAGAATACACAGAAGAACTGTACAAAAAAATCTTTACGAGCGAGATAGTCACGATAACGTGATCACTGACCTAGAGCCAGACTTCTTGGAATGTGAGGTCAAGTGGGCCTTAGAGAGCATCAGGATGAACAAAGCTAGTGGCGGTGATGGAATTCCAGTTGAGCTATTTCAAATCTTGAAAGATGATGCTGTGAAAGTGCTGAACTCAATATGCCAGCAGATTTGGAAAACTCAGCAGTGGCCACAGGACTGGAAAAGATCAGTCTTCATTCCAATCCCAAAGAAAGACAGTGCCAAAGAATGCTCAAACTACCGCACAATTGCACTCATCTCACATGCTAGTAAAGTCATGCTCAAAATTCTCCAAGCCAGGCTTCAGCAATATGTGAACCGAAAACTTCCAGATGTTCAAGCAGGTTTTAGAAAAGGTAGAGGCACCAGAGATCAAATTGCCAACATCTGCTAGATCATGGAGAAAGCAAGAGAGTTCCAGAAAAACATCTATTTCTGCTTCATTGACTATGCCAAAGCTTTTGACTGTGTGGATCACAATACACTGGAACATTCTTCAAGAGATGTGAATACCAGACCACCTGACCTGCCTCTTGAGGAATCTATATGCAGGTCAGGAAGCAACAGTTAGAGCTGGACGTGGAATAACACACTGGTTCCAATTAGGAAAAGTATTACATCAAGGTTGTATATTGTAGCCCTGCTTATTTAACTTATATGCAGAGTACATCATGAGGAATGCTGGACTGGAAGATGCACCAGCTGGAATCAAGATTGCCGGGAGAAATATCAATAACCGCAGATATGCAGATTACACCACCCTTACGGCAGAATGTGAAGAAGAACTAAAAAGTCTCTTGATGAAAGTGAAATAGAAGAGTGAAAAAGTTGGCTTGAAGTGCAACATTCAAAAAACAAAGATCATGGCATCTGGTCCCAACATTTAATGGTAAATAGATGGGGAAACAGTGGAAACAGTGTCAGACTTTTTTTGTGTGTGTGCTCCAAAATCACTGCAGATGCTGATTGCAGCCATGAAATTAAAAGACGCTTACTCCTTTAAAGGAAAGTTATGACCAACCTAGATAGCATATTAAAAAGCAGAGACATTACTTTGTCAACAAACGTCAGTCTAGTCAAGGCTATGGTTTTTCCAGTGGTCATGTATGTATGTGAGAGTTGGACTGTGAAGAAAGCTGATCGCCGACGAATTGATGCTTTTGAACTGTGGTGCTGGAGAAGACTCTTAATAGTCCTTTCGACTGCAAGAAGATCCTATAATTACATTCTAAAGGAAATCAATCCTGGGTGTTCATTGGAAGGACTGATGCTAAAGCTGAAACTCCAATACTTTGGCCAATTCATGCGTCGAGTTGACTCACTGGAAAAGACTCTGATGCTGGGAAAGATTGGGGGCAGAAGGAGAAGGGGACGACAGAGAATGAGATGGCTGGATGGCATCACCGACTTGATGGACTTGAGTTTGAGTGAACTCCGGGTGTTGCTGATGGACAGGGTGGCCTGGCGTTCTGTGATTCATGTGGTTGCAAAGAGTCAGATACGACTGAGTGACTGAACTGAACTGATGACAATTCCACAGCAAACATTATCCTCAATGGTGAGGAATTGAAAGCATTTTCCCTAAAGTCAGGAATAAGACAAAGGTGCCCACTTTCACCACTACTATTCAACATAGTTCTGGAAGTTTTGGCCACAGCAATCAGGGAAAAAAATATATATATATAAAAGGAATTCAAATTGGAAAAGAAGAAGCATAACTCTCACTGTTCACAAATGACATGATCCTTTACACAGAAAACCCTAAAGACTCTACCAGAAAACTACTAGATTTAATAAACGAATAGAGTGTAGTTGCAGGATATAAAATCAACACACAGAGTCCCTTGCATTCCTATACACTAATAATGAGAAAATTGAAAGAGAAATCATGGAAACTCTTCCATTCACTGTTGCAACGAAAAGAATGAAATACTTAGGAATATATCTAACTAAAGAAACAAAATTCTTGTACATAGAAAACTATAAAACACTGGTGAAGAAATCAAAGAGTTCACTTATAGATGGAGAAATATACCATGTTTGTGGATTGGAAGAATAAATTTTGTGAAAAGGAGTATACTACCCAAACTAATTTATATATTCAATGCAATCCCTATCAAGCTACCAATGATATTTTGCAGAGCTAGAAAAAATAATCTCACAGTTTGTATGGAAATACAAAAAACCTCAAATAGCCAAAACAATTTTGAGGAAGAAGAATGGAGCTGGGGGAATCTACCTGCTGGACTTCAGGCTCTACTACAAAGCCACAGTCATCAAGACAGTATGGTACTGGCATAAGACAGAAATCTAGATCAATGGTACAAAATAAAAAGCCCAGAGGTAAATCCACTCAACAATAGACAGCTTATTTTTGCCAAAGGAGGAAAGAATATAAAATGGAGAAAAGACAGTCTCTTTAATAAGTGGTGCTGGGAAAACTGCTCAGTCACTTGTAAAAGAATGAAAATAGAACCCTTCCTAACACCATACACAAAAATAAACTCAAAATGGATTAAAGATCTCAGTGTAAGACCAGACACTATAAAACTCCTAGAGGAAAACATAGGCAAAACACTTTCTGACATAAATCACAGCAGGATCCTTCATGACCCACCTCCAAGAATATTGGAAACAAGAGCAAAAATAAACAAATGGGACCTAATTAAAATTAAAAGCTTTAGCACAGCAAAGGAAACTATAAGCAAAGTGAAAAGACAGCCTTCAGAATGGGAGAAAAAAATAGCAAATGAAGCAACTAACAAAGAATTAATCTCCAAAATATACAAGCAGCTCCTTCAGCTCAATTCCAGAGAAATAAACGACACAATCAAAAAATGGGCCAAAGAAGTAAACAGATATTTCTCCAAAGAAGACATAAAGATGGCTAACAAACACATGAAAAGATGTCCAACATCACTCATAATCAGAGAAGTGCAAATCAAAACCACAATGAGGTACCATTTCACACCAGTCAGAATGGCTGCTATCCAAAAGTCTACATGCAATAAATGCTGGAGAGGGTGTAGAGAAAAGGGAACCCTCTTACACTGTTGGTGGGAATGCAAACTAGTGTAGTCATTATGGAGAACAGTATGGAGATTCCTTAGAAAACTGGAAATAGAACTGCCATATGATCCAGCAATTGCACTCCTGGGCATACACACCGAGGAAACCAGAATTGAAACTGACACATGTACTCCAATGTTCATTACAGCACTGTTTATAATAGCGAGGACATGGAAGCAACCTAGATGTCCATATGCAGACGAATGGATAAGAAAGCTTTTTTCACATATACACAATGGAGTATTACTCAGGCATTAAAAAGAATACATTTGAATCAGTTCTAATGAGGTGGATGAAACTGGAGCCTATTATACAGAGTGAAGTAAGCCAGAAGGAAATACACCAATATTGTATACTGACGCATATATATGGAATTTAGAAAGATGGTAATGATAACCCTGTATACAAGACAACAAAAGAGACACAGGTGTATAGAACAGTCTTCTGGACTCTGTGGAAGAGGGTGAGGGTGGGATGTTTTGGGAGAATGGCATTGAAACATGTATATTATCTTATGTGAAATGAATCACTGGACCAGGTTCGACGCATGATAGAGGATGCTCGGGGCTAGTGCACGGATATGAACTGGAAGGAGGATAAGGAGAGGAGGGAGGTGGGAGAGGGGTTCAAGAGGGGGAACACATGTACACCCGGGGCGGATTCATGTAAATATATGGCAAAACCAATATAATATTGTAAAGTAACTAACCTCCAATTAAAAATAAATAAATTAAATAAAAATAAGTTAATTAATTAATTTAAAAAAAAGAAGTCTGAGCGACAAAGAATTATGCTTTTGAACAGTGGTGTTGAAGAAGACTTTTGGGAGTCCCTTGGACTGCAAGGAGATCCAACCAGTCCATCTTAAAGGAGATTAGTCCTGTGTTCATTGGAGGGACTGATGTTGAATCTTAAAGTCCAAAATTTTTCCTGCTTGATGCGAAGAAATGACTCATTTGAAAAGACCCTGAGGCTGGGAAAGATTGAGGGCAGAAGGAGAAGGGGCGACAGAGGTTGAGATGGTTGGATCGCATCACCGACTCGATGGACATGGGTTTGTGTGGACTCTGGGAGTTTGTGATGGACAGGGAGACCTGTCGCGCTGCCATTCATGGGGTCCCAAAGAGTCAGACAGGACTGAGTGACTGAACTGAACTGAACTTAACTGAAGAGGTATACATATTAGTCTGTTTGTAGAAGCAGTTAAGGATTTTATCAAAGAGATGACTTTCCATCATTAGCTATATAGATACTCCAAATAATGAGGATCCAAATTTTCCATAAGATCACTCAAATTTAATCTTATAATATCTATAGGTTATCCCAGACCCAATCTTTAAACATACAACAATATGTGGCTATCTTTAATTCGTAGAAAACGAATGTTATCAGCCACTTTATATTCCTGGAAATAAAGAAAACACTACTGGTTGGATTCATTTTTATTTTCCAAAATTTTAATGTGTTCCTAAACTCTGTACGTAAAGGAGCAGATAATAGTATAGAATGTGGTGATTCTCTTCCACATAAATCTATTATTTTGTTACACTGGAGAATGGTGTTTCAAAATTGGGGCACTATCTTAAATTGATACCTAACATTTGCTGTATCATAGGTATCATGTTTCTCTCCCAAAATTAAAACTTGAGAGCAAGAACCATGTTTTTTTACTTGCCTTCCCTAATTATCACTGGGAAAAACATGAAGATTATTAGTTTCTCCAAAACAAATTAAAGCGTTGCAATTCAGTTCAGTTCAGTCACTCAGTCATGTCCGACTCTTTGTGACCCCATGACCAACAGCACGCCAGGCCTCCCTGTCCGTCACCAACTCCTGGAGTCTACCCAAATCCACGTCCATTGAATCGGTGATGCCATCCAACCATCTCATCCTCTGTCCTCCCCTTCTCCTCCTGCAATTGTTATATACTAATTGGAAGGCCTGATGCTAAAGCTGAAACTCCAATACTTTGGCCACCTCATGCGACGAGTTGACTCACTGGAAAAGATTCTGATGCTAGGAGGGATTGGGGGCATGAGGAGAAGGAAACGACAGAGAATGAGATTGCTGGATGGCATCACTGACTCAATGGACGTGAGTTTGAGTGAACTCCGGGAGTTGGTGATGGACAGGGAGGCCTGGCGTGCTGTGATTCTTGGGGTCACAAAGAGTCGGACACGACTGAGTGACTGAACTGAACTGAACTGAAAGAAAATGAAATCACTTTGTGATTCATAAGAAGCATACTCTGCCATGCAAGCATAATCACATGTGTCTTAAAGATACAGTAAAACTGTTGAAATGATTAAAAACTGTCTCCATATCATATAGGTATGATGAAAATTATATCTGAGAATTAAATGTAAAAAGAGAAACCTCTTGTATTCCAATAATAGTGATGAACTAACATTTACTACTGCCAGACAAAATGATAAACTTTTTCAGATATTCGCTGTTGTTGTTTAGTTGCTAAGTCATGCCCGACTCTTTTGCTACCCCATAGACTGTAGCCCACCAGGCTCTTCTGTCCATGGGGTTTCCCAGGTAAAAATACTGCAGTGGGTTGCTGTTTCTTACTCCAGGGGATCTTCCCAAGCCAGGGATGGAACCCGTATCTCCTACATTGACAGCCAGATTCTTTACACTGAGCCACCAGGGAAGTCCCACATTGTGTTTAATCCCCCCTTGAATATTTATGAGGCAGATATAACTATCCTCATTTTACAAATTTAAAAAAAATTGAGGCAAAGTGGTTATGTAACTTTTATATATCTTTTAGCTAGAAAATGGTAGAAATAGACTCCAAAGTGTACACTTTTAATTTCTATACTGTATTGCATTTTTATCTGTGTAATACACTGGATGAGAAGAATTCAGGTCATACCATTGGATTGATTATAAAGAACTGATGTCTTGCACAATAGCACAATAACCTGATTCATCAAGTACCAAATCTACTCAATGTTTTGTCACAAGATAGCAGAAGATAGCTCTCTTTCAAATAGTGACTGTAATTTCTTATGTTACTAAATAATATTAACATTAATTTAGTCTCACTAAATAGTATATTTTTCTTTTTTTTTATTTTATTTTTTTTATTTCTAAAAAAGAATTTTATTAAAAAAGCACAAATGCAAAGAAATGAACAGAGGAAAATGTATGCGTCGAACCTGGACTGGTCACTTATGATAATATACATGCTACAATTCCATTCTCCCCAATCATTCCACCTTCACCCTCTCCCACAGAGTCCCAAAGACTGTTCTAAATGCCTATGTCTCTTTTGCAGTCTCTTATACAGAGTTCAGGTTACCATTTTTCTAAATTCCATATATATGCGTTAATATGCAGTATTGATGTTCTTCTTTCTGGCTTACTTCACTCTGTATAATTGGCTCCAATTTCATCCACCTCATTAAAACTGATTCAAATGCATTCTTTTTGATGGCTGAGAAATACTCCATTGTGTATATGTACCAAAGTTTTCTTATCCATTCATCTGCAGATGGACATCTAGGTTGCTTCCATGTCCTGGCTATTATAAACAGTGCTGCAATGAACATTGGAGTACATGTGTCTCTTTCAATTCTGGTTTCCTCGGTATGTATGCCCAGGAGTGCGATCGCTGGATCATATGGCAGTTCTATTTCCAGTTTTCTGAGGAATATCCACACTGTTCTCCATAGTGGCTGTACTAGTTTGCATTCCCACCAACAGTGTAAGAGGGTTCCCTTTTCTCCACACCCTCTCCAGCACTTATTGCATGTAGACTTTTGGATAGCAGCCATTCTGACTGGTGTGAAATGGTATCTCATTGTGGTTTTGATTTGCATTTCTCTGATGATGAGGGATGTTGAGCATTTTTTCATGTGTTTATTAGCCATCTTTATGTCTTCTTTGGAGAAATGTCTGTTTAGTTCTTTGGTCCATTTTTTGATTGGGTCACTTAGTTTTCTGGAATTAAGCTGCAGGAGCTGCTTGTATAATTTGGAGATTAATCCTTTATCAGTTGCTTCATTTGCTATTATTTTCTCCCATTCTGAAGGCTGTCTTCCCACCTTGCTTAGAGTTTCCTTTGCTGTGCAGAAGCTTTTGATTTTAATTAGGTCCCATTTGTTTATTTTTGCTTTTATTTCCAATATTCTGGGAGGTGGGTCTTGGAGGATCCTGCTGTGATTTATGTCGGAGAGTGTTTTGCCTACGTTCTCCTCTAGGAGTTTTATAGTTTCTGGTCTTACATTTAGATCTTTAATCCATTTTGAGTTTATTTTTGTGTATGGTGTTAGGAAGTGTTCTAGTTTCATTCTTTTACAAGTGGCTGACCAGTTTTCCCAGCACCACTTGTTAAAGAGACTGTCTTTTCTCCATTTTATATTCTTGCCTCCTTTGTCGAAGATAAGGTGTCCATAGGAGCGTGGGTTTATCTCTGGGCTTTCTATTTTGTTCCATTGATCTATATTTCTGTCTTTATGCCAGTACCATACTGTCTTGATGACTGTGGCTTTGTAATAGAGCCTGAAGTCCGGCAGGTTAATTCCCCCAGTTCCATTCTTCTTCCTCAAGATTGCTTTGGCTATTCGAGGTTTTTTGTATTTCCATACAAATTGTGAGATTATTTGTTCTAGTTCTGTGAAAAATATTGTTGGTAGCTTGATAGGGATTGCATTGAATGTATAAATTACTTTGGGTAGTATACTCATTTTTACAATATTTATTCTTCCAATCCACGAACACGGTGTATTTCTCCATCTATTCGTGTCCTCTTTGATTACTTTCACTAGTGTTTTATAGTTTTCTATGTACAAGTCTTTTGTTTCCTTAGGTAGATATATTCCTAAGTATTTAATTGTTTTCATTGCAACAGTGAATGGAATAGTTTCCTTAATTTCTCTTTCTATTTTCTCATTATTGGTGTATAGGAATGCAAGGGATTTCTGTGTGTTGATTTTATATCCTGCAACTTTACTGTAATCATTGATTAGCTCTAGTAGTTTTCTGGTAGAGTCTTTAGGGTTTTCTGTGTAGAGGATCATGTCATCAGCGAACAGTGAAAGCTTTACTTCTTCTTTTCCAATTTGTATTCCTTTTATGTCTTTTTCTGCTCTGATTGCTGTGGCCAAAACTTCCAGAACTATGTTGAATAGTAGTGGTGAGAGTGGGCACCCTTGTCTTGTTCCTGACTTTAGGGGAAATGCTTTCAGTTTTTCACCATTGAGGATAATGTTTGCTGTGGGTTTGTCATATATAGCTTTTATTATGTTGAGGTATGTCCCTTCAATTCCCACTTTCTGGAGGGTTTTTATAAAAAATGGATGTTGAATTTTGTCGAAGGCTTTCTCTGCATCTATTGAGATAATCATATGATTTTTATTTTTCAGTTTGTTAATGTGGTGTATTACGTTGATTGATTTGCGGATATTGAAGAATCTTTGCATTCCTGGGATAAAGCCCACTTGGTCATGATGTATGATCTTCTTAATGTGCTGTTGGATTCTGATTGCTAGAATTTTTTTAAGGATTTTTGCATCTATGTTCATCAGTGATATTGGCCTATAGTTTTCTTTTTTTGTGGGGTCTTTACCAGGTTTTGGGATTAGGGTGATGGTGGCCTCATAGAATGAGTTTGGAAGTTTCCCTTCCTCAGCTATTTTCTGGAAGAGTTTGAGTAGAATAGGTGTTAGCTCTTCTCTAAATTTTTGGTAGAATTCAGCTGTGAAGCCGTCTGGACCTGGGCTTTTGTTTGCTGGGAGATTTTTGATTACAGTTTCAAATTCCGTGCTTGTGATGGGTTTGTTCAGATTTTCTATTTCTTCCTGGTTCAGTTTTGGAGAGTTGTACTTTTCTAGGAATTTGTCCATTTCTTCCAGGTTATTCATTTTATTGCCATATAATTGCTGATAGTATTCTCTAATAATCCTTTGTATTTCTGTGTTGTCAGTTGTGATCTCTCCATTTTCATTTATAATTTTATTGATTTGGTTCTTCTCCCTTTGTTTCTTGATGAGTCTGGCTAGTGGTTTGTCAATTTTATTCACCTTCTCAAAGAACCAGCTTTTGGCTTTGTTGATTTTTGCTATGGTCTCTTTTGTTTCTTTTGCATTTATCTCTGCCCTAATTTTTATGATTTCTTTCCTTCTACTGACCCTGGGGTTCTTCATTTCTTCCTTTTCTAGTTGCTTTAGATGTAGAGTTAGGTTATTTAGTTGACTTTTTTCTTGTTTCTTGAGGTGTGCCTGTATTGTTATGAACTTCCCCCTTAGCACTGCTTTTACAGTGTCCCAGAGGTTTTGGGTTGTTGTGTTTTCATTTTCATTCATTTCTATGCATATTTTGATGTCTCTTTTGATTTCTTCTATGATTTGTTCATTATGCAGCAGCGTGTTGTTCAGTCTCCATATGTTGGCACTTTTAACAGTTATTCTCCCATAATTGAGATCTAATCTTACTTCATTGTGGTCAGAAAAGATGCTTGGAATGATTTCAATTTTTTTGAATTTACCAAGGCTAGATTTATGTCCCAGGATGTGATCTATCCTGGAAAAGGTTCCATGTGCGCTTGAGAAAAAGGTGAAATTCATTGTTTTGGGGTGAAATGTCCTATAGATATCTATTAGGTCTAACTCTTCTATTATATCATTTAAAGATTGTGTTTCCTTGTTAATTTTCTGTTTAGTTGATCTATCCATAGATGTAAGTGGGGTGTTAAAATCTCCCACTATTATTGTGTTATTGTTAATTTCCCCTTTCATACTTGTTAGTAATTGTCTTACATATTGCGGTGCTCCTATGTTAGGTGCATAAATATTTATAATTATTATATCTTCTTCTTGGATTGATCCTTTGATCATTATGTAGTTTCCTTCTTTGTCTCGTTTCACAGCCTTTGTTTTAAAGTCTATTTTATCTGATATGAGTATTGCTACTCCTGCTTTCTTTTGGTCTCTATTTGCATGGACTATCTTTTTCCAGCCCTTCACTTTCAGTCTGTATGCGTCCCTCGTTTTGAGGTGGGTCTCTTGTAGACAACATATATGGGGGTTTTGGTTTTGTATCCATTCAGCCAGCCTTTGTCTTTTGGTTGGGGCATTCAACCCATTTACGTTTAAGGTAATTATTGAAAAGTACGATCCCGTAGCCATTTTCTTTATTGCTTTGGGTTCAAGTTTATACACTCTTTCTGTAATTCCTGTCTATAGAAGATCCTTTAGCATTTGTTGGAGAGCTGGTTTGGTGATGCTGAATTCCCTCAGCTTTTGCTTCTCTGTAAAGCTTTTGATTTCTCCTTCATATTTGAATGAGATCCTTGCTGGGTATAGTAATCTGGGCTGTAGGGTATTTTCTTTCATCACTTTAAGTATATCTTGCCACTCCCTTCTGGCCTGAAGAGTTTCTGTTGAAAGATCAGCTGTTATCCTTATGGGAATCCCCTTGAGTGTTATTTGCTGCTTTTCCCTTGCTGCTTTTAATATTTGTTCTTTGTGTTTGATCTTTGTTAATTTGATTAATATGTGTCTTGGAGTATTTCGCCTTGGGTTTATCCTGTTGGGGACTCTCTGGATTTCTTGGACTTGGGTGATTATTTCTTTCCCCATTTTAGGGAAGTTTTCAACTATTATCTCCTCAAGTATTCTCTCATGGTCTTTCTTTTTGTCTTCTTCTTCTGGGACTCCTATGATTCGAATGTTGGAGCGTTTAACATTGTCCCAGAGGTCTCTAATATTGTCCTCATTTCTTTTAATTCGTTTTTCTTTTTTCCTCTCTGTTTCATTTATTTCTACAATTCTATCTTCTAGTTCGCTTATCCTGTCTTCTGCCTCTGTTATTCTACTGTTTGTTCCATCCAGAGTGTTTCTGATCTCATCTATTGCATTATTCATTGTATATTGACTCTTTTTTATTTCTTCTAAGTCCTTATTAAATCTTTCTTACATCTTCTCAATCCTTTTCTCCAGGTCATTTATCTGTAACTCCATTTTACTTTCAAGATTTTGAATCATTTTCACCATCAAAATTCGAAATTCTTTATCAGGTAGATTCCCTATATCTTCTTCTTTTGTTTGTGTTGGTGGGCAATTATCTTGTTCCTTTACTTGCTGGGTATTTCTCTGCCTCTTCATCTTGCTTATATTGCTTTGCTTGGGGTGTCCTTTCCCTCTTCTTGCAGTTTGTGGAGTTCTCTTTATTATGTAGTTTCTTCGCTGTGTGTGGGGTTGGACAGGTGACTTGTCCAGGTTCCCTGGTTAGGGAAGCATGTGTCAGTGTTCTGGTGGGTGGAGCTGAATTTCTTCTCTTTCCTTTAGAAGACAATGGGCTACTTTTCTGGGAGCCTGATGTCCTCTCCCAGTATTCAGAAGTTGTTTTGTGGACTTTACTCCACGTTCAAATGTTCTTCTGATGAATTTGTGGGGAAGAAAGTGGTCTCGCCGTCTTGTTCCTTCGTCCCCAGAACACTGGATTCTTATATTCCACTTGGTCATGGAGTATCTCTTCCCAGCTGCTCCAGCAAGGCACAGCCGCTGCACCTTACCTTGGACGAGGGGTATCTCCCCAAGGCCGCCCCTCCTGCCTTGAATGTGGATCAGCTCCTCCCGGCCCTCCGGTGCCCAAGCAGCCACCGCCTCCTGGACGTGGTACAGCTCCTCTCGTCCACCGCCCTAACCCTGGGCGTGGGGCAGCTCCTCTCAGCCACGATTCTGCACGTGGTCGGTTGTGCCGGGAGCCGGGGGTCTCTTGCGTCTGCACCGCCGGGAGCCGGGCGTCTCTCGCGTCTCTATCTTTTTCAATAGAAAAAAGGAATGCAGTTTTTCAAAACTCTATGATCCAAGGATTAACTTTAAACTTAAGAAAACATATCTCAATAATATCCTTTGCTAATTTCAGTTGCTTGTGTGCAACTTTGCCACATTCATTCCATTCTTACTTGAGAGTCCATTTTGTAGAAACCTGACTTCTGTTTCCCTGTTGCCACAAAGTAGATGTATCCAGTGTTCATATAAACATTTTGGAGCAAGGAATAAATGATCAGAGTGAGCATAAGCTACATTTGAAGCAATGATATCTGTAAGAATATGTGATACAAAAATTTACTCTTTGATTTCCTAGTAGAATTTGACAATTTTATTGTCATCATTTATTTTCAAATACTTCATATAGATTAACTTAAAATATAATCTTGACAAACCATTGCTGATGCTGACAAATCAACTCCAAAGAACATGAGAATGATTTAAAACTTAAGGCATTAAAATATAGTTTCACAGTAAATCAAGGACTAAGTAAATGTAAATAAAATGCACTGTGCAAAGAGCTAGCAGGCTTATCCTTTGGTTTAAGTCGTATATCAACTGCATGCTTATCTTATATCTATATTGATTCCACAGACTATTTCATTTGATGAAAGAAGCAAGTGTGGGATTCACAAATGGCACCAATACCAGTAGTTGACTCTTAAAATTCAGCTAACAAAAGAAAAAATGGAAAATAAAATATAAAATTTAAAAGGGACAATCTGAATTCTCTTAAATATGTCTAGGAATTCTCTTAAATATGTCTAAGTAGATTCCATAAGACATGCATTACTGCTAAGTAAAACTATTCACCAGAAGATTCAGGATTAACTAAGCACTGAAGGGCATTTGGAGAAAAAGACTGTTAGGGAGGTGATCGACGTGACAGTGGTGTATAAACCAGAGAAAACATCAGGAATTGTGATATCATCTTTGAGCGTTGCTATTTAGAACCATTATGAGAATAAGTATTATATAAGTGCACTGGTGTATAGAACTGTTTAGACAAGACTTGAAAGAAATCACATTCTGGGACAGATTTCTTAAATATCATGACATCCAGTGGTAGTGCTACTGTTCTTTAAGCTATGATTCTACACTGCCAAATATGCCATTACTGTAACATTGACTAGAAAGGTAGGAAAAGTTTATTAAAATTATAAAAGCTGGCTGATACTTCCTCAAATTTTGTTACTGGTTAGTCACAAATGAAAGGATACTTTATTGGACAGATGGAATAACAAAAATTTTAGGCTGCTTAGCCTGCAAAGTCTTACAAATCATATTAAGTATGATAATCTAAAGTGTTTTAATTATAAAAATGATCCCACAGCCAGGGAGTCATCAAATTATTCAATTATATTAGAATACTCACAGTGACAGATGAGCAGAGAGGAATCTTCTGTGGGCACTGAAAGCTGGGTGGTGCTGAGGCTGAATGATATAGAGCAGGAGAAGAAAGTGAATGGGGAGAAGATCTGACAAGGAGAAAATCATGAATGATAGGGATGATAAGAGATATGGGGCTATCATCATGATAGTCAAATTTTGAATAGAATAAATAGTATAGAGAGGAAATATCTGTGTCGTGGGGTGTAAAGCTACTATAAGAAATTTTAGAGTAAGATCATATTTTCCAAGGCTGTTGGACAGAGGCATTTATAAGTTTTTATATAAAGTAGAGAAAGCTTGGAAGAGTTGACCCATTAAAAAAGATCCTGATGCTGGGAAAATCTGAAGGCAAAAGGAGAAAGGGACAACAGAGAATGAGATGGTTGGATGGTATCACTGACTCAGTGGACATGTGTTTGAACAAACTCTGCGATATGGTGAGGGACAGGGAATCCTGTTGTGCTGCAGTCCATGGGGTCACACAGAATCAGACATTACTTTGTGACTGAAGAGCAGCAGGAAACTTGGATGTAGGGTCAACTGGATGAATAGAGCCTACTTTATTGGTCAGTGGCAGAAAGCACACATTTAAAAAAAAAAAATGCCACTCCTTGGCTACTTCCACATTTACATCCTGTCTTGCTATGGTGTTTTACCTAATGATTTTCCAGCAAAATCTTGGGAGCCACTTAACATATCTTAAGATTGTTAAAATTTCTAGGTAATTTACCCAGTGGGAGGAAACATATGCTGCTACTTTTCTACAAGTTTTAGCTATCCACAGCCCAGAATTGTCCTCTTAGACAATTAAACCAGGCAAACATGAACAGGTGGGACTGTCACCTGGATGGACTTGGACCTTACAGCTGGAACTCCGGAACTCTTTATTAGTTGAACAATGTACCCAAGTAATTTATTTAACTTTGCAATAATGTGATCCTAAAATCTTAGGTAACTAAATATTTTGAGTTTCATATAACATCACTGTAGAAAGCTTTTGCTAAATTATTACATCTCTATCCTCAAATCACACACACGCACATGCACACACATACACACTGGGTAATGGGATAAGAGACTTTGTATGTGCTTAATCTCCATACTGACAGTGACAAAAATCAAATGCAGAACTACATATTTTTAATGGCTGAATTACAACACAAGTTGAACTCCCAGCCTCACAGAGTATCTGCTGTTAAAGGGAAGGAATAGGATCTTAAAAGTTGGAAGGGGATGTGCATAAAGGCCCTGATGAAACTAGAAACATTGGGCCCCTAAATTCTGATAAGCTTTCTTTGCCAATTTAATTGCCCTCTGAACCCCCAATGAAAGAGGCCTCTCTACCCATAGTGTAAGCACTTTTTCCACCTCCAGTGGAAGCAGCTTTCCCAACATTGTCTAAGGGAATTGATCATGCATTGCCTGAGGAAGCTTTAATAGTCTCACCTGCGGCAGTTGCCATGCAAGACATTGCTGATTATCCTTAGAATCCACCATCACTGCCACCACCACCACTATGCTTCTAGATTCAAACTCCAACAGACCCATAAATGTGATGTACAAAGTGTGAACCATGAAGAGGTGCACTATACTCCAAAAGAACTACTTAAGTTTTATAATTTATACAGACATAAACCCTGGGAGGTTATATGGAAATAGATATTAAGAGTATGATACAATTGTGAAAGGAACACAATGTTATATCAGACTAAATTTATGGATATGAATTCACTAGGCAGAGATACAACACTTAATATTATAGCTTGGGGAGTTACAGTGGGCTCTAATAGTTTGGCTGTTTGGCTAAAACATGGACCAAAATCCGGCACACAGTGAGTTTGAAATGCTACCTCCCTTAATTTAATGTAGAAGGAGGAGTTCAGATACTTAGGGAGATTGGAATGTTAGAGTGAATTTCTCATTTAAAACCTGTTCACCCCACTGGGAAAGTCCAGAAGACATACAATTCACCACCACCACCACTGTGAAAAATAAAATTGTTTCAGGAGCTGTGGAAACCTTGATGAGCTTCACAATCATTCTTCTCTGCAGGCAAGAACTTACAGAGAGAATTGTGGTCACTTAATTGAGAAAACTGAATGCAATGGGAGAAATAAAATTTTGGGTTTGCAGAGGCTATATGGAAGCACTCAACTGCTAAAGTCAAGGAGGACATTTTTACCATGGTGGACAGCAGAGTCGAAGCAGCAATTGGAATAGTCCTATACATATAGACATGGTTTTGGCTAATTGGCAGTGGTGTCTTGGAAGTTAAATAGATAGGAAGCCTGATAAATTCTTACCTGACCTTTATAAACAGAAAAATTCTAGATCAAGTGAACAAAAAACTAACAAATCACAGAAAGAGAGTCATGGCTCATCAGTTAATTCTCAGGCTTGAGTTACTTTACACACTTATACTCCCTTGAATGAAGCAGGGGTCAGGTCCCGTTGGGGAAGGACCTAGGTATACTGTCAAAACTGTTAATCTTTCTCTCAGCCTTTCCTCAGGGTGTTGTATACTGGGGGAAAATAATCGGACCTTTCTCAGCATACTAAATGCTGACTCTAAACTGACACTAATTATAGGAAGCCAACATTATTGTGGTTCACCACTTAGGGTAGGGGTTTATAGAGATGATAAATGTAGTCTTAGCTCAGGCCCATCCCACGGTGGGCCCAATGGACCCCTGCATCAGTCTTATGATTGCTTCCTCAGTTCTGGAATCCATCATTGGAATCGACTTGACAAGTTGCAGAATTCCTATAATGGCTCCCTGACCTGTGAAATGAAGGCCACTATGTCCCATCACTTCATGGGAAATAGATGGGGAAACAGTGGAAACAGTGTCAGACTTTATTTTTTGGGGCTCCAAAATCACTGCAGATGCTGATTGTAGCCAGGAAATTAAAAGACGCTTACTCCTTGGAAGGAAAGTTATGACCAGCCTGGATAGCATATTAAAAAGCAGAGACATTACTTTGCCAACAAAGGTCCGTCTAGTCAAGGCTATGGTTTTTCCCGTGGTCATATATGGCTGTGAGAGTTGGACTGTGAAGAAAGCTGATCGCTGAATAATTGATGCTTTTGAACTGTGGTGCTGGAGAAGACTCTTGAGAGTCCCTTGGACTGCAAGGAGATCCAACCGGTCCATTCTAGGGGAGATCAATGCTGGGTGTTCATTGGAAGGACTGATGCTAAAGCTGAAACTGCAATCATTTGGCCACCTCATGCGACGAGTTGACTCCCTGGAAAAGACTCTGATGCTGGCAAGGATTGGGGGCAGGAGGAGACGGGGACGATAGAGAATGAGATGGCTGGATGGCATCACCGACTCGATGGACATGAGTTTGAATGAACTCCGGGAGTTGGTGATGGGCAGGGAGGCCTGGCGTGCTGTGGTTCATGGGGTCGCAGAGAGTCGGACACGACTGAGTGACTGAACTGAACTGATGTTGTGAAAGATCAACTGGAAGCCACTAGAACTGCTCATACCTAGAAAATTAGTAAGCCAAAGCCAAAACTGCATTTTTGGAAGAATTGCAAGGATTAGTGTCACTCTTAAGAACTTGAATGGTACAGAGTTGGTTATTTCCACCATATCCCCATTCAACTCACCTATTTGTCCTGCAGATAAGACAGATAGTTCTTAGAAAATGAGAGTGACTTATCATAAATTTAACCAGGTAGTATTTCACATTACAGGTGTTGTACCAGATGTGGTTTCACTGGTTGAACACATCCCCTCATACCTGATATGCAGCTGTTGATCTGTGAAAGGCTTTTTCTTCATACATCTTAATAAAGATGCTCAGAAGCAGTTTGCTTTCAGCTGGCAAGGTGAACAATATTAACTTAATATCAATATCTCTGCCCTATTTCAGAGATATATTAAGTCTCTGGCTCTATGCTATTATTTGGTTCATATGAATCTTAGTTGTCTTTTCCCTTTGCAAGTTATGACACTGTTCTATTACATTGATAAAATTATGCTAACTGAACTTAGTAAACAAGAAGTAACAGGAGGGAAGAAGATGGCGGAGGAATGGGACGGGGAGACCACTTTCTCCCCCACAAATTCAGCAACAGAACATTTGAACGCTGAGCAAATTCTACAAAACAACTTCTGAATGCTGGCAGAGGACATCAGGCACCCAGAAAAGCAGCCCATTGTCTTTGAAAGGAGGTAGGAAAAAACATAAAAGATAAAAAGAGAGACAAAAGAGGGAGGGATGGAGCTCTGTCGTGGGAAAGGAAGCTTAAAAAAGAGAGAAGTTTCCAAACACCAGGAAACACTCTCACTGGCAAGTCTGTGGCGAGCCTTGGAACCTCAGAGGGCCACATAACTGGGAAGAAAAAGAAATAAATAATTAAAACCCACAGATTACGGGACCAACAGTAACACCCAGTGGAGAAGCAGCACAGACACCCACATCCACCATTAGCAAGTGTGGGCTGGGCAGGGAGGAGCCGGCTGCGTTCCTTAGAGTGATGACCGGGCATGAATGCCACACGGACAATCTGAGAGAGCTAACTGGAGATAGTAAAGCAGACTGTGGGATAGCTACACCACGAAAAGGCGAAAAGCCCTAACCTAAGACTACGCCGGACCAGCTCAAAGAACACAGGACTGAACAGAGCTAGCCGGGTGCGGACAGCACATCCCCAACCGAAACAGGCTGGGGAGAGCAGCCAGAGATGGAAGGCGGCAATCGTGAACAAAAAGAGGCATCCGATACCAAACTGCAAATGGGCTTCGTTGCTAACCAAGACTTCTTGGGTTTCTGGACAGTCAAAATCCACCTGAGACTGGGTGCTGGTTGTACACCAAGAAAACCGAGTGGCAGGGACCTGAGAGGCAATAAGTTGCAGTGACTGTGCTCATCAAACACCTGGTCACTTGAGCTACTTGGACTGGGGAAGGGCACAAAACGCAGGCCCAACCAAGTCTGAGCATTTGTGTACTACCAGCAAGAGAGTTCCAGAAAAACATCTATTTCTGCTTCATTGACTATTCCAAAGCCTTTGACTGTGTGGATCACAATAAACTTTGGAACATTCTGAAAGAGATGGGAATACCAGACCACCTGGACTGTCTCTTGAGAAACCTGTCTGCAGGTCAGGAAGCAACAGTCAGAACTGGACATGGAACAACAGACTGGTTCCAAATAGGAAAAGGAGTGCACCAAGGCTGTATATTGTCACCTTGCTTATTTAACTTATATGCAGAGTACATCATGAAGAACGCTGGGCTGGAAGAAGCACAAGCTGGAATCAAGATTGCCGGGAGAAATATCAATAACCTCAGATATGCAGATGACACTACTCTTATGGCAGAAATTGAAGAGGAACTCAAAAGCCTCTTGATGAAAGTGAAAGAGGAGAGTGAAAAGGTTGGCTTGAAGCTCAACATTCAGAAAACAAATCATGGCATCTGGTCCCATCATTTCATGGGAAATAGATGGAAAAATAGTGGAAACAGTGTCAGACTTTATTTTTTGGGGCTCCAAAATCACTGCAGATGCTGATTGTAGCCAGAAAATTAAAAGACGCTTACTCCTTGGAAGGAAAGTTATGACCAACCTTGATAGTATATTAAAAAGCAGAGACATTACTTTGCCAACCAAGGTCCATCTAGTCAAGGCTATGTTTTTTCCAGTGGTCATGTATGGATGTGAGAGTTGGACTGTGAAGAAACCTGATCGCCGAAGAATTGATGCTTTTGAACTGTGATGCTGGAGAAGACTCTTGAGAGTTCCTTAGACTGCAAGGAGTTCTAACCAGTCCATTCTAAAGGAGATCAATCCTGGGTGTTCATTGGAAGGACTGATGCTAAAGCTGAAACTGCAATACTTTGGCCACCTCATGCAACGAGTTGACTCACTGGAAAAGACTCTGATGCTGGGAAAGGTTGGAGGTGGGAGGAGAAGGGGATGAAAGAGAATGAGATGGCTGGATGGCATCACCGACTCTGTGGACATGAGTTTGAGTGAACTCTGGGAGTTGGTGATGGACAGGGAGGCCTGGCGTGCTGTGATTCATGGGGTCACGGAGAGTCGGACACGACTGAGCGACTGAACTGAACTGAGTACCGGAACCTGAGTGGCTTAGACCTCGGATGTGCATGCAACCCAGCGCCGGCCTCAGACAGTTCCCGTCAGAGAAGCTTAGAGCCTGTGCAGTGTAGACTGTGACAGCACACAATCTGTGATTGGGGGCAAAGCCAGTGGGGCCGAGACACTGTGAGCACTCGCCATAGATGCCAGTTATATTTGTCTGCAGTGTTCCTCCCTCCCCACAACACGAATAACAAGTGAGCCTTAAGACGTGTCCACCACTGCCCCCTAGTGTCAGGGCAGAAATTAGATAGTGAAGAGACCAGCAAACAGAAGAATTTTGGAAGAATTTGGAAGTGATGGATGGAGAAATCTTGAGGCTACTGCCAGAATAAAACTGAAAACCAGAGGCAGGAAGCCTAAGTCCAAATCCTGAGAACACCAGAAAACTCCTAACTCCAGGGAACAGTATTCGATAGGAGCTTATCAAATGTCTCCATACATACACTGAAACCAAGTACCACCCAAGGGTCAACAAGTTCCAGAGTAAGAACGACCACGCAAATTTTCCAGAAACACAG
Organism: Moschus berezovskii; assembly: GCF_049115385.1. Taxonomy (NCBI): domain Eukaryota; kingdom Metazoa; phylum Chordata; class Mammalia; order Artiodactyla; family Moschidae; genus Moschus; species Moschus berezovskii. The sequence goes on along the minus strand of NC_142488.1, from coordinate 80,317,076 downwards.
GAAAATAGCCCTGAGCTAAAAATACAGGCTGCCCAAAGTCACTCCAAACACATTGACATCTCATAACTCATTACTGGACACGTCAGTGAACTCCAGAGAAAAGAAATCCAGCCCCACCCACATAACACTGACACAGTTCAGTCAGTTCAGTCGCTCAGTCGTGTCCGACTCTCCGCGACCCCATGAATCACAGCACGCCAGGCCTCCCTGTCCATCACCAACTCCCGGAGTAAACTCAAACTCATGTCCACAGAGTCGGTGATGCCATCCAGCCATCTCATTCTCCGTCGTCCCCTTCTTCTCCCGCCCCCAACCTTTCCCAGCATCAGAGTCTTTTCCAGTGAGTCAACTCGTCTCATGAGGTGGCCAAAGTATTGGAGTTTCAGCTTTAGCATCAGTCCTTCCAATGAACATCCAGGATTGATCTCCTTTAGAATGGACTGGTTGGATCTCCTTGCAGTATAAGGGACTCTCAAGAGTCTTCTCCAACACCACAGTTCAAAAGCATCGATTCTTCGGCGATCAGCTTTCTTCACAGTCCAACTCTCACATCCATACATGACCACGGGAAAAACCATTGCCTTGACTAGACGGACCTTGGTCGGCAAAGTAATGTCTCTGCTTTTTAATATACTATCAAGGTTGGTCATAACTTTCCTTCCAAGGAGCAAGCGTCTTTTAATTTCATGGCTGCAATCAGCATCTGCAGTGATTTTGGAGCCCCAAAAAACAAAGTCTGACACTGTTTCCACTGTTTTTCCATCTATTTCCCATGAAGTGATGGGACCAGATGCCATGATCTTTGTTTTCTGAATGTTGAGCTTCAAGTCAACCTTTTCACTCTCCTCTTTCACTTTCATCAAGAGCCTTTTGATTTCCTCTTCACTTTCTGCCATAAGGGTAGTGTCATCTGCATATCTGAGGTTATTGATATTTCTCCCAGCCATCTTGATTCCAGCTTGTGCTTCTTCCAGCCCAGCGTTCCTCATGATGTACTCTGCATATAAGTTAAATAAGCAAGGTGACAATATACAACCTTGACGCACTCCTTTTCCTATTTGGAACCAGTCTGTTGTTCCATGACCGGTTCTAACTGTTGCTTCCTGACCTGCATACAGGTTTCTCAAGAGGCAGGTCAGGTGGTCTGGGATTCCCATCTCTTTCAGAATGTTCCACAGTTTATTGTGATCCACACAGTCAAAGGCTTTGGCATAGTCAATGAAGCAGAAATAGATGTTTTTCTGAAACTCTCTTGCTTTCTCCATGATCCAGCGGATGTTGGCAATTTGATCTCTGGTGCCTCTGCCTTTTCTAAAACCTGCTTGAACATCTGGGAGTTCACGGTTTACATACTGCTGAAGCCTGGCTTGGAGAATTTTGAGCATGACTTTACTAGCGTATGAGATCAGTGCAATTGTGCGGTAGTTTGAGCATTCTTTGGCATTGCCTTTCTTTGGGATTGGAATGAAGACTGACCTCTTCCAGTCCTGTGGCCACTGCTGAGTTTTCCAAATCTGCTGGCATATTGAGTGCAGCACTTTCACAGCATCATCTTTCAAGACTTGAAATAGCTCAACTGGAATTCCATCACCACCACTAGCTTTGTTCGTAGTGATGCTTTCTAAGGCCCACTTGACTTCACATTCCAAGATGTCTGGCTCTAGGTCAGTGATCACATTATCGTGACTATCTTGGTCGTGAAGATCTTTTTTGTACAGTTCTTCTGTGTATTCCTGCCACCTCTTCTTAATATCTTCTGCTTCTGTTAGGTCCATACCATTTCTGTCCTTTATCGAGCCCATCTTTGCATGAAAAGTTCCCTTGGAATCTCTAATTTTCTTGAAGAGGTCTCTTGTTTTTCCTATTCTGTTGTTTTCCTCTATTTCTTTGCATTGATCACTGAGGAAGGCTTTCTTATCTCTCCTTGCTATTCTTTGGAACTCTGCATTCAGATGCTTATATCTTTCCTTTTCTCCTTTCCTTTTCGCCTCTCTTCTTTTTACAGCTATTTGTAAGGCCTCCTCAGACAGCCATTTCGCTCTTTTGCATTTCTTTTCCATGGGGATGGTCTTGGTCCGTCTCCTGTACAATGTCACGAACCTCCGTCCAGAGTTCATCAGGCACTCTATCAATCAGATCTAGTCCCTTAAATCTATTTCTCACTTCCACTGCATAATCATAAGGGATTTGATTGAGGTCATATCTGAATGGTCTAGTGATTTTCCCTACTTTCTTCAATTTAAGTCTGAACTTCGCAATAAGGAGTTCATGATCTGAGCCACAGTCAGCTCCTGGTCTTGTTTTCGCTAACTGTATACAGCTTCTCCATCTTTGGTTGCAAAGAATATAATCAATCTGATTTCGGTGTTGACCATCTGGTGTTGTCCATGTGTAGAGTCTTCTCTCATGTTGTTGGAAGAGGGTGTTTGCTATGACCAGTGCATTCTCTTGACAAAACTCTATTAGCCTTTGCCCTGCTTCATTCCGTGCTCCAAGGCCAAATTTGCCAGTTACTCCAGGTGTTTCTTGACTTCCTACTTTTGCATTCCAGTCCCCTATAATGAAAAGGACATCTTTTTTGGGTGTTAGTTCTAAAAGGTCTTGTAGGTCTTCATAGAACCGATTAACTTCAGCTTCTTCAGCATTACTGGTTTGGGCATAGGCCTGGATTACTCTAATATTGAATGGTTTGCCTTGGAAACGAACAGAAATCATCCTGTCATTTTTAAGATTGCATCCAAGTACTGCATTTCGGACTCTTTGTTTACCATGATGGCTACTCCATTTCTTCTAAGGGATTCCTGCCCACAGTAGTAGATATAATGGTCATCCGAGTTAAATTCACCCATTCCAGTCCATTTTAGTTCACTGATTCCTAGAATGTCGACATTCACTCTTGCCATCTCCTGTTTGACCACTTCCAATTTGCCTTGATTCATGGACCTAACATTCCAGGTTCCTATGCAATATTGCTCTTTACAGCACCGGACCTTGTTTCTATCATTGGTCACATCCACAACTGGACGCCGGCCCCGGCGGCGCAGACGCGACGCGAGAGACGCCGGCTCCGGCGGCGCAGACGCGACGCGAGAGACGCCGGCCCAGGCGCAACGAGCCACGCAAAGAGTTGCGGCCGTGAGGAGCTACCCCACGCCTGAGGCCAGGGCCGGCGGCCGAGAGGCGCTACCCCACGTCCAACAGGCAGTGGCTGCGTGGGCGCAGGAGGGCCGAGAGGAGCTACTCCGTGTTCAAGTTCAGGAGGGGGGGCCTTGAGGAGATACCCCTCGTCCAAGGTAAGGTACAGCAGCTGCACTTTGCTGGAGCGGCTGTGAAGAGATTTTCCACGACCAAGGTAAGAGAAACCGAAATAAGACGGTAGGTTTTGCTAGGGGGCACCAGAGGGCAGACAAACTGAAATCATAATCACAGGAAACTAGCTGATCTAATCACATGGACCACAGCCGAATGTGGTCCCCTGGAGAAGGGAATGGCAAACCACTTCAGTATACTTGCCTTGAGAACCCCGTGAACAGTAACAAAGGGCAAAATGATAGGATACTGAATGAGGAATTCCCCAGGTCGGTAGGTGCCCAGTATGCTACTGGAGCTCAGTGGAGAAATAACTATAGAAGGAATAAAGGGATGGAGCAAAAGCAAAACACTGACACAAGCATACCTAAACAGGGAACCTTGGCAAGCCACCCTGCCAACCTCACCCACAGTGAGGAAACTCCACAATAAAGAGAACTCCACAAACTGCCAGAAGACGGAAGGGATAGCCCAAACACAGCAATATAAGCAAGATGAAGAGGCAGAGAAATGCCCAGCAAATAAAGGAACAAGGTAAATACCCACCAACCCAAACAAAAGAGGAAGAGATAGGGAACCTACCTGATAAAGAATTCCTAATAATGATAGTGAAAATAATCCAAAATCTTGAAAGCAAATTGGAGTTACAGATAAATAACCTGGAGACAAGGATCGAGAAGAAGCTAGAAAGTTTTAACAAAGATCTAGAAGAAATAAAAAGGAGTCAATGTACAATGAATAATGCAATAGATGAGATTAAAAAAAAAACTCTCTGGAGGGAACCAACAGTAGAATAACGGAGGCAGAAGATAGGATAAGTGAGTTAGAGGATAGAATGTTAGAAAAAAATGAAACAGAGAGGAAAAAAGAACTAAAAGAAATGAGGACAATCTCAGAGACCACTGGGACAATGTTAAACGCCCCAACATCCGAATCATAGGAGTCCCAGAAGAAGAAGACAAAAAGAAAGACCATGAGAAAATACTTGAGGAAATAATAGTTGATAATTTCCCTAAAATGGGGAAGGAAATAATCACCAAAGGCCAAGAATCCCAAAGACTCCCAAACAAGATAAGCACAAGGTGAAATACCCCAAGACACGTATTAATCAAATTAACAAAGATCAAACACAAAGAACAAATATTAAAAGCAGCAAGGGAAAAGCAACAAATAACACACAAGGGGATCCCCATAAGGATAACAGCTGAACTTTAAATAGAAACTCTTCAGGCCAGGACGGAGTGGCAGGGCATACTTAAAGTGTTGAAAGAAAGTAACCTACAGCCCAGATTACTGTACCCAGCAAGGATCTCATTCAAATATGAAGGAGAAATCAAAAGCTTTACAGACAAGCAAAAGTTGAGAGAATACAGCATCACCAAAATAGCTCTCCAACAAATGCTAAAGGACCTTCTCTAGTCAGGAAACACAGAATGAGTGTATAAACTGGAACCCAAAACAATAAAGTAAATGTCAACGGGATCATACTTCTCAATAATTATCTTAAATGTAAATGGGTTGAACACCCCAACCAAAAGAAAAAGACTGGCTCAATGGATACAAAAACAAAAGCCCTACATATGTTGTCTACATGAGACCCACCTCAAAATGAGGGACACATACGAACTGAAAGTGTAGGGCTGGAAAAAGTTATCCCATGCAAATACAGACCAAAAGAAAGCAAGAGTAGCAATGCTCATATCAGATAAAATAGACTTTAAAACAAAGACTGTGAAAAGAGACAAAGGACACGACATAATGATCAAAAGATCAATCCAAGAAGAAGATATAACAATTATAAATATATATGCACCCAATATAGGAGCACCGCAATATGTAAGACAAATGCTAACAATTATGAAAGGGGAAATTAACAATAACACAATAATAGTAGGAGATTTTAATACCCCACTTACACCTATGGATAGATCAACTAAACAGAAAACAACAAGGAAATACAAACGTTAAAGATACAACAGACCAGTTAGACCTAACTGATATCTATAGGACATTTCACCCCAAAACAATGAATTTCACCTTCTTCTCGAGCGCACACAGAACCTTCTCTAGGATAGATCACATCTTGGGCCATAAATCTAGCCTTGGTAAATTCAAAAAGAATGAAATCATTCCAAGCATCTTTTCTGAACACAATGCAGTAAGATTAGATCTCAATTACAGGAGAAAAACTATTAAAAATGCCAACATATGGAGGCTGAACAACATACTGCTGAATAACCAACAAATCATAGAAAAAATAAAAATATGCATAGAAATGAATGAAAATGAAAACACAACAACCCAAAACCTCTGGGACACTGTAAAAGCAGTATTAAGGGGAAGGTTCATAGCAATTCAGGCATACCTCAAGAAACAATTAAAAAGTCAACTAAATAACTGAACTCTACACATAAAGCAAAGAGAAAAGGAAGAAATGAAGAACCCCAGGTTTACTAGAAGGAAAGAAATATTAAAAATCAGGGCAGAAATAAATGCAAAGAAACCAAAGAGACCATAGCAAACATCAACAAAACCAAAAGCTGGTTCTTTGAGAGGGTAAATAAAATTGACAAACCACTAGCCAGACTCAGCAAGAAACAAAGGGAGAAAAACCAAATCAATAAAATTAGAAATGAAAATGGAGAGATCACAACAGACGACACAGAAATACAAAGGATCATAACAGACTACTATCAACAATTATATGGCAATAAAATAGACAACTTGGAAGAAATGGACAAATTCTTAGAAAAGTACAACTTTCCAAAACTGAACCAGGAAAAAATAGAAAACCTTAACAGTCCCATCACAAGCATGGAAATTGAAACTGTAATCAGAAATCTTCCAGAAAACAAAAACCCAGGTCCAGACGGTTTCACAGCTGAAATCTACCAAAAATTTAGAGTAGAATTAAGACCTATCCTACCAAAAATCTTCCAGAAAATTGCAGAGGAAGGTAAATTTCCAAACTCATTCTATGAGGCCACAATTACCCTAGTAACAAAACCTAACAAAGATGCCACAAAAAAAAAAGAGAACTACAAGCCAATATCACTGATGAAGATAGATGCAAAAATCCTGAACAAAATTCTAACAATCAGAATCCAACAACACATTAAAAAGATCATACATCATGACTAAGTGGGCTTTATCCTAGGGATGCAAGGATTCTTGAATATCTGCAAATCAATCAATGCAATACACCAAATTAACAAAATGAAATATAAAAACCATATGGTTATCTCAATAGATGCAGAGAAAACTTTTGATAAAAATCAACATCCATTTACGATAAAACCTTCCAAAAAGCGGGAATAGAAGGGACATTCCTCAACATAATAAAAGCTATATATGACAAACTTACAGCAAACATTATTCTCAATGGTGAAAAATTGAAAGAGTTTCCCCTAAAGTCAGGAACAAGACAAGGGTGCCCACTCTCACCACTACTATTCAGCATAGTATTGGAATTTTTGGCAACAGCAATCAGAACAGAAAAAAACATAAAAGGAACCCAACTTGGAAAAGAAGAAGAAAAACTCTCACTGTTTGCAGATGACATTATTCTCTACACAGAAAACCCTAAAGACTCTACCAGAAAATTACTAGAGCTAATCAATGAATATAGTAAAGTTGCAGGATATAAAATCAACACACAGAAATCCCTTGCATTCCTATACATTAATAATCAGAATATAGAAAGAGATATTAAGGAAGCAATTTCATTCACCTTTGCAATGAAAAGAATAAAATACTTAGGAATATATCTATCTAAGAAACAAAAGACCTATATATAGAAAACTATAAAACAGTAGTGAAAGAAATCTGTGAGGACACTAATAGATGGAAAAATATACACTTGTTCATGTATTGGAAGAGTAAATATTGTGAAAATGAATATATTACCCAAAGTAATTTATAGGTTCAATGAAATCCCTTTCAAGCTACCAACGATATTATTCACAGTGCTAGAACAAATAATTTCACAATTTGTATGGAAATACAAAAAACCTCGAGTAACAAAAGCAATCTTGAGAAAGAAGAACGAAACTGGGGGAATCAACCTGCTGGACTTCAGGCTCTACTACAAAGCCACAGTCATCAAGACAGTATGGTACTGTTAAAAAGACAGAAATACAGATCAATGAAACAAAACAGAAAGCCCAGAGATAAAACCACACACCTATGGACACCTTATCTTTGACAAAGGAGGCAAGAATATTCATTGGAGAAAAGACAATCTCTTTAACAAGTGGTGCTGGGAAAACTGATTAACCACTTGTAAAAGAATGAAATTAGAACACTCCCTAACACCATACACAAAAATTAACTCAAAATGGATTAACGATCTAAATGTAAGACCAGAAACTATCAAACTCTTAGAGGAGAACATAGGCAAAACACGCTCTGACATAAATCACAGCAGGATCCTCCATGACCCACCTCCAAGAATATTGGAAATAAAAGCAAAAATAAACAAATGTGACCTAATTAAAAATTAAAAGCTTCTGCACAGCAAAGGAAACTATAAGCAAGGTGAAAAGACACCCTTCAGAATGGGAGAAAATAATAGCAAATGAAGCAACAGACAAAGAATTAATCTCCAAAATATACAATTAGCTCCTGCAGCTCTATTCCAGAAAAATAAACGACCCAATCAAAAAATGGGCCAAAGAACTAAATAGACATTTCTCCGAAGAAGACACAAAGATGGCTAACAAACACATGGAAAGATGCTCAACATCCCTCATAATCAGAGAAATGCAAATCAAAACCACAATGAGGTACCATTTCACACCAGTCAGAATGGCTGCTATCCAAAAGGTTACAAGCAATAAATGTTGGAGAGGGTGTGGAGAAAAGGGAACCCTTTTACACTGTTGGTGGGAATGCAAACTAGTATGGCCACTATGCAGAACAGTATGGAGATTCCTTAAAAAACTGGAAATAGAATTGCCATACGAACAAGCAATCGCATTCCTGGGCATACAAACAAGGGAAACCAGAATTGAGACACATGTATGCCAATACTCATTGCAGCACTGTTTATAATAGCCAGACATGGAAGTAGCCTAGATGTCTATCTGCAGACAAATGGATAAGAAAGCAGTGGTACATATACAAAATGGAGTATTACTCAGCCATTAAAAAGAATACATTTGAATCAGTTCTAATGAGGTGGATGAAACTGTAGCCTATTATACAGAGTGAAGTAAGCCAAAAAGAAAAACACCAATACAGTATACTAACACACATATATGAAATTTAGAAAGATGATAATGATAACCTTGTATACGAGACAGCAAAAGAGACACAAATGTATAGAACAGTCTTTTGGACCCCATTGGAGAGGGCAAGGGTGGGGTGATTTGGGAGAATGGCATTGAAACATGTATATTATCATATGTGAAACTAATCACCAGTCCAGTTTCGATGCATGATACAGGATGCTCGGGGCTTTTGTACTGGGATGACCCAGAGGGATGGGATGAGAAGGGAGGTGGAAGGGGGGTTCAAGATGGGGAACACATATACAACCAGGGCAGATTCATGTCAATGTATGGCAAAACCAATACAATAATATAAAGTAATTAGCCTCTAATTAAAATAAATAAATTAAAGAAAAATTAAAGGGTAAAAAAGATTCATTACCCACATTAATAAAAAGAAATCTGCAGTAACTACATGAATTTCAGGCAAAGTAGATTTCAATACAAGGGATACAATCAGAGATTAAAAGTGGCATTATATTACAATAAAGAAGTCAATTTTCCAATAAGATATAACAATTCTTACTATGTATGTGTTGGAAAAGAAATGCAAAAAATCAAAATGGCTGTCTGAGGAGGACTTACAAATAGCTCTGAAAAGAATACAAGAGAAAAGCAAAGGAGAAAAGGAAAGATATAAGCATCTGAATACAGAGTTCCAAAGAATAGCAAGGAGAGATAAGAAAGCCTTCCTCAGTGATCAATGCAAAGAAATAGAGGAAAAAAACAGATTAGGAAAAACAAGAGATCTCTTCAAGAAAATTAGAGATTCCAAGGGAACATTTCATGCAAAGATGGGCTCGATAAAGGACAGGAATGGTATGGACCTAACAGAAGCAGAAGATATTAAGAAAAAGTGGCAAGAATACACAGAACTGTACAAAAAAGATCTTCACGACCAGGATAGTCACGATAATGTGATCACTTACCTAGAGCCAGACATCTTGGAATGTGAAGTCAAGTGGGCCTTAGAAAGCATCACTACGAAAAAAGCTAGTGGAGGTGATGGAATTCCAGTTGAGCTATTTCAAATCCAGAAAGATGATGCTGTGAAAGTGCTACACTCAAAATGCCAGCAAATTTGGAAAACTCAGCAGTGGCCACAGGACTGGAAAAATCAGTCTTCGTTCCGATTTCAAAGAAAGGGAATGCCAAAGAATGCTCAAACTACCGCACAATTGCCCTCATCTCACACGCTAGTAAAGTCGTGCTCAATATTCTCCAAGCCAGGCTTCAGCAATATGTGAACCGTGAAATCCCAGATGTTCAAGCAGGTTTTAGAAAAGGCAGAGGCACCAGAGATCAAATTGCAAATATCCGCTGGATCATGGAGAAAGCAAGAGAGTTCCAGAAAAACATCTATTTCTGCTTCACTGACTATTCCAAAGCCTTTGACTGTGTGGATCACAATAAACTGTGGAACATTCTGAAAGAGGTGGGAATCCCAGACTACCTGACCTGCCTCTTGAGAAACCTGTATGCAGGTCAGGAAGCAACAGTCAGAACTGGACATGGAACAACAGACTGGTTCCAAATAGGAAAAGGAGTCCGTCAAGGCTGTATATTGTCACCTTGCTTATTTAACTTATATGCAGAGAACATCATGAGGAACGCTGGGCTGGAAGAAGCACAAGCTGGAATCAAGAATGTTGGGAGAAATATCAATAACCTCAGATATGCAGATGACACTACTTTTATGGCAGAAAGTGAAGAGGAACTCAAAAGCCTCTTGATGAAAGTGAAAGAGGAGAGTGAAAAGGTTGGCTTGAAGCTCAACATTCAGAAAACAAAGATCATGGCATCTGGTCCCATCACTTCATGGGAAATAGATGGAAAAATAGCGGAAACAGTGTTAGACTATATATTTTTGGGCTTCAAAATCACTGCAGATGCTGATTGCAGCCATGAAATAAAAAGACGCTTACTCCTTGGAAGGAAAGTTATGTCCAACCTAGATAGTACATTAAGAAGCAGAGACATTACTTTGCCGACCAAGGTCCGTCTAGTCAAGGCAATGGTTTTTCCCGTGGTCATGTATGGATGTGAGTGTTGGACTGTGAAAAAAGCTGATCGCCGAAGAATTGATAGTTTTGAACTGTGGTGCTGGAGAAGACTCTTGAGAGTCCCTTGGATTGCAAGGAGATCCAACCAGTCCATTCTAAAGGAGATCAATCCTGGGTGTTCATTGGAAGGACTGATGCTAAAGCTGAAACTGCAATACTTTGGCCACCTCATGCGACGAGCTGACTCACTGGAAAAGACTCTGATGCTGGGAAAGGTTGGGGGAGGGAGGAGAAGGGGACGCCCGAGAATGAGATGGCTGGATGGCATCACCGACTCTGTGGACATGAGTTTGAGTGAACTCTGGGAGTTGGTGATGGACAGGGAGGCCTGGTGTGCTGTGATTGATTCATGGGGTCGCGGAGATTTGGACACGACTTAGCGAATGAACTGAACTGAACTGATGTGCTTAACAAAGAGCATAGCATATCTGAGGTAAGAACTAACAGAACTTCAAAGAGAAATTTAAAAATCCATTACTATACCTGGAGATTTCAACACATCCCACTATCATTAATGGACAGATCCAGCAGGCAGATGATCAGTAAAAGTATAATTGAATTGAATGATATCATCCGTCAACCAGATTAAATTGACGTTTATAGACTACATTCAACAACAGCAGAATTAATAATTTCTCAAAATTTTATAGTATATTCACCAAGATACACAATATTTTGGGTCATAAAACACAACTTTGTTAAATTTAAAAGAATAGAATGCATATAAAATATCCTTAAAAATCACATAATAACTAAAGTACTAATCAATAAGCAAAAGACAGATAAAAGACTTCAAAATATTTGGAGACTAAACAACACACTCTGAAATAACATATGGATAGAAAAACAGAGCTGAAGAAACATTTTAAAACTATTTTGGAAGAAATAAATATGAAAATATAGCTAATAAATGTTTGTAGGATGCAGCAAAACAGTGCTTAGATAGAAATTGATTGTATTAAAAGCATATATTAGAAAAATAAACATAAAAAAATAATCAAACTTTAAAATTAGCAAACTTGAAAAAAGGGGTAGATTTAATCCAAAGTATGCAGAAGAAAATAAACAATAAAAATCAGACAGAAATCAATAAAATTGAAACTGCAGATCAAGAAAGAAAAATAATTGAAATTAAAAATTAGTTTTTTGAAAATATCAATAAAATTGATAAAAATCCATGCTTGCTTACAGATAACATGATAATCTTTGTAGAAAATCTTAAATAATCAACATGAAAATTCTGGAACTAATAATTATTGCAAGTTTATATGATAGAAGACTAATATAAAATAGTCAGTTGCTTTCCTAAAATAACAGCAATAAATATTGGAATTTAACTTTAAAACCACAGCACCATGCACTTTAGCAGTAAAAGGAAATACTTAGGTATATATTATCAATGGTAAAATAAATTGTTTCCTTAATTTCTCTTTCTGCTTTTGTTGTTAGTGTATAGCAATGCAAGATTTTTCTGTACACTAATTTTGTATTCTGAAACTTAACCAAATTCATTGATTATCTCTAGTAGTTTTCTGCTGGCATCTTCAAAATTTTCTGTGTATAGAAATTTTAAACTTCTGTACAAATTTTCTATGTATAGAAATCTTTAAAATTTTCTATATATAGCTGTTCTATGCGAACAACTGACTCATTGGAAAAATTCCTGATATAGGGAAAGATTTAGGGTAGAAGGGGAAGAGGGCATCAGAGGATTAGATGGATAGATGGCATCACCTATGCAACAAACATGACCTTGGGAAAACTTTGGGAGATGGAAAGGGACAGAGATGTCTGGCGTGCTGTAGTCCATGGGGTCGCAAAAAGTCGGACACGACTGGGCATCTGAACAACCACAACATAATATCATGTCATCTGCAAACAGTGATATTTTACTTTATTTTTTTCCAATTTGGATTAGTTTTATTTCTATTTCTTCTCTCATTGCCATAGCTAGGACTTTCAAAACTATGTTAAATAAGAGTGGCAAGAGTGGCTTCTTCCTGATCTCAAGGGAAATGCTTTCATTTTTTCACCATTGATAATGATGTTGGCTGTAAGTCTGTCATATATGGCCTTTATTATGTAGAGGTAGGTTCCCTCTATGCCCACTTTCTGGTGAGTTTTTATCATAAATGGATGTTGAATTTTGTCAGAAAAATTTTCTTCATCAATTGAGATAATCATATGGCTTTTATTCTTTAACTTGTTAATATAGTGTATCACATTGATTGATTTTCACATATTTTAGATTCATTGCATTCCTAGGATAAATCCCACTTGATCATCTAATATGACACCTATATGTTTGGTAGTATTTTGTTGAAGATTTTGCATCTATATTTATCAATGATATTAGCCTATAATTTTCTATTTTTTGACATTTTTGTCTGTTTTTGGTATCAGGATGATGGTGTCCCTATAGAATGAATTTGGACTGGTTCTCCTTTCTGTAATATTTTGGAATAGTTTGAGAAGGATAGGTATAAGCTCTTCTCTAAATATTTGATAGCATTTGCCTGTGAAGCTATCTGGTTCTGGACTTTTGTTGCTGGAAGATTTTTAATTACAGTTTCAATTTCAGTGCTTCTGATTGGTCTTTTCATGTTTTTTCATTCTTCCTGGTTTAGTCTTGGGCAGTTATACCTTTTGAAAACTTTGTTCATTTTTTCCAAGTCGTCTATTTTATTGTCATATAGTTGATTGTGATCAACTTGTTATCCTACATATTTATGCAGTGTCAGTTGTAATTTCTGCTTTTCCATTTCTAATTTTACTAAGTCTTCTCTTTTTTCTTGAGGAATCTGACTAATGGTGTATCAATTTTGTTTATCTTCTCAAAGAGCCAATTTTTACTTTTATTGATCTTTTCTATTGATTCCTTTGGTTTTATTTCATTTATTTCTTCTCTAATCTTTATTATTGCTTTCCTTCTACTAACTTCATTTGTTGTTGTTCTTCTTTCTCTAGTTGCTTTATGTCTAAGATTAAGTTGGTTATTTGAGATTTTTCTTGTTCCTTGAGGTGAGATTGAATTGCTATAAACTTCTCTCTTAGAAATGTTTTGCTGTGTCCCACAGGTTTGCAGTCATGTTTTCATCATCATTTGTTTTAAATCTTTTATTTTTTTATTTCTTCTTTGATTTATTTGGTGATGTCTTGGTTATTTAGCATCACAGTTTAGTCTCTTTTTGTTTGTGTTTGTATTGTTTTCTTTTTTCCCATGGAATTGATTTCTAATCTCATAGTGTTCAGAAAACATACTTCATATAACTTCAATTTTCTTAAATTTTCCATGGCTTAATTTGTGACCCAAGATGTAGTCTGTCCTGGAGAATGTATCATGCACCATTGAGAAGAAATTGTATTCTGATGGTAAAGAATCTGCCTGAGGAAACCTGGATTCAATCCCTGGGTTGGGAAGACCTCCTGGAGAAGGGAATGGTTACCCACTCCAGTATTCTTGCCTGGAGAATACCATGGACAGAGGATCCTGGCAGGCTACAGTCCATGGGGTCGCAAGAGTCGGACATGACTTCACTCACTTCACTTAAAGGCATTCTAATGAAGGCTCAGATAAAAATTAGAAATATGTGATCAAGCAATGGAGAAAAGGCAATTCTTATTACAAATCAGCAAATAACTTGACTGAATTGTTTCTCCTTGTGTTTTGTGGGAAGTAGAACTTGAGAATGTTTAATACTGAATATTTAGCTGACAAGATTTCTAAACAATGTGTTGAAGAAGCATCTTGGTTCTTCCTGACTGCTTGTAGGAAACTATGAGAAGAGAGAAATGAAGAAATAATTTTTAAACAAAAATGAGCTGAACTTAAAGATTTGGAAAACTGTCCGCCTATCCATATTGAAAAAAAAAAAAAAATAGAAAGTGTGTTTGTTCAGAAAGGACAAGAATGGTGCTTGGCTTTTGATAAGTAGATTAATACAGGTGTGAATCATGGAGCTAAACAACCATTTAATCAGGAACAATTTAAACTAAAGGTGATGTAAATTGGACAAAATGAAGGAAGACTTTTGAACTTAGATCACACAGAAAGGGATGATAACTTTGGCTGTGAATTTGTGCTGTTCTTCAAAAACAAGAAAGGGTAGCCACAAAGGCAATTCAGAGATCATCAGGACCATTACCTCAGCTTCAAAAGGCAATACATCATCCATTTGAAGCCATGGAAGCTGGGTTACACAGAGCCCTGTTCTGCAGAGTCTGCCTTGGCTCTTTTGGGGATGTTGTTCATACCACAGTTTTGCCATATAAAGGAGATGCATCCCACCCAGCTACGGGAGTGACACTGACACCCCAGTGGGACTGGAATGTAAACGATCAAACCAAAAAGGTTTACTCACTCCTTAAGATCTAAGGGGATTTGTCCTGCTGAGTTTTGACTTTTCAGTCTTATGCCTATTCTACCATTGTATTCTAGAAGCCTGTAACTTGTTTTCTTTCAGAGGTTCACTGTTATAGATGAATCTCATCTCAAGTCTCATCCATATCTCAATTCATTTATATGAGACTTTGAACTTTAGCCTTTAGAGCTGATGCTGGAATGAATTTAGTCTTTTGAGACTATTGTAATGGAATGCATGTATTTTATATATGAGAAAGAAGTTCATTTTGAGAGACAAAGGGAGGAGAGCTATATACAAATATGTACTACTGAGATTCATATGTTGAGAATCCAAGTACCAATGTGATGGTTCTTAGAGGTTGAGTTTTGAAAGGTAATTAGGTTTTGATACAGTCATGAGAGTGGAGTCCTCATGATGGAATTAGTGTCCTTATAAGAAAAGGCCATACAGTTTGATCTCTGTCTATTCACAGTCTAAGTACACAGCAAAAAAGATGGCCATCCCCAAGCCAGGAAGAACACTCTCACCAGACACTGAGTCTGCCATTGCCTTTGTCTTGGACCTCCGTGTCTTCAGAACTTTGAGAAAGAACATTTGTTGTTTAGGCCACTCAATATATGGTGTTCTGTTCTAACAGCTCCAACTAATACACCGAAGTATAAATCTAACAAAATATGGGCAAGATTTATTTATATGAGGAAAACTACAAAACTCTGAATAAAGAAATCAAAGAACGAAATAAATGTAGAGATATTCCATATTCATGAATAGTAAGATCCAGTATAGTCTAGTTGTCAGTTATCCTAAACTTGATTTATAGATCCAATGAAATCCCACTCAAAATTGCACCAAGCAATTTTGTGGATATCAGCAAACAGATGCTAAAATTTTTAATAAGAGACAAAAGACACAGAATAGCCAACATAAAAAGAAGAATGAAACTGGAAGACTAACACTACTCGACTTCAAGACTTACTCTAAAGGTACAGTAATCAGTAATGTGAAATATTACCCAAAGATAAACAGATCAATAGGAGAAAACAGAAAGCCAAGAAATAGACCCACATAAATAGTTAACTGATTTTGACAAAGGAGTAAAAGCAATACAAAGGAAAAAAGATAGTTTTTTCAACAAATAGTTCTGGGACATTCATGACATCCTCATGCAAAAAAGTAAATCTAGACACAGACTTCATAATTTTCACAAAAATAAACTAAACATGGATCACAAATATGAATGTAAGATGCAAAACTATAACTAGAAAATAAATTCTAGAAAATACCACAGGAGAAAATCTGCATTACCTTGGATTTATTGATGACTTTCTAGATACAGCACCAAAGGCACAATCTGTAAATGAAAGCAATGATAAGTTGGATTTCATTAAAATATAAAAATTTTCTTCTCTGAAAAAGACACTGTCAACAAAATGAAAAGACAAGCCACATACTGGGAGAAAATATTTAGAAAAGATTTTGAAGTCATTCAGTTGCTCAGTCGGTGTCTGACTCTCTGTGACCCCATAGACTGTAGCACACCAGGCTTCCCTGTCCTTCACTATCTCCCAGAGTTTGCTCAAATTCATGTCCATTGAGTCAGTGATGCCATCCAACCATCTCGTCTTCTGTCATCCCTTTCTCAGCTTACCTTCAATGTTTCCCAGCATCAGGGTCTTTTCCAATGAGTTGGCTCTCTGCACCAAGCTGCCGAAGTACTGGGGCTTCAGTTTCAGCATCAGTCCTTTCAGTGAATATTCAGAGTTGATTTCCTTTAGGATTGACTGGTTTGATCTCCTTGCTGTCAAGGGACTCTCAAGAGTCTTCTCCAGCACCACAGTTTGAAGGCATCAATTATTTGGAGCTCAACCTTTTTTATTGTCCAGCTCTCACATCCATACATGAGTACTGGAAAAACCATAGCTTTGATTATACAGACCATTGTCAGCAAATTAATGTCTCTGCTTTTTAATACACTCTTTGGGTTTGTCAATAGCTTTTCTTCCGAGGAGTGTCTTTTAATTTCATGGCTGCAGTCACCATCCATAGTGATTTTGGAGCCCAAGAAAATAAAGTCTGTCACTCTTTCTATTGTTTCCCTGTATACAAGTCATGAAGTGATGGGACCAGATGCCATGATCTTTGTTTATTGAATGTTGAGTTTTAAGCCAGCTTTTTCACTCTTCTCTTTCACCTTCATCAAGAGTCCCTTTAATTCCTTTTCACTTTCTGGCATTAGGTTGGTGTCATCTGCATATCTGAAGTTATTGATATTTCTCAAAGAAATCTTGATTCCAGCTTGTGCTTCATCCAACCTGGCATTTCACATGAAAATATATATCACATAAATTGTTGCTATCCAAACTTTCAAAGAACTATTAAAACAGTTTTAAAAGGGAACAGCTTAACCAATGGTCCAAGGTCTTAACAGACTCCTCACCAAAAAAGACATATAGATGATAAAGAAGCATATTAAAAGGCACTTCACATCATTTGTCGTTAGGGAAATGCAAATTAAAATAACAGGAAGATACCACTACACAACTATTAGTAAGGCCAAGATCCAGAACACTGAAAAATTCAAATACTGAAGAGAATGTGAAGTAACAAGTACTATTATTCACTGCTGATGGAAATGCAAAATGCTAACAGCCGCATTGGAAAACAGTTTGACTGCTTCTTAGTAAACAACGCATACTCTTACCATATGATCCAATAATCATGCTCCTTGATACTTACACAAAGGGGTTGAAAATTTATGTCCACAGAAAAACTTGCACAGATATATATAGCAGCTTTATTCATGATTGTCAAAACTTGGAAGCAACCAAGATGTCCTTCAGTAGGTGAATAGATAAATACACTATGGTACTTGCAGACAATGGAACTATTATTTGGCTCTAAAAAGACATGGAGGACACAAATGCATAAGGAAGGAGATATTCTTAAAAGGCTTTATATTCTGTAACTCCAACCATATGACTTTCTGGGTGAAAAAATGATATAGTAAAAAATCTGTGGTTTCTGGGAGTTAGTTGGGAGGAAGGGAGGAAGAGGCAGGGCACAGAGGATTTTTAGAGCAGCGAATTTATTCTGTATGCTGACTTACTCTCAGATCAATGGAAGAAAATAGAAAACCAGGAAATAGACTCACATAAATATAATCAACTGATCTTTGACAAATAAGTAAAAATAATACAAGTGTACAATAAGACCTTGTTGTTTATTCATTATATATATATATGAGTGTGTGTGTATATATATATAATAGTTTGCATTTGCTAACCCCCAAACTCCCACACCTTCCCTCTGGTAGATTTATGTCATTATGTGTGTGTGTGTGCTAAGCTACTTTAGTTGTGTCTGACTCTTTGTGATCCTATGGACTATAGCCTGCCAGGCTCCTCTGTCCATGGAATTCTCCAGGCGAGAATACTGGAGTGAGTTTCCATGCCCTCTTCCCGAGGATATTCCCAACCCAGGGATCAAACCTGCATCTCTTATGACTCCTGCATTGGCAGGTAGGTTCTTTACCACTAGCACCGCCTGGGAAAGCCCATATGTCATTATAAATTTGTCCTAACTCATTCAATGTACAGAAGGAATGAACCTTAATGTAAACAGTTTACCTTGTTTGATAATGATGTGTCACTTGTTCATCAGTTGTATCAAGTGTACCACTCTGATTGGGGATGTTGATAATGGAGGAAGGTATAAGTGTGCAAGGGCAGGGGTACGTGGAAAGTTTCAGTACCTTCTTCTCAATTTTGCTGGGAACCTAAAACTACTCTAAAAAATGAAATTTATTTTAAAAAATGGAGGGAGACCACCAAACATCAAAGAGGAAATCAGTAGAACCTGCTAAACTAGAAACAAAACAGTATATCTGCCTTAGACCACTTAGAGTTTTCAGTGTTACTTAAACTTTAGCCCTTCCAACTGAAATGAGTAATGTTGTATATTTTAATAAACTTGGCATCTCTTAAATTATTTTTCAAATAACACAGAGAAAAGACATAACTAAATCAAATGTATTTTTTCTACAGAGGACACAAATACAGTGTATCTACATTTAAATATGGAAAAACCAGGAAAGATTACTTTTTTTTTTCCAATGTTTCTTTTCAATGAGCTTTTCTTTCAGAGAAAGAATAAGTATATTTAATAGTTTTTATTCTGAGTTGCAAATTGTAATTTTTATTTATGTAGAATTGCTAAAGAGGTGTCTCTAGTGGTAAAACAAACAAACAAACAAAAACACGTCTGCTAATGCAGGAGACTCAAGAGATGTGGGTTCAATTCCTGGATTGGGAACATCCCTTGGAGGAGAAAATAGCAACCTACTCCAGTATTATTGCCTGGAGAATCCCATAGACAGAGGAAGCTAGCAGGCTGCAGTCCATAGGGTTGCATAGAGTAGGACACAACTGAAGCTACTTAGCATGCATGCACACTCTCGAGGCAATACTTATGCAAAGTAAAATATGAAAAATCGGAATACTTTGTTCCTGGGACTTTCTGTGATATATCAACGATTATATCTCAGTAGTCTTAAATAAATGAAAGAAATACAAGACAGCAAGTTTAAAAAATTATTTTGACTTGTTTAAATAGTGATTTTATACATTGTAGGTCAATGAACAAAGACAATAAAGTATATACATATATATAGATAGAGATAAGAGAATTGAATAATTTTTAAATTTTCCTTTGCAATCAATCTTCTTAATGTTATTATGTAAATATCAATCAACACTATCAAGTGATATTTGATCTCCCTTTTGTCTAGAAATATAAGAGCCACAGCCTTTCTCTTTTGCAAAGTAAAATAAGCTATGAAAGGTAAATTTTTGTGGTTTATCACAGGTTAAGAGATTATTTGAATTAAAAAAAAAAAACTGTAGGAACATTTTTTTCTGTGGTATGTGCCTGTGCAACAATGAAATTGCCAAGATCATCTTTGTCATTAAGCATGAAAATAAACACCTATGAATACATATACAATAAGATTCTGACCAAAAGAAAGAAAATGAAAATGGCTCAAATATAGATATCAATTGCAACTGAGTTGAGGAAACACAGGAATTAAATGACATTTAGATTGTATCAGAATCTGAAATTCTTTACAGCTTGCTACTATAAAATTGTAATGCATTTTAGGAACAGTTCCTTTCTTTTTTGTAAAAAATCACTTCCCTTTCACGTGACAGAAGCACTGTGCCTTTCTTTTGAAACATAATTCTTTCTTCACTCTTTTTAAAATTGAGGTATATTTGATTTACACAGCTGTGTTAATTTCTGTTGTACAGTAAAATGATTCATTTATACATATATATGCATACATATTCTTTTTAATAATATTTTCCAATTATGGTTTATCACAGGATGTTGAATATAGTTCCCTGTGCTATTGTCGTTTATTCATTCTATATATAATAGTTTGCATCTGCTAACCCCAAACTCCCACTCCATCCCTCCTCTATCTCTTCCCCCTTAGCAGCTACAAATCTGTTGTCTAAAGGGCATTCCTTTTTTATCCCAGGTTTTATTGTTAATACCTGAAATTATATTTTGGGATGGTATTTTTTGTTTGTTTGTTTGTTTTTTTGAGAGAGAGTTGTTGAACTAGAGTGAACTATGTCTAAATCCCTGTTTCACCACTTTCTAAGTCATTAAGAATGTTATCTAAACATTACCAAATAATTTGGGGAATGTGATTTAAACTTTTTAAGCTTTTTTTCCTCACTCTGATTAATAGACTCTACTTTGTAGAATTGTTGTGATGATGAAATTGAGTAAATAAGTTTTATTCATATGCTTAGATGTTACACAGTCATGAAGATGTACCATCAGTTGACTTAAGTTCCTTTTGGCTGAAACGCATATAAAAGATATTGAAGGAAATAGCTTCATTTAGAGGTTTTATTTTTCTTTCAAGGTAAACTACATTTCCTAGATAGTTATAATACTTGATCCTTTCTCAATGTTTTTTTTTTTTCCACAGAATATATAACTTTTGAGAGGAAATTAGTTTTAAAGCCTGTAGTATCCAATACACCTAGCAACCTATAATTTCCAGGTTTGCCTTCATGTAGTTCATGTTATTCATAGCACTTCCCTTTGGAATCTAGAGCAATAGATATATGCCTCCTGCAATGTCAAATTTAGGCGATGTTTCAGTAGATTTCAGCTGTATGTCAATCAGTATATAGTTCATTATTTAAATAGGTGTAAGAGAAAGGAGAAAACAAACCACAAGTTCCAAAAATAAGATAATAAATAAGAAAATGGAAATTAGTCCAAATATAACAATGATAACAGAATATCCACTTCCTGTACCAAGAGAATATTGAGATAAGTAACAAATCTAGCAATAGAGTAGCACTGGAAGAGCCACCACTTTTAGAAAAATATAAAGCAGAATAAAAGATGGGTTTATAACATATTTTTAAATACCAAGAAAAACATAGATAAAAATTATGGTGCCAAAAGAGGGCTGTAAATAAGGAAACCCCATTCAAGAGGAGTAAGTTAGTGGCACAAATGTAAAAACCCATAATAAATAAATATATATATATATATTAATTTGAGTATATATTTTGAAACAATTCAAACTATATACATGGAAAATTTGATAAAAATGCATGGAGAAAACAGTGGAAGCAATATTTCAATCAGATATAGTTATATAGTACTAATTAGTTAAAAATATACTAAGATGAAAGTGAAGTCACTCAGTCGTGTCCAACTCTCTGCGACCCTATGGACTGTAGCTCGCCAGGATCCTCCATCCATGGGATTTTCCAAGCAAGAATACTTGGATTATTCGAAGCAAGAACACCATTTTCTTCTCCAGGGGATCTTCCAGACCCAGGGATCAAACTTAGGTCTCCCACATTATAGGGAGACTCTCGACCATCTGAGCCACCTGGAAATCCAATTCTAAGAATTAGAGGATAACTAATAAATAGGAAACACAGATTTGAGTTGTGTACTAAATAGAAAAATAACCTATATATCCTGTAAAGCATATCTATGTATTTTAGTGAAATGATGCAGCAAGCTGTCATTAGGCTTTTTTTATTTTTTTAATGAGAGCTTTACACATAAACTTTTTAGATCGAAACTAATTAAAAAATAATCAAATTGGTTAAGTATTTGGGCTTTTTAGCCTCAGGAATTAAATCCTAATACACCAACAAAACACATTTGTAAATAAGAAAACTGAAAATAGGAGTTGTTTGATTAATCTGATACACATTCATTCACCATCCAGTTGCTATACTGCCAAGCTTACTTTGTTGTATCTTAGAAATGGAGCAGTAATTGGGGTCCCTCTCACATCACCTCTCCTATCTAAATCTTATCCATACTGCAACTTTTACAATTTGCTGTTTAATTTTTTTTAAGTTGGATCAATAATTTATATGTCCTTGTGAATCAATCTTAATATGAAAGCTTTAAAATTGTCATTGTCAGGTCAGTTTAATTCTCTCCCTTGTTTCCTGTCTAGTCATATAAAAATTTTGAATGATGGACTAATTATGCTCAAGCAGGCAGGATTTCTCCACTCTCATCTCATTGTAACAAGGATTCAAAACAACAGACCGGTTATAGCTCAGCTACAGCTCAAGCAGACAGAACTTTTATTCAACAGATAGCAGACAGTACATTTCTGAGACGTGGAAACAGATAGACCATGGAATGGCCATGATCCCTCTTGGCCTCCCTTTTTATATTTCTTGTCTCCTTCTTTTGGTTCTGCCCAGTGCAAAATGCAAATGTGCATAAGTTCAAGTCCAATCAGGGAAGGAGGCATATCCAGGCACATTCAAAAAAGGGCTTTTACATATTCATCTAAGTGGGCATGGACTGAGAATTTTGATCGACATTTGCAAGTTACATAACAACAGGCTTAATTGCACATGTCTTTCCCAAAATTCAGCCTGTTATAATCAGAGGTACGTATGTACAGAATATTTATGAACCCTTAATAAGCTCCTATTTGCTTAAGGTTACTTGAGGACACAGCTGTGCATCAAGGGCAAATGTGCTGGAGTTGAAGAAGCCCCTGTGGTTAGTTTGTATCCACTCTGTGCCTAGGGTGCATGTGCAGAAGTTGAAAAGCCTCTGTGGTTAATTTTGTAGCATATATGTGAGCTCTCCTGGGGGTGTCTAGGGAGGGGTTTAGAGATCAGTTTACATCCTTTTCAGATAGGCCACCCCTTGTTGTTCATGCTTAAATTCCTACCTAACTTTATGATTTGTTCTCCAGTCTTTTAAGGTTAAGTGCATTTAATTATATAGCAGTTTTTTTTAGCATCTCTTTAGTATTAAGTCTTACCAAAGGATTCAACCTAGTTTTTATAGAAACACTTCTTTTTTTTGCACTCATATTTCCCAAATTTTCATGGTATTATTTATGTAATAACTTCATTAACAAAATATAGTATAAGTAAGTTTGGCAATACACTCAACTTTCTCTATATAAATATAATTTAACTGTCAATCTGCTCTCAACCACTTCTATAACACTTTAAGAGGGAGTCAGACAATCTTAATTATTTATCCTATATCACAGGAAGAGTATTTGGGATTCCATTAGGTTGCTATTAGCTCCATCTACTCAGACTCTCTCTCCTCACTCACTGTCAGTGGCTCACCTTTGCCAGTTAAGAATGCACTTAGCTACAAACAACAGATAGCCACACTAATTGTGCCTCAAGTAAGAAGAGACTTTCTTATGTAACAAGAAGTCTTTAATTAGGCGGTATAGGACCTTCGCAATTCACAAAAAATGTCATCAAGGGTCTAGTCTCTCTATTTAATTTTTTACCATTCTCAGCATGTGGTTTTTGTCCTTGTGTTTTCAATATAACTAATGCATCTAGTCAAGGCTATGGTTTTTCCAGTGGTCATGTATGGATGTGAGAGTTGGACTGTGAAGAAGGCTGATCGCCGAAGAATTGATGCTTTTGAACTGTTCTGCTGGAGAAGACTCTGGAGAGTCCCTTGGACTGCAAGGAGATCCAACCAGTCCATTCGAAGGGAGATCAATCCTGGGTGTTCATTGGAAGGACTGATGCTAAAGCTGAAACTCCAATACTTTGGCCACCTCAAATAACTTCTCAGCAATTTAAACAAGTAAACGTAATGATGGATTCAACTTAGTTGAAAATCTTTGGGATTATGTGGAGTGAAAAAAAAAGATCAGTCCCAAAAGGTTGCATACCATTTAGTTTCATTTATATACATTTTAAAAATAGATGTTAGAAATCGAGGACAAATGAACGTTTCTAGAGGTTAAGGGAAAGGAGGAAGGGAAGAGGAGGTGGGTGCAGTCATAGAAGGGCAATATCAGATTCTTTTTGATTGAAATGTTCAGTATCTTAACTGTGGTGGTGGATTCACAAACTTACAGGTGTGATAAAATTTTGCAAAATTAATAGAAACATGCACACAAATACACCTCACAAGTGAGTACAAATAAACCTGGTGAAATCTGAAATCAGGTTTTATCAGTGTCAATATCCTGGTTGTGATATTGTTGTATAATTTTGCAAATGTTACCACTGGGAAAACCAGATCAAAGATACAGAGTAGATTTCTCTGTTTCTTATAACTGCATGTGAATCTATATTTATCTCAATAAAATTTTGTTTTCTTTCTATTTTGAAGAAAATAAATCTCAATGTCTAATTTTACTGTTAATGGTGAAATGTTAAAATAATTGTACAGAAGAAAAATCATCAAGGGAAATATTGAAAAATTAATCCTGATGTGTGTATATAAAGCAATTAGCATTGTGTCCTTTAACAACACAGGGTGAGTACTCAACAAACGTTACCTAATATGTACAATGACCCTACTTCAGTGAAGGAAGAATTGTTCCTCCGAGGCTAATTTGGAACTCTGAGCATATTTTCCATATAAATTTTGCTAAGCAAAATATAATGTTTTCTGCTAAAATCTCTTTAGAACAATGCTTGAGGGACCTCAGAGAATGAGATGGCTGGATGGCATCACCGACTCGATGGACATGGATTTGATTGAACTCCGGGAGTTGTTGATGAACAGGGAGGCCTGGCGTGCTGTGATTCATGGGGTCGCAAAGAGTCAGACACGACTGAGCGACTGAACTGAACTGAACTGAAGATATTATGGGAGTACTTTAGATTATCTATTTGCCATACTAAATATTCCCTAGGAGAAAAATAATTAATTTCCAAACAAATTATATACAAGTGAACTTTGTGGCCTTGTCATAAATTGTAAACTGTTATTATATTTACAGAGATTTTAAAATATTATATTATAGTCCAAATCTAATTTTCACATCCAATAACAGTATTTCAAGAATTATCAGTACTGCAGTCATTATTTACATTGGTAAGAAATCTCTGAACTATCTTTAAAGAATACACTGATTATTTTTATACACATATTATAACTTTAACTCATTTTCTTTCCATATATCATTATTCTATATTTGTTTTCATTAATCACACCTTTTCCCTTTTTTCAACTCCTTCAAACGAAGACTCTGATGTCTATGAATAAAGTGTCTAGATCTGAAAAAAGAAATTATTTCATAAAAAGGCTATTGAATAATAGGAAAATCTGAAAAAAAATTAAGGTGAATGTGCAAACACAAAGATAGTGGGAATATTGTGATGAAAATCCAAGTAATATTTAAAATAAGAAATACCTTAAAATTCTGCTGTGATTATTTCACTTTGGGGGATATGTAAAGGAGAACAAAATAAATTTTTTGTGCCCTAACAAAGCAAAATAAACACTATATACTGGTCATTGCTTATATAGCCTAAAGAATATTTTGATTACTTGTATTAAACTCTTATTTAGCTATATAAAAGAATTGAATCTCCAAAACTTGGGCATCTACTTCCAATTAAGGCAATTTAAACTTAAATAATCCAATTAAATTTTGGCCCTTGATTCTGATACAAGTGTTGGGAGTTATGGATCAAAGAGAAGGACGCCCTAAATCTAGTAAAAGGAATAGAAGGAGAGAGGGAAAGAAGCCTAAGTTCAGTTGCTAGGTCGTATCCACCTCTTTGTGACCCCATGGACCACAGCACCCCAGGCTTCCCTGTCAATCACCAACTCTTAGAGTTTGCACAAACTCATGTCCATTGACTGGGTGATGCCATCCAACTATCTCATCCTGTGTTGGCCCCTTCTCCTCCTGCCTTCACTCTTTCCAAATATCAGGGTCTTTTCCCATGAGTCAATTCTTCGCATCAGGTGGCCGAAGTATTGGAGTTTCAGCTTCAGCATCAGTCCTTCCAATGAATATTCAGGACTGATTTCCTTTAGGATTGACTGGTTGGATCTCCATGCAATCTAAGGGACTCTCAAGAGTCTTCTCCAACACCACAGTTCAAAATCATCAATTCTTCAGCCCTCAGTTTTCTTTATGATTCAACTTTCATATCTGTACATGACTACTGGAAAAACCATAGCTTTGACTAGACAGACCTTTGTTGGCAAAGTAATTTCTCTGCTTTTGAATATGCTGCCTAGGTTGGTCATAGCTTTTCTTCCAAGGAAGAAGCACATTTTAATTTCATGGCTGCAGTCACCATCTGCAGTGATTTTAGAGCCCAAGAAAATGAACTCTGACAGTTTCCTTTGTTTCCCCATCTATTTGCCATGAAGTGATAGGACCAGATGCCATGATCTTAGTTTTTCAATGTTGAGTTTCAGGCCAGCTTTTTCACTCTCCTCTTTCACTTTCTTCAAGAGGCTCTTCAATTCCTCTTTGCTTTCTGCCATAAGGGTGATGTCATCTGTATATCTGAAGTTATTGATATTTCTCCTGACAATCTTGATTCCAGCCTGTGTCAGTTCAGTTCAGTTCAGTCGCTCAGT
Source organism: Moschus berezovskii (assembly GCF_049115385.1). Classification (NCBI taxonomy): domain Eukaryota; kingdom Metazoa; phylum Chordata; class Mammalia; order Artiodactyla; family Moschidae; genus Moschus; species Moschus berezovskii. The sequence goes on along the minus strand of NC_142488.1, from coordinate 80,290,178 downwards.
CGTGTCCGACTCTCCGCGACCCCATGAATCACAGCACGCCAGGCCTCCCTGTCCATCACCAACTCCCGGAGTTCACTCAAACTCATGTCCACAGAGTCGGTGATGCCATCCAGCCATCTCATTCCCTGTCGTCCCCTTCTCCTCCCGCCCCTAACCTTTCCTAGCATCAGAGTCTTTTCCAGTGAGTCAACTCGTTGCATGAGGTGGCCAAAGTATTGGAGTTTCAGCTTTAGCATCAGACCCTCCAATGAACATCCAGGATTGATCTCAGGTAGCCTAAAAACACCGACAATTTTAAGACTCATATCCTGCTATTATGCCAGGTACCTTGAGACCTAACTTAACCAAAATTCTCAGCTTCTTCATTTTGTTTGAGAAACTAATGATGTGGGCCCAGCTGCATCTAAGATGTGCTCCGAGATAACATTACAGCAACAGTGGCTAGACTCATCAATTCAATGTGAGAATGGATTGGATAGATATAGACTTAGAATCCTTCCTGGGTTTGAAGGTGGGAGAATAAGGGACAGATAATTTTAGCACACTGTTGTCTTTCTTTGTCTAAATTACGTAGATTATCTTAGATTTTTGAGTCTGGCATGCATGCTTTTTTTTTTTTTTTTGATATCTCATTTAGATGAGGTACAAATGACTGATTACTTCTCCCCTTAGTACTTCTAAATAATAGTAAAGCCAACCTGAATGATCAGTATCAACACTATGTATAACGTCTCTTAAGGCAGGAAAGATATATATATATATATATGTTTGGCTTGAGAAGAGAAATTGTCTTTGACTAAAATGTAACGAGTTTAGTATATCTGCAAAGATAAACATACTAATATAAGGTTAATTTGAAAAAAAAAATAGAAAACACAGGTACAGTTGGATCAGATAATTCAAGAGGAATTTGAAATGCACAGTTGTCCTGATATTGTGTTATTAACATACACTGTGTGTATGTTAGTCACTCAGTTGTACCTGACTCTTTACAACCTTTTGGAGTATAACTCACCAGGCTTTTCTGTCCACGGAATTCTAAAGGCAAGAATACTTGAGTGAGTTGCAATTATCTTCTCCAGGGAGTCTTTCCAATACAAGTATAGAACTCAGATCTCCTGTATTACAGGTAGATTCTTTACCCTCTGAGCCACCAGGAAAGCCAAACATTGGGTAGAATTAGCTTTATCATAGCAACTAATTTAAATTTTCATGCTACCAAAACCTACCAATTTGATGTACTAAACTAAATTGATTCTTTACTTAGTATTCCTTCTCTTTCTTAAGGTAACATTTGTTTTTGTGCAACAATTAAAGAATCATTAATGCATTTAGATTCTCCCTTTCCATTTCCCTTATTCATACCAAACACATCCCTCCCCCAGGATAATCCCTGTGTATGTCTATAATGTTAAGTTTTAAGACTCTTTGTACAAACAAGTGGAGAAGGCAATGGCAAGCCACTCCAGTACTCTTGCCTAGAGGGTCCCATGGATGGAGGAACCTGGTAGGCTGCAGTCCGTGGGGTCGCTGAGGGTCGGACAGGACTGAGCAACTTCACTTTCACTTTTCAGTTTCACACATTGGAGAAGGAAATGGCAACCCACTCCAGTGTTCTTGCCTGGAGAATCCCAGGGAAAGGGGAGCCTGATCGGCTTCCGTCTATGGGGTAACACAGAGTTGGACACGACTGAAATGACTTAGCAGCAGCAGCAGTACAAACAGGATAATGGGTGAAGAAAACACATGAGTGAAGTGCAGAAGTACTACAATGGCTTATGAAATGATATATTGAGGTAGAATTGAGAAAAAGAAGAGTAGATTAAAAATATAAAAATATATAGTAATTATTGTGAAAGTTGGGATGGTAGTGGATAGTGAGGTGCTTGGAAAATGGCATTGTGAAGAGTTACACATTGAGATGGGAGATGAGTAACTTTAGCACATTTAGATGTGGGTCATGCACGTGGATTCCTCTGAAATTATCCAACGATTATTTAAATTGTTTTCAGCACTTTGTACTCATTGACATTGGGTTTCTGTCTAAAGCCACATAATAGAATTGACCAAAGTAACTCACACAAATTTTGATTATGTGTATTTTAATTTTGCTATACTTTTTTAAAATATATTTTAAAGTGTGGAAGTCATACTTGCTCATTCTACTAAATTAAAATAATACAGAAATTTAGAAAGTCAAATTTGAAGGAAATATATATTTTCTTACAATTCTGATAGTAGTGGAAAATTTTAAAATTGTGTTAGCCCCTTAACATGATGAAAATGGTTACATGAACTGTACTATGCAATACTTAAAATGATTAAATGGTGGATTCACATGGATAAATCTACAAAACATGATAATCAATATATGTTTCAGGAAAGATTGCCTTTTATGGTAACTTGTGGTAGGCAACCACTGAGATCACCTCTAACAATTTCCACCTCCTGATATTTATGTCCTTGTGTAGTCCCCTCCTCATGACCGTGGATTGAACCTAAAAACTTGTTTCTGATGAATAAAAAAGACTCCAATTTGGTCTTTCTCTCTCTTGCTTTCTTGATTTGTAGCTCCAATGGAAATCAGCTTCTATGTTGTGAGCTACCCTCTTAGAAAGCCCATGTGTCAGGAAACATAGGAGGGTGTGACAGTTAATTTTATATGTTAATGTGAGTGAACTAAGAGTTGCTAAGATAGCTGGCAAAATATTATTTCTGGATGTATTTGTCATTGTGTTTCTATGAGAGATTAGCATTTGAATCAGTAGACTGAATAAAGAAGAGTGCCCTCACAAACTGTGGGTGGGTATCATCTAATCCCACAGGAGAGCTATTCAAAACCCTAAAAAATAATGCTATCAAAGTGTTGCTTTCAATATGTCAGCAAATCTGGAAGACCCAGCAGTGGCCACAGGACTGAAAAAGTTCAATCCTCATCCTAATTCACATGAAAGATAGTAGTAAAGAATGTTCAAACCATCGGACAATTGCACTCATCTCCCATGCTAGTAAAGTCATACTTAAATTTTTACATGCTAGACTTTAGCATTATGCAAACCAAGAACATCCAGATGTCCAAGCTGGATTTAGAAAAGGCAGAGTAACCAGAGATCAAATTGCCAAAATTCACTGTATCATGGAGAAAGCAAGGGGATTCCAGCAAAGCATTTACCTCTGTTTCATCAACTATGCTAAAGCCTTTGACAGTGTAGATCATAACAAACTGTGGAAAATACTTAAATAAATGGGAATACCAGACAACTTTACCTGTCTCCTGAAAAACCTGTATGCGGGACAAGAACAACAGCTACAATCCTGTATGGAACAACTAATTGGTTCAAGGTTGAGAAAGGAATACGGCAGGGCTCTCTCCTGTCACCCTTCTGTATGACATAAATAAAATCCTTTATGATTGTACAGTGGACTCAAGGGATTAGATCTGGTAGACAGGGTGTATGAAAAATTAAGGACAGAGTTTTATAACACTGAATAGGAGTCAGTGACCAATACCACCCCCAAGAAAAATAAATTCAAGAAGACAAGGGTTTGTCTGAGGAGGCTTTAAAAATAGCTGAGGAAAGCAAAGAAGCAAAAACAAGGGGGAAAGGGAAAATATACCCAACTGAAGTCAGAGTTTGAAAGAATAGCAAGGAGAGATAAGAAGGACTTCTTAAATGAACAATGCAAACAAAGAGAAAAATAATAAAATGGGAAAGACTAGAGACCTCCTCAACAAAATGGGAGATATGAAGGGAAGATTTCAGGTAAGGATAGGCAAAATAAAGGAGAGAAATGTTAAGGACCTAATAAAAGGAGGAGAGATTAAGAAAGCAAGGCAAGAATACACAGAACTGTACAAAAAAAAAAAAAAATGTCGTAATGACCCAGATAACCAGATGGTGTGATCACTCACCTAGAGCCAGATATCCTGGAGTGAGAACTCAAGTGGGCATTAGGAAGCATCACGAAGAACAAAGCTATTGGAGGAGAAGGAATTAGAACTGGATATGGAACAACAGATTGATTCCAAATAGTAAAAAGAGTACGTCAAGGCTGTATATTGTCACCCTGCTTGTTTAACTTATATTCAGAGTACATCATGAGAAACACTGGGCTGAAGGAAGCACAAGCTGGAATTAAGATTGCTGGAAGAAATATTAATAACCTCAGATATGGAGATGAAACCACCCTTCTGGCAGAAAGTGAGGAGGAACTAAAAAGCCTCTTGATGAAAGTGAAAGAGGAGAGTGAAAAGGTTGGCTTGAAGCTCAACATTCAGAAAACTAAGATCATGGCATCTGGTCCCATCACTTCATGGGAAATAGATGGGGACACAGCGGAAACAGTGTCAGAATTTATTTTTTTGGGCTCCAAAGTCAATGTGGATACTGATTGCAGCCAAGAAATTAAAAGACGCTTACTCCTTGGAAGGAAAGTTATGATCAACCTAGATAGTATATTAAAAAGCAGAGACATTACTTTGCCAACAAAGGTCCGTCTAGTCAAGACTATGGTTTTTCCAGTGATCATATATGGATGTGAGAGTTGGACTGTGAAGAAAGCTGATGGCCGAAGAATTGATGCTTTTGAACTGTGGTGTTGGAGAAGGCTCTTGAGAGTCCCTTGGACTGCAAGGACATCCAACCAGTCGATCCTAAAGGAGATCAGTCCTGGGTGTTCATTGCAAGGACTGATGCTAAAGCTGAAGCTCCAATCCTTTGGCCACTTCATGTGAAGAGTTGACTCTTTGGAAAAGACTCTGATGCTGGGAGGGATTGGGAGCAGAAGAAGCAGGGGACGACAGAGGATGAGATGGCTGGATGGCATCACCTACTCGATGCACATGAGTTTGGGTGAACTCCGGGAGTTGGTGATGGACAGGGAGGCCTGGCGTGCTGATTCATGGGGTCGCAAAGAGTCGGACACAACTGAGCGACTGAACTGTACTGAAGTGAACTGAACCTCAAATCCTAAAAGACGATGTTTTTAAAGTGCTGCATTCAATATGTCAGCAAGTTTGGAAAACTCAGCAGTGGCCATTAGACTGGAAAATGTGTTTCCATTCTAATCCCAAAGAAGGACAATGCCTAAGAATGTTCAAACTACCACACAATTGTGTTCATTTCACATGATACCAAGGTAATACTAAAAATTGTTCAAGCTAGGCTTCCTCAGTAAGTGAACCAAAATCTATCCAATGTTCAAGCTGGGTTTGTATAGTCAGAGAAACTAGAGATCAAATTGCCAACATTCATCAGATCATCGAAAAATCAAGGGAATTCCAGAAAAACATCTACTTTTCTTTCATTGACTATGCTTAAACCTTTGACTGTGTGAATCACAAATAACTGTGGAAAATTTTGAAAGAGATGGGAATACCAGACCACCTTACCTGTCTCCTAAGAAACCTGTATGCAGGTCAAAAAGTAACGGTTAGAACTGGACATGGAACAATGGACTGGTTCAATATTGAGAAAGGGATACATTAAGGTTGTATATTGTCACCCTGATTATTTAACTTCTATACAGAATACATCATGTGAAAATTCAGGCTGGATGAATCATAAGCTAGAATCAAGATTGTTAGGAAAAATATCAGTAACTTCAGATATGCATACCACACTAATGGCAGAAATTGAAAAGCAACTAAAGAACTTCTTGGTGAAGGTTAAAGAGAAGAGTGCAAAACTGGCTTAAAACTCAACTTTCCAAATACTAAAATTATGACATCCAGTAACATCACTTCATGGAAAATAGAAGGGTAAAAAGTGGAATAAATGACCAATTTTATTTTCGTGGGCTCCAAAATCAGTGTGAAAGGTGACTGTAGCCATGAAATTAAAAGTTATTTGCTCCTTAAAAGGAAAACTATGACAAACCTAGTCTGTATGTACTTAGTCACTTAGTCGTGTTGGATTTTTTGTGACCCTTTGTACTGTAGTCCAACAGGCTCCTCTGTCCATGGGATTTTTCAGGCAAGAATACTGGAGTGGGTTGCCATTTCCTTTTCCAAGTGATCTTCCCAACCCAAGGACAGAAATCACGTCACCTGTGTCTCGTCTCCTACATTGTAGGCAGATTCTTTAACCAATGACTCAAACAATATATTAAAAAGTAGAGAGGTCACTTTAACTACAAAGGTCCATACAGACAAAGCTACAATTTTTTTTTAAGTTTAATTGGAGGCTAACTACTTTAGAATATTTTGGTGCATTTTGCCATACATTCACATGAATCAGCCACGGGTACACACGTGTTCCCCATCCCGACCACCCCTCACACTTCACTCCATATCCCATCCCTCAGGGTCATCCCAGTGCACCAGCCCTGAGCACCCTGCCTCATACCTCGAAACTGTACTGGCAGTCCATTTCATATATGATAATATACATGTTTCAATGTTATTCTTTCAAATCATCCCACGCTTGCCTTCTCCCACAGAGTCCAACAGTCTATTCTTTACATCTGTGTCTCTTTTGCACTCTCGCATATATGGTCATCGCTACCATCTCTCTAAATTCCATATATATGCTTTAATACACTGTATTGGTGTTTTTCTTTCTGATTTACTTCGCTATGTATAATAGGCTCCAGTTTCATCCACCTCATTAGAACTGATTCAAATGCATTCCTTTTAATAGCTGAGTAATATTCCATTGTGTATATGTACCAGTGTTTTCTATCCATTCATCTACTGATGAACACCTAGGTTGCTTCTGTGTCCTGCTTATTGTAAACAGTACTGCGATGAACATTGAGGTACACATGTCTCGAAATTTCAATTCTTGTTTCCTCGGTGTGTATGCCCAGGAGTGGGATTTCTGGGTCATATGGCAGTTCAATTTCCAGTTTTTTAAGGAATCTCCACATTGTTCTCCATACTAGCTGTACTAGTTTGCATTCCCACCAACAGTGTAAGAGGATTTCTTTTTCTCCACACCCTCTCCATGATTTATTGTTTACAGAATTTTGGATAGCAGCCATTCTGACTGGCATGAGAAGGTACCTCATTGTGGTTTGATTTGCATTTCTCTGATCATGAGTGATGTTGGGCATCTTTTTATGTGTTTGTTAGCCATCTGTTTGTCTTCTTTGGAGAAATGTCTGTTTAAGTCTTTGGCCCATTTTTTGATTGGGTGGTTTATTTTTCTGGAATTGAGTTACATGAGCTGCTTGTATATATCTGAGATTATTTCTTTGTCAGTTGCTTCATTTTCTATTATTTTCTCCCATTCTGAAGGCTGTCTTTTCACCTTGCTTATAGTTTCCTTCATTGTTCAAAAGCTTTTAAGTTTAATCCACTCCCATTTGTTTATTTTTCCTTTTATTTCCATTACTCTGGGAGGTGGGTCATAGAGAACCCTGCTTTGATTTATGTCAGAGAATGTTTGCCTATGTTTTCCTCTAGGGGTTTTATATTTTTTGGTCTTAAATTTAGATCTTTAAACCATTTTCAGTTTCTTTTTCTGTATGGTGTTAGAAAGTGTTCTAGTTTCATTCTTTCACAAGTGGTTGACCAGTTTTCCCAGCATCACTTGTTAAAGACATTGTCTTTTCTCCATTGTATTTTCTTGCCTCCTTTGTCAAAGATAAGGTGTCCATAGGTGCGTGGATTTATCTCTGGGCTTTCTATTTTGTTCCATTGATCTATATTTCTGTCTTTATGCCAGTACCATACTGTCTTGATGACTATAGCTTTGTAGTATAGCCTGAAGTCAAGATGTTTGATTCCTCCAGTTCCATTCTTCTTTCTCAAGATTGCTTTGGGTATTCGAGGCTTTTTGTAATTCCATACCAATTGTGAAATTATTTGTTCTAGTTCTTTGAAAAATACCGTTGGTAGCTTGATAGGGATGGCATTGAATCTATAGATTGCTTTGTGTAGTATACACATTTTCACTATATTGAGTCTTCTGATACATGACTATGGTATATTTCTCCATCTTTTTTGTCATCTTTGACTTCTTTCATCAGTGTTTTATACTTTTTATGTAGAGATATTTTCTTTCTTTAGGTAGATTTATTCCAAAGTATTTTATTCTATTCGTTGCAATGGTGAATAATAAAATTGTTTCCTTAATTTCCCTTTCTGTTTTCTCATTTTTTATGTATAAGAATACAAGGAATTTCTGCGTGCTAATTTTATATCCTTCAACTTTACTATATTCATTGATTAGCTCTAGTAATTTTCTGGTGGAATCTTTAGGGTTTTCTATGTAGAGGATCACTTCGTCTGCAAACAGTGAGTTTTATTTCTTCTTTTCCTATCTGGATTCCTTTTATTACTTTTTCTGCTCTGATTGCTGTGGCCAAAACTTCCAAAACTATGTTGAATAGCAGTGGTGAGAGTGGGTATTCTAGTCTTGTTCATGACTTTAAAGGAAATACTTTTAACTTTTCACCATTGAGGATAATGTTTGCTGTGGGTTTATAATATACGACTTTTATTACGTTGAAGTATGTTCCTTCAATGCCTGCTTTCTTGAGGGTTTTTATCATAAATGGAAGTTAAGTTTTGCCAAAGGCTTTCTCTGCATCTATTCATATGATCATATGGTTTTTATTTCTAATTTGTTAATATGGTGTATCACATTGATTGATTTGCGAATATTGAAGAATCCTTGCATCACTGGGATAAAGCCCACTTGGTCCTGATGTATGATCTTTTAATATGTTGTTGGATTCTGTTTCCTAGAATTTTGTTGAGGATTTTTGCATCTATGTTCATCAGTTATATTGGCCTGTAATTTTCTTTTTTGGTGGCATCTTTGTCTGATTTTGGTATTAGGGTGATGGTGGCCTCATAGAAAGTGTTTGGAAGTTTCCACAGGTTTCTGGAAGACTTTGAGTAGGATAAGTGTTAGCTCTTTTCTAAATTTTTGGTAGAATTCACCTGTGAAGTCATCTTGTCCTGGGCTTTTATTTGTTGGAATATTTCTGATTCCAGTTTTGATTTCTGTGCTTGTGATGGGTCTGTTACGATTTTCTATTGCTTCCTGTTTCAGTTTTGGAAAGTTGTACTTTTCTAAGAATTTGTCGATTTCTTCCAAGTTGTTCATTTTATTAGCATATAGTTGCTGATAGTAGTCTGTTATGATGCTTTGTATTTCTGTGTTGTCTGTTGTGATTTCTCCGTTTTTATTTCTAATTTTGTTGATTTGATTTTTCTCCCTTTGTTTCTTGATGAGTGTTGCTAATGGTTGGTCTATTTTATTTATCTTCTCAAAGAAACAGCTTCTAGCTTTGTTGATTTTTGCTATGGTGTCTTTTGTTTCTTTTGCATTTCTTTCTGCCTTAATTTTTAAGATTTCTTTTTTTCTACTAACCCCGGGGTTCTTCATTTTCTAGTTGCTTTAGGTGTAGAGTTAGTTTAATTATTCCATATCTCTCCTGTTTCTTGAGGTAAGCTTATATTCCTCTGAAACTTCCCCTTAGCACTGCTTTTACTGAATCCCGTAGGTTTGGGTTGTTGTGTTTTCATTTTCATTATTTTTATGCTTATTTTTATGTCTTCTGTGATTTGTTGGCTATTCAGAATCGTGTTATTTAGCTTCCATATGTTTGTACTTTTGATAGTTCCCCCCCCCCCGAAGATGACATCTAATGTTACTGCATTGTGATCAGAAAAGATGCTTGAGTTCATTTAAATTTTTTTAAAAATTTACCAAGGATAGATTTATGGCCCAAGATGTGATCTATCCTGGATATGGTTCCATGTGCACTTGAGAAAAAGGTGAAATTCATTGTTTCATGGTGAAGTGTCCTATAGATATCAGTTAGGTCTAACTGGTCCATTGTATCATTTAAAGTTTATGTTTCCTTGATAATTTTCTGTTTAGTTGATCTGTCCATAGGTGTGAGTGGGGTATTAAAGTCCCCCACTTTTACTGTGTTACTGTTAATTTCCCCTCTCATATTTGTTAGCATCTGCCTTACATATCCAGTGCTCGTATGTTGGGTACATGTGAAAATCACTCAGTCGTGACTGACCCTTTGCGACCCCATGGACTATACAGTCCATGGAATTATCCAGGACAGAATACTGGAGTGGGTAGCCTTTCCCTTCTCCAGGGGATCTTCCCAACCCAGGAATTGAACTCAGGTCTCCCACATTACAGGGGGATTCTTTACCAGCTGAGTCACAAGGGAAGCCCATGTTGGGTAGATATATATCAATAATTGTTATAGCTTCTTCTTGGATTGATCCTTTATCATTATGTACAGTCCTTCTTTGTCTCTTTTCACGGCCTTTATTTCAATATTTATTTTATCTGGTATGAGTATTGCTACTCCTGCTTTCTTTTGGTCTCCATTTGCATGAAATATTTTTTTCCAGCCCTTCACTTTCAGTCTGTTTGTGTTCTTAGGTTTGAGGTTGGTCTCTTGTAGACAGTATATATAGAGGTCTTGTTTTTGTATCCATTCAGCCAGTCTTTGTCTTTTGGTTGGGGCATTCAACCCATTTACATTTAAACTAATTATTAATAAGTATGATCCCGTTGCCATTTACTGTGTTGTTTCAGGTTCGAGTTTGTAAACCTTTTCTTTGTTTCCTGTATAGAAAAGATCCTTTAGTATTTGTTAGAGAACTGGCTTGTTGGTGCTGAATTCTCTCACCTATTGGCTATTTGTAAAGCTTTTTATTTCTCCTTCACATTTGAATGAGATCCTTGCTGGGTACAGTAATCCGGGCTGTAGGTTATTTTCTTTCATCACTTAAAGTATGTCCTGACATTCCCTTCTGACCTGAAGAGTTTCTATCGAAAGATCAGCTTTATCTTTATGAGGATCCCCTTGTGTATTATTTGTTGTTTTTCCCTCGATACTTTTAATCTTTGCTCATTGTGTTTGATTTTCGTTAATATGATTAATATGTGTCCTGGAGTATTTTGTCTTGGGTTTATCCTGTTTGGGGCACTCTGGGTTTCTTGGATTTGGGTGGGTATTTCCTTCCTCATTTTATGCAAACTAGTCCAGCCACTATAGAGAACAGTGTGGAGATTCCTCAAAAAACTGGAAATAGAACTGCCATAGGATCCAGCAATCGCACTCCTGGGCATACACACCGAGGAAACCAGAACTGAAAGAGACACATGGACTCCAATGTTCATTGCAGCACTGTTTATAATACCCAGGACATGGAAACAATCTAGATGTCCATCTGCAGACGAATGGATAAGAAAGCTTTGGTACATATACACAATGGAGTATCACTCAGCCATTAAAAAGAATACCTTTGAATCAGTTCTAATGAGGTGGATGAAACTGAAGCCTATTTTACAGAGTGAAGTAAGCCAGAAAGAAAAACACCAATACAGTATACTAACGCATATATATGGAATTTAGAAAGATGCAAATGATAACCCTGTATACGAGACAGCAAAAGAGACACAGATGTATAGAACAGTCTTTGGGACTCTGTGGGAGAGGGTGAGGGTGGGATGATTTGGGAGAATGGCGTTGAAACATGTATATTGTCAAATGTGAAAAGAATCACCAGTTCAGGGTCGATGCATGTTACAGGATGCTTGGGACTGGTGTGCGGGGATGACCCAGAGGGAGGATAAAGTGAGGAGGGAGGTGGGAGCGGGGTTCAGGAGGGGGAACTCATGGACACCCAGGGCGGATTCATGTCAATGTATGGCAAAACCAACCAATATAATATTGTAAAATTAAAAAAAAGTGGGGAGGGGGAAAGCAACCAAGCCAGTAATCACACTCCTAAGTAAAAATGGATAATTTAGATTGAATTTTTAAACATACAGAATTGAAAACAAACACCAAAAAGCAAAGATTAAAAATCTAGAGGATAGACTCTCAAAAATACAATATTAACAAAACAAAATCACAAAAGTTACATAAAAAATATGAAATTTGCTTTAAAAATTGAGGGTTTTTTCCCCAAGGTAATAGGTAGGTTTTAAAAATGAAAATTAAAGCAGTAATAAAGAACTTAAAAACATTCTTAAAAAAAAAAATAATAATTATAGTAAAATATATCTAGGAATTTCTCTGGAGTTTTTGAAGGCAGTGTGGGGTCAATTCAGTTACAGATAGTTCTTTGTTCCACCTTATACTTCTTCTCAAGATCTATAGGTCCCTTCCAATGTAGCCAGTGGTAACTACAGGGTTTTAATCTGTTGCACCTGTCACTTACAAAAACCTCTTCTTTGTTTATTTTAGCTTCCTCTGTTTCCAAGTCTCTTTAGTATCTCACTTCTGCCCTAACACAAGGGGGCGAAGGTGGTAATTTATTTAGGCTCACTTGTTCAATTGTGCTGTGGGGAGTGTTTGTTGAACACTGCAAACAAATATCACTGACGTGCATGGAGAGTGCTTTCAGTGTCTGGGCTACACTGGGTTTGCTCCCGCTCACAGTGTGTGTGCTTTCTCGGTCTACACTGCTCAGGCTCCAGGTTGCTCTGCAGGCGAACTGTCTAAGGCAGGCCCTGCATTTCGTGCACTTCCCAGATCTATACCACTCATGTTCAGGTTCTCAGGTACTCCACAAAGGCACAGACTCATTTGGACCTGTGTTTTGTGCCCTTCCCAGGTCCCAGCAGGTCAGGTGACCAGGTGCTTGGTAAGTGCACTCTCGGCAGGTACAGTGAGTCTTATCACCTCCCTGGTCCCAGCTGCTCGGTTTCCTGGGTACACTGCATGAGCGTCATCCTAGGTGTGACATGTGTCTCCTCTGGAGAGCTGTTCTCTGGCTGTGACCCTCCTGGTAGATGTCAACTGTCCAGGATCACACGAAGGCTTGGTTAGCAATTGGAAGCCTGTTTGCAGTTTGGTAGGGGATGCAGTCTCTGGGTCCAATTTTTCTTCTTTCCGGGTCTGGCTGTCGCCCACCTGCCTTCCTGCCTTCTGCAGGGGATGGGCCTGTCCACAGCTGGCTAGCTCTCCTCTGGTATTCGCTCAGTCCTTTGTTCTGTGAGCAGGCCCAGCAGTGCCTTAGGTTAGAGCTCTTCACGGGAAAGTTCTCTCTCTGTGTCTTTTTACTCCTCCCCCCCCCCGCCCCTCCCCGCCACTGGCTATCCCACGGTTTGGGTTGCTATCTCAGGTTAGCTCCCTCAGATTGCCCTCAGGGCATTCAGGCCCCATCCTTACCCTAAACAATGCAACCCATGCCTCCCTGTTCAACCCCCGCTTGCTGGTGGCGGACATGAGCGTCTGGGCTATTTCTCTGCTAGAAGTTTCCATTAAGTGCATATTCTGTGAGTTTTATTTATTTATTTTTTTCCTCCTGGTTATGTTGCCGTCTGAGATTCCAAAACTCCCCACAGACCCGCAGGTGAGAGGGTTTCCAGGTGTTTGGAAACTTCTCTTTTAAAACTCCCTCCCCAGGATGGGTATCCATTCCTAACTCTTTTGTCTCTTTTTATCTTTTAAATTTTGTCCTACCTCCTTTTGAAGACAATGGGTTGCCTTTCTGGGTGCCTGGTGTTCAGAAGTTGTTTTGTGGTATTTGCTCAGTGTTCAAATGATCTTCCAATGAATTTGTGGAGGAGAAAGTGGTCTCCCCGTCCTATTCCTCCACTATCTTAGGACCACTCTAAAGTTACAATTTTTCCGGTCATCATGTACTGATGCTAGAGTTGGACCACAAAGAAAACTGAGTGCCGAAGTATTGATGCTTTCAAATTGTGGTGCTGTAGAAAACTTATGAGAGTCCCTTGGATTGCACAGAGATCAATCCAGTAAATCCTAGTGGAAATCAAGCCTGAATATTTATTGTAAGGACTGTTGCTGAAACTGAAGCTCTAGTACGTTGGTCACTTGATTTGAAGAATTGACTCAATGGAAAAGACTTTAATGCTGGGAAAGATTGAGGGCAGGGGTGACAGAGGATGAGGTGGTTAGATAGTGTAAGAAAGCGCCGCGGCAGGACAGAAAGAACGCCAAAGAGGTGATCAAGAGGCTTTATTGGGCAATCGCTCTCAGGCAGAACTCCCAGGCGTGAGTAGGGAGGAGCGGGAGTCTGCAACTTGTGGGAAGGGAGGCGGCACTTTTATACCCCGGTGACTGAGAATGGGGCAGACTCTTTCCATATAGGGTAAGGATCAGACCCTGAGGTGCTGGTTGGTCTATATGGCCTCGTGTAGGTTTTTAATTGGCTGGCGCCTTGGCGCCTCTGTGTCCAACAGTATGCCTGGTAATGGGCTGTTGGTTGGTGGACGACTGTCTCCGAGACTTTCCTCAGGACTTTCCGGCGGGGGTCTTTGCTGACGTTTTCCGTCCGGTACTCTCAGCCTGCTGTCGGCGTGACCTTTCATCCCGGCCTTTTTGATATAGGACAAGGGGTGCCGTTTGTCTTCTGGCTACTTCCTGCTGAACGGGGGCGACGTGGGGTTGGGGCCAGTTGGGACAAAAGGCCAGCCTATGCAGGACTGCAGGGCGGATCCATATCTTCTTGGTTGAGTCGGGTGTAGGCTGTCAGCACCATGGCCCGTCCAGCTGCGGCCTGCACTAGTTCTTGGATTCTGCGAAAAACAAGCTGTAGGAGGTAGGGGCCTATGGTGAGGCCCATAATTAATAGGAGTATAGGGCCCAGAAGGGGCAGGAGGTAAGGGAGTAAGCCATTAAGTCCGGTCCAGAGAGGGCTTTCCTGGAGCTGTCTGCACCTTTGTTCTAGGTCGTCTTGTAGTTCCTTTATTTTGGTCCGGACTATTCCGGAGCAGTTGGCATAGAAGCAGCATCTTTCCTGCAAGAAAAGGCATAAGCCGTCTTCTTTGGCGGTGAGGAGGTCTAGCCCACATCTCTTTTGGAGGACAACTTCTGCTAGTGAATCTATCTGTCCCTGGAGTTCTAGCATGGTGTCAGCTACATGTTGGACATTGGATATGATCGTGTAGGGACCCATCCAGGGAGGTTGGAGAGGCCCGTGAGACAGGGTCTTGAGTAACACCTGGTCTCCCGGTGACAGCGATCTGAGGGAGCCGCTGTCCTCTTTGGGTTGCGGCAGTACCCGATATGCATGTTCTCTGAGTAGGGCGTGCAGGCGGGTGAAGAGGGGCAGGTAATCGGCTAGAGGGGGTGGTTTTTTCCGGGGGCAGGTGTGTCAGCAGGTAGGGTCTGCCATACAGCAGCTCAAAGGGGGTCAAACCTGTTTTTGAGTGCGGTGTTTTGCGGATGCGGGTGAGAGCCAAGGTAAGGAGGTCGACCCAGGAGTGCCGCACTTCTGAGGCAAGTTTGGTGAGGTGGGTCTTGAGAATCCCGTTGACTCCTTCTACCTTCCCCGAGGATTGAGGTCGGTACGGGATGTGGAGGTGCCAGGTGATTTTGAGGGCCATGGCTACCTGCTGGGTTATCTGCGAAATAAAGGCGTGTCCGTTATTGGATTGAAGGGAGCTAGGGAGTCCGAATCGGGGGATGATGTGTTTGACCAGTTTCAGACACTACTGTGGCCGTTTCACAGGAGGTGGGGAAGGCTTCAACCCATCCTGAGAACGTGTCAACGAGCACCAGCAGATAGCGATAAGCCCGGTGCTTGGGCATGTGGGTGAAGTCCACCTGCCAGTCCTGGCCGGGCAGATGTCCTCTCAGCTGGTGGGTTTCCTGAGGAGGCCAGAGCCCTCCTTGTGGGGAGGTCATTGCGCAGGTCAGACAGGAGAGATGTACAGTCTGGATGGCGTGTTTGAGGTGCAGAGGGGAGAAGAGCGGGCTGAGGAAAGTTAGGAGAGTGCGTGGTCCGATGTGGAGGGTGTTGTGTATTTGTTTTATGATGGCGAAGGCTTGTTGTTCGGGCAGGACCAGCTTTTCGTGGAGTGTGATCCATCTGGAAGAGTGTGTTTTTGTTCCCTCCTGGGCAAGTAGGTCTTTGGCCTCTGCCATGGTGTACCCAGGGGTAAAGGAGGTCTCCAAGGCCAGCAGGCCAGCAGAGGGGGCCACCCCCTGCGGCAAGGCGGTTTGTCGGGCCACCTCGTCGGCTAAGTTATTACCTTGAGCTATTTTGTCACGGGCCGCCTGGTGTCCCCGGCAATGCAAGATGGCTACCTTTTTGGGCAGGGGGATGGCTTCCAGCAGTTTGGTGATATTGGGGGCGTTACACACTGGGGAGCCCTTAGTTGTGAGGAAGCCTCTTTCTTTCCAGATTGCCGTATGTGAGTGGGCAATTAGGAAGGCGTACTTAGAGTCTGTGTAGATGTTGGCCTTCTTGTCTTTTTCCAGGTGTAGGGCTCGGGTTAGTGTGGTTAATTCTGCCTTTTGGGAAGTCGTCCCCGATGGCAAGGGTTGAGTCTCGAGGACTCCCTGTAAGGTCACCATGGCATAGGCTGCTGCCCGATGCCCATCCGAGTCCTTTTTGGAGCTTCCGTCGACAAACATGGTTATGTCGGGATCCGGCAGTGGCTCTGCAAAGAGGTTTGGGGGTGGCTGTGCCAAAGAATCTAAAATTTCAGTGCACTGATGAGCTGGGATCTTTAAGGAGACAGGAAGAGAGGGAAGCGCAGATAGCGGGTTTAGCTGAGAGCTACGTGCCACAGTGACCTTTGGGTTGTCTAAGAATATTAGGTGAAATTGTTGTAGTCTGGAGTCGCTGAGGTCAGGGAAAAATCTGGAAGCCAAGAGATCGCCGAGGTGGTGTGGGGAGAAGATGGTTAGGGGTTGACCTAGGATTAATTTTTGCGTCCATATAGACAGCCGCTGCTGCTGCCAATGCTCGCAGGCAGGGAAACCACCCCCTGGCAGTGGGGTCTAGTTGTTTAGAGATGAAGGTGACAGGCAGCAGCTCAGAGCCTACTGGCTGTACTAGGGCCCCAAAGGCTATTCCCCCCTTTTCATCAGTATAGAGATGATATGGGTAGTTTGGATTAGGCAGAGAAAGGGGGGCAGCAGACGTCAGAGCAGAGCACAGGGCGAGGAAGGCTCGGGTGACCTCGTTCTGTGAGGAGAGTGGCCCTTTTGGGGTCTCTCTAGCTGCTGCATAGAGGGGTCTTGCCAGTGAGGCATAGTTGGGAACCCAATGGCGGAAAAATCCTGCCAGGCCCAGGAAAGGCAGAATCTCATCTCCGTTGGTCGGAGGCTGAATGAAGGAGGTTGCAGCAGTCGGTTGTGAGGGCCCTGGTGGTGGGGGTAATTTGCAATCCCAGGTAAGTAACCGAGAACTGGGTGAGTTGGGCCTTTGACTGTGAGGCCTGGTATCCTTTGGAGGCCAGGAAGTTAAGGAGGGCTATGGTGTGTTTTTTAGAGAGATGTTGGGAAGGGCTGCATAGCAAGAGGTCATCTACATATTGGAATAGGGTACTAGGGCCAAGAGGGCAGAGGGCCAGGTCCCGGACCAGGGCCTGGCCGAAGTAGTGAGGGCTATCCTGGAACCCCTGAGGCAGGACCGTCCATGTGAGTTGGGTGGCCTGTGTGGTGTTGGGATCAGTCCAAGCGAAAATGAACAAAAATTGGCAGTCAGAGTGGATTGGGATGGTAAAGAATGCATCTTTGAGATCGATTACCGTGAAGTGAGTGATGTCTGGGGGTATATGGGGTAATAGAGTGTAGGGGTTAGGGACCAGCGGGTGTGTGGGGATAACCGCCTCGTTGATCAGCCTCTGTCTTGGACCAGCCGATTAGCCCCCGAGTCTTTACGGACCGGAAGGATGGGGGTGTTGCATGGGGACGTGGTAGGAACCAGTAGGCCCTGTCCCAGGAGGCGATCAACTATTGGCTTGAGTTCGCGGAGGTTGGCCTGTGACAAGGGGAACTGGGCCTGAGCCAGAAAATGGGTGGGGTCCCTCAGACGGATAAGGACTGGCGGTTGGTGTTGGGCAATTGTTGGGATCTTAGTGTCCCAAACCCGGGGATCTATTTAGAAGTTTGGTGACCCAGTGAGCATCATTAGAAATCTGCCTGTGGAGGGGAAAGGCCTTGGGGCCAAGTGGAGCATGGCCCTGAGTTTTGTTAGAATATCTCTTCCCAACAGAGCGGTCAGGCAGGAGGGAAGAACTAGAAAAGAGTGAGTAAACAGGCAATCATCTAGTTGACAGTTTAAGGGTTTGGTCTCTAGAGGCTGTGACGGCTGGCCATCAATTCCCATTACCGAGACTTGGGAAGGACACAAGGTGCCTCCAAAGGAGGGAAGGACAGAATAGGTAGCCCCCGTGTCAACCAAGAAGTCGATCGACTTACCCACTACCTGGAGCATTACCCTGGGCTCGGCTTGGGTTATCGGGATTCCCAAGTCTGGGCGGCCTCAGTCTTCGTCGAAGGTCAGCAGTTCCAGGGCGGGGTCTGGGCCTGGAGTCCTCTTAGGTTGCTCTGGTCCCCTACCCCCTGGGGTCAGGGCCCGAGAGACCAAGGGACAATCACTTGCCCAATGCCCGCGTTGCCTGCACTTTGGGCAGGGCTTTGTGGGCGGCCTCGGGTTAGGACACATCTTGGCCCAGTGTCCTTCCTTGCTGCATTTGAAGCAGGCCCCTGGCGGAGGCTTTTGTGGGCCCGAACCCGTTGACAGCAGCAGGGCTGCTATCAGGGCTTGGGTTTGTTGGTTGAGGAGACTGGCCTGGAGCTTGGCCTTTTGTTTTAGTCTAGCTTTGCAGCTAGCTTCTGCGGTCTCTTCCCGGGCATTATAAACTTTAAAGGCCATTTTTACCAGGTCTCGTATGGGAGTCTGAGGGCCAGCCTCGGCTTTGGCCAGTTTCTTTCCGAATTTCGGGGGCAAATTGGGAGATGAAACGATTGGCCAGAGTGACTGCTCCGCCTGGGGAGTCCAGAGTCAGTCGGGTATATTGGATAAGGGCCTCTGTCAACCTATGGAACATGGCGGGGTTTTCATCAGGGCCCTGGGTGATCTCATCTAACTTAAGGAAGTTGACTACTTTATTAGAAGTGGTCTCCATGCCATCAAGAATGCACTCTATCATATATCCGACCCTGAGATCGCCTCCTCCTGCCTCCTGATAGTCCCAGTCAGTGTTAGTGTCTGGGATGGCCTGGGCCCTTGGGGGGCGCTTGGGAGAAGGGTTGGCTAAGTGTCTCTGATCGGCTCGGGCCTTAGCAGCCGTCCAGATGGCCTGTCGCTCTTCTGGGGTGGTGGTGGAGCCTAAGATCATGTAGATGTCTTTCCAAGTTAGGGTGTATGCACGGGTTAGTTGGGTGAACTGTTTGATGTAATGGGTGGGGTTGCAAGAAAACGATCCAAGCTTGGCCTCGATTTGAGCCAGGTCTTGGAGGGAGAAGGGGACATGGACTTGTGCCAGTCCTTCGCCTCCTGCTACCTGTCTCAAGGGGAGCAGGGGGGCCGGGGCAATTGGAAAGGAACCTTGAGATGGTAACCCGTGAGACCACGTGTGCGAGGTGACTGGTGATGGGGAGGGTGTTAGGGGAGGTAGTGGGGGGTAGAGGATGGGGGCAGGAGGAGAGTATGTTGGTTCAGGCCATTGTGTATCGGTTTGGGAAGTTGGGGAAGGAGTGGGGGCCGTAGAGGAAGTGGGAGGAAGAATGGGCGTTGTCGGAGCCATTTGGGAGGTGGGGGAAGGTGAGGAGGCTGCCGGAACCAGAGGAGCATAGGGTGGGGGAGTGACCAGGTCCTCGGGGGGAACAGAGAAGGCAGAGGACTCGGGGCCTGGCGATTCTTTGGGAGGGGGTCGGGGTTTGAGCAAGTGGGTCGTCTAGGAGCCATGGTGAGCATGATCTGGCTCGGGGAGCAGGTTGTGCACAGGGTGGGGCGAGAGTGCAGTGCCCAGAAAGCCTGCATATAAGGGACCTCAGACCATTTCCCATTCTCCGACAGTAATTATCTAGATCACGGAGGACATCAAAGTCTAGCGTCCCTGTGGGGGGCCAATGGGAATCATTGTCTAGGGGGTACTGAGGCCAAGCCTCTGAGCACAAAAAGGTGAGCCGTTTAGGCCGAATATAGCTTGTCAGCCTCAGATTTTTTAGGTTGGCCAGCAGGCATTCTAGTGGAGTGGACCAATTGGACTCGGGTTTGGAGGCCGCCGACCCCATGGCGACCATGTGGGCCTAACCTCTATCACCCAGGTGTCCCTGGGCGAACAGAGGCAGCCAGACTGGGGGTTACTCAGCCAATTTGGACGTCTCCGGCACATGCTGAGAATCGGGAGGAGGCAGAGCTGCCGGGTGAGGGCCTGATAAGTGCGCACCGGTTATCTGGCTCTAGGAAGCGGTCGCCCAGGGTGGCGGGACCCAAAGCCGGAGGGACTTACCCCGTCGTCTGCCATCCGGGAGGTTGGTCCATGGCCGAGGCATGAGCAGCCGTGGCGGTGGAGCTCGACGGGTCCCACACGGCGAGAGCTGGGGCCCTCACCTAGAGCCCCACGTTGGCGCCAAATGTAAGAAAGCACCGCGGCAGGACAGAAAGAATGCCAAAGAGGTGATCAAGAGGCTTTATTGGGCAATCGCCCTCAGGCAGAACTCTCAGGTGTGAGCAGGGAGGAGCAGGAGACTGCAACTTGTGGGAAGGGAGGCGGCACTTTTATACCCCGGTGACTGAGGATGTGGCAGACTCTTTCCATATAGGGTAAGGATCGGATCCTGAGGTGCTGGTTGGTCTATATGGCCTCGTGTAGGTTTTTAATTGGCTGGCACCTTGGCGCCTCTGTGTCCATCAGTCTGCCTGGTAATGGGCTGTTGATTGGTGGACGACTGTCTCCGAGACTTTCCTCGGGACTTTCCGGCAGGGGTCTTTGCTGATGTTTTCTGTCCGGTACTCTCAGCCTGTGGTAGGCGTGACCTTTCAGATAGTACCACTGATTCAATGAACATGAGTTTGAGCAAACTCCAAAAGATATTGAAGAACAGGAGAAACTGACTGCTCTAGTAAATGGGGCAGCAAAGAGTCATACACAACTTAGCCACTGAACAACAGCAGCAAAAAGTTAATTTTCATTTTGTTCCTAGCATAGGGCCTTGCACATCTTAATCCAATATGTATTGAATAAAGAAGGAACTTCTTTCTTACTTTTAAGCTAAAACAGCCTATTAACTTTTTTCTAAATGTTTTATTATCAGCATTTGATGCTAAAACTGAAACTGCAATACTTTGGCCACCTCATGCGACGAGTTGACTCACTGGAAAAGACTCTGATGCTGGGAAAGGTTGGGGGCGGGAGGAGAAGGGGACGACAGAGAATGAGATGGCTGGATGGCATCACCGACTCTGTGGACATGAGTTTGAGTGTAATCCGGGAGTTGGTGATGGACAGGGAGGCCTGGCGTGCTGTGATTCATGGGGTCGCTGAGAGTCGGACACAACTGAGCGACTGAACTGAACTGAACTGATATACAAATTTGGGTTGTTTCCTTCTCTGTCTATGCACTGTTATGCAGTGTCTATGCACTGGTTTAAATAAAATATGTATTATTTATTTCCTGAAAGTTGGATAGAATTTATATTCACTTTAAACTAGCCCCACAATTCTAGTTTGGGGAATAGGTCTTTAACAATTTTTCAAATATTTAACTGCTTGGGCGAAGTTCAAAACCAGCTCTACTATTTATTAACTCTGTGATTTGGGGAAAGTATTTCTTCCTTACCTCTAAAATACAGAGAATGATAATATCAAACATACAGGATTTTTTTGAGGATTAAATATGTGAAAAGCACTTAGCAAGTGTTTGGAAAGAAAGTAATTTTCTTTGTGATTTATACAGATGATTACTATTTAAAATCTGCCATAATCTTTTGAACACAGTGTACATTTTCAGTTTTAAAAGTACCAAATAGATAGATAGATAGGGCTAGATAGCTTTTTCTAGGGTCAGTTCTGCAACTGAATGCATCTCTTCAGTATAATTTTTAGCAATTAAAAATCCTAGATATTATCCTTTTTATGTAGAAGTCTGCACTTGATTTTGTGTGTTTCCAAAAAAATGCATCTGCACTCAACTTTTCAGTGTATTCCAAAAGAATTTTTTTTCAAAGCTTTCTCCTTTTTTTCCTATGAGACTTCTTAGTAAGTTGACTTTTTGACCTGATTTGACAATTTAAATTCTCTCTTTTGAGCTACTAATATACTGATATATCCAGTGATTTTAATTCTGCATTATATTCCAGATCTAGAAGTCATAAACTGGGGGCTTATAGTTTTGCAGAGTGAATTTACTTTCACATTCACCAGAATCCCCATAATCATTTAATATTTTCCACTTAAAGGGTTTCACGTGTTTACATTTCCTGTTTCCTATCTGATGAGTTTGCTATACCTGGCCTAAATGAATCAGTATTGTTAGTGGGTGTAAGTTCCTTCCAAATGTATATCAAATTATTTTTCACATTCTTCCCTGAAATAGAAGATCAGTATATGAAATTTATTTCCTTATACACTTGGGAATAAATGGAAAGGAGCTGACTTGGGCAGGTAGAAGCTTCAAGCATATCTCCTTCAGTCAGTTGGTGATGGGAGTACATATTATTCCTTGCAAGCCTGGAGGCTTTTCTACAAACATAAATGGCTGGAGATGGCTAACTAAATAAGAGGGCAGGATAAGTCAGTTTTCAGCAAGTATGTGATTGCTTTGGTGTGAAGTGTCACATGCCTGTTATGGAAGGAATAATGGTCAGAAGTG
This sequence comes from Moschus berezovskii, assembly GCF_049115385.1. Taxonomy (NCBI): domain Eukaryota; kingdom Metazoa; phylum Chordata; class Mammalia; order Artiodactyla; family Moschidae; genus Moschus; species Moschus berezovskii. The sequence goes on along the minus strand of NC_142488.1, from coordinate 80,267,657 downwards.
GACAGGCCTCCTCTTGCTACCTGACTGGGATTAGAGTTCCTCAAATGAGACATTTTTGAGAAGTCTTATCATGCAGTTTCTGTAGCTTTCTTATTTAGAAGGGCTGCTACTGCTAGCCTGAGAGATGGGACTCTTTCAAGCTCTCTAAATGACTTCTTCATATAATTATTCTGATTCATTTCCAGGATAAAGATAAGTGTACAGAAATACTTTCACATGCTTTACTGTTGGCTACAGGAGTAAAACTTTTTATAGCTGCTGTTTGCAGTGAAAAGTAGAATGACTCTGAGGCCTAAAGATAAGAATCTAAGAGTATTACTACAACCTGCAAAGCAAAAGTTTTGTCTATTGAGATATTAACCTTAAACCTTACAAAGCTGCAGCAAATTTGAGATTGCAGTTATTCTCAATACACCCAATTCAAATTCTTAGATGGAACTCCCTGCTCATACCAAATATCTTTGCTTTTCTTTCCCTTGTTCAGAGAATATCTCAGGCATGAGTGTTTTCCCAGTTTTATATGTAAATAAAGACAGATGGAAAAGTACATGTAGATATAGAAATAAACACCAAGGGTCAGCTCTGTAAGTTTTTGTTACCTACAAAATCAGAAGTATGTTTAAATGGTTTAAAAGACTTATTTGCTTAGCATTTGTTATTGTCTGTTATTGTCTACTAAACAATCTTGAAAATAATGGAAGTAGTGGATGGTGAATGCTTGCTTGCCCCTTAAGCCATAGTGAATAAAATACACCAAGAAAAAAAAATCTGTAAATGTAGCTCTAGGGTCCTCTATACTGTTAGCTCCTAATTACTCATCTTTCCTTTATGCTTTAGGATAAATGGTGCTGCTGAGAAATGACATTGTAAATGCTTGAGATGATTTTTAAACAATAGCATATAAACTTGCTCTTGAGAAACCTGTATTCAGGTCAGGAAGCAACAGTCAGAACTGTACATGGAACAACAGACTGGTTCCAAATAGGAAAAGGAGTACGTCAAGGCTGTATATTGTCACCTTGCTTATTTAACTTTTATGCAGAGTACATCATGAGGAACGCTGGGCTGGAAGAAGCACAAGCTGGAATCAAGATTGCTGGGAGAAATATCAATAACCTCAGATATGCAGATGACACTACCCTTATGGCAGAAAGTGAAGAGGAACTCAAAAGCCTCTTGATGAAAGTGAAAAGGTTGGTTTGAAGCTCAACATTCAGAAAACAAAGATCATGGCATCTGGTCCCATCACTTCATGGGAAATAGATGGAAAAACAGTGTCAGACTTTGTTTTTTTTGGGCTCCAAAATCACTGCAGTTGCTGATTGCAGCCATGAAATTAAAAGACGCTTGCTCCTTGGAAGGAAAGTTATGACCAACCTTGATAGTATATTAAAAAGCAGAGACAGTACTTTGCCAATCAAGGTCCGTCTAGTCAAGGCAATGGTTTTTCCCGTGGTCATGTATGGATGTGAGAGTTGGACTGTGAAGAAGGCTGATCGCCGAAGAATCGATGCTTTTGAACTGTGGTGTTGGAGAAGACTCTTGAGAGTCCCTTATACTGCAAGGAGATCCAACCAGTCCATTCTAAAGGAGATCAATCCTGGATGTTCATTGGAGGGACTGATGCTAAAGCTGAAACTGCAATACTTTGGCCACCTCATGCGATGAGTTGACTCACTGGAAAAGACTCTGATGCTGGGAAAGGTTGGGGGCGGGAGGAGAAGGGGACGACAGAGAATGAGATGGCTGGATGGCCTCACCGACTCTGTGGACATGAGTTTGAGTGTAATCCGGGAGTTGGTGATGGACAGGGAGGCCTGGCGTGCTGTGATTCATGGGGTCGCGGAGAGTCGGACACGACTGAGCGACTGAACTGAACTGAATTGAACTGAACCCGTTTTAGTATGCGAGTATTGCCCCATTTCTCAAGAATTGATCAGCTGGAAAGAAGGGGATTTTTATTTTCAAAGTTTGATTGTAAGCGATTTTTGCCTCCAGATAAAAATAATCTCTGAAAGATCTTGCTGCTGCTGCTGCTGCTGCTGCTAAGTCACTTCAGTCGTGTCCGACTCTCCGCGACCCCATGGACGGCAGCCCACTAGGCTCCGCCATCCCTGGGATTCTCCAGGCAAGAACACTGGAGTGGGTTGCCATTTCCTTCTCCAACGTGTGAAAGTGAAAAGTGAAAGTGAAGTTGCTCAGTCTTGTCTGACTAGTAGCGACCCCATGGAATGTAGCCCACCAGGCTCCTCTGTCCATGGGATTTTCTAGGCAAGAGTACTGGAGTGGCTTGCCATTGCCTTCTCCGCTGAAAGATCTTAAACTTGCTTAAAATAAATCTGCAGGAGCTGGATGGGGAAAATGGAGAATTTTGTTGCTCAACTGGTATAAAGTTAGAGTTATACAAGATGAATGTTCTAGAGATTTACCGTACAGTGTAGTGTCTATAGTTAAGAATATATAATTGTACATTTAAAATTTTAAGACAGTAGATCTCATATTGTGTTATTTCTGCAATAAAAAATATACAAAATGTAAATTCTACAGAAATTCATAACATCTTTCCTAGATGTGTAATGAGTATATGGAAATGCAAAAATTGATTCTAGACTATCAGGATATGATAAAGTTGTATGTCTTCATTGATGATTTTTCATGATCCTTTTAATTCTAATATTTGTATAATAACTTTTGTTTTTTCAACAAAAATGTTTAAATATGTTTGCTTTAATTAACTTTTTCACATTTTTAGAAAAAGAAAATGTCAACAAAGGCAACTTATGTAGCAGCCAGAATAAATAAATGAAAGACAGAAGTCTAGGGTGTGAAGTTCAAATATGGCAATATCTAACAAAATGTGTGGAGCTACTTAAGAAACAATTTTGCTTTGGGCAAAATTCATCTTGGTCAATAGTTTTATTTTTTTTTTCATATAAGCAAAATTTTTATTTTCCTTTTCCTTTTGAAATCTAATCCTGCAAAAATTGAGGCAGAATACAGAAGGAATATATTCCTTCTTATGTATTAATTTACTTCTACCAAAGTATCAATTCACAAAGCAAATAAATATTTATTAAATGACTAAAATAAAGCTTTTTACATAACTGGTTTGAAGGTGCATTATTTCAAGTATCACTACATAACAGCTTAATGATACAAAACATTAATATATTATTATTGTTATTATTATCATCTCATGGTTCAGAGGGATGTTTTTGATCAGGTGGACAATTCTTTTTGTGGGTCTCCCAGTTTACAATCAATTGATGACTGGGGCTGGAATCACTTTGAAGTCTTCCTCACTCACACGAATGGCAGTTGATGCTGACTGCTGCCTGGGACCTAAATGATAATTGTCCGCTTAAGTATTATGAGAAGGCTTCTCAATGTGGCTTGGGCTTCCTTACAAACTGATAGCTGACTTCCAGTAGTAGCTACTGCCCCATGAGGAAGACAAGTAGAAACTTTATTTTGTTGTCAAAGATATGAAGTCTTATCAAGAATATAACATATTCTTGAACCTCATATAACATCACTTACACTATATGTAACATCACTTCATCAGACCCACCCAAGTTCAAGAGGAGGGAATATAGGTGCTGTCTCTTGATAGGGTTGTTGTGAGACTCTGAGTGTGTAGGGCTGTAAACATTGTTGCAGTCATTGGAAAATACTATCTGCTATAGGAATCCAAGGAAAGTAGCTTAAGAGAGTAGTTAAATATAGTTCAATCTCTGACAATTACCACCTGTATGAGCTTAGTAGGTAAATCATTCTACCTTTCTAAGGATGGTTTCCTCATATATAAAGTGGGGATAACAGCTCCTAATTTATAGGGCTAGTGTAAGGATTAAATGCATTTAAAGTGCTTGGTACATTGTTAATGTATAATAAATATTAGTTATTACTATTATTATTGTTATTGTATGACATAGTGTCATTCAATCTGCCAGTAGAATTTTCTTCATTAATGGAAATGTTCCATATTTTCATTGTTCACTTGGTAGCCTTTATCCACATATGGCTATGGAATTATTTAAAGGTCAGACTTTATTTTGGGGGGCTCCAAAATCACTGCAGATGCTGATTGCAGCCATGAAATTAAAAGACGCTTACTCCTTGGAAGGAAAGTTATGACCAACCTAGATAGCATATTAAAAAGCAGAGATATTACTTTGCCAACGAAGGTCTGTCTAGTCAAGGCAATGGTTTTTCCAGTGGTCATGTATGGATGTGAGAGTTGGACTGTGAAGAAAGCTGATCGCCGGAGAATTGATGCTTTTGAACTGTGGTGTTGGAGAAGACTCTAAGAGTCCCTTGGACTGCAAGGAGATCCAACCAGTCCATTCTAAAGGAGATAAATCCTGGGTGTTCATTGGAAGGACTGATGCTAAAGCTGAAATTCCAATACTTTGGCCAGCTCATGCGAAGAGTTAACTCATTGGAAAATACTCTGATTTTTGGAGGGATTGGAGTCAGGTGGAGAAGGGGATGACAGAGAATGAGATGGGTGGATGTCATCACCGACTCTGTGGATACGAGTTTGAATGTACTCCGGGAGTTTGTGATGGACAGGGAGGCCTGGTGTGCTGTGATTCATGGGGTTGCAAAGGGTCGGACACAACTGAGTGACTGAACTGAGTGCAACTGATGAATTAAATTTTAACATTTTATTAAATTTAAAATAGCCTCTGTTGGGAGAAAATTTTAATGAGTCTCTTGAGTTTCTGTATCTCTTGTGAGGAAGGTCTCTTGTTCCGAACTAGCTTTTTAAGAATGTTTGTATAAAGAAGAGACTTGGAAGACAGAGGTAACCTTTCCCTCTAGAGAAATGAGCAGGCATACTTAAGGCCCATTGTAAAAGATTTGAGTTCCATAAACTGAAAGTTCATTGTCTATAATACATCCCATTGTCCGTTCAGGTTTCAGATGACTTTTTTGTATTCCCTGGCAGGAACTGAGAATCAGGAAAGCAATACAAATTGTGATACTCTTGCTACTGCTATTGCTGTGAGTAATGAACTATCATTTGTCTCTGATCCAGGAGTTTCAGAAAGCTGAGTAATATTCTACTGCATACATATAACACATTTTACTTATCCATTGATCTGTTGACATTCATGAAGATTACTTCCATATCTTGCCTATTGTGAGTAATGCTGCAGTGAGCAAGGGAGTACAGATGTCTTCAAGATCCTGATTATAATTATTTTGGATATATACAAAAAGTGGGATTGCATTGAAGTTCACTGATTCTTTTTATGTGCTTGATCAATTCTGTTGTTGAAACCCTCTAATAAGTCTTTCAGTTCAGTTATTATACATTTCAGCTACAAAATTTCTGTTCAGTTTGTTCAGTTTTATATATATAAAACTTTCTCTTCATTGTTATTCTCATTTTATTCTGGTATTGCTTTCCTCATTTTGTTTAGTTGTGTATCTGTGTTCTCTTATAACTCACTGAACTTTGACATGATTATCTTGAATTCTTTGTCAGATAATTCATAGATCTCCATTACTAGACATTTTTGTTTTTGTTGCTGTTCCTTTATTGTATCTTGTTTCCCTGATTCTCTGTGTTTCTTGTAACTTTATTTGATGTCTCTACATTTGAAGAAACATTTACCTCTTTCAGTCAAGTCCAGACTGGCTTTGACAGGGAAAGACATTTACCACTCAGCCTTTCTAGATGTTCTGGAAACCACTCAAACCGTTTTTATTAATATAAATGTATATTCCTTTAACTTGTGCATGTAATTAGTGACTAAGAGTGATTTACTGGTTTCTTTCTCTTTTAAATAATCTGTAATCTTTTTTTTATTAGACTTTTTTATTTTGTATTGGAACATAGCCGTTTAACATTGCTGTGATCATTTCAAGTGAAAGGCAAAAGGATTCAGCCATGCATACATGTGTATCCATTCTCCCCCAAATTCCCCATATATCCAGGCTGCCACATAACACTGAGCAGAGTTCCACGTGCTATAGAGTAGGTCCTTGCTGATTATCCATTTTAAAAATCTGTAATCTTTTGCTCCTCTGGCCTTCTGGTATCTGACTGCTTTACTGTGGGCTAGGACATTAGAGGAATGCTCTCTACTCCTCTCTCTCCTTTCTTGCAGAGGAGTCTTAAGCTCTGCCCTTTATCCCAATATTGCAGAGCAGTGCTGGCAACAGTAAGCTATTCTTCACTTTTCCTTCTTTTTAGTTTCCTCCATGAAAATATGTTGATTCCAGTTAGGTCCTGTGAGGGATGACAGAAACCAATCTTTTGGGCAGCCTAGTGAAAGGCCAGGATGTTGGAGGTATCCTCCATTCCTCTCCATCCCTCCAAGAGGAGAATCTTCAGGTTCTGCACTTGATCGAAATCTAACAGAGCAATGACAACCACAGCAGGCTGTATGGCCCATTTATTTTTTTCTAAACTGATCCCTGTCATCTGAATTATGACAGTTTTAATAGCAGTATGTATGAGGCAAGAAAGAAACCAACTTCTGCAGCAATGCATGAAAATACCGAGATGTTTGAGGTATGTTCCATTCTATCTTTTCCCTGATTGGAGAAGTTGCAGGACAACATTCTCTCTAGGTATTGAGCTGTGCCAACTTGAGGAAAGAACTGGCCTAGGATAAATCAAACTATTCTTATTTTTCATTTCAATGTGGCTGTTTTTTGTTTTGTGCTTATCTGGAATACAGCTCCCTAACCAAATTTTCAGTTCAGTTCAATTCAGTTCAGTCTCTCAGTCGTGTCCGACGCTCCGCGACCCCATGAATCACAGTACGCCAGGCCTCCCTGTCCATCACCAACTCCCGGAGTACACTCAAACTCATGTCCAAAGAGTTGGTGATGCCATCCAGCCACCTCATTCTCCGTCGTCCCCTTCTCCTCCCGCCCCCAACCTTTCCCAGCATCAGTCTTTTCCAGTGAGTCAACTCGTCGCATGAGGTGGCCAAAGTATTGCAGTTTCAGCTTTAGCATCAGTCCCTCCAATGAAGACCTCTCATAAATGTATTTTGGCCCATATGCTACTGTTAAATTGGCATTTCTAATGGGGAACAAGGACTGGGTCTTCCTATTTTGCCATCTTGCTGACATCACTCCCTTGCTGTTCTAATTGACGACATATATTCCAATTTTCCTCAAAAGTCAAAATTTATTCCAAAGGTAAGAATCAGGAACTAAAAATTATTTTGAAACTGATGAGCCTACTGAGAGCTTTCATTGATTGATCTGAGATTTGGTCATTATGCTGGTGCATGCCCATATGCTAGAACTCAGAAAATTTCACTCTGAGATAGTTCAATTTATTCTGATTAATTGATTGTATCTGGAAGACAGACTTTGGGAAATAGCACTTCTTTATTAGGAGAGGGAGAGCAAATGGGAAATTTACTCTTCAGTATTCAGTCCTACAATCAATTTCCAATTTTCAGTACAATATTTTTTCTAAAACTCTCTTATCCAATAGAAAAGGTAACAATAGGCACTGCAGAACTCCAAAGAAGTTGAGAACATAGACAGAGTACACATGATGATGTGGAACTTGTCTACCTGACAAAGAAGTGGAAGCTTATGCCCACACATACTCCAATAACTTTTTCAACTATAGGTGTGAGCCTCGGAATTCAAATATATTTTCTAATTTTGAATAACACTAAAGTTTTGTAGGTTTGCAGAATTTGTTATGGAATGGAGGGTTGCTTACAAATTGAAAGGAAGAATGAAAAAAGAGACAGAGAATCTTTACAGAAATGGAGTTTCTGTCATGGAAGGAATAGCATAAGCCTGTCCTGTAAGGTATAGATAATAGATCTTTTAAAGGATGACAGAACTGTTTTGTATAAATGTAGATGAGTGAATTATAATTATAATATCCCTAGCTACTGTTATTTGTTGTCAAGCAATATGATTTGCATTCCTCAAATAATTTAAACTCCACAGTTATCCCTCAATTATACTATAATACAAAAAGCTTGTAATTCAGATGTTTTTTGTCTTCAGTGTAGTGGGATTCAACTAGTTTTTTAATTAAAACAGATTAAGCAATTAACTAATAACAACATAAACTCAATTAAAATGCATTCAGCATATCCATTCCATAGACTGAGAAGTACATTTTGAAAGTAGGTTAATTCTAATCCTGGATTCCTATAGACTCATGTAGCTCTGGTCTCTCACAAGTGTGACAGACTAAGTTAAAGCATTGTTGTTAATACGTAGCACTTTCAGAAGGCCAGTTTTCAAGGAGTCATTGAAAACCACTGAAAAATAATAAATATCACTTAGTACAGAAAGTTATCACATTTTAATGACAATCTTTTTTGAAGTGTGGCTAAAGGTAATGAACAAGATGCTTTGGAATATGACCTCTTGAGGTTCAACCTAGCACAATAACCTTTTAATGTCAAAATAACTGACTTTCTACTCTGCATTTGATGCAAGATTTCCAATTTATAAGACATATACTTCATTTTAATTAATAAAGAATGCACTGTCAACTGTCCCATGTAAGAACCTGTAAAAATATAGATAAATATGAAAAGTGATCCCTTTTGTTACATTTTGAATAGAATATTCAAAACATTCGAGTATAATTTGTATAATTTTAGCTTCTTTGAATAATTCAGATACATTCATTTATTCTTGATTAGTGAATCAAGGTCTGAAAAAGAATGTATTTTACTTTATGACATGTAGCATTAAAAATTTATTACTTCATTCACAAATCTTTCTTTTGGGAAAGCAGTAGGAAATATGCAAGGAAAGTAGTTCTCAAAATCATAGATACACTAATGCCAGGTAACCACAGCATGATATGAAGAGCAATCTTGATGGATTTGATAAGGGAAGTTAGTGTTCTGACAAGCACAGTAACATAAAAGTACTGAACTGAACTCCTTTTCTATGATTTTAGAATGGAATCTTTACCCAGGATTATTTAGGTAACTATACTTGGGTAAAATGTCTTCAAAATTATGGTTTCTCAGTATTCTCAGACACAATTCAATGTTACTATGCCTTCCTGATATTCTTCACATAGATGTACTTCTATGACTAATCAGCCAAGCTAAATGAAAAAAGTAGCCAATTTGGTACTCTTAGACACCGTAGTAAACAACTACAGGAATTCTATAATGAACAGATTGCGTTGAATTCCATCACTAAGATGTGGATATTTGATGAGTCATGTGTGCCCTAAGCCCTTCCCAATGTGTTGCCAAATATTTGCCAAAGTGTAAATTTTATTTTTGTTTCAACTGAGAATATGTACTTCACGGAAAAATCTGTCAGAAGAAATACTGAGCTGAGAAATTGTGAGATGCAACATAAGAAGGAAGAGCAAACATCAAGCTGCTGTCAGATGATTTTTTTCCCCACAAAATGGTAGTGAAATTTGCCTCATGAGTATATAAAAGGGGAAAGTCAGTAAAAATCTGTAATGATTTAACTAAAGTGAACACAAAGGGGAATAAAGTGATCCACGTTGATGATATGTACATCTTCTGAGCCACAATTATACTGTAGTAAATATTGTTTATTACTACTGGTGATTTATGATTTTTTGGATAGTTTTAATTTCTAGAATTCTGTCACTCAAACTTCTAACTTTTAAATAGATTGTGAATTTCCTGATCAAAACTGAACACATATTTTTGTTTTCTCGCTTTCCTGAGGAATACAGCTAGGAGATTCATGAGTCTCTAAAAAGATTCTACCTACTCTTTAAGGAAGATATTGGAAATGAAAGGTTTCTTTTTAATTAATTTATTTAGCTTAATTGGAGGCTAATTAGTTTACACTATTGTGGTTTTTGCCATACATTGACATGACTCAGCCACAGGTGTACATGTGTCCCGCATTCTGAAACCCCCTCCCACCTTCCTCCGCATCCCAACCCTCAGGGTTGTCCCAGTGCACTGGCTTTGAGTGCCCTGTTTCAAACATCAAATTTGGACTGGTTGTCTGTTTCACATATGGCAATGTACTTGTTTCAATGCTGTTCTCTCAAATCATCCTATCCTCGCCTTCTCCCACAGAGTCCAAAAGTCAGTTCTTTGTGTATCTTTTGCTATCTCACATATAGGGTGGTCATTACCATCTTTCTAAACAGCACGCCAGGCCTCCCTGTCCATCACCAACTACCGGAGTTCACTCAAACTCATGTCCATCAAGTCGATGATGCCATCCAGCCATCTCATTCTCTGTCGCCCCGTCTCCTTCCACCCCCAATTCTTCCTAGCATCAGACTCTTTTCCAGTGAGTCAACTCGATGCATGAGGTGGCCAAAGTATTGGAGTTTCGCAAAGAGTCGGACACGACTGAGCGACTGAACTGAACTGAACTGAACTGAACTGAAACTGAACTGAAACTATACTGTATTGGTGTTTTTCTTTCTGACATACTCCACTCTATATAATAGGCTACAGTTTCATCCACCTCATTAGAACTAACTCAAATGCATTCTTTTTAATAACTAAGCAATATTCCATTATGTATATGCACCACAACTTTCTTATCCATTCATCTGCTGATGGACATCCAGGAGGTGTCCAGGTCTTAGCTATTGTAAACACTGCTGCAGTGACCATTGGAGTACACGAGTCTCTTTCAGTTCTGGTTTCCTCAGTGTGTATGCCCAGCAGTGGGATTTCTGGGTTATATGGGAGTTTTATTTCCAGTTTTTTAAGGAATCTTCACACTGTTCTCTGTAATGGCTGTGCTAGTTTGCAATCCCAAAAACAGTGCAACAGGGTTGTCTTTTCTCCACCCTGTCCAGAATTTGTTTCTTGTAGACTTTTTGATAGCAGCCATTCTGACCTACGTGAAATGGTACCTCATTATTGTTTTGATTGGCATTTCTCTGATAATGAGTGATGTTGAGCACTTTTTCATGTGTTTCTAGCTATCTGTATGTAGTCTTTGGAGAAATATCTGTTTAGTTCTTTGGCCCATTTTTTGATTGGGTTGTTTGTTTTTCTGGTATTGAACTGCATGATCTCCTTGTATAATTTTGAGATTAATTCTTTGTAAGTTGCTTTATTTGCTATTATTTTCTCCCATTCTAAGGACTTTCTTTTCACCTTGCTTATAGTTTCCTTCGTTGTTCAAAAGCTTTTTAGTTTAATTAGGTCCCATTTTATTTTTGCTTTTATTTCCATTACTCTGGGATGTGGGTCATAGAGGTTTATGCTGTGATTTACGTCACAGAGTGTTGCGCCTATGTTTTCCTCTAGGAGTTTCATAGTTTTTGGTCTTACATTTAGATCTTTAATCCATTTTGAGTTTATTTTTGTGTATGGTGTTAAAAAGTTTTCTAGTTTCATTGTTTAACACGTGGTTGACCAGTTTTCCCACCACCACTTGTTAAAGAGATTGTCCTTTCTCCATTGTATATTTTTGTCTTCTTTGTCATATATAAAGTGTCCATAGGTATGTGGATTTACCTCTGGACTTTCTGTTTTGTTCCATTGATCTACATTTCTGTCTTTGTGCCAGTAACATACTGTCTTGATGACTGTAGCTTTGTAGCATAGTCTGAAGTCAGGCAGGTTGATTCCTTCATTTCCATTCTTCTTTCTCAAGATTACTTTGGCTATTTGAGGTTTTTTGTATTTCCATACAAATTGTGAAATTATTCGTTCTAGTTCTGTGAAAAATAAAGTTGGTTGCTTCATAGGGATTGCTTTGAATCTATAGATTGTTTTGGGGAGTATACTCATTTTCACTATATTGATTCTTCTGATCCATGTACATGGTATATTTCTCCATCTAATTGTTTCATCTTTGATTTCTTTCATCAGTGTTTTATAGTTTTCAATATATAGATCTTTTGTTTCTTTAGGTATATTTATTCCCAAGTATTTTATTCTAATCATTGCAATGGTGAATGGGATTGTTTCCTTAATTTCTTTTTCTGTTTTCTCATTGTTAGTGTTTAGGAATGCAAGTGATTTCTCTGTTTTAATTTTATACCCTGAAACGTTACTAAATTCATTGATTAGCTTTAGTAATTTTCTGGTGGTATCGTTAGGGTTTTATTTGTAGAGGCTCACATCATTTGCAATCAGTGACAGTTTTAATTCTTCTTTTGCAATCTGGATTCCACTTATTTCTTTTTATTAGCTGATTTATGTGGCTAAAACTTCCAAAACTATGTTAAAAACTATGTTAAACTTCCAAACCTAGATTCAATGCCATCCCTATCATGTTACCAATGGTGTTTTTCATAGAATCAGAACAAACAATTTCACAATTTGTATGAAAATACCAAAAAACCTTGAATAGGCAAAGCAATCTTGAGAAAGAAGAATGGAAATGAGGGAATCAACCTGTCTGACTTCAGACTATGCTACAAAGCTACAGTCATCAAAACAGTATGGTACTGGCAAAAAGACAGACATATAGATAATTGGAACAAAATAGAAAGCCCAGAGGTAAATCCACATACCTATGGACACCTTATATTTGACAAAGGAGACAGAAATATACAATGGAGAAAGAAAAACTAGTTTCTTAAACTTCAAAAAGTAAGTGTTGACGGTGGGCACCCTTGTCCATTTCATGGCTTTATGGGAAATGCTTTTAATTTTTCGCTATTTAGGATAATGTTTGCTGTGGGTTAATTATATATGGCTTTTATTATGTTGAGATATGTTCCTCCTATGCCTGTTTTCTGGGGCGTCTTTGTCATAAATGGGTGTGGAATTTTGTCAAAGGCTTTCTCTGCATCTATTGAGATAACCATATGGTTTTTATCTTTCTATTTGTTAATGCACTATATCACAATGATTGATTTGGGAATACTGAAGAAACCTTGCATCCTTGGGATATAGCCCATTTGGTCATGATGTATGATCTTTTTAATATATTTTTGGATTCTGCTTGCTGGAATTTTTTTTGAGGATTTTTGCATCAATGTTCATCAGTGAACATAGCCTGCAGTTTTCTTTTATTGTGGCATCTTTTTCTGGTTTTTAGTTAGTGTGATGATGAACTCATAGAATGAGTTTGGGAGTTTACCTTCCTCTTCAATTTTCTGGAAGAGTCTCAGTAGGATAGGTGTTAGCTCTTCTCTAAATTTTTGGTAGAATTAACCTGTGAAGCCATCTGGTCCTGGGCTTCTGTTTGTTGGAAGAATTTTTAATATAGTTTCAGTTCATGTTCTTGCGATGGGTCTGCTAAGATTTTCTATTTCTTCCTGGTTCAGTTTTGAAAAGTTATACTTTTCTAAGAATTTGTCTATTTCTTCCAAGAAGTCCATTTTATTGGGATATAGTTGCTGATAGTAGTCTCTTATGATTCTTTGTATTTCTGTGTTGTCTGTTGTGATTTCTCCATTTTCATTTTTAATGTTGCTGATTTGATTCATCTCCCTTTTTCTTCTTTATGAGTCTAGTTAATGGATTGCCTATATTACTTATCTTCTCAAAGAACCAGCTTTTAACTTTGTTGACCTATGCTATAGTTGTTTCTTTGTTTCTTTTTCATTTCTTTCAGATATGATTTTTATGATTTCTTTCCTTCTACTAAACCTGGGTTTCTTCATTTCTTCTTTTTCTAGCTGCTTTAGGTGTAACGTTTGTGATTTATTTGATTTTCCTCTTGTTTCTTGAGGTAAGCTTGTATTGCTGTGAACCTTCCCCTTAGCATTGCTTTTACTGAATCCCCTAGGTTTTGGGTTGTCATGATTGCATTTTCATTTGTTTCTGTTCAAATATTTATTTCCTTTTTTATTTCTTCTGTGATTTACTGGTTATTCAGAAGTGTGTTGTTTAGCCTCAATAGGTTTGTATTTTCAGTTCAGTTCAGCTCAGTCACTCAGTCGTGTCCGACTCTTTGCGACCCCATGAATCACAGCACATCAGGCCTCCCTGTCCATCACCAACTCCTGGAGTTCACTCAAACTCATGTCCATCGAGTAGGTGATGCCATCCAGCCATCTCATTCTCTGTCGTCCAATCTCCTCCCAACCACAATCCCTCCCAGCATCAGAGTCTTTTTCAGTGAGTCAACTCGTTGCATGATGTTGCCAAAGTATTGCAGTTTCAGCTTTAGCATCAGTCCTTCCAATGAACACCCAGAATTTATCTCCTTTAGAATGGACTGGATGGATCTGTTTGCAGTCCAAGGGAGTCTCAAGAGTCTTCTCCAGCACCACAGTTCAAAAGCATCCATTCTTCGGCAATCAGCTTTCTTCACATTCCAACTCTCACATCCATACATGACCACGGGAAAAACCGTAGCCTTGACGAGATGGACCTTTGTTGGCAAAGTAATGTGTCTGCTTTTTAATATGCTATCAAGGTTGGCCATAACTTTCCTTCCAAGGAGTAAGTGTTTTTTAATTTCATGTCTGCAATCAGCATCTGCAGTGATTTTGGAGCTTCCAAAAATAAAGTCTTACACTTTTCCACTGTTTCCCCATCTATTTCCCATGAAGTGATGGGACCAGATGCCATGATCTTTGTTTTCTGAATATTGAGCTTCAAGCCAAGCTTTTCACTCTCCTCTTTCACTTTCATCAAGAGGCTTTTAAGTTCCTCTTCACTTTCTGCCATAAGGGTGGTGTCATCTGCATATCTGAGGTTATTGATATTTCTCCCGGCAATCTTGATTCCAGCTTGTGCTTCTTCCAGCCCAGCGTTCCTCATGATATCTGTAAGACCTCCTCAGACAGGCATTTTGCTTTTTTGCATTTCTTTTCCATGGGGATGGTCTTTGTCCCTGTCTCCTGTACAATATCACAAACCTCCGTCCAGAGTTCATCAGGCACTCTATCAGATCTAGTCCCTTAAATCTATTTCTCACTTCCACTGTATAATCATAAGGGATTTGATTTAGGTCATATCTGAATGGTCTAGTGGTTTTCCCTACTTTCTTCAATTTCAATCTGAATTTGGCAATAAGGAGTTCATGATCTGAGCCACAGTCACTTTCTCATCTTGTTTTTGCTAACGGTATAGAGCTTTTCCATCTTTGGCTGCAAAGAATATAATCAGTCTGATTTCGGTGTTGACCATCTGGTGATGTCCATGTGCAGAGTCTTCTCTTGTGTTGTTGGAAGAGGGTGTTTTCTATGATCAGTGCGTTATCTTGATAAAACTCTATTAGCCTTTGCCCTGCTTCATTCCGTGCTCCAAGGTCATATTTGCCTGTTACTACAGGTGTTTCTTGACTTCCTACTTTTGCATTCCAGTCCCCTATAATGAAAAGGATATGTTTTTTGGGTGTTAGTTCTAAAAGGTCTTGTAGGTCTTCATAGAACTGTTCAACTTCGGCTTCTTCAGCATTACTGGTTGGGGCATAGGCTTGGATTACTGTAATATTGAATGGTTTGCCTTGGAAATGAACAGAAATCATTCTGTCGTTTTTGAGATTGCATCCAAGTACTGCATTTCGGACTCTTTTGTTGACCATGATGGCTACTCCGTTTCTTCTAAGGGATTCCTGCCCACAGTAGTAGATATAATAGTCACCTGATTTAAATTCACGCATTCCAGTCCATTTTAATTCACTGATTCCTAGAATGTTTATGTTCACTCTTGCCATCTCCTGTTTGACCACTTCCAATTTGCCTTGATTCATGGACCTAACATTCCAGGTTCGTATGCAATATTGCTCTTTACAGCATCGGACCTTGCTTCTATCACCAGTCACATCCACAACTGGGTATTCGCTTTGCTTTGGCTCCATCCCTTCATTCTTTCTGGAGTTATTTCTCCACTGATCTCCAGTAGCATACTGGGCACCTATCAACCTGGGGAATTCCTCATTCAGTATCCTATCATTTTGCCTTTTCATACTGTTCATGGGGTTCTCAAGGCAAGTATATTGAAATGGTTTGCCATTCCCTTCTCCAGTGGACCACATTCTGTTAGGCCTCTCCATGACCCACCCGTCTTGGGTGGCCCCACCTGCCATGGCTTAGTTTCATTGATTTAGACAGGACTGTGAACAGATAGACTAGTTTTCTGTGATTATGATTTCAGTGTGTCTGCCCTCTGATGTCCCCTCGCAATACCTACCATCTTATTTGGGTTTCTCTTATCTTGGTAGTGGGGTATCTCTTCCCGGCTGCTCCAGCAGAGCAGAGCCGCTATGCCTTACCTTGGACGAGGGGTATTTCCTCAAGGCCGCCCCTCCTGACCGTGAACATGGAACAGCTCCTCTCGGCCTGCCAGCGCCGGCACAACCACTGCCTCTTGGACATGGGGTAGCTCTCGGCCAGGCTTCTGTGCATGGTCAGTTACGCCAGAGCCGGTGTCTCTTGTGTCTGCACTGCTTTAGTTTTTTTTTTTTCCCCCGGTAGTTGACATCTAATCTTACGGCATTGTGTTCAGAACAGATGCTTGAAATTATTTCATTTTTTTAAAATTTACCAAGGCTAGATTTATGGCCCAGGATGTGATCTATCATGGAGAATATTCCATGTGCACTTGAGAAAAAGGTAAAATTAATGGCTTTGTGGTGAAATGTCCTATATATATCAGTTAGGTCTAACTGGCCCATTTCATCATTTAAAGTTTGTTTCCTTGCTAATTTTCTCTTTGGCTGATCTAACTGTAGGTGTGAATGGGGTACTAAATTCTCCCCCTATTTTTGTGCTGATTTCAACTTTCATACTTGTTAGCATTTGCCTTATGTTTTGCAGTGCTTCTATGTTGGGTGCATATATATTTATAATTGCTATATCCTCTTCTTGGATTAATTCTTTGATCATTATGCAGTGTCCTTCATTGTCCCTTTTCATTAGTCTATTTTTTACCTGATATTATTATCACTTCTTCTGCTTTCTTTTTGCTCTCCATTTGCATGAAATATCTTTTTCCAGCCCTTCACTTTAGTCTGTATGTGTTCCTTGTTTTGAGGTGGGTTCCTTGTAGACAGCATATATAGGGGTCTTGTTTTTGTATCTATTCATCCAGGTTTGTCTTTTGGTTGGGGCATTCAAATCATTTACCTTTAAGGTAATTATTGATAAGTATGATCCCATTGCCATTTACTTTGTTGTTTTGGAGTTTGATTTTATAAACCTTTCCTGAATTTACTATTTAGAGAAGATCCTTTAACATTTGTTGAAGAGCTGGTTTGGTGGTGCTGAATTCTCTCTGCTTTTTCTTTTCTGTAAAACTTTTGATTTCTCCTTCATATTTGAATGAGATCCTTGCTGGGTTGTAGGTTTTTCTCTGGGTTGTAGGTTTTTCTCTTTCATCACTTTAGGTATGCCCTGCCATTCCATCCTGGCCTGAAGATTTTCTACTGAAATATCAGTTGTTATATTTATGGGGAATCCCTTTGTGTTAGTTTTTGCTTTGCCCTTGCTGCTTTTAATATTTGCTCTTTGTGTTTGATCTTTGTTAGATTGATTAATCGGAGAAGGCAATGGCAACCCACTCCAGTACTCTTGCCTGGAAAATGCCATGGACAGAAGAGCCTGGTAGGCAGCAGTCCATGGGGTCTCAAAGATTCGGATACGACTGAGTGACTTCACTTTCACTTTTCACTATATTGCATTGGAGAAGGAAATGGTAACCCATTCTAGTGTTCTTGCCTAGAGAATCCCAGGGACAGCAGAGCCTGGTGGGGTCTGCACATCTATGGGGTCGCACAGAGTCGAGCATGACTGAAGCATCTTAGCAGCAGCAGCAGCCGTTTGATTAATATGTGTCTTGGGGTGTTTCACCTTGAGTTTATCATGTTTGGGACCTCCTGGGTTTCTTGGACTTTGGTGGCTATTTATTTCCCTATTTAGGGAAGCTTTCCACTATTATCTCTTCAAATATTTTATCATGGCTTTTCTTTTTGTCTTCTTCTTCTGGTACTCCTATGATTCGAGTGCTGGGGGCTTAACATTGTCCCAGAGGTCTCTGAGGTTGTTCTCATTTCTTTTAATTATTATTTTTTTCCTTTTTACTCTCTACTTCATTTATTTCCACCTTTCTATCTTCTGCTTCAGTTATTCTATCTTCTGCTTCAGTTATTCTACTGTTGGTTCCCTCCAGAGTGCTTTTGATCTCAGTTATTACATTGTTCATTATTGATTGGCTCCTCTTTATTTCTTCTAGGTTTTTTTTTAAACATTTCTTGCACCTTTTCAATCCTTGTCTGTAGTCTATTCATCTGTAGATCCATTTTGTTTTGAAGATTTTAGATAATCTTTACTATCATTATTTTGGATTCCTTTTCAGATAGACTCCCTATCTCCTCCTCTTTTGTTTGGTTCAGTGGGCATTTATCATGTTCCATTACCTGCTGAATATTTTTCTGCCTTTTCATTTTGTTTAGATTGTTGTGTTTGAGTTGTCCTTTCTGTAGGCTGGAGGTTCGTTGTTCCTCTTTATGGTGGAGCCTACTCCCTGTGGGTGGGGTTGGACTAGTTAGGGCATCTTGTGTCTGTTCTCTGGAGGGTGGAGCTGGATTTCTTCTCTCTGGAGTGTGATGAAGTGTCTAGTAGTGGCTCTTGGGGTGTCTGTGGGTTTGGCATGGATTTGGGAAGCCTGTCTTTTAATGCTCAGGGCTGTGTTCCTGCTTTGCTGGAGAATTAGCATGTCTTACTCTGTAACTTGTTGGCTCTTGGATGGAGCTTGTTTTCAGTTTAGGTATGGAGGCTTTTGGGTGAGCTCTTGTCTGTTAATGTTCCCTGGAATCAGGAGTTGTCTGAGTTCTCAAGTTTTGGAGTTAAGACTTCTGCCTCTGGCTTTCAGTCTTTCTCTTACACTAGCCTCAAGACTTCTCCATCCATACAGCACATATGATAAAGCATCTAGGTTAATGGTGAAACAGTTCTCCACAGTGAGGGATACCCAGAGAGGTTCACAGAGTTACATGGAAAAGAGAAGAGGGAGGAGGGAGATAGAAGTGACCAGGGGGAGAAGAGGGAGGGGTCAAAAGGAAATAGACCGATCTAGCCAGCAATCAGTTTCCTAAGTGTTCTCCACAGCCCAGAACACCCAGAGAGATTCACAAATTTGAGAAGAGAAAAAAAGGGGGAGGGAGGAGGTAGAGGTGATCTGGGGGAGAAAAGGGAGAGTCAAAGAGGGAGAGAGCAATCAAACCAATAATAACACCCTTAAGCGAAAATAGATACTGAAGATTAGATTCTTAAAGTTACAAAATTGATAACAAATACCAAAAAGCAAAGATTAAAAATCTAGAGTAGCATTTAGACTCTCAAAAATACAGTGTAAAAAAATACAAAACAAAATCAATCACAAAAATTATATATATATATATATATATATATATATATATATATATATACACACATATATGAAATTTGCTTTAAAAATAGGGTTTTTTGGCAAGGTAACAGCAGGTTATAAAAATGAAAATTAAAGGAGCAAGAAAGAACTTAAAAACAATTAAAAAGTGATAATAGTAGAAATATATCTAAGAATTTATCTGGAACTATTGTGGGCAGTGTAGGGTCAGTTCAGTTTCTGATAGTTGCTTGTTCCAGTTTGTACTTACTCTCAAGGTCTATAGGCCCCCTACAATGCTTAATCAATGTTAACTACAGAGTTTTAATCTGTTGTACTTGTCATTTCCAAAGCAGGTCCCTCTTTGTTTGTTTTGGGTTCCTCTGTTTGCAAGTCTCTTTGGTGTCTAATTCCCTCCCTGACACAAGGGGGTCAAGGGGGTCACTTATTAAGGCTGACTTGTTCAGTTGTGTTGTGGGGAGGGAGGGAAACTGCAAAATGTATTGCTGGACCACACTGGGTTTACCCCAGCTCAAGGCAGCATGTGCTTCTGGGTCTACACTTTTCAAGCTCCAGGATACTCTGCAGGGACACTGCCCAAAGCAGGCCCTGTGTTTCATGCACTTCCCAGGTTTAAGTCTCTCAGGTTCTCAGGTACTCTGCAAGGGCACAGACTCAGTTGGGCATGTGTTGTGTGCCCTTCCCAGGTCTGACCAGATGCTTGGCTAGTGCACTGTCCCAGTGGACCTTGCGTCTTAACCACCTCCCTGGTCCCAGCAGCTGGTTTCCTGGGTACGCCATGAGAGCACTGTCTCAGGTTTGCTGTGTGTCTCCTCTGGGGAGCTGATCTCAGGCTATGACCCTCCTGGCAGATGTCAACTACCCAGGATTCCAGGAAGGCAGGTTTAGCAATTGGAAGCCTGCTCACAGTTTGTTGGAGGATGCTGGTCTCTGGAGACAAGATTGCAGGAACCCCTTGCCTTTCAGCTCTGTCTGTTGCATGCCTGCCTCTCTGCCTCTGTCAGTGGGGAGGGACCTGCACGCATCTTGCTAGCACTCCATTGTTATTAGCGCAATCCTTTGTTCTGTTAGAGGGTCAGGCGGCACATTAGAGCCTTTCCTGGGAAAGTTCGTTTTTGTTTTTTTTTCCTCTCTGGCTATCCCACAGTTTTGCTTGCTACCTCAGGTTATCTCCTTCATGTTGTCCTCAGGGCATTCAGGCTGTGTCCTTACCCTAAGCACGGATTATGCAACCCACGCCTCCCTGTCCAGCCCCCACTAGCTGGTGGCAGACTCAAGCGTCTGGGCTACTTCTCTGCTAGCAGTTGTGGTTAGAAGCATATTCTGTGGTTGTTGTTGTTGTTGTTTTCTCCCAGTTATGTTGTTCTCTGAGATTCCAAAACTCCCCACAGACCCACCTGTGAAAGGGTTTCCTACTGTTTGGAAACTTCTCCTCCTTTACAGTTCCCTCCCCAGGATGGATGTCTGTCTCTAGCTCTTTTGTCTCACTTTTTGTGTCTTATATTTTGTCCTACCTCCTTTCGAAGAGAATGGGCTGCCTTTCTGGGTGCCTGGTGTCCTCCGCCAGTGTTCAGAAGTTGTTTTGTGGAAGTTGCTCAGCATTCAAATGATCTTTTAATGAATTTGTGGGGGAGAAAGTTGTCTCCCTGTCCTATTCCTCTACCATCTTGGGACCACCCCTGGAAATCCAAGGTTTGAATAGCTAGAGAAGGCCCTGGATGCCAAAAGAGCAGTCAATTTTAATGCATGAGGGGTTCCTTTCAAATTATGCTAATTCATGCCAAGTTTACCACAAAAACACTTCCTTTAAAAGCCAGTAATAAATGAACAAATCAATTATATACAATTATACTTTTTGTTATAAGTTTCAAACTTATATAAAGTAAAAAGCATTTTCTTTTTTTTTAAATTTATTTATTTTAATTGGAGGCTAATTACTTTGCATATGATCACATTGCTAAACTTAAAAACTGTCCAACTATTCAAATTATTCATCAAAAATTCAAATCCTACCTTGATTAATCTGTACATGCACCAAGTCCCTTAGTCCACCCCTTGTTTTTATTTAGTCACTAAGTCATTTCTGAGTCTTTGGCAACCCCATGGACTATAGCCCACCAGGCTCCTCTGTCAATGGGATTTACCAGGCAAGAATACTGGAGTGGGTTGTTATTTCCTTTTCCAAGGGATCATCCAGACCCAGGGATAGACCCCATGTTTCCTCCATTGGCATGTGGATTCTTTACCACTGAGCCACCACGAAAGCCCACCCCACCAATACTTGAGATTGTTTTCAAGAAAATCACATAATTATTTCATAGTTAAGTATATGATTCTACAAGTTAAGACTTTATAAAATTGTAACCACAATGCAATCACCACACTTAAAAATTAACAGTTTCTTAATATCGTGAAATATCCAGTTATGCACTAACTTTCCCTCATAGTCTTATATTATGAGACATTTTTAAAGGCCTTTTTAAAAATACAAGTTAGAACTCTCTAGAGCTTAATTTAAGGTTTGCATTTAGTACAAAAAATTGCCAATGTTTTTCCTTTTGCTCTTACTCTTGCTCTTGTGCATAGGTGGTTTAAATGACTTATATGAAGCATTTGTCACAGTTGGGAGGCAGGGGAAAATAAAGCAAAAGAAACAAAAGCATTTCACTGATAGTGCAGTGCTAACAAAGAGAGTACTGGAGAACAAAATGAAAAACAGTAGTGCTTTTTCTATGTTTCTTTTTTTTTTCTGTTGTTTTATGATGAAGGTACAACAGTGTCTATACATAAAACAAGAGCCATTTGAATAATACTTGTTGAAGAAAGTAGATTTTCATTTTCTTTTTTTTTTTAATTCACAAGCATTATCTTCCATCCAATTCCTACATATGTCAGAATGTAAATTGTAGTCTTTCTTGACAGTAGTCTGAAATGAAAATGCAAGCAGTATTGAGGCCAAACTAACAGCCAAAATAGTCCCAACTGATTCTACTCTGTCCAAGCTAGACTTGATCCTCATCTTTTACTCCATCTACTTATTTTCAATAAGTTTTCACCCACTTATTTTCCTGCCAAAGTTGAGAGGCAAGATTACTGACTTTAATAGAATCCACTTTAAGCACATATATCTAAAATTGGGAAATTAACAGAATGTTAAACTTTTAAATTATGCACATTACAACATTAGTTTCCAAACAAGCTGGCATGCTTCCAAATTTCTTCACATAAAGTATTTTTGCTATTACTGCCACACCCCACACTATGGCCTCAAATATTTGAGTCTTTAGTGATTATTTCATTTCAGATAGTCTTATATTTCTTTGTAAAATTAAATCTTTATAAAAGTGTGAGGAGAAATTTATTTTTTTCTTTACATAATTTTTTGAAATCTAATTTTTCATTCTTTATTTGACAAATTCGTAACTTGAGCAGATTTTCTTTCTCTCTGTGTATTCTTATGACAGTAATACAAAATTGATTTAATATTCAGTCATTTCCTATAGCTTTTACTTTCCCATATAAACATGTAAATGATTGGGAAACCAATGGAGCATGACTTGCACTTTATTTATGTCTTCAATAATAGTGATTAAAATAATCAAAACCCTTATAATAGCTCAAGGAAAATTCCGTTTGTTCTATATGTTTCTAACTTTTAAATCTCCTTTTATTGTCCAAATACATCTCCTTTCAAACTCTACTCATCTTTCAGATAAGAAGAAAGGAAATTACACTTTTTGATTATATGTGGAAGAGTTTTACTTCATATTATCTCTGTATAGGTACTTCATTCACATTAACAAACTCTACTCATATATTAAGGAAATGAGGGCTGGAGTAAATGTCAGTAGCAGAACCAGAAAATAAATGAAATAAACCCAATAATGATGTTTACACTTGTGTTCTTTATAAATAACAGGTGTACCTCAGATTTCTGGGTTTGTTATAGTGACTATCACAATAAAATGACTCAAAAAATTTTTCAGTCTTATAGTGAATATAAAAGTTACACTTAGACAAATTAGTCTAAGTGTGCAATAGAATTATGTCTAAAAAATAACATACTTACCTTAATTAAAATACTTTATTGCTAAAAAAGATGTTAATCATTATCACAATTTTTGAAAAATAACATCAAAGATCACTGATCACAGATCACCATAACAAATATAATAATGAAATAATTTCAAATATTGAGAGAATTACCAAAATGTGACACAAAGACTCAAAATGAGCAAATGTTCGTGGACAAATGGCACAGGTAGATTTGCTTAATGTGGAATTGTCAGAAATCTTCAATTTGTAAAATGCACAATATCTGGGAAGGGTAACAAACTGTAGCTCAATAAAGCAAAGCATGCTTGTGTATTCCTCTTCTTCTTCCCTCTTCCCTGCAATCCTACTCCCAAAAGAGAATGTGAAACTAATTTTGTTTGCAAATTACCGACTCTGGAAGTAATATTAACACCAATTTTAGGAAGGATGCTTTGTAAGACAAAATCTCCTAGTAGAAGTTTTTAGTCTGAAATACTTTTTCGTATCCTTTGCAGTATATAAGCTAAATGACAAAAGAAGACCAAAATATTCGGTAAATTTTGAAGTATTTCACTTTAAAAAATGTTTTTTTAATATTATTATTTTTTGCATTATTGTATTGGTTTTGCCATACATTGACATGAATCTGCCCCATGTCTACATGTGTTCCCCATCTTGAACCCCCTTCCCACCTCCATCCCCATCCCTCTGGTTCATCCCAGTACACCAGCCCCGAGCATCCTGTATCATGCATTGAACCTGGACTGGCGATTTGTTTCACATATGATAATATATATGTTTCAATTATGGTATTAGTTTCAGAATATATATGAGTATCAAATCATCACTTTATAGCTCAAACATACACAATGTTATATGTCAGTATTAAATAGAGCTAGAAAAAATACTAAAAAATTATCTACCAATATGAAAATTTGTTTTTATTTTCTTGGGCTCCAAAATCACTGTAGATGATGACTGCAAGCATGAAATTAAAAGAAGCTTGCTCCTTGGAAGAAAAGCTATGACAAACCTAGACAGCATATTAAAAAGCAGAGACATTACTTAGCTGACAAAGGTCTGTCTAATCGAACCTATGGTTATCCCAGTATTCATTTATGGATGTGACAGTTGAACCATAAAGAAGGCTGAGTGCCAAAGAATTGATGTTTTTGAACTGTGGTGTTGGAGACTCTTGAAGGTCCCTTGAACTGCAAGGAGATCAAACTAGTCAATCCTAAAAGAAATCAGTCCTGAATATTCATTGGAAGGACTGATGCTGAAGCTGAAAATCCATTACTTTGGCTACCTGATGTGAAGAGCCAGCTCATTAGAAAAGACCATGATGCTGGGAAAGATTGAGGGCAGGAGTAGAAAGGGACGACAGAGGATGAGATGGTTGGATGGCATCACTGACTCAATGGACATGAGTTTAAGCAAGTTCTGGGAGATGGTGAAGGGCAGGGAAGCCTGGTGTACTGCAGTCCATGGGGTTGCAAACAGTCAAACATGACTGAGCAACTGAACAACAAATGGAAAATTGTAATATAAAAATTGATGATTATAAAATAAAATGTAATATAATATAGTTTGAATAAGACATAAAGAAAACAAGCAAAATATAATAACCCAGGCAAGATATGCTAGTGGTTTGGAGGATTCATTGGCATCATAGTCTGTTGGAGTCCTTTAAAATACACTAAGCACCTTAGTAGAATAGCATGGAGAAAATGTTCCAACTAACGAGGTTTGCCATATAAAAGAAGACACACTAAACTGCCTAAAGTGAGTAGACAGCTCGGTTAAACAGTGACAAAAGTGTATTACCTGGGATGTCAGCAAGATGGTAAACTGGGAAGCTCCAGGCACTTATTCCCATGGAAACACTAAATAAACAATGCATGGACCAAAGTAGCTTTGCAGGAATGCTAGAAACCAGTCAAAAGTCTGCAGCAACAAAGTGAGCCTCAAACTTAAAAAAAAAAAAAATTCACTTAAAGCAGTAAGAAATATTGTGAAATTTTTGTTTGTCATTGCCCTACTCTCTCCCCCAATGAAGCATGACTTGGTGAAGAAGAAGCTGCCCAATTACTAGTTACTTCCCTTGGAAAGAAAGGAAAAGAGACAAAACTAGTTTGAAAGTTTCTGCCTTATTTGGGAGCTGCCTAAGGGACTGATTGCTGTGTCCCCTGACTAAACACTAATCTGAATGGTAGAATATGGATATTAATTTGAAAGTCAATAAAAGTAGTGACAGGCACTACTGACTAAGAGAAGCTGCATGGGGACTGTAGATCCAAAGGCATCTGGCAGCAAAAGATCATTTGTAAGAAAATAAAAATGCAATGATATAATACTAGATAATAATAATAATACAATAGAGCATCAAAGGATTTGAGAAGAAATAGGAAGGAAAATCTTGGGAAAACTAGGACACATTGGGGGAAAAGACACAGCATGAACTGTCATCAAAGATCTTAATTACAGACTGATTAATGAAGTTCCTCCCCTGGACAGAACCACTCAACAAAGAATGGAAGGGGTAGTTTTTCAGATGCCAAATTTTCAACAAAAGATCACAAGACACATGGCACATTCAAAGGAACAAAATAAATGTCTAGAAACTGATGCTAAAGAAACATAGCTTTCAAACTTGTGTAAAAAATACCACAAAACAAAACTATAAAGCAACTAGCCTGAATATACTCAATGAGCTTAAAGAGAAAATGGATCAAAATTTAAAGAAAATGGTATACAAATGATGACTATCAACAAAAACTTGAAATTATAAAAGGAACCCAACAGAAATTCTGAAGTTAAAAAAATCCAATAATCAAGACAAGACATTGATAGAAGAAAGAATAAGCAAATGTGAAGATTGAAATTATAAATATTAAGAGAAAATAGAAAAATAACTTAAAAAGTGAACAGAGCCTAAGGGGCTTAAGGGAGACAACATTATGCGAGTTTAAAAAGGTAAAAGAGAGAGAAAGGGGCAGAGGGATTATTTGAAGAAATAATTTCTGAGAACTTCTCAAATTTAAAGAAAATCATGAATCTACAAATTCAAAAGTCTCATTGAACTCCATCTTCAAAATGTATTCATATTTAACAAAACTGAAAACTAACACAACATTTTTTAATGAACTGGAAATGGCAATCCACTCCAGTACCTTTGCCTGGAAAATCCCATGGACGGAGGAGCCTGATATGATACAGCCCACGGGGTCGCAAAGAGTTGGACATGACTGAGCGACTTCACTTTCACTTTCTTTCACCATATTTCTGTATAAAATAAAAAGTTAAAGAGAGAGTAAATGTAGCTAAACTAATGTCAGAAAATATAGACCTTAAGTAAAAAGCTATATCAAAAGACACAAGACATTCTGTAAAAGTAAAAAAGCCAATTCAATAAGAAAACATAGTGATTATATACATACTGAACATCAGTTCAGTTCAGTTCAGTCGCTCAGCCGTGGCCGACTCTTGGCGACCCCATTAATCACAGCACGCCAGGCCTCCCTGGCCATCACCAACTCCCGGAGTTCACTCATTTCATGTCCATCGAGTCAGTGATGCCATCCAGCCATCTCATTCTCTGTCGTCCCCTTCTCCCGCCCCCAAACTTTCCCAGCATCAGAGTCTTTTCCAGTGAGTCAACTCGTCACATGAGGTGGCCAAAGTATTGCAGTTTCAGCTTTAGCATCAGTCCTTCCAATGAGCACCCAGGATAGATCTCCTTTAGAATGGACTGGTTGGATCTCCTTGCAGTCCAAGGGACTCTTAAGAGTCTTCTCCAGCACCACAGTTCAAAAGCATCAATTCTTCAGTGATCAGCTTTCTTCACAGACCAACACTCACATCCATACATGACCACGGGAAAAACCATAGCCTTGACTAGACGGACTTTTGTTGGCAAAGTAATGTCTCTGCTTTAATATACTATCAAGGTTGCTCATAACTTTCCTTCCAAGGAGTAAGCATCTTTTAATTTCATGGTTGCAATCAGCATCCGCAGTGATTTTAGAGCCCCCAAAAATAAAGTCTGACACTGTTTCCAATGTTGTTTCACCTATTTCCCATGAAGTAATGGGACCAGATGCCATTATCTTTGTTTTCTGAATGTTGAGCTTCAAGCCAACCTTTTCACTCTCCTCTTTCACTTTCATCAAGAGGCTTTTGAGTTCCTCTTCACTTTCTGCCATAAGGGTAGTGTCATCTGCATATCTGAGGTTATTGATATTTCTCCCAGCAATCTTGATTCCCGCTTGTGCTTCTTCCAGCCCAGAGTTCCTCATGATGTACTCTGCATATAAGTTAAATAAGCAGGGTGACAATACACAGCCTTGACGTACTCCTTTTCCTATTTGAAACCAGTCTGTTGTTCCATGTCCAGTTCTGATTGTTGCTTCCTGACCTGCATACAGGTTTCTCAAGAGGCAGGACAGGTGGTCTGGTATTCCCATCTCTTTCAGAATGTTCAACAGTTTATTGTGATCCACACAGTCAAAGGCTTTGGCATAGTCAATGAAGCAGAAATAGATGCACTTTTGGAACTCTCTTGCTTTCTCCATGATCCAGTGGATGTTGGTAATTTTATCTCTGGTGCCTCTGCCTTTTCAAGAACTTGCTTGAACATCTGGGAGTTCATTGTTCACATATTGCTGAAGCCTGCCTTGGAGAATTTTGAGCATGAATTTACTAGTGTGTGAGATGAGTGCAATTGTGCGGTAGTTTGAGCATTCTTTGGCATTGCCTTTCTTTGGGATGGGAATGAAGACTGAACTTTTCCAGTCCTCTGGCCACTGCTGAGTTTTCAAAATTTGCTGGAATATTGAGTGCAGCACTTTCACAGCATCATCTTTCAAGATTTGAAATAGCTCAGCTGGAATTCCATCACCACCACTAGCTTTGTTCGTAGTGATGCTTTCTAAGGCCCACTTGACTTCACATTCCAAGATATATGGCTCTAGGTCAGTGATCACGTTATCTTGACTATCTTGGTCTTGAAAATCTTTTTTGTTCAGTTCTTCTGTGTATTCCTGCCACCTCTTCTTAATATCTTCTGCTTCTGTTAGGTCCATACCATTTCTGTCCTTTATCGAGCCCATCTTTGCATGAAATGTTCCCTTGGAACCTCTAATTTTCTTGAAGAGATCTCTTGTTTTTCCTATTCTGTTGTTTTCCTCTATTTCTTTGCATTAATCGCTGAGGAAGGTTTTCTTATCTCTCCTTGCTATTCTTTGGAATTCTGCATTCAGATGCTTATATCTTTCCTTTTCTCCTTTGCTTTTCACTTCTCTTCTTTTGACAGCTATTTGTAAGGCCTCCTCAGACAGCCATTTTGCTTTTTTGCATTCCTTTTCAATGGGGATGGTCTTGGTCCCTGTCTCCTGTACAATGTCACGAACCTCCGTCCAGAGTTCATCAGGCACTCTATCTATCACATCTAGTCCCATAAATCTATTCCTCACTTCCACTGTATAATCATAAGGGATTTGATTTAGGTCATATCTGTATGGTCTAGTGGTTTTCCCTACTTTCTTCAATTTCAATCTGAATTTGGCAATAAGGAGTTCTGAGCCACAGTCACTTTCTCGTCTTGTTTTTGCTAACTGTATAGAGCTTCTCCATCTTTGGCTGCAAAGAATATAATCAATCTGATTTTGGTGTTGACCATCTGGTGATGTCCGTGTGTAGAGTCTTCTCTTGTGTTGTTGGAAGAGGGTGTTTGCTATGACCAGTGTGTTCTCTTGTCAAAACTCTATTAGCCTTTGCCCTGCTTCATTCCGTGCTCCAAGGCCAAATTTGCCTGTTACTCCAGGTGTTTCTTGACTTCCTACTTTTGCATTCCAGTCCCCTACAATGAAAAGGACATCTTTTGTGGGTGTTAGTTCTAAAAGGTTTTGTAGGTCTTCATAGAACTGTTCAATTTCAGCTTCTTCGGCATTACTGGTTGGGGCATAGGCCTGGATTACTGTCATATTGAATGGTTTGCCTTGGAAAGAAACGGAAATCATTCTGTCGTTATTAAGATTGCATCCAAGTACTGCATTTCGGACTCTTTTGTTGACCATGATGGCTACTCCATTTCTTCTAAGGGATTCCTGCCCACACTAGTAGATATAATGGTCATCCGAGTTAAATTCACCCATTCCAGTCCATTTTAATTCACTGATTCCTAGAATGTCCATGTTCACTCTTGCCATCTCCTGTTTGACCACTTCCAATTTGTCTTGGTTCATGGACCTTACATTCCAGGTTCCTATGCAATATTGCTCTTTTCAGCACCGGACCTTGCTTCTATCACCGGTCACATCCACAACTGGGTATTGGTTTTGCTTTTACTCCATCCCTTCCTTCCTTCTAAAGGTATTTCTCCACTGATCTCCAGTAGAACACTGGGCACTTACTGTCCTGGGCAATTCCTTATTCAGTATCCTATCATTTTGCCCTTTGATACTGTTCATGGGGTTCTCAAGGCAAGTATACTGAAGTGGTTTGTCATTCCCTTCTCCAGTGGACCACATTCGGCTGTGATCCATGTGATCAGATCGTCTAGTTTACTGTGTTTATGATTTCAGTGTCTGCTCTCTGATGCCCCCTCACAATACCTTCCATCTTATTTGGGTTTCTCTTACCTTGGGCGTGTGATATCTCTTCACAGCTGCTCCAAGACAGCACAGTCGCTGCACCTTACCTTGGATGAGTGGTATCTCCTCAAGGCCGCCCCTCCTGACCTTGAACGTGGAGTAGCTCCTCTCGGCCCTCCTGTGCCCGCGCAGCCAAAGCCTATTGGAAGTGGTGTAGCTCCTCTTGGCTGCCGGCCCTGGCCTCATGCGTGGGGTAGCTCCTCACGGCCACGCCTCTTTGCGTG
The DNA here is from genome assembly GCF_049115385.1 of Moschus berezovskii. Classification (NCBI taxonomy): domain Eukaryota; kingdom Metazoa; phylum Chordata; class Mammalia; order Artiodactyla; family Moschidae; genus Moschus; species Moschus berezovskii. The sequence goes on along the minus strand of NC_142488.1, from coordinate 80,237,522 downwards.
GTTGGTTGCACCGGGCCGACGTCTCTTGCGTCTGCGCCACAGGAGCCAGCGTCTCATCAGAGCTCCTAAATACATGAAGCAGAAATTGACAAAATTGAAGAAAGAAGTAGAAAATTTCTAATATTAGTAGAAGATTTTAATATGTCAGTACTGATAGTCAATACTCTAGTACTGAATATCAAAATCTAGGAGAGGAAAGAAATAATAAAGACTTCAGCAGAGACAATGGGTAGAAAACAGAAAATAAATGAAACCCAGGGTTTGTTCCTCAAATAGATCAACAAAATTGACAAATAGCTATATTCACTATAAAAAAAGACTCAAATAACTAAAAGCAGAAATAAAAATGATATTATAAAAAGTTTTACAGAAACTAAAAGGATTATAATAGAATTTTGTGGACATCGATGTGTCATCTAATTAAATAATCTAAATGAAATGGATAAATTGCTAAAAATATAAAATTTTACCAAGACTGATCTACGAAGAAATAGAAAGCCTGAACAGACCTATAAAAAGTGAATTCCACAAAATATTTAAAGAAGAATTAACTGAAAAGGAAGAAACACATTTTAATTCATCTGTGAGTCGAGCATTGCCATGCTATCAAAGCTAGATAATAATAGGAAGGAAAACTACAGATCAATATTCTTGATGAATATTGATGTAAAAATAAACAACGAAATGCTAAAAAACAAAGTCAATAGCATATTAAAAGGATTATATATCAAGACCAAGTGGAATATACTCTTGAAATGCAGGGACAATTCAACATATAATAATCAATCAATGCAATACATCATACTAATATAATGAAGGAAAAAAATGATCCTCTCAATTGATGCAGAAACATATTAAAAACATTTTTATAATCAATATAAAGATCAGCTGAATTTCTGTATATTAATGTGAACAACCTAAAAATGAAATAATGAAAGTAATTTCCTTTATAATAGCATCAAAAAATAAGATACTTAAGAATAAAATTAAGAATTTGAAAGACACACTGAAAGCTATAAAATGTTTATGAAATAAAGACACGAAAAATTGAGACATCTATGCTCATTGATTGGAAGAGCAGATGGTCGTGAGCTCTGGTTGCTCAGTGGTAGAGAATCTGCTTACTAATACAGGAGATGTGGGTTCACTCCCTGGGTCATGAAGACCCCCTGCAAGAAAGAAATGACAACCCACTGCAGTATTTTCACCTGGGAATTCCTATGGACAGAAGAGCCTGGCAGGCTACAGTCCATGGGGTCACAAGCTTTGGACAGGATTTAGTGACTAAGCAACAACAACAAATACATGATCTAGTAATTCTACTTCTGGATAATATACTCCCAAAGATTGAGAGTCAGGTCTGTAAACAGTATTTGCACACTCCTTTTCCAAGAGAATATTTCATGTAAAGATAAGCAGAAATGTTATGAACCTAACAGAAGCAGAAGAATATTTTAAGAACGTGCAAGAATACACAGAAGAACTATACAAAAACATCTTCATGACCCAGATAACCACGATGGTGTGATCACTCACCTAGCCAGATCCTGGAATGCAAAGTCAAGTGGGCCTTAGGAAGCATAACTAAGAACAAAACTAGTGGAGGTGATGGAATTCCAGCAGAACTATTTCAAATCCTAAAAGATGATTCTGTGAAAGTGCTACACTCAATATGTCAGTAAATTTGGAAAACTCAGCAGTGGCCACAAAACTGGAAAATGTCAGGTTTCAGTCGATACAAAATCCGCCTGCAATGTAGGAGACCCCAGTTCAATTTCTGGGTTGGAAACATCCACTGGAGAAGGTATAGCCTACCCACTCCAGTATTCTTGGGCTTCCCTTGTAGCTCAGCTGGTAAAGAATCTGCCTGTGATGTGGGAGACCTGGGTTCAATCCCTGGGTTGGGAAGCTGGAATCAAGATCACTTGGAGAAATATCAATAATCTCAGATATGCAGATGACACCATCATTATGACAGAAAAAGAAAGAAGAACTAAAGAGTCTCTTGATGAAATTGAAAGAAGAGAGTGAAAAATTCGGCTTAAAACTCAGTATTTAGAAAACTAAGATCATGGCATCTGGTCCCATCACTTCATGGCAAATAGATGGGAAAACAGTGGAAACAGTGAAAGACTTTATTTTGGGGGGCTCCAAAATCACTGAAGATGGTGACTGCAGCCATGAAATTAAAAGACACTTGCTCCTTGGAAGAAAAGTTATAACCAGCCTAGACAGCACATTAAAACTCAGAGACATTCCTTTGCCAACAAAGGTCTGTCTAGTCAAGGCTATGGTTTTTCCAGTAGTCACATAAGGATGTGAGATTTGGACTATAAAGAATGCTGAGCACTGAAGAATTGATGCTTTTGAACTATGGTGTTGGAAAAGGCTCTTGAGAGTTCCTTGAACTGCAAGGAGATCAAACCTGTCCATCCTAAAGGAAAGCAGTCTATCCTAAAGGAAATATTTATTGGGACTGACGCTGAAGCTGAAGCTCTGATACTTTGGCCACCTGATGTAAATTCCTGACTCATTAGAGAAGACCCTGAACATGGGAAAGATTGAAGGGAGGAGTAGAAGGGAATGACAGAGAATGAGATGGTTGAATGATATTACTGACTTGATAGACATGAGTTTGAGCAAGCTCTGGGAGTTGGTGATGGGCAGAGAAGTCTGGTGTACTGCAGTCCATAGGGTCACAAAGAGCTGGACATGCCTGAATGACTGAACTGAACTGAATTGAACTATCCCTTTCACAGAAGCATTATTCGCAATAGCCCAAAAGGGGAAGCTACCTAAGTATCCCTTAACAGATGAATGGATAAATAAAATGTAGTACATCCGTGAAGTGGAATATTATTCAGTCTTAAAAAGGAAGAGAATTCTGACACATGCTGCAACATGGATGATTCTTGAGGATATTGTGTGCTGTGCTGTGCTAAACTTCTCAGTTGTGTCTGTGTCCGACTCTTTGCAACCCCATGGGCTGTATGTAGCATGCCAGACTCCTCTGTCCATGGGGATTCTCCAGGCAAGAACACTGGAGTGTGTTGCCATGCCCTCATCCAGGGAATCTTCCCAATCCAGGAATTGAACCCAGGTCTCCCACACTGCAGGTGGATTGTTTTTTACCATCTGAGCCACCAGGGAAGCTCCTGAAGATATTACACTAAGTTATAAAAGTCAGTCACACAAAGACAAATATTGTATGATTCCATTTGTGCAATTCATCTACACAGTAAAATGCATACAGATAAAAATTAAAATAGCATTGCCAGGTACTGGGGAGAGAATGGAAATAATGTTATTGTTTAATGAGTACAAAGTTTCGATTTTGCATGATGAAAAGAATCTTTTAGAAGGATGATGGTGATTGTTACACAAAACTATGAACTTAATTATTACTTCTAAACTGTACACTTGAAAGTGTTTAAGATCGTAAATTTTGTACTATGTAGTTTTTTAAATGCAAGCAATAAATGCTGGAGAGGGTGTGGAGAAAAGGGAACCCGCTTACATTATTGGTGGGAATGCAAACTAGTACAGCCACTATGGAGAACAGTGTGGAGATTCCTTAAAAACCTGGAAATAGAGCTGCCATATGACTCAGCAATCACATTCCTGGGCATACACACCGAGGAAACCAGAATTGAAAGAGACACATGTACTCCAATGTTCATTGCAGCACTGTTCATAATAGCGAGGACATGGAAGCAACCTAGATGTCCATCTGCAGATGAATGGATAAGAAAACTTTGGTACATATACACAATGGAGTATTACTCAGCCATTAAAAATAATACATTTGAATCAGTTCTAATGAGGTGGATGAAATTGGAGCCTATTATACAGAGTGAAGTCAGCCAGAAAGAAAAACACCAATACAGTATACTAACGCATATATATGGAATTTAGAAAGATGATAACGATAATCCTATATATGAGACAGCAAAAGAGACACAGATGTATAGAACAGTCTTTTGGACTCTGTGGGAGAGGGGGAGGGTGGGATGATTTGGGAAAATTGCTGTTTCATATGTTCTACTTTTAATTTTCGATGCATCTCTATACCATTTTCCATAGTGTCTACACCAATGTATATTCCTTCTATCAACGTGAAATGATTTCCATTTGTTTACATTGTTGCCAGCATTTTTTATCTGTTTTCTATTTAATAATAGTAATCCTAACAGGTGTGAGATGCTATCTCATCATAACTTTGATCTGTATTTCCCTGATAATTATTGATGTCGAGCACCTTTTAGTATAACTTATTGGCTGTTTGTGTGTCATTTTTGGATAAAAGTCTCTTCCTGTCTTTTGCCCTTTTCAAATTGAAATATTTGTGAGGTTTTTGCTTTTGGAGTTGCTTTTGAATATCCAGGTTACCAGTACCATTTATTGGAAAGAATGTCCTTTTCCCATTGAATAGTATTTTCTCCCTTTCAAAACATTACTTAACCACATACATGTTTATTTATTTATAAGTTCTTGAATCTATTTCACTGGTTTATGTGTATGTTTTTATGCCAGTACCACATTTTTTTTAATTACTATAACTTTGTAATATGCAGCTGTACACAGATTTGAACTGCATAGGTCATCTTGTACATGGCTTATTTTCTCTAAATATGTACTACAGTATTATACAGTCCACAGTGGCTGAACTTGGTGGATATAGAAGTGAAGATACAAGGGCCCAATTGTAAAGTTATACATAGATTTTCATTTTTCTCAATTATTTGTGGCCTATTCAAGGTCTTTTGTGGTTTTCCTCAATGGTTCAGCAGTAAAAAATCCTCCTGTAATGCAGGAGACACAAGAGACATGGGTTCTTCCCTGGGTCGGGAAGATCCCCTGGAGGAGGAAATGGCAACCCACTCTAGTATTTTTTGCTGAGACAGTTCCATGGATAGAGGAGCTAGGTGGTCTACAGCCTGTGAGTTTACAGAGTTGGACATGACTAAGCACAGACACATGGTCTTTTGTGACTCCATAAGAATTTTAGAATTGTTTTTCTATTTCTGTGAAAAATGATATTGGAAGTTTTAGAGGGATTTCATTAAATTAATAGATGTCTTCAGATATTATGGATATCTTAACAATATTAACTCTTTCAATCCATGAACACAGGATATGTTTTCATTTATTTGTACTTTCTTCAACTTTTTTCATCAATGTCTTAGAGTTTTCAGAACTTTTACCTCTTTAGTTAAATGTATTTTTAGGTATTTTGTTATTTTTCATGCTATTGTAAATGGGATTGTTTTCTCTATTTGTTTTTCAGTTACTTCATTGTTAGTTTATAGTAATGTGACTGGATTTTGCATGTTGATTTTGTACCCTGAAACTATACTGAATTCATTTATTATTTCTACCAGAATTTTGTTGGAGTCTTCAGGATTTGTTATATATAATATCATGTCATCTACAAAGAAAAAGACTATTTTGATTCTTTCTTTTTGATTTGGAAGCCTATTATTTATTTTTCTTGCCTAATTGCTCTGATGAGGACTTCCAGTATTATTTAGAAGTTGTCTGAGTGGACATCCTTGTCTTGCTCTGGATAATAGAGAAAAAGTTTTCAACCTTCATTGCTGAGTATGATGTTAGCTATGGGTTTATTATGAAAAATGGCTTTTATTATGTTGCAGTATATTCCTTCTATACTCACTTTGTGAAAGTTTTTATCATGAAAGGAAATTGAGTTTTACAAGTTCTCATACTGCATCTATTGAGATTATATGATTTTTATCTTCCATTCTATCAATGTTGTATTCTACATTTATTTGTTTTTGTGTATTGAGGCATCCTCTGTCCCAGGGATAAGTCTTGATCAAGCATGGTGTATAATTTTTTTAATGTGCTGTGAATTCAGTTTGCTAATAATTTGGTTGAAAATATTTGGATCCATATTCACAAAGGATGCTTTGCCTGAATTATTAAAATAGCTTTGTTACTTCATTATTCCACCCTAGAATTTCTAGAATGTGTTCTTCAACATCAATAATGTATACCAATAGAATTTATTTTTTTCTTTTTGCTTCCTATTTGATCTTTTCCCCTTATGGTGCAAAACTTTACTTAATTATTTACTGCTGTATCTTCAACACATACTTCAACACTTAAAATAGCTTTCACATACTCATACCCAATGCCCAAAATAGCAATTTACCAAATAATCAGTATTTAAAATATCTAAGAATTGTTTATGTCTCATAATATCCATGTAAGTTAAGGCTATTATCATCTCTCTTTAATTATCAAGGACTAGGCACACAGAATATATAACTTGCCTGATATTATACAACCCATAAATAGTAGAGCCAGATAGGAAATCTAGGATCTTGTTGACTCTAGAGGAAATGGTTTTCACCACTGCTATATTTTCGGGTACTTACAGGGCTCTCAATTAATATTTGTTAAATGAAAGAAAAAAATCAGTGAATGTCTAGCAGAGAGTTCTGAAAACTATGATCCATGGGCCAAATCCAAGACCACCGCCTGTTTTTGTAAATAAAGTTTTATTGGAACACAGCCATGTGCATTTTTTTCTACATTGCCTATGATTGTTTTTTGATCAAATGACAGAGTCATGTAGTTGCAGCATAGATATTGTGGCTCTCAAATTTGACAATATTTACTACCTGACCCTTTACAGAAAATATTTGCCAATCATTTCCCTAGCTCATGATCCAAATTTTCCAAATCTTCACCTTTACAAACCTCATCTTTAGCATACTAGCGTTAAATGGATAATATCACACCTGGTAATGTCTTATCAAGTATTAAACTTAAGTTTCTCTGGGAAATTTTCACAATTTGATTGAAAGTTTCTCCAGAGATGGGGATACATCTTTTCTATATTCAATTTTTTTTTAACTTTGAGAGACAGTTTGTGGTGAGGACAGCATGAAACTTGAAAACAAGAAGATGTGGATATGAAGGTAGCTTGACTACTATATTTAGGACCTTGGAAAATGCATGATTTAAGTTTTGAGAATAAAAATTTTAATTTTCAAATACAAATATAGCAATGTTTCACTCATAAAACTCTTTTAAGGAGTAAATAAAATAATATAGGCATCCCATATTAAATACAGTTTAAATATGTAGTAAGATCTCAGTAAACTAGTATTATTATTGTTTCTATATAAAGAAAGTGCAATGTACAAATGATGAGCTACTGAACAACAACAAAAAAGAAATGTTCCCATAATTGAAGGAAAGAAGAACAAGTGATAGATATAAAAGTATATTAAAAATTACCGGAAGTAAAAGTAGCAGAAAAAGGGCAAGTCACTACATTCAGTTCATTTCAGTCACTCAGTCGTGTCCGACTCTTTGTGAACACATGAATCACAGCACGCCAGGCCTCCTTGTCCATCACCAACTCCCGGAGTTTACCCAAACTCATGTCCATCGAGTCAGTGATGCCATCCAGCCAACTCATCCTCTGTCGTCCCCTTCTCCTCCTGCGCCCAATCCCTCCCAGCATCAGGGTCTTTCCAACGAGTCAACTCTTCGCATAAGGTGGCCAAAGTATTGGAATTTCAGCTTCAGCATCAGTCTTTCCAATGAACACCCAGGACTGATCTCCTTTAGAATGCAGCGGTTGGATCTCCTTGCAGTCCAAGGGACTCTCAAGAGTCCTCTCCAACACCACAGTTCAAAAGCATCATTTCTTCAATGCTCAGCTTTCTTCACAGTCCAACTTTCACATCCATACAAGGTTAGAAATAAAGATTAAATATAAGAGAATTAGGCCCAAGAATATAGGAGTGAAAAAATTATAAAACAGAATAAAATATATAATAAATAGATAGGAGGCAGAATAGTAGAAAAAAGGAAAAATACACAGTAATGAGATTATCAAATAAAAGCACAATCATATGGACAGGAAAAGCTTATAATAAAGACAGAAACAAGTAGAAAGAGGGAGAAGGGTAGTCTTTGAAACATTATCCTCTAAGAAAGTATGGATCTTTTCTGTTACAAGAATCTTTCATCTGGTAAAATGGCCCCTTTAAATATAGATGCTGATGGTACAGGATCACAAGACTAAAGGAAGGCCATGCTGTCATAGTGCACAATCTTGCCAGAACACTTGTATTGCACAAGGGGAACAACCTGACTGAAAGTTAGCATAATGAATTCACCAATTTAAAAGGGGTATAGTAAAGGCACCACAACAAAAAAAGTAAATAAATAAATTATGGGAGACACAGAATTTTTAGAAAGAAAAATGTAAGATGAAATATAGGTACTAAAACCAATAATGCAAGAAAAATGAACAGGCAAAAATACTTAAAGAGTAGTCTATTCAAAGGAAGGACTAACGCTGTAGCTGGAGAGTCAATAATTTTGCCACCTGATGCAAAGAGCTGATACATTGGAAAAGACCCTGATGCTTTGAAAGACTGAGGGTAAGAGGAGAAGGGGGTGACAGAGAATGAGATGGTTGGATGGAAGCACCAACTCGATGGAAATGAGTTTGAGCAAACTCCAGTAGTTGGTGATGGACAGGGAAGCCTGGCATGCTGCAATATGTGGGGTTGCAAAGAGTCCAATACAATTTAGTGACTGAACAGAAACAACAAATCTTAGAAATGAAAAAAAGAAGGTAGAGAATTACACAATAGTGACAGAAAATGAGAAATAGAAAAATAACTTGGTTATAAAATAACTTGCAATTACTTTTGTGGAGAAATTTGTTAGTGCAAACAGGAGCATATATAGCAAATTTAATAATGATGACAAATTAATTCAACATTCTATTCAAAACAAATACAGAATACTCATTTTTCTATATTTCCCTTTAGTACTTACACATATGTGTATATAATACTGTCAGCCAGCTAGCAAAATGATAGATAGAGATAGAAATACAGATATAATGTCAATTAGTAGATATATTATTTGTCTATTTTACATAAGTGTACATATTTAGCACAATTTGCTGAAATATCACTATATAACCTTATAATGATTTAATTAAATATCTTATAGAGTTGAGTATCAAGCCCTTTCTATCTCTCTTCTCTTAATCCCCCATTCATTCTGACTACTAGTACCACTGATTCTGTTTGCTTAAAAATCATGATAATCTTTGCATATTTCTGCATTACTATCCATCCCCTTACCTCCAGGCCTCTACTCCAGTCACAATTTGTAAATAACCAATGGTCACAACCTGATTTGGCTCTCTCCATACTTTTTCACCTTGTTCATATTTATCATAAACAAGCATATTTATACTTACATGTGTAATTTTTAGCCAAAGAAAATTGTTTAAAAAAGCAAGAGAATTCCAGAAAAACATCTACTTCTGCTTCATTGACTATGCCAAAGCTTTTGATTGTGTGGATAACAAACTGTGGAAAATTCTCAAAGGACTGGGAATACCAGAACACCTTACCTGCCTCCTGAGAAATCTGTATGCAGGTCAAGAAGCAAGAGTTAGAACCGGACATGGGACAATGGACTGGTTCCAAATTGGGAAAGGAGTATGACAAGGCTGTATCTGTCACCCTGCTTATTTAACTTACATGCAGAATACATCATACTAAATGCCATACTAGATGAAGCACAAACTGGAAATAAGATTGCCAGGAGAAATATCAATAACCTCAGATATGCAGATGGCACCACCCTTATGTCAGAAAGTGAAGAGGAACTAAAAAGCCTCTTGATGAAAGTGAAAGAGGGGAGTGAAAAACTTGGCTTAAAACAACATTGAAAAAACGAAGATCATAGCATCTGATCACATCATTTCATGGCAAACCGATGGGGAAACAAAGGAAACAGTGACAGACTATTTTCTTGGGCTCCAAAATCACTGCAGATGATGACTGCAGCCATGAAATTAAAAGACACTTGCTCCTTGGAAGAAAAACTATGGCCAACCTAGACAGCATGTTAAAAAGCAGATGCATTACTTTGCCAACGAAAGTCTGTCTAGTCAAAGCTATGGTTTTTCCAGTAGTCATGTATGGATGTGAGAGTTGAACAATAAAGAAAGCTGAGTACCAAAGAACTGATGCTTTTGAACTGTGGTGTTGGAGAAGACTTGAGAGTCCCTTGGACTGCAAGGAGATCAAACCTGTCAATCTTAAAGGAAATCAGTCCTGATTATTCATTCATTGGAAAGACTATACTGAAGCTGCACCTCAAATACTTTGGCCACCTGATGGACAGAACTGACTCATTGGAAAAGACCCTGATGCTGGGCAAGATTGAAGTCAGGAGGACAAGGGAATGACTGAGTATGAGATGGGTGGATGTCATCACCAACTCGATGGACATGAGTTTGAGCAAGCTCCTGGAGTTGGTGATGGACATGGAAGCCTGGTGTGCTGCAGTCCATGGGGTCACAAGGTGTCGGACAGGACTGAGCGACTGACCTATTTTTCTGCATCTTTCCTCAAGCAAAATTATGTTGTGGAAGTTATGCAAAAGTAGGTGGTACAGCTCCAAATCGTTTTGAAAATGGCTGTAACATATTCCATTGTGTTATTAGTATTCACTTTATTGTTTCCATGTTTTGCCAAATATTGTGCTAACAGGGTTGCAATTTTTCCTGTGTAAATGTATTTCTATTGGATAGGTTCCCTGATGTAGAATAGCTGAAAAAGAAAAGATGGAGAGAGAAAAATTAAGTATGGGGGAGAAGAGAAGTGAAGAGAAGAAAGAAGATGAGAGAGGAGAGAGAGAACCAAATAAGTTTAAAGCAACAGCATGGCAATGGTATTTTTTCATTTATTTTTTATAATTTATTCGAGAGTACTTTTCCACAAATTAATTCACAGACCCACTGGCAATGAATATTATTTTCCCTGGCTCTTTCCTTGCCAGGAAGAGTTTTATGGCCTTTCAAAAATTTTGTCATTCTCTTGGGTAAAAACAGCTGTTCATTTTTATTTTAATTTAAATCCCCCTCCTAGGGATCTTATATTTATCAGTCCATTTGGATTTGCTCTTATGATAATTGTCTACTCATACTCCTTTCTCATTTTTCTACTACTATTTTTGTTTCTTGGTCTCAATTTTAGAAATCAATACTTTTATGTATCTACTTTTTATCTGTCATCTGCCTTGCATATATTTTTCCTAATCTATCATTCATCTTTTGACTTTGTATAATACATCCGTTGACAAATCATATTTTAAAATTTTAACTTCATTGAGGAATAATTAACAAATTTCTTATATTTAGAGTGAACAATATGTTTTAATATTCATATACATTGTAGAATGAATGCAGCATCAAGATAATTATCTTTTATAGCGCCTGTACTTCCTAGCTTAGAGAACTCTCTCCAGGTCATTGTTTACATATATAATCTATAAGTTCAAAGAGTCATGATTGCTTTAGATTTTATATTTACACATTTGCTAAAGCTGAAATTGCAATACTTTGGCCACCTCATGAGACGAGTTGACTCACTGGAAAAGACTCTGATGCTGGGAAAGGTTGGGGGCGGGAGGAGAAGGGGACGACAGGGAATGAGATGGCTGGATGGCATCACCGACTCTGTGGACATGAGTTTGAGTGAACTCCGGGAGTTGGTGATGGACAGGGAGGCCTGGCGTGCTGTGATTCATGGAGTCGCGGAGAGTTGGACACAACTGAACGACTGAACTGAACTGAACTGAACCTCCCTGGAATTTATTTCTGAATATGATGTTGTCTGGAAATCCAACTTTGTTTTCTTCCAAATGGTAATGAATTTTGCTCATTCTGTTTGTTCAACATTTTTTTTTTTAACCATTTACGTAGAATGCAGTCTTTTGAATATATTTCAGTATTTACTGGGATCTACCTCTGGGCTCTCTTTCTGCTCAATTAATCCATTTATTCATGCTTTTGCCAGTACTATATTGTTTTTGTATGTTGGAAAAACTAAGCTCCTCTTTAGTTTACCTGAATTTGTATATTTTTGGCTACTCTAAGCTATTTCATTTTCCATTGAACTTTAAAATTACTTTGCCCAATTTCTGTCTTAAAGCTGTGTGTCACATTGCAAATTAAAAAGAGCAATCCCATAAGCTCATCTTACAATATGACTTTGGTTCTCCTTTTGACTATGTCAAATGTGACAGTATGTGGCTTCTGAGACTAGACCATAAAATGTGATAACACTTCGGTTTGTTTTGCTTGAGTTTCCCACTGTTGTGCATGTTCCATCGCTCAGTCATGTCCCACTCTTTGTGATCCCTTGGACCATAGCTGAGAGGCTTCTCTGTCAGTGGGATTCTCCAGGCAAGAATACTGGAGTGGGTTGCAATTACCTCTTCCAGGGGATCTTCCTACCCATGAATCAAAACTGCATCTCCTGCAGCTCCTGCATTGACAAGTGGATTCTTTATCACTTGTGTCACCGAGAATCTAGGTAATAGAACTATGAGAAAGTTCAAGCAAGCGTGTAGGGAGACCCACTTGGGGAGGAACCACAGGAACAAAATGTTCCTGGCCCACAGCCCCAGCTGAGCTCAGAATCAAAAGCTAGTACCAATTCACCAAATATTTGAGTGAATAATTTTAGAATGGATCCTCAAGCACATTCCAATTGACATTCATTATATGGTTTTTATTTTTCATTTTGTTAATGTGGTGTATTACATTGATTGATTTGCGGATGTTGAAAATCCTTGCATCCCTGGGATAAAGCCCACTTGGTCATGATGTATGATCTTTTTAATATGTTGTTGCATTCTTTTTTTTTTTTCTATTATAAGATTAGGTGCATTTATTTGAGTTTGAGCTTCCTAGCATTCGAAGGTGGGGAAAGCTCTTTTTTTTTTTTTAATTTTATTGGAGGCAAATTACCTTACATTAATATATTGGTTGGTTTTGCCACACATTGACCCAAATCCGCCCCGGGTGTACATGTGTTCCCTTTCTTGAACCCCCCTCCCACCTCCCTCTTCCCCATATCCTCCCTCTAGGTCATCCCCGTGCACCAGTACCCAAGCATCCTGTATGATGCGTCGATCCTGGACTGGTGATTCATTTCACATATGATAATATACATGCTAAAATGCCATTCTCCAAAATCATCCCACCTTCACCCTCTCCCACAGAGTCCCAAAGACTGTTCTATATACCTATGTCTCTATTGCAGTCTCGTATACAGGGTTAAGGTTACCATCTTTCTAAATTCCATATATATGATTAGTATACTGTATTGATGTTTTTCTTTCAGGCTGACTTCATTCTGTATAATAGGCTCTAGTTTCATCCACCTCAGTAGAACTGATTCAAATGCACTCTTTTTGATGGCTGAAAAAATACTCCATTTTGTATATGTACCAAAGATTTCTTATCCATTCATCTGCAGATGGACATCTAGGTTGCTTCCATGTCCTGGCTATTACAAACAGTGCTGCAATGAACATTGGACTACATGTGTCTCTTTCAATTCTGGTTTCCTCGGTGTGTATGCCCAGGAATGTGATTGCTGGATCATATGGCAGGTCTATTTCCAGTTTTTTTAGGAATCTCCACACTGTTCTCCATAGTGGCTGTACTAGTTTGCATTCCCACCAACAGTGTAAGAGGGTTCTCTTTTCTCCACACCCTCTCCAGCATTTATGGCATGTAGACTTTTGGATAGCAGCCACTCTAACTGGTGTGAAATGGTATCTCATTGTGGTTTTGATTTGCATCTCTCTGATTATGAGGGATGTTGAGCATCTCTTTATGTGTTTGTTAGCCATCTTTATGTCTTCTTTGGAGAAATGTCTGTTTAGTTCTTTGGCCCATTTTTTGATTGGGTCATTTATTTTTCTGGAATTGAGCTGCAGGAGATTAATCCTTTATCAGTTGCTTCATTTGCTATTATTTCCTCCCATTCTGAAGGCTGTCTTTTCACCTTGTTTATAGTTTCCTTTGCTGTGCAGAAGGTTTTGATTTTAATTAGGTCCCATTTGTTTATTTTTGCTTTTATTTCCAGTATTCTGGGAGGTGGGTCTTGGAGGATCCTGCTGTGGTTTATGCCGGAGAGTGTTTTGCCTATGTTCTCCTCTAAGAGTTTTATAGAATCTGGTCTTACGTTTAGCTCTCTAATCCATTTTGAGTTTATTTTGGTGTATGGTGTTAGGAAGTGTTCTAGTTTCATTCTTTTACAAGTGGCTGACCAGTTTTCCCAGCACCACTTGTTAAAGAGACTGTCTTTTGTCCATTTTATATCCTTGCCTCCTTTGTCGAAAATAAGGTGTCCATAGGTGTGTGGATTTATCTCTGGGCTTTCTATTTTGTTCCATTGATCTATATTTCTGTCTTTATGCCAGTACCATACTGTCTTGATGACTATGGCTTTGTAGTAGAGCTTGAAGTCTGGCAGGTTAATTCCTCCAGTTCCATTCTTCTTCTTCAAGATTGCTTTGGCTATTCGAGGATTTTTGTATTTCCATACAAATTGTGAGATTATTTGTTCTAGTTCTGTGAAAAATATCATTGGTAGCTTGATAGGGGTTGCATTGAATGTATAAATTACTTTGGGTAGTATATTCATTTTTACAATATTTATTCCTCCAATCCTCTTTGATTACTTTCACTAGTGTTTTATAGTTTTCTATGTACAAATCTTTTGTTTCCTTAGATAGATATATTCCTAAGTATTTAATTATTTTCGTTGCAACAGTGAATGGAATAGTTTCCTTAGTTTCTCTTTCTATTTTCTCATTATTAGTCTGTAGGAATGCAAGGGATTTCTGTCTGTTGAGTTTATATCCTGCAATTTTACTGTATTCATTGATTAGCTCTAGTAGTTTTCTGGTAGACTCTTTAGGGTTTTCTGTGTAGAGGATCATGTCATCAGCGAATAGTGAAAGTTTTACTTCTTCTTTTCCAATTTGGATTCCTTTTATGTCTTTTTTCTGCTCTTATTGATGTGGACAAAACTTCCAGAACTATGCTGAATAGTAGTGGTGAGAGTGGACACCCTTGTCTTGTTCCTGACTTTAGGGGAAATGCTTTCAGTTTTTCACCATTGAGGATAATGTTTGCTGTGTGTTTTTCATATATAGCTATTATTATGTTGAGATATGTCCCTTCTATTCCCACTTTATGGAGGGTTTTTATCATAAATGGATGTTGAATTTAGTCGAAGTCTTTCTTTGCATCTATTGATATAATCATATGATTTTTGTTTTTCAGTTTGTTAATGTGGTGTATTACATTGATTGTTTGCGGGTATTGAAGAATCCTTACATTCCTGGGATAAATCCCACTTGGTCATGATGTATGATCTTCTTAATGTGTTGTTGGATTCTGATTGCTAGGATTTTGTTAAGGATATTTGCATCTATATTCATCAGTGATATTGGCCTGTAGTTTTCTTTTTTTGTGGCATCTTTGTCAGATTTCGTTATTAGGGTGATGCTGGTCTCATAGAATGAGTTTGGAATTTTACGTTCCTCTGCAATTTTCTGGAAGATTTTGAGTAGGATAAATGTTAGCTCTTTTATAAAGTTTTGGTAGAATTCAGCTCTGAAGCCATCTGGACCTGGGCTTTTGTTTGCTGGAAGATTTCTGATTACAGTTTTAATTTCAATGCTTGTGATGGGTCTCTTAAGATGTTCTATTTCTTCCTGGTTCAGTTTTGTAAGGTTGTACTTTTCTAAGAACTTGTCCATTTCTTCCAAGTCGTCCATTTTATTGTAATATAATTGCTGATAGTAGTCTGTTATGATCCTTTGTATTTCTGTGTTGTCTGTTGTGATCTCTCCATTTTCATTTCTGATTTTATTGATTTCGTTTTTCTCCTTTTGCTTCTTGATGAGTCTGGCTATTGGTTTGTCAATTTTATTTACCCTCTCAAAGAACCAGCTTTTGGTTTTGTTGATTTTTGCTATGGTCTCTTTTGCTTGTTTTGCATTTATTTCTGCCCTAATTTTTAAGATTTATTTCCTTCTACACACCCTGGACTTCTTCATTTCTTCCTTTTCTAGTTGCTTTAGGTGTAGAGTTAGTTTTTTTAGTTGACATTTTTCTTGTTTCTTGAGGTATGCCTGTATTGCTATGAACCTTCCCCTTCGTACTGCTTTTACAGTGTCCCAGAGGTTTTGGGTTGTTGTGTTTTCATTTTCATTGGTTCTATGCATATTTTGATTTCCTTTTTAATTTCTTCTATGATTTGTTGGTTATTCATCAGCATGTTGTTCAGCCTCCATATGATGGAATTTTTAACACTTTTTCTCCTGTAATCGAGATCTAATCTTAATGCCTTATGGTCAGAAAAGATGCTTGGAATGATTTTAAATTTTTGAATTTACCAAAGCTAGATTTATGGCCCAAGATGTGATCTATGCTGGAGAAGGTTCCGTGTGTGCATGAGAAAAAGGTGAAATTGATTGTTTTAGGGTGAAATGTCCTATAGATATCAATTAGGTCTAACTGGTCTATTGTATCATTTAACTTTTGTGTTTCCTTGTTAATTTTCTGTTTAGTTGATCTATCCATAGGTGTGAGTGGGGTATTAAAGTCTCCCACTATTATTGCGTTGTTGTTAATTTCCCCTTTCATACTTGTTAGCAATTGTCTTACATATTGCGGTGCTCCTATGTTGGGTGCATATATATTTATAATTGTTATAACTTCTTCTTGGATTGATCCTTTGATCATTCTGTTGTGTCCTTTTGGCTCTTTTCACAGCTTTTGTTTTAAAGACTATTTTATCTGATACGAATATTGTTACTCCTGCTTTTTATTGGTCTCTATTTGCGTGGAATATCTTTTTCCAGCCCTACACTTTCAGTCCGTATGTGTCCCTGGTTTTGAGGTGGGGCTCTTGTAGATAACATATATAGGGGTCTTATTTTTGTATCCATTCAGCCAGTCTTTGTCTTTTGTTTGGCACATTCAACACATTTATATTTAAGGTAATTATTGATAAGTATGATCCCATTGCCATTTACTTTATTGTTTTGGGTTCGAGTTTATACACTCTTTCTTTGTTTCCTGTCTAGAGAATGTCTGTTAGCATTTGTTGGAGAGCTGGTTTGGTGATGCTGAATTCTCTCAGCTTTTGCTTCTCTGTAAAGCTTTTGATTTCTCCTTCATATTTGAATGAGATCCTTGTTGGGTACAGTAATCTGGGCTGTAGCTTATTTTCTTTCAACACTTTAAGTATGCCCTGCCATTCCCTCCTGGCCTGAGGAGTTTCTATTGAAAGATTAACTGTTATCCTTGTGGCGATCCCCTTGTGTGTTATTTGTTGCTTTTCCCTTGCTGCTTGTAATATTTGTTCTTTGTGTTTGATTTTGTTAATTTGATTAATATGTGTCTTGGGGTATTTCGCCTTGGATTTATCCTGTTAGGTACTCTCTGCATTTCTTGAACTTGGGTGATTATTTCCTTCCCCATTTTAGGGAAGTTTTCAGCTATTATCTCCTCAAATATTTTCTCATGGTATTTCTTTTTGTTTTCTTCTTCTGTGACTCCTATGTTTCGGATATTGGGGCGTTTATCATTTTCCTAGAGGTTTCTGAGATTGTCCTCATTTCTTTTAATTCGTTTTTATTTTTTCCTCTCTTTTTCATTTATTTCTAACTTTCTATCTTCTAACTCACTTATCCTACCTTCTGCCTCCGTTATTCTATTGTTGGTTCCCTCCAGAGTGTTTTTGATCTCATCTAGTGGGCTGTCGTCTATGGGGTCACACGGAGTCGGACACTACTGAAGTGACTTAGTAGTAGTAGTAGTATTGCATTGTTCATTGTATATTGACTCATTTTTATTTCTTCTCGATCCTTATGAAACGTTTCTTGCATCTTCTCGATCCTTGTCTCCAGGTTATTTATCTGTAACTCCAATTTGTTTTCAAGATTTGCATCATTTTCACTATCATTTTTTGGAATTCTTTATCAGGAAGGTTCCCTAACTCTTCCTCTTTTGTTTGGGTTGGTGGGCATTTACCCTGTTCTTTTACTTGCTGGGTATTTCTCTCCCTCTTCATTTTGCTTATATTGCTGTGTTTGGGCTGGCATTTACGTCTTCTGGCAGTTTGTGGAGTTGTCTTTATTGTGGAGTTTGCTGGCTGTGCGTGAGTTTTGTCAGGTGTCTTGTCAAGGTTCCCTGGTAAGGGAAGCCTGTGTCGATGTTCTGGTGGGTGGAGCTGGATTTCTTCTCTCTGGAGTGCACTGAAGGCTCCAGTAATAAGTTATGAGATGTCAATGGGTTTGGCGTGACTTTGGGCAGCCCGTATATTGAAGCTCAGGGCTATGTCCCTGTATTGCTGGAGTATTTGCATGGTGTGTCTTGCTCTGAAACTTTTTGGTCCTTGGGTGGTGCTTGGTTTCAGTGTAGGTATGGAGACATTTGATGATCTCCTATTGATTAATGTTCCCTTGAGTCAGGAGTTCTCTGGTGTTCTCAGGATTTGGACTTAAGCCTCTGCATCTGGTTTTCAGTCTTATTCCTGCAGTAGCCTCAAGACTTCTCCATCTGTCATTTCCAAGGCGGTTCCCTCTGTTTTAGCTTCTTCTCTTTGCTGGTCTCGTCAGTGTCTAATTTCCACCCTGACACTAGGGGCTGGTGGTGGACACTTTTTAGGGCTCACTTGTTCAGTCGTGCTGTGGGGAGGGAGGAATGCTGCAGACAAGTATCACTGGCATCTATATGGAGTGCTCTCAGTGTCTCTGCCACACTGGGTTTGTTCCCGCTCACAGCGTGTGTTCTGTCCCAGTCTACACTGCACAGGCTCTAGGTTGCTCTGCCGGAAACTGTCTGAGGCCAGTGCTGGGTTGAATGCACTTCCCAAGTCTAAAACACTCAGGTTAGGTTCTCGGGTACTCCACAAACCTACCGAATTGGTTGGTCCTGCGTTTTCTGCCCTTCCCCAGTCTGAGCTGCTCAGGTTACCAGGAGTTTGGAGAGCACCGTCGCTGCAACTTATTGCCTCCCTGGTCCCTGCCGCTCACTTTTCTGGGTGTTCAACCAGCGCACCTTCTCAGGCGGATGTCGACCGACCAGAAACCCAAGAAGTCTTGGTTAGCAATGAAGCCTATTTGCATTTTGGTATTGGATGCCTCTCTGGGGCCGTGATTGTCCCCTTTTGGCTCTGGCAGCCCTCCCCTGCCTGTCTCGTCTGGGGATGGGGGATGGGCCGTCCTCAACAGGCTAGCTCTATTCTGCCCTTTGTTCTGTGAGCGAGTCTGGAGGAGTCTTAGTTTAGTGCATTTCACCTTTTCGCATGGTAGCTATCCCACAGTCTGCTTTGCTATCTCAAGTTATTTCCCTTAGATTGCCGTTGGGGCATTCAGGCCCGGTCCTTACTCTAAGCACCGAAGCCACGACTCCCTGCCCTGTCCCCGCTTGCTAGTGGGGGATCCGGGTGTCTGTGCTGCTTCTCTGCTGGGAGTTACCGTTGGGCAGGTAATCTGTGGGTTTTGATTATTTATTTGTTTTTCCTCCTGGTTATGTTGCCCTCTGAAGTTCCAAGGCTCGCCACAGGCTTGCCAGTGAGGGTGTTTCCTGGTGTTTGGAAACTTCTCTCTTTTTTAAGCCTCACTTCCTGGGATGTATCTCCATCCCTACCACTTTTGACTCTGTTTTTATCTTTTATATCATTTCCTACCTCCTTTCGAAGACAATGGGCTGCTTTTCTGTGTGCCTGATGTCTTCTGCTGGCACTCAGAAGTTGTTCTGTGGAATTTACTCAGCATTCAAATGTTCTTTTGATGAATTTGTGGTAGAGAAAGTGGTCTCCCCGTCCTATTCTTCTGCCATCTTCCTCCCTCCCATGACTCTTTGTTGAAGTTCTTATTATGTTTCTTCATTTCTCTCTTGAGTTCTGTGAGCATTTTCATGACCATTGCTTTGAACTATTTATCAGTTGAATTATCTATACCTAATCAGGGTTTTTTTCTGTAGTTTTATCGTATTCTTTCATGTAAACATATTCCTCTGTCTCTTCACTTTGTCTGATTCTCAATTTTTATTTCTATGAATTAGATGAAGCAAGAATCTCTCTTGGACTTGAAGGAGTTTCCTCTGTATAGACTATATGTGCCTGGAAACTTTGGCACACTCTCTCAGGCTGGAGATGGCATGTGCCAGGGTGATCCTTTGGTTCACTGGGTTGGGCTGGGGCCACTTTCATGAGATAATTGAACTAGAGTATGTGCCAGCTAAGGATTACTTGGAGCATTCTGGGGCCACTGCCTTGGTGAGATGACAGGAACTGGAGTAGGCACAAACTGGGTCTTTGCTGGACTATGTAAGGGCCTCCACCTTGGCAAGACAGCTGCAGTTGGAGCAGGCTTTGGCAAGGGGTATGCTGCAATGCTTTTGGCAGACCAGCTTGAATGCCACATGCTTTCAACTGCTGCCTCTGCCCTGGGAATCAAATTGGTGTATTTGTGTTCAAGCAATCAAAGAGTGGAATCTTGGTTTCCTATAGTCCTCTGTAATTAAGTCCCACTGTTTTTCAAAGCTGATTATGGGGGCTCATCTCTTATACTGGTCATCAGGGCTGAGGTGCCCAATGCATCAATCAATGTCTTAAATCAAATCCCTTATGATTATACACTGGAAGTGAGAAACAGATTTAAGGGACTAGATCTGATAGACAGAGTGCCTGATGAACTCTGGACAGAGGGTCATGACATAATAGAGGAGACAGGAATCAAGACCATTCACATCGAAAAGAAATGCAAAAAAGCAAAATGGCTGTCTGAAGAGGCCTAACAAATAGCTTTGAAAAGAAGAGAAGTGAAAAGTAAAGGAGAAAAGGAAAGATATAAACATCTGAATGCAGAGTTCCAAAGAATAGCAAGGAGAGATAACAAAGCCTTCCTCAGTGATCAATACAAAGAAAAGAGGAAAACAAAAGAATGGGAAAGACTAGAGATCTCTTCAAGAAAATTAGAGACACCAAGGGAAGATTTCATGCAAAGATGGGCTCGATAAAGGATAGAAATGGTATGGACCTAACAGAAGCAGAAGATATCAAGAAGAGGTGGCAAGAATACACAGAAGAACTGTACAAAAATACTCTTCATGACCCAGATAATCACGATGGTGTGATCACTCACCTAGAGCCAGAAATCCTGGAATGTGAAGTCAAGAGGGCCTTAGAAAGCATCACTACAAACAAAGCTAGTGGTGGTGTGGAATTCCAGTTGAGCTAATTCAAATGCTGAAAGATGATGCTGTGAAAATGTTACATTTAATATGCCAACATATTTGGAAAATTCAGCAGTGGCCACAGGACTGGAAAAGATCAGTTTTCATTCTAACCCCAAAGAAAGGCAATGACAAAGAATGCTCTAACTACCGCACAATTGTACTC
The DNA here is from genome assembly GCF_049115385.1 of Moschus berezovskii. Taxonomy (NCBI): domain Eukaryota; kingdom Metazoa; phylum Chordata; class Mammalia; order Artiodactyla; family Moschidae; genus Moschus; species Moschus berezovskii. The sequence goes on along the minus strand of NC_142488.1, from coordinate 80,216,226 downwards.
ATCTCACACGCTAGTAAAGACATGCTCAAAATTCTCCAAGCCAGGCTTCAACAATACGTGAACCATGAACTTCCATATGTTCAAGCTGGTTTTAGAAAAGACAGAGGAACCAGAGATCAAATTGCCAACATCGGCTGGATCATGGAGAAAGCAAGAGAGTTCCAGAAAAAAAACATCTATTTCTGCTTCATTGACTATGCCAAAGCCTTTGACTGTGTGGATCACAACAAATTGTGGGAAATCCTGAAAGAGATGGGATAACCAGACCACCTGACCTGCCTCTTGAGAAACCTGTATGCAGGTCAGGAAGCAACAGTTAGGACTGGCCATGGAACAACAGACTGGATCCAAATAGGAAAAGGAGTGTGTCAAGGCTGTATATTGTCACCCTGCTTATTTAACTTATATGCAGAGTACATCATGAGGAATGCTGGGCTGGAAGAAGCACAAGCTGGAATCAAGATTGCTGGGAGAGATATCAATAACCTCAGATATGCAGATGACACCACCCTTATGGCAGAAAGTGAAGAGGAACTAAAATGCCTCTTGATGAAAGTGAAAGAGGAGAGTGAAAAAGTTGGCTTAAAGCTCAACATTCACAAAACGAAGATCATGGCATCTGGTCCCATCACTTCATGGTAAATAGATGGGGAAACAGTGGAAACAGTGGCTGACTTTATTTTTCTTGGCTCCAAAATCACTGCAGATGCTGATTGCAGCCATGAAAATAAAAGATGCTTACTCCTTGGAAGGAAAGTTATCACCAACCTATATAGCATATTAAAGAGCAGAGACATTACTTTGCCAACAAAGGTCCGTCTAGTCAAAGCTATGGTTTTTCCAGTGGTCATGTATGGATGTGAGAGTTGGACTGTGAAGAAAGCTGAGCGCCAAAGAATTGATGCTTTTGAACTGTGGTGTTGGAGAAGACTCTTGAGAGTCCCTTGTACTGCAAGGAGATCCAACCAGTCCACTCTAAAGGAGTTCAGTCCTGGGTGTTCATTGGAAGGACTGATGCTAAAGCTGAAACTCCAATACTTTGGCCACCTCATGCGAAGTGTTGACTCATTGGAAAAGACTCTGATGCTGGGAGTGATTGGGGTCAGGATGAGAAGGGGACGATAGAAGATGAGATGGGTGGATGTCATCACAGACTTGATGGACATGCATTTGAGTTAACTCCGGGAGTTGGTGATGGACAGGGAGGCCTGGCGTGCTGTGATTCATGGGGTCGCAAAGAGTCGGAAACGACTGAGCAACTGAACTGAACTGAACTGAAGTATATATAGATAGACAGCGAGACGGAAGCAAAGAGGTGATTTTAAGAAATTATCTCTCACACTGCTGGAAGCTAGCAAAATATGAAGGTATACTGGCAGGCTGGAGACCCAGGGAAGCAATGGTGTTGAACCTCAAGTCTGGAGGTGGTATGCTTACAGAATTCCCTCTTCCTCGTTGGGAACTCAGGAGTTTTTCTCTTAAGGCCTTCAACTGTTTATATCAAGGCCACCCACAAAGTGGAGGATACTCTCTTTTAACAAAGTTTTCTTATTTAAAAGTTAATCTCATGTTAAAGAAAAGACCTGATAACAACATGTTAAAAAAAAAAAACCTGGTAACAACATCTATATTGCTATTTGACCAAATATGTGGTACTGTTATCTACCCAAGTTAACACATAAAATTAAGTGTCACAGTGTCTCAGTACTCTGCCTTGATTACCTGCCAAATCTAACTGCTGGAATCAACTTTGTTTTAAAATCTAGTGCGAAATATTTTAACCAGAGACAATAAGATTTTCTAAATAAATAAACCACTTCCTGGATTTTTCCACTTGTTCAGCAGCACACTATAGTCAAGTATATCAGGATGATTGAATACTTCCTCCAATTGGATGTCTGGCAAGACAAGTACTTTGTATCTTTACTGTTTATATTTAAAATTCAACTTGTTTCAATGTTATTCTTGGTTAAGAAACAGACTTGTGTGTAAGAAAATCTTTCTTGACACCTTACTAGACACAACTAGGTAAGACTAAACTTCTGGGGAGTTGATGGCTGTTCCTCTAAACAAATGTTCCCTTCAGGAACATAGCTGAATTTTGATGTTGTAGGACAATGACGTCAAGTACTGGAGATGGGTAGTGTATGACTTAGGCTGTTAGTCTCATTGCACTTGACCACATGAATACTTTCATAGAAAAATATACAGTGACACACATTATCATTTTTGTGCTAAAAGGCAGTCACATGTATCATCCAAGTATTTTTTTTTTCTTTTTCAATGAATAAAGAATGCAGTGGAAAAAATTTACCTTGGGTTATTGGAGAGTTATTTGCTCTATAAATTTGAGTCGTTCTTATAGAAGCATTCTAAACTGAAAGTTGCGATTTTTTTTCTTTTATTTTATAAAAAATCACTTCCCTCTCCCACACTGAGTGTACTGTTTAGTAATAAATTTTTGTAACATCCAGATATATGGTGTCAAAAAGCCAATTGGTTTCGGTGTAAAATTTAAAAAAAATTAAGAAAGAGGACAGCAGTTTTCTCTCACTAGATAAATATTCAATAACATTTCTCCCTTGAGAATATCTAGTGAATATCCCATAGTAGATAAAATTGAGCTGCAGAGCACCAATCTTTCAAATAATAATCAATTTATCTACACTTCTTCACAAAGCTAAAACAAGTTAGAATCCAGGAATTTTTGTTCCCAACCTCAGAAATGAGAGGTATTCACCTATTGTATTGTACTTGCTCTCTGCATGTCTAAGCACTCAATGTCTCTACTTGCCATTATAAAAGCTAAAACCTCAGTTTTCTACCTTCTTCTGTGTTTCTCTTTTCTGTATGTCTTCTTTACCGTTCACATGGAATACTTCACTTCTGGGACTTCTAATCACAAAATGTTTGGAAGGTATTGCTCTTGGCTAAGCAATTCTCTGTGTGAGACACCAGCTGGATATGCTACAATTCAGCTCAGTTCTGACACTAACTAGCTAGAGATAGTATTAGATTTCTTAAATTAAGTCTTCAGTCCTACAAGACTATCTCCCACCCCCAACTTTAGACAGCAATAGTAAGCACAAGTTATTACCTGTTCTTCTGAGTGACCAGCTACAGACTGGAGGGTCTTCTCCTCAGGCTCCAATAATTTGCTAGAGCAGCTCACAGAACTCAGTGACACACTTGCTTACCTTTACTAGTTTATTAAAGGATATGATAAAGGATCCTCTGAACATCCCATTGAAAGAGACATGAAGAACAAGATATGTGGGGAAGAGAGCAGAGCTTCCGTGCCCTTCCCAGGCACACCACTCTCCCAGCACCTGTGCATGTTCACCAACCTGATCATGTTTGAGTTTCTATTGAGGCTTTGTCACATAAACATTATTAACTCAGTTTTCATAACTGATTATTAACTCAGTTTTCAACCCTTATCTTTTCTCAAGAAAATGGAGGTGGGAGTGAGGCTGAAAATTACAAGCTTCCAATCATAGCTTGGTCTTTCAGGTGACAAGATCTCACCCAAGAGCCATCCAGGAGCCCACTCAGAGTTACCTCGTTAGAACAAAAGACAGTCTTACTACTCAAGAAATTAGAAGGCTTTCAGGAGCTCAGTGTCAGGAACCAGGGTCAGAGGCCAAATATTGAAACAAACAAAAAAATGTTTCTAATGTTCTTATGTTTAGGAATTTGCAAGGGTTTTAGGAAATCTGTGCCAAGCTCCAGGGGTAGATTTGAACACATATATATTTCTTATTAAAAATCACAACATAACAACCATGATTCCTGAAATTTTCATCATTAGTGAAACACCACTACAGCAATCACTATTTAGAAACTGTGAGAAGGGGAACACAGTTAATTATTTTCTCTTAGTATTTTATTCAAAATTGCCTTATTAGAAACTAAAATATTAGAATGAAATGTCATGGGAATAATCTTGGTAAAATCTTGGGAATTTAGAAAAGAACATATCCTGAATTGTCCCATGGACTTGTAGAGCATGGAAGGAATATTGTGGGTATATGTTGAGCCAGAGTGCACCAAACATTTGAAGAACTGTATGTCTTTGATTCAATGGTGAAGCGTAAAACCCAAGCAGAAAGTGAGATGATGCAAAACACATAGTGTACCATCATGTATAACTCATACAATGTGCTTCAACAGGCACTTTACCTCTGTGGCCTTCCACCCCAAAAAACTATAACCTCAGTCTAATCATAAGAAAAACACCAGATAAATCTCAATTGAGGGACATTCTGTACAAAATATCACACCAGTATTCCTCAGAACTATGAAGGTCATCATTAACTAAGAGAGTCTGGGAAATTGTCATGGTCTAGAGGAGACTAAAGAGACATGACTACTAAATATAATGTAGAATTTTTGATGGGATTCCGAAACAGAAAAAGAACATTAAAAAAAAAAAAAAAAACTTAAGAAAACCAAATAAACTATGGGTTTGTTGTTGTTGTTCACTCGCTCAGTCATGTCCAGTTCCTTGTGAGCCCATGGACTCCAGCAAGACAGGCTTCCCAGTCCACTAACTCTTGAAGTTTGCTCAAAATAATTTCCATTGAGTCGCCTTTAGTTGATAATAATATTGGCACCAATATTAGCATATTAATTGCAACAAGTATATCATCTTAATAATAGGAGAAACTGGGGCATGAGTATTTGGGTACTGTTCTATCTTTGCAAGTGTTCTGTAAATTTGAAACTTCAAAACTGTTTATGAAGAAAATGTACTACTAGTAGATCTCTGAGTTATGTACACTGCTGACAGGATTAAGCTTCCGTTTATGGCTGTCTTTTTTTTTTTTTAACTTCTGTTTTCTCCAATCAACTTTAGAATATTCAGGGACTAAGCCTGTGTACAGGTTATGTTTTTGCTGTGCTTATGTAGCTGTAGAATTTCAGATACTTGAAATGACTATGGAGTTTGTTACTCAAATTACAGAAATTAAACTCTGTACCTACTTGGTCATTTCACAGTTGTGTTTTGTTTTGGTTGAAGCCATTTCCATTACACCATTAACAATTTATTTTAAAAATCAATGTGACCAATTCTTGCAATAAAAGCAACAGGTTCTATAATGGTTTTAATCAGAATGAGTATTAGCTCACAATATTTTTATTTGTTGAAATATACATTTTTAGTATTTTTTTTTTCCTTTAGAGCACTTTCCTCCCCATTCACAGAGTGTGTATTCACTTTTTCAGGTTTTTAGAGTTCTTGCCAAGGATATTATGATAATGTATATCTCTAACCTGGTAATTTCTAACCTACATATTACTCACTACAGCTTGTATTTTTCCCCCAAATGGCTGGAGTCAAGCTGCGAAATACCGCAAGTTAACCTACACATATAGTATACTTCTAAAATTCCAATCTTCTTTTCCTAGAAATTAAAGTTTTGTTTAAATTAAATGTTTGTTTTTAATTCCTTCATCAGCTAAACTTTAGTGCAGGTGTGCCTGCTAAGTTGCTTCAGTCCTATTTGACTCTTTGCAACACATAAACTGTAGCCTGTCAGGCTCCTCTCTCCATGGGATTTCCCAGGCAAGAATACTGGCGTGAAGTGCAATCAAAACTACAATGAGGTACCATCTCACGCCAGTCAGAATGGCTGCAATCAAAAAGTTTGAAAACAAGAAATGCTAGAGAGGTTTCAGAGAAAAGGGAACCCTCTGACACTGTTGGTGGGAATGCAAGCTAGTACAACCACTATGGAGAACAGTGTGGAGATTCCTTAAAATACTGGGAATAGAACTGTCATACCACCCAGCAATCCCACTGCTGGGCATGCACACCAAGGAAAACAGAATTGAAAGAGACACGTGTAACCTAATGTTCATCACAGCACTGTTTGCAATAGCTAGGACATGGAAGCAACCTAGATGCCCATCGACAGATGAATGGATAAGAAAGCTGTAGTGTATATCCACAATGGAATATTACTCAGCTTTTAAAAAGAATGCATTTTAAATAACAATACAGTATACTAACGCATATATGTGGAATTTAGAAAGATGGTAACGATAACCCTGTATGCAAGACAGCAAAAGAGACACAGATGTACAGAACAGTCTTTTGGACTCTGTGGGAGAGGGTGAGGGTGGGATGATTTGGGAGAATGACATTGAAACATGTATATTATCATATGTGAAATGAATCGCCAGTCCAGGTTCGATGGATGAGACAGGTTGCTTGGGGCTGGTGTACTGGGATGAATCAGAGGGATGGGATGGGGAGGGAGGTGGGACCCGGGGCTGATTCATGTCAATGTATGGCAAAACCAATACAATATTTAAAGTAAAAATTAAATAAATAAATATAAAGAATTCATTTGAATCAGTTCTAATGAGGTGGATGAAACTGGAACCTATTATACAGAATGAAGTAAGTCAGAAAGAAAAACACCAATACAGTATATTAACGCATATATATAGAATTTAGACAGATGGTATTGATGACTCTATATGCGAGACAGCAAAAGAAACTCTTGGACTGTGTGGGAGAAGGCAAGTGTGGATGATTTGAGAGAATAGCACTGAGACATGTATATTACCATATGTGAACTAGATCACCAGTCCATGTTCGATGCATGAGACAGGGTACTCAGGGCCAGTGTACTGGGATGACCCTGAAGGATGGAATGAGGAGGGAGGTGGGAGGGGGATTCAGGATGGGGGTCATGTGTACACCTGTGGCTGATTCGTGTTGATATATGGTGAAAGCCACTACAATATTGTAAAGTAATTAGCCTCAAATTAAAATAAAATAATTAATTTTTTGAAAGTAAAAAAGAAAAAGAATACTGGAGTGGGTTGCCGTTTCCTTATGCAGGAAAGCTTTCCAACCCAGTGATCAAACCGACATCTCCTACATTGCAGGCAGAGTCTTTACCTCTAAACCACCTAACCTTTCATAGGAATAAGCAAATTAATATGCAATTACAAAAAGATGTTGAGAAAAGAAAGAAGACAAAAAGCACTAGATTATGTGCTCTGTTCAAACTTAAGGACTAATAAAAATGCCAAGTGCAATCAAGCACTTACTGATCTTGTGTAGCTTAAGAGGTTTCAAAGTACTGGGATTCTCTCCATTTAGCCAAGGTGAAAGTGAAGCCAGGAGTGAAGTTATTCTGTTCCACAAATATTATCAGCATTCTCCAGAAGTTTCACTTGTATCCTCAAGGGTCATGTACAGAAATCCAGAGGTGGAATTTACATTAAATAAGACAATGTTCTGTTCTGTTCCGTCGCTCAGTCGTGTCCGACTCTATGCGACCCCGTGGACTGTAGCCTACCAGGCTTCTCCATCCATGGGATTCTCCAGGCAAGAATACTGGAGTGGGTTACCCTTTCCTTCTCCAGGGGATCTTCCTGACCCAGGGATTGAACCCGGGTCTCCCACATTCGAGGCAGAAGCTTTAACCTCTGAGCCACCAGGGAAGCCCATAGGCCTAATGAAATAAATAAATATATCTGAAGTTTGTCTTGAAAGATACAAAATAAATTTTCTAAAACACTACAATATCACTTACCAGCTTTGAAAAGTGGGCAAAATGATGTTCATTTTATAAAACTAAATTGAAGGGACTCTCTGAGTAAACAAAAATTAAGCTAACTCACTGAAATATTCCACTTAAAAAGGTATATTTTACCCTAGATAGATTTTAAGAACAATTTAAAATAAAATAAAGCCTTTGACTTTTAAATGAACAAACACACATAATAAATATATATTTTTATTTCTCATAGCTTTATTAATACCTATAATAATGAATAAGAAAGCATGAAATACAGAATCTGATATCAAACATTTAACACACGTTTGCCACTGGACTACATACTGCCTTCTTTTGCCGTACAATATCCAACCTTCTCACCTCCAAAACATGGATAGAGCTGCTTTGAGATACTCTTCACTTTCAGATGCTGTATGATGTCACAGAGGAGGAATCTTCTCAAAATACAAACATAAATGCCTATTTCATAAAATTCCAAGTAATTTAAGCAGAGATAGCATAAATTTCACACATTTTATTTGTAAAAGTATCACATACAATCACTAAACAATTGCCACAATTGCCTTCGTTTTTTTTTTTTTTTTTCATTTGTGCACACACATTTTTCTCAGTGGCTTTCTCATTATTAGTTCTATTGATGTCAACTTGCACTGCTTTTAAAAATCATATTTACTGAAAGAATATCGATGGTTAATGTAAGAAAGTGACTATAAATGAATATTTTAAGGCCTCTGCATAAAATTCCTCTGGAGTGGTAATTGGCATGTTAATGTAAAAAAGTTCCTGTTAATATATAGTTCAGCTTCTTTTGCTCCCATGTTTTCCAGGGCAATTGTGCCTGTTGGAAATAGCCAAAATAGTGTCTAATGATTGTGAGAAAAATTTATCTAAATATAACTATAAATTTGATTTGGAACCAAATGTGAAAATATGAAACCAAATAGGAAAGAACAAGAGATGATAACCATAGTGGAAAATATATATCAGAAGAGAATAACAATTTTAAACAAAAATATATTCATATTCACAAATGTGGATTAGGAGAGATATGCACATTCAAACTTAATATAAACAACAACAAAAAATGTTGAAATATGCATATGGGTAAAACTTAATTTTCCCATGATTGAAAATGATCTTTTTTTTTTTTTTTGCTTGTGAAATGACTGCACTTTTAGGATTGCAGAATTTGTGATATTTTGAGTTTACTTTTCTCCACTTTAATGAAAGTGTGTGACAAATATTTAAGAAGGCAGAGGCTCCTCATAAACTGTCACCAATACACAATAGCACTAATCATTTAACAATGACTTTTTTCTAATGAAATTTACATTACCAAAACAAAAATGTTAAATAATTAAATAAGACTACACAAAATGTACTCTCTAAATTTATCACATCATTTATACCATACATAAGTTTGTTTCTAATACACTGACACAATATTAGCTAAAACTTGAAGATAAGTTCAAAGAAAAAATGTGTATGCACTTAGCATATAAGATACACGGTGTTTGAATACATACTTACAAATGTAGTATATTAACATTATAGCTAGTAAATTAATGATCACATTGATTGTACATAGCCAAAAAATAGAACAAGTTTGATTGAACATATTATTACCATCCTTGTCATTAAACTGTAAGTTCTTATAAGTAAATAAAATCTTACGTTTTCAAAGGAAATATTTTTTTATTTTTAGTAAAATAAGCCTATTTGGAGTTCTGAGACTAAATTTAGTGCATTAAAAATATCTGTGAGTTTTGTCAATCTATAGCTCTGTCCATCCACTCAAAGAAAGAGTTTGCAACGTGATGAGAAATATCTCATTGGATCTGAAACCTTGGCAGTAACAGGTTGCCAAGACCAGACCTAGTGGAAGCTTAGGAAGAGAATGCACAGGGGAGAAAAACTGGGCTCACACCCCTTGCCTCTTTGGCTACTTTGAGCCTGCTTCCATTTAAAGTCTCTTTGTACAAACCCAGAATAGGGTGCCCAGTCATTTAATATTCTGAACACAATCTAAGTCTGATGTTATAATCAGAGATAGAAAGGGCAATAAAAGCATATTTGTTCATTCCTATATATCTAGGAAAGGTATCAACACTTCACAAATTTTACATGAGGATTTAAGAGCCACCCACATAACAAAATAGATCACACTGTAAGGAAAAAAAAAATCTGACTTTTTTTTAATTCTGATTTTCATTAACATAGCTAGTAACTATTCATAATACTGACATTATTTAATAGTCTTTTAATTTCTGCTTTTTAATCACTTTATTTATTTATTTTTGGGTATAGATCTTAACTAAGAATGTAGAGAGGAAACTTAAGGAATAACTAAAATAGAAGAGGAAGCGCTCACATTAACTTTGCAAGTTTTAGATAGAAAAACATTCTAAAATCTACTGGAAGCACTGATCTTGTCATTCTGGGGTTTTTCATCTTCCCCAGGTCTAAAAATCTTCATCAACCATAGCAACAATAATACCAACACATATGTGTGTTCATATTTCAGTAAACTTTCAAACATCATCAGTCCTTCTGGACTCACATGCTCCTGGAATACCAGAATGCTCAAAATCCGTTTGAATATTAACAAACACAAAGGGGGAAGAAAAACCAGTAATATTAATTAATTTGAAATTTAAATAATTAAACTCTAGTAGTTAAAAGTTAAGAATTTCTACACACCAAATCCGACAAAATTTAAAGGGTTTCGTAGTGGGAATAATATAGTCTCAAAACACTATGTAGCCTGCTGGGCACATTAAGAGAAGCTTTTTCAACATTCAGTGGAAACCTTCACCAATAAAACTATACATTTACCACAGTTTATAATACAGCATTTTCACACAGTTTAATCATAAATTATATATCTTTAAGTTGCACATTACAAAGTCTATATCTAATTTAATCAAGAAGAAATATTCACTCCCCCCATCCCAACTAAAACATCATTTAGTGTAAAACTGAAACAAGACATTCTCTCAGTTTTGCTATTGAGGAAAATTAAGTTCATGGTGTTTCTGTAAATTAATGAAATGTGCACATAGAAGATCACTACCAGTTAAGAGGACCAAACATAAAATAAAGAATAGACAACAAAAGGAAACTAATGTTCCCTAGCATTACTCATGTATTCTTTGCTTAGAATGACATATCTTATTTCACATGTGAGATTTTGTTGCGGTTTTTTTTTTTTTTTTTTGTGTGTGTGTGTGTGTGTTATTGGGGTATTTCTTCTCTACCCCAAGAAGCAGTCATGAACCTTATTTCTCCCTCTGTACATCTCCTTAAACTTCTATACTGTAACACATTTGATGTACATTTATAATTATGTCTCTTGAAAAGTTCCTTCCTTTCATCTTGTTATCAGTGTTTTGCTTCAGTAGGTTGAGCTAGAATGATAAAAATCCCTTAGTCTTAAAGGTTTAGTATATGTTTTTTTCTACAGTTATATTTATTTGGAATAACTGTTCAGTACATCCACCTTCTTTTTTATTTTCTAGTCTGTTATATACAAATTTCAGAAGATAAGGCTCAATTGTTAATGCAATATAGGCTTAAGATGACAGATACAACATGATTTCTGATGCACTTTACAGTAAACTACAAAGATAAATTTAACAAAAAAAAGAAAGAGGCCCTTTTTAGCAGTTAATTGCCTAATTTGGGCACAGTTATTGCACTTTAGTGTCTCGAACTCTACTAAAGAGTAGAGAAAAAGTTTACTGACAGAAATCTATAGAGTTTTTATAAGTTCTTTACTGAAAATGTATATATAAAGTATATCAACAATATATTCTTAAAATAAAAGTGGAAACCATGAAACAGAGACCAAAAATATGAAATATTTACACTTCCTACTGTTCATTTTTGCAAAAAAAAACTAGTAACAGAAAAGTGGAGACAACAACAAATATCAAACAAAAAGGCAAAATGTTACTGTACTTACACCTTCTAATGTTGTCTAAACTAAAGTTTAGATGGAATAAAGATACTCTTGGAAAATCAGATATTTGCTAGTTTTTCATTGGCTACATACTGAGTCCAGAAAAAACAGAATGGAAAACAATCAGTAATATTGCACATGTTGGTGAAAAGAAAAAAGTACAGTGCATCAGAAGTAATATATACTATCTTAATATCTGTCATGATTAGACTTTCTGTACAAAAGGATGTGATTTTTTTCAATTTTTATTTTTAAACACACATTCTAAATTAATCAAATTGTAAATTTACTTTTAACTTTGGACTAAGTGTCTAGCTCTAGACTTGATTCTGTTACAGGTTTCTATTTACATAGCTATTTACAAATCTAACAATTCGAAGTACTCACTGAAATTGGATTTCAAACTTTGATTATAAACATCTTGTTGGAAAATGTGAAGTAGCTGTTTTAGCTTTATAAGGGATGTTCTTCCATAATGGGAGAATCACCCCTAGAGGGTCTAGCCTCTTGGTCTGGAGTGAAGGTTGTCAAGGGAATGACTTTAATCGAATCATCACTAGGATGAAGCCTTTCAGACATAGCATAAAACTGAGATCTTGTACTGCCTTGTACTCCTTGGTCAAGAGAAAGTAGTCCTTCAGGGTCAGCACCTTGCCCCCAAACCTGCTGCAGACCCATTGGTGGTTGTGCAGGGCTGCAATGAAGGGAAGCAGGCTGTGGCAGAGGAGGACTGCAGTGGATTGCAGCAACCTGTGCCAGGGGAGGGCTGTAGTAAAGGGCTGAGGCCTGTGCTGGTGGAGGGCTGTGTTGAGGAGCCTGTGCTAGAGGTGGGCTGTGGTGGAGAGAAGAGGTCTGTGCTGGTGGAGGGCTGTGGCATAGTCCTATAGGCTGGGTCATTGGAGGACTGTGGCAGAGAGCAACTGTTTGTGTCACCAGAGGGTTGTGTAGGCGAAGAGTTGTCTGCATCAGGGGAGGGCTATGGCATAGAGCGGAGGCCTGTGCCTGTGAAGGGCTGAAATGCATCAGAGAAGCTGGCATCCAGCAGGCATCAGAGTGGCCCAAGATGAGACATTCTTGAGTGCAGTTGTCAGAGGCCTCTTCCACGGTAGGTTGAATAGTTATTTCTGCAGCTGTTAAGGTGGGAAACAAATGATAAAGTTTATGTTTCAAAAGATGTGTTTTTAACTACTTAAATCATATTATTACAAGAATGCTTAATAATCTATATATAAATGCATCAGAGGCTTCTAATATTTTCATAATTGGTACTCGATTTGTCACAAAGTAATTTCTACATTAATATAAATAATCAGGAGTGAGTGGATGGCATTTCATTTTTATAATTAGGATACTTTGGCTTAGTCTCCCAAGTGTAGATATTTTAAATTGTGTTTATGACTGTCAATGGAAGCTGTGGTCATTGATCTATACACACAAATCCGTTGAAATATGGTCCCGACTAACACAAAAGGTTGACATGAGTGAAATGAATGGAAAAACCAGTACAGAAACTTGTAAGGAACTAACCATTTAGAGCTAACGATTTGGTTAAGAATATAATTAATTAATTTGAGAATAGATCTAAGAATAAATTATGTTAATTTGGAAACAGTTTATTGAACACTAAGATATACCTTTCAGTTTCAGGAATGAAATATAGCTATAGTTATCTCAAAGACAATTGATTTCTGTACTCCTTATTTTCTGAAATTTGACAAAATCAGAGTTTAGCAGCATAAAGGATTACAGATCCAAAATACTTAGCTCTAAGCTATGAAACTTTTTAAAACTCCTTTATAAGGTTTTTGTAAAATTTTAAAATGCCAATAGGTATCAAATTTCAATAAGTATACTACACAAAGACTAGCAAAGGAAATAAAGAGTAGCTATATCAATATAAAAATTGACTTTAGAACAGAGTGCTATTAGTGATAATGAAGAACATCATATCATAATTTTTTAAAAGATCTTTTCTCTAAGAAGGCATAACAATCCTAAAAGTAAAAAATAGAAATTCATATTCCTGCAAATTCTCAACAGGCTATAGAGTCCAGGTACTGTCATTATCCTATCATACTTAAAATCAAGGAATAAAATACATGAGAAATGATTGTCACAGATAAGAATAATTTTGTCCATTAGATAACCATTTACCTTTCTTTACTTAGAAAACACTTTAAAAATGTCCCTCTGAGATTAACATTTAAAATATTCTATATTTTTGCACAGTTATATTTTAGAAATATTTGGGAAGGTAAAGTTTTATGTATTTGGAGTTATATTAAATGATAAATGCATGCAAGGAAATATATGAACACACACAAAATTATATTTTATTTCCTTGCCATCAGAAAAGTAACTATTCTGGCAACCTTAAATTTTACAAAAAAAGAATACATCTTAGTTTCAGCATTGACTTATTTGCCTCTTTATGATGAGGAAATAGATGCCAAGTCATTTCACTGAAATCTGTGATTTATAGAAATTCCATTTTTAAGAGTTTTATTGAGATATAATTCACATGCCATAAAATCCACTCATTTTGTTTGTTTGTTTGTTTGTTTGTTTGGTTTTGCCATATATTGACATGAATTTGCCCGGGTTTACATAAGTTTCCCCTCCTGAACCCCCCTCCCACCTCCCTCCTCCCTTTATCAATTCAATAATGTTTAGTCACATAATAGTGCCACTATCATCACAATTAATTTTGAGACATCCTTATCACTACAAAAAGAAACCTGGTATTCATTAGCATTCACTGGCCACTTCTCCACATACTCCACAGTCCTAAGCAATCATATCAAACTCCACAGACCCAAGCAACCATTAATCTACCTTTTTCTTCTATAGACTTTCCTATTCTAGACTTGTAATGTTAATGGAATCCTTTCAGTGAAGTATTCTGAGACTGGCTTGATTCATTTAGCATAATGTTTTCAAGGTTCCTCCATGTTGTAGCATGTGTCAGTACTTCAATTTTTTTTTTTTTTTTTGCTCAAGATTATACTTTGTATGAGTATGCCACATTTTATTTATCCATTCATCAATTGGTGGACATTTGAGTTGTTTTTACTTTTCGGCTGTGATGAGTAATGTTGTTATGAATATTGTTTAAAAGTTTTTATGTAGACACAGTTATTCATTTCTTTTGGGAATATACCTATGTATGGAGTTGCTGAATCATATGGGGCAAATTCTATGTTTAATGTTAAGAACTGCCAAACTCTTTCCAAATTGACTGCACAATTTTACATCACCACCAGAAATATATTAAGGTTCCAATTCCTTCACTCAGTTTCTGCAAAAATTCAGTTTGGATTTTGCAGATTTTTTTTTTTACACTGAGGAAATCAGAATGGAAAGAGACACATGTACTCCAATACTCATTGCAGAAACTGTTTATAATAGTCAGGACATGGAAGCAACCTAGATGTCCATCTGCAGACGAATGGATAAGAAAGCTTTGGTACATATACACAATGGAGTATTACTCAGCCATTAAATTTACTTATTTTAATTGGAGGCTAATTGCTTTACATTATTGTATTGGTTTTGCCATACATTGACATGAATCTGCCCCGGGTGTACATGTGTTCCCCATATTGAACCCCCCTCCCACCTCCCTCCCCATCCCATCCCTCTGGCTCATCCCAGTACACCAGCCCCGAGCATCCTGTATCATGCATTGAACCTGGACTGGCGATTCATTTCACATATGATAATATACATGTTTCAATGCCATTCTCCCATATCATCCCACCCTCGCCCTCTCCCACAGAGTCCAAAAGACTGTTCTATTCCTGTATCTCTTTTGCTGTTGAGAGTGTAACAGGCAGGAAGGCCAGAGATCTCCAAGCAGAGGAGATAGCCTGCAACTGCCAGACATTTTTATCTCTCTTAAGTGGCAGGAAGAAACAAACTAGGGATATTTTTTTTCTTCTCTATACAAATTTAAAAGGAAGTTTCTCTTAAAATACTGTGTTGCCATAATGACACCTGGTTTCACCTGAAGTTAACTATTCTCAAATCTTGAGTTAACCAATGCATTTTTCTTATGGAAATGTTGGTCTTAAGCTATGTTCATGTACTACGTGTTTACCCCAGACTCTATCTTCAAGTCGGTTCTGCCAAATGGCTCAGAACCTACTTGACAAACCTGTATGTTATACTCAGATATTGTTCCCTTAATCTATGTAAAATGAAACTATTTGTATGTTAATCTGCCCTTCTACAAGATTCAAGTTAATCATTTTATGGCCCGGGATGAATCATCCAGTGTCAAAATTATCCCCAAATGCATCTTATGGGTGAGGGGCCTGGTGCCATTCTGAGCCTTAAGACATTCCTTTCTTTCATTAACAGACTGCTAGTGACTATATAACATTCAGCTGAAGACTAGCAGGGGGGTACTCTTTCTGCCCCCTTCTGATGTCTATGTCAGAAGCTTTCTTTATCTCTTTAATACTGTAATAAAACTTTATTACAAAAAAGCTCTGAGCGATCAAGCCTCGTCTCTGGCCCTGGATTGAATTTTTCTCCTCTGGAGGCCGAGATCCCGGTGTCTGTGTCATTCCGCAACAACTTTTCACTGTCTCGTATACAGGGTTATCATTATCATCTT
Organism: Moschus berezovskii; assembly: GCF_049115385.1. Classification (NCBI taxonomy): domain Eukaryota; kingdom Metazoa; phylum Chordata; class Mammalia; order Artiodactyla; family Moschidae; genus Moschus; species Moschus berezovskii. The sequence goes on along the minus strand of NC_142488.1, from coordinate 80,200,103 downwards.
TCTAAATTCCATATATACGTGTTAGTACACTGTATTGGGGTTTTTCTTTCTGGCTTACTTCACTCTGTATAATAGGCTCCAGTTTTATCCACCTCATTAGAACTGATTCAAATATATTCTTTTTAATGGCTGAGTAATACTCCATTGTGTATATGTACCAAAGCTTTCTTATCCATTCGTCTGCAGATGGACATCTACGTTGCTTCCATGTCCTGGCTATTATAAACAGTGCTGCGATGAACACTGGAGTACACGTGTCTCTTTCAATTCTGGTTTCCTCGGTGTGTATGCCCAGGAGTGCGATTGCTGGATCCTATGGCAGTTCTATTTCCAGTTTTTTAAGGAATCTCCACACTGTTCTCCATAGTGGCTGTACTGGTTTGCATTCCCACCAACAGTGTCAGAGGGTTCCCTTTTCTCTGCACACTCTCCAGCATTTATTGCATGTAGCCTTTTGGATAGCAGCTATTCTGACTGGTGTGAAATGGTACCTCATTGTGGTTTTAATTTGCATTTCTCTGATTATGAGTGATGTTGCGCATCTTTTCATGTGTTTGTTAGCCATCTGTATGTCTTCTTTGGAGAAATGTCTGTTTAGTTCTTTGGCCCATTTTTAGATTGGGTCGTTTATTTTTCTGGAATTGAGCTGCAGGAGCTGCTTGTATATTTTGGAGATTAATTCTTTGTCAGTTGCTTCATTTGCTTCTGTTTTCTCCCATTCTGAAGGCTGTCTTTTCCCCTTGCTTATAGTTTCCTTTTCTGTGCAGAAGCTTTTCATTTTAATTAGGCCAAATTGTTTATTTTTGCTTTTATTTCCAATATTCTGGGAGGTAGGTCATGGAGGATCCTGCTGTGATTTATGTCGGAGAATGTTTTGCCTATGTTCTCCTCTAGGAGTTTTATGTTTTCTGGTCTTACATTTAGATCTTTAATCCATTTTGAGTTTATTTTTGTATATGGTGTTAGGGAGTGTTCTAGTTTCATTCTTTTACAAGTTGACCAGTTTTCCCAGCACCACTTGTTAAAGAGATTGTCTTTTCTCCATTGAATATTCTTGGCTCCCTTGTCAAAAATAAGGTGTCCATAGGTGCATGGATTTATCTCTGGGCTTTCTATTTTGTTCCATTGATCTATATTTCTGTCTTTATGCCGGTACCATACTGTTTTGATGACTGTGGCTTTTTTGCAGATTTTTATAGGATTGTATTGAACCTGAAAATCAGTTTGTGATTTTAACAGTATTAAGACTTAAACAGCATTAAATCTTCCTATCTTTGAATATAGAATGTCTTTCCACTTACTTATATCTTTAATTTCTTTCAGTAGGTACGTATGCGTTAGTCACCCAAAACTCGAAATAAAAGTGAAAATCTAAATTGAATGTTTCAAATACTTTTACTATCCATTTGACCACATTAAACCAAACTCCTAACTGCCAATCCATTGTGCCCTGGGCTATGGTAAGTCACTTCAGTTGTATCTAACTCTTTGTGTCCCTATGGACTGTATCCCACCAGACTCCTCTGTCCATGGGATTTCCCAGGCAAGAATACTGGAGTAGGTAGCCATTTCCTCCACCAGGGCATCTTCCTGACCCAGGGATCGAACCTGAGTCTTCCACACTGCTGGCAGATTCTTTAATTTCTTTCAGTAGTTATTTTAAGTTTTTCAGAGTAAAAACTTTGCATTCCCGTTGTTGAATTTGCTCCTAAATATCTTATTCCACTGTAAATGGAAATGTTTCTTTAATTTCTTTTTTGGAATGTTTATTGCTAGAATATAGAAGTACACTTGATTTTCATGTATTGCTCTTAAAGTCTGTAAACTTCTCAGGTTGATTATTAGTTTTAATAGGTTTTTAGTGGACTTCTTAAGATTTTCTGTATACAAAATCTGCTCAATATTATGTGGCAGCCAAGATGGGTGGAGATTTCAGGGGAGAATGGATATATATATATGGCTGAGTCAATCTGCTGTGCATCTGAAACTGTCACAACATTGTTAATCAGCTACACTTCAATATAAAATTAAAAGTTTATTTTTAAAAAAGAATAAAAGAGCAAGGAGCAAAGTATAAATGTTCTTTCAAAAATGAAGCAAGAATACAAATGGATGCCTCGGCCCGTTTGCTTTGGTATCAATCTTGGCAGTGCAAATCAAGGACCATGAATGGAAATAAATAAATAAATACTCCATCAAGATCAAGGTAGAAGAAATAGTAATAGCTCATAAATAGGGAAACCAAAGACCAAAGAAGTTGAGTGCATTGTCCAACATCACACAGCCAAGAAATTCCAGAGTCAAGATTAATCTCTGCTTCAGTTTACTTGCAATATCTCTTAATTCCTGCTAGTATAAGAAATTGCTAATTTTTCATTTCCCCTACTGTATTTATTTTACACATTTAAGGTAGAGAGTGGAATTGTGCCATAGTTTGACCATTCTTTGGCATTATCTTTCTTTGGGATTGGAGTGAAAACTGACCTTTTCCAGTCCTGTGGCCACTGCTGAGTTTTCCAAATTTGCTGGCATATTGAGTACAGCACTTTCACAACATCATCTTTCAGGATTTGAAATAGCTCAACTGAAATTCCATCACCTCCATTAGCTTTGTTCGTAGTGATGCTTTCTAAGGCCCACTTGACTTCGCATTCCAGTATGTCTAGCTCTAGGTGAGTGATCACACCTCCGTGGTTATCTGGGTCGTAAAGAGTTTTTTTTTGTATAGTTCTTCTGTGTATTCTTGCTGCCTCTTCTTCATATTTTCTGCTTCTATTAGGTCCATGCCATTTCTGTCCTTTATTGTGCCCATCTTTGCATGAAATGTTCACTTGGTATCTCTAATTTTCTTGAAGAGATCTCTAGTCTTTCCCATTCTGTTGTTTTCTTCTATTTCTTTGCAATGATCACTGAAGGCTTTTTTTAAATCTCTCCTTGCTAGTCTTTGGACCTCTGCATTCAAATGGGTATATCTTTCCTATCCTCCTTTGCCTTTCACTTTTCTTTTCACAGCTTTTTGGAAGGCCTCCTCAGGCAACCATTTTGCCTTTTTGAATTTCTTTTTCTTGGAGATGGTCTTGATCCCTGCCACCTGTACAATGTCAAATCCTCCATCCATAGTTCTTCAGGCACTCTGTATATCAGATCTAATCCCTTAAATCTATTTCTCACTTTCACTGTATAATAGTAGGGGATTTCATTTAGGTCATACCTGAATGGTCTAACAGTTTTCCCTACTTTCTTCAATTTAAGTCTGAATTTGGCAATAAGGAATTCATGATCTGCACCACAGTCAGTTCCTGGTCTTGTTTTTTTTTTTTTCTGTATAGAGCTTCTCCATCAGGCTTCAACAGTATGTGAACCCTGAACTTCCAGATATTTAATCTGGATTTAGAAAAGGCAGAGGAACTAGATATCAAGTTGCCAACATCCGTTGGATCATTGAAAAAGCAAAAGAGTTTCAGTGAAACATCTACTTCTGCTTTATTGACTGTGCCAAAACAAACTGTGAAAAATTCTTAAAGAGATGGGAATAACAGACCACTTGACTTGCTTCCTGAGAAATCTATATGCAGGTCAGGAAGCAACAGTTAGTACTGGACATGGAAACATAGACTGGTTGCAAATCAGGAAAGAAGTACGTCAGGGCTGTACATTGTCTTCCTGCTTATTTAACTTATTTGCAGAGTACATCATGTGAAATGCCCAGGTGGATTAAGCACAAGCTGGAATCAAGATGGCCAGGAGAAATATCAATAAATATCAGATATGCCGATGACACCACCCTTATGGCAGAAAGTGAAGAGGAACTAAAAGCCTCTTGATGAAAGTGAAAGAGGAGAGTGAAAATGTTGGCTTAAAACTCAACATTCAGAAAACTAAGATCATGGCATATAAAACTTAGACCACATATTAAAAAGTAGAGACATTAGTTTGCCAAAAATGGTCCGTTTAGTCAAGACTATGGTTTTTCCAGTAGTCATGTATGGATGTGAGAGTTGGATTATAAAGAAAACTGAGCTCCGAATAATTGATGCTTTTGAACTGTGGTGTTGGAGAAGACTCTTGAGAGTTCCTTGGACTGCAAGGAGTTCCAACCAGTCCATCTTAAAGGAAATCAGTCCTGGATATACATTGGAACGACTGATGCTGAAGCTGAAACTCCAGTACTTTGGCCACTTAATGCGAAGAACTGACTCATCAGAAAAGACCCTGATGCTTAGAAATACTGAAGGCAGGAGGAGATGGTTAGATGGCATCACCTTCTCAATGGACATGAGTTTGAGTAAACTCCATGAGTTGGCGATGGACATGGAGGCCTGGAGTGCTGCAGTCTATGGGGTTGCAAAGATTTGGACATGACTGAGTGACTGATCGGAACTATAAGATATAGGTAATTAAAGTACATCTCTACATGTTTTCTCAGAAATTAACCTTGACAATAATCCAAAATATCTTTTTAAAAAATTTTATCACTTAACTCTAATTAATTCATAGTGGATAAACCATGCAGGTACTAGTTGAATAGAGACTATCAATTCAGTAGCAGAGTTTTAATAGTAAATAAGCAGAAATGTAGTGATATTATTTGTCCCTTATAAACTCTCTTTTCCTTAAGTAATGGACATAGTAATAGTATAATTTATGACTTTAAAAAAAATTCACAAGCTACAGCAAAGTGAAGACATATGTTCAGAGCTACTAAATGTATTCTTATATGCAATTAAATAAATGGGAGATTATTCACAATATATATGTATGTGAGTGCAATTTATAGAAAATCGTGTTTTTAGCTAAATGTCTTAAACTCAGAATTCAGACTACCTTGGTGAAAATCCTCGTTTTAATTAAAAAAAGTTATAACAAACTTCATATTTGGATATCTAAGTACAGAAAAGTCCACCAGCTACTAGTGAATCAATATTAAATAAAAGCACATAAACGGAAGTATAATTAATTTTCTAAGAGTTCCTATTTGAATGAGTGCTACTAAAATATTCTTTAAAAGAGGAATAAGATGGAAGAGGAGTAGATGGACATGGAGTACATCTCTCTCCACAAACATATCAATAATACACCTTCAGACACAAAAGTGCATGCAGAACACAAGCTGAGGGCTGACAGGAGTATATGACCGGCAGAAAAGAATATATAGAACCACGTAAAACTCAGTAGAATGAAGGAACTATGGGAAAAAACACGAGTGTTAGTAAGACTGGGCCTGCCCTTGGCTGTTGGGGGAACTGAAGCAGAGATCCAATCCCCATAACAGGGCAATTGTCTGAGTCAGGAGAAGCACTTGAGGCTGGGAATGAAACAACTTATCTGTAGCAGCCTAAATGGAATGAGACTAAGACAATCCTTGTTACAGCCATACATACCCCAGACAGGGTCCCCTGGAAGGCACAGTGGATGGGAGCTGGAGTTTAGGGACTGTGAAACAATCCCAGAGTTAAGGTTGCTGTTGACTGCAGAGACAGATTGAGGGGATGTGAGGGAGGAAATTGTGTTGGGAAATGCCTGTGGAGGAAAGCTGGGCAGCCATGGAAGCAAGGCGATACTCTGAGTCATGCGTAGGGGTTGGAGCCATCACCATAGCCTTTCTCTCCCTACCCAACAGCACTGGCCGCTGAACAGTAGAGAAGCTGGTCCATCAAATGCCTGACACACTGAACTACAGAGTAAGACCTCACGAGGGTGCTCCTTTAAGTGAATGATGTGTCAAAATACAGAGTAGGACTCCACCCATGGTGCCCCTTTAAGTGCCTGACACGCTGAACAACAGAGAAGGAACCCAGGTAAGGAAGCCCTCTAAGTGCCTGAATGGGCAGAGCTATGGAGAAAGACTGGCCAAACAGGCTTTATGATCACCAGCTACAAAAAGCTTGAAAAAAGACTCTGATAGGGTCATAATTCCTGTGGCAGAAGCAGTCCGTGTCCCTGCACACTTGGCGCGACAAAGGTCCCCGCAAGCCAAGCAGCTGTGCCACCATCACACTCAGCTCTCACTGAGGCAGAGCTAAAGTCTCGCATCTATATACGCAGGGTTGCTTCAGTAGTGTCTGACTCTTTGCGATCCTGTAGACTGGCCTGCCAGGCTTCTCTGTCAGGGAGCAGGGCGAGGGTCTGGGTGTGGGTTCTCCAGGCAAGAATACTGGAAGGTGTAGGCCAATGCTGGTTGCCATACCCTTCTATAGCACTGTATTTTCTGTTGCCTTAGCTGCCAACTCCCCTGAGTACCTGGTGCTGCCAGAATCCCTGTCACCCAAGCAGCTGAATAACCTTCACAAGTGGCCATCACAGGGGCAAATCCAAGCCTTCCAGGGCAGCCTTAGGAGCAAACCCCAGCGGTCGATGCACATGTAGAGGGGGAAATAAAACCACAGTTGAAACCCTGTGGTAGTGTGGCTAAGGAAGGAAACCCAAAACCTTCCCAACAGCTGTAAAAGCTGCAGATTAAATCCACACAATCATCTAGGCAAACTCTGTGTCTATGGAATATATAAAAGGTCATTGAGAGCTCCCATAAAAGAAAACACACTAATTCTAATAGCTGTGGACATTGGAGGGAAGAATACACAGCAGTAGGACCAGATTAGAATCTGAGCTGTCCCCACAACAGGTCCAGAGACCAGTACAGTGTTGGAGGGCATCCTAAGGAGGTGAAGTGGACTGTGATTCCCAGCGAAGGAAAGGACTCTGAAAGCAGTGACTCAAGGAAGACATTTATTATTCTTATGTTTTGACTTGTACTGTAGATTCTTTTGGAATCTCCCCCACCTTTTTCCCCTTATGTTGTAGCTGTCGATTTTATTGGCACTATGAAAATTCATTAAGCTTTTGAGTTTTCTTTTCTTTTTTTTTTTTTCATTTCTCAGTCGCATTTTTTGTTGTTGTTATAAACCCTGCTTCTACATTGGGAATTACAATTCTGTGGAGTTTTCCTTTTTCCTTCCTTTTTCTTATTTTTTTTTTTCATTTTTATAATTTTAATTTTTTAAAACCTATTATATTTTTCTACATTTATTCCTTTTTTAAGAAGAAATTTAATATTTTATTATTAATATTAATACATCTAACAGACATCATGGGACTTTATTCCTGATATAAAATTAGCGTTATGGGGAGTTTTTTAAAAAGAATATTTCACTGTTCTCATTTTTTAATGTCTTATGGTATACATGATATTTTATACAAAAATGAAAATAAACATTGTTTTATCTTGTTATATGTTTTATTTTAGTGTCAAGTGGAGTGATTTAATTTCTCTGTTTTCAAATTTTGTATTAGAGGTTCAATCAGCATTTAAATTATATTTTGGTCACTTTTTTTAGCAACAAATAATTGTGAAAACTACATTATGTTTTCTGCTATTTGCATGAGTGATCCATAAGCCCATGTTGGAATACAAGCTATGTAACTTTCAAAATATGTAATGGTTAAATACATTCAAAAACTCTTTTTTTATTTATTTATTTTTTAATATTTTATTGGAGGCTAATTATTTTACAATATTATATTGGTTGGTTTTGCCATACATTGACATGAATCTGCTCTGGTTGTACATGAGTTCCCCTTCCTGAACCACCCTCCCACCTCCCACTTCCCCTTATCTTCCCTCTGGGTCATCCCCGCACACCAGCCTCGAGCATCCTGTAACATGCATCGACCCTGAACTGGCAATTCGTTTCACATATGATAATATATATGTTTCAGTGCCATTCTCCCCAATCATCCCACTCTCACCCTCTCCCACAGAGTCCCAAAGACTGTTCTATACACCTGTGTCTCTTTTGCTATCTCGTATACAGGGTTATCATTTCCATCTTTTAAATTCCATATATATGCGTTAGTATATTGTATTGGTGTTTTTCTTTTTGGCTTACTTCACTCTGTATAATAGGCTCTAGTTTCATCCACCTCATTAGAACTGGTTCAAATGCATTCTTTTTAATGGCTGAGTAATACTCCATTGTGTATATGTACCAAAGCTTTCTTATCCATTCGTCTGCAGATGGACATCTAGGTTGCTTCCATGTCCTCGCTATTATAAACAGTGCTGCGATGAACACTGGAGTACACGTGTCTCTTTCAATTCTGGTTTCCTCGGTGTGTATGCCCAGGAGTGCGATTGCTGGATCCTATGGCAGTTCTATTTCCAGTTTTTTGAGGAATCTCCACACTGTTCTCCATAGTGGTTGTACTAGTTTGCATTCCCACTAACAGCGTAAGAGGGTTCCCTTCTCTCCACACCCTCTCCAGCATTTACTGCATGTAGCCTTTTGGATAGCAGCCATTCTGACTGGTGTGAAATGGTACCTCATTAAGGTTTTGATTTGCATTTCTCTGATTATGAAGGATGTTGAGCATTTTTTCATGTGTTTGTTAGCCATCTGTATGTCTTCTTTGGAGAAATGTCTGTTTAGTTCTTTGGCCCATTTTTAGATTGTGTCGTTTATTTTTCTGGAGTTGAGCTGAAGGAGCTGCTTGTATATTTTGGAGATTAATTTTTGTCAGTTGTTTCATTTGCTATTATTTTCTCCCATTCTGAAGGCTGTCTTTTGCCTATGTTCTCCTCTAGGAGTTTTATAGTTTCTGGTTTTATATTTAGATCTTTAATCTATTTTGAGTTTATTTTTGTATATGGTGTTAGGAAGTGTTCTAGTTTCATTCTTTTACAAGTGGCTGACCAGTTTTCCCAGCACCACTTGTAAAAGAAACTGTCTTTTCTCCATTGAATATTCTTGCCTCCCTTGTCAAAGATAAGGTGTCCATAAGTGCGTGGATTTATCTCTGGGCTTTCTATTTTGTTCCATTGGTCTATATTTCTGTCTTTATGCCAGTACCATACTGTCTTGATGACTGTGGCTTTGTAGTAGAGCCTGAAGTCCGTCAGGTTGACTACCCCAGTTCCATTCTTCTTCCTCAAGATTGCTTTGGATATTTGAGGATTTTTGTACTTCCATACAAATTGTGAGATAATTTGTTCTAGCTCTGTGAAAAATATCGTTGGTAGCTTGATAGGCATTGCATTGAATGTATAAATTACTTTGGGTAGTATACTCATTTTCACAATACTTATTCTTACAATCCACAAACACGGTATATTTCTCCATCTATTAGTGTCCTCTCTGATTTCTTTCACGAGTGTTTTATAGTTCTCTATGTACAGGTCTTTTGTTTCTTTAGGTAGATATATTCCTAAGTATTTTATTCTTTTCATTGCAACAGTGAATGGGATAGTTTCCTTTCTTTCTATTTTCTCATTATTAGTGTATAGGAATGCAAGGGATTTCTGTGTGTTGATTTTTTGTTTACCTTTCCTACTGCTCTTTTTCCCAGTAGTCAAGCTTTAATGAATATAAGTCTTCTTCATCTACGTGTGTGTAACTTTGCATATCTAACATTTCTTTCTTTTCTTTCTTTCCCTTCCTCTCAACATATTTTTTAGTTTTGTCTTCATTGCTTTATTCCCCACTTGGCACCTTGCTTTAGTTTTTTTTTTCCAGTTTGTGCTATAGTTAGCTTTGTTCTTAACTGGTAAATATCATTTTTTATTTCCTTTTTTTGCCAGGTAAGTCTACTGTACTTTCTTTTTGTTGGACTATTTTGACTTTGCTGATGGGTGCATATCTGTATGTGCATATTGCATTATTTTAATTAGTATTTGCTTGATTTTTTAGCTGCCAGTTGTCTGGGGTTCATCTTTGGTTTCTCATTTTTGGATATTTGTTTTAATCTCACTTAAGGCCATGAGGAGCTGGTCATGGAACCTTCGTTCCTGTCCAGAGATCAACCCTGAGCTTTGAAGTGGGAGCAAGACCATAGACTATCACAAAACTAACCCTAGTGAGTATCAAATAGCGAGAACTCACACAAAGGAAACCACTTGAATAAAAAATCCAGCATCACCCTGTGCATCACCCTGTGCAAGATGCCACATCCAAGCAACAAACAAAAGAAAAATACAAACCCAGTCATCAGCAGGAAAGCTTACCACCTCACTCAGCCTTGCCCCAAAGAGAAAAACAAACAAATGAAAAAAGGAACAAAAAACTCAGCACATATCTTACCCTATATGAAGTTCACACAAACCACTGGACCAAACTTAGGAGGCCAGAAACCATAAGGAAAAAAGAATTCAACCTTGACACCTGGAAAAAGGTGACCTAAAATACATTAATTTAAAAGTAATAATAATGAAAATGCAGAGAAATACTGCACAAATGAAGGAACAAATTAGAAACACAAAAGTCCAAATAAATGAAGCAGAAATAGGCAAAATACTGAAAAAGAATTTAGAATAATGATAATAAAAATGATCGAAAACCTTGAAAACAAAATGAAGACAATGCAAGAATCAATTAACAACGACCTAGAAGAATTAAAGAATAAACATTCAGAGACGAACAGCATAATTATTGAAACTAAAAATACTCTAGAAGGAATCAATAGCAGAATATCAAAAACAGAAGAATGAATTAGTGAGCTGGAAAATAAAATGGTGGGAATAACGTCTGAAGAGCAGAACAGAGTAAAAAGAATTAAGGTAATTAGCCTGCAAGTAAAATAAATAAATTTTTTAAAAAGAAAATATTAATCCAAGGAGAAAAAAAATTGACGATAGTCTCAGATACCTTTGGGACAATATCAAACACACCAACATTTGAATTATAGGGGATCCCATAGAAGAAGAGAAAAATAAAGGGTAATGAGAAAATTTTTGAGATTATAGTTGAAAACTTCCCCAACATGAAAAAGGGAACAGTTAATCAAGTCCAAGAGGCACAAAGAGTCCCATACAGGATAAACACAAGGAGAAACATGCAAACACAAATAAAAATAGAACTTAGTTCAGTTCAGTCACTCAGTCATGTCTGACTTTTTGCGACCCCATGAGTCGCAGCACACCAGGCCTCCCTGTCCATCACCAACTCCCAGAGTTTACACAAACTCATGTCCATCGAGTCGGTGATACCATCCAGTCGTCTTATCCTCTGTCCTCCCCTTCTTCTCCTGCCCTCAGTCCCTCCCAGCATCAGGGTCTCCTCCAGTGAATCAACTTGTCGCATGAGGTGGCCAAAGTATTGGAGTTACAGCTTTAGCATCAGTCCTTCCAATGAACACCCAGTATTGATCTCCTTTAGGATGATTAGGTTGGATCTCCACTTAGTCCAAGGGACTCTCAAGAGTCTTCTCCAACACCACAGATCAAAAGCTTCAATTCTTCGGTGCTTAGCTTTCTTCAAACTCCAACTCTCAAATCCATACATGACCACGGGAAAAACCATAGCTTTGACGAGACAGATTTTTGTTGGCAAAGTAATGTCTCTGCTTTTTTATGCTATCTAGGTTGGTCATATCTTTCCTTCCAAGGAGTAAGCATCTTTAAATTTCATGGCTGCAATCAAAATCTGCAGAGCCTTTGGAGCCCAAGAAAATAAAGTTTGACACTGTTTCCCCTGTTTCCCCATCTATTTCCCATGAAGTGGTGGGACCAGATGCCATGATCTTAGTTTTCTGAATGCTGGATTTAAACCAAAATTTTCACTCTCCTCTTTCACTTTCATCAAGAGGCTTTTAGTACCTCTTCACTGTCTGCCATAAGGGTGGTGTCATCTGCATATCTGAGGTTATTGATATTTCTCCCGGCAACCTTGATTCCAGCTTATGCTTCTTCCAGCCTGGTTTTCCTCATGATGTACTCTGCATATAAGTTAAATAAGCAGGGTGACAATATACAGCCTTGACATACTCCTTTTCCTATTTGGAACCAGTCTGTTGTTCCATGTCTAGTTCTAACTGTTGCTTCCTGACCTGCATGCAGGTTTCTCAAGAGGCAGGTCAGGTGGTCTGGTATTCCCATCTCTTTCAGAATGATCCACAGTTTATTGTGATCCACACAGTCAAAGGCTTTGGAATAGTCAATAAAGCAGAAATAGATGATTTTCTGTAACTCTCTTTCTTTTTCCAGTATCCAGTGTATGTTGGCATTTAGGTTTCTGATTCCTCTACCTTTTCTAAAACTAGCATGAAAATCTGGAATTTCATGTTTCACATATTACAGAAGCCTGGCTTGGAGAATTTGAGCATTATTTTCCTAGAGTGTGAGATGAGTGCAATCAATTGTGCAGTAGTTTGAGCATTCTTTTGCATTGCCTTTCTTTGGGATTGGAATTGAAACTGGCCTTTTCCATTCCTGCAGCCACTGCTGAGTTTTCCAAATTTGCTGGCATATTGAGTGTAGCACTTTCACAGCATCATCTTTCAGGATTTGAAATAGCTCAACTGGAATTCCATCAACTCCACTAGCTTTGTTCATAGTGATGTTTCTAAGGCCCGCTTGACTTCACATTCCAAGATGTCTGGCTCTAGGTGAGTGATCACACCATCTTGATTATCTGGGTCATAAGATCTTTTTTGTATAGTTCTTCTGTGTATTCTTGCTGCCTTTTCTTCATATCTTCTACTTCTATTAGGTCCATGCCATTTCTGTCCTTTATTGTGCCCATCTTTGTATGAAATGTTCCCTTGGTATCTCTAATTTTCTTGAAGACATCTCTAGCGTTTCCCATTCTGTTGTTTTCCTCTATTTCATTGCATTGATCACTGAGGAAGGCTTTCTTATCGCTCCTTGCTATTCTTTGGAACTCTGCATTGAGATGCTTATATCTTTGCTTTTCTCCTTTGGTTTTTGCTTCTCTTTACACAGCTATTTGTAAGGCCTCTTCAGACAGTCATTTTGCTGTTTTGCATTTATTTTCCATGGGGATGGTCTTGGTCCCTGTCTCCTGTACAATGTCACAAACTTCCATCCATAGTTCATCAGGCACTGTGTCTATCAAATCTAGTCCCTTAAATCTTTTTTTCTCTTTCACTATATAATTATAAGAGATTTGATTTAGGTCATACCTGAATGGTCTAGTGGTTCACCCTGCTTTCTTCAATTTAAGTCTGTATTTGACAATAAGAAATTCATGATCTTAGTCACAATCAGCTCCTGGTCTTTTTTTTTTTTTTTTTTGCTGACTGTATAGAGCTTCTCCATCTTTTGCTGCAAAGGATATAATCAATCTGATTTTGATGTTGACCATGTGGTGATTACCATATTTAGAGTCTTCTCTTGTGTTGTTGGAAGAGGGTGTTTGCTATGATCAATGCGTCCTCTTGGAAAAACTCTATTAGCCTTTGCCTTGCTTCATTCCGTGCTCCATGGCCAAATTTGCCTGTTACTCCAGGTATTTCTTGAATCCTACTTTTGCATTCCAGTCCCCTATAATGAGAAGGACATCTTTTTTAGGTGTTACTTCTAAAAGGTCTTGTAGGTCTTCATAGAACTGTTCAACTTCAGCGTCTTCAATGTTACTGGTTCGGTCATAGACTTGGATTACCGTGATATTGAATGGTTTGCCTTGGAAATGAACAGAGATCATTATGTCGTTTTTGAGATTGCATCTAAGTACTGCATTTTGGAATCTATTGTTGACCATGATGGCTACTCCATTTCTTCTAAGGGATTCCTGCCCACAGTAGGAGATATATTGCTCATCTGAGTTAAATTCACCTGTTCCAGTACATTTTAGTTAGCTCTTTCCTAGAATGTTGACGTTCACTCTTGCCATCTCCTGTTTGACCACTTCCAATTTGCCTAGATTCATGGACCTAACATTCCAGGTTCCTAAGCAATATTGCTTTTTAAAGCATTGGAGCTTGCTTCTATCACTAGTCATATCCACAACTGTGTATTACTTTTTCTTTGGCTCCATCCCTTCTTTCTGTCTGCGGTTATTTCTCCACTGATCTCCAGTAGCATATTGGGCATTTACCGACATGGGGAGTTCCTCTTTCAGTATCCTATCATTTTGCCTTTTCATACTAACAAAGACTAAACAAGAAGAAAGCATACTAAAAGCTGCATAGGAGATATGACAGGTAACATACAAGGGAAGCCCGTTATGCTTAACAGGTGATCTTTCAGCAGAAACTCTGCAGGCCAGAAGGCAATGGCAGGATATATTTAAAGTACTGAAAGGGAAAAATCTACAGCCAAGATTACTGTACTTGGCAAGGATCTCATTCAAAATTGATGGAGAAATCAAAAGCTTTTCAGACAAGCAAAATTTGCGAGAATTCAGTACCACTAAACCAGCTTTACAACAAATGTTAAAGGAACTTATACAGTCAAAAAATACAAAAGAAGAAATAAGATCTAGAAAATCAACCCCAAACTCTTAAGAAAATGGCAAGAGGAACTATATATTTTTGTAATTACTTTAAATGCAAATGGATTAAATGCTCAACCAAAAGACACAGACTGGCTGAATGGAGCCAAAAATAAGACCCATATACATGCTGTCTACAAGAAACCCACTTCAGACCTAAGATATAGACTGAAAGGCGAGGATGGAAAAATATATTCCATGCAAATGGAAAGCAAAGACAGCTTGAGTAGCAATCCTCATATCAGAAAAAATAGACCCTAAAATAAAGAATATTACAAGAGATAAAGAATGACACTACATACTGATCAAGGGATCAATCCAAGAGGAAGACATAACAATTGTAAATACCTCTGCACCTAACATAGGAGTGCCTCAATACATAAGACAAACACTAACAGACATAAAAGAAGAAATTGACAGTAACACAATAATAGTAGGGGATTTTAATACCCCACTCACACCAATGGACAGATCATCAAAACAGAAAATTAAAAAGGAACACAAGTCTTAAATGATACATTAGATGAGATGAAACTCATTGACGTCTTCAGGACACTTCATCCAAGTGCAGAGGAATACACCTTCTTCTTCTCTAGTGCACATGGAACATTCTCCAGGATAGATCATATCTTGGGTCACAAATCAAACCTCAGTAAATTTAAGAAAATTGAAATCATATCAAGCATCTTCTCTGACCACAACCCTAGGAGACTAGATATCAATTACAAGAAAAAAAAAATTGTAAGAAACACAAACACATGGAGATTAAGCAACACATTTCTAAACAACCAACAGGTTATGGAAGAAATCAAAAGGGATATAAAAAAAATTTCTAGAAACAAATGACAATGAAAACATGAAAACTCAAAACCTATGGGTTTTGATCTCCTATTTGATTTCTATTTTAGTTCACTGATTCTTAAAATGTCGATGTTCACTCTTGCTATCTCTTGTTTGACCACTTCCTATTTTCCTTGATTCATGGACCTAATATTCCAGGTTCCTATGCAATATTATTATTTACAGTATTGGGCTTTACTTCCATCACCAGTCACATCCACAGCTGGGTGTTGTTTTCCCTTTGGCTCAGGCTCTTCATTTCTTCTGGAGCTATTTCTCTATTTTTCTCCATAGAATACCTTATTGGGCACCTACCTACCTGGGGAGTTCATCGTTCAGTGTCATATATTTTTGCCTTGTCATACTGTTCATGGGGTTCTCAAGGCAAGACTACTAAAGTAATTTACCATTCCCTTCTCCAGTGGACCACGTTTTGTCAGAATTCTTCACCATGTTGTGTCTGTCTTGCATAGCTCTACACAGCATGACCCATAGTTTCACTGAGTTAGATAAGGCTGTGATCCACGTGATCAGTTTGATTTATTTTCTGGAGTTGTGGTATACATTTTGTGTGCCCTCTGATGAATAAGGATGAGGCTTGTGGGAGCTTCATAAGGGGAGCAACTGACTGTGGGGGATTCTGAGTTTTGTTCTGATCGGCAGGACCATGCTCAGTAAATCTTTAATCCAGTTTTTTGTTGATGAGTGGTGGTGTGTTCCCTCCCTGTACTTTGACCTAAGGCCAAACTATGTTAGGGGTAATGGCAGTAAAGATGACCTCCTTCAAAAGGATTTATGCCAGCATGTCAGAACTCCCAGGACTGTAGTATTCACTGCCCTTGACTCCATTCCACGTCTTTGTTGACCATGGCTCTGCCAGAGACTCCTGGACACTCACAGGCAAGTCTGGCTCAGTCTCTTGTGAGGCCACTGCTCCTTTCTCCCGGGTCCTGGTACACACAAGGTTTTGTTTGTGTTCTCCAAGTGTCTGTTTCCCCAGTCCTGTGGAAGTTCTGTAATCATCTAATAGAGTAAATGGATTATCATTCATAAATTACATACATATATTTTGATCACATACATTTTAATAAATGTCATTTTTCCTTGTATTTTCAACAATTTTGTAAGAAATATATGATTAATCTGTTGCATTAAAACAATTTATTTATATTCATCATTAATTAAACTTTAGTTTGCTGTGAAGAAAAAGTGCTGTTTCAATGAAGACTGTTTTTGTGATTATGTTTTTATAGCACATACAGTTGTCTTTGAAATCTTGTAATGAGTAATTCAAATACAGGTTGTCTTCAGTACAAATATTAAAATTATAGTTCATTAAGTTAACTTTGATTCATTGCTTGTCCATCAAACATCTGTACAAACATTCTAATGTTCCTCATTAAAAAACTTCAGATAGCGTATTGAATCTATAATATGCCTAATAAAATGGGAGCACCAATCACTGTTCCTAAAAAAAAATTTGAAAGAATTGTTTTTTTATGCCAGCATGCCACAACTCCCAGGACTGTAGTATTCAGTGCCACGAATGTCACATGTCACATGTCATCTTCATGTGACATTTACTGTACAGTTATAATGTCTGCATTAATAAAAGCAAATGATTAGGTTTATCTCTTGACCAATTAAAATGTACTTGCATTACTAGTGTAAGGTTATATAAAGAATTACTTGTTCGATAACTTATCTCTAATGTATATGCTCGGAAAAGGCAATGGCAAGCCACTCCAGTACTCTTGCCTAGAAAATCCCATGGATGGAGGAGCCTGGTAGGCTTCAGTCCATGGGGTCACTCAGTCGGACACGACTGAGCCACCTCACTTTCACTTTTCAATTCCTTGCATTGGAGCAGGAAATGGAAACCCACTCCAGTGTTCTTGCCTGGAGAATCCCAGGGACGGGGGAGCTTGGTGAGCTTCCGTCTATGGGGTCAAACAGAGTCGAACACGACTGACGCGACTTAGCAGGAGCAGCAGCAGCAATGTATATGCTAAAGCTGAAACTCCAATACTTTGGCCACCTCATGTGACGAGTTGACTCACTGGAAAAGACTCTGATGCTGGCAATGATTGGGGGCGGGAGGAGACGGGGATGACAGAGAATGAGATGGCTGGATGGCATCACCGACTCGATGGACATGAGTTTGAGTGAACTCCGGGAGTTGGTGATGGACAGGGAGGCCTGGCGTGCTGTGATTCATGGGGTCGCAAAGAGTCGGACACGACTGAGTGACTGAACTGAACTGAATGTATATGCAAATTAATACAAGCACTAGTAGAAAAGCAAGTACCACACATTTTGTGCTTCAAAAAAGAAAAGCAACTTATTTTTCCTCTTGCCTAATCAGTATTTTGCTACTAGGAACATAATAAGTTTGACTAATTAAAATACAAAATACTGAGGGCTGTCCTAAGATGGCAGAGGAATAAGACAGGGATACCACTTTCTACCCAACAAATTCATCGAAATAACATATGAACACTGAGCAAATTCCACAAAACAACTTCTGAATGCTGTCAGAGGACATCAGGCACCCAGAAAGGCAGCCCATTGTCTTCAAAAGGAGGTAAGACAAAATAAAAAGAGAGATAAAAGGAGTAGGGACAGAGATCCGTCCCGGGAAGGGAGTCTTAAAAGAGGAAAATTTCCAAATACCAGGAAGCACTCTCACTGGCGGGTCTGTGGGGAATCTTGGAATCTCAGAGGGCAACATAACAGGGAAGAAAAATAAATAAATAAAACCCACAGAATATGTGCCTAATGGCAACTCCCAGCACTTCAGCTGCCACCAGCAAGCAGGGGTTGAGCAGGGAGGCACAGGCTGCATTGCTTAGGGTAAGGACCTGGCCCGAATGGCTTGATGGCAATCTGAGGGAACTAACATAAGATAGCAACCCAAACTGTGGGATAGCCAGAGAGAGAGAGAAAAAAAGATAAGAGAGAGAGAGACAGAGAACTATCTGTAAACAGCCCTAACCTGAGGCACTGCGAGGCCGGCTCACAGAACAAAGGACTGAGCGAATACCAGAGGAGAGCTAGCAGGCTGCAGACTGGCCAATCCCCTGCCAGAGACACGCAGGCCTGGGGGTCAGCCAGAGCCAGAAACTGGCAATCTCAGCCACAGAGAGGTGTCCTCTACCAAACTGCAAGCAGGCCCTGTTGCTAACCAAGCGTTCTTGGAATTCTGGATGGTTGACACGCGCCAGGAGAGTTGCAGCCAGAGATCAGCTCCCCAGAAGAGACGCATGGCACACCGGAGAAGGCGTGCCCATTGTATACCCAGAAAACAGAGTGACTGGGATGGGGGAGGCAATAAGACGCACTGCCCACCTGGGGGTGACTGTACTCGCCAAGCATCTGGTCACCTGAGCTGCTCGGACCTGGGAAGGGCACAAAACTCAGGCCCAATGGAGTTTGTGCCTTTGTGGAGGACTCAAGAACCTGAACCTGAGAGGCTTAGACCTGGAAAATGCACGCAACCAAGGGCCTGCCTTAGACAATTCCTGGCAGAGCAGTCTTGAGCCTGAGAAGTATAGACCATGAAAGTACAGACGCCATGAATGGGGGTAAACCGAGTGCAGCTGAAACTCTGTGAGCACTCCCCACACACAGCAGCGATATTTGTTTGCAGTGTTCCTCCTTCCCAGGAGCTAGACAGAACAGTTCAGTTCAGTTCACTTGCTCAGTTTTGTCCGACTCTATGCAACCCCATGAATCACAGCATGCCAGGCCTCCCTGTCCATCACCAACTCCCAGGGTTCACTCAAACTCATATCCATCGAGTCGGTGATGCCATACAGCCATCTCATCCACTGCCATCCCCTTCTTCTCCTGCCCGCAATCCCTCCCAGCATCAGAGTCTTTTCCAGTGAGTCAACTCTTCGCATGAGGTGGCCAAAGTATTGGAGTTTCAGCTTTAACATCTGTCTTTCCAATGAACACTCAGGACTGATCTTTAAAATGGACTGGTTGGATCTCCTTGCAGGCCAAGGGACTCTCAACAGTCTTCTCCAACACCACAGTTCAAAACCACCAATTCTTCAGAGATCAGCTTTCTTCACAGTCCAACTCTCACATCCATACATGACCACAGAAAAAACCATAGCCTTGACTAGACGGACCTTGGTTGGCAAAGTAATGTCTCTGCTTTGTAATATGCTATCTAGGTTGGTGATAACTTTCCTTCCAAGGAGTAAGTGTCTTTTAATTTCACAGCTGCAATCAGCATCCGCAGTGATTTTGGAGCCAGAAAAATAAAGTCTGACACTGTTTCCACTGTTTCCCCATCTATTTCCCATGAAGTGATGGGACCAGATGCCATAATCTTACTTTTCTGAATGTTGAGATTTAAGCCAACTTTTTCACTATCCTGTTTCACTTTCATCAAGAGGCTTTTGAGTTCCTCTTCATTTTCTGCCATAAGGGTGGTGTCATCGGCATATCTGAGGTTATTGAAATTTCCCCTGGCAATCTTGGGTCCAGCTTGTGCTTCTTCTAGCCCAGCGTTTCTCGTGATATCTTCTGCATGTAAGTTAAATAAGCAGGGTGACAATATATAGCCTTGATGTACTTCTTTCCTGATTTGGAACCAGTCTGTTGTTCCATGTCCAGTTCTAACTGTTGCTTCTTGACCTGCATACAGGTTTCTCAAGAGGCAGCTCAGGATGTCTGATATTCAAATCTCTTTCAGCATGTTCCAGTTTATTGTGATCCACACAGTCAAAGGCTTTGGCATACTCAATAAAGCAGAAATAGACGCTTTTTCTGGAACTCCCTTACTTTTTCCATGATACAGCGGATGTTGGCAATTTAATCTCTGATTCCTCTGCCTTTTCTAATACCAGCTTGAACATCTGAAATTTCATAATTCACATATTGCTGAAGCCTGGCTTGGAGAATTTTGAGCATGACTTTACTAGCATGTGAGATGAGTGCAATTGTGCGGCAGTTTGAGCATTCTTTGGCATTGCCTTTATTTGGGATTGGAATGAAAACTGACATTTTCCAGTCCTGTGACCACTGCTGAGTTTTCCAAATTTGCTGGCATATTGAGTGCAGCACTTTCAC
Source organism: Moschus berezovskii (assembly GCF_049115385.1). Taxonomy (NCBI): domain Eukaryota; kingdom Metazoa; phylum Chordata; class Mammalia; order Artiodactyla; family Moschidae; genus Moschus; species Moschus berezovskii. The sequence goes on along the minus strand of NC_142488.1, from coordinate 80,179,956 downwards.
AGCATCATCTTTCAGCTCAACTGGAATTCCATCACCTCCACTCCCTTTGTTCATAGTGATGCTTTCTAAGGCCCACTTGACTTCACATTCTAAGATGTCTGTCTCTAGGTGAGTATCGTGATTATCTTGGTCGTGAAGAACAAGTGAGCCTAAGTAAGTAACCACCTTCGCCCCCTTGTGTCAAGGCAGAATTAAAACACTGAAGAGATCAGCAAAGAGAAGAAGCTAAAGTAAACAGAGGTAACTGCTTTAGAAATGATAAATGCAACAGATTAAAACCCTGTAGTTAGCAATGTCTACATTAGAATGGGCCTATAAATCTTGAGAAGTACAAGGCGGATCAAGGAACTATCTGAAACTGAACTGACCCCACACTTCCCTCAACAGCTCCAGAGAAATTCCTAGATACACTTTTATTTTTTTAATTTTTAAATTTTTTCAAATCCTCTATTATTCCTTTATTTTTCACTTTTATAACGTACAATTACCTTTCAAAAAAAGACCCTATTTTTAAAGCAAACTTCATATATATATATATATATATATATATATATATATATATATATATATAATAGTTTTTGTGACTTTGTTTTGTGTTTCCTTTAATATTGTATTTTTGAGAGTCTAACCTCTACTCTAGATTTTTAATCTTTGCTTTTTGGTATTTGTTAGCAATTTTGAACAGTTTAGAACGCAATCTTGAGTACCCATTTTTACTTGGGACTGTGAATACTGGCTTGATTGCTCTATCCCCTTTTGACTCTTCTTTTTCTCCACCAGGTTGCCTCTATCTCCTCCCTCCTCCTTCTCTTATGTACCCAACTCTGTGAATCTCTTTGTGTATTCCGGGTTGTGGAGAACACTTAGGGAACTAATTACTGGTTGGACCTCTCTCCTTTTGATTGCCCCTTTTCTCCTCCTGGTCACTTCTGTCTCTTTCCTCCCTCTTCTCTTCCCTGTGTAACTCCGTGAACATCTCAGAGGGGTCCAGAATGTGTAGAGCACATAGTGAATCAATTACTGGCTAGCTTACTCTCTCCCTGTTTGATTGACACTCTTCTTCTCCTGATCACCTCTATCTCCCTACTCCCTCTTCTCTTCTCCATGTAACTCTGTGAACCTCTCTGGGTTTCCCTCAGTGTGGAGAAACTTTTCATCATTAACCTAGATATTTTATCATTGGTGATGTATAGATGGGGAAGTCTTGAGGCTATTGCAAGAATAAGACTGAAATCCAGAGGCAGGAGACTTCAGTTCAAAACCTGAGAACATCAGAGAACTCCTGACTCCAGGGAACATTAATTGATGAAAGCTCATTCACAAACCTCCACACCACAATGAAACCAAGCACCCTCCAAAAGCCAACTAGTTACAGAGCAAGAAATACTGCCGGGAGCCAGCGAGGGAAATCCTACCCGTGGCAAAGGTCAATTGGGGAAGAGGCCTGACGGGCAAAGGCTAATCAGGACTCGAGGAACCCCCTGGACTTACCCGAGCATCTACCCCAAAGAAAACCGGAGTCTGACTGCCTTACTATCTTACGCCTCTTACCAAGTCCTCTAATACTTACAGGGGCTTCCCCCCAACCACCTTTCTCTGTAAACAATTCAGAGCTGTAGTTAAAATTTCTCCTCGGCTTAATAGGAGTGTTCCAATCCAAGCCACTCTGATAGCTTTCTAACTTGCCTGACAAGTTTGTCCTGGCTCTTACAACTATGAATATGACTGTTTATAGCCTCACAGTCACGCAAGGACAGAAAGCCTAATATTCTAAAATACAGGAATTTGTTGAATAAGTTAAAATCATTAGAATAGTACCAAAAAATTAATTATTGAATCAATGCTTGCTGCAAGTTTCCATATTTTCTATCTATTGTATCCTTAGAAATATATTAATCACATATAGAGAAAATAAGTAGTAGCCTTTGATTTAACCACATCAGATCTTCAGTTAATAAATCATTTTCTTGTAGCTCACTACACCCTTTGCTTATAGGAATGTAAACTTGTCATGTGTCTTTGGAGAATAGCGCCTGACTTTAGGAAAATCACCTTGAAAGATTATAAGCCTTTCTCTAGCTGACTAACCTTTGTTGGGAGAGAGGGCCATAAACTGTTAGAAGGCCTCCTGGCCAGAAGATGATGTAAACCACCTAAAACTTGTATATCATGAGACATACAAAAATAAGCCCTGATCCTGATAAGGGTCAAGATTACTGACCCCGCATGATTTTGGCGTGACTCTATACTTCCCTTTCTCTATTTTTTATGTGCACAACTTAGGGTATAAAAGCAGCACTGGAAAATAAAGTTTTGGGCCTTGCTCACTGAAGCTTGGTCTACCCGTGTAGTTTTTACTCCTTTTCTCTATTCTCCTTTTTCCGGTTGAGATCCTTGAAGCGCTGGGCCCTCTGCGTTTACTTATCTGCCTGGGCTTCTAAGACCCATGTGAGGGGTTGCCCTGGTGGGGTGCCTCCAGTGATTCGAGAGGGCGCCTACGGCCTACGTAAATAGAGTAAACCCCGTGCTGGGGTTTTATTGGTTTCCTGTGTAAATCAAGGAATTATCAGCCTCTGTCTCTCTCTCTCTCTTTCTCTCTCTCTCACTGATGCTGACGGCGTTCATATCGAGGATACCCTGGGTCCATATCGAGGCAGGTCCCCAATAAAATAACATGCTAATTCTCCAGTAATACAGGAATATAGCCCTGAACTTTAATATAGAGGCTGCCCAAATTCACACCAAACCCAATGACACCTCAAAACCCGCTACTGGACACTTCATTGCACTCCAGAGAGAAGAAATCCAGCTCCACCCACCAGAACACCGACACAAGCTTCCCTAACTGGAAAACCTTGACAAGACACCGGTCTAACCCCACCCACAGTGAGGAACCTCCACAATAAAGAGGAATCACAAACTGCCAGAATATGGAAAGGCCACCCCAAACACAGCAATCTAAACCAAATGGAAAGGCAGAGAAATACCCAGCAGGTAAAGGAGCAGGATAAATGCCTACCAATCCAAACAAAAGAGGAAGAGATAGGGAATCTACCTGAAAAAGAATTCAAAATAATGATACTGAAAATGATCCAAAATCTTGAAAACAAAATAGAGTTACAGATAAATAGCCTGGAGACAAGGATAGATGCAAGAAATGTTTAACAAGGACCTAGAAGAAATAAAAAAAGAGTCAATATATAATGAATAATGCAAAAAATGAGATCAAGAACACGCTAGAGGGAACCAAGAGTAGAATAACGGAGCCAGAAGATAGGATAAGTGACGTAGAAGATAGAATGGTACAAATAAATGAATCAGAGAGGAAAAAAGGAAAAAAAAGAAAGAAATGAAGACAACCTGAGAGACCTCTGGGACAATGTTAAAAGCCCCAACATTTGAATCATAGGAGTCCCAGAAAAAGAAGACAAAAAGAAAGACCATGAGAAAATACTTGAGAAGATAATAATTGAAAACATCCCAAAATTGGGGAAAGAAATAGTCACCCAAGTCCAAGAAACACAGAGAGTCCCAAACAGGATAAACCCAAGGCAAAATACCCCAAGACACATATTAATCGACTTAACAGAGATCAAGCATAAAGAACAAATATTAAAAGCAGCAAGGGAAAAACAACAAATAATACACAAGGGGATTACCAAAAGAAAATCAGATGATCTTTCCATATAAACTTTTCAGGCCAGCAGGGAGTGGCAGGACATACTTAAAGTGATGAAAGAGAAAAATCTACAACCCAGATTACTGTACCCAACAAGGATCTCATTCAAATATGAAGGAGAAATCAAAAGTTTTACAGACAAGCAAAAGCTGAGAGAATTCAGCACCACCAAACCAACTCTTCAACAAATGCTAAAGGAACTTCTCTAGACAGAAAACACAGGAAGGGTGTATAAACTTGAACCCAAAACAATAAAGTAAATGGCAACGGGATCATACTTATCAATAATTACCTTAAATGTAAATGGGTTGAATGTCCCAACCAAAAGACAAAGACTGGCTGAATGGATACAAAAACAGGACCCCTGTATATGCTGTCTTCAAGAGACCCAACTCAAAACAAGGGACACATACTTACTGAAATTGAAGGGCTTTAAAAAAGATATTCCATGCAAATAGAGACCAAAAGAAAGCAGGAGTAGCAATACACATATAAGATAAAATAGACTTTAAAATAAAGGCTGGGAAAAGAGAAAAAGAAGGACACTACATGATGATCAAAGGATTAATCAAAGAAAAAGATATAACAATTATAATATATATGCATCCAACATAGAAGCACCACAATATTTAAGGCGAATGCTAATAAGTATAAAAGGGGAAATTAACAATAACACAATAATCGTGGGAGATTTAATACCCCACTCACACCTATGGATAAATCAACTAAACAAAAAATTAACAAGGAAACACAAACTTTAAATGATACAATAGACCAGTTAGACCTAATTGATATATATAGGACATTTCACCTCAAAATAATGAATTTCACCTTCTTCTCACGTGCACACCGAACCTTCTCCAGGATAGATCACATCTTGTGCCATAAATCAAGCCTTGGTGAATTTGGTAAAAACCCTCCAGAAAGCAGGAGTGGAAGGAACATACCTCAACATAATAAAAACTATATATGACAAACCCACAGCAAACATCACCCTCAATGGTGAAAAACTGAATTTCCTCTAAAGTCAGGAACAAGACAAAGGTGCCCACTTTCACAAAGACACGTTTGCCCATTTTCATGACTACTATTCAACATAGTTTTGGAATTTTTGGTCACAGCAATCAGAGCAGAAAATAAAATAAATCTAGATTGGAAAAGAAGTAAAACTCTAACTGTTTGCAAATGACATGATCCTCTACATAGAAAACCCTGAATACTCCACCAGAAAATTACTAGAACTAATCAATGAATATAGTAAAGTTGCAGGATATAAAATTAGCACACCAAAATCCCTTGCATTCTTATACACTGAGAAAAGAGTAAGAGAAATTAAGGAAACAATGCCATTCTCCATTGAAACGAAAAGAATAAAATAGTTCGGAATATATCTACTTAAAGAAACAAAAGATCTATTTATAGAATACTATAAAAAACTGATGAAAGAAATCAAAGAGGATATAAATAGATGGGGAAATATATCATGTTCGGGGATCAGAAGAATCAATATAGTGAAAAAGAGTATACTACTCAAAGCAATCTATAGATTCAATGAAATCCCTATCAAGATACCAACGGTATTTTTCACAGAACTAGAACAAATAATTTAACAATTTGTATGGAAACACAAAAAACCTCGAATAGCCAAAACAAGCTTGAGAAAGAATAATGGAACTGGAGGAATCAACCTGCTTGACTTCAGGCTAAATTACAAAGCTACAGTCATCAAGAAAGCATGGTACTGGCATAAAGACAGAAATATACATCAATGGAACAAAATAGAAAGCCCAGAGATTAATTCAGGCACCTATTGACACCTTATCTTTGGCAAAGGAGGCAAGAGTATACAATGGAGAAAAGACAGTCTCTTTAACAAGTGGTGCTGGGAAAACTGGTCAACCACTTGTAAAAGAATGAAACTGGAACACTCCCTAACACCATACACAAAAATAAATTTAAAATGGATTAAAAATCTAAACATAAGATTCAGTTCAGTACAGTTCAGTCGCTCAGTCGTGTCTGACTCTCCGCGACCCCATGAATCACAGCACGCCAGGCCTCCCTGTCCATCACCAACTACTGGAGTACACTCAAACTCATGTCCACAGAGTCGGTGAGGCCATCCAGCCATCTCATTCTCCGTCGTCCCCTTCTCCTCCCGCCCCCAACCTTTCCCAGCATCAGAGTCTTTTCCAGTGAGTCAACTCATCGCATGAGGTGGCCAAAGTATTGCAGCTTCAGCTTTAACATCAGTCCCTCCAATGAACATCCAGGACTGATCTCCTCTAGAATGGACTGGTTGGATCTCCTTGCAGTATAAGGGACTCTCAAGAGTCTTCTCCAACACCACAGTTCAAAAGCATCAATTCTTCGGCGATCAGCTTTCTTCACAGTGCAACTCTCACATCCATACATTACCACGGGTAAAACCATTGCCTTGACTAGACGGACCTTGGTTGGCAAAGTAATGTCTCTGCTTTTTAATATACTATCAAGATTGGTCATAACTTTCCTTCCAAGGAGCAAGCATCTTTTAATTTCATGGCTGCAGTCAGCATCTGCAGTGATTTTGGAGCCCAAAAAAATAAAGTCTGACACTGTTTCCACTGTTTTTCCATCTATTTCCCATGATTAGAGACTGTAAAACTCCTACTGGAAAACATAGACAAAATTCTCTCCAACATAAATCACAGCAGGATCCTCTATGACCCACATACCAGAGTAATGGAAATAAAAGCAAAAATAAACAAATGGGACATAATTAAACTTAAAAGCTTTTGCACAATGAAGGAAACTATACGCCAGATGAAAAGTCAGCCTTTAGAATGGGATAAAATAATAACAAACAAAGCAACGGACAAATAATTAATCTAAAATATATTCAAGCAAATGCTGTAGCTCAATTCCAGAAAAATAAATGACCCAGTCAAAAAATGGGCAAAAGAACTAAGCAGCCATTTCTCCAAAGAAGACATACAGATGGCTAACAAACACATGAAAAGATGCTCAACATCACTCATTATCAGAGAAATGCAAATCAAAACCTTAATGAGGTACCATTTCTCACCAGTCAGAATGGCTGCTTTCCAAAAGTCTGCAAACAATAAATGCTGGAGAGGGTGTGGATAAAAGGGAACCCTCTTACACTGTTGGTGGGAATGCAAACTAGTACAGCCACTATGGAGAACAGTGTGGAGATTCCTCAAAAAACTGGAAATAGAACTGCCATATGACATAGCAATCCCACTGCTGGGCATACACACTGAGGAATCCAGATTTGAAAAAGACATATATACCCCAATGTTCATCGCATCACTCTTTATAATAGCCAGGACATAGAAGCAACCTGGATGTCCCTCAGCAGACGAATGGATAAGAAAGCTGTGGTACATATACACAATGGAGTATTACTCAGCCATTAAAAACAACACATTTGACACAGTTCTACTGAGGTGGATGAAACTGGAGCCTATTATACAGAGTGAAGTAAGCCAGAAAGAAAAACACCAATACAGTATACTAACGCATATATATGGAATTTAGAAATATGGGAACGATAACCTTTTATACGAGACAGCAAAAGAGACACAGATGTATAGAACAGTCTTTTGGACTCTGTGGGAGAAGGCGAGGGTGGGATGATATGGGATAATGGCATTGAAACATGTATATTATCATATGTGAAACGAATCGCCAGTCCAAGTTCGATGCATGATACAGGATGCTCATGGCTGGTATACTGGGATGAACCAGAGGGATGGGATGCGGAGGGAGGTGGGAGGGGGGTTCAAGATGTGGAACACATGTACACCCGGGGCAGATTCATGTCAATGCATGGCAAAACCAATACAATAACATAAAGTAATTAGCCTCCAATTAAAATAAATAAATTAAAAAAATAAAAACAAACAAAAAAATAAATAAAATTACTCTTTGTTAAGTTCAGTAATTTTTTTAATTTAGACTTTGCTATATAAGAATAAAACTCTTGGGAGTCTTAATTCAGATCTAATGTATGATTATGGAACTATGAATTTATCAAAGGACTTGTGTAGAGAAACAATTTAATAGTATAAAAAGTATTGTTCATTTCCTCAGTCATGTCTGATTCTTTGTGATCCCATGGACGGCAGCAAGCCAGGCTTCCCTGTTCTTCAATATCTCTTGGAGTTTGCTCAAACTCATGTGCATTGAGTCTGTGATGCCATCCAACCATCTCTTCCTCTGTCACCCCCTTCTCCGTCTGCCCTCAATCTTTCCCGGCATCAGGGTCTTTTCCAGTGAGTCAGCTTTTTGCATCAGTTGGCCAAATATTGGAGCTTCAACTTCAGCATCAGTCTTTCCAATAACTATTCCAGGGTTGATTTCCTTTAGGATTAACTGACTTGATCTTGCTGGACAAGGGACTCTCAATAGTCTTCAACACCACAGTTCGAAAATGTCTGTTCTTCAGCATTCAGTCTTCTTTATGGTCCACCTTTCATGACCATACATGACTACCGGAAAAACTATATATATGAAGTATAGCTATATTTGTAGCTGTAAAGTAGCCAACTCTAGTATTTTCACAGTAAGCCTTCCAACCCTACTAATCTCCAGATGCTTGCTTACTCATCTCATCACAAATTATTATCTTGGTGATGGTAAGTTTATTCAATTTGTTCCCAGCAACACTTAAAGGATATTAGACAGAAATCAGGTGACAATAGGATCACTTGCCTTATGATATTTGTTTCTACTGTGTCCTTTTGCTACTCTGACTAATTCACTTCCATGAATAGATTGAAGGTTCCAATTTGTAACAGATTATTTTCAACAATATTAGTGGAACTTAAAAGCACATGAAACTCTAAATAAAAAGTGAAAATCTGAATTGAATGCTTCAAATACTTTTACTGTTCATTTGGATCACATTAAAACAAACTCTGAACTGGCAACCCATTGTGTGTTCTGCCGTGCAAAGTCACTTCAGTTTCAGTTGTGTCTGACTCTTTGCGATCCTATGGATTGCAGCCCACCAGACTTCTCTGTCTATGGGATTCTCCAAGCAATAATACTGGAGTGGGTTGCTGTGTCCTCTTCCCAGGGATTGATCCCACACCTCTTGTGTCTCCTTCATTGGCAGGCGGGTTCTTTAGTACTAGTGCCACCTGGGAAGCACCATCAATCCATTAGGCATGTCATAGATTTCAGTTATTCATTGGGAAGACTAAATGATGAACTATTAAGGACATTATTATTATTATTTTTCTGAAATAAATATATTAATTACAACTTGATATTCTCCTAAAGTATGACACTGAAAATCTTCTTGGTACAATTGGGAAGCTACTGAAAGAGCAAGGAAAGCAAATTTATAACAATATTTCATCCTTTTTCATGGGAGTTCAGCTTTGAAACTAATAAATTGATCTGTATAAGAACTCTATTGTGTGCAAATTTCTATCAGAGATTAAGAGATACATTAAATGAAACAATTTGACAGTAGATTTCTGTATAATGAACATTCAATTCAGTTTTGGAATAGCACTAAGGAAAATGTTTATAAAACATGCATTTGTCTTCACATTGATAAAGGTTAAATAATAAGGGGAAGAATCACTAGAGCACATTTAATCACATGTATGAACTTGTTATCTGAATTTTGAAAGGCTGCAATTTTTTCCTCTATTTCCTGAAACACATATATCAGCCAATTAAATGATGTGAGTTAATAGATAGTTCTCCAAAGGAATTTAAAAGTCAAAAAAGTGTACGCATTTAGAATGAAGGAAAATATTATCCAAATGAATTTATTTAACCTCATAAGAGCACATTTGTTTCTGTCAGACAACACAGATGAACTGTACCCTAACAGTGATTTTAATTTCATCAGGCTAAAAATAAATTTCAATATTCTGTCATTTTTCCTCACTCCGCAACAACTGCTGATGGTAACAATTCTTTAATAAGTGATTTCCAAAGAGAGATACTCGGTCAATCTTCTCTGCAATATCTTCTTTACAGATAGGTATTCTTGAAAAGTGAAAGTGAAGTCACTCAGTCGCGTCCGACTGTTTGTGACTTCATGGACTGTAGCCCACCAGGCTTCTCCATCCATGGCGTTTTCCGGGCAAGAATAATGGAGTGTGTTGCCATTTCCTTCTCCAGGAAGATCTTCTCCAGGGGATCTTTCCCACCCAGAGGTCGAACCCAGGTGTCCTACATTGAAGGCAGACACATTGCCCTCTGAGCCACCAGGGAAGTCCTCATAGGTATTCTTATTACCCTCTTATATATTCTATTTTCCAAGTATACTTCATTGACTGCATATTGGAAGAATTTTGGGCCATCATTTGACTCATTAATTTAGGTTAAGTTGAATTTTTAACATGATAAAAAGATCACCAATATGACTACATCACATTTTCCCAATAGAAGCCTACTATAATATCCACAGAGCATTTAGTTACTGGGTAAAGATAATATATTTCCTAGGAAGGATATTTATTTCTTCAAAGTTAAATGCTATTAATGAGTTACAGAAGAACTCAAGGGATGTTTTTTTTAATTGTAATTAATTTGAACTACACTAATTCACAAAGCATGTTACTTTGAAATTGAACGGATTTAATCTGTGCCTGATTCACACTACTTAATTGGGGAAAAGATTGCTAAGCTAATTAAATTGTGTCAATAATATTAAATGAGAAAATATCAGTTCAGTTCAGTCGCTCAGTTGTGTCCGACTCTTTGAGAGCCCATAAGTCACAGCACGCCAGGCCTCCCTGTCCATCACCAACTCCCGGAGTTCACACAAACTCATGTGCATTGAATCAATGATGCCATCCAGCCATCTCACGCTCTGTCGTCCCCTTATCCTCCTGACCCCAATCCCTCCCAGCATCAGAGTCTTCCAATGAGTCAACTCGTCGCATGAGGTGGCCAAAGTATTGGAGTTTCAGCCTCAGGATCAATCCTTCCAATGAACACCAAGGACTGATCTCCTTTAGGGTGGACTGGTTGGATCTCTTGCAGTCCAAGGGACTCTCAAGAATCTTCTCCAGCACCACAGTTCAAAAGCATCAGTTATGCCCATGTTGCTCATAACTTTCCTTAGTAAGTAAGGAAACTTTCCTAAGTAAGCATCTTTCAATTTCATGGCTGCAATCACCATCTGCAGTGATTTTGGAACCCCCCAAAATAAAGTCTGACACTGTTTCCACAGTTTCTCCATCTATTTCCCATGAAGTGATGGGACCAGATGCAATGATCTTAGTTTTCTGAATGTTGAGCTTTAAGCTAACATTTTCACTCTCCTCTTTCATTTTCTTCAAGAGACTTTTCAGTTCCTCTTCACTTTCTGTTATAAGGGTGTTGTCATCTCCATATCTGAGGTTATTGATATTTCTCCTGGCAATCTTGATTCCAGCTTGTGCTTCTTCCAGCCCAACGTTTCTCACAATGTACTCTTCATATAAGTTAAATAAGCAGGGTGACAATATACACCCTTGACGTACTCCTCTTCCTATTAGGAATGAGTCTGTTGTTCCATGTCCAGTTCTAACTTTTGCTTCCTGACTTGCATATAGGTTTCTCAAGAGGCAGGTCAGGTGGTCTTGTATTCCCATCTCTTTCAGAATGTTTCACAGTTTATTGCGATCCACACAGTCAAAGGTTTTAGCATAGTGAATAAAGCAGAAATAGATGTTTTTTTCTGGAACTCTCTTGCTTTTAGCATGATCCAGTGTATGTTGACAATTTGGCCTCTTGTTTCTCTGCCTTTTCTAAAACAAGTTTGAACACCTGGAAGTTCACGGTTCATGTATTGCTGAAGCCTGGTTTGAAGACTTTTGAACATTACTTTCCTAGTGTGTGAGATGAGTGGAATTGTGCAATAGTTTGACCATTCTTTGGCATTAACTTTCTTTGGGATTGGAATGAAAACTGACCTTTTCCAGTCCTGTGGCCACTGCTGAGTTTTCTAAATTTGTTGGCTTATTGAGTGCAGCACTTTCACAGCATCATCTTTCAGGATTTGAAATAGCTCAACTGGAATTCCATCACCTCCACTAGTTTTGTTCATAGTGATGCTTCCTAACGCCCACTTGACTTCACATTCCAGGATGTCTGGCTCTAGGTGAGTGATCACACACTCACCATCGTGATTATCTGGGTCGTGAAGATATTTCTTGTACAGTTCTTCTGTGTATTCTTGCCACCTCTTAATATCTTCTGTTTCTGTTAGGTCCATACCATTTCTGTCTTTATCGAGGCCATCTTTGCATGAAATGTTCCCTTGGTATCTCTAATTTTCTTGAGGTGATCTCTAGTCATTCCCATTATGTTATTTTCCTCCAATTCTTGCACTGATTGCTGAGGAAAGCTTTCTTATCTCTCCTTGCTTTTCTTTGAAACTCTGCATTCATATGCTTATATCTTTCCTTTTCTCCTTTGCTTTTCACTTCTCTTCTTTTCACAGGTATTTGTAAGGCCTCCTCAGAAAGCCATTTTGTTTTTTTTTTTGCATTTCTTTTCTATGGGGATGGTCTTGATTCCTGTCTCCTGTACAATGTTACGAATCTCTGTCCATAGTTCATCACTTACTCTGTCTATCAGATCTATTCCCTCAAATCTATTTCTCACCTCCACTGTATAAACTTAAGAGAATTTATTTAAGTCACACCTGCATGGGAAATAGATGGGGAAGCAGTGGAAACGGTGTCAAACTTTATTTTGGGGGGGCTCCAAAATCACTGCGGATGCTGATTGCAGCCATGAAGCTAAAAGACACTTACTCCTTGGAAGGAAAGTTATGACCAACCTAGATAGCATATTAAAAAGCAGAGACTTTACTTTGCCAACCAAGGTCCGTCTAGTCAAGGCTATGGTTTTTCCAGTGGTCATGCATGGATGTGAGAATTGGACTGTGAAGAAAGCTGATCGCCGAAGAATTGATGCTTTTGAACTGTGGTTTTGGAGAGGACTCTTGAGAATCCCTTGGACTGCAAGGAGATCCAACCAGTCCATTCTAAAGGAGATTAGTCCTGGGTGTTCATTGGAAGGACTGATGCTAAAGCTGAAACTCCAATACTTTGGCAAACTCATGTGAAGCGTTGACTCATTGGAAAGGACTCTGATGCTGGGAGGGATTGGGGGCAGGAGTAGAATGGGACGATAGAGGATGAGATGACTTGATGTCATCACTTACTTGATGGACATGAGTTTGAGTGAACTCCGGGAGTTGGTGACGGACAGGGAGGCCTGGCATGCTGTGATTCACGGGGTTGCAAGGATTCGGACACCACTGAGTGACTGGACAGAACTAAACGTTTAAAAAATCTATATTTAAAGGAATATTTTTTCTTGCTTTTTAAAAAATTAATTAGTTCATTTTAATTGTAGCCTGATTACTTTACAATATTCTAGTGGGTTTTGCCATACATTCCCTTGAATCAGCCACGGTGTACATGTGTCCCTGATCCTGATCCCCCCTCCCACCTCTCCTCCCATCCTCAGGGTTGTCCCAGTGCAGCAACCCTGAGCACCCTATGTCATGCATCAAACCTGGACTGAATATTCTTAAATAATTTTTTAATGAATGATAATTGCTTTGCAGAATTTTGTTGTTTTCTGTCAAACCTCAACATGAATCCGCCATCAGTTCAGTTCAGTCGCACAGTCGTGTCTGACTCTCCGCGACCCCATGAATCACAACATGCCAGGCCTCCCTGTCCATCACCAACTTCCGGAGTTCACTGAAACTCATGTCCACAGAGTCGGTGATGCCATCCAGCCATCTCATTCTTGGTCGCCCTCTTCTCCTCCCGCCCCCAACCTTTCCCAGCATCAGAGTCTTTTCCAGTGAGTCAACTCGTCGCAGGAGGTGGCCAAAGTATTGCAGTTTCAGCTTTAGCGTCAGTCCTTCCAATAAACACCCAGGATCGATCTCCCTTAGAATGGACTGGTTGGATCTCCATGCGGTACAAGGGACTCTCAAGAGTCTTCTCTAACACCACAGTTCAAAAGCATCAATTATTCAACGAACAGCTTTCTTCATAGTCCAACTCTCACATCCATACATGACCACGGGAAAAACTATAGCCTTGACTAGACGGACCTTTGTTGGCAAAATAATGTCTCTGCTTTTTAATATACTATCAAGGTTGGTCATAGCTTTCCTTCCAAGGAGTAATCGTCTTTAATTTCATGGCTGCAATCAGCATCTGCAGTGATTTTTGAGCCCCCAAAAATAAAGTCTGACACTGTTTCCACTGTTTTTCCATCTTTTTCCCATGAAGTGATGGGACCAGATGCCATGATCTTTGTTTTCTGAATGTTGAGCTTCAAGCCAACCTTTTCACTCTCCTCTTTCACTTTCATCAAGAGGCCTTTGAGTTCCTCTTCACTTTCTGCCATAAGGGTAGTGTCATCAGCATATCTGAGATTATTGATATTTCTCCCAGCAATCTTGATTCCAGTTTGTGATTCTTCCAGCCTAGCGTTCCTCATGATGTACTCTGCATATAAGTTAAATAAGCAAGGTGACAATATACAGCCTTGACGCACTCTTTTTCCTATTTGGAACCAGTCTGTTGTTTCATGTACAGTTCTGTCTGTTGCTTCCTGACCTGCATACAGTTTTCTCAAGAGGCAGGTCAGGTGGTCTGGTATTCCCATCTCGTTTTCCAAATTTGCTGGCATATTGAGTGCAGCACTTTCACAGCATCATCTTTCAAGATGGGATACATATATCCCCTCCCTTCTGAATCACTCTCCCATATCCTTCCCAATCCCACCCCTCTGAGTTTCCTTATCCATACAACAAATTCCCATTGGTTATCTATTTTACGTACGTTAATGTAAGTTTTCATGTTACTCTTTCCATATATCTCACCCTCTCCTCTCTTCTCCCCATATCATAAGTCTATTCTCTGTCTGTTTCTCCATTTTTGCCATGTAAATAAATTCTTCAGTACCGTTTCTCTAGATTCCAAATATATGTGTTAGAATATGATATATATCTTTCTCTTTCTGACTTACTTCACTCTGAATAATAGGTTCTAGGTTCATCCACCTGATTAGAACTGACTCAAATATGTTCCTTTATATGGCTGAGTAATATTCTACTGTGTACCAGTACCACAACTTCTTTATCCATTCATCTGTCAATGGACATCTAAGTTGCTTCCATGTTCTAGTTACTGTAAATAGTGCTGCAGTGAGTAATGGGATACATGTGTCTTTTTCAATTTTAATTTCCTCAGGGCATATGCCTAGGAGTGGGATTGCTGCATCATATGATGATTTTATTCCTCATTTTTAAAGGAATCTCCATACCATCTTCCATGGTGGCTATATCCATTTGCATTCCCACCAACAGTGCAAGAGCATTCCCTTTGTCCACACTTTCTCCAGTATTTATTCTTTGTAGACCTTTTGATGATGGCCATTCTGACTGGTATGAGGTGATATCTCATCGTAGTTTCGATTTGCATTATTATTTGATTTCCTATGATCTGACCCAATATGCAAGAGAACGAAAAAGACACAGATGTAAAGAACAGACTTTTGGACTCATTGGGGAAAGGCAAAAGTGGAATGATTTGAGGGAAGAGCATTGAAACATTTGTATTACCGTATGTAAAATAGATGACCAGTGCAAGTTTGATGCATGAAGTAGGGGACTCAAAGCCGTTGCTCTGGGACAACCCAGAGGGATGTGATTGGGAGGGAGGTGGGAAGGGGTTTCAGGATGAGGGGAACACATGCATAACTGTGGCTGTTTCATGTCATTATATGGCAACAAGCACCACAATATTATAAGTAATTAGCCTATAATTAAAATAAATTAATTTTTAAAAAGGACTTTTGTGCCTATATGTATGAAGAATATTGTCTGTAGCTCTTCTATTTTCTTCTTGTTTCTTTCACAATATATATATTTAGGTTTTAGGGATGAGAATAATGCTGGTCCCTATATAAGTTGTAACATATTCCTTCTTATATTTTTTTAAAAGGTTTATATAGAATTGTTTTTATTTCTTCCTTAAAAGTTTTCAAAAATTTGCCTTTAATTCCCTCTGGGCTTGATGTTTACTTTATGGGAAAATTTTCAACAGCAACCAATAAAACTAAATTTCTTTAATAGGTAGAGAACTGTTCAGATTATATATTTTCTTCTTGAGAGTTTTGATAATCTGTGTCTTTCAAGGAATTTGTATATTTCTTCTAAATTGTCCAGTTTGTTGGGAAAAAATTGAATTTAATTATTCTCTTATTGTATAGTGTCTTTGGAATCTTTGGTGATGGCTTCTCTTTTGTTCCTGATATTGACTGATTTTTTCACGCCCTGGCTTTTTTTTTTTTTTTTCTTTGATTGGTCTAAGAAGGAGATATATCGGTTTTTGTTTTTCTTGGTTTTTTTAAGTTTTCAAAGGACAAGTTTTGAGTTTTTCATTTTTTTTAATGTTTGTTTTCTATTTTATCAGGTTTATTTTTTATTTATTTTCTAACTTCTTAAGTTGTTATCTTGGGACATTAATTTTAGACGTTCCTTCATTTCTAATATAAGCATTTAAACCTATAAACTTTTCTCTAACACATTTAGTTATTTACATCTCATTAATTTTTATATACTGTGTTTTCATTGCAATTCAGTTTGGAATAATTTATTCTGCTTTTTTATTTCCTTTTTTTTCTCATAGAAGTATGTTGTTTAAATTCCAAATACTGTGATTTTTCCTAAGTTATTTTCCTCATTGTTATTTACAGTTCAATTCCATTTAAGTTCAATAAATCCTGTGTACTTTCGGTACTTTTAAATTATTTAATAAGATTTGTTTGTTTTATAGTACAGCAAATGATCTACCTTGGTGAATTTACTTGGAAAATAATTCATTTCCTGAAGTTTTAGAATGTAGTATTCTGTATGTAAGAATCAATGTGGTTGATTGTGTTGTTTGGATCCTCTATTTCTTACTGATATTTACAGTAAGAATCTATCTGCAATGCAATAGGCCCCAGTATGATCACTGTGTTGTGAAAATCCATTGGAGAAGAGAATGGCTACCCACTCCAGTATTCTTGCCCAGAGAATTCCATGACTAGAGGAGCCTAGCAGTCTATAGTCCATGGGGTCGCAAAGAGTCAGACATGGCTGAGTGATTAACACACTTGTTCTGTAGTTGCAAAGAAGATGGTATTAAAAAACCCCTACTATTTATGGGATTGCCTATTTGTCATTTTAATGCCATCTTTTTTGCCTCATGTTTTGAAAAGATTAAATGCATAGATGCATAAAATTAATATATCTTCCTAATGAATAAGCACATTTATAATTATGGAATAGACTTTATTTTTGCTAACACTTTTTGTCTTGAAATCTGTTTTCCTATTGTTAACATAGCCACTCGGGCTCCTTATGTTTACTGTTCAAATGATATATCATTTCCTATCCAATTATACTCAAACTATCTATATTTTTGTATTTAAAATTCATCTCTTCTAGACAGCATAAAAATTGAATTTGCTTTCTACTTTTACTTAGAGTGTTTACTTTGTTAATATTGAATGCAGCTATTGATTAGTTTAATTTTTTTCCCATTTCATTTAGTTTTCTGTTTGTCCTCTATTTTTTTAATCATATGTTCTTTATCTGCCTCTTTTTGGATTATCTGAACTTTTTAGATTTCTGTTTTATTTATTGGATTTCTAGCTATTATTCTTTTCATTTTAGTGATTTCTCTAGGAATTAGACTGTATATCCTTAAGTTTTCATAATCTTCTAAAAATTGAAGTTGTATTATTAATAAATTATTCTGACACTTGTTAAAACTCCAAGGAAGATTTTATTCAATACTCCTGACATGCGTGAAGACAATTTCAATAGAGGAGAGAGGTGAAATGAGGTGAAAGTCGCTCAGTTGTGTCCAACTCTTTGCAACCTCACCGATTATATATTCCATAGAATTTTCCAGGCCAAAATACTGGAGTGGGTAGTCTTTCTCTTCTCCAGGGTATCTCAAGGAGCACAGCGAGGGGGAGATGGTTAGGCAGATGGAGAATTACTGAGGAGACATCAAGCGTAGGGGGATTCTTGATAAATGAACTCAACAGAACTCTGCTGAAGGCAGCCAAAGTAATCAAATATCCAGGGTATGGGATTATTTCTAAACTAATTTATAGGATTTGACAGGCCAGAGACAGTGTCAAAGAATAAGATATAGTCAAAAAGAGGGCTCAGAGAAGCCTATCTAAAATTCGGTGAAGGAGAGAGTCTTTGTCAGTACTACTGAACATAAAATATAATAATTTACTGTGTTTACTATGATATATTATTTGAAGAATAAATACCAAAATAAAAAGTATTAAATAAGAAGTTGTCAACTTTTTCGCACAACAGTGTTTTTCACCTACCCACTTGGTCAATCTTCTACAGAATTCTGGAAGACACTTAAAGCATATTATTTCTTTTTTTTTTTTTTTATTTTTATTGGAGGCTAATTATTTTACAATATTATATTGGTTGATTTTGCCATACATTGACATGAATCCACCCCGGGTGTACATGAGTTACCCCTCCCGAACCCCCCCCCCACCTCCCTTCTCCCCTTATCCTCCCTCTGGGTCATCCCCGCATACCAGTCCCAAGCATCCTGTAACATGCATCAACCCTGAACTGGCAATTCGTTTCACATAAAACATACGTTTCAATGCCATTCTCCCAAACCATTCCACCCTCACCCTCTCCCACAGAGTCCCAAAGACTCTTCTATATATCTGTGTCTCTTTTGCTGTCTCATATACAGGGTTATCATTTGCATCTTTCTAAATTCCATATATATGCGTTAGTATATTGTATTGGTGTTTTTCTTTCTGGCTTAAAGCATATTATTTCTTTATTAAAAGAAATAAAATTAATATTGGGGAAGAAGAAAAGTATTTGATAAAAACTGTTTTGTAAAAATGGATAAGGAAACTCTAAAAGAAATTAATTATATTTTACTTTAGATCAATTATTTAAAATGTCTGTGTTTTCTCTTTATCACTTTTCCAGACAGTCAATCCTAAGGAAATCAATCTTGAATATTCATTGGAAAGACCATTGGTCCTGGGTGTGTAAGAGCATCTGGGAGTATTTTGACTGTGAGTATTCCAATTTTGACCTAGTTGGAACTTCTATTTGTTATATTTTAAAACTTATACTTCCACCCTTGCCACCACCACAATATTGTAACAGTCTTTAGGGTTTTCTTTTCATTGACAACTATTTTTAAAATGAAATAAATATAATTTATTGAAAATAAGATGTTGTGCAATAATGGACATCGTTTGTAGTCTTCATTTTCTTCTTTAGGTTACTGTTGAGTATAGAAGAGCATACTATCACAAGTTCATTACTAAAGGATGTGTTTCTATTCAGAAAAATGATGTCTACTATGTTTATGTAGAGTTGAATGAAATGAATAATAATATTGTACTTCGAGCTTAAATACAATTTAAATTTTTATCATATTTACTCAATAACCCAACCCCTCAACAAATTCCTAGAAATATATTTTCAGCACAGGATTAAGAAATAAGGATCCTCTGGGTGATTAATGAATATATCTCTGATAAAGAATCAAATAGCCCCCAGTTTTTAATCTTGAAACATCATTTTAACATACTGTACCTCTGTGACTACTAAGTATCATGCACTGACATACTTCAGTATTCTTGCCTGAAGAATCCCACGGACTGAGGCGTCTGGAGGACTATATTCCATGGGGTCACAAAGAGTCAGACATGACTGAGTGGCTAAGCATACATGTATGCAATGACATAAACTAATATTCCCAGACGAATATTTTGTAGACTGCCTGGGGTGTCATAAAGTAAATTTTGGCCAACTTCAGTCATTACATATATAAGTAAAATCTCTTTTTATGTATTGCAGAAAGTCTAAAATATTTTTATCTTATGAGTTTATTATTACCATAAATGTGTCATATTTCAATGCATATTATTCACAAGTGCATGTAGTATTTTATACTCATAGAACTGAAGTTTTTATACCCTTTATAACTGGCAAATGATTTGAGTGTTATGTGGTGACTACCTTATGAAAAGTTATTTTTATTCAAAGCCTAAACATGAGGATGCAAGCAACTAAAAATACACCTCAATCTACTTTTCTAATGCAAAGCATTTCAGCTATTTTTTAGAAATGCTAGATGATATACATCCCACAGAAACACACCTTTACACTACATGAAATCTGGATTATATTATTTATTTTACATTTGAAAGAATTATCTTTATCACACAGGATTAAAATGACTAATTCAAAACACTTTTTCCTCATATTGATGTAAAATTGTAGTGCTCATATTATTTCTATTCATCAGTTTGACTAGGCACTTCCCTTTGTTTAAAACACTAAACTGCTACTTCAAAGAATGTTTAATTTTATGTTTATACTTTCTGGTACAACTATCTAATAATCAAAATATGTCATTGCTTTTTACCCTTTATATGTTATTACCATATATTTTAAAACATTTGTATCTACTACACCTATTTATACCTACATTCTTGTGTAAATATAAACAATCTTCTATCACTTTAATGATTTTCATTTAATTTATATGAGAATGATCTAAACTTTCTGTTAGAAACAAAATGCATTTGTTTTTAAATGAAAAGAAGCAATTATTATATTTGACAAAATATGAAGCTACCATCTAAAATGTATATAAGACAAACTTTAAAAAAGCCCATGACAATAAGATATTAACTACAAAATATAAATTAATTGTGATCACATATATGCATGTATGTAAATGTACACATATGACATCATTTCCATCATTGTTTTGAGTGGTATGAATGGCAGGCAGTGGTGTTATAAATTCTAATATGTTTGTTTGATATTAATTGTGTTTATTCCAAAGGCTAACAAACACATCCGATGGTATAGAATTCATCTTCAATGCAGGAGACCTGGGTTCAACCCCTTAATTGGGAAGATCCCCTGGACAAGGAAATGACAACCAACTCCAGTATTCTTGCTGGGATGATCTCACAAAGGAGCGTGGTGGGCTACAGTCCATGGTGTCTCAAAGAGTTGGGCATGACTGAACAGCTTCACTTTCACTTTTCAGTTATGTTTGTAGCATTTGGAACATGACTAATGGAATCTAATAAAATTTTCTAAATTATATGATATACTGAACTGAACTGAACTGAAGATATACAAAATTTACAGTTAAGGGACATAAAATAGATTGCAATTATATTTTACTATATTATAATTTATTCTATATTATAAAAAGTTGGCAAAACTGCTGGAAATAAACACAGTAGTTGAGCAATGAAAACTGCATGTATTATACTGTTCCTAGAGATGCAATATTGTCAGAGCAATTTACATTCTGAAAATATATATAATTTAATAGCATTAATCACCACAAAGCTATACTAAAGTTTATAAAATGTGATCAAGATATAAAGCGTATTTTCAAAAAAGAGTATTATATATTGAATACATCAAATTGATTTGATAAAATATTCTAGTTTTAACAGTAAGTTTCATTTTACAACTTACAAAATCACACAATATCATGAAAAGTCTAATTAAAAAATCTCAATATTTCAATTATATAATGATTGCTTTGTGAAATCAACAGATTATTAAAGCCTTGGGAAAAATATATTTTGAGCTGAAATTGCAGCACTTAAGGAAAGAAAACAAAATATCAACATAATTCATACTTATTGACTTGTTTAGATGCAAATTTACTTTTAATAGTTTTGATAAAAATAAATATAGGTATATCCTATATTTAAACGTGTGTTTAAACACATTCTTATGGCACAGTAGCTCAAAAATCTTCCTGCACTTCATATGATAAAAATTTAACATGTGGTTTGTCTTTCTTGCAAATATGGATCCTTGGTCATCAGCAGGGCCAAGCAAGTAAGTGTGACTATCTCAGTATAAATCCATGACTGTCTTCAGCAAGACTCTCAAGCCTTCTCCCATGCTAACTTTGATTTAGTACAGTAATACTCATTTGTTGATGTTGTTTAGTCACTAAGTCCTGTCCAACTCTTTGCAACCCCATGGACTGCAACATTCCAGGCTTCCCTGTCCTTCACTATCTCCTGGAGTTTGCTCAAACTTGTGTCCATTGAGTTAGCAATGCTATCCAACTATTTGCATCCTCTGTAGCCGCTGTATCTTCCTGCTCTGAATCTGTCCCAGTATTGGGGTCTTTTCCAATGCTCATCACATCAGGTGTCCAAAGTATTGTAGCTTCAGATTCAACATCAGTCCTTCTAATGAATATTTAGGTTTGATTTCCTTTAGGATGAACAGATTTGATCTCCTTGCTGGCCAGGGAACTCTCAAGAGTGTTCTATAGCACCACAATTTGAAAGCATCTATTCTTTGGTGCTCAGCCATCGGCTCAGACTGTAGAGAGTCTGCATGCAGTGTGGGAGACTGGGGTTCAATCCCTGCTTCAGGAAGATCCCCTGGAGAAAGAATTACAACCCACTCCAGTATCCTTGCCTGGAAAATCCCATTAATCGAGGAGGCTGGCAGGCTAAAGTCCATGGGGTCACAGAGTCAGACATGACTGAGTGACTTCACTTTCACCTTTCACTTTCACAGCTGTCTTTAGAGTCCAAATCTCACATCCATACATGACCACTGGAAAAATTGTAGCTTTGGCTGTACAGAACTTTGTTCGCAAATTGATTTATCTGTGTTTTAATATGGTGCCTAGGTTTGTCATAGCTTTTCTTACAAAGGCAAGTGTCTTCTAATTTCAAGGCTGCAGTCACCGTCCACAGTAACTTTGGAGCTCAAGAAAATAAAATCTGTCACTGCTTCCACTTTTCCCCCTTCTATTTGCTATGAAGTGATGGGATCAGATACCATGATCTCAGTTTTTCTAATGTTAAGTTTTAAGCTAACTTTTTCATTCTTCGCTTTCATCTTCATCAAGAGACTATTTAATTCTTCTTCACTTTCTGCCATTAAGTCTTCCTTGGTTACTCAGAGGGTAAAGAATCTGCCTTCGGTGAAGGAGACTCAGGTTCGTTCCCTGGGTTGGGAAGATCCCCTGGAGAAGTGAATAGCAACCTACTCCAGTATTCTTGCCTGGAGGATCCCATGGACAGAGGAGTTCGGTGCACTACAGTCTATGGGTTTTCAAAGAGTTGGACATGACTGAGCAACTAATACTACTACTACTTCTGCATTAAAGTGTATCATCAACATATTTGAGGTTGTTGATGCTTCTCCTGGTAATCTTGATTTCATCTTGCAATTCATCCAGCCCGTCATTTCACATGATGTACTCTGAACATAAGTAATAAACAGGGTGAAGGTATATAGCCTTCTTATACTCATTTCTCAATTTTGAACTAGTCCATTGTTTCATGTCTGCTTTAACTGTTGCTTCTTTACCTGCACACAGGTTTCTCAGGAGACAGGTAAGATAATCTTGTATTTCCATCTCTCTAAGAATTTTCCACAGTTTGTTGTGATCCACAGAGTCAAAATTGCATAGTCAATGAAGCAGAAGTAGATGTTTTCCTGGAATTATCTTGCTATCTCTATGATCCAATGAATGTTGGTTGTTTGATCTCTGTTTGCTCTGTCTTTCTAAATCCAGCTTGTACATCTGGAAGTTCTCAGTTCAATCACTGCTGAAGCCTCATAAATGAATACTAATCTATTAGTCAATATTAGATGACCAGAACAACTGAATGTACTTTGTTGCACCAGAAAATGAAAAGCAACAGGTTTACCAAGTTTTTCTCTATGGTCTAGCCTCCATCAATGACAAAAATATTAGTAACAAATAAATATTAATTGCCTATATATGTTTGCTAAGATAATAGAATATATTCCTTCAAAAAGAAAGCAAATTTTGTATAATAGCAAATGAAAAAACTGACAAAGTGTTAACTTCCAAAACATATAAACAGCTCATACAACTCAATACCAGAAAAACAAACAACCCAATCAAAAAGTGAGTAAAAGACCTAAACAGACATTTCTCCAAAGAAGACATACAAATGTCTAGCAAACACATGAAAAGATGCTCAGCATCACTCATTATTAGAGAAATGGAACTCAAAACTATGAGATATCACCTCACACCAATCAGAATGGCCATCATTAAAAGCCTGCAAACAGTAAATTCTGGAGAGGGTGTAAACAAAAAGGAATGTTGTTGCACCATTGGTGGGAATGTAAATTGATATAGCCACCGTGGAAGACAGTATGGAGATTCCTTTAAAAAAACTAGGAATAAAGCCATCATATGATGCAATAGTCCCACTCCTAGGCATATACTCTGAGGAAACCAAAATTGAAAAACATACATGTATACCATTGCTCATTGCAGCACTATTTACAATGGCTAGAACGTGGAAGCAAGCAAATGTCCATCAACAGAAGAATGGATAAAGAAGTGGTGGTACATATCTACACAATGGAATATTACTCAGCCACAAAAAGGAACACATTTGAGTCAGTTCTAATAAGGTGGATGAACCTAGAACCTATTATACATAGTGAAGTAAGTCAGAAAGAAAAGATAAATGTCATAGTCTAACGCATATATATGGACTCTAGAAAAACGATACTAAAGATTTTATTTACAGGGCGGCAATGGAGAAACAGACATAAGAGAATAGACTTATGGACATGGGGAAAAGAGAGGAGAGGGTGAGATATATGAAAAGAGTAACATGGAAATATGCATTACCATATGTAAAATAGCCAACGGGAATTTGTTGTATGGCTCAGGAAACTCAAACAGGGACTCTGTATCAACCTAGAGGGATGGCCTGGGGAGGGAGATGGGAGGAAGGTTCAAAAGGGTTGGAGATATATATATACCTACGGCTGATTCATGCTGAGGTTTGACATAGAACAACAAAATTCTGTAAAGCAATTATCCCTCAATTAAAAAAAATAATTAAAAAATTTTAAATAATGAAAGGAATTTTTCTGAGACTATGGAGAGGAGCTGGTCCAAATCAACAAGTTAAAAACAAAGAAGTGCAAAGACCTGAATTTAATATTAAGAAGGTAGTTCTTCTCTTGCTTCATAAAGTATACAGTTCATAATATTAGAACATGTATAAGAAATATGACATGTCTACTTGTGTGAAATATTTACGTTCTATGCATGTGTGCATTTGTGTTAGTTGCTCAGACGTGTCCAAGTCTTTTGAGACCCCATGGACTGTAACCCCCCAGGGCCCTCCATCAATGTAATTCTCCAGGCAAGAATACTGGAGTGTGTTGCCATTTCCTTCTCCAGGGAATCTTTCCTGGCCTAGGGATTGAACCTGTGTCTCCCTTATTGCAGGCAGATTTTTGCCAACTGAGCCACGAGGGAAGCCCCACCTACTATCCATATACAAAGGTTATTTAAGTTATCTTTTAACATGTGATTGCAAGCAAATAAATTATAATTGATGTTTTTTGTGGTTACTGTGTATTTACATGAAACTCATGGATATATTAAAGTGTCATATCAAGAATAAGACTGCCAGATAAAATACAAGTTATCCAGATAAATTTTTTTTTTATGTAGTTAATTTATTTTTTATTGGAGGCAAATTATTTTACAATATTATATTGGTTGGTTTTGCCATACATTGATATGAATTTGCCCCGGGTTTACATAAGTTCCCCCTCCTGAATTTAAGACCAGAAACTATAAAACTCCTAGAGGAGAACGTAGGCAAAACACTCTCCGACATAAATCACAGCAGGATCCTCCATGACCCACCTCCCAGAATATTGGAAATAAAAGCAAAAATAAACAAATGGGACCTAATTAAAATCAAAAGCTTCTGCACAGCAAAGGAAACTATAAGTAAGGTGAGAAGACAGCCTTCAGAATGGGAGAAAATAATAGCAAATGAAGCAACGGATAAAGGATTAATCTCCAAATTATACAAGCAGCTC
This sequence comes from Moschus berezovskii, assembly GCF_049115385.1. NCBI lineage: Eukaryota > Metazoa > Chordata > Mammalia > Artiodactyla > Moschidae > Moschus > Moschus berezovskii. Next base: position 80,154,313 of record NC_142488.1, on the reverse strand, counting down.
CTGCAGCTCAATTCCAGAAAAATAAATGACCCAATCAAAAAATGGGCCAAAGAACTAAACAGACATTTCTCCAAAGAAGACATAAAGATGGCTAACAAACACATGAAAAAATGCTCAACATCCCTCATAATCAGAGAGATGCAAATCAAAACCACAATGAGATACCATTTCACACCAGATAAATTTGAATTTCAGACAAGCAACATTTTTTTTAGTATCGGTAGATCTAAATATTTCATGAGGCATACTTACATTAACAAATTACCTATAGTTTATATGACATTCAAATTTACTGGGTAACTAGTACTTTTATTTGTCAAATTTGCAACACTAGTCAAAAAGCACTCTTAAAATACTTTGGATTCAAAATAAAAATATGGGAGGAGCACGGGAAGATGGCGGAGGAATAGGACGGGGCGGCCACTTTCTCTCCCACAAAATCAACAAAAGAATATTTGAACGCTGAGTAAATCCCACAAAAAAACTTCTGAATACCGGCAGAGGACATCAGGCACTCAGAAAAGCAGCCCATAGTCAATGAAAGGAGGTAGGAAATAGATAAAAAGATAAAAAGAGAGACAAAAGAGGGAGGGACGGAGCTCCCTCCCAGGAAGGGAGGCTTAAAAAAAAAAGAAAAAAGAGAGAGAAATTTCCAAACACCTAGAAACACTGGCGAGTGGAACCTCAGAGGGCCGCATAACTGGGAGACAAAAGACATAAATAATTAAAACTAACAGACTAAGTGCCCAGAGGAAACTCTCAGTGGAGAAGCGGCGCAGAAGCCCGTGCCCCTCACTAGCAGGCGGGGGCTGGGCAGGGAGGCGCCAGCAGCTGCTTAGAGGGAGAACGGGCGGCTGCGCTTAGAGGGAGAACTGGGCTTGAACGCCCCAGGGCAAACTGAGGGCTCGAACTTAAGACACCAGAGCAGAGGTTGTAGCTGAAGGGCGAGAGGGCTGGAAAAAGCCTGCAAAAAGCCCAAAGCCAGCCCCGCCCACAGAACTCACTGAGTGGAGCGAGCGGCAGTGGACGGCCCAGCCCCCAGCCTCCACCGACGCCGGCGGGGAGGGCAGCCCGCGCCTGGGCGGGGGCAGCCGTGGCCCCAGAGAGGCTTCCCGTGCCAAGCTGCAGGCAGGCTTCTTTGCTGGCCAGGACTTCCTGGGTTCGGGCCGGTTGATATCCGCCTGAGAAAGTGTGCCGGTTGTACTCCCAGAAAACCGAGAGGCAGGGACAGGGAAGGCGATAAGCCGCAGCGACCGCACTCGCCAAACGCCTGGTCACCTGAGCTGCTAGGACTGGGGAAGGCACAAAATGCAGGCCCAGCCAAGTCTGCGCCTTTGTCGAGTACCCAAGGACCTGAACCTGAGCCGCTCAGACCTAGGAAGTGCATGCAACCCAGCGCCAGCCGCGGACAGCTCACAGCAGAGCAAACTAAAGCCTAAGCAGCAAAAATAGGGAAAGCACACACACCTCGAGCGGGAGCATTCCAGGTGTAGCCGAGACACTGTGAGCACTCCCCACAGACGCCAGGGATATTTGTTAGCTGTTCCTCCCTCCCCATAGCAGGACTGAATAGGAGAGCTGGGGGAAAAAAAAAAAGTGTCCACCACCGCATCCTGGTGTCAGGACAGGAATTAGACACTGAGGAGATCAGAAAACAGAAGAGCTTTTTCAACAGAAGGAACTGCCTTGGAAGTAACAGAGGGAGAAGCCTTGAGCCTCCTGCAAGAACAAGACTGAAAACCAGAGGCAGAGACTTAAGGCCAAATCCTGAGAACACCAGAGATCTCCTGTTCCAGAGAACATTAATTGATAGGTACTTATTAAATGCCTCCATAAACACACTGAAACCAGGCACCACCCAAGGGTCAACAAGTTTCAGTGAAAGACATACTACACAAGCTATCCAGCAACACAGGAGAATAGCACTGAGCTTCAATATACAGACTGCCCAAAACCACCCCAAACCCACTGACATCTCAAACTCATTACTGGACACTTCATTGCACTCCAGAGAGAAGAAATCCAGCTCCACCCACCAGAACATCGACTCAAGCTTCCTTAACCAGGGAACCTTGACAAGTCACCCATCCAACCCCACACACAACGAGGTAACTACATAATAAACAGAACTCCACAAACTGTCAGAAGACGGAAAGGCCACCCCGAACACAGCAATATAAGCAAGATGAAGAGGCAGAGAAATACCCAACAAGTAAAGGAACAGGATAAATGCCCACCAACACAAACAAAAGAGGAAGATATAGGGAACCTACCCGATAAAGAATTTCAAATTTTAATTGTGAAAATGATTCAAAATCTGGAAAGCAAAATGGAGTTACAGATAAATAAACTGGAGAAAAGGATTGAGAAGATGCAAGAAATGTTCAATAAGGAATTAGAGGAAATAAAAAGAGACAATATATAATGAATAATACAATAGATGAGATCAGAAACACTCTCGAGGGCACAAATAGTAGAATAACGGAGGCAGAAGACAGGATAAGCGAGCTAGAAGATAGAATTGTAGAATTAAATGAAACAGAGACGGAAAAAGAAAAAAGAATTTTAAAATATGAGGACAATATTAGAGACATATGGGACAATATTAAACGCCCCGACATTAGAATCATAGGAGTCCCAGAAGAAGAAGACAAAAAGAAAAACAATGAGAGAATACTTCAGGAGATAATAGTTGAAAATTTCCCTAAAATGGGGAAGGAAATAATGACCCAAGTCCAATAAACACAGAGTCCTAACAGGATAAACCCAAGGCGAAAAACCCCAAGGCACATATTAATCAAATTAACAAAGATCGAACACTAAGAACAAATATTGAAAGCAGCAAGGAAAAAACAGCAAATAACACACAAGGGGATCCCCATAAGGATAACAGCTGATCTTTCAGCAGAAACTCTACAAGCCAGGAAGGAATGGCAAGACATACTTAAAGTGATGAAAGAAAATAACCTACAGCCCAGATTACTGTACCCAGCAAGGATCTCATTCAAATATGAAGGAGAAATCCAAAGCTTCACAGACAGGCAAAAGCTGAGAGAATTCAGCATCACCAAACCAGCTCTCCAACAAATACTAAAAGATCTTCTCTAGACTGGAAACACAGGAAGGGTATATAAACTCGAACCCAAAACAATAAAGAAAATGGCAATGGGATCATATATATCAATAATCACCTTAAACTTTAATGGGTTGAATGCCCCAACCAAAAGACAAAGGCTGGCTGAATGGATACAAAAACAAGACTCCCATATATGTTGTCTACAAGAGACTCACCTCAAATCGAGGGACACATACAGACTGAAAGTGAAGGGCTGGGAAAAGATATTCCACGCAAATAGAGACCAAAAGAAAGCAGGAGTAGCAATACTTATATCAGATAAAATACATTTTAAAACGAAGGCTGTGAAAAGAGACAAAGAAGGAAACTACATAATGATCAAAGGATCAATCCAAGAAGAAGATATAACAATTATAAATATTTATGCACCCAACATAAAAGCACCACAATATGTAAGACACTTACTAACAAGTATGAAAGGGGAAATTAACAGTAACACAATAATAGTGGGAGACTTTAATACCCCACTTATATCTATGGATAGATCAACTAAACAGAAAATTAACAAGGAAACACAAACTTTAAATGATACAATAGACCAGTTAGACCTAATAGATATCTATAGTACATTTCACCCCAAAACAATGAATTTCAACTTTTTCTCAAGCGCACACGGAACCTTTTCTAGGATAGATCACATCCTGGGCCATAAATCTAGCCTTGGTAAATTCAAAAAAATTGAAATCATTCCAAGCATCTTTTCTGACCACAATGCAGTAAGATTAGATCTCAATTACAGGAGAAAAACTATTAAAAATGCCAACATATGGAGGCTGAACAACACGCTGCTGAATAATGAACAAATCATAGAAGAAATCAAAAGAGAAATCAAAATATGCATAGAAATGAATGAACATGAAATCACAACAACCCAAAACCTCTGGGACACTGTAAAAGCAGTGCTAAGGGGGAAGTTCATAGCAATGCAGGCACACCTCAAGAAACAAGAAAAAAGTCAACTAAATGACCTAACTTTACATCTAAAGAAACTAGAAAAAGAAATGAAGAACCCCAGGGTTAGCAGAAGGAAAGAAATCGTAAAAATTAGGGCAGAGATAAATGCAAAAGAAACAAAAGAGACCATAGCAAAAATCAACAAAGCCAAAAGCTGGTTCTTTGAGAAGGTAAATAAAATTGACAAACCACTAGCCAGACTCATCAAGAAACAAAGGGAGAAGAACCAAATCAATAAATTTAAAAATGAAAATAGAGAGATCACAATTGACAACACAGAAATGCAAAGGATTATTAGAGAATACTATCAGCAATTATATGGCAATAAAATGAATAACTTGGAAGAAATGGACAAATTCCTAGAAAAGTACACCTTGCCAAAACTGAACCAGGAAGAAATAGAAAATCTGAACAGACCCATCACAAGCACGGAAATAGAGGAAGTAATCGGAAAGCTTCCAGCAAACAAAAGCCCAGGTCCAGACGGCTTCACAGCTGAATTCTACCAAAAATTTAGTGAAGAGCTAACACCTATTCTACTCAAACTCTTCCAGAAAATTGCTGAGGAAGGAAAACTTCCAAACTCATTCTATGAGGCCACCATCACCCTAATCCCAAAACCTGGTAAAGATCCTACAAAAAAAGAAAACTACAGGCCAATATCACTGATGAACATAGATGCAAAAATCCTTAACAAAATTCTAGCAATCAGAATCCAACAACACATTAAGAAGATCATACATCATGACCAAGTGAGCTTTATCCCAGGAATGCAAGGATTCTTCAATATCCGCAAATCAATCAACGTAATACACCACATTAACAAACTAAAAAATAAAATCATATGATTATCTCAATAGATGCAGAGAAAGCCTTCGACAAAATTCAACATCCATTTATGATAAAAACTCTCCAGAAAGTGGGAATAGAAGGGACATATCTCAACATAGTAAAAGCTATATACGACAAACCCACAGCAAACATTATCCTCAATGGTGAAAAACTGAAAGCATTTCCCCTTAAGTCAGGAACAAGACAAAGGTGCCCACTCTCACCACTACTATTCAACACAGTTCTGGAAGTTTAGGCTACAGCAATCAGAGCAGAAAAAGACATAAAAGGAATACAAATTGGAAAAGAAGAAGTAAAACTTTCCCTGTTCGCTGATGACATGATCCTCTACACAGAAAGCCCTAAAGACTCTATCAGAAAACTACTAGAGCTAATCAATGAATACAGTAAAGTTGCAGGATATAAAATCAACACACAGAAATCCCTTGCATACCTATACACTAATAATGAGAAAAAAGAGAAATTAAGGAAACTATTCCATTCACTGTTACAAAGAAAAGAATTAAATACTTGGGAATATATCTACCTAAGGAAACAAAAGACTTGTACATTGAAAACTATAAAACACTAGTGAAAGTACTCAAAGAGGACACTAATAGATGGAGAAATATCCCATGTCCGTGGATTGGAAGAATAAATATTGTGAAAATGAGTATACTACCAAAAGTAATTTATACATTCAATGCAATGCTTATCAAGTTACCAACGATATTTTTCACAGAACTAGAACAAATAATCTCACAATTTGTATGGAAATAAAAAAAAAACCTCGAATAGCCAAAGCAGTCTTGAAGAAGAAAAATGGAACTGGAGGAATTAACCTGCCAGACTTCAGGCTCTACTACAAAGCCACAGTCATCAATACAGTATGGTACCAGCATAAAGACAGAAATATAGATCAATGGAACAAAATAGAAAGCCCAGAGATAAACCCACGAACCTATGGACACCTTATCTTTGACAAAGGAGGCAAGAATATAAAATGGACAAAAGACAGTCTCTTTAACAAGTGGTGCTGGGAAAACTGGTCAGCCACTTGTAAAAGAATGAAACTAGAACACTTCCTAACACCATACACCAAAATAAACTCAAAATGGATTAGAGAGCTAAATGTAAGACCAGAAACTATAAAACTCCTAGAGGAGAACGTAGGCAAAACACTCTCCGACATAAATCACAGCAGCATTCTCCAAGACCCACCTCCCAGAATATTGGAAATAAAAGCAAACATAAACAAATGGGACCTAAATAAAATCAAAAGCTTCTGCACAGCGAAGGAAACTCTAAGCAAGGTGAAAAGACAGCCTTCAGAATGGGAGAAAATAATAGCAAATGAAGCAACTGACAAAGGATTAATCTCCAAAATATACAAGCAGCTCCTACAGCTCAATTCCAGAAAACTAAATGACCCAATCAAAAAATGGGCCAAAGAACTAAACAGACATTTCTCCAAAGACATAAAGATGGCTAACAAACACATGAAAAAATGCTCAACATCCCCCATCATCAGAGAAATGCAAATCAAAACCACAATGAGGTACCATTTCATGCCAGTCAGAATGGTTGCTATCCAAAAGTCTACAAGCAATAAATGCTGGAGAGGGTGTGGAGAAAAGGGAACCCTCTTACACTGTTGGTGGGAATGCAAACTCGTACAGCCACTATGGAGAACAGTGTGGAGATTACTCAAAAAACTGGAAAAAGAACTGCCATAGGATCCAGCAATCGCACTCCTGGGCGTACATACCGAGGAAACCAGAATTGAAAGAGACACATGTACTCCAATGTTCATTGCAGCACTGTTTATAATAGCCAGGACATGGAAGCAACCTGGATGTCCATCTGCAGATGAATGGATAAGAAAGCTTTGGTACATATACACAATGGAGTATTTTTCAGCCATCAAAAAGAGTGCATTTGAATCAGTTTTAATGAGGTGGATGAAATTGGAGCCAATTATACAGAGCGAAATAAGCCAGAAAGAAAAATATCAATACAGTATACTAACGCATATATATGGAATTTAGAAAGATGGTAACCTGAACCCTGTATACGAGACTGCAAAAGAGACATAGGCATATAGAACAGTCTTTGGGACTCTGTGGGAGAGGGTGAAGGTGGGATGATTGGGGAGAACGGCATTGTAGCATGTATATTATCATAAGTGACCAGTCCAGGTTCGACGCATGATACAGGATGCTTGGGGCTGGTGCACGGGGATGACATGGAGGGAGGATGTGGGGAAGAGGGAGGTGGGACGGGGGTTCAAGAAAGAGAACACATGTACACCCGGGGCGGATTCATGTCAATGTATGGCAAAACCAACTAATATATTAGTGCAAGGTAATTTGCCTCCAATAAAATAAAAAATAAATAAATAAAAACAAATAAATATAATGAAAAAAAATTAAAAAAAGTAAAAATATGGTCTTGGAATATTCTTTGTTAACTATTATATTTGTATTAACTACAATAAGACTACAGTGCCTTTCTTGTAATGTCCCTGCAAGATTTAGTATTGTGATCATTACTGATATTGCTCAGTTTTTCTTCTTGTTGTTCAGTTGCTCATTCATGTCCAACTCTTTGCAACACCATGGACTGCAGCAAGCCAGACATCCCTGTCCTTCACCATCTCCAGGAGCTTGCTCAGACTCATGTCCAATGAGTCAGTGATTCCACCAAACCATCTCATCCTTTGTTGTCCCCTTCTCCTCCTGCCTTCAATTTTCCCCAGCATCAGGGTCTTTTCCAATTACTTGGCCCTTTGCATCAGGTGGCCAAAGTTTTGGAGCTTTGGCTTCAACAACAGTCCTTCCAACGAATATTTAGGATGGATTTCCTTTAGGATTGACTAGTTTGATCTCCTTGCAGTCCAAGGGACTCTCAGAGTGTCCTCCAGCACTTCAATTTGAAAGCATCAGTTCTTTGGTGCTCAACCTTCTTTCTGGTCTAACTCTCACCTCTGTACATGACTACTGGAAAAACCATAGGTTTGACTTTATGGACCTTTGTTGTCAAAGTAATGTTTCTGCTTTGTACTATGCTGTCTAGGTTTGTTATAGCTTTCCTTTCAAGGAGCAAGCGTCTTTTAATTTCATGGCTGCAGTCACCGTCCATAGTGACTTTAGAGCACAAGAATATAAAATTTGTCACTGCTTCCACTTTTTACCCTTCTATTTGACATGAAGTGATGGGAACAGATGCCATGATCTTAGTTTTATGAATGTTGAGTTTGAAGCCAGCTTTTTGCCTTTTCTCTTTCACCCTCATCAGGAGGCTCTTTAGCTCCTCTTTCAGTTCAGTTCAGTCACTCAGTCGTATCCGACTCTGCGACCCCATGGACTGCAGCACGCCAGGCCACTCTGTTTAACACCAACTCCCAGAGTTTACACAAACTCATGTCCATTGAATCGGTGACGCCATCCAGCCATCTCATCCTCTGTTGTTGCCTTCTCCTCCCACCTTCAATCTTTCCCAGTATCAGGGTCTTTTCAAATGAGTCACTTCTTGACACCAGGTGCCCAAAATATTGGAGTTTCAGCTTCAGCATCCTCTTTAATTTCAGCCATTAGAGTGGTATCATCTGCATATCTGAGGTTGTTGATATTTCTCCTGGTAATCTTAATTCCAGCCTGTGATTCATACCACCCAGCATTATGTTGCTTTGAAGTTAAATAAACCAGGTGACAATATACAGCCTCGACATATTCTTTTACCAACTTTGAACCAGTCCATTTTTCCGTGTCCAGTTCTTGCTGTTCCTTCTTGACCTGCATACAGATTTCTAAGGAGACAGGTAAGGTGTTTTGGTTTTCCCATCTCTTGAAGAATTTTGCATATAGTCAAAGCCTTTAGCATAGTTAATGAAACAGAAGTATATCTTTTTCTGGAACTCCCTTGTTTTCTCCATTATCCAACAAATATTGGCAATTTGATCTCTGTTTCTTCTGCCTCTTGATACCCAGCTTGTAAATCTGGAAGTTTTGGTTTACAAACTGCTGAAGCTTAGCTTGAAGGATTTTGAGCATAACTTTGCTAGCATATGAAATGAGTGCCATTTTATGTAGTGTGAACATTCTTTGACATTGCTCTTCTTTTGGATTAGAATGAAAACTGATCATTTCCAGTGCTGTGACCACTGCTGAGTTTTCCAAATTTGCTGACATACTGAGTGTAGCATTTTAACATCAACTTTTAGGATTTTAAATATATGGCTTGTTGCATGAGTGATAAGTCACCAGTATCTAAACTCTTGATGTGAAATAAAGTAAAATTTATAACATTATTGATCATTTTATATGACAATATAATAAGATTATTGAATAACTCTTAGAATTGTATTTATTTTTTGGTGCTTTGTTTATTCTTCCTCTCATGTTTAAAAAGTAATGAAAACAGAATATTTTAAACTTCCCCTCATGGTGAAAGAATAAATGCACTAGTTAAAATCACTCAATAGTGTAATTAATCTGTCATTACTTTGGAGTATCCTATTTCTTTATTGTTTTTTTCAAAGGGATTATCCTGTATACTATTGGTTTGTAAAATACTGTTATAATTCCACAGCGAACAGGAGTTAAATATATTCCTGGTAAAAATTTTTAAAAAATCACTCCTGTTCATTACTGATCCACAGTTTTAAAGGAAAGAAGTGATGGAACGTTACATAGTCCTGACACATTTACTCAGTAATCATTGGGGAGGCATTGTGTTAAAATGGAAAGAGTACAAGGTTTTAAGTCTTAAGCATTGTATTTTAAACTCTACTTCAGTCACTTAATTAGTTGTCTGGCCTTATAAATGTATTTAACATCTTCATTTTCAGTTTTCTCATCTGTTAAAATAAAAAATTACTTACTCTATAAGGTTACAATAATAATTAAATAAAACATACCAGAAAATGCATTGGCATGTAGTTGGTTTTTAATAAATATTATTAATCTTTTACTGAAAGTCAAACTATAAGTAGAATACTACTTTTGCAACAACAACAACAAAAAATCACACACAGTTGTGTGTGCATTTAAATTGTATTTATTTTGTTTTGTATCAGAAATGCTTATAAATATGTAGAAAATGCTAAACATATAGAAAACACACACTGGTGTGGTACCATCTCAGACCAGTCAGAATAGCTGCTATCAAAAAGTCTACAAACAAGAAATACTGGAGAGGGTGTGGAGAAAAGGGAGCCCTCTTACACTGTTGGTGGGAATGCAAATGAGTACAGCCACTATGGAGAACAGTATGGAGATTCCTTTAAAAACTGGAAATAAAACTGCCATATGACCCAACAATCCCACTGCTGGGTATACACATCAAGAAAATCAGAATTGAAAGACACATGTGTACCCCAATGTTCATTGCAGCACTGTTTATAATAGCTTGGACATGGAAGCAACCTAGATATCCATCAGCAGACGAAAAGACAAGAAAGCTGTGGTACATATAGATAGTGGAATATTACTTAGCTATTAAAAAGAACACATTTGAATCAGTTCTAATGTGGTGGATGAAACTGGAGCCTATTATACAGAGTGAAGTAAGACAGAAAGAAAAACAACAATATAGTGTATTAACACATACATATGGAATTTAGAAAGATGGTAATGATGACCCTATATATGAGACAGCAAAAGAGACAAAGATATAAAGAACACACTTTTGGACTCTGTGGGAGAAGGTGAGGGTGGGATGATTTGAGAGAATAGCACTGAAACCTGTATATTACCATATGTGAGATTGATCATCAGTCCAAGTTGGATGCATGCAAGAGGGCACTCAAAGCTGGTGCACTGGGACAACCCTGAGGGATGGGATGGCAAGGGAGGTGGGAGGGGGGTTTGGGATGGGAGATACATGCACACTCTGTTATTTTTAATTTATGTAGATTAGATTTTAACATAAGCAATAGAAACGTTTCTTCATTGACATTTATATGCACATTCATATGTTCATAGCTTACTAGAAAAAAGTTATCATTGTTACATCTTAGAAATATATTAATTCATATTTTATGAACTACAATTGTAAAAAGAATATCAAGATAGAGAAAAGTGTATCGTCTAATGCAAAGCATCTGACTTTGTCAGTCTATTGATTAGCAACTTGTAATCTCCTGTGACTCAATGGTATTTTTGAAAAGCTATGTTGCTCCCTGTCAAACAAGGTACTCCTTTGATGTGGCATTAAAAAAAAAAAAATTGATTCTTCACTGTATGCAAAAGTAATTCAATTACCTTATTGATCATTGTAGTCTCATGGTAGCCAGAAGGGGAGACCTTTAAAATGTAATCAATGTCAATTTTGGGAAATCTGCGAATTTTAACTTTATTTTTCTCCATTTTCTAATCATCCCTAACACAGAGTACTCCGACATTACATTTTCATTCCCCAACTCAATGATCCCATTTGGTGGGCCATGATAAATTATTCCCTGTAAGAATCTACATCTATGTTTTCAAGTGTGATCATTTTTGATGAATATATTCTGTTAAAATGAGCTTCAGTGAAAGCAGTGGGCTATAATAATTAACTATAGAATATAAATGTTATTTTCTTGGGAAAACAGGTTAGAAAATAAATAAGAGAACAGAACAAATAATAGATAGGTAGATAGTTCCTACTCTTAACAAGACCTCTCTGTTTTAATCTGCATGTATTAATTGAATAGTAAAGATAATAAAGAAAATTTTGGCAGATTTTCAGAAGGTACATGAATTCACTCACATTTTTCAAATTAATGGCAGAGTTAATTTCAATGTTTTATAAAACCAAAACTCATCTTTACTTTTATTCCCAGACATAGGGTGTGAAGAATGAGTGTGCTATATTAGCTCCTATTTACTCTCATGGCTGTTCTTTCTGGGAGGAGATTGATTAGATGCTTACAATTTCTGTTTATGTATTACAAGGAGAAATGTGTGGCTGCTCTGCTCAGTTTTATGGCCAGAATACATAAACCTAGCTATTCAGTTCAGTTCAGTTCAGTAGCTCAGTCGTGACCGACTCTTTGCTACCCCATGAATTGTAGCATGCCAGGTCTCCCTGTCCATCACCAACTCCCGGAGTTCACTCAAACTCTTGTCCATCGAGTCGGTGATACCATCCAGCCATCACATCCTCTGTCGTCCCCTTCTCCTCCTGCCCTCAATCCCTCCCAGCATCAGAGTCTTTTCCAATGAGTCAACTCGTCACATGAAGTGGCCAAAGTATTGGAGTTTCAGCTTTAGCATCAGTCCTTCCAAGTAACACCCAGGACTGATCTCCTTTAGAATGGTCTGGTTGGATCTTCTTGCAGTCCAAGGGACTCTCAAGAGTCTTGTCCAACACCACAGTTCAAAAGCATCAATTCTTCGGTGCTCAGCTTTCTTCATCATCCAAATCTCACATCCATACATGACCACTGGAAAAACCATAGCCTTGACTAGACAGATCTTTGTTGGCAAAGTAACATCTCTGCTTTTTAATATGATACCTAGTTATTATTCTCCATTAAATATTTAATGACTATTAAATTAATATTTTCCAGTGGTCCACTGGAGAAGGGAATGGCAAATCACTTTAATATCCTTACCTTGAGAACCAAAGGAACAGTATGAAAGGCAAAAAGATAGGACAATGAAAGATTAACTGCCCAGGTCAGTAAGTGCCCAATATGGTACTGAAGATAGGTAGAGAGATAACCCCAGAAAGAATGAAAGCACAGAGCCAAAGGAAAAACAGCTTACAGTTGTGGGTGTGACTGGTGATAGAAACAAGGTTTGATGCTATAAAGGGCAATATTGTATAGGAACTTGGAATGTTAGGTCCATGAATCAAAGCAAATTGCAAGTGGTCAAACAGGAGATGGCAAGAGTGAACATCGACATTCTAGGAATCATAAAACTAAAATGGACTGAATGGGTGAATTTAACTCAGATGACCATTGTATCTACTACTGTGAGAAGGAATCTTTAAGAAGAAATGGAATAGCCATTATAGTCAACAAAATAGTTCGGCATGCAGTACTTGGATGCAATCTCAAAAACGACAGAATGATCTCTGTTTGTTTCCAAGGCAAATCATTCAATATCACGGTAATCCAAGTCTACGTGCTGGCCAGTAATGCTGAAGAAGCTGATGTTGAACGGTTCTATGAAGACCTACAAGACGTTTTAGAATTAACACCAAAAAAAGATGTCCCTTTCATTATAGGAGACTGGAATTCAAAAGTGGGAATTCAAGAAACACCTGGAGTAACAGGCAAATTTGACCTCGGAGCATGAAATGAAGCAGGGCAAAGGTTTGCCAAGAGAACGCACTGGTCATAGCAAACACCTTCTTCCAACAACACAAGAGAAGACTCTACACATGGACATCACCAGATGGCCAACACCCAAATCAGATTGATTATATTCTTTGCAGCCAAAGATGTAGAAGCTCTATACAGTCATCAAAAACAAGACCAGGAGCTGACTGTGGGTCAGATCGTTAACTCCTTATTGCCAAATTCAGACTGAAATTGAAGAAACTGGGGGAAACCATTAGACCTTTCAGGTATGACCTAAATCAAATTCCTTATGATTATACAGTGGAAGTGACAGATATATTTAAGGGACTAGATCTGATAGAGAGAGTGCCTGATGAACTATGGACGGAGGTTCATGAAATTGCAAGGAGACAGGGATCAAGTTCGATCCGAAGAAAAGAAATGCAGAAAAGCAAAATTGCTCTCTGAAGAGGCCTTACAAATAGCTGTGAAAACAAGAGAAGCAAAAAGCAAAGGAGAGAAGGAAAAATATACCCATTTAAATGTAGAGTTCCAAAGAATAGGAAGGACAGATAAAAAAGCCTTCCTCAGTGATCAATGCAAAGAAATAGAGGAAAACAATAGAATGGGAAACGCTAGAGATCTCTTCAAGAAAATTAGAGATACCAAGGGAACATTTCAAGCAAAGATGGGCACAATAAAGGACAGAAATGGTATGGACCTAACAGAAGCAGAAGAGTTTAAGAAGAAGTGCCAAGAATACAAAGAAGAACTGTACAAAATAGATCTTCATGACCCAGATAATCACAATGGTGTGATCAATCACCTAGAGCCAGACATCCTGGAAGGTGAAGACAAGTGGGCCTTAGAAAGCATCACTATGAACAAAGCTAGTGGAGGTGATGGAAATCCAGTTGAGCTATTTCAAATCCTAAAAGATGATGCTGTGAAGATGCTACACTCAATATGCCAGCAAATTTGGAGAACTCAGCAGTGGCCCTAGGACTGGAAAAGGACAGTTTTCATTCCAATCCCCAAATAAGTAATGCCAAAGAATGCTCAAACTACCGCACAATTGCACTCATCTCACACACTAGGAAAGTAATGCTCAAAATTCCCCAAGCCGGGCTTCAGCAATACGTGAACAATGAAATTCCAGATGTTCAAGCAGGTTTTAGAAAAGTCAGAGGAATCAGAGATCAAATTGATAACATCCACTGGATCATCAAAAAAGCAAGAAAGTTCTAGAAAAAAGTCTATCTCTGCTTTATGGACTATGCCAAAGCCTTTCACTGTGTGCATCATAATAAACTGTGGAAAATTCTGAAAGAGATGGAATACTAGACCACCTGACCTGCTTCTTGAGAAATCTGTGTGCAGGTCTAGAAGCCACAGTTAGAAGTGGACATGAAACAACTGACTGGTTCCAAAAAGGGAAGCGAGTACATCAAGGCTGAACATTGTAACCCTGCTTATTTAACTTCTATGCAGAGTACATCATGAGAAACACTGGGCTAGATGAAGCACAAGCTGAAATCAAGATTGCCGGGAGAAATATCAATAACCTCAGCTATGCAGATGACACCATCCTTATTTCAGAAAGTGAAGAAGAACTAAAGAGCCTCTTGATGAAAGTGAAAGAGTAGAGTGAAAAAGTTGGCTTAAAGCTACTTTCAGAAAACAATGATCATGGCCTCCGGTACCATCACTTCATGCAAATAATTGGGGAAAGAGTGGAAACAGTGTCTCAGTTTATTTTTGAAGGTTCAAAAATCACTGCAGATTATGACTGCAGCCATGAAATTAACAGACACTTACTCCTTGGAAGGAAAGTGATGACCAACCTAAACAGCATATTAAAAAACAGAGACATTACTTTGCCAGCAAAGATCCGTCTAGTCAAGGTTATGGTTTTTCCAGTAGTCATTTATGGATGTGAGAGTTGGACTATAAAGAAACCTGAGCACGAAAGAATTGATTCTTTTGAACTGTGGTATTGGAGAAGACTCTTGAGAGTCCCTTGGACTGCAAGGAGATCAAACCAGTCCATTCTAAAGGAAATCAGTCCTGAGTGTTCATCGCAGGGACTGATGTTGAAGATGAAACTCCAATACTTTGGCTGATGCAAAGAGCTGACTTATTTGAAAAAACCCTGATGCTGGGAAAGATTGAGGGAAGGAGGAGAAGGGGACAATAAAAGATGAGATGTTTGGATGGCATCACCAAATTGATGGACATGAGTTTGGGTAAATTCTAGGAGTTGGTGATGGACAGGGAGGCCTGGTGTGCTGTGGCCCATAGGGTTGCAAAAGTAGGACATGACTGAGTGACTGAACTGAACTGACTGAAGTTAATATTTTAATTAATTAAAATTAATTCGTAATTTCAAAATAAATGAAAACAAAATAAAATAGTAACTAGCCATTAAATATCAAGCTGGGAGGGATTGCGGGCAGGAGGAGAAGGGGACGACAGAGAATGAGATGGCTGGATGGCATCACCGACTCAATGGACATGAGTTTGAGTGAACTCCAGGAGTTGGTGATGGACAGGGAGGCCTTGTGTGCTGTGATTCATGGGGTCGCAAAGAGTCGGACACGACTGAGTGACTGAACTGAACTGAATATTAAGAAAATGTATTTAATGGAAAATCATAGAATCGATATTTGTTGTTATAATAAGATGTTATAAGATTGCCTCTGGTTTCTTTGACTATAACTGAAAATCTTATGAAATTAAAGCAATTTGTGTTCTCAGCTAACTATATGGCATTATAAATATTGTTGACTTATGATAGTCCCTAGATATAAGTATTTGTATGGTGGGTCATAGCAAGGACTATTCTAGAAGAAAACTAAGATTATTTTATATATAATCTGGTACTTTCATCTGATTTAAGCTAGATTTTAATTAGAATCCCTACTGAGAATTTGTATTACTTGAAGGCTTAAACTCTTATCCATCACCTACTGTGTCCTCTAAGTCTTTCTCTATCACTAGACTCAGCATAAAGGCAGGTTAAATGGCAAATGTGGGATGGGACTTACGTTTGTAAATAGATGTAAATAGATTGGGTTTAAAATAATTGGAAACCATGTTATCAAGCAAAGGAACAATTTCAATAAAATTTTCAGTTAAATGGTATTTGATACCATGTGAAAAAAAATTTAGATACGATAACCCTATATGCAAGACAGTAAAAGAGACTCAGATGTATTGAACAGTATTTTGGACTCTGTGGGAGAAGGTGAGGGTGAGTTGATCTGAGAGAATAGCATTGAAATATGTATATGTGAAACAGATCACCAGTCCAAGCTTGATGCATGAGACAGGATGCTCAGGGCTGGTGCACTGGGATGACCCAGAGGGATGGGATGGGGAGGGAGGTGGGAGGGGTATGCAGAATGGGGAACACATGTAAACCAATATCTGATTCATGTCAATGTATGGTAAAAACTATAATATTGTAAAGTAATTAGCCTCCAATTAAAATAAACAAATTAAAAATAAAGAAAAAGACTTCAATTTAATCCTGATTATATAAGTGCAGATATGCTATTGAGTATAAACTGGCCCTGTTTGCCACATGATATGCCAATAAATCCAGGAGTTGAAGTCTTGAGGCAAGGAATATAAGTTTATTCAGAAAGCTGGCTGACCGAGAAGATAGCAGACTAACATTTCAAAATAACTATCTTGTTGGGGCCTGGATGCCAGGTTCATTTATGGATCAGAGGTGGAGGGATGTTAGGAAACAAAGACAAAAATCATTTAATTCTTGCAAATATCTCCTAGAATGGTAGGGAGATGTCTTAGTTTCACTTCCTTACAGCCATTTCACAGGTGGTGTGAAATGGAATATCTCCTGCCATATCAGTAACAAAGGTGTCGCAGATATCTGTGATTCTGACCCTCCAAACATGAATTTCTGAGCCATCCTGATAAGTGGTGTCACTCCCCACACAAGGAACTCATGGATGTCACAATCATTCGTAGGTAGGCAGGTTCAGGCTATCTCCCTATGAGCTTAAACAAAGACACTTTAGTTGAAGAGTCAGGCAGAGGCTGCAGGGTTCCCTGAGGCAGGCCATTACGTATGCTTATAATAACAAAAGTGGCAAAACAAGAGTGAAAGCCAGAGAAACAGATCCTGAATTGGGTCAAAATTATTCCTTCCCAGTTACAGATGAAATTTAGAGTTGGTATGTAAAGAAGTCTTTGAAATTTGACTTAAAAAGTTATCCTCAGCATTCTAATGAGGTAAGTAGATTACCATTGCCATGTATTGGCAGTAGAAATAAGGCTTAAAAACTTATTCTGCTTATAGTTAAACTTCCTATTGGAAATTACAAATCAAAATTATGTTTACCATATTCTTTTATGAGAGTTGAGAGCAGTTCTTATTAAGCACCTGTTACATAATGGACACAGCAGCATAGAACTATCAAATGCAACTGATAATTGGCTGATTGTGCCTTATGTTCTAAAGAGAACAAAATGAAAATGAAAGTGAAAGTTGCTCAGTCGTGTCTGATTCTTTGCAACCCCATGGACTATACAGTCCATGGAAATCTCCAGGCCAGAATACTAGAGTGGGTTGTCAGGCCCTCCTTCAGGGGATCTTCCCAACCCAGGGATCGGACCCAGGTCTCCTGCAGTGCAGGTGGATTCTTTACCAGCTGAGCTACAAGGGAAACCCAAAGGAGAGCAAAGGGAAGTGATAAACTAAATGCCTCTCTACATTCTGGTATACTCAAGACTGATATATTGAAGACTGATATACTCAAGACTTGTATATTCAAGATTTAACCTCAAGACTGGTTGAATTTTGTATGATTTTATCTCCAAGAAATAGGATTAATTGCTTTTTTTTTTCAATGATTTAAATTGCATTACTATTTGGTTTATATCTTAGTTATGCAACCTTTTATCAAAAAGTGAGAAGTAAATCAACAAGGTAAAATAGAATTTTTAAAAAGGAAGTTCAAGAACTAAGAGAATGAATTCACATTATTTTCCAGAAATAAGAATACATTCTGTGCTGTACTTCTGAAACACTGTATTATAACATGATTTTAAAAGAAAAAAAAAATCATTCAACTTTTTAAATGTTAATTTTTATGCTTTTGAATAGAATATTGCTCATTGCATGTTGAGCTCACTATACCACAAGGGCTAACAGTAATTATAAAAACAATGGGTTGGGACTAATCAGAATAAAATTCTAGGTCTGTCTCTATCACTAACTAGCTCTGTGATTATTGGCAGTTCACTTAATTTTTCTCTGCTGTATTTTCCTATTCCACAATTTGACTATACAATTTCTAAGGTATGTTCAATTCTTTACAAAAAGACAAAGAAAAAGCAATCAATTTTTTTTAAAGGAATTGAGATTCCAAGGAAAGGGAATTGACTTGGAATTTGTTGAATGATCCATGCTGCTGCTGTTAAGTCACTTCAGTCGTGTCCGACTCTGTGTGACCCCATAGACGGAAGTCCACCAGGCTCCCCCGTCCCTGGGATTCTCCAGGCAAGAACACTGGAGTGGGTTGCCATTTCCTTCCCCAACGTGTGAAAGTGAAAAGTGAAAGTGAAATCGCTCAGTCGTGTCCCACTCTTAGCGACCCCACGGACTGCAGCCCACCAGGCTCAACCATCCATGGGATTTTCTAGGCAAGAGTACTGGAGTGGCTTGCCATTGCCTTCTCCGTGAATGATCCATAGCTTTAATAAAATAAAGTAATACAGAAAGAGAGTTATTATTCAGTTTCACCCCTTCTATAGGATCTGATATGATTATCACTGAGCTGTGGAAGGGTGTTCAATCAACATGCAATGAACCTCTATCCAGTTGAAAATGAACTGAAGTTTTTAATCACGTTTGTTAAAAAGCCAAGCTATTTTCATCAAGATCCTTTAAGTAAATTCCATTACATAGATACCACCATATCAGATATACCAATTTGATTTATAAATTTTGTCAATTCCAAGGAAAAAATGACAACAGATATAATAAGAGAATAAGGTAAAGATTTGTATAATTCTAATATAAATAAAATTAGGCAGGCTTTATATTATTATAAATATGTGCTTAAGAGGAGAATATTAGAAAAGTCACAAGAATACAAATTAGTCCTCTTTTATGTAGATTATCTTGGGCAAAATTGAGCTTTCCATATGCCAAAGGAAAAATATAATTTAATACATTCTGAAAGAGATGGGAATACCAGACCACCTGACCTGCCTCTTGAGAAACCTGTATGCAGGTCAGGAAGCAACAGTTAGAACTGGACATGGACAACAGACTGGTTCCAAATAGGAAAAGGAGTACGTCAAGGCTGTATATTGTTACCCTGATTATTTAACTTATATGCAGAGTATATCATGAGGAACGCTGGACTGGAAGAAGCACAAGCTGGAATCAAGGTTGCCGGGAGAAATATCAATCACCTCAGATATGCAGATGAAACCACCCTTATGGCAGAAAGTGAAGAGGAACTAAAGAGCCTCTTGATGAAAGAGAAACAGGAGAGTGAAAAGGTTGGCTTGAAGCTCAACATTCAGAAAACAAAGATCATGGCATCTGGTCCCATCACTTCATGGGAAATAGACGGGGAAACAGTGGAAACAGTGTCAGACTTTATTTTTTTGGGCTCCAAAATCACTGTGGATGCTGATTGCAACCATGAAATGAAAAGACTCTTACTCCTTGGAAGGAAAGTTATGACCAACCTAGATAGTATATTACAAAGTAGAGACATTACTTTGCCAACAAAGGTCCATCTAGTCAAGGTTATGGTTTTTTTTTTTTAATTTTTAATTAATTTATTTTTTATTGGAGGCAAATTATTTTACAATATTATATTGGTTGGTTTTGCCACACATTGACATGAATTCACCCCAGGTGTACATGAGTTCTCCCTCCTGAACCTCCATCCCACCTCCCTCCTCCCTTTATCCTCCTTCTAGGTCATCCCTGCATGCCAGCCCCGAGCATCCTGTAACATGCATCGACCCTAAACTGGTGATTCGTTTCACATATGACAACATACATGTTTCAATTCATGGTTTTTCCAGTGGTCATGTATGAATGTGAGAGTTGGACTGTGAAGAAAGTTGATCGCCAAAGAATTGATGCTTTTGAACTGTGGTGCTGGAGAAGACTCTTGAGAGTCCCTTGGACTGCAAAGAGATCCAACCAGTCCATTCTAAAGGAGATCAATCCTGGGTGTTCATTGGAAGGACTGATGCTAAAGCTGAAACTCCAATACTTTGGCCACTTCGTGTGACGAGTTGACTCACTGGAAAAGACTCTGATGCTTGGAGGGATTGGGGGCGGGAGAAGAAGGGGACGACAGAGAATGAGATGACTGGATGGCATCACCGACTCTGTGGACATGAGTTTGAGTGAACTCCGGGAGTTGGTGATGGACAGGGAGGCCTGGCGTGCTGTGATTCATGGGGTCGCAAAGAGTCAGTCACGACTGAGAGACTGAACTGAACTAAACTGAACTGAAGGTAGTTTTTAATGCTGTTAGGTATGATGTGTTCATCTCATTTAAGACTTTGAATGTCTCTTCCTGGTATAATTATAGTATTTAGAATCCTTTACCATACAGTAAGTACAGTTCAATCCATACCAGGATAGTAGTAACTTCTATATTATTTGCATTATAATATGAAGAGTCAAGGTAAATAGGTTTCTATTTTCTTGGGAAAATAACAGTACTTTTAAGTGCTAAAAGCATTCATGTCATGCCCTAGGAATTAATTTTTCAATGCTATTAACTGTCCTGTTATGTTGAAAATGGAGAAGATTTTTTTTTCTTAAATTCAGTACTGAAAGTTTAAGTGAAATTAGTGAGTGGTGGTAACCTGAGTACTTCACCTCCAAATTATTTTGAAGAGGAATAGTTACATTTTCTTTCAATAATGTAGAAGCTTTTCACTATGAATATTTATATGCAATTTATCAAGACCAATAACTATGAAATGCCTTCATCTTGATACATTAACTCAGTCTGATGATACGTAAGTGTTGAGATAATTAATGTATATATATATATATGGTTTTATGGAGTAGGGATATGAAGATCCTTAACAAAACTTCAAATTATCCTTTTTAGATAATTTTATATTCTCCTCAACTCATGAATAGAATATATAGAAGACAAGAAATTGTTGATTCATTTAATAATTAGTCAAATTAGTATATTTTGATCAAATTAATATAGTAAACCTTCTGCTTAATTTTCAATTATTGAAATTCCCTACAAGTCTTTTAATATCATCATCTGGTAAATTAATTGACTTAACTGTCCTTTCCCTATTAAGTGAATAAGTATGAAGCAATTAGATTTACTAACTACTGAAAAAATACTTTAAATTAGTTCAGTGAATGTTTATACATTTACAAAAGTTTATACTTCTAACAGGAAGTCTTTTACTATTAGATGCCTACATAGGCACATTTTCTATATTTTAAAGTTACTGTAAAATTATCCAGTATTTACTTGGATGGTTATTTCTCTTACCCCTTGTAAGTCTTGTGGAGCCAGCTAACATGAATATCTAGTTCAAAACTGGAAAAATACTGTGGAAAATATGTTCAAGCATATGGTGATGATTTTCATATAAGTGCAAAAGTCTCTTTTTTTTAACATTTTAGATAAGTTGAATATTCCAAAATGCTTAAAATATAAGAAAAGTAGACTGTTTTTTTTATCAGTTCATTTTATTTAGCTTGCTACATTATTCTATTTACAAATAATAAACCATTATATCTATCTATATTTCAAATTGCTTAAATTGGATATATGCATGTGAAAAAATAATTTTATAAGAATTCATTGAGATATGCTTGCACGTCAATAAATGAATGCATAATATGAAGATGTCATAACGAATTTAGTTAAGCTATCTATGCCAGCCTAACTAGTATTACAGGCTATACATTTTTTCTATTTGTTATCTTTATTTAAAATTTGTTTATTTTTAAAATGAGAATCAAAATTAATTTGCTGGGGTAAAGCAAACTCAAAAATTAATGATAATACAAAAATTTAATGGAACAAAGAAGAAATATCAATTAAAAAAATAGCTTCTGTACTTTTAAAAGGTACAACCCACAGATAATTTAGGTCATAAAGACGTGAAAAAATCACTTTTGCTTTGAGAAGAGTTCCACCAGAGGAGATACGCTAGCCTTTCAAAACAGTCCTCAAAGGCTCAACTTCTCTGGTTATAAAAGGGAAGAACTGCTTCACATCATTTCAGCCAGGCAACCGAGGGTGGGGTGTGAGTCTCTTAGCAGCATCAGCAACTTCAGAACCAAAATCAACGTGGCAGTCTCCCTGATTCCGCCAGGCCAAGGCAGGCAGATGACCCACTGCTGGCCCCTCTGCTCAACACTGCCCCCTGCAGTTCACCCAAAATCTGCTTCCTGGGGGACACCTGCCCGGCTTGCAATGTGCCTGAGAACAGTGTCACACCAAGATCAAGCCATTCAGTTCCATAACTGAAGTCCTCATTAACTGTAACCTCAGACCTATTTGAAGGCACTCATGTCATGTGTGAGTTGCTCAGTCGTGTCCCACTCTTTGTGACCCCACAGACTGTAGCCTGCTAGGTTCCTCTGTCCACGGGATTTTCCAGGTGACAGTACTGGAGTGGGTTGCCGTTTCCTTCTCCAGGTGATCTCCCCAACCCAGGGATCGAATCTGGGTCTCCTGCACTGCAGGCAGATTCTTTACCATCTGAGCCACCAGGGAAGCCCATGAAGGCACTGACCAAGTTCTATTCAGTTACTGTCAATAACAAGATACTCCTCCCCTGCAGAATTTTAAGATTAAATAATAAACAATTCTGACAAGGAAAAAAAATAAATAAATAAAATTTGTTTATTTTTAAATTTAAGGTTAATTGAATATATTACCCAAAGTAATTTATAAGTTCAATGCAATCCCTATCAAGCTACCAATGGTGTTTTACACAGAGCTAGAACAAATAATTTCACAATTTGTATGGAAATACAAAAAACCTCGCATAGCCAAAGCAATCTTGAGAAAGAAGAATGGAACTGGGGGAATCAAGCTACCGGACTTCAGGATCTACTACAAAGCCACAGTCATCAAGACAGCATGGTACTTTCATAAAGAGAAATATAGATCAATGGAACAAAATAGAAAACCCAGTGATAAATCCATGCACCTATGGACACCTTATCTTTGACAAGGGAGCCAAGAATATTCAATGGAGAAAAGACAATCTCTTTAACAAGTGTTGCTGGGAAAATGGGTCAACTACTTGTAAAAGAATGAAACTAGAACACTCCCAAACACCATACACAAAAATAAACTCAAAATGGATTAAAGATCTAAATGTAAGACCAGAAACCATAAAACTCCTGGAGGAGAACATAGGCAAAACACTCTCCGACATAAATCACAGCAGGATCCTCCATGACCCACCTCCCAGAATATTGGAAATAAAACCAAAAATAAACAAATGGGATCTAATTAAAATGAAAAGCTTCTGCACAGCAAAGGAAACTCTAAGCAAGGTGAAAAGACTTACTTCAGACTGGGAGAAAATAATAGCAAATGAAGCAACTGATAAAGGATTAATCTCAAAAATATTCAAACAACTCCTGCAGCTCAATTCCAAAAAAATAAACGACCCAATCAAAAAATGGGCCAAAGAACTAAACAGACATTTCTCTAAAGAAGACATACAGATGGCTAACAAACACATGAAAAGATGCTCAACATCACTCATAATCAGAGAAATGCAAATTAAAACCACAATGAGGTACCATTTCATGCCAGTCAGAATGACTGCTATCCAAAAGTCTACAAGCAATAAATGCTGGAGAGAGTGTGGAGAAAAGGGAACCCTCTTGCACTGTTGGTGGTAATGCAAACTAGTACAACCAATATGGAGAACAGTGTGGAGATTCCTTACAAAACTGGAAATAGAACTGCCATATGACCCAGTAATCCCACTCCTGAGCATACACACCAAGGAAACCAAAACTGAAAGAGACACATGTACTCCAATGTTCATCGCAACACTGTTTATAATAGCCAGGACATGGAAGCAACCTAGATGTCCATCTGCAGATGAATGGATAAGAAAGCTGTGGTAAATTTACACAATGGAGTACTACTCAGCAATTAAAAAGAATACATTTGAATCAGTTCTAATGAGGTGTAAGAAACTGGAGCCTATTATACAGAGTGAAGTGAGCCAGAAAGAAAAGCACCAATACAGTATATTAACACATATATATGGAATATATCAAGAGGATAACGATAACCCTATATATGAGACAGCAAGAGAGACACGGATGTGTGGAGAAGTCTTTCGGACTCTGTGGGAGAGGGCGAGGGTGGGATAATTTGCGAGAATGGATTGAAACATGTATATTATCATATGTGAAATGAATCTGACGTTGTTGGGGGCTCCCCACTTCAACACTTTGTGGATTTAAGAGGCCATTCCTTCTGGAAGTGTATAAATTAGCC
This sequence comes from Moschus berezovskii, assembly GCF_049115385.1. Taxonomy (NCBI): domain Eukaryota; kingdom Metazoa; phylum Chordata; class Mammalia; order Artiodactyla; family Moschidae; genus Moschus; species Moschus berezovskii. The sequence goes on along the minus strand of NC_142488.1, from coordinate 80,129,592 downwards.
TGGGATAGAACCTGAATGCTGAATTTACTAATTAAGAAATGAGAAACCAGAACTATAAAGGTGGCATAGAAAAAAAAAAGTTAATAGCTTTACAAATTTTTGCTTTTTCCACTCACACTCAACATGAATCAGTCATAGGTATACATATATCCACTTCTTGTTGAACCTCCTTTTCATCTCCCTCTCCATCCCACTGCTGTAGGTTGATACAGAGCACCTGTTTGGATTTCCTGAGACATAGAGCAAATTCCCCTTGGCCATCTATTTCACATATGGTAATGTAAGTTTCCATGTTATACTCTCCATACATCTCACCCTCTCCCTATGTCCATAAGCCTATACTCTATGTCTTGTTCTCCTTTTCTGCCCTGTAATAAATTCTTCAATACCATTTTTCTAGATTCTGTATATATGCATTCAGTTCAGTTCAGTTCAGTTCAGTCGCTCAGTTGTGTCCCACTCTTTGCAACCCCATGAATCGCAGCATACCAGGCCTCCCTGTCCATCACCAACATCCGGAGTTCACTCAAACTCAAGTCCATCGAGTCAGTGATGCCATCCAGTCATCTCATCCTCTGTCGTCCCATTTTCCTCCTGCCCCCAATCCCTCCGAGCATCAGAGCCTTTTCCAGTGAGTCAACTCGTCGCATGAGGTGGCCAAAGTATTGGAGCTTCAGCCTCAGCATCAGTCCTTCCAATGAACACCCAGGACTGATCTCCTTGAGGATGGACTGGTTGGATCTCTGTGCAGTCCAAGAGACTCTCAAGAGTCTTCTTCAACACCTTAGTTCAAATGCATCAATTCTTCGACGCTCAGCTTTCTTCACAGTGCAAATCTCACATCCATACATGACCACTGGCAAAACCATAGCCTTGACTAGATGGGACTTTGTTTTGCAAAGTAATGTCTCTGCTTTTTAATATGCCATCTAGGTTGGTCATAACTTTCCTTCCAAGGAGTAAGCATCTTTTAATTTCATGGCTGCAATCACCATCTGCAGTGATTTTGGAGCCCAAAAAATTAAAGTCTTACACTGTTTCCACTGTTTCCCCATCTATTTCCCATGGAGTGACGGAACCAGATGACATGATCTTAGTTTTCTGAATGTTGAGCTTTAAGCAAACATTCACTCTCCTGTTTCACTTTCATCAAGAGGCATTTTAGTTCCTCTTCACTTTCTGCCATAAGCGTGGTGTCATCGGCATATCTGAGGTTACTGATATTTCTCCTGGCAATCTTGACTCCAGCTTGTGCTTCTTCCAGCCCAGCGTTCCTCATGATGTACTCTGCATATTATTTAAACAAGCAGGGTTACAATATACAGCCTTGACGTACTCCTTATCCTATTTAGAACCAGTCTGTTGTTTGATGTCCGGTTCTGTTGCTTCCTGACCTGCATATAGGTTTCTCAAGAGGCAGGTCAGGTGGTCTTGTATCCCATCTCTTTCAGAATTTTTCACAGTTTATTGTGATCCACACAGTCCAAGGCTTTGGCATAGTCAATGAAGCAGAAAAAGATGTTTCTTTTTCTGGAACTCTCTTTATTTTTCCAATATCCAGTGGATGTTGGCAATTTGATCTCTTGTTCCTCTGCCTTTTCTAAAACCAGCTTGAACATCTGGAAGTTCATGGTTCACATATTTGAGCATTACTTTCCTAGCGTGTGAGATGAGTGAAATTGTGTGGTAGTTTGAGCATTCTATGGCATTGCCTTTCTTTGGGATTGGAATCAGAACTGACATTTTCCAATCCTGTGGCCACTGCTGCATTTTCCAAATTTGCTGGCATATTGAATGTAGCATTTTCACAGCATCATCTTTCAGGATTTGAAATAGCTCAACTGGAATTCCATCACCTCCACTAGCTTTGTTCATAATGATGTTTTCCAAGGCCCACTTGACTTCACATTCCACATTAGAATACGCTGTTTATCTTTCTCTTTCTGACTTACTCCACTCGATATAACAGGTTCTATGTTCATCTACCTTATTAGAACTGACTTAATTGTGTTCGTTTTTATGGCTGAGTAGTATTTCATTGTGCATATGTACCACTACTTCTTTATCCATTCACTTGTTAGTGGACATCTAGGTTGCTTCATGTTCTAGCTATTGCAAATAGTGCTTCAATGAACAATGGGATACATGTATGTTTTCTAATTTTGGTTTCCTCAGGGTAAATACCTAGGAAGGGATTTCTGTATCATGTGGTGCTTTTATTCCTAAATTTTTTAAGGAATCTACATGACATCTTCTATAGTGGCTGTATCAATTTACATTCAGACCAACAGCGCAAGAGCATTCTCTTTACTCCACACCCTCTACAGCATTTACTGTTTGTAGATATTTTGATGATGGCCATTCTGACTGGTGTGGGGTGATATCTCATTGTAACTTTGATTTGCATTTCTCTGATGAGTGATGTTGAGCATCTTTTCATGGGTTTGTTAGCCATCTGTATGTCTTCTTTGGAGAAATGTCTGTTTAGGTCTTTTCCCCACTTTTTGATTGGGTTGTTTGTTTTTCTGGTATCGAGTTGTATGAGCTGCTTGTATATTTTGGAAATTAATCCTTTGTCAGTTATTTCATTTACTATTATTTTCTTCCATTCTGAGGACTGTCTTTTCACCTTGTGTATAGTTTCCTTTGCTGTGCAAAAACTTTTAAGTTTAATCATGTCCCACTTCTTTGCTTTTCTTTTTATTTCCATTACTCTAGGAGGTGGGTCATAGAAGGTCTTGCTTTGATTTATATCATCGAGTCTTCTGTCCATGTTTTCCTCTAAGAGTTTTATAGTATCTGGTCTTACATTCAGTCCCTTAATCCATTTTGAGTTTATCTTTGTGTATGGTGTTAGAAAGTCTTCTAATACCATTCCTTTACATGTAGCTGTCCAGTTTTCCTGGCACCATTTATTGAAAGGGCTGTCTTTGTCCCATTATATATTCTTGCCTCCTTTGTCAAAAATATAAGGTACCCATAGGTGTTGGGTTTATTTCTGGGCTTTCTATCTTATTCTATTGATCTGTATTTCTGTTTTTGTGCCAGTACAATACTGCCTTGATAACTGTAGCTGTGTAGTATAATCTGAAGTCAGGACATTCCTCCAGCTCCATTCTTCCTTCTCAAGACTGTTTTCATTATTTGGGATCTTTTCTGTTTCCATATGAGTTGTGAAATTTTGTGTTCTAGTTCTACGAAAAATACCATTGGTAATTTTATAGGGATCACATTGAATCTGAGGATTGCTTTTGGTAGTATAGTCAATTTTAAAATATTGATTCTTCCTACACAGGAACATGGAATATCTCTCCATCAGTTTATGTCATCTTTGATTTCTTTCTTCAATGTCGTAATTTTCTGTGTAAGGTATTTTTGTCTCCTTAGGTAAGTTTATTCTTAGATGTATTACTCTTTTTATTGAAATGGTGAATGGGATTGATTCCTTAATTTATCTTTATGATTTTTAATTGTTAGTATATAGAAATGCAAGTAATTTTTCCATATTTATTTTGTATCCTGCAACTTGCTAAAATTACTGATTAGCTCTAGTAATTTTCTCATACTATCTTTAGGATTTTCTATACAGAGTATCATATCATCTGTAAACAGTTAGAGCTTTACTCCATATTTTCCAATCTGAATTCCTTTTATTTATTTTTCTCCTCTGATTGCTGTAGCTAGGACTTCCAGAACTATGTAGAATAATAGTGGTGAAAGTGGACACCCTTGTTTTCTTCCTGATCTTAGGTGGAGTGCTTTCAGTTTTTCACCATTGAGAATAATGTTTGCTGTAGGCTTATCATATATGACCTTTTCTAAGTGGAAGTAGGTTCCTTCTATGCTCATTTTTAAAGAGTTTTTTTTTTTCTTTTTGTATCAAAAATAGGTGCTGAATATCCCCAAGTCTTTTATGGTTTTTATCTTTCAATTTGTTAATATGTTGCATCACATTGATTGAATTGTATATATTGAAGAATCCTTGCATCCCTGGGATAAACCCAAAGTCATCATGGTGTTGCTGAATAAATGGTTTTTAATGTGTTGCTGAATAAATGCTTGCTGAATTCTTTTTGCTAAAATTTTGTTGAGGATTTCTGCATCTATGCTCATCAGTGATATTGGCCTGTAGTTTTCTTTTTTTGTGTTGTCTTTGTCTCGTTTTGATATCAGGTGGCCTTGTAGAATAAGTTTGAAAGTGTTCCTTCCTCAGCAATTTTTTGAAAGAGTTTTAGAAGGATAGGCATTAGCTCTTCTCTAAATGTTTGACAGAATTCTCCTGTGAAGCCATCTGGTCCTGGGCTTTTGTTTGTAGGGAGACTGTCGATCACAGCTTCAATTTCAGTGCTTGTAATTGGGTTGTTTACAATTTCTATTTCTTCCTGGTTCAATCTTAGAATATTGCACTTTTCTAAGAATCTGGACATTTTTTCCAGGTTATCCATTTTATTGACATATAGTTGCTCATAATAATCTCTTATAATCCTTTGTATATCTGCATTGTCTGTTTCAACCTCTCCTTTTTCATTTCTAATTTTGTTGATTTGATTCTTCTCTCTTTTTTTCTTGATGAGTCTGGCTAAAGTTTTGTCAATTTTGTTTATCTTCTCAAAGAACCAGATTTTAATTTTATTAATCTTTAGTATTATTTCTTTCATTTCTTTTTCATTTATTTTTTCTCTGATCTTTATGATTTCTTTCCTTCTACTAATTTTTGTTGTTGTTGTTGTTCTTCTTCTTCTTCTTCTTTTTCCAGTTCTTTTAGGTATAAAATTGGGTTGCCTATTCGATGTTTTCCTTGTTTCTTGAAGTAGGATTGTATTGCTGTAAACTTCCCTCTTAGAACTGTTTTTGCTGCATCCCATAGATTTTGAGCTGTTTTCATTGTCATTTGTTTCTAGAATTTTTTATTTCCTTTTTGATTTCTTCAGTAACCTGTTGGTTATTTCGAAAAGTGTTGTCTAATCTCCATGTGTTTGTGTTTCTTACGTTTCTTTTTTTCTTGTAATTGATATCTAGTCTCATAGTGTTGTGGTCAGAAAAGATGCTTGACATGATTTCAATTTTCTTAAATTTAGTGAGGTTTGACTTGTGACCCAACTTATGGTCAATTTTAGAGAATGTCTAATGTTCACTGGAGAAGAAGGTGTAGTCTTCTGCATTTGGAAGGAATGTCCTGAAGCTATCAATGAGATCCACCTCGTCTAATGTATCATTTAAGACATGTTTCTTTATTAAATTTCTATTTGGATGTTCTTTCCATTGGTGTGAGTGGGGTGTTAAAATCTACAATTATTGTGTTACCATCAATTTCTCTTTTTATGTGTATTACTGCTTGTCTTATGTATTGAGGTGCTCCTATGTTGGGTGCATTCCGTTCCGTTCCGTTGCTCAGTCATCTCCGACTCTTTGCGACCCTGTGGACTGTAGCCTACCAGGCTTCTCTGTCCATGGGATTCTCCAGGCAAGAACACTGGAGTTGGGTGCATAGGTATTTGCAATTGTTATGTCTTCCTCTTGGATTAATTCCTTGATCAGTATGTACCGTCCTTCCTTATCTCTTGTAATATTATTTATTTTAGGGTCTATTTTGTCTGATTTGAGGATTACTACTCCAGCATTATTTTGCTTTCCATTTGTTTGGAATCTATTTCTCCATCTTCTCACTTTCAATCTATATGTGTCTTTAGGTCTGAGTGGGTTTCTTGTAGACAGCATATATATGGGTCTTATTTTTATATCCATTCAGCCAGTCTGTGTCTTTTGGTTGAAACATTTAATCCATTTACATTTAAAGTAATTATTGATATATATGTTCCTATTGCAATTTTCTTAATTGCTTGTGGTTTGATTTTGTGTTTCTTTTTTCTTCTTTTGTGTTTCTTGGCTATATAAGTCCCTTTAACATTTGCTTTAATGCTGATATGGTGGTACTGAATTCTCTAAACTTTTCCTTATCTGAAAAGCTTTTGATTTCTCCATCAATTTTGAATGAGATCCTTGCCGGGTACAGTAGTCTTGGTTGTAGATTTTTCCCTTTCAGTACTTTAAAAGTATCCTGCCATTCCCTTCTGGCGTGTAGAATTTCTGCTGAAAAATCAGCTGTTAAATGTATGGGGTTTCCCTTTTGTGTTACTTGTTCTTTTACCCTTTCTGCTTTTTAATATTGTTCCTTTGTGTTTATTCTTTTATAGTTTGATTAGTATGTGTGCTGACATGTTTCTCCTTGGGTTTATCTTGTATGGGACTCTTTGTGCCTCTTGGATTTGATAGACTATTTCCTTTTCCATGTTGGGGAAATTTTCAACTATAATCTCTTCAAAAATTTTCTCATACGCTTTTTTTTTTTTTTCTCTTCTTCTTCAGGGATTCCTGTAATTCGAATGTTGGTGCATTTGGTATTGCCCCAGAAGTCCCTGTGACTATCCTCAGTTCTTTTCATTCTTTTTACTTTATTCTTCTCTTCAAACTTTATTTCCACCATTTGATCTTCCAGATCACTAATATGTTCTTCTGCTTCAGATATTCCTTCTACAGTATTTTTAATTTCAGTACTTGTACTGTTTGTCTCTGTATGTTTATTCTTTAATTCTTCTAGGTTTTTGTTAATTTACTCTTGCATTTTCTCCATTCTATTTTCAAGGCTTTTTATCATCTTTACTGTCATTATTCTGATTTCTTTTTCAGGTAGTTTGACTATTTCCTCTCCATTTATTTGGACTTCTCTGTTTCTAGTTTGTTCCTCCATTTGTGCAGTATTCCTCTGTCTTTTCATTATTATTTTTAAACTTATTGTGTTTGAGGTCTCTTTTTACAAGTTGTCAAGGTTGAATTCCTTATTCTTCTTGGTTTCTGTCATCCTAAGGTTGGTCTAGTGGTTTGTGTAAGCTTCCTATAAGGTGAGATTTGTGCTGAGTTTTTTCTTTTGTTTTGTTTTGCTTTCCTCTGATGGGCAAGGCTGAGTGAGGTGGTAATCCTGTCTGCTGATGATTGGTTTTGTATTTTTGTTTTGTTTGTTGTTTGGATAAGGCATCCTGCACAGAGTGCTACTGGTGATTGAGTGATGCTGGGTCTTGTATTCAAGTGGTTTCCTTTGTGTGAGTTCTTACTATCTTATTCTCCCTAAGGTAAGTTCTCTAGTAGTAGGGTCTTGGAGTCAGTGCTCCCACTCCAAAGTCTCAGGTCTTGATCTCACAACTGAAAATGACGCAAATCTGGCAGGGATATCAAATTTGTTGAAGAACAAACCTGAGATTCAAACTCTGCTCAAAAGGGTTGGAATATTGGGCTGTTCCAGTGTCTTCATGCCCCAAGCAGAAGGGAGCCCATGCCAAGGGTTCTGCCCTTCAGTGATGGTCATCAGGTGCTGGGGATGGGAGAAGGAGCAGGAATTGGGAGAGGAATGAGGACAAGAGGGGATGGGAGTCACAACAACTGCGGTGGCAGCCATAGAAGGAGGGGGGAGAGGAGGAAGTGGATGTGGAGAAGGAGGAGGTGGCAGTTTCTGTGGTAGCTGCGGAGGATGCTCTGGCAAGGGACAGGTCTGGGCACACGGGGTGTGGACAGACTCACGTTCATCCCATGGCCTGGGGACATGCAAAGAGGGAATGCAAAAGCAAAATTGGGTGGCAGAGAATGAGGTCGTTAGAGAGCTTTACAGAATCAATGGACATGAATTTGAGCAAACTCTGTGAGATAGTGGAGGACAGAGGAACCTGGCATGCTGCAGTCCATTGGGTTGCAAATTTGGGCATGACTGAGAGACTGAACAACCACAAACCAGTCAGCAATATATTTAAAAGACATAGGTAATATATCCTGTCAAGTTTCTTCAAGAGTTTCATTTTTTAACTTTTCTCACTTTTATTATATCAGTAAAATATTTTACACAATTATAATGTTTTAGCTTGTATGGTCCATTCCGAATTCAGAATAAAATGGTGCAGGTCATGATGAAATCTTATTTCAAGAATTTTGGTGTTTAAATATAGCTTTTAACTAGTTGCAGAGATAAATTTTAATATATCACTCATAAAAGACACAGTTCTTCTTGAGACTGACCTATAGTTTCTTATTCCTCATATATATTTTGTACCCTGGTGAAAATTGATTTCCAAGTCTCACTTCAGGATATCTTATTGTAATTCTAGTAATTTAAAAACATCACTGGAATCTAAAAGTACACAGTATTTTGAGCAACATCAAAAAATCAATATTAATGGGGCAAAAGAACTCAAAAAGAAAGTTGAAGACATTTTTTTTTAATATTTTTAAGTGGTTTAAAAAACAAACTGCCTGTTAATGTTAAATAGATATTAAATGCTCATTTACATTAAAATAAATACTTTAAAAATGTATAGCAATTAGCATTTTTATATAATTGAAATGTGGCACATTATGGAAGGAGTAACTAATGTATCAGCAAGCATTAGTTTCACCACATTTCTCTGGGTAGCAATGTATATTTTAAAGTGTAGAAAAATATTCATTCAGGTTATTCTTTAGAGTTTGCACTTCTAAACTTGAATTTAATTAATGTAAATATCTTAGATATGTATAAAAATGCTTGCTTGAATAACAACATTTATGTCTAATTTTTTCATCTCTTTGTGCTAATCACAATTCTAGAAGAGGTCAAGTTAATTCATTTTTTTCAATGACATTTTAATAGAACTGATTCATTTGTCATGTTTTTATTTTCATACTTAAGCCTTGCACATTCACACATATATTTCACTTCACCATTTAACACATTCACTAGAATAACTTTTTCCAAGATCCCTGGTATGAATATGTAGATCTATCCTTAGTTAATATGAGCTAAGCATATTGTTTGTGTAATGTAAATGGCACAATTAACAACCATCAATGTTGATTAGTCAAAAGCAATTAGGACCATAGATCACATTATTATGTAGTATTTCAATTATTTTAATACTGCAAATAATTTTTCATAGATTTTGTCACTTATCACAATAAATATAATTTTCAAACATTTAGTTGACATCTCTTATTTAATTCAAAACTTCTGAAATATTTGCAAATATCCAAATGTCTTCACACACATATTTCCAAGTACCTGCTGATCACTTTGAATTAATGACAAATAAAATCAATTACACACTGAGTGGAAAATTTTCAAAAATGATACAATTTTGATTTTAGTTGTTACTTTAAAAATTAAGCTATAATGTATTCACATAGCATATATTTCTAAAATTTAATTATATGACTTATAATTTCTAAAAAATCTAATACTGTAAATAAGCTTAAAAACCTAGTAAGGATAATTATATTTGACTGCTATTTTACATGGCAATTAACTTAAAAGTATATATGACTAACTAATCAAGAACTATTAGTCAAGTTGAAATGCCATTAACTTCTGATGCTATCTGTAATTTTTAATCACTAAAACATATATTAAAAATAAAACACATGTCTGTAGAATGGGAAACATATTTTGATAGGAAGGTAATCCTTATCAATTCAGTTCAGTAATTCCTCAATTCAGTACTCATCTTTTTTACATAGACTTTAAAATAACACTTTTCTCATGAATGTCAGTATGGTTTCTGATATATTAAAAGTGATTTATCTTATCTCCCAAGTGCAGTAAAGCATGTCAAGTCACTCACAAGTTGAATGCAATGGGAGATGGCATTAATCCATTTTCTTGTTTCCATGCAGTATTTCAAGGCTTTCCTTGTGCCTCAGGTGGTAAAGAATCCACCTGCAATGTGGGAGACTTGGGTTCAATCCCTGAGTTGGGAAAATCTCCTGGAGAAGGGAATGGCAACTCACGACTGAGCAACTTTCACTTTCATTTTCTTTCATGCAGTACTTCAAGTAATTAAGCCTTAATCTAATTTACCCTTAACTAGCCCCTTCTCCATGAACTCTATATTTCCAGATAGCTTGAAAAATGCAACACATTATTTCAAATTATTGTGTTAGTCATAATGTATCTGGGCTTCCCAGGTGGCTCTAGTGGTAAAGAACACACCTGCCAATGCAGGAGACACAAGAGATGCAAGTTTGATCCCTGGATTGGGAAGATCCCCTTGAGGAGGAAATGGTAACCCACTCCAGTATTCTTGCCTGGAGAATCTCATGGATAGTGAAGTCTGGAGGGCTACAGTTCATAAAGTCACAAGAAGTTTGGTACGACTGAAGCAACTTGGCACACACACACTCAATAGTGTATTGACTCTTCTAAGAGCATGTGCACTTTTAAAAGATGATTCACTCATTCATCTCTTCATTCAGCAAGTTGATTTATTTTCTACAAAATGTCTGAGGAACAGAACATAGAGCTCATAGGAAAATAGGCAAGTAAGAAAAGATAGAATGACTATGATAGAAGCATGTACTGAGTCACCTGGGAAATACATATGTATTTAAGCAAAGGGACTTCTAGGAGCCTCTGATATGATAGTTTATTAATTAAGACTTCTTATAAATAATCATTTTAAACATGACAGAGATAGAACTTTGCTAAAATTGACTAAAAGCTATGGCAATGCAGCAATGCAAATATTATGCCAAGAATGAGTAGCAGTTTTATAAGGGAAATTATGATTATGGAAATACAGTAGTGCTACTTATTCAAAGTATTAAGTTTTCACTTAAGACTTCAGACTTCTCCAAACCTCAAATATTTCCAAAGTGAATTTTAAAATATTCTATTGAGCTTTTTAATATGTACAATTCATTTGTCTCTGGTTATATCAAATTCACAATACTATCACTTGCAAGAAAACATTAGGCATTTTTTTCTGCTAGAATTTCAAGTCAATTAGGCAATTGGTTGTGTTAAAAAATAATTTTATCATTATAAACCTAATGTTTTCATAAGCATGTCTAGATACCATCAAGATAGATCCTGTGTAAATATCTAAAAGAGATGCTAAGAATCACATCTTAGACTTTCTACTTGAATTGAAGAATCTCTTCCACCCAAAACAAAACCCCAGACTTATAAACTTGTCCAATCCCTTCTACTGTTTGGGCCACAATTTTCCTTTTTAAAAAAAAAAAAAAATGTAGGGAACTTCCCTGGCGGTCCAATGGTTAAGATTCTGCACTTCCACTGATTGGGAAACTAAGATCCCACATGCAGTGCAGCATGGACAGAAACCAAACAAACAAAAAAAATGTAAATGTAGAACTAATCTTTAAATTCATTAATACTAATGCTATTTAACATGGCTCTCAAAAAGTCTTGAGGCTCCAATCTTGTGTCTGATTTCCCCGGTTGCTTAGAGGTAAAGAAACTGCCTTTAATGTAGAAGTGAGTTCCATCACTGGCTTAGGAAGATGCTCTGGAGTAAGAAATGGTGGCCCACTCCAGTATTCTTTCCTGGGAAATCCCATGGACAGAGGAGCCTGACAGGCTACAGTCCATGGGGTTGGAAAGAGTTGAACATGACTGGACAACTAAACAACTACAAATCTTGTGTCAGATACTGTTGTAAGCACTGCAGAAACAAAGATAAATGTCACAGGAATTCTGCCATTAAGGCTCTGATATTTTAATGGAGAACACAAGTATATAAACAAATAATTACATTCAAAGTTCAAGAACTGAGGTGATTTTGAAGGCTAAGCGAACAAAGGAAGGCCTAATACAGAATGGATGGTTTAGTAGAAAAAGGGATGGATATCGGCAGTGAGTGAGAAGAGCTGGCGTGCTGCACAGGCATGAAAGTAAGGCTCCTTTTGTCAGACCACTCTAAGTTCGCAGTTGGAGGAGAAAAGGGTACATAAGAGGAGACATGAAGAGGTGACTAATACAATGATGGCGATAGATTATAAGACTTATACATGAATGTATTTCAGTCATTTCTTATAAGCATTAGGGAATTACTGAAAAATTAAAAGCAGAGAAGGATATTAAATTGAAAAATTAAGAGCATAGAAGTACTTTAGGATAAAGAAAGCTGGTTTATCTGAAACTGAAGATTATTGAAGAGGTGATAGTTGGACATACATGTTTGAACTCTGTAACTGATATAGTCTCTTCTGATTCTAAATCTTTATAGTGTTTTAACTAGGCTAAACTCAGATACTAGAGAGCCTTGAATGCAAGTTTAAATTTGAGTATTGACTGATTCATTGATTAATTAAAGTACTGATTTACAATATAATCAGTATGTATTATGTATAATATAATATTTACAATATTATATTACCTTCAGGTGTACAATATATTGATTCAATATTTTTATACATTACAAAATGATCACCATGGTAAATCTAATTACCATCTGTCTCAATGCAAAGTTATTACAATATTTTGACTATATTTTCTCTGCTGTCCAGTATATCCCTGTAAAAGTATATCTATTTTATAAATGGAAGTTTGTATGTCTTAAATTCCCTTACCAATTACACTCATCCTCCCCATGACCCTCCTCTCTGGTAACCACCAGTTTGTTCTCTGTATCTGTAAATCCGTTCGTTTGTTTGTTCTTTAATGTTCGTTTGTTTTCTGTGTCTTTTAGATTTTACATATAAGTGAAATCATATGATGTCTGTCTTTCCGGCTTAAATTTGAATTTTTTGATGTAGAAAATACAATGACTTTAACTGATTCTAATTTAAGGACAATAGCATAAATAAAATCTTACAGCATGAAAAATACTGTTTTTATTTTTCTTAATAAAAACATTGAGGAGTAGAATGCAAAGTGTTCTTGAATTTCAACAATTAAAACATAATACTTAAAAGAGATATTATGCTTTGAGGAAGTCTCATATCATCAGAATGGTCAATTCATTTTACTTTGCTGATGGGAGCACTTTGATGGAAAAAAGTAAGAATCAGGATAGCTGATCAGGGGCTTCCCAGGTGGCACAGTGTTAAAGAATCCACCTGCCAATGCAGGAGATGCAGTAAACATGGGTTCAACCCCTGGGAAGATCTCCAGGAGTAGGAAATGACAACCCACTCCAGTATTCTTGCCTGGAAAATTCTATGGATAGAGCATCCTGGAGGGCTACAGTCCATGGGGTTGCAAAGTCAGTGGGGACTGAACATAAATGCAAGATTTAGAACATTCTACTTCTAAAATAGATTATTCTATGACTGCAGGACTTTCCTTGGTTGTCTAACAGTGGAGACCCAATACTCATCACACAGAGATAAAATTGATTCTGGAGCAATAAGGAAAACTTTTCAGTAATGATAGATTGAGATATTAGATTTATCAAACTCATACACTTTAATCATTATCGCTACTACTGCAATTCATACATAGTCTCAGTTCTGAGAAGATTGCTTTGGAAGTTTATCTAGAATTCCAAAAATGTATACATTTGTCAACTTATATCTCTTTGTTTTTGTAACTGTAAAACAGAAAAAAATCTAGATATTCAGAAAATGTTTACTACATTACAATAAAAATGTTGATTTTTTGTTTAATAGTACATTTAATTCATTTAAAAATTATATGATGCCCTATTAGTAGTGTCCTTGGGTCTCTTTTCATTGACATTTCAGTGAGACCATTTTGCTGTATTTATTCAAAAGCATAAATGTTCTTTATTCTCTTTTGCCATTATAAAAAGAATGTTAGGGAGAGATTAAATAAATCATTAAAGTTGGGTTCACAACATATAAACCACAAAAAAATAGGTGCTACCCAGTGTGAGAAATACACTTTTTCTAAAGGAGTATTTTATATAGAAACTTAAGGAATCTGAATTCAGATATCACAAGTTTGAAAATGTTCATCAATTTACATAGCTTCTCATTTTATCTATCATTCTAAAACACTTGCATACATTAAGAAACTGGGTTGAAGGGTCAAAATAAGCACTGGAGAGAGAGACTTAATTTCAGATTAAACAATATTTTATTTCTTTGAGACCAAATAACAATACTGCCTTCAGTTCAATTCAGTTCAGTTCAGTCGCTCAGTCGTGTCCGACTCTTTGCGACCCCATGAAACACAGTACGCCAGGCCTCCATGTCCATCACCAACTCCCGGAGTTCACTCAAACTCATGTCCATCGAGTCGGTGATGCCATCCAGCCATCTCATTCTCTGTCGTCCCCTTCTCCTCCCACCCCAAATCCCTCCTAACATCAGATTCTTCCAGTGAGTCAACTTAGTCGCATGAGTAGTGGAGTTTCAGCTTTAGCATCAGTCCTTCCAATACTGCCTTACTAAGTAGCAAATAAACTAACAGGAAAATCTACTTCATGTTCAAGATTAAGTAACATATATGAATCTTTATAAACTAAAAAAGACTTCTCCAAAATCACTGCAGATGCTGACTGCAGCCATGAAATTAAAAGACGCTTACTCCTTGGAAGGAAAGTTATGATCAACCTTGATAATATATTAAAAAGCAGAGACATTACTTTGCTAACAAAGGTCCGTCTAGTCAAGGCTATGGTTTTTCCCATGGTCATGTATGGATGTGAGAGTTGGACTGTGAAGAAAGCTGATCACCGAAGAATTGATGCTTTTGAACTGTGGTGTTGGAGAAGACTCTTGAGAGTCCCTTATACTGCAAGGAGATCCAACCAGTCCATTCTAAAGGAGATCAATCCTGGATGTTCATTGGAAGGACTGATGCTAAAGCTGAAACTGCAATACTTTGGCCACCTCATGCGACGAGCTGACTCACTGGAAAAGACTCTGATGTTGGGAAGGGTTGGGGCCAGGAGGAGAAGGGGACGACAGAGAATGAGATGGCAGGATGGCATCACAAACTCTGTGGACATGAGTTTGAGTGAACTCCGGGAGTTGGTGATGGACAGGGAGGCCTGGCGTGCTGTGATTCATGGGGTCGCGGAGAGTCGGACACGACTGAGCGACTGAACTGAACTGACTGAAAATAAGGTAATGTGACATTTTAAATTAAATTTTAAATTAGAAAAGTCAAATTATAAGTGTGTAATTTCTGAATTGAACATTAGTGTGAGATTTGGCAGTTACTTACAATTTAGCATTACTCATAATGTACTGAAGGCAGGATTTGTATCTCTATATCACTATATTTTGTGAGACTGTATGAGTTTTCAAATGTTTTATTGCATATCGTTCTGCTGCTGCTGCTGCTGTTAAGTCGCGTCAGTCGTGTCCGACTCTGTGAGACCCCATAGACGGTAGCCCACCAGGCTCCACTGTCCCTGGGATTCTCCAGGTAAGAACACTAGAGTGGGTTGCCATTCCCTCCTCCAATGCGTGAAAGTGAACTCGCTCAGTCGTGTCCGACTCTTCGCGACCCCATGGACTGCAGCCTACCAGTTTCCTCCATTCATGGGATTTTCCAGGCTTGAGTACTGGAGTGGGGTGCCATTGCCTCCTCCAGGATATAGTTCTGCTGTGGTTTTATTGTATCTAGTGCCTGTTTTTTTTTTTTTTTAATTTATTTATTTTAATTGAAGGCTAACTACTTTACAATATTGTATTTTTTTTTGCCATATATTGACATGAATCAGCCCTGGGTGTACATGTGTTCCCCATCTTGAAACCCCCTCCCACCTCCCTTGTGCCTGTTTAAAATGTTAAGTGACAAACAAAAAGGCACCCTACTTAATGAGAGAGGACATTTACAAATGATATATCTGATAAGGAGTTAATATCCAAAATATACAAATAACCCATACAATTCAACATCAAAAAAATCAACTAAAAATTAGTTGAGAATTTAAATACCTTTGAGCTTCCCTGATAGCTCAATTGGTAAAGAATCTGTCTGCAATGCAAGAGTTCCCAGTTCAATTCCTGGGTGAGGAAGATCCACTGGAGAAGAGATAGGCTACCCCTACTCCAGTATTTTTGGTATTCCCTTGTGGCTTAGCTGGTAAAGAATCCGCTTGCAATGTGGGTGACCTGGGTTTGACCTGTGGGTTGGGAAGATCCCCTGGAGAAGGGAAAGGCTATCCACTCCAGTATTTGGGCCTAGAGAATTCCACGGACTGTATATAGGCCACAGGGTTGCAAAGAGTCAGACACGACTTAGTGACTTTCACTTCATTTTCACTTTGAATTTTTTGTTTCCAAAAAAAAAAACATACAAGTGGCCAGCAGACAAATGAAAGGATGCACAACATCACTAATCAGGGAAATACAAATTAAAACCACAATGAGATACCAATCCACACCTATCAAAACGTTTATCATAGAAAAGACAACAAACAACAAATGTTCCTCAGGATGTGGAGAAAAAGGAAGCCTCCTATGTTGTTGGTGGGAGTGTAAATTGATGCAACTACTCAGGAAAAGAGTATGGAGATTCTTCAAAAAATTAAAAATAGAACTACCATATGATAGAACAATTTTGTCTCTGAGTATTTGGCCAAAGAAAATGAAAACACTAATTCAGAAAGATATAGCACACCAATGTTGACTACAGCATTTATCATGATAGCCAAGGTATGAGATCAAACTAAGTGTCCATCCTTAGAAGAATGGATAAAGAAGATGTAATTTTATGTATGTGTGTGTGTGTGTGTGTGTGTATATATATATACATGGAATATTGTTCAGCCATAATAAATGAAGTCTTGTGTTGACAACATAGATATCGATCTAGAGGGTACATGCTAAGTGAAATAAGTCAGACAATGAAAGACAAATACTATATGATAGGAGGAATCTAAAAAGCAAAACAGACTAATAGATACAGACAATAAACGTGTGGTTAAAAGAAGTTAGGGGTCTAGGCTGTTGAAATAAGTGAAGAGAATTAAGAGGTAAAAACCTCAGTTACAAAATACATTAAGTCATAGGAATATACAGAATGTGGAACATGGTCAGTAAAACTGCAATAACTTTGTTTGGGGACAGATGGCTCCTATATTTATGGTGTTGACCAATACATATTGTATGCAAATTCAAATCACTCTGTAGTACACCTGAAACTAAAAAAAGTTGAAGATCAACTATATTTCAATAAGTCAATCAAATATTGAGTGGTACACCTTAAACCTGATTTTACTAAATGACAATTACCCTCTCCACACATTAAACATTTGAAATTTTCTGATCTTTAGGCTTATATTTTGACTTCATTCAATATTACTTTAATGACCATAGTAATGCTTGCAGTATTATCTAGTAACCTGTGAAACAGCTCCCTGAAAAATGTTTACTTTTTCTGTGATGTTATGAACAAGCATTTCAAATAGATTATGTTTTATGGTGTTAGCTCTGTCATTTTTTAAAAGGACTACTTCTGATAGCATTCTGAAAAATAAGGGAAAGATGGCTGAAAGCAAAACTTGACATTGCAGTGTTAATTTTAGTTCACATTCCAGAAGACACTAGTTTTAAGAGAAATTGACTTAGGGATGTTCATCATAATATCACAGATTTGACAAGATCAGCAAGTGTCATTGTGAATGCTGATGATAAGATGTCAGAAGCTAGATAAAAGAATAAAAATAAATGAAAGTAGATGAAGGAACTGAGCTCTTCTCTAAAGATATTTTATAGTGATGCAGATTATTTCATTTAGCATGATGCTCTCTAGATTAATTGTGTTTGCTGAAGGAAACCAGATTGTTCTTTTCTGAAAAAGAGAATTTGGTTTTAATCACCATTTTACATATATCAAAGCTATTGGCACTAGATACAAATAGAATTAAGAGTTTTAATGTAATTCCTGTACTACCAAAATGACATTTTAAAAAATTCTAAAAATCTTGCAAGCAATTCACTGTATACAGTAGTGATGAAGTAGAATATTTTTGCAGAATGTAGTGTAGATTTTTTCTCACTTACAGATGGAACTGATCAAACTATGTAGCAATGAGAGAATCACTTTAATACCAAGAAAAAACTCATTTAGAATTAAAATGATCAGCTATTGTTTTTTATAAAGGTAACTGTGTATCTTCTAAAAGCCTTGATAGGGAAAAAAGTAACACTGATAGGTAAATTCTTATGATAATATACAGATAAATAACCAGAAACATCTAAATGATAAGGTGGGGAGGGGGGAAGAAATGAAGGAAAGGAGGGAGAGAGAGAGAAAAAAAGAGAGAGGTTTGCATTCACATTTCTTGAAATTACAACTTAATCTTTGTTTAGAGACTCTTAATGGGCAGTAGAATCTGCATTTAAAAAGTGTTGTGCTTTTTTTTTGTACAAATAATGAATATTGCCTTAACATTAAAAAAAATCTGTTGCTATTTCACCATATTTTATTTTATAACCAATAATTTTTATGACTGTTTTCTCACCTTTTATGTCACTTTCTAAGTAGTTTATCAAAGAATTGACTGTTATGTATGGAGACATCTATCATTAAATTTTAATGTGCTAGTCAAATCACCCTGATGCTACTCTAATTCACAGACAGAGTTAACAAGTCTTGATGGGAATTTATGTTGAATTTCTGGTGGTAATTTTGCTTTCTAACAGAACTATACAGAAGGTAGTTCTTTTCCCCTAGGTTCTCCTAAAGGTACAATAAATATGTCCACTCTGAGGAGGAAAATTGTTTTCCACCTGCAGTAGTGAGCAACGTTAGTGCTCCAAGGAGGACAATAAGACACTGTGCTGAGGCGCATTGTGAGGAGACAAGAAAAAGAGCAGCAGCTCTATTTTTGCAATTCAGACAACATGCCCTTGTAATATAGTAATTAAATGTTTATTAAATAAATGGAGTCTGTGTGCTCCTGAAACTGTAGATTGGATATTAAGGAAAATTCAGCTAAAGGTCACTGGTAGATATTCTTTATTTTTTAAGAGAAAAGCAATATAACTTATGTAAATGGAGGGTAGTGATAAGATAATTGTGGGACTTGAAATACTGCAAGGAAATATAAAATTCATTCAGATATCTGCACATTTTACACAGTTCATAAACTTGGCTTCTTTTCTCCACTTAACTATAGGTATTAGTGTATAGTAACTTAATTTAGTGGAGAAGGAAATGGCAACTTAATTTAGACTAACATAATGTCTGTAATTTGGCAAAGAGGAAAATGGGGAATTGGCATTACCTTACTTTTTTCCTTGAATGACATACTCTAACAATTCTTTCCTAATTGTCTGCTATCTACTCTCAAAATAAGAGTTGATAACAAAGAAAATAAAACTGGTAGTGATTCATGTAGAATTTTTATTGAAAAGCAAAAGCTTTCATGCATATGTGGACATCAGAATTTTCTGAGATTTCTCTTTCACATATATTGAGGGAAGAAAATACTTGGGCTTTAAAGCAATGCAGTCTTCTCTACTACTGTATAGTTTCTCATTATAGAGTTGTTCCAGTCAGATTCTGGTATCCAGATACTAATCTGTTCAATAATCTTTATTTCAGGTTTTCTTTGTTCCACAACCAAATAAATGTGTGATGTTAGGTACTTCACATCCTCACTAGGACTCAGTTTTCTCATCTATAAGATAAACTATGTGAACTCCCTGATCCTCAAAGTTCTTTCAGACAAAAAGTTATTTTCCTTTTGTCATTTTTTAAAAAGAGGTAAGAAAGCTTTCCAATTGTTTAAGGCTCAGTCGGCCACAGCTTCCCAGATGGCTCAGTGGTAAAGAATCTGCCTGTCAAGCAGAAGATGCAGGAGACCCTGGCTCAATCCCTGGGTCAGGAACATCGCCTGGAGGAGGGCATGTCAACCAATTCCAGTATTCTTGCCTGGAGAATCCCATGGACAGAGAAACCTGGTGGACTATAGTCCATGGGGTCACAAAAGATTTCAACAGGACTGAGCATGTACGCACACACATAATACCTTGACTATATATTCAGCAATTTGCTACTGGGTACATACTTTTAATTTTTTAAATTAATTAATTTATTTATGGGGCTTTGCAGGTGGCAATAGTGGTAAAGAACCCACTTGCCAATGCAGGAGATGTAAGAGAGGCGGGTTCAACTCCTGGGTCAGGAAGATTCCCTGGAAGTGGCATGGCGACTCACTCCAGTATTCTTGCCTAGAGAATTCCATGAACGGAGAAACCTGGAGGGCTACAGTTCAGAGGAACTCAAAGAGTCAGACATGACTAAAGAGACTTAGCGCACACACACACACATTTATTTATGGCTGTACTAGGTCTTCGTTGCTGTGCACAGGCTTTCTCTGGTTGCAACAATTTTGGACTACTCTTTAATTGCAGTGTGCGGTGGCTTCTCTTGTTGCAGAGCATGGGCTGTAAGTTCCTGAGCTTCTCTAGTTGTGGCTCCTGGCCTTCAGTAGTTGTGGCATGGGCTTAATTGCCTTGCTGCATATTGAATCTTCCAAGACTAGGGATAGGACCCATGTCCCTTGAATTGGTAGGCTGATTCTTAACCACTGGACCACCAGAGAAGTCCGGGAACATAAATTTAAAATAAAAGAGCAGATCATTGTCAACAGTGCCTGAGGCTTAGTGATAATACCTCTTCTACTCCCCATCTTATAATTTTGGAGAAAGAGATTATAGAGAAAATATTATTGACTTAAAATGTATGAGATGAGATGTCATCATGCCTGTAAACTCACACTACTGGTTAAAGTCAATGATTCTAAAAATTGCAATTTTACAAATCTCTTTATTTGATAGAGTAATTATCTCCTACTTGGTATGATATTATTCATCTTGGGAACAAATTTTGAGAAAGTCCCTAAATTAAAATTGCTCTGGCAAAAAATTGAATATATGCTAAAACAGATCATCACATACTCCTGTGGTGGTTACAATCCTCATATGCTTATCATTATGACTTTTCCCTGCACTCTATTCCAGGAAATATATTAAAAGTTATTATGGCTTTTTTAGTCCAGCTCACCATACAGAACCATGATTTTGGACAATAGGACCTCTCCAATAATGTTATTAAAAATGTTATATTACGAACTATTGCTTCTGTCTACTTCTAGGAGTCATGCAACATGGGTGCAAGTATTAGGAAGAGATAGGTGCCAGTATACTTTGCCTAGATCTTGAGAAATGTAAGTATGGATTAAATAAATTGCAGGAGCCTGGGTTATTGGTAATACACACCATCTAAATTAATTTTAAAATTTTCATTTTAAAAATTTTCCTTTAAAAAATTATTTCCATTATTAATTTACATCAATACATTTTCTTCATTAAAGGCATTTCTAGAACTTGATGTTCAGGAGAGTTTTGATTACATCAGGCCTTTAATTATGATGAGTCTAAGAAAATCTAATTATTTTAGATAATGTGTCCAACTTTCTGAACTAAAATAAAATCATATGACGGCATTAAATGTTAAGATATTGCCAATGGTAATTGTTCAAATAAGATAAGGAACAAATAAGGTAAGCCAAAATAAAATAAAAGCAAAAAAAAAAAAAAAGGAAGAAAACAAAATAGTCCTGTGCCCAATTCTCAGTGTACTTCCTTGGCTAATTATGTTTAACATAACTTCAACAGCTCTTCTAGTTCCACTATTTCAAGAAAACAGAGCGGGGAGGAAGATGGTGGAGGAATAGGATGGGAAAACCACTTTCTCCCCTACAAATTCATCCAAAGAGCATTTGAAAGCTGAGTAACTTCCACAAAACAACTTCTGAATGCCAGCAGAGGACATCAGGTACCCAGAAAAGCAGCCCATTGTATTCGAAAGGAGATAGGAAATAATGTAAAAGATAAAAAGAGGGACAAAAGAGGTAGGGACAGAGATCCGTCCTGAGAAGGGAGGCTTGAAAAAGCAAGAAGTTTCCAAACAAGAGAAAACACTCATTGGCGAGTTTGTGGAGAGCCTTGGAACCTCAGAGGGCAACATAACTGGGAGGAAAAAGAAATAAATAATTAAAACCCACAGATTACCTGCACAACGGTAACTTCCAGTGAAGAAGCAGTGCAGATGCCCACATCCCACACTAGCAAGTGGGAGCTGGTCACGGAGGCGTGGGCTGCGCTGCTTAGAGTAAGGACAGGGCCTGAATGCCCCAAGAGCAATCTGAGGGAGCTAACTTGAGATACCAAAGCAGACTGTGGGATAGCTACCCTGTGAAAAGGCGAAAAGCCCTAACCTAAGACACCACCAGACCCGATCAAAGAACAAAGACTGAGCAGAGCTAGCCGGCTGTGGATGGCCCAATCCCCACCGAGACAGACAGGGGAGGGCAGCCAGAGCTGGAAGAGGGCAATTGCGGCCCTAGAGAGGCATCCGATACCAAACTGCAAGTAGGTTTCTTTGCTAACCAAGACTTCTTGGGTTTCTGGCCGGTCGACATCTGCCTGAGAAGGTTTGCTCGTTGTACACCCAGAAAACCGAGCAGCAGGGACCAGGGAGGTGATAAGTCACAGCGACCGTGACTGCCAAACACCTGGTCACCTGAGCTGCTCGAACCGGGGAAGGCACAAAACTCAGGTCCAACCAAGTCTGTGCCTTTGTGGAGTACCCGAGTACTTGAACCTGAACAGCTTAGACCTGGGGCGTGCATGCAACTCAGTGCTGGCCTTAAACAGTTACTGGCAGAGAAACCTAGAGCCTAAGCAGTATAAACAGGGAAAGCACACACGCCCTGAGTGGGGGCAAACACAGTGTGGCGGAAACATTGCAAGCATTCCCCACAGATGTCAATGATATTTGTTTGCAGCGTTCCTTTCTCCCCACAGCACGGCTGAACAAGTGACCATAAAAAAGTGTCCACCACGGCCCCCTTTTGTCAGATCAGAAATTAGACACTGAAGAGACCAGCAAACAGAAGAAGCTAAAACAGAAGGAACCGCCTTGGGAGTGACAGAGAAGTCTTGAGGCTACTGCAAGAATAATACTGAGAAGCAGAGGCAGAGGCTTAAGTCCAAATCCTGAGAATACCAGAGAACTCCTGACTCCAGGGAACATTAATCAATAGAAGCTCATCAAATGCCTCCATACTTACACTGAAACCAAGCACCACCCAAAGGTCAACAAATTCCAGAGCAAGACATACCATGCAAATTCTCCAGGAACACAGAAGCATAGCCCTGAACTTCAATATACAGGCTGCCTAAAGTCACTCCAAATCCATTGACATCTAATAACTGATTATTGGATGCTTCATTGCACTCCAGAGAGAAGAAATCCAGCTCCACCCACCAGAACACCGACACAAGCTTCCCTAACCAGGGAACCTTGAAAAGTCACCCGTTCAACCCCACCCGGAGTGAGGAAACTCCACAATTAGGAGAACTCCACAAACTGCCAGAAGATGGAAAGGCCTCCCCAAACACAGCAATGTAAGCAAGACGAAGAGGCAGAGAAATACCCAGCAAGAAAAGGAACAGGATAAATGCCCACCAAACCAAACAAAAGAGGAAGAGATAGGGAACCTACCTGATAAAGAATTCCAAATAATGATAGTGAAAATAATCCAAAATCTTGAAAACAAATTGGAGTTACAGATAAATAACCTGGAGACAAGGATTGAGAAGATGCAAGAAAGGTTTAACAAGGATCTAGAAGAAATAAAAAAGACTCAATATACAATGAATAATGCAATAGATGAGATAAAAAACACTCTGGAGTGAACCAACAGTAGAATAATGGAGGCAGAAGACAAGATAAGCGAGCTAGAAGATAGAATGTTAGAAATAAATGAAACAGAGAGGAAAAAATAAAAACGAATTAAAAGAAAATAGGACAATCTCAGAGACCTCTGGGACAATGTTAAATGCCCCAACGTTCAAATAATAGGAGTCCCAGAAGAAGAAGACAAAAAGAAATACCATGAAAAAATACTTGAGGAGATAATAGTTGAAAACTTCTCTAAAATGGGGAAGAAAATAATTACCCAAGTCCAAGAATCCCAGAGAATCCCAAACAGTTAAACCCAAGGCGAAATACCCCAAGACACATATTAATCAAATTAACAAAGATCAAACACAAAGAACAAATATTAAAAGCAGCAAGGGAAAAGCAACAAATAACACAAAAGAGGATCCCCATAAGAATAAGAGCTGATCTTTCAATAGAAATTGGTCAGGTCAGAAAGGAATGGCAGGGCATACATAAAGTGTTGAAAGAAAATAACCTACAGTCCAGATTACTGTACCCAGCAAGGATCTCATTCAAATATGAAGGAGAAATCAAAAGCTTTCTAGAAAAGCAAAAGCTGAGAGAATTCAACATCACCAAACCAACTCTCCAACAAATGCTAAAAGACCTTCTCTAGACAGGAAACACAGAAAGGGTGTATAAACTCAAACCCAAAACAATATAGTAAATGGCAATGAGATCATACTTATCAATAATTACCTTAAATGTAAATGCGTTGAATGCCCCAAGCAAAAGACAAAGACTGGCTGAATGGATACAAAAACAATACCCCTATATATGTGTCCACAAGAGACCCACCTCGAAAAGAGGGACACATACAGAATGACAGTGAAGGGTTGGAAGAAGATATTCCACACAAATAGAAAGGTAATACTCATATCAGATAAAATAGACTTTAAAACAAAGGCTGTGTAAAGAGACAAAGGAAGACACTACATAATGTTCAAAGGATAAATCCAAGAAGAAGATGTAGCAATTTAAATGTATATGCACCCAACATAGGAGCATCACAATATGTAAGAAAATGCTAACAAGAATAAAAGGGGGAATTAACAACAACACAATAAAAGTGGGAAATTTTGATACCCCACTCACACCTATGGATAGATCAAAAAACAGAAAATTAACAAGGAAACACAAACGTTAAATGACACAGTAGACCAGTTAGACCTAATTGATAACTATACAACATTTCACCCCAAAAAAATGAATTTCAACTTTCTCTCAAGTGCACATGGAACCTTCTCCAGAATAGACCACATACTGGGCCATAAATCTAGCCTTCGTAAATTCAAAAAAACTGAAATGATTCCAAGCATCTTTTCTGACCACAATGCAGTAAGATTGGGTCTCAATTACAGAAGAAAAAATCCTAAAAATTCCAACATATAGAGGCTGAACAACACGCTTCTGAATAAGGAACAAATCATAGAAGAAATCAAAAAAGAAATCAAAATATGCATAGAAACGAAAGAAAATGAAAACACAACAATGCAAAACCTCTGAGACACTGTAAAAGCAGTGATAAGGGGAAGGTTCAGAGCAATACAGGCATACCTCAAGAAACAAGAAAAAAGCCAACTAAAGAACCTAACTCTACAAGTAAAGCAACTAGAAAAGGAAGAAATGCAGAACCCAGGGTTAGTAGAAGGAAAGAAATCTTAAAAATTAGGGCAGAAATAAATGCAAAATAAACAAAACAGACCACAACAAAAATAAAAAAAGCCAAAATCTGGTTCTTTGAGAGGGTAAATAAAATTGAAAAATCACTAGCCAGACTCATCAAGAAACAAAGGGAGGAAAACGAAATCAATAAAATTAGAAATGAAACGGGAGAGATCACAACAGACAACACAGAAATACATAGGATCATAAGAGACTACTATCAGCAACTATATGCCAAAAAAATGGACAACTTGGAAGAAATGGACAAATTCTTAGAAAGTTACAACTTTCCAAAACTGAACCAGGAAGAAATAGAAAATGTTAACAGACCCATCACAAGCATGGAAATTGAAACTATAATCAGAAATCTTCAAGCAAACAAAAGCCCAGGTCCAGATGACTTCACAGCTGAATTCTACAAAAAATTTAGCGAAAAACTAACAGCTATCCTACTCAAACTCTTCCAGAAAATTGCAGAGGAAGATAAACTTCCAGACTTATTCAATAAGGCCACCATCACACTAATCCCAAAACCCGGTAAAGATCCCACAAAAAAAGAAAACTACAGGCCAATATCACTGATGAGCATAGATGCAAAAATCCTGAACAAAATTCTAGCAATCAGACTCCAACAACACATTAAAAAGATCATACACCACGACCAAGTGCGCTTTATCCCAGGAATGCAAGGATTCTTCAATACCCGCAAATCAATCAACAAAATATACCACATTAATAAAATGAAGAATAAAAACCATATGATTATCTCAATAGATGCAGAGAAAACCTTTGACAAAATTCAACATCCATTTATGATAAAAACCCTCCAGAAGGCGGGAATAGAAGGAACATCCCTCAAGATAATAAAAGCAATATATGACAAACCCACAGCAAACATTATCCTCAATGGTGAAAAACTGAAAGCATTTCCCTTAAAGTCAGGAACAATACAAGGGTGCTCACTCTCACCACCACTATTTAACAGAGTTTTGGAAGTTTTGGCCACACCAATCAGAGCAGAAAAAGACATAAAAGAACACAAATTAGAAAAGAAGTAAAATGCTCACTGTTTTCAGAAGACATGATCCTCTACAAAGAAAACCCTAAAGACTCCACCAGAAAATTATTAGAGCTAATCAATGAATTTAGTAAAGTTGAAGGATATAAAACCAACACACATAAATCCCTTGCATTCCTATACAGAAATAATGAGAAAATAGAAAGAGAAATTAAGGAAACAATTCCATTCACCATTGCAATGAAAAAAATAAAATACTTAAGAATATATCTACCTAAAGAGAAAAAAGACCTATATATAGAAAGCTATAAAATTCTGGTGAAAGAAATCAAAGAGGACACTAACAGATGGAGAAATATACCGTGTTCGTGGATTGGAAGAATAAATAATGTAAAAATGAGTATACTACCCATAGTAATTTATCGATTCAATGCATTCCTTATCAAGCTACCAATTGTATTTTTACTGAACTAGAACAATTAAATTCACAATTTGTATGGAAATAAAAAAAACCTAGAATAGCCAAAGCAATCTTGAGAAAGAAAAGTGGAACTGGGGGAATCAACCTGCCGGAATTCAGGCTCTACTACAAAGCCACAGTCATCAAGACAGTATGGTACTAGCATAAAGACAGAAATATAAATCAATGGAACAAAACAGAAAGCCCAGAGATAAATCCTGCCCCTATGGACACCTTATCTTTGACAAAGGAGGCAAGAATATTCAATGGAGAAAATGTCTTTAACAAGTGGTGCTGGGAAAACTGGCCAACCACTTGTAAAAGAATGAAACTAGAACACTCCTTAACACCATACACAAAAATAAACTCAAAATGGATTAAAGATCTAAATGTAAGACCAGAAACTATAAAACTCCTAGAGGAGAACATAGGCAAAACACTCTCCGACATAAATCACAGCAGGATCCTCCATGACCCACCTCTCAGAATACTGGAAATAAAAGCAAAAATAAACAAATGGAACCTAATTAAAATTAAAAGTTTGTGCACAGTAAAGGAAACTATAAGCAAGGTGAAAAGATAGCCTTCAAAATGGGAGAAAATAATAACAAATGAAGCAACTGACAAAGGATTAATCTCAAAAATATGCAAGCAACTCCTGCAGCTCAATTCCAGAAAAATAAACAACCCAATCAAAAAATGGGCCAAAGAACTAGACAGACATTTCTTCAAAGAAGACATACATATGGCTAACAACACATGAAAAGATGCTCAACATCACTCATAATCAGAGAAATGCAAATCAAAACCATAATGAGGTACCATTTCACACCAGTCAGAATCGCTGCTATCCAAGAGGCCACAAGCAATAAATGTTGGAGAGGGTGTGGAGAAGAGGGAACCCTCTGACCCTGTTGGTGGGAATGCAAGCTAATACAGCCACTACGGAAAACAGTGTGTAGATTCCTTAAAAAAGTGGAAGTAAAACTCCATAGGACCCAGAAATCCCACTCCTGGGCATACACACCGAGGAAACAAGAATTGAAAGAGACACACATACTCCAATGTTCATCGTAGCACTGTTTATAATAGCCAGGGCATGGAAGTAACCTAGATGTCCATCAGCAGATGAATGGATAAGAAAGCAGTGGTACGTATACACAATGGAATATTACTCAGCCATTAAAAAGAATACATTTGAATCAGTTCTAATGAGGTGGATGAAACTATATAGCCTATTATACAGACTGAAGTAAGCCAGAAATAAAAACACTAATACAGTATACTAACGCATATATTTGGAATTTAGAAAGATGGTAACGATAACCCTGTATGTGAGACAGCAAAAGAGACACAGATGTATAGAACAGTCTTTTGGACTCTGTGGGAGAGGGCAAAGGTTGGATGATTTGCGAGAATGACATTGGAACTTGTATATTATTATATGTGAAACGAATCGCCAGTCCAGGTTCGATGCATGATACAGGATACTCTTGGCTGGTGCAGTGTGATTAGCTAGAGGAATGATATGTGGAGAGAGGTGGGAGGGGGGTTCAAGATAAGGAACACACGTACACCCGGGGGAGATTCATGTCAATGTATGACAAAACCAATACAATTTTGTAAAACATGTAGCCTCCAATGAAAATAATTTTTTTTTTTAAAAGAAAACATATCAAGGACAAAGTATTTTGCTGTATTCTTTGTCAAGCACAGGTAATAATCTTCTCTTTTACTTTTCAAGGGCTGTGTTCTTCATAAAACTTATTTTGGAAGAGAAGATAGTTTTATTTTCTCCAGTCCTAACTTGTACAACCAGGAAAAAAGCTAAAATCCTAAAATGATACATTCTTTCAAGTCATTTTGCTATCCTACTTAAACAGTATATGTGAAAATGTGGAATATACAGTGCATGTGTTCTCAGTTGCTCAGTAGTGTCTGACACTTTGCAACCCATGGATTGCAGCCTATGAGGCTCCTCTTTCCAGGGGATTTCCCAGGTAAAAATACTGGAGTGTGTTGCCACTTTCTTCTCCAGGGATTCTTCCGAAGCCATGGATCAAACCTGCATCTCCTGCATTGGCAGGTGGATTCTTTACCACTGATCCATATCATGTCCAATAATAAAAATTCAATAATGAATTTGTACCTGCCTAATACTGAAGTTTTTGCTCCCATTATACATGGAGTCCACAGTAAGGAAGGAATGTAACAACTGCCCTATGCTGACCCCTCAAACCCACCAGATTTATCCTAGAGGGAAATGAAATTGATAGAGACTGATGTGTTATTTTTTTCTTCCCTTACCTTCTTTTCTTCTTTATTTCCTTCATTCTACGCTCTATTCACAATTGAACCTATGTTACTTACAATTTTATTTTAATCTTAGATATCAATATTCTATTTATCTTTCACATATTAGGAAAATAAGATTGGCTTTTGATGACTTTCTTAGATGCCTTAAACACAACAAAATATCTTTGAGAGTATGTATATGGGCAAATATTATTTTTTTTAACTTCCAAATAATGACCCTGATACTGATCTCATGAATTCATATGACAGCTCATAGACTATTTGGAAATTTTTTTTAAAAAATAATTCATTACTTTCTGATTAGTAGGGATTATTGGGAAATAAAGGATTAAAAAAGCAGTCTCAGTTCAGTTCAGTTCAGTCGCTCAGTTTTGTCCGACCCTTTGCGACCCCAAGAATTACAGCATGCCAGGCCTCCCTGTCCGTCATCAACACCCGGAGTTCACTCAAACTCATATTCATCGAGTCGGTGATGCCATCCAGCCATCTCATTCTCTGTTGTCCCCGTCTCCTCCCGCCCCCAATCCCTCCCAGCATCAGAGTCTTCTCCAGTGAGTCAACTCGTCGCATGAGGTGGCCAAAGTATTGGAGTTTCAGCTTTAGTATCAGTCCTTCCAATGAACACCAGGTTGATCTCCTTTAGAATGGACTGGTTGGATCTCCTTGCAGTCCCAGGGACTCTCAAGAGTCTTCTCCAGCACCACAGTTCAAAAGTTCGGCGATCAGGTTTTTTCACCTTCCAAATCTCACATCCGTATATGACCAGGGGGAAAAAAAATAGCTTTGACTAGACAGAACTTGGTTGGCAAAGTAATGTCTCTGCTTTTTAATATGGTATCTAGGTTGGTCATAACTTTCCTTTCAAGGAGTAAGCGTCTTTTAATTTCAAGGCTGCAATCAAGATCTGCAGTGATTTTGGAGCCCCCCCCCAAAAAAAAGTCTGACACCGCTTTCACTGTTTCCCCATCTATTCCCCATGAAGTGATGGGACCAGATGCCATGATCTTAGTTTTCTGAATGTTGAGCTTCAAGCCAACATTTTCACTCTCCTCTTTCAATTTCATCAAGAGGCTTTTTAATTACTCTTTACTTTCTGCCATAAGGGTGGTGTCATCTGCATATCTGAGGTTACTGATATTTCTCCTGGCAATCTTGATTCCAGCTTGTACTTCTTCCAGCCCAGCGTTCCTCATGATGTACTCTGCATAGAAGTTAAATAAGCAGAGTGACAATATACAACCTTGACGTACTCCTTTTCCTATTTGGAACCAGTCTGTTGTTCCATGTCCAGTTCTAACTGTTGCTTCCTGACCTGCATATAGGTTTCTCAAGAGGCAGGTCAGGTGGTCTGGTATTCCCATCTCTTTCAGAATGTTCCACAGTTTATTGTGATCCACACAGTGAAAGGCTTTGGCATAGTCAATGAAGCAGAAATAGATGTTTTTCTGGAACTCTTTTTCTTTATCCAGTATCCAGTGGATGTTGGCAATTTGATCTCTTGTTCCTCTGCCTTTTCTAAAACCAGCTTGAATATCTGGAAGTTCACGGTTCACATATTGCTGAAGCCTGGATTGGAGAATTTTGAGCATGATTTTACTAGTGTGGGAGATGAGTGCAATTGTGCGGTAGCTTGAGCATTCTTTGCCATTTTCTTTCTTTGGGATTGGGATTAAGAATGGCCTTTTCCAGTCCTGTGGCCACTGCTGGGTTTTCCAAATTTGCTGGCATATTGAGTGCAGCACTTTCACAGCATCATCTTTCAGGATTTGAAATAGCTCAACTGGAATTCCATCACCTCCACTAGCTTTGTTCATAGTGATGCTTTCTAAGGCCCACTTGACTTCACATTCCAAGATGTCTCACTCTAGGTGAGTGATCACACCTTCGTGATTATGTTGTTCATGAAGATCTTTTTTGTACAGTTCTGTGTATTCTTGCCAACTCTTCTTAATAAAAGCCTCTTGAGGAAAGTGAAAGAGGAGAGTGAAAAAGTTGGTGTGAAGGTCAACATTCAGAAAACTAAGATTATGTCATCTGGTCCCATCACTTCATTGGAAATAGATGGGGAAACAGTGGAAACAGTGTCAGACTTTATTTTTTTGAGCTCCAAAATCACTGGGGATGATGATTGCAGCCATGAAATTAAAATTCCCTTGCTCCTTCAAAAGAAATTTTTGACCAACCTAGATAGCATATTAAAAGAAGAGACGTTACTTTGCCAAAATGTTCCATCTAGTCAAATCTATGGTTTTTCCAGTGGTCATGTATGGATGTGAGAGTTGGACTGTGAAGAGAGCTGATCACTGAAGAATTGATGCTTTTGAACTGTGGTGTTGGAGAAGACTCTTGAGAGTCCCTTGGACTGAAAGGAGATCCAACCAGTCCTTTCTGAAGAAGATCAGTCCTAGGTGTTCATTGGAAGGACTGATGCTAAAGCTGAAACTCCAGTACTTTGGCCACCTCATGCGAAGATTTGACTCACTGGAAAAGACTCTGATGCTGGGAGGTACTGGGGGCAGGATGAGAAGGGGACGACAAAGAATAAGATGGCTGGATATCATCTCCGACTGGATGGACATGAGTTTGAGTGAACTCCGGGAGTTGGTGATAGACAAGGAGGCCTGGCGTGCTGTGATTCATGGGGTCGCAAAGAGTCGGACACGACTGAGAAACTGAACTGAACTGAACTGAAAGAGAAACGTGACAGTGGGGAAACAAACATGATGGCGCAAATTAGGCTTTCTTGCCCCATGCTCTCATGACCTCTCACCCCATGTTCTATAAACAATGACTTTGCACGGTTATGTAAAAGCTGAAATCACTTATAGCACTGCACATGAACTTTACAAAGTACTTGCTTGAACATGGGTTACTTTTCTTACATATACTGCACCTGGAGAAGCCCTGGGGGTTGTGTGTGTGTGTACAGGAGCTACCACCATGAAAGCCCTGGCTTTCCTGCACTGGGGCTACATTGAAGCACCACTATGGTTATGTTTATGAGTTTATGCTGTGACTATGTTGTTACTACATTATGATTATGTTACGGCTGTTTCTACAGCCTCTGCATTAGCCACGAGAGAGGCTTTATTATGGCAGTTGTGCCAGCCAAGAGAGAAGAAAGTTGTCTGCATTTCCTGTGGCTCCTTGTGTCTTCCTCCAGCCTCTTAACTGCGCCTTACCTACCCTGGGTTCAGCAGTGTGGAGAGTGGGAACAGGATCAGTGATGCAGTGATCCTTTCAAATATTTGAAGAATCAGATTCTTTCACTAGTTTCTCATATTATAAGTTAACAAATGGAAGTAAGTAGTTTTATGATCCAGACTTGAATAATAATACTTCCTTGAAAGACGAAATAATATGCTGAGGAATTTTTAATCTCTTATGATGAATAATCCTGTTCAGGATCATTAATAACAGAATTGCTTGAAACACTTAATTTTTCTTCTGTACCATGGAGTATCTAGAAAGATGGCTCTCTAGAGATTAAAATGATATTTTCTTTATTACATTTTTAAAGAAGATCATGTATTCTTTTTATTAAAACTGCACTGAATTTTGTACATCTCTGCCACTTGAGAGGCTTCAGATTTTTCATAGAGAGTACTAGTCATCAGAAAATAAATGGCAATATTTTTAAAATGGTGAAAGGATTATATTTATTGATGTTATTTTGTATGCTTTCACAGAAAATGTTTTATTCTTCATCTAAAAGGAGTATGCTATGTATCCCACATACAAAATGGCTCCAAATGATTTTCTTACAAATTATTTTTAAGAAATATATGTTGAGTCACAAAATTTGGGCTCTTATTATGCACTTTAAGAAAAAAATTATTAAAATGTTATTTATTATAGATTTATTGAAATTCATGGAAACTTTAAAAGGTGCTAATAGTCCTTTTATTCAAGCAATAAAAGGAGGACTAGATACAAATCTCATTTTGCTGCATTTCATTTTTTACAAATTGCAGGTTTGTGTCAATCCTGCAGAGAGGAGGAACAAGTCTATGGGCACCATTTTTTCTACACTATTTGTTCACTTCATGCCTCTGTGTCACAGCTTGGTAATTCCCCCAATATTTCAAACTTTCTCATTGTTATTATATTTGCTATGGTGATTTATGATTAGTGATCTTTGATGTTACTATTGTAATTGTTTGGAGGTACCATTAATCATGCTTATATAGCAATTTTAATACATGTTGGATAAATGTTGCTTTTGTTTGGACTGCTCCATGGATCAGCTCTTCCCTCATCTACCCCTTTCTGATCTTCCCTGTTCCCTGAGACAAAACAATATTGAAATTAGGCAATAATAACCCTACAAAAGTCTCTAAGTGTTCAAGTAAAAGGAAAATTTACAGGTCTCTCTGTCTAAATCAAAAGCTAGAAATGATTAATCTTATGCATGTGAAAGTTTAGATAAGCCAAAAACTAGGCCTCTTGTACAAAATGTTTGCCAATGCAAGGGAAATGCAAAAGAAAAGGTTTTAAAGAAAGTTAAATTGCTACTCTGATTAAGAAACTAATGATAAGAAAGCTAAACAGCTGTATTGCTGATATTGAGAAAGTTTTAGTGGTCTGGATAGATCAAATTAGTTACAGCATCCTCTTAAGCCAAAGACAAATCTAGACCATGACCATAACTCTTGCAAATTCTATGGAGGCTGAATGAGGTGGGGAAACTGAAGGAAAATGTTTGAAGTTAACAAAGGTTGGTTCATGGGGTTTAAGGCAACAAACCATCTACATAACATGAAAGTATAAGGTGAAATAGCAAATCCTGATATGGAAGCTTTAGCAAGTTATCCAGAAGATCTAGCTAATTAATTAAGGTAGATTACACTAAACGATAGATTTTCAATGTAGACAAAACAGCCTTCTACTGGAAGAAGATGCTATCTAAGACTTTCATAGCTAGAGAGGAGTAGTCAGTGCTTGGCTTCCAAGTTTCAAAGGACAGGCTGACTCTCTTCTTAGAGGTTAATCCAGTTGGTGACTAAGTTGAAGACAGTATTCATTTACCATTCTGAAAAATATCGGAACTTTAAAATTATGCTAAATCTATTCTGCCTGTGTTCTATAAATTGAACAACAAAGCCTGGATGACAGCACATCTGTTTACAACATGGTTAGCTGATTTTTTTTTTTTTTT
The DNA here is from genome assembly GCF_049115385.1 of Moschus berezovskii. Taxonomy (NCBI): domain Eukaryota; kingdom Metazoa; phylum Chordata; class Mammalia; order Artiodactyla; family Moschidae; genus Moschus; species Moschus berezovskii. Next base: position 80,095,496 of record NC_142488.1, on the reverse strand, counting down.
TTTGCCATGCCACATGGCATGCAGGATCTTAGATCCCCAGTCAGTGATATGCTCACACCCCCTGCAGTGGAAGCACTGTCTTAACCATTGACCACCAGGGAAGTTTATTTTTTAAGCCCATTGTTGAGACCTACTGCTCAGAAGGAAAAAAAAAAAGAAAGATTCCTTTCAAAATAATACTGCTAATTGAAAATGCATCCAGTCACCAAAGACCTCTGATAGAGATGAACGAGATTAATATTCTTTTGATGCCTGCTAACACAATATTCATTTTGCAGCCCATGGAACAAGGAGTGACTTCAACTATCAAGTCATTATTTGACAAATACATTTCATAAAACTATAGCTTCCATGAATAGTGATCCCTCTGATGGATCTGGACAAAGTAGGTTGAAAATTTTCTGGAAAGGATTCGACATTTTAGACGCTATTAAAGAACATTAATAACTCATGGGAAGAGGTCAAAATATCAACATTCACAGGAGTTTGGAAGAAGGATTTTGAGTACTAAATAAGTGTAGCTGATAAAGGGGAGACAGATTCTGATAGGACTGATTCCAATTTTGAAATAAGTTCTACTGTGTTCAGTCACTCAGTCATGTCTGATTCTTTGCGAATATATGAACTGTATCCTGCGTCTCCTCTGTCCACAAGATTTTCCAGGCAAGAATACTCGAGTGGGTTGCCATTTCCTTCTCCAAGTTCTATTGTAGGTAAAATGTTATCAAACAACATTGCATACTTTATTTTCAATAGACTTATAAGGTTCATAAAATAATTTAGAAGTAAAAATTAAAGATCTAAATTAGATTAGATCATGTAACCACATTTGCCATTCAATTAGATACTGAAGCAAAGATAGGGAGTAAGATCCTGTGTAGTATAAGTGGTAAGATCCAACATAGTATCCATAAGGACACATATTTGAAAACATGACTTTATATAAAGTAATCTTATGTTAACAAAAATATCTTCTCATCCTTCCTGTTACATAACTATTTTGCACAAAACTGACAAAAACCTTTGCTTACTCAAGGCTTCCTTGGTGGCTTAGATTGTAAAGAGCCTTCCTGTAATGTGGGGGACTTAGGTTTGATCCCTGGGTCAGAAATATTCTCTTAAGAAGCGAATGGCTGCCCACTCCAATATTCTCACCTGGAGAATTCCATGGGCAGATGAGCCTGGCAGACTATAGTCCACAGGTTCACAAAGAGTCAGACATGATTAAATGACTAACACTTTCACACACTTTGACTTCTCAGAGGTATCATTTTGGTTGGGTGGATAAGAAACATCTTTGAGGTTCATCCTTTAAACTTGTTATTCAATTATTATAAGGTGTTTTCTTTTATAGAGTTTGATATGCTGTTTCTCTAGTGAGTTAGTGTTCCCCATAATCTTTTTCATGTTAACATTTCAATCTTCCTGAAAAATCTTCATCTCTATGAATTTCACTGGTATTGAAGTTAAGGTAGATGTCCCACACTTTTTTTTAAATATAGAAAAATAGAATATGGTGGCTTAGTAGTTTCAACAAAGGATTTGTGTACCCCCATCTATTTCATCTAAAAAAGAATGCTTATTTTTTAAATATATGAACAAATAAAAATATTCACATAACACTATTTAATAAAGATTCCTAATATGCTTTGGTGTTAATATTAACAAATCACACTTCTCCCACAATCTATCTGGTACATATGTTGAAATCATGGCAACTATTATAATATAAATCTTTATCTTTGCAAAATAGCAAAGTCACAGAATTATTCACTAAAATTTCCAAATTTGTAATTATTTGACTTTGCTATACTGTATAGTAAGCAAAAGATTAATCTTTTTTTTCTGTTCTATAGTCTTTTGACTAAAGGTACACAGTAGCAATTACTAAATTTCTTATAAAGAAATATTTAGTTTTACTAGCTAAAGTTTAATTCTTGAAATATTACTGCCCTAGAAAATACCCTCTAAGAAGCTTGTACATTTTTTATTCTTATATTATGGAAACTATTGCACTACATGTCCTAAGGAATTTCTAAGAAGTTCAGGAAAGCTTAAGTATACAATATGAATATCTTTGTTTAAAAATGATTGTGTGTGTCTATGTGTGCTCAGTCGTGACTGACTCTGTAACTGTATGGACTGTAACCTGCCAGGCTCTTCTGTCCACGGAATATTCTAGGCAAGAAAGCAGGAGTGGGATATTATTTCTACTCCAGGGGATCTTCCCAACCCAGGGATTGAACTTGTGTCTCTTGCTTCTGCTGGATTCTTACCATTGTGCCACCAAAAGTTCTAAACCCAGAGTCTGATAATTAAATATAATTTCAAAAGTCTTACACATGTAAGTGTAATTTTTCCTTTTCCCTATTATAGACTATAAAAGTATTCACAGTAGATAATAAGCCTTAGGTTACATAGACTATAGATATATCAAATTTATGTAATGCAGTTAGTAAATATGGTCACCTGCTTCAGGTCTTACAAAAGCATCAATTTTTCAAGATTTCTGCCTAGACAGGACTATGTAAAATATGATCTGGCCAGCTCCTAAAAATCAACTTGCAAACTTCCTACTTCTCAATTAAATTTTTCCATACAGTTTGTCACCTTCTAACATATTACAAAATTATCCTCAGGTTTATTGCTTATTTTTTTCTCTTTTGTCACTAAAATACAAATTCAGAGAAGGCAGGGCAATTTTTTTTTTTTTTTTTGGCCTCTGATATAACAGAGCTAACTAGAACAGGACCTGTTATAGTGGATTTAATAAATATTTATTAAATAACATTGTATTATACATAAAAAATTGTCATAACATCACAACCATTAGGGCTATACTTTAGTTATATATCTTTATATATAATTATATATAATTTTATATGCAATTATATAAATATATATATTTAGTTATATATTTAGATTAGAATATATTATATTCATCTTTTAAAAAATTTTCTCTCTCAAAGAAGTATTATTGGTATTATCTCTTGACTACTGTATCTTTATCAAGGCTTCCAACAGACTTCTCATTCTGTTCTAGAGATCAAATTGCCAACAACCGCTGGATCATGGAGAAAGCAAGAGATTTCCAGAAAAACATCTATTTCTGCTTCATTGACTATGCCAAAGCCTTTCACTGTGTGGATCACAATAAACTGTGGAACATTCTGAAAGAGATGGGAATACCAGACCACCTGACCTGCCTCTTGAGAAACATGTATGCAGGTCAGGAAGCAACAGTTAGAACTGGACATGGAACAACAGACTGGTTCCAAAGAGGAAAACGAGTACGTCAAGGTTGTATATTCTCACCCTGCTTATTTAATTTATATGCAGAGTACATCATGAGGAACGCTGGGCTGGAAGAATCACAAGCTGGAATCAAGATAGCTGGGAGAAATATCAAAACTTCGGATATGCAGATGACACCACCCTTATGGCAGAAAGTGAAGAGGAACTCAAAAGCCTCTTGATGAAAGTGAAAGAGGAGAGTGAAACGGTTGGCTTGAAGCTCAACATTCAGAAAACAAAGATCATGGCATCTGGTCCCATCACTTCATGGGAAATAGATGGAGAAACGGTGGAAACAGTGTCAGACTTTATTTTTTTAGGCTCCAAAATCACTGCAGATGCTGATTTCAGCCATGAAATTAAAAGACGCTTACATCTTGGAAGGAAAGTTATGACCAACCTAGATAGTATATTAAAAAGCAGAGACATTACTTTGCCAAACAAGGTCCGTCTAGTCAAGGCTATGGTTTTTCCTGTGGTCATGTGTGGATGCGAGAGTTGGACTGTGAAGAAAGCTGATCGCCGAAGAATTGATGCTTTTGAACTGTGGTGTTGGAGAAGACTCTTGAGAGTCCCTTGGACTGCAAGGAAATCCAACCAGTCCATCCTAAAGGAGATCAATCCTGGGTGTTCATTGGAAGGACTGATGTTGAGGCTGAAACACCAATACTTTGGCTACCTCATTCAACGAGTTGACTCACTGAAAAAGACTTTGATGCTGGGAAAGACTGGGGGCGGGAGGAGACAGGGACAACAGAGAATGAGATGGCTGGATGGCATCACCGACTCTGTGGACTTGAGTTTGAGTGAACTCCGGGAGTTGGTGATGGACAGGGAGGCCTGGCATGCTGTGTTTCATGGGGTTGCAAAGAGTCAGACACAACTGAGCGACTGAACTGAACTGAATGGTAGTATAGTATTTGTTAGTATACTGTATTTAGTAAAGAATTTTTTTCTTTAAAAATGAAGGCAAGTTAGTGCTACTTCTTATATTTGAATAGTAAAGGTAACATTAAGTCTAATTTCTTAAGGAGAAAACAAGTGCAACTGAATTTAGGTTAATTTAAACTCTGTCTGAAAGAGTTTCTTATTGATGTCCTCACTTCACTTTTATCACTTTTATTGACTACTTTGGAAGAATGAACAATATATTTATCAATAGCTAATCTTTCTGGACAGCAATAATGGAAACTTGAAAGATAAAAGGACAGACCAAATACTCTCAGATTACTGTAGAGTCTATCACAATTAAAATACATGTCTATTGATAAAGTTCTCTTTTGCAAAATTCCATATACTAGACCTTATTTTCCCCAGTGCCTACTTTGTCCCTGTACTAGGCTAGCATGATTATTGAGGCACCTCTGTGGTATCATTGCTAATACATTACTGCAGCATGAGAGAAAAATCTCATTTATCCTTAGAATACTGATGAAAAATAGGTACTCTTTTATTCACATTATTGTAATTAATGAACTCAAAGACCTTTTCATTTCCAGTCCTTCAGGAACAATATTAGGCCATGATCTTTCATGATTTTCTCTCTGAAAAATATAATTGACTTTATTATTTTGACAATATAAGACTCTTACCAAAGTCAGGAAAGCTCCCAGTTAAGAAAGGTTACAGTGGCTTAATAATAATACTTTCCTAGTCAAGTTCGAAGATACACCAAATAGAGTCAAAATAAGATTTTTTTTCAGTTTTATTATAAATATTTACCTGCTTGTTTAAGATATTCACAAAAAAAATCTATTTTTCATAAAATCTAGTTGAGCAAATTTTCAGAGCATGATATGTTAATAGCAAAAAAGCTGGCTCAAACAAATAATGTGTAGAAACACATTTATTAATCAAACAAGTAAATGTACTAAGGGTATGCACACAGACGGTAAAGAATCTGCCTGCAGTACAGGAGACCTGGATTCGATCCCTGGGTTGGGAAGATCCCCTGGAGAAGGAAATGACAACCCACTCCAGTATTCTTGCCTGGAAAATCTCATGGAGAGAGGAGCCTCGTGGGCCGCAGTCCATGGGGTCGCAAAGAGTCGGGCAAGACTGAGTGACTAACACTTACTTACTTATGCACACAGAGTTCAGATGTTCAGAAAACAGCATATTTCTGTCAATGATTTATATTACAGAAAATTATATTCACTTACAGGGCAAATAACTTTGACATCTTCAGTTTAAAAGTGAGAACACTGACATTCTGCTAAAAGATGTAGCTTTGGAATTTTTGATAACACCTATGGAAGTCTTACCCTTTGCTTTTGTTATATACAAGGGATAGAGTTTTATTCACAGAGTTAATTTTAAGGTACTACATTAGGTTCTACATCCTTTAAAGAAACCTCAGATGATTTGAATTAAGATTCTGCGTGTGTCTCCACATTTTAAAATTGGCACTTTATTTCTAGTAAATTGATCTATCTATCTACAGATATAAATTTTTTTTTGGCTCAAGGAAACCTTTCCATTTTTACTGTTTTTCCCACATGTGGGAGTGCCTCTGATGTGTTTCTTCCAATATAAAAGAGTTTGGGAGATAATGCATTAATTTGAGAATTTTTCTTAAAATGCATTCTACATCTACATCTGTTTCCAATATATTTTAATATCAATCGAAATTGGCACCAACTATGAGAAACCTGTATGCAGGTCAGGAAGCAACAGTCAGAACTGGACATGGAACAACAGACTGGTTCCAAATAGGAAAAGGAGTGCGTCAAGGCTGTATATTGTCACCCTGCTTATTTAACTTATATGCAGAGTACATCATGAGGAACGCTGGGCTGGAAGAAGCACAAGCTGGAATCAAGATAGCTGGGAGAAATATCAATAATCTCAGATATGCAGATGACATTACCCTTATGGCAGAAAGTGAAGAGGAACTCAAAAGCCTCTTGATGAAAGTGAAAGAGGAGAGTGAAAAGGTTGGCTTGAAGCTCAACATTCAGAAAACAAAGATCATGGCATCTGGTCCCATCACTTCATGGGAAATAGATGGAAAAACAGTGGAAACAGTGTCAGACTTTATTTTTTTTTTTGGGGGGGGGCTCCAAAATCACTGCAGATGCTGATTGCAGCCATGAAATTAAAAGACGCTTGCTTCTTGGAGAGAAAGTTATGACCAACCTTGATAATATATTAGAAAGCAGAGACATTACTTTGCCAACCAAGGTCCGTCTAGTCAAGGCTATGGTTTTTCCCTTGGTCATGTATGGATGTGAGAGTTGGACTGTGAAGAAAGCTGATCGCCAAAGAATTGATGCTTTTGAATTGTGGTGTTGGAGAAGACTCTTGAGAGTCCCTTGTACCGCAAGGAGATCCAACCAGTCCGTTCTAAGGGAGGTCGATCCTGGGTGTTCATTGGAAGGACTGATGCTAAAGCTGAAACTGCAATACTTTGGCCACCTCATGTGACGATTTGACTCACTGGAAAAGACTCTGATGCTGGGAAAGGTTGGGGACGGGAGGAGACGGGGACGACAGAGAATGAGATGGCTGGATGGCATCACCGACTCTGTGGACTTGAGTTTGAGTGAACTCTGGGAGTTGGTGATTGACAGGGAGGCCGGGCGTGCTGTGATTCATGGGGTCTCGGAGAGTCGGACACTACTGAGTGACTGAACTGAACTGAACTTATATACTACTTTCCTGGAGAAGGAAATGGGAATCCACTCCAGCATTTTTGCCAGGAGAATTCCATAGACAAGAGGATCCTGGCGGGTTACTGTCCTTGGTATTACAAGGAGTTGGACGTGACTGAGCACTCATACTACTTTCCATACATGAAAGGATAATTTTAAAAGCTTTACTTAGAATCTTGTGACCATCATGGTGACTATGTGACTAATACAATTGTTTCTATGGTAATCAGTTGTCAAGTGAGACCAAGAAAGAAAGAAAGGAAGGAAGAAAAAATGAGCTAAAAATAAGTTGATTCAGATATTCATCACTTAAATGATTAATCACATAACATATTCTATCTTTGGATTATTTGAGGCTGAGACATTCCTTGTACACCCTTTTAAAGTTTTATAATCTTATTCTTTAAGCGCAGAACCACTGTGAAGCATTATTGTAACTTATGTACTGAACCACATTCATATGTGCTCAGTCGTTAAGTTGTGTCAGACTCTTTGTGACCCCCAAGGACTGTAGCCTGCCAGGCCTTGCTGTCCATGGGGTTTTCCAGGCAAGAATACTTTAGTGCATTGCCATTTCCTTATCCAGGTGATCTTCCTGACCCAGGAGTCAAACCCTGGGTTTCCTGCATTTTCTGCATTGGTAGGTGGATTCTTCACCAATGAGCCACCTAGAAAGACACCAGAAGGATTTTGGAAAGGACATGCATGACAAAGTATTAGGAAAGAGGCACTACCAGCACCCAGGTCTGGGATTTCTCCTGCTTGACAGCTATGGATTGCACTTGTTACTGGGGAAAGGCTTTATGTTCTTTCTAGTTTGTATCTTTAGGTTCTTTGATGTTGTTTGTATACATCAACAACAATGATGAAATTGAATTATTTCCCCCAGCCTACTCAAGAAAGTTTGTATTTCTACACATTTTACATAAAAGTGAAAGTCAAGCTAATTTTTCAAAATAGTCAATATTCAAATGATTTTGAATCTTATTGGGACAACTTCTACTCCACCCCCATCCCCCACAGTTCAGCTCAGTTCAGTCCCTCAGTCACGTCTGACTCTTTGTGACCCCATGAACTACAGCACGCCGAGCCTCTCTGTCCACCACCAACTCCTGGTGTTTGCTCAAACTCTGTCCATCGAGTCAATGATGCCATCCAACCATTTCATCCTCTGTCATCCCCTTCTCCTCCTGCCTTCAATCTTCCTCAGCATAAGGGTCTTTATCCATGAGTCATTTCTTCATATCAGGTGTCCAAAATATTGGAGTTTCACCTTTAGCATCAGTCCTTCCAATGAATATTCAGGACTGATTTCCTGTAGAATGGACTGCTTTGATCTCCTTGCAATCCAAGGGACTCTCAAGAGTCTTTGCTAACGCCACAGTTCAAAAGCATCAGTTCCTTGGAGCTCAGCTTTCTTTATGGTCCAACTCTCACATCCATACATGACTACTGGAAAAACCATAGCTTGGATAGATGGACCTTTGATGGCAAAGTAATGTCTCTGCTTTGTAATATGCTATCTATATTGGTCATAACTTTTCTTCCAAGGAACAAGCATCTTTTAATTTCATGGCTGCAGTCACCATTTGCAGTTATTTTGGAGCCCAAGAAAACAAAATCTGTCACTTTCCCCATCTATGTGCCATGAAATGATGGGACCGGATGCCATGATCTTCGTTTATTTAATGTTGACTTTTAAGCCAGATTTTTCACTCTCCTCTTTCACTTTCATCAAGAGACTCTTCAGTTCCTCTTCCCTTTCTGCCATAAGGGTGGTGTCATTTGCATATGCGAGATTGTTGATATTTCTCCTGGCAATCTTGATTTCAGCTTATGCTTCCCCCAGCCCCGCATTTTGCATGGTGTACTCTCCATATAAGTTAAATAAGCAGGGTGACAATATACAGCCTTGACGTACTCCTTTTCCGATTTGGAACCAGTCTGTTGTTCCATGTCCAGTTCTAACTGTTGCTTCTTGACCCTCATACCGATTTCTCAGGAGGCAGGTCAGGTGGTCTGATATTCCCATCTCTTTAAGAATTGTCCAGTTTGTTATGATCCACACAGTCAATGGCTTTAACATAGTTAATAAAGCAGAAGTAGATGTTTTTCTGGAACTCTCTTGCTTTTTCAATGATCCAACAGATGTTGGCCATTTGTTCTCTGGTTCCTCTACTTTTTCTAAATCCATCTTGAAAGTCTGTACATTCTTGCTTCACGTACTGTTGAAGCCTCACTTGGGGAATTTTGAGAATTTGGAGAATTACCTAGCATGTGAGACTATATGGTTGTTTGAACATTCTTTGGCCTTGTCTTTCTCTGGGATTGGAATGAAAACTGACCTTTTCCATTCCTGTGTCCACTGCTGAGTTTTCCAAATTTGCTGGCATATTGAGAGCAGCATTTTAACAGCACCATCTTTTAGGACTTGAAATAGCTCAGCTGGAATTTCATCACCTCCACTAACTTTCTTCATAGCGATGCTTCCTGAGGTTTGCCTAACTATGGGCTCCAGGATGTCTGGCTGTAGTTGAGTGATCACACCATCACAGTTATCTGGGTCATAAAGATCTTTTTTGTATAGTTCTTCAGTGTATTCTTGCCACCTCTTCTTAGATGAAGACTAATTAGGAAATCTAATATGCACCTTGGATTTGGGGTTCAAAGAATAATAAGGAAAACAGAAGTTTTAAACTTTTCTAAAAATATTTTTTCTCTTTGAAGACTGCCTGAATTGAAAGCTAATTCTCAGGTTCAAAGGATTCTTTTCCTTTTTTTTTTTTTCTTTAATTTTAGAGGCAAACATACTGTAACAGTATTTCAATACAATATGTTATTGCAAATAATTTATTTACAAAACCATGTTTCACACTCACAAAAAAAAATCAATCCTTGCTAAAGTATATTATAAAGAATTATTTTGACTGTTTCTTCCCAATAAATCCTTATATAATTTTCAATTATAATTTTTACCAAATCTAAAAGAGAGTTATAAAAAATGATGGGAAACTTTATTGGTTCAAGTTATAAGTGCTTCCAGTTTTCCTTTTTTATTCACAAACAAATCAGAGAACCTGCATTTATTTAGTTTTACATTTTGAAAACATCTCTCTCTTTATTAGGATTTCATAGAACATACTTTATAAAATGCTGGTCTCTACTGGTAGGACTTTGAGTCAGCTAATTCTGTTTTCTTTTTCTTCAGCCACTGAAAGAAACCCAGAGAATGAATGTGTGATTTCCTTTGGCTTCTCAAATGTAGTCATTCATGACTTTATATTCATTAATTCTGTGCATATTCATTGCCATCACAATGCTACTCTGGGCAAGAGCTTAAACTGAGAGTAGTTGCTCTTTCTCATTAGAGTACAAGGGCTCAACTACATTAATGAGATCCATGTACACAAATGAATAACAGATAAGTAAAAATCTGGAAAGTTCTAAGAATGGTAATGGCACTAAATAATATTGCATATATATTCAGTGGACTGTGATTAACATTTCTCTTGAAGATATCAGAGACTTTTTCTGCTATTAGAACAACATTTGCCCCATGGAATAAATCTAAATTAACACTAGAAACCCTGACTAAAGCATTTAGCATGAATAACCAATCCAAAACAAGCAATGACATTTTACTCATTACATCAACACAAATTGCAACACTAATTATCGCCTATTCTATAAACATCAATCCAAATATGTTCTTTACTCTTGATTTGATTTAAAAAATCATTCATCCTATAAGCATATCAATTCAGTTCAGTTCAGTTCAGTCGCTCAGTCGTGTCCGACTCTCCGAGACCCCATGAATCACAGCACGCCAGGCCTCCCTGTAAATCACCAACTCCCGGAGTTCACTCAAACTCATGTGCACAGAGTTGGTGATGCCATCCAGCCATCTCATTCTCTGTCGTCCCCTTCTCCTCATGCCCCCGACCTTTCGCAGCATCAGAGTCTTTTCCAGTGAGTCAAATCGTCACATGAGGTGGCCAAAGTATTGCAGTTTCAGCTTTAGCATCAGTCCTTCCAATGAACACCCAGGATTGATCTCCTTTAGAATGGACTGCTTGGATCTCCTTGCGGTACAAGGGACTCTCAAGAGTCTTCTCCAACACCACAGTTCAAAAGCATCAATTTTTCGGCGATCAGCTTTCTTCACAGTCCAACTCTCACATCCATACATGACCACGGGAAAAACCATAGGCTTGACTAGACAGAACTTTGTTGGCAAAGTAATGTCTCTGCTTTTTAATATACTATCAAGGTTGGTCATAATTATCCTTCCAAGGAGTAAGCGTCTTTTAATTTCATGGCTGAAATCAGCATCTGCAGTGATTTTGGAGCACAAAAAAATAAAGTCTGACACTGTTTCCACTGTTTTTCCATCTATTTCCCATTAAGAGATGGGACCAGATGCCATGATCTTCGTTTTCTGAATGTTGTGCTTCAAGCCAACCTTTTCACTCTCCTCTTTCACTTTCATCAAGAGGCCTTTGAGTTCCTCTTCACTTTCTGCCATAAGGGTAGTGTCATCTGCATATCTGAGGTTATTGATATTTCTCCCAGCAATCTTGATTCCAGCTTGTGCTTCTTCCAGCCCAGCGTTCCTCATGATGTACTCTGCATAGAAGTTAAATAAGCAAGGTGACAATATACAACCTTGACGTACTCCTTTTCCTATTTGGAACCAGTCTGTTGTTCCATGTCCAGTTCCGACTGTTGCTTCCTGACCTGCATACAGGTTTCTCAAGAGGCAGTTCAGGTGGTCTGGGATTCCCATCTCTTTCAGAATGTTCCACAGTTTATTGTGATCCACACAGTGAAAGGCTTTGGGATAGTCAATGAAGCAGAAATAGATGTTTTTCTGGAACTCTCTTGCTTTCACCATGATCCAGCAGATGTTGGCAATTTGATCTCTGGTGCCTCTGCCTTTTCTAAAACCTGCTTGAATATCTGGAAGTTCACGGTTCACATATTGCTGAAGACTGGCTTGGAGAATTTTGAGCATGACTTTACTAGGGTGGGAGATGAGTGCAATTGTGCGGTAGCTTGAGCATTCTTTGGCATTGCCTTTCTTTGGGATTGGAATGAATACTGACCTTTTCCAGTCCTGTGGCCACTGCTGAGTTTTCCAAATTTGCTGGCATATTGAGTGTAGCACTTTGACAGCACCATCTTTCAAGATTTGAAATAGCTCAATTGGAATTCCATCACCACCACTAGCTATGTTCATACTGGTGCTTTCTAAGGCCCGCTTGACTTCACATTCCAAGATGTCTGGCTCTAGGTCAGTGATCACGTTATCATGACTATCTTGGTCATGAAGTTCTTTTTTGTACAGTTCTTCTGTGTATTCTTGCCACCTCTTCTTAATATTTTCTGCTTCTGTTAAGTCCCTACAATTTCTGTCCTTTATCGAGCCCATCTTTGCATGAAATATTCCCTTGGAATTTCTAATTTTCTTGAAGAGATCTCTTGTTTTTCCTATTCTGTTGTTTTCCTCTATTTCTTTGCACTGATCACTGAGGAAGGCTTTCTTATCTCTCCTTGCTATTCTTTGGAACTCTGCATTCAGATGCTTCTATCTTTCGTTTTCTCCTTTACTTTTCACTTCTCTTCTTTTCAAAGCTATTTGTAAGGCCTCTCCAGACAGCCATTTTGCTTTTTTGCATTTCTTTTCCATGGGTATGGTCTTGGTCCCTGTCTCCTGTACAATGTCATGAACCTCCGTCCAGACTTCATCAGGCACTCTATCTATCAAATCTAGTCCCTTAAATCTATTTCTCACTTCCACTGTATAATCATAGGGGAAAAGGGAAAGGGAAGTCGCTCAGTCGTGTCCGACCCTTAGCGACCCCACGGACTGCAGCCCACCAGGCTCCTTCATCCATGGGATTTTCTAGGCAAGAGTACTGGAGTGGCTTGCCATTGCCTTATCATAAGGGATTTGATTTAGTTCATATCTGAATTGTCTAGTGGTTTTCCCTACTTTCTTCAGTTTAATTCTGAATTTGGCAGTAAGGAGTTCATGATCTGAGCCACAGTCAGCTCCTGGTCTTGTTTTTGCTAACTGTATACAGCTTCTCCATCTTTGGCTGCAAAGAATATTATCATTCTGATTTCGGTGTTGACCATCTGGTGATGTCCATGTTTAAAGTCTTCTCTTGTGTTGTTGAAAGAGGGTGTTTGCTATGACCAGTGTGTTCTCTTGACAAAATAAGCACATAAAAAGGGGAATTTTCCAAAGTGTTAAGTATAATGCTTCAGGAAAAATGGTGGTGTTTTAAGAAGCTCTACCCTTTAATCAAGTCAGCAATATAAATCTAACATAGGGTTGTTTACTTTCAAGGTGTATGGATCTGATTTTTATATTCTTCAGTGATTCCCTCTGTGACCTTTATCAATCCTGTATGAATATTTTATCAATTTATAATGCAACAAAAGTTAGGGTTTAAACTGGACACAATTTCCTGTCTCACTGCTAATGTTCTTATTTTCTGACTTCAGTTACATATAACTTTACAGGTAGTGGGTAAAAGGGTAAAGACCACTGACTAGTCTTCCTCTGACTTTCAAAACTTTTGTACAAATATTACCTCTTCTTTTCTCAGAGATATTAACAATAATTCAAATTCTTATTAAAACTTAACTGATATAGTCTTTTCAGAGATACATGAAAAGGGATTGAACTGGAATTTCACTAAGAATTCTTGTCACAAACGTTGTTGTTCAGTCACTCAGTCATGTCCAACTCATTGGGACCCCATGGACTGTAGCATGCCAGGCTTCCCTGTGCTTCACTATTTCCAGGAGCTTACTCAAACTCATGTCCATAGAGTAGGTGATGCCATCCAACCATCTCATCCTCTGTCTGCCCCTTCTCTTCCTGCCTTCAGTCTTTCCCAGCATTGGGGTCTTTTCCAATGAGTCAGCTCTTTGCATCAGGTGGCCGAAATATTGGAGTTTCAGCTTCAGCATCAGTCCTTATGAATATTTAAGACAGATTTTCTTTAGGATTGACTGGTTTGATCTCATTGCAGTCCACGGGACTCTAAAGAGTCTTTTCCAATACCACAGTTCAACAGCATCAAATCTTTGGCGCTCAGTTTTCTTTATAGTTCATATAGATACATTACTACTAGAAAAACCATCACTTTGACTAGACAGACCTGTTGGCAAAGCTATGTCTCTGCTTTTTAATATACTGTCTAGGTTTTTCATAGCTTTCCTTCCAAGGATTAAACATCTTTTAATTTCATGGATGCATCCACTATCTGCAGTGATTTTGAAGCCCCCCCAAAATGTCACTGTTTCCATTGTTTCCCCATCTGTTTGCTATAATGTGATGGGACCAGATGAAATGATCTTCGTTTTTTGAGTGTTGAGTTTTAAGCCAGATTTTTCACTCTTCTGTTTCACTTTCATCAAGAAGCTCCTTAGTTCCTCTCCATTTTCTGGTTTTAGAGTGGTATCATCTGCATAACTGAGGTTGTTATTTCTCCTGGCAATCTTGATTCCAGCTTGTGCTTCATCCAGCCCTGCATTTTGCATGATGTATTCTGCATATAAGTTACATAAGCGGGGTGACAATATACAGCTTCGATGTACTCCTTTCCCAATTTTGAACCAGTCCCTTGTTCCATGTCCAGATCTATCTGTCACAACCTAGAACACATTAAATGCATGTGGATTGTGCATGTATGTGTATATCTATGTTTCTCTGTGTGTAATTTTACGTGTCTTATGAGGAAATTTCTCTTTATTTCTTAGCTGCATTATGTGACTTCCTGTTCTTGGAAAAATGATCAAATTTCTTTAAACAAACAGAGTTGCTTTTACCACTAGTTTCACAGTTACTAATCTCATTCCTCTTTTGATTAGCATTTAGGACTAGGAGAACATTTAGAGGTTGTTCTCATGCTCTCCTTTCATTTTCATCTATTCATGTGGGAATGTGGAATGGTTTTCACACCCAAAGAACTATCAGCAAATCTGTCAGATTATGGTCCATTTCACTCACTCAAACATTCTTACATTAATTCATAATAAATTTTGATTAGTTTTAAAATATATTTAGCATTATTGAAGGAAAGAAGGGAAGCTAGTTTCATAAGTGGGGTATAATTTAGACATTTGGGTTAAAAATTTACTAAGATCTTGAAGGAATGAAAGAATGCCCTTTCAAAGAAATATCAATTGTATTAGATAACTTACCTTGGACAGGATTTTTGAAGAGATGAATACAATTGGGGTATTTATTTTTTAAAAAGTGTTCTCTTTTTAAGTGTAAGGTCTGATAATTTTTTTTTTAACAAATTAGCTTTAGGAATAATTTCTCAACCTGTATTAAATAACCTTGTTCCACTAGCATTTTGAAATAGGCTATAAGCTTTCTAAAAATATTGGAATCATGTTATTGTTTAGTTGCTAAGTTGTGTCTGACTCTTTTTCATCCCCATCGACTATAACCTTCTAGGCTCCTCTGTCCATGAGATTCTTCAGGCAAAAACACTAAGGTGGTTTGCCATTTCCTACTCCAGGTGATCTTTCTGACCCAGGGATGGAACCCGCCTCTATTGCATTGGCAGGCAGATTCTTTACCACTAAGCCACCAGGGAATCATAACATATGCAGTTAATAAAGAGAAAAAAAATATTTCAGTGATTCAAATATACTTAATGGGAAATTATCCTATTATAACACTTTTAAATGAAGAAACTGATTTCATTTTTATATATTACATTAATTTTAAAAAAATCTTCATTTATGTATGTGATCTGTTGGGCATTTCTGTAATTTATGATACAAATACTTTAATCTTGTGTTCTGGCTAATACCTGTTAGTTATTCAGTCGTGTCCGACTCTTTGTGACGTCCCTGGACTGTAACCCACCAGGATCCTCTGTCCATGGGATTCTGCAGGCAAAAATACTGGAGTGGGGTGCCATTCCCTCCTCCAGGGTATCTTCCTGACCCAGACATTCAACTCCCGTCTCCTGCATTACAGGCAGATTCTTTACTGTCTCAGCCACCAGGGAAGCCCTCTGTCTAATAAGGCACTATATACACTTCTGTTCAAGCTTCATACTCATCAAAGACATTATATCAGATATTACACTGCTTATTTAGTTAAATATATGAAGATTTCAGTGATAATGTTGTAAATATTTTAAAATTTTCTAGCCATAACTGAAAATCAAAAAGTACATTTATTACGGTAGAATAGAATACATTCCTTTTACTTTGAATATAAACATACATGTGCATTAGCTATCTATATGATTAAAATCTACTCAATTTATATTTTTACCATGTGACATCAGTATTTTCCAGTAAAAATATTTTCCAATTCTATAGCATAAAAGCTTTAAATTTTAAGAAATGCAGTAATACAATGTTTTTAATGCAATACAATGTTTTTATGAAATTTTACGAAGTAGACCAAAACAACTTCCCCCATGTAAACATGAACTATTTAATAGCTAAGCAAGTAGAGTAGAGTTCATAAAAACTCAATTCATCTAGAGTTTCAGCTTCATGGGAAAATCATTAATTTCTTCTTTTCTTCACTTGCCTCTCACCACCTTCAGTACTCCAAAAGCTGCTAATGATCATAGAGATGGAACAATATATCAAGTGTTGCAGGTGGTGAAAAAGAAAGGAAAGAAATGCTAAAGTCAGTCTACAAGGACATAAACATCCTGTGATGAATTAAGAATGACTTTTATTGCAAGAAGAGGTACTCTCTTTAAAATTCAGATGCTGACTTATTGTATTTTGACACCTGAGAAATATTTAGCTACAGGAAACAGAGGGAATCTGCAGCCCAAGTACCAAGTTCCATTTCTTAATTTTGCATCCTAATTAATTCTTAGGTCATTTCCTACCACTCTGTGTTTTATCTTCTTGTTTAAAAAATTAAAGAAAAAACTTGGAAATGACCTAAAGAATGAATTCTATTCACTAGCTAAATCTGCATTGTCATTGTAATATTTTTCTTTTAAATGGTTATCAATTGAAATTTAACATATTGACTTCAAGAAAGGCTATGGTTAGGATTTTATTAGGATCTTTTTTAAGGTGAGGTTGATAAGAGACTGTTAATTTTTCAATAAGCAATTGTGTATTTGATTGGCCAATACCTGGTAAAATGATAAAATGTTAAAAAATATTTTTTTAATACTTTTATGCAGTACCACTTTTGTCAATAGTTTAATTATTTTTATATTTTTCTTGACTCTATGACTGTACTAAAGGAAAAAACAAGTAGTTTCTTACCAAGTTGAAGAAAACACAACTCAGAAGGAAATGTTAGCAGATATCACAAAGAGAATTCGAAGTGGATAAAAAGGATATGATAATATTAATCATAACACCACATGGAAACTAAGTTTAAGCTTGAGTTTATGGTTGAAGATGTAATAGTTAATGAAGATTCTAAACAGTTTCCATTTAAGGACTCTTTTCTGGTAGTATTACTTACTGAGTAAGGAAAAACTTTTCAAAGCTGTTTCTCATTGTCAGATTTACTTATTTGGGTAGGTTGCAGGTCAGTTATCAAAAGTCATGGAGTTCCTTATAGCAGAAAAACCAAGGTCTTGGTCAAAGACATGAGCACAGAGTACTAGACTTAGGTATTGCCAGTACGCATTCTAAAGATGACATTCTCTTAACTATCTATCCTGATATTAAGTTAAATTTTGTTCAGTTATGAGATCTCAAGTGGTTCCCTGGTGGCTCAGAGGTTAAAGCATCTGCCTCCAATGCGGGAGACCCGGGTTTGATCCCTGGGTCGAGAAGATCCCCTGGGGAAGGAAACGGTAACCCACTCCAGTATTCTTGCCTGGAGAATCCCATGGACGGAGAAGCCTGGTAGGCTACAGTCCATGGGGTCGCAAAGAGTCGGACACGACTGAGCAATGGAATGGAACGGATGAGATCTCAAGGGAAAGGCAAGGCATAAAATGACAGTAGATTGAAACAAGTGTCTGTTACAGGGACTGAATGCCAGGATAAATTTAATCTATATATTTAGATGTAGAAAGGAAAAGATCAAATTGACCCTGAAAATTACAGCTCCAATGAAAATTAAAAACAGATCATTTTGTAGAGGTACAAAAATAAATATGAAATAACTGATAGGTGGGAATGGATATCCATATTGTCAGAAATCAGAGGATACAGCAGATGCATATCACTGCCTTAGTTTTACCATAGTATGCATTCACAAGAACTCCTTCTGGGAAATTAATAGGTAGAGAATTCAGATTTTGGATAAGAAACGTAGAGCAAAAGTTGGACATCTGAGAGGTTTACGCCATCTAGGTAGTTAATCAATCTGTATCTTCCTCTATTAACTCTACCTGATTTATGGCATGATTTGTTTGCTTCATATTATAAACCCTTTTTTTGCGACTACAGAACAATTTAAAGAGAGAAGAAGGGAAAGGGATCTTCCAAGAGGATCGGTGCTTAAACTCAATAGAGAAAAATGTAGCATCTGGGTAGTGAGATGTCTTGGTTTTTATATTTTCAATTTGTATAATGCATAATAAATGAATATAGAATTTTGATCCAACATATGCTTGCATTTGGGCTTCCCTGGTGGCTCAGATGGTAAAGAATCTACCTGCAATGCAGGATACCCAGGTTTGATCCCTGTGTCAGGAAGATCCCCTGAAGAAGGGAATGGCTACCCACTCTAGTATTCTCGCCTGGAGAATCTAATGGACAGAGGAGCTGGTGGGCTACAGTCAATGCAGTTGCAAGAGTCAGACATGACTTAGCAACTAAGCCACCAACAACTGTTTACTACATGTCTTTTAGCCTCACTCTTAGAGTATACTGAAAAATATCTAGTTAAGTATCTGAGAGTAGCTCATCTTAATTCAAAATGAAGCCATAGGAAAAGGGTGAAGGAATAGGGCATTTGGGGAAAATGCTGAAAAAAAAAAAACACAAAAAATTATGATGATGAATTGTGAGGTAAAGGACAATTTTGAAAATATAAATCAAACAAGAAAGAGCAAGTGTTAGGTTCAGGATATAAGAAAAATGATGATGAGTGAGTAAAAGAAAGAAATTTATGACTGTGTGAGCTATTAAGTACCAGAAAGGCTAACTGATTCACTATCACAAAAATCTCTTTCCCTGGAAGCTTTTTTTTTTTTAAAGCTGTGTTCATTAGGGCACATGCTCACTCCCTTAGGGAGGTCATATGAACTTTGTGGGCAGGGTGACCAAAGCACTGATGGAGAGAGTTGGAGAAGAACCTTGCCACTGAGTTCCAGGGTTAACTTTGGAGGGCAAAAAGTGAAGTTTATGATAGCACTAGTTAATATCAAATTTCAATCTTTATCAGTGTCTTTTATTTTCTGAAATGTGAGAAATGTCTAACATTACTCACTATTTATAGAAAGAAAATGTAGCTCATAGCTATCTAGCACATTATGAGGGGGAAATAATGACGAGATGAGTGGATTAAACATTTTTGGACCAATTTAATAACATGAAATTTTAGATATAGACCAGTTATAATTCCCTATATATCTAGAAAGGTTTTCAAAAGAGCCTGTGGGCAGATTAGTAAGCAAAAGAGGTGACTAATCCAAACTAATAAATATCATCATTTTGGCCAAAAAGCAGTGCATCATTGAGAAAAGTTGAAATGTCATTGGATGGCAATGATAAAATGGATTGTCTGTTGCAGTGATGTTATTCTGGGGGGAAAGATTTTAAAATGAGACACCCTTTAAGGGACATGCATATTTGTACAATGTCTACATGAGCTGAACAATACTTGAGACCAAATCATCTGCAACCAAATTTTATAGTTTTCTAAAACAGCCTGAGATGTTTTACTTTGCTACCTACAGCAGTTTGCCCCCAAACACGACATTTAATTAGTGATCATTAAAATAGTGCAGAAAGCTTGACCCATCCTTTCCTTTCCTATATATTTAGCTTACTCTCCGGGTGGCCTATCTATGGCAGATTTGCCAGACAGCTTTACTTTCTGGATGGTAAAAATCTTATCTGCTGAGTACAAAACTTGAATACATTTTATTCAAGTGGTGTGTCAAGCTGTGGTAAAAGGTAAGTGTTAAGGGTCAGACAGACCTGGGCTTGATTCTCTCTTTTGGAACTTAAGGGGTTTTGTTCTTGGGAAAGTTAATTAGCTCTCTCCAAGCACCTTATCCCATTTTTCTTAAGGTCTAGTGTGAGTTTGTAATCCCTACTCTTCAGAAAGACTGTTCAGAAAGTTGGACATGATATGAGTGAATCACTTAGAGGATCTAGAAAATAAACAAAATAACATTTACTTATGTATACATGTTAGACTTCCCTGGTGGCTCAGATGGTAAAAGCGTCTGCCTACAATGTAGGAGACCCAGGTTCGATCCCTGAGTTGGTAAGATCCCCTGGAGAAGGAAATGGCAACTCACTCCATTATTCTTGCCTGGAAAATCCCATGGACAGAGGAGCCTGGGATGGCAAAGAGTCGGACACGACTGAGCGACTTCACTCTTCATGTATACAATAAATGTTCATATTGATTTTTCTATGTATTTCCCCCTCCCCCAAGATTTTTGCAGTTATCAACAATTTTTTTATACACTGAATCATTTTTACAGTGGTGTCCAATTAATCTATTTTCTCTCTCATTCATTTAATTAGAAGCCAATCAACTGTTCATTCTATCTTATGCCACAGAACAAAGAAAAAGTTTTAGTTCTTGTCAGTATCATTTCTCAACTGTCATGGTACAATTTCAAATCTACAAAGATAGAGCTATTGACATTATTCTCATCTCTGGTCACAAATCCTCAAAACGCAAAAAATAATATGCAAAAAAAGCAAGCATTTCCTATTAAAATGCACTTGGAAGGGGCATATGAAGGCAAAGAGAGGGTGAAAGGGATAAAGAAAAAACATAATATTATATATAATATTCCCTGGGGGAATTAACCTGCCGGACTTCAGGCTCTATTACAAAGCCACAGTCATCAAGACAGTATGGTACTGGCATAAAGACAGAAATATAGATCAATGGAACAAAATAGAAAGCCCAGAGATAAACCCACGCTCCTATGGACACCTTATCTTCGACAAAGGAGGCAAGAATATAAAATGGAGAAAAGACAGTCTCTTTAACAAGTGGTGCTGGGAAAACTGGTCAGCCACTTGTAAAAGAATGAAACTAGAACACTTCCTAACACCATACACCAAAATAAACTCAAAATGGATTAAAGATCTAAATGTAAGACCAGAAACTATAAAACTCCTAGAGGAGAACGTAGGCAAAACACTCTCCGGCATAAATCACAGCAGGATCCTCCAAGACCCACCTCCCAGAATATTGGAAATAAAAGCAAAAATAAACAAATGGGACCTAATTAAAATCAAGAGCTTCTGCACAGCAAAGGAAACTCTAAGCAAGGTGAGAAGACAGCCTTCAGAATGGGAGAAAATAATAGCAAATGAAGCAACTGATAAAGGATTAATCTCCAAATTATACAAGCAGCTCCTGCAGCTTAATTCCAGAAAACTAAGTGACCCAATCAAAAAATGGGCCAAAGAACTAAACAGACATTTCTCCAAAGAAGACATAAAGATGGCTAATAAACACATGAAAAAATGCTCAACATCCCCCATCATCAGAGAAATGCAAATCAAAACCACAATGAGATACCATTTCACACCAGTCAGAATGGCTGCTATCCAAAAGTCTACATGCAATAAGTGCTGGAGAGGGTGTGGAGAGAAGGGAACCCTCTTACACTGTTGGTGGGAATGCAAACTAGTGCAGCCACTATGGAGAACAGTGTGGAGATTCCTCAGAAAACTGGAAATAGAACTGCCATATGATCCAGCGATCGCACTCCTGGGCATACACACCGAGGAAACCAGAATTGAAAGAGACACATGTACTCCAATGTTCATTGCAGCACTGTTTATAATAGCCAGGACATGGAAGCAACCTAGATGTCCATCTGCAGATGAATGGATAAGAAAACTTTGGTACATATACACAATGGAGTATTTCTCAGCCATCAAAAAGAATGCATTTGAATCAGTTTTAATGAGGTGGATGAAATTGGAGCCAATTATACAGAGTGAAGTAAGCCAGAAAGAAGAACATCAATACTGTATATTAACGCATATATATGGAATTTAGAAAAATGGTAACCTGAACCCTGTATAAGAGACTGCAAAAGAGACATAGGCATTTAGAACAGTCTTTGGGACTCTGTGGGAGAGGGTGAAGGTGGAATGATTGGGGAGAATGGAATTCTAGCATGTATATTATCATAAGTGACCAGTCCAGGTTCGACGCATAAATTTTCCTCTGTTCAAAAAAAAAAAAAAATGCTAAACTTCAAAAAAAAAAAAATAGAGAAGACAAAAGAATGATTAATAAATTAAGCTATTTTGAAAAAAAAAACATAATATTATAAAAATGACATGCTAGAAAATATATATATTATTTGAATATACTGGGAGTATTAATTAACTAATGATAAAGTTATAATTTTGATTTATTTTCCTAGTCAGAAGTCAAAAAAATAAAGAATATGATGCCATTAAGGTATTTCTGCTTTCTGATGCCAACAATAAATTGAAGTAATTACAACTGATAGGTTAATATGCCTTTTGATAGATGAGTCTACAGCCATTAGTCATTTTTTTTTATCTCTAGCAAAGAAAGATTAATAATTAATTATACTTAAGCACTCTCCAGTGTTCTTGCCTGGAGAATCCCAGGGACAGGGGAGCCTGGTGGGTTTCCATCTATGGGGTCACACAGAGTCGGACACGACTGAAGTGACTTAGCAGTAGTAGCAGCAGCAAGCACTCTCCAAGACAGAAAATATGCACCAGCTTAATCGTAAAATAAAGACAAAGAACATGTTACCTTGCATTAGGGGGGAGAAGAAGGCCATATTTTAATAGAAATGATAAATCTATTTGCTACTGTAATAGAAGAATAAACTTGTTTGGCTTTAATTATGAATGAGTTAACATCCAGTTTCATATAAGCTTGAATGAGTTACTCATGTTCTGTATAGATAGTCTGCCAATGCATTGTATGAAGCACTTGATATGTATTATTTTAAGTATTCTCACAAAAAAATGATGTAGTTAACATAACGATCCTCATTTTACAAATGAGGAAATGGGGTTCAGAGTGTCAAAGAGCTTGTTCAAGTATCCACAGTTAGTAAGCACTAATAGCAATACTTGGAAGATCTTTTTATCAGTAAGTAATACTGAATGCTTCCTAAAAGACTTATTTTGTATCTAGTACCAATTCTCTTTAACTAACATGTTCACAGAAGGTCTTTGAGAGACCATGTTAGGATATAATGCTGAAGGGACTGATCATTCTAGCTTTTGTAAACTGAGGATATAGACCTTATATAAGCAAGTCAAAAAGGTGCACAGACCAAAGTAAATACAAAACATTATCTCCTTTTCATAGTGATGAAGGGTATATAGTGATGTTCTCCCAAGAATTAGCTCAAATGAATTGTTCCAGATCATATTCCATAGTAATCACTGGGCTGAATCTACAGAGAATGTATATAATATGCACACACAGTTGTGATTGTTTTATAAAAATATTAATATTTTATAATATAAATCTTATTGAACATGAAGATGAAGCAGCAACATGAAGATATAATTGCTGCTAAGCAAAGTATAATAATAATAATATCTACATGATAGGTAGGATGTAAACAAACAGAAAGATTTTCAAAAAAGATGGTATATACAGCATTTTACTTCTCAGTTTGGATGAGTTTGCAAATATTCTTCAAGATTAAAATCCAGTTAACTGAAAATAAATTTAGTTAAACAGGTTTAAGGCAGGTAGAAAAGAAAGCCAACATTTTTTTTTAATAGCAAAAATATATTTTTTAATTTTTTGAAGCCATATGACAACATTCACATACTAATTTGTTTAAAACAATTTATAGTTTAAGAGAAAGAAAGAAAATAAGAAAACATGAGATTATTATTATTTTTTAATTTATTTATTTTAATTGAAGGCTAATTACTTTACATTATTGCATTGGTTTTGCCATACATTGACATGAATCTGCCCCGGGTGTACATGTGTTCCCCACGAATGGATAAGAAAGCTGTGATACATATACTTAATGGAGTATTAATCAGCAATTAAAAAGAATACATTTGAACCAGTTCTAATGAAGTGGATGAAACTGGAGCCTATTATACAGAGTGAAGTAAGCCAGAAAGAAAAACACCAATACAGAAAACATGGGATTAATCTATCATCTTAGTTCAGACAATTTTCACCAATAGACAATGGAGGTAAGATTCCCCAGCAAGCAGAAATACTGTCATTGCACTGTAACATCTTTTTAAAAATTATCAAAGAAGTAAAAAATTATAGAGAACATTTTAATAAATTTTACATATGATAAATTAAGGGTGACTTTTTTACAGCATAGGGAAGGAATACAATTAAATTAGGTAGCACTGTAAAAGAAGCAGAAGTTTGCCCAAAGCTTCATGTCTGGAAATATTTCAGTTCAAACTTATAATGGTAGGAAGTGGAGTTAGTAACAGAAAAGGAAAGGAGGAACATGCTTCACAGAAATGTCTGAGTTAAGAGAATACTTTAGGAAGTGAATGTAGTTTTAAAATTTGCATATACTTACAGTAATATAAGCTATATATATATATATATATATAAACCCCATTAGATCTAATGTATTAAAAACACAAATGAAGTGTTTTCAATACTTCATTTGTGTGTTTAATACTTCACTGTGTCTTAGTCCAGTCCAAAAACACATTTGAATTGTCAGACTAAGCACTCTTTTTATATAGTGTGTGCATGCTAAGTCACTTCAGTCATGTCAGACTCTGAGATCCTGTTGACTGTAGCCCACCAGGATCCTCCATCCAAGGGATTCTCCAGGCAAGAATACTGGAGTGTGTTACTGCGTCCTCCTCCAGGAAGTCTTCCTGACCCACAGATCGAACCCTTGTCTCTTATGTCTGCTGCATTGGCAGGCGAGTTCTTTACCACTAGCACTACCTGGGAAGCTCCTTCAGGAGGGGGAACTCATGTACACCCAGGGCGGATTCATGTCAATGTATGGCAAAACCAACCAATATAATATTGTAAAATAATTAGCCTCCAATAATAAATAAATAAATAAATAAAAAGAGAAAAATAAATAAATAAAGCTGAAGCTCCAGTACTTTGGCCACCTGACGCGAAGAGCCATCTCATTGGAAAAATCCTTGATGCTGGGAAAGATTGAGGGCAGGAGGAGAAGGGGTCCGATAGAGGATGAGATGGTTAGAAGGGGTCAGATAGAGGATGAGATGGTTAGATGGCATCACAGACTCAATGGACATGAGTTTGAGCAAACTCCGGGAGATAGTGGACAGGGAAGCCTGGGATGCTGCAATCCATGGGGCTGCAAAGAGTTGGACATGACTCAGGGGCTGAACAACTACAATATTCCGAATGTTACATACTTGAGACTGATATTCTGGAGTACTGTGCTGCATTTCCCTTGAAAATTAGTTTACATTATTAATTTTGTTATCTCAAAGTTGCTTCCCACCCCAAATGGAACATAAAGTAATTCATGTTTGAATTATCATAAAGGCTAAGGAAAGTTTATACCATTACTAGCTTTAGAAAAAGGATGGTATTCTGATGCTATGAATAACTGTCAGCAGTTTTCTCAAGAGCCTGAGCCCCAAAGAGATCTCTGATGATGCTCCAATTCACTTTTGAGATCTGGCACACGCATTTGTTTACACATATACACACACACTCAAAAATATTTGAACTTTGAAATATATATATATATAAGGCCAATGAAATAAAAGTAGGGAGGAGGAAAGTTATGTGATAGCGAGTAGGAGGGTTTGAATCATTCAAATAGTTGTATCATTTCTCTAGTTTGACCTCAGTAGGAAATATAGTTAATAAATCTTCGGTACTTTAAAACATTGTTTAGTTCATTCACAGCTTGGACGAATCCAGGCTTAGTTTCTCACAATCTTTCTACAAAAGGCCGTTCTCTTAGCAAGAGTCACTGTCAGAAAACAAGCAGTCAAGCTTAATCTGATCTCCTTATCTGTATTTAGATTGCAGAACCCATCCCTTTTTTCTCAATCTGTCCTGAAGATGGCAGATGACAAAGGTTAGAAAATTACTATTTTCTGAAATGAACCTTCATATTTAGACTGTCTTGTTTATGGTCCAAGTTGCTGTTGGGTTTATATATATATATGTATTTTCTTTTGTAATACAGGAGGAAAATAAGAGTGGAAAATATAAGTGTTTTAGGACAGATGTGTTGTGCTCAGTCACTCAGTCGTGCCTGACTTTTTGTGGTCCCATGGACTGTAGCCTGCCAGGCTCCTCTGTCTATGGAATTTTCCAGGCAAGAATACTGGATGGGTTGCCATTTCTTTCTCCAAGGAATCTGATCTTCCCAACCCAGGGGTTGAATCCACGTCTCTTGCATCTCCTGCATCGGCAGACAGATTCTTTACCATTAGCGCCACCTGGAAAGCCCTTAGGACAGATGTACTGCATGCTAAGACATTTCAGTTTTGTCAGATTTACTGTGACCCTATGGACCGCCAGGTTCCTCTGTCCAAGGGATTCTCCAGGGAAGAATACTGGAGTGGGTTGCTATGCCCTCCTCCAGGGAATCTTCCCAACCCAGGGATTGAACCCGCATCTCTTGTCTCCTGCTTTGGCAAGCAGGTTGTTTATCACTAATGCCACAATACTGATCCCTATGAAAATAACAGTTTCCTTAGAGGAAATAAATTTTGACAGAGTGCAGAAGGTAATCCTTCCACATATAGATGAAAAGTGATAACTAAGTAGTTCTAACTGGCCCATGCAAGGAGAAAGAGGGTGTCAAGGAGACAGAAACTGTTGTGTTGTGTAGGATAACATTCTTGTGATGACAAACAAAAAATAATAAAATTGGGCAAAGACTGGAGGTAAATCCTCAGTCAATGTCTCCTAAAGGACCAATTAAGCAAATTTTTGCATAAGATTGAAAGGACACAGACAGGGAGATAAACAAACAAAAACCAGTGAGTTTCCCTGGTGGCTCAGACAGTAAAGAATCTGCCTGCAATGCAGGAGACCAGAGTTCAATCCCTGTGTCAGAAAGATACCCAGGAGAAGGGACTGCCGACGCACTCCAGTATGTTTTTGCCTGGAGAATTCCATAGACAGAGGAGCCCAGTAGGCTACAGTCCATGGAGTTGCAAAGAGTTGGACATGACTGATGGACTAACACTTTCACACTTTCACTTTAATAAGAAACATAGAAGAACATCTTTTTTCCCTCCTTTATTATCTCTTCAATAGGGATTTATTTTACTTAATTTTAAGTGCATAATGAAATATCTCTACTCCATAAATATTAGTAAATAAGGAAGTTGAAAAAAGTGCATTGAAAATACATACTTTGTATAAGGAAACACTGGTAAAACTTGAAATTCTAAACTATTTGTAATAAATCTATATATAAACCATAGATTAATTACATGATTCAGTAATATCTTTCCTCTATCGGGAATTTTTTAACCAACCTCAGCATTGTGTACCAAAAAAGTTTTTTTTGTTGTTGTTAAGCTATGTGAACTATAAGAAACTTGTCAACATGCTTTTCTCCCTTAGAAGGTAATTTTTTCTCCTCCTGTTCCACCGCTGTTAGCAAAACAATAATAATAATAAATAAAATAAACAAAAAAAACTTCATAAATCAAGCTTTAATCAAGCTGAAAAATCCCAATTTTATTTCTTTATCTCCCTAGGGGTTTCCAGGACATTTCACAGAATCATTCATTTTCTAAACTTGTGATATAAACTTTTTTATTTAGTACTATTCCTTTTTCATTTAGAATCACCATCTTCTCCTTGTTCCATTTCTAAAATTCATATGCTTTTTCAACCTCCTGTTAGTGGAAATATTTTGAATTCAGCAATCAACTTGGCACAAACATGACTGTGAAGGATTACTAATCTTTCAATTCAATAGGCAGAATTATGTTCAAACAAACAAGAAGATATTGATCAGACACTTCTTTAATTGTGCTCCAAGACTGGTGAAAATCTTAAGACTTCACTTGTCAAAAGGGAAATTTATAAGGGGATAAAGGCCTATGGGTCTTTCCTCTTTATTAAACAAGATATATGAACACTTACTGAATGAAGAGCCATATAGAATAACAAGAAAAAAATTCTTTTTCATGTTGTGTGGTGCTTTCCCAGACATATTTACAGATGAAAACAATTCTCCAGTAGAAAATATCAGGCATATCACTCCATGCTCTTGTAAGGAGATACATAGTATTTTTCTTTTTAAGTAAATGTGCAATATTTACCTTGGCCAATGGCTTATTATTGTTATTTTACAGAAAAATTGTCACCACTTTCAATATGGTAACTTCCTCAGATAACAAGATTTCAATTTGACTAACTACCTTTTCTTTTTTTTAAAAAAAAGTTTATTTTATTTTTTAATTAATTAATTTTTTTATTGGAGGCAAATTATTTTACAATATTATATTGTTTGGTTTTGTCATACATTGACATGAAATTGCCCCGGGTGTACATAACTTCCACCTCCTGAACCCCCCTCCCACCTCCCTCCTCCCTTTATCCTCCCTCTGGGTCATCCCTGCACGCCAGCCCCGAGCATCCTATAACATGCATCGACCCTGAACTGGTGATTCGTTTCACATATGACAACATACACGTTTCAATGCCATTCTCCCAAATCATCCCACCCTCACCCTCTCCCACAGAGTCCCAAAGACTGTTCTATACATCTGTGTCTCTTTTGCTGGACATTGAACTCTCAATTTATTAATTTATGGTGTTACTAAAGACTTTCATTATGAAATAGTGAGAAATATGGATTAAGCTAGTAAATAAATGAAAGATATATTCATCACATGTTTTTCTGTAAACACTTGCCATAATGCCTAAATTATCTATTAATTGATAAGATTGATTTGATAATGTCATTTGAAGATTTACTTTTTCATATGAGATAAAACTATGACTATGGCAAGAACTGAAATCAATTTTGAAGGATAAGAGCGATAAGTATCAATTTTGTTTATCACTTCAAAAGTGTTAAACTAAATGTTCTTGAATAATTATAACAAAAACTGATTTGATAGCACTAAATCTTATCTGATCTTATTCAAGCTCATTAATTACAAAGTGCAGGGAAAAGACTCTGATGCTGGGAAAGGTTGGGGGAGGGAGGAGAAGGGGACGACAGAGAATGAGATGGCTGGATGGCATCACCGACCCTGTGGACATGAGTTTGAGTGAACTCCTGGAGTTGGTGATGGACAGGGAGGCCTGGCTTGCTGTGATTCATGGGGTCGGGGAGAGTCGATCACGACTGAGCGACTGAACTGAACTGAGGGGAACTGTTCTAGCACTCCACAATCACTGAGGATGGTGACTGCAGCCACAAAATCAAAAGACACTTGCTCCTTGGAAGAAAAGTTACGACAAACCTAGACAGTGTGTTAAAAAACAGATACATCATTTTGCAGACAAAGGTCCACATAGTCTAAGCCATGGTTCTTCCAATACTCACATATGAGTGTGAGAGTTGGACCGTAGAGAAGGCTGAGCGCTGAAAACTTGATACTTTCAAACTGTGGTGCTGGAGAAGACTCTTGAGAGTCCCTTGGACAGCAAGGAGATCAAATCACTCAACCCTAAAGGAAATCAACCCTGAATATTCATTGGAAGGACTGATGTTGAAGCTGAAGCTCCAATCCTTTTGCCACCTGATGGGAAGAGCCGACTCATTAGTAAAGACCCTGATGTTGGGAAAGATTGAAGGCAGAAGGAGAAGGGGATGGCAAAGGATACAATGGTTGGGTGGCACATCAGCTCAACGGACATGAATTTGATCAAACTCTGGGAGATAGTGAAGGACAAGGAAGCCTGGTGTGCTGCAGTCCGTGGGGTCATGAAGAGTCGGACATGACTTAGTGACTGAACAACAACAGCAAGGGGTTATGTAAAATGGTTCAATTGCTCAGAAAACAGTTGGGCAGTTCCTTGAAATGCTAACCAAAGAATTACCAAAGACCCAGCAATTCCACTCATAGGCATATACCCAATATAAATGAAAACATATATCCACATAAAAATGCATACATGAGTGTTTATAACAGCTTGCTCATAATAGCCAAAAAGTGGAAACAACACAGGTGCCTGCAACTGATCAGTGGATAAACAAGAGCTGGTATTTCCATACAATGGATTTTATTCAGCCATAAAATAAGTGGAGTATTGATACATGCTATAACATGGATAATCCTTGAAAACTCTATGCTATTGAAACAAGCCAGACCCCATATTGTATGATTCCATTTATATTTAAAAAAAAAAAAGGACAACAGAGGCAGAAAGTAGATTATAAAATCCAGCAGTCTGATTGCAGAGCCATGGTTTTAACCACTTTATAATGCTGCCTTCCACTTTGATAAATTTTCAAGCTCACATTTCAAAATATTCCAAAATCATTTGATTTAATAAATGCACTTAAAATGTCTCTCTTCCCATTGTGCTTTAGCACTCTGTACACCCACTGTGAGATGATGGCTCAGTTTTATGGCCTGTAGTTACAAAGATACTAACTATGGCTTTAATGAAACATTCTCCTTTCTTTCGTGTATCATCTTTTAAACATTCCTCTACTAATTTCATCTTAGTTAAATAACTTAGTTCTCAGGAGAAACTCATCTTAATTCCATATTTCAAAAACCCAGTCTCCACAAGACATTTTAGTTGGTTCTCTAAAAATGTTTTAACATGAAACACAGCATTCTGATGAATTAAATATAGTTATATATAACCCTCAATTAGTTCCTAGTATTATCATGCTAACTACCATCTACTTATCTTGGAAGTGTTGTAGTCATCAAAGGCTGTTGCACTTTCCAGTGATGTGTCTCTCTTTCTTTCATGAGAAGTCACTGATTCAACTCAGTGAAGCATAATGAAAAGGTAATATTCTTTTGCTTTCCAAAGCACTGGTAAATGGACAAGTATCTGTGTGAATGTGTTGATGCTTCAGAGAAACAGAAAATTATGTTAGGATGGCTTCATCTAGCAGATGGTATATGAAATCAGCTTCATGGATGATGAAATTTCTAAAGGTTCTGATTTGTAATCCATTTCTTTAACACCAAGTAATTTATACTCAGGGAAGAGGTTCCCCACAACAAAATTTTATAATAATCCATATTTCAAGGGATACCCTTAAAGAGAAGCACAGGCAAGCAATCGATATTATTAATGTAATGCCATAAATAAAGGCCTTATTGGATTTCTGCTAAGTTTTCCATTAAGAAGCTGGACCGGTCATAGTCTTAGGCACCCCCTCATTTTTAAGGAGTGTGGAGGGTCCTTGAAAGTTTTTGACTCTACTATGTACACACTCAAAAATAAAGAACACAATGTGGAATTTCAGGGAATATTTTTTTATGCTGCTTCAAATTATTTCTTAGAAAATACAAGGAAATCTTATCCCGCCTCTGTTGTCTGTTACTAAGATGCTTCAAGGCAGAAATGCACTGAATTAAGACCAACTTTCAGACTCATTTCCTTCAGTTAATTTGTCTGTGCCTCGTTTTGTCCGTCCATGGACTAAGAATGCTAACAGCCAGCAATAGCAATGACAGATAATATAAATTAGGAAGACACTATTCCAGGCACTGTGCTTAGTTGTTTGTTTAAAAACACATCTTTTCATCAAGGTAACCGACTCTGTGAACATGAGTTTGAGTGAACTCCGGGAGTTGGTGATGGACAGGGAGGCTTGGCGTGCTGTGATTCAAGGGGTCGTGGAGAGTCGGACACGACTGAGCGACTGAACTGAACTGAACTGAACTGAAGTATAATCACATCCACTTCACTGTTGAAATATATTAGGTTGATAACTAATGAATACAATATTCAAACCAGAACTCACTCTTCCAAAGCTGCACTTCCCTTTCCAACTTAGCATTGTCTATTTTAATGCTGCCTATTTGCCCCCCACTCCCTCCCAGCTCCAGTGGTACAGTGGTAAAGAATCCACCTGCCAATAATGAGACACAAGGACACAGGCTTGATGCCTGGGTCAGAAAGATCCCCTAGAGAAAGAAATGGCAACCCATTCCACTTTTCTTGCCTGTGAAATCCCATGGACAGTGGAGCCTGGTGGGCTACAGTCCATAGGGTCTCAAAGTCGAAAACGACTGAGTGACTGAGCACACACACACATTTGACCCCTTAACTAACAGAGAATGGGATTTTGAATTTTAAGAGTCTCTGTTGTCTCTTTTGATAATAGCAACTGCCAGCAACACGTTCTAATGATGCTCTATAAATGTCTCTGCCTGGGGTCACTATAGTTACTGGGATTCCTATAATTGCACAGTTGCCATAGGATGCCTTTCAGGCCTGGATCACAGACAGTAGCAATTTTCAGGGATGTTCATCTCTCCTGAAGAGGGCACAGGAATGTATATTGGACACATGTAAAGATTCAGGGTCCAGTGAGAAATTAGAATCGCTACAGGCCTGTCTTTTCTAGTGCTAAACTGCATCTGGGAAAACTGGCCTGCAGCACCTCCCAGCACATTCCGTGTTGCTCTCTGCACTCTGAACATTCAGCAATTTTAAGAGGCATTGCTAAACGTGCACTTCTTAAAGATGAAAACTTAAGATAATTGAAAGCCTAAGAATGGATTTCCATAATTTAAGAATATCTTTTATGCATAGTAATTGAAAAGCAGACTGAATCTGATCTATTTGGGGAAACTGTACTTTAAAATTGAGAGATAAATTAGGATTATATGCACTGAATTTCTTAACAATATTATAAAAGGCATAAGAGGGAGAATGCTATTAAGAAAACTTGCACCTTTCAGAGCTGCCCAAGAGATAGTCTCTTAATCCAGGGAGGCATTGTTAAAAATATTTAGTCTGATTTACTGCAATCACTGAATCACTGCAGGGTGATAAGTTAGGTTGCTATCACAGCATAGTTAACTTTTCAAGGCCTCTTCAGGACAATTTAGTACCTTGAAAATTGGCTGTAATGCACTAAATGCCCTCAGATTGCATCTTCATGGTTAAGCAAGTAGAGATTTGAGGCGATTATTATATCAGGATAATTCAGAAAAAAATTCCTTTCCCCAAATTTGTACTGAGAGGTTAATATACTATTTAAAATGTTCAGAAACTATCATTTGAAAAATTGATGTCTTTTTATTTCTTTTAACCATGTTGATACACCTCAAGTATTTATTTTATAGCCAAGTTGTTATTCAGGAACAGGGGAAAACATCCTTGATTCACTATCACTAAAAGAATGAAATAATCAACTGAGAACAACTCTCTCAGGTCAGTTCAGTTCAGTCGCTCAGTCGTGTCCAACTCTTTGCAACCCCATGAATCACAGCACGCCAGTCCTCCCTGTCCATCACCAACTCCCAGAGTTCACTCAAACCCATGTCCACAGAGTCGGTGATGCCATCCAGCCATCTCATTCTCTGTCGTCCCCTTCTCCTCTCGCCCCCAAAA
Source organism: Moschus berezovskii (assembly GCF_049115385.1). Lineage (NCBI taxonomy): Eukaryota > Metazoa > Chordata > Mammalia > Artiodactyla > Moschidae > Moschus > Moschus berezovskii. The sequence goes on along the minus strand of NC_142488.1, from coordinate 80,061,908 downwards.
TTTCCGAGCATCAGTGTCTTCTCCAGTGAGTCAACTCGTCACATGAGGTGGCCAAAGTATTGCAGTTTCAGCTTTAGCATCAGTCCTTCCAATGAACACCCAGGATTGATCTCCTTTAGAATGGACTGGTTGGATCTCCTTGCAGTATAAGGGACTCCCAAGAGTCTTCTGCAACACCACAGTTCAAAAGCATCAATTCTTCAGTGAACAGCTTTCTTCACAGTCCAACTCTCACATCCATACATGACCACGGGAAAACCCATAGCCTTGACTAGACGGACCTTGGTTGGCAAAGTAATGTCTCTGCTTTTTAATATACTATCAAGGTTGGTCATAACTTTCCTTCCAAGGAGTAAGCGTCTTTTAATGTCATGGTTGCAATCAGCATCTGCAGTGATTTTGGAGCACAAAAAAACAAAGTCAGACACTGTTTCCATTGTTTTTCCATCTATTTCCCATGAAGTGATGGGACTAGATGCCATGATCTTTGTTTTATGAATGTTGAGCTTCAAGCCAACCTTTTCACTCTCCTCTTTCACTTTCATCAAGAGGCCTTTGAGTTCCTCTTCACTTTCTGCCATAAGGGTGGCGTCATCTGCATATCTGAGGTTACTGATATTTCTCCCAGCAACCTTGATTCCAGCTTGTGCTTCTTCCAACCCAGCGTTCCTCATGATGTACTCTGCATAGAAGTTAAATAAGCAAGGTGACAATATACAGCCTTGACGTACTCCTTTTCCAATTTGGAACCAGTCTGTTTTTCCATGTACAGTTCTGACTGTTGCTTCCTGACCTGCATACAGGTTTCTCAAGAGGCAGGTCAAGTGGTGTGGAATTCCAATCTCTTTCAGAATGTTCCACAGTTTATTGTGATCCACATAGTCAAAGGCTTTGGCATAGTCAATGAAGCAGAAATAGATGTTTTTTCTGGAACTCTTTTGCTTTCTCCATGATCCAGCGGATGTTGGCAATTTGATCTCTGCTGCCTCTGCCTTTTCTAAAACCTGCTTGAACATCAGCGAGTTCACGGTTTACATATTGCTGAAGCCTGGCTTGGAGAATTTTGAGCATGACTTTACTAGCATGTGAGATGAGTGCAATTGTGCCATAGTTTGAGCATTCTTTGACATTGTCTTTCTTTGGGATTGGAATGAAGACTGACCTTTTCTAGTCCTGTGGCCACTGCTGAGTTTTCCAATTTTGCTGGCATATTGAGTGCAGCACTTTCACAGCATCAAAACTTGAAATTGCTGAACTGGAATTCCATCACCTCCACTAGCTTTGTTCGTAGTGATGCTTTCTAAGGCCCACTTAACTTCACATTCCAAGATGTCTGGCATCTAGAGAACAACTCTATAGACATTATGTTATAGCCTGGTGGTAGTTCTTATTAATTAAATATTTTAATCTTGTTCTCAATACACTGTAAATTCCAATTACATCAACATTTAGCTCGTTTTGAAGCAAGAAATTATTTAATTTCACCAACCTTCAAGTTCTATACTTTGTTTACTTTCACACAAGCACGACAATGATAACATTACATATTGAAAAGTCTGAAAAAAGCATACTGTTTCATTATTAAGTATTCTCTAATGTTTAAAGTGAGATTCTGGCTAAATCTCTGTTTACTCTTACATCGTGGGATATTTCATAGTGAGTCTCAAATAAAGGGGAAGCATTGTAGTGCTTGAATGAGAAAGTGACTTAATAAGAAAATTTCCAGGTTTATCTCAAAGATCAATAATTATTATTTTTCCTACCAGTGTTTTCATATATTGCACAGAAAAGCTTTTTTTTATTTTTTAATTTTTTTTTATTTTACAATATTATATTGGTTGGTTTTGCCATACATTGACATGAATTCGCCCCGGGTTTACATAAGTTCCCCCTCCTGAACCCATCTCCCACCTCCCTCCTCCCTTTATCCTCCCTCTGGGTCATCCCCGCATGCCAGCCCCGAGCATCCTATAACATGCATTGACCCTGAACTAGTGATTCGTTTCACATATGACAATGTACGTGTTTCAATGCCATTCTCCCAAATCATCCCACCCTCACCCTCTCCCATAGAGTCCCAAAAACTGTTCTATACATCTGTGTCTCTTTTGCTGTCTTGTATACAGGGTTATCATTTGCATCTTTCTAAATTCCATAGATATGCGTTAGTATACTGTATTGGTGTTTTTCTTTCTGGCTTACTTCACTCTGTATAATAGGCTCCAGTTTCATCCACCTCATTAGAACTGGTTCGAATGTATTCTTTTTAATGGCTGAATAATACTCCATTGTGCATATGTACCAAAGCTTTCTTATCCATTCGTCTGCAGATGGACATCTAGGTTGCTTCCATGTCCTGGCTATTATAAACAGTGCTGCAATGAAGATTGGAGTACATGTGTCTCTTTCAATTCTGGTTTCCTCGGTGTGTATGCCCAGGAGTGCGATTGCTGGATCGTATGGAAAAGCTTTTATAAATTTGATATATTTCTAGCCAAACAATTCTTTACCCAAGAGTGAGGATGGAAACTAACAGCTATTAAGCATCTCTTATATTTTAGGATCTAGAATAGAAACTGGGTCATCTAACTTCCAACCCAGCCTCATTTTTTTTCCCCATTTGTCATTGTTGCCTTTTGAAATGCAGAAGATATAAACAGGAAAAAATATTACTGAAATAATATTGCTTTTATAATGAATGACTAGGAAGCTGTCATAGATAAGTATGTAAACTGCTCTCAAATAATACTTATCTAAAAGAAAAGGAGAATCTGAAGCAGAAACTATTTTGCAGAATTATAATAAAAATATATCTCAAAAAAATGAAAAGTAAATATTTCTTGCCACTATTAATAGCATTTTCTTTTTATTTGACCTTTTGGTCCTTAAAAATCACAATATCCATATTCCCAAGTTACAACGTATTTGAAGAAACTCTAAGTCTAATGTTAGACTGTCAATCACTGTAGGTCTTACATGTGGGCAAATCTGATATACTTATTCTCCCCACCCCTACTCAACCCTCAATATACACAGCACGAATTCCATCACATCATTTCAGCTAAGAAGCAAATCTGACAATTTATTACAGCCCTCCTGCACCAGATAATGGTTCAATTGATGGTATGTGACAGAGAAGCTTAACTTCAAAAGCTACTGCCACTTTCTATAACTGCTTTTACTTTTGCTTTCCTCAGCTTCACCTTAGAAAATGATTTCCTTGCTGCTGTTTTAATTTTGATATGTCTTATTTTCCTGGGAAATTGCTATGAAAGTAAGTAAAAATAGGTGGCTGTGAAGTTTTTTCCCAATATGTACATCAACTTTTGCCCAACATAATCATGGAAGCAGAGCAGTGTATAACACCAGATACATTTTTTTCCTAATCAGCTAGAATAAATGGGCACTGTCTTATCTTGACAAAACTTTACTTTTTTTGGTTTTATGATCTATTGAGTCAAAAGAAAAACGCTTTAAAAGTTCATTGCTTTGATCTTAATGATGAATAAAATCAGGTGTTCTTCAGGCAATATAAAAAGTATGTTCTGTTTCAACTTATTTGTATATACAAAGGTTTTTTTTTGTTGTTGTTGTCGTTGTTGTTGTTTTCAGGCACTTGTTAAAGTTCCAACTAAATTTCTGTCCCAAATACCATTTTTAATTTTGCTGTCATTTTAGTATTTTACTTTCATGTTGATTTATGATAATGAGCTTTATGTTAGTCTTAGCTTTACTTCTGTTTTCAAAATATACATAAAATGTTATGCATTCTGAGAAGACTGTATGCATTGGAGGTCCTGTGATGTTAATAGTTAATAGTCCTGCAATGTTAATAGTCTTGTTTATTTTTCAATGTCTCTTTCCCTTTTTGTTACTTTTGAATCGCCAGGCTTTGGGGATCATGATAACTCATAGCAGTGCTTTTCTCCAGTAAAGGCTGCTGTTGGAGCCCTGCCTCTTCACTGCTACTCCAAACCAGTAAAACATCAGTTTACACATGAAAGATTTTCTTTTAGGTGCAAATCAAATATTTAATATCCATGTGGAAACCTAGATGATTAAGAAGTTAGCATCACACATTTTGATTTCAAATGAATAAAATGTCAATTTCTAAAGGAATTTTTCTCACTTAAAAAATCTGTATTTCTTATTGCAAGAAACTGAACTAGAGTTAACTCTCACCAGTCTGACCAACAAAGGGCAGTAGCAAGGATAATCCATAAGGCATATATATTTCATTTTGGAATGCATTTTTGACAGGACATGTTTTGCAATTGAGTGTTTTATGATTCAGTTCAATGCAGTTCAGTTGCTCAGTCATGTCTGACTCTTTGGGACCCCATGAATCACAGCATGCCAGGCCTCCCTGTCCATCACCAACTCCCGGAGTTCACTCAAACTCATGTCCATCGAGTCGGTGATGCCATCCAGCCATCTCATTCTTGGTCGTCCCCTTCTCCTCTCGCCCCCAACCTTTCCCAGCATCAGAGTCTTTTCCAGTGAGTCAACTCTTTGCATGAGGTGGCCAAAGTATTGGAGTTTCAGCTTTAGCATTAGTCCTTCCAAAGAACACCCAGGATTAGGAAAAGTCAATTCAAAGTGATTCAAAGACGTTATAAAAATCCAACTCTGAAACAGCTGAAAAGCTGCTTTGATTTCCACATTCAGAACTGTCCTCCATCTCACCTCATATTCATAGTCTCGATTTTCTGCTGAAATCCTCCCTATGTCTCTCGGGTTTCTACATTGCTACATGTTTCTGTCCCTACTTCTGACAGTTTGTAGGATCTTTTTAGCTCAGCCCTGGTGGAAAACAAAGGCTTTTAGCCATTTTTCCTCAAGGGAAAATGAAGAGAAATATATTTACCCTTTCCATTATATTTTCTACCTTTACAAAGGAGGATAGGAATTGATGTTGTAAAAAGGAAACCAAAAAGAACAAATCATATGCTTTTTATGGAGTGAGGTATTTTTTAAAAAATTAAACAATATTAATTAGAGAGATCTACAAAACGGTCCTGATTCCTGGAACTGAAATCACTTGAATGATAAATTTGTGTGATAAGTATATAAAAAAGTGGAATGCAGCCACTTTAAGAATTTTATAATTTAGTTAGATTTTAAGTCTAATTCTCCTTCTAAGTACCAGTTACAAGAAAATTGTTTTAAGCCACAGTTTCTTTTTCAAAAATAAATAAGCTCCATAAAGATTCAATAGCTGCATTAGAAATGTGTTACAAAACAAATATAGTGAGTTGCTGGATTCACAACTGAAGAAAATTATACATGTTACAGTGACCAGAACTACCATTATAAAAGCTAGAGGAAGATTGGAATTACTTCTTCTCTGATGGTATTTCTAAAATGCATTATTCATAGTGATGGCAATAACTATCCGCTGGTTTACAAACACTATATATAGAGAGATACTTGCATTTATTTATTTTTAATTAATTCATTTATTTTAATTGGAGTCTAATTGCTTTACAATATTGTGGTTGTTTTTTATATACATTGACATGAATCAAATAGTTGTGAAAAGAAGAGAAGCGAAAAGCAAAGGAGAAAAGGAAAAATATAAGCATCTGAATGCAGAGTTCCAAAGAATAGCAAGGAGAGATAAGAAAGTCTTCCTCAGCGATCAATGCAAAGAAATAGAGGAAAACAACAGAATAGGAAAAACAAGAGATCTTTTCAAGAAAATTAGAGATATCAAGGGAACATTTCATGCAAAGATGGGCTCGATAAAGGACAGAAATGGTATGGACCTAACAGAAGCAGAAGATATTAAAAAGAGGTGGCAAGAATACACAGAAGAACTGTACAAAAAAATCTTCACGATGAAGATAATCACGATGGTGTGATCACTCACCAGACATCTTGGAATGTGAAGTCAAGTGGGCCTTAGAGAGCATCACTGCGAACAAAGCTAGTGGAGGTGATGGAATTCCAATTGAGCAATTTCAAATCCTGAAAGATGATGTTGTGAAAGTGCTGCACTCCATAAGCCAGCAAATTTGGAAAGTTTAGCAGTGGCCACAGGACTGGAAAAGTTCAGTCTTCATTCCAATCCCAAAGAAAGGCAATGCCAAAGAATGCTCAAACTATGGAACAATTGCATTCATCTCACTCGCTAGTAAAGTCATGCTCAAAATTCTCCAAGCCAGGCTTCAGCAATATGTGAACCGTGAACTCCCAGATGTTCAAGCAGGTTTTAGAAAAGGCAGAGGCACCAGAGATCAAATTGCCAATATCCGCTGGATCATGGAGAAAGCAAGAGAATTCCAGAAAAACATCTATTTCTGCTTCATTGACTATCCCAAAGCGTTTGACTGTGTGGATCACAATAAACTGTGGAACATTCTGAAAGAGATGCGAATACCAGACCACCTAACCTGCCTCTTGAGAAACCTGTATGCAGGTCAGGAAGCAACAGTTAGAACTGGACATGGAACAACAGACTGGTTCCAAATAGGAAAAGGAGTACGTCAAGGTTGTATATTGTCACCCTGCTTATTTAACTTATATGCAGAGTACATCATGAGGAACGCTGGGCTGGAAGAAGCACAAGCTGGAATCAAGGTTGCCGGGAGAAATATCAGTAACCTCAGATATGCAGATGACACCACCCTTATGACAGAAAGTGAAGAGGAACTCAAAGGCCTCTTGATGAAAGTGAAAGAGGAGAGTGAAAATGTTGGCTTGAAGCTCAACATTCAGAAAACAAAGATCATGGCATCTGGTCCCATCACATCATGGGAAATAGATGGGGAAACAGTGGAAACAGTGTCAGACTTTATTTTTTGGGCTCCAAAATCACTGCAGATGCTGATTGAAGCCAGGAAATTAAAAGACACTTGCTCCTTGGAAGGAAAGTTATGACCAACCTAGATAGCATATTAAAATGCAGAGACATAACTTTGCCAACAAAGGTCCGTCTAGTCAAGGCTATGGTTTTTCCCGTGGTCATGTATGGATGTGAGAGTTGGACTGTGAAGAAAGCTGATCGCCGAAAAATTGATGCTTTTGAACTGTGGTGCTGGAGAAAACTCTTGAGAGTCCCTTCGACTGCAAGGAGATCCAACCAGTCCATTCTAAAGGAGATCAATCCTGGGTGTTCATTGGAAGGACTGATGCTAAAGTTGAAACTCCAATACTTTGGCCACCTCATACGTTGAGTAGACTCACTGGAAAAGAGTCTGATGCTGAGAGCAATTGGGTTTGGGAGGAGATGGGGACGACAGAGCATCAGATGGCGCGATGGCATCACTGACTCGATGGAAATGAGTTTGAGTGAACTCCGGGAGTTGGTGATGGACTGGGAGGCCTGGCGTGCTGTGATTCATGGGGATGCAAAGAGTCGGACATGACTGAGCGACTGAACTGAACTGAACTGACATGAATCAGGCATGTGTGCACATGTATTCCCCGATACTGAACTCCCCTCTCACCTCCCTCCTCATCCCATCTCTCTGGGTTATCCCAGTGCACTGGCTTTGAGTGCCCTCTTTCATGCATTGAACTTGGGCAGATCATGTATTTCATCTATGGCAATATACATGTTTCAGTGTTCTTCTCTCAAATCATCCCACCCTCTCTTTCTCCCACAGAATCCAAATGTCTTTTCTTTATATCTGTGTTTCTTTTGCTATCATACACATAGGGTCATTGTTACCACCTTTATAAATTCCATATGTATGTGTTAATATACTGTATTGGTGTTCTTCTTTCTAGCTTACTTCACTCTGTATAATAGCCTCCAGTTTCATCCACCTCTTTAGAACTGACTCAAATGTGTTCCTTTTAATAGCTGAGTAATATTCCATTATGTATATGTACCTCAACTTTCTTACCCATTCGTCTGTCAATGGACATCTAGGTTGCTTCCCGGTCCTAGCTATTGTAAACAGTGCTGTGATGAACATTGGGGTACACATGTCTCTTTCAATTCTGGTCTCCTCCGTGTGTATGCCCAGCAGTGGGGTTGCTGGTTCATATGGTACTTCTAATTCCAGGTCTATTTCCAGGAATCTCCACACTGTTCTCCATAGTGGTTACACTAGTTTGCATTCCCACCAACAGTGTAAGAGGGTTCCTTTTTCTCTGCACTCTCTCCAGCATTTATTGTTTGTAGATTTTTTTGATAGCAGCCTTTCTGACCCGTATAAGATGATACCGTATTGTGGTTTTGATTTGCATTTCTCTGATAATGAGTGATGTTGAACATCTTTTCATGTGTTTGTTAGCCATCTGTATGTCTTCTCTGGAGAAATATCTGTTTAGTTCTCCTTCCTCCCCCTTCTCTTCTCTACCTTCATTTATTTTATTCTTTTTTTTTTTTTAATCCAGAGCTTAGATCATGACAAAAATTACAACCAAAATTGTATAAATGTGGAATCGGGTATTCAATTACTTTATTATATTTATTTGTATACCCTAAAGAGCAATAAAGTAAAATAAATTTAAATTACTTGGCAATGACATTGAGTAAATTTTTCCTCTATGTAAATAACCATAAATACTGAGACAGACCTCTGTGAGAGATTCACAGAACTTTTAAATTCTTAATTTAAAAATAGTTTTTCATTGTATTGGAGTGATTTAAACTTAATGAAAGGAGATAAGATATAGAAAAAGCTAGAAGGAAACAGTATATTTAGGGAGAATTTTGGGTGCAGTAAAACAATATAAATGTTTGTGGACTTCTTTTCAGGAATATTAAAAAAGAATTACCCAGAAAAAAATGCTTTTTTTTCCACTCCTCAAGTTACCTCTAGAATATAGCCAAAATATTTTCAATTTTGCTGTAATGTCTCATTTACTGCTGATGTACAATATACGTGAAAGAATTCCTCAATTTTACAAAAAGGCTGCTTCTGTTCAAGTTAAAAACTTTGTCTTCTGCTGGGATTCACAATCACCAGTTCATGTTTATATTTTTCATTTCATATTTGAAACTTGTATTTTATTTATATGTGTAATATTTACTTTTATGCATTTTATGACTAAAATGCTATATATTGCATAAGTATACAATATACTTAAAATTTGCAACAGTTTCATATTACTATATTGTCTGGTTGTTTTAGTACATTATAAGGCTAACTGTGTAACTAGCAGGCTTGAAGTTTCATTCTTGTGTCACGGTATTTATTTTTAACAAACTGGGCAGCAGAATATTTGAGGAAAAAAAGTCTATTGCAATAATGTGACAGATTTGTTTTAAACTATCACGTCTGTATATTTAATGATAATCTACCACATTCTGTTAGTGGACGACAGGTGTCTCTAAAGAGTGGGTAATTTGGCATACCGTATGTGATGCCAAGGTGTCCCAATAGGATAAAATCTTTGCTATAGAAACTTTGCAACTTAGCACTATGCTTTTGTTACTTTTGTAGGTGGGCTAATTTTACTCAAGACAAACTGAACTATCTCTTTTAAAGAGCATACATTCATAAAAATAACTTTAAAAGAGAGCAAAGGAAAACTCTCAGGACATACTTAATTGTGGACATCTGAGATAATGGTCTAATTTATGGAAGTACCATACTTCATAAAAATGCTTGGTATACTCTACAGTTTAAATAAAAAAGAAATGTGTCTTTATACATTGACACAATGATGAATTAAAAAATGAAAAAAGACATTTTTATCACAAAACAAATAAGTCAGGCTTTTGTCATCATGTAGATATTGCTCTTAAGTGAACAATATCTGCATGGAACATCTAAGTGCATAGCAATCTTTAAGAAATATGTCAAATAAAATTTTGACAACTTGAAATATTGATATATTTTGCAAAAAACAAGACATTTGTCTAGCCCTATGGATGTATATTCATTTCTATCTATACATAGCTCTCTCATTCCAATATAAACAAGATCTTTCTCTATTATGATAAATAATGATCTGAAACTAGGCAATATCAAAAGTTTTAATGATTGATCAAATAGTAATTAAATTATTTCCCATTTTTATAATTACTAAATATACATAAACATTTCAATTAAAAGTTTGTACCTTAACAGATTCATCTTTCAAGTGTAGAATCTGAGTGTCTAAATCCTAATAAATATCTGACACTATTGCTATATATATATATATATATATATATATATTTAATGGCAATTTAGAGTTACCTTATTCTCTGTATTGTAAAAGTATCAATTCAACAAGCACTTATTGATTGCCTACTATTACATGCAAGGCATTGGATTATCTGTGAAGAGTACAACATTAAATTCAGAATGATCCCTATCTTTCTGAAGCTTCCAATCTAGTGAGGGATATGCAACATTTTTTTTAAACGATATTTCAGTTGAGTGTGATAAATGTTGTAATAGTAACAAAGACTCTCCTTAATCCAACTTTAGTCAAGTTCCTGTAAACACTTTTCTCAATTTGGCCTAATCCCTTTTGATTTGTCCTCAGTTTTGCATAGCCTAACCTTAGCAAATACAGTGAATAGCAACTTATCAAAGCAGAAACCCACAAGCAAAAACACTTTGCCAGCAAAGGTCCATCTAGTCAAGGGTATGTTTTTTCCAATAGTCAGGTATGGATGTGAGAGTTGGATTATAAAGAAAGCTGAGCACCGAAGAATTGATGCTTTTGAACTGTGGTGTTGGAGAAGACTTGACATTCTCCCTTGAACTGCAATGAGATCCATCCAGTCAATCCTAAAAGAAATCTGTCCTGAATATTCATTGGAAGGACTGATGCTGAAGCTGAAACTCCAATACTTTGGCCACCTGATGCGATGAACTACTCATTGGAAAAGACCCTGATGCTGGGAAAGATTGAAGATGGGAGGAGAAGGGGATGAAAGAGGATGAGCTGGTTGGATGGTATCACCGACTCGATGGACATGAGTTTGAGTAAGCTCCAGGAGTTAGTGATGGACAGGGAAGCCTGGCATGCTGCAGTACATGGGGCTGCAAAGAGTCAGACATGACTGAGCGATGGAACTGACTGACTGACTGACTGTAGGACTCTAACGAATAAATTAGAAACAGCTTTCAAGAACAGATGGTCAATGTAAGCAAAGAGATAGAAAGAATGAAAAAGAAACACTAGAAATCAAAAACACTGAAACAGAAATGAAGAATGCTTTGAATGGGCTTGATAGTAGACTAGACATAGCTGAGGACAGCATATCTGAGTTTATTTTATCTGCTGTGATGGGGTCCATAGAGGGTACAGTGAGGTCACAGAGGAGAGAGTGTTTAATTTTATGGTGGGAGGGCCATGGAAAGCATTGTAAAAAGAATTGACTCTTGACTTGTGGGTTGAAAGATGAGAAGTGTTTTGAAGTGGACAATAAGGTTTATAAACCAACAAGGAAGCCAGGTGAATTATTTAGTGAACTTTTAAATTATTTGGATTGTGTAAAGCATTGGGATTGAGGGTTAAGTGGAGAAATGAGCATGGAAAGATAGATAAAATTCATATCATAGAAAAAGTGTCAGGTTAAGCAATTTGTGCTAGTTGATTAAAGAGAATAGCAACCAGAAAGAAGAGCTGCATTAATACATAAAATTTTTACACAAATATTACAAGAGGTGAAGTGTTAGTTGCTCAGTCGTGTCCAACTCTTTGTGATCCCATGGACTATTGCCCATCAGACTCCTCTGTCTGTGCATTTCTCCAGGCAAGAATACTGGAGTGGGTAGTCATTCCTTTCTCCAGGGGTTATTCCCAGAGATCAAACCCAGATCTCCTGCATTGTAGGCAGATTCTTTACCATCAGAGCCACCAGGGAAGCCCAAATATTATAAGAGCCTCACTATTAAAATACAGTGTGATATAATAAGAATAGGACTAGGATAGAGTATGACAGATCAGAGTTTAAATATCAGCTTTTCTATATAACAACTATGTGACCACGGGTGAGTTATTTAACATCTTTGAATCTCAGTTTACACATGAACAACTTAAATTGCTTAGATCTTGTGGACATAACACCAATGCAATGGTTTTTTTGTATCTGGCATTTTGTATCTTGTATTTTGTATCTAGCATTCTACAGTCATCAACTGTAGAACGACACCTTGTATTTTATACATGCAATTGTAAAATGAGAACCCAGCAAGGCAAATTATTATGTTCATTTTAGTGACAATACAGGTGAACCATGCCCAAGTCTGATGCATTGACTGATGATTCAAGTTAGAGAAAAAAAGGCCCTACCATTATTCAAGTCCTGAGTATTATTCCAGAAAGAGGGTATATCTGTAGACTAATGTATTTTCTTCAATATATTATGTAAATTCAGTATTGTCAATGAAAATGGATGGATTACGTGCTGCTGGCCTATAAAATTCACTACAGAAAACAAGGCAAGTTAAAAAAACATAAATGTCAACTTCTCTCTACTGAAATGAAGTGAAATTTGAACTGTTTATACATATGGCATGACAGCTGCACTAACATATACTTCACTTTTCATAGGATAAACTGACAGTGACACTTAATACTCCTAATGGGGGAATAGATGTTCTGATCTGTGAAACTACTTGGCAGTTCATGCAGGCCCTGATATCCTATTGAAAGGCCAGTACAAAATAACATCTCTTGAATCACAAATGACATTAAAAGGATTTAGGAGGATTATATTTGCATGATCTTCAGTTTATTTTACAATAACAGGTTCTGGACAATTTATAACTCTATTTCTTGTCCAATACTTTGTCGCTCATTTTCTTTAAGGAAATTGTTTGATTGTGTGAGTTTAAAGTGTAGCTTTCCAACTCCCTTTAGACTAGATTAATGGGTAAAATAGCATAATGGATATTTTTATAGGATTGTGTGTTTTTTAAGCATGTTTCTCTTTTTTTTCATTATATTTCTTAGCTTGGTGAAAGGAAAAAAAAAATAATCTTTTTGTAAAATGTTGTCAAACAGTGCTATAAAAATCTAGGGGACAAACTTTATGTAGGGTTTACTGCTTTAGTTCACTAGGTGATATGCATAAGCTAAGTATTGAATAAAAGTTTCCCATCTTTTTTGGTTGTAAAAATGGATTTTGTAAGGGAAATGAACATACTGCTGCCTTACTGACTTCTAATGAGACCAAAATAGACAGAGGTGTGAACTGCCTTATTTATTACCTTGGAATTCTAATGTTAACATTTATTTATGACAGTTTTGAAGTTCTTGCTGAAATATTTTAGAGGTTTTTGTTTTTAAAGTAACCTTGCAATCAAAAGTAAAATATCTCACTTAACTGTATTACACTGTATTTTACTCACATCACAAGATATTTTATATAAATACTTAGAAATGTATGTTTGTTTCACATGATTCTAATTTTAAAAGAAGAAAATATTATAAATCATTATTAGCCAACATTTAGAGAAATCACACTATTTAATATCAAATGTTGGTCTATCAAGTGTGTTTTCTAAAGATGTTTGCAAATTCTAGAACTTTTTCTCAGCTATAAATTATTACTTGGTAATGTTGTAGATAAGTTAAAAAAAATACTAGCAACCTTTTGAGGAAATGAAATAAGAAAATATTATAAGAAACGGAAACAGAAAGATTAATAATTATTTTCGGATCCTCTCTGGAAGATTGATTTCCGTAATACTTGCCTCAAAAATTCAGCTTATCATCAAGTATCTGTACTTTCAGAATTTATACATGTACAGTTTAACAAATGATATACACATTGATAAACACATCTTCTATGACTCATATCCAAAAGTATGTTACTGTCAGTGCCTTAACTAATAACATTCAATAGCCTCATGTTCCAGATGAATCTCAGTAAGGTTAAGGACCTTACAGAAGAACACACAGGCATATTCTTCTAGTGCCTGGGATTTAATATTTAAATGATTTGCTTAGCTCACTAAGCCATGCTGGCTTCTTTGGAAACAACTCCTGGAAAACTATTAGTAGTTGTAAAGGACCTCAAGGCTGATGTATGCAGATGATTTTCAGAGGGCATAGCTATATTATAAGAAAGTTAAAACATAGCCCTATGGCATGTCAGTGTGTAAAAATAGCCTAAAATCCCCAAACCTGAAGAGTTAGAAGAAGTCTGACTAATCTCACAACTGAGTCATTGAGAAATACAGCCTAGTATGTTCATAGCGCTTTCAACTTTGATAATGAATCTTCTATCTCCCATCTGAGTCTCATGACAAGCCAGGCAGCAAAGGCGAGGGTTACCAGTTCTTCCCATCTGACACTAGAACAGCTGAACTATATACAATGGGCATGATTTTTTTCAAAATAAATGGCAGAGAATGAGCTAGGAGTAGAATTCAGATCTCTAGGCTCCCAACTCTAGGCACATTGAAGTTTCTAAAAGCTGATGTTTTTATTAAGGCTAAAATAAATCAGCTTGAATTATATAACATAGTTGCAATCATCAAAACGTATCTCTTTACTTTTGGCCATACTTCAAAATGGGTGTTAAACAAGAACCAAGCTCACAGTAGCATCGAAGCACTGATTAATTAATCTGGTCCTATGTGTTTTCTGTTGGAAGAATGTAAAACAAGGTGTGACATCTCCATAATACTGTTAGCTTGTATAATTTACATGCATGATTTGAACAAAATGTTTCTTATGGGCAGATTTAGATCTGAAGCATCCTTTTCCTCCAATTGTGTGCCGATTCAGGGAAAATTTTTGCTACCTGAATTTCTAATCAAAGAAACAACTCTAATCTAAGAGTTTGGATTCAGTTCACCAATGCACAGAAAAAGCAGCTTATCTAAAGCAAATATATTTCACGGTGAAAAATCATGAGAGAGAGAGAGAAAAGTACTAAAATAATTAATTGAAATGAAGAAATATCAGTAGAATTATTTGTATATTTGGTACCTACCTATTCTGTAGTGCAGATAATATCACAATAAAGGTTGTTATGCTTGCAAAAGCAAATTCAAACTAAATGAATTAAAGCTACTTATTTGTGTAAACCACTATTTAAAAATACTATTTTCTAATAATATAGAATACCTTAAAGTTTAAGTGGGTTATTATTTTGCTGTAGAAGCAATTATAAGTATTATCTAATCCATTAAGTGGTACCCAGAGCCTTCCCTGGTGGCTCAGAGGTTAAAGCGTCTGCCCGCAATGCGGGAGACCCAGGTTCAATTCCTGGGTCGGGAAGATTCCCTGGAGAAGGAAATGGCAACCTACTCCAGTATTCTTGCCTGGAATCCCATAGTTGGAGGAGCCTGGTAGGCTACAGTCCACGGGGTCTCAAAGAGTCGGACACGACTGAGTGACTTCACTCACTTACTCAGAGGCTCAGAACCAAATAGCAAGAATGTTAATAAATGCAAACAAATGTAAAAATTAGCATGCCACAGTTCATCTTAATTTTTACAACAGCAAAAATAGAGTAGGTTTGAGGATAAAACCTAAGCTTAAAAATAACGTGGCTTTTCACCACTAAAGACTGAAATTTTTCCAATCAGTGCATATTTTGTTATACTAAATTCAAAGCTGAGGAGTTTCCTGCCATTTGGATATAGATATTGCCAACGCATGCTACATGAATCATACTATTAATAGAGACTTAATATAAGACTTTGGTAACTAAGTTTCTTGTGTTCAGCCATTTGGAGTGTACAATTCAGTCCTGGAATTGCAACACTTGGAAGAATGTCCAATATTTTCTTTATTTCATTTGTTGTCTATATTAAACCAGAGGAATTCTGCAATTTCTGAAGCGTAATTTATTATGTACTTTACATTATTTTTCCCTCTTTCTCTTCCTGTTTCCCTATTAAACTGTTTTAATGAAATCTGTATTAGGATTTTGGCAGGAACTTTATGCTATAATTTAAAATAAATTTGAGTAGAAAAAATATACCCAATCACACATTGCTCAACTCTCTCTTCTTTTCCAAAAATCGGTTTCACTCTCCTAAAACAGACCACAGGAAGGGCGTTCCTGAGATGGCGGAGGAATAGGATGAGGAGACCACTTTCTCCCTCACAAATTCCTCAAAAGAACATTTGAACGCAGAGTAAATTCCACAAACAAATTCTGAACGCTGGCAGAGGACATCAGACACCCAGAAAAGAAGCCCATTGTCTTCGAAAGGAGGTAGGATAAAATATAAAAGATAAAAAGAGAGACAAAGAGTTAGGGACAGAGATCCATCTTGGGAAGGGAGTATTAAAAGAGGAGAAGTTTTCAAACACCAGGAAACCCTCTCACTGGTGGGTCTGTGGGGAGTGTTAGAATCTCGGAGGGCAACATAACCAGGAGGATAAATAAATAAACAAATAAATAAAACCCACAGATTACGTGCCTAGCCACAACTCCCAGCAGAGAAGTACCCCAGATGCTCTCATCCACCACCTGCAAGTGGGGGCTGAATGGGGAGGAGCAGGCTGCATTGCTTAGGGTAAGGACCAGGCCTGAATGCCCTGAGGGTAATCTGAGAGAGGTAATGTGAGATAGCAACCTAAACTGTGGGATAGCCAGAGAGAGAGAGGAAAAAATAAAAAAGAGAGAGAGAACTTTCCCTCAAAAAGCCCTAACTTAAGGCACTGCCGGCACACTCACAGAACAAAGGACTGAGCAAATACCAGAGGAGAGCTAGCAGGTCGTGGACCAGATGGGCCAGAGGCAGGGAATAGGAGGGGGCCAGCAAGAGCCAGAAAGGGGCAAACTCATCCCCAGAGACAGCATCTGCTACCAAACTGCAAAAAAGGCTTCCAGTTTCTAACCAAGACTTCCTGGGATTCTGGACGGTTTACATCCGCCAAGAGTGTCATAGCCAGAGGTCAGCTCCCCAAAAGAGACACATGGCACACAGGAGACACAGTGGGTGCACAGTGGGCATGCGGCTAAAACCCAGACATCCAAGCGTCTTGGACTGGGGAGGTGATAAGACACACTCGCCGTCTGCGGAGAGTGTGCTCACCAAGCACCTGGTAGTCTGAGCTACTGAGACCTGGGAAGAGCACAAAATGCAGGCCCAAATGCGTCTGTACCTTTGTGGAGTACCCGAGAACCTGAAGCTGAGGGGCTTCGACCTAGGATGTGCACACAACCCAGGGCCTACTCCCTGAAGAGCAACCTGGAACCTGAGCAGTGTGGACTGGGAAAACACACACTCTATGAGTGGGGGCAAACCCAGTGAGGTCGAGACACTGCGAGCACTTCCTACACATGCCAGTGATATTTGTTTGCAGTGTTCCTCCCTCCCCACAGCAGACTGAAAAAGTGAGCATAAACAAGAGAATGCTTTTGTCCCCTTGTGTCAAGGCGGAAATTAGACACTGAAGAGACCTGAAAACAGAAGAATCCAAATAAACAGATGGAACCGCTTTGGAAGTGACAGGTGCAACAGATTAAAATCCCTGTAGTTAACACCAACAACATTGGAAGGGGCCTATAGGTCTCGGGAAGTATAAGCTGGAACAAGGAACTATCTGAAACTGAACTGACCCCACACTACCCACAACAGCTCCAGAGAAATTCCTAGATACATTTTTACTATTATCATTTTTTAATTTTTTTTTAATTTTTAAATTTTTTAAAAAAATCTGTTTTTCCTTTAATTTTCATTTTTTTTTATTGGAGGCTAATTATTTTACAATATTATATTGGTTGGTTTTGCCATACATTGACATGAAATCCAGCTCCACTGATCAGAACACCGACAAAAACTTCCCTAACTAGTAAACCTTGACAAGCCACTCTCCAACCCCACCCACAGGGAGGAACCACCACAATTAAGAGGAACAACAAACTGCCAGCATACAGAAAGGCCACATGAAACACAGCAACCTAAACAAGATGAAAAGACTGAGAAATATTCAGTAGGCAAAGGAACATGATAAAAGCCCACCAAAAAGTGGAGGAGATAGGGAGTCTACCTGAAAAATAATTCAGAACAATGACAGTAAAAATGATCCAAAATCTTGAAAACAAAGTGGAGTTACAGATAAATATTCTGGAGCCAAGGATTGAGAAGATGGAAGAAATGTTTAACAAGGACCTAGAATAAATAAAAAATAGTCAATCAATAATGAATAAAGCAATAAATGAGATAAAAAACACTCTGGAGAGAACCCACAGTAGAATAATGGAGGCAGAAGATAGGATAAGTGAGTTATAATATAGAATCATACAAATAAATGAAGTAGAGAGGATAAAAGAAAAAAGAATTTAAAGAAATGAGGACAACTTCAGGGAACACTGGGACAATGTGAAACGCCCAAACATTCTAATCATAGGAGTCCCAGAAGAAGACGACAGAAAGAAAGACCGTGAGAAAATACTTGAGGAGATAATAGTTGAAAACTTCCCTAAAACGGGGAAAGAAATAGCCACCCAAGTCCAAGAAACCCAGAGAGTCCAAAACATCATAAATCCAAGGCAAAACACCCCAAGACACATATTAATCTAATTAACAAATATCAAACACAAAAAAACAAATATTAAAAGCAGCAAGGGAAAAACAACAAATAACACAAAAGGGGATCCCCATGAGGATAATAGCTGATCTTAAAATATAAACTCTTCAGGCCAGGAGGGAATGGCAGAGCATCCTTAAAGTGATGAAAGAAAATAGCCTACATCACAGATTACTGTAACCAGCAAGGATCTCATTCAAATATGAAGAAGAAATCAAAAGCTTTACAGACAAGCAAAATCTGAGAGAATTCAGCACCACCAAACCAGCTCTTCAACAAAAGCTAAAGGATCTTCTCTAGACAGGAAACACAGAAAGGGTGTATAAACTCAAACTCAAAACAACAAAGTAAATGGCAACAGGATCATACTTATCAATAATTATCTTAAATGTAAATGGACTGAATGCTCCAACCAAAAGACAAATACTGGCTGAATGGATACAAATACAAGACCTCTATATATGCTGTCTACAAGAGACCGACCTCAAAACACGGGACACATACAGACTGAAAGTGAAGGGCTGGAAAAAGATATTTCACGCAAATGGAGACCAAAAAAAAAAAAAAACACCAAAAATAGCAATAATCGTATCAGATAAAATGGACTTTAAAGTAAAGACTGTGAAAAGAGACAAAGAAGGTCACTAAATAATCATCACTACATAATGATCAAAGGATCCATCCAAGAAGAAAATATAACAATTATAAATATATATGAACCCAACATAGGAGCACAGCAATATGCAAGGTAAATACTAACAAGTGTGAAAGGGGAAATTAACAAAAACACAATAATAGTGGGAGATCTTAATATCCCAGTCACATTTATGGATAGATCAACTAAACAGAAAATTAACAAGAAACACAAACTTTAAATGATACAATGGACCTGTTAGACCTAATTGATATCTATAGGACATTTTACCCGAAAACAATGAATTTCATCTTTTTCTCAAATGCACATGTAACCTTCTCCAATGCATCACATCCTGGGCCATGAATTTAGCCTTGGTAAATTTAAAAAATTGAAATCATTCCAAGCATCTTTTCTGAACACAATGCAGTAAGATTATATGTCAATTACAAGAAAAAAAAAACTATTAAAAATTCCAACATATGGAGGCTAAACAACACACTTCTGAATAACCAACAAATCACAGAAGAGATCAAAATCAGCATAGAAACGAATGAAAATGAAAACAAAACCCAAAACCTATGGGACACCATAAAAGCAGTGTAATGGGAAGAAGGTTCATAGCAATACAGGCTTACTTCAAGAAAAAAGAAAAAAGTAAAAAAAAAAAAAATTGAAAGGGCAGAAATGAAGAACCCCAGGATTAGTAGAAGGAAAGAAATCTTAAAAATTAGGGCAGAATTAAATGCAAAAGAAATAAAAGACACCGTAGCAAAAATCAACAAAGCTAAAGGCTGGTTCTTTGAGAAGATAAGTAAAATTGACAAACTGCTAGCCAGACTCATTAAGAAATAAATGGAGAAGAATCAAATCAACAAGATTAGAAATGAAAACGGAGAAACGCAACAGGCAACACAGAAATACAAAGAATCATATGAGACTACTATCAGCAACTATATGCCAATAAATCAGACAACTAGGAAGAAAAGGACAAATTCTTAAAAAAATATAACTTTCCAAAACTGAACTGGGAAGAAATAGAAAATGGTAACAGACACATCACAAGCATGGAAATTAAAACTGTAATAAAAAATCTTCCAGCAAACAAAAGCCTAGGACCATAAGGTTTTACAGCTGAATTCTACCAAAAATTTAGAGAAGAGCTAAGACCTATCTTCGGAGAAGGCAATGGCAATCCACTCCAGTATTCTTGCCTAGAAAATCCCATGGATGGAGGAGCCTGGTAAGCTGCAGTCCGAGGGGTCGCTAAGGGTCGGACACGACTGAGTGACTTCACTTTTCACTTTCACACATTGGAGAAGGAAATGGCAACCCACTCCAGTGTTCTTGCCTGGAGAATACCAGGGACGGGGGAGACTGGTGGGCTTCCGTCTATAGGGTCACACAGAGTCAGACACGACTGAAGTGACTTAGCAGCAACAAGACCTATCCTACTCAAACTCTTCCAGAAAATTGCAGAAGAAAGTAAACTTCCAAACTCATTCTATGAGGCCATCATCACCCTAACACCAAAACCTAACAAAGAAGCCACAAAAAAAGAAAACTAGAGGCCAATACCACTGATGAACATAGATGCAAAAGTCCTTAACAAAATTCTAGAAAACAGAATCCAACAACATATTAAAAAGATCATGCATCATGATCAAGTTGAATTTATCCCAGGAATGCAAGGATTCTTTAATATCCACAAATCAAACAATGTAACACACCACACTAAAAAATCGAAAGATAAAAAGCATATGATTATCTCAATAGACACAGAGAAAACCTTTGACAAAATTCAACATCCATATATGATAAAAACCCTGCAGAAAGCAGGCATAGAAGGAACATATTTCAACATAATAAAAGCCATATATGAGAAAATCATAGCAAACATTATTCTCAATGGTGAAAACTTGAAAGCATTTCCCCCTAAAGTCAGGGAAAAGATAAGGATGCCCACTCTTACCACTACTATTCAACATAATTTTGGAAGTTTTAGCCATAGCAATCAGAGCAGAAGAAGAAATACCAGGTTAGAAAAAAAAAAGAGGTGAAATTTTCACTGTTTGCAGATGACATGATTTTCTGCATAGAAAACCCAAATGACTCCTCCAGAAATTTTCTAGAGCTAATAAATGAATACAGTAATGTTGCAGGATACAGAATTAGCACACAGAAATCCCTTGCATTCGTATACATTAACAATGATAAAACAGAGAAATTAAGGAAACAATCCCATTCACCATTGCAATGATTAGAAAAAAATACTTGGGAATAAATCTACCAAAAGAAACAAAAGACCTATATATTGAAAACTATAAAACACTGGTGAAAGAAATCAAAGAGGACACGAATAGATGGAGAACTATATCATGTTCGTGGATCAGAAGAATCAATATAGTGAAAATGAGTATACTACCCAAAGCAATCTATAGATTCAATGCAATCCCTATCAAGATACAAACAGTATTTTTCACAGAACAAGAACAAATAATTTCACAATTTGTATGGAAATACAAAAAACATCGAATAGCCAAAGCAATCTTGAGAAAGAAGAATGGAACTGGAGGAATCAACCCACCTGACTTTGGGCTATACTGCAAAGCTACAATCATCAAGACAGTATGGTACTGGCACAAAGACAGAAACATAGATCAATGGAACAAAATAGAAAGCCCAGAGATAAATCAATGCACGTAGGGACACCTTATCTTTGACAAAGGAGACAAGAATATACAATGGGGAAAAGACCATCTCTTTAACAAGTGATGCTGGGGAAACTGGTCAACCACTTGTAAAAGAATGAAACTAGAACACTTTCTAACACCATACACAAAAATAAACTCGAAATGGATCAGAGTTCTAAAAGTAAGACCAGAAACTATAAAACACCTAGAGGAAAACATAAGCAAAACACTCTCTGACATAAATCACAGCAGGATCCTCTATGACCCAACTCCCAGAGTAATGGAAATAAAAGCAAAAGTAAACAAATGGGGCCTAATTAAACTTAAAAGCTTTTGCACAATGAAGGAAACTATAAGCAAGTTGAAAAGACAGCCTTCAGAATGGGAGAAAATAATAGCAAATGAAGCAACTGACAAAGAATTAATCTCAAAAATATACAAGCAACACCTGTAGCTCAATTCCGGAAAAATTCCAATCAAAAAGTGGGTCAAAGAACTAAACAGACATTTCTCCAAAGAAGACAAACAGATGGCTAACAAACACATGAAAAGAAACTCAACATCACTCAATAACAGATAAATTCAAATAAAAAGCAGACTCAGGTACCATCTCACACCAGTCAGAATGGCTGCTATCACAAAGTCTGCAAACAATAAATGCTGGTGATGGTGTGGAGAAAAAGGAACCCTCTTACACTGTTGGTGGGAATGCAAACTAGTATAGCCACTATGGAGAACAGTGTGGAGATTCCTTTAAAAACAAGAAATAGAACTATCATACAACCCACCAATCCCACTGCTGGGCATACACACCAAGGAAACCAGAATTGAAAGAGACATGTGTACCCGAATGTTCATTGCAGCACTGTTTACAATAGCCAGGACATGGAATCAACCTCTATGTCCATTGGCATATGAATGGATAAGAAAGCTGTGGTACATGTACACAATGGAATATTACTCAGCTATTAAAAAGAATGCATTTGAATCAGGTCTATTGGGGTGGATCAAACTGGAGCCTATTATACAGAGTGAAGTAAGTCAGAAAAAACACACCATTATAGTATATTAACTTATATGCATGGAATTTAGAAAGATGGTAATAATGACCCTATATGAGTGACAGCAAAAGAGACACAGATGTAAAGAACAGACTCTTGGACTCTGTGGGAGGAGGTGAGGGTGGGATGATTTGAGAGAATAGCATTGAGACATGTATATTGTCATATGTGAAATAGATCACCAGTCCAGGTTTGATGCATAAGACAGGGTGCTCAGGGCTGTTGCACTAGGATGACCCTGAGGGATGGGATGGGGAGAGAGGTGAGAGGGAGGGTCAGGGAACATATATCTACCCATGGCTGTTTCATGTGAATGCATGGTAAAAAAACACTGCAATATTGTAAAGTAATTAGCCTCCAATCTAAGAGGATATACTAAAATCCTTTTGACCATATGATGATATTACTACTGCTTAAAAGCACATGCTAAGAATGTTGTTCTCAATTTGTGCACATAATTGTGCGAGCAATGACAAAGACTCATAAATATTTTATGTTTATTTGTTCTATCAATATATTTGCAGAAGGAAATAGTTCCCATGAAAAATTAAATGGGTAAGGCAGAGAAAATAAATGAATTATGAGAATGATGGTTTGGAGCATACTAGTAAAAATTAGTATATTTTCTTCTAAAGGATAATTTGATTGTAGGGATAAACAGATATTTGAATTAACTTGGGATATGTGAAAGTCATTTTAGTTTTTAATACCTTTTGTTCTATGCCTATAATCTTTAGCTTTTATGAATCTGAATATGTATATTACAAGAAGTAGATAGCATTAACTGAACATTTATGATATGACAGGTGTTTTGCAAGTATTACTTTCAACATAGTATTGTCTCACATTTTCTGATGAAGATATCAAAGATATTAGAGATTCAAACTATAAAGGTTAAAGAGGCAAAATTCATAAATTTCCTGTTTATTATTTAATACATCTATGAAGTGAAAGAGTTAGTCGCTTACTCGTGTCTGACTCTTTGCGACCCCATGGACTGTAGCCTGCCAGACTCCTCTGTCCACAGACTATGACAGGCAAGAATACTGGAGTGGGTAGCCGTTTCCTTCTCCAGGGGATCTTCCCGACCCAGGTATTGAACCCGGGTCTCCCGCATTGCGGGCATATTCTTTATGGTCTGAGTCACCAGGGAAGCCCATCATTTTCACGAAATTGTTGAAGACTAGAGAAACTTATAAATATCGATTAATAAATTTTCAATGCTTGCCATGTTAAATGTAATGCCTTCTGTATCAATTTAATCTGTGAATCTTGCTCAGCTCTACAACCTAGCTAACAAGTAAGATAGCTAATTCATATTTTCTCATACTCTGAGTATTTTGGGGAATTAGTGAAACTTAACTTAATAACAATTAGAACACATCATTCTTCTTGCTGTTAAACTGGAGACAATGCATCTAGATAGTAAACACTTGCTCTCATACACTGCTCTGCATTCTGAAACAGCACTTTTCAACCTAGTAATCTAGTACAAGGAAAAAGTCCCAGAAGGCAAGCTTTGACCTTATGTTCTACTACATAAAGAATTAGCATTCAGCTTCTTTATCCAAACCAGTTTTGAAAAAGCTACCCAGATCCTCTTTGGTTGACTCTTTGGCAGGATGATATCCATCAAAATAATTCTGTATTTGCTAATTCAATATATAGCTTGAAAAGGCTTTCACTTCTATATTTAATGGGACAAATAAGGCTTTATCCATATTTTCAATTTTTTGCTCTGTTGAGAGAAAAAAAATGAGATTCGAGAACTCCAACAAGATTTTCTTCTCTTATAATAAGTGTTTCTTCTAAGTTTAACATTACTGACCATTTCATCAATGTTTCTATTATCATGCAAGTTTACATCTTATGGGCATACATTAACTTTATCATCAAAAGTAATTGAAACTTTATCATTAAAAATAATCAACTCCTTTCAAGGCTTCAAATAACTTTATAATTTATTACCTTTATAGAAAAAGACTACATTTGAATATACTAATTGTGTCATTTGGTTACATCAGGAATGCTTTTCTTATTATTAACCACAGAATTGTTATTCATTATAAATGTGCTTCTTATGGTATGTGAAAAAATCGATACATGATTATCATAACAAGTGAAGACTTTGGGATATTTTCCTATATCATTATTATTAATCACTGATTTTTCTGGTGTAAATACACTGCTACATATTCATGTCCTTATTTTTTTAAATATTCTTAACGGTTTTAGTGATATGACCAATGAAAAAGTGCTCCAAATACAGTATTTATTATTTTTACAATTATAATTATATACAAATTCTAAAAAAAAATATTTGATAAATCTGTCTTAATTTTACAAATAAATTGGGGTTGCAAGGAGTCAGACACGACTGAGTGACTGAACTGAACTGAATTGAAATATATATTAACCATTTTTAAGTTGAAAATTCATACTTTTCTTTAGTGAAAATCAGGCAGTTTTAATAAAATTCAAGTATGCTCATCTAAAATAAGTCTTAAATTATACACAGTGATTATTTATACAAAATCACCTCCGTTTTATACAGAAATCTCTTTTTAAAGTACTAATTTATGAAAACCTATGGAATTTCTGCCACATATTATTTTTATTACTATCAATATAACACACTCAAAGTTTCTATCTTTATTAATCTTAGAAATTTGGTTTTCCAAAATTGTGCAATAGTATTGTTACTAAACTACTCTTTGAACTTGACTGTGATAACCAAGATATGAGAAAAGCCAACTTAAACTGAGATTTATCACCTTAACTCCAGTTACCGAGACGGTAAAAAATAGTAATATAACATCTAGTATTTGTCAAAAAAATTCAGGATAATGCCCAATTTGTTTTTTCTTTTTTTCTCCAGAGCTCCAGATATGTTTCTAATGTGAAGTCATGTTTAAAAAAACCTGGACTATATGATAACCTTTTACTTTTATCTGGATTGTTTTACTTTTTCTATTTCATATGCTATGCTCCCATTTCATTTAATTTATATTTTCCAATTTCTCCATCTCTTTATTTTTTTGGATATTCTTCCTCAAGCCTCTATTAAGTGTAGTAGAAAAGCTTTTGCATACATATATATAAATAATATATAATATATATTTTAGAAAACTTATGAATTTTTGCCTAAGAAATTTATGACATTTTTATTCCACTAGTTTGACTTATTGTGAATTGAATGCTAGATTTCTAATTTTTAAGAAACTTATATGCAACAAAGTTTTATTATATAGCACAGGG
This sequence comes from Moschus berezovskii, assembly GCF_049115385.1. Lineage (NCBI taxonomy): Eukaryota > Metazoa > Chordata > Mammalia > Artiodactyla > Moschidae > Moschus > Moschus berezovskii. The sequence continues at coordinate 80,035,860 of NC_142488.1, read as the reverse complement.
AATGATAGTTAATATTTTATAATAACCTATAATGGAAAATAATTTCAAAACTATATGTGTATACGTGAAACTGAATCACCTTGCTGTGCACCTGAAACATTTTAGGTCAACTATACTTCAATAAAATATATATATTAGGAAAAAAAATATCATGTAGACAGAGCCTACATATGAATGAAGATAAAGTTCCCCAACATAGACCATTTCCAAAGACCCAGTATTTCTCATCTTAAGAAAAACTGATAGTCACCATGCAGGGCATAGGGAAAGAACAAAACAAACAAAACAGACATTAATATCAAGATGTCCTTTGGTACCTGGGTCCAATAGAAACTCGTCTAACAAATGGTTAATGCTTTTAAATAAATCGTCCTTAAATGCTTATATTTTAATTGTGCTTTGTGGCTTCACATTACTTTTTACAATTGTAAAAACTGTTCATCATTCATCACTTGAATGGTAGTCAAGTGCTTTCTTAATTTTGCACATAGCTCTGATCTCTGAACCCCACTCCAGTACACTTGCCTAGAAAATGCCATGGATGGAGGAGCCTGGTAGGCTGCAGTCCATGGGGTCGCTAAGAGTCAGACACGACTGAGCGACTTCACTTTCACTTTTCACTTTCATGCATTGGAGAAGGAAATGGTAACCCACTCCAGTGTTCTTGCCTGGAGAATTCCAGGGACGGGGAGCCTGGTGGGCTGCCATCTATGGGGTCGCACAGAGTCAGACACGACTGAAGTGACTTAGCAGCAACAGCGTGATCTTTGAAAGATTTCTCAGGTGGCACTAGTGTTAAAGAACAGTTAAATCCCTGGATCAGGAAGATCCCCTGGAGGAGGAAATGGCAACCTACTCCAGTGTTCTTGCCTGGGCAATCCCACCAGAGAAGCCTGGTGGGCTACAATCCAAAGAGTTACAAAGAGTCGGACACAACTGAAACAATTTAGCATGCACACATTATCTCTGAAATCTACTTCAGTGTTCTTTCTACTGAAGCGTGTGTCTTCCCTAGTTTAAGCAGTAATGTTAAAAGAGGTGCAGTTACATATTACATTGCTGTGTCACTGCTTCTTTAGTAGTTCACATTCTCTGGCAGAACTTATATGAAATCAGCAAAAACCTCACTCTGGAATAGACTTTGATTTCTAGGCAACAAGTCAAATGCTCAATATTGCTTAGTGTTTAATTAAGTATCTGTAAAGAATTTATTTATCTTATAGAGAGGATTATAAAAGAATAAAATAAAAGATAAGCTTGTTCTTTTGAGGTTAGAGATTTAAACTTAACTGGTGCTTATACGCACATAAGGCCAAGAGGAGTTAAGGGAGGAGTTTGAATTTCCAATCAATTAAAAGTTTCCATTAATCATATCTACTGACTTTTTATAAGCAAATGCAGACAAAGTAATGCAGACCAATTTCATGAAAATGGCTAAATGTCAGTTTCCCTTACAGATCTTACATATAAATGGAATGATTTATAAATTAATTATGACATATACCTGCTTATAACTGAAAAGAGACATTATTAAGGGCTGGTCATCTACATACTCTGGAGAAGGCAATGGCAAGCCACTCCAGTACTCTTGCCTAGAAAATCGCATGGACAGAAGAGCCTGGTGGGCTGCAGTCCATGGGGTCGCTACTAGTTGGACACAACTAAGCGACTTCACTTTCACTTTTCACTTTCACACATTGGAGAAGGAAATGGCAACCCACTCCAGTGTTCTTGCCTGGAGAATCCCAGGGACGGCGGAGGCTGGTCGGCTGCCGTCTATGGGATCGCACAGAGTTGGACACGACTGAGGCAACTTGGCGGTGGTGGCGGCATCTACATACTCAGCAAACTTTTAGCAATAGATTATTTTCCCAATAAGCAAAGATAAACTATAGATTGTTAGGCTCATTCAGCCACTCTAAGTGGCATTTTGAGACTTCATTTCACTCTGAAAAAGTCAAATAAATAACAATTAGATGATGGACAAAACCTACTTGCTTTCTAAACACTATATGAAATTAACATTATATAGATGAAAATCTCTTAAGCTAAAAGCTCCATTTCTCCATGTAAGTCAAATTTCAAAATAAATATTGAGTTTCAAAGGAGAGTGTTTAAAGTTTTTGCTACTGAGGGAAAACAGAATGAAATGAATAAATGTATGTGTACAAATATGTATCAAATCATAGCTTGATAAAATAGTGGGGAAGAATCTAAGTATTTTGTGGTAAATTCTTGTGCAAAATATGCTGTTATAAAATGTGAATAGCATTTAACTTATAAACAATTCTTAATTTTTATCTTCTAAATCATCTATCTATAGGTGAGATTCTCATGGATTCACTAATATATTCATTACTAAAACCACTAAATGCAAATTTTAATATTAGGAATAACTTCTGAAGACAAAAAAACAAAAACAAAAAACTACTAACTGTACCAGTTTTCTAACCATATGTCTTCATACCTTCCCTTCTCTCTACCCATCCACTTATAGATATCAACTTCAGTTCCTGAAAGATACTTGTTTCAGATACTCTCATTATATGGCCAAAGAACTGTGGTGCTACTTTAAGCTCAAAATATAGTCCAAGTTAACACCCACTTGGATATGGATTCGTGTAGTGTGCAGTCATCTAACCTACCCTTCCAACTCTGACTCAGAATTTCCATAGATACTTGGCATATGAGTTTAAATGAAATTATAAAATAGAAACAGTAAAAATAGATCAGTCTGTTGTTCCTTAAGATATAGAAAATCATAAAATACCAATATGAAACATATTTGGAATATTGAATATGAATCACTATTTATTTAAAAGTACTTCTTGTCCTGCATGATATGAAATGGAAATCAGAATGTATTAATGTATAAAATTATTTGAAATATTTTAAAAACATGCATCCATTTTGCTTTGTTTTAGAAAATGGTATTACAAAATTTTACATTATTTACATTCTATCATTAATTGTGTCTTTTGGAGAGGGTATAGTAGAATGGGGAAGGGATTCATGATAAGGTTGACTGGGTTTAAACTGTGAGACTGTTACTTAAAGTCTGGAAGCATAGATAAATTAAGCGACTTGTCCAAATGACAAACAGTAAGATTTGTAACATTTTTGTTATTAATATATGATTGATGCAGTGAAAATTAATAGATAATATTACATAGTTCTCTGTTAAATACTCTGTATCTACTACTATATTTTTTAAAAATATTATATTCACTCATTCAGAACATGGGATACAAATCATATATCAAATCCCAGAAGACAGAAGGAGTTTATACATGTTAGGCACTGTTAGGTACTGCACAGAAACTGGGAATATGTTACAGAGTTCTAGTTAAATGGACACCTTACCTTTGACAAAGGAGGCAAGAATACTCAATGGAGAAAAAACAATCTCTTTAACAAGTGGTGCTGGGCAAACTGGTCAAACACTTGCAAAAGAATGAAACTAGAACACTCCCTAACATCATACACAAAAATAAACTCAAAATGGACTAAAGACCTAAATGTAAGACCAGAAACTATAAAACTGTTAGAGGAGAACATAGGCAAAACACTCTCTGACATAAATCACAGCAGGATCCTCCATGACCCACCTCCCAGAATACTGGAAATAAAAGCAAAAATAAACAAATGGAACCTAATTAAAATTAAAAGCTTTCGCACAACAAAGGGAACTATTAGCAAGGTGAAAAGACAGCCTTCAGAACGGTAGAAAATAATAGCACATGAAACAACTGACAAAGAATTAATCTCCAAAATATACAAGCAGCTCCTGCAGCTCAATTTCAGAAAAATAAATGACACAATCAAAATGGGCCAAAGAACTAAGCAGACATTTCTCCAAAGAAGACATAAAGATGGCTAACAAACACATGAAAAGATTCTCAACGTCACTCATAATCAGAGAAATGCAAATCAAAACCACAATGAGGTACCATTTCATGCCAGTCAGAATGGCTGCTATACAAAAAGCTACAAGCAATAAATGCTGGAGAGGGTGTGGAGAAAAGGGAACCCTCTTACACTGTTGGTGGGAATGCAAACTAGTACAGCTACTATGGAGAACAGTGTGGAGATTCCTTAAAAAACTGGAAATAGAACTGCCATACGACCCAGCAATCGCACTCCTGGGCATACACACCGAGGAAACCAGAATTGAAAGAGACACATTTACTGTTTATAATAGCTAGGACATGGAAGCAACCTAGATGTCCATCAGCAGACAAATGGATAAGAAAGCCGTGGTACATATATACAATGGAGTATTACTCAGGCATTAAAAATAATACATCTGAACCAGTTCTAATGAGGAGGAGGAAACTGGAGCCTATTATACAGAGTGAAGTAAGCCAGAAAGAAAAACACCAATACAGTATACTAACACATATATATGGAATTTAGAAAGTTGGTAACGATAACCCTGTATGCGAGACAGCAAAATGGACACAGATGTATAGAATAGTCTTTTGGACTCTGTGGGAGAGGGCGAGGGTGGGATGATTTGGGAGAATGGCATTGAAACATATATATTATCATATGTGAAATGAATCACCAGTCCAGGTTCGATGCATGATACAGGATGTTCATGGCTGGTGCACTGGGATGACCCAGAGGTATAATATGGAGAGGGAGGTGGGAGGGGGGTTCAAGGTGGGAAACACATGTGCACCCGAGGCGGATTCATGTCAATATATGGCAAAACCAATATAATAAATAAAATTTAAAGAAATAAAATATATTAAAAAAATGAAGAACAGAGTAAAAGGAAATGAATAGAATTCCTGATTTTGAAGATGGTTAAGCCGTGAGGTGCATTCCATTTCTCTTAGTGTCACTACAGATTACCAGATGAATATCTTACTGAAAATCACTGTGTCCTCTCCTTCATAACAGCACAGAGAACCAGATAGGATAATTGTTTAGTCCTGACTGCTTTTAGAGCAAGGCCTCTTCTTATTCATGTCTATATTTTTACATCTTTTTCCAACTCACTTGTCCTTCAAGTCCAGTATTGTAAGTAAGCTTCAAAACTGTACAACTGACCAATAACAAAAATTGGAATAGAATTCAGGGAATTTTAGAGGGATTTAATCTATTAATCTTTTAAAGTATAACGGTACTGAAATACAATTCAATGAGGGGGGAAAAAAGCCTTTTTTTTTTTTTTTACAAATTCTGTTCTGTATCTACATGAAAAGGATGCAAATGGACTCTTATCTGGAGCCATGTATTGATACAAAATTAACTCTAAGTACTGTATAGACTTAACTATAAAATCTAAATGTATGTATCTCTTAGAAGAAAACATTGCAGCAAATTGCAATCTTGGCTTTGGTGATGGTTTCTTAGTTATGCCACCAAAATTACAAGCAACGACAGCAAAATTACAAACAACAAGATTTCATCAAAATTAAAAACTTGGTCTTTCATGAAAGCTCTATTAAAAGTATGAAAAATTAGGCTAAATACTGAGAAAAAATATTTACAAATCACATATTTGATAGGGAAATGTATTTGAACACATAGATTAACTCTTACAGCTCAACAATAAAAAGCAAACACCCAATTAAAAATAGGCAAAATATTTGAATAGACATTTATACAGAGAAAATATACAAGTGGTCAATGAGCACAGAAAAGACACCTAACATTAGCCATTAGAAAAATTCATATCAAAATCAGGAGATATCATGTTATACCCGTTAAGATGGCTATAATAAAAAAGACAGATAATAGGATGGACTGGAGAAGATATGGAGCAACTAGAAACTTCTTGCAGTGCTGATGGGAATGTAAAACAATGCTTTGCAAAACAATTTGTCATTCCTCAAAAAGATAAATATAGAGTTATCATATAATCCAGTAATTCCAACTCTGCTGCTGCTGCTGCCAAGTTGTTTCAGTCATGTCCGACTCTGTGTGACCCCACAGACGGCAGCCCACCAGGTTCCTTCGTCCCTGGGATTCTCCAGGCAAGAACACTGGAGTGGGTTGCCATTTCCTTCTCCAATGCATGAAAGTGAAAAGTGAAAGTGAAGTCGCTCAGTCGTGTCCGACTCTTAGCAACCCCATGGACTGCAGCCTACCAGGTTCCTCTGCCCACGGGATTTTCCGGCAAGAATACTGGAGTGGGGTGCCATCGCCTTTTCCGAATTCCAACTCTAGGTATGTACCAAAGAAAATTAAAAACATGTCCTCACATATATGTATACACAATTGTCATAATTATTCATAATAGTCAAAAAGTGGGGAAAAATATCCATCAAGTGATAACTGGCTAAACAATATATAGAATATCCAAACTATGAGATATTTTTCACCAACAAAAACACTACTGAACTGTACATTCAAAAATGCTTAAGATGGTATATTTTGTGTCATGTTTTTTTTTTTTTTAATTTATTTTTAATTTTTTTATTATTTTTTTTTGTATTGGAGGCTAATTGGTTGGTTTTGCCATACATTGACATGAATCCGCCGCAGGTGTATATGAGTTCCCCTTTCTGAACACCCCTCCCACCTCCCTCCTCTCCTTATCCTCCCTCTGGGTCAACCCCGCACACAAGCACCGAGCATCCTGTATTATGCATTGACCCTGAACTGGCAATTCGTTTCATATATGATAATATACATGCTTCAATTCCATTCTCCCAAATCATCCCACCTTCACCCTCTCCCACAGAGTCCCAAAGACTCTTCTATACATCTGTGTCATGTGTTTTTATACTACAATTAAACAAACAGAAATTGAAGTACTAATATACATGCTACCAAAGGGATGAAACTTGAAAAGAATTATGCTATATGAAAGAAGACAGACCTCAAAAAGCTTTTAATTTATGTTAAATGTCCTGCGTAGGCAAATCAATAGTGACAGAAGGTAGATTAATGGTTGCTCCCTGGTGGCTCAGATTGTAAAGAACTTGCCTGCAATGCAGAAGATTCGGTTCAATCCCTGGGTTTGGAAGATCCTCTGGGAAAAGGAATGGCTACCCACTCCAGTATTCTTGTCTGGAGAATTCCATGGACAGAGAAGTCTGGTGGGCTACAGTTCATGGAGTCTGGAGTCACAAAGAGTTCAACACTACTGAGCAACTAAACAAGCAACTGCTAATTAGGGTTTCTTTCTGGCATGACAGTCTAATCTAAAATTAGATTGTGACGACGATTGCACAACTCTGTAAAGATAAAAAAACGCATTGATATTATACATGTTTCAATGCCATTCTCCCAAATCATCCCACCCTCGCCCTCTCCCACAGAGTCCAAAAGACTGTTCTATACATCTGTGTCCATTTTGCTGTCTCGCATACAGGGTTATCGTTACCATCTTTCCAGGTTCGATGCATGATACAGGATGCTCGGGGTTGGTGTACTGGGATGAACCAGAGGGATGGGATGGGGAGGGAGGAGGGAGGGGGGTTCAAGATGGGGAACACATGTACATCCGGGGCAGATTCATGTCAGTGTATGGCAAAACCAATACAATAATATAAAGTAATCAGCCTCCAATTAAAATAATATAAAAAATAAAACACATTGAATTGCATATTTTTAATTGGCAAATTTTATTGTATGTAAATCATATTCTGGTTTCCCAAGTGGCTCAGTGTTAAAGACTCTGCCTGCAACACAGGAGACACAGGAGATGCGCGTTCAATTCCTGGGCTGGGAAGATCCTCTGGAGAAGGAAATAGCAACCCACTCTAGTATTCCTGCCTGGGAAATCCCATGGACAGAGGAGGCAAGCGGGCCACAGTCCATAAGGTCACGAAGAGCTTTACATGACCGAGTGACAGAGCACATAGCACCTAAAAGAACTCAATGTCTAAGACATGGGGTCACAAAGCGTCATACACAACTTAGCAACTAAACAATGACAACAATTTATATCCCAATGGAGCGGCTAATATCTGTCATCTCTCTATCTTCTGTTAGGCTTCAGTATTTACTTCTGAAGAATGGAGCATGGAAAGGAAAAAATGAACAAATTTACAGTGAAGAAACCTGGCATAAAATCACCTTAAACAAGTGTTCAAAGAAACTATTACCAGTGATGCCATAAGGATATTATATACTCCTAATATAAAGTGATGTGAAAGGCATTTCACCCCTCTGTTATTCTCCCTCAAATCTATAACCCCAGTCTAATCATGAGACAGACATCAGATAAATCCAAACTGAAGGACATTCTAGAATACCAATACTCTTCAATAGTGTCAAGTTGATGAGAAATTGTCACAGATCAGGGGGAAAAGGACAAATAAATGCAATGTGGTATCCTGGATTGGATCCCAGAATCAAGATAGAAAATTATTGGAAACACTGGTTTAATCTGAATAATCTATTGTTTAGTTGTATTTTAACAATGCTGATTTCTTAGTTTTAATAAATATACCACAGTTATGTAAGATATTAACAACAGGGTAATCTGTGTCACAGAATTCCCAGGTGGCACTAATGGTTAAGAACTTGTCTGCCAATGCAGGAGACATAAGAGACAAAAGTTCAATACCTGGGTGGGAAGATCCCCTGTAGGAAATGGCAATCCACTCCAGTATTCTTTCTGGGATAATCCCATACACAGAGGAGTCCGGAGGGCTACAGTCCATGGGGTTGCAAAGAGCTGCACACAAGTGAAGCGACTACATGCACCATGCACCTGTGCAACAGCTCCAAGGGAATTCTCTGCATTATCTTTATATATGTTCTTTAAATAAATTATTCCAAATTAATAAAATCCTCCTCCAGGGAATTGTCCTGACCCAGGGATTGAATCTGCATCTCATATCTCCTACATTGACAAGCCAACTATTAAACTTCCAATTTATGAACAATTTAATTAAACAAAAGCAAATATAAAATGATTATTTAGTGGCAAACATAAATAGTAGAATATGACTTTTGATAATAAAATAAAATGTATCTACAATAAAAATATTTCCTTATATTCTCTTTCCACAATGAAACATATTCATGCTAAATTAGTGATATCATTAAACAAAATCTAAAAAGTGACATTATCACCTGGGTTAGATTTAGAGGTAATGAATGTTAGCAAAATTGTTAATAAAACATTGTACAATACACAAAACTGAAATAAATAATTTATGTAAATTAAGTTAAAGATTATATAATTGAAAGACCATAGGACTTACTCAGCATGTGTTATTAATGTTTCTGACTTTTGAGTCTTCATAAACGAACTATAGATCTACATATTGTGGTCTTGATGAACAACTTTTCTATTTATGTACTCTGATTCCGGCTTCAGTGAAAAAGAGTTTATAGGCATCTGATCATTAAAAAGCAATATATGCATCACATGTGAAAAGAATGAGACAAATATATCTGGAGAAAACAACTGGAAAAGATGCACACACCCCAATGTTCACTACAGTACTATTTACAATAGCCAAGAAAAGGAAGCATCCTCAATGTCCATTGACCGAGGATTAGATAAAGAAGATGCAGTGCATATATACAATGGAATATTACTTAGACATAAAAAAGAAAAAAAAATGCCATTTGCAGTAACATGGATGGACCTAGAGATTTTCATACTGAGTGAAGGAAGACAAGGACTAATATCAAATGATATTGTTTATATGTGGAATCTAAAAAAACTGGTACAAATTAACTAATTAAAAAATAATGTATCAGATGTAGGGGAAAAACGTAATTATCAGCAGGGGAAAGATGGGAGGGATACATTGGGAGACTTGGAACGACATATACACACTCAGCTCAGTTCAGTCGCTCAGTTGTGTCCGACTCTTTGCGACCCCATGAATCACAGTACGCCAGGCCTCCCTGTCCATCACCAACTCCCAGAGTTCACTCAAATTCATGCCCATCGAGTCGGTGATGCCATCCAGCCATCTCATTCTCTGTCGTCCCCCTCTCCTCCCACCCCCAATCCCTCCCATAATCAGACACTTTTCCAGTGAGTCAACTCGTCTCATGAGGTGGCCAAAGTAGTGGAGTTTCAGCTTTAGCATTAGTCCTTCCAATGAACACCCAGGATTGATCTCCTTTAGGATGGACTGGTTGGATCTCCTTGCAGTCCAAGGGACTCTCTAGAGTCTTCTCCAGCACCACAGTTCCAAAGCATCAATTCTTCAGCAATCAGCTTTCTTCACAGTCCAACTCTCACATCCATACATGACCACGGGAAAAATCATAGCCTTGACTAGACACACCTTGGTTGGCAAAGTAATGTCTCTGCTTTTTAATACACTGTCTAGGTTGGTCATAACTTTCCTTCCAAGGAGTAAGCGTCTTTTAATTTCATGGCTGCAATCAGCATCTGCAGTGATTTTAGAGCCCCCCCAAAAATAGTCTGACACTCTTTCCACTGTTTCCCCATCTATTTCCCATGAAGTGATGGGACCAGATGCCATGATCTTTGTTTTCTGAATGTTGAGCTTCAAGCCAACCTTTTCACTCTCCTCTTTCACTTTCATCAAGAGGCTTTTGAGTTCCTATTCACTTTCTGCCATAAGGGTGGTGTCATCTGCATATCTTAGGCTATTGATATTTCTCCTGGTAATCTTGATTCCAGCCTGTGTTTCTTCCAGCCCAGCGTTTCTCATGATGTATTCTGCATATAAGGTAAATAAACAAGGTGACAATACACAACCTTGACGTACTCCTTTTCCTATTTGGAACCAGTCTGTTGTTCCATGTACAGTTCTAACTGTTGCTTCCTGACCTGCATACAGGTTTCTCAAGAGGCAGGTCAGGTAGACTGGGATTCCCATCTCTTTCAGAATGTTCCACAGTTTATTGTGATCCACAAAATCAAAGGCTTTGCATAGTCAATGAAGCAGAAATAGATGTTTTTTTTGGAACTCTCTTGCTTTCTCCATGATCCAGCGGATGTTGGCAATTTGATCTCTGGTGCCTCTGCCTTTTCTAAAACCTGCTTGAACATCTGGGAGTTCATGGTTCACATATTGCTGAAGCCTGTCCTGGAGAATTTTGAGCATGTCTTTACTAGCGTGTGAAATGAGTGCAATTGTGCGGTAGTTTAAGCATTCTTTGGCATTGCCTTTCTTTGGGATTGGAATGAAGACTGACCTTTTCCAGTCCTGTGACCATTGCTGAGTTTTCCAAATTTGCTGGCATATTGAGTGCAGCACTTTCACAGCATCATCTTTCAGGATTTGAAATAGCTCAATTGGAATTCCATCACCTCCACTTGCTTTGTTCGCAGTGATGCCCTCTAAGGCCCACTTGATTTCACATTACAAGATTTCTAGTTCCAGGTGAGTGATCACGCCATCGTGATTATCATCTTCTTGAAGATCTTTTGTTGTACAGTTCTTCTGTGTTTTCTTGCCACCTCTTTTTAATATCTTCTGCTTCTGTTAGGTCCATACCATTTCTGTCCTTTATCGAGCCCATCTTTGCATGAAATGTTCCCTTGATATCTCTAATTTTCTTGAAAAGATCTCTTGTTTTTCCTATTCTGTTGTTTTCCTCTATTTCTTTGCATTGATCACTGAGGAAGGCTTTCTCATCTCTCCTGGCTATTCTTTGGAACTCTGCATTCAGATGCTTATAAATCTTTCCTTTTCTTTTTTGCTTTTCGCTTCTCTTCTTTTCACAGCTATTTGTAAGGCCTCGTCAGACAGCCTTTTTGCTTTTTTGCATTTCTTTTCAATGGGGATGGTCTTGGTCCCTGTCTCCTGTACAATGTCACGAACCTCCGTCCAGAGTTCATCAGGCACTCTATCTATCAGATCGAGTCCCTTAAATCTATTTCTCACTTCCACTGTATAATTGTAAGGTATTTGATTTAGGTTATATCCGAATGGTCTAGTGGTTTTCCTTACTTTCTTCAATTTAAGTCTGAATTTGACAATGTGGATGGAGTTAATGATCTGAGCCACAGTCAGCTCCTGGTCTTGTTTTTGCTAACTGTATACAGATTCTCCATCTTTGGCTGCAAAGAATATAACCAATCTGATTTCGGTGTTGACCATCTGGTGATATACATGTATAGAATCTTCTCTTGTGTTGTTGGTAAAGCGTGTTTGCTATGACCAGTGCGTTCTCTTGGCAAAACTCTATTAGCCTTTGCCCTGCTTCATTTCGTGCTCCAAGGCCAAATTTGCCTGTTACTCCAGGTGTTTCTTGACTTCCTACTTTTGCGTTCCAGTCCCCTATAATGAAAAGGACATCTTTTTTGGGTGTTAGTTCTAAAAGGTCTTGTAGGTCTTCATAGAATCGTTCAACTTCGGCTTCTTCAGCGTTACTGGTTGGGGCATAGACTTGGATTACTGTAATATTGAATGGTTTGCCTTGGAAATGAACAGAAATCCTTCTGTCGTTTTTAAGATTGCACCCAAGTACTGCATTTCGGACTCTTTTGTTGACCATGATGGTACTCCATTTCTTCTAAGGGATTCCTGCCCACATAATATATATAATGGTCATCTGAGTTAAAGTCACCCATTCCAGTCCATTTTAATTCACTGATTCCTAGAATGTCTATGTTCACTCTTGCCATCTCCTGTTTGACCACTTCCAATTTGCCTTGATTCATGGACCTAACATTCCAGGTTCCTATGCAATATTGCTCTTTACAACATCGGACCTTGCTTCTATCACTGGTCACAACCACAACTGGGTATTTGTTTTGCTTTGGCTCCATCCCTTCATTCTTTCTGGAGTTATTTCTCCAGTGATCTCGAGTAGCATACTGGGCACCTATCGACCTGGGGAATTCCTCATTCAGTATCCTATCATTTTGCCTTTTGATAGTGTTCACTACTATATATAAAATAGAATACTGATAAGGACCTACTGTATAGTCCAGGAAACTCTACTCAGTACTCTATAATGACTTATATGGGAAAATAATCTGAAAAAGAGTGGATATATGTTTATGTATAACTGATTCATTTTGCTGTACACTTGAAGCTAACATTGCAAATTAACTATACTCTGATAACATTTTTCATGATAAAGTTTAAAAATATAGATGTGCCTTTGTAAATACATTGCAAATCTCTTACTATATCCCATATATTTTTAAGAATAAAATATTAGAGATCATTGAACAGCATATGTAATTTTCTCGTGTTGTTCAGTTGCCCAGTAATGTCCGACTCATTACCACCCCATGGACTGCAGCATGACAGGACTCCCTGTCCCTCACCATCTTCCAGAGTTTGTCCAAGTTCATGTTCATTGCATTGGTGATGTTATCCAGCCATCTGATCCTCTGACACCCATGTTTCCTTCGGCCCTCAATCTTTCCCAGCACCAGTAACTTTTCAAATGAGTCATCTGTTCACATTAGATAAGCAAAATACTGGAACTTCAGCTTCATCATTAGTCCTTCCAGTGAATATTAAGGGTTCATCTCCCTTAAGATTGACTGGTTTGATTTTCTTGCTGGCCAAGGGACTTTCAGGAATCTTCTCCACTATGACAGTTTGAAGGCATCAAATCTTCGGCACTCCACCTTCTTTAAATTCCTGCTGTCACTACTGTACACGACCACTGGGAAGACCATGGCCTTGACTCTACAGACCTTTGTCAGTAGAGTAATGTCCCTGGCTGTCAACACACTGTCCAAGTTTATCATCGTTTTCCTGCAAAGAAGCAATTATCTCATTTCATGGCTGCAGTCACCATCCACAGTGATTTCAGAGCCCAAAAAGAGGAAATTTGTCACTACTTCCACCTTTTCCCCTTCTACTTGCCATGAAGTAATGGGGCCAGATGCCATGATCTTAGATTTCTTTTCTTTTACATTTTTATTTATTTATTTTTTTTATTGAAAAAGCACAAATGCAAAGAAATGAACAGAGGAAAATTTATGCGTCGAACCTGGACTGGTCACTTATGATAATATACATGCTACAATTCCATTCTCCCCAATCATTCCACCTTCACCCTCTCCCACAGAGTCCCAAAGACTGTTCTAAATGCCTATGTCTCTTTTGCAGTCTCTTATACAGTCTCTTTTATATTTTTAATATTTAGTCTTAAGTCAGTTCTTTCACTCTCCTCCTTCACCCTCATCAAGAGACTCTAGTTCCGCTTCACTTCCTGCCATTAGTGTGGTATTGACAGGGTAACTGGCAGGAAGGCTAGGGATCTCCAAATGAAAGAAATAGGCTGCAAGGGTCAGACTTTTTTGAATCTCTTAAGAGGCAGGAGGAAACAAACTACACGTGTAAGACTTTTTTCTCCCTTCTCCCTATAAAACTAAAAGGAGGTTTCTTTGAAAATTCTGTGTGGCCATGACCACCTAAACTTTTCTCAAACCTTGAGGTAACCAAACCAGTAGGTTTTACACATGGAAATGTTCTCTTAAACTATGTTAATGAGACTATGTATTTTCTTGAAAATCTACCTTTCTTCAAGATTCATATCCATTGTTTTATGACCCGGGATGACCCTGGTGCCACTGTCTCAGTTTTGAGACATTTCCTTTCTCTAATTAGCAGACTGTTAATATGTATATAACTTCTTGTTGAAAGCTGGCAAGGCGGCACTCTTTTTGTCCCCTTCTGATGTCTATGTCAGAAGTTTCTCTATCTCTTTTTTATATTTTAATATAACTTTATTACACAAATGCTCTGAACAAATCAAGCCTCATCACTGGCCCCTGATCGAATTCCTCTCCTCCGCAGGCCAAGAATCCTGGCATCTTTCACTGCTCATAGTAATAACATTGCAGTATCATCCTCATACCTGAGGTTGTTGAAGTTTCTCCTGCCTATCTTGATTCCAACTTGTAACTCATCCAGCCCAGCATTTCTCATGATGTGATCAGCGTGTAGATTACACAAACAGGGTGACAGCAGACAGCCCTCTTGTTCACCTTTCTCGAACTTGAACCAATCAATTATTTCATACAGGATCCTAACTGTTCCTTCTGGACCCACACACAGGTTTCTCAGGAGACAGGTAAGAAGTTCTGGTATTCTCATCGTTCTAATAGCTTTTCACAGTTTGTCATGACACAAACAGTCAAAGGCTTTAGCATAATCCATGAAACAGAGGTAGATGCTTTTCTGAAATTCCCTTGCTTTCTCTTCAGTTCAGTTCACTTCATTCACTCAGTTGTGTCTGACTCTTTGCGAACCCATGGACTACAGCACCCAATGCTTCTCTGTTCATCACCAACTCCCAGAGCTTGCTCAAATTCATGTCCGTCGAGTCGGTGATACCATTGAACCATCTCATCCTCTGTCATCCCCTTCTCCTCCTGCCTTCAATCCTTCCCAGCAGCAGTGTCTTTTCCAATGAGTCAGTTCTTTGCATGAGGTGGCCAAAGAAATGTAGTTTCAATTTCAACATCAGTCCTTCCAATGAATACTCAGGACTGATTTCCTTTTGGATTGACTATTTGGATCTCCTTGAAGTCCAAGGGACTCCCAAGAGTCTTCTCCAACATCACAGTTCAAAAGCATTGATTCTTTGGTGCTCAGCTTTCTTAACAGTCCAACTCTCACTCTCACATCCATACATGACTACTGGAAAAACCATAGCTTTGCCTAGAAATATTTTTGTTCCAAAGTAATTTTTAATATGTTCCAAAGCCTTTTAATATGCTATCTAGGTTTTCTCCCAAGGAGCAAGTGTCTTTTAATTTCATGGCTGCAGTCACCACCTGCAGTGATTTTGGAGTCCTCAAAAATAAAGTATCTCACTGTTTCCATTGTTTCCCCATCTATTTGCCATGAAGTGATGGGACCAGATGCCATGTTCTTAGTTTTCTGAATGTTGAGTTTTAAGCCAACATTTTCACTCTCCTCTTTCACTTTCATCAAGAGGCTCTTTAGTTCTTCTTCACTTTCTGCCATAAGGGTGGTGTCATCAGCATATCTGAGGTTATTAATATTTCTCCTGTCAATCTTGATACCAGCCCAGCATTTCGCATGATGTACTCTGCATATAAGTTATATAAGCAGAGTGACAATATGCAGCCTTGATGCACTCCGTTCCCTATTTGGAACCAGTCTGTTGTTCCATGTCCAGTTCTAACTGTTTTTTCTTAATCTGCATATAGATTTCTCATGAGGCAGGTCAGGTGGTCTAGAATTCCCATCTCTTGAAGAATTTCCCATCGTTTGTTGTGATCCACACAGCCAAAGCTTTGGCGTAGTCAATAAAGTAGAAGTATATGTATTTCTGGAACTCATGCTTTCTCAATGATCCAACAGATGTTGGCAATTTGATCTCTGTTTCCTCTGCCTTTTCTAAATCCAGGTTGAACACCTGGAACTTCACGGTTCATGTACTGTTGAAGCTTGGCTTGGAGAATTTTGAGCATTACTTTGCTAGCGTGTGAGATGAGTGCAATTGTGTGGTAGTTTGAACGCTCTTTCTCATTGCTTTTCTTTGGGATTGGAATGAAAAGTGACCATTTCCAGTACTGTGGTCCCAGGTGATTTTTACATAGTTGCTGGAATATTGAGTGCAGCACTTTGACAGCATCATCTTCTAGGATTTGAAATAGATCAACTGGAATCCCATCACCTCCTCTAGCTTTGTTCATAGTGATACTTCCTGAGGCCCACTTGACATTGCATTGCAGGATGTCTGGCTCTAGGTGAGTGATCACAACATTGTGGTTATCTGGTTCATTAAGATCTTTTTTTTTTTTTCCTGTGTATTCTTGCCACCTCATCTTAATATCTTCTGCTTCTGTTAGGTCCATACCATTTCTGTCCTTTACTATGCCCATCTTTGCTTGTAATTTTGCCTTGGTATCTCTGATTTTCTTGAAGAGATCTTTAGTCTTTCCCACCTATTGTTTCCCTCTGTTTCTTTGCACTGATCACCGAGGAAGGCTTTCTTAACTCTCCTTGCTATTCTTTGGAACTCTGCATTCAGATGCATATATCTTTCCTTTTCTCCTTTGCCTTTAGCTTCTCTTCTTTTCTCAGCTATTTGTAAGGTCTCCTCACACCATTTTTCCTTGTTGCATTTCTTTTACTGGGGGATGGTTTTGATCACTACCTCCTGTAGAATGTCATAGTTCTTCAGGAAATCTGTCTATCAGATCTAATATCTTGAGTCTATTTGTCTCTTCCTCTGTATAATTTAAGGGTTATGATTTAGGACATACCTAATGGTCTAGTGGTTTTCCCTACTTTCTTCAATTTAAGTATGAATTTGGGAATAAGCATTTTATGATCTGAGCCATCGTCAGTTCCCAGTCTTGTTTTTGCTGACTATGTAGAGGTTCTCCATCTTTGGCTGCAAAGAATATGATCAATATTATTTTGGTATGTACCAAAGTATGTGATGTCCATATGTAGAGTCTTCTCTTGTGTTGTTGGAAGAGGGTGTTTTCTATGACCAGTGTGTTCTCTTCACAAAACTCTGTTAGCCTTTCGCCTGCTTTATTTTGTACTCCAAGGCCAAATTTGCCTGTTACTCCAGGTATCACTTGACTTCCTACTTTTGCATTCCAATACCCTACAACAAAAAAAATATACTTTGGGGGTGTTAGTTCTAGAAGGCCTTGTAGGTCTTCATAAACCTTTCAACTTCAGCTTCCTCGGGATTACTTGTCATGGCGTAGACTTGGATTACTGTAATATTGATTGGTTTGCCTTGAAAATGAACAGAGATCATTCTGTCATAAAACAGAAAACTAATCAAACTGATCACTAGGACCACAGCCTTGTCTAACTCAGTGAAACTACGAGTCATGCCATATCGAGTCTCCCAAGATGAATGGATCATGGTGGAGAGTTCTGACAAAATGTGGTGTATTGGAGAAGGGAATGGCAAGCCACTTCACTATTCTTGCCTTAAGAACCCCATGAAAAGTATGAAAAGGCAAAACGATTGGACACTGAAAGATGAACTCCCCAGGTCAGTAGGTGCCCAATATGCTACTGGAGATCAGGGGAGAAATAATTCCAGAAATAATGAAGAGATGGAGCCAAGGCAAAATCAACACCCAGTTGTGAATGTGACTGGTGATGGAAGTAAATTCCTATGCTGTAAAGAACAATATTGCATCGGAACCTGGAATGTTAGGTCTATGAATCAAGGCAAATTGGAAGTGGTCAAACAGGAGATAGAAAGGGTGAACATTGACATTTTATGAATCAGTGAACTAAAATTGATCAGAATGGGTGAATTTAACTCAGATGACCACTATATCTACTGTCTTTCTCTATAATCCAGCAAATATTGGGAATTTGATCTCTAGTTCCTCTTCCTTTTCTAAGCCCAGCTTGTAAATCTGGAAGTTCTTGGTTCGGATAATGGTGAAGCCTAGCATGCAAAATTTTAAGCATGACCTCATTAGCATGAGAAAGAAAGTGAAGCCACTCAGTTGTGTCCAACTCTTTGAAATCCCATGGACTGTAGCCTACCAATCTCCTCCTTCCATGGGATTTTCCAGGCAAGCATACTGGAGTGGGTTGCCATTTCCTTCTCCGGGAGATCTTCCCAACCCAGGGATTGAACCAAGGTCTTCCACATTGTAGGCAGACGTTTTACCATCTGAGCCACCAGGGAAGTCCACCAGCATGAGAGATGAGTGTAATTCTCTGATGGTTAGTGCATTCTTTGGTATTATACTTTCTTGGGAATTGGGGTGAAGACTGACCATTTCCAGTCCTGTAGCCATTGCTGGGTCTTCCAGATTTGCTGAGATAATGAATACAAAATCTTGCTGGCATCATCCTTTATGAATTTGAATAGTTCTGCTGGAATTTCATAGCATCCACTAGCTTTATTACCAGAAGTCCGTCTTAAGGCGCACTTGACTTTGCACTCCAGAATGTCTGGCTCTGGGCGGCTAGCCACATCATCATAGTAATCTGGTTCATTAAGATCTTTTTTGTACAGTTCTTCCATGTATTCTTTCCATCTTTTGTTGATCTCTTCAGTATCTACTAGGTCTCTATGATTTTTATCTTTTATTGTGCCCATTTTTGGGTGGAATGCTTCCTTGATGTTTCCAGTATTTATGAAGAGATCTCTAGTCTTTCCTCTTTTGCTGTTTTCTTCTATTATTAAGCAATGTTCATTGAAGAAAGCCTTCTTGTCTCTCCCAGCTATTTTTTGCAACTATGTGTTTATTTTATTTTTTCCGAATCCTGAACCCCACTCCCATCTCCTCCCTCATCCCATACCTCTGGGTTATCCCAGTGCACCAGCCCTGAGCACCCGGTCTCCTGCATCAAACCTGGGCTGACGATCTGTTCACATATGATAATATACATGTTTCCATGCTATTCTCTCAGATCATCCCACCCTTGCTTTCTCCGAGAATCCAAAAGACTGTTCTATACATCTGTGTCTCTTTTGCTGTCTCTCATGTAGGGTTATCGTTACCATCTTTTGAAATTCCATATATATGTGTTAGTATGCTGTATTGGTTGGAGAATTCAATGGCAACCCACTCCAGTACTCTTGCCTGGAAAGTCTCATGGATGGAGGAGCCTAGCAGGTTGCAGTTCATGGGGCCGCTTTGAGTCGGACATGACTGAGCAACTTCACTTTCAATTTTTACTTTCACACATTCGAGAAGGAAATGGCAACCCACTCCAGTGTTCTTGCCTGGAGAATCCCAGGGACACGGAAGCCTGGTAGGCTGAAGTCTATGGGGTCACACACGGACACGACTGAAGTGACTTAGCAGCAGCAGCAGCATACTGTATTGGTGTTTTCCTTTCTGGCTTATTTCTCTCTGTATAATTAATTGGATGTATCTTTCCCTAAGATCATGGCATCTGGTCCCATCACTTCATGGGAAATAGATGGAAAAACAGTGGAAACAGTGTCAGACTTTATTTTTTGTGGCTCCAAAATCACTGCAGATGCTGATTGCAGCCATGAAATTAAAAGACGCTTACTCCTTGGAAGGAAAGTTATGACCAACCTAGATAGCATATTAAAAAGCAGAGACATTACTTTGCCAACAGTTAAGTTAAGGCTATGGTTTCTCCAGTGGTCATGTATGGATGTGAGAGTTGGACTGTGAAGAAAGCTGAGTGCAGAAGAATTGATGCTTTTGAGTGTGGTGTTGGAGAAGACTCTTGAGAGTCCCTTGGACTGAGAGGAGATCCAACCAGTCCATTGTAAAGGAGATCAGTCCTGGTGTTCATTATAAGGACTGATGGTAAAGCTGAAACTGCAATACTTTGGCCACCTCATGCGACGAGTTGACTCACTGGAAAAGACTCTGATGCTGGGAGGGATTGGGGGCAGGAGGAGAAGGGGACGACAGAGAATGAGATGGCTGGATGGCATCACCGACTCGATGGACATGAGTTTGAGTGAACTCCAGGAGTTGGTGATGTACAGGGAGGCCTGGTGTGCTGTGATTCATTGGGTCAGAAAGAGTTGGACATGACTGAGTGACTGAACTGAACGGAAATGAACTGATCTTTCCCTCTTTCCTTTACTTTTCAATTCTCTTCATAAGGACTGGTGTTGAAGCTGAAGCCCCAAGCTGACCACCTGATGCAAAGAGATGACTCATTGGAAAAGACCCTGATGCTGGGAATGATTGAAGGTGGGAGGAGAAGTGGATAACAGAGGATGATATGGTTGGATGGCATCACTGACTCAATGGACATGAGTGTTATTAAGCTCCAGGAGTTGGTGTTGGACAGGAAAGCCTGGTGTACTGCAGTCCATGGGGTCGCAAAATGTTGGACATGACTGAGCAACTGAACTGAACTGAACTTGCTATGAGAAGCTGATTATCTTAGCCACAGTCATCTCCAGGTCTTGTTTTTGCTGACTATTTACAGATTCCCCATCTTTGGCTACAAAAAGTGTAAGTAATTTGATTTCGGTATGGAACATTTGCTAATATCCACGTGTAAAGTCATCTCTTGTGTTGTTGCAAAAGTATATTTGCTGTGACTAGTGCATTCTCTTGGCAGAAATCAGTCAGTCTTAAGTAAGTATTTTTCTCTAAGCTTAGTCACATTCTTCACTGAAGGATGTGTACCTCTGATAAATAATTTTAACTCCAAATCACTGAGAAAATTCCATTTTCTCAGCAATCCTTCACTATCTCTGACAGTCAAGTGAAGTTCAAGTGAACTTCGCTCAGTCATGTCCGACTCTTTGTAACCCCATGCACTGTATATACAATCCATGAAATTCTCCAGGCCAGAATACTGAAGGGGGTAGACTTTCCCTTCTCCAGGTGATCTTTCCAACACAGGAATCGAACCCAGGTCTCCCAAATTGCAGGGAGATTCTTTACCACTTGAGCCACAAAGGAAGCCCTCTGACGATAGTCTGTGTAAAAAGCTATAAATTTTTAGTTGCAAGAAATGTCAAACAAGCCATGTGCCACATTTTAACAATTATCGTTGTCTTCTTAAAATTCTGGGAATTCACGTTTCTGTGTTAATTTGTAAATTAACTTTTGTTATTTTTAAAAAATAGAATCTGGATTATTATTACTATACAAAAAATCCATAAGAGGCAGATAATTTAGTTTGAGTTTAGCTGTGTACCATCTGACTTCAGGGAATTTAATAAATACCCTCAGTATCATTGAAGGGTAAAAAAGGACAATTAATTTACATGTTCTACATCTTTCCTCGAAACACCTCATACAGTAAAAGGTATCAAAGGATGAGATAAGAAAGGAAATGCTGTTTAATATTTAGTGTCAAGTTATTCATTCAGGCACAATATAGTATTCCCATGGATGTTAAAAATGCAAATTTTGCTGCTTGATTCTTAAAAAGATATTTCTATTTATAAGTAACAATCAAGTTGAGACTATTTATAAGGAGTTTACACACAAAAGTTAAGACTAAGAAAAGCAAGTAAAGGAAGGAAGTCCCTATGATTTTAATAAAAGGCATGTGGGTATGAGAGAGTTACTATAATCATATATATATATATATATATACTTCTATTAATTTCTATCAAGACTTTGCTTAGAAATAAAAATATGTAAAATATGCAACTTAGCCTTACTACTTACTGATCACCTTTAGAATTACACACTAATTGATTTGACAGATAAGTTAGCTTAGTTAAATGTAAAATCTAATTGTATTAATACTTAAGCATAAGAATAGAGCTTTCAAAACATATTTAACAGTTAAAAGCTTCTTTGAGTTGCTGTATTTAGTGTTGTGTCTGGCTGTTTGTGATTCCATGGACTGTAGCCCACCAGACTCTTCTTCAGGCAAGAATAATGGAGTGGGTTGCCATGTCCTCCAACCCAGGGATGGAACCCAGGTCTCACACATTGCAGGCAGATTATTTTACCATCTGAGCCACCAGGGAAGCCCTCAATATTAATTCATTATGAACCAGAAGCTATTTTAGTCATTAGAGATATAATAGTAAACATGATAATAAGGGTATTCTGTGCATGCGTGCTCAGTCATGTCCAACTCTTTGCTTCCTCAGGAACTGTAGCCCACGAAGCTTCTTTGTCCATGGGATTATCTAGGCAAGAATACTGGAGCAGGTTGCCATTTCCTCCTCCAAGTGATCTTCTTGACCCAGGGATCAAACTCACGTCTCCCATGTTTCTTGCCCTGGCAGGGTAATTCTTTACCACTGAGCCACCTGGGAGGCCCCCAAGGGTATTCTTAGCTAATAAAATAATAGAATCTATTAAACATAACATAAATGTAGTTGAACTGTTTAATTTCACAATTTAAATTGGAAAACTATGCACCAAGTATCAAACACCTTATATACTGTCAGATATTTTTGTTTAAAGCTAAATTTGATATTGTTACTGTACTTCACAATATATAATATTTTAAGTACTGAGATTTAGAATTAAATTTTAATGGTTGAAACAATGGGAATTGAAAGTATACAGAATTCGGTTCAAAATCTTGCTTTGACGCTATCTGTGAAATGGTATAGTATTTTAAACTTTGTTTCTTCATCTGTAAACTGAAGATTATATTTACCATGTAAAGATTAAAAGAGTGCAGAATTATGCACTCTGTTAAAGGCTGCTATTAATAGTAGGAAAATAGACTATATTATTTTTAATACTATAACAGATGGAATGTATTCAATAAGTGTAATCATACCTAAAACTGATTCAAGGCCTGGTGCCAGTTAACATTGTCGAGTAAGAAATTCTCAAAATCCTGTCTTCCATGAAAGCAATGAAAACACTGGTCAAAATATCAGAATCAACTTTTTTCAGAACTCTTGAAGCTAAACAAAGTCTGAGCAATTTTAAAGATGGTAAAGGAGGTAAAGAATCTGTCCACAATATAGGACAAGGTTTATTCAAGGAAAAGCACACACACACACAACTGAAACTCTAAAAGAACAGCAAGGTTTCTATTGTTTTAACTTATACTAGACTCGTTCTCAACCCTTTTGCTCGAAAAATAGCCTTGAAAAATAGCAGCCCAAATTCAGAATGGAATTGAAGCTGTTTGAAAAGCTTCACACCCAAAGTGTTGCCTTTATATTCCGTTCGGTTCCATCGCACAGTCGTGTCCGACTCTTTGCGACCCCGTGGACTGTAGCCTACCAGGTTTCTCCTTCCATGGGATTCTCCAGGCAAGAATACTGGAGTGGGTTACCGTTTCCTTCTCCAGGGGATCTTCCCAACCCAGGGATCGAACCCGGGTCTCCCGCATTGGAGGCAGATGCTTTAACCTCTGAGCCACCATTACCTAGTTTTAATCTGATATAGAGCTCACCCAGTGCTAAAAGTCTTCTCCCAGATAGCTGTTGTTGAAAAAAATTACAGGCAAGTGTTTTCACATTTCAGCTTCCTGAGGTGATGGATAACAGTTGGAGTAAACAATAGACTTACCAAAAAGCTTAAAGGAAAAAGTAGGGAATGAAATTTCAACAGGACCTTGACAAACCACAATATATTCTTGGATAACTACAAACACACGTAAGTGGGCATGATTACATTTTCAGGAAAAACCTGAGAAAGCCCTCAACTTTTGCCTCTGACTGATATTGAGGCTTGGTAAGAGTAGAAGTAAAGATTAAGGGCAGAGGCATAAAGTGCTTGGCTGAGTACTGAAGGCATGAATGCCAAGAGGGTTTGGTGGGTAAGGAATTCTTTCCAACAAATGCTGCTGGAACAATTCGATTTCTACATACAGAACAAACAAACAAACAAAAAAGCATGAATTTGGATTCTTACCTCACACTATATACAAACATTAATGCAAAATTAATCAAAAGCCTAAATGTAAGAGCTAAAACTGTATTATTTTAGAAGAGAACATGGGTGCAAATCTTGAAGACCTTGTGTAACACATTGGTTTCTTAATGCAATAAGCTAAAGCATAAACAAACAAATAAAAAATAGATGAATGAGACTGTCACAATAACTTTTATACTTCAAAGAACACTATCAAGAAAATAAAAAGACAACTTACAGGATGAAAGGAATTATTTGCAGATATATGGTCTTCCCTGGTGGCTCAGATGGTAAAGAATCTGTCCACAATGCAGGAGACCCGGGTTTGATCCCTGAGTTGGGAAGATCCCCTGGAGAAGGGAATGGCTACCCACTCCAGTATTCTTGCCTGGAAAATTCCATGGACAGAGGAGCTACAATCCGTGGGGTTGCAAAGAGTTGGACACGACTGAGCAACTAACACATATATGTAAACAACATCCAGAGCATAAAGAACTGTTACAACTCAGTATTTTTTAAAAAAATCCAAAAGAAAAATGAAAAGTATTCAAATCAACTTTTCTCCAAAGAAGAGATACAAATGGCTAATAAACACTTGTAAAGTTTCTTAGTATCATTAATCATTAGTGAAATGTAAATCAATGCTAAAGGTGAACTGTGGTTACTATTACAAAGACAGATATTGACAAGTGGTGGTAAGGATTTGGAGAAATTGAAACCCACATAAGTGCTGATGAGATGTTAAATGATATATTCACTTCGGAAAACATTTGACAGTTCCTTAAAATATCAAACAAAATACTAGCCCCCCCACAGTTCTATTCTTTTAAATATACACTGAAGACAACAAAAAACATGTCCCCATAAAAAGTTCTACACAAATATTCATAGTCACATTATTCGTAATAGCCAAAAGACTCTTTGGTTTATGCCTCTGCCTCTGAATATTTTGAGAAAACATTGGAAAACTGTACATAGTTTTATTTCTAGCAACTCCATTTGAAATTTGTCTTTATATTATCCTAAACTTTTATATTATTCTAATATATTATCTTTATATTATCCTAAAGTACGGTCACAGTATATCAAATCTTCATACAAAAATACCAAGAACACTAATATTAAAATCTTAATTTCATATATTTATGAATAAACTACTCTACCTCTTCCCTCTATCTAGGACTTCCCAGATGCCCAGATGGCACTAGTGGTAAAGAACCCGTTTGCCAATGCAGGAGACATAAGAGATCCCTGATTCTGGAAGATCCTCTGGAGAAGGAAATGGCAACCCATTCCAGTATTCTTGCCTGGAGAATCCCATGAACAGAGGAGCCTGGTGGGCTATGGTCCACAGGGTCACAAAGAATCAGACACGACTGAAGCAACTTAATATGCACTGCCTCTAACTTCCATCTATAACTACACTACTAATTTTCTCCCAGGTCATCCTTTGCCTATTGGAGAGAGATTAGAGGATGAAAAGAAGGGAATTAGTATAGTGCCTGGCATGTACCAGGTACTCAGCAAAGATTGCTGAATAAAAGGAAGCAAAAGAAAAGAGCTGTCAAGAGGCCTGTGAAGGGCAGTTTTGGAAGGAAAAAGCAGGCCTTCTTTGAAGAAACTCTTTACCATCAAAGTACATTAACATGAATGGAACAGTAAGGCTAATACTTGTTTTAAAATAACCCATTGTTTGAAAGTGACAGACTTCTTCTATTGCTGCTTTGAAATGTGAACAGTGAGTAATGTTTTACACTTGCTCATTAAAATTTGGTGATTATTATCATTATCATCTAAATCAACATTCTAAGAAATAGAATCAATTCAGTTCAGTTCAGTTCAGTCACACAGTCATGTCCGACTCTTTGTGACCCTATGGACTGCAGCATGCCAGGCTTCCCTGTCCATCACCAACTCCCAGAGCTTGCTCAAACTCATGTCCATAGAGTCAGTAATGCCATCCAAACATCTCACCCTCTGTCATCCCCTTCTCCTACTGGCTTCAGTCTTTCCCAGCATCAGGGTCTTTTCTAATGAGTCAGTACTTTGCATCAGGTGGTCAAAGTATTGGGGCTTCAGCTTCAACATCAGTCCTTCCAATGAGTATTCAGGACTGATTTCCTTTAGGATTGACTGGTTGGATCAAGAGTCTTTTCCAACACTACAGTTCAAAAGCATCAATTCTTTGACACTCAGCTTTCTTTATGGTTTCTCTGTCACATCCAAATGTGACTACTGGAATAGAATAGCTATTACTTAAAAAATAGAATAGCTATTACTTAATGCCATATATTCTGCAATCATCCTTTCTTTCAAGAATTATGTTTAAATTAATGACAACAAAATAACTAAAATTGAAGCTTTAGGTAAAGCTAACCAGATGTAACTGTAATTTCCATAGTGCATCATGAGAAAAAATACTAACATTTCAACTCAAGTAAATATTTCTATCAGAAATGTTTGGAACTAGTTTTGCCACAAATTATACAAAAGGCCTATTGCTTTGATTAGTTAATATTCACATACTTTATTCTAAACTGTATGGCTCCAGGTTTACAATTATATCTTTGACCTATTATAGTTTTCTTGGCTATGTAGTTTGGTGTGATGATCTTTGTCCAAATATTTTGCTAAATTTCCCAGGACAATTTGACAATTCACATCGTTATCTCTGGTTTTATTTTTAAATCAAATATTAAATTCAGGTATATATTATGGTCAGTTTATTTTCTATTTTACCACACTGATCTATCAATTTTTACACATCTACCTTCTTCCTTTCTGTTAAAGATTTATATATTCTGTCATTTGCTGATAAAAATCTTTCCCCTCACTTTTTAATTTTCATGTTATTCTTTGCATTTTAAATACATTAGAAAAATCTTAAGAATGCCAGATTCTATATATTTGTAGAAAATTTAATATGAGTTTTCTAAATTTCCCTACTTCTTTCCTTTTATGTTTTAGGATATTATTATATTTGGAGAACAGCAACAAATATAGACAGCAAAGGAAATACAATTTTTGTTAATCTGGTGTAAATTCAAACTGTGTAAAGCCTTCAACACTCAATTTCCCCAAAACACAAACTGTTAAAATTTTATAAATTTCACTTGAATTTTAAATAATAGGTAAATATTACAATCCATATATTTACCAATAAGCAAATATATAATTAGACAAAATTATAGTTAAGAATATAAAACATTTATTGATTTACTTGAATGTTGTCTTATGAAAAGAGCACTGAATTTCATCCTTTTATAAGGTGTTTATTTTATTTTATTTTGGTTTGGTGATATTTTGGACCAATGATAAGTGATTATCAAATAAAGAAATTAATGCTTTAAATTGTCTCTGAAAAAAAGCTCTATTTAAAATCATTTTCATATCTGGTGAGTCTAGGAAATAACACTCTGTGAGCATGAGCACTATGAAAACCACATGTAGACATCTATTATATAAATATTTTAGATTTAAGAGATCAGAGGCAGAATGCCAGAGAATTGATGCCTTCAAACAGTGGTCCAGGAGAAGACTCCTGAAAGTCCCTTGGCCAGCAAGAAGATCAAATCAGTCAATCTTAAGGGAGATGAAGCCTGAATATTTACTGGAAGGACTAATGCTGAAGCTGAACCTCCAGTATTTTGGTCATCTGATGCAAACAGATGACTCATTGTAAAGGTCCCTGATGCTGGGAAAGATTGAGGGCAGAAGGAGAAGAGGGCATCAGAAGATGAGATGGCCAGATGGCATCACAGATGCAATGAACATGAACTTGGGCAAACTCTGGGAGATGGTGAGGGACAGGGAAGCCTATCATGCTACAGTCCATGGGGTTGCAAAGAGTTGGACATGAATGGATGACTGAAAAAAGCAGCACAATTTCTTATTTAATATTCTTAGAAATGCATGTTAACACAGTAAATCATATTACTAATCTTTTAAAATTGAAGTACCACATTTTATATGATCTGGAAGACAGAAACTTTCAGGTTTCTGGCTCCAGTTTTGGTAGTGATACATACTGATCATTATAAAACCCTATACAATACATGTTTTAAAGTCATCCATGCCTGTGTAGCCTCAATATTAACAAGGGTCAATCAGTGTTCTCTACCGAGGACTTTTCTTGTAAACTACACAAGAATTTCAAGGAGAACAAATTGCAATGAATTGAGTATTTTAAAAGCCTCAAATATATGGCATAAAGTCTACAATTGGAAGTATTGACTTTGATTTATTCAGTCCTTCACTGTTTCACATTGAACATTTTCTCATCCCCAAGGCATCAAAATTAAACAAGAGTACCTTTCTCAGTTCAGTTCAGTCAGTTCAGTCACTCAGTCGTGTCCGACTCTTTGCGACCCCATGAATCACAGCACGCCAGGCCTCCCTGTCCATCACCAACTCCCGGAGATCACTCAAACTCACATTCATCGAGTCGGTGCTGCCATCCAGCCATCTCATTCTCTGCCGTCCCCTTCTCTTCCAGCCCTTAATCCCTCCCAGCATCAGAGTCTTTTCCAGTGAGTCACCTCGTTGCATGAGGTGGCCAAAGTATTGGAGTTTCAGGTTTAGTAGCAGTCCTTCCAATGAACACCCAGGATTGATCACCTTTACAATGGACTGGTTGGATCTCCTTGCAGTCCAAGGAACTCTCAAGAGTCTTCTCCAACACCACAGCTCAAAAGCATCAATTCTTCTGCGCTCAGCTTTCTTCACAGTCCAACTCTCACATCCATACATGACCACTGGAAAAACCATAGCCTTGACTAGACGGACATTGTTGGCAAAGTAATGTCTCTGCTTTTTAATATACTATCAAGGTTGGTCATAACTTTCCTTCCAAGGAGAAAACACCTTTTAATTTCATGGCTACAATCAGCATCTGTAGTAATTTTGGAACACCCCAAAATAAAGTCTGACACTGTTTCCACTGTTTCCCCATCTATTTCCCATGAAGTGATGGGACTAGATGCCATGATCTTTGTTTTCTGAATGTTGAGCTTCAAGCTAACCTTTTCACTCTCCTCTTTCACTTTCATCAGGGGCTTTTGAGTTCTTCTTCACTTTCTGCCATAAGGGTAGTGTCATCTGCATATCTGAGGTTATTGATATTTCTCCCGGCAATCTTGATTCCAGCTTGTGCTTCTTCCAGCCCAGCATTCCTCATGATGTACTCTGCATATAAGTTAAATAAGCAGGGTGACAACATACAGCCTTGATGTACTCGTTTTCCTCTTTGGAACCAGTCTGTTGTTCCATGTCCAGTTCTAACTGTTGCTTCCTGACCTGCATACAGGTTTCTCAAGAGGCAGGTCAGGTGGTCTGGGATTCCCATCTCTTTCAGAATGTTCCACAGTTTATTGTGATCCACACAGTCAAAGGCTTTGGCATAGTCAATGAAGCAGAAATAGATGTTTTTCTGGAACTCTCTTGCTTTCCCCATGATCCAGCAGATGTTGGCAATTTGATCTCTGGTGCCTCTGCCTTTTCTAAAACCTGCTTGAACATCTGGAAGTTCGCAGTTCACATATTGCTGAAGCCTGGCTTGGAGAATTTTGAGGATGACTTTACTAGCGAATGAGATGCGTGCAATGGTGCAGTAGTTTGAGCATTCTTTGGCATTGCCTTTCTTTGGGATTGGAATGAGGACTGATCTTTTCTAGTCCTGTGGCCACTGCTGAGTTTTCCAAATTTGCTGGCATATTGAGTGTAGCACTTTGACAGCACCATCTTTCAATATTTGAAATAGCTCAATTGGAATTCCATCACTTCCACTAGCTTTGTTCGTAGTGATGCTGTCTAAGGCCTACTTGACTTCACATTCCAAGATGTCTGGCTCTAGGTGAGTGATCACGCCATCGTGATTATCTTGGTCTTGAAGATCTTTTTTGTACATTTCTTCTGTGTATTCTTGCCACCTCTTCTTAATATCTTCTGCTTCTGTTAAGTCCATACCATTTCTGTCCTTTACCGAGGCCATCTTTTTATGAAATGTTACCTTGGTATCTCTAATTTTCTCAAATGTTGTCATTTTTTTCCTTTGAACTTTAGCCATACACGGGGAAAATGTTCTCAGATGAGCAAGCATAAATTCAAGGGTTTCAATGGTGTTTTTGGTTGTTTTTGTTCTAGGTATATTATCAAATCAATGTATAACAAAGCCCATTTTTTTCTCTGCAGACCAATCCCGAATCCTTATTCTCTGAAAGAGATCTAAAGCTCTTTTGATATAGTATCCATTAGTCACACACAGCTACTGAGCACATAAAATTTGGCTAATTAAAATTGAGATGTGCTATACATGTAAAGGCATGTCAGATTTCAAGACTTACTATGAAAAGAAATGTAAAGTATCTCATTGAACATTTTTTATTGATTACTTGTTGGAATAGTGATAGTCTGCATATGTTGGGTTAAATAAAATGTATTGCTAAAATAAATTTCAGGGAGTGGTCCTAAGATGGCAGAGGGATAGGACCGGGAGACCACTTTCTCCCCCACAAATTCCTTGAAAGAACATTTGAACACTGAGCAAAATCCGCAAAACAAATTCTGAACACTGGCAGAGGACCCCAGGCCCCCAGAAAGGCAGACCATTGTCTTTGAAAGGAGTTAGAACAAAATGTAGAAGATTAAAAAAAAGAGTTAGGGGAGGAGATCCATCCCGGGGAGGGAGTCATAAAAGAGGAGAAGTTTCCAAACACCAGGAAATCCTCTCACCGGTGGGTCTGTGGGGAGTTTTGGATCCTCAGAGGGCAACATAACTGTGAGGAAAAATAAATAAATAAAACCCACAGATTACATGCATAACGGTAGTTCCGAGTGGAGAAGTAGCCCAGATGCTCACATTTGCCACCAGCAAGCAGGGGCTGAACAGGGAGGCGCAAGCTGCATTGCTTAGGGTAAGGACCAGGCCTGAATGCCCTGAGGACAATCTGAGGGACCTAACGTGAGAGAGCAACACAAACTGTGGGATAGCCAGAGACAGAGAAAGAGAAAGAGAGAGAGAGAACTTTGCCGCACAAAGCCCTAACCTAAGGCACTGCTGGGCCTGATCACAGAACAAAGGACTGAGCAAATACAAGAGGAGAGCTAACTGGCTGTGGACTGGCCCATCCCCTACTAGAGGCATGGAGGCAGGCAGGTGGCAGCCAGAGCCAGAAAGGGGCAAACTCAGCCCCAAAGACAGCATTCTCCACCAAAATGTGAAAGTGAAGTCACTCAGTTGTGTCCAACTCTTTGCGACCCCATGGACGGTAGCCTACCAGGCTCTGCGGTCCACGAGATTTTCCAGCAAGAATATTGGAGTGGGCTGCCATTTCCTTCTCCAGGGGATCTTCCCAACCCAGAGATCCAATCTGGGTCTCCTGCATTGCACACAGACGCTTTACCGTGAGCAGGCTCCCAGTTGCCAAACAAGCCTTCCTGTGATCCCGGACGGATGACATCCACTGGGAGCATTGCAGCCAGAGATCAGCTCCTCAGAAGAGACACATGGCACATCTGAGACAGTACACCTGTGAAACCAAGCAGCTGGGACAGGGGAGGGTATAAGAGGGACCATACCTAAGGAGAGTGTGCTCGCCAAGCATCTGGTCACCTGAGCTGCTCAGACCTGGGAAGGGCACAAAACTCAGGCCCAAATATATCTGCACCATTGTGACGTACACAAGAACCTGAACCTGAGTGGCTTAGACCTGGGAAGTGCACGGAACTCAGGGGCACTTTAGACAGTTCCCCTGCAGAGCAACCTGGAGCCTGAACAGTACAGACTGGGAAAGCATACATGCTGTGAGCGGGGACAAACCCTGTGTGGCCCAGGCACTGCAAGCACTCCCCACACATGCCAGTGGTATTTGTTTGCAGTGTTCTTCCCTCCCCACAGCACGACTGAAAAAGTGAGCCTAAATAAGTGACCACTTTCGCCCTCTTGTGTCAGGGTGGAAATTAGACATTGAAGAGACCTGCAAACAGAAGAAGCCAAAATAAGCAGAGGGACCCGCTCTGGAAGTGACAGGCGCAACAGATTAAAATCCTGCAGTTAACAAAAACTACATTGGAGGGGGCCTATCTTGAAAAATATAAGCTGGAACAAGGAACTATCTGAAACTGAACTGACCCCACTCTGCCCTCAACAGTAACAGTGAAATTCCTAGATATATTGTTACTGCTGCTGCTAAATCGCTTCAGTCATGTCCTACTCTATGTGACCCCATAGATGGCAGCCCACCAGGCTCCCCCATCCCTGGGATTCTCCAGGCAAGAACACTGGAATTGTTTGCCAATTCATTCTCGAATGCATGAAAGCGAAAAGTGAAAGTGAAGTCATTCAGTCATGTCCAACTCTTAGAGACCCCATGTACTGCAGCCCACCTGGCTCCTCCATCCATGGGATTTTCCAGGCAAGAATACTGGAGTGGGGTGCCATTGTCATTTTTTAATTTTTATTTTTTTTTTAATTTTTAAGTCCTCTATTACTCCTTTAATTTTCATTTTTATAACCTACTATTACTTGCAAAAAAAAGACCCTATTTTTTTAAAAAAATTCATATATATTTTTAAATATTTTGTGTGATTTTGTTTTGTCTTTTTCATATTGTATTTTTGGGAGTCTAACCTCTACTCTAGATTTCTAATATTTGCTTTTTTGTATTTGTTATCAATTTTGTAACTTTAAGAATCCAATATTCAGTACCCATTTTTACTTAGGAGTGTGATTACTGGCTTGATTACTCACTCCAACTTTTGACTCTCCTTTTTCTCCCCCAGGTCACCTCTATCTCCTCCTTCCACTTTATCTTCTCTCCCCAACACTTTAAATCTATTTGTATGTTCCGAGCTGTGGAGAAAACTTAGGGAGCTGATTACAGCCTAGATCTGTCTGTCTTTTTTCGATTCTCCCTTTTCTCCTCCTGTTCACCTCTATCTCCTTCCTTCATTCTTCTTTTCTCTATGTAACTCCGTGAACCTCTCTGAGGTTTCCAGTCTGTGGAGAGCACATAGGAAACTGATTAATGGCTAAATTGCTCTCTCCCCTTTGGATTCCCCCTCCTCTCTTCCTGGTCATCTCTATCTCCCTCCCCCCTCTTCTATTCTCCATGTAACTCTGCGAACATCTCTGGAAGTCCCTCACTGTGGATAATCTTTTCACAATTAAACTAGATGTTTTATCATTGGTGCTGTAAAGATGGAGAAGTCTTGAGACTAATGAAAGTATAAGAGTGAAACCCAGAGGCAGGAGGCTTAAGCCCCAAACCTGAGAACACCAGAGAACTCCTGACTCCAGGGAACATTAATCGATGAAAGCTCATCCAAATGCCTCCATAACTACACTGAAACCAAGCACCACCCAAGAGCCAACAAGTTCCAGAGCAAGACATACCATGCACATTCTCCAGAAATGCAGGAATATAGCCCAGAGGGTCAATATACAGGCTGCCCAAAGTCACACTGAATGCACAGACATCCCAAAACTCACTACTGGACACTTCATTGCACTCCAGAGAGAAGATATCAAACTCCACCCACCAGAAAACCGATGCGAGCTTCCCTAACCAAGAAACCTGGCAAGCCACTCATCCAAACCCACTCACAGGGAGAAACCTCCACAATAAAGAGGAACCACAAACTGCCAGAATACAGAAAGGCCATGCAAGCAAAGCAATCTGAACAAGAGGAAAAGGCAGAGAAATACTCAGCACTTAAAGAATAGGTTAAATGCCCATGAAACCAAACAAAAGATAAGGAGATAGGGGTATACCTGCAAAATAATTCAGAATAATGATAGTAAAAAAAGATCTAAAATCCTGAAAACAAAATGGAGTTACAGATAAATAGCCTGGAGACAAGGATTGAGAAGATGCAAGAAATGCTTAACAAGGACCAAGAATAAATAAAAAAGAGTCAGTCAATAATGAATAATGCAATAAATGAGATCAAAAACAGTCTGGAGGGAACCAACAGTAGATTAATGGAGGCAGAAGATAGGATGTGTGACATAGAAGATACAAAGGTAGAAATAAATGAGGCAGAGAGGAAAAAAGAACTAAAAGAAATGAGGAAAACCTCAGGGACCTCTGGGACAATGTGAAACACCCCAACTTCGAATCATAGGAGTCCCAGAAGAAGAAGACAAAAGGAAAGGCCATGAAAAAATAATGAGGAAATAATAGTTAAAACTTCCCAAAAATGGGGAAGGAAATAATCACCCAAGTCCAAGAAACCCAGAGAGTCCCAAAGAGGATGAACCCAAGGTGAAACACTCCAAGACACATATAAATTAAATTAACAAATATAAAACACAAAGAACAAATATTAAAAGCAGCAAGGGAAAAACAACAAATAACACACAAAGGATTCCCATAATGATAACAGCTGATCTTTCAATAGAAACTCTTCAGGCCAGAGGGGAATGGCAGGACATATTTAAAGTGATGAAAGAGAAAAACCTACAACCCAGATTACTCTACCCAGCAAGAATCTCATTCACATATGAAGGGGAAATCAAAAGCTTCACAGACAAGCAAAAGCTGAGAGAATTCAGCACCACCAAAGCAGCTCTCCAACAAATGCTAAAGGGTCTTCTTTAGACAGGAAACACAGAAAGGGTGTATAAACTCGAACCCAGAACAACAAAGTAAATGGCAACAGGATCATACTTGTCAATAATTACCTAAAATGTAAATGGGTTGAATGCCCCAACCAAAAGACAAAGACTGGCTGAATGGGTACAAAAACAAGACATCTATATATGCTGTCTACAAGAGACCCACCTCAAAACAAGGGACACAAAGAGACTGAAAGTGAAGGGCTGGAAAAATATATTCCATGCAAATAGAGACCAAAAGAAAGCAGGAGTAGAAATACTCATATCAGATAAAATAGACTTTAAAACAAAGGCTGTGAAAAGAGACAAAAAAGGACACTACATAATGATCAAAAGATCAATCCACGAATAAGATATAACAATTATAAGTATATATGCACCCATCATAGGAGCACCACAATATGTAAGGCAAATGCTAACAAGTATGAAAGGGGAAATTAACGATAACACAATAAAAGTGGGGGATTTTAATACCACACTTCCACCTATGGATAGAACAGCTAAACACAAAATTATCAAGGAAACTCAAACTTTAAATGATACAATGGACCACTTAGACTCAGTTGATGTCTATAGACATTTCATTGTAAAACACTGAATTTCACCTTTTTCTCAAGTGCACACGGAACATTCCCCAGGATATATCACATCCTGGGCCATAAATCTAGCCTTGGTAAATAAAAAAAAAAAAAAAAATGAAATCATTATAAGCATCTTTTCTGACAACAATGCAATAAGATTAGACCTCAATTACAGGAGAAAAACTATAAAAATTCCAACATATGGAGGCTAAACAACACACCTCTGAATAACCAACAAATCACAGAAGAAATCAAAAAAGAAATCAAAATATGCACAGAAATGAATGAAAATGAAAACACAACAACCCAAAACATGTTGGACACTGTAAAACAGTGCTAAGGGAAAGGTTCACAGCAATGCAAGCCTACCTCAAGAAGAGAGAAAAAGGAGAAGAATAAAATCAACAAAATTAGAAATGAAAATGTAGAAATCACAACAGACAACACAGAAATACAAAGGATCATAGGAGACTACTATCAGCAACTATATGCCAATAAAATGGAAAACTTGGAAGAAATGGACACATTCTTAGAAAAGTATAACTTTCCAAAACTGAACTGGGAAGAAATAGATAATCGTAACAGACCAATGACAAGCACAGAAATTGAAATTGTAATCAGAAATTTTCTAGAAAACAAAAGCCCAGGACCAGATGGGTTCATACCTGAATTCTACCATAAATTTAGAGAAGAGCTAACACCTATCTTTGTTGGAGACGACTCTTGAGAGGCCCTTGTACTGAAAGGAGATCCAACCAGTGCATTCTAAAGGAGATCAATCCTGGGTGTTCATTGGAGGGACAGATGCTAAAGCTGAAACTCCAATACTTTGGCCACCTCATGCGACGAGTTGACTCACTGGAAAAGACTCTGATGCTGGGAAAGGTTGGGGGTGGGAGAAGAAGGGGACGACAGAGAATGAGATGGCTGGATGGCATCGCCGACTTGATGGACATGAGTTTGAGTGAACTCCGGGAGTTGGTGATGGACAGGGAGGCCTGGCGTGCTGTGATTCATGGGGTCGCGGAGAGTCGGACACGACTGAGAGACTGAACTGAACTGAACTGAACACCTATATTACTCAAACTCTTCAAGAGAATTGCAGAGGAAGATAAACTTCCAAATACATTCTATGAGGCCACCATCACCCTAATACCAAAATCAGACAAAGATGCCACAAATAAAGAAAAGTATAAGCCAATATCACTGATGAACATCGGTGGAAAACTTCTTAACAAAATTCTAGCAAACACAATCCAACAACATATCAAAAAGATTATTCATCATAACCAAGTGGACCTTATCCCAGGCATGCAAGGATTCTTTAGTATCCACAAATCAATCAATGTAATAAACCATTTTAAAAAATTGAAAGATAAAAACCATATGATTATCTCAGAAAATACAGAGAAAGCCTTTGACAATATCAACATACACTTATGATAAAAACCCCCAGAAAGCAGGAATAAAAGGAACTTGCCTCAAAATAATAAAAGCCATATATGACAAAGCCACAACAAACATTATCCCCGATGGTGAAAAATTGAAAGCATTTCCCCTAAAGTCAGGAAAAAGACAAGTTTGCCCACTCTCACCACTACTATTCAACATAGTTTTGGAAGTTTTAGCCACAGCAATCAGAGCAGAAAAAGACATAAAAGGAATCCCAATTGGAAAAGAAGAAGTAAAGCTCTCACAGTTTGCAGACAACATGATCCTCTACATAGAAAACACTGAAGAGTCCACCAGAAAAATACTAGAGCTAATCAATGAATATTGTAAAGTTGCAGGATATAGAATTAACACTGAGAAATCCCTTGCAGTCCTATACACTAATAATGAGAAAATAGAAAGAGAAATTAAGGAAACAATTCCATTCACCATTGCAACGAAAAGAATAAAATATTTAGGAATATATCTACCTAAAGAAGCAAAAGACCTATGAATAGAAAACTATTAAACACTGATGAAAGAAATCAAAGAGGACACTAATAGATGGAGAAATATGCCATGTTCATGGATCGGAAAAACTAATAGAGTGAAAATGAGTATACTACCTAAAGCAATCTATAGATTCAATGCAATCCCTATTAATCTAACAAGGGATTTTGAGAACTAGAACAAATAATTTCACACTTCGTATGGAAAAACAAAAAACCTTGAATAGCCAAAGCTATCTTGAGAAAGAAGAATGGAACTGGAAGAATCAGCCTGACTGACTTCAGGATATACTACAAATATACATTCATCAAGACAGTGTGGTACTGGCACAAAGACAGAAATATAGATCAATGGAACAAAATAGAAAGGCCAGAGATAAATCCACACACCTATGGACACCTTTGAGAAAGGAAGCACGAATATACAAAGGAGAAAAGACAATCTCTTTAACAAGTGTTGCTGGGAAATCTGGTCAACCACTTGTGAAAGAATGAAACTAGAACACTTTCTAACATCATACACAAAAATATACTCAAAATAAATAACAGATCTAAACGTAAGAGCAGAAACTATAAAACTCATAGAGGAAAACATAGGCAAAACACTCTGTGACATAAATCACAGCAGGATCCTCTATGACCCACCTCCGAGAGTAGTGGAAATAAAAGCAATAATAAACTAATGGGACCTAATTAAACTTGAAAGCTTCTGCACAACAATGGAAACTATAAGCGAGGTTAAAAGACAGCCTTCAGAATGGGAGAAAAAAATAGCATACAAAACCACTGACAAAGAATTAATCTCAAAAATATACAAACAACTCCTGAAGGTCAATTCCAGAAAAAATAAACGACCCTATCTAAAAATGGACCAAAGAACTAAACAGACATTTTTCCTAAAGAGACATGCAGATGGCTAACAAACACATGAAAAGATGCTCAACATCGCTCATTATCAGAGAAATGCAAATTAAAAACAGAACCAGGTACCATCTCTCTCCGGTCAGAATGGCTGTTATACAAAAATCTAGAAACAATAAATGTTGGAGAGGGTATGGAGAAAGGGGAACCCTCTCACAATGTTGGTGGGAATGCAAACGAGTACAGTCACTATGGAAAACA
The DNA here is from genome assembly GCF_049115385.1 of Moschus berezovskii. Lineage (NCBI taxonomy): Eukaryota > Metazoa > Chordata > Mammalia > Artiodactyla > Moschidae > Moschus > Moschus berezovskii. The sequence continues at coordinate 79,997,469 of NC_142488.1, read as the reverse complement.
GTGTGGAGATTCCTTAAAAAACCAGAAATAGAACTGCCATATGATCTTGCAATCCAACTGCTGCACATACACACTGAGGAAACCGGAATTGAAAGAGACATGTGTACCACAAAGTTCATCACAGCACTGTTTATAATAGCCAGGATATGGAAACATCCTAGATGTCCATCAGCAGACGAATGGATAAGAAAGCTGTGGTACATATCCACAATGCAGTATTACTCAGCCGTTAAAAAGAATACATTTGAATCAGTTCTGATGAGGTGGATGAAACTGAAGCCTATTATTCAGAGTGAAGGAAGTCAGAAAGAAAAACACCAATATAGCATACTAACGCATATATATGAAATTTAGAAAGATGGTAATGATAACCCTGTATGCGAGACAGCAAAAGAGACACAGATTTATAGAACAGTCTTTTGGACTCTGTGGGAGAGGGCGAGGATAACAATTTTATCATGAGACATGATTCTTAAGTACTGTGTGTAAATGTATAATATATAATATGGTGGAATGTTACAAAGATGGTATAGTCACTCACCTAGAGCCAGACATCAGGGAGAGTGAACTCAAGTGGGTCTTAGGAAACATTACGATGAACAAACCTGGGGGGGGGGGTGTTGCGGAATTCAAGCCGAGCTATTTTTTTTTTTAATTTTTATTGGAGGCTAATTATTTTACAATATTATATTGGTTGGTTTTGCCATACATTGACATGAATCCGCCCTGGGTGTACATGAGTTCCCCCTCCAGAACCCCCCTCCCACCTCCCTCCTCCCCTTATCCTCCCTCTGGGTCATCCCCGCATACCAGCCCCGAGCATCCTGTAACATGCATCGACCCTGAACTGGTGATTCATTTCACATATGATAATATACATGTTTCAATGCCATTCTCCCAAACCATCCCACCCTCACCCTCTCCCACAGAGTCCCAAAGACTGTTCTATACATCGGTGTCTCTTTTGCTGTCTCGTATACAGGGTTATCATTTGCATCATTCTAAATTCCATATATATGCGTTAGTATATTGTATTAGTGTTTTTCTTTCTGGCTTACTTCACTCTGTATAATAGGCTCTAGTTTCATCCACCTCATTTGAACTGGTTCAAAGGCATTCTTTTTAATGGCTGAGTGATACTCCATTGTGTATATGTACCACAGCTTTCTTATCCATTCGTCTGCAGATGGACATCTAGGTTGCTTCCATGTCCTGGCTATTATGAACAGTGCTGCAATGAACATTGGAGTACATGTGTCTCTTTCAATTTTGGTTTCCTCGGTATGTATGCCCAGGAGTGCGATTGCTGGATCATATGGCAGTTCTATTTCCAGTTTTTTGAGCAATCTCCACACTGTTCTCCGTAGTCAAGCCGAGCTATTTAAAATCCTAAAAGATCATGCTGTTAAAGTTCTAACTCAACATACCAGCAAATTTGGAAAACTCAACAGTGGCCACAGGGCTGGAAAAGATTAGTTTTCATTCCAATCCCAAAGAAGGGCAATGCCAAAGAATGTTCAAGCTACCATACAATTCCACTTATTTCACATGCTAGCAAGGTTATGCTCAAAATTCTTCAAGGTAGGTATCAGCAATACATGAATGGAGACCTTCAAGCTATACAAGCTGAGCTTAGAAAAGGCAGAGGAACCAGAGATCAAATTGCCAACATTCATTGGATCATGGAGAAAGCAAGGGAATTCCAGAAACAAACATCTGCTTCATTGACTATGCTAAAGCTTTTGACTGTGGAAAATTCTTAAAATGATGGAAGTAACCAATCACCTTACCTATCTTCTGAGAAACCTGTATGCGGATAAAGAAGCAACAGTTAGAACTGGACACAGAACATGACTGGTTCCAATTTGGGAAAGATGCTCAACAAGGTTGTATATTATCATCCTGCTTATTTTACTTACGTGCAGAATATATCATGTGAAAGGCTGAGCTGGATGAATCACATGCTCTAGTCAAGACTGCCAGGGGAAATATCAACAACTTCACCTATGCAAATGAAACCACTCTAATGGCAGAAAATGAAGAGGAAGTGAAAAGGCTCTTGATGAAGGTGAAAGAGTAGAGGGGAAAAGCTGGCTTGAAATTAAATATTCAAGAAACTAAGATCATGGCATCTGGTCCCATCACTTCATAGCAAATAGTTGGGGGAAAAGAGGAAGTACTGACTGATTTTATTTTCTTGGGCTCCAAAATCACTTTGGACAGTGACTGCAGCCGTGAAATTAAAAGATAATTTTTCCTTGGAAGGAAAGCTATGACAAACCTGTGCTGTGCTGTGTTAGTCTGTTTGTCATGTCCAACTCTTTGTGACCCCATGGAGTGTAGCCCGCCAGGATCCTCTGTCCATAGGGATTCTCCAGGCAAGAATACTTGAATGAGTTGCCATGACCTCCTCCAGGGGATCTTCCCAACCCAGTGATCAAACCCAGGTCTCCTGCATTGCAGGAGGATTCGTTACCATCTGACCATCAGGGAAGCCAAATGACAAATCTAGTCATTCAGTCAGTTCAGTAACTCAGTCGAGTCTGACTCTTTGTGACCCCATGAACCGCAGCATGCCAGGCCTCCCTATGCATCACCAAATGCCAGAGTTCAGGCAATGACATGTCCATTGAGTCCGTGATGATATCCAAACATCTCATCCTCTGTCGTCCCCTTCTCCTCCTGCCCCCAATCCCTCCCAGCATCAGGATCTTTTCAAATGAGTCAGCTCTTCACATGAGGTGGCCAAAGTATTGGAGTTTCAGCTTCAACATCAGTCCGTCCAATGAAAGTCCAGTACTGATCTCCTTTAGGATGGACTGGTTGGATCTCCTTGCAGTTCAAGGGACTTTCAAGAGTCTTCTCAAACACCACAGTTCAAAAGCATCGATAATTCGGTGCTCAGCTTTTTTTACAGTCCAATTATCACATCCATACATGATCACTGGAAAAAACATAGCCTTGAATAGACGGACCTTAGTCGGCAAAGTAATGTCTCTGCTTTTCAATATGCTGTCTAGTTGGGCATAACTTTCCTTCCAAGGAGTAAGCGTCTTTTAATTTCATGACTGCAATCACCATCTGCAGTGATTTTGGAGACCAGAAAAATAAAGTCAGTCACTGTTTCCCCATCTATTTGCCATGAAGTGATGGGACCAGATGCCGTGATCTTAGTTTTCTGAATGTTGAACTTTAAGCCAAACTTTTCACTCTTTTCTTTCATTTTCGTCAAGAAGCTCTTTAGTTCTTCTTCACTTTCTGCCATAAGGGTGGTGTCATCTGCATATCTGAGGTTATTGATATTTCTCCCAGCAATCTTGATTTCAGCTTGTGCTTCTTCCGGCCCAGAGCTCCACATGATGTACTCTGCATATAAGTTAAATAAGCAGGGTGACAATATACAGCCTTGACGTACTCCTTTTCCTATTTGGAACCAGTCTGTTCTTCCATGTCCAGTTCTAACTGTTGTTTCTCAACCGGCGTACAGATTTTTCAAGAGGCAGGTCAGGTGGTCTGTTATTCCCATAACTTTCAGAATTTTCCACAGTTTATTGTGATCCACACAGTCAAAGGCTTTGGCATAGTCAATAAAACAGAAATAGATGATTTTTGGAACTCACTTTTTCAGTCATCCTTCAAATGTTGCCAATTTGGCCTCTGGTTCCTCTGCATTTTCTAAAACAAGCTTGAACATTTAGAAGTTCACGGTTCATGTATTGCTGAAGCCTGATTTGGAGAATTTTGAACATGATTTACTAGCATGTGAGATGAGTGCAATGGTGCGGTAGTTTGAACATTCTTTGGCATTGCCTCTCTTTGGGATTGGAATGAAGACTGACGTTTTTCAATCCTGTGGCCACTGCTGAGTTTTCCAAATTTGCTGGCATATTGAGTGCAGCACTTTCACAGCATCATCTTTCAGGATTTGAAATAGCTCAATTGGAGTTCCATCACCTCCACTAGCTTTGTTCATAATGATGCTTCCTGATGCCCATTTGCCTTCACATTCCATAATGTCTGGCTCTAGGTGGGTGATCACACCATCGTGATTATCTGGATTGTGACTTCTGATTCTGTTAGGTCCATACCATTTCTGTCCTTTATCGAGCCCATCTTTGCATGAAATGTTCCCTTGGTATCTCTAATTTCCTTGAAGAGATCTCTAGTCTTTCCCATTCTGTTGTTTTCCTCTATTTCTTTGCATTGATCGCAGAGGAAAGCTTTCTTATCTCTCCTTGCTATTCTTCGGAACTCTGCATTCAAATGGGTATATCTTTCCTCTTCTCCTTTGCCTTTAGCTTCTCTTCTTTTCTCAGCTATTTGTAAGCCTTCCTCAGACAGCCAGTTTGCTTTTTTTCATTTATTTTTGTTAGGGATGATCTTGATTCCTCTCTCCTGTACAATGTCATGAACCTCCATCAGGGACTCTGTCAGATCTAGTCCCTTAAAACTACTTCTCACTTCCATTGTATAGTCATAAGGGATTTGATTTAGGTCATACCTGAATGGTCTATTGGTTTTCTCCACTTTCTTCATTTTAAGTCTGAATTTGGAAATAAGTAGCTCATGATCTTGGAGAAGGCAATGGCAAGCCACTCCAGTAGTCTTGCCTAGAAAATCCCATGGATGGAGGAGCCTGGTAGGCTGCAGTTCATGGGGTCGCTAAGGGTCGGACACGACTGAGCAACTTCACTTTCACTTTTCACTTTCACACATTGGAGAAGGAAATGGCAACCCATTCCAGTGTTCTTGCCTGGAGAATCCCAGGGATGGGGGAGCCTGGTGGGCTTTCGTCTATGTGGTCACACAGAATCGGACATGACTGAAGTGACTTAGCAGCAGCAGCAGAAGCAGCTCAGGATCTGAGCCACAGTTAGCTCCCAGTCTTGTTTTTGCTGACTCTTCAGAGCTTCTCCATCTTTGGCTGCAAAGAATATAATCAGATTTCGGTGTTGACCATCTGGTGATGTCCATGTGTAGAGTCTTCTCTTGTGTTTTTGGAAGAGGGTGTTTGCTATGACCAGTAGGATCTCTTGGGGAACTCTATTAGCCTTTGCCCTGCTTCCTTCTGTACTACAAGGCCAAATTTGCTTGACAAATCTAGAAAACCCATTACAAAGCAGAGACATTACTTTGCTGACAAAGATCCATATAGTCAAAACTATGATTTTGCCATTAGTCGTGTACAGAGGAGAGATTTGGAACATAAAGAAGACTGAGCATCAAAGAATGGATGCTTTTGACCTGTGGTCTTCGAGAAGACTTTGAGAATCCCTTGAAATACAAGAAGATCAATAAATCCTAAAGAAAATCAATCCTGAATATTCGGCGGAAGGACCGATGCTGAAACTGGAGCTACAATACTTTGGCTACCTGATGTGAAGAGTCAACTCATTGCAAAAGACCCTGATGCTGGGAAAGATCGAAGGCAAAAGGAGAAGGGGTTGGCAGAGAGTGAAATGGTTAGATGGGATCACCAACACAATGGACATGGATTTGACAAACTCCAGGAAATAGTGGAAGACAGGGTAGCTTGGTGTGCTGCAGTCCATTGGATTGCAATCTGTCAGACATGACTTACCAACTGAACAATAGCAATAAAAACAATGGTGGAATTGGCTTGTTACACATGATCTAAAGAAGGCAATTTTAGATGGAAAACTATGTAAGTGTTTCTTTAATCTTAATTATTTTCAAGAATATTCCTCTATGACATTCTAGAATATACTATTAGTAATCATTTCATGGGAAATAGAGAAACAGTGGAAACAGTGTCAGACTTTATCTTTTTGGGCTCCAAAATCACTGCAGATGCTGATTGCAGCCAGGAAATTAAAAGACGCTTACTCCTTGGAAGGAAAGTTATGACCAACTTAGATAGCATATTAAAAAGCAGAGACATTACTTTGCCAACCAAGGTCTGTCTAGTCAAGGCTATGGTTTTTCCCGTGGTCATGTATGGATGTGAGAGTTGGACTCTGAAGGAAGCTGATCACCGAAGAATTGATGCTTTGGAACTGTGGTGCTGGAGAAGACTCTTTTATTTTATTTTTTAAGTAATTAATTTATTTTTTATTGGAGGCAAATTATTTTACAATATTATATTGGTTGGTTTTGCCATATATTGACATGAATTCTCCCTGGGTTTACATAAGTTCCCCCTCCTGAACCCCCCTCCCACCTTCCTCCTCCCTTTATCCTCCCTCTGGGTCATCCCCACAAGCCAACCCCGAGCATCCTATAACATGCATCGACCCTGAACTAGTGATTCATTTCACAGAGTCCCTTGGACTTCAAGGATATCCAACCAGTACATTCTAAAGGAGATCAATCCTGGGTGTTCATTGGAAGGACTGATACTGAAGCTGAAACTCCAATACTTTGGCCACCTCATGTGAAGAGTTGACTCACTGGAAAAGACTCTGATGCTGGGAAAGGTTGGGGGCGGGAGGAGAAGGGGACGACGGAGAATGAGATGGCTGGATGGCATCACCGACTCGATGGACATGAGTTTGTGTGAACTCTGGGAGTTGGTGATGCACAGGGAGGCCTGGCCTTCTGTGATTCATGGGGTCGCAGAGAGTCAGACACGACTGAGTGACTGAACTGAACTGAACTGAACTGAATCTAAAACAAAACTAACAAAACTGCATGTTGATTTATCCTTTCATCTGAGAATTTAGGGAGATACCAAATTAACATGAGGTGATTAATATTATGACCTGTGGCCTAAATTTTTCATTTAGAAACTTACACATGCATTTTCATTAAAAACATCAATTTTCTTAATAACTGACAGATGAAAAACTCCATAACTATCATGCATAAGGATGAATTGTATTTTATGTTCACAGACTCTTTTTAACTAAGTAGTTGGTGAGGTGATTTATTTGGCCAAGAGATAATTTATTTTCTTAGTCTCTCTTATATGTGTTCACCTCAAACCAGCTTTCCCACACACAATTCCATCCCTAAACAGTTTCTCCTGAATCAAATTCAACATTCTAAGTCTAAAGTAATGAACTCTTAAATTACAGCTGACCCTTGAGTACTAAGAATAAATGTAGAAACCCAGCTCAGGAACAGATCCCTGAGAGTTATCTGAGGGACATAAGGGTAAAAGTTATGTAATAAAACACCAAAAGATATGCCAACAATCAGCTTGGATAACTGAACAAACGACTACAGGGAGACAAATCAGTTGACACTCTATTTATCAAACCCTAGTCCTCAGTGAAAACAGAAAACATAATTGATATAGCTGAAACCCTCACTCTTACTTTAAAACATGTCCCTAAAAACAGAAAGTACACTTGCCAGCTAATTCAATGAAAGGTATTAATTTATATATTTATTAATGCTGCCTTTTCTCAGGAGTAGGTACAAAAGAATATGCTCTCAGTGGATTGACTAGTATATATTTGCAGTTTCTTCTTTGGGGACAATAAAGAACACCAAAATTCAACGCAATTCTCTTACTACTAAGAATCTGCCTATATATATCTAATTTACTATGAGGTAAAAACTTATATATTTTAGTATTTAAGAAAAAAAATCTCAGTGTTATCCTTGGCAATCAGTCAGGCTTCAGTTAGAAAAGTTAACTGAATGAAATAATCTTAGATTTAGAAATTTATGATTAGAGTCACAGAGGGCTATTTTCTCATATGCTATTATAACATTTAATTACATATGCCAAGAAATTTCATTATGTGAGTGAAATGATTGCAAGTCTACTCAAATGAGCTGATGTTAAAAAGTGGACATGCAAAATATGGTATGAAAATTATCATAAAACATAACTGCAAAAGCACTATGGTCTTTCAGTGCAGCTTGTTGACAAAGCCAATTTGCATTACAAATATACCAAATAAATATCAGTCAATTAGAGCACAATTTAAAAGATGAACTTAATTGTAATGATAATTGCTCATTAGTGTATTGATTAAGGTTCAATCATCTAGGTAATAGTAGTGTTTTATACAGGTAGAGTGCTTTTTTAAAATATCAAATGAATTTCTATATTATTTAACCTTTCTTTGTTCCAGTTTCTACCTCTGCAAAAATGGATAAAATGATAGAACTTACACATAGAAGTGGTGTATTAAGATAAAAACTTTTGTAGATTGTTAGGGACAGTGTACAACTGAACACCCTCAAATGCTGTTTTATAAATTTATTATCATTATGTTGTTTTGCTGTCATGTTTCAGCAGCATGACTTCTCATGAGGCTTAAGCATAATTATGATTACTACATTTTCTTTTTTTAATGAGGGAAAGAAGAAAATGAAGACTCTGAGTTTAAATGACTTGGCCAAGTGTATGCATGTAGTCAGGGACAGAACTATCATTAGAACTCAAGATGTGCTGTCTCACATTCAAATTCTCTTTCTGCTATGCCTCTGAATAGTTATGATCAAAATACCTTGACTTTACATCAAAATCACAAATGCATTTCTACTACTATTATATAGATGTAGTTGCTAAACAGTATTGGTCATAGAATATCTAAAAACTAATGAGGCAGGAAGAGAAAAAAAAAGAAAAGTACATGCAATGCATCCATTTTCACTTGAATAACATATATAAATGCTGAATACTCAAGACTTCCATGGGGAATAAAATATTTAGAATGAAATTCTTCAAGCTAGATGATAGTAAAAAATGTGTAATGGATATTAGAACTAATTATATATGGTTGGACAAAATGTTCATTTGAGTTTTTCCATAACATTTGGAAAAGCCCATATGAACTTTCTGGCCAATCCAATGTAAGTTCATGAGAAATACACCAAAGTAACATTGAAAAAAACCATTTAAAATCTGGGGCAGATTCATGTCAATGTATGGCAAAACCAATACAATACTGTAAAGTAATTAGCCTCCACTTATAAATAAAATAAATAAAATACCAAAAAAATAATAACACACGCTGTTAGTATTGATGCTATTTGTTAAAATTAAAGAATAAGGGGGAAGCTCTTTGCATTATAATTTGAAGTTTCATGATGGATTTATTCTCTGAGTACTATTTCCACTTGGTCAAAATATCAATGTATTGTAAACTATATTTTAAAATAAAAACACATGAAGTGAAATGAATTATCATCTTAAAAAGTAAAATGAAACAATATAATATATCCATCCTGAATTATGAAGTACATAAAGAAATGAGAACATATACACAGACAGAGCGAATGTATTTGGAACATACAAAATATCTTTCGGCATTTAAAAATTTTATCAGCACAATAAAATTATATATATTTTAACTGATTGCTTAAACTCCATATTTAAAGATATTTGTTTTCTGTTGACCATATCTTAAAGTAGCATATATTTGTGTGTTTAATTTGGCAAAGAAAATGTATATTATTTACAAGCTCACAAAGACTGTTACCTTGGATTGCTTTGTTAGGCATGTATACAGCATATAAGGTTTACAGATCTTTTTGAATGAAAATATAGAAAAGTGGAATTATATTGTTAATGTATCCCTCAGACAAAATCCTGAATATGTTTACATTGTCAGAGGAAATAAATGAATCATTAAATTCACAGGTAATTGGAGTGTAACTATTGTAAGTCAAATAAATGTCTATAGGGTCAAATTAACATCTAAAGGTTAATTATACACAGCTTGGAAAAAGTTTTCAGTGATATAAGACATACAACTGATTGAATACCTTTCATAGATATTGTTTCACTTAAAAATACTAAAAATGTGTTTGAAGCAAACAGTTGAAACTGCAATGTTTTATGAGAAATGAAAAGGCAAAATTTCTTAAAACGAATTAGATTTAAAATGAAACATGCACCATGGTTATGATTTGTCTTGATTTTTACTGTACCTTTCTTTAGTCCAGGAATGAATGCTAAAAAAAGAGTTTAGCAAAGTTATAAACAAATAGATATATTATTTAATTCCCAATATATTATATTAACTAAATATAAAATTGTAATATATTGCAATATATTTCAGCTTCATTTTGCAGAGAATGTGACGACTGAAATATAAAAGGTGGAATACTGATAAATCATAAAATACCTGTCTCCTGTAGTATGTTTTTCTAAAATCTGACCAAGCCTGTGCTATATGCTGGACTCTTGGGAATTAATGATTGATTCTTCCCCTAGAGGCAATATATTGTTGAACTTAACATTTTGCAAGAACTCAGTAGATTTTCTAGCTTGTTTGCCTATGATAAAAAAGTATAGCCCTCTATTTAAATTTCATTTTTTTCTCATGGAAACTCCTACAGGGAGTATTGACTTTTTAAGGAAAATATGACTCCACAGGTTGCTTTTCCTCCAAATCTGATGTGGAAAATATGATGGAGAAAAAACAAAAATCAACAGACACTAACATTAGATGACCCGACAGAAGTATTTATCTTGCTTAAGACACTTTTTCTATAGTATAGCTATTTTCTCTAATAAAATTTCATTTATTTCTCACAACTAGAAATGGGGAATTCAAGATCATTATATCCACGCTTGTTATCCAGATAAATTCTGATTGCATTTTTAAGTGATTTCCTTCAAAACACTGTGAGGTCACGCTTGATCAAAGACAAATAGCATAGTCTATTTTTAAACAAAATAACTACATATTTATAAACACTTTGATATGTGCTGCTCTGAACAAATAAAGCTCAGATTTATTCTTTGTAAAATTTTAAAGCTACTAATAAAGATGATTTTCTAATACATTCAATACCATTAATCTAAAACAAAAACTTTTAAACATTTCGAACTTGCTTAAAACTCAATTTTGAATAAAATTTGAATATTATAAAATAAAAGATGTATGAAATAGGGAGAAGGAAGATGTCAGAGACAGAAAAATAGAAGTGAAAGTGATGTTTCTATGTAATAATAGGGACTAGATAGAATTGCACAACATTTTAAGTGCCATTGACATTTATAAGGCACATTCATTTTTCGTCATGTTATTTAATCTGTAAGCAATGTAATTTAATGGTAGTACAAACTGAAACAGAACAGAAAAAAATATAGTAGTGTTTTCACAAGACACTTTTGGTATGATTGATCTTCAAAATAATATCCGCCAACCCTGCACCATTCAAATATTAGTTCTAGTTCAATCGTAAGTCTCTTTCTCTCCGTCTCTCTCTCTCTCACACACACAATATTTTAATTTATTATTGGAATTAATATTCCCTGTAATATATATTTTTAAAGTTCTTATAATATTTAAATGTAGAGTTTTAAATGTACTGGGGAGATAACGAAAGGCTGCCTTAAGCAGAGAAGTAATAAAGTGCTTGCTTTCATTTTTAAGACTGCAATTTAAATGTGGTCCAGAACTTAGTTATTAAAATCCTTTCCAATTTGGTTACTGAAAAGATCAGAAAAAAGTTAATGTGATGGGTCTAGACTTAGAATTTCTAAGGGTAAGGAGGTACAAATAAAAGAAGCAAAACAAGTGACATGATAACAAAGAAAAAGAAAACAAACACATTTTTAAAACCTATCCCAGGAGACATTTAGCTCCCAAGCTGAAAAATGAAAATTGGTTTATAAACAAGGAAAGTCAAATGTAGATCAATTTTCCTTTAAATTCAGGGTAATAAGTAGATTCTGAATAAAATTTTCAGGAACAACTCTGAAGAGACACTTTAATTCATCACATAAAAAATAGTCAAAAAATGAAACATTTTCTCCCTCTAAAGCAATATAAGTATTCAGATGCTAACACAAAAATTAATATATACATTCATTATAATTATGAAGATTCTTACTCAGAATAAAGTCCATCTCCAAATGTATCTTTAAAATTAGAACAGTCTTTTGGACTTTGTGGGAGAGGGTGAGGGTGGGATGATTTGGGAGAATGGCATTGAAACATGTATATTATCATATGTGAAACGAATCGCCAGTCCAGGTTCGATGCATGATACAGGATGTTTGGGGCTGGTGTACTGGGAGGAACCAGAGGGATGGGATGGGGAGGGAGATGGGAGGGGGGTTCAAGATGGGGAACACATGTACACCCAGGGCAGATTCATGTCAATGTATGACAAAACCAATATAATAAAGTAATTAGCTTCCAATTAAAATAAATAAATTTTAAAAACTTTTTCATAATAAAACAAGAAAATAAAATAAATTTTTTAAAAAGTAAAATAATAAAATTTCAGTGAACTCAAAAAAATAAAATGAAATTCAATTGCTTCTAAATGTTTAAAGGTTTATCATTGATATTTTTTGAAGTATTCACAATGATTGAGATTCTTGAAAGATCAAAATATAAGCATAGTCCTTATCATTTGAGATACTAGACTCAAGGTGAATCACTATGACTGAAACGAATATTTTTGTAAATCCAATCAAAGTTATATTATGAATGAGTCTATCATTTATGTTCTGTTCTGTTCAGTCACTCAGTCGTGTCCGACTCTTTGCGATCCCGTGGACTGTAGCTTACCAGGCTTCTCCGTCCATGGGATTCTCCAGGCAAGAATACTGGAGTGGGTTACCATTTCCTTCTCCAGGGGATCTTCCTGACCCAGGGATCGAACCCGGGTCTCCCGCATTGGAGGCAGACGCTTTAACCTCTGAGCCACCATTTATATGTCACTTAAAATTAAATTTAATTAATAAAGTGAATGTATCTAACAAGTTAAATTTGCTTTCACCAAGAAAATTATTTTCAGGTTATGAAATATTCTGCAATGTATTTAATAGTAAATATATCAATTTATTAGTAAATGTGTTAATAAATTTAAATGCATTTTAGGTATCATCATGTTTACTTACACAAATGCAATAATCCCATAAAAATTTAAGGTTGTGTATGTGCTTACTTTGAAATATACTTAAGGTTTTAATATATTTTCTAAATTATTACTAGAAGAAATATCTTAATTAGTAAAATAATATAAATAAATAAAAACAATATGAATTACTAAGACTCTTGTACTACAAAGTTCAAATTAAGGAAACATGCAGTTTATAGTAAAAATTGTAGCTCCTACTTGTCACATAAAAATTACAAAAATTTATCATGAAAATAATACCAAAACATGTTCTTTATACAATATTCTATTAGTTCCTTCAAAATACTAACACAAATGTTTAAGTACCCAATATGCACTGGACACATCTAGCTAAATTTGAAAAAAAAAAATATTGAGAAATAGATACTGCTTGAATAGCTTAAATGTCAACAGAGCTCACCACAAAATTGATGGTGTTGGCTTAATGTTTGTTAATCAAGCATCAAGCACCAATCTGTAACTGCCATTAACTTCAACAAAGTAGTAGTATTTGCAGTTGTTTTATCATGTATAATTTTTTTGAAGTCACAAAATAAAGCTTCTTTATTGAAATCTTAAAAGTTCATCATTTTGGAGGTAAATGAGGTTTGAAAACATGTTTAAAGACATTCATTTGGAGGTAATCAGATATCTTTGCCACTATAGTAAACTGAAGGATAATATTTTCTATAAGTATTAAATATTTATTTACTTGATACATCACTATATCTCAGTACATCACAGTGTTTCTGAAAGAGATGGGAATACCAGACCACCTGACCTGCCTCTTGAGAAACCTATATGCAAGTCAGGAAGCAACAGTTAGAACTGGACATGGAACAACAGACTGGTTCCAAATGAGAAAAGGAGTACGTCAAGGCTGTATATTGTCACCCTGCTGATTTAACTTATTTGCAGAATATATCATGAGAAACGCTGCGCTAGAAGAAGCACAAGCTGGAATCAAGATTGCCGAGAGAAATATCAATAACCGCAGATATGCAGATGACACCAGGCTTCTGGCAGAAAATGAAGAGCAACTAAAGAGCCTCTTGATGAAAGTGAAAGAGGAGAGTGAAAAAGTTGGCTTAAATCTCAACCTTCAGAAAACTAAGATCATGACATCCGGTCCCATCACTTCATGCAAATAGATGGGTAAATAGTGGAAACAGTGTCAGACTTCATTTTGGGGGGCTCCAAAATCACTGCAGATGGTGATTGCAGCCATGAAATTAAAAGACGCTTACTCCTTGGAAGGAAAGTTATGACCAACCTAGATAGCATATTGAAAAGCAGAGATATTACTTTGCCAACAAAGGTCTGTCTAGTCAAGTCTATGATTTTTCCAGTGGTCATGTATGGATGTGAGATTTGGACTGTGAAGAAAGCTGAGCACCAAAGAATTGATGTTTTTGAACTATGGTGCTGGAGAAGACTCTTGAGAGTCTCTTGGACTGCAAGGAGATCCAACCAGTCCATCCTAAAGGAGACCAGTCCTGGGTGTTCTTTCGAAGGACTGATGCTGAGGCTGATACTCCAATAATTTGGCCACCTCATGCAAAGAGTTGATTCATTGGAAAAGACCCTGATGCTGGGAGGGATTGAGGGCAGGAGGAGAAGGGGACGACAGAGGATGAGATGGCTGGATGGCATCACCGACTGCATGCACATGAGTCTGGGTGAATTTCAAGAGTTGATGATGGACAGGAAGGCCTGGCATGCTGCAATTCATGGGGTCACAAAGAGTTGGACACGACTGAGCGACTGAACTGAATATAGAGAAAAATCTGATATATCAAGATTCAATTCACCTAAAACCTAATATATAATATATATTCTAAGTTATTATAGACTAACTTTTGAGAACTAGTTCCTCATATATTTCCTTATGCCAAACCACACGGTCATGGAATACATTAGAATCAATATATATAATGTACTTAAAGATTGTAATGCCAAATTAATGGGCCAATATCTAGTTTTCTTTGAATAATGTTAATTTTAAAGCATTCTACATGATGTCCCAAAAAGATCCAATTCTTCTTGATATATAATTCAAATCACCTCAGTGCATCTCTTGTTGATTGCAAAACTAATAATAAGCTACAGCATTATTGTACTTTTGTAGATTGCATAATGTCTGAACCACAAAATAGAAGCTCAAATCACATTTTCTGTTCATATCATGTGAAACATTAAGGCTACAGATGCAAAAGCTGCAAGGTGATTAGTATAATGTGTATCTTACAGTAAAAGCACTGTTGCCAATGTAAATTTCTCATCTCTGCATATTAAAATTTCTATCCATGTATCTTTTGGGCAAAGAAAAAAAATCCACTGTAAATTTTTTTTTTAAAAATTGTACAGATTACTCCCAACCTCAAAAACAAAAACTCTCAAGAAAACTGAAACATGAAGAACTCTGAACTTTTCAAGAAAGCAAAAGTGGGAATATAAATGATTTCATAGTTCATTGAAAGGTCCTATCAAGGCCCTAGTTACATTACTCTGAGAAATGTATGAAGCAGTTTTGAAAATAATGCAAGTGTAAATGATCTTGAGAAATTAAAAAAACAAAAGCCTGAAGGCTGGATACATTATTTTTTCATCTGGCCAACAAAATACAAAAAAATCAATATTTCTGAAATATGTCTCTAAGCTCTCCAAAATGTTTGAGACAATTGCAGCTCTCAAACATTTCACGCCTTTTAACACTCAATCCAGAGAAGGCAATGGCACCCCACTCCAGTACTCTCGCCTGTAAAAGTCCATGGACGGAGGAGCCTGGTAGGCTGCAGTCCATGGGGTCGCTAAGAGTTGAACACGACTGAGCGACTTCACTTTCACTTTTAACTTTCATGCATTGGAGAAGGAAATGGCAACCCACTCCAGTGTTCTTGCCTGGAAAATCCCAGGGACGAAGGAACCTGGTGGGCTGCCGTCTATGGGGTCGCACAGAGTTGGACACGACTGAAGTGACTTAGCAGCAGCAGCAGCAACACTCAATCTGTTCTTGAGTGAATGAATTCTAAAATAGTACTTGATAGTGTATCTGGTCTTTGGGTCCATAGAGAATTTGATTTTTAAAGCATGTCCCTTTGCCTGATTTAATGCATACAAAATATATGCCTCCAAGCTATAATAGTATAAAATGTGTACACTACTAGAGGATTTAATTTTTTAATCTTTTCTTTGTAAAATTTAATATGATTTCCTTTTAATCAGTTTATCCAATTTTAGAAGCTTTATGTGGCTTGTCAACAACCTATGTGAGTTGCACAATAGAAAAATAAAAGATAATCGTTAATTATGTCTAGAGACATGTATTATAATAAATTTTTCCTTAAAAAGAAGCTACTTTTTAGATTAAAAAGCTTTTGAAACTTTCTCTCATATTTTCACCAACCTCTTTGTTCTATAACAAAGTAATTAAAAATTTCCTGTAGTAGGAAGAGAATAGTAGGTAATTAAAATCTCTATATAGCATAAGTGGACAAGATATCAGGGAATGGCTTTTACTAAAACACTTGAAGTTTAATATTTCATTAGTGGAAATCAGTTTTGTGAATTCTACAGAGTAGTTTGTCATTATATATATACGTATATGCATTGTTAAAAATATTAGGCTCTGCATACCATTTAAGGTACAGGTTAACAACAAAGATATTTCACTGGAGAAGCATTTATACTATATGAACACCTATATTTATATTATAAATATATTATTGATATTTCTTATTACATATGCATATATATATTTAATATATGAAACAGAAAACCAGGAAAGGATATTATTCATAAAACAACCATTTCAAAAATACCTGCTTTAATTCTATTTTGGGCAGAGGTTGGTACATTTTCATACACAGAAGCATAGTTTTTAAAAATCCATAAGAAATATAAACTAATTTATATAAAATTCTACCTTTCACTATCAATAAATATTATATAGTGTTCTATTAATTTCACTTTTAAATTCTCTGGAAAATGAGAAAGACAGTGAACATTATTAATTGATGGTATTATTTTTCCCAGTGTTCCCAGTGCATCAATTTAGAGAGATGTATCTGGATGTACTACGTAGAAAATGCCAAATAAACTGGTTACTTTATAATGTATCTCAATATTTACATATCATATATTTTGTGACTCCCACGTACTGTAGCCCACCAGACTCCTGTCCATGGGATTCTTCAGACAGGAATACTGGAGTGGTTTGCCATTACCTTCTCCAGATCACATATTTAAGGAAAAATGAAAGAAAAAGTATGATATTCAAAGTGCCATCCGACTTGATGATTCTCTTTATGAATATGTTTTCATTTTCTAATATGCTATGTCAGCACTTAGGAAGTTGTGATTTCTTGTAATCACAGTGAATTAATACCAGTTTAATCATAGTGAAAGTGAAGTGAAATCGCTCAGTCGTGTCCGACTCTTTGCGACCCCGTGGACTGTAGCCTACCAGGCTTCTCCGTCCATGGGATTCTCCAGGCAAGAATACTGGAGTGGGTTACCATTTCCTTCTCCAGGGGATCTTCCCGACCCAGGGATCGAACCCAGGTCTCCCGCATTGGAGGCAGACGTTTTAACCTCTGAGCTACCAGGGAAGCCCCTTAATCATAGTACCAAGTTGATATTTTTAAATAATTGGAAACTTTTTGTTTGTTTTCTATTTCTTTCTCTCTAATATATATTTTGCTGAGACTTTTTTGATGATAGTAAAGAACACAAGCTTTGGCAGAAACTTTCATTCTTGGCGTTAACTGGTTATTCACATGTTGAATATTAATGTTTGCAGAAATGAGTTAACCTTGAAACAATAGGTCATTTCTAAAAAAATTGTCTCAAGGTAGTTTTATTTTTTAACTATTTGTGACATTATATTGAAGAAAAAAATGAAAAGAAAATGTATTGTGTTGTACTCAGTCATTCAGTTATGTCCAACTGTTTGTGACCTCATGGACTGTAGCCCTCCAGGTTCCTCTGTCCAAGGGATTATCCCAGCAGGAATACTAGAGTGTGTTGCCATTTCCTTCTCCAGGGGATTGTCCTGACTCAGGGCTCAAACTTGTATCTCCTGCATTGACAGGTGAAATCTTTACCACTGAGACGCCTGGGAAGCCATAAATGTATTGGAAAACCTATATTTCCATTAGGACAGTTAAAAAATGAAATAAAATTCAAATTCATGTTTGTTTACTATTAAAATAAATATTTTTGTTTAGATCTAAATCATTTTAAAATTAAGTGTTTAATGGCAATATCCACACATAATTAATATCCATAAGTTTATTTAGTTTTATATTTCAACTGTCAAAAGATAAACCTGACATATGGAAATCTGGCTATAGATTTTAGGAGTAAGCAAGATATTTTCCATGTGATGAAACACTGGGTAACTGTTGTGGAGAACCAATCTTTTAGATGATGCATTGATAAATATTTTATGTCAACAAAGAACAAAAAGTAAAAGACAGTGCCACAAACATGAAAAGCAAAAAAAAAAAAGTAGAAATAAGTAATTTCAAACTGAATTTAGTAAAAGTTTACATGCACAGGAAGAGGAGGAGAATGAAGGATTTATATTACCAGTCTGACAGATTAACTGACTGCATACAACATGCTAAAATGTTTCTTGAATAAACCAAATGCTATCTGCCTTAGAAATCATCTGCACTTCATGGTTAAAGGCACAGATTCAAAGTAATGGCTTTTTGAATACTCAAAATAGAAATATTATATTTTGGTATTTTCAAAATAAAAGCATGTCACCTAAGATTAAAATATTGCCTAAGATCTACTTTTTACATAATAAGAAAGGAAACATAAATCTTCCATATAGATAGACATTTGATTCTGTATTTGCATGAGATACTGATAATTAATCTCTCCCTTTACTTAGGTAAGTTTCTTCAGACATAAAATGATGTTTCTGCTAGTTAGAGTAGGGAACCAATACACAAATTTTGTCAAATATGTAAATTAGCATTGCTAAGAGGCTGACTGAAATCTGGTCTAAGAGACTCTAAAGCATGACCAGTCAGTTCAGTTCAGTTCAGTCGCTCAGTCGTGTCCGACTCTTTGAAACCCCATGAATCACAGCAGGCCATGCCTCCCTGTCCATCACCAACTCCAGGAGTTCACTCAAACTCATATCCGTCGAGTTGGTGATGCCATCCAGCCATCTCATTCTCTGTCGTCCCCGTCTCCACCCACCCCCAATCCCTCCCAGCATCAGACTCTTTAACAGTGAGTCAACTCGTTGCATGAGGAGGCCAAAATATTGGGGTTTCAGGTTTATCATCAGTCCTTCCAATGAACACCCAGGATTGAGCCAAGCCATTTATTTAAAATGTATGCCAATCCTATCTAATTCTCTAATGCTCATTATACTCAGATGAACCATTATGACACAGAATGTGTAAGAAGGGACATTCTACAATATTCTTTCTATCCCCTGATCCCTAAGTAGCAGTATTTTCCTGTTCTGTTTCAATGCTTGTACTGGTTCATGCAGAGAAGTGACCAGTGTTCACTCATTTTGCACAGTTAAAACTCACTGAAAAAATTCTAAAAGTGATTCTACAGTATTTTCTTAAATAAAATTAAATTAAATTTGTATTTTTATTTCATTAAATTCGTTTTATAAGTACTTTTATTTGTAAAAATTAAAGGGAAATTTTATAATTAAATTAAACATCCAAACCACAATGTATGTTTCTAATAACAGAACAATCTGATCTTTTCCCTGTAATTTGAAACATTATACCCGAATTTCAAATGTGAAGAGAAAAATAAACATATTCATATTTTAGATAATAAATACTAGTTGATTTAAATAAGGTCTAGGAATAGAGTGCTTTTCCTACTAAATGTTGTTTTGTTTTGCTTTTTTTTACAATACAGATTTTTCCTTCAGGTTGACTAAGTTAAAAGAAGAATTTGATACGTGGTTTGGAACTAAATATGCATGCATTTCTATTTTTTTTAAACTTTATTTCCTATAAACAAAGCTAATGCATCATTCAGAGACCCAGGTTTGATCCCTGGGTGGGGAAGATCCCCAGAGAAGGGAATGGCAATCCACTCCAGTATTCTTGATTGGAGAATTCCATGGCCAGAGGAACCTGGCTGGGCTACAGTCCATGGAGTCACACAGAGTTTGACACATTGAGACACACACACACACATATTTTCAACATAACACCATATATGGTTATCAATAAACTCCGAGGAACTATCATAAAACTTTCATTTTGAAAAATTGTCACCTTCGAGAATGAACACAAAACATTCCCAGCTATCATTTCACTCTTTAGTTCAAATAATTTAAATGAGATACAGTGAAAGAAGATATAATTCAAAATTAACCATATAATCTAAATCGATAACTTTTAGGAGTCATAAACATATAATAGTATGCAGTCCTAACACTGTTAAATAAACATAGTGACATTAAACCTAAAAATATTAATAAATACGTGTAAATTCTTGACCAAAAGCATCTCAAAGAACAAATACTTTACATAAGTGAAGCGATTTTCAAGCCACCCATAATCAAAATCCAAACATATTCTGGGGCAAAAAATATACATTTATGAGAATGTAGTAATTTATTAATAAATTCTCTCACAATACTTTTGGTCAAATTTTTGTTTGTTTGTTTAAGGTTAACATGCTATGGTATACTTAGGAGAAGCTTACACAAAGAGTAACCTAGAATAGTGTCTGGCATGGTTAAATATTTGACAAATATTTGCCAAGTGAATGAAAACTTGTTGAAACATTTGAATGTCAGTATGCCACAGTTACCCTGTAACACTAATTCTAGCTAAGTGAAAATTAACAAGACAAAATCTAAGGATGAAAGATAAAATTCTGTAATATATGTTTGTATCTAACTCATTTCTCGCTTTTTTCAGACAAATTTTCTAAATGGATTTTTTTCAGCCTTTTGTATAACCCATTTCTGTTATAATGAACATCTTTCTGCATCACTGCTTTGGTTTGCAAAATCAAACATCCTCTATGTACGGTACATAGAGGATGTACCTTACATCCTCTATGATTTTTAATCTTAAAAGAAGAAAGAACACTTTTTTCTGACTCTGTTTAGGCTGAATTATCAAATCTAAAATACCAAATAAAACATCTCTGATATTCATTAGACCAAAAATATTTATCATTTATTATGTTTCAAATCTTGCTATGTGTTGAGAATAATTTTGTTAAAAAAAAGAAAAGAAAAAAATGTTCCCAGATCACCTGGCACTTATATTCTATTGAAAAACATGTATCTAATGGAAGGCATGCTAATGTACAGGCCTCTGTTTAGTACTGTTGAGCATTTTGTCCTTCTATCATTGGTTTGCTGTCTAAATGGCTTAACCACAGTGAGTTGCCTTAAAGTGAGTAAGCTAGGTGCCACTTTACTATAGGTGATTGATCCAAATTATCTCTACAGATCATAGAAAATCAGCTCAATGGAACTATTATTGGTACTTTAAATTTTAGAATATGATAAAACACCTAACTCGTTGTCTCCATACATATATCTATATCTATATGGCAAGTAGCTTGCAATCATTTAAAATATTAATATTGCAAAGGTCAAAAAGCTAGAGTCAATGCAAATTTCACCTGAATTATTGTACTTGAAATCACTTTACAAATCTTAAATTTTAGACTGTAAATATTTTAAACACTATTTCAAATGAAAAAAATGCCTTCTTTGGTTTTCAAAGAACATCTAAACTTTAGATTGTATCAGAAATAATTTATGAGACAATAAGGAAATGTCTAAAAGATGCTATATGTAGCACCACAAAATAGAAAAAGAATTTCATTCTGTCAACTAAACAGTTTGGGTGATTCCATTTTATGACTTTTGAATTTGATAGCATTTTTAAAGTATCTAAATTTGACAACTGAGTAGAAAGATCATGGACTCAGTTTTCAAATATCTATACCTACACTCTTTACTTGATATATAACCTCTACAGACAAAGTATTTTGTAAGGTCAATACATATTTATACTTTAAAGAACTGAGACAAGAGTTCACCATCTTATATTTTCATAAAGTAACGTTAATTAGGATCAAATTCAGAATAGATTTCATAACTATATTTTCTATCACTTCTATATACTGCATCTTTGTGGCATGCAGGAGTACAAATCAAATGTTTATTACAAAGCAAGAAAACTAAGTCATTTCTCTAGTTTCCATTGACTAGGCAATCAAGGAAGTCACTTGGTGTTTATCATTAATCTATAATTCCCATTTTAATATTTAATACTGCATAAGATGTATCATTACCGGTCAAATTTTTAAGATAGATCTAAAAGAGGAACTTTTGTGCCTCAAATGCTATTATAAATATTGACATCTCTATAAATATTCAACAATTATAATTCTATATGGGTCATTCTCTAAGTATGTCAGGGAACTTGTAAAACCAGGACAGAGATAATAACAAAAACAAGGATACATAAGTAAAAGAAGGAAGACATATAAATGCCCCAAGTAATATCTCATAATATTATCTGTATTTTGCTTTGCTTTTAGGTCATCTCAGTTTTGAACCATAGTGTTCAAATAGCATTTCTATACACTCTGTCAGGATTAGTTCATCTTTGTTTCCACAGGAAGTTTTTACTGTGCATGTTAAAGAACTCACAAAATTAATGGTTAAATCTACCCAGACTTACAAAACTGCTAATTTCTGGACTCAGACTTTCTGATCCTGATGTTTATATTCTTTGTTTTGTTAAATGTTTTGTTAAGCTAAATGTGTCTATACATGAATCAGACTGTAGTCCACTAAGCTCCTCTGTCCATGAAATTTCTCAGGCAAGAATACTGAAGTGAGTTGCCATTTCCTTCTCCAGAGGATCTTTCTGATTCAGGGATCTAACTCACATCTCCTACATTGGCAGAGACATTCTTTACCACTGAGCCACCAGGGAAGCCCATACATATCATACACAGATAATATTAACATACAATAGAATTCACATATCCATATGTGATAAAATATAATTTTGCCTGCTATTCAGCTTTCATATCAGTTCTATGAATACTCTCAGATTCATAAAAATGTTATAATTAGCAGATGAAACTCTAATACCCGTTTAAATAAATACTGATTGCCTCCGTGTTTCCTTTATTTTGAGAATTTTAAAATCATTGAATTTAGCCCAAGAATTTGACATGATTAAAAGGAAAATTTTGCTTTGCATCTGTCTTGTAAACTATTTTGTGATCCTCAAAGAAATAATGTTAAATAGGGTACCATAAACAAAAGGGAAAGGCTACCCACTCCAGTATTCTGGCCTGAAGAAGTCTGTGGGATCCCAAAGAGTTGTACACAACTGAGTGACTTTCACTTTCAATTAACTTTCAAACAAATTGCAATGTCAGAAATTTTTGGCTCTGAATCTAATTACTATTAATCAAGCTTCTTTGCTTTTCTTATCATGAAGGCTTTTCTGTTATATTTAGCTTAACAAAGTTTTGAGAATGTGCCTCCTTAGAAAATACATTTTCTTACCTCATGACAAAAAGAACTGATGGAATCAAAGATAAAAATTTTAGCTTCATTCTTGTGTGTGTGTGTGTGTGTGTGTATGTGTTTGTTTTAGTTGCTTAGTTGTGCCCAACTGTTTGTGACCCCATGGACGGTAGCTCACCAGGATCCTCTGTCCTTGGAATTCTCCAAGCAAGAATAATGGAGGGGGTAACCATGCTCTTCTCCAGGGAATTTTCCAGACCCAGGCATCTAACCTGGGTCTATTGTACTGCAGGCAGAATTTTTTACAGCTGTAGCCACGAGGGAAGCACCTCCTTCATTTTTCAGTCAGTTTAGTTGCCCAGTCGTGTCCAACTATTTGCAACTCCATTGACTGCAACATGCAGTCCCTGTCTTTACCAACTCCCTGTCCTTTATCAACTCCTGGGGCTTGCTCAAACTCATGTCCATTGAGTTCGTGATGCCACCCAAAATCTCATTCTCTGTTGTACACTTCTCCTCCTGCCTTCAGTATTTCCCAGAATCAGTTCTTCATATCAGGTGGGCAAATTATTGGAGATTCAGCATCAGCATCAGTCTTTCCAATGACTATTCAGGACTGATTTCCTTTAGCATTGGCTGGTTTGACCTACTTGCAATCCAAAGGAGTCTCAAGAGTCTTTTTCAACACCACAGTTCAAAAATATCAATTCTTCAGCGCTCAGCATTTTTATGGTCAAACTCTCACATGCATACATTGCTACTAGAAAAACTATAGCTTTGACTATATGGACCTTTGTCGGCAAAGTTAATGTCTCTGTTTTTAATATGCTGCCTAGGTTGGTCATAACTTTTCTTCCAAGGAGTAACCGTCTTTTAATTTCATGACCACAGTCAGCATCTGCAATAATTTTGAAGCCCAAGAAAATAAAGTGTGTCAATGTTTCCATTGTTTCCCCACCTATTTGCCATAAAGTGATGGGACCAGATGCCATGATCTTAGTTTTCTGAATGTCGAGATTTAAGCCAGCTTTTTCACTCTTCTCTTTCAGTTTCATCAAGAGGCTTTTTAGTTCTTCTTGCTTTCTGCCATAAGGGTGGTGTCATCGGTGTATCTGAAGTTACTGATATTTCTCCCAGCAATCTTGATTCCAGCTTCTGCTTCATCCAGCCTGGAATTTCACATGATATACACTGCATATAAGTTAAATAAGCAGGGTGACAATATACAGCCTTGACATACTCCTTTCCTGATTTGGAACCAGTCCATTATTCCATGTTCTAAGTGTTGCTTCTTGACCTGCATACAGATATCTCAGAAGGGAGGTAAAATGGCATGGTATTCCCATCCCTTGAAGAATTTTCCACAGTTTGTTGTGATCCAAACAGTCAAAGGCATTGGCATAGTCAGTAAAGAAGAAGTTAATATTTTTCTGGAATTATTTTGCTTTTTCTATGATACAACAAATGTTGGCAATTTGATTCTGCTTCCTCTGCCTTCTCTAAAACCAGCTTGAAAATCTGGAAGTTCTTGGTACATGTACTGTTGAAGCCTAGCTTGGAGAATTTGGAGCATCACACTGTTAGCATGTGAGATGGTGCAATTGTGCAGTAGTTTGAATGTTCTTTGGGATTGGAATGAAAACCGACATTTTTCAGTCCTGTGGCCACTGCTGGGTTTTCCAAATTTGCTGGCATGTTGAGAGCAGCACTTTAACAGCATTGTCTTTTAGGACTTGAAATAGCTCAACTGGAATTCCATGACCTCAACTAACTTTCTTCATAGTGATGCTACCTGAGGCCCACTTGACTTCACACTCCAGGATGCCTATCTCCAGATGAGTAATCACACCATCATGGTTATTTGGGTCATTATGATCTTTTTTGCATAGTACTTCTGTGTATACTTGCCGCCTTTTCTTAACATCTTCGGCTTCTTTTATGTCTATATAGTTTCTATTTTTTATTGTGTCCTTCTATGAAGGAAAGTTATGACCAACCTAGACAGCATATTAAAAAGCAGAGACATTATTTTGCCAACAACGGTCTGTCTAGTCAAGGCTATGGTTTTTCCAGTAGTCATGTATGGATGTGAGAGCTGGATTTTAAGGAAAGCTGAGTGCCAAAGAATTGATGCTTTTGAACTATGGTGTTGAGAAGACTCTTGAGAGTCCCTTGGACTGCAAGGAGATCCAATCCGTCCATCTTAAAGGAGATCAGTTCTGGGTGTTCATTGGTGGGACTAATGTTGAAGCTGAAACTCCAATACTTTGGCAACCTGATGGGGAGAGCTGGCTCATTGGAAAAGACCTTGATGCTGGGGAAGATTGAGGGCAGGAGGAGAAGGGGACGACAGAGGATGAGATGGTTGGATTGCATCATCGATTCAATGGACATGGGTTTGGGTGGATTTCGGGAGTTGGTGATGGACAGGGGCACATGGGGTCACAAAGAGTCAGACACAACTGAGCGACTGAACTGAACAGATGCATGTATCCCTAATTTTCTTGAGGAGATCACTAGTCTTTCCTATTCTACTCTTTTCCTCTATTTCTTAGCATTGATCATTGAGGAATGCTTTTTTATTTCTCCTTGCTATTCTTTGGAACACTGCATTCAGATGGCTGTATCTTTCCTTTTCTCCTTTCCCTTTCACTTCTCTTCTTTCCTCAGCTATTTTTAAGGCCTTCTCAGAAATCGCTTTTGCCTTTTTGCATTTCTTTTTATTGGGGATGATTTTGATCACCATCTCCTGTACAATGACAGGAACCTCTGTCCATAGTTCTTCAGGCACTCTGTCTATGAGATCTAATCCCTTGAATCTATTTGTCACTTCCATTCTATGATCAATCTTAAGAGATCTGATTTAGGTCATACCTGAATGGTCTAGTAGTCTTCCCTCCTTTCTTCAATTTAAGTCTGAATTTGGCAATAAGGTGTTCATGATCTGAACCACAGTCAGATCCCAGTCTTGATTTTGCAGCCTGTTTAGAGCTTCTCTATCTTTGGCTGCAAAGAATATAATCAATCTGATTTTGGTGTTGACCATCTGGTGATGTCCATGTGTAGAGTCTTCTCTTGTGTTGTTGGAAAAGGTTGTTTTCTATAACCAATGTGTTCCCTTAGCAAAACTTTGCACTGTTTCAATTTGTTCTCTACGGACAAACTTGACTGTTATTCCGGGTATCTCTTGACATCCTACTTTGGTATTCCAGCCCCTTATGATGTAAAAGACCTCGTTATTTGGTGTTAGAAGGTCTTGTAGGTCTTGATAGAACCATTCAACCCCAGCTTCTTTAGCATTAGGTGTTGGGGCATAGACCTGGATTACTGTGACAGTGAACGGTTTGCCTTGTAAATGAACAGAAATCATTCTGTAGTTTTTGAGACTACACCCAAGTACTACATTTCAGACTCTTCTGTTGACTATGAGGCCTACTCCATTTCTTCTAAGGGATTCTTAAAAGAACTCAAATGGTAAATGATTGGAAGGCATTTTTAAGCTTTTCTGTTAAAATCCTTGTTCTCCAATTAACCTACACATTTAATCCACTGGATAATTTAGCAAAAACACCATTTTCAGGCTCTATTCTCAGAGTAAATGATAACATTGGCCTGGAGTGGTACTTGCTGACAAAATAATTTTGCTTTTTTAAAAATTGTGGTAAGATGGGCTCGAAAAAGGACAGAAATGGTATGGACCTAACAGAAGCAGAAGACATTAAGAAGAGGTGGCAAGAATACACAGAAGAACTGTACAAAAAAGATCTTCATGACCAACCAAGATAGTCAGGATAACGTGATCACTGACCTAGAGCCAGACATCTTGGAATGTGAAGTCAAGTGGGCCTTAGAAAGCATCACTACGAACGAAGCTAGTGGAGGTGATGGAATTCCAGTTGAGGTATTTCAAATCCTGAAAGATGATGCTGTGAAAGTGCTGCACTCAATATGACAGCAAATTTGGAAAACTCAGCAGTGGCCACAGGACTGGAAAATGTCAGTCTTCATTCCAATCCCAAAGAAAGCAATGCCAAAGAATGCTCAAACTACCACACAGTTTCACTCATCTCACACGCTAGTAAAGTCATGCTCAAAATTCTCCAAGCCAGGCTTCAGCAATATGTGAACCGTGAACTCCCAGATGTTCAAGCAGGTTTTAGAAAAGGCGGAGAAACCAGAGATCAAATTGCCAACATCCACTGGATCATGGAGAAAGCAAGAGAGTTCCAGAAAAACATCTATTTCTGCTTCATTGACTATGCCAAAGCCTTTGACTGTGTGGATCACAATAAACTGTGGAAAATTCTGAAAGAGATGGGAATCCCAGACCACCTGACCTGCCTCTTGAGAAACCTGTATGCAGGTCAGGAAGCAACAGTCAGAATTGTACATGGAACAACAGTCTGGTTTCAAATAGGAAAAGGAGTATGTTAAGGCTGTATGTTGTCACCCTGCTTATTTAACTTATATGCAGAGTACATCATGAGGAATGCTGGGCTGGAAGAAGCACAAGCTGGAAACAAGATTGCCGGGAGAAATATCAATAACCTCAGATATGCAGATTTCACCACCCTTATGGCAGAAAACGAAGAGGAACTCAAAAGCCTCTTGATGAAAGTGAAAGAGGAGAGTGAAAAGGTTGGCTTGAAACTCAACATTCAGAAAACAAAGATCACGGCATCTGGTCCCATCAGTTCATGAGAAATGGAAAACAGTGGAAACAGTGTCAGACTTTGTTTTTTTGGGCTCCAAAATCACTGCAGATGCTGATTGCAGCCAGGAAATTTAAGACGCTTACTCCTTGGAAGGAAAGTTATGACCAACCTTGATAGTATATTAAAAAGCAGAGACATTACTTTGCCAACCAAGGTCCGTATAGTCAAGGCAATGGTTTTTCCCATGGTCATGTATGGATGTGAGAGTTGGACTGTGAAGAAAGCTGATCGCCGAAGAATTGATGCTTTTGAACTGTGGTGTTGGAGGAGACTCTTGAGAGTCCCTTGGACTGCAAGGAGATCCAACCAGTCCATTCTAAAGGAGATCAATCCTGGGTGTTCATTGGAAGGACTGAGGCTAAGGCTGAAACTGCAATACTTTGGCCACCTTATGGAAAGAGTTGACTCACTGGAAAAGAGTCTGATGCTGGGAAAGTTTGGGGGTGGGAGGAGAAGGGGACGACAGAGAATGAGATGGCTGGATGGCATCACCGACTCTGTGGACATGAGTTTGAGTGAACTCCGGGAGTTGGTGATGAACAGGGAGGCTTGGCGTGCTGTGATTCATGGGGTCGCCGAGAGTCGGACACACCTGGTCAACTGAACTGAACTGAACATATATATAAAATATGAAAATTTACTGAAGAAAATCTCTATTAGTAAGATTGCCACAGGTGATCCATCTGCACATACAAACTTGATATGCATTCATTTTAACTACTCTAAAAATCATTCGTATGCTCTTTTTTCATTTAAAGCCTTGTATCTGTGATTAAAGGTTGTTGCAGCTGTTAGGTAGCTGTCAAGTAGCTATGATGGATATACACAAACTGCAAATAAACTTCTTAAGACTTTAAAATGATGAAATGCATTGTAATGACTCTTCATCAAAATTTCAGTTTAGGTATTTAAATATAGTGATAAATTTGATTGATATTTGGCATAGTCAAATGTCCTACTTTGATATAGCAAGTATGCTAACATTAATAAATTAAAAACTCTTTTGACAGATCACTTCTTAACCAGTTCATTGGTCAAACAAAGTTCATTTTTTGTTTCCATTGAATAAAACATATTGACTTTTGACCTCTGTAAGCTGTATGTACCTAATTAGGATGCTGCTACTTCCATTTACTTTTTTGCTGCCAAAATGAATTTTATGCTTTGGAAAAGTTAGATATGTGTTCACAGACAGGCTAATATCACTACACTTGCTTTTAAATTTATTTCATTTAATTAAAATCTTATTCTAATACAATATTAATATGAAATAATTGCTTCAAATAAGATCAAATTGAAGTTTTCAGAAATAATTGTAAAGGGCAACTTTCACTGAAATTTGTCAGAGAATTGTGTCTAAGTAACATAAGAGCAGAAGTTTCAGAAAATGTACTTAAAATTTCATATTCATAAAGCTTTTCAAGACTTCTAAATACACATTGTATTTTATGGGATGCAAAACTGGAAGTTGCAGACTATGTATTATGGGTGTGGTTTGTGTAATAAAGATGATGCATGACTCTAACCAGTGTATGACTAGCCAGTAAACATATATCTGAAGAAAAAGCAAAAGCCCTACATCCAATAATGGCAGGTAAATATGCACTTCTTTGTATCAACTATTTATGAATCACGTGTATTTAAGGTAGGGCTTCCCAGGTGGCACCATTGGTAAAGAATCTGCTGACCAATGCAGGAGATGCAAGAGACACGGGTTCAATCCGTGGGTCAGAAAGTTCCCTGGAGGAGGAAATGGCAACTCACTCCCTTATTCTTGCCTGGAAAATCCCATGGGCAGAGGAGCTTGAGGGCTACAGTTCATAGGATTGCAAATAGTCAACTGAAGTCACTTAACATGTACAGACACACACACACACACACACATGTTCTTATAAATAAGAACCTTCTAAACAAAATTTGTTAATCTTACCAATAAAATTTAGCTCTAATTTCAGGTCTTTGTGGTTTATTTCTCGGTGTGTACATGAATGTACACGTATGCGGAGAAAATTTTCCCAATGATCTGAGATGGACACAACTAAATAAATTTATCTTCACCATTTCAGGAACTCAATAATGAGTTATTTACGTATTTATTTTTAATCAATTTATTTATTTTAATTGGAGGGTAATTTCTTTATAATACTGTGATGATTTTTGCATTACATTGACATGAGTCACACACAGATGCACATGTGTCTCCCCATCCTGATCTGCCTCCCACCTCCTTCCCCAACCCTCCCTCTAGGTTGTCCCAGAGCATGGGCTTTGAGTGCCCTGCTTCATGCATCAAACTAGCATTGATAATTTATTTTACATATGGTAATATACATGCTTCAATGCTATTCTCTCAAATCATCCCACCCTCCCCTTCTCCCACATAGTCCAAAAGTTGGCTCTTTACATTTGTGTTTCTTTTGCTGCCTTGCATATAGGATCGTCATTACCATCATTCTAAATTCCATATATATGTGTTAATATACTGTATTGGTTTTTCTCTTTCATGACTTACTTCACACTGTATAATAGTCTCCAGTTTCATCCACCTCTTTACAACTGACTCAAATGTGTTCTTTTTTTTTTATAGCTGAGAAATATAGAACAATTTCTAACACCATACACAGAATTAAATTCAAACTGGATTAAAAATCTAAATGTAAGACCACATAAATTATTTATTCAATGTGAGATTAAATAGTATTTTTATTAAATTGCACACTTATATACTTCCAATGAAAGAAAAAAAACTACAATGCACTTTTGTTTCTTACACATATGTGTGAAGAATGCTTTTCTTGAAGTCATTGTATTTCTTCAACAAATATCTGAGTTTGTAAGTTTTATTTCATTCCTATTTAATGGATAAGAAAACTGACATTCAGATAAGACGATAAGGAACAGTTCTGAGATTCAAACAAAGAAAGTTTCTGACTGTTAGGATTTTTGTGGGTTTAATCACTGCATGTCAATATTCCTCCAGAATGTTCCCTGAAAGAATGGGCAGAACAAAAGGCAAACTCTCATGGGAGATTCAATTTTGAGACTGGTTTTTAGCCCACGTTCACATTTGTGTAACTTTGGGCAAATAACATTTCCTTCAGCCTAAATTCCAGATCTGTGGAGTGCAGGGATTGTGTATTTTATTTTAACTATTCTCTTTAGAATGGAAAGATTTTTTATATTCTCATATCAGGGACTAATTTTTGAATTAGCAGGTTGAACAGAGACCCATTTTCTCCTTATTTTCTTGGCTGTTATCTCATCTTACTCTTCTAACTCACATGAGAATAACCCTCTGATAATGGTATGAAATCAAACAAAAACCTCAGTTTAATAGTTAATTGAAATTTGTGGTAGAAATGATCAAAGTTATTATATTAGAAGTTAATCATAAGTGTTTATGATTTTCAAATCTGCTCCCTCCTGGTTCTGTTTGGTTGACTATGCTTCTTGGTGCTTTTTATACTGTCTGTTCCTGAAATGTCTAAGTATGATGCCTGGACTACTTGTTAAGATTTTTCTTTAAAAGTAAAATTCTACAGCTTACTTGTAGAGTAATGATTGCAGCTCATCATGAATGAGCAAACCACACAGAATATGGCTATGCTAATCTTTCTGTTCTGAACCAATGTAGTTACCAGATGAACATCAAACATGTATTTGTCAAACTTGGCAAATACAAGTAATGCATGTTTCATTTGAAGAGGGATTTAGAAAAGTCCTATATGTTATATCAGGAGAAGGAACTGGCAACCCACTCCAGTATTGTTGCTTGGAGAACTCCATGGGCAGAGAAGCCTGGAGGGCTAGAGTCCATGGGTTCACAATAAGTAGGATATGACTGAGTGACTGGCTTACATATTCTATATCAAGGTGCCTATCTGAGGAATGTCAAAGTCAGATTTACTTATGTGACTCACGCTAAAATGATATGAAAATCAGTTGCTATATATTTTACTATTTTTTATGTGCTCATGTAGGTCTTTAATTTTTTTAAATTTATTTAATTGGAGTGGTTTTTGCCAACATCAACATGAATCAGCCACAGGTGCACATGTGTTCCCAATCCAGAACCTCCCTCCCACCTCCCTCCACATCCCATCCCCAAGGGTCATCCCAGTGCACCAGCCATGAGCACCCTGTCTCATGCATTGAACGTGGTCCAGCAATCTGCTTCACATATGATAATATATATTTATCAATGCTACCCTCTCAAATCATCCCACACTCGCCTTCTCCTACAGAGTCCAAAAGACTGTTCTTTACATCAGTGCCTCCTCTGTTTAGCATATAGGGTCATCATTACCATCTTTCTAAATTTCATATGTATGCGTTAGTATACTGTATTGGTGCTTTTGTTTCTAACTTACTTCACTCTGTATAGTAGGCTCCACTTTCATCCGCCTCATTAGAACTGATTCAAATGCATTCGTTTTAGTAGCTGATTAATATTCCATTGTGTATATGTACCAGAGTTTTCTTATCCAGTTGTCTGCCAATGGACATCTAGGTTGCTTCCATGTCCTAGCTATTGTGAACAGTGCTACGATGATCATTGGGTTACACGTGTCTTTCGATTCTGGTTTCCTTGGTGTGTATGCACAGCAGTGTGATTGCCTGGTCATATGCCAGTTATATTTCCAGTTTTTTAAGGAATCTCCACACTGTTCTACATAGTAGCTATACTAGTTTGAATTGTCACCAATACTAAGAGGGTTCCTTTTTCTCGTACCCTCTCCAGAATTTATTATTTGTAGACTTTTGGATAGCAGCCATTCTGACTGGCATGAGATGGTACATTATTGTCGGGAACAGGCAAGAAAGACCCCGCCCATGACAAGGTCTTGGTTCAAGGAGCTGGCACGCAAGGCCATCCAGACCTCCGGGGATTTCTCGGGGCTGCCCTCATCATCTACTCTCGGGCCTCTGTCTTTTCTTTTTCTGATGCTTGGTAGTCCTCTATGCTTTCTAAGAATTCTTCTGACTCCTGCTCAAAAATCCCCCTTGAAGCCTTTGCATGGCAGCAATACAGTCCCTTAGGGTGCATGGGTCCCTATAAACAGGCCAGGGATGAGGAAAATATCTTTACATAGAACATCCTACCACTTCTGGCCCAGTTGGGGTTATAAATGTCAATTTAGAATTTGGAATGCTCAGGAATGCACAAAGTGCCCCAGCATAAAACTAAGTCTGCTAACAATAGGCCTAAACACTCCACAAGCAAAAGTAAATACAGATCCCTTCACGAGTTTAGAAGGGCACCTTAGGGTGAGATTAGGAGGGAGCTCATGCGACCCTTGGCCCTCAGGGTCACATACCAGTGCTTGCTGCTATGTCTCCCTGCCTCCTGTCTATAGTGTGCCTGGGAGTGCACTAGAAGTAAACATAGAGATGAAGGTAGATAACAAAATAAGTAATCATATAAAATTAGTGTGGGAAATTGTCTCTGCAGATATTTGGGGGTAGAGCCTAAACCCAAATACTGTGTTACCTATGGAGCCATAAAATCTGCCAAGGACTGAGGCTCCCAAGATAAGGCTTGCTAATAGCCCTTGCAGTTGACTAACTGCTACGCAAATAAAGCCATTCCTCATGCCTTGTGGCCTTGCTGTCTTAAGGGCCCATTCGATTTGTTTAAGAATTATCCATGGAAGTATTGACTATTCTGGAAGATGGTTTATGACTGCATTCCTGGCACAATCCTATGAAGACAATCCCTCCTCCCGCTTTAGATTTATTGGTTTTAGGGTATATAAAAACTGATGTAAGAAAATAAAGTAGTCTTGATTTTGCACTCAACCAAGACTCGACTCGCTTTGTTTTCTTCCTTTTCTCGCTGACGCCATTCATCCGGAGGGTATCCCTGGACTCTGCTGGGGCTGGACCCCAGCACCTCATTGTGGTCTTGATTTGCATTTCTCTGCTAATGAGTAATATTGAGCATTTTTTCATATATTTCTTAGCCATCTGTATATCTTCTTGGGAAAATATCTGTTTAGGTCTTTGGCCAATTTTTTTATTTGGTCGCTTATTTTTCTGGAATTGAGCTGCAGAAACTGCTTGTATATTTTTGAGATTAATTCTTTGTCAGTTGCTTCATTTGCTATTATTTTATCCGATTCTGAAGGCTGTCTTTTAACTTTGCTTATAGTTTCCTTCGTTGTGCAAAAGCTTTTAAGCTTAATTAGGTCCCATTTCTTTATTTTTGCTTTTATTTCCATTACTCTGGGAGGTGGGTCATGGAGGATCCTGCTCTGATTTATGTCAGAGAGTGTTTTGCCTACATTTTCCACTAGGAGTTTTATAGTTTCTGCTCTTACATTGAGATCTTTAATCCATTTTGAGTTTATGTTTGTGTATGGTATTAGAAAGTGTTCTAGTTTCATTTTTTTACAAGTGGTAGACCAGTTCTCCCAGCACCACTTATTAAAGAGATTGTCTTTTCTTCATTGTATATTTTTGCATCCTTTGTCAAAGATCAGGTGTCCATTGGTATGTGGATTTATCTCTGGGCTTTCTATTTTTTTCCATTGATCTATATTTCTGTCTTTGTGCCAATACCATACTGTCTTGATGACTGTAGCTTTGTAGTATATTTTGAATTCAAGCAGATTGATTCCTCCAGTTCCATTCTTTCTCAAGATTGTTTTGGCTATTCGAGGTTTTTTGTATTTCCATACAAATTGTGAAATTATTTGTTCTAGTTGTCTGAAAAACACCGTTGGTAGCTTGGTAGGGATTACATTGAATTTATAGATCGCTTTGGGTAGTATACTCATTTTCACTATATTGATTCTTCCAATCCATGAATATGGTATTTTTCTCCCTCTATTTGTATCATCTTTGATATCTTTAATCAGTGTTTATTAGTTTTCTGTATATAGGTCTTTTGTTTCTTTAGGCAGATCTATTCCTAAGTATTTTATTCTTTTCATTGCAATGGTGAATGTTATTGTTTCCTTAATTTCTCCTTCATTTTTCTCATTGTTAGTGTATAGGAATGCAAGGGATTTCTCGTGTTAACTTTATATCCTGCAAAGTTACTATATTCACTGAATCGCTCTAGTAAATTTCTGGTGGAGTCTTTAGGGTTTTCCATGTAGAGGATCATGTCATATGCAAACAGTGAGAGTTTTACTTCTTTTCAAATCTGGATTGTTTTATTTCTTTTTCTTCTCTCATTGCTGTGGCTAAAACTTCCACTTGCTGGTGGTGGACGCTCACATCTGGGCTACTTCCCTGCTAGGAGTTGCAGTTAGGCACGTATCTATGGAGTCTATTTACTTATTTTTTCCTTCTGGTTATGTTGCCCTCTGAGATTCCAAAACTCCCCACAGACACACTGGTGAGAGCATTTCCTGCTATTTGGAAATGTCTACTCATTCATGACTCCCTCCCCTGGATGGGTCTCCATCCGTAACTCTTTTGTCTCTTTTTTTACCTTTTATATTTTGTCCTACCTCCTTTTGAAGACAGTGGGCTGCCTTTCTGGGTGCCTGGTGTCCTCTGCCAGCGTTCTGAGTTGTTTTGTGGAATTTGCTCAGTGTTCAAATGATCTTTCAATGAATTTGTGGGGGAGAAAGTGGTCTCCCTGTCCCATTCCTTAGGACCGCCCCCCCCACTTGCTATATATTTTTAAATGTAATGCTTTTGTCAGCTAATGAACAATAAAAAGCAGGCTATAAGAAATTACTGGAAATGAATTAACTATGCCATACTTAAATAAACTGTGCACAGAATTTTCCTTTCAAAATGTTTAAATTTGGAATGGCCAAACCCTGCTCCCTATCCCCCACATTTTTCCCTCTATGGGTTCATTCTCTTCAGTTCTCATTTTAAAAGATAGTGGAAATTACATATGATCAATTCAGGGCAATTTTATGTAATATTCTATTTTGCAGTGCTCCCTTTTGGGTTTATTGAATTTAGAATAAAAACATTATTTGTACATACATAGGAAAACAGAGGCTAAAATTGATCTAGAATCAAGTACTAGGGGACATTCAGGAAGTAAAAGATATTCTTGTTT
Organism: Moschus berezovskii; assembly: GCF_049115385.1. Taxonomy (NCBI): domain Eukaryota; kingdom Metazoa; phylum Chordata; class Mammalia; order Artiodactyla; family Moschidae; genus Moschus; species Moschus berezovskii. Next base: position 79,961,426 of record NC_142488.1, on the reverse strand, counting down.
TTTCTTTGTTAATTCTGCTTCATGACCCATTAAAAATTACTTTCTAAATTTAAAAATTTAGGTGGTGTTAAATAAGTATACATAATTTAAAATCTAATCAGGCTTTAGAGAAAAGTTGAGCCATGACAAAAGCAAATAGTATGAGATTAAATTAAGAAACCTCATTAAAGTTGAAGGCATTTCATAGCATGTTTTAATCCTTTGGGATTATCAAGGAATCAAAGAGTAGGGACAAAATGGTCACTTTCCTAATCCAGTCTGCTACCTCATTCCAATTGAATTTTAATTATCTGTGTTACTGTTAATTATTCTCAAAAGAGATGACTGCAAAATTTCTCAGAGACTACATACAATGGTTATCTTACTCTAAAGAAACAATTCCTTAGCGCTAGTCCTGGGTGTTCATTGGAAGGACTGATGCTAAAGCTGAAACTCCAATACTTTGGCCACCTCATGCGAAGAGTTGACTCACTGGAAAAGATTCTGATGCTGGGAGGGATTGGGGGCAGGAGGAGAAGGGGACAACAGAGAATGAGATGGCTGGATGGCATCACTGACTCGATGGACGTGAGTTTGAGTGAACTCCAGGAGCTGGTGATGGAAAAGGAGGCCTGGTGTGCTGTGATTCATGGGGTCGCAAAGAGTCAGACACGACTGAGCGACTGAACTGACTCACTGACTTTGTGGAAAAAGAAAAAAAAAAGGAACTCTCGATCTTCAAATACTCTGCTTTCACAAAATACTTAAAATACTTGAAAACAACTTTAAAATTACTTTTCAACCTTTCCTGCTCCCAATTCCTTTATACTTTTCTCATGGTTGTGTTTTCTTACCATTATTTTTTTTTCTCTACTCTGATTACCTTTGTTGTTGTTTTCAAACAAGCCTCATAGTTCATGGTGCCCAAAACACTAACAGTCTCTCAGTGGTAAAGGAATGATATCAAAGTTTTTTTGTTTCAGGTAGACTGTTACTTATAAGACTTATATTTTTCTAACTTGACAAAATATGTGATCCTACTTTCTTGAAAATTTAACTTTAGGCATCATTAAAATCTGTGCTGTAATTTGATGATATTTAAATCATTCTACATAAAAAATTGTTCATTTTATCACATAATAAATAAAAATAGATTAATAACACATGACTAGTGAATCAGAAAATTACCTTAGCTTCTATACCTTATGCTGTGCACAAAAAACTAAACAAATAAAAATTACCCTTAATCCCATTAGATCTAACTTCAATTTTTTTCTTCAGTTATCTAAATTTTCCTGAATAGACTTTAGATTAAGGTTAACCTAAATGATAAGCACTTTGAATAACTATATCCAAGATCTGAATATGGCACCTTTCATCTTCAAATACTCTAACATGTTAGTTAATGAATTTACCACTATAACACTGATTCCTTTAGGATGCATATTATCCACTTTACAAAGTGACTTTCAAACAATTGTTTCATTGATAAATCTTAAAACTAAATCTCAATCTTACTTGCTATGAACTGTTGATATCTATGTTGCCTTTAATTTGTATTTGTAGAATTTTTGAGCAATCTGTGGTATTTAAAGATATGAAATCTCACAAATTATAAGATCATTGGAAGCATAGTTTATAAAAGAATTGCTAACATATAACATTACTTAATAGTTTTAAAATTGAGATTGTACTTGAGAATCTAAAGGAAAAATTACTACATCATAATAAAAGTGAACAAAATTAAATTTAAAACTAGCTATCATAGCTCTAAAATAAATATAACTATCAATTAGAAATAATTTTAAAAGTAATATTTTATACCCCATAATTCTAAATCCTAAAATTTACAGTGCTTTTCTGTTTACACCCAGGGCAGATTCATGTCAATGTATGGCAAAACCAATACAATAATGTAAAGTAAAAAAAAAAAGAGAGAGAGAGAAGTCTTAGTCTTACCTTTAGTCTTCCAAAGGTAGTGAGTATAGTGATCTCTTTGAAATAATTTTGTTTTAAATATTTCTAATGCATAAGCTAAAGGCAAAAGAGAAAAAGGAATACACACCCATTTGAATGCAGAGTGACAAAGAATAGCAAGGAGAAACAAGAAATTTTTCTTCGGTGATAAATGAAAAGAAATAGAGGAAAACAGAATGGGAAAGACTAGAGATCTCTTCAAGAAAATTAGAGACACCAAGGGAACATTTCCTGCAAAGATGGGCAAAGTAAAGATCAGAAATGATAGGGACCTAACAGAAGCAGAAGATATTAAGAAGAGGTGGCAAGAATACAAAGATCTACATATAAAAGATCATAATGAACCAAATAATCACTATGGTGTGATCACTCACCTAGAGCCAGACAACCTGGAGTGCAAAGTCAAGTGGGCCTTAGGAAGCATCATCAGGAACAAAGCTAGCAGAAACAATGGAATTCCAGCTGAGCTATTTCAAATCTTAAAAGATGATGCTGTGAAAGTGCTGCTCTCAATATGCCAGAAAATTTGGAAAACTCAAAAGTGTCCACAAGACTGGAAAACGTCAGTTTCATTCCAATCCCAAAGAAAGGCAATGACCAAAGTTGTTCAACCTACTGCACAATTGCACTCATATCAACCGTTAGCAAAGTAATGGTCAAAATTCTCCAAGCCGGGCTTCAACAGTACACGAACCAAGAACATCCATATGTTTAATCTGGATTTAGAAAAGCCAGAGGAGCCAGAGATCCAATTGGCAAAATCCATTGGATCATCAAAAAAGCAAGAGAGTTTAAAAAAAAATCTAATTCTGATTTATTGACTATGCAAAAGCTTTTGACTGTGTGGATCACAAAAAGCTGTGGAAAAGTCTTCAAGAAATGGGAATACCGCACCACCTTACCTACATTGCTGAGAAATCTGTATGCATGTCAAGAAGCAACAGTTAGAGTGGAATATGGAAAAACAGACTAGTTCCAAATCGGGAAAGGAGTACATCAAGGCTGTATATTGTCACCCTGCTTATTTAACTTATATGCAGAGTACCGCTGGTGAAATGCCAGGCTGGATGAAGCAAAAGCTGGATTCAACACTTCCAGGAGAAATATCAATAACCTTAGATACGCAGATGACATCACCTCTATGGTAGAAAGAGAAGAAGAACTAAAGAGCCTCTTGATGAAAGTGATGGGAGAGACTCTCCCATCAAGAAGTTTCCATAAGCCTCTTATCCTGATCAGACAGAGGGCAGACAGAATGAAAACCGAAATCACAGAAAACTAATCAAACTGATCATGTGGAACAGTGCCTTAACTCAGTGAAACTATGAGCCATGCCATGTAGGGTCACCCAGGACGGATAAGACATGGTGGAGATTTCTGAGAAAATGTGGTCCACTAGAGAAGGGAATGGCAAACCACTTCACTATTCTTGCCTTGAGAATCCCATGAACAGTATGAAAAGGCAAAAAGATATGACTCTGAAAGATAAGCTCCCCGGATCGGCAGGTGAAATAACTCAAGAAAGAATGAAAAGACAGAGGCAAAGCAAAAACAATGCCCAGTTGTGTATGTGACTGGTGATGGAAGCAAGGGCCAAAGCTGTAAAGAGCAATACTGCATAGGAATCTGGAATATTAGGTCCATGAATCAAGGTAAATTGAAAATGGTCAAACAAGAGAAGGCAAGAGTGAACATTGAATTTTAAGAATCAGTGAACTAAAATGGACTGAAATGGGTGATTTTAACTCAGATGACCATTATATATACTACTGTGAGCAAGAAGCCCTGAGAAGAAATGGAGTTGCCCTCATAGTAAGGGTTCAAAATGCAGTTCTTGTGTACAATCTCAAAAATGACAGAATGATCTCCGTTAATTTCCAAGGCAAACCATTCATTATCACAGTAATCCAAGTCTATGCCCCAACTAGTAATGCTGAAGAAGCTGAAGTTGAATGGTTCTATGAAGACCTAGAAGACATTCTAGAAGAAACAACCCCAAAAATGCCCTTTTCATCACAGGGGTTCAGTTCAGTTCAGTCGCTCAGTCATGTCCAACTCTTTGCAACCCCATGAAGAGGCACCTGAGGCGTCTGTGTCCATCACCAACTCCCGGAGTTTACGCTTCCATGTCCATTGAGTCGGTGCCATCCAACCATCTCATCCTCTGTCGTCCCCTTCTCCAGCCCTCAATCTTTCCCAGCATCAGAGCCTTTTTAAATGAGTCAGCTCCTTGCATCAGGTGTCCAAAGATTGGAGTTCCAGCTTGAACATCAGTTCTTCCAATGAACACCCAGGACTGATCTCCTTTAGGGTAGACTGGTTAGATCTCTTTGCAGTTAAAGGGACTCTCAAGAGACTTCTCCAACACCACAATTCAAAAACATCAATTCTTTGGTGCTCAGCTTTCTTTACAGTCCAACTCTCACATCCATACATGACCACTGGAAAAACCATAGCCTTAACTAGACGGACCTTTGTTGACAAAGTAATGTCTCTGCTTTTTAATATACTATCAAGGTTGGTCATAACTTTGCTTCCAAGGAGTAAACGTCCTATAATTTAATGGCTGCAGTCACCATTTGCAGTGATTTTGGAGCCCAAAAAATAAAGTCTGCCCCTGTTTCCCCATCTATTTGCCATGAAGAGATGGGACCGGATGCCATAATCTTAGTTTTCTAAATGTTGAGTTTTAAGCCAAATTTTCCACTCTCCTCTTTCACTTTCATCAAGAGGCTCTGTAGTTCTTATTAGCTTTCTGCCATAAGGTAGGTGTTATCTACATATCTGATTTACTGATAGTTATCCCAGCAACCTTGATACCAGCTTGTGCTTCATCCAGCCCACTGTTTCTCATGATGTACTCTGCATATAAGTTAAATAAGCAGGGTGACAATATACAGCCTTGAAGTAATATTTTCCTGATTTGGAACCAGACTGTTGTTCCATATCCAGTTTTTTTTTTTTTTTTTTTTTTTCAGTGAATTGCTTTTTAACTTATTTTTTTTAAAATTTTTTATTGGAGGCAAATTACTTTACATTAATATATTGGTTGGTTTTGCCATACATTGACACGAATCCGCACCGGGTGTACATGTGTTCCCCTTCTTGAACCCCCCTCCCAACTCCCTCATTCCCATATCCTCCCTCCAGGTCATCCCCGTGCACCAGCCCCAAGCATCCTGTATCATGCGTCAAACCTGGACTGGTGATTCATTTCACATATGATAATATACATGCTGCAGTGCCATTCTTCCAAATCATCCCACCTACACCCTCTCCCACAAAGTCCCAAAGACTCTTCGATACACCTATGTCTCTTTCACTGTCTCGTATACAAGGTTAAGGTTACCATCTTTCTAAATTCCATATATATGTGTTAGTATACTGTATTGATGTTTTTCTTTCAGGCTGACTTCACTCTGTATGATAGGCACTCGTTTCATCCACCTCATTAGAACTGACTCAAATGCATTCTTTTTGATGGCTGAAAAATATTCCATTGTGTATATGTACCAAAGCTTTCTTATCCATTCATCTGCAGATGGACATGTAGGTTGCCTCCATGTCCTCGCTATTATAAACAGTGCTGCAATGAACATTGGAGTATATGTGTCTCTTTCAATTCTGGTTTCCTCGGGGTGTATGCCCAGGAGTGGGATTGCTGGATCATATGAAAGCTCTATTTCCAGTTTTTTGAGGAATCTCCACACTGTTCTCCATAGTGGCTGTACTAGTTTGCATTCCCACCAAAAGTGTAAGAGGGTTCCCTTTTCTCCACACCCTCTCCAGCATTTATTGCATGTAGACTTTTGGATAGCAGCCATTCTGACTGGTGTGAAATGGTATCTCATCATGGTTTTGATTTGCATTTTTCTGATTATGAGGGCTGTTGAGCATTTTTTCATGTGTTTGTTAGCCATCTTTATGTCTTCTTTGAAGAAATGTCTGTTTAGTTCTTTGGCCCAGTTTTTGATTGGGTGGTTTATTTCTCTGGAATTGAGCTGCGGGAGCTGCTTGTATATTTTAGAGATTAATTCTTTGTCAGTTGCTTCATTTGCTATTAATTTCTCCCATTCTGAAGGCTGTCTTTTCACCCTGCTTATAGTTTCCTTTGCTGTGCAGAAGCTCTTGATTTTAATTAGGTCCAAATTGTTTATTTTTGCTTTTATTTCCAATATTCTGGGAGGTGGATCTTGGAGGATCCTGCTGTGATTTATATCGGAGAGTGCTTTGCCTACGTTCTCCTCTAGGATTTTTATAGTTTCCAGTCTTACATTTAGCTCTCTAATCCATTTTGAGTTTATTTTGGTGTATGGTGTTAGGAAGTGTTCTAGTTTCATTCTTTTACAAGTGGCTGACCAGTTTTCCCAGCACCACTTGTTAAAGAGACTGTCTTTTCTCCATTTTATATTCTTGCCTCATTTGTCAAAGATAAGGTGTTCATCCGTTCCGTTCCGTTCCGTTCCGTCGCTCAGTCGTGTCCGACTCTATGCAACCCCGTGGACTGTAGCCTACCAGGCTTCTCCGTCCATGGGATTCTCCAGCAAGAATACTGGAGTGGGTTACCGTTTCCTTCTCCAGGGGTTCTTCCCGACCCAGGGATCGAACCCGTGTCTCCCGCATTGGAGGCAGACACTTTAACCTCTGAGCAACCAGGGGTGGGTGGATTTATCTCTGGGCTTTCTATTTTGTTCCATTGACCTATATTTCTGTCTTTATGCCAGTACCATACTGTCTAGATGACTCTGGCTTTGTAGTAGAGCCTGAAGTCCGGCAGGTTAATTCCCCCAGTTCCATTCTTCCTCAAGATTGCTTTGGCTATTCGGGTTTTTTTGTATTTCCATACAAATTGTGAGATTATTTGTTCTAGTTTTGTGAAAAATATCGTTGGTAACTTGATAGGGATTTCATTGAATGTATAAATTACTTTGGGTAGTATACTCATTTTTACAATGTTCATTCTACCAATCCACGATGGTATATTTCTCCATCTATTAGTGTCCTCTTTGATTACTTTCACTAGTGTTTTATACTTTTCTATGTACAAGTCTTTTGTTTCCTTAGGTAGATATATTCCTAAGTATTTAATTCTTTTTGTTGCAACAGTGAATGGAATAATTTCCTTAATTTCTCCTTTTATTTTCTCATTATTAGTGTATAGGAATGCAAGGGATTTCTGTGTGTTGATTTTATATCCTGCAACTTTACTGTATTCATTGATTAGCTCTAGTAGTTTTCTGGTAGTGTCTTCAGGGTTTTCTGTTTAGAGGATCATGTCATCAGCTAACAGTGAAAGTTTTACTTCTTCTTTTCCAATTTGTATTCCTTTTATGTATTTTTCTGCTCCAATTGCTGTAGCCAAAACTTCCAGAATTATGTTGAATAGTAGTGGTGAGAGTGGGCACCCTTGTCTTGTTCCTGACTTTAGGGGAAACGCTTTCAATTTTTCACCATTGAGGATAAGGTTTGCTGTGGGTTTGTCATATATAGCTTTTATTACGTTGAGGTATATTCCTTCAATTCCGGCTTTCTGGAGGGTTTTATCATAAATGGATGTTGAATTTTGTCAAGGCTTTCTCTGCATCTATTGAGATAATCATATGGATTTTATTTTTCAATTTGTTAATTTGGTGTATTACATTGATTGACTTTCAGATGTTGAAGAATCATTGCATCCCATTGATAAAGCCCACTTGGTCATGATGTATCATCTTTCTAATGTGTTGTTGGATTCTGATTGCTAGAATTTTGTTAAGGACTTTGCATCTATGTTCATCAGTGATATAGGCTTGTAGTATTCTTTCTATGTGGCATGTTTGTCAGGTTTTGGTATTATGGTGATGGTGGCCTCATAGAATGAGTTTGGCAGTTTACCTTCCTCTGAAATTTTCTAGAAGAGTTTGAGTAGGATAGTTGTTAGCTATTCTCTAAATTTTTGGTAGAATTCAGCTGTGAAGCCGTCTGGACCTGAGTCTTTTTTTGCTGGAAGATTTCTGATTACAGCCTCTAGTTCCGTGCTTGTGATGGGTCTATTCAGATTTTCTATTTCTTCCTGGTTCTGGAAGTTTTGGAAAGTTGTACTTTTCTAAGAATTTCTCCATTTCTTCCAGGTTATTCATCTTATTGCCATATAATTGCTGATAGTATTCTCTAATAATCCTTTGTATTTCTGTGTTGTCCATTGTGATCTCTCCATTTTCATTTCTAATTTTATTGATTTGGTTCTTCTCCCTTTGTTTCTTGATGAGTCTGGCTAGTGATTTGTCAATTTTATTTACCTTCTCAAAGAACCAGCTTTTTGCTTTGTTGATTTTTGCTATGGTCTCTTTTGTTTCTTTTGCATTTTTTTCTGCCCTAATTTTTACTATTTCTTTCCTTCTGTTAACCCTAGTGTTCTTAACTTCTTCCTTTTCTAGTTTCTTTAGATTGAGAGTTAGGTTATTTATTTGGCTTTTTCTTGTTTCTTGACGTATGCCTGTATTTCTATGAACCTTCCCCTTAGCACTGCTTTTACAGTATCCCAGAGGTTTTGGGTTGTTGTGTTTTTATTTTCATTCATTTCTGTGCATATTTTGATTTCTTTTCTGATTTCTTCTATGATTTGTTCATTATTCAGTAGCGTGTTGTTCAGCCTCCATATGTTGGCATTTTTAAATGTTTTTCTCCTGTATTTGAGATCTATTCTTACTGAATTGTGGTCAGAAAAGATGCTTGGCATGGTTTCATCTTTTTTTTTTTTTTTGAATTTACCAAGGCTAGATTTATGGTCCAGGATGTGATCTATCCTTGAAAAGGTTCCGTGTGCACTTAAGAAAAAGGTGAAATTCATTATTTTGGGGTGAAATGTCCTATAGAGATCTATTAGGTCTAACTGGTCTATCGTATCTTTTAAAGTTTGTGTTTCCTTGTTAATTTTCTGTTTAGTTGATCTATCCATAGGTGTGAGTGGGGTATTAAAGTCTCCCACTATTATTATGTTGTTGTTAATTTCCCTTTTCATTCTTGTTAGTAATTGTCTTACATATTCTGGTGCCCCTATGTTGGGTGCATAAATATTTATAATTGTTATATCTTCTTCTTGGATTGATCATTTGATCATTATGTAGTTTCCTTCTTTGTCTCCTTTCACAGCTTTTGTTTTCAAGTCTATTTTATCTGATATGAGTATTGCTACTCCTGCTTTCTTTTGGTCTCTATTTGCGTGGAATATCTTTTTCCAGCCCTTCACTTTCAGTCTGTATGTGTCCCTCGTTTTGAGATGAGTCTCTTGTAGACAACATATATGGGGGTCTTGTTTTTGTATCCATTCAGCCAGCCTTTGTCTTTTGCTTGGGGCATTCAACCCATTTACGTTTAAGGTGATTATTGATAAGTATGATCCTGTTGCCATTTTCTTTATTGTTTTGGGTTCGAGTTTATATACCCTTTCTGTGTTTCCTGTCTAGAGAAGATCCTTTAGCATTTGTTGGAGAGCTGGTTTGGTGATGCTGAATTCTCTCAGCTTTTGCTTGTCTGTAAAGCTTTTGATTTCTCCTTCATATTTGAATGAGATCCTTGCTGGGTACAGTAATCTGGGCTGTAGGTTATTTTCTTTCATCACTTTAAGTATGTTTTGCCATTCCCTCCTGGCCTGAAGAGTTTCTGTTGAAAGATCAGCTGTTATCCTTATGGGAATCCCCTTGTGTGTTATTTGTTGCTTTTCCCTTGCTGCTTTTAATATTTGTTCTTTGTGTTTGATCTTTGTTAATTTGATTAATATGTGTCTTGGAGTATTTCGCCTTGGGTTTATCCTGTTAGGGACTCTCTGGGTTTCTTGGACCTGGGTGATTATTTCCTTCCCCATTTTAGGGAAATTTTCAACTATTATCTCCTCAAATATTCTTCCATGGTCTTTCTTTTTGTCTTCTTCTTCTGGGACTCCTATTATTCGAATGTTGGGGCATTGCACTTTGTCCCAGAGGTCTCTAAAATTGTCCTCATTTCTTTTGATTCGTTTTTCTTTTTCCGTCTCTGTTTCATTTATTTCTACAATCCTAGCTCGCTTATCCTCTCTTCTGCCTCCGTTATTCTACTGTTTGTTCCCTCGAGAGTGTTTCTAATCTCATCAATTGAATAATTCATTGTATATTGACTCTTTTTTATTTCCTCTAATTCCCTATTGAACATTTCTTGCATCTTCTAATCCTTTTCTCCACTTTATTTATCTGTAACTCCATTTTGCTTTCCAGATTTTGGATCATTTTCACAATTAAACTTCAAAATTCTTTATTGCGTAGGTTCCCTATATCTTCCTCTTTTGTTTGTGTTGATGGACATTTATTCTGTTCCTTTACTTGCTGGGTATTTCTCTGCCTCTTCATCTTGCTTAATTGCTGTGCTTGGGGTGGCCTTTCCGTCTTCTGGAAGTTTGTGGAGTTCTCTTTATTATGTAGTTACCTTGTTGTGTGTGGGGTTGGATGAGTGACTTGTCAAGTTTCCCTGGTTAGGGAAGCTTGTGTCGATGTTCTGGTGGGTGGAGCTGGATTTTTTCTCTCTGGAGTGCAATGAAGTGTCCAGTAATGAGTTTGAGAAGTCAATGGGTTTGGAGTGGCTTTGGACAGCCTGCATATTGAAGCTCAGTGCTATTCTCCCGTGTTGCTGGAGAATTTGTGTAGTATGTCTTTCACTGAAACTTGTTGACCCTTGGGTGGTGCCTGGTTTCAGTGTACGTATGGAGGTACTTGATGAGCACCTATCAGTTTATGTTCCCTGGAACAGGAGATCTCTGGTGTTCTCAGGATTTGGCCTTAAGCCTCTACCTCTGGTTTTCAGTCTTATTCTTGCAGCAGGCTCAAGACTTCTCCCTCTGTTACTTCCAAGGCAGTTCCTTCTTTTGTAAAAGCTCTTCTGTTTGCTGGTCTCTTCAGTGTCTAATTCCCGTCCTGACACCAGGGAGCGGTGGTGGACACTCACCCCCCTCCCCGGGTCACCTGTTCAGTGGTGCTGTGGGGAGGTAGGAATGCTGCTAACAAATATCACTGGTATCTGCGGGGAGTGCGCTCAGTGTCTCGGCTACACTGGGATTGCCCCAGGTTGTGGCGTGTGTGCTTTTCCTGTTTTTGCTGCTCAGGCTCTAGGTTGCTCTGCTGGGAGCTGTCCGGGGCCAGTGCTGGGTTGCATGCACTTCCCAAGTCTGAGCGGCTCAAGATGAGGTTCTCTGGTACTCCACAAAGGCGCAGACTTGGTTGGGCCTGCGTTTTGTGCCTTCCCCGGTCCGAGAAGCTCAGGTGACCATGCATTTGGCGAACATGGTCACGGCAACTATCACCTCCCCGGTCCCTGCCACTCGGTTTTCTGGGTGTACAACCAGCGCACCTTCTCAGGCGGATATCGACCGGCCCGAACCCAAGAAGTCTTGATTAGCAATGAAGCCTGCTTGCAGCTTGGTATGGGAAGCCTCTCTGGGGCCGTGGCTGCCCCTTCTGGGGCTGGCCACACTCCCTGTCTGTCCCGGCAGGGGCTGGGGGATGGGCTGCCCGCAGCCAGCTCACTCTGCTCAGTCCTTTGATCTGTGAGCGGAGCTGGTGGAGTCTTAGGTGGGGGCTTTTCGCTGCACAGTCTGTTTAGCGTTCTCAGTTTGCCCTCAGGGCATTCATGCCCAGCCCTTTCTCTAAGCATGCTGCCCGCACCTCCTTGCCCAGTCCCCGTCTGCTGGTGGGGGGTGCGGGCGTCTGCGCTGCTACTCTGCTGAGAGTTTCCTCTGGGCACTTAGTCTGTGGGTTTTAATTATTTATGTCTTTTTTCCCAGTTATGTGGCCCTCTGAGGTTCCAAGGCTGGCCACAGACTCACCAGTGTTTCCAGGTGTTTGGAAACTTCTCTCTCTCTCTCTCTTTTTTTAAAGCCTCCCTTCACTGGACAGAGCTCTGTCCCTCCCTCTTTTGTCTCTCTTTTTATCCTTTATACTATTTCCTACCTTCTTTCAAAGACTTTGCGCTGCTTTTCTGGGTGCCTGATGTCCTCTGCTGGTATTCAGAAGTTGTTTTGTGGGATTTACTCAGCGTTCAAATGTTCTTTTGCTGGTTTTGTGGGGGAGAAAGTGGTCGCCCAGTCCTATTCCTCCATCATCTTCCCGTGCTCCATATCCAGTTCTAACTGTTGCTTCCTGACCTGAATACAGACTTCTCAAGAGGCAGGTCAGGTGGTCTGGTATGCCGAACTCTTTCAGAATTTTCCACAGTTTATTGTCATCCACACAGTCAAAGGCTTTGGCATAGTCAATGAAGCAGAAATAAATGTTTTTCTGGAACTTTCGTGATTTTTCTACGATCCAGTGGATGTTGGCAATTTGATCTCTGTTTCCTCCACCTTCTCTAAATCCAGCTTGAACATCTTGATGTTCACGGTTCATGTATTGCTGAACTCTAGCTTGGAGAATTTTGAACATTAATCTACTAGCGTGTGAGATGAGTGCAATTGTGCAGTAGTTTGAGCAATCATTGACATTGCCTTTCTTTGGAATTAGAATGAAAAATGACATTTTCCATTCCTGTGAACACTGCTGAGTTTCCAATTTTGATGCCATATTGAGAGCCGCATGTTCACAACATCATCTTTTAGGATTTTGAATAGCTCAAATGGAATTGCATCACCTCTACTAACTGGATTCCATCACCCCCACTAGTCATAGGGGACTGAAATGCAAAAATAGGAAATCAAGAGATACCTGGAGTAAAAAGCAAATTTGGCTTTGGAGTACAAAATGAAGCAGGGCAAAGGCTAACAGATTTTGCCAAGAGAACACACTGATCATAGCAAAACCCTCTTCTGACAACACAAGAGAAGACTCTACAAATGGACATCACCTGATGGCCAATACCAAAATCGGATTGATTATATTCTTTGCAGCCACACATGGAGAAGCACTATACAGTCAGCAAAAACAAGACTGGGAGCTGACTGTGGCTCAGATCATGAACTGCTTATTGCAAAATTCAGACTTAAATTGAAGTATGGAAAACCACTAGACCATTCAGGTATGGCCTAAATCAAATCACTTATGATTCTATAGTGGAAGTAACAAATAGATTCAATGGATTAGATCTGATAGACAGAATCCCTAAAGAACTATGGATGGAGGTTCATGACATTGTAAATGAGGAAGTGATCAAGATCATCCCCAAGTAAAAGAAATGCAAAAAGGCAAAATGATTGTGTGAGGAGCCCTATAAATATCTGAGAAAAGAGAAGCAAAAGGCAAAGGAGAAAAGGAAAGATGTACCCATTTGAATGCAGAATTCCAGTGAATAGCAAGGAGAGATTAAAAAAAAAAAAAAGCCTTCCTCAAAGATCAATGCAAAGAAATAGAGGAAAACAATACAATGGGAAAAACTGGAGATCTCTTCAAGAAAATTAGAGATACCAAGGGAACATTTCATGCAAAGATGGGCACAGTAAAGGACAGAAATGGTATGGACCTAACAGAAACAGAAGATATTAAGAAGAGGTGGCAAGAATACACAGAAGAACTATACAAAAAAGATATCCATGACCCAGATAACCACGATGGTGTGATCACTGAACTAGAGCCAGATATCCTGGAGTCCAAAGTCAGATGGACCTTAAGAAGCATCACTAAGAACAAAGCTAGTGGAGATGATGAAATCCACCTGAAGTATTTCATGTCCTAAATTATGATACTTTGAAAGTGCTGCACTCAATATGCCAGCAAATTTGGAAAACTCAGCAGTGACCACAAGACTGCAAAAGGTCAGTTTTCATTCCATTCCCAAAGAAAGGCAATGTCAATGTTCAAACTACTGCACAACTGTACTCAATTCTCATGCTAGCAAAGCAATGCTAAAAATTCTCCAAGCCAGACTTCAACAGTACGTGCATCAAGAACTTCCAGATGTTCAAGCTGGATGTAGAAAAGGCAGAGGAACCAGAAACCAAATTGTCAACATCTGTTGGATCATCAAAAAAAGCAAGAGTTCCAGAAAAACATCTACTTCTGCTTTATTGACTACGCTAAAACCTTTGACCTTGTGGATTACAACAAACTGGAAAATTCTTCATGAGATGGAAATACCAGACCACCTTACATTCCTCCTGAGAAATCTTTATGCAGGTCAAAAAACAACAGTTAGAACTGAACTTGGAAAAACAGAATGGTTCCCAATCGGGAAAGGGGTACCTCAAGGCTGTATGTCGTCATCCTGCTTATTTAACTTATAAGCAGATTACATCATGTGAAATGCTGGGCTGGACGAAGCACAAGCTGGAATCAAAATTTCTGGGAGAAATATCAATAGCCTCAGATATGCAGATGACACAACCCTTATGGCAGAAAGTAAAGAAGAAATGAAGAGTCTCTTATTGAAAGTGAAAGAGGAGAGTGAAAATGTTGGCTTTTTAGAAGCATGACATCTGGACCTATCACTTCATGGCAAATAGATGTGGAAATAATGAGAGACTTTAATTTTGGTGGTTCCAGAATCACTGCAGATGGTGACTGCAACCATGAAATTAAAAGATGCTTGCTCCTTTTAAGAAAAGCTATTGCCAACTTAGACAGCATATTAAAAAGCAGAGACGTTACATTGCCAACAAATGTCTGTCTAGTCAAAGCTATGGTTTTTTCCAGTAGTCATGTGTAGATACAAGAGTTGGACTATAAAGAAAGCTGAAAGCTGAAGAATTGATGCTTTTCAGCTGTGGTGTTGGAGAAGTCTCTTGAGAGTCCCTTGGACTGCAAGGAGATCCAACCAGTGAATTCTAAAGAAATCAGTCCTGAATACTGTTTGTAAAGACTGATACTGAAGCTGAAACTCCAATACTTTGGCCACCTGATGTGAAGAACCGACACACTGGAAAAGACCATGATGCTGGGAAAAGCTGAAGGCAGGAGGAGAAGGGGACAACAGAGGGTGAGAATGTTTTATAGCATCACTGATTCAATGCACTTGAGTTTGAGCAAGCTCTGGGAGTTGGTGATGGACAGGGAAACCTGGTGTGCTGCAGTCCATGGGATCATAAAGAGACAGACAAGACTGAGCGACTGAACTTAACTGAACTGAATGCATAAGTATATGCAAGGAAGGAGTAAGAAAGGGTAGAAGGAAAGGGGTGAGAAATATGAAATTTCTATGCTGGTATATTTTTACACACCGAAAATTACACTTCATGAGACGAGTTGACTCACTGGAAAAGACTCCGATGCTGGGAAGGATTGGGGGCGGGAGGAGAAGGGGATGACAGAGAATGAGATGGCTGGATGGCATCACCGACTCGATGGACATGAGATTGAGTGAACTCCGGGAGTTGGTGATGGACAGGGAGGCCTGGCGTACTGTGATTCATGGGGTCGCAAGGAGTCAGACACGACTGAGCAACTGAACTGAACTGAACTGAAACTTACACTTTCAAGAAGTTTACAAAATATCTGTTTAAAATTCTTCCAGCAATAATTACTTAAGTGGCATGTGTCTTTAAATGTAGATAGAAGACTCTTTTAGCAAGCTTTTCATCCTTAAATCCATCCTCTTGTAAATATTAATATATCCTTCTAAATGACAATGTTTTTTAGCACTAGGTGATTTGATCAACAGTCAATCAAAAAAGCTGCATTTTAAAAATATATGGAGTAAGATCCTGTGGCTCTGATTCAGTTGTAGTCTATCTATATTAATCCAGATATAAGTCACATATTGTCTTTTTAAGCTCTGTTCTCATTTCAATATTCTATAAAGTGTCACAATCCAAGGTGATTGCTAGGAGAACACAAGAGCTAAATTATTTTTATTATTGCAGCCCACTCAGTGCTATTACCTTCAGAGATGTGATCCTAGAAACAATTCTTCTTTCCGTCTTCATTTTTATGACAGTTTATAACCTCAGCTTAATTGTGTAAATGCCGTTAATCTATAATGGCACCTAATTAGTCCAAATCAAATCTGAGTTATATATTTATGCACATTCTGATATTCATTGAAAGAAAAAGCTTTCTCCTGTGTGTTTTGTTTACAAAAAATACAAAATAAAAAAAATTCCACATATATCTACTTTCCACATCATGGCATACATGCTCAAGTGCATCAGATTTCCCTCAATGAATGTTTGATCCATAAATCACTATTTAAATACAACAAAATTATCAACTCCCTTAACTAATATTGCCTTGAGTAAAAGCAACAGCACACAGGTAGCCTTTTATTACTATTATTATTATGTGTGTCATGTTTCCTAAAAGATGTACACATACAATTTTTAACACAATGTAAAGAATCCTTCAGGTTATGAATTGACTAGTTTTATGATTAGAATAGGATTATGGAAAGCATGATATATGGAATAAGTTGTTTGAGTAATGAGAAGTGATATATGATCTCTAAATTTCCTTATAGGACTAAATTATTATAGATTCTAAAATATCGCTGTTTGCTTATGTCTATCTTACTACTTACCAGATTCAAACCATGCAGTCTACATTTAAGGTGGAACTCAACTTTGTGTTCAATCTTATCTTCCATTAATCAGCAATGCTTCCCTTATTGTTTCCAGTACTCTTAATCATACTCCCATTCAACCTGTTCAGTTCAGTTCAGTCGTTCAGTCATGTCTGAATCTTTGCGACTCCATGGACTGCAGAAGGCCAGGCTTCCCTGTCCATAACAACTCTCGGAGCTTACTCAAACTCATGTCCATCAATCAGTGATGCCACCCAACCATCTCATCCTCTGTAATCCCCTTATCCTCAGGTCTTCAATCTTTCCAGCAGCAGGGTCTTTTCATGTGAGTCAGTTCTTCACATCAGGTGGCCAAATATTGGAGTTTCAGCTTCAGCTTCAGTCCTTCCAAAGAATATTCAGGGTTGAGTTCCTTTAGGATGGACTAGTTGGATCTCCTCACAGTCCAAAGATTCTCAAGAGTCTTCTCCAACACCACAGTTAAAAAGCATCAATTTTTCAGCACTCGACTTTCTTTATAGTGCAACTCTCACATCTATATGTGACTACTGGAAACTCCATATTTTTTTTTTTAATTTTAATCGGAGGATAAATACTTTATATTCTTGTGGTGGTATTTGCCATACATTCACATGAATCAGCCATGAGTGTACTTGTGTTCCCCATCCTGAACCACCCTCCCACCTTCCTCCCCATCCCATCCCTCATGGTCATCCCAGTGCACCAGCCCTGAGCACCTGGTCTCATGCATCGATCCTGGACTGGTGGCATATTTCACATATGATAATATACATGTTTCACTGCTATTCACTCAAATCATCCTCTTGCCTTCTCCTACAGACTCCAAAAGTCTTTTCGTTACATCTGTGCCTCTTTTGCTGTCTTGCATATAGGGTCATCGTTAACATCTTTCTAAATTCCATATATATGCATGAATACACTATATTGGTGTTTTCTTTCTGACTTACTTCATTCTGTATAATAGGCTCCAGTTTCATCCACCTCATTAGAATTGATACAAATGCATTCTTTTTAATAGCTGAGTAATATTCCATTATGCATATGTACTACTGCTTTCTTATCCATTCGTCTGCCAATAGACATCTAGGTTGCTTCCATGTCCTGGCTATTGTGAACAGTGCTGTAATGAACATTGGGGTACATGTGTCTCTTTCAGTCCTGGTTTCCTCGGTGTGTATGCCCAGCAGTGGGATTGCTGTGTCATATGGCAGTTCTATTTCCAGTTTTTAAGGAATCTCCACACTGTTCTCCATAGTGGCTTTATTAGTCTGCATTCCTACCAACAGTGTAAGAGGGTTCCCTTTTCTCCACACCCTCTCAAGCATTTATTGTTTGTAAACTTTTTGATTGCAGCCATTCTGATTGGCATGAGATGGTACTTCATTGTGATTTTGATTTGCATTTCTCTGATAATGACTGATATGGAGCATCTTTTCATGCATTTGTTAGCCATTTGTATATCTCCTTTGGAGAAATGTCTGTTTAGGTCTTTGGCCCATTTTTTGATTGGGTCATTTAATTTTCTGGAATTGAACTGCGTGAGCTGCTTGTATATTTTTGAGATTAATTCTGTGTCAGTTGCTTCATTTGCTATTATTTTCTCCCATTCTGAAGGCTGTCTTTTCACCTTGTTTATAGTTTCCTTCGTTGTGCAAAAGCTTTTAAGTTTATTTAGGTCTCATTTGTTTATTTTTGCTTTTATTTCCATTACTCTGGGAGGTGGGTCATAGAGGATCCTGCTGTGATTTATGTCAGAGAGTGTTTTGTCTATATTTTCCTCTAGGAGTTTTATATTTTCTGGTCTTACATTTAGATCTTTAATCCATTTTGAGTTTATTTTTGTGTATGGTGTTAGAAAGTGTTATAGTTTCATTCTTTTACAAATGGTTGACCTGTATTCCCAACACCACTTGTTAAAGACATTGTCTTTTCTACATTGTATATTAGTGCTTCCTTTGTCAAAGGTAATGTGTCCATAAAGTGAAGTCAAGTGAATTCGCTCAGTCGTGTCCAACTCTGCGACCCCATGGACTGTGACCTATGAGGCTTCTCTGTCTTTGGAATTTTCCAGGCAAGAATACTGGATTGGGTTGCCTTTTCCTTCTCCAGGGGATCTTCTGGACTCAGGGTTCAAACCCAGGTATCCTGCAATGCAAGCAGATGCTTTATCCTCTGAGCCATCCAAGGTGTGTATAGGTGCGTGAATTTGTCTCTGGGCTTTCCATTTTGTTCCACTGATCTATGTTTCTGTCATCAAAACAGTACCATACAAGTAACCTTGTAGTATAGCCTGAATGACTACCTTTGATTAGATGGACTTTATTGGAAAGTAATGTCTCTGCTTTTCAATATGCTGTCTAGATTGGTCGTAAATTTTCTTCCAAGGAGAAAGCATTTTTTTAATATCATGGCTGCAGTCACTAGGGCTGCATTGATTTTGGAGCCCCGCAAAATAACGTCTGTCACTGTTTCCATTGTTTCCGCATCTATTTGGCATGAAGTAATGGGACCAGATGCCAGGATCTTAGTTTTCTGAATGTTGAGTTTTAAGCCATCTTTTTCGCCCTCCTCTTTCACTTTCAATAAGAGGCTTTTTATTTCTTCTTCATTTTCTTCCATAAGGGTGGTGTCATCTGCATATCTGAGGTTATTGATATTTCTCCTGGCAGTTTTGATTCCACCTTGTGCTTCATCCAGCTTGGCATTTCGCATGATGTACTCTGTATATAAGTTAAATAATCAAAGTGACAATATACAGTCTTGATATACTCTTTTCCCGATTAAGAACCAGTCTGTTTTTCCATGTTCAGTTCTAACTATTGCTTCTTGATCTGCATACACATTTCTCAGGAGACAGTTCAAGTAGTCTGGTATTCCCATCTCTTCAAGAGTTTTCCACAGTTTGTTGTGATCCACACAGTCAAAGGCTTTGGCGAAGTCAGTCAAGCAGAAGTAGATATTTTTTTCTGGTCATCTCTTGCTTTTTGGATGATCCAATGGATGGTGGCAGTTTGATTTTTAGTTCCTCTGCATTTTCTGAATCCAGCTTTAACATCTGGAAGTTCACAATTCATGTACTGTTGAAGCCTGGATTGGAGAATTTTCAGCATTACTTACTAGCATGTGAGATGAGTGCAATGGTGCAGTAGTTTGAGCATTCTTTGGCATTGCCTTTCTTTGAAATTGGAATGAAAACTGACCTTTTCCAGTCCTGTGGCCATTGCTGAGTTTTCCAAATTTGCTAACATATTGAGTTAATCACTTCATCAGCATCATCTTTTAGGATTTGAAATAGCTCAACCAGCATTCCATCATCTCCAGTAGCTTTGTTCTTAGTGATGCTTACTAAGGCCCGCTTCACTTTTCATCCCAGGATGTCTGGCTCTAGGTGGGTAATCACACCATCGTGGTTATCTGGGTCATGAAGATCTTTTTGTATAGTTCTTCTGTGTATTCTTGCCACCTTTTCTTAATATCTTCTGTTTCTGTTAAGTCTCTTCCATTTCTATCCTTTATTGTGCCCATCTTTGCATGAAATGTTCGCTTGATATCAACCTATTTCCTATAATTTTATTTACCTTTCTCATCCATCTTTCTTCAAGCTGTATTTTATCAAGGCTTATACCCAGCATCATTTTCAACCTTTGAGTTCTTTCAAATTCTAGGTTTCTTACAGGAACATTGCATGTGTACCAAATTATCTATATTACATATTACCTAAGAAAAATTATGCACCTGTTGCAGGATTTCTGTTTCCATTTAAAACTGTAGATCATTCCATGTGAGAAATCTCTTCTGCTTCTTTAAAAACCTCAAAGGCAATAATAGTACATTGTCAGAGCAAATGATATGATTAGCAAAGCCAGTGAAGTTAATTAATGGGCAGATGCTAAGTTTAAAGAAAAAATGGATGGTGCACATGGTCAATCAGCAAATTATTTATATCCTTATTTATATCTCTGATGTTAAGGTCAGTTATGTATTTGAGTAAGGTGATTCATCCAGCTTTATCAGTATTTGACTTTCCAAACTTACATTTACCTTTCAAATTTATTGATTTCCTGGGTACATATTCACCCAAGAGATTTACTACAAAATTTTATCAACACTTGTATAAAGAATATGGAATTTTACTGAAATGATTATGTGATCATTCATGCTTTTATTCATATTTGTTAAATGGTGCATTTCTGGGCCAATCAAATGTCAATAAAATTTTTCAAAACATTTTTAATTTATATTAAAATACGCAAAATAAGTCTAATTAATTACTAGTCTAATGCAAATTTAATTGAAGAGTTAGAAGTAGTATTTTCTTTAAAGGAAAAAAAATTTAAAAATTATTTAGGATTATAACCTTATCTAATTTTCAGAGGAGTGAAAACAGATGGATTCCTAGACATAACCGAAGTAATTTCTATAAAGGTGATACATAGTGAGATAATTAATATGTAAGCAGCATGCAACTTCACAAGTGACCAGCGTGAATCTATATTGTAAGTTGGTGATGTTCAGGACAAAACAGATATAGGCAGACAGGATTTGTTCTCACACAACTTCAAGATAATGTGATTAAAATGGCTGAATCTTGAATTAATAAATACATCACACATGATAGGTAATAATAGCTTGGTAATAATGCTTCCTGCTTATTATCCCTCAACCCCTAAAATCTTTAGGTTTACAAATACTTTGATTACTTGTAACTAGGTTTTTCCCTTCACCTTTTAAATGTGTCAGTAAGCCTACCAAAAATGGAGAATGAGTCCTCTTGTAAGTCTTTCATTTGATGAAATTTTGCCAAATCCTAAATGTTTCCCTTTTATCATAGTGCTAACTCAATGACAGCATTTTCATCTAGGGGGCAAAAATATCCCTTTAAAGTACAATTATCTAAAGGTTAGATATCTTTGGTGGAAAGTACCTGTGTGCAAACAAAATTTAGAAATGCATTACTTCTATCACACAAAGCATCAACAAAGCATTTTCTTCTCAAGTGTGGAGACTAAGAAGTATATGAAAGAAAAAATGGGGAAAAGTCAGATTTCAGTTACGTTTTGAGGGGGAGTGTTAGAAATCCTATACTTTTAATTTTGTTTCCAAAAAAGCAGTATTATTATATAATATAAGATGATGCCTGATTTTTACATCTTTATTTTTGAAAAATAAAAGAAAGAGCATCTTCTGCAGGTTAATCTATATTCTGTAAAATCAGTAGAAGTCTAAGGAAAATGCAACTCACTTTAGCTTTTAATTCATAAGGACTAATTTATCAGTGAAGAAATTTCAAAGATGAAATTTTGAGAATACAAAGATATATTTTCTTAATATTCAGTAGTATAAAACATATGCTATCATGCATTACACACGGATGCAGAGTTGTAAACATGACTTATTTTATTTTATGTATTATGTATATGATGCCTTTGACAAATGACAATTAACAACATATGACAGAGTCCAAAAATCTGTTCCATACATCTGTGTCTTTTTTGCTGTCTCGTCAAGTGGGCCTAAGATAGCATCACTATAAACAAAGCTAGTGGAGGTGATGGAATTCCAGTTGAGCTATTTCAAATCCTAAAAGATGATGCTGTGAAAGTGCTGCACTCAATATGCCAGCAAATTTGGAAAACTCAGCAGTGGTCACAGGACTGGAAAAGTTCAACCTTCATTCAAATCCCAAAGAAAGGCAATGTCAAAGAATGTTTAAACTACCGCACAATTGCACTCATCTCACACGCTAGTAAGGTCATGCTCAAAATTCTCCAAGCCAGGCTTCAGCAATATGTGATCTGTGAACTTCCAGATGTTCAAGCAGGTTTTAGAAAAGGCAGAGGCACCAGAGATCAAATTGCCAACATCCGCTGGATCATGGAAAAAGCAAGAGAGTTTCAGAAAAACATCTATTTCTGCTTCATTGACTATGCCAAAGCCATTGACTATGTGGATCACGATAAACTGTGGAAAATTATTCAAGAGATGGGAATACTAGACCACCTGACCTGCCTCTTGAGAAACCTGTACGCAGGTCAGGAAGCAACAGTCGGAACTGGACATGGAACAACAGACTGGTTCCAAATAGGAAAAGGAGTACGTCGAGGCTGTATATTGTCACCCTGTTTATTTAACTTATATGCAGAGTACATCATGAGGAACGCTGGACTGGAAGAAGCACAAGCTGCAATCAAGATTGCTGGAAGAAATATCAATAACCTCAGATATGCAGATGACACCACCCTTATGGCAGAAAGTGAAGAGGAACTCAAAAGCCTCTTGATGAAAGTGAAAGAGGAGAGTGAAAATTTGGCTTGAAGCTCAACATTCAGAAAACAAAGATCATGGCATCTGGTCCCATCATTTCATGGGAAATAGATGGGGAAAGAGTGGAAACAGTGTCAGACTTTATTTTTGGGGGCTCCAAAATCACTGCAGATGCTGATTTCAGCCATGAAATTAAAAGACGCTTACTCCTTGGAAGGGGAGTTATGACCAACCTAGACAGCATATTAAAAAGCAGAGACATTACTTTGCCAACCAAGGTCTGTGTAGTCAAGCTATGGTTTTTCCAGGGGTCATGTATGGATGTGAGAGCTGGACTGTGAAGAAAGCTGATGGCCGAAGAATTGATGCTTTTGAACTGTGGTGTTGGAGAAGACTCTTGAGAGTCCCTTGGACTGCAAGGAGATCCAACCAGTCTATTCTAAAGATCAATCCTGGGTGTTCAATGGAAGGACTGATGCTAAAGCTGGAACTCCAATACTTTGGCCACCTCATGTGAAAAGTTGACTCACTGGAAAAGACTCTTAGGCTAGAAGGCTTTGGGGGCGGGAGGATAAGGGGACGACAGAGAATGAGATGACTGGATGACATCACCGACTCGATGGACGTAAGTTTGAGTGAACTCCGGGAGTTGGTGATGGACAGGGAGGCCTGGTGTGCTGTTATTAATGGGGACACAAAGAGTTGGATATGACTGAGCGACTGAACTGAACTGAACTGAACCGATACAGGGTTATCGTTATCATCTTTCTAAATTCCATATATATGCGTTATTATACTGTATTGGTGTTTTTCTTTCTGGAGAGGGCGAGGGTGGGATGATTTGGGAGAATAGCATTGAAACATGCATATTATCATATGTGAAATGAATCGCCAGTCCAGGTTCAATGCATAATACAGGATGATCGGGACTGGTGTACTGGGATGAACCAGAGGGATGGGATGGGGAGTAAGGTGGGAGGGGGCTCAAGATGGGGAACACATGTACACCCGGGGTAGATTCATGTCAGTGTATGGCAAAACCAATACAGTAATGTAAAGTAATTAGCCTCCAATTAAAATTAATAAATTTTAAAAAAGAACTTAAAAAAAATATGACAAACTACAATTACAATAGGTTGTACTCTCAGACTGATTCTAACAAATATTTTAAACCAGTCTTGCACAACAAAATAACACAATTTTTTCCTCTCATTTTTAGATATGTTTTCTAACATAATTAATGAATATGGATTTAAGATTGACTGCAGTGGAGGTTGCAAATTGTTTTTAGAGCAGATACGTTAGAAGTTCAACCACATAGCCAAGACAAAACAGCAAATAAGAGTATCACACTCTTTGAAATTACCTCTTCCTTGGACAAATAAGAAAAAATAAAATAAAAGTCAATTGGTCTTGCCTGACTCTTCGTGATCCCATTGACTGTAGCCCTCCAGGCTCCTCTGTCAATGGAGATTCTCTAGGCAAGAATAGTGTAGTGGGTAGCCATTCCCTTCCAAAGGGCATCTTGCCAACCCAAGGATCAAACTCAGGTCTTCTGAATTTCAGGCAGATTCTTTACTCTCTGAGCCACCAGGAAAGCCCCTCATTGGACATAATTAGTGAAAAAACATTGAAATTATTGTAAAAAAATTGAACACTCTAAAGTAAAATGGACAAACTGCTCAATTGACACTGGAAATAAAAAGTCTAGTCAAAGAACTGCGCCAAACTACTGAATAAACATGCAATCGATTGCCATGAGAAATTAATTCTTAACAGCTATTTTTCACATTTAATATTTTTATCCTGAATCTTATTTAGCTTTATTTCCAACTTCAAATAAAAATAGAACACAAAAGTTCAAAACAGAAAAGTATTCATTTTAGGATGAACTGTCACAAACTGTGAACTTCCACAAGAAGGCCTAATATTGGGTAAGATGTCACTTAAAGAATATTTTCACAATGGATAAAATTCTAAATATGGTCACAGCACATTGAGCTCAAGTCTATTAATTTTAACCCTGGAAGGAAGTCATTGATAACTGTTCTCTGAAGACATTAAGGCAGATGGTAAGTCTCATATTCTCATATGAAGCATAATTCGTGCCTCTGTACAGAGAAAAATTGCTAAAACTGAAAGATCCTTTCTTTTGCTTAACAATGCATTGGAAATTTTTAAGAAAACTTTATTATGGAAGAAGAAAAGCCATCAGTTACTTTTCTTCCACATCAATAAACTTAAGGGTGATATCTGTCAGTGAAGCTCACCAGGCAGTTACTCTCACAAGGCTATGTACCTCTAGGGGCCTTATCTAGTGGCTCAGTGGTAAAGAATCCGTCTGCAGTGCAGGAGCCACAGGAGAGGTGGGTTTGATCCTGGCTTGGGAAAATCCCCTGAAGGAGAGAATAGCAACCCATTCCAGTATTCATGCTTGGAGAATCCCATGGACAGAGGAACCTGGTGGGCTATAGTCCATAGGGTTGCAATCAGTGGGACACAACTAAAGTGACTGAGCAAGCACACACCTCTAAGAGATTCAGAGAATCTGGGTAGTGAGGAGGTGTAATTTGAAAAAGCCCATCAGTTATCATTATCTTTGTCCCCTAGAGGTGCATTACCACTCACTCATGCTTTCTGAGGTCTTCCCTGGAGCTCAAAACGGTAAAGAATCTGCCTGAAATGCAGGAGACCTGGGTTTGATCCCTGGGTGGGGAAGGTCCTCTGGAGAAGAGAATGGCAACCCACTTCAGTATTCTTGCCTGGAGAATCCCAAGGACAGAGGAGCCTGGCATTCATGCAGTTCATGAGACTGCAGAGTCAGGCACAACTTCGTGACTAGCACTACACGCTCTCTGAAAATCACGGATCTCTCTTCCCCCACAAGGTACAGAATACTACAAACAAGGGCTTGTATATAAAAGCATCTAAAACTAGATCTATCTCAGTTTTTCCTTAACTAAGTGTGGATTATCCTTTTAAAATTTCACTAACTCCCTGATATTGGCTTTCCATGGCCTATTTAACTCCTGAAGGGTGTGTATGGCAGATATTATTAACAGACAACAGAGTTATCTATGACTTTCATCATCAGGCTGCTAGCTGCCACCTGTGCTTTCTGGGCAGGATGGTTTTATAGAAGGGTCTCTGTGACTTCTTGGGGTTGAGAGACTTCTTGAGCTGTTTCTTTTTTATATTCCAGTTGTCACTTTCAGGATTTATTTTGCTTCCTGTGCCCCAGGGAGTTTCTTTTCAGATACTATTGTATTTTCCATTGGTCAAGGTAATTGTTGTTACATTGGTGAAAATGGAAAGCCACTTAGCATTCTGTTATCTTTTCCTGAATAAATGTAAAAAGCTAGTTCAAGTCATTGGCTACTAAGAAGAAAATTATTTGCTATTTTTTCTAGAAGCTAAGCTTTTTTATTTTAAAATTCAACACCAACAAGCTCAGCATTGAGACATCTAGAATGCCTTCAGCTGGACACATGCATTGTCTAGTGCAGAATATAATCAATTCAGTACCTTTGATAGATTTGTGACTGGGATTTATGCAGTGTTATCCCATCTTGCCTTATTGAAAGCCAGATCATATGAGCCCATCTGCTGCAGATTCACCCTGCCATATGTGTTATGAAAGCTCTCCCGCCTCAGAAGAGAGGGTGAAACTATAAATACCCATGTGCCTTGACAGCTGTGGCACAAGCTGGATTTTTTTAGTTCATGTTAATTATGCCATCAAATAAGTTAAAAGGCTAAATTTTCAGATAGCACAACAGTAGCAGCATGATCACTGAAACAGATAAATAAGTAAACGTATGAGAGCTGGCAACACTAAAATAAAGACAAGGCATTTTTATAAATATAGATGAATAAAGGCCATGATGTGTGAAGCATTCAACCACCTGTTTTATTTGGGTAGGTGGGAGGAGCTGTATCATGACATGTAAGAGGGCTTTACTTAAAATGTCAAAGGCAGAAAAGGAAATCAAGACGGGTACAAGAAAAGGGAGCCTATGACATCCAATACATTTTCTTACACATGCTCCTGCCTTCCTCCATTATCTCTAGATAATAAAGTTATGAAGGGAAAACATCACTCTCACCTGGGTGGGCTGGATGAGAAAACAAACAGCGAGGCAAACAGAAGGGAAAGCACAGCAATATGTACAAAGAAATCCACCACCACATCATTCAGCCCATTATGAACACAGATGCACAATTCAGTTCATGCTAATAAGGGTCATCAGTTCCCAGAGAAAAATCATTGCCTTTTCCTTTATGGTGCACACACATGTTGTGCAAGAGTTTTATTACAAGACAGAAGGAAGCACTGCAAGAAATGCTGAAGTACCTTTTGTATACTTATTACAAGGACATCAGTAAGTGTTCATCTGAGGCTCATAAAGAAAATTCTCCATATCACTCTCTAACCCATTCAATAGAACAAACACACTAATAACAATCTCGATTTGATTATAATTATTAAAAGAATTGGATTTCGTAGGACGGTATATAGACACATGCCAAAATCTTAAAGCAAATGTAATACTTCTTTAGATTATGTATTTTTTAATGCCTCCACTTATTTATGATGTCACTAATTGAATTTTAATTAGACCAACTCCATAAGAATTCACAGGCTCTACTATGTCTCTTCTTTGAAACAGTGACTATGAATGTGTTCATGAGTTTTCAGAAAGGTACTTCCCATTTGAGGAGAGCTGTTTATGATAATAATATTGATAGTAATAAAAAGTAACACATGAGTACTTCATCATGCATACCATTTAAAGCTAACAATGACATTATAAATTAACATAATTATCCTTATTTTCTAGATTAACAAACTGAGGCTCTGAGATAGTAAGCCATTTGCAAATTTCAAAAGAAATAACTATGAAAAGTGAAATTCAATACTATGAGTATCTGCACTCTTAAACCAGTAAATTTTAGGCGTATTTGTCAATAGTCCAGAGAAAAGAGAAACCTTGAAACATGATTGATTTGAAGTTCATGAAATTTTGAAACATATATATTGTCATATGTGAAACGAATCATCAGTCCAGGTTTGATGCATGTTACAGGATGCTCTGGGCTGGTGTACTGGGATGAACTAGAGGGATGGGATGGGGAGGGAAGTGGGAGGGGAGTTCAAGATGGGGAACACAAGTACAACAGGGGCAGATTCATTTCAATGTATGGCAAACCAATAAAATAATGTAAAGTAATTAGCCTCTAATTAAAAATAATCAACTAAAAATAAATAAATAAAACATGTATATTCTCATATGTGAAACGAATCGCCAGTCCAAGTACGATGCATGATATAAGATGCTCGGGGCTGGTGTACTTGGATGAACCAGAGGGATGGGATGGGGAGGGAGGTGGGAGGGGGATTAAAAAAAAAAGAAACCTAAAAAAACAAAAGTCTGAAATTATTTCTAAATAAAAGGCTTAAAAATTAAACATTTATACATTAAAATAAATTAATAATAAAGTAAAAAATTGAAATAAATCTCTAGGGTTACTGTTATCTCTTTCTGTCCCAGGATATATGGGCTAGTTTGTTCTCAGAAACAGTAGAGATTATTATTTTTTTTTTAAATACAAAGAATTAAGAACATTTGAGTTCTTTATAAAGTCATGCTCAAAATTCTCCAAGACAGGCTTCAGCAATATGTGAACCGCAAAATCCCAGATGTTCAAGCAGGTTTTAGAAAAGGCAGAGGCACCAGAGATCAAAGTGCCAACATCCGCTGGATCATGGAGAAAGCAAGAGAGTTCCAGAAAAACATCTATTTCTACTTCATTGACTATGCCAAAGCCTTTGACTGTGTGGATCACAATAAACTGTGGAACATTCTGAAAGAGATGGGAATCCCAGACCACCAGACCTGCCTCTTGAGAAACCTGTATGCAGGTCAGGAAGCAACAGTCAGAACTGTACATGGAACAAAAGACTGGCTCCAAATAGGAAAAGGAGTACGTCAAGGCTGTACATTGTCACCTTGCTTATTTAACTTATATGCAGAGTACATCATGAGGAACGCTGGGCGGGAAGAAGCACAAGCTGGAATCAAGATTGCTGGGAGAAATATCAATAACCTCAGATATGCAGATGACACTACCCTTATGGCAGAAAGTGAAGAGGAACTCAAAAGCCTCTTGATGAAAGTGAAAGAGGAGAGTGAAAAGGTTGGCTTGAAGCTCAACATTCAGAAAACAAAGACCATGACATCTGGTCCCATCACTTCATGGGAAATAGATGGAAAAGCAGTGGAAACAGTGTCAGACTTTATTTTTTGGGGGCTCCAAAATCACTGCAGATGCTGATTGCAGCCATGAAATTAAAAGACGCTTACTCCTTGGAAGGAAAGTTATGACCAACCTTGATAATATATAAAAAGCAGAGACATTACTTTGCCAACAACGGTCCGTCTAGTCAAGGCAATGGTTTTTCCCGTGGTCATGTATGGATGTGAGAGTTGGACTTTGAAGAAGGCTGAGCACCGAAGAATTGATGCTTTTGAACTGTGGTGTTGGAGAAGACTCTTGATAGTCCCTTGTACCGCAAAGAGATCCAACCAGTCCATTCTAAGGGAGATCGATCCTGGGTGTTCATTGAAAGGACTGATGCTAAAGCTGAAACTGCAATACTTTGGCCACCTCATGCGATGAGTTGACTCACTGGAAAAGACTCTGATGCTGGGAAAGGTTGGGGGTGGGAGGAGATGGGGACGACAGAGAATGAGATGGCAGGATGTCATCACCGACTCTGTGGACATGAGTTTGAGTGAACTCCGGGAGTTGGTGATGGACAGGGAGGCCTGGCGTGCTGTGATTCATGGGGTTGTGGAGAGTCGGATACAACTGAGCGACTGAACTGAACTGAAAGATAAGTAATATACTGTTTTCATTATTTCAACATTTTCAACTTCAAAAATATATGCATATGATGGTTAACAAGTTCTTAAAATAACATAACTTATGTACCAATATGTAAGCATTGATATTATGGATGATATTATTAAAATTGAGCCTTTATATCATTCCTTATAACAGTTTTCAGCATTTCTGTGTACTTTCACAGAATATAGTTTGATGCAAATTTTTCATTATTTTGAAGTATATGTCAGTCCTAAATATGTAATCATAAAATAATGTGGGCCAACCTGTTAATACAATATTCATGATGAGAATATACTTCTTGGTCATTTTAGGTTGCTCCCTTTCTCTAACTTACATCACCCTTTGAAGACAGGACACTAATGTTCCAAATTGCTTACAGCAATTCCTGAAGTCTAGAACTGTTGAAATGGCCTTCTAGATCTATAAATATTATTTATGCTCTGTTTATTAGGAGTAGAATTCTTTGCTCAATTCCATTATACTTTGTGGTCAATAGGTATCTATTGATTATTTAATAACTTAATTATAACAGTAGAAAAATATATGCAACACCTGAAAGAAGCAACATATTAATAAAACCATAATCTTTTGTCAAAATACACTCTAGATTTCTGTTCTTTGAAAATGTTTTCCTTGAACTCACGCAATTTCTCTGCTTTTCTGTTAGCAAACTCTTCAAAATAATTGTCGATGTCAGATATATCCAATTTCTCTCCTCTCATCTGTCTTGAACACTTTTGATACAGACTTTCACTTTCAATACTACTCTTAAATTTTTCGTACCAAGGTATGAGTAACTTTCATAGTACTAAAATCAAATAGTTAATTCTCAGATCTAATTTACTTGACAGATCTCATTTTCTTGATTTATGTTTGATATTGTTCCCATGGCTTCCAGTATCCCACTGACTCAATTTTTCTCTTATATCATACTTCTCTTTCTCAGTCTACTTTGTTGACTTCTTCTCAGCTTTTCCACTTCTAAGGGGTGGAATGTCCTTGGAACAAGTTCTCAGAACTTTTCTCTTCTCCATCTAGGAGAACTTACTCTCTAGGTGATGTCATCAATCTTCATGGCTTTAAATTTTATCTATATACTCTAAAGAATCCAAGTCAAGGCAAATTGCCTAAAATCCAGCCTGGTGTATTTAAGAACCTATTTAACATCTTATTTTGCATGTGAAAGAAGCCAATATGCCCTTCTCTCCCTTGGAAATTTCTTTTAATCCCAAACTTACTTCTTTCACACTTTACCATTTCAATTTAAAAAAAATATAAACTTAAGTTTGTATTTCCTTATATCAAAAATTGGACTACCATTGATTCCTCCATTATTTTTAAAATTGCATATCTCACATTTTAGGAAATTTTGATGGCTTTATCTTTATAATACACTAACAGTCTGATCACTATCCTCCACATATACTGCTATTATCCTGGTATAAATAAAAATTCATCTGAATTATTGTAATGCTTTATAACTAATCTGTTTGTTTTTGCTCTAGTACCATTCAGTCTGTTCTCCAAAGAGTAATCAGTGATCATCCTAAATTAAGCATGAGATCATGCTACTTATCTGCTCAAGATCCTGCTTTAGGAACTATCCTAGCCTATATTCATGCTGATAAAGACAATTTGTCCTAGGAGCCACTGCTGAAACCAGTTTGCATTTCTGTCAACACTTAAAGAAGCAGTCAATTCATACCACTTCCTCCCTGATGCCTATACAAGTTGATCAGCATCACCTTCTCAAAGGTCAAAGTCTCAAGCCAAAAACCTTCTGTGTTCATAGACATAAGCATCAACTGAAATTCACCAGTAACATAAGAGATCACTGATCACAGATCACCACTAAAAATATAATAATAATGAAAAAGTTTAAAATATTACAAAACACAAAATGTGACATAGAAATACAAAATGAGCAAATGATATTGAAAAAACAGTGTCAATGGACTTGCTTGATGCAGGGTTGCCACAAACCGTAAATTTGTGTAAAACAAACAAACAAAAAATCAGTATCTCTGAAACAGAAGAAAGTAAAGCACAGTAAAAAAAACGTACCTCTGCAAATTACAACCTAAGCCTCAAATAACTTTTGAGGCATACTGTACTGGATAAAATATCATTGCAAACCCTTTCAAAATTGCGATTTCTTTAAAAAAACAAAAAAAAAACAAATAACAAAGATTCAACAAATTTCTGCTAAATAAACAAATGAAAAATTAACAATATTCAGACAATTGAAATAAGACCCAAAATCTCTACCACATAAAAATTGATATTAAAAAGACTTCAGAAAATATGGCCAATATTTTAGGGGGTAAGAGGGGACATGCAAATACTGAGATGATGTAAGTATTGGAATTATCAAAGATTTTAAGGAAGTTAATGCAACTATACTGAAAGAGATGGGAATAGCAGACCACCTAACTTGCCTCTACAGAAACCTGTATGCAGGTCAGGAAGCAACAGTTAGAACTGTACATGGAACAAAAGACTGGTTCAAAATAGGAAAAGGAGTACGTTAAGGTTGTATATTGTCACCCTGCTTATTTAAATTATATGCAGAGTACATCATGAGGAACGCTGGGCTGGAAGAAGCACAAGATGGAATCAAGATTGTCAGGAGAAATATCAATAACCTCAGATATGCAGATGACACCACCCTTATGGCAGAAAGTGACGAGGAACTCAAAAGACTCTTGATGAAAGTGAAAGAGGAGAGTGAAAAGTTGGGTTGAAGCTCAACATTCAGAAAACAAAGATCATGACATCTGGTCCCATCACTTCATGGGAAATAGATGGGGGAACAGTGGAAACAGTGTCAGACTTTATTTTTTTGGGCTCCAAAATCAATGCAGATGCTGATTGCAGCCATAAAATTAAAAGACGCTTACTCCTTGGAAGAAAGTTATGACCAAACTAGATAGTATATTAAAAAGCAGAGAAATTACTTTGCCCACCAAGGTCCGTATAGTCAAGGCAATGGTTTTTCCCGTGGTCATGTATGGATGTGAGAGTTGGACTGTGAAGAAAGCTGATTGCCAAAGAATCGATGCTTTTGAACTGTGGTGTTGGAGAAGACTCTTGAGAGTCCCTTGAACTGCAAGGAGATCCAACCAGTCCATTCTAAAGGAGATCAACCCTGGGCTTTCATTGGAAGGACTGATGCTAAAGCTGAAACTGCAATACTTTGGCCACCTCATGCGACGAGTTGACTCACTGGAAAAGACTCTGATGCTGGGAGGGATTGGGGGTGGGAGGAGATGGGGACGACAGAGAATGAGATGGCTGGATGGCATCACCGACTCTGTGGACATGAGTCTGAGTGAACTCCGGGAGTTGGTGATGGACAGGGAGGCCTGGCGTGCTGTGATTCATGGGGTAGCAAATATTCGGACACGACTGAGTGACTGAACTGAACTGAATTGTACTGATACTTATTTTAATCATGCAGGACTAATTTGAGATGCTATTTACAATACCACATTCGTTTTTAAAATTAAATTATGTGCTATCCACTAATACGCCCAATGCTGTCATAGTCAGTAGAGGACAATTTTAAATAGTAGCTATCATAGAGACACAAGCATACCACATAATACTTAAAAGCTGGAGCTTGTTTTGACATTCTTTTAAAGAACATATCAAAATGGTAAACTTTCCCTGATCTTGATTGTTTTGAGTTCAAGAGGTATACAAATTATAAAGTACTGTCTTGTTGCTATGACTAATTCATTCTATGAATAAATTCTACATTGGTGAATAAGTCATCCAAATTATGTATATTAGTGGAAGTATAATGTAGATATAGCAAGTAGCAAGTAGATGGTAATGAGAGAGAATGCCATTTGGCTGAAATGATAGAGCTAGGCATTTGCACAATGGAATATTACTCAGCCATTAAAAAGAATACATTTGAATCAGTTGTAATGAGGTGGATGATACTGGAGCCTATTATACAGAGTGAAGTAAGCCAGAAAGAAAAACACCAATATAGTATACTAATGGATATATATGAAATTTAGAACAAAGGTAACGTAACCCTGTATGTGAGACAGCAAAAGAGACACAGATGTATAGAACAGTTTTTCGGACTATGTTGGATAGGGCGAGGGTGGAATGATTTGGGAGAATGGCATTGAAATCTATATTATCATATGTGAAATGAATCCGCAGTCCAGTTCAATGCATGACACAGGATGCTCGGGGCTGGTGCAGTGGGATGACCCAGTGGGATAATATGGGGAGGGAGGTGGGAGGGGGTTTCAAAATGGGGACTACATTTACACTCGGGGTGGACTCATGTCAATGTATGGCAAAAACAATTCAATATTTTAAAGTAATTAGCCTCCAATTAAAATTTAAAAAAAATGAGGGCCAAAACTTTCCACATTTGATGAAAGACATAAAATTATATATTCATGAAGCTCTGCAAAACTTTAATCAAAATAAATTGAAAGACAACAATACCCAGGCACATCATAATCAAACTACTAAAACAAAAATCTAGAATAAACACTTTTGAAAACAACTAGAGTAAAACAATGCATTACTATCAGGGGAACAATTATTCAAATTACCACTGATGTTTGATTGAAAATCATGGAAACCAGAAGACAATAGGGCAGCATCTTAAAGGGATGAAAGAAAATAACCAGTAATCCAAAATTTTAAGTAACATAAAAAATCTCTTTCAGGATAAAGGATAAGCAAAGATATTATCAGAAAAAAGAAAACTCAGAGAAGCCGTTGCTGGTAGACCTGATCTTTTAAAGTGCTAAAATAAAACTTTCAGCTAAAAGGACTTGATACAAACTTGAATTTATTAAATCTATCGGAAGGAACTATTTTTTGGTTTTGCTTTATTTATTTATTTATTTATTTTTTATTTTAATTGGAGGCTAATTACTTTACAATACTGTGGTGGTTTTGCCATACATGCAAATGAATAAGCCATGTGTGTACATGTGTTCCCCATCCCGACTCTATCTCCCACCTCCTTCCCCATCCCATCTCTCAGGGTCATCCCAGTGCACCAGATTTTTAAAGATTATGTTTCATTATAATAAAAGGTTCGTCTGAAGGCCAGTAGACAGTATTTTCAGAAATGAAGGAAGAGCAAGAAATATAGTAAATATACAGGTAAATAAAAAATTCTATTTTCTCTTACGCATGCTTACTGAAACCTATATGGATTTAATCCATATGACAATTGTATTGAAAAGTTTAATGGGAGAGAATAAAAGGAACCTGTATGGCTGTAAAGCTTCTACATTTTTAACGAAGTGGTAAAATATAACTCTGACTATACTCTGGAAGTTTAGGTATGTATATTATAAAGCCTAGAGCAAACACTGAGAAATAATACAAAATATATGGGCAAAAGTTAATAGACAATTAAACTAGAATATAAGAAAAATATTCAAAGAATCCAAAGAAGGCAAAAAGGGCGAAAGAGGAACATAAAAGAGAAAGAAAAACTGAAAACTAAGTAATATAATGGTAGAATAAACTATAACTCTATCAAATAAATACATCAAAATAAATAGCTGTGACAGATTTATTGAGGGACTGTCAGGTTGGGTTAAAAAAAAAAAAAAGACTCACCTATATTCTGTCAACAAGAAACCTACTTTAACCATAAGTATATAGATAAGTTAAATGTTGAAGGACAAAAAAATGATACGCCATGCAAACAACAGTCAAAAGGAAATTGGAACAACCACATTAATATCAGAAAAGGCAGACTTTAGAACTAGGAATACAACAATGTATAAAGAGAGAAATTATATAATGATAAAAGGATCAGTTCACCAAGCAGACTGAACAAGCTCACAAGTATATGCTTCATGTTACAGAACTTTGAAATACATGAAACAAAAAGAAATAGACCTGCAGAGAGAAATTAAAAAAAAAAAAAAAAACACTTCTAAACAATACGTGGGTCAAAAAGGAAGTTTCAAGGGAAATTAGAAAAAATTATGTTGAATGAAAATAAAACTACAACATACTTCAATTTGTAAGATGTAGCTAAAGCAGTGGTTACAGAAGATTACATTAAATACCTCAATTTAGAAACTAAGACAGATCTCAGAGATGACAAGATGGTGGAGGAATCGGTGGATATGGAGTACTTCTCTCTCCACAGATGCCTCAAGAATACATCTACAGATGAAGAGGATCTCACAGAGCACTAGCTGAGAGCTGACAAGAATCCTTGACTAATAGAAATGAATATATGGATACATGCAAAACTTGGTAGGATGAAGGAAGGAAGAGAAAAAAAGGAGAGTGAATGGGACTGGGCCTGTACCTGGGGCATAGAGGAACTGAAGCAACTCTCCATATTAGAGCAATAGTATGGGACAGAGGAGAGGCATCTGAGGCTGTTGGAGAATAAAGCAGCTGATCTATGATGGTATGAATGAAGTGAGAACCACACAGACATTGCATACTTCAGCCCCATGTACTTAATACAGAGACATGAGTACTCTGTTATGCATGGTAGCCAGAGACTGGAGAATAGAGATTGGAGAGAAATCTGAGGTCAAGGACTGCTGTTGACTGAGGGAGGAGCTCACAGCAGGGAATGCCCTTGGAGAAAGCCAGGCAGCCATGGAGGCAGAGTGATACTGCTGAGTCATGCACAGGGGGTGGAATTACTGTAGCATCTCTCTTTCCCCAGACCCTGCAAAGAGGCATGGCCATGAGCAGCCACCCCAGGCCTGAGTCCAGGGCCGGCGGCTGAGAGGAGCTACCCCACATCAAATAGGTGGTGGCTGCACGGGCACAGGAGGGCTGAGAGGAGCTACTCCATGTTCAAGGTAAGAAGGGACGGCCTTGAGGAGATACCCCTCATCCAAGGTAAGGTGCAGTGGCTGCGCTTTCTTGGAGCAGCTATCAAGAGATATCCCACACCCAAGGTAAGAGAAACCCAAATAAGACGGTAGGTATTGTGAGGGGGCATCAGAGGGCAGACACACGGAAATCATAATCACAGGAAACTAGCTGATCTGATCACATGGACCACAGCCGAATATGGTCCACTGGAGAAGGGAATGGCAAACCACCACAGTATACTTGCCTTGAGAACACCATGAACACTATCAAAGAGCAAAATTATAGGATACTGAATGAGGAATTCCCCAGGTCGGTAGGTGCTCAGTATGCTAGTGGAGATCAGTGGAGAAATAAATCTAGAAGGAATGAAGGGATGGAGCAAAAGCAAAAGCAATACCCAGTTGTGGATGTGACTGGTGATAGAAGCAAGGTCTGATGCTGTATAGAGCAATATTGCATAGGAACCTAGAATGTTAGGTCCATGAATCAAGGCAAATTGGAAGTGGTCAAACAGGAGATGGCAAGAGTGAACATAGACATTCTAGGAATCAGTGAACTATAATGGACTAGAATGGGTGAATTCAACTTAGATGACCATTATATCTACTAGTGTGGGCAGGAATCCCTTAGAAGAAATGGAGTAGCCATCACGGTCAACAAGAGTCCGAAAGGCAGTACTTGGATGCAATCTTAAAAACGACAGAATAATTTCTGTTCATTTCCAAGACAAACCACTCAATATTACAGTAATCCAGGCCTATGCACCAACCAGTAATGCTGAAGAAGCCGAAGTTGAACGGTTCTATGAAGACCTACAAGACCTTTTAGAACTAACACCCAAAAAAGATGTCCTTTTTTATAGGGGACTGGAATGCAAAAGTAGGAAGTCAAGAAACACCTGGAGTAACAGGCAAATTTGGCCTTGGAGCACGGAATGAAGCAGGGCAAAGGCTAATAGAGTTTTGCTAAGAGAACGCACTGGTCATAGCAAACACGCTTTACCAACAACACAAGAGAAGATTCTACACATGGATTTCACCAGATGGTCAACACCGAAATCAGATTGATTATATTCTTTGCAGCCAAAGATGGAGAAGCTATACACAGTTAGCAAAAACAAGACCAGGAGCTGACTGTGGCTAAGATCATAAACACCTTATTGCCAAATTCAGAATTAAATTGAAAAAAGTAGGGAAAACCACTAGACCATTCAGACATGACCTAAATCAAATCCCTTATAATTATACAATGGAAGTGAGAAATAGATTTAAGGGACTAGATCTGATAGATAGAGTGCCTGATGAACTCTGGACGGAGTTTCGTGATATTGTACAGGAGATAGGGACCAAGATCATCCCCATGGAAAAGAAATGCAAAAAAGCAAAATGGCTGTCTGAGCAGGCCGTACAAATAGCTGTGAAAAGAAGAGAAGTGAAAAACAAAGGAGAAAAGGAAAGATAAAAGCATCTGAATGCAGAGTTCCAAAGAATAGCAAGGAGAAATAAGAAAGCCTTCCTCAGTGATCAATGCAAAGAAATAGAGGAAAACAACAGAATAGGAAAAACAAGAGATCTCTTCAAGAAAATTAGAGATTCTAAGGGAACATTTCATGCAAAGATGGGCTCGATAAAGGACAGAAATGGTATGGACCTAACAGAAGCAGAAGATATTAAGAAGAGGTGGCAAGAATACACAGAAGAACTGTACAAAAAAGATCTTCACGACCAAGATAGTCACGATAACGTGATCACTGACCTAGAGCCAGACATCTTGGAATGTGAAGTCAAGTGGGCCTTAGAAAGCATCACTACGAACAAAGCTAGTGGAGGTGATGGAATTACAGTTGAGCTATTTCAAATCCAGAAAGATGATGCTGTGAAAGTGTTGCACTCAATATGCCAGCAAATTTGGAAAACTCAGCAGTGGCCACAGGACTGGAAAATGTCAGTCTTCATTCCAATCGCAAAGAAAGCAATGCCAAAGAATGCTCAAACTACCACATATTTGCACTCATCTCACACGCTAGTAAAGTCATGCTCAAAGTTCTCCAAGCCAGGCCTCAGCAATATGTGAACTGTGAACTCCCAGATGTTCAAGAAGGTTTTAGAAAAGTCAGGGGCACCAGAGATCAAATTACCAACATCCGTTTGATTGTGGAGAAAGCAAGAGAGTTCCAGAAAATCATCTATTTCTGCTTCATTGACTATCCCAAAGCCTTTGCCTGTGAGGATCACAATAAACTGTGGAACATTCTGAAAGAGATGGGAATACCAGACCACCTGACGTGCCTCTTGAGAAACCTGTATGCAGGTCAGGAAGCAACAGTCAGAACTGTACATGGAACAACAGACTGGTTCCAAATAGGAAAAGGAGTACGTCAAGGCTGTATATTGTCACCTTGCTTATTTAAGTTATATGCAGAGTACATCATGAGAAACACTGGGCTGGAAGAAGCACAAGCTGGAATCAAGATTGCTGGGAGAATTATCAATAACCTCAGATACGCAGATGACACTACCTTTATGGCAGAAAGTGAAGAGGAACTCAGAAGCCTCTTGATGAAAGTGAAAGAGGAGAGTGAAAGGGTTGGCTTGTAGCTCAACATTAAGAAAACAAAGAATATGGCATCTGGTCCCATCACTTCATGGGAAATAGATGGGGAAACAGTGGAAACAGTGTCAGACTTTATTTTGGGGGGCTCCAAAATCACTGCAGATGCTGGTTGCAGCCATGAATTTAAAAGACACTTACTCCTTGGAAGGAAAATTATGACCAACTTAGACAGCATATTAAAAGGCAGAGACATTACCTTGCCAACCAAGGTCTGTCTAGTCAAGGCTATGGTTTTTCCAGTGGTCATGAATGGATGTGAGATTTGGACTGTGCAGAAAGCTGATCGTCGAAGAATTGATGCTTTTGAACTGTGGTGTTGGAGAAGACTCTTGAGAGTCCCTTGGACTGCAAGGACATCCAAACAGTCTATTCTAAAAGAGATCAATCCTGGGTGTTCATTGGAAGGACTGATGCTAAAGCTGAAACTGCAATACTTTGGCCACCTCATGCAATGAGTTGACTCACTGGAAAAGACTCTGATACTGGGAAAAATTGGGGGCAGGAGGAGAAGGGGACGACAGAGAATGAGATGGCTGGATGACATTACCGACTCTGTGGACATGAGTTTGAGTGTACTCCGGGAGTTGGTGATGGACAGGGAGGCCTGGCGTGCTGTGATTCATGGGGTCACAGAGAGTCGGACACGACTGAGCAACTGAACTGAACTGAACTCTTTCCCCACACACTGAGGAAGGGCAGCTGACCAATAGAGTAAGACTCCAGAGAGGGTGGCCCTTTGAGTCCCTGACAAGATGAGCAATAGAAAAGAATCCCAGTCAGGGGTCCCTTTGAATGCCTGTTTTGCCAAGCTGCAATGAAGGAACAGACTGCGAAGCCTTTTGAATGCCAGCTACAAGAGGATAGAGAAAGACTCTAATAGCATCTTATCTCTTGTGCCCATGACCAACGGCTTTCCTGTACACCTGGTGCCAGCAGGTTCCCCACAATCCAAGCAGCCATGCCCCCTCAATCTCTGGTCTTCACTGGGGCAGAGCTGCCAGAGACTATTAAAAAAATATTAATAATAACCATATCTTCTGTGTCTGTGGCTGCTGAGTCTCCTGCGTCCCTGGTGCTGCCAGGGTCCCCACAATCCAAGCAGCTGTGCCACCTCCATACCTGGCCCTCACTGGGGCAGACCCAAGTCCTCCAAGGCAGCCTCAGGAGCAAACTTCTGTGGATAACCCAGATGCAGAGCGGGTATAAAACCACAACAGAACTCCAGGGGCAAAGTGGCTAAGGAAGAGAATAAAAAACTTTCCACGAGCCATACAAGATACAGATTAAATCCTCAAGATACACTAGGTAGACTCTGTGTCTTTGGGATATATAAAAGGACAATCACACAAAAGGAAAATCCCTAGCTCTGGCAACCTTGGATATTGGAGGCAAGTACATGCCAGAGTAGCGTCAGGTTACAGTCTGAGCTGGCCCTGCAGCAGGTTCAGAGAATAGTCCAATATTGGAAGACCTCCTAGGGAGGCAGAGGTGGAACTACCACTCTATATACATTTTTTTTTTCTCCTTTATCTTTTTCCCTTTTTTTCTTTTTCTTTTCCATATTTCTCTCATGTCCTCAGTAAAGGCGTCATCAAAAAAATCTACAAACAATAAATTAAAGAGTGTCTGGAGAAAAGGGAATCATCTTGCACTGTTGGTGGGAATGCAGATTGATAGATCACTATTGAGAACAGTATGGAGATTCCTTTAAAACTAGAAATAAAACTATCATATGACCCAACAATTCCACTACTGGGCATATACCCTACAGAGACTATAATTTAAAAAGACACATGCACCCTACTGTAATGTTCACCACAGTACTATTTATAATAGAATATAAAAACAACCTAGATGTCCATCAACAGATGAATGGATAAAGAAGTTGTAGTACATATACACAGTGGGATATTACTCAGTCATTAAAAGGAACACACCTGACTCAGTTCTAATAAGGTGGATTAATCTAGAGCTTATCATAGAGAGTGAAGTAAGTCAGAAAGAGAAAGACAAATATCATATAGTAATGCATATATGTGGATTCTAGAAAGATTGTACTGATGAACAAATCTCCAGGGCAGCAATGGAGATGCACACATAGAGAACAGATTTGTGTACCCAGGGAGAGAAGGAGAAGGAGGGACAAATTGAGAGAGTAGCATTGAAAAATATATATTACCATATGTAAAATTAGATAGCCAGTGGAAATTTACTATATGTTGCATGGAGCTCAAATTCAGTGATCTGTGATAACCTAAGGTATGGGATGAGGTGGGCGGGGCATATGTATGCTTATGGCTGATTCATGTTTATATATGGCAGAAACCAACACAATAGTGTAAAGAAATCATGCTCCAATTAAAAACAAATTATATTCAAAAGAAAAGTTCTCAATTCCATGTTCTAAATTTCCACCTTAAGAAATGAGAAGATCAAGTCACACCTGGAGCAAACAAAAAGAAAAAATAACAAAGAAAAGAGATCAATAAAATTGAGAACAAAAATAACAGAAAAAAACAAATAAACCAAAAGCTGGTAATTTGTAAGGTCTAAAGCTAGTGGGGCGGGGTTAAACAATACACAGGAAATAGAAAATGTTACATTATCTTGTAGGGATACTTCTGCTTCTGGTGAAGAAAATCTATGGATAAGATGATCAGTTTGAGCTATATTCTGTTTTCACCTCGACAGTTTGATTTCAGTCCATTCTATTTCTGTAGAAATTATGAAAATCAATAAGTCAAGTGATAGATGAGGCATCATCATGAAAGCTATTGGTTTTCAAAACTTTATGATCAAGCACTATATAGAAGATAATTAGAAACAAAATTTGAAAACTATAGGATCTTATTACATAATATTTTTTAAAAAATAACTTAAACCATATTGGCTGGGAAAATAAGTATTATTAGTGCTTTCCTAATATGGAGATGGAGCTCTCAGAGGCATAATATGGGCTCGTTGAAAAATTCAGATTGTGATAAGAATAGAACTACACAGTCTACAAGTCTATATACACTACAGTCAGATGACACTTTTCATCTTCAATTTTTTCTAAGAAATAAGGTAATATGTACATAATATTCACAAATGAAATATAGATCTGAAACTGCTAAAAAATATCTGGAAAGTCATTGTAAATAAATATAAGATTGAATAAAGAATTGATAGCTGTGAAAGTCTTCTTCATAAATGGTTTGGTGATTTAAATGATGATCAAAGTGTCCCTCTGCAACTACAATAGAATCATTCCACAAAAAGTCTCAAAAGTTAATCAGTTCAGTTCAGTTCAGTTCAGTCGCTCAGTCGTGTCCGACTCTCCACGACCCCATGAATCACAGCACACCAGGCCTCCCTGTCCATCACCAACTCCCGGAGTACACTCAAACTCATGTCCACAGAGTCGGTCATGCCATCCAGCCATCTCATTCTCCGTCGTCCCCTTCTCCTCCCGCCCCCAACCTTTCCCAGCAT
Organism: Moschus berezovskii; assembly: GCF_049115385.1. Lineage (NCBI taxonomy): Eukaryota > Metazoa > Chordata > Mammalia > Artiodactyla > Moschidae > Moschus > Moschus berezovskii. The sequence goes on along the minus strand of NC_142488.1, from coordinate 79,918,895 downwards.
CAGAGTCTTTTCCAGTGAGTCAACTCGTCGCATGAGGTGGCCAAAGTATTGCAGTTTCAGCTTTAGCATCAGTCCCTCCAATGAACATCCAGGATTGATCTCCTTTAGAATGGACTGGTTGGATCTCCTTGCAGTATAAGGGACTCTCAAGAGTCTTCTCCAACACCACAGTTCAAAAGCATCAATTCTTAGGCGATCAACCTTCTTCACAGTCCAACTCTCACATCCATACATGACCACTGGAAAAACCATTGCCTTGACTAGACGGACCTTGGTTGGCAAAGTAATGTCTCTGCTTTTTAATATACTATCAAGGTTGGTCATAACTTTCTTTCCAAGGAGCAAGCGTCTTTTAATTTCATGGCTGCAATCAGCATCTGCAGTGATTTTGGAGCCCAAAAACACAAAGTCTGACACTGTTTCCACTGTTTTTCCATCTATTTCCCATGAAGTGATGGGACCAGATGCCATGATCTTTGTTTTCTGAATGTTGAGCTTCAAGCCAACCTTTTCACTCTCCTCTTTCACTTTCATCAAGAGGCTTTTGAGTTCCTCTTCACTTTCTGCCATAAGGGTGGTGTCATCTGCATATCTGAGGTTATTGATATTTCTCCCAGCAATCTTGATTCCAGCTTGTGCTTCTTCCAGCCCAGCGTTCCTCATGATGTACTCTGCATAGAAGTTAATTAAGCAAGGTGACAATATACAACCTTTACGTACACCTTTTCCTATTTGGAACCAGTCTGTTGTTCCATGTCCAGTTCTAACTGTTGCTTCCTGACCTGCATACAGGTTTATCAAGAGGCAGGTCAGGTGGTCTGGGATTCCCATCTCTTTAAGAATGTTCCACAGTTTATTGTGATCCACACAGTCAAAGGCATTGTCATAGTCAATGAAGCAGAAATAGATGTTTTTCTGAAACTCTCCTGCTTTCTCCATGATCCAGCGGATGTTGGCAATTTGATCTCTGGTGCCTCTGTCTTTTCTAAAACCTGCTTGATCATCTGGGAGTTCACGTTTTACATATTGCTGAAGCCTGGCTTGGAGAATTTTGAGCATGACTTTGCTAGCGTGTGAGATGAGGGCAATTGTCCGGTAGTTTGAGCATTCTTTGGCATTGCCTTTCTTTGGGATTGGAATATTATATTCTTTGCAACCAAAGATGGAGAAGCTGTATACAGTTCGCGAAAACAAGACCAGGAGCTGACTGTGGCTCAAATCATGAACTCCTTATTGCGAAGTTCAGACTTAAATTGAAGAAAGTAGGGAAAACCACTAGACCGTTTAGATATGACCTCAATCAAATCCCTTATGATTATACAGTGGAAGTGAGAAATAGATTTAAGGGACTAGATCTGATTGATAGAGTGCCTGATGAACTCTGGATGGAGGTTCGTGACATTGTACAGGAGACAGGGACCAAGACCATCCCCATGGAAAAGAAATGCAAAAGAGCAAAATGGCTGTCTGAGGAGGCCTTACAAATAGCTGTGAAAAGAAGAGAGGCGAAAAGCAAAGGAGAAAAGGAAAGATATAAGCATCTGAATGCAGAGTTCCAGAGAATAGCAAGGAGAGATAAGAAAGCCTTCCTCAGTGATCAATGCAAAGAAATAGAGGAAAACAACAGAATAGGAAAAACAAGAGACCTCTTCAAGAAAATTAGAGATTCCAAGGGAACATTTAATGCAAAGATGGGCTCGATAAAGTACAGAAATGGTATGGACCTAACAGAAGCAGAAGATATTAAGAAGAGGTGGCAAGAATACACAGAAGAACTGTACAAAAAAGATCTTCACGACCAAGATAGTCACGATAACGTGATCACTGACCTAGAGCCAGACATCTTGGAATGTGAAGTCAAGTGGGCCTTAGAAAGCATCACTATGAACAAAGCTAGTGGAGGTGATGGAATTCCAGTTGAGCTATTTCAAGTCTTGAAAGATGATGCTGTGAAAGTGCTGCACTCAATATGCCAGCAGATTTGGAAAACTCAGCAGTGGCCACAGGACTGGAAGAGGTCAGTCTTCATTCCAAAAGTTAATGGGATAAAATAATAATGTCATATATATTTCATCAGGGGAATTTTTTTATTTATTTAGAATATTTTGTTTGTTTTGTTCTTCTCACCATTGTACTGGGTGCCTTTTCAATATAAATTTTCCTCTAAAAATGGAATTAACTCTGGATATGTCTGTAAATATTCACACTGCAATAATAGAACCCCTATTAAATTTATCAGTCTTTGTAGAAAGTTGGATGTTTGTAATGATTAGAATCTGGCTTGTTGCTCTAGGAAACCACATCTATGAAAAGATATTTGTCTGTCAATTTCCCCCCTAGTAAACAAATTGTTAAATGAATTATGACAGAAAGTGAATGTAGAGAAAATACAGTGGGAATGCAAGTGGAAATCTATGAAACCCCCGCTAAACAGAACATAAAATTTTGTCCTCTAGTGCCATTTCTCACTATTCAATATATGTCACATTGTACTAAAAAAAAAATGAAATTTACATAGCTATCATTTCTGTTGAAGTCCCTTATGCTATGCAGACAGCACAAGGTAATTTGATGCCATTCTAGGTGGATAATATGGGGGCTAATCTTGTCTTATTCAAGATTAATAATTCCTTTCTCCGTTCCTTCCGGGTTTATTGGCCTGATTATCTAAAGAACCTTTTGATCTTTATTTCAGAAATTGCTTTTAAAAGAATCAACAAAAGCCAGATCTTGTAAACATTCTATCACTTGAATGCAAGCTGTATACTAGAAGAATTATTTCCTTTTCTGACAACACTGGTTTGTATTATGTTCTGAAAATGCAAACAAGAAGTGAGGATAAAAGTATTTTAGAATGCTCTAAATGTGCAGAAATGCTTGACAAATTCCTAAACGTTGCCTTACTTTACTAACTTTTTATTTCTAAATGAATGATTCATCATTATCAAAGGATAACAGACAATTAAGTTTGTCATTAAAGCCCCAAGATATGGATTACCTAACATTTAAGTACCACAGCAAACCTCTAAAATAAAACATTGATAAAAAATATCAGTATATATATGTACCTTCACCTCTAGGGGAAATATCATATAATACATTTGCAATGCATATACACTTTTGTGATTTTATGGCCATTTTAAATTTATGAGTATCTGTCTTTATGGATAATCAAGAGTTTGCTCTATTTTGATATATTTGTCTTAGCAGGCAACACAATTTAGTAGTAATTATTCGACACTTCTAAACTAGTTGAAAGTACTAGCACTATCAAATGTGTTAATCAGAATAACTAAAAAGAGAACAAAAAATGAAAACCTGGCAGGTAAGGAAGAGGTATGGGTTTGGGGCATAGAATAATGTTGGAAGTAGTGGCAAGTTGTTCAGGTATATGCAAATATACCTCAGCAGAAGGATAGTTGAATTTTATTCAACATTATACTCAAAACATGAAAATTCTTATTTAACTAGGTCAAAATGTTATTATATTAAAAATGAGTACCAGAACACATCTCAATTAGTAAACCAGCCTGTCAAAAGTGGGTTAAGAAGGGAAAGAAACAGAAACAAAGAACAGAAGAAAAGAAGAAAGGAAAAGCTTGTGACGAGGGCTGTAAGTCAAAGTGATTTGGTTGTTTTTCAATACTAGTTCAACACATTAAGCAACGAGTTAAACCGCTACAATATTCATAGCCTATAATAATTTCATAGTCTCCTTAACCAGTCATCATTGTCTTTAAATTTAGTATGAGCAAAGAGCAGAAACAAAGTTTAACAAAAATTGCATGTATACATTAGAATTCCCTAAATATTGAAATATATTTTTCAAATTCATATTGAGTATTCTCTGCATATCTTTCCTGAAAGAAAGTTAGATGAACATTCTATTTCAATATTGCAATTAATAAAAGGTCTGTTTGAAAGCTAGTATAGAAAATCCATAATTCAATACTGACACTTTTGGGAGCCATGCCAACTGTGACCAATGTAGAGCACGTATTTTTTGTTCTAACGTTGACTACATTTCTAAAAATCTAAAAGAATAATGTCAGTTTGGCACCTATGTGCCTGGTAGGACATTAGCAAGATAATAGAAAAAACACACATAAAATTGTTAATACTTCAGAAATACCAACTTATACAAAATACAAAAACTAATATTTACGTACTTTTTACAATTCAACTAACCCTACTTGTTAAATTTTACTAGGGGTTTGTTTATTGTTACCTTTTTTTTCAACAAATTAATTTGTCTACAGATGGCATTTATCTCATGCATAATGGACAATACACCGTTACTCAGAAAAAGGCTATAACAGATAAAAATAAAATACCTATGACTAACAGCCACCCATCTCTACCATTACTAAAATCAATGAGATGCATTTATGTGAAATGAAGTGATAGTCCAGTATACTAAAGCTATAATTGTGAGATGATGTTAAATCTACCAAAAAAAAAAAAAAGCAACTAAAGTGGTTTGGAGCCTGAAAACACAATAAATACTGTACAACATTTATTTATATTTAACAAATATTCAGTTACCAGGATAAACAGAGGCACCAGGCTTAATGATCTCAAAGACAAATAGGCACTTAAAAAAAAAGTGGAATCAACTTTCTACTTTCCATTCTCAATTAAGCCCAGATCTTTTTAAACATATGCCTTCTTTTTCTTTTCAATTGAATATACAGGAGTTTTATACACTAAATATTGATGTTTACTTAAGAAAACACACAAACACAACAACAGCCTACCTGTGGCTTTTAATTGGTTAGAAAACATGAGATATTTTGAATTCAAGTCACTTAGAAGCTTCATTATACCTACACCCAATACAGCACAGTAAGAAATAAAAACTAAGACAAAGTTTACTTTCCTATGAGCACATATTAAAGCAATTATTCCAAGCACACACAGTGAAAAATAACTGTGGATACTTATTTTTCCCTAATAACATAGAGCTTTAGATATATTTTTTTACTAGTAAGTAAATTGCAGAATATCAATATTTAATTGTGGAATTTGGAATTTATGCCATTTCACCTACTAGTTAAAACACATACTCAGCATAAATTGTGTCCTATAATTCACATTAGCAAGAATGCTATTAACTGAAGTATTTAAATAAGCCAAACATAATTCTCATTATATTATAACACATTATTTATCTTTTCTAAAATTCCAGATAATTCAGGTTTAAAGTCATTAAAATAGTTTCTATTGGAAAAGTTTTCAAATTGTTTGTACTATATTTTCCTGATTATTTTAGTGCAAATAAATGCTGATTTGTATTTTAGAATATCTCAAAATATTTCATGGTTTTTGAGTCAATAAAATACAACTCTTTCTTTTCATAAAATATATTTAATATTCAGATAGGACAACTGATGTACATGTATTTTTCATTCAAGAACTAGTAGTCATATATATATATATGTATGTATGTATGTATGTATGTATGTATGTATGTTATTCAATTCAGTTCAGTTCAGTCACTCAGTTGTGTCCGACTCTCCGTGACCCCATGAATCACAGCACGCCAGGCCTCCCTGTCCATCACCAACTCCCGGAGTTCACTCAAACTCATGTCCATCTAGTCGGTGATGTCATCCAGCCATCTCATTCTCTGTCAACCCCTTCTCCTCCAGCCCCCAATCCCTCCCAGCATCAGAGTCTTTTCCAGTGAGTCAACTCGTCGCATGAGGTGGCCAAAGTATTGCAGTTTCAGCTTTACCATCAGTTCTTCCAATGAACACCCAGGACTGATCCCCTTTAGAATGGACTGGTTGGATCTCCTTGCAGTCCAAGGGACTCTCAAGAGTCTTCTCCAACACCACAGTTCAAAAGCATCAATTCTCCGGTGATCAGCTTTCTTCACAGTCCAACTCTCACATCCATACATGACCACTGGAAAAACCATAGCCTTGACTAGACGGACCTTGGTTAGCAAAGTAATGTCTCAGCTTTTTAGTATGCTATCTAGTTTGCTCATAACTTTCCTTCCAAGGAGTAAGAGTCTTTTAATTTCATGGCTGCAATCAGCATCTGCAGTGATTTCGGTGCCCCCAAAAATAAAGTCTGACACTGTTTCCACTGTTTCCCCATCTATTTCCCATGAAGTGATGGGGCCAGATGCTGTGATCTTAGTTTTCTGAATGTTCAGCTTCAAGCCAACTATTTCACTCTTCTCTTTCATTTTCATCAAGAAGTTTTTTAGTTCCTCCTCACTTTCTGTCATAAGAGTGGTGTCATAAGAAGTAGAAATTTGGTTGTGTTAGTCAATGGCATGTCTTTGTTGCTGTTTGGTCTCTCAGTCATGTCTAACTCGTTAAACCCCTTTGACTGCAGCATGTCAGGCTTCCCTGTCCTTCACCATCTCCCAGAGCTTGCTCAGACTCATGTCCATTGAGTTGGTGATGCCATCAAACCTTCTTTTCCTCTATCTTCCCCTTCTCCTTCTTTCAATCTTTCCCAGCACCAGGGTCCTTTCCAGTGAGTCATATCTTCCCAACAAGTGGCCAAAGTACTGGAGTTTCAACTTCAGCATCAGTCCTTCCGATGAAGATTCAGGATTGATTTCCTTTATGATTGACTGGTTTGATCTCCTTGCAGTCCAAGGGACTCTCAAGAGTCTTCTCCAACACCACAGTTCAAAAGCATTAATTCTTTGGCATTCAGCCTTCTTTATGGTCCGATTCTCACATTCATACATGACTTTGAGAAAAATACATAATATTGACTATATGGACCTTTGTTGGCAAAGTACCGTCTTTGCTTTTTAATTTGCTGTCTAAGTTTGTCATAGCATGGTTGCAGTCACCGTTCACAGTGATTTTGGAACCCAAGAAAATAAAGTCTGTAACTGTTAGCACTTTTCCCCCATCTATTGGCCATGAAGTGATGGGACTGGATGCCATCATCTTAGTTTTTGAATGTTGAGTTTTAAGCCAGCTTTTTCACTCTCCTCTTTCACTTTCATCAAGAGGCTCTTTACTTCCTCTTTGCTTTCTGCCATAAAGGTGGTGTCATCTGCATATCTGAGATTGTTGATACTTTTCCCAGCAATCTTGGTTCCAGCTTGTGCTTCATCCACCCAGCATTTTGCATGATGTATTCTGCATATAAATTAAATAAGCAGTGTGATAGTATACAGCCTTGATGGTCTCCTTTCCCAATTTTGAACCAGTAGGTTGTTCCATGTCCGGTTCTAACTGTTGCTTCTTGACCTGCATACAGGTTTCTCAGGAGACAGGGAAGGTAGTCTAGTATTCCCAACTGAGTCGTCAGTGAAGCAGAAGTAGATGCTTTTTCTAGAATTCTCGTGTTTTTGCTATGATCCAATGGGTCTTGGCAGTTTGATCTCTCGTTCCTCTGCTGTTTCTAAATCCAGCCTGTACCTCTGAAAGTTCCTGGTTCACGTACTGTTGAAGATTAGCTTGGAGGAGTTTGAGTATTACTTTGTAAGCGTGTGAGATAAGTGCAATTGTGCAGTAGTTTCAACATTCTTTGGCATTGCCTTTCTTTGGGATTGGAATGAAAACTGACCTTTTCCAGTCCTATGCTACTGCTGAGTTTCCAAATTTGCTGGCATATTGAATGCATCACTTTCACAGCATCATCTTTTAGGATTTGAAATAGCTCAACTGGAATTTCATCAACTCCACTAGCTTTGTTCCTAGTGATGCTTCCTAAGGCCCACTTGATTTCACACTCAAGGTTGTCTGTCTTTAGGTGATTGATCACACCATCGTGGTTACGCAGATCTAAGATCATTTTTCAACACTGTACAAAACTGTTCTGTATACTCTTACCACTTCTGAATATTTTCTGCTTCTGTTCATTCTATACCATTTCTGTCCTTTATTGTGCCCATCTATGCATGAAATGTCTCCTTGGTATCTCTGATTTTCTTGAAGAGATCTCTAGTCTTTCCTATTTTATTGTTTTCCTCTATTTCCTTACATTGTTCATTTAGGAAGGTTTTCTTATCTCTCCTTGCTATTCTTCGGAAATCTGCATTCAGATGGTTGTATCTTTCCTTTTCTCTTTGCTTTTTGTTTCTCTTCTTTACTTAGCTCTTTGTAAGGCCTCCTCAGACAACCATTTTGCTTTGTTGCATTTCTTTTTTAGGGGATGGTTTTGCTCACTGCCTCCTGTACATTACAAACCTCCATCCACAGTTCTTCAGGTCCTCTATCCATCAGATCTAATCCCCTGAATCTATTTTTCACTTCCACTATATAATTTTAATGGATTTGATTTAGGTCATACCTGCATGCTCTAGTGGTTTTCCCTGCTTTCTTCAATTTAAGTCTGAATTTTGCAATAAGGAGTTCATGATCTGAGCCACAGTCAGTTGCTGAATTTTTTTTTTAATTGACTGTATAGAGCTCCTCCATCTTTGACTGCAAAGAATATAATCAATTTGATTTCAGTATTGAGCATCTGGTGATGTCCATGCATAGAGTCATTTTTTTTGTTATTGGAAGAGGGTGTTTGCTATGACCAGTGCGTTCTCTTGGTAAAACTCCATTGACATACAGGTACATTAATGTAATGAAGTAAAATCCATGATCTCTTTGAGATTATTTAAAAAGGCAAAATGGTAGGCATATATATGTTCCCTCATATGTAGTATATCATCTCTTCTAGTAAGTTAAGTGGTCCTCCTGAAAGCAGTAGTGTAAATCAGTGTAGATCACTCTCCTCTAATGAAGATTCAGTGTGAATGCGTAGTTATTAGTGAGCTTCAGCACTTTCACTCAATGCCATCCACTTCAGAGAAAAATACAAAAGTAAAAATAGTATAGCAAAGTTCTGAAGAGTACTATATTTTATTTCAAAGCCCCATGATTGTGAAGAAAACCTTTCTCTTTAATCTAGTATTGATCAGAACTAAGACTTGATACTAAAATAAATGACAATAAATTATACACTGTATACAACGATAAATACTGGAAAATATAATTGCTTTCTGGAAAGCAAGTTTTCAATTTAGATGCCACTGGATTTGGCTGAGAATAAAAAATCCAGTATGATCACTTATGTCATTCTTTGGGATAGAATTTCATGCTGGGACTCGGGACGTGAGGAGACACTGGTGCAGTCATGTGACTCTTATTGGTTAAGAGTGGTTGATTGTCTTAGAAAGCTGTAAACTTTTCAAATAATAAAATAATAATAATAATGATTCTGCAATGGCTCAGAGGTTAAAGCGTCTGCCTCCAATGCGGGAGACCCAGGTTCGATCCCTGGGTCGGGAAGATCCCCTGGAGAAGGAGATGGTAACCCACTCCAGAATTCTTTCCTGGAGAATCCCATGGACGGAGAAGCCTGGTAGGCTACGGTCCATGGGGTCGCAAAGAGTCGGACACGACTGAGCGACAGAATGGAACGGAATGATTCTGCAAAACAGGTGGTGATATCTTCTTGCTCAATTCATAATAAATATTTATGTGACAATATCATGAATCGATAAACAAGCGTTTGTGTCAGGTCCAAGTAATTGTTAATAACAAAGGTATTGGAATCAAATGTATTACTGGTCCCAACATGTTCAAATGGTATAAACTGGCAACCTGTTTTTTAGCTTTTAAATTTGAGATATTAGACTTTATCCTGTATGTTTGGTTTTGAGGATAAAATCTTAGTGCCTTGAAGTCAGTAAACACATGATAAAAGGCATTGATATTAGTAATTAGTAGCAATATTTAAACAGTTCGTCATATTTCTAAATTTTCCACTGTTATTACCTCTTGATCCATTCTATAATGGTATAGTAGAAGAATGTGAATTGAGAGACCATAAACAACAAAGCCTACCAGACTTACTTTGTAGTAAAACTTTCTTAGAAAAATATGTGCATCAGTGTTTGACTTTTTCAAAGAGAGATAGCAATAGAATTTGTTTTGTTCTTGAGAAATGATAGATATATATATATCCAAAGGTTGCCAAGTACTTAACAAATTCTGAGTTGTTTATGCTGTAGGAAACAATCAAAGATTATTTATTCTAACTTTTATGCAATTCTTTCTGAAACAATAATAAATTAACATGGGGACCTGAATAAGGAAAAATAAAATTTTATTCCAACAGCAACAAATAACCAATCCAGGGGTAAAAAGAATGATCAAACCGAATATATGATCACTTACAACTGGCAGTTTATATTGAACACCTCTTAACTAGGTCATCTATAAATAAGAAGGACAAATTAAAATGACGTTGGTTGGTTAAACTCTTGTAGGCACAAAGCCTATTTTTCAAAACACTGAAATTTTGGTAGAAATTTTTGGTCAATATCCCTAAATCTGTTTTAAGTTTTTCACATCATATCTATTCCAAACAAAAAACAATGATTGATTAAATGAGAAAACGTAACTATATTGAATGCATAGTGATAGCTTAATAAAAAATTAATTTTAAAATGTTTGTTTTTGGAATTTTTATAGGAGAGAAACTATTATCTAAAATTTGTTTTAAATTGTTGTTGTTTAGTTAGTTCCAGTATTGCATTCAGTTCAGTTCAGTCTCTCAGTTGTTTCCGACTCTTTGCTACCCCACGAATCACAGCACGCCAGGCCTCCCTGTCCGTCACCAACTCCTGGAGTTCACTCAAACTCACGTCCATCGAGTCGGTGATGCCATCCAGCCATCTCATTCTCTGTCGTCCCCTTCTCCTCCCGCCCCCAATCCTTCACAGCATCAGTCTTTTCCAGTGAGTCAACTCGTCGCATGAGGTGGCCAAAGTATTGGAGTTTCAACTTTAGCATCAGTCTTTCCAATGAACACCCAGGATTGATCTCCTTTAGAATGGACTGGTTGGATCTCCTTGCAGTCCAAGGGACTCTCAAGAGTCTTCTCCAGCACCACAGTTCAAAAGCATCAATTCTTTGGCGATAAGCTTTCTTCACAGTCCAACTCTCACATCCATACATGACCACGGGAAAAACCATAGCCTTGACTAGACGGACCTTGGTTTGCAAAGTAATGTCTCTGCTTTTTAATATGCTATCTAGGTTGGTCATAACTTTCCTTCTAAGGAGTAAGTGTCTTTTAATTTCATGGCTGCAATCAGCATCTGCAGTTATTTTGGAGCCCCAAACAATAAAGTCTGACACTGTTTCCACTGTTTGCCCATCAGGAATACAAAAGTTATCCAAGAAGATGATGGAAATAAGTAGGACAATAAATATGATAATATTTAACGTGATTGAATGTAAAATTTGAAAAATGTATTTTCATTGAACTAATTATAATGCTATAAGGCAATTTCCAGTTTCAACTTTGATATGTAAAGAGCTTGGCCCTCCCAGGTAGTGCTTGTGGTAAAGAACTTGCCTACCAATGCAGGAGAGGTAAAAGATGTAGGTTCGATCCTTGGGTTGGGAAGATGCCCTGGTAGAAGGCATGTCAACCCACTCTAGCATTCTTGCCTGGAGAATCCCATGGACAGAGAAGCCTGGTGAGCTACAGCCCATAGGGTCGCAAAGAGTCAGACATGACTGAAGCAAATTAGCACACATGCAAGCTTGTAAAGAATATGCCCTCTTACAAGAAAAAATCTGAACAAGCTGAAAATCAGTTGCTTTCCTTGAATCTATCAGAGAACCAAACTTGCAGGGCAAACAGACCAAAATCTGGAGAGATAGACAAAATCAGTCATGGGTGACCTCTGCATATCTGGAAGAGAAGCCTCTACAGTCATAAAAAGGTATCAATACTTAAGTGGTAATTCTGATGAAATACTGGAGGCTATCGACTATGCTGAGGGTAAAAAAAAAAAAAAAAAAACAACTCTTGAAGACCTTCATTTCTGGAAAGGATCCCACAGTTTCATGAACTTTACCACCGTGAAGGCTACCAGGTTCTCATGGTAAAGATCTAGGAAGATCTGGCTCTGGCTGGGGATAAAATGAGTTAACATTGTGAAATACTTGAGATTCTTCTCCAGAACAAAGGCTTACTCTCAAAAGGAAAAGACTACCAAATTCTTATTTCTGATGGAGAAAGAACATTTCTTCCACTCCAATCCCCGCTACAGCCTTCCTGTCTTACCCAGGAGGTTAATGTAGAAGCTATACCATTTGAGAAACATTTGTAAAGCCACAGCCCTGAGATGCAGATTTTCTAGGAGACTAAAATACAAACATAAGATCATCAAATGCTTCTACTTCCCTTTATCTTACCACCACAACTGATAGTATTGGAAATGTTCCAGTAAAATAGTATTGGATTATAGCCAAAGGAATTTCAAGGTAGACTTTCTGAGGAGGAGTACTTCTGCAAGCCCAGTGTCAAGAGGGTAGATAAAAACAAGGACACTAGTGAAATTAAAAACCTCTTCAGCCTACAGATACAATAATATTAAACACAGTACAAAACTAGGCAGATTAATATAAATCCTTATGAAAGAGGCATGTTAACATCACGTCTTATTACCCAGTACAATATGTCCAAATTTAAGCAAAAAGTAAAAAGGCAAGCAAAAACAATCTGTAGAGACAAGAAAAGCACCAGAACTAGACTCAGATGTAACACAGATATTAAAATTATTAGGGAATTTAAAGTAACTATGGTTAAAATTTTAAGGAATCTTATAGGAAAAAAGTAGACAATATGCAAAAACAAATGGGTATATAAAACATGGAGATGAAAACGCAAAGAAAAATCAAAAGGGATTGACAGAAATCAAAAGCACTGTTAACAGAAAAGAAGTATGTCTTTGATGGATTGATGAGTAACCTGGATGTGTCTGAGGAAAGAACTGGTGAAGGTTTATCTGTGGAAACATCCATAACTGCAAAACACAAAGAAAAAATACAGATTCTTGGAGCCTCTTTAATGTCACAAAGAAATGTGTGGTTCAAAATAACTATGATAAATGTATTGTTAAAATGATGCAAAAGCCACCCTGAATGAGCTCCCAATACCCAACATTGGAATAATTTGAGCAACAAAATAAAAGTTGTGTTTATTCATAACCCAAAGTATAAATTAAATATCCACAGGTTCATATTGCTGTTAGGAAAGGATTCAATATAAATAAATAGAGGTGAATGAAAGAAATCTCGCATACAGAATTCCAAATATTTTATATAAGCACTCTGACCTCAAGGAAGTAGAGTGTTAACTCCCCAAGCCTGAAGTGCCGGCTGTGCAGAGCATGGTAAGGGAGAAAAAATAGGAGAAACTATCATGGATAATTGGAAATCCATCACCTGCACTAGCTTTGTTTGTAGTTATACTCTCTAAGGCCCACTTGGCTTCACATTCCAAGATGTCTAGTTCCAGGTGAGTGATCATGCCATCGTGATTATCTTCGTTGTGAAGATCTTTTTTGTACAGTTCTTCTGTGTATTCTTGCCACCTCTTCTTAATATCTTCTGCTTCTGTTAGGTCCATACCATTTCTGTCCTTTATCGAGCCCATCTTTGCATGAAATGTTCCCTTGATATCTCTAATTTTCTTGAAGAGATCTCTTGTTTTTCCTATTCTGTTGTTTTCCTCTATTTCTTTGCATTGATCGCTGAGGAAGGCTTTCTTATCTCTCCTTGCTATTCTTTGGAACTCTGCATTCAGATGCTTATATCTTTCCTTTCCTCCTTTACTTTTCGCTTCTCTTCTTTTCACAGCCATTTGAATGATGCTGTGAAAGTGCTGCACTCAATATGCCAGCAAATTTGGAAAACTCAGCAGTGGCCACAGGACTGGAAAAGATCAGTCTTCATTCCAATCCCAAAGAAAGGCAATGCCAAAGAATGCTCAAACTACCGCACAATTGCACTCATCTCACACGCTAGTAAAGTCATGCTCAAAATTCTCCAAGCTAGGCTTCAGCAATATGTGAATCGTGAACTTCCAGATGTTCAAGCAGGTTTTAGAAAAGGCAGAAGAACCAGAGATCAGGTTGTCAACATCATGTGGATCATGGAAAAAGCAAGACAGTTCCAGAAAACATCCTTTATCTCTGTGGATCACAAAAAACTGTGGAAAATTCTGAAAGAGGTGAGAATACCAGACCACCTGACCTGCCTCTTGAGAAACCTGTATGCAGGTCAGGAAGCAACAGTCAGAACTGGACATGGAACAACAGACTGGTTCCAAATAGGAAAAGGAGTGCGTCAAGGCTGTATATTATCACCATGCTTATTTAACTTATATGCAGAGTACATCATGAGGCTGGAAGAAGCACAGGCTGGAATCCAGATTGCCGGGAGAAATATCAATAATCTCAGATATGCAGATGACACAACCCTTATGGCAGAAAGTGAAGAGGAACTCAAAAGCCTCTTGATGAAAGTGAAAGAGGAGAGTGAAAAGGTTGGCTTGAAGCTCAACATTCAGAAAACAAAGATCATGGCCTCTGGTCCCATTACTTCATGGGAAATAGATGGAAAAACAGTGGAAACAGTGTCAGACTTTATTTTTTGGGGCTCCAAAATCACTGCAGATGCTGATTGCAGCCATGAAATTAAAAGACGCTTGCTCCTTGGAAGGAAAGTTATGACCAACCTTGATAATATATTAAAAAGCAGAGACATTACTTTGCCAACCAAGGTCCATCTAGTCAAGGCAATGGTTTTTCCCGTGGTCATGTATGGATGTGAGAGTTGGACTGTGAAGAAAGCTGATCGCTGAAGAATCGATGCTTTTGAACTGTGGTGTTGGAGAAGACTCTTGAGAGTCCCTCATACTGCAAGGAGATCCAACCAGTCCATTCTAAAGGAGATCAATCCTGGATGTTCATTGGAGGGACTGATGCTGAAGCTGAAACGGCAATACTTTGGCCACCTCATGCGACGAGTTGACTCACTGGAAAAGACTCTGATGCTGGGAAAGGCTGGGGGCGGGAGGAGAAGGGGACGACGGAGAATGAGATGGCTGGATGGCATGACCGACTCTGTGGACATGAGTTTGAGTGTACTCCGGGAGTTGGTGATGGACAGGGAGGCCTGGTGTTCTGTGATTCATGGGATCGCGGAGAGTCGGACACGACTGAGCGACTGAACTGAACTGAATGTGTCTTTGTAGCGTTGAATTACTCAAACATTTTCTGGCAAAAATTTCTTGCAATGTATTTGATTTTAAAATCTTTCTGGGGGTTCAAGATGGGGAACATATGTACACTCGGGGCAGATTCATGTCAATGTATGGCAAAACTAATACAATATTGTAAAGTAATTAGCCTCCGATTAAAATAAATAAATTAAAAAAAATAAAAACCTTTCTGTCTCATGTTTTTGTTAGGTTTTAAAACTTAGTGATACAAAACAGCCAGGAATAAAGAAAACACTGAGGCTATTTGAATTGTAATCTGCTGATTTTTATCACTTTTACAGATTATAATGAAATGTAAATGGTTTTCTTGAATTGTCTTTTTCTTCCTGATACCACATAGATCTAAGTTGCTTTTTAGAGTGTTTGCAGATACCTCTTTGTTACCCTCAAGGCGTAGATTTCTTAATAGAAGACTAGTCTCCTTTGATGTCATCAAATAATAACTGACCCTTCTGAAGTCCCTCAAGAAAGTAGCCCTTACCACTTACTCAGATTCCCTTATCTTATTCCCATTGTCCCTCGTAACTTCTTGGCATTGCTGAGTCAAAATATGACTTCTAAAATCTTAGTATGCCCTACTATTTTTACAATAATGTATATTATGCTAGGGCTTCTGGATATACGGGCTCTATTAATTATTTTAAGCCAAACTGGTAAAAGTTAATGATAATCACAAGTTATATTTTCCTTTATATCTTTAAGGAATCAACTATCTCTCATCAAAGCTATCTTTTTGTCACCCCATTTCTTATTCTCCTTTCCATTCAGGTGTAGCATTAAAATTCCCTTGGTACTGCAGGGGCAATTCTGCATGAAGGGTAGTACTCAAATACCAATTTCACCTTGAAAATGAAAGAACATATGTTGCTGTGCAACCAATTATCAATATTAACAGTACATTGCCAAGCAAGTCACTCAGTATAAGTACCAAGAAAATGACTCACTCTATGTCTAGCTAAACACCTGGAGGGAGGTCTACCAGCAAGGAATGGGACGAGAAGAGAAAATTATGCTTTATAATTCCAAAGTGTGATTTTCCTTCCTTAATTACATTCCTTGCTACCAATTTTCCCATTAACAATGATGCAGGGTGTGGGCAAGCCTGAAATGCATAAAGGATGGTTTCTTTCTTTCTTTTTTTTTTTTTTTAATTTTTTTTTTTTAATTTTCTTATTGGAGGCTAATTATTTTACAATATTGTATTGGTTGGTTTTACCATACATTGACATGAATCCTCCCCGGGTGTACATGAGTTCCCCTTCCTGAACCCCACTCCCAACTCCCACCTCCCTTTATCCTCCCTCTGGGTCATCCCCGTCCACCAGCCCCAAGCATCCTGTATCATGCATCGACCCTGAACTGGTGATTCGTTTCACATATGACAACATACATGTTTCAATGCCATTCTCCCAAATCATCCCACCCTCACCCTCTCCCTCAGAGTCCCAAACACTGTTCTAAACGTCTGTGTCTCTTTTGCTGTCTCGTATAGAGGGTTATCATTTGCATCTTTCTAAATTCCATATATATGCGTTAGTATACTGTATCGGTGTTTTTCTTTCTGGCTTACTTCACTCTGTATAATAGGCTCCAGTTTCATCCACCTCATTAGAACTGATTCAAATGCATTCTTTTTAATGGCTGAATAATACTCCATTGTGTATATGTACCACAGCTTTCTTATCCATTCGTCTGCAGATGGACATCTAGGTTGCTTCCATGTCCTGGCTATTATAAACAGTGCTGCAATGAACATTGGAGTACATGTGTCTCTTTCAATTCTGGTTTCCTCGGTGTGTATGCCCAGGAGTGCGATTGCTAGATCATAAGGCAGTGCTATTTCTAGTTTTTCGAGGAATCTCCACACTGTTCTCCATAGTGACTGTACTAGTTTGCATTCCCACCAACAGTGTAAGAACGTTCCCTTCTCTCCACACCCTCTCCAGCATTTATTGCATGTAGACATTTGGATAGCAGCCATTCTGACTGGTGTGAAATGGTACCTCATTGTGGATTTGATTTGCATCTCTCTGATTATGAGGGATGTTGAGCATTTTTTCATGTGTTTGTTAGCCATCTTTATGTCTTCTTTGGAGAAATGTCTGTTTAGTTCTTTGGTCCATTTTTTGATTGGGTCATTTATTTTTCTGGAATTGAGCTGCAGGAGCTGCTTGTATGTTTTGGAGATTAATCCTTTATCAGTTGCTTCATTTGCTATTATTTTCTCCCATTCTGCAGGCTGTCTTTTCACCTTGCTTATAGTTTCCTTTGCTGTGCAGAAGCTTTTGATTTTAATTAGTTTGTTTATTTGTTTAATTTTGTTTTTATTTCCAATATTCTGAGAGGTGGGGCTTGGAGGATCCTTCTGTGATTTATGCCGGAGAGTGTTTTGCCTATGTTCTCCTCTAGGAGTTTTATAGTTTCTGGTCTTACATTTAGCTCTCTAATCCATTTTGAATTTATTTTGGTGTATGGTGTTAGGAAGTGTTCTAGTTTCATTCTTTTACAAGTGGCTGACCTGTTTTCCCAGCACCACTTGTTAAAGAGACTGTCTTTTCTCCATTTTCTATTCTTGCCTCCTTTGTCAAAGATAATGTGTCCATAGGTGCGTGGATTTATCTCTGGGCTTTCTATTTTGTTCCATTGATCTATATTTCTGTCTTTATGCCAGTACCATACTGTCTTGATGACTATGGCTTAGTAGTAGAGCTTGAAGTCAGGCAGGTTAATTCCCCCAGTTCCATTCTTCTTCCCCAAGATTGCTTTGGCTATTCGAGGTTTTTTGTATTTCCATACAAATTGTGAGATTATTTGTTCTAGTTCTGTGAAAAATATCATTGGTAGTTTGATAGTGATTGCATTGAATGCATAAATTACTTTGGGTAGTATACTTATTTTTACAATATTTATTCTTCCAATCCACGAACATGGTATATTTCTCCATCTATTAGTGTCCTCTTTGATTACTTTCACTAGTGTTTTATAGTTTTCTATGTACAAGTCTTTTGTTTCCTTAGATAGATATATTCCTAAGTATTTAATTCTCTTCGTTGCAACAGTGAATGGAAAATTTCCGTAATTTCTCTATTTTCTCATTATTAGTGTATAGGAATGCAAGGGATTTCTGTGTGTTGATTTTATATCCTGCAAGTTTACTGTAATCATTGATTAGCTCTAGTCGTTTTCTGGTAGAGTCTTTAGGGTTTTCTGTGTAGAGGATCATGTCATCAGCGAACGGTGAAAGTTTTAGTTCTTCTTTTCCAATTTGTATTACCTTTATGTCTTTTCCTGCTCTGATTGCTGTAGCCAAAACTTCCAGAACTATTTTGAATAGTAGTGGTGAGAGTGGGCACCCTTGTCTTGTTCCTGACTTTAGGGGAAATGTTTTAAGTTTTTCACCATTGAGGATAATGTTTGCTGTGGGTCTGTCATATATAGCTTTTATTATGTTGATTTATGCCCCTTCTATTCGCACTTTCTGGAGCGTTTTTATTATAAATAGATGTTGAATATTGTTGAAGGCTTTCTCTCCATCTATTGAGATAATCATATGATTTTTATTTTTCAGTTTGTTAATATAGTGTATTACATTGATTGGTTTGGTGATATTGAAGAATCCTTGCATTCCTGGGATAAAGGCCACTTGGTCATGATGTATGATCTTCTTAATGTGTTGTTGGATTCTGATTGCTAGAATTTTGTTAAGGATTTTTGCATCTATGTTCATCAGTGATATTGGCCTCTACTTTTCTTTTTTTGTGCGGTCTTTACCAGGTTTTGGGATTAGGGTGATGGTGGCCTCATAGAATGAGTTTGGAAATTTCCCTTCCTCAGCAATTTTCTGGAAGAGTTTGAGTAGAATAGGTGTTAGCTCTTCTCTAAATTTTTGTTAGAATTCAGCTCTGAAGCCATCTGGACCTGGGCTTTTGTTTGCTGGGAGATTTCTGATCACAGCCTCTAGTTCTGTGCTTCTGATGGGTCCTTTCAGATTTTCATTTTCTTCCTGGTTCAGTTTTGGAGAGTTGTACTTTTCTAGAAATTTGTCCATTTCTTCCAGGTTATTCATTTTATTGCCATATAATTGCTGATAGTATTCTCTGATAATCCTTTGTATTTCTGTGTTGTCGGTTGTTATCTCTCTCCATTTTCATTTCTAATTTTATTGATTTGGTTCTTCTCCCTTCGTTTCTTGATGAGTCTGGCTAGTGGTTTGTCAATTTTATTTACCTTCTCAAAGAACCAGCTTTTGGCTTTGTTGATTTTTGCTATGGTCTCTTTTGTTTCTTTTGCACTTATCCCTGCCCTAATTTTTAAGATCTCTTTCCTTCTACTGACCCTGGGGTTCTTCACTTCTTCCTTTTCTAGTTGCTTTAGATATAGAGTTAGCTTATTTAGTTGACTTTTTCTCTTCTTTCTTGAGCTGTTCCTGTTTTGCTATGAACTTCATACTGAGGTCACTGGAGGGAGGGAAGTCTTTATTCCTACATGGATACATCCTTCTGAATTCCTGAAAAGTAATTAAAACTATTACTAGAGTCTTATTTCTAGTTTAACTTCTTCTTCCACCAGTCCAATGTGCAAATGTATGTTTATTTTAAAATGTTATAAAGATAGGCCTTTATAGTGCTGGGGAAAGATAAATATTTCAAACTTCAAGGCATAAGTCTTGAATAAGCAATTTCATGGCATTGATTTTCAATAAATACAAATGATGAGTCCACTAACTGAAATAGAATAAGCACAAGCAAACTGAGGTAGAGTAAAAAATTAACTAAGAGTAATGTGAATCAAAAATACTTAAGGACCAAATCTTCAATTAAGTTTAGCCATTGTTACATTTTAACCCAATTTTTAATAAAGTATAATTTCAATATAACACTATCTTGTGGATCACAGAGTTTGAAATTTTTTTCTATTTCAGAGCTAGGGGAGAAAAACACTGCCTAGCTCTATCACTTCAGCCAGATGGCATTCTCTCTCATTACCATCTACTTGCTACTTGCTATATCTACATTATACTTCCACTAATATACATAATTTGGATGACTTATTCACCAATGTAGAATTTATTCATAGAATGAATTAGTCATAGCAACAAGACAGTACTTTATAATTTGTATACCTCTTGAACTCAAAACAATCAAGATCAGGGAAAGTTTACCATTTTGATATATTCTTTAAAAGAATGTCAAAACAAGCTCCAGCTTTTAAGTATTATGTGGTATGCTTGTGTCTCTATGATAGCTACTATTTAAAATTGTCCTCTACTGAACTATGACAGCATTGGGCGTATTAGTGGATGACACACAATTTAATTTTAAAAACGAATGTGGTATTGTAAATAGCATCTCAAATTGGTCCTGCATGATTAAAATAAGTATCAGTTCAGTTCAGTTCAGTTCAGTCGCTCAGTCGTGTCTGAATATTTGCTACCCCATGAATCACAGCACGCCAGGCCTCCCTGTCCATCACCAACTCCCGGAGTTCACTCAGACTCATGTCCATCGAGTTAGTGATGCCATCCAGCAATCTCATTCTCTGTCATCCCCATCTCCTCCCACCCCCAATCCCTCCCAGCATCAGAGTCTTTTCCAGTGAGTCAACTCGTCGCATGAGGTGGCCAAAGTATTGCAGTTTCAACTTTAGCACCAGTCCTTCCAATGAACACCCAGGATTGATCTCCTTTAGAATGGACTGGTTGGATCTCCTTGCAGTTCAAGGGACTCTCAAGAGTCTTCTCCAGCACCACAGTTCAAAAGCATCAATTCTTCGGCAATCAGCTTTCTTCACAGTCCAACTCTCACATTCATACATGACCGCTGGAAAAACCATTGCCTTGACTAGACAGACCTTGGCTGGCAAAGTAATGTCTCTGCTTTTTAATATGCTATCTAGGTTGGTCATAACTTTCCTTGCAAGGAGTATAGTCACTTATAATCAAAGAAAGTCATGCTAGCAAAATAAATTCTACCAAAGTACTTTAAAACATTTCAAATCAGCAAATGATGTCTCTCCTCCCTAGCTCTCGGGAAGTATATAACATACAACATGTCAATGTAATGTTGACATTTCCCAACTTAAATTGTATCACTTTAAGTATAATTAGCCAGGTAACTTAAATAAATATTTTAATGTTAAACATGCTTTTATATAGAGAGAATCTATATAAACTTATGTAAAGTACAATCCTGTAAAGAATAGTGACAAAAAGGCATTTCTCATAATTACATGCATTCTGGTAAACTACAGCAAACACTAATATTTTTGGTGTTTCATCTGCCTTCTGTATGAGTTAAACAATGCAAATGAATTTCCATGCATACAGCTTTATGTAATTGAGAAATTCAAGAATTTACTTTAAAAAAACTGCAGTAGTTGACAAAAGTCCAATATGTTGCAAAGCAATAATGATAAAGGGAAATTTTTATAGCTGGAGTTAATATTCTGGTGAACATGTGTTCAAACATGCTCAGATGTTCTGTCTCACCCATAAGTATAGAAAATTATATACAGACATCAATGAGACACACTTTTCATATATTATTTTGGCAAAATTAAAGCAAATATTCAGTGTCTGTAAGAGTGTAGGTGATAGAGAAAGAATAAGTTATACAGGTAGTTGTAGAAGTCCCAATAAAGGAGTAGAGATAGTGAGGGAAATCTAGGGAATGATACCTCAAGAAAACTATCTGAATGTCAAGGAACAAAGCAGGTTTGCTTAATTACAAAGCTATAAGTAAAAGCATGAGATGTGTCCCAGGTCCCTGAGTAAAAGAAAAAAAAAAATGCTACCACCCTTTTGCTGATTTGAATAAGTGCTATGACAGTCCTGGTTTGGCCTCATAGAGTCAGACACTCTCCAGCCTGATAAAAAGGAAGAGTTAGTGATGTAAACCTGATGTCTACTAGAAGAATGAGGAAGAAGGTGGTCTTTCCCTCTTCCCCACTTTCCTTTGATTATAAAATTGTAGCACACTTAATCCTTGGGGCAGAGCTCCCTCACCTGCTTGCAACTCTCACAAGTGCCCTGTGTTAATAAATCTACTTCTTTATCGCTTTGCCACTTACTGAATTCCTCCTGCTCTAAGATGCAAAGAACCTGATCCTCAGTAAGTCCAGACACCAGGTGAATGATTCTAATTAAAAGACCATAGGTTCAAGTCCCAGTCAGAGTTTAGGTAGGGTTCAAGTCTTGGCACTTGGATTCAAGTCCCAATCTGAATTTTGTGGTTTAACAGGAAAGAGCAAACTCAAGCACACCTAGTTTGTAAATGTTTCGCACAGCTGAAACATTTGATCCTGAAAACAATCCAGTGGAGTAGGTGTTAACATTATCCACATTAACTTTAGCAATTATTCCTCCTTACCACAAAAGAGATAACTTGATGGAGAATGACCATGTAACTTCCTCAAAGTCAAAACCAAACACGATCCAATAACGTGCATCTTTATTCTTCATAATAAGTGTTCGGGCAATAACAACATAGCATGCATGGAGAGTTCCTCTAATACAGCAAATAATTTGTGTCCTTTTCAGTTCAGTTCAGTCACTCAGTCATGTGCAACTCTTTGCAACCCCATGGACTGCAGCACGCCAGGCTTCGCTGTCCATCACCAACTCCTGGAGCATGCTCAAACTCATGACCATCGAGTCAGTGATGCTATCGAACCATCTAATCCTCTGGCATTGCCATCTCCTCCTGTCTTCAATGTTGTCCAGAATCAGGGTCTTTTCTGATGAGTCAGGTCTTCAAATCAGGTGGCCATAGTATTGGATTTCAGCTTCAGCATCAGTCCTTCCAATGAATATTCAGGACTGATTTCCATTAAGATTGGAGGGTTTGATCTCCAAGCAGTCCAAGGTACTCTCAAGTTTTCTGCAAGACCACAGTTAAAAAGCATCAATTCTTCAGCGCTCAGCTTTCTGTATAGTACAACTCTCACATCCATACATGACTACTGGAAAAGCCATAGTTTTGACTAGATGACTGTTTGTAGGCAAAGTAATGTCTGCTTTTAAATATGCTGTCTAGGTTGGTCATAGCTTTTCCTCCAAGGGGCAAATGTCTTTTAATTGCATGGCTACAACCACCATCTGCAGTGACTTTGGAGGCCCCAAAAATAAAATTTGTAACTGTTTCCATTGTTTCCTCATCTATTTGCCATAAAATGATGGGACCAGATGCCATGATCTTCATTTTTTTAATGTTGAGTTTCAAGCCAGCTTTTTCACTCCTCTCTTTCACTTTCATCAAGAGCTTTTTTAGTTCTTCTTTGGTTTCTGTCATAAGGGTGGTATCATCTGTGTATCTGAAGTTATTGATATTTCTCCTAGAAATCTTGATTTCAGCTTATGTTTCATCCAACCTGCCATTTTGCATGATGTACTCTGCATATAAGTTAAATAAGCAGGGTGACAATATACAGCCTTGGTGTACTCCTTTTCCTATTTGGAACCAGTCTTTTGTTCCATGTCAAGTTCTAACTGTTGCTTCTTGAACTGCCTATGGATTTCTCATGAGGCAGGTCAGGTGGTCTGGTATTCCCCATGTCTTGAAGAATTTTCCACAGTTTGTTGTGATTTACAAAGTCAAAGGCTTTGGTGTAATCCATAAAGCAGAAGTAGATGTTTTTTTTTTCTGGTATTCTCTTGCTTTTTCAATCATCCAACAGATGTTGGCAATTTGATCTCTTGCTCCTCTGCCTTTTCTAAATCCAGCGTGAATATCTGGAAGTTCATGGTTCACGTACTGTTGAAGCCTAGCTTGGAGAATTTTGAGCATTCCTTTGCTAGCATGTGACATGAGTGCAATTATGAAGTAGACTGAACCTTCTTTGCCAATACCTTTCTTTGGGATTGGAAAGAAAACTGACCTTTTCCAGTCCTGTGGCCACTACTGAGTTTTCCAAATTTGCTGGCATATTGAGTGCAGCATTTTAACAGCATCATTTTTTAGGATTGAAATAGCTCAACTGGAATTCCATCACCTCCGTTAGCTTCGTCGGTAGTGATGCTTCCTAAGGCCCACTTGACTTCGCAAACCAGAATTCTTCAATTTTGTGCTTGCTTAGACAAAATGGCAGAGGCCAGACCTGACTATATTATATGTAATTAATTCCATTCTCTAATATCTGCCTACCTCTCCCATCCACTGGATGGAGTGGTGGAATACAGTGATTAATCTTAAAGGTCCACCTATGGCCTAGTGGATAACCATTAGCCACTAACCATTCTACTTAAACTCTGGTAAAGTAATTGTTCCAAAGAAATGTAAGCAGGAAGACCAGAGGCTGTAATCCATTTGCAGCTCTGCTCTTTATTTTTTTCCCCTTTCTCTTTAGAAAAGATTAAGGTTATGCCTATACCTACAATTATAAGATAAAAAATGGTATTGTATTTTTACTATAGATTAAGTAGAGTGAGCCTAAATTTCATACATACATATATGTATATATTAGCTATATATATATAATATTCAGTTCAGTCAGTTCAGTTCAGTCTCTCAGTCGTGTCCCACTCTGCAACCCAATGAATCACAGCACGACAGGCCTCCCTGTCCATCACCAACTCCCAGAGTTCACTCAAACTCACGTCCATCGAGTCGGTGATGCCATCCAGCCATCTCATTCTCTGTTGTCCCCTTCTCCTCCCGTCCCCAATCCCTCCCAACATCAGAGTCTTTTCCAGTGAGTCAACTCGTCGCATAAGGTGGCCAAAGTATTGCAGTTTCAGCTTTAGCATCAGTCCTTGCAATGAACACCCACAACTGATCTCCTTTAGAATGGACTCTTTGGATCTCCTTGAAGTTTAAGTGACTCTCAAGAGTCTTCTCCAGCACCACAGTTCAAAAGCATCAATTCTTCAGTGATCAGCTTTCTTCACAGTCCAACTCTAACATGACCACTGGAAAAACAATAGCCTTGACTATACGGACCTTTGTTGGCAAAATAATGTCTCTGCTTTTTAATATACTATCTAGGTTGGTCATAATTTTCCTTCCAAGGAGTAGGCGTCTTTTAATTTCCTGGCTGCAATCAGCATCCGCAGTGATTTTGGAGCCCAAAGAAATACAGTCTGACAGTGTTTCCACTGTTTTCCCATCTATTTCCCATAAAGTGATGGGACCAGTTTTCTGAATGTTGAGCTTCAGGCCAACTTTTCACTCTCCTCTTTCACTTTTATCAAGAGGCTTTTGAGCTCCTCTTCACTTTCTGCCATAAGGTTGGTGTCATCTGCATGTCTGAACCTATTGATATTTCTCCCGGCTATCTTGATTCCGGCTTGTACTTCTTCCAGCCCAGCATTCCTCATAATATACTCTGCATATAAGTTAAATAAGCAGGGTGACAATATACAGCCTTGACGTACTCCTTTTCCCATTTGGAATCAGTCTGTTATATAATATTATATATTTATTAATGAGCTAGGAGAATGTATACAATTGGAAATTTTCATTCTACATTTCCATATCATCTAGACAACTAAAGACAACTTCTCTATATAGGTAATTTGAACATAAATGAGGGTAGATTGAAAGTCAGTTCATTCACTCATTTATTTCTGAGAATAGATAGTAAAATATGTGTTTTACAATCTGGTTCAATTTTCTTTCATAACTTTGATTCCTCTGAGCATAGAAACATAGGTTTGTTAGGATTTTGATTTAAGTAATAGTAAGTTAGCTCAGTTAGAAAGTGTACAATATCATATAGCATTTATAAATTTATTTTTATCAAAAAGAATATGCTTTTAATATTAAACTGTAAAACTTTAATGAAGCCTTCTTAAATTCCGCTAGTATTTCTATTGTGAGAATTAATTACTATCATCCTGTTAAAGATAAGCTAGTGATTCAAATCAAATGAATTACTCAGTACTATCTACCATTTTTTAAAATTATGGCTCAAACCAAGAAAATTAAATCCTACAAAGAAAGGTGAAAATCTGAGTCACTTTGGGTTTTTTTGTTAGATTTTATCTAAGAGACAAAGCTTTGCTTATCATCAAGTCTTCTCTTTTCCTGATTGCAATCTCATTTCACTTGCCCTTGATAAGACATGTGTGCAGTAACCTCCAGCTTGTTAAATATTCAGCAGAAAGTTTATGGACTCTCCCATAACCTTGATTAAAAGTCTTTTTGTAAAATAAATACTGAAACAAGAACTTTATTTGAAAAACAACTTGAGTGTTCCATGCTGATTTCAGTTTCGCTAATAGAACTTATAATCAGCCGTCACTGGCATACGATGAGGCCAGAGTTAAAATATGGAAAAGAAACCTTTCTCTTCTTATGGTTACTATAGAAGAAGACTAAATGAGGTATTTACAACTTGATTTAGCAAGCGGAAGACATTTATTTTTAAACTGATGAGAGGAAAGCATGAAGTGACTTACAAATTTACATTCTACAAATTAAATTGCAAGCATATATCCCACCCATATCTCTGAATGCACATATAACAGGTACTCAGGTAGGCACTCAAACACAGACAACTCATGATGCTCTGAACTAAAATAAATAGAAGGTCTGTAGATTTCAAAGTTGAAGATCTAGATGTAAATTAATAATTCAGACTGATTTGAGTTTATATGAAACCCAGGGAAATTTCTAAGGTATGAGGAGTCATCATTATCTCAAGACAATAATCCTCTGCCTAAATGTCTAAATCATCTTTATCTTAAATTGGATAAAAATGGACTTGTTATATTTTATTAGTAATTTATGGTTTATCATTTCTTCAATGTATTACTTTGCTTTGGAGTCTACTATCAGTAAATCAAAGGCATTGCAGTAAGATGTCCTGGATTTAAATGCACTTCAGTTCAGTTCAGTTCAGTTCAGTTGCTCAGTCGTGTACGACTCTCCTATAATCTGTAAAAATCCAGTTCATTTAGTTTTCAACCTGCTATTTTGTTTTGCTATTATATGTATAAAATAAAATAATTCATCATCATTATATCATTGCCTTCAATAAATGCTTAGATTGGAAAAAGGAATCTAGAAACTCAGAAGGAAATTAGATTCTATACAATGTTCAAAGAATAGAAGTCAATACCATAGATTTGTTGTTGTTGTTGTTACACCATGGGGCATGCAGGCTCTTAGTTACTAGACCGAGTATCAAACCCATGCGCCCTACAGTGGAAGCATGGAGTCTTAACCTGTGGCTCACCAGGGAAGTTCCTTGATCTTCTTTAGGAGTATTTTAGCCACGATGTGTCTTTCCTTTATTTATCAGTTCAGTTCAGTTCAGTCGCTCAGTCGTGTCCGACTCTCCGCGACCCCATGAATCACAGCACGCCAGGCCTCCCTGTCCATCACCAACTCCCGGAGTACACTCAAACACATGTCCACAGAGTCGGTGATGCCATCCAGCCATCTCATTCTCCGTCGTCCCCTTCTCCTCCCGCCCCCAACCTTTCCCAGCATCAGAGTCTTTTCCAGTGAGTCAACTCGTCTCATGAGGTGGCCAAAGTATTGGAGTTTCAGCTTTAGCATCAGTCCCTCCAATGAACA
The DNA here is from genome assembly GCF_049115385.1 of Moschus berezovskii. NCBI lineage: Eukaryota > Metazoa > Chordata > Mammalia > Artiodactyla > Moschidae > Moschus > Moschus berezovskii. The sequence continues at coordinate 79,891,314 of NC_142488.1, read as the reverse complement.
TCCAGGATTGATCTCCTTTAGAATGGACTGGTTGGATCTCCTTGCAGTATAAGGGACTCTCAAGAGTCTTCTCCAACACCACAGTTCAAAAGCATCGATTCTTCGGCGATCAGCTTTCTTCACAGTCCAACTCTCACATCCATACATGACCACGGGAAAAACCATTGCCTTGACTAGACGGACCTTGGTCGGCAAAGTAATGTCTCTGCTTTTTAATATACTATCAAGGTTGGTCATAACTTTCCTTCCAAGGAGCAAGCGTCTTTTAATTTCATGGCTGCAATCAGCATCTGCAGTGATTTTGGAGCCCAAAAAAACAAAGTCTGACACTGTTTCCACTGTTTTTCCATCTATTTCCCATGAAGTGATGGGACCAGATGCCATGATCTTTGTTTTCTGAATGTTGAGCTTCAAGCCAACCTTTTCACTCTCCTCTTTCACTTTCATCAAGAGGCTTTTGAGTTCCTCTTCACTTTCTGCCATAAGGGTAGTGTCATCTGCATATGTGAGGTTATTGATATTTCTCCCAGCAATCTTGATTCCAGCTTGTGCTTCTTCCAGCCCAGCGTTCCTCATGATGTACTCTGCATATAAGTTAAATAAGCAAGGTGACAATATACAACCTTGACGCACTCCTTTTCCTATTTGGAACCAGTCTGTTGTTCCATGACCGGTTCTAACTGTTGCTTCCTGACCTGCATACAGGTTTCTCAAGAGGCAGTTCAGGTGGTCTGGGATTCCCATCTCTTTCAGAATGTTCCACAGTTTATTGTGATCCACACAGTCAAAGGCTTTGGCATAGTCAATGAAGCAGAAATAGATGTTTTTCTGAAACTCTCTTGCTTTCTCCATGATCCAGCGGATGTTGGCAATTTGATCTCTGGTGCCTCTGCCTTTTCTAAAACCTGCTTGAACATCTGGGAGTTCACGGTTTACATACTGCTGAAGCCTGGCTTGGAGAATTTTGAGCATGACTTTACTCGCGTGTGAGATGAGTGCAATTGTGCGGTAGTTTGAGCATTCTTTGGCATTGCCTTTCTTTGGGATTGGAATGAAGACTGACCTCTTCCAGTCCTGTGGCCACTGCTGAGTTTTCCAAATCTGCTGGCATATTGAGTGCAGCACTTTCACAGCATCATCTTTCAAGACTTGAAATAGCTCAACTGGAATTCCATCACCACCACTAGCTTTGTTCGTAGTGATGCTTTCTAAGGCCCACTTGACTTCACATTCCAAGATGTCTGGCTCTAGGTCAGTGATCACATTATCGTGACTATCTTGGTCGTGAAGATCTTTTTTGTACAGTTCTTCTGTGTATTCCTGCCACCTCTTCTTAATATCTTCTGCTTCTGTTAGGTCCATACCATTTCTGTCCTTTATCGAGCCCATCTTTGCATGAAATGTTCCCTTGGAATCTCTAATTTTCTTGAAGAGGTCTCTTGTTTTTCCTATTCTGTTGTTTTCCTCTATTTCTTTGCATTGATCACTGAGGAAGGCTTTCTTATCTCTCCTTGCTATTCTTTGGAACTCTGCATTCAGATGCTTATATCTTTCCTTTTCTCCTTTGCTTTTCGCCTCTCTTCTTTTTACAGCTATTTGTAAGGCCTCCTCAGACAGCCATTTCGCTCTTTTGCTAACCCAAGGTATCTATTGCTTACATTATTAATGAGTGATTTTTGTCAGGTAGGTTTTAATGCAAAATCTGCTGATAGTTTTTGATTGAGTTATTAAATAAACAGAAGAGAAATGAAATTTACAGACAATGACATTTAAGGCATTATTAATAGTTTTTGAAAGTCATATGACATATCACTTAGTGCTCATCCCTACGAGTAATGATGACATTGAAGTAAGCCATAATCTCAGAGAAAAAGTGACTTTCTTGTTTAATATTGAGTTATCAAGTGGCACTAGTGGTAAAGAACCCGCCTGGAACACAGGAGACACAAGAGACTTGGGTTCGATCCCTGGGTCAGGAAGATCCTCTGGAGGAGAGTATGGGAATCCACTCCAGTATTCTTGCCTTGAGAATCCTATGGACAGAGGGGCCTCCCAGGCTACAGTCCATGAGGTTGCTAACAGTCAAACCAAACTGACGTGTCTGAGCACTCACAATGATAGTGCAGCTATCATTCCTCAATGCAAATTTAAAAATGGACAATATAATATCAAACTAAAATTCCTTCACAGATTTAAAGAACCTACTATTGTTTCTACAGAAAATTTCAGAGTGCCTTGGGTTTTAAACATGACAAATAGCCTAACTTGGATTAAAGTTCCAAGACTTTTAAGTCAATAATTTACACATAATCCATTAAACCAGAGTGACTACAAAAGAGTATTAGTCTTCAGATGGTAATCATTGTCCGAAATTGTGTTTAAAACTTTATCAAGAATTCACCATATCTTCATCATATTAATGATCTAAGGACAAAACAGAAGTACTTTGGAATATATCACATGTGTTACTTTTCTTAGAAATTGCATTTTAATGATTTTTTAAGATATTTAAAAGTGATTTGGCTTCAGGGTTATGTCAAATATATATAACAAGTCTTTAATATAACATTTCTATGGACTCTAAGAACTTTATGAATTGATCTAGAAATGACACAAAATACACAACATAATTGAATATATATGTGTATATGACTTCCCTGATAGCTCAGTTGATAAAGAATCTGCCTGCAATGCGGAAGACCTGGGTTTGATGCCTGGGTTGGGAAGATACCCTGGAGAAGGGAAATGTTACCCACTCCAGTATTCTGGCCTAGAGAATTCCGTGGAATGTATAGCCCATGGGGTCTCAAAGAGTCGGATACAACTGAGCAACTTTCACTTTCACATATGTATGTATATGTGTGTGTGTGTGTCTGTGTGTATTTGTGAAATTACTTTATTGCCACCAGTGAGAGAGCATGCTCACATAAGGGTATTCTTTACTTTCTCTTACCTGTACTATACCTGCCAACAAAAATATAATCATTAAACATTATCAGTAGGCCTGTGCCAAAAGAAGAAATTCTTTTCATAGTATATTAAAAAAGAAAACAGTGTGTAATTAACTTTGTCTTTAACTACATACATCCTTCCTTCCCACCCAAATGAAATCTAATGAAATAATAATGTCTATTCACCAACCCACAGGTGGGAGGTAAGGTTTATCATTGACCTACAAAAAGCATAAGCCCTCGGCATGTTTACAGGGAGAAAAAGTATTTTTCATTCGAACATTTGTTTAGATGGTACTATATCTAACCAATGGAAAAAAATGATGATTGATGATATGTATGTGTCTGCATATAGTTTTGGCAACTGTATGAAACAATCAGTTCAGTTCAGTCGCTCAGTCGTGTCTGACTCCTTGTGACCCCATGAATCACAGCATGCCAGGCCTCCCTGTCTATCACCAACTCCCGGAGTTCACTCAAACTCATGTCCACAGAGTTGGTGATGCCATCCAGCCATCTCATTCTCTGTCGTTCCCGTCTCCTCCCACCACCAATCCCTCCTAGCATCAGACTCTTTTCCAGTGAGACAACACGTCGCATGAGGTGGCCACAGTATTGGAGTTTCAGCTTTAGCATCAGTCCTTCCAATGAACACCCAGGATTGATCTCCTTTAGAATGGACTGGTTGGATCTCCTTGCAGTCCAAGGGACTCCCAAGAGTCTTCTCCAGCACCACAGTTCAAAAGCATCAATTCTTCGGCGATCAGCTTTCTTCACAGTCCAACTCTCACATCCATATATGACCACTGGAAAAACCATAGCCTTGACTAGACGGACCTTGGTTGGCAATGTCTCTGCTTTTTAATATGCTATGTAGGTTGGTCGATGCCAGCCCCAGTGGCGCAGACACGAGAGACACCGGTCTGGTGGCGCAGACGCAAGAGATGCCAGCCCCGGAGGCGCAGATGCGAGAGACGCCCGCAAAGCACAACCGACCACACAGAGAAGTGCGGCCGAGAGGAGATACCCCACGCCCAAGGTCAGGGCGGTGGCCGAGAGGAGCTCTCCCACGTTCAAGAGGCGGTGGCTGCACGGGCACAGGAGGGCCGAGAGGAGCTACTCCACATTCAAGGTCAGGAGGGGCGACCTTGAAGTGATACCCCTCATCCAAAGTAAGGTCCACGACCAAGGTAAATGAAACCCAAATAGACGGTAGGTATTGGGAAGGGGCATTAGAGGGCAGACACACTGAAATCATAATCACAATAAACTAGTTGATCTGCTCATATGGACCACAACCCTGTCTAACTCAATGAAACTAAGCTATGCCGTGTGGGGCCACCCAAGACGGACTGGTCATGGTTGAGAGGTCTGACAGAATGTGGTCCACTAGAGAAGGGAATGGCAAACCACTTCACTATACCTGCCTTGAGAACCCCATGAATAATATCAAAAGGCAAAATGATAGGATACTGAATGAGGAATTCCCTAGGTCGGTAGTTGCCCAGTATGCTACTGGAGATCAGTGGAGAAATAACTCCAGAAAGAATGAAGGGATGGAGCCAAAGTGAAACCAATACCCAGTTGTGGATGTGACTGGTGAGAGAAGCAAGGTCTGATGCTGTATAGAGCAACATTGCATAGGAACCTGGAATGTTAGGTCCATGAGTCAAGGTAAATAGGAAGTGGTCAAACAGGAGATGGCAAGAGTGAACATAGACATTCTAGGAATCAGTGAATTAAAATGGACTGGAATGGGTGAATTTAACTCAGATGACCATTATATCTACTAGTGTGGGCAGGAATCCCTTAGAAGAAATGGAGTAGCCATCATGGTCAAAAAAAGAGTCTGAAATGCAGTACTTGGAGGCAATCTTAAAAACGACAGAATGATTTCCGTTCGTTTCCAAGGCAAGCCATTCAGTATTACAGTAATCCAAGTCTATGTCCCAACCAATAATGCTGAAGAAGCTGAAGTTGAACGGTTCTATGAAGACCTACAACACCTTTTCAAACTAACACCCAAAAAAGATGTCCTTTTCATTATAGGGGACTGGAATGAAAAAGTAGGAAGTCAAGAAACACCTGGAGTAACAGGCAAATTTGGCCTTGGAGCACGAAATGAAGCAGGGCAAAGGCTAATAGAGTTTTGCCAAGAGAACGCACTGGTCATAGCAAACACCCACTTCCAACAACACAAGAGAAGACTCTACACATGGACATCGCCAGATGGTCAACACCGAAATCAGATTGATTATATTCTTTGCAGCCAAAGATGGAGAAGCTGTATACAGTTAGCAAAAACAAGACCAGGAGCTGACTGTGGCTCAGATCATGAACTCCTTATTGCCAAATTCCAACTTAAATTGAAGAAAGTAGGGAAAACCACTAGACCATTCAGATATGACCTAAATCAAATCCCTGATGATTATACAGTGGAAGTGAGAAATAGATTTAAGGGTCTAGATCTGATAGATAGATTGTCTGATGAACTCTGGAGGGAGGTTCGTGACATTGTAGAGGAAACAGGGACCAAGATCATTACCATGGAAAAGAAATGCAAAAAAGCAAAATGGCTGTCTGAGGCGGCCTTAAAAATAGCTGTGAAAAAAATAGAAGTGAAAAGCAAAGGAGGAAAGGAAAGATATAATCATCTGAAAGCAGATTTCCAAAGAATAGCAAGGAGAGATAAGAAAGGCTTCCTCAGCGATCAATGCAAAGAAATAGAGGAAAACAACAGAATAGGTAAAACAAGAGATCTTTTGAAGAAAATTGGAGATATCAAGGGAACATTTCATGCAAAGATGGGCTCTATAAAGGACAGTAATGTTATGGACGTAACAGAAACAGAAGATATTAACAAGAGGTGGCAACAATACACAGAAGAACTGTACAAAAATGATCTTCACGACGAAGAAAATCATGATGGTGTGATCACTCACCTGGAACCAGACGTCTTGGAATGTGAAGTCAAGCGGGCCTTAGAGAGCATCACGATGCACAAAGCTAGTGGAGGTGATGGAATTCCAATTGAGCAATTTCAAATCCTGAAAGATGATGCTGTGAAAGTGCTGCACTCAATATGCCAACAAATTTGGAAAACTCAGCAGTAGCCAAAAGAGTGGAAAAGTTCAGTCTTCATTCCAATCCCAAAGAAAGACAATGCCAAAGAATGCTCAAACTACCACACAATTGCACTCATCTCACACGCTATTAAAGTCATGCTCAAAATTCTCCAAGCCAGGCTTCAGCAGTATGTGAATCGTGAAATTCCAGATGTTCAAGCAGGTTTTAGAAAAGGCAGAGGAACCAGAGATCAAATTGCCAACATCCGCTGGATCATGGAGAAAGCAAGAGAGTTCCAGAAAAACAACTATTTCTGCTTCACTGACTATGCCAAAGCCTTTGCCTGGGTGGATCACAATAAACTGTGGAACATTCTGAAAGAGATGGGAATCCCAGACCACCTGACCTGCCTCTTGAGAAACCTGTATGCAGGTCAGGAAGCAACAGTTAGAACTGGACATGGAACAACAGACTGGTTCCAATTAGGAAAAGGAGTACGTCAAGGTTTTGTATTGTCACCCTGCTAATTTAACTTATATGCAGTGTACATCAAGAGGAACGCTGGGCTGGAAGAAGCACAAGCTGGAATCAAGATCGCCGGGAAAAATATCAGTAACCTCAGATATGCAGATGACACCACCTTTATGTCAGAAAATGAAGAGGAACTCAAAGGCCTCTTGATGAAAGTAAAAGAGGAGAGTGAATAAGTTGGCTTGAAGCTCAACGTTCAGAAAGCGAAGATTATGGCTTCTGGTCCCATCACTTCATGGCAAATAGATGGGGAAACAGTGGAAACAGTGTGAGATTTATTTTGGGGGGCTCCAAAATAACTGCGGATGTTAACTGCAGCCATGAAATTAAAAGATGCTTACTCCTTGGAAGTAAAGTTGTGACCAGCTTAGATAGCATATTAAAAAGCAGAGACATTACTTTGCCAACCAAGGTCCGTCTAGTCAAGGCTATGGTTTTTCCAGTGGTCATGTATGGATGTGAGAGTTGGAATGTGAAGAAAGCTGATCGCCGAAGAATTGATGCTTTTGAACTGTGGTGCTGGAGAAGACTCTCGAGAGTCCCTTGGACTGCAAGGAGATCCAACCAGTCCATTCTAAAGGAGATCAATCCTGGGTGTACATTGGAAGGACTGATGCTAAAGCTGAAACTGCAATACTTTGGCCGCCTCATGTGACGAGTTGACTCACTGGAAAAGCGTCTGATACTGGGAGGGATTGGGGGTGCTAGAAGACGTGGACGACAGCGAATGAGATGGCTGGATGGCATCACCGACTCGATGGACATGAGTTTGAGCGAACTCCGGGAGTTGGTGATGGACAGGGAGGCCTGGCATGCTGTTTTTCATGGGGTTGCAAAGAGTCAGAAACGACTGAGCCACTGCACTGAACTGAACTGACCTGAGGTTGGTCATAACTTTCCTTCCAAGGAGAAAGCATCTTTTAATTTCCTGGCTGCAATCAGCATCTGCAGTGATTTTGGAGCCCCCCCAAAAAATAAAGTCTGACACTGTTTCCCCATCTATTTCCCATGAAGTGATGGGACCACATGCCATGATCTTTGTTATCTGAATGTTGAGCTTCAAGCCAACCTTTTCACTCTCCTCTTTCACTTTCATCGAGAGGCTTTTGAGTTCCTCTTCACTTTCTGCCATAAGGGTGGTGTCATCTGCATATCTGAGGTTATTGATATTTCTCCCGGCAATCTTGATTCCAGCTTGTGCTTCTTCCAGCCCAGCGTTCCTCATGATGTACTCTGCATAGAAGTTAAATAAGCAAGGTGACAATATACAACCTTGACGTACTCCTTTTCCTATTTGGAACCAGTCTGTTGTTCCATGTCCAGTTCTAACTGTTGCTTCCTGACCTGAATACAAGTTTCTCAAGAGGCAGGTCAGGTGGTCTGGGATTCCCATCTCTTTCAGAATGTTCCACAGTTTATTGTGATCCACACAGGCAAAGGCGTTGGCAAAGTCAATGAAGCAGAAATAGATGATTTTCTGGAACTCTCTTGCTTTCTCCATGATCCAGCGAATGTTGGCAATTTGATCCCTGGTGCCTCTGCAAATTCTAAAACCTGCTTGAGCATATGGAATTTCATGGTTCACATATTGCTGAAGCCTGGCTTGGAGAATTTTGAGCATGACTTTAGTAGCTTGTTCAGTTCAGTTCAGTTCAGTTCAGTCGCTCAGTCATGACCGACTCTCCGTGACTCCATGAATCACAGCACGCCAGGCCTCCCTGTCCATCACCAACTCCCGGAGTTCACTCAAACTCATGTCCACAGAGTCGGTAGATGAGTGCAATTGTGCGGTAATTTTGAAAAGCCAGTGTTAATTGTTTAACTCGTATTTACCTAAGAAGAAAGTGTGAAATTTGGTGTTATTAAATGAAGATCTAAGAAAAGCTATGTATTCAAAACACACACGCCACAAAAGCCTTAGGTATTCCTGATAAGATAGTGGGCAGTGGTGGAATGGTGTGCTTTATGAAACAAATCTATATGGTAGATAATAGATGTAGACTCTTCCCTCCGTTTTTACAGTAACACCAAACAGAGTGTCACCTATATCTGTAAATAAACCAAATAGTACATGAGAAGTAATAATTTTTGTTTTTTTAATTAAGTCATGCTTTAAATTGCTAAAATGGGGATGTAAATATTTTTAAAGTTCTAGTGATCCTCCTTAGGTAATACTTTTTACTGCAAGCAATTTACATTTTATCATAATTCTCTAGGAAGTTTTCTACCTCCATAAATTATATGTGATTGATTCAGTACCTATGAATCACTGACTGTAAATCAATATGTATAGTAAAATACCTTAATGATATTTTAAAAAATATTTTCTCGCTGACTGTGATCACTGAAAATATTTCCTTTATTTTCTGTAATATTTCCTAAAGTTATGTCATACCTATTCGTCTACTAGAATTTCCCTTAAGGCTTAACCTCAGTAACATATTTTCCTCAGAATTTAGCTGGTTATTTTTTGAGATTTACAGTTTCCACCTTCATCCTGAAGTCATTATACTTTTAGCATTGCACAGTATTTTGTTAGCTAAAACAGAAATTTCAAATTCAGTCCTTTAGGATGAATAACAGGTATTAGTGATAGATATTATTCAGCATTAACGAATTAAGATAACTAACAGAAAAAAGAAGAAAAATTTTAAATTGTCATTTAAGTGTAATATAATATTATGTATAGGAAAATTGAACCACAAAATCATGGAACCATTCCAAGCCTGTCATTTTATAAATATGTGGCATGGACATAAATAGAATAACTGACTTCTTTAAGGACATGAAGAGTTACTGACAGACTCTAGATTATATCTCATGTTACCTTATCTCTAATCTTGTTCTTTCTATGTCTATATAAGTAGATATGTATCTATTAATTTGATAACAACATTATTCTTTCCTTCAAAAACAGGAAGGGGAAACTTAAAGAGGACACTAAGGATTAATTCATGTATCCAACTAAAGGCCATTTTCTTTTCCACACAAATGAGAATTTCTCTGAAAAATCATTTCTCTATTTGCTTAAGGATGTAGATTCAAGAAAGAGGAGAAAGAATATAAATGAGGCATCATCATTTGATCTACAGTAATTTGGCGAAACTGCAGATCATTGCTTCAAGAACTCTCATACATGCCTAACACTGTCTTCATTAGGTAATTACTTGCTATAAATCAGCACATACTGAAGTCTGATAGGGCATTCAGAATTCCAGATACATAGCAGTTTCTTTACTTATATCAAGATAAAATACTTTAAAAGAAATTTCATTAATTAATTAAAAACATATTTTGTGTTCATCTATGACTTTTTTTAAGAAATAGCTTTTTGTCATGTGTTAATTTTCAATAAAACACCTTAAAATATTCCAACAAAATGGCTTGGTCTTATAGAAAATAATATAGGCAATGTACAGAGCATTTAAGAAATATAATTTACAATGAAATGCTTTTGTAATGGAGCAAAAATGCAGGGTTGCAACCCCATGAACTGCAGCATGCCAAGCTTCCCTCTCCTTCACTATCTCCCAGAGTTTGCTCAAACTCGTGTCCATTGAGTCAGTGATGCCATGTAACCATCTCATTCTATGTCGTGATTTTGGAAATTAAGAAAGTGAAATCTGACATGTTTCCACATTTTCCCCATCTATTTGCCCTGAAGTGATGGAGCCAGATACCACGATCTTAGTTTTTTAAATGCTGAGTTTTAAGCCAGCTTTTTCACTGTCCTCTTTCACCTTCATCAAGAGGCTCTTCAGTTCCTCTTCACTTTCTGCCACTGAAGTGGTATCATCTGCATATCTGAGGTTGTTAATATGTCTCCTGTCAATCTTGATTCCCAGCTTGTACTTCATCCAGTCTGGCATTTCGCTTGATGAACTCTGCATATAAGTAAAATAAGCAGAGTGACAGTATACAGCCTTTATATACTCCTTTCTCAATTTTGAACCAGTACGTTGTTCTAACTGTTGCTTCTTTGCCTGCATACAGGTTTCTCAGGAGGCAGATAATGTGGCCTGGTATTCCCATCTCTTTAAGAATTTTCAGTCGAAGGCTTTAGCATATTCAGTGACGCAGAAGTAGATTTTTTGGGGGGAATTGTTGGCAAATTGATCTCTGTTTCCTCTGCCTTATTAAAATCCAGCTTGTACATCTGGAAGTTCTTGGTTCACTTACTGCTAAAGCCTAGATTGAAGGATTTTGAGCATAATCTTGCTGGTATGTGAAGTGAGTGCAATTGTACAGTAATTTGAACATTCTTTGGCATTGCTTTTCTTTGGGATTGGAATGAAAACTGACTTTTCCAGTCTTGTGGCCACTGCTGAGTTTTCCAAATTTTCTGGCATAATGAGTGTAGCACTTTAACAGAATCATCTTTTAGGATTTTAAATAGCTTAGCTGGAATTCCATCACCTCCTCTAACTTAGTTCATAGTAATGCTTTCTAAGGCTCACTTGACTTCACAATCCAGGATATCTTGCTGTAGGTGAGTGACCACACCATCATGGTTATCTGGGTCATTCAGAGCTTTTTTTGTACAGTCTTCTGTGTATTCTTGCCACCTTTTCTTAATCTCTTCTTCTTCTTTTAGGTCCTTGCCATTTTTGTCCATTATTGTGCCTATCTTTGCATGAAATGTTCCTTTGGTACCTCTAATTTTCTAAAAGAGAACTTTGCTAGTCACAATGTGGTTCCCAGACTAGCATGATAGCCATCACCTGAAGGCTTGTTAGAAATGCAGAAACTCAGTTTCCCACACCAGACTACTGTGTCTAGATTTTAGCAATATTTCTAGGTTGCGTGTGAACTCATAAACTTTGGAGAGTACTGTGTGAGAATATGCATTATCACAAGAAAAAATTCTGTAAAATGATTTAACTGTATGTATATATATATATATATATATACACACACACACACACACACACACACTCAGATACATGTGCACACACTCTTTTAATGCAATAATACTGTGAGACAGCTGTTATCATTGTCATCTTAATGATGAGGAAAAATGAGGCATGGGGAGCTTAAATGTCTTGCCAATGTCATATCACTAGTGAGTTTCAGGACTGAGAGTCTAACTAAGCAGTCTGGCCCCCTCCCATTAGAATGGTTCTCTTTATAATTCATTATTTAATCTTACATATTACAACAACAACTAGGCTTACTTGTAAACATGAGACTAAAACAGAAATGGAAGAAGATAAAAAATATCTACATTTTATCTTAATGTGTTTTTTAATCTTCTGAGAGTTAAAATTCTTCAATTTTGGAGAAAAACTAAACCTATCTGGGAGTGGGCAAACAAGGAAAATAAATGTCTTTTATTTATTTATTTTTTGGAGGATTCTTTATTTTATTATTTATTTACTTTTATTTTTTATTGGAGGCTAATTATTTTACAATATTATATTGGTTGGTTTTGCCATACATTGACATATCAAGGTCTCTTAAGGTCTTAGCTTGAATATGCTCCAATATTTCTTTTTGCAAAAATAGTATTGCTGAAACAGCTCAGAAAACTCAATTTAAGATGTATGATTAATTTTACCTATGCATTTGGTCTTTCACACTCTGTCCTGAAAGCAATCTGCTCTTTTTCCTATACTGAGTGATAAAGTATACACAGATTTACTTCAGATTATTGGGTATTACAGAATCTTTCTAGATGAAAGTTTGTGTGTGTGTGTGTGTGTGTGTGTGTTTAATTAGCAGCAGTTTATAGCCTTTGAAACCCTGAGGGAATATTTCAAAGATTTACATGGGTATTGAATTGGGTTCACTGTGTTTAAGATCTTTTCTCATGATATTTGGATTTCAGATATTATATTTTATAAGCTAAGCTGTTCTTCAAAAAGTAATGGTCAGTTATTTCAGAAGGGAAGACTTATGGTAAAATATGATGAATTTTAATATTTGGACTTAATTCTGGTTGAATCCCAATACTCCAATTTTATACTTGAATACAAACAGATATTTACCCCAAGTTTTTGATATACACTGCTCTCCTGTCCAATTCAGCTCAGAATCAAAGCTGAAGAGAGGACAGAACATTAAAAAAATAATAATATTGCAATGTTTGCAGTAGTTCTAAACATGTAAAAGTACCTTTTATAGAAAATGAACTCTAGGGAAAAAGAAAAAAAAAAAACGAAAACAGAAACAGCTGAATAAAAAGCATGATGATTGAACAATCAAAAAAGCCTTTGGTGCATTTATAGTTCAAAACATCTCTGATGAGTACCATATTCTTGTAACTAGAGTCTGAATTAAGCAAAGAATCCCTGAATTTCTTGTTAATATTTAACTTAGCCTTAAATAATTTGGTACATTAAAGATTAACTTGCTGCTGCTGCTAAGTCACGTCAGTATTGTCCGACTCTGTGTGACCCCATAGACGGCAGACCACCAGGCTCCCATCCCTGGGATTCTCCAGGCAAGAATACTGGAGCGGGTTGCCATTTCCTTCTCCAGTGCATGAAAGTGAAAAGTGAAAGTGAATTCGCTCAGTCGTGTCTGACTCTTTGCTACCCCATGGACTGCAGCCTATCAGCCTCCTCCATCCATGGGATTTCCCAGGCAAGAGTACTGGATTGGGTTGCCATTGCCTTCTCCAGATTAACTTGCTACGTTCTTTAAAAAGACTTAGATATGTATACAGCTCTGTAAAATTTGTTCCTCCTTCAAATCAAAAACATAATGTGCATTATGAGGATACACATTTTGCAGAGATAAGTAGGGTGTAGTTAAATAGAACTATCAATTAGGAAAGAATTGTTTAATTCAGTTCTGGATTAATTTACATGCATAGATCTACAAGGAAGTTACTCTAATCTGATCTGATCCCAATCCTGGAAAACTAGGCCATTAAAAAAAAAAAAATGATAGTGTGCCTATGAGCATTATACAACATCACTAACGAGCCAAGAATAGAAGTAGAATCTTCAAAAAAACAAGTTAAATCATAGTGTTTTTTTGTACATGCTTAGATAACTTTGAGCTGTAAAAACACTGCTATTTCTGAGACTAAAAATTATTTTTCTCAAAATATCTTTTTTAATTTCAACTTTCTCAATCCAAAGACTTAACTTTTTTGTCATCAGTTCAGTCGCTCAGTCGTGTCCGACTCTTTGCGACCCCATGAATCACAGCACGCCAGGCCTCCCTGTCCATCACCAACTCCCGGAGTTCACTCAAACTCATGTCCATCGAGTTGGTGATGCCATCCAGCCATCTCATTCTCTGTCGTCCCCTTCTCCTCCCGCCCCCAATCCCTCCCAGCATCAGAGTCTTTTCCAGTGAGTCAACTCGTCGCATGAGGTGGCCAAAGTAATGGAGTTTCAGTTTTAGCATTAGTCCTTCCAATGACAAAGACACTTCCCAGGTAAGACAAACTCCTTCACACAATTAAAAAGTTTGAGCAAAGTGCAGCTCTTTTTAGTTCCTGAAAATTATCCTGCTTTATCTCTAGTTCTAGTCATCATCCATAAAAGACTATTGTTATTTCTCCAAACATTTTTACTACATGGCACACTACTAACTCAATGGATTTGAGTCTATCAAAATCATTTCCCTGTTAATTATATCTTCAGCATTCTATTAGAAAATTGAAGTTGGATAGAATGACAAGAATTTCAGAATAGAGAAAGAGTTGTTTCCAGCAGAAAGGAAGAATATGTTCATGTATTTATCGTGTATTTCAACCCCTTGAGGTTCCTTTTAGGTACTTTTCACTGTGTTCAGAGGAAATTAACCTTCAAAAATTCATTTTAATTCAAATTTACCCTGTAAGTAGTACTCACACACATACACACAGTCAAAAATGTATGCATATTAGATATTCATAGTAAAGATTAGATAGCTTTTTTGATATAGTAATCATTAACATTCAGCATATTTACAATTTCCCCTATGAAATTTCCACTGGTTAGCACCAATAGTAATTTTGGAAATTATCTGTCTGTATTGCTCAGTTGCATTTCAGTTGTATAAGATGCTAAATGGGAATCAATTAAAATGTTTAACACAGGGCCTTGTCACATATATAAAAAAATTTCCATATGGATATATAATAACATTCCCCTTGATGAATGGTAAATATTTAAGTTTTATATTTGACTATTCTCAACAAATTGCTTTATTTAAATTACAAAATTTGGCTGCTTACCAACATCAGTGACTCTTCCAGTTTAGAAGCTGATAAACATTAAATCTTGGCTTAGAACATTAAGCTATTGATCAAAAGGTTTAAATCTCAGTTCTCTCATTTGCATAATGAGGCAGTTGGACTAAATGGTCTTAAGGTCCCTTAGAGCTCTGAAATTCAAAGACTATATAACTGGCAACATCTGAACATGTACGTTTTGCTATTTTAATAGATAGAAAATTATGAGCCTAAAAGAGGCATTAGAGATAAGTATAATCCTCTGATTTTATAGTTAAAGAAAAGAAGACACAATAAAGTTGAAAGGCCTGTCCAATGCCACATTGCTACTTAATTGCAATGCCTGAATTAGAACTCTGGAATAAGAAAATGATGGCCTAAATGAGATTATCTGCTGTTGTCTGTGGTAAAAATATTTCATTTATAGTAATTACGAAATAAAGTATTAGAATAGAACTATTAGTCAACAGCCAAATTTTAAAAAGTATGATTTACATCAGTTCACTTCAGTACAGTTCAGTCGCTCAGTCATGTCCGACTCTTTGCGACCCCATGAATCACAGCACGCCAGGCCTCCCTGTCCATCACCAACTCCCAGAGTTCACTCAAACTCATGTCCATCGAGTTGGTGATGCCATCCAGCCATCTCATTTTCTGTCATCCCCGTCTCCTCCCACCCCCAATCCCTCCTAGCATCAGACTCTTTTCCAGTGAGTCAACTCATCTCATGATGTGGCCAAAGTATTCCGGTTTCAGCCTTAGCATCAGTCCTTCCAATGAACGCCCAGGATTGATCTCCTTTAGAATGGACTGGTTGGATCTCCTTGCAGTCCAAGGGACTCTCAAGAGTCTTCTCCAACACCACAGTTCAAAAGCATCAATTCTTCGGCGATCAGCTTTCTTCACAGTCCAACTCTCACATCCATACATGACCATGGGAAAAATCATAGCCTTGACTAGACGGACCTTAGTTGGCAAAGAAATGTCTCTGCTTTTTAATATGCTATCAAGGTTGGTCATAACTTTCCTTCCAATGAGGAAGCGTCTTTTAATTTCATGGCTGAAATCAGCATCCGCAGTGATTTTGGAGCCCAAAAAAATAAAGTCTGACACTGTTTCCCCATCTATTTCCCATGAAGTGATGGGACCAGATGCCATGATCGTAATTTTCTGAATGTTGAGCTTCAAGCCAACCATTTCACTCTCCTCTTTCACTTTCATCAAGAGGCTTTTGAGTTCCTCTTCACTTTCTGCCATAAGGGTGGTGTCATCTGCATATCTGAGGTTATTGACATTTCTCCCGGCAATCTTGATTCCAGCATGTGCTTCTTCCAGCCCAGCGTTCCTCATGAGGTACTCTGCATATAAGTTAAATAAGCAGGGTCAATATACAAACTTGATGTACTCCTTTTCCTATTTGGAACCAGTCTGTTGTTCCATGTCCAGTTCTAACTGTTGTTTCCTGACCTGTATACAGATTTCTCAAGAGGCAGGTCCGGTGGTCTGGTATTCCCATCTCTTTCAGAATGTTCCACAGTTTATTGTGATCCATACAGTCAAAGGCTTTGGCATAGTCAATGGAGCATAATAGATGTTTTTCTGGAATTCTCTTGCTTTCTCCATGATCCAGATGATTTTGGCGATTTGATCTCTGGTTCCTCTGCCTTTTCTAAAACCTGCTTGAACATCTGGAAGTTCAAAGTTCACGTATTACTGAAGCCTCTCTTGGAGAATTTTGAGCATGACTTTACTAGCATGTGAGATGAGTGCAACTGTTCACTAGTTTGAGCATTCTTTGGCATTGCCTTTCTTTGACATTGGAATGAAAACTGAAATATCCAGCAAATAAAGGAACAGGATAAATGCCCACCAAACCAAACAAAAAAGGAAGAGATAGGGAATCTACCCGATAAAGAATTCCAAATAATGATAGTGAAATTGATCCAAAATCTTGAAAGCAAATTGGAGTTCCAGATAAATAATCTGGAGGCGAGGATTGAGAAGATGCAAGAAAGTTTTAATAAGCATCTAGAAGAAATAAAAAAAGAGTCAGTATACAATGAATAATGCAATAGATGAGATCAAAAACACTCTGGAGGGAATCAACAGTAGAATAACGGAGGCAGAAGATAGAAAATGTGAGTTAGAAGATAGAATGGTAGTGATAAATGAAGTAGAGAGGAAAAAAGAAAAACGAACTAAAAGAAATGAGGCCAATCTGAGAGACCTCTGGGACAATGTTAAACGGCCCAACATCCGAATCATTAAAGTCCCAGAAGAAGAAGACAAGAAGAAAGACCATGAGAATATACTTCAGGAGATAATAGTTGAAAATTTCCCTAAAATGGGGAAGGAAATAATCACCAAATCCAAGAATCCCAGAGGGCCAAACAGGATAAACCCAAGGAGAAATACGCCAAGACACCTATTAATCAAATTAACAATGATCAAGCACAAAGAACAAATATTAAAAGCAGCAAGGGAAAAGCAACAAATAACACACAAGGGGATCCCCATAAGGAAAACAGCTGACCTTTCAATAGAAACTCTTCAGGCCAGAAGGGAATGGCAGGACATACTTAAAGTGATGAAAGAAAATAACCTACAGCCCAGATTACTGTACCCAGCAAGGATCTCACTCAAATATGAAGGTGAAATCAAAAGCTTTACAGGCATGCAAAAGCTGAGAGAATTCAGCATCACCAAACCAGCTCTCGAACAAATGCTAAAGGACCTTCTCTAGGCAGGATACAAAGAAGGAGTGTATAAACTCGAAACCCAAAACAATAAAGAAAATGGCAACAGGATCATACTTATCAATAATTACCTTAAATTTAAATCGGTTCAACGCCCCAACCAAAAGACAAAGTGGCTGAATGGATTCAAAAACAAGACCCCTATATATGTTGTCTACAAGAGACCCACCTCAAAACGAGGGACACATACAGACTGAAAGTGAAGGGCTGGAGAAAGATATTCCACACAAATAGATATCAAAAGACAGGAGGAGCAGTAATACTCATATCAGATAAAATAGACTTTAAGACAAAGGCTGTGAAAAGAGACAAAGAAGGACACTACATAATTATCAAAGGCTCAATCCAAGAAGAAGATATAAAAATTATAAATATATATGCACCCAACATAGGAGCACCATATATGTAAGACTAATGCGAACAAGTATGAAAGGGGAAATCAACAATAATACAGTAATAGTGGGAGACTTAAATACTGTACTCACACCTATGGATAGATCAACTAAACAGAAAATTAACAAGGAAACACAAAACTTAAATGATACAATAGATCAGTTAGACCTAATAGATATTTACAGGACATTTCACCCCAAAACAATGAATTTCACCTTATTCTCAAGCAGAAACGGAACCTTCTCCAGGATAGATCACATCCTGGGCCATAAATCTAGCCTTCAGCTCAGTTCAGTTCAGTCGCTCATTCGTGTCCAACTCTTTCCGACCCCATGAATCATAGCACGCCAGGCCTCCCTGTCCATCACCAACTCCCGGAGTTCACTCAAACTCATGTCCATCGAGTCAGTGATGCCATCCAGCCATCTCATTCTCTGTCATCCCTTCTCCTCCTGCTCGCAATCTCTCCCAGCAACAGAGTCTTTTCCAGTGAGTAAACTCGTCTCATGAGGTGGCCAAAGTATTGGATTTTCAGCTTCAGCATCAGTCCTTCCAATGAACATCCAGGATTGATCTACTTCAGAATGGACTGCTTGGATCTCCTTGCAGTCCAAGGGAATACCAAATCAGTCTCAATGGTAAAACAGTCTCTCAGCAGAGCCAGGGCAGAGTTCTTTGAGTCTCCTAAGCTATGCTTCTCAGTAAATTCAAAAACATTGAAATCATTCCAAGCATCTTTTCTGACCACAATGCAGTAAGACTAGATCTCAATTACAGAAGAAATACTATTAAAAATACCAACATATGGAGCCTGAACAACACGCTATTGAATAATGAAAAAATCATTGAAGAAATCAAAAAAGGAATCAAAATATGCATAGAAATGAATGAAAATGAAAAAACAGCAACCCAAAACCTGTGAGACACTGTAAAAGCAGTGCTAAAAGGAAGCTTCATAGCAATACAGGCATACCTCAAGAAACAAGAAAAAAGCCAACTAAATAACCTAACTGTACATCTAAAGCAACTAGAAAAGGAAGAAATGAATAAACCTAGGGTCAGTAGAAGGAAAGAGATCTTAAAAATTAGGGCAGAAATAAATACAAAAGAAACAAAAGAGACCATAGCAAAAGTCAACAAAACCAAAAGCTGGTTCTTTGAGAGGGTAAATAAAATTGACAAACCACTAGCCAGACTCATCAAGAGACAAAGGGAGAAGAACCAAATCAATAAAATTAGAAATGAAAAGGGAAAGATCACAACAGACAACACAAAAATACAAAGGATCATAAGAGACTACTATCAGTAATTATATGCCAGTAAAAT
Source organism: Moschus berezovskii (assembly GCF_049115385.1). Classification (NCBI taxonomy): domain Eukaryota; kingdom Metazoa; phylum Chordata; class Mammalia; order Artiodactyla; family Moschidae; genus Moschus; species Moschus berezovskii. The sequence goes on along the minus strand of NC_142488.1, from coordinate 79,872,121 downwards.
GGACAACTTGCAAGAAATGGACAAATTCTTAGAAAAAGTATAGCTTTCCAAAACTGAACCAGGAAGATATAGAAAATCTTACCAGACCCATCACAAGCATGGAAATTGAAACTGTAATCAGAAATCTTCCAGCAAACAAAAGCCCAGGTCCAGATGGCTTCAGAGCTGAATTCTTCCAAAAATTTAGAGAAGAGCTAACACCTATCCTACTCAAACTCGTCCAGAAAATTGCAGAGGAAGATAAACTTCCAAACTCATTCTATGAGGCCACCATCACCCTAATACCAAAACCTGGTAAAGATGCAAAAAAAAAAGAGAACTACAGGCCAATATCACTGATGAACATAGATGCAAAAATCCTTAACAAAATTCTAGCAATTAGAACCCAACAGCACATTAGAAAGATCATACATCATGACAAAATGGGCTTTATCCCAGGGATTCTTCAATATCTTTATCCCAGGGATTCTTCAATATCTGCAAATCAATCAATGTAATACACCACATTAACACATTGAAAAATAAAAACCATATGATTATTTCAATAGATGCAGAGAAAGCCTTTGACAAAATTCAACATCCATTTATGATTAAAACCCTCCAGAAGGTGGGAATAGAAGGAACATTCCTCAATGTAATAAAAGCTATATAGGACAAACCCACAGCAAACATTATCCTCAATGGTGAAAAATTGAAAGTGTTTCCCCTAAAGTCAGGAACAAGACAAGTGTGCTCACTCTCACCACTACTATTCAACATAGTTTTGGAAGTTTTGGCCACAGCAATCAGAGCAGAAAAAGACATAAAAAGAATTCAAATCAGAAAAGAGGAAGTAAAACTCACTGTTTGCAGATGACACGATCCTCTACACAGAAAACCCTAAAGATTCTACCAGAAAATTACTAGAGCTAATCAATGAATATAGTAAAGTTGCAGGATATAAAATCAACACAGAGAAATCCCTTGCATTCCTATACACTAATAATGAGAAAAGAGAGAAATTAAGGAAACAATTTCATTCACCGTTGTAACGAAAAGAATAAAATAGTTAGGAATATATCTACCTAAAGAAACAAAAGACCTATATATAAAAAACTATAAAACATTGGTGAAAGAAATCAGAGAGGACATTAATAGATGGAGAAATATACCATGTTCATGGATTGGAAGAATAAATATTGTGAAAATGAATATATTACCCAAAGTAATTTATAAGTTCAGTGCAATCCCTAACAAGGTACCAATGGTGTTTTTCACAGAGCTAGAACAAAGAATTTCACAGTTTGTATGGAAATACAGAAAACCTCGCATAGCCAAAGCAATCTTGAGAAGGAAGAATGGAACTGGTGGAATCAACGTGCCAGACTTCAGGCTCTACTACAAAACCACAGTCATCAATACAGTATTGTACTGGCATAAAGACAGAAATATAGATCAATGGAACAAAATAGAAAGCCCAGAGATAAATCCATGCACCTATGGACACCTTATCTTTGACAAGGGAGACAAGAATATTCAATGGAGAAAAGAAAGATAAAAATAAACTGTCAGATGATCATGTACTTTATTTTTATTTTAGTGAAACTGAGACAATAATAATTATGATTATTGATTAAAATAGGGAAAAAACTGGTTCATCAAACATTGTCACTTCTTTTTTTTTTTTTTCCTGTTACTTCTTTTTGTTTAATTTTTATTTGAGGCTAATTATTTTACATTATTATATTGGTTGGTTTTGCCATACATTGACATGAATCCGCCCAATTTGTACAGGAGTTTCCCCTCCCGAACCCCCTCCAATCTCCCTCCTCCCCTTATCCTCCCTCTGAGTCATCTCCGCATACCAGCCCCAAGCATCCTGTAACATGCATCGACCCTGAACTGGCAATTCGTTTCACATATGATAATATATGTGTTTCAATGCCATTCTCCCAAACCATCCCACCCTCACGCTCTCCCACAGAGTCCCAAAGACTGTTCTATATATCTCTGTCTCTTTTGCTGTCTCGTATACAGGGTTATCATTTGCATCTTTCTAAATTCCATATATATGTGTTAGTATATTGTATGGGTGTTTTTCTTTCTGGCTTACTTCACTCTGTATATTAGGCTCTAATTACTTTGCATTATTGTATTGGTTTTGCCATACATTGACATAAATCCTCCCCGGGTGTATATGTTTTCCCCATCTTGAATCCCCCTCCCACCTTCCTCCCCATATCATCCCTCTGGGTAATCCCACTGCACTAGCCCCTAGCATCCTGTATCATGCATCGAACCTGGACTGGTGATTCATTTCACATATGATAATATACATATATCAGTGCCATTCTCCCAAATCACCCCACCCTCGCCCTCTCCCCCAGAGTCCAAAAGACTGTTCTATACATCTGTGTCCCTTTTGCTGCTTTGTATACGGGGTTATCATTACCATTTTCTAAATTCCATATATATACATTAGTATACTGTATTGGTGTTTTTCTTTCTGGCTGACTTCACTCTGTATAATAGGCTCCAGTTTCATCCACCTCATTAGAACTGAATCAAATGTATCTTTTTTAATGGCTGATAATACTCCATTGTGTATAAGTACCACAGCTTTCTTATCCATTCATCTGCAGGTAGACATCTACGTTGCTTCCATATCCTGACTATTATAAACAGTGCTGCAATGAACATTGGAGTACATATGTCTCTTTCAATTCTGGTTTCCTTGGTGTGTATGCCCAGGAGTGGAATTGCTGGGTCGTATGGCAGTTTTATTTCCAGTTTTTTAAGGAATCTCCACACTGGAGGGAAGCATATCCAGTGGAGAAAAGACAATCTCTTTAACAACTGGTGCTGGGAAAATTGGTCAACCACTTGTAGAATAATGAAGCTAGAACACTCCCTAACACCATACACAAGAATCAATTCAAAATGGATTAAAGATCTAAACCTAAGACCAGAAACTCTGAAACTCCTAGATGAGAACATAGGCAAAACACTCTCTGGCATAAATCACAGCAGGATCCTCCATGACCCACCTCCCAGAATATTGGAAATAAAAGCAAAAATAAACAAATGGGACCAAATTAAAATTAAACACTGTTACTTCTATTCTATTCTCTATTTGGATTCTTCAGTATTCAATAAAGATGCAAAGTAACGAATTGCAGAAATCATGGTATGACAGATTGTCTATAATTATTCATTATTTTGTGATTTCCTTGTTATATTCACTAGTTGTTGAGTGTTCTATTGATGCAATCAATGGCATTTGCAATTTCCTGTACAATTTAAAAGTGTCATGGTACAAAATATACCGCTATAATACTTCTCATTTATTAAAATGTTTAAATTATTTTAAGACAAGATATTGATTTGTGCCTAAAATTAAATAGTTCGTGTCCCCTAAGAGTTTCATCCTGCATGACTGATTGTATTATCTTTCAAAAAACTACAAAAAGAACAAACTGTCATACATTCTTCTCTTACAGGCTAAGAAAAGTGAGAAGTGAGAGATAAACTAAGTAGAAGAAACACAGAAGAAGGTCATGAAAAATATTGCCTTATGGCTCATAAATAATAGAAATATAAATGTCACATGAACTTTATTATATAGTATAGGTAGGCTTATAAAAATTTAGATGCAGAGGAAGGCTTATTGTGAAGGGAAGACCACCTATTCTTTGTCACTAAAGGTGGTTTTGCAAACTTACTGACATTCCAGACCTTACAGCATTGACTTTCAAAAGGCAGCTTGTGCCAAGCTCCTAGTGCTTGTCATTTTCAAACAAATAAGTCACGATAAGAGATTGCTTTACTTAGAATGGCCTGCTATTGACTGATAAACCTCCATCTAATCTATATTAGATTTAAGATACTAACGATATACTCATCTAAGAGGCTGTTATGCAAGTGGAATCCTGTAAATGTCTTCAAGTTTCCAACTTTAGGATTTACTTTTCATTTTGATCCATGACTTGTGATTTTTTTTTATTATCTCTAGTATAAATCCTTCATTACCATTATAAAGCCTAGATACTTTAAATGAGATGTCATGTTTCAATTGGCTTGTAAGGTGATTGCATTTCCTGCATATGAAAGTTGGGTATAATAGGATGGTATAGTAAGATTTGTTTCCCCCACTTTCTTATTATATTTTAACTTTCTTAAGTTTGAATTTAAAAAAAAATTGGCTTTTCAAAAGCATATCAGTTTAAGTGATAAAATTAATACAAATTACAGAGCATCTGCCACTAGATCATTGTTTATATCTGACTAAACTAATTTAGTATACAAACTACTATCAAGTACACCTTATTCTTTCCCAAGCAATGACAGATAGCTGAACTCTTGGGTGGAACCATTCTTTCTAATCTATCTCTATACACTATTATTTATATAACACACCAGGGACTAAAATAAGCTGAAAGTCACAAACAGTATTCATGACTGCAATGATTTTCCTGTAAGAATGCATAAAAATGACTTTGATATTATTGTTAGCTTAAAAAATGCTACTCTATGTGAATTTTTTTTTTTCAATAGAAGGATAAAGCTAAAGCTGTTGTCGATTGGCAACACAATGAAAATTATCAGGCATTTGTCTGCCTTATACCTTCAGAATCCAGGAGCATTGAGTTTAGTCCCTTTCTTTAAGTGGGACAATACAAACAGAATTGATATTTGATAATGTACTCCTTAGATATACTGATTGATTTACCTTTCAAACTCTGTGACTTCAGATTTGTTGAGCTAATTTGAATTATTTATTTTACTTTTCTATCCCTGGACTGACACTACTATACAGGCTAAGAATGAACACAGTTTTAGGAAACTCTTGATATACATAGCCAGCTGAGATAGATTTCACCTAGGTGGTTAAATAACCTTTAAAAAGAGTGTAACTTCGCTTTCTTAGTTTGAATGCATTTCTTATTTGTTCACATTACAATATTAACAAAATTATGTCATTCACTTTTATTATTGTTATGATATGGAAATTAAGGTGTGACTTTGTTCAAAATGCTTTTAAAAATGTTGGAGGACTTATGAATTCAAGTTTCCTGGGTAATTGGCAACAAGAAAAAGTACCTAATTAAAATTTATATGAGTAATATTTTCTAAATTGTAGATTTAGATGATTTTTTCTGACATCTTTTGGAAAAGTAATGGCCACTTTTCCCTTTTATATATAAACCAGTATTGTTCTTCTTTCTATTTATAAGAAACTGAATTTTTCAGATGAGTTATTAACAAAGTGCTAGTATATAAAATTTGCCTGAAAAAATAAATGGATAGTTTTATTTTGCCTTTAGCTGTCTGACTCCTAATTATGAAGGGCTGACTTTTAATGATCCATTATTAGGTGAGCTTTATAAAGTTACCAATTTTTTAACCAATTTCTACATTTAAAATTAGATATTCAACTAATCAAACATTCAGTTAATAATTACTGTGGTGTTATTCATGTCAACAGTCTCTGCAGAACAAGATAAAATTTTGCATTTCTCTGAGTAGTATTCTAGTCAATCAAATTCTTCTGTATCAGTTAATTAGATAACTTGTTCAGTTCAGTTCAGTTTAGTTCAGTCGCTCAGTCGTGTCCAACTATTCCGCGACCCCATGAACCACAGCACGCCAGGCCTTCCTGTCCATCACCAACTCCCGGAGTTAGTCGGTGATGCCATCCAGCCATCTCATTCTCTGTCGTCCCCTTCTCCTCCCCCCTCCAACCTTCCCCAGCATCAGAGTCTTTTCCAGTGAGTCAACTCGTCACATGAGGTGGCCAAAGTATTGGAGTTTCAGCTTTAGCATAAGTCCTTCCAATGAACACCCTTGATTGATTTCCTTTAGAATGGACTGGTTGGATCTCCTTGCAGTACAAGGGACTCTCAAGAGTTTTCTTCAACACCACAGTTCAAAAGCATCAATTCTTCTGTGATCAGCTTTCTTCACAGTCCAACTCTCACATCCATACATGACCACGGGAAAAACCATAGCCTTGACTAGACGGACCTTGGTTGGCAAAGTAATGTCTCTGCTTTTTAATATACTATCAAGGTTGGTCATAACTTTCCTTCCAAGGAGTAATCGTCTTTTAATTCCACAGCTGCAATCAGCATCCGCAGTGATTTTGGAGCCCCAAAAAATAAAGTCTGACCCTGTTTCCACTGTTTTTCCATCTATTTCCCATGAAGTGATGGGACCAGATGCCATGATCTTCTTTTCCTGAATGTTGAGCTTCAAGTCAACCCTTTCACTCTCCTCTTTCACTTTCATCAAGAGGCTTTTGAGTTCCTCTTCACTTTCTGCCATAAGGGTAGTGTCATCTGCATATCTGAGGTTATTGATATTTCTCCCGGCAATCTTTATTCCAGCTTGTGCTTCTTCCAGCCCAGCGTTCCTCATGATGTACTCTGCATATAAGTTAAATAAGCGAAGTGACAATATACAGCCTTGATGTACTCCTTTTCCTATTTGGAACCAGTCTGTAGAGAACCAATTAAAATGTGTTCCAGGGAATGATTAATTACTTCATTTTTTTTTTTTTTTAACTAACTAGTGCCATGTTAAGAGTGCTAAGCAAACCTGATCTAGTGAAAGAAAAATGAAAGTCAGAGAGATGTGTCAACCTGAGATATACTCTAGTAGGGAGATTTATCATTTTTTTAATTAATGAAAAAATATTTTTCTCTTTATTTTAATATAAAATTTCTTTAGCCAGAAATGTTCTTGGAATTATATATATATATTTTTCTTTTGCATAACAAAAAGGAGAAAGGAGAGAATTAAAAAGAACTTTTTTTAACTGATGAAATTTTACACGTACTTTGTTACTTTAAATCCAAATTTTTTACAATAGATCAAAATTTTCAGGTAGAGAGACTTCATGTGTTAATTGACCACATAAAATAAGAGTCTTCAAAAAATGCAGATGACATAACTTTTGCAACTGAAAATCACTAAAATGTGGAAGTCTTTTTTCCCCTTTATTTAGGAGGATATTTTTTTTTGTGTGAAAATGAACAGTTACCACTGGTAAACTGAAGACTGATGAATATCTTTAATAACATTTTTTTCACTATTTCTTGCAAAGAAACATGGATGTTTTCTATGATCAGTTAAATTATAACACACCAGCAGATCATTAGAAATTTGGAAGTATTAATTGTTAATCTTTTCGTTCCAGCTCACCCATAGTCAGAGAGTAAAAAAGCACCCTCTATTTAAAGGGAAAACACACACACACACACATTCACACACACACACATGTTGGCTACATGTGTATGAACTACTCAGAAATCTCTAAAGTTTAACATGGTAGACCTTCACTAATATTGCCATGTGTCTCAGAACTTTGAATTATAATATCAGAAAAATGCTTTACAAAAGAATGTCAGAAAGTATTTTTAAGTCTTCTCCTCATAAATTATATTTTACCTGATGCTACTTGAAAATAAATATATATTCAATATATGAACATAAAGTGAAAATGAAAGTGTTACTTGCTCAGTTGTGTCTGACTCTTTGTGACCACACGGACAGTAGCCCAACAGGCTCCTCTGTCCATAGAATTTTCCAGGCAATAATACTGGAGTGGTTAGCCATTTCCTTCTCCAGGAGCTCTTCCTGACCAAGGGATCAAACCCATGTCTCCTTCATTGCAGGCAAATTCTTAACATCTGAACCACCAAGGAAATCATATGAAATAGTGAAGTGAAAGTCGCTCAGTCATGTTCAACACTTTGCAACCCCATGGACTATCCAGGCAATGGAATTCTCCAGGACAGAATACTGGAATGGGTAGCCTTTCCCTTCTCCAGAGGATGTTCCCAACCTAGGGGTTGAACCCAGGTCTCCCACATTGCAGGCAGATTCTTTACCAGCTGAGCCAAAAGGGAAGTCCTATGAACATAGGGCCATATGTAATCTAGTGTGTTTAGAGTAGTCCCAAGAAGATCACACTGTCCTCAAGTCTCTTAATGATATATCTTGACATATACAATTCTCAGCAATATACAGTCATATTCTGTTGTCTACTACGGCCATGGTCTTGTAAATCTCTACAAGATTCTATGAAAATGAAAAGATATAATCTGTTACAGTATTCACAGTAACCCAGAAGCAACTAATAATACTTTATATAGGCTGGATTTTTGTTTGCTTATATTTTTACTAATTAGCTAGCTTCAAAGAGCAGAGTCTATTTGAAATGATACACATAGTTTGATGGGGCTATGATGGGAGAAAAACTCTGTGACATTGGCTGTCATCCAAGGAAGAAAAAACTTCATAGAATGGCATTAAGCAACCCTCATACCAAAAGCTAAAGTCAGGAAATAGCAATTGCAAAATTTAAAAATTAAAAAACCTTCAGGTGAAATGAGACAGAATATTTTATTAAACTTGTCTCCTGAAAGAGAAATGATTGGACTGAATCTTCTTATTTCTTCTTTCTTAAAAAGGGAAGTTAAGGGGTCAGTCCTAAGATGGTGGACGAATAGGATAGGGAGACCACTTTCTCCCCCACAAATTTATCAAAATTTGTGAGCAACTTCCACAAAACAACTTCTGAAAGCCGGCGGACCACACCAGGCACCCAGAAAGGCAGCCCATTGTATTTGAAAGGAGGTAGGACAAATTATAAAAGACAAAAAGAGAAACAAAAGAGTTGGGGATGGAGACCCATCCTGGGCAAGGAGTCGTGAAGGAGGAGAAGTTTCCAAACACCAGGAAACCCTCTCACCAGCGCATCTGTGGAGAGTTTTGGAATCTCAGAAGGCAACATAACCAGGAGGGGAAAAAAAAAACAAAAAAACAGAATACATGACTAACGGCAACTCCCAGCAGAGAAGTAGCCCAGACGCTCGCCTCTGCCAGCAATGAGCAGGGACTGGACAGGGAGGCAGGAGTTTCATGCTTAGGGTAAAGACCAGAGGACAATCTGAGGGAGCTAAAGTGAGATAGCAACCCAAACTGAGGGATAGCCAGAGAGAGAGAGAGAAAGAGATAACTTTCCCATGAAAAATCTCTAACCTAAGATGCAGCCTGACCCGTTCACAGAACAAAGGATTTAGCAAATACCAAAAGAGAGCTAGTGAGCTGTAGAGCAGCCAGTCCTCCCACTAGAGGCAGGCGCGAAACAGCCAGAGCCAGAAGACAAGGGGCAATCTTGGCCCCAGAGATGGCATCCTCCACCAAACTGTGAGCAGGCTCCCAGTTGCTAACCAAATCTTCCTGGGATCCTGGATGGTTGACATATGCCAGGAGGCCTGCAACCAGAGATCAGCTCCCCAGAGGAGATACATGGCACACCTGAGATGGCGCTCTCGTGGTGCACCCAGTAAACTGAGCGACTGGGACTAGAGAGGTGATTAAGATGCACAGCTCACCTGGGACAGTGCACTCACCAGGCACTTGGTCGCCTGATCTGCTTATACCTGGGAGGGCACAAAACACACGCCCAACTGAGTCTATGCCTTTGTGAAGTACCTGAGAACCTGAACTTGAGTAGCTTAGACCTGGAAAGTGCATGAAATGCAGGGCCCGCTTTGGACAGTTCCTCTGCAGAGCAACCTGGAGCCTGAGCAGTGTAGACTCGGAAAGCACATGCCACATTGATCTGGGGCAAGCCCAGTGTGGTGCATACACTGCAAGCACTCACCACACACACCAGTGATATTTGTTTTCAGTGTTCCTCCCTCCCCACAGCACAACTGAACAAGTGAGCCTAAATAAATGACCCCCTTTGGCCCCTTGTGTCAGGGCAGAAATTAGACACTGAAGAGACTTGCAAACAGAGGAAGCCAAAAGGAACAAAGAAGAGGGAGCCACTCTGGAAGTGAAAGGTACAAGAGATTAAAACCCTGTAGTTAACATTGACTAAGCACTGGAAGGGGCCTATAGACTTTGAAAAGTATAAGCTGAAACAAGGAACTATCTGAAACGGAACTGACAAAACACTACCCTCAATAGCTCCAGAGAAATTCCTAGATATATATTTTATTATCATTTTATTTTTTTTTTATTTTTAGGTTAACTATTACTCATTACTCCTTTAATTTTTATAACCTATTACCTTGTCAAAAAAAGACCTTATTTTTAAATTTCATATATATAATTTTTATAATTTTTGTAATTGATTCTGTTTTATATTTTTAATATTGTATTTTTGAGAGTCTAACCTCTATTCTAGATTTTTAATCTTTGCTTTTGGGTATTTGTTATCAACTTTGTACCTTTAAGAATCTAATCTTCAGTACCCATTTTTTCTTAGGGGTGTGATTACTAGCTTGATTGCTCTCTCTCCTTTTGACACTTTATTTTCTTCCCCAGATCACCTCTATCTCCTCCTTACCCCTTCTCTTCTCTACTTACCTCTGTTACTCTCTCTGGGTGTCCCGAGCTGTGGAGAATACAGGGAATTGATTACTGGCTAGATGTGTCTCTCCCCCTATGACTGACCCTCTTCTTCTCCTGGTCACCTCTATCTCTCTTCTCTCTCTTCTCTTCTCTATGTAACTCTGTGAACCTCTCTGGGTGTTCCAGACTGTGGAGAACACATAGGGAATTGATTACTGGCTAGACTGCTCTCTCCCCTTTTGTTTCCCCCTATTCTCATGGTCACCTCTAACATCTTCCTCCCTCTTCCCTTTTCCATATAACTCTGAAACTCTCTGGGTGTGCCTTATTGTGGAGAATCTTTTCACCATTAACCTAAATTTTCTATTATCTGTGTTGTATGGATGGAGAAGTCTTGAGGCTACTGTAAGAACAAGACTGAAAGCCAGAGACAAGAGGCTTAAATCCAAAACTTGAGAATACCAGAAAACTCCTGACTCCAGGGAACATTAATCAATAAGAGCTCATACAAAAGCCTCCATACCTACACTGAAAGCAAGTTCCACCCAAGAGTCAACAACTGCCAGAGCAAGACATACCACGCTAATTCTCCATCAATGCAGGCACATAGAACTGGGCATTAAAATACAGGCTGCCCAAAGTCACACCAAACCCATGGACACCTCAAAACACACTACTGGATACTTCATTCTACTCCAGAGAGAAGATATCCAGCTCCACCCAACAGAACACAGAAGCAAGCTTCCCTAACCAGGAAAACTTGACAAGTCACTAGTCCAAACTCATCCACAATGAGGCAACTCCACAATAAACAGAACTCCACAAACTGCCAGAATACGGAAAGGCCACCCGAAACACAGCAATATAAGCAAGAGGAAGAGGCAGAGAGATATCCAGCATGTGAAGAAATGGGATAAATTCCCACCAACCCAAACAAAAGAGCAAGAGGTAGGGAATCTACCTGATAAAGAATTCTGAATAATGATAGTGAAAATGATATAAAATCTTGAAAACAAAATGGAGTTACAGATAAATAACCTGGAGACAAGGATCGAAAAGATGCAAGAAAGGTTTATCAAGGACCTAGAAGAAATAAAAAAGAGTCAATATATAATGAATAATGCAATAAATGAGATCAAAAACAGTCTGGAAGGAACCAACAATAGAATAAAGGAGGCAGAAGATTGGATAAGTGAGGTAGTAGATAGAATGGTAGAAATAAATGAAACAGAGAGGAAAAAGAAAAATGAGTTTAAAGAAATGAGGCTAATCTCAGAGACCCCTGGGACAATGTTAAACGCCCCAACATCCGAATCATAAGAGTCCCAGAAGAAGAAGACAAAAAGAAAGAACACGAGAAAATACTTGAGGAGATAATAGTTGAAAACTTCCTAAAATGGGGAAGGAAATAATCACCCAAGTCCAAGAAACACAGAGAGTCCCAAACAGGTTAAACCCAAGGTGAAATACTCCAAGACACATTTTAATCAAATTAACAAAGATTAAACAAAAAGAACAAATAATAAAAGCAGCAAGGGAAAAACAACAAATGACCCACAAGGGGATTCCCATAAGGATAACAGCTGATCTTTCAACAGAAACTCTTCAGGCCAGGAGGGAATGGCAGGACATACTTAAAGTGATGAAAGAAAAGAGCCTACAGGCCAGATTACTGTACCAAGCAAGGGTCTCATTCAAATATGTAGGGGAAATCAAAAGCTTTATAGACAAGCAAAAGCTGAGAGAATTCAGCACCACCAAGCCATCTCTCGAACAAATGCTAAAGGACCTTCTCTAGACAGGAAACACAGAAAGGGTGTATAAACTCGATCCCAAAACAATAAAGTAAATTGCAACAGGATCATACTTATTAATAATTACCTTAAATGTACATGGGTTGAATGCCCCAACCAAAAGACAAAGACTGGCTGAATGGATACAAAAGCAAGACCCCTATATATGTTGTTGACAAGAGACCCACCTCAAAACAAGGGACAAATACAGACTGAAACTGAAGGGCTTGAAAAAGTTATTCCACACAAATAGAGACCAAAAGAAAGCAGGAGTAGCAATACTCATATCAGAAAAAATAGACTTTAAAATAAAGGCAGTGAAAAGAGACAAAGGAAGACACTACACAATGATCAAAGGATCAATCCAAGAAGAAGATATAACAATTATAAATATATATGCACCCAACTTAGGAACATCGCAATATGTAAGACGAATGTTAACAAGTATGAAAGGGGAAATTAACAATAACACAATAACAGTGGAAAACGTTAATACTCCAGTCACACCTAAGGATAGATCAACTAAACGGAAAATTAACAAGGAAACATTAACTTTAAATGATACAATAGACCAGTTAGATCTAATTGATATCTACAGGACATTCCAACTCAAAGCAATGAATTTCACCTTTTTCTCAAGCACACACGGAACATTCTCCAGGATTGATCACATCCTTGGCCATAAATCTAGCCCTGGTAAATTCAAAAAAAAAAAAAAAGAAGAAGTCATTCCAGGCATCTTTTTCTGACCACAATGCAGTAAGATTAGATGTCAATTACAGGAGAAAAACTACTAAAAATTCCAACATATGGAGGCTGAACAACAAGCTGGTGAAAAACCAACAAATCATGCTGCTGCTGCTAAGTCGCTTCAGTCGTGCCCGACTCTGTGCGACCCAATAGATGGAAGCCCACCAGGCTCCTCCGTCCCTGGGATTCTCCAGGCAAGAACACTGGAGTGGGTTGCCATTTCTTTCTCCAATGCATGAAAGTGAAAAGTGAAAGGGAAGTCGCTCAGTCATGTCTGACACTTAGCAGAAGAAATCAAAAAATAAATCAAAGTATTCATAGAAACGAATGAAAATGAAAGCATTACAACCCAAAACCTCTGGCACACTGTAAAAGCAGTGCTAAGGGGAAGGTTCATAGCAATACAGGCATACCTCAAGAACAAGAAAAAAGTCAACTAAATAACCAAACTCTACACCTGAAGCAACTAGAAAAGGAAGAAATGAAGAACCCTAGGGTCAGTAGAAGTAAAGAGATCTTAAAAATTAGGAAACCTACTCTAGTATTCTTTCTTTCTTTAGGGTTTTCTATGTAGAGGATCATGTCATCTACAAACAGTGAGAGTTTTATTTCTTCTTTTCTAATTTTCATTCCTTTTATTTCTTTTTCTGCTTTTGATTACTGTGGTCAAAACTTCCAAAACTATGTTGAATAGTAGTGGTGAGAGTGGGCACCCTTGTCTTGTTCCTGACTTTAGGGGAAATGCTTTCAATTTTTCAGCACTGAAGATAATGTTTGCTGTGGATTTGTCATATATAGCTTTTATTATGTTGAGGTATGTTCCTTCTATGCCTGCTTTCTGGAGGGTTTTAATCATAAATGAATGTTGGATTTTGTCAAAAGCTTTATCTGCATCTATAGACTCCACCAAAAATTACTAGAGCTAATCAATGAATATAGTAAAGCTGCAGGATATAAAATCAACACACAGAAATCCCTTGCATTCCTATACACTAATAATGAGAAAATAGAAAGAAAAATTAAAGAAACAATTCCATTCACCATTACAACGAAAAAAATAAAATACTTAGGAGTAAATCTACCTAAAGAAACAAAAGATCTATATACAGAAAACTATAAAACACTGATGAAATAAATCAAAGATGACACAATGTAGTCACTATGGATTACAATGCAGAGATTCCTTAAAAAATTGGAAAAAGAATTGCCATACAACCCAACAATCTCACTGCTGAGCGTACACACTGAGAAAACCAGAGTGGAAAGAGACATGTGTACCCCACTGTTCATTGCAGCACTATGTACAATAGCTAGGACATGGAAGCAACCTCTATGTCCATTGGCAGACGAATGGATAAGAAAGCTGTAATACATATATACAATGGAATATTACTCAGCTATTAGAAATAACGCATTTGAATCAGTTTTAACGAGGTGGACAAAACTGGAGCCTATTATACAGAATGAAGTAAGTAAAAAAAAAATACAGTATATTAATGCATATATATGGAATTTAGAAAGATGGCAATAATGATCTTATATGCGAGACAGCAAAAGAAGCACAGCTGTAAAATGCAGAATTTGGACTCTGTGGGAGAAGGCAAGGGTGGGATGATTTGAGAGAATAGCATTGAAATATGTATATTTACCATTTGTGAAATAGATGACCAGTCCAAGTTTGATGTATGAAACAGGCACTCAAAGCCAGTGCACTGGGACATCCCAGAGGGATGGCATGGGGAGGGAGGTGGAAGAGGAGTTCGGGCCTGGGGTACACATGTGTAACAGTGGCTGATTCATGTCTGTGTATGGCAAAAACCGTTGTGATATTGTAAACTAATTAGCCTTCGATTTAAATAAATTGATTAATTTTAAAAATTAATTAATTAAAAATAAAAGAATCCACCTACAGTATAAGAGCCACAGGAGACATGGGTTCGGCCCCAGCATTGAAAAGATTCCCTGGGGGAGGGCATGGAAACCTACTCTAGTATTCTTGCCTGGAGAATACCCATGCACAGAGGAGCCTAGTGGGCTACAGTCCATAGGATCGCAAAGAGTGAGACACGACTGAAGCAACTTAGCACACATGCACAGGATGAAAGGAAAGGATGCAGGCAGAACACTGTTTTCAAGGGAAAGGCTATGCAGAATTCTTCTATATAAAAATTAAAATCTACCCCTCAGTCTAGTGTGAGGAGGGAAGACCAAAGCCCACTGCTTGTTCACCTCAACATGCTCTGCCCCTATCTACAGATACTGAGTAGTACGGATAAGACATACTTTCTTTACATTTCAGCTCACACTTCTACCTCTTCTCTCAATCTGCCTTTCTACTAAAAAGGAAAATAAGAGTTGCTACAGTGAAGGGAAAACTGAAATATTAAGATAGCAGCCTGAGACTTCTTCATACTTCTCAATTGTTTAAGATGAAAAAAAAAAGTTGGATTTTCTTTTATTAATAATTGTCTGATATCTTTTGGCTAAGGAAAATGTTCAAAAGTTAATTGGCCTAGTGTGTGCACTTTTAGTAGATGGAAATCATATTGAAATATTGCATTATGGAAATTATGTGAAATCAAGCATTGTTATATTTTATTTTATATTTTCAACCTTTTGTCTTGATTATTAATAAACAGAAACCAAGTTTTCCCTGGATTCTAAAACAGACAAAAATATTTCTGAAAAAAAATCAAACAATAAAAACAATGTCAAGGGATTTCCCTCGTGGTCCAGTGGTTAAGACTCCACGTTGCAATGCAGGGTACATGGGTTCCGTCTTTGGTTGGTGAATTAAGACTCCCCGTGCGTCAAAACAACCAGTCCCATGCACCACACCTAGAAAGTCTGTGTGCTGCAATGAAAAATCCTGCATACCACAACTAAGATGTGACACAGCAAAATAAATAATGTTGAGTTTCAGTTCAGGCTGACCCAACAATTCCCCATGAGCATAGTAAGAATTGTTTCTGACATTTTTAAGAAGGAGAAAATCCATTCTCTCTCTCTCTTTTTAATTTATTTACTTTAACTGGAGGCTTATTACTTCACAATATCATATTGGTTTTCCATACATTGGCATTAATCCGCCCCGGCTGTACATGTGTTCCCCATCTCGATCCCCCTTCCCACCACCCACCCCATATCATCCTTCTGGGTCATCCCACTGCACCAGCCCAGAGCATCCTGTATCATGCATTGAACCTGGACTGGCGATTTGTCACACATATGATAATATACATGTTTCAGTGACATTCTCCCACATCATCCCACCCTCGCCCTCTCCCACAGAGTCCAAAAGACGGTTCCATACATCTGTGTCTCTTTTGCCATCTCATATACAGGGTTATCGTTACCATCTTTCTGAATTCCATATATATGCGTTAGTATACTGTATTGGTGTTTTTCCTTCTGGCTTACTTCACTCTGTATAATAAGCTCCAGTTTCATCCACCTCATTAGAATGGATTCAAATGTATTCTTTTTTAATGGTTGAGTAATACTGCATTGCGTATATGTACCACCGCTTCCTTATCCATTTGTCTGCTGATGGACATCTAGATTGCTTCCATGTCCTGGCTATCATAAACAGTTCTGCGATGAACATTGGGGTACAGGTGTCTCTTTCAATTCTGGTTTCCTCAGTGTGTATGCCCAGGAGTGGGATGGCTGGGTCGTATGGCAGGTTTATTTCCAGTTTTTTAAGGAATCTCCACACTGTTCCCCATAGTGGCTCTATTAGTTTGCATTCCCAACAACAATGTAAGAGGGTTCCCTTTCCTCCACACCCTCTTTAATATTTATTGCTTGTAGACTTTTGTATAGCAGCCATTCTGACTGGCATGAAATGGTATCTCATTGTGGCTTTGATTTGCATTTCTCTGATAATGTGTGATGTTGAGCATCTTTTCATGTGTTTGTTAGCCCTCTGTATGTCTTCTTTGGAGAAATGTCTGTTTAGTTCTTTTGCCCATTTTTTGATTGGGTCGTTTATTTTTCTGGAATTGAGCTGCAGGAGTTGCTTGTATATTTTTGAGATTAATTCTTTCTCAGTTGCTTCATTTGCTATTATTTTCTGGCATTCCGAAGGCTGTCTTTTCACCTTGCTTTTAGTTTCCTTTGCAGTACAGAAGCTTTTAATTTTATTAGGTCCCATTTGTCTATTTTTGCTTTTATTTCCAATATTCTTGAAGGTGGGTCATGGAGAATCCTGCTGTGATTTATGTCGGAGAGTATTTTGCCTATGTTCTCCTCTAGGAGTTTTATCGTTTCTGGGCTTATGTTTAGATCTTTAATCCATTTTGAGTATATTATTGTGTATGATGTTAGAAAGTGTTCTAGTTTCATTCTTTTACAAGTGGTTGACCAGTTTTCCCAATACCACTTGTTAAAGAGATTGTTTTTCTCCATTGAATATTCTTGCCTCCTTTGCCAAAAATAAGGTCTCCATAGGTGCATGGATTTATCTCTGGGCTTTCAATTTTGTTCCATTGATCTATATTTCTATTTTTGTGCCAGTACCATACCCTCTTGATGACTCTGGCTTTGTAGTAGAGCCTGAAGTCAGGCAGGTTGATTACTCCAATTCCATTCTTCTTTCTCAAGATTCCTTTGGCTATTTGAGGTTTTTTTGTGTTTCCATAAAAATTGTGATAATATTTGCTGTAGTTCTGTGAAAAATACCAATGATAGCTTGATAGGGATTGCATTGAATCTATAGATTGCTTTGGGTACTATACTCATTTTCACTATATTGATTCTTCTGATCCACGAACACGGTATATTTCTCCATCTATTAGTGTCCTCTTTGATTCTTTTCACCAGTGTTTTATAGTTTTCTAAATATAGGTCTTTAATTTCTTCAGGTAGATATACTTGTTATATCTTCTTCTTGGATTGATCCTTTGATCATTATGTAGTGTCCTTCTTTGTCTCTTTCAACAGCCTTTGTTTTAAAGTCTGTTTTATCTGATATTAGTTTGCTACTCCTGCTTTCCTTTGGTCTCTATTTGTGTGGAATAACTTTTTCGACCCCTTCACTTTCAGTCTGTATATGTCCCTTGTTTCGAGGTTGGTCTCTTGTAGACAATATATATAGGGGTCTTCTTTTTGTATCCATTGAGCCAGTCTTTGTCTTTTGGTTGGGGCTTTCAAACCATGTACATTTAAGGTAATTATTGAGAGGTATGATCCGGCTGCCATTTATTTTATTGTTTTGGGTTCGAGTTTATACACCCTTTCTGTGTTTCCTGTCTAGAGCAGTTCCTTTCGCATTAGTTGGAGAGCTGGTTTGGTGGTGCTGAATTCTCTCAGCTTTTGCTTGTCTGTAAAGCTTTTTATTTCCCCCTCATATTTGAATGAGATCCTTGCTGGGTACAGTAATCTGGGCTGTAGGTTATTTTCTTTCATCACTTTAAGTATGTCCTGCCATTCCCTCCTGGCCTGAAGAGTTTCTATTGAAAGATCACCTGTTATCCTTATGGGAATCCCTTTGTGTGTTGTTTGCTTTTTTTTCCCCCTTGCTGCTTTTAATATTTGTTCTTTGTGCTTGATCTTTGTTAATTTGATTAATATCTGTCTTGGAGTGTTTCGCCTTGGGTTTATCCTGTTGGGGACACTCTGTGTATCTTGGACTTGGGTGATTATTTCCTTCCCCATTTTAGGGAAATTTTCAACTATTATCTCCTCAAGTATTCTCTCAAGTTCTTTCTTTTTGTCTTCTTCTTCTGGGACTCCTATGATTCGGATGTTGGGGCATTTAACATTGTCCCAGAGGTCTCTGAGTTTGTCCTCATATCTTTTAATTCGTTTTTATTTTTTCCTCTCTTTTTCATTTATTTCTACCATTCTATCTTCTATCTCACTTATCCTATCTTCTGCCTCCTTTACTCTACTGTTGGTTCCCTCCAGAGTGTTTTTTATCTCACTTATCGCATTATTCCTTATATATTGACTCTTTTTTATGTCTTCTAGGTCCTTGTTAAACCTTTCTTGCATCTTCTCAACCTTTGTCTCCAGGTTATTTATCTGTAACTCCATTTTGTTTTCAAGATTTTGGATCATTTTCACTGTAATTATTTGGAATTCTTTATGGGTAGATTCCTTATCTCTTCCTCTTTTGTTTGTGTTGGTGGGCATTTATCATTTTCTTTTACCAGCTGGGTATCTCTCTGCCTCTTCATCTTGCTTATATTGCTGTGTTTCGGGTGGCCTTTCTGTATTCTGGAAGTTTGTGGAGTTCTGTTTATTGTGGAGTTTCCTAGCTATGGGTGGGGTTTGACGGGTGGTTTGTCAAGTTTTCCTGGTTAGGGAAGCTTGTTTCGGTGTTCTGGTGGGTGGAGCTGGATTTCTTCTCTCTGGAGTGCAATGAAATGTCGAGTAATGATTTCTGAGATATCAATGAGTTTGGACTGCCTTTGAGCAGCCTGTATATTAAGCTCAGGGCTATGATCCTGTGCTGCTGGGGAATTTGCATGGTGTGTCTTGCTCTGGAGCTAACCCTTGGGTGGTATTTGGTTTCAATGTAGGTATGGATGCGTTTGAAGATCTCCTATTGATTAATGTTCCCTGGAGTCAGGAGTTCTCTGATGTTCTGAGGATTTGGACTTAAGCCTTCTGCCACTGGTTTTCAGTCTTATTTTTGCAATAGCCTCAAGACTTCTCCATCTTTCATTTCCAAGGAGGTTCCCTCTCTTTTATCTTCTTTTGTTTGCTAGTTTCTTCAGTTCCCTAGTGGCTCAGGTGGTAAAGCGTCTATCTAAAATGAGAGAGACCCAAGTTCGAGCCCTGAGTTGGGAAGATCCCCCGGAGAAGGAAATGGCAATTCACTCCTGTACTATTGTAAAATAGTAAAATCCCATGGATAGAGGAGCCTGGTAGGCTACAGTCTGTGGGGTCACCCAGATTCAGACACGACTGAGCGAGTTCAGTTTCACTTTTACTTTCTTTCAGTGTCTAATTTCTGCCCTGACACAAGGGAGGAAAAGTGTTCACTTATTTGAACTCTGGACGGAGGTTCGTGACATTGTAAAGGAGACAGGGACCAAGACCATCCCCATGGAAAAGAAATGCAAAAAAGCAAAATGGCTGTCTGAGGAGGCCTTACAAATAGCTGTGAAAAGAAGAGAAGCAAAAAGCAAAGATATAAGCATCTGAATGCAGAGTTCCAAAGAAGAGCAAGGAGAGATAAGAAAGCCTTCCTCAGTGATCAATACAAAGAAATAGAGGATAACAACAGAAAATGAAAAACAAGAGATCTCTTCAAGAAAATTAGAGATTCCAAGGGAACATTTCATGCAAAGATGGGCTCGATGAAGGACAGAAATGGTATGGACCTAACAGAAGCAGAAGATATTAAGAAGAGGTGGCAAGAATACACAGAAGAACTGTACAAAAAAGATCTTTATGACCAAGATAGTCACGATAACATGATCAATGACCTAGAGCCAGACATCTTGGAATGTGAAGTCAAGTGGGCCTTAGAAAGCATCACTACGAACAAAGCTAGTGGTGGTGATGGAATTCCAGCTGAGCTATTTCAAATCTTGAAAGATGATGCTGTGAAAGCACTGCACTCAATATACCAGCAAATTTGGAAAACTCAGCAGTGGCCACAGGACTGGAAAAGTTCAGTCTTCATTCCAATCCCAAAGAAAGGCAATGCCAAAGAATGCTCAAACTACCGCACAATTGCACTCATCTCACACGCTAGTAAAGTCATGCTCAAAATTCTCCAAGCCAGACTTCAGCAATATGTGAACCGTGAACTTCCAGATGTTCAAGCAGGTTTTAGAAAAGGCAGAGGCACCAGAGATCAAATTGTCTACATCCGATGGATCATGGAGAAAGCAAGAGAGTTCTAGAAAAACATCTATTTCTCCTTCATTGACTATGCCAAAGCCTTTGACTGTGTGGATCACAATGCTAAGTAACTTCAGTCATGTCCGACTCTGTGCGACCCCATAGACGGAAGCCCACCAGGCTCCCCTGTCCCTGGGATTCTCCAGGCAAGAACACTGGAGTGGGTTGCCATTTCCTTCTCCAATGTGTGAAAGTGAAAAGTGAAAGTAAAGTCGCTCAGTCGTGTCTGACCCTTAGCGACCGCAAGGATTGCAGCCTACCAGGCTCCTCCGTCCATGGGATTTTCTAGGCAAGAGTACTGCAGTGGCTTGCCATTGCCTTCTCCGTGGATCACAATAAACTGTGGAAAATTCTGAAAGAGATAGGAATACCAGAACACCTGACCTGCCTCTTGAGAAACCTGTATGCAGGTCAGGAAGCAACAGTCAGAACTGTACATGGAACAACAGACTGGTTCCAAATAGGAAAAGGTGTACGTCAAGGCTGTATATTGTCACCTTGCTTATTTAACTTATATGTAGAGTACATGATGAGGAACGCTGGGCTGGAAGAAGCACAAGCTGGAATCAAGATTGCTGGGAGAAATATCAATAATCTCAGATATGCTGATGACAGTACCCTTATGGCAGAAAGTGAAGAGGAACTCAAAAGCCTCTTGATGAAAGTGAAAGAGGAGAGTGAAAAGATTGGCTTGAAGCTCAAAATTCAGAAAACAAAGATCATGGCATCTCGTCCCATCACTTCATGGGAAATAGATGGAAAAACAGTGGAAACAGTGTCAGACTTTATTTTTTGGGGCTTCAAAATCACTGCAGATGCTCATTGCAGCCATGAAATTAAAAGATGCTTACTCCTTGGAAGGAAAGTTATGACCAACCTTGATAGTATATTAAAAAGCAGAGACATTATTTTGCCAACAAATGTCTGTCTAGTCAAGGTTATGGTTTTTCCCGTGGTCATGTTTGGACTGTGAAGAAAGCTGATCGCCGAAGAATTGATGCTTTTGAACTGTGGTGTTGGAGAAGACTCTTGAGAATCCCTTGTACCGCAAGGGGATCCAACCAGTCCACTCTAAGGGAGATCGATCCTGGGTGTTCATTGGAAGAACTGATGCTAAAGTTGAAACTCCAATACTTTGGCCACCTCATGCGACGAGTTGACTCACTGGAAAAGACTCAGATGCTGGGAAATGTTGGTGGGGGGAGGAGAAGGGGACGAGATGGCTGGATGGCATCGCCGACTCTGTGGACATGAGTTTGAGTGAACTCCGGGAGTTGGTGATGGACAGGGAGGCCTGGCGTGCTGTGATTCATGGGGTCGCGGAGAGTTGGACACGACTGAGCAACTGAACTGAACTGAACTGAATTGTTTATTCACGTTGTGGAGAGGGGGGAACGCTGCAAACAAATAACACTGTCATCTGTGGCGAGTGATCACAGTGTCTCAGCCACACTGTGTTTGCCCCCGCTCATTGTATATGTGCTTTCCCTGTCTATACTGCTTCGGCTGCAGGTTGCTCTGCTGGGAACTGTCTGAGGCCAGCCCTGGCTTGTATGCACTTCCCAGGTCTAAGCTGCTCAGGTTCAGATACTCGGGTACTCCTCAAAGGCACAGACTCAGTTGGGCCTGCATTTTGTGCCCTTCCCTGGTCTGAAAGCTCAGGTGACCAATTGTTTGGTGAGTGTGGTCACTGCAACTTATCACCTCCCGTTCCCTGCCCCTCGGTGTTCTGGGTGTACAATCAGTGCACCTTCTCAGGCGGATGTTGACCATCCAGAATCCCAAAAGTCTTGGTTAGCAGGGAAACCTGCTTGCAGTTTTTTTAGATGATGCCTCTCTGGGGCTGTGATTGCTCCCTTCTGGCCCTGGCTGCCCGCACCTGCCTGTCTCCATTGGGTGAATGGGCCAGTCCACAGCCAGCTAGCTCTGTTCAGTCCGTTTTTCTGTGAGCATACCTGGTGGTGTCTTAGGTTAGGGCTTTTCGCCTTTTCGCGGGTAGCTATCCCACAGTCTGCTTTGCTATCTCAAACTAATTTCCTCAGATTGCCCTTGGGGCATTCAGGCCTGTTCCTTACTCTAAGCAATGCAGCCCGTGCCTCCCTGCCCAGCCCCTGCTTGCTAGTGGGGATGCAGGCATCTGCCTCATTGCTATATTTTAAAATGAGAATTTGAAATGAATTTGAATGTTTTATAATTTTTTTGATTGAAACAATAATTTTACTTACAAAAAAAAGAAGTTAGTATTTTTAGCAAAAGAATCAAGAAAGTGTATCAGATAATTTCTTCATTTAATTAGCAGATTTTTTATCAACCTGGAAAGTATATTTTAAACTAGTATTAATAAATCTCTCGAAAATTTTGGAGAAAATCTTATTCATAAAAGTTATATTTCCATTTGTTTTTGTGAATTTACAAAGAATTTTCAGATCTATTTACTATTTTGGGCAATTCATTAGTAGAAAGAAAGCCTATTGAGGATGTGATGCATTTCATAATATGAAGTGAGAACTGCATAAATTAATTCTATTGCTTATGGACAGCATTTTTTTTCCTCTAACAGTTTACATTCTTATTTGTAGTGCTACTGACTAACACTGCACACTTCATTGGCATTTGCTGCATATCACAAAACCCATTATTATGCACTATTTCAGAGCTATAGAGCTTCTTTTTGAAGAATGAAAGTACCTTATCATCTGTATTAGACTAAAGAGACGATTTTGCTATGGCAATTTTGTCACCAGCTATTTTTTTCCCTTAAATCAAAGCAAAACATACATGTATATGCTAAAAATCTCACTAGTATGCCATATTAAGATAATAGACTTCATTTATAGTGAAATATGATTCTGCACTTATTGTCCGTTATTGCCCAAAATAGACAATATTCTTTTAGAACATGATTTAGAGGGAAGTTACTGTTTCATCAGTAGACTAGGTAGCTAATATGACTCATAGCAAAAATAAATGTTAAACATTAAACCATAAATATTGTCACACTTATACAGAAATGAGTATTCATTTTTAATTATCTATACCCATTACATAGTTTATTAAGATAATATGTTGCAAAATATATCATTTGTAGTATCATTATTATTGCCTCTAGCCGTTGCAATTTTAAAATAAAGCATAATAAACTACTTCACTGACTTGAAATTTTCCATTGCTTCATCCTGTAGAGTAATTGTGAACAAAATATTTAGTAGTCAAAATTATTATAGTGTTAATATGATCAAAGATGAGAAATGTTTAATCCCTGGTAGAAACAAGCTTTAAAAATAAAGCTCTCAAGTATGTCAATTCATAGATTTTTACTAAGAGTTACACTCTTTTTTTTTTTTTAAGTATGTTTGATTTAGAGTATCATATCAGTTTCAGGTATATACTTGCGCTCTACTAATAAAATCAATTCCTTCAAAGAACTCTTCAGTGAAATGTTTTTAAACAATGGCCTATTAATATGTATAACTGAGATAAATCAAGCTGTGCTTAATTTTAGATGTCTTAAAATAATTCTAACCCATACCAATGTGGTATGCTCCTTTAACTATCAATAATAAAACATCTTAGTCTTATTCAGCTTGAAAATATTTTTCAGGGTTAGGTCCATACTATGGATGCTTCCTCTGAGTTTGCGATTTAATGATTGCTATACAGTCCGGCTCCAAAATCACTGCAGATGCTGATTTCAGCCATGAAATTAAAAGACGCTTACTCCTTGGAAGGAAAGTTATGACCAACCTTGATAGTATATTAAAAAGCAGAGACATTACTTTGCCAACCAAGGTCTGTCTAGTCAAGGCTATGGTTTTTCCCGTGGTCATATATGAATGTAACAGTTGGACTGTGAAGAAAGCTGATCGCCGAAAAATTGATGCTTTTGAACTGTGGTGTTAGAGAAGACTCTTGAGAGTCCCTTGGACTGCAAGGAGATCCAACCAGTCCATTCTAAAGGAGATCAATCCGGGGTGTTCATTGGAAGGACTGACTGATGCTAAAGCTGAAACTGCAATACTTTGGCCACCTCATGCAATGAGTTGACTCACTGGAAAAGACTCTGATACTGGGAGGGATTGGGGGCGGGAGGAGCCGGGGACGACAGAGAATGAGATGGCTGGATGGCATCACTGACTCAATGGACGTGAATTTGATTAAACTCCGTGAGTTGGTGATGGACAGGAAGGCCTGGCGTGCTGTGATTCATGGGGTTGCAGAGTCGGAAGAGACTGAGCGTCTGAACTGAACTGAAGTGAACATACAGTCTTCGAAGAAAAGTGTTTAGTAATGCATGCAACATGCAAAATAATCAGTTCTATTTTATAAAAATTGATGCTTATTTCATCTATATACTTCTGTTACAAGGCAGTGGTAGGTGTACAATTAAAACAATAGTCTATGAAGTAACAAAGAACAGCCTTTTTAATGCACATTTGTTACCTATGACTATATTCTTATTAAAAATTGACTCCTTGTTCATTATAGCAGAAGATACAGTCACAGCCATGTGTTTGTTCCAGAAGTCATTATGTCATGTTACACATACGCAAATGAAAGGTAGATTCAATTCAGTTCACTTCAGTCGCTCAGTTGTGTCCAACTCTTTGTGACCCCATGAATCACCAACTCCCGGAGTTCACTCAAACTCACGTCCATTGCCTCAGTGATGCTATCCAGCCATCTCATTCTCTGTCGCCCCCTTCTCCTAGCATTATATATTACAGAAGTATTTTTCACCCTTAGAATGAATGCTGATAAATTGTTTTAAGCATAAAATTGAATATAGAGATAGATATTTAGTACTTTCTGAATTTTGTGTCTAAAAACTCTCTAAAATGTTCATATTAAAAACATCTTTATAGACAGTGTCTACTTTTGTTGGGGCTTCCCTGGTGACCCGTACAGTAGAGTGTCTGCCTGCAATGCAGGAGACCAGGGTTTAATCCCTGGTTCTGGAAGATCCCCTTGAGAAGGAAATGGCAACCCACTCAAGTATTCTTTCCTGGAAAATCCCATGGATGAAGGAACCTTGTGGGCTGCAGTCTACTTTTGTAGTGCAAAAAAGTTTGTTATGCTGCCACTGGTTCTTAGTATGTATGTTTAGTCTTAGATTAGTCTTAGATTACATCCTGATGTTTAACCAATAATTTCCTTTTTTATTTTCTTAGTTTAGAAAATACGGATTAAAACACAATGATGGGGAGGCCATTTTATCCTCAAAAATAGAGGTTTACTTAAATTATATATCCGTACAATCCATAATGTTCAAAATTTTAGGAGACATGAAGAATAAAAGAAAAGCAGGCCGCAGCAAGGGCCGCAAAAGAGATTTATAATCATTGATAAACTGGATGCTATAAGGCATGAGACTCTTGGACCAAGTCCAGAGGGAACAGTTCATAGTCTTGAAAACAGAATATGATGCTGGGGTCGGAATACCAACACCACACTGTTTTTCAACTGGAGTCTAAGAGTCATGTTTTACATATCTGGAGGAAAATCTATAGATAAGAATATTAGTCTGAGTTACTGATTTTTTATTGATTACTGTTAAAATTAGAGATTCCAAGGGAATATTTCATGCAAAGATGTGCTCAATAAAGGACAGAAATGGTATGGACCTAACAGAAGCAGAAGATATTAAGAAGAGGTGGCAAGAATACACAGAAGAACTGTACAAAAAAGATCTTCACGACCAAGATAGTCACGATAACGTGATCACTGACCTAGAGCCAGACATCTTGGAATGTGAAGTGAAGTGGACCTTAGAAAGCATCACTATGGGCGAGAGGCGCCTGGATCCGGCGGCGCAGACGCGAGAGGCGCCAGGCTCCGGCGCAACCGACCACGTGCAGAATCGTGGCTGAGAGGAGCTGCCCCGCGCCCAGGGTTGGGGCGGTGGCCGAGAGGAGCTTTACCACGTCCAGGAGGCGGTGGCTGCTTGGGCACCGGAGGGCCGAGAGGAGCTGATCCACATTCAAAGCAGGAGGGGCGGCCTTGAGGAGATACCCCTCGTCCAAGGTAAGGTACAGCGGCTGCACCTTGCTGGAGCAGCTGAGAAGAGATACTCCACGACCAAGTGGAATATAAGAATCCAGTGATCTGGGGAGGAAGGAACAAGATGGCGGAGGGAAAAGATGGCAAGACCACTTTCTCCCCCACAAATTCATCAAAAGAACATTTGAATGCGGAGTAAAGTCCACAAAACAACTTCTGAATACTGGCAGAGGACATCAGGCTCCCAGAAAAGCAGCTCATTGTCTTCTAAAGGAGAGAGAAGAAATCCAGCTCCACCCTCCAGAACACCAACACATGCTTCCCTAACCAGGGAACCCGGACAAGTCACCCCTCCAACCCCACACACAGCGAAGAAACTACATAATAAAGAGAACTCCACAAACTGCAAGAAGAGGGAAAGGCCACCCCAAGCAAAGCAATATAAGCAAGATGAAGAGGCAGGGAAATATCCAGCAAGTAAAGGAACAAGATAATTGCCCACCAACACAAACAAAAGAAGAAGATATAGGGAATTTACCTGATAAAGATTTTCAAATTTTGATGGTGAAAATGATTCAAAACCTTGAAAGCAAAATGGAGTTACAGATAAATAACCTGGAGAAAAGGATTGAGAAGATGGAAGAAAGATTTAATAAGGACTTAGAAGAAATAAAAAAGAGTCAATATACAATGAATAATGCAATAGATGAGATCAGAAACACTCTGGAGGGAACAAACAGTAGAATAACAGAGGCAGAAGGCAGGATAAGCGAACTAGAAGATAGAATTGTAGAAATAAATGAAACAGAGAGGAAAAAAGAAAAACGAATTAAAAGAAATGAGGACAATATTAGAGACCTCTGGGACAATGTTAAACGCTCCAACATTCGAATCATAGGAGTCCCAAAAGAAGAAGACAAAAAGAAAGACCATGAGAGAATACTTGAGGAGATAATAGTTGAAAACTTCCCTAAAATAGGGAAAGAAATAATCACCCAAGTCCAAGAAACCCAGAGAGTCCCCAACAGGATAAACCCAAGGCGAAATACTCCAAGACACATAATAATCAAATTAACAAAGATCAAACACAAAGAACAAATATTAAAAGCAGCAAGGGAAAAGCAGCAAATAACACATAAGGGGATTCCCATAAGGATAACAGCTGATCTTTCAACAGAAACTCTTCAGGCCAGAAGGGAGTGGCAAGACATACTTAAAGTGATGAAAGAAAATACCCTACAGCCCAGATTACTATACCCAGCAAGGATCTCATTCAAATATGAAGGAGAAATCAAAAGCTTTACAGACAAGCAAAAGCTGAGGGAATTCAGCATCACCAAACCAGCTCTCCAACAAATGCTAAAGGATCTTCTATAGACAGGAAACACAGAAAGAGTGTATAAACTTGAACCCAAAGCAATAAAGAAAATGGCTACGGGATCATACTTATCAATAATTACCTTAAACGTAAATGGGTTGAAATTTTCAAAAAGGCTAGGAAACAATTCTCATAGCCATCAATAGTTCAGTGTTGAGTTCATGAATAGTTTTTAAAGTTTGGGACAAACTGTAGTATTTGCTATTTGAAGTACTATTTGTAATTGGCATATTACGATGTAACATTGGTCTTCATTTCCAAACTAAAATGCCTAAAAATGCCTAACAGGTTTTTAGATTTGTGAATTTTAGTTGAAATGTATTTTACGATGTTACTAAACCTGCAGAAATATTGAAATATTTCAGAGAACTTATTCACTGTACATTTAATTTATTTTATTTATAAAAGTTATGAACTGTAGAAAGTTTTACTTGTTGGGTCAAATGCTTGTTGCTTCAAATGCTTGTTGCATTTGAAGTGCTAGTTACAAGAAAATCAAATACCTTCAATGTATAAATGTTATTAAGTTTTTAAAGGACTCTGGAGTATAAGTAAGTTTGTTTAAAGAAATTTAGTCTGTTCAACTTGAAAAAAAATAAATAAAATTGGATTATTTGATTTAAAAAAAAAAGAAAAGAAAGCATCACTACGAACAAAGCTAGTGGAGGTGATGGAATTCCAGTTGAGCTATTTCAAAATTGAAAGACGATGCTGTGAAACTGCTGCACTCAATATGCCAGCAAATTTGGAAAACTCAGCAGTGGCCACAGGACTGGAAAAGATCAGTCTTCATTCCAATACCAAAGAAAGGCAATGCCAAAGAATGCTCAAACTACCGCACAATTGCACTCATCTCACACGCTAGTAAAGTCATGCTCAAAATTCTGCAAGCCAGGCTTCAGTAATATGTGAACCGTGAACTTCCAGATGTTCAAGCAGGTTTTAGAAAAGGCAGAGGCACCAGAGATCAAATTGCCAACATCCGCTGGATCATGGAGAAAGCAAGAGAGTTCCAGAAAAACATCTATTTCTGCTTCATTGACTATGCCAAAGCCTTTGACTGTGTGGATCACAATAAACTGTGGAACATTCTAAAAGAGATGGGAATACCAGAACACCTGACCTGCCTCTTGAGAAACCTGTATGCAGGTCAGGAAGCAACAGTTAGAACTGGACATGGAACAACAGACTGGTTCCAAATAGGAAAAGGAGTGCGTCAAGGCTGTATATTGTCACCTTGCTTATTTAACTTCTATGCTGAGTACATCATGAGGAACGCTGGGCTGGAAGAAGCACAAGCTGGAATCAAGATTGCTGGGAGAAATATCAATAACCTCAGATATGCAGATGACACCACCCTTATGTCAGAAAGTGAAGAGGAACTAAAAAGCCTTTTGATGAAAGTGAAAGAGGAGAGTGAAAATGTTGGCTTGAAGCTCAACATTCAGAAAACAAAGATCATGGCATCTGGTCCCATCACTTCATGGGAAATAGATGGGAAAACAGTGGAAACAATGTCAGACTTTATTTTTTTGAGCTCCAAAATCACTGAAGATGCTGATTGCAGCCATGAGATTAAAAGACGCTTACTCCTTGGAAGGAAAGTTATGACCAACCTTGATAATATATTAAAAAGCAGAGACATTGCTTTGCCAACCAAGGTCCGTCTAGTCAAGGCTATGTTTTTTCCCGTGGTCATGTATGGATGTGAGAGTTGGACTGTGAAGAAAGCTGATCGCCGAAGAATTGATGCTTTTGAACTGTGGTGTTGGAGAAGACTCTTGAGAGTCCCTTATACTGCAAGGAGATCCAACAAGTCCATACTAAAGGAGATCAATCCTGGGTGTTCATTGGAAGGACTGATGCTGAAGCTGAAACTGCAATACTTTGGCCACCTCATGCGACGAGTTGACTCACTGGAAAAGACTCTGATGTTGGGAAAGTTTGGGGGCAGGAAGAGAAGTGGACGACAGAGAATGAGATGGCTGGATGGCATCACTGACTCTGTGGACATTAGTTTGTGTGAACTCTGAGAGTTGGTGATAGACAGGGAGGCCTGGCGTGCTGTGATTCATGGGGTCGTGGAGAGTCGGACACGACTGAGCGACTGAACTGAACTGAACTGTTTCTTAGTTACTCAGTGGTTAATGATCACTTTGTTCTTTGGCCCTGAAGGCCACATGAGTTATAGCTTAACTCCCCATGTATTGTTTTCTTCATGGTTGATAGTATAATAATGCTGGCTTGGATTCAGTTTTGGCACCTTCACCTTGGAGTGGTGTTGGTTCCCTGATCATCTCTTTTCACTGAATTCTTGTGTCTTCTCATTCTCTCACCATATTGTGCTTTTGTAAACCCTGCTTGTTTAGCCGGTCTTTAAAATAATATCTTTCAAAATTTCTATTTCATGTTAATTTATCTTATATGTTACTTGGTCTCTTTTTTCTTCCCTCTCCATCACATATATGGTATACTTTTTTGGACCTATACAGTTTTAGGTATATAAAACATATCTGAGGCAAATTATAATTCTTCAAATACAAGAATCTCCTGAAATATGTATAATCTTATAAAATTTTGTATTTCCCAAAATTATGAAAACATAGGGATTTTCAATATACATGTTCAAGGAAATTTAATGAACTTCATGATCCTTTTTAAGAGTTCAACATTTCTGAAATGTGCAAAATATAGCCTTTGATGCCTTCAATTGGAAGACCAAATCTCAACATCTTTCTAAACAGTAACATGGCATAAGGCATGGGGTTTCAATACTTTATTGAAAACCTCAGATCCGTTTTTCTACCTTGGAGTCAGGATCACTCATTTCCTCAAAAGAATTAATTGTCTATGAATCTTATCATTATTAAAAATTAAATCTAGAAAATACTTTATATGAATTATTAAATTATTTATGTATATAAATAAATAAAATAAACTGTCTGGTTTTATATATACAAATACAGATATATGCATAGATAAATAGAAAATTCTATCTATGCATAGACAATATGACTATTAGATTTTATAGCAAATTTCAAAGTAGACATGATGACATATTTAAAAAATTATAAACTGTTGTATATATACCTTCAACCTAATTTTGTATTGGTACCTTTTAAAAATGTGTTACTAACATTTAAACTGGCCAATGTTTTTATGGTTACAGTTGTTTTACTTGCAAACACAATAAGCCATTTAACTTCAGGACTCGGGTGGTATTAGCTTACTGGATTCAGGATCAGAGTTGCCATCCCCTTCAGTGCGGTTGTTGTTTGCAGCATGATCAAAGTA
Organism: Moschus berezovskii; assembly: GCF_049115385.1. Classification (NCBI taxonomy): domain Eukaryota; kingdom Metazoa; phylum Chordata; class Mammalia; order Artiodactyla; family Moschidae; genus Moschus; species Moschus berezovskii. The sequence goes on along the minus strand of NC_142488.1, from coordinate 79,840,699 downwards.
CTCCTCCTGAGGATAGCCAAGGGGCAGGGCATGGGATGTGCTGGGAAGGCTGCCTGCATCATGGTCTCCCAATCTACCATCACTGCTGCTTTCTTGAGAGCCTTCTGGTAGGTGAAATGTGACACGCCGCTGGGACTGAAAGGAAGACAGAAAAATTGCAGGGTTTCAGATATGATCTGAATAATTGTTTAATGCATCCAATTTAGAAAACATATTATTTCAGCTGTCTAGTGAAGCCACATTAACATTATCTTGAGTTGTGAACAATTTCAGGCTTTTGTAAACAGTTCGCTCTGTGTTCAAATCTGCTTCACCTGGCAGCAGAATTGCTTTTATTATATTTTTAAACAGGGCACATCCAGTTACAGGATAAAAGTCAACATGTTCTAAAGCTAGAGGCTGTCACCCATGTAGATATTCAAGCACACTGGAAATTTTGATCATCATTTGAACGTGAATTTATTTAACTATAATTTGACAAGATTTCATTTTTTGAACAATAAGCCTGAATAAATATAACAAAATTTTATTGCTATATCTGTAAGATTTTGTCTGGCTAAAACAGTAAATAATAATATAAATTTATTCAATCATGTAGACTTACAAATTAAAATTACAAACCATCTTTTCCAAGAGTCTTAGGGGAAATATTTTGATTTGGAATTTATTTAAATTGATTCTACACTCTAAAAATAAAAATTATTACATGGTATGGATAACAGGTGATAATTATAGAAGAAAACTATAGGTATCATTTCTGATGGTAAATATAGCAGAACATTAAAAACATACACATGCCAACATATAAAGATGAAGCATTTTAAGCATTTGGTTCATGACATCCAGTAGTGTGATAACTTCACCAGATGTAGCAGTGATTTTGTTTGCAGCATTGCTATATGTAGTAGTTACTCTCCAAAGATAGCCCTGACAATAAACCTCACCTCTTGCCATTCAAATCCTTATGGAGTCCTCTACCACAGTGAATATGGATAAGTCCTGTGTAACCAAACCTTGTAGCTTCTGCTTTGTTCCCTCAGAATACTCATTCAAGAAAATCAGCTGAATTGAAAGAATTATGACTAATGGGAGTCTGCCATACCATGAGGAAGTTCAAGCTGCCCATGTGGAAAGAAAGGTAGCAAATACAATACCCAGAGAGACAAAGCTGCTCCAGCCACTCAAGTTCAGGTGCCAAATATATATGTGAAGAATCCATTCTGTACATTTAGTTTATGCCTCATTTGAACCATCCATCCCAGCCATCTCCAGATATTTGAGCCACATGTTTGAGATGCCAGTCATTGTGAAGCAGATATAGCAAACTCTGCTGTGTACCACCTAAATTCCTTACCTAAAAAATGTCGAGTACAACTGGTTTGTGTTTTATGCTCCAAAGATCAGGGACAATTTGTTATGTAACAATAGATTAACCAAAACATTTAATTACTAGAAGCATGAAAGATGCAATTTAGAGATAATTATTTAAGACATTTATGCATCGCAAAAGGAACATGTAATCAGGTACTAGGAATTCCCATGAAAGAATGCATATACTTTCACAAATTCAGGCTTGATAGTCAGCCATTTATTCAGATGCTGATATTGCTATAGACTATAAGCTTGTTCCCTCTTAAAATTCATATGTTAAAAACTAATCCCCAGCATAATGGCATTTGGAGGTGGGATCTTTGCAAATGATTAGGTTACAAGGATGAAGCCCTCATTAATGGGGTTAGTGTACTTATAAAACCAGCCCTAGATACCTCTCTCTCACCTTCTTCCATGTGAGGATACAGTGAGCTAATTTTGTCAGTCCAGAAAAGCTTCATTTGACTATTTTATAAGAAGCCATAAACTCACTTAGTTATAGATTAAACTTTATTTAATTCCAAAAATTATTTGTAGTTGTTAACATATTTTCTGGAGAAGGCAATGGCACCCCACTCCAGTACTCTTGCATGGAAAATCCCATGGATGGAGAAGCCTGGTGGGCTGCAGTCCATGGGGTCGCTAAGAGTCAGACACGACTGAGCGACTTCACTTTCCCTTTTCACTTTCATGCATTGGAGGAGGAAATGGCAACCTACTCCAGTGTTCTTGCCTGGAGAATCCCAGGGGCGGCGGAGCCTGGTAGGTTGCCGTCTATGGGGTGGCACAGAGTCGGACATGACTGAAGCGTCTTAGCAGCAGCAGCAACATATTTTCAGTTACTTCAAGTAAAATATAAGCATTTATGCTTATAAAACTTTTTTATAAGGCAAGACTTGGAAAAACAGGATTTTAAAAAGCTTGCAAATTTATATTGTAGACATTTATCTACAATTAGTTATTGAATATAATTGAATGTCAAAATAATACTTACGACATAAATTAAAACGTCACTGTATATAAAATAAGTCAGTTTAGCATGAGACTAATTTACAGCTAGTGGTGCTAATGGTAAAGAACCCGCCTCCCAATGAAGGAGACAAAAGAGACGTGGGTTCCATCCCTGGCTCAGGAAGATCCCCTGGAAGAAGGCATGGCAACCCACTCCAGTGTTCTTGTCTGGAGAATCCAATGAACTGAGGAGCTTGGTGGTGATTACTGTCCATAGGGTCTCAAAGAGTCGGACAAAACTGAATCACTTAACACGCATGCATCATCATAATTCATAACTGTTAAGAGATTTCAATTTTCTATTAAGACCGAGCCATATATTTCAAATATGTCTTATATTTCAAGTTTATCATTTAACTTTGAAAAGCATTAGACCTAGAAAATAGAATCTATAAAGGAAAATATTTACTGCTGACAAAAATAAACGAATCTAGAGTTTTACATGTGTTAGTTAAGCATGGAGTCACATTGTTTAGTCACTAAGTCCTGTCCAACTCTTGTGAAACCAGTACTGTAGCCCACCATGTTTCTCTCTCCATGGAATTTACCAGGCAAGAATACAGAGTGGGTTGCCATTTCCTTCTCAAGGAGATCTTCCTGACCCAGGGATTGAACTCAAGTCTCCTGCATTGGTAGGTGGATTATTTACCACTGAGCCACCAGGGAAGTCCATGGAGTCATTAACAGAATTTAAAATGTGTCAGCTACAAATTGGCACTTCTCTGTCAATTACAAATTTGCCCTTGCCAAGAGCATTTATCAGGAAATGAACAACCACCACAAGGGCATTTACATCTGCCTCTGCGGAAATTGAACCTGTGTTGCTTCAGCTGTTGACCTTCAATACCCCCTGGGGGGATTCAGGGTGTAGAGTGAGGCACTCTGTGCTCCAGGGAATCTGGTGAAACAGGTCTTTAGGTAGTTAGATATTGTCAGGAATTGATTTTATGATCCCAATCCTTGTTATTGTTGCTGTTCTTGAGTCGTTCAGTCATGGCTGACTCTTTACAACCCCACGGACTGCAGCACGTTAGGCTTCCCTGGCCTACAAAATGTCCTGAAGCTTGCTCAAACTCATATCCATTGAGCTGGTGATGCCATCCAATCATCTCATCCTCTGTCATCCCTGTCTCCTCTGCCTTCAATCTTTCCCAGCATCAGGGTCTTTTCTAATGAGTTGGCTCTTCACATCAGATGGCCAAAGTATTGGAGCTTCATCTCAGCATCGGTCCTTCCAATGAATATTCAGGACTGATTTCCTTTAGAATTGACTGATTTGATCTCTTTGTAGTCCAAGGGACTCTCAAGAGTCTCCTCCAACACCACAGTGCAAAAGCATCAATTCTTCACTGCTCAGTCTCCTTTATGGTGCGACTCTCACATCTATACATGACTACTGGAAAAACCATAGCTTTGACTATATGGACCTTTATCAATAAAGTAGTATGTCTGCTTTTTAATATGCTGTCTAGCTTTGTCATAGTTTTCCTTTCAAGGAGCAAACGTCTTCTAATTTCATGGCTGCATTCACCATCTGCAGTGATTTTGGAGCCCAAGAAAATAAAGCCTGTCACTGTTTCCATTGTTTCCCCATCTATTTGCCATGAAGTGATAGGACCAGATGTCACGATCTTCATTTGTTGAATGTTCAGATTTAAGCCAGCTTTTTCTTTCTCCTCTTTCACCTTCATCAAGAGGATCTTTAGTTCCTCTTCACTTTCTGCCATAAGGATGGTATAATATCTGAGATTATAGATATTTCTCACAGCAATCTTGATTCCAGCCTGTGCTTCATTCAGCCCACCAGTTCTCATGATATACTCTGCATGCAAGTTAAATAAGCAGAGTCACAATATACAGCCTTGATGTATTCCTTTCCCAATTTTGAACCAGTAGGTTTTCCCATGTCTGGTTCTAAGTGTTGCTTCTTGACCTGCATACAGGTTTCACAATAGGCAGGTAAGGTGGTCTGGTTTTCTCATCACTGTAAGAATTTTCCACAGTTTGTTGTGATTCACATAGGGACGTCAAGAAGCAACATATGCAGGTCAAGAAGCAACAGTTAGAACTGGACATGGGATAACAGACTGATTCCAAGTCGGGAAAGGAGTACATCAAGGCTGCATATTGTCACCCTGCTTGTTTAACTTATATGCAGAGTACATCATGTGAAATGCCAGACTGGATATATCACTAGCTGGAATCAAGATTGCTGGGAGAAATATCAACAATCTCAGATATGCAGATGATACCACCCTTATGGCAGAAAGTGAAGAGAAACTAAAGAGCCTCTTGATAAAGGTGAAAGAGGAGAATGAAAAATCTGGCTTAATTTTCAACATTCAACAAATGAAGTTCATGGCAGCTAGCCCTATACTTCATGTCAAATAGATGGGGAAACAATGGAAACAGTGACAGACTATTATTTGGGGCTCCAAAATCACTGCAGATGGTGACTGCAGCCATGAAATTAAAAGATACTTGCTCCTTGGAAGGAAAGTTATGACCAGCCTAGATAGCATATTAAAAAGCAGAGACATTACTTTGCCAACCAAGGTCCATCTAGTCAAGGCTATGATTTTTCCAGGGGCCATGTATGGATGTGAGAGTTGGACTGTGAAGAAAGCTGATCGCCAAAGAATTGATGCTTTTGAACTGTGGTAACCTGAACCCTGTATAAGAGACTGCAAAAGAGACATAGGCATTTAGAACAGTCTTTGGGACTCTGTGGGAGAGGGTGAAGGTGGAATGATTGGAGAGAATGGAATTGTAGCATGTATATTATCATAAGTGACCAGTCCAGGTTCGACGCCTAAATTTTCCTCTGTTCATTTCTTTGCATTTGTGCTTTTTTAATAAAATTCTTTTAAAAAAAATAAATAAATAAATAAAGTTCAGGTCCAAGTAAAAAAAAAAAAAAATGAACTGTGGTGCTGGAGAAGACTCTTGAGAGTCCCTTGGCCAGCAAGGAGATCCAGTCAGTCAATCCTAAAGGAAATCAGTCCTGATATTCATCGGTAGGACTCATTCTGAAGCTGAAACTCCAATATTTTGGTCACCTGATGTGAATAACTGACTCACTAGAAAAGACCCTAATGCTGGGAAAGATTGACAGCAGGAGGAGAAGGGGACGACAGAGGATAAGATTGTTGGATGCCATCACTGACTCAATGGACAAAAGTTTGAGTGTGCTCTGGGAGTTGGTGATGGACAGGGAAGCCTGGGGTGCTGCAGTCTATGGAGTCTCAAAGAGTTGGACATGACTGAGCGAGTGAACTCTAACTCCAACATAGTCAATGAAGCAGAAGTTTTTCCCAATCCTTGAATTTTTTCAGATCTAAAAAATTCAGTAAATCCCTTCATGATGACATCAGCTCCTGGTGACTGCAGGAAAGCTTTTGTAAAGTAAGTGCTTGATTTCACTGAGCTTTCCCTTCACCAAAATATTATATACTGACCTTCCCCCACTACCTCTTTGGAGCAGTCTCTCAGAGCTATGAGGTGCTGTCTCCTGGGCTTCAGTACTCATTTGACCCAAATAAAACTTAACTCGCAGTTCTCAGATTATCTGTCATCTTTTAGTTAATAATTATCAGTGAATAGAAGATAAATTTCTATCAAATGATAAAAGTAGAGGCTACATATTACTTCCTGGTGTAAGAGAAATATAATTTTGTTTTCTCTTGCTTATCTACAGAGAAAAAAAGACAATTTAAGTCCAAAAAAAATCTCATCCTATGACACCTGTAACTAGTAACTTAACTAAAATCCCTCACAAAGGAATGCTCTAGAGTGAATCTGTAATTACCCGTATCACATACTGATCTCTAATGCTCTTGATGCTCATAAATTGAATCCCTCTAAGACTACAGTCCATAGGGTAGCAACGAGTCAGACAAAACTGAGCATCTGAGGACTGGAAGGTTAAGTACAGGGGACTAAATGGGTTGGTACGGACTCCCTTTAGGAAATGCAACTGTTTTTTGTCCCTTCCTGAATGCTCGTAAAATGCAAACAATAGCATCCTGAAATGCAGTTTCTATATGTGACATTATTACATATACACCTTTGAGATTTCAAACAATCATGTAAATAAACTCCCTTGTCTATATTAATTTTAACAAGTATTAGAATGCCTCAAGTGGAGACAAAGGTATGTTGTTCAGTTATTAATGGTGCCATATTATTTTAAAAATAGTCGGAAGTTCAAAAGCATATTGAGGATTTGATTTTTTTTTCTCTCAGTTCACAGTTACAAAGTCTACAGGCTAAAACTTTTTTTTTTTACTTATTTCTATAATCTGTAGAAAGCATTCAAATAGCTTTGATTAAATGTGATATTCTGTTTCTTTATTTAGTAAATTCACAAGAGTCTCATTATTGTCACATATGTGATTAAGTTGTCCATCTTTGTATTTAGAAAGACGGTAATGATAACCCTGTATATGAGACAACTAATCTTTGAATGTATAGGCATAAAGTTGTTTCTATTATTTATATTCTTAATGCTTCTATGAATAATTCCCATTTTGAATATTGTTTATTTGCAAGATTTTTCTTGTTGATTATTGTTACCTGATGTTTCCCTTTTTAGAGAAGCTTTTTAAGGCAGCTTTGACTCTGTTGAGCCTCTCAATTTTATCTTTATTTTTATTGCATTAATACCTGGTATGTATTAGGTGCTTTCTTTTCTTTATGATTATTCTGTTTGTCTTGCTAACTTCTTAAACTAACTGTATACTTGTATACTTATTGCTTTTCCTTTTTATGTAAAGTCTACTACATTTAAGGCCTCAGTGGATAATGTTTTCTATATTCCATAGGTTTTAAGATTTTGTATTTTTGTTATCTTTCTGTAATGATGTTGTTTCTAAATGCCATGTACTCAGTGAGTGATATAAACATATTGTAAATTTCAGTTTTCTAATAAAAAAAATTTTTAAAATTAAAAAAATAAATTTCCATGACATATTTCCTTAAGTGAAACTGTTATAATTTAACTTTTAAGGAATTGTTTTCAAAAAGCTTCTGACAATTTAACTTTTAATGGGAAAAGAACAATTTTCTAGGGTTACTTTAATGATTTCTGCTTAAGCTTGCATTTTGCAATTTGTGACACTTCTAGGTAGAACTGAACATAAAATAATTATATGAACTTAGGACTTCCCTGTAGCTCAAATGGTAAAGAATCTACCTGTGATGCAGGAGACCAAGGTTCGATCCCTGGGTCAGGAAGATCCTCTGGAGAAGGGAATGGCAATCCACTCCAGTATTCTTGTTGGGAGAATTCCATGGACAGAGAAGCCTGGTGGGCTACAGTTTGTGGGGTCACAAAGAGTCGGACATGACTGAACGACTAACACACACAAATAGCAATTTATGAACACTTCGTAGTAAATTGTGGCAACTCATTTGCCCTTTACTTTTTAATGGATGAATCCTTAATCTCTGATGGCACTTTTCTGCTAAGATTTGTAATACAGAAGGGTTTAAAATACAGAGGTATTTTTTTCTTATTCAATATATTTAGAAATATTAACTATTTCATGAAAATTATCCCTTAGGTCTCTCAAAGAAAAGAATAAATAACTCCCCCTTTTCAAGTGTTGACAATGATTGCTATGCAATATAAAAGAGCTATTACATTAATGACCATGTCATAATTTGTCTCTCTGCCACCCTCCTAGGAAGCTGAGGAATTCAAATTAAAACAATCTATTGACTGCAATAGTGACTTTATGGGGTGGAAATAAATCCTGGATTATTCATGAATAAATGTCTGTAATGAAAGGCTAATTATTTTTCTACCAGTAAGAGAAAAATCCAGAGTGCCTCTCCATCTAATCTATAATCTACATGCCTTGCTTTTAGCTCAAATCAATCAAAATTCCAGAATGTATGAAATAATACTGGTGTCACTTAGATGAATCACTTACAGGCAAACTATCAAATTCCCAACATTCTTGTGTCCATTATACTTCACAAAGTCATAATTCCATATCAAACATCAGGTGAATATTGTTACATCTCCATAACGTGATGTAAACGGCATTTTAGAAAAGTTAATCTGGCAGCACAGAGGCTGCCTACAGATAGGCCGCCCTGCGACTCTCATTACTGAACACTTGTGTATCGTGTTCTAGAGGGCTCATTAGTTTTCAAACTAATCATACAACCTTGCATTCCCCCTGACTCCAATTCTAGTATACCATGACCCACTCTACCTTAGATTCACTGCCATTACCAGAACTCTGATTAGAAAGGGTAATCATAGATAGGGTTATTATATTTTTAAGAATTACCATATGTAGGGGTGCTTTTGATTCACTTATAAAACACTCTTGGTATCAAACTATTTAACATATTTTAAGCTTCTGAGTTCCCATATTCTATAATATTCAACAGCTTAATTCTGGATGTCAGAGGTTGTCTGCATTTTCCCATGGGTCCTGTTTCTTTGCAAAATAATTTATAATTACTCAATACATTATAAATTTAAATGTGAAAATGTCTTAGAAATTCAACTTGGAATTTTCACCAACATTATATGGTCAGCACACATATCCCATTTGTAGCTCATAATTATCAGTGTGAAAACACCCAGAAAACATAATTTATAGTAGACCCTTACTATTTGACCCTATACTTGTAGTCATAAACCTCCTACTTTTCCAACTCAATTTGTCTTGCAGGATAGATTAGTTCATCTGATTATATTTACACTGCTCCATTTCATAAAATTAGAAAGACCTGTCTCATTTCTCATTTTCTCTTTCATATTGTTTTCCTGAAATTATTACCTTAAAACACTTTTATTTTTTCAATATCATATGGGAGGGATTGGGGGGAAGGAGGAGAAGGGGACAAGAGAGAATCAGATGGCTGGATGGCATCACCGACTTGATGGACATGAGTTTGAGTGAACTCTGGGAGTTGGTGATGGACAGGGAGGCCTGGTGTGCTGTGATTCATGGGGTCGCAAAGAGTCGGACACGACTGAGCGACTGAACTGAGCCGAACTGAACTGAACTGAACTTATTAGTAGCAAATGAAGAAAGTTCATGATCTTCTCCAGAATCAGATCTTCTCTAAGTTCCATTTTGCCATGAATCTTTCATGACATTTGCTTTTATAAAAAAGAATTATTTTACTTATTTAACTTGTTGGCAAATTGGTCAGACATTCATTTGATGGTTAGAAGACTACATGGTATTTCATGAGGGCATCTTTCCTTGAGTCATGATTCATTTCAGCTCAATCAAAATGGAAATAATCCATTTGTAGATAGGCACCATGAAAAACTGTTAAATTGGCAATTGGCAGCGTTTTGTGATTTTAAATTTACAAATGTTTGAGAAACTACAGTTGTGTGACTAACAATGAAAATATCGATGGAACACAACTGAAACCTAACATGCTTTGAAACTGTCATGTATATAAAAATTAAAACCAGATAATAAAGTTGCAATCTGATCACTGCAATGGTGTCAAAGACAAAACCCAAGTATCAATTTTAAAAATTAGATGCAATATATCTAATTTGTTTTTGGTGCTAACCTCGTGTAGATTTAGCAACTTACACTTATATAAATCATTATATTCATTATCCAAAAGCTGCTCCCTGGTAACCTCAAACTATTCAAAAACCAGTCGTACCAGGAAGTAAGAAAGAAAACAAAAAGCATGTGCTGAAACATTTATCAATAAGTACTGCTCCAAATCATATTTACTTTACTCTGTTTACATATTTAACTTTGACTTCTTTGATTAATCGATTCCTCAGCTCAGAATGTAATAGAATTCTTGGTAGCTGCCAGAAATAAAAATATTGACAAAAAGAGAAATTCCCACCAATTATTATTACTAGATCTGTCTTCTGTACATATATTGAATAAGTGTGATTCATCTCCATGACAAACCTTCCAGTATTCTAAATATAGCTAAGCATCATGTACTAATATTCCTATTCCAAGCTAAATTCTCCAACTTAGTTTGGCATCCATAGAGAAGCAGAATTTGTCTCCTTGGTAAATTAATTATTTTCAGCTGATCATTTTCTAAGAAACAGCAGACATGGGAAAAACTCTGAAAACCAAGTAGCAGTTACCCTTTTATAGGAAATATTTACATTTGAAGGGAAAGCATCCATTTGTAAGGGTGTCTCCCTCCTGTACCTGGAAGAGAAAGATAACTAAATCTTTAGAAACTCTTACAAATTCAGAGTTCAATGGCTGAATGAGATGGGAATACAAGACCACCTTACCTTCCTCCTAGAAACCTGTATGCAGGTCAAGAAGTTAGAGAATCAGACACAGAACAACGGACTGTTTCAAAATTGGGAAAAGAGTATATCAGGCTGTATATTGTAACCCTGCTAATCTAACTTATATGCAGAGAGCATCATGCGAAGTGCCAAGCTGGATGAAGCACAAGCTGGAATTAAGATTGCCAGGAGAAATATCAATAACCTCAGATATGCAGATGATACAACTTTAATGGCAGAAAGCAAAGAGAAACTAAAAGAGTCTCTTGATGAGAGTGAAAGAGAAGAGTAAAAAAGCTGACTTACACCTCAGCATTAAAATCAAAGATAATGGCATCTGGTCCCATCACTTCATGAAAAATAGATGAGGAAAAAGTGGGAACGGTGACAGGTTTAATTTTCTTGGGCTCCAAAATCAATGTGGATGGTGACTTAGCTATGAAATTAAAAGACACTCGCTCCATGGAAGAAAAACTCTGACAAATCTAGATAACATATTAAAAAGCAGAGACATCACTTTACTAACAAAGGTCAATATAGACAAAGCTTTGTTTAGAAACTTTCTTTTTTAAATCTCTTTTTAAAAATTTTGTGATGCCATGGTTTTATGAAGAAATCACATCTAACTTTTTTTTTCCAATGGTTTAATATTAACAGCAACAAAAATATTATAATTACAAGATGGTTACTGATAATTCATTTTGATAGCCCTTTGGAAAATAGTTTATTTTCATACACACTTTTCTGCTGCTGCTGATGCTAAGTCACCTTAGTCGTGTCCAATTCTGTGTGACCCCATAGACGGCAGCCCACCAGGCTCCCCCATCCCTGGGGTTCTCCAGGCAAGAACGCTGGAGTAGGTTGCCATTTCCTCCAATGCATGAAAGTGAAAAGTGAAAGTGAAGTCACTCAGTCGTGTCCAACTCTTAGCGACCACATGAACTGCAGCCCACCAGGCTCCTCTGTCCATGGGATTTTCCAGGCAATAGTACTGGAATGGGTTGCAATTAAATATGGATAAATAAGATCAAAATCACTCTGTATACATAGTGATATGAAGTATCATTGGAAACATTCCATTTAATTAAATTCCAGAAGCGTTTATTAAATGTCAACAATGTACTAGATACTGTGCTAAGTACAAGGGACAAAAACATGAATAAAATATAGTTTCTGATCATCAAAGCATTGTAGAAGTCCATGTTGAAGTTGCTCAGATACAGTTATTATACTTTAAAAAAAAACTCATATACAGATGATGAATCATTGAACTTTCTATTATTCTCTAATAAGCCTAACAAATGCTAATTTTCCCAGAGAATTATTCTTCATTCAAACGAGTTAAATCAATTATCAAATAGGAAAGATAATATAGCATGAATTTTGCACACCTAATAGACATTTCTTAAAGTGGAAGAAAAAAGAACTTTTCATTGATACTTTAAAGTATTGGTTAAGGTCTTTCTGATTTTTAAAATGTTAGAAATAAATATCTAGACGAAGTGAATGCTCTCTGGGAAAAAGGGATAAACAATCTTTGGACAAAAGAGAAAGATTAAGATAAATGTCTTGTGCTATGGAAATCTGAGGTAGTTAATCTCAGGGTTTGTTTGGAGTAGGGGAAATGGAAAATATATGACTTACAAATAAATCGATTGGTAATAATTTTCAGAAATCTAGAATTTGGTACATGTATTTTTAAACCAGTTGATTTTTTTTTATTTTTTAAATTTATACAATAAAAATAGTGAGGAAAATGTACAGCCTGTTCAGGTAGAAACTGTTAGGCAGTCAGTGTAAGACTCTGAGACCTCAGTATTGTTTTCAATAAAGATCTCTCTCCATTAACTTAAAACTATACCCTTTATCCCAAATTCCTAGAATGTGTCCTTGGTCTGATAAATTATCAATGTTCAAATCCAGGAAAGGGCAGTAATTACCTTCTTTTTCACATGCCTGAGGGAAAAACAACTCGTGAACATTAATCTTTAGCCCACATATTTAGTCCATTTTAAAATGCCCAGGGTACATGAAAAATTGTGGGGAGTTAATCCGAGGATCAAGAGAAGCCATAAAATGTTAAGTTAAACATTGTGACCTTTAGACTGATTGGTTAAAAATATTTAAGGACAGGATTCAACCAAAAATTTACAGATCAGTACTAGTAAGGATATAAACTTCTGTAAGCCCCACCATTTTGGGAAATCTCTATCCCCTCTCAGTGTCTATGCTGAGAGCTTTGTACTTTGTTTTCCTCTAAAATAAATCCCATTTGCTTTCATGTTTGTGAAATTCATTCTTCAGATCTGCAAACAGGAACTCATATTTTCATTTCCCTGTGATACATTTCAGAAGAAAAATATGCAAATATAAAAGTGAGGCTTTGAAAATCCAATTGATGAAAGAAATTTTCACATATTGAGGTATGGGGAACACATTCTGGCTTATCATAACTTGAATTTTATGCTAACTAAATCTGCCTGCTTGTGGCCTATTACAAGTACATGATACATCTGCTTTAATCTTTAAAGAAAAGAATGCATTTATTTTTTTTTAAGTAATTAATTTATTTTTTATTGGAGGCAAATTATTTTACAATATTATATTGGTTGGTTTTACCATATATTGACATGAATTCGCCCCGGGTTTACATAAGTTCCCCCTCCTGAACCCCCCCCACCTCCCTCCTCCCTTTATCCTCCCTCTGGGTCATCCCCGCACGCCAGCCCCGAGCATCCTATAACATTCATCGACCTTGAACTAGTGACTCCTTTCACATATGACAACATACGTGTTTCAATGCCATTCTCCCAAATCATCCCACCCTCACCCTCTCCCACAGAGTCCCAAAGACTGTTCTATACATCTGTGTCTCTTTTGCTGTCTTGTATACAGGGTTATCATTTGCATCTTTCTAAATTCCATATATATGCGTTAGTATACTGTATCTGTATCGGTGTTTTTCTTTCTGGCTTACTTCACTCTGTATAATAGGCTCCAGTTTCATCCACCTCATTAGAACTGATTCGAATGTATTTTTAATGGCTGAATAATACTCCATTGTGTATATGTACCGCTGCTTTCTTATCCATTCGTCGGCAGATGGACATCTAGGTTGCTTCCATGTCCTGGCTATTATAAACAGTGCTGCAATGAACATTGGAGGACATGTGTCTCTTTCAATTCTGGTTTCCTCAGTGTGTATGCCCAGGAGTGTGATTGCTGGATCATATGGCAGTTATATTTCCAGTTTTTTGAGGAATCTCCATACTGCTCTCCATAGTGGCTGTACTAGTTTGCATTCCCACCAACAGTGTAAGAGGGTTCCTTTCTCTCCACATCCTCTCCAGCATTTATTGCATGTGGACTTTTGGATAGCAGCCATTCTGACTGGTGTGAAATGGTATCTCATTGTGGTTTTGATTTGCATCTCTCTGATTATGAGGGATGTTGAGCATTTTTTCATGTGTTTGTTAGCCATCTTTATGTCTTCTTTGGAGAAATGTCTGTTTAGTTCTTTGGCCCATTTTTTGATTGGGTCATTTATTTTTCTGGAATTGAGCTATATGAATAAATTCAAACTGAGTTTTTCCCCCGCATAGTAGAATGAAATTTGTGTAATTTAAACCAGTATTTCTCTATACTTGGTTTAGGAATAGTGGTGGTAGTAGTGGTGGTGGTGAGTGACAAGATCAAATAAGTATTCAGAATCAGTCTCAAGTGTCATGGTCTAGAAATTTGCCTTTTTACTTGCACCCTTCATGACTCATCTGTTCACTAAATTTTGAGTGTCACTGGCAATGGATAAATTATTAAAAATTATATTATTTTCAGCTAATTGAAAAAAATAGAAGGGAGAAACTGCCCCACATTTAGATGTGATTACAATTTTTAAATTTATATCATAACTGAATATTCATTAACTAGATGAATCAAAACAGTTTTTGAATACTTAAATGTTATTTTGGCCACATTGAAATTGCATAATATAAATATATCAAGAAACATAAGTCCATACAAGGTAGAAGAATCAGTTCATATAATTGTATCTAATTCTCCCAATAATCCAGTCTCTTAAGATTAATTCAAATATCTCTTATTGTGTCTCATTTCTAAAGTAGTTGTGCCCACTGAAACTTATGACTTCATGACATAGACGCAAGATGCACATTAGAGGAAACTGAGGAACAAATCATACCTAATGTGCTTCTATTATATTAACAAGAGATGGAAATCATACCAGTAAGGTTCTACACCATTTCAAGAATAGTTTATTAAAAACTCTTTCTATATTTATAGATTGTATATTGATTATTTATGTTGAAAGATTAACAGGATAGATAAATATTGCCTTGGTAAAGCTGCTGGCAGGTAGAATTTATTTTTTTAAATAAATGCAAGCAGCAACTGTTTCACCAAAAGGAAAAACATTTTATTTCAAAGCACACACACACACATGTGCACACATCCTTAGGATTTGTATCTTATATAAATATTTTTTTTAGATTATCTTGCATCATATAGAAGCTAATGAAAATCCATTATCAAGTAACTGTTTTATTAATACTATGAAATATGGTTTCTTTAAAAAGATTATCATGTTAAGAATTAAATTGAGATTCATGTTGATGTATGGCAGAAATAAGCACAGTGTTGTAAAGCAAGTATCTAGAAATAAATTTTTTAAAAAATTCCCTTGAATTTCTTTATCAGATATTCATAACATTCCTAGGATTTCACAACACCAGAACTAAATCCAATAAATAGTTTGAGTCCATACTTTTTTTTTAAAGATTCTTAATTATCCATGGCCTTAATTATTAGTAATAATTGAATTTTACTATCAAATACATATTTGAAAATCATTCCTGCAAATATGATAGTAAATCAAATTATAAAATGGTCATGTAATCAACCTAATTCATATTTTCTCTTTAACCACAATATATCAGCTTAAAATAACCTCACATGCTATTTTTAATAATACCATCTGGTTGTTCTAAATTACCACTTCTCTCTTACTCTCACATGATACTGACTCAAAATAGGAAATCATCTGATATTAGAGAAATTTTTCTTTTTAAATTTGTGATGAGAGAGAAAAAGAGAGAGAATCGGGACAATAATGAGATATGTACTACAGGAATATGAAACAACTGAGTGAGAAAATATGTACAGAATATTTTAAATATAAACTGAAGTAACTTTACAACTATCATATTTTAACTTAAAATTGTTCCCATGATTTAACTAAACGGAATAGAAATCTCCTGAGTCTCACTGCATTTACAAACCATTTCTTATGGAGTATCATAAGAAAAACCAGGCTGTTTTCGGTTCTATCCATGATTAAAATAAAAATTTTCCTAACTTGTTTTGTCATTCTCCAGCTTTATTCAAAATGAGTCACTTTTCTGCACAGCATTATGACCTCATAATTCAATTATAATTTAATAATGTTTTAATTATAAAAATTTTGAAATTAAAATTGCATTTAAATTTTCAAAAAATTTTTAAATATTTTTAATAAATAAATTTAAAAAATAAATGAAAGTTAATTATTATAATTAGTTAATTCCAATATATTACCAATTAATATACATATATAACATTTTAAGGAAATATAGTTTCAATGATTACAATAAAGAATAAATTGGAAACACACTGGGATTTAAGTTTAAATGGAAAACAATGTAATAGGAAATATTTACATGAGTTACATTATCAGAATTATGTTATAAAATTAAAAGAATACACACTTATTAATATCTAATAATAATATTTCATCATCCATAATAATTGCTAGTATATTTATATGTTCCTCTCCTCCAACTAGATTGTAAACTTCTTTATAGTAAGAAGAGTTTATTATAGATAACAGTGCAGGATGATTAGTGACTTTTAGAAATAAACGAATACTATTGCCTTCACATTGGAAAGGAAAACAGTCTAAGAAACACTACATTTTTATTACATTATTTTTGTGACTACTAATTAAACAATGCTTTGCCTGTATTTATATCAACTAACACTGATTATGTTGATTACATTCTATCATCCAGGGAGAGTATGGTTACAAACCATGATGGTGGTAACTTTTGTGATGGACATGTGTGCTATCTATCACCATGTGTTGAATTTCACCAATTTCACAGTCCCACTTTGGCCCTCTTAATCTCCTGAATGTGTCAACACAGTGGCAGTCTTAATGCCATATAATTTCACTTTACAAGAAGATATTTCAAAATAAATGATAGCCCAAACTGAATAGTACTCTGCACAGAGCTTAACTGTAACTGAAGATTAATAGTAAGGTACCCAGACTGAGAAGTACCTGTCTCAAATTGTGCCTTAATTAATAGAATCACTGAGCTACCCGTGATTGCTTCTGAGTAGCTCTGTGATGACCTAAACAAGAAGGAAATTTTAAAAATGTAAAAATTTTGAAAAGAATGGATATATGTGTACTGATTATACTAATGAGTATAACTGATTAACTTTGCTACATAGCAGAAACTAACGCAACATTGTAAAGCAACTATTGAGTTAGTGTTAGTTATTCAGTCGTGTCTGACTCTTTGCGACCCCATGGACTATAGACCATTAAGCTTCTCTGTCCATGAGATTTTCCAGGCAAGATTACTGGAGTGGGTTGTCATTCCCTTCTCCAGGAGATCTTCCTGATCCAGGGATTTAACCTAGATCTCCCACATTGCAGGCAGATTCTTTAATGTCTGAGCCATCAGGGAAGATGATGACAACTATATCCCAATAATCTATTTAAAAAAAAAAAAAAAAGAATAGACACACATCGTTAACCTGTTGTTCCCCAACTGTTTTACTTTATTTGAATTCTACCAGAAACAATGTCACTTAATCTAGCAATTGAAAAGTAAATAATAATTGGTCTGGATAAAGGCTGTTAATGCCTCAATCAATTGATACAGTGTCTTAACTGGAAGTATCTTTCATTCTTTTATCTAACAACTGAAACACAATCCATTAAGAGTGTTGGAGCAATTCATGAAGAAGAAGACATCCAACTAAAACTAAACACCAAAGGAAATCATGTTAGATCTGAGTTAATAAATTACAGTAGTTTTGAGTTATATTGTTTCTGCTACAAATAAGAAGTAATTACAGCTAAGTCCATTTTTATCACTTGCTTAATTAGTTTACTAATAGTTACTAAATCAAGCCATACCTAACCTTGAAGAGGAGAGTCTATTGGTGAATTCACTTTTTTCCCCATTTTATTGAGAAGAAATTGACACACATCACTATGTAAATTTAAGCTTGCAGCATGATGGCTTGATATTTATATATTGTGAAATGTTTACCACAAGAAGTTCAGCTAACATCCATCTTCTCTTATAGATACAATAAAGATAAATTAAAGAAGAAATGGGAAAAAAAATCCCCTTGTGATGGAAACGTTCAGGATCTACTCTCCTATCAACTTTCCTATATATAACATAGCAGTATCAACTATGGTCATATTGTACAAATATATCCCTAATACTTATTTATCTTATAATTAGAAGTTAGTACCCTTTGATCACTTTCTTCCAATTCCCTCTCCCCTTAAATCCTGACACTTGTGACCACAAATCTTATCTCCTTTTGGTGGGATTTTGAAATGATTTTTATTAGATTATACATATGAGTGAGATCATACAATATTTGTCTTTGAATTATTTCACTGAGAATAATGTCTTCAAGGGTCATCCATGCTGTCACAAATGGTAGGATTTCCTCTTTTTTTTTTAATGGCTGAACAATGTTCTATTGTGTACTACAACTTCTTTATCCATTCATCCATGGATCAGCAAGTAGGCTGTTTCCAGGTCTTGGCTATAGTAAATAATGCTGCTGTGAACGTGGAGGTTTATATATCTTTTCCAGATATTATTTTCTCTTCCTTTGGATATATTCCCAGAATTGGAATTGCAGAGACATTACTTTGTCAACCAAGGTCCGTCTAGTCATGGCAATGGTTTTTCCCGTGGTCATGTATGGATGTGAGAGTTGGACTGTGAAGAAAGCTGATCACCGAAGAATTGATGCTTTTGAACTGTGGTGTTGGAGAAGACTCTTGAGAGTCCCTTATGCTGCAAGGAGATCCAACCAGTCCATTCAAAGGAGATCAATCCTGGATGTTCATTGGAGGGACTGATGCTAAAGCTGAAACTGCAATACTTTGGCCACCTCATGCGACGAGTTGACTCACTGGAAAAGACTCTGATGCTGGGAAAGGTTGGGGGCGGGAAGAGAAGGGGATGACGGAGAATGAGATGGCTGGATGGCATCACCGACTCTGTGAACATGAGTTTGGGTGTACTCCGGGAGTTGGTGATGGACAGGGAGGCCTGGCGTGCTGTGATTCATGGGGTCACAGAGAGTCGGACACGACTGAGCGACTGAACTGAACTGACTGATAGTTCTTGGGCTTCCCTCATAGCTCAGTTGGTAAATAATCCACTTGCAATGTAGGAGACCCCAGTTCGATTCCTGGGTCAGGAAGATTCGTTGGAGAAGGGATAGGCTACCCACTCCAGTATTCTTGGGCTTTCCTTGTGGTTCAGCTGGTAAAGAATCTGCCTGCAAAGCTGGAGGCCTAGGTTTGATCCCTGGCTTGGGAAAATCCTCTGGAGAAGGGAAAGGCTACCAACTCCAGTATTCTGGCCTAGAGAATACCATGGACTGTATAGTGCATGGGGGTTGCAAAGAATCGGACAAGACTGAGACTTTCACTTTCATGATAGTTCTACTTTAATTTTTTGAGAATGCTCTATACAGTTGTCCATAGTCTATGTACTAATTTAAAATCTCACCAACAGTGCACAAACATTCCCTTTTCTTCCTCCTTAACATTATTAATCTCATGCCTTTTTGGTGATGACCACTGTAACAAACATGAGGTGATACCTGATTGTGGTTTTGATTTTCATTACCCTAGTGGCTAGTGGTATTGAGCAATTTTTATGATCATTTTTTTTCATTGAGCATTTTTCATGTGGTCTTTTGTAGATATTCTTTGGAGAAATGCTTTTCCAGGTCTTTTGCTCATTTTTTAATTTTATTACTTGTTTATTTGTATGAGTTATTTATATATTGCGAACATTAGCCCATTATTAGAGATACTATTTGCAAATATTTTTCCCTTTCCATAGATTGTCTTTATCAATTTGTTTATGGTTTCTTTTGCCATGCAGAAACTTTTTAGTTTGACATAACCCCATTTATTTTTGCATTTGTGGCTGATGTTTTAGGTGTCATATAAAAAAAATCATTACCAAGATCCATGTTAAAGAGCTTTATTCTTCTAGCAGTTTAATAGTTTTAGGTCTTACATTTAAGCCTCTAATCCATTTCTAGTTAATTTTTGTGAGTGGCCTATGATATGGATACAATTTCAGTCTTTTGCATGTCAATTTTCAATTATCCCAGCACCATTCATTGAAAGGACTATCTTTTCTCCACTGAGTACTTTTGGCTCCCTTAACAAATACTGCTGGTATATGTTTGAGTTTATTTCTGAATTGTCAATGGTCTATTTCTCTGTTTTCATGCCAGTATCATACTGTTTTGATAAATACAACTTTATAGTATAGCTTGAAATCAGAAAGTACTGCTTTGTTCTCAAGATTTCTTTGGCTATTTTGAGTCTTTTGGGGTTCAATATAGATTTTAGGGATGTCATTTCTACTTCTCTAAAAAGTGGGGGGTGAGGGCAGAGGATGAAATGGTTAGATAGCATCACTGACTCAATGGATGTGAATTTGAGCAAACTCCAAAAGATAGTGGAAGAGAGAGGAGCCTGGTGTGCTGCAGTTCATGGGGCTGCAGAGTCTGACAAGACTTGTGAATGAACAAGAACAACAGAATTCCATTAGAATCTAGGAATTACATTGAATCTACAGATGTCTTTTGGTAGTACTGACATTTTAACATTGATTCTTCCCATCTATGAAGAAGGGATAACTTTCTATTATTTGTGTCTTTTCTAGTTATTTCATCAATGTCTTCTAGTTTTCAGAGCAGAGAAATTTCACCACCTAAGCTAAATTTATCCCTGAGTGATTTGTTATTTTGGTGTTTTTGTAAATGAAATAGATTTATTTCTCTTTCAGAAAATTCACCATCAGTGTATAGAAAAGCTACTGATTTTTGTATGCTAATTTCCTATCCTACAATTTTACTGAATTCACTGAAGATCTAATTAATTTTTACTAAATCTTTCAGTTCAGTTCAGTCTCTTAGTCGTGTCCGACTCTTTGCGACCCCATGAACCACAGCACGCCAGGCCTCCCTGGCCATCACCAACTCCCGGAGTTCACTCAAACACATGTCCATCGAGTGGGAGATGCCATCCAGCCATCTCATTCTCTGTCGTCTCCGTCTGCTCCTACCCCCAATCCCTCCTAGTATCAGACTCTTTTCCAGTGAGTCAACTCATCGCATGAGGTGGCCAAAGTATTGCAGTTTCAGCTTTAGCATAAGTCGTTCCAATGAACACCCAGGATTGATTTCTTTAGAATGGACCTGTTGGATTTTCTTGCAGTCCAAGGGACTTTCAAGAGTCTTCTCCAATACCACAGTTCAAAAGCATCAATTCGTCGGTGCTCAGCTTTCTTCACAGTCCAATTTTCACATCCATACATGACCACAGGAAAAACCATGGCCTTGATTAGACGGACCTTGGTTGGCAAAGTAATGTCTCTGCTTTTTATTTATTTTTTTTTTCCTTTTCCTTAAACTATTTATTTATAATAAGTACAGCCAATTAACAATGTTGTAGTAGTTTCAGGTGGACAGTAAAGTGACTCGGCCACTCGGTCTCTGCTTTTAAATATGCTATCAAGGCTGGTCATAACTTTCCTTCCAAAGAGTAAGTGACTTTTAATTTCCTGGCTGCAATCAGCATCTTCAGTGATTTTGGAGCCCCAAAAATAAAGTCTGACACTGTTTCCACTGTTTCCCCAGCTATTTCCCATGAAGTGATGGGACCAGATGCCATGATCTTCGTTTTCTGAATGTGGAGCTTCAAGCCAAACTTTTCACTCTCCTCTTTCACTTTCATCAAGAGGCCTTTGAGTTCCTCTTCACCTTCTGCCATAAGGGTGGTGTCATCTGCGTATCTGAGGTTATTGATATTTCTCCCGGCAACCTTGATACCAGCTTCTGCTTCTTCCAGCCCAGTATTCCTCATGATGTACTCTGCATAGAAGTTAAATAAGCAGGGTGATAATATACAACCTTGAGGTACTGCTTTTCCTATTTGGAACCAGTCTGTTCATCCATGCCCAGTTCTAACTGTTGCTTACTGACCTGCATACAAGTTTCTCAAGAGGCAGGTCAGGTGGTCTGGTATTCCCATCTCTTTCAGAATGTTCCGTAGTTTATTGTGATCCACACAGGCAAAGGCTTTGGCATAGTCAATGAAGCAGAAATAGATGTTTTTTCTGGAACTCTCTTGCTTTCTCCATGATCCAGTCGATGTTGGCAATTTGATCTCTGGTTCCTTTGCCTTTTATAAAAGCTGCTTGAACATCTGGGAGTTCACGATTCACATATTGCTGAAGCCTGGCTTGGAGAATTTTGAGCATGACTTTACTAGCGTGTGAGATGAGTGCAATTGTGCGGTAGTTTGAGCATTCTTTGGCATTGCCTTTCTTTGGGATTGGAATAAAGACTGACCTTTTCCAGTCCTGTGGCCATTGTTGACTTTTCCAAATTTGCTGCCATATTGAGTGTAACACTTTCACAGCATCATCTTTCAGGATTTGAAATAGCTCAATTTTAATTCCATCACCTCCACTAGCTTTGTTCATCATGATGCTCTCTAAGGCCCACTTGACTTCACATTCCAAGATGTCTGGTTCCAGGTTAGTGATCATGCCATCGTGATTTTCTTCGTCATGATGATCTTTTTGTACAGTTCTTCTGTGTATTCTTGCCACCTCTTCTTAATATCTTCTGCTTCGGTTAGGTCCATACCATTTCTGTCCTTTATCGAGCCCATCTTTGCATGAAATATTCCCTTGATATCTCTAATTTTCTTGAAGAGATCTCTTGTGTTTCCTATTCTGTTGTTTTCCTCTATTTCTTTGCATTGATTGCTGAGGAAGGCTTTCTTATCTCTACTTGCTATTCTTTGGATCTCTGCATTCAGATGCTAATATCTTTCCTTTCCTCCTTTGCTTTTTCACTTCTCTTCTTTTCGCAGCTATTTGTAAGGCCTCCTCAGACAGCCATTTTGCTTTTTTGCATTTCTTTTCCATGGGGATGGTCTTGGTCCCTGTGTCCTGTACAATGTCACAAACCTCCCTCCAGAGTTCATCAGACACTCTATCTATCAGATCTAGTCCCTTAAATCTATTTCTTACTTCCACTGTATAATCATAAGGGATTTGATTTAGGTCATATCTGAATGGTCTAATGGTTTTCCCTACTTTCTTCAATTTAAGTTTGAATTTGGCAATAAGGAGTACATGATCTGAGCCACAGTCAGCTCCTGGTCTTGTTTTTGTTAACTGTATAGAACTTCTCCATCTTTGGCTGTAAAGAATATAATCAATCTGATTTTGGTGTTGACCATCTGGTGATGTCCATGTGTAGAGTCTTCTCTTGTGTTGTTGGAAGAGGGTGTTTGCTATGGCCAGTGCGTTCTCTTGGCAAACCTTTTCCCTGCTTCATTTCGTGCTCCAAGGCCAAATTTGCCTGTTACTCCAGGTGTTTCTTGACTTCCTACTTTTTCATTCCAGTCCCCTATAATGAAAAGGACATCTTTTTTGGGTGTTAGTTCTAAAGGGATTGTAGGTCTTCATATTACTGTTCAACTTCAGCTTCTTCAGCATTACTGGTTGGGACATAGACTTGGATTACTGTAATATTGAATGGTTTGCCTTGGAAACGAACAGAAATCATTCTGTCGTTTTTAAGATTGCATCCAAGTACTGTATTTCGGACTCTTTTGTTGACCATGATGGCTACTCCATTTCTTCTAAGGGATTCCTGCCCACAGTAGTAGATATAATGGTCATCTGAGTTAAATTCACCCATTCCAGTCCACTAAATCTTTAGGAATTTCTAAATATAAAATCATGTCATCTGCAAAAGAGATTATTTTACCTGTTCCTTTGCAACTCAGATCTCTTTTATTTCTTGTTCTTGCCTGATTGGTCTAGCTAGGACTTCTAGTACTTTGTTGAATGGGGTAGAGAATGTGTACCCTTGTCTTGCTCCTGGTCTTGGATGAATAGCTTTTAACCTTCCACCATTAAGTATGATGCCAGTGGTCAGTTTGTCATATTTAGCCTTTATTGAGATATGCTTCTTCTATGTTTTATTTGGTGAGTTTTTTAATCATGAATAGATTTGAATTATGCCATATGCTTTTTATACATATGTTGAGATGATCATATGTTTCTTTTATGCTAGCAATGTGATATATCATATTAATTGATTTGTGTATGGTGAATCATCTTTGAATCCCAGAGATAAATCACACATGATCATAGTGAATTCTCCGTTTAATATGCTGAAGAATTGATTTGTTAGTATTTTATTGAGACCTCTGTATCTATATTGCTCCAGGGGTATTAGCCTATAGTTTTCTTTTCTAGTAGTGTCCTTTTCTGGCTTTGATATTAGGATAATGCTTGCCTCTAAAATGAATTTGAGAGTGTTCCCTCCTCTTCACTTTTTTTAGAAGAGTTTGAGAGGGTTTGCAGTTAACTTTTTTAAGTGTTTGATAAAATTCACCAATGAAGTAATCAGCCTCTGGGTTTTTCTTCGCTGGTATATTTGATTATTTATTCATTATCTTTACCATTTTAGATTTTCTATTTCGTACTGATTCAGTCTTGGTAAACTGTTTCTAAGAAATTTTACTTTTCTTTGAGCTTGTACAGTTTGTTGGCATATAGTTGATCATTGTAATCTCTTATGATCCTTTGTTATTCTGTAGTTTGAGGTATGATGTCTCCTTTTCCATTTATAATTCTTTTCTCTTCACTGTGTCCCATAATTCTCATAGGCTTCACTCCTTTTCATTCTTTTTGCTTTTGGCCCCTTTGTCAGGTAATTTCTAATGTCCTGTCTCCAGGTTTTTGATTCTTTCTTCTGCATGGTCATGTCTACCTTTGAAACTATTGAATTCTTCATTTCAGTTATTGTAATTTTTAGTATTAAAATTTCTTTTTTTTAATGTTTTATATTTCCTTGTTGAGCCTCTCACTTTCTTCATGCACTGTTTTCCTAAGTTTATTTGGTTCTCTGCCTGTATTTTCTTGTAGCTTACTAAACATCCTTTAGAAGTTTATTTTGAATTCTTTGTCTGATAGTTCATTTTCATTTCCATTGTGTCAATTATTGGAAGTTTATTAGTTTCCTTTGGTGGTATTATATTTTGCATTATCCTTGATTCCTTATATGAGTATCTGTGCATTTGAGTAATTGTGTTCTTTCAGGCTTTACAATTTTGCTTTGGTAGAGACAATTCTTCACCAGTCAGCTCAGTTTGGGCTTCTGGGCATGTCTGAACTGGTAATATCTAGGACAGGTGTTCTGCAAACTATCAACTTTAGCTGTTCACATCAATTGTTACAGCTGCTAAGAGTTGTCCTCAGTCCTTCTGATCAGATGAGGCTGTAAGACAACCTGCAGAGTGGGTGGACCTGTGCCTCAGCTCCCTTGCTTGAGTTGGAGGGTATGGGGCCACTCTAGGCTACTTTTGATTTCTCAATAGTCTCACCAGTTAAGAAAACTCACAACTACTCCCAGCGTTGCCCATGAATATCATTGAAATTCTCTACACCTGATACTGACCTTGCTCTGGGGGCGATCAGTTCTGCTTGTCTGAACCGCAACTGAGTGCCACTGAACCACATTGCTTCCAGGAGTTATTGCCAGTTTTTCTCCTCAGATCAGGCTAAAAAACACTCTCCACAGTGATTGGATCTCTGATTCAGTCCCTTGCCTGAGTGTGGTCAAACTGGGCTCTAGGGCCAGCAAAATTCCTCATTAGATGATGTGAATCAGGCAGATCTTCACTGCTTGCTGAGTTCCCTGGTCAGGATGCACTCTTTCTTATTTCTGCATTTGAGCAAATCCTCTGGTTGGAATTACTTCCTAGTACTGCAGGTATGAACTCCATCTGCCAAGATCCTTATGCTGGTTATTGTTACCATCCCACCCTCACCCCTGATTCTAGCCCACCATAATTGATTCCCAGGCATTGGGGCCTTCAGATTCCCCTGCAAACCCATGATGTGAGATAAGAGTAGGTGTTTATGAAAAGTGCTGAAAGGGCTTGGTTGGCCCCTGTTTTTTCCCCCACTGGAAGAAAAAAAGGTTCAAGGGAGACTTCTCTGCACGGTTCTCTACTGTCCTGTGTGAGGGACAATGTGATAAACATATAACTGCTTCTCTTATTCTTCCAATGCAATCTGTTGTACAGGGAGATGTTTAAGCCCCACCCTTGTATTCCAGGATCCTTTCAGCAATGCCCTCTTCTTGAATATGTATTAATTAATATTAATGTGAAAGGAATTAAAGTCAGAAACAACTTATGTCACCATCTTTGTGACATTCTCTTACTGAATTCACTTACTGTATTATAGTTTACTTCATTTTAAAATATATTTTTCAAAACAATGCAAAATTAAAAATTGGATTATTATCTTTTATGAATTAAATAAAAAAGAATTCCTTACCCTGAAAAATAGGCCATGCCTCTTCCAAGAATCTTTTAATTTTCTTCATACTATCAGTTTATTTTTGTCATAGCCTGAAAGGAAATTCTGATATTGATAATCATTAATTCCTTATTGTCCTACATGGGTTCTAGCCTTACTTTCTTAATCATTAAGCCTACATTGATTGCATTTGAGCTTAAGAGAGAGGATTTATATACAGAGTTAGTTATCAGTTTATAGGAAGCATACTAAGTCATGTGCTTTGTGAATGAGATACATAGTATTATTTATTGCATTATAAAGATAATCAGATCTCATCAGTGTCTCATACTGTAATTGTAATAAGTTCATGCATAGGGCCTTTGTTTGTATTATGACCCAAATCCGATTGATTGTTTTCCTTATTTACCCAAAAGTACCTCAAGCTTTACACTTAAGAGCCAGAAACAGAAGGAAAATATTTGACCATGCTTGTTAAAAAGGAAAAACAAAAACTTGATGCTTTTAAAATTTCACTAAGGAATTTTTCCTTCATTTATTTATAATAAAATACATTGGTAATATTACAAATATATTTACCTTTTTCATAAACATGGGTACAGTCCATGGTTCACAAAGAGTTGGACACGACTGAAGCAACTTAGCATGCACACAAGTGGTGTTACTGTTACCATTTCCACTTCTCTAGGTATTTCACAGCACATAAAAAGCTTCTGACATGCTACACATTTTAAAATTATCTTTCTTGTCTATCTCCACAGAGACAGAAGATTTTATCCATCTCATTCACTGTAATATGCTTGGTGCCTCAAACAACATCCAAAACTTAGTAGGTAGAAGTCAAGAAATATTTGTTGAATTCAAAATAAGTTAACAAATTTAAGGACTAATATTTGTAAAAGACCATAATATTTAGCCTTAAGTGACACGTTGAGAAATGTAATGTTTTATGTACTATATATTCCAGTTTGTACCTTAAATATTGAAAATAAATGTCAAAAGTAGAATCCTTTTTTCTTATTTAAGTCAGTTCGGTAATGAACATACCAGTTGAGGTGTCAAACAAAACAACTGGAAATTATGTTTTATACCTCAAGAAAAGTCACTTACACTTTAAGATGTCAGTTCAAATTCAGAACGTATATAAGAGGAAAGAATATTTTTAAAGCACCTAATATGTATTGGGTACTATATTAGAGGGAGTATTTTTTACTAAGAGATTTGAAAATGGGATAGAATGGGAGACAAGAGAATCAAGGGCAGAAAGAGGAATAGCCAGAGAAATAAACAAAGCAAAAATCAAATGATGAATGATGTAGGACAATGATTTCAGATGTCAGTTAAATAATAAGATGATTGACTAGGATGTTTCAGGTTCACATTTCCCCAATGAGATATCAAAACACAGACACACACACACACACAACACTTAGGAAAGTAGCTTTGCTGGAGCTCTGGCAAACAATAAAGAACAAGCATCTAACAACTAAAAGCCCAACCAAGAAAAGACCACACTCAAAACAGTGGGAAATTTCATGACATTTTTCCTTATTTTTACCCTATTCACTCCCCCAGTGGTATGCAGTACAGAGGGAGCAGTGCAACTCCCAGTTGTTCCCTCAGAATGAAGAGAAAGTGTCAAAATTGTTTCTAACATTCTGGCTTTGGGGAAGGGATTACTGCCCAGAGAATTCGATTTCATCTCTCCTGACTCAAAGAGTGCTGATGAGAATGATATAATAGTTTGGATGTCAAATTAGAGGCCACTAAAAGCAGTAGTGAACTCCGGGAGTTGGTGATGGACAGGGAGACCTGGCATGCTGTGATTCATGGCGTCGCAAAGACTCGGACACGACTGAGTGACCGAACTGAAATGAACTGAAAAGCAGTAGTGGTAGCCATGTTCTTCAAAAGACCAAAGAATTGGCAAAATTTTAGCTAGATTTACTAAGAAGAAAAAGAGAGAATACACAAATAACTAAAATAAATGAAAAAAGGATATTAAAACTAATTTTACAGAAATAAGGATTATACTATGAATAAATGTATGCTGACAATTTATGTATATATATATATGTATGTATGTGCTCTTCTGCTGCTGCTGCTGCTAAGTCTCTTCAGTTGTGTCCGACTCTGTGCGACCCCATAGACAGCAGCCCACCAGGATCCCCCCGTCCCTGGGATTCTCCAGGCAAGAAAACTGGAGTGGGTTGCCATTTCCTTCAATGAAGGAAAGTGAAAAGTGAAAGTGAAGTTGCTTAGTCATGTCTGACTCTTCGCAACCCCATGGACTGCAGCCCACCAGGCTCCTCCGTCCATGGGATTTTCCAGGCAAGAGTACTGGAGTGGGGTTCCATGGCCTTCTCCGATGTATGTGCTCAGTCATCCCCAATTCTTTGCTACCCTGTAGACTATAACTTACCAGGCTCCTCTAGCCATAGGATTTTCCAGGCAAGAACACTGGAGATAGTTGTTATTTACTACTTCAGGGGATCTTTTTGACCCAGGAATCAAACCCATGTCTCTTGCATCTCCTGCATTGGCAGGAAGATTCTTTACCACTGCACCACCTGTGAAGCCCACAATTTAGATAACCTAGATGAAATGTACAAATTCTCAGAAACATTCAACATCCTGAGGCTAATACTGAAGAAATAGAAAATAAGCAAAGATTGAATCAGTAGTCAAAAATCTCCTAACAAAGAAAAGCCCAGGACCAAATGGCTTCACTGGTGAGATTTAAAAATATTTTAAAAGAAATATACCAAAAAAAGAAATATACTAATTTTCCTACTGCTGCTGCTACTGCTGCTAAGTCACTTCAGTCGTGTCCGACTCTGTGCAATGGCAGCCCACTAGGCTCCTCTGTCCCTGGGATTCTCCAGGCAAGAACACTGGGGTGGGTTACCATTTCCTTCTCCAATGCATGAGAGTGAAAAGAGAAAGTGAAGTCGCTCAGTCGTGTCTGACTCTTAAACAAATATAAATTGCTTCAGAGAAAGCATTTTGAAAAAATTCAGCACCCATGCATGATAAAATTTCTCAAAAAACTAAAAATTGAAAGTAATAATTTCAACATTATAAAGACCCATCTATGAAAATCCAACACTTGACACCATACTCAATAGTGAATATCTATAACCTTTACCTTTAAGATTAGGAACAAGACAAGGAAACCTATTTCTACCACTTCTATTCATATATCACTGAATAGACCAGTTAAGTAAAAGAGAAGTAAAAGGCATCCAAATTGTAAAAGATTATCTCTGTAAGTCTACATAAATTTATCTTAAAAAATCATAAGAATTCTACATATACATATACACAAAATGTTAAAACTAATAAACAAATTCAACACTCAAAAATGAGTTATTTCTATACAGTAATGATGAACAATATAAAAAGGAAATTAAGAAAATAATTCCATTCCAAATAGCATCAAAAAATATAAATTATTTTTGTGTAAACTTAATCAAGGAGGTGAAAGCCTTATGCACTGAAAACTACATAATTTTGCTGAATGAAATTGCACAAAGAAATGAAAACACATCCTTCATTCATGGATTGGCAGGCTTAAAATTGTTTAGGTGTCAAAAATACTTATTCTATAGATTCGATGAAATGCCTAACAAAATCTCATTTTTTTTCTAAATAAATTCATCCTAGAATTCATATAGAATCTCAAGAAACTCCTAATAGTCAAACAATTTTGAAAAAGAACAAAGATAGAAGTCTCATACTTCTTGATTTCAAAAATTGTTCCAAAGCTGCAGTAACAAAAACTGTGTTACTGGCAGAAAGATAGATATGAATACCAAAGGAATAGGGTAAAGTTATAGAATAAATAAATCCATAAATGAACCTTCAAGTATATGTCCAAATGGTTTTCAAGAAGGGTGTCAAGACCATTAAATGGGGAATGGACGGTCTATTAAACGAAAGTCGATTGTAAAATATTGATATCCATATGCAAAATAATGGTATCCTATAAAAAATTAACTCAGAAAGGATCAACTATGTAAACATAAGGAGCAAAACTATTAAATACTTAGAAAGAAATATAAAGGAAAAACTTCATGACTTTAGATTTGGCAAACAATTTATTGGATATGGCAGCAAAAGTACAGTCAACAAAAGGATAAATAAATAGGTTACATCAAAATGTAAAACTTCTGTTCATCAGAAGATAGAATCAATGACAAAACAACTCATAAACTGTTTAAGGAGGTGAATTTTATGTTATTTGTGTTTTACCACTATTTTTAAAATGTCACAACAGAACAGAGAGTCATAAAATGGGATAATAAAAAAAAGTCAATAAAAAAAACTAATAAACCAGAAATTTTCAAGAAGTTATGAACTGAGAAAAATCAGTGATATTGGTAACCACTGGTTCCCTTAAAGAAAATAAAACGATAAAATTATGAAAATAATTCCAAATTTCAAGAAGCTAGAGTTGATGTCTTCTGGATACATAAGATCTTAATTAATACAAAAAAGATCTTAATGAACCAGATAACCACGATGGTGTGATCAGTTACCGAGATCCAGACATTCTAGATTGTGAAGTCAAGTGGGCCTTAGGAAGCAACACTATGAACAAGGTTAGTGGAGATGAAAGAATTCCAGCCAAATTATTTCGAATCCTAAAAGATGATGCTCTGAAACTGCTACACTCAATATACGAACAATTTGGAAAACTCAGCAGTGGCCACAGGACTGGAAAAGTTCAGTCTTCATTCTGATCCCAAAGAAAGGGAATGCCAAAGAATGCTCAAACTACCACACAATTGCACTCATCTCACATGCTAGCAAAGTAATGCTCAAAATTCTCCAAGCCAGGCTTCATCAGTACGTGAACCATCAACTTCCAGATGTTCAAGCTGGTTTTAGAAAAGGCAGAGGAACCAGATATCAAATTGCCAACATCCGTTGGATCATAGAAAAAGCAAGAGAATTACAGAAAAATATCTACTTCTGCTTCACTGATGACACTAAAGCCTTTGACTATGTGGATCACAACAAACTGTGGGAAATTCTTCAAGACATGGGAATATCAGACCACCTTACCTGCCTCCTGCAAAACCTGTGTGCATGTCAAGAAGCAACGGTTTGAACGAAATGTGGAAAAACGGACTGGTTCCAAATTGGGAAAGGAATATATCAAGGCTGTATGATGTGACTGTGCTTATTTAAATTCTATGCAGATTACATCAATTGAAATTCCAGGCTGGATGAAGCACAAGCTGAAATTAAGATTGCAGGGAGAAATATCAATTACCTCAGATGACACCATTCTTATGGCAGAAAGTGAAGAGGAACTAAAGAATCTCTTCATGAAGGTGAAAGAGGAAAGTGAAAATTCTGGCCTAATACTCAGCATTCAAAAAGCAAAGATCATGGCATCCACTCCCACCTCTTTGTGGCAAATAGATGGGGAAACAAGGGAAACAGAGACAGATTTTATTTTCTTGGGCTCCAAAATCACTGCAGATGGTGACTGCAGCCATGAAATTGAAAGATGCTTACTCCTTGGAAGAAAAGCTATGACCAACCTAGACAGCATGTTAAAAAGCAGAGATATTACTTTACCGACAAAGGTACATCTAGTCAAAGATATAGTGTTTCCAGAAGTCATGTATGGATGTGAGAGTTGGTTGATAAAAAAAAGGCTGAATGTCAATGAATTGATATTTTTGAAATGTGATGTGGAGAAGACTCTTGAGAGTCCCTTGGACTGTAAGGAGATTAAACCAGTAAATCCTAAACAAAAGCGGTCCTGAATGGTCATTGGAAGAACTGATGCTGAAGCTTCAACACATTGGTCACGTGATGTGAAGAACTGACTCATTAGAAAAGACCCTTATGCTGAGAAAGATTGAAGGCTGAAGAAGAAGGGGACGACAGAGGATGAGATGGTTGGATGGCATCTCCGACTCACTGGACGTGAGTTTGAGCAAGCTCTGAGAGTTGGTAATGGACAGAGAAGTCTGGCATACTACAATCCATGGAGTCACAAAGAGTTGGACACTACTGAGTGACTGAACTGAACTGAACAGATGGAATGAATGATCTTTTCAATAATATGGAGACAACAAAAGTAGAGTTTGGACATAAGTCCGACAGAAAAGTAAGACTTAAGATTTTTTAATTTATTTGTTTTTTAAACTAACTGGGACCTGATCGTGCATGAAGATATAGGAAGATCAAATAGAATAATAACAAAGATTCAAAATGTAGAAATTGAAAGCCGATATATATAATTTTTCTACAAAGATAAAAATAAGAAAAGACAGTTAAAGGAAAAATTCATTGATATTTTGAAATGTAGAGGAGAAAACCTAAGTTAAATTATCTTAATCTACTAAACAAGATAGCAACTGAGACAATATCTGGCAAACTGTTAAATGGCATTGAATGGGGCTAGATGTTTTTCTGGAACTCTCTTGCTTTCTCCATGATCCATCCGATGTTGGCAATTTGATCTCTGGTGCCTCTGCCTTTTCTAAAACCTGCTTGAACATCTGCGAGTTCACAGTTCACATATTGCTGAATCCTGGCTTGGAGAATTTTGAGCATGACTTTACTAGGGTGTGAGATGAGTGCAATTGTGCGGTAGTTTGAGCATTCTTTGGCATTCCCTTTCTTTGTGATTGGAATGAAGACTGACCTTTTCCAGTCCTGTGGCCACTGCTGAGTTTTCAAAATTTGCTGGCATATTGAGTGCAGCACGTTCACAGCATCCTCTTTCAGCATTTGAAATAGCTTAATTGGAATTCCATCACCTCCACTAGCTTTGTTCGTAGTGATGCTCTCTAAGGCCCACTTGACTTCACATTCCAAGATGTCTGGCTCCAGGTGAGTGATTACGCCATCATGATTATCTTCTTCGTGAAGATCTTTTTTGTAAAGTTCCTCTGTGTATTCTTGCCACCTCTTGTTAATATCTTCTGCTTCTGTTAGGTTCATACCATTTCTGTCCTTTATCAAGCCCTACTTTGCATGAAATGTTCCCTTGCTGCTGCTGCTGCTGAGTCACTTCAGTTGTGTCCGACTCTGTGTGACCCCATAGACAGAAGCCCACCAGGCTCCCCCGTCCCTGGGATTCTCCAGGCAAGAACACTGGAGTGGGTTGCCATTGCCTTCTCCAATGTGTTTCAAAGTGAAAAGTGAAAGTGAAGTTGCTCAGTCGTGTCCGACCCTTAGCGACCCCACGGACTGCAGCCTACCAGGCTCCTCCATCCATGGGATTTTCTAGGCAATAGTACTGGAGTGGCTTGCTAATTTTCTTGAAGAGATCTCTTGTTTTCCCTATTCTGTTGTTTTCCTCTATTTCTTTGCATTGATCGCTGAGGAAGCCTTTTTTATCTCTCCTTGCTATTCTTTGGAAATCTGCATTCAGATGCTTATATCTTTCCTTTTCTCCTTTTCTTTTTGCTTCTCTTCTTTTCACAGCTATTTGTAAGGCCTCTTTATGGTTTTTTGCATTTCTTTTCATTGGGATGGTCTTGGTCCCTGTCTCCTGTACAATGTCACGAACCTAGGTCCATAGTTCATCAGGCACTCTATCTATAACATCTATTTCTGCTTCATTGACTATGCCAAAGCCTTTGACTGAGTGGATCACAGTAAACTGTGGAACATTCTGAAAGAGACCGGAATACCAGACCACCTGACCTGCCTCTTGAGAAACCTGTATGCAGGTCAGGAAGCAACAGTCAGAACTGTACATGGAACAACAGACTGGTTCTAAATAGGGAATGGAGTATGTCAAGGCTGTATATTGTCACCCTGCTTATTTAACTTCTATGCAGAGTACATCATGAGGAATGCTGGGCTGGAAGAAGCACAAGCTGGAATCAAGATTGCTGGGAGAAATATCAATAACCTCAGATATGCAGATGACACCACCCTTATGGCAGAAAGTGAAGAGGAATTCAAAAGCCTTTTGATGAAAGTGAAAGAGAATAGTAAAACGTTGGCTTGAAGCTCAACGTTCAGACAACAAAGATCATGGCATTTTGTCCCATCACTTCAAGGGAAATAGATGGGGAAACTGGAAACACTGTCCGACTTTATTTTTGGGGGCTCCAAAATCACTGTGGATGCTGATTGCAGCCAGGAAATTAAAAGATGCTTACTCCTTGGAAGGAAAGTTATGACCAACCTAGATAGCATATTAAAAAGTAGAGACATTACTTTGCCTACCACGGTCCGTCTAGTCAAGGGTATGGTTTTTCCTGGGGTCATGTATGGACGTGACAGTTGGACTGTGAAGAAAGCTGATCGCCGAAGAATTGATGGTTTTGAACTGTGGTGCTGGAGAAGACTCTTGAGAGGCCCTTGTACTGCAAGGAGATCCAACCAGTCCATTCTAAATGAGATCAGTCCTGGGTGTTCATTGGAAGGACTGATGCTAAAGCTGAAACTCCAATACTTTGGCCACCTCATGCGACGATTTGACTCACTGGAAAAGACTCTGATGCTGGGAAAGGTTGGGGGCGGGAGGAGACGGGGACGACAGAGAATGAGATGGCTGGATGGCATCACCGACTTGATGGACATGAGTTTGAGTGAACTCTGGGGGTTGGTGATGGACAGGGAGGCCTGGCGTACTGTGATTCATGGGGACGCAAAGAGTCGGAAACGACTGAGCGACTGAACTGAACTGAACTGAACTGAGGGGTTTGAAAAGACTGAAAAAAAATAATAAAAGGATCAGCTTCTGAGGATAATGTGATAAGAAACAGTTCAGTTCTCATTCTCTGTCTAGGTTGGTCATAACTTTCCTTCCAAGGATTAAGCGTCTTTTAATTTCATGGCTGCAATCAGCATCTGCATTGATTTTGGAGCCCCAAAAAATAAAGTCTGACACTGTTTCCACTGTTTCCCCATCTATTTCCCATGAAGTGGTGGGACCAGATGCCATGATCTTTGTTGTCTGAATGTTGAGCTTGAAGCCAACTTTTCACTGTCCTCTTTCACTTTCATCAAGAGGCTTTTGAGTTCCTCTTCACTTTCTGCCATAAGGGTGGTGTCATCTGCATATGTGAATTATGCATATTGTCACCCTGCTTATTTAGCTTATATGCAGAGTACATCATGAGGAATGCTGGGCTGGAAGAAGCACAAGCTGGAATCAAGAAACAATTAGAGGACTAATAAAAATACTGCCCAGAGGCACCCGGAGCCCTGATGGAATAATGGTCCAATGTCTTTTAAATATGTTTGACATGGAAGACAACAACAACAAAAACAACAAAAACTGCTAAACTAAGGCAGTTTTGCTGGTTGTTTTGTTTTGTTTCACTACGAGATGAAGGGGCGAAATTTAAACTTAGTTTAGACCAGAAATACTGAAACAGCATTTTGAGCTGAATGATGTCGTTTTTTTTCTCAACTATATTTAAAATAACTTTTCCATCTTAGAATTGCTTACCTGATTTATGGACATCATATTTGCTGCTGCTGCTAAGTCGCTTCAGTTGTGTATGACTCTGTGCGACCCCATAGACGGCAGCCCATCAGGCTCCGCCATCCCTGGGATTCTCCAGGCAAGAATACTGGAGTGAGTTGCCATTTCCTTCTCCAAATGGACATCATATTTAGATAAGCTCAATTCCAGAAAAGATCATTCTATTCATACATCTTATATATAATGTGATCAAATTCAAGATATTTCGAGTATTAAAATGTTCCAGTCTTTCAAACATTGTAGAAATATAAATGAAATTATTCTATTGCCCTAAAATTGTTTTTCAGTGTAAGTGAGAAGTAGCATCAGAAAAGAAAGGGATGAAGCTATGTTTCACAAACTGATAAAAGTAGTGTACAAACACTTCAAAAAAGGGAACAACTAGAATATATATAGTTTTATTTGTTCCATTGAACTTATTTACAAAACAGAAATAGAGTCAAAGGTGTAGAAAACAAACTTATGGTTGTCAGGGGGGAAGTCGAGTGGGAGAGGAATAAACTGGCAAACTGCGGTTGACATATACAGATTACTATACATAAAATAGGAGGAGATCACAGCAATCCACTCCAGTATTCTTGCCTGGAGAATCCCCTTGGACAGAGGAGCCTGGTGGGCTACAGTCTATGGGGTAACAAAAAATCGGACACGACTAAGGAGATTTAGCATGCATGCATATGTAAAATAGATAACTAATAAGGACCTATTGTATAGCACAGGGAACTCTTTTCAGTACTTGTTAATGACTTTATTGAAAAAAAAAACTTAAAAAGAATATATATATATATAAATGAAGCTCTCTGCTGTACAACAGAAACTAATGTAATGTTATAAATCAACTTTAATAAAAATTTTAATAATAAACTACGTACATTTAAACTATAAAAAATATTTTCTATAGGTCTAAAATGAGATAGACTTTAAGCTTTATAAAATTTGGAATTCAGATCTTTTGAATTCAGGTAATTTGTTAAAAAAAACACATTCCCTGAGGAGTGAGAAAATAAGGACCCTAGTAATGAAATTTGACTGAAGGATTTTTTTAATGCTTAGACAAATAGGTGGTTTGCTCTTACAGAAAACTCATTTATAAACACATATTAAGTATGTGCTGGGTGCAAAGCACTGAGGAGGAGAAGAATGGCTCTTTTTTCAAATGGAGCAATATTGTGTTTTAAGACTTTTATAAAATTAACAGATGATTTAAATAATTCTATGATAGAATATCCTGTATACAGTATTTTATTTACAATAGAATAATCCCATTTATATTGCTATCAGGTAATACTTTTGTTTATTTGTTCCAATAAGATCTAGTTACCATACACATAGGCCAAAATAGATTTCTTATACTTTCAGACACCAAATTATACATATTTTATTTCATTTGCTGGCTTTGAATATCTTAAATGGCAGAGTTAATAAAATCTATTGTGTCATAAAAAGAATCCGATGTTAAGTCAGCTGGAAACATCTGGTTTTCAATCTACTGAATTTCATCATCTAGACATGAACTTTTCCTTAAACTAAAGTTTAACTTCAATTAGTTTGCTTTTATTGTACTGTAAAAGAATTTTAATACAACAATCCAAATTGTTTATTGTGTATATGTTCCAAGGGATACATTAACCATTAATTGTTATGACAAATCTATTTAGATGTTTTAAGCTAATGTAGTAACCTATTGACTTTTAATTACAGTTTATTCTCATGGTCCTTTTTCTTTCCTGGTGATCAGTAACTTAAAATAATGAGTTCTCAAATTTAGCTCTATATTAGTGGTGATTATAAATCAGTCCCTTCTGAACAACCCAAAAGGTAGAGTTAATACATTCACACAAAATATATGTTCATCCCCCTTCATTCCCAAGGTAATCATATGAATATATACTTTTTCTAACAAAGGGAAGTTAGTATCAAAGTACACAGATGAGATGAGATGAAAAATAGCCATTCTTACCGCAGGCATGAGGCACCACCACTGAACAATGTGTGACAATCAATTTACATGGAAAATGTTCACTTCAGCTACTGCCTTCAGATGACAACTTTTCACAGCAATCAGATTACAAGGCTGAAGAACTACAGGCTAGTGAGAATAGATGAAACTATAAATGCCTTTGCTTTATTAAGACTCTACAGGCTGAAGTAGAAACTTCCTCTAAGACTAATAGTGAGTCCCTTTTGAGCAGAATTTGTAATAAATGAACAGAAGAAACTATAGATCTCAGATTATAGATGTTAAAAGAAAAATAAGAGAAACTGATGGAGGGTAGTGGCTTCCCTGGTGGCTCAGTCAGTAAAGAGTCGGATAAAATGATATTCTGTTAGTCCAAGATCACACTTTCATCCCTATCTATGAGCATAATAAATAGAGTATTTTCTCATGTCTGTGGGTCCTCAGACTGTGTTGCTTGTAACTTTAGAGTTAGAAGAAATACTGAGATTCTTTAAGTCACAGTATAAACTCTGGGTGATTATGGAGAGACAAATATCCAAATAATCAAATTCTTGTGTTAGAACAAAGTTCAGTGAAGCAAACAACCAGAATTGTATAACAAAAATATACATATATATATGTGTGTGTGCATATTACACACAATTGTAAGTATTATTACAATACTTATAACAACGCTTTCATAAAAGCCTGAAAAATACAAATCTAGTACCATAAAGGATCTGGCAATGGCCCAAAATACAGATCCTAATTTAAATGAATGCATATTTTCAGCATCTTTGTATTCTCAATAATATGAGTTTTATATTTTCTCATCATTTTGTGTGTGGTACATAATCAACGGTCCAAATTGTTTGTTGAATACATGAATGAATCTGTATGTTGAGGCTCTAGAATCTTTCTTGATTTCACAATTTCAATTATTGCCTCTCTCCAATGACTTTCAAATATTTGCCTTCAGCATAGTTAGCTGTTACTTTTGAGATTTAAAACAATATTGTTTTCCAACTACATACAGGAGGTGTCCAACTGACTGATTATAGACATTCCAAAATCAACATATCCAAAAACAAAATCTATATTGCCTTTGTCCCAGTTTTCTCCTTGCATTTCATGTTTTCTATTACTTGTGGTTTCTTAACCTTGGCCCCTTAATGCTGCTGCTGCTTCTAAGTTGCTTCAGTCATGTCCGAATCTTTTCGACCACATAGACGGCAGCCCACAAGGTTCCCCCGTCCCTGGGATTCTCCAGGCAAGAACAGGGGAGTGGGTTGCCATTTCCTTCTCCAATGCATGAAAGTGAAAAGTGAGAGTGAAGTCGCTCAGTCATGTCTGACTCTTAGGGACCTCATGGACTGCAGCCTACCAAACTCTTCCATCCATGGGATTTTCCAAGCAAGAGTACTGGAGTGGGGTGCCATTGCCTTCTCCATGGTCCCTTAATAAGATATCTCAAATTCTTGTCCTTACTTCATTCTCTGTGCTGCTGTGATTAGTTGCTCAGTTGTGTCTGGCTCTCTGAGACCCCATGAACTGGGGACCACCAGACTCCTCTGTCCTTGGGATTTTTCAGGCAAGAATACTGGAGTGGGTTGCCATGCCCTCCTACAGAGCATCTTCCCAACCCAGGGCACAGACTCAGGTCTCCTGCACTGCACATGGATTCTTTACCATCTGAGACAATAGGGAAGCCCTACTACACTCTCTATATGCCCCACATATCTCCCTTCACTTATCCCGTAAACAACTTGCCTTGTTCCTACAGTTACTGTCTGTGACTAAAACTCTAATCTGCAAGTATAAATAAAATAAAAATAATACACATTCCTGAAAAGTAAATATCAGGAAGTAAAAGTTGAAGAAAGTGAAGAAAACCACTAGACCATTCAGGTATGACCTAAATCAAATCCCTTATGACTATACAGTGGAAGTGAGACATAGATTTAAGGGACTAGATCTGATAGAGTGCCTGATGAACTATGAACAGAGGTTCGTGACATTGTACAGGAGACAGGAATCAATGCCATCCCAAAGAAAAAGAAATGCAAAAAAGCAAAACCACTGTCTGAGGAGACCATACAAATAGCTGTGAAAAGAAGGGAAGGGAAAAGCAAAAGGAAAAGGAAAGATATAGTCATGTGAATGCAGAGTTCCAAAGAATAGCAAGGAGAGATAAGAAAGCCTTCCTCAGCAATCAGTGCAAAGAAATAGATGAAAATAACCGAATAGGAAAAACTAGAGATATCTTCAAGAAAATTAGAGATATCAAGGGAAAACTTTAACTAAAGATGGGCTCAATAAAGGACAGAAATGGTATGTACCTAACAGTAACAGAAGATATTAAAAAGAGATGGCAAGAATACACAGAAGAACTGTATAAAAAGGTCTTCATGACCCAGAAAATCACGATGGTGTGATCACTCACCTAGAGCCAGACATCCTGGAATATGAAGTCAAGTGGGCCATAGGAAGCATCACTACGAACAAAGCTAGTGGAGGTGAAGGAATTCTGGTTGAACACTTTCAAATCCTGAAAGATGATGCTGTGAAAGTGCTGACCTCAACATGCCAGCAAATTTGGAAAACTCAGCTGTAGCCACAGGACTGGTAAAGGTCAGTTTTCATCCGAATCCCAAAGAAAGTCAATGACAAAGAATGCTCAAATTACCGTACAACTGCACTCATCTCACACGCTAGTAAAGTCATGCTCAAAATTCTCCAAGCCAGGCTTCAGCAATACGTGAACCGTGAACTTCCAGATGTTCAAGCTGGTTTTAGAAAAGGCAGAGGAACCAGAGGTCAAATTGCCAACATCCGCTGGGTCATTGAAAAAGCAAGAAAGTTCTAGAAAAACATGTATTTCTGCTTTATTGACCATGCCAAGGCCTTTGACTGTGTGGATCACAATAAACTGTGGAAAATTCTGAAAGAGTTGGGAATACCAGAACACCTGACTTGCTTCCTAAGAAATCTGTATGCAGGTCAGGAAGCGATAGTTAGAACTGGACATGGAACAACAGACTGGTTCCAAAAAGGAAAAGGAGTACGTCAAGGTTGTATATTGTCACCCTGCTTATTTAACCTATATGCAGAGTACATCATGAGAAACGCTGGGCTGCAGGAAGCACAAGCTGGAATCAAGATTGCGGGGAGAAATATCAATAACCTCAGATAGGCAGATGATACCACCCTCATCCCAGAAAGTGAAGAGGAACTAAAGAGCTTCTTGATGAAAAAGAAAGAGGAGAGTGAAAAAGTTGACTTAAAGCTCAACATTCAAAAAACTAAGATAATGGCATCTGGTCCCAACACCTCGTGTGAAATAGATGGGGAAACAGTGGAAACAGTGTCAGACTTTATTTTTCTGGGCTCCAAAATCACTGCAGATGCTGATTGCAGCCATGGAATAAAAAGAGGCTTACTCCTTGGAAGGAAAGTTGTGACCAACCTAGACAGCATATTAAAAGCAGAGACAATACTTTGCCAACAAAGGTCTGTCTAATCAAGGCTATGTTTTTTCCAGTGGTTATGTATGGATGTGAGAGTTGGACTATAAAGAAAGCTGAGAGCCGACGAATTGATGCTTTTGAACTGTGGTGTTGGAGGAGACTCTTGAAAGTCCTTTGGTCTGCAAGGAGATCCAACCAGTCCATTCTAAAGAAGATCAATCCTGGGTGTTCATTGGAAGGACTGATGTTGAAGATGAAACTCCAAAACTTTGGCCACTTGTTGCAAAGAACTGATTCATTGGAAAAGGCCTTGATGCTGGGAAAGATTGAGGGCAGGAGGAGAAGGGGATGACAGAGGATGAGATGGCTGGATGGCATCACCGACTCGATGGATGTGAGTTTGAGTGAACTCCGGGAGTGGTGATGGACAGGGAGTCCATGGGGTTGCAAAGAGTCAGACATGAACTGAACTGAACTTTCAGCATCCTCAATACTCTTAAGTTTAAAAATCAGTGGAAGACTGAAAACCTACATATCAAAAAAAAAAAGCATATTTATGATTAAGGAGATTAACATAGATAGTACATAGTAACAGAAACACAGGATTATTATTATTTTTTTAAGTTGGGTAACTGAGGTAAATTACATCCTCAATTATATGAGTTAATAGCAAAGACAGTATTAGGACATGAACATTCTTGCTTTTTAGATTCCTCTAGACCATAAGTTTTGGTAATCACATTTGTATGCATTTTTAGAATGAAGCAGAGGAAACACCAGACTTCTAATTAATGGCCTACATTTTCTGTTTTTAGAGAAATGTAACCAATAATGCTTTGGGTGATTGATTCAGCAAAAAGTTGACTACTCTCCACTGAGAATCAAAATGAGTTTTTGCAACTTGGCCCCATCCTGAGTCACCTACATTAGGTATTCAGTAATTACTGCATTTGCATTATTCCATAGAAGCCATATTCCCTGCAAAAAGAAGCATTTCCTGCTATCTTTAACATAACCATCCTCATTACGGTCTCTGAATCATCCAGAGTGGGCATCTTTATGTAGACAGTCTTTGGATAATAGTAATCACTGTGTAAATAACACTCACTTTAACTAGATAACTAGGGAAACTGACATAGCCAAAATCATACTCTAAAGATCACAGAAATTCCCCAGTAAGATATCCTGTGGCGTATTTGTTAACCGTTTTGCTTTATTTACTCTATTAAGCTTGAGAGATACATCATTTAAGTCATTTCATTTTCTTGCTCAGTGATTATAGAAATAATACTGAAATGGTAATACAACAAACGTCATTATCTCCTGTATATCAGGCACTACCCAGATCGAACTTTCTACTTTTTGTTTTCTACTTTCACTTAGGCTGTTATATTCTTGCTTCATTTGTCGTTCCTTGTATCAAAAGGTGAGTACATTGATTTTAAATTTTATTATGACAATGTGATTCTACTTTAAACTATGTTATAACTATAGGGGATATGGTTTGAAGAGTGAATCACTTAATAAGTGTAAGCTTAGGATAAATAGTTAACTTAATGGAATTTATATGACATATAACCAAGCATAGTAGCACTAAATTTGGTATTTTTGTTTCCTTAAATAATCCGGTATTATGTTTTTTAGAGACATGAAACATTTTAGTGTTGTTAATAGGTCCTTTTTATAAAGAAATATAAATTCTAGTTTCTCTGTTGGCATGGCAAAGCCCATCTGTGAATAAAGTAAATGTATTTCTAGTGCATCAAAGAAGCAGAGAAAAATGTTACAACTTTTAATTTGCTCTCCAAATTATCTCCTAGGGTTCCCGCCAAGGAATAAAAGTTGAAGCATTTATCAGGAGCACTGACATAGAAGGAGCTCCTGGTTGTCTAATCAAAAAGTCAATAGGAGCTATTCTTTCATTCTGTATATGAATTGCTCGGCTGCCCAGCTGAAAGATGAGGTATAGAAATAGCAATATTTGGGTATATTTAAAGCAATACTTAAAGAGTCTTTTTGAATCTACAGAGATTATATGGATATTTGTGATATTGCATATTTGCACAGTCCCAAGATCAGGTAGCACATTTCTTTGATGGCAGTGATCAGTTACCAATGGTCAAAAAATACTGCAATATGAATCTACATTATCTCCCTATATCCTTCTAAATGGATCCTTAGGCTGTTAGTGCTTGGTCAGGGCCAAACTAGATATCTATGAGCCAGATATAGAACACAGAATATCTCCATTAGATCATATGGTATTTGAAAAAAAAAAAAATCCAAGGACTCTCAGAAATTTGCAAAGACAGTTTAAACTACAGTAAATACATGAAGAAACAATTCACAATGCCATGTTTTAATAATATATCATGGTTATAAAACTCAGAATTGCATCTTTTATTTGTTACCTTCAGATAGTAAAGAATTTTTTCATTATATTCTTTCTTTTGCTCTTGCATTATTTTAACATAGGATATTCTTCTTCAGCAACTATTCCTTTTTTTTTTTCCTGGAAAACAATCAACCTAGATTTTATTGGATTCCAAGGGAGATAAAGATTACAAGAATAGCTGTTCCTTTTAGAAAGTGAAATCAATAAAAATTGTTAATTAATTAGAACATTAATTACAGATTAGCATAAATAAGGAAAATTTATTTCAATGATGCTGCTATTGTTCAGAA
The DNA here is from genome assembly GCF_049115385.1 of Moschus berezovskii. Taxonomy (NCBI): domain Eukaryota; kingdom Metazoa; phylum Chordata; class Mammalia; order Artiodactyla; family Moschidae; genus Moschus; species Moschus berezovskii. Next base: position 79,796,787 of record NC_142488.1, on the reverse strand, counting down.
TATCATGCTGTTTCCTTTTCAGATTGATCTTCAGTGCTAGGTTATAAGCCACTTAAGAGCACGTTTATGATTTTACTGACTGACTCCACATTGATCGAGATTTTTAAAACTCTACCACACTGAATTTTTTTTTCAGAGTGCCTTTTTTTTTCCTGAGGTTTTTCCTTGGTGCCTTTATTATTAATTCAACTAATTTCAAAGATTTTATTTTCTCTTTGACTATATATGTCAATGTCGATGTTACTATTGCCATCTCCTATTTGACCACTGAGTGAACATCGACATTTTAGGAATCAGTGAACTAAAATGGACTGGAATGGGTGACTTTAATCATTTTATCTACAACTGTGGGAAAGAATACCTTAGAAAAAATGGAGTAGCCAACATAGTCAACAAAAGAGTCCAAAATGCAGTACTTGTATGCAATCCCAAAATGACAGAAAGATCTCTGTTAATTTCCAAGACACACCATTCAATATCACAGCGATACAAGTCTATGCCCCGACCAGTAATGCTGAACAAGCTGAAGGTGAATGGTTCTACGAAGACCTACAAGACCTTCTAGAACTAACACCCAAAAAAGGTGTCCTTCATCTTCAGGCTTCAAAAGTACATGAACTTTGAACTTCCAGATGGATTTAGAAAAAGCAGAGTAACCAGAGATCAAATTGCCAACATCTGCTGGATCATTGAAAAAGCAAGAGAATTCCAGAAAAATATCTACTTCTGCTTTATTGACTACACCAAAGGCTTTGACTGTGTGGATCACAAAAAAACTGGAAAATTCTTTAAGACATGGGAATACCAGACCACTTTACCTGCCTCTGGAGAAATCGATATGCAGATCAAGATGCAACAGTTAGAACTGGACATGGAATAACAGACTGGTTCCAAATTTGGAAAGGAATACGTCAAGACTGCATATTGTCACCCTCCTTATTTAACTTATATGCAGAGTACATCATGTGAAATGCCGAGCTGGATGAAGCACAAGCTGAAATCAAGATTGCAGGGAGAAATACCAATAACCTCAGATATGCAGATGACACCACCCTTATTGTAGAAAGAAAAGAAGAATCAAAGAACTTCTTGATGAAAGTGAAAGAGGAGAGTGAAAAAGTTGGTTTAAAACTCAACATTCAGTAAGCTAAGATCATGGTATCTGGCCCAAGCACTTCATGGCAAATAGATAGGGAAACAAGGGAAACAGTGATAAACTATTTTGGGGGGCTTCAACATAACTGCAGATGGTAACTAAGTAAGTAAAATTAAGTCGCTCATTCGTGTCTGATCTTTGCGACACCATGGACTATAGCTTACCAGGATCTTCTGTCCGTGGGATTTTCCAGGCAAGAATACTGGAGTGGGTTGCCATTTCCTTCTTCAGGAGATCTTACCAACCCAGGAGTTGAATCCAGGTCTCCCGCATTGTAGGCAGATACTTAACAATCTGAGCCACCCCATGATATTAAAAGACACTTGAGGGAAGGGAGGAAGATGATGGAGAAATAGGATGGGGAGACCAGTTTCTCACCTACAAATTCAACAAAAGAACTTTTGAACTCTGAGTAAATTCCACAAAACAACTTCTGAATGCCGGCAGAGGACATCAGGCACCCAGAAATGCAGCCCATTATCTTCGAAAGGAGGTAGGAAATAATATAAAAGATAAAAAGAGAGACAAAAGAGGTAGGGATGGAGATCCATCTCAGGAAGGGAGGTTTAAAAAAGAGAGAAGTTTCCAAACACCAAGAAACACTGTCACTGGTGAGTCTGTGGCGAGCCTTGGAAACTCAGAGGGCAGCATAACCGGGAAGAAAAATAAATAAATAATTAAAAACCACAGATTACGTGCCCAAAGGTAACATGCAACTGAGAAACAGCACAGACGCCACATCCCCCACTAGCAAGCGGAGGGTGGGCGGGGAGGCGCAGACTGCATTTGTTAGAGTAAGGACCAGTCCTGAATGCCCTGAGGGCAATCTTTGGGAACTAACTTGAGATAGAAAAGCAGACTGTGGGATAGCTAACACATGAAAAGGCAAAAAGCCCTAACCTAAGACACCACCAGACCCGCTTACAGAGCAAAAGGCTGACTAGATAGTGCTAAGGAAAAGGTTCATAGCAATACAGGCATACCTCAAGAAACAAGAAACAAGTCAAATAAATAACCTAACTCTACACCTAAAGCAACTAGAAAAGGAAGAAATGAAGAACCCCAAGATTAGTAGAAGGAAAGAAATCTTAAAAATTAGGGAAGAAATAAATGCAAAAGAAACAAAGGGACCATAGCAAAAATCAATAAAGCCAAAAGCTGGTTCTTTGAGAGGATAAATAAAACTGACAAACCATTAGCAAGACTCATCAAGAAACAAAGGGAAAAGGATCAAATCAATAAAATTAGAAATTAAAATGGAGACAACACAGAAATACAAGGGATCATAAAAGACTATTATCAGCAATTATATCCCAATAAAATGGACAACTTGAAAGAAATGGACACATTCTTAGAAAAGTACAACTTTCCAAATCTGAACCAGGAAGAAATAGAAAATCTTAACAGACCCATCACAAGCACGGAAATTGAAACTGTAATAAAAAAATCTTCCAGCAAGGAAAAGCCCAGATCCAGACGGCTTCACAGCTGAATTCTACCAAAAATTTGGAAGACAGCTAAAACCTATTCTACTCAAACTCTTCCAGAAAATTGCAGAGGAAGGTAAATTTCCAAACTCATTTTATGAGGCCACCATCACCCTAATCCCCAAACCTGACAAAGATGCCACAAATAAAGAAAACTACAGGCCAATATCAATGATGACCATAGATGCAAAAATCCTTAACAAAATTCTAGCAATCAGAATCTAACAACACATTAAAAAATCATACATCATGACCAAGTGGGCTTTATCCCAGGAATGCAAGGATTCTTCAATATCCGGAAATCAATCAATGTAATACACCACATTAACAAAATGAAAAATAAAAACCATATGACTATCTCAATAGATGCAGAGAAAGTCTTTAACAAAATTCAACATCCATTTAAGATAAAAAAGCCCTCCAAAAGGCGGGAATAATAGAAGGAACATACCTCAGACATGTGACATATGAACATATGACAAACCCACAGCAAACATTATCCTCAATGGTGAGAAATTGAAATAAATTCCCCTAAAGTCATGAACAAGACAGCGTGCCCTCTCTCACCACTACTATTCAACAAAGTTTTGGAAATTTTGACCACATCAATCAGAGAAGAGAAAGACATAAAAGGAATCCAAATTTGAAAAGAAGAAAACTCTCACTGCTTGCAGATGACATGATCCTCTACATAGAAAACCCTAAAGACTCCACCAGAAAATTACTAGAGCTAATCAATGATTATAGTAAAGTTTCAGGGTATAAAATCAACACATAGAAATCCCCTGCATTCCTACATACTAATAATGAGAAAATAGAAAATTAAGGAAACAATTCCATTCGCCGTTGCAATGAAAAGAATAAAATACTTAGGAATATATCGACCTAAAGACAAAAAAGGCATATATATATATATAACTATAAAACACTGGTGAAAGAAATCAGAGAAGACACTAATAGATGGAGAAATATACCGTGTTCGTGGATTGGAAGAATAAATATTGTGAACATGAGTACACTACCCAAAGTAATCTAGAGATTCAATGCAATCCCTATCAAGCTACCAACACTATTTTTCACAGAGCTAGAACAAATGAGTTCACAATTTGTATGGAAATACAAAAAACCTCAAAAAGCCAAAGCAATCTTCAGAAAGAAAAATGGAACTCGAGGAATCAAACTGCCAGACTTCAGGATCTACTACAAAGCCACAGTCAACAAGACAGTATGGTACTGGCAAAAGACAGAAATGTAGATAACAGAACAAAGTAGAAAGCCCAGATATAAATTCATGCACCTATGGACACCTTATTTTTGACAAGGGAGGTAAGAATATTCAATGGGAAAAAGACAATCTCTTTAACAATTGGCACTGGGAAAACTGGTCAACCACTTATAAAAGAATGAAACTAGAACACTTCCTAACACCATACACAAAAATAAACTCAAAATGGATTAAAGATCTAAAAATAAGACCAGAAACTGTAAAACTCCTAGGGGATAACATAGGCAAAACACTCTCTAACATAAATCACAGCAGGATCCTCCATGACCCACCTCCCAGAATATTGGAAATAAAAGCAAAAATAAACAAATGGGACCTAATTAAAATTAAAAGCTTCTGCCCAGCAAAGGAAACTATAAGCAAGGTGAAAAGACAGCCTTCAGAATGGGAGAAAATAATAGAAAATGAAGCAACTCACAAAGGATTAATCTCAAAAATATACAAAAAACTCCTGCAGCTCAATCCCAGAAAAATTAACGACCCAATCAAAAATGGGCCAAAGAACTAAACAGACATTTCTCCAAAGAAGACATACAGATGGCTAACAAACACATGAAAAGATGCTCAACATCATTCATAATCAGAAAAATGCAAATCAAAACCACAATGAGGTACCATTTCACACCAGTCAGAATGGCTGCTCTCCAAAAGTATACAAGCAATATCTGCTGGAGAGGGTGTAGAGCAAAGGGAACCCTCTTACATTGTTGGTGGGAATACAATCTAGTACAACCACTATGGAGAACAGTGTGGAGATTCCTTAAAAACCTGGAAATAGAACTGCCATACGACCCAGCAATCCCACTCCTGGGCATACACACCGAGGAAACCAGAATTGAAAGAGACACATGTACTCCAATGTTCATCGCAGCACTGTTTATAATAGCCAGGACATGGAAGCAACCTAGATGTCCATCTGCAGAAACATGGATAAGAAAACTGTGGTACATATACACAATGTAGTATTACTCAGCCATTAAAAAGAAAACATTTGAATCAGTTCTAATGAGGTGGATGAAACTGTAGCCTATTATACAGAGTGATGTAAGCGAGAAAGAAAAACACCAATACAGTATACTAACGTATATATATGGAATTTAGAAAGATGGTAACGATAACCCTGTATGCGAGACAGCAAAGGAAACACAGATGTATATAACAATCTTTTGGACTCTGTGGGAGAGGGTGAGGGTGGGAAGATTTGGGAGAATGGCATTGAAACATGTATATTATCATATGTGAAACGAATCACCAGTCCAGGTTTGATGCGTGATACAGGACGCTTGGGGCTGGTGACCCAGATGGATGATACTGGGAGAGAGGCGGGAAGGGGGTTCAAGATGGGGAACACATGACACCCAGGGCGGATTCATGTTAATGTAAGCTAAAACCAATACCATATTGTAAAGTAATTACCCTCCAATTAAAATTTAAAAAATAAGTAAATAAAATAAATTAAAACACGCTTGCTCTTTGGAAGGAAAGCTATGACCAACCTTGACAGCATATTAAAAAGCAGAGACATTACTTTGCCAAAAATGGTCCATCTAGTCAAATCTATGGTTTTTCCAGTAGTCATGTATTGATGTGAGAGTTAGACTATAAAGAAAGCTGAGCATGGAAGAACTGATGCTTTTGAACTGTGGTGTTGAAGAAGACTCTTGAGTGTCCCTTGGCTTGCAAGGAGATCCAACCAGTCTATCCTAAAGGAAATTAGTCCTGAATATTCATTGAAAGCAGAGAAGGCAATGGCAGCCCACTCCAGTACTCTTGCCTGGAAAATCCCATGGATGGAGGAGCCTGGTAGGCTGCAGTCCATGAGGTCGCTAAGAGTCGGACACGAGTGATCGAATTCACTTCCACTTTCATGCATTGGAGAAGGAAATGGCAACCCACTCCAGTGTTCTTACCTGAAGAATCCCAGGAATGGGGGAACCTGGTTGGCGGCCATCTATGCGGTCGCACAGAGACAGACAAGACTGAAGTGACTTAGTAGCATTCATTGGAAGGTCTGATGCTGAAGCTGAAACTCTAATACTTTGGCCACCTGATATGAAGAACTGACTCACTAGAAAAGACCCTGTTGCTGGGAAAGATTGGAGGAAGGAGGAGAAGGGGATGACAGAGGATGATATGGTTGAATCGCATCACTGACTCGATGGACATAAGTTTGAGTAAGCTCCGGGAGTTGGTGATGGACAGGGAAGCCTGGGGTGCTGCAGTCCATGGGATCACAAAGAGTCAGACAAGACTGAGTGACTGAACAGAACTGATCCATGTCAATACCAACACTTACCTTAGTGAGGTAAACAAACTCTTACAAAATAAAAGATCCAACGTCTTCTATTTCTAATAAAATGTGCAAGACATAGTCAGTAAAAAGGAGAGTTTAATGGAGTAGAAAGAGCCCTAGTTTGTGAATTGAGAGAACAACATTTCACTCCCAGTTCTAGTTCATGTAAATCTGGGCAAATCAAAATACACCTGCCATCAGTTTTCTATTCTGCCAAATGAGGGGTAGATCAGTCTCTAATTTTTAAAATCTCTTTCCTCTCTTAAATTTTATGGCTTTTGTAGAAATCAGTTAATTCTAGGCATGAGTCCTAATTAATTTAAAATGTAAAGTCAACAGATGAGTATGACAGTAACATATCACATATTCAAAATTAGCATTTTTATTGTATAAAGCATAAAATCCTGATGATAATAATGAAAATTACTCTGTCCAATTTCAGGCAATTGGAATTAATTAATGGCGTGATGGCCTTTCCTCTCTTTAGTTTCCCACTGTCTGAAAATAGAGATTTCTATGCAAACACTTTGCAGCTCTTGTACATAATCTATGTGATGCTTTATAGGCAACATTCAGGTGTGGAATGCTGATCTTAAGGAAACAAAATATTAGTAAAACAACAGTTGTAGTGTCAGGAACTAAGGGTTAATGAACCTCTCTTGACCCCAACACCACGAAAGTTCCACTTTAGTCATATGTGCCCATTTTAAGGGAGAAACCACAAAATCACAGTGGAAAATTGTGAGGGAAGTTGAAGAAAAATTCATTTCATCTCAGATAACAGAATCATATGATACTGACAGCGACTGAGCATGCAGTGTTTGATCACAGTTTTAGAAATTTTGACCTAAGCCTACTGTGAACTATATAAATGCAGAAGTAATACCATTCAGTTTAGTTCAGTTCAGTTCAGTCGCTCAGTCATGTCCGACTCTTTGCGACCCCATAAATCACAGCACGCCAGGCCTCCCTATCCATCACCAACTCCCGGAGATCACTCAAACTAATGTCCATCGAGTCGGTGATGCCATCCAGCCATCTCATTCTCCATCGTCCCTGTCTCCTCCCACCCCCAATCCCTCCCAGCATCAGACACTTTTCCAGTGAGTCAACTCGTCGCATGAGGTGGCGTAAGTATTACAGTTTCAGCTTCAGCATCAGCCCTTCCAATGAACACCCAGGGTTGATCTCCTTTAGAATGGACTGGTTGGAACTCCTTGTAGTCCAACGGACTCTCAAGAGTCTTCTCCAGCACCACAGTTCAAAAGCATCAATTCTTCGGCGATCAGCTTTCTTCACAGTCCAACTCTCACATCCATACATGACCACAGGTAAAACCATAGCCTTGACTAGATGGACCTTGGTTGGCAAAGTAATGTATCTGTTTTTAATATGCTATCAAGGTTGGTCATAACTTTCCTTCCAAGGAGTAAATGTCTTTTAATTTCATGGCTGCAATCAGCATCTGCAGTGATTTTGGAGCCCAAAAACACAAAGTCTGACACTGTTTCCCCTGTCTCCCCATCTATTTCCCATGAAGTGATGGGACTAGATGCCATGATCTTCGTTTTCTGAATGTCGACCTTCAAGCCAAATTTTTCACTATCCTCTTTCACTTTCATCAAGAGGCTTTTTAGTTCCTCTTCATTTTCTGCCATAAGGTTTGTGTCATCTGCATATCTGAGGTTATTAATATTTCCCCCAGCAATCTTAAATCCAGCTTCTGCTTCTTCCAGCCCAGCGTTCCTCATGATGTACTCTGCATAGAAGTTAAATAATCAGGGTGACAATATACAGCCTTGTCGTACTCCTTTTCCTATTTGGAACCAGTCTGTTATTCCATGTCCAGTTCTAACTGTTGCTTCCTGACCTGCATACAGGTTTCTCAAGAGGCAGGTCAGGTGGTCTGGGATTCCCATCTCTTTCAGAATGTTCCACAGTTTATTGTTATCCACACAGTCAAAGGCTTTGGCATAGGCAATGAAGCAGAAATAGATGTTTTTCTGAAACTCTCTTGTTTTCTCCATAATCATAGGGGACTGGTTGATCTGATCATATGGACCACAGCCCTGTCTAACTTAATGAAAGTAAGCCATGCCGTGTGGGGTCACCCAAGACGGACGGGTCATGTTGGAGAGGTCTGACAGAATGTGTTCCACTGGAGAAGGGAATGGCAAACCACTTCAGTATACTTGCCTTGAGAACCCCATGAACAGTATCAAACGGCAAAATGATAGGATACTGAATGAGTAATTCCCCATGTCGGTAGGTGCCCAGTATGCTACTGGAGATCAGTGGAGAAATAACTCCAGAAAGAATGAAGGGATGGGGCCAAAGCAAAACAAATACCCAGTTGTGGAAGTGACTGGTGGTAGAAGCAAGGTCCGATGCTGTAAAGAGCAATATTGCATAGGAACCTGGAATATTAGGTCCATGAATCAAAGCAAATTGGAAGTGGTCAAACAGGAGATGACAAGAGTGAACATAGACATTTCAGGAAACAGTGAACTAAAATGGACTGGCATGGGTGAATTTAACTCAGATGACCATTATATCTACTACTGTGGGCTGGAATACCTTAGAAGAAATGGAGTAGCCATCATGGTCAACAAAACAGTCCAAAATGCAGTACTTGAATGCAATCTTAAAAACAACAGAATGATTTCTGTTCGTTTCCAAGGCAAACCATTCAATATTACAGTAATCCAGGCCTATGCCCCTACCAGTAACACTGAAGAAGCTGAAGTTGAACGGTTCTATGAAGACTACAAGACCTTTTAGAAATAACACCCAAAAAAGATGTCCAGATGTCCTTTTCATTATAGGGGACTGGAATGCAAAAGTAGGAAGTCAAGAAACACCTGGAGTAACAGGCAAATTTGGCCTTGGAGCACGGAATGAAGCAGGGCAAAGGCTAATAGAGTTTTGCCAAGAGAACGCACTGGTCATAGCAAACACCCTCTTCCAACAACAGAAGTGAAGACTCTACACATGGACATCACCAGATGGTAAACACTGAAATCAGATTGATGATATTCTTTGCAACCAAAGATGGAGAAGCTCTATACAGTTAGCAAAAACAAGACCAGGAGGTGACTGTGGCTCAGATCATGAACACCTTATTGCCAAATTCAGACTTAAATTGAAGAAAGTAGGGCAAACCACTAGACCATTCAGTTATGACCTAAATAAAATCCCTTATGTTTATACAGTAATATCATTAGTATTACACTATAAATAACATTGACAATTATTAAGATGAAATTGTGTATACCATAGTTGCCTGTCTTGGAAAATTACTCAAAATCTAATCTTGCCTAAAGAAATGGAAGAAACACATATCATTAAATGCTTATTACACAGGTAAAACAAAATAAGTTTTGATAACATTAATTATCAATAGTTTACATGAAGTTAAGTTAGGTCACCATTAAGTTGACCTAAGAATGACCAGTTGACCTAAGGATGACCAGTTGACCTAAGAATGACCAGTCTGAGTCATTCTTGGACAGCTTATACTGAAGGCAAGAAAACTTGAAATTATTTGCTTGTAAACCAACACAAAAGAGCTTCATGGGGGTAATACTCAATTGAAAGGATGATTCAAAGAAAGTGAGTCTTTTAAAATAGAGGTAATTTTAGTTCTTGAAACAAATGTACCTGATTAGGGATTACTGTTTTGTAGGACGGAAGAACAATGGAACTATGATCATCTTGCCAGACAAAGGTTGCTCAGAAGTTTGAAATTAACTCACAAGTTCCTTATTCCCCTTTGAATTGCAAAACAGTCTATATAAGTTCAAAAGCTGCCAGCAGTGAAATGAAATGCGTAGAGAAACGTGGCAATTTTCATTGTCTATCAGTGCACAAATATTTCAAGACAAAAGAAGAGAATAATGGAGGATATGGGTAGGACAGATATATTTTGAATTACAGTAGTATGAAAATAAATGTAACACAGAATAAGTGGTCACAGATTTACAATTTTTACACACATACTGATAAGCTATCCCACCTTATTTGTATTTAAGTTATAAATTTAGATCTATTGGAATTTTTTCTGAGGTTAGGAAAGAGCAAATGCTTTTGCATTAAGGACATCATTATATAGACACAAATTTTATTTATCAGGAAGGGTAGAACATGGTTCCAATTATTATACAATCTACTTTTGAATCAATTTTCAAATTTCTTTATATATTTAATTGTCAACTAAATTCCATAAAGATTATTTCACCTTCAGTTCAGTTCAGTCCCTCAGTCGCATCTGACTCTTTGCGACCCCATGAATCACAGCACGCCAGGCCTCCCTATCCATGACCAACTACCGGAGTTCACTGAAACTCATGTCCATTGAGTCGGTGGTGCCATCCAGCCATCTCATCCTCTGTCGTCCCCTTCTCCTCCTACCCTCAATCCCTCCCAGCATGAGAGACTTTTTCAGTGAGTCAACATTTCGCATGAGGTGGCCAAAGTATTGGAGTTTCAGCTTTAGCATCAGTCCTTCTAAAGAACACCCAGGACTGATCTCCCTTAGAAGGGACTGGTTGGGTCTCCTTGCAGTCCAAGGGACTCTCAAGAGTCTTCTCCAACACCACAGCTCAAAAGCATCAATTCTTCGGCCATCAGCTTTCTTCACAGTCCAACTCTCACATCCATACATGACCACGGAAAAACCATTGCCTTGACTAGACGGACCTTGGTTGGCAAAGTAATGTCTCTGCTTTTTAATATGCTATCAAGGTTGGTCATAACTTTCTTTCCAAGGAGCAAACGTCTTTTAATTTCATGGCTTAAATCAGCATCTGAAGTGATTTTGGAGCCCCCCAAAATAAAGTCTGACACTGTTTCCACTGTTTTCCCATCTATTTCCCATGAAGTGATGGGACCAGATGCCATGATCTTAGTTTTCTGATTGTTGAGCTTCAAGTCAACTTTTTCACTCTGCTTTTTCACTTTCATCAAGAGGCTCTTTAGTTCCTCTTCACTTTCTGCCAGAAGGGTGGTGTCATCTGCATATCGAGGTTATTGATATTTCTCCCAGCAATCTTGATTCCACCTTGTGCTTCTTCCAGCCCAGCGTTCCTCATGATGTACTCTGCATAGAAGTTAAATAAGCAGGGTAACAATATACAACCTTGACGTACTCCTTTTCCTGCTTGGAACCAATCTGTTGTTCCATGTCCAGTTCTAAGTGTTGCTTCCTGACCTGCATACAGGTTTCTCAAGAGGCAGGTCAGGTGTTCTGGTATTCCCATCTCTTTCAGAATTTTCCCAGCTTATTGTGATCCACATAGTCAAAGGCTTTGGCATAGGCAATGAAGCAGAAATAGATGTTTTGCTGGAACTCTCTTGCTTTCTACATGATCCAGCGGATGTTGGCAATTTGATCTCTGGTGCCTCTGCCTTTTCTAAAACCTACTTGAACAGCTGGAAGTTCACAGTTCACATATTGCTGAAGCCTGGCTTGGAGAATTTTGAGCATGGCTTTACTAGCGTGTGAGATGAGTGCAATTGTGCGGTAGTTTGAGCATTCTTTGGCATTGCCTTTCTTTGGGATTGGAATGAAGACTGACCTTTTCCAGTCCTGTGGCCACTGCTGAGTTTTCCAAATTTGCTGGCATATTGAGTGCAGCACTTTCGCAGCATCATCTTTCAAGATTTGAAATAGCTCAACTGGAATTCCATCACTTCCACTAGGTTTATTTGTAGTGATGCTTTCTAAGACCCACTTGATTTCACATTCCAAGATGTCTGGCTCTAGGTGAGTGATCACACCATCGTGATTATCTTGGTGGTGTAGCTCTTTATTGTACAGTTCTTCTGTGTATTCTTGCCACCTCTTCTTGATATCTTCTGCTTCTGTTAGGTCCACACCATTTCTGTCCTTTATCAAACCCATCTTTGCGTGAAACTTTCCCTTGGTATCTCTAATTTTCTTGAAGAGATCTCTCGTCTTTCCTATTCTGTTGTTTTCTTCTATTTCATCTTCAGTCAACAACTATTTATTCATCTACTATCTGCCAGAAACTCTTTTATGAATGAAGATACATCAGTTAAAGCAAAACAAATATCCTTGGTCTTTCAGAACCAATATTCTAATGTGGGCATCCAAATAAAGAATATTTTGCCATTACATGGGCTTCCTTGGAGAAGACCTGGGTTTGATCCCTGGGTCAGGAAAATGCCCTGGAGAAGGGAATGGTTACCGACTTCAGTATTCTTCCTTGGAGAATTTCATAGACAGAGGAGTTTGGTGGACTACAGTCCATGGAGTCCCAAAGAGTCAGACACCTCTTTACAAATTTCACTTTTTTCACTTTAGATCATTATATAGCCTAAACAAGCACAATTTTTGTTTATATATTTAAAATTTAAAAACTGTGAAAAAATCTAATAGAAGGGGATCTTCCCAATCCAAGGATCAAACCCAGGTATCCTGCATTGCAGATGGATTATTTTCCAGCTGAACCACACAATGCCTTTAATCATCTAAATATATGTGTTAATGTACATTTCACCTAGATCTACGCAGAAAGTTACCATGTTTAAGATCCTATGAGCTCTACAGCTACAGGCACATGCAATAAGCTGCAATTATACACTAATTCCCATATACTTAAGATGCTTAGAGTTCTTATTAAAATGAATGCTTCTCTTTAGGAGGGCATCTATGCATTAAAATTTGACCACTATCAAGAATCCAATGGTGCTGACTATGATAAGTTTCCTATACTTTATTTTCCCACATGGATTGTTAGGTTTGATTTCCATGAACTAAAATATCTCATAGATGAATGGTCTTAATCCCTGAACTCTTATTTTTGGAGCCTACTGGGGCTTCCCTGCTGGCTCAGAGGTTAAAGCGTCTGCCTGGAATGCCGGAGATCCAGGTTCAATCCCTAGGTCGGGAAGATCACCTGGCGAAGGAAATGACAACCCACTCCAGTACACTTGCCTGGAGAATCCCATGTAGGGAGGAGCCTGGTAGGCTACAGTCCATAGGGTCGCAAACAGTCAGACACAACTGAGCGATTTCACTTTCACTTTCTTTCAAAAGAATTGAAGATAACGGTTACCTCCCTCAAAAGATCCCATGCATGTACTGTTACACTCTGCCCCAGTCCTGCAGCAGGCCACCACCGACCCACGCCTCCCCCAGAGATTACTGGACACCCACAGGCAAGTATTGGACAGTCTTCTGTGGGGTCACTGCTCCTTTCTCCTGGATCCTGGTGTATTCTGTTGTGCCCTTCAAGAGAATATATCCCAGGTCCTGTGTAAGTTCTGGCAGCTCTATGGTGAGGTTAATGGCCACCTCCTCCAAGAGGCCCTGTCCCTGCAGCAGACCGCTGCCAACCCGTATCTCGACAGGAGACACTCAAACACAGTTCTTTGTCATTTCTGTGGGGTCCCTGGGATCTGGTGCACACAAGGTTTGTTTGAGCCCTCTGAGCATCTCTGGTGGCAATGGGGTTTGATTTTAAATGCAAATTCACCACTCCTACCATCTTGCTGGGGCTTCCCTTTTGCTGTTGGATGTGGGGTCTCTCCTCACAGCCACTCCAGCACCTACTGTCTTACTGGGGTTTGCAGCCACTGCTTGCTGCTCACCCATCAGAACAAGATGCAGTTTCCCCCTAACTCAGTCTATCCCATCAGCAAACTTCCATAAGCTTCTTATCATTAACCATCAAAGGGCAGAATGAAAACCACAATCATAGAAACTAACCAATGTAATCAGATGGAGCACAGCGTTGTCTAACTTGATGAAACTATGAGCCATGCTGCGTAGGGCCATCCAAGATGGACAGGACATGGTGGAGAGTTCTGACAAAATATGGTCCACTGGAGAAGGGAATGGCAAACCACTTCAGTAGTCTTGCCTTGAGAACCCCATGAACAGTAAGAAAAGGCAAAAAGATAAGACACTGAAAGATGAACTCCCCAGGTCAGTAGATGCCCAGTATGCTACTGGAGATCAGTGGAGAACAAACTCAAGAAAGAATGAAGAGAGAGAGCCAAAAAAAAAACAAAAACACCCATTTGTGGATATGACTGGTGATGGAAGCAAGGTACAATGCTGTAAAGAGACATATTGCATAGGAACCTGGAATGTTAGGTCCATGAATCAAGGCAAATTGGAAGTGTTCAAACAGGAGATGGCAAGAATGAATGTTGGCATTTTAGGAATCGGTGAACTAAAATGGATTGGAATGGGTGAATTTAACTCAAATAACCATTATATCAGCTACTTTGGTCAAGAATCCCTTAGAAGAAATGAAGTAGCCATCATATGCAGCAAGGGAGTCCAAAATGCAGTACTTGGATACAAACTCAAAAATGACAGAATGATCTCTGTCATTTCCAAGGCAAACCATTCAATATCACAGTAATCTAAGTCTATGCCTCAAACAGTAATGCTGAAGAAGCTGAAGTTGAATGGTGCTAGGAAGACCTACAAGACCTTTTAGAACTAACACCCAAAAAAGATGTCCTTTTCATTATATGGGACTGGAATGCAAAAGTAGAAAGTCAAGAAACACCTGGAGTAACAGGCAAATTTGGCCTTGGAGTAAAGAATGAAGCAGGGCAAAGGCTAATAGAGTTTTACCAATAGAACACACTGCTGATAGCAAACACCCTATTCCGACAACACAGGAGAACACTCTGCACATGGACGTCAGCAGATGGTCAACACCAAAATCAGATTGATTATATTTGCAGCCAAAGATGGAGAATCTCTATACCTTCAGCAGAAAAAGACTGGGAGCTGACTGTGGCTCAGATCATGAACTTGTTATTGCTGAATTCAGACTTAGATTGAAGAAAGTAGGAAAAACCACTAGATCATTCAGGTATGACTTAAATCAAATCCCTTATGATTATACAGTGGCAGTGGCAAATAGACTCAAGGGACTAGATCTTATAGACAGAGTGCCTGATGAACTGTGGACGGAGGTTCATGACATTGTACAGGAGACAGGGATCAAGACCATCCCTGAAAAAAGAAATGCAAAAAAGCAAAATGGCTGTCTGAGCAGACTTTACAAATAGCTGTGGAAAGAAGAGAATCAAAAAGCAAAGGAGAAAAGGGAAGATATTTGCATGCAGAGTTCCAAAGAATAGCAAGGAGAGATAAGAAGGCCTTCCTCGGTGATCCTTGCTAAGAAATAGAGGAAAACAATAGAAGGGAAAAGACTAGAGTTCTTTTCAAGAAAATTAGAGATGCCAAGGGAATATTTCATGCAATGATGAGCTCAATAAAGGACAAAAATGGTATAGTCCTAACAGAAGCAGAAGATATTAAGAAGAGATAGTAAGAATACACAGAAGAACTTTACAAAAAATATCTTCATGACCCAGATAATCACGATGGTGTGCCAGACATCCTGGAATGTGAAGTCAAGTGGGCCTTAGGAAGCATCACAATGAGCAAAGCTAGTGGAGGTGATGGCATTCCAGTTGAGTTATTTCAAATCCTATAAGATGATGCTGTGAAAGTGCTGCGCTCAATGTGCCAGCATATTTGGAAAACTCAGCACTTGCCACGGAACTGGAAAATGTCAGTTTTCATTTCAATCCCAAAGAAAGGCAATGCAAAAGAATTCTCAAATTACTGCACAACTGCACTCATCTCACATGCTAGGCAAGTCATGTTCAAAATTCTCCAAGCCAGGCTTCAGTAATACATGAACCGTGAACTTCCAGATGTTCAAGCTGGTTTTCGAAAAGTCAGAGAAACCAGAGGTCAAATTGCCAACATCCGCTGGATCGTTGAAAAAGCAGGAGAGTTCCAGGCAAACATCTACTTCTGCTTTATTGACTATGTCAAACCTATGACTGTGTGGATCACAATAAACTGTTAAATATTCTTCAAGAGATGGGAATACCACACCACCTTGAGAATACCATTGCTCCTTGAGAAATCTGTATGCAGGTCAGGATGCAACAGTTAGAACTGTACATAGACCAACAGACTGGTTCAAATCAGGAAAGGAGAACATTAAGACTGTATATTGTCACCGTGCTTATTTAACTAATATACCGAGTACATCAAGAGAAACGTTGGGCTTTATGAAGCACAAGCTGGAATCAAGATTGCCTGGAGAAATATTAATAACCTCAGATATGCAGATGACACCACCCTTATGGCAGAAAGTGAAGAGGAACTAAAAAGCTTCTTTATGAAATTAAAAAGGAGAGTGAAAAAGTTTCCTTAAAGTTCAACATTAAGAAAACCAAGATCACGGCATCCAGTCTCATCACTTCATAGCAAATAGGTGGAGAAACAATGGAATCAGTGGTGGACTTTATTTTTTTGGGTTCCAAAATCAGTGTAGATGGTGACTGTAGCCATGAAATTAAAAGACACTTACTCCTTGGAAGGAAAGTTATGACCAAACTAGAGAGCATATTAAAAAGCAGAGACATTATTATGTCAGCAAAGATCTGTCTAGTAAAGGCTATGGTTTTTCTAGTGGTCATGTATGGATGTGAGAGTTGGACTATTAACAAATGCTGAGCACTGAAGAAACAATGCTTTTTAACTGTGGTGTTAGCGAAGACTCTTGAGAGTCCCTTGGACTGCAAGGAGATCCAACCAGTCCATCCTAAAGGAGATCAGTCCTGGGTGTTCATTGGAAGGACTGATGTTGAAGCTGAAACTCCCATTCTTTGGCCTCCTGATGTGAAGGGCTGACTCACTTGAAAAGACCCTGATCATGGGAAAGATTTAAGGCAGTAGGAGAAAGGACTACAGAAGATGAGATGGTTGGATGGCATCACCAACTCAATGGACATGAGTTTGAGTGAACTCTGGGAGTTGGTGATTGACAGGGAGGCCTGATGTCCTGTGGTTCATGGGGTCACAACGTGTCAGACACGACTAGTGACTGAACTGAACTGAACTGAACTGAGTGTTAGGAGCTTTCTTTTACATACAGGTGTACTAGGAAAAGTCCTCCCAATTGGCTCATTATTAAAGAATCTGACTACTAATGCAGGAGATACAGAAAACATGGGTTCCATCCTAGGGTCGGGAAGATCCCCTGGAGAATAAAATGGCAACACATCTTCATATTCTTGCCTGGAGATTCCATGGACAGAGGAGCCTGGCGGACTATGGTTTGTAGGGTCACACGGTGTTGGATAAGACTGAGCACACACACAAAGAAAGAAAAGTATTTAGGAAATCCAATTGTACCCAGAAGCCTCTCAGATTTTAGACTATGATTTCAAGTGCCTTTTATTTTTTCCAGACTATTTTATTCTTTGCTTTCTAACTCCCAGTTTTTTTGTTGCTTTAGAAGCCTGTAAAAACATCTGAAGGGAAAAAAAAATCTCTTTACTAACTATTAATATCATGTTTAATATCAAACATTTCATTGCATGACACTATGTGAATGCTTAATAACATCTAATTTCTACAATTTCTTAAATTACTTAATGGATTACATGTCTATGAATAAGTTGTTTATATGTTGTTGTTTAATGTGACATTTATCATTAGCAATAACATGTTTTAAGGCTGAGCTTGGCCACACACACGTAAATATGAACACATTGCAAATAACTAAAAAAGTCTGTTTTATAAAGCAAGGTACAGCTGTAATTCAATATATACTTAAGAATGTAAAAGTGAATATTAAGTGTATCTAAAAATAGAAAAGATTATTTTTTTTTTGTATTTGTAATTTATTTTTTATTTATTTATTTTTTTTATTGGAGGCAAATTACTTTACATTAATATATTGGTTGGTTTTGCCATACATTTACACGAATCTGACCCAGATGTACATGTTTTTCCCCTCTTGAACCCCCCTCCCACCTCTCTCTTCCCCATATCCTCCCTCCAGGTCATCCCCGTGCACCAGCCCCAAGCATCCTGTATGATGCGTCGAACCTGGGCTAGTGATTCATTTCACATATGATAATATACATGCTACAATGCCATTCTCTCAAATCATCCCACCTTCACCCTCTCCCACAGAGTCCCAAAGACTGTTCTATACACCCATGTCTCTTTTGTTGTCTCGTATACAGGGTTAAGGTTACCATCCTTCTAAATTTCAAAAAAAATGCTTTAGTATGCTGTATTGATGTTTTTCTTTCAGGCTGACTTCACTCTGTATAGTAGGCTCCAATGTCATCCACCTCATTAGAACTGACTCAAATGCATTCTTTTTGATGGCTGAAAAATACTCCATTATGTATATGTACCAAAGCTTTCTTATCCATTCATCTGCAGATGGACATCTAGGTTGCTTCCATGGCCTCGCTATTATAAACAGTGCTGCAATGAACATTGGAGTACATGTGTTTCTTTCAATTCTGCTTTCCTCGGTGTGTATGCCCAGGAGTGTGATGGCTGGATCATATGGCAGTTCTATTTCCAGGTTTTTGAGGAATCTCCACACTGTTCTCCATAGTGGCTGTACTAGTTTGCATTCCCACCAACAGGGTAAGAGGGTTCCCTTTTCTCCACACCCTCTCCAACATTTATTGCATGTAGACTTTTGGATAGCAGCCATTCTGACTGGTGTGAAATGGTATCTCATTGTGGTTTTGATTTGCATTTCTCTGATTATGATGGATGTTGAGCATTTTTTCATGTGTTTGTTAGCCATGGACATGACTCTACACATGGACATACACATAGACATGACTATTCAGATGGTCAATACTGAAATCAGACTGATTATATTATTTTCCTCTGAAGATAGAGAAGCTCTATACAGTCAGCAAAAACAAGACTGGGAGCTGACCGTGGCTCAGATCATGAACTCCTTTTTGCCAAATTCAGACTTCAATTGAAGAAAGTAGGGAAAACCACTAGGCTGTTCATGTATGACCTAAATTTAACCCTTTGCGATTATACAGTAGAAGTGACAAATAGATCTGAGGGACTAGATATGATAGAGTTCCAGATGAACTATGAACAGAGGTTCATGACATTGTACAGAAGGCATTGATCAAGACCATCCCCAAGAAAAAGAAATGCACAAAGGCAAAATGGTTGTCTGAGGAGACATTACAAATAGGAAGGAAAGAAGAGAAGCCGAAGACAGGGGAGAAATGGAAAGATAACCCAACTGAATACAAAGTTCCAAAGAGCAACAAGGAGAGATAACAAAGCCTTTCTAGTGAACAATGCAAAGAAATAGAGAAAAACAATATAATGGGAAAGACTGGAGATCTCTTAAAGAAGATAGAGATAACAAGGGAACACTGCATGCAAAGATGGACACAATAAAGGACGGAAACAGTATGGACCTAACAGAAGCAGAAGATATTAAGAAGAGGTGGAAGAATACACAGAAGTACTATATAAAAAAGGCCTTAATGACCTCGATAATCACGATGGTGTGATCACTCATCTGGAGCCAGATATCCTGGAAAGTGCTTTCTAGTGGGCCTTAGGAAGCATCACCACGAACAAAATAATGAGGTGATGGAATTCCAGTTGAGCTATTTCGAATCCTAAAAGATAATGCTATGAAAGTGCTGCACTCAATATGACAGCAATTTTTGAAAACTCAGCAGTGGCCATAGGACTGGAAAAGGTCAGTTTTCATTCCAGTCCCAAAGAAGGGCAATGCCAAAGAATGCTCAAACTATCACACAATTGTACTCATCTCACATGCTAGCAAAGTAATGCTAAAAATTCTCCAAGTGAGGCTTCAACAGTACATGAACAGTGAAATACCAGATGTTCAAGATGGATTTAGAAAAGGCAGAGGAACCAAATTGTCAACAGAGCTCAAATTGTCAACATCAGCAGGATCATCAAAAAAGCAAGAGATTTCCAGAAAAATATCTACTTCTGCTTTTCTGACTATGCCAAAGCCTTTGGATGTGTGGATCACAACAAACTGGAAAATTCTTCAAGACATGGGAATACCTGACGACCCTACCTGTTTCCTTAGAAACCTCTATGCAGGTCAAGAAGTAACAGTTAGAATTGGACATGGAACAATGTACTTGTTCCAAACTGGGTAAGAAGTATGTGAAAGTTGCATGTTATTACTCTGCCTATTTAGATTCTATGCAGAGTACATCATGAGATCATGAGAAATGCCAGGCTGGATGAAGCACAAGCTGGAATCAAGATTGCCAGGAGAAATACCAATAACCTCAGATATGCAGATGACATCACCCACATGACAGAAAGTGAAGAGGAACTAAAGAGACTCTTGATGAATGTGAAACAGAAGAGTGAACCTGGCTTAAATCTCAATGTTCAGATAACTAAGATCATGGCACCCGGTCCCACCAGTTGAGTTTAGTTCAGTCGTTCAGTCATGTCCGACTCTTTGTGACCCCATGGATCACAGCACACCAAGCCTCCCTGTCCATCACCAACTCCCGGAGTTCACTCAAACTCATGTTCATCGAGTCAGTGATGCCATCCAGCCATCTCATTCTCTGTCGCCCCTTCTCTTCCTGCCCCCAGTCCCTCCCAGCATCAGAGTCTTTTCCAGTGAGTCAACTCTTCCCATGAGGTGGCCAAAGTACTGGAGTTTCAGCTTTAGCATCAGTCCTTCCAATGAACACCCAGGATTGATCTCCTTTAGAATGTACTGGTTGAAACTCTTTGCAGTCCGAGGGACTCTCAAGAGACTTCTCCAACATCACAGTTCAAAAGCATCAATTCTTCGGCTATCAGCTTTCTTCACAGTCCAACTCTCACATCACATCACATCACATGACCACTGGAAAAACCATAGCCTTGACTAGACGGACCTTGGTTGGCAAAGTAATGTCTCTGCTTTTAAATATGCTATCTAGGTTGGTCATAACTTCCCTTCCAAGGAGTAAGCGTCTTTTAATTTCCTGGCTGCAGTCAGCATCCTCAGTGATTTTGGAGCCCACAACAGAAAGTCTGACACTGTTTCCACTGTTTCTGCATCTATATCCCATGAACTGATGGGACCAGATGCCATGATCTTTGTTTTCTGAATGTTGAGCTTCAAGCCAACTTTTTCACTCTCTTTCACTTTCATCAAGAGGCTTTTGAATTCCTCTTCATTTTCTGCCAGAAGGGTGGTGTCATCTGCATATCTGAGGTTATTGATATTTCTCCAGGCAATCTTGATTCCAGCTTGTGCTTCTTCTAGCCCAGTGTTCCTCATCATGTACTCTGCATATAATTTAAATAAGCAGGGTGACAATATACAGCCTTGACGTACTCCTTTTCCTATTGGGAACCAGTCTGCTGTTCCATGTCCAGGTCTAACTTTTGCTGGCAAATAGATGGGGAAACAATGGAAATAGTGACAGATTTTATTTTTTTGTGTTTGAAAATCACTGTATATAGTGACTGCAGCCATGGAATTAAAAGACACTTGCTCCTTGGAAGAAAAGCCATGACAAACCTAGACAGCATATTAAAAAGCAGAGACATTACTTTCTCGACAAAGGTCAGTCTAGTCAAAGCTATGGTTTTTCTAGTAGTCATATATAGATGTGAAAGCTGGAACATAAAGAAAACTGAGGGCCGAAGAATTGATGTTTTTGAACTATGGTGTTTGTGAAGACTCTTGAGAGTCCCTTCAACTGCCAGGAGATCATACCAGTCTATCCTAATGGAAATCAATCCAGAATATTCATTGGAAGGTCTGATGCTGAAAGTGAAGATCCAATACTTTGGCCGCCTGATGCGAAGGTCTGACTCATTAGAAAAGACCCTTATGCTGGGAATGATTGAAGGCAAGAGGAAAATGAGACAGCAAAGGACGAGATGGTTGGATGGCATTACTGACTCAATGGACGTGAGTTTGAGCAAACTCTGGGAGATAGTGAAAGACAGGGAAGTCCTCGGGATCACAGAGTTAGACAGGACTGAGTGACTGAATAACAATATAAAGTACAAAGTCAATTGGAAAAATATATATATCTTAGTGGGTGCTACACAAAACATTTTTCTGTGGGAAAAATATACTCTAGGTCACGTTTTCAAATTTTGAATCCATGTATAAAGATACCTGTTAAAATCTGTGGTGTAAAGGTGAATCAAATCATTATTTAGCAATGGCTATAACTACATGTCTATGGCTGCCATCATAAGTATGGACTAAGATAAGTGCCTTGACTAGAATGAATTTTTGAACATCAAGAAAACAAACCTAATAGAATCTGGATGGAATATGTAAGTGTTCTGTAGGAAATCAGCATACACAAGCATTTATTTGTTAAATATAATAGTCAATTATAGATGCCTTTATTTTCACTTAAACAGATAATTCTATGCATCACAAGTAAATTTTTAAATACCAATTCTTAGTTTCTCAGAAGATAGTCTGATGAAGCTATCGGTTTTTTGATCTGTACAGATTTTATTGATGTTACTAGAGAAGGAGATTTGGAAAGTGGAAATAATCTCTCACACAGAGGATCCATCTCATGACTGAGTATTCCATTATTGCAAAGTTTAAAGGACTATAAACCTTGAGGTGTAAAATGAGGTAAAGATACTTTGCTCCAACAAATAAGCCATGAATCCGCATCTGAGTTGTTCATTGACATTAAACAGACATTTATATTTTACTGGACAATATGACTGACTGATAAGAATTCTATGACATTTCCTTTTCCTCTTTCTTTCCTGCACAACAAAAAATTTTCTATTTAAAACTGTCATGGAAGGTATAAGAACTTGATCTTGAATCTGTCATATGAGTTGATCGTCTCATTGCTAATATAATATTGAAAGTTTTTACTGTACATCTAAGAATTGCATTAATATTTATTGCTTCAGTTAAATAAGGAAAAAGACTCTAACATAATTAGAAATACAAAACAGCATTTTTAAAAGATGGAGTTCTATGCATTTGCTCCTTCATATTTTAGGATTATTTTGAAATTTTATTCACACATTAGAAACTATTCATTTTATCAGAAAAGTTATGGATATTAACCCGTGATAATATTTTAATATGTGCTCAAGTGTGACTAATCAGTTCTCAATACCACATCCACTGTGTTAATTTATTTTGGAAGATAATGAATGAGTTTATTTTGATGAGTTGTACAGTAATTCCAAGGCACAAATGCAGATGTCAGGAACAGCTTGTTAAATTTCTACAATGTAAGAAAGAT
Source organism: Moschus berezovskii (assembly GCF_049115385.1). Classification (NCBI taxonomy): domain Eukaryota; kingdom Metazoa; phylum Chordata; class Mammalia; order Artiodactyla; family Moschidae; genus Moschus; species Moschus berezovskii. The sequence goes on along the minus strand of NC_142488.1, from coordinate 79,773,466 downwards.
AATAAATAATTTTAAGACTATGAGTTTATTTTATGAAGTATTTTGAGATTTCTTTTGCAATTATTATAGTTCTTGAAATTAATATTTTAAAAATCATAAGTTAAAAGCTTTCTGAATTTTTTAAAATATATTTTAAGCATTGTTAAAAGATTTTTAAGACTTCTAATATTCTGATAGTAAGCATTTGTGAATGTTTGCATTGTATATTTGAGGGTAGTGGGAAAAAGGGTATAAAGTTTTATACCCTAAGTGAATTTTCTCTATGGCTTTCTCCTTGTAATTCCTCCAAATTTTTCCTCTTTTCAAGCTAATAAGATATATTATGTGAAAGTACTGAACAACAAGTTTACCTGCATTGAATTAAAAGTGACTTTTGATTATTTGTCTGTTTATAAGGAATAGTAGTCATAGTTGAAATCAGTCATGTTACAAAACAGAAAAATCAAGCACCAAACTGAACGTATCTGGTTATTTCTTTTTTTTTTTTTTCTCTCTCTCTCTCTTCCCAATAAAGCTATGCTATTTGCTTATTTTTATCCTCTATTGTTTGGTTAATAACATTTGCAAAGTGACTGTTGTTATTTCAAAGAGTTCAAAAATTGAACCAAGTGGAAAAGAATGACTAAACATACAGACACATATGGAAAAATCAAAGGAAAGAAATTGGAGAAGGAATAAAAACAACAACAACAAAAGAGAAAGATGATGGGCAAGTATTTCTACCTTTCAAATGTACAAAATTAAGAACAGTTTGTGGGAGGTATTTATCTTACCGCTGTTTCTTGAAGAGATAGTAGACAGCATTCTGTTCTTGGATTATCTCTTCAGATTTACACTCATTGTTTTACTTTTATTTTTTTCTTTTTCTTTTGGTTTTTTCCTTTTATTTTTTAAATTTATTTATTTTAATTGGAAGCTAATTACTTTATATTATTGTATTGGCTTTGCTATACATTGACATGAATCTGCCTCGGGTGTACATATGTTTCCCATCTTGAACCCCCCTCCCATGTCCCTCCCCATCCCATCCCTCTGGTTCATCCCAGTACACCAGCCCCGAGCATTCTGTATCATGCATCGAACTTGGACTGATGATTCGTTTCACATATGATAATATACATGATTCAATGTCATTCTCCCAAATCATCCCACCCTCACCCTCTCCCACAGAGTCCAAAAGACTGTTCTATACATCTGTGTCTCTTTTGCTGTCTTGCATACAGGGTTATAATTACCATCTTTCTAAATTCCATATATATATGTTAGTATACTGTATTGGAAGGCTTTCTTATCTCTCCTTGCTATTCTTTTGAACTCTGCATTCAGATGCTTATATCTTTCCTTTTCTCCTTTGCTTTTCACTTCTCTTCTTTTCGCAGCAATTTGTAAGGCCTCCTGAGACAGCCATTTTGCTTTTTTGCATTTCTTTTCCATGGGGATGGTCTTGGTCCCTGTCTCCTTCACAATGTCACGAATCTCCGTCGAGAGTTCATCAGGCACTCTATCTATCAGATCTAGTCCCTTAAATCTATTTCTCACTTCCTCTGTATAATCATAAGGGATTTGATTTAGGTCATATCTGAATGGTCTAGCGGTTTTCCCTGCTTTCTTCAATTTAGGTCTGAATTTGGCAATAAGGAGTTCATGATCTGAGCCACAGTCACCTTCTGGTCTTTTTTTTGCTAACTGTATACAGCTTCTCCATCTTTGGCTGCAAAAAACATAGTCAATCTGATTTTGATATTGACCATCTCGTGAAGTCCATGTGTAGTCTTCTCTTGTGTTGTTGGAAGAGGGTGTTTGCTATGACCAGTGCATTCTCTTGAAAAAACTCTATTAGCCTTTGCCCTGCTTCATTCCATGCTCCAAGGCCAAATTTGTCTGTTACTCCAGGTGTTTCTTGATTTCCTACTTTTGCATTCTAGTCCCCTATAATGAAAAGGACGTCTTTTTTGGGTGTTAGTTCTAAAAGTTATTGTATGTCTTCATGGAACCCTTCAACTTCGGCTTCTTCAGCATTACTGGTTGGGGCATAGGCCTGGATTACTGTAATATTGAATGGTTTGCCTTGAAAATGAACAGAAATCATTCTGTCGTTTTTAAGATTGCATCCAAGTACTGCATTTCAGACTCTTTTGTTGACCATAATGGCTAATCCATTTCTTCTAAGGGATTCCTGCCTAGAGGAAAACAACAGAATAGGAAAACAAGAGATCTCCTCAAGAAAATTAGAGATTCCAAGGGAATATTTCATGCAAAAATGGGCTCGATAAAGGACAGAAATGGTATGGACCTAACAGAAACAGAAGATATTAAGAAGAGGTGGCAAGAATACACAGAAGAACTGTACAAATAATATCTTCACGACCCAGACAGTCACAATAACGTGATCACTGACCTAGAGCCAGACATCTTGGAATGTGAAGTGAAGTGGGCCTTAGAAAGCATCACTACGAACAAAGCTAGTGGAGGTGATGGAATTCCAGTTGAGCTATTTCAAGTCTTGAAAGATGATGCTGTGAAAGTGCTGCACTCAATATGCCAGCAAATCTGGAAAACTCAGCAGTGGCCAGAGGACTGGAAAAGGTCAGTCTTCATTCCAATCCCAAGGAAAGGCAATGCCAAAGAATGCTCAAACTACCGCACATTTGCACTCATCTCACACGCTAGTAAAGTCATGCTCAAAATTCTCCAATCCAGGCTTCAGCAATATGTGAACCGTGAACTCCCAGATGTTCAAGCAGGTTTTAGAAAAGGCAGAGGCACCAGAGATCAAATTGCCAACATCCGCTGGATCATGGAGAAAGCAAGAGAGTTCCAGCAAAACATCTATTTCTGCTTCATCGACTATGCCAAATCCTTTGACTGTGTGGATCACAATAAACTGTGGAACATTCTGAAAGAGATGGGAATCCCAGACCACCTGACCTGCCTCTTGAGAAACCTGTATGCAGGTCAGGAAGCAACAGTCAGAACTGGACATGGAACAAAAGACTTGTTCCAAATAGGAAAAGGAGTACGTCAATGCTGTATATTGTCACCTTGCTTATTTAACTTCTATGCAGAGTACATCATGAGGAACGCTGGGCTGGAAGAAGCACAAGCTGGAATCAAGATTGGTGGGAGAAATATCAATAATCTCAGATATGCAGATGACAATATCCTTATGGCAGAAAGTGAAGAGGTAGTCAAAAGCCTTTTGATGAAAGTGAAAGAGGAGAGTGAAAAGGTTGGCTTGAAGCTCAACATTCGGAAAACGAAGATCATGGTATCTGGTCCCATCACATCATGGGGTATAGATGGAGAAACAGTGGAAACAGTGTCAGGCTTTATTTTGGGGGGCTGCAAAATCACTGTAGATGCTGTTTGCAGCCATGAAATTAAAAGACGCTTGCTCCTTGGAAGGACAGTTATGACCAACCTAGATAGCTTATTAAAAATCAGAGATATTACTTTGCAAACCAAGGTCCGTCTAGTCAAAGCTACGGTTTTCCCAGTGGTCATGTATGGATGTGAGAGTTGGACTGTGAAGAAAGCTGATAGCTGAAGAATTGATGCTTTTGAACTGTGGTGCTGGAGAAGACTCTTGAGAGTCCCTTGGACTACAAGGAGATCCAACCAGTCCATTCTAAAGAAGATCAATCCTGAGTGTTCATTGGAAGGACTGATATTAAAGCTGAAACTGTAATACTTTGGCCACCTCACGCGACGAGTTGACTCACTGGAAAAGACTCTGATGCTGGGAAAGGTTGGGGGAGGGAGGAGACGGGGACGACAAAGAATGAGATGGCTGGATGGCATCACCGACTCGATGGACATGAATTTGAGTGAACTCCGGGAGTTGGTGATGGACAGGGGCGCCTGGCATGCTGTGATTCGTGCAAAGGGTCGGACACCACTGAGCGACTGAACTGAACTGATCTGAAACAGAAGAATATAATTATCTTCAAATATTTCACTGTTCATTTTGAATTTCTCAACAAGGTAAATAAATTTAAATCTGATCTTTGCTCAACCACTAGTAATTATGAATGGAGAAAAAGCAAACCAAACACTTCAAGGTCAGTCTTAATACCTGAACTTCAAGATATCAACCAACATGGACCAGCCAGTAATTGTAGAGGAATTTGTAGCAATACTGATTAACAATTTGACCTAATTGACTATGGGTTATATATAGGCATTTAACATGCGTGTTTTCTTATATTTCTAACAATTAGCTATGACAGGAAAACAGTATAATATGTTGGAATACCTCCAATATTTGGCAAAGCATTAATCTTATATATATGTGATCTTATGAATTGGATTATAGGAGCAAAAATTCACTATAGGTTTTCTACTTAAATGTACTTACAGTTGTTTTACAATATATACACTTCTTTATGTTTCCATGTTCAACTTCATTTAGTTCAGTTCAGTCGCTCAGTCGTGTCCAACACTTTGCAACTCCATGAACCACAGCAAGCCAGGCCTCCCTATCCATCACCAGCTCCCGGAGTCCATCCAAAATCATGTACATCTAGTCGGTGATGCCATCCAACCATCTCATCCTCTGTCGTCCCCTGCTTCTCCTACACCCAATCTTTCCCAAAATCAGGGTCTTTTCAAATGAGTCAGCACTTTCACATCAGGTGGCCAAAGTACTGGAATTTCAGCTTCAGCATCAGTCTTTCCAATGAACACCCAGGACTGATCTCCTTTAGTACGGACTAGTTGGATCTCCTTGCTTTCCAAGGGACTCTCAAGTGTCTTATCCAACATCACAGTTCAAAAGCATTGATTCTTCGGTGCTCAGCTTTTGTTATAGTCCAACTTTCACATTCATTCACGACCACTGGAAAAACCATAGCCTTGACTATACGGACATTTGGTGGCAAAGTAAAGTCTCTGCTTTTTAATATGCTGTCTAGGTTGGTCATAACTTTCCTTCCAAGGAGCAAGCATCTTTTAATTTCATGGCTGCAATCAGCATCTGCACTGATTTTGGAGCCCAGAAAAATAAAATCTTCTAATGTTTCCCCATATATTAGCCATAAATTGATGGGACCGGATGCCATGATCTTAGTTTTCTGAATGCTGAGCTTTAAGACTGCTTTTTCAATCTCATCTTTCACTTTCATCAAGAAGCTCTTTAGTTCTTCTTCACTTTCTGGCATAAGGGTGGTGTCATCTGCATATCTGAGGTTATTGATATTTCTCCCAGCAATTTTGATTCCAGCTTGTGTTTCCTCCAGCCCAGCGTATCTCATGATGTACTCTGCATGTAAGTTAAATAAGCAGGGTGACAATATACAGCCTTGATGCACTCCCTTTTCTATTTGGAACCAGTCTGTCGTTCCATGTCCAGTTCTAACTGTTGCTTTTGACCTGCATACAGGTTTCTCAAGAGACAGGTCAGGTGGTCTGGAATTCCCATCTCGTTCAGAATTTTCCACAGTTTATTGTGACCCACTCAGTCCAAGGCTGTGGCATAGTCAATAAAGGAGAAATAGATGATTTTCTGGAACTATCTTGCTTTTTCAATGATCCCGCGGATGTTGGCAATTTGACCTCTGGTTCCTCTGCCTTTTCTAAAACCACCTGGAACATATGGAAGTTCATGGTTCACGTATTGCTGAAGCGTGGCTTGGAAAATTTTGAGCATTATTATACTAGTGTGTGAGATGAGTGCAATTATGCGGTAGTTTGATCATTCTTTGGCGTGGCCTTTCTTTGGGATTGGAAAGAAAACTGACCTTTTCCACTCCTGTGGCCACTGCTGAGTTTTCCAAATTTGCTGGCATATTGAGTGCAGCACTTTCACAGCCTCATCTTTTAGGACTTGAAATAGTTCAACTGGAATTCCATCACCTCCACTAGCTTTGTTCATCCTGATGCTTCCTAAGGTCCACTTGACTTCACATTCCAGGATTTCTGACTCTAGGTTAGTGATCACATAATGGTGATTATCTTGGTCATGAAGATCTTTTTTTTGTACAGTTCTTCTGTGTATTCTTGACACCTCGTTTTAATATCTTCTGTTTCTATTAGGTCCCTACAATTTCTGTCCTTTATTGAGGCCATATTTGCATGAAATAGACCCTTGGTATCTCTAATTTTCTTGAAGAGATCGCTAGTCTTTCCTATTCTGTTATTTTTCTCTATTTCTTTGCATTGATCACTGAGGAAGGCTTTTTTATCTCTCCTTGCTATTCTTTGGAACTCTGCATTCACATGACTATATCTTTCCTTTTCTTCTTTGCTTTTTGCTTCTCTTCTTTTCACAGCTATTTGTAAGGCCTCCTCAGACAACCATTTTGCTTTTTTGCATTTCTTTTCTATGGGGATGGTCTTGATCCCTGTCTCCTGTACAATGTCACGAACCTCTGTCCAGAGTTCATCAGGCACTCTATCAGTTCTAGTCCCTTAAATCTATTTCTCACTTCCACTGTATAATCAGAAGTGATTTGATTTAAGTAATACCTGATTGGTCTAATGGTTTCCTCCACTTTCTTCAATTTAAGTCTGAACTTGGCAATAAGGAGTTCATGATCCAAGCCACAGTGAGCTCCCTGTCTTGTTTTTGCTGATTGTTTAGAGCTTCTCCCTCTTTGACTGCAAAGAATATAATCAATATGAATTTGGTGTCAACCATCTGGTGATGTCCATGTGTAGAGTATTCTCTTGTATTGTTGCAAGAGGGTGTTTTCTATGACCAGTGCATTATCTTCACAGAACTCTATTAGACTTTGCCCTGCTTCATTCTATGCTCCAAGGCCAAATTTGCCTGTTACTCCAGGTGTTTCTTGACTTCCTACTTTTGCATTCCAGTCCCCTATAATGAAAAGGACATCATTTTTGTGTGTTAGTTCTAGAAGCTCTTGTAGGTCTTCATAGACCTGTTCAACTTCAGCTTCTTCAGTGTTACTGGTTGGAGCATAGACTTGGATTACTGTGATATTGAACGGTTTGCCTTGGAAATGAACAGAAATCATTCTGACGTTTTTGAGATTGCATCCAAGTATTACATCTTGGTAATATGTGTAAATGATTTTATTTGGTAATGTTTGAAAGATTGCACACTGTATTACATCTTTAAATTTCCAGGTCTCTTGAATGATTATGTATTTGACTCTAGCTGGAAATTTGCCTTATTCAAATCTAATCTCCAGGGCCAAGAACAATAAACAGATTGAGGACATTCATTAGTTGAATGATTGACCTATGGATGTTAGCCTTTTCTCCCAGGGATGTTACTGAGGATAATGCATTTTCTTTATCTGAGAAACTAATGATTGAAACCATAAGGAGTCTGTTAACTTTCCAAAGAGAATGAGAATTTGCAGTATCATCTAACATGAACAAGGCACCAGGATAGATTCTTCATTGAGAACTTATGGAATTCAACAATATGCCAGAAGTAGTGTAAGGTATCTTGGAGAGCAAGGTGAAAGCCTCCCAGTTAACAAATGTAAATTTCCTACCTTAAAAGATAAAGCACAGAAAATACATCACCTTACTCACCGATGAAACTTCAGTTTTCCAACAATTTCCATTTTTCAGCCTTATGAAACAGATCATAAATGATTCTACTATGAACTGTCAAACATTCATAGTTTAAATAGGATCAAACTCATTATTTGTGTATTGTCTGAAGAATACCTTCTTACTGCCATTTAATTTTGGAGAAACCCTCTGTTACATAGCGTGAGATGTCAAATATTTTTAGTCTATCATCCCCTTCTTACATAAATATAAAGCTACAAGAGCATTGTGAGGAACTGAATCCAAAACACTGTTTTACGAATTGTTTGGTAAGGTTGAGTTAATGAGATCTCAGCCTCTCTGACTCTTTTTTTTAAAACAACTTTGTTTAATAGATTGACCCAAAATCTTACTAGAAGATTCTCAGGTGCAATGAAATAAATATGCTAATTAAGTTGTCCATGCATTATAAATCTCATAAACATGATGTTTGGAAAGTTTAAGAAGTTTGGGTGAATTTGAATTAAAGTAATTGTGTAGCATATAGTTTTCCCTACAGCACACATGGTGAAAGTCAACGAATTGTTTAACCAAAAAGAAAAAAAAAAAAAAAAAAGAATCCAAACAAAAAAATATTGGAAATACACTGTTACCCTGAAAGAAAAAGTTTTTGTATGTTGTCAGAAACTAGCTTTTGACATTTTCAAGTTCAAGATAGTGTAGACGATCAACAACTAATTAATTAAAAATTTTGAATACACTTGCCATATGTGTAAAATAAGCATTTCTACATATTTATTTTTAGAATTATGGAGTATCTATGGTTTTCTTTAGAAAATGTTAATAACTTCCAGGTTACAACTGAGTCTTTCAAGTATCTCAAAATTCAATCTTATTTTCACCTTGAAGTCACCTTTGTTTTGAAATAATTTTGTGTGTACAAGTTCTTCACAGATTTACTTGGGAAAGAAAGTTTTCCTGCATGTGAGAAATAATGAACCAGAGAGATGGGAGGGGGAAGGAGGTGGGAGGGGGTGTTCAAGATGGGGAACATATGTACACCCGGGGCAGATTCATGTCAATGTATGGCAAAACCAATACAATAATGTAAAGTAATTAGCCTCCAATCAAAATAAATAAATTTCAAAAAGAATAAATAAGGTGACTTTTAATTATAATCATCATTATATAATCGTAACATATTTAGATGACAGTTTCCTTGTAACTATAATGCAATAACCACAAGCAAATCACTAAAGTTATATCTGTAGTTGTTGCCTTGTAGTTTGTGTCATCTATAAGCATTTCAAACACAGCCCACTAGTTAATTTCCAAATCATAACACAGCTTTGCTAAATGACTAATAATGGCCTAATGAAAACGAAGATTCTAGTCTCATTTTTATGTCACCCACTGTACAAAGTTAGGTCAATAAAAACAAAATGTAAAAAAACAAACAACAAAAAAAACAAAAACAAAATGTAATGATATTAAATGGAAAGACAGATCAAATAATAACTCTCAAATAATAATCACTATTTTTAGTGTTTTACAAACACACTCCTACACTCAGTGTCTATCTATCTATCTATCTATACACAAACATTTATATAATACTGGATGGAAATAAGTGATCTCATTATAGTGATGTTTCAGGCTAACCAGCAAAATACATTTAAACAAAATTTTCTGCACAACGTTCCTAGTAGATGCTTTCTGTTACTCATTTTAAGTGTGATTTTTACACAGTTTGGAAAACTCAAGAGTGTTGGCCTGCTCCATTAACAGATGGAATGTTATTGATCTGATGCTTGCAGATTAGAGTGGAGCTCATTTTCACTCTTAAGATTTGTTATCATTTGGACATATTATTCTAGTCCAACAATGTTTGAAAAACATGCCTATGTATGCAAAGCCCGTTTGAGATGAATACATTTTGATTTCCTACAAATGCCTTGATTTTCACTTATTTTCAGGAATCAGAGCCTGGAGCACATTACTTTTAGATTCCTGATTATAGATGCAAGTATTATTTAAACATAAGAAGCTACTTACATGTAAACCAAATAGAAAAGCAATCTCTCTTGTTGGATCAAGATTTAATTGACATCTAAATCTATGGGCTTTCATGTTCATCTGAAATTGAAAGTAATTTTTATGCCTTGGGATTTCAAAAAAAAAAGGAAAGATTTTTCACAAAATCAAGGTAGCTACATCCATCCAATATTGGGAAAATAATTTATCTTTAAGTTTAAAAAAGGAAAGAGATACAGCATATCAGAAACAGACCGTGAATTTTGTTTTATCCTTAATGGAACTGTTTGACCCTAAGCCCCCTAACTCTGAGAAACAGAACAAAATATCCTGAAAACTAACGCTGTATTCAGAGCCTAGAATATAAACAGACGCTTTCTGATATAGTTGAATTGCAAAAGCATTAAAATAGATTCCAGGTCCAATTTTCAACAATAATGATAATTTACAGGTTATTTTAAAGGTAAAAGATAGTAAGATTTTTTGGTCACTAAAGATGCTAATAAATATATCTTTCTTAATTGAACTTTCTCGAACTATCAAAGAAAATTTTTAACGTCAAATTAATATCAAAAGATTAAATGGAACAGAAAGTGTTTAGACCAAATAGGGAAAATTACCAAGCCAAACTAGACAAGTGATCTATTCTATTAAACCTCTATTCAGAACATGAGACCTGTTCAATGCCCACCTTACTTCAGGAAAGGTCTCAAAGTGAGTTCTTTCAATATCTTTATTCACATGGCTACATATGCACTTCAAGTGACTTTCTGAATAGTGAAAAATTATTTCCAAATCAATCTTCCAGAAATTGAATGCTTGATAAAATATTATCTCTTCAGTACAAAAGGTTTTCTCAAACAGGTAAGAATGATTTAATCACTTCATAACTCATATACAGACATTGATCATCGACTGTATAACGTAAGACACAAAAAAGGGGAGCAAAAATTAGTTTTAAGCAAAATCTTAGGATTTAAATATCTTGGAATTCAGGCCCTTCATATGTATTATTTTATCCTCACAAAATGCTATTCATCAAGTACTACAATCATCATTCTCATTTTGCACTTATGGATTTCTAACACAGAGGTTTAAAATAACAAGTTTTTAATCACTAACTCACGGTGAAGCCAGGCTTGAAAACTTTAGCAACTTCAAACAAAATCAAGGGCACTAAACTAATAATCTATGCTGCCTCCTGTGTACATGTTGCATAGAATTTCTACATTTCACTGTTTCTTTCTTACTCTAGGACTTAGTATTCAATATCATAACATTTCTTATTGGCTAAGCCTCCCTTGAACTCCTAGTCATAAGCCTAAGTTGTTAAGTTTCGCTTGGTCTAACCTAGTAGTTACCTTTAACACGCAGCAAAATAAACCATAGCTTATTAAAACATGCATTTTTGGGGTCCAAGTCTGGAGTTTTTGATTCAGTCAGTCTTGCATGGGGCTTGAGAATGTGCATTTAGAATCAGTTCCCAAATGCTGCTGTTGGTCCAGGACCTACAGTTTGAGAATCATTGGTCTACTAACTCAATCCATTGCTTATTAATAAGCACAGTATTTTGTGAAAGTACATGATAAAGGTAAATCATGACCTTTAGATACAGAGCTTCTCAGGACATATTTGTAAATCAAAGGCAATAATTTTCATTACTGATTTCCATTTCTTCACTGAGGGACAAGTTCTACTGGGAGAGAGTGGTGATACTTCAAGAAACACATAGGAACTCAAATTACCACAGATCTTATATCTTATGCTCTTATTATAACATTTGTAATCTTTACATACTAGAGATCTACAGACACACACACACACACACACACCAAACATATAGGAAAATAAGACAAAGTTCAACCTGAATGTTCTTATTAAGAGTGAAGTTGCCCTGTGATACCAGTAAATAAATGCCTGTGTCAAAAGAAAAGAAATACTCATTTAGAAAGTATTTACTTGCTCTCTTAATTTCTTTTGTTTTTATGTCTCATTGTGTTGAATATTAGCTGCTTCCCAGGTGTCACTAATGGTAAAGAACCCACCTGCCAGAGCAGGGGATGCAGGAGATATGGGTTTGATCCCTGGGTCTAGAAGATCCCCTGGAGGAGGGCATGGCAACCCACTCCAGTATTCTTCCCTGGAGAATCTCATGGACAGAGGAGCCTGGTTGGCTAACGTCCAAAGAGTCAGTCACAAAGAGTCAGACACAACTGAAGCAACTTAGCACACATGCACAAATGTTGAATATGAACATAATTTTTCCAAGAAATTTAGGTGACCCCCAACTCATTTTTTTAATTAATTTATTTTAATTGGGGATTAATTACTTTCCATTATTGTATTGGTTTTGCCATACATTGACATGAATCTGCCCTTGGTGTTCATGTGATCCCCATCTTGAACGCCCCCCCTCCTCCCTCCCCATCCCATCAATCTGGTTCATCCCAGTACACCAGCCCTGATAATATACATGTTTCAATGCCATTCTCCCGAATCATCCCACCCTCGCCCTCTCCCACAGAGTCCAAAGACTGTTCTATACATCTGTTTCTCTTTTGCTGTCTCATATACAGGGTTATCATTATCATCTTTCTAAATTCCATATATATGCGTTGGTATACTGTATTGGTGTTTTTCTTTCTGACTGACTTCACTCTGTATAATAGGCTCCAGTTTCATCCACCTCATTAGAACTGAATCAAATGTATTATTTTTAATTGCTGAGTAATACTCCATTGTGTATATGTGCCAAAGCTTTCTTATCCATTCGTCTGCTGATGGACATCTAGGTCGCTTCCTTATCTGGCTGTTATAAACAGTGTGACGATGAACATTGGAGTACATGTGTCTCTTTCAATTCTGGTTTCCTCGGTTTGTATGCCCAGGAGTGCGATTGCTGGGTCTTATGGCAGCTCTATTTCCAGTTTTTTAAGGAATCTCCACACTGTTCTCCATAGTGGCTGTACTAGTTTGCATTCCCACCAACAGTGGAAGAGGGTTCCCTTTTCTCCACACCCTCTCCAGCATTTATTGCTTGTAGACTTTTGGATAGCAACCATTCTGACTGGTGTGAAATGGTACCTCATTGTGATTTTGATTTGCATTTCTCTGATATGAGTGATGTTGAGCATCTTTCCATGTGTTTGTTAGCCATCTTTATGTCTTCTTTGGAGAAATGTCTGTTTAGTTCTTTGGCCCATTTTTTTGATTCAGTCGTTTATTTTTCTGGAATTGAGTTGCAGAAGTTGCTTGTATATTTTTGAGATTAATCTTTTGTGAGTTGCTTCATTTGCTATTATTTTCTCCCATTCTGAAGGCTGTTTTTTCACCTTGCTTATAGTTTCCTTTGCTGTACAGAAGCTTTTAATTTTAATTAGGTCCCATTTTTTATTTTTGTTTTATTTCCAATATTCTGGGAGGTGGGTCATGGAGGATCCTGCTGTGGTTTATGTTGAAGAGTGTTTTGCCTATGTTCTCCTCTAGGAGTTTTATAGTTTCTGGTCTTACATTGAGATTTTTAATCCATTTTGATTTTATTTTGTGTATGGTGTTAAGGAGTGTTCTAGTTTCATTATTTTACAAGTGGTTGACATGTTTTCCCAGCACCACTTATTAAAGAGATTGTCTTTTCTCCATTGAATATTCTTTTCTCCTTTTTCAAAGATAAGGTGTCCATAGGTGCATGTATTTATCTCAGGGCTTTCTACTTTGTTCTGTTGATCTATATTTCTGTCTTGATGCCAGTACCATACTGTCTTGATGACTGTGGCTTTGTAGTAAAGCTTGAAGTCCAGCAGGTTGATTCCCCCAGTTCCATTCTTCTTTCTCAAGATTGCTTTGGCTATTCAAGGTTTTCTGTATTTCCATACAAATTTTGAAATTATTTGTTCTAGCTCTGTGAAAAATACCATTGGTAGCTTGATAGGGATTGCATTGAACCTATAAATTACTTTGGGTAATATATTCATTTTCGCAATATTTATTCTTCCAATCCATGAACACGGTATATTTCTCTTTCTATTAGTGTCCTCTCTGATTTCTTTCACCAGTGTTTTATAGTTTTCTATATATAGGTCTTTTGTTTCTTTAGGTAGATATATTCCCAAGTTTTTTATTCTTTTCATTACAACGGTGAATGGAATTGATAACTTAATTTCCCCAACTCTTAAATGTTTAGCAGATAGCAAATGGTAGTGATTTTATTTTTAAAAATAGCCTATAATTGCAAGCTAACACTCCAATAATTTGGCCACCTGATGCAAAGAACTGACACTAGTGCTGGGAAAGATTGAAGAAAAAAGAGAAGGGAGCTGACTATATATATGAAGTTGGGTTACCACATATTATATTTAAATGATCCTTTTCCTTCTTGATGAGTCTATGCCTTTCTTTAAAACCTGATCTTAAAACCACTTCTTTAATCTCTTCCCACTCATTCACATACTTTAATACACACCCTCTCAAGCTTGTTAAACTCAGTTTTTCTAAGTTGATCTGCTTGTTTACAATTTACATCTTTAAAGTGAAAGTGTAAGTCACTCAGTCGTGTCCAATATTTGTGACCCATGGAATTCTCCAGGCCAGAATATTGGAGTGGGTAGACATTCCCTTCTCCAGGGGATCTTCCCAACCTAGGGATGAAATCCAGCTTAACCAGCTGGTAAAGAATCCACCTGTAATGCCAGAGATATCCTGTAATGCTGGATTTCATCCCTAGGTTGGGAAGAACTGACATCCATCCTTTCCCACCTGTTTAACCAAATATTGTAGGACCTTGTATTGGCAAGAACATGATTCCTCCACTAAATTTTTTTAATGTCTTTTGGAAAAAATCAGTTGTTCATATATGTGTGAATCTATTACTGGACTCTCCATTCCATTACTCTGATCTATTTGTCTTTGCCCCCCAAACCACACTACACTGGTTACTTACTGTAGCATTAACAAGTCTTGAAGTCAGGCAATGTAAGTCTTTCAACATTGTTCTTTTAAGTTTCTTACACTGTTCTAGATTTTTAGCATTCCCACATGGATCTTAGCCTATAGAATTTTTGATTGAGACATGGGAGAAACTATAAATCATTTGGAAGAAAAGCTATGACAAAACTAGACAGTGTATTAAGAAGCAGAATCATTACTTTGCCGACAAATGTCCATATAGTAAAAGCTATGGTTTTGCCAGTAACTGTGTATGGATGTGAGAGTTGGGCCATGAAGGCTGAATGCCGAAGAATTGATGCTTTTGAACTGTGATGTTGAAGAAGACTCTTGAGAGTCTATTGGCTTGCAAGGAGATCAAACCAGTCAGTCCTAAAGGAAATCAATCCTGAATCATCATTGGGAGGACTGATGCTGAAACTGAAGCTCCAGTACTTTGGCCACCTTATGCGAAGAGTTGACTTATTACAAAAGACCCTGATGCCGGGAAAGATTTAAGGCAGGAGGAGAAGGGAATGACAGAGGATGTGGTGGTTGCATGGCATCACTGACTCAATGGACATGAGTTTGAGCATGTTCCGGGAGATGGTGAAGGACAGGGAAGCCTGGCATGCTGCAGTCCATGAGGCTGCAAAGAGTTGGACACAACTGAGTGACTGAACAACAATAAATCCTTTGGGGCAAACTAACATCTTATGGCAAGTCTGGCATGCTGCAGTCCACGGGGTTGTAAAGAGTTGGACACGACTGAGAGAACAAACTGAACATCTGAACAATATTGAGAATTTCCATCCATAATTGATATTTTGGTTATTCTTTGTTAGTTTGTAGAAATATGATTAACATTTGTATATTGATCTTGTATCCGACAGCCTTGATGAAGTCACTTGTTAATTCTAGTAGTTTTTGTGTAACATTTTTTGACATCTTTGAAGAAAGTTTTACTTCATTTCCAATATTATTTCTTTTTCTTATCTTAAGCATTGCAAGTTAAATAGAAGTGGTGACAACAGATGTTCTTGCCCTGTTCTTGATCCTATATAGAAATCATTTAGCATTTCATCATTCTGTTTGTGGAGAAGGCAATGGCAACCCACTCCAGTACTCTTGCCTGGCAAATCCCATGGATGGAGGAGCCTGGTAGTCCATGGAGGAGCATGATAGTCCATTTCCTGGTAGGAGCTGCAGGCAATGGGGTTGCTAACAGTCGGACACGACTGAGCGACTTCACTTTCACTCTCCACTTTCATGCATTGGAGAAAGAAATGACAACCTACTCCAGTGTTCTTGCCTGGAGAATCCCAGGGAAGGGGGAGCCTGGTGGACTGCCGTCTATGGGGTCTCACAGAGTCGGACATGACTGAAGGGACTTAACAGCAGCAGCAGCAGAAGCAGCATTCTATATGATGTTAGCCATATGTTTTCATAAATATCCATTATCAAACTGAAAAACTTCTCTTCTAGTCCTAGTCTATTGAAAAAAAATTATAATAGATCAATGCTGGATTTTGTTATATTATTTTTTGTATTGATTGAGATGCTCATTTGTTTTTCCTCTCTCAATCTGTTAGTATCATGAATTATACTACTTGATTCTGAGTGTTTAAGCCATTCTTGCATACCAGGATAAGTCCCACTTGTTCATGACATAGCATTTTTTCCTATATTGTTGTATTTAATTAATTAAACTTTTGTTAATAATTTTTGTATCTATGTTCATGAAGGAACATATTTTCATCAAGGCTTACCTGGTGACTCAGATAGTGAAAAATCTTCCTGCAATGAAGGAGACACTTTTTCAATCCCTGGGTCTGGAAGATCTCATGGAAAAGGGAATGGCACCAACTCTAATATTATTACCTGGAGAATTATATGACTAGAGGAACCTAGCAGGCTACAGTTCATGGGGTCACAAAGAGTCAGATATGACTGAGAAACTAACACTAATGGAGGATATCAGTGTGCAAGTCTTCTTGTTGTCTAATATTTGTTTCTGGTATTGAGATAAGAGTAATTTCAGCATCAAAGAATGATTTGGTATATGCTTTCTCCTCTTCAGTTATCTCAGTGTTCATACAAAATTAATATTGTATAGTTTTATTCTTTGCAGCCAAAGATGGAGAAGCTCTATACAGATAGAAAAACAAGACCAGGAGCTGACTGTGGCTCAGATCATGAACTCCTTATTGCCAAATTCAGACTGAAATTGAAGAAAGTAGGGAAAACCACTAGAGCATTCAGATATAACCTAAATCAAATCCCTTATGATTATACAGTGGAAGTCAGAAATAGATTTAAGGGACTAGATATGATAGATAGAGTGCCAGGTGAACTCTGGACAGAGGTTCATGACATTGTACAGGAGACAGGGACCAAGACCATCCCCATGGAAAGGAAATGCAAAAAAGCAAAATGGCTGTCTGAGGAGGCCTTACAAATAGCTGTGAAAAGAAGAGACATGAAAAGCAAAGGAGAAAAGGAAAGATATAAGCATCTGAATGCAGTGTTCCAAAGAATAGCAAGGAGAAATAAGAAAGCTTTCCTCAGCGAACAATGCAAAGAAATAGAGGAAAACAACAGAATAGGAAAAACAAGAGATCTCTTCAAGAAAATTAGAGATATCAAGGTAACATTTCATACAAGATAGGCTCGATAAAGGACAGAAATGGTATGGACCTAACAGAAGCAGAAGATATTAAAAAGAGGTGGCAAGAATACACAGAAGAAGTGTACAAAAAAGATCTTCACGACGAAGATAATCACGAAGGCGTGATCACTCACCTGGAGCCAGACATCTTGGAATGTGAAGTCAAGTGGGCCTTAGAGAGCATCTCTACGAACAAAGCTAGTGGAGGTGATGGAATTCCAGTGGAGCTCTTTCAAAACCTGAAAGAGGATGCTGTGAAAGTGCTGCACTCAATATGCCAGCAAATTTGGAAAACTCAGCAGTGGCCACGGGACTGGAAAAAGTCAGTCTTCATTCCAATCGCAAAGAAAGGCAATGACCAAAGAATGCTCAAACTACGGCACAATTGCACTCATCTCACAGGCTAGTAAAGTTATGCTCAAAATTCTCCAAGCCAGGCTTCAGCCATACGTGAACCGTGAACTTCCAGATGTTCAAGCAGGTTTTAGAAAAGGCAGAGGAACCAGAGATCAAATTACCAACATCCGCTGGATCATGGAGAAAGCTAGAGAGTTCCAGAAAAACATATGTCTGCTTCATTGACTATACCAAAGCTTTTGACTGTGTGGATCACAATAAACTGTGGAACATTCTGAAAGAGATGGGAATACCAGACCACCTGACCTGCTTCTTGAGAAAACTGTATGCAGGTCAGGAAGCAACAGTTAGAACTGGACATGGAATAACAGACTGTTCCAAACTGGAAAAGGAGAACACCAAGGTTGTATATTGTCACCCTCCTTATTTAACTTCTATGCAGAGTACATCATGAGGAACGCTGGGCTGGAAGAAGCACAAGCTGGAATTAAGATTGCAGGGAGAAATATCAATAACCTCAGATATGCAGATGAGACCACCCTTATGGCAGAAAGTGATGAGGGACTAAAAAGCCTCTTGATGAAAGTGAAAGAGGAGAGTGAAAAGGTTGGTCTGAAGCTCACCATTCAGAAAACAAAGATCATGGCATCTGGTCCCATCACTTCATGAGAAATTGATGGGGAAACAGTGGAGGCTGTGTCAGATTTTATTTTTTGGGGGGCTCCAAAATCACTGCAGATGCTGATTGCAGCCATGAAATTAAAAGATGCTTACTCCTTGGAGGGGAAGTTATGACCAACCTAGATAGCATATTAAAAATCAGAGACATTACTTTGCCAACCAAGGTCCGTCTAGTCAAGGCTATGGTATTTCCTGTGGTCATGTATGGGTGTGAGATTTGGACTGAGAAGAGAGCTGATCGCCGAAGAATTGATGCTTTTGAACTGTGGTGCTGGAGAACACTCTTGAGAGTCCCTTGGACTGCAAGGCCATCCAACCAATCCATTCTAGAGGAGATCAATACTGGGTGTTCATTGGAAGGACTGATGCTAAAACTGAATCTCCAATACTTTGGCCACCTCGTGCGTCGGGTTGACTCACTGGAAAAGACTCTGATGCTGGGAGGGATTGGGCGGCGGGGAGGAGACGGGGACGACAGAGAATGAGATGGACGGATGTCATCGCCGACTCAATGGACATGAGTTTGTGTGAACTCCGGGAGTTGGTGATGGACAGGGAGGCCTGGCGTGCTGTGATTCATGGGGTCACAAAGAGTCGGAGACGACTGAGTGACTGAACTGAACTGAACTGGTACTTTTAAAATATTGGGTAGAACTCCCTAGTGAAGCCATCCAAGCTTGGAGAATCCTTTCTCAAAAGAATATTTTCAACTACAAATTCAACTTATTTAATTGCCATAGAGCTATTCAGGTTTTCTATTTCTTTCTGAGTGGGGTTTTGTATTTTTCCAAATATTTGTTATATTTCATCAAAGTTGCAAATTGTAGAGGTATAAATTTTCATACTCCCCCATATATACTTGCAGTATCTAGAGAATGTGTAGTGATGTCAACTGTCAGATTCCTGATATTAGGAAGCTTTTTCTTCTGTTTTTTTTTGTTTGTTTGTTTGTTTTGCTTTGTTTTTTATGATTAGTCTAGCTAAATTTTTATTGATTTCATTTAACTTCTTCAACGTAAAAGTTTTTGCTCTTATTGAAGTTTCCATTATTTTTCTTTTTAGAAATTTTTTTTTATATTGGAGTATAGTTGATTTATAATGTTGAATTAAAATTTCACGTATATAGCAAAGTGTTTCACCTACACATACACATATATCTATTCTTTTTTCAGATTATTTTCCCATTTAGGTTACTATAGAATATTGAGTAATATTCCATTTGCTATGAAGTACTTCCTTCTTGATTATATATTTTTTATATAGTAGTATGTATATGCTAATCCCAAACTCCTAGTTTATCCCTCTGCTACATCTTTCCGCTTTGGTAACCATAAATAATTTTTCAAAATGTGACTGACTTGGTGTTTGTGCTGTGGCTTCCTTCCATTGCTACTACCAAGCTGAGAAGAAGGCCTATTTTTCTGTTTTAATTTCATTGATTTGCTAATTTTCAGTATCTCTTTTCTTCTCTTCTTCTCAATTCTTTTTTATTTTTACTTTTCATTTGTTAATTTCTTACTGTGGAAGCTTAGATAGTTAAGACCACCTTTCTTTTCTGATATATAATTATACACTATACATTTTCCCTTTAACACTACTCTGGGAATCTAGCCACCTTGGCTTCCTTCTACTCAAAATTCCAGAAAAGTCAACTTCAAGAGTCCACTGTGCTCTCCTGTGTTTCTTCTCCCTGTGTTTCAGCATAAAATGTTATCCAGGCAGTAAGCTAAAGCAATAGCAGAAATCACCTTATTTGTTTTCCATCTCTTAGTATCACTATCCTTGTAATTTTATGTATAATATCTTGAGAATCATTGTTACGTGGTGCATGGTGGAGTATAAACCCTCTATCTGTTACAAAATATTGGCCAAAGGCAGAAGTCGGAAAATATTTTATTTCTTGTTTTTAATTATTTATTGCTTGTTTTTATTTAAATAAAATTATTACCTTAAGTATCTGTGTGTGAGTGCTCAGTCTATTAAGTTGTGTCCAACTCTTTGCAACCCTATCAACTGTAGTCTGTCAAATTCCTCTGTTCCTGGAATTCTCCAGAAAAGAATACTTAAGTGGGCTGTCATGCCCTTCTCCAGGGGATCTGCCTGATCTAGGGATCAAACCCGTGTCTCATGTCTCCTTCATTGGCAGGAGGGTTCTTTACCACTAGCATCACCTGGGAAGCCCCTAAGCATCTGGGTTTCTGGAAAAAAAAAAAAAGTTAAAATAGGGCACTTTTAGTAACACATTACATGATTCAGAATCATTTGAATTAAGTCTCAGAGATTTTATGTTGTATTTCTAAGGAAGAAATGTTTACAGGCTTTATCTTATTTACACCTTAAAAAATTAATTAATATATTTATTTTAATTGGAGGCTGATTACTTTACAATGCTGTAGTGGTTTTTGCCATACATTCACATGAATCAGCCATGGGTGTACATGTGTCACCTATCCTGAACCCCCTTCCCACCTCCCTCCCCATCCCATCCCTCAAGGTCGTCCCAGTGCTTTGGCCCTGAGTGCCCTGTCTCGTGCTTCAAACCTGGACTGGCAATCTATTTCACATATGGTAATATACATGTTTCAGTGATATTCTTTCAAATCATCCCACCCTTGCCTCTTCCAACAGAGTCCGAAAGTCTGTTCTTTACATCTGTGTCTCTTCTGCTGTCTCACATGTAGGGTCATTATTACCATTTTTCTAAATTCCATATATATGTGTTAATATACTGTATTGGTGTTTTTTCTTTCTGACTTACTTCATTCTGTATAATAGGCTCCAGTTTCATCCACCTCATTAGAACTGATTCAAATGCATTCTTTTTAATAGCTGAGGAATATTCCATTGTGTATGTGTACCACAGCTTTCTTATCCATTCATCTGCTGATGGACATCTAGGTTGCTTCCATGTCCCAGCTATTGTAAACAGTGCTGCGATGAACATTGGGGTACACGTGTCTCTTTCAATTATCAATATCTTCGTTGCTCAAAAGAAGTCTTTCTGTTGCCGAAATGTTCCTCAAGGAGGATTAAAATATACTTTGATGATATATCCTAATTGAAAAGAAATTTCAACATGTTTACTAATGTCAGGTGCATACTATATTGGCAATTTGAGATGTCTTCAATAAATAATTTTGTCAAAGCATGATCAAAAACTGTTAGGACTCAAAGTAAAATGATGAAATTAATTATTTCTTTCCAGAATGGCAGTGATTAGTTCTCTCACAATGGATGTTATTTTCTCAAGTAACAAAAAGTACATGGGAGCCTTGCAGGTAGTCTAAAGGAAATCTTTTATGTGTTCTTTCTAATAAACCCCCATAAAGCTTCAGAATACAGCTCAATATACAGTCACCTAGACTGCTCAAGTGTAGATGACAAACGAGAAATTTTGAGGGCAATTTAGCACTGCAAAACCTCACAATGGTTTGACATAAGGTTATTTATTACAGTTGCATTTGAAATGATAAAATTCAAACATTCAAAAAGTTCAAGGGCTTCCAAGTTCATTATTTGACCCCCTAATATAAGATTTTCAGGTTTAGTGCTAATCTCTCTATTTCTACACTATAATGATTTCCTTCAGATATGGCCTTTGAATGTATGTAATTATGGGCTGAAGATATATGGGATATACATACTCTAGCCTTTCAGACCATTAAAACAGATATCTAAAAAGACTGATGAAAAACTTCAGATTAAAATGTTTTTATAATTCTTTACTGTATTGCATTTTCAAATTGTAAGGTGAAGGTTTGGTATTCATAATAATTTCCAATTTTTTTTCAAGGAGAATGTGACTTTTCAAATACCAATATAGGTTAAAATACCTTCATTAAATATGCAAAAGGTAAGTAAGAGTTTAAAAGTTTTGGAGTAGTCTTCCTTAGGGAAAAATGCAAAAAGAAAATAAAAATTCCTAAGTAGCATTCAGTCAATTCTTCTATCATTTTCTTTTCCATTATATATTGATAGACATTGTTCAAAAATAAATATATCGTATTGTAGAGTAAATACAATGAAGTCCATAAAATGTCCATATTACTAATTTTGCAGATTATTATCTTCCAAAGATGTCTACAAAACTATCTCCTACCCTATAATTTCCTCTAGAACCTTGCCATTCACCATCAAATACTGGAGTCTGTATTTCCTCTTACTGAATCAGAGTGGGCCTTCGTGACTACCTCCACTTACAGAGTGGAGCAGAAATGATGCTATTTAACTCCAATGGCAGGACATAAAATGTTGTATACTTTCACCTTTTTAGCTGTTGGATCAATCAATCCCCCGTAAGCAATCTGATTTCCCTGAGGCTGCCATACTGCAAGGGAGTCCGAACCACTACATGAGGAGAAACTTGGAATCTATCTGAAGAAAGAGCTGCCCTGCCAGTCTCCAGCTCTTTCAGTCATCTCTTCCAGATCTATCCAACTTCTGACTGCAACTATATGAGAGACTCCAAGCCAGAACCACCCATTCAATCCCCTCCTGAATTCTTAACCTATAGATACTATGAGAAAGAAAAAAATATTTGATATTGTTTTGAGCCACTGAGTTTAGCAATGATTTGCTGTGTAGAAATAGATAATTCAAAACCTCACTCCTTTGATTTATTTTAAAACATTGATTTTTGCTGTCATCAATTATTAGCACTGTGATATTATTCTTTTCTGAGCATCAGTTGACTATAAAGGGAAGTAATGGGGGAAGTCTAGCTTTGATATGAATGTGGAGCTCAAGAAAATTCTGGAGCAATTGATGAAAGTAATATAAGATGGCGTTGGGCATCCAGGGTACAACATGATGACAAGTGTCAGATTAAGGGATGTATTGGAGGCAGAGATAAGCTTTGTCTCCTGAATTAAAGTGTTGTTAAAGTATAAGTCAGGGTTCTGCTGACTGGCATTTGCCACAACTGTAAGGCTACCCAGGGCACAGTCATGATCTGCCTTCTATAGCATGGGAAGAAACTGCAATAATGTAAAATATTTGTGATTTTTGCCTCATTTAAGTGAAGAATATCATTTAAAATCAATTTTACTCTTTAAATTCGAATTATGAATTTTATCTGCTAAATAATTATTTTCTTGATGTTAGAATTATTTATGCAGAGACTATCTTAATGTAATTTTAATTGCGCTCATAGTTACTGCTTTTTTGAAATTGGGAATTTTTACATAATTTGGTGAGAAAAGTGAAAGCTGTTGGCTACTATCATCTCTTTTTTCATTTATTTGATTTAAGATCAGAGAATGTGTGGTATGACCTGGTGAGTCATTTACTTCTCAAATTCTTAGCCATACAATGTTGCCAAGTTTGAGAGTATACAATACCATCCCTAAAGATTTCTGTTGCACAGTCCCTATCCTTCTCAAGCAGATATAACATTATCCCAAGGAATTGTAGTGTGTTAATAACAGCACTCCAGGTGATAGTGATAAATAATAATATAATATACTACACTGTTATCTTTTTTATACTAGGAGCTTAATTCAGCAATAAATTGTATATAAATGTTACTCAGGACAGTCTAAAATAAGAGGATGCCCCTGAGTTATTTCAATACTTCTACAGAGTGCTGTGAAACTCTCAAGCTATAAATGAAGGTAAATTTATCTGACCTATGAAGTCAGATTGTTCACTCTATTGACACTGAAGAAAGGGATTGACAAGTTGATATATAAGTACTAGGGACACCACCATAATTTTTTTTGGGGGGACACCACAATATTAACACACTATCTTCCAGCAATAGGTTGTCAGGTTTACACAAACACCCTGTGCACTAGGGTGGCTTCATGTGTGACCTGAGGGCTCTGGCTGACAGGACAGAGCAGGTTTGAGTGACTTGAACAAATCTTGTTAAAAACCTAACTACTAGAAATGTCACAGTCCTGCACATAAAAAAAAAAGTGTATGAGGGTTTATTTTATGTCTGTACTATTTATAAGCCATTTATTCGTCTGCCTACAATGCGGGAGACCTGGGTTCAATCCCTGGGTTGGGAAGATCTCCTGGAGAAGGAAATGGCAACCCACTCCAGTATTCTTGCCTGGAAAATCCCATGGATGGAGGAACTTGGTTAGGCATATCATATGATATTATATGTGGAATCTAAAACAATGATACAAATGAATTTATTTACAAAACAGATTCACAGTCATAGAAAACAAACTCATGATTATCAAGGGGGATGGGGGATGGAACTAAGTTAGGAGTTTGGGGTTAATATATATACACTACTGTATAGCACAGGGAACTATACTCAGTATCTTGTAATAGTCAATAAAGGAAAAAAAAAACTAAAAAATATATATGCATATAAAACTGAATCACTTTACTGTACACTTCAAACTAACACAACACTGTAAATTAACTACATTTCAATTAAAAAGGATAATTTTCATAAAGAAATACAAAATATATGAACTAGAGTAGATCATGATCTAAAACTACTCTCTGGAATATTGATTGAATCTTATTTTAGTGTAATTAATTTTCCTGAATTGGTGGTCTTAAGTATATTATTAAGGAGCTTCCCAAGTGACACTAGTGGTAAAGAACCTGCCCGCCAATGCAGAAGATGTAAGAGATGCAGGTTTGGTCCTGGGTCAGGAAGATTCCCTGGAGGAGGGCATGGCAACCCACTCCAGTATTCTTGCCTGAAGAATCCCATGGACAGAGGAGCCTGGTGGGCTACCGTCCATAGGGTCATGCAGAGTCAGACACGACTGAAACAACTTAGCTTGCATGCATGTTATTAAAGTCTGTAAAAATTGAAAAAGGTATAAAATTTCACTTCTGTTATTAAAATGAAGAGAAATCCACATATTTAAAAGAAATGGATTTGGCACTTTTAGAAGCAAGATGAATCTAATCAGAGAATGTTAAGGTGTGATAATGAACCTCCCTTCCCCAGAGGCACACATCTGTGTTTCTGGTAAAATAACAGCGTCTGAAAGTTGAGAGGAATGGGCTAAAATAAGCACAGAGCATTCTCCTATACAGGGCTCACCAAGCCATCAGTAAAGAGACATGTATGAAAGCCAGGTTTCAAGAATGAATCTGTGAATGTATTGCTTCTTTATTCGTCTAATGTTGGGAGGTAAATGACAAACCCTACAGTTACTTCTTTTTCTGGTCCTGCAACAATTTGAATACCAGCCTATCTAAATAGTATTACAGCAGGTGGAGAAAATCATAGCTCGATAGCTTTTTTGATTAGTTTTTTATGATGTATCATAGTTTTAATTGAAACTCTATGAGAAAGGCCTTATTTCCCTTTTAAAACAAAAGCTTTAATATATTCTTCTCACATAAGCATAGTGAAAGCATTAAATACAGAAATAGGCTTTTTCCCCTATGAAGTCTTTATTCAGTATTTGTTTATTGTAATGCACTTGCTTGTTAATTGTTTAGTTTCTTGCTTAAGCAAGCAAATAACCGAGAAAGGATAGTGTCATTACTCAGCCACTAAACTAAACAGCTGTAAAGGTCAATTTCAAGGTAACAATCTTCCCTAGTAGTTCCAGTGAAAGAACAGTATGGAACCGAGAGAGGAAACAAACTATGCAACATATCTGAAGGACACAACATCATTAAAAGATAGCTGAAATAAAATGGTGTTAACAGCTATGCTCTTCATTTCAGTTTTACTATAGCTCTTTGAATTCAAGCTGTTTTCCCATCTCTGTCATTCTTCTGTCCTTAAAATGACAATATTTCCCTTGTAATAGGTTGTATTAGTGTTGTTAATATATTGTTATTAATAGCAGTGTGGTAGCTATTGAAATAGTATCATTAAGAAATGACTTCTGTAAATAAAATTTTTTTGTCAAGAACTATTTTTAAATTACCTATTTACATGAATGTCATACAGTTGGACCTCTGACCTGTGGGTTCTTCATTCATTAATTCAACCAACCGTGGATAGATAATATTTGAAAAAGAAATTCCAGAAAATTCCAAAAAGCAAACTTAAATTTGTCTTGGGTAGCAAATACTTACATAGCATTTACACTGTATTTACAACTATTTACATGGCATTTACATTGTATTAGGTATTATAAGTAATCTAGAGATGTTTTAAAGTATACAGAGGATGTGTGTCGGTTATATGCAGATACTAAGCCATTTTATATAAGACACTTGAGCATTTTCGGAACTCGATATATGTAACAGTCCAGGAACCAAACCCCCATGGATACAGAGAAACTACTATATATACTCATATTTGTACTTAGAAGAGTAGAAACTTGATAAGATTAAAGCAAGACAAAGACGTCATACAGAAGGCTATATTCCTGTTTTCATTATTAAGCTCACTTTTTTCATATATTTTTTGTATTGTACTTAACCCCTCTCAGCCTCAGTTTTTCCATCTGTATAAGAGCTTTCTTATTCAGTTACTTTGAGTGATATAATGAGCAGAAAGTACATAGTAAATATGGACTAAATGTTTATTTTTGTTGTTACTCTTGTTAGTTTTCTTCCTTATAAATATTTGATTCAGCCACCTATGCATTTGGAGAATATTGCATATATTTCTGGAAAATGTCAGTAGTAATTGCCTAGGGCCATGTGGGTTATATCTAAGGTAATACTGAATATTTAATACTTATTTTCAGTTCAGTTCAGTTCAATCTCTCAGTCGTGTCAAACTCTTTGTGATCCCATGGACTGCAGTATGCCAAGCTTCCCTGTCCATCACCAACTCCCGGAGTTTACTCAAACCCATGTCCATAAAGTCAGTGATGCCATCCAACCATCTTATCCTCTGTAGGACCCTTTTCTTCCTGCTTTCAATCTTTCCTAGCATCAGGGTCTTTTCCAATGAGTCAGTTCTTCACATCAGGTGGCCAATGTATTGGAGTTTCAGCTTTAACATCAGTCCCTCCAGTGAATATTCAGTACTGATTTCCTTTAGGATTGACTTGTTTTATCTCCTTGCAGTCCAAAGGATTCTCAAGAGTTTTCTCCAACACCACAGTTCAAAAGCATCAACTCTTCCGTGCTCAGCTTTCTTTATAGTCCAACTCTCACATCCATACATGACTACTGGAAAAAACATAGCTTTGAATAGACGAACCTTCATCAAAAAAGTAAGGTCTCTGATTTTTAATATGTTGTCTAGGTTGGTCATAGCTTTTCTTCCAAGGAGCAAGCATCTTTTAATTTCACGGCTGCAGTAACCATTGACAGTGATTTTGGAGCCCCAGAAAATAAAGTCTGTCACTGTTTCCAGTGCTTCAACATCTATTTGCCAAGAAGTGATGGGACCGGATGCTGTGATCTTAGTTTATTCAATGTTTATTTTTAAACCAGCTTTTTCACTCTCCTCTTTCACTTTCATCAAGAAGCTCTTTAGCTCTTCTTTGCTTTCTGCCATAAGGGTGGTGTCATCTGCATATCTGAGGTTATTGATATTTCTCTCAGTAATCTTGCTTCCAGCTTATGCTTCATCCACCTGGGCATTTTGCATGATGTACCCTACATATAAGTTACATAAGCAGGGTGACAATATACAGCCTTGACATACTCCTTTCCTGATTAGGAACCATTCTGTTGTTCCATGTCCAGTTCTAACTGTTGCTTCCTGACCTGCATACAGGTTTCTCAAAAGGCAGGAAAAGTGGTCTGGTATTCCCATCTCTTTCAGAAGTTTCCCACAGTTTGTTGTGATCCACACAGTCAAAGGCTTTGGCATTGTCAGTAAAGCAGATGTTTTTCTGGAACTCTCTTGCTTTTTCTATGATCCTGTCCATGTTGACAATTTGATCTCTCATTCCTCTGCCTTTTGTAAATCCAGTTGAACATCTGGAAGTTCACTGTTCATGTACTGTTGAAGCCTGGCTTGAAGAATTTTGAGCATTAATTTACTAGTGTGTGAGATGAGTGCAATTGTGTGGTAGTTTAAATATTCTTTGGCATTGCCTTTCTTTGGGATTGGAATGAATCCCAGTTCACTTCTTTTCTTCTTCTGGTAAATACTTGTATATGCACATAAGTATTTAAGATCAAATTTCTGTAATGTATAACTGACTAAATCATCCATATGAGAATATCAATAAAAAGTCATAGACAATAATTATAGTTTAAAAAGCAATATATCAACAAAGTATCTGTTTCTGCTATAAAAGTTTAAAAAAATAAAACATTGTGTATGCCATGTGTACAATTATGTGGAAGCTACATGTGAATATAGTAAAAAACTGGAGCATAAATAATTGTTGATATTTGAGTAATGGATACAACAAGATTGAAATTAATCTCTCCTTTCTCCTTTCATCTTAATATCTTCATATATTGCTAGAATTGACTATGTAAAATTAATTGTAATAATGAGTTTAAAACCTGTAACATCCTCTACTTGGTAGTGATATGAGCAAGTCTAGTGATTTATTCATCATATATTCTTCGTATGGTTGATATGGTTGAACAAAATGAGTGAGAGAGAGAGAGAAAGAGAGATCTTTGTCTTTGTTAGATCTGCCCACTTTCTCTCTCCATTGTAAGTTCTATAGAAGGAGAAGTGGACAGAGCAAATTTCAGAAGGAATATATAATATATATATAACATATATACTCAGAGGAGTATGAACAAGAACTTATGTCTACCACATTGATTCTTCTTCATATTGTCTTTTTCTCACTAGCTAATTGCCATAGACACATGTAACATTTGTGTTACCATTCAAAAAATTGAGTGTTATAAGAGAAGATAAAATGAAACATTTTTGCCTGGTTAGGTACATATAGAATGTCAAATCACGTAGTCTTTTGGTACTAACAAAAACCCATTAACTGCAGTAACAATTCTGGGTACTGCATGTTGACTTTAACTAAATTGCTGAACATACATGAATATTGATTTGAATTACACCATAATGCTGACTTAGCAAAATATTTTTTAAAAAGTGTAATATTTTAAGAAAGCACAGGGAAGGTAAGCAATAAATGGCAACATTTCAAAATGGATTCTGTATTCACTAGACACAAATCAAAAAGTCTTGTTCTATTAATCAGAATTATTTTCCATTTACAAATTTTAATTTAGCATTGATAATAACAACTCTAATCGATACAGCATGCATGATATGACAGTCCTGTGTTAAGCACTTTATATGTAAAATCTCATTTCATTTTCTTGATAACCCTATCTGATGTAGATAAACATGTACTTAACATAGAAAATAACTGAGCTAAATAAATCTTAGTTCTGTGACCATGATCTCATTCTTAATACATAGGAAACCTGGACCTTAAAACTGAATCATACTTGTTAAATTCTATATTTTGTAACCTGACTGAGTTTTTAAAGCCTCACATTCAAAGTCCTCATGCACTGATTTTTTTTTTTTTATCTTGAACAATCAAAATTTAAGTTGACAGTTTTGCAGGACAGTTTCAGGATACCTATTGTAGACAGGCATATATGATAAATCACCAACTGACAGAGAAACATGGACTTACCATGCACTCTCAAGATAACAGGGAGCCCCATGTAAAAATTCTATAGAATCAAGCATGGAGATAATAAGGGAAAATTCAAGCAGTTATCAAAGATATTTAAATATTCCCACAAAGCACTTTTATGGGTAATAAAATCTTTTAGTTTAACTTACATACAGCTCTGTCCACAGAGCAAAGAGATTGCTTTCAAAACGTGTGCAAAATGAGGCATTTTTAGAGAGAATTTGCATTATTTTAATAAAGTGTTGTTCATTAGAGGTTGCCTATTTTATTCTGCAAGGAAAAATTGTTTAAAAAAAACAATGATAGTTTCACTGACTTGGATTTTTCATGGTATAGAGCCTGTGAAGTCTATAAATGACCGTGGATTTCATCGTCTTCAAGGATGTTAATAGTTTGCTTAACCGCTAACTGATCATTAAAATTGATGAAAACATTTGACTGTTAGATGATTTTTTGCCTTTACTTTAGACGGTATTCTTTCCAATTTTTTGTAGAGGAGTCTATTTTCCACTAATTAGAAAAATAATAAAAGACTTACTGAAATTTTAGGTTCAGTTCAGTTCAATTCAGTTGCTCAGTCGTGTCCGACTCTTTGGGACCCCATGAGTCACAGTACGCCAGGCCTCCCTGTCCATCACCAACTCCCGGAGTTCACTCAATCTCATGTCCATTGAGTCGGTGATGCCATACAGCCATCTCATTCCCTGTTGTCCCCTTCTCCTCCTGCCCCCAATCCCTCCCAGCATCAGAGTCTTTTCCAGTGAGTCAACTCTTCGCATGAGGTGGCCAAAGTATTGGAGCTTCAACTTTAGCATCAATCCTTCCAACGAACACCCAGGACTGATCTCCTTTAGAATGGACTGGTGGGATCTCGGAACATTGACTAGATGGAACTTGGTTGGCAAAGTAATGTCTCTGCTTTTTAGTATGCTATCTAGGTTGGTCATAACTTTCCTTCCAAGGAGCAAGCGTCTTTTAATTTCATGGCTGCAATCAACATCCACAGTGATTTTGGAGTCCACAAAAATAAAGTCTGGCACTGTTTCTACTGTTTCTCCATCTATTTCCCATGAAGTGATGGGACCAGATGCCATGATCTTAGTTTTCGGAATGTTTTGCTTCATGCCAACTTTTTAACTCTCCTCTTTCACTTTCATCAAGAGGCTTTTGAGTTCCTCTTCACTTTCAGCCATAAGGATGCTGTCATCTGTATATCTGATGTTATTGATATTTCTCCCAGCAATCTTGATTCCAGCTTGTGCTTCTTCCAGCCAAGCATTCCTCATGATGTACTCTGCATATAAGTTAAATAAGCAGGTGACAATATACAGCCTTGATGTAGTCCTTTTTCTATTTGGAACCAGTCTGCTGTTCCATGTCCAGTTCGAACTTTTGCTTCCTGACCTGCATATAGGTTTCTCAAGAGGCAGGTCAGGTGGTCTGGTATTCCCATTTCTTTCAGAATTTTCCACTGTTCATTGTGATCCACACATTCTAAGACTCTGGCATAGTCAACAAAGCAGAAATAGATGCAATTCTGGAACTCTCTTGCTTTTTCCATGGTCCAGCGGATTTTGGCAATTTGATCTCTTGTGCCTCTGCCTTTTCTAAAACCTGCTTGAACATCTGGAAGTTCATGGTTCACGTACTGATGAAGCCTGGCTTGGAAAATTTTGACTTTACTAGCGTGTGAGATGAGTGCAATCGTGCAGTAGTTTGAGCAATTTTTGCCGTAGTCTTTCTTTGGGATTAGAATGAAGACTGACCTTTTCCAGTCCTGTGGCCACTGCTGAGTTTTACAAATTTGCTGGCATATTGAGTGCAGCACTTTCACAGCATCATCTTTCAGGATTTGAAATAGCTCAACTGGAATTCCATCACCTCCACTAGCTTTGTTCATAGTGATGCTTTCTAAGGCCCACTTGATTTCACATTCCAAGATGTCTGGCTCTAGGTGATTAATCACACCATCGTGATTATCTTGGTTGTGAAGATCTTATTTGAACAGTTCTTCTGAGTATTCTTTCCACTTCTTCTTAAGATCTTCTGCTTCTGTTAGGTCCATACCATTTCTGTCGTTTATCGAGCCCATCGTTTCATGAAATGCTCCCTTGGTATCTCTAATTTTCTTGAAGATATCTCTAGTCTTTTCAATTCTGCTACTTTCCTCTATTTCTTTGCATTGATTGCTGAAGAAGGCTTTCTTATCTCTCCTTGTTGTTCTTTGGAATTCTGCGTTCAGATGCTTATATCTTTCCTTTTCTCCTTTGATTTTTGCTTCTCTTTTTTTCACAGTTATTTGTAAAGCCTCCCCAGACAACCATTTTCCTTTTTTGCATTTTTTTTCCACGGGGATGGTCTTGATCCCTTTCTCCTCTACAATGTCACGAAGCTCCCTCCAGAGTTCATCAGACACTCTATCAAATCTAGTCCCTTCAATCTATTTCTCACTTCCACTGTGTAATCATAAGGGATTTGATTTAGGTCATACCTCAATGCTCTAGTGGTTTTCCCTACTTTCTTCAATTTAATTCTGAATTTGGCAATAAGGAGTTCATGATCTTAGCCACAGTCGGCTCCTGGTCTTGTTTTTGCTAACTGTATACAGCTTCTCCATCTTTGGCTGCAAAGAATATAATCAATCTGATTTTGTTGTTGACGATATGGTTATGTCCATATATAGAGTATTCTCTTGTGTTTTTGGAAAAGGGTGTTTGCTATGACCAGTGCGTTCTCTTGGCAAAACTCAATTAGCCTTTGTCCTGCTTCATTCTGTGCTCCAAGGCCAAATTTGTCTGTTACTCCAGGTGTTTCTAGACTTCCTACTTTTGCATGTCAGTCCCCTATACTGAAAAGGACATCTTTTTTTGTGTGTTTGTTCTAGAAGGTCTTATAGGTCTTCATAGAACCGTTCAACTTTGGTTTCTTCCGTGTTACTGGTTGGGGTATATGCTTGGATTACTGTAATATTGAATGGTTTGCCTTGGAAATGAACAGAGATCATTCTGTCATTTTTGAGATTGCATCCAAGTACCGCATTTCAGACACTTTTGTTGACCATGATGGCTACTCCATTACTTCTAAGGGATTCCTGCCCACAGTAGTAGATATAATGGTCATCTGAGTTAAATTCACCCATTCTAGTCCATTTTAGTTCACTGATTCCTAGAATGTCCACGTTCACTCTTGCCATCTCCTGTTTGACCACTTCCAATTTGCCTTGATTCATAGAGCTAACATTCCAGGTTCCTATGCAATATTGCTTTTTACAGCATTGGACCTTGCTTATATCACCAGTCACATCCAAACTGGATATTGTTTTTTCTTTGGCTCCATACCTTCATTCTTTCTGGATTGAAGCATGGCCAAGAAGAGCTACTCCAAGTCCGAGGCCAGTGGCGGAGACCGAGAGGATCTACTCCACGTCTGGACCACGCAGAAGCATTGCTGAGAGGAGCTACCCCATGCCTGAGGTCACGGGGAGCGTCCGAGAGAAGCAACCCCACCTCCAAGTGGCAGCGGCTGTGCAAGCGCAGGAGTGCTGAGAGGAACTACTCCATGTTCAAGGTCCAGAGGGGCGGCAGTGAGGAGATACCCCTCATCCAAGGTAAGGAGCAGCAGCTGTGCTTTGCTGGATCAGTCGTGAAGAGATAGTCCATGACCAAGGTAAGAGAAACCCAAGTAAGACAATAGATATTGCGAGAGGGCATCAGAGGGCAAACACACTGAAATCATAATCACAGAAAACTAGTCCATCTGATCACATGGACCACAGCCTTGTCTAACTCAGTGAAACTAAACCATGCCATGTGGGTCCACCCAAGATAGGCGGGTCATGGTGGAGAGGTCTGACAGAATGTGGTCCACTGGAGAAGGGAATGGCAAACCACTTCAGTATACTTGCCTTGAGAACCCCATGAACAGTATGCAAAGGCAAGATGATAGGATACTGAATGAGGAACTCCCCAGGTCGGCAGGTGCCCAATATGCTACTGAAATTTTAGGTTATCATATATTAAATCAGCCGTTTTAATGTCTAGACACTTTGAAATAATAAAGATACTGACCTATACCCTTAAAGAGGATGTTAAACATTAATCTCACACAAGTGCAAGAGTAAAAAGTATCCCACAGGAGAAACAAAAGATTTATGCAAATAAACCTCAACTACCCAATCTTTGTATTTCGAATGACAACTTTTGTTTCTACTGACTATTCTCATTTTTGTCTTTGCTTTTGCATTTGGTTTTTGATTGCTGGATATCACAGGCAGGACGTTTCTGGTTTACAAGTGTCACAAAGCATGGTAGAATCAAGTTTAGCTACAATATATGGAATTCCCAAGAATGTGGCAAATTCCAAGTCAAGGGATAGAAACATCAGTTTTGAAATGCAAATAGGCAATAAAACATGAGGAAGACACTTTCATCTAGATGGTCTATTCAGATAGAACAATTTTATTCAAAGTGGGCATTGTATTGCAAAATTGATTGCCCTAAATTTTTCTTAAGACCAAATGAATATGGCATTAGATGATTTCACGTTATGGCTTTTAGCATGAAATAAGCTAGAAAATGTTAAAAATAAGTTAATGGTAATCACATTTTCAGAGAAATTGTACTTCCGTCACTATTACTACTACTGTCATTATTTCTACTGAAACTACTACTACTACTAAGAATAACATTTAATAAGAAGTATTGTGTGTTGGGACTTTTTATGTCTATTGATATGTTTAATGCTAACAGTAGTCAGAGGAGGTAGTTGGGTAAACTGAGTTTCAAATAAGCTATGCAACTTGTTAATTTCAAATAGCTAGTAAATAGGGCATCCAGGATCTAACCTCAGGTATTTCTAATGCTAAATGTGTAAGCCTTTCTCCAAAGCTCTCATAAACTTAAGTATGAGAAGAAAAAAAAATATATGATGGAACTGCTTAGGTTTGCTATGGATTATAAATCTTGTTTCAAAATATTCTACAGATGTTTACTTACTGTTTTTTGTTTTGTTTTTTTACCCAGACAATATTACAACTGAGAAATAAATTAGAGAGAGACCGAGAGACGGAATTTTGAAAAAAAGAACTATCCTTTTAA
Organism: Moschus berezovskii; assembly: GCF_049115385.1. Lineage (NCBI taxonomy): Eukaryota > Metazoa > Chordata > Mammalia > Artiodactyla > Moschidae > Moschus > Moschus berezovskii. The sequence goes on along the minus strand of NC_142488.1, from coordinate 79,738,763 downwards.
CAGACAGAAATTTTCATATTTGTACAACTTAGAGTTTGGGACTATTCAGACAAACTGGTAGAATGGTGAAGAAATCTGAGCCAAAAATGTGGATATATACATTATAGGCTAAAAAAGGATAAACAAGGAACGTCTACATATCAAATTATTTTTGTCTATCAGTATGTCTTCAATTTAATGTTACTTCTGGAGCAACCTGTTCAGGGATAATTCCAAAACAAGTGATAACAGCATATTCTTTCCAATTAATATTTCTTCAGTCTTGTTCCTATCATGTATCCACTCTCTAATTCCAACATTTGGAATCTAAATTTTACAGATGACTTTCTCCTTTTCCATCCTTGACTGCAATTGTTTCTTATAATATGTATTTGCCTGTCTTTCAGACATAAACATTTTAATTGTGTTTGTGGTACTGAAGAAACAGAATCGAACTTTTCAATGTAGAAGGACACAATGCCTATCAGAAACTGGTTCTTTTAGTAAGTACAGGTACTTCATGAGATTAAAATTTCAGAAAAGCAGTTACTTGGTTTAGCAGACCTAGAAAGAGAGTTTCCAAAATCTACCAGCTCTAAATTCCTTAAAATTTAAATTACAAAGTAACTTTACTTTTCTCAAAGTTCTTTCTGATATTAGTCTCTGAACAGTTTTGACCATATAGTAAACTACTTGCAAAGAGTCCCAAATGAAAGAAACTAGTAATATTATGTGAATAACAGAAAAAACAAACAAATCTGATATCACTGCTTTCATAATTTCACAATGGTATCTTTCACAATGGCACTAAAAATCCCCAATAATGTTTAATTAAATTTCTAAACTGAATGAATTATTGGGTGCATAATCACAGACAATGCTGTTTTATGAAAAGAAGTTTCACATTTTAAGAAAAGAAAAACATTATATCATATTTTAAATTGCCTTGGATATAAAGAAGAAACTAACTTGGGAACTCCTTTTGAAAAATAAATTTTGACTAACTGATTAACCAATCAAATTCAGCATTTACTGTTCTATTTAGAGAAATCTGTAGATTTCTCTGCATCTTAAGCAATTTTCTGATGGGATTATGGAAGACAGTTTCTTTCAATGTGTCAGCAGAGATAAAGGATGATATATAATAACCGTGTGTTTGGTTTATATGATGTCCCTCTAAAATAAAATCAGAGGACATTGATGGAAGTGAGGTAAGTCTGTAAAGATACAGCCTAAGTCCACATGTTCAAATTCAATTTCTACAGAAGAAGCTAAGAATTAGTGTAATTAGTCAAGAGTAATTCAAATGATCATTCCTTAACTAAGAGTTTTTACATGTATGTATATATGTATGTGGTGTGTGTGCGTGTGTATGCGTGTAGAGAGAGAGAGAGAATGTGTGACAGAGAGATAGAAATTTTATGTCTCTATAAACTCTCCCTACTCTCTAAGTATATATCTACCAAATGAGAAAATCAAACCAAATACTTTAATGCTTATCTGGTAAATAAAATCTCTTAAAGAGCTTTTAGCACAACTGTTCATCACCCCCACGTTTTACACCCTCTATCAATTGATAGTATAATCCAGTACAGTAAAATCAAAGTATATTATATACTTTTACCCTTATTATTCTTTTTTCTGTCTAAAATATCTGTATTTTCATGTACCCTGATTTCATTAAAGTGGTTTTTCAAAGAAAGAATATTACTCTGTTTCACATTTCCTTCATAATCCCTCATGTACATGGGTATATGACCTCAACTGATGCTAAAACAAAATTCTATTAAATTCCAGAGTGAGCTGTGCACCATTATTTGTATCTTTGTATTACTTCTGCCTATAATGCTATCTTTTCTGCTTCTCTTCCTAGAAAAAGCCTAATCATTCTCCAAAGTCAACTCAAATACATATCCTTCTATGATTTTCGTATATAGTCATTCTTACAATATTCTTTGCCTAGCATTTGGTAATTTTTTAGAGAAAATATTAAATACATTGTTTCACAATTTATGGTTTCTTTGTCTTCCTCTGATATTACCATGAGTTTGCCTAAAGCAAGCACTATATTTATAATCTTCAGATTTTAGCACAGTTCTAAGCACAAAATTTCCCTAGAAAATTGATTATTAAATCATATGGAGTTCAGTACTTCCTCTGACATTAATAGGGCACCAATAATTTGTTCTATTAATGAAGGCAGCATTTGCATTGAATTTATTTGCCAAGTCCATCTGGGTTAAAAATAAAAATAAAGTACAGTTTAGTGTTAGTTGTTACACTTTAATTGATTACTTGAGTTGTTTTCTTAACTCTCTACTTGATCTTGGTTAAGAAAGTATAGCAACAATAAGTGAAAAACAGTGTTCCCAAATTAAAGGAGTCTATTAATTCTAGCAAGAAGGTTATGGTTCAAGGTCATTTCTCTGAAGCCAGCTCTGCGTAACTGAAATTATTCAGATGCTTCCATTCAATAATTAACAAGCCACTCCAATACTATTGCCTAGAAAATCCCATGGATGGAGGAGCCTGGTAGGCTGCAGTCCGTGGGGTCGCTAAGGGTCGGACACGACTGAGCGACTTCACTTTCACTTTTCACTTTCACACATTGGTGGCAATGGCAACCCACTCCAATGTTCTTGCCTGGAGAATCCCAGGGATGGGGGAGCCTGTGGGCTTCCATCTATGGGGTCACACAGAGTCGGACACGACTGAAGTGACTTAGCAGCAGCTAGCAAACAAATCAAAACAAAAAAATGCAGCTGTTAAGTAAAAGGAGTTTGAAATATCTAAACTACTCTCTGTTGATTAAAATTTATCAAACAGATGCCAATCTTTCTCTGCACTTTATGCTACACAGGTCTGGCATGAGTAAATGGTACATGTTGTTACAGAATATTTTAGTATGGCATAGAGTGTACAGTTAATATCACTGTGCATCCGTGTGCATCTAAAAAAGCTGTGTAGCAATTCAACTTGCTTAGGGCTCTCTGGGAGGTATACATATTGATTGCCCTCTTCCTGTGGCATGTATTTCCCAGGGGCATGGACAGAAATTCACAAAATTCACATTGATACTTGAAAGAAAAAGAAACTAAATGGGAACCCAAGTCATGGCATATTATAAAGCATCCAAATTTAAAAGTAATGAAATCTGCACGTATGGATATTTTTATTGAAATACTGATTTATTCTGGTCTCCAAATATTGCAATTTTCATTCGTCATAGACGGAAGAAATGGTCTAATGTCTCTTAGTTTTTAATCTTATGCCCTATTTATATGATTAAGAATCTGAATGTTTTAGGTATCATAAAAAGCACTCCAGTGTTCTTTGTTGGTTTATTTAATAACATCTTGCAAAGAACAGTTTGAAGCTAGTATTAGTATCATTTAAATAAACTTATACAAGCATAATTTGTTCAAGAAAACATTACATAGCAGATACTCTAAAGTAAGGAAAATTATAAGTGAATCATATATTTTCCTTAGTATGATGGCAGTGTGTAATGATGGAAAGAATATAGCTTTTGCCCAGATAGATGTAGGTTTGTCTTCTCAGAACATCAGTTACTCAATATGTGATCTTGCCTGAGACCCTCAGCCTCTCTAAGACTCTGTTTTTCATCTGCAAAGAAAGCTAAAAGCACCTACCTTTGCATAAAGTGTTTTGTAATGTTCCTGTCACATCAGTTCAGTTCAGTTACTCAGTCGTGTCCAACTCTTAGTGACACAATGGACTGACTGCAGCAAGCCAGGCTTTCCTGTCCATCACCAACTCCTCGAGTTTAATCAAACTCATGACCGCTGAGTCGGTGATGCCATCCAACCATCTCATCCTCTGTCATCCCCTTCACTCCTCCCACCTTCAATCTTTCCCATCATCAGGGTCTTTTCAAATGAGTCAGCCCTTCGCATCAGTTGCCAAAGTATTGGAGTTTCAGTTTCAATATAAGTCCTTCCTTGAATATTCAGAATTGATCACCTTTAGGATAGACAGTTTGGATCTCCTTGCAGTCCAAGGGACTCTCAAGAGTGTTCTCCTACATCACAGTTCAAAAGCATCAATTCTTGGGCACTCAGCCCTCTTTATAGTCCAAATCTCACATACATACATGACTACTGGAAAAACAATAGCCTGACTAGACGGACCGTGGTTGGCAAAGTAATGTCTCTGCTTTTTAATATGCTGTCTAGTTTGGTCATAACTTTTCTTCCAAGGAGCAAGCGTCTTTTAATTTCATGGCTACAATCAGCATCTGCACTGATTTTGGAGTGCCGAAAATAAAGTCTGCCACTGTTTCCCCTGCTTCCCCATCTATTTGCCATGAAGTGATGGGACCAGATGCTATGATATTAGTTTTCTGAATGTTGAGTTTTAAGCCAACTTTTTCACTCTCCTCTTTCACTTTCATCAAGAGGCTCTTTAGTTTTTCTTCACCTTCTGCAATAAGGGTGGTGTCATATCCATATCTGAGGTTATTGATATTTCTCACGGCAATCTGGGTTCCAGCTTATGCTTCATCTATCCCAGTGTTTCTCATGATTTATTCTTCATGAAGTTAAATAAGCAAGGTGACAATATACAGCCTTGACATACTCCTATTCCTATTTGGAAAGAGTCTGTTGTTCCATGCCCAGTTCTAACTGTTGCTTCCTGACCTGCAAACAGATTTTTCAAGAGGCAGGTCAGGTGGTCTGGTATTCTCATCTGTTTCAGAGTTTTCCAGTTTGTTCTGATCCACACAGTCTAAGACATTGGCATAGTCAATAAAGCAGAAATATTTGCTTTTTCTGTAACTCTCTTGTTTTTTCGATGATCCAGTGGATGCTGGCAATGTGATCTCCAGCTCCTCTGCCTTTTCTAAAACCAGCTTGAACATCTGAAAGTTCATGTACTGTTGAAGCCTGGCTTGGAGAATTTTGAGCATTACCTTATTAGTGTGTGAGATGAGTGAAATTGTACAGTAGTTTGAGCCTTCTTTGGCATTGCCTTTCTTTGGGATCAAAATGAAAACTGACCTTTTCCAATCCTGTGGCCACTGCTGAGTTTTCCAAATTTGCTGGCATATTGAGTGCAGCACTTTCACAGCACCATCTTTCAGGATTTGAAATAGCTAAACTGGAATTCCATCACCTCCACTAGCTTTGTTTGTAGTGATACTTCCTAAGGCCCAATTGACTTCACATTCCAGGATATCTGGCTCTAGGTGAGTGATCACACCATGGTGATTATCTGAGTCATGAAGATCTTCTTTGTACAGTTCTTCTGTGTATTCTTGTCACGTCTTAGTACCTTCTGCTTCTATTAGGTTCATCCAATTTCTGCCCTTTATTGAGCCCATCTTTGCATGAAATGTTCCCTTGGTATCTCTAATTTTCATGAAGAGATCTCTAGTCATTCCCATTCTATTGTTTTCCTCTATTTCTTTGCATTGATAGCTGAGGAAGGCTTTCTTATCTCTCCTTGCTATTCTTTGGAACTCTGCACTCAGTTGCTTATATCTTTCCTTTTCTCGTTTGCTTTTTGGTCTGTTTGTTTCACAGCTATTTGTAAGGCCTCCTCAGACAGCCATTTTTCTTTTTCGCATTTCTTTTTCCTGGGGATGATCTTGATACTTGTCTCCTGTACAATGTCATGAACCTCCGTCTATAGTTCATCAGGCACTCTATCTATCAGATCTAGTCCCTTGAATCTATTTGTCACTTCCACTGTATAATAGTAAGGGATTTGATTTAGGTCATACCTGAATGTCTGGTGGTTTTCCCTACTTTCTTCAATTTAAGTCTGAATTTGGCAATAAGGAGTTCATGATCTGAGCCACAGTCAGCTCTTGGTCTTCTTTTTGCTGACTCTATATAGTTTCTCTATCTTTTGCTGTAAGTATAATCAATATGATTTTGGTGTTGACCATCTGGTGATGTCCATGTGTAGAGTCTTCTCTTGTGTTGTTGGAAGAGAGTGTTTCTTATGACCAGTCCATTCTCTTGGCAAACTCTATTAGCCTTTGACCAGCTTCATCTGTACTCCAAAGCCAAATTTGCCTGTTACTCCAGGCATTTCTTGACTTCTTACTTTTGCATTCCAGTACCCTGTAATTTGGGCATTGTTTTTGGGTGTTAGTTCTAGAAGGTCTTGTAGGTCTTCATGGAACCATTCAACTTCAGCTTCTTCAGTATTACTAGTTGGGGCATAGACTTGGATTACCATGATATTGAGTGGTTTGCCTTGGGAATGAACAGAGTTCATTCTGTCATTTTTGAGATTGCATCCAAGTACTGCAATTGAGGCTCTTTTGTTGACTATAGCTTCTGCATTTCTTCTAAGGGAATCTTGCCCAACGTAGTAGTTATAATGGTCATCTGAGGTAAATCCACCCATTCCAGTTCATTTTAGTTCATAGTATGTAGTAAATAAATGTTAGCTCCCATTCTTTTTATCAAAGGAAGCAAAATAAAAAGAAACAAGAAAACAAACCCTCATTCTGTGCGATTATAGACCACAAAAGGGCCGTCTTTGTCTCTCCTTTGCTACTGTCACTGAATTGCCTTGATTTCCTGAGTACTAACGAATAACTTTCATTGGTAAAATATGCACAATGATCAATAATACAACAATGCAGCCATTAAAAAGAAACCATCATGTAAGGAAAAGTAGCATGAGGAAAATCATGTGATCATCAGACTGACAGCTTAGATATTTGATGAAATAAGTCCAAGTCACAGAAACTCACTGGAGGAAATTTCTATTACTGAACAAGTACTAGAAATTTCAGGCTTTAGAGGTATCCTTAATTCCTCTCATTCAAGGATACATATTATATATAGATATAGATATAACTTGTGTTAGTAGGAAAATGATCTAAAATAAAGGAGCAAGTTCAAATATTGGAAAATGTTTTACAAATGCTAAATAAAATCCACTTATATATGAATTTTAAATGGTTATGATTAATTGTGGCTGGTAGAAAATTCATTCTCATTTCTAAGGTTAGAAACTGCTTATCATTCCTGCAAATAGGAATAGGAAACTAAAAGAGGCTGGCATCAGTCTTTCTTTTTTTTTCTTTCTAACTTTCTTTCGTGTTCTTGTGTAGTAATTTATTTTAAAATAGTACATTTATGTCAGCTATACTATTGACCGGGATTGTGGATTAGTTAAAGCCCCAGGGAACCTAATCTCTAGCTTCATCATATAAGCTAAAATAAAAATAGGTTTCAATTTCAACAACCTTCATTTGAAGGAAACTTTCACTGGAATAAAATTATTTTTTAAAATATAAAACATCTATGCTAATGACTTTTTGTCATACTATATACAAAATCCTCTTTGAACTTACTTGACAGTGATATTAGGTGTCACAATTTTCCTATTTTGCTCAGCAACTTCTCTACAGCGTACAACTACTTCATACCAAACATTCCTATATATCATAAAAGAAGGTAAACTACTATGTTTTGTGGGAGGCAAATAAAATAGAAAACTTAGCTTATCATGTGAGAGTTTCATGACCACTAGCAGAAGAATTCAGTGCATAGGTAGATCTGACCTTTTATCTCAAAGGATATCAAGCTATGCTTTTGCAATGCAAAGATGCCAAATTTATTAATAGATAATGCGAAGTAATTTAAAACCAACCATTTATTTGACGAAACTTAGATTATTTAACATACTCAGTGAACATGGGTTTCCCTAATAGCTTGGTTGGTAAACAATCCGCCTGCAATGCAGGAGACCCCAGCTCAATTCCTGGGTCAGAATATCCCCTGGGCAAGGGATAGGCTGCCCACTCCAGTATTCCTGGACTTCCCTTGTGGCTCAGCTGGTAAAGAATATTCCCTGCAATGCAGGAGACCTGGGTTCAGTCCCTGCGTTGGAAAGATCTCCTGGAGAAGGGAAAGGATACTCACACCAGTATTCTGGCCTGGAGAATACCATGGACTATATAGTCTATGGGGTCGCAAAGAATCTGACATCATTGAGCAATATTCACTTTCAGTGCAGATACTTAATTCTCAAAAAATGACCTTTTGCTGACCTATTTTCTCAATAAGAGTAACTATTTTTTTCTATGCCATAAAGAAAATAATACTGTCCTATGGAAAAAACTGTTAATATTATCCCCCTATGTCTTAATCATATAGTTCATATATCTTATCTGTTGATCATATACAATGAGGAAACAAGTACAATATCTTTTCTTTTCATTAAAAAAATAGTAGGTAGAAGACGGTCTTAACATAGTGGAGGAATAGGATGGGGAGACCACTTTATCCCCCACAAATTCATCAAAAGATCATTTGAATAGTGAGCAACTACCCCAAAACAACTTCTGAACACTGGCTGAGGACACCGGGAAGCCAGAAAAGCAGCCCATTCTCTTGAAAAGGAGGTAGGACAAAATATAAAAGACAAAAAGAGAGACAAAAGAGTTAGGGTTGGAGACCCGTCCCGGAGAGGGAGTCATGAAGGAGGAGAAGTTTCCAAACACCAGGAAATGCTCACACCAGCGGGACTGTGGGGAGGTTTGGAATCACAGATCAGTTCAGTTCAGTCACTCAGTAGTGTCCGACTCTTTGCAACCCCATGAATCACAGAATGCCAGGCCTCCCTGTCCATCACCAACTCCCGGAGTTCGCTCAAACTCATGTCCATCGAGTTGGTAATGCCATCCAACCATCTCATTCTCTGTCGTCCACTTCTCCTCCCGCCCCCAACTTTTCCCAGCATCAGAGTATTTTCCAGTGAGTAAACTCTTCCCATGAGGTGGCCAAAGTATCGGAGTTTCAGCTTTAGCATCAGTCCTTCCAAAGAACACCCAGGATTGATCTCCTTTAGAATGGACTGGTTGGATCTCCTTTCAGTCCAAGGGACTCTCGAGAGTCTTCTCCAACACCACAGTTCAAAAGCATCAATTCTTCGGCGATCAGCTTTCTTCACAGTCCAACTCTCACATCCATACATGACCACTGGAAAAACCATAGCCTTGACTAGATGGACCTTGGTTGGCAAAGTAATGTCTCTGCTTTTTAATATGCTATCTAGGTTGGTCATAACTTTCCTTCCAAGGAGTAAGCGTCTTTTAATTTCATGACTGCAATTAGCATCCTCAGTGATTTTGGAGCCCCCAAAAATAAAGTCTGACACTGTTTCCCCGTCTATTTCCCATGAAGTGATGGGACCAGACGCCATGATCTTTGTTTTCTGAATGTTGAGCTTCAAGCCAACATTTTCACTCACCTCTTTCACTTTCATCAAGAGGCTTTTTAGTTCCTCTTCACTTTCAGCCATAAGGATGGTGTCATCTGCCTATCTGATGTTATTGATATTTCTCCCGGCAATCTTGATTCCAGCTTGCACTTCTTACAGCCCAGCGTTCCTCATGATGTACTCTACATATAAGTTAAATAAGCAGGGTGAGAATATGCAACCTTGACATACTCCTTTTCCTATTTGGAACCAGTCTTTTTTTCTATGTCCAGTTCTAAGTGTGGCTTCCTGACCTGCATACAGAGGGCAACATAACCGGGGGGGAAAAAAAAAAAACAGAATACATGCCTTAACCACAACTCCCAGCAGAGAAATAGCCCAGATGCGATCATCTGGCACCAGTGAGCAAGGGAGGCACGGGTCGCATGCTTAGGGTAAGGACTGGACCTGAATGCCCTGAGGACAATCTGAAGGAGCTAACATGAGATAGCAACCCAAACTGTGGGACAGCCAGGGAGAGAGAGAGAAAAAAAAAAAGAGCGAGAGAGAACTTTCCAGTGAAAAGCTCTAACCTAAGGCACAGCCTGGAGGGCTCATAGAACAAAAGAGAGAGCTAACTAGCTGCAGACTGGCCCGTCACCCCGCCAGAGGCAGAGAGGCAGGCAGGAGACACCCAGAGCCAGAAGGCGAGAGGCAATCTCGGCCCCAGAGACAGCAAACTCCTAACATCCTCCACCTAACTGTGAGCAGGCTCCCAGTTGCTAACAAGGTCTTCCTGTGATCCTGGAGAGTTGACATCTGCCAGGAGGGTGGTAGCCTGAGATCAGCCCACCAAAGGAGACACACAGCACACCTGAGATGGCTCACTTGCAGTACACCCAGGAAACTGAGCAGTTTGGACTGGGGCAGTGATAAGATACACCGCATACCTGGGATGGTGTGCTCACCAGGTACCTGGTCAACTGAGCTCCTCGGAACTGTGAAAGTCACAAAAGCAGGCACAACCGAGTCTGTCCCTTTGTGGGGTACCCGAGAAACTGAACCTGAGCAGCTTAGACCTGGGAAGTGCCCAAAACTCAGGGCCCACTTTGGATAGTTCCCCTTCAGAGCAACCTGAAGTCTGAGCGTTGTAGACCGGGAAATCACAGGTGCCATGAGCAGGGACAAACCCAGTGTGTTCCATACCATGCAAACATTCCCCACACACACCAGTGATATTTGTTTTCAGTGTTCCTCCCTCCCCACAGCACAACGGATCAAGTGAGCCTAAATAAATGACACCATCTGCTCCCTTGTGTCAGGGTGGAAATTAGACACTTAAGAGACTTGAAAACGGAGGAAGCCAAAATATAGTAGAGGGAGCCGCTCTGGAAGTGCAACAGAATAAAGACCTGCAGTTAACACTGACTAAACAAAAAGGTCCGTCTAGTCAAGGCTATGGTTTTCCCCGTGGTCATGTATGGATGTGAGTTGGACTGTGAAGAAAGCTGATCGCCAAAGAATTGATGCTTTTGAACTGTGGTGCTGGAGAAGACTCTTAAGAGTCCCTTGGACTGCAAGTGTATCCAACCAGTCCACTCTAAAGGAGATCGATCCTGGATGTTCATTGGAAGGACTGATGCTAAAGCTGAAACTCCAATACTTTGGCCACCTTATGCGAAGTGTTGACTCACTGGAAAAGACTCTGATGCTGGGAAGGATTGGGGGCGGGAGGAGAAGGGGACGACAGAATGAGATGGTTGGATGGCATCACCAACTCGATGGACATGAGTTTGAGCGAACTCCGGGAGTTGGTGGTGGACAGGGAGACCTGGCGTGCTGTGATTCATGGGGTCACAAGGAGTCAGTCACGACTGAGTGACTGAACTGAACTGAACTGAACTGAAACATTGGAAGGGGCCTAGAGACTTTGAGAAGAAGTATAAGCTGAAACAAGGAACTATCTGAAACTGAACTGACCCAACACTACCCTCAACAGCTCCAGAGAAATTCCTAGATATATTACTCTTTTCATTTTGTAATTTTTTTTAATTTTTAAGTTCTTTATTACTCCTTTAATTTTCATTTTTATAACCTACTATTACCTTGCAATGTCAGTGTATGGCAAAACCAATACAATAATGTAAAATAATTAGCCTGAAATTAAAATAAATAAATTTAAAAAAAATTAAAAATAAAATAAATTTAAAAACAAGCAAACAAACAAAAGACCCTATTTTTAAAGCAAATTTCATATACATATTTTTTTATCATTTTTCTGATTGATTTTGTTTTGTATTTTTAATATTATATTTTTTAGAGTCTAAACTCTACTCTAGATTTTTAATCTTTGCTTTTTGGTATTTGTTATCAATTTTGTACCTTTAAGACTCTAATTTTCAGTACCCATTTCTACTTCGGGGTGTGATTACTGGCTTGATTGCTCTCTCAACTTTTGACTTTCCCTTTTCTCCCCCAGGGCACCTCTATCTCCTCCCTCCCCCTTCTCTTTCTACTTAATTCTTTGAATCTCTTTAGGTGTTCCGGGCTGTGGAGAATACTTAAGTAACTGATTACTGGCTAGATTGGTCTCTCCCCTTTTGATTTCCCCTTTTCTCCTTCTGGTAACATCTATCACCCTCCTCCTTCTTCTCTTCTCCATGCAACTCTGTGAACCTCTCTGGGTGTCCCTCACCACTGAGAATCTTTTCACCATTAACCTAGACATTTTATAATCAGTGCTTTATGGATGGAGAATTCTTGAGGCTACTGTAAGAACAAGACTGGAAGCCATAGGCAGGAGGCTTAAATCCAAAACTAGAGAACCCCAGAGAACTCCTGACTCAAGGGAACATTAATCAAAAAGAGATCATCCAAAAGCCTCCATACCTACACTGAAACCAAGTTCCACCCAAGAGCCAACAAGATTCAGAGCAAGACATACCACACTAATTCTCCAGGAACGCAGGAACATAGCCCTGGCATTAAAATACAGGCTTCCCAAAGTCACACAAACCGACAGACAACTCAGAACTCACTATTGGACACTTCACTGCACTCCAGAGAGAAGAGATACAGCTCTACCCACCAGAACACCAGCGTAGGCTTCCCTAACCATGAAAACTTGACAAGTCACTAGTCCAACTCTCCCCCCACCCCAAACAGGGAGCAACCTCCATAATAAAGAGAAACCACAAACTTTCAGCCCACTGAAAGGCCACCCCAAACAGAGAAATCTAAACAAAATGAAAAGGCAGAGAAATATTCAGCAGGTAAAGGAGCATGATGAATGCCAAACAAACCAACAAAATAGAGAGGTCTACCTGAAAAGCTAGGGTGTATACCTGAAAAAGAAGTCAGAATAATGATAGTAAAGATGATCTAAAATCTTAAAAACAAAGTAGAGTTACAGCTAAATAGACTAGAAATAAGGATTGAGAAGATGCAAGAACTGTTTAATAAGGAACTAGACGAAATAAAAAAGTATCCATCAATAATGAATAATGCAATAACTGAAAACAAAAGCACTCTGGAGGGAAACGACAGTAGAATAATTGAAGCAGAAGATAGGATAAATGAGGTGGAAAAGAGAATGGTGGAAATAAGTGAAGAACAGCGGAAAAAAGAAATGAAATAAATGAGGACAATCTCAGAGAACTCTATGACAACGATAACATCCTAACATTCGAATCATAGGAGTAACAGAGGAAGACAAAAAAAAAAGGCCATGAGAAAATACTTGAGGAGATAATAGTTGAAAACTCCCCTTAAATGGGGAAGGAAACAGCCACCCAATTCCAAGAAACTCAGAAGGTCCCAAACAGGATAAACCAAAGGTGAAACACCCCAAGACACGTATTAATCAAATTTACGAAGATCAAACACAAAGAAAAAATATTAAGAGCAGCAAGAGAAAATCAACAAATAAAACACAAGGGGATTCCCATAAGGATAACAGCTGCTCTTTCAATAGAAACTCTTCAGGCCAGAAGGGAATGGCAGGCCATACTTAAAGTCATGAATGAGAAAGACCTACAACCCAGATTATTATACCCAGCACAGATCACGTTCAAATATGAAGGATAAATCATAAGCTTTACAAATAACCCAAAGCTGAGAGAAGTCAACATCTACACACCAGCTCTTCAACAAATGCTAATGGATCTTCTCTAGACAGGAAACACAGAAAAAGTTTATAAACATGAACCCCCCCCCCAAAAAAAAAAAAAAAAACAAAGTAAATGGAAATGGGATCATACTTATAAATAATTACCCTAAATGTAAATGGGTTGAATGCCCCAACCAAAAGACAAAGACTGGCTAAATGGATACAAAAACAAGAGCCCTATATATGCTGTCTACAAGTGACCCACCTCAAACAAGGAACACATACAGACTGAAAGTTAAGGGTTTCAAAAAGATATTTCATGCAAATGGAGACCAGCAGAAAGCAGGACTAACAATACTCATATCAAATAAAATAGACTTTAAGATAAAGGCTGAGAAAAGAGACAAAAGAATACACTACATAATGATCAAAGGATCAATCCAAGAAGAAGATATAACAATTTTAAATATATATACATCCAACATAGGAGCACAGCAATATGCAAGGCAAATACTATCAAGTATTAAAGAGGAAATTAACAGTAACACAATAATAGTGAGAGAGTTTAATACCCCACTCATGCCTATGGATAGATAAACTTACACAAAATAAGTAAGAAACACAAACTTTAAATGATACAATGGACCTGTTAGGCCTAATTCATATCGATAGGACATTTCACCCCAAAACAATGAATTTCACCTTTTTCTCAAGTGCACATGGAACTTTCTCCAGAATAGATCACATTCTGGGCCGTAAGTCTAGCCTTGGTAAATTCAAAAAACTAAAATGATTTCAAGCATCTTTTCTGAGCCAAGTGCGGTAAGATTAGATGTCAACTACAGGAAAAAAAAAAAATATATATATATATATAATACAAACATATGGAGGCTAAACAGCACCCTTCTGAATAACCAACAAATCACATAATAAATCAAAATATGCTTAGAAATGAATGAAAATGAATACTCAACAACCCAAAATCTATGGGATTCAGTAAAAGCAGTGCTAAGGAGAAGGTTCATAGCAATACAAGTTTACCTCAAGAAACAAGAGAAAAATGAAATAAATAACCTAACTTTTCACCAAAATGAACTAACAACGAAGAAATGAAGAAACCCAGGGTTAGTAGAAGAAAAGAAATTATAAAAATTAGAGCAGAAATAAATGAAAAACAAAGGAGACTATAGAAAAAAATCAACAAAACTAAAAGCTGTTTTTTTGAGAAGATAAATAAAGCAGAAAAACCATTAGCAAGACTCATCAAGAAAAAAAGAGAGAAGAATCAAACCAACAAAATTAGAAATGGAAATGGAAAAATCACAATAGACAACACAGAAATGCAAAGGATCATAAGAGACTACTATCATCAACTATATGACAATAAAATGGACAACTTGGAAGAAATGGATGAATTCTTAGAAAAGTATAACCTTCTAAACCTGAACCAGGAAGAAATAGAAAATCTTAACAGACCAATCACAAGCACAAAAATCAAAACTGTAAACAAAATTCTTCCAGCAAACAAAAGCCCAGAACCAGACGGCTTCACAGTTGAATTCTACCAAAAATTTGGAGAAGAGCTAACACCTATCCTACACAAAATCTTCCAGAAAATTGAAGAAGAAGGTAAACTTCCAAACTCATTCTATGAGGCCACCATTACCCTAATAATAAAACTATACAAAGATGTCACAGTAAAGAAAACTACAGGCCAATATAACTGATGAATATAGATGCAAAAATCCTTAATAAAATTCTCGCAAACAGAATCCAACAACACATTAAAAAGATTACACATCAAGACAAAGTGGGCTTTATCCCAGGGGTGCAAGGATTCTTCAATATGTGCAAATCAATCAATGCAATACACCACATTAAAAAGTTGAAAGATAAAACCATATGACTACTTCAATAGATGCAGAGAAAACCTTTGACAAAACTCAACTCCATTTATGATAAAAAACCTCCAGAAAGCAGGAATAGAAGGAACATACCTCAACATAATAAAAACTATATTTGAGAAACCCACAGCAGACATTATCTTCCATGGTGAAAAACTGAAAGCATCTCCCCTAAAGCCATGAACAAGACAAAGATTCCCACTCTCACCAACACTATTCAACACAATTTTGGAAGTTTTGGCCACAGCAATCAGAGAAGAAAAAGAAATAAAAGGAATCCAGACTGGAAAAGAAGAAGTAAAGGTCTCACTGTTTGATATGACATGATCCTCTGTATAGAAAACCCTAGAGACATCAACAGAAAATTAATAGAGCTTATCCATGAATATAGTAAATCTGCAGGATATAAAATTAGCACATAGAAATCCCTTGTATTCCTATACACTATCTATGAGAAAACAGAAAGAGAAATTAAGGAAACAATTCCTTTCACTATTGCAACAAAAAGAATAAAATAGGAATAAATCTACCTAAAGAAACAAAAGACCTATATATAGAAAACTATAAAACATTGGTGGAAGAAATCAAAGATGACACAAACAGATGGACAAATATACCATGGTCATGGATCGGAAGGATCAATATAGTGCAAATGAGTATAATATCCAAAGCAATCTATAGATTCAACGCAATCCCTAACAAGCTACCAACGGCATTTTTCACAGAACCAGAAGAAATAATTTCACAATTTGTATGGAAATACAGGTGCCATCTACATGGGGTCACACAGAGTCAGACACGACTGAAGCGACTTAGCAGCAGCTGCAGCAGCAGCAGCAACAGGTAACCAAGAATAGCGGAAGCACTCTTAAGAAGAATGGAACTGGAAGAATCAACCTGCCTGACTCAGGCTATACTACAAAGCTATAGTCATTAAGACAGTATGGTACTGGTACAAGATAGAAATAAAGATCAGTGGAACAAAATAGAAAGTCCAGAGATAAATCCATGCACTATGGACACCTTATCTTTGACAAAGGAGGCACGAATATATAGTGGAGAGAAAACAAACTTTTTAACAAGTGGTGCTGGGAAAACTGGTCAACCACTTGTAAAAGAATGAAACTAGAACACTTTCTAACACCATACACAAAAATAAACTCAAAATGGATTATAGATCTAAATGTAAGACCAGAAAATGGCTGAGGAATAGGACAGGGAGACCACTTTCTCCCCCACAAATTTATCAAAAGATCATTTGAACACTGAGTAAATTCCACAAAACAACTTCTGAATGCTGGCAGAGGGCATCAGGCACCCAGAAAAGCAGCCCATTTTCTTTGAAAGGAGGTAGGGAAAAACATAAAACAGAAAAATCTTAAAAGAGAGACAAAAGAGTTAGGAATGGAGATCCTTCCCCAGAAGGGAGTCTTAAAAAAGAGAGAAGTTTCCAAACACCAGGAAACACTCTCACTGGCAAGTCTGTGGCAAGCCTTGGAACCTCAGAGGGCAACATAACTGGGAGGAAAAATAAATAATTAAAACCCACAGATTACGTGCCCAACAGTAACTCCCAGTGGAGAAGCAGTGCAGACTCCCGCGTTGGCCACTAGCAAGTGGGAGATGGGCAGGGAGGGACAGGCTGCATTGTTTAGGGTAAGGACTGGGCCTGAATGCCCTAGGGCAATCTGAGGGATCTAACTTGAGATAGTAAACCAGACTGTGGGATAGTTATCCCGGAAAAGCCCTAACCGAAGACAACGCCAGGCCCACTAACAGAATAAAGGATTGAGCAGAACTAACTGGCTGTGGACCAGCCCATCCCACGCTGGAGACAGGCAGGCGAGGGCAGCCAGAGCTGGAAGGGGGCAATCGCGGCCCCAGAGAGGCATCATCTACCAAACAGCAGCAGGCTTCATTGCTAACCAAGACTTCTAGGGATTCTGGACAGTCGACAACCACCAGGAGGGTCGCAGACAGATATCAGCTCCCCAGAAGAGACACACGGCACACCTGAGAAGGTGCACAGGTTGTACATCCAGAAAACCAAGCAGCAGGGACGGGGAAAGTGACAAGTCGCAGCCTTCAACTGGGGGCAACCACGCTCACCAAGCACCTGGTCACCTGAGCTGCTTCGACCTGGGAAGGGCACAAAACGCAGGCGCAACCGAATCTGCTACTTTGTGGCGTACCCGAGTACCTGAACCTGAGTGGCTTAGACCTGGGAAATGCATACAACCCAGGGCCAGCCTCAGACAGTTCCCAGCAGAGCAACCTAGAGCCTAAGCAGCGTAGACAGGGAAAGCACACAAGCCATGAGCGGGGGCAAACACAGTGTGGCCAAAACACTGCGAGCACACGCCAGCGTTATTTGTTTGCAGTACTGAACAAGTGAGCCTAAAAAAGTGACCACCACTGCACCCTTGTGTCAGGGAGGAAATTAGACACTGAAGAGACCAGCAAACGAAGAAGCTAAAACGGAGGGAATCGCCTCGGAAGTGACAGGTGCAATACATTTTAAAGCACTGTAGTTAGCACCGACTACGTAGGAAGGGACCTATAGATCTTGAGAAGTATAACCCAGATCAAGGAACTATCTGAAAATGAACTGACCCCACACTGTCCACAACAACACCAAAGAAAGTCCTAGATATATTTTTACTATTATCATTTTTTAAATTTAAAAAATTAGTCCTCTATTACTCCTTTAATTTTCATATTTATAACCTACTATTGCTTTGCAAAAAAGACCTTATTTTTTAAAACAAAATTCATATGTAAATATATAATAATTTTTGTGACTGTTTTTTCTTTATTATTTTATTTTTGAGAATCCAATGTCTACTCTAGATTATTAATCTTTGCTTTTTGGTATTTGTTATCAATTTTGTACCTTTAACAACCTAATCTTCAGTACCTAATTTTACTTGGGAGCGGAATTACTGGCTTGACTGCTCTCTCCCGCTTTGGACCCTCCTTTTTCTCTACCAGGTCGCCTATATCTCCTCCCTCCCCCTTCTCTTTTCTACCCAAATCTGTGAATCTCTTTGTGTGTTCTGGACTGTGGAGAACACTAAGGGAACTGATTACTGGCTGGATCTCTCTCCTTTTGATTCTCCCCTTTATCCTCCTGGTCACCTCTGTCTTCTTCCTCCATCTTCTCTTCTCTGTGTAATTCCGTGAAGCTCTCTGAGTGGTCCAGACTGTGGAGAACACATAAGGAAGTGATTGCTGGCTAGCTTTCTCTATTCTTTATTTATTTCCCCTCCTCTCCTCCTGGTCACCACTAGCTCCATCTTCCCTCTTCTCTTCTCCTTGTAACTCTGTGAACCTCTCTTGGTGTCCCTAAGTGTGGAGAATCTTTTCATCTTTAACCTAGATGTTTAATCGTTGGTGCTGTATAGATGGAGAAGTCTTGAGGCTACTGTAAGAATAAGACTCAAAACCAGAGGCAGGAGGCTTAAGTCCAAATCCTGAGAACACCAGAGAACTCCTGACTCCAGGGAACATTAATCAAAAAGAGATGATTCAAAAACCTCCATACCTACGCTGAAACCAAGCACCACCCAAGGGTCAACAAGTTCCAGAGGAAGACATACCTCGCAAATACTACAGCAACAAAGGAACATAGCCCTGATCTTCAATATACAGGCTGCCCAAACTCACACCAAACCAATTGACATCTCATACATAAGCCATATTGAGATTGTATAAGACCAAAAATATAAATTTATTTGAATTGTATAGCTTTATAATTAGTTAAGGTTTTTCCCGTGAAATGTTGAAGGAAAGAAAGAAAGATGAACTTCAATTTTAAACATAAAACGGGACAAGCACTTGCAAAAGAATGAAACTAGAACACTTTCTAACAACATATCAAAAAAGAAAAATAAAGTCAAAGTGCATTAAAGATCTAAATGTAACACCAGAAAATATTAAACTACTAGAGGAAAACATCGGAAAGGCAATGGCAATTCACTCTAGTACTCTTGCCTAGAAAATCCCATGGACGGAGGAGCCTGGTAGGCTGCAGTCCGTGGGGTCGCTAAGGGTCGGACATGACTGAGCGAATTCACTTTCCCTTTTCACTTTCACACATTGGAGAAGGAAATGGCAACCCACTCCAGTGTTCTTGCCTGGAGAATCCCAGGGACGGGGGAGCCTGGTGGGCATCCGTCTATGGGGTCACACAGAGTCGGACACGACTGAAGTGACTTAGCAGTAGCAGCAGCAGAGGAAAACATAGGCAAAACACTCTCAGACATAAATCACAGCAGGATCCTCTATAACCCACCTACCAGAATATTGGAAATAAATGCAGAAATAAACAAATGGGATCTAATAAAAATTAAAAGCTTCTGCACAACAAAGGAATCTATAAGCAAGGTGAAAAGACAGCCTTCAGAATGGGAGAAAATAATAGCAAATGAAGCAACTGACAAAGAAATAATCTCAAAAATATACAAGCAACTAATGCAGCTCAATCCAAGAAAAATAAAAGACCCAATCAAAAGATGGGCCAAAGAACTAAATAGACATTTCTCCAAAGAAGACATACAGATGGCTAACAAACACACGAAAAGATGCTCAACATCACTCATTCAGTTCAGTTCAGTTCAGTTCAGTCGCTTAGTCATGTCCAACTCTTTGCGACCCCATGAACCACATCACGCCAGGCCTCCCTGTCCATCACCAACTCCTGGAGTTCACTCAAACTCATGTCCATCGAGTCGGTGATGCCATCCAGCCATCTCATTCTCTGTCATCCCCATCTCCTCCCACCCCCAATCCTTCCCAGCATCAGAGTCTTTTTCAATGAGTCAACTCTTCGCATGAGGTGGCCAAAGTACTGGAGTTTCAGCTTTAGCATCAGTCCTTCCAATGAACACCCAGGATTGATCTTCTCTAGAATGGACTGTTGGATCTCCTTGCAGTCCAAGGGACTCTCCAGAGTCTTCTCCAGCACCACAGTTCAAAAGCATCAATTCTTCGGCCATCAGCTTTCTTCACAGTCCAACTCTCACATCCATATATCACCACGGGAAAAACCATAGCCTTAACTAGACGGACCTTTGTTGGCAAAGTAATGTCTCTGCTTTTTAATATGCTATCTAGGCTGGTCATAACTTTCCTTCCAAGGAGCAAGCGTCTTTTAATTTCATGGCTGCAATCAGCATCTGAAGTGATTTTGGAGCCCAAAAAAATGAAGTCTGACACTGTTTCCACTGTTTCCCCATCTATTTCCCACGAAGTAATGGGACTAGATGCCATGATCTTCGTTTTCTGAATGTTGAGCTTCAAGCCAAACTTTTCACTCTCCTCTTTCACTTTCATCAAAAGGCCTTTGAGTTCCTCTTCACTTTCTGCCATAAGGGTGGTGTCATCTGCATATCTGAGGTTATTGATATTTCTCCCAGCAATCTTGATTCCAGCTTGTCCTTCTTCCAGCCCAGCGTTCCTCATGATGTACTCTGCATATAAGTTAAATAAGCAGGGTGACAATATACAACCTTGACGTACTCCTTTTCCTATTTGGAACCAGTCTGTTGTTCCATGTCCAGTTCTAACTGTTGCTTCCTGACCTGCATACAGGTTTCTCAAGAGGCAGGTCAGGTGGTCTGGGATTCCCATCTCTTTCAGAATGTTCCACAGTTTATTGTGATCCACACAGTCAAAGGCTTTGGCATAGTCAATGAAGCAGAAATAGATGTTAGAGAAATGCAAATCAAAACCACAATGAGATACCATCTCACGCTGATCAGAATGGCTGCTATTCAAAAGTATACAAGCAATAAATGCTGGAGAGGGTGTGTAGAAAAGGGAACCCTCTTACACTGTTGGTGGGAATGCAAACTAGTATAGCCACTATGGAGAACAGTGTGGAGATTCCTCAAAAAACTGGAAGTAGAACTGCCATACGACCGAGCAATCACACTCCTGGGCATACACACCAAGGAAACCAGAATTGAAAGAGACACATGTACCCCAATGTTCATCGCAGCCCTGTTTATAATAGCTAGGACATGGAAGCAACCTAGATGTCCATCAGCAGACGAATGGATAAGAATGCTGTGGTACATATACACAGTGGAGTATTTCTCAGCCATTAAAAGAATGCATTTGAATCAGTTCTGATGAGGTGGATGAAACTGGAGCCTATTATACAGAGGGAAGTAAGAAGGATGGTAATGATAACCCTGTATACGAGATGGAAAAAGAAACACAGATATATAGAATAGTCTTTTGGACTCTGTGGGAGAGGGTGAGGGTGAGGGTGAATGTGGGATGATTTTGGAGAATGGCATTGAAACATGTATATTATCATATGTGAAATGAATCGCCAGTCCAGGTTCGATGCATGATACAGGGTGCTCGGGGCTCGTGTACTGTGATGACCCAGAAGGATGGGATAGGGAAGGAGGTGGGAGGGGGCTTCATTATGGGGAACACAAGTATACCCGTGGCAGATTCATTTCAATATATGGAAAAGCCAATACAATAATGTAAAGTAATTAGTCTCCAATTAAAATAAATAAATTAAAATTAAATAAATAAATGTAAGATCAGAAACTATAAAACTCGTAGAGGAAAACATAGGCAAAACACTCTCTTACATAAATCACACCAGAATTCTCTACGACCCACCTCCCAGAATAATGGAAATAAAAGCAAAAATAAACAAGTGGGACCTAACTAAAGTTAAAAACTTTTGAACAAATAAGGAAACTATAAGCATGGTGGAAAGACAGCCTTCAGAATGGGAAAAAATAATAGAAACGAAACAACAGACAAATATTGAATCTCAAATTATACAAACAGCTAATGTAGCTCAATTCCAGAAAAGTAAACTACCTAATCAAAAAATGGGCCAAAGAATTAAACAAACATTTATCCAAAGAAGACATACAAATGGCGAAGAAACACATGAAAAGATGCTCAATATCACTCATTATCAGAGAAATGCAAATCAAATCCACAATGAGATACCATCTCAAGGTGATCAGAATGGTCAAAAAGTCTACAAAAAATAAAAGCTGGAGATGGTGCGGAGAAAAGGAAACCCATTTACACTGTTGGTTGGAATGCCAACTAATATGACCACTATGGAGAAAAGTGTGGAGATTCCTTACAAAACTGGAAATAGAACTGCCATATGACCCAGCAATCCCACTGCTGGGCATACACACTGAGGAAACCAAAATTGAAAGAGACACATGTACCCCAATGTCCAGCACAGCACTGTTTACAATAGGTAGGACATAGAGGCAACCTAGATTTCCATTGGCAGATGAATGGATAAGAAAGCTGTAATATATATACACAATGGAATACTACTCAGACATTAAAAAGAATGCATGTGAGTCAGTTCTAATGAGATGGATGATAGTGGAGCCTATTATACAGAGTGAAGCAAGTCAGAAAGAAAATTTCCAATACAGTATGTTAATGCATATATTTGGAATTTAGAAAGATGGTAACGATAACCCTATATGCAAGATAGCAAAAGAGACACAGATGTAGAGAACAGACTTTTGAACTCTGTGGTAGAAGGTGAGAGTGGGATGATTTGAGAGAATCGCATTGAAACATGGATATTACCATTTGTGAAATAGGTGACCAGTGCAAGTTTGATGCATGAATCAGGGCACTCAGGGCCTGTGCACTTGGATGACCCTGAAGGATGGATGGGGAGGGATGCGGAAGGGGGTTCAGGATGGGGGACACATGTACACCCATGGGTGTTTCATGTCAATGTATGACAAACGCCACCAGAATATTGTAAAGTAAATAGCTTCCAATTAAAACAAATTAATTTTTAAAAATAGTAGTTAGAAAACTGAATTCCCATATTAAAATTATAAAACTGAATGTTAGGGACAAAAATGTGTCAAGGACACTGTAATTGCTTCCTTTCTTGAGTGCATGAAGCCAACATTAGTAGTGATGGGCTTGAGCTACTCTGAAAACATTTGATTTCACTGCTTTTCTAAGGACTTAATTTTCAATTGCCAACTGTGGCAGCTCCTTATTTTAACTGAACAATGTCAATATTTAAGTAATAAGGATTTGTTTAAATTTTTTTTCTTCTAATTTAAGAACTATGCATTTAAACAATAGCTCCCTCTGCAGATAGCACATCAAATAAGATTACAAAATATTCAGAAAAAGAAAGACAAGAAGGAATAGATGCAAACATTAGACTCTACTTAGAAAACTAACAATTAGCTAATGTAGAACACTACTATTTTTAGAAGGTTGACTCTACCTTGGAATGTATTCAGGGTGAAAAATAGAACTAATTTGAAAGCAGAAAGCAGCCTACTGTAATCAAATGTTTATTAGGTTTCATGTAGGTTTTATGCATTATCTTATTTTAGCAAACATTGAGAGATTGGCATCATCCCTATTTTACATTTCCAGTTTTCAGATATTTACATTTTCCAGATATGTTTGACATATCTCAGTTTATTCTCCATCTACTACTCTTCTAATAGAAATTTGGCAAACTGGAAATTCGGTTTAGATAAAAGTCACTATAAATAAAATCATTTGGGTTTCAGAAGGAAAAAGATATTTCAAATATGTTTATAAAATTGAAAAGTTCTGGTTTTCAATTTAAACATACCTTTCCAAATCCAACCTTCTTAATGTGCCATATTTCAACCTCAACAGAAGAGCAAAACATGAGAGAATATTTAGAATCAGAGAAAAGTATGCAAAGTTAGGTCATAATGGAGAGTTGAATAGTTTATGGGGAACAGGGGGCACAAAAAAGACAAGTTACTATAGTTTCCTGCGTGTTGAAAAACAGGGGGGTATCCTTCGTTTTCTTTGTGGAGAGAAAGCCCTATTTTGTTTCAGACAGGGTAGAGTTAAAGGTTTGCATTTGGTTGGTTTTATTTTAATATTTTTTATTGTAATAAAACATGAATAGCATAACATTTACCATTTTAAGTGTACAATTCAGTGGCATTAAGTACATTTACATTGTTGTACAACCATCACAATAATTCATATCTAGAAATTTTTCATCTTCCCAAACCAGAACTCCATACCAATTAAAAAATAACTTCTATTTCTTCTCCCTCCCTTCCACCTGGTGCTTAGCAAACACCATTCCGCCTTCATCTCTATTAATTTCACTATTCTAGGTACCTCATGTAAGTAGAAGTGCTTTTATGAATTTGTTCTTTTATGAATGGCTTACTTCACTTAGCTAATGTTTTCAGAATACCTCCATGTTGTACCATGTGTGAAAATTTCCTTCCATTTTAAGGATGAAAATGCCAAACTGGATGAAGCACAAGTTGGAATCAAGATTGCTGGGAGAAATATCAATAACCTCATATATGCAGATGACATTACCCTTATGGCAGAAAGTGAAGAGGAACTAAAGAATCTGTTGATGAAAGTGAACGAGGAGACTGAAAATGTTGGCTTAAAACTCAACATTCAAAAAATGAAGATCATGGCATCCAGTCCATTACTTCATGGCAAATAGATAGGGAAACAATGGAAACAGTGACAGACTTTATTTTCTTGGACTCCAAAATTACTGAAGATGGTGACTGCAGCCATGAATTAAAAGATGCTTTCTCCTTGGAAGAAAATCTATGACTAACCTAGAAAGCATATTAAAAAGCAGAGACATTACTTTGCTGACAAAGGTCAGTCTAGTAAATCTATACTTTTTCCAGTAGTCATGTATGGATGTGAGAGATGGACCATAAAGAAAGCTGAATGCAGAAAAGTTGATGCTTTTGAACTGTGGAGTTGGAGAAGACTCTTGAGTGTCCCTTGGAAGATAGGAGATCAAACCAGTCAATCTTAAAGGAAATCAGTACTGAATATTCATTGGAGGGACTGATGTTGAAGCTGACGCTCCAATACTTTGGCCACCTGATGGGAAGAACTGACTCATTGGAAAAGATCCTGATGCTGGGAAAGATTGAAGGCAGGAGGAGAAGGGGACAACAGAAAATGAGATTGTTGGATGGCATCACTGATTTGATGGACAAGAGTTTGGGCAAGCTCCTGGAGTTGGTGATGGACAGGGAAGCCTGGCATGCTGCAGTCCATGCGGTGGCAAGGAGTCAGACACGACTGAGCCACTGAACTTACTGAACTGTATGTATATACCACGTTTTGTTGTTCCATTCATCCACTGAAAGACAGTTGGGTTTCTTCCACATTTGGGCTATTATAAAAGTACCGCTATAAGCATAAACATGAGTGTACAAGTATCCATTCAGTCCTTGCTTTCAATTATATTGAATATATAACCAGAAGTGAAATTCCTGAGTCATAAAGCAATTCTGCTTTAATTTTTCCAGCCCTGGAATTTTCTCTGTTGAGAGGTTTATGATTATTGAATCAATTTCCTTATTAGTTGTAGGACTATAAAAATTTTGTTTCTTTATGATGCAGTTTGTAAGGGAGTGTATTTCTAGGTATTTGTCCATTTTATTTAGATTATCCAATATATTGGTGTGATCAATTGTTAATGCTATTCTCTTATAATCCGTTTTAAAAATATAATTTGTAATGTTCTATCTTTCACTTTTGATTTTAATTATTAGAATCTGTTTTTTTTCCTTAGTCAAACTTCCAAAGGTTTGTCAATTTTCTTGATATTTTTGAAAAACTAACTCTTGATTTCATGGATATTCTCTGTTGTTTTTCTATTCTCTGTCTTACTTATCTCTTCTCTGATCTTTATTGTATCCTTTGTTTCAGTTTGTTCTCCTTTTTCTTCTTTTTGAAGGAGAAAGGTAGATTGTTGATGTGATATTATTTATCTTTTTTAATACAAGTATTAATAGGTATAAATTTACCTCTTATACTGTTTGCACTGCATCCCATAAGTTTTGGTGCATAGTGTTTTTATTTCCATTTATCTTCATTTGTCTCAAGATTTCTTCTATGTGATTTCTTCCTTGACCCACTGGTTGTTTTAGAATTTTCTCTATATTTCAAATTTCCCTTCTGCTGTTGATTCTAGTTTCATTTCAATGTGATTGAAAAAGATGCTTTGCATTATTTTAATCTTCTTCTTTTATTTAATTAAGACTTGTCTTGTGGTCTAACATATTATCTTTCCTGGGAAATGTTCCATATGCTCCTGAGAAAATGTTTTCCACTGTTGTTAGGTGGAGCGATCTGTACATTTCTCTTAGGCCCTATAGTGTTGTTCAAGTTGTCTGTTTCTATATTGGTCTCGTCATTTCAGGTTTGAGTTTATTTTTTAATTTCTTGTTCATATTAGCTAGTTTGTTAAGGTGCATTTTTATATATTTCAACCCATGAATACAAAACATTACTAACAAAGTATCCACACCTTTAAAATGATCAATTTCCATTATTAGTTGTGCAGTTCTGAATTATCATCTAGTGTTAGTTTTCTACATTTATTTATACAGAGTTTTCTCTTTAATAACATATTCAACCTAACCAGTACATTGTACACTGAACAAAATGCCACATTTGGTTTCCATATTGTCTTTCTCTCTCTCTCTCTGTCCAGAAAAGCTTCCTTCCAAACAGCCATAAAACTCTGCTTCTGCCTCACTCAGGCAACTTGATGCCTACTATGGAATTCAAGCTTTCTGAATAATAAATGAGCTTATTGCTTTGCATTTAAATAAAATTGGTGTGCAAAGACAACATTTTACTGTTGTTTTCAAAGAGGGTTTTGGTATCAGGGTGTAGAAATACGTCACTCTACTGTGATCCAAATGATCGCTACATACAGAGCTTATGAAATATCGACAAGAAGTCAAAACTTATATCAATCTTACAAATAATTAGAAAAGAAAACTGCTACCATTGCTGTTAACTTTGTTTTGGTTCAAAAATTTTTTGAAAAAGGAAATTCTTAGTCATTTATGTTGGTTAAATGTTGTTCTGGATAAGTGCTTCTAAAAAGCAAGAAATGTTTAGTGTGGCGTCTCGTTTGAAAGTACTGTGTCATTCAATGACTTTTCACTGTATTAGTAACATGCAAGTATGTGTCAGCTGTTCCTCTAGGTAGATTCACTTTAAAAGTTTTTGAATAGCAAAGGTGTGATAATAAGGTAAAAGAAAATTAATATGTTTAAGAGGTGTTATGGAGTGGACTAGTGAAGTGAAGTCACTTAGTCGTGTCCGACTCTTTGCTACTCCATGGACTGTAGCCTACCAGGCTCCTTGGTCCATGGGATTTTCCAGGCAAGAATACTGGAGTGGGTTGTCATTTCCTTCCCCAGGGGATCTTTCTGATCCAGGGATCGAACCTGGGTCTCCCTCATTGTAGGCAGACACTTTACCATCTGAGCTGGACTGGATCCCCTCAAAGTTCATATATTGGAGCTGTAACCCCTAACATGAGTGTATTTGGAGATTTATGAGATCATAAGGGTAAGGTCTTATTTCAATAGGACGTGTGTCCTTTTAAGAAGAGAAAGAGACACCAGAGATCTTTCTCTCCATGCATGCACAGAAAAGAGACTATGTGAGGCTACAGCAAGAAGGCTGTCATCTACAAATATTGTATATCACTTCTATATAAAATATAAAAAGTGGTACAAATGAACTTAAATAAGTTCAATTAAAAGCAGAAATAGAGTTAAAGGCATAGAAAAGAAATTTATGGTTACCAGGGGAAGAGTGGGGGAGAGATAAATTGGGAGGTTGGGATTGACATATGCATACCAAAATACACAAAATTGATAACTAGTAAGGATCTACTGTGGGGCTTCCTAGGTGGCTCAGTGGGTAAAGAATCAACCTGAAATGCAGGAGACACAGAAAATACAGGTTCGATCCCTGAGTCAGGAAGATCCCCTGGAGGAAGGCATGGCACTGCACTCCAGTTTTCTTTCTTGGAAAATCCCACAGACAGAGTAGCCTAGAAGGCTACAGTCGATAGGGTCTCAGTTGGACATGACTGAAGTGAATGAGCACAAGGACAGTGTAGGGGAGAGGGAAATCTATTCCATATTCTATAATGATCTATATGGATAAAGAATCTTAAAAAGGGTGGATATTTGTATATGTATAACTGATTCACTTTCCTGTACAGAAAGTAGCATAATATAGTAAATCAACTATACTCCAATCATTTTTTCTTTAATTAAAAAAATGAAAACAACACTCAAGGGAGAGAAAAAGAAGGTTGTCTTCTATAATCCAGAAACCAACCCTGAGAGGTACCTTGATCTTGAACTTCTATCCTCCAGAACATTGAAAAAATAAATTCTTATTGTTTAAGCCACTTAGTCTGTGGTATTTTGCTATGACAACCCTAGCATCAGGCTTTCCGCTGGCTATGTGTGGCACCATTATCAATAATTTGGGGATTTATTGAGGATTTTTTGCTCAGTAGAGTATTTATGTAATCTGCTGTTAAGTACACCCTTATTAAAATTACAAAATCAACAATAACAAAAAATTATTCAGTTGGCTGATGGTGGGCAGATGTGACTATAATAGATTGCTTTCAAATATTCACATTTTCAGTATCATCTCTGGGGAAAAAAAAATCAGTGTCACTTGATTATATTCATTGTAATCACGGGTAACTTAAGAGGGCTGAGAAACTGTCATTTTTCTAAGTTTATCTCAATTCTACATCATCTTATTTTCATCTCAAATTCACTAGAACACTTAGTCAATGTAGCATTTTCATTTTATTGCTCTTTGATCAAAGATTATCATGACTTTTAGCATAAGGGTTATTCTAGTAAAGTGGAAGAAAATAGGGCAGATAGAGGTCAGAACATAAGGATGGTTGTCCTGTTCCTAACATTAAGATGTTTTGTGAACCATGGGATATCATTTAATATTCCTAAACCTCATTTCATCATCTGAAAAATGGAGCTGATGCTGCTGCTAAGTCACTTCAGTCGTGTCTGACTCTGTGTGACCCCATAGACGGAAGCCCACCAGGCTCCCCTGTCCCTGGGATTCTCCAGACAAGAACATTGGAGTGGGTTGCCATTTCCTTCTCCAATGTGTGAAAGTGAAAAGTGAAAGTGAAGTCCCTCAGTGGTGTCCAACCCTTAGCGACCCCACGGACTGCAGCCTACCAGGCTCCTCCATCCATGGGATTTTCTAGGCAAGAGTACTGGAGTGGCTTGTCATTGCCTTCTCCATGAAAAAATGGAGATTGGTGGATAAACAAGATAATCCCTAAGGATTTCCCCAGTTCTGACAATATATTATCTGAAGATTAATATTCTTCTTACATAATATGCACTCTTTTTTTTGTCTTAAGTGAATTACAGCAGTCATGAACACATCTAACATAGATATACACTTTGTAAAATGTTTCTACACTAGATGGTTCTTCTCCAGTATCATAAATGCATATCAAATAAAACAAATCATATATCTAATCAGCATTTTTCAACTTAATAAACTCCAGTGAATTTAAGTCAGTTTCTGTTTCTGCCTAATACTTTGGACTTAGAAGCTTTCAATGATAATAAAATCATTTTCATATATTATTTATATAGATCACATTCTTTAAATGAATACAGTGAAACCCTTCAGTAAACGCAAGTTTTACTTAATTGTTTTAGTCGACATTGAGTCCAGAGTTAAGCTGGGAAACATAAAGAAAGAATCTTGCAAAATATCTGATTAATTTTATCAGTTTAACTGGCCAACCAGCATGAATGATCCTGGGTAGATATAGTCTAAATATGACACAGCATAAAATACTGCTTTTGTGATTTGCCTTTAAATATTCTCCTTGTTTCTTTTACCTAAACATCATTGCTGACAAAGTTTTTCATTGTACTGGGAACTGAGAGTTCTTGTGCTCTTAACATAAAATATCTCTGTCATTTAAAACTCATGTTGTATTGTAATAAATATCTGAATGCTTTTAAGCACTGCTTATCTTTTAAGGCATGATTTTAAAACACTAATATTAATGGCAATACAAGGGACTGTCTTGGGTTGTAATTACAAACTTTAGTGTTAGTTGTTTTCATGGGAGGGAAAAGCAGATTCTCCATATAATAATACTATGTAAAACTAATCTTAAAAAATGAGAATGAAATTTTACTCTTTAAAAGGTTTGAAAGATCTCAGTTCTTAAACATTTAAGGGGCCTGAGAAACATTTAAACACATGTTTATAGGTGCCAAACCAATGCAAATATGTTCATAGTTAGAGACAGAAAGTAGGACCTTTACACTAGATATACAGTTAATAACCACAGCAATTGCCAGATAGTGTTTCTTTAAATGAAATGGACATATATACTGTCAAGATTGTTCCTTTTGTTCAGATTTATATCACTGAAGGGTTCTGTAGGATACTATATAAATGATCAAATTAGAGGAGGAGATATAAAAATCCACTGAATTTTAGAATTCTATATAGAAATGCTGAAATTCTATATAGAGCTTCCCTTCCTGAAATTATTGTCAAGCATTTGCTTTGCAACACTATTGTCTTCCTCTGTACCATTTTATTATTCTATTATCTATTAGTGAAATTTTGGGATTCATTTTATTCTAATCATGTCATTGAAATTATATTGTGCATAATTGTTATCTTCTTCTTTATGTTTTCTTGGGTAATATCATCTATTCAAATGACACATCTCTACCACCAAGGTCCAATTCTCCCAGAACTCAAGACCTCTATTTTAGTTGCCTTCAGAATATCTTCACTGTGATGTCCTACAGTTTCATAAATTTAATGTCTCCAAAACCATACCCATCAACTCTGCCTCAAAATTTTTCCTCCCTCTGTATATCTTACTTGTGTTGAAATAAGAATCTAGTTAGAAATTATCATTCCACCATCAAATTTTTACTTGTCTTATATTCAATGTCCATATTCAATCAATTTTTCAATTTTATATCTCTTATAATTCTTTTAAATTTATTCTCTACCTGCTTTTATATTAGAGTCATGGTATCAGCTCTTAAGAACTTTAATATGTAGATCTGTGCTTAGCTTACACCAATACTTGTCCATATGGAGGCTAGAATTGTTTTCTTTTTTTTTTTTTTTTAACCCAAATCTGATCATACCACTCAGGATCTTAGAGGATGCCAAAGTGCTACATTGCCAAAAGGATAATTTTTTAATTCTGTATGCCATACAAAGCCCCTCACCATCTATGGTAACCTCATCCATATCTTAAAGCTCTATCCTATGTAAAACAAAAGTTGTTCTTTCTAATAAACTCTGACTTTATACTCGTTAAAATTATAGAGTGAAAAGGGACTTCTAGCAGAACATCTGAGGAATTCCACAGAGTCAAACCCCACTGAAAATGGTAAAAATTGTATAAGAATAGCCATTTAAAGTCTTTGGAAATGGACCTATGTCATCCAAACAAATTAAGAAATACTTATTCAAGAATATCTACTAAAATTTGGTCAAAAACAGCAAGGGTATATAGTTTCTGAATAAAAACATATGTCTTTCATTTCTCTCTCTCTTCCAAGTGATTGCAGCATAGAGATAGGGGCTCCCTGCTTCCACCTCGCACAAGGTATGGAAGCTGAACTTGGGGCTAGACTCCTCTGAGAATATGGCTCAGTTGTTTTAGTCCTGTTTGAACCCATGGACTGTAGCCTCCTAGTTTCCTCTGACCATGGGATTCTCCAAGCAAGAATACGGGAATGGGTTGCCATCATCTCCAGAAGATCTTCCCAACCCAGGGATGACACCTGCATTTCTTACATCTCCTGCATTGGCAGGCGGGTTCTTTACTGCTAGCGCCACCTGGGGTCCAAATCTAACCTACCATGGCTTGTGAGGGAAACAGTAACCCACTCCAGTATTCTTGCCTGGAGAATCCCATGGGCGGAGAAGCCTGGTAGGCTACAGTCCACGGGGTCGCATAGAGTCGGACACGACTGAGCGATGGAACGGAACGGATGCCAAGAGAGAAACGCTGAGAAGATTTGAAACTACTGTGACTGCCCATCTCTTCCTTTACCAAGCCCTCAGCAACTAAACCAAAAGTATCACTCAGAGAGAAGTACACCAATCCAGGACCAGATGACTTCACTGTTGAACTCTACTGAACATTTCAAAGAGGATCTTCACAAACATGTCATCCCAAAATGAAAGAACCAGTGAACACTCCTTAACTCATTGTATGAGGACAATAC
Organism: Moschus berezovskii; assembly: GCF_049115385.1. NCBI lineage: Eukaryota > Metazoa > Chordata > Mammalia > Artiodactyla > Moschidae > Moschus > Moschus berezovskii. The sequence goes on along the minus strand of NC_142488.1, from coordinate 79,706,460 downwards.
TTCTCTGATTCTCAAGCCAGACAAAAAATATCACAAGAAGACTACAGACTTGCATTTCTTATCACTATGAACACGAAAATTCTAAAAAAAAAAAAAAAAAAACTAGAAAATTCAAAAATTCTGAAAAAATGCTAGATAACAAACACAGCAACATATGAAAGTAATTATACATAGCCAAGTGAGACTTAAACCAGGAATGCAAGGATGATTCAACATACAAAAAATAATCATATACCACATCAGTAAAAGATAAAAATCCACATTATAATTTAAATTGATGTGGAAAACATGTTTGATAAACCCAACACCTTTTTATGGAAAAATACTCAACAAACTAGGAAGGAAACTTCCTTGATCTAATAAAAGCCATTTATGAAAAACTTACAGATAACATTATAACTGATACAAAAAATTGGTTGCTTTCTCATTAAGACCAGGAACATAACAAAGGCGCCCACTTTTGCCACTTTTTTCAGCTTTGTACTAGAGATTCTTCCCAGAATGGTTATGAAAAAATATAAACATAAATAAATGAAACACATATCAATAGGAAAGGGAGAAATAAACTACTTATATTTGCAAATGACATGATCTTGTATATATAAAATCTTATGTAATCCACTGAAAAATAATCAGAACTCATAAAATTCAGAAGGTTGCAGGTTTCAAGATCAATATATAAAAATCAGTGGCATTCATCATTTATTTTATTTTTTTATTTTTAGATATGACAGATGTAAACAACACCATATATTTAACTTTTGGACTGATTATCATTTTTATTCTTTCCCAGTTCTATAATTGCTTGCAGTTCAGTGTTTATTTTACAATTTTACTCATAAAAATATTTTACATTTGTCCCTTAAAAAATCTAAGATATTATTCGTGTTGATTTTCTCTATATTTTTGGTATCACTACAAGTTTTCTTAATCACTCATGAAACAGCAATTGTCTATTTATTTCAATTAATTCACAAAACAAGAGCTGACTTCATTTTCGGTAGTTACCATTTTGGCTTCTAGAGAATAGTTTAAATTAGCTGAATGAGAAATAGAAAACTTCAAAACTTCTGTGACTCGATAAGCTTTTACAATGTGAGATGTTTTATTGTACACAACTCAAGACCAAAATAGAAATGTGCTTACCGAAAATGGCAGGCATATGTCTCTCTAGGGCTGTGAATCTAATAATTACCATCTATCTTTACGTATTGTCACATAGTAGTTCTCTGACAGGATGCTCTTGTTCTACAACTGAAAACACCAAGGTATTCTGATGAGAAGTAGCACACAACACTTGTAGAAAAGTAGTTGATAAAAAATTTCACCTTGCAGTCATTGTGGGTCTACGTGTTTTCACCCAAGACCACAGCTCCTAAAATGAATAAACAAAAATTATTTCATATGCATCCATTCCTATGGAGTGTTGAAATATTTGGAGAAGCCATGTCCTTAACTAATGGGCATATTTCCTAATAAGAGGATATTATTAAGCAGACTGAAGTAAAAGCCTTTGAAACTGCTAGAGCTGCTACTACAGCAGAACTCTCTAATACTTTAATATATGATTAAAATTATTATCTTTATTTTAGAATTGTTTTAGATTTCCAGAGAAGTTGTAAATGTAATACTGATAGTTCCCCTACTCCACACACAGTTTTCTCTCTTACACTGCTATGATACATTTTGCCACAACTAGTGAACCAATCTTCATGAAGAAAAAAATCATGACTCAGTAACTACAATCCTGTGATCACTCACCTAGAGCCAGACATCCTGGAATGTAAAGTCAAGTGGGCCATAGGAAGCATCACTATGAACAAAGCTAGTAGAGGTGATGGAATTACAGTTGAGCTATTTCAAATCTTAAAAGGCAATGCTGTTAAAGTGCTGCACTAAGTATGCCAGCAAATGTGGGAAACTCAGCAGTGGCCACAAGACTGGAAAGGGTCAGTTGTCATTAAAATCTCAAAGAAGGGCAATGCCAAAGAATGTTCAAACTACTGCACACGCTAGCAAAGTAATGTGCAAAATTCTCCAAGCCAGGCTTCAACAGTATGTAAACTGTGAAATTCCAGATGTTCAAGCTGGATGTAGTAAAGGCAGAGGAACCAGAGATCAAATTGTCAACATCTGTTGGGTCATTGAAAAAGCAAGACAGTTCCAGAAAAACATCTACTTCTGCTTTATTGACTATGTCAAAGTATTTGACTGTGTGTATCGCAACAAACTTGTGGAACATTCTTCAAGAGGTGGAAATACCAGACCATCTTACCTGCCTCCTGAGAAATCTGTATGCAGGTCAAGAAGCCACAGTTAGAACCAGACATGGAACAACAGGCTGTTTCCAAATTGGGAAAGGAGTATGTCAAGGCTGTATATTGTCACCTTACTTATGTAACTTACATGCATAAGTACATCACTCAAAATGCCGAGCTGGATGAAGCACAAGCTGGAGTCAAGATTGCTGGGAGAGATATCAATAACCTCAGATACGCAGATGACACCACCCTTATGGCAGAAAGCCAAGAACTAAAGAGCTTCTTGATGAAAGTGAGAGAGGAGAGTGAAAAATTCAGCTTAAAATCCAACACTGAAAAAACGAAGATCATAGCATCCGGTCCCATCACTTCATGGCAAATCGATGGGGAATCAATGGAAACAATGAGAAACTTTATTTTCTTGGGCTCCAAAATCACTGTAGATGGTGATTGCAGACATGAAATTAAAAGACGCTTGCTCCTTGGATGAAAAGCTATGACCAATCTAGACAGCATATCAAAAAGCAAAGACATTACTTTCCCGACAAAGGTCCATCTAGTCAAAGCTATGGTTTTTCCAGTAGTCATGTATAGATGTGAGAGTTTGACCATAAACAAAGCTTAGCACTGAAAAATTGATCCTTTTGAACTGTGGTATTGGAGAAGACTCTTGAGAGCCTCTTGGACTACAAGGAGATGAAACCAGTCTATCCTAAACGAAATAAGTCCTGAATAGTCATTGGAAGGACTGATGCTCAAGCTGAAACTCCAATACTTTAGTTACCTGATGCAAAAAACTGTCATGGAAAAAGACCCTGATGCTGGGAAAGACTGAAAGCAGGAAGAGAAGGGGCCAACAGAGGATGAGATGGTTGTATGACATCACTGACATGATGGATATGAGTTTGCACAAGCTCCAGGACTTGGTGATGGACACGGAAGCCCGACGTGCTGCGGTCCATGCGGTTGCAAAGAATCAGACATGACTGAACTGACTGACTGAATGAGCCAATACACTATTAACTAAGCTATGCTTTATTTGAATTTACTTAGTTTTTACCTACGGAGAAGGCAATGGCACCCCACTCCTGCACTCCTGCCTGGAAAATCCCATGGACAGAGGAGCCTGGTAGGCTACAGTCCATGGGGTCGCTAAGAGTCGGACACGACTGAGCGACTTTACTTTCACTTTCATGCATTGGAGAAGGAAATGGCAACACACTCCAATGTTCTTGCCTGGAGAATCCCAGGGACAGGGGAGCCTGGTGGGCTGCCGTCTATGAGGTCACACAGAGTCAGACACGACTGAAGTGACTTAGCAGCACCTAACGCTTTTTTCTGTCCCAAGATCCCCTCCAGGATTTGGTGTTGCATTTGGTCATCGTGTTTCCTTACACTTCCCCTGCTATAATAGTTTGTCAGGCTTTGTCTTTGATGATGTTGATAATTTTGAGGACTACTGGTTAGGTACTTTGTAGAACGTCCTTCAATTTGGCAAAAACTTAATGCTTTAAAATTCATATTTCATAGCAGAAGACACAAAATGTGCTTCCACATGCCAGCATAGTCTTTGAGAATGTGTTTTAGTTTTAAGTTCAAAGGAAACTAGATAAGTGAAATAAACCTTCAATTTTCAATTCTAGTCCTAGATATGTCAACATTAACTGAATAGACACAGGTTCCTAAGGAAGTAAAACCTGGGTCTTTTATTTTTTAATTGTATTTGATTTGCATGAGACTGCCATATCAAGTATCTTCTCATTAGGAGGTTGCATTCATTTCTTCTTTGTCTGCTTTTCATTTTTCCCTTTTGCAACATGTTTGAAAAATTGTTTTCTTGGCATAAAGATATTTTATGCTTAGAAATATAATTAGAACTACATAAGAAAGTGAAAAGTTCTGACCAAATTTCCCAACTTCTTGGAACTTATTTTTATACCCTTGACATTTTAAGAGAAATAGACAAATAACAATAAGTATAAACTAAAAGCACTGATTTAGTCCCCAAATGACTTTGAAGTTGTGTTCTTTAATCATAGGGGATTCACCTCAGTATCATATACTTTGTATATGTAATCTACCATAGTGTACCCTGTTTTGTTTGACCATGTTAACTCTGATACCAATACTATTTTAACATATTTAATAACACTATTTTAATTCATTTACAATAAATATATATTATATTATATTATATATATTTATAATGATTTTTAATGACTAACTTAATGCATCAACAAATGTAATAGATATATATATTCAATATATTATATATTATATTATATTCAATATATTTATAATGATTTTTAATGACTAACTTAATGCATCAACAAATGTAATAAATGTTTATTTCATGTAAGCATTTTTGTCACTAAGTTGAATAATTCCAGTTTTACTGATTTAGGCTTATTATACATAAAATGGTAGCCGGGGCATTGGGGCTTATTCCTTTTCATTCAATAATTGATTCACAATATAAATATCTTAGAGAAAGTGTGACCAAGCAGTTCATCAATTAACTAATAAGACAGAATTCTAAAGATGGAAGAAAATGAGTTAATTTATTGTATTTGCATTTCCACATTTCCAAAATAAGCATCATATCTTCCCTTGTATATCTAGTGAAGGTAGTAAGAATGGGTGAATTAGAGGGCTCTGAAATCCTTAGAAAAAATACACACGTAATACATACATATATAATGGAAACAAAATATTTAAGTATTTATTGTAACTAGAATAGAAATACAATCAAGTTTACAAAGGTGATTGCATCCATTATTATTCCAAATTGACTAATTAAATTTTATTCAGTGTTTCATGAAAGTTTACTTTTATTCACACTGGAACATTTTATTTAAATGAAAAAATGTGTTGTATGCCACTCACCACACTCACGTTTCCTTAAACGTGGCATCAAAAATGGCATTGTGATGTCACTGAGACCTGCCTACTAATTTATTTTTCTCTTCACTTTCTTTTCTTTTTTTTTTTTTTTTCTTCACTTTATTTTCCAGAGAAGAAGCTTTCATGTAATAAAATCTCGGCTGGTACATGCTCATGGTCAATTACAGCTTATGTGTGTGTGTGTGTGTGTGTGTGTGTGTTAGTCGTATCTGATTCAATTAAACCTTGAATCATTGTTAACACACTTAAGAACACTGAGAAATCCAAAAGATGCTTTGAGAAATTCATGGACTATAACATATAGTATATATGTAATTTTTTTTCTTGTCAGCTCAACTTTTCCTAAGCACAAAAACATATAACTTTCTTCCTTCTTGAGAATTTTTATCCATGAGAAATGATAACCATGACAGGAAACATTACAGTTGTTCGCAGAACCTTAAAGGAAATGAACATTTTAATTTGAATAGCTTACAAAGATTGTTTGGTAGTGGTTAATGGAAGTGGTCAAACAGGAGATGGCAAGAGTGAACATAGACATTCTAGGAATCAGTGAACTAAAATGGACTGGAATGGGTGAATTTAACTCAGATGATCATTATATCTACTACTGTGGGCAGGAATCCCTTAGAAGAAATGGAGTAGCCATCATGGTCAACAAAAGAGTCCGAAATGCAGTACTTGGATGCAATCTTAAGAACGACAGAATGATTTCTGTTCGTTTCCAAGGCAAACCATTCAATATTACAGTAATCCAAGTCTATGCCTGCCAGGAGCCAGCGAGGAAAATCCTACCCATGGCAAAGGTCAACTGGGGAAGAGGCCTGTGGGCAAAGGCTAATCAGGACTCAAGGAACCCCCTGGACTTACCTGAGCATCTACCCCAAAGAAAACCGGAGTCTGACTGCCTTACTATCTTACACCTCTTACAAAGTTCTCTAATACATACGGGGGCTTCCCCCCAACCACCTTTCTCTGAAAACATTAATTCAGAGCTGTAGTTAAAAAGTTCTCCTTGGCTTAATAGGAGTGTTCCAATCCAAGCCCCTCTGATATCTTTCTAACTTGCATGACAAGTTTGTCCGGGCTCTTATAACTATGAGTGTGACTGTTTATAGCCTCCCAGCCATGCAAGGACAGAAAGCCTTATATTCTAAAATACAGGAATCTGTTGAAGAAGTTAAAATCATTAGAACAGTACAAAAAAATATTTCATTGTTGAATCAATGCTTGCTGCAAAGTTTCCTCTAACTATTGTATCCTTGGAAATATATTAATCACATATAGAGAATATAAGTAATAGCCTTTGATTTAACCACATCAGATCTTAAGTTAATAAATTCCTTTCTTGTAGCTCACTACACCTTTGCCTTATAGGAATGTAACTTTGTCAAGTATCTAGCACCTGACTTTAGGAAAATCACCTTAAAAGAATATAAGACTTTTTCTAGCTAACTAACCTTTGTTAGGAGAGAGGGCCATAAACTGTTAGCAGGCCTCCTGGCCAGAAGATGATGTAAACAACCCAAAACTTCTGTATATCACGAGACATACAAAAATGAGCCCTGATCCTGATAAGGGTCAAGACTGCTGACCCCACGTGATTTTGGTGTGACTCTATACCTCTCTTTCTCTATTTTTTATGTGCACAACTTAGGGTATAAAAGCAGCACTGGAAAATAAAGTTTTGGGCCTTGCTCACTGAAGCTTGGTCTCCCCATGTCGTTCTTTCTCTTTTTCTGTCCTTTTCTCTATTCTCCTTTTTCTGGTTGAGATCCTTGGAGCGCTGGGCCCTCTGCGTTTACTTATCTGCCTGGGCTTCTAAGACCCACTTGAGGGGGTGCCCTGGTGGGGTACCTCCAGTGATTTGAGAGGGCGCCTGCAGCCTACGTAAACAGAGCAAACCCCGTGCTGGGGTTTTATGAGTTTCCTGCGTAAACCAAGGAATCATCAGCTCCTGTCTCTCTCTCTCTCTCTTTCTCTCTCTCTCTCTCACTGACGCTGACGCCGATCATCCCAAGAATACCCTGGGCCATATCGAGGCTGGTCCCCGATATATGCCACAACCATTAATGCTGAAGAAGCTGAAGTTGAGCGGTTCTATGAAGACCTACAAGACCTTTTAGAACTAACACACAAAAATGATGTCCTTTTCATTATAGGGGATAGGACTGCAATAGTAGGAAGTCAAGAAACACCTGGAGTAACAGGCAAATTTGGCCTTGGAGCACGGAATGAAGCAGGGCAAAGGCTAATAGAGTTTTGCCAAGAGAACACACAGGTCATAGCAAACACCCTCTTTCAACAACACAAGAGAAGACTCTACACATGGACATTCACCATATGGTCAACACCGAAATCAGAATGATTATATTTTTTGCAGCCAAAGATGGAAAAGCTCTATACAGTTAGCAAAAACAAGACCAGGATCTGACTATGGCTCAGATCATGAACTTATTGCCAAATTCAGACTTAAATTGAAGAAAGTAGGGAAAACCAGTAGACCACTCAGATATGACCTAAATCAAATCCCTTATGATTATACAGTGGAAGTGAGAAATAGATTTAAGGGACTAGATCTCATAGATAGAGTGCCTGATGAACTCTGGACGGAGGTTCGTGACATTGTACAGGACACAGGGACCAAGACCATCCCCATGGAAAAGAAATGCAAAAAAGCAAAATGGCTGTCTGAGGAGGACTTACAAATAGCTGTGAAAAGAAGAGAAGTGAAAAGCAAAGGAGAAGAGGAAAGATATAAGCATCAGAATGCAGAGTTCCAAAGAGTAGCAAGGAGAGATAAGAAAGCCTTCCTCAGTGATCAATGCAAAGAAATAGAGGAAAACAACAGAATAGGAAAAACAAGAGATCTCTTCAAGAAAATTAGAGATTCCAAGGGAACATTTCATGCAAAAAATGGGCTCGATAAAGGACAGTATGGTATGGTGTTAACAGAAGCAGAAGATATTAAGAAGAAGTGGCAAGAACACACAGAACTCTACAAAAAAAATCTTCACGACCAAGATAATCATGATAACGAGATCACTAACCTAGAGCCAGGCATCTTGGAATGTGAAGTCCAGTGGGCATTAGAGAGCATCACTACGAACAAAGCTAGTGGAGGTGATGGAATTCCACTTGAGCTATTTCAAATCCTGAAAGATGATGCTGTGAAAGTGCTGCACTCAAGATGCCAGCAAATTTGGAAAACTCAGCAGTGGCCACAGGACTGGAAAATGTCAGTCTTCATTCCAATCACAAAGAAAGGCAATGCCAAAGAATCCTCAAACTACCGCACAATTGCACTCATCTCACATTGTAGTAAAATCATGCTCAAAATTCTCCAAGCCAGGATTCAGCAATATGTGAACCGTGAACTACCAGATATTCAAGCAGGTTTTAGAAAAGGCAGAGGCACCAGAGATCAAATTGTCAACATCCGCTGGATCATGGAGAAAGCAAGAGAGTTCCAGAAAAACATCTATTTCTGCTTCACTGAGTATGCCAAAGCCTTTGACTGTGTGGATCACAATAAACTGTGGAACATTCTGAAAGAGATGGGAATACCAGACCACCTGACCTGCCCCTTGAGAAACCTGTATGCAGATCAGGAAGCAACAGTCATAACTGGTCATGGAACAACAGACTGGATCCAAATAGGAAAAGGAGTACGTCAAGGCTGTATATTGTCATCTTGCTTATTTAACTTATATGCAGAGTACAACATTAGGAACGCTGGGCTCGAAGAAGCACATGCTGGAATCAAGAATGCCGGGAGAAATATCAATAACCTCAGATATGCAGATGACACCACCCTTATGGCAGAAAGTGAAGAGGAACTCAAAAGCCTCTTGATGAAAGTGAAAGAGGAGAGTGAAAAGGTTGGCTTGAGGCTCAACATTCAGAAAACAAAGATCATGGCATCTGGTCCCATCACTTCATGGGAAATAGATGGAAAAACAGTGGAAACGGTGTCAGACTTTATTTTGGGTGGCTCCAAAATCACTGCGGATGCCAATTGCAGCCATGAAATTAAAAGACACTTACTCCTTTGAAGGAAAGTTATGACCAACCTAGATAGCATATTAAAAAGGAGAGACATTACTTTGCCAACCAAGGTCCGTCTAGTCAAGGCTACGGTTTTTCCTGTGGTCATGTACGGATGTGAGAGTTGGACTGTGAAGAAAGCTGATGGCCGAAGAATTGATGCTTTTGAACTGTGGTGCTGGGGAAGCCTCTTGAGAGTCCCTTGGACTGCAAGGAGATCCAACCAGTCCATTCTAAAGGAGATCAATCCTGGGTGTTCATTGGAAGGACTGATGCTAAAGTGGAAACTCCAATACTTTGGCTACCTCATGCGACGAGTTGACTCACTGGAAAAGACTCTGAGCTCAGAAGGATTAGGAGCGGGAGGAGAAAGGGAAGACAGAAAATGAGATGGCTGGATGGCATCACCGACTCAATGGACATGTGTTTTAGTGAACTCCGGGAGTTGGTGATGGACAGGGAGGCCTGGCGTGCTGTGATTCATGGGGTCGCAAAGAGTGGGACACGACTGAGCAACTGAACTGAACTGAATGAAACTTAAGTTGATTTTTTAGCTAGATTAGAAACTGCTATTTCCCATACTGTCATTGGAAAAGAAGCTAAAAGGAAGCAACTGAAAGTACTTGCTTATGAAAATGCAAATCAGGAATGTCAAAAGGCTATAGCTCCAATTCGTGAGATAGGGCCTATTATTATTTGAAATCTTGTTGCAATCTACGATCAGAAACTCAAAAAAAATGCAAATGCTAGCTGAAACAGTGGCTGCCTGCTTTAAAAAGGGAAATGGAGGGATATTTTACATGCAGTGATAAGAACCATTTAAAAAGAGATTGCCCTAAGCAATGTAATTAAAAACCTCCAAAAATCTGCCCCCACTGCATTGGGCCAAACATTGTAAATCTAAATTTGATATTGAGGGAAAACCTATTTTGGGAAACTCCAAGCAGGGAACCCCCCCAGGTCCCCTTCAACAAAAACCAGGGACAAATTTCATCTTTTCCCTCCAACCCTCAACATCCGGCAGTGCTGCCTTCGATATACCAGCCTTCAATGATTTCCTCCTTTACCCTCAAGCAGTCCCTTCTAGAATACCTACCGGACTTTTTAGACACCTGCCCCCACAAACCTTTGGTCTTTTACTTGTCTGGTCTAGCTTGACTTCTAAAGGAATTACTGTTTACCCTAGAGTAATCGATTCAGATTATAAAGGGGAAATTCAAATTATGATGTCATCTAAGATTTTATGGCAATTCAAAAGGGGGGACAAAATTGCTCAATTACTTCTTATACCTTACATTTCTATTAAATCCTCTAATGATGTATGGACAGGCGGATTCGGAAGTACAGATGAAAAACAGTGTTTATGGACATCGTTGGTATCTGAATATAAATATCAAAACTAATGGTAAAAGATTTTCTCTTCTCCTCGATACTGGATCTGATATTACTATTATATCCAAACATTTACAACCCAAATCATGGCGTTTACAAAAGATCTCTTGTCAAATTGCAGGAATTTCTCAAACCAAAGTACAAGAGGTTTATCAAAGTGTTCAAATCTACCCATGTGAGGGACCAGAAGGCCAACCTGCAACATTAAGACCTTATATGATAGATGCACCCCTTAATTTAACAGGAATGGATTTACTTGTGCAATGGCAAACTCAGATATACATTCCACATTTTTCCTAGGGGCCACTGCTCATTTAACAAGCCAAGCAATTATTAAAATAACTTGGAAGAGTGACGAGCCTATTTGGACAGAGCAGTGGCCCCTTATGAAAGAAAAACTACAGGCTGTCAAATAACTTACAGATACACAGTTAGAATTGAAACATATCGAGGAATCTTGCTGTCTTTGGAACTCTCCTATTTTTGTTATAAAAAAGAAATCTAGCCAATGGTCTCTCTTAACAGACCTTAGAAAAGTTAATGCATCTATGAAACCTATGGGTGCATTACAACCAGGAATCACATCACCTGCCACTATTCCTCAAAATTGACACATTATTATTATTGATTTACAAGATTGCTTTTTCAATATACCTCTACACCCTTTGGACCAAGAAAGATTCGCTTTCTCTCTCCCTTATCCTAATCATATTGGGTCTCATAAACGATACCAATGGACTGTACTGCTTCAAGGAATGATGAATTCTCCCACCATGTGTCAGTACTACGTAGCTAAAGCCCTTGAGCTTGTGAGGAAAAAATTTCCTGACTTTCTTGTTATCCATTATATGGATGATATATTGTTTTCGGTTCCATCCATTTTAGAAACTCAACATATGTTTGATATAGCTCAACTATGCTTAAAAAACTCTAGATTAATCATTGCCCTGAAAAAATTCAAATCTCTACACCTTATCATTACTTAGGATTTGTTGTTAATAGACAAAGTATTACTTCCCTACTAACTCAGATTATCCTGATAAATTATCAACCTTAAATGATTGTCAGAAAATCTTAGGTGATATAAATTGGATTAGACCCTCTTTCAGTTCAGTTCAGTTCAGTCGCTCAGTCGTGTCCGACTCTTTGCAACCCCATGAATCACAGCATGCCAGGCCTCCCTATCCATCACCAACTCCCAGAGTTCACTCAAACTCATGTCCATCGAGTCGATGATACCATCCAGCCATCTCATTCTCTGTCGTCCCCTTCTCCTCCCACTCCCAATCCTTCCGAGCATCAGAGTCTTTTCCAGTGAGTCAACTCGTTGCATGTGGTGGCCAAAGTATTGGAGTTTCAGCTTTAGCATCAGTCCTTCCAATGAACACCCAGGATTTATCTCCTTTAGAATGCACTGGTTGGATCTCCTTTAAGCATTGCTAATTATCAACTGACTAATCTATTTAATACTTTGAAAGGAGATCTTGATTTAAATAGCCCTCATTCACTTTCTCAAGAGGCATGAGAGGAACTCTATTTAGTGCAAAATAAATTAAAAAAAAAAAAAACAGTTTCTTACTTGCATTAGACCAGATTTACCTCTAGAATTATTTATACTCCCCTCTCTTCATTCTCCCACAGGAATCCTTGCCCAACAAGAATACCCAATAGAATGGATCTATACCCATTTTAGGGGAATAAAGTCACTTACACCCTACCTTGATTTAATTGCTCTAATCATTATCAATGGAAGAAATAGAACTAAAACTCTAATTGGCTCTAATCTTCATAAAATTGGAATACCTATCAATAAATCTCAATTTGAGAACACATTACAAACGTCTACCAATTTCCAAATAGCTATTCTGGATTATTTTGGTGAAATTTAATTTCATTATCCTTCTAACAAGCCATGGAATTACTTCAAAAATACTGAATTTATTATTTCCCACATCGTCAACTCACAGCCTATACCTCAAGCTGAGATTTTTTTATATAGATGGGACTAAGAACGCTAAAGCCTCATTCTGGTCTCTCAAGGAATATAAAGCCTTTTATACTAAATTTCATTCTGCTCAACAAAATGAATTATATGCTCTTATTCAAGTTATTTGCTTACACCCTTACCACATTAATGTAGTCTCTGATTCCTTATATTCAGTTTTTGTATTAAAAAATTATAGAAACCTCTACCATAAATTCTAATAAACTTATTATTCAACAACTCTTTTTCAAACTACAATCTGTTAGAAACCACACTTCTCCCATTTTTATTACACATACTCGAGCACATTCCTGCCTTCTTGGTACCATGACTCATGGTAATGAACAGACTGATAAACAGGTTTCTTTCACTACCCCAGAGGAGCAACATGCTCTGTTGCACAACAATGCTAGCTCCTAAACACCAGCTATGGAAAATCCCATACCGTCAGGCTAAAGAAATTATTAATGATTGCTCTACTTGCAGACCCTTACATCTTTGACCCATCACACAAGGTATCAATCCTCTAGGATTACAACCTAATGAACTATGGCAGATGGATGTAACACATTGCCCTGAACTTTCTCCATCTTCTTTCTTACACGTCGTATTGACACAAATTCTTCTTTTATCTGGGCCACACCTCTTTGCAGTGAAGCTATACAACATGTTATAACTCACCTATTAGATTGTTTTGCTATAATGGGAACTCCTAGTTCTATAAAAACAGACAATGGCCCTGCTTATATTTATTGACACTTTAAACAATTTTTACAATCATTTTCTTTTAAACGTATCACAGGTATTATAATCCACAGGCACACAGCATAGTTGAACGAGCACATCATACACTAAAATTTCAAATAAAAAAATTTAAAAAGGGGGGAATACACTGGAACATTGCTATCTTCCCTTTCTAAAGCAGACTCTACTAGATTCCAAAATAAGATATTTTCTAAACCTATAACTATTGATAATACAGCTTTGTTTGTTCTAATTTTTTTTTTAAACTTACCACAAAGAGATATCTTGACAAGACCAGAAAAACATTTCGAGGAATTGAAGGATACTTCTCTTCTTCTGCCCATTTGATATCAAGACGGGTTCAATAAACAATGGAAATCCGGGAAATTAATCTTACAGGGAAAGGGGTATGCTTGTATTTCCCCAGATGGATCCAGACAATTCACATGGCTTCCTCTTCAAAAGATTTGACACAAGGGGGCCCCCATCAATCAAAATAGAGACAAAACAACAAAAACTCCAGGAGGAAGAAATTCCAATATGGGCCATGTAGGCTCTAAAGATCTCCAGGAAGCACCGCCTTTGGCGGCATCAAACTTATGATCTCCCCTCTTGGAGACAAATAAAAATCCTTACTAATCAAGCGGAAAATCTGGTTTCTCAACAGGGAATGCCTCGGAGTCCTGAAAATATTTTTTGTTGCTATGCTTACTTTGCTTGCTTTCACTTCCCCCACTCGAGCTGAACTAACTAACCATGCTTACTGGGCTTACATACCCAACCCCCTTTACTACAGGTTGTAAAATGGACGGAGAAAGGACCAATGACTCCATATATATGGAGTATCAACCAATGACTCCATACATATGGAGTATCAACCAATGACTCCATACATATGCCTCCTCCTTGGAGCGTGAAGGGACCATCATTCCCTGTGGAGGATGGAAGACTAATTAATATTTCTCTAGGTTATGAAGTCCTTCCTTTGTGCATGGGCGCAGAGGAATTATGCATAAACATTAGCCGACAAACTTGGGCTTTCATCCTGCCTCCAAAAGAGGAATTTTGGACATTGCTTGGATTATTTACTGCCTTTTTTTTTTTCCTGAAAACCATGTCAATACTACTGAAAATCTAGGGAAAAAACAAAGAACATTATGCAAAGTGTTTACTTATAAGAACTTTAAATATACTCCTGTTCGTTGGGACAAATGTCAAGCCAAATCAGGAAAGTTAATGTTTGTGGCTAATTACACCACATAAATGCATTGGGCCAGAACAATGGGACATCTGGAAATTTGCTGCGAGCAAAGGAGAACTTGGAACTTGGACTGGACATTTCACAGGGACAAGTTGTAGTCATAGTAACTATTCCTTTTGTTATAAGCAATCATATTTCATACAGGCTTGTGTTCCCCTTCCTTTTGTTATAGCTATAGGAAGTTTACAATTTAATAAGATGTTCTGTTCTATAACTTGTATTAATTGAAAACTATATACTTGTTTTAACTCTTCTATTTCCTTAAGAAAAGAATCCCTTTTGATTCTTCCATCTTGACGTAATTTATGGTTACCTATAAATCTCCAATGGCCCTGGGAAGAAGGCCCCATGGCTGGGCTTGCTTCCCAGTTACTTACTAAATTACTCCAATGATCTAAAGGATTCATTGGATGGCTGATTTTTGGCATTTGGGGATTAATAGCTATTTACACCACTGCTGCCATTGCTGGCATTGCTTTACAAACCTCAATTCAAACACATAGTTTTATCCAAAATTGGACTAAAGATGCTCATACTATGTGGGCCACTCAGGCTCAGATAAATGAGAATATTCAAGATGAAATGCAGGATCAAAAAACAGCCATCAAATGGGTTGGAGATCAGTTAATAGATACACAAAAACAAGTGATACTAAAATGTGATTGGAATTCTACTCAATTTTGTGTTGTTGCTGCTGCTGCTGCTGCTAAGTCACTTCAGTCGTGTCCAACTCTGTGTGACCCCAGAGACAGCAGCCCACCAGGCTCCCCTGTCCCTGGGATTCTCCAAGCAAGAACATTGGAGTGGGTTGCCATTTCCTTCTCCAATGCATGAGAGTAAAAAGTGAAAGTGAAGTCGCTCAGTCATCTGACTCCTAACGACCCCATGGACTACAGCCTACCAGGCTCCTCTGTCCATGGGATTTTCCAGGCAACAGTACTTGAGTCGCTTGTCATTGCCTTCTCCGCAATTTTGTGTTACTTCTTTTCAATTAAATCAGTGCCTTTAACTGGGAGCAAATCAAATTTCATTTACAAAATATACATGATAATGCCTCTCTGAATGTACAATTATTGCAAAAAGAAATCTTTGAAACCTTCTCTAAAAGTCTGCCCTCATCCCCCAATCTAGAAATTTTAGCTAAACAACTAGCTGGTCAATTATCTGGACTAGACACACAAGGATGGTTTCAGAGCATTACTCATAGCATCAGGTCTGGAATTGTAACCTTGGTTATTGTCTAAACAATTTTATGTGTTGTTTACCGTTGCCTTTCTGCAAAAAAATTGTTGAAACTAAACAAACTCAAATGGTCAGGACCACTTTTACAAATATAATGAAATACGGGGAATTGTCAGGGAATGTTTATCAGTAGGATTCCTGTGTGCTCTTTTCTGTTGCTCATGAGCCTTCTGTTCCTTACCAGTTCCTGGTGACAGGAACGAGAGAAGAGGCATGCTGTTCCCAGGACTGAGGTCACAGGATGGAATGCATGCATGGATTCCTTTCATTAGCTATTCCATAGGGTGAAAGGGATTATTTATGACCCTCCTTCTTTTGACATGCATTGTCTTCTGGCTTTATGACCTCTATTCCAATCCCAAAGAAAGTCAATGCCAAAGAATGCTCAAACTACTGCACAATTGCACTCATCTCACACGCTAGTAAAGTCATGCTCAAAATTCTCCAAGCCAGGCTTCAGCAATATGTAAACCGTGAAATTCCATATGTTCAAGCAGGTTTTAGAAAAGACAGAGGCACCAGAGATCAAATTGCCAACATCCGCTGGATCATGTAGAAAGCAAGAGAGTTCCAGCAAAACATCTATTTCTGCTTCATTGCCTATGCCAAATCCTTTGACTGTGTGGATCACAATAAACTGTGGAACATTCTGAAGAGATGGAAATACCAGACCACCTGACCTGCCTCTTGAGAAACCTGTATGCAGGTCAGGAAGCAACAGTTAGAACTGGACATGGAACAAAAGACTGGATCCAAATAGGAAAAGGAGTACGTCAAGGTTGTATATTGTCACCCTGCTTATTTAACTTATATGCAGAGCACATCATGAGGGACTCTGGGCTGGAAGAAGCACAAGCTGGAATCAAGATTGCTGGGAGAAATATCAATCACCACAGATATGCAGATGACACCACCCTTATGGCAGAAAGTGAAGAGGAACTCAAAGGCCTCTTGATGAAAGTGACAGAGGAGAGTGAAAAATTTGACTTGAAGCTCAACATTCAGAAAACGAAGATCATGGCATCTGGTCCCATCACTTCATGGGAAATAGATGGGGAAACAGTGGAAACGGTGTCAGACTTTATATTTTTGGGCTCCAAAATCACTGCAGATGCTGATTGCAGGCAGGAGATTAAAAGACACTTACTCCTTGGAAGGAAAGTTATGACCAGCCTAGATAGCATATTAAAAAGCAGAGGCAATACTTTGCCAACCAAGGTCTGTCTAGTCAAGGCTATGATTTTTCCCATGATCATGTATGGATGTGACAGTTGGACTGTGAAGAAAGCTGATCGCCGAAGAATTGATAATTTTGAACTGTGGTGCTGGAGAAGACTCTTGAGAGTCCCTTGGACTGCAAGGAGATCCAACCAGTCCATTCTAGAGGAGATCAATCCTGGGTGTTCATTGGAAGGACTGATGCTAATGCTGAAACTCCAATACTTTGGCCACCACATGCGATGAGTTGACTCACTGGAAAAGAGTCTGATGCTAGGAGGGATTAGGGGTGGGAGGAAATGGGGACGACAGAGAATGAGATGGCTGGATGGCATCACCGACTCGATGGACATGAGCTTGAGTGAACTCCAGGAGTTGGTGATGGACAGGGAGGCCTGGTGTGCTGCGATTCATGGGGTCGCAAAGAGTCAGACATGACTGAGCAACTGAACTGAACTGAACTGACTCCTTATTTCCTTTGTAACTTGTAAATCTGGTCTTTTGATCTTTATCTTTGCTGAAAAACCTACCTTGTAAAACAGTATATATACTCACACAAAGTTCAATAAAGCACCCTTGTTCCACTAGAGACTTGGTTCCCCGTGTCCTTCTCTCTCTCCCTCTCCCTTCCTCTCCCTCTCCCTCTCTCTCTCTCTCTCTTCCCTTCTCCCTCTCTCCCTCCCTCTCCCTCTCTCTGTCCCTCTCCCTCTCTCCCTCTCTCTCCCTCCCTTTCCCTCTCTCTCCCTACCTGTCCCTCTCTCTCCCTCCCTCCCCCTCTCTCCCTCTCTCTATTAAATATAAAGCCCAGTATTATATACAATGACCATCTTTTCTTGGAATGTATGTGGCCATCTACTAATACTTAACCAAATAATTATACTTGACTCTACATTCTTTCTATTCAGAGCTTATTTTCCAGAAAGTGTACAGGGTGAATAGTTAAAAAAAAAAAAAAAGAATTATTCTTGTTTTCACTGGCATTCCTGTTCTCAATAATAATTACAAAGCCTTCATCAGTTCTTTTTGTTTGTTTGTTTATAAAAGGAGAGGCAATGCCATTCTTCCCTCAAATGTAATTTCTCTTGAACTTTCAGGTCAAAGAGCTTGATTACATGAATACCTGGTTACAATGAACTTGATTGGCAGTTCTAAAAACAAATTAGCCTCATTACCTTTACTATAATCACCAGTACACTAACACTATCTTTTATGAATCTAGATCAGTAACTGCATTTTCCAATGAGCTGACACTTGAAGATGAGTGTTTTAGACAAAATTGGAAAACAGACTCACAGGACAATTTTCAAATCTATTTTGTAGTAGATACAAGCTCATATTTTCCTATGTATTCCAAATATAAATACATATCTAACCATCAGAAATATTCAACAGCAATAATAAGAGAACTTTCTATTTCTTAGGCATGAAGCAATGTAGTCCTAGAAATATATACCACATTTTCTTTTCTTTTTTTTTTTTAATTGGAGGCTAATTACTTTACATTATTGTATTGTATTATTTGCCATACAATGACATGAATCTGCCCCGGGTGTACATGTGTTCCCCATCTTGAACCCCCCTCCCACCTCCCTCCCCATATCATCCCTCTGGGTCATCCCACTGCACCAGCCCTGAGCATCCTGTATCATGCATTGAACCTGGACTACCAAATCGTTTCACATATGATAATATACATGTTTCAATGCCATTCTTCCAAATCATTCCACCCTCGCCCTCTCCCACAGAGTCCACATTTTCACTTATAAAACTCTCCAGATATGCAATTTTACTCAATTCCATTAGATTTTTTTTTTCTCTTGAACAACATCATCTTCATATTTCTGAGCACTTGATAAAGTAAATACCAATAACATTTATCGCTTCCTTGTAACCACAGATAAATTAGAGAAGAAGGATTAATACTTTCAGTCCTTCATTTGTGGCCTAGTTCTGCTGTTAACAAATCAGATGAATGATACTTTCTGTCCAGTTCCAATCACTAATGGACATGTCAGAAAGATATCCTCTACTTTCCAGATTTCCTTCTTCTATTCAAATGCTTTTCATAACCTTTCAGTAATTTCCCTTAGAAAAATCATCCTAAGAATTCAAAAATAAGGTTGAAGGCATACTCTATGTTACTTGATGCCTGTTGCCAGGCAGTCTTAGTCACTTCTCTGAGCATAATGAGAATAAAATTTTTGATCAAAATGGCAAATATCAATCAACTGTCTGTATTCAGTTTTCAGAGCTAGTTTATAGAAGGCAGTGGCTACAAACGTCATATACTGGAGGAAGGCAGGGGAAAAAGCCAACTTGTCAAATAATACCATTTCCATTTCATACCCACAGTGTCCATGGCAATAACTAACTATAGTTATTATGACTAGTGATTGTTATTCCTTCTCTTCAGCCAGTGCGTTTAGAGTCTTCTTGAAGAAAATGCATTTTCACTTGAAGAGGAAAAAATTAAGCCAAAATACGAGGCATGGGATCATAAAGAAGAAAGCTTAAATGGTAGAATCCCATGAAATGCAGAGCATATGAGTGAGATAAAGTCCATTATAAAAAGAGGAGCTAGAGCAGAACTAAGACAAACTGGGTCTTTTTCCAACTTTGTATCTTCCTGAGAGGAAATGCCATTGAGCTGCCAAACAATAGATTTTGCTTCTAATCTTCCCTATGATATAAACCAGTTGTTACTGCCTCTTTCTAAATTTTAAGTTCCTCATGTGTGAAAAGATATTGATGTAGCAGATGATCTCTAAATTATCCACTAGCTTTAAGGTTTCATACAAGACATCTCAAAAAACCTCTCTACTACATAATTGGGCTAAATACACTTCACAGGAGATTAACACTCCTCAAAGTGAATAGGATTTGTTACAGTTTATAATCTGCTTTTGTAACTACAGCTCTGTCTCCGCTGATATTCAACACAGCAGGGAAATGAATTACATTAGATGTGCAATTGCCTACAATAACATATCGTCCTTTTCTATAACAAGTGCTCCATGAAATACTCAAACAAAAGTTTTTCCTTTGTGAAAAAAGAAAAATAGAAAGCTATTTTTAATTTGTCATTCTGATATTACTTACACTCTCCCCTTTGAGCTTTAAAACGTAATTACACTGGTAAACACGGTAGAGTAAAGGGATGTAGAACTAAGGATTGACTTTGAAGAAAAATGCTAAATTTGTGAATATGTAATAAGTCCTGCATTGAGGACTGAGAAGATTACATATTTTTTCATAAATTTAACCAACAAATATAACATATGGAATGTACTTAGTATCGTATAATGGAATAGAACATAAAACACACACACACACACACACACACACACACACACATATATATATATATATATATATATATATATATATATATATATATGCAAAAAAATTTGTATGGTCTGTCACGTCTGATTCTTTGCAACCCCATGGACTGTAGCCTGCCAGGCTTCTCTGTCCATGATATTTTTCAGGGAAGAATACTGGAGTGGGGTGCCATTTCCTCCTCCAGAGGATCTTTCTGATCCAGGGATAAAATCTGCATCTCCTGTGTCTCCTGCAATGCAGGTAGATTCTATACACATCAGCCATCAGAGGTATTGTAAAAAACTGAGTGTGTATATATGTGTGTATAAGGAAATGGCAACTCACTCCAGTGTTCTTGCTTGGAAAACCCCATGGACAGAGGAGCCTGGCAGTCTACAGTCCATGGAGTCCAAAGAGTCAGACATGAGTTAGCAACTCAACAACACCAACGACAGACTAAATAGAGAGGTATTGCAAAATTTGCTTACTGTCATCTCTCCGGCTCAGCTCCAATTCCTAAAGTATCAGTCACACATTTAATATTGATATCCCCAAATAGTATCATAAAGATTACCAAGAGGTCAATATGCTGTCGCTAAATATTAAGGTAAGAAGACTACATTTTTCTAAACATTTTATTATAATTATCAGTTATTCGGAGTAGAGAACTAGGACTGAGGACAGAGTACAGACAGGACAATGCTGATAAGAAGATGAGATCACAAAGAGACATGCCGTGGGTCCTGCCTGGAATAAGACGGGATGATTCAAATCCACTTGGCATAGATTGCATGAAAGCATGAGGCAGATTGAAGGAAGGATACTAGAGACAAAAAGCCTACTTTGTTGAATTTTTCCCAGATTGGACCATAACCCTATTGAGGGTACCAACAAAGTGTTATTAAAAGTTCATTTTATACTCATTTCCAGCTCATTACTGTGTGCAGTATGACAGTTTATTGATTTCCCTGGTGGCTCAGTGGTAAAGAATCTGCCTGCCAGTACAGGAGACATAGGTTGGATCTCTGAGTCAGGAAGATTTCCAGGAGAAGTGACAACCCACTTCAGTATTCTTCCCTGGGAAATCCCATGAACAGAGGAGCTGATGCAAAGAGCTGACTCATTTGAAAAGACCCTGATTCTGGGACAGATTAAAGGCGGGAGGAGAAGGGGACGACAGAGGATGAGATAGTTGAATGGCATCACCAATTCAATAGACATGAGTTAGGGTAAGCTCCGGGAGTTGACAATGGACAGAGAGGCCTGAGTTCTGCAGTCCATGGGGTCACAAAGAGTTGGACGCAACGGAGAGACTGAACTGAACTAAACTCAAGATCATTTAAGAGAAGAGACCTTTGTGTAAGCGTCAATGTGAAAGTTATAAGAAGTGCATTTAATTTAGAATGAGATAAATGACTTCTTTTAACTTTATCCTCATGATATCCACTTGCATTTCCTTTATTAAAGCAAATGCTTCTGGGTTAAAGCATTAAGAGGAACAATGCCTACTATTCCACTCTATTTTTCAAAATGTCAAGTGATGTTTTGGCTAACCATCAGTATCCCTCAAATTCAGGGCTAATTCTGAATCTGCTGTGAATGCTGGAATATTTTGTGGATCAACAATAAAGAATTTTTTCTAGGCTCATTAATGAAAGCAAACAGAAACCACCTACGTGTAACAAAGCAGTGTTGAAAACAATTTTTTTCCTAATAAATATTCCATATATGTGAATAAAAAAATAGACAATTGTGGTCAATATATTTCCTTGTTTTCAATTTTAGTTCTCTGACAAAACTCAAACATAAAGCATAAAGATACATTATTACATACATAGATTGACCTATTACTTTTCTTAAAATATGCTACAGTGTGTCAGAAAATCCATGTTCTGTAATAACGTGGGACCATCACCATAGATTTTGCTAACATATCTGCATCACGTTCAGTTCTGATACCCTAATAATGATAATAAAACAACTAGGCACTGAATAAATGTCATCTTTCATTTCAGTACAAAATATCTGTGCTTGCATCTTCCTTGCAATATCAGTATAGGTTGCTTGTATGCAAACTGCAGTTATTTGGAGTGAGACAGCAGAGGGAAGAAAGCAAATAAAAGTGATTTTTGTGTGTATGAGCCTCCAGATACCACAGTTCACTAGCTACCCAGGTGAACTGGGTATGTCAGGTGTTTTGACATATCTCATCAAGTCCTTCAGATTAAATTTGAACTGCAGCCCCAGATGTGAAAAGATAGTATTTTGCACACTAGACCCCAGAGTTTCAGCTTGTTTTTACACAAATTTCTGAAAAAAGCCATTGAGTTTTGACACCAGATTTTCCCCCAAACAAAATCTGTATATTGCATTAGAATATATCCTGCTCAAACACAAAAACTATATTTACTTTTTTGGACAATAGAAATATCCTTGTGCACAATTTCATCTTCCTTAAAACCATCTGAAACAAGTGGCCCTACCTCTCAGCAAAATTGCTCTTATCCTGTGTTTTCTGGCAGCTCGTTAAGTGTGCCTATCAAGAAAAGGGTCAGTAATATCACTTTCTCCAATGCTTAGAATCAATCCTAAATCATGGACATTTGTGGTGGGTGAAGATATTTTTATTTGACGTCTTTTATTCTGGGGAGGTGTAAGAGAATAAACTACAGCAGGTATCAGCATAATTTTTTTTGTGTGTGTGTTAAATTATAATCTCTTAAAGAAGACATAGTAATTTTCAGTGTGTAACAGCTTGATTCAGTCTTACACTTGTTCTGTTACATACATGTAGTTTTGATTTTTCTCTTTCTAAAAATACAATTAAGAAGCACAACCTTAGAGTTAGCAGGAATAGCCTGCTAACATTAGCCATTCTAATGTTTAGCACTAAACTGACTTTCACCCAAATATAGTAAAAGATTAAATAATATTTTATATTGGCCACTAAAATTACATAAATTGACTTAATAAAATTGATTGGCTTGAATAAAATTATGTATATGAAGATGTATAACTATTGAGAGGTGAACTAATTAAATAAATATGCTTAGAAACACTGGATATATTAGTAGGTAGATAGAGCATTTTATATAGGTATATGCCAAATAGTTCATCAGATCATCAGTTCAGTTCAGTTCAGTCGCTCAGTCCTGTCCGACTCTCCGCCACCCCATGAATCATAGCACGCCAGGCCTCCCTGTCCATCACCAACTCCCGGAGTTCACTCAAACTCGTGTCCACAGAGTCGGTGATGCCATCCAGCCATCTCATTCTCGATCGTCCCCTTCTCCTCCCGCCCCCAACCTTTCCTAGCATCAGAGTCTTTTCCAGTGAGTCAATTCGTCGCATGAGGTGGCCAAAGTATTGGAGTTTCAGCTTTAACATCAGTCCTTCCAATGAACACCCAGGACTGATCTCCTTTAGAATGGACTGGTTGGATCTCCTTGCAGTCCAAGGGACTAAAGTGCCAAATTCTTTGCTTTAGAGAAAAAGGTGATTTGTGGAAATAGAAGTGGAATCATGTGGGAAGAATATTAGGCTTTCGAAACCTAAACATAGCTATAAACAGCAAAAGCAAAATGAAATAAAATCATATTAAATTATTGTTTCATCAATGTTGGCCATGACATGAAAACTAGACTAAAAGAAAATCTTCAATTCTGACCAGGAAAAGGTATTAATCTGAAGTTCAGTGCATTCTGCTTTACTTAATCTAATTAAACTAATTAATCTGAAGTTTATTACATACATGCTGCAGCAGTGTACACTCATGATTAGGGGATGAAAGTAATAATAATATATGTTTTGTGAATCATACTCAATCGTGTCCGACTCTGCAACCCAATGGATTGTAGTCCATCAGGCTCCTCTGTCCATGGGATTTTCCAAGCAAGAATACACTAATGGGTAGCCATTTTCTCCTCCAGGGGATCCTCCCAACCCAGGGATCTAACCCACGTCTCCTGGATCTCCTGCATTGGCAGGTGGATTCCTTACCACTGAGCCATCTAGGAAGCCCAATAATAAAGGTAGTTATTTCAATAAAAATTATAATGAAATTCTTGGTTACACAGCTTATCTTGTCATTAGCGAGTCCAGGGATTCCCAAGTGGCGCTAGTGGTAAAGAACCCACCTGCCAATGCTGGGGATGTGAGAGATGCAGGTTCGATCCCTGGGTTGGGAAGATCCCCTGGAGAAGGGAATGGCAACCCACTCCAGTATTCATGCCTGGAGAATCTCCATGGACAGAGGAGCCTGATGGGTCCCAGTCTGTGGAGTTGCAAAGAGTTGGACACAACTGAAGTGACTTAGCATGCACAGAGAACAGGGGCAAGAAAACTAACAATCTATGATAAGAATCAGCCAGCAATGCAGGAGACCTGGGTTTGATTCCTGGGAAAATTCCCTGGAGGAGGGCATGGCAACCCACTTCAGTATTCTTGCCTGGAGAATCTCCATGGACAGAGGAACCTGGCGGGCCCCAGTCCATGGAGTCACAAAGAGTCAGATACTACTGAGTGACTAAGCACAGCACACATACCTCCAAATGCAGCATCACTTGGTTAATCTATTTAGTTTTAAATATCTGCTTTTATATAGTGATAAGTATTGCCATAAGTGTTGTTAAAACAGTTAATCTCAATTGGAATTATCATGTAGTGAGCTGGAGATGTTGTTGTTGTTCAGTCCCTAAGTCATGTAGAACTCTGAGGATGTACGGTTGGCCAAAAAGTTCCTTCGGCTTTTAAGTACATATAAAGGACACATTTTTCATTTTCACCAAGAACTTTATCGAACAATGTACCCACCATTTTGTTCCACTACATTCTGCCATTTTTTCAGGCAACTTCAAAATTCCATCTTCCCAAAACGTTTTTGGGGGGAGACAAAGAACTGTTCCAGGGGCCTTTTATAGCCTTCTAGGGAATTGAATTTTTTTTTTTTTCCATTAAGAGAATTTTGTAAAGACTGAAATAAATGGACATCCAAAAGTGCAATGTCTGGTGAATATAGCAGATCAATCAAAATTTCCCAGCCAAACTGTAACAGTTTTTGCCTGGTCATCAGAAAAAACGTGGTCTTGTTTTATCCTAATGGAAGATTATGCATTTTCTGCTCATTTCAGATGTTTTTTGTTGAGTGTTAATTTCAGTTGGTCTAATTGAGAGAAGGACTTGTTGGAATCAAATGGTTTTCTGGAAGGAGCTCATAAAAGAGGACTCTTTCAATTCCACCCCATACCCATCACCTTCTTTGGATGAAGGTCAGCCTTTGGTGTGGTTAGCTGTGGTTCATTTTGCTTGTTCCATGGTTTCTCCCTTGCCATTTTACTGTACAGTATCCACTTTTCATCACCTTTCACAATTTGTCTTAAAAATGAAATTTTTCATTAAGTTTAAGTAAAGAATCATATGTGAAAATATGGTCAAGGTTTTTTTTTTGTTTTTTTTTTTTTCACTTATGTAGAACCCAAACATCAAAATGATGAACATAACCAAGCTGGTGCAGATGATTTTCAGCACTTATTTGGATATTTTGAGTATGCCGGGTATTAATTGTTCTCAATGTCTCATTTTAACCACTATATCAAGTTCAACTGGTCTATCTGACTGTGGAGTGTTGTCCAGGAAGAAGTCTTCAGCAAGAAATTTGGCAATCACTTTTGACATGCTTGATCACCTTCTTTATACACTGCACAAAACTTCGTATTTCAATTGCAAATATATCTGAATGCAAATGTCGTAATCTAACAACTAGCTCAGTTTCTGCCATATATTGGGGTTTCCATAAATTTTTGTTAAATGAATGAATGAATTTGAGTCCCCATAGCACACATGATAATGTGTATTTTAGACACAGCAGTCTCATTCATATCTGCTACCAGCTTGGTCTAAGAAGAATATGAGCCTATGATACAGGGTCCAGATGAGTTGACAATATGGGATAATTATCAGGTCAATATCTATAATTCACATGTTCTTAATTTGGACTCTTGCTGTTTGAAGGAAAAGTTATGTTACAAGGGAGTCAGAAAACCCAATCAACAGAGATTATAATTCTATGCCTCAAACTTTGGACTTTTAGATTCATTGATGTTCATTTTTCCTATAAATTGTGTATCACTCAGTTACATTGATACATATTTTGTTGACTCTTTACAAATTGACTCTATTTTTATTAATCATCTTTCCAGATGGTTTTGCAACTTTTACCATCAACTGCCTAAGTTTGACTTTTTTTGAACCACCAATTTTTTTTCCCACAATGTGTATATACAAACATATGTAAAGTTGAGTAGATTGAAATACAGATACTTGACCATATGTAAGCAATCTTTGCTTCAGAAATATATGTAAAAGATCCAAATTCTTGACCTAATGTAAATAATCCTTGATTCAGAAATGGAAAGGAGGTTCAGTTACTATGGAGTAAGCAGTGGCATGGTCAATAGAAAAATCCAGTGAGACATTGAGAAGCAAGATTTGATGGTGCATCATCTTCTAGTAAGTTTAGTCCAATGAGCTCAGAACACAAATGGCTTTTATCCATCACCACCACTGATACTTAAAATTCAGCTAGTTAAAAAACAGATGCTCATACTTACAATGCTATAGAGGGAACTAATTCTGAACCTTAACATACATTTTGTCAGTTCCTTGATTCACTTGCTGAAAACAATTTTTATACTTCCCATCTGTAAAGTGTCTGCCTACAATGCAGAAGACCCAGGTTCAATCCCTGGGTTGGGAAGATCTCCTGGAGAAGGAAATGGCAACCCACTCCAGTATTCTCGCCTGGAAAATCCCTTTTATGGAGGAGCCTGGTAGACTACTGTCCATGGAGTCACAAAGAGTTGGACACAACTGAGCGACTCCACTTTCTTTCACTTTCTTATATATTTATTTTTTGCAAGAATATTAGACAAGATCTCAAGTTTTTCCCACATTTGATACTACACCCAATAAACAAAGAGCTACTTTCCACTATAATGTCAAAAATTTTTTAAATCTATTAGGTTAAATAGCTTTATGTCTCAAAAGATTGTTCTTAGTACATATATTCCTTAAAAAACTAAAATATAGAGCTATCATATGACTCTGCAATCCCACTCCTGGGAATATATCCAGAGAAGAATATGGCCCGAAAAGATACCGACACTCCAGTGTTCACTGAAGCACTGTTTACAATAGCTAAGACATGAAAACAACCTAAATGTCCATCAACAGAAGATACTTCTAATTAAGAAGGAAAAAGTAAAAATGACTTGTATTTACATGATATCAAATGTGTGCATGAAAAGTGAACTGATCAATTATTGAACAAAGTTTTTCCATATAGCCTGGATATTGAAATGTTTCTAAAGTTAACATCACAATTACTGGACAATTTTTCCAGGAAAAAAATATATATTTTATATGATATAAGCATAGCTTTAAGGAAAAAGAATGAAAAGATAGGAGAGTGCATTAAGAAAAGTTAAAGTCTAATGAAAATCATTAGAGGCAAAAAGAGAAAATTAAAGTGACTGAATAACTGAAAAATTACTTCAATTAATTCAGTTTAAGATAAGGTTAAATAGGAAATCATCATATATTTAACAGTTGCTGAATTTTCTGATTTCTAAACTGTGAAATTCACAATATGTGTTGCTCACATAAGCAATAAAAATGGTTAAACTATGAATATAGATATGACCATAGACCAAAGACTGAGATGTATTGTGTATTTAAAATTGCATTGAAAATGTATTTACTATAATATTTAAATTGATATTACTTTCAGTGATTGCAAATGTATCTTTTTCAGTCACTGTTAAACTGTTGTTTAAAAATGTTAAAATTGCATTCAAATCATGTCTTAGTTTAGGCAGACAAATTTGCAAACTTAGGCTATTATTGGTCTTAAAACTAGTATGCATATATATCTATAGCTAACATCCAAAGTTATATTTGACCATAGTAAATCATCTAAATGTGGAAATTTGGTATATGCTTTTGGAATTTTTTTTAAATTTAATTACTCTAAATCACTTCAATGTCTATTGTCTCCACATTATTTGACATGAAATAACTTATAAAAGACAATATATTCTAAAAGGTAAAAAGCTAGAAATCCAATACACTGAATTTAAACAGGAAATTTTTTTAAATTAATTTGTTTATTTTGATTGGAGGCTAATTACTTTACAATATTTTGGTGGTTTTTGCCATATATCAACATGAAACAGCTACGGGTGTACATATGTTCCCCCATACTGAACCCCCCTCCCACCTCCATCCCTACGCCATCCCTCTGGGTTTTCCCAGAGCGCCAGCATCGAGTGCCCTGCTTCATGCATCGAACTTGCACTAATCATGCATTTTACATATGGTAATATACATATTTCAATGCTATTCTCTCATATCGCCCCACCCTCGCCTTCTCCCACAGTCTATTCTTTACATCTGTGTCTCTTTTGCTGCCTTGCATATAGGGTCATCATTACCGTCTTTCTAAATTCCATATGCTGCTTCTAAGTCACTTCAGTCGTGTCCGACTCTCTGCGACCCCTTAGATGACAGCCCACCAGGCTCCCCCTTCACTGGGATTCTCCAGGCAAGAACACTGGAGTGGGTTGCCATTTCCTTCTCCAATGCATGAAAGTGAAAAGTGAAAGTGAAGTCGCTCAGTCATGTCCGACTCTTAGTGACCCCATGGACTGCAGCCCACCAGGCTCCTCCGTCCATTGAATTTTCCAGGCAAGAGTACTGGAGTGGGTTGCCATTGTCTTCTCCAAAATTCCAAATGTATGTGTTAATATACTTAAACAGGAAATTTTGTGTGTTATAGTAAGCTAAGTTTTCAACTTAGAAAAAAAGACTTTTTAGGAAGAGAACTACACTTGTTTTAATAGATTAAAACATAACAAGGCAAATCTATAATACCTTAGGATGGTACATTCCCAGTGGATGAATAATTCCCAACTAATAAATTATTATATTTCGTATGAGTTTCCTTCCTCTTGAATAGAGGAAATATGGGTTAATTTGTGTCCTAAAAGGTGTTCAATGAGCAAAGTTGTAACAGTTTCTCAACGGCCAATGTCTGAATTGTGGTTTTGATGTGAGAAAACAATGAAACTACTCTTGAGCCTTTTCTCAATATGGTTAAGATCTCCACTTGAAAAGTTGCAACGTCCGTGTCAAGTTACACACCTCCAAAGGAGAAAGTTAAAGTTGAAGCTGAATAACATTCAGATCTAAACAATAATATCCTTTCTTTCCAAATTTCTAATCTCCTAAGCCACAACTCCTCAAATTTCAATTAAAGCTTAGTTTAAGAGCATATATTTTCTTTCTTTATTATTTCGATTGTGCTGGGTCTTTCTTGTGGTGCTCAGGCTTTCTCTTATTGCAGTACACAGGGCCTTCTCTCTAGTTACAGCACTAGGGCTTTGCTTGTTGTGGAGCCTGGGCTTCTCTAGTTGTAGAGCATGAGCTTCACAGCACATGGGCTCAGTAGTTGTGATCCACTGGCTTCGCTAATTGTGGTGTGTGGGCCCAGGGCATGTGGGATCTTAGTTTCTTGACAAGGGATCAAAGCTACATCCCCTGCATTGGAAGGTGGATTCTTAACCACTAGCCCACCAGGGAAGTCTTAAGCATCTATTTTCTTAATAAGAGTTGCCACATATCTTAAACACAACATGGTGAAGTTATTCCAAGCAGTGATGGTAACAGAATGGAATTAGAAAGCAATGATAAGATGTTATTCCTATGACATTATAGATTCCCTCTATTGAGAATATTCTTATCTATACTGAAAGCATATGGCAAAGTAAACTTAACCAAAAGCACATAAAATATAAAAGAAAATGACATTGCTTGCTTTCTCTTGATAGTGCTGATGAAAAAGATTTGCACTAAGTATTAAATTAAATATGGGTAATTGTTGGTATAAAGTGTTCCACTGAGGATGAATTTGTTTTATATTAAAATATCAATAGGGATGCTGAAAGAGCAATAATATTCTCTCCTAGAGAAAGTATTAATAATAGAGTGTTGTAACACCTAAAAGCACAGTGAATACATCTCCCAGAAATATTATGTGCCATGAAAGCAAGTTTAATGTATTGAATAGTATGTGCCAGGCAGATAATGACTCTTATTTTAAAAGGTTCTATATCTAAGAAATTTCTTTAATCCTTCAATACACTGCCAAGAATACATCAAGGATTTGTGGGGTGCCATTCATATTTAAACAGATTTCTTAATAACAGCCACTTGAATAATGAGTGCAGAGTGAGAGATCAAGGATTCACAGTTCACACTCTTTAGTAAAAGCAGTTTAATCTTAGGTTTTCTGCACATTTTGTAAATAGGTCAAAGAGTACTCTATATATCATCAGTTTCCAGTTTATTTCATAAGCACCCAGTGTTTACTTGCCATTCAGTTCTTATGCACTTCTCACACTACCATTGTCTTTAATTCACCCTCAGGATTCATTTGAACTCCACCTTTAGCTGGCTACCTCCTACTCTGATCATTTTCCAGCAGTCTTTCCCGTTTAACAAAGCTTCTGTTTATCCAGTGGTGCTACAATATAATCACAGGAAGAATGGAAACATTATTCAACTATTTCATGTTTATAGATTTCTAATAAGGGCTTCCCTGGTGGCTCAGAGGTTAAAGCGTCTGCCTCCAATGCGGGAGACCAGGGTTCGATCCCTGGGTCGGGAAGATCCCCTGGAGAAGGAGACGGTAACCCACTCCGGTATTCTTGCCTGGAGAATCCCATGGACGGAGAAGCCTGGTAGGCTACAGTCCACGGGGTCGCAAAGAGTCGGACACGACTGAGTGATGGAACGGAACGGAATGAGTACATTGAAGTCACTCAGTCACATCTGACTCTCTGTGACTCCATGGACTGTAGCCTACAGGGCTCTTCTGTCCATTGGATTTTCCAGGCAAGGGTACTGGAGTGGGTTGTCATTTCCATCTCCAGGGGATCTTCCCGATCCAGGGATTGAACCCAGTTCTCCAACATTGCAGACAGACACTTTACCATTTAATACACTATTACCTTGACTTGGGAGAGTGTCATGAAACAACACCAGTTCAACATTTCATTTAATAACAACAAAATATCAGAAACTATACATATCATGGTTGTTATTTGGATTAGCATAAATAAATGGGTACATTACTATCCTTACTCAATACCTAAATTTAAAATCTAGTATGCAATAACCATGGGCTTCCCTGGTGGCTCAGATGGTGAAGAATTCACCTGCAATGTAGGAGACCTTTGTTCGATCCCTGAGTCAGGAAAATCCCCTGGAGAAGGAAATGGCTACCCATTCAAGTATTCTTGCCTGGAGGATTCCAGGGACAGAGGGTCCTGGCAGGCTATGGTCCATGGAGTCACAAAGAGTTGAACACAACTGAGCAACTAACACTTTCACTTTCTTTACCGTGCTATAATCATCGTGACATCTTTTAAATACTATTAAACTGTAAGATCGAGTAAACAATCTAACTGCTGCTGCTGCTGCTAAGTCGCTTCAGTAGTGTCCGACTCTGTGCGACCCCATAGACGGCAGCCCACCAGGCTCCCCCATCCCTGGGATTCTCCAGGCAGCAACACTGGAGTGGGTTGCCATTTACTTCTCCAACGCATGAGAGTGAAAAGTGAAAGTGAAATTGGTCGGTCGTGTCCAACTCTTAGTGACTCCATGGACTGCAGCCTACCAGGCTCCCCCGTCCATGGGATTTTCCAGGCAAGACGACTGGAGTGGGTTGCCATTGCCTTCTCCAAACAATCTAACTGGGCTCTATTAACCAAGGACTGAATAAACCTATTGAAAACATGTGCTGCCTTTTAGGAGGGTTTTATATCATTAACAATCACACATGCATATATTAACTAGGCTTGATTAACCTCATTGACAAACATGTTATTGGTCATTGTTTGCCCTTTCTGTGGTTACTGGTCCTACTTTGACATGCAAACTATATTTTACGTCAATAAAATTAGGGTTCTATTTTCATAACATTCATGAAAGAACCAATCAGTCCAATTTTTTCCTCAATGAAACTTAAGATTTTATATGGAGGCTTTGCCACAGAAACAAATAAAATTTGTTAAAACTAAATTAAAGACAGTAAGAATTGAATAAAGTAGTTCTAAAAGTTGTTCAATATTTGAAAAATATAGGGAGCTTAAGAGACTACCTATGCTTGGGTCCCACCCTAGAGATACTGATGTGCTTGCTTTGGATGCAAACTGGGCATTGCCAGGTTTCAAAGGTTCCTAGGTGAGTCTAACATACAGTCAGAATTGAGAAGCACTACAAAAACTACCTCCCCACTTGAGAATAACTGTGCAGTGAGTCATATTAGCTGACAATCATAAGAAGATTAGGAGAAGCAACTGGACTAATTGAGCATTTGCTACCTACTTGCTTCACAAAACCCAACAAAAGCTAAAAACTTTATCCACTAAGAACTTTTGTTTACTAAGTTTATTACATTGGTTTCTGCTATGAAGTGTGATTTTTTTTTTCCCCTGCAACAGGTGGCTTCTTTACTCAGTTGTGTAATGGGATTTCCTGTTTTGCAATAGTCACTGCAGTTTTTATGGCTAATCCAAAGCATAATGTTTTCAATCAATTTAACATCCAGACAACTTTACATAGGCATTACAGAGATAGTATCTTCTCATCAATAAAAATGATACACAACCTGTTCTGAGTTACACAGCAAACAATTCCCAACAATCACCTTTATTACAGAATATGAAACAGATCCCAGAGACAGTTCCTTTAATGATAGAGATTTACAGCATTGCATTCACAACTGCTTATTATGAAAAAGAAAAAAACAAAACTAAAACTAAAGGTCAGTATTTGAGAATTGCTCAACTACACATCTTGTTTTACTGAAAATAAGCAGGAAAATCTGTCATGTTAGTAATGAGATGCACTGTTTGAAGCATTATACACTTCAACGAGAAAGCCAATTTCATTCAACAATCAATGTTTAAAGTATATTTGGATAACAATAGCTCTCACTCATAAATAATAAAGCAAGCTGTTAAAGGGTATCTGATAAATACTGTAGGCCAGGAGGAGTTAAATATAATAGGAAGGGGTGTGCTATTTGAACAGAATAAAAATACAATGGTTTATGTGACTGATACAAGCTAAAATGAGACCAAAATGTAGGTGCTCAAAAACATAAACAAGAAGCCATTATATGTTAAAGAAATGTTATTGAATTTATGGAAGCTCTTACCTCTGAATGAGTAAGCCTGATAGTAAACTTAATTACACATGAGTGGAATTTATTTTTATTCAAGAAGAATACTCTATAATAGATTATTATAATAGTTAAATAATTTTGTTAAATAAGCTAGTTAAATAAGATTGACTTTTTAGTTCACATATCTATTTTCCTTACTGCACAAGGGGGTCCTTGAGGTCAAAGAAACTATCTGAGCCCTTAGATATTTTCATCACAAAGCACAGTGTGACACACAGAAGCCATTCCGTATATGCTTGTTAAATAAATGACAAATTTTCATTAAATATTTACTAGGTTTCAAGTAGTGTGATAGGCTTAGACTAAGTAAGTTATAAGACATCTTGAATTATTAATTCTTTATACCTCAACATTAGACTGTAAAATTTATCATTTTAGTGTCTCTAAAGCATAAATGTTAATCCTAGAAACTTCTTTTAGGCCATAAAGAAATAATTCAAGTAAATAAGGAAGACTAGTTTCACAGGAATCCTCAATAGATAGGCTAGGAAATTAACTAGCATGTTGATAGTTTTTGGTAAGATAACATCTGATGATTAATTCTTAGAGGATTCCCTTTGAGTTCCCTATGAGTTAAGTACCTTGGACTGCAAGGAGATCCAACCAGTCCATTCTAAAGGAGATCAATCATGGGTGTTCATTGGAAGGACTTATGCTAAAGCTGAAATTCCAATACTTTGGCCACCTCATGCGATGAGTTAACTCACTGGAAAAGACTCTGATGCTGGGAGCGATTGGGGGTGGGAGGAGACGGGGACGACAGAGAATGAGGTGGCTGGATGGCATCACCGACTCGATGGATGTGAGTTTGAGTGAACTCCGGGAGTTGGTGATGGACAGGGAGGCCTGGCGTGCTGTGGTTCATGGGGTCACTAAGAGTCGGACACGACTGAGCGACTGAACTGAACTGAACTGATGAGTTAAGTGGGATACTTGCCCACCTTAAAAATTAAATGCCTGATGAGGGGCAAATGTGTCAAAAATAAAAGAATAGAAGGAAGTATGTCAAACATAATGTATCTAACCTAATGATCACAAGATACAAGACTCCAGAATTTATTTTAATTTATAAATGTTTCAAGGTCTGATTTAGCAACACTTGCTAACTATTTCTTTTGAAGAAATGTATGTTCAGAAGAAAACTCCTGAATCTTCCAATATAAATGTTCCTTGGTAAAAAAGAGACGACTGGCACTATTACTCCACTTATACTGCACTCTAACAGGACTTCCCTGTAGCTCAGATGGTAAAGAAACTGTCTGCAATTCAGAAGACCCAGGTTTGATCCCTGGGTCAGGAAGATTCCATGAAGAAGGAAATGACAACCCACTCTAGTATTCTTGCCAGGAGAATCCCATGGACAGAGGAGCCTGGTGGGCTACAGTCTATGGGGTCCCAAAGAGTTGGACATAACTAAGAGACTAACACACACATATTACACTCTTAAATCCAGATATTTTGTCATAGAAAAAGGTCAATGTTTAGATCGGTACTGTCATGCATTGCCAGACTTCATCTACCTTCATGGTTGCAGTCTACTTATAACATTTGTCATTAGTGTGTGTTTGTTCTAGTCCTCAAATCATGCTGCTTAATGGACATAACACATACAATAAATATTTAAAATGCGATAATAAAGGAGATTTGATGGTTGAAAGACTCAGTGAAAATTCTACATGTCCTATTACTACAAAATTCAAAGAATTATGGATATTAGAAAACTACAAAAAATTAACATCATTGCAAAAGAACTTAGTATAATATATGTGAACATGACTCATATATGCAGTAGAAACTGAAAAAGAATCTGTCCTCTAATGTTGGCAAAAAAGCAATAGATAATGGAGTAACAAAGCCTCAGCTCAGTCATGGAGAAAAACATATGATTGAATGAAATAAACATGATTTATCTAGTAGTTCAAAAGAAAGCGGTCAGCAGATATCTCTATAGCAATGATATTGGCAAAGTTTATTAGAAAACATTATCCAATAAATTGCCTAAGAAAGCTTCCTCTCTTAGCTACTTTCAGAAATCAGAATATACGAATCAAGAAAGTGATATGCCTAAAGTGCAGGCAATATTGTAAATCAACTATACTTCAATTAAAACAGTAAAAAAATAAGAAAGTAAGCTTTAAAAAAAACACCAAAACTTTAAATGGAAGAATTATTTCTCCAATAAAGCTGTAAACCAAAAGAAGATGAAAGCAAAATAAATCTTTTTATAGACTAAAACAAAGGGAATTTTATGTTTCAAAGGTGTCATTAATTTAGCAGTGAGAACATCTATGTCACTGTTTCTGATATGAAAATCTAAGTTTAGAATAGAATTGTAATTGTTTTAATTGTTTGATTGAGATCAGAGGCATAAATCCTTATCTGAAAAGTATAGTTTAGAGTATTAGTTTCAATGTATCAGTGGTTGAGTTATTCATAGACAGTACAAGACAAGGCATCTAAATTATGTACTAACTAAGATGGCACTGACTGAACAAAAGCAAGGACTTTCAACAGTCACTAGAAAAAAAGGAATGGATTCTGATTGTGAGAATTTTGTTAAGGATTTTTGCATCTATGTTCATCAGTGATATTGGCCTGTAGTTTTCTTTTTTTGTGGGGTCTTTACCAGGTTTTGGGATGAGGGTGATGGTGGCCTCATAGGATGAGTTTGGAAGTTTCCCTTCCTCAGCAATTTTCTGGAAGAGTTTGAGTAGAATAGGTGTTAGCTCTTCTCTAAATTTTTCATAGAATTCAGCTGTGAAGCCGTCTGGACCTAGGCTTTTGTTTGCTGGAAGATTTTGATTACAGCCCCTAGTAGCGTGCTTGTGATGGGTCTGTTCAGATTTTCTATTTCTTCCTGGTTCAGTTTTGGAAAGTTGTACTTTTCTAGGAATTTGTCCATTTCTTCCAAGTTATTCATTTTATTGCCACATAATTGCTGATAGTATTCTCTAATAATCCTTTGTACTTCTGTGTTGTCGGTTGTGATCTCTCCATTTTCATTTCTAATTTTATTGATTTGGTTCTTCTCCCTTTGTTTCTTGATGAGTCTGGCTAGTGGTTTGTCAATTTTATTTACCTTCTCAAAGGAAACTATAAGCAAGGTGAAAAGACAGCCTTCAGAATGGGAGAAAATAATAGCAAATTAAGCAACTGATAAAAGATTAATCTCCAAAATATACAAGCAGCTCCTGCAGCTCAATTCCAGAAAAATAAATGACCCAATCAAAAAATGGGCCAAAGAACTAAACAGACATTTCTCCAAAGAAGACATAAAGATGGCTAACAAACACATGAAAAAATGCTCAAAATCCCTCATAATCAGAGAAATGCAAATCAAAACCACAATGAGATACCATTTCACACCAGTCAGAATGGCTGCTATCCAAAAGTCTACATGCAATAAATGCTGGAGAGGGTGTTGAGAGAAGGGAACCCTCTTACCCTGTTGGTGGGAATGCAAACTAGTACAGCCACTATGGAGAACAGTATGGAGATTCTTCAAAAAACTTGAAATAGAACTGCAATATGATCCAGCAATCGCACTCCTGGGCATAAACACCGAGGAAACCAGAATTGAAAGAGACACATGTACTCCAATGTTCATTGCAGCACTGTTTATAATAGCGAGGACATGGAAGCAACCTAGATGTCCATCTGCAGACGAATGGATAAGAAAGCAGTGGTACATATACACAATGGAGTATTATTCAGCCATTAAAATGAATGCATTTGAGTAAGTTCTAATGAGGTGGATGAAACTGGAGAGTATTAAACAGAGTAAAGTAAGCCAGAAAGAAAAACACCAATACAGTATACTAACGCATATATATGGAATTTAGAAAGATGCAAATGATAACCCTGTATACGAGACAGCAAAAGAGACACAGATGCATAGAACAGTCTTTGGGACTCTGTGGGAGAGGGTGAGGGTGGGATGATTTGGGAGAATGGCTTTGAAACATGTATGTTGTCATATGTGAAACGAATCACCAGTTCAGGGTGGATGCATGTTACAGGATGCTCAGGGCTGGTGTGCAGGGACGACCCAGAGGGAGGATAAAGGGAGGAGGGAGGTGGGAGGGAGGTTCAGGAGGGGGATCTCATGTACACCCGGGGCGGATTCATGTCAATGTATGGCAAAATCAACCAATATAATATTGTAAAATAATTAGCCTCCAATAAAAAAAAAAAAAAAGGAATGGAAAACTGCCCAGTCTGTGAAAATGGAAAGAGTACATACAGGATAGGCTGAATTTGCAACTACACCTAACAGTATTGTAAAGCTAAACACCTGGGAATAGTGTATTTAATACACA
This sequence comes from Moschus berezovskii, assembly GCF_049115385.1. Lineage (NCBI taxonomy): Eukaryota > Metazoa > Chordata > Mammalia > Artiodactyla > Moschidae > Moschus > Moschus berezovskii. The sequence goes on along the minus strand of NC_142488.1, from coordinate 79,668,461 downwards.
TAAGAGTGCTATTCAAATACACCTAGAAATTGATTTCTTCTTTTCTACGTCTTTGAATAAAATATATTTCAAAACCTTTTAAAACCCTGACTTATTTTACTTAAGATGTCACTGTCTATTGTTTCCCAAACATTCAGAATAGGGCATACAGTTGAAATGAATATGTATGATTTTATTTCAGACTGTCCTCAGTACTATGCCACACACAGAGTGAAAACATCTGTGTCTTAGAGATATAATGGGTGAATTTTGGTGCTGCAAAGTGAGAAAATGGATAGGCAAAAGACTTAGAAAATTATCAATAGAGGCTTAGAGTTTTTCACTAAAGGACAAGGAAAAGGATACAGTACTGGCACACACACCCAGTCCACATTTTTTGGCATAAGCGGAAAGAAAAATAACATTTTAAAAGAAATAGCCCAAATTGGACAGTTCAGTTATTTGGGACCTTACAGAAAAATACTTGAAAAAATATTCAAAGCATCAGAGTTTTAAAAAGAAAACTCTTCTCAGCATTGATTTTCCTAGGATACGTCCACACACACAAAAGAACAGGTTACAACTGCCTGAATTAGGGCTAAGGAGTGGCTCACTGTGCTATGCAATTCCTTATATTTTACATGAAGTCAGAAGACCCTAAAAAGAAGATTTATTAATCCATATATAATCAAGCATTTCCTACTACATTAGTTGAATACTCCACATTTTATTTTGGAAAAGTAGAAGTCAGTTTCCTTTGGATTAAGTCAGTTCAGTTGAGCTCATCAAAATTTGGAAATTTAAAATAAGACAAATATATCAAATATTTATAAAAAGTAAACATGATAAAATAGCGTGCTAGTGATAGGTTCAGGGCAGGCCGTCCCAAGATATTAATTATTTTGAATTAAAGTAACAAGAAACAGCAAGTGCAAGGACACTCTGACCTTCCCTTGTCCCTCTAATAACAGGAAATGCATTTCCACTGTGAAAGATATCTTTCCTCTTCAAGGAGAAAGATAGAGATTCTCATCACCAGAGTCAGAGAAGTCGGGGCTGAAAGGTTGCACAGAAAACCGTGTTACCTTACTTCTTTACTAAGTTTACTTCCCCAAACCCAAGTCCCTGCGTATTGTCAATTCTTCATAAATTTATTTTTTTTCTTTTTCTGAAAGGTATAAAAGCTCCCTGCTTTGGTTACTTCTTTGAGCATTTTGAGCTCCCATACATATGAAATTAAATTTGGTTTTCTCTTGTTAATCTGTCTTATAACAATTTAAATATTAGACCAGCCAAGAATCTAATAGGGAAGAGTTTTCATTTTCTACACTAGGAATTGAAAGGATACAGAAGAAATATGTACTTAATTAACATGAACTCACAATTCAGTTGTAAACACTAGGTTTCCAGAAATACTGAGAGAGGGACAGTTTTTAAAATGTCAAATGCAACAGAAATTCTGGAGATAGTAAGCAGAAAATGTTGGGCAAATGATGAAAGGATTACATTTCAACTGGAAGGAAAGATAACAGATCATAGCAGGAAATGTGTGGTGGGAAAATGCAGTTAATAGAGATGATTCCCTCAATTATTAGTGAATTGCAGCAATGGCTAAAAAGTATTTCGTCTACTACTTGGAGGGGTAGCTATTTCATATTTATTTTCCATGACAAATGACATTTATGTGTATTTAAAGGAAAAATGGAAGTGGCGTGTAGAAAAAGACTAAAGAGCTAGCTACTTCAACAATTAAAAAGGAACAAATGAGATACTAGAAAGAAAATCAGAGATACATTGGCGTTACAAAGATGGTTTCTGTCTTAGGACAGTAGGATCTAAAATAATTCAGGATTGGAAGTTGTAAAAGAAATTTGAAGATAGTTGAAAAGGTTTGGGACAGTCATTCAAGCCCAAAGACATAAAGTTAATGAAAAAGAGCATAGAAAGACTTCTCAACAATATCTAGAGACACAGGGAAAGTTTAATACTGTGAATGTGTAGTAAGTACAATTTTGTGATTTTTTTTTTTTTTGCTCCTTTTGCCAAAGAGTATTCAGTGACCTATGGAGAATATGATCTGTGATGGTGATGGGACTATATTTGGAATTTGGCACCATAAACGGAGTGAGAATCCAAGAAGGAAAAGTCAAGAATAGCAATGATGAGATGGGGAAAGAAATATAACCAGGAAGAAATCTCATAAATTTGGATATGAACAATTAGAAGACCTAAGAAGGAAAAGTTCAAGTTAACCAGATAGGATAACACAATACAGATAATCAAGTTATGGTAATAAAAAGAGAGACACTTCAAAATCATGGAGTCTTTGTAATCACTGTATATAAGGGCTATAGGATCAACAAACTCAGCAATAAAAAATAAGTAAAATAAAAAACATATCAACAAAAACAAACATGTAAGACAAAATGTATATTTATTTATGGTGATAACTACATTAACAGTTTTAACATTGAATATCAGGTGGAAGCAGAAGTCTTGAATAAGCACAGAAGGAGAATCCAAAGATCAAACCAGAGATGTCCTTCAAATTATCTGTCACTTTTGCTACTACATTTTCAGTCACTACCCATTGAGTTAAATAATCTATTCCAAAGCAAAATAAGAAGCTGTTAAGACACTACCAAAGGACTCAGAGTATACCTGCAGTACAATGTCCCTGGAAGATCCTATTTATGGAACATATGTAGGAAAAAGGTACATAGGTTTGCTTGTAGGTGGTAATGCTGAATTAGAGCACTTAGTGTGATTTAACTTTCTCATAGCATTATTAACATTCAATTGAATGCTTTATAAGGAAATCTGTTTAGTATAGAAGAAATAGCATTCACGATTGCTGTAGATTTAGCTTCATGCATTTACTAGCTTATCATGCTGCAAAAAGTATGTATAAAAATAATATTTCATTAGAGCCAAGGCAGATACATCTCTTCAAAAACATACCCTTAGAATTAGTTTCATTTAGAGATAACCTTTAAAAAAATATCTCAATATGCTGTTGTATTAAAATTCTTAAGTTTTACAGTTAGGATAATTTATGATGAAGAAACTTCCCAATATTCCTGGATTATTGAATAAGATAAGGGAAGAAGAAGTGCCTTGGAGACACCAGTAAAATGGTTAATAGATATACTTTCACATTCTCATTACCTCCCTCTTCTTCATGTAGCCTTGGAGCAAATGGTTACACAAATGCCAGAGGTCTGAAAGAGGAGAGGCCAATGACAGACAATGGCTTTTATTTGCTTTTTGACTATAGCTACTCCCTGGTGGCTCAGAGGTTAAAGCGTCTTCCTCTAATGCGGGAGACCCGGGTTCAATCCCTGGGTAGGGAAGAACCCCTGGAGAAGGAAACGGAAACCCACTCCAGTATTCTTGCCTGGAGAATCCCATGGACGGAGCAGCCTGGTAGGCTACAGTCCATCGGGTCGCATAGAGTCGGACACAACTGAGCAACGAACGGAACGGACGGAACTCTTTCTGATACATGCTTGCCTAGTCTGAAAGAAGTCACTTTCTAAATTCACCTCAGGCAAATATAAAGAAATAAGAAATATACTTTGAGGATCTCACTCAGTTCTATTTCTGCCATTTTCAGTTTAGCATTTTTGTGAACATACTCTTTAGCAAGCATGGCGCTTTGTGCAAACCCTAAGGGTTATTTGGACTCACTTGTAGCTAAAGGGGGAGGGATCTTGAAAAAAAAAGTCTAAGTGGAAATTTTTAGGTTAATATTAAGGGAACCAGTTTGTGTTAGAGCAAGAAATGTTACTTTATTTTTAATTTTAATTTTTTAATTAATTAATTTATTTATTTTAATTGGAGGCTAATTACTTTACATTATTTTATTATTTTTTCCATACACTACCAGGTTCAAGCAATTGTACTTCTCTCAAGTTGAAAATAAACATTGCTAACGCTGTGAAGAAATACCCCATGCCAAAGGTAAGAGAAACCCAAGTAAGACGGTAGGTATTGCGAGGTGGCGTCAGAAGGCAGACACATTGAAATCATAATCACGTGACACTAGTCAATCTGATCACATGGACCACAGCCGAATGTTATCCACTGGAGAAGGGAATGGCAAACCACTTCAGTATACTTGCCTTGAGAACCCCATGAACAGTATCAAAGGGCAAAGTGATAGGATACTGAATGAGGAATTCCCCAGGTCAGTAGGTGCCCAGTATGCTACTGGAGATCAGTGGAGAAATAACTCTAGAAGGAATGAAAGGATGGAGCAAAAACAAAACCAATACCCAGTTGTGGATGTGACTGGTGGTAGAATCAAGGTCCGGTGCTGTAAAGAGCAATATTGCATATGAACCTGGAATGGTAGGTCCATGAATCAAGGCAAATTGGCAGTGGTCAAACAGGAGATGGCAAGAGTGAACATAGACATTCTAGGAATCAGTGAATTAAAATGTACTGGAATGGGTGAATTTAACTCAGATGACCATTATATCTACTACTGTAGGCAGGAATCCCTTAGAAGAAATGGAGTAGCCATCATGGTCAACAAAAGAGTCCGAAATGCAATACTTGGATGCAATCTTAAAAACGACAGAATGATTTCTGTTCATTTCCAAGGCAAACCATTCAATATTACAATAATCCAGGCCTATGTCCCAAACAGTGACGCTGAAGAAGCCGAAGTTGAATGGTTCTATGAAGACCTACAAGACCTTTTAGAACTAACACCCAAAAAAGATGTCCTTTTCATTGTAAGGGACTGGAATGCAAAAGTAGAAAGTCAAGAAACACATGGAGTAACAGGCAAATTTGGCCTTGGAGCACGGAATGAAGCAGGGCAATGCTAATAGAGTTTTGTCAAGAGAACGCACTGGTCATAGCAAACACCCTCTTCCAACAACACAAAAGAAGACTCTACACATGGACATCATCAGATGGTCAACACCAAAATCAGATTGATTATATTCTTTGCAGCCAAAGATGGAGAAGCTCTATACAGTTAGGAAAAACAAGACCAGGAGCTGATTGTCGCTCAGATTATGAACTCCTTATTTCCAAATTTAGACTTAAATTGAAGAAAGTAGGGAAAACTACTAGACCATTCCGATATGACCTAAATCAAATCCCTTATGATTATACAGTAGAAGTGACAGATTAAAGGGACTAGATCTGATAGATAGAGTGCCTGATGAACTCTGGAAGGAGGTTCATAACATTGTACAAGAGACAGGGACCAAGACGATCCCCACGGAAAAGAAATGCAAAAAAGCAAAATGGCTGTCTGAGGAAGACTCACAAATAGCTGTGAAAAGAAGAGAAACGAAAAGCAAAGGAGAAAATGAAAGATATAAGCATCTGAATGCAGAGTTCCAAAGAATAGCAAGGAGAAATAAGAAAGCCTTCCTCAGCAATCAATGCAAAGAAATAGAGGAAAACAACAGAATAGGAAAAACAAGAGATCTCTTCAAGAAAATTAGAGATTCCAAGGGAAAATTTCATGCAAAGATGGGCTCGATAAAGGACAGAAATGGTATGGACCTAACAGAAGCAGAAGATATTAAGAAGAGGTGGCAGGAATACACAGAAGAACTGTACAAAAAAGATCTTCACGACCAAGATAGTCACAATAATGTGATCACTGACCTAGAGCCAGACATCTTGGAATGTGAAGTCAAGTGGGCCATAGAAAGCATCACTACGAACAAAGCTAGTGGAGGTGATGGAATTCCAGTTTAGCTATTTCAAAACTTGAAAGATGATGCTGTGAAAGTGCTGCACTCAATATGCCAGCAAATTTGGGAAACTCAGCAGTGGCCACAGGACTGGAAAATGTCAGTCTTCATTCCAATCCCAAAGAAAGGCAATGCCAAAGAATGCTCAAACTACCGCACAATTGCACTCATCTCACACGCTATTAAAGTCATGCTCAAAATTCTCCAAGCCAGGCTTCAGCAATATGTGAATCGTGAACTCCCAGATGTTCAAGCAGGTTTTAGAAAAGGCAGAGGCACCAGAGATAAAATTGCCAACATCCGTTGGATCATGGAGAAAGCAAGAGAGTTCCAGAAAAACATCTATTTCTGCTTCATTGACTATGCCAAAGCCTTTGACTGAGTGGATCACAACAAACTGGAAAATTCTGAAAGAGATGGGAATCCCAGACCACCTGACCTGCCTCTTGATAAACCTGTATGCAGGTCAGGAAGCAACAGTTAGAACTGGACATGGCACAACAGACTGGTTCCAGATAGGAAAAGTAGTACTTCAAAGCTGTATCTTGTCACCTTGCTTATTTAACTTCTATGCAGAGTACATCATGAGGAACGCTGTGCTGGAAGAAGCACAAGCTGGAATCAAGATTGCTGGGAGAAATATCAATCACCTCAGATATGCAGATGACACCACCCTTATGGCAGAAAGTGAAGAGAAACTCAAAAGCCTCTTGATGAAAGTGAAAGAGGAGAGTTAAAAGGTTGGATTGAAGCTCAACATTCAGAAAACAAAGATCATGGCATCTGGTCCCATCACTTCATGGGAAATAGATAGAAAAACAGTGGAAACGGTGTCAGACTTTATTTTTTTTGGGCTCCAAAATCACTGCAGATGCTGATTGCAGCCATGAAATTAAAAGACACTTCCTCCTTGGAAGGAAAGTAATGACCAACCTTGACAGTATATTAAAAAGCAGAGACATTACTCTGCCAACAATGGTCCGACTAGTCAAGGCTATGGTTTTTCCCGTGGTCATGTATGGATGTGAGAGTTGGACTGTGAAGAAAGCTGATCGCCGAAGAATTGATGCTTTTGAACTGTGGTGCTGGAGAAGACTCTTGAGAGTCCCTTGGACTGCAAGGAGATCCAACCAGTCCATTCTAGAAGAGATCAATCCTGGGTGTTCATTGGAAGGACTGATGCAAATGCTGAAACTCCAATACTTTGGCCACCTCATGCAATGAGTTGACTCACTGGAAAAGAGTCTGATGCTGGGAAAGTTTGGGGGCGGGAGGAGACGGGGACGACAGAGAATGAGATGGCTGGATGGCATCACCGACTCTGTGGACATGAGTTTGAGTGAACTCCGGGAGTTGGTGATGGACAGGGAGGCCTTGTGTGCTGTGATTCATGGGGTTGCGGAGAGTCGGACACGACTGTGCGATTGAACTGAACTGAACTGAACTGAACGGTAATTTATTCAATCACAGGTGGTTATGTGTTGAAATGTGGTTTCCACTTAATTAACTCAGCCCTTTCATACTGAAGAATGATGGCACTATGGAGCATGGCATTTGCTTTGTTTTACTCTTTGAATGTCACTAGCTTCTCTGTGAAATGTAATCTTTTAAAAGGGAGTTAGAAAAACTTGTCTATCTCTGTACTTTAAACCTCTGATTTGGAATCTCAAACTAGTCTGTTTGGTGAGGACTCTGAAGTCATTTAAATGTAAATAGCTGGGTCAAGTCATTGAGCAACTCTAAGTCCTTTATGTTTGAGTCTCTAGATCCTTTGATGTGTGACTCTAGGACAAAGCATTCATTTAGATACTTCATTTTTAGCTAATATCGGCCCCCCCTTTTTTTTTAACAAATGCAAGAACCTTATATGTTTCACTTTGAATTAAACTGAAAATGAAAGTCATATTTTTTAATCTAAATTTAAAGGCCTACATAGGTGAAGTGCAAGAGTTCAAGAGAGCATTGAAATGTTTATGGGAATATTTGCAATAAATCCAAAGTTAATAAACATTCTGACACCATATATTTAAGGTTTATAGCTTCCTGAATTTAATATCCAAAATTAAATGTATATATAAGTGCAATGAACAAAAAATAAAGGGTATCATATGCCAGACCTATTCTCCATAGTATATGTTAACCATATTACATCAAGCTAGGTATGAAATGAAAGGGCTTGACAGGAGTCTGTAGCATCATCAGAGTTGACAGAGGTAAATTTTTAAAAAAATATTATTCTTCCAGAAGCATCTTAAAACATTATACATATTCAGGGTAATTACTAAAACACACACACACATAAAGAGCAATTTTGATACAAAGGAAGTATTTGTTTTATGATTTCAAGTTTTTCTCTCTTTTTTTTTTAAAGTTATTCTAGACAAATTGTCTGAATTCAAACCATATCTCTTCTGCTTGTGAGCTCTATACTCTGGCAAGTCACTTAAGCTCTCTGTATCCTGATTTCTTCATCTGTGAAAGAGTTTATAGGATTCTTGCTAGGACTAAATTTGTAGTAGGTATAGATATACAGATGTGGGTATAGAAGTATAGATATATACATATATGCAATTGTATGTATGCACACATACACACACACAGTGTTTTGAACAGAGTAAGCACAATATTAGTGAGTTAATTTTACTGTTTACTTTGATCTAGAAAGGTGCTGGGAAAAATGACCAATTGCTCACAGCTTTCCCTTTCTTATCTCTGCTTTTGAGGCAGGAGAGAGTTAGGCAGGGCACAACCATTAAAAGAATGACATAGTTGTTGAGAAAAACAGGATGCCACAAAAACTGGTTAGAACCTACTAGGTCCAAGATGGTGGAAGGTTCCATTTCCAGTGGACCTCGAGCCACATTGTATACTCATTGTAATGCATTCAGTTCAGTTCAGTCACTCAGTCGTGTCTGACTCTTTGCGACCCCATGAATCACAGCACGCCAGGCCTCCCTGTCCATCACCAACTCCCGGAGTTCACCGAGTCGGTAATGCCATCCAGCCATCTCATTCTCTGTCGTCCTCTTCTCCTCCCACCCCCAATCCCTCCCAGCGTCAGAGTCTTTTATAGTGTCAACTCTTCGCATGAGGTGGCCAAAGTACTGGAGTTTCAGGTTTAGCATCAGTCCTTCGAATGAACACCCAGGACTGTTCTCCCTTGAAATGGACTGGTTGGATCTCCTTGCAGTTCAAGGGACTCTCAAGAGTCTTCTCCAACACCACAGTTCAAAAGCATCAATTCTTCAGCGATCAGCTTTCTTCCCAGTCGAACTCTAACATCCATACATGACCACGGGTAAAACCATAGCCTTCACTAGACGGACCGTGGTTGGAAAAGTAATGTCTCTGCTTTTTAACATGCTATCTAGGTTGGTCATAACTTTCCTTCCAAGGAGTAAGCGTCTATTAATTTCTTGGCTGCAATTCAGTTCAGTTCAGTTCAGTTCAGTCGCTCAGTCCTGTCCCACTCTTTGCAACCCCATGAATCACAGCACGCCAAGCCTCCCTGTCCATCACCAACTCCCGGAGTTCACTTAAACTCATGTCCATCGAGCTGGTGATGCCATCCAGCCATCCAATCCCTCCCAGAATCAGAGTCTTTTCCAGTGAGTCAACTCGTCACATGAGGTGGCCAAAGATGGCTGCAATTAGCATATGCTAAATGACATACCCACTGGCACCATGATAACTTGGAGGCAAACAGTGAAAGACCCAAAAGTTAGTGGTGTCCCAATTCTTCGAATCCTCTGCTCCTTCCCAGAAATAGTTGGAATAATCCACTTTTTAGCCTATGAAATTACCTAGCCCATAAAAACTAGCAACCTGTATTCCCCAGGGCCTTCTCACATTCTGAGATGGAACAAATTCTGCCTATGTGTTGTGCATCTGCCTGAATAAATTGGCTTCTATTCTACTTGGACTCTCTCTTAGATCCTTGACTGTGCAAAGCCAAAGACCTTCCCTTGGGATCTCATCCCAGGGACTTGCCTGAGACCTGGGATATGGCCATTCTCTTGCTACCTCCTTCTTTTCCAAGATTTGTCTTGACCAAACTTTAGTCAAGCATCTCTCTTTCTTCCAGGTTCCAGAGCTCTGCTTGCTCCCAAGCAATGAGCAAGCATTAAAACTGTGGAATATGTCCCCTTTATAAGGGTCTCCTGAGAATCAGCTGACCACAGCAAGACACTTTTCCTGGTGGATCTTACTGGTCACTTTTCATGCTTGTCCAGGTTCTTATTTTAAAATTCTGTTTATTTCTGCTTACATTTTTTAACTTAAAAAATTTTTTGTTGGATTTTAAGAATCTGTAGATTTCTGAGATCAGACCCTTCTCTCTGTTCTGAATAAAATCTCTCCCTAAGCCCAGATTTGCTTTGATTTGACAAAAAAAAAAAAAAAAAGAATCCTTCACTAAATCCATTTCCATTGCTCCTTGTGCTGAGATTATATTAATGTTTTAATATTCACAATTGAAATATTTTAAGTTAAAATTTCAGGAGCCAGGTATTTTCTGAATGCACTCCAGACATTTTATCAGTTCAGTTCAGTCACTCAGTTGTGTCTGACTCTTTGCGACCCTGTGAATCACAGCACACCAGGCCTCCCTGTCCATCACCAATTCCCGGAGTTCACTCAAACTCATCTCTATCGAGTCGGTGATGCCTTCCAGCCATCTAATTCTCTATTGTCCCCTTCTCCTCCTGCCCCCAATCCCTCCCAGCATCAAAGTCTTTTCCAGTGAGCCAACTCTTCTCATGAGGTGGCCAAAGTATTGGAGTTTCAGCTTTAACATCAGTCCTTCCAATGAACACCCAGGACTGATCTCCTTTAGAATGGACTGGTTGGATCTCCTTGCAGTCCAAGGGATTCTCAAGAGTCTTCTCCAACACCACAGTTCAAAAGCATCAATTCTTTGGCGATCAGCTTTCTTCACAGTCCAACTCTCACATGCATACATGACCACTGGAAAAACCATAGCCTTGACTAGATGGACCTTGTATACAAAGGCTTAATTTTTAAAAAAATAAAAAATACTTTTCTATTTATAGAATAACTACACTTTATAAAATTTGCCATTCTTTTCTTCAAAATTCCAACTTATGACTGAGCAAACAGGTCCACTTGTAAATTTGTCAGATGATTGAGAATGTTGAAACACCTAAAATCTGTCGAGCTTCTCTCTTTCACTACTTTGGCCACCTCATGAGACGAGTTGACTCACTGGAAAAGACTCTGACGCTGGGAAAGGTTGGGGGCGGGAGGAGAAGGGGACGACCGAGAATGAGATGGCTGGATGGCATCACCGACTCTGTGGACATGAGTTTGAGTGTATTCCGGGAGTTGGTGATGGACAGGGAGGCCTGGCGTGCTGTGATACATGGGGTCGCGGAGAGTCGGACACGACTGAGCGACTGAACTGAACTGAACTGAACTGAACATTTCATTACCCTTGCTTCCCTCCTTTTAATTGTAGAACTCTTCTATGACCTTTTGCCTTCTGGGGGGAGTTAATTCTCAAAAAGTCATCATTCCAAGGTCACAGTGATAAGATAGTTCAGAAAGGCATTTGGAAATTCAGAAAGTGAATATTTTCTAATGCTGATATTTTAGTTTATCTCTCAAACACTAATGAAAATACATTTTGACATTCAACTCAAACACCATTTTCTGGTAAATCTCACACTTGATAAAGCCATCCATGGCTAACAGAGTACCTCTACCATAGTCTAGACCATCCTTTGATAAGTTCTTTTTCAAAAACAAAATCTAGCCTCCCAAACTATAGGAGGATATTAAAAAAAAATCTTATAAAAAAAAATAACATTTAACCTAGCATATGGTTACAGCAATGTTTTGGTTTCTAATATGAACAGCATTTAAGGCTTACTGATTTTAATTTCCAAAATATCTTCCATCAGAAGCTTAAGGGAAACCCATTTCTTTCAACCTCAAACATGGTGAAGAAACCAAGGCATAAATTCTAGGAAATAAAAGTCAATGAAATATTTTTATTTTTAGTGGTGGTGGAGTCTAATCAATGAGGCAATTAAAATTTAACAATATATGTGACCTAATTTATTTTTTTAATAGCAAAAAACTTCAAGTATTTCTAAAAAACTAGATTGTTCATATATACACGAGCAGAACTTAAAATTTTCACATTGAAAGACACAAAAATATACAACATGTTGTTGGGAAAATTGGACAGCTACATGTAAAAGAATCAAACTGGACTACTTTCTCATACCATATAGAAAAATAAACTCAAAATGGATTAAAGACTTAAATGTAAGACCTTAAACCATAAAACTCCTAGAGGAGAATATTGGCAGCATGCTCTTAAAAATCTTTGCGGTGGGGAGGGGGTTCTATTTCTCAGGGAAGTGAAACAAAAGCAAAAATTAAGCAAATGGGACTACATAAAACTCAAAAGTTATTTCATAGCAAAGGAAATCATCAACAAAATGAAAAGGCAACCTGTTGAATGGGAGAACATATCTTCAAATGATATAACTGATAAATGGTTAATATCTAAACTACACAAAAACACTTACAACTCAACATAAGAAAACAACCTGATTAAAATGTGCAGAGAAACAGAATAGACATTTTTTTCAAAGACACACAAATGGCCAACAGACACATGAGAAGATGCTCAACATCACTAATCATCAGGGAACTTCAAATCACACCTATCAGAATGGCTATCATTCAGTTCAGTTCAGTCGCTCAGTCATGTCCGACTCTTTGTGACCCCATGAATCACAGCACGCCAGGCCTCCCTGTCCATCACCAACTCCCGGAGTTCACTCAAACTCATGTCCATCGAGTCGGTGATGCCATCCAGCCATCTCATTCTCTGTCGTCCCCGTCTCCTCCCACCCTCAATCCCTCCCAGTGTCAGACTCTTTTCCATTGAGTCAGCTCATCGCATGAGGTGGCCAAAGTATTGCAGTTTCAGCTTTAGCATCAGTCCTTCCAATGAACACCCAGGATTGATCTCCTTTAGAATGGCTATTAGACAACAAATAACAAATGCTGGTGAGGATGTATGTGTGTATTGTCAGTGGGAATGTAATTGGTATAGATACTGTGGAAAACATTATGGAGTTTGCTCAAAAAAGTTAAAAATAGAACTGCCATATGATACAGCACAAAAACACTAAATCAGAAGGATATATATATATATACACTCCAACTCTCATTGCAGCATTATTCACAATAACCAAGATAAGGAAGACACCTAAGTGTCCATCAGTAGATGAATGGATAAAGAAAATGTGGCATGTATGTATATACGTAATAGAACGTTATTCAACCATTAAAAATCATGCCATTTGTGACAACATGGATGAATCTAGAAAGTATTTTGTTAAGTTAAATAAATCATACAAAGATAACAACTGTAGGATCTCATATGCAGAATCTAAAAACCAAACCAAAACAAAAACAGACTCATAGATACAGAGAACAAAAAGGTGGTTGGCAGAGGGGAGGGAAGTGAATGAAAAAGGTAAAGAGGATTAAAAGGTAGAAACCTCCAGTTTTAAAACAGGCAAGTCATGTGGATGTAATATACAGCATCAGCATAAAGGATATAGTAAATATTGTGATAACTTATATGGTTGTATATGGTTACTGGAGTTATCATGGTGGTGATCATTTCATAATGTATCCAAATGTCAAATCATGATGCAATACTTCTGAAACTAGCATAATATTGTACATCAACTATATTTCAATTGGAAAAAATTTCACATTGAAATATGACATTTTAAAGCCGAATTTCTTAGATAACATCAATCTACTGACTAACCATGGTTATAGTATTTTTCTCTGTGACCTTATCTGACATCATCATGTTTCATATTTACTAACTTTCGCTGTCACTGTTAATTGTGAACTGACACCAAAATGGTCCTTTCTATTGCTAAAATTTATCATTAAATAACTATATTACCAGAACATTCACAAAGTGATACTGTCATCAGTATGTTGTTTTGGCACATTGGGAAAAGAAATTGTTGGTGAAAAATAAAATTAAATAATCCTTGAAAATTGCTTCCAGGACTGTGTAAGTAATACAAAATGTAGAGACAGCTCAGCTTGAAGCTCTTTTAAGGCAGAACTACAACATACGTCATCTTAAATACACACAGTTTTAACTGCACTTAGCAGCTACTGTAGCTTCAGAAATTTAAGAAAAAGAGCACAACAAATTTTGAAGTCAATTTTCTTGGAAATTTGCATCTTACCTTTACTGCCCTTTTCCCCTCGGATTTCCGCTGATTTAGGATAAAATGTAGGCAAAGGAAGCAAAGGAAAACAAAACAAAAACAAAAAATCAGTTTCAATTTGTTATTGCAAGTACATTAAAAATGTCAATATTCTCACGGCAATAATACACAATTTTGGTCTTCTAGTGAAACTATTTTTATGTGTTGCATTCTTTAGTGGTTTCAGGAAAAGTATATAAAAACATTGTAAATATCATGTAAAAATATGTAGAACAATACGAACTTTTGACTGGCATCAAAAATTATTATATGCTTAGCTCACATAGGCATTAGCCAAGATAACACATCTTTCCAGTAAGATATTCTCTTATTGTATCATTTATTTTCCATTTATTTTAAAATGGATGAGTTTTTATCTCAAGCATGAACAAATGTCTTAAAAAAAAAAATCTAACCTTGTTGGAGATTCATGATTTAGGAGTAAATATAAGTATCTATACAGTTTTGCATACTAGCCCTAAATACCTAAGTATTGATTTCTGTGGGTCTTCAGTTCAGTTCAGTTCACTCGCTCAGTCGTGACTGACTCTTTGTGACCCCATGAATCACAGCATGCCAGGCCTCCCTGTCCATTACCAACTCCCGGAGTTCACTCAAACTCATGTCCATCAAGTCGGTGATGCCATCCAGCCATCTCATTCTCTGTCGTCCCCTTCTCCTCCCACCCCCAATCTTTCTCATCATCAGAGTCTTTTCCAGTGAGTCAACTCGTCGCATGAGGTGGCCAAAGTATTGGAGTTTCAGCTTTAGCATCAGTTCTTCCAATGAACACCCAGGATTGATCTCCTATAGAATGGACTGGTTGGATCTCCTTGCAGTCCAAGGGACTCTCAAGAGTCTTCTCCAGCACCACAGTTCAAAAGCATCAATTCTTTGGCGATCAGCTTTCTTCACAGTACAACTCTCACATCCATACATGACCACGGGTAAAACCGTAACCTTCACTAGACGGACCTTGGTTGGCAAAATAATGTCTCTGCTTTTTAATATACTATCTAGGTTGGTCATAACTTTCCTTCCAAGGAGGAAGTGTCTTTTAATTTCATGGCTGCAGTCAGCATCCACAGTGATTTTGGAGCCCCAAAAAATAAAGTCTGAAACTATTTCCACTGTTTTTCCATCTTTCCCATGAAGTGATGGGACCAGATGCCATGATATTTGTTTTCTGAATGTTGAGCTTCAATCCAACCTTTTCACTCTCCTCTTTCACTTTCATCAAGAGGCTTTTGAGTTCCTCTTCACTTTCTGCCTTAAGGGTGGTGTCATCTGCATATCTGAGGCTATTGATACTTCTCCAAGCTATCTTGATTCCAGCTTGTGCTTCTTCCAGCCCAGCATTCCTCATGATGTACTCTGCATAGAAGTTAAATAAGCAGGGTGACAATATACAGCCTTGACGTACTCCTTTTCCTATTTGGAACCAGTCTGTTGTTCCATGTCCAGTTCTAACTGTTGCTTCCTGACCTGCATGCAGGTTTCTCAAGAGGCAGGTCAGGTGGTCTGGTATTCCCATCTCTTTCAGAATTTTGTGGGTCTAAGGAACACCTTAGTTCAATTCTATTCAATTAAATCGTTTTTGCAGCCATCCTGGTAAAATCATTCTTTTCACTTTTATTTAAGACTTCTTTTTTCATCCCATTCAACCTCAGGAAATGAGTAGTAAACCGATTTTGAAGACTCCATAAGCATTTAGGCCATTTATCCCTTGAATTCATTCTCCTTTGTATGGGATGAATACATCACATGATAAAAGTATCGTGTATCTAATATTTCTAGCTAATTATGGTCCCCAAAGTCCTTTCTCCTATTATTTTATCACACTTTCTTATCATCGTTACAGTTGTGTAAACGTTTCTTTGAGCATCACAGAAAATTGGGGATGAGATGGGGTTGAATTTGAAATAAGTGTATGTACAAAATTAGATACAATACAGTAAGAGAATGAATGTTGTTGTACATTGCTTTGATATGATTTCATATTTACTTGTTCATGACAAATATTAAGGTGTTCTGATCTAAGAACAAAGTTTTTAAAGTAATATTGCTTTGATAAGAGAATTGAAGTTGTTATGTCAAGGTGTCATCATCAACATTTGCAACTGCTGATAAGTACTCAGTAGTAGTTCAGATACTAAGGGGCAGTGCTGGGGTCTTGTCAATTAAGAACAGATGAAGATGCATCTATGGCAAGGAGATATTAATCCAGAGTCTATGAGAACCATCTGAGAGTGTTCAGTCCAGACAAGGTGACTCCTGCTGATATAAATAGCTCTCTGACTTTGGAGTTTTAACTCCTGCCTAAGGAAGTTGGATCTTTGCTGAGCAGTGGTGAAAATCATGCAGTGGCCTGGAAGAAGGAGATTATCATGCTGGCCAGCATTAATGCCTTCATTTTCTACTTATGTGCTATAGTAACAAGGGACTTTCATCTTTGCACTAAGAACTGAACATCAGTTGGCTAAGCTTTCTCTCCCAAAAGCCATCTCATAGAAATGTCAAGGAACTGTTGAAGAAAACCCACTGCTTTGGCCAGACATGATGATAAACTCTTGTCTGAGTTGTCTGGGATCAGGAGGTCCTGATAAAGAATGTGATCCTGACACTGAAAACTAACTGGGAGAATTCAGGAGGGGTCAAAGAAAGGTGGAGAGGACGATCAGTTCAGTTCAGTTCAGTCGCTCAGTCGTGTCCGACTCTCCACGACCCCATGAATCACAGCACGCCAGGCCTCCCTGTCCATCACCAACCCTGGAGCTCACTCAGACTCAAGTCTGATGAGTCGGTGATGCCATCCAGCCATCTCATCCTCAGTCGTCCCCTTCTCCTCCCGCCCCCAACCCTTCCCAGCATCAGAGTCTTTTCCAGTGAGTCAACTCGTCGCATGAGGTGGCCAAAGTATTGCAGTCTCAGCTTTAGCATCAGTCCTTCCAATGAACACCCAGGATCGATCTCCCTTAGAATGGACTGGTTGGATCTCCTTGCGGTACAAGGGACTCTCAAGAGTCTTCTCCAACACCACAGTTCAAAAGCATCGATTCTTTGGCAATCAGCTTTCTTCACAGTCCAACTCTCACATCCATACATGACCACGGGAAAAACCATAGCCTTGACTAGACGGACCTTTGTTGGCAAAGTGATGTCTCTGCTTTTTAATATATTATCAAGGTTGGTCATAACTTTCCTTCCAAGGAGTAAGCGTCTTTTAATTTCATGGCTGCAATCAGCATCTGCAGTGATTTTGGAGCCCCAAAAAATAAAGTCTGACACTGTTTCCACTGTTTCCCCATCTATTTCCCATGAAGTGATGGGACCAGATGCCATGATCTTTGTTTTCTGAATGTTGAGCTTCAAGCCAACCTTTTCACTCTCCTCTTTCACTTTCATCAAGGGGCTTTTTAGTTCCTCTTCACTTTCTACCATAAGGGTAGTGTCATCAGCATATCTGAGGTTATTGATATTTCTCCCAGCAATCTTGATTCCAGCTTGTGCTTCTTCCAGCCCAGCATTCCTCATGATGTACTCTGCATATAAGTTAAATAAGAAAGGTGACAATATACTGCCTTGATGCACTCCTTTTCCTATTTGGAACCAGTTTGTTGTTCCATGTACAGTTCTGACTGTTGCTTCCTGACCTGCATACAGGTTTCTCAAGAGGCAGGTCAGGTGGTCTGGTATGCCCATCTCTTTCAGAATTCTCCACAATTTACTGTGATCCACACAAAGGCTTTGGCATAGTCAATGAAGCAGAAATAGATGCTATTCTGGAACTCTCTTGCTTTCTCCATGATCCAGCAGATGTTGGCAATTTGATCTCTGGTGCCTCTGCCTTTTCTAAAACCTGCTTGAACATCTGGGAGTTCTCCCAGAAAACCTCACACTGGAATCCATCTTGGCTGAAAGATACAGACACCACCACGGAGGACCCTGAGTCAGATCAAATATGAGCCAAGAAAGATTATTGGTCGGCAACAACCCAGAAGCTAACTTCATTATCATAAAACCTGAGACTGCACACCATGATGCAGAGCAGTTCTTCTGGTTTCTCTTACACTCCTGCCCTCCACCGAAGAGCCCATTTACAAAAAAGTCTTTTGCTTTGTCAGTATATGTGTATCCTTGGACATTTCATTTCCAAACCTTAGACAAGAGTCCAGTCTCAGGTTCTGGAAAGGTGTCCCATTCCTGCAACAGAAAGGTACACCTCAGATGAATTTGGAGCTTATTCCTTTCATCGTGCCCTTTGTCTGGAAAAATAGTATAATTAACGTATCATTGGTTTGGAGTATGTAATTTCTTTATTGGCTTATTAAGGGATATTATCTGTATGCTATTGGCTTGTGAAATTATAATTCCCAGAGTAGACCTGTGTTAAATAAAATATTGGCAAAGATAATCTCATTCTCTGAGCATAATTTGCCTTGAAACAAAACAAAAGCTCTATATTTTGTTATCCAATGACTTATTCTGAGACCAAAAGGGGTATATCTTTACATATATTTTTTTCCTGTCATTTTAATATAACTTCAGTTTGCAAAATTGATATTTGAGGCAGATATCCTGACATGGGCACAATTCTATTATATAAGGAAATCAAAGTGTGCTTTTTTTTCTTTCCACTTCTGATAGATATTTTTAGCCTTAAATATTCATATTGTTCTTATGTGTTGATCAAATTCAGCTGTCAATGGCTCTGTGTTAGAATTTCATTTTTCTGTGAAGGCATAGCCTGAGCATACTGCTTTGAATAATCTCTTTGAAGAAAAAGTCCTGGAGGCGGTCCTAAGATGACAGAGGAATAGGACAATAGGATGGGGAGACCAGTTTCTCCCCCAAAAATTCATTGAAAGAACATTTGAGCGCCCAGCAAATTCCACAGAACAACTTCTGTATGCTGGCAGAGGACATCAGACACCCAGAAAAGCAGCCTGTTGTCTTCGAACGGAGGTAGGACAAAATATAAAAGATAAAAAGAGAGATAAAAGAGGTAGGGATGGAGATCCATCCTGGGAAGGGAGTCTTAATAAAGAGAGAAGTTAACAAACACCAGGAGCCTTGTAATTTCAGAGGGCAACATAACTGGGAGGAAAAATAAATAAATAATTAAAACCCACAGATTACGTGACTAACAGCAACTCCCAGTGGTGCAACAGCCCAGACACTTGCATCCCCCACTAGCAATCAGGGGAGGGACAGGGAGGAGCGGGTGGCATTGCTTATGATCAGGACCTGGCCTGAATGCCCAGAGGGCAATCTGAGGGAACTAGCTTGAGATAGCAACCCAGACTGTGGGATAGCTATCCCGGGATCCCGCCAAAAGCCCTAACCACCGCCAGGCATGCTCACAGAACAAAGGACTGAGCAGAGATAGCCAGCTGCAGACTGGCCCATCACCCACTGGAGACAGACAGGTGAGGGCAGCCGGAGCCGGAAGGGGTCAATCGTGGCTCCAGAGAGGCATGCTATACCAAACTGCAAGCAGACTTCATTGCTAACCAAGACTTCATGGGATTCTGGATGGTCGACATCCACCAGGAGGGTCGCAGCCAGAGATCAGCTTCCCAGAAGAGACACAAGGCGCACCCATTGTACACCCAGAAAACCAAGCAGCTGGGACGGGGGAGGGGATAAGTCACAGCCTTCAACTGGGGGCGACTACTGTAGGGTTTCGAAAATGGGCACCTCAAGCTGTAAGGAGATAACCCAGACACCAAGGGAAAGTAACAGGCTTAATTGGCAGTGCACTCCCAGGCAGAACCCACTGACTGCAAGAATGGCCACGAGGAGTTCTTCCCGGGAGCGCACTGCCAATAAAGCCTGTTATTTTCCCTTGGTGTCTGGGTTATTCCCTTACAGTTTGAGACGCCCATTTTCACGACCTTACATTTGGCGCCCAACGTGGGGCTCGAGGAGAGAGCCCTCCCTGCTGGCCACGGGGCTTGCAGTTCCCTTGGGCCCGGCCCGCACCCTGGGTTGATCCACCGCCTCACTGAGACTGTTCAACCATCCGACAGGATACGGAGTAAGTTCCCTGGGTTAGGTCCCGGATTAGCTCTCCCCCCCTTGGCAAGTATTCTGCGGGAGTCCAGTCCTTGCGGGCCAGGCCCATCACGAAAATCACAGCGCTGTGTCTGGTTCCCTCTTCCGGCACCAGTTGAGTCGGAGACGTCTGCCTCAGCTGCGATAGCCCCCTCCGCAGGCCAGGTCCTGCTTCCTGGGCACCAGTCGATCTCAGAGACGTCCATTTCAGCTGCAGTTAGCCTCCTCTGCTGGGGTGTTAGATCTCCTGGGGACGCCTGGTTGATCTAACCCTAAGCCTTGCCAATGGGGACCACTGCTTCCAAGCCTGACCAGGGTTGGTTAACTCCTTTAGATTACCTTCTGGCCAACCTTAAAACTCTGTCTCTTTCAAATGATGTACGACGCAAACAATTGATTTTTCTCTGTTCTGAGGCCTGGCCCCAATATTCTCTTGACAATGGCTCAAAATGGCCCTCAGTGGGAACTTTCGATTTTGATATCCTCCGTGATTTAGATAATTACTGTTGAAGGACGGGAAAATGGTCTGAGGTAACATATGTGCAGGCTTTTTGGCTGTTGCGCTCCCGTCCTGCCCTCTGTACTAACTGTTCTCCTTCTCAGATCCAACTAACAATGCCTCCACCTGTGCCTCCACCCGCTGCCTCCCCCTCGGTAACCATCTCTCCTACAGCTCCAAACTCTCTCTCTGCTGATAACATCAAGATCTGTCACACATTGAACAAGAACTGGACTCCTACTAGGCAACTCCTTCTAACTATGTCTATATAATTCTAGGCTCCACAACCACTCCTGAAGAACGGCAGGCCATTTGGGTGGCGGCCAGGATGGTAGCTGACCAGCACCATCTAGCAAATCCAGCTGATCCTGATTGGCCCCCAGCTGCTGCCGCTATTCCAGATAGGGATCAAGGTTGGGACTACCAGGATGGAAGGCGGGGAAAGGCAAATATTCGGCACCTGATAGAATGTTTATTAGAGGGAATGGAAAACACCTCTCTTAAAGTTGTTAATATGTTAAAACTGGATAGGGTAACTCAGGGGCCTGATGAAAATCCGGTAGCTTTCCTTAATTGACTAACGGAGGCCCTACTTACTTATACTCGGATTGCACCTGATTCCCCGATGGGAGTCGCCACTTTGGCTAATTGTTTCATTTCTCAATCAGCTCCTGATATTAAAAAAAAGCTATCCAAAGCAGAGGACGGACCACAAACCCCCATCCGAGATCTGGTAAAAATGGCCTTTAAGGTATATAACGAACGGGAAGAAGTAGCCGAAGCCAGCCGCAAGGCAAGGCTTAAACAAAAGGCCAAACTTCAGGCTAGTCTCCTCGAAAAACATACCCAGTCACTGGTAGCAGCTCTAATGCCAGCTACATGGCCTCAGGGGGGCCCCCAGAAGATACCACCAGGAAAATGTTTTAAATGTGTCCAGGAAGGGCATTGGTCATGCTTCTGTCCTAATCCTAGGCCTCTGACTAAGCCATGCCCAAGCTGTGGGAAACAGGGACACTGGTCGAGTGACTGTCTGCAGGGGTCTCGGACTATGGCCCCTCCAGGCCGAGTCCAAAACCCCAAAAATGTGGTTCAACTCTCATCCCCTGCTCTAGAACTTCTCTCTCTCGATGAAGACTGATGACGCCCAGACTCAGGGACCCCCATCACTCAAGCCGAGCCTAGGGTAATGCTTCAAGTGGCGGGTAAGTCTATCAATTTTTTGATAGATACGGGGGCTACTTATTCTGTGCTTCCTTCTTATGGAGGACTTTTAATTCCTTCCCAGGTCTCGGTGGTGGGTATTGACGGCAAGGCTTCCCACCCACTTCAGACAGGACCTCAATTATGCCAAATTGATGATCATTTATTCACACATTCCTTCCTGGTACTCCCTTCCTGCCCAACTCCTCTGTTGGGACGGGATATTTTAAACAAACTAAAGGCAACTATACACCTGCCTACCTCAAATTCAGGCAATAACTCATCCTCTTCCATACCACTACTTCTCCTATGTGCCTCTAATTCAATTTTGATAGATCCTATAATCTGGGACACAGAAATACCTATAGTGGCTACTCACCATATGCCAATCCTTATCAAACTCAAAGATCCTACCCACTTCCCCAGCCGTCCTCAATTCCCTATCTCACAAGCGCACCTGCAAGGCCTTAAACCGATTATTGACCGCCTTATGGGCCAAGGACTTCTAATACCTACCACCTCTCCTTGTAACATGCCTATTCTCCCAATACACAAGGCTTCTGGAGGCTACCTTTTAGTCCAGGACCTTCGCTTAATCAATGAAGCTGTAATTCCTGCACACCCAATAGTCCCTAACCCTTACACTCTATTATCAAACATCCCTCACAACACAACCCATTTCACTGTAATTGATCTAAAAGACGCCTTTTTCACTATCCCTTTACACCCTGACAGCCAATTCCTTTTTGCATTCACCTGGACTGATCCCGAGACCCAACGTTCTTCCCAGTTGACCTGGACTGTTCTCCCTCAGGGATTTAGGGATAGCCCTCACTTTTTTGGCCAAGCTTTAGCTCGAGATCTGGTCTCCTGTCCCCTAAATCCTAGTACTCTTCTACAATATGTAGATGATCTACTTCTTTGCAGTCCTTCACAAGCTCATTCTCAGACACACACAGCCATTCTCAATTTTCTCAGTTCCCACGGATACAGAGCATCAAAACAAAAGGCCCAACTAACTAAGCCCTCGTTACTTATCTGGGCTTACAGCTGACCCCAACCACAAAAACACTCACCCTTGATCGACTAAAGATCTTTAGAGAACTTTTGCCTCCTATAAATGGCGATCAAATTCCTTCCTTCTTGGGTCTCACAGGATACTTTAGACATTGGATACCAAATTATGCCACATTAGCCCGCCCCTTATACACGGCCACAAAAGAGACTCCACAAGGCCCTCTTTCATCTGAGTCAGAGGTTAAAAAAGCCTTCCACGCTCTCCAAAAGGCCATCCTTTCTTCCACGGCCTTTTATTTGCCCAATCCTAATCTGCCTTACCACCTCTACATAGATGAAAAGGCAGGGATAGCATATGGGGCTCTCATGCAGCCAGCAGGTCCTCAACTACTCCCAATAGCATTCATCTCAAAACAATTAAACCCTACTGCTAGGGGGTGGTTCCCATGTTTACGGGCCCTGGCAGCAGTGGCAACCCTCTATGTTGACGCAAAAAGACTAACATGAAGACAACCTTTAACCCTTTTTTCTCCTCATGATCTGGCTGACTTGCTAGTCTCCAGGTTTCTTGCAGACCTTAGTGACTCCAGACTCCAGCAATTTCATTTAACTTTCCTAGACAACCCACACATTTCAATAAAACGAAGCCCTCCCCTAGCCCCCCCAACTTCACTCCCTGCTATGCCTACAACCTCTTCCACCGACCCACCTGACTCATACATCTGTTCAGAAATTATGGAAACTCTTTCCCAACCCTCTCCTAATCTTTATGCTGAACCCCTAAAATGCCCTGATAATACCCTTTTTGTATATGGCAGTTCCAAACGACATGCCAATGGACACCGCATGGCAGCTTACACCATTGTAACCAACTCATGTATATTATTGGCTAATACACTCTCAGATGGGACTACTTCCCAAAAAGTAGAATTAATAGCCCTAACACGAGCCTTACTTTTATCCGCTGGAAAGCGTGTTAATACATACACAGACTCTAAATATGCTTTTTTAATCGCACATTCACACTCAGCTATTTGGAAAGAAAGAGGCTTCCTTACCACCAAAGGCTCTCCAATTACCAACGCTCCACTTATTACACAGCTCCTAGAAACCATCTCACAACCTGCCCAGTTTGCCATCATACATTGTAAGGGACACCAGATGTCCTCTGATCCTGTATCCATGGGAAATAATAAGGCCAATCAAATAGCCAAACACTTGGCTCTAAGCCAAGTACCTTCATCCATATTATTCCTAAAAACTTCTCTCACTCCACAATATTCCAGTGATGAAGCCAGAGGCCTTTTATCCCAAGAGGGGTCCTCCAGGCATCCCTCAGGCTGGATTATGTTACATGACAAACTAGTTTTACCAAAGAGACAAGCCTTAACGATATCACAGAAATTCATAACTCTCTTCACATCGGCCCAAAAGTCCTTCGGACTTTCCTAAGTCCTTTTTTCTCTCCCTTACATCTCCAGCAGGCAATTCAAACAGCATATGGCCAATGCCTGATCTGTGCAAAGACCTCCCCTCAACGAGGTTTGCGACCACCTCATAAGACTCATCAGCTAAGGGGCCATCTTCCTGGCCAGGACTGGCAAGTTGATTTTACCCACATGCCTCAACATAGGCCTTTTCAATACCTTCTGGTCTTCGTTGACACCTTCTCAGGTTGGGTAGAGGCATTCCCCACGTTGTCAGAAACTGCCAGCATGTTCACAGACAAACTTCTAAATCATGTTGTTCCCAGGTTTGGCCTGCCCACTTCTATGCAGTCTGACAACAGTCCAGCCTTTGTCTCTCAAATAACCCAGCAAGTGGCTAAAGTCCTAAATATCTATTGGCATTTACATATTCCTTACAGGCCTCAATCATCCGGCAAGGTTGAATGGGCCAACGGCATTCTCATGAACCATTTGACAAAACTCTCCATCGAATTACACTTGTCCTGGGTTGAACTTCTTCCGGCGGCACTTACTCGGATCCAGACTACTCCACACTCAAAAACAGGCTTGTTAGTTTCATCACTCAAAGGATTCAGGCGATAGTTCAGGCTGCCACTGGAAAGATGATGGTGCTAGCCACGTATTCCAGAGTCCCAGCTGAAGACCCAACAAGACCATAAGACCTCAAATGGAGACAAGACCACTTAGAGTCCAACCATGACCCCTTCCCACAATGCCCCTGTTCAGCAGGAAGCAGCCAGAGATGACTATGTTGCCCCTTATCCTATCAAAAGAGTTAGAATGTAAGGTTGGACCCTGGTGGTCTTCTTGGCTTCCCCTTCCCGGTGGCCATCTTGGCTCCTTCTTCATCTCCCACCAGAGGTAAAAAGTCCCGCCAAACCACTGAGGAATCTCTGACGTAATAACCCTCTCCTGAGATCTACCCTCCTTCCTGACCTCCAGAGTGACCAACCCGGTCTCACCACCTCGACTAGCTGACCATTCACAATCTCGCATTCCCGAGCTTTGCCTTATTTAGGCCTGTCCAGGTTATATGATGTCACTTCCTGCCCTGAAGACATAAAAACCGCACTCTGCCTTTGTTCGGGGCAGAACTCCTCGTGGCCATTCTTGCGGTCAGTGGGTTCTGCCCCGGAGCACACTGCCAATAAAGCCTGTTACTTTCCCTTGGTGTCTGGGTTATTTCCTTACAGCTTGAGATGCCCATTTTCACAACCTTACAACTACGAGGGCCAAAGAACTGGTCACCTGAGCTGCTTGGACCTGGGATGGGTGCAAAACGCAGGCCCAACCAAGTCTGCACCTTTGTGGAGTACCTGAGAAACTGAACCTGAGCGGCTTAGACTTGGGAAGTGCATGCAAACCAGGGCCCACAGCAGACAGTTCCCAGCAGAGAAACCTAGAGTCTGAGCAGTGTAGACTGGGAAAACACACACACTGTGAGCAGGGGCAAACCCAGTGTGACAGAATCACTGTGAACACATGCCAGTGATATTTCTTTGCAGTGTTCCTCCCTCCCCAAAGCACAACTGAACAAGCAAGCCTTAAAAAAAGTGACCACCACAGTGCCCCTTGTGTCAGGGCGGAAATTAGACACTGAAGAGACCAGCAAAGAGAAGAAGCTAAAATAAGCAGAGGGAACCACTTGGGAAGTGACAGGAGCGATAAATTAAAACCCTGTACATAGCACCGATTGCATAGGAAGGGGCCTATAGACTGTGAGAAGTACAAGCTGGACCAAGGAAGTATCTGAAACTGAAACCCCACACTGTCCGCAACAGCTCTAGAGAAAGTCTTAGATATATTTTTACTATTATCATTTTTAAATTAAAAAAATAATTTTCCAGCAAGTAAAGGAACAAGATAATTGCCCACCAACACAAACAAAAGAAGAAGATATAGGGAATCTACCTGATAAAGAATTTCGAATTTTGATGGTGAAAATGATTCAACATCTTGAAAGCAAAATGGAGTTACAGATAAATAACCTGGAGAAAAGGATTGAGAAGATGGAAGAAAGATTTAATAAGGACTTAGAAGAAATAAAAAAGAGTCAATATACAATGAATAATGCAATAGATGAGATCAGAAACACTCTGGAGGGAACAAACAGTAGAATAACAGAGGCAGAAGACAGGATAAGCGAACTAGAAGATAGAATCATAGAAATAAATGAAACAGAGAGGAAAAAAGAAAAGCGAATTAAAAGAAATGAGGACAATATTAGAGACCTCTGGGACAATGTTAAACGCTCCAACATTCAAATCATAGGAGTCCCAGAAGAAGAAGACAAAAAGAAAGATCATGAGAGAATACTTGAGGAGATAATAGTTGAAAACTTCCCTAAAATAGGGAAAGAAATAATCACCCAAGTCCAAGAAACCAAGAGAGTCCCCAACAGGATAAACCCAAGGCGAAATACTCCAAGGCACATATTAATCAAATTAACAAAGATCAAACACAAAGAACAAATATTAAAAGCAGCAAGGGAAAAGCAGCAAATAACACATAAGGGGATTCCCATAAGGATAACAGCTGATCTTTCAACAGAAACTCTTCAGGCCAGAAGGGAGTGGCAAGACATACTTAAAGTGATGAAAGAAAATACCCTACAGCCCAGATTACTATACCCAGCAAGGATCTCATTCAAATATGAAGGAGAAATCAAAAGCTTTACAGACAAGCAAAAGCTGAGGGAATTCAGCATCACCAAACCAGCTCTCCAACAAATGCTAAAGGATCTTCTATAGACAGGATACTCAGAAAGAGTGTATAAACTTGAACCCAAAGCAATAAAGAAAATGGCTACGGGATCGTACTTATCAATAATTACCTTAAACGTAAATGGGTTGAAATTTTCAAAAAGGATAGGAAACAATTTTCATTGCCATCAATAGTTCAGTGTTGAGTTCATGAATAATTTTTAAAGTTTGGGACAAACTGTAGTATTTGCTATTTAAAGTACTATTTGTAATTGGCATATTACGATGTAACATTGATCTTTATTTCCAACTTAAAACGCCTAAAAATGCCTAACAGGTTTTTAGATTTGTGAACTTTAGTTGAAATGTATTTTACGATGTTACTAAACCTGCAGAAATATTGAAATATTTCAGAGAACTTATTCACTGTACATTTAATTTATTTTATTTATGAAAGTTATGAACTGTAGAAAGTTTTACTTGTTGGGTCAAATGCTTGTTGCTTCAAATGCTTGTTGCATTTGAAGTGCTAGTTACAAGAAAATCAAATACCTTCAATGTATAAATGCTATTAAGTTTTTAAAGGACTCTGGAGTATAAGTAAGTTTGTTTAAAGAAATTTAGTCTGTTCATCTTGAATCAGCTCTGTCAAAAATTAATTAAAAGCCTCATTTAAATAAATAAATAAATAAAAATAATAATTATTTTATTTTTTTTTGTTATTTGTAAGTCCCCATTACTCCTTTAATTTTCATTTTTATAACCTACAATTGCCTTGCAAAAAAAAAAAAAAAAAGAAAGAACCTATTTTTAAAGCAAACCTTATATATATATATATATAATAATTTCTGCGACTTTGTGGTTTGTTTTTGTTTGCTTGTTTTTTTTTGGTTATTGTTTTGTTTTGTTTATTTGTTTGTTTTTAATATTGTAATTTTGAGAATCTAAACTCTACTCAAAATTTTTAATCTTTGCTTTTTGGTGTTTGTTATCAACTTTGTACCTTTAAGAACCCAATCTTCAGTACCCATTATTATCTGGGAGTGAGATCGCTGGCCTGATTGCTCTCTCCCCCTTTTGACTCTCCTTTTTCTCCAACAGGTCACCTCTGTCTCCACACTTCCCCTTTTCTTCTCTACCCAAATGGGTGAATCTCTTTGTGTGTTCCGGGCTGTGGAGAACACTTAGGGAACTGATTACGGGCTGGGTCTGTCTTTCTCCTTTTTATTCCCCCTTTTGTCCTCCTGGCCACCTCTGTCGCCTTCCTCCCTCTTCTTTATGTAACTCCATGAACATCTCTGAGGGATCTACACTGCGGAGAGCACATAGGAAAGTGATTACTGGCTAACTTGCTCTCTCCCCTTTTGATTCCACCTCCTCTCCTCCTGGTCACGTCTGTCTCCCTCCTCCCTCTTCTCTTCTCCATGTAACTCTGTGAACTTCTCCAGGTGTCCCTCACCGTGGAGAAACTTTTCATCATTAACCTACATGTTTTATCATCGGTGCTGTATAGATGGAAAAGTCTTGAGGCTACAGTAAGAATAAGACTGAAAACCAGAGGCAGGAGGCTTAAGTCCCATCCTGGGAACACCAGAGAACTCCTGACTCCAGGAAACATTAATTGATAGGAGCTCATCAAACACCTCCATACCTACACTGAAACAAGCACCACCCAAGGGCCAACATGCTCCAGCACAAGACATACCAGGCAAATTCTCCAGCAACACAGGAACATAACCCTGAGCCTCAATACACAGGCTAACCAAAGTCACACCAAACCCGATGATGTAACAAAACATTACTGGACACTTCATTGCACTCCAGAAAGAAGAAATCCAGCTCCACCCACCAGAACACGGACACAAGCTTCCATAACCAGGAAACCTTGACAAGCCACCCGTCCAACCCCACACATATCGAGGAACCTCCACAATAAAGAGGAACCACCAACTGCCAGAATACAGAAAGGTCACCCCAAACGCAGCAATATAAATAAGATGAAAAGGCAGAGAAAAAGCCAGCAGGTAAAGGAACAATATAAATGCCCACCAAACCAAACAAAAGAGGAAGAGATAGGGATTTTGCCTGAAAAAGAATTCCAAATAATGATAGTGAAAATGATCCAAAATCTTGAAAGCAAATTGGAGTTACAGATAAATAGTGTGGAGACAAGGATCGAGAAGATCCAAGAAATGTTTAACAAGGACCTAGAAGAAATTAAAAAGAGTCAATATATAATGAATAATGCAATAAATGACATCAAAAACACTCTGGAGGGAACCAAGAATAGAATATCAGAGGCAGAAAATAGGATAAGTGAGATAGAAGATAGAATGGTAGAAATAATTGAGACAGAGAGGACAAAAGAAAAAAAGAATTAAAAGAAATGAAGACAAACTGACAGGCCACTGGGACAATGTTAAACGCACCAGTATTGAAATCTTAGGAATCCCAGAAGAAGAAGACAAAAAGAAAGACCATGAGAAAATACTTGAGAAGATAATAGTTGAAAATGTCTCTAAAATCGAGAAGGAAATAATCAGCCAAGTCCAAGAATCCCAGAGAGTCCCAAACAGGATAAACCCAAGGTGAAACACCCCAAACACACATTAATCAAATTAACAAAAATGAAACACAAAGAACAAATATTAAAAGCAGCAAGGGAAAAACAACAAATAACACACAAGTAGATTCCCATAAGGATAACAGATGATCTTTCAATAGAAACTCTTCAGGCAAGGAGGGAATGGCAGGACATACTAAAAGTGATGAAAGAAAATAACCTACAGCCCAAGATTACTGTACCGAGCAAGGATCTCATTCAAATATGAAGGAGAAATCAAAAGCTTTACAGAAAAGCAAAAGCCAGCACCACCAAACCAGCTCTCCAACAAATGCTAAAGGACCTTCTCTAGACAGGAAACACAGAAAGAGTGTATAAACCCGAACCCAAAACAATAAAGTAAAAGGCAACATGATCGTACTTATCAATAATTACTTTAAATGTAAATGTGTTGAATGCCCCAAACAAAAGACAAGGAGTGGCTGAATGGATACAAAAACAAGACCCCTATATATGTTGTCTACAAGAGACCAACCTCGAAATGACGGACACATACAGACCGAAAGTGAAGAACTGGAAAAAGATATTCCTTGCAAATAGAGACCAAAAGAAAGCAGGAGTAGCAATACTCATATCAGATAAAATAGACTTTAAGACAAAGGCTGTAAAAGGAAACAAAGAAGGACACTACCTAATGATCAAAGGATCAATTCAAGAAGAAGATATAACAATCATAATTATATTTTCACCCAACATAGGAGCACCACAGTATGTAAGAACAATGCTAACAAGTATGAAAGGGGAAATTAACAATAACACAATAATAGTGGGAGATTTTAATACCCCACTCACACCTATGGATAGATCAACTAAACAGAAAATTAACAAAGAAACACAAACTTTAAATGATACAATAAACCAGCTAGACATAATTGATATCTATAGGACATTTCACCCCAAAACAATGAATTTCACCTTTTTCTCAAGCTCAGACGGAAGCTTCTCCAGGATAGATCACATCCTGGGCCATAAATCTAGCCTTAGTAAATTTAAAAAAATTGAAATCATTCCAAGCACCTTTTCTGACCACAATGCAGTAAGATTAGATGTTAATTACAGGAGAAAAGCTATTAAAAATTCCAACATATAGAGGCTGAATAACACGCTGCTGAATAACCAACAAATCATAGAAGAAATCAAAAAAGAAATCAAAATATGCATAGAAACGAATGAAAATGAAAACACAACAACCCAAAACCTGTGGGACACTGTAAAAGTAGTGCTAAGGGGAAGCTTCAGAGCAATACAGGCTTACCTCAAGAAACAAGAAAAAAGTAAACTAAATAATCAAATTCTACACCTAAAACAACTAGAAAAAGAAGAAATGAAGAACCCCAGGTTTAGTATAAGGAAAGAAATCTTAAAAATTAGGGCAGAAATAAATGCAAAAGAAACAAAAGATGCCATAGCAAAAATCAATAAAGCCAAAAGTTAGTTCTTTAGAAGATAAATAAAATTGACAAACCATTAGCCAGAATCATCAAGAAACAAAGGGAGAAATAAACAAAATTAGAAAGGAAAATGGAGAGATGACAACAGACAACACAAATACAAATGATAATAACAGACTATTATCAGCAACTAAATGCCATGAAATGGACAACTTGGAAGAAATGGACAAATTCTTAGAATAGTACAACTTTCAAAAATTGAACCAGGAAGAAATAGAAAATTTTAACAGACCCATCACAAGCACAGAAATTGAAACTAATCAGAAATTTTCCAACAAACAAAAGCCCAGGACCAGACGGCTTCACAGCTGAATTCTACCAAAAATTGAGAGAACTCTTCCAGAAAATTGAAGAGGAAGGTAAACTTCCAAACTCATTTTATGAGGCCACCATCACCCTAATACCAAAACCTGACAAAGACGCCACAAAAAAAGAAAACTACAGGCCAATATCACTGATGAACATAGACGCAAAAATCCTTAAGAAAATTCTAGCAAAGAGAATCCAACAACGTATTAAAAAGATCATATATCATGACCAAGTGGGCTTATCCCAGGGATGCAAAGATTCTTCAATATTTGCAAATCAATCAATGTAATATACCACATTAACAAATTGAATAATAAAAACCATATAATTATCTCAATAGATTCAGAGAAAGCCTTTGACAAAATTCAACCACCATTTATGATAAAAGCCCTCCAGAAATCAGGAATAGAAGGGACATACCTCAACATAACAAAAGCTATATATGACAAACCCTCAGCAAACATTGTCCTCAATGGTGAAAGCATTTCCCCTAAAGTTAGGAACAAAACAAGGGTGCCCACCCTCACCACTACTGCTGCTGCATCGCTTCAGTCGTGTCCGACTCTGTGCGACCCCATAGACGGCAGCCGACCAGGCTCCGCCATCCCTGGGATTCTCCAGGAAGAACACTGGAGTGGGTTGCCATTTCCTTCTCAAATAAGTGAAAAGTGAAAGTGAAGTTGCTCAGTCGTGTCCGACTAGTAGCAACCCCATGGACTGCAGCCCACCAGGCTCCTCTGTCCATGCGATTTTCTAGGCAAGAGTACTGGAGTGGCTTGCCATTGCCTTCTCCGCTACTCAACATAATTTTGGAAGTTTTGGCCACAGCAATAAGGACAGAAAAAGAAAAGGAATCCAAATTGGAAAAGAAGTAAAACTCTCACTGTTTGCAGATGGCCTGATCCTCTACATAGAAAACCTGAAAGACTCCACCAGAAAATTACTAGAGCTAATCAATGAATATAGTAATTTTGCAGTATAGAAAATTACACACAGAAATCACTTGCATTCCTATACACTAAAAACAAGAAAACAGAAAGAGAAATTAAGGAAAAAATTCCATTCACCATTGTAACGTAAAGAATAAAATACTACGGAATAAATCTACCTAAAGAAATGAAAGACCTATATAAAGAAAGCCATAAAACAATGGTGAAAGAAATCGAAGAGGACACAAACAGATGGAGAAATATACCATGTTCATGGATCAGAAGAATCAATATAGTGAAAATGAGTATTCTACCCAAAGCAATCTATAGATTCAATGCAATCCCTATCAAGCTACCAATGGTATTTTTCAGAACTAGAACAAATAATTTCACACTTTGTATGGAAATACAAAAAACTTCGAATAGCCAAAGCAATCTTGAGCAAGAAGAATGGAACTGGAAGAATCAACCTGCTGGACTTCAGGCTCTACTACAAACCTGCAGTCATCACGACAGTATGGCACTTGCACTAAGACAGAAATATAGATCAATGGAACAAAATAGAAAGCCCAGAGATAAATCCATGCACCTATGAACACCTTATCTTCGACAAAGGAGGCAAGAATATACAATGGAGAAAAGACAATCTCCTTAACAAGTGGTGTTGGGAAAACTGGTCAACCACTTGTAAAAGAATGAAACTAGGACACTCCCTAACACCATACACAAAAATAAACTCAAAATGGATTAAAGATCTAAACATAAGACCAGAAACTATTGAACTCCTAGAGGAAAACATAGGCAAAACACTATCCAAGGTAAACTACAGCAGGATCCTCTAAGACCCACCTCCCAGAATATTGGAAATAAAAGCAAAAATAAACAAATGGGATCTAATTAAAATGAAAATCTTCTGCACAACAAAGGAAAATATAAGCAAGGTGAAAAGACAGCCTTCAGAATGGGAGAAAATAACAGCAAACGAAGCAACGGATAAAGAATTAATCTCAAAAATATAAAAGTAACTCCTGAAGCTCAATTCCAGAAAAATAAAAGACCCAATCAAAAAATGGGCCCAAGAACTAAACAGACATTTCTCCAAAGAAGACATACAGTTGGCTAACAAACACATGAAAAGATGCTCAACATCACTCATTATCAGAGAAATGCAAATCAAAACTATAGTGAGGTACCATTTCACACCAGTCAGAAAAGGGAACTCTCTTACACTTTTGGTGGGGATGCAAACTAGTACAGACACTATGGAGAACAATGTGGAGATTCCTTAAAAAAACTGGAAAGAGAACTTCCATATGACCCAGCAATCCCACTGCTGGACATCCACACTGAGGAAACCTGAATTGAAAAAGACATGTGTATCCCAATGTTCATCACAGCACTGTTTATAATATCCAGGACATAGAAGCAACCTATATGTCCATCAGCAGACGAATGGATGAGAAAGCAGTGGTACATATACACAATGGAATATTCAGTTCAGTTCAGTCTTGTCCGACTTTCCGCAACCCCATGAATCACAGCACGCCAGGCCTAGAAGGTAATGGTAACCCTGTATGAGAGACAGCAAAAGAGACACAGATGTATTGAACAGTCTTTTGGACTCTGTGTGAGAGGGCAAGGGCAGGATTATATGGGAGAATGGCATTGAAACATATAAAATATCATATGTAAAACAAATTGCCAGTCCAGGTTCGATGCATGATACAGGGTGCTCACAACTGGTGCACTGGGATGACCAAGAGGGATAGAATGGGGAGAGAGGTGGGAAGGGGGTCACGATGGGGAACATATGTACACTCATAGCAGATTCAAGTCAGTATATGGCAAAACTAATACAATATTTTAAAGTAAAATAAATTAATAAATTTTAAAAAATGAAAAAAATTAAGAATACATTGGAAAAAAGAAAAGAAGAAAGAGTCCTTGGATTTAATGTATTTAAACAATTGGTATTTACATCTTCCTTTATTATGTGTGATAATTCTTAAATAACAGGTTTAAGTAATCAACTTTCCTACAGAAATAATATCATGTACAAAAAATCACTCAAAACTTTGTGCATATCTAAGAATATAACATTCATGTCAATGTATGGCAAAACTACTACAATATTGTAGAGTAATTAGCCTCCAATTAAAATAAATTGATTTAAAAAAAATAATACCATTCTTTTATAGAACAACAGTATATCTTTCTATATTTGCTCCATTTGAATTTGCTTTCAAGAACACAGTAGATTTTAGTTAGCTGTTTTACCATTTACTACTGAGCAACTCAAAATCCTTAGCAAGACAAATGAAAATATGAAAACATTAGTTATATCTATCTTGGTAAATCAGTGAATTATTGAAAAATTAATGATAATATTTAAGGCTCATCAAATATTAAGGAGAGCACTTCTTTATCACTGCAGTGAAAAACGACAACTCCAGAATATGTGTTTGTTTCCTTAAAGTATACATTTTAATTAAGAGCAATAGCCTATGCTGTGCTACTTTTGCCCTTATTTGAGAATTTCTATTGAGAAAAGCTCAAAATAGATCAAGTGGGAAATATTAAAATGATAGTCTTTCCACTTTTCTTACCACATAGACATAACACAATCTTTCACTCTAAGTGGGCCATTCTCATGACAACTAGACAAGCATTAGAATTAAAAGAATGCACAGAAATGTATTGACAGGCATGTGAGGAGATTAGCAAATTGGTACCAGATTTGATGATGCTGCTGCTGCTAAGTCACTTCAGTCGTGTCCATCTCCGTGTGACCCCATGACGGAAGCCCACCAGGCTCCCCCGTCCCTGGGATTCTCCAGGCAAGAACACTGGAGTGGGTTGCCATTTCCTTCTCCAATGTGTGAAAGTGAAAAGTGAAAGAGAAGTCGCTCAGTCGTGTCCGACCCTTAGCGACCCCACAGACTGCAGCCTACCAGGCTCCTCCATCCATGGGATTTTCCAGGCAAGAGTACTGGAGTGGCTTGCCATTGCCTTCTCCAAGAGATTTGATGATAGAAACATTTTTAAAAAATCAATTCTGGCAGGGAAAACACATGCTGAAAAGCAACTTCTATTTTAATGAGGACATGGATTTTCAATCATTTTATGTTTTTGAAAATAACCCCAAGAGATGAATATTAAGTCAACAAAATCACTGTCCAAACTAAATTATATATAGTGAAGGAGGGAGAAAAGTTCACCAGTCTGAACTTTATGAGCTCAGAAATTTCTATAATATACACTCATCAAGTAGTTTTCACACATACTTATCAACCTCTAGGTGTAAATAAATTCTCTTACTACCAATAAATAAACATTTCTCCTATTTTATCTAATTTTCAAGATTGATAGAGCTGACTGACTCATTAAAAAGAGGGCAAGATATAGAGCAGAAGAGAAGCAAGTATATTAATATCAGTGGAATGATCCAACTAGGAGATCAACCTCAAATTTTAGTTAGATCTCTTCTGTATCACACAGAATTAGCATAGTAGAATATGATGGCAGATAAGTCATCACATTGAAGAGTTATTCAAGTATGCACTGAGGCTGTAACTGTATTGGTATAATTGAAAGAAATAAGATCAAATGATTTTGTTATTCCTCAATATATATGTGCTTTTGTATTTTAGCTTTGTCTGTTTTCAGCCTGTGCATTCAAACAAACACGGCAAGAACAAAATGTTAGGTCAATACAAGAAGTGATCTCTAACCCAGAAGAATATGCCCTCCCTGCAGGTTCCCTGAGAAATCCTAATTCCTTCTTTTACCAATCTCCACGTTTACCACTTCTCTCCTTTTGCTTATATGCGTGAAGTACAGTTGTTACCTTCATTCTGCCTTCATGTATCCTTCACGCTGCTTGCAGAGCGTATATCCTCTTGAGTTTAACTATTAAGAATTTCTGATCACTAAGGCTAATGATAGATGAAGTGTTAGTCACTCAGTCTTGTCTGACTCTTTGCAACCCCATGAACTATAGCCTACTAGGCTCCTCTGTCCATGGGATTCTCCAGGCAAAATTACTGAAGTGGGCAGCCACTTCCTTCTCCAGGGATCTTCCTGACCCAGGGATCAAACCTGGGTCTCCCACATTGCAGGCAGATTCTTCACCATCTGAGCCACCAGGGAAGCCCCAATGACAGAGTAAAAGGCGTAGGAACTAAAGTCAGAAGCCAAGGACACCACATCTCTGAACACAGGTAACAGAAAGAGGAAGAAATATGTTAGAGAACAAAGACACTAGAGTTTATCCTTAATTACTACCCTGTCTGCTGATTAGGAAAGAAATAGAAAAGTATGTGTACAGAGACAATGCATTTAATAAGAATAGATAGATTTTAAAAGCTTATTACAATGATCACTCAATAAAGCATCAGTTCAATTCAGTTCAGTTCAGTCGCTCAGTTGTGTCCGACTCTTTGCGACCCCACGAATCACAGCACGCCAGGCCTCCCTTTCCATCACCAACTCCCGGAGTTCATTCAATAAAGCATCAACCATCATTAATTTTTTTTAACTGAATTACAGTTGGTTTACAATGTTGTGTTAGTTTCTGTTGTACAGCAAAGTGATTCAGTCATGCATACATATAAATCTATTCTTTTCATATTCTACCCTTATAGGTTATTACAAAATATTGAGTATAGTTCTCTGTGCTATACAATAGGTTATCTATTTTACATATAGTAGTCTGTATATGATAATCACAAGTTCTTGATTTGTCTTTCCCCTTTTTCCCCTTTTGTAACTGTATATTTGCTTTATATGTCAATGCGTCTATTTCTGTTTTGTATATAAATTCATGGGCTTCCCTGGTGGTTCAGTTGGTAAGGAATCTCCCTGCAATGCAGAAGGCCCAGGTTCGATCCATGGGTCAGGAAGATCCCCTGGAGAAGGAAATAGCAACTCACTCCAATATTCATCCCTGGGAACTCTCATGGACAGAGGATCCTGGCGGACTACAGTCCATGGGGTCTCAAGAGTCAGACACGACTTAGGGACTGAACCACCACCACCATATAAGTTCATCTATATCATTTATTTTTTTTTACACTCTATATATAAGAAATATTGTATGATATTTGTCTTTCTCTCCCTGGCTTACATCACTTGGTATGATGTGATGATCTCTATGTCCATCCAACTGTGACTCAGTTTTTGTCATTTGGATCAGGTGCAATAGCAAATTGAGATGTTCACTGTGGTCAAAAATAACAAAATACTTCTGATGACACAAGCAGGGCTGTGATGGTATCTTTTCTGAATGGCATAGTCAAAATGAAAGCATTTATGACTGATGCAGTGTAGATACCGAATAAATATTTGTCTAACAACTGGCCAAAACTGGGTGAGAAATTTAAAAAAAAATCTTTATGGTGCATGTGTGTTTATACTATAACAAATTAGAAGCCTAAGGAATCAGGTCTAATATTAATACTATACCAGGTAAGCCTACCCCTCATCCTAATATACACTTTAAAAATATCAGAATGTGAAATATTTTTACTTGGTTTAAATTTACTACCATGGCCTAGTTTATTTATTTTAGTAGGCTGGTACATGTGACATTGTATCAGAAAATTATTCAATTATCAACTTAGAGTGTTGTTGGCTTCAGTGGAAAGACACTGCTGCTGCTGCTGCTGCTGCTGCTCAGTCACTTCAGTCGTGTCTGACTCTGTGCGACCCCATAGACGGCAGCCCACCTGGCTCCTCTGTCCCTGGGATTCTCCAGGCAAGAATACTGGAGCGGGTTGCCATCTGAATCTAATAAAAATAATAAACTTAAATGTACTCAACATTTACTATTTTCTTTCTAAAATGTAAATCACCATTTCAAAAGAAAACATTTATGAGAATATATCTAGATATTTTTATTGTCTTATTTTTTTTTCTAAATTTGAGATTGGTATAAAAGTTGTATAAATAGTGTTAACTCATCAGTAAACAGATTATGAAATTTGAAATCAGAAGATCATTGGGTTTCAGTCCTATGTTCACAAGTAGCTATATGAACTTATCAAGCAAAACTTTAGAAGACTGTATCTTCCTCCTACACTAAAACCAGGGCATTAGCTACATTTAATGATGATCATGATTGGCTTCTCTGGTGGCTCAGATGGTAAAGAATCGGCTTGCAGTGTGGGAGATCCAAGTTCAATCCGTGTGTCAGGATGATCCCCTGGAAAAGGAAACGGCAACCCACTCCAGTATTCTTGCTTGAAGAATTCCATGGACAGAGGAGCTTGGAGGGCTATAGTCCAAGGGGTCACAAAGAGTCGGACACAACTCAGAGGCTACACTCAATAATGATGGTGATAATGATTATGACAATGACAAGAATAATATTACTATAATTTTCACTGCCACTGGTATCATCACCTTTAATTTATTGAGTGTGAAGCATTTCAGTAAATGATTTACAAGTGTCATCTCACTGAATTGATATAGTGATACTTTGATGAGAGAAAATTATAAATCCCATTTTACAAAGAGGAATATGTGAATCAAAGAGGTGAAGAATTAGTCACTCTACTTGTAAGGTATAGAAGATTTCAACTCAGCTTTTCTGGATTCTAAAGTTCTAGAATGTAAGCTCCATGGCAGCACACATTTTGTCATTTTGAGTTTTGGAATTCTGCTATATTTTCAATGCCTAAAAGAGTGCCTGGTACTACGGAGACCAACAATAAACATCTATAGATTGAATTAAATAACAAGATATTCCTCCATTTTTTAATTGCATAGATAATTAGAGCTGGGGCATAATTGATTATGACTGTTATTGGAAAGTACAAATTTTAGAGCTTCAGTGATTGGATTCAACTGTTGCTTCAGTTACTTATTACCTATATGACCCCAAGCATGCTTCTTCTTGTCATTGGCTTAGTTTAATCATTTATAGAATAGAGAAGTATGAGTTCCTACTTTACAGTATTTATTATAAGGGTTAAAATAAACTAGGAGCATGGAACAGCAGTTGGCAGTTTATATCTATCTATATATATATTATATATATATATTACTTATATATGTATAAGTTTATATATATATATATATATATATATATATATATATATATATTACTATGAATCACCAGCAGTAACACATATATATATGTGTGTTAGTTCTTACTGCTGGTGATTCATAGTAATGCATTTATTGATATATAACTTATGTAATGTATGCTGCTAAGTCTCTTCAGTCGTGTCCGAATCTGCGACCCCATAGACGGCAGCCTATGTAATGTATAATTCATCCATTTAAAGGATAAATTCAGTGTGCTTTTGTATATTCACAGGTACCTGCAACCATCATGATAGTCAATTTTAGAGTATTTTGTCACCTCAAAAAGAAATTTCTCCCAAGCTTTAAGCAACCACAAAGGCAGAGGAACTGGAGAGCAAATTGCCAACGTCCGCTGGATCATGGAAAAAGCAAGAAAGTTCCAGAAAAATATCTATTTCTGCTTTATTGACTATGCCAAAGCCTTTGACTGTGTGGATCATAATAAACTGTGGAAAATTCTGAAAGAGATGAGAATACCAGACCACCTGACCTGCCACTTGAGAAACCTATAGGTCAGAAAGCATGTTAGAACTGGACATGGAACAACAGACTGGTTCCAAATAGGAAAAGAAAAAAAATATTGTCACCCTGCTTATTTAACTTATACGCGGAGTATATCATGAGGAACGCTGGACTGGAAGAAGCACAAGCTGGAATCAAGATTGCCGGGAGAAATATCAACAACCTCATTTATGCAGATGACACCACCTTATGGCAGAAAGTGAAGAGAAACTAAAAAGCCTCTTGAAGAAAGTGAAAGAGGAGAGTGAAAAAGTTGGCTTAAAGCTCAAGATTCAGAAAACTAAGATCATGGCATCTGGTCCCATCACTTCATGGGAAATAAATGGGGAAGCAGTGGAAATGGTATCAGACTTTATTTTTTGGGGCCCCAAAATCACTGCAGATGCTGATTGCAGCCATGAAATTAAAAGATGTTTACCCCTTGGAAGGAAAGTTGTGACCAACCTAGACAGCATATTAAAAAGCAGAGACATTACTTTGCCAACAAAGGTCCGTCTAGTCAAGTCTACGGTTTTTCCAATGGTCATGTGTGGATGTAGAGTTGGACTGTGAAGAAAGCTGAGCACCAAAGAATTGACGCTTTTGAACTGTGGTATTGGAGAAGACTCTTGAGAGTCCCTTATACTGCAAGGAGATCCAACCAGTCCATTCTAAAGGAGATCAATCCTGGGTGTTCATTGGAAGGACTGATGCTAAAGCTGAAACTCCAATACTTTGGCTCCCTCATGCGAAGAGTTGACTCACTGGAAAAGACTCTGATGCTGGGAATGATTGGGGGCTGGAGGAGAAGGGGACGATAGAGAATGAGATGGCTGGATGGCATCACCAACTCGATGGACATGAGTTTGAGTGAACTCTGGGTGTTGGTGATGGACAGGGAGGCCTGGCGTTCTGTGATTCATGGGGTCGCAAGGAGTCAGACAAGACTGAGTAACTGAACTGGACCTACTTTCTCTTTATATTTCTCTGTTCTGGACTTATGAATAAAATCATGTAATATGCAGCCTTTTGTGGCTGGTTTCTCTCACTTACCATAAAGATTTCAAGATTTAGCTATGTTGCACCATGTTTCAGTAAGTCATTCCTTTTTTATGTCCAAGTAATATTTCACTGTATAGATATACCATATTTTGTTTAAACACTCACCAATTAATGGGGATTTAGGTTATTTACAACTTTTGGGTATTACGTATAATCTTACTCATAAACACATACAGAAGTTTTTGCTTGGACATGTGTTTTCATTTCTCTTGTGTATACTTGTATACCTAGGAGTGAAATGGCTGAAAACTGTATGTTAAATCATTTGAGGAAATGCTCGACAGTTTTCCAAAACAGCTGCACTGTTTTACACTCCTATCAGTAGAGCAGTAGAGTACAAGTGTTCCAATTTCTCCACACGTTTCCCAACAATATAATTTTATTTTTAACTTATTAACTTTAGAATTAAAGACCATCTAAATATTAGAATTAAGTATTAGAAAATTTATAATTAAATACCCGTCTAAATATTTTTTAAACTACATGCAGGAGTTCAAAATTACTTTAATTAGGTCTGTAAAACTATGGTACATGAACTCTTCTAGTATTAATATATGAACTTAACGTGCTATTTATTGTTACTAAGATATAAGTGAACAGATTGCCAAACTCATCCAATCAAAGGGTTGAAAAGTTATCTATGTCTTTATATGTCTTGATATAGATCTTCCTTTGTGGCTTAGACAGTAAAGAATCTACCTGCAATGCAGGAGATCTGCGTTTGATCCCTGGATCAGGAAGAACCCCTGGAGAGGGGAATGGCTACCCCCTCCAGTAGTCCGGATATAAATTTACACATAATTTGAAATACGTTAAGGAAAATCTCTCTGAATGAAACTTTTTGAAATGGTTGCCAAATTATTATTTATTCAGGTCCACCTACCATATATGTGTGTGTGTGTGTGTGTGCATGCTCAGTCATGTCTGACTCTTTGCAACCCCATGGACTGTAGCTTGCCAGGTTCCTCTGTTCATGGGATTTTCCAGGTAAGAATACTGGAGTGGGTTCCCATTTCCTCCTCCAGGGGATATTCTTGACCCAAGGATCAAACACCGATCTCCTATGTCTCCTGCATTCCAAGGATTCTTTACCCCTTGAGCCATCAAGGAAGCCCATGGAACAATGACATTGCATTTTCTGAATATGGGGGAAAGGGTTTGAGAGTACTGGATTAAATCCAGTTTAAATGATTTTTCATGGGTCCTGAATCTTGGAACATGCAGAGATTATATGCAGTACCAGAATAAGAGCCAAAGTAAAGGGGAAAAAAAAAAACAATGCTTTATTCAGAATTGATACTAGAGTTAATCTAACAAAGCTAAACAAGAGTAAAATACTCTCAAAATGACCTAGAAGTAGAATATTAT
Source organism: Moschus berezovskii (assembly GCF_049115385.1). Lineage (NCBI taxonomy): Eukaryota > Metazoa > Chordata > Mammalia > Artiodactyla > Moschidae > Moschus > Moschus berezovskii. The sequence goes on along the minus strand of NC_142488.1, from coordinate 79,626,204 downwards.
GGATGATACCAAATCCACAGTTTCTTATCGAAGACAGGGTTGGGCTAGAATACTACTGCACTTGCTTTCACATAATATTTCTGGCTTATTCAAAACCCAACTCTTGCCCTGAAACATTCTTATACTGTAACAGTAACAAAAGCAATGTGACAAACACATCTGCTTTCTGAAAATATTGCATGTCAGTTGAAACAATGTCTCATTTTTGTTTGAATTTTGCATTAAGATACCTCTGTTTACTGCTAAAAATGTATGCAATTGTCTTTACCATCATTTTAAATTACAGATCATCTTAACATGTCCTTCTCATGCAATGTAAAAATCTGACAATGCTGCATTGTGTCTATTAAAGCTTGCAGATGTTACAATATAAGCATCAAAGTAATAAAGTGATTATGAGAATAAACATCAGAATACAAATGATCTTTCTTTTTTTCTAGAAGAAAACGTTTTTTAAAGTGAAGTAGCTACCAGACTGCTTACCTCTGTGAAGGCCTTTTTTTTTTTTTTTTAAATAATAAATGAAAGCATAACTAGATCTATGATAAAAATTTAAGAGCAACCTATATGTCTGCCTTTATATCAAACTCTGAGATAAACAAAGACTATTTGAAAGTAGTGTTATTAGTTCATTAGCATTGTTTCAAGTGAAAGTTAAATGTTAATCTTATATAAATACTAGTTAAGCATGTGACTTTCTGATTGAGATTTGAAACTAAGATACTTAATTTATCCTTTGGCTTTAGTTTTAAACTAATATTACCTAGATTAGAGAAGAGTAAGTTATTACAACTGTCTGATACCAATTGTCATTTCTGGATTATTTTCTAGAAAGGAAAAATATTCCTTTTTAAGATTATCATTCAGTTTTCTTAGCTAATTACTGATATAGTCAGCCCTATTTGAAACTCCTTTAGCAATTCTACGCTGAATTTCTACTTTTGGTGCATTTTCTGTGGAATTTCAACTTTATCTCAAATCATTAAAAAAAAAAAAACCAAAAAACAGAAACTCAAATCCCTTCTTTTTTTCCCCAGCTGAATGCATTGCTTTTATTTTATTTTTTGGTAATTAATTTATTTTTTATTGGAGGCAAATTATTTTACAATATTATATTGGTTGGTTTTGCCATACATTGACATGAATTTGCCCCGGGTTTACGTAAGTTCCCCCTCCTGAACCCCCCTCCCACCTCCCTCCTCCCTTTATCCTCCCTCTGGGTCATCCCCGTATGCCAGCCCCGAGCATCCTATAACATGCATCGACCCTGAACTAGTGATTCGTTTCACATATGACAACATACGTGTTTCAATGCCATTCTCCCAAATCATCCCACCCTCACCCTCTCCCACAGAGTCCCAAAGACTGTTCTATACATCTGTGTCTCTTTTGCTGTCTCGTATACAGGGTTATCATTTGCATCTTTCATTGCTTTTAGTTTTGCGAGATTTCATTAAGCTTGTCTTAATAATGTCAATTCAAGTAAAGCATAATAATTTTAGTGGATAAAATAATGTACTCCAACAACTCATGTCCACTCCAAACTCAAAATTTAAACTTATTTGTAAGAAAAAATTTTTGAGATGTTAGTTAAACAAGGATCTTGAGTTGAAATCATCCTGGATTTAGAGATGCCCTAAATCCAATAACTGGTGTCCTTTTAAGAAGAAACTTGAAAGTGTTAGTTGCTCAGTGATGTCTGATTCTTTGGGACCCCGTGGACTGTAGCACATCAGGCTTCTTTGTCCGTGGGCTTCTCCAGGCAAGAATACTGGAGAGGGTTACCATTCCCTTCTCCAGAGGATCTTCCCAGTGCAAGGATGGAATCCGGGTCTTCTGCATTGCAGGCAGATTCTTTACCAACTGAGAGGACACATATTAACAGAAAGAAGGTAGCCAAATGATGGCAGACCAAGATTGGAGGGATGCAGCTACAAGCTAAGGAATGACAAAGATTGTCAAGTGCCTCCAGAAGCTGGGAGGAACAAGGAAACATTCTTTTGGGGGCTCTCAGAAGCACTGAGAATACTTTGATTTCAGAATTTGAACCTGCAGAATTATAAGAGTATAAATTTCTGCTGTTTTAGACTAATTTTTTTGGTAATTTGTTCTGGTGCAAACAAATAGTGAAGGGAATATGCTCCCATTTCAACAAAAAAATACACGAAAATATAAAATAGATTGTTTTATTTTCTGATTATCAAACCAAAATGCATTGAAAGATTATTGAACACCAATCACTGTATTTTATATAATATGTAAGTTTTTGGAGGACTGGGATAATCATAAGCAAGCATATCATACAATAGAAACAGAATATCCAGTTTTGAATAAACAGATACAGGTTCCAGTTTCAGATCATTCACTCATCTGTGAAACATTTAGCAGAAGCCTCTTTGGTACTATGTACACATATTCTAAATTATAGAAAAATGAATCGGATAAGTCCCTTGCCCAAGAAGATCTCAGAGTTTAATAGGGAAGCCAGTGGTAGTAATCACTAAATACAATATTGCATATTAAGTGTTACAGTTGGCAGATGAATAAAATACTATCATACCATAAGAGAGCAAATATCTGTTTAATGCTGAGCAAGTCCTTTGAGATCTCTGAATCTGTTTATTGATCTGTAAAATGGGGATAACAATAACAATTCATAGCCTTCCTACCTCTGGAGATTATTTTGAAGATGAAATAAAATCCTCGTCCTCCGATCCCTCCTTTCTTCTATATTTTTTTTCCCAACTATTTCTAAAATCTGCTATTTTTAAAAGTCCTATGAATCAGACTCTCTCTTAGGTATTTAGTATGCATTATTTGAATTATCCTTAAAATAGTTAATCATGGTAAAAGCAATTGTGCTAATATTACATATTTGGAAATTGAGGTGCAGAGATTTATACTGTGTGCCAAAATTGCATAAATCAGGAAGGAAATATTCTTTTCATCAAAGCCTGTTGTAAGTCTTAGGTATAAATACATAAAAAATAAACATTTTACTACTAGAAGTTAATATTCTATGTGCCTCAGTACCTAATAATAAATTAGATGATGAATAATGTTTAAAATATGTATGAACAATTCCAACTAGATACATATTGTATATCCCGTATAGTACTTTATTAGCTCAGAAAGAACATTCTTATGTGTTTCTATAAAGTAGTCATATGCATTGATTTTAATGGTAGACAATTACATTTGTATTTGCCTACTGGATTTCTCTAAGCTAACTTTCCCATAAAATTTACAATTACATTTATATTAACTGTAAGAATATTCAGTGTTTTTACATGTGCAAACATGGCCAGCTGTATAATGTGGAGCCTCCAGTATTAGTTTATTTTATATAATGTAGGCTAACTACTATTTTGTTGTTGTTCAGTCACTAAGTCATGACAACTTTTTGCCACCTCATGGACTGTAGCATGCCAGATTCCCTGTCCTTCACTATCTCCCAGACTTTGCTCAAATTCATGTCCACTGAGTCAGTAATACTATTTAACCATCTCATCCTCTGATGTCCTCTTGTCCTTTTACCTTTAATCTTTCCCAGCATCAGGGTCTCAGTCGCTTAGTTGAGTCTGATTCTTTATGGCCTGCCAGGTTCCTCTGTCCATGGGATTCTCCAGGCAAGAATACTGGAGCGTGTTACCATACTCTACTCCACGGTATCTTTCCGATCCAGGAATCAAACCCACATCTCTTGAATCTTCTGCATTAGCAGGAGGATTCTTTACCACTAGCACCACTTGGGAAAACAAGATTACTATTAATAAATAGTATAATTGGCCAATTTTCCAATTTAAGCATTTTAATTATTTGTTCAGTTTCCATCTGGTTAATACAGATGCATCATATATGTAAAGAGGATATCTTATTTGTGGAGAAAAACCAAGGTTTCACAATCTAGTTCCCCTTCGGGGTAAGAAGGACTATTCAGTGTGACAATGCTGGGAAAATACAGCCTAGAATGAATTCTTGCTTCTTCCATCTCCTCTAACTTCTTCATCCATTCATTCACCAGGCTAGTTATTAAGATACAATGATCACCAAGATAGAAGCAATCATCCTTTGTGCTTACAGAGATTATAGTATTCATAAGGGGATAGATAAGAAAATAGATAATTATAATACTTGTGATCTCAAAATAGTTTGGCAATTTTTACTCAATAATAGAAGTATCCTTTATAATTTTATTTCCCAGAGAATAATTTCTAAACATTTAGTTACAGCTTTGTTAGTGTTAGTAGCTCAGTCATGTCCAACTCTTTGTGACAACAGTTATAAAGTGAAAATTAATAGTACAACTGAATACTTACTGTAGCTAAACACTAATATCTATGATGCTGCCAGATTTCCATAATATGGAAATAAAAGCACTCCTCCTGATTGATCTATGAAGTCTTGAATTATCAAAGACTTACATTAAAACTGCATAAGATGGGGTCTGATCTTTATTTAAAAAGGTATTTCATTCCCCTAGAGGCTCATCTGCCTCAGGCATCTTCCCAGTATTTAGCTCTTCATCAAGTAGTTAGCATCTTTCATCTGTTGTGGGTTTTAGCTCTACTGAAGTATCTAAAATATTTTAAGCTTGTACGTTTTTTACTGCTTTGTGAATGTACCATGTAGATTTTCATTTTTTTATCACATTGACACATTTACCACATTGACATTGTTATTTTCAGCGTCCAATTCAACATAAAACAATGGATGGTTTCATTCATCTCTCTGGGTGCATTTATTCTCAGAAGAGAACTGTATACAGGACATTTTTATTTTTATGACTGGTTATTTATCATTAGTATTTTTAGAAGAATGGGAGAGTTGTAATTCTTGGGAGCTTTAACTATAGAATTTTATCAGTCAACAAATATATATTGAGCATCTACTACGTGATAGGCATGGTACTAGGATCATGGGCTCTGGAAGTAAACTGCCTAGCTTAAAATTCAGCTCTACCACTTATTAACTGTGTGACCTTGGGCCATCTGTTTAACTTCTCTATTTCCTGCTTGAGCTTGTCTATCTTTAAAACACCAAGAATAAAAACAGCAGCTCTATAATAGGGTGTTCGTGAGGGCTAATTGAGTTAATACAGTTGAGCAATTAACACTATCATACAATGAGCTCTCAAAAAACACTGTCTGCTATTGTTAATATCAATATCATAACCATTATTTTAACTATGCACTGGGAAACCTTGAGTACACTATAACAGACAAGGAAGAATCTTACAAACCTCTGACCAAGTCAGCTACTAAAAAATACTTAGAGATTATCAGTGAATTAAATGCTGATATATAAGAAAGTGCCTTGAGTGGTAGTAAAAGACTGTGAGAAGGAAAACTTTTGCTTTGAGCTCCCAAGTAAATCACTATCTCATAAAAATGAATTATAGAAAACTGTATAATACTGATCTAGTTTGCTTGAAGCATATAATATAAAGTCCTAGTCAAAAAAGAAGATGAAACATTTTTATTCAGCTAGGGACTATGGTCCAAAAGTAAATTATTAAGGGCTTTAAACATTTATAAATCTCCAGAGCCACAAGACTTAATACATGGCCCTTAATGTTAAATTAAGTAGTGAAACAGAGGTTTCTATCTTGGGCTCATGGGATCAGAATCGTGGCTCAGATGATGAGCTATTTATCATATTCATTCTAACTGTGGCTCATCTTGAAATGATTAGATCTATTGTTAGGAAGAGACCTTGTCAGCACTAAGGATGCAGTGATTACTAGAAAATTCAGTATAATTCCTTTGGATATGTGTCTAAAATCTCAATTGAGACCCGGACCACATTATTAAGTGATTAAAGAAGTTGTAATTGCCACCCTTCATTCACAGTCAACAACTAAGTAAGAATTAATCATTGCAAGAAAATAATAGCAGAAAGCAAAATATTTCATAACTAATATTATACAGATAGATAGCAAAAATTTAAAATAGGCTACAGGAACAATTCTTGATATCATAAGCCAGAAAGAACAAATCATCAGAAATGCTCTAACAAAATTTGGTTTAATTTCAGTGAAGGTCAAATTTACCCTTGGGGCCACCTTTTTTTTTTTTTTGCCACTATTATGGAAAACTTAGCTTCGTTTTGGTTTTACTCCAATAAAAGGTAGAAAGTGAATTTCAGTCAGCCCTGCCTGATAATCTCCAGAAGTTTTATCTTAGTAGCATGCTGTTTGTAGCTGAGTTAACAGTCTGACATGTTTGTTCAGCACAAAGACATGTTTCTAGGTTGTAGCATATCAATATTAAAACATCAGGACTGTCTCGGTGTTTCCTTAAATAAGGTCATGACAAAAATAATCAGAATTTAATATGGGTACATTTCCTCGGAATGAAGATATATCAAAAGTGTCAAGTGAAAGGAGAAAGTTCTCTTAGCTGAAAAAGTACAGTGGTATGATTAGAATTGTAGAGAATTCTGTCAAACATTTGAGGAAGAGTTGATTCCAAGTATTTTCCAAGAAAAGTAAGAGGAGACATGAAGCGTGGATTGACAGTGGGTCAGGGGCACTGGCAGCAGCAGTACTGGCATAAACCCTCTTGAAGCAGAGTTTATTACATTGACCATAGAGCTACAGAACTACTATGGGACTGGGTGGCCTCAGGTCAACCTACAGGGAGGGAGCATAACATCAGCAGAAAATTGGATTAAAGACTTACTGGTCATGACTTGCCCATCAGGGCAAGACACAGTTTTCCCCACAGGCAGTCCCTCCAATTTATTTAGGTCATACCTGAATGGTCTAGTGGTTTTCCCCACCTTCTTCAACGTAAGTCTGAGTTTGGCAATAACAAGTTCATGATTTGAGCCACAGTCAGCTCCCAGTCTTGTTTTTGCTGACTGTATAAGGTCCAGCCTAAAGGAGATCAGTCCTGGGTGTTCATTGGAAGGACTGATGTTAAAGCTGAAACTCCAATAATTTGGCCACCTGATGCGAAGAGCTGACTCATTTGATACTGGGCCAGATTGAAGCAGGAGGAAAAGAGGGCAACAGAGGATAAAATGGTTGGATGGCATCACCGACTCGATGGACATGGGTTTGGGTGGACTTCGGGAGTTGGTGATGGACAGGGAGGACTGGTGTGCTGCAGTTCATGTGGTCGCAAGGAGTCAGACATGACTGAGTGACTGAACTGAACTGAACTGATAGAGTTTCTCCATCTTCGGCTGCAAAGAATATAATCAATCTGATTTCAGTGTCGACCATCTGGTGATGTCCAAGTGTAGAGTCTTCTCTTGTGTTGTTGGAAGAGGGTGTTTGCTATGACCAGTGCGTTTTCTTGGCAAAACTCTATTAGCCTTTGCCCTGCTTCATTCTGTACTCCAAGGCCAAATTTGCCTGTTACTCCAGGTGTTTCTTGACTTCCTACTTTTGCATTCCAGTCCCACGTAATGTAAAGGACATCTTTTGGGTGTGTTAGTTCTAGAAGGTCTTGTAGGTCTTCATAGAACCGTTCAACTTCAGCTTCTTCAGTGTTACTGGTTGGGGCATAGACTTGGATTATCCTGATATTGAATGGTTTGTCTTGGAAACGAACAGAAATCATTCTGTCGTTTTTGAAATTGCATCCAAGTACTGCATTTCAGACTCTTTTGTTGACCATCATGGCTACTCCATTTCTTCTAAGGGATTCCTGTCCACAGTAGTAGGTATAATGGTCATCTGAGTTAAATTCACCCATTCCAGTCCATCTTACTTTGCAGATTCCTAGAATGTCGATGTTCACTCTTGCCATCTCCTGTTTGACCACTGCCAATTTGCCTTGATTCATAGACCTAACATTCCAGGATCCTATGCAATATTGTTCTTTAGAGCATCAGATCTTGTTTTTATCACCAGTCCCATCCACAAATGGGTGTTGTTTTTCCTTTGGCTCCATCCCTTCATTATTTCTAGAGTTATTTCTCCAGTGATCTCCAGTAGCATATTGGGCACCTACTGACCTGGGGAGTTCATCTTTCAGTGTCCTATCTTTCTGCTTTTTCATACTGTTCATGAGGTTCTCAAGGCAAGAATATTGAAGTGGTTTGCCATTCCCTTCTCCAGTGGACCACATTCTGTCACTAGACCATTCAGGTATGACCTAAATCAAATCCTTTATGACTCACAGTGGAAGTGAGAAATAGATTTAAGGTACTAGATTTGATAGACAGAGTGCCTGATGAACTATGGATGGATATTCATGACATTGTACAGGAGAAAGGAATCTAGACCATCTCCAAGAAAAAAGGAATGCAAAAAAGCAAAGTGCCTGTCTGAGGAGACCTTACAAATAGATTTGAAACGAAGAGAGCAAAAAGCAAAGGAGAAAAGGAAAGGTATACCCATTTGAATGCAGAGTTCCAAAGAACAGCAAGGAGAGAAAGAAAGATTTCCTCAGAGATCACTGCAAAGAAATAGAGAAAAACAATAGAATGGGAAAGACTAGAGATCTCTTCAAGAAAATTAGAGATAGCAAGGGAACATTTCATGCAAAGATAGGCTCAAAAAAAGACATAAATTGGATGGACCTAAAGGAGATCAATCCTGAGTGTTCATTGGAAGGACTGATGCTAAAGCTGAAACTACAATAATTTGGCCACCTCATGCGACGAGTTGACTCACTGGAAAAGACTCTGATGCTGGGAAAGGTTGAGGGCAGGAGGAGAAGGGGACAACAGAGAATGACATGGCTGGATGGCATCACCGACTCGATGGACATGGGTTTGAGTGAACTCCGGGAGTTGGTGATGGACAGGGAGGCCTGGCGTGCTGTGATTCATGGGGTCGCAAAGAGTCGGAAACAAGTGAGCGACTGAACTGAACTGAACTGAACAGAAGCAGAAGATATTAAGAAGAGCTGGCAGGAATACACAGAAGAACTGTACAAAAAAGATCTTCACCACCCAGATAATCACGATGCTATGATCACTCACACTCACCTAAACCAGACATTCTGGAATGTGAAGTCAAGTGGGCCTTAGGAAGCATCACTATGAACAAAGCTAGTGGAGGTGATGGAATTCCAGTTGAACTATTGCAAATCCTAAAAGATAATGCTGTGAAAGTGCTGCACTCAATGTGTCAGCAAATTTGGAAAACTCAGCAGTGGCCACAGGACTGGAAAAGTGGAGTTTTAATTCCAATTCCAAAGAAAGGCAATGCCAAAGAATGATAAAACTACAGCACAATTGGACTCATTTCACACACTAGCAAAGTAATGCCCAAAAATCTCCAAGTGAGGCTTCAGCAATACGTCAGCCACGACCTTCCAGATGTTCAAGCTGGTTTTACAAGAGGCAGAGGAACCAGAGATCAAATTTACACATCCGCTGGATTATCGAAAAAGCAAGAGAGTTCCAGAAAAACATCTATTTATGCTTTATTGACTATGCCAAAGCCTTTGACTGTGTGGATCACAATAAACAGTGGAACATTCTGAAAGAGATGGGAATCCCAGACCACCTGACCTGCCTCTTGAGAAACCTGTGTGCAGGTCAGGAAGCAACAGTTAGAACTGGACATGGAAAAACAGACTGGTTCCAAATAGGAAAAGGACTATGTCAAGGTTGTATATTGTCACCCTGTTTATTTAACTTATATGCAGTGTACATCATGAGGAATGCTGGGCTCGAAAAAGCACAGGCTGGAATCAAGATTGCCGGTAGAAATATCAATAACCTCAGATATGCAGATGACACCACCCTTATGGCAGAAAGTGAAGAGGAACTAAAGAGCCTCTTGATGAAAATGAAAGAGAAGAGTGAAAAAGCAGGCTTAAAGCTCAACATTCAGAAAACTAAGATGGGCCTCCAGTCCCATCACTTCATAGCAAATAGATGGGGAAACAGAGGAAACAGTGGCTGACTGTTTTTCTGGGCTCCAGAGTCACTGCAGTTGGTAATTGCAGCCCTGAAATTAAAAGACACTTACTCCTTGAAGGAAAGTTATGACCAACCCAGAGAGCGTATTAAAAGTCATAGACATTACTTTGCCAACCAAGGTCTGTCTAGTCAAGGCTATGGCTTTTCCAGTAGTCATGTATGGAGGTGAGGTTTGGACTATAAAGAAAGCTGAGTGCCAAAGAATTGATACTTTTGAACTGTGGTGTTGGAGAAGACTCTTGAGAGTCCCTTGGACTTCAAGGAGATCCAACCAGTCCATTCTAAAGGACATCAGTCCTGGCTGTTCATTGGGAGGTCTGATGTTGAAGTTGAAATTCCAATAATTTGGCCGCCTGATTCAACGTGCTGACTCATTTGAAAAGACCCTGATGCTCGGAAAGATTGAGTGCAGGAGGAGAAGGGGACTATGGAGGATGAGATGGTTGGATGGCATCACCAACTCAATGGACATGTGTTTGGGTGGACTCTGGGAGGTGTTGATGGACAGGGAGGCCTGAGTTTTGCGGTTCATAGGTTCGCAAAGAGTTGGACATGACTGAGTGACTCAACTGATACCAAGTCCCTGCTATTAGGAAGCTTACAGAATCCTCTTATCATCATCCATCAGAGGGCAGATATAATAAATACCACAATCACAGAAATCTAATCAAAATGATCAAATGGATCACAGTCTTGTCTAACTCAATGAAATTATGAGCCATGCCATGTAGCCCCCCGCTCCCAAGGCACAAGTCATAGTGGAGAGTTCTGACAAAATGTGGTCCTTTGGAAAAGGGAATGGCAAACCACATCGGCATTCTTGCCTTGAGGACCCTATGAACAGTATGAAAAGGCAAAAAGATACGACAGTTCAGTTCAGTGAGTTCAGTTGCTCAGTCGTGTCCGACTTTCTGCGACTCCATGAATCACAGCACAACAGGACTCCCTGCCCATCACCAACTCCTGGAGCTCACTCAAACTCATGTCCATAAAGTCGGTGCTGCCATCCAGCCATCTCATTCTCTGTCGTCCCATTCTCTTCCCGCCCCCAACCTTTCCCAGCATCAGAGTCTTTTCCAGTGAGTCAACCTGTCGCATGAGGTGGCCAAGTATTGAAGTTTCAGCTTTAGCATCAGTCCTTTCAATGAACACCCAGGATTGATCTCATTTAGAATGGACTGGTTGGAACTTTTGCAGTCCAAGGGACTCTCAAGAGTCTTCTCCAACACCACAGTTCAAAAGCATCAATTCTTCGGCGATCAGCTTTCTTCACAGTCCAACTCTCACATCAATACATGACCACGGGAAAAACCATAGCCTTGACTAGACGGACCTTGGTTGGCAAAGTGATGTCTCTGCTTTTTAATATACTATCGAGTTTGGTCATAACTTTCCTTCCAAGGAGTAAGCGTCTTTTAATTTCATGGCTGCAATCAGCATCTGCAGTGATTTTGGAGCCCAAGAAAATAAAGTCTGACACTGTTTCCACTGTTTTTCCCTCTATTTGCCATGAAGTGATGGGACCAGATGCCATGATCTTTGTTTTCTAAATGTTGAGCTTCAAGCCAACCTTTTCACCCTCCTCTTTCACTTTCATCAAGAGGCTTTTTAGTTCCTCTTCACTTTCTGTCATAACGGTAGTGTCATCTGCATATCTGAGGTTATTGATATTTTTCCCAGCAATCTTAATTCCAGCTTGTGCTTCTTCCACCCCAGTGTTCCTCATGATGTACTCTGCATATAAGTTAAATAAGCAAGGTGACAATATACAGCCTTTACGTACTCCTTTTACTATTTGGAACCAGTCTTTTGTTCCATGTCCAGTTCTAACTGTTGCTTCCTGACCTGCATACATGTTTCTCAAGAGGCAGGTCAGGTGGTCTGGTATTCCCATCTCTTTCAGAATGTTCCACAGTTTATTGTGATCCACACAGTCAAAGGCTTTGGCATAGTCAATGAAGCAGAAATAGATGTTTTTCTGGAATTCTCTTGCTTTCTCCATGATCCAGCGGATGTTGGCAATTTGATCTCTGGTGCCTCTGCCTTTTCTAAAACCTGCTTGAATATCTGGAAGTTCACGGTTCACATATTGCTGAAGCCTGGCCTGGAGAATTTTGAGCATGACTTTACTAGCCTGTGAGATGAGTGCAATTGTGTGGTAATTTGAGCATTCTTTGGCATTGCCTTTCTTTGGGATTTCAATGAAGATTGCCCTTTTCCAGTCCTGTGGCCACTGCTGAGTTTTCCAAATTTGCTGTCATATTGAGTGCAGCACTTTTACAGCATCTTCTTTCAAGATTTGAAATAGCTCAACTGGAATTCCATCACCTCCACTAGCTTTGTTCGTAGTGATGCTTTCTAAGGCCCACTTGACTTCACATTCCAAGATGTCTGGCTCTAGGTCAGTGATCACGTTATTGTGACTATCTTGGTCATGAAGATCTTTTTTGTACAGTTCTTCTGTGTATTCTTGCCACCTCTTCTTAATATCTTCTGCTTCTATTAGGTCCATACCATTTGTGTCCTTTATCGAGCCTATCATTGCATGAAATGTTCCCTTAGAATCTCTAATTTTCTTGAAGAGATCTCTTGTCTTTCCTATTCTGTTGTTTTCCTCTGTTTTTTCTTTTTTTTTTTTTTGCATTGATCACTGAGGAAGGCTTTCTTATCTCTCCTTGCTATTCTTTGGAACTCTGCATTCAGATGCTTATATCTTTCCTTTTCTCCTTTGCTTTTCGCTTCTCTTCTTTTCACAGCTATTTGTAAGGCCTTCTCAGAGAGCCATTTTGCTTTTTTCTATTTCTTTTCCATGGGGATGGTCTTGGTCCCTGTCTCCTGTACAATGTCATGAACCTCCGTCCAGAGTTCATCAGGCACTCTATCTATCAGATCTGGTCCCTTAAATGTATTTCTCACTTCCACTGTATAATCATAAGGGATTTGATTTAGGTCATATCTGAATGGTCTAGTGGTTTTCCCTACTTTCTTCAATTTAAGTCTGAATTTGGCAATAAGGAGTTCATGATCTGAGCCATAGTCAGCTCCGGGTCTTGTTTTTGCTAACCTCCCAGGTTGGTAGTTGTCCAATATGCTACTGGATAAGACCAGAGAAATAGCTCCAGAAGGAGAAAAGAGACTGAGGCAAAGCAGAACAATGCCCAGTTGTGGATGTTTCTGGTGGTGAAAGTAAAGTCCAATGCTGTAAAGAACAATACTGCATAGAAAACTGGCAAATGAATCAAGGTAAATTGGAAGTGGTCAAACAGGAGTTGGTAAGAGTGAACATTACAATACTGACCCAACACTAACCAAAAGCAGTGTTAATAAACACAACCATAATACTAACCAACATCTTTCAAATTGTTAGCAAATTCAACAATCTATAAAAATAATCACACACCATTATCAAGAACATTCCAGGTATGCAGGACTTGTTCAACTTTGGAAAAATAGTGTCACCCACTATGAAAACATGCCAAGGAAAAAAATTATATGGTCCTCCCAACTGACACAGAAAGATCATTTTGAAACCAATTGAGACCATGTGGGCTCCTGGGCACAGAAACTTTCTGTGTCTCCTGTTTCTTGTTTTTGGGGAATAATCTTCAGCCTCTATAACCTTCAGGGCTTCCCTAGTGGCTCAAATGGTAAAAAGTCTGTCTGCAAACGCAGGAGACTTGGGTTCCATCCCTGGGTTGGGAAGATCCCCTAGAGGAGGGTATGGCAGGCCACTCTAGTATTCTTGCCTAGAGAATTCCATGTACACAGGAGCCTGCAGGCTGCAGTCCATGGGGTCACAAAGAGTCAGACACAACTGAGTGAATAAGGCTTTCACTTTCTATGACCTTCCCTGAGTTCCAAGGGACAGTTCAAACAGTTGCTAATAAGGGAAGTGACAGCATGCAGAGACAAGGGAGGAGCAGTCAAGAAACAATACTGCAGCCTCGGGGCAGGGTTCTGATTCTGCCTCAAGATCTTTGAGCTTCAGTAGAACTAAAACCCACAACAGATGAACGATGCTAACTACTTGATGAAGAGTTCTTCATTCCAGAGAGAAGGTCACAGTTTGATAACCTTGAGAACCACAGAAGTTCATCAGGAGACCATCTGAGGGTAGATTAAAAGAATGCAGGCCCTGCAGATAACCCCAATTCTTATCAGCAACCTTACAATTTAACTATTGCTATAAAACTCCTCACTAAATACACCTGAGTTGGGACACACAGTTTTGAAGGCACAAGCCTACTTTGTCCCCCTTTGCCTGACAAAGCAATAAAGCTATTTTTTTCCTACAACACCCAAAACTCTGTCTCTGAGGTTCAATTCAGCACCAGTGCACAGAGGCCAAGTTTCAGCATCAAACTGGCTATTTTCAAAAAGACAACAAATAACGAGTATTGCAAGGATGTGGATAAAAAGGAATCTTCACTCACTGTTGGTGGGAGTGTAAATTGGTACAGCCACTATGGAAAAAATATATAGAGATTCCTCAAAACATTAAACATTAAACTACCAAAAGCACAATCCCTAAAAGTAAAATTAGTTATGTTTCAGCAAAATTTAAAGTGTTTATGTGAGACCCCGTGAAGAAGATGAAAATACAAGCTGTGGTTTGGGGAAATATATTTGCAATTCATATGTCTGACAGAGGGATAGTATCTACAGTATAGTAAAGAGGTCTTAAATGCAACTTATTAAAAAAAAAAAAAGCTCAGATAATCTATTTAGAACATGAAGTAAAGATATGAACAAAGGTTTCCTTAAAAAGGATATACAGATAACAAATGAAAAGATTGTCAGCATCCTTAGTATCTTAGTCTTTGGGGGCTGTGATAAATAGGTAACCTAAACTAGGTAACTTAGACACAAAAAAATCTCTTTCTCACAGCTCTAGAGGCTAAGTCTAATATTTGATTGATTCGATGTTTGGTGAGGGACTAACCCCTGGTCCGTAGAAAATCTTTTTGCTGTGGTCTCACATGATGAAAGGGCAAGGGAGCTTTCTCAGACTTCTTTTATAAAGACATTAATTCCCCTCATGCCCTGGTCTCATGACCTAATCATCTTCCAAAAGTCTCACCTCCTAATACCATCACCTTGAGGGTTACAATTTCAACATATTTATGGGGGTGGGACACAAATATTCATACCATAGCAATTAGCCATCAGGGGAATGCAAATTTAAACCATAATGAAATGGCATTACACATCTATCAGAATGGCTAAATTAAAAAAAAAAGTAACAACACCAAATATCAGAGAGATTGCAAAGAAAACTCATTTACTGTTTATGGGAATAAAAATTGTATATACACTGTGGAAATCAATTTGACGGTTTCTTATGAAATTTAACATGTGACCCAACAATTACACTTTTGGATATTTATGTCAGAAAAAACTTACATCCACACCAAAACTTGAACACTAATGTTCATTGCACCTTACTTCATAATAGTAAAAAATTAGGAACAAGTCATATGCCATTTGCAAGTGAATGGTTAGACAAATTATGGTGTCATGGTATCAATACCATGAAATGGTACTCAGCTATATAAAGGAACAATTGAAACATACAACAGCTTAGGTGAACTTCCAAAGAATTATGCTGAGTGAATTATCCCTAAGGTTATAAACTGTATGATTTGATTTATTACATTCTTAAAAATCTCAAAATTATAAAATTTGAGAGTAGATTAGTAGTTACCAGAGAGTACACATGAGAAGGAATGGTGTGAGGGAGATGAGTATGCTAATAAAAAGGCAACAAGAGGAAAATTTTGGTGATGGAACTGTTCGATTTTTTTACTATGGTGATGGATACATAAATATACACATGTGATAAGGCTGTACAGAACCACACATACACACACAAATGCAAGTGAGTGTAAGTAAATTTAATATAATCTAAATCAGTTTTGTGGACTGTTTAAATGTCTATATCTTGGTTTTGATATTATGTTAAGAGTATTGCAAGATGTTGCCACTGGATCAAAACAGGTAAAGGGTATAAGGGGACATAAAATAATATATGTGTCATTACATTTAAACCTAGAAGTGTCTCAATAAAATTACAAATGCAATTTAAAAATCAAAACTTAATTGAGTTTAAAAGAGAGCAAGCAAGGAAAAGCAGAATTTTTAGAAGCCAAAAAATTTCCATGTCTGGGACAAAATACATTTACTATAAACATTTTCTCTGGTGCAACAGACTTCTACTTACAAGTATGTCCAATTTTTATAGTTATAACAAATTTTCAGTTCTTAGTAACTGGAACTTTTTAGTGCTCAGTTTTGTTAAAGAAATGACAGGGGGAGATAAAATGTGGAATATGAAAGAAGATCTAACCATGAAGCAGGAAAGATTTCATCATGGGAAGTATTGGATTTGGACACAACTGTAGCACATCTTTTATGTGTGCTCTAAGTGACAAGATATATTGAGAAGAATATATTGTTTTTCATGTCACTGCACACCATTTGTTTATTGATGCATTCATTAAATTCTAATTTTGTTTAGCATTTGTTAAAGAAAAAAATAAGATGATACATATCTCCACTCTTTTTCTTTAGAGTTATTCTCATTTGTGTGGTCCTCAGTAACATCACAGTCAATTGGTCTTTTTTCTTACTTTTTGCAAGGTGAACCTAATTTATAATAACTATGTTTAAAATATGATGGAATTTATTTGGACCACTATTCTCACTTATATTTAAATGCATACCATTAAAATCAGTGCAACTTTATCATTACTACTTCAGTATCACCTCCTTGTATCATCACATGAACATATACTAAGCAACATTTTTTGGGGCAGAGTAACTCACATTAAGGAGAAGGCAATGGCAAGCCACTTCAGTACTCTTGCCTAGAAAATCCCATGGATGGAGGAGCCTGGTAGGCTGCAGTCCGTGGGGTGGCTAAGAGTCGGACACGACTAAGCAACTTCATTTTCACTTTTCACTTTTCCACATTGGAGAAGGAAATGGCAACCCACTCCAGTGTTCTTGCCTGGAGAATCCCAGGAATAGGGGAGCCTGGTGGGCTTCCGTCTACGGGGTCACACAGAGTCGGACACGACTGAAGTGACTTAGCAGCAGCAGCAACTCGCATTAAAAATGTATACACGAACTATCCTCTTTTTCATGATTTCAAGATTTTTGGTGAGATTAATAAAAAATGAAAACTCCTAGAGCAGCATTAAACTGTGATTGTCTGACATGGAGACAATTTTTTAGCCTGGTTCTAGTCTAATCAAATGGCAAACTTCAAGTGATTGAGAAAAGTTAACTGTTTAAAAAAACACTAATCATTTAGCAGCTTTTGCAAACAGACTTGGACAGTTTTTCATTAGCAGAGTCACCTATTTGACCAACGGTATAATTGGGAAAATTGACCAAATGATTATTTGAAAGACAAAATAAAATAAAACTTTAAATGTAGTCTTTAAATTTTAAAAGGTAAAGGTGAATTTTATTGTATATTTAATAATGCTTCAATGAAAGTGTAAAAATGCTAAGGACATTCTAAGTGATCAGTTCTGCTTGACAGAATTTGAAGCTGATCTCCACCTTTATCTAAGTCCCTGTACTTTAATCATAGGTAGAACCTATGAGACGTCACACTTATGATTATATTCTATGACAAAAGGGGAATTGTCCTGGTTGAGTCTCCTAATCACATGAGCCCTTTAAAAGCAGAGTTTTCTCCAGCTTGTCAAAGAAACAGAAGTCAGAGAGATGCAGAACAGTTTTTCTGGAAGAAAAAATACAATTCCTGTTGTGAACTGCGTATGTTGAATGTCACATATCAAGGAACTGGGAGTGAATTCTTGAGTTAAACTCAGCTAACAGCTAACAGATAAATGAGGGCTACAGTCCTACAACCACAGATGAATTTTGACAACAACCAGTATGCTGGTAAGAGGACTTTGAGCCCCAGATGATAATCACAATCCTGGTCCATGCTTTAATTTCAGCCCAGTGAGTCCCTGAGCAGAGAATCTACTCACTGTGACTAGACTTCCAACACACAGAAACTAACCAGTAAAAAAAAAAATAAGTGTATGTTTTCTAAGCTACTAAGCAATGTGTTAGCTAGCAAGAGAAAGCAAGTTATTTCAACTTTGTTATATATTTAAACATTCTTTTAATTAAATGTTGAGATAATAAGAAAAAGGCTGAACAATATTGGGAAAGTAGCTTGTTAATCTTCACAATAAACTTTGGTCTCAGTAGAAAAATAAAGGGTGCTGCTTACTAATCTCAAGCATAAATCATATGAGCCTGTGCCAGAGGGTGCAGATAAGGGTAGTAATAAATAACTACAGTGTATGGTGCATGATGAAGGAGAAAAAAAGTGTTCTGAGTTGCATTACAACATTCAATCAGAGAGTTGGGTCAGTTAATGTATGAGCTAAAGGTTGGCACATCAATCTCCTTAGCTGTTTGGAAAGAGAATATGTGTATTGTCTATGATATGGAGCTACATGATTCAGTGAAGATCATTTAAAATGTCTCATAGACCATATATATATATATATATATATATATATAATTTCAATTGCAGTTCCTCTGTATCGGTATATTTAAGTTGATTTTCATGATTAGGTATATTAAACTTTATTGAAAGTAAAATTTACCATGGATATTGCAAAACATATGTGCTTCCATTTGAAACCAGTTTATTTCTCTGCAGAATGGATTTTAAACTTGGCATCTGCCTATGATTAACCATCTATGCTACTGCTAAATCTATGCCTGGTGGACCCCAAAACCACAAGCTATATGTGAAGTAACTAAACAAGGAAAAGAAATGGCCAAATGTCAGTCCAGTGCTTCCCAGAATGCTTTTGGATAACAGATTTCAGAGTAAATGCAAAATGCTGATTTCATATTCTTGCTACTTGAATCAATATTTAAGGAGTGACCCATTCATTTAGTAAACTCTTATTCTAAAACCCAATATATGGGACGTGGAAAACAAATGAATGAGGAGTGAATGGTGGCTGGAAATAAAAACAGATGATATCTGGTGAGATGAAGTGAAATGACTATAAGCAAGTTAAATAAAGCACATATTTCAAAGACTTGCAGAGTTAACAAGTATATAACAATGGATAGAAAGGAAATACAAGAAACAAACCAATTAATTTATTTTTCTAAAATAGCTGAATGTTTTGTCGTAAGCACCTATGAGCCACCAGTCACAGATTGAACATGTAAGTTTCCATTAAGAGCTTCTGAAAACTGGGTATGTAAGTATATGCAATATTTATAATTTTTAAAGTACAGTTTATTGACCACTTACTATTTACTAAGCATTGCACTTTACATGTATTTTATTTACACTATTAATGTAATGGTAAGTGTTAAATACAACTGTTTTCTCAGTCTAGCCTACTTAATCATATAGATGGAAAACACTAAGAACAATTATAAATAATAACAAAGAATAGAATTTATGAGCACTTATTGAGAGTCAAATATTATGAGCCCTTGTGCTATTATTATTGTATTATCTCATTTAATCTGTGCAATAACTCAAAGAGACAGTTATTTTGTTTTTAAACTTCCACTATATAGATGAAGAAAGTGTAGCTCAGAGTTGCTATATAACTTACCCCAAATTAGTCAATATATATATGCTTGAATTTTATCATCATGCATATGCTAGCCTGCCTAGTGAATATGATGTTGCCCACAAGTAACTATATTATATAATATGATAATAGACAATCAGATATCTATATAAAATACTCACAGTACACATATAAAAAAGTATTTCAAAGCAAGATAAAAAGTCAACATTTTTCAAGATAATGAGGTATCGTTTTAAAATGTTTGTTTTCAAAAATTTCTGAAAATTGTGAGAACATCCCAATATGCTCAAAACATACAATTTGGGCTGAGGTTTGTTTTATTCCAAAGATGTGGAAGTTTATCTTGTAAATAAGGCACTTGTTTAAAAGTCTATGAGATTTTTGTGGATAAAATACTGGCATAAGCTTATTTTCATCATGACAGACAGGAACATGAAAACATGTAGATAGACTACTCAACCACAAACTAATTTAATGCCCTCAATAGGTAAACTCATTACTGTTCTGAAGCTGCAAACAATTAGCCTTGTGTAATTCTGTACTAAGTTGCTGATTTGCTTTAACCATGCTTCAGTATAAATGATTTCATAGATGATGGACTTGTTTTACCATCTGTAATTAAATATGGACCCAGACACCAAAGGAAGCAACAATAAATATGGAACTGAAAACTGAAAAAAAGTCATTGCTTTAGAACATAGGGAAAGATTAAGGAGGTACTCATTATAACTACTTACTGGGTATTGAAAAAGGAATTTATATATTCTTTTGAATTTGTATCCTGGTACTGACAGTTGGATTACAACAATCATAGAAATTAATTTCATTTTAAATAGTAATAACTCTTTTATTGAGGACTTACATTGTGTCAGGCATTATTCTTTAATTTTACATGCATTATCTTATTAAACTGTCCAAATACACTTTTGCATTAGGAAATGTCACTATCTCATTTTACAGATGAATTAACTGAAACATACAAAATTTAATTGATTGTATGTGTGTGTGTTAGTCACTCAGTCATGTCCAGCTCTTTGCTACCTGATGGACTGTAGCCTTTTAGGCTCCTCTGTCCATGGGATTCTCCAGGCAAGAATACTGGAGTGCGTTGCCATGCCCTTCTTCAGGGGCTCTTCCAGACCCAGGCTTCAAACCCAGGTCAACTGCATTGCAGGCAGATTCTTTACCATCTGAGCCACAAAGAAAGATCATATTTAACTGATTAAATGAAGTTTAAAAACAACAACAACGACAACAACTTGCTCATAATGACAAAGCAAAAGTGAGCAGAGACAGGATTCCAACACAAAAATACCTGATTCCAAAATTTGCTATACTGAGAGCATTAAGTAATTGATAAAGTTATTGATTCTTATGAACTTTATTTTCCCAAATCTAAATCTAATAAATTTCAGGTAAATGGTAAAGAGTATTTCACTATTCAATTTTATAGGTACACTTTTTTAAAAGCCAAGTACCTCTTCCTACAGAAGACCATGGTTTCCTCTGTAAATGAAAAATGAAAATGAAAACGAATGCCACTTTTGAAATAAGTATAAAGCATAAATAAATCAAGATAATACAAAATATGGGAGGAAACACTAAATAACAAAAGGTATATTTAATCTGGAAAAAAAAGAAAAATGAGGAATAAACTATTGCAATTTTTAAAAACAATGAAATCCTTACAGAATACCTCATTATTACATAGATGTAAGATAAAACGGGTTATTTAAACATAAATAACACTTGTGTCTAAATTAAAATTTCATTAAAAATCTACTAAAATATATGATTGCCTATAAAAGAACTCTAACCTTTAAATTCACAACAGTCATTTTGAGTGAATTTATTCCCAGTGTCAAAATAGAACAGTATGCTCTTTGTGAAAGTCACCATTTCACAACTGATAGAAATGAAAAGGAACAATGGAATACTAGTTGATCTCTATATATAAAATTCAGATTTTAGAAATGACTTAAAAATGAAATTAGTCTCTTTTCACACAGATTACAACCTAACAGGTATATCCTGGGGGATGTCTTTTTGTTGTTGTTGTTCTTTGACAACTTTTAAGGATTTGAATGCACAGTTTCTAAGTTGGATCTAAAATTGTCATTTGTTTGGCAAATGATTTTGCCATCCCAAATTATCTTTATTAGAGAAGAAAAAATCAAATGAATAGATCCCTTCATTGATAATGTCAGTGAGTATCAAGCTGCCTAAAACAGTATTTCACTTGGATATTGTGGACAGTACCTAAAAAGGCCACTTAATAGAAATTTATTTTCACTTTGTGAGCCTATTAAAAAGCACCAATATGTTAACCAGATAAAAGAATTTACCTTAGCTATGATATTTCTGTAATAAAGTAAATATTTTTTTTATAGACTTTGTTGTGCATAGTAAGAAAGGCCAGTGTAGCTAGCATCACCCTATCAAGTTTCTCTTTTTACTGGCTTGATTCTTATTAACAATTTGGGAAATTATTTTAGCTTTTAAAAAATATTGTATCTTCTTTATCTTGTATACATTTTCCCAATCAATAACCCTTTGTTTGGTTATTCTAGTGGGGTATTACAGCAGTCAGGTGAAATTTTAGAAACTCAGAAATGTCAGTGAGTCATGAGAGGAACTCGTTAGGAAGGTAACACAAGGACTAGGGCTATTTTTATAAATTTTGGAACCATTGTTAAAAATATATACAATAATTGATTTCATTTTTTGTTGCCTATTCATCGTCTAAAAACACAAATTAATATAGATCACTTTAAAAATTATTTTTCATTAATAAAAGACCCCACTTTCCCACCTCTAAGTTTTAAATCCCATTCATCAACAATACTACTTAGTCAAGACTACAGTAGGGGATCTGGAATTATTTCTCAGATCTTAGCTGACTGGGCCTTAACTTGATTAATCACTACGGTACATGAGTTCTTTGATCTTCACATGTTTAAAATAGTTAACGTACTTAAATCTACTTAACGTGTACTTAACAGAGCAAAAGTATTAGATTTCTTTGTTAACACTGTGAGAAATAGAATATACTTAATTGAAAGTTTTAGCTTCTTAACATCTAAAAGGTAAAGAACTTTTTATTATGGAAATATCAGGATAAGGTAAAACAATAGAGGTTGGTTATGCCATCTAAGCTGATAGTATGTATTTTTCTTAGGAATACATCAATTGAAACTTGAGTTGACAAGTTTTTCCAAGAAGAAAAACCAAAATCCTGCACATAGCTGTACATAAGGGACAACAGACAGTTCTGGGGTGCATTGCAAGCTATTATTTGATCAACAATCATTTGATTTTGAGATGCAGTTCAAGCAAGTGCAAAGATGAATTCCTCTCAACATGATCCCACTACACGGGTTTCCAAATTGGCTCTTTAAATAAGTTGACCCCTTTTTCCTTTTTCTTTCCCTTATGGGAGAAGGAATATAAAGACAGCTTTGAATGGTGGAGGGCTGCTCTGCTGGCTTTACCCAAGCTCTATAGATATAAACCAACACTGTCATTTTCTAGTCATGATAATGAAATAGCAAAGTCCTTTTGCAGAAAACTTAGATTACACTAGCTACAAAAGCAAAATTAGAACTCTTGTTTTACAAGGGAGAAAATACGTTCAAGTTGATTTTATTTATATTCTGCTTCATGTTATCATTTATACTGTACCATCCTTATCAAAAAAAGATGTCTATTAGGGTAAGGAGCCTTATTTGTCAAAATTCTTACATAATTGGTCAAGAACTAACAATGTCACTGTAACAATATTACAATGTTACTGAAATCATAACCCGAACCTGACAGCTGGAATTCAGTGCAACCCAAACATGCAAAGCCTCCAGGAGTCTCAGGGTTATTTTTGAAAATCCAAGAATACAACCAAGAATCATCTATGTAAGCAAGCTACTGCTTTTCTAGACTGAAATATAGCTATAAAAAAGGAAAAGAATACATTTTGTGCTTGTATTTCTTTTTCTTTCTTATTGTATCAATGAGTACTATTTTTTTATTCATAAAATTTTTTTGTAAATTTTTTATTATCCTTTGCAATACATAGGTGAAGGAATTCTTTTTATTACCTTTTAATGCACCAATTCTTAAGAAAGACATGGTTTAACCAATGATAAAAATTCTTCCTTCTGAGAACTTGAGTAAAATACATTGGCTCCTTCATGGTCCACTTACTAAAGTGACAGCTTTCTCCAGATGTAAATGCTCACAATACGAAAAAGAAAAAGTGCTTTTGAAGCTAGAATCAGAATGATAATCCTTACATTATTCATTGCTTCATTTAGAACAAACAGTGTGGTATTCTATGTATTCTGAGAACATTTTCACAAAATGGTACAATTCATACTCATCATATATATGCATAAGTCCCTTGGGAAAGAAGGCCTAAAAACGAAAAACTATGATGAGTTTACTGAATGCCAATATGAAGATGCATGCTAAAACTACCTTGTATGTTAGATTTGATGTTGTCTGGTTTTGAGTACTTTGTTTGAACTATCTGCATTGAATACATGCCCTCATGCCTTAATAATGATAACTCTGCAGAGAATATTGCCCCCTGAATCTCCTCTGGTATGGCTGGGCAAGGTCTTTCTTTCTCCATTTTGGCAGCTGCTGTCGCAGATCAGCTTGTCAAATCTATGTAGTTATCACTTTCTCTGCACACTCTGACTAGCCAGTCTTCTCTTTGTAGGTAACTTAACTCAGTGCAACTATTGACACACCATTCATTTGTTTGTATGTTCAGTTGCTCAGTTGTGTCCAACTCTTTGCAACCCCATGAACTGCAGCATGCCAAGCTTCCCTGTCCTCCACTATCTCCAGGAGTTTTCTCAAACTCATGTCCATGGAGTCGGTGATGCCATCCAACCATCTCATCCTCTGTCATCTCCTTCTCCTCCTGCCTTCAATCTTTCACAGCATCAGGTCTTTTCTGGGTCAGCTCTTTTTTATCAGGTGGTCAAAGTATTGAAGCTTCAGCATCAGTCCTTACAATGAATATTGATTTCCTTTAGTATTGACTGGTTTGATCTCCTTGCAGTCCAAGGGACCCTCAAGAGCCTTCTCCAGCACTACAGTTCAAAAGCATCAATTCTTCCAGCCTCAGCCTTGTTTATGGTCCAATTCTCACATTCATACATGACTACTGGAAAAACAATAGCGTTGACTAGACAGACCTTTGTTGGCAAAGTAATGTCTCTGCTTTTTAATATGCTGTCTTGGTTTGTCATGGCTTATCTTCCATGGAGCAAGTGTCTTTTAATTTCATGTATTCAATCTCAGTCCACAGTGATTTTGGAACCCAAGAAATATAGACTGTGCTATTTAATGCTGTAGAGCTTATGCCAATAAAAAGCAAATGCTGTATTTAAAAAGAACATATTTTTCCTAGAAAAGAAGTAAGTGTATCTCCCATTTTAGACACTAATTATAACAATATTATCCAATTATCTTGTTGTCTCGGCTCCTTGATGACCTCCTGGAACATGAGGTTTAGAAATATTGTATTATTCTATGAAAGTCAAGCTGTTAAACCAAGTGAGTGCAGAAAACTGAAAAGTGAGTACATAGGAAATTGAAACCACTATGCTTTCATATAATCATAAACGTGGAATTTCCTTTCATTTGGGAGCGTGACTTTCAATGAGTACTGCAAAAAGCATGAGGTATGTTGTAAAGAATGTAAAAAGGTATAAATGAAACACCACTGCTCTTGCACCAATGACTCAGAGTTGCCTTTACTAGTTAAGATTCAAACACACTTGAAGTATCTATGGATAGTAGAACTACTCTATAGAGTCAAAAGTACCCATAGTTTTAATGTATATTCTTCATTACATTGGTTTCAATTAAATAAATAAATACAGATATGCAAAAATTCAGCAGTTAAAATAATTTATCTTTGAGCTAAAACACACACAGAGAGGACTAGTTCCAACAATTATTTGAATTAGCCTTATATAATAAAGCACAGGATAAAATAGAGAAAACTTTAGCAAAAATGGAAAAGTTATAATATCAGGACCAGAGAAATACATACTACCATAGCTCATAGATGTTTTAATTTTATAGTCAAGCAATGAAATTTGCTCTGACCTTGCATAACAAAGAAAACACAAAAAATCATCTAAGTTACTATCAAGGCCTATGACATACAGTTGTAGGAACATATCAGTTGCATATTAAATCATGTTGAATGATGTATAATAATTTATATAATATTAAACGAGAAAATACTATGTGCTAATAGGTACTAAGTATGCTGATCGCCGAAGAATTGATGCTTTTGAACTGTGGTGCTGGAGAAGACTCTTGAGAGTCCCTTGGACTGCAAGGAGATCCAACCAGTCCATTCTAAAGGAGATCAATCCTGGGTGTTCATTGGAAGGACTGATGCTAAAGCTGAAACTGCAATTCTTTGGCCACCTCATGCGACGAGTTGACTCAATGGAAAAGAGTCTGATGCTGGGAGGGATTGGGGGTGGGAGGAGACGGGGACAACAGAGAATGAGATGGCTGGGTGGCATCACCGACTCGATGGACATGTGTTTGAGTGAACTCCGGGAGTTGGTGATGGACAGGGAGGCCTGGCATGCTGTGATTCATGGGGTCACAAAGAGTCGGACACGATTGAGTGAGTGAACTGAACTGATGACAATAAAAAAAAAGAAAAAGAAATAAACATAGTCAAATAGGTCATAGGTTATTACCATAATATATTACCAAATATAAGGAAGCAATCCACAATGTGAGTTGTTTATTAAGAAAGTACATTTGTATGAGGCTCTAGAAGGCATTACATGGGGCTTAGGTTGCAAGGAATTGGAAGAAGCAATGGATAAAAATAATCAAGGAGTTCAGAGGAAGTAAAATTTTACTGCTGACCTATATTTAGGCCATGCCTGAGTTTGAGTGCACTCCGGGAGTTGGTGATGGACAGGGAGGCCTGGCGTGCTGTGATTCATGGGGTCGTGGAGAGTCGCACACGACTGAGCCACTGAACTGAATGTCAGCATAAACAAGCTTTCTCTGTTGCGAGTCTCTAAATTGCACTGGCAACCGTGCTTTTGTGCAAACTTGCTTTCAACTCTTTGTGACCCCATGAAATGTAGTCTGCCAGGCTCCTCTGTCCATGGGATTATTCAGGCAAGAATACTGGAGTGGGTTGCCATGCCCTCCTCCAGGGGATCTTCCTGGCCCAGGGCTCAAACTCACCTCTCTTATGTTTTGTGCATTGACAGGTGGGTTCTCTACCACTAGCACCACCTGAGAAACTCCTTGTCAACCTTGGACTCATTGTATGTAACTCTGTGTCCTGGAAAAAATAAAATAAGTGAATGTATGCACTTACACATGGACATGTGTAATTCCCCTATGGACAGTAAAAATCATATTAATTGGCAAGTATATTTGTATGCACTAGCCTTTAGAGAGTTACGAGTAAGACAGATACTCCATATTTATAAGAATTTCAGAAGGAATTTAAATATTTTATATGCACAGGGCATTTGGGGTATCTTTTAAATTTTGGAGATGTAGCAGTTGGCAACCCACTCCAGTACACTTGCCTGGAAAATCCTGTGGATGGAGGAGCCTGGTAGGCTGCAGTCCATGGGGTCGCTAAGAGTCGGACACGACTGAGCAACTTCACTTTCACTTTTCATTTTCATGCATTGGAGAAGGAAATGGCAACCCACTCCAGTGTTCTTGCCTGGAGAATCCCAGGCACGGGGGAGCCTGGTGGGCTGCTGTCTATGGGGTCGCACCGAGTCGGACACGACTGAAGCGACTTAGCAGCAGAATCTGCAACAGCAAAGTTGCAGAGTGCACCATCTAGTGGTTCAGTGTAGTACATGACAATATCCTCTAGTGTTGGACTGCACAGAGTTCTTATTTTGCAATTTTGTTTTACAGTTGTGTTGTCCCTTCTGTTTGTCTCTAATGCCACTCACCATAGTACTCCATTCTTTTGTAGAGAAATGAACACAATTAGCATAGCATTTATAGTATCTCCTGCCATAAATCTGTTCTGTAATTGTTCATCTTAAACTACAGAAACTTCATCAGAGACACCTGATTCATGCAATAATAATAGCTGTGATATATATCATGGTCAAATAATGGGGGAATCCCAAATGCAATCATCCATCTTTCCTCACAAAACTCCTGTTACATTTGGAGCAGTATATGGACCTTTGCCTTCCTCATAGATTCTCAAATCAACTGTCAATCCTACATTGTAATTTTGTCTGCATAGTCACATTTGACTTGAAATATGTCTTCTTTGTTTACTCCAGCCCAAAGATGTACTCAAGAGTTTCATTATGGCCCCATGAGGCTTTGCAGAATAATATAGCATTATTAATTGGGAATTCCCATGACCAATTACATCCTGGGGGAGAAGTGTATCTTACTAGTCCATGTTCATAGAACTTAAAATTGACATATGTCTAGTTATTTCTTATTTTGCATGCATTTTCACATGACAGATGATGCTTTTCACATTTGTAAGATTCTCATTCAACTACTGTTAATGACTAAAGAACAGAAAACTGCATATTTAGCTGTAGTAGTATATAACTATATCTCTACACAGCTATAAAGAGCAAATATAAACATATTAAAAGCCTTGCAGGCCTCATACAAACAGTAAGCTTCGTAGCACTTGGTTACCTTAATCCAGAATAGAATTTCCCCAGTTCACCAACTTAAACTCCTACTGACATTTTTATTGCCGTTATTAGAACTGTTTGAAATAATGGGGGCAGGGGGTAGAGAAAGAGATTTTCAGGGATATTCATTCTTCAAGGTAATTTGGAATCTTTTTCTTAGACCTTAAGCTATAGAATATCAAACATTACACAGAAGAACTACAAATCATTTTAAATAAATAAAAAAAAATTTCCTCTATAACATACATTTTCAGCTAGTAAACAATGAAAAAGCTTATATCTATTTCTCTTCTAAGGAAATGGTAACCCACTCCAGTATCCTTGCCTGGAAAAATCTCATGGACCAAGGAGCCTGGTGGGCTGCAGTCCATGGGGTCACAGAATCAGGCACAACTGAGCAACTAATACTTACTTACTTACCTCAAAATGGGTATATTTAGGAAAACAAAAGGAAAAGATAAAATGCTCTTCTCTACTAAGACAGAGTTAATGAAGAAAATTAGAATCCTCTTTCTATTTTTACTTTGGTCAAAGTTACCTGTTATACATAGACAAATTCTCTGTTAGAAATGAAATGTTTACTGAAAAATGTCTGAAACTGCTATCTTTGTTCTCCATATTTGCAGATGTTAGTGAAGAATTGCAGTGATTTTACTGCTTATTCCCTGTTGCTACCTTCTGTACTTTCAGACTATATTCTATAGGTGTGGCAGATTGAAAATAAGAAATCCCTGAAACAGTGACAAATGTACTTCATCGCCTTTCTGCACAGCCATTTTCTCTTGTGGTAAGACTAGCAACAGAATCAAATTGGAATGTCCTGAAGTGTATGACTTCTCTGGAATATTTGCTGACAGTGGCAGAACATTTGTCAACAGCTCTGCAAATTGTATAGCAACTTCTTCCTGTTGTCTTTTTATCACTGAAAAGTAAGGGAACAAGTTCCCTGGACACCAACTCTATTGGTCACTCTAGCAACATTCATATTCACCAGACCAAGATAACTGTGGGTAGAGAAATGCTCCTGCCTTCCAACATGAGAGAAATATAAATTCATATGCATAGACAGAAATGCTTTAGAATAAAATTGGGATATTAAAAAAAAAGAAAAAGACAATGGGAGAATAATGTAAGTTCCAAGGGTTGCTCTAAGTATGCCTGTTCAAACTATCTTAAGGTTATGTTTTACCTTATCTGGTGTCCAAATTGCAAAATATAAGAAAGCTAATTCCTTTTTGCACATGGATATTGTTCTCAAAAAATTTCCCTTATACTTAAAATAATTCAAAACTATTTTTATCATAAGTATAATTTCAGAATATGAACAAGATTTTTGCCTTACAAAGATGGGATATTCTCACTTTCAGATTATCCAAATTTTCTGTGATTGCCCTCCAATGACTTTAATCACCCAGTGTGATCGATAGGACATTAGTTTAAAAAAAGTCATCAACAGTTCTGAGTTCTTCTACTTGAAAGCGATTTTAATACTCTTTTATAGATACTGTAAACTGTGCCTAACTAGGCATTTTTTTTTTTAGAAATCTTTTTTAGGGTGGAGAGGAACTATTTTTCAATAAAGTAAGATTGTAAAACAAAAATCATATAACTTCGTTCACTGACTATATAAGGGCCTAGGCTTCATAGCAACTGAGGTCATGCTCTAATAAATAAATATGTTAAATTACAACTTACTTCTTTATTTTATTTCAATTTACCCAAAATAAACATTGAAATCTGATTTTTGACTTGTCAGTGGCCTGGATGGTAACTGAGTTATTATAAAATTGAAAAAGTTATAATTATACCCAGAAAAAAACTTATGTCAGTGCTGTCACTTTTCTGATATTAGCTGACTATTTATTTCAGGTGCTGTCATGAAAGTTTCAAGTCTAGACTTTATCTCCACTCTGGGCTGTTAGTGCATCTTGACAGTAGGAAAAGGTGTACGTCAAGGTTGTATATTGTCACCTTGCTTATTTAACTTATATGCAGAGTACATCATGAGGAACGCTGGGCTGGAAGAAGCACAAGCTGGAATCAAGATTGCCGGGAGAAATATCAATAACCTCAGATATGCAGATGACACTACCCTTATGGCAGAAAGTGAAGAGGAACTCAAAAGCCTCTTGATGAAAGTGAAAGAGGAGAGTGAAAAGGTTGGCTTGAAGCTCAACATTCAGAAAACAAAGATCATGGCGTCTGGTCCCATCACTTCATGGGAAATAGATGGAAAAACAGTGGAAACAGTGTCAGACTTTATTTTTTTGGGCTCCAAAATCACTACAGATGCTGATTGCAGCCATGAAATTAAAAGACGCTTGCTCCTTGGAAGGAAAGTTATGACCAACCTTGATAGTATATTAAAAAGCAGAGACATTACTTTGCCAACCAAGGTCCGTCTAGTCAAGGCAATGGTTTTTCCCGTGGTCATGTATGGATGTGAGAGTTGGACTGTGAAGAAGGCTGACCGCCGAAGAATCGATGCTTTTGAACTGTGGTGTTGGAGAAGACTCTTGAGAGTCCCTTATACTGCAAGGAGATCCAACCAGTCCATTCTGGAGGAGATCAATCCTGGATGTTCATTGGAGGGACTGATGCTAAAGCTGAAACTGCAATACTTTGGCCACCTCATGCGACGAGTTGACTCACTGGAAAAGACTCTGATGCTGGGAAAGGTTGGGGGCGGGAGGAGAAGGGGACGACGGAGAATGAGATGGCTGGATGGCATCACGGACTCTGTGGACATGAGTTTGAGTGAACTCCGGGAGTTGGTGATGGACAGGGAGGCCTGGCGTGCTGTGATTCATGGGGTCGCGGAGAGTCGGACACGACTGAGCGACTGAACTGAACTGAACTGAATGGAATCACAGTATTAATGGATCCCTAATGGAATCACACGGGCTTCCCTGGTGGCTCAGAGGTTAA
Organism: Moschus berezovskii; assembly: GCF_049115385.1. NCBI lineage: Eukaryota > Metazoa > Chordata > Mammalia > Artiodactyla > Moschidae > Moschus > Moschus berezovskii. The sequence continues at coordinate 79,595,093 of NC_142488.1, read as the reverse complement.
AGTGTCTACCTCCAATGCGGGAGACCCGGGTTCGATTCCCGGGTCGGGAAGATCCCCTGGAGAAGGAAACGGTAACCCACTCCAGTATTCTTGCCTGGAGAATCCCATGGACGGAGAAGCCTGGTAGGCTACAGTCCACGGGGTCGCAAAGAGTCGGACACGACTGAGGAACGGAACAGAACGGAATGGAATCACACACTAAGCTGAAAGTGCAGTTCTCTAGGCGTTAGCATTTGTATTTCAGAATCACTTAGCAGGGAAGAAAACAAGTTTAAATTCTTCTGTGCCAAGCAATCCTACCACTCAGTTATCTTTGGGAATTGTCTGGGAAGAAAAATGAGATCTTGGCAAAATGAGGAGGGACCTAATGGCTACTGCATGTTGTCCTTGTGATCTGATTGCTACTCTGACCTCCACAGATGCCATTTATGTTTCTCCTACTACAACTTTACTCATGCTGTTGACAATTTCCTCACTTTAGATCTCGCTAGAATACTCTCTTCTTTTTTCCTATCCAAATTATATTCATCTCTGAAGTCTCAGCTCCAATCTCACCTTTTCTAAGAAGCTTTACTGGATACTATAGCAACTATCGGTCACATCAGTCTGTAACTCCTATATTACTTTAACTCTGCAATGCAAAATTTTAGCACTTAATTAAAGCAGATTTGTGGCTTTTAATGTGTTTTTTCTCCCTGTAACCTAGCAGGACCCTATGGGACCTTCCCAGGACAGACATCTTCCTCCATATCCTCTTCTATAGCTCCTCTCTGAAGTACTCAGATAATAGTATCTCATGTATATTTCTGGAGTTTTCCAGATGCTAAAAACTACCATCTAAAGGAAGAAATTAACTAATTGATGGTCATGAACATGTAGTTTCCAGACCTTCTGGTGCCTAAGGATCAATTGCCATGAATGAATCAGAATTGTGCGTGATGTGATCACTTATGTTGGGATGCCTCTCCCTCACATGGCCTTTGAAACTGCTTTGCTGAAATTCTTCGGGGAGTTCTGATTGTTGGAGAACAAGCCACACATTCTTGCATGGCCCTGCAATAAAACTCTCTTTGCTCCGAAACTCTAGCATTTTGGTTTGTTTGACCTCATTGTGCATCAGACACACAAACTTTTGCTTGGTAACACTGGGGCTTCCCAGGTGACACGGTGGTAAAGAATCTACCTGCCAATGCAGGAGACACAAAAGATGAGGGCTCAATCCCTGGATAGGGAAGATCCCCTTGGGGAGGAAATGGCAACCTGCTCCAGCATTCTTGCCTGGAAATTTCCATGGACAGGGAAGCCTGCCAGGATACAATCCATGAGGTCATAAGAAAGAATTAATATTTGAACATGTGTATATACCTTAGCCTATATGATGCACATCTGAAAATCTGATGAATTGCTTTGAGTGAGATGTTTATAAGAATTGATAAGGTCTCACACAGTGAAGGAATTAATCATCATTTTTCAGTGGAGGAAAAAGGGCCATTGCTTGTCCTTGGAGGTAAATAGAGCAAGCAGCCAGATAATATCCCTTTTAAATGTTGAATTAAAAGATTTAAGGAACAATAACAGCTGTAGTTTTAGAGCTTTTTCTGTGTCCTATCACTAGCCCAATTTTTTGACATGTATTGTTGAATTTAATCCTTCCAATAGCCCTCTGCAGCAAGTATGGTACTGCCATCTCCATTTTAATGATGAGAAAAATGAGACTTAGAGAAATTAACTAGTTTGTCCATTGTTGTATAGTTAGTAAAGACCGAATGAAGATTCAAACTTCGGTTACCTGGTTTACAAAGCTCAAGGTTCTTAAGCATGAAATATGTTTTGTTGCCTCCCCAAAGTGAAATTGAATTTAATGGCTACTGCTGCTGCTGCTGCTAAGTCGCTTCAGTCGTGGCCGACTTTGCAACCCCATAGACAGCAGCCCACCAGGCTCCTCTGTCCCTGGGATTCTCTAGGCAAGAATACTGGAGTGAGTTGCCGTTTCCTTCACCGTGAATTCAATGGAGAGGAAGTAAATGCAGAATTCGTGCTTTAAAATTTGAATGCAAATAGAATCAAAGGGGAAGACTTTAGTGATACCCTGAGGTCTCCCTGCCTGGATCCATTTTCTTTTGGCAGTTCAAAAGCAGTTTCTGAATTTCCCACTTGAGTGTGACTTAAACCATTACCTTCTCATTTTGACAAATTTATTAAAGGAGGAAAGAGAAACTGAGAGAAGTCTTCTCTGCTAAATCCTTGTTTCATATTTAATCTTCAGAGTTAATTGATCTCAGACTTAGTATGCATAAATTAACTGATTGTATGTACCAAAGCTGCTGAACTGAAGCCCCAAAGAAAAAAAACAGGTCCTCAAATTTCTTAGGCATTGTGTAAGATGTCAGATGCTTGAACAGCGGTGCCAGTTATGGGTGTTTCCAAACATGGTCTAGAAATAAAAGAAACTTGAATTCATGTAGAATTTTTAAGATTCTGTATCTACTTCTATTGCTTTTATATCATTGCCTTAAGTTCTATTCCTCAAACCGAAAATATGTTTATTCTTTTTATCTATTAAATAGCTTAATCTTAATTAAAAAAAAATAAAGGTAGGAGACATCCACTAAAATAAAAAGTCTATTCTTAGTCCCTCCTTTTAGGGCAATATAAATTATTCTTCCAGTCAGTGTTCTGTTCTGAATACATCATTTATTTATTTGATTATTGAGCCAAGTTGGTACATATATGGTAGCCTCTCCTTTAAAAAGCAGTTCAATCTAAAGATTTTTAGATTAAGTACAGATTATTTAAATTCTCGTTGCACAAGTTTGCACAAATTGTAGTATCTCTACAGTAAATTTCCTTAAATTCAATATCTATTCACTCAACAAACTACTTTTACCACTTCTGTAGCATGAATCACAGGAATTTATCGATATGTTAAAGAAGTACCAGAGGTGAGGAAACATGTTTGCTGCCTATAACATGTCCCTACATTACTATAAGACTAGTACCATTAGTTCTTATATTATTTAATTATATTCTCTTAATAATAGAATGTAATTATTCTATGAAGACAGTACGTGTTGTGAGATTGCATCAGAGGGCAGACAAACTGAAACCATAATCACAGAAAACTAACCAATCTGATCACACGGACCAGAGCCTTGTCTAACTCAAGGAAATTAAGCCATGCCATGTGGGGCCACCCAAGACGGTGAGGTCACAGTGGAGAGGTCTGACAGAATGTGGTCCACTGGAGAAGGGAATGGCAAGCCACTTCACAATTCTTGCCTTGAGAACCACATGAACAGTATGAAAAGGCAAAATGATAGGATACTAAAAGAGGAACTCCCCAGGTTGGTAAGTGCCCAATATGCTACTAGAGATCAGTGGAGAAATGATTCCAGAAAGAATGAAGGGATGGGGATAAGGAAAAACAATACCCACTTGTGAGTGTGACTGGTGGTAGAAACAAGGTCCGATGCTGTAAAGAGCAATATTGCATTGGAACCTGGAATGTTAAGTCCATGAATCAAGGCAAATTGGAAGTGGTCAAACAGGAGATGGCAAGAGTGAACATAGACATTCTAGGAATCAGTGAATTAAAACGGACTGGAATGGGTGAATTTAACTCAGATGACCATTATATCTACTACTGTGGTCAGGAATCCCTTAGAAGAAATGGAGTAGCCATCATGGTCAACAAAAGAGTCCGAAATGCAGTACTTGGATGCAGTCTCAAAAATGACAGAATGATTTCTGTTCGTTTCCAAGGCAAACCATTCAATATTACAGTAATCCAAGTCTATGCCCCAACCAGTAACTCTGAAGAAGCTGAAGTTGAACCGTTCTATGAAGACCTACAAGACTTTTTAGAACTAACACCCACAAAAGATGTCCTTTTCATTCTAGGGGACTGGAATGCAAAAGTAGGAAGTCAAGAAACACCTGGAGTAACAGGCAAATTTGGCCTTGGAGCATGGAATGAAGCAGGGCAAAGGCTAATAAAGTTTTGCCAAGAAAACGCACTGGTCATAGAAATCACCCTCTTCCAACAACACAAGAGAAGACTCTACACATGGACATCACCAGATAGTCAACACCGAAATCAGACTGATTATATTCTTTGCAGCCAAAGACGGAGAAGCTGTATACAGTTAGGAAAAACAAGACCAGGAACTGACTGTGGCTCAGACCTGCTGCTGCCAAGTCGCTTCAGTCGTGTCCAACTCTGTGCGACCCCATAGACGGCAGCCCACTAGGCTCCGCATCCCCGCGATTCTCCAGACAAGAACACTGGAGTGGGTTGCCATTTCCTTCTCCAATGCATGAAAGTGAAAAGTGAAAAGTGAAGGTGAAGTCGCTCAGTCGTGTCTGACACTTCGTGACCCCATGGACTGCAGCCTACCAAGCTCCTCCATCCATGGGATTTTCCAGGCAAGAGTACTGGAGTGGGGTGCCATTGCCTTCTGCGGTGGCTCAGATCATGAAGTCCTTATCGCCAAATTCAGACTTAAATTGAAGAAAGTAGGGAAAACCACTAGACCATTCAGATATGACCTAAATCAAATCCTTTATAATTATACAGTGGAAGTGAGAAATAGATTTAAGGGACTAGATATGATAGATAGAGTGCCTGATGAACTCTGGAAGGAGGTTCGTGACATTATACAGGAGACAGGGATCAAGACCATCCCCATGGAAAATAAATCCAAAAAACAAAATGGCTGTCTGAGGAGGCCTCACAAATAGCTGCGAAAAGAAGAGAATCGAAAAACAAAGGAGAAAAGGAAAGATATAAGCATCTGAATGCAGAGTTCCAAAGAATAGCAAGGAGAGATAAGAAAGCCTTCCTCAGCAATCAATGCAAAAAAATAGAGGGAAACAACAGAATGGGAAAGACTAGAGATCTCTTCATGAAAATTATAGATACCAAGGGAACATTTCATGCAAAGACGGACTCAATAAAGGACAGAAATGGTATGGACCTAACAGAAGCAGAAGATATTAAGAAGAGGTGGCAAGAATACACAGGAACTGTACAAAAAAGATCTTCAAGACCCAGATAATCACGATAGTGTGATCATTCACCTAGACCCAGAAATCCTGGAATGTGAAGTCAAGTGGGCCTTAGAAAGCATCATTATGAACAAAGCTAGTGAAGGTGATGGAATTCCAGTTAAGCTACTTCAAATCCTGAAAGATGATGCTATGGAAGTGCTGCACTGAATATGCCAGCAAATTTGGAGAACTCAGCAGTGGCCACAGGAATGGAAAAGGTCAGTATTCATTCCAATCCCAAAGAAAGGCAATGCCAAAAAAGCCTCAAACTACTGCACAATTGCACTCTTCTCACACGTTAGTAAACTAATGCTCAAAATTCTCCAAGCCAGGCTTCAGCAGTACATGAACAATGAACTTCCTGATGTTCAAGCTGCTTTTAGAAAAGGCAGCAGAACCAGAGATCAAATTGCCACATCTGTTGGATCATGGAAAAAGCAAGAGAGGTCCAGAAAAAAAAAATCTACTTCTGCTTTATTGACTATGCCAAAGTCTTTGACTGTGTGGATCACAATAAACTGTGGAAAATTCTGAAAGTGATGGGAATACCAGACCACCTACCTGCCCCTTGAGAAACCTGTATGCAGGCCAGGAAGCAACAGTTAGAACTGGACTGGTTCCAAATAGAGAAGGAGTACGTCAAGGCTCTATATTGTCACCCTGCTTCTTTAACTTATATGCAGAGTACATCATGAGAAACACTGGGCTGGAAGAAGCACAAGCTGGAATCGAGATTACTGGGAGAAATATCAATAACCTCAGATATGCAGATGACATCACCCTTATGGCAGAAAGTGAAGAGGAACTAAAAAGTCTCTTGATGAAAGGGAAAGAGGAGAGTGAAGAAGTTGGCTTATCTCAACATTCAGAAAACTAAGATCATGGCATTTGGTCTAGTCACTTCATGGCAAATCGATGGGGAAACTGTGGAAACAGTGTTAGACTTTATTTTTCTGGGCTCCAAAATCACTGCGGATGATGACTGCAGCCATGAATTTAAAAGACGCTTATTCCTTGGAAGGAGAGTTATGACCAACCTAGACAGCATATTAAAAATCAGAGACATTACTTTGCCAACCAAGGTCCGTCTAGTCAAGGCTATGATTTTTCCAGGGGTCATGTATGGATGTGAGAGTTGGACTGTGAAGAAAGCTGAGCGCTGAAGAATTGATGCTTTTGAACTGTGGTGCTGGAGAAGACTCTTGAGAGTCCCTTGGACTGCAAAGAGATCCAACCAGTCCATCCTAAAGGAGACCAGTCCTGGGTGTTCATTGGAAGTTGATGCTAAAGCTGAAACTCCAATACTTTGGCCACCTCATGCAAAGAGTTGACTCATTGGAAAAGACTCCAATGCTGGGAGGGATTGGGGATAGAAGGAGAAGGGGACAACAGAGGATGAGATGGCTGGATGGCATCACCGACTCGATGGACATGAGTTTGAGTGAACTCCGGGAGTTGGTGATGGACAGGGAGGCCTGGCGTGCTGTGATTCATGGGCTCGCAAAGAGTCGGACACGACTGAGCGATTGAACTGCCTGAATTATACTTAAATTATTTGTTGTAACAGTACATCAAATAACTAATGAGCATTTCATTTTCTTGTTTACTGTTTGAACCCCAAAATTTAAGCACCCATTTTCTCTCTCTTGCCAGCATTTTAAGCATGTTCTAAGTATCTCTTAGAGAACATAAAAAACATTGAAGGAGGAAACAAACAGAACAAGCTCCATTTTGAAAGTAGGGCTCCATCTTGAAAGCAGGACTCCATCTTGGGCCGGACTGTGGTCTTTGAGCTATATGCCCAGTATCTATGGAAACCGCATACCAACTGGAATACCAGACGCCCCAGTGGAAGAGCCCCAAGGCTCGTACCTAGATTCTCCGATGCCTAAAATAATATCCTAATTATCTGTGTAACTGAATAGAATCAAAAATTCTATTATTCTTATTGGGGTGTGACCACAGGCCTATTGATATTTGTCCAATGTTAACTTCCTAGGCTTAAGGCATGCAAATCATGGGTTAACTTTGATTGTATCTTTCTTTTCCTTTGTCCAGACTAGTTTCAGAGAATTTAGGGAGGTGGGTTTGAGCACCTACACTTAGGGTATATAAGGTGTCCACAAAAACTGGTCTGGGTCCTTGGCTAAGAGGAGACTCTGCCTTGGGCCCACCAATGTAATAAACTGCACTCCACTATCTGCATTGTCCTTCTGAGTGAGTTTGTTTCCTGGAACGCGAGGCTACAATATTTGCTGCATTTGGTACAACAACATCATTAACTTCTTTGAGGTACCTACATCATTCAATTAATCAGTACATACTTATTGTTTGAGTATTACAGGGTAACAGAAAACTAATTGTTAGATTTCTTAACACAAGTTTCAAGGTCAGTTTGCTAGCAGACACCAGAAAATAAAAATCTAGATCGCCATGGCTGTATGTTGATGAGATTGACTCTTTATGACCCCATGGACTGTAGCCCTCTAGGCTCCTCTGTCCATGGGATTCTGCAGGCAAGAATACTGGAGTGAGTTGCCATGCTCTCCACCAGGGGATCTTCCCAACCCCGGGATCAAACCTAAGTCTCCCACATTCAGGCAGATTATTTACCGACTGAGTCACCAGGAAAGTCCAAGAATATTGGAGTGGGTAGCCTACCCCTTCTCCAGAGGATCTTCCCAACTCAGGAATCAAACTGGAGTCTCCTGAATTGCAGGTGAATTCTTTACCAGCTGAGCTACCAGGGAAGCCCCATTGATAAGGTTACATTCTCTTGAACACTGAGAGCACCGAAATGGGAAGGTAAATAAATTGACATTTTTTCAGTAGCAGGTATAATACATCTTTTCATGTCCCTTTTCAGTCAGTTTGTGTTTTATTTTATTACATTATATTTTTTACTGTCATTATAACTGCATGTTTACATGTTTCACTTTTAAGGACACAATCATTTTTATAAAGTATGTACATCTATTTTTCACTCTTTGATATTGCAATGTTCTCCATGTTCATTGTTATAGGAATATACTTGTTTCATTGTCTGAATTGTAATGATTAGCAGAATTTTTCTATAGGTTGTTACTGTATCCTAATAGTGTCTAAACTATAGCATCTATGAAAGCAGAAAAATAAATGTGAAGCTCTCATGGTCTGAATTATTAAACCTCCCCACTAACATATTAGTTTCTCTCCCCAAGGAATACAGAAACTTGGAAATGAAACAATTTGAATTACAGTTTTGATTTTTAAAAGCCCACAGTGATACTATTTAAGTTTAGGTAGTATTTCACCTTAAAAATATGGTGCACAACTTTCAAATCATGTTCAGGAGGATATAAAACAGACTAAACAATCACAAAGGTATATTATTTCAATGAACAAAAGACATATGTTTGTTTATTAAAAATTAAAAAAAAAATAATAATGTGTGCCAGGAAACCCAACAGAGTTAGGATTATGAGGCATAACCAGGAGCATTGTCTCATTATCTTAGAGAATATATTTCTGAACAGAAAATAAACTTGAATGAATATAAATGACTGTAATTTATTGAAATTTGCATCAAGTTTATAGATCTTTACATACTAAGTAATACCAGGAAAAAAAAAAAGCAGAAATAGGAGTTAAAACTAGCATATTTCACAAGATCAATGCAGGGATCAGGTGTTACATTTGTCAATGAAATGAAAGAAGCAGAGGAAAGCTGGGGAAAAGCCAAGGAATAAAATTCAAATGCAGGAGTTCTAAGTCCACTCCTTGGAGGGAAGTTGATATTATATGTGGGTCCATGTGTATGACAGAAAGGACACTGGGGACATTTCTTTGTCTGCTCCAAATTTTTTTTTCTAAGGATTAAAATGTTACCGTATAGGCCACTTGAGAGTTTACTTGTCTTGACCTCTTAATCTCTGATTTTTTTTTATGTACTTCCATGATAATAGCTCAGAATCATAATATTATAAAAGACACCAAGTGTGTGTGTGTGTTTAATATTTCTAAGAGTTCATTTTGATTTCTAAATTGGAAGTTCAACTAACCTTCCAGTACTTGACATTCAAGAATGAGTTTTGATCTTTAATCTGTTTCCCTCATGTACTTGTTCCCACACGTGGAGCTTCTCAAGGTAATCCAGTTCAACCTAAAATTGGTCCAATTAAAATTAATTTTTTTTATTGTTGATATTGAGACCACTCTGTTAATAAGAGCATACTATATTCAGAGAGAGAAAAATATTGTAGAAAGAAATTCAGTGTTTAATTTACAAAATTTTTCTGCAAAAATATTGTAGAAAGAAAGTAAAATAGGAGATCTGATTTTCAACTCTACCACTTACTACCTGTGTGAGGTTGTGAAGTAATAACTATTACTGCTGATTGAGGGTAAGCTGAATACAAAGCACTGTGCTTTAAAAGAAAATTAACAAATATGTCATTGATCCTAATTGCATTCTCATCATCCTACACTGAATTCTGGCTCCAATGTCATCATCAACCATAAATCTTTCATAACTTCTACTCCTAGTCAAATGCAATCATTTTCCCATGTTCATAGTATTGTTACTTATTCAAATATTTAGCACCTATTTATTTTTATTTTATAATTAGTGGTTATCACACCTTTTTCTTCCTAAGCTGTAAACTACTGGAAGACAAGACTTGCTTTTTTTTTTTCTTTCTCATGGTTATATTACCAGTATTTGCCTCATGAGTTCTCACAAACTGAACACTCAATAAATGCTGTCTTTGATTTATTATTGTGTTAAGTGACAATAAAGAAAGAAAGAAATAGTACAAACAGCTTATTTTGGAAAATGTTAGACCAAACAGAGAGAGTGGGACATATGACACAAATCATTTATTTACCTTCATTTAGAGCAAAATGCATTTTGTACACGTGTAAATTATATTGCCTCAGAAGAGGTAACTCTCAAAGGTGTTTTTATTAGAATATTAAAAGAAAAAATTTGTATTTGATATGTTGTAAAACTCCTTTTCAAACTAACAACAAAGCTTTTAAGAGTTGTTGTAATAGAAAAAAAAAACAAAAACAGAAGCTCAATATGTTTCCATGCTACATATAAACAACAATGCCTAACACTCAGAGGTGATTCAAGGGAGAAGAAGAAAGGCAATTCTGTTGGTGGAGAAAACCAAAAGAATTCCCAAAGCACATCTGATTAGCCACGACAAACATTTTAGACAGAGCTAAGGTAAATGATACCTAAGACATGTGTTCCATGATTAAGTGCCACTTTTAAGGAGTTGCTGGAGTTGTTCATTTAATTATTTTCTTGTTGAAGTGCATGTATTAAATGCCTTCAAGGACCCAAAAAGTCTGCAATATTTTTGTATCATCCTTTCCCTATAAACATTCTCTACTACCATCTCTTTAGGGCATCAGGGAGGAGACATGCTATGCTGGTTAAGTGACTTCATTGTTGCCTTCAAGTATCAGAAGCCTTAATAAGCACCACTGCCTCAAAAGAGTCAGCATAGATGTGTGACTGATTATTCATCTTGCTTTACCTCTCAACATACTTTGATTAGATACTTCTTCAGGTTTCCTGTGGTCAATGGGGAAGGGAGGCTGGGGCCTGGGATGCAGAGGTGTTGCCATTCCTATTCCTTGCATCAGAAAACTTGAGACACTCCCTTACAGCAGCTCATTTCCTCTATGCATAAAGCACACCTTAAATTTACACAAAGTGACATGTCAGTTGAGTTCAGTCGTTCATTCCTGCCCAACTCTTTGCGACCCCGTGGACTGTAGCCCGCCAGGCTCCTCTGTCCACGGGAATCTCCAGGCAAGAATACTGGAGTGGGTTGCCATGTCCTCCTTCAGGGGATCTTCCCGACCCACCAGTAGAACCCATGTCTCTTACATCTCCTGCAGGCAGATTCTTTACAGCTAGTGCCACCTGGGAAGACCATATGTCAGTTACATATATTTCAATAAAACTGAAAAACAATGGTCCAAGAGTCCACAGGTATCTCTCATGGTCCAAATACATGTGCATTAAAGAGGCAAGGCAGATCACTAAATCCACTATTTGTGTACCTTCAGTATTTATGCCCAGCAAGCAGATTCCCATTTCTGTAAATCCACAGAGTACAAGAGTAACTCACATATAAACAGATACTTTAGAAAGAATTCACCCTCAAAATGATTTTATGGAGTATATTAGGAGATCACTCGACAGCACTGAGCAAATTACTTATAGTTGATTTTTCAAATGTAGCTTTAATTAGGATGTCAATTATTGAAGCTTCCAAGCATCAGAGTTCATTTGATCATGTTTCAGATTTAGCCTCACTATCAGGAACACTGATGGAACTCTCAAGAGCAGCAGTAATAGTAAATAGAAAGTGAAAGGCAGCTTTGCTTCTTGGGTCTCTTGTTCTACTATGTCCTACCATTTGACCCCTTGCCAAAGAAGGGCAGAGTTTAATAAATTAGTTATTTCAGAGGCTAAGTAATCTTCCTCTTTGGAAACTTTAAAACAAAAATGAAAACCACGTTGTGAGATGAAATAGGTTGAAAGACAGCAGCCTGGACTTCTTGAGAATAAATGGATTAAGAAATAAACAATGTTGCATTAAATTAGAAAACACTGATCTGTGGCCTGAAGTTCAAACAGTCAAACTGTGTTCAGTTCAGTTCAGTTCAGTCGCTCAGTCGTGTCCGACTCTTTGCGACCCCATGAATCACAGCACGCCAGGCCTCCCTGCCCATCACCAACTCTCGGAATTCACTCAAACTCATGTCCATCAAGTCGGTGATGCCATCCAGCCATCTCATTCTCTGTCGTCCCCTTCTCCTCCTGCCCCCAATCCTTCCCAGCATCAGAGTCTTTTCCAGTGAGTCAACTCATCGCATGAGGTGGCCAAAGTATTGGAGTTTCAGCTTTAGCATCAGTCCTTCCAATGAACACCCAGGATTGATCTCCTATAGAATGGACTGGTTGGATCTCCTTGCAGTCAAACTGTGTACACACACACAAAGTCACACACACATTCATATATAAAATTAACTTTTATTGGATATTTACAATGTGCCAGACATTGTACTAAGTAATTTACATAGGTTATGCATGTAATCTACACCAATTTCTGATAAAAGAAATATATTAGTATTGTCATGATAAATGATGAAAATAAAACTCAAAGCTATTAAACAGTTTGACAGATTATATAACTATTCAGTGGCAATGCTGATATTCAAACCCAGACTTTTCTGACTCCAACTTGCAAACTCTAATCCAATATGATATATGACCTCATCTCCTGCATTGGCAGGTGGTTCTTTACCACTAGCGCCACCTGGGAAGCCTCTTCAAGAAAAGTGTAGGTGAATACCAGTCCTTAAGTGGGAGAGAATATTTTGCCTCTCGTTGGAGAACTCTTATGGAATTCAAGATACAGTACTAGATATGGAGTCATGAGTTCAAATCCATCCTTTCTCTCAAAGAGCTAACATTATAGAGGGAGAATAAGATGTGGGCAGAAATATTTGAAATGTAAGCCTGTGTGTCATAAAAACCTTGAGAGGTACATACACAGTGCTATGGGAGCTCAGAGAATGGAGAGGTAATAGTCAACTGGGTGGACTGAAAAGTATTTCACACCCTACCTTAAAAGATGAGTACTATGCCAGTGGTTCAGCACAGGAGAAGATAAGGGAGAAACATTGTTTGGAAGGGGAGAAATAGATACAAACAAATAAGTAGGGGGGAATAAGAAGGAAGAGTAGAGTCTAGTTTGATTGGAACATATGGTAGGCATTGAGCAATGAACCATAAAGAAAAGTGTAGAAAGACCAGAAAGAAAGTGTGGGTCAAAACATGGAAATATGGTTTTAATGCTATTCTCTCAAATCATCCCACCCTTGCCTTCTCCCATAGAGTGCAAAAGTCTGTTCTTTACATCTGTGTCTCTTTTGCTGTCTCATATATAGGGTCCTCATAACCATCTTTCTAAATTCCATGTATTTACTATATTGGTGTTTTTCCTTCTGACTTACTTCACCTTATTAGACTTGACTCATGTGTTCAGGGAGGGAGGTTGGAGGGGTTTTGGAACCAGGGGATACATGTACACCCATGTCAATATATGGCCAATGTCTGGCAAATGTATGGCAATGTATGGCAAAGGCATATCAATGTATGGCAAAAACCACCACAAAATGGCAAAGTAATTAGCCTCCAACTAAAATAAGTAAATTAATTTTGAAAAACATGGAAACATGGGACTGTAACTAAACTTCTTTTCATAAGTAATGGGACACAGTTGAAGATTTTTAAAGTAAGACCCTCCATATGGACCTTCCAATCAGTATTGGAATTTAGGATGAAATATGCGGTAGTTCTTTGAGAAAAGACAGGAGAAATCTAGGCGAGGGGAGAGAAGTGGGAGTTTTACAGCAGTATTCCAGGTGTGCTTTTGCAGCTTTATTGTAAAGAACATATAGATGAAATATATTTGGAAACTCACTCCGATAAATTCTAAGGTAACTCAAATCTGACCAAAGATCTTTGGTAGAAACCTGGTGAGAGTTTCAATATGAGTATAAAGTCTTCTGTTGCCCTACTCATTTTTCAACAACTTTAGTTAACAAAAAAAGAGCTCTATATCACAGAGAAGGGCTGACAACTGTAGAGGGCTCAAGATGCTCTACAATGTTTGCTAATAGGAATTAGCAGCTGGAAAAAGCAGCAAGGGAGAAGGACTAGCTACTGCAAAGTCAAAGAAAACAGAAAACAAAAGAAAAAAGGAAAATCTTTACTGTCAGAGGCATGTGAGCTACTAAATTGCTCTAGCATTGCTTCTCTGACATTTGGGCACTAACATAAAATGGAGCGATTTAACATTGTTGCATGTGAAACAGAATATATTCTAAACAAATAAGGCCTGGAATGACAGATTTACTATTTAGATTATCTGTCAAATTCATGAAGTGAAGTACTTTCACATCACATTAAGGAATGTTATGTTCTGTACGTTTTATAGATTATAAGCATCATATGTTCTATATGTGTGTGTGTGTGTAAGCATGTGCATTGGTCACTTCAGTCATGTCCAACTCTTTGTGACCCTATGGAGTATAGCCTGCCAGGCTCCTCTGTCCATTGGATTCGCCAGGCAAGAACACTGGAATGGGTTCCCATGCCCTTCTCCAGGGGATCTTCTCCATGCAGGGATTGAACCTGCATCTCTCACATCTCCTGCATTGGCAGGTGAGTTCTTTACCACTAGCACCACCTGAAAAGCTCACGTATATACCCAGGGATCGAACCTGGGTCTCCCTCACTGCAGGCAGATGCTTTACTATATGAGCCACCAAGGAAGTGTATATATACATATACATATATATATATACACATACCTTAAATGTAAGGCAAATTATATATATATATACATATATATATATACACACACACATATATACATATATATATACACACACACACATATATATACATATATATATATATAATTTGCCTTACATTTAAGGTATTTAAAATAATTTAAATTTCAACTTATACTCTATTTCAGTAGTTTCTGTTTTTAGATTGTTGCTTTTGAAATCCCTCAAATGAGTAGTGAATATCTTACTAAATATAAGGAAGTATAAAACTTATTTATAAAACATATATTTTATTTAAACTTTTCAGAGGCAAGCTCAGTGTTTACTAAAAACAAGGTTGGAAAGTCCCTATCTGTATCATATTCATAATAATAGTATGCAGTGCAATCCACCACTCTATGACACATCTTAAATTTCAGTTGAAATCTCAGGCAGTAAGGACACTCAAAGTTGTCAGATACCTACAAGATTTACCTAATAAAAGAGTCTCAAGTAAAACACATTGCATAAGAAACAACTGTGTGTCTAACAAGATTTAAACAAACAGGAGAATCAGTAATCAGCAAGAAATTAGTACACTAAACTATGTTGCACTCAATTTAGTAGAATACAATCAGGAGTAACTGGCTGTAAAAAATATTGCTGATACAGCAATGTCTTATTCATAGAGGAAGAGTCTTACTTAACAATGTCTAATTTTACTTGACATCTATTTACCCTAGCCCACTTCATGTCACACTAGGAGTTCAAATTTTTGGACCTTAAAGTAGAGATTTTAAAATTGTGTGCTTTTCCTAGAAACTGCTATTCTGAAGACTACATAAGTTCTTAATTAAGTATATAGATGTGGATTATATCACCATGTATTCTATATTCTCATCAATTTTCTTGAGACTGAATCAGAAGTGCAAGAGTAAAAAGTCAGTTTGAAATTTGGCAGAACTTCATAAATTTGGATTCAAGTAATTTTGGACAGCTCCTGGATTGCAATGAACTTTATTTAATTAATCGTTTCTTCCCACAGTGCATGCATTAACTCTGCAACTCCTCCTAAAGAGCATAAGTTAACTCTGTAAAATATTTTAGGATATTATTATTACAGAACACATAACTTCCATGAGTTTCAGAAGCACTTATCAAATAATAATGTGATTCTCTCCTCACTCCTTTTGGGTTGTTTTTCTAACACTCTAGATATACATTTATGTAGCTACCTTTTAAAAATTTATTTCCTTAGTAACATGTAAAAGACATTTGAAAATATCTGGATAGAGGATAATTTATGATTATTAATTTGGCACCCAAGGGATCAGACGCAGGACCTCTATGCTATTAGCAACATTAAGTAAACCAGCTACAGAATAACAAATCGCAAACAAATGTTTAGTTTGGTCTCATTTCATTTTTAAAATCCCCTAAGGCCTCTATGAAGAAAACAAATGTGATTGGCTTTGTCAGTCGCATTCTTAGCTGTCCTGATGGAAATGAGTAAAAGTGGATTCTTTAAAATATAGCTTATAGCTTAATTTCTTTTTAAATTCAAAATGGTTTGTTTCAAGGAGGTCATACTAAAATTTGCCTAATTAACATAAAATCGAATTGTCCTATACCTTAAATTTCCCAGGTGGCTCAGTGGTAAAGAATTGCCTGCCAATGCAGAAGACAAAGGAGACCCAGATTCAATCCCTGGGTCTGGAAGATTCTCCTGGAGGAGGAAATGGCAACCCACTCCAGTATTCTTGCCTGAAGAATCCCATGGACAGAGGAGACTGGCAGGCTACACAGCCCGTAGGGTCACAGAGTCAAACACACGTGAGCATGAACGCATATATACCTTAAATTTAAGTCATACTTCAAAACAGTGGTTCTCAATTTCTGTTGTTGTTGTTCTTCCACTACCTCGTGACTAGACTTAAACATCAGTGAAACAATCATTTAGAAGATACATTTTGGGTGATGCTTGCATCTGATCTAACAAATAAACTACCTCCACAATTATTATCGAACCACACCAGGAAGAAATAGGTATTTACAGTCATAGTTTCACACAAGTCGAGGGCGAAGTCACCTAAAGAAATTTCAAAGAACGTATATAGAGAAATATAACAAGATTTTTTTTTTATATACATTCTTAAAAATCAAGTAAAGGGAAACATTGTGTTTCCTTTCAAACCTGTGGTTGGGGATGAGTCCATATCTCCACAGTAATTGTTTCTTTCATGGGAGTGTGAGATCGTACAACTTCCTTCATTGGCTTTAAAGAGGGAAAAAACAGAAGTATTTGTTAAATGATTTGTTAAAAGTGAAAACAATAGTACACTGCCCACAAGCATCAAACACAGGTACATAAAAGAGTGCCTGGGTAAATATCTCTTTCCAGACATTGCAGTTATTGAGAATTTACAATGCAACAGGCACAGTTCTAGGTAATGGAATAAATAAGAGAAAAAAAGAATTCTTTATCTTATACAGCTTATATACCAGTGTTATTTTAAGAGTTCCATTAAACATACGAATAGGATTGTGGAGGGAGATTTTAAAATATTTAAATGGCTGAAATTTAAGCTGCAGACACGTTCAGTCAAATACTTTTACAACTCAATGGCTTCAATAACTTGTATCTGCAAATTTACAGTGTCTAAAATTAAAATATATCCTGGGAGCACCATCACATCACAAATTTGCTATTTATCATAGGAAGATATTTAATAGTTGTTATTAATGCCAAAGAAATTTATGAATTGATACACAGATACTAGCATACCAACCCAGAATAATTATCTTGAAAATACATTTTATGTCCATTTTACTTTTCTCAAGACAGAGAGCATATTCTCTTTTTTAATAATGTTGAATATATTTAGAAAAGGCAGAGGAACTAGAGATCAAATTGCCAACATCTGCTGGATCATTGAAAAAGTAATATGGTTCCAGAAAAACATCTACTTTTGCTTTATTGACTACACCAATGCCTTTGACCCTGTGCATCACAACAAATTTTGGAAAACGCTTAAAGAGATGGGAATACAAAACCACCTGTCCTGCCCCCTGAGAAATCTGTATGCAGGTCAAGAAGCAACAGTTAGAACTGGACATGGAACTACACACTGGTTCCAAATTTGTCACCCTCCTTATTTAACTTATATTCAGAGTACATCGTGAGAAATGCTGGGCTGGATGAAGCACAGGCCAGAATCAAGATTGCGGGAGAAATATCTATAACCTCAGATATGCAGATGACACCACACTTATGGCAGAAAGCAAATAAGAACTAAAGAGCCTCTTGATGAAAGTGAAAGAGGAGAATGAAAAAGTTGGCTTAATGCTCAACATTCAGAAAACTAAGATTGTGGCATCTGGTTCCATCACTTCATGGGAAATGGATGGGGAAACAGTGGAAACAGTGCCATACTTTATTTTTTTGGGCTCCAAAATCACTGGGGATACTGATTGCAGCCATGAAATTAAAAGATGCTTACTCCATGAAAGGAAAGTTATGACCAACCTAAATAACATACTAAAAAGCAGAGATATTACTTTGCCAACCAAGGTCCATCTAGTCAAGGCTATGGTTTTTCCAGTGGTCATGTATGAATGCGAGAGTTGGACTGTGAAGAAAGCTGACCACCGGAGAATTGATGCTTTTGAACTGTGGTGCTGAAGAAGACTCTTGAGAGTCCCTTGGACTGCAAGGAGTTCCAACCAGTCCATTCTAAAGGGGATCAGTCCTGGGTGTTCATTGGAAGGACTGATGCTAAAGCTGCAACTCCAATACTTTGGCCACCTCATGCGAAGAGTTGACTCACTGGAAAAGACTCTGATGTTGGGAGGGATTGAGGGCAGGAGGAGAAGGGGACGACAGAGGATGAGAAGGTTGGATGGCATCACCGACTCGATGGACATGAGTTTGAGTAAACTCCGGGAGTTGGTGATGGACAGAGAGGGCTGGCGTGCTGTGATTCATGGGGTCACAAAGAGTCGGACACGACTGAGCGAGTGAACTGAACTGACTGAATCGTCAATGTCATCACACTAAACGGCAGATATGAAGAAAAAATCTAATAGAATTTTTCACATGACTTCTTAAGATAGACATGTGGAGTTAAAATTATATACTTCTGGACTGATATAAGTATTTGGCAGTATGTATCGGTGTGAAAATACATTTTCCAGTATCAGATACACAAGTCCACTAATTAGTAGTTCTCTACTACATGAAATTTTGTACTCATTATTATTACACTTGATGATGTAAATATCATCAGTTGAAGTTTTGTGGAAATTTGCTTTCTCAAATGTTAGGTCCATCAATCAAGGCAAATTGCAAGTGGTCAAACAGGAGATGGCAAGTGTGAATGTTTACATTCCAGGAATCAGTGAACTAAAATGGACTGGAATGAGTGAATTTAAGTCAGATGATCATTATATCTACTATTGTGGGCAGGAATCCCTTAGAAGAAATGGAGTAGCCATTATGGTCAACAAAAGAGTCTGAAATGCAGTACTTGGATGCAATCTTAAAAACGACAGAATGGTCTCTGTTCATTTCCAAGGCAAACCATTCAATATTACAGTAATCCAAGCCTATGCCCCAACCAGTAACATGGAAGAAGTCAAAGTTGAGCAGTTCTATGAAGGCCTACAAGACCTTTTAGAAATAACAACCAAAAAAGATGTCCTTTTCATTATAGGGGACTGGAATGCAAACGTAGGAAGTCAAGAAACACCTGGAGTAACAGGCAAATTTGGCCTTGGAACATGGAATGAAGCAGGGCAAATGCTAATAGAGTTTTGCCAAGAGAACGCACTGGTCATAGCAAACACCCTCTTCCAACAACACAAGAGAAGACTCTACACATGGACATCACCACATGGTCAACACCAAAATCAGATTGATTATATTCTTTGCAGCCAAAGATGAAGAAGCTCTATACAGTTAGCAAAAACAAGACCAGGAGCTGACTGTGGCTCAGATCATGATCTCCTTATTGCCAAATTCAGACTTAAATTGAAGAAAGTAGGGAAAACCATTAGACCATTCAGGTATGACCTAAATCAAATCCCTTCTGATTATACAGTGGAAGTGAGAAATAGATTTAAGGGACTACATCTGATAGATAGAGTGCCTGATGAACTATGGATGGAGGTTCATGACATTGTACAGGAGACAGGGACCAAGACCATTCCCATGGAATAGAAATGCAAAAAAGCAAAATGACTGTCTGAGGAGGCCTTACAAATAGCTGTGAAAGAAGAGAAGCAAAAGCAACGGAGTAAAGGAAAGATATAAGCATCTGAATACAGAGTTCCAAAGAATAGCAAGGAGAGATAAGAAAGCCTAACTCAGTGATCAATGCAAAGAAATAGAGGAAAACAACAGAATAGGAAAGACTAGTGATCTCTTCAATAAAATTAGAGATATCAAGGGAACATTTCATGCAAAGATGGGCTCGATAAAGGACAGAAATGATATGGACCTAACAGAAGCAGAAGATATTAAGAAGAGGTGGCAAGAATACACAGAAAACTGTACAAAAAAGATCTTCATGACTAAGGTAATCACAATGGCGTGATCACTGACCTAGAGCCAGACATCTTGGAATGTGAAGTCAAGTGGGCCTTAGAAAGCATCACTACGAACAAAGCTAGTGGAGGTGATAGAATTCCAGTTGAGCTATTTCAAATCCTGAAAGATGATGCTGTGAAAGTGCTGCACTCAATATGCCAGCAAATTTGGGAAACTCAGCAGTGGCCACAGGACTGGAAAAGGTCAGTCTTCATTCCAATCCCAAAGAAAGCAATGCCAAAGAATGCTCAAACTACAGCACAGTTTCACTCATCTCACAGGCTAGTAAAGTCATGCTCAAAATTCTCCAAGCCAGGCTTCAGTAATGTTCAAGCTGGTTTTAGAAAAGGCAGAGGAACCAGAGATCAAATTGCCAACATCTGCTGGATCATGGAGAAAGCTAGAGAGTTCCAGAAAAAAAATCTATTTCTGCATCATTGACTATGCCAAACCCTTTGACTGTGGATCACAGCAAACTGTGGAAAATTGTGAAAGAGATGGGAATACCTGACCACCTGACCTGCTTCTTAAGAAACTTGTCAGGAAGCAACCGTTAGAACTAGATGTGGAACAACAGACTGGTTCCAAATAGGAAAAATAGTACGCCATTTTGTATATTGTCACCCTGCTTATTTAACTAATATGTCGAGTACATCATGCGGAACGCTGGGCTGGAAGAAACACAAGCTGGAATCAAGATTGCCAGGAGAAATATCAGTAACCTCAGATATGCAGATGACACCACCCTTATGGCAGAAACTGAAGAGGAAGTCAAAAGCCTCTTGATGAAAGTGAAAGAGGATAGTGAAAAAGTTGGCTTGAAGCTCAACATTCAGAAAACAAAGATCATGGCATCTGGTCCTATCACTTCATGGGAAATATATGGGGAAACAGTGGAAACAGTGCCAGGATTTATTTTTTGGGGCTCCAAAATCACTGCGGATGCTAATTTCAGCCATGAAATTAAAAGATGCTTACTCCTTGGAAGGAATGTTATGACCAACCTAGATAGCATATTAAAAAGCAGAGACATTACTTTGCCAACCAAGGTCCGTCTAGTCAAGGCTATGGTTTTTCCAGTGGTCATGTATGAATGTGATAGCTGGACTGTGAAGAAATTTGATCGCCGAAGAATTGATGCTTTTGAACTGTGGTGCTGGAGAAGACTCTTGAGAGTCCCTTGGACTGCAAGGAGATCCAACCAGTTCATTCTAAAGGAGATCAGTCCTGGGTGTTCATTGGAAGGACTGATGCTAAAGCTTAAGCTCCAATACTTTGGCCACCTCATGTGAAGAGTTGACTCACTGGAAAAGCCTCTGATGCTGGGAGGGATTGGGAGCAGGAGGAGACGGGGACGACAGAGAATGAGATGGCTGGATGGCATCACCAACTCGATGCAGGTGAGTTTGAGTGAACTCCAGGAGCTGGTGATAGGTCGCAAAGAGTCAGATATGACTGAACGACTGAAGTGACTGATCTGACTTTGTTATATATAAAACTTTCTGAAACTGAGCAGGGCCTTGTGGGACTCCTGGGCAGAAAAGTCTTTCTATTTCCTCTGTTTCTTGTTAGTAAGAAATAGGCTTTACCCAGGCTCCATGACCATCCCTAGTTCCAAAGGACATGTTCAAACATTTGCTAATCAGGGAAAGGAAGAAATAGAAGAAACAGAAGGAGCAGTTAAGAAACAATAGTGCAACCTTGGGGCAGGGTCCTGGTTCTTCCTCAAGTGATATATATAACAATATTTTTGAGTTCTTCTACTGGAACTAAGATCCCAACCAAATGGAAGATGTTAACTATTTGATAAAGGATTCTTCATTCCAGAGAAAAAGTCAGAGTTTGATAACCTTGAGAACCACAGAAGCGCCTCATAAGACCACATGATGCCAGATGACCTGTATATTGAAAGAATGCAGACCCTGCATGCACCCTGATCCTTTTCTTCAGCCTTGCTCCTTGAACCATTACTTAAAAACTCATCACAAAGTTCCTTGGAATGGGACACACAATTTTGAGGTCATTAGCCCACTGTGTCCTCCTTTGCCTGCAATGTCTTCCTCTGCCTGTCAAAGCAATAAAGCTATTCTTCTCTACTTCACCCTTTACAGAAAAAGTTTGCTCACCTCTGATCTAGAGGAAAAGAAAAGAAACACTAGTAACTATAATTGGGGGACAAGTCTATGAAATAAGTACAGTCCCTAGAAGCAGAGGGTGAAGAGGAGAGTTTTTCTGGCAATTTATTCTAAGGTAGGGAAATCCAAGATGTATTCTATATGATGGAAGATGTAACTGAATGATGGGACAAATATATGAGAAAGTGAATTAAGCACATACTCCTTATGGACTTGTAAAGTCAACTGGTGATTTTATAGGGGCTTCCCTGGTGGCCCAGATGGTAAACAATCTGCTTGCAATGCAGGAGACCCAAGGTTGGATCCTTGGGTTGGTCAGATCCCCTGGAGAAGGGAATGGCTACTCACTCTAGTATTCTTGTTGGAGAATTCCATGGACAGAGGAGCCTGGTGGGTTACAGTCAATGGTTTGCAAATAGTCAGACACAACCAAGCAACTTTCACTTTCATGTTTTAATTACACAGTAAAAAAAGTAGAAATACTCAAATGTATTTGAGCAAAGTGTTCTGTGCCATAGGAGTTTCTAGTCAGATTTGTGCTCAGGTCTCAGATTTAGCTGTATTATTAAACAAAGTCTACTAGTGTTACATTTCCCAGGCACATTTTAACCATTTGTTTTTAACATTTTCTGTCAATTGTAAGCAGTTTATGCCTGTCTGTCTAGCTATCTGTCAAATGCCACATTGTAGACAAGCAAAATGCCACCCTAAGATACATATTTTTGACATGATTAATTTAGGCTGCTTATTTTTAAGAAACAGAGGGCTCAGTAAGTTTTTCCTTTTCCTTCCCCCTTAAATTCCTAAAAGCATTTAGATAAAGGGCCTATTCCCAGAACAGAACTATCACTAGAGATATTTGCAAAGAATATAAGCATGATGAGATGGGGGAAATTCAGCAGGGCCTCTGTGTCCCATCCTCTCTGCAGGGCCCAGGGAACATTTGTTTACCAAACATTTGCTTTTCCATCTCCATGTGAATTGCCTTCCTCAGCTTTGAAGTCCCAAATCACTACCCCCAAGATCCTTCTGTAGAGCTGAAGATGGTATTTAAGGTGAGATTATCAGCCATTTTGGTGAGTTATTCAGTTTTCCTAGGTCTCTCTTATGTATGCATGTTATTCAACTTTTGTTTGATTTTTTGCCTGTTAATTTGTCTCATGTAAATTTATTTCTTAGACCAGCCAGAAGAACTTAGAAAGATAGAGTAAAACTTTTCCTCTCTGTGCTGTGCTTAGTCGCTCAGTCATGTCCAACTCTTTGCAACTTCATGGACTGTAGCCCGCCAGGTTCCTCTGTCCATGGTGATTCTTCAGGCAAGAATACTAGAGTAAGTTGTCATGCCCTCCTCCAAGGGATCTTCCCAGCCCAGGGATTGAACCCAGGTCTCCAGTGTTGCAGGCAGATTCTTTACCATTTGACCCAACAGGAAAGCCCATTTCCTCTCTGACAACATTCAAATGTTCACTGAACTATACAAGGATGTTACTTTAGGTAGTCAAATACTTAAAGCTATGTGGATGTATCTTTTCCACTTAAATTTGGCAATTAAACATCTCTATCGTATAATATGCTTCAATATTCAAACATTAAGAAAAATCTATTGAAGTTTGTTTTGTACAAAAATAACAAATTGAAATTAATACTCCCACCCCTAAAAATGTTCTTCCATTACCCCTCCCCCTTCTACCAAGCCCCACAGTTTTAATGTTAATAACTAAGAAATAGTCTAATAAAATAGCTCTAACATACAGAACTGCTGAGCATTAACTACAATGAAAGTGAGAGAAATGGCAGTTCTAGGAATATTAGTGATCAAAAATATATATTTTAATTCTTAAAAAAATAAAATATTGTTCATCACTCACATCTGAAAATTAATATGCTGATCTACATTTCTGTTCCCTTACATGTACCAAATGCTGAATCAAAGTGCATTTTCCCTTTCATGGAATCAGATGTCAAGTGAAGAGTAAACTGCTTTATAATAATCACTATCTTTAAAGATTTAAGCCTCATTTTAATCCAGTTCATATTAAGACTGTGCTCAATAGAAAAAATGAGAAGTATGTCTGACCATTGAGCTTAAAGAGTTTTGAGAATTGTCACTGGAATTATTTGCTAAAAGTAAAAAAATAATAATAATAATACGATCTCCTTATCATTTTTGAGTCAGATATTACTAGTTAATAGTTTAGACATTGGAAAGTAATTCAATGTTATTTTCAGTTCAGTTCAGTTCAGTCGCTCAGTCGTGTCCGACTCTCCACGAACCCATGCACGTCAGGCCTCCCTGTCCATCACCAACTCCCGGAGTTCACTCAAACTCACGTCCACAGAGTCGGTGATGTCATCCAACCATCTCATTCTCTGTCGTCCCCTTCTCCTCCCGCCCCCAACATTTCCCAGCATCAGAGTCTTTTGTATTAAATCCTTAAACACTAATATTTCACCTATGATGTTCTGTTGGTCTAATAAAATAGTCATACGTGAAAGAAAAAAAGTTCACTTATCTTATTTCACCTTTCAGAATCCAGAAATTTTATGGCTTAAAAATGTGTCTATAGTCTGCTTGAATGATTTTATCTACAAATGTGGGAAGAGTCCAGCTAATAAGAAGTATTGATTCAGATTAAATGACAAAAACTCTATTAAATCTCCCCCAATTTGGAGGGGGGCAGGTCTGAAGCAAGAAGCAAGGAAATTTGACCCAAATTTCTATTAACAGAAATGTGAATTATAGCTCAAAATATATGCAGTGATATACTTTCTGTGATCGTCAGGAATATATTTTCAGCTGCCACAGGATTTAGTCTTTCAAAAAATAATGGGAGACTGTTACAGGTGACCTACAAGAGTAAAATTCACTTCCTCAACTGTAAGGGGACAACAGAGGTTGAGATGGTTGGGTGGCATCACTGACTCAATGCATATGAGTTTGAGCAAGCCCTGAGAGTTGGTGATGGCCAGGGAGGCCTGGCATGCTGCAGTCCATGGGGTCACAAAGAGTCAGACACAACTGAGAGACTGAACTGAACTCAACTGTAAATGCCTTGCCCAAAAAAAGGCTTATGAAACAACACGATTTGATTGAACCCTCTAAATACAGCAAGACCTTCTAACTCTTCTCAGATATTTTCCTGACAGTGTCACACAGAAGCTGAGCTTCAGGGGCTTAACATATTTACTGCATACCTTCCCCTGACTGATCTCCAAATTACTGGGTCAGGTAAACCCAGACTGACTCTGTGATCATTTTAAGGTGAAATGTGGAATTCATCCCTTATTCTCCCTGTTGAAAAATTTTATTGCCACTTAAATCTGATGATAAAAAAATCATAGTCAAAATAAGATCATGATATATCTGACTAGAGTCTCAACATTATATTATTGTTTCAAAATCTAACAAAAAGAGAATC
The DNA here is from genome assembly GCF_049115385.1 of Moschus berezovskii. Classification (NCBI taxonomy): domain Eukaryota; kingdom Metazoa; phylum Chordata; class Mammalia; order Artiodactyla; family Moschidae; genus Moschus; species Moschus berezovskii. The sequence continues at coordinate 79,569,558 of NC_142488.1, read as the reverse complement.
CAGAGGCGCTTCAGTGATTCAGCAATTACATTTCTTTCTCAAATATAGCTGGTTTCCCATTAGAAATGCAAGTATGTTTCCATTTTCTTGGTAGTCATACACACTCCAGGAATCTCAACTTTTGCAAAAATATGACATTCTAAACTGTCTCAACCATCCCTTTATTTAACTACCAAAGACTACAAGTGAATTTAACTCATAGATTATTGTTATTTTGTTGCCGTATATTTGACATATTGACAGATCAGGGGAAAAAAGTTTCCTCAAGCTAGCATACGAGACAATTTTAGGAGAGTCTTATATAATATCTACCACAAAGATATATGCCTAAAGAAATGTAAGTATGCAGGTGATGTTTCTAGAGATAATATTTACAAAAATTTTCCCTCATTCTCATTTACTTCTTTAAAGGAAATCAAAATCCTTACTATGGAAATAATATCCATCAAAACCGTGGCAGCATTTACAAATATGAAGGGTAATTTGATCCCTATTTTTGCCCATGATATGTTTAGTTAAAGAATTTTGTGTTAAAAGCCTTGGCAAGATATCAACTTTCATTTTTTGTAATAAATCACAGGGAACATTTTTCAATGATAAAGAATACACTCCAGAAAGTTCCTGAAATAGGAAAAAGTTCCTTAGTTAATTTCTACTTTCTTTAAAGTTTCTTAAGGTCCTTCTGCATGTTTTTCTCTTTCACAATTAGCAAAGTGGTAGGCAATGTGTAAGAAGGAAAAGATAGGTATTAAATATTTAAAAGGAATTAACATCTACTCAGCAACATAATGTTATAGTGGAAAAGGCAGGGCTATTGGAATCTGCTTCCGGTTCTACCTCCTACTAGTTTTATGAACTCTGTCAAATTAAAGATGACTCTCAGTTTCATTATCTGTGAAATGAGTATAATATGAGCCACTTAGGATCTTTGTATTATACCAAGTTACTATAGTAAAGTGCCTGAAACTTTACAAGTATCCTCTTCACTTGAACTTATGGATATATCTTCCCTAATCACATGAAGTGGAAAGCATCTAAAGCCGTCCATCATGGGGTTCTGTCTCCCCCCGCTCCCTCTGCTTCTCTCTTTTTACCTCAACATTTTTGAAACTACTAATTCCAGTTACTTACAAAAGGTTCTTGCATATTTGAAAAATTAAAATTACAAACCACTACAATAAATAGCACAGTAATATGATGATTGAAGGTGGAGGGCACAAGAGAGGCAAACAATATTCTCTACTTTTTCAAATTATTGCATAGCCTTTAATTGGGAGAAACCTGTTTTGATTATAGATAAATTCCTCTTAGCAACATAAAAATAAATTATTCGTGGATTTAGTTGGTGTTTCCAAAAACTTGGTTTATAGAGCCAGAGATTTTGTAAAATCTTCAAAGTCTGAGAGCCAACATTAATCATGTTTATGAATGTCTAAAGATAAATAAAGCCAAATTGATGATTTAAAATTTTTCAATGAATTGACAAATTAAAATGTTATAGAACGTGTTTGCTGAAATTTCAATGACTTTTTTTTTTTTAAATTGAGGCACGAAAGAGAGAGTTTAGATTGAATAAATTAAAGATGGAGTTTGATACTTGGTATTCATTTAAAATTTTCAAGTTTCCTTAAAATATTGTCCCCAAAAGTACTGAATGGATTACATGCTTGAAGAAATACGACAAATTTAATTTTAACTAATAAGTTTTACAGAGTAAAGCCTTCCCATATAAACTCACAGACTAAATTTATACCACATTTTTGGGCAAGGAATTAAGGCCATAAAATACACAATTTACTGTGTTTCCTTTCCACATGGTAATTGGGACATATTTGTCAGAGTTAAAAAGTTATGAAAACCTATGTTTATCTGCATTCTGTGTTTCCTTTTCACATGGTAATTGGGACACATTTGTCAGAGATAAAAAGTTATGAAAACCTATGTTTATCTGCATTCTGCATATAAACAGCATATTGTGGTTCTAGAACACCTTATGTCCTACGATTAATTCTTCTTTATTGTTTGGATCTTTTTTTTTTTTTTTTTTTGCTCTCCTTTTTACTTGCAAGCCGGTGTTAAGAAACATTGGTTTCTCAAAGGAAAGCGCAGATTTGTTAGTGGTGGATGGAATGGTGTAGAAAGATTTACCAGGTTCAGTTCATTTCAGTTCAGTCGCTCAGCTGTGTATGACTCTTTGAGACCCCATGGGCTGCAGAACATCAGGCTTCCCTGTCCATCACCAACTCCCAGAGCTTGCTGAAACTCATGTCCATTGAGTCCGTGATGAAATCCAACCATCTCATTCTCTGTCGTCCCCTTCTCCTCCTGCCTTCAATCTGGCCCAGTATCAGAGTCTTTTCCAATGAGTCAGTTCTTCCCATCAGGTGGCCGAAGTATTGGAGTTTCAGCTTCAACATCAGTCCTTCCAATGAATATTCAGTACTCATTTCCTTTAGGATGGACAGGTTGGATCTCCTTGCAGTCCAAGGGACTCTCAAGAGTCTTCTCCAACACCACAGTTCAATAGCATCAATTCTTCTGCGCTCAGCTTTCTTTATGGCCCAACTCTCACATCAATACATGATTATTGGAAAAATCATAGCTTTGACTAGATGGACAATTGTTGGCAAAGTAAAGTCTCTGCTTTTTAATATGCTGTCTAGTTTGGTCACCTCTTTTTTTCCAAGGATCAAATGTCTTTTCATTTCATGGCTGCAGTCACCATCTACAGCGATTTTGGAGCCCCCCAAAATAAAGTCTCACTATTTCCATCGTTTCCCCATCTATTTGCCATGAAGTGATGGGAGTGGATGCCATGATCTTAGTTTTCTGAATGTTGAGTTTTTAGCCAACTTTTTCACTCTCCTCTTTCACTTTGCTGTTTTTTTCCAGTAGTCATGTATGGATGTGAGAGTTGAACAATAAAGAAAGCTGAGCTTCAAAGAATTGATGCTTTTGAACTGTGGTATTGGAGAAGACTTGAGAGTCCCTTGGACTGCAAGGAGATCCAAACAGTCCATCCTAAAGGAGATCAGTCCTGGGTGTTCATTGGAAGGACTTTTGGTTGATTGTTGGGATCAGACTTCTTCAAAGAAACATTAAGAAAAAAACTTTTGCAATGTGAATGTTTCAACATGTACATATAATCTGTGTGAAACTCATTGTTCTTCAATGGATGACCTCTTTGCACAGAGTAATAGCTTTATCCATTTTCACATCATTATGTTTGCTGGGGGAAAATCCTACTGTGCTACATCATAATACCATGTAATCTTCTTACTCAGTTTAGCTGAGATTTAAGGAGACTGTTCATTCAAGCTGTTCTTTAAACACTGATCTATAATTTTGCAGAATCATCATAGCAGAAGAGCAAGAGGCTTTATAAAAGATATACAACAATTAAAACTTTATTTTTATATATATATTGACATAGTTTATTTTTGTATTGGAGGCTAATTACTTTACAGTATTATATTGGTTGGTTTTGCCATACATTGACATGAATCCGCCCTGGGTGTACATGTGTTCCCTTTCATGAACCCCCCTCCCACCTCGCTCCTCCCCTTATCCTCCCTCTGGGTCATACCCATGCACCAGCCCTGAGCATCCTGTATAATGCTTTGAGCCTGGACTGGTGATTCGTTTCACATATGATAATATACATGTTTCAATGTCATTCTCCCAAATCATCCCACTCTCACCCTCTCCCACATAGTCCTGAAGACTGTTCAATACACCTGTGTCTCTTTTGCTGTCTCGTATACAGGGTTATCATTTACATCTTTCTAAATTCCATATATATGCGTTAGTATACTGTATTGGTGTTTTTCTTTCTGGCTTACTTCACTCTGTAAAATAGGCTCCAGTTTCATCCACCTCATTAGAACTGATTCAAATGCATTTTTTTAATGGCTGAGTAATACTCCATTGTGTATATGTACCAAAGCTTTCTTATCCATTCGTCTGCAGATGGACATCTAGGTTGCTTCCATGTCCTCGCTATTATAAACAGTGCTGCAATGAACGTTGGAGTACATGTGTCTCTTTCAATTCTGGTTTCCTCGGTGTGTATGCCCAGGAGTATGATTGCTGGATCGTATGGCAGTTCTATTTCCAGTTTTTTAAGAAATATCCACACTGTTCTCCATAGTGGCTGTATTAGTTTGGATTCCCACCAACAGTGTAAGAGGGTTCCCTTTTCTCCACACCCTTTCCAGCATTTATTGCATGTAGACTTTTGGATGGCAGCCATTCTGACTGGTGTGAAATGGTAACTCATTGTGGTTTTGATTTGCATTTCTCTGATTATGAGGGATGTTGAGCATTTTTTCATGTGTTTGTTAGCCATCTGTATGTCTTCTTTGGAGAAATGTCTGTTTAGTTCTTTGGCCCATTTTTTGATTGGGTCATTTATTTTTCTGGAATTGAGCTGCAGGAGCTGCTTGTATATTTTGGAGATTAATCCTTTATCAGTTGCTTCATTTGCTATTATTTTCTCCCATTCTGAAGGCTGTCTTTTCACCTCGCTAATAGTTTCCTATGCTGTGCAGAAGCTTTTAGTTTTAATTAGGTCCCATTTGTTTATTTTTATTTTATTTCCAATATTCTGTGAGGTGGGTCATAGAGGATCCTGCTGTGATTTATGTTGGAGAGTGTTTTGCCTATATTCTCCTCTAGGAGTTTTACAGTTTCTGGTCTTACATTTAGATCTGTAATCTATTTTGAGTTTATTTTGGTGTATGGTGTTAGGAAGTGTTTTAGTTTCATTCTTTTACAAGTGGCTGACCAATTTTCCCAGCACCACTTGTTAAAGAGACTGTCTTTGTCAAAGATAAGGTGTCCATTAAAACACTTAAATGAAGATTAGTTTCAAGTTTTACAATCCAGTGCCAAACCATCTGGCAAATCCCATGTCAGGTTTTGTTAAACCTTTGAGTTTTCTAAGTGTTAATTCATCCCTCTTCTATAACACTTCCCCTCTTCCCTAAAGACACAAGCATGCACTTGACTAATTGATGATTAAGATAAAAGATCTAATTAAGTGCTCCAAGCTTGTTGATTTTTCCACCTGGTTATTTGTTACCCTTGAAGACAATTTCAAAATAGCTGTTTGCTTTTGGCAGAACCATTGGAATCTTCATGGATAAGTGAATATATTCCTCACAGCCTACTCCCTTCTTTTTGCCACATTTTGCTTAGGCCTAACTACAACCAGCTGTGAAGAAAGCTGAGCATGGAAGAATTGATGCTTTTGAACTGTGGTGTTGCAGAAGACTCTTGAGAGTCCCTTGGATTGCAAGGAAATCCATCCAGTCCATTCTAAAGCAGACCAGTCTTGGGTGTTCATTGGAAGGCCTGATGCTAAAGCTGAAACTTCAATACTTTGACCACCTGATGTGAAGAGTTGACTCACTGGAAAAGACTCTGATGCTGGGAGGGATTGGGGGCAGGAGGATAAGGGGACGACAGAGAATGAGATGGCTGGATGGCATCACCGACTCGATGGACATGGGTTTGAGTGAACTCCGGGATTTGGTGATGGACAGGGAGGCCTGGCGTGCTGTGATTCATGGGGTCACAATAGTTGGACACGACTGAGCGACTGAACTGAGCTGAACTACACCCAGAAGGAGGGTCAGAATATTCTTGAAATGACAAATCACATCTGAGGGACTCAGACCAGTCTGGAAAACACTGGATATGCCTACTGAATAATTCAACAGCGTTTTCCCTAAACCTTCATCCTTTAAGCTTTGATGATAGCAGTTATCATAGAAAATATATATTATATATATATATATATATATTTTAAATAAATTTTAGTTTATATTAACCTGGTGTTCTCTTACATTGTCTTTCTTTGGGATTAGAGTGAAAACTGACTTTTTCCAGTCCTGTGGCCACTGCTACGATTTCCAAATTTGCTGGCATATTAAGTGCAGCACTTTCACAGCATCAGCTTTTAGGGTTTGAAATAGCTCAACTAAAATTCCATGAACTCCACTAACTTTGTTCATAGTGATGCATTTAGAAAAGGCAGAAGAATCAGAGAACAAATTGCTGACATTCATTGGATCATCGAAAAAGGAAGGGCGTTAAAGAAAATCTTCTGCATTATTGTCTACACCAAAGCCTTTGACTCTGTGGATAACAACAAACCATGGAAAATTCTTAGAGATGGGAATACCCGACCACCTTACCTGCATCCTGAGAAATCTATATGCAGGTGAAGAAGCAACAGTTAGAACTGGACACGAAACAACAGATTGGTGCCAAATTGGGAAAGGAGTATATCAAGGCTGTAAATTGTCACCGTGCTTATTTAAATTATATGCAGAATACAATATGCAAAATGTTGGGCTGGATGAAGCAAAGGCTGGAATCAAGATTGCCAGGAGAACTATCAATAACCTCAGATACATATATGACACCACCCTAATGGCAGAAAGTGAAAAAAAGCTAAAGAGCCTCTTGATGAAAGTTCAGTTTAGTTCAGTTCAGTCGCTCAGTCGTGTCCAACTCTTTGCGACCCCATGAACCACAGCATGAACCACAGCATGCCTCCCTGTCCGTCACCAACTCCCAGAGTCTACCCAAACCCGTGTCCATTGAGTTGGTGATGCCATCCAGCCATCTCATTCTCTGTCGTCCCCTTCTCCTCCTGCCCTCAATCTTTCCAAGCATCAGGGTCTTTTCAAATGAGTGAGCTCTTTGCATCAGGTGGACAAAGTATTGGAGTTTCAGCTTCAACATCAGTCCTTCCAATGAACACCCAGGACTGATCTCCTTTAGGATGGACTGGTTGGATCTCCTTGCAGTCCAAGGGACTCTCAAGTCTTCTCCAACACCACAGTTCAAAAGCATCAATTCTTTGGAGCTCAGTTTTCTTTATAGTTCAACTCTCACAAGACCATGTGATAACATGACCCAGTGATCTTATCTCTAGGAGGTGGCTTGCCCCAGGGCACTTGAGAGAAATTGTGTCTATCACAGACATTTATTGGAAAAATAATGAAGTGTAATATTTATTTACCAGGTAATTTATATTTAGTCCCAGCTTACTGATTTTATTTGAAGGAGAAATGACATTTTCCTCAGTTTTACATAATTTAAGCTTTGTTGCTAAGTTGCTAAGTTACTTCAGTCGTGTCCGACTCTGTGTGACCCCATAGACTGAAGCCCACCAGGCTCCCCCGTGCCTGGGATTCTCCAGGCAAGAACACTGGAGTGGGTTGCCATTTCCTTCTCCAATGTGTGAAAGTGAAAAGTGAAAGTGAAGTCGCTCAGTCGTGTCCGACCCCTAGCGACCCCACGGACTGCAGCCTACAACGCTCTTTTATCCATGGGATATTCTAGGCAATAGTACTGGAGTGGCTTCCCATTGCCTTCTCCGATAATTTAAGCTTCAGTTCAGTTCAATTCAGTTCAGTCGCTCAGCCGTGTCCGACTCTTCGCGACCCCATGAATCACAGCACGCCAGGCCTCCCTATCCATCACCAACTCCCGGAGGTCACCCAAACTCATGTCCACAGAGTCAGTAATGCCATCCAGCTATCTCATTCTCGGTCGTCCCCTTCTCCTCCCGCCCCCAACCTTTCCCAGCATCAGAGTCTTTTCCAGTGAGTCAACATGAGGTGGCCAAAGTATTGCCGTTTCAGCTTTAGCATCAGTCCTTCCAATGAACACCCAGGACTGATCTCCTTTAGAATGGACTGGTTGGATCTCCTTGCGGTACAAGGAACTCTCAAGAGTCTTCTCCAACACCACAGTTCAAAAGCATCAATTCTTCGGCCATCAGCTTTCTTCACAGTCCAACTCTCACATCCATACATGACCACGGGAAAAACCATAGCCTTGACTAGACGGACCTTTGTTGGCAAAGTAATATCTCTGCTTTTTAATATACTATCTAGGTTGGTCATAACTTTCCTTCCAAGGAGTAAGCGTCTTTTAATTTCATGGCTGCAATCAGCATCCACAGTGATTTAAGCTTACTGCACATTAAAAATACATATTCTTATTAGCACACAAAAGACCAAAAAGGTAATACACAGAACTATAATCCTGTAAGTATTTTCATATTTTAGTATTGCTCCTAAAAGCTGATTAAGGTATGTGCCATAATGATGAGCCTCAAATACACAGTAGAAGAATTATGCCATCATCAGATTATTTAACACCAGATTGTTTGAACTTTCATCTTTTTAATATCAACAGTTACAGAATATACCAATAAATTATGTTTAACACCTTTAAAGAATAAATTGTGTTTGTTTATTCACTAGATTAATTCTTGGTTTCAACTCTCTGATGACGACTGGAAATTACTCCTCAAAGTAGACACGGGTATTTCAAGCAATCATCACTTATTATTTTGCAAGAACTAGACCCAAATAAAGACACAAGTATGTGCATGCATGGGCTTCCCAGGTGGCTCAATGGTACAAGAATCAGCCTGCCAATGCGGAGGACACAGGAGATGCAGATTCTGTCCTTGTGTGGGTAAGACCCCTTGAGAAGGAAATGGAAACCCACTCCAGTATTCTGGCTGAAAAATTTCATGGACAGAGGAGCTTGGCTACAATCCATGGAGTCCCAAAGAGTCATACATGATTGAGCACATGTACATGCACAGGCATCAACATGCACACACACACACACACACAATTATAAAATTTATATTGTACTCATTTTCAAAGTAATTATTGTCATTGAAGTTACCATAAATTCCAAGAATACACCATGTAAGAAGAATCTGGGCTAATCTCTTAAATGATTCCACATTCTTTAAAGGTGGCTATGAAAGCATTAAAAACTATTCTAAGCTTACAATTCAAAAATAACAATTATACATTTTCAAAGATTTTATAAATTGTTAGAGAAAGGATGTGATTGGTAATAAACCTTTGCTCTAAAATACTTTTTCTAATAGGAATAGAAAGAGCTCTAAAAAGTGAGATTAACTTTTAGCAGCTTAATGTAGGATAATTTTTTTATAAACATTAATTTTTATAATTTTTCTAAGACATGTAAGAGCAGAAATAATTCATGCATTTATCGTACATTTTAAAACATGTGTTTTTCACTTGGAAACATTTCTAGGCATAAATCTCTTTAATGGAGAAATATATGATAATTTATTACATGTTATAACAATGTTTAAGTTGAAATATAAATGTTATTTTGCAATTGGAAAGAAAAATACAGCAAGTTTGACCAAATGTATGCTAAAAATACTACATTTGATTGCAATTTATCAAAAACTGTAGTATTCCTATTATCCACAGAAATAAACACAGTTTAGATGACGATAAATTCCTAAAGATTTAACCCTTTGTTGCAGTGAAAACCATGACACAATAAAAACTGTTTAAGTTATTGGCATCATTTTCGTCTCCAATAAAGGAACTAAATCAGTATATTAACTAGATGTCATCATGAAGAGGATATGCTATATATCAGTAGTACTGATATCCACATCCCCTGACAATCTCTAGTAAAGATAAATTAACCTTTCTTAAGAACACACACATAAAACAACGTCTTTATCATTACCACCAGTCTGTAATCGCTTGCAGTAAGTTTTCCTAATGATTATGTCAAGTGCAAAATCTCTCTTTCAGGTACATATTAAAATCTGGATTGGTAATTCCTAAATGTTAAACATGTATTCCCTTAACTATAACTGAATTATAATTGTATCATCTGTATCTATTCTAACTTGCCATCATTCAGTCATAAAAATGATCACACCAATTATTTAAATAGATAATGGAATTATGGACTTCTAGTTTTTTCTTCTAATGTTTCCCTCGTGAACACAAAATCTACGGGAAAAAGGTTGTCAGACAACTGGTGGTCACAGCAATTATGAATTAGCTTTCTTCTCCAAAAATCAAATTACAAGTGAAAAATTACAAATTATATGCTTTTTTGTCTCCTAATATCAGGACATTAGATTCAAGTGTGGGACAGAGAGAGCGAATTGCAATATTTCATTATGGAAATCATGATTTCCCTCAGGATTTATATCATAAGGCATAAAAGAGACTTCTTCCCAACCATGAAAATTTAGTGAAGGTATATTAAGAATTTAGAAAATCTGTTTTCATTTCCAAATAAAGATTCACACACTTAGTAGAAACAAAGTCTTACTAGAGTTCTTGTCCAAAAGAAAACTATCTCATGAGATTGCTGTCATGAAAGTCTTCTGAGTTTTTCAAAGGTGCTACTTATGCTGAATTTTTTGGCAACATGTTTTCGTGCTTAGTCTGTTAGTCACGTCTAACTCTTTGTGAACCCATGGCATGATCAAATAAGGATCCTCATTGACGCTATGAGAACTTGGTGTTGTAAGTACAAATTCAGTATTAAAGAATTAAAAACAATGTATGTAGACCCTATTTAAGCTACTAATTAAAATGAGTTTTCAAGATAAAAAAGCTTACTAATTAGCTACTTCAAAAGCATTCATCAGTATTGCTTGTTAAATATACGTATCTCCAATTCCTAGGTTGGTATCAATAAGTCAGTAATGAAATAAGGTGATTTCTACAGTTAAAAAAATATGCTAGATTAAGGTATTGTTAAATCTAATTTCCTTTTGTAAGAACCTGAAGAATATTATATTAATATGATTATACTAAAGTCCTTCATAAAATAATGAAGGACTAATTCCTCAAGAGATCCTTCTGGAAATCTCAAGTCATATGCTAAGCAAATGTTTTGACCTGAATTTGTTTACAACCTACATCAATCAGCTAAAAACCTGAAACAAAATGATAACCCTGCATACAAGACAGCAAAAGAGACACAGATGTATAGAAAAGTCTTTTGGACTCTGTGGGAGAAGGTGAGGGTGGGATGATTTGGGAGAATGGCATTGAACCATGTATATTATCATATGTGAAACGAATTGCCAGTCCAGGTTTGATGCATGACACAGGATGCTCGGGGCTGGTGTATTGGGATGAACCAGAGGGCTGGGATGGGGAGGGGGGTTCAAGATGGGGAACACATGTACACCCAGGGCAGATTCATGTCAACGTACGGCAAAACCAATACAATAATGTGAAGTAATTAGTCTCCAATTAAAATAAATAAATTTTTTTAAAAGTTAAAAAAAAAGTAAACAGAGGAATGGAGAATAATGCAAAAAAGTAAGAATGGAAATATAATAAATATAATTGGTGAAGAAAGAAAGAAGTAAGCTGTCTGGAATATGACAGGAAATACTGTAGATGAAATAGAGACATAACCTATATAACTGTGCCCCTATCCTAAGTGATTACTGAATTTAGATGGATAGTAAGGCAAAGGGGAAATATCCCAGTGTCAACAACAAAAATTAAATAGAGTCCATATTAACTTAATTAGAGCAAATTTACCTTGACCAAAACAAAAGAAATAACAAGCTAATATGAAAATGGAGTGTTAAAATTGTAATTAATTTACAAAGAGTAGAAAATTAATTTTAAAAGAGTAGATTTTGAACTAGTTATTTTTGTATTAGAACTTCAGGAAAAAATTGCATATTATGACATTATAATAAAAGTAATAAAAGCATCAGCAAAGTAACAACATCACAATTATGTCTCTTTATAGGAAATTTTCCAAACCTATGTTAGATTAAAATCTCAAATTTATTTCACAATAGATTTTATAGAAAGTGGTCTTTAAGGACTAGCTAAAAAGGGGGGGAAAGTAAAAATGAATAATCTATATTTCTGAGAAAGCAAACATTTCATATATCAAGAAATATATGATCATGTATTATTATTATTTTCCCATTGAATGTATTGAGGAAACATCTATTTACTAGACTCATTGGAATCTTAAGAGTAATGAGCACTCATTATGTACATTCATGGGAACATTATTTAGACTGATAAGAAAAACAGGAATCTTGAAATCCTTTTGAAGTCAAGGGAAAATGCAATAGTTTGGCAGTGTTTAGTGGGTACAGTGATTGCACAAATAAGCTAAATTAATAGCAAAAGTTTTGAACTATTATTTTTTAAGCTGCCTACTTTAACTTCAGCCATCCTGATTAAATAATATACCAAATATGGGTTTTCATAAAAGATATGAATGTAATGATTCTTCTAGCTCAAGACCTACATGCTGCGTGCTTAGCTGCTCAGTTGTGTCTCTTTGTGACCCCCACGGACTGTAGCTCACCAGGCTCCTCAGTTTATGGGGATTCTCCAGGCAAGAATATTGGAATGGGTTGCCATGCCCTCCTCCAGAGGATCTTCCCCACCCAGAGACTGAACTCAGGTCTCCTGCATTGCAAAGTGATTCTTTACCATCTGAACCACCAAGGGAAGCATATTATGTTTTAAATTTCAAATACCTAATCAATTTGGCTATTTTCAACAAAATATTTTGTATATAAATAGTCTGAGTCCATAGGTAAAAATAACAGAGTTTTGGAACACAGGATTTAGAATCACACAAACCTGAATCAAATGCCTTTTGTTCATGTTAACTTATTCTAAAGTCTTATACAGGTTAGTTAATTTATCTGAATCTCTGTTTTCTCACTTTTAAAAGGGATTGGAATGAGGATTAAACAGATATATGTGCACAGCAATTAGAATAGTACCTGGCATATATCATTAGTATTCAATAGATGCTGACATCTATTTCATGTTAGTCCAAAGCAAATATAATCACCTTGATCCATAATCAATGTTTGGGTATAAGAGGGTCTACTTTAGTTTCCTTTAGACGCCAAGAAAGAAGAAAATAATAGTCCAATATAGCACTTCAGTCGTAACATATCACCTCTTTGAGAATGACTTTGTAACAATTTACATCAAATTCCACATACTATCACTTACAAGACATCCTATGAAACAGCCTTAGACTACATTACTAATTATATTTCTCTCTCTGCCTTCCTCATACTGGCCCATCCACACTGTCTTCCTTGTTTCCCCTTTACTATATAACCATGTTCTGGCTCCTTGATCTTGTGCATTTGGAAATGTCTTCCTCTAGATTTCCATATGGCTCAATCCCTAGAGAAGGAAGTGGCAACCCACTCCAGTATTCTTGCCTGAAAAATCCCATGAATGGAGGCGCCTGGCAGGCTACAGTCCATGGGGTCGCAAAGAGTCAGACACTACTGAGCGGTTTCATTTCACTTCACTTACTGCTGTCAGATCTTTGACAACATAGGAAGGAAAGCTATGTCAAACCTAGACAGCGTTTTAAAAATTAGAGCCATCATCTTGTTGACAGAGGTCCGTAAAGTTAAAGCTATTGAGCTTCTCTGGTTGCTCAGATAGTAAAGAGTCTGCCTGTAATGCAGAACACCCGAGTTTGATCCCTGGGTCAGGAAGATCTTCTGGAGAAGGAAATGGCAACCTGCTCAAGTAAAATTGCCTGGAGAATCCCTGGACAGAAGAGCCTGGAGAGCCCCAGTCTATGGGGTCACAAAGAGTTGGACATGAGTGGGAGACTAACACTTCACTTCACTTCATGGTTTTATAAGTAGTCATGTGTGGATGTGTTGGACCATAAAGAAGGCTGAGCACTGAAAAACTGATGCTTTCAAATGGTGGTGTTGAAGAAGACTCTTGAGAGTCCTTTGGACAACAAGGAGATCAAACCAGTCAATCCTAAAGGAAATCAATTCTGAATATTCATTGGAAGGACTGATGCTGAAGCTGAAATTCCAATATTTTGGCCACCTGATGGAAAGAGCCAACTCACTGGAAAAGACCCTGATGCTGGGAAAGATTGAGGACAGGAGGAGAGGGGGTGACAGAGGATGAGATGGTTGGATGGCATCACTGACTCAATGGACTTGAGATTGAGAAAACTCTGGGAGATAATGAAGGACAGGGAAATTTGGCATGCTGCAGTTTATGGGGACACAAAGAGTCGGATATGACCTAGTGACTGAACAACACATATTTAAATTTGCAATTTTTCAATATGCTCTCACAATCTCTAACTTCTTTCTCTATTTTATTCAATAGTGCTTAATATGTTGACTGTCTTCATTTTCCAAGGCTGCTATAACAAATTACCACAATCTTGACTGCTTGAAACAAGAGAAAATAATTTCACAGTTTGGGAGGTCATAAGTCCAAAATCTTGGTGTTAGCAGATTTGATCCCTTCTGGAGGCTCTGATGGAAAATTTGTACCATGCCTCTTCTCTCCTGGCCTCTGATGACTACTGGTAACCTTTGGAATTTCTAAACTTGGGGCTGTATAACTCCTATCCCTTCCTTCACATAGCCTTTTTTCTGAGTCTCTGTGTCTTCCTATCTTCTTATAAAGAACCTGTCAGTGGATCTAACTCACTCCCTACCCACAATACACGAGATTCTTATCTGCAAAGACTCTTTTTCCAAATAAGGTCACATTTATAAGTACTGGGGATTGGAACTTGGACATGTGTTTTGGAAGGACACATATTAATCCACTAGATTAATTTAGTGTAAATGCATTTATCTATATTTATTTATTCATCTATTTGTTCATTCTCAGTGTCCCCTTACTAGAATGTTGTCCATGACAAAGGTTAAACATTTTGTTTGTTTATATTTGTGCCTTGACCAATTTCTGGCACACAACAGGAGCTTAATAAATATGTGTTAAATAAATGAAGAATAAAATGTGTATGAAACACAGAGGTTATCAAGATAATTGAAGCCAAAAGTAGAAAAAAAACAGGAAAAGAGAATTAGAAAAATAGGATTAGACTGTGTGAAAAATACAGAAAAGAGTAGAGCCTTTGAAGCCAAAATTATTTACATGTGAAAGAAATGAAAGGAAAAAAAAAGAAAAATCATGGTCACTTCATTTCCTAGAGTAGTGACTACATTGAATAGTTTATTTGTTAGAAATGAGCAAGCTGATGTTAAGGCTATGGGTTAAGGAGAAATAGGATCATTTCCTTTAATTATTCAGTCATCATTAACTGAGAAGCCACTATACGCCAAACAGAGTTGTAGGGTGTAGAGTAAAAGAACATAGTTGTCTGAGATCGTGTCATCCCTACTATACAGTGTTTGATGTGTTCCCATTCAGTGTCATTGTCTCAAAGATTTAGAGACATCCATAAAACTAACTAACCTTCTGCCTCCATTTTCATTAAGATATTAAGTATTTTTCAGGTACTCCCAACACACTGAGTGTCAAGAATGAGAGCTGAAAATAAGTGTGTTAGCTTGATTACACTAAAATGCATATGATTACACTAAAAAGCATTACATATATAAAAACATCACATAAAATGTTAAATGAAATTAGCAAATGATATACTAAGAAGAAAGCAAACTAATATGCTTAGCAATATATGCATTAAAATATGCTTGATATAAAAAATAAAGTCGCATCTGAAAGAAATATTTTCTCGACCAAGAGGATGATCAATAGAGATTTGCTAAAGTCCCAATATACAAACTTTTAAAGAAAACTTTTGTAATGTGAATGAACACTATGTAATAGGCTGACAAAAATTTAACCACTGATAGTTCAGTATCTGTATAATATTTGAGCAATAATAACTGCAAATCTATTGTTCAATTTAAATTTTAAATGTCCTTGCTCCCTGTTATCATTCCTACAGAAGCTTAAGATAGATCATATATTCATTCAAAGTGTTAAAATAATTTAATATATAAAAGTTACTTTTAAGACTGTCACCAGGAATTAGAATCTTAGTCATATTGCTATATTAAAATCACTTATATTTGGATTTCTGCCAACCAAACTTGACCATGTGAAATTGTATTCCAGGTATGTATATACATGGTGAAAATCACAGATATGTGATTATACTGAAAACATATTTTGCCACAATGAAAGATTTTCCATTATTCAAGTTCTTCCCTTGTAAATGTCATAAAATCAACAACTTTGGCATCATCTTTGAGATTACTTTTGTATATAAACTTGTTAAATGTGAATGTCTTTGTAAGCTGTAGAAAAAGTAGAGACAAAGTTGTTCATTTAATTTCCTTTCTTAAGACCTTTGAGAGCCTCCAGAATACATTTCAGTCTCATCTCATCCATCCTCTCTCATGGCCAAATATGAAAATATGAATGAAATAATAGGAAAAATTAATAGAAAATGTCTTTCTCCCATGCAATATTCTCTAGCTATTTGCAATGATGCCAGTTTTTTCTAATCATAACAAAAACTGTTTAAGTGGCTGCCATAGGATTCCCTTCTTTCTAAACCCCATTTAGACTTGTTCTCCCTCAGCAAGTCCCCAACATAAATTTCCTTTCTCTATTTTTCCATCAAATAGATTTTAGAGTTTTTTTCTTCTCAGAACCATCTATAGTCAATCACAGGCTAATTTGATTAATATATCCTAAAGTATTCATCTCTTATTATGCTGATTCTTATTAGGCTGAATTCATAGAGATCTAATGTCTTAATCCAACTGAATAAATATAATGATGAGCTATGTAGAGTCTGGAAATGCCAATGAGGGAAGAACCTAGAGAGGAAAATAGAGAAGTAGGAAATTATGGAGATAGGACCCCCCAGTCCTATCTCATCATTTTCTCAATCACACCATTCATGATATCTAGTCACAGCTTTCTCATCCTCTGTCACATAGATTATAGGAATTCCTAATTCTCCTCATTGGTATATATGAATATAAAACCCACCCATGGAATGATGTGACAATTATTTCAGTCAGTTGTTCAGTCTCCTGGACTTTTCAACAACTTTATGTAATCAGTTTTCATATATAAGTTTCACTCTCCTTGTACATTTCATCTAAGTCATCACCTTTCACTTCTTATTTTCACTGACTATAAAAATCCGTATAGGGGATTTTCAAACTTTGATAACACAGAGAAGAATAAATACCCTCATGTTTATATTCAAGATTAGCCATGGAGATACATGTGGTGTGGGTTTGATCCCTGGTTATGGAACAAAGATCCTGCATGCAGTGTGGTAAAAAACAAACAAACAAACAAACAAAACCCAAGGTTAACCATAGTTTAGAGCAAACAAAAATCACGTGAGCCTTCATCCCTCACTGGAAACAAACCATTCATGTTATTCAATAAAGATATGATAACATTTTTAATCACATATTCAGAAGTGTCTGAATTTTTTTCTTTGCTGAAATGAAAACCTAAACTAGCAGATTACTTCACAGGATCTATTCTTTCAACAGTACTGGCAGAATTATAAACAGCTTAAAAATTCTACTTTTATGACTAATTTCTTAAAATATTAAGATACATATTTTATCTTAGGAAGGATTTCATTATTTGCTTAGACATTGACAGTGTTTCCCATCACCACTTTAAATTAATTCCATTAAAAATTCAACATTTTATAGTAGATATAATAATAACTCTTCCAACCTGTCCACATCCTAAACACTGAATTTGTAAAATGTTAACTTGCCGATTGGATTAAATTTGGGTTCTTGCAGTTGGAGAGATTATCCTGGATTATCCAGGTGGATGCAATGTAATCATAAGTGTTCTTGGGAAGGAAAAAAAAAGGAGAGTCAGAGAAAAAGATGTGAAGAGAGAAGTAGAAGGCAAATTGATGCATCCCCGAGCCAAGGAATGCAAGCAGTCTTTAGAAGCTGGAAAAGACAAGAAAACAGATTCACCACAAGAGCCTCTGGAAGTAATATAGGCCTGTTGACACCTTGATTTCAGCCACATAAAAATCATTTTGGGATTTTTTATGTCAAGAAGTGTAAGATAATAACATATTTTGTCTTAAGGCACTAGTTTTGTGGTATATGTTACAGTAACAATAGGAAACAAATACACCTACCACATGGTGAGTTTAAACCATAGATATTCTGAAATATGTAAATATATAGGTTAGATACAAGACATTTTAACTGCCAACGACAGCCTTAAAAATACTGACTAGTGCTGATTTGTTGGGATGTAACAAAATTCAGTGGGTTTGGCAGCACAGTATCTGCATTTCCACAAAAACTCATAATAAACAAAATCTCATGAGTAATAACATAATAAAAAAAAATCTCAGTTCACAGGTCACCATGAACTGTGCAGGACACTTAAGACAAGGATACTTCACATGAACATTCATTCACTCATTTACCTAGTAAATATTTAATAAGCACCTAATAAGTACTATACACTGCTCCACATATGGAAAGTTGTGAAAAAGACCATCAAAATCTCTGCCTCATGGAGCTTATATTCTGTAGCGAGTGTGAAAGAAAGAAATGCAAAGAAATAGAGGTAAACAATAGAATGGGAAAGATTAGAGATCTCTTCAGGAAAATTAGAGATACCAAGGGAACATTTTATGCAAAGATGGGCACAATAAAGGACAGAAAATGTATGGACCTAACAGAAGAAGAAGATACTAAGAAGAGGTGGCAAGAATACACAGAAGAACTATATAAAAAAAGATCTCAATTACCCAGATAACCACAATCGTGTGATCACTCACCTAGAGCCGGACATTCTGGAGTACGAAGTCAGTGGGCCTTAGGAAGCATCACTAAAAACAATCCTAGTGGAGGTGATAGAATTCTAGTTGAGCTATTGAAATATTAAAAGATGATGTTATTAAAGTGCTGCACTCAATATGCCAGCAAATTTGGAAAACTCAGCAGTGGCCACAGGGCTGGAAAAGGTCAGTTTTCATTCCAATCCCAAAGAAAGGCAATGGCAAAGAACGTTGAAAATACCACCAATTGCACTCCTCTCATACGCTAGCAAAGAATGCTCAAAATTCTTCAAATGAGGCTTCAAGAGTAAGTGAACTGAGAACACCCAGATGTTCAAGCTGGATTTAGAAAAGCCAGAGGAACCAGAGATCAGATTGTCAACATCCATTGGATTATTGAGAAAGTAAGAGAGTTCCAGAAAAACATCTACTTCTGCCTTATTAACTGTGCCAAAACCTTTGACTGTGTGGATCACAGCAAACTGTGGAAAATTCTTCAAGAGATGGGGATACCAGACCACCTTACCTGCATGCTGAGAAATCTGTATGCAGGTCAACAAGCAACAGTTAGAAGTGGACATGGAACAGCGGACTGGATCCAAATAGGGAAAGGAGTATATCAAGGCTGCATATTGTCACCCTGCTTATTTAACTTTATGCAGAATACATCATGTAAAATGTCCAGGTGCATGAAGCACAAGCCGAAATTAAGATTGTTGGGAGAAATATCAGTAACCTCAGATATGCAGATGAAGCCACCCTTATGTCAGAAAGTGAAGAGGAACTAAAGAGCCTCTTGATGAAAGTAAAAGAAAAGAGTGAAAAAGTTGGCTTAAAACTCAACATCCAGAAAACAAAGATTATGGCATGTAGTCCCATCACTTCATAGCAAATAAAGAAACAATAAAAACAGTGACAGACCTTATTTTCTTGGTCTCCCAAATCACTGCAGATGGTGACTGCAGCCATGAAATTAAAAGACACTTGCTTTTTGGAATAAAAGTTATCACCAACTTAGACAACCTATTAAGGACAGAGACATTATTTTGCCAACAAAAGTCCGACAAAAGTCAAAGCTATGACTTTTCCAGTAGTCATGTATGGATGTGAGAGTTGGACCACAAAGAAAGCTGAGAGCTGAAAAATTGATGCTGCTTGACTGTGGTGTTGGAGAAGATTCTGAGAGTCCCTTGGACTGCAAGGAGATCCAACCAGTCATCCTAAAGGAAATCAGTCCTGAATATTCTTTGGAAAGACTGATGCTGAAGCTGAAACTCCAATACTTTGGCAATCTGATGCAAAACCTGACTCTTTAGAGAAGACCCTGATATTGGTCAAGATTGAAGGTGGGAGGAGAAGGGGATGACAGAGGATGAGATGGTTGAATGGCATCACTGACTCAATGGACACGAGTTTGAGGAAGCTCCGGGAGATGCTGCAGTCCATTGGTTCACAAAAAGTTGGGCACGACTGAGACGACTGAACTGCACTGAATGCTGTGGGACAAAATTTAATGCAAATCAGAGGGATGGAAATTTCTAGAGAGCATGGTTGCTATTCTACATAGACAGATTAAGGAAAGTCTCATTGAAGATCTGATTTTGAGTAGAGACCTAAAGGACTTTTTTTTTTTTTTTTAAGCAAGCTATAGGGATATCTGGGGAAAGGGAGTCCTAAGCAAATAAAGCAGCAAGAATAGTGTTCTTAACATAAAAGAGTGATATGCTAGATGTGTCTAATTAACAGTAAAGGGGCCAGTGTATATAGACTATAATGATTAAGGAAGACAGAAACATATGAGATTAGAGAAAAGAAACAAGGCCTATAAAATCATATAGAGTCTTTCAGACCACTGAATACATTGACATTTATTCTGAGTGAGTGATAAGGAATTGGAAAATTTTGAACCCAGGAGAGACATAATCTGACTTGAGTTCTTAAAAGATTTCTCTAGATGAATGTAAATAGATTGGAAGGCAACAGGAAATGTAGAGACACCTGTTAGAAAGCCATTTTGATAATCCAAGAGGGACATGATGATGGTTTGGACAGAGAGGTTATCCATGAGGTAGTCAAAACCAGCTGGCTTCTATATATCTTAAAGCCAACTCCCGCAGGAGTTGTTAAATGATTGGATATGTGATGCTACAGAAACAGAGGAGTAAAGACGGATCCCAAAGTATCTTCAGGACCAACTGAGACAGCAAAATCTCAGGAAGAGCAGATTTGGAGGGAGGGAATCAGGCATGGAGTCTTGGGTGTACTGCTGGAAAAGCCTGTAACACATTCAGGTAGAAATTCTGGAGTTTAGGGGAGGTGGACAACTGGGGGATATACATTTGGAAGTCACCAGTATGCAGGTGTTATTTAAGCCATGAGGCAGTATAAGCCCACCAAGAGAGTGAAAATTGATAGGAAAGAGAAATTCAGGCCCTTTCCACTGCAATGTAGAGAGGCTGAGAAGATACTTCAGCAACAGATACCTGAGAATGAATGGCTTTGGGGTTAGAGCAACAAGGGACAGTAAGGTCCAGGAAGCCAATGGAAGAAAGCCATTCAATTAGGAGTGAGTGACCAATCTAACTAAATGCTACAAGCAGATCAAGTAAGATGGGAATTTTGAACTGATCACTATATACAGCCACATAGAGATAAGTATTGATCTTGCTATAACTATTTCAGCCGAGTAGTAGGGGAAACTCCTGATTGGAGGGGGGATAAGATGTCTGTCAGACTATCTAAACATTTTTCAGATTTTTACAGCCATATTATTTCTAACTGCTTTCTGAATAAGTCAAAAAAGATAGCATGATACAAGCATGAAATTCATTTTTAATACTGCCTATTCCATTATGAAAGTTATACATAAAGTAATAAGCATTTTCCTAACAAGAAATTGTGATTCTTTTTTATACCAAACATTTTTCAATAGAACTGAACAATTTTTCACTACTTTTCTTTCTCTATGTTATTCTAATTATATGTTGAGCAGTTTGGCTATGTGTCTTTTTTATACAATGTTTTTATGGTCAGTAGTAATATAGTTTTATGTTCACTTTTTGAAATTCAGATGGATTAAAATTTTCAAACGTTTGTGTCATCATTAGAGATGGATATACACAGTAAAATAAAGGGAAAGCAAAAATGCTTCTGAAAAGAGGGTTACTTTAAGTAGTCTGCCTTTTGGAAAATCAAACCTAATGCCTTTATGTGTTTATATCCTTCATAAAAATGTCATACTATAATTATTCATTTGCTTTAAAAGGTCCATGTTTTCTTGTTTATATACAGAGTGAAATGGAAAATTAAAGAAATAATTCACATACTTTAAGCTAAAAAAATACAGCTTTACCAGCTCCTAATTGAATGCTGTGTTTTTGATGCAATCTGTGGTTTCTATCAGCAGGAGAGTTTTACACCTATTACATGAAAAGATGCTCATTATATATTGTGAAGTTGATTTTTTTTAAAGCAAAAACAATAAAACTTTTACTTCTGTTATTTATAAGTTTCAGAGAATGTGATCTTTTGACGGGTTTGCTAAGTTGTTTCATTCTTATACTTTTTTATATATGTGGAGAAACATGAGAGGTATTCTTGACTGAGAAACAATATACATGCAGGGAAAAGCTGATGGATAAAAGAAGCATTATCTGAAAGCATTTCGTATACATTCACGTGTTTAGTATTAATAATGGCAGTGAAAGATGTACTTCCCATTTTTCATAAAATGTTTTACTTAACCCTGAAATAGTCTCTGATTTGAAACAAAAGACACCTTTCTTTATAACTTTTAGTGTTAATGATTGTGAACTTTGTTTGGCTTGTAATACATAGTGAAATTCATTATTTCTATCATTAGATGAGGGCTTTTTCAAGATTGAGAAATATCTCTCTACACTAAGGAATATTCACCATTATCCTCAGGAATTCAGTATGAAGCTTAATATATGTAAATTATTAAATAAGACTTAGAACCTGGAAACCATGGATTATAGGACATAAGTGAAAACTGTACAATTATCTGATGAATTTTAAGCAAGGCAAAAAATCAATTTAGAGATACATTTTCAAATATATATTTCCAAATTACATAAATTTACCATAATATTTTGTCATATTCAAAATTTTTAAAGTATGTAGACATCATCAAGCCACTGCATTAAGTAATACAGAATAATATCATAAGAATATGAATACTAAATAAATTCATGTTTTAATTCTTGAGATCTGTCTGAAGCTAGACGGGATTCTATGGTTATAGAATATCTGAAGCAGGAAAAAATGGATGCAAATGATGAACATCAACTGAACATCTATAGACATCCTAGTTTACTGAATAATAGTCAGTAAATAACAGTGAATAACAGTGAATAATAGTCAGTGAATAACACTGGTTATTCACTGTGTGCCATTGAAACGCACACTGTTGTGTGTTAACAATAAGCTATAGGAGGAGGAAACAGAATAGGCTCCATCTTGAAAGCAGGACTCCATCTTGGGCTGGACTGTGGACTTTGAGCTATATGCCCAGTATCTATGGACAGGACCTACCAACTGGAAAACCAAACTCCCCCGGTGGAAGAGTCCAAGGGCTCGTACCTAGACTCTCCATCGCCTAAAAGAATACCCGAATTATCTGTGTAACCAAATAGAATCATAAATTCTATGGTGCTTATTGGAGTATGACCACAGGCCTATTGATGATTGCCCACTGTTAACTACCTAGGCTTAAGGCATACGAATCACGGGTTAACTTTGATTGTATCTTTCTTTTCCTTTGTTCAGGGAATTTGGGGAGGTGGGTTTGAGCATGTACACTTAGGGTATATAAGATTTTCACAAAAACTGGTCGATGTCCTTGGCTAAGAGGAGACTCTGCCTTGGGTCCCCTGGTGTAATAAACTGCACTCCACTATCTACATTGTCCTTCTGAGTGAGTTTGTTTCCCAGAACACATGGCTACAACATTTGATGCATTGGCCGGAGAACTCCTCACTTTGAGGAGAAAAGTCCCACTTGGGACTAATCTGAGGCCTTGTGGCTTGAATCTTCCAGGGGGGGAAGGCACCTCGCCCTTCTGGAAGGATTCTGCTTCTCAATGCCTGGACCTTTAGCAGGTAGTGGATGACAGCAGGGGAACTGAGTGCTCAGGTGAGGAGGAACCCATCCGTCTGGGGGGTTCTGGGGGGAGTTCAGGGTCAGAGGGGCATGATCACCCCCCTGGAAGGGACTAGAAGGGGCACCGACCCACAGGAGCCTGGAATAGGCAAGTGGTGGTGATTTCTTGGTACACAGGTTGATGAGCGTTTTAGGGCTTAGGAAGGAAATTTGTGAATGTCATTTATGAGGTGGTGTCCATGCCATCTTGGGGAAAATTATTACCAAGCAATTGTCAGTGGGTTGTTAGGAGAAGAAACTTGGTCTTTGTGTGTTCATATTCTGCCCTCACCGAGGAGATGTCCCATCTGCTGTGAAATTCTTTACCCCCTCGGAATTGTCAGGCTGGAAGCAGGGGGATACATAAGTGAGTACAAATTGTTTTTTTCCTGAGATGCCCTGGAATGTGGGATATTTAACCCATCTGTGTTTTCATCCACACCTGATCAAGCCCACCAAGCCACAGTGGACTTTAAAAGTTAAGGGAGAAGCAGTCTTGGAGATCGTGGTGTTCGGCGTGGGCCATGCCAACTGGCAGGTGAAGACACGCCAATCTCCCTTCTCCCTCTGGGATCTGGCAGGTTAAGACTCTTCTCACCCCAATTAGGAGGGAGGCAGAATGGCAGTGTAAGTATTTCATTGAGTGAAAATATCAGAAGTACATAGGTACAGAGAACTTCGTAGACAGAACGAAATGGAAAAGTAGAAGAGGTCCAAAAAGGCAAGCAAGATGGGAGGAAATGAATCTAAGGCAACTGTATTGGAGTGCATGATTAAAAATTTAAAGCAGGGATTTGGAGGAGACTATGGGTTGAAGATGATGCCTAACAGCCTCCACATACTCTGTGAGATCAAATGGCCCCCTATGGGAGTAGGATGGCCACCAGAGGATACCATGAACTGAAAAACAGTGGAAGCAGTCTATACAGTAGTCACAGGAGATCCAGGACACCTGGATCAATATTCATATATTGACTCATGGTTAGGGTTAGCTCAAGACCCTCTTCTTTGAGTGAGGTTCTGTATCCAGAAGGGAAAGGGAAAAATATTAATGGCACAAAAATTGACTGATGATAAAAAAGAAATTCTACAGGATTGGAGGGGGATGACCTGACCCCTCCCCCTTACTGGATGATGACACACCCGCCGCCCAGTTCTCCACCAGGACCAGAGGCCGCCTTAATGCCCAATCCAGGGCCAGGTGAAGTTCATGCAGCAGCTGCTGCTCCTCGGGCAGCTCTCCCAGAGATCATAGAGCCACCGTTTCGGCAGGCTCTGATCCCAGGGATGGAGACCTCTGGTAAACGCCCCCAGGATTCCACCTCAACAGGATCTCCTAGATTGTATCCACCTCTCCCGGTGAGTACTGATGGGAAGGGGGAAGAAAACACAGGAATTAGAGGCTGCGCTCCGCCAAAGAGGGAAAGAACCCCACTACAGATGCCCCTTAGAGAGCTACAACAGCCTCCTATTCAGGACACATGTGGGCACTACCATCAGCCACCTGTAGCTTATTATTACCAGCCATTTTCCTTTATAGATATATTAAACTATCAGAGACACACTCCACCATACTCGGGGGAGCCACAAGGCATGATTAGGCTAATGGAGACTATTTTTCAAACCCACCACCCTCAATAGGATGACATAATCCAACTACTAGTCTCCCTTTTCAGCACTGAGGAAAGACATAGGATCCTAACTGAGGCCAGAAAATAGTTAAGAGAAATGGCACCTGAGGGTCCTGCAAACCCTCAGCAGTGGGCACAACTAGCCACCCTGGATGAGAGGCCCAATTGAGACTTTAGCACAGAGGAAGGGAGGGGCTTTCTGGAGAGATTTTGGGCAGTTATTTTACAAGGCCTCAAGTTATTTTACAAGGCCCGAAAACCTATGAGTATGGCAAAATCCTCCAAAGTGATTCAAAGGGAAAGCGAATCACCCTCTGAGTTCTATGGAAGATTGTGTGAGGCCTATAGAGTTTATGTGCCAATAGATCAGAGGCTGCTGGGTCTCAGATGGTGATAAATGCAGCCTTGTGTCTCAATCCTACCCCGAAAATGTCAGATGGGGGGACACCAAGTAATTCATTAATTTTTATAAATCCCTGAATGCCCAGCGCCTTTGTTAGAAAGAGACTACCTGTCTAAATTGGGGACACAAGTGACCTTTCCCCCCATGAAAGACCCACTCTTCAAATGGGCTCAACCACCTCTTTATTCTTCCTCTTGGTAACCCTTCAAGATGAATGGCGGAGAAGGAAATGGCAACCCACTCCAGTGTTCTTGCCTGGAGAATCCCAGGGACGGGGAGCCTGGTGGGCTTCCATCTATGGGGTCACACAGAGTCGAACACGACTGAAGCGACTTAGCAGCAGCAGCAGCAGCAAGATGAATAGAGGTGGCATGATCTCCCTGAAGGGAAACCGGATGGTCTAAACATTTGAGAGAGAGAGTTAACTCAAAAATTCCCTGAGGTCTGGGCGGAAGACACCCCCCACCCCACCCTGAGGCTTGCAAAACAGCTCCCAGTGGTAATAGAACTCAAACATGGTACAATTATGTCAGTACCTGCCTTAGGCCTGCCAGACCTTGCTAAGCCATTTATTCTTCATGTGACTGAAAAGGACAAGGTGGCTATGGGATTGTTGTTCCAGACTATGGGGACATGGGACAGACCCGTTGTTTGTCTCTTGAAACGCCTGGACAATGTTTCCACTGGGTGGTTGGGATGCTTACGGGCAGGCGCTGCAGTTGCCTTACTGGTTCGGGAGGCAACCAAGCTGATTTTGGGCCAAGATTTGATCATAAAAGTCCCGCATGAGGTCAACACTCTCCTGCGAGGGGACCTCCATAAATGGCTGTCGACATCCCAGATTACTCAATACCAGGGACCGCTATGTGAGAACACCCATGTTACTATTGAGCCTTGTCAGGCCCTGAGTCCAGCTACTCTCCTTCCTGTGGAAGAAGGTGGGCCCTCACATGACTACAAGGAAATCCTAGAAGAAGTTTATGCCAGCACACCTTACTTGAGAGACCAGTCAATCCTGGACCCATATTTGGTCCTGTACACCAATGGCACCAGCGTGGTGAAACAAAGACAACCACTATCGGGATATGCAGTAGTCATGGAAGAAACCATCATTTAGGCTAGCTCTCTGCCATTACACTGGTCTGATCAAGGGTCAAACTATATGCTCTAATCCAGGCTCTCCAGCTGTCAAAAGGTAAGAAGATAATCGTTTACACAGACTCCAGGTATGCTTTTGCTACTTTACATGTACATAGGGCTTTATATAAAGACAGAGGTCTTCTGACAGCTAACAGAAAGGACATTAAAAACAAAGAAGAAATCTTGACTCTATTATCGGCTGTATGGGAACCTGAAAAGGTAGCAGTGATATACTGTTGGGGTCACCAAAAGGAAGACATCCCACAAACATGGGGAAGCCGACCAGCAGATAAAGCCACAAAATATGTGGCTGAGAAATTTGGGGCTGCTGGTGGGGGATCTATCAGAATCTTTGTATTCTCAAAAATGCCTGAGTTAACTGTGACTCTCCCACAGTACACCCTTGCCCAAGACCAGCTGGCTGATGCAGAAAAGGCCAGCAAAAAAGAAAGAAGTCAATGCTGCCCCTGGACATAAACAAAAACCTCCAGTAATAGAGTTAAAAGGCACTCTAAAGTGAAGTCACTCAGTCGTGTCCGATTCTTTGTGACCCCATGGACTGTAGCCTACCAGGCTCTTCCATCCATGGGATTTTCCAGGCAATAATACTAGAGTGAGTTGCCATTTCCTTCTCCTAAAAGGCACTCTAAGGGGACTTTAAATGCTGCCGACACTCATGGTATGTACCTTCTCAGGATAGGTGGAGGCCTTCCCCACCCGAACTGAAACAGCAAATGAAGTGGCTTGCTGTCTGCTTTAAGAAATAATCCCCAGATTCCCAACCCATATAGGATCAGACATTGGCCCTGCCTTTGTAGTTGACTTAATTCAATAAGTATGTAAAGTTCTAAATATCAAGTGGAAATTATATACGGCATATAGGCCCCAGAGTTCGGGAATGGTGGAACGAACCAACTGGACACTTAAAAGAGACAATCTCCAAGTGGTTCATAGAGACCAACTGCTCCTGGGTGGGCTTGCTTCCAACAGCTCTGCTCAGACTCAGGATGACCTCATAGTCCCATAGCTATTCTCCATACGAAATTATGTATGGGATGCCCTCTCCCATAATAAAACAGGTGTCAACAAATTTGCCACAGGTAATGGGAGATGAAATTTCACAGCAGATGGAATAACTGGGTAAGGTAATAAATCAGGTAACTAAGTTTGTACAAGAAAGTGTGCCATTCCCCCTTGGGGAACAGATTCACGAATTTGTGCCTGGGGATCAGGTGTGGGTCAAGGACTGGAAACACGACTCCTTGGCCCCACATTGGAAGGGTCCATATACTGATTGTTCTAACCACCCCTACTGCAGTTAAAGTTGCAGGTGTCACTCTCTGGATCCACCACATGAGGATAAAGAGAGTGTACCACGAAGACTCGGAAGACGCTGAGTGGACTACTGAAAAGGACCCCTCTGATCCTTGTGAAACCAAGATCATCTTGAAGAAAAAGAGATGAAGCTCTACAATCAAACTGCTGCTAAAAGGACTTGCCAGTATCATCTTGAGACTAACCCCTAGTTTCAGCACAAGGACGGACCTGTGCTATAATTAAAGTTGAATGTTGTGTATATATATTCTTGATTTATCTGGCAATATATCAGCCACCCTAGATGACATGAAAGGTCAGGTAAAAGCTATGTCTGATGATAATCTTCCTTTTTGGACTTCAGTCCTATCTTGGGTGGAGGGTGATTTGTGGGAAACTATATTTACCATTGTTATAGTTGCCTTGATAGTTCTGCTTTGTGGACGCTGCATTTACAATGTATTATGAACTTGTAACCCAAAGGTTGGTGTCATTCTCCCAAAGTGTTGGTCGGAGAGCCAGGGTGCAATATATCCCTATGAATGATGTTCATACTATGAGGTAAGAGCATCAAGAAGCGGGAATGAAACAGAAAACAGACAGAACAGACTCCTTCTTGAAAGCAGGACTCCATCTTGGACCGGACTGTGGACTTTGAGCTATATGCCCAGTATCTATGGAAATGACATACCAACTGGAAAACCAGGACCCCCAGATGGACGAGCCCCAGGGCTCGTACCTAGACTCTTTGTCACCTAAAATAATACCAAAAGAGATGGGAATACCAGACCACCTGACCTGCCTCTTGAGAAACCAGTATGCAGGTCAGGATTCACTAGTTAGAACTGGACATGAAACAACAGACTGGTTCCAAATAGAAAAAAGGGTATGTCAAGGCTGCATATTGCCACCCTTCTTATTTAATTGACATGCAAATTACATCATGAGAAATGCTAAGCTGGAGGAAGCACAAGCTGGAATCAAGGTTGCCAGGAGAAATATCAATAACTTCAGATATGGAGATGACACCACCCTTATGGCAGAAGGTGAAGAAGAACTAAAGAGCCTCTTGATGAAAGCGAAAGAGGAGAGTGAAAAAGTTGGTTTAAAACTCAACCTTCAGAAAACTAAGATTGCCTAAGATGGCGGAGGAATAGGACGGGGAGACCACTTTCTCCCCCACAAATTCATCAAAAGAACATTTGAACGTGGCGCAAACTCCATAAAACAACTTCTGAACCATGGCAGAGGACATCAGGCAACAAGAAAAGTAGCCCATTGTCTTCAAAAGGAACTAGGACAAAATATAAAAGATAAAAAGAGAGGCAAAAGAGTTAGGGGTGGAGATCCATCCCGGCAAGGGAGTCTTAATAGAGATGAAGTTTCCAAACACCAGGAAACCCTCTCACTGGCGGGTCTGGGGGAAGTTTTTGAATCTTGGAGGGAAACATAACCGGGAGGAAAAATAAATAAATAAACCCCACAGATTATGTGCCTAAAAGCAACTCCCAGCAGAGAAGTACCCCAGATGCTCACGTCCGCCACCAGCAAGTGGGGGCTGAACAGAGAGGAGCGGGAGACATTGCTTAGGGTAAGGACCAGGCCTTAATGCCCTGAGGACAATCTGAGGGCGCTAACGTGAGATAGCAACCCAAACTGTTAGTAGCCAGAGAGAGAGAGAAAGAATTATCCCGCGAAAAGCCCTAACTTAAGGCACAGCCTGCCAGCTCAAAGAACAAAGGACTGAGCAATACCAGAGGAGAGCTAGCTGGCTGAGGACAGGCTCATCCCCCACTGGACACAGGGGCAGGTGGGTGCCAGCCAGAGTCAGAAAGAGGTAAACTCAGCCCCAGAGAGGGCATCCCCTACCAAACTGAGAACAGGCTTCCAGTTTCTAACAAAAGACTTCCTGAGATTCTGGACAGTTGACATCCTCCAGGAGGGTCACAGCCAGAGATCAGCTCCCCAGAAGAGACACGTGGCACACCGGAGATGGGCGCACCTGGAAACCAAGCAGCTGGTAATGGGGAGGTGATAAGACGCAGTACACCTGAAGAGAGTGTGCTCGCCAAGCACCTGGTTGCCTGAGCTGCTTGGACAGGGGAATGGCACAAAATGCAGGCCCAACCGAGTCTGTGACTTTGTGGAGAACCCAAGAACCTGAACCTGAGCGGTTTAGATCTGGGAAGTGCACTCATCTCAAAGTCCGCTCCCTGCAGAGCAACCTGAAGCCTGAGCAGTGTAGACTGGGAAAGCAAACATGCCGTGAGTGGGGTCAAAACCAGTATGGGGAAGACACTGCGAGTACTTCCCACACACGCCAGGGATATTTTTTTGAAATATTCCTCCCTCCCCATAGCACCACTGAACAAGTGAACCTAAGCAAGAAACCACCACCGACCCCTTGTGTCAGGGCGGAAATTAGACACTGAAGAGACCTGAAATCAGAAGAAGCCAAATAAACAGAGGAAACCACTTTGGAAGTGACAGGTGCAACAGATTAAAATTCCTGTAGTTAGCGCTGACCACAAGGGAAGTGGCCTATAAACATTGAGAAGTATAAGCTGAAAAAGGAACTCTCTGAAACTGAACTGACCCCACACTGCCTGCAACAGCTCCAAAGAAATTCCTAGATATATTTTTTACTATTATCA
The DNA here is from genome assembly GCF_049115385.1 of Moschus berezovskii. NCBI lineage: Eukaryota > Metazoa > Chordata > Mammalia > Artiodactyla > Moschidae > Moschus > Moschus berezovskii. Next base: position 79,538,815 of record NC_142488.1, on the reverse strand, counting down.
TTTTTTAAATCTTTTTTTTTCTTTTTTTCAGTCCTCTATTACGCCTTTAATTTTCATTTTCATAACCCACTATTATCCTGCAAGCAAACAAAAAAGACCCTATTTTTAAAGCAAACCTCATATATATTTCTTACACATTTTGTGATTTTGGCTTTTTTTGAATATTGTATTTTTAAGAGTCTAACCTCTACTCTAGATTTTTTATCTTTTTTTTATAATATTTGATATCAATTTTGTACATTTAAGAATCCAAACTTCAGTACCCATTTTTACTCAGAAGTGTGATTACTGACTTGATTACCTTCTCCCCCTTTTGACTCTCTTTTTTCTCCACCAGTTCACCTCTACCTCCTCCCTCCCCCTTCACTTCTCAACCCAATTCTGTGAATCGCTGTGGGTGTTCTGGGCTGCAGATAACACTTAGGGAACAGAATACTGCCTAGATCTATCTCTCTCCTCTTGATCCCCCTTTTCTCCTCGGGCTCACCTCTATCTCCTTCTTCCCCCTTCTCTTCTCTGTGTAATTCCATGAACCTTTCTGAGGGTTCCAGACTTTGGAGAGCACATAGAGAATTGTTTACTGGCTAGATTGCTCTCACCCCTTTTGATTCCCCCTATTCTTCTCCTGGTCACCTCTTTCTCCCTCCTCCCACTTCTCTCCTCCATGTAACTCTGTGAACCTCTCTGGGGGTCCCTCACTGTGGAGAATCTTTTCAACACTAACCTAGAAGTTTTATTATCAGTGTTGTATGGATGGAGAAGACTTGAGGCAACTATAAGAAAAAGACTGAAAACCAGAGGCAAGAGGCTTAAACCCAAAACCTGAGAATGCCAGAGAATTCCTGACTCCAGGGAACATTAATTGATAAGAGATCATCCAAAAGCCTCCATTCCTACACTGAAACCAAGCACCACCCAAGAGTCAATAACTTCCAGAGCAAGAATTACCATGCAAATTATCCAGCAGTGCAGGAACATAGCCCTGAGCATCAATATACAGGCTGCCCAAAGTCCCACCAAACCCATAGACATCTCAAAACTCACTACTGGACACTTCATTGCACTCCAGAGAGAAGAAATCCAGCTCCATCCACCAGAACACCTACACAAGCTTCCCTAACTAGGAAACCTTGACAAGCCAATCGTCCAACCCCACCCACAGGGAGGAACCACCAAAATAAAGAGGAACAACAAACTGCCAGAATACAGAAAGGCCACCCCACACACAGCAATCTAAACAAGATGAAAAGGCAGAGAAATAATCAACAGGTTAAGGAACACGATAAATGGCCACCAAACCAAATAAAAGAGGAGGAGATGGGAGTCTACCTGAAAAAGAATTGAGAATAATGATAATAAAAATGATCCAAAATCTTGAAAACAAAATGGAGTTACAGATAAATAGCCTGGAGACAAGGATTGAAAAGCTGCAAGAAATGTTTAACAAGGATGCAGAAGAAATAAAACAGAGTCAATTAATAATGAATAATGCAAAAAAATAGATAAAAAACACTCTGGAAGGAATCAACAGTAGAATAACGGAAGCAGAAGATAATATAAGTGAGGTAGACGATAAAATGGTGGAAATAAATGAAGCAGAGTGGAAAAAAGAAAAAAGAATCAAAAGAAATTAGGACAACCTCAGGGATCTCTGAGACAATGAGAAATGCCCCAACATTTGAATCATAGGTGTCCCAGAAAAAGAAGACAAAAAGAAAGGCCATGAGAAAATACTCGAGGAGATAATACTTGAAAGCTTGCCTAAAATGGGGAAGGAAATATTCACACAAGTCCAAGAAACCCAGAGTCCAAAACAGGATAAACACAAGGCAAAACATCCCTAAACATATATTAATCAAGTTAACAAAGATCAAATATAAAAACAAATATTAAAAGCAGCAAGGGAAAAACAACAAATAATACACAAGGGGATCCCCATAAGGATAACAGCTGATCTTCCAATAGAAACTCTTCAGGCAAGAAGGGAATGGCAGGACATAGTTAAAGTGATGAAAGAGAAAAACCTACAACCCAGATTACTGTCCCCAGCAAGGATCTCATTCAGATATGAAGAAGTCAAAAGCTTTACAAACATGCAAAAGTTGAGAGAATTCAGCACCACCAAACCAGTTCTCCAACAAATGCTAAAAGATCTTCTCTAGACAGGAAACACAGAAAGGGTGTATAAACTCGAACCCAAAACAACAAAGTAAATGGCAACGGTATCATACTTATCAATAATTACCTTAAATGTAAATAGGTTGAATGCCCCAAACAAAAGACAGAGACTGGCTGAATGGATACAAAAACAAGACCCTTATATATGTTGTCTACAAGAGACCCACCTCAAAACAAGGGACATATACAGACTGAAAGTGAAGGGCTGGAAAAAGATATTCCACGCAAATAGAGACCAAAAGAAAGCAGGAGTAGCAACACTCATATCAGATAAAGTAGTCTTTAAAACAAAGGCTGTGAAGAGACAAAGAAGGACACTACATAATGATCAAATGATCAATCCAAGAAGAAGACATAACATTATAAATATATATTCACCCAACATAGGAGCACCACAATATGTAAGAAAAATGCTAACAAGTATGAAAGGGGAAATTAACAATAACACAATAAAAGTGGGAGACTTTAATACCCCACTCACACCTATGGATAGATCAACTAAACAGAAAATCAACAAGGAAACAAACTTTAAATGATACAATAGACCAGTTAGACCTAATAGATATCTATAGGACATTTCACCCCAAAACAATGGATTTCACCTTTTTCTCAAGTGCTCACGGAACATTCCCCAGGATAGATCACATCCTGGTTCATAAACCTAGTCTTGATAAATTAAAAAAAATTGAAATCATTCCAATCATCTTTTCTGACAACAATGCAGTAAGATTAGATCTCAATTACAGGAAAAAAAAAAAAGAAAACTTAAAAATTCAAACAATATGGAGGCTAAACAACACGCTTCTGAATAACCAACAAATCATAGAAGAAATCAAAATATGCATAGAAACGAATGAAAATGAAAACACAACAACCCAAAACCTCTAGGACACTGTAAAAGCAGTGCTAAGGGGAAGGTTCATAGCAATACAGGCTTAACTCAAGAAACAAGAAAAAAGTCAAATAAATAACCTAACTCTATACCTAAAGCTACTAGAGAAGGAAGAAATGAAGAACACAAGTGTTAGTAGAAGAAAAGAAATCTTAAAAATTAGGGCAGAATTAAATGCAAAAGAAACAAAAGAGACCATAGCAAAAATCAAGAAAGCTAAAAGCTGGTTCTTTGAGAAGATAAATTAAATTGACATACCGTTAGCCAGACTCAACAAGAAACAAAGGGAGAAGAAATCAAACCAACAAAATTAGAAATGAAAATGGAGAGATCACAACAGACAACACAGAAACACAAAGGAACATAAAAGACTACTATCAGCAATTATATGCCAATAAAATGGAAAGCTTGGAAGAAATGGACAAATTCCTAGAAAAGTACAACTTTCCAAAACTGAAACAGGAAGAAATAGAAGATATTAACAGACTCATCACAAGCATGTAAATTGAAACTGTAATCAGAAATCTTCCAGCAAACAAAAGCCCAGGACCAGGAGGCTTCACAGTAGAATTCTACCAAAAATTTAAAGAAGACCTAGCACCTATCTTACTCAAACTATTCCAGAAAACTGCAGAAGAAGGTAAATTTCCAAACTTATTCTATGAGGCCACCATCACCCTAATACCAGAACTAGAAAAAGATGCCAAAAAAAAAGAAAAAAGAAAACTACAGGGCAGTATCACTGATGAACATAATGCAAAAATCCTTAACAAAATTCTAGCAAACAGAATCCAACAACGTATTAAAAAGATTATACATCATGACCAAGTGGGCTTTATCCCAGGGATACAAGGATTCTTTCATATCTGCAAATCAATCAATGTGATAAACCACATCAACAAATTGAAACATAAAAACCATATGATTATTTCAATAGATGCAGAGAAAGCCTTTGACAAAATTCAACATCCATTTATGATTTAAAAAAAAAAAAAACCTCCAGAAAGCATGAATAGAAGGAAAATACCTCAACATAATAAAATCTACATATGACAAACCCACAGCAGACATTATCCTCAATGGTGAAAAACTGAAAGAATTTCCTCTAAAATCAGGAACAAGGCAAGGGTGCCCTCTCTTACCACTACTATTCAACATAGTTCTGGAAGTTTTGGTCACAGCAATCAGAGCAGAAAAAGACATAAAAGGAATCCAGATTAGAAAAGAAGTAAAACTCTAACTCTTTGCAGATGACATGATCCTCTACATAGAAAACCCTACAGACTCTACCAGAAAATTACTAGAGTTACTCAATGAATGTAGTAAATTTGCAGTATACAAAATTAACTCGCAGAAATCCCTTGCATTCCTACACACAATGAGAAAGCAGAAAGAGCAATTAAGGAAGCAATACCATTCAGCGTTGCAACGAAAAGAATAAAATACTTAGGAATTTAACTACCTAAAGAAACAAATAATGTATATATAGAAAACTATAAAACACTGATGAAAGAATTCAAAGATGGAAAAATAGACCATGTTCATGGATTGGAAGAATCAATATAGTGAAAATGGGTATACTACACAAAGTAATTCATAGATTCAGTACAATCCCTATGAAGCTACCAACGGTGTTTTTCACAGAACTAGAACAAATAATTTCACAATTTGTATGGAAATACAAAAAACATCGAATATCCAAAGCAAACTTGAGAAAAAGAACGGAACTGGAGGAATCATCCTGCCTGACTTCAGGCTCTACTACAAAGCCACAGTCATTAAGACAGTATGGTACTGGCATAAAGACAGAAATATAGATCAATGGAACAAAATAGAAAGCCCAGAGATAAATCCACGCACCTATGGACACCTTATCTTTGACAAAGGAGGCCAGAATATACAATGGAGAAAAGACAATCTCTTTAAGAAGTGGTGCTGGGAAAACTGGTCAGCCATTTGTAAAAGAACACAAGAACATTTTTTAACACCACACACACACACACACACACACAAAAAAAAAAAAAAAAAAAAAAACTAAAAATGGATTAAAGATCTAAATGTAAGACCAGAAACTATAAAACTCCTAGAGGAGAACCTAGGCAATCCACTCTCCAACATAAACCATAGCAGGATCTTCTATGATCCACCACCCAGAGTATTGGAAATAAAAGCAAAAGTAAACAAATGGGACCTAATTAAAATGAAAAGCTTCTGCACAACAAAGGAACCTATAAGCAAGGTGAAAAGACAGCTTTCAGAATGGGAGAAAATAATAGCAAAAGAAGCAACGGACAAAGAATTAATCTCAAAACTATACAAGCAACTCCTGAAGCTCAATTCCAGAAAAATAAACGACCCAGTCAAAAAATGGGCCAAAGGAGCAAACAGACATTTCTCCAAAGAAGACATACAGATGGCTAACAAACACATGATAAGCTGCTCAACATCACTCATTATCAGAGAAATGCAAATCAAACCTACAATGTGGTACCATCTCATGACAGTCACAATGGCTGCTCTGAGAAAGTCTATAGACAATAAATCCTGGAGAGGGTGTGGAGAAAAGGGAACCCTCTTACACTGTTGGTGGGGATGCAAACTAGTAGAGCTGCTATGGAGAACATTTTGGAGATTCTTTAAAGGACTGGAAATAGAACTGCCATATGACCCAGCAATCCCACTGCTGGGCATACACAGCGAGGAAACCAGAATTGAGACACGTGTACCCCAATGTTCATCACAGCACTGTTCATAATAGCCAGGACATGGAAGCAATCTAGATGTCCATCAGCAGACGAATGGATAAAAAAGCTTTGGCACATATACACAATGGAATATTACTCAGCCTTTCAAAAGAATACATTTAAATCAGTTCTAATGACAACTTCCAGATGTTCAAGCAGGGTTTAGAAAACGTAGAGGCACCAGAGATCAAATTGCCAACATCCACTGGATCACGGATAAAGCAAGAGAGTTCCAGAAAAACATCTATTTTTGCTTCATTGACTATGCCAAAACCTTTGACTATGTGGATCACAATAAACTGTGGAACATTCTGAAAGAGATGGGAATACCAGACCACCTGACCTGCCTCTTGAGAAACCTGAATGCAGGTCAGGAAGCAACAGTTAGAACTGGACATGGAAAAACAGACTGGTTCCAAATAGAAAATGGAGTATGTCAAGGTTGTATATTGTCACCTTGCTTATTTAACTTATATGCAGAATACATCATGAGGAACGCTGGGCTGGAAGAAGCACAAGCTGGAATCAAGATTGCCGGGAGAAATATCAATAACCTCAGATATACAGATAACACCACCTTTATGGCAGAAAATGAAGAGGAACTCAAAGGCCTCTTGATGAAAGTAAAAGAGGAGAGTGAAAAGGTTGGCTTGAAGCTCAACATTCAGAAAACGAAGATCATGGCATCTGGTCCCTTCACTTCATGGATAATAGATGGAAAAACAGTGGAGACAGTGTCAGACTTTGTTTTTTTGGGCTTCAAAATCACTGCAGATGCTGATTGCAGCCATGAAATTAAAAGACGCTTACTTCTTGGAAGGAAAGTTATGGCCAACCTAGATAGCATGTTAAAAAGCAGAGACATTACTTTGCCAACCAAGGTCCATCTAGTCAAGGCTATGGTTTTTCCCGTGGTCATGTATGGATGTGAGAGTTGGACTGTGAAGAAAGCTGATCGCCGAAGAATTGATGCTTTTGAACTGTGGTGCTGGGGAAGCCTCTTGAGAGTCCCTTGGACTGCAAGGAGATCCAACCAGTCCATTCTAAAGGAGATCAGTCCTGGATGTTCATTGGAAGGACTGATGCTAAAGCAGAAACTCCAATACTTTGGCCACCTCATGCAACGAGTTGACTCATTGGAAAAGTCTCTGATACTGGGAGGGATAGGGGACAGGAGGAGATGGGGATGACAGAGAATGAGATGGCTGGATGGCATCGCCGACTCTATGGACACGAGTTTGAGTGAACTCCGGGAGTTGGTGATTGACAGGGAGGCCTGGCGTGCAGTGGTTCATGGGGTCACAAAGAGTCGGACACGTGTAACATTATATTTGTGCTTTAGTATACATTACAGAATTACAAATATATTTGGAAGTCAGATTTGAAAATCAGATTTTTCAGGAAAATTTGTGCCAATTAAGTAGAAAAGCAAGGTCCCTTTGTACTCTTTTTTCTATGTGTCTACTTTCCTGGTTAATATTGAAGTCATCATGAATGTGTGACCTAATCACTTTTCACCGTTTGTTTTCAAGAAGGAACTAAATGATACTCTTTGACTTGTCAGATTATGTCATTATAAATTCTATTATATTCAGAAGAAACTTAGAGAATCAATTGCCTCAAACAAAACAGGACTTCCCTGGTGGTCCAGTGGTAGGAATTCACCAGCCAATGCAGAGGACATAAGTTTGATCCCTGCTTCTGGAAGAGTTCATATACTGTGCGGAATCTAAACCCATGCACCTCAGTTACTGAAGCCGGGCACCCTAGAGCCCTGTGCTCCACAGCAAGAAAAGTCAGGTGATGAGAAGCTTTCACAACAAACTAGAGAGTATCCCCGCTTGATGCAACTAGAGAAAGCCCATGCATAGCAACAAAGATTCAGTGCAGCCAAAATTAAATACATAAATCAATAAAAACAACTAAACAAAATTAATGGCTCTTTTCATCTCCTTTATTCTGAAAAATCACACAGTAAGAGTTATTTCGTGGTTGAGGAAGACTTTAACACTGAGGTCAGTACAGACCTACCTACAATAAGTGCTAGACTATTAGGATATATCATCAGAAAGAAATCTAATCTCAAAGTCAATATCCTGCATTGGTTAATATTTTGGGACCCCCAGAAAGTAAGGCTAATGCCTTTCCTGGCATTATTTTGGTAAAATAGTCCTTCAATTACAACCTGGTCATAGAAGTTTAAGATAATGAAATAATTTCTTATAAAGATACATTTTTAAAAAACTATAAACAATTTCAAGATACTGAGGCAATTTTCTGGGTAATTCAAATATAAATCTGTTAATCAATTGGATATTTTATTGAAAATTATCTTGAGAAAGAAGTCAATGACCATAATTATGTGGACAACTGCTTTAAATATTTTTTGAATAGATATGTCTAGTGAGTGCTGTATTTCCAAACATGTAAAGAGAAGATTCATTCATTTTAAACACAGAAAGAAACCTGTATCACCTTAAGAACAATCTCAGTCATTTTCTAAACAACTGATTTTTTTGAAGTTTATCCACTGCTCAGATCTGTGTTCTTCACCTAAGCTAGCTATATAGCTAACTTACAAAACTATGTGCTGAGATGTATATGGATTAGACATGTTGCCCACAAGGTTTTTTTTTATTTTATTTTATTTTTTTGGTTTTGCTGGTCCTCTACTGAATTATTGAGCATTGGACATATAATTTCACCAGTAATCTAAAGTCAAATAGTTTTTTTTAACTAAAATCTCCATGAAGCCAACACAATTTTGGTGGTAAAAATATAAACAAGAACTGTAAGGAAATTCCCTTAACCTAAAAAAGGACAACTATAAAATAACTGCAGCTAGCATCATAGCGAATGGTGAAAGACTGCTGCTGCCACTAGGTCGCTTCAGTTGTGTCGGACCCTGTGCGACCCCATAGACGGCAGCCCAGCAGGCTCTTCTGTCCCTGGGATTCTCCAGGCAAGAATACTGGAGTGGGTTGCCATTTCCTACTCCAGGTGAAAGATTAAATGCTTCTTTACTAAGATCCAGTGTATCTGGCCTCCCACTTCAATCCAACATTGTACTAGAGATTCCAGCTAGAACAATTAGGCAAGAAAAAGTAATAGACGGCATCTAGATTGGAAAGGAAGGAGTACAGCTACTTCTATATGAGAATGACATGGTCTTGTATATAGAAAATCCTAACTGAACTACTTTATGGTAGCAATTCCTATCCAAAAATGAAATTAAAATAATTCCACTTACGATAGTATCTAAAAGATAAAATATTTAATAAATTTAGCCCAAAAAAGGGCAAACTATTTGTACGTGAGGATTCAAAATATTGTTGAAATAAATCAAAGAAATATTAAATAAATATAAATATATTACATATTTATGGAACAGAATACTTAATATTGTTAAGATGACAAAACTTTTCAAATGAATCTAGAGACTCAACATAATCTCTATCGTAATTCAAATTGCATTATTTTGAAGAATTGACAAGTTGATCTTAAAATGTATAGGGAAATACATAGAACTTATTCAAACAATAAACAATTTTGGAGAGGGCAAGGGTGGGATGATTTGGGAGAATGGCATTGAACCATGTATATTATCATATGTGAAACGAATCGCCAGTCCAGGTTTGATGCATGATACACGATGCTCGGGGCTGGTGTACTGGGAAGAACCAGAGGGACGGGATGGGAAGGGAAGTTGGAGGGGGGTTCAAGATGGGGAAAACATGTACACCCGGGGCAGATTAATGTCAATGTATGGCAAAACCAATACAATAATGTAATTAGCCCCCAATTAAAATAAAGAAATTAAAAAAGAAATAAAACAACATTGAAGAACTCATACATCTCAATCTCAAAATGTACTACAAAGCAAGAAAGAGCAGTACTAAAAATAAGAGACATATAGATCGAAGGAGCATAATTGAGTCAATAAATAAGCTTTCACATTTTCAGTTTCTTTTGTAAAGGGTTATTGCTGGGAGAAATATCAGTGACCTCAGGTATGCAGATGACACCAACTTTATGGCAGAAAGTGAAGAGGAACTCAAAAGCCTCTTGATAGAGGAGAGTAAAGAAGTTGGCTTAAAGCTCAACATTCAGAAAACTAAGATCATGGCATCTGGTCCCATCACTTCATGGGAAATAGATGGGGAAACACTGGAAACAGTGTCAGACTTTATTTCTGGGGACTCCAAAATCACTGGAGATGCTGATTACAGCCATAAAATTAAAAGAGGCTTACTCCTTGGAAGGAAAGTTATGACCAACCTAGATAGTATATTAAAAAGCAGAGACATTACTTTGGCAACCAAGGTCCGTCTAGTCAAGGCTATGGTTTTTCTAGGGGTCATGCATGGATGTGTGTTGGACTGTGAAGAAAACTGAGTGCTGAAGAATTGATGCTTTTGAACTGTGGTGTTGGAGAAGACTCTTGAGAATCCCTTGGACTGCAAGGAGATCCAACCAGTCCATTCTAAAGGAGATCAGTCCTGGGTGTTCATTGGAAAGACTGATGCTGAGGCTGAAACTCCAATACTTTGGCCACCTCATGTGGAGAGTTGACTCACTGGAAAAGACTCTGATGATGGAAGGGATTAGGGGCAGGAGGAGAAGGGGACGACAGAGAATGAGATGGCTGGATGGCATCACTGACTCGATGGACCTGAGTTTGAGTGAATTCCGGGAGTTGGTGATGGGCAGGGAGGCCTGCCGTGCTGTGATTCATGGGGTCACAAAGAGTTGGACACGACTGAGTGACTGAACTGAACTGAATTCTAAGACAGGCTTCATAGTTGACACTAGTGGTAAATAATCTACCTGCCAATGCAGGAGACACAAGAGACGTGGGTTCGATCCTTGGTTTGAGAAGATCTTCTGGAATAGGAAATGGCAATCCATTCCAATATTCTTGCCTGGAGAATCTTATGGACAGAGGAATCTGGAGGTCCATAGGTTCGTAAAGAGTCAGATATGAGTGAAGTGACTTAGCACACAACACATACTAAGCACAATGGGGAAAAAGGGTCTTCTCAACAGATGTTGCTAGAAAGAATGGATACCTACATACAAAAAAAGAAAATAGCATTTTGGAATCCTCTCACACATTGTATGAAAAATTAAATCAAAATGGATCATAGACCTAAATTTACGAACTAAGACTTTAAACTCTGATAAAAAATAAAGGAAATTTTCATCACTTTGGGTTAAGCTAGCACCACAAATATCAGTAGAAAAATAAATAATATTGGAAATAATCAAAATTTAAAACTTTTATGTTTTAAATTACGCCACATTAAAAGTGAAAAGACAAATCACAGAATCAGGGAAAAATTTGCAAATAGTATATCTGATGATAGGCTATGTCTATAACGCATGCACAAAGAACTCTTAAAAGTTCACTGAAAAGGATAAATAAGAATAGAAATTTTTTCAAAGATTATCCACAAATGAACAAAAAGTGCATGAAAAGATGATGAATGCTATTAGTCATCAGGTAAATGCAAATTAACACTGATATAAGTTACCACTTTACACCTACTATAGGATTAGTTGCTTCTGTCTAGTTGCTAAGTCATGTCCAACTCTTTGCGACCACTGGGAATGTAGCCCACCAGGTTCCTCTGTCCATGGGATTTTCCAGGCAAGAATGTTGGAATGGGTTGCCATTTCCTTCTCCAAGGGATCTTACCAACCTAGTGATCGAACCTGCATCTCTTGCATTGGCAGGCATTGGCCAGCATATTCTTTACCACTGAGCTATCAGGGAAGTCCCACACTATAGGATGGCTACAACCAAAAAGACAAACAATAACATGTTTTTGAGAATATAGAGAAGTTGGAACTCTCAAATATTGCTGATGGGAATGTAAAATGGTACAGGTGCTTTAGAAAATAGTTTTGCTCAAAATGTTAAGCATATCACTGACCCAACAATTCCACATCTAGAGAATTGAAAACATATGTCCATACAAAATTTGTATCAAATGCTCACAGAGCACTATTCACAATAGTCATAAAGTGAAAATAATCCAAATGACCATCAACTGATGAATGGATTAAAAAAAGAAAAAGTTATTTATACATACGATGGGCTTCCCAGGTGCCACTAGTAGTAAAGAACTTGCCTCCCAATGCAGAAGACATAGAGACACAGGTTTGATCCCTGGGTCAGGAAGATCCCCTAGAGGAGAGTTTGGCAACCAACTCCAGTATTCTTGCTTAGAGAATACCCTGGACAGATGGGGCCTGGAAGACTACAGTCCATAGGGTCACACAGAGTCAGACACGACTGAAGTGACTTAGCACACATGCAAACATGTATACAATGGAATAATATTCAGCCAAAAAAAGGAAGAAGTACTGGATGCATGCCAAAATATGGATAAACCATGAGGACATTGTGCTAAGGGAAAGAAGTTAGTCACAAAAGACCACTTATTATTTGGTTACACTTATATAAAATGTCCAGAAAAAGTACATCTTATAGAGATAGAAAGTCCATTAGTGGTTGCCTCGGCTTACAGGGATTTGGTGATTGACTGCTAATTGATATTGGGCTTCCCTTTGGAAATGCTCTAAAATCTTTTATGATGGTGGTTGCAAACTTTGTGAACACATTAAAAATCATTGAATTGTACACTTTAAATAAATGGATTTTTACAGTATGTGATTTGTATCTAAAAAATGCTGTTGTAAAAAGGAATTTAAAAAATTACTCAGCATTCATTTGTTAACTGATTTTTGAACACCTACTTTGAGTTTCTGAACATTTAGTGTGCATTAGTATAAGCTAGAGTGCATTTAAAAATCCCAATACTCAGACAGTCTCCTAGACCAATTCTATCAAAATCACTGGGGGTAGGACCAAGGTTATCAGTATGTACAACCAAGGTGAGGAACCACAGTGTAAATGTAAAGAACACTTCTGCGCACTAAAACTGAAAGGTGACTCTGAATCTCCGTTCCTTTATTTGTAAAAATCAGCATAATATTATTGGTTTTTAGTGTTAATGTGGGCTTCCCTGGTGGCTCAGATGGTAAAGTGTCTGCCTGCAACGTGGGAGACCCAGGTTCGATCGCTGGGTTGGGAAGATCCCCTGGAGAAGGAAATGGCAACCCATTCCAGTACTCTTGCCTGGAAAATCCCATGGACAGAGGAGCCAGGTAGGTTATGGTCCATGGGGTCGCAAAGAGTTGGACACGACTGAGAGACTTCGCTTCACTTTAGTGTTAATGTATTTGTATAAAAAAAACAAACAAAAATGTTGACCATAAAAAACAACCAAAAATTATTAGGTTTTAAGGAAAAGTGTTAGTGGTAGAGTTTAGGTATTAAATTATTTGCTGGGTGTGTGAAAGTTTTCATTTATTTGTCCCTGAAACAAAATTTGAGAATTGATTGTATTACAGGGAATAGTATATTTTCTTACATTTCCCTTTTATTTGAACTGTCCTTTAGTAATCTTAGATTTTCTATTCTTTAATAACAGAACCAAACTTCTTTAAATGCATAATTCATATACATATACATATACTTTAAATATATAATGTTCTTTGGCAGGAAAAGCATAGATAAATAATAAAATATTCATAAAATTAATATTTTCCTTTAAATATATCTTTAATGTTTGGTAGGAAAAGATAGTATAATCTTTTATGAATCTTAACACAGAATATTTTGAGACAATAAGTACAACCTTGTTAGGAACTGAGGGTGATATGAAATATATTCTGCTGCTAAGTCACTTCAGTCGTGAAATATATAGACAAATATAATTTTACTTCTATGTCCATATTTTCATGCAAAATATATCTTTTTTCTAAATCATGTGATGTTAGTTCAGTTCAGTTCAGTTCAGTCGCTCAGTCGTGTCCGACTCTCCGCGACCCCATGAATCACAGCACGCCAGGCCTCCCTGTCCATCACCAACTCCCGGAGTACACTCAAACTCATGTCCACAGAGTCGGTGATGCCATCCAGCCATCTCATTCTCCGTCGTCCCCTTCTCCTCCCGCCCCCAACCTTTCCCAGCATCAGAGTCTTTTCCAGTGAGTCAACTCGTCTCATGAGATAACATGTGATGTTAACTATAGAATAATTAGGCTGAAAAGTACTTTTATGAATTTCTCCAGCCCAAGTTAAAAGCAGAGACATTATTTTGCCAATAACGGTCCTTCTAGTCAAGGTTATGGTTTTTCCAGTAGTCATGTATAGATGTGAACATTGGATTATAAAGAAAGCTGAGCTCTAAAGAATTGATGCTTTTGAACTGTGGTGTTGGAGAAGACTCTTGAGAATCCCTTGGACTGCAAGGAGATCCAAGCAGTCCATCCTAAAGGAGATCAGTCCTGAGTGTTCATTGGAAGGACTGATGTTGAAGGTAAAACTTCAATATTCTGACCACCTGATGTGAAGAACTGACCCATTTGAAAACACCCTGATGCTGGGAAGGATTGAGGGCAGGAGGAGAAGGGGATGACAGAGGATGAGATGGTTGGATGGCATCACTGACTCAATGGACATGAGTTTGGGTAAACTCCGGGAGTTGGTGATGGACAGGGAGGCCTGGCATGCTGCAGTCCATGGGGTCGCAGAGTCGGACATGACTGAGCAACTGAACTGAACTGAAGTTAAAAGCTACCACAGTCTCAATCCATAAAGAATCTGCCCACAGTGTGGGAGACACAAGTTTGATCCCTGGGTCAGGAAGACCCCCTGGAGGAGGAAATGGCAACCTATTCCATATTCTGGCCTGGAGACTCCCATGGACAGAGAAGCCTGGTGGGCTACAATCCATAGGATCACAGAGAGCTGGACACAACTGAAGCATGCACTGGGTCTATACTGCTCTCTGTTCATAATCCACAATTTAAAAAGTTATTGCAATTAATATTTTTATATGTGTCTCCTCCACTAGATTGTGAGATCCTTGACGGCAGGAACTGAATCCTGTTAGCCATTGTATCACCCATCCAAAACTTTTTTCTCAGTGTTTATTTTCAATCAGATACAAAGGTAGGTGTTAGAAATTCAATGAAGTTAATGTTTAGCACACTCCATAGCTTACAGTGAGCAGTGAAAAAGTGTTTATGGACCTTGAAGAGGGAATCAGTTCAGTTCAGTCGCTCAGTCGTGTCCGACTCTCCGCGGCCCCATGAATCACAGCACACCAGGCCTCCCTGTCCATCACCAACTCCAGGAGTCCACTCAAACCCATGTCCACAGAGTCGCTGATGCCATCCAGCCATCTCATTCTCCGTCGTCCCCTTCTCCTCCTGCCCCCAACCTTTCCCAGCATCAGAATCTTTTCCAGTGAGTCAACTCATCGCATGAGGTGGCCAAAGTATTGCAGTTTAAGCTTTAGCATCAGTCCCTCCAATGAACACCCAGGATAAATACAATAATATATTCCAGTATATCAAAAATAAAAATAGCAAAGAGGTTATATTAAGAACCCATTCAATCAGTTATTCATGAGGTTAGTTAAATTAATTACAAACGATAGATATGCAGTCTCTTTTTAAAGTTATTGGCCCAGAAATACATGGGAGGGGTGAAATTCATATAATAATAGTTGCCATTTGCCATTTGGATTAAAACCTAAATGTAAGAAGATCATTAACTCTTATCCTATGCAATTAAAACTCTGTGCTTCAGTCTCCATCAGTTGTGAGCAGCACTGTGGATGAAAACATTCAGAAGAGTAAGAATGTTTCTGAAATTCATTCTTAGCTCTAATTTTGTCATATAAATTTAGATAATTTTTTTTTATATCTCTGAAAGCATCGTACTATAGCCCCTTTTCTCTCATAAGAGTTAGAAGACTCACCTGAAATATACAATTTTCACAATGCTTCAAGGCATTGAACCAAGTTTAGAACTCCATTGGAAATGAATGTAACTGACTTCCACAGTACGTGAACCGTGAATTTCCAGATGTTCAAGCTGGATTAAGAAAAAGCAGAGGAACCAGAAACCAAATTACCAATATCCGCTGGATCATTGAAAAGCAAGAGAGTTCCAGAAAAACATCTACTTTTGCTTTATTGACTATGTCAAAGCCTTTGTGTGGATCACAAGAAACAGTGGAAAATTCTGAAAGAGATGGGAATACCAAACCACCTTACCTGCCTCCTGAGAAATCTGTATGCAGGTCAAAAAGCAACAAACTCCTACAGTTCAACTCCAGAAAAATAAATGACCCAATCAAAAAATGGGCCAAAGAACTAAACAGACATTTCTCAAAAGAAGACATACAGATGGCTAACAAACACATGAAAATATTCTCAACATCACTCACAATCAGAGAAATGCAAATCAAAACCACAATGAGGTACCATTTCACGCCAGTCAGAATGGCTGCTATCCAATCGTCTGCAAGCAATAAATGCTGGAGAGGGTGTTGAGAAAAGGAACCCTCTTACACTGTTGGTGGGGATGCAAGCTAGTACAGTCACTATGGAGAACAGTGTGGAGATTCCTTTAAAAACTGGAAATAGAACTGCCATACGACACAGCAATCCAACTCCTGGGCATACACACCGAGGAAACCAGAATTGATAGAGACACATGTACTCACATATTCATCGCAACACTGTTTATAATAGCCAGGACATGGAATCAACCTAGATGTCCAACTGCAGACGAATGGATGGGAAAGCTGTGGTACAAATACTCAATGGAGTATTACTCAGCCATTAAAAAGAATACATTTGAATCGGTTCTGATGAGGTGGATGAAACTGGAGCCTATTATACAGAGTGAAGTAAGCCAGAAAGAAAAATGCCAATACAGTATATATATGGAATATATATGGAATTTAGATATATGGAATTAAGAAAAATGGTAATGATAACCCTGTATGAGAGACAGCAAAAGAGACACAGATATATAGAACAGTCTTTTAGCCTCTGTGGTAGAGGGTGAGGATGGGATGATTTGGAAGAATGGCATTGAAACATGTATATTATCATATGTGAAACGAATTGCCAGTCCAGGTTCAATGAATGATACAAGATGCTCGGGGCTTGTGCACTGGGATGAACCAGAGGCATGGTATGGTGAAAGAGGTGGGAGGATGTTTCAAGATGGGGAACACATGTACACCTGGGGCAGATTCATGTCGATGTATGGCAAAACCAATAAAATATTTTAAAGTAAAAAGAAAAAAAGAAATAAAAGGGATCAATAAAGAAAAAAAAAAAAAAGGAAGTGAACATGGAACAACAGGCTGCTTCCAAATCAGGAAAGGAGTACCTCAAGTATATTGTCAAGTCAAGTACATCTTGTATATTGCCAAGTGTATTGTCATGGAGTACGTCAAGTATATTGTCACCCTGCTTATTCAACGTTTATGCAGAGTACATCAAGAGAAATGCTGGAATGGATGAAGCACAAGCTGAAATCAAAATTGCTGGGAGAAATATCAATAACCTCAGATATGCAGATGACACCACCTTTATGGCAGAAAGCGAAGAAGTACTAACGAGCCTCTTGATGAAAGTGAAAGAGGAGAGTGAAAAAGTTGTCTTAAAACTCTACATTCAGAAAACTAAGATCATGGCATCCAGTCCCATCACGCCATGGCAAGTAGATGGAGAAATAATGGAAACAGTGACAGACTTTATTTGTTTGGGCTCCAAAATCACTACAGATGGTGACTGCAGCCACAAAATTAAAAGACACTTGCTCCTTGGAAGAAAAGCTATGACCAACCTAGACAGCATATTAAAAAGCAGAGACATTACTTTGCCAACAAAAGTCTATCTAGTTAAAGCTTTGGCTCTTCCAGTAGTCATGTATGGATGTGAGAGTTGGACTATAAAGAAACTGAGAGCCAAAGAATTGATGCTTTTGAACTGTGGTGTTGAAGAAGACTCTTGAGAGTCCCTTGGACTACAAGGAGATCGAACTTGTCCAACCTAAAGGAAATCAGTCATGAATATTCATTGGAAGGACTGATGCTGAAGCTGAAACTCCAATACTTTGGCCACCTGATGTGACGAACTGACTCATCTGGAAATACCCTAATGCTGGGAAAGATAGAAGGCGGGAGGAGAAGGGGACGACAGAGGATGAGATGGATGGCATCACCCACTCAATGGACATGAGTTTGAGTAAGCTCCGGGAGTTGGTGATGGACAGGGAGGCCTGGAGTGCTGCAGTCCATGGAGTCAGAGTCGAACATGACTGAGAGACTGAACTGAGCTGAACTGACTTCCCCTAATTGAGTGAAGATAGGCAGGGGAGAGATTAAATTAAGGAAGAGAGAATACAATGATACATTCCTTATTCTACTACTGTATACTCTAACTGCCTTACATTCCTCCAAGTGGATTTAAACATTCTCAGTTTTTGTCTCTACAAATAGTTCATTTCCCAGAAATGAAGACTGACTTAAATTTCCCAATTTATTTTTCTTCCATTCAACTTGAGAAAGTATTTTATAGACACTATCTTCAGTCTGAAGAAAAGAATCAAGAATGTAGTTTTCTAGTCTTTCTTTAGCAAAATAATCCTTCAATGGTTTGCCATAAAATCTAATAATAATTTCATAAAATACACACATAACATGTTTTAGAGAAGGCACTATTACCCAGCTTTGAAAATTTGAAGGAAAATTGTCATGTCACCAATCTAGATCCAGAGCTGACCTGTTGAACAGAACATATACAGAACTTGATATAACTGTGACTCAACTTCTAGTTTGGCTTTGCCCAAGTATGTGAACTTAAGAAATTCACTTCGTCTGTCTGAACCTAATTTTTCTCTTCTTTTAAATGAGATCATTGAACAGATGATATCTAAAATTACTTTCAATGGTAAAACTCAATGATTTTATGATTAAAAAAAAAAGGAAAACTGGTCATTTGTCCTCAAAACTACAAAGAATAGGCACCCTCACAAGTTAATTTTCTGTCCAAATTTTGGAACTTACATAGTTTAAGAGATTATTGTGTAATCCAAATTTGTTGCAAATAAGGCAACAATGTTAACCTTGGAGTCACAGGTTGATCTAGTCCTCATCCTAGCAAGCTATAACTTGTTTTCTCAATAATCCCAACCAGAACTCATCAGATATGTGCTTACCCATTTTCTATTATATAGTGAATAATTTTATTTAAATATAAATTTATAAACAGATTGTAGTGATACCACACTATCTATTTTTTTCCAATTGCCTCATTTTTAGAAGAGGAAGAAAACAGATGACCTATGGTTATGATAAGAAATCACTAGATAACAAAACAGGTAGAAAGATCTTTCCAGGAATTTAACCAGTCAAAGTCATCTATCATTAAAGAGCAAGGAAACACCTATAACCATTTTCTATGATGCGAATTTTGTTTTCATCCTAAGGCAACATAGGAAATTAGTAGTAACAAAGAACATGAATAAAAAGCAGAAAATGAGATTTGGTTTTGACTCTTTCAAGAACCACACAATTCCCCGAAATTAAATATCATTAGTTGTTGTCTTATAAAGTAGACACCAAATATTTTACTGAAATAAATTATTACTATATTTCCATTTTCAATGAAATATGACTAAATATTTTTCTTCATGATTCTAAGTCTGAGAGACTCTAGATTGCTTATTTTCTGATCTAGACTTAAAATTATTCATCTGCAGTGTTATTCAGTGTTTATTTTAAAACTTCAGAGAAGCTTCATTTTCAGCCATATAACTTCCAGTTTTTATAGTTTTTGGAGAATCTTTTTAATAAATATTTTGATGTTTAATATGGCATTTCATATTCAGTGAGTAAAAAGAAACAAAAATTAGCAGGTAAAACTACAGTATACAATTGAGTTTAAGATGTTTCAGCAAAAAGAAATGCAGGTGCAGGTTTAAATGACAGGAAAGTAATCATTTTAATGTTCATAATAAGGAGAGTTGCCAACATGATAATGAATAAAATCATCTATTTACAACCATTGGTGACATTTCCTGTTGTTATTCAGCAAACTAATTGCCTCCTTTGTCAGATGAATCTCTTATAACAGAAATGTTGCAAGAAATTCTGTTTGGGCAAAAGAAGTTCTGATATTTAAAAATTTCTGCTTAGGCAACTTTGTATATACACATATATATATATATGTAGTGTTCAGATGATTAAGGTGGCATTTATCAGCAAGAGCTACATGTGAAATGTTATGCAAAGTATAGAATTGTGAAGTTTGTGGAAACGCATATTTTAAATAAGAGTTTATAAAATTGGAAATTATTTTCTTTTATTAGAAAGCAGTCATATCTACTCAAAATAATTATGGATCAGAAGTAACATCAAATTAAAAGTATACATCATATACATCATTTTGTAAAAAATAAGATTGATATAATAGCTACATTAACTGAATATAGTACAGCATGTGCATTCTCTGAACACTTAATAAGTACTAATATATACCAATGTTAGCTTTTTTCCCTTTAAAGTATTGAAAATATATTTCATTATTATATGATGAAATAAAACAATGCAGTGCTTAGCTTCAGAACTTTAATAAGAGAAACAGATAGTATATAAATAAATACTTGGAAACTCAATTTATATTTAAATATTAATATTACTGTATATAATATTTAGCTATACATTTTTTAACACATATTCTCATAAGTTTGCACAACAGAAGTAATGTCATTCACACATACTATCCTCAGAGTAACTAAAGGAATCAGGTAAATGTCCTTGAGCTAATGTTGGGCATTCAAGTCTTTTTGCAATTCAAATGATGTAACTTTATTAGTTTGTCTTTTTTGGCCAAATTCCCTTTGCAAATTCTGTGTGTCTAGTGATAGTCACATAATCCTTTTAGGAATTTCATGAAAATTATTTCCTGCTATGGAAGATGCATTTATAACAGGAAGTACTACAAATGCAAAACTGCAAACAGTGATTTTTCATTAGCTGGAAAGCCATCCTTAAGCATTTAAATATAACACCAGACACATTACCAAAGCAATTACAAGGCACATAACTACTCAAATCTGAGCATGGACCAGTTCTAAATCGCTTTAAAATCAATAATATTTATCAGTGGTCATAATTATGGAATATCAGTAGCAATGTAGGGTTGTATGTAATTATGGTACATCCATGGCATTTTACAACAAAGCCAATAGCCCCTTGGACTGAATCTCTTTCACTTGTGCTGCCTAATTCTGTTTAAGTGGGGCATTACATATGTAATAGAGCAAGAAAAAAGATAGATGTTGTGACAAATACCCTGTACAGACATCAAAATCCCATAGGCAAGATGATTTGAGAATACATTAAGGGCAGTACAAAGGCTGCTTTATTTGAGGGAGTCCATGTTCATTGTTAACAATATCAACCAAATACAAAATAAGATTGTGATCTCAACTCATTTTCATCTTTCAAAATATACATAGAGATTGGTGCTTATCAGAGCCTATTTAAATTACAGAGATTTTACACTGGGTCTTCAATGCAACTCTTTTTGTGTTCTTATATATCTGGAACTCTTGTTACATCTAGTCATGATATTTTAAAATCATTTTCTCAGATCAATGACTCAATCTTAAAATACTATCATGAGGATAGTTTCTCATATATCATACTATAAATCACATTCTTGCATCAAGAATGCTGTGGTTTTTAACTCAAGAATTCGTGGTCAGATGGATATGTTAATATTTATTTGAAGCAGCTGACTCTGTTTTTAGTCTTACTCACATTTTCATTGCTTTTTTATGTATGTTCATACTTCGCTTCAAAGCTTCCACTCAAAAACATTCATAAATACGTCATTCACTCCTGGAATATCTCAGACTCTTTCTAATGAGACAACACACAGCAAAATTTAATTGCTTATAATTAGTAAGAAAAATGAAGACAAATATTTATGGTATATTCCTCCCTAAACAATTTTCTACTTTGTCCTCTTTATATAGGCTAAATGTTATTTTTCCAGCATTCTGACTCAATAATAAACTCCTTCTAGTTAGTAAACCAAAATAAAACAAAACAAAACTAGATAAAAAAAGCAATGTAATGCAATGGATATATGTATATGTATAACTGAATCACTTCAATGTACACCCGAAACAGCACTACTTTTTGCAAATCAATTTTGTGCTAAGTCACTTCAGTCGTGTCCAACTCTTTGTGACCATATGGACTGTAGCCCACCAGGCTCTTCTGTCCATGGGATTCTACAGGCAAGAATACTGGTTGTGTTGCCATTTCCTCCTCCTGAGTATCTTGCTGTCCCAGGGATCAAACCACAGTTTCTTCGGTCTCTTGCATTGGCAGGCAGATTCTTTACCATTAGCACCACCTGGGAAGCCAGGTGGCACTAGTGGTTTACTCTAATGTAAAATAAACCTTAAAGTTAAAGAGCCCAGCAATCACACTTTTTATTAGTATATGTCAGTAACTGGAAGGCAGTGCTATAAATATAATTTCTAAGTTTTTCCAAGGTGCAGGATACTTGAAACTTAGATAATAATAATAATTAAAAACTATTTTCCTTATAAAATTATTGATTTCTAAAAAAATATATTTATTTTAATTGGAGGCTAATTACATTATTGTATTGGTTTTACCATACATTGACATGAATCTTCCCCAGGTGTACATGTGTTCCCCATCTTGAACTCCACTCCCACTTCCCTCCCCATCCCATCCCTCTGGTTCGTCCCAGTACACCAGTCCTGAGCACCCTGTATCATGCACTGAACCAGGACTGGCGATTCGTTTCACATAAGATCATATACATGTTTCAATTCCATTCTCCCAAATCATGCCACCCTCGCCCTTTCCCACAGAATCCAAAAGACTGTTCTATATATCTGTGTTTCTTCTGCTGTCTCGTATAAAGGGTTATCGTTATCATCTTTCAAATTCCATATATATGCGTTACTATACTGTATTGGTCTTTTTCTTTCTAACTTACTTCACTCTGTATAATAGGTTCCAGTTTCATCCACCTCATTAGAACTGATTCAAATGTATTCTTTTTAATGGCTGAGTAATACTCCACAGTGTATATGTACCACAGCTTTCTTACCCATTCGTCTGCAGATGGACATCTAGGTTGCTTCCATGTCCTGGCTATTATAAACAGTGTTGCAATGAACATTGAAGTACATGTGTCTCTTTCAATTCTGGTTTCCTCGGTGTGTATGCCCAGGAGTGGGATTGCTGTGTCGTACGGCAGTTCTATTTCCAGTTTTTTAAAGAATCTCCACACTGTTCTCCATAGTGGCTATACTAGTTTGCATTCCCACCAACAGTGTAAGAGGGTTCCCTTTTCACCACACCCTCTCCAGCATTTATTGCTTGTAGACTTTTGGGATAGCAGCCATTCTGACTGGCATGAAATGGTACCTCATTGTGGTTTTGATTTGCATTTCTCTGATTATGAGTGATGTTGAGCATCTTTTCATGTGTTTGTTAGCCATCTGTATGTCTTCTTTTGAGAAATGTCTGTTTAGTTCTTTGGCCCATTTTTTGATTGGATCGTTTATTTTTCTGGAATTGAGCAGTGGGAGTTGCTTATATATTTTTGAGATTAATCCTTTGTCAGTTGCTTCATTTGCTATTATTTTCTCCCATTCTGGAGGCTGTCTTTTGAACTTGCTTATAGTTTCCTTTGTTGTGCAGAAGCTTTTAGTTTTAATTAGGTCCCATTTGTTTATTTTTGCTTTTATTTCCAATATTCTGGGAGGTGGGTCATGGAGGATCCTGCTGTGATTTATGTTGGAGAGTGTTTTGCCTATGTTCTCCTCTAGGAGTTTTCTATATTCTGGTCTTACATTTAGATCTTTAATCCATTTTGAGTTTATTTTTGTGTATGGTGTTAAGGAGTGTTCTAGTTTCATTCTTTTACAAGTGGTTGACCAGTTTTCCCAGCACCACTTGTTAAAGAGATTGTCTTTTCTCCATTGAATACTCTTGCCTCCTTTGTCAAAGATAAGCTGTCCATACGTGAATGGATTTATCTCTGGGCTTTCTATTTTGTTCCATTGATCTATATTTCTGTCTTTATGCCAGTACCATACTGTCTTGATGACTATGGCTTTGTAGTAGAGCCTGAAGCCTGGAAGGCTGATTGCCCCTGTTCCATTCTTCTTTCTCAATATTGCTTTGGCTATTTGAGGCTTTTGGTATTTCCATACAAATTGTGAAATTGTTTTTTCTAACTCTGTGAAAAATACCGTTGGTTGCTTGATAGGGATTGCATTGAACTTATAAATTACTTTGGGTAATATATTTATTTTCACAATATTTATTCTTCCAATCCATGAAGACGGTATATTTCTCCATCTATTAGTGTCCTTTCTGATTTCTTTCACCAGTGTTTTATAGTTTTCTATATATAGGTCTTTTCTTTCTTTAGGTAGATATATTCCTAAGTATTTTATTCTTTTTGTTGAAACGGTGAATGGAATTGTTTCCTTAATTTCTATTTTCTCATTATTAGTGTATAGGAATGCTAGGCATTTCTGTGTGTTGATTTTGTATCCTGCAACTTTACTATATTCATTGATTTTCTCTAGTAATTTTCTGGTAGAGCCTTTAGGGTTTTCTGTGCAGAGGATCATGGCATCTGCAAACAGTGAGAGTTTTACTTCTTGTTTTCCAATTTGGAATCCTTCTATGTCTTTTTCTGTTCTAGTTGCTGTGGCCAAAACTTCCAAAACTATGTTGAATAGTAGTGGTGAGAGTGGGCACCCTTGTCTTGTTCCTGACTTTAGGCGAAACGCTTTCAGTTTTTCACCAATGAGGATAATGTTTGCTGTGAGTTTGTTATATAAAGCTTTTATTATTTTGAGGAATGTTCCTTCTATTCCCGCCTTCTGGAGGTTTTTTATCATAAATGGATGTTGAATTTTGTCGAAGGCTTTCTCTGCATCTATTGAGATAATCATATGGCTTTTATCTTTTATTTTTTTAACTTGGTGAATTATGTTGATTGGTTTTTGGATATTGAAGAATCCTTTCATCCCTGGGATATAGCCCACTTGGTCTTGATGTGTGATCTTTTTAATGTGTTGTTGGATTCTGATTGCTAGAATTTTGTTAAGGATTTTTGCATCTGTGTTCATCAGTGATATTGGCCTGTAGTTCTCTATTTTTGTGGCATCTTTGTTAGGTTTAGATATCAGGGTGATGGTGGCCTCATAGAATGAGTTTGGAAGTTTCCCTTCCTCAGAGATTTTCTGGAAGAGTTTGAGTAGGATAGGTGTTAGCTCTTCTCTAAATTTTTGGTCGAATTCAGCTGTGAAACCACCTGGACCTGGGCTTTTGTTTGCTGGAAGATTTCTAATCACAGTTTCAATTTCCAATCACAGTTTCAATTTCCATGCTCGTGATGGGTCTGTTAAGATTTTCTCTTTCTTCCTGGTTCAGTTTTGGAAAGTTGTACTTTTCTAGGAATTTGTCCATTTCTTCCAAGTTGTCCATTTTATTGGCATATAATTGCTGATCGTAGTCTCTTATGATCCTTTGTATTTCTGTGTTTGTTGTGATAGCTCCATTTTCATTTCTAATTTTATTGATTTAGTTTTTCTCCCTTTGTTTCATGATGAGTCTGGCTTGTGGTTTTTCTATTTTGCTTATCCTCTCAAAGAACAAGCTTTTGCCTTTGCTGATTTTTGCTATGGTCTCTTTTGTTTCTTTTGCCTTTATTTCTGCCCTGATTTTTAAGATTTCTTTCCTTCTACTAACGCTGGGGATATTCATTTCTTCCTTTTCTAGTTGCTTTAGGTGTAGAGTTCGGTTATTTAGTTGACTTTATTCTTGTTTCTTGAGGTATGCCTGTATTGCTATGAACCTTTCCCTTAGCATTGTTTTTACAGTGTCCCAGATACTTTGGGTTGTTGTGTTTTCATTTTCATTCGTTTCTATGCATATTTTTTATTTCTTTGTTATTTTTTATTAATTTATTTATCTTAATTGGAAGCTAATTACTTTACATTATTGTATTGGTTTTGCCATATATTGATATGAACCTGCCCCGAGTGTACATGTGTTTTTTGATTTCTTCTATGAATTGTTGGTTATTCAGCAGCGTGTTGTTCTGCCTCCATATGTTGGAATTTTTAACAATTTTTAACCTGTAATTGAGATCTAGTCTTACTGCATTGTGGGCAGAAAAGTTGATTAGAGTGATTTCAATTTTTTTGAATTTACCAAGGCTAGATTTATGGCCCAGGATGGGATCTATCCTGGAGAAGGTTCTGTGTGTGCTTGAGAAGAAGGTGAAATTCATTGTTTTGGGGTGAAATGTCCTATAGATATCAATTAGGCATAACTGGTCTATTGTATCGTTTAACATTTGTGTTTCTGTGTTAATTTTCTGTTTAGCTGATCTAACCATAGGTGTGAGTGGGGTAGTGAAGTCTCCCACTATTATTGTGCTATTGTTAATTTCCCCTTTCATACTTGTTAGCATTTGTCTTACATATTATGGTGCTCCTATGTTGGGTGCATATATATTTATAATTGTTATATCTTCTTCTTGGATTTATCCTTTGATCATCATGTAGTGTCCTTCTTTGTCTCTTTTCACAGCCTTTGTCTTAAAGTCTATTTTATCTGATATGAGTATTGCTACTCCTGCTTTCTTTTGGTCTCTATTTGTGTGGAATATCTTTTTCCAGTTCTTCACTTTCGGTCTGTATGTGTCCCTCGTTTCAAGGTGAGTCTCTTGTAGACAACATATATAAGGGTCTTGTTTTTGTAGCCATTCAGCCAGTCTTTGTCTTTTGGTTGGGGCATTCAACCCATTTACATTTAGGGTAATTATTGATAAGTATGGTCCCTTTGCAATTACTTTATTTTTTTGGGTTCGAGTTTATACACTCTTTCTGTGTTTCCTGTCTAGAGAAGGTCCTTTAACATTTGTTGGAGAGCTGTTTGGTGACGCTGAATTCTCTCAGCTTTTGCTTGTCTGCAAAAGCTTTTGAATTCTCCTTCATATTTGAATGAGATCCTTGCTGGGTATAGTAATCTGGGCTGTAGTTTATGTTCTTTCAACACTTTAAGTATGCCCTGCCATTCCCTCCTGGCCTGAAGAATTTCTGTTGAAAGATCAGCTGTTATCCTTATGGGAATCCCCTTGTGTGTTATTTGTTGTTTTTCCCTTGCTGCTTTTAATATTTGTTCTTTGTGTTTGATCTTTGTTAATTTGATTATTATGTGTCTTGGGGTATTTTGCCTTGTGTTTATCCAGTTTTGGACTCTCTGGGATTCTTGGACTTGGGTGACTATTTCCTTCCCCATTTTAGGGAAAATTTCAACTATTATCTCAAGTATTTTCTCATGGTCTTTCTTGCCTTCTTTTCTGGGACTCCTATGATTCGGATGTTGGGGCTTTTAAAATTGTCCCAGAGGTCTCTGATTGTCCTCATTTCTTTTCATTCGTTTTCCTTTTTTCCTCTCTGTTTCATTTATTTCTACCATTCTATCTTCTAACTCACTTATTCTATGTTCTGCCTCTGTTTTTCTACTTTTGGTTCCCTCCAGAGTGTTTTTGATCTCATCTATTGCATTAGTCATTGCATATTGACTCTTTTTTAATTTCTTCTAGGTCCTTATTAAACCTTTCTTGAATCTTCTCGATCTTTGTCTCCAGGTTATTTATCTGTAACTCCAATTTGTTTTAAAGATTTTGGATCATTTTCACTATCATTATTCGGAATTCTTTATCAGGTAGGTTCCCTATCTCCTCCTCTTTGGTTTGCATTGGTGGGCATTTATCCTGTTCCTTTATTTGCTGGGTATTTCTCTGCTTCTTCATCTTGTTTATATTATTGTGTTTGGGGTGGCCTTTCCGTCTTCTGGCAGTTTGTGGAGTTCTCTTTATTGTGGAGTTTCCTCACTGTGGGTGAGGTTGGACGGGTGGCTTCTCAAGGTTCCCTGGTTAGGGAAGCTTATGTCGGTGTTCTGGTGGGTGTAGCTGGATTTCTTCTCTCTGGAGTGCAATGAAGTGTCCAGTAATGTGTTATGAGATGTCAATGTGTTTGGAGTGATTTTGGGCAGCCTGTATATGGTAGCTCAGGGCTATTTTCCTGTGTTGCTGGTGAATTTGTGTGGTCTGTCTTGCTCTGGAACTTGTTGACCCTTGGGTGGTGCTTGGTTTTAGTGTAGGTATGGAGGCGTTTGATGAGCTCCTATCGATTAATATTCCCTGGAGTCAGGAGTTCTATGGTGTTCTCAGGATTTGGACTTAAACCTCTTGTCTCTGCCTTTCAGTCTTCTTCTTGCAGTAGTCTCAAGACTTCTCCATCTGTCACTTCCAAGGTGGTTCTCTCTGTTTTAGCTTCTTCTGTTTGCTGGTGTCTTCATTGTCTAACTTCCGCCCTGACACTAGGGGGCGGTGATGGACACTTTTTAAGGCTCACTTGTTCAGTCGTGCTGTAGGCAGGGAGGTACACTGCAGAAAAATATCACTGGCATCTGTGGGGAGTGCTTGCAGTGTCTCGGCCACACTGGGTTTGCCCCTGCTCACAGCATGTGTGCTGTCCCAATCTATACTGCACAGGCTCTAGGTTGCTCTGCTGGGAACTGTCTGAGGCCGGCGCTGGGTTGCATGCACATCCCAGGTCTAAGCCTCTCAGGTTCAGGTACTCGGGTTCTCCACAAAGGCGCAGACTTGGTTGAGCCTGTGTTTTGTGCACTTCCCTGGTCTGAGCAGCTCAGGTGACCAGGTGTTTGATGAGCACAGTCACTGAGACTTTTCACCTCCCCGGTCCCTGCTGCTCAGTTTTTTGGGTGTACAACCGTCAAACCTTTCCAGGCAGATTTCAACCTGCCAGAAACTCAAGAATCTTGGTTAATAAAGAAGCTTGCTTTCAGTTTGGTATTGGGTGCCTCTCTGGGGCTACGATTGCCCCCTTCTGGCTCTGGCTACCCTCCCCTGCCTGATACCTTATTGTATGTTTCTCAAAGATTAGGGACATTGGGTGGATGACCCTTGCTGAGGTTCAGATTTGGAAGGTGTGCACTAACCATCTTCTAAATAATTGTGCTGTGCTTAGTCTCTCAGTTGTGTTCAACTCTTTGTCACCCCATGGATTGTAGCCCATCAGGTTCTCTGTCTATGGGGATTATCCAGGGAAGAATACCTGAGTGGGTTGCCATCTCCTCCTCCAGGGGATGTTCCCAACTCAGGGATCGAACCCAGGTCTTCCGCATTGCAGGCGGATTCTTTACCATCTGAGCCACCAGGGTGTTTTGATACAGGACATACTACAACCATTAGATTTTATATTCCAGAGATAGATATTTAGAAGTAGTAATCCATTAGTTAAATAAAGCACCTGTCTTATTTAACTTAGGTGAAGTGAAAGTTGCTCAGTCGTATCTCTTTGAGACCCCATGGACTATACAGTCCATGGAATTCTCTAGGTCAGAATACTGGAGTAGGTAGCCTATCCCTTCTCCATGGGATCTTCCCAACACAGGGATCAAACCCAGGTCTCCCACATTGCAGGTGGATTCTTTACAACTGAGCCACAAAGGTAGCCTAAGAATACTGAGTTGGGTAACCTATCACTTCTCCAGCAGATCTTCCCGACCCAGGAATCAAACCGGGTCTCCTCAATTGCAGGTGGATTCTTGACCAGCTGAGCTATCAGGGAAGCATTTTCAAATATCTATCATGCATGTCATTTAAAACCCATCCAAGAGGAAGTTAAATTCAAGTATCATTGCTATCTTTTGATTTCTTATGCAACAGGAGTCAGGACATTAATTTCATGAGTGTGAATTTATTCTTTGTGTATGATTTTGAAGCAATAGAGTTCACCTATGTACAAAGAAACAGAGTGACTTCTTAAGCCAAAATGTTTGACTTGAGTAACTGAAAAGACAGTATGGCATTTGCTGATTACAAGATTACTGAAAGACCAGGTTTGCTTGTAAAATGCTAACTTGGATTCACTTTAGAAATATTTCTCCTTGATTTAGCCTACAGTTACAGTTTGTCATGGTAGACCTTTGTCTATCATGCATGGTCCTCCCCTGAAGTATTTGGTTATGAGAAAGTAATAGATAAAGAGAACATATGATTGATCATTAAACCAGTAAACTCTTGAAAGTGAAAGGCAGTGTAAATATATTGCACTGCAGCAAAAGACATAAACTGCATCATCCCAGAAAAAGAAGCAAAAGTAGATTAAGACAAAGACTAACTACTTGGAATTTAATTTGTCATGTACTAAATGGAATCCTTCTTCATGACATAGAAGAGATTTTATATAGGAACTCCTTAAATATGTTTTCCTGAAGTATCTCCTGTAGTATCTTAAATCATTTAAACTATTTTAATACCATTATATAACAGAGTTAATCATAATGGAATGAAACTTGAGAAAACTGGTGGTCAGATTTCCTACTTCCCAATCAATAGATAGGCAGATGAATTTCCATCTACAAATACATGGCTAGTCACAGCAGATTTCATTCATTGAAGTTGATAAACAAATTTATGGTATAGATCTTATGTGGTTTTTTTTAACCTAAATATGCAGACGCTTTATTTATAGAGATGTTGCTCATTTATGTTTTACTTTTTAAAATATTTCCACAGCCATTAATTTTCGGTATTTTCCTCATTGTATAACTACCTTTTTTGTTGTTTGTTTTTATCCTCTTTTGTTATTGGTTTCATCAACAATAATAAAGAAATCTGTAGTAAATCAGGTTTATTTATAGACAAGAATATTTTGTTCCTATTACTTGTTATGTCTGTTGATTCTTGTAAAATTAGTATTGGTATTAAAAATATATAGTCCTTATAAAAATCCTAGATTTATTTAGTGATATAATTCTTTATAGTCCCTGCCATATTCACCACCCCAATACCTATCTGTCTTTTGTAAGTTTCTCACTTATAGTGAATAGGAAAAATCCTATAACTAATAAAAGCAATACAAATTTTAAATATATATAAACTGCCTACAAAGGAAGTGTCTGGGATTTCAATACACCCCTAATTGTTCTTAAATTTGCTCTTACATTATCTAAATTGTCAACCTGATCAAAATAAGCCACAACAAATCACTGAAAAAAAAATGGTTGTTTTCAAGATGCATACAAAGTCTAATAAGGCTCTGTTTCACTGGATTATATTCCTTGTATAGGCACCATATAAGATGGCATCACAGTCTAAGCTAGGAATGACATTTTATTCTAATTGGATTTGCTTCATAAAAATGAAAGAGAAGATTCCATATAAGGGAACTGTATAGATGCATCTTATTGTGTGTCAAATATCAGACTTTGTGATATAGATTTTAATATGTCTCCCAAGTACATATTCTGGCAGAAAATTGTATTCTCAAAGGAATTTCACTGTATCTCATTAGTAACAGTAATAGTAATATGGCTATTATCAAAAGGGATGAAGTGAACCTTTACGTGTTTTTAGACTTTTGTTCATGAAGCTTGAAGAAAGCTTTGCTGTTCTGAGGTGGGCTTCATAAAATTATCCATCAGTATTTTGTGGCTGTGTATATACATAAACATATAAAAGAATTCATCTATTTTAAATAAGCAAAGGCTCTTGAAATAAAAGTTTAAAGTACAATTCTAAAGCACATTTTCTTTATGACTTCCTTTCTACCATTCTAAATAGTTTAGTGTTCCAAGTACTCATAAAGTATTTGTGAAGTGTAATTGAAAGTAAACAACTAAATATCAGTCTTCCAGTATATAATCTTTTGGGAGTGTCCTATGTTGAACTACAACTGAAAAGGACATAAAATTAAAGTATTTTTACTAGATTATTTGACTAATGTCAAAAACAAATAAAAAAATAAGTGATATCTTAATCAGTTTCTGGTGTAATGTGATTTTGTATTGGATGGAACTATTCAAATAGAAAAATGTGTTCATTGATGTTTGTAAAAGCAATTCCACACTGCAGTGAAGTACTCTTAATCATCCGCACAAATTCTTTCCAGTTTTAAGTACATTCTGCTTCATTGGTGGGTCTACACAATTAACACGTTAGCATGACATGATGCCCATCCAAAAGTTGTAATGTCAGAGTGAAAAGATACAGGTGCAAAACAAACATAGGTGAGGTTTTAAACCACATTTACCTCTGCTTTCGTCACCTTATGCTATTCTTACTTCTTGAAATGCACTTGTGGTATCTTACCTTTTATGTTTATGGTATTTGTCTCCTGAAATTTTAGATCTAGAATGTTAAAAGCACATAGCCATATGTAAACTGTCTCAAATTATCAGAGATATAGTTCTACAGAAATGTATTGGATTGATATAATATCTATTAATATTCATAATGAACTCTATAAGATTTGCTCATAAAGGTGAAAAACCTTTTCTCTGGTCATGTCTCCAATTATGGTGAAATAAACTAAATGTAATAATAATAATAACTCTCAGTCGCCCAGTCGTGTCCGACTCTTTGCGACCCCATGAACCACAGCATGCCAGGCCTCCCTGTCCCTCACCAACTCCCGGAGTCCACCCAAACCCATGTCCGGTGAGTTGGTGATGCCATCCAACCATCGCATCCTCTGTCATCCCCTTCCCCTGCCCTCAATCTTTCCCAGCATATACTAAAATGAAGCTTATGTTCACATTTTATCTCCAAAACAGAAGCAAAAGATTATAGATCAATAACTTGTTTCACAACCAAATTACACTAAAAAATAAATATAATATACCATGTTAACAAAATAAAGAATATTATCTCAGTAAATGCAGAAAAAGCATTTGAAAAATTCAAGATCCAATCATATTATTATTTGCATATATGTCAAATTATGCAAAGGCAAATTCCTGAAATTATTCTTGTAAATGACCTTATAAAGAAAAAATGTTTTTTAAGTGGCTGAAGAACATATTTGTGAAATAAAATAATTTCCTAATGTATATTTTATGTAAATCTAGATGAGATTGCAATAGGTGTGCTAAGTAAGTGGTTGTATTGTAGTCTATCATAAATGTTATTCCTGTACCCTAAGAAGAATTTCAGTAAGTGAAGAATATAGCTACCTAGAAGGGAAAAAAAAGAAAATTTTTAGTTTATGTTAGGGCAACATATACTATTTTTGAAATAAATTATTCAAAATTTTGTAAGTATTTTTTTAACACAAACAATAACATACCATAGTCTATTCTGTACTAATGAAAAACTGTGGCCTATTCTAAAGAGAATTAAATAGGTAAAGCTCCCAAACAAGTTGCTGTCTTCTGAAACTAAAGAGAAAACAGGAATATAAAACCTTGTTTATTTAATATATAAAGGAGTAAAAATAGGGTAAAGGTATAGTTTAAAATGTCAAATTCAAATTACATAATGCTATACATTTTATTACTATTTGGGTACTTACGTGACCTTGTTGAGCAGCCGTTAGATTTAAGACTGTATAATTTTAAGGTTAATTGAATTTCTTAGGTTTATATTTATAAAATTGCTTCTACACAAGTAACCTTTTTGAGATGAATATTTTGTTCTGGCAGTAAGGATTGCCACCACCTCCCAAGCTCCCAGATATTACCTGCTTCCATTTTTGCTTGCTCATTTTTGTTGCTCTCCTTGGACCTTGCCTGTGACTACTATGTTTCTAATTAACAAAGTACAAAAGAAGCTTCCCTGATACTCGATTGTCCTACTAACCTTCCCTTCATTAGAAGTTTTTCCACCTTAGAAAAGTAACTTTGCTTCTACCTTTTGACCAGCGTTATTCAATAGAAATATAATGCAAATCTCAAATGAAAGCCATGTATTCAATTTAAAAATTTCTATTAGCCATGATATAAAAAGTAAAAAGGAATGGGTGAAATTAATTTTAATAATATAGTTTATTGAACCCAATACACAAAAATGATTTCAAAATATCATCAATATGAAAATTATTCATGAGACTGCTTGTTTTTCACACTAAATCCTTATTATCTGATACATATATATATATATATATATATAACTCAGCATATATATATATATATTACTCAGCACATAATATATATATATATATATATATATTACTCAGCACATCTCAATTCAGACCATTATCATTTCAAATGTTCAATAATCATATGTGGCTAGAAGTTTCAGTACTTCCAAGATTTTAAAGATTTTAGGAAGTTTTCCTGGACTAAAGACCCTGAAATATATTAGAGCACTAACTATGTACAAGTGTAGATAGAGTCTATAATTTAATAGAAAAGATTACAGAACTGTATTATTCTACCACTAATTTAGAAATACTTGTACTCGCTTGTATTTATCTCAAATCTATGCTGCACTGAATACAACAAAAATCTTAAAATTCAGTTATTTTGCCTGACAATAAGAGTAGAAAATGAGTTACTGTCTTTTATCATAGCTCTGATACTTCTCCAATGTTCTGCTCCAAAGTTGTCAACTTGTCTGGCAATTTTGGTAATTTCCCTCTTGATACATAGGTGTGTAGTAAATTAAGAAATTCAGTTAAGCTTCAGTAAATGATTTATCATTGTAAGAAGTCAAACTGTCATCAAGCTCTCTTCTGGATTTTAGAAAAACCTGTGAACATCTTGCCAATAGGTTAAACAAGCAAGCAAGATTTACAAGAAATGTTCTTTTTCCCCCTACCCCTTCATTATCTGTCATTGTACAACCAAGCTTTGTTGGCCCAAAGCCCAATCAATAGCCACAGTCTTCTTTTCTAATACACGTTAAAGTAGAATCTAAAAAGAAGTCCCTTGGAAATAAAATTTGAAAAGGTTTCCAAAAACATCTGAAGACATAAAGCTATCCAGAAAATGTTGCAAGTACAGACTATGATCAAATAAGAGGATTAAATTTAGCAGATTTTATTGTCATTTAAAAAGTTAATTCTTTTAGAACTAAAGTAGTTCAATAGTCCCATTCACAACTTTATTTCTGCTGATGTTTTAAAAAAAAAGCATCATCTCAAACTCCAATTTCTTCCTCCTCAAATTAAAATAATAATAGACCCTCAAATAATAGTTATCTCCTTCACATTTAAGAGAAATCAATATATACCCCTATATCATATACACTTACACCTATTGGCAACATTCTATGAACCTCCAAATTATTCACACTACAAATTCTATGTGGCATTTATGGTGTATTAACAGGTCTTCTACAATTTTAAGAGTGTACTTAGACTAAGAATTACCAGAAGAATTCTGCAATGTGGGCCTGCTCATAGATACATCAAAAGTCCACTCCAAAATGTTTAATGAAGAGAAAGAAGAAAAAAGAAATAAGCATCTTGAGATAATAAAGACCTTAATTAATGGGGAAAAAGCCAGTATTGTCTATTGTTCCTTTCTGTGATATATTTTGCCTATACTACAACACAGTTCAGTTCAGTTCAGTCGCTCAGTCGTGTCCGACTCTCCGTGACCCCATGAATCACAGCACGCCAGGCCTCCCTGTCCATCACCAACTCCCGGAGCTCACTCAGACTCAAGTCCACAGAGTCGGTGATGCCATCCAGCCATCTCATTCTCGGTCGTTCCCTTCTCCTCCCGCCCCCAACCCTTCCCAACATCAGAGTCTTTTCCAGTGAGTCAACTCATAGCATGAGGTGGTCAAAGTATTGCAGTCTCAGCTTTAACATCAGTCCTTCCAATGAACACCCAGGATCGATCTCCCTTAGAATGGACTGGTTGGATCTCCTTGCGCTACAAGGAACTCTCAAGAGTCTTCTCCAACACCACAGTTCAAAAGCATCAATTCTTCGGCGATCAGCTTTCTTCACAGTCCAACTCTCACATCCATACATGACCATGGGAAAAAACATAGCCTTGACTAGACGGACCTTTGTTGGCAAAGTAATGTCTCTGCTTTTTAATATATTATCAAGGTTGGTCATAACTTTCCTTCCAAGGAGTAAACGTCTTTTAATTTCATGGCTGCAGTCAGCATCTGCAGTGATTTTGGAGCCCCAAAAAATAAAGTCTGACACTGTTTCCACTGTTTTTCCATCTATTTCCCATGAAGTGATGGGACCAGATGCAACTACAACAGAAGTTGCTCATATATAAGGGCTTCACATTGCCCCTGCCATCTCCAAAAAGCAAGCAGTTGTACACAGCAACATTTTCCAGTTTAATAGACTCCCAGAGTGAAAGAAAAGATTGTTGTACCTGACTAGAATGTCTTTGCGGATTCTCAGTTGTTAAAATTAAATTTCATATTAATAGTTCAGTTTTTATTGGCTTATTCTTCATCATAGGCAGGAAGAAAAGAAGAGTATACTAAAACACCCACTAAATGTGATGTTTATGAAAAAACCTAGGTCTTAGGATTTTGATGATTAAAAAAATATATTCAGGGGTTGTCTGTTATGTGCAAAGCACATTTACAAGGCACTAGACCAGAGACAATGGAACATTTTAATGCATTTGCATTCTCCAAATGGATATATTATAATTTTTTTTAAAAAAAAGCAAAAACTTTGGAACAGCTTGACATTTTTATTTGAAAAATAGTTTCTAAGCATGTAGAACTGAACCATCTTTCAAGAGATTATAAAACTGCTAAAAAAACATTATTAGGTCATCATGGAATGTATTCAAAAATCCAGTGGGGTAGGGGAATTCTGGAGCTATACAAAATTAAATCTGACTTCCGAGTCTCTATTTCTCAAGGAAATTAGTAAAGTTTTATAATGATAGTTTAGTGTATAAGACTATTTCATTCATCTATTTATTTACATATTTCAAGTACCTGCCTGTGTCAGGCACTGATAGAAACTTGGTTCTGTTTTGGTTTTGTTTTAACTAACAATAATGAATAGGAGTTTCAATCTGCTACCTCTAAAATGAAGACTTAAAAAAAAATCTAGCCACAATGATATCTTTTTAAAATAAAATAACTTGGGTATTTTCTATATGTGCCATTTATAGAGCAAAAACATCTTATTTGATACAAGTCTTTTGCTAATACAGTTTTAAGTCTCTTGGAAATGTAGACTTTACTTGCAAAGTCAGATGATTTCCATGAAGTCTAAATTCTATTCTACAGTTTCCTACAAAAGAGTTTCTTGTTTCAACAGTTTCATCACAAAAAGCAAGATAAATTATAAAAAATAAAACAAATAACAGCTGCAGATATTTGGATTGATAAATATTCATCAAGTGACTATAGCAACACTTCACCAAAAGTTTCAATTCTTTTTCATGTGTTCAAGTGTTGTCTTTACACTTTCCTAATTCCCTCTGTTTATATTTAATGAATATAAAATTGGAGCCATTGTATATGTGTTTGAAATAAATACAAGCAGTCATTTACTTTGCACAATCATCTCACTGTCAACAGGTTATGTTCATGTGAAAACCAAACTTATTGCCCAAATTGACACTATGGTGATTATGCAATGATTTTAAATAGATAAAGCAATCAAAATAGATGAATCAATAGTGCTTAGCTGAATAAATGTGGAGTAGAATGGTAACACTGTTTGGCAGTTCCTCAAAGATATTATATATAATCCAGTGGCATGATGTCACTTAGATTTTCTATATGCAATAAGCAATACTGTAGCTCCAGTTCAAAGTTTAGAAGTTTAAATCAATTGGCCAAAGTCAAGGTAGAAAATATCAACACAAATTTTTAACACACCAATGGTATCATGTCATCCCTCTCCACTGATTTCACGAAAAATAAAGAAAAATTCAGAACTCAAAAATGAAGTTCCGTGAAAGCCTATTAATACTGACATTAGGATGGCTGGCTATCTGGGATTATACAATAGGAGGAGAGCAAATCTGAAAGTGTTTGGGTGATAGTGTCTGAAAATGTCAAAGTACAAAACTGCCAAATAACCAAGAGAAAACAGCCAAAGATAACTAAATTTGTAATGGTATTTTAAAATAACAGGTATTTATTTACACGTAGAGCTAATAGAACAACAGCATTTCTTGAAATGAGTTTTTTAAAGTGCATATTCCATCCTTTTTTTTCCCCCTTCTTTTCGATTAATTGGACTTGTTTGAATATGACTTACTCTATATTACTCTCTCTATGACTGGCTGAAAGTGAAAGTGAATGTCGCTCATTCGAGTCTGACTCTTTGCGACCCCATGGACCCCATGGAGTCCATGGCATTCTCCAGGTCAGCATACGAGAGTGGGTAACCATTCCCTTCTCCAGGGGATCTTCCTAGCCAGGGATCAAACCCAAGTCTCCTGCATTCCAGGCGGATTCTTCACCAGCTGAGTCACAAGGAAAACCCAAGAATACTGGAGTGGGTAGGCTATCCCTTCTCCAGGGGATCTTCCTGACCCAGAATTGAACCAGAGTCTCCTGCATTGTAGGCAGATTCTTTACCAACTGAGCGATCAGGGAAGCCCTATGACTGGCTGAAATAACCACAACTTTAAGGACTTTAATGTCCTTGACTATGAAAAGCAGAACACTAATGTATGAGTTCTGTATTATTACATCAGAATGATGCTCAGGTTATGTTTCTGGAAAAGAAAAAAGTTTCTTAAGTAGATTCAAATTCTATTGTCTTCTGAGAGAGAATGATAATTCTAGGAAATTGGTTTCTATCTCCTCTTATAGAAAGAAAGAGTCTTCCCTGGGGGCTCAGACGATAAAGAATTTGCCTGCAATGCAAGAGACATGGGTTCAATTCCTGGGTTGGGAAGATCCCCTGGAGAAGGGAATAGCTACCCACTCCAGTATTCTTAGTTTCCTGGACGGTAAAAAGCGGAACAGAAACCTATGAGTTATGTGTTATCACATCGAGATGATATTCAGGTTTTGTTCTGGAAAAGAAAAAAAAAAGTTTTTGAAATAGATTTAAAATCTTTTGTCTTCTGGAAGACAATGAAGATCCTAGGAAATTGGTTTCCATCTCCTATTATAGAAAAGAAAAACTTGGCAATTGAAATGGCCTCTCTGGAGTTTGCTTGTGAATTTACAGGTATCACTGGTAAAACACTTACACCAGAATAGAAATTTACTAACACAATAAAAATGTTCAGGGCATCCACTCATTTGAATTGTCAGTATATATTTTGCATCTTGAGATCAGTGTGCAATCCCCGGACACAGCAATCCTCTTTCTTGAGTTTAAAATTTCTACAATGCCAATGAAATAATTTTCTCCTTTGACCAGAATAATATTTTTTTAGAAATCTTATAATATTGAAAGGAATTTTTTTGATGAGTTTTTTTAAAAAGAAAAGTGACCTGGGCGGTGCTAAGATGGTGGAGGAATAGGACACGGAGACCACTTCCTCCCCCACAAATTGATTGAAAGAACATTTGAACGTGGAGCAAATTCCACAAAACAACTTCTGAATGCTGGCAGAGCACATCAGGCACCCAGAAAGACAGCCCATTGTTTTTGAAAGGAGGTAGGAAAAATATAAAAGATAAAAAGAGAGACAAAAGAGGTATGTATGGAGATCCGTCCTGGAAGGGAGTCTTAAAAAAGAGAGAAGTTTCCAAACACCAGGAAACACTCTCAGCAGCGATCTGTAGTGAGCCTTGGAATCTCAGAGGGCAAAATAACAGGGAAGAAAAATAAATAACTAAATAAAAAATTAAAACCCACAGATTATGTGCCTAATGACAACTCCCAGCAGAGAAGCAGCATAGATGCTCGCATCCACCACTAGCAGGTGGGGGCTGAACAGGAAGGTGCGGGCTGCATTGCTTAGGGTAAGGACTGGGCCCGAATGCCCTGAAGGCAATCTGAGGGAACTAACTTGAGATAGCAACACAGACTGTGGGATAGCTATCCCGCAAAAAGCTCTAACCTAAGACACTGAAAGGCCCACTCACAGAACGAAGGACTGAGCAGAGCTAGCCGGCTGCGGATCAGCCCATTCCCCCATGGGAGAAAGGCAGGTGAGGGCAACCAGAGCTGGATGGGGGCAATCACGGCCCCAGAGAGGCATCCTCTACTAAACTGTAAGCAGGCTTCATTGCTAACCAAGACTTCTAGGGATTCTGGATGGCTGACATCCACCGGAAGGGTCGCAGCCAGAGATCAGCTTCCCAGAAGAGAAGCATGGCACACCTGAGAAGTCATGCCCATTGTACACACAGAAAACCTAGCAACTGGGATGGGGGAGGCAAAAAGACACAACCTTAAACTGGGGGCAACTACGCTTGCCAAGCACCTGGTCACCTGAAATGCTCAGATCTGGGAAGGGCACAAAACGCAGGCCCAACCAAGTCTGCACATTTGTGGAGTACCCAATAACCTGAACCTGAGTGGCTTAGACCTGGAAAGTGTAAGCAACCCAGGGCCCACCTAAGATAATTCCCATGGAGAGTAACCTAGAGCCTGAGCAGTGTAGACTGGGAAAGCATACACGCCATGAGTGGGGGCAAACCCAGTGTGGGCAAGACACTGCGAGCACTCCCCACAGACACCAGTGATATTTGATTGCAGTGTTCCTCCCCACAGCACATCTGAACAAGTGAGCCTAAAAAAAAGTGATCACCACCACCCCCTTGTGTCAGGGCGGAAATTAGACACTGAAGACACCAGCAAACAGAAGAAGCTAAAATAAACAAGGGGAACTCCTTTGGAAGTGACAGGTGTAATAGATTAAAACCCTGTAGTTAGCACCGACTACATAGGAAGGGGCCTATAGATCTTGAGAAGTATAAGCCAGATCAAGGAACTATCTGACAACGAACTGACCCCACACTGTCTACAACAAAACCAGAGAAAGTCCTAGATATATTTTTACTACTATCATTTTTTTTATTTTTAATTTTTTTAAATTTTTA
This sequence comes from Moschus berezovskii, assembly GCF_049115385.1. Classification (NCBI taxonomy): domain Eukaryota; kingdom Metazoa; phylum Chordata; class Mammalia; order Artiodactyla; family Moschidae; genus Moschus; species Moschus berezovskii. The sequence continues at coordinate 79,498,264 of NC_142488.1, read as the reverse complement.
AGTCCTTGCAAAAAAAAAGACCCTATTTTTAAAAGCAAACTTCATATATATAGATTTTATAAATTTTGTGACTTTGTTTTGCTTTTTTAATATTGTATTTTTGAGAATCTAACCTCTGCTCTAGATTTTTATTCTTTGCTTTTTGGTATTTGTTATCAATTTTGTACATTTAAGAACCCAATCATCAGTACCCATTTTTATTGGGAGCGAGATTACTGGCTTGATTGCTCTCTTCTCCTTTTGACACTCTTTCTCTTCCAGGTCACCTATATCTCCTCCCTCCCTCTTCTCTTCTCTACCCAACACTGTGAATTTCTTTCTGTGTTCAGGGCTGTGGAGAACACTTCAGTTCAGTTCAGTTCAGTTCAGTCGCTCAGTCGTGTCCGACTCTTTGTGACCCCATGAATCACAGCACGTCAGGCCTCCCTGTCCATCACCAACTCCAGGAGTCCACTCAAATTCATGTCCATCGAGTCAGTGATGCCATCCAACCATCTCATTCTCTGTCGTCCCCGTCTTCTCCCACCCCCAATCCCTCCCAGCATCAGACTCTTTTCCAGTGAATCAACTTGTTGCATGAGGTGGCCAAAGTATTGGAGTTTCAGCTTAGGGAACTGATTACTGATGGATCTGTCTCTCTCCTTTTGATTCCCCTTTTCTCCTCCTGGCCACCTCTGTTTCTTTCCTCCCTCTTCTCTTCTCTGTGTAACTCTGTGAACATCTCTGAGGGATCCAGACTGTGGAGAGCACATAGGGAAGTAATCACTGGCTAGCTTGCTGTCTCCCCTTTTGATTCCCCCTCTTCTTCCCCTGGTTACCTCTATCTCCCACCTCCCTCTTCTCTTCTCTATGTAACTCTGTGTACCTCTCCGTTTGTGCTCACTGTGGAGAAATTTTTCATCACTAAACTAGATGTTTTATCATTGGTGCTGTATAGATGAAAAAGTCTGGAAGCTACTGTAAGGATAAAACTGAAAAAAAGAGGCAGGAGGCTTAAGTTCAAATCCTGAGAACACCAGAGAACTCCTGACTCCAGGGAACATTAATCAATAGGAGCTCATCAAACACATCGATACCTACATGGAAACCAAGCACCGCCCAAGGGCCAATAAGTTCCAGAGCAAGACATACCAGGCAAATTCTCCAGCAACAAAGGAACATAGACCTGAGCTTCAATATACTGGCTGACCAAAGTCACACCAAACACATAGACATCTCAAAACTCACTGTTGGACACTTCATTGCACTACAAAGAGAAGAAATCCAGCCCCACCCACCAGAACACGGAAACAACCTTCCCTAACCAGGAAAACTTGACAAGCCACCATCCAAGCCCACCTGCAGCTAGGGACCTTCACAATAAAGAGGAACAATAAACTGCCAGAATACAGAAAGGCCACCCCAAACACAGTAATATAACCAAGATGAAAACGCAGAGATATACTCAGCAGGCAAAGGAACAGGATAAAGGCACACCAAACCAAACAAAAGAGGAAGAGATAGGGAAACTACGTGATAAATAATTCCAAATAATGATAGTGAAAATGATGCAAAATCTTGAAAACAAGATGGAGTTACAGATAAACAACCTGGAAACAAGGATTGAGAAGATGCAAGAAATGTTTAGCAAGGATCTAGAAGAAATAAAAAAGAGTCAATATATAACGAATAATGCAACAAATGAGATTAAAAAACACGCTGGAGGGAACAAACAGTGGAATAACGGAAGCAGAAGATAGGATAAGTGAGGTAGAAGATAGAATGGTAGAAATAAATGAAACAGAGAGAGGAAAAAAGATAAATGAATTAAAAGAAATGAGGGCAATCCCAGAGACCTCTGGGACAATGTTAAATGTACAAACATTAAAATCATGGCAGTCTCAGAAGAAGACAAAAATAAAGAGCGTAAGAAAATACTCGAAGAGATAATAGTTGAAAGCTTCCTTAAAATGGGGAACGAAATAGTCACCCAAGTCCAAGAAACCCAGAGAGTCCCAAACAGGATAAACCCAATGCGAAATACCCCAAGACACATATTAATCAAATTAATAAAGATCGAACACAGGGAACAAATATTAAAAGCAGCAAGGGAAAAGCAACAAATAACACACAAGGGGATTCCCATACGGATAACAGCTGATCTTCCAATAGAAACTCTTCAGGCCAGAAGAAAATGGCAAGACATACTTAAAATGATGAAAGAGAAAAACCGACAGCCCAGATTAGTGTACCCACCGAGAATCTTATTCAAATATGGAAAAATCAAAAGCTTTACAGACAAGCAAAAGTTGAGAGAATTCAGCAACACCAAACCAGCTCTCCAACAAATGCTAAAGGATCTTCTCTAGACAGGAAACACAGAAAGGGTGTATAAATGCAAATCAAAAACAACAGAATAAATGGCAATGGAATTATGCTTATCAATAATTACCTTAAATGTAAATGGGTTGAATGCCCCAACCAAAAGACAAAGACTGGCTGAATGGATACACAACAAGACTGCTATATATGTTGTCTACAAGAGACCCACCTCGAAACAAGGGACACATACAGACTGAAAGTGAAGGGCTGGAAAAAAAAAAAAAATTCCAAGCAAATAGAGGCCAAAAGAAAGCAGGAGTAAAAATACTCATCTCAGGCAAATTCATATCAATGTATGGCAAAACCAACCAATATAATATTGTAAAATAATTTGCCTCCAATAAAAAATAAATTAACTACATAAAAAAAAATAAAGCAAAGGCTGTGAAAAGAGACAAAGAAGGACACTACATAAAGATCAAAGGGTCAATTGAAGAAGAAAATATAAAAATTATAAATATATTTGCACCCAACATAGGAGCACCGCAATATGTAAGAAAAATGCTAATAAGTATGAAAGGGGAAATTAACAATAACACCGTAAAAGTGGGAGACTTTACTACGCCACTCACAATTATGGATAGATCAACTAAACAGAAAATTAACAAGGAAACACAAATGTTAAATGATACAATTGACTAGTTAGACCTAATTGATATCTATAGAACATTTCACATCAAAATAATGAATTTCACCTTTTTCTCAAGTGCACATGGAACTTTCTCCAGTATAGATCCCATCCTGGGCCATAAATCTTGCCTTGGTAAATAAAAAAAAAAAAAAATGAAATCATTCCAAGCATCTTTTCTAACCACAGTGTAGTAAGAATAGACGTCAATTACAGGAGAAAAATTATTAAAAAGTCCAACATATGGAGGCTGCGAAACACGATGCTGAATAACCACCAAGTCACAGAAGAAATCAAAAAAGAAATCAAAATATGCATAGACATGAATGAAAATGAAAACACAACAACCCAAAACCTATGGGACACGTTAAAAGCCGTGTTAAGAGGAAGGTTCATAGCAATACAGGCATACCTCAAGAAACAAGAAAAAAGTCAAATAAATAACCTAACTCTACCCCTAAAGCAACTAGAAAAGGAAGAAATGAAGAAGCTCAGGGTTAGTAGAAGGAAAGAAATCTTAAAAAAATAGGGCAGAAATAAAGGCAAAAGAAACAAAAGAGACCAAGAAATAAAGGCAAAAGAAACAAAAAAGACCATAGCAAAAATCAACAAAGCCAAAAGCTGGTTCTTTGAGAAGATAAATAAAATTGACAAACCATTAGCCAGACTCAACAAGAAACAAAGGGAAAAGGATCAAATCAACAAAATTAGTAATGAAAATGGAGAAGCCACAACAGACAACACAGAAACACAAAGGATCATAGGAGAATACTATCAGCAACTATATGCCAATGAAATGGACAACTTGGAAGAAATGGACCAAATCTTAGAAAAGTACAACGTTTCAAAACTGAACCAGGAAGAAATAGAATATATTAATAGGCCCATCACAAGCATGGACATTGAAACTGTAATCAGAAATCTTCCAGCAAACAAAAGCCTAGGACCAGACGGCTTCACAGCTGAATTCTGCAAAAAATTTAGAGAAGAGCTAACGCCTATCCTACTCAAAATCTTCTAGAAAATTTCAAGGGACTGTAAACTGCCAAACTCATTCTATGAGGCCATCATCACCCTAATACAAAAACCAGACAAAGATGACACACAAAAAAGAAAACTACAGGCCAATATCGCTGATGACCATAGATGCAAAAATCCTTAACAAAATTCTAGCAAACAGAATCAAACAACATATTAAAAAGATCATACAACGTGACCAAGTGGGCTTTTTTAAAGGGATGCAAGATTTCTTCAAAATCTGCAAACCAATCAATGAAATACACTATGTTAACAACTTGAAAGATCAAAACCATATGATTATCTCAATAGATACAGATAAAGCATTTGACAAAATTCAACATCCATTTATGATAAAAGCCCTCCAGAAGGCAGGAATAGAAGGAATATTCCTCAACATAATAAAAGCTATATATGACAAACCCACAGCAAACATTATCCTCAAAAGTGAAAACTTGAAAGCATTTCCCCCCAAATCAGGAACAAGCAAGGTTGTCCACTCTCACCACTACTATTCAACATAGTTTTGGAAGTTTTGGGCACAGTAATCAGAGCAGAAAAAGAAATAAAAAGAATCCAGATTGCAAAAGAAGAAGTAAAATTCTCACTGTTTGTAGTTGACATGATCCTCTACATAGAAAACCCTGAACTCCACCAGATAATTACTAGAGCTAATCAATGAATATAGTAAAGTTGCAGGATATAAGATTAATGCACAGAAATCCCTTACATTCCTATACACTAATAATGAGAAAACAGAAAAAGAAATTAAGGAAACAATTCTATCTACCATTGAAACAAAAAGAATAAAATACTTAGGGATATTTCTACCTAAAGAAACAAAAGATCTATACATAGAAAACTGCAAAATTCTGGTGAAAGAAATAAAAAAGGACACAAACAGATGGAGAAATATACCATGTTCATGGCTTGGAAGAATCAGCATAGTGAAAACGAGTATACTACCCAAAGCAATCTATAGATTCAATGCAATCCCTATCAAGTTACTAATGGTATTTTTCACAGAACCAGAACAAATAATTTCACAATTTGTATGGAAATACAAAAAACCTCAAATAGCCAAAGCAATCTTGAGAAAGAAGAATGGAAATGGAGGAATCAACCTGCCTGACTTCAGGCTCTACTACAAAGCCACAATCATCAAGACATTATGGTACTGGCACAAATACATAAATATAGATCAATGGAACAAAACAGAAAGCCCAGAGATAAATCCAGGTAGCTATGGACACCTTATCTTTGATAAAGGAGGACAGAATATACAATAGAGAAAAGAATATCTCTTTAGGAAGTGGTGCTGGGAAAACTGGTCAACCACTTGCAAAAGAATGAAACTAGAATGGTTTCTAACACCATACACAAAAATAAAATAAAAATGGATTAAAGATCTAAATGTAAGTCCAGAAAATATAAAACTCCTAGAGGAGAATCTAGACAAAACACTCTCCAACATAAATCACAGCATGATCTTCTATGACCCACCACCCAGAGCAAAAGTAAACACATAACACCTAATTAAAATTAAAAGCTTCTGCACAATAAAGGAAACTATAAGCAAGGTGAAAAGACAGCTTTCAGAATGGGAGAAAATAATAGCAAACAAAGCAACGGACAAAAAATTAATCTCAAAAATATACAATCAACTCCTGCAGCTCAATTCCAGAAAAAAAAAAAGTGACCCAATCAAAAAATGGGCCAAAGAACTAAATAGACATTTCTCCAAAGAAGACATACAGATGGCTAACAAACACATGAAAAGATGTTCAACATCACTCATAAACAGAGAAATGCAAATCAAAACCACAATGAGGTAACATTTCACACTTGTCAGAATGGCTGCTATCCCAAAAGTCTACAAGGAATAAATGCTGGAGAGGGTGTAGACAAAATGGAACCCTCTTGCACTGTTGTTGGGAATACAAGCTAGTACAGCCAGTATGGAGAAAAGTGTGTAGATTCCTTAAATAACTGGAAATATAACTGCCATATGACCCAGCAATCCCACTCCTGGACATACACACAGAGGAATCCAGAATTGAAAGAGACACATGTACCCCAATGTTCATCGCAGCACTGTTTGTAATAGCCAGGACATGGAAGCAACCTAGATGTCCATCAGCAGACGAATGGATGAGAAAGCAGTGATACATATACACAATGGAATATTACTCAGACATTAAAAAGAATGCATTTGAATCAGTTCTAATGAGGTGGATGAAACTAGAGCCTATATACAGAGTGAAGTAAGCCAGAAAGAAAAACACCAATACAGTATACTAACGCATATATATGGAATTTAGAAAGATGGTAACGATAACCCTATATGTAAGATAGCAAAAGAGACACAGATGTATTGAACAGTCTTTTGGACTCTGTGGGAGAGGGTGAGGGTGGGATGATTTGGAAGAATGGCATTGAAACATGTATATTATCATATATGAAACTAATCACTAGTCCAGGTTCCATGCATGAGACAGGGTGCTCGGGGCTGGTGCACTGGGATGACCCAGAGGGATGGGATGAGGAGCTAGGGGGGTTTAGGATGGGGAACACATGTACACCTGGCGTAGATTCATGTCAATTTATGGCAAATCCACTACAGTATTGTTAAGTAATTAGCTTCCAATTAAAGTAAATAAATTTATGTGTAAAAAATAAATAGATAAGTGACTTTGCACATGTGAATAAAGCAGAGACAGCATATATCAATATAATTCCCAAACTTCCTACAAAATAATAACTAATGATCTTAAAACTAAACTATAAATTTAATATATAATGCATATTCAATAATTTATAACAGTATGTCATATGTTATCAAACTTTTGAAATATGTCAAATGAAGGAAGAAAAAGAAAATAGGAATTAGGAAAAGTAGAGTGGAGAAAGTAAGTTGCACAGAATTTTAAATTCATATATGTGTATGTATATGAAAAAGTTAAGGGAAACTTTTGAAATAAAGATTGGAACCATCCTATATAGGGTTGTCAAGATTTTAAAATTAAACGACAGTAAATAAGGATGTCACGTGACCTAGTAAATTCACTGCAAAAAAAAAATACAAGAAGTTATTTCTCAAATGGATTAAATATTTTAAAAGTGTAGTATGTGAGCATGACTTGTTTATCTATGTGTGGGTGTGAAATTCACAGAACTTTTGCCCAGGTACTTCAGTTAAACTATGAAATATTTTAGTTGTAAAATTGTGCTCTGGTTGTGTCTGTCATTATAATAGACTCATTTACTCCCTATCTCTCCACTTGACCTACAAAGAACCGAGCCACTTGATTTTCAGAAGCACTTTTATACATGGCCATAGTAAGACAGTGGTGTTTTTTTTTTTTACAAGCTAAACTGAATATTTAATACATTTGTAGGAACAGAAGGAACAAGGATTAGAATTTTATATTACATTTTACATAGACATTTATGTAAAAGATGTTCCATTTTTCAAAGAGGTTTCCCCTATTTCCCTGTCTTTTCTATCTTCCTCAGAGCAATAAACAGTAATTACTATTCTCACAGATAAGCTATTCCTTTGAGTTGGACAGTAACTACATCTTTATTTCAAGTCATTATCATCTCCAAAAACTACCTTTCATCTGACGGCACAGTCTCACTGCAATGTTTCACAGTAAAATGACACTCCTCGAATTTGAAGAGCCTGAATAAAAGCTAGAGCCCCCAAGATTTCTAGGTACTGACTTAGTAACAGTATTCCCTGGTTAGTGTCAGGTAAATGTCTAAACTATTAATATCTAACCCAAATTCTGGTCTTGGAAAAAGATCAGAGACAATTAACAAAGAAAGTGCTTCATAGTATCAGGTCCATTTTTAAAACAATGAGATCTTTCGGGACAATCAGTTTAGTCTTTCTTTTTATCACAGATTTCTGTTGGTCCTCTTGTTGGTAATCCATTTACGTCTGCACCCTTATAGTCTACTTTGCCTTTGTTTTTATCATTGGTTTCTCGTATAGCTTTCTGAGGCCACATACGGCTAACAAAGGGGGAGATCAGAGGGTATATATATGGCTCCAGGAACTTTTTGTAGACCCAGAGCGGAACTGGAATGACGATGCAGGGAATGCACACCTTGAGGGCAGGAGAGCCGCTCTGCGCACCGAGGCCGCCGCCCCGATCCCCCCGGCCACTACCCGGTCCAGCTCACCCGCGACGACCCAGTCCCACCGGCACTATCCACGCTTCCGGAACAACAGTGGTGTTTTATAGTTATCTAATGAGTTTGAGACAATCTCTAAAAAGTATTCGGCTAACTTTATACATCTAGTTATTATCATAACATTTTATAAATCATGTACATATACCTTGTCTGATAAGATGTACCCAAACAAGTTCACATATAGGACAACATTAGGCAATGATGCAGAACTTTATGCAGTGAATCTTAAAGCTTACACATAGTATTAGGAAGGGTGGAATATTCAAATTATAGGTGGCTAGAAACATATTCTTAAATATATAGCTGTTCTTCGAAATTAACTTTGTGGAGTTTTGTTTGAATATCTATCTCTACTCTAACTTGGCATCCCAGAATACTACTTAATGAATGCATTGTGTCATTAGACATATTGCAGTCAAAGTTATTTTTTTTAAATGCTAATAGGTTTCACTAAAGTACATGGATTCATTTAAACTATAAAATGGTAATGCAATTGATGTGAGGAAGAAAATGGTATTTGAAAGGCAACATTGGACTTAAATGATCTTTTTGTTACATCAACTATCTTACAAACAGTATGAAATTTAAAATGGGAAAGGAAAAATTTCATTGATTATATAGGCTATAGCTTTATTTTTTAAAATTAAAACTCTGTCTTTGCCTGGCCTAAATTAAGATGTGATCATCTCTTAACAGCATTCCCTTGTTTTGTTTTTATGTTTTTAATAAACTAAGTAATTTATCATGTTCCACTTTATACCTGCTGATCCAGCAATCCATCAAAATATGGTCCCGTATTAACATGGCTTGCTAATTTGCAATGTTAACACTTTGGAAAATGGCATAAACAATGAAAAATTGAATCTCAAATAAAAAATCTATGCAGCATTCAATACTACTGTTTACCAGTAAATTATGCCCTTCCATTTATATTAAATTTCGATTAATTTAATTTATTCATGTGAGAAAAATGTTAAGAAAAAAAAGTTTAATCAAGTTAGGGTACTTTTCTACTCTCCACCTGTTTCCCTTCCTTTAATAATAACTATAAGTATTCTATAGATGCATGGCATCGTATCCAGAAACAAATGAAACAGAATGATGATGTCTGATTTCCACCCACCCAAAAAAGAAAGAGTGATAATGAATAAAAATCTATATTACCTACATGAACTGTTCTTATTAGAGAAGGAAATGGCAACCCACTCCAGTACTCTTGCCTGGAAAATGCCATGGAGCCTGGTGGGTTAAAGTCCTTAGGGTTGAAAAGAGTCAGACACACTTAGCAACTGAGCACACAAGCATGGGCGATTCTTACAGCCCTGTTTACATACTCACCTATCTTTTCTCTGTAACTATAGAAGAAAAATACACATTTACTAGCATATCTTCATTTTGAAATGCTGCCCTATGAGCCGTGAATGACGCCTGGATTCTTGGCCTTGGGAGGAGAGGAATTTGATCCTGGGCCAGTGATGAGGCTTGATTGCTCAGAGCTTCTGTGTAATAAACTTTTATTAAAATATAAAAGAGATAGAGAAAGCTTCTGACGTAAACATCAGAAGGGAACAGAAAGAGTGCCCCCTTGCTAGTATTTAGAAAAAATTTATACACCTATTCTGTTCAACTCAGTTGCTTGGTCGTGTCTGACTCTTAGTGAACAATGGACTGCAGAACGCCAGGCCTCCCTGGCCATCACCAACCCCCGGAGCTTACTCAAAGTCATGTCCATTTAGTCGGTGATGACATCCAACCATCTCATCCTCTGTTGTCCCCTTCTCCTGACGCCTTCAATCTTTCCCAGCATTGGGGTCTTTTCAAATGAGTCAGTTCTTCTCATCAGGTGGCCAAATTATTGGAGTTTCACTTTCAACATCAGTCCTTCCATGAATATTCAGGACTAATTTCCTTTAAGATGGAAATTAGAATGGATCTCCTTACAGTCCAAGGGACTCTCAAGAGTCTTCTCCAACACCACAGTTCAAAAGCATCAATTCTTTGGTGCTCAGTTTTCTTTATAGTCCAACTCTCCCATCCATACATGACCAATGGAAAAACAAAAACTTTGACTTTGTGGCCCTTTGTTGGCAAAGTAATGTCTCTGCTTTTTAGTATGCTGTCTAGGTTGGTCATAACTTTCCTTCCAAGGAGCAACTGTTTTTTAATTTCATGGCTGAAGTCACCATATGCAGTGATTTTGGAGCCCGCAAAAATAAAGTCCCTCACTATTTCCACTGTTTCCCCATACATTTTTGCCATGAAGTGATGGGACTAGATGCCACGATCTTAGTTTTCTGAATGTTGAGCTTTAAGCCAACTTTTTCACTCTCTTTCACTTTTATCAAGAGGCTCTTTACTTCTTCTTCACTTTCTGCCATAAGGATGGTGTCATCTGCATATCTGAGGTTATTGATATTTCTCCCCCAGCAATGTTGATTCCAGCTTGTGCTTCATCCAGCCCCACGTTTTGCATGATGTAATCTGCATATACGTTAAATAAGCAGGGTGACCATATACAGCCGTGATGTACTCCTTTTCTTATTTGGAACCAGCTCCATGTCCAGTTCTAACTGCTGTTTCCCGACCTGCATATAGATTTCTAAAGAAGCAGGTCAGGTGGTCTGGTATTCCCAACTCCTTCAGAGTTTTCCACAATTTCTTGTAATCCATACAGTCAAAGGATTTGGCATAGTCAATTAAGCAGAAGTAGATGTTTTTCTGGAACTCTCTTGCTTTTTCAATGATCCAAAAGATATTCGCAATTTGATTTCTGGTTCATCTGACTTTTCTAAATCCAGCATGAACATCTGGAAGTTCATGGTTGGCCTGGAGAATTTTGAGCATTATTTTACTAGCAAGTGAGATGAGTGCAATTGTGTGGTAGCTTGAGCATTCTTTGGTATTGCCCTTCTTTGGAATTGGAATGAAAACTGACTTTTCCAGTCCTGTGGTCACTGCTGAACTTTCCAAATTTGCTGGCATATTGAGTACAGCACTTTCACGGCATCATCTTTTAGGATTTGAAACAGCTCAACTGGAATCCCATCACCTCTACTAGCTTTGTTTATAGGATTGCTTCCTATGGCCAACTTGACTTCACATTCCAGATGTCTGGCTCTAGGTTAGTGATCACACCATCATGATTATCTGGGTCATGAAGATCTTTTTTGTATAGTTCTTCTGTGTATTCTTAACACTGCTTCTTATTATCTTCTGCTTCTGTTAGGTCCATACCATTTCTGTCTTTTCCTCTGCCCACTTTGCATGACATGTACCCTTGGTATCTCTAATTTTCTTGAAGAGATCTCTAGTCTTTCCCATTCTATTGTTTTCCTCTATTTCTTTGCACTGATCACTGATGAAGGCTTTCTCATCTCTCCTTGCTATTCTTGGGAACTCTGCATTCAAATTAGTATACCTTTCCTTTCTTTCTTTGCCTTTTGCTTCTCTTCTATTTATAGTTATTTGTAAGTCCTCCTCAGACAACCATTTTGCCTTTTTGCACTTCTTTTTCTTGGGGATGATCTTGATCACTGCCTCAGATACAACGCCATGCACCTCTGTCCATAGTTTTTCAGGTACTCTGTCTATAAGATCTAGTCCTTTGAATCTATTTGTCACTTCCACTGTATATTCGTAAGGCATTTGATTTAAGTCATTCCTGAATGGTCTAGTGGTTTTCCCTACTTTCTTCAATTTAAGTCTGAATTTGGCAATAAGGAGTTCATGATCTGAGCCGCAGTTAGCTCCCAGTCTTATTTTTGCTGACTGTATAGAGCTTCTCCACTTTTGGTTGCAGAGAATATAATCAATCTGACTTCAGTATTGACCATCTTGTGATGTCCATGTGTAGAGTCTTCTCTTGTGCTATTGGAAGAGGGTGTTTGCTATGACCAGTGCGTTCTCTTGGCAGAACTCTATTAGCCTTTGCCCTGCTTCATTCCGTGATCCAAGGCCAAATATGCCTGTTATTCCAGGTGTTTCTTGACTTCCTATTTTTGCATTCCAGTCCCCTGTGCTGAAGAGGACATATTTTTTTGGGTGTTAGTTCTAAAAGGTCTTGTAAGTCTTCAAGAACCATTCCACTTCAGCTTCTTCAGCATTACTGCTCTTGTATTGGACTTAGATTACTGTGATATTGAATGGTTTGCCTTAAGGAACAGAGATCATTCTGAAATTTTTGAGACTGCATCCAAACACTGCATTTCAGACGCTTTTTTTTTTAATTGATATTAATATTAATAGAATGGTGCTATTTAGCTAAAGGAAATGTCTCAAAACACAGAGAGTGGCACCAGGCCCCTCACCCAGAGCATGCATTTTGAGAAAACATTAGCACAAGCTGAGTAATCCAGGGCCATAAAACAGTTGACATGAATCTTGAAGAAAGGCAGATTTCCAAGTAAATACATAGTTCATTAACGTAGCTTAAGAAAAACATTTCCATGAGAAAAACGCATTGGTTATCTCAAGGTTTGAGAAAAGTTAAGTGCAGAAGGAGCCAGGTGTTGTCATGCCAACACAGAATTTTAGAAGAAACCTGCTTTTAATTTTGTATAGAGAAGGGGGGAAAAAAAAAAAAAAACCTTCTGACACTTGTGGTTTGTTTCCTCCTGCCAATTAAGACAGAGAGAAACTGATACTTGCAGCCTATTTCCTTCACTTGGGGATCCCTATATTACCAACTGGGGACCCTGTGTTACAGGACCCCCGCCTGTTACCCTCTCAATTTCATGTAAATTTTCTCGTGTACCACTTAGACTGAATGCTAAGAGAGGAGATGAAACACAAGCTACTTATATATTAATACTAACACTAAGCAAACATTTTTGGACAACCAGACGTTACAGCACAGAGCTGCTTGTGTTTATAAAGTTGGTTCATGGGGGTTGAGGGGAATATAAATTCACCGGAAAACTATTTTTTGGGAAAAAAGGCCATTTGTTTTGTAAATTTAGTGTTAAACTTGTTTTTATTTCTCAAGACTTTTGATTTTTATGACCGGGTGTTTCTTACACGAGAAAAAAGTTGTAAAAGGACCTTCATTTCAAGATTAGAAAAAAGTGTTGTAAAAGCACAGTCATTATTTTTGTTTTTATGTACTGTTTTATTTCATTTGCTATTCTTGGGCGAATTATACAAGAGCTCAGAAAAACATATCTCTTGTAGTGGGTTACTCCTCAATAAAATCCATAGTAGTAAAGTCTCTTAGATATAACTTCAATTAAAATTTGAAGACATGCTCAGTCGTATCTGACTCTTTGCAACCCCATGAAATGTAGCATGCCCAGCTTCCCTGTCTATCACCAACTCCCAGAGCTTGCTCAGACTCCTGTAATTGAGGCAGTGATGCCATCCAACCTACTCATCCTCTGTTGTTCCCTTGTCCTCTTGCCTTCAATCGTTCCCAGCATCAGGGTCTTTTCCAATGAGTCGGCTCTTCTCATCAGGTGGCCAAAGTATTGGAGCTTCAGCATCAGTCCTTTCAATGAATATTCAGGACTGATCTCTTTTAGGATTGACTGGTTGGATCTTCTTGCAGTCCACGGGACTCTCAAGAGTCTTCTCCAGCACCACAGTTTGAAAGCATCGATTCTTTGGCGCTCAGCCGTCTTTATGGTTCAATACTCACCTCTGTACATGACTACTAGAAAAACCATAGTTTTGACTATACAGACCTTTGATGGCAAAGTGATGTCTCTGCTTTTTAATATGCTGTCTAGGTTGGTCATAGCTTTTCTTCCAAGGAACAAGCGTCTTTTCATTTCATGGCTGCTGTCACCATCTGCAGTGATTTTGGAAACCAAGAAAATAAAATCTGTCACTGAAAAGTGAAAACACTTTTTTCCCTTCTGTTTGCCATGAGCTGATGGGACTGAATGCCATGATTTTCATTTTTTGAATGTTGAATTTTAAGCCAACTTTTTCACTTTTGTCTTTCATCTTCATCAAGCTGCTCCTCTTCACTTTCTGCCATTATAGTGGTATCATCTGCATATCTGAGGTTGTTGATATTTCTCCCAGAAATTTTTATTTAATGTGTAGTCTTCCAGCCTGGCATTTCACATGATGTACTCTGAATAAACATTAAATAAACAAGGTGAGAGTATACAGCCTTGACATACTCCTTTCCCAATTTTGAAACAGTTCATTGTTCCTTGTACGATTCTAACTGTTGCTTCTGAATACAGGTTTCTCAAGAGACAGGTAAGGTGGTCTGGTATTCCCATCTCTAAGAATTTTCCAGTTTGTTGTGATTCACACAGTCAAAGGTTTTGACATAGTCAATGAAGTAGAATTTTTTTTTTGAATTCTCTTGCTTTTCCTATGATCCAGTGGATGCTGAAATTTGATCTCTGGTTCCTGTCTTTTCTAAATCCAGCTTGTAAATCTGTAAGTTCTCAGATAACATACTGCTGAAGTCTAACTTGAAGGATTTTGAATATAGTCTTGCTAGCACCTGAAATGAATGCAATTATGTGGTAGTTTGAACATTCTTTGGCATTGCCTTTCTTTGGGACTGGAATGAGAACTGACCTTTTCCAGTCCTGTGGCCACTGTTGAATTTTCCAAATTTGTTGGTTTATTGAGTGCGACAATTTAACAACATCATGATTTAGAATTTAAAATAGCTCAACTGGAATTCCATCACCTTCCTTCGCTTTGTTCATAGTGTCAGGCGAGTGTATACTCCTCGGTTCTGTCTCATCACAAAAAAGATTTAGAGTGACGGTAGCAATGCTTCCTAATGCCCACTTGACTTCGCACTATAGGATGTCTGGCTCTAAGTGAGTGACAACACCGTTGTGGCCTTTTGGTCATTAAGAACTTTTCTGTACAATTCTTCTGTGTATAGTAATAGCCTCTTGCCGCCTCTTTTTAATCTCTTCTGTTTCTGTTAAGTTCTTGTAATTTCTGTCCTTTATTGTGCCTATCTCTGCATGAAATTTTCCCTTGGTATCACTTAAAGGTGAACAAACTTTAACCATATGATATAGTGGTGGTAGTTTAGTTGCTAAGTCATATCTGACTCTTGCAACCCACCTGGTGTATAGCCCACCAGGCTTCTCTGTATATGAGATTTCCCAAGCAAAAATACTGGAGTAAGTTGCCATTTCCTACTCCAGGAGATCTTCCCAAGTCAAAGATCGAACCTGCATCTCCTGGAAGACTCTTTTCCTGCTGAGCCATCAGGAAAGCTCAATATTGTCTGTAGATAATCTTAACGTCAGGAATTTTAAAAAGGTATGAAAATAAGCTTAATTTTCATGAAAAATCTCTATATCCATTCACATCTACATTACCAATCAAAGAAGAGAGGTGAAAATAATCTCTGTGTAAATACATTTTCAAGGACATATGCCCTGCTACTGCTATTAACAATTAGTCAAAATATTTGCATCTGGATTGAACGTTCTCCTCTGTCCAATAAAATTCAAATGTGTTGTGCATGTGTGAAAATCCTAGGAAGATTGTTGGTGAAAATATAAAGTTGATGATAGTCCTCACCCTAAGATTTCTTGTTGCACACTATCAAAATTTGAATCTTGGTATGATTATTTTTGTATGTGAGTGATATTCAGTACTGGAGAAGGAACACTCCAGTCTTCTTGCCTGGAGAATCCCAGGGACAGGGGAGCCTGGTGGGCTGCCGTCTATGGGGTCGCACAGAGTCGGACACGACTGAAGTGACTTAGCAGCAGCAGCAGATGTTCAATACGTTATGCATATGATTAGAGAAACTAATTAGATTAACATGAAAATAAATATCTGGATCTGAGTACAGTACAACAAATTATCAGCCATTGCATATTACAATTACATTGTATTCCTTTAATATCATGGTTCTGATACAATAGACACTTCTTTAAGTCAGTTCAGTTCAGTTCAGTTCAGTCGCTCAGTCGTGTCCGACTCTCCGCGACCCCATGAATCACAGCACGCCAGGCCTCCCTGTCCATCACCAACTCCCGGAGGTCACTCAAACTCATGTCCATAGAGTCGGTGGTGCCATCCAGCCATCTCATTCTCTGTCGTCCCCGTCTCCTCACACACCTAACATTTCCCAGCATCAGAGTCTTTTCCAGTGAGTCAACTCGTCGCATGAGGTGGCCAAAGTATTGGAGTTTCAGTTTTAGCATCAGCCCCTCCAATGAACACCCAGGATTGATCTCCTTTAGAATGGACTGGTTAGATCTCCTTGCAGTCCAAGGGACTCTCAAGAGTTTTCTCCATCACCACAGTTCAAAACCATCAATTCTTCGGGGATCAGCTTTCTTCAGAGTCCAACTCTCACATCCATACATGACCATGGGAAAAACCATAGCCTTGACTAGAAGGACCTTTGTTGGCAAAGTAATGTTTCTGCTTTTTAATATACTATCTAGGTTGGTCATAACTTTCCTTCCAAGGAGGAAGCGTCTTTTAATTTCACCTTGAAGCAAGGTGAAGAGCAAGCTCACCAAGGTGACGTTTTTAAAGGACAAATGAAAAGTCTTCCTTCATTCTACAGTTTAACAAAAATCAGCTCATTATTTTATAAATATACTTCATATTCATACATATATAAAAATATTGGTACACAAATGTGTGTATACATAGTTGTCTATGTATATATTTGCATATGTTATAAGAAGAATGTCTGGGAAATCTCATGGACAGAGAAGACTGTCAAGCTACCATCCATGAGGTCGCAAAAGAGTCAGACATAATCTAGTGACTGAACAACAACAAGTATGTAAAATGACCAGCAGAGGGAAAGTTAGACCTATTACAAGATTTGCTTTCTTATTAAGAAGATAAACATGTTTGCTGCTTCTGCTGAGTTGCTTCAGTCGTGTCTGACTCTATTCGACCCCATAGACAGTAGCCCATAAGGCTCCCCCATCCCCGGGATTCACCAGGCAAGAACTCTGGAGTGGGTTGCCATTTCCTTCTCCAATGCATGAAAGTGAAAAGTGAGAGAACTCGCTCAGTCGTGTCCGACTCTTAGCGACCCCATGGACTGCAGCCCACCAGACTCCTCCATCCATGGGATTTTCCAGGCAAGAGTACTGGAGTGGGGTGCCATTGCCTTCTCCCAAACATGTTTAGGAAGAAAGAGAATAGAAACTACTCACTCCAGGTCCCCCACCAAGTTAGTAATACAGCAGGTAACAAAGGGATCCTGATTTAAAAAGGAAATAAGCTGATATCATTCCTTACTCAAAAACCGTTGAAGGGTTTCTCATCTCACTCTTATTAAAAGTTGGGGTCTTTAAAATGGCCTGCAAGGCTCTACAATAGGGTTTCAGCATGCAAACAGTTTCTGTGAAGGGACAGGTAGTAAATATTTCAGACTTTGCAGGGTGCTAAGGTGCATTTTGCAACTGCTCTTTTCTGCTCTTGTGGGAAGAAAGCAGCCATAGGTAGCACATAGAATAATGAGCATGACTGTGTCTCAATAAAACTATATTTATGAAATTGAAATTTGAATTTCATAAGATTTTTGCCTGGGAAATAATATTATTTTTCTGGGATTCTTTTCACCATTTAAAAATGTAAAAGTCACTCATTATCAGAGAAATGCAAATCAAAACCACAATGAAGTACCATTTCACGCCAGTCAAAATGGTTGCTATCCAAAAGTCTAAAAGAAATAAATGCTGGAGAGGGTGTGGAGAAAAGGGAACCCTCTTACACTTTTGGTGGGAATGCAAGCTAGTACAGCCACTCCAGAGAACAGTGTGGAGATTCCTTAAAAGACTGGAAATCGAACTGCCATATGACCCAGCAATCCCACTGCTGCACATACACACCGAGAAAACCAGAATTGAAAGAGACACATGGACTCCAATGTTCATTGCAGCACTGTTTATAATAGCCAGGACATGGAAGCAACCTAGATGTCCATCAGCAGATGAATGGATAAGAAAGCTGTGGCACATATACACAATGGAGTACTACTAAGCAATTAAAAAGAATACCTTTGAACCAGTTCTAATGAGGTGGATGAAACTGGAGCCTATTATACAGAGTAAAGGAAGCCAGAAAGAAAAACACCAGTACAGTATAGTAATGCATATATATTGAATTTAGAAAGATGATAACCATAACCCTGTATACAAGACAGTAAAAGAGACACAGATGTATAGAACAGTCTTTTGGACTCTGTGGGGGAGGGCGAGGGTGAGATGATTTGGGAGAATGATATTGAAACATGTATTTAAAAAATGTAAAAATCACTCTAAACTCTTAGGTTGTCCAAATTCAGGCATAGTGTGTTGACTCCTGCTGTCTCTCCTGCCCTATCTCCTCTTCCTCTTCGCCTAGCTAGTTCAGCTCCAGAGAAGCTGATCTTCTTTCATCTACCTCATGCCTTTGTAATTTTGTTCCTTCTGCAAGGAACCAGCTTACCCCAGACAGTTACATGGTTTACTCCCTCATCTCTTTCAAATCTTTGCTCAGTTGTGACATACACTATCCACAAGAAGTTTGGCTTTTATTTCTTTGCTTTGCTAATGAGTAGTTCTTAAAAGCTAATGTGGGACTAATTAGCATTCTAGTGTCTTAATTTGAACACATAAGAAGACTTCTTTGCCCTGTGCTTGTAATTTGTAAATGAAAACCAATTATTGACTGAATAATAACAATGAGAAACCTATCACCCCATCCCAAATATTTTTGTTTATAGCTAATGACATTTTTGCTCATATCATCTTCAAATTACAGCATGCGTGTTCTTGGTTCTATTATTTCTTTCTCATTACCAAAGACTGAAAGCTCAGATTTTCTTCACCAAAATTATAATTTTCATTCCAATTACTCTACTCAAAAGGCAGATCCTCCAACTGACTTCATGTATTACACTGCACACACACACACGCACATGCTCGCTCATACACACATACACATCATGATCACAGAACTAAAGTCTGAGTTATGGAGTAAGTAAAACTTGATTAGTACTAGTAAACTCTTCTCTCCAAGATATACATGATAATTTCCTTGGGCAGTACTCACAATAATATTTACATTGATACATAAACCCTACTCTTGCACAAGTACTTGAGGGACATATTCCAGCACTCTTATTGGAATAATAAAGCAGAATATTAATGAAATGCAGTGCCTTACTTGCAAAAAAATTATGGCTTTTCACACAGGACCTTTTACTTAACAAAAGCATAATTGCCCAAATAGTAAAAATCACTGTTATTATACTTGAAGAAATTATTCATTCTTGGATAGACTATTCATTGAATGGAAATACTGCACTTAATTTAAGCTATCATTGTGACAAATTAGATGTGATGAGACAATGAATGATTCTAATCTCCATTTTAGTTAAGCTATATTGAAGTGAGGGACAGACACAGGATAATAATAAACTCTGGACTCAGAGGAGACCAATAAAAAAAATTTCATTATAAAATACATTAAATATGCTGTCTTGTTAGTTCATAGTAAAATGAAGAACCAAAATCCAAACAGACAACCATCTTTTAAAAGGATGGAAACACTCTCAGATATCTTAGTTTTATTTTCAAATATTTGTTACTTTGCAATATCTAAAACAAAGATATGTTTCTGAGAAAACTTTTTTTGTGTGTGTGAGGGCTGTTTTTCTGAAACATAGTATCACAGCAATCAGTTTTATTATGAAGGAAGTATAATCTGTTCCAGAATGCATATTCTGTTCCCCTCTGAAAGAGTCTGTCCATCTATATGTATAGGTCATATACACTGTCCTTATATTCTAAGGTATATGATTTCTAATAAAAATGCATTTATCAAAATAAATAGCCAGAAATATCACATATTCCTATAATACCAGGTATCCATTAAACTTCTGAAATAAATTTTCAAAAGTATCTGAACTTTATTAAGATTAATGTAAACAAAACTTTTGGACTTGATAGTAGCAAAATACAATCATTCACAAACTGTAGAGGAAGTTGTAACTAGTCAATGTAATAGTATTAGACAACCTTGCAAGCTAATTACTATGATTTTAAAAGTAAAAACATCTAATCAATATGATTATATTTTCTTTATATATAAATTAGTGCACAGTGTCATTAATTGGGGTATTATTTTACTTGAAACTGAAAAAAGAAAAGTGCATTCCTTTTAAGAAACCCTCAAAAAACCTAAATCAGGAACAATAAATTTGTATTGTTTTGTTTCTAAAAATGAACTTACTTGATAACATTTGTAAATGTTAAGAAATAATCAGATTTTTAAATTATTGATTGAAAAAGATGAATTCTTCTTAATTTAAAGGAAGTTTACTTTTCCTATTAATACTTTAGATTAGAGAAAACTGTGAATAAAGTTGCAAATTAAAGAAATACAAATTTTTCCATGTCACAGTAGGTTATTTTCTCATCAGACTAAAGAGGAAGTTTCTAACTCTTACTGTGTCTCATGTAAGTAAATCCCCTTAATATTTATTTACTTTTTCTGTCTGGATTTAACATTCAAATCCATAAAAATTTTAGTCTAAATTAGAAAGCCCAGAGATAAATCCATGCACCTATGTACACCTTGGACTTCCCTGGTGGCTCAGACGGTAAAGCGTGTGTCCACAATGTGGAAGACCTGGGATCGATCCCTGGGTCAGGAAGATCCCCTGGAGAAGGAAATGGCAATCCACTCCAGTACTATTGCCTTGAAAAGCCCATGGACAGACTGGTAGGCTACAGTCCATGGGGTCGCAAAGTGTCGAACACGACTGAGCACTTCACTTCACTTATGGACATCTTATCTTTAACAAGGGAGGCAAGAATATTCAATGGAGAAAAGACAATCTCTTTAACAAGTGGTGACGGGAAAATTGGTCAACCACTTGTAAAAGAATTAAACTAGAACACTCCCTATCACCATACACGAAAATAAACTCAAAATGGATTAAAGATCTAAATGTAAGAGCAGAAACTATAAAATTTCTAGAGGAGAACATAGGCAAAACATTCTCTGACATAAATCACAGCAGGGTCCTCCATGACCCACCTCCCAGAATATTGGAAATAAAAGCAAAAATAAACAAATGGGACCTAATGAAAATCAAAAGCTTCTGCACAATAAAGGAAACTATAAGGAAGGTGAAAAGACAGTCTTCAGAATGGGAGAAAAATAATAGCAAATGAAGCAACTGACAAAGAATTAATCTCAAAAATATACAAGCAACTCCTGCAGCTCAATTCCAGAAAAATAAACGACCCAATCAAAAAATGGGCCAAAGAATAAACAGACATTTATCCTAAGAAGACATACAGATGGCTAACAAACACATGAAAAGATGCTCAACATCACTCATTATCAGAGAAATGCAAATCAAAACCACAATGAGGTACCATTTCACTCCAGTCAAAATGGTTGCTATCCAAAAGTCTACAAGAAATAAATGCTGGAGAGGGTGTGGAGGAAAGGGAACCCTTTTACACTGTTGGTGGGAATCCAAACTAGTACAGCCACTATGGAGAACAGTGTGGAGATTCCTTAAAAACCTGGAAATAGTACTGCCATATGACCCAGCAATCGCACTCCTGGGCATACACACCGAGGAAATCAGAATTGAAAGAGACACATGTACCCCAATATTCATCGCAGCACTGTTTATAATAGCCAGGACATGGAAGCAACCTAGATGTCCATCTGCAGATGAATGGATAAGAAAGCTGTGGCACATATACACAATGGAGTACTACTTAGCAATTAAAAAGAATACCTCTGAACCAGTTCTAATGAGGTGGATGAAACTGGAGCTTATTTTACAGAGTGAAGTAAGCCAGAAAGAAAAACACCAATACGTATACTAACGCATATATATGGAATTTAGAAAGATGATAGCGATAACCCTGTATACGAGACAGCAAAAGAGACACAGATGTATAGAACAATCTTTTGGACTTTGTGGGAGAGTGCTGGGAGCCAGTACACGAGATCCCACCCATGACAAGGTCATGAGAACAAGACCTGACAAGCAAGGCAGATCAGGACTTCAGGGATTTCAAAAAGCTTCCCCGGTGCTCACCTTAAAGATGATATCTGTCTTTCCGATGCTTATCTTTCTGACTGCTGTCTTTCTGACTGCTCCTTAATTTCTGTGACACAGGCAGAAGGCCTTCCCTGACCTCTTTCCCAAATAAAATCAACTTGTTTATGCCCTTGGCACTAATGCACATGACTGCTCACAAAACCTTAATCATAAATAGTATAAAGAACCTGATCACACAAAAACCCTAATAGATAGAGCCCTTCGGGGGGTGAAGAAGCCCTATTAGAGAATATAAAAAATATTATTCTAGAAGTTGTTACTGAATCCACTTTTGCTAACTGTGTTTTTGCTCTTGATGTAGAAATTATTGTTACTATAGTTAGAATTTAGAATAATAGGAGTTTAGCCCTAGTGTAGAAACCATAAGGCAACCGAGGCTTTTAGCCAGGAATGCGAGGCAGAGGCTGCCTCACCAGAGCCGCAGAATCTGTGTGTAGCAACTAAAAAGAATTGACCATTGTGTTAAATTTCTAATATGCTGTAACCTCTTGAACTCTTACCTTATGAAATTATAACTTTTCTGTTTTCTGTTTAGCACAAGGCAAGTGGAAAAATAAAAATAGCTTACAAAAAAACAGCTTTGCATTCACCTAGCTTTTAAGAAAAGGTCATGAGATGTTAATAGGTCTCAAGGCCAGAAGATAATGTATTAATATCTACTATAAAAAAGACCCTAGTAAACAGAGAAGTATGCGGAAAGAATTCTGGATTTGTAAAGGGCAAACTGACGTAATGTTAAGCTGACTTTGCTCACTCTCCCCTTTAGAACTGTACTAGTTTTGGGTATATAAACACTGATGTAAAAAAATAAAATAGTCTTGATTCAACACTCAACCAAGACTCGACTCGCTTTGTTTTCTTCCTTTTCTTGCCGACGCTGCTTATCCTGAGGGTATCCCTGGACTCAACCGAAGCGTGGACTTCGGTAGGAGAGGTAGAAGGTGGGATGATTTGGGAGAATGGCATTGAAACGTGTATATTATCATATGTGAAACAAATCGCCAGTCCACGTTGAATGCCTGATACAGGATGCTCGGGGCTGGTGTACTGGGATGAACCAGAGGGATGGGATGGGGAGGGAGGTGGGAGGGGGAGGTTCAAGATGAGGAACACATGTACACCTGGAGCAGATTTATGTCAATGTATGGCAAAACCAGTACAATAATGTAAAGTAAAAAAAAAAAAAAACTTTGAAAGGTAAAATGAACACTGTACATATTTTTAAACCCAATAAACATTAATCACAACTTAACACAATAGAATAAAATTATTCATTTTCCAAATGATGTGATATAAGACATTAGAAAATTATCTTGTCCAGACAATGACTCAGTAAGATCAAGTCAAGTGATTCATACATGTATTGTCTTCAGTATAACATTCTGCTAAGTGGTAATATATTTTGCACTCATAACCGAAATTTTCTAAAGGAAATTCATAAAAGCATAGAAAATATTCAAACTTGATATGCAAATACTATATTATTATTGTTTTAGCTTTAACAATCAAAGAATTACCTCAATTTCTTCAGCTCAAAAATTACTCCTAGGTTGATATATTCACAAATCTAATGGAAGTGATGGAATTCCAGTTGAGCTATTTCAAATCCTTAAAGACGTTGCTGTTAAAGTGCTACACTTAATATGACAGCAGGTTTGGATAACTCAGCAGTGACCACAGGACTGGAAAATGTCCGTTTTCATTCCAATCCCAGAGAAAAGCAATGCCAAAGAATATTGAAACTCCTCACAATTTCACTCATCTCACACACTAGTAAAGTAATGCTCAAAATTCTCCAAGCCAGGATTCGAAGATATGTGAACCAGGAACTTTCAAATGTTCAAGCTGGTTTTAGAAAAGGCAGATGAACCAGAGATCAACTTGCCAACATCTGCTGGATCATGGAAAAAGCAAGACAGTTCCAGAAAAACATCTATTTCTGCTTTATTGACTATGTCAAAGTTTTTGACATTGTGGACCACAACAAACTTTGGAAAAATATGAAAGAGATTGGAATAGCAGACCACCTGACCTGCCTATCTGTATTCAGGTCAAGAAGCAACAGTTAGAACTGGACATGGAACAATAGACTGGTTCCATATAGGAAAAGGAATACGTCAAGGCTGTATATTGTCACCCTGCTTATTTAACTTATATGCAGAGTACATCATGGGGAACACTAGGCTGGAGGAAGCACAAGCTGGAATCAAGATTGCCGAGAGAAATATCAATAACCTCAGATATGCAGATGACACCACCCTTATGGCAGAAAGTGAAGAAGAACTAAAGAGCCTCTTGATGAAAGTGAAAGAGGAGAGTGACAAAGTTGGCTTAAAGCTCAACATTCAGAGAACTAAGATCATTGCATCCCGTCCCATCACTTCTTGTCAAGTAGATGGGGAAACAATGGAAACAGTGAGAGACTTTAGTTTTGTGCGCTCTAAAATCACTGCAGATGGTGATTGCAGCCATGAAATGAAGACATGTACTTTTTGAAAGAAAAGCTATGACCAACATATACAGCATATTAAAAAGCAGAGACATTATTTTGCCCACAAAGGTCCGTCTAATCAAGGCTGTGTTTTTTTCAGTAGTCATGTATGGATGCAAGAATTGGATTATAAAGAAAGCTGAGCATCAAAAATTGATGCTTTTGAATTGTGGTGTTGGAGAATACTCTTGAGAGTCCCTTTGACTGCAAGGAAATCGAACCAGTCCATCCTAAAGGAGATCAGTCCTGAGTGTTCATTGGAAGGACTGATGTTGATGCTGAAACTCCAATACCTTGACCGCCTGATGCGAAGAACTCACTCATTTGAAATATCCTGATGCTGGGTAAGATTGAAGGCGGGAGGAGAAGGGAATGACAGAGGATGAGATGGTTGGATGGCATCATCGACTCAATGGACATGAGTTTGGGTAAACTCTGGGAGTTGGCGATGGACAGGGAGGCCGGGCAAGCTTAAATCCATGGAGTCGCAAAGAGTCAGACACGACTGAGCGACTGAACTGTACTGATATATGCAACATGTTTTTGAAACAATTATTTATTTCCCCAAATCTTCATGGAAACAATACAATCACTCATTTTTGTTCAGCAAATATTTATTTATTTATTTTTTATGTTCAAGCTGGTTTTATTTTTTGTTTGTTTATTTTCTTTTCTTTTTTTTATTGGAGGCTAATTATTTTACAATATTATATTGGTTGGTTTCGCAATACATTGACATGAATCCGTCCCGGGTGTACATGAGTTCCCTCTCCTGAACCCCCCTCCCACCTCCCTCCTCCCTTTATCCTCCCTCTGGGTCACCCCTGTGAACCAGCCCCGAGCATCCTGTATCATGCATCGACCCTGAACTGGTGATTAACTTATTGTCTGGCTATATAGGGCAACATTCTTTCCAACAATGAAAACTAGAATAGCTATTAATGTAATGTTTGGACTCTTAGGTGTGTTTATTTGAACACTATGCTCTTTATTACTGATGATATAATCTGTAAAGATTTGTTTTTTAATAGAAAATCATTGTCTTAGAAAATGAATTTTTATGAATAATCTGTCCTCTCTTCAATTATTCAGTTAATTTGTGAAAAATATTTTCTGATGACCCAGGAATTATCTTAAAGAACTAATACTGAGAAATTTCAGATAAAACCCCTATTTTAGTTATCTAATTCTTCCTTCCCTGTCCAAGGCACACATAATTCCTAGAACACTATTTCTTCACCCAAGTATATTGCTAACTGGCTGAAATCCCAGGAGAATAAATTCAGAGATGTCAGATCAATGATTGCTTTTCTCTTTCTGTAAATACTGCTGAGCTCATACTCCCACCAGAATCCTTTACATTCATATAGCATTTACTATTTTCTCAAGTTGCTTCCACATACGTTATAATTAACTACAATACTTTACTTGGAAACCCATTGGTGCTAGAGTCTGAAGAGTAGTGATTTTGAAAAGCTACTTACAAATCTTCACGTACAGCATAAAGAATGAGCTTAAATCGAATCAAAATATTCTCTACTGAGACCATGTAACTCTCTTGGTCATTTATTCTTTTCTAATAACCAGATCCCCTCTTCTACTTTAATCTGATTTAATACAGTAGCAGTAACATAAAACTAATAGCTCTGCATGGACAATATTTTATATTTGTATTGAGGTATACAATTAAATGTGAAAAAAAAAATTGAAGAGTAAGCATGTGGCTGGTCCCGATGCAACATTTAAATCCTTTTAAAGGATTTAAGATTAATGTTTCAATTATCAAAATAAAATTTTAGCATAATTATAATCAAATACAATAAAGGTAATTAGTCTAATTTAACAGTGGAGGAAATAAATGAATCTGGCAATAGGGATATTCAAATTTTTTGCAATTTAGGTAAGTCATTTAACTTCTGATATAGAAATATCAACTTCTATATTGAAGGAAAATGAGAACACTAATAAATTTTGCAAAACATTTTCATAGAATATTATAGATATTTATTAATATTTATAACATAATTTAATAACAATACATTTAGTAATAAATAGATTTAGTGGTTTGGCAATGAATGCATCAAATAAAATATATACACCTCCCAGAAACAGCAATTAATTAAGCCCACATAATTTATCATATTATACTGAAAAAGCTTTCATTCATCATATAGAATCAGCTTTCTGACAATTATGAGAATTTCTGTATCAGATATGCCCATTAGAAAGGATAAAATGAAAAAGAAAAGACTTTTCTAGGATTATAGCTGAATCAAATGTTGTAAGTAATAAAAATGTTGCTATTTGACAAAAAAATTCAGCTTTCCTGATTGAAATATTGACATTATTAGCACTGAAACGTTTTGTGTACATAGTTCAAACAAAACCAAAAGAAATATATTCCTCCTGAAACATATTTTTTTTAGGATATTAACAATATGTGTGTGTTCTCTATCACTTTAAACTAATTTCCTTTAAAATCTAACCTGAAAGATATACACATACACAAACAGAGATCTTCATTCTGGTGAAACTATTCCAAATCAAAAGAGGGAATATTTATATTTTCAGCATTTAGTTAAAAATTTGTGATTACCATGATATATTCAATGAAATGTAAGGATTCTGCTTAAACAATAGCAGAATAAAAATGCAGATGTGCTTAGGAAACAGCTTGTCCTCTTTTGTTTTTCAGTTATGATGTCAACCTATATTTTAAATCATTTTATGGTGGTATGACTGACATATATATTATTCATTTTTAATTGTTAAGAATTAGTTTGGTGCCTTCTTGAACTGATTCATAAAGGTCAGGTTATAACTAAGCTTACATTTGAAAAAAAATGAGCAAATGTCCTATAACTATTACTTTACTACAACATCCTTTGTGAAGATCAAGCATTTATCATTAGGATAGCAATAGTTTTGTTCATTAAAAAAAAATTCCATTTAAGATGTTTGCAATAACCACTGTTGCCTACTGCTATATGCTATGTCTATAAAGTAATGAGATGAAATTCATTTGTATTTTAATAAAATTGAAAAAAAATAAAAAAAATAAAGAAAGAAAGGAAGTCAGTGTGTCTGGAATACATGTTGAGCAAAGAGGAAAAGGTAATGAAATGACAAGAGTCAGTCAAATCATGTAGGTTGTTTTTTGTGTATGTGTGTTCAGTGGCTCAGTCGTGTATGACTTTTCACAACCCCATGGACTAAACTCCTCTGTCCATGGAGTTCCCCAGGTAAGAATACTGAAGTGGGTAGCCATTCCCTTCTCCAAAATCTTCCCAACCCAGGGATCAAAACCACATCTCCTGCATTGCAGGCGGGTTCCTTACCAGCTGAGCTACCAGGGAAATCCATGCAGGGTGTTGTCGATCATAGTAAAGATTTATTGTTTAATCTAAATGCATTGGAATGTCATGCTAATCTGAATTATATTTTTCATCATCACTAGCTATTTTGAAAAGAAAGAAGTTGTGAAGAGATGTGAGAATTTTAGTTGGGAGATTTTAGGAAACTAATACAATGGTGTGTATCAGATGGCAATGGCCTGGCAGAAGCAATGCAGATAACTGGAAGTTGATGAGTAAGACAGAATTTTCAGGCAGAATTAATAGGGTTTAGTGATGGACTGAATGGAGGCTGAGTAGTAGAAATAGAGATAAACTGAGCCGATATTTGTACTCTTTATTGAGAAAGGTATGATGAAGAAGGAACTACGTTTGTACAGCAGAGAGGCAGTTAAGATTTAAAGTACCTGTGACTTATGCCAGTGTGGATATAAAGTAGGTAGTTAGATACATATCTTGAGAGATGAGAACCGCGACGAGTTGACTCACTGGAAAAGACTCTGATGCTGGGAAGGATTGGGGGCGGGCGGAGAAGGGGACAACAGAGAATGGGATGGCTGGATGGCATCACTGACTCAATGGACATGAGTTTGAGTGAACTCCGGGAGTTGGTGTTGGACAGGGAGGCCTGGTGTGCTTGATTCATGGGGTCGCAAAGAGTTGGACACGACTGAGCAACTGAACTGAACTGAACTGAATGCCTTAGAAAAATAACACCAAGACAGATCACAGAGGAAAAGTAGATGGTGCCCCAGCACCAAGATCTGAGGAACAACAGTATTTACAGGTTGAGTAGATTCTGTGACTATGATACATTGTATGGTTCTTGCTCAAGAAGAGATTACAGTCTAATCATACACACACACATATAGATAGATAGATATAAAATCACTGGATTATGATACACTGGGGAACAGTAACAGTATACTGTAGTAGATAAGAGAGAATGGAAGAAATACTCGTCTAGGTGGGGGAAATCAAAGAACGCTTGGTAGAGAAAGTTGATGTGGTATTAGAGAAAAAAGTCATGCAGGTCAATATGCAGAGGTGACGGGGACAAAAGGAAAGGATATGAGGTGAGGATAAATTTTTCCACAAAATAAGGATGCAGCACAAATGTGTTCACGTTGCAGGAACCATAGGTCACCCAACTGGTTAAACCATAGGGTGAATGAAGGGTGATACTTTGAGGTTACAGTTTTCTTAAATACAAACTTTAAGTACTCAAAAGAGTATTGCTTGGCCTTCATTCTCACTATACCACCACTTAGTGTGATATTCGTTGATTCCTTTTATCTTTTTTATTTGTAGAGTAATTTCTAGCCAGGTTTATAAATATAGTACCCATGGTAAATGTAAAAGAAACAGAGAAGATTATGAACTAGAGATTTCTTATCATAGAAATCACTTTGAAACTAGTTACAAGTAGACCAAGAAAACAACTAGCTCAAAATTCAGTACTTTCAAAAATTGTTTCTCAAATGGTCCCATTACATTAATTTCAGACATAGGAATAATAATGTGCTTGAAATTCTAATTGAATTTGGTTTTTCAAGAGGTAACTGCTTCTTTACTTTCATTTGTACTTTGAAGACTGATGTCATAGATTGCCTTTCTACCTCCATTTCAAATTATTCATTTGTCTATCCACTTGGCATCTTTTTTTTTTAATTTATTTATTTTAATTGGAAGCTAATTACTTTACATTATTGTATTGGTTTTGCCATACATTGACATGAAAATTGCTTTCTTTTATGAGGGAGAGGTAATGGATTACAAAGGTATATTCCACTGTGATCTTACCTTTTATATTTAAAAGTATATCTATGCTATTTGGAGAAAAAAAAATTGTTTCCTTCTAATCATATAACCTCCACCCAAACCCAAAACTTAATATTCAACTTTCTTTAATAATATTCCAATTCTAAATATATTTAAATATTAAATTGCTAAATATTTAAATATGACTGAAAAAGTAAAACCACTTAAAGAAGAAAAAAAAATGATGCTATCATTGTTTGAATAATGGAATATATTTTGTCCCAACTATAAATTGTTCCTAAAGCACTCTAAGTGGTAAGAGAAGCATTGTGTAACAGATGACACACAGATTAGGAAAGACATGTATCGAGAGTACAGACACCTTAGTGACTTGACATAATGTTTATAAAGACCTAAATTATTTAGTTGAGTGTCAGAGTTAAATTTTTTTAAAAATTAAAAAGTTTGTCTGAAAATAAGCATCATGTGACGCGAGAGACGCCGGCCCCGGCGGCGCAGACGCGACGCAAGAGACGCCGGCCCCGGCGCAACGAACCACGCAAAGAGGTGCGGCCGTGAGGAGCTACCCCACGCCTGAGGACAGGGCCGGCGGCTGAGAGGAGCTACCCCACGTCCAACAGGCGGTGGCTGCACGGGCGCAGGAGGGCCGAGAGGAGCTACTCCGTGTTCAAGGTCAGGAGGGGCGGCCTTGAGGAGATACCCCTCGTCCAAGGTAAGGTACAGCGGCTGCACTTTGCTGGAGCGGCTGTGAAGAGATTTTCCACGACCAAGGTAAGAGAAACTCAAATAAGACGGTAGGTATTGCTAGGGGGCATCAGAGGGCAGACAAACTGAAATCATAATCACAGGAAACTAGCTGATCTGATCACATGGACCACAGCCGAATGTGGTCCACTGGAGAAGGGAATGGCAAACCACTTCAGTCTACTTGCCTTGAGAACCCCATGAACAGTAACAAAGGGCAAAATGATAGGATACTGAATGAGGAATTCCCCAGGTCGGTAGGTGCCCAGTATGCTACTGGAGCTCAGTGGAGAAATAACTATAGAAGGAATAAAGGGATGGAGCAAAAGCAAAACCAATACCCAGTTGTGGATGTGACCAGTGATAGAAGCAAGGTCCGGTGCTGTAAAGAGCAATATTGCATAGGAACCTGGAATGTTAGGTCCATGAATCAAGGCAGATTGGAAGTGGTCAAACAGGAGATGGCAAGAGTGAACGTCGACATTCTAGGAATCAGTGAACTAAAATGGACTGGAATGGGTGAATTTAACTCGGATGACCATTATATCTACTACTGTGGGCAGGAATCCCTTAGAAGAAATGGAGTAGCCATCATGGTCAACAAAAGAGTCCGAAATGCAGTACTTGGATGCAATCTTAAAAATGACAGAATGATTTCTGTTCGTTTCCAAGGCAAACCATTCAATATTACAGTAATCCAGGCCTATGCCCCAAACAGTAACGCTGAAGAAGCCGAAGTTAATCGGTTCTATGAAGACCTACAAGACCTTTTAGAACTAACACCCAAAAGAGATGTCCTTTTCATTATAGGGGACTGGAATGCAAAAGTAGGAAGTCAAGAAACACCTGGAGTAACAGGCAAATTTGGCCTTGGAGCATGGAATGAAGTAGGGCAAAGGCTAATAGAGTTTTGTCAAGAGAATGCACTGGTCATAGCAAACACCCTCTTCCAACAACACAAGAGAAGAGTCTACACATGGACATCACCAGATGGTCAACACTGAAATCAGATTGATTATATTCTTTGCAACCAAAGATGGAGAAGCTGTATACAGTTAGCGAAAAAAAGACCAGGAGCTGACTGTGGCTCAGATCATGAACTCCTTATTGCCAAATTCAGACTTAAATTGAAGAAAGTAGGGAAAACCACTAGACCATTCAGATATGACCTAAATCAAATCCCTTATGATTATACAGTGGAAGTGAGAAATAGATTTAAGGGACTAGATCTGATTGATAGAGTGCCTGATGAACTCTGGACGGAGGTTCGTGACATTGTACAGGAGACAGGGACCAAGACCATCCCCATGGAAAAGAAATGCAAAAGAGCGAAATGGCTGTCTGAGGAGGCCTTACAAATAGCTATGAAAAGAAGAGAGGCGAAAAGCAAAAGAGAAAAGGAAAGGTATAAGCATCTGAATGCAGAGTTCCAAAGAATAGCAAGGAGAGATAAGAAAGCCTTCCTCAGTGATCAATACAAAGAAATAGAGGAAAACAACAGAATAGGAAAAACAAGAGACCTCTTCAAGAAAATTAGAGATTCCAAGGGAACATTTCATGCAAAGATGGGCTCGATAAAGGACAGAAATGGTATGGACCCAACAGAAGCAGAAGATATGAAGAAGAGGTGGCAGGAATACACAGAAGAACTGTACAAAAAAGATCTTCACGACCAACATAGTCACAATAACGTGATCACTGACCTAGAGCCAGACATCTTGGAATGTGAAGTCAAGTGGGCCTTAGAAAGCATCACAACGAACAAAGCTAGTGGAGGTGATGGAATTCCAGTTGAGCTATTTCAAGTCTTGAAAGATGATGCTGTGAAAGTGCTGCACTCAATATGCCAGCAGATATGGAAAACTCAGCAGTGGCCACAGGACTTGAAAAGATCAGTCTTCATTCCAGTCCCAAAGAAAGGCAATGCCAAAGAATGCTCAAATTACCGCACAATTGCACTCATCTCACACGCTAGTAAAGTCATGCTCAAAATTCTCCAAGCCAAGCTTCAGCAGTATGTAAACCGTGAACTCCCAGATGTTCAAGCAGGTTTTAGAAAAGGCAG
Source organism: Moschus berezovskii (assembly GCF_049115385.1). Classification (NCBI taxonomy): domain Eukaryota; kingdom Metazoa; phylum Chordata; class Mammalia; order Artiodactyla; family Moschidae; genus Moschus; species Moschus berezovskii. The sequence goes on along the minus strand of NC_142488.1, from coordinate 79,465,579 downwards.
AGGCACCAGAGATCAAATTGCCAACATCCACTGGATCATGGAGAAAGCAAGAGAGTTCCAGAAAAACATCTATTTCTGCTTCATTGACTATGCCAAAGCCTTTGACTGTGTGGATCACAATAAACTGTGGAACATTCTGAAAGAGATGGGAATACCAGACCACCTGACCTGCCTCTTGAGAAACCTATATGCAGGTCAGGAAGCAACAGTTAGAACTGGACATGGAACAACAGACTGGTTCCAAATAGGAAAAGGTGTACATCAAGGTTGTATATTGTCACCTTGCTTATTTAACTTATATGCAGAGTACATCATGAGGAACGCTGGGCTGGAAGAAGCACAAGCTGGAATCAAGATTGCTGGGAGAAATATCAATAACCTCAGATATGCAGATGACACTACCATTATGGCAGAAAGTGAAGAGGAACTCAAAAGCCTCTTGATGAAAGTGAAAGAGGAGAGTGAAAAGGTTGGCTTGAAGCTCAACATTCAGAAAACAAAGATCATGGCATCTGGTCCCATCACTTCATGGGAAATAGATGGTAAAACAGTGGAAACAGTGTCAGACTTTATTTTTTTGGGCTCCAAAATCACTGCAGATGCTGATTGCAGCCATGAAATTAAAAGACGCTTGCTCCTTGGAAGGAAAGTTATGACCAACCTTGATAGTATATTAAAAAGCAGAGACATTACTTTGCCAACCAAGGTCTGTCTAGTCAAGGCAATGGTTTTTCCCATGGTCATGTATGGATGTGAGAGTTGGACTGTGAAGAAAGCTGATCGCCGAAGAATTGATGCTTTTGAACTGTGGTGTTGGAGAAGACCCTTGAGAGTCCCTTATACTGCAAGGAGATCCAACCAGTCCATTCTAAAGGAGATCAATCCTGGATGTTCATTGGAGGGACTGATGCTAAAGCTGAAACTGCAATACTTTGGCCACCTCATGCGGCGAGTTGACTCACTGGAAAAGACTCTGATGCTGGGAAAGGTTGGGGGCGGGAGGAGAAGGGGACGACAGAGAATGAGATGGGTGGATGGCATCACCGACTCTGTGGACATGAGTTTGAGTGTACTCCGGTAGTTGGTGATGGACAGGGAGGCCTGGTGTGCTGTGATTCATGGGGTCGCGGAGAGTCGGACACGACTGAGCGACTGAACTGAACTGAACTGAACTGAACACGTAGAAGCTAATTATTATAAAATATTATCTAAGGTTGCTTATTGGACAATGCTACATGCTCATAGTATCAACACAGTGAATATGATCACAGAATTTCATAACTGACTGAAGTGAAAAAAATACATGAATGTGTACTAGACCTCTGAAATACTTTTTTTTTTTTCACATAAAGGCAGCATGAATAAAAGGTGTCACAATCCAGTGTATACACTACAAATATTGAATGCTTATGAAGAATCCTATTTTATTAATTTTGCTCAGCTAAAACATTTATGACTGAGAGAAGAAAATTAAGTTCAAATAAATTTTATTTTCACCTATCATAGTCATGTTATAATTGTCACTTAATGAAAGACAAGTCATTTTCTGCAACAAGACTTTAGCTTCCAAATTCATATGGCCTGTTTTCATTTATGGGTCTTAAAGGCATTACTCTTACAATGCAATATCACTAAACATATAATGCTCAATGTCAAAGAGTATAAAACATGAATTTGCAATTAGCATCTAAAATCACTTCATCAGAAATGAAATCGTACTTATTGTTAATCTCCATTTTAACTATACTTAGTTTTTTATTTACCTGAAAATCTAAAGAAAAGTTAGAAACTGGTGTCATTCTACAAGTGATTATTTTTACTTGAAAAATACATATTGTGGATCCCATAGGGATAACTTTGCATTATTAGAAAATTATCATAGCATACTTTTCTGCCCCTTTTCATCTTACTCCATTCTGATGGTGTGTTTTGAAGCAATTTTATGATATATCATATTGATGTCCTTGACAATCAAGACCACGCAATTATTTCTTCCCTCCAAAAGGCAAAAACATCCTTATTGTGTAAAAACTTCTAGTTCACTTTGGCAAAAAATTAAAAATCTGTTTTCCCTCCACAGATAAGTGAAGAAATATATAAAGTATTAAAAATGCATAAATACACTTTAGGTATTGACATACATTTAAGAGCACACAGAATTTGTTAAGCTGGGTGCTACCCATTCACCCTAGCTTGAATGTATGTATTCTGCAAAGAATTTTATTTGGAAAGAATAGAAATAATGGAAATAATAATGAAAAACAAAGGGATCTACTATGAATGAGTTAACTTCAGTTTAGGATATTATTGAATTGCTTTGGGCCTTCCATAATTCCTCCATTTTTTCTAATTTTCTATTTATTCTAATGAGGTACTTTTGGTTTATGTGGAATGTCTATACTGAATAGTATATTCCAAAAAGTTATGCCACATAGGAATTTGCTGATGGTTAGGTCTGATTCTATCATGTCACTTTGATTTTTAAAAAATTATTTATCAGCTTTTTTCAACACTGCTTACAACCAAACTAAAATTGTGCAGGCCAAGTTTGCATACAAAATTCAATAAATTTTGCAATGTGACAGAAATGAAAGCCTATGCTTCTAGAACTATTGATTTTTAAAGATATATTTTTGATTCATATTGTAAAGCACATGTGGAAGAGGGCTGTTAGACTGAAGGTTCATCAGGCAAGACTTCCCAGAAATAGGGAGAGCAGCTAAGAAGTTGATATCATTGTTTTCTTGTTTGGAGGTCTTTTAAGCATGCTTAGAAATGCATGAATACATGTGTATATTCTACTCTCTCCTTTTCTTGTGGGTGGGATTGGAGTTTTTATATTGCAGGCTGCTAGTAAAGCAGAAAACCATATTTAAATTTCAGCATTTACAGTCTTGTTTAGGAAATGGCAACCCACTCCAGTGTTCTTGCCTGGAGAATCCCAGGGACGGGGCAGCCTGGTGGGCTGCCATCTATGGGGTCGCACAGAGTCAGACATGACTGAAGTGACTTAGCAGCAGCAGCAGCAGATGCAGTAGCATATTGGGCACCTACCGACTTGGGGAGTTCATCTTTCGGTGTCCGATCTTTTTGCCTTTTCATACTGTTCATGGAGAGGGAAATGGCAACCCACTCAAGTACTCTTGCCTGGAGAATTCCATGGATGGGGGAACCTGGTGGGCTGCTGTCCATGGGGTCACAGGGAGTCGGACACGACTTCACTTTCACTTTAGTTACATGTTAGCTGGATTTTCTTTTTCTGATATCTTGGCTTCTCCCCTTTAAATGAAAGATTTTTATGAAACATTAGGATAATGTGCATTATTATGGCAGGAAAACCCCAATTGCCTTGTTTCTAAAGAGTATGTTTTTTCATAAAGCTGTTGGTGGTAGATCTGTGTTGTAGGTTGGAAATGTATAGTGAAAGTAATCCGTGGCTCAAGAAATAAGGTAAGTGACAAGTACTTGCATATAAATGGGACATTTGTGGCTGTTAAGAGACTACTATTTTGAAACAGCAGCACTGCATTACCATAAATCCATTAGACATTTATATAGCCCAGCTCTAATCTTATTGTTCCCTGCATGTGGGGCAACAAGAGCTATACATGTTATTACACATTGCTCATTAGTATGCAAATGTGAACCTGTATACTCAGTACGTATTGCCTTGACTTTTTAATGAGTATTTCATGGACTGCCTAGCTGCTGAACTACATTTTGATAGAAACAGTGAGTTCTTTCTTCAGGCCCTATGTTTCAACATGCTTGTTCTTACTTTGATGTATAAATTAGAGCACTACATTGAAGGGACCCAGGGGTTACTAGAGATGTTGAATATTTCCGGTGAAATTGAATATAGCTCTCTTAAAATGCACTTCTGAGGCACTTTTTCTTCATCTAGTTAATGCATAGAAGAATTTCTACTGCTACCAAAATTAACCTCTACATTTAAAATTACTTTTGTTTTCTTTATTTTACAAAAAGTTAATTTATCACCTTTCCTATGAATTACATGAAAGAATAAGATCCTGAATTTTGAAGAACAACTTCCACCAGTATACACAAATCTTTTTTCATTTGTTCTTCTGGAAAATATTTCTGTAAATATGATATTACTTTTGATAATAATTTTATAGTAAACTCTCCTTCTTGTTAAATACTCATCTTAATTGTTTTCATACTGTTTGATACTTGAAGAACAATGAAAGTAAAATTTTTATAACTCTTGAAAAACTTATAATCTATGAACAATTCCCCTATTCCTTCATTTAACACATATTAATTGTCAAAGGAAGGAAATTTTAATCTTGTCTACATAGATAACTCTAATATTAAGTAGACATAAGAATGAGTGATAAATGGTGCATGTGTTTGTGCTAAGTCACTTCAGTCATGTCCAGCTGTGAAACCCTATTGCCTGTAGCCCACCAGGCTCCTCTGTCCATGGGATTCACCAGGCAAGAATACTGGAGTGAGTTTCCATTTCCTTCTCTGATAAATGGTACTGGAATTCAATGAATAGAGAGATCACTACAAGCTATTCTAATTTAGAAGACTTCATTGGGGAAGTTTAACTTCAATAAAACATTGGAAGGGCAGATGGCATTTGGATAGAAGTATTGAGATTGGAGAGTAGTAAAGGAGAGCTTTCAAGAAGGAGCTTTGCAAATAGATGCAAAAGCAGAGAGAGAAAAAAAAAAACAACACAAGGCATGTTTAGACAATGTCTAGGAAATAAGCTTGGATGAGACAAAGTGTTTGCATAGAGGAAGAAGCAGAAAAAGTAATGAGAATGTGGAGAACCCTGAATAACTTTGATCTTCGTCCTTTAGGAAAGGAGTTTTCCAAAACTGAAAAGTTTAAACTTTGTAAAAGGTCTTCCCACCTTTTTAAATGGAAACGTTGCAGACTCAAAGTCATAATATAGAAAATAGATAAAAGTGCTGCTATTGTGGTTGATGTAGAAGTAGCGCCCCCCTCCCCTGTACCTAACCCACATACACTCACTGATTTCCCTGAAACATTTAGGATGTGAAAATGTTTTTAAAATGTCTATTTAAGCTAAAAAGTGTCATTATATGTTCTTTTGCAGAAAAACTGAGCAATAAAATAAATGTTTCAGATGAAAGCAATCTACCTCCAGTGTTAATCCCTCCCACCAAAAATACAAAATATTAATTACTGTGTTTTTTGAAATTAAATAAATTGCACTGAAACAACTTTAGTAATTCTTCAAGGAATCTGCAAATGATCAGCTTCAAAAATTAATAAAACTCAGATTTCTTGACCCAATACTCCTCCCCAAAAAGGAGAAAAATGGCTGAAAAAATTAATAGCAAAAATTTTAACTCATGGTTAAAAGTTTAATAATAGTGAATTAATTACCTAAATGAAGTATCCTGGTAGAATAAAAAAGAGAAGCAAATAATTTTTAGAGTAATATAAGCAAACGACATGATGATATAACAATGACATGTGAAAACATCATAATGAATCTCTAAGTAGAAAATGAACATGCTTATTCAAATTATCCACACAAATGACAATAAGCAGCAATTATATGATCAAAATCATTAATGTTTTAATTCATTTGTATTTTTCATTGGGAGAAAAAGCAAAATACTAAATATTTCTTAAAATTTGGGGAAAATTATTTATTAAAAAAAATTTAAACAATATGAATGACATGATAATAACTATAAATTAATATTTCCCACCACAGTCTCATCTTATTCCCAGACGATACCCATTTGTCAAGCCTCCTGCAACCCTACAAACCCACCATGATGTATATTATCTGGCTTCAACACAGATTTTCTGTCCTGATCATTTGCAGTTTTTGTCTTGTATATATTAATATCTCTCCTACTAAATTATAAGATTCATAAGATCAAGGATTATAACATATAATTTTTTGGTTTTGGTTTTGCATTTTTTACAATGTTTAGTTGATTGGCAGTCAGTGCGGTTTAGGCAAATGAGCATTTGGTGGAGGGTTGCAAGATAAATTTTGGCCCCAGATCTGTCACTAAGTATGTGACTTGGAAAAACTATTTTATCTTTCAGGATTTCAATTTTCTCTTTTATAAAATGACGGCATTGAACTACATATTCTAGGGCTCTTTCAACTTAATGATTCTATGATTAAAGAAAACAATGAATATCTGATGACTGTTTTATTTCTTATGCATTACCTCCTTACATGCTATCTTATAATTAAATAATTATATGAAATATTGATCATTATTTGAGGAAATTTACTTTCATCAAATGACATTACATTTTTGTTTGAGACTATTAGATAAAGTCTTTTTGAACTGAGTCTCTAATAGAGAGACAACCATATTTTCATGAAAAACTTTCTTATCAATAGCTAGAAGCATTAAGGTAAGATACAAAATTTGTAGGTAGATGCTTTTTAAATATTTTTACTCTCAGTGTTTACATGTTTTGGGGAAAGACATAATAGCTTCCTAAGTAGTTAAAAAAAGGAGAAAAAAATTATTTAATCTTAAGTGATTCAAATCCACCTCAGAATGTTTAAGGCTAACACAGAGTTAACTTTTCATAGCCTCCAAACCTATAAAGAGAATGTTAATATTAAAATACCACTGATGCAGATTAAACTAAATCAGACACATAGTAGTCTTTCTCTTGCCATGAAGTCTAAGCATATAGACATTCTTTTCAGGTGAAAATATTTTGTTTGTTGAGTCACCAAGCTTCCAGAAAACCCCAAATGCTCACTGAATTTTTGGATTAACCTGCCTTAAGAAAGATTATCTGTGTGCCCTGATTCCACTAAGAAAACAAAGCAGAAACTGACAGAGATACTTAGAGCTGTCAAATATATGATGTCTTCTGAAATTCAATATTTTTTTCTTTGATTTTTTAGATGTGTAATTTATACTGGCATTTGTATTGTGAATTCTTAATCTTGGATTTTATTTTTCTCTTTCTTTGAAAATTCTAAGATTTCTTCTTCCAGTTGAATTACTTAAACCACATGGACAACTCTCTTCATTTTCAGTAAGCTTGAATTTCTAATTAGTTTTACCTATAGGCATAAGTTTAATATTAAAACCCTTTTAAACATATAATTGATTTATATTTAGGGACTAAACAATCTGTTTGCCATTTAAATTATGAAGTCACTTTTAGAAAAGAGTAACTGCTAAGAGGAACTGCAGCTCAGTTGGCCAAAAGCTGAATTATATGTCTTCTTCAAAAAAAATGGGCCATCAAAGAAAATGTGAAAGTTGCTCAGTTGTGTCTGACTCTTTGCGAACCCATGGACTATATAATCCATGGAATCCTCCAGGCCAGAATATTGGAGTGGGTAGCCTACCCCTTCTCCAGAAGATCTTCCTGATCCAAGAATTGAACCGAGGTCTCCAGAATTGCATGCAGATTCTTTACCAACTGAGCTATCAGGGAAACCCAACAAAGAAAAACTTAATCCTATTTTGAAATTTGTAATGGCAATAAAACATTTTATATAGCATTATCCAATACTTAGAAATACACATTTTAGACAATATTTGATGATTCTAACCATAATCACCTTTGCATTTTAATTCTATATCCTTACAGCTTATTTAAAACCTAAAGGAATAACATTTTTTATAGCAAGGTTAACACTTAGTAGTTCAAAGGATAGAGGTTATGTTTACAAATGCCTTATTGAAATTCTATTTTAAAATTATTCCCACTCAAAGTTTCCAAGAAAAAAAAAAAAAGTTTTGTGGTAAATGTCAGAATGGGAAACAGAACACTCTGCATTTTATTCATACCACAATGGTGAAACTATATATTGATAGATTGCTGCTGCTAAGTCGCTTCAGTTGTGTCCAACTCTGTGTGACTCCATAGATGGCAGCCTACCAGGCTCTCCCGTCCCTGGGATTCTCCAGGCAAGAACACTGGAGTGGGTTGCCATTTCCTTCTCCAACGCATGAAAGTGAAAGTGAAGTTGCCCAGTCGTGTCCAACACTTAGCCTCCCCATGGACTGTAGCCTACCAGGCTCCTCCATCCATGGGATTTTCCAGGCAAGAACTGATAGATTGAGGAAAAGTTTCCTATCATATTGAAGTATGGAAGTTAAGACTCAATGCAGCAGAAAACTAACCGCAGGATAATAGTGTTTTGCATTTGTCTAAGCCTCTGCTGAATATTTGATTCAGTTCCTTTCTTAATATTCAAAATTGATTTATGCTGATTGAAAATACAGTGTCTTCCCAAGGCAGTCAGACTTGAAAATACTAAATTCCTTTTCTTATCACATTGTTAAATTCTTCTGAGTGAATCCCAAGTCCAGCTTAACTGAATACACTCGCCAGTCTACTGTCATTGCAGCACTTTATTTTTTTTAAAAAAAGGAAAAACTAGAGAGCTAAATTGTAATATATTTCCTTTCATACTTATTCAGACATTGTTAGAAAATCTATGCTTTGAATTTGGTGGCTTTTCAGAGGCACATCTTGTACTGCATGATGCTGACAAATTTAAGCGACAACCAAGGCTTTATTATTAAATATTTTTTACTCATTTGACTTGTCAAAGAACTCTGCTTCCTAGTAATCACAATTATATTTTCTCTTTATCTGTTCACACACAAAAGTACTTTGCAAACTATCAAATAATCTTGATAAATTAATTCGATTGGTGGTTTTCTATGTATATTGTAAAGGTTACTATCTCAAGGAAGTTAAACTTTTAAAATCTGGTGATATGATATTCTATCTAAATATTATACTTCAGCTATTCCATATCTTAATTGAGCTTTGCCTTTATAGCTGTTCTTTGGGCTACCATTCCTTCACCTTTCTTCTAAACTGTTATACTAAGATTACCCCACTTCCAATTTTTTGTGGAAAGCAGTTTGTTTTGACCAATAACAAAAAATAGTTAAAATTGTAGTTTATGATATGAAACCACACACTTTCTAAAAATGTTTTTAAATTTTGCAATATCATTTCAGTAACTGGGGTGAGCTTGAGTCATTATACAGCAGGAGCTGAGAAAGAAGTAAAAGAAAGTGACCAACACCAATACAGTATACTAACACATATATATGGAATTTAGAAAGATGGTAATGATAACCCTGTATGTGAGACAACAAAAGAAACACAGATATATAGAACAGTCTATTGGACTCTTTGGGAGAAGGCGAGGGTGGGATGATTTGGGAGAATGCCACTGAAACATGTATATTATCATCTGAAATGAATTGCCAGTCCAGGTTCGATGCATGATACAGGATGCTCGGGGCTGGTGCACTGGGACGACCCAGAGGGATGATATGAGGAGGGAGGTGGGAGGGGGGATCAAGATGGGGAACACATGTACACCCGGGGCAGATTCATGTCAATGTATGGCAAAACCAATACAATATTGTAAAGTAATTATCCTCCAACTAAAATTTATTATTTTTTTAAATGGCCAAAAAAAAAAAAAAAGAAGAAGCTAGTGACCAGTTAAGCTCAGCAGATACAAGGATAGCCAGGCTAGCATATGGGCTAGGTAGTTCAGAGCAAGTAATGCTACTGCCTGAAAAATTATTGTGCTAATTTTCTGCTTCAAGTTTTTACTTCTGACTTAGTCTCTGCCTACACCCAACAGCAGTTCAGTTCAAATAAACACCTTTTCTTACAGTATTGTGAATTTTTGGTCTCAGTAATTTACTATCCTTCTGCTAAAACAAAGATGAAATTATTTATTCTCTATTTAGAGGTGTTAGATTTAACCAGTTAGCAGTGATGAAAAGTGCTTAATATTGCTATCATGTATACATATATATGAAATGAAGTGAATAAAGAAATCTGTAAAAAATGCAGCAGCTATGACATTACTGCCTTACAGACATGTTACATTTCCAAGTTGCTCATGGAGATTTAGGCACTGAATCCCATTAACTGGGTGTCACACAGATGAAAGGGTGTCACACATCTAAATAATAGAGAAGAGCATGGAAAGTTTAAATGATGTTAACTATAAAATTAATTAATTATTTGAATCTATTTAAAGGGACAAATCACTAAACAATAATAAGACTCTTTTTATTTTCTCCAATTTGAAAAATTTTATGATAATATATTAATCAGCAAGTACTTGAGGAATTCCCAGGCCTTTACCACAGTAGCATAAACTTAGGAAGATAAATAATTATTCATTAAATATTAACACAAATATAGTATTTGGGTTAGCACATATTTGATAAAATTATGCTGTATGCTACTACCAATTTTGCTCAATTATCCTTATATTTCTTACATTCGCAGAAATTATTTTGCTAAGACTGCAAGGACATTTACAGTGCATGCATGCGTGTTCAGTCACTTCAGTAATGTTCAACTCTTTGCAACCCTAAGGACTGTAATCTGCCAAGCTCCTCTATCCATGGGACACTTCAGGCTAGAATACTGGAGTGGGTTGCTATGCCCTCCTCCAGGGGATCTTCCCCACCCAGGAATTGAACCCACATCTCTTATGTCTCCTGCATTGGCAGGCAGGTTCTTTACCACTAGAGCCACCTGGGACTCACATTTACAGTAGGAACATATAAATACAACTGGAATTGTGCAATGGTCATAAGAAATAACTTTAAAATACTTCAGTATACAACTTTAAAATGGAACAAGGGAAAAGACATGGCTGTAACCTTGTAGGAAGTCTCAACATCATAAAGCTGATTCTTCTCCTTAAATTAATCCCCAAAACAATAGTAACATTTTTCTAGAACTAGATAAGTTGATTTTTAAACTTCATTTGACACAATGATCTCACTTCTGGGAATACGTATGAGTGATGTCTGTGCAATGTTATTTATTACAGCATTGTTTATCATTTTAAGATTGTATCCATCTATTGGGGACTGTGTATAACAAATAGGATAGATACTATGAAACTGTTTATATCTACATAAAAAAAAAAAAACTTTGAAACACACATAACAAAACAAAGTGATTGCTTAGATAGACAAGGATAAGTGGGATAAATGGGGACTGTTAATGGAAGTAAGGTTTCTAGATGTGTACCTTGTTACATGGCTTTGATTTTTGAACCATTCAAATACAGTACCTATTTAAACACCAAGAAACTAAATTTTAAGACATTGAACACCTGAAAAAAGGGAAAGGTTGCAGAATATATAATCTACTAAATGCTGTAAATAGTCATCCTGCCAATATGGTAGAAATGTTTCAAAAACATATTTGATTTAACGGTAATTTGAATTAATCATTTGAGTTCGGTTATCATTTATTTTTGACTACTTGTAACCTGATTCTGGTTTTCAGAGAAATTACAGAGAAGACCTCTTCTTTTCACCTAAAAATCATACCATACCAAAGTACACATTGCAATTGGTCTTGATGACTATCAAAGATAGTACAAAACCCTGGAAAAAATTTTAGCATGTAAATATAAACAGATCTTTACTGAGTGATAGTAGGAGACATAGCAATAGACTAAATGATCTAGTTTTGTATAAAAATATCACTCTGGCCCCTGTTCACAAGGTGCTAACAGTCTCAATTTACTCAAAACACATATTACCTTTCTTCTATAGGGGAAATAAAAAGCAACAACTGCCTTTTTCTTTTCCTACAGTTATTGCAGGCTGAAGGTGTAACAGAATTCAGAAGTGAGATAACAAAGAACTTAGCAACCACAGCTTCACGCAGATTCCGTCGTTCAGTCGTGTCCGACTCTATGCGACCCCGTGGACTGTAGCCTACCAGGCTTCTCCGTCCATGGGATTCTCCAGGCAAGAATTCTGGAGTGGGTTACCGTTTCCTTCTCCAGGGGATCTTCCCGACCCAGGGATCAAACCTGGGTCTCCCACATTGGAGGCAGACGCTTTAACCTCTGAGCCACCAGGGAAGCAGATTAACTTACTCAATTTGGGGGAATTGTATTCAAAAGATTAAAATGATAAATCTAGCTCAGCACATGGCCTGCAATTGAAGACACCTGGCTCAGAGCTTGCTATAAGTTTGATACATGAGGTTCTTCGGCATTTACTGCCAAAAGTTAAAAAGGAACATACTGAAAAGAAGATACAGCAATAAACTTTTGGCAATAATTTCCCTCACAGTTTCTGACAAGCTGGAAAGATATGTAATTCATATTTCTTAACTGGATTCATTTCCAAACAAATACAGGCTATCTGTAAAAGTTTCTACAGCTGTACACATGGAATTAATAACAATGAAAAGCACTTATTGAACCAAGTTGTGACTGAACAATTCAAATAGAAATGACAAAGAAATCCAAGAGAAAAAAGTGATTAAAGTATGAGAGCAATTTTTAGATATGTTTCTCTAAAATAGATATGAATTACAAGGTAGTAGTTTCCTTGATGTGGCAAATATGGCTTGGTGTTATGCTTTAAGGTGCATGCAGATCCTTATGTATTTGCAATGATTAAATACAAGAGTGCATTCAGAGCTTCATCGGACAAACACAGCCTGCTCAGTTGAATTTGGCATTCCGAAGAACATTTTCAGAACTGTGCCTGTGTTTTTAACATGGATAAGGCTCTAGCTAGTGGCCCAAAGGAAGAAAAACATGATGAGAAAATTCAAACATGATGTTTCAGCTTTGCCTTTTGGACTAAATGACCAACTACATGTTTATTTAAATAAAGGTTTTTGATATTTACTGAAAACAAAATCAAAATAAAGATGAATGACATACCTTAGTGACACATTACAGTTCAGTTCACTTCAGTCGCTCACTCATGTCTGACTCTTTGTGATGGTCTCCTTGTCCATCATCAACTCCCAGATTTCACTCAAACTCATGTCCATCGAGTCAGTGATGCCATCCAGCCATCTCATCCTCTGTCATCCCCTTCTCCTCCTGCCCCCAATCCCTCCCAACATCAGGGTATTTTCCAGTGAGTCAACGCTTCGCATGAGGTGGCCAAAGTATTGGAATTTCAGCTTCAGCATCAGTCCTTCCAAAGAACACCCAGGACTGATCTCCTTTAGGATGGACTGGTTGGATCTCCTTGCGGTCCAAGGGACTTTCAAGAGTCTTCTCCAGCACCACAGTTTAAAAGCATCAATTCTTCCACACTCAACTTTCTTCACAGTCCAACTCTCACATCCATACATGACCACGAGAAAAACCATAGCCTTCACTAGACGGACCTTGGTTGGCAAAGTAATGTCTCTGCTTTTTAATATACTATCTAGGTTGGTCATAAATTTCCTTTCAAGGAGTAAGCGTCTTTTAATTTCATGGCTGCAATCACCATCTGCAGTGATTTTGGAGCCTTCTAAAATAAAGTCTGACACGGTTTCCAGTGTTTCCCCATCTATTTCCCATGAAGTGATGGGACCAGATGCCATGATCTTTGTTTTCTGAATGCTGAGCTTCAAGCCAAACTTTTCACTCTCCTCTTTCACTTTCATCAAGAAGGTTTTTAGTTCCTCTTCACTTTCTGCCATAAGTGTGGTGTCATCTGCATATCTGGCGCTATTGATATTTCTCCCGGAAATCTTGATTCCAACTTGTGCTTCTTCCAGCCCAGTGTTTCTCATGATGTACTCTGCATATAAGTTAAATCAGTAGGGTGACAATATACAGTCTTGACGTACTCCTTTTCCTATTTGGAACCAGTCTGTTGTTCCATGTCCAGTTCTAACTGTTGCTTCCTGACCTGCATACACGTTTCTCAAAAGGCAGGTTAGGTGGTCTGGTGTTCACATCTCTTTCAGAATGTTCCAGTTTATTGTGATCCACAAAGTCAAAGGCTTTGGCATACTCAGTAATGCAGAAATAGATGTTTTTCTGGAACTCTCTTGCTTTCTCCATGATCCAGAGGATGTTGGCAATTTTATCTCTGGTGCCTCTGCCTTTTCTAAAACCTGCTTGAACATCTGGGAGTTCACGATTCACATATTGCTGAAGCCTGGCTTGGAGAATTTTGAGCATGACTTTAATAGCGTGTGAGATGAGTGCAATTGTGCAGTAGTTTGAGCATTCTTTGGCATTGCCTTTCTTTGGGATTAAAATGTAGACTGACCTTTTCCAGTCCTGTGGCCACTGTTGAGTTTTCCAAATTTGCTGGCATATTGAGTGCAGCACTTTCACAGCATCATCTTTCAGGATTTGAAATAGCTCAGCTGGATTTCCATCACCTCCACTAGCTTTGTTCATAGTGATGCTTTCTAAGGCCCACTTGGCTCCACATTCCAGGATGTCTGGCTCTAGGTGAGTGATCACACCATCGTGGTTATCTGGGTGATGAAGATCCTTTTTATATAGTTCTTCTGTGTATTCTTGCCACCTCTTCTTAATATCTTCTGCTTCTGTTAGGTCCATACCATTTCTGTCACACACTTACTAAGAACTTAATTATATTTAGAATTAAGTCTAAAACCACCTAAATTTATTCCTGTGCTCAATTTCTGGTCACATAACTTCAGAGCATAAAATGTAGTTTTTCACTAGTTTCATTAGTATAAGTCAGAAAATGCTAATGCAAAAAGGAAAAATAAATAAATCCTTGGGATCAATGAGACAGCATATGCTATAAGTTTTTTCTTAAACATCTGTGTTTTAAAACTGATATAATTTACTACAAATAAAATGCATTTAACTATGAATATATAATAAAAATATATGTATAAATATGCATTCATATACAAATATAATACACATAAATATATATAGAGAAAGAGAAAACAAACAAAAAAAGATTATTGTCTAGAAATTCTGTGTAGTTCTACTTAACACACGTTTAGCTAATAGAATCTTAATCTATAACTTGTATATTAACAGTTTCAATTCTACTAAATAACAAATTTTTCTCATGAATATACACTATCATTAGAGAAGTAAAAGGCTTGCTGCTACTGCTGCTAAGTCACTTCAGTCATATACAACTCTGTGCGACCCCATAGATGGCAGCCCCACCAGGCTCCCCCGTCCCTGGGATTCTCCAGGCAAGAACACTGGAGTGGGTTGCCATTTCCTTCTCCAATGCATGAAAGTGAAAAGTGAAAGTGAAGTCGCTGAGTCGTGTCCGACTCTTTGCGACCCCATGGACTGCAGCCTACCAGGCTCCTCCACCCATGGGATTTTCCAGGCAAGAGTACTGAAGTGGGGTGACATTGCCTTTTCCGAGTAAAAGGCTTAGGAATAAGTAAAAAGAAAATTTGTTGCTGTCGGGGACCTCTTTAGTGAAATGTATTTCTTTACTTTATTCCTGAGGACTTTTTAAATTTTGCTTTCTAATCTGAAAGGAGAAAATAAATACAATTAAAGGCAGATAGAAATAACATTATCAATATTTTACACCTTCTTATTAATTAAAATATTATCACAAGATGAACGTCTCTGTCTAATAGTGATTGGCTTGTGTTTAGCAGATCTATTAAGTTTAGTTCCCATGTTAGTTCCAACTTCACTCAAATTTTCATCTAAACTACACACACACGCAGACACTACCCTGGGCCCTCTCAGCTATATGTATGCTTAACTGCTCATTCAATCTTCTCAGACAGTCTCTGTGAGATCAAGTAGATGTAATGTCTTCAAGTGCCTTGTTTTATTAGCTCAAAACAGTGAAACAAGCTTTCACATACATATATATATATATATAATTCAGAATGTATCTCTACTTCTCCCATCCATGAATCATGTGATGTTCCCCTGATTATATTAAACTTGGATAAAGATTGATCTAGCAAGTAACTTCTATTGTTGAATATATTAAAAATTTAAATTCACCTAGTATATATAAGGAAAATACCTTGTTCTTGAAGCCCCACTGTGATCAAGTGGTGACTTGTTGGTGACTATTTCTGTTATTTGCAAATTTATAGGTTTTAATTGTTACATTGCTTTCAAGAATTTGCCAAAAATGTAAAGCACTTTGGCTTCTTTTTTTCCGACAAAAATATGCTTAATGGATGCCTAAAACCATTCAATGATTCTCTTTGTCCAGGAAATTGAATAGTAGAAAGCAAATCTGAGTCAACACTACTGCCATGTGAAGAAAATTTCCAAGAGTTTCTGGGAAAGAGGGAGATTTCCCAATGTAGAAATCTCTGGCTTGTCAATATCCATAAGCAATTTCACGATGTGTACAAATTTAAACATTAGGAAGTACAAAGTCACTGCTGTTGAAGGGCAGGGCACAAGTTTTAAATGGCACAACTTTTAATACTATGGATCTTTTAATTTTTAAACTTCAATATGAGGAACTGACAAGCAATCATTCGTTTAGGATTTCTCATGGTTTTAAACTTTGAATTGAACTTAAGACTATAGAGACCACTACATGAAAAAGAAATTACTTCTAGATGAGAAATACTGCAAACATTGCCACACTATTGCTAGAATGAAATATTTTTATTTTTATCAGATACAAACTAAAAGCATAATTTTGGGGGGATATATACTTCTAGACAACAATCTAAAATATTCTGAAATAAATAAATTTTTATTGGAGAATAAAAAAAATATTTTGTATTAACAATTGAATTCTGAAGACATAGTACAACACTTCATAAAACTAACCAGAGAACAAAAAGTCAGTCAAAGAAGAAAAGATATAAAATACAGAGATAGCCTGAAAAGTAGTGGCTATTGGGGGAGCAAATGCATTAGCTTTTATCAAAACACTAAAGGCAACCTAGGTATTTCTGTGCTAAAAATGCCATGGGGGTATGGGGATTGAAAATATATCACTTGAATGACTTTCAAGTACAGAGATTTAGGATTTGACCTTGCATTTTCTTTAGAATGAAATCTCCCACAGAATTCTGTTGTTAATCTATGTTCACTAGGTGAAACAAAGGGTTACCATATACACTGTAATGAAAATGTTTTCTTCTTGAAAAAAAGTACTTTAAATGTATTTGTGTTGATAATAATGTATATGTGTTTGTGTGTGTGTGTCTTTGCAAGCAATCAAATCAAAGGAATTTTAAATATTTTTAATCTCCAGATTTTAGAAATTACTTTGATACTCTCTCCAGGCATATTTTTTTAAAGCATTATTATTTTTTTCTTTCTTTCTAAAATGAGAAAGTACTCATGAAAGCACAGCACATTGTCCTGGTGAATTCTGTTGGCAAAATCAAACTGTTTTAAATGCTGAATTACTAGGGGATAAGAAAATTGGAAAGTATGATTATCCAATTTGCAGACAGCCTAGTAATGGAGATGATAGAGCAGTTGTAACTTAGATAAGAGTCTAAAATTGTCTCAGGGTATAAAATGAAGAAGAAATAAGATTTATCTCTGAAGCAAGAGATAGATGGGCTCCAGATTAGACATTTACAGCCAGCCTCCTCTTTACACCTCCTGATAGAAATAACAGGAACAAGCTAAATATTTAGCCTTTGCCTCAGGTGGACACTTTAAGATAAGATAACAGTAATGGCAGGGGCAGAGAGAGGAGCTGAGCCCTGGGCAAATAAAAGACAAAGAGGCCACATGTTTCTCACTCTCAAGGTCAAGGAGACCTTCCCAACTACACATGTGCAGAAAGGGCAAAAAGGGAGGAGGCTCCACCTCATAGAAAGTGATGTCAACCTACCAATAAGCTTGTTCACTAGACTCTATCTGGCTAAAAGACACCCCTGCAAACTGGGGAGGACCCTGAATAAAGCCAAAGACAGACTCAGAGAAAGGAAAACAAAATGATTGGTCAGAGGAAACCAGGGGAAAATGTGCAACATAAATGATTCAGACTACCACGAGGGTGTGACTCTGTGTGGGTTGGTCTTCTTGTGTCTATTCACATGTACTCTTTTTCCTTTTAATAAGCACTTTATTTGTTTCACTATTTTCTGTCTCTTTGTAAAAATTCATTTCTACAAAGCTGATGGTCCAGGACCTTTTCACTAGCCACGTACCTTGTGGTCTAGTGGCTAGGATAAAGCACTCACTACCATGGCCTGACTTCAGTCTCTGACCAGGAAACCAAAATTTTGTTTCAACCTCCTGCAGACCGAGGCCACCTAAAATCATTTCCACAGTCTGAAAGTATATTGCTTTATAAAGAAAAGAGAAAAAGGGAGCTACTGTTCAAATGTACTTTGATATCCTCAAAGTTACATCAGTTCAGTTCAGTTCAGTCGATCAGTCATGTCCGACTCTCTGCGACCCCATGAATTACAGCACGCCAGGCCTCCCTGTCCATCACCATATAAGCAATTAAATTTGAGTTAAACACGCATATCATAGGGCCTCAGAGGAATTTTTAAACAAGGGACAATGGTTCAAATTGCAATTTTTATTTTAAATACCTACTTTAAATAGATTCAATAATGATTGCTAAATTTATCCCTGTTTTCTGTATTTATTACAAATATTTTTCAAACAAAAGGTTTGACAAAATGTTATTGTCCATTTTTTCAGTTATTTAAACCAGTATATGTGGGACGTTAACCAAACCACTATGATGAATATTTTGAAGAGCAAAATATAAATAAGTAGAAAGGAATAAAGCTTCATGAATAAAAATTTCATATGTAATTTATGTTTAATCAAAACAGGAATATTTAGGACAAAAATAAGGCATGAGTGTAAGCAAATGTGTATTAAATGATTTATACCAAGTAATAGCCTAACTAAATGAGGAATGTCGACATTTTAATGTTTTGGACCAAAATGAGTTTTAAAATTTTTAGAGTTAATCCCTTTCATATCACCATATATTTGTCCTACAATTGCTGATGAGCTTCCCAGGTAGCTGAAATGGTAAAACATCTGCCTGCAATGCAGAAGACCTGTGTTCGATCCCTGGGTAAGGAAGATTCCCTGGAGAAAGGCATGGCAACCCACTCCAGTATTCTTGCTTGGAGAATTCCATGGACAGAGGAACCTGGTGTACTACAGTCCATGGGGTTCACAAAGAGTCGGACATGACTGAGCAACTAACACACACACCCATACACATACACACATACACAAATGCTGATATACTGGAAAACTGAGTCACTTTCTCTGATAAATCAGAGGATATCCTATGCCTCCTTTTGGCATCACTAGACACAGCATTCTTGGTGGCAATCTGCAACTAATTTTCCAGGGTTACTGCTTTTCACACTGATATATTCCGAAAGAATTTATAGTTGAAGGCCTGGGTACACATTAATGAGCTTCTAGAAGGGACAGGGGTTAGGTACAAAATCATATGAAATGTCTGTGCCTATTTACTTTTCACAGTGGTGGGGTGATGTCTTTGTCCTAAGAATAAGTGCAGTTTCACTGAGGAAATTCTTACTACCACTGTGGAACCCATTTGTCTGAATCTTAAATGATGTATTCAAACATGGCCCAACTCATATTGACATGGTAATAACTTTCTTCTTTAGTTCAAACTGTAAATAACATCTCATAATTAAAATGTTTCTTCTTGCTGAAATAGTTACCTGGCTTAAAACATGCAAATTATACTGAAAAAGAAAAACAGTGAAATGATACCTAGTCATTAAAGCACACTTTCAAACAGATTCTTCTTCTCACTCTTCAAAATGTGAAGATGAAAACCTAACCCCTTAGCACACAAGAGTTACATTTCTCCATATCTATAGAGATCACTACCATCTCCATTTGTACTCCCTAGAGAAAGACCGCAGAGAAGGCAATGGCACCCCACTCCAGTACCCTTGCCTGGAAAATCCCATAGATGGAGGAGTCTGGTTGGCTCTACTGATATGAATACAAATAAAAACAAAAAGTGGGGAAATAGTTACATGAGTGACTCAGACATAAAAAGTGGTGTTAGGAGCCCTAACATCTGAGTAGCCTGGATAGGCCTGAGACCTTGCTTAGGCCTAAGTTTTGATTTCCTGGAGAGAGGGTGGAGGCTAAGTTCACAGAAACTCCTCCCTAAGAAGATCCCGCTGGCGCCAAAATTAAGAAACTCCTCCCTAGAAAAGTCCCGCTGGCGCCAAAAATCAGGCCAATCAGAGGAAAAAGGGAAATCCCCCAGAAAAACCCCGCGCGTGCATAAACTGGCCAATGAGCTTCTGCCAGCTTGATCTTTTGAACAAAAATAGGTGCTTATGTAATCTAAGACTATAAAAACCGCTGTGACCTGGGCTCGGGGCTCTTGTCCACACTCCACTGTGCTGGAGGAGGCATGAGCCCTAGCTCGAGTTAGAAATAAACCCCATTTTTGCTTTTGCATTGCTGCGAGTGTCTTATTCTACCAGTATTGGGGGACAGGACTCAGGGCATAACATTTGGGGGCTTGTCCGGGATCCCTCTGACTGGGAAGAATAACGCTCTCCCGGCAGAAGGGGTTCATCAGCCCAGAGGAGGGCTGATTACAGCACTGGTGCAAGGTCTGTTCAGGGGCGAATTGATTGCCATAGCCGGCATAAGGCCGAGGCCCAGCATTCGCGCTGGAAGGCAGCTAGCTCTGCGGAAGAGAGGAGGTCTCTCCCGATCCAGAATCTGGTGGGCAGTGGATGCCCTTCGTTAAGGTTACTTTAAACAGTAGGAAGCCTCAGAGTTCTCAGAGACCTAGTAGTGTGTTTTCAGCCGACGTTTGTCTGTCCTCCGTTTGTCGTGTTATCCTGTGTGCCAGCATTGTCTCTGTCTCTCTCCTGTGTCTTTTCTCTCCCGTAATCTATTCTGTGGTCATGGGTCAAGGAAGCTCTACCCCGCTGTCCCTCATGATGGATCATTTCTCTGACTTTAAATCTAGAGTGCGAGACTTGTCTCTGCTCAGTTCAGTTCAGTTCAGTCACTCAGTCGTGTCCGACTCTCCGCGACCCCATGAATCACAGCACGCCAGGCCTCCCTGTCCATCACCACCACCCGGAGTTCACTCAAACTCATGTCCACAGAGTCGGTGATACCATCCAGCCATCTCATTCTCTGTCGTCCCCTTCTCCTCCCGCCCCCAAACTTTCCCAGCATCAGAGTCTTTTCCAGTGAGTCAACTCATCGCATGAGGTGGTCAAAGTATTGGAGTTTCAGCTTTAGCATCAGTCCTTCCAATGAACACCCAGGATCGATCTCCCTTAGAATGGACTGGTTGGATCTTCTTGCGGTACAAGGGACTCTCAAGAGTCTTCTCCAGCACCACAGTTCAAAAGCATCAATTCTTTGGCGATCAGCTTTCTTCATAGTCCAACTCTCACATCCATACATGACCACGGGAAAGACCATAGCCTTGACTAGACGGACCTTTGTTGGCAAAGTAATGTCTCTGCTTTTTAATATGCTATCTAGGTTGGTCATAACTTTCCTTCCAAGGAGTAAGCGTCTTTTAATTAGATGGCTGCAATCAGCACCTGCGGTGATTTTGCAGCCCAGAAAAATAAAGTGTGACACTGTTTCCACTGTTTTTCCATCTATTTCCCATGAAGTGATGGGACCAGATGCCATGATCTTTGTTTTCTGAATGCTGAGCTTCAAGCCAACCTTTTCACTCTCCTCTTTCACTTTCATCAAGAGGCTTTTGAGTTCCTCTTCACTTTCTGCCATAAGGGTAGTGTCATCTGCATATCTGAGATTGTTGATATTTCTCTCAGCAATCTTGATTCCAGGTTGTGCTTCTTCCAGCCAAGCGTTCCTCATGATGTACTCTGCATATAAGTTAAATATTGTTAAAATTGTCTCTGCTAGTGAAGAGGAATAAGCTGGTGACGCTCTGCTCCTCGGAGTGGCCCACTTTTAATGTCGGGTGGCCGAGAGAGGGAACCTTCTGCCTGCCCACCATCCGGGCTGTTGGGGGAAGGCTCTCACGCCCGGCCCTTCCGGCCACCCGGACCAGATGCCCTATATCCTGGTCTGGTAAGATCTGGTGGAAAACCCACCAGCAAGGATGAAGCCTTCTGTTTCTATCCTTTTCACCCATAATCCCACCTGGGATGACTGTCAATAGCTGTTACAGGTGCTCTTCACCACTGAAGAATGGGAGTGGATTCTATCGGAAGCTTGGAAACATGTCCCGGGTGTGGACGGGAGGCCCACCATGGAGCCAAACCTAATTGATTAGGGATTTCCATTGACCCGGCCCCAGTGGGACTTTGAGTGTGCAGAAGGTAGGGAGCATCTCCGAGTGTACCACCAGACTCTTATGGCAGGCTTCCGAGCAGCTGCCCGGAGACCAAGGAATTTGGCTAAGATAAAGTTGTTCAGGGATTGGTTTTGGCTATGGAGATTAAATGAAAATTACACTGTGAATACAATCCCCAGAGCTTGGGTCAAGTCAAAAGGATAAATCGGACCCTAAAAGAAACATTGGCAAAATTGGCAATAGAAACTGGCAGGGACTGGGTGACTCTCCTTCCTTATGCTTTTTTATTGTTTATGGGGCCCCTCCGCTGACCCCCTATAGAATAGGTCCAACTGTTTTTATAAACTAGTAAATTTTATATTGTAATATCTAATTCATGACTAAAGACTCGCACTGTGTCTGTCTTAATATGTCTTGGTATGTCTTTGTCTCTGAGTAATATTTTTGAAGTTAATTTGTAAATGAGCTCTATTTAATTGGCTTAAAAAAGGGTAAGCACTTACAAATCAAATAATTCTAAATTAAATAATAAATTCCAGGTTCAAGTAAACTGGAAAATATTCAATATTAAATACCTGATATTAATGTTTGTTGATCTATCTAATATAGACATGTCTTAGAGTAATTAACATTAAGTAGAATATTTTCATTGCACCTAGGTTCAATATAAATTAAATATCATATCTGTTACAAGTTTGTCGACAAAGAAATTACCTTAAGTGAAAAAAATAAAAAACTTCTAAGAAATGTAAATGAGACATGAGCTTTTAGATAAACTCTATTAAGATTAAAAATGTCTGTCTAAAACAGTTTCTCTAGATTTTGGTAACCTGAATTTCTAAGGTTGTGCTAAATTAAGTAACAAGTTTATTGAATAGCTAGGTCATTTCCAAATAAAATAAGATTCTGAAAAATTCACTACTGAATACTAACTTACAGAAAAACTAAAGATTTTAGACTATTAATAAATAATGTTTGATGCCATCCTGAGATGTTTGCTAAAATTTTTTAAGTTATCACTGGTATTTATGTTCACCAATCTATAGAATGCTAATATAAAGGTCAATTCTTGGTTGCTTAAGGGAAGTAAGATGTGTGTGTTCAGTAAAGAAGGTATGAAGAATGAAGTTACATTTTATGAAGGAAAAAGGTAGTAGGTCTGACTTAGAGTTGGCTGTTCCAGGATGTGAGAACAAATGGGTACAGAAAGTGATAAAATGGTTTTGTGGAAAGTGGACCCCAAGGAAAGAGTTTTGTGTATAAATAAGCATTTTTTGAGATGTTAAACTGCATTTGACAATAGATTTAAGTTTATTTGCCTCTTAAATGGTCTGTTCCATATTTGCCTCTGAAATCCTATATTGTTACTATGGCTGAGTGAATAGCTATTGTTTCAGTGACCTATAATCCCATCTGACTGAGTGCTCTAAACCTTTCTGATATTTGTTGACAAAACTACCTAAATCAATCTGATGAAGCACTTTTGGCTTCTAGCTGATTTTGGGATGCTTCAGAGGGCCCCTGAAACATCCCAAAGGGAGATATTACACTAATTGGGTTCAACTTTCAGGAGGAACGCTGGGCTGGAAGAAGCACAAGCTGGAATCAAGATTGCTGGGAGAAATATCAATAACCTCAGATATGCAGATGACACCACCCTTATGGCAGAAAGTGAAGAGGAACACAAAGGCCTCTTGATCAAAGTGAAAGAGGAGAGTGAAAATGTTGGCTTGAAGCTCAACATTCAGAAAACGAAGATCATGGCATCTGGTCCCATCACTTCATGGGAAATAGATGGGGAAACAGTGGAAACAGTGTCAGACTTTATATTTTGAGGCTCCAAAATCACTGCAGATGCTGATTGTAGCCAGGAAATTAAAAGACGCTTACTCCTTGGAAGGAAAGTTATGACCAACCTAGATAGCATATTAAAAAGCAGAGACATTACTTTGCCAACAAAGGTCCGTCTAGTCAAGGCTATGGTTTTTCCCGTGGTCATGTATGGATGTGAGAGTTGGACTGTGAAGAAAGCTGATGGCCGAAGAATTGATGCTTTTGAACTGTGGTGCTGGAGAAGACTCTTGAGAGTCCCTTGGACTGCAACGAGATCCAACCAGTCCATTCTAAAGGAGATCAGTCCTGGGTGTTCATTGGAAGGACTTATGCTAAAGCTGAAACTCCAATACTTTGGCCACCTCATGCGATGAGTTGACTCACTGGAAAAGACTCTGATGCTGGGAGGTATTGGGGGCATGAGGAGAAGGGGACGACAGAGAATGAGATGGCTGTATGGCATCACCGACTCGATAGACATGAGTTTGAGTGAACTCCGGGAGTTGGTGATGGACAGGGAGGCCTGGTGTGCTGTGATTCATGGGGTTGCAAAGAGTTGGACACGACCTAGTGACTAAATTGAACTGAATACATGAAAACCTTTAAGATGATGATATTTTGTGGGACACTACCTTTGATGGATATGCCAAAAATAAATAATCCTAAAGATATAAAGGGAAGAAATCCGAATTCTGAAAGAACTGGGGAAATAAAGTAATATAAAAATTTAATGGAGCATTTCCCACTCGACTTGCAGAAAGAAACACACTTTGCACTAGGGAAATCCAGTCAGTTACTATCTCTGTACTCTGGCATTCTGATTTGAATCTATATGACATTTCCCAGATGTACATTGGCTCCTCCAATCACACACTAGCTAATAAATCAAAAGTGTCTTTGAGCTTTAGAGCATAATTGTGGGGAACTGTAATAAGCAAAAGTAATTTCTCTTCTTATAGCCCGTTTCTTACTTATTTAAAATGAGAATTGTCAGATAATTCTAGGACAAACTAAATGAACAGACGTGCAGACGAGTTAACGATTTCCCAGGATGAGATTAAAGTATTAAAAAAGAATTCCCTAGAAGGAGGAATATTTAATACTTAATCTAAAATACTGACATAATTGTTATCATAGGTTTTAAAAAAGTAATAACAAAAAAGGAAAAAAAAAACTGCTGCAACTATTAAGGCAATTGAAAATATTCAAAGGAAATGATGTGTTGCTCAGAATTATATGGTCTACTGGTTCTATAACCATGCAAATTTTTTAAATCCATTTAATCTCTTACTTTAAAAGCAGTTTTAATGGTGATATATATATACATATATAATTATTTACTTCAACCTAAAATAGCTGACAGCTTTAAATTTCCATGAAATATGGTCAAGCTACAAATCTCACACTCAAAATTATTGGGGCTTTAAGAGACCCCAAGTGATCAAGACCTTCTTTATGGAGTTAAATAGTTTACTAATCAAGTAAGAAATTTCAAATTAACTAATTAAAATCAGTATTATTTAAATCCCATTAATCATCTAGCATAACCATTATTTGCCATTGAAAGAACATACTTGGAGGGTAAAACAACAGTATACATGCTGTAAGATTAGTAGCTTTTTCAGCTGACTCAGTCATAATTATAACATTAAATGATGAAGAAAAAGATCAACAAACATTTGGAAATATCATGAGTCAATTGTTAAATAATTATCATGAATCACATGCAAATTTGACAGAAAATATACTTCATATACTAAGATAAAGAAATTTGTGTGGTTGTCTTTCTCATAGTTCTGGGATAACCAATAAAAGAAAAACTTGTATTTTTGAGTGCAAGAAAATATGAAATACAAAGGGGCAAATGAGTATGTCCTCTAAAAATACCTATGTTTTACAATTCATTTATTATTTTCAGGTTCAGATAGCTCCTTAATATCAATAGATAAACTTTTCATGAACATTATTTTCAATTAGGCAGTTATCACATTTCTGGGGCCTAAAGAGCAATTCCTTTTAGAAGATATTGTGAAGATAGGCTCAGTCCTTAATTAACTTATAAGCTTCTGGATCCTTCAAAGCATAGTTAATGTTAATGTGCATTGATTAATAATAGTAATACCATATTAATATTTAATATTAAAATCCATAGATAGTATATGCCTTTGCCTTTGATATTATATTTTTAATCAGCCATAATATAATTAGCATCAAGTAACTTTCAAACAAAGTCTTCCTTACTACTTTTAGTATAGAAGACAGTTGTTCAGAAAAAACATATGTGATTTCTAATAGCTACAATAAAGAAGCAAAACAAAAATGTGAAATTAATTTAACCCAATATATCTAAAATGTTCTCACTTCATTATGCAAGCAAATGGATTCAGAGGTACAAATTATTAGGTATAAAATAAACTACTTGGATATGTTATACAACTTGAATAATATTGCGATTATTTTATAATAACTATAAATTGAGTATAACCTTTTAAAACTGTGAAGCAACTGTATATTCTATAGTAGTTTTTTCATTTGGTGAAATTTTAACTGTTAATTTTTACGGCATTGTGCTTTGTACCATTTATTAAATAAAAATTAAAAAAAAAACTGTGAAGCACTATATTGTACACCTATAACTTATATAATATTGTATATCAACTATAATTCAATACAAATTTTAAATAATTATTAAGGAGATATTTTACATTCTTTTATCCATACTAAGTGATTAAAATCTGGTAAATATTTTACACTTATAGTATATCTCAATTCAGTCTTGCTGTTTTTCAAATGCTTAACAGTCACACATGACTACTAGCTACCATACTGGCCACCACAGATGGAACAGATCCTCTGCAACAGTATTTTACTTTGATAGATATAAGTGAGTTAAGCTTCTGAAGTTCCAGCTTTGTGATATTTTTGTTTTGCTTTCTTGCATAGGTGCTATTTGAAAAGGAAAAAAAAAAAAAAGACGTTCTGACCATAACTTAGCATTCCTTCTTTAGTTTTCAATGTCTCAATATGCCAGACGGTTGGTTGAAATTCTTTGGACTATTTTTCTTTTTTTGGCTTTTACTTCTACAATATGAGGGTGGGGGTTGTAAAAGATTTAACAAAGCTAAGCACATACTGTTCAGTAACGGTAGAATTCCAGGGTAAAAGAACACAGGGAGCCATGGCATGTGGGTGTTTTGTTTTTTTTTTTTCAACCAAGTTAAGGAGAGAATTTGGAAAATAAATTTCTATCACAAGAGGAGTCAGATTGGAGGTGGTGGGGGAGACAGTTTTAACTTGAGGCTTCGCAACCTATTGAAAGGTTAATTTTAATTCCAAACAAGCAATCCAGTTCAGTTCAGTTGCTCAGTCTTGTCTGATTCTCGGCAACCCCGTGGATTGCAGCATGCCAGGCCTCCCTGTCCATTGCCTACTCCCGGAGTTTACTTAAACTCATTTCCATTGAGTTGATGATGCCATCCAATCATTTCAACCTCTGTCGTCCCCTTCATCTGTCTTCAATCTTTCCCAGAATCGGGGTCTTTTCCAATGAGTAAGTTCTTCGCATCAGATAGCCAAAGTATTAGAGTTTCAGCTTCAGCATCAGTCCTTCCAATGAGTATTCAGGATTGATTTCCTTTAGGATTGACTGGTTGGATCTTGCAGTCCAGGGAACTTTCAAGAGTCTTCTTCAACACCATAATTCAAAAGCATCGGTTCTTCAGTTCTCAGCTTTCTTTATGATGCAAATCTCACATCCATACATGACTACTAGAAAAACCATAACTTTGACTAGTTGGACCTTTGTCAGCAAAGTAATGTCTCTGCTTTTGAATATGCTATCTAGGTTGGTAAACAGTATTTAACTTGAATCAACTAAAAAACATATGGATAAATGAGTAATTGATTCAGATGGTGTTAACAAAAGTAAGCTAACTTCATTTATAATCAAAACTACAGCTTCAAGTTATAATGTAACTATATCCACCAATGTGCCATTATGTACTGATTCTTTTAAAAACACTCTTAACTAACAACCTCTTGATGGAAGTGAAAGAGGAGAGTGAAAAGGCTGGCTTAAAACACAACATTCAGAAAACTAAGACCATTGAATTCGGTCCCATCACTTCAAGGCAGATAGATGGTAAAACAATGGAAATATTGAGAGGCTTTATTTTGGGTGCTCAAAATCACTGAAGATGATGACTGGAGTATTGAAATTAAAAGACACTTGTTGCTTGGAAGAAAAGCTATGACCAACCTAGAGAGCATACTTACTTTGATGACAAAGGTCGGACTAGTCAAAGCTACGGTTTCTCCAGTAGTCAGGTATGGATGTGAGAGTTGGACCATAAAGAAAGCTGAGCATCAAAGAACTGATGCTTTTGAACTGTAGTGTTGGGAAGACTCTGTTTTTTAAATATAAATTTATTTATTTTAATTGGAGGCTAATTATTCTACATTATTTTATTGGAGTAATTATTATTATTGAAGCTCTAAACAGTTAGCAAAAACAAGACCAGGAGCTGACTGTGGCTCAGATCATGAACTCCTTATTGCCAAATTCAGACTTAAATTGAAGAAAGTAGGGAAAACCAATAGACCATTCAGATATGACCTCAATCAAATCCCTTATGATTATACAGTGGAAGGGAGAAATAGATTTAAGGGACTAGATCTGATAGATAGACTGCCTGATGAACTCTGGACGGAGGTTCGTGATATTGTACAGGAGACAGGGAACAAGATCATTCCCATGGAAAAGAAATGCAAAAAAGCAAAATGGCTGTCTGAGGAGGTCTTACAAATAGCTGTGAAAAGAAGAGAAGCGAAAAGCAAAGGAGAAAAGGAAAGATATAAGCATCTGAATGCATAGTTCCAAAGAATAGCAAGGAGAGATAAGAAAGCCTTCCTCAGCGATCAATGCAAAGAAATAGAGGAAAACAACAGAATAGGAAAAACAAGAGATCTCTGCAAGAAAATTAGAGATATCAAGGGAACATTTCATGCAAAGAAGGGCTCGATAAAGGACAGAAACGGTATGGACCTAATAGAAGCAGAAGATATTAAGAAGAGGTGGAAAGAATACACAGAAGAACTATACAAAAAAGATCTTCATGATGAAGATAATCACGATGGTGTGATCACTCACCTAGAGTCAGACATCTTGGAATGTGAAGTCAAGTGGGCCTTAGAGAGCATCACTACGAACAAAGCTAGTGGAGGTGATGGAATTCCAGCTGAGCTATTTCAAATCCTGAAAGATGATGCTGTGAAAGTGCTGCACTCAATATTCCAGCAAATTTGGAAAGCTCAGCAGTGGCCACAGGACTGGAAAAGTTCAATCTTCATTCCAATCCCAAAAAAAGACAATGCCAAAGAATGCTCAAACTACCACACAATTGCACTCATCTCACACGCTGGTAAAGTCATGCTCAAAATTCTCCAAGTCAGACTTCAGCAATATGTGAACCGTGAACTTCCAGATGTTCAAGCAGGTTTCAGAAAAAGCGGAGGCACCAGAGATCAAATTGCCAACATCTGCTGGATCATGGAGAAAGCAAGAGATTTCCAGAAAGACATCTATTTCTGCTTCATTGACTATGTCAACGCCTTTGACTGTGTGCATCACTATAAACTGTGGAACATTCTGAAAGAGATGGGAATACCAGGCCACTTGACCTGCCTCTTGAGAAACCTGTATGCAGGTCAGGAAGCAACAGTTAGAACTGGACATTGAACAACAGACTGGTTCCAAATAGGAAAAGGAGTACGTCAAGGTTTTATATTGTCACCCTGCTTATTTAACTTATATGCAGAGAGGAACACTGGGCTGGAAGAAGCACAAGATACAATCAACATTGCTGGGAGAAATATCAATAATCTCAGATATGCAGATGACACCACCCTTATGGCAGAAAGTGAAGAGGAACTCAAAAGCCTCTTCATGAAAGTGAAAGAGGAGAGTGAAAAGTTTGGCTTGAAGCTCAACATTCCGAAAACTAAGATCATGGCATCTGGTCCCATCAGTTCATGGGAAATAGTTGGGGAAACAGTGGAAACAGTGTCAGACTTTATTTTTTTGGGCTCCAAAATCGCTGCAGATGCTGATTGCATCCGTGAAATTAAAAGACGTTTACTCCTTGGAAGGAAAGTTATGACCAACCTAGATAGCATATTAAATAGCAGAGACATTACTTTGTCAACCAAGGTCCGTTTAGTCAAGGCTATGGTTTTTCCCGTGGTCATGTATGGATGCGAGAGTTGGACTGTGAAGAAAGCTGATCGCCGAAGAATTGATGCTTTTGAACTGTGGTGCTGGAGAAGACTCTTGAGAGTCCCTTGGACTGCAAGGAGATCCAACCAGTCTATTCTAAAGGAAATCAATCCTGGGTGTTCATTGGAAGGTCTGATGCTAAAGCGGAAACTCCAATACTTTGGCCACCTCATGCGACGAGTTGACTCACTGGAAAAGACTCTGATGCTAGGAGGGATTGGCTGTGTGAGGAGAAGGGGACGACAGAGAATGAGATGGCTGGATGGCATCACCGACTCAATGGACATGAGTTTGAGTGAAATCTGGGAGTTGGTGATGGACAGGGAGGCCTGGCGTGCTGTGATTCATGGGGTCGCAGAGTCGGACACGACTGAGCGCCTGAACTGAACTGAACTGATTTTATTGGTTTTGCCATACACTGACAGGAATCCGCCAAGGGTGTACATCTGCTCCCCATCCTGAACCCCCCTACAACCTCCCTCTCCACCCCATCCCTCTAGGCCATTCCACTGCACCAGCCCCGAGCATCCTGTATCATGCATCGAACCTGGACTGGCGATTCGTTTTACATATGATAATATACATGTTTCAATGCCATTCTCCCAGGTCATCCCACCCTCGCCCTCTCCCACAGAGTCCAAAAGACTGTTCTATACATCTGCGTTGCTTTTGCTCTCTCTCATACAGGGTTATCATTACCATCTTTCTAACTGAGCGTCCCTTGGACTGCAATGAGATGCAGCCAGTCAGTCCTAAAGGAAATCAGTCCTAAACACTCATTGGAAGGACTGATGTTGTAGCTGAATCCAATAGTTTGTCTACCTGATACGAAGAACTGACTCACTGAAAAAGACCCCAATGTTGGGAAAGATTGAATGCAGGAGGAGAAGGGGACGATAGAGGATGAGATGGTTGAATGGCATCATCGACTAAATGGACATGAGTTTGAATAAACTCCGGGGGCTGGTTAAAGACAGGGAGGCCTGGCGTGCTGCAGTCCATGGGGTCACAAAGAGTCGGACACAACTGAGTGACTGAATTGAATTGAATAAGTTATGGTGAGTTCCTACTCTGGTAGTCCAACCAAGTGCCTGTGATTCTCCAGAGATGCAATTACTACATGCTAGCTTCATACACTCCTGAATTTTCTTATTAGTATAATAAAATCTATTTTAATTTTATACATATAAATTATTAGTCAAAAACTTTTATCTCTTGTTAATAGTAGACTATTGCAATGAAGCAAGATGTTCAGAAGTTAATTCAATCATATCAGTTGAACTCTTCTAAATTCTCCAAAAAACTAGACCATTTTGATTTAGAATGGGTGACCAACAAAAAATATTCCAGTAAATAATATATAGTAAGCTACTCATATGGTTTTACCAAATGCTTCTTTTCTATGTAAAATACCTTTTGTAAAGTAGTGGTTATTACATATTCACATCTTTAAATCAAGTAAAACAAAATTTAATTTAGGGTCTAGAAGTAGGCTTTATTAGTTTAAAAGTGAAAGTCTCTTAGCAGTGTCTGACTCTTTACCAGCTGAGCCACAACGGAGGCACAATAATATTGGAGTGGGTAGCCTATCCCTTATCCAGGGGATCTTCTGACCCAGGAATGGGACCAGGTTCTCCTGCATTGCAGGTGGCTTCTCTACCAACTGAGCAACCAGGGAAGCCCAAACACAACCTGAAGTAATGGATAGGTATGCTTTTAGAGTTCTTCGACCTTTGTTAATGCAGATATGAGAAATAGTGCTGTGCAAGGGGAATGTATGCTTAAAATTTGTACATTTCCTAGTTTGAAGTTTACATGGCTATGTCTTTAAAAATTCATCTTGTATTTAATAGAGACAGTTCTATATTTTTTTCTGGAGTCTCAAACTATGCAGAGCAAGTGTGATTTAGATTAATTTTCAAAGTCAACTATTTCTTGTGGTTGGAATTTTGTAAGTTTATTTCAATTTATTTCTTGGATTTATTCTATACTCTTATAAATGGGCACAGAGCTTAAATTAAGTGCAGTTTTAAAGGTTAAATACACTTCTCTTAACCAGTAGGGTAAGCCAAGATCTCATTACAGTAAGGTTTTCTTGAGACACAGTGTCAGCACTTAGCACAATTTAAAAATAAATAATAGATAGTAAATTAAGAATTGCATACTTCACAAAAATTTCTGGTGGCTCCTACCAGTTCTTTTTTTTATTTATTTTTTTTTATTTTTTTCAGTACATAACATAGGATTTTTATTTTGCTTTATAGTTAAATACATTGTATGAGGACTCCCAACCACAATCCTTTGGTGAAACTAATACAGAAAAAACTTTAAGAGATAATTTGATAAAAATGAAAATAAAAGCTCAATAACATGAAATGTTATTGGCTAGAAATACACAGAAAATTATTCAAGATGAGAAACAGACTCATGTATATAAGCTTAACTTCACTAGCTGAATTCAAACCTAACTTTATTTTTTTTTTCTCATGTTTTTATTTTTATTTTTTTTTGTAATTAATTTATTTTTTTATTGGAGGCAAATTATTTTACAATATTATATTGGTTGGTTTTGCCATACATTGAAATGAATTCGCCCCGGGTTTACATAAGTTCCCCCTCCTGAACCCCCCTCCCACCTCCCTTCTCCCTTTATCCTCCCTCTGGGTCATCCCCGCATGCCAGCCCCAAGCATCCTATAACATGCATTGACCCTGAACTAGTGATTCATTTCACATATGACAACATACGTGTTTCAATGACATTCTCCCAAATCATCCCACCCTCACCCTCTCCCACAGAGTCCCAAAGACTATTCTATACATCTGTGTCTCTTTTGCTGTCTCGTATACAGGGTTATCATTTGCATCTTTCTGAATTCCATATATATGCGTTAGTATGCTGCATTGGCGTTTTTCTTTCTGGCTTACTTCACTCTGTATAATAGGCTCCAGTTTCATCCACCTCATTAGAACTGATTCAAATGCATTCTTTTTAATGGCTGAATAATACTCCATTGTGTATATGTACCAAAGCTTTCTTATCCATTCGTCTGCAGATGTACATCAAGGTAGCTTCCATGTCCTGGCTATTATAAACAGTGCTGCAATGAATATTGGAGTCCATGTGTCTCTTTCAGTTCTGGTTTCTTCGGTGTGTATGCCCAGGAATGCGATTGCTAGATCATATGGCAGTTCTATTTCCAGTTTTTTGAGGAATCTCCACACTGTTCTCCATAGTGGCTGTACTAGTTTGCATTCCCACCAACAGTGTAAGAGGGTCTTACCAGTTCTGACACAGTTCCATCTGACCATATGTTTCCTAGATAAATGCATCATATATAACAAGATACCCATTTCAAATATTACAGTATTAGTGTTACCTGTGATCATTCATACTGTTAATATGATCCAGGCCTGCAACCATAAAAGTGATCCTGTCATTTAAGTACTGCTGTGGTCCTGAACCATTTTAAATCTATATCCCACTAAAATCATTTTGCAATACGAAGTGTTATCATAAAATAGCATCTCAAGATCCAATATTTTGAATTGCTTAACAATGTCAATTATTTTTCCTCATCAATCTTGAAATTATTAACTTATAATTTCTATTAGCATTAAATATCTAGGAAAGTATGATCTTTACCAACAGAGAAGAAATAAATGTGTCCAAATTTACATTTCAAATATAACCAATTGTGTTTTATCATTTTCTTGATAATGTGGAATGCTTGACATGAGCCAACATCAACAAAATCAAAACACCTTAGCACTTTAGAGCAAGATATACCCTGGATAAAAATCTAATCAATCACCTCACTTTACAAATGAAATGAAGCTAGTAGAATTGAGAAATTCATGTTTCATGGTCACACTAGGTAGAAGCTGTGCTGATACTAAGTGGCAAGTGTTCTAATGCTGAAATTAAAACAAAATACTGGTTGAAGTCAAGTGGGCCTTAGAAAACATCACTACAAACAAAGCTAGTGGAGGTGAAGGAATTCCAGTTGAGCTATTTCAAATCCTGAAAGATGATGCTGTGAAAGTGCTGCACTCAATACGTCAGCAAATTTGGAAAACACAGCAGTGGTCACAGGACTGGAAAAGATCAGTCTTCATTCCAATCCCAAAGAAAGACAATGCCAAAGAATGCTCAAACTACCGCAAAATTGCACTCATCTCACACGCTAGTAAAGTCATGCTCAAAATTCTCCAAGTGAGGCTTCAGCAATACATGAACCTTGAACCTCCAGATGTTCAAGCTGGTTTTAGAAAAGGCATAGGAACCAGCGAGCAAGTTGCCAACATCCGTTGGATCATGGGAAAAGCAAGAGAGTTCCAGAAAAACATCTATTTCTGTTTCATTGACTATGCCAAAGACTTTGACTGTGTGGATCACAATAAAATGTGGAAAATTCTGAAAGAGATGGGAATACCGGACACATGACCTGCCTGTTGAGAAACCTGTATGCAGGTCAGGAAGCAACAGTTAGAACTGGACGTGGAACAACAGACTGGTTCCTAATAGGAAAAAGAGTGCATCAAGGCTGTATATTGCCACCCTGCTTATTTAACTTATATGCAGAGTACATCATGAGGAACGGTGGGCTGGAAGGAGCACAAGCTGGAATCAACATTGCCAGGAGAAATATCAATAACCTCAGATATGCAGATGACACCACCCTTATGGCAGAAAGTGAAGAGGAACTCAAAAGCCTTTTCATGAAAGTGAAAGAGGAGAGTGAAAAAGTTGGCTTGAAGCTCAACATTCAGAAAACTAAGATCATGGCGTCTGGTCCCATCACTTCATGGGAAATAGATGGGGAAACAGTGGAAACAGTGTCAGACTTCATTTTTTAGGCTCCAAAATCGCTGTGGATGCTGATTGCAGCCATGAAATTAAAAGACGCTTACTCCTTGGAGGGAAAGTTATGACCAACCTAGATAGCATATTAAAAAGCAGAGACATTACTTTGCCAACAAAGGTCCGTCTAGTCAAGGCTATGGTTTTTCCAGTGGTCACATATGGATGTGAGAGTTGGAATGTGAAGAAAACTGATCACCGAAGAATTGATGCTTTTGAACTGTGGTGTTGGAGAAGACTCTTGAGAGTCCCTTGGACTGCAAGGAGATCCAACCAGTCCATTCTAAAGGAGATCAGTCCTGGGCGTTCATTGGAAGAACTGATGCTAAAGCTGAAACTGCAATACTTTGGCCACCTCGTGCGACGAGTTGACTCACTAGAAAAGACTCTGATGCTTGGAGGGATTGGGGGCAGGAGGAGAAGGGGACAACAGAGATTGAGATGGCTGGATGGCATCACCGACTCGATGGACATGAATTTGAGTGAAATCTGGGAGTTAGTGATGGACAGGGAGGCCTGGCGTGCTGTGATTTATGGGAACACAAAGAGTCAGACACGACTGAGTGACTGAACTGAACTGAACTGGTTGTTTAGATTATTCTGAAATTAGCATGAGATTAATTGTTTTACCTTCATCAGTTCAGTTCAGTTCAATTGCTCAGTTGTTTGACTGTTTGATACCCTATGGACTGCAGCATGTCAGGCTTCCCTGTCCATCACCAACTCCCAGAGCTTGCTCAAACTGAAATCCATTGAGTCGGTGATGCCATCCAACCATCTCATCCTCTGTCATCACCTTCTCCCCCTGCTTTCAATATTTTCCATCATCGACGTCTTTTCCAGTGAGTCAGTTCTTCACATGAGGTGGCCAAAGTATTGGAGTTTTCTCTTCAACATCAGTCCTTCCAATTATTCAGGAATGATTTTGTTTATGATTGACTGGTTGGATCTCCTTGCAGTCCAAGGGACTCTCAAGAATCTTCTCCAACAACACAGTTCAAAAGCATCAATTCTTCATTGCTCAGCTTTCTTTATAGTCCAACTCTCACATCCATAGTGATTACTGAAAAATCCATAGCTTTAACTAGATGGATATTTGTTAGCAAAGTAATGTCTCTGATTTTTAATATGCTGTCCAGTTGGGTCATAACTTTTCTTCCAAGGAGCAAGTGTCTTCTTTTCATGGCCACAGTCACTATCTGCAGTGAATTTGGAGACCCCCAAAAAAAGAGTGTCTTTCAAAATTTAATTGTTTTCCCATCTAGCTACCATGAAGTGATGGGGACGGATGCCATGATCTTAGTTTTTTCTTTTTAAATTTTTAATTGGAGGCTAATTACTTACTTTGCCAACCAAGGTCCGTCTAGTCAAGGCAATGGTTTTTCCCGTGGTCATGTATGGATGTGAGAGTTGGACTGTGAAGAAAGCTGATCACCGAAGAATCGATGCTTTTGAACTGTGGTGCTGGAGAAGACTCTTGAGAGTCCCTTGGACTGCAAGGAGATCCAACCAGTCCATTCTAAAGGAGATCAATCCTGGGTGTTCATTGGAGGGACTGATGCTAAAGCTGAAACTGCAATACTTTGGCCACCTCATGCGACGAGTTGACTCACTGGAAAAGACTCTGATGCTGGGAAAGGTTGGGGGCGGGAGGAGAAGGGGACGACGGAGAATGAGATGGCTGGATGGCATGACCGACTCTGTGGACATGAGTTTGAGTGTACTCCGGGAGTTGGTGATGGACAGGGAGGCCTGGCGTGCTGTGATTCATGGGGTCGCGGAGAGTCGGACACGACTGAGCGACTGAACTGAACTGAACTGAACTGAATTACTTTAAAATATTTTATTGGTTTTGCCATACATTAACATGAATACACCCTGGGTGTACATGTGTTCCCCATCTTGAACCCCTCTCCTGCTTCCCTCCCCAAATCATCCCTCTGGGTCATCCCAGTGCACCAGCCCCAAGCATCCTGTATCATGCATTGAACCTCAACTGGCGATTCGTTTCACATATGATAATACACG
Organism: Moschus berezovskii; assembly: GCF_049115385.1. NCBI lineage: Eukaryota > Metazoa > Chordata > Mammalia > Artiodactyla > Moschidae > Moschus > Moschus berezovskii. Next base: position 79,428,574 of record NC_142488.1, on the reverse strand, counting down.
TGTTTCAATGCCATTGTCCCAGATCATCCCACCCTCGCCCTCTCCCACAGAGTCCAAAAGAGTGTTCTATACATCTGTGTCTCTATTGCTGTCTCGCATACGGGGTTATCATTACCATCGTTCTAAATTCCATATATATGTGTTAGTATACTGTATTGGATTTTTCTTTCTGGCTTACTTTACTCTGTATAATAGGCTCCAGTTTCATCCACCTCATTAGAACTGATTCAAATGTATTATTTTTAATGGCTGGGTAATACTCCATTGTGCATATGTACCACAGCTTTCTTATCCATTCATCCGCTGATGGACATCTAGGTTGCTTCCATGTCCTGGCTATTATAAACAGTTCTGCAATGAACATTGGGGTACACATGTCTCTTTCAATTCTGGTTTTCTCGGTGTGTATGTGCAGCAGTGGGATTGCTGGGTCATATGGCAGTTCGATTTCCAGTCTTTTAAGGAATCTCCACACTGTTCTCTGGAGTGGCTGTACTAGCTTGCATTCCCACCAAAAGTGTAAGAGGGTTCCATTTTCTCCACATGCTCTCCAGCATTTATTTCCTGTAGACTTCTGGATAGCAGTCACTCTGACTCGAGTGCAATGGTACTTCATTGTGGTTTTGATTTGTATTTCTCTGATAATGAGTGAACAGCTTTTCATGTGTGTGTAAGCCATCTGTATGTCTTCTCTTGAGAAATATCTGTTTAATTCTTTGACCCATTTTTTTTTTATTGGGTCGTTTCTTTTTCTGGAATTGAGCTGCAGGAGTGGATTGTATATTTTTGAGATTAAATTTTTTTGTTGCTTTATTTGCTATTATTTTCTCCCATTCTGAAGGCTGTCTTTTCACCTTGCTGATAGTTTCCTTTATTGTGCAGAAGCTTTTAACTTTAATTAGTTCCCTTGTGTTTATTTTTGCTTTTATTTCCAATATTCTGGGAAGTGGGACATGGAGGATCATGCTGTGATTTATGTCGCAGAGTGTTTTGCCTATGTTCTCCTCTAGGAGTTTTATAGTTTCTGGTCTTACAGTTAGATATTTGACCCATTTTTAGTTTATTTTTGTGTATGGTGTTAGTGAGTGTTCTAGTTTCATTCTTTTATAAGTGGTTGACCAGTTTTCCCAGCACCCCTTGTTAAAGAGTTTGTCGTTTCTCCATTGAATATTCTTGCCTCCTTTGTCAAAGACAAGGTGCCCATAAGTGTGAGGATTTATCTCTTGGCTTTCTATTTTGTACCATTGATCTATATTTCTGTCTTTATGCCAGTACCATACTGTCTTGATGACTGTGGCTTTGTAGTAGAGCCTGAAGTCGGGCAGGTTGATTCCTCCAGTTCCATTCTTCTTTCACAAGATTGCTTTGGCTATTCAAGATTTTTTGTATTTCCATACAAATGGTGAAATTATTTGTTTTAGCTCTGTGAAAAATACTGCTGGTATCTTGATAAGGATTGCACTGAATGTATATATTATTTTGGGTATTATACTCATTTTCATTATATTAATTCTTCCCATCCATGAACATGATATATGTCTCCATCTATCCGTGTCCTCTTTGATTTCTTTCACCAATGTTTTATAGTTTTGTATTATATAGGCCTTTAGTTTCTTCAGGTAGATATATTCCTAAGTATTTTATTCTTTTCGTTGCAATGGTGAATGGGATTGTTTCATTAATATCTCTTTCTATTTTCTCATTATTAGTGTATAGGAATGCAAGGGATTTTTGTGTGTTGATTTTATATCCTGCAACTTTACTATGGGATTCCCTGGTAGCTCAGAGGTTAAAGCATCTGCCTCCAATGTGGGAGACGCAGATTCGATCTCTGGGTTGGGAAGATCGCCTGGAGAAGGAAATGGCAACCCACTCCAGTATTATTGCCTGGAGAATCCCATGGACGGATAAGCCTGGTATGCTACAGTCCACAGGGTCGCAAAGAGTCGGACACGACTGAGCGACGGAACAGAATGGAACGGAACTTTACTATGCTCATTGATTAGCTCTAGTAATTTTCTGGTGGAGTCTTTAGGATTTTCTATGTGGAGGATCATGCCATCTGAAAACGGTGAGAGTTTTACTTCTAGTTTTCCAATTTGGATTCCTTTTATGTCTTTTTCTGTTCTGATTGCTGTGGCCAAAATTTCCAGAATTATTTTGAGTAGTAGTGGTGAGAGTGGGCACATTTGTCTTGTTTCTGACTTTAGGGGAAATACGTTCAATTTTTCACCATTGAGGATAAAGTTTGCTGTGGGTTTGTCATATATAGCTTTTATTATGTTGAGGTATATTACTTCAATTCCGGCTTTCTGGAGGGTTTTATCATAAATTTTGTCAAGGCTTTCTCTGCATCTATTGAGATAATCATATGGCTTTTATTTTTCAATTTTTAATGTGGTGTATTACATTGATTGTCTTGCAGATGTTGAAGAATCATTGCATCCCATTGATAAAGCCCACTTGGTCATGGTGTATGATCTTTTTAATGTGTTCTTGGATTCTGATTGCTAGAATTTTGTTAAGGACTTTTGCATCTATGTTCATCAGTGATAATGGCTTGTAGCATTCTTTTTATGTGGCATCTTTGTCAGTTTTCGGTATTATGGTGATGGTGGCCTCATAGAATGAGTTTGGAAGTTTTCCTTCCTCTGCAATTTTCTGGAAGAGTTTGAGTAGGATAGGTGTTAGCTTTTCTCTAAATTTTTGGTAGTATTCAGCTGTGAAGCCATCTGGACCTGGGCTTTTGTTTGCTGGAAGATTTCTGATTAGTTTCAATTTCCGTGCTTGTGATGGGTCTGTTAAGATTTTCTATTTCTTCCCGGTTCAGTTTTGTAAAGTTGTACTTTTCTAAGAATTTGTCCATGTCTTCCAAGTTGTCCATTTTAGTGGTATATAATTGCTGATAGTAGTCTCTTATGATCCTTTGTATTTCTGTGTTGTCTGTTGTGATCTCTCCATTTTCATTTCTAATTTTATTGATTTGGTTTTTCTCCCTTTGTTTCTTGATGAGTCTGGCTAGTGGTTTGTCAATTTTATTCATCCTCTCAGTGAATCAGCCTTTGGCTTTGTTGATTTTTGCTATGGTCTCTTTTGTTTCTTTTGCATTTATTTCTTCTGTGATTTTTAATATTTCTTTCCTTCTACTAACTATGGGGTACTTCATTTCTTCCTTTTCTAGTTGCTTTAAGTGTAGAGTTCGGCTATTTAGTTGACTTTTTTCTTGTTTCTTGATGTATGCCTGTATTGCTATGAGCCTTCCCCTTAGCACTGCTTTTACAGTGTCCCACAGGTTTTGGGTTGTTGTGTTTTCATTTTCATTCATCTCTATCCATATTTTTATTTCTTTTTTATTTCTTCTGTGACTTGTTGGTTATTCAGCAGCGTGTTCTTCAGCTTCCGTATGTTGAATATTTTTAATGGTTTTTCTCCTGTAATTGGGATCTAATCTTACTGCATTGTGGTCAGAAAAGATGCTTGGAATGATTTCAATTTTACTGAATTTACCAAGGCTAGATTTATGGCCCAGTATGTGATCTATCCTGGAGAAGGTTCTGTGTGCACTTGAGAAGAAGGTGAAATTCTTTGTTTTAGGGTGAAATGTCCTATAGATATCTATTAGGTCTAACTCCTCTATTGTATCATTTAACATTTGTGTTTCCTTGTTAATTTTGTGTTTAGTTGACCTATTCATAGGTGTAAGTGGGGTATTAAAGTCTCCCGATTTTATTGTGTTATTGTTAATTTCCCCTTTCATACTTGTTAACATTTGCCTTACATATTGCAGTGCTCCTATGTTGGGTGCATATATTTTTATAATTGTCACATCTTATTCTTGGATTGATCATTTGATCATTATGTAGTGTCCTTCCTGGTCTCTTTTCACAGCCTTTGTTTTAATGTTTATTTCATTTGATGAGTAATACTCCATTGTGTATATGTGCAACACCTTTCCTATCCATTCGTCTGCAGATGGACATCTAGGTTTCTTCCATATCCTGGCTATTATTAACAGTTTTGTGATAAGCATTTGAGTACATGTGTCTTTCAATACTGGTTTCCTCGATGTGTATGCACTAGAGTGTGATTGCTGGGTCTTATGGCAGCTCTATTTCCAGTTTTGAAATGACTCGCCAGTCCAGGTCCGATGCATGATACAGGATGCTCAGTGCTGGTGTACTGGGATGAACCAGAGAGATGGGATGGGGAGGGATTTGGGAGGGGGGTTCATGATGGGGAACACATGTACATCCGGGGCAGGTTCATGTCAATGTATGGCAAAACCAATACAATAATGTAAAGTAATAATAAAAAAAAATCAACATTCAAAAAACTAAAAAAATAAAATAAAGTCCGTTTTATCTGATATGAGTTTTGCTACTCTTGCTTTTTTTTTGGTCTCCGTTTGCGTGGAATATCTTTTTCCACACCTTCACTTTCAGTCTCTATGTGTCCCTCGTTTCGAGGTGAGTCTCTTGTAGATAACATAAATAGGAGTCTTGTTTTTGTATCCATTCCGCCAGCCTTTGTCTTTTGGTTGAGGCATTCAACCCATTTACATTTAAGGTAATTATTGATAAGTATGATCCCGTTGCCATTTACTTTAATGTTTTGGGTTCGAGTTTATACACCCTTTCTGTGTTTCCTGATTAGAGAAGCTCCTTTAGCATTTGTTGGAGAGATGTTTTGGTGGTGCTGAATTGTCTCAGCTTTTGCTTGCCTGTAAAGCTTTTGAATTCTCCTTCATATTTTAATGAGATATTTGCTGGGTACAGTATTCTGAGCTATAGGTCATTTTCTTTCAACACTTTAAGTATGCCCTGCCATTCCTTCCTGGCCTGAAGAGTTTCTATTAAAAGATCAGTTGTTATCTTTATGGGGATCCCCTTCTGTGTTATTTGTTGTTTTTCCCTTGCTACTTGTAATATTTGTTCTTTATGTTTGATCTTTGTTAATTTGATTAACATGTGTCTTGGAGTATATCACCCTGGGTTTATCCTGTTTGGGACTCGCTGGGTTTCTTGCACTTGGGTGATTATTTCCTTCCCCATTTTAGGGAAGTTTTCAACTATTATCTCCTCAGTATTTTCTGATGGTCTTTCTTGTTGTTTTCTTCTGGGACTCCTAAGATTCGAATGTTGGGGCGTTTAACATTGTCCCAGAGGTCTCTCAGATTGTCCTTATTTATTTTAATTTGTTTTCCTTTTTTCCTCTGTTTCATTTATTTCTACCATTCTATCTTCTGTCTCACTTACCCTATCTTTTGCCTCCGTTATTCTACTTTTGGTTCCCTCTAGAGTGTTTTTTATCTCATTTACTGCATTATTCATTATACATCGACTCTTTTATATTTCTTCTAGGTCCTTTTTAAGCCTTTCTTGCATCTTCTCAATCCTTGTCTCCAGGTTATTTATCTGTAACTCCAATTTGTTTTCAAGGTTTTGTATCATTTTCGCTATCATTATTCAGAATTCTTTATCATGTAGGTTCCCTATCTCTTCTTCTTTTGTTTGGGTTGTTGGGCATTTACCCTGTTCCTTTACCTGCTGGTTATTTCTCTGCCTCTTCATCTTGCTTATATTGTTGTGTTTGGGGTAGCTTTCCGTCTTCTGGCAGTTTGTGGAGTTCTGTTTATTGTGGAGTTTCCCCGATTGGGTGGGTTTGGACGGGTGGCTTGTCAAGGTTTCCTGGTTAGGGAAGCTTGTGTCAGTGTTATGGTGGGTGGAGCTGGATTTCTTCTCTCTGGGGTGCAATGAAATGACCAGTAATGAGTTTTGAGATGTCAGTGGGTTTAGTATGTCTTTGGGCAGCCTGTATATTGAAGTTCAGGGCCATGTTCCTGTGTTGCTGGAGAATTTGCGTGGTATATCTTGCTCTGGAACTTGTTGGCCCTTGGGTGGTGCTTGGTTTCAGTTTAGGTACGGATGTGTTTGATGAGCTCCTATAGGTTAACGTTCCCTGGAGTCAGGAGTTCTATGGTGTTCTCAGGATTTGGATTTAAGCCTCTTGCCTCGGGTTTTCAGTCTTATTCTTGCAGTAGCCTCAAGACTTCTCCATCTGTCACTTCCAAGGCGATTCCCTCTGTTTTAGCTTCTTCTATTTGCTGGTCTCTTCAGTGTCTAATTTCTGCCCTGACACAAGGGGACGGTGGTGGACACTTTTTTAGGCTCAATTGTTCAGTCGTGCTGTGGAGAGGGAGGAACGCTGCAAACAAATATCATTGGCATCTGTGGGGAGTGCTCGCAGTGCCTCAGCCACCCTTGGTTTGCCACCGCTCACAGTGTGTGTGCTTGCCCTGTCTATACTGCTCAGGCTCTAGGTTGCTCTGCCGGGAACTGTCTGAAGCGGGCCCAGTGTTGCAAGCACTTCCCAGGTCTAAGCCGCTCAGGTTCAGGTACTTGGGTACTCCACAAGAGTGCAGACTTGGTTGGCCCTGTGTTTTGTGCCCTTCCCTGGTCCAAGCAGCTCTGGTGACCAGGTGTTTGGCGAGCGTGGTAGCTGAGACTTATCACCTCCCTGGTCCCTGCTGCTTAGTTTTCTGGGTGTACAACCAGCGCTCCTTCTCAGGTGGATGTCAACAGTCCAGAATCCCAAGAAGTCTTGATTAGCAGTGAAGCCTGCCTGCAGTTTGGTAGATGATGCCTCAATGGGGCCGCGATTGCCCCCTTTCAGCTCTGGCAGCCCTCCCCTGCCTGTCTTGATAGGGGATGGGCTGTCCGCAGCCTGCTAGCTCTAGTCACTCCTTTGTTCTGTGAGTGGGTCTGGCGGTGTCTTAGGTTAGGGCTTTTCGCCTTTTTGCGGGGTAGCTATCCCACAGTCTGCTTTGCTGTCTCAAGTAAGCTCCCTCAGATTGCCCTCGGGTCATTCAGGCCTGGTCCTTACTCTAAGCAATGCAGCCCACGCCTCCCTGCCCAGCCCCGCTTGCTAGTGGTGGATGTGGGCATCTGTGCTGCTTCTCCACTGGGAGTTTTCGTTGAGCACATAATTTGTGGGTTTTAATTATTTATTTATTTTTCCTCCCAGTTATGTTGCCCTCTGAGGTTCCAAGGCTCGCCACAGATTCGCCAGTGAGAGTGTTTCCTGGTGTTCGGAATCTTCTCTCATTTTTAAGACTCCCTTCCTAGCATGGATCTCCATCCCTACCTCTTTTGTCTCTCTTTTTATCTTTTATATTTTTTCCTACCTCCTTTCAAAGACAATGGGCTGCTTTTTTGCATGCCTGATGTCCTCTGCCAGCTTTTGTGGAATTTAATCAGCGTTCAAATGGTCTTTTGATGAATTTGGGGGGAGAAAGTGGTCTCCCCGTCCTACTCCTCCACCATCTTATGACCACCCCCCCATGATCTTAGTTTTTTGAATGTTGAGTTTTAAGCCAGCTTTTTCACTCTCCTCTTTCACCTTCATCAAGAGGCTCTTCAGTTCCTCTTTGCTTTCTGTCATAAGGGTGGTGTCATCTGATTATCTGAGGTTATTGATATTTCTCCTGGCAATCTTGATTCCATCTTGTGCTTTAATCCATCCCAGCATTTCACATGATGTACTCTGTATATAAGTTAAATAAGCAGGGTATATAGACAATATATAGCCTAGACGTACTTCTTTCCCAATTTTGAATCAGTATGTTTTTCCATGTCCGGTTCTAGCTGTTGCTTCCTGACCTGCATACAGATTTCTCAGGAGGCAGGTAAGGTGGCCTGGTATTCCCATCTCTTTAAGAATTTTCCAGTTTGCTGTGATCCACACAGGTAAAGGTTTTGTATAGTCAATAAAGCAGAATTAGATGGTTTTTTTGAACTCTCTTGCTTTTTTGATGATCCAGTGGATGTTGTCAATTTGATCTCTGGTTCCTTTTCCTTTTCCAAATCCAAATTGAACATCTGGAAGTTCGCAGTTCACATACTGTTGAAGCCTGGCTTGGAGAATTTTGAGCATTACTTTGCTAGCGTGTGCTGCTACTGCTGCTAAGTCGCTTCAGTCATGTCCGACTCTGTGTGACCCCATAGACGGCAGCCCACCAAGCTTCCCCATCCCTGGGATTCTCCAGGCAAGAACACTGGAGTGGGTTGCCATTTCCTTCTCCAATGCATGAAAGTGAAAAGTGAAAGTGAAGTCACTCAGTCATGTCTGACTCTTTACGACCCCATGGACTGCAGCCTACCAGGTTCCTCCGTCCATGGGATTTTCCTGGCAAGAATACTGGAGCAGGGTGCCATCACCTTATCCATGCTAGCATGTGAGATGAGTGCAATTGTGCAGTAGTTTGAACATTCTTTGGCATTGCCTTCTTTGGGGTTGGAATGAAAACTGACCTTTTCCAGTCCACTGGCCACTGCTGTGTTTTCCAAATTTGCTGGTGTATTGAGTGCAGCACTTTCACAGCATCATATTTTAGGATTGAAATAGCTCAACTGGAATTTATCACTTTCACTAGCTTTGTTCGTAGGGATGCTTCCTAAGACCCACTTGATTTGGCATTTCAGGATGTCTGGCTCTAGGTGAGTAATCACACCATGGTGGTTATCTGGGTCATGAAGTACTTTTTTTTTTTTTTTACAGTTCTTCTGTGTATTCTTGCCACCTCTTCGTAATATCTTCTGGTTCTGTTAGGTCCATCACATTTCTGTCCTTTATTGAGCCCATTTTTGCATGAACTGTTCCCTTGGTATTTCTAGTTTTCTTGAGGAGATCTCTAGTCTTTCCCATTCAATTGCTTTCCTCTATTTCTTTGCAAAGATCACTGAGGAAGGCTTTCTTATCTCTCCTTGCTATTCTTTGGAACTCTGCATTCAAATGGGTATATCTTTTTTTTCTTCTTTACCTTTAGATTCTCTTCTCAGCTGTTTGTAAGGCTTCCTCAGACAATCATTATGCCTTTTTGCATTTCTTTTTCTTAGGGATGGTTTTGATCACCACCTCCTGTACATGTTAGGAACCTCTGTCCATAGTTCTCCAGGCATTCTTTCTACCAGATCTATTCCCTTGAATCTATTTGTCACTTGCACTGTATAATCATATTGGATTTGATTTAGGTTATATCTGAATGGTCTACTGGTTTTCCCTACTTTCTTCAATTTAAGTCTGAATTATACCTTCATGGTTCTTATCAAGTACCTTACTAAACATAGTAACTGCACTTATTTAATTTTAGTAATAAATATATAGTGACTTAATTATCAGTACTTGTTTTTCCCAAATGTCTTCCCATTGCAGGGAAATACATAATGAAAATTAACAGCAAGTTTCTTTTTTCATTTACATATAGCACTAGTGCTCTAAAAGATGAATGTAAATTCTTATATCCAATATATTTCATTCTTTTACGTGTTTGATGAGCTCTAATACTTCACATATCAAACTTTATATATTCATAGTTTGTTTCAAATATATTACCGTATTCTATTGCATCTTCTTTAAATTCTGCAATAATCGTGCTATTGAAATTTGCATATTTGTAAAGGTAATAGTTTATTTGTTTGTTTGTTTAAAACAGTGAAGAAAAAGTTGGAAAGCCTAGAAAAGCTGCTAGTTGTCAAAATACATTTTTCTTCCACTTCTCAACCTGAGATTAATAGTATATTCCATCATTTGTTAATGTCTCTATAATTATTGACATACAATAAAATTTTGTACATTTACTGAGGCATTTCATATTTAATCTTTAATAATTGGTATTTTTCTAGGCTGTTAGTCATGTACTAGCTTTCATATGCAGTGAAATTTCTCTAATTCAATCATCTGCCCACTTGCTTTAAGGAACATCAATTGACATCTCTTTACTTCTTAAAAAGCAATATCCCTAAGGATACTCACCTTTTTAGTATGACTTATAATGTATTCAAATTAATCTCACTATCTTATCATATCACATATTCTGAAGTACTCCATATTATCCTTGTGACAACGACAGTAAAGCTTATTACACCATTACTTTATTTATATGACATTCAGACAAATGATTTTATTTTTTGTTTGTTTTTTAAATTTATTTATTTTAATTGGAGACTAATTACTTTACAATATTGTAGCAGTTTTTGCCATGCAGTGACATGAATCAGCCATGGGTGTACATGTGTTCCCCATCCTGAACCCTCCTCTCCCCTCCCTCCCCATCTATCTCTCAGGGTCATCCCAGTGCACAGTGAGCCCTGAACGCCCTGTCTCATACATCGAACCTGGACTGGCAATCTATTTCACATATGATAATATATATGGTTCAATGCTATTCTCTCAAATCATCCCACCCTTGCCTTCTCCCACAGAGACTAATGATTTTAGATGTTAATGTGTACTTCTGTAATTTACATAGTTATGTCAAAGAAATACAGATGCCTCCTGGATATTGCTAGGTTAGTCTATTGAAGAAATAATAATTCCTCAAAAGTTAGGTGTGTATACATGCAAAGATATGCCTTATTTGGAAGTATTCTTACCTACAAACTGAATGAAGTCTTTATTAAGTGTTTGAAGCCTACCCAATCTAATTTCCTCTCTATATCCCAACTCCTCATGTGTGTGAGAGCAGAATGATATCAGGGTGTTGGATAGACCTGAATTTCAGCCCTAGTTATGTCACATAATAGATCCATGACCCTGAGAAAACTGTCAAATTATTCTAGGCCTTGTTTCTACATCAGGGAAACAGATAGTAAATAGTACCTACCCCAGAGGATTGTAACAAAGATAAAATTAAATAAATAATGTAAGGAGCTCAGCCTGTCAGATATTTTGGCTTTTTCTAAATCAAGTCATTCCTTATGGTATTCTCTCCTTATAGTATTGTTTTTCATCTATTGTTCCATTATTTGAATGGCTGTTGCAAATTAAATAGACATCACATCATAATCATCTCTTAAGTCAAAGTCTGCATCTTACCTCTTCTAGATGCCAATATGTAATTCTGTGTGGGTGTGTGTGTTTGTGTGTTATTGGTTAAGCTAAAGCTGAATCTTACTATGTTATCCTCTAATTTTCAGTGTCTTACATATTAGTGCTTAATTATATATTAGATCATAATAATGATGATATGTTTGTGTGAATTTTATCTTCCCAATTAGACTGCAAGTTATTAGTGAAATTGGAGTGAGTCATAGATCTCTTTTGTAGCTACAATGATTAGCCACATAGTAAGTACTTAATTGATCAACACTAGATGAATTATGTATTTGGTTCCAGTTCCCCATCTCTGTCTCACTCCTCATATATCATTGTCATATGAATCCTTCACAATAGAGACAAAAACATGCACAGGTTTACATGAGACACAGGTGTTTCATTTTACTGACATATTTTTGGTCAGAGTCGATCCCCCACACCTGTCTCTCTCTCCCTCTCTCTCATCTTCCTAATAAGGTATTCAAGCTGGGTTGCATTCAGGTTTGGGGGGCCCTGAAAATTATGTGAGAGACACTTTCTAGTGTTTTAGTAATATTACTTTAATAGTATTATATTTGTGATTTTACAAAAATGTATGATCCATGTCACACATTGATAGGAGAGCAACCTCCTCTGTGACTTGAAATGAGGCGTGTGCTTTTATTGGTATCAAGGTAACTCATTGTCTGTATCCAATAATTGCTCCTGGTAAAGTTTCCAACTTGTGCTATCATCTTCAAACTTTTCTACTCCGTGATAACAAATAATATTGAAAGGGAAATTGTTTTCAGCTAAAAGGTTGTTCTCATTTGACTCTTTTTTAGTGCCAGTTAATTTTATCATTTTGACAAAAATGACATCAACAACAGCAAAAAAAAAAAAAAATTATCATTTGAAGACATTTGTATTTGTTTTGTTAGATAGTTAGAATAGGAAAAAGGAGTCCAGAATGGTGGTGGCTAAAAGACAGAGAAGGGAAAAGCCCATGAAAATAGAACAAAGAAAGGTCTGGGGACCGGAGTGAGAACCTGAGGTAAGGAAAACAGCCTTCCTGGCTTGCCCAATTTATACAGGGCAGGCTCAGGGAGGAAGAGAAAAAACGATATTTAAAAAAAGGAGCCAAAATTGAGCTGGGGGCTTCTCTTCTCTTCACATATTTTGGGTTGGCATTCCCTCATGCCACAAAAATGTATTTTCCCTTGCTTGTCAAATAAAATTGAGCTATAACACAGAGCTGTAACACTGACCCATCCATCCCTTCAAAGTTTTGATGTGGTGACACAGAACCAAGGAAATTATAAACTTCCCTGACAGTTTCCTATTACTACTATAAATAATTTACTACAGACTTAACTGTTTAAAAAACACAAATTTATTATTCTGGAGGTCAGAAATCTGAAATGGATCTCATATGTATAAAATCAAGGATTGCATTCCTTTCTGGAAACTTTAAGGGAGATCTGTTTCCTTGCCTTTTCCAACTTCCAGAGACCACCCACATTCCTTGAATAATGGTCCTCTAGTAATTTCATAGTCAGCAGCGTTAGGCTGAGTCTTTGTCACACTGCCATCTTTTGTTTTCCCTCTTCTGCCTCCTCTTCTACTTTTAATGATCCTTGAGATTACATTGGGTGCACCAAGATAATCCAAAATAAGCTTCCTTTTTTTTTTTTGCCTCAATGCACTGGCATGCAGGATCTTAATTCTCTGACTAAAGATTGTCTCCTTACCCTCTGCAGTGCAAGCACAGAGTCTTAACACTGGGCCACCAGGAAAGTTTCTAAAATTCCTATTTAAAGTCAGCTCAAGAGTAAGTTTAACTACATCTGCAACCATAATCCTCCTTTGCCATGTATCTTGACATATTCACATTTACGAGAAATTAGGATGGGGACATCCTTGGGAGGCCGTTATTCTGCCTACCACAAGGTTCTTTGGTAAATCATTGAGCTATAATTAGAGTTCATTCATGTAAACTGATCATTAAATAAATAATATGAATTACAGTTTCTGGGTCAGTGATTCATTCCTTCATTCAACGATTACAGTTATCTCTATTTGCAATAGTTCTATAAATCTTCTGTGAACACTGGAATAGGCAATACTGAATCATTATTCCTAGGGGAAGATTCTGTGTGAGTGTGTGTATGTACATATATACATATACATTTATATATGTATATATATATATATATATATATATAGGCTTGAAATGTGAGAGCTGGACAATAAAGAAGGCAGAAAGCTGAAGAACTGATGCTTTCAAACTGTGGTATTGGAGAAGACTCTTTGAGAGTCCTTTGGAAAGCAAGGAGATCAAACCAGTCAGTCTTAAAGGAAATCAACCCTGAATACTCCTCGGAAGGACTGATGCTGAAACTGAAGCTCTAATACTTTTGCCACCTGATTTGAACAGATGACTCACTGGAAAAGCCCCTGATTCTGGGAAAGATTGAAGGCAGAAGGAGAAGAGGGTGCCAGAGGATGGGATGATTGGATGACATCATCAATTCACTAGACATGAACTTGGGCAAACTCCGGGGGATGGTAAGGGACAGAGAAGCCTGGTGTGCTGCAGTTCATGGGGTTGCAAAAATTTGAACATGACTTGCGACTGAACAACAACAGCCTGAAATTCCCTGTAGATTCTATTTATTTGACAAAAGAACTTTCATACACATTAAATGATTTGCCTCAGGACAACCATTAACAGGTACCACAGTTGATGTTGAGATTAAATTCCATTCAACTGGCCCCAGTCAGTGCTTGTGTTACACTGCAGTGCCCCTCCACCACCCCCATCTTCTGGTCATTTCTTAGAGCTGAGACAAGGCAGAAAGGCATCTGGTGAATCTCAGCTGAGAATGCACACACTAGCAACTCAAACTTTTTGCCACTCTCTGCATGTTCACAAATGATTGGGGAAATGCCACAATTGTTGCTTTGAGGGGTACAAATAAATTTTAGTGAAGTATATTTGTAAATGTAGACTGCAAATAATGAAAATCAGCTCTATTTTCTAAGCACTTACTGTATAGCAAGCATTGTTCTATGTTCTAGAGAGACAGAGAGACAGATTTGGTCTTACAACACAGAGGATAAGTTAAAGAATAAGAAAATAGGTAGATAGAGACATCCATGGAAGTTCTATGTGGGTGGCACTAGTGGTAAAGAACCCACCTACAAATGAAGGAGATTCCTGAGACTTTGGTTCCATCCCTGGGTCGGAAAGATCCCCTGGAGGAGGGCATGGCAATCCACTCCAGTATTCATACCTGGGAAATTCAGTGGACAGAGGAGCCTAGCGGGCTACACTTCATAGAGTCAGAAAGAATCAGACACGACTAAGCAAGATCATGGAAGAGCTGAACCTATACGTCCAGAAATGTAAATATGCAAGAATACACTGAATGACAATGCCAGTGAAACAGCCATGTAATCTCAATTTCTCTAACCTTGAATAATTTCATTTTCTTTTGTTATTCCCAGAAAGTAGGCTTGGGGAGGAGGGCAGGAATGAGTGAGGCTTAACAAAACTCTGAAGAATTAGCATAGTCAGCAGCTCAGCTGATCAAAAGTTTTAATGTAAAGTACCATTAATGGGGAGAGTGGTACCACGCTATACAGACAGTGTTGCTGTTCCTTTTTATAACTGTCCTCATTCTGCCAAAAATTCTAAGAATCACTCACTAGCAGCCTTTAAACAACTTGAAGCTGGTACTCACTGCAAATATTACAGGCAAATCTCAAGAAAACTTACCTAAATCAACTACACTTGTAAACACACATCTAATGTTGAATTTCAAAAAGTAAATCAAATGTTGCCTAAAATGAGTATACTATCTATACAAGTGAAAAAGAAAAAGAGAAAGAAAGGCTTTAAGCTTTCTATACTATTGGGATTCAGCTAAAACATTTTATAAATATTTTGCAATGTGAGCAGATCTTTGCAATGCTTAAACCAAAATACTGTAGGGATGCCAAATTTTCCAGCATCTCCATAAGAAAAATACAATTTTCAGTAAGAGACAAATTTATTCGTAACTATTATTATTACAAAAATTAAAATAAAAATGAAGGCTTAGCAATATACATATTTCTGCTCAAAGAGCAGGTGAGAATATTAAATTTTTTAAAGCATGCAGGAAATAGTCAAAATAGTTTTAATAATCTGTTGAGTACACAAGGAAAAACTACTCTACTTTATTTCCAGGAACAAGCATAGTGCTAATGAGAACAGTAATAATATTAGTTATAAGGCAGTCATTTTCCTTACTGAAGCACTCAAGGCAGTTTAAATATGATTATAAATAAGAATTTAACCTTTTTATTACTATAATAAAAAATTGTGAAAATGTTTGATTAAAGTTTTGGAGGTCCAAAGTGATTTTGCCTAATTGGAAATATCTAGCTCCAAGCTTTAGTTTAAATTCCTTTAAAAAATTAACAGTTATACCTTTCTGTGTTTCTTATTTTTTTGGAGTTTATGAACTGTATCGGAGAAGGCAACGGCACCACACTCCAGTACTCTTGCCTGGAAAATCCCATGGATGGCAGAGGCTGGTAGGCTGCAGTCCATGGGGTCGCTAAGAATCGGAAATGGCTGAGCGACTTCCCTTTCCCTTTTCACTTTCATGCATTAGAGAAGGAAATGGGAACCCATTCCAGTGTTCTTGCCTGGAGGATCCCAGGGATGGGGAAGCTTGGTGGGCTGCTGTCTATGGGATCACACAGAGTTGGACACTACTGAAGCGACTTAGCAGCAGCAGCAGCATGAACTATATGCTAAGGTGGGATTTATGTGACCAGTTTGTTTACACTTCTTTCTTTACCCTTCTTTCCTTCTACCCTTCCGTCCTTATCGCTCTCTTCTTTTTGTTTTTGAAGTATTTATTATGTGGTCAATAAGGACGAGAACTCTTATGGAAGCAACGAGAAATACTTTCTTCCAAATGACATTCTCAGTATTACATCATTCTATATTGGTGAAGCTTCTGCTGCTGCTAAGTTGCTTCAGTCATGTCTGACTCTGTGCGACTCCATAGACAGAAGCCCACCAGGCTCCCCCGTCCCTGGGATTCTCCAGGCAAGAACACTGGAGTGGGTTGCCATATCCTTTTCCAATGCATCAAAGTGAAAAGGGAAAGGGAAGTCACTCAGTCGTTTCCGACTCTTAGCAACCCCATGGACTGCAGCCTACCAGGCTCTGCCATCCATGGGATTTTCCAGGCAAGAGTACTGGAGGGGATGCCATTGCCTCCTCTGATTGGTGAAGCTAGAAGGAAATAAATCTCATGAAGTTCACTCTCCTGATTTTGCAGTTAAAGAAGTCGAGGACCATGAAGTGGAAACAATTTCGCAAATATCATATGGCAATTCAATAGTAAAATTAAAGCTAGAATGACTATTTCCTTATTTCTACTCAAGTTTTCCTTCAATTGCATAATTGCATTATGCTGTCTTCTATTCATGCAGCAAGGATTCACTGGCTGCTTACTATGGTCCAAGAATCACGTGAAGGTTATGGAAAAAAAAAATGCATGGATTTTCTATAAAGTTTACTATGGTCATGGGGCTGACTCATCTCAGTATTCAAAGTTTTGAGATTAAGGTTTTAAATGATAGTAACTACTATGCTTTTGAACTGTGGTGTTGGAGAAGACTCTTGAGAGTCCCTTGGACTGCAAGGAGATCCAACCAGTCCATTCTAAAGGAAATCAATCCTGGGTGTTCATTGGAAGGACTGATGCTAAAGCTGAAACTGCAATACTTTGGCCACCTCATGCGACGAGTTGACTCACTGGAAAAGACTCCGATGCTGGGAAAAGTTGGGGGCGGGAGGAGAAGGGGACGACAGAGAATGAGAGGGCTGGATGGCATCACTGACTCGATGGACATGAGTTTGAGTGAACTCTGGGAGTTGGTGATGGACAGGGAGGCCTGGCGTGCTGTGATTCGTGGGGTCGTGGAGAGTCGGACACGACTGAGCGACTGAACTGAACTGAACTGAACGACTATTTAATTTTAGACCTGTGAAACAACTGCTAATGACTTAAGACACATATAAACTCACCAAAGAAAGTTGCATACTAGGGTAATTATCTTTTGACCGTAATACCAGCTATATGTTGTTGGTGTTCAGTCACTGAATCATGTCTGACTCTTTGGGACCCCACGGACTGCAGCACATCAGGCACCAGGTATATATGAGTAGCTTTTGTCATAACATGCACCATCAACAAAAAGATGAGAGCAGTTAATGGCTGTGGAGAGTCCTGAAAAGCTGTCTGGGATAGCTATGAGGAACTCTATGAGGGCGAGTAACAATTTTGTCTTGCTCACCTGTATTTCCTTGTACAATTCTCAGCCCATGGTAGTTCCTAAAGAGTTTTGTTGTTTGAATGATGTGTATGAACCTTTGTTTACTAGCAAAATAAATGAAAGACAATGAGCCTATTTCATTGAACATTACTGTTCTAGAAGATAGAGGGAGTTTATGAAATTATTTGTAATATTCCAAGTGAAAAGAACTTTCTTTATCAAATAAGTCTATTCTTCCCCAAATATTTTCAGCCCATACCTCTAACACACTAGATCTAACTTTGCATCTAGATCATTTGAATGCACAGAGAAAGGTTTTTCTGTATTTTTAGTACCAGAAAAAAACAAAACAAAAACAAAAACTGAGGATCTAGAAATTTTGAGTAAACACAGATGGGCAGATGTCAATTTCATCATATTTATGAAATGGCGACCCACTCCAGTACTTGTGCCTGGAAAATCCCATGGACCGAGGGGCCTGGTAGGTTACAGTCCGTGGAGTCACAAAGACTCAGACACGAGTGAGTGCCTTCACTTTCACTATGTATTCAGATCAGAATAGTGTGTTAGTTGGCAGGAAACAAAAATGTCAAATGCCAATAAAAATACATGATTCATATTGGGTTTTACTGAAATAATGTCATTTGAAGATTTTACATGTTTGATAAGGGAAACTTCAGTCTCACAAAGGCTATGGGGCTCCCATTATATTTCTCTTTTGGTATAATTCTGTTTTTATGATGCTGATCCTTTTCCAACCCTTTTAATATGTCTGTTCCACATTGTAAGCATCAAAGTCCGATCTCAGTAAAATCCAAAAGAGGAACCACTTAATTGATCACAGATCTTACTGGAAAAATTCCCGAACAAATTATAGCTGGGTCCTTTGCTTCCCTTTCTGGGTGATAAAAATTGGCTTCTCACTACATTGCAGTAGGAATGATTTCTAAGTTTGGCTCATCTTCATTTGATGATGACAATAATGAACAGTTGCTGTCGTCTTTCACTGGTTTTCTCTCAGAGACAGGCTAAATGTTAGAAAAAAGATTCAAGTAAAATGATGCATAACCTTTTCAGATACCATAAACCTGCTGCCATTGGAACAACATTTGAGCTAGAGACTAACATCTTTCCTTCCACAGACTTCCTTTCTCTTCATCTTTTACTAGTAAGTTTCTCTAATACCTCCTTTGCTCATTCAGAGAGATAGTTGTAGTTATAAGGATGGTGCCACAAGTCTTCCAGCTTGATTGATTTCACTGAAGTCTTACTATGACTTCATTTCAATGATAAAGAATGGAATACCAACAAGAGGGCACTCATACTTTCCAACAGCCTCTAATGTACTATCCACTATGTACTATACACTATGACTTTGTACACAAGTTCTTAATACAGTGGAAAGAGTCATGGACTACAGTGGATATACCTGAAACATGGACTTCTTTTTACTAAATGTTTGATTTGGGAAAATTTATAATACTGAAATTCCATTTACCCATTTGTAAAATGATAAGGTTGATAGCTACTTTCATAAATTTTTGTGAGGATTAAATAAGATTTTTTAAATGTCATTGAAATTTGTTCAATTCTTCCAAGTTTGTTTAATGATTCTGTTTGAATTTGTTTTGAAGAACAAGAATGACCTTGAAATAGATACTTTATTTAAGTTGGAAAAACTGAAAATATGCTTGAAGAAAGTAAGTTTTGCTCAAAGGGAAAAAAAGAAATCTCTAAAGCAATATATAGTCTGAGTCACTTTCTGAAAGTTTAACTGTTGCTTTTCTTAAAGACATTTTTTTTCCACACTATTCTCAGGATCTTGCTTCTCAGAGATGAGTCCAAGAACCATCTGTTGTCAGGGATGCTGGGGTGACTTTTTACAATGCAGCTTGTTGTGCATGACCTCTGCCTACCAAATCTATGTGTTATCAAGATTCTCAGGTGATTTTTCTGAACTCTAAAATTTTGAGACTACCTATTCTAAGGAAATAGAATGGCTAGTTATTATATCATTTCAGTTTAGGCCTCTATGATGAGATTTAGGTAAAAACAATAAAAAGCATTTCAAGGATCTTTGAATTTGGAGTCCAGCATTGCATGAGGGAGAAAATAATCCCACCTTTGAACTGTGGTGCTGGAGAAGACTCTTGAGAGTCCCTTGGAAGGCAAGGAGATCCAACCAGTCCATTCTAAAGGAGATCAATCCTGGGTGTTCATTGGAAGGACTGATGTTAAAGCTGAAACTGCAATACTTTGGCTACCTCATGCAACGAGTTGACTCACTGGAAAAGACTCTGATGCGGGAGTGATTGGGGGCGGGAGGAGACGGGGACGACAGAGAATGAGATGGCTGGATGGCATCACCGCCTCGATGGACATGAGTTTGGGTGAACTCTGGGAGTTGGTGATGGACAGGGAGGCCTGGCATGCTGTGATTCATGGGGTCGCAGAGTTGGACACGACTGAGCTGCTGAACGGAATGGAACGGATAGTTACTATCAACAATGAAAGTATCCCCATGCATATATCATAAAATTTGGCTTTGCCTCATTTTTGGTATTGCTTTTTAACTTATAAGATCTATGTCCTTTGAGTACATAGATACAGAGACAGAATTGGGAAAGGCTGTTAACATGAATTGACTCAGTGGTTGTGATGTCACATCACACAATAGCTTTTAACTGCAGAGTAAATTCCAGGAGTCATGTATGGATATGACAGTAGGACCATAAAGAAGGCTGAGTGCCAAAGAATTGATGATTTTGAACTGTGGTGTTGGAGAAGACTATTCAGAGTCCCTTGGACTGCAAGGAGATCAAACCAGTCCATCCTAAAGAAATCAATCCTGAATATTCATTAGAAGGACTGATGTTGAAGTTGAAGCTCCAATACTTTGACCACCTGATGCAAACAACTGACTCTTTAGAAAAGACCCTGATGTTGGGAAAGATTGAAGGCAGGAGGAGAAGGGGATGATAGAGGACGAGATGATTCGATGGCAACACTGACTCAATGGACATGAGTTTAAGCAAGTTCTGGGAGATGGTGAAGGACAGGGAAGACTGTCATGCTACAGTCCATGGGGTTGCAAAGAGTCGGACAGGACTAAAAAACAACAACCAGAGTTAATAGAATTAAGAATACTGCAATACTATTATGAAAGAAAACTAAGAAAGGAGGAAATAAAAGCAATTTTTCTAAATACAGAAAATGAAACAATGATTTTAGTTGGAATTAACACAATTCAAATAAATACATAAATTATTATTTGTGAAATTAATTATTGAGTAGGATAAATTCCCAGAAGAGCATTATATGGAAGCACTATTAATTATTTAGAAATGGAATAGACGCTCTATTGCATTGTTTCCACCCCTGATGTATGTCTATAACTTCAGTTGCACAAAAAGAGGTGTTTTCCAATATGTTAAATTGAGTGGACAATAGGTGAATAAGTAGAATGATTTCTACACAAAGACCTACAGGTAGCGGAAAATGAGGATTAAAACACACCAAGAAAGATAATTCTGTTATAAGATACACTAATATATTTTAAAGTTTTTTTTTTAACTATATCATTATGTACAGCAGGAAACATGGATGTTTGTTTTTCTTCTTCAGTTTTAGACATATATAAGTTCAGTTAAATTTCCTAAAAATAACAAAACTTTCCTAGCACAAGCTTTATTTATATCTGAAGCTGAGCTATGTCTCTTAATTTGGCCTCATTATAACTTTACTTTATTGAAATACAGAACCATTGCCATCATTTTTGTAGTTTTCCAATGTCTCAGTTTGCTTTTAAAATATCTTACATCACAGAAGTATCACAATCAATTACTAACAAGAGAAAAATTTTGATACAAAATAGCACTATGGTAAAAAGGAATCAAAGAGACAGACATTTCTTGTTGTGGATCCAGCGACCACCTGAATCAAAATTATGCTTTCATCATGTTCCCCAGAGAATTCTTATTCAGATTTTTACAGATCATGCTTTGAGAAACATATCTAATGGAAATAAAGCTGCTTTAAATGAGCAGATCAGAATGACATCTTAAGAATTAAATGAACCCAGTGAGCATCAAGTTATATTCTATTACATATATATAATGCACTTGGAAATAGCACCATAACATACATGTTTATAGCTTTTGCCTCAGCTGGATTGATCTATGTTACTCTCACCTTCTACAGTTCCAAAATAAGTACACGTTTCCAGTACTTTAGTCATCGAGCTGTTTTCCTATACAAAGCAAACGACTCCCACCATTCTTGAAACACCTTGATTAACAGTCCCACACCTACCTCATCTGGGCTCATACTATACCTAAAAAAAAATGATCTTCCAGAAAATAACCATCAGATACTTACTGATCTCACAATCTATCTTGCATTTGTTTACACAGACAAGTCTATTCCCCTCCATCACTTCAGAGTTCCTCTAAGACTGCTCTGCAGACACTTGGAAAATTCAAAAGTGGTTAAGGAAGATGAAACATGGTAATATAGCCTACCTTATTATTACTCTTTTTGTCAGTTGGCTTTCTGTGTTCCACTCAATATTAGATATGTAATGATCAATGTCTGCCTCATTTTCAGCATTGGTTTAAAGTAAAAGAAGCAGGGCACACATTTTTCTTTAAGAAGTACATTGCCACTTTTCCTGGTCACAATGGGAATTGTATCTGGTCCTATTTTATCACTCCTGCATGGCTTAAATTTTATTTCTGAAAAATTTCTGATAATTTATTTTATATCAATGGCTATATTTTGAAGAGTCAATGAATATTTGAGCCCTGAAAATTTAAAACTGGACTTTCCAAGTTTGATAAACTATTATTCATAGGCATGTCTGACATATTATAAGACAATTCTTCACAACACTCTAACATCTCTAGATTGAATCTTCATAGACACTATAAACTTATTTTTTAAACTATATGCATAAGAAATTTATTTTAGAGGAAGTATGGAGATTTAAATATCTATCATTTTAATGTGCCTTTAGGGGCTTCATGACTGAACAGATAAATGGTGGTAAAAGTAAGCAAAACTTTTGTAATGCTAAGAAAACAAGTTTGATCCACAGCAGTGTCAGGTTTGTAGTAGTAACTGTACCAATTAGCATCAGAAAAACAACTCCTTTTCCATGGGGTAATGACTGATATAGATAATCACAGGGATAATATTAAATGATATTGAGTCTAGCTTCCCCTGATGTCTCAGTGGTAAGGAATCGCCTGCAATGCAGGAGGCGTAGGAGATATAGGTTTGGTCCATGGGTTGGGAAGATTCTCTGGAGGAGGGCATGGCAACCAACTCCAATATTCTTGCCTGGAGGATCCCATGGACAGAGGAGCCTGGCGGGCTACAGTCCATAGGATACAAAGAGTTGGAAATGACTGAGGTGACTTAAAGTGAAGAGGAACTAAAAAGCCTATAGATGATAGTGAAAGAGGAGAGTAAAAAAGCTGGCTTAAAACTCAACATTCAGAAAATTAAGATCATGGCATCTGGTCCCATCACTTCATGGGAAATAGATGGGGAACAATGGAAACAGTGAAACAGACTTGATTTTGGGGGGCTCCAAATAACCACAGGTGGTGACTGCAGCCATGAAATTAAAAGATGCTTGCTCCTTGGAAGAAAAGCTATGACCAACCTTGACAGCATATTAAAAAGCAAAGACATTACCTTGCCAACAAAGGTTCATCTTGTCAAAGCTTTGCTTTTTCCAGTAGTCATGTATGGATGTGAGATTTGGACCATAAAGAAGACTGAGTGCCAAAGAATTGATGTTTTTGAACTGTGGTGTTGGAGAAGACTCTTGAGAATCCCTTTGACAGCAAGATCAAACCAGTCAATTCTAAAGGAAATCAGTCCTGAATACTCATTGGAAGAACTGATGCTGAAGCTGAAGATCGAATAATTTGGCCACCTGATGTGAATAACTTATTGATTGGAAAAGACCCTGATGCTGGTAAAGATTGAAGGCACGAGATGAAGAGGACGACAGAGGATGAGATGGTTGGATGTCATCAGTTTGAGTAGGCTCAGGGAGTTGGTTATGGACAGGAAAGCCTGGCTTGCTGCAATCCTTGGAGTCAAACACTTGGACACAACTGAGTGACTGTAAAAAACTCTGATGCTCTGAAAGATTGGGGGTGGGAGGAGAAGGGGACGACAGAGAATGAGATGGCTGGATGGCATCATCCACTCGATGGACATGAGTT
The DNA here is from genome assembly GCF_049115385.1 of Moschus berezovskii. Lineage (NCBI taxonomy): Eukaryota > Metazoa > Chordata > Mammalia > Artiodactyla > Moschidae > Moschus > Moschus berezovskii. Next base: position 79,405,142 of record NC_142488.1, on the reverse strand, counting down.
TGAGTGAACTCCGGGAGTTGGTGATGGACAGGGAGGCCTGGCGTGCTGTGATTCATGGGGTCGCAAAGAGTCAGACACGACTGAGCGACTGAACTGAACTGAACTGAACTGAGTGACTGAACTGACTGACTTTTTGTTCAAAAATAAAATTCTAAATTTGCTGTCAATAGATGCTTCTTAAATTGGCTTTTTTCTAACAGAAACATAGCAATAAAATGGTCCTGCGATGAGTATACTAATATGTGTCAAGTGGTAGTGTAAATCAAAGTTAAATAAAGGAACCTAGTTCAAATTTTATTCAGGCATATTTATTAATTGAAAATATATCCCAGTAGGTCTATTTCCTCGTTATAGAGATTCTCCTCCAGGAAAAAGCTAAAGTTATGAGACTACTTTAAAACTTCCACTTTACCTTTTCTGTAATAGGAAATGCAAGGCTTTTGGGATACCAGTTAAGAGCTCTTGATATCCACATAATGGGTATTTTCTACCTTTGCAAAGCAAATTCTCTTATATTTTTATATTTTGAATTTCTCTTGAGCAACTCATTTCCTTTAAAAGTTTTGATTTGTTTTCCATTTCAAAGGCAAATAAATCACATTGAGTTTACTTTTTAATCCCAAGTACTTTTCCCTGAACTGGAGGAGTAACAATGACCACATTAAATTAAGGTAGAAATTTCTTACTGAAGAGGCTTTGAATGATGAAGTAAAAATTTTCATATGGAATATCTCACTTGACTCCCACAAAATCCTGTGAGTTGGTCATATGTCATCCCTATAGGCCACTTTAACAGATGAAGTGACTTTAAAAAGTTTACACAGTCAGGATATGACAAGAACACTGATCTTGTCCATTCCTTATAAAGTACACTGTTTTACTTCTGGGTCCAAATAAATATAAATAGATAAAGTTAAGCCAAATTTACAACTTGCAAATGGTTTAGAAACTAATAAGGCATTTATATGGGGCTTCCCTGGTGGCTCAGAGGTTAAAGCTTCTACCTCCAATGCGGGAGACCCGGGTTCGATCCCTGGGTTGGGAAGATCCCCTGGAGAAGGAAATGGTAACCCACTCCAGTATTCTTGCCTGGAGAATCCCATGGACGGAGAAGCCTGGTAGGCTACAGTCCACGGGGTCGCAAAGAGTCGGACACGACTGAGGCAATGAACAGAACGGAACGGAAGGCATTTATATAAGCTCTTGACACACTTCAAATTATCTTCATTGCAATGTTATGTGCTGAAAGGTTAGACATTTTTAATTAAATGGTTTTCTATGAAGTATAATCAGGAGCATGAGTCTAGGTTCTACTAAGTATGAGCTCTGTGACCTTGGCCAAGTTTCATACTATTTCTGAGCCTTCATTTTCTCATTTGGAAAATGGGAATAGCAGGATCAACCTCAACTATTCTGAAAATCTAAATGACAATGACTTAGTAAGCACAGACAAAAATGCTTAGCATAAAACTTTAAAGGTATCAAACTCTCATTTTAATGTTAGCTTGGCCTTCTGCCACTTATCTGAAAAATTATTGTCACAAAAATGCGAGTTAGTCAAACCTCTTAGGGTTTTGTCGTTTTCAGAACATCACTAATGATGCCATATTATGAAATTTTTAATAATTACAGAAGTATAGGTCACAAATTATAAGTCACCTTTAAGAATACAAAATGCTATGAATCTGATATGAAGCCAGTTTTATAGCTATTTTTAAAAATAATAGGTTGACTTCTGGGGTTTATTATCATACCATTTCCTGTTGAGTTAACATAGTTCGTGGCCCTATGCCTCCTCATGCACTTAAAGCATGTATTCAACATTCCAATAAAACATAAATTGTCTTCTGTTAACCTAATAAATAACATACTCAGGAGTTTTGAGAAACACCTGAAATGTGTTAAAACTGTTTCTAATAACTTTCTAAATTCAGATTACATCTCAAACATGATTGGTAATTAACATTAGCACACATGAAATAAGAAATTCTGTGAATAAAAATAGATTTACCACTCAATGAACATATATTAATAAAATAAATATTCACAGATCTTTCTTTTCACAGTAGAAAAATATTTCTGCATCTAATTTCAGCAGTAAAAATAAAGGTTTTTTGTTTGTTTGTTTGTTTTTAGACTTTAATTCAGAAAGCTCATAGTAAATAAGAAACATTTCTTACTTCATAAAGCTTTGACAGAGAGTACACTAGAGAGCCTAAATAGAGAGGAGAAAGCCAAAATTACTTGGGAAATAATATTTTTAAAGAATAAAAATTATAAATATAATGGAGTTCAAGTACATCACAGGTAGATATAATCTGCAAATTTATTTTTTAACATAGTGTTTGCTATGGTTTAGAAAGAAAAAACTAAATTCAGTAAAATATAGACAAATCTATACCTATCAGGTTGACTAAAATTTTGAGGAATGTGTTTGTCTGGGAATTTAGTTTCTACTCTATTTCAGTAGCCTTAGTATAAACCTAAAACTGAATTGAGAGAGAGAATGAATGATTCATAACTGTGCTATATGTATAATATTGTTTTCTGTACAGTTCTTTTTCCCCTCAGAATTTAATATCTTTACCATGATTTTTATTCTTCTGTCATTTATAATATATTAAAGAAGGAAGATTAATCAATGAAGAGTTGAAAATCAGTGCACATTTGTATATCTTTTATAGAACAAATCATTTTCACGAGTAGTATTCTTCATTCCAACAAAACTCACATATAACTGTAATTTAATAAACGGTCCCTTGTAAGAATATTTTCCATTTTTCTTGCAATAATCAACAATTTTCAAAACTATTGTAATTACCAGTTTTTATAATTATATGGAATCTAAATTCCAAACCACAAGTCAATTCATACTATCTAAACAAGCAGGTTTACTAAGGCAGGAGAAATGGGAGATGGGATATTCATTCTAACTGCTTTGTGCTACTTAAGGGTTTAAAAATGATGTGAGGGACAAATTGGGAAGAATGAAAACAGGATTTTACTACTTTGTTACTCCTCAGTGTGTCAGTGTTGGTTTTCACTGGAGGCGGAGGGAAAGACTAAAGTAGAGTGCTTTATATAATAGTTTAACTGAAAGTGTTCAGAATAGAGTTTGCATTTTTAGTGTTTGTATGAGTATCTTAACAGATTTATTGAGATATAATAAAAAGGCCATACAGTTCACACTTTTATGTGTATAATTTATTGTGTTTTTTTTTTTTTATTTCAGCACTATCAAACATGGTCTTTTGGTTATTCACTTGAATGCTCAGAGTTATTTACCCAGACTCTAACTTCTTATCATGTTTTAATATCGTTTAGCTTTAAAAACTCCCACCCTAATATCTATCTGATGCTTTGGGGCTTGTTGAGACCAATAACAACAACAAAACAACATTGTACCATCTTAAGAATGAAATCCCATACATCTTCACAGCGTCCCATTTTGCTAGAAAAAATAATGCAAATTTGCACATTTTCATTGCATTGTTACTGACAGTAAAAAATAAAGAATATCAACTGCATGTATTCATGTATCTCAACAATTGATATTTTGTTCCTAACCATATATAATAAACAATTGATTAACATATACTGCATTTTCATCAGCTTGGAATTTAGAACATATTATGTTGGAAATCCTTTCTGGGTCATTTATCATAATATAATCATAAAAATTCATAGCCAGAGAATGTGCTAACCATCGGACAATTGCACTCATCTTCCATGCTAATAAAGTGAAAGTGAAAGTTGTTCAGTCCTGTCCAACTGTCCAACTCTTTGGACCCATATACAGTCCATGGAATTCTCCAGACCAGAACACTGGAGTGGGTAGCCATTCCCTTCTTCAGGGGATCTTCTCAACCCAGGGATCGAACTCAGATCTTCCATATTGAAGGCAGATTCTTTACCAACTGAGCCACTAGGGAAGCCCAAGGATACTGAAGTGGGTAGCCTATCCCTTCTCCAGTGGATCTTCCTGACCCAGGAATCATACCAGGGTCTCCTGCATTGCAGGTGGATTCTTTACCAGCTGAGTGACAAGGGAAGCCCTCTGTCTGACTTACTGTGACCCCATGCTAGTAAAGTCATGCTTAAAATTTTGCATGCTAGGCTTCAACATTATGCGAAAAAAGAGCTTCCAGATGTCCAAGCTGGGTTTAGAAAAGGAAGAGGAACTAGAGATCAAATTGACAACATTTGCTGGATTATAGAGAAAGCAAGGGAATTTCACAAAAAATATCTACCTCTGTTTTATTAACTACACTAAAGTCTTTGACTGTGTGGATCATGACAAACTGTGGAAAGCTCTTAGAGAGATGAGAAGACCCGTCCATCTTACCTGTCTCCTGAGAAACCTGTATGCAGGTCAAGAAGCAACAGTTAGAACCCAGTATGGAATAACTGATTGGTTCAAAATTAAGAAAGGAATACGACAGTGCTGTCTGCAGTCACCCTGTTTGTTTAATCTATACACTGAACACATCATGAGAAATATCAGGCTGGATGTGTTACAGGCTGGAATCAATACAGGCAGGAGAAACAACAACAACCACAGATATGTGGATGATATCACTCTAATGGCAGAAAGTGAAGAGGAACTAAAGAATCTGTTGATGATGGTGAAAGAGGACAGTGAAAGAGCCGACTTAAGACTAAATATTAAAAAAAAAAACCCAAACCAAAAACTAAGATCAAGGTATCCAGCCCCAATACTGTGTGGCAAATAGAGGGGGAAAAGGTGGAAGTATTGACAGATTTCCTTTTCTTGGGCTTCGAAAACACTATGGAAGGTGACTGCAGCCATGAAATCAGAAGACGATTGTTTCTTGGCAGGAAAGTGATGACAAACCTAGACAGTGTGTAGAAAAGTAATTCTATATTTTGCATCTGATTGTCTGTCCCTGCATCCAACCATTTATTCCTCCATTCATCTATATCCTTCAGCCTATGCTTTGGTTCTAATTGTGAAATACTAATTTCCATGCTATAGAAATTAGTATGAATCAACTCTTGAACATTTATTGTGTAAAAAGGAAAAAGAATATCATCAAATGGTGTTGATACAAATACAGGAAAGGGGGCCATCGTGTTATGAAGTTCATTAAAAAATGTTTCTTGCGTTAGATTAGAATGTAAACCAGCAAACTTGGTTCAATATGGTGTTACATTTGGTTCCAGTGCAATTTGAGCCAGAAATTACAAGGAAATTATAATTAACTTCCAACATGCAATGGAACATTTATTTTCATTCAAAATATTTATTTGCTTATCATACTTAGCAGGTATGCTCCTAGGTACTGTATATATAAAGACAGTTATGTAAAAGCCTTACACTTGCAGGATTTATAACCTACTTTCCTGGTTTTTAGGTGTATGGAAAGCAAAGTATTACTATTAAAAACTCCATTTAAAAACATGAGTATTCTGAGGCTCAGAACTGTCCATTGAATTGTCCCAGGTCATACAACTAGAAAGCCTCAAGGAGCAAGAATTCAGACCCAAAAAGTCTAGCTCCAGAGTCCATACTTTTACAAAAATGGGCTCTGTATATACAGTGTTTTCTATAGTGAATAATTAATAAGTAAAGAAAGCATTAGAACATAATTCCAGTAGACTATGGAATTTTATGCTGGGAAATCATTCGACCATATTTCAAATTTATATCAATAAAATGATAAGCTATATATATATATATGACAAACCTTCCGTTCACATCAGTATCTTGCTGTATGCTATGAAAATATATTTTTTGAAGTATGAATTTCAACTTTCCTATGAAGTAAAAATAATTGTATTTCTTATAGCTATAACACTTAATGTTGCCTGTGTATGTGTCCTTAGTTGCTCAGTCATGTCTGATGCTTTTTGACTCCATGGACTGTAGCCCGCCAGGTCCTTTTCAAAACTTTGGCATGTAAGTATCAATAAGAACTCTAATTTGATGCCAAATATTTGTTAATTTTGGAATTTAAATCATACCAACAATCGTTAAGAATAAACTTAATATGATGAACAAAATATTTATCAGTTGTGCTAAAATTATTAATTTTATATAACAAATTATGGAAAATACTACATTAAATATGAAAAAGAACAATCATTTTAGTAAATATAAAATGTTGTTGATATATTTATTTTTAATAAAAATGTATTTTTCTCTACAAATGTCAGTCTTTTCCATATATAAATGCAATTCATATCTTTTAAAGGCTCAATTCACTATTGCTATAATAGGAATTTGAATTATGTGAATCTCCTTAAATTCCATAAGAGATCCCTTAAAACTGCATTCTACATGAAAATATAATAGCTAATGCCATAAAATGAATTCATTTTCTAATACATATTTTCAGATGGTATTTTTAACAAAAAAGTATGATCTTTAACCAAAAAGTCAGAAACCAAAAAGTGGCAGCCAAAAGTTGCCACATTTAGCTTCTCTGGGTAAGAAAGTATGCAAGAAGTAAGTACATTCCTTTTTAGTACTTACTATAACAAAGTTTTGAATTGTATGGTAATAAATATGTGGCTCATAAATGTTCAGTTCAGTTCAATTCAGCCGCTCACTCATGTCAAATTCTTTGCAACCCCATGGACCGCAGCATGCCAGTCTTCCCTGTCCATCACCAACTCCCGGAGCATACTCAAACTCATGTTCATCGCATCAGTGATGCCATCCAACCATCTCTGTCGTCCCTTTCTCCTCCAGCCTTCAATCTTGCATAGCATCAGGGTCTTTTCCCATAAGTCAGTTCTTTGCATCAGGTGACCAAAGATTGGAGTTTCAGCTTCAACATTAGTCCTTCCAATGAATATTCAAGACTGATTTCCTTTAGGATGGAATTGGAGGCCAAAGGACTCTCAAGAGTCTTCTCCAACACCACAGTTCGAAAGCATCAATTTTTTGGCACTCAGCTTTCTTTATAGTCCAACTCTCACATCCATACATGACTACTGGAAAAACCATAGCTTTGACTAGAAGGACATTTGTTGGTAAAGGATTGTCTCTGCTTTTTAATAAGCTGTCTAGGTTGGTCATAGCTTTTCTTGCAAGGAGCAAGCATCTTTTAATTTCATGGCTGCAGTCATCATCTGCAGTGATTTTGAAGCCCCCAAAAATAAAGTCTCTCACTGTTTACCCATCTATTTGCCATGAAGTATTGGGACTGGATGCTATGATCTAGGTTTTCTGAATTTTTAGCTTTAAGCCAATTTTTCATGCTCCTATTTCACTTTCATCAAGAGGCTCTTTAGTTCCTCTTTGCTTTCTGCCATAAGGGTGATGTCATCTGCATATATGAGGTTATTGATATTTCTCCTGGCACTCTTGATTCCAGCTTGTGCTTCATCCAGCCCCACATTTTGCATGATGTACTCTGAGTATAAGTTAAATAACAGGGTGACAATATACAGCCTTGACGTATTCCTTTCCCAGTGTGAAACAATTCTGTTCTATGTTCAGGTCTAACTGTTGTTTCTTGACCTGCATACAGATTTATCAAGCAGGTCAGGTGGTCTACTTTTCCCATCTCTTTAAGAATTTTCCAGTTTGCTGTGATCCACAGTCAAATGCTTTGGCATAGTCAATAAAGCAGAAATAGATGTGTTTATTTTGTTTTTTTTTTCTGGAACTCTCTTGCTCTTTCAATGATCTAGTGTATGTTGGCAATTTGATCTCTGGTTCCTCTGCCTTTTCTAAATCCAGCCTTTACATCTGGAAGTTCACAGTTCACGTGCTGCTGAAGCCTGTATTGGAGAATTTTGAGCTTTACTTTGCAAGCGTGTGAGATGAATGCAATGGTGCGGTAGTTTGAGTATTCTTTGGCATTGCCTTTCTTTGTTATTGGAATGAAAACTGACCTTTTCCAGTCCTATGGCCACTGCTGAGCTTTCCAGGTTAAATGTTAAATTCCTTGAATTTACTCATAAAAATGGATAGCTTGACCACCAAGAAATAGTGTTTTTGTTTCATTTATTTTGACTTGTATCGTATAAACTGGAAGTTCTGCAGTCTCAAAATTTTAAAAGGAATGAGTGTTTGAGAGAAAGAGCACTTTTAACATGAGAGAAGTGAGAAAGTAGCTGTTGAGGAGGAGAGAAAATGTATTTTCCTGAGAACAAAAGTTTCACATCACTTTGTAAGGAATAAATAATATTTTGGAAGGATATATTTTCAGATGATCATACAACATCTCCAAACCTCAGTAAATTAGACTATCCATCATTTATCCTGAACTATGAAAGTCCTGCACCTTTCTATATGTTACCTGGAAATGTAAGCCATAAATAGACCCTGTTTAGGTTACATTATGCCACATATCAGCATTCAGTATATAGGTTGATCACACATGGGTACTTCCCAGATGGTGCTAGTGGTAAAGATCCTACCTACCAATGCAGGAGATATAAGAGACATGGATTCCATCCCTGGGTAGAGAAGATTCCCTGGAGGAAGGCAGGACAACTCACTTCAGTATTCTTGCCTAGAGAATCCAACGGACAGAGGAAACCAATGGGCTGTCCACAGGGTCACAAAGAGTGAGACATGACTGAAGTGACTTAGCACGCATGCATGCATGATCACATCATATCCCAGAACAAGTGAAAACACAACTAAGCAAAGGGACAATGCTAAAATATATAAAAAACAGTATCATCTTGAATGTATTGATGATCAAAGTAGCTGGAAGCTAGATTGATCCAGAGGCCCAGTAGTGACTCAATCTATGTGTATAGAACAAGACTAATTAAGACAAAAAGAGAATAGCTGAAGTGGAATCCCAGCTTTTCCCAGGAAAACCTGAAACACAAATATATGGTTTGCAATGACCCTAAGGAATGCAGTAGTGTGGTTCGAGCTGACTAGTACCTTCTTGTGAGAGTAACAAGATATCTTTATAATGATATCTTATATTTTAATGTTTTTTTGAGATGTTATCTCCTTTGCTTGATATATCGTCTGTTGCAATATGCAGTATAAGGCTATATAAAATATGCTAAAGTGATTACAGTAATAATAATACTATAATTTATATTGGAAATGTAAGATTATTATCAGTTCTTTCAAGATTTAATTTGAAGTTTATCTTTCTTGGTTATTGCTAAATATGATCCCTAGGGATCCCTTCTGTAATTCAGTGAAAGATGAAATGGGCACGAGAGGATTGAGAACATGTGAGCATATAGATGTGGTTACATACTACACATTATCTGATGCAAATAAAGGAGTCTCCAAATAACTCATCTTCCTGTCTAATGCTTTGACTTTTAGCACCATTGTACTTACATTAATCAGAAAACATTGTAGTGGCAACTGCACTAAATCACAGGACATTTCTTTAAATAACAAGAAATTGTCACTCATTTGGTCTTGACCATAGGTTGATAAGAAACACACCAAATGCTTATGTGTTTTCCTCACAGCTACTGGCTATGAGCAGGTAGATAACCTACATGCAGAGAATAACCACCACCACAACAAATACAATAAACACCTCTGTAATCAAAAGTATAAGGTGGGAAAAAGCAAACTCAAAGCCAGATGCTAAAATTGTACAGATTTTTAACTGCCACATATTTACACTTTAAAAGTCTATGTTTACTTAGCAATATAATAAAGTCATGGAAACTTTCTGCCTCCTCTTACCTATATTATTAGTTATGTATTTAGAAATTCAGGAATCCCTTTCTAAACTTTTTATTTTTTTACTATATATACCCATTAAATATACAGATATATGATCTCATTTTATCTAGAAAGGGAGGAGTTGGCAACATTATAAAGCATTTACAACTAAATTTCTTTTTGGAAAATAAATCAAAACAAAAACAAATCCTCTAAACAGCAATATGCATATAGTCATCTCAATTCCACCTTCAGATCCTGTCAGTGAAAACGTTAATAGACAACATAGTCATCAGAATTACTCTGTCACAGTTCTGCAGAGATTTTGCTAATTCTTTTCAAGTCCATTTCATTAGTTGGAAAAAATAAACATTTTGAAAAGTCAAATCCTGATTTATAAGTGGGGGATTTGAATAAATTACATCCTTCCCGTTTTCAATGAACTTTAAAAGAATTTTACTACAACCCATTGCCAGACAACTAGGCTCTATCCTTAGGAATTTCAACAACATACTTATATTAAATTGACAAGTTGAACGAATACTTTACTGAGTATTTCAGCCTTGTAAGATTTTAAATAAGTGGAATTTTTCTCATTAACTCTATCAATCATCTATAAATACAAGATTATACATACTTAATACATTGATGCTGCTCTTTTAGTCCTCCAGAAAGTTATGTCTATTATAGTATGTTTGTCAGTAAAGCTCAAACACTTAAAGGCAAATTACAATTTTATATTGGATTTGTATATGATTGAACTTTTGTGAGGATTATATGTCATTTTGATTGATAAATTGACAACTTGCTATTTCTGTGAAGTTTTTTACCCCCCCCATAGAGAAGGTTTGCTTATATAGCAGCCAAGGGATTTTCATTCTGTGTGTATTAATTTTCTTTTTCTAGCTCTAGGTTTTAGATTTATCACTGTGGGCCGATTGCCCATGAAAGCTTGAGAAGGAAAGATAATTTAGTGCTCTGATGAAGGACTCAGAGAATATCAGTATATCTATTTTGGAAAAAATGTTCATTCCTAAACACAAGGTTTGAAATATCTTCAAAATTATGGGCTTTATGGGAGAGCCAGCCTAACAGTCTCCTAAAGATATTTTAGGCCTTCTACTGTGTATACCAATGATTTACACCTCAGTCCTCTACATTTTATAAATAACACACAGTTGCACTGACAAGGAAACAAACAGAGCAATAACCACTAATTGCAATAATTGCAATGAAACTTTACTGAAAAAAAGTCAGTAGAAGTAAAACTTATTAAAGAAATTATTTGAATATTTAAGCACTGTTGTTCTTAGTGTGCTAACATACCAGAGACAGTAATTAATTTCTAAAAAAATAATATACTTTATTACTTTTTAACTCTATATGTATCAATATTAATATACAAGTATCATCCCTTTCAAGAAGAAAGCTAGGGCATTTTTATTCAATAACAGCATGAAGTATCTATCATTTGAAAAATGCATAATTATATGTAAGTCACCTACAATAGTACAATAAAGTGAAAATTACTGAAATGTGTTATTTAAAAAAATAACAATGGTACCGATTCCTGAACTACAGAGTTTTGTTTTTTTTTCAGAATTATTTGCATTTGGAAATAGCTACTCATTAGCAAAATGTAGTTCATTGATAGAAAATCATCGTATAGTATATATCTTACTATAAAAGCCCATGTTAGATGTTCATTAGAAGAAAATAGCCGAAGTGTTTATATCTGAGTCATGTATTTTACATAGAGAACTCTTGAGAAAGATACATTTAATATAGATTAATTTTCCACTAACACCTATACATATGTTTTTAAAAAGTAAACATAGCTGATATTTATTCAAGACAAAAGTTCTGATCATTCAGTAAAGAACATGACAGCATCCCACTCCACAGTATATACTAATTTAATAAGTGAATATTTTAAGATATCATAGGATTTTTATAGACACTATTTCCTAATTTTGAACATTAAACTTTAATGAATTATATGGGAAATATTCACACTCATGTTCTTATCACATATATTTTAATTAAAAAGTATTTTGGTAAATCATTTGTTTTAGAATTATATCACATTTATGAAGTTATTTTCTAAACTATAATATTGTTTATTTATATGGTTCTCATTCACCCTTTTACAATGTCAAATATATACAGTGTATTACTGTAAACTGAAGTTCAAGGAATATAACCCAGAATTCTTTACTCCTTTACTGGCCTAACTACCAAAGCTCATCAACTTACACTGCCTTTTACTAATGTGAAAACTTAAGGAGTGTTTCTTTGGTAGTCCAGTGGTTAAGAAGCTGCCTTGCAATGCGGGGGACATTGGTTCAACCCCTGGTCCAGGAAGATCCCACATACCACTGGGCACCTAAGCACACACACCACAACTGCAGAGCCCATGCACTCTGGAACCTGTGCTCTGCAACAAGAGAAGCCACCAAAATGAGGATCCCACATGGCAACTAGAGAGTAGCCCCACTCATCACTACTAGAGAAAAGCCCACACAGCATTGAAGGCCCAGCACAGCCATAAAAAAAAATAGATAAATATTTTTAAAGCAATACATATCTTTAAAAGAAACTTAGGGAGAAGCAGATATCCTGGATTGTGATTTCAAAACCCTGAATATTTGTATAATTATGATATGGTTTGCACTGGATTATTATGAGACAAAATATCAAGGAGAAAGTCGAAAAATGGTCTTATCGTGAGACAGTACGAATAAGGTGATTGCGTAAAAAACAACTTTACTTAGGTTTTGTATTTCACAGTCTACTATATGAACAAGTCTACTTTTTAAAGTGTTATTTAAAAAAATTTAAAAAAAATAAAAATGATCAATAACATAAGCAGTAACTCCTAAAACATTCAAAATTGTGAACCATAATGCCAAAGTTGTGAAACTACTGAAAAAATAATTGTTTTTAACATTTTCAAAATGCATTAATCTTTAGTGCAATCTTTGCCCCACCAGAAAATGTAAAAATGTAAAACATCTCAGTTACTATTTAGAAATACAAAAGCTTAAAATCTACTTCTTGTAGCTTTTTATGTTTTTTGACATAATTTTTCAATATTAATCAAGACCTCATTGCAAAATGAGCAAATAAATCAGGTAAGATTTCTTTTTGTGTAATAAGTGATAAAATAAGGTTTTACCATGAAAAAATATGAATTAAATATTTGATAACATTTGGTTTCCCTGGTAGCTCAGATGGCAAAGCCTCTGCCTACAATGCAGAAGACCCAGGTTCGATCCCTGGGTAGGGAAGATCCCCTGGAGAAGGAAATGGCAACCCACTTCAATATTCTTGCCTGGAGAACTCCATGGACTGAGGACCCTGGTAGGCTACAGTCCATGGGTTCACAAAGAGTCGGACACGACTGAGCGACTTCACTCACTTGAAATTCAAAAGTTTTCTCTTGATTTTCAGAAACACTTAATGCTACCTAAAGGTAATAACAGTTTCAAAATGTACTCCTTCTTCCTGATTTCTTTGCAAAGAAGATTCCTGAAATAGCCTATGTTACGATAAGTTCAAAGAATAACTCACCTTAATGTCAGATTGAATTGGTAGCCTAAACGAAATAGATATGGTAATCCCTGAAATATGATGGATCTGGGAACATTATGACAAAAAAATCGAAATGATATAGCAGCCCCACAATCTCAAATCCATTATAAATGCCACATCGCCTCCAATTTCTGATGATATCACATATTTTGGAGAAGGAAATGGCAACCCACTCCAGTGTTCTTGCCTGGAGAATCCCAGGGACGGATGTTACGATAAATTCAAAGAATAACTCACCTTAATGTCAGATTGAATTGGTAACCTAAGCGAAATAGATATGGTAATCCCTGAAATATGATGGATCTGGGAACATTTTGACCAAAAAATCGAAATGATAAGGCAGCCCCACAATCTCATATCCATTATAAATGCCACATCGCCTCCAATTTATGATGATGTCACATATTTTAGATTTTAACTACATAGAGGGAGAAATTTCATGCTCACTTGACTGCCCAAAATGAAGTGGAGATGAGTATGTAAGACAGTGAACTGAGATGAAAAAGCACTTAAAAAGGAATGGGGGGAGGATTTGAGCATATAAAGTATTACTGATTATGTTCACTTAATTACCTGTGGGAGGGATGATAAAAGGCACATTGGACTTTGAATATAATATTTAAACACTTCATAATCAGGAAACTTGCTTTGCTAGTGCTCTCCTAAGGAGCAGAGTCACTGAAGTCTCCTTTAGTCAGTAGTCATTCCTATCCTGTCTTGTAGAAGATGTGCATTTTACCGACAAACTAAGCCAGATTTTCAAGATACATAAGCTACTCCTGGGGAGTGTAATAATCATTTCTGGAAGCCACATTAAATATTTCAGGCACAGAAGCAATAATTTTCAATGGTATCCTCTGGCCAACCAAAAGAAAAGAAAATGTCAAAATCAACAGTGTGTGTAGGTTGATCAAAACGGCTCATTGAGTCTCCATTCCAACCTGGCATAATTTGTAGTTTAAGCAAAAAATCTCAAAAGGTGAGAACAGACAACATGTTGTTGCTCTGCCTGTGTTTGGGGCCTCCTTTGTACCATTGTTTATACCTGTTGAGTCTTAGGGAAACTATTCAGAAGACCACAAAGCAGAAAGTAATTCATGACTATTTCAGCTTCATGGGGTTCAAAACAAGGAACTATGCAAAATAACTCATACACAACAATTCATAGTGAAGAGAACAGAGCCTAATTTGAAATGAGGAAAAGGTAGAAGGAGATGAAGTTAAATAGAAATGACTCATATTGGTAATTTGAAGGAAGATTGTATAGGACTATTGTAAGGACCTTAGGTTTTGGTTTAAATGAAGAGAGGTATTAGAGATATGAACAGAAGGATTAACTGCTTTATTTTTGCGAGTCTCTCTATAGAGGCTCTTTTGAGAATAGAGTGTGGAAAGCAAACGGGAAAATACAGAGATGATTATGAAACTATTGAAATAATTCAGGTGAGAGATAGTAGTGGCTCAGGTTGGGGTACAAATAGTGAAAGTGATGAGAAATTGGTTGCTTAATAAATTTTAGGTCTGACTTAAAGTCACAAGAAGGAAGCTTTAAAATAGATCAGATTGTCAAGCTGGCCCTAATTTTTGCTATCACTGTCTTACAAAATATGAAATATGCAATGGAACTCACAGAGAAGCTTTGGGGAAGTTTCAGCCAATTTTCAGAGACTTCCCTCACTGTGATCTTTAAATAACTTTTAATATTTACTTTTGTTTCTCTTAATTAATTAATAAGCTTTTGATGGCACTTACTGTGCAGGAAGCTTTACACTAGACACTGTGAGATAATTAAATAATAATATTTAGAAAACTCTGTACTCAGACTGGAAAGGGAAGACTAGTTGATAGAAAAGCTGCTAGAAGAACTATTAAGGAATTTAATGAGAAAGAGACAGCTCAGTCAGGATTTATCTATGACAAACTGTAAGAGAGAAAATGAAACTAAATGATAAAGGCCTATAATTTTTAGCAAAAACATTAACATTAAAAATGCATAACTCAGATGGTAAGAAAATTATATAGCATATTTTCTTGCAATTCAATGTCATTGAAATGGACACATACATATATAACAATAACTTAAGTTTCATATCCTAGCCGAAACATTGAATGTTAACTCAATTCTCTCTGGAATATTATAGTTTGGTTTATATAAGTGAGTGTGAGATACTTAACTATGTTTTTGCAGCTATACTATAGGATTACATGGAGTTTCTAATGCCTCTTTCATGCATGGACTAACTACTAAGCATAATTGATAAATCTAATTTTCATGGATGAATGAAAAGAAAAGTGATACAATTCCATTCTCTCCATGGAATTGTAGCATGTATATTATCATAAGTGACCAGTCCAGGTTCGACGCATAAATTTTCCTCTGTTCATTTCTTTGCATTTTTGCTTTTTTAATAAAATTCTTTTTTAGAAATAAAAAAAAAAAAGAAAAAAAAGTGATACAGTATCACTTTCATGCTTCTTTTGCTATAACATATACAAGATATAATAAATCTAATTTATGACTCATATTTCTGTCTTTCTTGGCGATAATATGCACAGTCCCTAGGGCTATTTCACTTGTTCTGTATATTTCCTATCTTTCAACTAAGAAGCAATCAGTGAAAATTTCTTTGGCCTCCTGTGCTCTATATTATTTGGCTTCTGTACGGCTAGTAGATGGAAATTTAGCTACTGTGAGGACATTTAGATACCAATTAGGAGTTTTGTTATACAGATCAACAAGCCCCTTGGCTCTTGTATTCCAGTGAAATAAGAAAGCTAAATTTTATTAGATCATACTAATAATCACGATGTTGCAATGACAATGACAGAATCATTGGGACACACACATGCATAAATATAATATCCAAATAATACACATTATGTATACGCACACATTTATGTATGTGCTATGGGTATACACGTATACACATGAATACATTCACACACACTGATTTTAGCACAAGATAGAAGTTAGAACATATTCCTCAAAAAAGATTAGACATGGTCACAAAAATGGCAGTAAATAACACTGATGATTGTGAGAAATAAATATTCATCACAATCACATTTCCATGAAATAAAAGGCAGAGGTTGAACAAACAGGCTTAAGTGCAAGCAGATACAATTCTCTCCTTTGAGCCTAGAAGCATTTATTTGCAGCTTCAGAGCAGCTACTTGCCTCCCAGTACCTGCAACCCAGTCAAGCAATAGGACCCCCAGGTAATAATAACCAAACTCATCTTGAAGCAGTTACAGCTTCTACCCTCATACGAAGGAAGAAGAAGAAATCAGACAATAATGTAGAATCACAAGCTGTCTTTTCTTCCTTCTACCCACACCCTACCCTACTTGATAAGAACTGCAGTACTCAGAAACACACACTCATAGTGGTTTAATGCCTAAAATTGGGAAAGTATTTTTCCTTCAAGTCCCAAGGGAAATCCATGAAGATACTACTTTGTTTCATTCATATCACTTGTTAAATCCATACAATTTTACCTCAAGACTGGATAATAAATGTTCCTTAAGTATAGGGTAAAATATATTGCTTGTTACACTCACATTATCTTTTTACTTAACTGGATGATTTAAAAACTTGCTAAGTATACAGTTGTTTTTTTTTTTTTCTGTAAAGGGATAGATTATAAATAATTTAGGCTTTGTAGACCATGATTTTTGTTGCAACTACTCTGGTCTGGCATTGTATTGTGAAAGCAGCCATAGACTACATATAAACAAATATGATTGTGTTCCAATAATACTTTACTTATGGACACTGAAATTTGAATTTCATATAACTTCCACACATCACAAAGCATCATCCTTCTTTTGAATTTTTTTCAACATTTTTAAAATGTAGAAACAATTCTTAACTCACAGGCAAACTGGATATAGCTCAGGAATCATAGTTTGCCAATGCTATATTTACAATCTGAGGTCCTCTTTTGAACATGTAAGATTGTGACTAAAAGTAGAGTGGAACTACAAGACAGGCAATGAGGTATATGCATGCTTCTGCACACACAGCACAGTTAGATACAAAATGAGACATGGCTATAAGTTAACACAACTGGTTGTTAACAAACTTACCAGAACATACATAGTTGAATAAAAGCCATTTCCAAGTGATTATCCTGAGAAGTTGTAGTCATTACTCACAAGGAGGCTTCCATTGCTCACAATATTTTTGGAATGTTTAATTTGAAATTGTATTTCAAAGTAACTGCTATGAAAGCAACAGCATTTCGGACTCTGTACATTCTGGTATATTTGTTTCAACACTATTAGCATTACCTTTATATAATGTCTTACTTGGTGATGAAAGTTAAAGTGGACTCAAAGTGTCAGTCACTCAGTCCTGTCCAGCTTTTCTCTACTCCATGGGCTGTAGCCCACCAGGCTACTCTGTGTAATTCTTCAGGCAAGAATACTGGAGTGGGTAGCCATTCCCTTCTGCAGGGGTATAGGGCGCCTTACATGCGCTCACAACAAGATGGCGCCTGACAGATGTCAGGAGGGCGCGGCCCCAGATAACCACAAAAAAATCTGATTGGCTCCTGAACACCTCCCCTTGCATGCTTTAATGTGATTGGAAAGCCTTTTTCAAAAACCCCGGGCTTGCCCCATGCTTGCCTATAAGGAGCTTACATCAATAAAAGGGAACTGCCTTGTCAGAACCCCCGCTGCCTCTGGGTTTCTCTCTCCGGGCGAGGGAGGCTGTGGGGCGGGCTGTCCGCTCACCTCTTCTTTGGGGCTTGCTCCTTCCGACCTAGACCCCTGGAGGGGCTAATCCCGGGCAGCTCTCTTGCTGAGACTGAGGCTCCCCTCAATCTCTGGCTTCCGTCTCAGAGCGCTACGGGGCGGGAGAAGGGAAAGGGAGAGAGGGGAGCCCACGCCGGGCCCTGGAAGGACCCACACAGGGGATCTTCCAGACCCAGGAACTGAACTCAGGTCTCCTGCATTGAAGGCAGCTTCCCTGGTGGCTCAGACAGTAAAGCGTGTGCCTGCAATGCGGGAGACCTGGTTTTGATCCCTGCATTGGGAAGATCCCCTGAAAAAGGAAATGGCAACCCACGCCAGTACTCTTGCCTGGAAAATTCCATGGATGGATGAGCCTGGTAAGCTACAGTCCTTGGGATCACAAAGAGTCGGGCACGACTGAGCAACTTCACTGGTTCACTTACCATCTGTGCCAGATGCATAACATTGTATCTCCATTTATAATTCCATCAAATATGAACATTGATTTATTCATTCTTTTAGCTAAATTCTGAATTATCTTTAAAACCAAAAATGATGTACACAATTTTATTCACATTTATTTAATATATACTTGAAAAACAAACTTTAATATAATTTAAGGTTGAGACTCAACTGATAATGCCTAAAAGATTCAGATAATCTTTCTCCAGTCATTTCTGTGGTAAATCCCTTTCAACACTCCCCATCAGCCTTGGCAGCAAACATTAATAGTAAGAATGAGACAAACAAATGCCATATACCTACTAAAGCTCTAGGTAGTTGACTCAGCTTAACCATTTGGCTAATTTTATGGTTGTTGGTATCCATACATTTCATAACCTAGTAAAATATAAAAGTCTCCTGTTTTGTATAACATGTAAATATCTATTTACTATTAAGATGATGCAATGTAACATTTCCATTAAATCTAGGAGATTTTTCCCAATGAGACTATGGACCAGTACCAGGCTTAGCATTTTAAGCCCACAAGTGATTTTAATCAGGCATTTTATAAAGTAAGGCATACATTAATTTAACTACTTGTCATAATATTGATTGTACCTAGCTCTATTCAAATACTGGTATACATTTATACTTTCAAGAAGACCACACTTGCAAAAGTTGTTTTTAAAACCTTCCTTCAAATTATTTAAACACATCTGGTACAAGTTCAGTTTTCTGTATTTTATTTTCAAGAGAAAAACAACTTCTTATTGAATCCAAGAGAATATGGTTCCTAAAGCAGTACAGATGTGCAGAACAATTTTACATATGGGTTAACTTCTCTTTGCCCATTTAAGGAAGTATCGTATATTCACAGCTGGAATTTCTTTAGTAAGAAGTCTTCGAGGGCAAAACCAGCTGCCATTTTACTGTCTCCCAAAGACAAGCCGCTCAGCAGCACACCAAAACATTACAACGTTAAACAAAAATAGCACATGGTCTTTATGAACACACAGCTGTTCGATGCATTCACTACCGATTCATTATTTTCATGCAAAGCAAAGAATCAAGTTGTGTCTGAAATATTTAGAATAGAAATGATATATACTAGATGTACCTATAGGTTGTAATGGCCATGAACGTCAAGTTTACTTTTTTTTAAGCTATCATAAAAATCAAGAATTACCTTTTTGATTTTAGAAGATTCACTACAGTGACTTTAAAATTTATCAGAAATACTGCTTATGGAAAATATTTGACCAAGAGTTGGAAGGTCTAGATTCTAAAACTGACTCTACTGCTAACAAGATTTGGACTTTGGGTAAGTCACTGTTGTTCTTTGAGTTTTAGAGGCTTCAGCTGTAAGAAGTGTTGATTTTTTCTGTTTTTATCAATCAAGTTTTCTCTATTACTTATGTAACAAAAATTTCTCTTTCTTTGTATCTATCATCTATCTAGCTTTATAATTTCCTGTGCTGTGCTTAGTCCTTCAGTCATGTCTGAATTTTTGCGATCCCGTGTCCACCAGGCTCCTCTGTCCATGGAATCTCCAGGCAAGAATACTGGAGTGGGTTGCCATACCCTCCTCCAGGGGATCTTCCCAATCCAGGGATCCAACCCAGGTCTCCAAAACTTCAGGCGGATTCTTTACCATCTGAGCCACAAGGGAAGCCCACCTTATACGTTATATAGTCATTCTAAGGGATATGAAAATAGGAAATGGTATCATCTAAAT
Source organism: Moschus berezovskii (assembly GCF_049115385.1). NCBI lineage: Eukaryota > Metazoa > Chordata > Mammalia > Artiodactyla > Moschidae > Moschus > Moschus berezovskii. The sequence goes on along the minus strand of NC_142488.1, from coordinate 79,384,998 downwards.
CTTTTCTCAGAAAAATTCTTTTGCAGTGTAAAATTTACAGTTTCCTCAGACTGTCAAATCCTTCAAGGCCATAAACTTTATTTTCTATATACTGTTGTACATTTTGTGTATTAGATTGATCTCTTAAATAAGGAGGTTGGTCACACAAATTAATTTAGAATTATATTTTTCAGAAAATTTTGCCTTTTCCAGATGAACTCCAATTTATACTAAGTTAGTTAAAGGATATACTATGATACAAAGGCCCTGGATAAAAATAGTAACTGTTGCTTTTTCACTAGCTTTTGACTTTTCAGTATTCATCTAAAAAATAAATAATACCTGTATATATCAATCTTGTAGGATTATTTTTAAAAAATATTTGAACACACTAAACCAAACTTTTTCATACACGTGGGGAAAAAATGGGTGGATTATGAGCAAATGAGGTAATGAAATAATTCTTTGGGATAGTAAAGCAGTACCTATATATTAATCACTGTAATGAATTGATAACATATGTAGAGGTGAACCACAACGGAAGCCCACCTTATACATTAAACAGTCATTCTAGGGGATAAGAAAACAGAGAATGGTATCAACTAAATATTTTTCCAGAAAAATTATTTTGGAATGTAAAATTTACACTTTCTTCAGATTGTAATTTGGAAAACTCAACAGTGGCCACAGGACTGGAAAAGGTCAGTTTTCATTCCAATCCCAAAGAAAGGCAATGCCAAAGAATGCTCAAACTACCGCACAATTGCACTCATCTCACATGCTAGCAAAGAAATGCTCAAAATTCTCCAAGCCACGCTTCAATAACACATGAACTGAGAACTTCCAGATGTTCAAGCTGGATTTAGAAAAGGCAGAAGATCCAGATATCAAATTGCCAACATTCTTTGAATCATGGAAAAAGCAAGGGAGTTCCAGAAAAACATCAATTTCTGCTTTATTGACTATGCCAAAGCATTTGACTGTGTGGCTCACAATAAACTGTGAAGGATTCTGAAAGAGATGGGAATACCAGACCACCTGACCTGCCTCTTGAGAAATCTGTATACAGGTCAGGAAGCAACAGTTAGAACTGGACATGGAAAAATAGACTGGTTCCAAATCGAGAAAGGAGTACATCAAGGCTATATATTGTCACCCTGCTTATTTAACTTATATGCAGAGTACATCATGAGAAACACTGGGCTGGATGAAGCACAAGCTGGAATCAAGATTGCCGGGCGAGAAATATCAATAACCTCAGATATGCAGATGACACTACCCTTATGGCAGAAAGTGAAGAAGAGCTAAAGAGAGAGTGAAAAAGTTGGCTTAAAGCTCAACATTCAGAAAACAAAGATCATGGCATCAGGTCCTATCACTTCATGGCAAATAGATGGGGAACATGGAAACAGTGGCAGACTTTATTTTTGGGAGCTCCAAAATCACTGCAGATGATGACTGCAGCTATGAACTTAAAAGACACTTGCTCCTTGGAAGGAAAGGCATGACCAACCTTGGTAGCATATTCAAAAGCAGAGTCATTACTTTGCCAACAAAGGTCCGTCTATTCAAGGCTATGATTTTTCCAGTAGTCATGTATGGATGTGAGAGTTGGATTATAAAGAAAGCTGAGCACTGAAGAATTGATGTTTTTGAACTGTGGTGTTGGAGAAGACTTTTGAGAGTCCCTTGGACGGCAAGGAGATACAATTCTAAAGGAAATCAGTACTGAATATTCATTGGAAGGATTGATGTTCAAGCTGGAACTCCAATACTTTGGCCACTTGATGCATGCTGCTGCTGCTGCTAAGTCACTTCAGTCGTGTCCAACTCTGTGTGACCCCATAGACGGAAGCCCACCAGGCTCGCCCGTCCCTGGGATTCTCCAGGCAAGAACACTGGAGTGGGTTGCCATTTCCTTCTCCAAAGTGTGAAAGTGAAAAGTGAAAGTCAAGTCGTTCAGTCGTGTCCGACCCTTAGCGACCCCACGGACTGCAGCCTACCAGGCTCCTCCATCCATGGGATTTTCTAGGCAATAGTACTGGAGTGGCTTGCCATTGCCTTCTCCGACTTGATGCATAGAGCTGGCTTATTTGAAAAGACCCTGATGCTGGGAAAGATTGAAGTCGGGAGAAGAATGGGACAACAGAGGATGAGATGTTTGGAAGGCGTCACCGACTCAATGGGCATGAGTTTGAGTAAACTCGGGGAGTTGGTGATCTACAGGGAGGCCTAGCGTGCTGCAGTCCATGGGGTCACAAAGAATCGGACACAACTGAGCGACTGAACTGAATTTAACTGAACTGTAGGGGTGAAGGAATGTCATGTTATTGGATATATCTGTAAGCACAGAATAAGCAAAAAGAGAAAGAGGAGATAAAATCACTTCAGACATTTTAATGATCACCAAAGATAGCATATTTTTGGGCAAATCTCTGTAAATAAGTTCCAGTGTTAAAAATCTGAAGCCCAATTCACATTTGGGGAATAATGAAACATATATTTTCTATTTTAAGTGAAAGTTGATAATTTGGGAAAGTGCTTTTGCTCTGCACAAGTTCTTGTATGTATTTGCTTATTATGATGAAATAAAACATTATTTTTTCATTAGTTTAAAAACACACATTCCTATTAGAGTATTCTTTTGTGAGAAATTCCAAGATAATAGTACATTTAAAATATTGAAATACTTAGTAATTTCTTGTAATTATGTTACAATTTATTTTATTTCATAAAAGAGCAATGGAAAAAAATTCTAATACTTTTCTGTAATATAATCCCATCACAAAGTACAGTTAGTTCCATTTTAAATATATATTGAAGAAAATTAATCTGAATACTATTGAATAATATTAATATTTTTGGTAAAATTATAGCTTTCAACAATTATTTCTCTATAAAAATGTTCCATAATATTACTTTCAAGATAAAATAACTTGTTAAATAAGAAATTTCTTAATCTAAAATATATAATTAATCATACAAATAATATAATCTAACTTTTGGGATAAACTTTTAAATTTGTAGTAACTATATTAGAACTATTCATATGAAAACAGAAGCAAAATAAGTAGAACATTTTGAGGCAAAAATAAATCAATGATAAAAAGTCTTCCATTTTATTGTTAGTGTGATAATGGCATTGCCTCAGTGTATGTAAAAAGACATATACTTTTCATTATTTCAAACCTTCCTTAACAGTGGTTTTATTCTAAGCCACATTTTTGCTTATTATTGATAGTATATTTAAGCTTTAGGAGAGAATACCATGCTAAAAAATAAAGTCCAAAGTCATAAAATTATGATCTTAATTATTTTAGAACTGGATAATAAAATATCCTGCACAATTTTTCCAAATAAAAATTGTATTTTAATATTTCCATTATTCTTACCTGGAAGCTAGGGGAATAGCACTAGAATACTTCTTTTGAAGGGAAATCTAATCATAAACATGTCCAATCTTAATCATGGGAATAAACTTAGAATTTATAGTATAGTTAGTAAAAAGGAGATAGAGAATGTACTTATCTACAAACACAGTTGTATTTACTGTATTCATATTTGGTTAACGTTATTATTTGTGTAAAATAAATTATTGGTGGAAATATTCTGCTTGTTTGAGTTTGTTTGTTCTGTTTTATCAGTGCCTAACCATCAGAAGTATACCCATAAAATCAACTAATCAGAGTTTTGCTCACATTCACCTGTCATCTAAAGATGATAAGTCGGTGTTGATTTATGAGAAGAGTTGACTCACTGGAAAAGACTCTGATGCTGGGAGGGATTGGGGGAGGGAGGGGAAGGGGAGGACAGAGAATGAGATGGCTGGATGGCATCACCAACTCAATGGACATGAGTTTGAGTGAACTCCGGGAGTTGGTGATGGACAGGGAGGCCTGGCGGGCTGTGATTCATGGGGTTGCAAAGAGTCGGACACGACTGAGCAATTGAACTGAACTGATACTTTACTTTTGATCAGTACAAAAATCTGTGTCATTCATGTTATAATGAATACTTAATTTGCTGAGAAATGTACAGAAAGGAAACCTAATGTTAATTAGAAAAAAAGATGTTATTTAAATATAACTTTAAATATGATAGAAATTGAATATATAAAATACCATTTTAATTCATTGTATGTGATAATACCGTAGTTACCTAGAACCCATTTTTCAGATTTTTTTCAAGATGCCAGTGGACTGAGTTCTAGATAACTAAGACATTCACGTTAATTAAGGAGTGTAACTTCAGAGTAGTCTTTATATGATCTAGCCCACATCATACATAATGATTACTTTCTTACCTGGCAAGAGTAGAATATGTTCGTCTGTCAATTGTCTCATGTTTTTCCATCATAAGTTTAAGCTTTTTTCTCTAGCAAAGAGAATTAGAGCCAGTACTAGAGGTTTTTTTTTGTTTGTTTGTTTGTTTTAATTAGATTTGTATTTCAATGCTGTCATGTTCAATCTGATTACTTTGACTAGTGGGAGCAAGCCGGCTACTCCTATAGCCTTAATCCAAGACCATGCAACTTTGGTAAGGCTTAAAAAAAAGAAAAAAGAAAAGAAATAAAGATATGCCCTGCTATATTATTTTTAATCAACACCAGTAATGAAATCACAGTTATCATAAATGGGTCACTCTTCTACCCATCTGATTCCATGAATACCTCCCAACCTTTCGATCCTCAAGCATGACTATTGCTAACTTTTTAATATTCTTCAAGTAAAAAATTTGAAGCTGTCATTTTTTTCCTGAAGATCCATTATCTCTGCCCTTCTAAGCCATGTGAATTTTGGAGGAAATATTTTACATTTTCTTCTAATTTCTTGCTATTTATGTAACATTTTTAGTAACAAAGTTGAGTATTTTTAAATAGACTATTTCTAAGCATATTTCTCTGATTGAAGTTTTATGACAACATAGTTGTCTTCCCCCCCCCAAAAAAAAAAAAAGATAATTAAGAATGCAAGCAAATGTCAATACACAGATTTTAGTGTTTTGGTGGTTGATCCCAGCATTCTACTTGGGGGATAACCTATCTTAAATAAGTGTACTGCATCAAATGATAAAAAAAAAAATCATTAAATAAAAAAACTAATTTATCAAAATGCCATAGTCACCAACATGCCAGTTGAGTGAAGTTTTATTTTATTATTCTTTTATGGAAATGTGCTATCAATCAGGCAATAAATTTACTGATACCTAGTAAATGTTCAGTACTATATTAGGCATGGCGATAGAACAGAAAAAACTGAACTTATAAATCCTAACCTTCAAGAAGTTTATAATTTGGTTGGAGAGATAATAATCATGTCAAAAGATTTGTGTGTGTGTGTGTGTGTGTGTGCGTGTGTGTGCTTAAATGAGGTTGATGTTGCTATTTAGTTGCTAAGTCATATTCGACTCTTTGTGACCCCATAGACTATAGCCCACCAGGCTCTTCTGTCCATGGGATTTCTCAAGCAAGAATACTGGAGTGGGTTGCCATTTCCATCTCCAGAGGATCTTCCCAACTCAGGGATCAAATTTGGGTCTCCTGCATTGCATTCAAATTCTTTACCACTGAGACACCAGGGAATCCCCAGTCAAAGGATACACAAATAAAAATACACAAATATGCACAAGCACTCACACACACTCACTCAAAATGTTTTGATACATACTGTAAAGAAAGGATTAGCCCGGAAGGACCAAAGCTACAAAGTTAAGATATAGTATAATTATGTGAAATGTAACATAAGCAAATTTTACAATAACAATAAAGAAACAATAATAGAGATGATAAAATAAAATATTCACAGAATCATCTAAATCATATATTATTCTTCAATTAAAGAAAGATTGGAATGCAATATGTCAATGACCTTTGCTCCTGATGAGCTTCCACTCTAAAGCAGGACAGTATACACAGTAAGTCTACAATATTCATATTATGTATTTTCATTTTCTGGGAATACACACGACATAAAATTACCATTATAAAGTACACAATTCAGTGAAATTCAATACATTAGCAATGTTATGCAGCCATCACCACTATCTAGCTTCAGAAATTTTTCCTCACCCCGAATGGAAATCCCATATTTATTAAACAGTCACTCCTTACTCTTTCATCTCCCAAGTCACTGGCAGTCACTAATCTGCTTCTCTTCTCCAGGGATTTGACTATACTGAATATTTCATTAAATGGTTTATAGATCTTTGTCATTGGTTTCTTTCACTTAGCATAACGTTTTCATGGTTCATCCATTTCGTAGCATGTAAGATTACTTTGTTTCTTTTTTATGACTGAATAAAATTCCATTGTATAGATAAATCACATTTTGCTTATCCATTCATCAGTTGATGAATGTGTGTTTTGAACTTTTGGCTACTGTTAGGAGAATATGTGATATATTAATCAATGTATTGGATGTATATGATAAACAAAATCATACACACTAACATATATATATATATAATATATCACACTAACATATATATATATATATATATATATATATTATTAGGCAAGAATACTCGAGTGGGTAGCCATTTCCCTCTCCAGAGGATCTTCCCAACCCGAGTCGAATCCCAGTGTCCTGCATTGCAAGCATATTCTTTACTGCCTGAGCTATAAGGGAAGACCCTATATAAACATGAGTATTCTAATTTTTCTGCTTATATTGTTAGTCTTTTATTTAGGCAACCCTGATGAAAAGGTCAATAACCTCAGATATGCAGATGACACTACCCTTATGGCAGAAAGTGAAGAGGAACTCAAAAGCCTCTTGATGAAATTGAAAGAGGAGAGTGAAAAGGTTGGCTTGAAGCTCAACATTCAGAAAACAAAGATCATGGCATCTGGTCCCATCACTTCATGGGAAATAGATGGAAAAACAGTGGAAACAGTGTCAGACTTTATTTTTGGGGGGCTCCAAAATCATTGCAGATGCTGATTGCAGCCATGAAATTAAAAGACGCTTGCTCCTTGGAAGGAAAGTTATGACCAACCTTGATAGTATATTAAAAAGCAGAGACATTACTTTGCCAACCAAGGTCTGTCTAGTCAAGGCAATGGTTTTTCCCGTGGTCATGTATGGATGTGAGAGTTGGACTGTGAAGAAAGTTGGACTGTGAAAACTGTGTTTCAAAAATGTTTCAATTCTTAACCCTCAGTGAAATGCAAGCTACTTAATTCTTAAATGATTGATTATATAATGAATTTCACACAGAAGAAAAGCAAAATGAATTGCTGGCTGAATACTACATTTTATTTCAGTATGTTATGTCTGATTCTGAATAAAGAATGATTTACTAGATTAAGACAAAAATTGACTTTCATCACAAATTCTACCCATTTTTGAAATGCAAATAAAAGCCACTTTATGGTAATATTTGGGCTTCCCTGGTAGCTCAGCAGCAAAGAATCTGACTGCCGATGCTAATGATCCAGGTTGGGAAGATCCCCTGGAGTAAGAAATGGCAACCCACTCCAGTATTCTTGCCGGGGAAATCCCATGAACAGAGGAGCCTGGTGGGCTACAGTCCATGGAATCACAAAAGTGTTGGACACAACTTAGCAACTAAACCACAACAATGCAATAAGAGAGAATGATGGCACCCAAAGGTGCTCATGCCCCATTCACAGAACCTAGGACTATGTTACCTCACTTGGCAAAAGAACTTTGTAGTTGTGATTAAATTCCTTAAAATGGAAGTTTATTCTGGATAATGAAAATGGGCTGTATCTAATTACATGAGTTCTTAGAAAATGGAAACATCTGTATTTTCTTGGATACAGTCAGAGTGAGCTATCAGAAGAGTGGGAGAGAACAACTCCCCTGGCAGTCCAGTTGTTAAGACTTCATCTTTCAATGCAGGTTCAGTCCCTGGTCAGAGAGTTAAGATCCCACATAACCTCACAGCCAAAAATAAACACAAAAACACAACAGGAGCTACATTGTAACAAATTCAAAAAACATTTTAAAAATGGTTCACATCAGAAGAAAAAAAAAGAAAAAAACACAAGATTGAGAAAGATGCAAAGTTGTGGCTTTGAAGATGGAGGAATGGACCATGAGCCAAATGAGCCAAGAAATGTGAGCCAGCTATAAAAACCAGTAAAAGCAAGGAAATAGATTTACCCCTAGAACTTCCAGAAAGGAAAATGGCCTTACTACCATGCTTTTAGCCCACTGAGATCTGTGTTGGGCATCTAATCTTCAAGAATGCAAAATAATATATTTCAGCTGCTTTAATCCAATAAATTTGTGATAATTTATTATGGTAGCAGTAAAAACTTAAAACACATACACATATTATTCAGTTCCTGCATACTGATATTGACATAAGATCAATGACACACACAGGGAATGTGTTATAAAAGGGTTGATACATACATAATTTAACCTAGAAAATTTATGATTCAGTAATTTAAATCCATAATAACTTAATTTTCCTGAGAAATTTGAATTCTTTAGGGTTTTGTGGGTATAACTTAAAGTGGTACCTCCACAGGAGGGGAACTCATGTACACCCGGGGTGGATTCATGTCAATGTATGGAAAACCCAACCAATATAATATTGTAAAATAATTAGCCTCCAATAAAAAATAATATATATATATCAGTTGGAGCTGCCAGCATTGTTAAATGATCTTGTCTATTTCTTCCTTACCTTATTTCATAAAATCTACTTTCAAGAAAAGACTGAGGTGTACTGTGCTGAAATAACTTATTTGAGCTGACCACTGAAAGAAATAGATTCCTGAGGAATGGAGCCACATAAGTAAGTGGGAGAAGAGGCATCTGCTGTCCTCACTGTGGTGGAATATATCCCTGTGGGAGGCTGAAAAACATCTGTGCTTCATAAAACCATTTCATGAAAGAATTATGCTTCTCCACCAGACACTTCAAGCTCTTAAAACGATACCTTTAAAAAAGACTGTTTTTCATACTAGCATTTAACTTAGCATTTGGCTTATTTTTATTCTGAATTAATTTAAATGTTCCTATAAAATAGATTTCAAATTAGACATGGCTTTTTTCTAGTTTTACAAAGAGTACTCTTTCCTTCTGAAATGATAATTCTGTGAACTTAGAAAACAAGAAAGACAAGAGTAGTGTATTTAAAAGTTAAGCCCAAATGTAAGGAAAACAACAACAAAAAATCTTCATGAAATCCCCAAGTTCACAATTGAACATGGCAATATTTTTTGAAGAAAGCATACACTATAAGGAAAATAGAGATTTTGAGTATTTTTTCCCTGTATATCATAAATTAAACTTTTGAGTACGTAAACCTACTAGACTTCCATTTCTGATGATATGGCAGAATGAGTTCAGTTAGTTGCTCAGTCATGTCTGACTCCCTAAGACCCCATGGACTGCAGCATGTCAGGCTTCCCTGTCCATCACCAACTCCCAGAGTCAGTGATGCCATCCAACCATCTCATCCTCTGTCATCCTCTTCTCCTCCTGCCTTCAATCTTTCCCAGCATCTGGGTCCTGCATCTGGGTCCTTTCAAATGAGTCAGTTCGTTGCATCAGGTGGCCAAAGTTATTGGAACTTCACCTTTAGCATCAGTCCTTCCAATGAATATTCAGGACTGATTTCCTTTAGGATGGACTGGTTGGATCTCCTTGCAGGTCAAAGGACTCTCAAGAGTCTTCTCCAACACCACAGTTCAAAAGCATCAGTTCTTTGGCATTCAGCTTTCTTTATGATCCAACACTCACATTCATACATGACTACTAGAAACACCATAGCTTTGACTAGATGGACAAAGTAACATCTCTGTTTTTTAATATGCTGTCTAGGTTCGTTATAGCTTTTCTTCCAAGGAGCGAGCGTCTTTTTATTTCATGGCTGCAGTCACCATTCACAGTGATTTTGGGGGCCCAAAAATTAGTCTGTCACTTTGTCCATTGTTTCCACATGTTTTTACAGTGAAGTGATGGGACAGGAGGCCATGACCTTAGTCAGTTTCTTGAATGTTGAGGTTTAAGCCAGCTTTTTCACTTTCCTCTTTCACTTTTCAAGAGGCTCTTTAGTTCCTCTTCGCTTTCTGCATAAGGGTGGTGTCATCCGCATATCTGAAGTTATTGATATTTCTCCCTGCAAACTTGATTCCAGCTTGTGCTTCATTCAGCCTGGCATTTCACATGATGTACTCTGCATATATAAGTTAAATAAGCAAGGTGATAATATATAGCCTTGATGTACTCCTTTTCCAATTTGGAACAGTCTGTTGTTCCATGTCCAGTTCTAAATGTTGCTTCTTGACCTACATACAGATTTCTCCAGAGGCAGGTAAGGTGGTCTGGTATTCCCATCTCTTGAAGTATTTCCCACATTTTCTTGTGATCCACACAGTCAAAGGCTCTGGCATAGTCAATGAAGCAGAAGTAGATATTTTTTCTGGAATTCTCTTGCTTTTTCTATGGTCCAATAGATGTTGGCAATTTGATATCTGGTTCCACTGCCTTTTCTAAATCCAGCTTGAACATCTGGAAGTTCTCAGTTCTCTTACTGTTGAAGCCTAGCTTGGAGAATTTTGAGCATTAGTTTGCTAGTGTGTGAGATGAATACAGTTGTGCAGTAGTTTGAACATGCTTTGGTATTGCCCTTCTTCTGGATTGGGATGAAAACTGACCTTTTCCAGTCCTGTGGCCACTGCTGAATATGGTAATAGATATTATATGCTGAATATATTATCTGAAATATATGCTGAATAGATTATCTGAAAGTTCTCCTGTTTAGCAGAACTCATAGAATTATAATACTGAGAACACAAGAAAAGGAAAGCAATCCTCCAGGACTGAAATAATAATAATAAAATATAAAGAAGACTGGGACTTTCCTGGAGATTGTGTTGGCGGAGGAGGGATTTCCGCTGGTTGGGTCAGCCAGATGCACATGCAAGAACCAGCACACAGGCCCAGGCTAGCAACTCCATTGGCAAGGAAAACAAAGGGGTTTGTAATTCCATTGCAACACCTTCTCTTAGGTTCATATGAGGTGAGACCTCTAAAGTGAAGTGAGTGAAAGTCACTAGTCGTGTCTGATTCTTTGTAACCTCATGGACTATATAGTCCATGGAATTCTCCATTCCAGAATACTGGCATGGGTAGACTTTCCCTTCTCCAGAGGAACTTCCCAACCCAGGGCCGAACCCAGGTCTCCCACATTGCAGGCAGATTCTTTACCAGCTGATCCACGAGAGATCCCTTAAAAAACCCAGGATCTTTAAGGACCTATACATTGGAAATTCCCTGGTGGTCCAATGGTTAGCACTCTGTGCCTCCAATACAGGGGGCATGGGTTTGATCCTTGGTCGGGAAACTAGGATCTTGCCTGCCTGTATGATATGCCCCCCCCCCAAAAAAAAGCACCAAATCAATTAAAGAACTTTGCACAGGTTGGATTTTTTTTTTTTTTTAGTTACTCTTCACAACAGTGATATTCCGAGAATCCAAAATTTTCTTAGTCTGAACTCTGGGTGGGAAAAGGTCTCTTTTTAGAATTTATAAATACAGAACTGTATTTTAAGAGGTTGTAATCTAAATTTATATTACTCAAATAGTGTATGGATGCCCAAAGTGAAAAGTTAAACAGTGGTCCCAAATACATAACACTCCTGGGTTGCCTGGCAGTAGTAAACTCTAAACCTGTCCAGAAGGATGCATGTTCAATCCAGACAGAATAGAATTCATACAGACATATCATCCATCTTTAAAGATTATTTCCAAGTTCAAAATTTACCATAGAGAAGAGTCAATAGCCACACAAATAGCCCTATTGTTGCCCCTAGGAATTTTGAGAATCATTAGATAGATGAAAAGAATTATCTTTAATTAAATGAATAAAATAATTTTTAAAACAAAGAATAAAGCATTATCACAAAACACACATATTTTAAAAGAAATTAAACCAGCAAAAAGAATAAATATATAGCTATTAAAATTAAAATCTAGCAGAATATTTATTCAAAAATGGAAAATCTCCAGAGTAATACGATTTTAAAGAGTAAAAAACAATTTAGAACATTTTTAATAAGGTAATGTAGTAAAAATTAGGACAATCATGACACATGGAGTTCACCTTCTTCTGGATTTTACCCTGATTTTAAAATAATATAGTAACAATCTCAAGATTAAAGAGCATCATTGATGTATAGAAGTTTAGATGTATAATTGTAGTTCCAGAAAATAAAAAGAGAAAGAAAAGTAATTTTCCATATAAAGTATACAGTAATAAATTTGGATGATTTTCAATATTCACTCAAATTAAGGACTTCAAATGAAACTCTAAATGTTCATAGAAGATGGTAAGTGCTGAATATTTTCCATAAATATGAGCAATTTTTATGATACTCTTTTGTCTGCAGTTTATGACATATAGCATGTACCTTTCACATGCAAACGCATTATTCATCTTATTAAACTGGCTTCATTGATGCTATAAATGGTTACGTGGTAGATCATGAATACCTATAGTTTTTTACTTGCATTTTTTTCTAATTAATTCCTCTTTTGTACAACAACAGCAGGCAATGGAGGGCTCATCAGGTAGTCACTCATGCTTTTTATCAGATCTTGCATTATTGTAGACTGTCAGACTACTTAGTAAACCACAACTATAAATCCCTGTTGAATATTTGATTTTTACAAGAATGAGTCACGTTTCTGTTGGATTAAAAAAAAAAAGATTTTTCTGGGGTACTGATCAGTTTGATGGAAATCAGTTCATTTTTTTTCCTTATTCAATTCGTCATTTCAGTGATTGAATGGTGAGGGAGGTATAACTAAAAAATAAAATAAAACAAGCAAACAAAACTACTGTCAGTTATAGCACTGTGGAGTCCACTATTAAAAGTTTTTTTAGTTGTAAGATTTTTGCTGTACTATGAGCATCTGGGAGACATGGAGCAAATCTTCCCTACTATTTATATCCAGAGCCGAGCAGAAAATTTCAAAAATAGCAGCCACTCCATGATATTTACTGAATTAATAAAATAATTTCAACTCTCCTTCCTTTCTGATATAAAATAAGTGGTAATAGACTTTCATCATTTTTACTCATACCCTTCATTCAGTTCAGTTCAGTCGCTCAGTCCTGTCTGATCTTTGTGACCCCATGAATCACAGCACGCCAGGCCTCCCTGTCCATCACCAACTCCCAGAGTTCACTCAAACTCATGTCCATCGAGTCGGTGATGCCATCCAGCCATCTCATTCTCTGTCGTCCCCTTCTCCTCCTGCCCCCAATCCCTCCCAGCAACAGAGTCTTTTCCAGTGAGTCAACTCTTCTCATGAGGTGGCCAAAGTATTGGAGCTTTAGCATGAGTCCTTCCAATGAACACCCAGGACTGATCTCCTTTAGAATGGACTGGTTGGATCTCCTTGCAGTCCAGGGGACTCTCAAAACTGCTCTATAAAATCCCTCATTGTTTGTAATTATCACATGTTAAAACTGTTTTGTTTTTGTTCTTTTATACACTTTAGAAGGATTGATGCTGAAACTGAGCTCCAGTATTTTGATAATCTGATGCAAACAGACAACTCATTGGAAAAGTGCCTGATGCTGGGAAAGATTGAGGGCAGAAGGAGAAGAGGATGTTATTAGATGAGATGACTGGATGGCATCACTGATGCAATGGACATAAACTTGGGCAAACTTTGGGGGATGGTGAGGGAGTCCTGGAATGCTGCATTCCACAAGGTCGCAAAGAGTCGGACAGGTTGTTGGACACTGAACAATAACAACAACAAAATTTGCTTTCCTAAGCTGTCCATCAAAAGATATCATTAAAGAGCTAGAAGAAACATTGAATGCTATTGAAAAATCATTCAAATGGGATGTGGCTGGTCAAAGGTCAGCTTGACTCTGCTTTGGAAGAAATGTGGTATGTCATTGGTGGAGATGTGTGTGGAGTGCAGTTCAAAAAGGAGGAATGGCTTAATCCAGGGTCCCAGAGCTATTATTAAAAGATAAATACTTCTGGTTCAGGTTAGAGTCGTCAGCTTCTTAAACATTAAATTTTCTACTCCACATTTTGCTTTCATTCACTTCAAATTTGTCCTAAACTTAGAGTAAACAACCACAGCTGTCTTTCTTAGAAATTAGAGACTAAGCATATTTTTGCTAATTTTAAACCAGAGTAAGAATTTTTTTTTTTTTACATTTTACTATTATTATTTTTTTTAATTTATTTATTTTAATTGGAGGCTACTTACTTTACAATATTGTATTGGTTTTGCCATACATTGACATGAATCCACCCCGGGTGTATATGTGTTCCCCATCTTGAACCCCCCTCCCACCTCTCTCCCCATATCATCCCTCTGGGCTATCTCAGTGCACCAACCCCGAGCGTCCTGTATCATGCACGGAACCTGGACTGGCAATTTGTTTCACATTTGATAATATACATGTTTCAATGCCATTCTCCCAAATAATCCCACCCTCACCTCCTCCCACAAAGTCCAAAAAATTGTTCTATACATCTGTGTCTCTTTTGCCGTCTTGTATACAGGGCTATCGTTACCATCTTTCTAAATTCCATATGTATATGCGTTAGTATACTGTATTGGTATTTTTCTTTCTGGCTTACTTCTCTGTAAATTCCTCAGTACTTCTTCAATTACTGATGTACCCCTCTAACCATTGATTATTGAGAACTTCAGTTCTTATTTGATGAATTAGAACTCTGAAAATTGTATTCACCTGATTTCATTGCTTTCAACAAATGCTTGCTTTCAGGTAGAACATTTGACAATAGCTGATATAAGAATCTTTCGCTATTCAGTAATTGTCGTTTGGTTATACTTCCATTGGTTATGAAGATAAGGCATTTCCAAAATTTTGTATTTCAGTTTGTAAGAACAAGTATGATGACTATAGTTCCACACAATTTATAATCACTTTATAGAGAATAAAAGCATTTTTCCTAAAATTTCACACACGCTGGGGGGAAAAAATGTTAAATGAAGGGGAACAGCATGGAATAGGGTAAAGATTCCCAGTGTGGGAGTAAAGAGTCTTGGATGTTAGTCCAAGCCCTGTTATTAGCTACTTGTATGCCTTTGAGCAAGTCATTTAGATTCCCTGAGTTTCTGTTTGCTTATCTATAGAATTATGTGCTCTATTTTCATGATAAAAATAATCTAACACAAATGTTGATAGGAAGAAAAACAGAAATACATTAAAGAAGACGATATAAAAAGTAATAGCTTGTCATTATTCTTCGCCTTGCACTGACACTTTAGCAAAAGTATTAGGGTGCCTTTAATAGTTTTAAGCAATACAAATTATACATTAATCTCAACCCTAGAAGATTAACTTTTCTCCATTCATATTCTATATCTTGCTGGATAGCAGACTTGCTGTTTTTAAATTTGTGTAATCTCACTCGCAAGAATAAATCTACTGATTTTCCCATGGTTATTTATTCAAAATTGATACCCTATTCACGTTTGTTACAGACATATAAAAAATATATCATTAGTACACTGTGTTTTCAACCTAAATTTTATCTGAATGCTGTTAAAACAGTTTCACAGTGCATTGAGATATATAGAAAATTCAGTATCTTTGATTCGTTGTTAAATTTTAAACTGACGAAACTGCCCTTTAAGACATATTGTACAATAAATGCAAACATGAAGTACTAAACTACACATATCATAAGCCTCAAATCATCAGAGATATCACTAGAATTTTACTATGCCCTAAGATATTGGATGGAGAAGGCAATGGCAGGCCACTCCAGTACTCTTGCCTAGAAAATCCCATGGACGGAGGAGCCTGGTAGGCGGCAGTCCATGGGGTCGCTACAAGTCAGACATGACTGAGCGACTTCACTTTCACTTTTCACTTTTACACATTGGAGAAGGAAATGGCAACCCACTCCAGTGTTCTTACCTGGAGAATCCCAGGGACGGCAGAGCCTGGTGGGCTGCCGTCTATGGGGTCATACAGAGTCGGACACGACTGAAGTGACTTAGCAGCAACAGCAAGATACTGGAAGAAATCTTGGAAATTGAGAAAAATGATGGCAGCTGCTGTCACTGATGCTGGAGCCAAACCAAACTGCAATGTCCACATGTAATCAATCACAGTTCCCTGGGCCTTGCCTTTATCACCATCTTCAAAAGCAGCGGCCATGGGTATAAGATGAATAAGCATGCTGTCATGAGGAAGTCTGAGCAGTGATGAGAGGGAAATATTGAGAATCAGGCAAAGAAGCAGTGGGATAGCAGCTGTCCGCAGAATGTAAGTAGGGGTAAAAAGGGAGATCACTATTTCACCTACTCAAGAATCATGTCTTCTGTACCTATTATGTACCAGATACTGCTGGGTGCTATTGATACAAAAATGAATTAGACCCAATCTTGCTTATCAGAGAGCTTCTTGTATAGGAAGTGAAGCATAGACACATAAATATTAAATCACATTTAGCAGTGATAGGTGCTACCAAAAGCTATGTACAAAATATGATTGGTAGTCCAGAACAAGAATCAACTGCCCAGGAGACTCAGTAAACTGTCTGCATGGGACAAGGGAAGCATCCTACGATTTGGTGATTAGGAGAAAAATAGGAATTTTCCAGTTGAAGGAGAGAGTCGGAGTATAGGCAGAAAAAAGCACAGGTGAAAGAAAGGGACATGAAAAAGTACTCAGGCTAAAGGGGCTAGGTTTATCATGCATAGCTGAAGGTCTTGGTTCATGTTGTGGAGGCAGGAGGTTAAGAAAAAGTAGAAGTAAAGAGACTAGAAGAGTAGACTGGAACTAGATAATGAAACATCTCATCTGCCATGTTGGAGACTTTTTTTTTTTTAATTTATTTTATTGGAGGCAAATTACCTTACATTAATATATTGGTTGGTTTTGCCATACATTGACATGAATCCGCCCCGGGTGTACCCTCTCCAGCATTTATTGCATGTAGACTTTTGGATAGCAGTCATTCTGACTGGTGTGAAATGGTATCTCATTGTGGTTTTGATTTGCATCTCTCTGATTATGAGGGATGTTGAGCATTTTTTTCATGTTTGTTAGCCATCTTTATGTCTTCTTTGGAGAAATGTCTGTTTAGTTCTTTGGCCCATTTTTTGATTGGGTCACTTAGTTTTCTGGAATTGAGCTGCAGGAGCTGCTTATATATTTTGGAGATTAATCCTTTATCAGTTGCTTCATTTGCTATTATTTTCTCCCATTCTGAAGGCTGTCTTTTCACCTTGCTTAGAGTTTCCTTTGCTGTGCAGAAGCTTTTGATTTTAATTAGGTCCCATTTGTTTATTTTTGCTTTTATTTCCAATTGTTGGAGTCTCTTGATCTTACCCTTCATTCAAAGGGAAGTCAACAGGATTTATAAAGAAGTGCTTTTTTGAATGTTATATCTGAGGAAAGTGTAGAGGGGTAATTTGGTAGGGATGACTACAGGAATGAAGGCTGAAATATTAATTGGGAGACTGGGTTACAATAGTATAAACAAAGATTATAAATCCAGGAGGGAAGATTTGATTTCAAGTGATAGTCTCTCAGTCCTGTCCGACTCTTTGCAATCCATGGACTGCAGTTTGCCAGGCTCCTCTGTCCATGAGATTTTCCAAGCAAGAATACTGGAGTGAGGAGTAATTCCCTTCTCCAGGGGATCTTCTTGACCTCGGGGTCGAACCTGTGTTTCCTGTATCACAGGTAGATTCGTTACTGTCTGAGCCACCAGGGAAACCCAAATGCTTTCAAAGGCCTGACAAATAATGTAAATGTGAAGCTGGTACCTGCCCATGCCCCTTACTTCAGACATAAATTACAATAATTAAATAAATAAATATCCAGTCCAAATATCACTTAGGATAAAATTTGCTTTAGGGATGCCAGGTTTTTTTTTTTTTTTTAACCTAGGAAAAAGGAGGATAACGTTTTGAATTATGTAATGAAGAAATTAGGAATACAAAAGAGATGGTGAATTCCAGATATATTTGAGTGGTGCATTGAACTGTTCCAGCTATTTCTGAATCCCTAGGAAATCAGTTGATGTTCAGTCAGTAAGTCATGTCCAACTCTTTGCCACCCACTGAACTGCAGCATGCCAAGCTTCCTTATCCTTCACTCATGCCCATTGAATTGGTGATGCCATCCAACCATGTCATTTTCTGTCACCCCACTTCTCCTCTTGCCCTCAATCTTTCCCCACATCAAGCTCTTTTCTAATGAGTCAGCCCTTTGCATCAGGTGGCCAATATACACTAAAAATTCCATGTGTGCTGACTGATTCCATCCAATAACAGCTAAGGAGAAAGTAAGAGAGAAAACCCTGCTCTTCCTACACTGCCAGTGGGAAAGAACTCTGCAGATACTTAAATGCTAAATCATTTCAGCTGTGTCTGACTCTGTAACTTTATGGACTGTATCCTGCCATGTTCCTCTGTTCATGGGGATTCTCCAGGAAAAAACTGGAGTGGGTTGTCATTTCCTCCTCCAGGGTATCTTCCCAACCCATAGATTGAACCGGAGTCTCATGTCTCCTGCATTGGCAGGTAGGTTCTTTACCACTAGCCACCTGGGAACCCCAGATACTAAAAGTATAAGTCAAGGCCATTTTTAAAAAAAAATCATATTTAAATCATAACTTGGCCCTAGCAATACAGAAAATTGCCTATCCTTAGTCACAAGCTGTTTTATTTTGTATTATGTACTTTTTTTTAAGGTGGACAGTAACTAGATTAAACAACTGGGCAAAAACAAATGAACAAAAACTGTGCTAAAGCAATGAGAAAAGCCAAAATGACTATATCATTAAAAGCTATTTTCAATTGCAATTCTGCTATAACTTTATACAAATAATACTTTTACTCCTTCAATCTATATCTAAATAGATATATTATCTAAATAGATATATTATCTACAACACTGGTATGGCAGGAAAGATGGCAGATAGAGTCCATTTAGACTTGAAGTGAGAGAAAAATAAATGAGGAAGTACAGAAACTTAATTCTAAGGGTTAAATAATTTCTGGGAAAAAGGGGAATTCCAATGGATAATAAGAATAATAGATTGAATACAGGTGGTTATTTCAAAATCAATATGGAATGTTAAAATTATTTCCCCCGCTTAAACTAACCTGATCATAAATTATTACTGAGGTAATATGGATAAATATTATTTTAAAAACTACTATATGTGATTTTAAAAAGCACCATATGCAATCCTAATACATTTAAGCATGTAATTTAAATGCATTTCCTTCTTTCGAAAATGACTGCAATTTACATGTTTCATTTACATAAAGATAGTAAGTCTCATATATGTCAGGTGGTTAATGAATAGGTTAAGTGAACAGTGGTTAGTTAGCAAAATAGAATGGCAAACTTTATGTCAGAAGATATATATGATATGCTTAAAAAATTTAAGAGCTGAGTGAGAATTTAGAGTCTTGATCATATCACAGCTGGTTGCTGTGTAACCTTAAATAAGACACTTAACCTCTGTGTTCAAATTCTTCTTTTGTGAAGGATAAAGGAAGGACAAATTGCAAACCAAGAGTTCCTTTTAACAAGCAGTCTAACATTCAGTACCCTTGTAAAATTAGAGAATGTCTAGCTTTGAAATAAATTTGGATGAAAAGAATGGAATAACTGTGCCTTCAAAATTACATCGATTACTTTCGCTGCATGAAAGCAAAAGTACACTTAATATCTAGGGGTTACAAATTCAAAAGCTTCCAAGAGCCAAGCAAAAATCATAAATATGTGAAGTTTCCAAAATACAAAATAATATGAGATGATGGGGTCTATGAGCAATGAGAGAAATCATATCTTACAATAACTCTCACACTCAGTTTTTTTTTCCCTAAACATTGTCTATAAAAGTCCATCTTTGGCTGGATTCAGACAGTGTGCCATAAGATTGTGATCTCCAAACCTTGCCATCTATTGTTAGGTCCTAAAGTGTCTTTTTTTCACTTGGGAAGTCATACTGCATCTTACAAGTCAGTAAACTATCTTATCAATGGCCAGTTTTTTCCTCATTTTATCTGATGCCATCAACAGCATTTAACCTGTTGGATCACCCCCTTCTCTTAGATAACTTCATTCATCTGGCTCCCCAGACACCATATACTCAGTTTTTCTTCTGAGCCACTCCTCAGTCTCCTGGTTATTTTCCTAGATCTATAAATGTTGGATGACTCTAAGGTTTATTCCCCTCTGTTTCTACACATTCACTCCTTTGATGAATTTCAGTCTCTCATCTTTAAATAACAGGAATATGCTGTCAATCACCAAATGTATATTTGCAGCCCAAAGTTTTCTTCCAAACTTCAGATTCCTATATCCAACTGACCATTTAACATTTGGATATGGATATCTGACATTTCAAATTTAAGATGTCTGAAACTGAAATTCTGTTCTCTTCCACAAATGTGCCTTACTTACATTCTTTCCAATCTCAGTTAATAGCAACTCTACTATTTCAGTTACAGAAGCCAAAATTCGTGGTGTTATTTTGACATCTCTGTTTTTCTCACACCTTACATCTTACTCTGTTGGGGCATCATCCTAATTTTACTTTCAAATAAATATAGAATCTGGCTACTTTTCAGCACCTTTGCTGTTTACATCCTGTTTCAAGGCGCTATTCTCTCTCTCCTGTGAATCACCGAAGTCTCTACTTGTTCCATTAAGGCATAGACACTATTCTTAGCACAGCAGCCAAAATGATCCTTTCAAAATTAAAGTAAAATTATTTCACTCTTTTGGACAACAGCCTGCCACAGCTCTCTGTTCTACTCTGAATTAAGCAATTACCCTCAGAGTAGCTTCTTACAAGGCCCTTAAAACTCCCTTACCACCATCAGCATCCCCTCCCACTAGGTTGTCTTCTAACATTTCCTCTCAGTTTAAGTTGCTTTAGCTACACTGGCCTCCTTGTAGTTCCATGTACTTCCTGGTAATATTTTAATGCAATCACCTAATTATTCCCTCTGAGTGGAAAATTCCTCCTTAGATATTTACTTTACAAACTTCCACACCACATTTAATATTTCTTCAACTATTACCCTCTCATGAGTCAGACCCTGACCACCTACAAAACTGCCACCACCCCAAGCCCTGGTACTTCTAATCCTGTTTACACTGCTCCAGAAAGACTATCATATTTTAATATTTTCTACAATTTAGTAACTTGATTAGCATTTAATATTTTCTCTTCCTTTGCTAGATTCAAAGTGCTATAAGAACAGACATCTTTTATTGTTCATCTCAAGTACCTTGAAGAATGTCTAGGCCACAAATATTCAGTAAATATTTGTTGTGGTTTATTAATTTATCCAAAAAGACAATTCATCAGGGAATTTAAATTCAGTTTTTAGATTCTTGGTGTTATTTTTATGATTATCAATACAAGGAAGTAAAATAAATGATGTGTTATGTGCCTACTCAGAGAAGGCAATGGCAAGCCACTCCAGTACTCTTGCCTAGAAAATCCCATGGATGGAGGAGCCTGGTGGGCTGAAGTCCATGGGGTCGCTAAGGGTCGGATGCGACTGAGCGACTTCACTTTCACTTTTCACTTTCACACATTGGAGAAGGAAATGGCAACCCACTCCAGTGTTCTTGCCTGGAGAATCTCAGGGATGGGAGAGCCTTGTGGGCTTCCGTCTATGGGGTCACACAGAGTCGGACACGACTGAAGTGACTTAGCAGCAGCAGCAGCATGTGCCTACTATGAGTTAGTCACTGTGCTAAGATATTTACATATATTATCCCATTTTATTTTTATGACAACCACATCAGAATGGCATAATGTGTCCTGTTTTCCAATGGCAAAGTCATATAACTTGTAAAGTTACATTGTCAAGCTTCGCACCTATGGTTACTTAACACAAAACCTATGATGCTGAAAAAGAAGTTGTATGACACATATTCTTTAAGATAATAAATACACAACTGTGAAATAAACCCTGGAAACGTAAGGATAACTGTTCATGAGATTGATGTACAATTAACCAAAGTCAACCATTTACAATTTAACATTTCTTTTAACAGTTTGCTCATATTATAGGAAAAAAATAAGATTTGTAAAAAGCCTACCACTATAAAATTGAGAATAGAGAATTAATACAAATGGGAAATACCCCCAAATATAGAAGATTCACAAAATATCTGGTAATTTTATTTTTAAAGTATAGCTTACATGTAACTAACACGCTGTTTAGGCTGATATTAAAAAATATGTGAAAAATTATACTAGAGACAGTAAAACGGGTTTTCTTCCAGTTTCACTTAAGCTTTCAATGCTTAGAATTGAACAGATCAGCTACTTGAAGAAATATCAAGGGTTTGTCTGAGAGCTTCTGTTCACTGTCAGAATTCTGCCAACTAGTTTCCAGAACAGGTTAAAAAATGTGTCACTTAAAAGGCTAATGCATTGTCTACAAGACAAATTGTTCACTAAGGGTGAAGTAACTGTTTTCATGAAGAAACAGCTGTGTTATCATTAGAAATAAAGCTCTCATGATCATACGGCCTCTTATATCAGAAATTCAGCCACCTTAACTACCGTGTACAATTTGTCTTCCCGACTGGATTCATTGTCTATGTAACTGACAAAAGTCCCTGGTTTAGAGCCTATTCACATGATGGAAATTAAGTAGTATGTTTGTACAGATATAAATTACTCTAAAGCCTTCCTCAAAAGCAGAAGTCAATGTCCTTTGCAATCTTGCTAAAACACCAAAACACGTTGAGTAAACTTGAGTTGTTTTATTTTACCAAAGTATGCAAAGCTGTTCTTCTTTTTATAATAATTGTGACCTCAGGCTCTCATGAATGAATTTGCTGCTCCCTTTGAAGAAAAAGATCAAGAAAAATTTCCCAAGTGCAAAACATAAAGAAAGCTTTCTTTGCTACTTGAACTATACATCTTGTCATCCTGTTACTTTAATGTTTTCTTAAGTAGTGAAAAATAATACAGAACAAGTAGCTATGCTTTTTTCTCCCGTGCCCATTCTTCTAAAGAAACATATTTATGACAATTTCAGTGATTTTTAAATTATGATAACTAAGTACCATTTGCTACAGTTTACAATGCCTTGTGCCTTCACTAGCATTTGGACTTCACAGTCCATTCAAAATTTGCAGGTAACACAGTGACAGACTTTACTGTCTTGGGCTCCAAAACCTCTGTGGATGGTGACTGCAACCATGAAATTATAGGAGGTTTGCTCCTTAGAAGAAAAGCAATGACAAGCTTAGGTAGCATAATAAAAAGCAGAGACATTACTTTGCCGACAAAGGTCCACATAGTCAAAGCTATATTTGTAAATGTTGCCTTTGGGCTTGCAAAGTATTCTTCTCTGGAGTCAACAAAATGCAAATATAATTAAGCTACCCTTTCTGAGGTGACCACTTTTTAACCATTTTTTTTTTTAAATATCAGCTGCATTCCTTTGGGTAATAATGGGATAGTTGGAATCATGCAATGATGCTGTAAAGTATTTTAATTAAAAGATGTATCACTGAATACTTAAACATTCTGTGTCTTCCAGAACCTACAATAATTATGCAAATGTGAGAGAGCAGGGGAATAAAATACACATCTTTTCTGTTTATATTTCAATTAGATTGTGAAAATTCATTGCTGAAACTGAAAATTTCACATTTTCTAACAGATACAAAAAGTTCAGAAATGCTGTTTTTTAGTTCTAAGCTACATCCAATTCTACCAATAATAATTAAAATTTAGCAAATTCATATTTTATATGTATATGTTATATACGAACCCACAAATTACAACTGAACTAGGTGATTCATTTTTAGATCTATAACAATATAGGGTCAGAAATCACAGTGTTTTATTGTAATATTTCAATGTGGCATGGTGAACTAGATTCTTCCAAATTGATAAGTTCTTCTGGAGTTGAAGATCACACTTCTAAAACAATTTTTCAGGTCATCAGGTTATTTGATATTAACATGGAGTGGTAAATTGTTAAGCATGGCTGAAGCACATTATATTAAAGTCCTATCAGCCTCAGAACAATTAAGTTAAAACTGAATAAGAGGAGATGTAAAAGAGAAGTCAAAATATACTTTTTCTGTCAAAGAGTTCTGGTCTAGAATCAGGAACATGAGATTGGGAGATTTGTGTTGAACACAAACTAGCTGTGAGATCTTATGCACCATTCTTTACTTGCTCAGAACTGGGTTGATTTAACTGTTAAATGGAAAGGGAAGGGAAAGGGAAAAGGAAAGGAAAAGGAAAAATAGATGCATTTGTAGTATGAGAGGGGAAATGCTATTGTACATACAAATCTAAGATATTTCTATTTTTATTTTATTGTTCATACTGAAGATAGATTGACTATTAATAGTTAATAGCATGACCCTATTGGGAAAGTATTAACATGGCTCAGAAAGGACTATAAAGAAAAGTGAACTCCCTATCTGAAATCCATTCTTCAGAAATCATCACTGCTAGCAATTTCTTCTCTTACAAGATTTAAAAAATAAATGCTAAGGATTTCTATTTGAAAAAGTTGTTTCTATTTAAAAGTTATTTTCTATTTAATAGTTGTTTTTAAATCACCTTATATTTGAATACTTGCTTTTCTAACCCACTACACAGCTCTGATTTACATTGTAGTAGAGATATGTATGTGTGTGTGTGAGTGTGTGTGTGTGTGTGTGTCTAATGCGGGTGGAAGCAAATAGGCTGTAGTCAGAAGACCTTGTTCAAGTCCCAGCATTGTACCTTATCAGCTGGATTGCTAGGTAAAAAGTGAAAACTCTGAGAATACATTTCTTATCAGTAAAATCAGAATAATAATATTCTCTCTCAGAGCTATTAATGAAATAAGAATATGAACATGCTTTTTAAACAAGTGAAATATTAACTTGTCATTATCAGTATAGTTTTTAGAAAGCACAAATATTGATCTGTCTAGATAGGAACAATGGAATAAAGTACTACCAATTTCAAGATGCCTACTCATGTCATATTGTTAAGGGGTTCTGACCTTGTTCTACTTTTTCAGCTCTCTGGGAATGTTGACAACTAACTATGAAATAAAGAAACATTTCTGCTTATCTCCTTTTCCCACAGCATTCTCACCTACAGAGATTGCTCACAAGCTTCTGATAAGTATATACAGGTAACTGAAAAAAATAAAGGAAGAGCAAGGAAAGAAGTGACACAAAATCAGTTCCCTCCAACATCTCTCCCATAAATTTAATTTCCCTTCACCCAACAAAATGTCAAAAGCAATAGGAAAAAATATAGGACAAAATCTTCAGGTGAAAAACACATTTTCTCTGTATTCTAGGAAATAGTGTTCTAAATAAGTCAATTTACCTCTGAAAGCATCAAATATTCATGTGTTCAACTCACAGAATGTTGCCTTCTGAAAAAGCTTAGAGAACCAAAAGTACCATTCTGTAAACTTCCATTCCTTTATAGGTCAATGTGTTTGACTTCAGAGCATGTAACTAACAGTTGCTTAAAGAACTTTAATTGAAGCTGGACTTACATTAAGAGATAGCTATAAGGAAACAGAGAGTAGAAAACCAGTTCTTTCTAAACTGAAATAAAGAAATCAGGTTCCATGATTTGTGGAACTTTGTTTCTTTGTCAAGTCCCTTAATTGTTTGGTCCCTTTCTTACTCAACTATAAATTAAGTTTAACTCACAACTGTCTCTAGAAGGCACTGAACGTAATGCCTGCTGTCAACAAAGTCAAAGCTGGGAATAGCACATTTGACATACATGGCCTCTAATTCTTCTTTTAGCCAAGAATTCAGGGGAAAGGAGGGTATAAAAAACTGGGGTTGCAAGGGCCCATCACCATGTTTCACATATAAGAATGATAAATTGTGTTTGTGTGAGTGACTTCTATTTCTACTCTTCTGTGCCATCAAATGTAACTTTAGAATACAATAAAGAACAACCTTCCTAGCCACTATAATTTTACTTATCATTCCATATTCTTCTCTCCCATTCACTGTATTTCATTTTATGTTATTTTCTACTCTCATTAAAAGTCATTAAAATAGAGGAATACCATAACTTTGCATCCTCCTTCATTTCTTCTATTTATGATAACTTTAAATGTATCCTCTGTTTTTCCTTTAAAAAGCAGAATGCACTTTAAACTACTGAAAACAAAAGTGAATAGATTGTTTCCCATTTTCATGCATCTTTAAAATGTTGACAACTTCAAATTCAGTATCTTTCATCGTTATGTAAAATACATCTCCAAGAAAGATAGAAACTCAGTGACCCACAAATTATAGCTAGATTTGGCAACATTTAAATTAAATGTAAACAGTTTCCTTCAGCTCAGGCCTTATCTCTTTCTCTTGTTTTTCAAGAGCTAGCTACTGTTGCTGATAACCTAAGGGTCTAAGCTTGTACTCTATTCATTACAGGTCATCTCGCATGTTGCTGGGCCACAGTGGCACAGATATGAGATGGCATATGATCTAGCACAATCTGTTGGTTCTCTGAACAAAATATATGTTAAGTGCTGCTGATGGAGGAAAGTCCAGAAGAAAAAACCACACTTTAGCAAGACTATTTTCTAATAGAAAAGAGGATGTAGAAACATTATTTAAGTTTGATGTGTATAAAGGTTTATAGTATAGCTGTCAAAATTCTCTTTTAAGTGGCCTTCATCTAGCCACAGTAACTAAGTTTTCAAACAAAAATGCTATTGTTCATTAATATAACATGGTTTAAAAATATTAACATTGACATGTATTTCTTTCTAGCTAAAAATCTTGATGTAGCCTGCAATATAGAAGATTTTAAGCAAGATTCAATTACATTATAGTCAACCAACTAATAAAAAGCATATAGTGAGAAAATTTTGCATCTTTAACAAAAATTAAGTTCAAATTCTCTGAATCACTTCAGGGAGGAAAAAAACAAACCTTATGAATTTGTTACTACTTCAATAGATGCTATCAATAAGATACTAATAAAAATATTATCTGTCTAGCGGGAACAGTGCCAATTTGTCTTGAGGGCCATCTTATTAGCATTTTGTCCAACATTTTAAATTATTAATATCAATTCATATCTCAAAATTGAGACCTACACAAATATTTCTAACATCATGAACTTTTCTATAATGCTGCTATTCATACATATAATAAACATTAATCTTATATTCCTATAGATGTCAACATGATCATGTTATCAAACTACATAGTAGAACTTTATAAGAATCTGACTTCCAGACCCGACTCCCAAATAATAGTGATAGAGCAAATATATCTTCTCTGGTTCTCAGTCTAATTATAGACTATTAAGAAATATACCAAGATACATTGATACATTGGTCCTAGGGCTTATTAGAAAAAGTAAAACCTATTGGTAAGATACGAACATGCATGTAGGAACAAGATACAAATTTGAAGGAGACAAGACATTTTGTATTTGTGGCTAGACCTCTAATGAAAAATGAATAGTGGATGCTGAATTTCTGATTTTTTTCCCTCTCGTGCCAACTTTCTCTGAAATTAAAATGGCAGAGCTGTAACTAACACAGATACCCTGGTAATTATTTAGTGAACCAGATGTGCCAATTCATTTTAATTTTGTTACAATAACCAATCTGATATCTCTTCAAGGTCCTTCTGTATCACTTGGTTTAGATTGTGATTAGACTCTCTACTAGTTGATATGTCCCAAAGCAAATCTTGTTGTTGTTTTTTTTCCCTTGCAATATAGTTACACAAACAAAGCATCAAAGGAACTGTTGCATCCTAGCTTTATCTGTCTATCTATCTATTTATTGACAGTTGTATTGTTTCTCAAAGTTGGAAAGTGATAACTTCTTATCAGCAAAGATGAGAAATCATTAAGCTGACCAAAGAAAAATAATAAATAGAAGACTACTACTAGATGCTGGACTTAAGTTGTCAAGAAAATGTCATAAAATGTTTTTGTTCAATCTTTTTCAAACTTTATGTGCCGAAACAGAACTCAAGTGTTAATATGTTTACATTAAAACAGATGTTACTGATTAATAACTCATCCACTGTCAAATTAACTCTCATTTGCAACAAATTTAACTAATTCAATTGTTATGTGTATTCTTTTTTTTTTTTTGATGCGTTTATTTTATTTATTTAAATTTTTTTAAATTTTTATTTGGAGTCTAAAAGCTATTGTCATTCTAAAGTATTTTCAGTATGTACAAACTTTCGTATTGGATAGATCTTCTAGAAGGTTTGCTATAAAATGAATTTCCATGAAGTCTATTTTCCAAAAGAGAGGCATGGCAGAGAGGTAAGGAATGTTGTTGGGATACTTAAGGGAGTTTTGTTTTTGGCATCCAGCTCTGATAACTAGCAACACTTTTAGAGGTATTTTAGAAAGAACAAGGCTTAAGGTTACAAGACTCATGATAATGACATAATAGCTGCCATACCAATGAGCAGGTCTAGGATTTGCTGCTAGTACTTCTACTGCAACTTTAGAAGGCAAGGGCCCCTCAAAGAGCAATGGGAAGCTTTCCTTCCCACCGGTTCCAAGGTATAATCCCTCATCTATAATAATGAAAACGTTAGAAATTTCCAAACCCTTAGCTGAGAATCAACAGAAAATGCAATTTTCTCCATGGCTTTATTAATTTGATGAGAGGAAAATTCATGCATGTTGATTTGCTGTTTATCATGTGATTTTTGGATTGGGACAATTGTGAAAAACAAATATGAAATCAGAAGTCACAGTAATTTTTCCAAAAATTTTGTGTTGTTAAAAATTCATGTCAATGTATGGCAAAAACCACTACAATACTGTGAAGTAATTAGCCTCAAATTAAAATAAGTTAATTTACAAAATACACATGATGTCAATATTTAGTAGCCCTCAATGATTCTAATTTGCTCCCTAAAAATGTCTGCCCTGTTCTTCTTAATATTGATAATAATGCAAATAATTTCTAAATCTCTTATGTTTAAATATTAGGGTTATGACTTTAAAAATCACATAGTAGAGCAGAAAAGCTATTCTTCGAGTCTGCAGAAAAATGAAGTCCACACAAATGCTGTACTATGAGTACATCTACTGTTCTGCTGTTTTAAATTGTTTCAAATACTGTACTCACAAAGTGTTCCATAGCAAACAGCAGTTGTGGTTGTACTGACTTTCAAATGGCTTTCACTCCAGTGGCAGAGTCTGTTTTATTGTCCAGGTACACTCACATTTAACACAGTGCCCCAAGAGTAAAATAACAAATCATGGTTGACTCGTTATCATTTCTACTTGAAAAATGAAGATCCATTATTTACTGATACTTAGGATGTAGTCATAAATGCCTTCAGCTGAAAACCTACAAAAATGTCTAGATCTCCTTTTGAAAAAATAATAAGGCTTCTCATAGTAATTGTAACTTCCTTGTATCTCTCTAAACATGGGAGTGATTTCACAAGACTCCTTTAATGTACAATATCCCATTTTTCAAGATGTGAAAACAAATTCTGATTTATTGAAAGCAAACTTTAACCTAGATAAAATGTATCCTATGCTATGCACTATTCTAAATGCTATGAATAAAGAAGGAACAAAGTAGATAATAATCACATGGAGCTTACACACTAATGGAGAGAGCAAAATACTCTACCTATAACTGTATTTTAAAATATTTTGTGTTTTTAAGTATATTTTGAAAGGTAGAAATATATTTTGGTCTTATAATATGTTCTATGAGAATTTATATGCTAGGGTAAATTGCTAAGTCATGCAATTCTGTCTGATGTGTCATTTTCAACTCTCAGCTCCTATGAGGCTGCTCTCTTTAGTGGCTCACTTGTAATCAACTGCCCTTCCTGTCAAATATGCCCTTACATTTCCTCATCATTTACTTTCTAGTACTGGCTTTTTGTTCTTCTTTTTCTCATTGCCTACAAAATTCCTGCCCAGTTTTTTAAGCAACCATGACGTATAAAGTTTAAATTCTACCTCATCTGTAATATCCTCCCAATCATTTCAGTCTTTATTTCCTCCTCCTCTGAACTTTTATAGTACCAGTTAATTAATTATTGTCCCTTTCTGATTAATTTTTCAAAGACTAAACTGTTACAATATATCTGGAATGGATTTTAAAGATCTTCAATTCTAATCTCATTCTATAGCAGAGAAAACTGGGTCTTAGAAGCTGAGTAACTTAGTCAGTCATCCAGGTTACAAATGCAGAAGTAGGTTTGAAGCCTTAGCACTTGATTCCCAGTGAAGCATTTTTCCACTCCACCAAATCTGTTTATATACGACTATTTTGATTTTTTTCTCGGTCACTAATCTGTATTTTATAATAATAAAATGCAATCAAATTCCAAACTCTTTAGTTTACTATAATATCTCTCAGGTTAGTTCATTTATTTAGAAACCAAAGTACTTTCTATTGTATATATTTCCTCTTACATAGGCCTCTCTGAAAAATCCTTGGAAAATTTTATCTGATTAACTAAATCTGGACTGTTTCAGTCATTTCCTGTGCTTGTTTAGTTCCTATTGTTTGAACTCATCTTTTTAAGAATCTTCCTTGAGGTAATCAATTCCCAAAGAACATAAATACCTTTTTATTGCCCCTTCTATGCAACTTAACATTCAAGTGACAGACCCACCACATTATTGCCAACTCCATGTTGCCAACGTAGTGGGCAAAACTTCAACTATCATTTAAATACAGCTTTTTCCTTTTGTTTGGTTTGCTTTTTGATTTATTGTGTTTTTATTTTACTAGTATTTCTTTTTATGGGAGATAATATTGGGTTTGGGCGGCTTCCCTAGTGGCTTAGATGGTAAAATATCTGCCTGCAGTTCAGGAGACCTGGGTTCAATCCCTGGTTCAGGAAGATCCTCTGAAGAAGGGAATGGCAACCCACTCCAGTATTCTTGCCTGGAGAGTTCCATGGACAGAAGAGCCTGGCGGGCTACTGTCCATGGGGTCGCAAAAAGTCGGACATGACTGAGTGACTAACACAACACAATATTGGGTTTAAACTTCCCTTCATAGGAAAACTAAAGATTTCACTTAAAAATAACTTTATTCTAATAACAATTAAAAACTCTCAGTTAAAGCACAGCACTGGAAGCTTGAAATCCAAGAATAATAAGACTGTTTACATGTGAATAAAATATATGAGTAGTAGAAGCATCTTAGGTTTGCTTCTAGGAAATTCTAAAAATAAGATTACCATATTGCAAAATTCAAAACATTTCAGGTGTTTCAGGCACCTAGATTAGAAAGGTGAAAGTGGAACAACTCGACAGAATGCCTTAAAGGCACTTCTATCCTAGTGGTTGGGTCTGATTTTAGAACTAGATAGAGAATTTGCCCTGTGATTTTGAGAAATTTGAGTAACTGGGTGGCTACCAGCAGGTTGTTCAAGTTACTGAATGTGTATACCTAGAGAGATGGTGATTTAAGGTGGCTATATTTTACATACCAATCAGAGAACTAGAAATGACTAGATTCACTAATTTTGGTAGTTTCCATGCTGAGGCCTGAGGCAAAATCACTCTATATGTTGCCAGAAGAGTGGTAGAAAAAAAATTCTCTCACAGAACCCTACTCTATAGCACTTTTGAGAAAAATCTTTGTAGGCATTTTTTTCCTCCCTAAAATTTCTTTTTCACCTTTTATACAATTCGTGAGGTTCTCATGGCAAGTATACTGGGGTGGTTTGTCATTCCCTCCTCTAGTGGGTCATGCTTTGTCAGAACTCTCTGCTGTGACCAGTCCAACTTGGGTGGCCCTTAACAGCATGGCTTATAGCTTCATTGAGTTACACATGCCCCTTCTCCACAACAAGGCAGTGATCCATCAAGTTAGGAGAGAGAAACATCAACAACCTCAGATATGCAGATGATACCACTTTAATGGCAGAAAGTGAAGAGGTACTAAAAGGCCTCTTGAAGAAGGTGAAGGAGGAGAGTGAAAGAGCCAGCACAAGACTAAATATTAAAAAAAAAAAAAAAAAAAAACTAAGATCATGGCATCCAGTCCCATTACTATATGGCAAATAGAAGGGGAAAAGATGAAAATAGTGACAGATTTCCTCTTCTTGGGCTCCAAAATCACTTCAGACAGTGACTGCAGCCATGAAATCAGAAGACGATTGCTTTTTGGCAGGAGAGTGATGACAGACCTAGGCAGTGTGCTGAAAGCAGAGACATTACTCTGCCAACAAAGGTCCATATAGTCAAAGCCATGGTCCTCCCAGTGGTCATGTATGGTAATGAGATCTGGACCATAAAGAAGGTGAGTGCCAAAGGATGATGCCTTCAAATTGTGGTGCTGGAGAAGACTCTTGAAAGTCCCTTGGCTAGCAAGGAAATCAAACCAGTCAATCTTAAGGGAGATCAGTTCTGAATATTCACTGAAAGAACTGATGCTGAAGCTGAAGCTCCAGTATTTTGGTCATCTGACGTGAACAAATGACTCTGAAAAAGTCGCTGATGCTGGGAGAATTGAGGACAGAAGGAGAAGTGGGCATCAGAGGATGAGATGGCTGGACAGTATCACCAATGCAATGAACATGAATTTGGGCAAACTCGGGGAGATGGTGAGGGACAGGAAGGTCTGTCGTGCTACAGTCCATAGGGTCACAAAGAGTAGGACACGACTGGGTGACTGAACAACAACAAATATTTATTTAAAGCCTCTAACTGCAAAATTGTATTTAAATCTCTAACAAAATTATAGCTTAAATCTTTATCTGAAAATTAGATCAATATCTAGTATCAAATGTAAGAGTTTCAAACATAAATTTCTCTCTACTATGTCAAAAAGTAATAAAATTTTTTGTAGAAATTATTTATGTGAAATATATCATGCAAGTGCACATATGTTCCCTAAGTGTGAAGAGACAGAAATGGATGACTCCTATCCTCCCTATTCTTAAATTGCTTCTTACCTATGAAATGGAGCAGGACTCTATGATGTCATTACAGGTACAAATCCCCAGTTTCCTGTTTGTAGGAAATAGGTTTCATTCAGCTTCCTTGAAGTTCTCTGAATTCCAAAGGACAAATTCAAACAGCTGCTAATCAGGGAAGGAAAAAACTACAGAAACTAATGAAGAGCAGTCAACAGACACTAGCGCAGCCTTGGGGCAGGGTCCTGGTTCCTCCTCAGTTCAGATCAGTTTAGTAGCTCAGTCATGTCCAACTCTTTGAGATCCCATGGATTACAGCATGCCAGGCTTCCCTGTCCATCACCAACTCCTGGAATTTGCTCAAACTCATGTCCATTGAGTCACTGATGCCATCCAACCATCTCATCTCTGTCATCCCCTTCTCCTCCTGCATTTCCCATCATCAGGGTCTTTTCAAATGAGTCAGTTCTTTGCATCAGGTGGCCAAAGTATTGAAGTTTCAGCTTCAACATCAGTCCTTCCAATGAACACCCCGGACTGATTTTCCTTAGGATGGACTGGTTGGATCTCTGTTGTCCAAGGGACTCTCAAGAATCTTCTCCAACCCACAGTTCAAAAGCATCAGTTCTTCAATGCTCAGCTTTCTTTATGGTCCAACACTCACATCCATACATGACCACCTGGAAAAAACATAGCTTTGACTAAGCAGACCTTTGTCGACAAAGTAATGTCTCTGCTTTTTATCATGCTGTCTAGGTTGGTCACAGCTTTTCTTCAAAGCAAGGAGCAAGTGTCTTTTCATTTCATGGCTGCAGTCACCATCTTCAGTGATTTTGGAGCCCAGGAAAATAAAGTCTGTCACTGTTTCTACTGTTCCCCATCTATTTGCCATGAAGTGATGGAGTGGTACATAACAAAATACTTTTGAGTTCTGCTAGAACTAAGGCCCACAGCTAGATGGGGAATGGTACCCTTAGGCTAAACACAACATTCCTGCAGCACTGCCCTGTCACTTCACCAAACACTAATCAGAAAAAGTCACACATCCTGCAACCCTCACTCCAAGTTTGGCTGTAAAATCCTCTTTGTGGAAACCATTGGGGAGTTCAGGGTTTTGAACACAAGTCACACATTTTCCTTGCTCAGCCCAGAAATGAACATTTCTCTGATTCAAACTATGATGTTTTGGTTTGTTTGGCCTCACTGTTCATGGGGTACACAAAATTGCATTTGGTAACACCTACAGTTTCTTTGGGTTTCCCTGATGGCTTAGATGGTAAAGAATCTGCTTGCGATTCAGGAGACCTGAGTTCAATCCCTGGGTCAGGAAGATCTCCTGGAGAAGGGAATGGCAACCCATTCCAATAATCTTGCCTGGAGAATCCCATGGACAGAGGAGCCTGCCAGGCTCAAGTCCATGGGGTCCTGAGAGTTGGACGTGACTGAGCTTTCACAGTTTCTGTTATCGTATTAACATCAAGACTTTCACTTAGGTGAAGTTAAAACAACTATTTCTGGAACCCCAATATCAATTTATTTCAGTCTGCTATATCCTGCTCCCAAAACACAAACACTACCCTGGTTTGCAAGCACAAGTGTACACTTTCAGTGTCAAAATTTTTGTCACAGGTCTCAGAAGGAAAGTAAAAATCTACCTGGGGAATAATTTGACAGCATGGTTTTTGTGGTAAATGCACCCCCTTGTTGACCACTACCCAAAATCAGCTCCATGCATATAGGCACTTGGGATTAATTTTCATCATCTATAGATACTGTTGCATTAGGCATTTCAGAATTAAACTGCATGCCCCCAAACCAAAAACTGAAACATGCATTCAGGTAGAAAACATATACAGAGTAAACAAAATGAAGATTGTATTAAGTTCCAACTTCAGTGATTTTAACCCAGTCTGCTTTATAAAACACCTAGAAGTATTGAACTATCTCTATAAATATGGATGAACTTTGAATAACTATAGTGGACAGAAAAAAAAGGAAAAAATGGGAATTAGAGAGAGCATTAGAGAATGAAATCTAGAATTAATGAAATGCAAATTATTGCTATATGTTTAAAATGTACATTGCTTCAAACTGTGTTTTTCATAGAAATGACAGGCTTTTCCTAATTGAATATTTTAAATACAAAAAAATAGAACAAGGAGATAGATTTGAATCCAAATCCAAACTCCAGACATCAAGCATGGATGACAGAAACATAGTTCCACTATAATTTTTATGTTCATTCACAGTGTTGCTGTTGTTCAGTCGCCCAGTCATGTCCGACTCTGCAATCCCATGGACTGCAGCTTCCCTGTCCCTCATCATCTCCCAAGTTCATGTCCATTACATCGATGAGGCCATCCAGCTATCTCATCCTCTGATGCCCTATTCTGCTTTCTACCCTTCCCAGCATCAGGGACTTTTCCAATCAGTCAGCTGTTTGTATCAGATGACCAAAATAGTAGAGCTTCAGCTGCAGCATCAGTTCTTCCAATGAATATTCAGGGTTGATTTCCCTTAAGATTGACTGGTTTGTCTCCTCGCTGCCCACGGGACTCTCAGGAGTCATCTCCAGCACCAAAGTTCAAAGGCATCAATTCTTTGGCACTCTGCCTTCTTCATGGTCCAGCTCTCATAACCATATGTGACCACTGGGAAGACAATAGCCTTGACTAGGAGGTACTTTGTTGGCAAAGTGATGTCTCTGCTTTTCAACACACTGTCTAAATTTGTCATAGCTTTTCTGCCAAAAAGCAATCATCTTTTGGTTTCTTGGCTGCAGTCATCATCTGCAGTGATTTTAGAGCCCAAAAAAGAAAATCTGTCACTACCACCGTTTCCCCTTCCATTTGTCATGAAGCAATGGGGCCAGATGCTATGATGATTCCTGGGTCAGGAAGATCCCCTGGAGAAGGGTTAGGCTACCCACTCTAGTATTCTTGGGTTTCCCTGGTGGCTCAGATGGTAAGGAATCCACCTGCAATGCAGACCTGATTTTGATCTCTGGGTAGGGAGGATCCCCTGGAGGAGGGCATGGCAACTCACTCCAGTATTCTTTCCTGGCAAATCCCATGGACAGAGGAGCCTGGCAGGTTGCAGTCCATATGGTGGCACAGAGTTGGACATGACTTAAGCGAATTAGCACAGCACAAACAGCCATGATCTTAGTTCTTTTTTTAATATTTAGTTTTAGCTGTTTATTTCACTCCCCTCCTTCACCCTAATCAAGAAATTCTTTAGTTCCTTTTCCATTTCTGCAGTGAGAGTGATATCATCTACATATCTGAGGTTGTTGATGTTTCTCTCACCTATCTTGATTCCAGCATGTAATTCATTCAACCCAGCATTTTTCATGATGTGTTCAGAATATAATTTAAATTAAGAGGGTGACATCAGACAATCCTCTTGTACTCATTTCTCAATCTTGAACCAATCTCTTGTTCCATACAGTGTTCTAACTTATAATGTGGAAAGCTTCTTCAACATTTACACATTAATTGTATAATGTTTTAAGTATAAATTATAATATCCCCACAATAAGAGTATGAATAAAAAATAAAATTTAATGTCTAGTTGAAGCAAAACAATGTGTATGGGCACTTCATAAATGGCTTCTCTATATTTGATTCTGGGACCATAATATAATCTATGTGTTCTTTCTTTTTTGTCAAATGGAGATAAAAATAACACCTATAGCCAAAGGTGTATTGTAGGGATTGTGAAGACTGCAATCGATATAAAATACTCAAACACACCAGTGCACTAAATAAAATAGCTCAGAATATGCAAGAAGGAGATTTTTTTCATATGTGTGTATATGTGTGCACACATGTGCATGCAAAATATTCCTCATCCATTGCATTTGGTGTGTGCCTTATTTAAAATTATTATATAGGTACAGTATCTACATACTAAAATTGTTTTGCTACTATTGGAATAATTGATCATACAAAAAAATATATTGCCAAGTAAGCTATGAAGGAAGCTATTTTGAACAAACTGCATTTTCAGAACATCAAAAGACATGCTTTCTTACTCATAACATTTTCAGATTTATTATAAAAGTACTTGTGTTCTGATTTTAAAAAATGTTTAAAATAATAGAGATTGAATTTTTCAAGATTAATACAAGGACATTCTGCATCTAGTTCATCATGAACAACAAAACTGGTCTGTTGTTATTTTAGCAATTAAAGAGGCCTTTGAAAATTAGGAAGTTCATTTAGATTGTTTCACTTTGCTTGTAAAGGCCAGAGTTACTTATATTTTCTCCTAACCACCATAAAATCTTAGTGTTTCAGTTCTGACTGCTAGCATTTGACAACAAAACGAATTTATGTGTCACTCTAGTATTGGAAGATTTACTTGTTATTTTAGGGGTGGAAAGTGAAAGTGAAGTTGCTCAGTCATGTCCGACTCTTTGTGACCCCGTGGACTGTAGCTTACCAGGCTCCTCCATCCATGCGATTCTCCAGGCAATAGTACTGGAGTGGGTTGCCATTTCCTTCTCCAGGGGATCTTCCCAACTCAGGGAAGGAACGCGGGTCTCCCGCATTGAAGGTAGACACTTTAACCTCTGAGCCACAATGCAGGAGACAGATTTACTCCTGAAAGATTATAAAGTAGAAATAAAATTAGTGACTTCGTACAGAGTTTTACACTTTATCACCTGAATGGTATTTCACTTTAATATAAACTTGACATTAGCTTTCCATAGAAACACCGTGTTTTTAAAAACCTGGTAATTTCCAATGTGTATGAAAACACTGACATCATCTTGACATTGTAAAAGATATTCATAAATTCTATGAAGACAGAGAAAAATAAGTGAGGCAACTGCATTTATTATAAAGACTTTCAGAGACAGAGATTTTAAGTATGACTTTATAGTACTATGTGCCAGGTGCTGGTTTTGACCTAATTATTCATGTGATTATTTAATGGATTGATGTATTTGATATGTGTTTTGAAGATTATTCATTTTAATAGTATTAAATGTCCTTTTATTAGTTCTACAAAAAGATTATTTTATGTCAACTAATGTTATTAATAAGGTTACACTAAATAATAAACACCTTAGATTCATATTATATGGGTTGCTTAAATGTGTAAATCCATTTCAAAAGTAGACCCATACATAATTCTTTCACTATTACTGAGGGATTTTGAGGGATCAACTAAAATAAAATATTTCAATTTGTATTCTATTAGAACATTTTCCTTCCAAGCTATTTTCCACAGATAGAATTAGTGTATAAATATTCAAGAAAAATGATGATTTGTTAAAGGATTTGATGTTATACAATGCACTGCACCATTCATTCAAAAATTGCTTCATATATTTTATTTTTAATATTTAAAAATTAGTATTGTATAGATTTTGAGGGTGAGTATTCTATTGCCTGATCTGAAAGACAAAAGTGTTAACACATTTTGAGATGCTGCAGACCACTAATTTTCACCACAACAGCTTCAATATAGCTATGGTTCTTCTATTAGAATTTCATACTAAACTATTTCTGTGAGTACTTCTTATCAATTTTACTCATTTCAACATTAGTTTCAATTTCCTCTTTTGTGTGTGGAATAGTTAACCTTAATTTTATCATGATGTGATCAAGGAAGTCCTATTGTTGTTCAGTCACTCAGTTGTGTTCGACTCTGCAACCCAGTTGACTGCAGCATGCCAGGCTTCCCTGTCTTTCACTGTCTCCCGGAGTTTGCTCAAACTCATGTGCATTGAATCAGTGACGCCATCCAACTGTCTCATCCTCTGTCGTCCCCTTATCTCCTTGTTTTCAATTTTTCCCAACTGTGTATTGAAAGTGGAAAGCTGTTGTAGGTCTGTTTCTGGCATTGAAAAACAACAGCAATAACAAAAATCCACGAAGATATATCATTTTGGACCAAGCAATTCTAAAAGGAGAAAAACAGTTAAGCAAGCTAAGGAGAAATCAGAGATGGTTCTCACCATATATGTCAACTATTTTAAAGATTATATCAAAAGCTGGAAAGAAACCTTTAAGCTGTTATTGTTGCTTGCATTCTAGTCTGAACAAAATATAGAACATCATGGTTAACATAGTTTATGTGCTCTCTTTTAAGTTTGTCAAAAAAAATTTTTTTTTCTATTTTCAAATGTCAAATGTGATGTACTGATAGATTAAAATTTAATTTGCTAACTTCTTTGTACTCTACCTGCAAAAATAATTTTAAGCAACTGTTTATGATTTATGTATGCATCGAATACAATTTTGACTCCAAAACATAGAAATCTAAACTTTTGTTTTAACAATAGTTTCAAGTAATGAAAAAAAAATGGAGGAAGGGAAATATGATAAATACATTAAAAGCATCTAATAAAAATTACTTCCTTAGTATATTTTATGTGTCCTGGTATTAAAATTGTTACTGTATTGATTTTGGAAATATTTTCATTTTCTGAACTCAAATACAAGCACTTTTAACAATTTCTGAGGTGCTAGAGACCATTACGTTTTGCATCAGTTTCAATGTAGCTAATGCTTTCAGAACTATTGGAATTTCCATCTAAACTGCTTTTGTGAGTACTTCTTACCCATAAATGAATAACATGACTTTTTAAAAGTTAAGTTTTTGGCTGTCTAACTTAAATATTTGATAGTATGATTTTGGTGAGCTGATTTAAAATAAATTTCTAAAATACGTAATTGTCACAACTTTATTGAGTTATATAAATAACTTTATTTATATAAGTCATACACAAAGTGAACAATTTGATCAGATTTGAAATATGTATATGCAGAACATATCATGAGAAATGCTGGATTGGATGAAACACAAGCTCGAATCAAGATTGCCGGGAGAAATATCAGTAGCCTAAGATATATGCAGATGACACCACCCTTATGGCAGAAAGCAAAGAACTAAAGAGCCTCTTGAAGAAAGTGAAAGAGGAGAGTGAAAAAGTTGGCTTAAAACTCAACATTCAAAAAACTAAGATCATGGCATCTGGTTCCATCACTTCATGTCAAGTAGATGGGGAAACAGTGGAAATAGTGGCAGACTTTATTTTGGGGGGTTCCAAAATCACTGCAGATGTGACTGCAGCCATGAAATTAAGACACTTGCTCCTTGGAAGGAAAGTTATGACCAATCTAGACAGCATATTAAAAAGCAGAGACATTAGTTTGCCAACAAATGTCTGTCTAGTCAAAGCTAAGGTTTTTCCAGTAGTCGTGTATGGATGTGAGAGTTGGACTATAAAGAAAGCTGAGCATCAAAGAATTGATGCTTTTGAACTGTGGTGTTGGAGAAAACACTTGAGAGTCCCTTGGACAGCAAGGAGATCCAATTTGTCCATCTTTAATGAAATCATTCATGAATATTCATTGGAAGGACTGATGCTGAAGTTGAAACTCTATAATTTGGTCAACTGATGGGAAGAACTGACTCATTTGAAAAGGCCCTGATGCTGGGAAAGATTGAAAGCGGGAGCAGAAGTGAACAACAGAGGATGAGATGGTTTGATGGCATCACCGTCTCAATGGACATGGGAGTGAGTAAACTCCAGGGGTTGGTGATGGACAGGGAGGCCTGGTGTGCTGTGATTCATGGGGTTGCAAAGAGTCAGACAGGACTGAGCAACTGAACTGAACTGAACTGAATGACGAAAGATACTAAGCATCTTCTCATGTCTTTCTTTGCCATCTGCATAACATTTTTGGTGAACTATTCAAATTTTTTGCCTATATTTTAATTGTATTTTTATTTTTGAATTTTGAGTGTTGTATAAATTCTGAATCTACAACCTTTATCAGATATATGATTTGTAAATTTATTTCTTAATCATTGGGTGGCTTTTCATCCTCATACGTATCCTTTGAAGAAATTTTAAATTTTGAAGTAAGATTGATCAATTCGTTCTTTTACAGATCATGATTTTTGATGTCATATTGAATAACACTCAGTTCAGTTGAGTTCAGTTCAGTCACTCAGTCGTGTCCGACTCTTTGCGACCCCATGAATCACAGCATGCCAGGCCTCCCTGTCCATCACCAACCCCCGGAGTTCACTCAAACTCTTGTCCATCGAGTTGGTGATGCCATCCAGCCATCTCATTCTCTGTCGTCCCCTTCTCCTCCCGCCCCCAAACCTTCCCAGCATCAGACTCTTTTCCAGCGAGTCAACTCGTCGCATGAGGTGGCCAAAGTATTGGAGTTTCAGCTTTAGCATAAGTCCTTCCAATGAACACCCAGGGTTGATCTCCTTTAGAATGGACTGGTTGGATCTCCTTGCAGTCCAAGGGACTCTCAAGAATCTTCTCCAGCACCACAGTTCAAAAGCATCAATACTTCAGCGATCAGCTTTCTTCACAGTCCAACTCTCACATCCATACATGACCACGGGAAAAATCATAGCTTTGACTAGGTGGACCTTTGTTGGCAAAGTAATGCCTCCACTTTTTAATATGCTATCTAGGTTGGTCATAACTTTCCTTCCAAGGAGTAAGCGTTTTTTAATTTCCTGGCTGCAATCAGCATCTGCAGTGATTTTGGAGCCCAGAAAAATAAAGTCTGACACTGCTTCCACTGTTTCCCCATCTATGTCCCATGAAGTGATGGGAACAGATGCCATGATCTTTGTTTTCTGAATGTTGAGCTTCAACCCAGCCCTTTCACTCTCCTCTTTCAGTTTCATCAATGATAGGATACTGAATGAGGAATTCTCCAGGTCGGTAGGTGCCCAGTATGCTACTGGAGATCAGTGGAGAAATAACTCCAGAAAGAATGAAGGGATGGAGCCAAAGCAAAACCAATACCCAGTTGTGGATGTGACTGGTGATAGAAGCAAGATCCGATGCTGTAAAGAGCAATATTGCATAGGAACCTGGAATGTTAGGTCCATGAGTCAAGGTAAATTGGAAGTGGTCAAACAGGAGATGGCAAGAGTGAACATAGACATTCTAGGAATCAGTGAACTAAAATGGACTGGAATGGGTGAATTTAACTCAGATGACCATTATATCTACTAGTGTGGGCAGGAATCCCTTAGAAGAAATGGAGTAGCCATCATGGTCAACAAAAGAGTCCGAAATGCAGTACTTGGATGCAATCTTAAAAACGACAGAATGATCTCTGTTCGTTTCCAAGGCAAACCATTTAATAACACTACCTAAAGCAAATTCATAAATATTTCCTTTTTTCCCCTAAAATTTTCATAGTATTAAGTCTATGACCTATTTTGAGTTAATTTCGGTATATGTTAAAGTTATGAATAAACATTCATATTTTGCACCTTGATATCCATTTTTTTTCAGCATAATTTAGTGAAAATACAATGTTTACTCCTTTACATTACCTTTAGACTTTTTTCAAAATTCAGTTGTTCGTAAACAGGTAGATTTGTTTATGGAGTCTCTTTTCTATTCCACTGATCTATGTGCCTACTCTTCTATCAATACTGCCTGCATTTCTTAACTATAACTTTACAAGTATTGAAATTTGAATTGTTAGTTGTCAAAACTTGTTCTTCTTTTACAAAATTGTTTGGGATGTTTTAGTTCTTGTTCATTTTCACAACAGTTTTAAATCAGCTCAATTTCAAAGAAAAAATCAGTGATTTTGAAAGGGGTTATGTTAGTCTATAGATAAACTTGTAAGATACTTTATATATATATATATATATATTTTAAATAATTTATTTATTTTGGGGGGGATTAATTTATTTATTTATTTTTGTGGGTTTTTTTGTTTGTTTGTTTTTTATTTTTTTTCCACATTTTTTTTTAATTGGAAGCTAATTACTTTACATTATTGTATTGGTTTTGCCATACATTGACATGAATCTGCCTGTGGTGTAAACGTGTTTGCCAACTTGAACCCCCCTCCCACCTTCCTCCCCAACCCATCCCTCTGGTTCATGCCAGTACACCAACCCCGAGCATCCTCTATCATGCATCGAATGTGGACTGGCGAGTCGTTTCACATATGAATATATACGTTTCAATGCCATTCTACCAAATCATCCCACCCTCGCCCTCTCCCACAGAGTCCAAAAGACTGTTCAATATATCTGTGTCTCTTTTGCTGTCTTGTATACAGGTCTATCGTTATCATCTTTCTAAATTCCATATATATGCATTAGTATACTCTATTGGTGTTTTTCTTTCTGGCTTACTTCACTCTGTGTAATAGGCTCCAGTTTCATCCACCTCATTAGAACTGATTCAAATGTATTCATTTTAATGGCTGAGTAATACTCCATTGTGTGTATGTATCAAAGCTTTCTTATCCATTCGTCTGCAGATGGACATCTAAGCTGCTTCCATGTCCTGGCTATTATAAACAGTGCTACAATGAACATTGGAGTACATGTGTCTCTTTCAATTCTGGTTTCCTCGGTGTGCTTGCCCAGGAGTGAGATTGCTGGGTCGTATGGCAGCTCTATTTCCAGTTTTTTAAGGAATCTCCACACTGTTCTCCAGAGTGGTTGTACTAGTTTGCATCCCACCAACAGTGTAAGAGGGTTCCCTTTTCTCCACATCCTCTCCAGCATTTACTGATTGTAGATGTTTGGATAGCAGCCATTCTGACTGCCATGAAATGGTACCTCATTGTGGTTTTGATTTGCATTTCTCTGATTATGAGTGATGTTGAGCATCTTTTCATGTGTTTGTTAGCCATCTGTATGTCTTCTTTGGAGAAATGTCTGTTTAGTTCTTTGGCCCATGTTTTGATTGGGTCGTTTATTTTTCTGGAATTGAGCTGCAGGTGTTACTTGTATATTTTTGAGATTAATCTTTGTCAGTTACTTCATTTGCTATTATTTTCTCCCATTCTGAAGGCTGTCATTTCACCTTGCTTATAGTTTCCTTTGCTGTGCATGCTCCTATGGACACCTTATCTTTGAAAAGGGAGGCAAGAATATTCAATGGAAAAACGACAATCTCTTTAACAAGTGGTGCTGGGAAAATGGGTCAACCACTTGTAAAAGAATGAAACTAGAACAATCCCTAACACCATACACAAAAATAAACTCAAAAGGGATTAACGATCTAAATGTAAGACCAGAAACTATAAAACTCCTAGAGGAGAGCATAGGCAAAACACTCTCTGACATAAATCACAGCAGGATCCTCCATGACCCACCTCCCAGAATATTGGAAATAAAAGCAAAAATAAACAAATGGGACCTAAATAAATTAAAGCTTCTGCACAGCAAAGGAAACTATAAGCGAGGAGAATTAATATCTTAATAGTAAACCCACAAACAAAGTATATTTCTATTTATAATATCTTCTTTGACTTCTATTGGTAATATCTTGCATGTTTCTGTCAATTTTATCCATAGCGTTTTTATTCTATAGTAAATTGCATTATTTTTATTAATTTTTATTGATGTGTATTTGATTTATGATTCTATATTAGTTTCTGGTGTGCAGCAGAGTGATAAGATATACATATATCGTTTTCCATTGTAGGTTATTACAGGATATTGAATATAATTCCCTATGCTATACAATAACAACTTGCTGTTTATCTATTTTATATATAGTAGTTTTTGTATCTGTTAATCTCAAATTCCTAATTTATCCCTCCAGCAGTGTAAAGATACACAATTAGTTTTCGTAAATTCATCTTGTTTTTTGCAAACGTAAGAAATTCATTTGCAAAATAGTTCTTAGGTAGATTTAACTGGATTTTCTACATAGACAACATGTTGTCCACAGACAACAAGATTCATTTCTAACCTGAATGACTTATTTATGTTGCCTAAATACACTGGCTAGAACCACTGGAATCATGTTTGAATTACTACTGAGATATCTCTGTCCTTTTTTAAAATATATATTCAGGATTAAATCAGAGAAGGCAATGGCACCCCACTCCAGTGTTCTTGCCTGGAGAATCCCATGGACGGGGGAGCCAGGTGGGCTGCCGTCTATGCAGTCTCATAGAGTCGGACACGACTGATGTGACTTAGCAGCAGCAGCAGCAGGATTAAAACATTAAGTTTTTTTTTTTTTTTTTGCCATTATTGTGACGTTCAGTTCAGTTCAGTCGCTCAATAGTGTCTGACTCTTTGCGACCCCATGTATCACAGCACGCCAGGCCTCCCTCCATCACCAACCCCCGGAGTTCACTCAAACCT
Source organism: Moschus berezovskii (assembly GCF_049115385.1). Lineage (NCBI taxonomy): Eukaryota > Metazoa > Chordata > Mammalia > Artiodactyla > Moschidae > Moschus > Moschus berezovskii. The sequence continues at coordinate 79,340,013 of NC_142488.1, read as the reverse complement.
GTGTCCACCGAGTCAGTGATGCCATCCAGCCATCTCATTCTCTGTCGTCCCCTTCTCCTCCAGCCCCCAAACCTTCCCAGCATCAGAGTCTTTTCCAGTGCGTCAACTCGTCACATGAGGTGGCCAAAGTATTGGAGTTTAAGCTTTAGCATCAGTCCTTCCAATGAATACCCAGGCCTGATCGCCTTTAGAATGGACTGGTTGGGTCTCCTTAAAGTCCAAGGGACTCTAAAGAGTCTTCTCCAACACCACAGTTCAAAAGGATCAATTCTTTGGCAATTGGCTTTTTTCACAGTCCAACTCTCACATCCATACGTGAACACTGGAAAAACATAGCCTTGACTAGAGGGACCTTGGTTGGCAAAGTAATGTCTCTGCTTTTTAATATGTTATCTAGGTTGGTCATAACTTTCCTTCCAAGGAGTAAGCCTCTTTTAATTTCATGGCTGCAATCAGCGTCTGCAGTGATTTTGGAGCCCAGAAAAATAAAGTCCTACCCTGTTTTCACTGTTTCCCCATCTATTTCCCATGAAGTGATGGGACCAGATGCCATGATCTTGGTTTTCTGAATGTTACGTTTTTCACAGATGCTCTGTATCAGGTTGTAGAAGTTCCTTTCTATTCCTGTCTTGCTTAGAAATTTTGAGGATCAGATGATAAATTTTGTTAAATATCTTTTCAGCAACCGTTGTAATGACCATGTTTTATTTTCTTTCTTGAGTTTTTAATATGATAAAATGCGTTGATTAATTTTTAAGTTTTAAATCTGTCTTCTATTCTGGGATAAATCCCACTTAATCATGATGTATGTTACATTGAATTTGATGTCATTTGATATAATTTTGTTTATAATTGTGTGCCTATATTCATTAAGGAGAGTGGTCTTTAGTTTTATTTTGTTGCTTATATTTAATTTGATATAGGATGGTCTTGGTCTCATACAATGATGTGGGAAATACTCTCTCCTCTTCAGTTTTCTGGAATATTTTTTGTGCAATTAGCATTATGTCTTCCTAAAACACTTGGTAGAAATCATAAGTGAAGAAATTTCATCTTGTTTCCTGTGTGTGAAGGCTTGAAACCATAATTCTTTATCTTTAATAGATAGAGGACTTTTCAGCTTATCTATCCTTTAGTAAAAATTAAAAATTGACTTTTGGTTTGATTGGTTTTCTGTTCTTTGTTTTATTTCTAATTTCATTGGTTCCAACTTTGGTATTTATTAATTCCTTTTTCTGATTACTTTAATTTGTTTCTTTTGTTGTTGTTGTTATTGTTGTTCCAGTTTCTTAAAGTGGAGCCTGAGGTCTCTGATTTTACACTTTGTTTCTTTACTAATGAAGGCATTATAAATGTTCTCCTATTTCCTGGTTTAGCAGCATCCAGCAAATTCTGATAAATTGATGTTTTCATTTTTATTCAGTTCAAAACATTTTCTTATTGGAAACACGATTTATTTATGTATGTTATTTAGTTTTCTCAATTATTTGGGTACATTTACTAGATGTCTTTCAATTATCAATGTAATATTTTGTGGTCACTGAACATATTTTGGATGCCTTGAATTCTTTAAAATTATTGAAAAAAAGAAAAGTGCAGAGTCTTAGTAAATTCTCTGACAGTGCTTGAAAAGAACATATTCTGTTGAATGGAATGCTGAATAAATGTCTTAAGGTCAAGTTGGTTGATAGTGATGTTCATATATACTGTATCCTTTTTGATTCTCACTATACTTGTTATATCAAATAATGAGAGAGGACTATTGTAATCTCTTATTAAAATTGTTGATTAGTCCTTTTCTGCAGTTCTATGCTTCATGTATTTTGTAGTCATATTATTGGATGCATAAACATATAGAATTACTATGTCTTTTGAATGAACTGATGCCTTTATTGTTATGAAATATCTTTCTTTGAGATAGTGAAGTACAGGGAAGCCTGGTGTGCTGTAGTCCACGGAGTTGCAAAGAGTCAGACATGGCTTAACAACTGAACAACAACAAATACCTGTTAGTATTCTTTACTCTTATATCTGTTTTCCTCGTATAAATATGAAAGTGAAATTCGTTCAGTCACGCCTGACTTTTTGCGATCTCCTGGGCTATACAGCCCATGGGATTCTCCAGGCCAGAATCCTAGAGTGGGTAGCCATTCCCTTCTCCAAGGGATCTTCCCAACACAGGAATCGAACTCAGGTCTCCCGCATTGCAGGCATTTTCTTTACCAACTGAGCCACCAGGGAAGACCTGGTGGTATAAATATAGCCATTCTAAATTTTTGGCTATTTTTTGCATAGTATATTATTTTCTCTCATTTTACTTTTAAACTATTTGTATCTTTATGTTTAAAATGTATTTTTTTGTTAGCAGCATTATAGTAGTCTTGTTTTATTTTTTTAATCAAATCTGACAGTTTCTTCATTTTAATTATTTAGACATATTCTATTTAATTTGATAATTGATATATTTATGACTGTTAATAATTTTGCTATTTGTTTTCTATTTGTTCTTTGTTCAAGTTTTCCTTTCACTGCCTTCTTTTAAATTGAACCTTTATTATTCAGTTTTGGGCTTCCCAGATGGTGCTAGTGGTAAAGAACCCTCCTGCCAATGCAGAAGATGTAAGTGACACAGGATTGATCCCTGGGTCTGGAAGATCCCCTGGAGAAGAGGGGATAGCATTAGAATTAGAATTGCTTTAGAATTATTCTGTATGTCTTTTAACTTTTCACAAATTTCTTCAATTGATATTATAGTAATTCTCACGTAATATAAAATATTTACTATTGTACACTTCCATTTTTCCTCTCCCATTAGCCATTATTGAAATGTACTTTACTTTTTACTTGTATGTGCTATAAACTCCACAATATATTCTTTCATTTTGTGTAGTCAAGTTACCTTAAAAGAGAGTTAAATAATATGGAAATATCTTATATAATTAACCTGTTGTTATTTCTAGTGCTCTACATTCCTTCATATATACCCACGTTTTTATCTTATGTTTTATCTTTTTTTGCTTGAAGAATTTCCTTTTACATTTCTTGTAATGCATGTCTGCTGGTAATAAATTCCCTCAGCTTTTGTATGCCAAGGATATCATTATTTTTGCCTTCACTTTTAAAATATATCTTCAATGGCTATATATATATATTTTTTTTCTTTTAACACTTTAACAATCCTCCTTTTTTCATATTTTATTTTCAAGGAGAAGGGAATGCCACTCCAGTATTCTTACCTAGAGAATCCCTTGGACAAAGGAGCCTAGTGGGCTACAGTCCATGGGGCTGCAAAGAGTTGGGCACTAATATCTTTCATATCTAAACTTAAATTTTGAACATACAGAATATGATTCTAATATATTTTTTAATGTCATTATATGCTAATTCTCACATCTGTTTCATTTCTGGGTCAGTTTCTATTAATTTATTATTCTTCTCATTATGGTTTATGTTTTCCTGCTTTTGTGTATGCCTGGTCATCTTTATTTGGATGCCATCCATTTTTCATTCACATTTTTAGTTGTTGGATATACCCATTTTATCTGAAATTCATTTAACTTATTTAGAAATAGTCTGATCCTTTCAAGTCTTCCTTTTGTTATTTGTTAGACAAATCCAAATTAATACACCATTTAGGGCTATAGCCCCCACTGCTAAGCAAGATCTTCCTGCGTATTCTACACAATGCCCCAGAAGTGTGAATTATTTCAGTCTTACTAGTGGGAACAAGTACTATTCCCAGCTTTATGTAAGCAACTGACACTATTTTCTAATGCTAACAGATGGCTTTTCACTGGCCTCAGATGGCTTCGTCAAAAATACACTGATGAATAAACTGATGAATATATGAAGGAGATCCTCTACTCGTCCCCAGGGCTTTCTTTCTGTGTAGCTCTCTTCTCTTCAACACTGTGTCCTGGAAACTCTAGCCATCTTGGTCTCTTTGGATTCCCATTTCTGTCTCTTCAACTCAGGGAGTTTTCAGGCTCCATCTAGATTATCTCTCCCTGTGTTTTACCCTGGAAACTCCCTCAAGGTTGTAAACTGTGGTAATATTAGAGTTTACCTCTTTCCTTTCCTGTCTCTAAGGGATCACTGTCCATCATCACCTCAAATTCACAGTTTCATTTTATACATTATTTATCTCTTTATTTGGGTTGTTTCAGATGGTATGGTAAAGTTGATCTCATTTACTCCATCATCTTGGAGTGACGCAGAGTTTTTAAGTAGTTTTAAAAGCCACAAGTGTGCTTCTGAGGATGTACCTAATGAAAGCAGGTTTCAATTCGGAAATTTCAGGCTACTTTGACTTCTCCAACCTTTGGCTATTAAAGGGAACTTTTAGCAATTTTGATTCAATGCAATATTTATTCATGCATCGTATCACTCTTTTGCAAATTTGACGTGAAGACATATACATAATGAAACCTAAAGCATTTTTTGAAGGGATTGACACAGTTTCATTATGTCATGTCCTATTGTTAGTTTTCTCAATATGGGAAGAATTACATAACATTTAATGGCCAATTTAAAATTAATGGTGGTTTTATTGGCCCAACTAGAAAAACGGACATATATAATGAATTTATTTCAATTACATGAGATATAAAGGTCTTATTTGCATGAGGAAATTGAGCTTAATCTTTTAAATTGATGAAGAAAAGAAAAAATGGCTTAAATTATATCATACATTAAAGTTGCACTATGCAGGTCAGGAAGCAACAGTTAGAACTGGACATGGAACAACAGGCTGGTTCCAAATAGGAAAAGGAGTACGTCAAGGTTGTATATTGTCACCCTGCTTATTTAACTTATATGCAGAGTACATAATGAGGAACGCTGGGCTGGAAGAAGTACAAGCTGGTATCAAGATTGCCGGGAAAAAAGTCAGTCACCTCAGATATGCAGATGACACCACGCTTATGGCAGAAAGTGAAGAGGAACTCAAAGGCCACTTGATGAAAGTGAAAGAGGAGAGTGAAAAGGTTGGCTTGAAGCTCAACATTCAGAAAACAAAGATCATGGCATCTGGTCCCATCACTTCATGAGAAATAGATGGGGAAACAGTGGAAGCAGTGTCAGACTTTATTTTTGGGGCTCCAAAAATCACTGCAGATGCTGACTGCAGCCAGGAAATTAAAAGACACTCCTTGGAAGGAAAGTTATGACCAACCTAGATAGCATATTAAAAAGCAGAGACATTACTTTGCCAACCAAGGCCCGCCTAGTCAAGGCCATGGTTTTTCCCGTGGTCATGCATGGCTGTGAGAGTTGGACTGTGAAGAAAGCTGATCGCCAAAGAATTGATGCTTTTGAACTATGGTGCTGGAGAAGACTCTTGAGAGTTCCTTGGACTGCAAGGAGGTCCAACCAGTCCATTCTAGAGATCAATCCTGGGTGTTCATTGGAAGGACTGATGCTAAAGCTGAAACTGCAATACTTTGGCCACCTCATGCGACGAGTTGACCCATTGGAAAAGAGTCTGATGCTGGGAGGGATTGGGGGTGGAAGGAGAAGGGGACGACAGAGGATGAGATGGCTGGATGGCATCACCGACTTGATGGACATGAGTTTGAGTGAACTCCGGGAGTTGGTGATGGACAGGGAGGCCTGGCGTGCTGTGATTCATGGGTTCGCAAAGAGTCGGACATGACTGAGCGACTGAACTGAACTGACTGAAGGCAAAGAGTAACATTGTAATGCTTTAAACTAATGAGAATAAATAAAAAATGTAATCACTATTCTATACTTACAGTAAAAACTATGCTATCGGTCAAAATTTTAAATCAGAAGATTATTGAAAGTAACACAGGATTATCAAATATATTTCCTCATATTATTTTTTAGATTCATGAAAATGTAGATAAAATAAAATGGAAAACTGATAGCAGTAATTTCACAAGCAGACAATATACAAATCTCCTAAATGTTATTGCATTCATTTGAACTAAGTGATATCTCACTTCCTTCATGAAATTTTAGACTTTTAATATTTTTTCCAATGTATGATGCACTGAAACATTATTCTGAGTTAAATCACCAGGCATGTTCATTTCACAAATGGAAGAAAATAATTGGGCAGCCAGTAGTTAAGAGGAAAGCAAAGAATTTCATATACTAAATAAGAAAAAGACTTTTCTTTCTGCCTTACTTCACTCTGGCAGATTCATGTCAATGTATGGCAAAATCAATACAATATTGTAAAGTAATAATCCTCCAATAAAAATTTAAAAAATAAAAAGACTTTTAATAGCACTATGCTTCTGAAAATATAAAAGCACACTATTTGTGCATATTATTGTTTAAAAGGAAAAATAGTCATATAAACTGAGTTATAGACATACAGAAGATGCCCATTCTTTTGTTTTCCTTCTTATTCTGTATATAGACAGTTGAGTGAAAAAAAGTCAGTGAGCTTAAACCCATCCTATTTCATAAAATTTATATATAGTTTTAGGAATATGGATCATATTAGGTGGAATTTATATAATCAGTTCGATAATATTTCAATCTAGACTCTTAAAAGCTATTATGATTTAACAAAAATTATTCTTTTGCCCATTGTGACTTTGAATTCAAATACTTAGGTCATTATCTAAATAATTAAAATAACATATAACATATTTGCATACATGCATGCTAAGTCGCTTTAGTTATGTCTAAGTCTGTGCAACCCTTTGGACTGTAACCTGCCAGATTCCTCTGTCTGTGGGATTCTCCAGGCCAAAATACTGGAGTGGGCTGTCATGCCTTCCTATAGGGAATCTCCCTGTCTCAGGCATCCAACACACATCTCATATATCTCCTGCATTTGCAGGCAGGTTCTTTACCACCCAGGGCCACCTGGAAAGCCCGTAACATATTTAAGCTTATTGAAATAATAGTTAATACTAAAAGTAAGAGTAGTAAGCATCCTCATGGAATATCTAAGAAAGAGATAAAATATTAAGTCCATTCAATTATCATTTTCTTAACAATACTTTGATACAGATAATCAATGAACTTTACTCATTCAAGGCTTAATGCTATGATAATACAAAAACTTCACCTAAATCTGAACTTAAATAATAAATCAATCATAAATCCTTCCTTTCAAGGTTCTCAAAGTCCAAAACAAAGCAAATAACTTAAAATCTTACCTTTAAGTTAATAGCAAATGGCAAAAACCATAAGCAAGGAATCATTTCCAATATTATTGAAATTATACTTTCTAAGGGGCAGGTTATATATTTCAAAGAGAGTTTTATGTTTCAAAATGATAAACAAGTCAGGAATGAAAATACAGTTGTAATTTGTAGGAGTTTGAGATAAGAGATCAAATATGTTCCTATATGGGTGTGAACCAATCAAGTGTGAAGAAAGCCAACATTATTCAGGAAAATCTAATTTTCATCTCGGAAAGACAACCAAATATTATTTATCTTCAAATTTTTCCATTTTTTTAAACCCTGTTGATTGCAGAGTACTGAGGAGAAATATTACCCCAGTATATTCCAATCAACTGAAACAACTCACCCACTCCTGGATCTCGATTGAAAAAAATAAAAATAGCTCCTGGATAGAACAAAGAAACTCATGATTCTCCCCAAAAGGAGCAGTAAGACACAAAAAAAGTGACAGAGTTTGGTAGATATTTTCAGTACTAGGTCACTGTGTGTGTGTGTGTGTTAGTCACACAGTTGTGTCCAACTCTTTATGATCCCATGGACTGTAGCCCACCAGGCTCCTCTGTCAGTGAGATTCTCCAGGCAAGAATACTGGAGTGGGTTGCCATTCCCTTCTCCAGGGGATCTTCCCAACCCAAAGATCGAACCCAGGTCTCCCACAACACAGGCAAATTCGTCACTGTCTGTGCTACCCAGAAAGACACTAGGTCACTCTGAAGACTTAATTCTCTATCATTAAAATAACTGAAACTCACTGATAATAGCATATAAACATAGGGATTGAATGATGCTTACAGGTGATAATGATAACCCTGTATGCTGCTGCTGCTGCTGCTAAGTCACTTCAGTTGTGTCTGACTCTGTCTGACCCCATAGACGGAAGCCCACCAGGCTCCCCTGTCCCTGGGATTCTCCAGGCAACAACACTGGAGTGGGTTGCCATTTCCTTCTCCAATGTGTGAAAGTGAAAATTGAAAGTGAAATCGCTCAGTCGTGTACGACACTTAGCGACCCCTGTATACGAGACAGCAAAAGAGACACAGATGTATAGAACAGTCTTTTGGACTCTGTGGGAGAGGGCGAGGGTGGGATGATTTTGGAGAATGGCATTGAAACATGTATATTATCATATATGAAATGAATTGCCAGTCCAGGTTCGATGCATGATACAGGATGCTCAGGGCTGGTGTACTGGGATGAACCAGAGGGATGGGGATGGGATGTGGAGGGAGGTGGGAGGGGGCTTCAAGATGGGGAACACATGTACACCTGGGGCAGATTCATGTCAATGTATGGCAAAACCAATACAATAATGTAAAGTAATTAGCCTCCAATTAAAAAAAATAAATTTTAAAAAAAGAATAAGTGACAACAGAGTGGGGAAATTTCAGTGTAAAGGATAGAAAATAGCTATCTGTGAAAACTAAAATATTTTCTTTTATCTGTCCCTTATTTCATGGTACTCCATTAACTATCCTTTTAGAAACGTTCCCTCACCTCAGTTCATTTCAGTTCACTCAGTCGTGTCCGACTCTTTGAGACCCCATGAATCACAGCATGCCAGGACTCCGTGTCCATCACCAAATCCCGGAGTTCACCCAAACTCACGTACATGGAGTCAGTGATGCCATCCAGCCATCTCATCCTCTGTCATCCACTTCTCTCCTCTTCCCAATCGCTCCCAGCATCAGGGTCATTTCCAGTGAGTCAATTCTTCGCATGAGGTGGCCAAGGTATTAGAATTTCAGCCTCAGCATCAGTCCTTCCAATGAATATTCAGGACTGGTCTCCTTTAGAATGGACTGGTTGGATCTCCTTGCAGTCCAAGGGACTCGCAAGAGTCTTCTCCAGCATCACAGTTCAAAAGCATCAATTCTTCGGCACTCAACTTTCTTCACAGCCCAACTCGCTATCTAGATTGGTCATAACATTCCTTCCAAGGAGTAATCGACTTTTAATTTCATGGCTGCAATTACCATCTGCAGTGATTTTGGAACCCCCCCCCAAAATAAAGTCTGACACTGTTTCCACTGTTTCCACTGTTTCCCCATCTATTTGCCATGAAGTGGTGGGACCAGATACCATGATCTTATATTTCTGAATGTTGAGTTTTAAGCCAACTTTTTCACTCTACTCTTTCACTTTCATCAAGAGGCCTTTGAGTTCCTCTTCACTTTCTGCCATAAAGGTGGTGTCATCTGCATATCTGAGGTTATTGATATTTCTCCCAGCAATCTTGATTCCAGCTTGTGCTTCCTCCAGCCCAGCGTTCCTCATGATGTACTCTGCATATAAGTTAAATAAGCAGGGTGACAATATACAGCCTTGACATACTCCTTTTCCTATTTGGAAACAGTCTGCTGTTCCATGTCCAGTTCTAACTGTTTCTTCCTGACCAGCATACAGGTTTCTCAAGAGGCAGGTCAGGTGATCTGGTAATCCCATCTCTTGAAGAATTTTCCACAGTTTATTGTGATCCACACAGTCAAAGGCTTTGGCATAGTCAATAAAGCAGAAATAGATGTTTCTCTGGAACTCTCTTTTTTTATCGATGATCCAGCGGATGTTGGCAATTTGATCTCTGGTTTCTCTGCCTTTCGTAAAACCAGCTTGAATATCTGGATGTTCACGGTTCATGTATTGCTGAAGCCTGGCTTGGAGAATTTTGAGCATGACTTTACTAGCGTGTGAGGTGAGTGCAATTGTGCGGTAGTATGATCATTCTTTGGCATTGCTTTTCTTTGGAATTGGAATGAAAACGGAACTTTTCCAGTCCTGTGGCCATTGCTGAGTTTTCCAAATTTGTAGCCATTTTGAGTCCAGCACTTTCACAGCGTCATCTTTCAGGATTTGAAATATCTCAACTGGAATTCCATCACCACTACTAGCTTTGTTCGTAGTGATGCTTTCTAAGGCCCACTTGACTTCACATTCCAGAATGTCTGGCTCTAGGTAGCTGGTCGCACCATTGTTATTATCTGGGTCATGAAAATCTTCTTTGTACAGTTCTTCTGTGTATTCTTGCAATCTCTTCTTAATATCTTCTGCTTCTGTTAGGTCCGTACCATTTCTGTTCTTTATTGCATCAATTTTTGCATTAAATGTTCCCTTGGTATCTCTAATTTTCTTGAAGAGATCTCTTGTCTTTCCTATTCTGTTGTTTTCCTCTATTTCTTTGCATTGATTGCTGAGGAAGGCTTTCTTATCTCTCCTTGCTATTCTTTCAAACTCTGCAATCAAATGGGAATATCTTTCCTATTCTCCTTTGCTTTTCGCTTCTCTTTTTTTCAGAGCTATTCGTAATCCACCTCAGACAGCCATTTTGCTTTTTTGCATTTCTTTTCCATGGGGATGGTCTTGATCCCTGTCTCCTGTACAATGTCACGAATCTCGATTCATAATTCATCAGTTACTCTATCAGATCTAGCAGCCAATAGGAGCAACCCCACGTCCAAGGAGCGGCAGCTGCATGGACACAGGAGGGCCAAGAGGATGTACTCCACGTTCAAAGTCAGGAAGGGTTACCTTGTCCATGGTAAGGAGCAGCAGCTGTGCTTTGCTTAAACAGCCGGGAAGAGATACCCCATGTCCAAGGAAAGAGAAACCAAAGTGAGATGGCAGGTGTTGGGAAAGGGCAACAGAATGCAGCTACACTGAAATCATAATCACAGCAAGCTAGCCAATCTGATCACATGGACCACAGTCTTGTCTAACTCAGTGAAACTAAGCCATGCTGTGTGGGGTCACCCAAGACAGATGAGTCATGGTGGAGATGTCTGGCAGAATGCGGTCCACTGGAGAAGGGAACGGCGAACCACTTCAGTATTCTTGCTTTGAGGACCCCATGAACAGTATAAAAAGGCAAAATAATAGGAAACTGAAAGAGGAACTCCGCAGGTCAGTAGGTGACCAATATGCTACAGGAGATCAGTGGGTAAATAACTCCAGAAAGAATGAAGGGAAAAAGCCAAAGCAAAAACAATATCCAATTGTGGATGTGACTGGTGATAGAAGCAAGGTCAAATGCTGTAAAGAGCAATATTGCATAGGAACCTGGAATATTAGGTCCATAAATTAAGACAAATTGGAAGTGGTCAAACAAAAGATAGCAAGAGTGAACATAGATATTCTAGGAATCAGTGAATGAAAATGGACTGGAATGAGTGAATTTAACTCAAATGACCATTATATCTACTACTGTGGGCAAGAATCCCTTAGAAGAAATGGAGTAGCCATCATGGTCAACAAAAGAGTCCAAAATGCAGTACTTGAATGCAGTCTCAAAGAAGACAGAATGATCTCTGTTCATTTCCAAGACAAACCATTCCATATGACGGTGATCCAAGCTATTCCCCAAACAGTAACGCTGAAGAAGCTGAAGTTGAACAGTTCTATGAAGACCTACAAGACCTTTAAGAACTAACATCCCCAAAAGATGCCCTTTTCATTATAGGGAACTGGACTACAAAATTAGGAAGTCAAGAAATACCTATAGTAACAGGCAAATTTGGCCTTGGAGTATGGAATGAAGCAAGGCAAAGGCTAATAGAGTTTTGCCAAGAGAATACACTGGTCATAGCAAACACCCTCTTCCAACAAAACAAGAGAAGACTCTACACATAGACATCACCAGATGTTCAACACCGAAATCAGATTGATTATATTCTTTGCAGCCAAAGATGGAGAAGCTCTATACAGTTAGCAAAAACAAGACCAGGAGCTGACTGTGGCTCAGATCATGAACTCCTTATTGCCAAATTCAGACTGAAATTGAAGAAAGTAGGGAAAACCATTAGACCATTCAGGTATGACCTAAATCAAATAACCCTTAAAAGTTTTTGTACTAGATCTTCTCTAGTAACATGATATCTATAGCATTGATAAATTGAAAATACATTCCAACATTTTTCTCATTTGCAAAATCTATGTTTTCATACAATGGCTCTTTTAAAATTTGTACTTCCTAGACTTGCAAAATAATTGTGATAACACAACCTGCTGAGATGTTTTCTACCTGAATTAGCATGCACTGAAATATACTTGGTTCTTTTTCAAATTTCTTGTCTTCATTAAGCTTTGTTTGTTGAATTTCTTTGCTTTTTACTTTTTGAGTTGCATCTTATAAAATTAACTGTTCTCCAAATAGCCCAATAACTCTCTGTTCATTTTCCAATTTTAATATGATTTGTTTTAGACACATTGTTAATTTCTTTTTTTAAAAAATTTATTTTATTGGAGGCAAATTACCTTATATTAATATATTGGTTGGTTTTCCATATATTGACACGAATCCGCCCCGGGTGTACATGTGTTCCCTTTCTTGAACACCCCTCCCACCTCCCTTTTCCCCATATCCTCCCGCCAGGTCATCCTCGTGCACCAGCCCCAAGCATCCTATATCATGTGTCGAACCTGGACTGGTGATTCATTTCACATATGATAATATACATGCTACAGTGCTGTTCTCGAAAATCATCCCAAATTCACCCTCTCCCACAGAGTCCCAAAGACTGTCCTATATACCTATGATTCTTTTGCAGTCTCATATACAGGGTTAAGGTTACCATCTTTCTAAATTCCATATATATGCGTTAGTATACTGTATTGATGTTTTTGTTTCTGGCTTACTTCACTCTGTATAATAGGCTCCAATTTCATCCACCTAATTAGAACTGATTTAAATACATTCTTTTTAATGGCTGAAAAATACTCCATTGTGTATATGTACCAAAGCTTTCTTACCCATTCATCTGCAGATGGACATCTAGGTTGCTTCCATGGCCTCGCTATTATAAACAGTGCTGAAATGAACATTGGAGTACATGTGTCTCTTTCAATTCTGGTTTCCTCAGTTTGTATGCCCAGGAGTGTGATTGCTGGATCATATGGCAGTTCTATTTCAAGTTTTTTCAGGAATCTCCGCACTGTTCTCCATATTGGCTGTACTAGTCTGCATTCCCACCAACAGTGTAAGAGGGTTCCCTTCTCAAAGAGTTTAATAGAATCTGGTCTTACATTTAGCTCTCTAATCCATTTTGAGTTTATTTTGGTGTATGGTGTTAGGAAGTGTTCTAGTTTCATTCTTTTACAAGTGGCTGACCAGTTTTCCCAGCACCACTTGTTAAAGAGACTGTCTTTTCTCCATTTTATATTATTGGCTCCTTTGTCGAATTTAAGGTGTCCATAGGTGCATGGATTTATCTCTGGGCTTTCTATTTGGTTCCATTGATCTATATTTCTGTCTTTATGCCAGTACCATACTGTCTTGATGACTGTGGCTTTGTAGTAGTGCCTGAAGTCCGGCAGGTTAATTTCTCCAGTTCCATTCTTCTTCTTCAAGATTGCTTTTGCTATTCGAGGTTTTTTGTATTTCCATACAAATTGTGAGATTATTTGTTCTAGTTCTGTTAAAAAATATCATTGGTAGCTTGATAGGGATTGCATTGAATGTATAAATTACTTTGGATAGTATACTCATTTACACAATATTTATTCTTCCAATCCACAAACATGGTATATTTCTCCATCTATTAGTGTCCTCTTTGATTACTTTCACTAGTGTTTTATAGTTTTCTATGTACACGTCTTTTGTTTCCTTATGTAGATATATTCCTAAGTATTTAACTCTTTTCATTGCAACAGTGAATGGAATAGTTTCCTTAATTCTTTTTCTATTTTCTCATTATTAGTGTATAGGAATGCAAGGGATTTCTGTGTGTTGGTTTTATATCCTGCAACATTACTGTAATCATTGATTAGCTCTAGTAGTTGTCTGGTATAGTCTTTAGGGGTTTCTGTGTAGAGGATCATGTCATCAGCAAATAGTGAAAGTTTTACTTCTTCTTTTCCAATTTGTATTCCTTTTATGTCTTTTTCTGCTCTGATTGCTGTAGCCAAAACTTCCAGAACTATGTTGAATAGTAGTGGTGAGAGTGGGCACCCTTGTCTTGTTCCTGACTTTAGGGGAAATACTTTCAGTTTTTAACCGTTGAGGATAATGTTTGCTGTGGGTTTGTCATATATAACTTTTATTATGTGGAGATATGTCCCTTCTATTCCCACTTTCTGGAGGGTTTTTATCATAAATTTATGTTGTAATTTGTCAAAGGCTTTCTCTCCATCTATTGAGATAATCATATGATTTTTATTTTTCAGTTTGTTTATGTGGTGTATTATGTTGATTGATTTGCGGATATTGAAGAATCCTTGCATTCCTGGGATAAAGCCCACTTGGTCATGATGTATGATCTTCTTAATGCGTTGTTGGCTTCTGATTGCTAGGATTTTGTTAAGGATTTTTGCATCTATGTTCATCAGTGATATTGGCCTGTAGTTTTCTTTTTTTGTGGAGTCTTTACCAGGTTTTGGGATGAGGGTGATGGTGGCCTCATTGAATGAGTTTGGAAGATTCCCTTCCTCAGCAATTTTCTGGAAGAGTTTGAGTAGAGTAAGTGTTAGCTCTTCTCTAAATTTTTGGTAGAATTCAGCTGTGAAGCCGTCTGGACCTGGGCTTTTGTTTGCTGGAAGATTTCTGATTACTTCCTCTAGTTCCCTGCTTGTGATGGGTCTGTTCATATTTTCTATTTCTTCCTGGTTCAGTTTTGGCAAGGTGTACTTTTCTAGGAATTTGTCCATTTCTTCCAATTTGTTCAATTTATTGCCATATAATTGCTCATAGTATTCTCTAATAATCCTTTGTATTTCTGTGTTGTCAGTTGTGATCTCTCCATTTTAATTTCTAATTTTATTGATTTGGTTATTCTTCCTTTTTTTCTTGATGGGTCTGGATAGTGGTTTGTCAATTTTATTTACCTTCTCAAAGAACCAGATTTTTGGCTTTGTTGATTTTTGCTACGGTCTCTGTTTCTTTTTCATTTATCTCTGCCCTAATTTTTACGATTTGGTTCCTTCTACTGACCTGGGGTTCTTAATTTCTTCCTTTTCTAGTTTCCTTAAAGGTAGAGTTAGGTTATTTAGTTGACTTTTTTATTGCTTCTTGAGGTGTACCTGTATTGCTATAAACTTCCCCCTTAGCTTTTACGGTGTCCCAGAGGTTTTGGGTTGTTGTGTTTTCATTTTCATTCATTTCTATGCATATTTTTATTTCTCTTTTGATTTCTTCTATGATTTGTTCGTTATTCAGCAGCGTGTTGTTCAGCCTCCATATGTTGGTATTTTTAATAGTTTTTCTCCTGTAATTGAGATCTAATCTTACTGCATTGTGGTCAGAAATGATGCTTGGAATGATTTCAATTTTTTTGAATTTACCAAGGCTAGATTTATGGTCCAGGATGTGATCTATCCTGGAAAAGGTTCCGTGTGCATTTGAGAAAAAGGTAGAATTGATTGTTTTGGGGTGAAATGTCCTATAGAGATCTATTAAGTCTAACTGGTCTATTGTATCATTTAGTTTGTGTTTCCTTGTTAATTTTCTTATTTGTTTATCTCTCCATAGATGTAAGTGGGATATTAAAGTCTCCCACTATTATTGTGTTATCATTAATTTCCCCTTTCATCAGTTCAGTTCAGTTCAGTCACTCAGTCATGTCCAACTCTCCACGACCCCATGAATCACAGCACGCCAGGCCTCCCTGTCCATCACCAACTCCCGGAGTTCACTCAAACTCATGTCCACAGAGTCGGTGATGCCATCCAGCCATCTCATTCTCTGTCGTCCGCTTCTCCTCCCGCCCCCAAACCTTCCCAGCATCAGACTCTTTTCCAGTGAGTCAACTCGTCGCATGAGGTGGCCAAAGTATTGCAGTTTCAGCTTTAGCATCAGACCTTCCAATGAACACCCAGAATTGATCTCCTTTAGAATGGACTGGTTGGATCTCCTTGCAGTACAAGGGACTCTCAAGAGTCTTCTCCAACACCACAGTTCAAAAGCATCAATTCTTTGGCATCTTACATATTGTGCTGCTCCTATGTTGGGTGCATAAATATTTATAATTGTTATATCTTCTTCTTGGATTGAGCCTTTGATCATTATGTAGTTTCCTTCTTTGTCTCTTTTCACAGACTTTGTTTTAAAATCTATTTTATCTGATATGAGTATTGCTACTCCTGCTTTCTTTTGGTCTCTATTTGCGTGGAATATCTTTTTCCAGCCCTTCACTTTTAGTCTGTATGTTTCCCTTGTTTTGAGGTTGGTCTCTTGTAGACAACATATATGGGGGTCCTGTTTTTGTATCCATTCAGCCAGCTTTTATCTTTTGGTTGGGGCATTCAACCTATTTACGTTTAAGGTGACTATTGATGATTATGATCCAATTGTCATTTTCTTTATTGTTTTGGGTTCTAGTTTATAAACCTTTCTGTGTTTCCTGTCTATAGAAGATCCTTTAGTATTTGTTGGAAAGCTGGTTTGGTGATGCTGAATTCTCTCAACTTTTGCTTGTCTGTAAAGCTTTTGATTTCTCCTTCATATTTAAATGAGATCCTTGCTGGATATTATAATCTAGGCTGTAGGTTACTTTCTTTCATCACTTTAAGTATGTCTTGACATTCCCTCCTGGCCTCAAGAGTTTCTGCTGAAAGATCAGCTGTTATCCTTATGGGGATCCCTTTGTGTGTTTTTTGTTGTTTTTCCCTTGATGCTTTTAATATTTGTTCTTTGTGTTTGATCTTTGTTAATTTGATTAATATGTGCCTTGGAGTATTTCGCCTTGGGTTTATCCTGTTAGCGACTCTCTGTGTTTCTTGGACTTGGGTGATTATTTCCTTCCCCATTTAAGGGAAATTTTCAACTATTATCTCCTCAAGTATTCTCTCATGGTCTTTCTTTTTGTCTTCTTCTGGGACTCCTATGATTCGAATGTTGGAGTGTTTAATATTGTCCCATATGTCTCGAATATTGTCTTCATTTCTTTTAATTCTTTTTTCTTTTTCTGTCTCTGCTTCACTTATTTCTACAATTCTATCTTTTATCTCGCTTATCCTGTCTTCTGCCTCCGTTATTCTACTTTTTGTTCCTCGAGAATGTTTCTGATCTCATCTATTGCCTCTTTTTATTTCCTCTAATTTCTTATTAAACATTTCTTGCATCTTCTCAATCCTTTTCTCCAGTTTATTTTTCTGTAATTCCATTTTGCTTTCCAGATTTTGAATCATTTTCACAATTAAAATTCGAAATTCTTTATCGGGTAGGTTCCCAATATCTTCCTCTTTTGTTTGTGTTGGTGGGCATTTATCCTGTTGCTTTACTTGCTGGGTATTTCTCTGCCTCTTCATCTTGCTTATATTGCTGTGTTCGTGGTAGCCTTTCTTTTTTCTGGCAGTTTGTGGAGTTCTCTTTATTATGTAGTTACCTCGTTGTGTGTGGGGTTGGATGGGTGATTTGTCAAGGTTCCCTGGTTAAGGAAGCTTGTGTCGATGTTCTGGTGGGTGGAGCTGGATTTCTTCTCTTTGGAGTGCAATGAAGTGTCCGGTAATGAGTTTGAGATGTCAGTGGGTTTGGAGTGGCTTTGGGGAGCCTGTATATTGAAGCTCAGTGCTATTCTCCTGTGTTGCTGGATAGTTTGTGTGGTATGTCTTTCACTGAAACTTGTTGACCCTTGGGTGGTGCCTGGTTTCAGTGTATGTATGGAGGCATTTGATGAGTACCTATCAATTAATGTTCTCTGAAACAGGAGATCTCTGATGTTCTCAAGATTTGAACTTTAGCCTCTGCCTCTGTTTTTCAGTCTTATTCTTGGAGTAGGCTCAAGGCTTCTCCCTCTGTTACTTCCAAGGCAGTTCCTTCTGTTGAAAAAGCTCTTCTGTTTTCTGGTCTCCTCAGTATCTAATTCCCGTCCTGACACCAGGATGCAGTGTAGGACACTTTTTTTTTTCCTGGCTCACCTGTTCTGTCCTGCTGTGGGGAGGGAGGAATGCAGCTAACAAATATCCCTTGCGTCTTTGGGGAGTGCCCGCAGTGTCTCGGCTACACTGGGAATGCTCCCGCTTGAGACGTGTGTGCTTTCCCTGTTTATGCTGCTTAGGCTCTAGGTTGCTTTGCTGGGAGCTGTCCGCGGCTGGCGCTGGGTTGCATGCATTTCCCAGGTCTGACCGGCTCAGGTTCAGGTCCTCAGGTACTCCACAAAGGCACCGACTTGGCTGGTCCTGCCTTTTGTGTCTCCCCCGGTCCAAGCAACTCAGGTGACCAGGCGTTTGGCCAGCGCGGTCGCTGAGACTTATAGCCTTCCCGGTCTCTGCCGCTCAGTTTTCTGGGAGTACAACTGGTGCAGTTTCTCAGATGGATATCGACTGGCCCGAAACCAAGGAGTCCTGGCCAGCAAGGGAGCCTGCCTGCAGCTTTGCATGGGAAGCCTCTCTGGGGCTGCGGCTTCTCCTGCCCCAGCACTAGCTGCCCTCCCCGCCTGCATCGGCGGGGGCTGGGGCATGGGCTGCCTCCTGCTGGCTCATTCTGCTCAGCGCCCTGTTCTGTGGGCGGAGCTGGCAGAGTCCTGGGTTGGGGCTTTTCGCAGGCTTTTTGTAGCGTTTTCAACTTTTAGCTGTAGTGTCTGCTTTGCTATTTTAAGTTCGCACCCTCAGTTTGCCCTGGGGCGTTCAAGCCCGGTTCTTCCTCTAAGCATCGCTGCCCATGCCTCCCTGCCCAGCCCCGCCTGCTAGTGGGGGGCACGGACATCTGTACCGCTTCTCTGCTGAGAGTTTCCTCTGGGCACTTAGTCTGTGAGTTTTAATTTTTTATGTCTTTTGTCTCCCAGTTATGCACCCCTCTGAGGTTCCACTCGCCAGTGTTTCCAGGTGTTTGGAAACTTCTCTCTCTCTCTCTCTCTTTTTTTTTTTTTATACTATTTCCTACCTCCTTTAGACAAATATGGGCTGCTTTTCTGAGTGCCTGATGTCCTCTGCCGGTATTCAGAAGTTGTTTTGTGGGATTTACTCAGCGTTCAAATGTTCTTTTGCTGATTTTGTGGGGGAGAAAGTGGTCGCCCCGTCCTATTCCTCCGCCATCTTCCCGTACTACCTAGACACATTGTTAATTTCAATTTAATTATACTAACAGATATCCAGTAGGATTCCAGTCTAACTCCTTTTGTTTGTCTAGGACTCTCAATTGGGAAAAGGCAAAACTCAAATTTCCTTTAATTCAGTAAAGAATAACCAGAACAAAAGTCTTCTATTGAAAAAAACAAAAACAATGAAGATGGCCTCAGTTGGATGTGTGACATATCAGGCATGTGAACATCAACAATTTGATGG
Source organism: Moschus berezovskii (assembly GCF_049115385.1). Classification (NCBI taxonomy): domain Eukaryota; kingdom Metazoa; phylum Chordata; class Mammalia; order Artiodactyla; family Moschidae; genus Moschus; species Moschus berezovskii. The sequence continues at coordinate 79,320,640 of NC_142488.1, read as the reverse complement.
AGAGAACAAAGCTACTAAGACTTTGTGTAAAAATTAATTGAATTACTATACCCCAAAGTGAGATTTTAAGATCATATGTTTACTTAAAGTCTAACATAAACTGTTTCTAAAACGTTCTGAAGAACTGAATAGGATCTCCCCAGGCTATTTAGCATATCCCAGAGAGACATATAGACCATGTCTTAGAACTAATATCTATGAACCTTATATCAGTCAGAAATAATCTAGCTAATAGAGGAGTATTGTGCCAAGAATTTCCAATTTGAACAAGAAACAAAGGGTGACCTCTAAATCTCACGGGAAATAAAGTCATGCTCTCCAAAAGAGCAGATTATTTCTTTAAAAAGTTAAAACTAGAGGCATAATAGCAGTTGACAGACATCTTTAATTATGGGTTCTATTGTAACACGAGACTGGAGGAACTAAGTATTCCCCTGGTGCTGGTAAAATTTGAATGCCATTAATCAATGATTCTTATCACTTGGACTGTACAGCTCTGCAGTAACATTCCAATGGTCAAGGACCATTAACAAAAGGAACAGCAAAGAGTAAGACGAAGAAAAATCCCATCTTAAAAGAAAATAAAGATTAAATAGCTGAGGTGAAATATTTAGCTATCTCAAGAAAAAAAATAGTGTACCTGGGATTTTAGGCCTGTTATTGTCCTAATTAACAGATTGAGAATGTTTTCTTTGGGTGGAGACATATCCTTAACCACAACTTTGCTACCACTCTTTTTCAAAAGCACCTTTAACAAAAGGGCCATTAAGAATGTTTCTGCTCAGAAATCTGATTTTTTCATGCGATTTGTGTTTATTGCTCACATATTATGGTTGTTACTACTTTCTCACTAGAAATTTTAAAGGGAAAAATTTAACACTGATTTCAAGCAATTTGCTTAGGCTTGTCTGACACCTAAAGCATTCACTTATTCAAACCAACTATCCCATTCAGCAATTCTTATTCACTGACAAATTTAGAAGTAATTGCTTACTACCTAAGCAGTTCATAAATAGGCATTGATTTTATCAACAAACTAGGAAACGAGTATATTTTAATAAAAATGCATCTAAATATATCAAAATTACTAGCTCACATTAAAGGCTAGATTCTTTTTTCCTAGAGACATTTGCTTTAAAATAATCAAGGGTGGAATTATCTTCAAATATTTGCATAGAGAACTGTGCTAAATTGTGTTTGCAGGTTGAAATAATGTATTATTGTAAAAATCCACTAACAGAAGTAAAATCATACATATGAAAAAGTGAAAGTGTGAAAATGTTAGTCATTCAGTTATGTCCGACTCTTTGTGATTCCATGGACTGTAGGTCACCAGGCGCCTCTGTCCATGGAATTCTCCAGGCAAGAATTCTGGAGTAGCAAGAAGACTCCCTTCTCCAGGGAATCTCTCCAACCTAGGTATCAAACCCCAGTTTTCCTGCATTGCAGGCAGATTCTTTACCATCTGAGCCACCAGGGAAGCCTTATTATATATATCAACATCCTCCAATATTTTTACATAGGGTAGTTCACTCTTTTCAAGTGGTAAATGAGTAGCCCATTCTCTCTCCCAAGGAAATAATTTACTCCAGTGTGTCAGAACTTTCTGAATACAGCTTGGCTTGTAAATTACTTCAGTCTTTCAATTGGCTTCAATCAGGGATTAATAAGTAGCAACTAGTTTGCAAGGCATAGGTCTTCTTTTATCAGTTAGAGGTGATTTTCAAAATAAGTGAATCAAAGACCTACTTGATGCTCCCCAAATGATCTTATAATCAAAACAGTGATGTTTAGTAAGTCAAGCAATTAAATAATATTTTTAATGATAATTTTTTTCATGACATCTACAGGAAATGCATTGTTTCAATAATGATCACTAAAGGAGGATTTTCCACGCAAAGATAAAGGAATCAAGGTTAAAAACAGGTGTGAAATTCCAGGAGCCCTATACTCCTGTAAGAGTTATGGAGAGAAAGGCAGCACAACCAGTCTATACCTCCTATTTGAAATCTTAATTGTAATTAAATCATTACTTTGATAAAATGATTATAGGATGTTTTACATTATTAAATAGATACTATTTAATGATCAGTATGTTTCAGTACAAAGTAACTCTAGAAATTACCTCTATCTTGTTTCTGTTTTCCTCTTCTACACACTTATCCATACTTGAGCTTCTCTCTTCTCCACCCCTATGTTCTCCATCTCTTTTCCCTCTTACTATAGATTCTCTCTGCCTCTCTTCATGGATCCTAGATTTTCCTTCTCCAACTGTCACCCTTTTTTTTTATTTGTTTTCCACTTAAATACCGTTCATTTACAATATTGTGTTAGTTTCTGGTGTACACCAAAGTAATTCAGTTATATATATATATATATACACACACACACATACACACACACACACTCATATATATAAAAGAATATACATATATATTCTTTTTCATGTTTTTTCCATTATGGTTTATCACAGGATATTGAATATAGTTTCCTGTGCTAGACAGTAGGACCTTGCTTTTTTTTATTGTCACTCTTTCTTTTTAACTATAATTCTCTTGCTTCTCTTTGCCCTCTTCCCATATTTCTCCCCTTCATCTTTACTGTTCTTTGTCCCTATTTCACACTCCCTTTCTCACTCTAACCTCTCTCTCTGTCTCCCCTCCTACCCTTTCTCACTCCTTTTCTTTCTCCCCTTTTCCCCATCCAAAAATCACAAAACTGCATGCCACTATTTGTCATTTATTTTCTTTTTTTTTTTTACACCCACACATAATCATGTATAGTGTTTCACACTCGCAATTTTTGTTTGGCTCAGCTTTGGTCAGGAACAGACCATAAAACATTAAAAGAGTCTTTGAGTGGAGAATTTTTAACTCCCTATAATTTGACTTATTTCTAGGATTCAATTGCATTCATCAAACATGGAAAAATATTCTTTTAGACATCTTTGGCTGAACCCAACCCTTCACAAAAAACTGGTTAACGCATGTCTAAAATGCTTTATTTCTTTTGCAGTTGCTGCTGCTGCTGCTAAGTCACTTCAGTCGTGTCCGACTCTGTATGACCCCATAGACGTAAGCCCACCAGGCTCCCCCGTCCCTGGGATTCTCCAGGCAAGAACACTGGAGTGGGTTGCCATTTCCTTCTCCAATGTGTGAAAGTGAAAGTGAAGTCGCTCAGTCGTGTCCGACCCTTAGCGACCCCATGGACTACAGCCTACCAGGCTCCTCCATCCATGGGATTTTCTAAGCAATAGTACTGGAGTGGCTTGCCATTGCCTTCTCCGTCTTTTGCAGTTAGGAATTCTTAAATAAGTCATAAAATTTTAAAAACACAGTTAGGAATAGCCTTAGAATTAATGTAGTACAAACTATTATGAACTTCTTCAACAGAATCCTCTGTAAGTGGCCATCTATCCTTTGCTGTTTAAATTCCAGTATTGAGAATCTCACCACCTCATTAGATAGCTCATTCCATTTTATTATAAAACCATGCCTTCTAATGAAATAAAATCTGTCTGTGTAAACTCCACTCATACGTTAATACTAATTAATCCTAGTACATTAGTAGGCTGTTTCAAAATAATTAATTTCCCCTTTCATAATTTTTTCTGGCAGCCCAACATGCACATACTTTTACTGTATCTTGTTATATAAAAGTTAATTGGAACAAACTGAAAAACTTTACAAAAGGTTTTCTTTCCTTCAAATTTAGGCTGACAGATAATTTAAAATTAATGATCACACACACACACACACCTTTGTGGGAAAAGAAAATAGAAGTGAAAATATTTCCTATAATGAACCCGAAAGACTAAGTTCACCTGAGTTCTCTTTTCAGAACACTGTTTCTGAATATTTCTTCTAGAATTTCTTCAACTTTCAAATATTATATATTTAGAGACCTAAGCCTACCTAAGGCTAACCATAGAATGGCCACACAGAATTTGTCCATGTGTATATAAATTTTATGTTTAGACTTTGTGTCTGAACACCATAACCACAGTGATATTTACACTATAATGACTGTCTCTGGGAAGACAGGCCAGTTTCAGAGCTTACCCACCATGCCCTGTAGTGCCAGCTTCAAGGGCTAAGTCATGGCATCAAACCAAGTTCCAAGTCAAAATGAATAGTTCTCACTGTGTTGGGAATTTTGTGAAAAACTAAGCCCTAAATGGGCTGGAGGTTGTGACAAGGACACCAGCTCTGTTGTTTCTGGTACCTAAAGGCTACTGACTCCACTTTTCATTTTCAAGTTGTACTCCAAAGTTTCCTTCTCTTCTGATCAGGAAATAAAAAATGTCTCTTTGAATAGTCTCCATTTTTGTCCGTACTATTTTTCCCATATATTTTTCCCTTGTGCATTGTTTAATCTGTTATTGTTATAGAATTACATGACTATATTTTCCCACAGTTCCTTAAGAGAAATTCTTTTCTTTTATTCTCTTGCTAATATTCTCTCTCTCTTTCTCTCTCTCACACACACGCGAACACACAATCACCACTACTATCAGACAAGCTTCCAAATTTGGTCATTTTTTATATTTAAATGAGTTGCTACCCATCTCTAACAAGTTTTTCCTATCACTTTAACGCACTAAATATCCTATATTTCAGAGTTATCTATGACTTTGGACTGATATAACATCTTTAAGAGTGTTTTGCCTTATAAACTCCTCTTTTTGGGTCTATTTTCATCTATTTTCTTTCTAATTCTTGCATTTATTCTGAAATATTATTTATATGTATTAATATTAATCATTTTTCCTACTATTTCATGAATTGCAACTTGCTTTTTGTCATTTCTAACATCTTCTTTTTAAATAGATGGCTCCACTCTTTTCCTCAATGGCAATTATTTTTAACTTGCCAAGTATCTGAAGAACATCTAGTCACCAACATATCATGAATTTGCATAACACTAATGGAGGAAAAGCAGTACTAAAACTAACCAACTTTCTGCGAATCAAAATTTCCAGAGTCAACTAAATCTTTATCATGTATCTTTCCATATAGACTCCTGGAATCTGTTTAAATGACTGAAGTTATTAAACTTGCTAATTTCTATTTCACTTCCTTTTCACTTTCTCTACTATAAAGTTTAATTTCATTAATTGTTCCAGATTTCTAGTTTTAAGAGCAAGTCTGAACCCTTTACAAGTGTAAAGGTAAGAATGTTATGTGCTTTGGGGACCAATTGAGCCAAGATAATCAATAAAGGTCCCCTTCGTGTATCACAGTCTTGTTGCGGCAAAGGGCCTTGCAGTTATGAAGGTATGAGCCATGCCGAGCAGGGTCACCCAAGATGACTAGTCATAGTGAAGAGTTCTGACAAAATGTTTTCCACTGGAGGAGGAAATGGCAGCCACTCCTAGATTCTTTCCTGGAAAATCTCATGGACACAATGAAAAGACAAAAATATATGATACAGGAAGATAAGCTTCCCAGATTGGAAGTTGTCCAATACGCTACTATGAAAAAGTGGAAGGCAAATACTAATTGATGTGGCTGGGCTAAAGCAGAACGACTCTCAGTTGTGGATGTGTCTGGTGATTAAAGTAAAGCCCAATGATGTAAAGAATAATATTGCATAGGAACCTGGAATTTTAAGTCCATGAATCAAGGTAAATTGAAAGTGGTCAAACAGGAGATGGCAAGAGTGAACATCAACATTTTAGGAATCAGTGAACTAAAATGGATGGGAATGGACGAATTTAAATCAGATGACCCTTATATCTACTACTGTGGGCAAGAATCCCTTAGAAAAAGTGGAGTAGCCCTCATAGTAAAAAATGAGTATGAAACACAGTACTTGGTTGCAACCACAAAAATGACAAAAGGATCTCGTTTCATTTCCAGGCAAAGTATTCAACATCAAAGTAATCCAAGTCAATGCCCCAACCACTGATGCTGAAGAAAGTGTAGCTGACCAGGTCTATGAAATCTTACAAGACCTTCTAGAACTAACACCAAAAAAAAAAAAAAAAAGAAAAAAAAAAAAACGATATGCTTTACATCAGAAAGGATTGGGATAAAAAAAAAAAAAATAGGAAGTTAAGAGATACCAGGAATAACAGGCAAGTTTGTCCTTGGACTACAAAACAAAGCAGGGCAAAAGCTAACAGAGTTTTGTCAAGAAACCACACTGGTTATGCTGCTGCTGCTAAGTCACTTCAGTCGTGTCCGACTCTGTGTGACCCCATAGACGGAAGCCCACCAGGCTCCCCCGTCCCTGGGACTCTCCAGGCAAGAACACTGGAGTGGGTTGCCATTTCCTTCTCCAATGTGTGAAAGTGGAAAGTGAAAAGTGAAAGTGAAGTCGCTCAGTTGTGTCCGACCCTTAGTGACCCCACGGACTGCAGCCTACCAGGCTCCTCCATCCATGGGATTTTCTAGGCAATAGTACTGGAGTGGCTTGCCATTGCCTTCTACGACACTGGTTATAGCAAACACTTTTTTCCAAATATCCAAGAGATGACTTTACACATGGACATCACCAGATGGTCAATATTGAATTCAGATGGATTATGTTCTTAGAGGTTGAAATGGAGAAACTCTATAGAGTTAGCATAAACAAGACCTGGAGCTGATTGTGGCTCAGATCATGAGCTCTTTATTGCAAAATTCAGGCTTAAATTGAAAAAAGTAGAGGAAATAACTAGGCCATTCAGGTATGGCCTAAATTAAATCTCTTTTGATTATACAGTGGAGGTGACAAATAGATCCAAGGGATTAGATATGATTGACAGAGTGCCTTAAGACCTATGGACAGAGGTTCATAACATTGTACAGGAGACAGTGACCAAAAGCATCCCAAAGAAAAAGAAATGCAAGAAGGCAAAATGATTGTCTGAGGAGGCTTTACAAAGAGCTGAGGAAAGAAGAGAAACAAAAGGCAAGATAAAAAAGGAAACATATACCCAACTGAATGCAGAGTTCCGGAGAATAACAAGGAGAGATAAGAACTTCTTAAAGGAATCATGCAAAGAAATACAGGAAAACAATAAAATGGGAAAGACTAGAGACTTGTTCAAGAAAATTGGAGGTATCAAGTGAACATTTCATACAAGAATGGACATTTTAAAGGATAGAAATGGTAAGGACTTAATAGAAGCATAAGAGATTAAGAACAGCTGGCAAGAATATACAGCAGAACTATGCAAAAAAAGATCTAAATGACTCAGATAAACATGATGGTGTGGTCACTCATCTAGAGCTGAACATCCTGGAGTGTGAGGTCAAATGAGCCTTTAGAAGCATTACTACATGCAAAGCTAGTGGCGGTGACAAAACTGCAATTGAGTGATTTAAAATCCTAAAACACGATGCTGTTAAAGTGCTGCACTCAATATGCCAGCAAATTTGGAAAATCTAGCAGTGGCCACAGGACTGGAAAAGTTTGGTTTTTATTCCAATCTCAAAGAAGGGTGATGCCAAAGAATGTTCAAACTACCGCACAATTGCACACATTTCATATGCTATCAAGGTAATGTTTAAAATCCTTTAAGCTAGGCATCAGCAGTACATGAACTGCTGAAAATGCCAGGTGTACAAGCTGGATTTAGAAAAGGCAGAGGAAACAGAGATCATTCATTGAATCATGGCGAAATCAAGGGAGTTATAGAAAAACATGTACTTTTGCTTCATTGACTAGGCTAAAGCCTTTGACTGTGTGATTCATAACAAACTGTGGAAAATTCTTCAAGAGACAGGATTACCAGACCACCTTACCAGTCTCCTGAGAAACCTGTATGCGGGTCAAGAAGCAACAGGTAAAAACGAACGTGGAAAAACTGACTGGTTCAAAACTGGGAAAAGAATAACACAAGACTGTATATCGCCATGCTGCTTATTTAACTTACATGCATGCATAGTGTGAAATGCCAGGCTGGATGAATCACAAGCTGGGATCAAGACAGGCTAAATATCAACAACCTCAGATATGCAAATAATACCACTCTAATAGCAGAAAGTGAAGAGGAACTAAAGAGACTCTTCACGAGGGTGAAAGAGAGTGAAAAAGCTCGCTTGAAACTGAACATTAATAAAAGCTAAGATCTAAGATCATGGCATCCTGTCCCATCACTTCATGGCAAATAGATGGAGAAAAAGAGGAAATAGTGCCAGCTTTTATTTTCTTAGGCTCCAAAATCACTGCAGATAGTAACTGCAGTGATGAAATAAAAAGATGTTTGCTCCTTGGAAGGAAAGCTATGACAAACCTAGACAGTATATTAAAAAGTAAATACTTCACTTTGCAGACAAAGATCCATATAGTTAAAGCTATGGTTTTTCCAGTGGTCATTTACTGATGTGAGAGTTGGACCTTAAATAAGGCTGAACACTGAAATATTATGCTTTTGAATTGTGGAGCTGGAAAACACTCTTGAGAGTCCCCTGGACTGTAAGGAGATCAAATGAGTCAATTCTAAAGGAAATGAACCCCGAATATTCATTGGAAGGACTGATGCTGAAGCTGAAACATTGGAAAAGATCCTGATGCTGATAAAGATTGAAGGCAGGAGGAAAAGGGGGCAGCAGAGGATGAGATAGTTGGACGGCATCGCTGACTCAAAGAACATGAATTTGAGCAAACTCCAGGAGATAGTGGGTGACAGGGAAGCCTGGTGTGCTGCAGTCCATGGGGTTGAAAATAGTTGGACAGGACTTAGTGACTGAACAACAACAACAATCAATAAAGAGAGTTAAAACTGGATTTCTCCAGTCAGACTTCTTGGGCTTGAATGCCAGCTCCATTACTTCCTAGGCTGGTGGATTTACAGAAATGTATTTCATTGGGCTCTTATGCTACACACATTCAAGTGCTTAGATTAGTACCTTGTATATAGTAAGAACTCAATAAACCTTCTTATTCCTCTTTTTATACTAAGTGCTTGACAATCAGATGGATTAAAGTGTAATACAGTAACTAAAATGTAATATAAACCAAATAATTCACACCAAATATCATCTTCAAAATGATTATAATGGTTTTATGAAATACATGAAAAACAGGTAATTTCAGTTTTTAGAAAAAAATAGCTAAGCAGAATTAATTGACTGTCAGAATTTGGATTTATTAATTCATTTTTACTAATTGAACATTACTAAACAGTATAGAAAATAGACTATTCATTATCATTTAAGCTGCTGCTGCTGCTGCTGCTAAGTCGCTTCAGTCGTGTCCGACTCTGTGCAACCCCATAGATGGCAGCCCACCAAGCTACTCCGCCCCTGGGATTCTCCAGGCAAGAGTACTGGAGTGGGTTGCCATTTCCTTCTCTGATGCATGAAAGTGAAAAGTGAAAGTGAAGTCGCTCAGTCATGTCCGACTCTTAGCGACCCCAAGGACTGCAGACTACCAGGCTCCTCTGCGCATGGGATTTTCCAGGCAAGAGTACTGGAGTGGGTTGCCACTGCCTTCTTCATCCATTTAAGCTAGGCACCACTTAATCAGACAAAAATATTTATGTATATATACTATACCTAAATATTTGATTCACTTGCTCCTGTTTAACTTTTGTTCACAAGCTTATACAATTCGTTCATTCCCCTAATCTACCATGGCATTTGATCAATTCCATGACATCTTGGAGCAGTGAATTCTGTAAGTTGAAATATATTATTTAATGTCAATTTCAAGGATGTTGTATCAGATCACAATACTTGAAAAGTCAACAGCGTTTTGTATCATTTTTGGAGCACATATCATTCATTATGAACTCTTACACTTGCTATTTACATTCTCACCAGTCATTCAATTCCCGCTATAAAGACATTTTTCTCACACATCAAACAACTAATTTTTAAACTGCAATTTGAGAGTCTGAGAGTGTCTTAAAGTGTACTGTCTGGGCAAATTCCTGTTAAATTTAAAGTTCAGTAAATGTAATAAATCCTTATTTTCTTCCTCTTGGCCTAATATTTGCATTCGACTTAGGCTACATTTTTTTTTTCTTGATTTAGAGTAACTATTCATATACTCCATCAAGTCTGATGAAATTAAACATAGTCCTTTCAGCATCTTCTCTATTCAAAGCAATCACTTCTTATATAATACATATGAATAAATGATGCTCCTTTGCAGGATATAAGGCTATGTTTTTACTATAGGTGCCTGTAAAGAATTCAAACCACAAGAGTCAAGTTTCAATAGGTTTTCATTTTACAAAACCCCAGGATAAATAGTCTTTTATATGCATAGTGACAGAAGTGTTACTCAGTGCAACTGTCAAGAACATATTCACAGCCTACTGTCAGTACTGAGTACAGATAAGGGGAATCACTAAAATAAACCTAGAAACTTACTTTCCAGTCTAGGTGTCTATTTGTCTCACCTTTTTTATTTTTAACTGAAAAATAGGTGCAGAGAAATATATGTACTTTTATCTGTCCATTTATTTTGACTATTAATTAGATTAAGTTTAACTTTTGATGGTGGATAAATTATTTATACTCTCCTAGTATATATGGGACCTTAGTACAATACTTCCTTCTTCAAATTCTTGTGAATTATGAAGCCTACTCAAGTCAAAGTCAAGGACTATTTAAGTAGATCAGAACCTGAAAACAGATTCTGTAGGTGTTACACTGCCTTTCTCAGTATTATCACTATGTCTTTATTTTTTCTTTGATCTTTCTCATCAGGAATGGAGAAATTCTCAGAAAAGTTATGACAGATATCAAAGATATGCTGCATGAGCTTCACTTCAGTTCAGTTCAATCGCTCAGTCGTGTTCAACTCTTTGTGACCCTATGAACTGCAGCACGCTAGGCCTCTGTCCATCACCAACTCCTGGAGTTCACCCAAACTCATGTCCATTGATTCGGTGATGCCATCCAACCACCTCATCCTCTGTTGTCCCCTTCTCCTCCTGCCCTCAATCTTTCTCAGCATCAGGGTCTCTTCAAATGAGTCAGCTCTCCATGTCAGGTGGCCAAAACTTTGGAGATTCAGCTTCAACATCAGTCTTTCAAATAAACAACCAGGACTGATCTCCTTTAGGATGGACTGATTAGATCTCCTTGAAGTCCAAGGGACTCTCAAGAGTGTTCTAGAACACCACAAGTCAAAAGCATCAATTCTTTGGTGATCAGCTTTCTTTAAGATCCAACTCTCACATCCATACATAACCACTGGTGAAACCATAGCCTTGACTAGATGTACCTTTGTTGGCAAAGTAATTTTCTGCTTTTTAATATGCTCTCTAGGCCGATCATAACTTTCCTTCCAAGGAGCAAGCGTCTTTTAATTTCATGGCTGGTATCACCATGTGCAGTGATTTTGGAGCCCAGAAAAATAGATCAGTCACTGTTTCCCAATCTATCTGAAAATGAAGTGATGGAACTGGATGCCATGACCTTACTTTTCTGAATGTTGAGTTTTAAGCCAACTTTTTCACTGTCCTCTTTCACTTTCATCAAGAGGCTCTTTAGTTCTTCAGTTTCTGCCATAAGAGTTGTGTCATCTGCATATCTGGGGTTATTTGTATTCTCCCGGCAATCTTTTATTTTTTTAATTTATTTATTTTAAGTGGAGGCTAATTACTTTACACTATTGTATTGGTTTTGCCAAACATTGACATGAATCTCTCCCCGGTGTACATGTGCTCGCCATCTTGAACCCACCTCCCTCCCCAACCCATCCCTCTGGTTCATCCAAGTACACCAGCCCCGAGCATCCTGTATTATGCATCGAAAATGGACTGGTGATTCACTTCATATATGATAATATACATGTTTCAATGCCATTCTCCCAAATCATCCCATCCTCGCCCTCTCCCACAGAGTCCAAAAGACTGTTCTATACATCTGTGTCTCTTTTACTGTCTCGTATACAGGGTTATCATAATCATCTTTCTAAATTCCATATATATATGTTAGTATACTGTATTGGTATTTTTCCTTCTGTCTGACTTCACTCTGTACAATAGGCTCCAGTTTCTTCCACCTCATTAGAACTCATTCAAATGTATTCTTTTTATTTGCTGAGTATTACTCCATTGTGCATATGAAACACAGCTTTCTTATCCATTCCTCTGCAGATGGACATCACATCTATTCATCTGTGATGAATATTGGAGTACATGTGTCTCTTTCAATTCTGGTTTCCTTGGTGTGTATGCCTAAGAGTGCGATTGCTGGGTCGTATGGCAACTCTATTTCCAGTTTTTTAAGTAATCTCCACACTGTTCTCCATAGTGTTTGTACTAGTTTGCATTCCCACCAACAGTGGAAGAGGGTTCCCTTTTCTCCACACCCTCTCTAGCATTTATTGCTTGAGGACGTTTGGATAGCAGCCATTCTGACTGGCGTGAAATGGAACCTCATTGTAGTTTAGATTTACATTTCTCTGATTATTAGTGATGTTGAGCATCTTTTCATGTGTTTGTTAGCCATCTGTATGTCTTCTTTGGAGAAATGTCTGTTTAGTTCTTTGGCCCATTTTTTGATTGGGTCGTTTATTTTTCTGGAATTGAGCTGCAGATGTTGCTTGTATATTTTGGAGATTAATCCTTTGTGACTTGCTTCATTTGCTATTATTTTCTCCCATTCTCAAGGCTGTCTTTTCACCTTGCTTATAGTTTCCTTTGCTGTGAAGAAGCTTTTAAGTTTATTTAGGTCCCATTTGTTTATTTTTGCTTTTATTTCCAATATTCTGGGAGGTGGGTCACGGAGGATCCTGCTGTGATTTATGTCGGAGAGTGTTTTGCCTATGTTTTCCTCTAGGAGTTTTATAGTTTCTGGTCTTACATTTAGATCTTTAATCCATTTTGAGTTTATTTTTATGTATGGTATTAGGGAGTGTTCTAGTTTCATTCTTTTATAAGTGACTGACCAATTTTCGCAGCACCACTTGTTAAAGAGATTGTCTTTTCTCCATTGAATATTCTTACCTCCCTTGTCAAAGATAATGTGTCCATAGGTGCACGGATTTATCTCTGGGCTTTCTATTTTGTTCCATTGATCTATATTTCTGTCTTTATGCCAGTACCATACTGTCTTGTTGACTGTGGCTTTGTAGTAGAGCCTGAATTCCGGCAGGTTGATTCCCCCAGTTCCATTCTTCTTTCTCAAGATTGCCTAGGCTATTTGAGGTTTATTGTATTTCCATACGAATTGTGAAATTATTTTTTCAAGCTCTGTAAAAAACACCATTGGTAGCTTGATAGGGGTTGTATTGAAGTTATAAATTACTTTGGGTAATATATTCATTTACACAATATTTATTCTTCCAATCCATGAACACGGTATATTTCTCGATCTATTAGTGTCTTCTCTGATTTCTTTAACCAGTGTTTTATATTTTTCTATATATAGGTGTTTGTTTCTTTAAGCAGATATATTCTTAAGTGTTTTATTATTTTCGTTTCAATGGTGAATGGAATTGTTTCCTTAATTTCTATTTTCTCATTATTAGTGTATAGGAATGCAAGGGATTTCTGTGTGTTGATTTTATATCCTGCAACTTTACTATATTCATTGATTAGCTCTCTTAATTTTCTGGTAGAGTCTTTAGGGTTTTCTGTGTAGAGAATCATGTCATCTGCAAACAGTGAGAGTTTTAATTCTTCTTTTCCAATTTGGATTCCTTTTATGTCTTTTAATGCTCTGATTGCTGTGGCCAAAACTTCCAGAACTACGTTGAATAGTAGTGGTGAGAGTGGGCACCCTTGTCTTGTTCCTGACTTTAGGGGAAACGCTTTCAATTTTTCAACATTGAGGATAATGTTTGCTGTGGGTTTGTCATATATAGCTTTTATTATGTTGAGAAATGTTCCTTCTATTCCCGCCTTCTGGAGAGTTTTGATCATAAATGGATGTTGTATTTTGTCAAAGGCTTTCTCTGCATCTATTGAGATAATAATATGATTTTTATCTTTCATTTTGTTAATGTGGTGTATTACATTGATTGATATGCAGATATTGAAGAATCCTTGCATTCCTGGGATAAAGGATTGGTCATGATGTATGATCTTTTTAACGTGTCGTTGGATCCATTTTGCTAGAATTTTGTTAAGGATTTTTGCATCTATGTTCATCAGTAATATTGGCCTATAGTTCTCTTTTTTTGGCATCTTTGCCAGGTTTTGGTATTAGGGTGATAGTGGCCTTATAGAATGAGTTTGGAAGTTTACCTTCCTCTGCAATTTTCTGGAAGAGTTTGACTAGAATAGGTGTTAGCTGTTCTCTAAATTTTTGGTAGAATTCAGCTATGAAGCCGTTTGGTCCTGGGCTTTTGTTTACTGAAAGATTTCTGATTACATTTTCAATTTCCATGCTTGTGATGGGTCTGTTAAGATTTTCTATTTCTTCCTGGTTCAGTTTTGGAAAGTTGTACTTTTCTAAGAATTAGTCCATTTCTTCCAAGTTGTTCATTTCATTGGCATATAATTGCTGAAAGTAGTCTCTTATGATTCTTTGTATTTCTGTGTTGTCTGTTGTGATCTTTCCCTTTTCATTTCTAATTTTATTGATTTGGTTCTTCTCCCTTTGTTTCTTGATGAGTCTGGCTAGTATTTTGTTAATTTTATTTACCCTCTCAAAGAACCAGCTTTTGGTTGTGTTGATATTTGCTATGGTCTCTTTTGTTTCTTTTGCATATAGTTCTGCCCTAATTTTTAAGATTTCTTTCCTACTACTAACCCTGGGGTTCTTCATTTCTTCGTTTTCTAATTGCTTTAGTTGTTAGGTTATTTTGTTGACTTTTTTCTTGTTTCTTGAGGTATGCCTCTATTGCTATGAACCTTCCCCTTGGCACTGCTTTTACAGTGTCCCACAGGTTTCGGGTTGTTTTGTTTTCATTTTCATTTGTTTCTATGCATAGTTTGATTTCTTTTTTGATTTCTTCTCTGATTTGTTGGTTATTCAACAGCGTGTTGTTCAGCCTCCATATTGGGGTTTTTAATAGTTTTTCTCCTGTAATTGAGATCTAGTCTTACTGCATTGTGGTCAGAAAAGATGTTTGGAATGATTTCAATTTTTTTGAATTTACCAAGGCTAGATTTATGGCCCAGGATGTGATCTATCCTGGAGAAAGTTCTGTGTGCGCTTGAGAAGAAGGTGAAATTCATTGTTTTGTGGTGATATGTTGTATAGATATCTGTTAGGTCTAACTGGTCTATTGTATCATTTAAAGTTTGTGTTTCCTTGTTAATTTTCTGTTTAGTTGATCTATCCATAGGTGTGAGTGGAGTATTAAAGTCTCCCAATATTATTTTGTTATTGTTGATTTCCCCTTTCATACTTGTTAGCATTTGTCTTACATATTTTGGTGCTCCTATGTTGGGTGCATAAATATTTATAATTGTTATATCTTCTTCTTGGATTGATCCTTTGATCCTTATGTAGTGTCCTTCTTTGTCTCTTTTCACAGCCTATGTTTTAAAGTCTATTTTATCTGATATGAATATTGCTACTCCTGCTTTCTTTTGGTCTCTATTTGCTGGGAATATCTTTTTCCAGCCCTTCCCTTTCAATCTGTATGTGTCCCTCGTTTTCAGGTGGGTATCTTGTAGAAAAAATATACAGGGGTCTTATTTTTGTATCCATTCAGCCAGTCTTTGTCTTTTGGTTGGGGCATTCAACCTATTTACATTTAAGGTAATTATTGATAAGGATGATCCCGTTTCCATTTATTTTATTGTTTTGGGTTCGAGTTTATACACTCATTCTGTGTTTCCTGTCTAGAGAAGGTCCTTTAGTATTTGTTGGAGAGCTGTTTTGGTTATGATGAATTCTCTCAGCTTTTGCTTGTCTGTAAAGCTCTTGATTTCACCTTCATATTTGAATGAGATCCTTGCTGTGTACAGTCATCTGGGCTGTAGGCTATTTTCTTTCATCACTTTAAGTATGCCCTGCCATTCCCTTCTGGCCTGAAGAGTTTCTATAGAAAGATCAGCTGTTATCCTTATGGGGATACCCTTGTGTGTTATTTGTTGTTTTTCCCTTGCTTTTAATATTTGTTCTTTGTGTTTGATCTTTGTTAATTTGATTAATATGTGCCTTGGGTTTATCCTGTTTGGGACTCTCTGGGATTCTTGGACTTGGGTGATTATTTTCTTCCCCATTTTAGGGAAATTTTCAACTCTTGTCTCCTCAAGTATTTTCTCATGGTCTTTCGTCTTGTCTTCTTCCTCTGGGACTCCTATGATTCGGATGTTGGGGCGTTTAAAATTGTCCCAGAGGTCTCTGTGATTGTCCTCATTTCTTTTAATTCGTTTTTCTTTTCTCCTCTCTGTTTCATTTATTTCTACCATTCTATCTTCTAACTCACTTATTCTATCTTCTGCCTCCATTATTTTACTTTGGTTTTCTTTAGAGTGTTTTTGATCTCATCTATTGCATTATTCATTGTATATTGACTCTTTTTTATTTCTTCTAGATCCTTGTTAAACCTTTCTTGCATCTTCTCGATCCTTGTCTCCAGGTTATTTATCTGTAACTCCAATTTGTTTTCAAGATTTTGGATCAATTTCACTATCATTAGTCGGAATTCTTTATCAGGTCGGTTCCCTATCTCTTCCTCTTTTGTTTGAGTTGGTGGGCATTTATCCTGTTCCTTTATTTGCTGGACATTTCTTTGCCTCTTCATCTTGCTTATATTGCTATGTTTGGGGTGGCCTTTCCGTCTTCTGGCAGTTTGTGTAGTTCTCTTTATTGTGAAGTTTCCTCACTTGGGTGAGTTTGGACAGGTGACTTGTCAAGGTTCCCTGGTTAGGGAAGCTTTTGTTAGTGTTCTGGTGGGTGAAGCTGGATTTCCTCTCTCTTGGG
Source organism: Moschus berezovskii (assembly GCF_049115385.1). Classification (NCBI taxonomy): domain Eukaryota; kingdom Metazoa; phylum Chordata; class Mammalia; order Artiodactyla; family Moschidae; genus Moschus; species Moschus berezovskii. The sequence continues at coordinate 79,303,865 of NC_142488.1, read as the reverse complement.
TGCAATGAAGTGTCCAATAATGAGTTATGAGATGTCAGTGAGTTTGGAGTGACTTTGGGCAGCCTGTATATTGAAGCTCAGGGCTATTTTCCTGTGTTGTTGGAGAATTTGTGTGGTATGTCTTGCTCTGGAACTTGTTGACCCTTGGATGGTGCTTGGTTTCAGTGTAGGTATGGAGGTATTTGATGAGCTCCTATCAATTAATGTTCCCTGGAGTCATGAGTTCTCTGGTGTTCTCCGGATTTGGACTTAAGCCTCCTGCTTCTGTTTTTCAGTCTTATTCTTGAAGTAACCTCTAGACTTCTCTCTCACTTCCAAGGTGGTTCCCTCTGTTTTAGCTTCTGTTTGCTGATCTCTTCAGTGTCTAATTTCCGCCCTGATACTAGGGGGCGGTGGTGGACACTCTTTAAGGCTCACTTGCTGCAGAAAAATATCTCTGGTATTTGTGAGGCGTGCTCACAGTGTCTCGGCCACACTCAGTTTGCTTCCACTCATGGCGTGTGTGCTGTCCCAGCCTACACTGCACAGTCTCTAGGTTGCTCTGTGGGAACTGTCTGAGGCCGGTGCTGGGTTGCATGCACATCCCACGTCCAAGCCGCTCAGGTTCAGGTACTCAGGTACTCCACAAAGGCACAGACTTGGTTGGGCCTGCGTTTTGTGCCCTTCTCTGGTCTGAGTAGCTCAGGTGACCAAGTGTTTGGCGAGCACAGTCGCTGTGACTTATCACCTCCCCGGTCCCTCCTGCTCGTTTTTCTGGGTGTATAACTGGCGCACCTTCTCAGGCGGATCTCAACTGCCCAGAAACCCAAGAAGTCTTGGTTAGTAACGAAGCCTGCTTTCAGTTTGGTATCAGATGCCTCTTTGGTGCCACAATTTCTCCCTTCCAGCTCTGTCTGCCCTCCTTCTCCTGTCTAAGTGGGGGAATGGGACGTTCAAAGCCGGCTAGCTCTGCTCAGTCCTTTGTTCTGTGAGCGGGACTGGCAGAATCTTGGGTTAGGGCTTTTTGCTTTTTCATGGGGTAGCTATCCCACAGTCTTCTTTGATATCTCCAGTTAGCTCCCTCAGATTGCCCTCATGGCATTCAGTCCAGGTCCTCAATGCAGCCGGCTCCTCCCTGCTCAGCCCCCACTTGTTAATGGCAGATGCTGGCATCTTTGCTGCTTCTTGGCTGGGAGTTACCGTTGGGCACGTAATCTGTGGGTTTTAATTATTTATGTCTTTTTCCTCCTGGTTATGTTACCCTCTGAGGTTCCAAGGCTTGCCACAGTCTCACCAGTGAGAGTGTTTCCTGGTGTTTGGAAACTTCTTTCTTTTTTAAGCTTCCCTTCCTGGGACGGAGCTCCGTCCCTACCTCTTTTGCCTCTCTTTTTATCTTTTATGTTTTTTCCTACCTCCTTTCAAAGACAATGGGCTGCTTTTCTGGGTGCCTGATGTCCTCTGCCATCATTCAGAAGTTGTTTTGTGGAATTTACTCAGCGTTCAAATGTTCTTTTGATGAATTTGTGGGGGACAAAGTGGTATCCCCGTCCTATTCCTCCGCCATTTTGTTCCATCCTGTATCTTCCGGCAATCTTGATTCCAGCTTGTGCTTCTTCCATCCCTGTGTTTCTCATGATGTACTCTTCACGTAAGCTAGGAATGGTGGCTGTGCAGAAGCGGCAGAGAGGATCTACCCCACATCCAAGGTCAGGAGCAGCGGCCGAGAGGAGATATGCAGGTGGGCTAAGAGGAGCTACTGCATGTTCAAGGTCAGTACGGGTGACCTCGTCCAAGGTAAGGAGCAGTGGCTGTGCTTTGCTGGCGCATCCATGACGAGATATCCCACATCCAAGGTAAGAGAAACCCAAGTAAGATGGTTTGTGCTGAGAGAGGGCATCAGAGGGCTGACAGACTGAAACCACAATCACAGACAACTAGCCAACTTGAACACATGGACCACAGCCTTGTCTAACTTAAATGAAACTAAGCCATGCTGTGTGGGGCCACCCAAGACAGATGGGTCATAGTGGAGATGTCTGAAAGAATGTGGTCCACTGGAGAAGGGAATGGCAAATTCTTCTCTGTTTCCTGAGATTCCTCATCAATAAAGTGAAAGAATAAGACAAGGAAGCTCTTCTACTTTCATGAGGCTAAATTCCCTGCCATTTACCTTGTTTACAATATCAGTCATATTACAGGATTTTTTTTTTTTAAATCTCCTTTGAAAGGCAGTATGCTTGATGGTTAAAAACATGGCCTCTAGAGCCAAGACGCCTGGATCTTTTCATTACCACTTACTAGTTCAACCAATTATCTAAAGTTTCTGTTCCTCAGTTTACTTATCTATGAAATGGGGAGGATAATGGAATCTATACCATACAGGTATTGTGAGAATTAAATGAATTAGCATACTAAAGCATCTAGAAAAGTCCTTGACACTTAGATAGATGATGAATTTGTTATGTGAGCTACCTGCTAATGACAACAATCTGAAATCAAATTGACTTATCACTATTTTTCTGAGCGATTTCTGAAAAGACTGTCTTGCATTGAAGAACATTCAGATATTCTCAACAGATATGTGGCATGCTTATGTGTATTTATTTCTTGTCAATTTCCTGTCACTGCTGTAACAAATCACCATAGACTAGTGGTTTAACAAAATATGTATTATAGACTAGTTTAACAAAATCTATATTATAGTTCTGGTGGTCAGAAATCCAAAATCGGTCTTGCTGGGCTCTAAAGACAAGGTGTCAGTCGGGCACTGTTCCTTTCTAGAGGCTCTTGGGAAGAATCCCTTTCTAGCTTCATGAGGCCACTTATATTCTCTTTTCCTCCATTTTCAAAGCCTGTAGAGGTCAGAATGCCCAACTTCCATCACCATGATCTCCTCATCTGTCCTTCTCTACCACATTTAATTCCACTTTTGATTACATGGAACTCACATGGATAATTCAAGCAACTTTGCCTATCTTAATATCATCTGGTTAGCAAACTTAATTCCATCTGCAAACTTAATTAGCCTTTGCTACCTGAAGTTTCACATTCACTGATTCCAGAGATTACAATATGAATGTCTTTGAGAGGACATTATTCGTCATAACACAGTATGAATTTTTACACTGAAACCCACAAAATATGAGTTAGTTTTTCATTTTTATTAATTCAAGAACATGTTTCTTTTGACTTTGAATTTCTAGGAAGGGTTCCTTCTTAGAGTCTATGTGAAATTGCAGATCCTCTGAACCTGGTTTAAGAGTTAGTGGGACATAAACATTGCTTGCTTTTGCTAAAGGTTATATGTAACAAAAGTGTTTTTAAACTCTGAAAGATATTTGCAATAGAGATCTAAGGTTCTATTATCCAGAATATCTTAAGAATTTCTACTATAGTCTCAAAATTAAGAGCATGGATTCGAGAGATAACTGACTATGTTTACATCTGAGATTTATCACTTACTAATTGCTTTATCTTCACATAACCATGCTATGCGTCAGTTTCCTAATCTGTAAAACAGAATTCAAAATATTTCCTAAATAAAATAATATATGCTAATAGAACAGAGTCTGACACTCAGTTAAGTGGTATATACATGTTTACTATTATTACCAAGTTATAATAAATGTTGAAATTATTTAAAATAAATTATTAAAATAATAATAATAGATCTTGACTGATTTTACAAGTACTAATTTAAGATCATGGCATCCAGTCCCATCACTTCATGGCAAATAGAAGGGGAAACAGTGGACACAGTGGCTGATTTTATTTTGTTGGTCTCCAAAATCACTGCAGATGGTGATCGCAGCCATGAAATTAAAAGACGCTTGCTCCTTGGAAGGAAAGTTATGACCAACCTAGATAGCATATTAAAAAGCAGAGACATTACTTTGTCAACAAAGGTCCGTCTAGTCAAAGCTATGGTTTTTCCAGTGGTCATGTATGGATGTGAGATTTGGACTATAAAGAAAGCCGAGTGCCGAAGAATTGATGCTTTTGAACTGTGGTGTTGGAGAAGACTCTTGAGAGTCCCTTGGACTGTAACGAGATCCAACCAGTCCATCCTAAAGGAGATCAGTCCTGGGTGTTCATTGGAAGGACTGATGTTGAAGCTGAAACTCCAGTAATTTGGCCAACTGACACGGAGAGCTGACTCACTTGAAAAGACCCTGATGCTGGGAAAGACGGAGGGCAAGAGGAGACGGGGATGACAGAGGATGAGATGGTTGGATGGCATCATCAACTCAATGAATATGGGTTTGGGTGGACTCCGGGAGTTGGTGATGGACAGGGAGACCTGGCGTGCTGCGGTTCATGGCGTTGCAGAGTCGAACACGACTGAGCAACTGAACTGAATTGAATTATATTATAGAACAAAGGCTCATGTAAAAATGTAAATTTTATATGTCCATGTGTAACGGAGAATATGGGCTAAAATAAAGGCCACTTATATGTGATAGAAAACATTGTGTCAAAAAATGGTTGAGATATTATCTGCTACCATCTTCAAAATGAAAGAGGATCAAATATTTCTAAAGAGAGAGATGTTCTGACAGCAAGTTTGTAAAAGAAAAATTCACCCACAGACCAAACATTGCTGGAAGGGCTCTGTGGCAAATTTTATTAGTAACTTTCTGGGTGATATTTTGAGTCTGTCTCGAAATCCACATAGTCAAAGGCATTTGTAGATCCCAAATATTTTAAGTGTGTGCTATCGCCAAACACTCATATTATTAAATTACAGATTAGAGTAACTGGCTATTTAGGTCTCAGTTGAGATTTACCTAAAATTGAAGGTCTGCTAATGAGCAGGTAAAAGAGAATTTACATGATCCCAAGATTCCTAACAGAGTATTTTTTCAAATTATGAGCATAGTAACAATAATATTAGAGTTAATGGGAGAAAAAAATTAAAACTAAAAGATAAATTAAGGAATTTTTTCTATTAATACATTTTTCTTATCACTGTTATGTTCATTCAAAAATGTAAATAATAAATAAAGACTAAAATGTCTCAATTGTCAAGAAAGAATCACAAAGCACATTTTAATAAGCATAAATAACTACATATTTTGTAGGTAGACTGTTCTCTCTGTTAATCTTACTCTTAGCAGTTCAGTAGGCAATTTGGGATCATTTTATGAATTCACTTTCGTTTTAAATTTAAAGACTTATACTGACTGAGCAAAACTCTTTTTACAACTTCATTGCTTTTTCTTTGCAATTGTTTACTGAATACAAAATATACATTTGAATTATTTAGCATAGAAGGGACTTACTGAGGAGTCTAGAGAAAATGCTTCTGGTACAATACAGTGTATCCCTATTTTATCCACCATTGCACAGAACATCTATAAATGGCCCCAGTACTTGCACAATGCTATAGGGCTCATTCCCATTATCCCTGAGCTGTGGTTACTTCAAATGTTCTGCTAATCGTTCTGTGCTCTAACATACTCTGGAGAAAAATCTAAATGTTCCCACAAATTCAAAGAGGAATCCTGCTAATGAAATTAAGTGAAGGGAATAAAATTTGTTTTTGTCAATGTAGACCCCTTAAGCTAAACTTTGGAAGGTAATGCACATGGATTATTCAGTAGAAAAGCTTTTAATTTGTGTTACTTTACACTTATTCCATAAAGGGCAAAAATAATCAAAACAAGCCTTCAGGCTTGTTGAATGTGTAACTAAGCAAACTTTCAACAAGTTGAGTTCACATTAGTTATCTACTTAAAAAGTACCTAAATGTTAATTTAAAACAAGTCACAAAGGGTGTCTAATCAAGTTATTTCAGAGGAAACATACTTTGTTCCTTTAATATTAATAATAAAAGTTATTTTTAAACCAAATTTCATTCTATCTATTTCTATTGTGAATTTCTTTATCTTCCTGACTGGATTCTCTTTTTCTCAGTACCTCACTCTTTAGTCCTGGTTGTGGAGTGTAAAGTGCATTGAAAACACTGATTTCTAAAAGATTTGGTGATGACATAGTGACAGAGAAAAAATACGCAAATACTCAGCTTCTGCCTCAATATTGATTTCTAACCAGCAAAGAGTCAGACACAACTGAGCAACTGAACTAGCCCAAAGTGTTAATGTAATTGCTTTAATGGACAATTGTCTACAGCTTGTAAATCTGAATCAACCCCTGTCACTCTTAGATTGCAGTGCCCCAAAAATTATTGATTCAAATATTGTCTCTAAAAACAAAGATAATCCTTCTCTGAGACTTCAAATTTAATTTAAAGACTGTGTGTAAGTGACATTAGGTCAGTACTGCCATTAGCTGAATGCCAACTGACCTTGACAGCTCTGACATTTTAAACAGACAGTTGGTAGTGATTGACTCACCAGAGAACAGCTCATTACTCATAGTGCTATCTTTTACTGAACTGACTTAATTCTGACCTAAGTAGTTTTCATCTACACCTGAGCAGTGTAGAATTACAGACCCTTAATGAATTGAAAAGTAATCTGTTCCTTTGTATTCTTTAATTTTAGGCTTTCATTTTATCAGTCTCCCTGAAGGATTTATATCCTCTCCTGTGGGTGATATTGAATCAACAGTGTCCCGGGGGAAGCATCGCTGGTTTGTGAACTTCTCTTAAGTTTGTATTTTCCTGAGTATTATTCTGTGAAGTAGACGTTATCTTAATATTTGAAGAGAGAGAGAGAATCAGAATACCAGTGGTTTTTGGATGAACTCATACATCATGTTCACTTCAGTTCAGTCAATCAGTCCTGTCCGACTCTTTGCGACCCCGTGAACCACAGAACGCCAGGCCTTCCTGTCCATCACCAACTCCTGGAGTCCACCCAAACCCATGTCCATTGAGTTGGTGATGCCATCCAACCATCTCATCCTCTGTCATCCCCTTTTCCTCTTGCCCTCTGTCTTTCCCAGGATCAGGGTTTTTTCAAGTGAGTCAGTTCTTCGTGAGAGTTGGTCAAAGTATTGGAGTTTCAGCTTCAACATCAGTCCTTCCAATGAACACCCAGGACTGATCTCCTTTAAGATGGACTGGTTGGATCTCCTTGCAGTCCAAGGGACACTCAAGAGTCTTCTGCAACACCACAGTTCAAAAGCATCAATTCTTCTGCACTCAGCTTTCTTTGTAGTCCAACCCTCACATCCATACATGACTACTGGAAAAAAAATAACCGTGACTAGACGGAACTTTGGTGGAAAACTAATGTCTCTGCTTTTTAGTATGCTCTCTAGGTTGGTCATAATTTTCCTTCCAAGGAGTAAGCGTCTTTTAATTTCATGGCTGTGATCACAATCTGCAGTGATTATGGAGCCCAACAAAATAAAATCAGCCACTGTGTCCACTGTTTCCCCATCTATTTGCCACGAAGTGATGGAGCAGCCATGGTAAATTAAAAAATAAAAAGAATCTCATACTTAAATCCATAAAACTCAGGTTGATTTTCCATGCGGTTTAATAAAGCAAAAATTCCACGAAGTAATTGAGCACTTTCCTTGATTAAAAGTGGAAAATCCACCACTAGTACAAAATGTGAAAAAACATTTTTGCAGTAAATATCCCCATAGCAATATTCCCTGAACACATTTCATACCCAGTAGAATGCTTCTTGATCAACTAAAGCTTGATTCACATCAAACTCACAGTTACCTATCATTATTAGATATTTTTCTCCTCTTATTTGCCAATGTTTAGGTGTCAAGTAAAGTTATATTCCTCTGATTAATATATATTTCTGTACAGGAAAAATTATGCTTAACATAAGCATTTGAAATGAAATTTCAGTAATAATATGACTCATTCCATTTGTGTGTTGTTGTTTTTGTTTGGTTGCCAAGTCGTGTCTGACTCTTCATGGGATTCTCCATGGGATTCTTACCCAGAAAATGCAAAATACCTTTATGTGTGATCTTAAGATTAAAAGAAATCATGGTAAATATTAAAAACATATATATTACCAAGAAAGGGTTTAGGAGACTGAAAGCAGCAACATTCACAGTGATAGTAGTGGTAGAGTCACAACTAAATTCAATGTCCTTTTTGTGTACAACCCACCAATGTAAGGGTAAGTATGGTATTCTATCATTATAAGAATAGTAATTATGACACTTAACCCTCCAACGCCATCCCTTAGGCACATGCACACACAAACATACACACAGCATTATGAGACTTAAGATTGATTATTTACTAAGCAATATTTTTCTTGGAAGGCTTCCCTGGTGCTTCAGTCAGCAAAGAAAATCCACCTGCAGTGCAGGAGACTGGGTTGGATCCCTGGCTCAGGAAGATCCCCTGGAGAAGGACATGGCAACCCACTCCAGTATTCTTGCCTAGGAAATCACATGGACAGAAGAGCCTGGCAGGCTATAGTCCACGGGGTTGCAAGAGTTGGACATGACTTAGCAACTAAACCACCGGCACCACCAATTTCCTTGATGGAAAGACTACAAAGCTGACTTAAATGAGGTAATAATACAACAAAATAAAAGAAATCAAGTAGGGACTACCTTGGTGGTCTAGTGGTTAAGACTCTGTACTTCCAACTGGGGTGGAGGGGGCGGGCATGAGTTTGTTACCTGGTCGGGAAACTAAGATTCCACATGCTAAGTGGCATGGCCAAAAGATTAAAAGTAATAATAATAATAAAAGAGGAGAAATCATTTTAAAAAGCAATCAGGTTATAAGGTAAGTGACAAGTAAATATTAAGAAAGAAATCTGAGCAGAGAGGTGATTCATGCTGATTAAATGCAGGTATGAACGAATCAACAAATTTAGATTCAAATGTGTTTAAGAATTAATTAATCAAATATCTCAAGTCACATTCTGCCTCTCTTCAAAGTACCTAATTCCATATATTAAAGGTAACACTCCTTTTATGGAAGGCCAGTTCTGTAGGGCAAGGTTCTATGTTCAGTAACAGTTACTAGATACTCCCTTTTCCCTACAAGATAAGTTTAGGAATAAATACTGTATTTTAATATTTATGTTCCTTCATTTGCTAATGTATCAAAGCATAATGAATGAAAAAAATTAACAATAAAATTAGGATATCAAGGCAAACAATTTTTAATTCAATACCCTACTAATAAAAAGGAACTTATAGTTAGGACTTTATTTTACTAAAATTTTCTGGATGAGAACCTGAGTTTTCCATGTGATTTATATTGAGAAACTAGCAAAAATTTGTATGTTTGCTGACAGATATATATTAACTACAAAATTTCTAGAAAATACATTGTATGTCATACATAGAATATTCTCTTACTCATTATACACTGCTTTCCCAGATTAATGTGATTCTAATTGAATTTCTTATAAAATTACAGTGTCATGTATATATTAAAATATACATACTACATAAGATTCTCATAAATTTAAGTTAAATAATTTAGCCCCTTCATTGTGCAATTTATCAAAATTTTATGAATACAGAGTGCTATTACAAATGTGTTGCTTGCAAATATTTTATCATAAAGTTTAAAGATACTCTATGAATTTCTTAATATTTTTCAGTTCAATCTATTATTGCAATCCTAGAATCAAATTCTAAAATCTGTAACTTCTTTAGGACAAAACTCTGATAAATGATTTTAATTATGTTTAGATAAGTATAGTCTACAGATTGCATCTGTTACAGTTTGATAGTATGTTATAAAAGGTGATTTGAGAAATTGTGAATTTTAATGTGGAGCCAGATCACAGATCTTAAACTCAAGACAAGGAAGTCTTATCACTCTTTATTAAGTAAGAAGTTTGAAGTAGAGGTTGATATTAGCAGAACGTGGCTATAGGAAGTTAGTCACGTTCTGAGTTAGTCATTCAGTAGTGCCCAAATCTTTTCGACCCCATGGACTACAGCCCACCAGACTCCTCTGTCTATGGGATTTTCCAGGCAAGGATACTGGAGTGGGTTGCCACTCCCTTCTCCAGGGGATCTTTCTGACCCATGGGTCGAACCCTGGTGTCCTGCACGGCAGGCAGATTCTTTACTGAATGAGCTACGACGGAAGGCCCTGACTATAGGAAGATGATTCTCATACCAGCTGGTTCGATGGGCTGCAGAGGACACAGCTTGAAACCAGGAAATCATTTATAAAATAATCTTAATATTTAAGATAAAATATAGTAAAACTGTATGCTTTACTTCAATAAAAAATACCAAAAAATAAGGAAATAAGATATTAAATTTAGATGGTCATATTGTTAATAGAAACATATGAACTATTTCGGACTTGAAGAGAAATTGGAATTAGATATGAAGGTGATGAAGAAAGATGTTTGTCATAGCTTTATTATTTTTGTATTACTTCAAAAATCTCAGAAACCTATTATTTGCAATTAATGTGCTACAAATGAAGTAAAATTAAACACATGAACAACTCTCATCAAAAGTTATGCATATATCAGTTTAGTTCAGTTCAGTCGCTCAGTCGTATCCGACTCTGCGACCCCATGAATCACAGCACGCCAGGCCTCCCTGTCCATCACCAACTCCCAGAGTTCACTCAAACTCACTGGCATCTCAAATAAACTTTCTATCTTCATACAAATGAATATATCTTAGCTGTATGACTACTATATTTTTGGACTCCTACATGTAATTAATTCAGATAATTTTAAAGGCTTGAATTAAAAACTTTATAGATGGCTTCTTATATTTAATTCAATGATGTTATAATTCAGTGCTAATGTCAGAAATTTATGTTACCATTTATTTTATTCAAAAGCAACTTCAATAATAATTGAAAGATAAAACAAGTTGCAGCAAAGATAAAGGAAATCGTATTACCTTATTATGTATATTTGATGGTTTATATGAATCCATGATGTCAATGATCAGTGGTGAAGAAATTCTCTTTAGAGAACAAAGAAGATGGATGACTGGTTTGAGTTCAGATAATTATTTGCATAAGTTTATTTGCTTATACCATGTTTTGACAGAAATATTTGAAAATATTTGATACTTCACCAGTTGAAAATAAATCTCCTTAAAGGTCTATTCACCCACACACACACACAATGTTGTATTAGTTTCAGAAAAGACTTAGGAAGGAAACATTGTAAAGTAAATAATAATAATAATAAAAGAATAAAGGAGAATAATCTCGTGACCAGTTTAATCCTTTCCGTTCCGTTCCGTCGCTCAGTCGTGTCCGACTCTATGCGACCCCGGCAACTGTAGCCTACCAGGCTTCTCTGTCCATGGGATTCTCCAGGCAAGAATACTGGAGTGGGTTACCGTTTCCTTCTCCAGGGGATCTTCCCGACCCAGGGATCGAACCCGGGTCTGTTCAATAGGTGTATGTAAATTAAAAACTTTCCATTTAAATTATGAATAAAAATATAAGAAAATGAAAAAAAAGAAAAACATATGAAAGGAAAGAGAATAGATTCACTTAAAAAAAAAAAGAAATCAGTGATTATTATATTTCTTTTATGAGTTTGGTAAGGTTTGTGTTAGAAATACAGGCCAAACTAAAAGTCTTGTGTTCCTTACAAATTTCAGGATCTTTCAATTTTATTTTTTTTGTTTTTGAATCCATTTTACTTATATCTGTATTTTTGATGTTAGTCTCTAAAAGGAGGAAAGAGTGAATAAACACTCTATATGTTTAACTATTTCTAATGAGGTGGATGAAACTGGAGCCTATTATACAGAGTGAAGTAAGTCAGAAAGAAAAACACCAATACAATATATTAATGCATATATATGGAATTTAGAAAGATGGGAACGGTGTCCCTATATGCGACACAGCAAAAGAGACACAGATATAAAGAACAGACTTTTGGACTCAGTGGGAGAAGGTGAAGATGGGATGATTTGAGAGAATAACATTGAAACATGTATAGTACCATATGTGAAAAAGATCACCAGTCGAAGTTCAATGCATGAAACAGGGCACTCAAAGTCAGTGCACTGGGACAACCCTCAGGGATGGGATGGAGAGGGAGGTGGGAGGGGTGTTCAGGATGGTGGACACATGTACACCCATGGTTGATTCATCGTAATGTATAGCAAAAACCACTACAATATTGTAAAGTAATTAGCCTCCATTTAAAATAGATAAATTATTTATTTTTATTTTTTTTAATTTATTTATTTTAATTGGAGGCTAATTACTTTACTTTATTGTATTGGTTTTGACATACATTGACATGAATCTGCCCCGGGTGTACATAAAAAAACCGGTGTTTTGTTTACACAATTCCAAAAAGAGGACAATGATTTTAAAATATATGTGTGTGTGTATATATATATATATATATATACACATACGAACTGAAGAGCCTTTGATGAAAATGAAAGAGGTGAGTGAAAAAGCTGGCTTAATACTCAGCATTCAAAAAACAACGGTCGTGGCAACCAGTCCCATCATTACATGGCGAATAGATGGGCTTCCCTGTAGCTCAGTTGGTAAAGAATCTGCCTGTAACCTAGGAGACCCGGGTTCGACCCGTGGGTCAGTAAGATCCCTTGGAGGAATAAATGGGAACCCACTCCAGTATTCTTGCCCAGAGAATCCCATGGACAGAGGAGCCTGGCAGGTTGCAGTCCCTGGGGTCGCAAGAGTTGGACATGACTTAGCAAATAAAACCAAAAACTAGATGGGTAAACAATGGAAACAGTGATAAACTTTACATAATTGGGTTCCAAAATCACTGCAGATGGTGACTGTAGCCATGAAACTAAAAGACGTTTACTTCTTGAAAGAAAAACTATAACCAACCTAGACAGCATATTATAAAACAAAGACGTTACTTTGCCAACAAAGGTCCATCTAGTCAAAGCTACGGTTTTTCCAGTAGTCATGTATGGATGTGAGAGTTGGACCATAAAGAAAGATGAGAGCCAAAGACTTGATGCTTTTGAACTGTGGTGTTGGAGAAGACTCTTGAGAGTCCCTTGGACTGCAAGGAGATCAAACCAGTCCATCCTAAAGGAAATCAGTCCTGAATATTCATCAGAAGGACTGATGCTGAAGCTGAAGCTCCAATACTTTGGCCACCTGAGATGAAGAATTGACTCATTGGAAAAGACCCTGATGCTGGGAAAGATTGAAGGCAGGAGGAGAAGGGGATGACAGAGGATGAGATTGTTGGATGGCATCACCGACTCAATGGACACTAGTTCGGGAAACTCCGGGAGTTGGTGATGGACAGGGAGGCCTGGGGTGTTGCCGTCCACGGGGTCGCAAAGAGTCAGATTCCACTGAGCAACTGAATTGAACCGAATACATATGTATGGACTTTCCTAGTGGCTCAGATGGTAAGGAATCTACGCGCAGTTCAGGAGACCCAGGTTCAATCCCTGGGTCTGAAAGATCCCTTGGAGAAGAGAATGGTTACCCACTCCAGTATTCTTGCCTAGAGAGTCCCATGGACAGAGGAACCTGACATGCTGCAGTTCATGGGTTCGCAAAGAGCTGAACATGTTTGAGTTACTAAAGCACATACATATATATCACATACACATATTAGAATGCCAAAACTCTAATATGCAATTATTTAACCTTAAATAAGTTTATTTTTACTTAATATTTCATTAAAGTATTAATTTGCATTATTTGATCATAATTTTAGCATATATCAATTGAATTTACAGAGTTTTCATAGAATGTTTTCTATCAAAGTCTTTTGATTCAAAATTTTGAAATTCTAACCTATGGCTTGGTTTTAGAGCTATATTCATAACAAAAATTGTTAACTCCAAACATTCTTGCTCTTTCTTTATGTACTCAAAATCAGCTAGACAGATTTTCAAAATAATTAGCCTCCTTAGATGAATAGTAAAAGCTATCAAAATCTTTAACATGGCTATATATTAAAGAAGAAAGCCACAAAGCTAATTGATTTTGCAACTTATGATCGTTTATTGGACTGTCAACTCTTCTAGCATGGACCACAGTGCATATATATCTATGTATTCCAACATTGTACCTGGTACAAAACAGACCCTAAAACAACAACCTTTGTTGATTTTGAATGGCTCATTATAATCCAAGTAATTTTCAATCCAGCAAAATATATATCATCAGGCAGAAAATTTACTCTATTCTTTCTGTGGAGGTAGATTTATCTTTAGGAAGTTACCAAACAATCAATAGAGATATGGAAATTGTAAAGTGCCATAAATATCTTGTGGTTATTTTGAGAAGGTTGAATTTAAACACTGACAATTTATAAACGATTTATTTGGAAGACTTAAAAGTCTGGTTACATGCTAAGTGAAGTAATTCAAAAAATATATTGCATCATCCAAATCATTCTACACATTAAGTAATTAGTCATGTGCGAGATGGCTCACAGAACTGGAACAAATACCCAAAACATCATGATTCACAAGTCACCCTATGTTAAGTATAGCCCCTTCTTTAAAATAACTGCCTTAGAACATTGAATTTAATTACTTAATTCATTATTTAATTTCATTACCTTAATTTCTTTCTTCTTGGTAGGTTAACAAGTGTTATAAATACAGAGGCTAAATTGATAAAAGTCTAAAGTATGTAAAATCAATTTCTGATAGTACTGTAATTTCCTTTTACTTATTCCATCATACTTAAATGTAACAAATTAAATGAAAATGATGAGAAGATTTATCAAAAACATTAAAGTTAAGTGTTTCAATGGAAAAATGCATTAAATAGATTTTATAACACTAATGTCTTATAGAATTCCATTTTCATAAATTGAAATAAATATTACAAAGTTTATGATAAAATCTGTTCTTTTAAAACAGTTTTAGGTAATTTACACTAAATAATGTAACCAGGAAAAGTCATAATTACATGTTACCAAGTATTGAAGAAAGTAGGGAAAACCAGTAGACCATTCAGGTATAATTAAGTCAAATCCCTTACGATTATACAGTGGAAGTGAGAAATAGATTCAAGGGATTAGATCTGATAGACAGAGTGCATGAAGAACTATGGATGGAGATTCATGACAATATACAGGAGACAGGGATCAAGACCATCCTAAGGAAAAGAAACGAAAAAAGGCAAAATGGTTATCTGAGGAGGCCTTACAAATAGCTGTGAATAGAAGAGAAGCTAAAGGCAAAGGAGAAAAGGACAGATATACCCATTTGAATGCAGAGTTCTCAAGAATAGCAAGGAGAGATAAGAAAGACTTCCTCAGTGATCTTTGCAAAGAAATAGAGGAAAACAATAGAATGGGAATGACTAGAGATCTCTTCAAGAAAATTAGAGATACCAAGGGAACTTTTCATGCATGATGGAAACAATAAAGGACAGAAATGGGATGGACCTAACAGAAGCAGAAGATATTATGCAGAGATGGCAACAATACACAGAAGAAATATACAACAAAGATCTTCACGACCCAGATAATCACGATGATGTGATCACCAACCTAGAGACTGACATCCTGGAATGTGAAGTCAAGCGGCCCTTAGGAAACATCACTACGAACAAATCTAGTGGAGGTGATGAAATTCCAGTTGAGCTATTTCAAATCTTAAAAGATGATGCTGTGAAACTGCTGCATTCAATATGCCAGCAAATTTGGAAAACTCAGCAGTGGCCACAGGACTTGACAAGGTCAGTTTTCATTCTAATCCCTAAGAAATGCAATGCCAAAGAATGCTTAAACTACTGCACAATTGCACTCATGTTCAAGCTGGTTTTAGAAAAGGCAGAGTTGCTGCTGCTGCTAAGTCACTTCAGTCGTGTCCGACTCTGTGCGACCCCATAGACGGCAGCCTACCAGGCTCCCCTGTCCCTGGGATTCTCCAGGCAAGAACACTGGAGTGGGTTGCCATTTCCTTTTCCAATGTGTGAAAGTGAAAAGTGAAAGTGAAGTCACTCAGTCATGTCCGACTCATAGCGATCCCATGGACTGCAGCCTACCAGCCTCCTCCATCCATGGGATTTTCTAGGCAAGAGTACTGGAGTGGCTTGCCATTTACCAGAGATCAAATTGTCAACATCCATTGGATCATTGAAAAAGCAAGAGAGTTCCAGGAATAACATCTACTTTTGCTTTATTGAGCTCACCAAAGCCTTTGACTGTGTGGACCACAACAAACTCTGGAAAATTCTGAAAGAGATGGGAATACCAGACCACCTGACCTGCCTCTTGAGAAATCTGTATGCAGGTCAGGAAGCAACAGTTAGAACAGGACATGGAACAACAGACTGGTTCCAAACAGGGAAAGGAGTATGTCAAGGCTGTATATTGTCACTCTGTTTATTTAACTTGTATGCAGAATATATCTTGAGAAACACTGGGCTGGACGAAGCACAAGCTGGAATCAAGATTGCTGGGAGAAATATCAATAACCTCAGATATGCAGATGTCACCACACTTATGGCAGAAAATGGAGAACTAAAGAGCCTCTTGATGAAAGTGAAAGTGGAGAGTGAAAAAGTTGTCTTAAAATTAACTTTCAGAAAACAAAGATCATGGCATCTGGTCCCATCACTTCATGGCAAATAGATGGGGAAAACATGGAAACAGGGGCAGACCTTATTTTGGAGGGGCTCCAAAATCACTGCAAGTGGTGACTGCAGCCATGAATTTAAAAGACGCTTGCCCCTTGAAAGAAAAGTTATGACCAATCTAGACAGCATATTAAAAAGCAGAGGCATTACTTTATCACCAAAGGTCCGTCTAGTCAAGGCTGTGGTTTTTCCAGTAGCCATGTATGGATGTGAGAGTTGGACTATGTTGAAACCTGAGTGCCGAAGAATTGATGCTTTTGAACTGTGGTGCTGGAGAAGACTCTTGAGAGTCCCTTGGACTTCAAGGAAATCCAACCAGCCCATCCTAAAGGAGATCAGTCCTGAATGTTCATTCGAAGGACTGATGTTGAAGCTGAAACTCCAATACTTTGGCCACCTGAGGCAAAAATTGACTCATTGGAAAAGACCCTGATGCTGGAAAGATTGCAGGTAGGAAGAGAAGGGGACAACAGAGGACAAAATGGTTGGATGGCATCACCCACTCGATGGACATGAGTTTGAGAAATCTCCGGGAGTTGGCAATGGATAGGGAAGCCTGGCATTCTTCATTCCATGGGGTGGCAACGAGTCAGACACAACTGCACGATTGAACTGAACTGAAGTATCCCGAGTATCTCCGAAAATATTGAAATATACATGGTTTAATGCTCTGCTTAGATAATTCTACAAAACATATGCAAATCATTTTTTATGTTCCCATAATATCAATAAAACCTAGATGCTTGGAATTATCAGGAAGTTTAGTATTGTACTGAAAAAGCACTATTTTATTTAACCTATTAGATAATATATACTGAGACATTAGAAACATGCAAGACAGAATACGGAGACCCCATAGCGTAGCTGACAACATGCTTAATGCAAATGGGATGCTTCCTCTTTTCTTTCTTGAATATTTCTTTTAGAGACTATATTTGTGAATAGTTAGACTTAATATCTTTTCAGTAAGGCTGAAATCGATGTTCATTAATGATGAAGGACAATACATACTGTTCCTACCTCTTCCAGAGCTATCTGTTGGAGTCAATCTCACATTAATTTAGCCAGAGAATATACAATGGTATATTTTGCTTATTCTTTCTTCACCTGAGGTAGAAGTAAAATGAAAAACCCCTGAAAAATTGATAGCATGTATAATAAATTATCCAGAGTCCACTTTACTTACAGAGATTTGTTTGGTTAGAATAAGTGTATTTAGAACTAAGTAGATCATTTTCATTCAACACCTTTGTGATAGGAAGAATACTAAAATTCCTCTCTCAAGGTATACATCAGATTCTCTGGGACTTGGAATATAATGAGATGTCTGATTGTGTTAAAATAATGTCAAAAGGAATTTTGCAGATGCAATTAAGGTTACTAATCAACTGGCTTAAAGTTTATAAAAAAGATTATCTGGGTAGACCTGATCTAATTACATAACCCCTTTAAAAACAGACCATTTTCTCTAGCTGGTAGCAGAAGACGTCTGAGAGATTCGAAATGCGAGAGGGATTCAACACATGGGAGATATTTCCTTCGTGGAGATGAAGTGGACCAAGGATTAAGGACCTAAGAGTGGCCTCTAGAAACTCAGAGTGGTCCCTGGCAGATAGTCAGCAAGAAAATGGCACCTCAGTTCAGGAACTAAAATTTTCCACCACCTGAAAGAGCTTGGAAACAATTTCTTCTCCAGGGACTCCAGATAAAAGCCTTGGCTTTGTGAGACCCTAGGCAAAGAACCCAGAGAAGGCAATGCCACCCCAGTCCAGTACTCTTGCCTGGAAAATCCCATGGATGGAGGAGCCTGGTAGGCTGCAGTCCATGGGGTCATGAAGAGTCGGACACGACTGAGTAACTTCACTTTCACTTTTCACTTTCATGCATTGGAGAAGGAAATGGCAAGCCATTCCAGTGTTCTTGCCTGGAGAATCCCAGGGACGGCAGAGCTGTCGTCTATGGGGTCGCAAAGAGTTGGACACGACTGAAGCGACTTAGCAGCAGCAGGCAAAGAACCCAGTCAAACTTGCCTGAACTTCTGACCTAAACAATTTTAAGATAATAAATGAGTAGTTTTAAGTTTCTAGGTGAGCAAAGACTAATGCAATATTCATTTTTTATAGATAAGAAAACGAAGCCCCAGAGAAGTCTACAAATATAAAATTATGTCCTTAATTTTCATTCTTCTTATCACACTTACACTTGTTTGTGTTCTTACATTGGCAACTGTCTGTGAATCCCACAAAACAACTATTTTCAA
Organism: Moschus berezovskii; assembly: GCF_049115385.1. Lineage (NCBI taxonomy): Eukaryota > Metazoa > Chordata > Mammalia > Artiodactyla > Moschidae > Moschus > Moschus berezovskii. The sequence continues at coordinate 79,285,164 of NC_142488.1, read as the reverse complement.
ATATCCAAATATTCATAAAATTACAAAAGCTGACAAGGAAATAATACATGAATTACTGAGTTAGCAAATGTGTTAATGTGGGAATTATTATTATATATCTCCATACTCTAATTATAACCATTTTCCTTTTTGCCTTGACAGTAATAAACTGGTTAAAATCCTTATTTTACTAGGTCCAGAATCTTTGGGTGTCCATAAGAGCTTTTCTACATATATATTCAGTTAATTATTTCAAAAAGCAACCTCTAGAGATAAGCTTAATTATTCTGACTTAGCTAGTTTCATGATTTCATAATGAAAAAGTCCCTATGTGTTTACAAATTTCAGAAATAAATATAAAATCAACTACTTTTGTGTAGACATAAATGGGCTTTAAAAATACATCATATCAAATTAATAGAGTTTCAGCAATCCTATTAAGGGAGAGAAACTGTTGATATGACTCTGAAATCTGTCACTTGCTTGAGTTAGCATGTATTTATTCTAAATAGCTTGTCAACCATAAGAAAAATATCAAACTATGGATATATTAGAGTTCTATAGAAAAATAAAATTAAAGTAAGCCTTCAGAATGTGTCCAAATAGCAGTTTGACAATGTGTGTGTGTGTGTGTTTGTGCATATATCTTTATGTATGTTTGCTGGCATTATTGCTGGTTAAATAAAGTTAAATGAAGTAATATGAATAAAGAAGGTAGGTTAGTGTCTTGGAAAAAAAAAAATCAGTGAACTAAGTAGCAGTCAGGAGATTTGACTAGTCTGTCATAAATCCTGTTTCCCAGTCTGTGTTCCCTGTAATGTCCCTTCCACTTTATGGATACAATTTATCAGTTCAGTTCAGTCCCTCAGTTGTGTCCGATTCTTTGCGACCCCATGAATCACAGCACACCAGACCTCCCTGTCCATCACCAACTTCTGGAGTTCACTCAAACTCATGTCCATCGCGTCAGTGATGCCATCCAGCCATCTCATTCTCTGTCGTCCCTTTCTCCTCCTGCCCCCAATCCGTCCTGGCATCAGAGTCTTTTCCAGTGAGTCAACTCGTCGCATGAGGTGGCCAAAGTATTGGAGTTTTAGCTTTAGCATCAGTCCTTCCAATGAACACGCAGGATTGATCTCTGTTAGAATGGACTAGTTGGATCTCCTTGCAGTCCAAGGGACTCTCAAGAGTCTTCTCCAACACCACAGTTCAAAAGCATCATTTCTTCGGTGATCAGCTTTCTTCAGAGTCCAACTCTCACATCCATACATGACCACTGGAAAAACCATAGCCTTGACTAGACGGACCTTGGTTGGCAAAGTAATGTTTCTGCTTTTTATTATGCTATCTAGGTTGGTCATAACTTTCCTTCCAAGGAGTGTCTTTTAATTTCATGGGTGCAATCAGCATCCTCAGTGATTTTGGAGCCCCCAAAAATAAAGTCTGACACTGTTTCCACTGTTTCTCCATCAATTTCCCATGAAGTGATGGGACCAGATGCCATGGTCTTAGTTTTCTGAATGTTGAGCTTTAAGCCTCCTTTTTCACGCTCCTCTTTCACTTTCATCAAGAGGCTTTTGTGTTCCTCTTCACTTTCTGCCATAAGGGTGGTGTCATCTGCATATCTGAGGTTATTGATATTTCTCCCGGCATTCTTGATTCCAGCTTGTGCTTCTTCCAGCCCAGCATTTCTCATGATGTACTCTGCATAGAAGTTAAATAAGCAGGGTGACACTATACAACCTTGACATACTCCTTTTCCTATTTGCAACCAGTCTGTTGTTCCATGTCCAGTTCTAACTGTTGCTTCCTGACCTGCATATAGGTTTCTCAAGAGGCAGGTCAGGTGATCTGGTATTCCCATCTCTTTCAGATTTTTTCACAGATTACTGTGATCCACACAGTCAGAGGGTTTGGCATAGTCAATAAAGCAGAAATAGATTTTTTTTCTCGAACTCACTTGCTTTTTCCATGATCCAGCACATGTTGGCAATTTATAGGTGGGTCTAATTGAGCTACCTTGGGCCATATTTAAACTTTTTTTTTTCAGTTATATGTCCTATTCCTCCTCCATAAATATAACTCTTATGATGATCACAGCATTATAATGCTGAAGATTATAAGAATGCACCTAGAATTTTTAGTCAATGGAACTTCAGTCTGACCTATCTTCCCCTTGATTCTATACTCCTTCAACACAAATTATTTTACTTCATTCATATTGTTCAGGCTGTCAATTAATTATTAAGATTCACTTTTATGGACCGTGACTAACAGTGGCTTGATTTTTCTGCAGATAAATCATTACTTTTGAGAAAATGATTTCTTACTGTTGTGTACCTCTGTCTTTTGGTACCTGGAAAACATGAACATACTGGTATGCTTTGTGCCAAGTGTACTGATTATATCAGTTAAGGACATTAATATAATATTTATTTTGTTGAGTCAAGTATGCATATTTATTTCTGATAAGATTAAAATTATTTTTAAATTAAGCAACAAGATAATTAATTCTCTACATGCTAGCTTCAAGATTCCATGGTCAGGGTTACAGTGAGACAATGTTGTTTCTCTATCAGAGCACTTGCAGAACCTTAAAAGTGAATGCCTCTTAATTTTGTGGACTAAGTGTCTCCTTCAGTTCAACTTGGTCCCAGCCATGTAATGTACATTAACTGATGTTTATATTATTTAATTTTGCATCTCTTCTTCTGTCCAGATGTTATATTCAGTCATAATTGAAGGTATATAAAATGTCCATGTATGTGCACATGTTCAATAATTGAGAATTAAGGACAAAAATGTGATATGTTTTACAAGTGGTATTTGAAGGTACTAAAAATGATGCTCACCAAATACTTTCTTTCAAATGATGGAACATCTATTTTTAATATAAATTACAGGGTAACAGATTTATCCCTGGACATGAGAAGTAGACTTTTGTTAATATAGTTATTAAAATAGTCATGCATATGTCAGTCAGTCGCTTCGGTTGCTCAATCGGGTCCGACTCTTTGCAACCCCCTTAACTGCAGCACACTAGGCTTCCCTGTCCATCACTAACTCCCAGAACTTGCTCAAACTCACGTCCATTGAGTCAGTGATGCCATCCAACCATCTCATCCTCTATCATCCCCTTCTCCTCCTGACTTCAATCTTTCCCAGTTCAGTTCAGTTCAGTTCAGTCGCTCAGTCGTGTCCGACTTTTAGCGACCCCATGAGCCACAACACAAAAGGCCTCTCTGTCCATCACCAACTCCCGGAGTTCACTCAAACTCATGTCCATCGAGTCGGTGATGCCATCCAGCCACCTCATTCTCTGTCATCCCCATCTCCTCCTACCCCCAATCGCTCCCAGCATCAGAGTCTTTTCCAGTGAGTCAACTCGTCGCATGAGGTGGCCAAAGTATTGGAGTTTCAGCTTTAGCATCACTCCTTCCAATGAACACCCAGGATTGATCTCCTCTAGAATGGACTGGTTGGATCTCCTTGCAGTCCAAGGGACTCTCAAGAGCCAGCACCACAGTTCAAAAGCATCCATTCTTCGGCGATCAGCTTTCTTCACAGTCCAACTCTCACATCCATACATGACCACGGGAAAAACCATAGCCTTGACTAGACAGACATTTGTTGGCAAAGTAATGTCCCTGCTTTTTAATATGCTATCTAGGCTGGTCATAACTTTCCTTCCAAGGAGTAAGCGTCTTTTAATTTCGTGGCTGCAATCAGCATCTGCAGTGATTTTGGAGACCAAAAAAATAAAGTCTGACACGGTTTCCACTGTTTCCCCATCTATTTCCCAAGAAGTGATGGGACCAGATGCCATAATCTTCGTTTTCTGAATGTTGAGCTTCAAGCCAACCTTTTCACTCTCCTCTTTTACTTTCATCAAGAGGCCTTTGAGTTCCTCTTCACTTTCTGCCGTAGGCAGGGTCTTTTCCAATGAGTCGGTTCTTTGCCTTAGGTGGCCAAAGTATTGGAGCTTCGGCATCAGTCCTTTCAATGAATATTCAGGACTGATTTCCTTTAGAATGGACTGGTTTGATCTCCTTGAAGTTCAAGGGACTCTCAAGTCTTCTCCTTCACCACAGTGCAAAAACATCAATTCTTCAGTCCTCAGCTTTCTTTATGGTCCAAGTTTCACATCCATACATGGCTGCTGGAAAAACCATAGCTTTGACTAGACGGATCTTTGTCAGCAAAGTAATATCTCTGCTTTTTAATATGTTATCTATGTTGGTCATAGTTTTTCTTCCAAGGAGTAAGAGTCTTTTAATTTCATGGCTGCAGTCACCATCTGCAGTGAATTTGGAGCCCAAGAAAATGAAATCTGTCACTGTTTCCACTGTTTAACCATCTATTTCCCGTGAAGTGATGGGACCAGATGCCATGACCTTAGTTCTTTGAATATTGAGTTTTAAGCCAGCATTTTCACTCTCTTCTTTGGATACGTAGTAACAATAAAGAAAAGAGCTAACACTTATCAGATTAGATTAGCTGTATAGTTGTTTCCCAATTGCTAAATTGTTTCTGACTCTTTGGGACCCCATGGACTGCAGCACACCAAGCTCCTTCGTCCTCCACTATCTCTTGAAATTTGCTTAAATTCATGTCCATTGAGTTGGTGATGCTATCTAACCATCTCATCCTCAGTCACCCTCTTCTCCTTTTGCCTTCAATTTTTTCCTAGCATCACGGTCTTTTCCAATGAGTCAGTTCTTCACATCACGTGGCCAAAGTACTGGAGCTTCAGTTTCAGCATCAGTTCTTCCAGTGAATATTCAGAATTTACTTCCTTTAGAATTGACTGGTTTGATCTCCATGCAGTCCAAGGGGCTCTCAAGAGTTTTTCCAACACCACAATTTGAAAGCATCATTCTTCGGCTCTTAGATTTCTTTTTGGTCCAACTCTCACATCCTTACATGACTACTACAAAAATCATAGCTTTGAATATAATACACAGACCTTTGTTGGCAAAGTGATGTCTCTGCTTTTTAATTCACTGTCTAAGTTTGTAGTAGCTTTTCTTCCAAGGAGCAAATATTTTATTTCATGTCTTCAGTCAGCATCCAGAGTGATTTTGGAGCCCAAGAAAATAAAATGTGCCACTGCTTTAATTTTTTCCCCATTTATTTGCCATGAGGCGATGGGACTGGATGCCATGATCTTTTCTTTTTTTTTTTTAATTTTTAAAAATTTATTTTTAGTTGGAGGATATCTGCTTTACAATATTATTTTGGGTCCTGCCATATACCATCATGAATCAGCCATAAGTGTACATGTCTCCTCCCTTTTGAACCTTCCCTCTCAACACTCCACCCCATCCCACCCTTCTAGGTTGTCACAGAGTACCACATTTAGCTCCCTGTGTTATAAACTTCTCATTCGATATCTCATTTACATATGGTAATGTATATGTTTCAGTGTTACTCTCAGTACATCCTACTCTCTCCTTCCCCTGCTATGTCCAAATTCTGTTCCCTATGTCTGTATCTCTATTCCTGCCTTGCAAATAGGTTCATTAGAACCATTTTTCTAGATTCCATATATATGCATTAATATATGACACTTGTTTTTCTTTCTGACTAATTTCAGTCTGTTTAGCTGCCTCTAGGTTCATCCACCTCACTAGAAGTGCCTCAAATGTGTTCCTTTTTTTGTCTAAGGAGTATTGCATTGTATATATGTACCACAACTTCTTTATCTATTAATCTGTTAATGTATATCTAGGTTTCTTCCATGTGCATCTAATGTAAATAAGTTTCAATGTTGAGTTTCAAGCCAGCTTTTTCACTCTCTTTCACTTTCATCAAGAGGCTATTTAGTTCCTCTTCATTTTCACTATCTTTTGCATTTTGTGGTTTTACTTCCAAATAAATATCTTTAAAGGTTATAAAGCTGTGGTTGAAATTCACTTAACAAACATTAAATTAGAAGTGATAGTTGCAAGAGATTCATATTGAACTATTTTGATAAGGTTTTATGAATTTTATCTCATGATATATGGTATAAAAAAAGAGCCAGCCAAAATACTTTGTATATCTTATCTGAACCAAATAATTATGATTTAGGGGATAAGGTGAGAGTGACATTTTGAATAAAGGTCAGACAGTTTCATAGAAAACAAAATATGCTTTTGCCATTGCTGAACTTTGTGAACTAGACAATGATATTGATAATTGTGATCTGATAAAAGAATACTTCCAATCTTTTCTTCTTGGATGTTTTTGCATCCTTGCAGATCATCATGTATGTCTTTTGTGAAGATTGCAAATGTTAGTATTAGGATATATCTTATTTAAGAAAGTCAAATGTTGTTTACCTAAAAGTCATTGAGAATGGTATTTTTGTTTGTTTTGATGAGTGTTTGTATGAACACTTAAGAACTTGATTAAATCTGTGGCTAAATGTTTCTACACAAGCACTTAGAGCTCTCTTATGGTAACATTTCATTGTTTATGCAAATCACCATGTTGCTAAAGCAAAGTGTTTCAGCTAGGCATATTAAAGGAATATATATCGTAGTTGAATATTAGTATCAATCTTTTCCAACTTGCAATTTCATCTCTTCTTACCTTAGGTAGTATTTACTGGAAACTAATAAGACTCAACATGGGAAACATTAGCATTGTTATTTTCATTGCTTCACATAAAGTGAAAACTTATCACGGTGATATCCATAGACAAGCCAGAGATAGAAAGGCCAATTTGCTCATCAGCAGTCTTTTCAGATTAGCTGGAACATATTGTTTCACTGACAGATGCTATAAAATATATATATATTCCAGGGATCAAAGCTTAATGAAACTGGTATCAATGGCTAGGTACTATTGGGCAGTAACTCTCTGCAAGCCAAAAACAGGAAGTATTATAAAGCAGACATTACTGAAGAGTGAAATTACCTTAAAACTGAAAATCTAATCATATAATGTGTCTTTTCAGAAAAATTAAAAAATGGATGTTACATACCAGTTTCCAGGATCTCTCCTTAACTGGTTTCCTACTATTTATTAGGCAATGCCAAGTTAGATCTGAATCTAGTGAGGCATCAAAAATATTACTAGATTTGATTTTTTTTTCTAGATTGAATTATTCTCCTTTGAAGTTGGCAAGTCAAGATAAATGCCTGCAGGTTCTTTCATTATATCATTGAGCTTTTTTTTTTTTTTTTTTTTTTACTTTACAATAGTATATTGGTTGGTTTTTACATACATTGACATGAATCCAACCTGGCTGTACATGTGTTCACCATCTTGAATCCCCCTCCCACCTCCCTCAACATCCCATCCCTCTGGGTCATCCCAGTGCACCAGCCCTGAGAATCCTGTCTCATGCATCGAACCTGGACTGACAATTCATTTCACATATGATAATACACATGTTTCAATGCCATTCTCCAAAATCATCCCACCCTCGCCCTCTCCCACAGAGTTCTATACACCTGTGTCTCCCACCTGTTCTATACACCTGTGTCTCTTTTGCTGTCTCGTATACAGGGTTATCGTTATCATCTTTCTAAATTCCATATATATGTGTTGGTATACTGTATTGGTGTTTTTCTTTCTGGCTTACTTCACTCTGTATAATAGGCTCCAGTTTCATCCACCTCATTAGAACTGATTCAAATGTATTATTTTTAATGGCTGGGTAATACTCCATTGTGTGTATGTACCAAAGCTTTCTTATCCATTCGTCTACAGATGGACATCTAGGTTGCTTCCATGTCCTGGCTATTATAAACAGTGATGCAATGAACATTGGAGGACATGTGTTTCTTTCAATTCTGGTTTCTTCGGTGTGGATGCCCAGGAGTGCGATTGCTGGGTCGTATGGCAGGTCTATTTCCAGTTTTTTGAGGAATCTCCACACTGTTCTCCATAATGGCTGTAATAGATTGCATTCCCATCAACAGTGTAAGAGGGTTCCCTTTTCTCCACACCCTCTCCAGCATTTATTGCATGTAGACTTTTGGATAGCAGCCATTCTGACTGGTGTGTAATGGTATCTCATTGTGGTTTTGATTTTAATTTCTCTGATTATGAGGGATGTTGAGCATTTTTTCACGTTTGTTAGCCATCTGTATGTCTTCTTTGGAGAAATGTCTGTTTAGTTCTTTGGCCCATTTTTTGATTGGGTCATTTATTTATCTGGAATTGAGCTGCAGCTGCTGCTTCTATATTTTGGAGATTAACTCTTTGTCAGTTGTTTCATTTGTTATTATTTTCTCAAAATCTGAAGGCTGTCTTTTCACCTTGCTTATAGTTTCCTTTGCTGTGCAGAAGCTTTTGATTTTAATTAGGTCCCATTTGTTTAGTTTTGCTTTTATTTCCAATATTCTGGGAGGTGGGTCATGGAGGATCCTGCTGTGATTTATGTCAGAGAGGGTTTTGCCTATGTTCTCCACTAGGAGTTATATAGTTTCTGGTCTTACATTTAGATCTTTAATCCATTTTGAGTTTATTTTTGTGTATGGTGTTAGGAAGTGTCCTAGTTGCATTCTTTTACAAATAGCTGACCAGTTTTCCCAGCATCACTTGTTAAAGTGACTGTCTTTTCTCCATTTTATATTCTTGCCTCCTTTCTCAAAGATAAGGTGTCCATAGGTGCATGGATTTATCTCTGGGCTTTCTATTTGGTTCCATTGATCTATATTTCTGTCTTTATGCCAGTACCATACTGTCTCAATGACTGTGGCTTTGTAGTGGAGCCTGAACTCCAGCAGGTTGATTCCCCCAGTTCCATTCTTCTTCCTCAAGATTGCTTTGGCTATTCAAGGCGTTTTGTATTTCCATACAAATTGTGAGATTATTTGCTATAGTTTTGTGAAAAATATCGTTGGTAGCTTGACAGGGATTGCATTGAATGCATAAATTACTTTGGATAGTATACTCATTTTCACAATATTTATTCTTCCAATCAACGAACACAGTATATTTCTCCATCTATCAATGTCCTGTTTGATTACTTTCAGCAGTGTTTTATACTTTTCTATGTACAGGTCTTTAGTTTCCTTAGGTAGATATATTCCTAAGTATTTAATTCTTTTCGTTGCACAGTGAATGGCATCTTTTCCTTAATTTCTCTTTCTATTTTCTCATTATTAGAGCATAGGAATGGAAGGGATTTCTGTGTGTTGATTTTATATCCTGAAACTTTACTTTATTCATTTATTAGCTTTCGTAGTTTTCTGGTAGAGTCTTTAGGGTTTTCTGTGTATAGGATCATGTCATCAGCGAACAGTGAAAGTTTTACTTCTTCTTTTCCAATTTGTATTACTTTTATGTCTCTTTCTGCTCTGATTGCTGTGGCCAAAACTTCCAGAACTATATTGAACAGTAGTGGTGACAGTGGACAGACTTGTCTTGTTCGTGACTTCGGGGGAAATGCTTTCAGTTTTTCACCATTGAGGATAAAGTTTGCTGTGGGTTTGTCATATACAGTTTTTATTATGTTGAGGTATGTCCCTTCTATTCCCATCTTCTGGAGGGTTTTTATCATAAATGGATGTTGAATTTTGTCGAAGGCTTTCTCTGCTTCTATTGAGATAATCATATGATTTTTATTTTTCAGTTTGTTAATGTAGTGTATTACATTGATTGATTTGCAGATATTGAAGAATCCTTGCATTCCTGGGATAAAGCCCACTTGGTCACGATGTATGATTTTCTTAATGTGTTGTTGGATTCTGATTGCTAGAATTTTGTTAAGGATTTTTGCAACTATGTTCATCAGTGATATTGGCCCGTGGTTTTCTTTTTTGGGGGGGATTTTAACCAGGTTTTGGGATTAGGGTGATGGTGGCCTCATTGAATGTGTTAGGAAGTTTCTCTTCCTCAGCAATTTTCTGGAAGAGTCTGAGTAGAATAGGTGTTAGCTCTTCTTTAAATTTTTGGTAGAATTCAGGTGTAAAGCCATCTGGACCTGGGCTTTTGTTTGCTGGAAGATTTCTGATTACATCTTGTATTTCTGTGCTTGTGATAGGTCTGTTAAGATTTTCTATTTCTTCCTGGTTCAGTTTCAGAAAGTTGTACTTTTCTAAGAATTTGTCCATTATTCCAAGTTATCCATTTCATTGCCATATAATTGTTGATAGTATTCTCTAATATTCCTTTGTATTTCTGTGTTGTTGGTTGTGATCTCTCCATTTTCATTCCTAATTTTCTTGATTTGGTTCTTCTCCCTTTGTTCCTTGATGAGTCTGGCTAGTGGTTTGTCAATTTTATTTACCCTCTCAAAGAACCAGCTTTTGGTTGTGTTGATTTTTGCTATGGTCTCTTTTGTTTCTTTTGCATTTATTTCTGCCCTAATTTTTACGATTTATTTCCTTCTACTTACCCTGAGATTCTTCATTTCTTCCTTTTCTAGTTTCTTTAGATGTAAGGTGAAGTTATTTAGTTGACTTTTTTCCTGTTTCTTGAGGTGTGCCTGTATTGCTATGAATCTTCCCCTTAGCACTGCTTTTACAGTGTCCCAGAGGTTTTGGGCTGTTGTGTTTTCATGTTCATTCATTTCTATGCATATTTTGATTTCTATTTTGATTTCTTCTATGATTTGCTCGTTATTCAGCAGCGTGTTGTTCAGCCTCCATATGTTGGCATTTTTAATAGTTTCTCTCCCATAATTGAGATCTAATCTTACTGCATTGTGGTCAGAAAATATGTTTGGAATGATTTCAATTTTTTTGAATTGATCAAGGCTAGATTTATGGCCCAGGATTTGATCTATCCTTGAAAATGTTCCGTGTGCACTTGAGAAAAAGGTGAAATTCATTGCTTTGGGGTGAAATGTCCTTTAGAGATCTATTAGATCTAACTGGTCTATTGTATCATTTAAAGTTGGTGTTTCCTTGTTAATTTTCTTTTTAGTTGATCTATCCATAGTGTGAGTGGGGTCTTAAAGTCTCCCGCTATTATTGTGTTATTGTTAATTTCCCCTTTCATACTTGTTAGTAATTGTCTTACATATTGCAGTGCTCCTATGTTGGGTGGATAAATATTTATAATTGTTATATCTTCTTCTTGGATTGAGCCTTTGAACATTATGTAGTTTCCTTCTTTGTCTCTTTTCACAGACTTTGTTCTAAAGTCTATTTTTTCTGATATGAGTATTGCTACTCCTGCTTTCTTTTCGTCTTTGTTTGCGTGGAATAACTTTTTCCAGGCCTTCCCTTTCAGCCTGTATGTGTCCCTCGTTTTGAGGTGGGTCTCTTGTAGACAACATATATGGGTGTCTTGTTTTTTTATCCATTCTGCCAGCCTTTGTCTTTTGGTTGGGGCGTTCAACCCCTTTACATTTAAAGTGATTATTGATAAGTATGATCCCATTGCCATTTTCCTTATTGCTTTGAGTTCGTGTTAATAAACTCTTTCTGTGTTTCCTGTCTAGAGAAGGTTCTTTCGTATTTGTTGGAGAACTGGTTTGGTGATGCTGAATTCTCTCAGCTTTTGCTTGTCTGTAAAACTTTTGATTTCTCCTTCATATTTGAATGACATCCTTGCTGGGTATAGTAATCTGGCCTGTAGGTTACTTTCTTTCATCACTTTAAGTATGTCTTGCCATTCCCTCCTGGCCTGAAGAGTTTCTGTTGAAAGATCAGCTGTTATCCTTATGGGAATCCCCTTGTGTGTTATTTGCTGCTTTTCCCTTGCTGCATTTAATATTTGTTCTTTGTGTTTGAGCTTTGTTAATTTGATTAATATGTGTCTTGGAGTATTTTGCCTTGGGTTTATCCTGTTAGGGACTCTCTGGGTTTCTTGGTTGGATGATTATTTCCTTCCCCATTTTAGGGAAGTTTTCAACTATTATCTCCTCAAGTATTCTCTCATGGTCTTTCTTTTTGTCTTCTTCTTCTGGGACTCCTATAACTCTAATATTGTCCTCATTTCTTTTAATTCGTTTTTCTTTTTCCCTCTCTGTTTCATTTATTTCTACAATTCTATCTTCTAGCTCACTCATCCTGTCTTCTGCCTCCATTATTCTATTCTTTGTTCCCTCCAGAGTGTTTCTGATCTCATCTATTGAATTATTCATTGTATATTGACTCTTTTTTATTTCCTCTAAATCCTTATTAAAACTTTCTCGCATCTTCTCAATCCTTTCTCCAAGTTATTTATCTGTAACTCCATTTTGCTTTCCAGATTTTGAATCATTTTCACTATTAAATTTCGAAATTCTTTATCAGGTAGATTCCCTATATCTTCCTCTTTTGTTTGTGTTGGTGGGCATTTATCCTGTTCCTTTACTTGCTGGGTATTTCTCTGCCTCTTCATCTTACTTATATTGCTCTACTTGGGGTGGCCTTTCGTCTCCTGACAGTTGGTAGAGTTATCTTTATTATGTAGATTCCTTGCTGTGTGTGGAGTTGGACAGGTGGCTTGTCAAGGTTCCCTGGTTAGGGAAGCTTGTGTCAGTGTTCTGGTGGGTGGAGCTGGATTTATTCTCTCTGGAGTGCAATAAAGTGTCCAGTAATGAGTTTGAGATGTTGGTGGTTTTGGAGTGTCTTTTGGCAGCCTGTATATTGAAGTTCAGGTCTATTCTCCTGTGTTGCTGGCAAATTTATGTGGTATGTCTTTCTCTGAATCTTGTTGACCCTTGGGTGGTGCCTGGTTTCAGTGTATGTATGAAGGCATTTGATGAGCTCCTATCAGTTAATGTTCCCCAGAACAGGAGATCTCTGCTGTTCTCAGGATTTGGAGTTAAACCTCTGCCTCTGGTTTTCGGTCTTATTCTTGCAATAGGCTCAAGACTTCTCCATCTTTCACATCCAAGGCAGTTGTTTCTGCTTAAGCTTTTCTGTTTGATGGTCTCTTCCATGTCTAATTCCCACCGTGATACACGGGGGCTGTGGTGGACATTTTAATAGGTTCACCTGTTCAGACGTGCTGTGGTGAGGGAGGGATGCTGCTAGCAAATATCCCTGGTGTCTGTGGGGAGTGCACGCAGTGTCTCAGCTACACTGGATTGCCCCCGCTTGCGGTGTGTGTGCTTTCCCTGTTTATGCTGCTCAGGCTCTAGGATGCTCTGTCGGGAACTGTCCACAGCCGGGTAGGGTTGCATGCACTTCCCAGGTCTGAGCGGTTCAGGTTCAGGTCCTTGGGTACTCCACAAAGGTTCAGACTTCATTGGGCCTGCGTTTTGTGCCTTCCCTGGTCCAAGCAGCTCAGGTGACCAGGCTTATGGTGAGCACGGTCGCTGCGACTTATTGCCTCCCCGGTCCCTGCTGCTCGGTTTTCTGGGTGTACAACTGGCGCACGTTCTCAGGCGGATATCGACTGGCCTGAACCAAAGAAGTCTTGGTTAGCAAGGACGCCTGCCTGCAGCTTGGTATGGGAAGCCTCTTTGGGGCGGCGGCTGCCCCTTCCGGCGGTGGCTGTCCTCCCTGCCTAGCGGGGGCTGGGTGATGGACTGATCACAGCTGGCTCCCTCTGCTCAGTCCTTTGTTCTGTGAGCAGGGCTGGAGGAGTCTTAGGTTGGGGCTTTTTGCCTTTTCTCAGGCTTTTCGCCTTTTAGCTACACAGTCTGCTTAGCTCTCTCCCGTTAATGCCCACAGATTGCCCTTGGGGTGCTCAGGCCCAGTCCTTTTTCTAAGCGCTGCTGCCCGTTCCTCCCTGCCCAGCCTCCGCTTGCTAGTGGGGGGTGCGGGCGGTTGCGCTGCTTCTCCGCTGAGAGTTTCCTCTGAGCACTTAGTCTGTGGGTTTTAATTATTTACTTCTTTTCTCTCCCGGTTATGTGGCCCCCTGAGGTTCCAAGGCTGGCCACAGACTCGCCAGTGACTTTTTCCAGGAGTTTGGAAACTTCTCTATTTTTTTTTTTTAGCCTCCCTTCCTTGGAAGGAGCTCCGTCCCTCCCTCTTTTGTCTCTCTTTTTATCTTTTATACTCTTTCCTACCTCCTTTCGAAGACAATGGGCTGCTTTTTTTGGTACCTGATGTCCTCTGCCAGCATTTAGAAGTTGTTTTGTGGAATTTACTCAGCTTTCAAATGTTCTTTTGCTGAATTTGTTGGGGAGAAAGCGGTCACCCCGTTCTATTCCTCTGCCATCTTCTCTCTAGACTCAATGATCCCTTTTTAAAACAGCAAAACACTGCAAGGTTTTCAAGGGAATATATATTTTTAACGCATTTTCCTTTGGGTGCATTGTGTTTCTTACAACTGAATGTTTAGAAGGTGGGGTGTATTAACAACATATGAGCTATCCTATGTGACAGAAGCAGAGTATAAGAAAGGTCGATATTTTCCCAAAGAAGTTGTGAATAGCAGCATCAAAATAGTTGCTCAGAAAAGTTTTAACTTTTTCTTTAAATTTACCATTTTAAATTTACTTTTCCTAAAAATGTACTTCAGCTAATTGAGAGTGATCAAATTTCCATCAGCCTTAACTAGGGTAAAATTTTTGAAGTAAATCACTTGCAATAGCTTGCGTTGAATAAGCTGTGTAAAACTGCCTCTTCTCAAATAAATGATTTTATAATGTAGGATTTTGAAATTTTTTCAACTTTATTTTGAATGTTATACGGTTTTAGAATTACAGAGTTATGCATGGTTATGTTTGAACCATTAGCAAAGAAATAACTAAAGTGAATAAAGTTGTCCTTTACATTGGCAATATATCAAATTTGATTTTTTCAAATATTAATTGTAAAACATTTGTACTAGTTGAGAACATCCCAGCTTGCAAATCTTATAAAAATAAATGTAGGTCAATGTGTGTGTGTGCTGAGAGTGGTGCGAATTAGTATAGGTATCTAGGTAGTAATGATTTATCTTTGGAGAAGTAATAGAAATAGAGAACTTCAGAAGTCATTCAAGAAATAAAAAATAAGAACAAAATTCACCTTCAGAGCATTTCAGTCGCTCAGTCGTGACCGACTATTTGTGACCCCATGAATCGCAGCACACCAAACCTCCCTGTCCATCACCAACTCCCGGAGTTCACCAAACTCATGTGCATCGAGTCAGTGATGCCATTCAGCCATCTCATCCTGTGTTGTCCCCTGCACCTCCTGCCCCCAAACCCTCCCAGCATCAGGATCTTTTCCATGAGTCAAATCTTCGCATGAAGTGGCCAAAGTATTGGAGTTTCAACCTCAGCATCAGTCCTTCCAATGAACACCCAGGACTGATCTCCTTTAGAATGGACTGGTTGGAACTTCTGACAGTCCAAGGGACTCTCAAGAGTCTTCTCCAGCACCACAGTTCAAAATAATCAATTCCTCAGCGCTTAGCTTTCTTCACAGTCCAACTCTCACATCCATACATGACCACTGGAAATACCATAGCCTTGACTAGACAGACCTTGGTTGGCAAAGTAATGTCTCTGCTTTTTAATATGCTATCTAGGATGGTCATAACTTTCCTTCCAAGGATTATGAGTCTTTTAATTTCATAGCTGCAATCACCATCTGCATTGATTTTGGAGCCCAAAAAATAAAGTCTGACACGGTTTCCACTGTTTCCCCATCTATTTCCCATGAAGTGATGGGACCAGATGCCATGATCTTTGTTTTCTGAATGTTGAGCTTTAAGCCACCTTTTTCATTCTCCTCTTTCACTTTCATCGGGAGGCTGAAAGTTCCTCTTCACTTTCTGCCATAAGGGTGGTGTCATCTGCATATCTGAGTTTATTGTTATTTCTCCCGGCAGTCTTGATTACAGCTTGTGCTTCTTCCAGCCCAGCGTGTCTTATGATGTATTCTGCATATAAGTTAAATAATCAGGGTGACAATATACAGCCTTGACGTACTCCTTTTCCTATTTGGAACCAGTCTGTTGTTCCATATCCAGTTCTAACTGTTGCTTCCTGACCTGCATACAGGTTTCTCAAGAGGCAGGTCAGGTGGTCTGGTATTCCCATCTCTTTCAGAATTTTCCAGAGATTACTGTGATCCACGCAGTCAAGGTTGGCTTGAAGCTCAACACTCAGAAAACGAAGATCATGGCATCTGGTCCCATCACTTCATGGGAAATAGATGGAAAAACAGTGGAAACAGTGTCAGACTTTATTTTTTGGGCTCCAAAATCACTGCAGATGCTGATTGCAGCCATGAAATTAAAAGACACTTACTCCTTGGAAGGAAAGTTATGAACAACCTTGATAATATACTAAAAAGGAGAGACATTACTTTGCCAACAAAGGTCTGTCTAGTCAAGGCTATGGTTTTTCCCGTGGTCATGTATGGATGTGAGAGTTGGACTGTGAAGAAAGCTGATTGCCGAAGAATTGATGCTTTTGAACTGTGGTGTTGGAGAAGACTCTTGAGAGTCCCTTGTACCGCAAGGAGATCCAACCAGTCCATACTAAGGGAGATCGATCCTGGGTGTTCATTGGAAGGACTGATGCTGAGGTTGAAACTCCAATACTTTGGCCACCTCTTGTGAAGAGTTGTCTCATTGGAAAAGACCCTGATGCTGGGAGAGTTTTGGGGCCAGAGGAGAAAGGTACGACAGAGGATGAGATTTCATCACCGACTCGATGGACATGAGTTTGGTTAAATTCTGGGATTTGGTGATTGACAGGGAGGCCTGGCCTGCTGTGATTCATGGGGTCACAAAGAGTCGGACATGACTGAACGACTGAATTGAACTGATCCATCTATCCAGTGTCATGATTCTTCATCGATTTAATGAGCTCTATCACTACATTAAATAAACAAACAAACAGAAACATTTCCTAAGTGCCTGTGTGATTAAAACTTAGCTGGTTTATGTGGGTACAAAACTAATATTGATATTTTACCTGCCATTGAAAAGCTCAGTCTAGTGACTAAGCTTATTTTTGAGCAATGTTTCAAACACATGAATGAGGATTCATTTAATGGCGATATGTTTGTATTTAATCTTTATCATCTCTGTTTGCACATCCAAATCACCTGTTAAGCTAATAAAAACAAAGATAGCTAGGCTTCGATTCAGATCTACTGTATCAGAATATCACAGGAGAGATTCTGGCCTCTAAATGCAATTGCAACGCATAGCCAGTGTTTTGAATCACTGGTCTAAACAGTGATCAAATGAAAGGTCATCTTTATCAAAATGGTTAATATAATGAATCAATGATGATTCAGCTTGTTTGTCTCATTCTAATAATAGGGGAGATTGAAGTTTGATTTACTCTAAGTAAAAACAAATTGAGAAAATGCTGAAGAATATTCAATATTCATTTCTTATTAGGTATTTAACCCTCTATGACCAACACAGAAAAAAAAGACTTCAATATGCTGAATCTTATTAAAATAAGATTTAAAGTTATTTCTACCTATCTGTACATTTAAGTGATGTAAATGTCAGCTTCTAGAGCTATTTGGAAGCTAAAAATGTCTTCTTTATTGAAATATTGAATATATATAGCATTGTACTTTTTTCTAATGTGGAATATTCTAGTGTTTATTTTAAATATGACCCAACAATTAAAAGATATTATGTGCACACTGAAAAACCACATCCTGAATTGTACTTTTTCTAAGTGAATGCTCTGAATTGTGAGTTTTGAGTATAAGAGTAACAAGTGGTTGGTTTTATATATAAAAGATTAAGAATTAATGGATTGACATGCTCTTGGATAGGATGAACTAATTCTGTTAAAATGGCCACAGTACTCAAAGCAATCTACAGATTTAATGTAGTCCCAATCAAACTATCCATATTTTTCACAGAATTAGAATAAATAATACTAAAATTTATACTGGACCACTAAAGACCTAGAATTTCCAAAGCAATCCTAAGGGAAAAGAATAAAGTTGGAGGCATAACACTCCCAGACTTCAGATAATACTACAAAGCCACAGTAAGCTAAACAGTATTGTGTCACAAAAACAAATATATAGATAAATGAAACAGAATAGAGTCCAGAATTAAAACCCATAAAACTATGGTCAATTAATATCTGATAATAAAAGGCAAAATGTACAATGGAGAAAATACAGTCAGTCTCCTCAGCAGGTGGTAATGGGAAAGCTGACAGCCTCATGCAAATAAATGAAACTAGAACACTCCCTCACACCATATACAAAAATAAACTCAAAATGGTTTAAAAATCTAAATAAACTTCTAAGAGAACATAGGCAAAGCATTCTCTGACATAAATTGCCGCAATATTTTCTTAGATCAGTCTCCCAAGGAAAAGAAATAAAAGCAAAATAAACAAATGAGGCTAATAAAACTTCAGAGGTTTTGCACAGCAAAGTAAACCATTAACAAAACAAAAACACACTTACTGAATGAAAGTATTTGCAAATAATCAGACTGATAAGGGGTTAATTTCCAAAATACACAAACTTATGTAACTAAATATAAAAAAATAAGCAATCAAAAAACAGAAAATCTAAATATACATTTTTCTAAGGCAGACATAAAGATAGAATTCTCTGCCCACGGAATTCTCTAGGCAAGAATACTGTAGTGGTTAGCCATTCCCTTCTCTAGGTGATCTTCCTGACACAGGGATGGAAACTGGGTCTCTTGCATTCGCAAGCAAGTTCTTTACCTTTTGAGCCACCAAAGAAGCCCAGATCGCAAAGAGGCACATGAAATGATGCTCAACATTGCCAATTATTCAGTCAGTTCAGTTCAGTTCAGTCGTGTCCGACTCTTTGCGACCCCATGAATCACAGCACGCCAGGCCTCCCTGTCCATCACTAACTCCCAGAGTTCACTCAAACTCATGTCCATCGAGTCAGTGATGTCATCCAGCCATCTCATTCTCTGTCATCCCCTTCTCCTCCCGCCCCCGGATGGCTGCCAATTATTAGAGAAGTGCAAATCAAAACCATGATGAGATATCACCTCACACCAGTGAGAATGGTCACCATCAAAAGTGAACATCCTCTTCCAACAACACAAGAGATGACTCTACACATGGACATCACCAGATGGTCAATACCAACATCAGATTGATTATATTCTTTGCAGCCGAAGTTAGAGAAGTTCTACACTGTCAGCAAAAACAAGACCGAGAGCTGACTGTCTCAGATAATGAACTCCTTATTGCAAAATTCAGACTTAAGTTCTTCTACTTCATTGACTATGCCAAAGTCTTTGACTGTGTGGATCACAACAAACTGTGGAACATTCTTAAAGAGATGGGAATATCAGACCACCTTACCTGCCTCCTGAGAAATCTGTATGCAGGTCAAGAAGCAACAGTTAGAGCCAGACATGGAACAATGGACTGGCTTCAAATTGGAAAAGGAGTACGTCAAGGCTGTATATTATCACCCTATTTGTTTAACTTATATGCAGAGTACATCATGAGGAATGCTGGGCTGGAAGAAGCACAACCTGGAATCAAGACTGCCAGGAGAAATATCAATAACCTCAGATATGCAGATGACACCACCCTTATGGCAGAAAGCAAAGAGGAACTGAAAAGCCTCTTGATGAAAGTGAAAGCGGAGAGTGAAAAGGCTGACTTGAAACTCAATATTCAGGAAACTAAGATCATGGCATCCAGTCCCATCACTTCATGGCAAATAGATGGGGAAACAATGGGAACAGTGACAGACTTTATTTTCTTGGGCTCCAAAATCACTGCACATGGTAACTGCAGCCATTATTTATATTAAAAGATGCTTTCTCTTTTGAAGAAAAATTATGACCAACATAGACAACAGAGACTATAAAAAGCAAAGACTTTACTTTTCTAATAAAGGTCCATCTAGTCAAAGCTTCTTTCAGTAGTCATGTATGGATGTGAGAGATGGACCATAAAGAAAGCTGAGTGCCAAATAATTGATGCTTTTGAGTTGTGGTGTTGGAGAAGACTCTTGTGAGTCTGTTGGACTGTAAGGAGATCAAACCAGTCCATCCTAAAGGAAATCAGTCCTGAACATTCATTGGAAGGACTGTTGCTGAAGCTGAAACTCCAATACTTTGGCCACCTGATGTGGAGAACTGACTCATTGGAAAAGACCCTGATGCTGGGAAAAATTGAAGGCAGGAGGGGAAGGGGCGACAGGATGAGATGGTTGGATGGCATCACCGCCTCAATGGGCCTGAGTTTTAGCAAGCTCTGGGAGTTGGTGATGGACAGGGAAACCTGGTGTGCTGCAGTCCATAGGGTCACAAAGAGTCAGAAATGACTGAGTGACTGAAATGAAACTGTCAATAATAAAAGCTGGAGAAGGTGTGTAGAAAAACGAATCCTTGTACATTCTTGGTAAAAATGTAAATTGGTGCAATCATTATGGAAAACTGTGTGGAAGTTCCTTAAAAAACTAAAAATTAGAGTTATCATATGATTCTGCAATCCCACCCTTGGACATATATCTCAAGAAAACTCGAATTCAAAAAGGTACATGCACCCCAATGTTCATAGCATCACTATTTGTAATAGCCAACACTGGGAAGTGACTTAAGTGTCCATCAACAAATGAATGGATAACGATGTCTGATATAAATACAATTGAATATTAGTTAGCCATAAAAATAATGACATTTGTAGCAACATAGATGAACCTAGAGAAAGTCTGACAGAAATAGACAACTATTATATGAGGCAAACAATATACTAAATATTACATCATATTTTCAGCCAGTAAAGTAAAAATATGTACAATGGCTATAAAGGGGGAAAGATAGCAAAAAGGAAAATGGAAATACCACTCACTCTCCAAAAATTGACTTTTTATTAATTATGTAGTGCTTTGCAATTGGAAGTAAAAACATAAATTAACAGAAAAAAATTCCGTTAAATAAAACTTTGCAACATTTCTCTATAAAAATTACTTTGCGTACAAATATCAGCTATTGTGTATGAAACAAAAGAAATCTAATAATGATATCTATTAGAGTAATTGATAACCGATAGGATGAAATATAAAGATGTTTTAAAATTTAGTCACCTTAAAATGTTTTCATATTTATGCTTACAATAAATTTCTAAAATTGTAATTTCAGACTTTTGGTAAGCATTACCAAAATTTACTTCTAAAAGCTGCTGCTTACATACTATCACAGTGTCCCTTGGCATGTCTCAGTAGATGATGACTATATACTAAAAGCATTGAATTTCATTTTCAGTATCTATTATTTTCCCCACATAATTATTTTGAATAAAATGTCTGGAACAATTTTAAAGAAGTACTGGTTTAGTCACTAAGTTGTGTCCGATTCTTGTGACCCCATGGACTGTAGCCCACCAGGCTTCTCTGTCCATGGGATTTTCCAAGCAAGAACACTGGAGTGGATTGCCATTTCCTTCTCCACGGGATCTTCCCAACTCAGGAATCGAAACTAGGTCTCCTGCATTGCAAGCAGGTTCTTTACCGACTGAGCTATGAGGGAAGCCATATTATTATTTATTACTGATTACAAATTTATTACTGATCTTAATGGAATTTCCTCTGATATTTCTCTGTGAATTGTAATGTTGACTGTTGGATAAGTGCACAGAGTGATTTATGTTCAATAAGTTTCATTATAAGTTTGTTTATAATAGCATATAATTTAAACATCAAACAATATATTAGATAATTTATGAATTATGTAATATCTATATAATTCAATAGTATATAACAATCAAAATTTTTATGTTAGAACAATATTTAATAAAATAATAAAAAGACCCCTATTTTGTAAAAAAAAAATCATTGGAGTATATACACAGAAAAAAAACTGGAAAATACACACTAAAATAACAATGTCTATTGTTTTTGAGCTGTTGGTTTGCAGGTAATTTATCTTTTCTTCTTTATTTATCCAACTTATTTTTCAAACTTTCTACAGTTATTATATGCCATTTTATAATCCAAAAAGTGTCAATTATTGACAAGTACAAGTTATTTTGGGAAAACTTAATGTCTAAACTGGATGGTAGTTGAAGAAATCTTTGCTCATTAATCAATTAATAATAGTTGGATTATTTTCACTATACTATATAATAAAGAAATATAAATACATAGTTGTACTAACTCAAATATATTCCCATCATGTAAAACTATGCAAAATATCTGTTTATAATATAATAGGTTTCATATGGGTCATATTCATTTCAAAATATTTAATCCCTGAACTCATCTTCTCACCCTCCCCCACCATGGATTAAAGAAATTAGGGCATCCCCAGCTTTTCATAGAAAACACAAACGCATTTTTTTCTTCATCTCCTCAACTCTCGATTCTTTACAGAACTTGCACTTCTAATTACCTTAGTTCAAAATCTAAATACTAATCTCCAACTGAGTGCCTTAAATTTGGGAATCATGTTAGAAATGTTATTCAATGATCTCCCCTTTTAATTTGTCAAGCCTGATTTTCAATTCTTACCTCTATCACACTAGTCCTATCCTTTATCCCTTATTTTTATCTCAACACAAGATTCTCCTAGCTAATTTCCCTACTTTAAACTTGGCTTCTGTCTTTTGATATGATCTTTAGTTCTTTAATTAGCTATCTCAGAAATATTTTTTCACCATAATATTTTCCCACTCATTATATACGTTGTACACATTGTATATGTATTATATATTAGAAATGTGCTTATGCTGGAAATACAGGAATTTTTCTCCCAAACAACTCAAAGTCTAGTGGATTGAGAAAGATTTTATGTGACTGTGGTAAGAAAAAGGGCTTCCTGGTTAGCTCAGCTTGTAAAGAATGCAGTTGCATTGCAGGAGACCCCAGTTTGATTCCTGGGTCAGCCAGCAAGTTCCCCAGGAGAAGGAATAGGCTACCCACACCAGTATTCTTGGGCTTCCCTGGGGTCTCAGATGGTAATCTGTCTGTAATGTGGGAGATCTGGGTTCGATCCATGGGTTGGGAAGATCCCTTGGAGGAATGCATGGCAACCCATATCCAGTATTCTTGCCTGGAGAATCCCCATGGGCAGAGGAGCCTTGCAGGCTGCAGTCCACGGGGTCACAAAGTGTCAGACACGACTGAGAAACTAAGAACAGTGCACACACACACACACACACACAGGTAAGAAAGAAGTTGGTTAGGGAAGGCTTCATACAGATGCCTGATCTGAGTCATAAAGAATTCATGGAAATTAATCACCTGAAAAAGAGCAGGCCTCCACTAGAAAAAACAGTAATTAATTTGAAGAGACTAAGAGCAGCATGTTGTGTAATAGAAAATGGAAAGCAATTTGACTTTCTTGAAGTATATATTATGACCCAGGGAGGGATGGGTGAAAGCTAAGACTGAAAAGTAAGCAGAGAACTTTGTATGCTATGCTAAAAAGCTAGAGTACTTATCACGAAAATTATGAGAAGCCAGTTAAGGATTTCAAACACAGAAGTGGAAGGATACAATGTACAATTGAAATAGAGCATCCAATTTTTTTTTTTTTTTTACCTCACTAAGTAGCTTGCAGAATCTTACTTCCCTGACCAGGGATCATACCTGTGCCCTTGGCAGTGAAAGTGTCGACCTAACCACTGGACTGCCAGGAAATTCACATCTTTTCAGAATAGTCATCACGATCTCAAAGCTTGTTTCAAAATTTGTAAATATCAAGTGTCAACAGTGTCAATCAAAACTGAAGATGAAACACTAATGAGTGTTGAATTCTCATGGTTTAGGTGTACTTCCTTTTTACATTTTTTTTTAAATTATCTTCTATTTTTAGTGTATTGTTTCATTTAAACTTCCTACATGCTAACTTTGTGTGACTAAAGGAAAAGCACAATATATACAAAAAAATTAACATCTATTGCTTGTGTAGAGACTGGTTTCATTGGGAAAAGACTAGACAGAAGATGCATGGCATTCAAGCAGCTATTGCATTTGTTCATGTGAAAGATGAAAAGAACATAAAATAGGACAATGTAGTAGAGACAGAAAGCAACATAGGCTAATATTCCAAGAGTGTGGAATATGAAATTAAAATATTTGGAGTTTAAAGATCAGATTTACTGACTGTTACTGTGTAACATGTGGCAAATCACTCGACTTCCCTAAGCCCCATTTTCCCCATAAGTGAAAAAGCAAAAATGATACCTGTTCCATTTTTAAATGTAAGTGAGATGTTCTTAAAGTTCTTGGCACATGCTGGCCTGTAGTCAATTTCCTTTTTTTTTTTTCCTGTGGTCAATTTCAAAATACATTGTTAGCTATTATTTTCATAATGTTTCAAAGGTAAGATTAGAAAAAAATGTTGAATTATTGCAATGGAGAGGGGTCAGGAGAGAAGGAAGCATAGGGTATTACCTAAGTTTTATTTTTTTATTATTTTTAAGATTTATTTATTTTAATTGGAGGCTAATTACTTTACATTATTGTATTGGTTTTGCCATAGATTGACATTAATCTGCCCCAGGTGTACATGTGTTCCCCATGTACATCCTTGAACCCCACTCCCACCTCCATCCCCATCCCATCCCTCTGGTTCATCCCAGTACACGAGCCCCAAGTATCGTGTATCATGCATTGAACCTGGACTGGCGATTCATTTCAGATATGATAATATACATGTTTCAATGCCATTCTCCCAAATCATCCCACCCTCGCCCTCATCCACAGAGTCCAAAAGACTGTTCTATACATCTGTGTCTCTTTTGCTGTCTCGTATACAGGGTTATCGTTATCATCTTTCTAAATTCCATATATATGTGTTAATATACTGTATTGGTGTTTTTCTTTCTGGCTTACTTCACTCTGTTTATAGGCTCTAGTTTCATCCACCTCATTAGAACTGATTCAAATGCATTCTTTTTAATGGCTGAGTAATACTCCATTGTGTATATGTACCAAAGCTTTCTTATCCATTCATCTGCAGATGGACATGTAGGTTGCTTCCATGTCCTGGATATTATCAACAGTGCTGCAATGAACATTGGAGTACATGTGTCTCTTTCAATTCTGGTTTACTTGGTGTGTACGCCCAGGAGTGGGATTGCTGGATCATATGACAGCTCTATTTCCAGTTTTTTGAGGAATCTCCAAACTGTTCTCTGGAGTGGCTGTACTAGTTTGCATTCCCACCAACAGTGCAAGAGGGTTCCCTTTTCTCCACATCCTCTCCAGCATTTATTGCTTGTAGAGTTTTGGATAGCAGCCATTTTGACTGGCATGAAATGGTACCTCATTGTGGTTTTGATTTGCATTTCTCTGATTATGAGTGATGTTGAGCATCTTTTCATATGTTTGTTAGCCAAGACAAGGGTGCCCACTCTCACCACTACTATTCAACATAATTTTGGAAGTTTTGGCCATAGAAATCAGAGAAGAAAAAGACATAAAAGGAATCCACATTGGAAAAGAAGAAATAACTCTCACTGTTTGCAGATGACATGATCCTCTACACAGAAAACCCTAAAGACTGTACCAGAAAATTAAGAGAGCTAATAATGAATATAGTAAAGTTGCAGGATATAAAATCAGCACACAGAAATCCCTTGCATTCCTATACACTAATAATGAGAAAATAGAAAGAGAAATTTAAGGAAACAATTCCATTCACCATTGCAACGAAAAGAATAAAATATGAATATATCTACCTAAAGAAACAAAAGACCTATATATAGAAAACTGTAAAACAAAAATCAGAGAGGAAACTAATAGATGGAGAAATATACTGTGTTTATGTATTGGAAGAATAAATATTGTGAAAATGAATATATTACCCAAAGTAATTTATACGTTCAATGCAATCCATATCAAGCTAACAACAGTATTTTCCAGAGCTAGAACAAATAATTTCACAATTTGTATGGAAATACAAAAAAACCTCAAATAGCCAAGGCAATCTTGAGAAAGAAGAACGGAACTGGGGGAATCAACCTGCCGGACTTCAGGTCTACTACAAAGCCACAGTCATCAAGATAGTATGGTACTGGCATAAAGACAAAAATACAGATCAATGGAACAAAATAGAAAGCCTAGAGACAAATTCATGCACTTATGGACATCTTAACTTTGACAAGGGAGGCAAGAATATTCAATGGAGAAAAGACAATCTCTTTAACAAGTGGTGCTGGGAAAACTGGTTAACCACATGTAAAAGAATGAAACTAGAACACTCCCTAACACCATACACAAAAATAAACTCAAAATGGATTAAAGATCTTAACGTAAGACCAGAAACTATAAAACTTCTAGAGGAGAACATAGGCAAAACACTCTTCGACGTAAAATACAGCAGGATCCTCCGTGACCCACATCCCAGAATATTGGAAATAAAAGGAAAAATAAACAAATGGGACCTTATTAAACTTAAAAGCTTCTACACAGCAAAGGAAACTATAAGCAAGGTGAAAAGAAAGACTTCAGAATGGGAGAAAATGATAGCAAATGAAGCAACTGACAACGAATTAATCTCCAAAATATACAAGCAACACCTGCAGCTCAATTCCAGAAAAATAAATGACCCACTCAAAAAATGGGCCAAAGAACTAAACAGACATTTCTCCAAAGAAGACATACAGAGGGCTACCTAAGTTTTCTACTTCAGTGATTTGAGTTAATGGTAACTCCATTAGTTGATATAGGTAATGAGCCAGATTTGGGAAAAGGAATTCAGAGGGAATTGATCCCATTTGGAAAAGGCTGAGTTTCAGGATCCATGAACCATTGATGGGAAGATGATCATAGCGAAGTTTAACACATCTACCAGAATTGCAGGGTGAGGTCAGAGCTGTACATGGGGAATTAGAACTCGTCAGAATATAGGATAAATATGAAAAACAGGGGGAGTGTAAAGTGATGAGAAAAATAGATGTGAGATATAATTCTAAGAAAAATGAACACTGATGCCATGGACAAATTATGAAATACTGACACACATACAGAAAATAAAACTGTCAGAAGGTAGAAGAAAAATCAGAAAACAATATCATCATGGAAGCCAGGAATGCAGAACTATAAAAGGAGCGAATGAATTAGACAAAGTGTTAAATGAAGGAGAAATGTACTCAAATGAAAGATGTCCTTTAAGTTTAACAAACAGGAGGCCAGTGCTAACAAGATGAGAGATGAGTAGTGAGCAGGTGTTGAATAAAGACTACACCACCCTGTTTTGAGGAGTAAGTGGGAACTAAGGAAGCATAGACAGTAAATATAATTTTCCTATTTGAGAATATACCAAAAACAGTGTTTCAAAAATAAACATCAAGATCTTTTAGTCAGGTATCACTGCCTTCTCAAAGTTATCCAAAACATAGCCCTCAGAATAAATTTTTTAAAAATTTTAAAAAATGTATCTCAAAGACAGCTGAAAACTGTTCTAAAACTACATGTGCTTTAGCTCATTTAATTGCTGGGGACTTCTCCATCCTCTCCATTTCCCAAATCCTACCTTAAAAACTAAATCATGGTTCATTCTCTCATCCATGAACCTCTCCCATTCTACTCTAGCTCACAGTGATTTCCCTTTTGAAACTCAAAATGAAAATGATTCCTGTACTGCCTTGTATTTTAAATATTTATTTTCATGGTTGTACAATGTATGTGCTGTACTTGGTCAATCATGTCCAAATCTTTATGACCCCATGAACAGTAGTCCAACAGGCTCCTCTGTCCTTGGGATTTTTCAGGCAAGAATACTGGAGTGGGTCGCCATTTCCTCCTCCAGGGAGTCTTCCTGATCTGGGAATCAAACCTGCGTCTCCTGTTTCTCCTGCATTGCGGGTGAATTCTTTACCCTCTGCGCCATCAAGGAAGCCCATACAAAGTATAGGTCTAGATAATGCATTTTCAATTTTAAAACCAAACTTTGAACTACTCAGTTGTTAAATGAAGAGGCTAACACAGTTATTTATAAAGGCACAGTATGGTTAGAATTCTATTATTTTATATAACATGCGTGTTCTAAATACATAAGCTTATGCTTAGGAAAAATTAGAAATTTATTTATCAGAGGGGAAACAAGATGGCGGAGGAATAGGATGTCAAGACCACTTTCTCCCCCACAAATTCATCAAAAGAACACTTGAACACTGAGTAAAGTCCACAAAACTACTTCTGAATGCCAGCAGAGGACATCAGGCACCCAGAAAACCAGCCCATTGTCTTCAAAAGGAGGTAGGAAAAAACACAAAAGATAAAAAGAGAGACAAAATAATTAGGGATGGAGCTCTGTCACAGGAAGAGAGGCATAAAAAAGAGAGAAGTTCCTGAACACCAGGAAACACTCTCACAGGTGAGTCTGTGGCGAGCCTTGGAACCTCAGAGGGCAATACAACCAGGAGAAAAAGAAATAAATAAAACTCACAGCTTACGAGCTCAACGGTAACGCCCAGCAGAGAAGCAGCGCAGACGCCTGCATCTGCCATTAACAAGCGTGGGCTGGGCAGGGAGGAGTTGGCTGAATTGCTTAGAGAAAGGACTAGGTCTGAATGCCGCGAGTGCAGTCTGGGGGAGCTGACTGGAGATAGCAGAGCAGACTGTGGGGTAGCTACCCCACGAAAAGGTGAAAAGTCCTAACCTAAGACTCTGCCAGCCCTGCTCACAGAAAAAAGGACTGAGCAGAGCTAGCCGGCTGTGGATGGCCCATCCCATGCTGAGACAGGCAGAGGAGGGCTGCCAGAGCTGGAAGGGGGCAATCGCAGCACCAGAGAGGCATCCGATACCAAACTGCAGGCAGGCTTCATTGTTAACCAAGACTTTTTGGGTTTCTCACTGGTTAACATTCTCCTGAGAAGGTGCGCCGGTTGTACACCCAGAAAACCGAGCAGGAGGGACCGAGGAGGCTATAAGTTGCAGCGACTGCGCTCACCAAACACCTGGTCACTTGAGCTGCTCGGTCCGGGGAAGGCACAAAACACAGGCCCAACCAAGTCTGCGCCTTAGTGGAGTACCCGAGTACCTGAACCTGAGTGGTTTAGACCTGGGATGTGCATGCAACCCAGCACCGGCCTCAGACAGTTATCAGCAGAGCAACCTAGAGCCTGTGCAGTGTAGACTGGGACAGCACACACGCCGTGAGTGGGGGCAAACCCAGTGTGGCCGGGACACTGTGAGCACTCCCCACAGACACCAGAAATATTTGTCTGCAGTGTTCCTCCCTTCCCAGAACAGGACTGAACAAGTGAGCCTTAAAAAGGGTCCACCACCACCCCCTAGTGTCAGGGCAGAAATCAGACACTGAGGAGACCAGCAAACAAAATCTAAAACAGATGGAACCACCTTGGAAGTGACAGACAGAGAAGGCTAAAGGCTACTGTAAGAATAAGACTGAAAACCAGAGGCAGGAGAATTAAATTCGAATCGTGAGAACACCAGAGAACATCTGACTATAGGGAACATTAATCAACAGGAGCTCATCAAACGCCTCCATAGCCACACTGAAACCAAGCACCACCCAAGGGTCAACAATTTCCAGAGCAAGACATACCACGCAAAATCTTTAGCAACACAAGGAACATAGCCCTGAGTTTCAATACACAGGTTGTCCAAAGTCACTCCAAACCCAATGACATCTCATAACTCATTACTGGACACTTAAGTGCACTCCAGAGAGAAGAAATCCAGCTCCACCCACCAGAACACTGACACAAGCTTCCCTAACCAGGGAACCTTGACAAGCCACCCATCCAATCTCACCCATAGCGAGGAAACTCCACAATAAAGTGAACTCCACAAACTGCCAGAAGACGGAAAGGTCACCCAAAAGACAGCAATATAAGCAAGATGAAGAGGCAGAGAAATACCCAGCAAGTAAAGGATCAGGATAAAGGCCCACCAACGCAAACAAAAGAAGAAGAGATAGGGAATCTACCTGATAAAGAATTCCAAATAATGATAGTGAAACTGATCCAAAATCTTGAAAAAAAATTGGAGTTACAGATAAATAATCTGGAGACAAGGAACAAGGATCTAGAAGAAATAAAAAAGAGTCAATATAAAATGAATAATGGAATAGATGAGATCAAAAACACTCTGGAGGGAACCAATAGTAGAATAATGGAGGCAGAAGATAGAATAAGTGAGTTAGAAGATAGAATGGTAGAAATAAATGAAGCAGAGAGAAAAAAAAATGAATTAAAAGAAATGAGGACAATCTCAGAGACCTCTGGGACAATTTTAAACGCCCTAAAATCCGAATCATAGGAGTCCCAGAAGAAGAAGACAAGAAGAAAGACCATAAGAAATACTTGAGGTGATAATAGTTGAAAATTTCCCTAAAATGGGGAAGGAAATAATCACCCAAGTCCAAGAATCCCAGAGAGTCAAACAGGATAAACCCAAGGTGAAATACCCCAAGACACATAATAATCAAATTAACAAAGATCAAACACAAAGAACAAATATTAAAAGCAACAAGGGAAAAGCGACAAATACCACACAAGGGAATCCCCATAAGGATAACAGCTGATCATTCAATAGAAACTCTTCAGGACAGGAGGGAATGGCAGGGCATACTTAAAGTGATGAAAGAAAATAACCTACAGCCCAGGTTGCATTACCCAGCAAGGATCTCATTCAAATATGAAGGCGAAATCAAAAGCTTTACAGACAAACAAAAGCTGAGAGAATTCAGCATCACCAAACCAGCTCTCCAACAAATGCTAAAGGACTTTCTCTAGACAGGAAACAAAGAATGAGTGTATAAATTCGAACCCCAAAAAAAAGTAAATGGGAACTGGATCATACCTATCAATAATTACATTAAATGTAAATGGGTTGAATGCCCCAACCAAAAGACAAACGCTGGCTGAATGGATACAAAAACAAGATCCCTCTATATGTTGTCTACAAAAGACCCACCTGAAAATGAGGAACACATACAGATTGAAAGTGCAGGGCTGGAAAAAGGTATTCCACGCAGATAAAGACTAAAAGAAAGCAGGAGTAGCAATACTCATATCAGACAAAATAGACTTTAAGACAAAGGATGTGAAAAGAGGCAAAGAAGGACACTATATAATGATCAAAGGATCAATTCAAGAAAGAGATATAACAATTATAAATATATATGCACCCAACATAGGAGCACAAAAATATGTAAGACAAATGCTAACAAGTATGAAAGGGGAAATCAACAATAACATAATGATAGTGGGAGACTATAATACCCCACTCACACCTATGGATAGATCAACTAAATAGAAAATTAACAAGAGAATACAAAAGTTAAACAATACAATAGACCAGTTAGAAAATATAGATATCTATAGGACAATTCACCCCAAAAGAAATTAATTTCACCTTCTTCTCAAGCGCACACGGAACCTTCTACACGATAGATTGCATTCTGGGCCATAAATCTAGCCATAAATTCAAAAAAATTGAAATCATTCCAAGCATCTTTTCTGGCCACAATGCAGTAAGACTAGATCTCAATTACAGGAGAAAGAATATTAAAAACTCCAACATATGGAGGCTGAATAACACGCTGCTGAATAACGAACAAATCATTGAAGAAATAAAAAAGAAATCAAAATATGCATAGAGATGAATGAAAATGAAAACACAACAACCCAAAACCTCTGGGACACTGTAAAAACAGTGCTAAGGGGAAGGTTCATAGAAATAAAGGCAAAAAAGAAAAAAAGAAAAGAAATAAAGGCATACCTCAGGAAACAAGAAAAAAGCCAACTAAATAACCTTACTCGACACCGAAAGCAACTAGAAAAGGAAGAAATGAAGAACTCTAGGGTTAGTAGAAGGAAAGAAATCTTAAAAATTAGGGCAGAAATAAATACAAAAGAAACAAAAGAGACCATAGAAAAAATTAACAAAGCCAAAAGCTGGATTTTTGAGAGGGTAAACAAAATTGACAAACCACTAGCCAGACTCATCAAGAAGCAAAGGGAATAAAACCAAATCAATAAAATTAGAAATGAAAATGAGAGATCACAACAGACAACACAGAAATACAAAGGATCAAAAAAGACTACTATCAGCAATTATATGCCAATAAAATGGACAACTTGGATGAAATAGACAATTTCTTACAAAAGTACAATTTTCCAAAACTGAACCAGGAAGAAATAGAAAATCTTAACAGACCCATCAGAAGCATGGAAATTGAAAGTGTAATCAGAAACTTCCAGCAATCAAAAGCCCAGGTCCAGATGGCTTCACAGCTGAATTCTACCAAAAATTTAGAGAAGAGCTAACACCTATCCTACTCAAACTCTTCTAGAAAATTGCAGAGGAAGGTACACTTCCAAACTCATTCTATGAGGCCACCATCACCCTTATAACAAAATCTGACAAAGATGACACAAAAAAAGAGATCTTCAGGCCAATATCACTGATAACATAGATGCAAAAATCCTTAACAAAATTCTAGCAATCAGAATCCATCAACACATTAAGAAGATCATACATCATGTCCAAGTGGGCTTTATCCCAGAAATGCAAGGATTCTTCAATATCCGCAAATCAATCAATGTAATACACTACATTACCAAACTGAAAAATAAAGACCATATGATTATCTCAATAGATGCAGAGAAAGCCTTTGACAAAATACAACATCCATTTATGATCAAAACCCTCCAGAAGGCGGGAATAGAAGGAACATTCCTCAACATAATAAAAGCTATAAATGACAAACCCACAGCAAACATTATCCTCAATGGTGAAAAACTGAAAGTGTTTCTCCTAAAGTCAGGAACAAGACAAGGGTGTCCACTCTCACCACCACTATTCAACATAGTTTTGGAAGTTTTGGCCACAGGAATCAGAGCAGAAAAAGACATAAAAGGAATCCAAATAGGAAAAGAAGAAGAAAACTCTTCCTGTTTGCCGATGACATGATCCTCTATACAGAAAACCCTAAAGATTCTACCAGAAAATTACTAGAGCTAATGAATGAATACAGTAAAGTCGCAGGATATAAAATCAACACAGAGAAATCCCTTGCATTCCTATACACTAATAATGAGAAAATAGAGAAATTAAGGAAACAATTCCATTCACTGTTGCAACGAAAAGAGTAAAATACATAGGAATATATCTCCCTAAAGAAACAAAAGGCCTGTATATAGAAAACTATAAAACACTGGTGAAAGAAATCAGAGAGGACACTAATAGACAGAGAAATATACCGTGTTTATGGATTGGAAGAATAAATATTGTGAAAATGAATATATTACCCAAAGTAATTTATACATTCAATGCAATAACTATCAAGCTATCAACGGTGTTTTTCAGAGAGGTAGAACAAATAATTTCACATTTTGTATGGAAATACAAAAAACCTACAATAGCCAAAGCAATCTTGAGAAAGAAGAATGGAACTGGGGGAATCAACCTGCTGGAGTTCAGGCTCTACTACAAAGCCACAGTCATCAAGAGAGTATGGTACTGGCATAAAGACAGAAATATAGATCAATGGAACAAAATAGAAAGCCCAGAGATAAATCCATGCACCTATGGACACCTTATCTTTGACAAAGCAGGCTAGAATATTCAATGGAGAAAAGACATTCTCTTTAACAAGTGGTGCTCAGAAAACCGGTCAACCACTTGTAAAAGAATGAAACTAGAACACTCCCTAACACCATACCCAAAAGTAAACTCAAAATGGATTAAAGATCTAAATGTAAGACCAGAAACTATAAAACTCCTAGAGGAAAACATAGGCAAAACACTCTACAATATAAACCACAGCAGGATCCTCCAAGACCCACCTCCCAGAATATTGGAAATAAAAGCAAAAATAAACAAATGGGACCTAATTAAAATCAAAAGCTTCTGCACAGCCAAGGAAACTCTAAGCAAGCTGAAAAGACAGCCTTCAGAATGGGAGAAAATAATAGCAAATGAAGCAACTGATAAAGGATTAATCTCCAAAATATACAAGCAACACCTACAGCTCAATTCCAGAAAAATAAATGACCCAATCAAAAAATGGGCCAAAGAACTAAACAGACATTTCTCCAAAGAATACATACAGATGGCTAACAAATACATGAAAAGATGCTCAACATCCCTCATAATCAGAGAAATGCAAATCAAAATCACAGTGAGGTACCATTTCACGCCAGTCAGAATGGCTGCTATCCAAAAGTCTATAAGCAATAAATGCTGGAGAGGGTGTGGAGAAATGGGATACCTCTGACAATGTTGGTGGGAATGTAAACTAGTACAACCACTATGGAGAACAATGTGGAGATTCCTTAAAAAACAGGAAATAGAACTGCCATACGACCCAGCAATCCCACTCCTGGGCATACACACCATGGAAACCAGAATTGAAGGAAACACATGTACTCCAATGTTCATTGCAGCACTGTTTATTAGAGCCAGGAAAAAAAATAAATTTATTAATCAAAATGCTAAAAAGTGTTAATTTTGAATAGAAGGAATGTAAAGTGATACCTATTTCCATCACTATATTTTTCTTTATTTTCTATCAGAAAAATTAACTATAGTAGAAATAAAATAATTATGGTACTAAGATGAAAATCTATAAATCCTTCTTTTAAAATGTTATCGATGGGTAATTTGCTTTGCTAAACCAATATAAGCAATTTAGCATTCCAGGTGTGATGGAAATAAAACACTTTAATTAAAAATTATTTAGCAGATCTTAGATAATATAGTATATAATTTAAAGTTTCAAACAATTTTTTATGCAATTTGATTTCCATAGTGTGTGATATCTAATTATTCTGAATCTAGGCTCTATTAAAATTTTTGTCTTAAAGTTTTATTTCTAGATACCTATTTTAATTAGAACTATCCTTTGTAAGATAGCCATTCAAGTGTACAGAGATAATAGAGTAAATTGGCTAATAGTAAAACCACATATGAAGTCAGATTTTATCATTATATTATAAACTTTTCTATCTTAAGTCATTTATTCATAGTTGAGAAAATAGAATTTTATTCATATGTCCATATGTCTAAGGAAAATTAATGTGAAAAAGATAATTAAATATATGTTTAAGGCCATGGATAACAACTTGAGTTTTCTGAGTTTGCTAACTACTTCTGAACGAAGGCATTTTGGGTTTTACGCCAAAGACTCAATAGTGGACAAGAAATGGGCTTTGCACAGGAAATGGACAGTGAACTTAAAACTGAGTTAGGCCAATCTTCATAAAATTTTCAGACAGGCTAATTACCAGTTGCTTAAGCTTGTGTAAATAACTGAATTCTTTGAGCCTTCCAATTAGTTTGAATTAAATTGAGTCTCTCAATTTAGTTTGCAATGTGAGGCTGACACTAATAATATCTTGTTCACTGGGTAATTGAGTGGGTTAGTTGAAAAAATTGATGAAGGGTGTTAGCACTTAGTAAGTGCCTGTTATGTGTCAGTCACATTTTATAGGTTATCTCATTTCATTGTCAAAGCAACCTATGAGTTTGACATTATTGTCAGACATTTTTATGGATGACGATCCTGAAATTCAGATATATTAGGAGGTTTTATGGAAGACCCAACAGCTAAAGAACACAAAGTCACCTTTAGAACCCAGGCTACCTGATTTGGAAGCCAATCTCCTTCATGCTTCTCCAGTGTGCCCATCAACAGAGAAGGTAGACAGAAACAGTTTTCTCCTGCTTTTTTTTTTTTTTTTTTTTGTGATGACTCACTTTAGCTCTATCATTTCTAAAATGGCTTTTACTTGCCACTGAAAGCAGTCTCAGCTTCCTTAATTAAATGCCATGAAAATCACATGGTTTTAAGGAATTTGATCCCATGTACTTATAAACTAGTCTAAGAAATACTTGACAAAATTTAGTCCAAGAATTAGAAGTATATTTCAGAAACACAGGAGTCTCCCCATATAATCACAACCTGGTCACATTGGGAACTTGCTTGAAATATTAATAAATATTTGTAATCAAGAGCACATCAATTTCAGTTTCCTGTGAGGGAAGAAATGTGACTGTAGAATAATTTCAAAGGTATTTTAGTTATAGTATTAATTGGTACTAATTATCATTTATGTAGCTCTCTCATTTTTCAAATGCTTTTTGCAAACTCATCTCATCTGAGGTTCTGAAAAACCCATCTTCTTCATTTTGCATATGAAGAGACTGAGTCTCAGGATAAGTGACCTTTCAAGTATTATTAATACATAGGAAAGCTTAAACTTCAACCATGGTCTAATTCCTACAAGAGTTTTATTTTTGTTAGTGTCACTTTTTTCATTATAGTAATACTATTCAATACTAATTTATACTGTTGTTATTCAGGGCACAAAGTTATCACAAAATAAATAGGTTGCATATTTAGTGGTAAGAATCCTGAACTGGAAGTCATGAGATTAACACTCATCACTTGATTCTTTTAAATTGTACTGTATGACCCTGGGCAAACCACTCTCACATTATGAATCTTACCTTCTTCTTCTAATATTTTATGATTCTGACATTACATTACACTTGTCAATAGTTTACACAATCCTTAGAATGCAAACTTTCTTTCTTTTTTTTTTGGTAATTTATTTTTCATTGGAGGCAAATTATTTTACAATATTATATTGGTTGATATTGGTTGGTTTTGCCATACATTGACATAAATCTTCCCCAGGTTTACATGAGTTCCCGCTCCCAACCCCCCCTCCACCCTCCCTCCTCCCCATATCCTCCCTCTGGGTCATCCTCACATACCAGCAACGAGCATCTTGTAACATGCATCGACCCTGAACTGGCGATTTGTTTCACATATGATAATATACATATTTCAATGCCATTCTCCCAAACCATCCCACCCTCACCTTCTCCCACAGAGTCCCGAAGACTCTTTTATACATCTGTGTCTCTTTTGCTGTCTCGTATACAGGGTTATGATTTGCATCTTTCTAAATTCCATATATATGCGTTAGTATATTGTATTGGTGTTTTTCTATCTGGCTTACTTCACTCTGTATAATAGGCACTAGTTTAATCCACCTCATTAGAACTGGTTCAAATGCATTCTTTTTAATGGCTGAGTGATACTCCATTGTATATATGTACCAAAGCTTTCTTATCCATTCGTCTGCAGATGGACATCTAGGTTGCTTCCATGTCCTGGCTGTTATAAACAGTGCTGCAATGAACATTGGAGGACATGTGTCTCTTTCAATTCTGGTTTCCTCAGTGTGTATGCCCAGGAGTGCAATTGCTGGATCATATGGCAGTTATATTTCCAGTTTTTTGAGGAATCTCCACACTGTTCTTCGTATTGGCTGCACTAGTTTGCATTCCCACCAACAGTGTAAGAGGGTTCCCTTCTCTCCACACTCTCTCCAGCATTTATTGCATGTAGACTTTTGGATAGCAGCCATTCTGACAGGTGTGAAATGATATATCATTGTGGTTTTGATTTGAATTTCTCTGATTATGAGGGATGTTGAGCATTTTTTCATGTGTTTGTTAGCCATCTGTATGTCTTCTTTTGAGAAACGTCTGTTTAGATCTTTGGCCCATTTTTTGATTGGGTCATTTATTTTTCTGGAATCGAGCTGCATTAGCTGCTTGTATATTTTGGAGATTAATCCTTTATCAGTTGCTTCATTTGCTATTACTTTCTCCCATTCTGAAGGCTATCTTTTCACCTTGCTTAGAGTTTCCTTTGCTGTGCAGAAGCTTTTGATTTTAATTAGGTCCCATTTGTTTATTTTTGCTTTTATTTCCAATATTCTGGGAGGTGGGTCTTGGAGGATCCTGCTGTGATTTATGTCAGAGAGTGTTTTGCCTGCAATCTCCTCTAGGAGTTTTATATTTTCTGGTCTTACATTTAGCTCTCTAATCCATTTTGAGTTTATTTTGGTGTATGGTGTTAGGAAGTGTTCTAGTTTCATTCTTTTACAAGTGGCTAACCAATTTTCCCAGCGCCACTTGTTAAAGAGAATATCTTTTCTCCATTTTATATTCTTGCCTCCTTTCTCAAAGATAAGGTGTCCATAGGTGCGTGGATTTATCTCTGGGCTTTCTATTTTGTTCCATTGA
Source organism: Moschus berezovskii (assembly GCF_049115385.1). Lineage (NCBI taxonomy): Eukaryota > Metazoa > Chordata > Mammalia > Artiodactyla > Moschidae > Moschus > Moschus berezovskii. The sequence goes on along the minus strand of NC_142488.1, from coordinate 79,247,410 downwards.
TCTATATTTCTGTCTTTATGCCAGTACCATACTGTCTTGATGACTGTGGCTTAGTAGTAGAGCTTGAAGTCCGGCAGGTTAATTCCCCCAGTTCCATTTTTCTTCCTCAAGATTGCTTTGGCTATTCGAGGGTATTTGTATTCACCCAACATAGGAGCACCGCAATATGTAAGACAATTACTAACAAGTATGAAAGGGGAAATTAACAACAATGCAATAATACTGGGAGATTTTAATATCCCACTTACAACTATGGATAGATCAACTAAACAGAAAATTAACAAGGAAACACAAACGTTAAATGATACAATAGACCAGTTAGACCTAATAGATATCTATAGGACATTTCACCCCAAAACAATGAATTTCACCTTTTTCTCAAGCACACACGGAACCTTTTCCAGGATAGATCACATCCTGGGCCATAAATCTAGCCTTGGTAAATTAAAAAAAAAAAAAATGAAAGCATTCCAAGCATCTTTTCTGACCACAATGCAATAAGATTAGATCACAATTACGGGAGAAAAACCATTAAAAATGCCAACATATGGAGGCTGAACAACACGCTGCTGAATAACCAACAAAACATAGAAGAAATCAAAAGAGAAATCAAAATATGCATAGAAATGAATGAACATGAAAACACAACAACCCAAAACCTCTCGGACACTGTAAAAGCAGTGCTAAGGGGAATTTCATAGCAATACAGGCACACCTCATGAAACAAGAAAAAAGTCAACTAAACAACCTAACCCTACATCTAAAGAAACTAGAAAAGGAAGAAATGAAGAACCACAGGGTTAGTAGAAGGAAAGAAAATTAAAAATAAGGACAGAGATAAATGCAAAAGAAACAAAAGAGACCATAGCAAAAATCAACAAAGCCAAAAGCTGGTTCTTTGAGAAAGTAAATAAGATTGACAAGCCACTAGCCAAACTGATTAAGAAATAAAGGGAGAAGAACCAAACCAATAAAATTAGAAATGAAAATGGAGAGATCACAACTGAAAACACAGAAATAAAAAGGATTATTAGAGAATACTATCAGCAATTATATGGCAATAAAATGAATAACCTGGAAGAAACGGACAAATTCCTAGAAAAGTACAACTTTCCAAAACTGAACCAGGAAGAAATAGAAAATCTAAACAGACCCATCATAAGCACGGAACTAGAAGCTGTAATCAGAAGTCTTCCAGCAAACAAAAGCCCAGGTTCAGATGGCTTCACAGCTGAATTCTACCAAAAATTTAGAGAAGAGCTAACACTTACTCTACTCAAACTCTTCCAGAAAATTGCTGAGGAAGGGAAACTTCCAAACTAATTCTATGAGGCCACCATCACCCTAATCCCAAAACCTGTTAAAGATCCCTCAAAAAATAAAACTATAGGCCAATATCACTGATGAACATAGATGCAAAAATCCTTAACAAAATTCTAGCAATCAGAATCCAACAACACATTAAGAAGATCATATATTATGACCAACTGGGCTTTATCCCAAGAATGCAAGGATTCTTCAATATCCACAAATCAATCAACATAATACACCACACTAACAAACTGAAAAATAAAAATCATATGATTATCTCAAAAGAAGCAGAGAAAGCCTTCGACAAAATTCAACATCCATTTATGATAAAAACCCTCCAGAAGTGGGAATAGAAGGGACATATCTCAACATAATAAAAGCTATATATGACAAACCCACAGCAAACATTATCCTCAATGGCGAAAAACTGAAAGCATTTCCCCTGAAGTCAGGAACAAGACAAGGGTGCCCACTCTCACCACTACTATTCAACATAGTTCTGGAAATTTTGGCTACAGCAATCAGAGCAGAAAAAGATATAAAAGGAATACAAATTGGGAAAGAAGAAGTAAAACTTTCACTGTTCGCTGATGACATGATCCTCTACACAGAAAACCATAAAGACTCTACCAGAAAACTACTAGAGCTAATCAATGATTACAGTAAAGTTGCAGGATATAAAATCAACACACAGAAATCCCTTGTATTCCTATACACTAATAATGAGAAAATAGAAAGTGAAAGTAAGGAAACTATTCCATTCACTGTTGCAACGAAAAGAATTAAATACTTAGGAATATATCTACCTATGGAAACAAAAGACTTGTACATAGAAAACTATAAAACACTAGTGAAAGTAATCAAAGAGGACACTAATAGATGGATAAATATACCATGTTCATGGATTGGAAGAATAAATATTGTAAAAATGAGTATACTACCCAAAGTAATTTATACATTCAATGCAATCCCTATCAAGCTACCAACGATATTTTTCACAGAACTAGAATGAAAACTTTATTTCCACCAGCTACATTTAAAAATTCATTCACCTACAACTGAAAGGATTTTAAAATTAACATTACTGCCTCGAGCAATACTCATTACTTCTCCTCAAGCTCCTGTAAAGAACACACAGGATACGGTTCAAGAAACAGGGCTGTTTTGTGGCTCGGCTTTAGTTAAGCAGTTAGTAAAAGATTATGTTTGCTACCATGCTAAGTCGTTTCAGTAGCGTCCGAATTTGTGTGACAGCATGGACTGTAGCCCACCAGGCTCCTCTGTCCATGGTATTCTCCAGGAAAGAATACTGGAGTGGGTTGCCATTTCTTCCTCCAGGGGCTCTTCCCAACCCAGGCATCAAATCCACGTCTCTTACATCTCCTGCCTTGGCAGGCGAGTTCTTTACCACTTGCGCCACTTGGGAAGAAATGGTTGCCTAGATTCTTGATTTGAAACAGTGATGTATGGGTGAAAGAGTACTTAAATTGGTTAAATTGGGTTTGGGCAAAAATTTTGGAAGCCCGCGTGAATCCAGTTTGCTGGTTTGTTTGTTTTTAATCTATAAAATAAGTATAATATCAATAATATCTAGCTCATTGTATTGTTCAGATTAGATTATTTGATCAGTGTGAAACAGGACTTATTATCTACTTAATGCCAAACACTGTACAATGAACATTTTTATACACAATCTCTTTGAATCCTCACTTAAAATCCTGTTAATTGGACATCTTAATATCACAAATGAAGACCCCGAGGTTCAAAAAGATTACAATCCTACAACTAGTATCTAAAAATCCAGATTTGGAAACCAAGTCTGACTCTGAAGTTTAATCATATCACACTACATTTTGCTGTTCAGTGTGCCTAGAATATAATCAATCTGATTTCGGTGTTGACTATCTGGTGATGTCCATGTGTAGAGTCTTCTCTTGTGTTGTTGGAAGAGGGTGTTTGCTATGACCAGTGAGTTCTCTTGACAAAACTCTATTAGCCTTTGCCCTGCTTCATTCTGTGCTCCAAGGCTAAATTTGCCTGTTACTCCAGGTGTTTCTTGACTTCTTACTTTTGCATTCCAGTCCCCTATAATGAAAAGGACATCTTTTTTGGGTGTTAGTTCTAAAAGGTCTTGTAGGTCTTCATAGAACCGATTAACTTCGGCTTCTTCAGCATTACTGGTTGGGGTATAGGCCTGGATTACTGTAATATTGAATGGTTTGCCTTGGAAACGAACAGAAATCATTCTGTCATTTTTAAGATTGCATCCAAGTACTGCATTTCGGACTCTTTTGTTGACCATGATGGCTACTCCATTTCTTCTAAGGGATTCCTGCCCACAGTAGTAGATATAATGGTCATCTGAGTTAAATTCACCCATTCCAGTCCATTTTAATTCACTGATTCCTAGAATGTCAACGTTCACTCTTGCCATCTCCTGTTTGACCACTTCCAATTTGCCTTGATTCATGGACCTAACATTCCAGTTTCCTATGCAATATTGCTCTTTTCAGCACCGGACCTTGCTTCTATCACTGGTCACATCCACAACTGGGTATTGATTTTGCTTTTGCTCCATCCCTTTATTCCTTCTAGAGTTATTTCTCCACTGAGCTCCAGTAGCATACTGGGCACCTACCGACCTGGGGAAAGTGAAAGAGGAGAGTGAAAAGGTTGGCTTGAAGCTCAACATTCAGAAAACAAAGATCATGGCATCTGGTCCCATCACTTCATGGGAAATAGATGGAAAAACAGTGGAAACAGTGTCAGACTTTACTTTTTTGGGCTCCAAAATCACTGCAGATGCTGATTGCAGCCATGAAATTAAAAGACGTTTGCTCCTTGGAAGGAAAGTTATGACCAACCTTGATAGTATATTAAAAAGCAGAGACATTACTTTGCCAACCAAGGTCCGTCTAGTCAAGGCAATGGTTTTTCCCGTGGTCATGTATGGATGTGAGAGTTGGACTGTGAAGAAAGCTGATCGCCGAAGAATCGATGCTTTTGAACTGTGGTGTTGGAGAAGACTCTTGAGAGTCCCTTATACTGCAAGGAGATCCAACCAGTCCATTCTAAAGGAGATCAATCCTGGATGTTCATTGGAAAGACTGATGCTAAAGCTGAAACTGCAATACTTTGGCCACCTCATGCGACGGGTTGACTCACTGGAAAAGACTCTGATGCTGGGAATGGTTGGGGGCGGGAGGAGAAGGGGACGACCGAGAATGAGATGGCTGGATGGCATGACCGACTCTGTGGACATGAGTTTGAGTGTACTCCGGGAGTTGGTGATGGACAGGGAGGCCTGGCGTGCTGTGATTCATGGGGTCGCGGAGAGTCGGACACGACTGAGCGACTGAACTGAACTGAACTGAACTGTTCCTAGAATAGTCCTGGTGCCTAGTAGGCACTACCAAATTTTTTTCTTGAACTATCCTTTTATCTTTTCCTTCTTTCTTTTCCAATACTTATATTCAGAACCTAATGTATCATGGGAATCTGATATATACATTCCCTAAGTGATCTTAAGGAGTTAATGAAGCTCCCAAAGTAAGTGTTAAACCTTTCCCACTTGAAAAATATATAATATTGTTTGGTATATATTGAATACCAAACTCTGGGCGATGGTGAAGGACAGGGAAGCATGGCGTGCTGCAGTCCATTGGGGCTCTAAGAGTCAGACATGTTTTAGCAACTGAACAACAACAAAAATTAATATTCCCTGATGGCTCAGATTGTAAAGAATACACCTGCAATGCGGGAGACCTGGGTTTGATCCCTGGATTGGGAAGATCCCCTGGAAAATGGCATGGCGACCCACTCCAGTATTCTTGCCTGGAAAATTCAATGGACAGAGGAGCCTGGCAGGCTACAGTCCATAGGGTTGCAAACAGTCAGACACGACTAAGTGACTAATCAGCAGCAGCAGCAATATAAGTACATATGAATTGGTTCAACTAGGAAGTATAATCAAGAAATAAAATATTTTTCAATTTCTCCACGTAATACAAAGTTAATTAACTCTACATGACTAAAGCAAAAATTCATATTGTACTTGAATTCATATTTTTAATATTTTTATAGCTATTTGGTGGTCCATATTTGATATATATTTCTGCTTATCTCTAATACATCGCATCATGTTAATTAGAAATTCATAACTATATTGAATGCATTATGTTAATTTTTATTATAAATTGATATAGAAATTAGCTTATATTTGGTAACACATATTTATACCCTTCTCTTTCAAACTCATCTCGTAGGTTACCAAACTGCAGGACATTAGAATCATGCTATGCTTAAAAATTGCAAAGGCAAAATGGAAAAGGAACGATCTGCAGAAAGTTCAATTTGATTAAATACTTTTTGAATAGCCACTGTTTTCAAAGTTCATTTGGCGGTTCATATATTGAGAGTGGAAGTAGATGGAAGAGAGGCTTCTTTGTCTATGATATTTGCGTTTTTCCAACTGACCTGTTCACAAAGAATTATGGACCATAGTTTTCAGAATGAACATGATGCCTGCCAACCTTATGAAATCTAGCAACAAGAATCATCTAAAAGATCATCTATCTAAGCTTAATAAATGAGTATGAGTCCAGAAAAGGGCAAAGAGAATCGGGAAAATCTACATCAGTTTATTGTGTGTTGATTTGGACAGAAGAGGCGAAATTTGATAAGAAGGTGATAAAAGTGAAGGAACTCTGAGCTTCACATCAAAAGCTGTGAGAGCCATAGATATGCCAGATGTGATGAAGTAGAGAGCAAGGAAAACTTGAGAGTTAATCAGATCTAACCACAGATCCTATCTTGGCCACTTACTCTGAGATAAAAAACTATCATATATAAGGTGTCTAGCTCCTTGGAAAGAAAGTTATGACCAACCTAGACAGCATATTATAAAGCAGAGGCATTACTTTGTCAACAAAGGTCGGTCTAGTCAAGGCTATGGCTTTTCCAGTGGTCATGTATGGATGTGAGAGTTGGACTATAAAGAAAACTGAGCGCCGAAGAATTGATGCTTTTGAACTGTGGTGTTGGAGAAGATGCTTGAGAGTCCCTTGGCCTGCAAGGAGATCCAACCAGTCCATCCTAAAGGAGATCAGTCCTGAATATTCGTTGGAGGGACTGATGTTGAAGCTGAAACTCCGGTACTTTGGCCACCTGATGCGAAGATTTGACTCATTTGAAAAGACCCTGATGCTGGGAAAGACTGAGGGCAGGAGGAGAAGGGGACGACAGAGGATGAGATGGTTGGATAGCATCACCGACTCGATAGACATGAGTTTGTGTAAACTCCAGGAGTTGGTGATGGACAGGGAGGCCTGGTGTGCTGCAGTTCATGGGGTCACAAAGAGTCGGACATGACTGAGCAACTGAACTGAAACGAACTGAACTGAGCACACTGCTTGATATAAAATAAGTGCTCAGTAAGTTCTCTCTCTGGCCCTTGGTTCCACCATCTTTCAAATAATAGAGGCAGACTTTAGAAAACTTTAGGATTGATCATTTGTAAAAGGATATTGTAGGATTGTATTGTAGCATATCACATGGTATCTTAAGATTCATTCATTCTGAGATAGAAGGAGATCACAGATGTAACAATACAGCTCATAAAGGTTATAGGAAATACTACCTGGGAATTAGATCTGGAAATTAGATTGGTTAGCATAATATAAAAAGAAGAGCAAAAATGCATTTTCAATAATTCAAGTAAAATATTTATCCAAGTTCAAAACAAAAATTTTATCATTAGAAGAAAATCTTTGTCTTCTTAGATTTTCTTTTCAAAATAGAATTTAAATTTAAGTTCTATTAACTCTGTGTTTATAACATTATTTTTATATAAATCTAGATCTCTCTGGTCTATTAACTGTGTGTTTATAACATTAGAGTTATATAGATCTAGATCTCTCTGGAAATTGAATCTATATGGAGAATTTCTGGACTATTAGATTCCTTTAGGCACAGGGAAACCTTGAGAGGAATATAAATGTCTATTTGATGTTTCTGCCAAAGAAGAGAGAAAGGGTAAAACCCTGGGGGATGAATAGATGAAACTTTAGAAACGATCATTTGTAGAAGGGCCAATTGTAGGCATATCAGAGAGAGGCAAATGAATGAATATATAAGTTGATGAAATTGAAGAAATCTTAGGGTTAAAGCCACATTATTTTTGTATCTATAGTCTACTTTTTTTAAATTGGGAAAGCGTTTGGAAATGTAAAAAGAAAATAAAAACTAAGAAGACAAATGGCACTAACCCATAAATAAGAAATGCTCAATTATCTATGTAACCCAATACTTACATCATATTGACAGGAACCAAATATCAAAATTTCAAATCTTACCAATAAAACAAATGGATAAAAAGAGAAAGTTTAAAAATCCAGAAAAAGTACTTTCTTTGGAAAAGTGTATGATGAAGAAATTTCTCATGATTAAATTAACAAGTTAGATCTAATTAGAGAACTAATTTTACCTCTCTACCTCAGTCAAAACCGCAAAAACCAGTAAACACAAAGCTTTTAGATATAACAATTATTTTGCTGAAAAAAATCACAAGTTACTTTAAATTTGTTGCCACGTATAAGAGTACTATGCCATGTGGGGCCACCCAAGACGGGCATGTAATGGTGGAGAGGTCTGACAGAATGTGATCCACTGGAGAAGGGAATGGCAAACCACTTCAGTATACTTGCCTTGAGAAGCCCATGAACAGTATCAAAAGGCAAAATGATAGGATACTGAATGAGGAATTCCCCAGGTCAGTAGGTGCCCAGTATGCCACTGGAGACCAGTGAAGAGATAACTCCAGAAAGAATGAAGGGATGGAGAAAAAGCAAAACCAATACCCAGCTGTGGATGTGACTGGTGATAGAAGTAAGTTCCGATTCTCTAAAGAGCAATATTGCATAGGAACCTGGAATTTTAGGTCCATGAATCAAGGCAAATTGGAAGTGGTCAAACAGGAGATGGCAAGAGTGAACGTTGACATTCTAGGAATCAGTGAACTAAAATGGACTGGAATGGGTGAATTTAACTCAGATGACCATTATATCTACTACTGTGGGCAGGAATCCCTTAGAAGAAAAGGAGTAGCCATCATGGTCAAATAAAGAGTCCGAAGTGCAGTACTAGGATGCAATCTCAAAAACGACAGAATGATCTCTTCGTTTCCAAGGCAAACCATTCAATATTACAGTAATCCAAGCCTATGACCCAACCAGTAATGCTGAAGAAGCTGAAGTTAAACGGTTCTATGAAGACCTATAAGACCTTTTAGAACTAACACCCAAAAAAACATGTCCTTTTCATTATAGGGGACTGGAATGCAAAAGTAGGAGGTCAAAAAACACCTGGAGTAACAGGCAAATTTGGCCTTGGAGAATGAAATGAAGCAGGGCAAATTCTAATAGAGTTTTGCCAAGAGAACGCACTGGTCATAGCAAACAACCTCTTTCAACAACACAAGAAAAGACTCTACACATGGACATCACCAGATGGTCAACACTGAAATCAGGTTGATTATATTCTTTGCAGCCAAAGATGGAGAAGCTCTATACAGTCAGCAAAAACAAGACCGGGAGCTGACTGTGGCTGAGATCATGAACTGCTTATTGCCAAATTCAGATTTAAATTGAAGAAAGTAGGGAAAACCACTAGACCATTAAGGTATGACCAAAATCAAATCCCTTATGATTATACAGTGGAAGTGAGAAATAGATTTAAGGGACTAGATCTGATAGATAGAGTGCCTCATGAACTATGGACGGAGGTTCGTGACATTGTACAGAAGACAGGGACAAAGACCATCGCCATGGAAAAGAAATGCAGAAAAGCAAAATGGCTGTCTGAGGAGGCCTTACAAATAGCGGTGAAAAGAAGAGAACCGAAAAGTAAAGGAGAAAAAGAAAGATATAAGCATTTGAATGCAGAGTTCCAAAGAATAGCAAGGAGAGATAAGAAAGCCTTCCTCAGCGATCTGCAAAGTAATAGAGGAAAACAACAGAATAGGAAAAACAAGAGATCTCTTCAAGAAAATTAGAGATACCAAGGGAACATTTCATGCAACGATGGGCTCGATAAAGGAGAGAAATGGTATGGACCTAACAGAAGCAGACGATATTAAGAAGAGGTAGCAAGAATACACAGAAGAACTGTATAAAAAAGACCTTCATGACCAAGATAATCATGATGGCATGATCACTCACCTAAAGCCAGACATCTTGGAATGTGAAGTCAAGTGGGCCTTAGAGAGCATCTCTATGAACAAAGCTAGTGGAGGTGATGGAATTCCAGTTGAGCTCTTTCAAATCCTGAAAGATGATACTGTGAAAGCGCTGCACTCAATATGCCAGCAAATTTGGAAGACTCAGCAGTGGCCACAGGACTGGCTACATTCTAATCCCAAAGAAAGGGAATGCCAAAGAATGCTTAAGCTACTGCACAATTGCACACATCTCACACGCTAATAAAGTCATGCTCAAAATTCTCCAAGCCAAGCTTCAGCAATATGTGAACTGTGAACTTCCAGATGTTCAAGCAGGTTTTAAAAAAGGCAGAGGCACCAGAAATCAAATTGCCAATATCCACTGGATCATGGAGAAAACAAGAGAGTTCCAGAAAAACATCTATTTCTGCTTCATTGACTATCACAAAGCCGTTGACTGTGTGGATCACAATAAATTGTGGAAAATTCTGAAAGAGATGGGAATACCTGACCACCTAACCTGCCTCTTGAAAAATCTGTATGCAGGTCAGGAAGAAACAGTTAGAACTGGACATGGAACAAGAGGCTGGTTCCAAATAGGAAAAGGTGTATGTCAAGGTTGTATATTGTCACCCTGCTTATTTAACTTATCTGCAGAGTACATCATGAGGAAAGCTGGGCGGGCAGAAGCACAAGCTGGAATCAAGATTGCCGGGAGAAATATCAATAACCTCAGATATGCAGATGACACTATGCTTATGGCAGAAAGTGAAGAGGAACTCAAAAGCCTCTTGATGAAAGTGAAAGAGGAGAGTGAAAAGGTTGGCTTGAAGCTCAACATTCAGAAAACTAAGCTCATGATATCTGGTTCCATCACTTCATGGGAAATAGATGAGGAAACAGTGGAAGCAGTGTCAGACTTTATTTTTTTGGGCTCCAAAATCACTGCAGATGCTGATTGCAGCCATGCAATTAAAAGACGCTTACTCTTTGGAAGGAAAGTTATGATCAACCTAGATACCATATTAAAAAGCAGAGACATTACTTTGCCAACCAAGGTCCGTCTAGTAAAGGCTATGGTTTTTCCTGTGGTCATGTATGAATGTGAAAGTTAGACCTTGAAGAAAGCTGATCGCCAAAGAATTGATGCTTTTGAACTGTGGTGCTAGAGAAGACTCTTGAGAGTCCCTTGGACTGCAAGGAGATCCAACCAGTCCATTCTAGAGGAGATCAATCCTGGGTGTTCATTGGAGGGACTGATGCTAAAACTGAAACTCCAATCCTTTGGCCCCCTCATGCGACGAGTTGACTCACTGGAAAAGACTCTGCTGCCAGGACGGATTGGGGGCAGGAGGAGAAAGGGACGACAGAGAATGAGATGGCTGGATGGCATCACCAGTTCGATGGACATGAGTTTGAGTGAATTCCGGGAGCTGGTGATGGAGAGGGAGGCCTGGCGTGCTGTGATTCATGGGGTCGCAAAGTGTCAGACACAACTGAGCGACTGAACTGAACTGAAGAAATCATTACTTCCCTACTCATGGTGCTGTTCATTTCCTTTACACAAAAATGTAAAATAAACAATGATTTTTTTTTAGCAATCACCACCTTGTATGGAAATGTTTCTTAGTAATGTTGGCATTCCAGCATCCTGATATAAGGCTGCTTAGCAACAATATGAAAAAAACCAGCCAAAACACAACCGCAGTCTCCAAGGATGCTTCCTGCATGCAACTTAGAAAGATTTTTTTCTGTCATAATAATAACCAAAGAAAAAACGGACCGACTCAAGGACTATCTGGTTTATTTTCATCTATTTCTAGGAAGTAAGTGTTGTATTTGCTTTCAATGTGTGTGTCAAGAAGTGCATTCCTTAAAGATGTGTATGTATGCTTGTGTAATACACTCTCAATTTGTGAAGGGATATGCAGTTACGAAGTTTTCAGGGTAGCTCTACCACATTAGAATTTGGATGTTAGCTACATTTGATATCCCACGGCTTTGTCCACCTGTCCTGTTTTCATAATTTGATAACTTTGACTTTCAATATTGAGGGGAAAGTGATAAAATGAATTCTATCTGTGACGACCAATTCATCTCAATACTTTGGTGACAGTATTTATGTACATACAAACACATTTTAACTAGAGTTCTCAATATCTGTTTGCTACAATTTACTAAAGAAAAAGTTTCTCTACTGAGGACAATAATACATTTTTCTTACCGCATTTATAAAAAATGTCACATTGAGATGCTCCTTTTGCTAAAATACCTAAAAGAAGTATGTAGTTCTCTGGTGTATGGACTCCATTAAGTTCAACGGATTAAAATTTCCCATTTATAATTTTAAGTGCGACTCATGGATGGAAAATGTAACAAAAATAAAAGTAACTGAGTTAAATACTTTAAAATCGTTCTACGATTAATGAAGAAAAATGATATAACATCATTTCTTTGGAAATAGTTTCTGGAAGCTACTGCTTGAAAGATTATATGATCTAGTCATTTATTGAGACTTTGCATTTTACAAGGATTATGTTAATTTAATGTTAAGAAACAGGAAAGATATTGAAGAAAAGGGTAACATCCAGACGTTTTTCATTTTTAATAAAATCACAGGTAACATTCTTTCATTTTATCATATTCTCTCTGCAACTAAAAGTATGTTTTAAAACATTATCTCCACAATTACATTTCTACTTCACTGGCAATGGTTAATTACTTTTGTTGTTCTCACAGAAGTATCTTAACCAAAGGAAGTGCTCAATGTAATTCTGGTAAGTCATTGAGTTTTACGGAAGTACCAAAGTGCAACTTACAGTCAAGGAACAAGAAGTAGTAGGTATGACAAAAATGTGGGGTGCAGGGCGTAGTAGGAGATAAGGATGAGCAAGTAGATCTGATTAAACATGTAAAATCTTTGAAAAAGAGTAATTAAGGTTTTATCTGATATGCAACATCTGTTTATTGACTATGCCAAAGCCTTTGACTGTGTGGACCACAACAAATTCTGGAAAATTCTTAAGGAGTTTGGAATACATGACCACATGATCTGCCCCAAGAAATCTGTATGCAGTTCAGGAAGCAACAGTTAGAACTGGACATGGAACAACAGACTGGTTCCAAATAGGAAAAGGAGCATGCCAAGGCTGTATATTGTCACCCTATTTATTTAACTTGTATGCAGAGTACATCATGAGAAATGATGGGCTGGATGAAGCCCAAGCTGGAATTAATATTGCTGGGAGAAATATCAATAACCTCAGATATGCAGATATGCACCACCCTTATGGCAGAAAGTGAAGAAGAACTAAAGAGCCTCTTGATGAAAGTGAAAGAGGAGACTGAAAAAGTTGGCTTAAAGCTCAACATTCAGAAAACTAAGATAATGGCATCCGCTCCCATCACTTCATGGCAAATAGATGGGAAAAGGAGGAAACAGGGTAAGACCTTATTTTGGGGGGCTCCAAAATCACTGCACATGGTGACTGATGACGTGAAATTAAAAGGCGCTTACGGGGGCTTGAGAGAAGATGGTGGAGGAATAGGATGGGGGGACCACTGTTTCCCCCACAAATCCAGCAAAAGAACATTTGAACCCTGAGTGAATTCCACAAAACAACTTCCGAATGCCGGCAGAGGACATCAGGCACCCAGAAAAGCAACCCATTGTCTTCAAAAGGAGGTAGGAAAGAGTATAAAAGATAAAAAGAGAGACAAAAGAGGGAGGGACAGAGCTCAATCCAGGGAAGGAAGGCTTAAAAAAAAGAGAGAAGTTTCCAAACACCTGGAAACAGGAACTGGCGAGTCTGTGGACAGCCTTGGAACCTCAGAGGGCCACATAACTAGGAGAGAAAAGACATAAATAATTAAAACCCACAGACTAAGAGCCCAGAGGAAACTCTCAGCAGAGAAGCAGCACAACCGCCCGCACCCACCACTAGCAAGTGGGGACTGGGAAGGGAGGCATGGGTGGCAGCCGTTAGAGAGAGGACCAGGCCTGAATGCCCCAAGGGCAATCTGAGGGTGTTAACGGGAGACAGCAAAGCAGACTGTGCAGCTAAAAGGCGAAAAGCCTTCAAAAATGTGAAAAGCCCCAAACTAAGACTCCACCAGCCCAGCTCACAGAAAAAAGGACTGAGCAGAGCAAGCCAGCTGCGGTTGGCACATCCCCCATCCCCCACCTGCACAGCCAGGGAGGGCAGCCAGTGCCAGAAGGGGCAGCCACCGCCCCCAGAGAGACTTCCTATACCAAGCTGCAGGCAGGCTTCCTTGATAACCAAGACTTCTTGGGTTTGGGCCAGTTGATATCTGCCTGAGAAGGTGCGCCAGTTGTACACCCAGAAAAATGAGCGGCAGGGACTGGGGAAGGCACAAAATGAAAGCCCAACCAAGTCTGCGCCTTTGTGGAGTACCTGAGGACCTGAACTTGAGCCACTCAGACCTGGGAAGTGCATGCAACACAGCTCCAGCCGCGGACAGTTCCCGATAGAGCATCCTAGAGCCCGAGCAGCATAAACAGGGAAAGCACACACGCCACAAGTGGGGGCAATCCCAGTGTAGCCGAGACACTGCGTGCACTCCCCACAGACACCAGGGATATTTCCTAGCATCGTCCCTCCCTCCCCACAGCACGTCTGAACAGGTGAACCTTATTAAAATGTCCACCACAGCCCCGTGTATCACGGCGGGAATTAGACATGGAAGAGACCATCAAACAGAAGAGCTTAAGCAAAAACAACTGCCTTGGATGTGAAAGATGGAGAAGTCTTGAGTCTACTGCAAGAATAAGACCGAAAACCAGAGCAGGGAGTTAACTCCAAATCCTGAGAACAGCAGAGATCTCCTGTTCCAGGGAACATTAACTGATAGGAGCTCATCAAATGCCTTCATACATACACTGAAACCAGGCACCACCCAAGGGTCAACAAGTTTCAGAGAAAGACATACCACATAAATTTGCCAGCAACACAGGAGAATAGCCCTGAACTTCAATATACAGGCTGCCAAAAGACACTCCAAAACCACCGACATCTCAAACTCATTACTGGACACTTTATTGCACTCCAGAGAGAATAAATCCAGCTCCACCCACCAGAACACTGACACAAGCTTCCCCAACCAGGGAACCTTGACAAGCCACCTGTCCAACTCCACACACAGTGAGGAAACTACATAATTAAGATAACTCTACCAACTGTCAGAAGACGGAAAGGCCACCCCAAGCAGAGCAATATAATTAAGATGAAGAGGCAGAGAAATGCCCAGCAACTAAAGGAATAGGATAAATGCCCACCAACACAAACAAAAGAGGAAGATATAGGGAATCTACCTGATAAAGAATTTCAAATTTTAATAGTGAAAATGATTCAAAATCTGGAAAGCAAAATGGAGTTACAGATAAATAACTTGGAGAAAGGATTGAGAAGATGTGAGAAAGTTTTAATAAGGATTTAGAGGAAATAAAAAAGAGTCAAAATACAATGAATAATGCAATAGATGAGATCAGAAACATTCTGGAGGGAACAAAGAGTAGAATAACGGAGGCAGAAGATAGGATAAGAGAGCTAGAAGACAGAATTGTAGAAATAAATGAAACAGAGAGGGAAAAAGAAAAACAAATTAAAAGAAATGAGGACATTATTAGAGACCTGTGGGACAAGGTTAAACGCCCCAACATTCAAATTATAGGAGTCCCAGAAGAAGAAGACAAAAAGAAAGACCATGAGAGAATACTTGAGGAGATAATAGTTGAAAACTTCCCTAAAATGGGGAAGGAAATAATCATCCAAGTCCAAGAAACCCAGAGAGTCCCTAACAGGATAAACCCAAGGCAAAATACTCCAAGACACATAGTAACCAAATTAACAAAGATCAAACACAAAGAACAAATATTAAAAGCAGCAAGGGAAAAGCAGCAAATAACACACAAGGGGATTCTCATAAGTATAACAGCTGATCTTTCAACAGAAGCTCTTCAGGCCAGGAGGGAATGGCAAGACATACTTAAAGTGATGAAAGAAAGTAACCTACAGGCCAGATTACTGTACCCAGCAAGAATATCATTCAAATATGAAGGAGAAATCAAAGGCTTTACAGACAAGCAAAAGCTGAGAGAATTCAGCATCACCAAACCAGCTCTCCAACAAATACTAAAGGACCTTCTCTAGACAGGAAACACAGAAATAGTTTATTAACTCGAAAGCAAAGCTATAAAGAAAATGGCAATGGGATCATACTTATCAATAATCACCTTAAACGTAAATGGGCTGAATGCCCCAATCAAAAGACAAAGGCTGGCTGAATGGATACAAAAACAAGACCCCCATATATGTTGTCTACATGAGACCTACCTCAAAACGAGGGACACATACAGGCTGAAAGTGAAGGGCTGGAAAAAGATATTCCACGCAAATAGAGACCAAAAGAAAGCAGGAGTAGCAATACTCATATCAGATAAAATAGACTTTAAAACAAAGTCTGTGAAAAGAGACAGAGAAGGAAACTACATAATGATCAAAGGCTCAATCCAAGAAGAAGATATAACAATTATAAATATTTATGCACCCAACATAGGTTCACCATAATATGTAAGACAATTACGATCAAGTATGAAAGGGGAAATTAACAACAACACAATAATAGTGGGAGAATTTAATACCCCACTCACACCTATGGAAAGATCAACTAAAAAGAAAATTAACAAGGAAACACCAACTTTAAATGATACAATAAACCAGTTAGACCTAATAGATCTCTATAGGACATTTCATCCCAAAACAATGAATTTCACCTTTTTCTCAAGCGCACACGGACCTTTTCCAGGATAGATCACATCCTGGACCATAAATCTAGCCTTGGTGAATTCAAAAAAAATTGAAATCATTCCAAGCATCTTTTCTGACAACAATGCAGTAAGATTAGATCTCAATTACGGGAGAGAAACTACTAAAAATGCCAACATATGGAGGCTGTACAACACGCTGCTGAATAACGAACAAATCATAGAAGAAATCAAAAGAGAAATCAAAATATGCATAGAAATGAATGAACATGAAAACACAACAGCCCAAAACCTCTGGGACACTGTAAAAGCAGTGCCAAGGGGAAGATTCATAGCAATACAGGCACACCTCAAGAAACAGGAAAATAGTCAACTAAATAACTTAACCCTACATCTAAAGAAACTAGAAAAGGAAGAAATGAAGAATCCCAGGGTAAGTAGAAGGAAATAAATCGTAAAAATTAGGGCAGAAATAAATGCAAAAGAAACAAAAGAGACCATAGGAAAAATAAATAAAGCCAAAAGCTGGTTCTTTGAGAGGGTAAATAAAATTGAGAAACCACTAGCTAGACTCATCAAGAAACAAAGGGAGAAGAACCAAATCAATAAAATTAGGAATGAAAATGGAGAGATCACAATCGACGACACAGAAATACAAAGGATTATTAGAGAATACTATCAGCAATTATATGGCAATAAATTGGATAACTTGGAAGAAATGGACAAATTCTTAGAAAAGTACAACTTTCCAAAACTGAACCAGGAAGAAATAGAAAATCTAAATAGACCTATCACAAGCATGGAAATACAAGATGTAATCAGAAATCTTCCAGCAAACAAAAGCCCAGGTCCAGACGGCTTCACAGCTGAATTCTTCCAAAAATTTAGAGAAGAGCTAACACCTATCCTATTCAAACTCTTCCAGAAAATTGCTGAGGAAGGGAAACTTCCAAACTCATTCTATGAGGCCACCATCACCCTAATCCCAAAACCTGGTAAAGATCCCACAAAAAATGAAAACTACAGGCCAATATCACTGATGAACATAGATGCAAAATCCTTAACAAAATTCTAGCAATCAGAATCCAACAACAAATTAAGAAGATCATACATTATGACCAAGTGGGCTTTATCCCAGGAATGCAAGGATTCTTCAATATCCACAAATCAATCAATGTAATACATTACATTAACAAACTGAAAAATAAAAATCATATGATTATCTCAATAGATGTAGAGAAAGCCTTCGACAAAATTGATGTTGACATCCATGTATGATAAAAACCCTCCAGATGATGGGAAAAGAAGTGACATACCTCAATATAGTAAAAGCTATATAAGACAAACCCACAGCAAACATTATCCTCAACGGTGAAAAACTGAAAGCATTTCCCCTAAAGTCAGGAACAAGACAAGGGTGTCCACTCTCACCACTACTATTGAACATAGTTCTGGAAGTTTTGGCCACAGCAATCAGAGCAGAAAAAGACATAAAAGTAATACCAATTGGAAAAGAAGAAGTAAAACTTTCACTGTTCGCTGATGACATGATCCTATACATCAATAACCGTAAAGACTCTACCAGAAAACTACTAGAGCTAATGAATGAATACAGTAAAGTTGCATGATATAAAATCAACACACAGAAATCCCTTGCATTCCTATACACTAATAATGAGAAAATAGAAAGAGAAATTAAGGAAACGATAACATTCATTGTTGCAAAGAAAAGAATTAAATACTTAGGAATATATCTACCTAAGGAAACAAAAGACCTATACATAGAAAACTATAAAACACTGCTGAAAGTAATCAAAGAGGATATTGATAGATGGAGAAATATGCAGTGTTCGTGGATTGGAAGAATAAATATTGTGAAAATGAGTATACTACCCAAAGTAATTTATACATTCAATGCAATCCCTGTCCAGCTACCAACAATATTTTTCACAGAGCTAGAACAAATAATCTCACAATTTGTATGGAAATACAAAAAACCTCGAATAACCAAAGCAATCTTGAGGAAGAAGAATGGAACTGGAGGAATCAACCTGCCGGAGTTCAGGCTCTACTACAAAGCCACAGTCATCAAGACAGTATCGTAGTTGCATAAAGACAGAAATATAGATCAATGGAACCAAATAGAAAGCCCAGAGATAAATCCATGCACCTATGGACACCTTATCTTTGACAAAGTTGGCAAGAATATAAAATGGAAAAAAAAGAGTCTCTTTAACAAGTGGTGCTGGGAAAACTGGTCAACCACTTGTAAAAAAATGAAATTAGAACACTTCCTAACACCATACACAAAAATAAACTCAAAATGGATTAAAGATCTAAACATAAAACCAGAAGCTATAAAACTCTTAGAGAACATAGGCAAAACACTCTCCGACATAAATCAAAGTAGGATCCTCCATGACCCACATCCAAGAATATTGGAAATAAAACAAAAATAAACAAATGGGACCTAATTAAAATGAAAAGCTTCTCCACAGCAAAGGAAACTATAAGCAAGGTGAAAAGACAGCCTTCAGAATGGGGGAAAACAATAGCAAATGAAGCAACTGACAAAGGATTAATTCAAAAATGTACAAGCAACTCCTGCAGCTCAATTCCAGAAATGTAAATGACCCAATCAAAAAATGTGCCAAAGATCTAAACAGACATTTCTCCAAAGAAGACATACAGATGGCAAGAAACACATGAAAAAATGCTCAACATCTCTCATAATCAGAGAAATGCAAATCAAAACCACAATGAGATACCATTATTCACCAGTCACAATGGCTGCTATCCAACAGTCTACCTGCAATAAATGCTGGAGAGGGTTTGGAGAAAAGGGAACCCTCTTACGCTGTTGATGGGAATGCAGACTAGTACAGCCACTATAGAGAAGAGTGTGGAGATTTCTTAAAAAACTGGGAATAGAACTGCCATACGACCCAGCAATCGCACTCCTGGGCATACACACCGAAGACATCAGAATTGAAACACATGTACTCCAATGTTCATTGCAGCACTGTTTATAACAGCGAGGACGTGGAAGAAACCTAGATGTCCATCAGCAGATGAATGGATAAGAAAGCTTTGGTACATATACACAATGGAGTATTATTCAGCCATTAAAAAGAATACTTTTGAATCAGTTCTAATGAGGTGGATGAAACTGGAGCCTATTATACAGAGTGAAGTAAGCCAGAAAGAAAAACATCGATACAGTATACTAACGCATATATTTGGAATTTAGAAAGATGATAACGATAACCCTGTATACGAGACAGCAAAATAGACACAGGTGTATAGAAAAGTCTTTTGGACTCTGTGGGAGAGGGCGAGGGTGGGATGATTTTGGAGAATAGCATTGAAACATGTATATTATCATATGTGAAATGAATCGCCAGTCCAGTTTCAATGCATGAGACAGGATGCTCGGGGCTGGTGCACTAGGATGACCCAGAGGGATGGGATGGGGAGGGAGGTGGGAAGGGGATTCAAGATTGGGAACACATGTAAACCCAGGCCGGATTCATGTCAGTGCATGGCAAAACCAACCAATATAGTATTGTAAAGTAATTAGCCTCCATTTAAAAAAAGAAAAAAGAAAAGAATTTTTTTTTATTAGAACTAGAACAAACCAAAACGAAAATTAAAAGACACTTGCTTCTTGGAAGAGAAATTATGACCAGACAGCATATTCAAAAGCAGAGACATTATTTTGCCAACAAAGTCCATCTAATCAAGGCTGTGTTTTTTCCAGTAGTCATATATGGATGTGACAGTTGGACTATAACAAAAGCTGAGTGCCGAAGAATTGATGATTTTGAACTGTGGTGTTGAAGACTCTTGGACTGCAAGGAATTCCAACCAGTCCATCCTAAAGGAAATCAGTCCTGAATATTCATTAGAAGGACTGATGCTGAAGCTGAAGCTCCAATACCTTGGCTACCTGATGCGAAGAACTGACTCATTAGAAAAGACCCTGATGCTGGTAAAGATTGACGGCAGGAGAAGAAGGGGAGGAGAGAGGATGAGATTGTTTGATGGCATCACCGACAAAATGGACATTAGTTTGAGTAAACTCCGGGAGTTGGTGATGGACAGGGAGGCCTGATGTGCTGCAGTCCATGGGGTCACAAAGGTTTGGACACGACTGAGTGACTGAACTGAACTGAAAGGGGACTTTTTTTCTTTTCACTTGATCAAATCCGTGTTTTAGGAAAGTGTTTTGGGTACAGGGTAAAAAATAACTTGGATCAATGAAACTAGGAAGCAGGCCAAACTATTAGTAGTGGAAGCAGTAACTCCTGATGAAAACCTGAATAATTAAGTGAAAAGGGTTTAAAAATATCCAAGGTATTTTAGAGGCAAGATCAGCAGTATTTTGTTGCTATTTGGGTGTGACTCTGACAAGTGTTGATGACTTTAAGATTCTTCCTGAAATGGGTTAAGTAAATATGCTTGCTCACTTCAGATTTCAAGGAATTTGGAATGAATACCTAATACATACTTGTAAGATACTCTAGTAGTGATACACAGACACACACACACACACAAACACACACACACCCTTCTATTTATGACAATAAAACCTTTTAATTTTTTTTCTTTTTTAAAAAAAAGTGTATATTCAGGGATTTTATGCACTAAAAAAACTGAAAGTTGTTTTTTAAAACATACTTTCCTTTAAACTTGCTGCATAAGAGATGTTTTGCACTAATAAAAACCAAGAGAGAACCTTTATTATTCCACACCTCTACCCCTTAAAACCCCATCCCTCACCATAACCACTATCATTCTCTACATTTCTTTGCTCATAGTAGGAGCTTGAGAAATATTTAATTAATCTCATTTGAACTCATTGTAAACTCCATTATGTATAGCACTTTCTAAGAAAAATAGTAGTTAATTAGTAGTACCATATTAACAATATACAATATATTGTCACCTTGCTTATTTAACTTATATGCAGAGTACATCTTGAGGAACGCTGGGCTGGAAGAAGCACAAGCTGGAATCAAGATTGCTGGGAGAAATATCAATAACCTCAGATACGCAGATGACACTACCCTTATGGCAGAAAGTGAAGAGGAACTCAAAAGCCTCTTGATGAAAGTGAAAGAGGAGAGTGAAAAGGTTGGCTTGAAGCTCAACATTCAGAAAACAAAGATCATGGCATCTGGTCCCATCACTTCATGGGAAATAGATGGAAAAACAGTGGAAACAGTGTCAGACTTTATTTTTTGGGGCTCCAAAATCACTGCAGATGCTGATTGCAGCCATGAAATTAAAAGACGCTTGCTCCTTGGAAGGAAAGTTATGACCAACCTTGAGAATATATTAAAAAGCAGAGACATTACTTTGCCAACCAAGGTCCGTCTAGTCAAGGCAATGGTTTTTCCCGTGGTCATGTATGGATATGAGACTTGGACTGTGAAGAAAGCTGATCGCCGAAGAATCGATGCTTTTGAACTGTGGTGTTGGAGAAGACTCTTGAGAGTCCCTTGGACTGCAAGGAGATCCAACCAGTCCATTCTAAAGGAGATCAATCCTGGATGTTCATTGGAAAGACTGATGCTAAAGCTGAAACTGCAATACTTTGGCCACCTCATGCGACGGGTTGACTCACTGGAAAAGACTCTGATGCTGGGAATGGTTGGGGGCGGGAGGAGAAGGGGACGACCGAGAATGAGATGGCTGGATGGCATCACCGACTCTGTGGACATGGGTTTGAGTGTACTCCGGGAGTTGGTGATGGACAGGGAGGCCTGGCGTGCTGTGATTCATGGGGTCGCGGAGAGTCGGACACGACTGAGAGACTGAACTGAACTGAACTGAACTGAACCATATTAACAATGTTCAAAGAATTTGAGTACAACAAAATGAACAAAACTAAAACTTCATTTGAATATGAGTCACTTCAATCTACTTCATTGCTTTGGATCAGTTATCTCACAATATTAGTGACCAGGGATGCCAATATATAAAGTTCTGGTTAACACCGCACAGATAATGAGTTATACCATCAAACTGCAAGATATTAATGTGCTAAAAATTGTTTTAGGATCCCTGATGATGTTAATGAAATTGGCAGACCATGCTGACAACAAGCACTTCAAAAAATATCAAAAGATATGTTATTGCAGTGCAGAAACAACTTTATTTATCGATATTTCACTTATACAGATTTACACATACTTCATGCACCGAAGAATACACCAAATACAACCACTGTTAGTATTTACATGTATTCCAGTTTGAAGATGCTCTATAATAGTCACTCCAACACATTTACACATAAACCTGTTTATTCCTTTTTTTAAAACTACAGCTACAAGTAACAAAGCAAAAACAAAATTTTAAGAATGACTGTTTATGATGGCTCTTGTATTTTTAATCTTCACAATTTTAGTGTTACTTTACACAGCTTGTCTATAATGGCAGTTCTTAATACTAACTCCATTCAAAAGCAGAAATGATAATTATACACATTACCCAGTCTAAAAACTGAACCTATTCTCACAATATTTGCAAAATTTATGTCAATTAATAGTTTATAAAAGTATATGTGTGTATACACATTCATAAATAATTATGGATGCATGTATATGATTATGGAAATCCATATTTTAGCCTTTACTGGAAATATAAACCCATAAAGTGGCAGATTTATGAAACTGAAAATCTGACATTGTATAGAGCACTAAGATTTATTTAGGCCTTTTTGTTTGTTTCAGAGATACTAAAAGTAAATAAGGTATTAATTCAAATAAAGAGGATTATTTTAATGAATTGTTTTAGTTATGCCAACTGAGTAAAAGTTGACCATTACTGAAGGCAAATTTACCTTAGCTTATTTTGTGTGCAAAAGAAATAGAATCTGTACAGGTACATAGAGGAAAAAAATTAATTTTTCATGTATAATTTAATGTTACTGGATCTGTGATGCTTCAGAAAACAAGGAAACTTTATGAAGAGATGCACCGCAGTTACATTAGAGGCAAAGCAATTTGGAAGTAAAAATACACATAAGCATGTATTCAAAATGCACTGGATATGACAGGAGTTTTATTAAATAAAAGGTGCTGTGTAGGATGATATAAGGGATAAAGGATAATTAAAGTTTGGAAGTGAGGCATGAATTCAAAAGAAGAGAGAATAACATTGTCAATGTAGATGCATGGTCTTTAAACAAGTTGTCTTTATGCTAATATTACTTTTTTTCTACTAAAAATTTGACAAACACATAAACGCAAACATGTGTGTACTTATTATACATACCCTAATCCATTTTAGTCCCACTATATTAGAACTACATAAACATCAAATTAAAATGAACTTTCCTCTAGACTCACAATTAGGTCTCTCAATTTTAAGAGTTTGATATGGCTGTCTTTCAAGTTCCACACCTAAAAAGTCTTCATTGTATGTACCTCATCATTTCTACAATTTCTAAATAAATGTGTGTATAGTCTTGCAACCAACTAAAATTTATGTATGTGAAACAGAATTGTAGCACCATGTAGAATTTTGTTGTTAAATGTTATCAATTGCTCTAGATTCAGATAATGATAACTTCAAATAGCATGTCACTTTTTGTCCTATTTAAAATGAAAAAAACAATATTATTTCGTAGCACTAGATAAAGTCTGGATCTTTATAGAGTCAAACAGCTTTATCAGATAAACAAAATATACCCGTGTTCAATGAAAAACTGCATTTTGGCTACAGATATTTTGGCAACACATAGATAAAGCTATGATACCTATCTGGAAGAGAATTCAGCACCTTCACTTGAATAACTATGTGAAAAAAAGGTAATTATTCAATCTGAACATCATAAATAATGTATATAATTGTCTACAAGAAAGGAAGCCGATACATAGTTCTGAATGAGTGATCAAATAAAATTAATAATAAGATATAATTTCTCATTTAGGAGTTCATAAATCAGTTTTCCAGAGTCCATGCAATTACATTTTTGTGTGTTTTTTCTCAGCCTGAATATGAGACTAGGTCTGAGTTTACATATCAAAAGAGCTGATCAAATTTGTTCCTGTGTGTGTGTGTGTGAGGTTGTGTTAAATTACTTCGAGGCTGTGATACTGAACAACAATTTGAGCTGTATACTTGTATTACTAGAAACACTTTTGTTTAAGATGATAGCATTTATGAGCAATTCTGTTTAGTTTTAAAGTATTATTGTAATAGAGACCGGCATTGATTTTGAAACTGTGGTTAGAACTGATATGTAATAAGACATGTAAATACATTTTAATGCTTATTTTTTGATTTCTGAAAATGTTTTTCACCAGTATTGTATATTCATTTACTTCTAACAACAACCGAATAGAGTAAAAGTGGTATTATTCAAATTTTCTCTAAGTGTTTAATGAAACCACTATTTTGCTATTCAATGTGTTTTATCAAGTATTAAGACAAAAAAATGAAAATGCTTTGAAAGTATATTTCAAAGAGAACAACATTTTATGAAATAAATCAATGAATAATTAATAAATATATGGCTCTAGGACAAGGGAGAAAAGTGAAATATTTCTAGAATATCCATTGAAATACTTCATTTTCATTATTATGTCAATTTGACTATCTGAAACCTAATAGAATGACTTTTTACTTCACAAAAACACTCCTAATTGGATAGCACAGTGTATGTGTAGATAATTAAATACAATTAATCACTTATAAAGGGACAGTTAATTTTAATTGAGAATATCTAGAATATGAAAAAGGCAAGAGTTGCTTATGAGACATTTTGGAATAATTAGGTAACTTGGTTGTTCATTCTAAGGGAACTTATGGCAGGTAATTAGATGGCATTCTTTTTATCAAAAAAGCTTTTTCATCGACTGGATATTCTCACTGAGGGGAGACTAGTCTCACAGTGGAGATATATAGCATGTCTCTTTATTATATCTTCAACTAGTCAGACTCTACTATTTAATAAATATGTCTAATCGTTTATCGATAAAAATAAACAATATGCATAATAATTGAGTCAATTACCACTATGTATAAAAAATCCTGCATGTATAGTTTATCATAAAAAAGAACAGAATACTTCTTTAATTTTAAAGTGCACCACTTTTAAAGGTTAAAAAGAATTACCAAGTGAATTATAAAGAAAAATGTACTGGAATAGCTTGAAGTAAAAACAAGTAGTTTAAAATTTTTTCATTCAAAATCTATCTAAGATTTACTAAATTTTTCTACAACAAATGTGTATTGCATGTCCAATAAAAACAAAGGCATATGACTATGCTACAATTTTAAAAAGTCTGCTCTTAATTCAAATACCACATAAGGCCACAGGTGTTATAATATGAACATCCATAATCCATGAGAAAAACACATTGCACAGTAGTTATTTTGAAAAATAATTATATACAACACATACAGCTTCATAATATCATAAAATCTTTGATTATGCTAGAAATCTAAATATTTAAAATAGACAAAACTAAGCAGAATCTAAGAAAAATGTCTATTACACAAAAGCACCTACAGGAAGCATTTACAGAGTGTTGCCCAAGTTCATATAAGATTACTTAAGATCTGCTTGTCCTATAGCACTTCGGTTGAGATGAGGTTTCATATCACACCTAGCTAGAGGCACAATTACAAAATCTAATTAATTGTGACTAATGCAGGTGACAAAATTGTAAAATGAGGCAGTATTATTTGCTGTTAAAATTAGATTAGTAAATATTGTACAAAATAATGTTTGATTGAATCTAATTTCAACTTAAAAAATTATTCTAAACTGTAAATTTTCTCATTGATAGTGTCAACAGGATGCTTAGCAGAGAAAATAAAATTATACATAAAAGATTAGCTAATGGATAGAATGAAAATTGTTTTATAAGTTTTTCAATTTAAGTCATTGAAAATAAAAGTAACAAGAAATGTAATAGCAAAACTATTCTACTTGTAAAAATAAAATTTTATATTTAATGCAAAATAAGGAAATGCATTTAGCAATTTTATTTTTCAATTTATGAACTGTGGATTTTAATCAAAAGAAAGTAATAGTCCTTTGAGTACTTCCAGGCATGAAATCATACAGCATATTCTAGTTAATCAATTAGATAGTCCCTAACATTTTATTTGATGACTAGTCTTAAGATTTGCTGTTCTTCTGTTTTCTCTATTCACTGGCTAGAATATGAACCAGAGAGACCATCAAGGACACCTCATTGAAAATATTCTAGGAGTCCCTTAATGGCAACACAAGAGATGGGAAAATATCTGAGACCTTGTAAGCCAAACACGTAATAACACCAATGATTATATTAAAAGTGTCATCAAAGCTACTGACAAAGAAGGAATCAACTAGAAAAATACATATTTTTGTTCTCTCTGGCTCTTGTGAAAAATGACATTCAATGTTGTCCATACTGTTCTCAAAGGTTAATATCATTACTTCAAGCATAAGCAAAGGACAGATCAAGGTAGTTAATAATCAAAAGAAGAATCCATTTTCATCAATGGCCGAATTTTAAATACTGTTAAATCTCAAACACCGTTAGTTTATATGGGTAAATATTTAGCTTCAAAGAGCAGAAAGAAATCAGTTCAGAAGTTCCTTTCTCACAGAAATAGTATTCTGTGAGATGGAATCACTAGCAACTTTAAAAATAGTTTCTATTTTCATCTTTTACAAAGATGACACTCAAACAAATATTGAGGAATTTTTTTAAGGGATTCTGAATAACTCTTTCAAGACATTTTCATCTTCATGTATACAAAGGAGTAATTAGGAGTTTTCCTTATTACAGTCCTAAAGGAAAGGATCACAGAAGTAGAAGAAAAATGAAGTGTTCTCTAGTTCACAGAATGTGTCATAAAACAAACATTTAAAATGCTTTTATATAATAATTATATGTACAAATGGGTCATGAAGCCCCAGTAGTTGATCATGGGACATGTGAAGTATTAATTCATTTTCTTGGGCTTCATCACTTTATTCACAATTAAACTGAACCTATGGATTTTGGAAACTCCTACTCTTAGTACACCATCTTGGTACCTGCAGGGCATTGATTCTAAGGGTATAATAAGTTGACTCAATTTTGACATTCCTTGTAATGATTTGAATTAAACTGAAATATTTAATTTAAGAAGTGGGAGAGGAATTATAAGGTTATTCTATATGAATAACTTTCACAAAGGTAAAATTTAATTTTAGGTATTTTTCTACAAGAGTTGTTTATAAGTATTGCAATACAATATTGTAATTTATGTGACATTTCTCATTACCAGTAAGAGCTACAATCACAATCTTTACTATTAACTAAAGTTATATTTAAAACACCAGATAGCAAGTATGTTCAAGGAATTTGATATTAATGGAGGTACTAGAGATTCTGTACTGAGTAAATGGAAATGCTAAATTTTAACGGAAATCTTTAAAAAATACTACCTATATGTTAGATATACAAGAATTACACTAATTTTAAATGCTAAATAAAGCATAAACCACTTGTAAATACTTTTACACCAAAGAACACTTCAAATAATATGCTAATTTAATGTACTTACATAATAGACCAAATTCTATTCTCACTTTGCAAGGTAAGATGATACACAGTGACGCATTTGAATGAGAACACTGGAAACATCTGTTATGTAATAACTTTAAGGGTCCTTTATACTCCCTTTTTGTCACACAAAATCATGTGTTTCTTTAACTTTTATTGTACTGTTAGTAAATCATAAGCAACTTAAAAAACACAATATAAAATTGAGACACACCATTTCTTCCTCAATAAATATGTATACCCAGTTTGAAGCATTCAGTCATTTGTATAGGAAATTGATTGATCAACATGTTGTGGAGAAGAAGTTAAAGGGCAAATTACTCAAAGCAATGGAATGCATTCAGAAAATTAATTCCAGAGAAATAATGTAGATGTATTTACCTGTGAGTCTAGTGTTGTATATTTTCCTTTTTACTTTCAAAATTAAGATAAAATCTTTCAAAATATCCTATTTAAATCCTTATCTCTACTCTCATAAGACTGGAATTATGTTTCTTTATATAAGAAATATCAACATGTTTTTTCCAAAGCGTCAAGGAGTATAAAGAACTGACATTCTTCTTTTGAGAGGTAAAAATAGAAAAACAAACAAACAAACAAACTTATTTTTCAGTATTTATAGAAAAAAGAAATATAATTACAGCAAAAATAAATTTTTAATGATTAAAGTAGTGAAACAACATGATTATAGTCAACATTAAACCTATTAAAATTTGTTTATCTAATCTAACTTTCAAGCAGAGTGATGGATATTTATAGTTATTTTCTCAACAACACCGTATTAATGAAAATTTTTCAAAAAATCAACTAGAGTGTTTTTGGTTGTTGCTGTTTGGAGTATTAAAGAAAATCTCTTGCCCTGGATACCTTTCAGAGGGTAGCTTGGATAATTCAGCTTCACTTCCAAATTCCTGGAGATGATGTTTAAAATCTTCAGCAATCGAACAAGGCAAGTAATTCCATGTTTCATGATTGATATGTTAATCATCAGTTTGTACAAGACACATTATATTACATCACAATTGTTGACATTCAGAGCAAACAAATGGAGAAACAGCATGATACAGCTTTTTATTTTTTTTATCACACTGCACTATTTCTTCCACAAATTTAAAATTGTGATTGCAAATTATAGCCAGAGTAACATGAGGTTCAGTGGGACATAATTTTTAATGTGGTTTTTGTTTTGCTTGCCTTTATAATAGGAAATCCAGACTACAAGATTAATGATCTCAGCCAAATTTTAAAATGACAAATCATTTAGATTTTTGGAAGGGGAATGGAATTATGTTGTTCCTAGAAAGTTATATCTCACTGTAGATTTCAATAGTTGATGTCCTGGAATCAGTCTAGGACAAGAAAAATAACATGTTATCAAAATCAGGTGGCTGTGTTCTAGGAGTCTTAGTTGCCAAGCATGCTATGTGGCTAAAATTCATATTGCTAAAATACAGATACACAAGATCAAGGTTATGGAATTTAACAGTGCTGAATAGCAATCCTGTTCCAAGCTAATTCAGACTCCTCTTACATTTCAAATCCATGTATAATACCTACATTAATTTAACCATGAATTTTTTTTTTTTTTTTGAAATGAAGTATCTCAAATATATGGCTAAGACAGTGACTTGTACACAGAAGGCCATTTCAAGTTAATAAATTCATTTTTCCCTATTTTCCAAATATATTTTCTTTACAATATTTTAATGGGAGAACTGTGTTAAGCAAGGCTTCATTTTTGCATTGTATCTCTTTTATACAACAAGTATCAAAATTGATTCTAAAATGATTATTCTTACTGTTTTCCCAGAGTCACACCAACCAAACCCTATCTGCTTACTCTGAAAGACGGAAATAAAAAGCAAACTGTAAGATCATCTTTCAAACTTCTTGTTTTTAATTTCTACTACAATATATACAGAAATACCATCCAGAATACTTGTAAAAATTTATATCAAAGAGGAGTATCTTTGCTGGGTTAATACCATTAAACCCAGGTATATATGGTTTCGTGAAATACACTTCTATCTAATGAATGTTCCATATTTTTCAGGACACAAAAGTCAGAAAAAAAAATAAAACTATGGAAAATACTTGATTCTCTTTTTAAAAAATGAAATTTTTTATAGATCAACTTATATCTTTCTGCCTCCTAGAACCAATTAATTTCTTCACTCTCATATTTCTATTCAGATGAGCAGTGAACTAAATGTAAATATCACCCTAAAGCCTCCTTTGAAAAGTGTATTTTTCACTTTGTTTAAAGTCAATTGAATTTAATTTTTCCTTCTGATAACAGCAAAATTTTATTCCACTGTCAGAATTTCCTTAAGGAGCAATGAATTTTTATTTTATTGGTTGACAGTTTCCCCCATTTTGTATGATGTTTTTTTTGAAAAGAAGACACCTACTGTATTTGAATTTTTATAAATACATGAGTTCTTTTTCAGTGCTCAGTGAACCTTCAGCATTCTGCAACATCAGTGAAGATAAGATGACTCTCTTGGCATTAATCAGAAAACAAAGTGTATATCGAAAGGGTGAAGAACATTGCAAATGTTGCAAAAAATACAAGGATTCAAATTATTTTTAGTATCACATTAGTCTGCCTAAGTTCACCAATTTATGTCCAGAAGATATTTAGTAATTAATCTGAAACATCTGTCAACCAATGACATAAAATATATAATTTACCTATTTCTTAAGATCTGAAAAAGTAGAATTTCATCTGCGAACACATTGATTCTAAGATAGTACTTTTAGCTAATAAAAACCATATGATAACCAAGATTTTATTCTCATTAGCATCTACTATCCTTATTTTGCCTGTCCTGTGAAATTATTATCCTATGTTTAGGAAAAGATTTCTTTGCTAAATAAAATAAAATGTCTGAATAAAAGTTATTAATTTTATTGACTTTCTCAGGATTAGAAAATAATTTAAAAGAAACAGAATATGTTTGGAACACATTTCCAATTTTTTGCTTCATCTATGGTTTGCTTACTGTATGTTCATGTCTTCATGTAAAATAAGTCTAGCTCTTAAATATGCTTTTGAAAACAGTTGAAACAAGAATTTTCTCTTTTAACAAACTTCACAAGCCGATCTATTAAAAATGATGCTCTGTGAAAGTAATTCACAAACCCTACTGATTGTAGATTTTTAAGTGAATCACAAATTTACCCCTGGGAAAAGTGCTTTTAGGCTACGCAACACACATAAAGTGCTAGTCATAAAAAATACTTTTCTTGTTGAGAAATGTTTCCAAAAACAGAATGATAGCAATGAGAATTAGGAAATGAGATCACACTTTTTAATGGTTAAATATAAATAAAAACTCACCATAATGAGATGTTAGGCATCTGTTATGTTTGCCACCCATTTAAGATCCACCTTGGTAGAAAACATTGGGCTCATGTGAACTGTAGAAATAACCACTGCCCTTTAAACTCATTCAAAGCATATAAAAAATTCCACAGAGAGTAGGGTTCTATTTTACCATTTACAATAGCATAATTATGAAATTATTGTAACAAAAATGAATGCACAACTGAATTAGCTTTTTAATTTTGCTCAGTGATTGAGGAAGGCTAACATTGTATTATTTAACTATGCATATCCTTGAGTGACCTCGATTCTTAAGACATTTCTTAATCATAAATAACTTTCATTGCTATTTGGAATCCTGATAGACTTCTTTAATATCTCTAACTTTGGTGAGAAGAAACTTATTCTGACTTTCACATTACTACATTTTATTAAGCCTAACTAGGTTTTTAGACGATTTTATTCATTGAAATTGAGATGAAGACCTTCTTAAGAGTAACACAAACAAAGTCAACATATGGCATGATTTTGAGAGAAAAAAAAATGTAGATAAATTCCATCTTATAACTTTATTAAAGAAATACTTAAATTATTTAAAATTATTAAATTAAAAATTATTTAATTGAGTTGTGGATTTCTAGATACGTTTTTATTCATTTCTCCATGAAATACAGGTAAAAAGACTGTATAAGTTCTTGTTTTCATAATTTATTGGGTTTTAAATTATTGTATGCAGATGCCTTGGGTTTTAAAATGCTCATATATTCCTTCAGGCCCATTAGAGAAAGCAATCATATTTCATTTTCCGAAAGTCATTATCTGTTAAGAATATCTCTTGAAGGGCTCAATACCTTGAATGAATATGCAAATACTCGAATATCTAAAGTAGAGATCTCATATATATTTCATTCTCTTGCCTGAACATGAGAGTAACATGACTTCATTTTCCTAATTTCATTCTTTCTACATTGTGTCAATACAGATGTATAAACCAGAATAATGGTGAGTTCCTAATCTGAAAATTATACTCTGTTTTCATTGTGGGGGCTTGGGAGCATGGTGAATGGGGAGGATATCTTGATGCTATTAGACTATCTTGGGTAGACAGATTTTACCAACTGAAGTTGGAAGTCTCAGTAGCATTAAAACCTGCTTATTAGATTACAAAAGGTATTACTGTGATATATGCAGCCCGGGCTGTTCTGGTCCTCAAGCAAACAACTGTACTGAGGACAGTGTCATGACCTCTGACATGACATGACCTCAAAAAATTTTGGAGTTTTTCCAGTATATTCTCTAGCAGGAAGTGTCATAGTGCCATGTACAGAAAATACTGCCCCTATTATAATCATCATTCCTCACCGAATTTTCCTATAATTAGGAGTCATTTTCCATCAAACTTAAATGAATCCATACACCTATTTGGATATTTCTGCAAAATATGATCGTTTTGATCCCCTGTTGAGTCAGTAGATTCTGTAAAGTCCTACTTCAACTGAAAATAATTTTGAAAAATAAAGTTAGAAAGGTTAGTTAGAAACTTGGATTACCTACCAGTCTGGTGTGTACAGACACAGGGATCTTGAAAGTTGTCACTGGATAGCTGCACTCAGAAACGCTGTAGGGATCAGAACTGCTGGAGGAACACTTGGAGATGGAATCACAGCCCACAAAGGTGTTATCAAGAGGCAGTTCCTGGATGATGTGGTGCTTTGAATTTAGGGGAGTTTCCGGCTGGATCTGAAAAGCAGGCTGTGGAGAGGCAGATTTGTAGTGCTGGGCCAAATCAGGGCTGTCAGGCTTGAAAGTAGTAGGTGTAGTGCCCCAGTTGTACTTGCCCATGGTTTGCTCTTCCAATTCAATGGGAAGGTCTAGTGTGACAGTGTTTCTATCATTGTCAGCATCGTCTGCCTTAGCTTCTTCAATAGTGACAAAGTTAAGCAGTAAGTTCTTAGGGGTATGCTTCTTCTTCTTTTTCTTCAACATCATCATCTGCCTGTTTTCAGGGTTTGGAGTAACCCATTCGGAATTCTGCTTGTTTTTCTGAACAGCCTTAAGGTGTGGTGATTGACGGCATCTTACTACAGCAGTGATGAAAATAACAAGAATAACAGTTATGGTGCCAGCAACAATGGCAACCACGATTTTGACATAGTCACTTGATGGTGAGGATGTATCAGTTGTCTCAACATTTTGGGTCACTGGTATTTCAATGTTTTTGCGCACCAATTCATAAATTAGTGTAGCATTGGTCATCGACTCATTCACAAATAGATTAACATTTATGACACTGAAGAGAGAATCAGGTTGCCCTAAATCCTTGGCTTTGACTATCAGTTTGTGTAAACCAAGATCTGCAAGGATGCATTTCTCCTTCAGTGTAATGTTGCCTGTTGTTTGGTCAATCATAAACAGACTTTTTGTGTTTCCTCCTACAATGCTGTAATGAAGCTCTGCATTCATGCCACTGTCATTGTCAATAGCAACTACCGTGAAGACCACTGTGCCAGGATTAGTGGATGGTGGAACCAATTCAAAGGAGTAGTTGGAAGGAGGGACAACAAAAACTGGTTTGTTGTCATTGACATCAACCACATTTATAGTGACTTTGGCAGTTGAAGAATGTGATACCCTACCACCATCCTCAGCCTTTACATAGAAAGTATAGGATTCTTGTTTTTCTCTATCAAATGAAATATTCGGTCGGATGACACCAGTCTGTGGATCAATTGTGAAATCATTATTGGCATCTAAAATGGAGAGAGTTACTGCAGAATTTTCTCCATAATCAGGATCAGTTACAGTGATTAGTCCTACTGTGCCATGTCTTGGAAGGTTTTCTGGGACATAGAAGTTGTACTCATTGTGAGTGAAAATTGGACTGTTGTCATTCTGATCAAGAACAGTCACTAAGACTGTAACATTGGTTATTAAAGATGGCATCCCATTATCTTTTGCCAGAACTGTGAATGAATATTTTTCCTCTTTTTCTCTATCCAGTTTCTTCACTGCAGTCAGAATGCCTGTGCGATGATCCAGGTTGAATTCAGATGGAGCATCAACGCCTAGCAGGTAATGTATCTCAGCATTATGCCCAGTATCTGCATCTGTTGCACTTATTTTTGTCAACTGGGTACCAGGAGAGTTATTCTCAGGAACAGAAAGACTTATTAAAGGCTGAGTAAAAACCGGAGCATTGTCGTTTTCATCTTTTAATTTGATGAGGAGCATGGATGATTGATTCAAAGGAGGTTTGCCAGCATCTGCAGCCAGTAATTTAATCGCATATTCTCTTGTGGACTCATAGTCAAGATATGCAGCAGTCTCTAGGAGGAACTGATTACTGAACACTGGCCTTAATCTGAAAGGGACTTCATGATCTGTAAAGCATGTCACCCTACCATTATGGTCAGCATCCTTATCTGTCACAGTTATGAGAGCAATTTTGGTGTTGAGAGGAGCATTTTCTGAAAGAACCACAGTGCCATTGATTGGATTGATGATGTATCTTATGTCAATCAATGGGACATTATCATTGACATCAGTAACATTTACTAGCACCATTGCTCTTGCTGGCATCAATCCACCATCACTTGCCAAAACCAGTAATTTGTGGTTTGAAGATTCCTCCCTATCCAGTGGTTCTTTTACTGTGATAAGTCCAGTGGTAGAGTTGAGGTAAAATAGCCTCTTGGCCATGCTGGAGACAAGATTGCTGAAATAGAAATGAATCCTAGCATTTTCACCTATATCAGCATCTGTGGCATGGAGCTGTGTTACTGAAGAACCTACAGGAGCATTTTCTGGTATACTGACTTCAATCTCACCTTCCTTAAAAACTGGATGGTTGTCATTTGTATCAGCAACACTGACTTGCAAAATAGCAGTACTGGATCTTTGAGGAAAGCCACCATCTTCAACTTTTACTTTCATTACATATGTATCTTTCTCTTCCCTATCTAACTCCTTTTGAACTATTAGTTGCGGCATCTTCTCTCCTTCTGGCGTTTCAATGATATCAAGCCCAAAAATATTTTGACCCTGAAAAACAAAGAATGAAACATTTTACCTTATGTTATTATTTAATGAGACCGGTTTTCAATTTCTTGAAGCCACATGACATAGGATCAACTCAGAAATAAATGCCAGAGACTAAGTCCCAA
The DNA here is from genome assembly GCF_049115385.1 of Moschus berezovskii. Taxonomy (NCBI): domain Eukaryota; kingdom Metazoa; phylum Chordata; class Mammalia; order Artiodactyla; family Moschidae; genus Moschus; species Moschus berezovskii. The sequence goes on along the minus strand of NC_142488.1, from coordinate 79,212,051 downwards.
ATTTGTCTATAATAGTGTCAACACAAACAAAGTGTTTAACATCTACAAACATTTGTGAAATTTGAATTGTTCTGGAAGATGTTCTGAGGACTTTTCAGGTCATAGCATTTTACAGTGATAAATATAACTAATTTTTGTGAATTTTTAAAGATTTCTAAAAGAAGAATAATGTAGAATTTTAAAAAGAATTATCACCATTTCACATGGAAAATGAAATTATAAGTGAATTAACCACAGTTACTCCAAATGAATTAAAATATCTTACTGAAGGTTTCAGCTGTTTAGGGTACTTTTCACTACCAAAAGTAACAATTAAGTATAAAATACACAACCAACACAAAAGTGCATATGTCACATATAACAAATACACCTAAAACCTTTGGCAAAGGGAGAAAATATGCAAACACTTATAAGAATAAAACCTTGTGTAAAAAACACAAACTTTCCTTCCCCCCCCTACAGAAAAAGGTGTTAAAAATTTTTCAGAAGTTGCTGTTGATCCAGTGGTTATGACATAGCACTTTTACTGCTAGGGACCAGGTTCAATCCATGGTCAGGGAACTAAGATTCTGCAAATATGGGGTGGCAAAAAAAAGAAAAGCATCTTAGAGATTAACAGCACAATGTTATCTGAGTTCTTTTTTTTTTTTTTTTAATTAGTAGACACAAAAGACTGAACATAACTTTCCAAAATGTCAAACTTGAAACTATAACTTGGAATAGTACCTATATTTTATTCATGACAAAAAAGTCAGATAATAGAAATGTTTAAAATCAGTCTGGCTTCCCTCAAAACCCTCAAGGAGGTGATTCAAGTAATATAAAATTGCAAAATACTTAAAGTGCTTGGGCTCTCTTAATTGTTATTGTTTATCAGCACACAGAGGGTCAGTTCAGTTTAGTTCAGTTCAGTCACTCAGTCGTGTCCGACTATTTGTGACCGCATGAATCACAGCACGCCAGGCTTCCCTGTCCATCACCAACTCCCAGAGTTAAGATTAACATTTCTCTGCAGACAATAATGCAACGGTGATAAGACAGACACTCAAACTTGAGGGAATTATAGGTATGCTGAGGTAACTCATAATCAGAAATATTTTGATGAAAATATTCTTAACTTGTTTGCTGTTAAGATTTTCCTTCTGTTCTCATTACTAATGCCTCCAACTAGAGAAATAGGGACATTTTTGTGAAACACATGCTCATAGACATTATGGAATATACTTGAATCTCTAGTTTTTTTCATTTTCTGTTTGTTTGTTTTGCTTAGCAAGGTCATCCTTTAGAATTTTTGGATTTTGTGCTTAATTTGCACTTTTTCATAAGTAACATAATAAAACACAGATACTGTTTAAGTGTGATGAATTACACTTATTTAAGATATGCTTTTTTCCAGAAGGTCCCATTTCGTTAGAAGTGACTTGCAGAATGTCACAAAAGCTAATCAGTGACAGTCTGGAATAGAATTTAGGTCTCTCTGGCAGGTATGCTTTTCATTGTATCATACAATATTATATATCTTATCATAGGAAAAGGGTTTACATTAATAATGAAAAGTTAGATGTGCAATGATCAAAGGCCTGAAATGTTCCAGAGTGTTGTCACCAAGTTTGGTTTTAGATTTGAATAGTAAATATCAAATAAGAGTGTATTAAATAGCAAAAATGGTGACTCTTTTTGAACAAATATGTTAATTTATTGAAAAAATTTATTTAAAAATCTTATGTTTTATAAGACAATGTTACATATTTTAGATAATTTACCAACTTGAATATTAGCTATATCTTCCACATGAAGTTTTTATACTGCAACTTAAGTTGACCGAAATTTTACTGTAATACTCTTCTGTATCACAATATAGATCAGTCTTGAATCTAAACATTCTTTTTGAAGAAATACTACAAAAACAGTTTTGTAGTCATCTTGATTTTAACAGCATGTCCCTGTTACCTTGGACCAAAAATATATTAAAATTATAAGGTTCCATAAACATTATGAGTGCTCTAATTTATTAAACTTATGTTTAGCTTATTTAAAGGAAATTAATACTTGCAGCCATGAAATTAAAAGACGCTTGCTCCTTGGAAGGAAAGTTATGACCAACCTTGATAGTATATTAAAAAGCAGAGACATTACTTTGCCAACCAAGGTCCGTCTAGTCAAGGCAATGGTTTTTCCTGTTGTCATGTATGGATGTGAGAGTTGGACTGTGAAGAAGGCTGATCGCCGAAGAATCAATGCTTTTGAACTGTGGTGTTGGAGAAGACTCTTGAGAGTCCCTTATACTGCAAGGAGATCCAACCAGTCCATTCTAAAGGAGATCAATCCTGGATGTTCATTGGAGGGACTGATGCTAAAGCCGAAACTGCAATACTTTGGCCACGTCATGCGACTAGTTGACTCACCGGAGAAGACTCTGATGCTGGGAAAGGTTGGGGGCGGGAGAAGAAGGGGACGACGGAGAATGAGATGGCTGGATGGCGTCACCGATTCTGTGGACATGAGTTTGAGTGTACTCCGGGAGTTGGTGATGGACAGGGAGGCCTGGCGTGCTGTGATTCATGGGGTCGCGGAGAGTCGGACACGACTGAGCGACTGAACTGAACTGAACTGAATACTTCCCCTGTTTATTTTAAAGGTGTAGGCTTTTAATAGATTAATGGAGTAGAGTTGTAAACTTTTGCTTAGCAAACACACCTTCAAAGGTCACGCTGTTTTTCAAAATATAAATTAATGACTTTTGGTTAAATGTAAGGAAATAGTCTCAAAACCAAAAACCGTAGTCACATTTTGCTCTAGTTATACTTGTTTGAATCAACATTTATTTTATGTGACTAAGCTTGTATCTTTTTTTCTTTCAAAGTTTGAAGAGTTTTCACTTGGAACAAACAACAGCATTTTATTTTCCATAGTTATTGATGAAATTTTCTTAGCTTTTCATCTAGAAAAGGCTTACTTGAAAGCTGGTTCTCAAATCTAAAAATTTACAATAACTGAAAAATCCATGGTCATTTAATGGAAAGTGATGATAACAAGTGCACATCTACTATTATTTTTGTACACTTGCTAATCTCTGTATATTTTTGTACTATATATATAATTTGCACATTTGATAATCATTACTATATATATGTATTCTATCCTTGTGTTAAATATGAAAATTGAGACTTTCCCCAAATGGCAATCCACTCTAGTATTCTTGGAAAATCCCGTAGACAGAGGAGCCTGGTGGGCTACAGTCCATGGGGTCGCACAGAGTCAGAAATGATTGAGCAACTGAGCACAGAGTTAAACAGATAGTAAACAACTACGTCAGGGATCAACTTTAGATATTTTTTACTTCGCAGCCCAGACTTTTAACTACAATGATAAGTAGAAGTTTATTTTTGTCCATATTTTCTCAAAAATTTTATTTTAAACTGGAGTAACAATTTGTTTGTTTCAGGTGTACAGCCGAGTAATTCTGTCATACATGTACATATATCTATTCTTTTTCAAAATATATTCTCATTTAGGTTATTTCAGAATATTGGTGAGTATGTCTACATTTTTGAAATAACATCTAAATGTATTAATAATGACTGTGTACATGCATATTTTTATTTCATTTAGACATGTTTCAATTATCCATTTCTCAGCTTTATTAACTGTATTAAGGCTGTAGAATTGCATGCCTTGAAGAAACAATAACTGATCAGTTAAACGAAATATTATTTCTTCCTTGAAAATGAAAGTGAAGTCGCTTAGTCATGTCCAACTCTTTGCGACCACGTGGACTGTAGCCTACCAGCCTCCTCCCTCCATGGGATTCTCCAGGCAAGAATACTGGAGTGGGTTACCATTTCCTTCTCCAGGGAATATTCCCTACCCAGGGACCAAACCCAAATCTCCTGCATAGCAGGTAGATGCTTTAACCTCTGAGCCACCAGGGAAGCCCCTTGTAGGAGAAATATTACATCTATGAATCACCTGTCATTAACAATTCAGTTACAGCCTGATAAATGAGGACATACACTTTACTGACCTAATTTAAAACCTAGTTTTACCCTTTGATAATTGCATTTTTGTTGTACATTATATAATCAGTTTAAGAAAATTAAAATTATAGTTGGCTTATTATTTTTGCCATCAAAGATTGTTGTATTTTATTTCATTTGTATTTGAAATTTGACAAGTTTGATCTAGCGACATGTAGTCATTTTTATTTTTAATGAATTTGCTTGGACTATCCAAGTTAAAATAAGAGCCTTCAATTTTAGTCCCTGTTCTGAAAACCTTATGCATAATGCTAGAATAAATACTAGAAGAATGAAATGTCTCAACACTAAACAACTAAATCACTAAAATTCTCTTGAACCACAAAGGGAGAATTGAACTTAAAATTAATCTTCATAATATCACATTTAGTTGAATCAATCAAATATTGTAACTGAATTTTTTTCAAATTAACTGTTTTATTTTTATGTAGACATTAGACTATTGTCCAAATAACTCAATTTGTTTTTCTACTCCAGACAAAAGCAGTACAGCAATTCCTTAATTTTTAATCATATCCTTAAGGCTTATCAGCCAGAATGGAAAGCTGTGAGTCAAAGTTATTGATCAAAGATCAGGCAAAAGTTAAAATATCTTGTCTTAGGTACTTTTAAAAAATAATTACCATTATTGTCATGCAATAATGATGCAAATACAGTGCAAATATAGAACACAGATGACCTCAGATGCCTCTACCTGATAAGTACAAACAAGAAACTTCAGTTCAGTTCAGTCGCTCAGTCGTGCCCAACTCTTTGCCAACCCATTAACTGCGGCACACCAGGCCTCCCTGTCCATCACCAACTCCCGGAGTTTACACAAACTCATGTCCATTGAGGCGGTGATGCCATCTAATTATCTCATCCCCTGTCGTCCCCTTCTCCTCCTGCCCTCAATCTTTCCCAGCATCAGTGTCTTCTCAAATGAGTGAACTCTTCGCATCAGGTGGACAAGGTTTTGGAGTTTCAGGCTCAACATCAGTCCTTCCAATGAACATTCAGGACTGATTTCCTTTAGGATGGACTGGTTGGATCTCCTTGCAGTCCAAGGGACTCTCAAGAGTCTTCTCCGACGCCACAGTTCAAAAGCATCAATTATTCACCACTCAGCTTTCTTTATAGTCCAACTCTCATATCCATACATGACCACTCTAAAAACCATTACTGTGACTAGATGGAACTTTGTTGAAAAAGTAATGTCTCTGCTTTTTAATATGCTGTCGAGGTTGGTCATAACTTTCCTTCCAAGGAGTAAGCGTCTTTTAATTTAATGGCTGCAATCACCATCTGGAGTGATTTTGGAGCCCCCCAAAAATAAAGTCATCCACTGTTTCCACTGTTTCCCCATCTATTTGCCATGAAGTGATGGGACTACATGCCATAATCTTTGTTTTCTGGATGTTGAGCTTTAAGCCAACTTTTTCACTCTCCTCTTTCACCTTCATCAAGAGGCTCTTTCTTTAGTTCTTTACTTTCTGCCATAAAGGTGGTGTCATCTGACTATCTGAGGTTATTGATATTTCTCCCGGCAATCTTTATTCCAGCTTTTGTTTCCTCCAGCCCAGGTTCCTCATGATGTACTCTGTATATAAGTTAAATAAGCAGGGTGACAATACACAGCCTTGATATACTCCTTTCCCTATTTGGAAACAGTCTGTTGTTCCATGACCAGTTCTAACTGTTGCTTCCTAACCTGCATACAGTTTCTCAAGAGGAAGGTCAGGTGGTCTGGTATTCCCATCTCCTTCAGAATTTTCCACAGTTTGGTGTGATCCACACAGTCAAAGGCTTTGGCATAGTCAATGAAGCAGAAATAGACGTTTTTCTGAAACTCTCTTTTTTTATCTATGATCCAGTGAATGTTGGCAATTTGATCTGTGGTTGCTCTGCCTTTTCTAAAATCAGCTTGAACATTTGGAAGTTCATGGTTCATGTGTTGCTGAAGCCTGGCTTGGAGAAATTTGAGCATGACTTCACTAGCATGTGAGATGAGTGCAGTTGTGTGGTAGTTTGAGCATTCTTTGGCAAAGCCTTTTTTTGGGATTGGGACGAAGACTGACCTTTTCCCGTCCTGTGGCTACTGTTGAGTTTTCCAAATTTGCTGGCATATTGAGTACAGCACTTTCACAGCATCATCTTTCAGAATTTGGAATAACTCAACCTGAATTCCATCACTTCCACTAGCTTTGTTCGTAGTTATGCTTTCTAAGGCCCCCTTGACTTCACATTCCAGGATGTCTGGCTCTACGTGAGTGATTACACCATCGTGATTATCTTCGTCATGAAGATCTTCTTTGTACAGTTCTTCTGTGTATTCTTGCCACCTCTTCCTAATATCTTATGCTTCTGTTAGGTCCAACCATTTCTGGCCTTTATCGAGCCCATCTTTTCATGAAATGTTCCCTTGATATCTCTAATTTTCTTGAAAAGATCTCTTGTTTTTCCTATTCTGTTGTTTTCCTCTATTTCTTTGCATTGATCACTGAAGAAGGCTTTATCTCTCCTTGCTATTCTTTGGAACTCTGCATTCAGATGCTTATATCTTTCCTTTTCTCCTTTGCTTTTTGCTCCTCTTCTTTTCACAGCTATTTGTAAGGCCTCCTCAGACAGCCATTTTGCTTTTTTGCATTTCTTTTCCATAGGGATTGTCTTGATCCCTGTCTCCTATAAAACGTCGTGAACCTCCGGTCATAGTTCTTCAGGCACTCGGGCTATCGGATTTAGTCCCTTAAATCTATTTCTCACTTCCACTGTATAATCATAAGGGATTTGATTTTGGTCATACCTAAATGGTCTAGTGGATTTCCCTACTTTCTTCAATTTAAGTCTGAATTTGGCAATAAACAGTTCATGATCTCAGCCACAGTCAGCTCCTGGTCTTGTTTTTGCTGACTGTATAGAGCTTCTCCATCTTTGGCTGCAAAGAATATAATCAATCTGATTTCGGTGTTGAGCATCTGGTGATGTCCATGTGTAGAATCTTGTCTTGTGTTGTTGGAAGAAGGTGTTTGCTATGACCAGTGCATCCTCTTTGCAAAACTCTATTCGCCTTTGCCCTGCTTAAAGCTTTTTGTTGTTGTTCAGTTGCTAAGTCCTGTCCAACACTTTGTAACCCCGTAGACTGCAGCATGCCAGTCTTCCCTTTCCTTCACTGTCTCCTTAATTTTATTCAGATTCGTGTCCATTGAGTCAGTGATGCTATCTAGCTATCTCATCTTCTGCTATCCCCTTCTCCTTCTGCTTCTCCTTAAGTCTTTAAAATGGCAACCCACTCCAGTCTTATTGCCCAGAAAATTCCTGGCAGGCTACAATCCATGGGGTCGCAAAGAGTCGGACACCACTGAGTGACTAACAGTTTACTTTTTTTCTTTTAAGCCTTTAAAATAGCCAATTATCTTAATTTTGATAAAGTCCAATTTATGTAAGTTTTTTTAAAATCCCTTCTCCGAACTACAATAGGATGAGCTCTACACAGATAAATCTTGTTAACTGATTGAGGAATAGTATTGACTGGATCTCAGAGGCAGTTCTAGCCAGTGTTTACTTGTAGCATTTTTACAGAAATGAGTAAGATAAAAAGCTACTGGAAGCAGTGAAGACAAGATCAGAAGATCTTAAGATTCTTAGTACATGGGTGATTTATGAACACTTTCATATACACACATACAACCACACACCATTATTTTAACTCTCCAATATATATTTTTAATGTAAACTTTGCTGACATGTGGTGAAGATTAATTATTGAGATCTCATCTATGTGCTCTGTCCTGAAAGAACAGGATAGCATCTGAGGTCTTTTTCTCATAGTTTTGTCATACTAGTGTCTAAGATAAGATTCTAATTGTTAGAAACCAATGAATGATATCAAGCTTTTAGGGATCACTAGACTTTATGGTGAGATTATATGGTGATACTATCTTTTTTAACTTAGCAAAATATTTTATTTGCTTTACATAAAATCTAGTAAAATAATCAACTACAACTACATTTTTCCTCATGAATTGCTTGAAGATAATTTTGCATTTCTTTGGATTTTTGTGTGTGTGTTTAGATTCAGTTGTACTCTTATTCAAATTGAGACCGTAATACATCTTGATGGAAGAATTAAATGCTTATTATAAAATTAAAGGTGGCATTTCAGAAATGCTAATTAAAATCACCAGTTTGTTTCAATATAACTTTAAAAATTTTTCATGAGCTAATCAGTCTGTAATAACCTTGTTTTTGATTCATAAACTAAATGAGCAGTTTATTAATATTTTATTCATATAAACCAAGAAACAATCTGCTTTTGCTTTGCCAAAGGGAATATCTTTCATGTCATATCTACACAACTGTGGAAATTAACAAATCTATTTTAAGAAAAAATAATTTTGCAACAATGATAATAAATACAGATACAATATTTACTATTACCGTTTGATCTAAGTAAACTTAGTTATTCATGATAATTTATTTTTGTAATGATATTTCAAAAGACATTTAGGAAGGTTCATATCTGTCATATCTCATTTACGGGTAGAAAAAATAGTCTCTGAACTTCAGTTCACAAAAATCCATGGCAGTTAGTACAATTCTGTTAATACTTGGCATGCTAATGGAAAGTGGCTAGTATGGACACAGCATTCATCTAGGCACTGGTGATAAGGTGGTGAATAAACATGTTTTACGAATGCAATGGAAATTAAACTTTAGCTAAGATGAGAGAAAATCAATAACAATCTAAGTATCTAATGATGTTGAGACTAATAGATATAGGCTAATTGAAATAACTACATTTTTATTAAGAGCTATAAAGATAGATTACAAAGTACTATTAGAGGTTATATAAACGAGAAGTAGAATATATCAGTCAGTCAGTTCAGTCGCTCAGTCGTGTCCGACGCTTTACAACCCCATGAATCACAACACGCCAGGCCTCCCTGTCCATCACCAACTCCTGGAGTTCACTCAAACTCATGTCCATCGAGTCGGTGATGCCATCGAGCCATCTCATTCTCTGTCGTCCCCGTCTCCTCCCACCCCCAATCCCTCCCAGTATCAGAGTCTTTTCCAGTGAGTCAACTCGTTGCATGAGGTGGCCAAAGGATTGGAGTTTCAGTTTTAGCATCAGTCCTTCCAATGAACACCCAGGATTGATCTCTAGAATGGACTGGATGGATCTCCTTGCCGTCCAAGGGACTCTCAAGAGTCTTCTCCAGCACCACAGTTCAAAAGCATCAATTCTTCGGCGATCAGCTTTCTTCACAGTCCAACTCTCACATCCATACATGACCACTGGAAAAACCATAGCCTTGACTAGACGGACCTTGGTTGGCAAAGTAATGTCTCTGTTTTTTAATATGCTATCTAGGTTGGTCATGAATTTCCTTCCATAAAAAATAATATTTTAAATTCTTGAATTTCAAGACTCAATTATCCAATCTATGATTGTAATATGCCTCAGGAACAGAATAGTTTTAATTTTTCTAAAAAAATCTTATGGGGATCATTTAAAAATTTTTTATAGAATTTGTTACAATGTTACTTGCTTTATTTTTTGTTTTTTTGGGCACATGGCATGTGGGATTCAAGCTACGTGACCAGCGACCAAGCTAACAGCCCCTCATCACTAGAAGGCAAAGTCTGGACCACTGGGAATTCACTGGGAAGAATTAAAATTAATTTTTAATTTTATTCCCCTATGTTTATGTCTTTTATGTTTGTATATTTAAAGTTTGATCTTACGTGTTTGAATTTTGAATTGACCTTTGCTTTCCCAAGCAAATGATAGCAGGTTTAGGTTGGTTGAAAAATCCAAGAATAGCATGTTCATTGTATTTTATTTTATGTGAAGTGACAGTAATGTTAAAAGATAGGTTTTTTTTCAAATTTTCAAGATGACAATCAGAGGTACAAAGTAGATAATGGATACTGTCCATATTACTCTTCTGTCTTCTATGACTGCTCTGTCCAATATAATAGCAATTAGTCACAAGTATTTACATTTAAATACTTGTAAATGAAGAAGTGGATGACAGGAGGAGAAAGAGACAACAGAGAATGAGATGGTTGGTTGGTATCACTGACTCAGTGGACATGAGTTTGAGAAAGCTTCGAGAGTTGGTGAAGGACAGGGAAGCCTGGTGTGCTGCAGTCCATGGGGGGATCACAAAGACTCGGTGAATGAGCGACTGAACTGACTGACTGATTTTAATTAATTAAAATTAAATTTAAAAACCAGTACCTCAGTCTCAATAGACATGTTTAAGTTCTCATAGTTATATGTGAGTATTGGCTACTATATTTTACAGCTCAGATATAGAACTTGTCCATCATTACATAAAGTTCTATTGGATAGGACTGTTCTAAGCTGTCACAATTTTCATAATAAAATTCTACATTCAGGTTAGGTGATCGTGTGCATACCTCCCACACAAATATTTAGAGCTATCCAAATGACTTGCTAGTTTATATATTTAAATTTCATACTGTCCAAGCAATTTGAAAAGAAATTCCCCACATGTGGGATACAAAACATTTCAGTTCAGTTGTTCAGTCCTCTCCTACTCTTTGTGATCCCATGGATTTCAGCGTGCCAGGCTTCCCTGTCCATCACCAACTCCCAGAGCTCCTTCAAATTCATGTTCATCGAGTCCGTGATTCCATACAACCATCTTATCCTCTGTTGTACCCTTCTCCTCCTGCCTTCAATCTTTCCCAGCATCAGGGTCTATTCCAAAGAGTCAGTTCTTCGCCTCATGTGACTAAATTATTGGAGCTTCACCTTCAGCATCAGTCCTTCCAAATAATATTCAGGACTGATTTCTTTTAAGATGGACTCATTTGATCTCCTTGAAGTCCAAGGGACTCTCAAGAGTTTTCTCTAACACCACAGTTCAAAAGCATCAATTCTTTGGCACTCAGCTTTCTTTATTGTCTCATATCTATACATGACTAGCAATACTCATATCAGATAAGATAGACTTTAAAACAAAGGCTGTGAAAAGAGACAAAGAAGGACACTACATAATTATCAAAGGATCAATCCAAGAAGAAGATATAACAATTATAAATAAATATATATGCACGCAACACAGGAGCACTGCAACATGTAAGATAAATGCAAACAAGTATGAAAGGGGAAATTAATAATAACACAATCAGAGTGGGATACTTTAATACCCCAATCACACCTATGGTTAGATCAACTAAACAGCAAATTAGCAAGGAAACACAAACTTTAAATGATACAATGGACCAGTTAGATCTAATTGATATCTATAGGACATTTCAATGCAAAACAAGGAATTTCACCTCTTTCTCAAGTGCACATGAAACCTTCTCCAGCGTAGATCACACCCTGGGCCATAAATCTAGTCTTGGTAAATTCAAAAAAGAAAAAAAAAAAAAAAAGGAAATCATTGCAAGGATCTTTTCTGCTCACAATGCGGTAAGATTATATATAAACTACAGAAAAAAAAAAACTATTAAAAATGCCAACATATGGAGCTGAACAACACGTTGCTGAATAACCAACAAATCACAGAGGAAATCAAAAAAGAAATCAAGATATGCATAGAAACAAATGAAAATGAAAACACAACAATCCCAAAAAATGTGGGACACTGTAAAAGCAGTGCTAAGGGGAAGGTTCATAGCAATACAGGCATACCTCAAGAAACAAGAAAAACGTCAACTAAATAACCTAACTCTACACCTATAGCAACTAGAAAAGGAAGAGATGAAGAACCCCAGGGTTAGGAGAAGGAAAGAAATCTTAAAAATTAAGGTTGAAACAAATGCAAAAGAAACAAAAGAGACCACAACAAAAATAAACAAAGACAAAAGCTGGTCCTTTGAGAGGATAAATAAAATTGACAAACCATTAGCCAGACTCATCAAGAAACAAAGGGAGAAAAATCAAATCAATAAAATTAGAAATGAAAATGGAGAGCTCACAACAGACAACACAAAAATACAAAGGATCATAAGAGACTACTCTCAGCAAATATATGCCAATAAAATGGACAACTTGGAAGAAATGGACAAATTAATAGAAAAGTACAACTTTCCGAAACTGAACCAGGAAGAAATAGAAAATCTTAACAGACCCATCACAAGCATGGAAATTGAAAGTGTAATCAGAAATCTTCCAGCAAACAAAAGCCCAGGTCCAGATGGCTTCACAGTATAATTCTACCAAAAAGGAGCTAACACCTATCCTACTCAAGCCCTTCCAGAAAATTGCAGAGGAAGGTAAACTTCTCAACTGATTCTATGAGGCCACCATCACCCTAATACCAAAACCTGACAAAGATGCCACAAAAAAAGAAAACTACAGGCCAATATCAATGATGAACATAGATGCAAAAATCCTTTACAAAATTCTAGCAAACAGAATCCAACAAAACATTAAGAAATCATACATCATGACCAAGTGGTCTTTATCCCAGGGATGCAAGGATTCTTCAATATCCACAAATCAATCAATGTAATACACCACATTAACAAATTGAAAAATAAAAACCATATGATTATCTCAATAGATGCAGAGAAAGCCTTTGACAAACTTCAACATCCATTTATGATTAAAAAAAAAAACCATTCAGAAAGCAGGAATAGAAGGAACATACCTCAACATAATAAAAGCAATATAAGACAAACCCACAGCAAACATTATCCTCAATGGTGAAAAACTGAAAGCATTTCCCCTAAAGTCAGGAACATGACAAGGGTACCCACTCTCATCACTACTACTCAACATAGTTTTGAAAGTTTTGACCACAGCAATAAGAGCAGAAAAATAAATAAAAGAAATCCAAATTGGAAAAAAAGAAATAAAACTCTCACTGTTTGCAGATGATATGATGCTCTACATAGAAAACCCTAAAGACTCCATGAGAAAATTACTAGAGCTAATTAATGAATGCAGTAAAATTGTAGGATATAAAGTCAACACACAGAAATCCCTTGCATTCCTAAAGACTAATAATGAGAAAACAGAAAGAGCAATTAAGGAAACAATTCCATTCACCATTGCAACAAAAAGAATAGAATACCTAGGAATATATCTACCTAAAGAAATAAAAGACCTATATATAGAAAACTATAAAACACACGTGAAAGAAATCAAAGAGGACACTAATAGATGGACAAATATACTGTGTTCGTGGATCGGAAGAATCAACATAGTGAAAATGAGTATACTATCCAAAGCAATCTATAGAATCAATGCAATCCATATCAAGCTACCAATGCTATTTCTCACAGAGCTAGAACAAAAAATTTCACAATTTGTATGGAAATACAAAAAGCCTCGATTAGCCAAAGCAATCTTGAGAAAGAAGAATAGAACTGGAGGAATCAACTTGCCTGACTTGAGTCTCTACTACAAAGCCACAGTCATCAAGACAGTATGGTACTGGCACAAAGACAGAAATATAGATCAGAGGAAGAAAATAGGAAGTCCAGAGATAAATCCATGCACCCATGGAAACCTTATCTTTGACAAAGGAAGCAAGAATATACAATGGAGCAAAGACAACCTCTTTAACAAGTGGTGCTGGGAAAACTTGTCAACCATTTGTAAAAGAATGAAACTAGAACACTTTCTAACACCATACACCAAAATAAACTCAAAATGGATTAAATATCTAAACCTAAGACCAGAAACTATAAAATTTCTAGAGAAGAACTTAGGCAAAACACTCTCCAACATAAATCACAGCATGGTCCTCCATGACCCACCTCCCAGAATATTGGAAATAAAAGCAAAAATAAACAAATGGGACCTAATTAAAATTAAAAGCTTCTGCACAGCCAAGGAAACTATAAGCAAGCTGAAAAGACAGCCTTCAGAATGGGAGAAAATAATAGCAAATGAAGCAACTGACAAAGAACTAATCTCAAAAATACACAAGCTACTCCTGCAGCTCAATTCCAGAAAAATAAATGACCCAGTAAAAAAAAATGGTCCAAAGAACTAAACAGACATTCCTCCAAAGAAGACATACAGATGGCTAACAAACAAATGAAAAGATGCTCAACATCACTCATAATCAGAGAAATGCAAATCAAAACCACAGTGAGGTACCATTTCACACCAGTCAGAATGGCTGCTATCCATAAGTCTACAAGCAGTAAATGCTGGAGAGGGTGTTGAGAAATGGGAACCCTCTTACACTGTTGGTGGGGATGCTAACTAGTACAGCCACTATGGAGAACAGTGTGGAGATTCCTTAAAAAACAGGAAATAGAACTGCCATACAACCCAGCAATAGCACTTCTGGGCATACACACTAAGGAAACCAAAACTGAAAGAGCCACGTGTAACCCAAAGTTCATCGTAGCACTGTTTATAATAGCCAGGACATGGAAGCAACCTAGATGTCCATCTGCGGATGAATGGATAAAAGGCTGTAGTACACATACACAATGGAGTATTACTCAGCCTTTAAAAAGAATAAATTTGTATCAGTTCTAATAAGGTGGATGAAACTTGAACCTATTATACAGAGTGAAGTAAGCTAGAAAGAAGAAGACCAATACAGTATACTAAAGCATATATATGGAATTTAGAAAGATGGTAAATATAATCCTGTATGCGAGACAGCAAAAGAGACACAGATGTATAGAACAGTCTTTTGGACTCGGTGGGAGAGGGCGAGGGTGGGATGATTTGGGCGAATGGCATTGAAACATGTATATTACCATATGTGAAACGAATCACCAGTCCAAGTTCGATGCATGAGACAGGATGCTCGGGGCTGGTGCACTAGGATGACCCAGAGGGATGGGATAGGGAGGGAGGAGGGAAGGGAGTTCAGGATGGGGAACACGTGTACACCTGTGGTGGATTCATGTCAATGTATGCAAAACCAATACAATATTGTAAAGTAATTAGCCTCCAATTAGAATAAATACATTTATATTTTAAAAAATAAATAAATTAAAAATTAAATAAATAAAATATACATGACTACTGGAAGAACCATAGCTTTGAGGAAACGTGCCTTTGTCGGTAAAGTAATGTCTCTGCTTTTTAATATGCTTTCTACTTCTACCCCATGTCAGTTAGCACAACTGACATTCAAACCCACATGAAGGATGAAAAACAACAGAAGCTCTTTGCCATACGTTAGAATACTATATGAGAAAAATGGAAAAGATCAAAAGAGAAATTAAGTTATATGGCTTCTTAATTCATCACCTTGATATAGCACACACACGCCTTGTGTTCAAAAAGAAAAATTTGGGATAATTGTATAGATAGTATCCTGAATTCCAAACTTACTTAGAATCATTTCCTTCTTGTTTATAGGGACAAACCACTTCATAAAATCCTTTGCTCTCTGTTTCAAATGGTCATCCTTTGGCGAGAGTACACTCACTTGTGTGTCTTTCTTGGAAACTTACTTAAGCCTCTGTTACATTAATGAAGGAGAGTGTAGGATACAATGGCATCAAGCTTCACTATACCTAAGGACACAGCACCTGGCATATACAAGGCATATACAAACACAATAAATATGGACTTGTTAGATGAAGAAACGCATGCGTTAAAATGATAATTCCTATTTTAAAAGAAAAAAAAAAAAGAGAGAGAGGGCAGAGTTTGGTTGTTCTTGTTTCTAATTCTCAGTCTATGCCCAAATTGGAATATATTGTAATTGTTGACTTAGGTTGTTGTTTGTTGTTGTTTTTTCTTCTTTTGCTTTAGTTAAATTGTCCAAAAAACAATTTCAGAATTATTTCATAAAACAATTACTGTTTATGTTATGGATGTAATAAGATGCAGTATCAATCTCTGGTAAAAGTTTATAACCTAGTTGTATACCTTTTATTTTTGGAAGAAATAATAACAAGTACTTAGTGTGGGTGGTCTGTGTACATATAAAATACAAAACCCTGTATCTGTCAAATACACACATATGCAAAGATAAAAACAGAAAACAAAAACTCAGAGAAGAAAACAACATATTATTGAACTGAATGTAACACATTGTAAGTTCATTTTGGATCCTAATGTCTTCAACTTGTTTTATCTCACACACACATAATTGCCAATTCCAGTTAAGGTTAGGAAAAAATTATGAACTTACTGATAACCTCATGTTTCAAAAGACTTAATTTACATTGTGAGTCACATTTCTTCCTAAATTCAAAAATAAGCTTTGAATTTGCAAATATAGGATAAAAATTGCTGAAATAAGCAAGCTGTTATTAAGCTCATCTGAGACTTTAATTCTTTGTAGGGATTTGTAAAATGAAGGAAGAGAAAGTTAGTGTTGGATATAAAGTTCCCAAGAGAAGTATATTTGCTTTACAAAAATGAATACAGAATATTCTTTGCCAAGTTAAAAGCTATTTTTTTTTTTGCCTATTGTTCTTGGAAGGAATTAACTGAACCATTGTACTAAACTTTAACATTTTCAACATATGCATGTGCAAGACACCACTTCATTGCCTAATGAAAGGTGATAAATAACACAGCACTTCCAGAGTTATAAATCTAGTACAGTTGCCCAGAAAATGCATACAGTGCCAGTAAGTACTAAAAATAGTTTCAAAGAGATTGAATTCTAAAACTGATTACATAAAAGCTGTTTACTCTGTAGACTGAGGAATGCTGGAGTAAAGACTAAAAGTTTATTTATGAGTTATACCACTATTTGATTTATCAAGTATCAACATGAATTTTTTTTTAATTTTCTTTTCTTCCCCTTACTTTACTGATTCATCTTTGGGCCAGAGAAATGCAATAGTTTATCCATTTGCATAGTTTCAAATGGATAAAACCAGAGACATGTCTATTTAAGAAAACAGTAAGGAAATAAATGCAATGTTCTCAATATAAATATAATGGGTACTAAAATAAATTTACTTTAATTCTATTAAAAGTTTATTGGTTTGCTATAAGCTCCATAGAATTACTAGAAACTAGTAACAACTGTTTCTGAGTGTTCAATATTGTGAAGTCATTTAGATTCCAAGCAATATTTCCAGAACATTTCTTTCAGCATTCATTTGTAGCACTGTCAAGAGAAATACAATACAAAATGGATTACATGTAAAATGACTTTAATTGTTACTCATGTATTTGATTAGCCTTGAAGTCACCAAGTCCATACATACTTTAAAGTTATAGTATGGAAAGCAGAATCAAGTATTTAAGGAACTATCAACTCTTTTTGGAAGAAAAGAATTTACATTAAAATATTAATAGCAGTGAGGCTAATTTTGGCAAAGCCCATGCACAAGGTTTAAGGCATCACACATGTTTATTTCATTATGTGATATTTAGCAAAGACTAATAGAACAAGGTTGTTCATAACTTGACAATATACAGCCTTGACGTACTATTTTTCCTATCTGGAACCAGTCTGATGCTGGGAAAATTTGGGGGCGGGAGGAGAAAGGGACGACAGAGAATGAGATGGCTGGATGGCATCACCAACTCTGTGGACATGAGTTTGAGTGAACTCCGGGAGTTGGTGATGGACAGGGAGGCCTGGCGTGCTGTGATTCATGGGGTCGCGGAGAGTCGGACACGACTGAGCGACTGAACTGAACTGAATAGAACAAAGCATCACTACAAACAAAGCTCGTGGAGTTGATGGAATTCCAAGTGAGCTATTTCAAATCCTGAAAGATGATGCTGTGAAAGTACTGCACTCACTATGCCAGTAAATTTGGAAAAATCAGCAGTGGCCACAGGACTGGAGAAGGTCAGTTTTCATTTCAATCAAAAAGAAAGGTAATGCCAAAGAATCCTCAAATTATTGCACAATTGCACTCATCTCACACAGTAGGAAAGTCACGCTCAAAATTTTCCAAGCCAGGCTTCAGCAATACGTGAACCATGAACTTCCAGATGTTCAAGCTGGCTTTAGAAAAGGCAGAGGAACTAGAGATCAAATTGCCAACATCTGCTGGATCATCAAAAAAAAACAAAAAAACAAGAGAGTTGCAGAAAAACATGTATCTCTGTTTTATTGACTATGCCAAAGCTTTTGACTGTGTGGATCACAGTAAACATGTGGAAAATTCTGAAAGAGATGGGAATACCAGACCACATGACCTGCCTCTTGAGAAACCTGTATGCAGATCAGGAAGCAACAGTTAGAACTGGACATGGAACAAGAGACTGGTTCCAAATAGGAAAAAGAGTGCGTCAAGGCTGTATATTATAACCCTGCTTATTTAACTTATATGCAGAGTAAATCGTGAGAAATGCTGGGCTGCAAGAAGCACAAGCTGGAATCAAGAATGCCAGGAGAAATATCAATAACCTCAGAAATGCAGATGACACCACCCTTATGGCAGAAAGTGAAGAGGAACTCAAAAGCCTCTTGATGAATGTGAAAAAGGAGAGTGAAAAAGTTGGCTTAAAGCTCAGCATTCAGAAAACAAAGATCATGGCATCTGGTCCCCTCACATCATGGGAAATAGATGGGGAAATAGTGTCAGACTTTATTTTGGGGGGCTCCAAAATCACTGCAGTTGGTGATTGCAGCCATGAATTGAAAAAACACTTACTCCTTGCAAGGAAAGTTATGACCAACCTTGATAATATATTAAACAGCAGAGACATTACTTTTCCAAAAAAGGTCCGTCTAGTCAGGCTAAGGTTTTTCCAGTGGTCATTTATGGATGTGAGAGTTGAACTGTGAAGAAAGCTGAGCGCCGAAGGATTGATGTTTTTGAAGATCAATTGTTGGAGAAGACTATTGAGAGTCCCTTGGACTGCAATGAGATTCAACCAGTCCATCCTAAAGGAGACCAGTCCTGGGTGTTCATTGGAAGGGCTGATGCTGAAACTCCAATACTTTGGCCACCTCATGTAAAGAGTTGACTCATTGGAAAAGACCTTGATGCTGGTAGGGATTGGGGGCGGGAGGAGAAGGGGACGACAGAGAATGAGATGACTGGTTGGCGTCACTGATTCGATGCACATGAGTTTGGGTAGACTCCACGAGTTTGTGATGGACAGGGAGGCCTGGCATGCTGTGATTCATGGGGTCACAAAGAGTCGGACATGACTGAGGGACTGAACTGAACTGAACTGAACTGAACTGAATAGAACGATGGCATTAATAGCATATGGTTCTTTTGTCTTAATGTTATTGCCGAGAAAAGTAATTCCTTTCATTGACTAATTCTTCCCTCTATTTCATCAGATTTCAGCATTCATTTCAGTTCAGTTCAGTCGCTCAGTCGTGTCCGACTCTCTGCGACCCCATGAATCACAGCACGCCAGGCCTCCCTGTCCATCACCAACTCCTGGAGTACACTCAAACTGATGTCCACAGAGTCGGTCATGCCATCCAGCCATCTCATTCTCCGTTGTCCCCTTCTCCTCCCGCCCCCAACCTTTCCCAGCATCAGAGTCTTTTCCAGTGAGTCAACTCGTCGCATGAGGTGGCCAAAGTATTGCAGTTTCAGCTTTAGCATCAGTCCCTCCAATGAACATCGAAGATTGATCTCCTTTAGAATGGACTTGTTGGATCTCCTTGCAGTATAAGGGACTCTCAAGAGTCTTCTCCAACACCACAGTTCAAAAGCATCGATTCTTCGGCGATCAGCCTTCTTCACAGTCCAACTCTCACATCCATACATGACCACGGGAAAAACCATTGCCTTGACTAGACGGACCTTGGTTGGCAAAGTAATGTCTCTGCTTTTTAATATACTATCAAGGTTGGTCATAACTTTCCTTCCAAGGAGCAAACGTCTTTTAATTTCATGGCTGCAATCAGCATCTGCAGTGATTTTGGAGCCCAAAAAAACAAAGTCTGACACTGTTTCCACTGTTTTTCCATCTATTTCCCATGAAGTGATGGGACCAGATGCCATGATCTTTGTTTTCTCAATGTTGAGCTTCAAGCCAACCTTTTCACTCTCCTCTTTCACTTTCATCAAGAGGCTTTTGAGTTCCTCTTCACTTTCTGCCATAAGGGTAGTGTCATCTGCATATCTGAGGTTATTGATATTTCTCCCAGCAATCTTGATTCCAGCTTGTGCTTCTTCCAGCCCAGCGTTCCTCATGATGTACTCTGCATATAAGTTAAATAAGCAAGGTGACAATATACAACCTTGACGTACACCTTTTCCTATTTGGAACCAGTCTGTTGTTCCATGTACAGTTCTAACTGTTGCTTCCTGACCTGCATACAGGTTTCTCAAGAGGCAGATCAGGTGGTCTGGGATTCCCATCTCTTTCAGAATGTTCCACAGTTTATTGTGATCGACACAGTCAAAGGCTTTGGCATAGTCAATGAAGCAGAAATAGATGTTTTTCTGGAACTCTCTTACTTTCTCCATGATCCAGCGGATGTTGGCAATTTGATCTCTGGTGCCTCTGCCTCTTCTAAAACCTGCTTGAACATCTGGGAGTTCACGGCTCACAAAGTGCTGAAGCCTGGCTTGGAGAATTTTGAGCATGACTTTACTAGCGTGTGAGATTAGGAACAGTTTATTTTTTCACTTTGATGAAAGAGTAGGTTCTCAGGAAGGTCACTGAAAATGACAGCATCTTGATGCTACCTCTGTCTTTTTATTTTAATTGTAGTATAATTGCTTTACAGTTCTGTGTTTGTTACTGCTGTAGTGAATCAGCTATATCCCCTCCCTCATCGACGTCCCTTCTACCCTCCTATTTCACCCACCGAAGTCATCACAGCCCCAAGCTGGGCTTCCTGGGCTTTACTTCAGGTTCCCACTAACTATCTATTTCACACATGGTAGTGTATATATGTCAATCCTAATCTTCCAATTCATCCCACTCTCCTCTTTCCCGTCTGTGTTCACGTGTCCATTCTCTATGTTTGCTTCCCCATTTTTGCCTTGAAAATATGTTCATCTGTACCATTTTTCCCCCCTCAGTTCAGTTCAGTCGCTCAGTCGTGTCCGACTCTCCGCGACCCCATGAATCACAGCACGCCAGGCCTCCCTGTCCATCACCAACTCCCGGAGGTCACTCAAACTCATGTCCACAGAGTCGGTCATGCCATCCAGCCACCTCATTCTCCGTCGTCCTCTTCTCCTCCCGCCCCCAACCTTTCCCAGCATCAGAGTCTTTTCCAGTGAGTCAACTCGTCGCATGAGGTGGCCAAAGTATTGCAGTTTCAGCTTTAGCATCAGTACTTCCAATGAACACCCAGGATTGATCTCCCTTAGAATGGACTGGTTGGATCTCCTTGCAGTATAAGGGACTCTCAAGAGTCTTCTCCAACACCACAGTTCAAAAGCATCGATTCTTCGGCGATCAGCTTCTTCACAGTCCAACTCTCACATCCATACATGACCACGGGAAAAACCATTGCCTTGACTAGACGGACCTTGGTTGGCAAAGTAATGTCTCTGCTTTTTAATATACTATCAAGGTTGGTCATAACTTTCCTTCCAAGGAGCAGGCGAATTTTAATTTCATGGCTGCAATCAGCATCTGCACTGATTTTGGAGCCCCCCAAAATAAAGTCTGACACTGTTTCCACTGTTTTTCCATCTATTTCCCATGAAGTGATGGGACCAGATGCCATGATCTTTGTTTTCTGAATGTTGAGCTTCAAGCCAACCTTTTCACTCTCCTCTTTCACTTTCATCAAGAGGCTTTTGAGTTTCTCTTCACTTTCTGCCATAAGGGTAGTGTCATCTGCATATCTGAGGTTATTGCTATTTCTCCCAGCAATCTTGATTCCAGCTTGTGCTTCTTCCAGCCCAGCGTTCCTCATGATGTACTCTGCATATAAGTTAAATAAGCAAGGTGACAATATACAACCTTGACGTACACCTTTTCCTATTTGGAACCAGTCTGTTGTTCCATGTACAGTTCTAACTGTTGCTTCCTGACCTGCATACAGGTTTCTCAAGAGGCAGGTCAGGTGGTCTGGTATTCCCATCTCTTTCAGAATGTTCCACAGTTTATTGTGATCGACACAGTCAAAGGCTTTGGCATAGTCAATGAAGCAGAAATAGATGTTTTTCTGGAACTCTCTTGCTTTCTCCATGATCCAGCGGATGTTGGCAATTTGATCTCTGGTGCCTCTGCCTTTTCTAAAACCTGCTTGAACATCTGGGAGTTCACGGTTTACATACTGCTGAAGCCTGGCTTGGAGAATTTTGAGCATGACTTTACTAGCATGTGAGATGAGTGCAATTGTGTGGTAGTTTGAGCATTCTTTGGCATTGCCTTTCTTTGGGATTGGAATGAAGACTGACCTCTTCCAGTCCTGTGGCCAGCGCTGAGTTTTCCAAATCTGCTGGCATATTGAGTGCAGCACTTTCACAGCATCATCTTTCAAGACTTGAAATACCTCCACTGGAATTCCATCACCTCCACTAGCTTTGTTAGTAGTGATGCTTTCTAAGGCCCACTTGACTTCACATTCCAAGATGTCTGGCCCTAGGTCAGTGACCACGTTATCGTGACTATCTTGGTCGTGAAGATCTTTTTTGTACAGTTCTTCTGTGTATTCCTGCCACCTGTTCTTAATATCTTCTGCTTCTGTTAGTTCCATACCATTTCTGTCCTTTATCGAGCCCATTTTTGCATGAAATGTTCCCTTGGAATCTCTAATTTTCTTGAAGAGGTCTCTTGTTTTTCCTATTCTGTTGTTTTCCTCTATTTCTTTGCATTGATCACTGAGGAAGGCTTTCTTATCTCTCCTTGCTATTCTTTGGAACTCTGCATTCATATGCTTATATCTTTCCTTTTCTCCTTTGCTTTTCGCCTCTCTTCTTTTCACAGCTATTTGTAAGGCCTCCTCAGACAGCCATTTCGCTCTTCTGCATTTCTTTTCCATGGGGATGGTCTTGGTCCCTGTCTCCTGTACAATGTCACGAACCTCCGTCCAGAGTTCATCAGGCACTCTATCTATCAGATCTAGTCCCTTAAATCTATTTCTCGCTTCCACTGTATAATCATAAGGGATTTGATTGAGGTCATATCTGAATGGTCTAGTGGTTTTCCCTACTTTCTCTAGATTCCACATATATGCATTAATATATGCTTTTCTCTTTTTAAAAAAGTTATTTATTTTTTTATTACACTTAGTTTTAATAGCTCTGCGCGGGCATTCTTTCGTTGTGGAGAGCAGGTACTACTCTCTTGTTTGAAGTATAGCACAGGCTCAATAGTTGTGGTCCATGGGCTTAGTAGCTTAGTAGCATGTGGGATATTCCCAGACCAGGGATCAAACCAGTGTCCCCTGAATTGACAGGCAGATTCTTATTCACTGTATCACCAAGTAAGTCCTATTTTTCTCTTTCTGACTTACTTCACTCAGTGTCTGTCTTAAAGTGTATTTTTCCCTTACTTTAGGATTTGTGTGTGTGTGTGTGTGTGTGTGTGTGTAACATAAGATAAATCTGTATCCTTCCTTTTTTGAGGTCATGTGTCACTATGATTATTCTGTGTCCTCCAACTAAAAGAACAGTCAAACTATGTGATTATATTTTTTGGAATAAGCATTCAGATTGAAATGTTTTAATGTGTTCACTTAAATTCATAGTGTTACAGACTAGCACAAACGAGATTTAATTGAAGATACCAGGGTGATTATATCTATGAGAACAGATGGAAACTGAAAGAAATCCATTCATCAGGTTTCCACTCTTTTCAGTCACTTAGTTTTGAAAAGCCATGTTTTGACTTTTAGAAAAAAAGGGAAAATCTTAAACAAATGACTAAATATGCGACATATATAAATAAAACAGAGAACAAAATCTGATTCACTCTACCAACATCCTAGGAGGAAACCAACAATTTTTACAAGTATGTATAATAATTCAACATTATCTTTTTTACTTGTTCCATTGCCTTCTAGATCACCCTCTTTCTGTCTTTCTCTGCAGTATCTAACACTTACAAAATCTAAGCATGCCTTATAACATAAAAAAGCTCTTTAATACTAGCAAACGTTTAGAATACAAATTGGACTTGATCCCAGAAATTTTAATGTTTTACATTTTATTTGAAAATATTGTCTTTTAAGGACTATATTTTCAAGCATGTGATTTTGCTGCTGCTGCTGCTAAGTCACTTCAGTCGTGTCCGACTCTGTGCGACCCCATAGATGGCAGCCCACCAGGCTCCACCGTCTCTGGGAATTCTCTAGGCAAGAACACTGGAGTGGGCTGCCATTTCCTTCTCCAATGCATGAAAGTGAAAAGTGAAAGTGAAGTCGCTCAGTCGTGTCCGACTCTTCGCGACCCCATGGACTACAGCCTGCTAGGCTCCTCCACCTATGGGATTTTCCAGGCAAGAGTACTGGAGTGGGTTGCCATTGCCTTCTCCCCATGTGATTTTAACCACTAACTATTTTTAATTGAAAACACATGCAAAACAAATTAAATGTCACTCCTAATTGTTGTTAATCAGCTCTTTTTAGCAGCTGCTTCCCTTGTGCACAAGTTAGATGAGCTGGTTTCATAACAAAACAAGAATACAGTATATTCGATCCTTCAATCTCAGTACTAGAAGGAACTTCAGATATCATCTAGCCTTCCTTCTTCTCCTTTTACACAAAGGACAATGAGACTCAGTGAGGTTAGGTGATTTGCTCATGATCACACAGCTAGTTTATTGTAGAGGCACATTTGAGCACCAAGTCTCTTGATTTTGAGTTCAACAGTTTTAACTATGGTTGCCTCTTAAAGGGGAAGCCTTACTGATGTTGGCAAAAATTCTTGTACTATGGAGAGTTCTCGGGTGTGAGATAATCAGTAGATAATCATTACCAAAAAGAATAAAACAAAAAAACAGTTAACTTGATCCCCATTGAGCCACTGACAGAAAGATATCTATATGATCTTTCACTAATAGATACTCTTGAAAATCTAGCTGTTTGCTTATTAATAGCAGAATGATGAAATTCAAGATGCTTCTAGCCCATTGTCAGAGAAAACTTTAGGTAAAGACAGTTAGTATGTAAGATAAGGTAAATCCGGGGGTTGAGGGGAAAATACTGTTAGAAAATCTAAAGTCTTATGAAGACATTTTATCTTTTAAGTCTCAGAGCTTCTGGAGTGATTATAACTCTGATTGATTCTATACTCTCTGGATTGTGGAAAGTTCTCAACCTATTTCTGTTGGATTTAATCCTCAAAGCTTAGAAATCTTCTTTATTCCAAAAAAGGATTTCAGTTTCTATATCATTTGGGAAAGTCATTTCTTCTCTGTATCAGGATGTTGGAATATTGATTAACTGGATGTCATGATAAATATGGTGGCAAATTTTCTTGAGAGAAGTTAACTAAATGACAAAGTTATCCATGGGTTACATTCTCTTGAAAATGAGTAATCATTGTAAGAATAGGTCAAATCCTTTGCTCTTTAGGGAATGGAGTTTCAAATGGGCAGTGACTAATAATAGATGGCTCATTCTAATCAAGGCAATGCTGAATAATTGGAAGTCATTAATGCTAATACTATCATGGGTTAACAGACAAATCTTGTGGAGGGTTATGATGATGATAATGATGAGTGTGTGTGTGTGCATAGTATTCTTAGTCACCAAAACATTGTTCACATTTGTTAATTAAAGCACTAGATGTCTCAGTGATCCAGTTTTTAATAGGTAGGTTGTAGCCCAACAGTCAGAGGCATATCATCATAGAGGTAAGGGCAGGGTTTGTTGGAATATGGATGGGTAGCAAACCTGGGTCTTTTCTCCCCAGCACATTTCACAGATTAAGAGTTTTTCTCCTAGTGGAGGTGAAAGTGAAAGTCAGTCAGTTGTGTCTGATTCTTTGCGACCCCATGGACTATACAGTCCATGGAATTCTCCAGGCCAGAATACTGGAGTGGGTAGCCTTTCCCTTGCCCAGGGGATCTTTCCAACCCAGGTATTGAACCCAGGTCTCCCTGGGTTGCAGCAGATGCTTTACCAGCTGAGCCACCAGGGAAGCCCAAGAATCCTGGAGTGTGTAGCCTATCCCTTCTCCAGGGGATTTTCACGATCCAGGAATCGAACCGGGATCTCCTGCATTGCAGGTGTATTCTTTACCAACTGAGCTACAAGGGAAGGATTGGCAATTTTAGACTTGGCTTTCTACAGTTCAGACTTTAACTCAAATGTGTGTTCTTCTTTGTGGGTTAAGATTGGGCAAGGAAAAGAGGACATGGGATACCTTTGATATGCCTCTGGAATAAGAGCTAATTATAGGCAGAAAATAAATTCAGTTCAGTTCAGTTCAGTCACTCAGTCGTGTCCAACTCTTTGTAACCCCATGAATCACAGCATGCCAGGCCTCCCTGTCCATCACCAACTCCTGGAGTTCACTCAAACTCATGTCGGTGACTCGACTGTCCATCGAGTTGGTGACTCATGTCCAGCCATCTCATTCTCTGTCGTCCCCTTCTCCTCCCGCCCCCAATAAGACAGACAATATTAGATCATGCCCAGAGAAAAGTATCTTAGCCACTGAATCAGAGAAAGCTCCAGGTGAGGCGATTTACAGTTAGAGTTATTTTCATAATCCAAGGCTTACCAAGCTGGTACTGACCCTTTGGGCTCTATCTTGAGATATTAAAACCTTGAGACATTAAGATGTTACCTATCACCTATGTTTTCCTGTTTTAATTTAAGGGGAAGAGGAACTCATTTCCATTTCCCTAAATGATTTCCTGATTCTATTTTAGAAGGAAGTACCATGTCCTCTGAGATAATTTCCAATTCTTCATTATTACCCATGTCTTTAACAAGATGGAAACTTTCAGCCCAAATCTCTTTGATGTTAAGTATTTTTTCAGTAATATTTTTTTTAAATATCATCAAATAAGTAATAATCACTGGGACTTCCCTGGTGGCTCAGATAGTCAGGAGTCTGCCTGCAGTGTAAGAAACAGGGAATCAATCCCTGGGTTGGGAAGATCCCCTGGAGAATGGAATAGCTACCTAATCCAGTATTGTCTGGAGAATCCCATGGACAGAGGATCCTGGTAGGCTACAGTCCATGGAGTCACAAAGAGTTGGACATGACTAAGCACACACACATACATATGTCAAAGCAATCATTAGAAAATTCATCATTTTCATCATGAACAGTATTGTCATCATTGCCATTATCTTCATTATATTCATTATCATCATGATTCTTGTAGTAATTTTCCTCCTCTGAAGGCATTACTTCTACTGCATAACTGGCACTACCAGTTCCATAGGTCAAGACAGGTATCTTCTACATAAGCACAAGGAACCAACAAAGTTAAAATAAAATTTTAATATCTCTTCATTTTGAAAATTAAAAACATAAGCTATTGCTATCTAAATTAATTATCAGCATAGTAGATGTCAAAATATTTTTATCAATACTTTCTAAAAATTATAATGTCTTCCTAAAAGCAACTTCTCAATAGGAAAAAAGCTACCGGTGTTCTGTAAGCATAACTGTGTATACATATTTAAGGAGTCTTAACCTACTCAAATATACTAGACATATTTAATATAAGCAAATACTATGCTCCATGGCACTGATTCCAGGAATGATTTAAGTTATGTCTTGGATCAGTTTGAATTAGGAGAGACAATGATATTTTCAAACTGCTAGTAATTTTTCTCCTTCAAGTGCAGTGAATGACAGTTTTCAGTCAAGGTATTGATACACTATTATATCTAAGTCCCATCCAGAGAATAGTAAAGTTTATAAAAGTTCTCCAAAATTAATTACAGTGATGCCTTGAAAGGCAGAACCAGTATTTTCATTCCATGACATCTAGAAACTATGTCAATCAATCAAAACTGAAATTTCCAGTCTTATTAAGTTAATCGGATCTTTAAAGACACAGCCAATGACGAACTTAACTAAATTGGTCCCAAGTTTGCACAGTAAAGCATAGACATTTTCAATGATGAATATAGCAATATAGATAAAATTATTGTAGACATATGGCCAAAATATATTTTCATGCCCCACATACTGAAAGAAAAAAATATAAAATTTAAGAGCTAAAGATGTTTGATCATATATAAACCTATTAGTAAAGACATCAGATTAATAAGTGCTTTTATTAACAAGATAGCCATATTAGTGCTATCATACAAGGAAAACTATGTTACATTAATCTTCAATCAGTTACTAATTTGTCTAATATTAGAAGATGTTAATTTTAATGATTTCTTATCCTTCTTAACAATAGCAAATAGTTCTTTTTTCAAAGTTTATTTTACCTATAAGTTTAACTATTTTAATAATTTTTACACAACCATGAAATCAAATTATAAAAATAATGATTTTACTAACAAAAATAATAAACCTTTCTTTACTAGCTGAATTCCTATAAATTGTAACATCTTCAAACAAAAATATTCATATATATTAATTTTATCCTTCTTATTTTTATTCTAAGATTGAAAATTAAGCAGTCAAAGGATACACATATTTGTTTAATATAAATATTCAATTTATAAAGTGGACTCATTGTGTAAGTTAAGATGTTCACTGTTAATAATAAATGCATTTTCTTGATATATATAAAAAGAATATTGAAATACCTTTGTGCAATTATTGAATTGCTTACTCCATCTAAAATTAGAAGAAAACCATATTTCAAGCTATTTAGCTCTATCATTTAGCATAAAGTTCTCCTTCAGTTACATAGATAAGAAAGTAACTTTTACTCTGAAAATCAATTGCAATATTCTGAAAATTATAAAAAAGTACTATTACTTCATAAAATCTCTATTAAGGTAAAATTTTTAATGTGCTAATTAATACTTTTCCACTTATGACACTTAAACTGTTCAAATTGTATTCATTATTTAAACATGGTGAAGTATTCTCTTATCTAGAAATGTTCAACATGTGAAGATTTGGGAAAGTGTTCAAAACACCCTGACTTGTCCTTGGAGCTACTAAAAAGGACAAAATCTACTGCTACTGCACTAGGCTACGCTCAGTTCAGTTCAGTCGCTCAGTCGTGTCCCA
This sequence comes from Moschus berezovskii, assembly GCF_049115385.1. NCBI lineage: Eukaryota > Metazoa > Chordata > Mammalia > Artiodactyla > Moschidae > Moschus > Moschus berezovskii. The sequence goes on along the minus strand of NC_142488.1, from coordinate 79,183,105 downwards.
CTCTTTGACCCCCATGAATCACAGCACGCCAGGCCTCCCTGTCCAACACCAACTCCCGGAGTTCACTCAAACTCATGTCCATCGAGTCAGTGATGCCATCTTGCCATCTCATTCTCTGTTGTCCCCTTCTCCTCCTGCCCCAATCCCTTTAGTGTGGGCTAAAAAAAAACAGGTGGGGTTAAGAAAAGGTGAAGTAAAAAAGGGTGGACTACAGCAGTAGTTCTTTGCTGAGGAAATTCCACCCCCCTTGCCCACACAGAGGATATTTAGACAACTCAGGAAATATTTTTGGTTGGCACTGCTGTTGGATGGATGATGTTGGGAAATAGTGGGAACGTTAATAAACTTTACACAGTGTACAGGACAGCCCCTGTCCTGTCCTATCCAACCTCACAAGAAAGAATTACCCAGGGGGGCGATCCTAAGATGGTGGAGGAATAGGCTGGGGAGACCACTTTCTCCCCCACAAATTCATTGAAAGATCATTTGAACGCTGAGCAAATTCCACAGAACAACTTCTAAACGCTGGCAGAAAACACCAGGCACCCAGAAAGCCAGCCCATTGTCTTTGAAAAGAGGTAGGACAAAATATAAAAGATAAAAAGAGAGACAAAAGAGTTAGGGATGGAGACCCATCCTGGGAAGGGAGTTGTAAAAGAGGAGAACTTTACAAACATCAGGAAACCCTCTCACCAGTGGGTCTGTGGGGAGTTTTGGAATCTCAGAGGACAACATAACCAGGAGGATAAATAATAATTAAAACCCACAGATTATGTGCCTAAAGGCAACTCCGAACAGGAAGCTCACATTTGCCATCAGCAAGCGGGGGCTGAACATGGAGGTGCAGGCTGCATTGCTTAGGTTAGGGACCGGGCCTGAATACCCTGGGGACAATCTGAGGGAGCTAACTTGAGATACCAACCCAAACTTTGGGATAGCCAGAGAGAGAGGGAAAAAAAAAAAAAAAGAACAAGATAGAGAGAACTTTCCCTCTAAAAGCTCTAACCTAAGGCACTGCCAGCCCGTTCACAGAACAAAAGACGGAGTGAATAACAGAGGAGAGCTAGCCAGCTGCAGACCGGCCCATCCCCAGCCAGAGGCGGAGAAGCAGGCGGGCAACAGCCTGAGCTGGAAAGGGGCAATCTCAGCCCTGGAGATGGCATCCTCTACCAACATGTGAGCAGGCTCCCAGTTGCTAACCAAGTCTTCCTGGAATCCTGGACAGTTGAAATCTGCTGGGAGGGTTGCAGCCAGAGATCAGCTCCCCATAGGAAACAAATGGCACACCTGAGACAGCGCTTCTGCTGTGCACCCAGGAAACTGAGCTGCTGGGGCAGGGGAGGTGATAAGATGCACTGCCCCACCTAGCAGTGTACTCACCAAGCACCTGGTCGCCTGAGCTGCTAGGATCTGGGAAGGACACAAAATAAAGGCCCAACCGAGTCTGTGCCTTTGTGGAGTACCTGAGAACCTGAACATGAGCAGCTTAGACTGGGAAGTGCATGCAACCCAGGACCCGCTTTAGACAATTGCCCTGCAGAGCAAGCTGGATCTTGAGTGTAGACTGGGAAAGCACAGATGCCATGAGCAGGGACAAACCCAGCGGCGCCAAGACACTGCGAGCACTCCCCACACATGCCAGTGATATTTGTTTGCAGTGTTCCTCCCCCCACACACACCACAAATGAACAAGTGAACCTAAATAAGTGACCACTTTTGCCCCCTTGTGTCAGGGCAGAAATTAGACACTGAAGACACTTGCAAACAGAAGAAGCCAAAATAAACAGAGGGAACGGCTTTGGAAGTGACAGATGCAACAGATTAAAATCCTGTAGTTAGCACCAACTACATTGGAAGGGGCCTATAGATCTTGAGAAGTATAAGCTGGAACAAGGAACTATCAGAAACTGAACTGATCCCACACTGCCCGCAATAGTGCCAGAAAAATTCCTAGATATATTTTTACTTTCATATTTTTTTATTATTTATTTACTTTTTAGTCTTTTATTACTTCTTTAATTTTAATTTTTATAACCTACTATTACCTTGCAAAAAATAGACCCTATTTTAAAGAAAGTTTCATATATATTTTTTATAATTTTTATAATTTTGTTTTGTTTTTTAAGATTGTACTTTGAGAGCCTAACCCCTACTCAAGATTTTAATCTCTGCATTTTGGTATTTGTTATCAATTTTCTACCATTAAGGATTCAATCTTCATTACCTAGTTTTACTTAGGTTTGTGATTACTGGCTTGATTGCCCTCTCCCCTTTTTGACTCTCCTTTTTCTCCCCTAGGTCACCGCTATCTCCTCCCTCCCCCTTCTCTACTCTACCCAACTCTTTGAATCTGTTTGGGTATTCCAGGCAGTGGGGAACACTTAGAGAACAGATTACTGGCTAGACCTGTCTCTCTCCTTTTGACCCACCCCCCCCCACCCCGTCTCCTCCTGGTCACTTCTATATCCTTCTTCCCTCTTCTCTATGTAACTCCGTGAACCTCTCTGGGTGTTCCAGGCTATGGAGAGCATATAGGCATTTGATTACTAGCTAGATTGCTCTCTCCCTTTTTGATTTCCCCTCTTCTTCTCCTGGTCACCGCTATTTCCCTCCTCCCTCTTCTCTTCTGCATGTAACTCAGCGAGCCTTTCTCAGTGTTCCTCACTGTGGAGAATCTTTTCTCCATTAATCTAGCTGTCTTATCATTGGTGCCGTATGGATGCAGAAGTCTTGAGGCTACTGTAAGAATAAGACTGAAAGCTAGAGGCAGGACGCTTAAGCCGAAAACCTGAGAACACCAGAGAACGCCTGACTCCAGGGAACATTAATCTATAAGAGCTCATCCTAAAGCCTCCATATCTACACTGAAACCAAGCTCCACCCAAGAGCCAACAAATTCTAGAGCAAGACATACCACGCAAATTCTCTAGCAACACAGCAACATAGCCTTGAGCTTTAATATGCAGGTTGCCCAAAGTAATACCAAACTCAAAGACATCTCAAAACTCACTACTGGACACTTAATTGCATTCCAGAGAGGAGAAATCCAGCTCCACCCATGAGAACACCGACAGTAGCTTCCCTAACCAGGAAACCTTGACAAGCCAATCTTACAACCCCACCCACAGGGAGAAATATCCACAATAAAGAGGAACCACAAATTGTCAGAAGGCAGAAAGGCCACCCCATACACAGCTATCTAAACACGATGAAAAGGCAGAGAAATACTCAGCAGGTAAAGGAATCTGATAAATGCACACCAAACCAAACCAAACAGGAGGAAATAGGGAGTCTACTTGAAAAAGAATTCAGAATAATGATAGTAAAAATGATCCAAAATCTTGAAAACAAAATGTAGTTACAGATAAATAGACTGGAGACAAGGATTGAGAAGATGCAAGAAATGTTTAACAAGGACCTAGAAGAAATAAAAAAAGAGTCAATCAATAAAGAATAATGCAATAAAAGAGATCAAAAACACTCTGGAGGGAACCAACAGTAGAATAACTGAAGCAGAAGATAGGATAAGTGAGGTGGATGACAGAATAGTGGAAATAAAACAAGCAGACAGGAAAAAAGAAAAAAGAATTAAAAGAAATGAGGACAACATCACAGACCTCTGGGACAATGTTACATGACCCAACATTCGAATCATAAAAGACCATGAGAAAATACCTGAGGAGATAATAGTTGACAACTTCCCTAAAATAGGGAAGTAAATAGTCACCAAAGTTCAAGAAACCCAGAGTCCCAAACAGGAAAAACCCCAAGGAGAAACACCCCAAGACAATATTACACAAATTAACAAAGATCAAACACAAAGAACAAATATTAAAAGCAGCAAGGGAAAAACAACAAATAACACACAGGAGGATTCGATATGGATAACAGCTGATCTTTCAATAGAAACTCTTATGGCCAGAAGAGAATGGCAGGACATACTTAAAGTGATGAAAGAGGAAAACCTACAACCCAGATTACTGTACCCAGCAAGGATATCATTCAAATATGAAGGAGAAATCAAAAGCTTTACAGACAAACAAAAGCTCAGAGAATTCAGCATCACCAAACACACTCTTCAACAAATGCTAAAGGAGCTTCTCTAGGAAGGAAACACAGAAAAGGTGTATAAACTCGAACCCAAACAACAAAGTAATTGGCAATGGGATCATACTTATCAATACTTACCTTAATGTAAATGTCTTGAATGCCCCAACCAAAAGACAAAGACTGGTTGAATGGATTAAAAAAAAAAAAAAAAGACCGCTATATATGCTGTCTACAGGAGACCCACCTCAAAACAAGGGACACACACAGACTGAAATTGAAGGGCTGGAAAAAAATATTTCATGCAAATGGAGAGCAAAAGAAAGCAGGAGTAGCAATACTCATAACAGATAAAATAGACTTTGAAACAAAGTCTGTGAAATGAGACAAAGAAGGACACTAAATAATGATCAAAGGATTAATCCAAGAACATGTAACAATTATAAATATATATGCACTCAACTTAGTGGCACCACAATATTTAAGGCAAATACTAACAAGTAAGAAAGGGGAAATTAATAATAACACAGTAATAGTGGGATACTTTAACACCTATTCATAGATCAACTAAACAGAAAATCAGCAAGGAAACACAAACTTTAAATGATACAATGGACCAGTTAGACATAACTGATATCTATAGGACATTTCAATGCAAAACAAGGAATTTCATCTTTTCCTCAAGTGCACATGGAACCTTCTCCAGGGTAGATCACACACTGAGCCATAAATCTAGTCTTGTTAATTAAAAAAGAAAAAAATGAAATCATTGCAAACATCTTTTCTGCTCAGAGTGCGGTAGGATTATATGTAAAATACAGAAGAGAAACACAATTAAAAATGCCAATATATGGAGGCTGAACAACACGCTGCTGAATAACCAACAAATCACAGAAGAAATCAAAAAAGAAATAAAAATATGCATAGAAATGAATGAAAACGAAAACACAAGAACCCAAAACCTATGGGATTCAGTAAAAGCAGTGCCATGGGAAAGGTTCATAGCAATACAAGCTTACATCAAAACACAAGAAAAAAGTCAACTAAATAACCTAACTCTACATCTAAAGCAACTAGAAAAGGAAGAAATGAAGAACACAGGGTTAGTAGAAGGAAAGAAATCATAAAAATTAGGACAGAAATAAATTGAAAAGAAATGAAATAGATCATAGCAAAAATCAACAAAGTTAAAAGCTGGTTCTTTGCGAAGATAAATAAAATTGACAAACCATTAGCCAGACTCATCAAGAAACAAAGGGAGAAGAATCAACTTAACAAAATTAGAAATGAAAATGGAGAAATCAAAACAGACTACATAGACATACAAAGTATCATAAGAGACTATTATCAGAAAGTATATGCCAATAAAATAGACAACATGGATGAAATGAACACATTGTTAGAAAAGTATAACTTTCCAAAACTGAACCAGGAAGAAATAGAAAATCTTAACAGACAACTTAACAGACAATCTTAACAGTCCAACTCACCCATCAGTTCAGTTCAGTTCAGTTCAGTCGCTCAGTCATGTCCGACTCTCCGTGACCCCATGAATCACAGTACACCAGGCCTCCCTATCCATCAACAACTCCATGAGTTCACTCAAACTCATGTCCACAGAGTCGGTGATGCCATCCAGCCATCTCATTCTCGGTCGTCCCCTTCTCCTCCTGCCCCCAATCCCTCCCAGCATCAGAGTCTTTTCCAGTGAGTCAACTCGTCGCATGAGGTGGCCAAAGTATTGCAGTTTCAGCTTTAGCATGAGTCCTTCCAATGAACACCCAGAATCGATCTCCCTTAGAATGGACTGGTTGGACCTCCTTGCAGTACAAGGGACTCTCAAGAGTCTTCTCCAACACCACAGTTCAAAATCATCAATTCTTCAGCAAGCAGCCTTCTTCACAGTCCAACTCTCACATCCATACATGACCACGGGAAAAACCATAGCCTTGACTAGACGGACCTTGGTTGGCAAAGTAATGTCTCTGCTTTTTAATATATTGTCAAGGTTGGTCATAACTTTCCTTCCAAGGAGCAAGCGTCTTTCAATTTCATGGCTGCAATCAGCATCTGCAGTGATTTTGGAGCCCAAAAAAATAAAGTCTGACACTGTTTCCACTGTTTTTCCATCTATTTCCCATGAAGTGATGGGACCAGATGCCATGATCTTTGTTTTCTGAATGTTGAGCTTCAAGCCAACCTTTTCACTCTCCTCTTTCACTTTCATCAAGAGGCTTTTGAGTTCCTCTTCACTTTCTGCCATAAGGGTAGTGTCATCTCCATGTCTGAGATTATTGATATTTCTCCCAGCAATCTTGATTCCAGCTTGTGCTTCTTCCAGCCCAGTGTTCCGCATGATGTACTCTGCATATAAGTTAAATAAGCAAGGTGACAATATACAGCCTTGACGCACTCCTTTTCCTATTTGGAACCAGTCTGTTGTTCCATGTCCAGTTCTAACTGTTGCTTCCTGACCTGCATACAGGTTTCTCAAGAGGCAGGTCAGGTGGTCTGGGATTCCCATCTCTTTCAGAATGTTCCACAGTTTATTGTGATCGACACAGTCAAAGGCTTTGGCATAGTCAATGAAGCAGAAATAGATGTTTTTCTGGAACTCTCTTGCTTTCTCCATAATCCAGCGGATGTTGGCAATGTATACAGTTAGCAAAAACAAGACCAGGAGTTGACTGTGGCTCAGATCATGAACTCCTTATTGCCAAATTCAGACTTAAACTGAAGAAAGTAGGGAAAACCACTAGACCATTCAGGTCTGACCTAAATCAAATCTCTTATGATTTTACAGTGGAAGTGAGGAATAGATTTAAGGGACTAGATCTGATAGATAGAGTGCCTGATGAACTCTGGACGGAGGTTCGTGACATTGTACAGGAGACAGGGATCAAGACCATCCCCATGGAAAAGAAATGCAAAAAAGCAAAATGGCTGTCTGAGGAGGCCTTACAAATAGCTGTGAAAAGAAGAGAAGCGAAAACCAAAGGAGAAAAGGAAAGATTAAGCATCTGAATGCAGAGTTCCAAAGAATAGCAAGGAGAGATAAGAAAGCCTTCCTCAGTGATCAATGCAAAAAATAGAGAAAAACAACAGAATAGGAAAAACAAGAGATATCTTCAAGAAAATTAGAGATTCCAAGGGAACATTTCATGCAAAGATGGGCTCGATAAAGGACAGAAATTGTATGGACCTAACAGAAGCAGAAGATATTAAGAAGAGGTGGCAAGAATACACAGAAGAACTGTACAAAAAAGATCTTCACGAGCAAGATAGTCACGAAAACGTGATCACTGACCTAAAGGCAGACATCTTGGAATGTGAGGTCAAGTGGGCCTTAGAAAGCATCACTACTAACAAAGCTAGTGGAGGTGATGGAATTCCAGTCGAGCTATTTCAAATCTTGAAAGATGATGCTGTGAAAGTGCTGCACTCAATATGCCAGCAAATTTGGAAAACTCAGCAGTGGCCACAGGACTGCAAAAGGTCAGTCTTTATTCCAATCCCAAAGAAAGGCAATGCCAAAGAATGCTCAAACTACCGCACAATTGCACTCATCTCACATGCTAGTAAAGTCATGCTCAAAATTCTCCAAGCCAGGCTTCAGCAATATGTGAACCATGAACTTCCAGATGTTCAAGCAGGTTTTAGAAAAGGCAGAGGCACCAGAGATCAAATTGCCAACAGACCCATCACAAGCATGGAAATCGAAACTGTAATCAGAAAACTTAAATCAAACAAAAGCCCAGGATCGGATTGCTTCACAGCTGAATTCTGGGATCCAAGATGGGAAACACATGTACACCCAGGGCAGATTCATGTCAATGTATGGCAAAACCAATACAATAACGTAAAGCAATTAGCCGCCAATTAAAATAAATTTTAAAAAAGCGAGAGAGACCAGAAAAAAATATTTAGAGAAGAGCTAACACCTATCCTACTCAAACGTTTCCAGAAAATTGAAGAGGAACATACACTTCCAAACTCATTCTAGAGGCCACCATCACCCTAATACCAAAACCAGACAAAGATGCGAAAAAAAAAAAAAAAGAAAACTACAGGCCAATATCACTGACTAACCTAGATTCAAAAATCCTTAACAAAATCCTAGCAAACAGAATCCAACAAAGTATTAAAAAGATCATACATCATGACCAAGTGGGATTTATCCCAGGGTTGCAAGGATACTTCAATATCCGCAAATCAGTCAATGTAATACATCACTTTAAGAAATTGAAAGATAAAAACCATATAATAATCTCAATAGATGCAGAGAAAACCTTTGACAAAATTCTATATCCTTTTATGATAAAAACCCTCCAGAAAGCAGGAATAGAAGAAACACACCTCCACATAATCAAAGCTATATATGACAAACCCACAGCAAACATTATCCTCGATGGTGAATAATTGAAGGCATTTCCCCTAAACTCAGGAACAAGACAAGGATGCCCACTCTCACCACTACTATTCAACATACTGTTGGAAGTTTTATCCACAGCAAAAAGAGAAGAAAAAGAAATAAAAGTAATCCAGATTGGAAAAGAAGTAAAGCTCTCACTGTTTGCAGATGACATGGTCCTCTACGTAGAAAACCCTAAAGACTCCACCAGAAAATTACTAGAGCTAATCAATGAATATAGTAAAGTTTCAGGATATAAAATTAACACACAGAAATCCCTTGCATTCCTACACATTAACAATGAGAAAACAGAAAGAGAAATTAAGCAAACTGTTCCATTCACCATCGCAATGGAAAGAATAAAATAGTTACAAATAATTCAACTGAAAGAATCAAAAGACCTATATAAAGAAAACTATAAAACACTGATGAAAGTAATCACAGATGACACAAATAGATGAAGAAATATACCGTGTTCGCGGATCAGAAGGATCAATATAGTGAAAATGAATATACTACCTAAAGCAAACTATAGATTCAGTTCAATCCCTATCAATCTACCAATGGTATTTTTCAGAGAACTAAAACAAATGATTTCACAATTTGTATGGAAATACCGAAAACCTCAAATAGCCAAAGCAGTCTTGAGAAAGAAACATGGAACTGGAGGAATCAACCTGCCTGACTTCAGGATCTACTACAAAGCTACAGTTAACAAGACAGTATGGTACTGGCACAAAGACAGAAATATAGATCAATGGAACAAAATAGAAAGCCCAGAGATAAATCCACATATCTAAGGACACCTTATCTTTGACAAAGGAGGCAAGAATACACAATGGAGAAAAGACAATCTCTTTTACAAGTGGTGCTGGGAAAACTGGTCAACCACTTGTAAAAGAATGAAACTAGAACACTCTCTAACCCCATACACGTAAATAAACTCAAAATGGATTAAAGATCTAAATGTAAGACCAGAGAATATAAAACTCCTAGAGGAAACCACAGGCAAAATACTTTCTGACATAAATCACAGCAGGATCCTCTATGACTCACCTCCCAGAGTAATGGAAATAAAAGCAAAAATAAACAAGTGGAACCTAATTAAACTTAAAATATTTTGCATAACGTGGGAAACTATAAGCAAGGTGAAAAGACAGCTTTCAGAATAGGAGAAAATAATAGCAAATGAAACAACTGACAAAGAGTTAATCTCAAAATATACAAGCAGCACTTGCAGCTTAATTCCAGAAAAATAAACAATCCAAGAAAAAAATGAGCCAAAAAATTAAACAGACATTTCTCCAAAGAAGATATACAGATGGCTAACAAACACATGAAAAGATGCTCAACATCACTCATAATCAGAAGAATTCAAATCAAAACCATAATGAGGTACCATCTGACGCCAATCAGAATGGCTGCTATCCAAATGTCTACAAGCAATAAATGCTGGAGAGGGTGTGGAGAAAAGGGAATCCTCTTACACTGTTGGTGTGAATGCAAACTAATAAAGCCACTATGGAGAACAGTGTGGAGATTCCTTAAAAAACTGGGAATAGAACTGCCATATGCCCCAGAAATCCACTGCTGGGCATACACACTGAGGAAACCAGAATTGAGAGACATGTATACCCCAATACTCATCGCAGCACTGTTTACAATAGCCAGGACATGGAAGCAAACAAATTGTCCATTGGCAGATGAATGGATAAGAAAGCTGTGGTACATATACACAGTGGAGTATTACTCAGCCATTAAAAATAATACATTTGAATCAGTTCTAATCAGGTGGATGAAACTGGAGCCTATTATGCAGAAGTAGGTCAGAAAGAAAAACACCATTACAGTATACTAATGCATATATATGGAATTTAGAAAGATGGTAACGATAACCTTATATGCGAGACAGCAAAAGGATACAGATGTATAGTACAGTCTTTTGGAGTCTATGGGAGAAGGTGAGGGTGTGATGATTTGAGATCATAGCATTAAAACATGTATATTATCATATGTGAAACAGATTGCCAGTCCAGGTTTGATGCATGATACAGGGTGTTCTGGGCTGTTGTACTGGGATGACCCCAAGGGATGGGATGGGGAGGGAGCTAGGAACAGGTTTCAGGATGGGGAACAGATGTACACCCATGGCTGATTCATGTCAATGAATGGGAAAAATCACTACAATATTGTAATTAGCCACCAATTAAAATAAATTAATTAAAAAAAAGAATTATCCAGCTCCAATTTTCAATACTGCCAAGATCAATAAACCCTGGTCCAATACACTGAGAATTCCAATCCTAAAAGAAAAAGATTAAATTGTATCTAAAGTTTTACTATGAAATCAGTATAACAACAATTATATTAAATTCAAGAGCCTCAGAAACATAAATGTAAAGGAATTAATCACATTTGTGTGTTAGAATCTTTTGTACAAACATCACTTTTCTATGGCAGTAAGCTGACTATAAACATATTTTTGTATATATTATCTTATCTTGTGGTTAATTGTAGTTTTAAAAACTCTGCAATTACCAATAATTAAACCTAATTTTGCATGTGTGTGTGTGTGTGTGTATGTTCAGTCACTCAGATGTGTCCAACCCTGCGACCCCATGGACTGTAGCCCACCAGGCTGCTCTGACCATGAGATTTCCCAGGCAAGAATACTGGAGTGTGTTGCCATTTTCTCCTCCAAGGGATCTTCCCAATCCAGGGATTGAAGCCAGGTCTATAGTGTCTCCTACATTGGCAAGTGGATTCTTTACCAACTGTGCCACCTAGGAAGCCCATCTAATTATAGGAATTACTAAAACTAAAATTTTAAAATCAAGTTTCAATTCAAGTTCCAAGACATATTCTGATTCAACAAGAGCTAGTGCTCTAGATGACAAAGAAAAATTGAACATATAGCAAACATGATGTAAACATAAAAGATATTATTCTATTAATTTGATATGAATACATGTCCAACTTTTCATTTTATGTTTATGTTACTTTAAACCTAGTTTCATTTTATTATTTCAAAAATAAAATTTGTGAATATATTTGATCTGTGACAATATCATATAAAAATTACAGTGGTTTAAATACCTAAGGTTTTATACATATTTTCATGATATATATAATTGTTAGTTTTATGCATTGCTTAGTGATTTATTGATGTAGAGTCAGTAAACATGTTTACGACAAAATATAAGAAATTTTCCACAACTCACTACATATCTTAATTAATTTGCATTATATTGAGTACTAATGGATAACCCAGTGGACCGTACAGGAAAAAAGCAAGAGTAAAATGGCATAATTATCACTTACTTTCAATCTACCAGAAAGTTGTTCTATTCAGATTAATTACTTATTACAACAATGTCTTATCCCACTAAAATAGTTGTAATAAAGGTCAAAAAAATTGACAATTCTTGACAGTTAAGTGTTATAAAATAAAGGCTTCAAAGTACGGAGTTAGTAGAAAGGAATTTTTAGTTTCATTCTTTGAAATTGGAACATGTGAGGGGTTTTACCTACATTTTTATTCATTAAAAGGATGATGCTGAAGCTACAATATTTTGACCACCTGTTGTGAAGACCTAACTCATTAGAAAATACCCTGATGCTGGGAAAAATTGAAGTTAGAGGAGAAGGGGACAACAGAGGATGAGATGGTTGGATGGCATCACTGACTGAATAGCATGAGTTTGAGCAAACTCTGGGGGATGTTGAAGGACTGGGAAGCCTGGCCTGTTGCAGTTCATGGGGTCATGACACAGCGACTGAAAAATGAACAACCTCCTTTTTTAATATCCACATTCAATAAAGTATAACAATTAAGGTCATAAATAAGCAAAGGTATTCTCAGCCCTTCTGAAGCTACAAGTTTTAGTTTAAAAGGGTAGAATAAGGGGGATAAAAAGTAAGGACCGATGCTGTAAAGAGCAATATTGCATAGGAACCTGGAATGTTAGGTCCATGAATCAACGCAAATTGGAAGTGGTCAAACAGGAAATGGCAAGAGTGAACGTCGACATTCTAGGAATCAGTGAACTAAAACGGACTGGAATGGGTGAATTTAACTCAGATGACTATTATATCTACTACTGTGGGCAGGAATCCCTTAGAAGAAATGGAGTAGCCATCATGGTCAACAAAAGAGTCTGAAATGCAGTACTTGGATGCAATCTTAAAAACGACTGAATGATTTCTGTTCGTTTCCAAGGGAAACCATTCAATATTACAGTAATTCAAGTCCATGCCCCAACCAGTAATGCTGAAGAAGCCACAGTTGAACGGTTTTATGAAGACCTACAAGACATTTTAGAACTAACACCCAAAAAAGATGTCCTTTTCATTATAGGGGACTGGAATGCAAAACTAGGAAGTTAAGAAACACCTGGAGTAACAGGCAAATTTGGCCTTGGATCACGAAATGAAGCAGAGTAAAGTCTAATAGAGTTTTGTAAAAGAATGCACAGGTCATAGCAAACACCTTCTTCCAAAAACACAAGAGAAGACTCTAAACACGGACATCACCAGATGGTTAACACCAAAATCAGATTGATTATATTCTTTGCAGCTAAAGATGGAGAAGCTGTATACAGTTAGCGAAAACAAGACCAGGAGCTGACTGTGGCTCAGATCATGAACTCCTTATTGCCAAATTCAGACTGAAATTGAAGAAAGTAGGGAAAACCACTAAACCATTCAGATATGACCTAAATCAAATCCCTTATGATTATACAGTGGAAGTGAGAAATAGATTTAAGGGACTAGACCTGATTGATAGAGTGCCTGATGAACTCTGGACGGAGGTTCGTCACATTGTACAGGAGACAGGGACCAAGACCATCCCCATGGAAAAGAAATGCAGAAGAGCAAAATGGCTGTCTGAGGAGGCCTTACAAATAGCTGTGAAAAGAAGAGAAGCGAAAACCAAAGGAGAAAAGGAAAGATATAAGCATCTGAATGCAGAGTTCCAAAGAATAGCAAGGAGAGATAAGAAAGCCTTCCTCAGTGATCAATGCAAAGAAATAGAGGAAAACAACACAATAGGAAAAACAAGAGATCTTTTCAAGAAAATTAGAGATATCAAGGGAATATTTCATGCAAAAATGGGCTCGATAAAGGACAGAAATGGTATGGACCGAACAGAAGCAGAAGATATTAAGAAGAGGTGGCAAGAATACACAGAAGAACTGTACAAAAAAGAGCTTCACAATGAAGATAATCACGATGGTGTGATCACCCACCTGGAGCCAGACATCTTGGAATGTGAAGTCAAGTGGGCCTTAGAGAGCATCACTACAAACAAAGCTAGTGGAGGTGATGGAATTCCAGTTGAGCTATTTCAAATCCTGAAAAATGATGTTGTGAAAGTGCTACACTCAATATGCCAGCAAATTTGGAAAACTCAGCAGTGGCCACAGGACTGCAAAAGGTCAGTCTTCATTCCAATTACACAGAAAGGCAATGCCAAAGAATGCTCAAACTACCGCACAATTGCACTCATCTCACATGCTAGTAAAGTCATGCTCAAAATTCTCCAAGCCAGGCTTCAGCAATATGTGAACCGTGAACTTCCAGATGTTCAAGCAGGTTTTAGAAAAGGCAGAGGCACCAGAGATCAAATTGCCATCATCCGCTGGATCATGGAAAAAGCAAAAGAGTTACAGAAAATCATCTATTTCAGATTCATTGACTATTCCAAAGCCTTTGACTGTGTGGATCACAATAAACTGTGGAACATTCTGAAAGAGATGGGAATACCAGACCACCTGACCTGCCTCTTGAGAAACCTGTATGCAGGTCAGGAAGCAACAGTTAGAACTGGACATGGAACAACAGACTGGTTTCAAATAGGAAAAGGAGTACGTCAAGGTTGTATATTGTCACCCTGATTATTTAACTTATATGCAGAGTACATCATGAGGAACTCTGGCTGGAAGAAGCACAAGCTGGAATGAAGATTGCTGGCAGAAATATCAGTAACCTCAGATATGCAGATGACACCACCCTTATGGCAGAAAGTGAAGAGGAACTCAAAAGCCTCTTGATGAAAGTGAAAGAGGAGAGTGAAAAAGTTGGCTTGAAGCTCAACATTCATAAAACAAAGTTCATTGCATCTTGTCCCATCACTTCATGGGAAATAGATGGGGAAACAGTGGAAACAGTGTCAGACTTCATTTTTGGGGGCTCCAAAATCACTGCAGATTCTGATTGCAGCCATGAAATTAAAAGACGCTTCCTCCTTGGAAGGGAAATTTTGACCAACCTAGATAGCATATTAAAAAGCAGAGACATTACTTTTCCAACCAAGGTCCATCTAGTCAAGGCTATGATTTTTCCCCTGGTAATGTATGGATGTGAGAGTTAGACTGTGAAGATAGCTGATCGCTGAAGAACTGATGTTTTTGAACTGTGGTGCTGGAGAAGACTTTTGAGAATCCCTTGGACTGCAAGGAGATCCAACCAGTCCATTCTAAAGGAGATCAATCCTGGGTGTTCATTGGAAGGACTGATGCTGAAGCTGAAACTCCAATACTTTGGCCACCTCATGCGTCGAGTTGACTCACTGGAAAAGAGTCTGATGCTAGGACGAATTGGGGGTGGGAGGAGACGGGGACAACAGAGAATGGGATGGCTGGATGGCATCACCAACTCGATGGACATGAGTTTGAATGAACTCCGGGATTCGGTGATGGACAGGGAGGCCTGGCGTGCTGTGATTCATAGGGTCGCAAAGATTTGGACATGACTGAGCGACTGAACTGAACTGAACTGAAGAGGGATAAAAAATAAATTATTTTTGACTGTAATAGGAAAATGCTCTGCATTTGGAAAGTCACTTCTCATTAAGAATTTTAGACTAAAATGTTCTCAAAATCAAGTTCTAAAATATAATGTCCATGAATACATTCTGTATCATTAATAATTTACTGTAATTAAAAGATGATAATCAGGCAATGTGGTAAAAATAAGATAATTATTTTCTTATCTTAACTAAGAATTACCGTAAAGATCTTATATGTCAAAGCCAGCATAATATTATATAACCCCTCTTGAAATCAAAGCAGCACTTAAAATTGTAGGTATCCACAGCCTCTGTATGTTTTCACAACCTCAGTAAATCGATAGAAAAAAAAAATGGCTCAAGGAAACATACCAAAAAATCTTCCAAGATTATGTAGCTATAACACAATAAATGGTTAAAAGAGGAACCTTTTTATCAAAGATGTCCAGTATTTGGAGGTTTAAGATACCTACAAAGTCCAATCTGATATTCCCTTTAAAAATCCTCCCAATTCTAAATAAGCACAATTGGCTTTGATTTACCCTCTGAGAAGAGGGAAGATGCTGCTCCCTATAAAATACTCTCTATGTAATAAGAAACCAAAGACAAGGGTGCTACAACAATGAACTGAAGTAAAGAGGGGAGTTTGTTAATAACAGGAAAAAAAAATGTCTAATGGAAATGTGAGTTAATCCAATCCCTTGAATAATTCTGGAATTTAAAAATGTTTCCTGGGAATCTTTTTAATTGAGATAAAGCTGATTTACAATATTGCTATTACAACATTTTTAGTTTCAGCTGTATAGCCTGAGAGTTTTGATATACATTTGTTGAAGTGGAAAATTTCTAGGAAATATTTTTTTAATATTTTGAAGATAAAATGTAATGGGAAAAGACATAATTCACCTAAAATTGAATTTAACTATAGAATAACAAATTACTGACTAGAGTTTAGAATGAATAGCTTATATAGAATTATGATCAATTACATTCATGCACATACTAGCAAGCACAAGAAGCCCGAATATTAAAGCAATGTTCAAAATATGTTTTATTATTTAACTCTAATTTAATATAATCACAATTTCTCAGGAATTTGATAACACTGTGATATATATTTTTGAGGTATAGTAAAATCCTATCAGTGACTGTTAAACATTTATTAAATAGTAGTTTTAACTTCTGAAAAAAGACATTCTTCCCTAATCAAAATCATTTTGTGATCTGCTAAACTACCCAGAGACAGAAGAGGAACACTTAATTAATACAAAGTTAAGAAATTAAATAATAAGCAACTTGCATTTTAAAACACCATTGCTCTGAAATTGAATGTATACTATTAAACCATTGAATTATTAAAGTAACTGAACTCTATACCACATTTTGTATTTCAGTTGAAAAGAATTATTTGGAATTGATATTAACACTATGAACTAGGTATCTGAATCTAATCAATTATTTTTATTGAGGGCTATGCTAAAATATTCAAGCTACCTCTAAGAATTAAAAGCAAGTTTCAAAATAGACATACTTGAAATTTGTTTACTAGTTCATTGAATCACTTTTCTTTTCATGAATAAAGCTATGTAAAAGAACAGTAATACTGATATGCACAATTGACTTGTAAAATAGAATTGTGCATCATATCTGGTTCAATGAGTCAGTGCCTATAGAACATTTAGGGGGTGAAATTTAAATTTATCTTGAGAAAAATTATTAGCTCAACTAGAATAAGATTATAGTTGATTTGTATAATATATATATATATATGCATATATATCTTCTGAGGGTGCCTTAAGTGCCCGTATTTATCTATTTTAAAATATATACATATTTAAAAAATTTTCAAAACCCTGAGTGAAATCCATGCAAATTATGAAGAAAACCAAAACAATGATATAAAAATAAATAATTAGTGGTGACATGATGGTTTTTAATGTTGGTGAGTGGAGAAACAACAGAGTACAATTTGATACTGCATCCATAGTATCATTTATACTCAAATCAGTATAATGAAGGAAAATATACACTGTTCTTTTAAAAATATTTATGAAGAATATGTCCATGCAGACAAAATCACTATTATTCTCTTATGGAAACCACTCTACACTCTTATCTACAACCTAAATTTTAGTTCAAAATGATTTGCAAGAGATTCTCTAAATCATCAACTGTTCAGGCTATATTCAAAAGACCTCTAGATCAAAAGATACTCAGGGAAAACTGTGTAAAAAGGGAGAAATGGGGTAATATTAGTGTCCTAAAACCTTAAATCTTTAGAATCTTGGACAGAGACTGAAAGTCACTCAGTAGTGTCCAACTCTTTGCTACCCAATGGACTGTAGCCTGCCAGGCTCCTCTGTCCATGGAATTCTCCAGGGAAGAATACTGGAGTGGGTAGCCATTCCCTTCTCCAGGGATCGTCCCAACCAAAAGATCGAACCCAGATCTCCCATGTTACAGGCAGATTCTTTACTGTCTAAGCCACCAGGGAAGCCCAGAGGCCAATCATTTCTGATTTTTGTGAGTCAAACTTTGGAAGCAAAAGATAGATAGCCCTATATATTTAAATAATGATTAAGAAAATAAAATGTCCAAAATAAAATAATTTTTAATGAAATTACATCTGTTTTTCATGTTTTTCTCTTGCCTATTTAGCTTTAGTGAATACTACATGAGATGAACTATTTCAGCCCAGAAAATGATTCACCCTATATAAATGAGATGCTTGTGGCTCATCTGGTAAGAATCCACCTGCAATGCAGGAGACCTGGGTTGGATCCCTGGGTTGGGAAGATCCCCTGGAGAAGGGAAAGGCTACCCGCTGGGATGGAGGAAGCACAAGCTGGAATAAAGATTGCCGGGAGAAATATCAATAACCTCGGATATGCAGATGACACCACCCTTATGGCAGAAAGTGAAGAGGAACTAAAGAGCCTCTTGATGAAAGTGAAAAAGGAGAGTGAAAAAGTTGACATAAAGCTCAATATTCAGAAAATTAAGATCATGGCATCCGGTCCCATCACTTCATGGAAAATAGAAGGGGAAACAATGGAAACAGTGGCTGACTTTATTTTTCTGCGCTCCAGAATCACTGCAGATGGTGATAGCAGCCTTGCAATTAAAAGGTGCTTACTCCTTGGAAGGAAAGTTATGACCAACCTAGACAGAATATTAAAAAGCAGACATTACTTTGTCAACAAAGGTCCGTTAAGTCAAGACTATGGTTTTTCCAGTAATCATGTATGGATGTGAGAGTTGGACTATAAAGAAAGCTGAGCACCAAAGAATTGATGCTTTTGAACTGTGGTGTTGGAGAAGACTCTTGAGAGTCCCTTGGACTGCAAGGATATCCAACCAGTCCATCCTATGGGAGATCAGTCCTGGGTGTTCATTGGAAGGACTGATGTTGAAGCTGAAACTCCAATACTTTGGCCACCTGATGGGAAGAGCTGACTCATTTGAAAAGACCCTGATGCTGGAAAGATTGAGGGCAGGAGGAGAAGGGGACGACAGACGATGAGATGGTTGGATGGCATCACTGACTCAATGGACATGGGTTTTGGTGGACTCTGGGAGTTATTGGACTCAGGGAGGCCTGACGTGTTGCAGTTCATGGAATCGCAAAGAGTTGGATACAACTGAGTGACTGAACTGAACTGAACCCTCTCCAGTATTCTGGACTGGAGAATTCCATGAACTGTATAGTCCATGGGGTCACAAAGAGTTGGACACGACTGAGAGTCTTTCACTTCCCTTCACTTCAGCATGTCTACTGCCAAGCAATAATCAAAATAAGCAGTTATCTTTTAAAGCAACTACTGATAACTGCAAATAGGACAGCAAGTTCAGTTATTTGTGAAATAGAGATTGCTAAACATGTGGGAAAGAACAGAGTTATGAAGTCCATTATGTGTAGGGAAAAGAACAATGAAAAATCTTTCAATATCACACTAACACAAAATACAAAAGCTGTGTTCAGTGAAAAGAATTGTCAATAACTCTTTGTGGCAGTGTATTGCAAATATGTGTGAATCAACTATCACTAACTCATTGGAGCAATCAAGTTTAAGAAAGCTTAACAGTTGTAACAGATGAAACAATTGTTAGTAAACTATCGCAAAGCATGAAGATACTTTGAAATAACTCCTGAGGTTATGTAAGACAATTGTTTACCTTTATCTACAGCTGAATCTGACTAATACACCATGCTTTAAAATGAGGAAAAATACAAAAGTAATTGCTTACCAAATCCCACAGTTGTCTGATAATATCAGGGAGCTATTTGGTAAAATGCTGTTTTTTACATTAATCAATACCCAAATAAGGTCAGCCACTAATTTGTATGTTGTGTATTCAACAGATAATTACCTCAGATAGGAGTAAACTTTTTTGCCTCAAACTTTTAACAGTCTAGATTATAGAAGGCCAGACATAGTTAAATGAGATTACTATGTACAAAATATCAAATAAAACTAGTGGAGAAAAATTTTAAATTACGTTCAACTACTTAGATTTGCCATGCTGCTGCTGCTGCTAATTTGCTTCAGTCGTGTCCAACTCTGTGCGACCCCACAGACGGCAGCCCACCAGTCTCCACCACCCCTGGGATTCTCCAGGCAAGAACACTGGAGTGGGTTGCCATTTCATTTTCCAATGCATGAAAGTGAAAAGTGAAAGGGAAGTCGCTCATTCATGTCCAACTCTTCGCGACACCATGGACTGCAGCCTACCAGGCTCCTCAGTCCATGGGATTTTCCAGGCAAGAATACTGGAGTGGGTTGCCATTGCCTT
The DNA here is from genome assembly GCF_049115385.1 of Moschus berezovskii. Classification (NCBI taxonomy): domain Eukaryota; kingdom Metazoa; phylum Chordata; class Mammalia; order Artiodactyla; family Moschidae; genus Moschus; species Moschus berezovskii. Next base: position 79,163,063 of record NC_142488.1, on the reverse strand, counting down.
CTCCAAGATTTGCCATAGTATGACTATATTTGTGTAGACAAATATAGCTCAGTAAGTCATGTTTGTTACAATAAATAACCAACAAATCAGATTTCTGAGTTAAAGAGATTCAGTTCAGTTCAGTCGCTCAGTCGTGTCCGACTCTCCGTGACCCCATGAATCACAGTACACCAGGCCTCCCTGTCCATCACCAACTCCCGGAGGTCACTCAAACTCATGTCCCCAGAGTCGGTGATGCCATCCAGCCATCTCATTCTCCGTCGTCCCCTTCTCCTCCCGACCCCAACCTTTCCCAGCATCAGAGTCTTTTCCAGTGAGTCAAATGGTCGCATGAGATGGCCAAAGTATTATAGTTTCATCTTTAGCATCAGTCCCTCCAATGAACATCCAGGACTGATCTCCTTTAGAATGGACTGGTTGGATCTCCTTGCAGTATAAGGGACTCTCAAGAGTCTTCTCCAGCACCAAAGTTCAAAAGCATTGATTCTTCGGCGATCAGCTTTCTTCACAGTCCAACTTTCACATCCATACATGACCACGGGAAAAACCATTGCCTTGACTAGACGGACCTTGGTTGGCAAAGTAATGTCTCTGCTTTTTAATATACTATCAAGGTTGGTCATAACTTTCCTTCCAAGGAGCAAGCGTCTTTTAATTTCATGGCTGCAATCATCATCTGCAGTGATTTTGGAGCCCAAAAATATAAAGTCTGACACTGTTTCCACTGTTTTTCCATCTATTTCCCATGAAGTGATGGGACCAGATGCCATGATCTTTGTTTTCTCAATGTTGAGCTTCAAGCCAACCTTTTCACTCTCCTCTTTCACTTTCATCAAGAGGCTTTTGAGTTCCTCTTCACTTTCTGCCATAAGGGTAGTGTCATCTGCACATCTGAGGTTATTGATATTTCTCCAGCAATCTTGATTTCAACTTGTGCTTCTTCCAGCCCAGCGTTCCTCATGATGTACTCTGCATATAAGTTAAATAAGCAAGGTAACTTTATACAACCTTGACGTACACCTTTTCCTAGTTGAAACCAGTCTGTTGTTCCATGTACAGTTCTGACTGTTGCTTCCTGACTTGCATACAGGTTTCTCAAGAGGCAGGTCAGGTGGTCTGGGATTCCCATCTCTTTCAGAATGTTCCACAGTTTATTGTGATCCACACAGTCAAAGGCTTTGGCATAGTCAATGAAGCAGAAATAGATGTTTTTCTGGAACTCTCTTGCTTTCTCCATGATCCAGCGGATGTTGGCAATTTGATCTCTGGTGCCTCTGCCTTTTCTAAAACCTGCTTGAACATCTGGAAGTTCATGGTTTACATACTGCTGAAGCCTGGCTTGGAGAATTTTGAGCATGGCTTTACTAGCGTGTGAGATGAGTGCAATTGTGTGGTAGTTTGAGCATTCTTTGGCATTGCCTTTTTTGGGATTGGAATGAAGACTGACCTCTTCCAGTCCTGTGGCCACTGCTGAGTTTTCCAAATTTGATGGCATATTGAGTGCAGCACTTTCACAGCATCATCTTTCAAGACTTGAAATAGCTCAACTGGAATTCCATCACCTCCACTAGCTTTGTTAGTAGTGATGCTTTCTAAGGCCCACTTGACTTCACATTCCAAGATGTCTGGCTCTAGGTCAGTGATCACGTTATCGTGACTATCTTCGTTGTGAAGATCTTTTTTGTACAGTTCTTCTGTGTATTCCTGCTACCTCTTCTTAATATCTTCTGCTTCTGTTCGGTCCATACCATTTCTGTCCTTTATCGAGCCCATCTTTGCATGAAATTTTCCCTTGGAATCTCTAATTTTCTTGAAGAGGTCTCTTGTTTTTCCTATTCTGTTGTTTTCCTCTATTTCTTTGCATTGATCACTGAGGAAGTCTTTCTTATCTCTCCTTGCTATTCTTTGGAACTCTGAATTCAGATGCTTATATATTCCTTTTCTCCTTTGCTTTTCGCTTCTCTTCTTTTCACAGCTATTTGTAAGGCCTCCTCAGACAGCCATTTTGCTCTTTTGCATTTCTTTTCCATGGGGATCATTTTGGCCCCTGTCTCCTGTACAATGTCACGAACCTCCGTCCAGAGTTCATCAGGCACTCTATCTATCAGATCTAGTCCCTTAAATCTATTCCTCACTTCCACTGTATAATCATAAGGGATTTGATTTAGGTCATATCTGAATGGTCTAGTGGTTTTCCCTATTTTCTTCAGTTTAAGTCTGAATTTGGCAATAAGGAGTTCATGATATGAGCCACAGTCAGCTCCTGGTCTTGTTTTTGCTAACTGTATACAGCTTCTCCATCTTTAGCTGCAAAGAATATAATCAATCTGATTTCGGTGTTGACCATCTGGTGATGTCCATGTGTAGAGTCTTCTCTTGTGTTGCTGGAAGAGGGAACTTCCCTGTTGGTTCAATGGTTAAGAGCCTGCCTTCACATGCAAGTAACATGGGTTTGATCCCTGGCTGGGGAACTAAGATCCCCAGAAGGCTGTACACTATGGCTAGGACCCAATGCAGACAAATAAATAAAGAGATTAAAATCTGTTTTATTAATCTAGCTATTCTGCATGTAAACTGGTTTTTTATTTAAGACTTCTAGTTTTATTAAAATCCGGTCATTTTACCACTTAGATATTTGATCTAAAGCATCATTTGAAAGACAAAAATAAAGCTCTAGGCCAGCTAAATATCCCTGAAAGCTCAAGACAGGTTTTCTGGAGAAAACAGACTTCAGAGAATGTCCAGAACACTAAAAGCTACAGATGGATAAACTACTTCAGAAGCCAGCCAACAATGTTTCAGCTAAGTGCTATATATTGCCATACATACATGTGTATATATATACACACACACACACATACACATACCATCCGCAATGAGTAAATTTTCACTTTTCCAGTCCTATGAGTACTTCCAGTTAAAGGTGCATTCCCACACCACTTCAGTGGCTTTCAAAGGCTTAAAAAGGATGGGATGGCCATCACGACTTCTTTGACTTAGAGAGTTCTAGAATGGTTTTGGAATCTAGGATAATGAGGTATTTGAAAGGGTCATATGGTGTTGATGAAAATGGTATGGCTATCTGTAGGTAATCCTTTAGAATCATTCTCCTTACAGAAAAATTAAAAGATTTTAATGTCTCCTGCAATTCATAAAATCTATTAAATATTTAATTTCTCAGAGAAAAAGCATTGAGACACTACTAAATGAAGTCAAGAATATAATAGTCAAAATGTGAATTTTATAATTTTTGTGAATTCAACCAACCTAAGTAGCCTTCACTTCATATTTATTTATTGAAGGGAGCTGAATATCTAAGTTAATTTAATAATCATTAGTTTGTTCCTTCTAGTAAAGGCTATGGTTTTTCCAGTGGTCATATATGGATGTGAGAGTTGGATTGTGAAGAACGCTGATCACCAAAGAATTGATGCCTTTGAACTGTTGTGTTGGAGAAGACTCTTGAGAGTCCCTTGGACTACAAGGAGATCCAACCAGTCCATTCTAAAGGAGATCAATCCTGGGTGTTCATTGGAAGGACTGATGCTAAAGCTGAAACTGCAATACTTTGTCTACCTCATGTGACGAGTTGACTCACTGGAAAAGACTCTGATGCTGGGAAAGGTTGGGGGTGGGAGGAGATGGGGACGACAGAGAATGAGATGGCTGGATGGCATCACCAACTCTGTGGACATGAGTTTGAGTGACCTCCGGGAGTTGGTGATGGACAGGGAGGCCTGGCGTGCTGTGATTCATGGGGTCGCAGAGAGTCGGACACGACTGAGCGACTGAACTGAACTGAGTTTGTAACTAAGCATGGTTATATCTTCCAGCTTTTTGTTAGCTATATGTACTCTTATATTCACCCATACAGTCATTCAGTGACTTCAATAAAGCACTATATTCAACTAAAAGTAATCTATAAAGTTCTACACTTCTTAATTTATTTATAATCCATTAAAATGTTTTTTTTAATTTATGCATTCCTACATTGTTTATAACATCACTTTGTTCTTCTGTTAACTATTTACTTCATTATTATCCTTACTGACAGCAAGGGTCTCCTTGTCCTTAAATTAGCTACTTTAAATGCACACTTCTAAGCAAACTCTTGTCCTCAGTGAATATAATGCCCCCCTCATAAACTAGGAAAACATACCAATATCCATGAAAGGCTAGCTCTATCAAATCTCTTATCTGAAAACTGACATTTAAAACACTTAATTTAAATGGCTAAAAATTAAAAATTCAAATTTTTCATATCTTTCCTACAGAATCCACTGCAAAAGACAATTGTGACTGACTTACAAGAAAAGAAATAGGAAAATAAGAAAAGTTTTCAGTGTGGAAAAAGACAAGATAGAAAATCTTATATTTTAAAATGGCATATGAATGAGATGTAAATAAAGCAATTCCAGATGGTAGAAGCTATATATTTGAAAGTATTCACATTAGAAGCATCATAGTCATATGGAAGGCCAGGAGAAGGGAAAGACAAATTAAGAGAAGGAACCATTTGATTAAAGAGGTAAGCTAAAGAAGGTAATTGGTCGTTTTAAAATGAACTAAGTCTAGAAATATATGTGGGGCCAGTGGCATTGATTAAGAAAGATAATAATGCTGTCACAGTTTCCTCTGTGTACATATAACAAAATATGCATGAAAAGATTAGATTGTAAAATAAGCTTTTTAAAGACTATAAAGAATAATTTTAGAAAAATTGGGAAGACTATAATTATTCTTAAACTACAGAGAAAAACTGATAACTGTTTATAATACAATTTTCTTCAAGGCACTCAGCAACTTTTAGATTTTTTTTTTATTTCATTAATTTTTATAATATCCCTACCTGCAAGATAAGGATAATTTTAATTTTTTCCATTATAAAGGAGAGGAATTGGAAGCATAGAAAACAAGTTTGAGAATTAATATAATGGAAAGACTCATGTAATTACCACCACTAGAATAGGAACTAACATTTTCATCAAAAAGATTTTATTTCCAATCTCAAAATTGTTTTGAAGATAAGTGTTCAGAGAAAGTATGACTGCCATAATTGAAGGCCTAGTAAAAAGTAAAATATCAGAAATTACTGAGAGTTCTAGGTGAAAATCTACTACAAATAGATTGGGAAATTTTAACTTATCTGAAACTGAAGACTTAAAGATAATTCTGTTCTTAATGTCAGAATGAACAATTCAAGATAAAATGTTCTTTTAATACAGTGAATGTTTTCTTCCTTACTATCATTAGTGTGAAATATACTCCCCATAATGCGTGTTACAAGCTCCTCGGGGCCAGTGACTATTTTTCAAACATATTTTTATCCCTCAAGACTTTGTATACTGGGCACTCATTAAGTATATTTTAAATTTAGATGACTAGAATTGGACTAAGATATTAGTTAGTAGTCAATTACTGTTACGACTAAAATTATTTAGTAGAACAGCTTTCCATTCTTTAGAGTTCCACTTCATTCTATTAAAGAAACTTAAAGTAATGGACTTCTATGTTTAAAATAAGAAAAAGAATAAAAATGTTCATGAGAATATCCTGATTCCATAAAAGTAAAATTATTGATTGAGATCTCAAGGATAAATATAAATTAGGCTAGTTAAAATGCCTTGTTTTTTGAATGAAACAAAGTTTAAAAGTACTTTTTTCAAAAAGTCTTTTATTTATACCTCCTAGTATATAACTTTGTATTACTTTTCTTAGTTTACCTGAAAGTTTACATATGTCTACATGCAGCAATTAAAATATTATGCCACTGGACATTCTTTGGGGCTTCCCAGTGGCAAATTACCACTTTGGGGGCACCGGTGGTAAATTACCTACTTGCCAATGCAGGAGACATAAGAGATGCAGGTTCACTCCCTGGGTAGGAAAGATCCCATGGAGGGCATGCAAGCCACTGCAATATTCTTGCCTGGAGAAGCCCAAGGGCAGAGGAGCCTGGCGGCCTGTGGTCCATAGAATCATACAGAGCTGGACACAACTGAAGCGACTTAGCATGCATGCACAATTTCTGTACCATCTGAGCCACCAATGATGCCCTAAACATTCTTTAACTGTGTTAAAAAAAAAAAACGAAAAAACAGTATGTTTCTTATGACTCGTCATCTAAATTTACATCTTATATTTCACAGCAACTGAAAAATATATGCAAGCAAAAATCAATGTAAAAATAATATTTCAAAAGTAGTTATTTAAGCTATGTGTTTTAAAGTTAAATTTAAGCTAATACTTTATTTTCTCTGGTGCATTCTACCTGCATTCAGAAACTAAAAGATACTTCAGGAAAGATATCCTAAAACTTAATTTGTAGTCAAAGTGATTTATTTGAATCTATTGAATTATTCACACTTTTTATTGATTTAGGAAGATGAATGAAAACTGATAAATACAAAGGGAAAGTAGTAATTTTTTCAGCATTTTATTTTGAAATGAGTACTATTTTCATATGCATTTTATATTTTTTGCTAAAGATCATTTCTTCAAAACTGGTCCAAATTCACAGAAAGCTTGGTAAAGGCATAAAGTGTGGTAAAAACATAAAGCTATATAAATTAAATTCTTTATTATGTCAAAATCAGAAATTTCCCCCCAAATGACCTCACTGCCTTTATCATCACTTTTGAACAAGAAGTTTTCAACTCAGGTGCAAACATTTTACCAATCCATTTTTTTTTGGTGTAAGACTGAATGTAAGATCATATTTCAGTTCTCTGAGTGTTGTTATACAGTCAGTATAAAGTGGTATAGGCAAAAAATAATAATTTATGCTCAACTAACTACACACATTGGAATACTTATTATTTAGATTACTAGCATCAGTAAGAATTATGGGAGCCAAACATCATGTTTTCATTAGAGTTCTATACCAAATAATTTTGACTTGTAATTAAATACATATTTATTTAGGTTGTAAGTCATTACTTTTGGCAGGCACAAAATCAAACATCAAACTGATTTTTATTTAGATATAGTGAACAATGGAATAACAGATCAATAAACCTGTGCCCTATATTAATTGATATAAAACTTATCAGTATTTCTTAGAGCTCATTGCTATTATCAGGTCAAATAGTAGAACGTGAGTAAATTAATCAAAGTTGGGGACATATTTGTTCTTCAGAATCTCAATTTGTAAATGCTACAATTGAGCTATCTAAAATGTCCTACATATATGTGCTTCACTTGGGACTATTAATAACACATGTATTTAATGAAAGGTAGTAATGAACTATACTCACCAGGACTCTGACAATAGCAATGAAGTCAAAAGTTACTTAATCCTATTAGTGTCACACTCTCATTTTAATAAGACCTGACAACATTAATAAAGATACATTTATGAAGAGAATGAGTTTTATGTTGTCATTTTTCCCCACTGGAGGTGCACTTTAATAATAACCTCCACCTTTCAGGGACCTAACGGTCATTAGCATTTGATTGTCATCTCTTTTACTTTTTAACACAGATCAAAAATGTTAATCTGCACATCACAGAATTCAGAGAATATAAAATCAAGTTATCTTAAAGTGGAAAGGGTGAATTTCCAAATAAAACTTCATAGTAGAAAAATTAATAAATCACTATATTCAAACCCTTCTGAACATCTTTAGGGGCAACTTTGTTCTAAAGCAGTGAAACACATTGTTATACCATATTATGCCTCCAATGGCATTATTGAATCTGTACTCACTCCTTCTGATACTACATACTATGTTAAGCTATGCATATATATGATAAAGAAATATTAATTCCTTCAGAACAATAAAGTTTGCTTGCTTTTTGCCTCCACAGCACATTATTCGATGTCTCATTCTTGGCAAGTGTATTCAAGATTACTAAATCTAATGGTAGACACAATTTTCACAATGTGGATTTTCTAATCTCAGATTTCAAAGCAAATCTAAGTCTAACTTTACTTTCATAAATCCAAGTTCTTGATCAAGAGGGAAGATGTTAGGTTCTCATTAATTTTAAAAGTAAAAATCAAATGTATCTTATTTTAAACAAAACAGAAACAAGGACCCAAACCTTGATTACTTGAAGACTCTGTCCAAGATTAAATTTTTTTGGAGGTGGATGGAAAATATGAGGATGCTTTATGAGATGGGCAAAGATGTGTGAGGGCTTCGAGTGTGGTCACCAATCTGAGAAAAACTTGATCTTCACGCTCCGTCAACACAGTCAACCTTTGAAACACTGTCATTCGTGCCTCAAAGGAACTAATCAATATGCTGTTACTGAACTAGTATAGAAATATTACTATTGATATATGTGGGGGAAGATGAAAATCTGAAGTAGAAAATGAAGACATATGCAACATCATTACATAAACTAATTTCCCCTGAGTTCCAACCATAGGAAGAAGTAGATCCCTGTGGTTTATATCCATATCCTGAGTCAGATTGGGTGCTTGAAGTATATTTCTATTTGTGAATATACTGTTTTCCTGATGCCAAGACTTAGAATTTGAAAAGATATTTTCTAAGTAACAGGCCATCGGAAAAATAAAGCGGAAATTAGAAACACACTGTAATTTCCTACTCCTGGACAACAACTCTATCAAATACTACTAAGAATCAGTGGCATATATGTAATAGATGACACATAGATGCAGATAATCATATATATAGTATAAAATGTGCATATATGTATGTATAACTTACATGTAGTGTATACTATATACCATGTATAATATATATAGTTTAAAATATATTATTTAATAACATTTTAAAATGGTATATTTATCATATATTAAAATGGTATACATGCACATAAACATATATATGTATATAATAGATATATAGTTATAGATCTTTAGCATGGCTAGTCCAAATTAAGGATAATTAAATCAGAATATCATGGGAAATTCTCATTATAGCATGTGTTTACTTGAAACAAGGAAAAGAGATTTCATTTCTGGATGCTTTTTTAAGTGACAATTTTCACATCAAAAACTTTTATACATGAATCTTTTTTTCTTTAGAGTAATCTAATCTTTCAAAAAAGCTGAAATTTAACCTTGCCACGGTCATATAAGCTTTATTTTACCATAACTTTCTTTGTACTAAGCAGAATCACTTGTTAATCATGTTACTCATTCATTCCTTACTTTTTTTTGCCTTCTTCTTTTGTTTCTTTTCCCTCCTGTTAAACTTTCTGTGATCCCCACTCTCAAGGTTATCTGTCTGTCTGTGTTTCTGTCAGTCAAATCTAAGATTCAGAAGACCTTATTCTGGTTTCCAATTTACTAATCGTATCAGTAAAAACAAAATAAATTATTACTTTGAAATGAAATTTTCATATATTTAAAATGCAAAATAATAACATTTTCCTGTTTATTTCAAAGCACACATAATAGCATAAAAATGTATAAATGAAATTAAACTATATGTTATGGTTTTGAAGATCAATATTATAAGTTTTGTCTAGACTACTTTTTATTATACACAATTTGACATTTATCAAATGACTGTATTTTCAGTTAATTATCTTGTTAATTAACACACATTTGTTAATAACAAGACCTTTCATGTGTAAATTGACATAATTTTCTCCTTTATCTTCCTTCTCTCCCTTTGTTATCTGAACATTTAAGTACAAATCTTATACTTCCTTAGGCTGAACTGTGATTTTGCTAGTCCTATCTATTCAGCAAATATAAAACAAGTTATTATTAACTCAATCTTCAATCTATTCTGCAGGACAAGGTATTTTTTTAAAATAAATTATTATGGTTGGCTTACGTTCAAATTATAACACTTTAATAAAGTTTATGGGTGAATTGTAACATGTTTATTTTCTTTCTTTTTTATTTGACTTCCCTATCCCCCCAGTATATATGCCACTTTCATGACAGGACCTTTTTGTAAGTCAGGGTGCACTCAGTTTGCCCATGGGGCCATACAAATGCCCCAGTGTTTTAGGTACAGCATATAGTTCACTTTTGGCTTAGAACACATTCTAAAACAGAATGAAATTTTAGAGCATTATCTATTTCTAAGACTCATCTCAGTACGTCTAGTGAGCCTGTCTTCATGTCACTTGCTGACAATCTTTCAAAGAAATTCAAATGAAAAAAGACTTCAACAAACCTAAATCATGCCAGTGGGTTTATTTGTTTTCTTTTAATTTGTTAAGCAGCTTTCATGACTAACATAAATTTCTTGGAATTTCATTAAGTTGTCCGGAGGGAAACATGACAAAATTGTTCTTTGAGTAAAGCACTACATTTCAAAATAACACTTTTGTCAGGATAGTTGGGAGAGATCCTATTACTAATTCTTGATTTAAATTTGGTAAGGTCTCATTTTGATTTCAATAAACTATTTTTTCTTTGTTTTAGCTGTGCTCTCCAATACGGTAGCCAGTTACCACAATTGGCTATTAAAATTAAGACTAAATAAAATTAAAAATTCAGTTCCTTGGTAATACTAACCACATTTCAAGTACTCAACAGCCACTTGTGACCAGTAGCTACCATATTTGATACTACAAATTACAGAACTTCCCTCATTGCTGCATAGAGTTTTAATGGACATTTTAACTTTAGAGATGCTATTTAAAGTGATAAGCCTCACATTTCTATAAACAGTTAATTTTTTCAATGCATCTCCAAAAATCTTTTATGCAGGCATATCTACCCTCTACTTAGTGCTTACTCTTCCCAATTCTACTCCTGTAACGTTTATAGCACCATCCTCATATTGTGATTGGAGAAACTAAAGTTCAGAAAGATTAAGCTGGAGGTGGCTTTTCTAGTTGGTGGCAAGCACAAAATTGTGATCCATATCTTTCTGACTCCTGCATATTTTTCCATTTCATCAGATAAGGGGATACCATTGCAGGGACCTTACCTAAAAATGCTCATTTATAACATCATCCTTTTTCAGTTTTTATGTCTTATAATTCACACACAAATTTTCATTTCACTTGAAATTACTCAAAAGATTTCTAGAGTAAGATTTCTGAATGTATTTATAAATAAATACATCTCCACAACATATCAGCATCAGCAAAAATCTTCAGATGATATACATAAAAGTATCTTATTTATATGTTCTTTTAATAATTTTAACATTGGTCATCATGATAATCATAATCTGGTAGTGAATAGTCAGAAAATGCTTATAAAACTTTGAAAAGCACTTGACCATGTCTATATAATATCTGCACATTTGTTCTTTTATACATTTGCCAAAATCATTCAAGTGATTATGTATGTATTACTTGGGTATGTATTATTTCACATTCCCAAATCTGAGTTTTATACTACTCTGTATACCACATAGGTAGTTAAAAGGAATTCCCTCTTCATGATTTTAAAGAATATAAAATGTTTCATCTATTCTTCCCTCGGCATTTCCCATCACAAGGCCCAAATCAAACCAAAAAAGGTTCTTTGGAGTAAGGAAGTTTTTAGCTAAAAATAAAACCTTACCTTTCATAGCAAAAGCATGTTCTGTGTTTTCAAAGACTTGGAACAAAATGAAAACATTTAACATTAACAACACGTGTCTAAAATTTAATCGCATTTTGTAACTCAAGAGATGCCTAAAGATCTTTCCTCGACTTGGAATCAGCATGAAATATTTTTGTTATTACTATGTAAGTGTAGAAATCCTAGTAATAAAAAAGTTCTATTCACCCCTAAAGTAGATTTATTTGGCCTCTTTTCAAATGACAAGATAAAGCTTTCTGTCTAAAATAATCACTTAGAAAAACTGACAGGTTTTGTGGATTCGTTCTTAATGCTTAGATTTGCTTGTTTAGACCAAGTTTGAGGCAGAGTCATGACTAGACAGATTAAATGTAAGATGTTGGGTAAGTTATTGATTTGTAAGCAGCAATGCTGAACTCCTTGTCTGACTCCTGTAATAGATTGTTAGTGGAAACACAAACAATTGCTTGAAAATGAATATACTTAAAATGATTCTTAAACCCCATTCCATTGTAAAAATTGCATTGATAAATTTTCTCTGCTATTCTTTAAACTTTGAATAATTGTGGAGATGAATTACTCAAAGTATGAAGTACACTAAGATCCCCTTTTTTTCTCTTTAAAAATTGAGCTATCTTTAACAAAGTATTTTTAAAACGCACCTTAATTAGTTGGTAGTTTTGAACTCCGTTTATTCCTGTGTCTGGATCAATGGCCGCTGGGAGAGCATATCGAGAGTTTATAGCCGAGTTCTCTGGAATTGAAATATTGATAACCGTTGCAGGGAATAATGGTGCATTATCATTTATGTCTTCTATCAGAAAACGTATTTTAACCAATCTAAATATTTCATCCGGCAGAACGGCAACCTCCACTTCATAAAAGCAACGGGTGTCCACTATGATGCCAGCACACAATTTCTCACGATCAATGCGAGCTCCAGTAGTGAAGATCTCACCTGTGCCCTCTTCAATTCGAATCAATGGTACATCTCCGGTCTTGTATACTAACTTGAACTGCATAGGAGTTGTTAAAGACTTGTCTGGAATTAGCGACAAGTTGAGGTCTTTCAGCAAGTCGCCTATGAGGACGTTTTCTGGCATTTCTTCCCGAATGGTGTAGTTCTTCTCCTGGGCGCCAGACTGAAACACGACACATGCTAACAGAACCGCAAATATATACGTCCCGGACAACAAGTCCATACCAGGCAGGATTGCACTAGGGTTTTTTTTTTGTATCCCCCACGGAGAACTGTCAAAGAGAAGAGAAAAGAAAGAGGAAGAAGAAATTATTAAAGTCAAGTACTAAATGTAAGTTAACTAAATGCTTAGTTTTAAGTTGAAATCATTAAATGAAATAACAAGGTCCTACTGTATACCACAGGGAACTATATTCAATATCCTGTAATAAAACATAATGGAAAAGAATATGAACTAGAATATGTATATGTATAATTGAATCACTTTGCTGTACAGCAGAAATTAATAAAACAACCTTGTAAATCAACTACACTTCAATAAAATTAAAAAATACCCAAATCACTAACTGAAAACACTAGCACAGTAGACTCTGTTAAATAAACTAATGACAGATTTGTTTTTACTTTAATATTATACATTTTTACATTAAAATGAAAGATAAATTAAGCAAGATACCTTGAGTATATGCGACCCAGAATATTTATAAAGGTGTTCACCATTGAGGAAATATATAAAAGATAATGTTATAACAAGATAGCTAAAAGTAATGCATTATGGCAAAAACCACTAAAATATTGTAATTAAATTAAAATAAATTTTAAAAATAAAATAAAAGTAATGCAGTATTGTAAAACAATTGTCTTTCAATTAAAAATAAACAATTTTTTAAAAAAGATAGTCAAAACTAATAAAAATAATTTAAACATTTCATTCAATAGTTAAGGAAAAGTAAAGGGATATTTGTCACCAATAACAAAAATATACTCATTTACTCTTTGTTACAATGTGGCTTTCAAATGCAGTTCTTCCAAGTGAAATGAATGTTTTATGCAATATCCCATGCGTTCAGCTCTGGGCATCAAAATGTAAATATAGATCTAGATTAGGAAGTTTGGATTAAAGAAGAAATGTCTTTTCAGGGAGAGAGGCTTTGATATGGCAAATGCTTAAACATGTGAAGAACAATTGTGTGTGAAAAGGGGATTAAAGTTGTCTTTCTTTGAATGAGAGGAATAAGATCTGGTATAAAATTAAAAGGAGGCAACCTTCAGATCAACATGAAGAGCTGTCTATTAATTCCAGAAAAAGAATGATTTTCAGGAGAGATTGAATTCCGTATAGTTGAAGATACTGAAACAGAAGCTATATCACCAATTTAAATTTGTATATTTATGATTTGTTAGCATCTGAACATTCAGTGAGGAAACTGGAATACAAGACATACCAACTCACAGAATTTGTTTATAGTTTGCATGAAGTAGTCCATGTAAAAATGGGTTTTCACATCTACAAACTGATATAATTGTTGTTTTTCAGTCACTAAGTTGTGTCTGACTCTGCAACATAAGAATTACCCAACTAAAAGAAACAGCTTGACTAGGGTTTAGAAATAAGAAGGGCATTTTAAAATATTTTGTCAAGTTAAAATAGAGAGTCCAAAAACAAACAGTATCTCTGGCTGCTTTCCCTCTCCTTGTTTATTACTTTTCATTCCCTAAAATTTACCATTTTATTTCAGTTTAGTTCTGAAAATGTTCAAACAGGGATTTTTATTTCTTTGTAAATTACAAATTTCTCTTCAATTTCCTGTATTAATTCTCAATTCCTATTCTCAGTTTTATTGGATATAGTCTCAATTTGGTATATTATATATGTTTTAATATCTAGTATCATGATATACCATAATATGCTTCTGGATGTTATGTGTATGTATCAATGAAAAGTTCTATAAACACAAAGAGAAATTTGTATTACACTGCTCTAAACCCTGTAGCACATTATATTTTTATAATTAAGTATGAATTAATATAGCTATCAGTTCATTCCAAATTTTAAAGAATCAGATGACAGATGGTAATTTAAAAAATCTAAAAATAGTTAGAGAAAACTATTAATGCACAAAGGTATCTAATTAAGGAAATTCTCAGTTTTCATTGGTACTTGATAACCAATTTAAAATTTACAAAAACTTTTAATTATTGTTCTAAAAACATCATGAAATGATATAAATAACTTGCTATGGATATTATGATCTGATTATGCCAGACAATGTATTACATTAAATAATTTTAGAAAATATGCATATTGACAGGCCTGAAGACAAAAGTGAGAAAAAGAAACCTTCCTATTTGCAATTGGTAACAGAATAAATGCATTTGTTGCAATCATTGAGATACTTTGAGTCATGAACAGAATCAAGTAATGAGGTAAATAGATCTGAAGCATCTCATTTTATAAATTTTTATCACAGAATTTAAAAATTATATATCATGGATCCAACCACTTTCCTATGTTAAAGAGTTAGTGTCATTAAAAAAAAAAAAGTATCATAGTGAGTAATGCTAATGCTGAAGACATTTTCTATCCTAGTAAACAACACAAAAAGACTATTGTCTGTGGTATTTTTAGCATCATTTGCTCAATGATGAGCACTGGGATTATATAATATGGAAACCTTTTCAATTCATTCTCTTGTGAATTGTTGGCCTTACACTCCTCTATGAATGTGAGAGAATAAAAACACCCCATTTTTGCTTACTATGAGTCAATATGCATACATATACATGTGTCCTACTGCGAAGCTAGGACATCTAAAAAATTTGAGTGACTGTGTGTGATTTTATAAATACCATGCAAACATAAGCGAAAATAAAAATAGGGCAGTTACAATAAGAATTAAAACTACCAGTCTATTCTTATCTTATCCTTAGGTAGTACACAGTATTACAACTGGAAGAAGAATACTCCAGATCTTTTTTTTTTTTTTTTTTTAAGCATTGCATGTATGATGCATTCTCTACACAAGAGGGAGGATTAAGAAAGTGACCTAATTCTAAGCAATCCTGCTATCTCAATCCATTCGAAATATGTTCTATTCTATCTTTAATAATAGCATCAAATAAAACATTTTAAAATGTGTTTCATCACTTGAAATTCTCTCAGAGGTTTTGAAAACCAGAAAAATAAACTGGGAAAAAAAGATACTTCAATTTCTAAAATTTAGCCAAACAAACATATTGCAAACCTAGAAGAAATAGTTACTGTCCAGTTAGTAATTACTTTCATGAAGGTGTAGTCACATGTTCAACCGATATTTTTAAGGAGTTCGTATATATCAGGCACTGTGGTAGGCACTGAGAATAAATCAGTGAGCAAAACAGGCAAAATCCTCTGCCCTCACAGAGGATATTTGATAATAGAAATATTCCAGACCATTTTTGAGTGTTCAACCAATGTATAACAAAATTTACTCTGCCTCTATCAGGATGTAAACATGCATGATATAAATATGCAAGAAAATTACCTCAATCTCCAGAATTTGATTCAAACCCATGCATTTACCATTTGATAATTTATTGTTATGTTTAAAATTTTGAAGTTTCTTTTAAAATGCTGAGTTTAATTTTTTTGAATGACCATTACATAAATTTAGCTACTAAATATGGATAGAAAGAGCCATTGCTTAATTTTATTGAAGCATGATGAATTTAACTCAGATATTCAGGGTAAAGATTCCTATGCACATACCTTTGTTGGTGTTGTTGTTTAGTTGCTAGTGTTTGACTCATTGGGGGTCCATAGACCCCACCAGGCTCCTTTCTCCATGGGATTTTCCAATCAAGGATATTGGAGTGGGTTGCCATTTCCTGCTCCCAGGGATCTTCCTGACCCAATGATTGAACCTGAGTCTCATGCATTGGCAGGCGGATTCTTTACTGCTGAGCCACCAGGGAAGCCTGCACATAACCTTTACTTGGCTCTAATTTTCCCTCTCCCATGAATAAAATAGAAGATAACATTACATTTCTTTACCATGCTCCCACATCCACATCCTGTTATTATAGTCTACTGTTAGTTTGGAAACTGATAAGGGAGGCACAATGAAAGTAGATAAAGAGAATTAAAATTTTCTACAAGTTTCTGTAGTGCCAACATTATTTAAGTACTATTTTTACAGGCAATATATAGTGATTAGGTAGGCAACAGTCATAGTTGGACAGAATCATAACAATCAGAGAAAGCAAAAGTAGAAACAAATAAGCATCTCTGAAATTTTAAAATATGAAAAGCAAAAATGCAAATTTATTTTATAGTCTCTGAGCAATTTAGATTTTAAAAAAGTAAATAGGGGAACTAAGTCTTTACTATATGGAGTTCTAGAGATTTCAAGCCATAAAAGTGGTATTCAAATAGTTTGTCAGAAGAATTCCACTGCATAATTTCCCTGACGTGCTTATTACATTTTCCTTCAACGTAGTGCTGTATTTAACTTGTAATAAAGTATATGGAGCTTTCCTGGTAGTTCAGACAGTAAAGAATCTACCTGCAATGCAGAAGACCGGGGTTCGATCCCTGGGTCTGGAAGATCCTCTGGAGAAGGAAATGGCTACCCACTCCAGTATTCTTGACTAGAGAATTCCATAGACAGAGGAGCCTGGCGGTCTATTGTCCATGGGGTCACAAAGAGTCAGACACGACTGAGTGACTAACACACACACACACACACATATATTTGAAGTAATTCTATATGAATGTCTTACATGCTACAATAACAAATTGTTTAAAAATAGTACAAATTTAAGTATTATATGAAAATAAGGAATATATGTATGTTGCACATGATTATAACTCCACTTGGCTCTCATCACTGTAATTACTATAATGTCTCATGAAGTCAAAAATAGACAATTGAACAACCATAATATATTATATAGTTGCTTCCACGTTCTTGTTCGCATACACAAAACTTCTTTCACAGACTGGGAAAACAATAATGTAGTTCTTCAGGTTGACAGGAAGCCATATAGGACATTTCAAGAAAAGTAACCACGTCTGGAGAAAGACAAATGGGAGCAACTGATAAACTCAAATATTTTCAAAGTGATTGACTACAAGTAGAGTGGGGTAGGTGCATTGGCTGTCCTATTTGATCTGACTGTTTCCTATGTACTCTGAAACTTGAAATGTCAAAATGAAAGATTTAGTAGGGTAATTTAATTCTACAAAACTGTTATTTTCAAACTTTACTCCACAAAGGACTCATTTATGGTACATTTCTATGGGTCTAATCTTCTCCAAAAAGTGGATTCCATCAATGTTTCTTCCTTCTAAAATGAAGTTTATGTTTTATCAGGGATGTGCTTGGCAGTACAGTGGTTAAGATTACATGCTTCCACTGCAGGGCACATGGGTTTGATCCATGGTGAGGAAATGAAGATACCTGCATACGTGTGGTGCTGCTAATTTTTTTTTTTTAAATAAATATATAACATGTTTATGTTCTTTTCATTCTCTGGGATCACAAAGAGTCAGAAATGATTGAAAGATTAGTTTTAATCTTTCAATCATTTCTGACTCTTTGTGATCCCAGAGAATGAAAAGAACATAAAATTGGAGCCAATTATACAGAGTGAAGTAAGCCAGAAAGAAAAACATCAATACAGTATACTAACGCATATATATGGAATTTAGAAAGATGGTAACCTGAACCCTGTATACGAGACTGCAAAAGAGACATAGGTATATAGAACAGTCTTTGGGACTCTGTGGGAGAGGCTGAAGGTAGGATGATTGGGGAGAACGGCATTGTAGCATGTATATTATCGTAAGTGACCAGTCCAGGTTCGACGCATGATACAGGATGCTTGGGGCTGGTGCACGGGGATGACCTGGAGGGAAGACATGGGGAAGAGGGAGGTGGGAGGTGGGTTCAAGAAAGGGAACACATGTATACCCGGGGCGGATTCATGTCAATGTATGGCAAAACCAACCTATATATTAATGTAAGGTAATTTGCCTCCAATAAAATAAATTTAAAAAAAATAAAATAAAATAAAACTAACACTCCACAACAGTTACTGAAGTGTTCAAAAACACAGCTTCAAATCTGTTAATAATCAATGCTCAAAAATCACTTATAAGACAATTTGTGAAGGTTGCTCTTTTATATTAATTTTTCTGGATTTTTAAACATGATTTAAGGAGCATTTTAAAAATGACTTTACAGATTAATCAAGCAAGAGACCTATTTCATTTGAAAAAATATATTTGTTTCTCATCATCATATATCCTTTTATCACCTTGTTCTGTGCAGTTCAGTCGCTCAGTCATGTCCAACTCTTTGCAACCCGATGAACTGCAGCATGCCAGGCCTCCCTGTCCCATCAGCAAATCCTGAAGCTTGCTCAAACTCATGTCCATCGAGTCACTGATGCCATCTAACCATCTCAGTCTTTCCCAGCATCAGGGTCTTTTCCAATGAGAAAGTCCTTTTCATCAGGTGGCCAAATAGTGGAGTTTCAGTTTCAATATCAATCCTTCCAATGAATATTCAGAACTGATTTCCTTTAGGATTGACTGGGTGGATTGCCTTGCAGTCCAAGGGACTCTCAAGAGTCTTCGCCAACACCAAAGTTCAAAAGCATCAATTCTTCTGCGCTCAGCTTTTTTTATAGTCCAACTCTCACATCCATACATGACTACTGGAAAAACCATATCTTTGACTAGACGGACCTTTGTTGTCAAAGTAATGTCTCTGCTTTTTAATATGCTGTCTAGGTTTGTCATAGCTTTTTTTGAAAGGAGCAAGCGTCTCATTTCATGGCTGCAGTCACAATCTGCAGTGATTTTGGAGCCCAAAAACATAAAGTATCTCACTGTTTCCATTGTTTCCCCATCTATTAGCCATAATGTGATGGGACCAGATGCCATAATCTTAGTTTTCTGAATGTTGAGTTTTAAGTCAATTTTTTTACTATCCTCTTTCACTTTCATAAAGAGGCTCTTTAGTTCTTCTCCACTTTCTGCCAGAAGGGTGGTGTCATCTGCATATCTGAGATTACTGATATTTCTCACAGCAATCTTGATTCCAGTTAGTGCTTTATCCAGCTTGGCATTTCACATGATGTGCTCTGCATATAAGTTAAATAAGCAGGGTGACAATATACAGCCTTGCATTCTCCTTTCCCTATTTAGAACGTTCCTGTTTTTCCATGTCTAGATCTAACTGTTGGTTCTTGACCTGCATACAGATTTCTCAGGAGGCAGGTCAGCTGGTCTGGTGATCCACACAGTCAAAAGCTTTGGCGTAGTAAGTAAAGCAGAATTAGATGTTTTTCTGGAATTCTCCTGCTTTTTCAATGATCCAAACGGATGTTGGCAATCTGATCTCTAGTTCCTCTGCCTTTTCTAAAACCAGCTTGAACATCTGGAAGTTCATGTTTCACGTACTGTTGAAGCCTGGCTTGGAGAATTTTGAGCATTACTTTGCCAGTGTGCGAGATGAGTGCAATTGTGTGGTATTTTGAACACTTTTTGGCATTACCTTTCATTGGGATTGGAATGAAAACAGATCTTTTCCGGTCCTGTGGCCACTGTTGAGTTTTCCAAATTTGCTGGCATGTTGAATGCAGCACTTTCACAGCATCATCTCTTAGGACTTGAAATAGCTCAACTGGAATTCCAACACCTCCATTTGCTTTGTTCATAATGATGCTTCCTAAGGCCCATTTGACTTTGCATTCCAGGATGTCTGGTTCTAGGTGAGTGATCACAACATCGCGGTTATCTGGGTCATGAAGATCTTTTTTGTATAGTTCTTCTCTGTATTCTTGCCACCACTTCTTAATATCTTCTGCTTCTGTTAGGTCCAAACAGTTTCTGTCTTTTATTGTGCCCATCTTTGCATGAAATATTCCCTTGGTATCTCTATTTTTCTTGAAGAGATCTCTAGTCTTTCCCATTCTATTATTTTCCTCTCTTTCTTTGCATTGACCACTGAGGAAGGCTTTCTTATCTCTGTGCTATTCTTTAGAACTCTGCATTCACATGGGTATATCTTTCCTTTTCTCCTTTGCCTTTTGCTTCTCTTCTTTTCTCAGCTATTTGTAATGCCTCCTTAGACAAACATTTTGCCTTTTGCATTTATTTTCCTTTGGAATGATCTTGTTCACTGCCTCCTGTACAATGTCATTAACCTCTGTCCATAGTTCTTCAGGCACTCTATTAGATCTAATCTCTTGAATCTATTTGTCACTTCCACTGTATAATCGTAAGGGATTTGATTTATCACCTTGAAGTGAATTTAACCATGATTACTTCAATATCTAGCAATTACTTTAATATTTTTGGTCTGTAAGGAACATATTATCATAACAAATAGTTCCTAGATTCACTGAGGATAAAAAGATAATCTCCATTTGGTGGAGCATTTTATTTTCTATAAGTAGCTTCAAATCAGTTATTTCTTTTAATCTTTATACCAACCATATGATTTTAATGAATATCTGTAGACATTGATTTATGTATTAAATATTCATATTGAATAAGTGGTAGTTTCACGCTCTAGAGATCCTCTAAATGATCATGTTTAAAGAAGGTAAATAAATGGGATAAATTCCTGACTTCACTGAGAATTTATTGAAGAGTCTATTTTGATTTTTAGATATGTAAGGATAAGTGAATACTTTTATTAATTCCTATCATCTGGGAAAGGTTGGGGGCGGGAGGAGAAGGGGACGACCGAGGATGAGATGGCTGGATGGTATCACCAACTCTGTGGACATGAGTTTGAGTGAATTCAGGGAGTTGGTGATGGATAGGGAGGCCTGGCGTGCTGTGATTCGTGGGGTCGCGGAGAGTCGGACACGACTGAGTGACTGAACTGAACTGAACTGAACTGATCATCAGAAACTAATAATAAAACAGTATAGGTCTAATCAGAAAAAAAAAGTGATGACTTGGTATATTTTCTATTTGTGTTAGCTTCTAATTTATGAAAATCAGGATGCAATAAATTAAACAGCTAAAAGCAAATGAGATATACCACCAGAATCTTGGAAATGGTGTTGAAAACAAGATTCCAGTCGATAGTCTGAAAAATGAATCAAAGTAAGATGTAGTTATAGGAAAATGAATGGTATCTATCAACCTATTGTTCCAAAGAACAAAAAGATGATTTTCATCTTTAATAGCTGCATTCATTCACCCGGGGAGACAAAGAAGCTTTTCCTGGTAAGATCACTTCGGGGTGACATAAATCCTCAATCAGTGGCTACACTTCATAGACCACTAAACAAAAATGACACAGCAACTTTTATAAATCCAGTCTTGCTATTTGATTAATCAGCTACCGAATAACAAGTACCTCAGTCTAAAAGTTCAGCCAAATTCCCTTCTCCTTTTAATTCTTATTCCCTTATACATATTTTAATATGCATACTGAGATTTTCATTTTTTCTTTCACTTCAAATCTCAAACAAACTGGATGACAAATTTAAAATGACAACATCAATGAATCAATGGGGATGCATTTAATTTCAGGCAGAACAATAATCATACAGAATTCTGGCTTTAAAAATATAATTAGTATTTATAAATTAAACACTACTTCCTGTCAGTTCTTAATATTTACAAGAAACTTATATTGTAGGGTCAATCCCATTTTCATAAAGGAATTTTTTCTATAACCAATTTTATTTTAGTTTAGCTCTTTTCCTGCTTATGAAGAACATAGCTAACTTTGCTTATTTATGAAGGTTTGAAAAAAAAAAAAAAAACTTAATCTTCTGGAAAATACATTTCACATTGATTTTGGAAAAGTTTGCCAAAGAATGTAAATAAAGACATAATTCTTCCTGTGAGGTATCTCCTGAGGTTCAAATTATTTGTATTACTTTACTTCCCCCTTAAAAAAAAAAAAGTTTTGTGTTTAGAATTACAACTTACATTGTGATGATTTCAACTGAAATAGAGTATGAGCTAGATGAAAAATGGTAATTCTATTATTTTAGATAACTCACAATTTCAGAACAGATGAAAACTGTATAACAGTGTTCTCACATTTGCTTATTATTTTAAGAAATATTTGAAATACTGAAAATTATTTATCCTTTGCCAATTCATAGGCAAGGGACAAAAAGTGATAAACTTTTTTATAAGATGATGCAGTAAAATTTATTATTGAATTACTTCATAATGAATGCTGTCTTATGAGATTAAATCTTGAAACTAGTAGATAGTGAATATTTTTAAGAGATTGGTAACTTGTTAATTCAAACAGAAACAGTCAAATTTCCTCTTAGTTTAAACTAGAAATCAAACTGCTTGAGATCCTCTGAGAGAAAAAATGTGCAGTTTTATAGTTATAAATAAAAAGTATCTGATAATTACTTTCATAAAACATTATATGATCCCCATAAAACCTATGAGAAATACTATATAAATAAATGTACTGTATATGACACACGAAAATTATGAAGAGGTAATATACCAATGCAATTACATATTTTGATAGTTTTTAGGATATTATTTAAGGTCAATAGTAGTGTGAGGTACTATTTTGTCCTGATTTACCACCATCATAATCCTTATAAGGATATGAAGAATATAATGCATGATAAAAGTCATTAATTCTTCAAGAACTCCAGACAGGAAACTGAAGGGTATAGTGCAAATATCCCATGTAGACCTCTATTTAAGTTTGTCTTGCTTTAAAATACCAGAAATGCATGAATACTATAAATAGTATAATACAGAACCGGGTTTCCCTGATGGCTCAGCTGGTAAAAAGCTGCTGCAATGTGTGAGACCTGAATTCGATCTCTGGGTTGGGAAGATCCCCTAGAGAAGGGAAAGGCTACCCACTCCAGTATTCTGGCCGGGAAAATTCCATGGACTATAGAGTACATGGCGTCGCAAAGGTTGGACAGGACTGAGTGACTTTCACTTCACTTCAGTCAAGCCTGTATTGACTGTTATGTTTTCTTATATTTCTATTTTTGTGCAAATTTAATCCTTGACCTCCAAGTTCTCCACAGTGCTGGATACAGTCTTAACAAATGTTGCTGATTTCTACTTTTTATGTACATATATACATTGTAATAGAGAAACATAATTTAATAAATAAAAGACAAAAATTTTAAATGGAAAGAAAGTGATTTAGTTTAAAAACTGAGACAAGTTGCTTTAAACCACTACTGCAAACTAAAATGGACTGGAATGGGTGAATTTAAATCAGATGACCTTTATATCTATCTACTATTGTAAGCAAGAATCCCTTAGACTAAATGGAGTAGCCATCATAGTCAAAAAAAGAGTCTGAAATGCAGTACTTGGATGCAATCTCAAAAAAGACAGAATGATCTCCATTCGTCTCCAAGGCAAACCATTCAATATCACGGTAATCCAAACTATGCCCAGACAAGTAATACTGAATAAGATGAAGTTGAACAGTTCTATGAAGATGTACAAGACCTTCTAGAAATAACACGCAAAAAAAAAAAAAAATGTCCTTTTCATTTCCTGTCCCCCATTTCAGGGAACTGGAATGCAAAAGTAGGAAATCAAGCAGCACCTGGAGGAACAGGCAAATTTTGCAGTGATGTACAGAATAAATCAGGGCAAAGGCTAATAGAGTTTTGCTAAGAGAACACACTGGTCATAGCAAACACCCTTTTCCAACAACACAAGAGAAAACTCTACACATGGACATCACCAGAAGGTCAACACCAAAATAAGATTGATTATATTCTTTGCAGCCAACGGTGGAGAAGCTGTATAGAGTCAACAAAATGAAGACTGGGAGCTGACTGTGGCTCGGATCTAAAGTCTTTATTGCCAAATTCAGACTTAAACTGAAGAAAGTAGGGAAAACCACTAGACCATTCAGGTATGACCTAAATCAAATCCCTTACAATTATACAGTGGACCTGACAAATAGATTCAAGGGACTAGATCTGATAGACAGAGTGCCAGATGAACTATGGACAGAGGTTTGTGACATTGTACAGGAGACAGGTATCAAGATTATCCCCAAGAAAAAGAAATGCAAAAACGGAAAATGGCTGTCTGAGGAAGCCTTACAAATATCTGTGAAAAGAAGAGAGGTGAAAAGCAAAGGAGAAAAGGAAAAATACACCTATTTGAATGAAGAGTTCGAAAGAATAGCAAGGAGAGATAAGAAAGCCCTCCTCAGTGATCCTGCTAAGTCATTTCTGTCGTGTCCGACTCTATGCGACCCCATAGACGGCAGCCCACCAGGCTACCCCATCCCTGGGATTCTCCAGGCAAGAACATTGGAGTGGGTTTCCAGATCAATGCAAAGAAATAGAGGGAAATAAAATAATGGGAAAGACTAGATATCTCTTCAAGAAAATTTGGGATACAAAGGGAATATTTCATGCAAAGATGGTCTCGATAAAGGACAGAAATGTATGGACCTAACAGAAGCAGAAGGTATTAAGAAGAGGTGGCAAGAATACACAGAAGAACTGTACAGAAAAGATCTTCACGACCCAGATAATCACGATGGTGTGATCACTCACCTAGAGCCAGACATCCTGGAATGTGAAGTCAAGTGGTCCTTAGGAAGCATTACTATGAACAAAGCTAGTGGAGGTGATGGAATTCAAGTTGAGCTACTTCAAGTCCTAAAAGTTGATGCTGTGAAGGTGCTGCACTCACTATGCCAGCCAAGTTTGATAACTCAGCAGTGGCCACAGGACTGGAAAGGGTCAGTTTTCATTCCAATCCCCCCAAAAAAGCAAATAAAAGTCACTCAATCATGTACAACTCTTTGTGACCCCACGGACTGCAGCTACCAGGCTCCTCCATCCACAGGATTTTCCAGGTACGGATACTGGAGTGGGTTGTGATTTCCTTCTCCAATCCCAAAGAAAGGCAATGCCAAAGCATGCTCAACTACCACACAATTGCACTCATCTCACATGCTAGTAAAGTAATGCTCAAAATTCTGCAATCCAGGCTTCAACAATACATGAATAGTGAGATTCCAGTTTTCAAGCTGAATTTAAAAACGCAGAACTAGAGATCAAATGGCCAACATCTGTTGGGTCATGAAAAAAGCAAGGGAGTTCCAGAAAAACATGTATTTATGCTTTATTGACTATGCCAAAGACTTTGACTATGTGGATCACCACAAACTGGAAAATTCTGAAAGAGATGGGAATACCAGATCACCTGACCTTCCTCTTGAGAAATCTATATGCAGGCCAGGAAGCAACAGTTAGAACTGGACATGTAACAACAAACAGGTTCCGAATAGGAAAAGGAGTACTTCAAGGTTGTATATTGTCACTCTGCTTATTTTACTTATATGCAGATTACATCATGAGAAATACTAGGCTGGATGAAGCACAAGCTGGAATCAAGATTGCCAGGAGAAATATCAGTAACCTCAGATATACAGATGACACCATCCTCAAGGCAGAAAAAGAGCCTGTTGATCAAAGTGAAAGAGGAGAGTGAAAAATTTGGCTTAAAGCTCAACATTCAGAAAACTAAGATCATGACATCTGGTCCCATCACTTCATGGCAAATAGACGGGGAAACAGTGCGACAGTGGCTGACTTTATTTGGGGGGGGGGCTCCAAAATCACTGCAGATGGCGATTGCAGCCATGGAATTAAAAGACGCTTGCTCCTTGGAAGGAAAGTTATGACCAACCTAGATAGCATATTAAAAAGCAGAGACATTACTTTCTGACAAAGGTCTGTCTAGTCAAGGCTACTGTTTTTCCAGTAGTCATGTATGATGTTAGAGTTGGACTATATAGAAAGCTGAGCACTGAGGAATTGATGCTTTTGAACTGTGGTATTGGAGAAGACTCTTGAGAGTCCCTTGGACTGCAAGGAGTTCCAACCAGTCCATCCTAAAGGAGATCAGTCCTGAATATTCATTGGAAGGACTGATGCTGAAGCTGAAGCTCCAATACTTTGACCACCTGATGCGAAGAACTGACTCATTTTAAAAGACCCTGATGCTGGGAAAGACTGAAGTCGGGAAGAGAAAGCGATGACAGAGGATGAGATGGTTGGGTGGCATCACCAACCCAATGGACACCAGTTTGTGTAAACTCCAGGAGTTGGTGATGGACAGGGAGGCCTGGAGTGCTGCAGTCCATAGGGTTGTGAAGAGTTGGACAGGGCTGTGAGACTCAGCTGAGAAAAGCCTTTCCTGAAACGAAAATGGAATCATTCAGTTTCTCTGTGCAATAGTTAATCTTGTTCCTAGTCTCTTTTTTCTTTAAAATTCTTTTTTCTTAGGAGTCAGATATTCCCAATTTTATTGTCTTTAAATTCTATTTGGAAAAAAATGGACAAATAGATTTCATGTGTATAGGAAGGTCTGTCATTCTTATTTATCTTTCAGAATTTATTATACATAATCTTATTGATCTTTCAGAATTTATTATATATAAAAGAGTAAACTAACATGGGCATTTTTGCACATAAAGTATTGGATTTTACATTTTCTATGTCTACTATATAATACTGCTTTGTTTTCACTTACTTATACTTATTTCCTTCCCACCTGTCAATAAGCTAACATGTCATTATTAAAATATGCCTTTTTTAAAAGGGCAAGATTTTACCCAACATTACTTTCAAAATAGCAATTGAATTCACAGACTAAAACATGTTAGAAGAAAACAGTCCTTTTATTTCTGTGTTGTGGCCCATATTCATGAGAAAATGTAAAATTAGTTTTTCTTAAGCACTATTAAGTGTACAAAAAAATAATTCATTGATAGCTAATTACACCATGCTTACAAAAAGAAGCCCTTTTATAGAAGTATTGTTAAAACATACCTTGATGAGATCTTGCTTTAAGAATAAATGAAAAGTTATCTATAACCAGAATGAACCAAAAGATTCCATTAATCTCCATTCTTGCTACTGTCTTAATGACCAATATTAGTGATTTTAAACAAATCATTCAGGGATTCACACTGTAGCAAGACCATTCGTGCAGAGCTATTGTTAAATGTGTTTGATATGGAAATTGAGACAAGCATTTGTTTCCCGACTTAAAAATCAAAATCACAATATTATATCCAAATATAAATTGCCTTGGTACAATGAAATTAAAACAAAGAAACAAACAAACACTTATTTAAGAGTTTTCACCATGAGCTACGGAGATGGATTGCCTAGTTTTGAATCCATGCCACTTATTAGCTGTGCAAATTTGTGCAAGTTTTTAAAAATTCTGTCTCATTAAATATATATATATATATATATATATATATATATATATATATATAATAACAGCATCTACCCCATAATCTTATTGTGAAGACTAAACGAATGAACATATGTAAAGCATTTACTTCCTGGGATCCACATGTGTTTGCAATCATTATTGTTGTCACTATTTAACTAAAGAAAAGAAACAAATGCATTGTATTTCCTAAACTCAGGAAAGCAAAAAAGTCTAATCACATGGGCGAAAAAAATAGGACTTGAATTCTAGTATTAACTCTGACTTTAAGGGCTTCCCTGGTGGCTCAGTGGTAAATAATCCACCAGCCAGTGCAAGAGACATGGGTTGGTTTGTTCCCTGATCTGGGAAGATCCCATATGCTGTGGAGCAGCTAAGCGTGTACGCCACAACTATCGAGCCTGTGTTGTAGAACCTGGGAACCACAACTACTGAAGCCCATTTGCCCTAGAGGCCTGGCTCTGTGGCACTGAGAAGCCTATGCATCACAACTAGAGTAGCCTCTGCTCAGCTCACTGCAATTAGAGAAAAGCTCTTGAAGGAACAAAGACCCAGCAAAGACAAAAATAAATAAATATATTTTTTAAATTTGCCTTAAATTATTTATGACTTTCGACTAGTCATTTAATCTTTCTTTGCCTCTCTTTCTTTATTATGGTGTGTAGAATTGGAGACCTCTAACATACTTTCTTGTTCTTGCATTTTAGATTGAAATAAGCTTTCATCATAAATCTTCACTCATTTGCATAATGGATCTCGATTGTGTGTAGTGCTACAGCTTTAAAAATTTTTACATCACAATTCTATATGTAAATCCAAAATATCTTATTGTCATCAACTGCATATTTTATATAATTTTAATTCATTTAAAATTAGGTTTACATGGGTTAAAGCGAGCACGCCAGGCCTCGCTGTCCATCACCAACTCCCGGAGTTCAATCAAACTCATGTCCATCGAGTCAGTGATGCCATTGAGCCATCTCATTCTCTGTTGTCCCTGTCTCCTCCCACCCCCAATCCCTCCCAGCATCAGACTCTTTGCCAGTAAGTCAACCAGTCACATGAGGTGGCCAAAGTATTGGATTTCAGCTTTAGCATCAGTCCTTCCAATGAATAACCAGGATTGATCTCCTTCAGAACTGACTGGCTGGATCTGCTTGCAGTCCAAGGAACTAGCAAGAGTCTTCTCCAGCTCCACAGTTCAAAAGCATAAATTCTTTGGTGATCAGCTTTCTTCACAGTCCAAATCTCACATCCATACATGACCACAGGAAAAACCATAGCCTTGACTAGATGGACCCTGGTTGGCAAAGTAATGTCTCTGCTTTTTAATATGCTATCTAGGTTGGTCATAACTTTCCTTCCAAGGAGTAAGCAGCTTGGAGACAGGTACCAAGACCATCCCCATAGAAAAGAAATGCAAAAAAGCAAAATGACAGTCTGAGGAGGGCTTACAAATAGCTGTAAAAGGAAGAGAAGCAAAAAGCAAAGGAGAAAAGGAAAGATATAAGCATCTGAATGCAGAGTTCCAAAGAATAGCAAGGAGAGATAAGAAAGCCTTCCTCAGCGATCAATGCAAAGAATTAGAGGAAAACAACGGAATAGGAAAAACAAGAGATCTCTTCAGGAAAATTAGAGATATCAAGGGAACATTTCATGCAAAGATGGGCTCGATAAAGGACAGAAATGGTATGGACCTAACAGAAGCAGAAGATATTAAGAAGAGGTGGCAAGAATACACAGAAGAACTGTACAAAAAAATCTTCATGACCAAGATAATCACGATGGTGTGATCACTCACCTGGAACCAGACATCTTGGAATGTGAAGTCAAGGGGACCTTAGAGAGCATCACTACAAACAAAGCTAGTGGAGGTGATGGAATTCCAATTGAGCTATTTCAAATCCTGAAAGATGATGCTGTGAAAGTGCTGCACTCAATATGCCAGCAAATTTGGAAAACACAGCAGTGGCCACAGGACTGGAAAAGGTCAGTCTTCATTCCAATCCAAAGAAAGGCAATGCCAAAGAATGCTCAAACTACCGCACAGTTGCACTCATCTCACACGCCAGTAAAGTCATGCTCAAAATTCTCCAAGCCAGGCTTCAGCAATATGTGAACCGTGAACTCCCAGATGTTCAAGCAGGTTTTAGAAAAGGCAGAGGAACCAGAGATCAAATAGCCAACATCCGCTGGATCATGTAGAAAGCAAGAGATTTACAGAAAAACATCTATTTCTGCTTCATTGACTATGCCAAATCCTTTGACTGTGTGGATCACAATAAACTGGAAAATTCTGAAAGAGATGGGAATACCAGACCACCTGACCTGCCTCTTGAGAAACCTGTATGCAGGTCAGGAAGCAACAGTCAGAACTGTAAATGGAACAACAGACTGGTTTCAAATAGGAAAAGGTGTACGTCAAGGTTGTATAATGTCACCTTGCTTATTTAACTTATATACAGAGTACATCATGAGGAATGCTGGGCTGGAAGAAGCACAAGCTGGAATCAAGATTGCTGGGAGAAATAGCAATAACCTCAGATATGCAGATGACATCACCCTTATGGCAGAAAGTGAAGAGGAACTCAAAAGCCTCTTGATGAAAGTGAAAGAGGAGAGTGAAAAGGTTGGCTTGAAGCTCAACATTGAGAAAACAAAGATCATGGCATCTGGTCCCATCACTTCATGGGAAATAGATGGGGAAACAGTGGAAACAGTGTCAGACTTTATTTTTTGGGCTCCAAAATCACTGCAGATGCTGATTGCAGCCATGAATTTAAAAGATGCTTACTCCTTGGAAGGAAAGAAAATGGGGACAGTGCATTCTAATTTTTTTTTTTTTTTCGGTAAGTCCAAAGTTTACCAAAAACTTTTGGTAAGTTTCTTTTTTGATAAGTTTACTATCTCACATCCTATTGAAAGCAAATCTGGTACACGTTTTAGGTCTTTAAAACATTGTGTGCATGTTAAAAGGCAATAATGAAAAGGACTGAATCAGCACGTGGATGATTAAATCACAAATGGTCTTATTCATCCGTTCAGTTCAGTTGCTCAGTCATGTCCGACTCTTTGTGACCCCATGGACTGCAACACGCCAGGCATCCCTGTCCATCACCAACTCCAAGAGGTTACTCAAACTCACGTCCAACGAGTCGGTGATGCCATCTCATGTCATCCCTTTCTCCTCCCGCCTTCAGTCTTTCCCAGCATCAGGGTCTTTTCCAATGAGTCAGTTCTTCCCATCAGATGGACAAAGAGTTGGAGTTTCAGCTTCAGCATCAGTTGTTCCAATGTATATTCAGGACTGATCCCCTTTAGGATGAACTGGTTTGATTTCTTTGCAGTCAAAGGGACACTCAGGAGTCTTGTCCAACACCACAGTTCAAAAGCGTAAGTTCTTCAGCTCTCAGCCTTCTTTTTTTTTTTTTAATTTTTAAAATTTATTTATTTATATGGAGGCTAATTACTTTACAATATTGTATTGATTTTGCCATGCATTGACATGAATCCACCCTCGGTGTACATGTGTTCCCCATCTTGAACCCCCCTCCCACCTCCCTCCCCATATCATCCCTCTGGGTCATAGTCCAACTCTCACATCCATACATAACTACTGGAAAATCATAGCTTTGACTAGAAGGATTTTTGTTGGCAAAGCAATGTCTGTGCTTTTTAATATGCTGTCTAGGTTGATCATGGAGAAGGAAATGGCAACCCACTCCAGTGTTCTGGCCTGGAGATTCCTATGGACAGAAGAACCGTGGGGTTGCAAAGAGTCAGACATGACTGAAGGGACTTAGCATGTATGCATGCATTGGAGAAGGAAGTGGCAACCCAATCCAGTATTCTTGCCTGGAGAAACCCAGGGATGGAGCCTGGTGGGTTGCCATCTATGGGGTCTCACAGAGTCAGACATGACTGAAGCAGCTTAGCAGCACGAGCAGCAAATTGATCATAATTTTTCTTCTAAAGAGCTTCTTTTAATTTCATGGTTGCAGTCATCATCTGCAGTGATTTTGGAGCCCTCCAAAAATTGTCACTGTTTCCACTGTTCCCCATGTATTGCCCATCTATGAAGTGATGGGACCACATGCCATGATCTTAGTTTTCTAAATGTTGAGATGTAAACCAACTTTTTCACTCTCCTCTTTCACTTTCATCAAGAGGCTCTTTAGTTATTTTTTGCTTTCTGCAATGGAAACCCACTCCAGTACTCTTGCCTGGAGAATCCCAGGGGCGGCGGAGCCTAGTGGGCTGCCATCTATGGGGTCGCACAGAGTCGGCCACGACTGAAGCGACTTAGCAGTAGCAGCAGCCATAAGGATGGTGTCATCTGCATATCTAAGGTTATTGATATTTCTCCTGGCAATCTTGATTCCAGTTTGCGCTTCCTCCAGCCCAGCGTTTCTCATGATGTAATCTGCATATATGTTAATTAAGCAGGGTGACAATATACAGCCTTGATGTACTTCTTTCCCGATTTGGAACCAGTCTGTTATTACATGTCCAGTTCTAATTGTTGCTTCCTGACCAGCAAACAGATTTCTCGAGAGACAGGTCAGGTGGTTTGTATTACCATCACATTTTCCACAGTTTGTTTTGATCCACACAGTCAAAGGCTTTGGCATAGTCAATAAAGCAGAAATAGATATTTTTCTGGAACTCTCTCACTTTTTTGATGATCCAACGGGTGTTTGCAATTTGATCTCTTGTTCCTCTGGCTTTTCTTTAAAATCAACTTGAACATCTTTAGGTTCACAGTTCACATATTGCTGAAGCCTGGCTTGGAGAATTTTGAGCATTTCTTTGCTAGCATGTGAGGTGAGTGCAATTGTGCGGTAGTTTGAGCATTCTTTGGCATTGCCTTTCTTTGAGATTGGAATGAAAATTGACCTTTTCCAGTCCTGTGACCACTGCTGAGTTTTCTAAATTTGCTGGCATATTGAGTGCAGCACTTTCACAGTATAATCTTTTAGAATTTGAAGTAGCTCAACTGGAATTCCATCACCTCCACTAGCTTTGTTCATAGTGATGCTTCCTAATGCCCACTTGACTTCACATTCCAGGATGGCTGACTCCAGGTGAGTGATCACACCACAGTGGTTATCTGGTTCATTAGGATCATTTTTCTATAGTTCTTCTGTGTATTGTTGCCACCTCTTCTTAATATTTTCTGCTTCTGTTAAGTCCATCCCATTTCTCTCCTTTATTGTGCCCATCCTTGCCTGAAATATTCCCTTGGTATCTGTAATTTTCTTGAATAGATCTCTATTCTTTCCCATTCTATTGTTTTCCTCTATTTCTTTGCATTGATCTTATTCATGACTGTTTGATCTTATTCATGACAGTTTGTAAAGTCAAGATTTTGTAAATGTAATAATAATGTGATGAATTATGTTCCAACTACCTGTAATGGACTTGAACAACTTGGAAAGGACTGTGAGGCATTAGAGAAATGAGGAGTGGCAGAGGGTGTGGATGAAACTGTGGAGGAAACTTTAAAAAGAATGGGAGTACAAAGGATAGGTAGGCAAGGGAAGATTTTGAGTATTGGGATGGACTAGGAAAAGTATTCATGGAATCTAAGCAGGACAAGGATGGATGAAAACCTACTGGAGGAAATTGAAGTTGGAAACCTAAACAGTAGGTAGAGACTTGGAAGAATCATACAAACTCAAAAGCACAGTGAGGAATTCGGCAAAACTCTAATGAACTGATCATGACTTCATTGAGTGGGAGACTTGAAGGACCGAAAAAATCAGGAAAGGTGTGGGGAGATTTCATGGGTCTGGGAGGTCTTAGACACCACTGAGAGTGGATCTGAGTGTGGATTTGAGTACCTAAAGTGGATGGAGGGAAGAGATAGAGGCAATAGAGCTAATGGAAGGTAACAGTGAAAATAATGATGTTACAAGTAAAAGAAAGTTGTTTAAATTTTCTTCGCTATGTAAAAATTAAATTACTGGAGAAATTTTACATAAACTAAAATTTTAATATAGTTCTTCTTTTAGGAATGCTGGGGATAGGGGTGGGTTGGGGTAGCACATATTTCACTTTCTTATTCTGCACATGGAAGAGAAAAACTGAGAATGGGAATTTGTGACAAAGAACTCAAATACATTATTTTAAAATATAAAATATATTGTAATACTTTATCACAGTACTACTCAGTACTGTGAGAAGGTTGAAGGGTTTCACTGGAGGATGTATTAATCACTAAGTCTACAAACACAAATGATTTTTGAAAAAATTTAAACCTCCCATGACACCTTGAACATTATTTCAAATTTCATTTAATAAAATAGAATCTGAAAAACTTTTAATCACCTAAATGAAGAATGGGGGGTATACTACTAGCTTATTTAATCAAATAATCTTCCTATCAGTGTTAAGACATTCCATGTATTTACTCATTAGAAAAATCTCTTGGGACTTCCCAGTGGTCCAGTGGTTAAGACTGCCTTCCAATGCAGGAGGTGTAAGTTTGATTCCTGGTGTGGATATGAAGGTTGCACATGCCTTGGAGTGTGGCCAAAAAGGAGAAAAAAAAAATCTTTTTTTGCAAGTTGGTATATATTATATTTGCTTGTTGTTTATTTGCTAAGTCATGTCTGATTCTTTTGCAACCCCATGGACTGTAGCCCGCCAGGTTTCTCTGTCCATGGGATTTCCCAGGCAAGAATACTGGAGTGGGATGCCATTTTCTTCTCCAGGGGATCTTTCTGACCTCGCTCAAACACATATCTCGTGCAATGGCAGGGGAATTCTTCACCACTAAGCCACAGGGATACCCATTATATTCATTGACTACCTTCTGTGTGCTAGGCACTGAAAGGCAAAAATGAGAAAGAACATTCACTCTACCTAGGTTGGTCTACAAAAAAAGAGGTATTTGGACATTTACAATACATTGAAATTGCTGTGGTCATTCAAGTCAATAGAAACATTTGCTGCAATATGGGGGATTTTTGTTGTTTTACATCTCTCCCAACATGATATTAATCAGTATACTGGAATGAATATAAACGTCTGTTTCCCCTCATCGATTTTCAATGTTAAAATTTTAAGCTTGATGCAAATCTTTTAAGGAAAATAAAGGTTTGAATACTAAAAATGGGAGTTCAGATAAAATCTGTACTGAAAAGTTCCAGAAGAAGTGTGATGTATATGGTATTTAACATATATAAAACTCACCTTGAAAATCCAAAAAAACCTACCTTTACACAGTCCTCATAGTGTTCTGCAATCAGATGTGGGGTGGAGGATAAAAAGAGGGAGGGGAAGAAAGATCTCTGACTCAAGTACAATGTAATTATTTGAAACTTAAAATAGGTGTACTAAAATGATTGTATTTATCATTGATAACCCTATACTACACTAGGTGGGAGGTTCTACAGCAGGACCTGCAAGGTCCCTTTAGTTTTAGGGATGCAATGACTCTGCTATACCCTTTTATACCCTGATGGATAAAGTGGTGTTAGCAGCAAATCATTCTGGACTCTGAAATGCAGGCACAAAATATTCTAGGAATACAAAATAAGGCGAAGACTCTGCTACCCTTATTTGCCTGATAGAGGAAGGTCAAATAAAAATGTTGTATCCACTAAATGGGCTTTCTCCCTTGGACTTATATAACAGTTCTCTAAACCTAACACATAGAATTGGGAATCTGCAGTAGGATTATGAAACAGTAGAAACCATCGGAAAGACATATAAACTCACAGTACTATATATATGTGCACTAGGTGTGGTCCTAGTCCTTCAATTAACAGTATTTCTTCCCCGAAGCTGAAGAAAAATGTCATTCCTTGAATACTAATCACATATTATGTCATTAAGAATTAATAATCACCTAAATGTTAGTTTAAAGTTCCTTTAATTATTAAACTGATCTCATGCTTCTTGGTATCAATTCACACTATCTTATAGGGGGATTTCTAATTCTGTAAGGAGGATAACAAACTGTTGTCTCACCCAAGCTTGTTACTATCTTCACAAGACTATAAAGTTGAGAGCAGCTGAGGCAGGACCTCTCTGGCATGTGGATGGAATCCTTACTCACAAAACAATTATCCAAAGGTCAAACACTTGGATTTGGATTTCAAGAAACCAAAAATCTAAATTCAAAAAGTAGACCACACAATGGCAGAGGTCCATCATTACACATCACGATCTTCCAACTTGCTGTAATGGCTACAAATTAAGAAAAAGTTAATGACCTTTGTACAATTTTAGATTTTGGAAAAGGGGAAGCAAAGCACATAAATTTGTGATTGCAATATGATCTTATGTATCTTTCTTGGATTAAAAAACAAAAAGTCTTTGTAGTAGAGCCTGAAGTCTGGCAGGTTAACTCCCCCAGTTCCATTCTTCTTCCTCAAGATTGCTTTGGCTATTCAAGGTTTTTTGTATTTCCATACAAATTGTGAGATTATTTGTTCTAGTTCTGTGGAAAATATTGTTGGTAGCTTGATAGGGATTGCATTGAATGTATAAATTACTTTGGGTAGTATACTCATTTTTACAATATTTATTCTTCCAATCCACGAACACGGTATATTTCGCCATCTATTAGTGTCCTCTTTGATTACTTTCACTAGTGTTTTATAGTTTTCTATGTACAAGTCTTTTGTTTCCTTAGGTAGATATATTCCTAAGTATTTAATTCTTTTCGTTGCAACAGTGAATGGAATAGTTTTCTTAATTTCTCTTTCTATTTTATTTCATTATTACAGTATAAGAATGCAAGTGATTTCTGTGTGTTGATTTTATATCCTGCAACTTTACTGTATTCATTGATTAGCTTCAGGGTCGATGCATGTTACAGGATGCTCGGGGGAGTAATGCAGGGATGACCCAAAGGGAGGATAAGGGGAGGAGGGAAGTGGGAGGGGGGTTCAGGAGAGGGAACTCATGTACACCCGGGGCGGATTCATGTCAATATATGGCAAAACCAACCGATATAATACTGTAAAATAATTAGCCTCCAATAAAAATAAAAATTAAAAAAAAAAAAGTCCACAGCAATTTTGGAAGTAGGGAATGCTAGAAAGGTATTTAGGCTTTAGACTAGAAGAATCTGAAAAAATTTTCAAAAGTCAACCCACATTGTTGCATTCTTAATTCTAACTAAGTCAGATCTTTTAAAGGATTTAATTTATAATTGTGTAGAAATCATGGAAATTTGGTACCTATTTCTATTATATTTTTAGTTTTATATTTGTGTTGCAAAAACATAGATTAACTGAAAATGTGACTAAAATCTTACTGGTATAAATATTCTTCAGGGAATAGCAGTTTACATTGCAAATGACTGGAATTTATACTTTTTAATAAGGGAAATGGAAAAACTATGCCTTATTATTGCATGATTATGAATTTTCTAGAATTCCAAACACATGTATTTCTCACATCCATTTCTCTATCAAAACTTTTTAGAGAAGTGCTATACAGAACTTCCTGTGATGATAGAAATAGTCTATATCTGAATGTTCCAATATGGTAGTTAAAGGTGGCTACCAAACACATGAAATGTGGCTAGTGCAACTAAGAAAACCGATTCTTAATTTTACATAATTTTAATTAACTTTTATTTAAACAGTTACATGTGCTAGTAACTACCTTATTGAATATCACAGTACAGAGATACTTTGTATTCTGTATTTAATTTAAGGCATGTATGATTTGGAACAATGAACATGATTTGTCCATTTGGATGGAACAATGGACTGGTTCCAAATTGGGAAAGGAGTATGTAAAGGCTGTATAATGTCACCTTGCTTATTTAACTTAGATGCAGAGTCCATAATGCGAAATGCGAGACTGGATGAAGCATAATCTAGAATCAAAATTGCAGGGAGAAATATCAATAACCTCAGATATGCAGATGACACCACACTTATGGCAGAAAGCAGAGGAACTAAACAGTCTCTTCATGAAAGTGAAGCAGGAGAATGAAACAGCTGGCTTAAAACTCAGCATTCAAAAAACAAAGATCATGTCATTCAGTCCCATCATTTCATGTCAAATAATGGAAACCGTGACAGACTTTATATTCTAGGGTTCTAAAATCACTGCAGATGGTGACTGCAACCATGAAAATAAAAGACGCTTGCTCCTTGGAAGGAAAGTTATGACCAAACTAAACAGCATATTAAATAGCAGAGATATTACTTTGCCAACAAAGGTCCACACAGTCAAGGCTACAGTTTTTCCAGTAGTCATGTATGGATGTGAGAGTTGGATCATAAAGAAAGCTCAGTGCCGAAGAATTTATGCTTTTGAACTGTGGAGTCGGAGAAGACTCTTGAGAGTCCCTTGGACTGCAAGGAGATCCAATCAGTCCATTCTAAAGGAAATCAGTCCTGATTATTCATTGGAAAGAATGATGCTGAAGCTGAATCTGCAATACTTCAGCTGCATGAAGCAAAGAACTCACTCATTGGAAAAGACCCTGATGCTTGGAAAGATTGAAGGCAGAAGGGGACGACAGAGGATGAGATGGTTGGATGGCATCACTGACTCTATGGACATGAGTTTGAGAAAGCTTGGGGAGTTGGTGATGGACAGGGAAGCCTGGAGTGCTGCAGTCCATGGGGTCGCAAGCAGTCAGACATGACTGAGCGACTGAACTAAACTGAAACTGAATGCATGATTTTGCTTTTCTCGTGGCTCAGGTGGTAAAGCAGAGAAGGCAATGGCAAGCCACTCCAGTACTCTTGCCTAGAAAATCCAATGGACAGAGGAGCCTGGTGGGCTACAGTCCATGGGGTCGCTATTAGTCGGACAAGACTGAGTGACTTCACTTTCATTTTTCACTTTCAAACATTGGAGAAGGAAATGGCAACCCACTCCAGTGTTCTTGCCTGGAGAATCCCAGGGATGGCGGAGCCTGGTGGCCTCCCATCTATGTGGTTGCACAGAGTCGGACACGACTGAAGCGACTTAACAGCAGCAGCAGCAGCAGGTGGTAAAGAACCCACCTGCAATGCGGGACACCTGGGCTTAATCCCTTGGTTGGGAAGATCCCCTGGAGGAGGGCATGGCAAGCAACTCCAGTATTCTTGCCTGGAGAATTCCCATGGACAGAGGAGCCTGGCAGGCTCTATGAGATCACAGTCAGACATGACTGAGCGACTAAGCACAGCACAGCATTCATGATTTACTTATGGAAAATGTGTGTTATTAGGATACTCATGTTTTTTCATCCATGCATCCATTCATCAACCATTTAGTTGATCTTTAACTCTGAAGCACCCTCAGTATGTAAAACAACATGTTAATTTCACATAATAAAAGAGATTTAAAAGACGCTTACTCCTTGGAAGGAAAGTTATGACCAACCTTGATAATATATTAAAAAGCAGAGACATTACTTTGCCAACAAAGGTCCGTCTAGTCAAGGCTATGGTCTTTCCCGTGGTCATGTATGGATGTGAGAGTTTGACTGTGAAGAAAGCTGATTGCCGAAGAATTGATGCTTTTGAACTGTGGTGTTGGAGAAGACTCTTGAGAGTCCCTTGTACCGCAAGGAGATCCAACCAGTCCATTCTAAAGGAGATCAGTCCTGGGTGTTCATTGGAAGGACTCATGCTAAAGCTGAAACTGCAATACTTGGCCACCTCATGCGACGAGTTGACTCACTGGAAAAGTCTGATGCTGGGAAAGGTTGGGGGCGGGAGGAGAAGGGGACGACCGAGAGTGAGATGGCTGGATGGTATCACCGACTCTGTGGACATGAGTTTGAGTGAACTCACGGAGTTGGTGATGGATAAGGAGGCCTGGCGTGCTGTGATTCATGGGGTGGCGGAGAGTCAGACACGACTGAGCGACTGAACTGAACTGCCGGGAGCCAGCGAGGGAAATCCTACCCGTGGCAAAGGTCAACTGGGGAAGAGGCCTGATGGGCAAAGGCTAATCAGGACTCGAGGAGTCCCCTGGACTTACCTGAGCATCTACCCCAAAGAAAACCGGAATGTGACTGCTTTACTATCTTAAGCCTCTTACCAAGTCCTATAATACTTACGGGGGCTTCCCCCCAACCACCTTTCTCTGAAAACATTAATTCAGAGCTGTAGTTTAAAAGTTCTCCTCGGCTTAATAGGAGTGTTCCAATCCAAGCCTCTCTGATAGCTTTCTAACTTGCATGACAAGTTTGTCCGGGCTCTTACAACTATGAGTGTGACTGTTTATAGCCTCCCAGCCATGCAAGGACAGAAAGCCTAATATTCTAAAATACAGGAATCTGTTGAAGAAGTTAAAATCATTAGAGTAGTACTAAAAAAGATTTCATTGTTGAATCAATGCTTGCTGCAAAGTTTCCTCTATCTATTGTATCCTTGGAAATAAATTAATCACTTATGGAGAATATAAGTAGTAGCCTTTGATTTAACCACATCAGATCTTAAGTTAATAAGTTCCTTTCTTGCAGCTCACTACACCGGTGCCTTATAGGAATGTAACTTTGTTATGCACCTAACTTTAGGAAAGTCACCTTAAAAGAAAAGTCTTTTACTTGCTAACTAACCTATTGTCAGGAGAAGAGGGCCATAAAACTGTTAGCAGGCCCCTGGCCAGAAGATAATATAAACCACCTAAAATCTTTTATCATGAGACACACAAAAATAAGCCCTGATCCTGATAAGGGTCAAGACTGCTGACCCCACGCGATTTTGGCGTGACTCTATACCTCCCTTTCTCTGTTTCTTATGCGCATAACTTAGGGCATAAAAGCAGCACTGGAAAATAAAGTTTTGGGCCTTGCTCACTGAAGCTTGGTCTCCCCGTGTCATTCTTTCTCTTTTTCCATCCTTTTCTCTATTCTCCTTTTTCTGGTTGAGATCCTTGGAGCACTGGGCCCTCTGAGTTTACTTATCTGCCTGGGCTTCTAAGACCCACTCGAGGGGGTGCCCTGGTGGGGTGCCTCCAGCGATTTGAGAGGGCGCCTGCGGCCTACGTAAACAGAGCAAACCCCATCCTGGGGTTTTATTGGTTTCCAGCGTAAACCAAGGAATCATCAGCCCCTGTCTCTCTCTCTCTCTTTCTCTCTCTCTCTAACGCCGACGCCGTTCATCCCGAGGATACCCTGGGCCATATCAAGGCTGGACCCTGATACTGAACTGAACTGAACTGAACGTTAGGTTAAGTTTAGGTGGTGCAGTGGTAAAGAATCCACCTGACAATGCAGGGATGTGAGAAACATGAGTTTGATGCCTGTGTCAGGAATATCCCCTGGAGTAGTTGACAGGAAACCTCTTCACTATTCTTGCTTGAAAATTTACATAAACAGAGGAGCCTGGCAGGTTATAATCCATTGGGGTCTCAAAGAGTCAGACATGACTGAGCATGCATTCACACATATGGTGGGGGAGATAAGCCAAGACCTGTACAGGATAAGTAATACTGTACATTGAATAGGCTAACTGACAAAGGAAAGAGAAAAATGCTATGGAAATACCAAAGAACACTTTTGAAAAATGGAATTAGGCAGAGGTTCATGGAGTTCTTTATATGTTTTTGATAAGTATGCAAGACATATGAAGGACTGTAAGGAAAGAAGATTGCAAGATAGGAAAGTCTGAAGGTTAGCCTGAAATGTGGGGATTAGAAAGAGGGGAAAGTCAAAGGCTTTTTAAATGACTGAAAAAGTTAGTTCCAAGAGCAGATAAGGTAAAGTTAGGAGAATGAACATGTTTGTAGGAAAATGTTGAGGCTAAATAAGAGAATGCATTTTAATTTGAGATTTTTTAAATTTATTTAATCATAAAAAGTTATTTGTCATAAAAGTTCATTTTAAATGAGTTAAAATTTTAGCCAAAATAAATGTATATATTAACTTTAATTGTACTATTGATACATATGATCAACATAGAGATCACTAGGAAAGTGAAGTCATCAATCATCTACCTTAACTTCAATCTTGGCCTCTAAAGACTAAAGATTAGGATAGCTACAATAAGGAGAGCTAAACACAAACATGTGAATTTTCCCTTAATTCCTGTATAGAATTCCTATGGGGCTGTGCCAGATAACCTAAGATGTATTAAATGATTTTTCATTCCCTAGGAGAGTGCTTTGAATTCCTCATCAAGTATTGAATTATGTATTAATCTAAAAGTAAATATCAAAACACTTTGGGAAAGCAGACATCCTTACATTGTGATGTAGGTCGCTAATCAAATACCACAAATATAAAAACAAACTGATGGATTTATTGATGCCCAGATCTATCACTTGTTCCTTTTGAATATAAATATATAAATGTATTAAATTTGAATAAAATTTCATATCTATTTGCAGAGATCATTGATATTTTTGCTTTGCTTCTATGAATTAATGTCCATTGTTTCAAACAGAAAATAGTTTTTGCTTCCTTTGCAAGTAGAAAATTAAATATTTCCATAATTTGAATAAATATGATTTTATTTAAACACTCAGGCATTGAATATCAATACATAATTAATTTGAGTATACTTTGAAGTGTGAGAGATAATCAGGGTTTTATCTTTGCCTTTAACAAAGA
Source organism: Moschus berezovskii (assembly GCF_049115385.1). Taxonomy (NCBI): domain Eukaryota; kingdom Metazoa; phylum Chordata; class Mammalia; order Artiodactyla; family Moschidae; genus Moschus; species Moschus berezovskii. The sequence goes on along the minus strand of NC_142488.1, from coordinate 79,120,864 downwards.
CTGGACCTATAATGTTATCTTCATAACTAAATTATCATCTCTGGATTTATAGAACTAACAGATATGGGTGTTTTCTTCTGAGGAAATTATTATTTCAAGGAATTTGCTTAACCTGAGTGCTCATTTCTTACCTTAATACGAAATTTGAAAGTTGAGAATTTGTAGACCTTTACATTAATATTTTATTAACTGCTCAGGTACACTTTATGACTCAGGGGCCATGCCTATGTAGCTAATTTTCTTCCTACTAGAATGATATATGAGGATCAAGAGGTTGTGAATATACAGTTTGCTGACACATGGATTCTTAACTCCTGAAATTTCTGCCCTCTAATAAAAAGTATCTCTATTAGCTTGTCCTTCCAATGGTATGTTGCTAGGTGAATTAAAATACTACTTTTCTAATTTCTGTCTCTCTCACACACACACTCAGTCACACACTTTCTCACACTAACACACATACCATTTTTAGTTTTAATTAAGAGCATAAATGGCAATTGTTTGAGGACTGAATCATATTTATCTCTTCAAATTACTTTTAGTTCTTGGTAAAGCAACATGTCAATGTGCCTAATTCACTTCAAACAAAATATTAAAGAAAGAACTGCCTATGGGAATAAGTTTAAGTAGTAATTGACTTGACTGTACATTTAAGATATGTATATTTTATGTACAGATATAATTCCTCTGAAATTCAAGATGAACTTGAAGCCAAAATATAGCTAATTACATTTGACCACCTCTCAGAGAATAGCTTCTTTCTTGATAAATTGTTGCAATAAAACTGAAATGGCCAATAATTAATTCATGCTTTGAGTTCTTCCACTTTAATCTTGCTAGCTGATGACTTACTAGTAAATTTGTATAATTGCAAACTGAAGCAAAAATTACTTAAAGCTTAAGCACATTTATTGCAGGAAAATCTGGTATTGGGTGAGATACCAAATTCAGGTACAGCATGAACTACATGTTAAATGTTGAGTCTAGTAATACTAATGGTAATGTTCACTGTACAGTATAGCAAAGGATCATGCAAATTTTCAGGTGTAGAAAATATACAGATTACAGTAATAGTACAGAATGTTTGAAGGTTGATAGAAAGCAGTATGCTACTTTCAGGGGCTTCCCAGGTAGCGCTGGCATTAAAGAACCTGCATGCTAATGCAGGAGACATGGGTTTGACCCCTGGGTCAGGAAGATACCCTGGAGGAGGGCATGGCATCCCACTCTAGTTTTCTTGCCTGGAGAATCCCATGGACAGAGGAGCCTGGTGGGCTACAGTCCATAGAGTCACAAAGAGTCGAACACGACTGAAGTGACTGAGCATGCATGGGTGCTACTTTCATTAAGTTATACTTTATCCTGGTTGGCCAATATATTTTAACCAGTTCAGATAGTGAAACTCCATGATTCGTTTCCATGAGACTCTGAGAACTTAATAAAGAAGTCTTGAAATAAAATAATAAATATTTAAAAGAAATGTCATTGATAAGTATTTCTAGGTGCAAAAAAATTATTCTCATGTTTTTAAGGTTAAGAGATCATCAAGAAAACAACACATGGCTAAAGAAGGTTGGAAGGTCTGACCTAAGATTTTGCTATTAATAATATACAAGAAAATCAGATAAAGATGACTGGGGAGAGAGGAAACTAACTTATCAGCTAAAGGAAACAATAGTCTCCACTAGACAATCATCTTCATTGGTTGATTTGATCTTTTGAGTTTATTTATCAATTCCAGTCACTATCTGCCCTAAGTGTTGATTCTCCCTGTTCACCTTTACATCAATAAGGTTTACTAAGAAGTTTCTGTTAAAAGTTAAACAATTTGAACTTTTTTAAATTTATTTTTTATTTAATTGGAAGCTAATTACTTTACAATATTGTAGTGGTTTTCCCATACATTGACATGAATCTGAATTAGGAGTATTTGACTCATTGCCTCTTCCTGATCATTAGATGCATAGGTCTATAAGAGACTACATCCTTAGTGTTTTTGATAGTAGAAAACTTTCATCTTTATTCAAATTTCACAGAAACTATGAATAAAACAATGTTTACTCTCTGCTCTTCTGCACATGTTAGATATGGCTGCATGAATCCAGCAAGGAATATAGAAACTAGCCTCTGCCAATATCAAGAAAAAATCACTGCAGATTCTGATTGCAGCCATGAAATTAAAAGACGCTTACTCCTTGGAAGGAAAGTTATGATCAACCTTGATAATATATTAAAAAGCAGAGATATTACTTTGCCAACAAAGGTCCGTCTAGTCAAGGCTATGGTTTTTCCCGTGGTCATGTATGGATGTGAGAGTTTGACTGTGAAGAAAGCTGATCGCCGAAGAATTGATGCTTTTGAACTGTGGTGTTGGAGAAGACTCTTGAGAGTCCCTTGTACCACAAGGAGATCCAACCAGTCCATTCTAAGGGAGATCGATCCTGGGTGTTCATTGGAAGGACTGATGCTAAAGCTGAAAGTGCAATACTTTGGCCACCTCATGCGACGAGTTGACTCACTGGAAAAGACTCTGATGCTGGGAAGGGTTGGGGGTGGGAGGAGAAGGGGACAACCGAGAATTAGATGGCTGGATGGCATGACCGACTCTGTGGACATGAGTTTGAGTGTACTCCGGGAGTTGGTGATGGACAGGGAGGCCTGGCGTGCTGTGATTCATGGGGTCGCAGAGAGTCGGACACGACTGAGTGACTGAACTGAACTGAATTGTATTTTTCCTGCACTCAGTAAGTGTGTTCAAGTACTAAATTCCACATTGCCTATTATCTTTCCACCAGTTTAAGTCCAAGTCTTTTCAGTTTCACTTCAAACTCAAATTTCAACTTGCTTATGCAAATTTAATTTACATAGAAATATTTAGTAGCTCTGTGAGATTAAAATTCCCATTACCTCGGTGCCTTATTAGTTGGAAAGTAATAGGAAAATACATTCTCATGGTGAGGTAACTGAAATTTACACTCCTTGTGACTTATCATCTCGAGAAAAGTTTCTTTTGTGGTTTCAGATTTCTGCGGGCTACAATATTTTAAACGGGTGTACTGTGGAGATTATGACAAATCTGCACATAGAGAATTTAAGATAACTAAGAGAACTGTCACAACCATGAAAAGTGAGAAATATTCAATGCCCATGCTTTCCTTTTAAATCAAAGCAACTTTTTCCAGTGGAACTCAAACCCTTTAAGTGGTTGTGCTGTAGTAAATACAAGACATTCCTTCACTTTCATTCTTTCTATTCTAGCAAGTTTGTCGTTGCTGTTGTTGTTGTGTACATCAAAACAGGAAAAATACATATATATTTTGTCTCAATTTTCAAAAATTAGTAAACTTTAGAATATTTAGAAGATATTTAGAATATCTCCTTATAAGGAAATCAAAGCATTCAGGTATGTGATTACAAAGGCAATCAATTTAAATCGAGTTTGAATAGCAATCTTTCTTCTCTCCTTTACTTATATAGTCCTGCTGACCTCCCCACATTAGAGTTCTTTAAATTATTCACATGAAATGTATTAAATTATTAAAGAAAAATGTCCTAGTCACTTCACTTATGCAATGTCACTTTCATATTACTGAAGATTGTTTTCACTTTTTTTTTTAAATTTATATATTTTTTCACTTTTTTGAGGGGGGTAAACATTCTGTCTATTTTGCCTACATGTTTTCATCCTGATCACTTGTTTTAGTGTGAAAATGCTCTAAATATAATATATTTAACCAATGGAAATTATTGTGGTAAATATAATGGTCCTATTCCAATATTAGAGCCATAGAATATTTGAAATTCCTTTTTGAGATGTTACTACAAATACAGATTTAAAAACACGTAATGTACTTTTATGTATATATGTATGTGTATATATTTGACATGTATATATGAAATACATAGTATTTAAATCAAAAGTAGCAAGTGCCCAGTATATAGAATGCCAGAAGACTGTATGAAACTAAATTTTGGAGAGAATGATAATTTAGGGGATCAAAAATTCATCTTCTGTTTATACTTATTTGGGGAGAAGGGGGACTAAAATAACTGAACATTAAATATGTTGTTATAAGCATTTTTAATTAGATCAAGTGAGTAGGAATAGAATCAATAGAAAAAGTCAAAACTGATTATTACTTTTTACATTCACAAAAAAAAAAGTCTTTCTGAGAATAAAGTTTGGTATATTCATTATCTTTAAATACATCACAAAGGGAATCTGCAACTTCTATAAGTAATGACAGCAAGTGATTCTACCTGTATTTTTGTCATATTCATTTCCATAAATGGAAATTGAGTGGTTTTTGCCGTTTTATACAGGTTATATTTACTAGTTTTCAACAATCTCTGACTTTATCATGTTAAAAAATGAAAGAAAAATATTATTATTGGATCATTCTCTAGAACTGAATCAAGTTTCTCAGGAAAATTAAGAGTTTATGAGTAGAGCCAAAAAATGTCTTTAACAAAATGTCTTTTATCATGACATTTTATAGTGTGTCTATTATTATCATTTTTATGTGAATCTTTTAAAAACTTGCATACTCAGCTTACTTGAATATCTGGTAGTTCAAAGCTAAAATATTTGCATGCACATATTCAATGTAAAAAAAATTGCACTTTAAACTATATCCTTTCGATCAAAATAATTAGTTTACAAATAAAATGTCATTTCAGGCATAAGATAAGGAAATTCACTACCACATATATGTAGACTGAGTAGTCATTTGAGAAGGATAAAGTTATATATTTATTTTAAATTAGAATTTTTTCAGATAAGCCAATAAATATATTATTAAAGATTTGAAGACAATAAATTTAAATTTTTCTAATTAATTAATGATATTTTAAAGAGTCAAATTTGTTCTTTACCCCTGTTTCATTAAAAATGATCAGAATCACTTTAAAAACAAACAAATAAATAAATATAATACTGCTATTTCACATTATGTGGCATTCTTATCAATAAAATATATTTAGAATCACCACAAAAAGCCAAACTAGAATGGCAATTTTAATGATATAAAAACTATTAAAACAATTTTAATGATTTTTTTAAATTGGGATTAATCTTAGAGTATGAAAAGACTTGTTTTTTAAAAAGGGAAATCATATCACATTAACATTGCTTAAACTGTCAAAAGATAATCTTCTTTATTCCCTACTGATTTCCATTGCCAGCACCCGTACCAATCCAAGAAGTCTAAAATTTCCACTATATAGTAAAGAGCAGGCTTTACTATAATCACAATATCAATATGTGATTGTTTTAAATCTAGGAATTTGGGTAGACCTTCACTCAGGCTATTGAAATCCTTCCAAGATTATTTAGGTCCTGTTAATGTCCCACGTCCAAGAGGAGGTGGCTGTGCTGGCACAGGAGGGCCGAGAGGAGCTACTCCACATTCAAGGTCAGGAGGGGCGGCCTTGAGGAGATACCCCTCATCCAAGGTAAGGTACAGCAGCTGCACTTGCTGGAGCAGCTGTGAAGAGGTACTCCACGACCAAGGTAAGTGAAACCCAAATAAAAGGGTAGGTATCGGGAGGGGGCATTAGAGGGCAGACACATTGAAATCATAATCACAAAAAACTAGTTGATCTGATCATATGGACCACAGTCCGGTCTAGCTCAATGAAGCTAAGCCATGCCGTGTGGGGCCACCCAAGACGGACGGGTCATGGTGGAGAGGTCTGACAGAATGTGGTAAACTGGAGAAGGGAATGGCAAACCACTTCAGTATACTTGCCTTGAGAACCCCATGAACAGTATCAAAAGGCAAATTATATTATAGTGAATGAGGAATTCTCTAGGTCGGTGGGTGACCAGTATGTTACTGGAGATCAGTGGAGAAATAACTCCAGAAAGAATGAAGGGATGGAGCCAAAGCAAAACCAATACCCAGTTGTGGATGTGACTGATGCTAGAAGCAAGGTCCGATGCTGTAAAGATCAACATTGCATAAGAACCTGGAATGTTAGGTCCATGAATCAAGGCAAATGGGAAGTGGTCAAGCAGGAGATGGCAAGAGTGAACGTAGACATTCTAGGAATCAGTGAACTAAAATGGACTGGAATGGGTGAATTTAACTCAGATGACCATTATATCTACTATTGTGGGCAGGAATCCCTTAGAAGAAATGGAGTAGCCATCATGGTCAACAAAAAGAGTCTGAAATGCAGTACTTGGATGCAATATTAAAAACGACAGAATGATTTCTGTTCGTTTCCAAGGCAAACCATTCAATATTACAGTAATCCAGGCCTATGCCCCAACCAGTAATGCTGAATAAGCTGAAGTTAAACAGTTCTATGAAGACCTACAAGACCTTTTAGAACTGACACCCAAAAAAGATCTCCTTTTCATCATAGGGGACTGAAATGCAAAACTAGGAAGTCAAGAAACACCTGGAGTAACAGGCAAATTTGGCCTTGGAGCATGGAATGAAGCAGGGCAAAGGCTAATAGAGTTTTGCCAAGAGAACCCACTGGTCATAGCAAACACCCTCTTCCAACAACACAAGAGAAGACTCTACACATGGACATCACCAGATGGTCAACACCGAAATCAGATTGATTATATTCTTTGCAGCCAAAGATGGAGAAGCTGTATACAGTTAGCAAAAACAAGACCAGGAGCTGACTGTGGCTCAGATCATGAACTCCTTATTGCCAAATTCAGACTTACATTGAAGAAAGTAGGGAAAACCACTAGACCATTCAGATATGACCTAAATCAAATCCCTTATGATTATACAGTGGAAGTGAGAAATAGATTTAAGGGACTAGACCTGATTGATAGAGTGCCTGATGAACTCTGGACGCAGGTTCGTGACATTGTACAGGAGACAGGGACGAAGACCATCCCCATGGTAAAGAAATGCAAAAAAGCAAAATGGCTGTCTGAGGAAGCCTTACAAATAGCTGTGAAAAGAAGAGAAGCGAAAAGCAAAGGAGAAAAGGAAAGATATAAGCATCTGAAGGCAGAGTTCCAAAGAATAGCAAGCAAAGATAAGAAAGCCTTCCTCAGCGATCAGTGCAAATAGAGGAAAACAACAGAATAGGAAAAACAAGAGATCTTTTCAAGAAAATTAGAGATATCAAGGCAACGTTTCATGCAAAGATGGGCTCGATAAAGGACAGAAACGGTATGGACCTAACAGAAGCAGAAGATATTAAGAAGAGGTGGCAAGAATACACAGAAGAACTGTACAAAAACGATCTTCATGACAAAGATAATCAATGTTGGCGTGATCACTCACCTGGAACCAGACATCTTGGAATGTGAAGTCAAGTGGGCCTTAGAGAGCATCACGACGAACAAAGCTAGTGGAGGTGATGGAATTCCAGTTGAACTATTTCCAATCCTGAAAGATGATGCTGTGAAAGTGCTGCACTCAATATGCCAGCAAATTTGGAAAACTCAGCAGTGGCCACAGGACTGGAAAATGTCAGTCTTCATTCCAATCCCAAAGAAAGGGAATGTCAAAGAATGCTCAAACTACCGCACAATTGCACTCATCTCACACGCTAATAAAGTCACGCTCAAAATTCTCCAAGCTAGGCTTCAGCAATATGTGAATCGTGAACTCCGAGATGTTCAAGCAGGTTTTAGAAAAGGCAGAGGCACCAGAGATCAAATTGTCAACATCCGCTGTATTATGGAGAAAGCAAGAGAGTTCCAGAAAGATATCTATTTCTGCTTCATTGACTATGCCAAGGCCTTTGACTGTGTGGATCACAATAAACTGTGGAACATTCTGAAAGAGATCGGAATCCCAGACCACCTGACCTGCCTCTTGAGAAACCTGTATGCAGGTCAGGAAGCAACAGTTAGAACTGGACATGGAACAACAGACTGGTTCCAAATAGGAAAGGGAGTATGTCAAGGTTGTATATTGTCACCCTGCTTATTTAACTTATATGCAGAGTACATCATGAGGAACTCTGGGCTGGAAGAAGCACAAGCTGGAATCAGGATTGCCGGGAGAAATATCAATAATCTCAGATATGCAGATGACACCACCCTTATGGCAGAAAGTGAAGAGGAACTCAAAGGACTCTTGATGAAAGTGAAAGAGGAGAGTGAAAAAGTTGGCTTAAAGCTCAACATTCAGAAAACGAAGATCCTGGCATCTGGTCCCATCACTTCATGGCAAAACAATGGGGAAACATTGGAAACCGTGTCAGACTTTATTTTTTTGGGTTCCAAAATCAATGCAGATGCTGATTGCAGCCATGAAATTAAAAGACGCTTGATCCTTGAAAGGAAAGTTATGACCAGCCTAGATAGCATATTAAAGAGCAGGGACATTACTTTGCCAACCAAGGTCCGTCTAGTCAAGGCTATGGTTTTTTCCGTGGTCATGTATGGATGTGAGAGTTGGACTGTGAAGAAAGCTGATCGCCGAAGAATTGATGCTTTTGAACTGTGGTGCTGGAGAAGACTCTTGAGAGTCCCTTGTACCACAAGGAGATCCAACCAGTCCATTCTAAAGGAGATCAATCCTGGGTGTTCATTGGAAGGACTGATGCTAAAGCTGAAACTCCAATACTTTGGCCACCTCATGCAATGAGTTGACTCACTAAAAACGACTCTGATGCTCGGAAGGATTGGGGGCCAGTGGAGAAGGGGACGACAGAGAATGAGATGGATGAATGGCATCACCGACTCGATGGACATGAGTTTGAGTGAACTTCGGGAGTTGGTGATGGACAGGGAGGCCTGGCGTGCTGTGATTCATGGGGTCGCAAAGAGTCGGACACGACTGAGCAACTGAACTGAACTGAACTGAAATTCTTGCAAGCCAAAATTCATTAAAATAAAATATAAAGGAAATAAACTTCCAGTTACTACAAATTATAATGGAGACAAATATCTCAATAGATTCAGAGTTAGATTCACCTTATAAGTTTAAATTCAGTAATTCAGCTCAGGTGCTCAGTCGTGTCCGACTCTGCAACCCCATGGACTGCAGCAGGCAAGGCTGCCCTGTCCATCACCAACTCCTGAAGTTTACTCACACTCATGTCCATCGGTTCAGTAATGCCATCCAACCGTCTTTTCCTCTGTCATCCCCTTCTCCTCCCGCCTTCAATCTTTCTCTACTTCAGGATCTTTTCCAGTTCTTCCCATGACGTGGCCAAAGTATTGGAGTTTCAGCTTCAGCATCAGTCCTTCCAATGGATATTCAGGACTGATATCCTTTAGGATGGACTGATTTGATCTCCTTGCAGTCCAAGGGACTCTCGAGTCTTCTCCGATGCCACAGTTCAAAAGTGTCAATTCTCCGGCACTCAGGTTTCTTTATAGTCCAACTCTCAAATCCATACATGACTACTGGAAAAACCATAGCTTTGACAAGACGGCAAAATAATATCTCTGCTTTTTATTATGCTGTCTAGGTTGGTCATAGCTATTCCTTCACGGAGCAAGCCTCTTTTAATTTCATGGCTGCAATCACCATCTGTAGTGATTTTGGACCCCCAAAATAAAGTCTGACACTGTTTCCACTGTTTCCCCATCGTTTTGCCATGAAGTGATGGGACCAGATGCCATGATCTTAGTTTTCTGAATGTTGAGCTTCAAGCCAGCTTTTTCACTCTCCCCTTTCACTTTCATTAAGAGACTTTTTAGTTCCTCTTCACTTTCTGCCATAAGGGTGGTGTCATCTGCATATCTGAGGTTATTGATATTTCTCCCGGCAATCTTGATTCCAGCTTGTGCTTCCTCCAGCCCAGTGTTTCTCATGATATACTCTACATATAAGTTAAATAAGCAGGGTGACAATATTCAGCCTTGAAATACTCTTTTTCTTATTTGTAACCAGTCTGTTGTTCCATGTCCAGTTCTAACTGTTGTTTCCTGACCTGCTTACAGGTTTCTCAAGATCAGAGTAAGTGGTCTTGTATTCCCATCTCTTTCGGAATGTTCCACACTTTGTTGTGATCTACACTGACAAAGGCTTTGGTGTAGTCAATAAAGCAGAAGGAAGTAGAAGTTTTCCTGGAACTCTCTTGCTTTTTCTATGATCCAACGGAAGCTGGCAATTTGATCTTTGGTTCCTCTGTCTTTACTAAATCCAGCTTGAACATCTGGAATTTCTCGATTCACATATTGTTGAAGGTTCGCTTGGAGAATTTTGAGCATTACTTTGCTATCATGTGAGATGAGTGCAATTGTGCAGAAATTTAAACATTCTTTGGAATTGCCTTTCTTTGGGACCGGAATGAAAACTGACATTTTCCAGTCCTGTGGCCTCTGCTGAGTTTTCAAAATTGGCTGGCATATTGAGTTTAGCATTTTCACAGCATCATCTTTCAGGATTTGAAATAGCTCAACTGGAATTCCATCACCTCCACTGGCTTTGTTCATAGTGATGCTTCCTAAGGCCCACTTGACTTCACATTCCAGGATGTCTGGCTCCAGGTGAGTGATCACACCATCGTGATTATCTGGGTTGTGAAGGTCTTTTTTGTACAGTTCTTCTGTGTAGTCTTACCACCTCTTAATATCTTCTGCTTCTGTTAGGTCCAAAGCGTTTCTGTCCTTTATTGAGCCTATCTTTGCATTAAATATCCCCTTGGTATCTCTACTTTTCTTTAAGAGATCTCTAGTCTTTCCCATTCTATAGTTTTCCTCTATTTCTTTTCATTAATCACTGAGGAAGTCTTTCTTATCACTCCTTGATCTTCTTTGGAACTTTGCATTCAGATGAGTATATCTTTCATTTTCTCCTTTGCCTTTCACTTCTCTTATTTTCTCAGCTATTTGTAAAGCCTTCTCAGACAACCATTTTGCCTTTTTGCATTTCTTTTTCTTGGAGATGTTCTTGATCCCTGCCTCTTGTACAATGTCCTGAACCTCCATCCATAGTTGTTCGGAAAATTTGTCTATCAGATCTAATCCCATGAATCTATTTGTCACTCCAAATATCATAGTATTTAGGTCACTCCAAATGAAAATAAAATGTGACTTTCACTACTGAAAGGGAATTTTGCTTCATTCTGGAAAATCATTTTTGACTATTTCCTTTCTTTTGAAAATAATTAAAGATAAATGCACCATTTCTATGCAAATGCTTTTCAGTTTATGTTGAAAATTTTTCTGTTATTCAGATACAAAATGTAGCCCATCTTAGCTTTTGTTAATAATTTTAAAATGAATTAAAAGACCACCTCTGTCTCCTGAGAAACCTGTGTGTGGGTCAAGAAGCAACAGTTAGAACTTTATCACAGAACAACAGACTGGTTACAAATTGGGAAAGGAGAGCACATCAAGGCTGTATATTGTCATCCTGCTTATTTACCTCATATGCAGAGTACATCATGTGAAATGCCTGGCTAGATTAATCACAAACTATAACAACAATTGCTAGGAAAAATATCAACAACCTCAGATAGTCAGATGATACCATTCTAACGGCAGAAAGTGAAGAGGAACTAAACAGCCTCTTGATGAGGATGAGAGAGGATAGTGAAAAAGCTGACTTAAAACTCAACATTCAAAAGGTAAAGATCATGGCATCTGGTTCCATAATTTCATGGCAATTAAAAGAGGAAAAATTTGAAACACTGACAGATTTCATTTTCTTGAGCTCTGAAATCACTGCAGACAGTGATTGCAGCCATGAAAATATTAATAAAAGGTGCTTGCTCCCTGTGGAAAAAAGCTATTAAAAAACCTAGAAAACTTATTAAAATGAAAGACATTACTTTACCAATAAAGGTCCGTATAGTCTGAGCTATGATTTTTCCAATAGTCATGTTAGGATGTGAATGTTGGACGATAACAAAGGCTGAGCACAGAATAATTGATGCTTTTGAATTGTAGTGTGGAGAAAACTCCTGAGAGTCTCTTAGATTGCAAGGAAATCAAACCACTCAGTCCTAAAGGAAACCAACCATGGATATTCATTGGAAGGACTGATGCTGAAGCTAAAGCTCCCATACTTTGGCCACTTGATGACTCATTGGATAAGACCCTGATGCTGGGAAAGACTGAGGGGAGGAGGACGAGACTCGACAGAGTATGAGATGGTTAGAGAACATCACTGACGCAAAGGACATGAATTTGAACAAACTCAGGGAAATTGTGAAGGACAAGGGTGTGTTGCAGTCCATGGGGTCGAAGAGTTGGACATGACTTCACAACAGACCAACAACAAGTCCTCATTGAAACTCAAGAGCCTTTTTTATATTGACAAATGAAGATACAAATGATTCTCTTTAAAACTCTGTATTACTGGCTTTAAATTCTTCTGAGCTGAATAAATAACAGCCCTACTTATTAAATCAGCTTATTTAAAACCCAGATGGGATAATGAAGTTAAAAAAAATCATGTCTATATTAAGAAAAAAAGAATGAAAAACTTGAAATATTTAAACTAAGTATTCCTGAAAGTTAAATGTAAGCTATCACATGCCTTAAATTGTTGACGATGGACAAAATATTATGGTAGGATTAGTTTGGCTTTGGTTTTGATGTTTTCTCAACTGTAGTGGATAGTAGCAGAAAGTGTCTCAGTTGTTACAAGAAAGCTATTGCTGCCTCAAATCTTAGATGAAAAACAAATAGGTACATAAACATGTTACACATAGATAATCATTTTACTTACAACAACGCTATCCATCTTGTATCACCTTTGTTCAAAACGCTAGTCAAAAAAAAAATATGCTTACATGTTCCTTTTTATCAGAAAACATTTACCTATATAAATCAAAGCCTTATTTTCCTGGGCATATATTCTTTTATTGCACATCTCCAGATTACTGAGGTGCTTCCCAGGTGGCTCAGTGGTAAAAGAATCCAATTGCAACGCAGGAGACACGAGTTTGATCCCTAGATGGGGAAGATCCCATGGAGAAGGAAATGGCAACCCACTCCAGTATTTTTGCCTGGGAAATCCAATGGAGAGAGGAGTCTGGCAGACTACAGTCCACAGGGTTGTAAAACACCACCACAGACTACTGAGAGTAAGCAAGGAGTCAAATTTACAGCAGGGGGCAAATATTTGCTTTAAGGAGCCCAAGAACCCATTCCTAACTGTTAATTTTGTTTTCATTTTTAGAAAAAGGGATAATTTTTAAATATAATTAAAAATTTTACAACATTAATTTTTTGGCATAGATGTGCATATTGTGGAACTGAAATAGAAAACAGAGTGACTTGTAGTAAAATATTTATTCTTTCAACAACTTAATAAAGAAAAGGGGTGAAAATTCAATGGGAAAAGGAAAAATATAGTAGAAGGAAAAGATAAAGGGTTGGATAGTGGAAGAGCGTGAATGTGTTGGGCAAAAACTCTAATGAGGTATCAGGTCAGTCTCCCTACTGTGTGACCTTGGCAGCTTTCTCTGACAGAATGTGGTTGTGCTTGTTATTAAAGGGTCAAAGTTCTGATAGTGTATTAGAATTGGTTATGTAGATGAAATCTTAAAAGATCTAGTTTGTTTTCCCATGGTTAGTATATACAATAATCTCAAACATTTTACAAACATGTGTCTAATAATTATATCGCCACTTGTCTAAACAAGAATATATGGGCATATTTATCCATAAAAGTCTTTCCATAAATACTGCTACTGCTGCTGCTGCTGCTAAGTCACTTCAGTCGTGTCCGACTCTGTGTGACCCCATAGACGGAAGCCCACCAGGCTCCCCCGTCCCTGGGATTCTCCATAAATACTAATGTCTAATAAATGAATATACATGTATCAAAATTTTACAAATGCATTTGCAATAATATTTGGGAAAATATACAATTTAGTTATATACCATCTCATTCAATTTTATAAGGTTATGTATAACACCTTAATTTAAAAACTTATTTATGAACATATCAGTTTTCAGCGTTTGTGGTCATTTATGAATACAAATGTATACCATTTAAAATATTTAAACCCTCATATCTTTCAGCTGTATTATTCTGAGTAAAACAATTGTTTCCACATCTCATGATTATTTGCAGTCTCTCAAAAAAAATATTCAATGAGCATTATTTTTAGTTCACAATCAGGAAACTATTTGGGTAGTTGTACAGAAATTCTTAGTAAATCATCTGAAAGGGCAGAAATCTACCTTCTCTTGTGAATCTTTAAGAACACTATTAAGTTCATTTACATCACTTATCACACTATATCGAAAAATGTGTTTGACTCATCATAACAAGTAGTCTATTAAAGTCTATTCCACATTCACTCTTGTGAGGCTAGCACAATCCCTCAATAGAAACAGAGTCACTTAAAAGAACTACAAATGTTCATGATTTATTATTTAGCTGCAAAGTGATATAAATTTCCGCTGCAGACATTTCTTTTAAAAATCCCAGAAATACAATCATTTCTGTCTAGGAGAGGATGATTTTAGCTCAAATCTCTAACTTTATATAATATTCAAATTACCAAGGATCCAAATTTTTTTCAAATAAAATAATACAGAAAAATATTACAAAATATGAATAAATCAGAAATAAGCTAATCAAAGTATGTAGAAGAGCAGGGTTTAAATGAGTACTAAATTGTTGATATAAAGAAGCTATAATAAGTTGGACCCAAATGCTTATTTTTCAAAAAGATTTTAAATAAGTATGTAGTTGTATAATCTCAGACATTCAATATATTAGAGGAAAAAATAATCCATGCCTGTGTGAAACATCTACCAAACAAGAACTGAACTCTTACAGCACCACTGCTATTTGGTGGTATTAATAATATAGCCCAATATCAGCAAGACAACCAAAGTTTTACAAAATAATTTCTTTTCTGTGAACACTAGAATTCTCAAGTAACAAAGAGGCATTGAGTATTAGTAAGGGAAATACAATTGCTAAGAATTATTAGATACAAATATATACTTCTCAATATCTAATTTGAAGGCCACTATGTATCACAGATTTTAAGGGTGTGTGTCTATATGTTTGTATACATGTATTTTAGAAAAGTGATTCTATTTTTCAAAGGTTCATATATCACTATAATTTAAAATTATGTAATATTTGCCTACTAGAATGAGAGCTTACTTAGGCAAAATTCCACCAAGCTAAGCTTCTTGATGCTGTGAAAGTGCTGCACTCAATATGTCAGCAAATTTGGAAAAATCAGCAGTGGCCACAGGACTGGAAAAGGTCAGTATTCATTCCAAAGAATGCTCAAACTACCACACAATTACACTCATTTCATACGCTAGTAAAGTCATTTTCAAAATTTTCCAAGCCAGGCTTCAGCAATACGTGACCCGTGAACTTCCAGATGTTCAAGTTGGTTTTGGAAAAGGCAGAGGAACCAGAGATCAAATTGCCAACATTCATTGGATCATCAAAAAAGCAAGACAGTTCCAGAAAAACATCTACTTCTGCTTTATTGACTATGCCAAGGCCTTTGACTGTGTGGATCACAACAAACTGTGGAACATTCTAAGAGATGGGAATCCCAGACCACCTGACCTGCCTCTTGAGAAACCTGTATGCAGGTCAGGAAGCAACAGTTAGAACTGGACATGGAACAACAGACTGGTTACAAATAGGGAAAGGAGTACGTCAAGGCTGTGTATTGTCACCCTGCTTATTTAACTTATATGCAGAGTACATCATGAGAAATGCTGGGCTGGAAGGAGTACAAGCTGGAATCAAGAGTGCCGGAAGAAATATCAATAACTTCAGATATGCAGATGACACCACCCTTAGGGCAGAAAGTGAAGAACTAAAGAAACAGCCTCTTGATGAAACTGAAAGAGGAGAGTTAAAATTTTGGTTTAAAGTTCAACATTCAGACAACTAAGGTCATGGCATCTGGTCCCATCACTTCATGGGAAATAGATGGGGAGTAGTGGAAACAGTGCTGACTTAAGGGGGGTGCTCCAAAATCACTGCATATGGTGATTGCAGCCATGAAATTAAAAGACACTTACTCCTTGGAAGGAAAGTTATGACCAACCTAGACAGCATATTAAAAAGCAGAGACATTACTTTGTCAACAAAGGTCCATCTAGTCACAGTAATGGTTTTTCCAGTGGTCATGTATGGATGTGAGAGTTGGACTATAAAGAAAGCTGAGTGCTGAAGAATTGATGCTTTTGAACTGTGACGTAGGAGAAGACTCTTGAGAGTCCCTTGGACTGCAAGGAGATCCAACCAGTCCATCCTAAAGGCTATCAGTCCTGAGTGTTCATTGGAAGGACTGATGTTGAAGCTGAAACTCCAATACTTTGGCCACCTGATGCGAAGACCTGACTCATTTGAAAAGACCCTGATGCTGGGAAAGATTGAGGGCAAGGGGAGAAGGGGACGATAGAGGAAAAGATGATTAGATGGCATCACCACCTCAATGGACATGAGTTTGTGTAAACTCCAGGAGTTGGTGATGGACAGGGAGGCCTGGCGTGCTGCAGTTCATGGGGTCACAAAGAGTCAGATACGACTGAGCGACTGAACTGAACTGAAGCTTCTTGTTTGTACTTATCAAGTAGAGGCATGTCAGGTCATCTGTGTTCTATATTTGCACTGTATTTGCATCATTATTGCATGGAAATAATTGTAGTTATGTTTAAAAAATACCTAAGACAAGATATTTTAACTTTTGACTGATCTTTGATCAATAGCCTTGACTCACAGTTTTCCATTCTGGCTGATAAGCCTTAAGGATATGATTAAAAATTAAGGAATTGCTGTACTGAATTTGTCTGAACTAGAAACACAAATTGAGTTATTTGGACAATAGTCTAATGTCTACATAAAAATAAAGCAGTTAATTTGAAAAAAAAGTTCAGTTACAATAATTGATTGATTCAACTAAATGTGATACTATGAAGATTAACTGTAAGTTCAATTCTCCGGTTGTGGTTCAAGAGAATGTTAGTGATTTAGTTGTTTAATGTTGAGACATTTCATTCTTCTAGTATTTATTCTAGCATCTTGCATAAGGTTTTCAGAAGAGAGACTAAAATTGAAGGCTCTTATTTTAACTTGGATAGTCCAAGCAAATTCATTATAAATAAAAATTACTACATGTCTCTAGATCAAACCTGTCAAATTTCAAACACAAATGAAATAAAATACAACAATCTTTGATGACAAAGTTCATAAGTCATCTATAATTTTAATTTTCTTAAACTGATTATAGAATTTACAACAAAAATGCAGTTATCAAAGGATAAAGCTAGGTTTTAAATTAGATCAGTAAAGCATGTGTCTGCAATAGTCCGGCTGTAACTGAATTATTAATGACAGGTGATTCATAGATGGCATATTTATCCTACAAGGGTCTTCCCTGGTGGCTCAGAGATTAAAGCATTTATCTGCAAAGCGGGAGATCTGAGTTCAATCCCTGGGTGGGGAAGATCCCCTGGAGAAGGAAATGGCAACCCACTTCTTGCCTGGAGAATCCCATGGAGGGAGGAGCCTGGTGGACTACATTCCACGGGGTCACAAAGAGTCAGACACAACTTCATGAATTCACTTTCACTTTCAAGGAAAAAAAATTCATTTAACTGATGTAGTTTATTGCTTCCTCAAGTCATCCTATTCTACAGCCTTAATACAGTTAATAAAGCTGAGAAATGGATAATTGAAACATGTCTAAAAGAAATAAAAATATCCATGTACACAGTCATTATTCAATTCAGTTCAGTTCAGTTGCTCAGTCGTGTCCAACTCTTTGCGACCCCATGAATCACAGCACGCCAGGCCTCCTGTCCATCAACAACTCCTGGAGTTCACTCAGACTCACGACCATCGAGTCGGTGATGCCATCCAGCCATCTCATTCTCTGTCATCCCCTTCTCTTCCTGCCCCCAATCCCTCCCAGCATCAGAGTCTTTTCCAGTGAGTCAACTCGTCGCATGAGGTGACAAAAGTATTGGAGTTTCAGCTTTAGCATCAGTCCTTCCAATGAACACCCAGGACTGATCTGCTTTAGAATGGACTGGTTGGATCTCCTTGCAGTCCAAGAGACTCTCAAGAGTCATCTCCAACACCACAGTTCAAAAGCATCAATTTTTCGGGGATCGGTTTTCTTCAAAGTCCAACTCTCACATCCATACGTGACCACTGGAAAAACCATAGCCTTGACTAGATGGACCTTGTTGGCAAAGTAATGTCTCTGCTTTTTAATATGCTATCTAGGTTGGTCATAACTTTCCTTCCAAGGAATAAGCGTCTTTTAATTTCATAGCTGCAATCAGCATCCGCAGTGATTTTGGAGCCCCCCCAAAAAAAGTCTGACACTGTTTCCCTATCTATTTCCCATGAAGTGATGGGACCAGATGCCATGATCTTCGTTTTCTGAATGTTGAGCTTTAAGACAACTTTTTCACTCTCCTCTTTCACTTTCATCAAGAGGCTTTTTAGTTTCTCTTCCCTTTCTGCCATAAGGGTGGGGTTATCTGCATATCAGAGGTTATTGATATTTCTCCCAGCAATCTTGATTCCAGTTTGTGCCTCTTTATTATTAATACAGTTAAATGATATTTCAAAAATGTAGACAATACTCAATACTCACCAATATTCTGAAATAGCCTAAATGGAAAAATAATTTGAAAATGAATAAATATATGTACATGTATAACAGAATTACTCAGCTGTACACCTGAAACAAACAAATTGTTACTCCAGCATAAAATAAAAGTTTTAAGAAAATATGGACAAAAATAAACTTCTATTTATCATTGTAGTTAAAAGTCTGGGCTGAGAAGTAAAAAATATCTGTAGTTGATACTGACATAGCTGTTTACTATCTGTTTAACTCTGTGCTCAGTTGTTCAATCATTTCTGACTCTGTGCGACCCCACGGACTGTAGCCCACCAGGCTCCTCTGTCTATGGGATTTTCCAAGAATACTGGAGTGGATTGCCATTTGGGGAAAGTCTCAGTTTTCATATTTAACACAGGGATAGAATACATATATATATAGTAATGATTATCAAATGTGCAAATTATATATATAGTACAAAAATATACAGAGATTAGCAAGTGTACAAAAATAATAGTAAATGTGCACCTGTAATCATCACTTTCCATTAATGACCATGGATTTTTCAGTTATTGTAAACTTTTTAGTTTTGAGAACCAGCTTTCAAGTATGCCTGTTCTAGACGAAGAGCTAGGAAATTTCATCAATAACTATGGAAAATAAAATGCTGTAGTTTGTTCCAAGTGAAAACTCTACAAATTTTGAAAGAAAAAAGATACAAGCTTAGTTACATAAAATAAATTTTGATTCAAACAAGTATAACAAGAGCAAAATATGACTACGGTTTTTGGTTTGTAGACTATTTGCTTACATTTAACCAAAAGTCATTAATTTATGTTTTGAAAAACAGCATGACCTTTGATGGTGTTTGCTAAGCAAAAGTTTACAACTCTACTCCATTAATCTATTTAAAAGCCTAATATGTTAGACATTTTTAGCAGGAGAGCAAACACCTTCAAAATAAACAAGGGAAGGATTTAATTTCCTTTAAATAAGCTAAACGTAAGTTTAATAAATTAGATCACTCATAATGTTTATGGAACCTTTTTTTTTTTTTTTTTGGAACCTTATAATTTTAGTATATTTTTGGTCCAAGTTAACAGGGACATGCTGTTAAAGTCAAGATGACTACAAAACTGTTTTTGTAGTATTTCTTCAAAAAGAATGTTTAGATTCAAGACTGATCTATATTGTGATACAGAAGAGTATTACAGTAAAATTTCGGTCAACTTAAGTTGCAGTATAAAAACTTCATGTAGAAGATATATCTAATATTGGAGTTGGTAAATTATTTAAAATATGTAACATTGTATTATAAAACAAAAGATTTTTCATAAAATTTGTCAATAAATTAACATATTTAATTTGTTCAAAAAGAGTCAGCATTTTTGCTATTTAATACACTCCTGTTTTGATATTTACTATTCAAATCTAAAACCAAAATTAGTGGCAACAGTTTGAAACATTTCAGGCCTTTGATCATTACACATCTAACTTTTCATTATTAATGTAAACCCTTTTCCTATGATAAAATATATAATATTGTATGATACAATGAAAAGCATACCTGCCAGAGAGACCT
This sequence comes from Moschus berezovskii, assembly GCF_049115385.1. Lineage (NCBI taxonomy): Eukaryota > Metazoa > Chordata > Mammalia > Artiodactyla > Moschidae > Moschus > Moschus berezovskii. The sequence continues at coordinate 79,100,817 of NC_142488.1, read as the reverse complement.
AAATTCTATTCCAGACTGTCACTGACTAGCTTTTGTGACATTCTGCAAGTCACTTCAAACAAAATGGGACCTTCTGGAAAAAAGCAAATCTTAAATAAGTGTAATCCATCACACTTAAACAGTATCTGTGTTTTATTAAGTTATTTATGAACAAGTGCAAATTATGCACAAAGTCCAAAAGCTCTAAAGGATGACTTTCCTAAGCAAAAAAAAAAAAAAAGAAAAAAAACCTAGATATTCAAGTATATTCCATAATGTCTATGAGCATGTGTTTCACAAAAATGTCCCTGTTTCTCTAGTTGCAGGCATTAATAATGAAAACAGAATGAAAATCCTAACAGCAAACAAGTTAAGAATATTTTCATCAAAACATTGCTGGTTATGATTTACCTCAGCATGTGATTAATTCCCTCAAGCTTGAGTATCTGTCTCATCACCTTTGCATCACTCTCTGCAGAGACATGACCCAGAGTCCATATCTAGGAAATATCTCCTTTCTCTTTCTTCTTTTATTAAAAAAAATTAGATCACTGCATAATTCCCAGGATAAGTTACTTATAACCAGTGACCCAATCTATTTAGCATAGTAAGAAGCCCACTGAGTTTGAAGTTAGCTCCTAATTTGGTGTGGCTTTAGGCAAGCTGTTTAGTTAATTCTGGATGTTGATTCTTTATTTGAAAAGAAAAAAAAAAAAAGACAAGGAAGATAAAAATGTCTGTGCCACTTAACTCACAGGGTTGTTTGGAGTGTTAGATGATTATATGTGAAGTCTTTTGTCAGGAGAAATTCATCAACAAATATCAATTTTATGTCGAGGAACTGTATTTTTAAGGAAACATTACAATAAGGGTAGTGTTTGTCTTTTATATTTAGTAGCACTTTGGCAGAGTATGTGTCATCATTTACACTTTTAAGTCTACTAATTATCTCATGAGATTCATTAAAGTAACTAAACAGGGTTTGCTTCTCTGAAAACAAAAGATAATTTTGTAATACCTTCTAATAATCTAGTTCTTCCAAGAGAAAACAAAATGTGATTTCCCAGTTGGTAAAACTATTCACTCCACGTGATTAACTACTATTACCAAAATAAATAAATGCTTGAATGTAATTCAAATAAAATGAGAAACCTGAAACCTCTCAAAGTTCCAGGTTTCAAGCATTGCCAGGACTTAGAGCAATGCACCTTAGTTCATGACTTAACATTCTATGTCTAAGCCAACACATGTCAGTAATAGATTTTCCTTTTTTCCTTCCAAATACTCTCCCTCTAGACCTATTCTTACAAATAGTTTTATTTTTACAGAGAAAGACAACTCTTAGGAACTTGGCTCTTGTGTATTTTAAATTGTAAACAAAACTCATTTCTTTTTGTAAAAAGCCTTATTGGATTTATCCGTCCCAAGTACTTTTTTCTTGTTCAATATGATCACATCCTTATTTCCCAGCTCTCAATGACAATTGTGTCATTGCATACTTATATGTTTGAAATTACTAAAACCAGTGATATCCTAATTGTGCCAAATAAAATTCAATGAGTGTTCACAACAACATTCTAATACAAATTCATGACTCCTAAAAGATTAAACATAATAAACAATTGTTCCTTTGATATAAAACCTTAATCATATTTGAACCCTCAATTTTATTACATACACTGGCTGACGGAATGAATATTTTTCCAGGGATCATAAGACTAAGGATCTAGTGCAGTCTTTGACATTCAATAGGCATGTGAAATTAAGGGGGGGAAATCGTATCTAAGTGGCTTTCTATGTCAAAATGGTTAGTACCTATTTCACAGGACTGTTGTGAGATTCAGATGAGATAAAATTTGTAAAAAACTAAAGTGCAAAGAAAACAATTTAAATGATAATGTAATTAGTCACATATTTAGAAATCTGGTGTTAGTGCCTGTCATATTTACCAAGAGGTGTCATTTCAGGTAATTTCTTTAGGTTTAATGCAAAGACTCATGATGAGTCTACTTTGGGTTTGTATTTTATTTTATTTTTTTTGGTAAGTTAGTTTTTTCCATAAACGCATTTGTCTCAATTTCTAGAAAAGCTTGTTCTTAAATGATTTAGTTGCTATCATTAGTGTATGATATCAATGAAATAGTAAATATAATAAATTAAACATTATATTATCAGAATGTCTTCTATTTTTTTGAAAGATGATACTTCCTTGAGATGTCAATCTCTATACTGGAATCTCATCTTAAATTAGAATTCTATTTTTTTTTTTTCCAGTGAATATAATCAACCCATTTCCTTATTAATGCTGTTACTAACTTTTGCAATTCTGTATTATTAGCAATTACACGTACTTCAACATTTAATATATATTATATCACATTAAGTTAAATAAGCAGGGTGACAATATACAGCCTTAAAGTACTCCTTTTTCTATTTGGAAACAGTCTGTTGTTCCATGTCCAGTTCTAACTGTTGCTTCCTGACCTGAATACAGGTTTCTCAAGAGGCAGGTCAGGTAGTCTAGTATTCACATCTCTTTTAGAATTTTCAACAGTTTATTGTGATCCACACAGTCAAAGGCTTTGGCATAGTCAATAAAGCAGAAATAGATTTTTTTCTGGAACTCACTTGTTTTATCCACAATCCAGTGGATGTTGGCAATTTGATCTCCTGTTCCTCTACCTTCTCTAAAACCAGCTTGAACATCTGGAAGTTCATAGTTCATGTATTGCTGAAGCCTGGCTTGGAGAATTTTGAGTATGACTTTACAAGCGTGTGAGATGAGTGCAATTGTGTGGTAGTTTGAGCATTCTTTGGCATTGCCTTTCTTTGGGATTGGGATGAAAACTGACATTTTCCAGTCCTGTGGCCACTGCTGAGTTTTCCAAATTTGCTGGCATATTGAGTGCAGCACTTTCACAGCATCATCTTTCAGAATTTGAAATAGCTCAACTGGAATTCCATCATCTCCACTAGCTTTGTTCATAGTGATGCTTTCTAAGGCCCACTTGACTTCACATTCCAAGATGTCTGGCTCTAGGTGAGTGATCACACCATCATGATTATCTTGGTCGTGAAGATCTTTTTTGTACAGTTTTTCTATGTATTCTTATTCTTGGCACCTCTTCTTAATATCTTCTGTTTCTGTTAGGTCCATACCATTTCCGTCCTTTATCGAGCCCATCTTTGCTTGAAATGTGTTCCTTTGGTATCTCTAATTTTCTTGAAGAGATCTCTAGTCTTTCCTATTCTGTTGTTTTCCTCTAATTCTTTGCATTGATTGCTGAGGAAGGCTTTCTTATCTCTCCTTGCTATTCTTTGGAACTCTGCACTCAGATGCTTATATCTTTCCTCTTATCCTTTGCTTTTCGCTTCTCTTCTTTTCACAGCTTATTTAACTTATATGCAGAGTATATCATGAGGAATGCTGGGCTGGAAGAAGCACAAGCTGGAATCAAGATTGCCAGGAGAAATATCAATAACCTCAGATATGCAGATGACACCACCCTTATGGCAGAAAGTGAAGAGGAACTAAAGAGCCTCTTGATGAAAGTGAAAGAGGAGAGTGAAAAAGTTGGCTTAAAGCTCAACATTCAGAAAACTAAGATCATGACATCTGGTCCCATCACTTCATGGGAAATAGATAGGGAAACAGCGGAAACAGCATCAGACTTTATTTTTGGGGGCTCCAAAACCACTGCAGATGGTGATTGCAGCCATGAAATTAAAAGTCGCTTACTCCTTGGAAGGAAAGTTATGACCAACCTAGATAGCATATAAAAAGCAGAGACCTTACTTTGCCAACACAGGTCCGTCTAAGTCAAGGCTATGGTTTTTCCAGTGGTCATGTATGGATGCAAGAGTTGGACTGTGAAGAAAGCTAATCACCGAAGAATTGATGCTTTTGAACTGTGGTGCTGGAGAAGACTCTTGAGAGTCCCTTGGACTGCAAGGAGATCCAACCAGTCCATTCTAAAGGAGATCAGTCCTGCGTGTTCATTGCAAGGCCTGATGCTAAAGCTGAAACTCCAATACTTTGGCCATCTCATGCGACGAGTTGTGATGTGATGGGAAAGTCACTCAGGCTTGTCCGACTCTTTGCGACCCCATGGATTATACAGTCCATGGAATTCTCCCAGCCACAATACTGGAGTGGGTAGCCTTTCCCTTCTCCAGGGGATCTTCCCAACCCAGGAATCGAACCGGGGTCTCCTGCATTGCAGGTGGATTCTTTACCAACTGAGCTATCAGGGGGCGACGAGTTGACTCACTGGAAAAGACTCTGATGCTGGGATGTATTGGGGGCAGGAGGAGAAGGGGACAACAGAGAATGAGATGGCTGGATGGCATCACTGACTTGATGGCCGTGAGTTTGAGTGAACTCTGATAGTTGGTGATGGACAGGGAGGCCTGGCGTGCTGTGATTCCTGGGGACGCAAAGAGTCCGACACAACTGATCGACTAAACTGAACTGATATGACATTATCTACTGGCTGATTGTGTTTAATCTTCACTGACACCTATTTTAAATCTTTACTAAAATTATACGACTTATGATTAAAATTTTTTCCAGTGAAACAATATTTTCCTCTAACTTAAATAATTTCATTCTATTAAGATGTATCCATATTCCCTCTGAAACATGTAAAAGGAGAACTGGTCTAAAGTTATACAGCTGGATTTGATTACTCTAATTCATAATTTTTTTAAAATATTTTTGGCGTTTCTCATATTTGTTAGATTAGTCCAAGAAGTTATCTGATATTTTTATTCTGGTTGTTATGATCCTAAAGTAGTTTGCTGTTTTACATGCGTCAATTTTATATAATTTTTGAGTCTTAGGGCCATTGTAAATTAACTCAATTTTTTCCTCATTTTGTCTTGATCAGCATATTTTTATAAAAGTACAGTAATATCTCTACTTTCTATAGTTTCCATCTCCAGCCTTTGAAAATAGAATTTGAAGAAGTCTGTTATTTTTAATGTTTTCTTATTTTTTTTTTTTGTCCTATTGTTTGTATTTCTTTTCCTCTTCGTGTACTTTGGAGTTTCCTCTTTAAAAAGAAAAATATATGATATTTTGCTTTCTATACATGCTTCCTCAGGCACATGGAAACTGTCTATGGTTAACATTATTAAATAAGAGTAATGAAATCCAAGGCAATTTTGACAGACACCCAAGTTCATTTAGCATTTACAAGAAGCATTTTAGTCCAGTTGGCCCTTTAGTTCACTGGGGTCATGAAGTTGCACCAAACAAGCTTTGCTGTTGCTATTAAAGTATCAAAGCTTAGCAGAGACTAATACAGTTTCATTGGGAAGGCGGTAGCTGCTGAATCCCAATGCCACAATTAAGGCATGGAGTGACAATTTTTCCAGTTGTTTCCCTCACCCTGCCAGAACTACAGTTGTGCCTAACACAGTCTAAACACTCACAACTTGACTTATCTCAATAGCTGTTTTCAAAATTGTTACATTTGACACTGGTTCCATACCAAGATGTACTGCACATAAAGAAATGGAACTCGAAAATTTCTTAAATAGATTATGAATGAAAAGTTCTCTTGGATTAAATGGCTATTCTGCTGCAATCTATGATAAAAATCTAGGTGTGAAGAAAGCAGCACCATGGGCTTTGAGTGGAATTTTAGGGGGTAGCAAATATAAAATAATCTTTACCAAGTCTCTTTTGTTGTTGTTGTTGTTACCTTGAAAAATGTCAGACACAAAAATAAACTAAAAATAATGTTTTCAACTTAGGTAAATTAAAATTTAAATAATCATTGTACCCTGCGTGCAGGCACATGTGCTAAGTCGCTTCAGTCGTGGCTGACTTTACAATCCCATGGTCTGTAGCCCACCAGGCTCCTCTATCCTTGGAATTCTCCAGGCAAGAATACTGGAGGAGGTTGTCATGCCCTCCTCCAGGGGATCTTCCCAACCCAGGAATCAAATTCACTTCTCTAGCATGCAGGTTCTTTACCACTAGCATCACTTCGGAAGCCCCATTTTATTCTGATATTTGAATAATTAACTGCTATGTTAATTTTCAATATGTCACAAATTAATATCTTCAAGGATCTATACCATATTAAATTCAGAATGTTTGTATCTTTTTCAAAAATAACTTAAAATATTAGCAAGCTATTGACACTGTGTGGTCAATGGTTTTCTTTTTTAAAAAGTACAACTGTATGTATGTAGTCCTCATAAATAGATTTGACAATATAATGAGCAAGCAACTTTTATTCTGAACTATAATTTCACCTGATCTAGCTACATCAAAGATTAAGATCAATTTTAATATCCAGGTATAATAAGCATATATCATTTTTAATTTTTATATATTCCATTCTTTGCAAAATAGCTAAATGGAATCTTTTAAATAAATCTGAAAACTTTTGCTTACTTCATTTTTTTCATGCTTGTTTACCAGACTAAAATTTAACCCTTCATTTTCAATGTGGTTTGACAGGAAACGGCATCCTACATTTCTAAGGAACTTGTTAGAAACTCAGAATTTCAGGCCCCAGCCACAATCTACAGAATCAGAATCTGCATTTTTAACAGGGTTCCAAGAAGGCAATGGCAAGCCACTCAAGTACTCTTTCCTAGAAAATCCCATGGATGGAGGAGCCTGTTAGGCTACAGTCCCTGGGATTGCTAAGCGTCGGACACGACTGAGTGACTTCACTTTCACTTTTCACTTTCACACATTGGAGAAGGAAATGGCAACCCAATCCAGTGTTCTTGCCTGGAGAATCCCAGGGACGGGGGAGCCTGGTGGGCTTCCGTCTATGGGGACACACAGATTCGGACACGACTGAAGTGAATTAGCAGCAGCAGCAGCCAGATGAAAGAGATGTTCATTAAAATTTGAAAAGCACAGGAATAGAACTTAACTTCTTAGAAACTGGAGTTTGAAATAAATCATCACCAGTGATGGTGACTGATTAGAAGCTCTATTTCTTGCTCAAGTGCTTAGCTTCTATTATAGCTGCACTATTATATATATATATATATATATATATATATATATATATATATATATATATAGCATTGGCCTTATATTCCCATGGGCTTCCCAGGTGGCTCAGCTGGTAAAGAATCTGCCCGCATTGCGGGAGACCTGGGTTCGATCCCTGGTTTGGGAAGATCCCCTGGAAAAGGGAACAAATATCCACTCTGGTATTCTGGCCTGGAGAATTCCATGGACTGTATAGTCCATGGAGTCACAAAGAGTCAGACACGACTGAGTGACTTTCACTTTGTATTCCCATAACTGTTTACTCTTGTATGAAATTTGAAGGCATTTAGAAGCCATGTGATATTTAATGTATTCCAACTCCCTTCCTCAAATAATCCTTCTTTGCACTCATTCACTTTATAAAATGGAAAGCATATATTGTAACTGTTTTATCTCATGAATGTTAAAACTAAGTACATGGGCTAAGAAAATTTGCAGGACAAATTTGATGTAAGAAATGTGGAGCCTGACTGAAGGCTAAAATGTCAGTCTTAAACTGAGCGATTTTTTTCCTGGTGTAAGCAGAAAGAGGGTGTTTGCTATGACCAGTGCATTCGCTTGGCAAAACTCTATTAGCCTTTGCCTTGCTTCGTTTCATGCTCCAAGGCCAAAAATTCAGACTTAAATTGAAGAAAGTAGGGAAAACCACTAGACCATTCACATATGACCTAAATCAAATCCTTTATAATTATACAGTGAAAGCAAGAAATAGATTTAAGGGACTAGATCTGATAGATAGAGTGCCTGATGAACTCTGGATGGAGGTTTGTGACATTGTACAGGAGACAGAGACCAAGACTATCCCCATGGAAAAGAAATGCAAAAAAGCAAAATGGCTGTCTGAGGAGGCCTTACAAATAGCTGTGAAAAGAAGAGAAGCGAAAAGCAAAGGAGAAAAGAAAAGATATAAGCATCTGAATGCAGAGTTCCAAAGAATAGCAAGGAGAGATAAGAAAGCCTTCCTCAGCGATCAATGCAAAGAATTAGAGGAAAACAACAGAATAGGAAAAACAAGAGATCTTTTCAAGAAAATTAGAGATATCAAGGGAACATTTCATGCAAAGATGGGCTCGATAAAGGACAGGGATGGTATGGACCTAACAGAAGCAGAAGATATTAAGAAGAGGTGGCAAGAATACACAGAAGAACTGTACAAAACAGAGCTTCACAAAGAAGATAATCACGATGGCGTGATCACTCACCTGGAGCCAGACATGTTGGAATGTGAAGTCAAGTGGGCCTTAGAGAGCATCACTATGAACAAAGCTAGTGGAGGTGATGGAATTCCAATTGAGCTATTTCAAATCCTGAAAAATGATGCTGTGAAAGTGCTGCACTCAATATGCCATCAGATTTGGAAAACTCAGCAGTGCCCACAGGAATGGAAAAAGTCAGTCTTCATTCTAATCCCAAAGAAAGGGAATGCCAAAGAATGCTCAAACTACCGCACAATTGCACTCATCTCACATGCTAGTAAGGTCATGCTCAAAATTCTCCAAGCCAGGCTTCAGCAATATGTGAACCGTGAACTTCCAGATATTCAAGCAGGTTTTAGAAAAGGCAGAGGCACCAGAGATCAAATTGCCAACATCCGCTGGATCATGGAGAAAGCAAAAGAGTTCCAGTAAAACATCTATTTCTGCTTCATTGACTATGCCAAAGCCTTTGACTGTGTGGATCACAATAAACTGTGGAACATTTTGAGAGAGATCGAAATACCAGACCACCTGACCTGCCTCTTGAGAAACCTGTATGCAGGTCAGGAAGCAACAGTTAGAACTGTACATGGAACAATAGACTGGTTCCAGATAGGAAAAGGAGTACGTCAAGGTTGTATATTGTCACCCTGCTTATTTAACTTATGTGCAGAGTACATCATGAGGAACACTGGGCTCGAAGAAGCTCAAGCTCAATCAAGATTCCTGGAAGAAATATCAACAACCTCAGATATGCAGATGACACCATCCTTATGGCAGAAATTGAAGAGGAATACATAAGCCTCTTGTTGAAAGTGAAAGAGGAGAGTGAAAATGTTGGCTTGAAGCTCAACATTCAGAAAACAAAGATCATGGCATCTGGTCCCATCACTTCATGGGAAATAGATGGGGAAACAGTGGAAACAGTGTCAGACTTTATTTTTTTGGGCTCCAAAATCACTGCGGATGCTAATTGCAGCCAGGAAATTAAAAGACGCTTACTCCTTGGAAGGAAAGTTATGACCAACTTAGACAGCATATTAAAAAGCAGAGACAACCAAGGTTCGTCTTGTCAAGGCTATGGTTTTTCCCGTGGTCATGTATGGATGTGAGATTTGGACTGTGAAGAAAGCTGATCGCCGAAGAATTGATGCTTTTGAACTGTGGTGATGGAGAAGACACTTGAGAGTCCCTTGGACTGCAAGGAGATCCAACCAGTCCATTCTAGAGGAGATCAATCCTGGGTGTTCATTGGAAGGACTGATGCTAAAGCTGAAACTCCAATACTTTGGCTACCTCATGCATTGAGTTGACTCACTGGGAAAGAGTCTGATGCTAGGAAGGATTGGGGGTGGGAGGAGACGGGTACGACAGAGAATGAGACGGCTGGATGGCATCACCGACTCGATGGACATGAGTTTGAGTGAACTCCGGGAGTTGGTGATGGACAGGGAGGCCTGGCGTGCTGTGATTCATGTGCTCGCAAAGAGTCGGACAGGACTTAGCGACCGAACTGAACTGAACTGAAGCAGAAAGAACAATGGAAATTCTGCCTGATAACCATAAAGCAAACTCTCTGTAAAAGTTTTATTCCATTTGTGTGTTTTTGCATGTTTTTATTGTCCATTCTTAAATCTCTTTAAAAAAAATTTCATGTATTCCCACATTTGTTTTGAAGATTTTTGATCCTAGTAAAACTAGCAAACAAGTATCAAATAACAGTTAAGGTATTCCAAATACAAAATATGAGAAGTGAGAGAAAACCCAGCCTAGGCATTTTCAAAAAGGTTGCATATTTCACACTAAACTGAAAACCAGGTCCTGTCACCTAACACTCTGAGAGTGTTCTCTACTTGATTTCCCCTCTCCCCTTTCTTCCCCTCTGCCACAAAGTAAAATAAAGCAGTGTAAGGTTATTCAGCGGAGAAAAGTAAGCTTTGTTTAGCACATTCTGCCTGACTCATACTCCTGCCTGACCCATACTCCGGCCTGAACTTTGCCTGACCCTTACTCCCGAAACCATGTACAAACCCCTGCATCCTTGTCTTTTGAAGTAAAATGCTGTCTCAAGAGTTAATAACTGTGAAATGTGAAGATATAGAAACAAAGAGTACCTGTTGGGCTAAGGAACTGGTAACAATTTAGACTATAATTCTTCCACATAACAGAATCACCTAACAACCAGTTCCCTGAAAGATACAGATAAAGGCCTGACACACATTTCTAAGTTGTTTTCACAGGAAGCAGACCTCCTACCAAAACCACCCAGATGAAAACTGCTGATCACAAGCACATGGACTCCAAACTGGCTGAAACCAGAAAGCTGATGATGCTTGAAACCTCACTTTGATGCAAATCATTCCAAGAACTGTCCACCAGCTGATCATGCCCTGCTCCTTGAACACTATAAAACTCCTCCCTACTCCCTCCAGGGTGAGTCACATGGTCTTCAGGGCATTAGCCCACTGTGGCATCCTTTGCCTGGCAAAGCAATAAAAGCTGCTCTTTTCTACTTCACTGAAAACTCTGTCTCCATGTTTCTATTTGGCACTGGTGAACAGAGGCCAAGTTTCTACAAAACTCCCTTACACACAACCCTGACATGAGCTGCAAGATCATGCAACAGACCAAAGTTTAGAAAATTCACTTACAAATTTTCCCAAATTATATTTAAACATTCAGGAAAATGTACATTTAAGTCCTTAGGTATATATGCATTTATAAAACAAAACCATTCTTTGGGGTATGTATATATCTTGCTATTTAAGTAAATGGGCTTTTCAAGTAATTTTAAAACAATTAAAATATTTATACAATTTAATGCATAGATACTTTATTCACTTTGCCTTCATGTCAAGATTACATTTTGCATGTTTTATTACATAATATGCACAACAGAGGTGCTTTTAATAATCTAAGTTCAAAAAAAGTGTAGAAAATATACAATTTTCTAGACATAGAAACATAAGACATAAGTCAGATTTGGAAATTGTCCAGCTTAATAAAGCCAAAGAAATAAACAAACAAATCCTGGATATTTTTAACTTTCTGATAAGGTACAAAACTACTATGGCATTTGAGAAAAGGAGGGAACAGACAAGGTTGCAGAGTAAACTAAAGAATGTTATCGCCTAATAACCTCATATGAGCTCCTGTTACACTCATTTTACTGTTCTGAGCCATAGTTTTCTTGTCTGTGAAATTAAGGAGTTGGATTAAATGATCTTTCTGGCCCCTTCCACTTTCAGAGTTTACGAAACCTGGACCATTCTTGGCATACTGAAATGTATCACCTGACACTCAATATTTGTTAAATTTAACATGACTATATGTTACATTTTTGTTGGTGGTGCTTACTCTGCCCAATCAGAATATAAATATCTCAAAGCAGATACTGCCTTAAACTTCTTTAAGAACTCCCTTTCTTAACTCAGTCCAACCACTGCATTTAAAATTTGCAGTGCTAAACAAGCAATAGGTTTTTAGATATTGAGGGCTAATGAATCCAGGTATTGAAACTGGAAATACCTGTAGAGTCACATGATAAGGAAGGAATATATGGTAAAGCTTTCTGTAAAACATCATATACATTTTTTCCTTCATTGGAAAGGGCCTTGAAATAATGCAAAATTTCTCCAAGTTACTTTTGGGAAACTGCATTCCAGGGAGATGAAGTTATTTGCCCAAGATCACTCTCTGGATACCAACAAAATATCAATTATAAAACATATTGTGTTCACACAATTTAAATAAACCTTTTGCTCTCATTTCCTATACCAAAAATCGCAGGATGAAGGAGTTCATAATCCTGAAGGCAACAGAAAATGGTTTGCACATCAGGAGCTTAATGTCCTTCAGTTAAAATGATATAAACCTACACACAATTGATTCCTAAATATATTTTGCTTCAAAGATGGCGTATCAGAACAAAGTCAGTATTTACAAATCACTGTCAGTCTCTAAAACAAATCATATATAAAATAGAAATGTCTTTCAAGAAAAATGAATTAGGCAAAAACACTAAATATTTGCAACATTAGGTAAGCTTAAACTTTATAAAGTGTCATTTTGATGGGTCATAATTTGAATTACTGTGATAAATAAAATAGAGAAAGTATATGAGCATATATGAACATGTACTGTTAAATTTCAATAGTCTTACTACCTTATATAGTTTTTACAGTGTTAGTGCATAAAGACTTAAAAGAGGAGGAGAATATGACACAAGTAGACAGTTAATTAACAGACTTATTTAGATATATTCAAATATACTTTGAAATTTTAATTTTTTAACCAAAGAAGCATTTTTTTTTGTTTCTGTCTTTTTTTATTCAACATTCAGAACTTTGAGGAAACTTTGAAGAAATGAGTGGCAAGGCAGGGTGTTGGCAAAAGCCCTTGCTTGGAAACCAAAAGTCCTATATAAACTTCCCCTCTTGCTACCTGGAAAGCCTTAGATAAGATTTCATTTGTCTGAACTTCAGTTTCCCCATTGAAAAAAATAGGTACAATCATGTTTTTTCTACTTAAAAGATTTTTATGAGACTAAAATGATATACTTTTAAAATATATAAAATACTGTATAAATTAAATCAGGGGAATGAATTGAAACAAAAAGGTACCTGAAATTTTAATGTTTTGTTTACATTTCATTTGATGAAAATAAATGAATTATAAAAATCACTAATATCTCAATTTGCATTCTAAACAATTGAAAACTTTAAAAGAAATGAATTTTCATCTAGTTTAATTCGAATCCATCAGGAAATTAGTTTTATTACCATGCTAGAAGATAGGTTAGATTAATAAAATAACTTTATAGAAGAGAAAAAAATCCTCTCCCAGATTTTATTCTCTTCTTCCTCTTTCCCCTTATTGGAGGAAGAAAATTTGGGAGTAGTTTTTCCAAATGTAGGTATTCAAGATGAGCAGATTAGGTGGGAAAAACCATTCTTTCAGATCTGGGCTGAAAATGACAACTATAGCTATCTTCACTTTAAGTTTCAAAATTTATTATACTGATTTTATGCTTAACACATTAAAGAAAATTAAAAGGGCAGTTTAAATCCTTGATCAGTTGAGGGTGTTTAAACTGCAAAAGGTAATAGAAGCATTTATGATTTCTGCCAAGTCACTCTTCTAATTCAAAAACTGTAATTGAAAAAAGACTCTTTATTCAATTTATTTTCACTGTTTGATATTGAGAATGCAATCTTTCTACAGATATAACCAAATTTCAAGACACTTTTCACCCTAACATAGCTTTCTCCATGTGATAAACCTGTGCTTTACAATTAATGTTGTATAGAGCATAAATCTGAGGGACCTTGGCAGACAGGTCATTTGATATTTTTTCTTAACAAAAGATGACTACATTTCAAAATGAACTTCTATTGAAAAATAACACCTTTTCAAACACCATTAGATTAACTTAAAACAATGCAAGCCAGTCTGGAATATCAAGGCATCTTCATTCTAGATACTGAATGATCAATGTCATCTTCCAATATTAGAACTCTGCTCAGAAAATGACAGATAATTTGAAATGTTATAAAGTCAATCTAATTAAATGTAATTATACATTTTATTTTTCCCAAAGGTAAAATTTACACATGCCATTGATAGAAGAATGTGTCATCTATTTTTATGGCATACTCTTTCTTCAATCCCCAATTCCCAATGATGCTGAGCCAACCTCAGTACATGGAGAAGTATGGACAATTTGAGAATTGCCCATTTCCCACACACACACACACAAATATCTTTCTACTAACGCTTAAAAAGCAAGTGTTCCTTTGCCTCTGAAGAGGCAAACCTGTTGTTGAGGAAAACCTGTCTGAGGAGGATGGCCTCTCAAAATACTTAAATTCGAGCCACTGTGACAATTCCACAAAGCAAAAAGGAGGAGGAATAACACAGAAAAAACTTTCACTGAAAATATAAATAGAATGACCCATTCGAAGAGGACACACCAGAAAGAATGGGATGCAGAGAAACAGTTTCAGAGTGTGTGGTGAGAAATTCAGAAAAGTTGGAATTACTCTCCAAAGTACAATGTTTAAGTCCCTTGTTGTAACCAAAGGAAAACAGATATTTGCAAGCATAATAAAAATACATATATATATATAGGAAATACAAGGAATTCTACTATAAATCTTGTTTGAAATAAAACAGGAAAAGATACACACAGACAGCAAAAAATCTGGGTGAGGAAAATTTGATAAATCTAAAGTAGAAGTTCTTTGGTTCGTTTTTTAAAAAGAACTATCTTTGAGGTCAATGAAGGGAAAGAGAGTCCAAGGTGGCTAATGGGAAGGAAGAAGATAGGTAATGAAGTGAAAAAGCAGCGAAGGAAGACTGACAGAAGGAAAAAGAATAGAGATAGAGGTGTGTATTAGTGCCTAAGAGGAGGAAAAAGCCAAGATTAAGGAATTCTAATATAAATGCTATATAAATATATGATGGTTGATAGTTTATTGTGTGGATCACAATAACCTGTGGAAAATTCTGAAAGTGACGAGAATACCAGACCACCTGACCTGCCTCTTGAGAAACCTGTATGCAGGTCACGAAGCAACAGTTAGAACTGGACATGGAACAACAGACTAGTTCCAAATAGGAAAAGGAGTACATCAAGACTGTATATTGTCACCCTGCTTATTTAACTTATATGCAGAATACATCATGAGAAACGCTGGGCTGGAGGAAGTACAAGCTGGAATCAAGATTACTGAGAGAATATCGATAACCTCAGATATGCAGATGGCACCACTCTTATGGCAGAAAGTGAAGAAGACTAAAGAGCCTCTTGATGAAAGTGAAAGAGGAGAGTGAAAAAGTTGGCTTAAAGCTCAATATTCTGAAAACTAAGATCATGGCATCCGGTCCCATCACTTCATGGCAAATAGATGGGGAAACAATGGAAACAGCGACTGACTTTATTTTTCTGGACTCCAAAATCACTGTATACGGTGATTGCAGCCATGAAATTAAAAGACGCTTACTTCTTGGAAGGAAAGTTATGACCAACCTAGACAGCATATTGAAAAACAGAGACATTACTTTGCCAACAAAGGTCCGTCTAGTCAAGGCTATGATTTTTCCAGTGGTCATGTATGGATGTGAGAGTTGGACTATAAAGAAAGCTGAGCACCAAGGAATCGATGCTTTTGAACTGTGGTGCTTGAGAAGACTCTTGAGAGTCCCTTGGACTGCAAGGAGATCCAACCAGTCCATCCTAAAGGAAATCAGTGCTGAATATTCATTGGAAAGACTGATGCTGAAGCTGAAACTCCAATACTTTGACCACCTGATGCGGAGAGCTTGCTCATTTGAAAAGACCCTGATGCTGGGAAAGATTGAGGGCAGCAGGAGAAGGGGACAACAGAGGATGAGATGGTTGGATGGCATCACCGACACAATGGACATGGGTTTGGGTGGACTCCAGGAGTTGATGGACAGGGAGGCCTTGCGTACTGCAGTACATGGGGTCGCAAAGAGTCGGACATGACTGAGTGACTGAACTGAACTGAACTGAATGGTTGACAGAGAAACAGCTGAAGCTAGTAAGGGTGGGAGAAATGATACGGGACACGGAGATGATGCAAGGAGGTGTGTGGAAAATGGAGTACAGTGGGCTTTATAAATGTGCTTGCAAGTTGCTGAAAGAGTTTACTCTGATGGTAGAAGATGGGGAATTTGGAAGGCTTGGTGGGGATGGTGAGATGACCCTAAAGATAAAACTATAGAGATGATTAGGACTAAAGAGAAATTCTCTTTCAGCAAATAGCATTCATTTATTTCTTAGTTCTACTGATTTACCTTGTGTGGTGTGTGCGTTTAGGCCCTCTTCAAAATTTGTCCTCTTTTCCGGATGTGACAGTATCTTCTTAACTTATTTACCTTCACTTTCTATTCCAATACCTTAGTTTACTCAAATACACATTTAAAGACATTTAAAAACAAGAAAAATATTTCTATTGTGTGCCACCTACTGCCCATTTTTTTCACCCTGTTTTGTTGTTAACATACATACTTTAAAAATCTTCAAAGTGGCCTATGCCTACAAAATACACACACAGCTGCTAACTCCACAGTGGGACATCAACCCCACCACCACCACCACCTTACTTAGCCTGTATCAGGTTCTTTCAGGTCCACTTCTTGACTAGTCACTGCTTAGGAATGCCTATTTTTCAAAGCCAGATAGACATCTTCTTTATGAATCTTTTCTCAACCTCTTAGCAAAAATTAATTCGTCCCTCCATTATGTTCAATTAGAGCATTAATCACATTGTATTATGAATTTGTCAGTCTCCAGGCTTGCAGAGGCCCCAGATACCTTTCCACAAGCTCTTTTGTATTACTGGAGCCTACCACATTGTCTAGCACAGTAGGTTTGCATATTCTTTGGTTAATAATTAAACGTATTACACCTCCTTTAAAATATGTGAAACAAGATTATTGGAGAAAATTAGATTTCAAAATTTCATCCCCTGAATAGTTCCCCTTCCCCCTAATAGAAAATGTGTCAGCCACACATATTTTGTCAATTTAGTTTAAAGCCAGTGGCTTCTTTAAAGTCTCCTTGTCTGGGAGCTTTCCCTCCCTTCCCCGAGAACCTTATAAATCCTGGCTAAAGGCTATTATGGATGGACTGTTTGCACAGAGAAAAGGAAAATTTTCTGCTTTCTAAATCCCTTACCAGATTTCTCCCTGCTACCAGCAGTCTGGAAGCTCTCTATCAGGAATTTCTATCTTGCAAAGAACATGAAGGTTTGAATACCAAGAGAAGAAATAACGTGTAAACAGCAATTTCTTCCGCCAGGACTCCCAGCTGCCAAAACCCGACACTACTTGGACATCCGTCATAATCGCATTCAGGTGATTTTTTTTAAAGGGGGACTCCTTCCAACCCTAAGCAAATTATTGAACCCTAGAAAATGAATTCACTTTTATGCTTGGTCTGAGTTTTCTTTCCATTCCTGTATTTCAAACGCATAGGAACTTTTTGCTGCTTTTGCTGACATACAAAACCCTAGATTTACAAAACGGAAGAATCCTCTGCTTCTGCTCCCTTTTCCCCAAAATCCCCTACCTAACTCCAAACCAAAATACAGTCAGTAGGTAAGCTTTTTATTGAGATCCCCTCTGACGGTAATTTCTTTGGAAAGGAAGCTCAGTTCCGAGGCTCCACACACCCTGCCTCCGTCCCTCCTTCTTGCCCTGTACCGCCTTCTCCAACGTCGCGCTGTTTAGCCTTCTCCCAGAGCAAAAGAAAGAATTGTCCGCAATCAGGGAAAAATGATTAGCTTCCAATTCCGGGAAGCAGGGGTTTGCTCCGTAAAAGGAGAAGAGCAAACTCAGAAAGGAAGGCGTAGCGGGCTTCCGTCTTGTAAAACCCCATTTCTGAACGTCCCCAATTTGGCGCTCCGGCCTCTGGAAGTGACTGCGCAGCCTTATAATAAAGAGGACGGTGGCCTCTCCCCTGCGGCAGCAGCCCTCAGAGCCTTTCCGCAACTTCCAATCTCCAGTCCCTTCTTTCACTGAAAGGGGACCCGCCACACATTTCAAGCCCGCCTCCGATCTCCCTCCTTCCCCACCGCACCATTTCACTGGGAATAAGACCCTCTTCGCCTTCTAGGGGGCTTGCTCTGTTGAAGACAAGGAGCCACAAGATTGTAAGGATGCCAGTCTTCACATCACCCGGGGAGGAGAGATGACAGTGGAAATTTAATACTGGTAACTGTTATTATTTCATCTTTAAAACTTTATCTTCAGAACGGAGCTAAGTAAGTGGATTCACGGTGAATAGTGAAGGTTCAAGCTGAAAAGGAGCGGGGTCGTTGGGTGGGGGTCGTGGGGGAACAGGGAAACGGAGGGAAGGAATGCAGAAAGACCCTGAATCTGTATTAGATTCCGGGGTTCAAAACCTGCTCTGGCCCAGGCTGCAGTAAACCCCTCCTCCGCAGCCCTCGGCGCCTCGGCACGCCTCTGGGGAGCAAGGGAGCGGGAAGGAGGGGCCGAGAGCGAGAGCGCGGGAGGGAGGCCGAGAGAAGCGAGCGCGGCTGCGCACAGGGAGCGCGCGGGGCTGGGCCGCTCGCGCTCCCGGCCGGGACCGGCCGCTCAACCTCCTCTCGGCCCGCTGAACCGCTCTGGGGCTGACATCATTGCCAGAAGGAGGGGCTGCCCGTGCCAAGGCGACTGGAGAACAAGGTTCTCGGGCCTCGCTGGTCTAGGCGCTCCCTCGCCGCTTGGCAGGCGCAGCGCGTTGGCGGCCAGATTCAGCCCGCGTGAGCTGAGCGCGGCAATTCTTAATTTAGCGGAGGGAGGAAGGTATCTTTAGACCTTAGCGCGTCCATCTCTGGGATCATTCGTCAGAACCGCCCTCACACCGTCCGCGCTTTCCTCTGATGAACCAGACAAAGGCAAGAAAGAGGGAAATATGTACAAATACTATCACTTCGACTTGCTTTCAAATGTCCCCCCGCCCCTCAACGAAAGGTCAGCTCTGAGGCTGAGCTTTCCTGCCGTGATTGTTTGAAACAAGACTGAGAGTGGGATTAATCTTCACCAAGTACAGAAGGTGCCCGGAAGTACCTTTCTTTCTTTCTTTTTTTTTTTTTTTAAGTCACACCTGTTTTAACCTTTTATGGGACGGGAGGGAGTCGCTTTAGTCTAAAGCGACGCTACCTTGTCCGGTGTTTTGCACACTGTTCAGTATTCTCGGCACACTCCTCAGGTTGTTTCCTTGTTGCGGCGCTAAGAGAAACAAAGCAGCTCCCCCAACACCATCGCCCCCTCCCATTATTTCCTGCCCCCCTCACCGTCTATCCCGACGTTTAAAGACTTTCTTCTACACACTTTCCTTCGCACAGAAACGGTTCCTATGTGAGGTTTAATCCCAACCTGAAGATATTTCCACGCAAGGACTCGCTTTTGTTTGGTTCTCCCAGTTTCATTTGATTTATTCTTTTGTCCTCGCCCCTCTTCTCTCAAGTCTTTTGCTTTGTGCATTTGTGCCGCAGTGGCGCAAGTTTCGATTCCCAGCCCCCAGCCAACAAATGGTACCCCGCTCGGAGACTCCAAGGCAAGCCCTCAGACGCGCGGGCACACGCACTCAACACGCGCGCTCCTGCGCCCCTCACCCCAAAGGCGGCCAAAGCTGTGAAGCGCGGAAGAGGCCATTTGCAGTTGAGCTCTATAAGTCTTTCCTAGGGGAGGAAAGGAAGTGGCTGGAGCTATACACTCTTCAAAAGTGGCACCTCCCCCCTTTATTTTTTCCAAGGGGAGGATGTCAATTTGAGGCTAAGAGCGCACTTTCAAATCGTGTTTCCCATCGAGGGCAGACTGCCGCTCCGCTCCTAAGTCTCTAAAGAAAAGATTCATTTGCGGCTATGCCTTTTTAAAAAGTCATCTGTTCTGATGACTCTCTTAAGAGGCATTCATTTTCGCGAAAAGGGGCTGTTTTATGGCTATGCGCTTTAAAAATTAATTCCTTTTTGGACACATAAACTGTTTCTCCGTCTTATCTTAGTCAACGTCATTCATTTATGGGATAGCTAAGCGGGTTTTGACTAAGGGCTGAAAAGTCATTTATTTTGGAGAAAAAGCAGTCCCTTTATATTTGGCTAAGCTCCTAGAAAAAGTCTTTTTTTTTTTTTTAAATGAGAAAATGATGCCGTTTTTCGGCTACGAGACTGTAAGACGTTCCTTTAAAAAAAAAAAACAAAAGCTAGGCAGAATTTTTTTCCACACCTACCATCTCCACATCCAGCAGGTGCTGGCTGAGCAATGGGAGACCCTGAGCGCTCCGTAGCGCGCTGCGATCTCCTCTCTGCGCCAAGGGTCGGGTCCCCAAGGATTAGGGCCAACCTGGCAAGGATCCAGACCTAGAGCCCCCAGAGATGGGAGCGCAGCGGTGCCAGGCCACTCGAGAAATCCGAAGCGGGCTCCAGGCTTTCCCGCTCGGTTCAGACCGCTCCTTCTGGCTAACCCGAGAATCCGGAGTGTGATCTTTTCTCAACCCATGCCCCAGTCTTAAGAGTTTGTCTCAGCTTCGCTGAAGCTGTATCTGCGAAAGCGAAAGACCTTTTTGCACGGCCAATATGGGGGAAATTCACGCGCGGACACTTCTCTGACAAGTGTTTTTCTCAAAGTAACCAAGGCAAGCCGACTGGTGGCTATGCCAAAAAGAGATTCTAGCTGCGCTCACCTCCGGGGTTTGCTCTTATCTCCAGGGAAGAGATGGGGGAAGGGGGAAGGGAGGACACGGGAAGCGTTCCTAAAACCATTCTGTGGTCGTAATCAAGACCCTGAGAGCAGACAGCTGAAAAGCTCCGCGCACTAAGTGCGGGACTCAGCTTCACACGCCGCACTCTATTCTGGCCCCCGACCGGATACTTACCTTGTTGTCCACACAACTAGAGTAGAAATGAGGTGGTAGGTAAAAAAGAGAAAAAGCTTCTGCTCGCTCCACGGAGACTGCGATTGCTGTAGCGGGGCTCTGCCGCCACAGCTCGCAGTCCGCGGAGCAGTTGGAGTCGCAAAGGCTTCCTTTTAGGCTGTTTGGGCCGCCCGGGTTGCCTGGGCTGTCTGTGACGCCGCTGCCGCTGCCACTCTACGCACTCTCTTTCAGCTGGCTTTCCGCTTTGCCGCGCGGGTCGCTGCGTGCAGCTCAAGCACACGGCTCCTCCCGCCCTGACAGTTCGCCGACTGCAAGGAGCCAGGGCCGAGCCAGCCCTTTTCAATGGAAAGGGGGAGGGACTCGATAGAGGGGGAGAAGGGGGAAGGAAGGGGGGTGAGCGAGTGGGAGGCGGGCGGGGTAGAGAAGTGAACCAGTGCCCTGGCCGCCTGCTGGGAGGGGATGGCGCAGCACCAACTGATGGGTACCCCCCTCTGGTCCCCACTCCTTGCACCCCACATCCCCCACCGCTTCGGGGGCGGTCCCTCCAGGCTGACGGGGAACCGGGAAAGAACGGCGGGGGCGAGATAGAGGTAAGCTTACGAAGTTACTGTTCGCCGCGCCAAGCAGGCGGCAGAAATCGTGCTGGCTGCACCCTCGCGTGAGGGACCCGCTACTGGGAAAAACGCGCCGCTTTCTGGCTTCTCTCTTTGCTGAGCGAAACCGAGGGCACGTTCCGCTCCGCTTGGTGCTCCGCTCGCTGCTCTCTTTGGCTTCCCTTTAAGTTGAACTCATTCACATTATTTTACAGAAGTTTTATTTTTCTTGTTATGTGTGCTTTTCTCGCGATCCCGCTGACCGCCCTCAGTCCCTCTAGAGAACGAGCATCCAGCAGCACCATTTTCTCATACAAAGGATACTTAAGGCAGACTAATGGAAGTAGGGGCAAAGCTGCAGTTGGAGCCGAGAGACTGTCTCTGCATATATTACACTCTGCTGTGAACCGGATCTAGTCCCTCGATTACCTTCAGACAGATCGTCTGGGGGTGGCGGAGAGAGGAATGAGGGGGGAAACCTAGCATTTGGCTACCCCAGAGAGCAAGTACGAGTGAGCCTAAGCAGGTTTGGGCTTTGGGCTGCTTTAGTGGGATCCAGCTGCTTCTCTGCCGGGGACCAGGCAGCATCGCCGGCTTGGACAGCTCGTTTCGGTGGTGCAGGAAAGAATGCCAGAGAGGAAAGAACCCAGCCGCAAGACTGACGCTTGCCAGCGCGCTCCGGCTGCCTAGTCGGTGACGCCCTGGCGGGCATTGTGGTGCCAGGTCTTCTAAGACTACTAGAAAGATAAGGGGCAGTCTGGCTGGTTTGTGATTCGGAAGGGTTGTGGGTATCGAGAAGCAGGGCTAATTCCCCTGTCCCTGTTATGGAATTACAAGCAAATAACAACACCAACCAAAACCTTCCCAGCTGGCTACTGTGATTCTTAATCCAAGGAGCAAGTCCTTAAATTTACCCAGAGGCTGGAGAATGAACCAGGTGAATGCTTTAAATTTTTTCACAGAAAAAAATGTATTTAGGTTTAGGTTTTAGCATCCGTTTTCCATGCTTAACCAATAGAAAAACTTACATTTCTAGTGCTCTACTGTGTTTTGGGAAGCAGAAAGCTCTCTTTCCTGAAATAAAAGAAGGAAAAGTAGATAACGTTTTCCGGCACCAGGAGCGCAGTATTCATTTTTGTCTACTGGATGGTAGGGGAAATACATCTTCATAGGGATAGAACATCAAGAAGGGAAAATTTGTGCCAATTAGCATGAGTTTATTTTATCTAATAGCTTCTTCGTGGAAAGTTATTATTATTGAAGGGCAAATCTTTCTGACTTCTTTCCCCAGTATATCCCTCATTTCATAACTGCCTTCTTTCCAATTCCTGATATTTTAAGAGGATAAAACCCTAGTTCAGATAATCCTCACATCACCTTTTGTTTTTCTCTTACTTTTTCTTTTCTTTCTTTCTTTCTTTTTTTTTTTTTTTAACATTTACAGCCACTACCAGAGGGAATAATAGCAATGCAGTTCAGTGCAGTCTGAACTTTTCATGAAAGAGGATACAGGAACTTTTCATGAAAGAGGATACAGGAAGTGTTTACTGTTACATTTTACTACTCATGTAACTCTGCTTCCATTAGTCACGGTATCTGGTACATGCATTGTCCTCTTCTTGGGAGCTAGGAGATGTCTTTGAGTTGAAATCAGAAGTTGTCAAATGGTTATAGTTTACAGCTCTTACTCTTGGGATTTGCACTGCTACATGAGACTCAGTCATAGGTGATGGCAGGAAGTCAATGAAAATAAAATCAATGATTGATCCAGTAAAGTGTGGCAAAGTCATGCTGTGGA
This sequence comes from Moschus berezovskii, assembly GCF_049115385.1. Classification (NCBI taxonomy): domain Eukaryota; kingdom Metazoa; phylum Chordata; class Mammalia; order Artiodactyla; family Moschidae; genus Moschus; species Moschus berezovskii. The sequence goes on along the minus strand of NC_142488.1, from coordinate 79,077,818 downwards.
GGCACTCTCAGAGCATTAATTATTATTCATAACATCCACATTAGACATCAGGTAATTGATGTGTTAAGAAGAGAGAACTGTCCAGTGACTATTATGAAGTATTTAAAGTTATCAAGGCAGAAGCATGAGGTTTATATTAATTATCTACATTTTACAGTTTCTAGAACTGAAGATCACAGGCAGGTGACTTGCACAAGATCATGGTGCTGAACAGTAGCAGACTCTGGATTTTCATTTAGAGTATAACTCTAAACTTTAGCTGCATGATTGCTTTACAACGAATCTGTTTTCTTCTATATATACAGCACAACATTTAATCTTAAGTGTCTAGTACAGCAGAAAATGATCTCTGTAGATTAGAGACATTACTTCCACACCTAGTTCAACTAAGTAACCCAGAAAAGCATCTGAAAAATTCAGTTTGTTGATAAAAGTGGCAGAAATCCACATTTCAAAATAATGAAAAAATGTTCCCATTTTCTCTTCTCCTTGTTCTGTTTCACGGTGGCACCAATGGGCAACAGAGTAACCAAACGCCAGTCCACCGTGCAAAAGCTTTTTACTTGGTGCTCTAACTCTAAAAGGACTGATCAGGACTCTACTATGCTTGCACACAGAGAGAAATCCTTGAATGAATGCCTTTTATGCAACATTTGCATTATATACATTGTTCAAAGTTCAGTTCAGTTCAGTCGCACAGTCGTGTCCGACTCTTTGCGACCCCATGAATCACAGCACACCAGGCCTCCATGTCCATCATCAACTCCCGGAGATCACTCAAACTCATGTCCATTGAGTAGGTGATGTCATCCAGCCATCTCATTCTCTCCCTTCTCCTCCCACCCCCAAACCCTGCCAGCATCAGAGCCTTTTCCAGTGAGTCAGCTCGTCGCATGAGGTGGCCAAAGGATTGGAGTTTCAGCTTTAGCCTCAGTCCTTCCAATGAACACCCAGGATTGATCTCCTTTAGAATGGACTGGTTGGATTTCCTTGCAGTCCAAGGGACTCTCAAGAGTCTTCTCCAACACCACAGTTCAAAAGCATCAATTCTTCGGTGATCAGCTTTCTTCACAGTCCAACTCTCACATCCATACATGACCACGGGAAAAACCATAGCCTTGACTAGACGGACCTTGGTTGGCAAAGTAATGTCTCTGCTTTTTAATATGCTGTCTAGATTGGTCATAACTTTCCTTCCAAGGAGTAAACCTCTTTCAATTTCATGGCTGCAATCAGCACCTGCAGTGATTTTGGAGCCCAAAAAAATAAAGTCTGACACTGTTTCCATTGTTTCCCCATCTATTTCCCATGAGGTGATGGGACCAGATGCCATGATCTTTGTTTTCTGAATGTTGAGCTTCAAGCCAACCTTTTCACTCTCCTCTTTCACTTTCATCAAGAGGCTTTTTAGTTCTTCTTCACTTTCTGCCATAAGGGTGGTGTCATCTGCATATCTGAGGTTATTGATATTTCTCCCGGCAATCTTGATTCCAGCTTGTGCTTCTTCCAGCCCAGCATTCCTCATGATGTACTCTGCTTATAAGTTAAATAAGCAGGGTGACAATATACAACGTTGACGCACTCCTTTTCCTATTTGGAACCAATCTGTTGTTCCAGGTCCAGTTCTAACTGTTGCTTCCTGACCTGCATACAGGTTTCTCAAGAGACAGGTCAGGTGGTCTGGTATTCCCATCTCTTTCAGATTTTTTCACAGTTTATTGTGATCCACACAGTCAAAGGCTTTGGCATAGTCAATGAAGCAGAAATAGATGTTTTTCTGGAACTCTCCTGCTTTCTCCATGATCCAGCGGATGTTGGCAATTTGATCTCTGGTGCCTCTGCCTTTTCTAAAACCTGCTTGAACATCTGGAAGTTCACGATTCACATATTGCTGAAGCCTGGCATGGAGAATTTTGAGCATGACTTTACTAGCATGTGAGATGAGTGCAACTGTGCGGTAGTTTGAGCATTCTTTGGCATTGCCTTTCTTTGGGATTGGAATGAAGACTGACATTTTGCAGTCCTGTGGCCACTGCTGAGTTTTCCAAATTTGCTGGCATATTGAGTGCAGCACTTTCACAGCATCATCTTTCAGGATTTGAAATAGCTCCCTTGGAATTCCATCACCTCCACTAGCTTTGTTCATAGTGATGCTTTCTAAGGCCCACTTGACTTCACATTCCAAGATGCATTGTCCTACTAATCCTCCATACCACCCTGCTGATGCTGCTGCTAAGTCACTTCAGTAGTGTCCGACTCTGTGTGACCCCATAGACGGAAGCCCACCAGGCTCCCCCCACCCCGGGATTCTCCACGCAAGAACACTGGAGTGGGTTGTCATTTCCTTCTCCAATGTGTGAAAGTGAAAAGTGAAAGTGAAGTCCTTCAGTTGTGTCTGACCCTTAGCGACCCCACGGACTGCAGCCTACCAGGCTGCTCCATCCATGGGATTTTCTAGGCAAGAGTACTGGAGTGGCTTGCCATTGCCTTACCACCCTATGAGATACTTATTATTAGCTTTTTTTTTTTAATTTTTAACAAATGAGGAAACAGAGACTCACAGAGACTAGGTAAAATGCTCAAGGTTATAGAGCTATAAAGTATAGTGTTGGGAAATTCAAACCCATGTCATTTCCAGTTCACTATGCTGACCCTCAGCATATGGTCTTCAGATTGTGTGATTACATATTTTCAGAATTTACATTACATCAAAAATTTTATAATTAACAAAAGGAAACTTTAGGAATTGATTTTTGTAGGAGATGCCATGAACAAACTGCTATATTTATTGAATTTGTTTATTCAATGTTCCAACTTGGAACTTTAACCTGGGTCCTACTAAGACTGGAAAAAGGAAGTTATGGTAATGTGTACCCATAACCATGGAAATATGTGCAATCTCTGAAGATTAAACTATAAAATCATCATATAATTATAGAATGGCTCATACAAGAAAATTAAAATACTTCAATGAGTTAGGATGTTTCTCTGGCTGAGAAATAATGTGGTAATAATGAAGAAAGGGTTGATCAGCTGTGCAGACCTAAAAAAAGAAGCCTCAAAGAAATGAGTATTGGTAACTCTTATCCATGCACATTTTCATCTTACTGGCAAAAACAACCATTCATATGAGATTGATGAAGTTAATCATATAATCTGCAATTTCAGTTTCCTTTGCATTGAAATACCTCTTATCAAGCACTCTACCATCTGATTGTGATTTGCTTTTCCATATACACTGTCTAGAGAGAGAATGCATAGGTCTTGAAGATGGATGAAACTATGGGCCAATTATTTTACATTAAACTCCATTCATCTTTATGTCATCCACAGCAATTTGTACTTATATTACATATGAATGCTATAATCAATAAATCATCACTGCTATTGAGAAATTAGGTGTTTGTATGGGAAGAAAACAGTAAAAATGGATATATTACATTCTCCATGATATTTTTCATATTTAATGTTAACCATCAACAGCAATTGAAATTAATAATAGGCAGTAAAGCCTAATGATTAAGAAAAGAACTTTAATGTTTTTTCTTTTAGCATCATATTTTGTTTTTCAATATTTATTTATTTTAATAGGGGGCTAATTACTTCACATTATTGTATTGGTTTTGCCATACATCGACATGAATCTGTCCCAGGTCTACATATGTTACCCATCATGAACCCCCCTCCCACCTACCTCCTTCTCAAATCCCTCTGGTTCATCCCAGTACACCAGCCCCGAGCATCCTGTATCATGCCTCAAACCTGGATTGGCGATTCGTTTCACATATGATAATATACATGTTTCAATGCCATTCTCCCAAATTTTCCCACACTTGCCTTCTCCCACAGAGTCCAAAAGACTTCTATACCTCTGTGTCTCTTTTGCTGTCACGTATACAGGGTTATTGTTATCATCTTTCTAAATTCAATACATATGCGTTAGTATACTGTATTGGTGTTTTTCTTTCTGGCTTACTTCACTCTGTATAATAAGCTCCAGTTTCATCCACCTCATTAGAACTGATTCAGATGTATTCATTTCAATGGCTGAGTAATACTCCATTGTGTATATGTACTACTGCTTTCTTATCCATTCGTCTGCAGATGGACATCTAGGTTGCTTCCATGTCCTGGCTATTATAAACAGTGCTGCAATGAACTTTGGAGTACATGTGTCTCTTTCAATTCTGGTTTCCTTGGTGTGTATGCCCAGGAGTGTGATTGCTGGGTGGTATGGCAGTTCTATTTCCAGTTTTTTTTAAGGAATCTCCACACTGTTCTCCATAGTGGTTGTACTAGTTTGCATCCCACCAACAGTGTAAGAGGGTTTCCATCTCTCCACACCCTCTCCAGCATTTATTGCTTGTAGACTTTTGGATAGCAACCATTCTGACTGGCGTGACATGGTTCCTCATTGTGGTTTTGATTTGAATTTCTCTGATTATGAGTGATGTTGAGCTTTTTTACACGTGTTTGTTAGCCATCTGTATGTCTTCTTTGGAGAAATGTCTGTTTAGTTCTTTGGCCCATTTTTTGATTGGGTCGTTTATTTTTCTGGAATTTAGCTACAGGAGTTGCTTGTATATTTTTGAAATTAATCCTTTGTCAGTTGCTTCATTTGCTATTGTTTTCCACCATTCTGAAGGCTGTCTTTTCACCTTTCTTATAGTTTCCTTTGCTGTTCAGAAGCTTTTAAGCTTAATTAGGTCCCATTTGTTTATTTTTGCTTTTATTTCCAATATTCTGGGAGGTGGGTCATGGAAGATCCTGCTGTGATTTATGTCGGAGAGTGTTTTGCCTATGTTCTCCTCTAGGATTTTTATCGTTTCTGTTCTTATATTTAGATCTTTAATCCATTTTGAGTATATTTTTGTGTATGGTGTTAAGGAGTGTTCTAGTTTCATATTTTTACAAGTGGTTGATCAGTTTTCCCAGCACCACTTGTTAAAGAGATTGTCTTTCCTCCATTGAATATTCTTCCCTCCTTTGTCAAAGATAAGGTGTCCATAGGTGCATGGATTTATCTCTGGGCTTTCTATTTTGTTCCAATGATCTATATTTCTGTCTTTATGCCAGTACCATACTGTCTTGTTGACTGTGGCTTTGTAGTAGAGCCTGAAGTCCGGCAGGTTAACTCCCCCAGTTCCATTCTTCTTTCAAAAGTTTGCTTTGGCTATTTGAGCTGTTTGTATTTCCATACAAATTGTGAAATTATTTCATCTAGCTCTGTGAAAAACACCGTTGGTAGCTTGATAGTTATTGCATTGAACTTATAAATTATTTTGGGTAATATATTCATTTTCACAATATTTATTCTTCCAATCCATGGAGACGGTATATTTCTCTATCTATTACTGTCCTCTCTGATTTCTTTCACCAGTGTTTTATAGGTGTCTATATATAGGTCTTTTGTTTCTTTAGGGAGATATATTCCTAAGTATTTTATTCTTTTCGTTGCAATGGTGAATGGAATTGTTTCCTTAATTTCTCTTTCTATTTTCTCATTATTAGTGTATAGGAATGCAAAGGATTTCTGTGTGTTTACTTCATATTCTGCAACTTTACTATATTCATTGATTAGCTCTAGTAGTTTTCTGATAGAGTCTTTTGGGTTTTATGTGTAGATAATCATGTCATCTGCAAACAGTGAGAGTTTTATTTCTTCTTTTCCAATTTTTATTCCTTTTATGTCTTTTTCTGCTCTGATTGCTGTGGCCAAAACATCCAAAACTATGTTGAATAGTAGTGGTGAGAGTGGGCACCCTTGTCTTGTTCCTGACTTTACGGGAAACACTTTCAATTTTTCACCATTGAGGATAATGTTTGCTGTGGGTTTGTCATATATAGCTTTTATTATGTTGAGGAATGTTCCTTCTATTCCCACCTTCTGGAGGGTTTTGATCATAAATGGATGTTGAATTTTGTCAAAGGCTTTGTCTGCATCTATTGAGATAATCATATGGTTTTTATTTTTCATTTTGTTAATGTGGTCTATTAAATTGATCGATGTGTGGATATTGAAGAATCCTTGCATCCCTGGGGTAAAGCCCACTTGGTCATGATATATGATCTTTTTAATATGTTGTTGGATTCTGATTGCTAGAATTTTGTTAAGGAGTTTTACATCTATGTCCATCAGTGATATTGGCCTGTATTCTCTTTTTATGTGCCATCTTTGTCAGGTTTTGGTATTAGGGTGATGGTGGCCTCATAGAATGAGTTTGTAAGTTTACCTTCCTCTTCAGTTTTCTGGAATAGTTTGAGTAGGATAGGTGTTAGCTCTTCTCTAAATTTTTGGTAAAATTCAGCTGTGAAGCTGTCTGGACCTGGGCTTTTGTTTGCTGGAAGATTTTTGATTACAGTTTCAATTTCCATGCTTGTGATGGGTCTGTTAAGATTTCTTATTTCTTCCTGGTTCAGTTTTGGAAAGTTGTACTTTTCTAGGAATTTGTCCATTTCTTCCAAGTTGTCCATTTTATTGGGATATATTTACTGATAGTAGTCTCTTATGATCCTTTGTATTTTTGTGTTGTCTGTTGTGATCTCTCCATTTTCATTTCTAATTTTATTGATTAGGTTTTTGCCCTTTGTTTCTTGATGAGTATGACTAGTGGTTTCTCAATTTTATTTACCCTCTCAAAGAACCAGCTTTTGGCTTTGTTGATTTTTGCTATGGTCTCTTTTGTTTCTTTTGCATTCATTTCTGCCTTAATTTTTAAAATTTCATTCCTTCTACTAACCCTGGGGTTCTTCATTTCTTCCTTTTCTAGTTGCTTTAGGTGTAGAGTTAGGTTATTTAGTTGACTTTTTTCTTGTTTCTTGAGGTATCACTGTATTGCTATGATCCTTCACCTTAGAACTGCTTTCACAGTGTGCCACAGGTTTTGGGTTGTTGTGTTTTTAATTTCATTCATTTCTATGCATATTTTGATTTTTTTTAAATTTCTTCTCTGTTTGTTGGTTATTCAGCAGCGTGTTGTTCAGCCTCCAGATGTTGGAATTTTTAATAGTTTTTCTCCTGTAATTGAGATCTAGTCTTACTGCACTGTGATCAGAAAAGATGCTTGGAATGATTTCAATTTTCCTGAATTTACCAAGGCTAGATATATGGCCCAGGATGTGATCTATCCTGGAGAAGGTTCGGTGTGCACTTGAGAAGAAGGTGAAATTCATTGTTTTGTGGTGAAATGTCGTATAGATATCTACTAGGTCTAACTGGCCTATTGTATCATTTAAAGTTTGTGTTTCCTTGTTAATTTTCTGTTCAGTTGATCTATCCATAGGTGTGAGTGGGGTATTAAAGTCTCCCACTATCATTATGTTATTGTTGATTTCCCCTTTCATACTTGTTAGCATTTGTCTTACATATAGCGGTGCTCCTATGTTGGGTGCATATATATTTCTAATTGTTATATCTTCTTCTTAGATTGATCTTTTGATCCTTATGTAGTGTCCTTCTTTGTCTCTTTTCATAGCCTTTGTCTTAAAGTCTATTTTATCTGATATGAGTATTGCTACTCTTGCTTTCTTTTGGTCTCTATTTGTGTGGAATACCTTTTTCCAGCCCTTCACTTTCAATCTGCATGTTTCCCTCGTTTTTAGGTGGGCCTCTTGTAGACAACATATATAGGGGTCTTGTTTTTGTATCCATTCAGCCAGTCTTTGTCTTTTGGTTGGGACATTCAACCCATTTACATTTAAGATAATTATTGATAAGTATGATCTCGTTGCCATTTACTTTATTGTTTTGGGTTCTAGTTTATACACTTATTCTGTTTTTCCTGTATAGAGAAAGTCCTTTAGCATTTGTTGGAGAGCTGGTTTGGTGATACTGAATTCTCTCAGCTTTTGCTTGTCTGTAAAGCTTTTGATTTCGCCTTCATATTTGAATGAGATCCTTGCTGGGCACAGTCATCTGGGCTGTAGGTTATTTTCTTTCATCACTTTAAGTATGCCGTGCCATTCCCTCCTGGCCTGAAGAGTTTCTATTGAAAGATCAGCTGATATCCTTATGGGGATCATGTGTTATTTGTTGCTTTGCCCTTGCTGCTTTTAATATTTGTTCTTTGTGTTTGATCTTTGTTCATTTTATTAATATGTGTCTTGGGGTGTTTTGCCTTGGGTTTATCCTGTTTGGGACTCTCTGGGATTCTTGGACTTGGGGGATTATTTCCTTCCCCATTTTAGGGAAATTTTCAACTATTATCTCCTCAAGTATTTTCTCATGGTCTTTCTTTTTGCCTTCTTCTTCTGGGACTCCTATGATTCGGATGTTGGTGCGTTTAAAATTTTCCCAGGGGTTTCTGAGATTGTCCTCATTTATTTTGATTCATTTTTCTTTTTTCCTCTCTACTTCATTTGTTTCTACCATTCTCTCTTCTATCTCACTTATTTATCTTCTGCCTCCTTTATTCTATTGTTGGTTCCATCCAGAGTTTTATTTATCTCATCTATTGCATTATTCATTTTATATTGACTCTTTTTTATTTCTTCTAGATCCTTGTTAAAACTTTCTTGCAACTTCTCAATCCTTGTCTCCAGGTTCAGTTCAGTTCAGTCGCTCAGTCGTGTCCGACTCTCCACGACCCCATGAATCACAGCACGCCAGGCCTTCCTGTCCATCACCAACTCCTGGAGTACACTCAAACTCATGTCCACAGAGTTGGTGATGCCATCCAGCCATCTCATTCTCCATCGTCCCCTTCTCCTCCCGCCCCCAACCTTTCCCAGCATCAGAGTCTTTTCCAGTGAGTCAACTCGTCGCATGAGGTGGCCAAAGTATTGCAGCTTCAGCTTTAGCATCAGCCCCTCCTATCTTTAATTCCAATTTGTTTTCAAGATTTAGGAGCAATTTCACCATCATTATTTGGAATTCTTTATCAGGTAGGTTCCCTATCTCTTCCACTTTTGTTTGGGTTGTTAGGCCCTTATCCTGCTTCTTTATTTGCTGGGTATTTCTCTGCCTCTTCATATTGCTTATATTGCTGTGTTTTGGGTGGCCTTTCCGTTTTCTGGCAGTTTCTGGAGTTCTCTTTATTGTGGAGTTTCCTCTCTATGGGTGAGGTAGGACAGGTGGCTTGTCAAGGTTCCCTGGTTAGGGAAGCTTGTGTCGGTGTTTTGGTGGGTAGAGCTAGATTTCTTCTCTCCAGAGTGCAATGAAGTTTCCTGTAATGAGTTATGAGATGTCAATGGGTTTGAAGTGACTTTGGGCAGCCTGTATATGGAAGCTCAGGGCTATTTTCCTGTATTGCTGGAGAATTTGTGTGGTATGTCTTGCTCTGGAACTTGTTGAACCTTGGGTGGTGCTTGGTTTCAGTGTGGGTATGGAGGCGTTTGATGAGATCCTACTGATTAATATTCCCTGGAGTCAGGAGTTCTCTGTTGTTCTTAGTATTCGGACTTAAGCCTCCTGACTCTGGTTTTCAGTCTTATTATTGCAGTAGGCTCTTGACTTCTCCATCTGTCACTTCCAAGGTGGTTCCCTCTGTTTTAGCTTCTGTTTGCTGGTCTCTTCAGTGTCTATTTTCAGCCCTGACACTAAGGGGCAGTGGTGGACACTTTTTAATGCTCTCTTGTTCAGTCCTCTTCTGGGAAGGGAGGAACACTGCAGACAAATATCTCTGGCGTCTGTGGAGATTGCTCGCAGTGTCCCGGCCACACTGGGTTTGCCCCTGCTCATGGCGTTTGTGCTGTCTCAGTGTACACCGCACAGGCTCTAGGTTGCTCTGCCAGGAACTGTCTGAGGCTGGTGCTGGGTTGCATGCACATCCCAGGTCTAAGCTGCTCAGGTTCAGGTACTCAGATACTCCACAAAGGCGCAGATATGGTTGGGCCTGCGTTTTGTGCCCTTCCCCGGTCTGAGCAGCTCAGGTGACCACGTGTTTGGCGAGCATGGTGGCTGTGACTTATCACCTCCCCGGTCCCTCCCGCTCGGTTTTCTGGGTGTCCAACTGGCGCACTTTCTCAGGCAGATGTTGACCAGCCAGAAATCCAAAAAGTCTTGGTTAGCAACAAAACCTGCCTGCAATTTGGTATCAGAAGCCTTTCTGGGGCCGCGATTGCCCCCTTCCGGCTCTGGTTGCCCTCCCTGGCCTGTCTCGGTGGGCGATAGGATGTCCGAAGCTGGCTAGTTCTGCTCAGTGCTTTGTTCTGTGAGTGGGGCTGTCGGAGTCTTAGATTAGTGCTTTTCACCTTTTTGTGGGGTAGTTATCTCACAGTCTGCTTTGCCGTCTCCAGTTAGCTGTCTCAGATTACCCTCGAGGCATTTTGGACCAGTCCTAACTCTAAGCAGTTCAGCCGGCTCCTCCCTGCCCAGCCCCCGCTTGCTAATGGCGGATGCGGGCGTCTGTGCTGCTTCTCCGATTGGAGTTACCCTTGGGCACGTAAGCTGTGAGGTTTAATTATTTATCTCCTTTTCTCCCGGTTATGTTGCCCTGAGGTTCCAAGGCTCGCCATAGACTCGCCGGTGACAGTGTTTCCTGTTTGGAAACTTCTCTATTTTTTATGCCTCCCTTCCCCAGACAGAGCTTTGTCCCTAACTCTTTTGCCTCTCTTTTGTCTTTTATGTTTTTTCCTACCTCCTTTTGAAGACAATGGGCAGATTTTCTGGGTACCTGATGTCCTCTGCCGGCATTCAGAGGTTGTTTTGTGGAATTTACTCAGGGTTCAAATGTTCTTTTGATGAATTTGTTGGGGAGAAAGTGGTCTCGCCCTTCTATTCCTCCGTCATCTTTTTTCCTCCCAGAACTTTAGTTTTAAACCAGATTTGAAATTTTGAATCTGGCATTTTATAGTTGTGTGGCTGTGGGCAAATTAATCTCTAGATCTGTACATATAAGACAGAGACTAGCCACTTGTGCTGCTGAGCATTTGAAACTTGACTAACCCAAATTGACATTCACTGTAAGAATAAAATACATACCCTATTTTGAACAGTTAGCACATGTAAACGCACACATGTATATGAAATATGTAAGTAATGTTTTTTTCCCCATGAAGATAAAAACATATTTTATTTATTTATTTTTTCAAGTATTTACAGTTTATTCTGTCCTGAGTTAGTGCTTCATTGCATATGTAATCAGTATTTATCTTTTTTCTAAATCTTTTTTATTTTAGAAGATTCTTGAGAGTCCCTTGGACTGCAAGGAGATCCAACCAGTCCATTCTAAAGGAGATCAATCCTGGGTGTTCATTGGAAGGACTGATGCTAAAGCTGAAACTGCAATACTTTGGCCACCTCATGTGACGAGTTGACTCACTGGAAAAGACGCTGATTTAGGGAGGGATTGGGGGCAGGAGGAGAAGGTGACGACAGAGAATGAGATGGCTGGATGGCATCACCTACTCAATGGACATGAGTTTGAGTGAACTCCGGGAGTTGGTGATGGATAGGGAGGCCTGGAGTGCTGTGATTCATGGGGTCGCAAAGAGTCGGACACGACTGAGTGACTGATCTGAACTGAACTGATACAGGGTTATCATTTCCATCTTTCTAAATTCCATATATATGCGTTAGTATACTGTATTGTTATTTTTTCTTTCTGGCTTACCTCACTGTATAATAGGCTCCAGTTTCATCCACCTCATTAGAACTGATTCAAATGCATTCTTTTTAATGGCTGAGTAGTACTCCATTGTATATATGTACCACAGTTTTCTTATCCATTCATCTGCAGATGGACATCTGGGTTGCTTCCATGTCCTGACTATTATAAACAGTGCTGCAATGAACATTGGAGTACATGTGTCTCTTTCAACTCTGGTTTCCTCGGTGTGTATGCCCAGGAGTGCGATTGCTGGATCATATGGCAGTTCTATTTCTAGATTTTTAAGGAATCTCCATACTGTTCTCCATAGTGGGTGTACTAGTCTGCATTCCCACCAACAGGGTAAGAGGGTTCCCGTCTCTCCACACCCTCTCCAGCATTTATTTCATGTACATTTTGGATAGCAGCCATTCTGACTGGTGTGAAATGCTATCTCATTGTGGTTTTGATTTGCATTTCTCTGATTCTGAGGGATGTTGAGCATTTTTTCATGTGTTCGTTAGCCATCTGTATGTCTTCTTTGGAGAAATGTCCGTTTAGTTCTTTGGCCCATTTTTTGATTGGGTCGTTTATTTTTCTGGAGTTGAGCTGAAGGAGCTGCTTGTATATTTTGGAGATTAATTATTTGTCAGTTGTTTCATTTGCTATTATGTTCTCCCATTCTGAAGGCTGTCTTTTCACCTTGCTTATAGTTTCCTTTGCTGTGCAGAAGTTTTTGATTTTAATTAGGTCCCATTTGTTTATTTTTGCTTATATTTCCAATATTCTGGGAGGTGGGTCATGGAAGATCCTGCTGTGGTTTATGTCGGAGCTTGTTTTGCCTATGTTCTCCTCTAGGAATTTTATATTTTCTGGTCTTACATTGAGATCTTTAAACCATTTTGAGTTTATTTTTATGTATGGTGTTAGGAAGTGTTCTAGTTTCATTCTTTTACATGTGGCTGACCAGTTTTCCCAGCACCACTTGTTAAAGGTACTGTCTTTTCTCCATTGAATATTCTTGCCTCCTTTGTCAACGATAAGGTGTCCATCAGTGCATGGATTTACCTCTGGGCTTTCTATTTTTTTCCATTGATCTATATTTCTGTCTTTATGCCAATACAATACTGTCTTGTTGACTGTGGCTTTGTAGTAGAACCTGAAGTCTGGCAGGTTGATTCCCCCAGTTCCATTCTTCTTCTTCAAGATTGCTTTGGCTATTCGAGGTTTTTTGTATTTCCAAACAAGTTGTGAGATTATTTGTTCTAGCTCTGTGAAAAATATCGTTGGTAGGTTGATAGGGACTACATTGAATGTATAAATTACTTTGGGTAGTATACTCATTTTCACAATATTTAATCTTCCTATCCACGAACATGGTATATTTGTCCATCTATTAGTGTTCTCTTTGATTACTTTCACCAGTGTTTTATAGTTTTCTACGTACAGGTTTTTTGTTTCTTTAGGTAGATATATTCCTAAGTATTTTATTCTTTTCATTGCAATGGTGAATGGAATTGTTTCCTTAATTTCTCTTTCTATTTTCTCATTATCAGTGTATAGGAATGCAAGGGATTTCTGTGTGTTGATTTTATATTCTGCAACTTTACTCTATTCATTGATTAGCTCTAGTAATTTTCTGGTAGAGTCTTTAGGGTTATCTGTGTAGAGGATCATGTTATCTGCAAACAGTGAGTTTTACTTCTTCTTTTCCAATTCGGATTCCTTTTATGTCTTTTTCTGCTCTGATTGCTGTGGCCAAAACTTCCAGAGCTATGTTCAATAGTAGTGGTGAGAGTGGACACCCTTGTCTTGTTCCTGACTTTAGGGGAAACGCTTTCAGTTTTTCACCATTGAGGATAATGTTTGCTGTGGGTTTGTCATATATAGCTTTTATTATGTTGAGGAATGTTCCTTCTATTCCCACCTTCTGGAGGGTTTTTGTCATAAATGGATGTCGAATTTTGTCGAAGGCAAAATTATCTGAATCTATTGAGATAATCATATGATTTTTATTTTTCAGTTTGTTAATGTAGTGTATTACATTGATTGATTTGCGGATATTGAAGAACCCTTTCATTCCTGGGATAAAACCCACTTGGTCATGATGTATGATCTTCTTAATGTGTTGTTGGATTCTGATTGCTAGAATTCTGTTAAGGATTTTTGCAACTGTGTTCATCACTGATATTGGCCTGTAGTTTCCTTTTTTGTGGGATCTTTACCAGGTTTTGGGATTAGGGTGATGGTGGCCTCATAGAATGAGTTGGGAAGTTTCCCTTCCTCAGCAATTTTCTGGAAGAGTTTGAGTAGAATACCTGTTAGCTCTTCTCTAAATTTTTGGTAGAATTCAGCTGTGAAGGTGTCTGGACGTGGGCTTTTTTGTACTGGAAGATTTCTGATTACAGCCTCTATTTCTGTGCTTGTGATGAGCCTATTAAGATTTTCTATTTCTTCCTGGTTCAGTTTTGGAAAGTTTTACTTTTCTAAGAATTTTTCCATTTCTTCCAAATTGTCCATTTTATTGGCATATAATTGCTGATAGTATTCTCTAGTAATCCTTTGTACTTCTGTGTTGTCTGTTGTGATCTCTCCATTTTCATTTCTAATTTTATTGATTTGGTTCTTCTCCATTTGTTTCTTGATGAATCTGGCTAGTTTTTTTGTCTATTTTATTTACACTCTCAAAGAACCAGCTTTTAGCTTTGTTGATTTTTGCTATGGTCTCTCTCTTTTTTTTATTTTGCATTTATTTCTGCCCTAATTTTTTAGATTTCGTTCCTTCTGCTAACCCTTGGGTTCTTCATTTATTTCTTTTCTAGTTTATTTACGTGTAGATTTATGTAATTTAGTTGACTTTTTTCTTGTTTCTTGAGGTGTGCCTGTATTGCTATGAACGTTCCCCTTAGCACTGCTTTTACAGTGTCTCAGAGGGTTTGGGTTGTTGTGTTTTCATTTTCATTCATTTCTATGCATATTTTGATTTCTCTTTTGATTTTTTCTATGATTTGTTCGTTATTCAGCAGCGTGTTGTTCCGACTCCATATGTTGGCATTTTTAATAGTTTTTTTTCCCATAATTGAGATCTAATCTTACTGAATTTTGGTCAGAAAAGATGCTTGAAATTATTTCAATTTTTTTGAATTTACCAAGGCTAGATTTATGGCCCAGGATGTGATCTATCCTGAAAAATGTTCCATGTGTGCTTGAGAAAAAGGTGAAATTCATTTTTTGGGGTGGTATGTCCTATAGAGATCTAGTAGGTTTAACTGGTCTATTGTATCACTTAAAATTTGTGTTTCCTTGTTCATTTTCTGTTTAGTTGTTTTATCCGTAGGTGTGAGTGGGGTATTAAAGTCTCCTACTGTTATTCTGTTATTATTCATTTCCCTTTCATACTTGTTAGTAATTGTCTTACATTTTGCGGTGCTCTTATGTTGGGTGCATAAATATTTATAATTTTTATATCTTCTTCTTGGATTGATCCTTTGATCATTATGTAGTTTCCTTCTTTGTCTCTTTTCACAACCTTTGTTTTAAAGTCTATTTTATCTGATATGAGTATTGCTACTCCTGCTTTCTTTTAGACTCTATTTGCGTGGATTAAATTTGTCCAGCCCTTCTCTTTCAGTCTGTATGTGTCTCTCGTTTTGAGTTGGGTCTCTTGTAGACAACATATATGGGGGTCTTGTTTTTGTATCCATTCAGCCAGCCTTTGTCTTTTGGTTGGGGCATTCAACCCATTTACATTTAAGGTAATTATTGATAAGTATGATCCCATTGCCATTTTCTTTATTGTTTTGTGTTCGAGTTTATACACCCTTTCTCTGTTTCCTGTCTAGAGAAGATCTTTTAGTATTTGTTGGAGAGCTGATTTGGTGATCCTGAATTATCTCAGCTTTTGCTTGTCTGTAAAGCTTTTGATTTCTCCTTCATATTTGAGTGAGATCCTTGCTGGGTACAGTAATCTGGGCTTTAGGTTATTTTCTTTCATCACTTTAAGTATGTCTTGCCATTCCCTCCTGGCCTGAAGAGTTTCTGTTGAAAGATCAGCTGTTATCCTTATGGGAATCCCCTTGTGTGTTATTTGTTGCTTTTCCCTTGCTGCTTTTAATATTTGTTTTTTATGTTTGATCTTTGTTAATTTGATTAATATGTGTCAGAGTATTTTGCCTTGGGTTTATCCTGTTTGGGACTTTTTGGGTTTCTTGGACTTGCATGATTATTTCCTTCCCCATTTTAGGGAATTTTCAACTATTATCTCCTCAAGTACTCTCTAATGGTCTTTCTTTTTGTTTTCTTCTTCTGGGATTCCTATGATTCGAATGTTGGGGCTTTTAACATTGTCCCAGAGGTCTCTAATATTGTCCTCATTTCTTTTAATTCGTTTTTCTTTTTTCCTCTCTGTTTATTTCTACCATTCTATCTTCTAGCTCGTTTATCCTGTCTTCTGCCTCTGCTATTCTACTGTTTGTTCCCTCCAGAGTGTTTCTGATCTCATCTATTTCATTATTCATTGTATATTGACTCTTTTTTAATTTCCTCTATATCCTTATTAAACCTTTCTAGCATCTTCTCAATCCTTGTCTTCAGGTTAATTTCTGTAACTCCATTTTGCTTTCAAGATTTTGAATCATTTTCACCATCAAAATTTGAAATTCTTTTTCAGGTAGATTCCCTATATCTTCCTCTTTTGTTTGTGTTGGTGGGCATTTATCCTGTTCCTTTACTTGCTGGGTATTTCTCTGCCTCTTCATCTTGCTTTTATTGCTTTGCTTGGGGTGGCCTTTCCGTCTTCTGGCAGTTTGTGGAGTTCTCTTTATTATGTAGTTTCCTCTCTGTGTGTGGGGTTGGACAGGTTACTTGTCAATGTTCCCTGGTTAGGGAAGCTTGTGTCGGTGTTCTGGTGGGTGGAGCTGTATTTCTTCTCTCTGGTTTGCAATGAAGTGTCCAGTAATGAGTTATGAGATGTCAGTGGGTTTGGAGTGACTTTGGGAAGCCTGTATTTTGAAGCTTAAGGCTCTTTTCCTGTGTTACTGGATAATTTGTGTGGTATATCTTGCTCTGGAACTTGTTGATCCTTGGGTGGTGCTTGGTTTCAGTGTAGGTATGGAGGCATTTGATGAGCTCCTATCAATTAACGTTCCCTGGAGTTATGAGTTCTCTGGTGTTCTCATGATTTGGGCTTAAGCCTCTTGCCTCTGGTTTTCAGTCTTATTCTTGGAGTAGCTTCTAGACTTCTCTATCTGTCTTTTCCAAGGTGGTTCCCTCTGTTTTAGCTTCTGTTTGCTGGTCTTTACAGTGTCGAATTTCAGCCCTGACACTAGGGGGCGGTGGTGGACACTTTTTAAGGCTCATTTTCTCAGTCCTGTTCTGGGAAGAGAGGAACACTGCAGACAAATATCTCTGGCGTCTTTGGGGAGTGCTTGCAGTGTCTCAGCCACACTGGGTTTGCCCCCGCTCACGGCGCATGTGCTGTCCCAGTCTACACTGCACAGGATCTAGGTTGCTCTGCCGGGAACTGTCCACGGCCGGCGCTGGGCTGTATGCACTTCCCAGGTCTGAGCAACTCAGGTTCAGGTACTCGGATACTCCACAAAGGCGCAGATTTGGTTGGACCTTCGTTTTGTGCCTTCCCCGGTCCGAGCAGCTCAGGTGACCAGGTGTTTGGCAAGTGAGGTCGCTGCGACTTATCACCTCCCTGGTTCCTCCCACTCGGTTTTCTGGGTGTACAACAGGCGCATCTTCTCAGGCGGATGTTGACCAGTCAGAAACGCATGAAGTCTTGGTTAGCAAAGAAGCCTGCCTGCATTTTGGTATCAGATGCCTCTCTGGGGTCTCGGTTTCTCCCTTCCGGCTCTGGCTGCCCTCCCCTGCCTGTCTTGGTGAAGGATGGGCTGACCGCAGCCAGCTTGCTCTGCTCACTCCTTTGTTCTGTGAGTGGGGCTGGTGGAGTCTTAGGTTAGGGCTTTTCACCTCTTCGCAGGATAGTTATCCCACAGTCTGCTTTGCTATCCGCAGTTCGTTCTCTCAGATTGCCCTTGCCGCATTCAAGCCCAGTCCTTTCTCTAAGCAGTTCAGCCAGCTCCTCTCTGCCCAGCCCCCGCTTGCTAATGGTGGATGCGGGCCTCTCTGCTGCTTCTCCGCTGGAGTTACCGTTTGGCGGGTAACCTGTGGGTTTTAATTATTTCTTTCTTTTTGCTCCCGGTTATGTGGCCCTCTGAGGTTCAAGGCTCGTCACAGACTCGCCAGTGAGAGTGTTTCCTGGTGTTTGGAAACTTCTCTCTTTTTTAAGCCTCCCTTCCCGGGACAGATTTCCGTCCCTACCTCTTTTGTCTCTCTTTATATCTTTTTTCCTACCTCCTTTCGAAGACAATGGGCTGCTTTTCTGGGTGCCTGATGTCCTCTGCCAGCATTCAGAAGTTATTTTGTGGAATTTACTCAGTGTTCAAATGTTCTTTTGATGAATTTGTGGAGGAGAAAATAGTCTCGCCATCCTATTCTTCCACCATCTTTGTAAGTAATGTTTTTACATAAATTTCATGATGAAATGGTTATATTTTGACTAACAGATTAAATAAAATATTTTTTTAATTTTTAAAATTTTAATTGGAGGCTAATTATTTTACAATATTGTATTGGTTTTACCATACATGACATGAATCCGCCCCGGGTGTACATGTGTTCCCCATCTTGAACCCCCCTCCCATCTCCCTCCCCATATCATCCTTCTGGGTCATCCCAATGCACCAGCCCCAAGCATCCTGTATCATGCTTTTTTTTTTTTTTTTTACTTTACAATATTGTACTGGTTTTGCCATACATTGACATGAATCTGCCCCGGGGGCATATGTGTTCCTCATCTTGAACCCCCGTCCCACCTCCCTCCCCCTCCCATCCCTCTAGTTCACCCCAGTACACCAGCCTTGAGCATCCTGTATCATGCCTCAAACCTGGACTGGTGATTGGTTTCACACATGATAATATACATGTTTCAATGCCATTCGCCCAAATCGTCCCACCCTTACCATCTCCCACAGAGTCCAAAAGACTGTTCTATACATCTGTGTCTCTTTTGCTGTCTCGCATACAGGGTTATCGTAATCAACTTTCTAAATTCCATATATATGCGTTACTATACTGTATTGGTATTTTTCTTTGTGGCTTACTTCACTCTCTATAATAGGCTCCAGTTTCATCCACCTCATTAGAACTGATTGAAACGTATTATTTTTAATGGCTGAGTAATACTCCATTGTGTAAATGTACCACAGCTTTCATATCCATTCGTCTGCAGATGGATGTCTAGGTTGCTTCCATGCCCTGGCTATTATAAACAGTGCTGCCATGAACATTGGAGTACATTTGTCTCTTTCAACTCTGGTTTCCTCGGTGTGTATGCCCAGGAGTGCGATTGCTGGGTCGTATGGCAGTTCTATTTCCAGGTTTTTGAGGAATCTCCACACTGTTCTCCATAGTGGCTGTACTAGTTTGCATTCCCACCAACAGTGTAAGAGGGTTCCCTTTTCTCCACACCCTCTCCAGCATTTATTGCTTGTAGACTTTTGGGATAGCAGCCATTCTGACTGGCGTGAAATGGTAACTTATTGTGGTTTTGATTTGCATTTCTCTGATTATGAGTGATGTGGAACATCTTTTCACGTGTTAGCCATCTGTATGTCTTCCTTGGAGAAATGTCTGTTTACTTATTTGGCACATTTTTTGATTGGGTGGTTTAATTTTCTGGAATTGGAAAGCTGCAGGAATTGCTTGTATATTTTTGAGGTTACTCCTTTGTCAGTTGCTTCATTTGCTATTATTTTCTCCCATTCTGAAGGCTGTATTTTCACCTTGCTTATAGTTTCCTTTGCTGTTCAGAAGCTTTTAAGGTTAATTAGGTCCCATTTGTTTATTTTTGCTTTTATTTCCATTATTCTGGGTTGTGTGTCATAGAGGATACTGCTGTGGTTTATGTCAGAGACTGTTTTGCCTATGTTCTCCTCTAGGAGTTTTATCGTTTCTGGCCTTACATTTAGATCTTTAATCCATTTTGAGTTTATTTTTTGTGTATGGTGTTACGGAGTGTTCTAGTTTCATTCTTTTACAAGGGGTTGACCAGTTTTCCCAGCACCACTTGTTAAAGAGATTGTCTTTTCTCCATTGAATATTCTTGCCTCCTTTGTCAAAGATAAGGTGTCCATAGTTGCGTGGATTTATCTATCGGCTTTCTGTTTTGTTCCATTGATCTATATTTCTGTCTTTGTGCCAGTACCATACTGTCTGGATAACTGTGGCTTTGTAGTAGAGCCTGAAGTCTGGCAGGTCAATTAAATAAATAAAATATTATTAAACTAATTTAATCTGCTTATTTTCAATATTTTAATGGGCTGCTAGAACATTTTAAATTGTATATGTGTTTTGTATCATAATTTTGTTGTAGAGTGCTATCCTAAGAAGCTTTAACTTTTTCATCTAAAAATGGGGATGATAATCTTTTGTAGCTCAAATTGTTGTAATGTTATTTAAATGTACCTCAAATGCTTAGCACAGTGTTTGACTTTTAGTTTAAAAGTTGTCACTCTGCAAGAGTTAGGAAATAAAGATAAGTAAAATTGCAAAACAAAATCTGTAATCCTGAATGGTTTAGGGACTGCTCAAAGAGAAGGCTTTAGTTACAAATTAGATTTCTTTATCTCAAGTGAAATCATTCTAATTCTCTCTAGAAACAAAGGTAAACATACATGTCTGGTTGTGGGGAGGGAATGATATTTGTGACATACAAAAATAATAATGTGAATGCAAGTGTTTTGAACAGTTCAATGTACTTTCTCAATTCCAAACATTTTTACTACCATAATTTGTGAGGCACTTTTACATTTAATTTGTAGATATTTCTAGTGTTGGGGCATTCACGTGACATAAATAAGGCTGAAAGGCAAATTCTTTTCTTCGGATACAGAGATGGGAGAAAGCCTAGTAGTTCACTGTACCTAGCTGATGACAAATGTGCATAGCTCAACTGAAGACACTAGAGGGTGCTATTAGTGAGTGTTTAGAAGGATAAATAAAGTCTTTCAACACCCTTCCCCCTCTCCACTGCTATAGATTATAAGAATTTGAAAAGGGCATACCTGTGAAAAGAAACGACCACTTCTCCATTCACTCCTATACATGACTTGCATGTTTGTTTGTTTTTTAAGTCTTGAGTCTCCCTTACAACATTCCCCAAATAGTAAAATATTAGAAGTTTGCTATAGTACTTGGGCAAGTAATTGAGAAAAGTTTGAAATGGTTCCCTGCTCTGGGAAAAACACTACCAAAGCCCAAGGAAGGGAGTAGGAGAAATAAAAATTCACAAGAAAGGGCTTACAATGAAAGAAAGCCTCCAACAACATCTATAATTAAGTTGGGGTGAGAAAATTGTTTGATAGTCATGCCATATAATATTTTCTCTCTCTCTCTATCTCTAGGCTTGAACAGCTACGCACTTGTAGAGAATGAAACTGTAGCTGACTTTCTTTCATTGGAGCCTGGAAATTGCAGCCTTATGTGTATAACTGAACTTTGCTGAAGCACTGAACACTGATTAATGCAGTTAAATGAATACAGGCACGTGGTGTTGTCCTCAAGTTTGCAGTTTCCTACTAAAGAATGAACTTCTACTGTACTCTCACTTTTTTCTTTTTTACAGATAAGTAGTTGCAAACTGTACCAGATGAGGCTTTTCATCTGTGTGTTATTTGCTTGTATTGTGATGTAAGCACACGAGCAGGGAAAAGTATTGTGTATTTTAAAGCATAGAAGGATAAGAATACTATTAATGGTTTCTATCCTTCTTATTTCCTTAGGACAAGCTTTAGCTTGATTTATCCAGATATTGCCTGGTGAGGTGAAAGATTCAAAGTGATTTTGCTTGATGAGGAAAGCAAAATTCCTTTTTGTTGTTTAACAACGAGATTTAATTTTTTCCACCCTGCCAAAATTTCCACGTGGTCATATCTTCAGGAAGTAGGCATCAGGGACTGCTTTAAATTTAGGAAATACACACACTTGAAAATAACCACATAATGTTTCCAAAGCAATATATTGGGATTGATAAAAATATACATTTTTAAAGAATCCTGAATTAATCCCATACCACTCTGAGCCACCTTTATTTTTTAAGCCTATTTATTTCTATTATAAGATATGACTATGATGTAAGTAGATTTAACTTTTGTATGCTTTCTAAAATCAGTTATATTTTCTAATGTATGATAACATATATACTGTTCATTTCATTGAAACATGTAGGAAAACTGTTTTAAGTTTTGGTTTTAATTAACAAACAACCATGGCTGTGGTTTAGTCAAAGAAGTGTTTAATAGATGACTATTTTGTCAACACCGAAATCAGATTGATTATATTCTTTGCAACCAAAGATGGAGAAGCTGTATACAGTTAGCGAAAACAAGACCAGGAGCTGACTGTGGCTCAGATCATGAACTCCTTATTGCAAAATTCAGACTTAAATTGAAGAAAGTAGGGAAAACCACTAGACCATTCAGATATGACCTCAATCAAATCCCTTATGATTATACAGTGGAAGTGAGAAATAGATTTAAGGGACTAGATCTGATTGATAGAGTGCCTGATGAACTCTGGACGGAGGTTCGTGACATTGTACAGGAGACAGGGACCAAGACAATCCCCACGGAAAAGAAATGCAGAAGAGCGAAATGGCTGTCTGAGGAGGCCTTACAAATAGCTGTGAAAAGAAGAGAGGTGAAAAGCAAAGGAGAAAAGGAAAGATATAAGCATCTGAATGCAGAGTTCCAAAGAATAGCAAGGAGAGATAAGAAAGCCTTCCTCAGTGATCAATGCAAAGAAATAGAGAAAAACAACAGAATAGGAAAAACAAGAGACCGCTTCAAGAAAATTAGAGATTCCAAGGGAACATTTCATGCAAAGATGGGCTCGATAAAGGACAGAAATGGTATGGACCTAACAGAAGCAGAAGATATTAAGAAGAGGTGGCAGTAATACACAGAAGAACTGTACAAAAAAGATCTTCACGACCAAGATAGTCACGATAACGTGATCACTGACCTAGAGCCAGACATCTTGGAATGTGAAGTCAAGTGGGCCTTAGAAAGCATCACTACGAACAAAGCTAGTGGAGGTGATGGAATTCCAGTTGAGCTATTTCAAGTCTTGAAAGATGATGCTGTGAAAGTGCTGCACTCAATATGCCAGCAGATTTGGAAAACTCAGCAGTGCCCACAGGACTGGAAGAGGTCAGTCTTCATTCCAATCCCAAAGAAAGGCAATGCCAAAGAATGCTCAAACTACCGCACAATTGCACTCATCTCACATTCTAGTAAAGTCATGCTCAAAATTCTCCAAGCCAGGCTTCAGCAGTATGTAAACCGTGAACTCCCAGATGTTCAAGCAGGTTTTAGAAAAGGCAGAGGCACCAGAGATCAAATTGTCAACATCCGCTGGATCATGGAGAAAGCAAGAGAGTTTCAGGAAAACATCTATTTCTGCTTCATTGACTATGCCAAAGCCTTTGTGTGGATCACAATAAACTGTGTAACATTCTGAAAGAGATGGGAATCCCAGACCACCTGACCTGCCTCTTGAGAAACCTGTATGCAGGTCAGGGAGCAACAGTCAGAACTGGACATGGAACAACAGACTGGTTCCAAATAGGAAAAGGTGTACGTCAAGGTTGTATATTGTCACCTTGCTTATTTAACTTATATGCAGTGTACATCATGAGGAACGCTGGGCTGGAAGAAGCACAAGCTGGAATCAAGATTGCTGGGAGAAATATCAATAACCTCAGATATGCAGATGACACTACCCTTATGGCAGAAAGTGAAAAGGAACTCAAAAGCCTCTTGATGAAAGTGAAAGAGGAGAGTGAAAAGGTTGGCTTGAAGCTCAACATTCAGAAAACAAAGATCATGGCATCTGGTCCCATCACTTCATGGGAAATAGATGGATAAACAGTGGAAACAGTGTCAGACTTTATTTTTTTGGGCTCCAAAATCACTGCAGATGCTGATTGCAGCCATGAAATTGAAAGACGCTTGCTCCTTGGAAGGAAAGTTATGACCAACCGTGATAGTATATTAAAAAGCAGAGACATTACTTTGCCAACCAAGGTCCGTCTAGTCAAGGCTATGGTTTTTCCCGTGGTCATGTATGGATGTGAGAGTTGGACTGTGAAGAAGGCTGATCGCCGAAGAATCGATGCTTTTGAACTGTGGTGTTGGAGAAGACTCTTGAGAGTCCCTTATACTGCAAGGAGATCCAACCAGTCCATTCTAAAGGAGATCAATCCTGGATGTTCATTGGAGGGACTGATGCTGAAGCTGAAACGGCAATACTTTGGCCACCTCATGCGACGAGTTGACTCACTGGAAAAGACTCTGATGCTGGGAAAGGCTGGGGGCGGGAGGAGAAGGGGACGACGGAGAATGAGATGGCTGGATGGCATGACCGACTCTGTGGACATGAGTTTGAGTGTACTCCGGGAGTTGGTGATGGACAGGGAGGCCTGGCGTGCTGTGATTCATGGGGTCGCAGAGAGTCGGACATGACTGAGCGACTGATCTGATCTGATCTGATCTGAGTTTGAGCCATTTTTCATTGACTGGGGTGCTTTAGAAATCTCACTTTAAGTGATTAGACTGCATTTAGATAATCAACATAGGGTTTCTGTTTTCTTTCAAGACTGAACAATTTTATCTCATCATTACTGAAAGTTAGCTGAATGTCAATTTATTTGGATAGAATACAAAAAATAAGAATTCATAGTGGCCAAAATACAGCTGTTCTCAACTATTCTTTGTAGATTTCCCACCACACAAAGTTAAGAATGGTGATTTATTTTACTTTTTGAAAAAAAAAATCAAAACAATGAGTTGAATCTTTGAATTAATTTTTCTTTCTTGACTAACTTCTAAATAAAGTGAAACCACAGATTCAGTTTGGCACACTATTGAATCTATCATGGTTATCTTTTTTGTCAGGTTAGATAGGGAAGGAAAAATGTTTGGAACATAGAAGGGCTCTCCTTTTAAGGGAAAAAATGTTTATACCAAACTGGCAGTGAAAATAAAATATTGTTCCTGGATTCCTTCCATTGTGAATATTGTTATTATTAGGCTCCATTTTCCCTACATCTGTTGCTGGAGCGCAAAGGACTAAAGGAGCTTCACCTTCAAACTGAATCTAACCCTGTCATACCGAAAATCCCTTCAAAAATTTCCGCTTTGTCAGATGAGTTTTCAGATTTGATGTCTTTACAGACCCACTGTGTTCTTATGGTTAATCTAACAAATCTGAATTTTACTCCAGGTTCAATACTGGTGATTTAGTTTGTGCAGTTAGCCATCTACCTCAGATATGTGAGTGGCACTTTAGTACCCACTGCTACGACAAGAGTGCAGGCAATGATAATCAGTTCAAGCATTGACATATTGTTTACTTTCCACCTGTCTTTTTCTCTTGTGCCCTAGTCTCAGTATCAATGAAATATTACCTGTTTGGCTAAGGGTCATGATCCCAACAAGACATCTTTCTTAGAAATGTCCTATAAATACCAAAATAGCTTACGATTCTAGCCTTATATTTTATGTTTTACATTCTTGGATCATTTATTCTATAGAAGATGCTTAAGATAAGGTATGTTTGTTAAGCCTTTTGCACTTCATCACATTAAGTAATGATATTCAACGATGGTTATTATTCTTGAATAGTACAACTGAATTACTTAACACCCACACTTTCATGCCCATCAATTATAAATTATTCTCCAAAAACAAGCATAGAGATGTAACAATCATAGAAAAATTACAAATAAAATATCGGAAAGTTTGAAAATAGTTTTGTCATAAAGTTGTTAAATGACAGAGGTTTTAACTTTCCTATGAATGAATAAAATTTCCCCCTTTTTTACAAGGATCACTTTGGTTAGGGAGCCTGAATCGATTTCTGAAAATGCAGTAGTATTTTACAAGATAGGATGTGTGGTAACTTTGAAGCATACATCAATTAGTGACACAAACAATGAAATGTATATCTCCAAATGTAGTGTAGGACCTCAAGAATTATATACTTATATTGAAAGTATTAAACTCTTATTTGTCAGCTATTATTCTAAACTTACATCTCATGTAGAATTAAATACTACTATCAGTTCAGTTCAGTCGCTCAGTCGTGTCCGCCTCTTTGCGACCCCATGAATCACAGCATGCCAGGCCTCCCTGTCCATCTCCAATTCCCGGAGTTCACTCAAGCTCATGTCCATCGAGTCGGTGACAGCTTATACTAAATTAAATTTGTTTTTAACTCTGTCATTCTAGTCTCTTCTTCTTCTAAGGTCTTTTTGAGTTAACAATGAATAAAAATAACATAAATTAAAAATTTCTCTGTGATATAGTGCTTGATTCTTATACTTTACAGAATACGTACAGCATGAGATGAAGTCTTAACTGGAAAAAATGTCTGATAAACAATATCTTTATTGTTACATTAGATTTGTTTTACCAAGAAGCTATCAATTATATTCCAATAATTTCTTAACGAAACTTACTTAGCTTAGAGTTCTATTAGACTAATAATAAATGAAAAAACATTTTACAACGAGAAGGTAGTCTTTTGTCTCCAAAGCGTGTGTGTCTCTTGGAAGAAGAATGGGAAGAGAAGAAGGGGTATGAAGAATAGGCAACCTCAGGGTCCTTGAGGGAAACAAGGCAGTAAAGGTCTCTTTTCCTTTAAAAATTATTTTGTAATTTTTCTCCTTCAACTTCACCATCATTACTTTTAAAACTTATTTTATGCAATTTCTGTTTCAAATTTTTACAACTTTTAAATATTCTGACAGGGTTAAATTCTTACATGGAGACTGGTGTGGGGCAAAGTGGAAGTGACAACAGAAAGGCAATTGAAGTCACCATTCTCTTCACAGTGACTTTTAATAAGGCAGACTTTGGAAAGGAACAAAAGGAATTATCAGTTAGGAATACTGGACAGATACAGGTAGATGTTCAAACCCCATCTCCAACCTCTTAACCTTTTTACCTTGAGCTGCCAGTCCTGAGTTCCAGCAATGTAGTTTACAGTAGAAATACAAGTCAGCAGGGAAAGAGCAGTGATGGTATGTGTGCTGTCTGAGGTCCTTTGTTGTTGTTGTTGTTGTTTAATTGCTAACTCATGTCCTACTCTTCTGCAACCTGATGAACTTTAGCCCACCAGGCTCCTTTATCCAGGGGATTTCCCAAGCAAGAATACTACAGTGGGTTGCCATTTCCTTCTCCAGGGGATCTTCCCCACCCAGGGATAGCACTCACATCTCCTACATTGGCAGATGAATTCTTTACCACTGAACCACCAGGGAAGCCCCTGAGGCCCTTGAAAGGACAGCAAAGGAACAAGTTTGGAGTTGGGAGAGTTGGAGACCTGCCCAGAGGGGAAACAGATTTATTTAGAGAAGGACTTTCTGTGTCTTTAACAGGCAAATATGTGGCAAGGGCCTGTGAAGAATTTATTCAGCTAGGGAACCCTTTTGAAATAGTGCAAAATGTGTTGCTAGTTAGTTTTAGAAGCACCTCTCTGAACTCTTCAAACCTGTCTATCCCATGGTGATAAGGTTAATCTTTCTCCATATAGCTGTGTCATGCTATTAACATTCATGTCACCCTTGATGTACTGCTGTTCAAAGCAGACCAGATCCCATTTCAAAACTGGAGATAGGAGGAGCAATTTGTGCATATGGAAATGAAAAGGAATAAACTGAAGAAATCTGTGCATTGTAGTACAATAATGAGAAGTTCTATTGTAACTTTTGCCATAATATATTACATTTTTTGTCTGGAATTGTCTAGAACACAATGTTAATTTAAACTGCTCTTCTAAAAATTTTTTGCAGCATGGCATAATGGGAACAGAGTCTAGAAAACATTTATTTAATTTGTGATTCTGTGGCATTCTAGCTGCAGAACATTTGATAAGTTACTTTAACTCTCTAAATTCCAATTTCAATAACTATGTATTGAAAAATATAATTACCTTGAGAATTGTTATCAGAAATAAATGAGATGATGAACATAAACACAGCTAATGGAGTACCTGACATGGATAGTTTAACATAGTTGGATGCTCCAATAGATTTAGACTTCATTACCCACCTATAGCAGTCACTGAGGTAAAAGAAAATGGGGGGTAGGGATTGATGTATTATTCCTCAAGTCATTTGCTAGTTCATTTATT
This sequence comes from Moschus berezovskii, assembly GCF_049115385.1. NCBI lineage: Eukaryota > Metazoa > Chordata > Mammalia > Artiodactyla > Moschidae > Moschus > Moschus berezovskii. The sequence goes on along the minus strand of NC_142488.1, from coordinate 79,050,027 downwards.
CATTCATACACAAATATTTAATAAAGAAGTATATATTAAAGGTACATTTTAAGGTAAATTAATTCCTTAGATAGTCTTTCCATCTTATGTGTATTTGATAGATTTGGATGTTGAGTAATACAATGCTGAGTACAGCTGAGTTAATCGAGGGAGGCAAGGAGAAAGGATTGGTAACCTCAAATTATTTGCAGAAAATAAATATCACCTCCTACCATACAACTTGCATCTTCCCTTGGGAGCCATTTGCCCTCAAGTACACTCCAAAATTAAAATTAATGCTTTGTATTAAAGTGTGTATATTTGTCTGTATATACGTATAAATGGATAAATAGATATAGATAGACAGACAGATATTTTGAAATAGTTGTCACTAATTTAGACTATTTGAACAACCATACAGTGATAGAATGATGTAAACAGAGAAAGATTTATTATGAAGAGAATGAAATTTTAGCTTAAAACTCCCAATACACATGGACCTTTTCTGAGGTCTGGTATTAGAAAATCAATTGTCTTAGGAGGGAGAGATAATCAAATGATATGTAGCCAAAAATGTTGGGAAAAAAACTATTGTAGAGATATTTCAAGCAGTTTATTTATATATGTATGCAATTGCAATTTTTGCGATGGCAGCTTTTATAAATTTGTCATTTGTTGTCATTCATTCCCTTTATTTGGCTGTACTGCTTTGCCAACAAAGGTCCGTCTAGTCAAGGCTATGGTTTTTCCCGTGGTCATGTATGGATGTGAGAGTTGGACGGTGAAGAAAGCTGATAGCTGAAGAATTGATGCTTTTGAACTGTGGTGATGGAGAAGACTCTTGAGAGTCCCTTGGACTGGAAGAAGATCCAACCAGTCCATTCTAAAGGAGATCAATCCTGAGTGTTCATTGGAAGGACTGATGCTAAAGCTGAAACTGCAATACTTTGGCCACCTCATGCAACGAGTTGACTCACTGGAAAATACTCTGATGCTGGGAAGGATTGGGGGCAGGAGGAGAAGGGGACGACAGAGAATGAGATGGCTGGATGGCATCACCGACTCGATGGACATGAATTTGAGTGAACTCCAGGAGTTGGTGATGGACAGGGAGGCCTGGTGTGCTGTGATTCATGTGGTCGCAAAGAGTCGGACACGACTGAGTGACTAAACTGAACTGAACTGAAGTGTGAAGCTTGCAGGATCTTAGTTCCCTGACCAGATACTGAACCCACATCTTTGTCAGTGAAAGTGCAGGGTCCTAACCGTTGGACTGCCAGGGAATTCCTCCTGTTGTGATTCTTTTTTGTCTGTAAATTAATATTTTGTTCATACCAAATTTTGTGTTGGTAATTTTATATCCTTTTGTTAAAGAGAGCTCCTATGTTTAAGCTCCATATTCCAGAATACCAGCGTTCATCCCCTACTTTCAATATCAAAATACTTCCCTTTTGTTCTTCCCAGAGAAAATAAAAATACCATTAAAAGTAGAATATAAGGTATAGGCTTGGGATTTTACTGAGTAGATTGATTTAAGCCTAAAAAATGACTTCAATTTTTGATTTTGAAAAGATTTTGATCATTTATTTTACCTTCTGCAACATGATTCTTAGCCATATCAACAACTAATGGGAAAATAAAAATAAAATATCCAAATACTTATGGAAGAGATCTCAATCATTTAATTAAATGACAAAAAACATGCAATCTGTACAATATGGAACTCTGAAAACTAAGAGGGACCCTTATTGTCTTAGAAATTATAAAATTTGTTCAAGTTTTGGACTTTTGGTCATAGGATACTTTTCTTCTCAGATAATCATCTGTCATGTCCTGAGAAATCAAATTAAATGGAATTTTGTATTGAATATAAAATAGAAAACTATCATTCTTTCTTTTGAGTTTTTTGATGACAATTCTCTCTTGAATTAGATTTTTTCCACTTTGAACTGCTAAATATATTGTATTCCATACAAAGGAGAGTTAGTCAAACTTCAAAACTTTTCTTTAGAACAGTTGTCATTTTTGTTATTTTTAAATGGCAAGAGATTGGAAGCAGTGCAATGACTTTATTCACTCCAATTGAGATTCTGTGCCATTATTTAAAATCTGCTCTGAGAAGAAAAATGGAATCATAATTCATAGACTAAAATGAATAGTATTCTTATATGAAAAGAGAAGAATTAGATTTTAGTACATAATAATAGTGCAAGAAAGTCTTGTTTTTATGTTTATTGTAATTTTATATATAGTACTTTTCAATTAAAAATGGTTGATACTAGAATAAGAAAAAGAGCAGTTTGAAATTTGTTAAAGGGAAGCATTTGTTAAAAGTATGATTAAATCTTGAGCATTTCTTCTTGGGAAAGTTCCTTTAAGTAAAGTATGTGTTTAGAGGAATGGCTTAAGATCTGTTAGTTAATAATGATGAACAATGTGCTGCCCACATATGCGTATGATCCTCCTTGTTCCTTTTAAAATAAAGAATAGCATCAGTGACAGGTTTCCTTTAAGATAAAAAAAAAAAATAGACATTCGTTAGAGGGTTGGTTAATGGCAAAGGGCTGAGTGTGGGTGGAAACAAAATATGTTTTTTCTGTACAAAATTATCTGGCTTATATGTGACTCAAATCCATGGCCTTGGACTCATTAGCACAATGTTCTAACTAATTAAACTAATGAATCCCAAAATAATGACAAATCTTCAGTTTGAATGAATAAGGTTCTTCTTTAACTTAGCTTGTTAAAACAGGTACAGACTATTAAGCAAGGATGCCAAAAATGTACTAACACTTCCTGAAATCACAATGACAATAGGGAGAAAGAATTGTCTTTCTCTCTTTTCCTCCTGGTACTTGTTCATAGTGGCAGAGAATGTCATAAATTAGCATTCAGTAGTCAACTGGCCAAGTGTTGATAATACTAATAAATACGAAAGATGATAGGGGGAACTCAAAAATAGAGACAGAGATCAGAAATGGTGGTCATTATTAAATACTATGTTTGTATGTTCATAAAGAAAATTGGAAACATAAGAAATCTAATATGTTTTCTATTTGAAATATTTGGTGCTGAGTCGGAGGTAGGGTACCACCAAATCTAGTATTGTAGGATCAACACGTCTAAACTGGGCAATTAAATCTTTTGCTCATTGATCATTTCAGTGATTTTAAGTGCAAGAGAACTGAGGGCTGAACCATCACTTTGCTTATTAAGCTACCTTTGTTGTAGCCACACGTTCCGGGAAACAAACTCATTCAGAAGGACAATGCAGATAGTGAAGTGCAGTTTATTCCACCAGCAGGCCCAAAGCAGAGTCTCCTCTTAGCCAAGGACCCCGACCAACATTTGTGAAAATCTTTTATACCCCATATGTACGTGTCTGAACCCACCACTCCAAATTCCTTGAGACTTACATAAACCAAGGAAAATACAATCCCAATAACCCCATCATTCACGTGCTATGTGCTCATGTGCTCAAACAGTCAAACAGTTAGCCAATAATTAATAAGCCTGAAGTTACACTCTGATAGATACAGAAACATTTATGGCCTATCTGGAGGAAGGGGTGATCAGTGTGTGTTTTCTCTTAGTCGATGAGTAACCTAGATATTGGAGAAGGCAATCCAGTAATGTTGCCTGGAAAATCCCATGGATGGAGGAGCCTGGTAGGCTGCAGTCCGTGGGGTTGCTAAGGGTCGGACACGACCGAGCGACTTCACTTCCATATTTCACTTTCACATATTGGAGAAGGAAATGGCAACCCACTCCAGTGTTCTTGCCTGGAGAATCTCAGGGATGGGGGATCCTGGTGGGCTTCCGTCTGTGGGGTCACACAGAGTCGGACACGACTGAAGTGACTTAGCAACAGCAGCAGCAGCAACCTAGATAAAATCTTCAATGTTTCCCTGACCGGAGGGGGTCTTATCCTTCTGTTGTTGGTTTTATAGGCACCAAATCAAAGTTCAGATTCAATAGGAAAGGTGGCCGAGCATGGTCACCATGAATAGGCCTAAGATGGAGTCCAGTTCAGTTCAGTTCAGTCGCTCAGTCGTGTCCGACTCTCCGCGACCCCATGAATCACAGCACACCAGGCCTCCCTGTCCATCACCAACTCCCGGAGTTCATTCAAACTCATGTCCATAGAGTCGGTGATGCCATCCAGCCATCTCATTCTCTGTCATCCCCTTCACCTGACCACAACCTTTCCCAGCATCAGAGTCTTTTCCAGTGAGTCAACTCGTTGCATGAGGTGGCCAAAGTATGGGACTTTCAGCATTAGCATCAGTCCTTCCAATGAACACCCAGGACTGATCTCCTTTAGAATGGATTGGTTGGATTTCCTTGCAGTCCAAGGGACTCTCAAGAGTCTTCTCCAACACCACAGTTCAAAAGCATCAATTATTCGGCGATCAGCTTTCTTCACAGTCCAACTCTTACATCCATACATGACCACGGGAAAAACCATAGCCTTGACTAGACGGACCTTTGTTGGCAAAGTAATGTCTCTGCTTTTTAATATAATATCTAGGTTGGTCATAACTTTCCTTCCAAGGAGCAAGCGTCTTTTAATTTCATGGCTGCATTCAACATCTGCAGTGATTTTGGAGCCCAAAAATATAAAGTCTGACACTGCTTTCACTGTTTTCCCATCTATTTCCCATGAAGTGATGGGACCAGATGCCATGATCTTTGTTTTCTGAATGTTGAGCTTCAAGCCAACGGTTTCACTTTCCTCTTTCACTTTCATCAAGAGGCTTTTGAGTTCCTCTTCACTTTCTGCCTTAAGGGTAGTGTCATCTGCGGTTATTGATATTTCTCCTGGCAATCTTGATTCCAGCTTGTGTTTCTTCCAGCCCAGCGTTCCTCATGATGTACTCTGCTTTTAAGTTAAATAAGCAGGGTGACAATATACAGCCTTGACGTACTCTTTTTCCTATTTGGAACCAGTCTGTTGTTCCATGTACAGTTCTGATTGTTGCTTCCTGACCTGCCTACAGGTTTCTCAAGAGGCAGGTCAGGTGGTCTGGGATTCCCAGCTCTTTCAGTATTTTCCAGAGTTTATTGTGATCCACACAGTCAAAGGCTTTGGCATAGTCAATGAAGCAGAAATAGATGTTTCTACGGAACTCTCTTGCTTTCTCCAAGATCCAGTGGATGTTGGCAATTTGATCTCTGGTGTTTCTGCCTTTTCTAAAACCTGCTTGAACATCTGGGAGTTCATGGTTCACATATTGCTGAAGCCTGTCTTGGAGAATTTTGAGCATGACTTTACTAGCGTTTGAGATGAATGCAATTGTGGGGTAGTTTGAGCATTATTTGGCATTGCCTTTCTTTGGGATTGGAATGAAGACTGACATTTTGCAGTCCTGTGGCCACTGCTGTGTTTTCCAAATTTGCTGGCATATTGAGTGCAGCACTTTCACAGCATCATCTTTCAGAATTTGAAATAGCTTAACTGGAATTCCATCACCTCCACTAGCTTTGTTCGTAGTGATGCTTTCTAAGGCCCACTTGACTTCACATTCCAAGATGTCTGGCTCTAGGTCAGTGATCTCGTTATCGTGACTATCTTGGTCGTGAAGATCTTTTTTGTACAGTTCTTCTGTGTATTCTTGCCACCTCTTCTTAATATCTTCTGCTTCTGTTAGGTCCATACCATTTCTGTCCTTTATCGAGCCCATCTTTGCATGAAATGTTCCCTTGGAATCTCTAATTTTCTTGAGGAGATCTCTTGTCTTTCCCATTCTGTTGTTTTCCTCTATTTCTTTGCATTAATCACTGAGGAAGTCTTTCTTATCTCTCCTTGCTATTCTTTGGAACTCTGCATTCAGATGCTTATATCTTTCCTTTTCTCCTTTGCTTTTCACTTCTCTTCTTTTCACAGCTATTTGTAAGGCCTCCTCAGAGAGCCATTTTGCTTTTCTGCATTTCTTTTCCATGGAGATGGTCTTGGTCCCTATCTCCTGTACAATGTAACGAACCTCCGTCCAGAGTTCATCAGGCACTCTATCTGTCAGATCTAGTCCCTCAAATTTATTTCTCACTTATCCAGGCCCTATGAATTCCTTCTTCACCTTATTTATTTTTTTTTTAGGTAATTAATTTATTTTTTATTGGAGGCAAATTATTTTACAATATTATATTGGTTGGTTTTGCCATACATTGATATGAATTTGCCCCAGGTTTACATAAGTTCCCCCTCCTGAACCCCCCTCCCTCCTCCCTCCTCCCTTTATCCTCCCTCTGGGTCATCCCCGCATGCCAGCCCCGAGCATCCTATAACATGCATTGACCCTGAACTATTGATTCGTCTCACATATGACAACATACGTGTTTCAATGCCATTCTCCCAAATCATCCCACCCTCACCCTCTCCCACAGAGTCCCAAAGACTGTTCTATACATCTGTGTCTCTTTTGCTGTCTCCTATACAGGGTTATCATTTGCATCTTTCTAAATTCCATATATATGTGTTAGTATACTGTATTGGTGCTTTTCTTTCTGGCTTATTTCACTCTGTATAATAGGCTCCAGTTTCATCCACCTCATTAGAACTGATTCAAATGTATTCTTTTTAATGGCTGAATAATACTCCATTGTGTATATGTACCAAAGCTTTCTTATCCATTCGTCTGCAGATGGACATCTAGGTTGTTTCCATGTCCTGGCTATTATAAACAGTGCTGCAATGAACATTGGAGTACACGTGTCTCTTTCAATTCTGGTTTCCTCGGTGTGTATGCCCAGGAGTGCGATTGCTGGATCATATGGCAGTTCTATTTCCAATTTTTTGAGGAATCTCCACACTGTTCTCCATAGTGGCTGTACTAGTTTGCATTCCCACCAACAGTGTAAGAGGGTTCCTTTCTCTCCACATCCTCTCCAGCATTTATTGCATGTAGACTTTTGGATAGCAGCCATTCTGACAGGTGTGAAATGGTATCTCATTGTGGTTTTGATTTGCATCTCTCTGATGATGAGGGATGTTGAGCATTTTTTCATGTGTTTGTTAGCCATCTTTATGTCTTCTTTGGAGAAATGTCTGTTTAGTTCTTTGGCCCATTTTTTGATTGGGTCATTTATTTTTCTGGAATTGAGCTGCAGGAGCTGCTTGTATAATTTGGAGATTAATCCTTTATCAGTTGCTTCATTTCCTATTATTTTCTCCCATTCTGAAGGCTGTCTTTTCACCTTACTTATAGTTTCCTTTGCTGTGCAGAAGCTTTTGATTTTAATTAGGTCCCATTTGTTTATTTTTGCTTTTATTTCCAGTATTCCGGGAGGTGGGTCATGGAGGATCCTGCTGTGATTTATGTCGGAGAGTGTTTTGCCTACGTTCTCCTCTAGGAGTTTTATAGTTTCTGGTCTTACATTTAGCTCTCTAATCCATTTTGAGTTTATTTTGGTGTATGGTGTTAGGAAGTGTTCTAGTTTCATTCTTTTACAAGTGGCTGACCAGTTTTCCCAGCACCACTTGTTAAAGAGACTGTCTTTTCTCCATTTTATATTCTTGCCTCCTTTGTCAAAGATGAGGTGTCCATAGATGTGTGGATTTATCTCTGGGCTTTCTATTTTGTTCCATTGATCTATATTTCTGTCTTTATGCCAGTACCATACTGTCTTGATGACTGTGGCTTTGTAGTAGAGCCTGAAGTCTGGCAGGTTAATTCCCCCAGTTCCATTTTTCTTCCTCAAAATTGCTTTGGCTATTCGAGGTTTTTTGTATTTCCATACAAATTGTGAGATTATTTGTTCTAGTTCTGTGAAAAATATCTTTGGTAGCTTGATAGGGATTGCATTGAATGTATAAATTACTTTGGGTAGTATACTCATTTTTACAATATTTATTCTTCCAATCCATGAACATGGTATATTTCTCCATCTATTAGTGTCCTCCTTGATTGCTTTCAGTAGTGTTTTATAGTTTTCTATGTACAAGTCTTTTGTTTCCTTAGGTAGATATATTCCTAAGTATTTAATTCTTTTCATTGCAACAGTGAATGGAATAGTTTCTTTAATGTCTCTTTCTATTTTCTCATTATTAGTGTATAGGAATGCAAGGGATTTCTGTGTGTTGATTTTATATCCTGCAATGTTACTGTAATCATTGATTAGCTCTAGTAGTTTTCTGGTAGAGTCTCTAGGGTTTTCTGTGTAGAGGATCATGTCATCAGCAAACAGTGAAAGTTTTACTTCTTCTTTTCCAATTTGTATTCCTTTTATGTCTTTTTCTGCTCTGATTGCTGTAGCCAAAACTTCCAGAACTATGTTGAATAGTAGTGGGGAGAGTGGGCACCCTTGTCTTGTTCCTGACTTTAGGGGAAATGCTTTCAGTTTTTCACCATTGAGGATAATGTTTGCTGTGGGTTTGTCATATATAGCTTTTATTATGTTGAGGTATGTCCCTTCTATTCCCACTTTTTGGAGGGCTTTTATCATAAATGGATGTTGAATTTTGTCGAAGGCTTTCTCTGCATCTATTGAGATAATCATATGATTTTTATTTTTCAGTTTGTTAATGTGGTGTATTACGTTGACTGATTTGCGGATATTGAAGAATCCTTGCATTCCTGGGATAAAGCCCACTTGGTCATGATGTATGATCTTCTTAATATGCTGTTGGATTCTGATTGCTAGAATTTTGTTAAGGATTTTTGCATCTATGTTCATCAGTGATATTGGCCTGTAGTTTTCTTTTTTTGTGGGGTGTTTTCCAGGTTTTGGGATTAGGGTGATGGTGGCCTCATAGAATGAGTTTGGAAGTTTCCCTTCCTCAGCAATTTCTTCTTCACCTTAAAGATTCATTCAGACCACCATATAACCCTTGCTATTAGTTCAATGATACTTTTACTTAAAATGATGTCTTCTAAAGTATGTTCCTTAGATTTGTAATTAATATTAGCTTTAAGAGCTCTGAGATGTGTTACAACAAAAAATAGGCACAACAGTCTCTAGCCCAGAAAGTTCTCAAATTAATCACCTGTGGAGTATTTTTCTTTTCATTTTTTTATTGTTCTGTTGAACCCATTTTTAGAACTGGTGACATATAAGCTAATTATATTCTCACTGAGAAAATATATAAAAGAATGGATGAAAATTACTTGTATATTGAAGAAATATCACAAGGAAGAAACTGAGGCCCAATTATGTTAGGGATTGCTTCCCTTATTTAAAAATAAATTATTTTAATTTTTATTAAAATATAAAATTTTGATAGAAATTTTAAAATTTTTAATAAATAAAATTATGCAATATACTATTTTAAATTATTAACAACAAACTAATAGATTTAGGTAGCAATTCTTTAAAATCTATGCATTTGAGCTAGAGTATCTTCATTATGGGTCAAAACATGCATGAGTACAAAAGAAGCAATATCAGATACATGGTCAAAGTACAATTCCTGCCAAATTGCTTTCTGCCTAATTAAAATTTTCCTTATAAAATCCGTTACATGTAGTTTTCTTTCACTTCTTGCCTCAAACCTCTGTTATGTTATCTTATGTTATTTTGTTGCTAAGTAGCACCTACAAGACCTTCTAGAACTAAAAAGATGTCCTTTTCATTATAGGGGACTGGAATGCAAAAGTAGGAAGTCAAGAAACAGTTGGAGTAACAGACAGGCCTTGGATTACAGAATGAAGCAGGGCAAAGGCTAACATATTTCTGCCAAGAGAACACACTGGTCATAGCAAGCACCCTCTTTCAACAACACAAGAGAAGACTCTACACATGGACATTACCAGATGGTCGACACCAAAATTAGATTCATTATATTCTTTGCAGCCAAAGATGGAGAAGCTCTATACAGTCAGCAAAAACAAGACTGGGAGCTGACTGTGGCTGAAATCATGAGCTCTTTATTGCCAAATTCAGACTGAAATTGAAGAAAATGGGAAAAACCACTAGACCATTCAGGTATGACCTAAATCAAATTCCTTAGACTATATAGTGGAAGTGAGAAATAGATTTAGAGATCCTATAGAAATAGAAATAGACTAGATCCTATAGACAGAGTGCCTGATGAACTGTGGACGGAGGTTCGTGACATTGTACAGTGAGACAGGGATCAAGGGCATCCCCAGGAAAAAGAAATGCAAAAAAAAAAAAAAGCAAAATGGCTGTCTGAGGAGGCCTTACAAACAGCTGTGAAAAGAAGGGAAGCGAAAAACAAAGGAGAAAAGGAAAGGTACACCCATTTGAATGCAGAGTTCCAAAGAAGAGCAAGGAGAAATAAGAAAGTCTTCCTCAGTGATCAGTGCAAAGAAATAGAGGAAAACAATAGAATTGGAAAGACTAGAGATCTCTTTAAGAAAATTAGAGATACCACGGGAATATTTCATGCAAAGATGGGCTCAATAAAGGGCCGGAATGGTAGGGACCTAACAGAAGCAGAAGGTATTAAGAAGAGGTGGCAAGAATACACGAAGAACTGTACAAAACAGATCTTCATGACCCGGATAATCACAGTAGTATGATCACTGACCTAGAGCCAGACATCTTGGAATGTGAAGTCAAGTGGGCCTTAGAAAGCATAACTATGAACAAAGCTAGTGGAGGTGATGGAATTTCAAGGGAGCTATTTCAAATCCTGAAAGATGATGCTGTGAAAGTGCTGTACTCAATATGCCAGCAAATTTGGAAAACTCAGCAGTGGCCACGGGACTGGAAAAGGTCAGTCTTCATTCCGATCGCAAAGAAAGGCATTGCCAAAGAATGCTCAAACTACCGCACATTTGCACTCATCTCACACACGGAGAAGGCAATGGCAAGCCACTCCAGTACTCTTGCCTAGAAAATCCCATGGATGGAGGAGGCTGGTAGGCTGCAGTCCGTGGGGTCGCTAAGGGTCGGACACGACTGAGGGACTTCACTTTCACTCTTCACTTTCACACATGGGAGAAGGAAATGGCAACCTACTCCAGTGTTCTTGCCTACAGAATCCCAGGGAAGGGGGAGCCTGGTGGCCTTCTGTCTATGGGGTCACACAGAGTCAGACATGTCTGAAGTGACTTAGCAGCAGCAGTAACAGCAACACACACGTGCAAAGTAATGCTTAAAATTCTCTAAGCCACTCTTCAGTAATTTGTGAACCGTGAAATTCCAGATGTTCAAGCAGGTTTTAGAAAAGGCAGAGGAACCAGAGATAAAATTGCCAACATTCACTGGATCATCGAAAAAGCAAGACAGTTCCAGGAAAACATCTACTTCTGCTTTATTGACTATGTCAAAGCCTTTGACTGTGTGGATCACAATAAACTGTGGAAAATTGTGATAGAGATGGGAATACCAGACCACCTGACCTGCTTCTTGAGAAACCTGTATGCAGGTCAGCAAACAACAGTTAGAACTGGACATGGAACAACAGACAGGTTCCAAATAGGAAAAGGAGTACGTCAAGGCTGTGTATTGTCATCCTGCTTATTTAACTTATATGCAGCATACATCATAAGAAACGCTGGGCTGGAGGAAGCACAAGCTGGAATCAAGATTGCCGGGAGAAATATCCATAAGCTCAGATATGCAGATGACACCACCCTTATGGCAAAAAGTGAAGAAGAAATAAAGAGCCTCTTGATGAAATTAAAATAAGAGAGTGAAAATGTTGGCTTAAAGCTCAGCATTCAGAAAACGAAGATCATGGCATCTGGTCCCATCACTTCATGGCAAATAGAGGGGGAAGCCGTGGAAACCGTGGCTCACTTTATTTTTCTGGACTCCAAAATCACTGCTGATGGTGATTGCAGCCATGAAATTAAAAGACGGTTACTCCTCAGAAGGAAAATTATGACCAACCTAGACAGCATATTGAAAAGCAGAGACATTACTTTGTCAACAAAGTCCGTCTAGTCAAGGCTATGGTTTTTCCAGTGGTCATGTGTTGAGATCCTTTAATTGACCAGAGCCTGGTGGACTGGAGTCGACACTAAGAAAGTAAAGGAAAGAGAAAGAGGCTGATATTCCTTAGTTTATGCAGAAAACCAATAAAACCTCTGGTACGGGGCTTGCACTGCTCATGAAGGCACCAGGAGCCCTCTCGAGGGGATGAAGTCACGGTGCACTTTCTCGAGAGGGTCGTAGAAGCCCAAACAAGAAAGTGAGCTCATTGAGCCTCTGCACTCCAGAGAATTAGCCTGAGAGAGAAAGAGAGAGAGAAAGAAAGACACGGGGACCCAAGCTCTGACGGAGCAAAGGTGTTTTATTAAACATTGTGTGAGTATATATACTGTCTTACAAGGTAACTATTTTCAGCAAAGTTAAAAATCAAAAATCCAGACTTACAAATTATCAAGGAAAACATAAGGCGATCCATATCAATGAGAGAGGGTTGTAAATAATCACTTTTACCATATGGTTCATAAAAAGGAAGAGGGTCGTGAATAGTTATTTATCACCGTATGGAAAAACTAACGCAGGAAATGCATGCATTCCTAAGCTCCCAGGAGTAGTTTGCTACTCCACTTAATTCCTAAATATTCAGGAATTAATAAGGGACAGAAGATTCGTGACAGATCCAAAAAAGCACACAGGAAGCCTCCTGTTAAATGCTTCCTGACAGTCATGTATGGATGTGAATGTTGGACTATAAAGAAAGCTGAGTGCTGAAGAATTGATGCTTTTGAACTGTGGCGTTGAAGAAGACTAGCGAGTCCCTTGGACTGCAAGGAGATAGAACCAGTCCATCCTAAAAGAAATCTGTCCTGAATATTCATTGGAAGGACTGATCCTGAAGCTGAAACTCCAATTCTTTGGCCACTTGATGCGAAGAGCTGTCTCATTTGATAAGACCCTGATGCTGGGAACGATTGAAAGCAGGTTGAGAAGAGGACGACAGAGGATGAGATGGTTGGATGGTATCACCCGACTCAATAGACGCGGGTTTGGGTGAACTTGGGAGATGTTGATGGAAGGGAGGCCTGGTGTGCTGCGGTTCATGGGATCACAAAGAGTCAGGCATGACTGAGCAACTGAACTGAATGAACTGAGCACCCCTGAGAAGACTGATTGAAAAATAATTAGTTTGAAAAATGATTTCAGATGATAGTCACAGTGTAAGCGAATCTCATTTTACTTTATCATAATTTACTTTTCTTTGTTTTGCTGAGTTTTTTTTTTTTTTTGCAAACATGAAAGGGAACTCTCATGTATTCCAGTGCATTTAATTCAGCAGATCACTTGTATACCAATTTTATAAATTATTGACATTCTAAGAGATTATGGTGTCACGTATCAATTATGCCTGTTGACAGCCTAACCAAGAGACATTAAAGCGACATATTTAAATCACCGTTTCTGTTAAGATTACAGACAATATTCAACATAGGAGATATTGAATGTAAGACTTATTTTTTAGTATTTTTATTAAATGCTCCACAGGAAATAATATATTTAAAAGATCTATGACATTGCAGGTTTCTTCTGTTTACCAAAGTAGTTTTTGAAAAATAATTAAGGAATTTATAGTGTCAACTTTGTCATTTCTATTTGTATTCTTGTTCAAATCTATCAGATATTTTCTTTTCTAAAATTAACCTGACTCAGATATACATATGGGCTTTCAATTAATTTTAAAATTATGTTTCTAATTGGAAAACAATATATTCCCTCATAGCTGTAAATGGTTGCTTATATGGTAAACTTTATCATAAGTTTAAGACAAATGCAAGTTTTCTTTCAAGTGGAATTCTGAATTAATGTAGTTTATGTGCTGGTGCACAGGAGATGCATATCCATTAATTATATATCTCTTTGGAATAGTGGCACTACTTATTTTTAACACACTTTTGACAATTTTTAAATTATTTGTTTATTGTATTTATTTTTCCGTTTTTAAATTTATTTTTAAAAAGCTGAGAGAATTCAGCATCACGAAACCAGCTCTCCAACAAATGCTAAAGGACCGTCTCTAGACAGGAAACACAGAAAGAGTGTATTTATTATATTTTTAGCTGTCCTGGGTCTTTGTTGCTCTGCAGGCTTTTCTCTAGTTGTAATAAATGGGGTATACTCTCTAGTTACTGTGCACAGGCTTCTCATTGTGGTAGCTTCTCTTGTGAAGCACAGGCTCTAGTGCTCCCAGGCTTCAGTAGTTTCAGCACATGGGCTCTGTAGTTGAGGTTCCTGGGCTCTAGAGCACAGGCTTAGGCTCAATAGTTGCGGTGCCTGGGCTTAGTCGCTCTGTGGCATGTGGGATCTTCTTGTACCAGGGACTCAACCCCTGTCTCCTGCATTGGCCAGTGATCCTTTACCACTGAGCCACCAACTATTTTTGATATCTTTTTTAGAAGAGCACCTAACTTCCCTGGTGGCTCAGTCGGTTTTGAATCAGCCTGCAATGCAGGAGACCTGGGTTTGATCCCTGGGTCGACAAGATTCTCTGTGGAAGGAAATGGCAACCCGCTCCAGCATAATTGCCTGGGAAATCCCATGGACAGAGGAGCCTAACAGAGGTCGCAAGAGTTAAACACGACTTAGGGACTAAACCACCATAATCCCAGTCATATAATTCCATGGTCACAAACTTAGTTTTTGTCATTTGGAAGGAGATAAATATTGTGCTCTGAAATGTATCAGTATAATGGGGTCTGGGTCTTTCATAGGTTTAATAATCTCTGTGGGGTATTGACTTTTCTTGAATTTTACTGTAGAGTCCATTGGTACTGCTATACAAATTTCACAATCCCTTTTGGAGCTGGTAATAACTAATGAATTGTGTGATGAGAACACAAGAAGTTGTTTTTCAGTGATGTTTTAAATGAAAAATTAATCTGCTTTAATCTTTAACCAATAAAGTAGAAAAATTAAATGCATTTTATGACAGCAAACTTAATTTCATAACTGGGAAAACACTGTAGTCTTTTAAAGTATGAAAATCAAAGGACAAATAACACAAATGAAGAAAGTTGCTATGACAGTTTTGGATTTGCTTCCTATTCTGTTCTTAGACAATAAAATATTCTATATGAAAAACAGTAAATGGGTCCTTTTTTTTTTTAATGAGTCTTTTTAATTTTCATGATTTTAAACAGGCTTTTGAAACTAGAAGGCCTATTAGTGATCGGCTTCAGATGCTTTCACACTATTCCTCAGAGTCCTAGGGCTTCAAGGAGATGCATTAGGAACTAAAGAATGAGGTGCAGTGAGAAGCAGCAAGCTTGTTGGGAAAGGTCCTGCGTTATCCTTAGCTTTTTTCTGCTGTGCATGTGTGGCTTCACTTAATATTTTGTAGGAAGCCAGAGTTTTGCTGCTAAAAAATGAAAAAAAAAAAAAAAAGAAAAGTAACTTAAAAAAAAATCACTGATCTAGGCCATCATCCTCATTTTACATTTGAGAAAACTGAGGCCCAGTGGATTTAAATAACTTATTTATGATCATACCCGTTTACTGAGTGGCAGAATAAATTGTTCATCAAAGTAACTTGCCAGGATATATTTATTATTCCCTATATTTACATATGATTTTGAACTTTTCAAAGCAGCCTATTTGACTTGATCCCTGAAAAATAACATTATTAAGTAGTTATAGAAAGCCTTAGTTCAATTTTAGAGATGAGGAAATGAGGTTCAAAGAAATAAAACCACCAGAGTTATACCACATTAATGGTAGAGACCGGATGAAAACTAAGTTCTTTTGACACACAGAAGTTTGCCCTATATCATGCTGCTGCTAAGTCACTTCAGTCGTGTCCAACTCTGTGTGACCCCATAGATGGAAGCCCACCAGGATCCCCCGTCCCTGGGATTCTCCAGGCAAGAACACTGGAGTGGATTGCCATTTCCTTCTCCAACGTGTGAAAGTGAAGTCGCTCAGTCGTGTCCGACCCTTAGCAACCCCACGGACTGCAGCCTACCAGGCTCCTCCATCCATGGGATTTTCTAGGCAAGAGTACTGGAGTGGCTTGCCGTTGCCTTCTCCATTGCCCTATATCATAGTTTGTTCTAATAACAGCTTGCCAAGAAAGTGGCAATTTATACAAATGTGGCATATGTCCTTACAAATTGCTTATCAGAAGTTCATGATGCTATTACTATAGACTCTCAGTACTCACAGAGGGTTTTTTTGTCCTTTATTTTTGTATATGTGTCTATGTTATTTATTTATTTGCTTATAATTTGAGGATAATTTCTTTCCAACGTTGTGTTGGTTTCTGCCATACATCAACATGAATCAGCCATAGGTATACATATGTCCCTTCCCCCTTGAACCTTCCTTCCTCCTCCCACACCATCCCACCCCTCCAGGTTGTCACGAGGAATTGGATTGAGCTCCCTTATCATACAAAAAATTCCCACTAGCTATTATTTTACATATGGTAATGTATATGTTTCAGTTTTACTTTTTCCATTTGTCCCTCCCTCTTCTTCCCCCACTGTGTCCACAAGTCTGTTCTGTATGTCTGTGTCTCTGTTACTGCCCTACATATAGGTTTATCAGTACTGTTTTTCTAAATTCCATATACATGTGTTAATATATGATATTGGTTTTCCTCTTTCTGACTTACACCACTCTGTGTAACAGGCTCTAAGTTTATCCACCTCACTAGAACTGACTCAAATACATTCCTTTGAATGACTGAGTAATATTCCACTGTATATATGTACCACAACTTCTTTATCCATTAATCTGTCAGTGGACATCTAGGTTTCTTCTATGTCCTGGCTGACTGATGTGAGGTAATACCTCATTGTAGTTTTGATTTGCATTTCTCTAATAATAAGTGATGTTGAGCATTTTTCATGTGTTTACTAGACACCTGCATGTCTTCTTTGGAGAAATGTCTATTCAGGTCTTCTGCCCATTTTTTGACTGAGTTGTGTGTTTTTCTAATATTGAGCTGCTTGAGTTGCTTATATACTTTATAGATTAATCCTTTGTCAATTACTTCATTTGCAATTATTTTCTTCTGTTCTGAGGGTTGTCTTTTCATCATGTTTATGTTTTCTTTTACTATGCAACAGCTTTTAAGTTTAATTAGATCACATTTGTTTATTTTGTTTTTATTTCACCACTCTGGGAGATACATCACAGAAGATCTTGCTGTGATTTATGTCAAAGAGTGTTCTGCCTATATTTTCATCTTAAGAGTTTTATAGTTTCTGGTCTTACATTTAGGTCTTTAATCCATTTTTAATTTATCCTTGTATATGATGTTATGGAGTGTTCTAATTTCTCATTTATCATTGCAACAAAAAGAATAAAATACCGAGGAATAAACTTACCTAAGTAGACAAAAGAACTGTATACAGAAAACTGTAAGACACTGATAGAAGAAATTAAAGATGAAATAAACAGATGGAGAGATATATCATCTTCCCGGATTGGAAGAAATAGTATTGTAAAAATGACTATACTACCCAAAGCAATCTACAGATTCAATGCAATCATTATCAAATTAGCAATGGCATTTTTCATAGAACTAGAGCAAAAAATTTCACAATTCATATAGAAACACAGAAGATCCCCAAATATCCAAAGCAATCTTGAGAAAGAAGAGTGGAGCTGGAGGAATCAGCCTTCATGACTTCAGACTGTACTGCAAAGCTACAGTCATCAAGATAGTATAGTACTGGCACAAAATAAAAAATATAGATCATTGGAACAAGATAAAAAGCCCAGATATAAGCCTATGTACCTATGGGCATCTTATCTTTGACAAAGGGGGCAGGAATATACAATGGACAAAAGATAGTCTCTTCAATAAGTGGTCTTGGGAAAACTGGACAACTATGTATAAAAGAATGTAATTAGCACACTGGGATCTTAAAAATATCTCGGCCCACTTTCTCATCTTATTGATGAAGAAACTGAAATTCAAGCTAAGTTAAAGAGCTTGAATTAAAATTCACACATCTTAAATTCAGGTCAGCGTTTTGTTTTTTTTTTTCCAAATAAGCTGCTTTGCACCTTAATTTATAAACGTATAGCTAACTAGTGAAAATACACATTCTTGCAAGAGTTCCAACAACCTTGTTTTTAATTATCTAGCTCTTCAGTTTTACAATGCCAGAAGACCTCATTGCAGTAGATTTACAAACCCTATAAAATGGATGTGATAAGCCCTTTTATGATTTGCAATGACCCTAAGATTGCACGTGTGTTCAGTCGCTTCAGCCGTGTCTGACTCTTTGTGACCCTCCGGGCTGTAACCCACCAGACTCCTCTGTCAATAGGATTCTCCAGGCCAGAATTGGAGTGGATTGCTATGCCCCCCTAGAGGGGATATTCTCAACCCAGGGATTGAACCTGTATCTCTTGCATACCCTTCACTGGGAGTCAGACTCTTTACTGCTAGGGCCACCCAGGAAGCCCCACACTAAGGAATAAAGGCATTTTAATGTACAAGGAGGGGATATTGTTGTTCAGTCACTCAGTTGTGTCTGACTCTTTGTGACCCCATGGACTGCAGCACACCAGGCTTCCCGGATATCCTTCACTATCTCCTGGAGCTTGCTCAAACTCATGTCCATTGAGTTGCTATCCAGTTATCTTGTCTTCTGTTGTCCGTTTCTCTTCCTTCTTTCAATCTTTCCCAGCATCAGGATTTTTTCCAATGAATCGGCTCTTTGCATCAGGTGGCCAAACTATTGGAGTTTCAGCTTCAGCATCAGTCCTTGCAGTGAGTTGATTCTTTAGGATTGACTGGTTTGATCTCCTTGCAATCCAAGGAACTGTCGAGAATCTTCTCCAACACCACAGTTCGAAAACATCAATCCTTAGTCACTCAGCCTTCTTTATTTGCATAGAAATAGTAGTTTTCTTCGTCAATTACTGTGTGAGATTACTAGTGAATAAGTTAATACCCATTGTTTTATCCAGTAGAAAAATTCATTCTCCATGTTTTTTAAATGAGGTGTCAGTGCACTAGAAGTTTAACTCTTTTGAAATGTAAAGTTCCCAGATAATTCAGGCTCAAGAACTGTGCTTATTTAAACGATTGCTTTCTTTCTAAATCTCTACTGGATATATTAAAAGTATTTTTTCAGAAGGTTACTTTTCTGGGTGCACTCTGTTTCTATTATGTCACCTCAGATGTCTTCTTAATGGTAGAGCTTCTTTCACAGACAAACTTGCAAAAGGAAATGTGATTTAGTGTATCTCAGGTAATAACCTTACCAGCAATTATATACACCTCAATTAAGCATTGTCTATATTGGAATTATATAACTACATTCTTGCCAGTAAAAAATAAGTGGGAAAAATATAAGCTACTTTCATAGATTTATGACTTTTTGTTTAGCGGAAATCAAAATAAGAAATTATTAAGGAAGACCCACTTGAATGATGCAGTTCATTCAGGAAAAATATGCTTACAATGGTAGCAATAAATTAAGCATAGCAATGTACTCCAGATCAACAATTACGTAAAAAAATTTATCAAAATAGACTAAATTTTTCAAATACAGTAAAAATAAGATAAGAGTTTAGGAGAAAGTGAAAAGAAGACAGTTTATGAAGATACGATCTCTTCAATAAATATGGTTGGGTAGTGTAGGAAAGGTTCTAAAAAACAAAGAAGCCACAGGGCAAGGGTGGTAGCCCTTGGCCCCTAGAAACTATAACTCAGGACGGCTACGTACGTTCCTGCAGTTTTTTGCAGCACACCAGATTCACAACTGGAACCTTAAATCAGATTTAAGCATTCTACAATTTTTTTTTTCTTTTGTAAGAAACACCACTATGGCAGCCAAATTTTAAGGATCCCTCCACTCCTGAACTCCAGTTAAGATTTTCATGCCCTGGTTTTTCAATCAAACACTTATCTGAATTCTATCAAGAAGGGATTTAGCAGATGCAATTAAAGTCCCAAGTCAGTAGAAAGTAAAATAGAGATATTATCTAGGTGACCCTGACTCCTTTAAAAACAGAGTTTTCTCCTGCTGGACACAGAAAGGAAAGTGACAAATCCAAAGAACAAGAGGGATTCAACATGCCTTTCTGATGTTGAATATGGAGGAGATCATGTGAAAAGAAATGTGAATAGCCATTAGAAGCTGAGAGCAGCCCCCAGTCAACAACCAACAAGGGAGCAGGAACCTCAGTCCTACTACCTAAAGAAATGGATTCCGCCAGTCACCTGAATGAGCTTGTGTAGGGTCCTCTTGTTTCTCCCCCAGTGGCGCTGCAGGGGAGAGCAAGGCGTCAGCAAATCCTCGGCCTCGGATGTGGAGCCCGTTTTGCCTCCCCGCGCTGGAGCGGTGGGGAGGAAGCCCCAGGGGGAGGGTGAGCTGGCCGTCTGTCCCGTAGCCCTCCTCACCCGGAGAAGGACACTCAGACGCAGCGGGGATTCTGTCAAGGCAGTTCCACTTTATTGTTACAAGCTCTCCGTATATAAAGACAAGCATGGGGGTTTTGCAAGGGACTTTCCGTGGTCTGCTCCAATCATGTTAAGGGCCAGGTCATGATGCGCTGGCGTCACAATCGAGGTCTAGGGTGATCATGCACTGTTCATGCAAGGGGAAGTGTTCAGGGGCCAATCACAATTTTTTGTGATTATCTGGGGCCACGCCCTCCTGACATCCATCACGCACCATGTTTATGGGTGCACCTTTGCCATGTGTCCTTTCTCAGCCATGCACCCTATAAGCTTGGAATCAAATTCTTCCCCAAAACCTACACCAAAAGAGCACAGATCTGCTAACACATTGGGTTCAGCCTTGTGACACCTGAGCAGAAAACCCAGTCAAGTCCGCCTGGATTTCTGACCTATAGAACTACAAGATAAAATTGAGTGTTGTTCTATACTACAAAGCTACAGTGATCAAGACTGTAAGGTACTGGCACAAAGACAGAAATATAGATCAACGGAACAAAACAGAAAGCCCAGAGATAAATCCAAGCACCTATGGACACCTTATCTTTGACAAAGGAGGCAAAAATATACAATGGAGAAAAGAAAATCTCTTTAACAAGTGGTGCTGGGCAAACTGATCAACCAGGTGCAAAAGAATGAAACTAGAACACTTTTAAACACCATATACAAAAATAAACTATAAATGGATTAAAGATCTAAATGTAAGACCAGAAACTATAAAGCTCTTAGAGGAAAACATAGGCAGAACAACCTCTGATATAAATCACAACAAGCTCCTCTGTGACCCACCTCCCAGAGTAATGGAAATAAAAACAAATGGAAACAAATGGAAACTAATTAAACTTAAAAGCTTTTGCACAATGAAGGAAACTATAAATAAAGGAGCTTATAATACGGAGTGAAGTATGTCAGAAAGAGAAACATCATTACAGTATATTAATGTATATATATGGAATTTAGAAAGATGGTAACGATCCTATATGCAAGGCAGCAAAAAAGACACAGAGGTAAAGAACAGACTTTTGGACTCTGTGGGATAAAGCAAAAGGTGGCATGATTTGAGAGAGTAGTATTGAAACATGTATATTACCATATGTAAAACAGATGACCAGAGCAAGTTTTATGCATGAAGCAGCGCACTCAACACCAATGCTCTGGGACAACCCAGAGGGATGTGTTTGGGGAGGGAGGTGGAAGCAGGGTTCAGGATGGAAGGACACATGTGCACCCATGAATGATTCATATTGATTCATGGAAAAAACCATCACAATGTTGTAAAGTAATTATCCTACAATTATAATAAATAAAGTAAATTTTTTAAAAAATGAGTGTTGTTTTAGGTTACTAAGTTTGTGGCAATTTGTTATGTTAGCAATGGAAAATATCATCTGAAGATGCTCTATTAGCTGAGAGAGCAAAACTTTTTGCCCAAATTCTTCAGAAAATCAGAAGAAAGTCTTATGTGTGGTCTATCACATATTTTTCTTTTTGAGTCTCATTCCAAGTACCATTGCTTTCAGGGGCAATTGGGACAACTATTTGTGCAACTACTGACCTAAAAAACTCAATCAAATGTAGAGGGATGTCTGTTCTCATGCTGTTTTCCCTTTCAATTTCACTTCCTTTTGCACTTTTAATCTCTTCCACAGGACATCATTAAGAATGATTTTGTGTCAAAACTTTTAATGAAGTTAATTTTTCCATAAACAGATTTTTAGGTAAGACTTTTAATTGTGTATGTCATTAAGTTCTTCTTAGAAGCAGCATCCTATTTCTTGGAAAGAGGTAATAATTCTTTAGGGCTCTGGTGGGTCAGTGCAGTGTGCTTATAGTGACCAGAGGTTATAAGATTTGATATCTAAACTTGTAAACTAAAAATCCAAGCCTTGTAGTTTCCTTTGCTGTGCAGAAGCTTTTAATTTTAGTTAGGTCCCATTTGTTTATTTTTGCTTTTATTTCCAATATTCTAGGAGGTGGGTCATGGAGGATCCTGCTGTGATTTATGTATATTATCATATGTGAAACGAATCACCAGTCCAGATTCAATGCATGGTACAGGATGCTTGGGACTGGTGCATTGGGATGAACCAGAGGAATGGGATAGGGAGGGAGGTGGGAGGGGGGTTCAAGATGGGGAACACATGTACACCCGGAGCAGATTCATGTCAATGTATGGCAAAACCTATACAATATTATAAAGTAATTAGCCTCCAATTAAAATAAATAAATTTAAAAAAAAATCCAAGACTTGTAACTAAATAACCCCTTTGAAATAAGGGAGGGCAGAACTCCTGAGATTCATGATACTGATGCTTCAAGAAAAATATCAAGAAAAAAATGTAGAAATGTGACTGGGAGGATACCGTTGAAATATTTCCAGTTATAAAAAAATGCAACTTTGTCACTCTTCTATGGAGCTAAACAACTGTAAAATAACTAATACTTTGTATTTTATCTTCTTTTTCTGTATTCAAAGGCAAGACTTTCCTGTTTTACCAAAATGATACAATATTTCAACATGTAATAATAATATTGGAGAATAAGTTAACTCTATTAATTAAAAAAATTTAGTTAACTCAGCATCATTTTTGGAAGCAAAACTAAAAATCGAACCAAACCAAATTGAAAAATAGCAGTGTTACATGAAATCTTATAAACAGATTTCATTTATATTTTTAGTATTCTTTATTATATTTATATTTTGCCAGATTTAGAGATTTCAAATTTCCTGAAAAAATGCCAGTACAATATCAACTCCTGAAATATGAACTCCTGTGACTAGAAACATGTTTAACTTATGAACAGTTTATTCGTTTGTTGTTTTAGAGTAAAATATAGTATAGATCTAGCGGTAGCCTACTGAATTTAATAACTTAATGCACTTCAAAGAAAAATTTATATTTTTGTCACCTAAGGCTATAATCTCTAATGAAACGGATGAAAATGAAAATTTCATATGTGCTATGACTAGATGAAGATAAATTTTATTGTAAACAAAGTGTTATTACAGCAAAGGCAGTAGTAGTCCTGTTATGTAGTTATCAATAGTCATTATATCTAAATTATACTACATCCTAAAATAGGAGTGACATTACATAAAATATTGCACTCAAGCTGGATGGACTCAGGCAGGGTCTAAAATAATACATTAATATATTTGAACATGTAAAATGCTTGCCCTGAAACTTTTACCACTCATGAATTTCTATTTAAATATCATTCCCTATTTGTGGGATTCAGTGACTGGCTTGTTCTCTGAATCAGTCTCACTTACCTAATTCCTATGTGTCTCCATTTCATTTCATCTAAACTATTGTTTAGAACTGGAAAATTGCAACATTTAAGAGAAGATACTTTACCTCTAGAGAAATGTAATAATGGGTTATGTTTGGCTTGGCTTGTAAATATTGATTATTAATATGGCATGGTGAAGAAAATGATAATAATTCCTTTGTCTCTATGAACAGAAAATGAAAAATTCTGAACTCTTATTCTTTAATGTTTAGATATAGCACTGTGTGGCAGTCATAACAGCTAAAATAGTAAGCTTCTTTAAGCAAGCTATTTTTGACTTTCAAACAAAGTCATGATTGAAAGTGACTTTCATGTGACTTTCATGTGCTTGAATTCAAAGAAAATCTGAGATCTTAAAAATTGTGTAGCTTTTTTTGCTAATGGATTTTAAGGGGTTGGTTTATTACCCTTTATTTTTTACTTATTCTTACCATTTCTTCTTTCTAAAATTAACCTTCAGTTACATCCAAATTGAAATACCAAAGTAATTATTTGTCATTATTTTTTAAAATTGAAATACTGATCCAGAAAATGTCATATAGTAAATGGAAACCAATCTGCATTTCCAAGTGCTGCATTTACTTTCTTCTGCATCATTTAGGAAATAAGCTGAGATGTTAATACATATATTATAATCATTCTCATGAAATTTATTATAAAGAGTCGGACACGACTGAGCGACTGAACTGAACTGAACTGAAAGAGAATTTGTGACATTCTGTAATACCACAGAATTTATATTAGAAAATTATTCCCAAGTGTAGAGCTGACAGGAATTTTATGATGAATTTTTAGTTTGAACGTTTTTATTTTTTCAGTATAATGGCAATATCAACTCCAGTGATAAGCAGGTAACTCCATGGACAAATGGAGAATAAAACTGGGAAATGCATAAGCAGGCAATAGTAAGGGAAGTTTAATAGCTAGTATAGAGACTAGCCATGGGATCTTAGGCAGAGAGGTTTTTTCTTAGGATTACATCTAGCAAGAGTAACGTAAACTCTGACCCTTGAATTACTGGAGTATTCAAGATCATTAGATGAAATATACAGTCATTTTTCAAAACTATATTAGAAGATTCTCGGTTTTCAGAATAAAGCAAAATTCAATCCTCAGGGCATAAAGTCAGCATTGGATTCCCCCTAGCTAATGGTGAGAATGATTTAATAAATATGGCATGGCTAAGCCAGCAGATAGAGGACAAATAGCTGAAACTGAGGAAGAAAAAGGACCTGTAAGGAAGAGACTAACTTTTAAGATCAAAGTGTCTTGACAAGGGTTTCTTAACCTTGACACTGTAGACATTTTGGTCTGGATAATTCCTCATGGTGGGGGCTCTCTTACGCAGAGTATGATGTTTAGCATTATCCCTGACAGCTACTCCACTAGATTCCAGTAGCACTCCTCTCCCCAAATTGTGACAATCAAAAATATCTCCAGAAGTTGCAAAATGTCCCCAGAGAGGCAAAACTGTCTAGAGTATAGGAAGACCTCAGTCTACTGTAGATAAAAGCCTAACTATATCATCAAAGTGTTTGAAGTGGAGAACATAATGCTGTTTCTGACCACCAATAAAAGAGAGTCCACTACAAATGGATTTTAAAATGAGACTATTATACAGAGTGAAGTAAGCCAGAAAGAAAAACACCAATACAGTATATTAACGCATATATATGGAATTTAGAAAGATGATAATGATAACCCTTGTATATGAGACAGCAAAAGAGACACATATATATAGAACAGTCTTTCGGACTCTGTGGGAGAGGGCAAGGGTGGCATGATTTGGGAGAATGGCATTGAAACATGTATATTATCATATGTGAAACGAATAGCCAGTCCACGTTCGATGCATGATACAGGATGCTCAGGGCTGGTGTACTGGGATGAACCAGAGGGATGGGATGGGGAGGGAAGTGGGAGGGGCGTCAAGATGGGGAACACATGTACACCCGGGGCAGATTCATGTCAATGTATGCAAACCCAATACAATAATGTAATTATCCTCCAATTAAAAAAAATAAAATGATCTAGTATCTGCCCTTGAATATTAGCAAAAATATTACTGACCACAATGATTAATTATGTCTTACCACAAAATGTAAGATATTATCTTTTATAAGGTGACAGGTAGAGGTACAGTTGCTAATTAAATTGAGATTTCGATGGTAAATCAACTTCAGTCTTGATAATATAAAATAAAATAGGTTAATATTAATTGTGCATTTTTTAAGGCAAGTTACTGTAGTAGAAAAAAGTGTAATATTTTACAGTTGCACTCAAGAAGCTTATAATTGTATCAGGACAGCTAAGATATGCCATAAATTTTAAATACTAATATGAGATTCACAAGGTAAAACAATTGATTAATTACAGAAGTAGTGGCAAAAGAAGTTATAAATTCTCAGGAGTTAGATTTCTAAAGTAGAGGACAGATTTTGGAACCAAACAGCAAAGATTTTGTTGAAGAATGTTGAGTATAAAAAAGTTTTTATGAAACTACTCGTCAGGAGATTAGTTTGATAAAGATAAGTATAATGAAATAGAAGTAGGGTGGGAGAAGGTGCCAAAAAGTCTTGTTAGAAAGGTAGTATAGTAATCCAGTGATGAGAAGAAAAGAATCTGAGCTAGTATAGTAGCAATGGGAATTAAAAGGAGGTAACTGATGAAAGATTTGATAGCACTTGGATCAGGGAGGATATAAAGTGTAGAAACTGACTGATACTTTTAGTTCAGATATCTAGTTAATGATGATGACATTAGTAGAAATGGAAAACTCGGGATAGAGAGTTGGATTTCAGGGAAAGGCTGACATCTATATTCAATTAATTATGAGGGAAAGCAAGGCATTTATAAGATTGTGTCCAGTAAAAAAAAAAAAAAGTATCTGTTAGTTTGGAGCTTTGAAAAATCTCCAGAAGAGCTGGAGATATATATTTGGAAATCATTCATATGCTTTCTATGTGCCAGATACTGTCCAAAGTGCTACATATGTACTAACTAATTAAAACTTCTTAATAACATTAACTAATTAAAGCCTCTTAATAACCCTATTCTGGAGTAGGAAATGTCAAACCACTCCAGTATTCTTGCATGGAAAATTCCATGGACAGAGGAGACTGGTGGGTTACAGTCCTTGGGGTTGAAGAGTCGTACATGACTAAGCACACACACAAGTTGAAAATGTAGATCATTTGTTGTTGAATAACTATTGGGTAGGAAGTTGTTGTTGTTCAGTCACACAGCCCAGCTGTGTCTGATTCTATTTTGCATATGAGGAAACTGAGGCCCGTAGATATTAAGTTACTCATTCAGGTTCACGTAGCAAAATGAGATCCGTGAGGGGAAACAGGAAAAGAAGGGAAAGCAGAACTGGGGAACGTGCTCAAGAAGTATAACATTTTAAGATTCCAAATTCGACATATTTTCAAGCAATCAACAAAGATGTTTGCCTTTACTTAACAATTTTATCCTTGAGAGCTCTTGCACATCTATTATCTGAAATAAAAAGAAGCCAAACTGTTAACCTATGATGTTTCTTTTACGGTAAAAATAGCTACATTACAAGCATTTAGAAAAGCTAGATTCTTCACTTGCTTTCCAGTAACTGAATAAATATATACTGTGCTTATTTTTCCCTGGTTTTAAAGTTGATGAATAAATAGATGAAGAGAAGAAGCTAGGAAAGTAGAAATGGCTTTTTAGTGTGAAAGGGAATAAAGGTTTCTGGAGTTTATCATGTAATAAAAAAGATATTTCCATTGCCAAAAATTTCCACTGGCTATGCCAGTGTGCACTAAAATAGTAATTCACTAATTTGAATATAAAGGGCCTGAAGGAGGGATACAGAGTTCAGAGATAATTTGCTTTATTCATTGTGAAAGAAAGTATGTGTGAATCACACTTCTTTAAAAAAAAGAAGAAAACAAACAAACAATCAGTTCAGTTCAGTCGCTCAGTCGTGTCCGACTCTCCGTGACCCCATGAATCACAGCACGCCAGGCCTCCCTGTCCATCACCAACTCCCGGAGTACACTCAAACTCATGTCCACAGAGTCGGTGATGCCATTCAGGCATCTCATTCTCTGTCCTCCCCTTCTCCCACCGCCCCCAACGTTTCCCAGCATCAGAGTCTTTTACAGTGAGTCAACTCGTCGCATGAAGTGGCCAAAGAATTGCAGTTTCAGCTTTAGCATCAGTCCTTCCAATGAACACCCAGGACTGATCTCCTTTAGAATGGACTGGTTGGATCTCCTTGCAGTCCAAGGGACTCTCAACAGTCTTCTCCATCACCACAGTTCAAAAGCATCAATTCTTCGGCGATCAGCTTTCTTCACAGTCCAAATCTCACATCCATACATGACCACGGGAAAAACCATAGCCTTGACTAGATGGACCTTTGTTGGCAAAGTAATGTCTCTGCTTTTTAATATGCTATCAAGGTTGGTCATAACTTTCCTTCCAAGGAGTAAGCGTCTTTTCATTTCATGGCTGCAATCAGCATCTGCAGTGATTTTGGAGCCCAAAAAAATAAAGTCTGACATTGTTTCCACTGTTTTTCCATCTATTTCCCATGAAGTGATGGGACCAGATGCCATGATCTTTGTTTTCTGAATGTTGAGCCTCAAGCCAATATTTTCACTCTCCTCTTTCACTTTAATCAAGAGGCTCTTTAGTTCCTCTTCACTTTCTGCCATAAGGGTGGTGTCATCTGCATATCTGAGGTTATTGATATTTCTCCCGGCAATCTTGATTCCAGCTTGTGCTTCTTCCAGCCCAGTGTTACTCATGATGTACTCTGCATATAAGTTAAATAAGCAAGGTGACAATATATGGCCTTGACGTACTCCTTTTCCTATTTGGAACCAGTCTGTTGTTCCATGTCCAGTTCTGACTGTTGCTTCCTGATCTGCATACAGGTTTCTCAAGAGGCAGGTCAGGTGTTCTGGTATTCCCATCTCTTTCAGAATGTTCCACAGTTTATTGTGTTCGACACAGTCAAAGGCTTTGGCATAGTCAATGAAGCAGAAATAGATGTTTTTCTGGAACTCTCTTGCTTTCTCCACAATCCAGCGGATGTTGACAATTTGATCTCTGGTGCCTCTGCCTTTTCTAAAACCTGCTTGAACATCTGGAAGTTCATGGTTCACATATTGCTGAAGCCTGGCTTGGAGAATTTTGAGCATGACTTTACTGGCGTGTGAGATGAGTGCAATTGTGTGGTAGTTTGAGCATTCTTTGGCATTGCCTTTCTTTGGGATTAGAATGAAGACTGACCTCTTCCAGTCCTGTGGCCACTGCTGAGTTTTCCAAATCTGCTGGCATATTGAGTGCAGCACTTTCACAGCATCATCTTTCAAGATTTGAAATAGCTCAACTGGAATTCCATCACCTCCACTAGCTTTGTTCGTAGTGATGTTTTCTAAGGCCCACTTGACTTCCCATTCCATGATGTCTGGCTCTAGGTCAGTGATCTCGTTATCGTGACTATCTTGGTCGTGAAGGTCTTTTTTGTACAGTTCTTCTGTGTATTCTTGCCACCTCTTCTTAATATCTTCTGCTTCTGTTAGGTCCATACCATTTCTGTCCTTTATCGAGCCCACCTTTGCATGAAATGTTCCCTTGGAATCTCTAATTTTCTTGAGGAGATATCTTGTCTTTCCCATTCTGTTGTTTTCCTCTATTTCTTTGCATTGATCACTGAGGAAGTCTTTCTTATCTCTCCTTGCTATTTTTTGGAACTCTGCATTCAGATGCTTATATCTTTCCTTTTCTGCTTTGCTTTTCGCTTCTCTTCTTTTCACAGCTATTTGTAAGGCCTCTTCAGATAGCCATTTTGTTTTTTTTGCATTTCTTTTCCATTGGTATGGTCTTGGTCCCTGTCTCCTGTACAATGTCACGAACGTCCGTCCAGAGTTCATCAGGCACTCTGTCTATCAGATCTAGTCCCTTAAATCTATTTCTCACTTCCACTGTATAATCATAAGGGATTTGATTTAGGTCATATCTAAATGGTCTAGTGGTTTTCCCTACTTTCTTCAGTTTAAATCTGAATTTGGCAGTAAGGAGTTCATGATCTGAGCCACAGTTGGCTCTTGGTCTTATTTTTGCTAACTGTATAGAGCTTCTCCATCTTTGGCTGCAAATAATATAATGAATCTGATTTTGGTTTTGACCATCTGGTGATGTCCATGTGTCGAGTCTTCTCTTGTGTTGTTGGAAGAGGGTGTTTGCTATGACCAGGGTGTTCTCTTGACAAAACTCTGTTAGCCTTTGCCCTTCTTCATTCCGTGTTCCAAGGCCAAATTTGCCTTTTACTCCAGGTATTTCTTGACTTCCTACTTTTGCATTCCATTCCTCTATAATGAAAAGGACATCTTTTTTGGGTGTTAGTTCTAAAAGTTCTTGTAGGTCTTCATAGAACCGTTCAACTTTGGCTTCTTCCGTGTTACTGGTTGGGGCATAGGCCTGGATTACTGTCGTATTGAATGGTTTGCCTTGGAAACGAATAGAAATCATTCTGTCATTTTTAAGATTGCATCCAAGTACTGCATTTCGGAATCTTTTGTTGACCGTGATGGCTACTCCATTTATTCTAAGGGATTCTTGTCTATAGTAGTAGATATAATCGTCATTTGAGTTAAATTCACCCATTCCAGTCCATTTTAGTTCACTGATTCCTAGAATGTCTATGTTCACTCTTGCCATCTCCTGTTTGGCTACGTCCAATTTGCCTTGATTCATGGACCTAACATTCCAGGTTCCTATGCAATATTGCTCTTTACAGCACCGGACCTTGCTTCTATCACCGGTCACATCCACAACTGGGTATTGGTTTTGCTTTTGCTCCATCCCTTCATTTCTTCTAGAGTTATTTCTCCACTGATCTCCAGTAGCATACTGGGCACCTACCGCCCTGGGGCATTCCTCATTTAGTACAACAGAAAACGTAGGAACTTGCTAACATATTTGTTTGAAACCACTTCCATTAGGTAACATGTGTATGGCAAGTGATTATATCTTGGAGAAGGGTTATCAGATACTGCTCAAGCTTCAATGTCCATACACATCATTTGTGTTGGGGATGTTGCTAAAAATGAAGATTTTGATTCTGAGGATCTGGGCTGAAGCCTGAAATTCTGCAGTTCTAACAGTTTACCAGTGATGCAATGCTTTCATCCATAGATCACATTTAGATTTATAAAGACTTAAATTCACTTGTCTTCAATTTCTTCAATCCATTTGAGTATGCGTTGTATAATCTATAGTCTCTTTTAACCATACCATTTTGTTATTCTGCTTGGTCTTGAGTTAATATCTTTATGGTTTTGTCTTTTTACTTTGGGGGTAAGTTGGTTTGGGGTAAGAAAATACTCTTTTCAAAACTTATTGATTTTTTTTTCTTTCTTTCCCTGTTTAAGTACTATGATGACATAAAGAATTTTTTCCCCTCTCTAGCGAGACAGGGAAAAATCTAGAATAAAGTACTTTATGGATAAAACATTTAGCCTTTTGCTCTAAGAAAGTTGGCAAAAGAGCAAGTTTGGAAAGTTGGCTTTCTAAGGCTACTTGCTATCAATCTGAGTAATAATTTCCCACATGATTTGGGCAGGATGAAAGTAGAATTTGGAAGCTGGTAGCTTTCCAAAATTGATTATCAGAAGAGGGTAGGTCAAATTCTTCACAGTAAGTTCACAAGTCTGTCAAATTATACACTTATATTCAAATCTAGCTCCAACCATGTTAAACCAAATATTCATGTGTCTTTCAATCCTCACCACTGGAAATTCTATGTGATTGTCCTCACTCACTGGTATGGATAAAAGGAAATTAACTGCACACACTCAATATACACTCAATTTGTTTTACTCAAAGCTTTTCACCTGTCACTTTTGACTTGATATTTTGGAGCATGTTGTCATGCCTCAGTTGATTCTCCTTAAGAAAAGAAAAAAAATAATGACTTTTGATTTTTAAGAATACTGAAGATGTGCACTTTTTCTTTTTTTGGCCTTAACTTGTTTAAGATGCTGCTGCTGCTGCTGCTAAGTCACTTCAGTCTTGTCCAACTCTGTGTGACCCCATAGACGGAAGCCCACCAGGCTCCCCCATCCCTGGGATTCTCCAGGCAAGAACACTGGAGTGGGTTGCCATTTCCTTCTCCAATGTGTGAAAGTGAAAAGTGAAAGTGAAGTCGCTCAGTCGTGTCCGACCCTTAGCGACCCCACAGACTACAGCCAACCAGGCTCCTCCACCCATGGGATTTTCTAGGCAATAGTACTGGAGTGGCTTGCCATTGCCTTCTCCGGCTTAAGATGCTAAGCATTCCTAAATGTGTTTTGCTATTCATTACGATTTTTAATGAGGAAGCAGGTAATCCATGGATAGGTGTGCTCTGTATAACTTAGTAATGCTAAACAAAAGCCTTTTTCAATTCACTGTAACTTTATAGTCACTGTAAACCAAATCTATTTTTTAGATGTTCATTCACAGCTCCTGTCAACATCAGCAGTGTCACATGTGTGTTGATAAAGGAAATTTCTGGTCAAATTTTCTTTCCATTCTCCATATCTGAACTCTGAAGCGAAGCTCTGGAACACAGGAAGTATACTCCATATACGACATTTCCAAAATAATCTTTATAATTATTATAATTCATAATCCTCCCTGTTATCTCCCCCAAAAGGCTAAATTTTATTTGGTTTTAGAACAGTTTTGCTTATTAATTTATCATTTGCTTTCTTTCAAAAACTTTTGACAGTTGTAACTCAGTAAATATCACATACAGCTAAAAAAGCACACATAGAGATATATTTACACACTAATAATTTCTGTGTGTATGTGAGAGAGAGAGAAATGTGGAAGGAGATACAATCACAAGTATTTAGGCATATTATGACAGTAAAGAATTAGAGAAGCTATATATTTTACATAGCTTTATTAAAGAATGCTAAAAGACAGAAGGTGGCAATAGCACAGGGAGGAGAGCATTGCAGAGAAGAGTGAAGGGCAAGGACAGGAATTAAAGGCCTTCCCCAAAGGGCCAAGTGTACATTGTCAGTCATGCATAGTTTGCGGAGTTTCTTGCTCAGTTTTTCTCCCTGTGAAAATCATACACTGACAGGAAAGAGATTTCATGAAATAAATCTCGCTTCTGTTATCTGGCTTATCCATTGTATAAAGCGTGCATTGTATTACTCTTCAGTAGTTTAGAACCACTGAGATAACATCCTTTCAAATAATGGCTGTAGAAATCTTGGAGTAACAAGCATGGTTTGTCTGCTTTGGCTGCAGGCTGTTTCATCAGCAGCTTTATCACACTCACATTCTCATATTATGAAGTCTGAATTACCTGACAGGAAAACATTTTTTTCCAGTGATTTTTTTTTTGTTGTTGTTATTGTTGATCTTGTTCAGCTGTGTTCTCACTGATTGCACCAGCTTACCTAACTGAACCGCTGAAATATGTTAGAGAGGAAACTGCTCAGAGAAACAGAATTGTTCCTTTTGAAAAATTTCCAGAATGACTGGAAGATTTTAAGACCCCTTCCAGTCCAAAATGACGACAATTCCACATCTATAATTGTACTATCTTTTATTTGAAGTTATTTTCATTTATCAAGAAGAGTGCTTTCTGGAAGTGCTAATTAAATTGATTTTTTTTTCTGTAAATGCCTTTGGTGACTACTGAGATAATGGAAAGTAAAAATAGTGTAGTAAAAAGTTATATCAATTAATTAAAACATTTTTCAGAATGTATTTTTGGAACTGCTTAGGTTTGTTAACCCAGAACTCCTCTTTGTGGTTCCTGCCCCCAACCTATGCAAGAAGGTAAATTCCCTAATAGCATTATCAGGAAATTTTTTTTTTTTTTATAAAGCTATGTCCTTGCTGGTTAAAAGACCTTTAACTAAGAAAAGAGAGATGTTTTATATTTCAGGGAAATACTATAAGTCAATGTTAATGGAATTTTTTTTCTTGTTAAAAATAAAACATGTAACTGTAATATCTTTTTTAGTTTTATATTTTCCATGGTAATATTTTGGTGCATTTGCTTAGGTCTTGCTAGAGCTAAAAATAAAAGCTTAGTAAATTTGATGCTTTCTGAGTTTATGGCATGACTGGCTTTTTTGTACTTACCAACATACATTAAAACAATATTTCCTTGTAAGAAGCTCTAAAAACAGATACTTTTGTTCCTTTATTTATTTTTCTCTATTGTGTCTTCACTCAGCAGGTAGGTAAGCTGGTCTTGTTTAGTAATTTTGTTGAAATATGATATTTACTAATATTTTACACAATGCTCAGAGAAGCAAGGAACAAATCTTTTAGGATGACCTCTTGGAAAGGTTTATCCTGACCTCATCAGCTCTGCATCCAAGGTCTATGAAAATGGCTTTCCAGATGTGTGGCTTGTAACTAATTGGATAGCACTTTCTGACAGCAGATGCCTTATGAGTCTTAGCTCACTCTCTATATAGACCATGATTTTTGGTGCCAGATAGCCTTCACGTGTCCCTATCACTGGTGTCGGTGATTTCCTTCTGCCTGCCCTCCGTAATGTAATAACTCATTACTGACTGGCAGTTGAGTCGTAGCATATCAGCTTTCGAAAGTCTCCTCTTAAAAACTGCCATATGTTATTAAATTAGCACTGCTTCAAAATTAATACTCTGTGACCACTGTATCTGCTGGTATCATGATGGTAATTTCCTGCTCACACATGACATAATATAGATGTTTTCAAATGAGTTTCTATCTAATGTTATGATATTTAGAAACAAGTATCACCTTACTACTCAAAACTGTGATTAAGGGTAAAGAATGCTCATGTTTTAATCTTGTATATTTAACCATTTGGGAAAAATGAGTCATCATTTATTAATTTTATCAAGCTGACTGGACAAGGCATTATAAAGCAAATATGCCCCCTTTGTGAGTGGTTAGTAGCTTTACAGAATCAGGTGTTCAGAATTATAAAGAGCTCATATGCACCCTTTTCCACCATGCTAATTTCACAGATGCAAAAGCTGAAGTCCAGGTAAGTTATAGTTGTTAGTTAGTGTCATGTTAGGAATGAAAGCCAGCACTTTTGACCTTCAATTAAGGATCTTTTGACATGAAGCTAAGTTTTTATCATCACGTCTGACAGAGTTATACTGGGTTACCATGCACGGTGCACCTGCAATTTAAAAACACATTGAAACACTCATTCTGGTGATTAAAAGGCTGCTTTGGAAGTTGTTACCTCATATCCTGTGGTAGGCTTAAATTGCCCACAGTTTTATATACCATCATATTTATAATGTAAAATAATATTGCTAATGCTATTATTTTATTTTATTTTTAATGTAAATTTATTTATTTTAATTGGAGGCTAATTGCTTTACAATATTGTGGTGGTTTTACCATACATATTATTGGGCCCCAGAGTGAAAAGACGTCACCTTACTCACTCAAGTTCTTTGAAAACAATTGCTTCACAAATGTGAATTGATAGCATTGCTATCTATTATTCAAACAATAGCTCCTTGGGGGGAAAAGATCTTCTTTCATGCCCTTCAACAAAATTTTAGCAATGCAGGAAGTACTAGTGCTAATTGTGCCTATATCATTTAGTTGTTGGATGACTGTTTTGAGATTAAATGGGTCTCTAAATGTAAATGTATATGGGCTTCCCTGGTGGCTCAAAGGGTAAAAGCATCTGCCTGCAATGTGGGAAACATGGGTTCAATCCCTGGGTCGGAAAGATCCCCTGGAGAAGGAAATGTCAACCCACTCCAGTACTCTTGCCTGGAAAATCCCATGGACAGAGACGCCTGATAGGCTACAGTCAATGGGATCGCAAAGAGTCGGACACCACTGAGCAACTTCACTTTCACTTTTTCACTTTCTCTATGTATATGAGTTACAACAGTGATCGTGTGTCATAAATTCTTGTTATTGTTGTTCATTCCCTAAGTTGTGACAGCTCTATGGACTGTTGCCTGCCAGGCTCCTCTGTTTATGGAATTTTCCAGCCAAGAATACTGTTGTGGGCTGCCATTTCCTTCTTCAGGGGATCTTCCTGACCCAGGGATCAAACTGGCATCTCTTGAATCTCCTGGATTGGGAGGCAGAGTCTTTACCACTGAGCCACCTGGGAAGCCCCGATCTATAAAATAGGAACATCAATAATACATACCATAGGTCATTTGTAAGGATATTAGTTAATATATGTAAAACATTTAGAACAGTACCTGGCACATAGAAAACACTTTGTAAGTGTTAGATATTACCATTTTATTACACTTAATATTTTAATATTATTTATGTATTAGTGTATTAATTCATCCAAAATATCATTTGCAGCTCTGCTATATTTGACTAATGATGAGGATACAGTTTATTGTGGGAAGTAGGCAAATAAGGATTCTGCAGTGTCATTAAGGATATGCTGCAGGGAATGCAGTGTGTTCAGGGAGCACATTAAAAGCCACCTTCCCTGTTTGTGTATCTAGTTTGAGTGAACTCTGGGAATTGGTGATGGACAGGGAGGCCTGGCGTGCTGTGATTCATGGGGTCGCAAAAAGTCAGACACGACTGAGCAACTGAACTGAACTGAACTGATGGGTGGGAAGGGGACTGAAAGATGGGAGTGGTAAGCACGGTGGATGAGAGATAATGGCTCAAAGAAGACTTTCTGGCTGAAAGGAAAAGCATGAATAAGAGGATGGGATGAAAGTGATGGAAGAAGGAGAAAAGTCACAAGAAACTTAGAGAAAGCCCAGTAAAATGGAAAAGAATGAAATAATTCCAGAATGGCTGAGGCAGAGTATAAGGTAGAAATTGAAGAGGAATGAGGCTGTAGAGTTAGATAGGGATGGGATCAGATGACAGCAAGAATCCAAAAGCCGTGATATTATGTTGAGAAGAGAGATTGGAGGGTCAGTTAACTATTTTAAGAAGAGGAGTGAAATGATAGAATTTGTGTTTTGAAAATATGACTTTGACTGCAGCATGGAAAATAGAGTTAACTTGGATAAGGCTGGAGATTAGGGGACCACTTAGAATCAGCTGTAGTAGTGAAGGTGAGAGATGATGATAGCTTATATAAGGGAAGAAGAAATAAGATTGAATGGAAGCAGATTTCAGACATATTTAATCGGTCGAATCAATGGAATAAGACAATAGATTAGATGAAGGGATTAGTGTTAGATATGTGACTCCCAAGTTATTGGCTTGGGCAACTAGCCAGGTGGTTG
This sequence comes from Moschus berezovskii, assembly GCF_049115385.1. Classification (NCBI taxonomy): domain Eukaryota; kingdom Metazoa; phylum Chordata; class Mammalia; order Artiodactyla; family Moschidae; genus Moschus; species Moschus berezovskii. Next base: position 79,013,196 of record NC_142488.1, on the reverse strand, counting down.
TACCATCCACTGACACAAGGAAGGCACAAAAAGGATCACATTTGGAGGGAATGGATGGCATCATTTCAGGCTTAGACTTTCTTTGAAATATCTAAGTGAAGATGTGAGGTTAGCAGTTGGATATGTGGGTCTAGAGCTTAAAGGAGAGATTAGGGCTGGAGATTTGGGAGTCATTTGTGCAGAGATTGCAAGTGATGCCATGGAGAGAAATGAAATGACCCTGAGAATATGTGTAAACCTACAAGGAAAAATGGTTCACATTATAATAAAACAGAAAGTTCTAAATCTTCTTTTGTCCCACTAACCCCTTCAGCAGTCTGGTAAAGCCTAAAGGACCTCTTTTCAACATTATGTTTTCTCACTATATAAGTGCATATGCAAGTATATATAATATATTTGCATATCCATACACATAATACACAGTTATATATTTAGCATATATAATTTAGCATATAGTAATATAGTTACAGAAAAATTATATTGAAATAGTTATCAAAATATTTTAGGACATATTATAAACAAATATATATGCTTTTTATTAACACATCAAATTATAAGAGCTCAGTTCAGTTCAGTTCAGTTCAGTCGCTCAGTCGTGTCCGACTCTCCGCGACCCCATGAATCACAGCACGCCAGGCCTCCCTGTCCATCACCAACTCCCGGAGTACACTCAAACTCATGTCCACAGAGTCGGTGATGCCATCCATAGTGGACTTAATAATCACCTTAATTTCAAAGTAATGAGGACATCAAATGATACTTTGGGATATTTTTAACAATTGTGATGTGATATAAAATTATTTGACTTTTGTGAATGACAAAGTTATAGGCATTATTCATAGTGTTTTAATTTTTTAAAGTAATACTAACTTTCATTTTAGGGAAGGAAATGGCAACCCACTCCAGTGTTCTTGCCTGGAGAATCCCATGGACAGAGGAATCTGGTGGACTGCAGTCCATGGGGTCGCAAAAAGTTGGACACAACTAAGTGAATAACACAACAACTTTCACTTAAACTCTTAGAGGTTATTGAAAATAAAGATGTAAAACATCTGTACCCAAATCACATGAATATTATTCTTGGGATCTTTGAAGTCTGTGGACTCCAGATTAACAGGCTATTAAGGCCCTGATAAACAGTGATGCCCAATGGTATGTGCAGAGTAGGAGGAGCTCAAAAAGGAGGCCAAACTCAAAGTGTGTGAGAGAAGTCAGAGAAAATCTTATAAAATGGAAAGCAAAGCAAGAGGGTATTTCCAGAAGTAGTGATTCCTGGTGTTGAATGCCACAGAGAAGTCAAATAAAGTAAGAACTGAGAAGTGTTCTTCAGATTTTGCCGGAAAGAGATCAATGTTAGACTTGACAAGAGGTTTCAGTGATGGTAGTAGGTGTGCTACTGGTGGTAGTGACAGAAATTAGCTAAATTTCAGTAGGTTAAAGAGTGATTGGTAGGTGGTGAAAGACAGATGGCAAACAAAAATGTCTTTCTAGAAAGGTGATAATATAAAGAACCATACATAGATGTAATCATGGGCCCAAAACAAAGGTTTTTGTTTTTTATTTTTAAGATAGCAGACAGTTGATAATATATGCTTATAGAAAAGTGTCTATAACGTTAAAAAAGAGCATAAATACATTGAGTCGAATTTTGAAAAGGGGTAGAGGAGGAAGTGGACTAGGAGAATTACTAAAAATGCTTTGAAATTTCCAAATTAAAATGCTGTCCAGAACAATGAACAATAACACCTCTTTAAAGCCTGAGAAGTCTGTGGCTGTATAACCCTTCATAGGTCAGGGATTTAGTCTTTGCTTATACCAAGACAGTCTGAATATGAAATGCCCTACACTTGTATTCACATTTCTATAACCTCTTGATCTATAGTTTTCTTCAATTGACAGGATTTTTACTCCATATTATTGAAGTTTGTGTGTGTGTGTGTGTGTTAGATGAAAGTCCACATTAGAACACGCAAGGCGTGGGACTACTCTGGTGGTCCTGTGGCTAAGACTCAATGGTCTCAATGCAGGGGCCTGGGATTTGATCGCACTAGATCCCACATGGAACAACTAAGACTCAGTGCAGCCAAGTAAATATATAAAAAAAAAAAAACAACAACAAGGAATGTATAAAACTTCCTTAACTGCTCCTCAGCAAGGATCAATATTCGGTTCAGTTCAGTTGCTCAGTCATGTCCGACTCTTTGTGGCCCCATGACCCCATAGCCTCTGTTCATCACCAACTCCCAGAGTTCACTCAAACTCATGTCCATCGAGTCAGTGATGCCATCCAGCCATCTCTTTCTCTGTCGTCCCCTTCTCCTCCTGCCCCCAATCCCTCCCAGCATCAGAGTCTTTTCCAGTGAGTCAACTCTTTTCATGAGGTGGCCAAAGTATTGGAGTTTTAGCTTTAATATCAGTCCTTCCAATGAACACCCAGGACTGATCTCCTTTAGAATGAACTGGTTGGATCTCCTTGCAGTCCAAAGGACTCTCAAGAGTCTTCTCCAACACCACAGTTCAAAAACATCAATTCTTCGGTGCTCCGCTTTCTTCACAGTCCAACTCTCACATCCATACATGACCACTGGAAAGACCATAGCCTTGACTAGACAGAACTTTGTTGGCTAAGTAATGTCTCTGCTTTTTAATACACTATCTAGATTGGTCATAACTTTCCTTCCAAGGAGTAAGCATCTTTTAATTTCATGGCTTCAATCACCATCTGCAGTGATTTTGGAGCCCCCCAAAATAAAATCAGTCACTGTTTCCACTGTTTCCCCATCTATTTGCCATGAAGTGATGGGACCACATGCCATGATCTTAGTTTTCTGAATATTGAGCTTTAAGCCAACTTTTTCACTCTTCTCTTTCACTTTCATCAAGAGGCTCTTTAGTTCCTCTTCACTTTCTGCCATAAAGGTGATGTTATCTGCATATCTGAGTTCTTAGCATTCCTGAATTTCCTAAATTTCCTTAGTTCCTAAAATTGCTGTGAAGTTAAAATGAGTCAGGGTAGGTAGAAATTTAAGATGATGCCTCGCACCTGGTGAACACAATTGTTCACATGCTAAACACCATGCTCTATACCATGTTTGCTATAGGGAAATAATGGAGAAGGAAATGGCAACCCACTTCCACATTCTTGTGTGGGAAATCCCATAAAACAGAGGAACCTCAGGGTTTACAGTCCAGGGGTCACAAAGTGTTGCACAGCATAGGCAATAAATTTTTTGCTAAGTAGGCTCAAAATGCTTCATCATTTCATTGAACATAAATCTGCTGTATGTAAAAGTGCTAACTGTATTTTGTGCCCTGAATGGTGGGCCTCAAAAAGATAAATGTATTTATCGATGCCTATAACCTCTGAATATTATTTTATATGGTAAGAATGAATATTACCTTATATGGCAAATGATGTGATTATGATTAAATTAAGGATTTTGAGAAGAGATTGTCAGGTTGTCCCAGTTCAGTTCAGTTCAGTTTAGTCACTCAGTCGTGTCCGACTCTTTGCGACCCCATGAATCACAGCATGCCAGGCCTCACTGTCCATCACCAACTCCCGGAGTTCACTCAAACTCATGTCCTAGGTCCTAAATCCCTGGTAGCTCAGACAGTAAAGCGTCTGCCTACAGTATGGGAGAGCTGGGTTCGATCCTTGGGTCGGGAAGATCCCCTACAGAAGAAAATGGCAACCCACTCCAGTATTCATGCCTGGAAAATCCCATGGACCAAGGAGCCTGGTGGGCTACAGTCCATGGGGTCGCAAAGAGTCAGACACGACTGAGCGACTTCATTTCACTTCATTTCCTTTTTATAGTGAGACAAAGGGACTTTAGATAGACAAGGAATAGGACCTGAAATTCTACATTTCTGTTAACTTTCCAGGTGATGCCTATGCTACTGTTTTGTGGAACACACTTTGAGAGGCAAGGAAGATTTAGTTGATAGATTTATAGTAAAAACTAGAAACCAAAACTGTAAAATTATAGAGGCTATAGCTGTAAATTTTATATGGTGGTTCATAGCCATATTTTGCAAGGCAAAAGAAGATTAGATATTTGGATGTGAAAAATTAAAGTATAAAGGTTTTTACAAGTGCTGCAAACTCTGTTTTGTATTTTTTTTCAGTAATTTGTGAAATTCAGTTCTGTTGCTCAGTCGGGTCTGACTCTTTACGACCCCATAGATTGTAGCATGCCAGGATTCCCTGTTCATATTTGTGAAATATGCCCCATAAAAATGAGACATTTATCATGTCTCTGTTTATACAGAGCATATTAATCATATAGGAAATTATAATTATATATACATATATATTATATATATATGGAAATTCTGATTCATATATATTTATATATGAATAAAAACAGGTGTGGCATTTAAACTCTCATGAAAATATCAATATTATATATTTTTTTAACTTGAAAGGTTAGCTGTTCATCGAGCTCATTTGCCATTTATGAAGTATTGTGTTAGTATTGCGTTAGTTTACATATTGTTTTAATAATGACTTGGAGCAGTAGAGTGTATAATTATTTGAATGTGTCTTTCCAATGACTGTACAGTGTAGCATCTTCTTGAACCTGGGAAAGTGTTTTCATCTACCTGCCACGTTAAGGAGCAAATTTCTAGTCATTTGGCAACAAATGCATACAATTTTGAATACATCTCATTCATATAATTAGGATTTAAAATGAAGCATATTGCCGAATAGTATTAGAACAGCAGACACACAGGGACAATTGTCTTCTCATTCATTATTCCACATTTTATTAGGCACTATCTTGTCTTTGAAACCACTAGACCATTCAGGTATGACCTAAATCAAATCCCTTATGTTTATACTATGGAAATGACAATAGATTCAAGGGATTAGATCTGATAGACAGAGTACCTGAAGAACTAAGGACAGGGGTTCAGGATATTGTACAGGAGGCAGTGATCAAGACCATCCCCAAGGAAAAGAAATGCAAAAAAGCAAAATGGTTGTCTGAGAAGGCCTTACAAATATCTGAGAAAAGGAAAGTCACAAAAGGCAAAGGAGAAAAGGAAAGATATACCCATCTGAATGCAGAGTATCAAAGAATAGCTAAGAGAGACAAGAAAGCCTTCCTCAGAGATCAATGCAAAGAAATAGAGGAAAACAATAGAATGGGGAAGACTAGAGATCTCTTCAAGAAAATTAGAGATACCAGGGAACATTTCATGCAAAGATGGGCACAATAAAGGACAGAAATTGGATGGACACAGCAGAAGCAGAAGATATTCAGAAGAGGTGGCAAGAATACACAGAAGAACTGTACAAAAAATATCTTCATGACCCAGATAATCATGATGGTGTGATCACGCACTTAGAGCCAGACATCTTGGAATGCAAAGTGAAGTGGGCCTTAGAAAGCATCACTGCAAGCAAAGCTAGAGGAGATGATGAAATTCCAGATGAGCTATCTCAAATCCTAAAAGATGATGCTGTGAAAGTGCTGCACTCAATATGCCAGCAAATTTGGAAAGCTCAGCAGTGGCCATAGGACTGGAAAAAGCCAATTTTCATTCTAATCCCAAAGAAAGGCAATGCCAAAGATTGATCAAACTATCACACAATGAATGACTCATTCACACTCATCTCACACGCTAGCAAAGTAGTGCTCAAAATTCTCCAAGTCAGGCTTCAGCAGTATGTGAACCATGAACTGCCACATGTTCAAACTGGATTTAGAAAAGGCAGAGGAAAGCGCCAACATCCTTTGGATCATCAAAAAAGCAAGAGAGTTCCAGAAAAACATCTGCTTCTGCTTTTTTGACGATGCCAAATCATTTGACTGTGTGGATCACAACAAACTGTGGAAAATTCTTCAAAAGATTGGAATACCAGACCACCTGACCTCCCTCCTGAGAAATCTGTATGCAGGTCAAGAGGCAACAGTTAGAACTGGACATGGAACAACAGACTGGTTCCAAGTCGGGAAAGGAGTAGGTCAAGGCTGTATATTGTCACCCTGCTTATTTAACATATATGCAGTGTACATCATGAGAAATGCTGGGCCAGTTGAAGCACAAGTTGGAATCAGGATTGCCGGGAGAAATATCAATAACCTCAGATATGCAAATGACACCACCCTTATGGCAAAAAGTGAAGAAAAACTAAAGAGACTCTTGATGAAAGTGAAAGAGGAGAGTGAAAACATTGACTTAAACCTCAACATTCAGAAAACTAACAGCATGCCATCTGGTCCCATCACTTCATGGAAAATAGATGGGGAAACACTGGAAACAGTGACAGACTTTATTTTCTTGGGCTCCAACATCACTGAAGATGGTGATTGCAGCCATGGAATTGAAAGACGCTTGCTCCTTGGAAGAAAAGCTCTGACCTACCTAGACAGCATATTGAAAAGCAGAGTCATTACTTTGCCAACAAAGGTCCATCTAGTCAAAGCTATGGTTATTCCAGTCGTCATGTATGGATGTGAGAGTTGGACTATTAAGCGAGTGTCCAAGAATTGATCCTTTTGAACTGTGATGATGAAGACTCTTGAGAGACCCTTGGACTGCATGGAGATCCAACCAGTCCATCCTAAAAGAAATCAGTCCTGAATATTCATTGGAAGGACTGATGCTAAAACTGAAACTCCAATACTTTGACCACCTCATGCAAAGAACTGACTCATTGGAAAAGACCCTGATGCTGGTGAAGATTGAAGGCGGGAGGAGAAGGAGACAACAGAGTTTGAGATGGTTGGATGGCACCACCGACTCAATGGACATGAGTTTGAGTAAGCTCCGGGAGTTGGTGATGGTCAGGGAGTCCTGGCGTGCTGCAATCTATGAAGTTCCAAAGAGTCAGCTATGACTGAGCAACTGAACCATCTGATGTTGTCTTTATCCTCTCTCACTTTCTGCCTCTCTTCCTTGCCACCTGTCCATTTTTTTCTCTCTGTGTCTGTCTCACTAAGACATCAGAGAAGTAAAAGAACCAATGAATCAGTCTTTCCTCTTGCCAGGACTGTCATGCTTGCAGACTCAAGAAAAGGACTAAAAGTAAATTACTTTATTTTCCCTGTAATTTCAGTTATTAATTTGTAATGGTAAAGTAGCTAGAGTGTTGAACTTAAAGGAAGGATAATACCCTGCAGCAAAAAGTCAAGTACTTCTGAGCAGTAATAATACACTCACTTGAGAAATGGTGGGCATTAATTTTATATTTAGAAAAAGATGTTCCCTCAAAACATACATGACTATGACTTCACTCAGCAATGATTCAAGGTTATGTCCTTTAGTCTTTGTACAAGGGTACTTACTTGTTCAACTCATAGTCAGTAGGGACACAACTGTTCTAAAAATTCTAGTAAGCTTAGAAGTTGCTTGAATATCAAAGAGTACATATATTTAACCTGGTATTTTAATTCCTACTCCTTATTTTTGAAAAAACAATCTGCATTTCCCATTACTGCACATCTTTGTTATTTTTTTTTTTTTTCTTCAGGAGGGCAAAGGCTTACATAGTGAGAAATTTCATTGGTAAATATTTGTGCCATGCACAGGGCAAATACAAGATATGGGGAAAAGCCTTTTACATGTTTTAGATATTATAAAAAGAAGTGTAAAGTCTCCTTTTTGTACTTAAAAATTCATAATAAAAATATTCAGTCTCCTTAACTAATTTGTTCCTACTTAACTTCTGCTTTCTTCACCTACCCCCAGAGTTTTTTAAAAGATGGAAAATAAGATTCCTCACTATTCTTGATATGGATTTGTCTTCCCTCCCAGAAAGATCTCAGTCAGATGGGAAGGGGAGATAGGCTTTTTAAATGTCCCAGATTCAAGCATGAACAGTATGATCCATCTGGTAGTAGGAAAAAAAAAGAGAATTATTCTGAAATAGATGTTGCTGCACCAACTCTGACATGCAAATACTTATTTCTTTCTAAATATACACCATTGAGAGTAAGTGTTAACAATTCCTCATGTTATTTACTTATCTTACAATGCATATATGTGTAAATTATTAATTTGTCCCATTCTTAGATACTAATTCATTACATTTGCAATACTAATAAATTTTGTATAATACTTTAATAGATACTATTTGACAGGTTAAACTTATTATAGGAATGGAAGAGCTTTCAAAAGACAAATTTTCTGTTAGTATTAAGCAGAAATCAATTTCTTGCTGTTATGAATTTCAAATATTACTCAAAGCTGTGCATTCACACAGCAGGATTGTCAGATCATTTTGATCTTAGTTAATTAGGGAGCAGAAATGATGGAGATTAGTCCTGATCTCTGCCACTGACTTCCTTTGTGACCATGACCACACATTTCCTGTCTTCTTTTTATAGTTGGGATAAAAATAAGCCAAGTCTTTCTTAGAAAGATTTCCTATAAAAGCACAGAAACTTCCTCCTTTTAACACTCACTGAATCTTTCTGGAGGGAATAATGGGCTCCAAGTCATCGAATTTTCAGTTGATGAACTGAAGGTTCCTTCACACCTCGGGTACATCAGTTCAAGACTCCTATTGACCACAAAACATTTATCTTCAATATAAAAACACTCATTGATAGAAGAGAAGAGAAAACTCAGGTAATAATAGGAAATTGAGGGATTATTTTGAAGGAAAATGGTTCTAAGGTAGTCACAAAAGACAATAAGACTGTACTTATTGAAAGCCGGAAACAATGTCTTATTCAACTTTATATTCACGAGATCTAGCATAGTAATTGGCACATAGTAACAATGGCAAGCCACTCCAGTACTCTTGCCTAGAAAATCCCATGAATGGAGGAGCCTGGTAGGCTGCAGTCCATGGGGTCGCTAAGGGTCGGACACTACTAAGCGACTTCACTTTCACTTTTCACTTTCCATTTTCACACATTGGAGAAGGAAATGGCAACCCACACCAGTGTCCTTGCCTGGAGACTCCCAGGGACAGGGGAGCCTGGTGGGGTTCCGTCTATGGGGTCACACGGAGTCGGACACGACTGATGTGACTTAGCAGCAGCAGCAGCAACCTTTTAATAAAATTTTGTTACACTGAGTTCAGAACAAAAGTTAAACTTTTTGAATTAGTTGGAGAGGTCTTTTGCTTTCGGGAAAATGTTTCAGGAGACCATTTTCATACTGATTTAGTTGGGGGTTGTCATAGCCGATGTTAACTATTGCACTTGGAAATTGAGTATTTTTGTAAAACAAAGCAATATGTTGCTAAATTTGTCTAATCCAATTTCCTTCCTTTGTTGAATACATGGTGTTGATTGCTGTCAGTTCCTTCATCCTTTGAGCAATGTTAAACAAACTGTACTAGTTTACCAACTGTGACTATATAGCAAAGAGAAAACTTAGACATTTACTAGAATATTCAAAATAAATAATTATCAGTAGTTTGAAAATCCTATTAATTAACATATAATTTTGAGGTCTGATTCCACTGCACAAAGTACAGGCAGGTCTTCCGGTGGAGCACAGTTTAAAAAGCTGCTGATGTGGGGTCTTCACCAAGATTTGAGGAGAGCAATGAAAGCAATTAGGGAGTAGTTGAGATGTCTTTCCAGCTCCAGGAGAGCAAGTATAGATTAGTCAGTTGCAAAAAACATTGTGACTACTGTGAAAGGGAAAATGATGGAAGACACAAGAGTTAGGATGTCATTACAGTTACTATATTTGTGTATGTGACATTTCCTTGAAGTCATAGCAGAGGTAATATTCCAGAGGAGAAGAAATTGTCTCTTTTTGTGTGATACCTCAAAGCCTACATTAGTGTGGACTCTGAGTTCTGTGGTTGAACAACATATCTAGGTGCAGTTATTTGCAAACAGGTGGAAAATCTAAGGTGGAACACTCTCATTGTGAGGAAAAAGACTTTTCCTGGAAATGTTAATCACTGCCACTTTTAAGAACTATTTCCAAATTTCCCTGACACTTCCTTGCTTTATTAGGAAATGATGGGTTATGCTGTGGTAAAACAAACAAACAAACAAATCTTGATCTCAGTAGCTTAAAAGAGAAAGTTTATTAGTTGTTCAGACCTGTTCTCTTACAGGTTCAGGCAACTCCATGAAGTATTTTGTCCTCTGTGTATTGACTTGACATTTCAGATTGCTTATGTCAACTGTATGTCAAGATATACAGTACAGTTACTGTAACGGGGAAGGAACAGGGTAAGCATCAACACATTTTATTTGCCAAAGCATGTCATATAGCCACATTTATGGCTCTTTTTGGATGGGTACTCCTTCCTTTGTTTCATGATTTTCCTAGATTGTTAATGGTCTGTGCCATCACGTTAACAACAGATTAACAGTACACTATCACACCCTAACATGACAAATCACAGAAAGAAACTGTACTTCATACAATGTCCATTCTTGACAGCATCTTCCTCTAAGCTCAATATGTCCATATGCCTTGTTTTGAAAGTGCTTATTACATGTATTTTCCACAGTTTTGTGCATTCTAATCTTGTTTCAAGAATTCCAACTCCCCTCACAACTTTTCCATCAAGCTATCATTACATTTTCTTTCAATATAAAAATCTTACATTTATTGGTTTAATTCTTCATTTATTAGTTTAATGTACATTTTTGTAATCACTGCTATTATTAGGATTAAAAAAAATTGCTTTCCACAACTTACATATAGCTTGAGTGGACTGCTCAAATATATTTTTCCCCTCAGAACCATTTCTTTTCATTGAGTGCTTTTGCAGACTGTGAAGTTCACTTATAGTGCACGTATTGTTTATAGCAGAAATGCTTGTTTTGCAGCCATTGCTTTTTCAGCACTGGAGAAGTAGATATAACCAGAATGAGACTGTAATGGGGCTTTGCTCTAGCAACCAGTCCATCCCAGGTAGGAAGTGCACATAGGACACTATATAAATGAAAGAGACCCTGGGGACGATGAGTAGAACTAGAGTGTCAAGACTTTGTTTTAATCATTTAAAAATGTTTTGGGCACCAATTCCATTGTTTTACTTTGTTACTCTATATGTCGAGGATCTGCCTGTTGCAAAATGTCAGGCAATTAATACTTTCATTGTAATATAACATCCTTTTGTCCCATTAAGTCCAGAGTGTTTATAAATAAATGTTTTCACCTTTTATTAGGCTGTCCAATACAGACTGCCCCCATTTTTACATGGAGAATTACTCCAGTGAGAAATGATCACTTAAAATTAATGGAGATACTTTGTGTCATCTTTATCTCTGGTCTGATTATTATACATGCAACTTCACTGGTTAGAGAAGCTGCCTTTCATTAAAAAAATGTTTTACTTAAATGTGAGGATATAATACCAGTCAGATGCCAATATTATAAAAACAGTTAAATTCAAGTAATTTTCTCAAAGATCTTTAAAATTTTAACTGATTACTTGAAAAAAATTAACTTTATCTTAAGAAAATGAGAATAAAAGTGATCAATTAGTGATTATTTTGTTTGTAATCTTTGTAAGAAATATTATTAAAAACATCCATCTTTATTCTCTTTCCCTTATTAAAAATATGTGAATGCATTGGTATAGTCACTGGAATTTCTGTGAGAGTTGTTACTGTCTGTTCAAGAGGTTCTTGCAAACCCCATCACATCTAGGATGGGACTAGGTTCAAGGTGCTCATGACACATTTTTTGGTAATGAAAATTAAAAGATGATTAAATAGGAAGTATTTTCTATTAAAAATGCTTTTGCTTTTATATAAAGGCTTAAAATATAATATTCCATCTCTCCATCTCTAATTTTTGGTTAGGAAATGGTAAGCACAGTAAGCTAGGGTACATTTAAAATTGTTACATTGAGGTAAATTCTTATAACTTGTATGTCTGTATGTCGGGTATACTGCAGCTGTACAATGTGAAACCTTCCCAGAAAGATTCATTCTGCTTTTGCTTTTTCAGGATTCTGTAGCCCTGGCAAAGAAAGAGACATCAAAAAGGGATAGAAAATGATTTATTGTTAAATATATTCCTTGACTACTAAGCTAGATAGTAGCACTAGGAAAGCTGCCACAATTTTATGAGATGAACATAAAATAAGGGATGAACACTCTTTGGAGTTCTTTCATCAGTTATCACCTTCATCCTGGAGAAAGGAGATCTTATTTCTCCAAAGCAGGTGTATCCAATGTTTTTCTATGCCAGATGTATAAAAGACATTTCATTGTTAAAATAAATATTAGAGCATTTGTGGAAAATTATTTGCAAAGTACTTTGACTTTTAAAGAAAAGTTTGCGAAAATAATGTACATGAAGAGCTGTATATTTGTAGTTCTTGCTCTAGAGAGTAACTCAGTTCCTAATAGACATTACCAATTAGTATGTTAGATGGAAGATGCTATCAAAAATAACAACAACATGTGGATATTTAATAGATTCTGTAGAAATATGCATTTTTAATGTCTAATATGTTGCATTGCAACTGCAACTGTTTTCTTTTGGTAATCATCATATGCATGCTCAGTTGCTTCAGTCGTATAGGATTCTTTGCGACCCCATGGACTACAACCTGCCAGGTTCTTCTGTCCATAGGATTCTCCAGGCAAGCATTCTGGAGTGGGTTCCTGTGCCCTCCTGCAGGGGATCTTCCTGACCCAGGAGTTGAACCCGCATCTCCTGTGTCTCCTGCATTGCAGGCCGATTCTTTACCCATTGAACCACCTGGGAAGCCCATTCATCATATAAGTAAGTGAAATTGTTGTTAGAAAAAAAAGGTTCAAGCATAAGAGGCAGGAATCCTGAACTTTATCTTCAAATTGGGAATAACATTTTTTTCCCATACAGTTTTGCTGAGAAATTGAATAAAATAATATATATTAACGTGCTTTGTGATTGTAAAATGTTCTGTAGTTATTAATCCTAATTCCAATGTCAATTACAATAAGCATTATTATTATTTTAAATTCCAGTAAGTGTTCTGTATTCCAATGTGAAAGAATATCTTTTATTTCTCCACCAACTGCATGGATTTTCTGGTGAAATATGGTATCTATTCCATTTGATCACTGAAAGAGAAAAAAAAAAATAGTCAACAGAATATCTATTTTGTGTAAAGGAAAAGGAATAAAATTATAGCTAGTCCCAGGCATCCCAGGCATTTTTCAAGAGATGACTTCATTTTTACCTATAACTATGATTCTATTTATGTTGTTATGTTTTTGAACAAATATAAGGAGAGATCAAGGGGTAAAATTGTTCTTGGTCTGGCTTTACTTTTGTCCTTTTATTTGGCTTTCTGGATCATTCTTCAGTAGGGGAAAATGTCAAAGAAATTTACAATCACTACGATTTTATCCATCTTCTGGGGTAATGGACAAGATTTCTCAAGGTATGAACAAGAAAAATAGCACTGACCAATTTTTAAATTAATATATATTTCAAGTATATAAGATTGTCTTAATTAACCATGATTTGAATTTATCTGTTGAATTATTTCAGGGAATAAAGGATAAAATAATTATAACTCCTAAAGCATATGTGTATTTGAACATTTTAACTGCTGTTTTACAAATTTAACAATTTGCATTTCTTTGGCATAAATTGTGCTATTCTGGGTTCAATCAGTGTTTGAAAGAACCTAGTTTTTATAATAATATCTGTGTATGAGTGTATATTTATATATTTATCACCAAAACCAAAAAATTTTGACATGTACTCAGTTAAATATTTGAACATGTATTATCATATATACTACATGATTTTAAGCTAACCATAGATTTAAAAATGATTTTCATTTTATTTGTGGAATTAAGGTTTCAGTTGTTTTTTTCTCTCTCTTATCCTAAATTAATTCAATTCTTATCATGATTCCACCAACGTTAGAGCCTCTGGGATGTGTTATTAAACCTTATGATTCTATTGATTTCTGTATTAATAAAGCATATACATAGTTCGATTGTAGAAATAAATACTTTCAGCTATTAAGAAATAAGTTGAAATAGTTGAAATAAATACTTTCAGCTATTAAGAAATAAGTTGAAATAAATTGAAATAGTTATTTATCTGGATTGAGATAGATGACCAGATCCTATATACTATTTTTTTTTTTTAATTTCAACCTTGGCTAAACCTGATCAAAAGCTTTCGAAAAGACTACGTTGGAAGCAACGTCATAGATAAGTGCTGTGATCACAAAGATAAGTGAGCATGCTTTCATTATCCTACTCAATCTCATTTCCTGCTTGTAACAACTGAACTTTTTTTGTTGAAGGAACGGGTGGGAAGTGGAACTTTCATAGTAAGTTGTACATTGTAAATTCTCAGGATAGTTGTTGAACAAATGTAAAATCCCTCTAATAAATACTCTAATTGCCACGTCCTACATCAGAACACAGACAGTCATGTAAATGGAGGTATATGAAAATATCTGTGTCCAAATACAAAAATCTTTCATCTTTACGTGGGTTATGTGATTGTAGTAACAGTCAGGAATACAGACATTTAGGAAATGAAGAGTCTGGGGTAAGTTGTGCAGCAGAAAGATATATTTGAGTTTTGTAAAAATAAGATGTAATTTCAGCACTTCATATCAGATTTGAAAGCACTGCTGTGGGAGCCTTTTAAAAGCTGACAGGGAGTGGAGGTGAAGGAAAATCAAGCAGGGAAAAAGACAAGTGACAATAGTTATATCTGGATTTGTTACCTATACTAAAGTAAAAATTAAATATTATTTTATCAGGATATTTAAAACAATTTGCTTTCATTACCATTATTTTACTGACACTTGTCCATGAATTATTTTTAATGTAAAGTACAATAATAAGTTTATATACCATTACTAAAATCAGACCTCATAAAGGTTCTTAATTTACAAAAAAAAATTATAATCAGAAGCAGTAAGTATAATATTTTTATTGTACCTAAGGTTTTTATTTTTTTAATTTTAATTGAAATGTAGTTGATTTACAATGTTGTGTTAGTTCTAGGTGTACAGCAAAGTGATTCAGTTTATATATGTGTGTGTGTGTGTCTGTGTGTGTATGTATTGGGTTGACCCAAAAGTTCATTTGGGTATTCCATAAGATATTAATTTGCTTTTTGGCCAAATCTCTCTCTTTCTCTTTTTATGTGCCTTTTGGCCATTTGTATGTCTCCTTTGAGAAATGTCTGAAGGCTTTTTAAATATTGATATCTTTTATGACACTTTGTATCTTTTATGACATGATATATTTTATGACACTTTGTATTGACCATAACAATAGAGGAGGCTCATGTTTCTGTAGCTGTCACGCATTATGCAATGTATTTCTGTTACTGTTGACATGTATAATGTATTTCTGTCGACATGGGTTTTGTCAGATGGCTTCAGATGAGGACAATGGGCGACCCGAACCTTCAATCTCTGTCTTTGAGATACATATAGCAATCAAAAATTTGCAAACTACCACTGTGGGCTTAAGCACAAAGCAAAGTTAAAACATAGATACCATTCCAGAGGTGCTTCCCAGGTGGCTCAGCGGTAAATAATCCACCTAACAAGCACAATAGGCTTGTTCGATCCCTGGGTCAGGAAGATCCTTTGGAGAAGGAAATGGAAACCACTCCATTATTCTTGCCTGGAAAATTCCATGGGCAGAGGAACCTGGCAGGCTACATTCCATGGGGTCACAAGAGTCAGACACAGCTTAGCGACTATACAACAGCAACAACAACACTCTCAGAGGGAGGCAGGGCTGTTTCTGCAAACTGAAACCAGCCCTCCCATACAGGATTAAAGGAGTTGTTCTGGGAGGAAGCAGGTGTGACCATGGGTAAGTGACAGGAGATCGCTATTTAATTGACTCTCCTGAGTTCTGTAACAACTTATTATCGCATATGCCTTCACCCTTGATTTGTTAAGAAATGCTCACCATGGGGAGGGCAAAGCCACATACATATTTTATTATAATGTCGGTATAATGAGTGTGGGTTTATTAGAGATTATACGCCTGTCTAGGCTGGGCATGCGTAGCCCATAGAAGTTGTCTTGTGTTACAATGCTCCCTCTTTATCAGGATAAGCTGCCCACAACTTGACCATAGTTTAGTCTGTCCTGGTGAGAGGGTAACAGGAAGGAAGGCCAGGGATCGCCAAACGGAGGAAATAGGCTGCAAGTGCCAGACATTTTTATCTCTCTTAAGCGACAGGAGGAAACAAACTAGAGATATATTTTTTCTTCTCTACACAAATTTAAAAGGAGGTTTCTCTTAAAATACTGTGTTGCTATAATGACACCTGGTTTCACCTGAAATTAACTATTCTCAAACCTTGAGTTAACCAATGCATTTTTCTTATGGAAATGTTTACTATGCATTTACCCCAAACTGTGTCTTCAAGTCGGTTCTGCCTAATGGCTCAGAACCTACTTGACAAACCAGTATGTTTATACTCAGACATTGTTCCTCTAATCTATGTAAATGAAACTATGTATGATAATCTTCCTTTCTACAAGAATCAAATCAATCGTTTTATGGCCTGGGATGAATCCTCTGGTGCCAAGATTATCCCAAAATACATCTTATGGATGAGGGGCCTGGTGCCATTCTGAGTTTTAAGACACTCCTTTCTTACATTAACAGACTGCTAGTGACTATATAACATCCAGCTGAAGACTAGCAGGGGGGTACTCTTTCTGTCCCCTTCTGATGCCTGTGTCAGAAACTTTCTATCTCCTTTATACTTTAATAAAACTTTATTACACAAAATCTCTGAGCGATCAAGCCTCGTCCTCTGGCCCCAGATTGAATTCTTCTCCTCTGGAGGCCAAGAATACAGGAGTCTTTTCATTCAGCAACTGAAGAAGGAATTCACGGGGCCTGGACTCCATCTTAGGCCTGTTCATGCTGATCATGCTCGCCCACCTCTCCAATGGGCCCATGGAAACTACAAAAGAAGGATAAGACCCCCTATGGACAGGGGAATCTTGAAGATCATATCCAGGTCACTCATTGCCTAAGAGAAAACATACTCTAATCACCCCTACCTCCGGACAGATCATAAATTTTTTCTGTATCTATCGAAGTATAACTGCAGGCTTATTGATTATTAACTGTCAGAACACCTAACACATGAATGATGGGGTTATTGTGATTGTATTTACTCTTCCTTTGTTTATGTAAGTCTCTAGGAGTTTGGGGTGGTGGGTTTGGACACGTACACATGGGGTATACAAGATTTTCACAAATGCTGGTCGGGGTCCTTGGCTAAGAGGAGACTCTGCCTTGGGCCCGCTGGTGTAATAAACTGCACTCCACTATCTGCATTGCCTTCTGAGTGAGTTTGTTTCCCGGAACGCGTGGCTACAACACAACAACCTTTCATCTTGGGGGCTCATCTGGGATCCTCAGGACAGGGTAAAGATGCTTGGAGCTCTAGCTCTTTGTTCTCTTACGGAACACGCTTTCTGCTGTACCTTACTAACTCTACGGTGTGCATGTGTGAATGAATGAAATGCCCTGCATGAAGCAAGTGAAGAGCCCTGCTCTGTGGTTCCATGATGATCTCAAACGGCTTATGGCAAAAACCTGTTGGGGGTTTATACAGACCTGCCAATGCCAAGAGGCACCCAATGTCTCCTTTGGGGACCAACCAGAAATGGGCAAAGCATGTGGACTGAACTCTCTTTTCTTGGTCAAACTTTTCTGTCTCTTTGACCATTTCATAACTCCTTGGAAATTAGAAGTACTAACCTAATCTATCAGATCATAGACTTTCAAGGGACTTGTGATCTATGCTATTACAGTGTAATGTGACTTAGGTCCCAAATTTGGATTGGTAGTCAAAAAGCCTCGCTAGGAATTGGAATTTCAAGGTCAAGAGAGGCTCTCCAGATTGTTGGGGCATAACTAGACTATTCTATTCTTGTCTTTAGCCACCATCACCTCTTTGTTGCTACTGTCAGGGGAAAGAGCCCAGATGGTTGGGGTATGACTTGGTTATTCCTCTGTAATAAGAAAAAAAAAAATATTTTTTTTCCCACCTATGTCACATCCTTTCTGCTAATGTCGACTACTTAGCATTTCTATTTTTCACATCTGTGAATTAAATCTTAAGATAGCTTCATCATGTGGTAAAGGTGAAATAGAATAATATATGTAAATTGTATAACCAATACTTGATGCTTTCTAAATTGTAGCTCTGGTCATTCATAGTCATCACCATCTTCTTTTTTAAATGTCAAAGAAAATATTTTCATTGTATTTTATTCTTGTTATTTTTTTTAAGTTTGACTCTATATACACATACATATGGGCTTGCCAGGTGGCACTAGTGGTAAAGAATACGCCTGCCAATTCAGAAGATTCAAGAGCCATGAGTTTGAAACCTGGATCAGGAAGATCCTCTGAAGAAGGAAATGACAACTGGCTCTAGTATTTTTGCCTGGAAAATTCCATGGACAGAGGAGCCTGGTGGGCTGCAGTCCATGGGGTCGCCAAGAATGGGACATGACTGAGCATGCACACACACACATATACACATAAATATTGCATCCTCTGAGTTCCTTGGCATGTCCTTCTTTAAATCTTTTTCTTCTCTGTTTCTAGTTCTCCAATAGAAGTTGCCAAATTTAGTATAGTTTAGATGTAGCTGAACCCCACTATATAGTATAGTAAGGTTCTTTGTTTTTATTTTCTGGAGTAACTCACAGTCAATGACAACCTAAGTCCTGTTTTTTGTTCTTAAATGATAGCATAGATAACATAGTTTGGTTATCTTTTTTTCCCCTCCTGAAGTGAACTGCCTCCCATTTACTTATCTTCCAGGACTCTCTAGCTGGTGCTGCTGCTGCTGCTGCTAAGTCACTTCAGTCGTGTCCGACTCTGTGTGACCCATAGACGGAAGCCCACCAGGATCCCCCGTCCCGGGATTCTCCAGGCAAGAACACTGGAGTGGGTTGCCATTTCCTTCTCCAATGTGTGAAAGTGAGAAGTGAAAGTGAAGTCGCTTAGTCGTGTCCGACCCTTAGCGACCCCATGGACTGCAGCCTACCAGGCTCCTCCATCCATGGGATTTTCTAGGCAAGAGTACTGGAGTGGCTTGCCATTGCCTTCTCCACTAGGTGGTGCTAGAGGTAAAGAATCCACCTGCCAAGGCAGGAGATGTAAGAGATGCAGATTCCATCACCAGGTTGGGAAGATCCTCTGGAGGAGGGCATGGCAACTCAGCCCAGTGATTCTTGCCTGGAGAATCCCATGGACAGAGGAGCCTGGCAGGCTACAGTCCATAGGGTTGCAAAAAGTCGGACATGACTGAAGTTACTTAGCACGCATGCACGCAAATTTTTCTTGAAGATTATCTGATGCTTTTTGCCAACTAAAACAATCATGTTGTAGCTTCTTATGGTTTAACACACTCATATAAAGTGCCAATTTTTTTTCCATTTGATTCTGTCCATTTAAATTACCTGAGAGATAGGAAGAAAAGCCATTTAACAATGCACTGTTATGTATGCTTCCTGAAAATTTGTCCTAAAATAACTTAATGAAGGAGTATATCCCAATAGAATATAAGGCCACATTTGTGCTATCCCTTGAGGAATGCTGGGACTCCTCCCCTATTCTCATCTACTCTCTGTCACACTTAAAAATGGCTCCATTCTTAACTTTCTGTACAGTGACTGTCTAAAGCAAATTTTAGAATGCTTTAAGTCCTGATGGCTTTCCCAGGTTCAAGAGAACCTTCAGTTCAGTTCAGTTCAGTTCAGTCGCTCAGTCGTGTCCGACTCTCCGCGACCCCATGAATCACAGCACGCCAGGCCTCCCTGAACCTTACTAATCATCAAAGACCCAGATTAAATATCATTTTCTCTGGGAACACCTTCTTGATTCCTTGAGGCAATTAAACTTCATTTTCCCTCTGTTCCCTGCCCATACTTTATTTGTAGCATCAGATTAATATACTTGTCCTCACAATAGTTAACACAGTGCCTAGAAGAAAAATGCTCAATACATGTGTGAACAAACTTTTAAAAATGAATGAGCAAAATAAATGCTTAAGGTAAAGTTTTTATCTTAAGCTTAAAAAAACCTCAGCAGGGAATTCTTAATAAGATCTGTATGTGAGTTGGTTTGTTAAGAATGAATGGTTGTGAGGAGTGAATGGAGTGGAGAGATGTTTCTGACCCAAATGAGAGGGGAGTTCTCTGTTGAAGAGAAGTATAGAAAGACAGGTAGATAATTCTTACAGTTTTACTTAGAACCAACTATACCTCTATATATCTAATCATGAGAAATTATTTACCTTATACAGGATCAAATGTAAACTAGAAATTGCTGTCAATGTGGAGAAGGTATAGAAACATAGAAACACACATATTAAGAAACAAAGAATGAAAAAAATTAAAGCTGCAATATTTTGATTTGTAAATATCCATTTAGAAGAATTCATTTCTTTGGTAAAGAAGCTATGTTTTAATTTTTAATAAAGTATAATGTGATATATTAAAAATTTTGAATTAAATGTTACATAAAATGAAAAGTTATGTATTGCTCTTGCATGAATGTGTGTCACTCAGATACATGATTTTCTGCTTATCCACCTATAGTGGGGAATTTAATGGAGGGTTCTTTTTTTCTTTTTCTTTTTTCTTATCAGTTTGTCAGAAGAACAGAGGTGTTTAAGTGGTTTAATATATTTCTGAGTGACAAATGTCAATAACTTTATTACTATATGCCCACTACTGTTTTGTTCGTAGAGCAATATTTTCTATGAGATTTTCATTCAATTTTTATGTTTTCTTTTATTAGAAGTAAAATAAATAGGACATTTTTCTATTTAGGGAATATCTTAAGGAATGGCATTCAGTTAGAGAGCTGGAAATTTATAATAAGACAGAACTGATACAGACACAAATATATGTAATATATATATATATACAGACACAGACTATTACATATGGAAATAAATTTTAAAAAAAGCACTTTGAGGATTGTGAGTGGGAAACACTGAAGCATAACATAATTTTTTTCACATTCCAATAAATTTATTCCGTAAAAACAATATACTTTTTGTTTTTGATTTTTTTTTTACAGTAAAATTTTCAACTACAAACCTCGAATACGCTAAGGATGTTCCAAGGACAAGCATAACAGGATTGATAAAACCCAAAATGACTAAATGTGCTCTCACAATGTAAGCTGGCATAAAAATGAATAAAATTTTCTATTATCACAATTACAACAATAATGTACACATAATAACGGTTTGTGGATGAGTATTAACTCTTCTAATTCTAGTTCCAAAAGAAACAACAGATCGTTTAAAAGTCTATATTTAAAAGACAATGCTTTGTCTTACTTCCCATAGGGCTACTGCTGAGTCCAGCTTTAAACTGTAAAGTATCCAGCTTGACTGATTAGCTCAAATTGTATTGGCATTGGGAGAAAATAAATCACTGCCTTTATCTTGGAGTAACACAAAAGACTCACGTAACTTGACATAAGGCAACTGAGTTTGTGTACGCAACAATATGAGTATTGAGAAGTATAAGTTGTCAACTAGCTATTCTACTACAGAACAGGTATTTAACAGAATGGTTCAACTTTACACATGGCCTCAAAACTGAAGGACAATTTTAAGTTCACCTTCAATAGTCCAACATTATGTATCTAGGAACTGGTTCCTGGGTTCTGACACTGAGAAGAAATCCCTTAAGCATTATGTTGAGTGGTCTTTTATTTATTTATTTACTTTTTTGATACTGACATGGTAACAGAATTTTATTTTATTTTTTAATTATTTATTTTTTCACTTTACAATACTCTATTGGTTTTGCCATACATTGACATTAATCCGCCATGGTTGTACATGTGTTCCTCACCCCGAATGACCCTCCAACCTCCCTCCTCATCCCATCCCTCTGGGTCAACCCAGTGCACCAGCCCCGAGTACCCTGTATCATGCATCAAACCTGGACTGGCGATTCAATTCATATATGATAATTTACATGTTACAATGCCATTCTCCCATATCCCATGCTCGCCCTCTCCCACATGGTCCAAAAGAGTGTTCTGTACAACTGTGTCTCTTTTGCTGTCTCGCATACAGGGTTATCGTTATCATCTTTCTAAATTCGATATATATGCGTTAGTATATTGTATTGGTGTTTTTCTTTCTGGCTTACTTCACTCTATATAATAGGCTCCAGTTTCATCCACCTCATTAGAACTTATTCAAACGTATTCTTTTTAATGGCTGAGTAATACTCCATTGTGTATATGTACCACTGCTTTCTTATCCATTCGTCTGCAGATGGACATCTAGGTTGCTTCCATGTCCTGGCTATTATAAACAGTGCTGTGATGAACATTGGGGTACACGTGTCTCTCTCAATTCTGGTTTCCTTGGGGTGTATGCCCTGCAATGGGATTGCTGGGTTGTATGGCACTTCTATTTCCAGGGTTTTGTTTTTTTTTTTTTAATGGTTTATTTTTTTAATTTTTATTTATTTATTTATTGGAAGCTAATTATTTTACAATGTTATATTGGTTGGTTTTGCCATACATTGACATGAATCTGCCCCTGGTGTACATGAGATCCCCTTCCTGAACCCCCCTCCCACCTCCCTCCTCTCCTTATCTTCCTTCTGGGTATTTCCAGTTTTTTAAGGAATCTACACACTGTTCTCCAAAGTGGTTGTACTAGTTTGGATTCCCGCCAACAGGGTAAGAGGGTTTCCTTTTCTCCGCACCCTCTTGACCATTTATTGCTTGCAGACATTTGGAGAGCAGTCATTCGACTGGCGTAAAATACTACCTCATTGTGGTTTTGATTTGCATTTATATGATAATGAGTGATGTTGAGGATCTATTCATGTGTTTGTTAGCCATCTGTATGTCTTCTTTGGAGAAATGTCTGTTTAGTTCTTTGGCCCATTTTTTGATTGGGTCGTTTATTTTTCTGGAATTGAGCTGTACGAGTTGCTTGTATATTTTTCAGATTAATTCTTTGTCAGCTGCTTCATTTGCTATTATTTTCTCCCATTCTGAAGGCTGTCTTTTCACCTTGATTATAGTTTACTTTGCTGTGCAGAAGCTTTAATTTTTATTTATTTATGTCCCATGTGTTTCTTTTCGCTTTTATTTCCAACATTCTGGGAGGTGGATTTAGGATCTAGAGGATTCTGCTGTGGTTTATCAGAGAGTGTTTTGCCTGTTTTCTTCTCAGAATTTTATAGTTTCTGGTCTTATGTTAGGATCTTTAATCCATTTTGAGTTTATTTTTGTGTCTGGTGTTAGAAAGTGTTCTAGTTTCATTCTTGATCAAGTGGTTGACCAGGTCTTTTCTCCATTGTGTATTCTTGCCTCCTTTGTCAAAGATAAGGTGTCCATAGGTGCATGGATTTATCTCTGGGTTTTGTATTTTGTTCCATTGATCTATATTTCTGTCGTTGTGTCAGTACCATACTGTCTTGATGACTGGGGCTTTGTAGTATAGCCAGAAGTCAGGCAGGTTGATTCCTCCACTTCCATTATTCTTTCTCAAGATTGTTTTGGCTATTCGAGGTTTTATGTATTTCCATACAAATTGTGAAATTATTTGATCTAGTTCTCTGAAAAATACCGTTGGTAGCTTGATAGGGATTGCATTGAATCTATAGATTGCTTTGGGTAGTACAACCATGTTCACCATATTGATTCTTCTGATCCATGAACACAGTACATTTCTCCATCTATTTGTGTCCTTTTTGATTCTTTCACCAGTGTTTTATAGTTTTCTTTATATACGTCTTTTGTTTCTTTAGGTAGATATATTGCTTACTATTTTATTCTTTTCATTGCAAAGGTGAATGGAATTGTTTCCTTAATTTCTCTTTCTGACTTCTCATTATTAGTGTATAGGACTGCAAGGGATTTCTGTGTGATGATTTTATATTCTGCTACATTACTATATTCATTGATTAGCTCTAGTAATTTTCTGGTGGAGTCTTTAGGGTTTTCTATGTAGAGGATCATGTCATCTGAAAACAGTGAGAGTTTTACTTCTTCTTTTCCAATCTGGATTCCTTTTATTTTTTCTGCTCTGATTGCTATGGCCAAAACTTCCAGAACTATGTTGAATAGTAGTGGTGAGAGTGGGCACCCTTGTCTTATTCCTGACTTTAGGGGAAATGCTTTCAATTTTTCACTATTGAGGATAATGTTTGCTGTGGATTTATCATATATAGCTCTTATTATGTTGAGGTATTTTCCTTCTGTTCCTGCTTCCTGGAGGGTTTTTTTTTTTATCATAAATGGATGTTAAATTTTGTCAAAGGCTTTCTTTGCATCTATTGAGATAATCATACGGCTTTTATCTTTCCATTTGTTAATGTGGTGTATTACATTGATTGCTTTGTGGATATTGAAGAACACTTACATCCCTGAGGTAAAGCCCACTTGGATATGATGTATGATCGTTTTCATATGTTGTTGGATTCTGTTTGCTAGAATTTATTAAGGATTTTTGTATCGATGTTCATCACTGATATTGGCCTGTGTTTTTCGTTTTTTCTGGCATCTTTTCCAGGTTTTGGTATTAGGGTGATGGTGGCCTCATAGAATGAGTTTGGAAGTTTGCCTTCCTCTGAAATATTCTGGAAGAGTTTGAGTAGGATAGGTGTTAGCTCTTCTCTAAATTTTTTGGTAGAATTCAGCTGTGAAGCCATCTGGACCTGGGCTTTTGTTTGCTGGAAGATTTCTGATTACAGTTTGATTTCCGTGCTTGTGATGGGTCTGATAAGATTTTCCATTTCTTCCTGGTTCAGCTTTGGAAAGTTGAGCTTTTCTAAGAATTTGTCCATTTCTTCCAATTTGTCCATTTTATGGGAATATAATTGCTGATAGTAGTCTCTTATGATCTTTTGTATTTCTGTGTTGTCTGTTGTTATCTCTCCATTATAATTTCTAATTTTATTGATTTGGTTATTCTCCCTTTGTTTTGTGATGAGTGTGGCTAATTGTTTGTCAATTTTATTTATCTTTTCAATGAACCAACTTGGTTGATTTTTGCTATAGTCTCTTTTGTTTCTTTTGCATTTATTTCTGCCCTAATTTTTAAGATTTCTTTCCTTCTACTAACCCAGGGATTCTTAATTTCTTCCCTTCCCGGTTGCTTTAGGTGTAGAGTCAGCATATTTTTTTGTTTGTTTGTTTCTTGAGGTAAGCCTGTACTGCTATGAACCTTTCCCTTAGCACTGCATTTACAGTGTTCCATAGGTTTTGGGTTGTTCTGTTTTCATTTTCATTCATTTCTACGCATATTTTGATTTCTTTTTTTATTTCTTCTGTGATTTGTTGGTTAATCAGCAGCGTGTTGTGCAGCCTCCATATGTTTGTATTTTTAATAGTTTTTCTCCTGTAATTGAGATCTAGTCTTATTGCATTGTGGTCAGAAAAGATGTTTGGAATAATTTCAATTTTGTTGAATTTACCAAGGCTAGATTTATGGCCCAGGATGTGATCTATCCTGGAGAAGGTTCTGTGTGCACTGGAGAAAAATGTGAAATTCATTGCTTTGGGCTGAAATGTCCTATAGATATCAATTAGATCTAACTGGTCTGTTGTATCAGTTAAAGTTTGTGATTCCTTGTTAATTTTCTATTTAGTTGATCTCTCCATAGGTGTGAGTAGGGTATTAAAGTCTCCCACTATCATTGTGTTATTGTTGATTTCCCCTATCATACTTGTTAGCATTTGTCTTACAGATTGCGGTGCTCCTATGTTGGGTGCATATATATTTCTAATTGTTATATCTTCTTCTTGGATTGATCTTTTGATCATTATGTAATGTCCTTCTTTGTCTCTTTTCACAGTCTTTTTCTTAAAGTCTATTTTATCTGATATGAGTACTGCTTCTCCTACATTCTTTTGGTCTCTATTTGCATGGAATATCTTTTTCCAGCCCTTCACTTTCAGTCTGTATGTTTCCCTTCTTTTGAGGTGGGTCTCTTGTAAACAACATATATAGGGGTCTTGTTTTTGTATCCATTCAGCCAGTCTTTGTCTTTTGGTTGGGGCATTCAACCTATTTACATTTAAGGTAATTTTTGGTAAGTATGATCCCTTTCTCAGTTGTTTTATTGTTTTGGTTTCGAGTTTATACACCCTTTCTGTGTTTCCTGTCTAGAGAAGATCCTTTAGCAATTGTTGGATAGTTAGTTTGGTGGTGCTGAATTCTCTCAGCTTTTGCTTCTCTGTAAAGCTTTTGATTTCTCCTTCATATTGAATGAGATCCTTGCTGGGTATAGTTATCTGGGTGTAGGTTATTTTCTTTCATTGCTTTAAGTATGCCCTGCCATTCCCTTCTGGCCTGAAGAGTTTCTATTGAAGGATCAGCTGTTATCCTTATGGAGATCCCCTTGTGTGTTATTTGTTGCTTTTCCCTTGCTGCTTTTAATATTTGTTCTTTGTGTTTGATCTTTGTTAATTTGATTAATAATTGTCTTGATGTGTTTCGCCTTGGGTTTATCCTGTTTGGGACTCTCTGGGTTTCTTGGACTTTGGTCATTTTTTCTTTCCCAAATTTTAAGGGAAGTTTTCAACTATTATCTCCTCGAATATTTTCTCTTGGTCTTTCTTTTTGTCTTCTTCTTCTGGGACTCCTATGATTCTGATGTTGGGGTGTTTAGCATTTTCCAAGAGGTCTCTGAGTTTATCCTCGTTACTTTTAATTCTTTTTTTCTTTTTTCCTGTTTCATTTATTTCTACCATTCTATCTTCTGCCTAACTTATCCTATCTTCTGCCTCCATTTTTCTAGTGTTGGTTCTCTCCAGAGTGTTTTTGGTCTCATTTACTTCATTATACATTTTACATAGACTCTTTTTAATTTTTCTAGGTCCTTGTTAAACCTTTCTTGCATCTTCTGGATCCTTGTCTCCAGGATATTTATCTGTATCTCCATTTTTTTTTTCAGGTTTTGGATCATTTTCACTGTCAATATTTCGAATTATTCATTAGGTAGATTCTCTATCTCTTCCTCGTTTGTTTAGTTTGATGAGCATTTATCCTATACCTTACCTGTTGGGTATTTCTCTACCTTTTCATCTTGTTTATATTGCTGTGCTTCGGGTGACCTTTCTGTATTCGGCCAGTTTGTGGTTCCTCTTTATTGTGCAGGCTCCTCACTGTGGGTGGGATGTGATGGGGGCCTGTCAATGTTTCCTGGTTAGGCAAGTTTTGTCAAAGTTCTGGTGGATGGAGCTGGATTTTTCCTCTCTGGCGTGCAGTGAACTGTACAGTAATTAATTTTGATATGTCAATGGTTTTGGTGTGACTTTGAACAGCCTGTATTTTGAAGCTCAGGGCTATGTTCCTGTGTTGCTGGAGAATTAGCGTGGTATGACTTTCCCTGGGACTCGTTGGCCCTTGGGCAGTGCTTGATTTTAGTGTAGTTATGGAGGCATTTGCTGACCTCCTATTGGTTAATGTTCCCTGGAGTCAGGAGTTCTCAGGTGTTCTCAGGATTTGGACTTAAGCCTCCGACCTCTGGTTTTCAGTATTATTCTTACAGTAGCCTCAAGACGTCTCCATCTATACAGCAACAATGATAAAACATCTAGGTTAAAGATAAAAGGTTTCTCCACAGTGAGGGATACCCGGAGAGGTACACATAGTTACATGGAGAAGAGAAGAGGGAGGAGGGAGAAAGAGGTGACCAGGAGGAGAAGAGGGGGAATCAAAAGGGGAGAGAGAAACCTAGCCAGGAATCACTTCCAAAGATGGAGAAGCTCTAGACTGTTAGCAAAAACAAGACCGGGAGATGACTGTGGCTCAGATCATAAACTTCTTATTGTCAAATTCAGACTTAAATTGAAGAAAGTAGGGAAAACCACTAGACCATTCATATATGACCTAAATCAAATCCCTTATGATGATACAGTGGAAGTGAGAAATAGATTTAAGTGACTAGATCTGATAGATAGAGTGCCTGATGAACTATGGACGAAGGTTTGTGACATTGTACAGGAGACAGGGACCAAGACAATCCCCATGGAAAAGAAATGAAAAAAGTAAAATGGCTCTCTGAGCAGGCCTTACAAATAGCTGTGAAAAGAAGAGAAGCGAAAAGCAAAGGAGAAAAGGAAGGATATAAACATCTTAATGCAGAGTTCCAAAGAATAGCAAGGAGAGATAAGAAAGCCCTCCTCAGTGATCAATGCAAAGAAATAGAGGAAAACAACAGAATAGGAAAGACTAGAGATCTCTTCAAAAATTAGAGATACAATGGGAACATTTCATGCAAAGATGGGCTCGATAAAGGATAGAAATGTTATGGCCCTAACAGAAGCAACATATATTAAGAAGAGGTGGCAAGAATACACAAAAGAACTGTACGAAAAAGATATCCATGACCAACATAATCATGATGGTGTGATCACTGACCTAGAGCCAGACATCTTGGAATGTGAAGTCGAGTGGGCCTTAGAGAGCATAACTACAAACAAAGCTGGTGGAGGTGATGGAATTCCAGTTGAGCTATTTCAAATCCTGAAAGATGATGCTGTGAAAGTGCTGCAGTCAATATGCTAGCAAATTTGGAAAATTCAGCAGTGGCCACAGGAATGGAAAATGTCAGTTTTCATTCTAATCCCAAAGAAACGCAATGCCAAAGAATGTTCAAACTACCGCAAAATTGGACTCATCTCAAACACTAGGAAATTCAAACTCAAAATTCTCCAAGCCAGGCTTCAGCAATACGTGAGCCCTGAAATTCCTGATGTTCAAGCTGGTTGTAGAAAAGGCAGAGGAACCAGAGATCAAATTGCCAACATCCGCTTGATGATGGAAAAAGCAAGAGAGTTCCAGAAAAATATCTATTTCTGCTTTATTGACTATGCCAAAGCCTTTGACTGTGTGGATCACAATAAACTGTGGACAATTGTGAAAGAGATGGGAATACCAGGCCACCTGACCTGCCTCTTGAGAAATCTGTATGCAGGTCAGCAAGCACCAGTTAGAACTGGTCATGGAAAAACAGACTGGTTCCAAATAGGAAAAGGAGTACTTTAAGGCTATATATTGTCACCCTGCTTATTTAACTTATATGCAGTGTACATCATGAGGAACTCTGGGATGGAAGAAGCACAAGCTCGAATCAAGATTGCCGGGAGAAATACCAATAGATACCTCAGATATGCAGATGACACCACCCTTATGGCAGAAATTGAGGAGGAACTAAAAAGCCTCTTGATGAAAGTGAAAGAGGAGAGTGAAAAGGTTGGCTTAAAGCTCAACATTCAGAAAACTAAGATTATGGCATCTGGTCCCATCACTTCATGGGAAAAAGATGTGGAAACAGTGGAAACTGTGTCAGACTTTATTTTGGGGTGCTCCAAAATCACTGCGGATACTGATTGCAGCCATGAAATTAAATGATGCTTACTCCTTGGAAGGAAAGTTATGACCAAATAGCATATTAAAGAGCAGAGACATTACTCTGCCAACAAAGGTCTGTCTAGTCAAGGCTATGGTTTTTCCAGTGGTTATGTATGGATGTGAGAGTTGGACTGTGAAGAAAGCTGATCGCCAAAGAATTGATGATTTTGAACTGTGGTGTTGGAGAAGACTCTTAAGAGTCCCTTGGACTGTAAGGAGACCCAACCAGTCCATTCTAAAGGAGATCAGTCCTGGGGGTTCATTGGAAGGACTGATGCTAAAGCTGAAATTCCAATACTTTGGCCACCTCATGCGAAGAGTTGACTCATTGGAAAAGGGTCTGATGCTGGGAGGGATTGGGGGCAGGAGGAGAAGGGACAACAGAGAATGAGATGGCTGGATGGCATCACCTACTTGATGGACATGAGTTTATGTGACCTCCGGGAGTTCGTGATGGGCAGGGAGGCCTGGAATTCATTGGGTTGTAGAGTCAGACACCACTGAGCAACTGAACTGAACTGAACTGATATGCTCTCCACAGTCTGGATCCCTCAGAGATGTTTACAGGTTTACACAGAGAAGTGAAGCGGGAACAAGGAGACAGAGGTGGCCTGGAGGATAAATGGTGGGACTCCAAAGTAGAGAGACAGATCCAGCCAGTAATCAGTTCCCTAAGTGCTCTCCACAGCCAGGAACACACAAAGAGATTCATAGATATGGGTAGAGAAGAAAAGGCGGAGGGTGGAGATAGAGGCGTCCTGGTGGAGAGAAAAGAGAGCCCAAAGAAGGAGAGAGCAATCAGGCTAGTGATCTCGCTCCCAAGTAAAAGTGGGTACTGAAGATTGGGTTCTTAAAGGTACAAAGTTGATAACAAAATCCAAAAAGCAAAAATTAAATATTTAGAGTAGACGTTAGATTCTCAAAAATACAATATTAAAA
Source organism: Moschus berezovskii (assembly GCF_049115385.1). Taxonomy (NCBI): domain Eukaryota; kingdom Metazoa; phylum Chordata; class Mammalia; order Artiodactyla; family Moschidae; genus Moschus; species Moschus berezovskii. Next base: position 78,982,932 of record NC_142488.1, on the reverse strand, counting down.
AGAAAGACAAAGTCACAAAAGTTATAAAATAACTTTTTTGCTTTAAAAATAGGGTCTTTTTTGCTTTAAAAATAGGGTCTTTTTGCTTTAAAAATAGGGTCTTTTTTGGCAAGTTAATATTAAGTTATAAAAATGAAGATTAAAGGATTAATAGTGGACTTAAACATTTATACATATTTTTAACTTAAGAAATGGTAATAGTAAAAATATATCTTGGACTTTTTCTGGAGCTGTTGCGGACAGTGTGGGGTCAGTTCTCTTTCAGATAGTTCCTTGGGCCAGCTTGTGCTTCTCAAGATCTATAGGCCCCTTCCTATGTAGTCAGTGATAACTACAGGGTTTTAATCTATTGTACCTGTCACTTCCAAAGCTGTTCCCTCTGTTTATTTTAGCTTCTTCTGTTTGCTGGTCTCTTCAGTGTCTAATTTCCGCCCTGACACAAGGTGGGTGGTGATGGTCACTTTTTTTAGGCTCACGTGTTCCGTCGTGCTTTGGGGAAGGAGGAACCCTACAAACAAATGTCACTGGCGTGTGCTCACAGTGATTCAGCCACACTGGGTTTGCCTCTGCTCATGGCGTGTGTGCTTTCCTAGTCTACACTGCTCAGGCTCTAGGTTACTCTGCTGGGAATTTTCTGATGTTGGCCCTGGGTTGCATGCACTCCCCACGTCTAAGCCGCTCAGGTTCAGGTTCTCGGGTACTCCACAAAGGCACAGACTTGGTTGGGCCTGCGGTTTGTGCCCGTCCCATGTCCGAGCAGCTCAGTTGACCATGTGCTTGGCGAACACAGTTGCCCCAGTTGAAGGCTGTGACTTATCACCTTCCCCGTCCCAGCTGCTTGGTTTTCTGGGTGTAGAATGGGCATGGCTTCTCAGGTGTGTCGTGTGTCTCTTCTGGGGAGCTAATCTCTGGCTGAGACCCTCCCGGCGGATGTCGACCGTCCAGAATCCCAAGAAGTATTGGTTAGCAACAAAATCTCTTGCAGTTTGGTATAGGATGCCTCTCTGGGGCTGCGATTGCCCCCTTCCGGCTCTGGCTGAACTCGCCTGCATGTCTCCAGTGGGGTATGGGCCAGTCCGCAGTCAGCTACCTCTGCTCAGTCCTTTGTTTTGTGAGTGGGACTGGCGGTGTCTTCAGTTCAGTTCAGTTCAGTCACTCAGCCATGTCCGACTCTTTGCAACCCCATGAATCACAGCACGCCAGGCATCCCTGTCCATCACCAACTCCCTGAGTTCACTCAAACTCGTGTCCATCGAGTCGGTGGTGCCATCCAGCCATCTCATTCTCTGTCCTCCCCTTTTCCTCCCGCCCCCAATCCCTCCCAGCATCAGAGTCTTTTCCAGTGAATCAACTCGTCGCATGAGGTGGCCAAAGTATTGGAGTTTCAGCTTTAGCATCAGTCCTTCCAATGAACACCCAGGATTGATCTCCTTTAGAATGGACTGGTGGGATCTCCTTACAGTCCAAGGGACTCTCAAGAGTCTTCCCCAGCACCACTGTTCAAAAGCATCAATTCTTCGGCGATCAACTTTCTTCACAGTCCAACTCTCACATCCATACATGACCACTGGAAAAACCAAAGCCTTGACTAGACAGACCTTGTTTGGCAAAGTAATGTCTCTGCTTTTTAATATACTATCTAGGTTGGTCATAACTTTCCTTCCAAGGAGTAAGCGTCTTTTAATTTCACGGCTGCAATCAGTGCAGTGATTTTGGAGCCCAAAAATATAAAGTCTGACACTGTTTCCATTGTTTCCCCATCTATTTCCCATGAAGTGATGGGACCAGATGCTATGATCTTTGTTTTCTGAATGTTGAGCTTCAAGCCAACCTTTTCACTCTCCTCTTTCACTTTCATCAAGAGGCTTTTTAGTTCTTCTTCACTTTCTGCCATAAGGGTGGTGTCATCTGCATATCTGAAGTTATTGATATTTCTCCCGGCAATCTTGATTCCAGCTGGTGCTTCTTCCAGCCCAGCGTTCCTCATGATGTACTCTGCATATAAGTTAAATAAGCCGGGTGACAATATACAACCTTGACGTATTCCTTTTCCTATTTGGAACCAGTCTGTTGTTCCATGTCCAGTTCTAACTGTTGCTGCCTGACCTACATACAAGTTTCTCAAGAGGCAGGTCATGTTGTCTGTGTCTTAGGTCAGTGCTTTTCGTGGGATAGCTGTCCCATAGTTGCTATCTCAAGCTAGTTCTCTCAGATTGCCCTCAGGGCATTCAGGCAATGCAGCCAGCACCTCCCTGCCCGCACCCCGCTTCCTAGTTGGGGATAAGAGCATCTGCGCTGCTGCTCCTCTGGGAGTTGCTGTTAGGCACGTAATCTTTGGGTTTTAATTATTTATTTATTTTTCCTCCCAATTATTTTGCCCTCTGAGATTCCAAGGCTCACCACAGACGCGCAGGAGAGAGTGTTTCCTGGTGTTTGGAAACTTCTCTCTTTTTTAGCACTCCCTTCTTCATGGGATAGAGATACGTCCCTGCCCCTTTTGTCTCTCTTTTTATCTTTTATCTTTTGTCCTACCTACTTTCGAAGACAATGGGTTGCCTTTCTGGGTGCCTGATGTCCTCTGCCAGCATTGAGAAGTTGTTTTGTGGAATGTGCTCGGCGTTCAAATGTTCTTTTGATGAATTTGTGGGGGAGAAAGTGGTCTCCCTGTCCTATTCCCCCACTTACTTAGGACCACCCTCCTGAGTGGTCCTTTTTAAAAAATGCTAATTTATATTTAACTGAGTGTTTGGTGATGATGGAGTAAAAGGCAGGAGAGTGATAAACATAACTGCCTTGATAGAGGATCCTAGACTTGTATGAGCTTGTGCAAAAATCTTGATAATCCTTAGTGGTTAAAGGCAACTTCATGCAACCAAATAACATGAAATTAAGTCATTAACCTTAAAAAAGGCTAAAATGGCTCCCTCCCCCCAACACATCATAGAGGAATGTGAATAATGTAAATACAAACTGGGGTTCTGTCAATGACAACAAGGACTATGTGTTGCTGCTGCTGCTGCTAAGTCATTTCAGTCGTGTCCTACTCTGTGTGACCCCATAGACGGCAGCCTACCAGGCTCCCCTGTTCCTGGGATTCTCCAGGCAAGAACACTGGAGTGGGTTGCCATTTCCCTCTCCAATGCATGAAAGTGAAGTCGCTCAGTCGTGTCCGACTCATAGCGATCCCATAGACTGCAGCCTACCAGCTCCTCCATTCATGGGATTTGCTAGCCAAGAGTACTAGAGTGGCTTGCCATTATGTGTTGGTTCATATCAAATCCGAGAATATTGGACAACCAAACGTATAACCATCTTGTAGTTTTCTTAGTATGTAGAATTTATTATGGTAGTTAGGTCCCTTCACTGGTTTTTTGCAAGTCTGAAGTTGTGTTTCTTGTGTCATTGACAGCATCTCTACCCTCAGAGCTGCTTTTATCTTCTTCTTCTTTGCAGTCCTTGTCATCTTAGTCTCCTGGATATTTCCGGGACTGTTTAGAAGATTTCTTTGAAGTGTATGACTTTTTCCGCTTTGAGCCTGCCTTTTCATTCTTTCTTTTGGCTTTTCCATCCAGAATGGATTTTCTATTCATTTTTAAAGTTGAACAATAATTCATTGTATGTATGTAACAACACATTTGCATATCTGTTCAACTGTTGAGGGACACCAGAGTTGTTTCTACCTTTTGACTAGTGTGAATAATGATGATATATTATATAAACATAAGAATTCCTCTTTCACTTCTTTGGGGTATATACCCAGAAGTGGAATTGTTGGATCATATAATTCTATGTTTAATATTTTTAAGAACTGTTGCACCATTTTCCATAGAACCTGTTCCATTTTACATGTCCCCAGCAATGCAAAAGGAATCCAGTTTCTCCATATCCTTGCCAATACTTATCATCTTCCTGCCTTCCTTTCTTTTTTTCTGACAGACCTCAGGAGCTATGCTGAGCTGGGAGACAGAGAGAGAAAGGGAGAGAGAGAGAGAAAGGGAGAGAGAGAGAGAAAGGGAGAGAGAGAGAGGGCTGAACTATTACATGTCACAGTAACCCATTAAACAACAAACCAGTAGCCCATTAAAACAACAAACCAAAAATAGAAAAACAAAGTGATTCATCACTTACTGTGGTAGTAGAAGACATCAAAACCAGGAAAAGTGCCACTTTCCTCTATTCCCTCATGGAACAGTTCACAAGTGGAAGATCAGGTGTATCAGTGCAGACATGGGCTACTTCTCAGTGTTGAGAGAGCCCCAAATAAAAGGCCCCAATAGTTTTATGGTCTCAGGGGTTGCAGGTGGGTCAGGGAGAGATCTCAGAGTTGACTAGTATTGAGTCAGACTAGATAAAAGTGACTTTGGAATTTTCTCCCTCTTCTTCCATAAGGAGGTCTTGGCAGAGGTTCTTAAAGAGGACCTTGAAGGAAGGAAGTCCTCAGGTGAAGAGGCATATGAATCAAGGCAGCAAGGCTAGGAACGTAAATATGTGAAGGGCATGACTAGCTAGGAGAGCCTGAGACCTTGACTGTAACTCTCTTCAGAGATTGTGATGCACTGATTTCACCCTAAGTCTGGTGTGGGTAGGACAGCTTACCCACCCTCACTCCCCAGGAGCCCTGTCAGGTAAAGCTTTTACAGTTGCCTATGGTCAGGCCTGAAAAATCACACATTGATTTTTAACCAGGGGATGGATAGGCATTTTAATATGTATGAAGTGGTATCTCACTGTGGTTTGGATTTGCATTTCCCTGATGACTATTAATGTTGAGATCTTGCTTTTATGTGCTTATTGGCCATTTAGATATCTTCTTTGGAGTAGTGTCTATTCAAGTCCTTCGCCTATTTTTTAAGCCGGTGATTTTGGGATTTTTTGTGTGTGTGTCATTGAATTGTAGGAGCTCTTTATAAATTCTGGATATTGATCTTATCATATATTCCAACACCATTTCTTGAAGAAACTATTCTTTCACCATTGCATGGCCTCAACACCCTTTGTAAAAAATCATTTGACCATTTATGTGAGGGTTCATTTCTGAGTTTCCATAATATTCCATCTGTCTTATTCCACCATGGTTTTGTAGTAAGTTTCAAAATCAGTGTGAAACCTTCATTTTATCTTCTTTATTGTGGAGTTTCCTTGCTGTGAGTGGGTTTAGGTGGGTGGCTTGTCAAGGTTTCTTTGTTAAGGAAGCTGTGTTGGTGTTCTGGTAGGTGGAGCTTGATTTCTTCTCTCTTGAGTGCAATGAAGTGTCCAGTAATGAGTTATGAGATGTCAGTGGGTTTGGAGTGACTTTGGGCAGCCTGTATAGCTCAGGGTTATACTGTGTTGCTGGAGAATTTGCGTGGTATGTCTTGCTCTGGAACTTGTGGGCCCTTGGGTGGTGTTTGGTTTCAGTGTAGGTATGGAGGTGTTTAATGAGCTCCTATTGATTAATGTTCCCTGGAGTCAGGAGTTCTCTTGTGTTCTCAGGATTTGGACTTAAGTCTCCTGCCTCTGGTTTTCATTCTTATTCTTACAGTAGCTTCAAGACTCCTCCATCTATACAGCCCTGATTTTAAGGCATCTAGGTTAAAGATGAAAATTTTCTCCACAGTGAGGGACACCTAGAGAGGTTCACAGAGTTACATGGAGAAGAGAAGAGGGTGGTGGGAGATAGAGGTGACAAGGTGGAGAAGAGGGGGAATCAAAAGAGGAGAGAGAAAACTAGCCGGTAATCACTTCCTTATGTGCTCTCCACAGTCTGGACCGCTTAGAGATGTTCACATATTTATATAGAGAAGAGAAGAGGGAGGAAGGGGACAGAGGTGGCCAGGAAGATAAAGTGGGGAATCAAAAGGAGAGAGAAGATCCAGCCAGTAATCAGTTCCCTAAGTGTTCTCCACAGTCTCCAACACACAAAGAGATTCACAGAGTTGGGTACAGAAGAGAAGGGGGAGGGAGGAGATAGAGGTGATCTGGTAGAGAAAGAGGAGAGTCGAAAGGGGGAGAGAGCAATCAAGCCAGTAATCTCGCTCCAAAGTAAAAATGAGTACTGAAGATTGGATTCTTAAAGGTACAAAATTGATAACAAATACCAAAAAGCAAAGATTAAAAATCCAGAGTAGAGGATTCATTCTCAAAAATACAATATTAGAGGGAAAAAAGTCACAAAAATTATAAAATATATATATATATGAAGTTTGCTTTAAAAAATAGTTTTTTTTTTTTTTTTGCAAAGTAATAGTTGGTTATAAAAATGAAAATTAAAGGAGTAATAGAGGACTTTATATATATATATATATATATATATATATATATATATATATATATATATTAAATTAAAGAATGATAATAGTAAAAATACATCTAGGACTTTCTCTCATGTTGTGGACAGTGTGGGATCAGTTCATTTTTAGATAGTTCCCTGATCCAACTTATACTTCTCAAGATCTATAAGCCCCTTCCTAGGTTAGTTCAGTTCAGTCACTCAGTCGTGTCTGACCCTTTGAGACCCCATGAATTGCAGCACACCAGGTCTCCCTGTCCATCACCAACTCCCAGAGTCTACTCAAACTCATGTCCATCGAGTTGATGATGCCATCCAGCCATCTCATCCTCTGTCATCCCCTTCTCCTCCTGACCCCAATCCCTCCCAACATCAGGCTCTTTTCCAGTGAGTCAACTCTTCACATGAGGTGGCCAAATTATTGGAGTTTCAGCCTCAACATCAGTTCTTCCAATGAACACCCAGGACTGATCTCCTTTAGGATGGACTGGTTGGATTTCCTTGCAGTCCAAGGGACTCTCAAGAGTCTTCTCCAACACTACAGTTCAAAAGCATCAATTCTTCAGCATTCAGCTTTCTTCAGAGTCCAACTCTCACATCCATACATGACCACTGGAAAAACCATAGCCTTGACTAGATGGACCTTGGTTGGCACAGTAATGTCTCTGCTTTTCAATATGCTATCTAGGTTGGTCATAACTTTCCTTCCAAGGAGTAAGCGTCTTTTAATTTCATGGTTACAATCACCATCTGCAGTGATTTTGGAGCCCTAAAAAATAAAGTCTGACACTGTTTCCACTGTTTCCCCATCTATTTCCCATGAAGTGATGGGCCCAGATGCCATGATCTTAGTTTTCTGAATGCTGAGCTTTAAGTCAACTTTTTCACTCTCCTCTTTCACTTTCATCAAGCGGCTTTTTAGTTCCTCTTCACTTTCTACCATAGGGGTGGTATCATCTGCATATCTAAGGTTATTGATATTTCTCCCGGCAATCTTAATTCGAGCTTGTGCTTCTTCCAGCCCAGCGTTTCTCATGATGTACTATGCATAATCCATAGAATCGTACAAAATTGAACGCAAGCTTTTCAACAATATTTGAGAGTACTAAAATTTATATTCATTTGGTTTGGAAAAGCAAGCTTAAAGCAGAGACATTACTTTGCAAACAAAGGTCCATCTAGTCAAGTTAAGAATACCTGAGCTTTATTAGTCTCTGTAAAATGGCACAATGGATCACATAGTTTAAATAAATATTTTAATACTTCTATGGATGATGGATCTAAAGGGTACTTTTAAGGGAATTTACAAACCCATCAGATATACAGTAGTTAAAAATATATGAATCACCAGATTTTGATAGTGGGCCTAGCTTTCCTTTTTTAGCCTTGCAAATCTAAGGCAAGATCTTTTAGTTTTCTCAGATATAAAAGAATATGGCAATTATTTCCATTACAACTCTCATCTTTTTTTTAGTCTTCTGTAGTTGTGGAAAATAACTCATAGGGCTGTGGTGAGTGTGTATGTCAATAGACACTGCAAATTATAGAGCACTCTCAAGATGTAAAATGTTATTATTATTGCTTTTCTTAACAATTTGAAGGTAATATCCAAGAAAGCATCTGTAATATTTAAGACATTCTTTTCTCTGAGAACATTTGATTGGATAGAACATTACTCTGACCCAATTTGGCCATCCATATATTCTTTTATAGAATGTCACTTCATATGAGAGCTTTCCCCTGCTTTTTTGCTCAGCTTAATTTTAAAAGTCCTTATATTATTTAAATTACAGGAAACTATGCAAAAATCAAAATTAGAAAATCAAGAGACTTAAGAATATAAAGGTTATTGTATAAAATGTGTGCTATGTTTACCTAAGAAAAGTAGAAAAAAAAAAGAATTGAGAAAAATATCTGGGTGTCTGGATAACCTGTGCCATATCAATATAATTGTCTGAAATACTCCTGGAATTGGGTTTAAAATGTTTCCTTATTTGTATCTATTTCTTTCAGGTTTTCACTTCACTGTTACCTTATAGACATAGTCACAAAAATATGTCATGTATGTTTTGTACTCATCTAGTTTGGTTTACTTTGAAATTTCACAAACAATTGTGCATGTTTTTTTACTTTACATGATGCCATCTGTGAAAGGCTGCCAGTTGTATCAGGTTAGACAAATATCATTCTGCCTGTAGAAATCAGATGAAGATAGTTCATGCAGCCTGTTTACCTCATCTGTCAGACTAGAATAGAATGACATATTATAATTCTGAATCTCATTGCATTCACTCAGACTGTGCTTTATGAAACTTGGCTGTAAAAAGTAAATAATGCTGGGTTTCAGATCTGTCTTGCTGTTTCTGAATTTGGAGTAAATAACTATATATGATACCAATATTGTATGTCCATACTGACAAACATAAAATTTAAACTTTCTCTTCCTGAAAAGACTTTTGGTACACTCAGTATAATTTAAAGTGTTGCTTATGAATTCATACACCTTTTCTGCCTGAGGAGAGAGATACATTGATTTATATATTTGTTAAATATATCTTATAAGGATGCACACAACTGTGATATTTCATCTCATTTACAGGGTCACTTTTGTTTCAGCTAGTCATAAATGGAAGATATGAAACAAACGCCTACATAAATTGAATATCTAAAACAGAAAATAAAGTAAAATGTGAGATGTAGATATATATTCTGTAGACATAAAAATGACATATATAGATCAAACAAAACATAAGATTTTAAGGAATTTTAGAGCTTTTAAATTTAACAATGTTACAATAAATGCAAACTCTTTAAAATTTGTTTAACATTAGAATTAAATATTGTCTGTGAAATATGATTCAGGCTTTCTTTATCCTCTGGTAAACAAAGCAAGAAATATGTTCTAGATATTCTACAATTTCTTCATCTAAACGTGACTATTTTTATTAATAGTGTGACTTGAGGATTGTTTTCAGCAATCATAAAGTATTTGTTTTTGTTACTTCTTTAGCTATAACATCAACTTTCTGGATAGCAGAGAGATATTAAAGATATAATCATATACAATTTTACAAATGTAAAAATAGGGTAAATATTTGAAAGACAGTACTTCTTCTGTAATAAGAGTAAATTCACATTTCTTTGAACTATGAAGTAACCTTGAGATTTATAGCTATTGCCATAGAGCAAGAACTCATGTTACATAATCTTATAAATATGTCTCAAGTTTCTGTGTGTATTTGTGTGTGTGTATGTTCTGTGTGTTTAGTCATGTCCAACTCTTTGAAACCCAAGGACTTTAGTCCTTCAGGCTCATGGAAGTTTCTATGCAAGAATAGTGGAATAGGGTGCCATTTCCTAACCCTGGTGGTCTTCTTGAACCAGGGATTGAGCCTGCGTCTCTTGTCTTGCCTGCATTGGCAGGCAGATTCTTTACCATTGCACCACCTGGGAAGTTTTAGGTGGTAAATAATAAATATTGCATAAATTAAATTTTCCAAAGTAATACAATATATGAAAAAGAATTTGATGATTCCTCGTTTTGTAAAATTCCTGAATACCAAAAAACACCAGACTTGACAGAACCATCTAGTTTACATTGGTTATAAGGTCAGGTCATGTGGAAGCTTAGACTAGTTTACTGATTGTTAATATAATTGTTCGTATCAGAACAAACCACACTCCGCAGAAGGAGGTGCCCCATATAAATCACTATTTTATTTTATGTTACTTTTGACACCATAATCCTGGACCATGATATTCCTATGCCCTTTGAAACTGCTGCTGCTGCTGCTCAGTCACTTCAGTCGTGTCCGACTCTGCGTGACCCCACAGACGGAAGCCCACCAGGCTCCCCCGTCCCTGGGATTCTCCAGGCAAGAACACTGGAGTGGGTTGCCATTTCCTTCTCCAATGTGTGAAAGTGAAAAGTGAAAGCGAAGTCGCTCAGTCGTGTCCGACCCCCAGCGACCCCATGGACTGCAGCCCACCAGGCTCCTCCATCCATGGGATTTTCCAGGCAAGAGTACTGGAGTGGTTTGCCATTGCCTTCTCCTTGAAACTGCAAAGAATCACATTTATTGTTTTCTTAAATTTGATTTGATTGGCCCCTTAAAGGAGTTTCAGAGCTTTATTTAGAACTCAAGTTCACCTAGGAGTTATCAATATGTCATATTATATAGCACTATATTTGGGGATTGATGTTTGCCTAGAAGTTATTTTTTTATGTCAAAGTACATAGGTACCAAGTTGTTTCTTATCAGAGACTATGAAATATAGCTGGAAAATTGTTTTCAATATACTTTTGCAGCATGCAAACCAGGGTTTAAATGCTTGCTCTGCTAAATCATACAGGGAATCTCTGGTGGCTCAGTGGTGAAGAATTCATCTGCAAAGCAGGAGACTGCTTGAAAGTAGGAGACCACTTGCAAAGCAGGGATACGCTGGTTCTGTTTCTGGATCAGGAAGATCCCCTGGAGAAGGAAATGGGCAACCCAATCCAGTATTTTTGCCTGGAAAATGCCATGGTCAGAGGAGTCTGGCAAGCTATATTCCTTGGGGTTGCAAGAGTTGGTCAAGTTTAGCAACTAAACCACCACCACAGCTACATAATAATGGAATAATCATGAGCAGGCTAATTATTTTTTTGAGCCAAAGATGATAATACCTCCTCCTACCTAATCATACTTCATGTTTATTACTAAGAAGATCACTTGAGATATAATGGCTAACTAATTTAGATAGTTTGGCCTATAGGAAGAATTATCTCAAATAATATTTTCCTTCCAACTTTTTACTTCCCTAACTCAACATTCCAAGCCTCTTGAACAACTAAGGTTTCTGGTTATCTTCCTAGTATTATGAGGCATAATGACTGACCAATGGAGAAGACAAGTGACTGGCTTTTCAGATATGCAAATTGTGGAAATGGCAACCCACTTCAGTGTTCTTGACTGGAGAATCCCAGGGACGGGGGAGCCTGGTGGGCTGCCATCTATGGGGTCGCACAGAGTCGATCACGACTGAAGCGACTTAGCAGCAGCAGTTGTATTAATGATAAAGTAGTTACCTTTGATGTATTCCTTTTTACTTCCAGAGGAAAATAAAATTCTTTAATAAAACATTCTAAATGAAATCAATCTGTAATCTAAATATAATCTATATTGAACAAAGTTATATAGCAACCAAGAATAAGGGACTACTTTGATAAGGTCTCAAATTTAAAAGTTTCTACTACTAAATAAAACTTAATCCATATATGAATGAAGTAAAACCTAATTTCAATATCTTAATTGACATCTAACATTAATTATTTTGGCATTTGATTTTGAGATGTTTCATTATATACTTTTTGGAAAAACTACGAGCAGATAATAAATTGCATTTTTATTTTTTCTTGAAGTCAGTATGTATTTGGTTGAAATTGGATCCTAAATTTAAAAAATGTGATGCAAGATTATAATATATGGTGATAGTCAAGAGATTTCATCCTAGAACTCAACACTAATAAGAAAAGAAATGTTAAGGCATCATAAATATATGTCATATATTATGATAATATATATATCTCAGCAGATGTTTTCACTTTACTTTCCTCGAACAATGAAGATTCTGAAAATCCTTATTGAACTCATCTATTAATTATCCAACAACATCACGTTTTGTTTTGTTTTAGTACATGTAAAATGGCAGTAGATTACATTATGATGTTGCTTTCTCTTTCTTCAAGATAATCTAGTTTTCAAGCTAGTGTAAATTTCAGAGGGCAATGTAAATAAAAGTTCGTAAATACGAATGATTTCACAAAGATTGCATTCTATACATGTCAGCAATTGTCAAATCACTATATAATTTGCATATTATCTTCATAGATTATTTACATAGTGATGCATTAGCTTCCTGCTGCTGCCATAACAGAGTATCTCAAACTAACAGCTTAAAGTAACATCAATTTATTTTCTCCAGTTCTGGAGGTCAGAAGTCTAAAATCAAGGTGTTGTCAAGACCATCTCTCAACAAAATCTCTCTGGGGAGAACATTCTTTGCCTATTCTAGCTTCTGGTAACCCGAAATGTTTTGTGGCTTGTGGAAGCATAAATACAATTTGCCTTTATTGTCACATGGCTGTCTTTTTGTTTCTATCTCTCCCCTTCTTATAAGGACAAGAGTCATACTGGATTAGTGACCTAGTCTACTAAAGAATGATCTCATTTTACCTTAACTAATAAAATACTCAGTGAGTCTAATTTTCAAATAAATTCATATTCTGAGGTACTAGGGACTAAGATTTCAACATATCTTTTGGGAGGGACGTAATTCAAGCCACAATGTTTCACCCTGTGTACCACTAAGAATCACATCATTCCCACCTAAAAGATATAATCAACCTATGCCCAAATCCTTCAAAATTGTAATCCATCCTAGAATCAACTTTAAGTCCAAAATCTCATCTGCTGCTGCTGCTGCTGCTGCTGCTGCTGCTGCTGCTGCTGCGTCACTTCAGTCATGTCCGACTCTGCGTGACCCCATAGACAGAAGCCCACCAGGGTCCCCCATCCCTGGGATTCTCCAGGCAAGAACACTGGAGTGGGTTGCCATTTCCTTCTCCAATGTGTGAAAGTGAAAAGTGAAAGTGAAGTCGCTCAGTCGTGTGCGACGTTAGCGACCCCACGGACTGCAGCCTTCCAGGCTGCTCCATCCATGGGATTTTCTAGGCAAGAGTACTGGAGTGGTTTGCCATTGCCTTCTCCGAAATATCATCTAAATATCATCAACTTAAAAAGTTCCAAATTTTACCTTATAAGGGGAAAACAGTGGAAACAGTGGCTGACTTTATTTTTCTGGGCTCCAAAACCACTGCAGATGGTGATTGCAGTCATGAAATTAAAAGATGCTTACTCCTTGGAAGGAAAGTTATGACCAAACTAGACAGCATATTAAAAAGCAGAGACATTACTTTGCCAACAAAGGTCCATCTAGTCAAGGCTGTGGTTTTTCCAGTGGTCATGTATGGATGTGAGAGTTGGACTCTGAAGAAAGCTGAGCGCCAAAGATTTGATGCTTTTGAACTGTAGTGTTGAAGAAGACTCTTGAGAGTCCCTTGGACTGCAAGGAAATCCAGCCAGTCCATCCTAAAGGAGATCAGTCCTGGGTGTTCATTGGAAGGACTGATGTTGAGGCTGAAACTTCAATACCTTGGCCACCTGATGGAAGATTTGACTCATTTGAAAAGACCCTGATGCTGGGCAAGATTGAGGTCAGGAGGAGAAGGGGATGACAGAGGATGAAATGGCTGGATGGCATCATCAACTTGATGGTCATGGGTTTAGGTGGACTCTGGGAGCTGGTGATGGACAGGGAGGTCTGGTGTGCTGCAGATCATGGCGTTGCAAAGAGTCAGACACGATTGAGTGACTGAACTGGACTGAACTGAACTGAAGTCATCTAAATAAGATATAAATTAGACTCTGAATATGATTCATTCTGGAGCAAAATTCCTCTCTATCTGTGGGCCTGTAAAACCAGAAAGCCAGTTGTATGCTTCCAAAATATAGTGACAGTACACACATAAGATAGGCATTCCAATTCCAAAGGGAGAAATTGGAAGAAAAAAGAGGTTGTGGGTCCCAAACAAGTCCAAACCCTAACAGGACAAATTACATTCAATTTCAACTCCTGAGAAATATTATCAGTGACGATGCTCAGTCCCGATCTGCATGGGGGTGGGGGCGGACTTCCACACTCTTGATCTGATTAAGTTCCATTAGTCCCAGCCTCTGAATCAATGGTTCTTACTTTGGAGCCATTCTCCCCTCAATTCAACTTGTCTGTCCATTTCAGTTCAGACTGGCAATTTTTCTGCTAGCATAAAATCCTCAAAAACTATAATATAACTATATATAATATAATCATCAAAAATATGAGTTATATATATATATAATTTTATATATATGACATTTATATACATTATATAATTCCCTAAGACAATATAAGCTTATTTTACAGCTCTCCTTTCTGAGACCTCACCAGAAATGCCTATAGTGTCCATAATCTCTGCTAACAATCTCTCCAGAGCAATTAAGGTGTCTTTTTTTTTTTTTTCCCAAGTCTGTACTCATTCAGTTCAGTTCAGTTCAGTTCAGTCACTCAGTCGTATCCGACTCTCCGCGACCCCATGAATCACAGCACGCCAGGCCTCCCTGTCCATCACCAACTCCTGGAGTACACTCAAACTCATGTCCACAAAGTCAGTGATGCCATCCAGCCATCTCATTCTCCGTCGTCCCCTTCTCCTCCCGCCCCCAACCTTTCCCAGCTTCAGAGTCTTTTCAAGCGAGTCAACTCGTCGCATGAGGTGGCCAAAGTATTGGAGTTTCAGCTTTAGCATCAGTCCCTCCAATGAACATTCAGGATTGATCTCCTTTAGAATGGACTGGTTGGCTCTCCTTGCAGTATAAGGGACTCTCAAGAGTATTCTCCAACACCACAGTTCAAAAGCATCGATTCTTCGGCGATCAGATTTCTTCACAGTCCAACTCTCACATCCATACATGACCATGGGAAAAACCATTGCCTTGACTAGATGGACTTTGGTTGGTAAAGTAATGTCTCTGCTTTTTAATATGCTATCTAGGTTGGTCATAACTTTCCTTCCAAGGAGCAAACGTCTTTTAATCTCATGGCTGCAATCAGCATCTGCAGTGATTTTGGAGCCCAAAAAAATAAAGTCTGACACTGTTTCCACTGTTTTTCCATCTATTTCCCATGAAGTGATGGGACCAGATGCCATGATCTTTGTTTTCTCAATGTTGAGCTTCAAGCCAACCTTTTCACTCTCCTCTTTCACTTTCATCAAGAGGCTTTTGAGTTCCTCTTCACTTTCTGCCTTAAGGGTAGTGTCATCTGCATATCTGAGGTTATTGATATTTCTCCCAGCAATCTTGATTCCAGCTTGTGCTTCTTCCAGCCCAGCGTTCCTCATGATGTACTCTGCATATAAGTTAAATAAGCAAGGTGACAATATACAACCTTGACGTACACCTTTTCCTATTTGGAACCAGTCTGTTGTTCCATGTCCAGTTCTAACTGTTGCTTCCTGACCTGCATACAGGTTTCTCAAGAGGCAGGTCAGGTGGGCTGGGATTCCCATCTCTTTCAGAATGTTCCACAGTTTATTGTGATCCACACAGTCAAAGGCTTTGGCATAGTCAATGAAGCAGAAATAGATGTTTTTCTGAAACTCTCTTGCTGTCCTCATAACCCAAGTGCAAATCCATCTCCACATTTTCAAGTGTTTGTTACAGTAACATCCCTCAAGCCAGTACCGGAATCTGTATTAGTTTCTTAATGTTTCTGTAACAAAGTACTACAAACTAAGTGGTTTAAAGCTATGGCACATATCATAACACAGTTATGCAGGTTAGAAGTCTAAATCTAAAATGTTGGCAGGGTCAAGCGCCTCCTAAACCTCTAGGTGAGGATTCTTCCTTGCCTATTCCATCTTATGGTAGCCCCAGTGTTTCCTTGGCTTGTACAGATATAAATCTAATCTCTGCCTCCATTTTCCTGTGACCATCTTCTTTCTGAATTTGTCTGTATTCTTCTCATAAGGAGTCTGGTCACATTAGATTAAGGGTCCATCCTACTCCAGTATGACTTAGCTAGTTACGTTGTAATAACTCTTTCCAAATATACTCACATTCTGAAGTACTGGGTTTAGGGTTTCAACAACATGTATTTTGGAGAGATAAAATTTAACTGATAACAATGGATGAACTGTGAAATGAGTCTTAAAAATGAACAATATTTCAGTGCTTTGAGTTCTCCTTACATCATATGAATGGTGTTGGTAATATCCATTGCTTCACTTTTTTTTTATTCTGCCACATTTATAAGTGAATAATCAGAATTTTCAGCATATATTCAGAAGTCATATAGATTTGAAAAGATTAAAGACTCCAAAAAAGCTTGTAGGAACAGAAGTTACAGTAGAGAATTTCAGACATTGTGTAAATTAATGTGTCAGTTTGGAAGATAATATTTTAAAAGCAAGACATTATTAAAGTAGAAGCATTTTTTTCAGATGTTAAATTTTCAAACATTAGAAAAATTTAGCCCATGTTTCCAGATTTATTTTTATCCTTCAAAATATTGTGTATTATTTTTCTATTGCTGCATAAGAAATTACCACAGACTTAGGAAATTAAAATAGCATTCTTTTTTTTTAATCTCAAAATTCTATAAATTAGAAATCTTGCCTAGAAGGTCTGGGTTCTCTTCTCAGGTTAAAATCAAGATGTTGTTCATGCACTGTCCTAATCTGGAAACTCTGGGGAAGCATCTTTTTTTTTTTTTTTTTAAGCTTATTCAGGTTGTTGGAAGAATGCAGTTCCTTTGGGTTGTAGACTGAGGTCTCTATTTTCTTTCTCTGCTGTCCACTGTGAGCAGTTGTCAACTAAGTAAGCTATTTGTATTCCTTCTCAGGTCCATCACCTCCAGGAACAGCATCGTTGAATCTTTCCCATGTTTCAAACTTCTGACTTCTTTCTCTGTCTGGGAAAAAAAGACAGAGATAACTCTCCTCTTTTAAAGGGTTCATGTAATTAAGTCAGACTCACCTTGATAATCTCCCTGTCTTAAAGTTAACTGTGCTATATAATCTAATCATTAAGAATAAATGTCCTTACACTTACAAAAGGAGTGAGCAGAAGAAATAGATTCATTAGTATCTTCTTTCTGTTTTCTAATGGCATTTATTACATTTTAAAAGAAGTACTTGCTACTTAGAAGTAATATATATATATATACATTATTACTGCAAAGAGATCCAACCAGTTCATTCTAAAGGAGATCAGTCCTGGGTGTTCACTGGAAGGACTGATGCTAAAGCTGAAACTCCAATACTTTGGCCACCTCATGAGAAGACTTCACTCACTGGAAAAGACTCTGATCCTGGGAGGGATTGGGGGCAGGAGGAGAAGGGGACGACAGAGAATGAGATGGCTGGATGGCATCACCAACTCGGTGGACATGTGTTTGAGTGACCTCCGGGAGTTGGTGATGGAAATGGAGGCCTGGTGTGCTGTGATTCATGGGGTCGCAAAGAGTTGGACATGATTGAGCGACTAAACTGAACTGAACCGGATTGATGTTATATATATATATAATCTTAATTAAATGAACAACCACTAGCACATCTTGCAACCTAAAAACTAGAACCTCACCAATACCTTGTGTATATTTCTATGGGATGCAATCTTTTGAGAATTTCTAACATAAAAGTTCTGTAGTCATAATTTGGTGTTAACTATGTTATGATGTACTATCAATATTCCTTGATGTCCCTGACAGTTGAGAATTAGAAACACTGGTGTAAATTTTAAGTTCCAAGCAGTTCTGAGAAGAAAGACATTAGCTCGAAGAATTAGCGAAAATTTTATGGCAGAGCAGAAATTTGATCTGTTATTGAAAAAATGATGAGTAGTGCTTGGTAATCAAGGAGAAGACAATGAAGAAAACTCACATAGAATAACTTAGGAAAATAACAGGAAAAGGTATATATTTGAGAATGAATAGTTCATATTTGAAGGAGAATGAGGAGATGTTTCTGGCTGTATTAAAGGGTTTATGTTGTATAGCATTGAAAGAAATATATGTAAAAATAATTACAAGCCATATCTTAAAGTACCTTAAGTACATAATTGTGGAGTTTGAAACTTTCTCAAAAACAGAGGGAGCCATTTTAGGTTTTAGTTATGCAAAAATCAGTATCGTTTTTGTTCACCACTATATCTAAGATGCCTGGCATAAAGTAAGTGCTCAATAAATATTTGTTGAATGAACAGATTATATAATGGAAGAGATTAGATTGTTGTTATTGCTGCTGTTAAATCACTAAATTGTGCCTGACTCTTCTGTTATCTTATAGGCTGTATCCTGCCAGTCTCCTCTGTCCAAGGCATTAGATTCAAGAAGACAATTTATGAGCCCATTCCATGAAAGACCTGGCCCAGAGAGGTAGAAGTGGGAATTAACATGAAAATTGGGATATATATCATGAGCACAATAGAAACTGTGGTTGTTCAGGAGCATGTTAAGTACTGATGAGGTCAACAGTGAAGCAGGTGCCTGCAGAATCTTCTCTGGGTGCAGAATTATTATGTGCTCATGTACAGGGTGGAGTGGGTAATTTGGTTGTCTGAGTGAGGATACAGAATTGATTTACTGGGTCTGAGAATTTAGATAATTTTGATTTAAAATGTTTCATTTGGGAACATGAATGATTTGGAGAAGTGTCATGATTCTTAGCAGGCTAAGAAATATATTTCAGATTTCACAAACAGTGGACATTCTTTCAATGCATTATGCCAATAAGCAGACTGTTTTTAGGATTATTCTCATCTCTAATGCGAGGATGATAATGGTAATTATCTCATAGTATTTTTATAGGGATTAAATGAGTTAATAGATGCAAAACACTTAGTAGAGAACTTGCCACATAAAAAAGAGCTTGGTGAATATATTCTAGTGTAATTAATATTATTAATTCAATATTAACTTCTGTTTGAACATTTATCTGACCAATTCTTCAGTTCAGTTCAGTCGCTCAGACTTGTCCGACTCTTTGCGACCCCAAGAATCACAGCACGCCAGGCATCCCTGTCCATCACCAACTCCCGGAGTTCACTCAAACTCATGTCCATCGAATTGGTGATGCCATCCAGCCATCTCATTCTCTGTCGTCCCCTTCTCCTCCCGCCCCCAATCCTTCCCAGCAAACTAGAGTTATTATGGGTTTGGGGACTTCTTATGTAGAGTAGAATATACTTCACATTCTTACCCTTTTTGGCCTTGAATTGGGCCTATATTAAGATTGATTGCTGTCCTCAACCGAGAAGGCAATGACAAGCCACTCCAGTACTCTTTCCTGTAAGATCGCATGGACGGAGGAGCCTGGTGGGCTGCAGTCCACGGAGTCACTACTAGTCGGACATGACTGAGCAACTTCACTTTCACTTTTCACTTTCACACATTGGAGAAGGAAATGGCAACCCATTCCAGTGTTCTTGCCTGGAGAATCCCAGGGAGGGGGGAGCCTGGTCGGCTGCCGTCTATGGGGTCGCACAGAGTCAGACGCGACTGAGGCGACTTGGTGGCAGTGGTGGCGGTGGCTGTCCTCAATCTATTACCTTTTATCTGACCTATTTGTGGGGAAAATAAACACTTTAAAAATAGCATCATCTTATAAATTATTTGCTTGTGTGACTAGGCCATATTTGCTATTTGAAGTAAATTTAGTGTCAAACCATGGGGTTTTTATATTTCTGCCTACTTTGAAATATGCTATTGAATTCTAAAAACAAACAAAAATAAATATCTTCAAATGTCTTGAATGACATATGAACCACATTGTTACCTTTAATTTAAAGGCCTTTCTATTAATAAAAAGATAATTTAAAGGCCTTTCTATAAACAAAAAGAGAATCTGTATGCTTTTTCTACTTTCAGAAAGTGAAATCAATTTAGAGATTAACTTAATGTGGAAGTTGAGACAATTTTCCTGATTAATGATTTATCTGAATATATCAAGTCAGTGGGTTTCCCTGGTGGCTCAAATGGTAAAGAATCTGCATGCAGTACAGGAGACCGGGGTTCAATCTCTGGGTTGGGAAGATCCCCTGGAGAAGGGAATGGCAACCCACTCCAATATTCTTGCTTGGAGAATTCCATGGGATGGAAGAGAGTCATATATGACTCAGTGATGTTGACTTCACATTAAGTCATTATTTAAGCTACATTTAGAATATGGTTATAATAATTTAACCAGAGTTATTTCTATAGATATTTACTATAAATATTGAAAAATGTTTGTTATTGAATTTTCGCCAAAATATTTTTTTTAGGTATTATATTTTTTTTAAGAAAGTGGCATAAAGAAACAGATGATCAGCATGAATGCTGTTCCACTTTTTTTGCATGCTTTTTCTCAGTTAATAAAGGGCATGGTGATAGTATCAATTTCATAGTTTTGTTGGGAAGATTAGGTGAATTAATACATGTGAAATGATTAAAAGTTGTATATGTGCTCAGTTGTGTCTGACTCTCTGAGACCCCATGGACTGTAGCCTGCCAGCCCCTCTATCCAAGGAATTTTCCAGGCAAGAATACTGGAGTGGGTTGCGATACTCTTCCCCAGGGGAGATTACAGACCCAAGAATCAAGACCGTGTTTCTTGCATTTCCTGCACTGGCAGGCAGATTCTTTATCTCTGTGTCACATGGAAAGCTGAATTAAAACACACCTGACATATATTAGATGCTCTGTATTATCTATTATGATTACTGTTTGATTTTTAAAAATTTTCATATTTGAGTGTCTTTTTAAAAATTCTCTCACTTTATATATACTGTATGTGTATCTCTCTGTGTGCCAGTAGTATAAGTGGTTAATTTTGGATATCATTTTTTGATTTGCAACTTGCTTTTGAAAAGCTACTTAAAACATGTATATGAAATAAATTTTCTGGTGTTGAAGGCTGAATTTCCATTTCTCTTATAGACTTGATAGTATTCTCTATTCATTCTAACAACTAGAGGTGCTAGATTCCTCCTATAGTTTCCTTACTTCAGTTCAGTTCAGTTCAGTCGCTCAGTAGTGTCTGACTCTCCGCGACCCCATGAATCAAAGCACGCCAGGGCTCCCTGTCCATCACCAACTCCCGGAGTTCACACAAACTCATGTCCACAGAGTCGGTGATGCCATCCAGCCATCTCATTCTCTGTCGTCCCCTTCTCCTCCCGCCCCTAACCTTTTCCAGCATCAGAGTCTTTTCCAGAGAGTCAACTCGTCGCATGAGGTGGCCAAAGTATTGGAGTTTCAGCTTTAGCATCAGTCCCTCCAATGAACACCCAGGATTGATCTCCTTTAGAATGGACTGGTTGGCTCTCCTTGCAGTATAAGGGACTCTCAAGAGTCTTCTCAAACACCACAGTTCAAAAGAACTGGTTCTTCGGCAATCAGCTTTCTTCACAGTCCAACTCTCACATCCATACATGACCATGGGAAAAACCATAGCCTTGACTAGACGGACCTTGGTTGGCAAAGAAATGTCTCTGCTTTTTAATATACTATCAAGGTTGGTCATAACTTTCCTTCCAAGGAGCAAACGTCTTTTAATCTCATGGCTGCAATCAGCATCTGCAGTGATTTTGGAGCCCAAAGAAATAAAGTCTGACACTGTTTCCACTGTTTTTCCATCTATTTCCCGTGAAGTGATGGGACCAGATGCCATGATCTTTGTTTTCTGAATGTTGAGCTTCAAGCCAACCTTTTCACTCTCCTCTTTCAATTTCATCAAGAGGCTTTTGAGTTCCTCCTCACTTTCTGCCATAAGGGTAGTGTCATCTGCATATCTGAGGTTATTGATATTTTTCCCAGCAATCTTGATTCCAGCTTGTGCTTCTTCCAGCCCAGCGTTCCTCATGATGTCCTCTGCATATAAGTTAAATAAGCAAGGTGACAATATACAACATTGGCGTACACCTTTTCCTATTTGGAACCAGTCTGTTGTTCCATGTCCAGTTCTAACTGTTGCTTCCTGACCTGCATACAGGTTTCTCAAGAGGCAGGTCAGGTGGTCTGGGATTCCCATCTCTTTCAGATTATTCCACAGTTTATTGTGATCAACACAGTCAAAGGCTTTGGCATAGTCAATGAAGCAAAATTAGATGTTTTTCTGAAACTCTCTTGCTTTCTCCATGATCCAGCAGATGTTGGCAATTTGATCTCTGGTGCCTCTGCCTTTTCTAAAACCTGCTTGAACATATGGGAGTTCACGGTTTACATACTGCTGAAGCCTGGCTTGGAGAATTTTGAGCATGACTTTACAAGCGTGTGAGATGAGTGCAATTGTGCAGTAGTTTAAGTGTTCTTTGGCATTGCCTTTCTTTGGGATTGGAATGAAGAGTGACCTCTTCCAGTCCTGTGGCCACTGCTGAGTTTTCCAAATCTGCTGGCATATTGAGTGCAGCACTTTCACAGCATCATCTTTCAAGACTTGAAATAGCTCAACTGGAATTCCATCCCCTCCACTAGCTTTGTTTGTAGTGATGCTTTCTAAGGCCCACTTGACTTCACATTCCAAAATGTCTGGCTCTAGGTCAGTGATCACGTTATCGTGACTATCTTGGTCGTGAAGATATTTTTTGTACAGTTCTTCTGTGTATTCTTGCCACCTCTTCTTAATAACTTCTGCTTCTGTTAGGTCCATACCATTTCTGTCCTTTATTGAGCCCATCTTTGCAACAAAGGGCAAAATGATAGGATACTGAATGAGGAATTCCCCAGGTCGGTAGGTGCCCAGTATGCTACTGGAGCTCAGTGGAGAACTAACTCTAGAAGGAATAAAGGGATGGAGCAAAAGCAAATCCAATACCCAGTTGTGGATGTGACCAGTGATAGAAGCAAGGTACGGTGCTGTAAAGAGCAATATTGCATAGGAACCTGGAATGTTAGGTCCATGAATCAAGGCAGATTGGAAGTGGTCAAACAGATGACAAGAGTGAACATAGACATTCTAGGAATCAGTGAACTAAAGTGGACTGGAATGGGTGAATTTAACTCGGATGACCATTATATCTACTACTGTGGGCAGGAATCCCTTAGAAGAAATGGAGTAGCCATCATGGTCAACAAAAGAGTCCGAAATGCAGTACTTGGATGCAATCTTAAAAATGACAGAATGATCTCTGTTCGTTTCCAAGGCAAACCATTCAATATTACAGTAATCCAGGCCTATGCCCCAACCAGTAATGCTGAAGAAGCCGAAGTTAATCGGTTCTATGAAGACCTACAAGACCTTTTAGAACTAACACCCAAAAAAGATGTCCTTTTAATTATAGGGGACTGGAATGCAAAAGTAGGAAGTCGAGAAACACCTGGAGTAACAGGCAAATTTGGCCTTGGAGCACGGAATGAAGCAGGGCAAAGGCTAATAGAGTTTTGTCAAGAGAATGCACTTGTCATAGCAAACACCCTCTTCCAAAAACACAAGAGAAGACTCTACACATGGACATCACCAGATGGTCAATACCGAAATCAGATTGGTTATATTCTTTGCAACCAAAGATGGAGAAGCTGTATACAGTTAGCGAAAACAAGACCAGGAGCTGACTGTGGCTCAGATCATGAACTCCTTATTGTGAAATTCAGACTGAAATTGAAGAAAGTAGGGAAAACCACTAGACCATTCAGATATGACCTAAATCAAATCCCTTATGATTATACAGTGGAAGTGAGAAATAGATTTAAGGGACTAGATCTGATTGATAAGAGTGCCTGAGGAACTTTGGACGAAGGTTTGTGACATTGTACAGGAGACAGGGACCAAGACCATCCACATGGAAAAGAAATGCAAAAGAGCGAAATGGCTTTCTGAGGAGGCCTTACAAATAGCTGTGAAAAGAAGAGAGGCGAAAAGCAAAGGAGAAAAGGAGAGATATAAGCATCTGAATGCAAAGTTCCAAAGAATAGCAAGGAGAGATAAGAAAGACTTCCTAAGTTTTCAATGCAAAGAAATAGAGGAAAATAACAGAATAGGAAAAACAAGAGACCTCTTCAAGAAAATTAGAGATTCCAAGGGAACATTCCTTACTTCAGAAAGTTCTTAAATAATATGACTATTTAAAGACATTATTTATAGATGTCTGTGGGTATTGACATAGGGTATGGGCCCCAGGCAAATAGCAGGGAGGGAACACAGCTCCACCCATCAACAGAATATTGAATTAAAGATTTACTGAGCATAGCCCTACCCATCAGAACAAGACCCAGTTTCCCCCTCAGTCAGTCTCTCCAATCAGGAAGCCTCCATAAGCCTCTTATCGTTCACCATCAGAGGGCAGACAGACTTGAAACCACAATCACAGAAAACTAACCAATCTAATCACATGGACCATAGCCTTGTCTGACTCAATGAAACTATTAGCCATGCAGTGTAGGGCCACCCAAGATGGACGGGTGATGGTGGTGAGTTCTGAGAAAATGTAGTTCACTGGAGAAGGGAATGGGAAACCAATTCAGTATTTTTGCCTTGAAAACCCCATGAAATGCACAAAAAGGCAAAAATATAACATATTGACAGATGAACTCCCCAATAGGTTCGATAGGTGCCCAATATGATACTGGAGATCAGTGGAGAAATCACTCCAGAAATAATGGGCAGGAATCCCTAAGAAGAAATGGAGTAACCATCATAGTCAACAAAACAGTCTGAAATGAAGTACTTGGATGCAATCTCAGAAAGGACAGAATGATCTCTGTTCATTTCCAAGGCAAACCATGCAATATCACGGTAATCCAAGCCTATGGCCCAATCAGTAATGCTGAAGAAGCTGAAGTTGAACAGTTCTATGAAGACATTCAAGACCTTCTAGAACTAACACCCAAAAAAGATGTCTTTTTCATTATAGGAGACTGGAGTGCAAAAGTAGTAAGTCAAGAAACACCTGGATTAACAAGCAAATTTGGCCTTAGAGTACAGAATGAAGCAGGGCAAATGATAATAGGGGTTTGCCAAGAGAAAGCACTGGTCATAGCAAACACCCTCGTTCAACAACACAAGAGAAGCCTCTACACATGGACATCACCAGATGGTCAACACCGAAATCAGATTGATTATATTCTTTGCAGCCAAAGATGGAGAAGCTCTATACAGTTAGCAAAAACAAGACCAGGAGCTGACTGTGGCTCAGATCATGAATTCCTTATTGCCAAATTCAGACTTAAATTGAAGAAAGTGCGGAAAATCACTAGACCTTTCAGATATGACCTAAATCAAATCCCTTATGATTATACAGTGGAAGTGAGAAATAGATTTAAGGGACTAGATCTGATAGATAGAGTGCCTGATGAACTATGGATGGAGGTTCGTGACATTGTACAGGAGACAGGGATCAAGATCATCCCCACGGAAAAGAAATGCAAAAAAGCAAAATGCCTGTCTGAGGAGGCCTTACAAATAGCTGTGAAAAGGAGAGAAGCGAAAGCAAAGGAGAAAAGGAAAGATATAAGTATCTGAATGCAGAGTTCCAAAGAATAGCAAGGAGAGATAAGAAAGCCTTCTTCAGCAATCAATGCAAAGAAATAGAGGAAAACAACAGAATAGGATTAACAAGAGATCTCTTCAAGAAAATTAGCGATATCAAGGGAATATTTCATGCAAAGATGGGCTCGATAAAGGACAGAAATGGTATGGACCTAACAGAAGCAGAAGATATTAAGAAGATGTGGCAAGAATACACAGAAGAACTGTACAAAAAAGATCTTCACGAGCAAGATAATCACGATGGTGTGATCACTCACCTAGAGTCAGACATCTTGGAATATGGAGTCAAGTGGGCCTTAGAGAGCATCACAACGAACAAAGCTAGTGGAAGTGATGGAATTCCAGTTGAGCTATTTCAAATCCTGAAAGATGATGCTCTGAAAGTGCTGCACTCAATATGTTAGCAAATTTGGAAAACTCAGCAGTGACCACAGGAATGGAAAAGGTCAGTCTTCATTCTAATCCCAAAGAAAGGCAATGCCAAAGAATGCTCAACTACCACACATTTTCACTCATCTCAAATGCTAGTAAAGTCATGCTCAAAATTCTCCAAGCCAGGCTTCAGCAATACATGAACCGTGAACTTCCAGATGTTCAAGCAGGTTTTAGAAAAGGCAGAGGCACCAGAGATCAAATTGCCAACATCCGCTGCATCATGGAGAAAGGAAGAGAGTTTCAGAAAAACATCTATTTCTGCTTCATTGACTATGCCAAAGCCTTTGACTGTGTGGATCACAATAAACTGTGGAAAATTCTGACAGAGACAAGGATACCAGACCACCTGACCTGCTTTTGAGAAATCTGTATGCAGGTCAGGAACCAACAGTTAGAACTGGACATAGAACAACAGACTCGTTCCAAATAGGAAAAGGAGTACGTCAAGGCTGTGTGTTGTCACCTTGCTTATTTAACTTATATTCAGAATACATCATGAGAAACATTGGACTGGATGAAGCACAAGGTGGGATCATGATAGCCAGGAGAAATATCAACAAGCCCAGATATGCAGATGACACCATCCTAATGGCAGAAAGTGAAGAGGAACTAAAGAGCCTCTTGATGAAAGTGAAAGAGGAGAGTGAAAAGTTTGGCTTAAAGCTCAACATTCAGAAAACTAAGATTATTGCATCTGTCCCATCACTTCATGGAAAATAGATGGGAAAAAATTAGACACTTTATTTTTGGGGCTCCAAAATCCTTGAAATGTGTGACTGTAACCATGAAATTAAAAGACGCTTACTCCTTGGAAGGACAGTTATGACCAACCTTGACAGAATATTAAAAAGCAGAGACATTGCTTTGTCAACAGGGTTCGTCTATTCAAGGCGTTATTCCAGTAGTCATTTATGGATGTGCATGTTGGAATATAAAAAAAGCTGAGCCCTGATGAATTGATGCTTTTGAACTGTGGTGTTGAAGAAGACTCTTGAGATTCTCTTGGACTGCAAGAAGATCCAACCAGTCCATCCTAAAGGAAATCAGTCCTGAATGTTCATTGGAACGACTGATGATGAAGCTGAAACTCCAGTACTTTCGCCACCTGATGTGAAGAACTTGTTCATTTGAAAAGACGCTGATACTGGAAGAGATTGAAGGGGGGAGAAGAAGGAGATGGCAGAGGATAAGATGGTTGGTTGGCATCCCCGACTCAATGGACATGAGTTTGAGTAAACTCCAGGAGTTGATGATGGGCAGGGAGGACTGGCGTGCTGCAGTCCAATGGGTCACAAAGAGTTGGACATGACTGAGAAACTGTACTGAACTGATGAGTATTGAGACAAGAGGTTACTTTTTCAAGGAGGCAGTAATTCTCTTTAGTTGAATGGCAAGTTCCTTATTTCAAATAATCTTATCTTTTTTACTTGTGTATAAGAAGACCATTTGCAGTTTAGACTGTAGTCTATATAATAGGCTAGCCAACTTATCTTTATATTGAAGAGCAGATATTTTGAACCTCTTAACAATGATGATTGTGTCAAAAGATTGTAATGGATTGTAAGCTTCAGTGTGATCAGCTTTTCCACTCTCCTTTACAAGAGCTATGCCTGATTCCTGGACTGGTTGCATTTGGCTTTTATTATACTAAGGCTGATTTTGAGACTTAAAATATCATCATTTTTGTGAATAAGTATTATCTAGTATGATTTCTCTTCAGTTATCCTGGTTCTCTTCTAGTCAATTCTTGTCTTCCATGTGTTTAGAATTTATTTCAGTCAAAAAGATTGTATTCATAGTCCTAAAATAGGTTCTGAAAATATCCAATTTGCAATATATTTATCATTAGAGAGAAAAGCATTATTTTTTCAACTGGTACAAATAGATTTACTTTAACAATTTCAAATAGAAAGAATATAAATATTGATAACCAATAACAAAAATTTAAGTCTTTTGTCACCCACTTGTAATTTATAATTTTTAGTTTAAAAATTTTTATTGTGTAAGTACATAAAACAACTCCACATAATATTTATAGTGATAAATGTGTTTAACCATGATTTTCATTACATGTGTACAAACTATATAAATGCCTTAACTTTTATGTATATACAATAATTACATAAAATAAAAATGCATTATATCATTCTCTATATTTATTTTAAAATTCACACTTGAACTACTGATTTTGTATTTAGAATATGTGTGAACATGCTAAGTTGCTTCAGTTGTGTCTGACTCTTGACTGTAGCCCATCAGACTCCTCTGTCCATGGGATTCTCCAGGCAAGAATACTAGAGTGGGTTATCTGCCCTCCTCCAGGGATCTTCCCAACCTAGGGATCTAATGCAAGTCTATAATGTCTCCTGCTTTGGCAGGCAGATTCTTTACCACTAGCACCACATGGAAGTCCAAATTTAGAATACTCCTTAGTTATTTAAGTTTTATTTTCCTTTTTGCAGATAATCAGAATTATTGTCACTCTCCATTATTTATCATGACATGGTTTTAGCAAACACAACCTATATTTCATATAATACAGGAAAATTAATGAAAAAATACAATTAATGAACTTTATTTCATTAACAGTGTATTTCCTGATATTGCCTAGATTTTAATTATAGGTTTTCTCTCTTATTTCTCAATTTCTATCTTGTTTTAAAACTTCTAACGCTGGTGTTAGTCAATCAAGATCAATTTTCATTAATGATTTTTGTTTTATATATGACATAACATTTTGAAAAAAAGATGAATTTTCATAGGCTAAGTAAAGAGTTTTCAAAATTGAGTAACGATCAATTTTTTAAAAATACTTTACTTAGCCTATAAAAATGCATTCCTTTTAAAAAATTAATTAATTTTATTGGACGATAATTGGTTTACAATATTGTAGTGGTTTTTGCCATACATTCACATGAATCAGCCATGGGTGTACATGTGTTCCACATCCTGAAACCTCCTCCCAGTTCCCTCCCCATCCCATCCCTCAGGGTCATCCCAGTGCACCAGCCCTGAGCACCCTGTCACATGCATCAAACATGGACTAGCGATCTATTTCTTATATGATAATATACATGTTTCAATGCTATTCTCTCAAATCATCCCATCCTCGCCTTCTACCACAGAGTCCAAGAGTCTGTTCTTTACATCTGTGTCTCTTTTGCTGTCTCGCATATAAGGTCATCATTACCATAGTTCTAAATTCCACATATATGTGTTAATATACTATATGGGTGTTTTTCTTTTTGATTTACTTCGCTCTGTATAATAGGGTCAAGTTTCATCCACCTCATTAGAACTGATTCAAATACATTCTTTTTAATAGCTGAGTAATATCCCATTGTGTATGTGTACCACAGCTTTCTTATCCATTCATCTGCCAATGGACATCTAGGTGGCTTCCATGTCCTGGCTATTGTAAACAGTGCTGCAGTGAAAACTGGGCACACGTGTTTCTTTCAGTTCTGGGTTCCTCAGTGTGTATGCCCAGCTGTGGGATTGCTGGGTCATATTGCAGTTCTATTTCCAGTTTTTTAAGGAATCTCTACACCGTTCTCCATGGTGGCTGTACTGGTTTCCATCCCCACCAACAGTGCAAGAGGGTTCTCTTTTCTTTGCACCCTCTCCAGTATTTATTGTTTGTAGACTTTTGGATAGCAGCCTTTCTGACTGGCGTGAAATGGTACCTCATTGTGGTTTTGATTTGCATTTCTCTGATAAGGAGTGATGTTGAACATCTTTTCATGTGTTTGTTAGTCATCTGTGTGTCTTCTTTGGAGAAATGTCTGTTTAGGCGTATTTTCTATTGGCTAGTTTATTTTTCCTGAATTGAGCTGCAGGAGTGGCTTGTATATTTTGGAGATTAATTCTTTGTCAGTTGCTTAATTTGCTATCATTTTCTCCCATTCTGAAGGCTGTCTCTTCATCTTGCTTATACTTTCCTTCAGGTCCCATTTGTTTATTTTTGCTTTTATTTCCATTACTCTGGGAGGTGGGTCAAAGGGGATCCTGCTGTGATTTATGTCGGAGAGTATTTTGCCTATGTTTTCCTCTAGGAATTTTATAGGTTCTGCTCTTACGTTTAGATCTTTAATCCATTTTAAGTTTATTTTTGTGTATGGTGTTAGAAAATGTTCTAGTTTCATTCTTCTGCAAGTGTTTGACTAGTGTTCCCAGCACCACTTATTAAAGAGATTGTCTTTTCTCCATTGTATATTCTTGCCTTCTTTGTCAAAGATAAGGTGTCCTTGGATGCGTGGATTTACCTCTGGGCTTTCTATTTTGTTCTGTTGATCCACATTTCTGTCTTTGTGCCAGTACCATACTGTCTTGATGATTGTGGCTTTGTAGTAGAGACCGAAGTCAGGCAGGTTGTTACCTACAATTCCATTCTTCTTTCTCAAGATTGCTTTGGCTATTCGAGGTTATTTTGTAATTCCATACAAACTGTGAAATTGTTTGTTCTAATTCTCTGAAAAATACTGGGTAGCTTGATAAGGATTGCCCTGAATATATAGATTGCTTTGGGTAGTATACTCATTTTCACTATATTGATTCTTCCGATCCATGAACATGGTATATTTCTCCATCTATTTGTGTAATCTTTGATTTCTTTCATCAGTGTTTTATACTTTTCTATATATAGGTCTTTTGTTTCTTTAAGTAGATTTATTCCTAAGTATTTTATTGTTTTCATTGCAATGGTGAATGGAATTGTTTCCTTGATTTTTCTTTCTGTTTTCTCATTGTTAGCTTATAGGAGTGCAAGGGATTTCTCTGTGTTAATTTTATATCCTGCAAATTTACTATATTCATTGCTTAGCTCTAGGAATTTTCTGGAGGAGTCTTTAGGGTTTTCTATGTAGAGGATCATGTCATCTGCAAACAATGAGGGTTTTACTTATTTTCCAATCTGCATTGCTTTCATTTCTTTTTCTTCTCTGATTTCTGTGGCCAAAACTTCCAAAACTATGTTGAATAGTAGTGGTGAGAATGGACACACTTGTTTTCTTTCTGGCTTTAGGGGAAACGTTTTCAATTTTTCACAACTGAGGATAATGTTTGATATAGGTTTATCATATATGGCTTTTATTGTGTTGAGGTATGTTCCTTTTATTCCTGATGTCTGGAGGGTTTTTATCATAAATGGATGTTGAATGTTGTCAAAGACTTTCTCTGAGTTTATTGAGATTATCATATGGCTTTTAATTTTTCAGTTTGTTAATGTGGTGTATCACATTAATTGATTTGCAAACATTGAAGAATCCTGCATCCCTGGGATAAACTCCACTTGGTCTTGATGTATGCTCTTTTTAATATGTTGTTGGATTCTGTTTGATAGAATGTTGTCAAGGAATTTTGCATCTATGTTCATCAGTGAGGGATATTGGCCTGTAGTTTTCTTTTTTTGAGGCATCTTTGTTCTGGTTTTGGTTTATGGTGATGGTGGCCTCATAGAACGAGTTTGGAAGTTCACCTTTCTCTGAAAATTTCTGGAAGAGTTTGAGTAGAATAAATTTTTGGTAGATTTCAGCTGTGATGCCATCTGGTCCTGGAAGATTTTTGTTTGTTGGAAGATTTCTGATTACAGTTTCTATTTCCGTGCTTGTGATGTGTCTGGTAAGATTTTCTATTTCTTCCTGGTTTAGTTTTGGAAAGTTGTACTTTTCTAATAATTTGTCCATTTCTTCCAAGTTGTCTATTTTAGTGGCATATAGTTTCTCATAGTAGTCTCTTATGATCCTTTGTATTTCTGTATGTCTGTTGTGATTTCTCCATTTTCATTTCTAATTTTGTTGATTTCATTGTTCTCCCCTTTTTTTTTTTTTATGAGTCTGGCTAATGGTTTGTCAATTTTATTTATCTTCTCAAAGAACAAGTTTTTAGCTTTGGTAATTTTTGCTATGGTCTCCTTTTTCTCTTTTACATTTATTTCTGCCCTAATATTTATGGTTTCTTTCCTTCTATTAACCCCGGGGTCCTTCATTTCTTCTTTTTCTAGATGCTTTAGGTTTAGAGTTAAGTTATTTATTCGATTTTTCTCTTGTTTCTTGAGGTAAGCTTGTATTGCTATGAACCTTCCCCTTAGCACTGCTTTTACAGTGTCCCATAGGTTTTGGGTTGTTGTGTTTTCATTTTCATTCATTTTTATACATATTTTCTTTTGTTTCATTATTTCTTCTATGATTTTTTGGTTATTCAGAAGCGTGTTGTTTAGCCTCTGTAGGTTCTTATTTTTAATAGTCTTTTTTTTTTTTCCTGTAGTTGACATCTAATCTTACCACATTGTGATCAGAAAAGGTGCTTTAGATTATTTTGTCTTTTTTAAATTTAAGAAGGATAGATTTATGACCCAGGATGTAGTCCATCCTGGAGAAGGTTCCATGTGCACTTGAGAAAAACTTGAAATTCATTGTTTTGGTTTGAAATGTCCTATAGATATCCATATAGGTCTAACTGGTCCATTGTATCATTTAAGTTTGTGTTTCCTTGCTTATTTTCTGTTTAGTTGACCTATCCATTGGTGTGAGTGGGGTATTAAAGTCTCCCACAATTATTTTGTGACTGTAAATTTTCCATTTCATACTTGTTAGCATTTGTCTTACATATTGAGTGCTCCTATGTTGGGTGCATATATATTTATAATTGTGATATCTTCTTTTTGGATTGATCCTTTGATCATTATGTAGTGTCCTTGGTCTCTTTTCACAGCCTTTATTTCAAAGTGTATTTTATCTGATTTGAGTATTGCTACTCTTGCTTTCCTTGCTCTCCATTTGCATGAAATATTTTCCTCGAACCCTTCACTTTCAATCTGCATCTGTCACTTGTTTTGAAGTGGGTCTCTTGTAGACAGCATATATAGAGGTCTTCTATTTGTATTCATTCAGGCAGTCTTTGTCTTTTGGTTGGGCCATTCAACACATTTACATTTAAGGTATTTATTGATAAGTATGATCCTGTTCAGAGAAGGCAATGGTAACCCACTCCAGTATTCTTGCCTGGAAACTCCCATGGACGGAGGAGCCTGGTAGGCTGCAGTCCATGGGGTTGATAAGGGTTGGACACGACTGAGCGACTTCACTTTCACTTTTCACTTTCATGCATTGGAGAAGGAATTGGCAACCCAGTCCAGTGTTCTTGCCTGGAGAATCCCAGTGACGGGGGAGCCTGGTGGGCTACCGTCTATGGGTCACACAGAGTCGGACACGACTGAAGCAACTTAGCAGCAGCAGCAGCATGATCCTGTTGCCATTTACCTTGTTGCTTTGGTTTCGAGTTTACACACCTTTTCTGTGTTCACTGTCTGGAGAAGATCCTTTAGCATTTGTTGAAGAACTGGTTTGGTGGTGCTGAATTCTCTCATCTTTTGCTTGTCTCTAAAGCTTTTGCTTTCTCCTTCATATTTGAATGGGATCCTTGCTGGGTACAGGAATATGGGTTGTAGGTTTTTCTTTTTCATCTCTTTAAGTATGCCCTGCCATTGCCTTCTGGCCTGAAGAGATTTTATTGAAAGATCAGCTGTTATGTTTATGGGAATCCCCTTGTGTGCTATTTGTTGTTTTTCCTTTGCTGATTTTAATATTTGTTTTTGATATTTGATCTTCATTAATTCTATTGATATGTGTCTTGGGGTGTTTCACCTTGGTATATCCTCTTTGGGATCCTCTGGGTTTCTTGAACCTGAGTGGCTATTTCCTTCCCCATTTTTAGGAAATTTTCAGCTATTATCTCCTCAAGTGTTTTCTCACAGCTTTTCTTTTTTCTTCTGGGATTTCTATGATTCAAATGTTGGGGCATTTGACGTTGTCTTAGAGGTCTCTGAGGTTGTCCTCATTTCTTTTAATTATTTTTTCCTTTTTCGTCTCTGCTTCATTTATTTCCACCATTCTCTTTTCCATTTCAATCATCTTATCTTTTACCTCAGTTATTCTACTCTTGGTTCCCTCCAAATTGCTTTTAATCTCAGTTATTGCATTATTCATTATGACTGACTTTTTATATCTTTTCAGTCCATCTTCTCAATCCATGTCTCCAGAGTATTTATCTGTATCTCCATTTTGGTTTCAAGAATTTGGATCATTTTACTATCATTACTCTGAATTATGTTTTAGGTAGACTCCCTATCTCTCCCTCTTTTTTTGGTTTGGTGGCATTTATCATGTTCCTTTACTTGCTGATTATTTCTCTGCCTTTTCATCTTGTTTAGATTGCTGTGTTTGGGATGGCTTTTCCGTATGCTGGAAGTTTATGGTTCCTCTTTATTGTGTGTGTTCCTCCCTGTGGGTGAGGTTGGACGAGTTGCTTGTTAAGGATTCCTGCTTAGGGAAGCTTGTGTCGGTGTTCTGGTGGATGGAGCTGAAACTCCTCTCTCTGGAGTTCAATGAAATGTCCAGTAGTGAGTTTTGAGGTGTTTATGTATTTGGTGTGACTTTTGGCAGCCTGTATTTTTGTGCTCAGGGTTATTTTCCTGCTTTTTTGGAAAGTTAGCTTAGTATGTCTTGCTCTGAATCTTGTTGGCTCTTAGGTGGAGCTTGGTTTCAGTGTAGGTATGGAGGCTATTTGATGAGCTCTTGTCGATTTTTGTTTCCTGGATCAGGAGTTTTCTGGTGTTCTCAAGTTTTGGATATAAGCCTCCTGCCTCTGGCTTTCAGTCTTATTTTTAAAGTTGCCCCAAGACTTCTCCATCCATACAGCAACGATGGTAAAACATCTAAGTTAATGGTGAAAAGATTCTCCACAGTGGGGTCAAGTAGAAATAGTCACAGAGTTACACGGAGAAGAGAAGAGGGAGATAGAGGTGACCAGGAGGAGAAGAGAGAGAATCAAAAAGGGAGAGAAAAATCTAGCCAGTAATCAATTCCCTAAGTGGTCTTCACAGTCTGGAACACTGAGCGAGGTTCACAGAGTTAAATAAAGAAGACAAGAGGGAGCAAGGAGATAGAGATGACCAGGAGGAGAAAAGGGGGAGTCAAAAGAAGAGAGACAGATGTAGCCAGTAATAAATTCCCTAAGTGTTCTCCACAGCCTGGAACAACCAAAGAGATTCACAAAGTTGGATAGAGAAGAGAAGGTGGAGGGAGGAGATTGAGGTGACTTTGGGGGAGAAAAAGGAGAGTCAGTCAAAAGTGGGAGAGAGCAATCAAGCCAGTAATCACACTCCTAAGTAAAAATGGGTACTGAAGATTGGACTCTTAAAGGTACAAAATTTATAACAAATAGCAAAAAATAAAGATTAAACATCTAGAGTAGAAATTAGACTCTCAAAGTCACAATATAAAAAAAAAAAAAAACTCAAAGAATTATAAAAAAATATCTATGTGTAAACCCGGGGCGGGTTTACACATATTCATGTCAATATATGGCAAAACCAACCAATATAATATTGTAAAATAATTTGCCTCCCGTAAAAAATAAATTACTTAAAAAAAATAAAAATAAAACTAATGCAGTAAAAAAAAAATAACTATGTGACTTTTGCTTTAAAAATAAGGTCTTTTTTTGCAAGGTAATATAGGTTATAAAAATGGAAATTAAAGGAGTAATAAAGAACTTAACATAAAAAAAATTAAATTAATAAATGATAATAGTAAAATATATCTGGAAATTTCTCTGGAGCTATTGAGGGCAGTGTAGGGTCAGTTCAGTTTCAGATAGCTACTTGTCCCAGCTTATGCTTCTTCTTAAGGTCTATAGGCCCTTTCCAACACAGTTGGTGCTAACTACAGGGTGTTGCACCTGTCATTTCCAAAGTGATTCCCTCTTCTTTTTTTACTTTGGCTTCCTCTGTTTCAAATCTCTCCAGTGTCTAATTTCTGCCCTGACGCAAGGGGGCAAAGGTGGTCATTTAACTAACTTTTTCAGTTTTGCTCTGGGGAGGGAGGAATACTGCACTGAAATATCACTGACGTGTGTGGGGAGTACTTGCAGTGTTTGGGCCACACTGGGTTTGCCCCCACTCATGGCATGTATGCTTTCTGGTCTACAATGTTCATGCTTCAGATTGCTCTGTAGGGGAACTGTCTAAAGTGGGCCCTGGGTCGCGTGCACTTCTCAGGTCTAAACTGCTCAGGTTCAGGTTCTTGGGTACTCCACAAAGGCACAGATTTGGTTGGGCCTGCGTTTTGGGCCCTTCCCAGGTCTGAGCAGCTCAGGCGACCAGGTGTTTGGCGAGTGTACTGTCTCAGGTGGGAGGTGCATCTTATTACCTCCCTGGTTCCAGCCCCTCATTTTCCCGGGTGTCCAGCTAGAGCGCTGTGTCAGGTGTATCATGTGTCTCCTCTGGGGAATTGATCTCTGACTGTGACCCTCCCTGTGGATGTCAAACGTCCAGGATCCCAGGAAGACTTGGTTAGCAGTTTGGAGCCTGCTCACACTTTGGTGGAGTATGCTGTCCCTGGTGCCGAGATTGCCCTTCACCTTAAAGCACTGGCTGTCGTCTGCCTGCCTCGCTGCCTCTGGCAGGGGAGGGGCCAATCCGCAGCCAACTAGCTCTCCTCTGGTATTCGCTCAATCCTTTGTTTCTTGAGCAGGCCAGGCTGTTCCTTCCAGCTTTTCACAGGAAAGTTCTCTCTCTCTCTTTTTTTTTTTTTCTCTCTCTGGCTATCCCACAGTTTGGGTTGCTATCTCACATTAGCTCCCTCAGATTGTCCTCAGGGCATTCAGGCCTGGTCCTTACCCTAAGCATGCAGCCTGTGCCTCCCTTTTCAGCCCCCACTCTCAGCTGGCAGACCCGAGCGTCTGGGCTACTTCTCCACTGGGAGTTGTGGTTAGGTGCATAATTTGTGGGCTTTTTGTTTTTCCTCCCAGTTATTTTGCCCTCTGAAATTCCAAAACTCCCC
This sequence comes from Moschus berezovskii, assembly GCF_049115385.1. NCBI lineage: Eukaryota > Metazoa > Chordata > Mammalia > Artiodactyla > Moschidae > Moschus > Moschus berezovskii. Next base: position 78,946,286 of record NC_142488.1, on the reverse strand, counting down.
AAAAACCCATTGGTTAGAGGGTTTCCTGGTTTCTGGAAAATTCTCCTCCTTCACGACTCCCTTCCCAGGACAGGTCTCCATCCCTAACTCTTTTGTCTCTCTTTTTATCTTTTATATTTTGTCCTACCTCCTTTTGCACACAATGGGCTGCCTTTCTGGGTGCCTGCTGTCCTATGCCAGCTTTCAGAAATTGTTCTGTAGAATTTGATCAGCATTCAAATGATCTTTTGATGAATTTGTGGGGGAGAAAGTGATCTCCCAATCCTGTTCCTCTGCCATCCAATTCTTACTCTTCAAAAATGCATTGCTTTTTAAAAAACTAGGATCATGGCATCTGGTCCCATAACTTCATTTTAAATAGAGGGAGAAACAATGGAAACTTTATTTTTGCGGGACTCCAAAATCACTGCAGATTGAGACTGCAGCAATGAAATTGAAAGACACTTATCCCTTGGAAGAAAAGCTATGATCAAACTAGAGAGCATACTGAAAGCAGAGACATTGCTTTTCCAACAAAGGTCCATCTAGTCAAAGCAATGATTTTTCGAGGAGTCATGTATGGATGTGTGATTTGGACTATAAAGAAAGCTGAGTGATGAAGAATTGATGCTTTTGAACTGTGGTGTTGGAGAAGACTCTTGAGGGTCCCTTGGACTGTAAGGAGATCCAACCAGTCAATCCTAAAGGAAATCAGTCTTGAATATTCATCGGAAGGACTGATGTTGAAGCTGAAACTCCAATACTTGGCCCCCTGATGTGAAGAACTCACTCACTGGAAAAGACCCTGATGCTGGGAAAGATTGAAAGCAGTAGGAGAAGGGGACGATAGAGGAAGAGATCATTGCATGGCATCACCGACTCAATGGACATGAGTTTGAGCAAGCTCTGGGAGTTGGTGACGGACAGGGAAGCTGGGCGTGCTGCAGCCCATAGGGTCGCAAATCGTTGGACACGACTGTGCTACTGAACTGATCTGAGGAGAGTTAAAGAAGAAATAAAAGGAAAGGGCCTATCACTATGTTAATTTAGACTCAATCTCACAATTGTAGTTACAGAGTTAAAAAGAAAAATAAAAACAACTTTTTACCTCTCCACATCTCCTTAATTCTCTATTATGCCCTTAAACACTAAGTCTAGGTCATACATGTCTCATTTTTCTATATAGTGGATAGATTTTGATTGCTGTAGATTTATTGCATACTAAGTTATAGCTTTGGATTGTTATAATGCTCTTTCTTGAGATGAATGTGTTTTAGTAAAACATAAATGGGATAATTTAAATTCAATCTTTGAACATTTTGAGAGTAATCTAATTTATGATTCTGAATTAATCAGAATCACTCTATAATCAGAGATACTTGATTAACAGCAATTCTAGCTTTCATGTGAGATATTATGTTTTTAAGAATACTCCAACATGTTTCATTCTGTTGTTTTAGATCTTCTTAACTATCCTATAGAATATAGAAATGTTAGTATCCCTACTTTAAAGATGAGGAAATTGAGACTGGTTAAGCATAATATGTAGAGAAGGCAATGGCAACCCACTCCAGTGTTCTTGCCTGGAGAATCCCAGGGACGGGGGAGCCTGGTGGGCTGCTGTCTATGGGGCGAACATAGTCAGACACAACTGAAGCGGCTTAGCAGCAGCAGCAGCAGCAAGCATAATATGACAAGAAGTAGGATTTAAATGAAAATTGTTATGTAATCAAATAGTATGTCATCTGAATGACCAGAGTTTACTGTAGTTATCTAGATCATTGCCTGATGTATGTACAGTGTGTCACATGTCCAGGGAATTTTATAAGCTGTTGTATTATTTTCTGCAACTTCATCAATTTCAACAGTCAATTTTTAAATTATTTTACGTAATTATTTGAAAGAGTATTCCTATATATTTTCAAGGTTTTAGAGTATGACAAGTGAATCCATTTTGAAATGATTTATAATAAAATAAACAGTTGATAACATATAACTTTGAAGTTGATTCTAATAGTCATAACATTGAGTTTAAGAATGAGTATAGATAGGAAGGGAAACAGGAGTGTGGGTGTGCACACAGGTGATTACACACATTATAGAAAAAGCGTTGTCAAATGAAGACTAAAATTAATTTACTTTGCTTATTTCAATATAAATTATATTTACCTAGTTTCCCTTATCTTAATTCTCATATACTTTATTACAACTTTTTCTATGTTCTTTGGCCTTACTGTACTTGAGAAACCCCACACCATGCCCCTATTTCATTTCCATTGATTTGACTATTTATCTGACAGCCTTAAAACAAGAGTATATCAGATAGAGATAATTCACATGAAGTCAGCAAGAGGTTCCAGCTATAGTTTTCTTTTACTTCATTCCAAGTTTTTGTAAATAAATCACATCCGTATGTAAGAGAAACTCTGTGTAGCTCTTAGTTTCAACCATCTAGATATACAAACCAAGATTTTATGAGAATGCTAATGAAGCATAAGACAGATTTATTTATAAATATTTTATTGGAAGTTCCAACAAGGAGTAAAATGAAAAGAAAACTTAAGTGAAATTATAGTAATTCACTGCTCCAGCGTCACGTCAAAATGATAATGTGCATAATATTTTATTTTATTCAGTTCAGTTCAGTTCAGTTGCTCAGTCGTGTCTAACCATTTGCAACCCCAAGAATCACAGCACGCCAGGCCTCCCTGTCCATCACCAATTCATGGAGTTCACTCAAACTCATATATCCATCGAGTTGGTGATGCCATCCACCCATCTCATTCTCTGTCATCCCCGTCTCTTTTTGGAGCCCAGAAAAGTAAAGTCTGACACTGCTTCCACTGTTTCCCCATCTATTTCCCATGAAGTATTGGGACCAGATGCCATGATCTTTGTTTTCTGAATGTTGAGCCTCAAGCCAACCTTTTCACTCTCCTCTTTCACTTTCATCAAGAGGCTTTTTAGTTCCTCTTCACTTTCTGCCTTAAGGGTGGTGTCATCTGCATATCTGAGGTTATTGCCATAAGGGAGGTGTTATCTGCATATCTCCCGGCAATCTTGATTCCAGCTTGTGCTTCTTCTAGCCCAGCATTCCTCATGACGTACTCTGCATATAAGTTAAATAAGCAGGGTGACAATATACAACCTTGACATACTCCTTTTCCTATTTGGAACCAGTCTGTTTTTCCATGTCCAGTTCTGACTGTTGCTTCCTGACCTGCATACAGGTTTCTCAAGAGGCAGGTCAGGTGGTCTGGTATTCCCATCTCTTTCAGAATTTTCCACATAAACGTAAACAAAATGGTAAAAACTGATATGTTAAAACTTAGAAAAATTAAATATAAAGTTGTCTGTTCCATTAGGAAATTAATCACTGCTTTGCTTGATGTAATAAACATATGTCCTTAGAGTTAAAATAATGCTCAGTCCTAATTATCATTTGGATAAATAATTTACTAATTTGATCAGCAAAGTATCCCTGTGAATTCCTGTTATCTGAAGAACAGAAAATTTTCTTTATTTCTCATTTATAAGCTTGAATAATAAAAAGTTATAATATTACTATGAAGTTTTCAGTGTATCAGCCAATAACTGATATAAATTCCATTTTGAAGTATGTTAATTATGTCTGCTCCACAGTTTCCCTTTTTAGTAAATAATGATGAAAGTAATTTCAAGTAAAAATACTATTCAGAATTTGGGAAAATCTAAAGCATTAGCTTTAATTGAATCAAAGGTATTGTTGAATAATGGCTACCCTTTAAATATTATCAAATGAATACCTAAATAACTAAATATCCTATTTCTTTTCAGAGGAAACAGTCACTGAATTTATAAATAGCACAAAATTTCTGACTCTCTTGATTTTTTAAAACTGGGTTGTCCAACACAACATTATTGAAGCTTCCTTAGCCATATGTACACATTAAAGTTTAGATATTGGTTTCCTCTTTTTTTGGGGGGGGGATATGCCAAATTTATTTCACATATGGTACATTAAAATTGGATTGTCTTAGTCTTAGATTCTTTGTCTTACCTTGATAGTGCATTTTCCCTCTTCCTCTTCTTATTACATTGACTTTGTATTTTCCTAAATTGTGAGTAATAGTGAATTATAAAAAAGTGAACAGGCTAATACATGTACATCTTTTGTTATTTTGGAAATTCCACTGAGATACCCAGAACTTTATACTTCCAAAGTTATTCCATTTGCAAAATGATAAGTGAATGCAACATTGTGCCTTTTCAAAATTCCAAATTTCTCATTCAAATAAGCAATAAATATTAAAAATATTTTCTCAACAATACTCTCTAGTTTCATTTAATAAATCTGGTCTCAAACTTGTGTAATTCTAGTCTTTGTACTTTGGTCTCTGCCTTTGAAATTAAGTATACAATTCTTCGCATCTACTAAGTAAAATTTCTATAATGTTTCTAATTAATATTAAGCAAATTGCTTTACAATCCAAGCATAAGACATCATTAAAGCCTGAAACATATTTGCTGCTTCTCTTTGTTAATACCAAAGTCAAGTACAGATGTTCTTCCCAGGGTGAGTGATACAGGGTCATGAACTCTGCTTTATAGAAAATAACTTTGCCTTTGATCATTTAATTTATAGCATTAAGAGAGTTTGCAGTGTTTTCATTACAAGTCAGAAAATAAGCCTTAGAATTTTTGTGAATAACAGAAAATTTATTAAATATACCAGAGATCAATTCAATATTTAAACAGAATATCAGAGGGAGCACGGGAAGATGGCAGAGGAATAGGACGGGGCAACGACTTTCTCCCCCACAAAATCAGCAAAAGAACATTTAAACACTGAGTAAATACTACAAAACAACTTCTGAATACACACAGAGAACATCAGGAACCCAGAAAAGCAACCCATAGTCTTCGAAAGGAGGTAGGAACTAGTATAAAAGATAAAAAGAGAGGCAAAAGAGGGAGGGATGGAGCTCTGTCCCGGGAAGGGAGGCTAAAAACAAAAACGAGAGAGAGAAGTTTCCAAACACCTGGAAAAACGGGCGAGTCTGTGGATAAACTTGGAACCTCAGAAGGCCACATAACTTGGAGAAAAAAGACATAAATAATTAAAACCACAGACTAGGGGGTCGACGGGAAGATGGCGGAGGAATAGGACAGGGCGGCCACTTTCCCCCCAACAAAATCAACAAAAGAACATTTGAACGCTGAGTAAATCCCACAAAAAATCTTCTGAATACCGGCAGAGGACATCAGGCACTCAGAAAAGCAGCCCATAGTCGTCGAAAGGAGGTAGGAAATAGATAAAAAGATAAAAAGAGAGACAAAAGAGGGAGGGATGGAGCTCCCTCCCGGGAAGGGAGGCTTAAAAAAAAAAAAAAAAAAGAGAGAGAAGTTTCCAAACACCTGGAAACACTGGCGAGTGGATCCTCAGAGGGCCGCATAACTGGGAGACAAAAGACATAAATAATTAAAACTCACAGACTAAGTGCCCAGAGGAAACTCTCAGCGGAGAAGCGGCGCAGACTCCCGCGCCCCTCACTAGCAGGCGGGGGCTGGGCAGGGAGGCGCCGGCAGCAGCGCTCAGAGGGAGAGCCAGCGGCAGCGGTGCTTAGAGGGAGAGCAGGCGCCCGCGCTTGGAGGGAGAGCCGGCGCCCGCACGTAGAGGGAGAGCCAGCGCCCGCGCTTGGAGGGAGAACCGGGCTTGGGCGCCCCAGCCCCCGCCGACGCGGGCCGGGAGGGCAGCCAGCGCCGGGGCGGGAGCAGCCGCGGCCCCAGAGAGGCTTCCCGTGCCAAGCTGCAGGCAAGCTTCCTTGCTGGCCAGGACTTCTTGGGTTCGGGCCGGTCGATATCCACCTGAGAAACTGCACCGGTTGTACTCCCAGAAAACCGAGCGGCGGGGACCGGGAAGGCGATAAGTCGCAGCGACTGCGCTCGCCAAACGCCTGGTCACCTGAGCTGCTAGGACCGGGGAAGGCACAAAACGCAGGCCCAGCCAAGTCTGCCTTTGTCGAGTACCCGAGGACCTGAACCTGAGCCAATCAGACCTGGGAAGTGCATGCAACCCAGCGCCAGCCGCGGACAGCTTGCAGCAGAGCAAACTAAAGCCTAAGCAGCATAAACAGGGAAAGCACACACGCCTCGAGCGGGAGCATTCCCAGTGTAGCCGAGACACCGCGAGCACTCTCCACAGACGCCAGGGGTATTTGTTAGTTGTTCCTCCCTCCCTACAGCAGGACTGAATAGGAGAGCCTGGGGGAAAAAAAAAAAAAAGTGTCCACCACCGCATCCTGGAGTCAGGACGGTAATTAGACACTGAGGAGACCAGAAAACAGAAGACGGAGAAGCCTTGAGCCTCCTGCAAGAATAAGACTGAAAACCAGAGGCAGAGGCTTAAGGCCAAATCCTGAGAACACCAGAGATCTCCGGTTCCAGAGAACATTAATTGATAGGTACTCATCAAAGGCCTCCATACATACACTGAAACCAGGCACCACCCAAGGGTCAACAAGTTTCAGTGAAAGACATACTACGCAAGCTATCCAGCAACACAGGAGAATAGCACTGAACTTCAATATACAGGCTGCCCAAAGCCACCCCAAACCCACGGACATCTCAAACTCATTATTGGACACTTCCTTGCACTCCAGAGAGAAGAAATCCAGCTCCACCCACCAGAACATCTACTCAAGCTTCCCTAACCAGGGAACCTTGGCAAGTCACCCATCCAACCCCACACATAACGAGGCAACTACATAATAAAGAGAACTCCACAGACTGTCAGAAGACAGAAAGGCCACCAGAACACAGCAATATAAGCAAGATGAAGAGGCAGAGAAATACCCAACAAGTAAAGGAACAGGATAAATGCCCACCAACACAAACAAAAGAGGAAGATATAGGGAACCTACCCGATAAAGAATTTCGAATTTTAATTGTGAAAATGATTCAAAATCTGGAAAGCAAAATGGAGTTACAGATAAATAAACTGGAGAAAAGGATGGAGAAGATGGAAGAAATGTTCAATAAAAAATTAGAGGAAATAAAAAAGAGTCAATATACAATGAATAATACAATAGACGAGATCAAAAACACTCTCGAGGGCACAAACAGTAGAATAACGGAGGCAGAAGACAGGATAAGTGAGCTAGAAGATAGAATTGTAGAAATAAATGAAACAGAGATGGAAAAAGAAAAACGAATTAAAAGAAATGAGCACAATATTAGAGACATATGGGACAATATTAAACGCCCCAACATTCGAATCATAGGAGTCCCAGAAGAAGAAGACAAAAAGAAAGACCATGAGAGAATACTCGAGGAGATAATAGTTGAAAATTTCCCTAAAATGGGGAAGGAATTAATCACCCAAGTCCAAGAAACACAGAGAGTCCCTAACAGGATAAACCCAAGGCGAAATACCCCAAGGCACATATTAATCAAATTCAGTTCAGTTCAGTTCAGTCGCTCAGTCGTGTCCGACTCTCCGCGACCCCATGAATCACAGCACGCCAGGCCTCCCTGTCCATCACCAACTCCCGGAGTACACTCAAACTCATGTCCACAGAATCGGTGATGCCATCCAGCCATCTCATTCTCTGTCGTCCCCTTCTCCTCCCGCCCCCAACCTTTCCCAGCATCAGAGTCTTTTCCAATGAGTCAACTCGTCTCATGAGGTGGCCAAAGTATTGGAGTTTCAGCTTTAGCATCAGTCCCTCCAATGAACATCCAGGATTGATCTCCTTTAGAATGGACTGGTTGGATCTCCTTGCAGTATAAGGGACTCTCAAGAGTCTTCTCCAACACCACAGTTCAAAAGCATCGATTCTTCGGCGATCAGCTTTCTTCACAGTCCAACACTCACATCCATACATGACCACGGGAAAAACCATTGCCTTGACTAGACGGACCTTTGTTGGCAAAGTAATGTCTCTGCTTTTTAATATACTATCAAGGTTGGTCATAACTTTCCTTCCAAGGAGCAACCGTCTTTTAATTTCATGGCTGCAATCAGCATCTGCAGTGATTTTGGAGCCCAAAAAAACAAAGTCTGACACTGTTTCCATTGTTTTTCCATCTATTTCCCATGAAGTGATGGGACCAGATGCCATGATCTTTGTTTTCTGAATGTTGAGCTTCAAGCCAACCTTTTCACTCTCCTCTTTCACTTTCATCAAGAGGCTTTTGAGTTCCTCTTCCCAGACCACCTGACCTGCCTCTTGATAAAACCTGTATGCAGGTCAGGAAGCAACAGTTAGAACCAGTCATGGAACAACAGACTGGTTCCAAATAGGAAAAGGTGTACGTCAAGGTTGTATATTGTCACCTTGCTTATTTAACTTATATGCAGAGTACATCATGAGGAACGCTGGGCTGGAAGAAGCACAAGCTGGAATCAAGATTGCTGGGAGAAATATCAATAACCTCAGATATGCAGATGACACTACCCTTATGGCAGAAAGTGAAGAGGAACTCAAAAGCCTCTTGATGAAAGTGAAAGAGGAGAGTGAAAAGGTTGGCTTGAAGCTCAACATTCAGAAAACAAAGATCATGGCATCTGGTCCCATCACTTCATGGGAAATAGATGGAAAAACAGTGGAAACAGTGTCAGACTTTGTTTTTTTGGGCTCCAAAATCACTGCAGATGCTGATTGCAGCCATGAAATTAAAAGACGCTTGCTCCTTGGAAGGAAAGTTATGACCAAACTTGATAGTATATTAAAAAGCAGAGACATTACTTTGCCGACCAAGGTCCGTCTAGTCAAGGCAATGGTTTTTCCCGTGGTCATGTATGGATGTGAGAGTTGGACTGTGAAGAAAGCTGATCGCCGAAGAATCGATGCTTTTGAACTGTGGTGTTGGAGAAGACTCTTGAGAGTCCCTTATACTGCAAGGAGATCCAACCAGTCCATTCTAAAGGAGATCAATCCTGGATGTTCATTGGAGGGACTGATGCTAAAGCTGAAACTCCAATACTTTGGCCAACTCATGAGACGAGTTGACTCACTGGAAAAGACTCTGATGCTGGGAAAGGTTGGGGGCGGGAGGAGAAGGGGACGACGGAGAATGAGATGGCTGGATGGCATCACCGATTCTGTGGACATGAGTTTGAGTGAACTCCGGGAGTTGGTGATGGACAGGGAGGCCTGGCGTGCTGTGATTCATGGGGTCGCGGAGAGTCGGACACGACTGAGCGACTGAACTGAACTGAACTGAACTCACTTTCTGCCATAAGGGTAGTGTCATCTGCATATCTGAGGTTATTGATATTTCTCCCAGCAATCTTGATTCCAGCTTGTGCTTCTTCCAGCCCAGCGTTCCTCATGATGTACTCTGCATATAAGTTAAATAAGCAAGGTGACAATATACAACCTTGACGTACACCTTTTCCTATTTGGAACCAGTCTGTTGTTCCATGACCGGTTCTATCTGTTGCTTCCTGACCTGCATACAGGTTTCTCAAGAGGCAGGTCAGGTGGTCTGGGATTCCCATCTCTTTCAGAATTCTCCACAGTTTATTGTGATCCACACAGGCAAAGGCTTTGGCATAGTCAATGAAGCAGAAATAGATGTTTTTCTGAAACTCTCTTGCTTTCTCCATGATCCAGCGGATGTTGGCAATTTGATCTCTGCATTCAGATGCTTATATCTTTCCTTTTCTCCTTTGCTTTTCGCCTCTCTTCTTTTTACAGCTATTTGTAAGGCCTCCTCAGACAGCCATTTCGCTCTTTTGCATTTCTTTTCCATGGGGATGGTCTTGGTCCCTGTCTCCTGTACAATGTCACGAACCTCCGTCCAGAGTTCATCAGGCACTCTATCAATCAGATCTAGTCCCTTAAATCTATTTCTCACTTCCACTGCATAATCATAAGGGATTTGATTGAGGTCATATCTGAATGGTCTAGTGGTTTTCCCTACTTTCTTCAATTTAAGTCTGAACTTCGCAATAAGGAGTTCATGATCTGAGCCACAGTCAGTTCCTGGTCTTGTTTTCGCTAACTGTATACAGCATCTCCATCTTTGGCTGCAAAGAATATAATCAATCTGATTTCGGTGTTGACCATCTGGTGATGTCCATGTGTAGAGTCTTCTCTTGTGTTGTTGGAAGAGGGTGTTTGCTATGACCAGTGCATTCTCTTGACAAAACTCTATTAGCCTTTGCCCTGCTTCATTCCGTGCTCCAAGGCCAAATTTGCCAGTTACTCCAGGTGTTTCTTGACTTCCTACTTTTGCATTCCAGTCCCCTAGAATGAAAAGGACATCTTTTTTGGGTGTTAGTTCTAAAAGGTCTTGTAGGTCTTCATAGAACCGATTAACTTCGGCTTCTTCAGCAATACTGGTTGGGGCATAGGCCTGGATTACTGTAATATTGAATGGTTTGCCTTGGAAACGAACAGAAATCATCCTGTCATTTTTAAGATTGCATCCAAGTACTGCATTTCGGACTCTTTTGTTGACCATGATGGCTACTCCATTTCTTCTAAGGGATTCCTGCCCACAGTAGTAGATATAATGGTCATCCGAGTTAAATTCACCCATTCCAGTCCATTTTAATTCACTGATTCCTAAAATGTCGACGTTCACTCTTGCCATCTCCTGTTTGACCACTTCCAATTTGCCTTGATTCATGGACCTAACATTCCAGGTTCCTATGCATTATTGCTCTTTACAGCACCGGACCTTGTTTCTATCATTGGTCACATCCAAAACTGGGTATTGGTTTTGCTTTTGCTCCATCCCTTTATTCCTTCTATAGTTATTTCTCCACTGAGCTCCAGTAGCATACTGGGCACCTACCGACCTGGGGAATTCCTCATTCATTATCCTATCATTTTGCCCTTTGTTACTGTTCATGGGGTTCTCAAGGCAAGTATACTGAAGTGGTTTGCCATTCCCTTCTCCAGGGGACCACATTCGGCTGTGGTCCATGTGATTAGATCAGCTAGTTTCCTGTGATTATGATTTCAGTTTGTCTGCCCTCTGGTGCCCCCTAGCAATACCTACCGTCTTATTTGGGTTTCTCTTACCTTGGTCGTGGAAAATCTCTTCACAGCCGCTCCAGCAAAGTGCAGCCGCTGTACCTTATCAAGGAGAGATAAGAAAGCCTTCCTCAGTGATCAATGCAAAGAAATAGAGGAAAACAACAGAATAGGAAAAACAAGAGACCGCTTCAAGAAAATTAGAGATTCCAAGGGAACTTTTCATGCAAAGATGGGCTCGATAAAGGACAGAAATGGTATGGACCTAACAGAAGCAGAAGATATTAAGAAGAGGTGGCAGGAATACACAGAAGAACTGTACAAAAAAGGTCTTCACGACCAAGATAGTCACGATAATGTGGTCACTGACCTAGAGCCAGACATCTTGGAATGTGAAGTCAAGTGGGCCTTAGGAAGCATCACTAGGAACAAAGCTAGTGGAGGTGATGGAATTCCAGTTGAGCTATTTCAAGTCTTGAAAGATGATGCTGTGAAAGTGCTGCACTCAATATGCCAGCAGATTTGGAAAACTCAGCAGTGGCCACAGGACTGGAAGAGGTCAGTCTTCATTCCAATCCCAAAGAAAGGCAATGCCAAAGAAGGCTCAAACTACCGCACAATTGCACTCATCTCACACGCTAGTAAAGTCATGCTCAAAATTCTCCAAGCCAGGCTTCAGCAGTATGTAAACCGTGAACTCCCAGATGTTCAAGCAGGTTTTAGAAAAGGCAGAGGCACCAGAGATCAAATTAATCAAATTAAAAAAGATCAAACACAAAGAAAAAATATTACAAGCAGCAAGGGAAAAACAACAAATAACACACAAGGGGATCCCCATAAGGATAACAGCTGATCTTTCAGCAGAAACTCTTCAGGCCAGGAGGGAATGGCAAGACATATTTAAAGTGATGAAAGAAAATAACCTACAGCCCAGATTACTATACCCAGCAAGGATCTCATTCAAATGTGAAGGAGAAATCAAAAGCTTTACAGACAAGCAAAAGCTGAGAGAATTCAGCATCACCAAACCAGCTCTCCAACAAATACTAAAGGATCTTCTCTAGACTGGAAACACAGAAAGGGTATATAAACTTGAACCCAAACAATAATGAAAATGGCAACAGGATCATGCTTATCAATAATCACCTTAAACGTAAATGGGTTGAATGCCCCAACCAAAAGACAAAGGCTGGTTGAATGGATACAAAAACAAGACCCCCTTATATGTTGTCTACAAGAGACCCACCTCAAATTGAGGGACACATACAGACTGAAAGTGAAGGGCTGGAAAAAGATATTCCACGCAAATAGAGACCAAAAGAAAGCAGGAGTAGCAATACTCATATCAGATAAAACAGATTTTAAAACAAAGGCTGTGAAAAGAGACAAAGAAGGAAACTACATAATGATCAAAGGATCAATCCAAGATGAAGATATAACAATTCTAAATATTTATGCACCCAACATTGGAGCACCGCAATATGTAAAACAATTACTAACAATTATGAAAGGGGAAATTAACAATAACACAATAATAGTGGGAGATTTTAATACCCCACTTACATCTATGGATAGATCAACTAAACAGAAAATTAACAAAGAAACACAAACTTTAAATGATACAATAGACCAGTTAGACCTAATAGATATCTATAGGACATTTCACCCCAAAACAATGAACTTCACCTTTTTCTCAAGCGCACACGGAACCTTTTCCAGGATAGATCACATCCTGGGCCATAAATCCAGCCTTGGTAAATTCAAAAAAATTGAAATCATTCCAAGCATCTTTTCTGACCACAATGCAGTAAGACTAGATCTCAATTACGGGAGAAAAACTATTAAAAATGCCAACATATGGAGGCTGAACAACACGCTGCTGAATAATGAACAAATCATAGAAGAAATCAAAAGAGAAATTAAAATATGCATAGAAATGAATGAAAATGAAAACACAACAACCCAAAACCTCTGGGACACTGTAAAAGCAGTGCTAAGGGGGAAGTTCATAGCAATACAGGCACACCTCAAGAAACAAGAAAAAAGTCAACTAAATAACCTAACTCTACATCTAAAGAAACTAGAAAAGGAAGAAATGGAGAACCCCAGGGTTAGCAGAAGGAAAGAAATCATAAAAATTAGGGCAGAGATAAATGCAAAAGAAACAAAAGAGACCATAGCAAAAATCAACAAAGCCAAAAGCTGGTTCTTTGAGAAGGTAAATAAAATTGACAAACCATTAGCCAGACTTATCAAGAAAGAAAGGGAGAAGAACCAAATCAATAAAATTAGAAATGAAAAGGGAGAAATCACAACTGACAACACAGAAATACAAAGGATTATTAGAGAATACTATCAGCAATTATATGGCAATAAAATGAATAACTTGGAAGAAATGGACAAATTCCTAGAAAAGTACACCTTGCCAAAACTGAACCAGGAAGAAATAGAAAATCTGAACAGACCCATCACAAGCACGGAAATAGAGGAAGTAATCGGAAAGCTTCCAGCAAACAAAAGCCCAGGTCCAGACGGCTTCACAGCTGAATTCTACCAAAAATTTAGTGAAGAGCTAACACCTATTCTACTCAAACTCTTTCAGAAAATTGCTGAGGAAGGAAAACTTCCAAACTCATTCTATGAGGCCACTATCACCCTAATCCCAAAACCTGGTAAAGATCCCACAAAAAAAGAAAACTACAGGCCAATATCACTGATGAACATAGATGCAAAAGTCCTTAACAAAATTCTAGCAATCAGAATCCAACAACACATTAAGAAGATCATACATCATGACCAAGTGGGCTTTATCCCAGGAATGCAAGGATTCTTCAATATCCGCAAATCAATCAACGTAATACACCACATTAACAAACTGAAAAATAAAAATCATATGATTATCTCAATAGATGCAGAGAAAGCCTTTGACAAAATACAACATCCATTTATGATAAAAACTCTCCAGAAAGTGGGAATAGAAGGGACATATCTCAACATAATAAAAGCTATATACGACAAACCCATAGCAAACATTATCCTCAATGGTGAAAAACTGAAAGCATTTCCCCTAAAGTCAGGAACAAGACAAGGGTGCCCACTCTCACCACTACTATTCAACATAGTTCTGGAAGTTTTGGCTACAGCAATCAGAGCAGAAAAAGACATAAAAGAAATACAAATTGGAAAAGAAGAAGTAAAACTTTCACTGTTCGCTGATGACATGATCCTCTACACAGAAAACCCTAAAGACTCTACCAGAAAACTACTAGAGCTAATCAATGAATACAGTAAAGTTGCAGGATATAAAATCAACACACAGAAATCCCTTGCATTCCTATACACTAATAATGAGAAAATAGAAAGAGACATTAAAGAAACTATTCCATTCACTGTTGCAACGAAAAGAATTAAATACTTAGGAATATATCTACCTAAGGAAACAAAAGACTTGTACATAGAAAACTACAAAACACTAGTGAAAGTAATCAAAGAGGACACTAATAGATGGAGAAATATACCGTGTTCATGGATTGGAAGAATAAATATTGTGAAAATGAGTATACTACCCAAAGTAATTTATATATTCAATGCAATCCCTATCAAGCTATCAACGATATTTTTCACAGAATTAGAACAAATAATCTCACAGTTTGTATGGAAATACAAAAAAACTCGAATAGCCAAAGCAATCTTGAAGAAGAAAAATGGAACTGGAGGAATTAACCTGCCAGACTTCAGGCTCTACTACAAAGCCACAGTCATCAAGACAGTATGGTACTGGCATAAAGACAGAAATATAGATCAATGGAACAAAATAGAAAGCCCAGAGATAAATCCACACATCTATGGACACCTCATCTTTGACAAAGGAGGCAAGAATATAAAATGGACAAAAGACAGTCTCTTTAACAAGTGGTGCTGGGAAAACTGGTCAGCCACTTGTAAAAGAATGAAATTAGAACACTTCCTAACACCATACACAAAAATAAACTCAAAATGGATTAGAGAGCTAAATGTAAGGCCAGATACTATAAAACTCCTAGAGGAGAACGTAGGCAAAACACTCTCTGACATAAATCACAGCAGGATCCTCCAAGACCCACCTCCCAGAATATTGGAAATAACAGCAAAAATAAACAAATGGGACCTAATTAAAATCAAAAGCTTCTGCACAGCAAAAGAAACTCTAAGCAAGGTGAAAAGACAGCCTTCAGAATGGGAGAAAATAATAGCAAATGAAGCAACTGATAAAGGATTAATCTCCAAAATATACAAGCAGCTCCTGCAGCTCAATTCCAGAAAACTAAGTTACCCAATCAAAAAATGGGCCAAAGAACTAAACAGACATTTCTCCAAAGAAGACATAAAGATGGCTAACAAACACATGAAGAGGTGCTCAACATCCCTCATAATCAGAGAAATGCAAATCAAAACCACAATGAGATACCATTTCACACCAGTCAGAATGGCTGCTATCCAAAAGTCTATATGCAATAAATGCTGGAGAGGGTGTGGAGAGAAAGGAACCCTCTTACACTGTTGGTGGGAATGCAAACTAGTACAGCCACTTTGGAGAACAGTGTGGAGATTCCTCAAAAAACTGGAAATAGAACTGCCATATGATCCAGCAATCGCACTCCTGGGCATACACACCGAGGAAACCAGAATTGAAAGAGACACATGTACGCCAATGTTCATTGCAGCACTGTTTATAATAGCCAGGGCATGGAAGCAACCTAGATGTCCATCTGCAGATGAATGGATAAGAAAGCTTTGGTACATATACACAATGGAGTATTTTTCAGCCATCAAGAAAAATGCATTTGAATCAGTTTTAATGAGGTGGATGAAATTGGAGCCAATTATACAGAGTGAAGTAAGCCAGAAAGAAAAACATCAATATAGTATACTGACGCATATATATGGAATTTAGAAAGATGGAAACCTGAAACCTGTGTACGAGACTGCAAAAGAGACATAGACATATAGAACAGTCTTTGGGACTCTGTGGGAGAGGGTGAAGGTGGGATGATTGGGGAGAATGGCATTGTAGCATGTATATTAGCATATGTGACCAGTCCAGGTTCGACGCATGATGTAGGATGCCTGGGGCTGGTGCAGGGGAATGACATGGGGGGAGGATATGGGGAGGAGGGAGGTGGGAGGGGGGTTCGGGAGGGAGAGCACATGTACACCCGGGGCGGATTCATGTCAATGTATCGCAAAACCAACCAATATATTAATGAAAGGTAAAAAAAAAATAAAAATAAAAAAAATAATACATCCAAAAAAAAAAAATAAAATAAAACCACAGACTAAGTGCCAGAGGAAACTCTCAGCGGAGAAGCAGCACAGATGCCCGCACCCCCAACTAGCAGGTGGGGGCTGGGCAGGGAGGTGCGGCGGCAGCACTTAGAGAGAGGACCGATCGCCCTGAAGGCAAGCTGAGCAGAGCAAAGCAGACTGTGCAGTGAAAAGCCCCAACCTAAAACTCTGCCGGCCGTGCTCACAGAACAAAGGACTGAGCAGAGCAAGCCAGCTGCGGGCGGCCCATCCCCCAGCCCCTGCCGGGACAGGCAGGGTGGGCGGCCAGCGCTGGAAGGGGCAGCCGCGGCCTCAGAGTGGCTTCCCATACCAAGCTGCAGGCAGGCTTCCTTGCTAACCATAACCAAGACTTCTAGGGTTCGGGCTGGTCAATATCCCCCGGAGAAAGTGCACCGGTTGTACACCCAGAAAACCAAGCAGCAGGGAACAGGGAGGCGATAAGTCGCAGCAACCACTCTCACCAAATGCCTGGTCACCTGAGCTGCTCGGACCTGGGAAGGCACAAAACGCAGGCCCAGCCAAGTCTGCACCTTTGTGGAGTATCCGAGGACCTGAACCGGAGCCGCTCAGACCTGGGAAGTGCATGCAACCCAGCCCCAGCCATGGACAGCTCCCAGCAGAGCAACCCAGAGCCTGAGCAGCATAAACAGGTAAAACACACATGCCACAAGTGAGAGCATTCCCAGAGTAGTCGAGACACTGTGAACACTCCCCACAGACGCCAGTGATATTTGTTAGCAGCGTTCCTCCCACCCCGCAGCAGGACAGAATAGGTGAGGCGGTGTCCACCACCGTCCCCTGGTGTCAGGACAGGAATTAGACACTGAAGAGACCAGCAAACAGAAGAGCTTTTACAATAGAAGGAACTGACTTGGAAGCAACAGAGGGAGAAGTCTTGAGCCTACTTCAAGAATAAGACTGAAAACCAGAGGCAGAGGCTTAAGGCCAAATCCTGAGAACACGAGAGATCTCCTGTTCCAGGGAACATTAATTGATAGGTACTCATTAAATGCTTCCATACATACACTGAAACCAGGTACCACCCAAGGGTCAACAAGTTTCAGTGAAAGACATACCACACAAATTCTCCAGCAACACAGGAGAATAGCACTGAGCTTCAATATACAGGCTGCCCAAAGCCACCCCAAACCACTGAAGCTCAAACTCATTACTGGACACTTCATTGCACTCCAGAGAGAAGAAAACCAGCTCCACCCACCAGAAAACCGACACAAGCTTCCCAAACCAGGGAACCTTGACAAGTCACCCATCCAACCCCACACACAACGAGGTAACTACATAATAAAGAGAACTCCAAAAACTGCCAGAGGACGGAAAGCCCACCCCAAGCACAGCAATACAAGCAAGATGAAAATACCCAGCAAGTAAAGGAACAGGATAAATGCCCACCAACACAAACAAAAGAGGAAGACATAGGGAACCTACCTGATAAAGAATTTCGCATTTTAATTGTGAAAATGACTTAAAATCTGGAAAGCAAAATGGAGTTACAGATAAATAAAGTGGAGAAAATGATTGAGAAGATGCAAGAAATGTTTAATAAGGAATTACAGGAAATAAAAAAGAGACAATATACAATGAATAATGCAATAGATGAGATCAGAAACACTCTTGATGGAACAAACAGCAGAATAACAGAGGCAGAAGACAGGATAAGCGAGCTTGAAGATAGAATTGTAGAAATAAATGAAACAGAGACGGAAAAAGAAAAACGAATTAAAAGAAATGAGCACAATATTAGAGACCTCTGGGACAATGTTAAATGACCCAACATTCAAATCATAGGAGTCCCAGAAGAAGAAGACAAAAAGAAAGACCATGAGAGAATACTTGAGGAGAAAATAGTTGAAAATTTCCTTAAAATGGGGAAGGAAATAATCACCCAAGTCCAAGAATCCCAGACAGTTCCTAACAGGATAAACCCAAGGCTAAATACCCCAAGGCACATATTAATCAAATTAACAAAGATGAAACACAAAGAACAAATGTTAAAAGCAGCAAGTGACACAAGGGGATCCCCATAAGGATAACAGCTGATCTTTCAACAGAAACTCTTCAGGCCAGGAGGGAATGGCAAGACATACTTAAAGTGATGAAAGAAAGTAACCTACAGCCCAGATTACTATACTCAGCAAGGATCTCATTCAAATATGAAGGAGAAATCAAAAGCTTCACAGGCAGGCAAAAGCTGATAGAATTCAGCATCACTAAACCAGCTCTCCAACAAATACTAAAGGATCTTCTCTAGACAGGAAACACAGAAAGGGTATATAAACTCGAACCCCAAACAATAAAGAAAATGGCAACGGGATCATACTTATCAATAATCACCTTAAACGTAAATGGGTTGAATACCCCAACCAAAAGACAAAGGCTGGCTGAATGGATACAAAAACAAGACCCCCATATATGTTGTCTACAAGAGACCCACCTCAAAATGAGGGACACATACAGACTGAAAGTGAAGGGCTGGAAAAAGACATTCCACGCAAATAGAGACCAAAAGAAAGCAGGAGTAGCAATACTCATATCAGATAAAATAGATTTTAAAACGAAGGCTGTGAAAAGAGACAAAGAAGGAAACTACATAATGATCAAAGGATCAATCCAAGAAGAAGATATAACAATTATAAATATTTATGCACCCAACACAAGAGCACCGCAATATGTAAGACAATCAAAAACAAGCATGAAAGGGGAAATTAGCAATTACACAATAATAGTGGGAAACATTAATACCCCACTCACACCTATGTATAGATCAACTAAACAGAAAATTAACAAGGAAACACAAATTTTAAATGATACAATAGACCAGTTAGACCAAATAAATCTCTATAGGACATTTCACCACAAAACAATGAATTCCACCTTTTTCTCAAGTGCACACGGAACCTTTTCCAGGATAGATCACATCCTGGGCCATTAACCTAGCCTTGGTAAATTAAAAAAAAATTGAAATCATTCCAAGCATCATTTCTGACTACAATGCAGTAAGATTAACTCTCAGTTACAGGAGAAAAGCTATTAAAAATGCCAACATATGAAGGCTGAACAATACGCTGCTGAATAATGAACAAATCATAGAAGAAATCAAAAGAGAAATCAAAATATGCATAGAAATGAATGAAAATGAAAACACAACAACCCAAAACCTCTACGACACTGTAAAAGCAGTGTTAAGGGGAAGCTTCATAGCAATACAGGTACACCTAAAGAAACAATTCCATTCTCTCCAATCATTCCACCTTCAGGCTCTCCCACAGAGTCCCAAAGACTGTTCTAAATGCCTATGTCTCTTTTGCAGGAATTGTAGCATGTATATTATCATAAGTGACCAGTCCAGGTTCGACGCATAAATTTTCCTCTGTTCATTTCTTTGCATTTGTGCTTTTTTAATAAAATTCTTTTTTAGATATAAAAAAATGAAAAAAATAAAAAATAAATAAAAAAAAAAAGAAACAAGAAAAAATTCAACTAAATAACCTAACTCTAGATCTAAAGAAACTAGAAAAGGAAGAAATGAAAAACCCCAGGGTTAGTAGAAGGAACGAAATCTTAAAAATTAGGGCAGAAATAAATGCAAAATAAACAAAAGAGACCATAGCAAAAATCAACAAAGCCAAAAGCTGGTTCTTTGAGAAGTTAAATAAAATTGACAAACCACTAGCCAGACTCATCAATAAACAAAGGGAGAAGAGCCAAATCAATAAAATTAGAAATGAAAAGGGAAAGATCACAACCGACAACATAGAAATTCAAAGGATTATTAGAGAATAGTATCAGCAATTATATGGCAATAAAATGGATAACTTGGAAGAAATCGACAAATTCTTAGAAAAGTACAACCTTCCAAAACTGAACCAGGAAGAAATAGAAAATCTGAAGAGACCCATCACAAGCACGGAATTAGAGGCTGTAATTAAAAATCTTCCAGCAAACAAAAGCCCAGGTCCAGATGGCTTCACAGCTGAATTCTACCAAAAATTTAGAGAAGAGCTAACACCTATTCTTCTCAAACTCTTCCAGAAAATCGCTGAGGAAGGGAAACTTCCAAACTCATTCTATGAAGCCACCATCACCCTAATCCCCAAACCTGGTAAAGACTCCACAAAAAAAGAAAACTAGAGGCCAATATCACTGATGAACATAGATGCAAAAATCCTTAACAAAATTCTAGCAATCAGAATCCAACAACACATTAAGAAGATCATACATCATGACCAAGTGGGCTTTATCCCAGGAATGCAGGATTCTTCAATATCCGCAAATCAATCAACGTAATACACCACATTCTGTTCTGTTCTGTTCAGTCGCTCAGTCGTGTCCGACTCTTTGCGACCCCGTGGACTGTAGCCTACCAGGCTTATCCAACCATGGGATTCTCCAGGCAAGAATACTGGAGTGGGTTACTATTTCCTTCTCCAGGGGATCTTCCCGACCCAGGGATCGAACCCGGGTCTCCCGCATTGGAGGCAGACGCGTTAACCTCTGAGCCACCAAGGAAGCCCCCAATATTAACAAACTGAAAAATGAAAATCATAAGATTATCTCAATAGATGCAGAGAAAGCCTTCGACAAAATTCAACATCCATTTATGATAAAAACCCTACAGAAAGTGGGAATAGAAGGGATATATCTCAACATAATAAAAGCTATATATGACAAAACCCACAGCCAACATTATCCTCAATGGTGAAAAACTGAAAGCATTTCCCCTAAAGTCAGGAACAAGACAAGGGTGCCCACTCTCAACACTACTATTCAACATAGTTCTGGACGTTTTGGCTACAGCAATCAGAGCAGAAAAAGACATAAAAGGAATACAAATTGGAAAAGAAGAAGTAAAACTTTCACTATTTGCTGATGACATGATCCTCCACACAGAAAACCCTAAAGACTCTACCAGAAAACTACTAGAGCTAATCAATGAATACAGTAAAGTTGCAGGATATAAAATCAGCACACAGAAATCCCTGGCATTCCTATACACTAATAATGAGAAAATAGAAAAAGAAATTAAGGAAACTATTCCATTCACTCTTGAAAGGAAAAGAATTAAATACTTAGGAATATATCTACCTAAGGAAACAAAAGACTTGTACATAGAAAACTATAAAACACTAGTGAAAGTAATCAAACAGGACACTATTAGATGGAGAAATAGACCGTGTTTGTGGATTGGAAGAATAAATATTGTAAAAATGATTATACTCCCAAAGTAATTTATGCATTCAATGCTATCCCTATCAAGCTACCAACGATATTTTTCACAAAACTAGAACAAATAATCTCACAATTTGTATGGAAATACAAAAAACCTCGAATAGCCAAAACAATCTTGAAGAAGAAGAATGGAACTGGAGGAATTAACCTGCCAGACTTCAGGCTCTACTACAAAGCCACAGTCATCAAGACAGTATGGTACTGGCATAAAGACAGAAATATAGATCAATGGAACAAAATAGAAAGCCCAGAGATAAATCCATGCACCTATGGACACCTTATCTTTGACAAAGGAGGCAAGAATATAAAATGGAGAAAAGACAGCCTCTTCAACAAGTGGTGCTGAGAAAACTGGTCAGCCACTTGTAAAAGAATGAAACTAGGACACTTCCTAACACCATACACAAAAATAAACTCAAAATGAATTAAAGATCTAAATGTAAGACCAGAACTTGTAAAACTCCTAGAGGAGAACATAGGCAAAACTCTCTCCTACATAAATCACAGCAGGATCCTCCAAGACCCACCTCCCAGAATATTGGAAATAAAAGCAAACATAAACAAATGGGACCTAATTAAAATCAAAAGCTTCTGAACAGCAAAGAAAACTATAAGATGAAAAGGTAGCCTTCAGAATGGGAGAAATTAATAGCAAATGAAACAACTGACAGAGAATTAATCTCCAAAATATACAAGCAGCTCCTGCAGCTCAATTCCAGAAAAATAAGTGACCCAATGAAAAACTGGGCCAAAGAATTAAGCAGACATTTCTCCAAAGAAGACATAAAGATGGCTAACAAACACATGAAGAGATGCTCAACATCCCTCATAATCAGAGAAATGCAAATCAAAACCACAATGAGATACCATTTCACACCAGTCAGAATGGCTGCTATCCAAAAGTCTACATGCAATAAATTCTGGAGAGGGTGTGGAGAGAAGGGAACCCTCTTACAATGTTGGTGGTAATGCAAACTAGTAGAGCCACTATGGAGAACAGAGTGAAGATTCCTCAAAACCTGGAAATAGAACTGCCATATGATCCAGCAATCGCACTCCTGGGCATATACACCGAGGAAACCAGAATTGAAAGTGACACATGTACTCCAATGTTCATTGCAGCACTGTTAATAATAGCTAGGCTATGGAAGCAACCTAGATGTCCATCTGCAGATGAATGGATAAGAAAGCTTTGGTACATATACACAATGGAGTATTTTTCAGCCATCAAAAAGAATGCATTTGAATCAGTTCTAATGAGGTGGATGAAATTAGAGCCTATTATATGAATAGTGAAGTCAGTATGAAAGAAAAATATCAATACAACATACTAACGCATATATATGGAATTTAGAAAGATGGTAACCTTAACCCTGTGTATGAGACAGCAAAAGAGACATAGGTGTATAGAACAGCCTTTGGGACTCTGTGGGAGAGGGTGAAGGTGGGATGATTTGAGAGAATGGCATTGTAGCATGTATATTATCATATGTGAAATGAATCAGCAGTCCAGCTCGACGCATGATACAGGATGCTTGGGGCTGGTGCACGGGGATGACCTGGAGGGAGGATATGGGGAAGAGGGAGGTGGGAAAGGGGTTCAAGAGGGGTCACACATGTACACCCAGGGCAGATTTGTGTCATTGTATGGCAAAACCAACCAATATATTAATGTAAAGTAATTTGCCTCCAATAAAATAAACAGAATATAATCTTTTTAACATTGGAAAACAAAATAATTACCTTGGTTACTTATTTCGTTTATTTTGATAGCAATTAAGTAAAATAAAATTAGAAAGTTATGAAATACTATGACATCTTCTGATATAAATAATTACAGGCAAGTAATTAAATCCATGTCTGTATAATGAGGTGACTGACACAATGGGCCATAAAACACAGTGAAGACAAGGGTCAAACTGAGTGAGCCAGGAAATCAGCTAGTATGATGAATCCTTCCCCCATTCACAATAACCATTCTTTATTCTAGCTAAACCAGTTCCTATTGTTTCCATGAGTAGCTCTGCTAATTCTTGTCTGTGCAGCTTTGCTTATGCTTTTCCTATCTCTACTAATATTCTCTAGCTCTGACATTTTAGGCAATGTCTTCCATTGCAAGTTTAGGGAATCTTCCTCAACTACTACAATTTTTAAATATCTATCTTTTATTTGAAATATCAATAGTTCAGTATGCATCACATAGTTTAACATATAATTTATATTAACATATTTTCTCTTAGCTTTTTACCAATTAATCTAGCCTCAGTAGTTACACTGTAAACTGACGATATGTTTAAATATTTGTATTTTTGAAGTCTACCTCCATTCTAAGAACAAAATATCAAATAAAGAATTATTGATAGTTCCTGAATGAAATAGTACAATCTGTATATACTACCATTGAAAACTGCTCACTGATTTTTTTAAATTAAGATCTTTGAGGTTTATTCTATTCTCCAAACCCACTTGCAAAATTTTGGAGGATTTACATACATACAGTGGAGCTTTCATTTTTATCAATGTATAATATTGCTTTATCTGACAGTTATAAGTTTGACAGATATTTTCTGAGCACCAAATTTTGTTGCAGATCTTGCATTATATTAGATATTGGAATTAAAAGAATAAGAATACATATCAGATATCTTAATATAGCTTATAATTTAGTGTGGAAGATAATTTATGGGCCTTAGAGATTAGATACATGAATCCTAGGTATCCATGAAACTTGTTTTGGGAAACCATGGTACAACAACTTTAAACAATGTATGTAGAGATTTAGAAAGAAAATACAGAGAGAATGCTGCCTCCAAAGTTAAAATGCTAAGCTAAATCACGGCAACAATGTCCGACTCTGTGCGACCCCATAGACTGCAGCCCACCAGGCTCCCCCGTCCCTGGGATTCTCCAGGCAAGAACACTGGAGTGGGTTGCCATTTCCTTCTCCAGGGGATCTTCCTGTCCCAGGGATTGAACCCAGGTCTCACGCATTGCAGGCAGACATTTTACCATCTGAGCCACCAGGGAATCACAAAACAGGATAGGAGATGAACATTGTAGTACATGTGTCTCTTTCAATTCTGATTTCCTCAGTGTGTATGACCAGGCGTGTGATTGCTGTGTTGTATGGCAGTTCTATTTCCAGTTTTTGAGGGAATCTCCACACTATTCTCTGTAGTGGTTGTACAGTTTACATTCCCACCAACAGTGTAAGAGGGTTCCCTTTTCTCCACACCCTCTCCAGCATTTATTGCTTGTAGACTTTTGGATAGCAGCCATCCTGACTGGCATGAAATGGTACCTCATTGTGGTTTTGATTTGCATTTCTCTGATTATGAGTGATGTTGAGCATCTTTTCAAGTGTGTGTTAGCCATCTGCATGTCTTCTTTGGAGAAATGTCTGTTTAGTTCTTTGGCCCATTTTTTGATTGGGTCGTTTATTTTTCTGGAATTGAGCGAGTGTAGGATGATGTGGGAGAATGGCATTGAAACGTATATTATCATATGTGAAACCAAAAAAAAAAAAAAAAAAAGAAAGAGCATATACTTAAATTACCTCTATGTATAAACTTTGGTGTGCATATTCTGAGAATGTGGAGAGTTCCCTATGAGTGTAAGATTAATGAATAATTTTACCTGTTTAAAAAAAATAGGATAGGAGAAAATTAAAGAATTAGAATGTGGTTAGGGTGTTACATGCTGCGATGAGGTTAAGTGAAATGAAAAATGAAAATGAAATTGTCCACTATATTTAGCAGTTAGGCCACTACTGACAATCTTAGAGCAGTTTAATTGGAATGGCAGGAGCATAAACAAGACTGAAGTGATCTCAGAAATAAATGTTAAGTGGGAAAATTTCTCTTCATGGAGAGCGGGATTAATGGAAGAAAAAAGATTTTGAATGCAATGTGTGCTCTAAAAAGTAACCTAAAGTTTATTATGTTCACTTCTGCCAAGTAGCATCCTAGAAGCATAATTTTCAAAAACTCAAATATCTTTCAACAAATAAGGAGAGCAAAGACTGAATTCACCCTGGTGTACAAACAAGAGAAATAAACCAAAAACATGATATAGCCTTATAGGCCTTTTTCAGGGAAATTATGAGGAATATACCAGCTTATAACCAGCTTCTTCCTAAGAAGAGGGGCAATGTGCAGTTCTTTTTGGTGTATCCTGGAGCCACTAGAACTGAGATAGTAAATGTTCCGTTCCATTCAGTCACTCAGTCGTGTCCAACTCTTGCGACCCCATGAATCACAGCATGCCAGGCTTCCCTGTCCATCACCAATTCCCAGAGTTCACACAAACTCATGTCCATCGAGGCGGTGATGCCATTCAGCCATCTCATTCTCTGTCGTCCCCGTCTCCTCCCGCCCCCAATCACTCCCAGCATCAGAGTCTTTTCCAATGAGTCAACTTTTCACATGAAGTGGCCAAAGAATTGGAGTTTTAGCTTTAGCATCAGTCCTTCCAGTGAACACCCAGGATTGATCTCCTTTAGAATGGACTGGTTGGATCTCCTTGCAGTACAAGGGACTCTCAAGAGTCTCCTCCAGCACCACAGTTCAAAAGTGTCCATTCTTCAGCGATCAGCTTTCTTCACAGTCCAACTCTCACATCCATATATGACCACGGGAAAAACTATAGCCTTGACTAGATGGACCTTTATTGGCAAAGTAATGTCTCTGCTTTTTAATATGCTATCTAGGTTGGTCATAACCTTCCTTCCAAGGATTAAGCGTCTTTTAATTTCATGGCTGCAATCAGCATCTGCAGTGATTTTGGAGCCCCAAAAAATAAAGTCTGACACTGTTTCCACTGTTTCCCCATCTATTTCCCAGGAAGTGATGGGACCAGATGCCATGATCTTTGTTTTCTGAATGTTGAGCTTCAAGCCAACCTTTTCACTCTCCTCTTTCACTTTCATCAAGAGGCTTTTTAGTTCCTCTTCACTTTCCGCCATAAGGGTGGTGTCATCTGCATATCTGAGGTGACTGATATTTCTCCTAGCAATCTTGCTTCGAGCTTGTGCTTCTTCCAGCCCAGCGTTCCTCATGGTGTACTCTGCATATAAGTTAAATAATCAGGGTGAAAATATACAACCTTGATGTACTCCTTTTCCTGTCTGGCACCTAAATGTTAGTACAGAGTTGCTGCTGCTGCTAAGTCACTTCAGTAGTGTCCGACTCTGTGTGACCCCATAGACGGAAGCCCATCAGGCTCCCCCGTCCCTGGGATTCTCCAGGCAAGAACACTGGAGTGGGTTGCCATTTCCTTCTCCAATGTGTGAAAGTGAAAAGTGAAAGTGAATTCGCTCAGTCGTGTCCGACCCCTAGCGACCCCATGGACTTCAGCCCACCAGGCTCCTCCATCCATGGGATTCTCCAGGCAAGAGTACTGGAGTGGCTTGCCATTGCCTTCTCCGGTTAGTACAGAGTAAGTACTAGCTAAACTGAATCGAGACAATAGAGCAGAATGCTTAAGAATATAAGTCAAAGGCCAGATTTCATGCTCTGGCTCCAGCACTTAACTGGATATATAACTTGTCTTTAGTTTCCTTTTCTGCATGTGGGGATAATGGTTGTATTTGTGTCAGAGCTGTGAGCATTAAATGCCAATGCATATAAAATGCCTATTTCAAACACTTAGTAAGCACTCAATGAATATTTAGGTAGTTGTAATAATGACAATAGTATTAAATAAAGCACTAAAGTATTATACTGTGAAAAAAAGCCCTCATCAATTTGCATTGTATACGAAAATTTATGTAAACATGTTTACATCTACTGTATCTCACTAGAAGCTTTTATTCTGTATCACAAAGATTCAAACAGGATGCTAATGAATGTAAAAATTAAAAAGCTAGTGTTCAGAATTGTAGGGTCCTCTTGTTTCTCCCCTGGTGGCACCGCGGGGGAGAGCAAGACGTCGGCAAGTCCTCGGCCTCGGATTTGGAGCCCGTTTTGCCTCCCCACGTCGGAATGGTGGGGAGGAAACCCCAGGGGGAAGGTGAGCTGGGCGCCCGCCCCGCAGCCCTCCTTGCCCGGAGAAGGACACTCAGACATGGCGGGGGTTCTGTCAAGGCAGTTCCACTTTATTGTTACAAGCTATCCATATATAAAGGCAAGAGCAGGGGTCTTGCAAGGGACTTTCTGCGGTCTGCTCCAATCATGTTAAGGGCCAGGTTATTACACCCTGGCGTCACAATAGAAGCCTAGGGTGATCATGCACTGTTCACGCAAGGGGAAGTGTTCAGGGGCCAATCTCAAATTTTTGTGATTATCTGGGGCCGCACTCTCCTGACATCCATCAGGCGCCATCTTTATGGGTGCACCTTTGCCATGTGTCCTTTTTCAGCCATGCGCCCTATACAGAATCTTAATTAAATTAATTGGATTTGATCTTGGTTAGTAAAACTGGATTGATATGTTTAATCATCATGTGATAGTGGTTGATTATTTGCTGTCTATTCAGTATGGTCCTTACGTAGTAAAAATTATTGCTCAATTAATTTTTAGACTCTTATCCTCAGCATTATGTATATATTACTACAGCTATCAAGAATAAAAAAAATAGCATTTTCATATTTACAATATAAGTTCAACCCACTTAAGAGTAAATTTTAGATGTATTATATTGCTGGAAAATAACTCTATGGTCAAGAATCTTACTACTCTATGTTACTGATAATTATGAAAACAGATAAACTTTTGAATGAGTGACTCAAACCTACCAGAAATAGTGCAGGATATATTACATCAAGATGGTTAAGAACCAAACCTTAGGCATAAGGCAGACCTAAGCTAGAATACTGCCTTTTGTCTTTATTTTTTTCTTAGTTTTCTCACTGGTAAAGTATGGAAAATAATTGTATCTTCATTAAATAAAATAATGCATTACATTGGTTACTCCAATACTGAGCACTGAGTAAAAATTCAACAAGTGCTCATCATTATAATTATTTGAAAAAAATCTCAGATTTCACTAATGCGTGTGATATATCACTGTGTCACATTCGTGATATTGATTAACTCTAAAACACTGATAAAATCCTGCTTTGAGTTATTCTCTCTTGCATTAATTTTATCTTTGTTGACTTGAAGGTTTTACTGTTTTCTTATTTTAAAATATAGATTTTGTACTGAATATCATTTTATTCAAATGCATCAAACATGTATTATACTTTCAGTGGGAATTTAGAGGGGAAGGAACCCAGTTTAATTCTATTACCTAAATCATGTTGATAACTATATCTTATCTTTATTTTACAAATGTAATCAATTTGATTTTTTTAGACAGTAAGATATTGAATGTTATATTCAAAACTTAAGAGAACATTGTTGTCCATAAAGCTGTGGAGCAAATGTTGTTGTTGTTGTTTTTTGTTGCTCTTTCACTGTTTGCTTTATTTTTAAGAATGGATATTTGGTATTTTATCTCAAATACTGATGTAGTCACTATGGGGGATAAATTCAGAAATGTATAGGCCTCCCTTTCTTAGGAGCTTCCCTGGTGGCTCAGATAGTAAAGAATCTGCCTGCAATGCAGGAGACCAGGGTTCAGTCCCTGGCTTGGGAAGATCTTCTGGAGAAAGGCATGAGTACCCACACCAGTATTCTTATCTGGAGAACTCCATGGACAGAATAATCTTGATATTAATATTCCTTTTATTTCAATTCATATAGAATAGAATGGCTTCCTTCTATATACATATTTTTGTTGTTTGTTTGTTTAATATTTCTAAAGGCACTAATTGGATTTGAATTTAAAGCATTTAACTGGGTGGGAGGTGGTCATGGTGAGAGTTGTGTGAACAGACAAGGATACACTCATGGAATCTTGGACTCATGAGTGCTTGGACCATCCAGAAATTGGGATGTTGATTTTGTTGATCATGTGCATACCATGTATAACTAGATGTGAATGGATGGAATTTATTTGTGGATATATAATAGAAAACCATTAACTGGCTATCCAATATTTTTATTATTATTATTTTCATCAACATTATCTTTAGCTGTGCAATTTTGAGGCATATTGATTATTGCTACAGAGTTTTACTTTTTTTCTACGTAAGTACTGTCTGTGACAGCAGAGATCCACAGTAAAAAACATTTTCAGGTAAATATTTGTGCTTATACAATTAGTTTTCTCTTCTGCTATAACAAATTACCACTTATTTACTGGCTTAAACAACACGAACATATTTATTATCTTACAGCTCTAGAGATAAGGTCAGGGAAAAAGTTTTGCTAAGATGAAATCAGTGTGTTCGTACTGCTGTATTCTCTCTGGAGAACCCAGGGGAGAATCAACTGACTTTTCCAGTTTCTAGATTCTATGTGCATTTCTTAGCATGTGGTCTGACCTCTGCTTCCATAATAGCACCACTGTCTCTATCTCTCACTGTCCTTCCTCCTTAGGGACTTTTGTGATTACACTGAGCCCACTCAGACAGCTTAGCATAATAGTCTCCTTTCAAGATCAAATCTACAAAATTCCTTTTGCATGTAAGGAAACATTCCCAGATTCCAGGGTTTGGATGTGGACATATTTGGGAGGTCACTAATCTCCCTACCACAGCTTGTGTGTTTTTCATGGGATAAAAATGTAATGGCTTAATATAAGAATGGTTTCTATTTAAATACTCATATTTTGATAATGGTGCATGATATCTTTCTGATCTCCAGTTACAAGTAATAGAAAATTCATTTTAACACATTGGTGCTTTAAAATTTCCATTGACTTTAACAATTGTAATATCAGTTAAAAATTAAGCACTGTTTCATAATTTAGTGTTGTTCATCTGTAGACCAGAGAAGGCAATGGCAACCCACTCCAGTACTCTTGCCTGAAGAATCCCATGGACGGAGGAGCCTGGTAGGCTGCAGTCCATAGGGTCACGAAGGTCAGACACGACTGAGCGACTTCACTTTCACTTTTCACTTTCATGCTTTGGAGAAGGAAATGGCAAGCCACTCCAGTGTTCTTGCCTGGAGAATCCCAGGGATGGCGGAGCTTGGAGGGCTGCCGTCTATGGGGTCACACAGAGTCGGATATGACTGAGGTGACTTAGCAGCAGCAGCATCTGTAGACTAGATACGGTCAATTTTTTGAGTAATTTATTGCAATTGCCTTACCCAAAGTGTACTTCAGAAGCTTAAGTTTTTGTTTTATTCAATTATTTTGTCTGAGATTGGGTTATCTTAGCGAAAACAAAAAATAATAACTTTGCCTCAAAATAGTAAAAAAAAAAAAAAAAAAAATTAAATGTTTGGAATTATTCCTTTCTGTTCGGAGAGAGATGTTTTTCTCTTGTAAATGACTAAAACTGGCTTTTTTTATGGTTGTTACCTAACAGCTCAGAAGGTCATGGTTGAGGCCAGGACCAAGTCTCTTGGATACTGTTTACAGTGTTCTCAAATGACTTAAAAAAGGACTAAATTGTTTTGATTCTACAGAAGCAAAGCTCAGAGAGAATATCAGTTTAGTCAGTCTTATCTAGTTCTTAAGTACAAATAGTAAAATATGCTATAAAATACAGTGAGCAACTTTTAACTTTAGAGGAAATTGGTAGCATAGTGATTAGATTACATGCCTTGTGTACTTAAATTGGTGGAGAGGAACTTTGAAATAGAGTTTATTATTAAATGTTGCAGACCAATCACTCTTAGATTTTATGTTTTCACTGTTAGTCATGTTAGACTACATTATTTATATGAAAAATATTTTTAATTTATCCCCTTTCAAGTTATTGGGCATAGTTATTGTGTGTGGGAGAGTAAGGAGAGAAAATACTCATGATTTCCAGTTATTACACATATGATACAAAAAACTACTATTTACTCTGGTTTAGGATTTTATTCTCAAGAATCAGTTATGAACAAAATAAATAAAATCTGTTTTCTCTTGTGGCTCAAGTCCTAGTGAACTTGGCACAAGTTGTGCAACTGCAATCCAATAAAATTTCAATTCAGAAATACCCCAGAAGGATTGTTAGCATTAGTTAGTCTCCTCTAGCATATTTCTGCTGCTGCATCTGCAAAATCTATGAAAATAGGATTTCTTAATAGACTTGTAACTTGCTTATTAGACAGAGTGCTAGTTATTTAGACTGTCAGCAATTACACAAATTTACAAGTAAAATTTAAGCCAGTGATTAGCTTTAGTTGAAATGTACAAGTGAGATGCCATTATTTTGAGCTCAGCTCAGCCTTTAACATGTTAATATGATGTCAACACTTGCATACAGCTGTACCTTACTACATCTAAGACATTTAGCCTTGGAAAAAATGATGTTGTTTCTGTGTGGAAAATTCCTATTAAGGATGTCCTTTCCAGTCCATTCCATGTATTCCAAATTGTGATTTTTTTTTGTTCAATCTCCCTTTTCCATCAAGATTTGCCTCTAGTCTATCCCACCACTCAGCTTAAAAAGTAAAAATTTACAAAACTAATGGAAGCACACTCCTTGTAAATCTCTTAATAAATATATATCCTCTGCACCTCCAAACATTAAGTAACTCCTATGCTGAATGAGCATTTATCATCAGTAAGCAATATTTATTCTTTTAACACACATATATGTATTACTAAATAATTTTATAATACTGTTTTTTCCAAGTTTTTTATGAAAAACATCAAATATTTAGCAAATCTGAATGAATTATATAATCAATATTGTATACACACTATCTAGATTTTACCCTTGACATTTTACTCTATTTACTTTATCATACTACAATCCATTTTAGTATTATTTGAAACTTTATGTAAATTGCCCTTTTTTTAGCTCAGAGAACAAATTCATGCCTTAGTCCTAGTACTTCTCCTTTTACATCTTATTTCATTTTACTATACTCCAGTGTATTTAAGAAAGAGTTTGATTAGCTTGAATATAGATATAAAATTAAATTAAAAAATAAGGGAATAAAAGCATCTGTACAAAAGGAAAATAAGCACAGAAAAGATAAGACACAATAACAAAATATGTGCTGTGAAGTCTGAACAATTATAGAAGATGTTCAAACATTCGACTTTGTATTTTCACAGCCAAAGTGGAGAAGAAAATATAGTTAAATATACACTTATTCTTTTATTTAAGAATATTCATTGAGTTTTATTAAGTTACACCTTTGAAAGACTCAGGATATATAAAAATAAAAGCAAAGAAGTTTCTCAAGAGAAGCATAACTCTTTCTGTGTCCTGAGGCCAGAGTGAAATTTCTTTCATGGATCATCATAAAGAAAATACTGGGTGATGTAGTGAACATCATACTCACAAATGTTCTCACAGTGAATAGAATGATGAGTTTCACAGGACAGTTTCTTATGTCCTTCACTGTAGGTTGATTACCTAATGCCAAAGAACCATTCAGAGAAAGCAAATATTTGAGAAATTAAAATGATTTGACTCCATCACACCTCTCTGGTTATCTGGCTTCCCCTAGCAATAGATTTTAAAGTATTAAAGTATAGTCAGTTCTGCTATCATAGAAATTATGCCTTAAAATCACCACATTTTCCAAAATTGCACAGTATAAAACCACAGGCCTCATGGCAAAAAATAAGGTTGGAGACACAACATTCAATAATTTTGTTAATGCCATATTAGAAAAAAAAATAATAAGAATTTAATAAATATGGTACATAGTTTCACATTAAAAGGCTAAAATATAAATAAAAAAATAAATGCCAAAATATGGCATTTTACAAAAATATGGCACTTTACCTTGAAAAAGGTCTGAAAATGGGTTTCAGAAGAGTTGCATCTTGTTAGAAATGGTGAGGTTGGATGGAGGGATTATCTGAAATCATATGGAAAGTTGTAGCATCAGATTTTGATGGATATAACTCATTTTACTGAATTTGACACTGCTGCCAAACACCACAATTAACAATATTTCCCAGTCTTACATTCAGGTCATGTTAACGACATTTAAGAGCTCTTCAAACCTTTCTTGTTAGCACATTAAGGCATGAGTTTTTAATAGTCATTTAACCAAATTTTAATACTTGATCGGCTCCGGTGGCACAGACGCGAGAGACGCCGCCCCCGGCGCAACCGACCACACAAAGAGGCGCAGCCGTGAGGAGCTGCACCACGCCTGAGTCCAGGGACGATGGCCGAGAGGAGTTGCTCCACATTCAAGGTCAGGAGGGGCGGCATTGAGGAGATACCACTCATCCAAGGTAAGGTGCAGCAGCTGCGCTTTCTTGGAGCAGCTGTGAAGAGATATCCCACACCCAAGGTAAGAGAAATCCAAATAAGATGGTAGGAATTGCGAGGGGGCATCAGAGGGCAAACAAACTGAAATCATAATCACAGGAAACTAGTCCATCTGATCACATGGACCACAGCCGATGTGGTCCACTAGAGAAGGGAATGGTAAACCACTTCAGTATACTTGCCTTGAGAACCCCATGAACAGTATCAAAGGGCAAAATGATAGGATACTGAATGAGGAATTCCCAAGGTTGGTAGGTGCCCAGTATGCTACTGGAGATCAGTGGGAAAATAACTCTAGAAGGAATGAAGGGATGGAACAAAAGCAAAACCAAACCCAGTTGTGGATGTGACCAGTGATAGAAGCAAGATCCAGTGCTGTAAAGAGCAATATTGCATAGGAACCTGGAATATTAGGTCCATGAATCAAGGCAAGTTGGAAGTGGTCAAACAGGATATGGCAACAGTGAACATAGATATTCTAGGAATCAGTGAATTAAAATGGACTGAAATGGGTGAATTTAACTCAGATGACCATTGTATCTACTATTGTGGGCAAGAATCCCTTAGAAGAAATGAAGTAGCCATCACGGTCAACAAAAGAGTCCAAAATGCAGTACTTGGATGCAATCTTAAAAACAACAGAATGATTTCTGTTCGTTTCCAAGGCAAACCATTCAATATTACATTAATCCAGGCCTATGCCCCAACGAGTAACGCTGAAGAAGCCAAAGTTGAACGGTTCTATGAAGACCTACAAGACCTTTTAGAACTAACAACCAAAAAAGATGTCCTTTTCATTATAGGGGACTGGAATGCAAAAGTAGGAAGTCAAGAAACACCTGGAGTAACAGGCAAATTTGGCCTTGGAGCACGGAATGAAGCAGGGCAAAGGCTAATAGAGTTTTGTCAAGAGAACGCCCTGGTCATAGCAAACACCCTCTTCCAACAACACAAGAGAAGACTCTACACATGGACATCACCAGATGGTCAACACCGAAATCAGATTGATTATATTCTTTGCAGCCAAAGATGGAGAAGCTCTATAGAGTTAGCAAAAACAAGACCAGGAGCTGACTGTGGCTCAAATCATGAAATCCTTATTGCCAAATTCAGACTTAAATTGAAGAAAGTAGGGAAAACCACTAGACCATTCAGATATGACCTAAATCAAATCCCTTATGATTATACAGTGGAAGGGAGAAATAGATTTAAGGGACTAGATCTGATAGATAGAGTGCCTGATGAACTCTGGACGGAGGTTCGTGACATTGTACAGGAGACAGGGACCAAGATCATCCCCATGGAAAATAAATGCAAAAAAGCAAAATGGCTGTCTGAGGAGGCCTTACAAATACCTGTGAAAAGAAGAGCAGTGAAAAGCAAAGGAGAAAAGGAGAGATATAAGCATCTGAATGCAGAGTTCCAAAGAATAGCAAGGAGAGATAAGAAAGCCTTCCTCAGTGATCAATGCAAAGAAATAGAGGAAAACAATAGAATAGGAAAAACAAGAGATCTCTTCAAGAAAATTAGAGATGCCAAGGGAATATTTCATGCAAAGATGGGCTCAATAAAGGACAGAAATGGTATGGACCTTACAGAAGCATAAGATATTAAGTAGAGGTGGCAAGAATACACAGAAGAACTGTACAAAAAAGATTTTCATGACCAGGATAGTCACGATAATGTGATCACTGACCTAGAGCCAGACATCTTGGAATGTGAAGTCAAGTGGGCCTTAGAAAGCATCACTACGAACAAAGCTAGTGGAGGTGATGGAATTCCAGTTGAGCTATTTCATATCTTGAAAAATGATGCTGTGAAAGTGCTGCACTCAATATGCCAGCAGATTTGGAAAACTCAGCAGTGGCCACAGGACTGGAAAAGTTCAGTCTTCATTCCAATCCCAAAGAAAGGCAATGCCAAAGAATGCTCAAACTACTGCACAATTGCACTCATCTCACACGCTAGTAAGGTCACACTCAAAATTCTCCAAGCCAGGCTTCAGCAATATGTGAACCGTGAACTCCCACATGTTCAAGCAGGTTTTAGAAAAGGCAGAGGCACCAGAGATCAAATAGTCAACATCCGCTGGATCATGGAGAAAGCAAGACAGTTCCAGAAAACATCTATTTCTGCTTCATTGACTATGCCAAAGCCTTTGAATGTGTGGATCACAATAAACTGTGGAACATTCTGAAAGAGATGGGAATCCCAGACGACCTGACCTGCCTCTTGAGAAACCTGTATGCAGGTCAGGAAGCAACAGTCAGAACTGTACATGGAACAACAGACTGGTTACAAATAGGAAAAGGAGTGCTTCAAGGCTGTATATTGTTACCTTGCTTATTTAACTTATATGCAGAGTACATCATGAGGAACGTTGGGCTGGAAGAAGCACAAGCTGGAATCAAGATTGCTGGGAGAAATATCAATAACCTCAGATATGCAGATGACACTACCCTTAAGGCAGAAAGTGAAGAGGAACTCAAAAGCCTCTTGATGAAAGTGAAAGAGGAGAGTGAAAAGGTTGGCTTGAAGCTCAACATTGAGAAAACAAAGATCATGGCATCTGGACCCATCACTTCATGGGAAATAGATGGAAAAACAGTCGAAACAGTGTCAGACTTTGTTTTATTTGGGCTCCAAAATCACTGCAGATGCTGACTGTGGTCATGAAATTAAAAGACGCTTGCTCCTTGGAAGGAAAGTTATGACCAACCTTGATAGTATATTAAAAAGCAGAGACATTACTTTGCCAACAAATGTCTGTCTAGTCAAGGCTATTTTTTTTCCCGTGGTCATGTATGGATGTGAGAGCTGGACTGTGAAGAAAGCTGATCACCGAAGAATTGATGCTTTTGAACTGTGGTGCTGGAGAAGACTCTTGAGAGTCCCTTATACTGCAAGGAGATCCAACCAGTCCATTCTAAAGGAGATCAATCCTGGGTGTTCATTGGAAGGACTGATGCTAAAGCTGAAACTGCAATACTTTGGCCACCTCATGCGATTAGTTGACTCACTGGAAAAGACTCTGATGCTGCGAAAGGTTGGGGGCGGGAGGAGAAGAGGAAGACCGCGAATGAAATGGCTGGATGGCATCACCGAGTCTGTGGACATGAGTTTGAATGTACTCCGGGAGTTGGTGATGGACAGGGAGGCCTGGCATGCTGTGATTCATGGGGTCGCAGAGAGCCGGACATGACTGAGCAACTGAACTGAACTGAACTGATTAATAGATTAATTTATGTATCACTGCTGGGAATTATTTTGTGGATTTCTCCTCTGCACTTCTCATGGTTTTGTCCGACCAGATCAGTTCAGTTCCGTTCAGCCGCTCAGTCGTATCCCTAAAGTCAGGAACAAGACAAGGATACCTACTCTCACTGTTACTATTCAACATAGTCTTGGAAGTTTTGGCCACAGCAATCAGAGTAGAAAAAGAAATAAAAGGAATTCTGATTGGAAAAGAAGAAATCAAACTCTCACTGTTTGAAGATGGCATGATCTTCTACATAGAAAACCCTAAACTCCACCAGAAAATTACGAGAGCTAAACAATGAATATAGTACAGTTTCAGGATATAAAATTAGCACAAAGAAATCCCTTGTGTTCCTAAACACTAACAAAGTGAAAACCGAAAGCTAATTTAAGGAAATAATTCCATTCACCATTGCAATGAAAATAATAAAATACTTAGGAATAAATCTACCTAAAGAAACAAAAGACCTATATATAGAAAGGTATAAAGCACTGTTGAAAGAAATCAAAGATTACACAAATAGATGGAGAAATATACCATGCTCATGGATCAGAAGAGCTGATATAGTAAAAATGAGCATACTACACAAAGCAATCAATAGATTCAATGCAATCCTTATCAAGCTACAAACAATATTTTTCAGAGAACTAGAACAAATAATTTCACAATTTGTATGGAATTACAAAAAAATTCGAATACACAAAGCAATCTGGAGAAAGAAGAATGGAACTGGAGGAATCAACCTGCCTGACTTCAGATTATATTAAAAAGCTACAGTCATCAAGACATCATGGTACTGGTACAAAGAGAGAAATAAGATAAATGGAACAAAACCAAAAGCCCAGAGATAAACCCACGCTCTTATGAAAAACTTATCTTTGACAAAGAAGGCGAGAATATACAATGGAGAAAAGACAATCGCTTGAACATGTGGTTCTGGGAAAGATGGTCAACCACTGGTAAAAGAATGAAGCTCAAACACTTTCTAACACCAAACACACACACAAAAAAACTCAAAATCTATTAAAATCTAAATGTAAGACAAGAAACACCAACTCCCGGAGTTCACTCAAACTCACGTCCATCGAGTCAGTGATGCCATCCAGCCATCTCAATTACTGTCGTCCCCTTCTTCACCTTCCCCCAATCCCTCCCTGCATCAGAGTCTTTTCCAGTGAGTCAACTCTTCACATGATGTGGCCAAAGTATTGGACTTTCAGCTTTAGCATCAGTCCTTCCAATGAACACCCAGGATTGATCTCTGTTGAAATGGACTGGTTGGATCTCCTTGCAGTACAAGGGACTCTCAAGAGTCTTCTCCAGCACCACAGTTCAAAAGCGTCAGTTCTTTGGCGATCAGCTTTCTTCACAGTCCAACTCTCACATCCATACATGACCACGGGAAAAACCATAGCCTTGACTAGACAGACCTTTGTTGAAGAAGTAATGTCTCTGCTTTTTGATATACAATGTAGGTTGGTCATAACCTTCCTTCCAAGGAGTAAGCGTCTTTTAATTTCATTGCTGCAATCATCATCTGCAGTGATTTTGGATCCCTAAAGAATAAAGTCTGGCACTGTTGCAAATATTTCCCCATCTATTTCCCATGAAGTGATGGGACCAGATATCATGATCTTTGCTTTCTGAATGTTGAGCTTCAAGCCAAACTTTTTCACTCTCTTCTTTCACTTTCATCAAGAGGCTTTTTGGTTCCTCTTCACTTTCTGCCAGAAGGGTGATGTCATCTACATATATGAGGTGATTAATATTTCTCCAAGCAATCTTGATTCCAGCTTGTGCTCCTTCCAGCCCAGCGCTCCTCATGATGTACTCTAAATATAAGTTAAATAAGCTGGGTGACAATATACACCCTTGACATACTCCTTTTCCTAATTGGAACCAGTCTTTTGTTCCATGTCCAGTTCTAACTGTTGCTTACTGACCTGCATATAGGCTTCT
This sequence comes from Moschus berezovskii, assembly GCF_049115385.1. Taxonomy (NCBI): domain Eukaryota; kingdom Metazoa; phylum Chordata; class Mammalia; order Artiodactyla; family Moschidae; genus Moschus; species Moschus berezovskii. The sequence goes on along the minus strand of NC_142488.1, from coordinate 78,907,318 downwards.
CAAGAGGCAGGTTAGGTGGTCTGGTATTCCCATTTCTTTCAGAACTTACCACAGTTTATTGTGATCTGCACAGTTAAAGGCTTTGTCATAGTCAATGAAGCAGAAATAGATGTTTTACTGGAACCCTCTTGCTTTCTCCATGATGCAGCGGATGTTGGCAATTTGATCTCTGGTTGCTCTGCCTTTTCTACAACCAGCTTGAACATCTGGAAGTGCAGGGTTCATGTATTGCTGAGGCCTGGCTTGGAGAATTTTGAGCATGTCTTTACCAGAGTGTGAGGTGAGTGCAATTGTGCGGTAGTTTGAGCATTCTTTGGCATTGCTTTTCTTTGGGATTGGAATGAAGACTGACCTTTTCCAGTCCTGTGGCCACTGCTGAGTTTTCTAAATTTGCTGGCATATTGAGTGCAGCACTTTCACAGCATCATCTTTCAGGATTTGAAATAGCTCAACCGGAATTCCATCACCTCCACTAGCTTTGTTCGTAGTGATTCTTTCTAAGGCCCGCTTACTTCACATTCCAAGACGTCAGGCTCTAGGTCAGTGATCACACCATCATGATTATCTTGGTCATGAAGATATTTTTGTACAGTTCTCCTGTGTATTCTTGCCACCTCTTCTTAAAAACTTCTGCTTCTGTTAGGGCCATACCATTTCTGTCCTTTATCGAGCCCATCTTTGCATGAAATGTTCCCTTTGTATCTCTAGTTTTCTTCAGGAGATCTCTTGTCTTTCCTATTCTGTTGCTTCCCTCTATTTCTTTGCATTGATCGCTGAGGAAGGCTTTCTTATCTCTCCTTGCTATTCTTTGGAATTCTGCATTCAGATGCTTATATTTCTCCTCTTCTCCTTTGCTTTTCGCTTCTCTTCTTTTCACAGCCATTTGTAACGCTTCCTCAGACAGCCATTTTGCTTTTGTGCATTTCTCTTCCATGGGGATGATGTTGATCCCTGTCTCCTATACAATGTCACGAACCTCCATCCATAGTTCACCAGGCACTCTATATATCAGATCTAGTCCTTTAAATCTTTTTCTCACTTTCACTGTATAATCATAAGGGATTTGATTTAGGTCATATCTAAATGATCTAGTGGTTTTCCTTACTTTCTTCAGTTTAAGTCTGAATTTGGCAATAAGGAGTTCATGATCTGAGCCACAGTCAGTTCCTTGTCTTGTTTTTGCTAACTGTATAACGCTTCTCCATTTTTGGCTGCAAAAAATATAATAAATCTGATTTCACTGTTGACCATCTGGTGATGTCCATGTGTAGAGTCTTCTCTTGTGTTTTTGAAAGAGGGTATTTACTATGACCAGTGCATTCTCTTGGCAAAATTTTATTAACCTTTGCCCAGCTTCATTCTGTGCTCCAAGACCAAATTTACCTATTATTCCAGGTGTTTCTTGACTTCCTACTTTTGCATTCCAGTCTCCTATAATGAAAAGGACATTTTTTTTTGGGTGTTAGTTATAAAATGTCTTGTAGGTCTTCAAAGAACCGTTCAACTTCTGCTTCTTCCACGTTGCTAATTGGGGCATAGGCTTGGATTACCGTGATATTGAATGGTTTGCCTTGGAAATGAACAGAGATTATTCTGTATTTTTTGAGTTTACATCCAAGTACAGAATTACACACTCTTCTGTTGACCATGATGGATATTCCATTTCTTCAAAGGATTCCTGCCCACAGTAGTAGATATAATGGTCATCTGAGTTAAATTCACCCATTCCAGTCCATTTTAGTTCACTGATTCCTAAAATGTCAACGTTCACTTTTGTCATCTCCTGTTTGACCACTTCCAATTTGCCTTGATTCATGGACCTACCATTCCAGATTCCTATGCAATATTCCTCTTTACAGCATCGGACCTTGCTTCAATCACCAGTCACATCCACAACTGGGTATTGTTTTTGCTTTGGCTCCATCCATTAATTCTTTCTGGATTTATTTCTCCACTGATCTCCAGTAGCATACTGGGCATCTACCAACCTGGGAAATTCCTCATTCAGTATCCTATCATTTTGATTTTTCATACTGTTCATGGGGTTCTCAAGGCAAGTATGCTGAAGTGGTTTGCCATTCCCTTCTCCAGTGGACCACATTCTGTCCGACCACTCTACCATGACCCGCCCATCTTGGGTGGCCCCAAACGACATGGCTTAGTTTCACTGAGTTAGACAAGGCTGTGGTCCTTGTGATCAGATCGACTAGTTTTCTGTGATTATGATGTCAGTGTGTCTGCCCTCTGATGCTCTTTCACAATACCTACCGTCTTATTTGGGTTTGTCTTACCTTGGACGAGCGGTATCTCCTCACAGCCACCCCTCCTGACCTTGAACATGGAGTAGCTCCTCTCCGCCCTCCTGCACCCGTGCAGCCTCCACCACTTGGACGTGGGGAATAAGGACCAGCTGTATAGCATAGAGTACTCTACTCAATACCAGAGACCATGATCTTAGTTTTATGAATGTTGAGCTTTAAGCTAACATTTTCACTTTCCTCTTTCACTTTCATCAAGAGAGTCTTTAGTTCTTCTTCACTTTCTGCCATCAGGGTGGTGTCCTCTGCATATCTGAGGTTATTGATATTTCTTTCAGCAATCTTGATTGAGCTTGTACTTCCTTCAGCCCAGCGTTCCTCATTATGTAATCTGCATATAAATTAAGTAAGCAGGGTGAAAATATACAACCTTGACATACTCCTTTTCCTATTTGGAAACTAGTCTGTTGTTCTATGTCCAGTTCTAACTGTTGCTTCCTGACCTGCATATAGGTTTAGGTCTTGTATTCCTATCTCTTTCAGAATTTTCCACAGTTTATAGTGATCCACACAGTCAAAAGCTTTGACATAATCAGTGAAGAAAAAAATAGATATTTTCCAGGAACTCGCTTGCTTTTTCGATGATCCATCGGATGTTGGCAATTTGATCTCTGGTTCCTCTGCCTTTTGTAAAACCAGCTTGAACACCTGGAAGTTCACAGTTCACATATTGCTGAAGCCTGGCTTGGAGAATTTTGAGCATTACTTTAGTGGCGTGTGAGATGAGTGCAATTGTGCGGTAGTTTGAGCATTCTTTGGCATTGCCTTTCTTTGGGATTGGGATGAAAACTGCCATTTTCCAGTCTTGTGGCCACTGCTGAGTTTTCCAAATTTGCTGGCATATCGAGTTCAGCACTTTCACAGCATCATCTTTCAGGATTTATAATAGTTCAACTGGAATTCCATCACCTTCACTACCTTTGTTTGCAGTGATGCTTTTTTTTGTATAGTTCTTTGTATTCTTGCCATGTCTTCTTCATATCTTCTGCTTTTGTTAGGTCCATACCATTTCTGTCCTTTATCAAGCCCATCTTTGCATGAAATGTTCCATTGGTATCTCTAATTTTCTTAAAGATGTCTCTAGTCTTTCCCATTATACTGTTTTCCTCTATTTCTTTGCATTGATCGCTGAGGAAGGCTTTCTTATCTCTCCTTTCTATTCTTTGGAACTCTTCATTCAGATGCTATATCTTTCCTTTTCTCTTTTGCTTTTCACTTCTCTTCTTTTCACAGCCATTTGTAAGGCCTCCCCCAACAACCATTTTGCTTTTTTTGCATTTCTTTTCCATGGGGATGGTCTTGGTCCCTGTCTCCTGTACAATGTCACAAACCTCCATCCATAGTTCATCAGGCACTCTGTCTATCAGAGCTAGTCCCTTAAATCTATTTCTCACTTCCACTGGTATAATCTTAAGGGATTTGATTTAGGTCATACCTGAAAGTTTTAATGGTTTACCCAACTTTCTTCAATTTAGGTCTGAATTTGGCAATAAGGAGTTCATGATCTGAGCCACAGTCAGCTCCTGGTCTTGTTTTTGCTGAGTATGTAGAGCTTCTCCATCTTTGACTGTAAAGAATATAGTCAATCTGATTTCAGTGTTGACCATCTGGTGATGCCCATGTGTAGAGTCTTCCTTTGTTTTGTTGGAAGAGGGTGCTTGTTATGACCAGTGTGTTCTCTTGGCAAAACTCTATTAGCCTTTGCCCTGCTTCATTCTCTATTCCAAGGCCAAATTTGCCTGTTACTCCAGGTGTTTCTTGACTTCCTACTTTTGCATTCCAGTCTCCTATAATGAAAATTATATCCATTTTGGGTGTTAGTTCTAGCAGATCTTGTATGTCTTCATAGAACTCTTCAGTTTCTTCTTCAGCATTACTGGTTGGGCATAGACTTGGATTACAGTGATATTGACTGGTTTTCCTTGGATGTGAACAGAAATCATTCTGTTGTTTTTGAGATTGCATCCAAGTACTGCATTTCAGACTCTTTTGATGACTGTGATGGCTACTCCATTTCTTCTAAGTGATTCCTACCCACAGTAGTAGATGTAATGGTCATCTGAATTAAATTCATCCATTCCAGTCCATCTTAGTTCCCTGATTCCTGGAATGTTGATGTTTACTCTTGTCATCTCCTGCTTAACCATTTCCAATTTGCCTTGATTCATGGACCTAACATTCCAGGTTCCTATGCAATATTGCTCTTTGCAGCATTGAACCTTGCTTCTATCCACAATTGTCCCATCCACAATTGTGTGTTCTTTTTTTTTTTTTTTGCTTTGACTCCACCCCTTCATTCTTTCTGAAGTTATTTCTCCACTGATCTCCAGTAGCATATTGGAAACCTACTAACCTGGGCAGTTCATCTTTCAGTGTCCTATATTTTTGACTTTTCATACTGTTCATGGGGTTCTCAAGGCAAGAATACTGAAGTGGTTTGCCATTCCCTTCTCCAGTTGTCCACATTCTGTCACTACCTCTGTACTGAGTTAGTTCTGGCTCACTGTAAGGCACTGTAGGTATTTAGGCTATTATGGGCCTGGTGCTCACCTCCTAGTGCATGAAGCCAGGTCCTGGAAATAATGCTGGCCCTTTGCTTGGCAGACCGAGCTCCTGGGATCTGGCTACAGGGCCCAGGGAGCTGCTGTCAGACCACTGGTACTTTGGGTTGGTTCCTGACACAGCTGGCTTTAGGTTCTGCATTGTCCCAAAGCTTGTGTTGGTCTGCTTGTGGATGGATTCAGGGACCTGTTGCTCCTAAGACTGATGTTGGCATGCTGATGAGTGGGTTGATCCACAGACTGCAAGAGTCCTGTTTTAAAGGCACTGGTTTCTGCCTGATGCCAGTAGATCTGGGACCCCATATCTCTGGTTGCAGGAACCTGGGGAGTCATGACTCTGGTGACTGTGCATTGATATGTAGAGTCTGATCCTGGGCTCTCTGGTAGATAAAGCCATATCCAGGAGCAACTGTGGGCTCACAAAGGTCTTAAAGCAGATTCTCTACTGGTTGATGGGACTGTGTCTCAGCTCAGCTATTTTCTTGGCTTGAGGTGTCCTGGCACTTGTGCTTACAAGCTGTTGTGCTGATGTGGGGCTGGGTTTTGGGGCTAATAAGGCAGAAGAAGTATTACAAAATAGTGCTCACTAGCACCAGTGTCTACATGGTAGATAAATCTGCCCAAAATGGCTGCTGTCAATATCTATGTTCCCAGGGTGAAGTCCAGTTGCCTCCTGTGTCTCAGGGAGACTCTCCAAGTTCAGCAGATAGGTCTGACCCAGGCTCCTTTCAAATTAGCTTCTGCTTAGGATCCCAGAGCCGGTGAAATTTTGTGTGCTCCCTTAAAAAGTAGAATCTTTATTTCCCACAGTCCTCTGAGTCTCCAAAATATAAGCCCTGGTGATCTTCAAAGCCAAACTTCTTAGGGGCTCATCTTCCTGGTTCAGGACCGCTGGACTGGGGGGCATGATGTTGAGCTCAGAACTTTACTCCTTGGGGAAAACCTCTGCAGTCATAATCATTCTTTCATTTGTGGACTACCCACCTGTGGATGTGTGACTTGACTATATCACATCTCTGCTTGCTTCTGTCTTGTCTCATTGTTGTTCCTTCTCTATATCTTTAGTTGTAGAAGGTCTTCCCTGGTAGATTCCAGTCTTTTCATTGACGATTGTTCTTTTTCATTGATGGTTGTAAATTTTGTGTACCCATAAGCAGAGGAATTCAGGGTTTTATAGTTTGCTTTTGGCTATCTCCCCCCATTTTTAAATCAGATTGTTTGTTTTGTCAATACTGAGTAGTATAAAGTCTCTATCTTAAAATTCTTTTAGAAAATAAAATACAATCTTAGTAATGCACTGAAAGTGTTTTGATAGTGAGTGAGCTTCTCTGGTGGCTCAGACTGTACAGAATCTGCCTGTAATGCAGGAGACCTGGGTTCAATCCCTGGTCAGGAACATCCCCTGGAGAAAGGAATGGCAACTCACTCCAGTATTCTTGCCTAGAGAATCTCATGGACAGAGGCGCCTAATGGGGTTCATGGGGCTGCAATGAGTTGGACACTTAGTAAGTAACTAAGCACACACACACACAACCATACCGAGTGAGATCTAGGAAGAGTAGTTGGCAAAGTCACTGAAGAAAATGAGCTGGCTAGATAGAACCAGGAAGTTGATAGGAGCTGGTAACTTAATTAACAGTTTTCCTGTCCACCTCTGTCCTCCCAGCACTAATTGGCTAAGCTTGTTTATTGAAACTTAAGATTATATCATCATTTAATTAGCAGAATACATTCTTTTTTTTTTTTTCCTTTGGATTTAAATTGAAGGAATAGGGTTGTGGTAGTTAGCTGCTTTAATACAAGAGTATCAGTTTTGGCACACTGGATTTATTTATTTTTAAATCAGAAACTAGATTAATAAAAGTATCACCTCAGGAAAATGTCTTAAAGTATTTGTATTTATGACTTAATTCATCCTTAAGTGGATTTCTTTCTTGTTCTTTCTTTTAGGTCTTTCCACTCAGATCAGAATCCCCATTCTTGTCAAAACATGACTTCCTGAAATTTCTTTTCATCTGTTGTTATATTTTAGTTATTTATCTCACACATAGGCATAGAGTAGTGCCTGGATCTTTCTTTTTAAAAACATTTTCAGTTCAATACTGATGTTCACATTTAATATGTATACACATTACTCCTGTGTTTGAAATCCTTCAGTGTCTTCCCATTCTCAGTAAGGTTAAAAGCCAAGTCCTATACAACTCTAAACAATGAGGATATTCTGCGTGTTGACATTAATAAGGAAAAACAAAAGTGAAAGATAATACCATGTTACATCTTCAATTATTTCAGGGACTTGTTTTTACTCTTCTGATGTTTCCTGAAAAAGAAAATAGTTTATTTTTTTTTAATTCTTTAAAAATAGCTTTCATAATGCAGCCTAATTTTACTACTACCTCATTAATTACATCTTGAAGAAGACATTTTTGGCATCAGCAAAGTTAAACTTCCCACAAAATTCACCTTAATTTGGTGTTAATCATGGAGTTTACATGAATATATTTACATTTCAAAATAACTCAGAACTGGCAGAAATCTTTCTTTTTTCTTCACCTTCTAAAATGGGGAATTTTTTAACCTTTTTAGCAGTAAGAATTAGGATCTTTAGCCTTAGGGCATCAGTTAGCCACACTTCTGCTGATAAAGTTTGAAGGAAATTGAATTCCATTCTATAAAGTATTCTATATACATTCTATTCAGTATTCTATACTGAATATTATAAAAATCTGTGGCCACACAATAATGAGAATCATAATAATATGAGCCTTTTACTCATCATTATAAAATTTAAGTTTATAATTTTAACAGTGTTCTATTATGCATTTATATTTAATTTGTTTACACTGCTAACATACAACAGTTCAGTTCAGTTCAGTTCAGTCGCTTAGTCGTGTCCGACTCTTTGCGACCCCATGAAGCACAGCACGCCAGGCCTCCCTGTCCATCACCAACTCCCGGAGTTCACTCAAACCCATGTCCATAGAGTCGGTGATGCCATCCAGCCATCTCATTCTCTGCCGTCCCCGTCTCCTCCCACCCCCAATCCCTCCCAGCCTCAGACTCTTTTCCAGTGAGTCAACTCGTTGCTTGAGGTGGCCAAAGTATTGCAGTTTCAGCTTTAGCATCAGTCCTTCCAATGAACACCCAGGATTGATCTCCTTTAGAATGGACTGGTTGGATTTCCTTGCAGTCCAAGGGAGTCTCAAGAGTCTTCTCCAGCACCACAGTTCAAAAGCATCCATTCTTCGGCGATCAGCTTTCTTCACAGTCCAACTCTCACATCCATACATGACCATGGGAAAAACAATAGCCTTGACTAGACGGACTTTGGTTGGCAAAGTAATGTCTCTGCTTTTCTATATGCTATCTAGACTGGTCATAACTTTCTTTCCAAGGAGCAAGCGTCTTTTAATTTCATGCTGCAATCGGCATCCACAGTAATTTTGGAGCCCCCCAAAATAAAGTCTGACACTGTTTCCACTGTTTCCCCATCTATTTCCCATGAAGTGATGGGACCAGGTGCCATGATCTTCGTTTTCTGAATGTTGAGCTTCAAGCCAACATTTTCACTCTCCTATTTCACTTTCATCAAAAGGCCTTTGATTTCCTCTTCACTTTCTGCCATAAGGGTGGTGTCATCTGCATATCTGAGGTTATTGATATTTCTCCCAGCAATCTTGATTCCAGCTTGTGCTTCTTCCAGCCCAGCGTTCCTCATGATGTACTCAGCATATAAGTTAAATAAGCAGGGTGACAATATACAGCCTTGACGTACTCTTTTTCCTATTTGGAACCAGTCTGTTGTTCCATTTACAGTCCTAACTGTTGCTTCCTGACCTGCATACAGGTTTCTCAAGAGGCAGGTCAGGTGGTCTGGGATTCCCATCTCTTTCAGAATGTTCCACAGTTTATTGTGATCCACACATTCAAAGGCTTTGGCATAGTCAATGAAGCAGAAATAGATGTTTTACTGGAACTCTTTTGCTTTCTCCACGATCCAGCGGTTGATGGCAATTTGATCTCTGGTGCCTCTGCCTTTTCTAAAACCTGCTTGAACATCTGGAAGTTCACGATTCACATATTGCTGAAGCCTAGCTTGGAGAATTTTGAGCATGACTTTACTAGCGTGAGAGATGAGTGCAATTGTGTGGTAGTTTGAGCATTCTTTGGCATTGCCTTTCTTTGGGATTGGAATGAAGACTGACCTTTTCCAGTCCTGTGGCCATTGCTGAGTTTTTCAAATTTGCTGGCATATTGAGTGCAGGACTTTCACAGCATCATCTTTCAGGATTTGAAATAGCTTAATTAGAATTCCATCACCTCCACTAGCTTTGTTTGTAGTGCTGCTCTCTAAGGCCCACTTGACTTCACATTCCAAGATGTCTGGTTCCAGGTGAGTGATCACGCCATCGTGATTATCTTCTTCGTGAAGATCTTGTTTGTACAGTTCTTCTGTGTATTCTTGCCACCTCTTCTTAATATCTTCTGCTTCTTTAGGTCCATACCATTTCTGTCCTCTATCGAGACCATCTTTGCATGAAATGTTCCCTTGATAACTTTAATTTTCTTGAAAAGATCTCTTGTTTTCCCTATTCTGTTGTTTTCCTCTATTTCTTTGCATTGATCACTGAGGAAGGCTTTCTTATCTCTCCTTGCTATTCTTTGGAACTCTGAATTCAGATGCTTATATCTTTCCTTTCCTCCTTTGCTTTTCATTTCTCTTCTTTTCACAGCTATTTATAAGGCCTCGTCAAACAGCCATTTGCTTTTTTGCATTTATTTTCCATGGGGATGGTATTGGTCCCTGTCTCCTGTACAATGTACAAACCTCCATCCAGAGTTCATCAGGCACTCTATCTATCAGATCTAGACCCTTAAATCTATTTCTTACTTCCACTGTATAATCATAAGGAATTTGATTTAGGTCATATCAGAATGGTCTAATGGTTTTCCCTACTTTCTTCAATTTAAGTCTGAATTTGGCAATAAGCATTTCATGATCTGAGCCACAGTCAGCTCCTGGTCTTGTTTTTGCTAACTCTATAGAGCTTCTCCATCTTTGCCTGCAAAGAATATAATCAATCTGATTTCGGTGTTAACCATCTGGTGATGTCCATGTGTAGAGTCTTCTCTTGTGTTGTTGGAAGAGGGTGTTTGCTATGACCAGTGAATTCTCTTGGCAAAACTCTATGAGCCTTTGCCCTGCTTCATTCCGTGCTCCAAGGCCAAATTTGCCTGTTACTCCAGGTGTTTATTGACTTCCTACTTTTGCATTCCAGTCCCCTATGATGAAAAGGACATCTTTTTTGGGTGTTAGTTCTAAAAGTTCTTGTAGGTCTTCATAGAACTGTTCAACTTCGGCTTCTTCAGCATTACTGGTTGGGGCATAGGCCTGGATTACTGTAATATTGAATGGTTTGCCATGGAAACGAACAGAAATCATTCTGTCATTTTTAAGATTGCATCCAAGTACTGCATTTCGGACTCTTTGGTTGACCATGATGGCTACTTCATTTATTCATTTCTTCTTCCCTTAGAAGAAGAAATTATATATTATAATAATTATATATCTACAGTAGTAGATATAATGGTCATCTGAGTTAAATTCACCCATTCCAGTCCATTTAAGTTCACTGATTCCTAGAATGTCCACGTTCACTCTTGCCATCTCCTGTTTGACCACTTCCCATTTGCCTTGATTCATGGACCTTACATTCCAGGTTCCTATGCTATATTGCTCTTTACAGCATCGGACCTTGCTTCTATCACCAGTCACATCCACAACTGGGTATTTGTTTCGCTTTGGCTCCATCCCTTCATAGTGGGCAACTACAGACCTAGGGAATTCCTCATTCAGTATCCTATCATTTTGCCTTTTGATACTGTTCATGGGGTTCTCAAGGCAAGTATACTGAAGTTGTTTGCCATTCCCTTCTCCAGTGGACCACATTCTGTCAGACCTCTCCACCATGACCCGTCCGTCTTGGGTGGCCCCACATGGCATGGCTTAGTTTCATTGAGTTAGACAGGGCTGTGGTCCATATGATCAGATCAACTAGTGTTTTGTGATTATGATTTCAGTGTGTCTGCCCTCTAATACCCCCTCCCAATACCTACCGTCTTATTTGGGTTTCACTTACCTTGGTCGTGGAGTATCTCTTCACAGCTGCTCCAAGAAAACGCAGCCACTGCACCTTACCTTGGATGAGGGGTATCTCCTCAAGGCCGCCCCTCCTGACGTTGAATGTGGAGTAGCTCCTCTCTGCCCTCCTGTGCCTGCGCAGCCACCGCCTCTTCGGTGTGGGACAGCTCCTCTCGGCCACCGCCCTGGCCTCGGGCGTGGGGTAACTCCTCTGGGCTGCGCTTCTGTGCTTGGTCGGTTGTGTGGAGCCGGCGTCTCTCGCGTCTGCGCCGCCGGCGCCGGCACAGAAAACACAATTACAGAAAAATAGTGGGAGGAAAAAATAGTGACAATCCCAACAGGGATGTCAACAGAGATTTCAATTTTATTGAAAAGACAGAGAGACACAGCTGAGGCTGGGAAACAAAAGAAATATTCTTCAACTGGTAAGTTTTGCTAGCTTTTGCTTTTATCATTTGGGGCATGTAAAATCATGTTGCCCCTGTGTTAGTCTGCTTGGGTTACTGAAACAAAATTCCACAAACTTATAAACAACAGAAATATTTTTACAATTCTAGACGCTATAAGTTTGAGATCATAGTCATTACACATACAGCATTTGGACCTTGAGGTTTGTTCACAGTTAAATATATATAATATCCTCACAAAAAGTGCTGCATAAGCCACTTCCCTCTCTTGTTTCTAACGGAAACTTCTTTTTTGCCCTAAAAGCAACCTCATGCGTATTTTCAAGCAGATGATTTGCACTTTTTGTTGGAGAGCAAACTGGAATGCTTTCAAAGGGAAAGATAATCTAATAAGTGAAATATATTTGAAACCCAGAACATAAATAGCATTTCAATGCTCTTTGATAGGGTACAGTATTACAGGAAGCTAAATATCAAAGTATAGAAGCTCTTTCTTTCCTGTCATATAATACAGCTCTAAGAATATGCTCTCTTATAAATTTGAAAATTGAGGATTATTCATATTCTAAATGGAACTTCCAGTAAAGTGTCTGTATATTGGGGGGTAAGTAGACAAGATAAGGGATGTCCTTAAAATTAACAGAAGTCCATGAGATCTGGTATAGGATCAATGCCTTTTATTCTTATAAGTTTGCGTGTAAAATTTATATGAAATATTTATTTAGCAGTATATCATCAGCTGAAAAGTACTGGTGAGTACAGTAAATAATTTAAAATTCATTGAACAAAAAGGTAACTTTTTAATCACTAGGCTGTGAAAGAATCCCTTAGTATGAAACAGTAGATATCATTGCTAACATGGGAAATGTTAGTGTGATTTTTTTTTAAAAAAATAACTCTTCTACTATCACCCAGATTTTTATAGAAAAAGCATTCTAATCCACCCTTGAAAATCTCTTCACCCTACAACAATCACATATGCTAAAAAAAATTTCCAAAATGATTGTGAGAAAGGAGTAACTATTGTCTATGCAATGTGAATGAGTAGATTTAATGTGCTATTAAAAGAAATAAAATACCTAATTCAGGTTGCAATGTTTTTCATGATAAAACTTTCTTATGCAACACATCATTAAAATATGCCCTATTTTCCCAACAGACAGCTAACACTCTAGTTAATAAGTAAAATTACATGAACTGGGCTTCAGTCTTGTGCTTCACAATCACTGCATACACTTGCTGCATATTCTGGAGGCTGAAATAAGTCTGTTTGTACATTGGATTGCTTGACAACATGTAATAGTGGGATGTTTCTGAAAATAATCTTTCTACTACAAGACATCACTAAATTAATCATTCTCTGTTTTTGGTCATAGACTTTAATAGGTTGACCAGTAGTATGTACACATGAATTCCCTTAAGATAAAATGTAAAAAAAAAAAGAGGAAGATTTCAAATTTAAAATTGTATAGAGAATTACTTTTGTAGTATAATCTCTTGTTTGTAATACATAGTACTTTTCTGAGTTTCTAAATCAGGAATCTAAACATCTCAGATTAATTAATCTACTATACTATCTAACAAAATCATATTCTTCTTCAGATTATACTGGATACATTTTGACACAGCCAAAATATGTAATCAGAGTACCTGGGCTGGAGTAACTGCAGGGAGGAGATTTTGAGAGCAGTGTTAATGATTATACTGTAAAAATACATTTGTATATGCACTGCTTCAGAAAGATTAATGATTACTCATTTACTCAGCCAACAAACATTTACTGATATATGTGCTGTGCTTAGTCGTTCAGTCGTGTCTGACTCTTTGCGACCCCATGGACTAGTAGTTCTCCAGGTTCTTCTGTCTGTGGGGATTCTCCAGGCAAGGATACTGGAATGGGTTGCCATGCCCTCTTCCAAGGTATCTTCCCACCCAGGGATCGAACCCAGGTCTCCCTCATTGCAGGTAGATTCTTTACCGCCTGAACCACCAGGGAAGCCCACTGACATCCAAAATACAGATATGCTTTTAAGGAGCTGACTATCTGGTTGGGGAACATCATGCAACAAAAATAACTTATAATGATCTAAGTGCAATTATAGAGATATATTTTTAGATTTTGTGGTACTGTAAGAGGACTGCTAACCTCTGCTTCTTTAGGTCAGAGGAATTTTTATAGTGGTGGAACCATTTGATTTGGATCCTGAAGGAGTAGCAGATAGTTACTTATGTGGAAGTTACAATGAATTTATAGTTTCCAAGTTTAGATTGGTATACAAAACTTTTCAGTAATTCTGCAACCAAAAAGATAGATAAACCCTCAGAATCCCTTCTACTGCTCTCCATTGTCTATTTCATACTTACATATTTTTTCCCCTCAAATCTAACATTCCACCTTCTCCTAACATTTCATCTATCTCCTTCAGATGACAGCCTCTCACTGCAGTGAGGAAACTGAAGCCACAAAACAAAAATTCCTACAACATTCTTACTTCCTGCCACCTATGTTTCTTTACGTCTATGCATTCTTTTCTTCCTCACTCATAATTCAAATGGAAGAGGGATTCTATTTTCCCTACATGGCTAATTTCTCCCTTTTGCTTCTGTATGGAACTTATTCCATCAGGTACCTTCTTTATATCCTTTGTCAATAACATAAATCTCTATCAAGCTGCTTCATTATAGCAAATAGTCATCACAAAAGCAATGTGTATTTACTGCCTCTATTTACTGGCTGCCCATTTTCCCCACATACAACCATCTGGATTCCCCCCAAACCTTACCATTGCTTTGAAAAAAGGTCTTCTTAGTTTACCAAAGTTTTCAGTATTTTCAAAGGCATCAGTCACTTTGCATTTCTTATTTCATATCTCTTTGATGTTTGAAACTGTTTGGCCACTATTTCTTTCTTGAGATTTTCCTTCCTCTGCCACTATGATACACTTTTCTACTGGTTTTTCTCTATCATTCTGGCATTTATTTATTTATTTTTCATTCTGGCATTTTTATCTTACTCTTTTTTCAAGTACTTCTGAATGGACATTCCTAAAATATTGATGCTGTTCAGAGACCCAGCCTCACCTCCTGCAATTTTGACTCATTGGCTTCTTCCTGGATAACTGCAGATATGCCCATGTCTACACTTTTATGCCTATAACCCCAAGGTTTCTACCTGAACTCACTGCAGAATTTCAAACCAAATGCATTCAACTTCCAACTGCACATTTCCATCAGAATATTCCAGTGACATCTCAATAAACAAACCTCCTTTCTCCAATATTTTCTTCCTGCATCCTGTCTTTCTTGTCTGTCTAAGCACTATCTGGTGCCCACTAGAATTTGGGGTTAAAATAATAAAAAAAAGAAAACTCTGTGTTCTTATTACACGCATCCATGCCCCTAAAAGTAAGAAACAATGCAAGATAGAATATGAAATACAGGAAATAAAAGTGACTTCTTTTAAAAATATTCTAGAACCTGTTGGATCATTAAAATAATTGTAAAATTCAGGATGGACAACATATAATTAATATAGTGTCTTGTGACCTTCAAAATATTCTAGTTTAATGAGAGTCTTTAAGCAACAGCATATTGGCTGAACACATGGTCACTTCAGAAAGCCAAAGAAAACACCTTGAAATTATAGTGGCAATTTAATATTTCATTTGGGATAATCTAAACAGCATTGCCGAAGAATTGATGCTTTTGAACTGTGGTGCTGGAGAAAAGTCTTGAGAGTCCCTTAGACTGCAAGGAGATCCAACCAGTCCATTCTAAAGGAGATCAATCCTGGGTATTCATTGGAAGGACTGATGCTAAAACTGAAACTCCAATACTTTGGCCAACTCATGCAAGGAGTTGGCTCACTGGAAAGGACTCTGATGCTGGGAGGGATTGAGGGCGGGAGGAGACAGGGACGACAGAGAATGAGATGTCTGGATGGCATCACCAGCTCGATGGACATGAGTTTGAGTGAACTCCGGGAGTTGGTGATGGACAGGGAGGCCTGGCGTGCTGTGATTCATGGTGTCACAACGAGTCGGACACGACTGAGCAACTGAACTGAACTGAACTGAAGAGCATGTTACAGTTTACATTTAAAATAGATTTCTAAGAATATCGCTAATTATCATAAACTAATAAGCAAGTATAGTTAATAATTATTTTCTTAGATTTCTTCTCAAGTATTTTCTCAAAGCAAGGGGAGTTTGTTGAGAGTAGTACCATTTTAAGGCAAATGCATGTTTTGGCTTAGGTCATAATTGAAATGAAAGTGGAATTTACACATAGAAGAAGAGCATTATCCTCTCAGTTTGTTTGATTGTGAAGATCTGATCAGGTTAGTACAGAGAACCTAGTTTTGTGTGTTCTGATCTCATTTTCTAAAACAGTCTTCAGCTTCTTAATTCCTGTTTGTTTGTTTTTTTTCTTCTTCCTGTTTTCATTTCATTGTTTTGCTGTTTGTATTATTATACACTCAATATTTTTGTGGTGGATTATTTTTATTAATACAATATATTTCTTCAGTTTCCTCATAACTTGCCATCAAATTTTGGGGTACAGAGATGAAAAAGAAAAATAGTAAATTTAACATGATTCATTCAATGCAAGATAACTGACTTATTGTTGGTTTTTTATTAATTTATACTGAATTAATTTTCTCATAGAAAATTTTGAATTTTCTATTTATGTTTGTTTCCAATACAGAGGAAGCAGAGAATATAAAATAATTCTCTGATTGAGAAGTCCTAACTCATGTCATCAAGTGGAAACAAATCATAAAGTACACAAGGGAGTCATCAATAACTTTTGCCTATTAGAAATTAATAAAGTACCAGTTTTCACATTAGCTATAGCCATTACTGATGCTCACCTTCTAGCCAGACAATGTGTACAGTAGCTTTTGCTCTTTTATACCATATAGTATATTTTAAGTTTTTCATCAAAATAGTATACAACTTTTTTTTACTTATACTAGCAGATCTTCAAGATACTAACAAATGGTGTGCTTAAGCCTGAATCTATTATTTTTAACACATTTTTTGGTATCTAATGATCTTTTTGTTTCTTTCATTTATATTTTTATCAAACATTTATTTATTGAGTAAATACTCTGCCAATTGCTGTTTTCTGAGAGATATAAAATTGAAAAAAAAAAGGCAAGCTCTCTAAACATAAAGTTATTATAGTCAAGTAGAAGAGAGAGATATATCAACAAAAATAAAAATTGTTAGTAGTAAAATGACAGTGGATATTCCAAAGTTAGGAGTAGTTAATTTCTACAACATGTTTAGATTAGGAGAAGCATCATGGAGAGAGTTTTTGAAAATTTTAAGCTGGAAAATGACATTGTCAAATGGATATTATATATAGATTACTTTGATGGTCAAGTGAGGATCACTGGATAGATGAAAAATGAGTCTGAGAAAAACCATTTGCAATTATCTAGACAATAAAATTACAAAGGCCTGACTTAAAGTGCTGAGGATGGAGAAGAGAAGACATAAACCATGTGAAGGATGCTAAATTAGTTGGGTATGTGGAGGTTGAGGTAGATTTTTGAAATGATTCCTAAGAAATGACTTGACATAGTAAGACGTTAGTCAAGATATGAGATACAGGAAAACACAAGCATCGAGGAAGGATGTTATGATAATGTAATTAAATTTGGTCATTTTAACTTTGAGAAATATGTGGAACATCCAGGTGAAAATGTTCACTTGAAGTTGGTTTTATTCATTTTAATCTCAGAAGAAAGGTCTGGGAGGAGGGAGGATTAAGATTTTTTGAGTTGTTAGCATAGTGATGGGAATTGAAGCACTGATTGTGAATGAAATTATTCAAGGATAGTAAGAGAAAAGGATTGAAGCCAAAATTATAAAGAATGATTGCACTAAATAGAAAATAAGGGCAAACAGTCAAGGAGAGAAGCTATTCCCCAAATGGTAAAATGTAGGAAAAAAGGCAGGGCAATGTGTTATCAAGGAAGCCTAATGCAAGAGACAGTTTGAAACAAAGCAACAAAAAAGAGTAGTTAGTTGTGTCAAATGTCTTATTCTGCCTGAGACTGCTCCTCAGTACGAGTGAAAAAGTAATATTTGCATTATTTTCTTCATAGCAGCTCAGTTACCAAAAAGTGATACTTGAACTAAATGTATAATTAATTCTTGCTATATCTCTATTTATGGAAAGTTTTAATGGAGATGTGTGTGTGCTCAATCGTGTTAGATGCTTTGAGGCCCCATGGACTGTAACCCACCAGGCTCCTTTGTCCATGCAATTTTCTAGGCAAGAATACTGGAGTGGGTTGCTATTTCTTCCTCCAGCGGATCTTCGCTGACCCAGAGATCTAATTGGCCTCTCCTGTGTCTGTCTCCTGAATTGGAAAGCAGATTCTTTACTACTAAAGAATTCCCACCTGGGAAGCCAATTTTAATGGAGAGAGACTAAGCAAAAGGAAAACAAGAATGGTTGGCTGGATTTATGTGAACGTTCCTGTGGAACTAAGGACCAGATTGGAATGAGTTGTGAAGTTAAATTTTCATGTTAACTAATTTACTACCATGAATTTCTAGGTTCAAAAATGAATATGATATGACTTTTATCCTCAAGGAACTTTTGGTTTAACATAGAAAACAGATAGACGTTTAACTCTTGTACAATACAATGAGAGATAATTACAAGCATTACTTCCTTTGAGAATTTACTCTTTAGTTCTCTATTTCCTCCCGATTTTAGTGTTTACATCACAACATTTCCAAGTTCTTTGAAGTCTTAAAAATTCCAGAATTACAAAGCACATCGTAGTCATATGCATGTTTAAATGACTTTTGGAATGTGCCATGGGTTTCCTAACTTCAAAATAACTTCAAACACTTCAAAATAGCATCTATATATGTATAGACAGCAAATAGCCTGCCTAAATTTCTCCCTACTAAAAAAAAAAAAAGAGAGAGAGACAATGAAATTAATCATTCCAAATTTAATAATTGTATTGCTCTATACATGCACTCTTTCCTCTGGAATTGGAGCTAGCACACCAAAACATTTGATAGCAACAAAATATGTACACGATGTACTTTTAAGCAAAAAATGTAAAACAGACAGTTCATTATACTGGCATGTAGCACAATAGAATACTGTCAGCTTACATTACAAGAATAAGAATAACAACAATTTTAAAACTAAGTTGTTTTTACACATATGATCTATTTAGTATTTACTCTAGCAAAGCAATGTGTCTGGTGAACTGATCACCCAGTTTCACCAATTCATACTCAGCTGAATTTAAAGAATATTCCCCAAAGTATAATTTTTTCATTATTTCTCTCATTTCAAGAGTCCGAATTTTTCTTTATCTGTGGATCCATAAACTAAAAGATTGATATTACAACCAAAACAGGTCCGTGTAGTGGAGAATAGAGCCTATCTACGGCTATGAAAACCTGGAAGATTTAGAGTAATATTTAAACTTCAAGTCAAATGCCTTGATTAAAATATATTTTGTGAATTGAAATAGATTTTGACTGAGAAAATTTTGACTTGTTGTTTCTGTAGCATTAGGACCCAAGCATTAGGGCCTTGTAAATTACCTTGATGAAGCATTCTCTTCCTATGGTTATATTTCCTTTTCTCCTTCTTACATCTCTGGCAGCCATCTTTTACAGCTAGCTATCAACTTAATAATTTATCTGGGAAAATAATTTGAATCTTGTTTGTAGAGGATTTTAGTCTATAATTTATTTTTCTTTGGATGTGGTTCAGAACATAATGTTTCAAGGAAAAGTGTACGTTTAGTTATTTAGTTATGTGCTGTGCTTAGTTTCTCAGTTGTGTCAGACTTTTTGTGAGCCTATGGACTGTAACCCACAGGCTCTCCTGTCCATGGGGATTCTCCAGGCAAGAATGCTGGAGTGGGTTTTCATTCCCTTCTCCAGAGGAACTTCCAACCCAGGGCGATCCCCGGTCTGCCACATTGCATGTGGACTCTACCATCTGATCCACCAGGGAAGCCCTTTAGTTATTATACTAGGGATTAAAAGGTGACGGTGTTTCTGCTTTGGTCAACATATCTCCTTGGAAATGTGGTAAATCCAAATTCTAATGAGAATTAATGCCCATCCACTGGGGCTTTTACTTGAAATTTCTATATTTATAAAACAAATAATTTCTGAATTTATAAATCAAATCATTGTAGCCTCCTATTCAAAAATGATACAGTGATAGTCATCATTAAGCTGTGTGTTTGCTACATAGCAATCCAGAAAATTTGAGTTTGGGCAAATATGTCAATGTATCATTATCACATTATGCTAAACAAATTACTAGTGAGTGTGGACAAATGTCTTATAAAAATATCGATGGTATTAACCATTATATATAAAAATTATATAAATGAGTATGTAAAATAAAATTCCCACAAAGATAAAAAAAATAAAAATAAAAAAGTAAAAAGGAAGCTGAGCATTAAGATATCCCAATATACAAAAAGAGAACTTAACAGGTGGTGCAGTGGTAAAGAATCTACATGCCAGTGCAGGAGACATGGGAGATGCGACTTCAATCCTTTGGTCAAGAATATCCCCTGGAGAAAAAAGTGGCAACCCACTTCAGTATTCTTGCCTGGGAAATTCCATGTACAGAGGAGCCTGGTGGGCTACAATACATGGGGTTGCAAAGAGTCAGACAACGACTGAGCAATTAAGCATGCATGAAATATAAAAAAGTTTTTGTGGTTAGTTGTGGTTGAATTCAGTTATTGTTAAATATGATTGTAAACCCTTAGATAGATGATTATTTCATGTTCAAGTCACTGTCTAATAACATGAAAGATTTAAGCTGTGACTCAAGCCGAGAGGGATGCAAAGAAAGGAACAATAAGGAAAGCTAACACTCTGCAGTCCTCTCTTATGTCAACCCTTAGAGAGGACAGAGTCCTCAGAGCCTTCTAGAAGCTGTTCTTCCAAACAGTCAATAGGAGAGTTAGAAAGTGAGATTGAAATCAAATTATGCATTTATATTTAAGGTTTTGAGTTTTCCATGCTTCCCACTCCAAGGATCTATCATGTTTTTAACTCAAATCAATTTACCATTTTATTCAAAAGCCAAAACAACTGTATTTCTTCATGCCAGTTAGGACAAGTTTAAACTACCAGTGTGCTTAGTTGTTCTGTCATGTCTGACTCTTTACAACCCCATGGACTGTAGCCCACCAGGCTCCTCTGTCCATGGGGATCCTCCAGGCAAGAATACTAGAGTGGGTAGAATATCTCTTCTGCAGAGGAAACTACCAATACATGTATTTGTTTACTTAAACATTCTTTAACATTGTTTAAATCGGAAAGTTGGAATATAAAGAGCACAAGAGCAAGAAATGTTGGATAGATAACTCATTAACAAGTAATTAATTACAATTATGCCAGGACATGGAAGCAACCTAGATGTCCATCTGCAGATGAATGGATAAGAAAGCTGTGGTACATATACAGAATGGAGTATTACTCAGCCATTAAAGAGAATACATTTGAATCAGTTCTAATGAGGTGGATGAAACTGGAGCCTATTATACAGAGTGAAGTAAGCCAGAAAGAAAAACACCAATACAGTATACTAACGCATATATATGGAATTTAGAAAGATGAAAACATAACCCTGTATATGAGATAGCAAAAGAGACACAGATGTATAGAACAGTCTTTTGGACTCTGTGTGAGAGGGCGAGGGTGGGATGATTTTGAAGAATGGCACTGAAACATGTATATTATCATATATGAAACGAATCGCCAGTCCAGGTTCAATGCATGAAACTGGATACTTAGGGTTGGTGAACTGGGATGAACCAGAGGGATGGGATGGGGAGAGAGGTGGGAGGGGGGCTCAAGATGGGGAACACATGTACACCAGAGGCAGATTCATGTCAATGTACGGCAAAACCAATACAATAATGTAAAGTAATTAGCCTCCAATTTGTGGTCCACTGGAGAAGGGAATGACA
Organism: Moschus berezovskii; assembly: GCF_049115385.1. Classification (NCBI taxonomy): domain Eukaryota; kingdom Metazoa; phylum Chordata; class Mammalia; order Artiodactyla; family Moschidae; genus Moschus; species Moschus berezovskii. Next base: position 78,885,896 of record NC_142488.1, on the reverse strand, counting down.
AACCACTTCAGTATACTTGCCTTGAGAAACCCATGAACAGTATCAAAGGGCAAAATGATAGGATACTGAATGAGGAATTCCCCAGGTCGGGAGGTGCCCAATATGCTACTGGAGATCAGTGGAGAAGTAACTCTAGAAGGAGTGAAGGGACGGAGCAAAAGCAAAACCAATACCCAGTTGTGGATGTGACAGGTGAACTGGAATGTTAGGTCCATGAATCAAGGCAAGTTGGAAGTGGTCAAACAGGAGATGGCAAGAGTGAACATAGACATTCTAGGAATCAGTGAATTAAAATGGACTGGAATGGGTGAATTTAACTCGGATGACCATTATATCTACTACTGTGGACAGGAATCCCTTAGAAGAAATGGAGTAGCCATCATGGTCAACAAAAGAGTCCGAAATGCAGTACTTGGATGCAATCTTAAAAAAGACAGAATGATTTCTGTTCGTTTCCAAGGCAAACCATTCAATATTACATTAATCCAGGACTATGCCCCAACCAATAACGCTGAAGAAGCCGAAGTTGAACGGTTCTATGAAGACCTACAAGAACTTTTAGAACTAACACCCAAAAAAGATGTCCTTTTCATTATAGGGGACTGGAATGCAAAAGTAGGAAGTCAAGAAACACCTGGAGTAACAGGCAAATTTGGCCTTGGAGCACGGAATGAATCAGGGCAATGGCTAATAGAGTTTTGTCAAGAGAACACACTGGTCATAGCAAACACCCTCTTCCAACAACACAAGAGAAGACTCTACACATGGACATCACCAGATGGTCAACACCGAAATCAGATTGATTATATTCTTTGCAGCCAAAGATGGAGAAGCTGTATAGAGTTAGCATAAACAAGACCAGGAGCTGACTGTGGCTCAGATCATGAACTCCTTATTGTGAAATTCAGACTTAAATTGAAGAAAGTAGGGAAAACCACTAGACCATTTAGATATGACCTCAATAAAATCCCTTATGATTATACAGTGGAAGTGAGGAATAGATTTAAGGGACTAGATCTGATAGATAGAGTGCCTGATGAACTCTGGACGGAGGTTCGTGACATTGTACAGGAGACAGGGACCAAGACCACCCCCATGGAAAAGAAATGCAAAAAAGCAAAATGGCTGTCTGAGGAAACCGTACAAATAGCTGTGAAAAGAAGAGAGGCGAAAGGCAAAGGAGAAAAGTAAAGATATAAGCATCTGAATTCAGAGTTCCAAAGAATAGCAAGGAGAGATAAGAAAGCCTTCCTCAGTGATCAATGCAAAGAAATAGAGGAAAACAACAGAATAGGAAAAACAAGAGATCTTTTCAAGAAAATTAGAGATTCCAAGGGAACATTTCGTGCAAAGATGGGCTCGATAAAGGACAGAAATAGTATGGACCTAACAGAAGCATAAGATATTAAGAAGAGGTGGCAGGAATATGCAGAAGAACTGTACAAAAAAGATCTTCACGACCAAGATAGTCACGATAACGTGATCACTGACCTAGAGCCAGACATCTTGGAATGTGAAGTCAAGTTGGCCTTAGAAAGCATCACTACGAACAAAGCTAGTGGAGGTGATGGAATTCCAGTTGAGCTATTTCAAATCTTGAAAGATGATGCTGTGAAGGTGCTGTACTCAATATGCCAGCAAATTTGGAAAACTCAACAATGGCCACAGGACTGGGAAAGGTCAATCTTCATTCCAATCCCAAAGAAAGGCAATGCCAAAGAATGCTCAAACTACCGCACAATTGCAGTTATCTCACATGCTAGCAAAGTGATGCTCAAAATTCTCCAAGCCAGGCTTCAGCAGTATGTGAACCGTGAACTCCCAGATGTTCAAGCAGGTTTCAGAAAAGGCACAGGCACCAGAGATCAAATTGCCAACATCCGCTGGATCATGGAGAAAGCAAGAGAGTTCCAGAAGAGCATCTATTTCTGCTTCATTGACTATGCCAAAGCCTTTGACTGTGTGGATCACAGTAAACTGTGGAGAATTCTGAAAGAGATGGGAATACCAGACCACCTGACCTGCCTCTTGAGAAACCTGTATGCAGGTCAGGAAACAACAGTCAGAACTGGACATGGAACAACAGACTGGTTCCAAATAGGAAAAGGAGTGCGTCAAGACTGTATATTGTCACCCTACTTATTTAACTTATATTCAGAGTACATCATGAGGAACGCTGGGCTGGAAGAAGCACAAGCTGGAATCAAGATTGCTGGGAGAAATATCAATAATCTCAGATATGCTGATGACACTACCCTTATGGCAGTAAGTGAAGAAGAACTCAAAAGCCTCTTGATGAAAGTGAAAGAGGAGAGTGAAAAGGTTGGCTTGAAGCTCAACATTCAGAAAACAAAGATCATGGCATCTGGTCCCATCACTTCATGGGAAATAGATTGAAAAACAGTGGAAACAGTGTCAGACTTTGTTTTTTTTGGGCTCCAAATTCACTGCAGATGCTGATTGCAGCCATGAAATTAAAAGACGCTTACTCCTTGAAGGAAAGTTATGAGCAACCTTGATAATATATTAAAAAGCAGAGACAATACTTTGCCAACAAAGGTCCGTCTAGTCAAGGCTATGGTTTTTCCTGTGGTCATGTATGGATGTGAGAGTTGGACTGAGAAAGCTGATCGCTGAAGAATTGATGCTTTTGAACTGTGGTGCTGGAGAAGACTCTTGAGAGTCCCGTGTACTGCAAAGAGATCCAACCAGTCCATTCTAAGTGAGATCAATCCTGGGTGTTCATTGGAAGGACTGATGCTAAAGCTGAGACTGCAATACTTGGCCACCTCATGCAACGAGTTTACTCACTGGAAAAGACTCTGATGCTGGGAAGGGTTGGGGGCGGGAGGAGAATGGGATGACCGAGGATGAGATGGCTGGATGGCATCACCGACTCTGTGGACTTGAGTCTAAGTGAACTCCAGGAATTGGTGATGGACAGGGAGGCCTGGCGTTCTGTGATTCATGGGGTCGGGGAGAGTCGGACACGATTGAGCGACTGAACTGAACTGAACTGAACTGAAAATAAATAAATTAAAAAAAAAAAAATAGAACCGCCTTGAACATCAAAAATATAAATAAGTAAGTAAAACCTGTTAATCATCTCCTAAATTGACATATGTATGTGTGTGCATGTGTGTGTGTTCGTGTGAATGTGTATATATGAAATTGAAGCATTTATTTGATGTTAGGAATATCTACCCAATCTTTAATATTAAACAGATGGCTTACTCTGTCTAGACAGTATTTATTGAATAATCATGCATAATCACAGAAGTGGTTCAACAACAATAAAATGAAAATGTCAAAATATTTGCACAAATAATTACTAAGATTGATTTTATAAAACTGATTTTTAAGCAACTATGTTGTGTTTCACATCTGCTTTAGACTCAATTTTCACTTCAATACATTTCCCCTAACTCTTTATATATTCTACCAGCTGTTTTCTACAGTTAAGTACTGTGCTTTGTGGCTTACTTCATTCTGGCCCCTCTAAATCAAGTTCTCTCTTTCACTGGGTTTGCACTCTTCTGAGTGTCCCTTTTCTTCTTTACCCATTTAATTTGTACTTCTCCTTTATTTCTGAAATTTAGTAAAATTTCCTCAAGGAAAATTTCCCTGGGCTTCCTGACTAGGTTAAATTCATACTATATGCTCCCATAACACTATTTTGCTCTCCTTCATATCAGTTTTCACAATTCTAACTTTATATTTATTGGTGTGATAATTTTATTAATGTCATTTCTCTTAACAAGATGGTCAGCCATGTAAGACACTGTATCTGCTTTGGCTCCCCATTGCTTATTCCTCCTTCTCCTGTCACAACCCTTGATATCAAGTGGGTATTCAATAAGTGCTAAAGGAAGAAAAGAAGGAAGGAAGGAAAATACGAGTAGAGAGGGAGGGAAATGCCAAAATAAATCTTGTTCAGCTGAAGTAAAATTGAGGAAATTTTTTTTCTTTGAAAATAGAAGCAAATAGTTTTGACATCACTTTTCCTCTTTCATTGGTTAGTTATCCAATATATATACACATACATTTTAATAAAGGATAGTGAAATTCATAGTGGAAATCACATTCACTATTTCTGAAAAAATATATTTAATATATTGGATCTAAAGGTCATGACAATATTTCTCTTATTCTTCTTTTATGAAAACATTCTGGAATGATGCTGACTGTAAGCACATAGGTAAATGAGAGAACCGATACATTCTCAAATACTCATCAGTGCTTCTTCTTTATTTGGGGAGTAGTGGTTTCCTCCACTAAAAATCACAAGTCATATGGAGACTGAAAATTTTTGTTTGAATATTTTTTAATGTTGTTCAAGCACCCTTTAGGTTAAAATTTGTTTATTCAGTTCTCACCTTGACACTGTTACTTTATTTCTTTCCCAATTGAAATTATAAATCTTGTTTTAAGAACCATTTAAACCTTTTGCATTTATATGTTCTTTTCAATGTAACTGAAAATCTTTTTACCTTCATCAATCACAAGAACTGTGTTTCCTTTAAAAGTTACAGTAAAATGTCAATCGGAGAGATGAAAGTAGAGAGTGAGTGATAATATAGAATAAAAAGGGCTCTCGTATATTTTATTGATGATCAGATTAAATAGAACTTGAGAAAGAGGTTTCAAAATGCTTGGCTCACTTTACCACACATCCCCTTCCTATGGTCTCTTTCTATTTTAAATGTAAATTAATGCAGAAATGGTTACAAAGTGCAGGGAAACATGGGCTCCCTAAGCAAAACCAAACGATATTGACCAAGTGTTGTGTCACTGGAAGCAGACATTCAGACTCCTTGATGTTTTAATTTTTGATTTAATTTTTGATAATGCACATAATTGTATCTCTGTATCTCATACAGGAAAGAGAAAAAAATGACAAGCTAAACCATTAAAGCATTTGTATCTACTTACCAGGGCTTTTTTTTTTTTTTTTTTTTAGTACTTTTTCTATTTTTAATATCCCAAATCCTAAGTCCTCCCAGAATAATAAAAGAGATGTGACTGGGTTATTATCCATCAAAGATAAAATACAGGGACTCACACAACATGAAATCAAAGAGAATTGTAAAGTCTAAAATGATATCACTATCCCCAAATTCTCATAATTAAGTTCTCATTTACCTTGGTATATAAATATGCAGTTAGATGCTCTATCTTTGCCTATTTCCTGCACTCTGATCAATGTCTCTTTGACCTATATTGCTATATAGAATACACCTACTTCATGAGCATCCATTTGGATCATAAAAAGAAGCGAATAGAAAAATATTTTCCTCCTTCTAAAAGCATCTAGTTGATGATAAAAAGTAAAACCTACTGAAAGTTTTCCAATTGCTTGATTTCCAAAATTAAGGCCAAGGTCCAACTCCTCCACACTTTTAGTAGTTTATGAAGTTGTATTTTTTCTGTATCGATTTAAATCGCTGGATTTTATAACTCAAGTACTTATATTGGAAAATTTTATGCTTTGATATATTTATTTCAAATAATAGCAAGAGGTTTTTAATAGAAACATTTTCATGATTAATTAAAATGATTATGTTACCTTTTGGATTAGAATTAAAGAGTGGTGAGAAAGAGGTAAGAGCTAGAAAAGGTAGTAACAGCCACTTTTTAAAATTATTAGACACAAGCACTACACATAACGGGCTTCTCTGGTAGCTCAGCTGGTAAAGAATCCGCCTGCAATGCAGGAGACCTGGATTCGATTCCAGGGTTTGGAAGATCTCCTGGAACAGGGAATGGTTACCCACCTCAATATTCTGCCCTGGAGAATTCCATGGACTGTATAGATCATGGGGTAGCAAAGAGTCGGATACAACTGAGTGACTTGCATTTTCACACAAAAAAAATTTGTCATAATATTTTTTGCCCACTTTGATAAAATGGATAGCAAATTTCTTTATTCAATGTCTATGTCCCATGAACTGTACACTCAGTATCCTTTGTAGATAGGTATTATTATTCATACTTTACATATAGATCAAGCATCTATGTATTTAGATCTCAAGCCCCTCAAATAAAATTAGCTAAGATTAAATTTGATTCAGTTAGGCATCAAGGCTTGCTCAATTATTTCTGCCCTTCACTGGCAGAGTAGGGTATAATTCATTCTTCATATTCTAGTGAAATTCAGCTTACTCCTTTAGCACAAATCAGGTGAATCTGTTACTTTGTAGCAAAGGATTCTGCTTTATCAATCTACTAACATGGTCAGACAAAGCTGCATATTTTTATACTTGGTGGAAACATTCAAGGGATGACTTGATTCTTAATTAGCAGGTAAAGGATGCGAAGAGTTGACTCACTGGGAAAGAGTCTAATGCTGGGAAAGATTGGGGGCGGGAGGAGAAGGGGATGTCAGAGAGTGAGATGGCTGGATGGCATCACCAACTCGATGGACATGAGTTTGAGTGAACTCCCAGAGTTGGTGATGGACAGGGAGGCCTGGCGTGCTGTGATTCATGGGTTTGCAAAGAGTCGGACACGACTGAGCGACTGAACTGAACTGAACTGAAAGGATTCTCACATGGAAGGTGTTTTCTCCCACCATAGCAAAGAATATATAAATTCACTTTAGTCGTGTCCGACTCTGTGTGACCCCACAGACTGCAGCCCACCAGGCTCCCCCGTTCCTGGGATTCTCCTGGCAAGAACACTGGAGTGGGTTGCCATTTCCTTCTCCATTATTCTAGTAGAGTGGTTAAAAAAACAAAACAAAAAAACAATGGGGAAGTCTGTGTATATGTGTATAGAGGAAATTTTGTGACTCTCAGAGTTAGATGCCAAGGAAAGAAATATAATCTATTTAGCACACTAACAATCTCTCTTACTATGTTACAGAGAAGATTCTTCAGGCAACACAGTGAGAGAGCTTGGAATGTTGACCTATCTTGACTGTAGATTTTGATAACTCTCCCTCTTAGAAAGTTTTGCTTTAGTAAGTAACTCCTTACAAATGGTAATGACTTTCGAGTCCATGGACTGTATAGTTCATGGGGTATAGTTTTCTTTTGGGTATAGTTCTTAGTTAATACTCTGGAAATGAATTCATAAATGATTTCACTGTGCTTTCCAGGATTATTAACACACAGAGTTGTGTGGAAAAATATGTGGTATTTTCTTATTGTCATTCTGGCTGTATAGTCCCTGGTCACCTAGACATCTGTTATGAAAATCATGGTTAGGTGTTGCTTGATTCTGCAAGGGGTGAAAAATTAGGAGGCAAGGAGTTGTCTAGAGACCTAGATAACTTCTTGCAGTGCATTTTGATGTTTTGATTCCACAATTTTAAGGGAATGGTGATGAGGATGCTGCTACTGCTAAGTCACTTCAGTTGTGTCCGACTCTGTGTGACCCCATAGATGGAAGCCCACCAGGCTCCCCCGTCCCTGGGATTCTCCAGGCAAGAACACTGGAGTGGGTTGCCATTTCCAGTGATGAGGATAATTTCTGCTTTTTAACTCCCCAAACCATTGCATAACACATTATGAAATTTCCCAGATGATGGAACTTAAAGTTTGATTAAATTAAGAGTTGTGAAATAGTGCCTAGAGGGCATGCAGCACAGTTAGTGAAAAAATAAATCTCAAGTGAGAATTTACTGTCTTCCTCAAAACAGGGCCTAGGGTTGTAGTTCTGTTCTTGCCCAAGAATATCTGTAGTGCTAGGTATTTTTTATTTTCTTGATGTTTGGTTAGTGCCATAGAGTGAAATGTGAAGATTATTGAACAAGAAATTGAGTCATGAACTTATCTGACTATTCCATCTATACATTTGACATTTAGCCAAAATAAGGAAAATAAGTGATCTGGACTCTGTGTTAGGTAATTCTTCACAAGATAAAGAATATGTGAAACAATTCCGTTTTTATCTATTATAAAGTCTTAGCCTTAGATTGGGAAAATTTCTCTGAAGAAGAAGATAATAAATTTAATTAAACAAATACCTGAGTCCCTAATATGTGCCAAAAGGGGATTTGAGAGAATGCAAATATGAATTACAGGAGACCTTTACTTTTGAGAAGATCACAGTACAGACAGAATTACAATGAGAAAATATCACATTTTTTTCCCCCACACAACTCAGTGTGGTAATAATCTTGGAAAGCACAGTGAAATCATTTATGAATTCATTTCCAGCATATTAACTAAAAACTATACCCAGAAGAAAAGATTCAATGTTCCTTGAAAAGATAAGGTAAATTTCATTTTTTTCACAGAGTTTTCTCTGTTTCCTTCAAAGTCCACATTCCATTTTTTTTTAAACTGTGGTGTTTAGTACTGCCTAAAATATCTACATAAATTTGGTGTCATTCTGTTACATGATTTACAATCTTTATGAATAAAGTTTCCTGTATTAGAATGTAAGCTGTATGAGTAGAATTTTTTTTTGGTCTGGTATACTGTTGTATATGGATGGAGTAATGTGGATGAAAGTTCCTAACACTGTATAGGAGGCAATGATCAAAACCATCCCCAAGAGAAAGAAATGAAAAAAGACAAAATGTTTGTCTGAGGAGGCCTTACAAATAGCTGAATAAATAAGAGAAGTGAAAGGCAAAGGAGAAAGAAAGAACTATCCATTTGAATGCAGAGTTCCAAAGAATGACAAGGAGAGATAAGATACCCTTCCTAAGTGATCAGTTCAAAGAAATAGAGGAAAACAATAAAATGGGGAAGACTAGAGATCTCTTCAAGTAAATTAGCTATACCAAGGGAAGATTTCATGCAAAGATGGGCACAATAAAAGACAAAAATGGGATGGACCTAACAGAAGCAGAAGATATTAATAAGACGTGGCAAGAATACACAGAAGAACTATACAAAAAAGATCTTCATGATCCAGATAACCATGATGGTGTGATCACTCACTTAGAGCCAGACATCCTGGAGTCTGAAGTCAAGTAGACCTTAGGAAGCATCACTATGAACAAAGCTAGTGGGGGTGATGGAATTCCAGATGAGCTCTTTCAAATCTTAAAATATGATGTTGTGAAAGTGCTGAACTCAATATGCCAGCAAATTTGGAAAACTCAACAGTGGCCACATGTAAGAGCTCGGCAGTGATCACGAGAAAGAATGGTTAAGGAAGCAGAGATGTGCCTGAAAACAAGACTCTCTGCTTGGGCAGAGCATGCTTGCAAACAGGATGTTCTGCCAGGAAGCCTGAACACAATATCCAAGGTTAACAGTCCGCTTGCATACAAGGGAACATGCCCTCCTTAAAAATAAGGAAGAGGCTGGAGTTCTGGGCAGGCTTCTTAGTAATCATACTGTGGTTACTTCCTCCCTTTGTTCCTCCTGTCCTTGAAATGTGCTTGGCTTTTTGTCCTTATTTGGTAGAAGAATGCATTGCTTAGATTTTGGTATGTGTCCAGCTACCGGGGTATAAAAATAAACCACAAGGTGGCTTGTGCAGAATTTTTCCTCCGGCCGGAGTTGTGTCTTTGTCTGACTTTTGTGTGTCTTGTCTTTGTGTCATTTTGCCTGCAACATCTGGCGCCCAGCATGGGGCCTGAGCGAAACCCGAAAGGGTAAGTACCCCTCGGGGATTGTAGGTCCAAGGCAGGGGAACTTTCAGGAAAATTAGGGGGAATAACCCATCAGCAAAGGCACAATACATGAAGTTAGTCAAAGGACTTCACTCCATCGGGGTCAGGGCATCTAGTCGCCATTTATCAGAGTTATTTCGCCTTGTGGAGCAGCATTGTTATTGGTTTAAGTGCCAACCTAAAGTACAATTAAACTTAACGGAATAGAAATTAATACAGAAGGAATTACAGCAACAGCATCAGAAGGGTAACATAATTCCTTTAAAATTGTGGACTCTATGTAATGCTATCACTTAAGCACTTGCATTGCTTTTTACAGATAGTGAAACTAAATCTACAAAATCTGAGGTAATTTATGAGGAAGTCCCTATTGAGAAACAAAAGGAATCAAATGCTGCCGCTTTAAATGACCCTTCCATGTCCGCCGCTTTGCATTCCAGGGATGGGGAATCGGACACTGAATCTGATAGTTCTAGTGATTCTTCCTCGTCGTCCGAAGGGAACGACGAGGTTGATAAAGTGACCTGACTTTTTCTACAATGGTGGAGAACACAGAATGAAGGAACAAAAAGGGTTCCTACTCCTACGGCCCCTCCCTCAGCTTCTCTTTTTCCAGTATCTCATAGGACTCCAGATGTAAGCTTAGAGGGGCACTCTTTCTCATTTCCCGTGTCCATGTTTTATGATGATGATATCCCTGCGCCCTCTGGTGGTTTTACAGATCCTCCACAGTTATTTCCAATTCAACAGCAAGCAGCTCCCAACAATATAATTAATGTTCAATATTCGCCTTTTGAATATAAATTTTTCAAGGATCTTAAAGCTGCTGTAGCTCGATATGGTCCCCAATCCCCTTTTATATTAGCTATGTTAGATTCTGTAGAGAAGACAAAATTGGTTCTTCCCTTGGATTGGGAGGCCATAGCCCAGGCTATGCTTGAAGGATCCCAATGGTTGCAATTAAGGAGTTGGTGGAAAGAAAAAGCCCAAAAGCAGGCTCGAATTAAAGAGGGACAGAACCCTCCTGGTCCTTTAGAGAATAAATTGATGGGAAAAGGACAATTTCGAGCCTTAAGAGATCAGACTCAATATTCTGACCAGGATTTACAACAGGTGCACCAAGAATCTCTTAGAGCTTGGCACCATATTGTACCTACTGGCCACGCCCAGCCTTCTTTCACAAAAACTTTACAAGGACCCAATGAACCATATACTGATTTTCTTGCTAGATTGTGGGTGGCTATTGAGCTGGCTGTTAGACGTGATAAAATTTCAGAGATACTTTTACAAACACTTGCTTTCAAAAATACAAACCCAGAATATAAACATGTTTTAGGTCCTTTAAGGGGACAGGGGGCTTCTATAGCTAAATATATTAGAGTTTGTTCTGGAGTGGGAAGAACTGAACAAAATGCTACTGTTTTTGTTACTGCCTTGGCTCAAGCTATGACGCCCTCTAAGGGCAAAAATTGTTACCATTGTGGGAAAACTGGACATATGAAAAAGGATTACAAAAAATTAAAGGCAAAACAAGGATATACAAAACAAAATAAGCCCCCTGGGCTTTGCCACTTATGTGGCAAAGGGCTTCACTAGACAACTGAATGCCGTTCTAAAACTGATAAATATGGCAATTCTATTGGTAACCGACATTCGGAAAACTACTTAGCGGGCCTCAGTCCCCAGGGCCCAGGAACAATGCCGGGGACACAATTAACCACACCTCCCGCTCCTCAAGTAACTCCTTTGTTTCCCAACAACCCTTAGAGATGACCACTGCAACAGAAATAACCAAACCTCTAATGGTGTCAGATTTACGCTCTGCAACTTCAGAAAGTGCTGCTGCTTATTTGCCTCTCGCTAAAAATGTTCTTTTATCTCTGGGAGATAACATTTATAAATTAAGAACAAACATATTTGGCCCATTGCCTAAAGGCACTTTTGGCTTAATATTGGGCTGCAATAGTGCCTTTCTAAGAATCCTAACCATAATTCCTGGAGTAATAGACTCTGATTTTGTTGGAGAAATTTTAATTATAGTCTCCACTTTGAGTTGATTCACTGGAAAAGACTCTGATGCTGGGAAAGGTTGGGGGGGTGGGGAGAAGGGGACGACAGAGAATGAGATGGCTGGATGGCGTCACTGACTCTATGGATATGAGTTTGGGTGAACTCCGGGAGCTGGTGATGGACAGGGAGGCCTGGCGTGCTGTGATTCATGGGGTCGCAAAGAGTCGGACACGACTGAGCGACTGAACTGAATTGAACTGAACTTCTGTTACAATTTCACTATTGACTAGAGAACATATAGCACAAATACTTCTTTTATCTTATCTTCCATTTTCTGCTCTTCCTAATGAAAGGTCAGGAGGTTGTAAAAGTACTGGGCAACATATATTTTGGGAGATGCTCATCAAGGATTATCGCACTGTTCTTTCCTTGACCATACAAGGAAAGAACTTTGAAGGGTTAATAGACACGGGGCAAATGTTTCAGTCATATCCTCCCAACAATGGCCCCAAGACTGGAGCAAAACTAAGAGTCCTCTAATGCTGACAGGATTAGGCTCCATTGCAGATGTTTGAAAAAAATACTCGTCCTTTACAATGCCAATTCCATAATGAAAAAAAAGTTTTTGTCACTTTTTATATTGTTAGTATACCTATTAATATATGGGAAAGAGATCTTCTCTCTCCCATGGGAGCCTCTATAACCATTCCGTTGGAAAACTAATAGTCACTGCTCAAATTCCTCGAGCACTCCCATTAAAATGGATAATTAATACTCCTAAATGGGTTGAGCAATGGCCATTACCAAAAATGAAACTCAAGGCCTTAAAACAATTAATAACAAAACAACTTCAACTTGGCCATATAGAGCCTTCTACTTCCCCTTGGAATTCTCCTGTATTTGTTATAAAAAAAAATAAATAAATCTGAAAAATGGAGTATGTTAACTGATTTTAAAAAGTTAATAAATGTATTAAACCCATGGGAGCCTTATAATTGGGCCTTCCTTCTCCTGCTCTTATTCCTCAAAATTGGTCTTTAATGGTATTAGGTCTTAAAGATTTTTTTTTTTTAATATTCCATTACAATTACAAGATAGAGATAAATTTGCTTTCATGGTTCCTGTTCTTAATCACGCTCAGCCCGTTAAGCGCTACCATTGGACAGTCTTGCCACAGGGAATGATAAATAGTCCTACCTTATGTCAAGAGATTATAGCTCGTTCCTTACAATCTATCAGTCAAGATTATCCTAATTATATTTTCTCATTATATGGATGATCTCTTATTGGCAGCTCCCTGTATCGCTAAACATGATAAATTCTTCTTAAAAATACAAGAGGCTTTAAAACAATATAACTTGCATATAGCGCCAGAAAAAATTCTAAAGGATTTTCCCATTTCTTATTTAGGGACCATATTAAAACAACACTGAATCCAGCCTCAAAAATTACAAATTAGAAGAGACCATTTAAAAACTTTAAATGACTTCCAAAAATTATTAGGAGATATTAATTGGCTTTGCCTAGTACTTGGAATTCCTACTTATCAATTTTGGCACTTATTTTCTACTTTAGAAGGAGACACAGCTTTAGATAGTCCCCAAATCTTAACCCCCTTGGCTTTGCAAGAGCTTCAATTTGTTGAACAAAGATTAAATGATGTTTTTTTAACATATATTTCTACATCTCAACCTATTTTATTCATAATATTTCATACTCATTATTCTCCATCTGGTGCGATTGCTCAAAAAAAAAAAAAAAAGGATTAATAATTTTTTTTTTTTTTACCTAATAGTTTCTCTAAAGGAGAAGGAAATGGCAACCCACTCCAGTGTTCTTGTCTGGAGAATCCCAGGGATGGGGGAGCCTGGTGGGCTTCCGTCTAGGGGTCACACAGAGTCAGACATGACTGAAGTGACTTAGCAGCAGCAGCAGCAGCAGTTTCTCTAAAAAATTAACTACATATATGGATAAATTAGCCTTTCTTATACAAAAGGGTCACAATCATATTCTACAATTATATATTAAAAAAAAAACACCAGATTGTTAAATTAACAAATGCTCCGATATCTTTATGTTTACAATTTAATGAAAATTGGCAAATTTCCCTTGCTTCATTTCCTGGTTCATTTTCTAATCATTATCCGTCATCTAAATTGATTAATTTTCTTCAAGCCAACCCCATGATACCTCAATCTCCTATTTCAGATGTTCCAATTAAAAGACCCACTGTTTTTACTGATGCAAAGAAAAACACCGCTAGATATTGGACTTTTGAACATTCTGAAGTTCTTCCCCATTCGTTCTCCTCTGTACAGCCTGCTGAGTTGTGGGCTATTGCCGGGAGCCAGCGAGGGAAATCCTACCTGTGGCAAAGGTCAACCGGGGAAGAGGCCTGACGGGCAAAGGCTAATCAGGGCTCGAGGAACCCCCTGGACTTACCTGAGCATCTACCCCAAAGAAAACTGGAGTCTGACTGCTTTACTATCTTACGCCTCTTACCAAGTCCTCTAATACTTACAGGGGCTTCCCCCCAACCACCTTTCTCTGAAAACATTAATTCAGAGCTGTAGTTTAAAAGTTCTCCTCGGCTTAATAGGAGTGTTCCAATCCAAGCCCCTCTGATAGCTTTCTAACTTGCATGACAAGTTTGTCCGGGCTCTTACAACTATGAGTGTGACTGTTTATAGCCTCCCAGCCATGCAAGGACAGAAAGCAACAGGAATCTGTTGAAGAAGTTAAAATCACTAGGGTAGTACTAAAAAAGATTTCATTGTTGAATCAATGCTTGCTGCAGTTTCCTCTATCTATTGTATCCTTGGAAATATATTAATCACATATAGAGAATATAAGTAGTAGCCTTTGATTTAACCACATCAGATCTTAAGTTAATAAATTCCTTTCTTGCAGCTCACTACACCTGTGCCTTATAGGAATGTAACTTTGTTATGTGTCTAGCACCTGACTTTAGGAAAATCACCTTAAAAGAATATAAGACTTTTTCTAGCTAACTAACCTTTGTTAGGAGAGAGGGCCATAAACTTAGTAGGCCACCTGGCCAGAAGATGATGTAAACCACCCAAAACTTTTGTATATCACAAGACATACAAAAATGAGCCCTGATCCTGATAAGGGTCAAGACTGCTGACCCCGCGTGATTTTGGCGTGACTCTATACCTCTCTTTCTCCATTTTTTATGTGCACAACTTAGGGTATAAAAGCAGCACTGGAAAATAAAGTTTTGGGCCTTGCTCACTGAAGCTTGGTCTCCCCGTGTCGTTCTTTCTCTTTCCATCCTTTTCTCTATTCTCCTTTTTCTGGTTGAGATCCTTGGAGCGCTGGGCCCTCTGAGTTTACTTATCTGCCTGGGCTTCTAAGACCCACTCGAGGGGGTGCCCTGGTGTGGTGCCTCCAGTGATTCGAGAGGGCGCCTGTGGCCTACGTAAACAGAGCAAACCCCGTGCTGGGGTTTTATTGGTTTCCAGCGTAAACCAAGGAATGGTCAGCCCCTATCTCTCTCTCTTTCTCTCTCTCTCTCTCTGACGCCGACGCCGTTCATCCCGAGGATACCCTGGGTCATATCGAGGCTGGTCCCCGATAGGCTATTTATTTAGTTTTGCAAGATTTTCCTCAACTTCCTGTTAACATTGTTTCAAATTCTCGATATGCTGTTCTCTCTTGTCTACAGCTTCCTCAAGTTTCCCTGCCTATAACTCTTAAGACAGATATTGATAAATTGTTTTATCAGGTACAGCAATTGCTTCTACGACGTTCAAAATCAATTTTATTTACTCATATCCCCTCATTCCCCTTCCTGGACCCTTGTCCTTCGAAAATGCTGCAATTGATGTATTACTTTATCCTATAAAAGCAGCAAAACAAGAGCATCATCTGCAACATACTAACTCTAAAGGATTAAAAAAATCTTATGCTATTACTCAAAAACAAACTCAATATATTGTTCGCTCTTTTTCCATATGTGCGCCTTTTGCTTTACCATTTAGGCCACCAGATGTCAACATAAGAGGACTACAAGCAAATCAGGTATGGCAAATGGATATAATTTTTATTTCAACTTTTGGGCAACAAAAATGCGTCCATCATACTATAGATACATGCACACATTTCCAATGGGCTACTGCATTACATTCTAAAAAAGCTGACGCTGTTATTACTCATTTATTATCTTGTTTTGCAGTTATAAAAATACCAATTGAATTAAAAACTGATAACGCATCTGCTTACCAATCGGCTAAATTAGCTCATTTTTTATCCCAATATCATATAACTCATACTTTTGGCATCCCTTATAATAGTCAAAGACAAGCTATCATTAAAAGAGCTAATCGTACTTTACTTACATATATTAAAAAAAAATAAATAAAAAAGGGGGAACAAAAGAGATTTATGAAATCAAAAGATATCTTGAATAAAACTTTATTTACTTTAATTTTTTTGAATATTTGGAGCAAAGAAAATCTATCAGCAGCAGAATTGCATTTTTGAAGGAAAGAAGAGAATAAGGAGATCTTGAATATACTCATTTTGTATAAAGATAAAGAAAAAGGTTGGGTTCCAGCATCACTGATATATTTAGGATGAGGTTATGCTTTCATATCTGTTGATAATTTTAGGTTTTGGACACCAACTCGGTTGATCAAGATTCATCATGGATGACCGCTTTGTGCGCAAATTTGAAGAGCTTTCTGCACAGCAGAGCTTTACCTTTCCTACCCTATCTGCGTCCCCTCCAACATGGGGGCAACTGAAGAAGCTTACACAGGAGGCTGAAAAAACCCTCGTTAATGCTGGTCAACCTCTCAATCCTAATAATTTGCTGTTGGCTATGATGGCTGTGGTTACCTGTCAGGTAATGTATGTGCAAACGATAAAATATACTTATTGGGCTTATGTTCCTAATCCTCCTCTTGTGAGAGCTGTCTCTTGGGGTGAACCTGAAGTACAAGTATGCGCCAATGAAACTGCATTCTTCCCACCACCCACATGTGGAAGAATTGAGCATTTGTATCATCATAATAATATAAGTAATGTTACTGTTGCAGTGGAGGGCCTCCCCTTGTGCATTGGAGGACATCCCTTTTGCCTTTCTACGAAAAAGCACAACCATCACTCTTATTATACCTGGGAGATACAATATAAGAATTATCATCCTGCTGTCTTTACTGTGCTTGTTTCCACCAGGGGATTCAACACCTCTACGACACTGATGAGTCACCATCCTGATACCTTTATACCATTATGTCCTTCTAAATTTTTTATCTCTTATCTAGAATCTTTGGAATGGGAAAGTTACCAAGGTCATTGGCCTTTTAAGGTCATGAACTATTCTGGATTTGTTATTATAGATTGGAGCCCTGATCATAGCCAAATTTTGGAAAAATGGTCTAACAAAACTCTCAAATAGCATCGAATTAATGGTACTTTAGCAGGTAATGGTAATGAAACTGTAAAATGGCAGCAGTTGGCACTCGTTCCCCCTCAGTTGCAATTGTTAGGTATCCCCACTTCCAAGGGAATATTTAGAAACTGTGGGCAGTTTCAGGAAATCTCACTATATGGTCGGAAAACTATACTTTGTATATGAGTGACAGGTCAGGTCCCTTACATGTTCACTTGCATATTAATAAATCTTATTCTGCTACGGCTTGCTTAAAATACCCCTTTGCATTGTTGTATGGGAATTGGACTTGGAATGCAACTGAGGGATCTATATCATGTTATCATTGTAATTTAACACAATGTGTAAATCAGTCATGGTGGAAAATTTTTGAAATACAAACCCACAATTCTAATTTTTCAATGGTGGTTGTTAAAACTCGAACCAAAATATGGCTACCTGTAAATTTGACAAGACCTTGGTCAGACTCTTTTGCTGTATCTCATTTGGTGACAGCTGTACAGACTTTGCTTCGTCGATCCCGACGCATGCTTGGAGTAATCATAGCTTCAGTTCTTTCAATGGCTTCAGTTACTACAACTGCTGCCATGGCTGGACTTGCTTTGCATCAAGGAATCCAAAGAGCAGACTTTGTGCGGGAGTGGTTAAAGACTCTCATTTATTATGGCAACAACAACGAGATTTGGATACCCAACTTGCAACTGATGTACTCAATCTTCAACATACTGTTTCTTGGCTTCGGAATCAATTAACTGTCTTATCCACAAGAAGTATGTTAAAATGTGATTGGAACTCCTCTCAGTTATGTATAACACCTGTGCCTTTCAACATGATTGAGGGTTGGAAAAAGTGAAACGGTCTTTAACAGGGCATCAAAACCTAACCAAGAAAATTATGGAATGAGAGCAGCAAATTTTGTCTACATTTAGCAAAACGCTACCTGACATTACGGGGTCCGATCTGTTAAAGGATTTGCAGGAAGGGATGAATAATTTGAATACTTTTGGGCATGAATCTACTCTAATTGGAACTACTTTGGGAAATACTTTGTTCATAATAGTATTATGCTATGTTATTATTCTAGTCTTCCAGTGCTGGCGGAGAAGGCAACAACTAATAAAAGACAGACAATGCATTATTGCCACCTTACAGCTTGCTACTGCTTCTCAGAAAGAAGTGGGAAATGTAGGAGCCCAGCAGTGACCACGAGAAATAATGGTTAAGGAAGCAGAGATGTGCCTGAAAACAAGACTCTCTGCTTGGGCAGAGCATGCTTGCAAACAGTATGTTCTGCCAGGAAGCCTGAACACAATATCCAAGGTTAATGGTCCGCTCTCATACGAGGGAACATGCCCTCCTTAAAAATAAGGAAGAGGCTGGAGTTCTGGGCAGGCTTCTTAGTAAACAAGCTGTGGTCACTTCCTCCCTTTGTTCCTCCCGTCCTTGAAATATGCTTGGCTTTTTGTCCTTATTTGGTAGAAGAATGCATTGCTTAGATTTTGGTATGTGTCCAGCTACCGGGGTATAAAAATAAACCGCAAGGGTGCTTGCACAGAATTTTTCCTCTGGCCGGAGTTGTGTCTTTGTTTGTCTTTTGTGTGTCTTGTCTTTGTGTCATTTTGCCCGCAACAGCCACAGGACCGGAAACGTCAGTTTTCATTCTAATACCAAAGAAAGGCAATGCCAAAGAATGTTCAGACTACCACACATTTGCACTCATCTGACACACTAGCAAAGTAATGCTCAAAATTCTCCAAGCTAGGCTTCAACAATATGTGAACCGAGAACTTCCAGATGTTCAAGCTGGATTTAGTAAAGGCAGAGGAACCAGAGATCAAATTGCAAAAATCCTTTGGATCATAGAAAAAGCAAGAGAATTCCATCAAAACGTCTACTTCTGCTTCATTGACTACGCCAAAGCCTTTTACTGTGTGGATCACAACAAACTTTGGAAAATTCTTAAACAGATGGGAATATCAGACCACCTTACCTGTCTCCTGATAAATTTGTGTGCATGTCAAGTAGAAACAGTTAGAAACGGACATGGAACAATGGACTGGTTCCAAATTGGAAAGGAGTATGTCAAGGCTATATATTGACACCCTGCTTATTTAATGTATATGCAGAGTATATCATGCTAATTGCTAGGCTGGATGAAACACAAGCTGGAATCAAGATTGCTGGGAGAAATATCAATAACCTCAGATGTGCAGATGACACCACCGTTATGGCAGAATGCAAAGATGAAAGTGAAAGAGGAGAGTGAAAAAGCTGGGTGAAAACTCAACGTTCAAAAATATAACAATATAACATTCTGAAAGAGATGGGAATCCCAGACCACCTGACCTGCCTCTTGAGAAACCTGTATGCAGGTCAGGAAACAACAGTTAGAACTGGACATGGAACAACAGACTGGTTCCAAATAGGAAAAGGTGTACGTCAAGGTTGTATATTGTCACCCTGCTTATTTAACTTATATGCAGAGTACATCATGAGGAACACTGGGCTGGAAGAAGCACAAACTGGAATCAAGATTGCTGGGAGAAATATCAATAACCTCAGATATGCAGATGACACTACCCTTATGGCAGAAAGTGAAGAGGAACTCAAAAGCCTCTTGATGAAAGTGAAAGAGGAGAGTGAAAAGGTTGGCTTGAAGCTCAACATTCAGAAAACAAAGATCATGGCATCTGGTCCCATCACTTCACGGGAAATAGATGGAAAAACAGTGGAAACAGTGTCAGACTTTATTTTTTTGGGCTCCAAAATCACTGCAGATGCTGATTGCAGCCATGAAATTAAAAGACGCTTGCTCCTTGGAAGGAAAGTTATGACCAACCTTGATAGTATATTAAAAAACAGAGACATTACTTTGCCAACCAAGGTCCGTCTAGTCAAGGCAATGGTTTTTCCCATGGTCATGTATGGATGTGAGAGTTGGACTGTGAAGAAGGCTGATCGCCGAAGAATCGATGCTTTTGAACTGTGGTGTTGGAGAAGACTCTTGAGAGTCCCTTATACTGCAAGGAGCTCCAACCAGTCCATTCTAAAGGAGATCAATCCTGGGTGTTCATTGGAGGGACTGATGCTAAAGCTGAAACTGCAATACTTTGGCCACCTCATGCGGCGAGTTGACTCACTGGAAAAGACTCTGATGCTGGGAAAGGTTGGGGGCGGGAGGAGAAGGGGACGACGGAGAATGAGATGGCTGGATGGCATCACCGACTCTGTGGACATGAATTTGAGTGTACTCTGGGAGTTGGTGATGGACAGGGAGGCCTGGCGTGCTGTGATTCATGGGGTCGCGGAGAGTCGGACACGACTGAGCGACTGAACTGACCTGAACTGAACTGAACATCATGGTATCATGATGGTCCCATCACTTCATGGCAAATAGGGAAAAAAATGGAAACAGTGAGAAACTTTATTTTCTTGGGCTCCAAAATCACTGCAGATGGTGACTGTAGACATGAAATTAAAAGACGCTTGCTCCTTTGAAGAATAGTTATGACCAATTTAGATAGCATATGAAAAAGCAGAGACATTACTTTGCCATCAAACATCCATCTAGTAAAGCTATGGCTTTTCCAGTAATCATGTATGGATGTGAGAGTTGGGCCATAAAGAAAGCTGAGCGCTGAAGAACTGATGCTTTTGAAATGTGGTGCTGGAGAAGACTCTTGAGTGTTGCTTGGATAGAAAGGAGATCAGATAGCAGTCAATGCTAAAGGAATTCAATCCAGAATATAAGTTGGAAGAACTGATGCTGAAGCTCCAATACTTTGTCCACCTGATGTGAAGAACTGACTCATTGGAAAAGAACTTGATGATGGGCAAGATTGAAAGCAGGAGGAGAAGGGGACTATAGAGGATGAGATGGTTGGATGGAATCACCGACTCAATGGGCCTGAGTTTGAGCAAGCTCAGGGAGTTGGTGATGGACAGGGAAGCCTGGCTTGCATCCATGGGTTTGCAAAGAGTAGTACATGACTGAGCTACTGGACTGACTGTTGTATCTACAGCATAGTTAATACTCAACAATATTTGTTGAAAGAATAAGTTAATTAAAAGAAGTGTTTTATTACTCATTAAGTAGCTTGACAAATAATTCATTTTGGTTGTTTTGTTTTAATTGGCCAAGATACTTCTTACAATTGGCTAATTCTATTTTTCTTTTTGGTTCAAAGCAGTAGGATGCAAGGAGATGCCTACTCCTTCCCTAAGGTGAAACTAATATAAAAAACAGTGAATTGTCTTTCAAATTATTTCCCACTAAAATGTGCCAAGATTTTGATTTTGAGATAATTGAAGATTCACAAACAGCTGTAACAAATATTATAGACTGATGTTGCATACTCATTGTTGTTTTTATTATTGTTTAATCGCTAAGTCATGTCCAACTCTTTTGTGATCACAAGGGCTGTAGCGTGCCAGGCTCCTCTGTCCATGCAATTTCCCAGGCAAGGATACTGGAGTGGGTTACCATTTCCTTCTCCAGGGAATCTTCACAACCCAGGGGTCAAACCCATGTCTCTTGCATTGTCAGGTGGGTTCTTTACCACTGAGCCACCAGGGAAGCCCTGCATATGCATTACTGCATTTTAAACTATAAGCACAATGTTATACAACATGTCTTTAAAACTTTTTATTCTTGCATGACTTAAACTTTATATACATTGAATGGTTACTTCATATTTTCCCTTTTATCCAGCCCCTGGCAACCACTAGCTCCTGGTAACATTACCCGTAACCCGTTAGCCCCTAGACCCACACCCCTGGTAAAAATCTGCTTACATGAGTTTGACTATTTTAGATTCCTCATGTAAGTGATATCATGTAGTATTTGTCTTTCTGTGTCTGGTTTATTTCACCTAGGATAATATCCTCCAGGTTCATCCATGTTATTGCAAATTACAGGATTCCCTTCTATTGTAAGGCTGAATATTTCCTTGTTTATGTGTGTGTATACACACACATCATCATCATCTTCTATATTCATTCATTTCATTGATGGATATTTAGGTTGCATGGTGGATAATGTATGGATAATGCTGCCATGAACATGAGAATGTAGTTGCCTCTTCAAGATCCTGGTTGCAGTTCTTTTAAATATATACCCAGAAGTGGGATTCTTAGCTCATATGTCAGTTCTATTTTCAAGTTTTTCAGGACTCTGCATGTCACTTTCCATAGTGGCTGCACTAGTTTACATTCTCATCAATATTTTACAAGGGTTGTTTTTTCTCAACATCCTCCAACAGCTGATATATATTTTTTGCATAATAGCCAATATAAATAAAAGGTGTGTGATGATATCTCACTGTGGTTTTGATTTGCATTTCCCTGATGATTAGTAATTTTACACACCTTTTTATAAACCTGTTGACCATTTGAATGTTTTCTTTAGAGAATTTTCTATTCACACCCTTTTCCCATTTATTAATGTTGTTATTTGATTTTTACCATTGAGTTCTAAGAATTTCATATACTTTGGACATTGACCCTGCATCAAATATACGGTTTGCAAATATTTTCTTCCACTGTAAAAATTGCCTTTCATTTTGTTAACTCTTTTCCTGTGCATAAACATTTTTGTTTGATGTAATCCTTTTTACCTGTGTCAGCTTTCATTGCCTGTACTTTCAGCATTATATTCTAGAAATCACTAACAAGACCAATATAAAGAAGGTTTTCCTTTCTGCTTTCTTCTGGGAATTTTGTGGTTTCAAGTCTTGCATTTTAGTTTTGATCCACTTCGACTTCATTTTTGTGTATAAGATAAGTATTCAGTTTCATTTTTTACACACAGACACCGAGTTTTGCCAAAATGTCAAAATATCTGATTAAATCTATTACATATTGGCTTATCATCCTATAGAAGGATAATAGAATTCACTTATCCTTTAATTCCCGTGTGTAAATATTCTTAACTTTTATACTGCCCCAGTCAAAGACAACATTCATTCTTAATATTTTTATCAGTTCTGTTCTTTTTTTCTATTTAAAGTCAATATTTTTCTGTTTACCAAAAAGAATAAGAATGGGAAATTCTAAGTTTAAATCTTTATAATTGAAATTTTATATGTCTGTTCCTCTTGTCTCAGCATCTTGTAGTATTTCAAATAAGGCAGTCCATTTCAACAAGAAATTAGTGGAAAACAATAGATTATTTTATACTCTGATTTATTAGATGACTTGTTCCTTTCCAACTGGGATGTCCTTTATTTTTCTTTCCTTCTTTATGAAGTGGCTAGAAAACCCAGTGTTGTGTTGAACAAGAGTGGTGATAACAGATTCTTTGACTTGTTTCTGAACTTAGAGGGAAAGCAGACAAGTTTTGTCCTATTTAGAATGATGTTAAATGTAGGTTTCCTGGTCAATGCACTATATCAAGGTGAAACACTTTCCCTCCATTCCTAATTTGTTCAGAACTTCTATTATGAATGAGTTTTGTAAAAACTTTGTCTGCTTCAATTGATACGATCATATGTTTTATTGTTTTTAGCCTTTTGAAATGGTGGATTACAGTGATTGATTTTCAAACATTAAATCAGTTTTACATACTTGGAATGAATCCCCTTTCTAGTGGTGTATTATTTTAATATTGCTATATTGATTTGCTGATATTTTAATGTGGCTAGTGGAACTAGGGAACTAAAGTTTTTATTTGAAAGTGAAAGTCGTTCAGTCATGTCTGACTCTTTGTGACTCCATGGACTATACAGTCCATGAAAATTTCCAGGCCAGAATACTGGAGTGGGTAGCCTTTCTCTTCTCCAGGGATTTTGCAAACCCAGGGATCGAACCCAGGTCTCCCACATTGCAGGCGGATTCTTTACCAGCCGAGCCACAAGGGAAGCCCAAGAATACTGGAGTGGGTAGCCTATCCCTTCTCCAGTGGATCTTTCCCACCAGGAATCAAAACAGGGTTTCCTGCATTGCAAGCAGATTCTTTACCAACTGAGCTATCGGGGAAGTTTAGTTTGTTGGGAACAAATTTTTGATTTAAAAAATCAAAAGTTTTCAGTTTTGATTTAAATTAATTTAAATAATTTAAACCCTAGTATTCTTGCCTGGAAAACCCCATGGGCAGAGGAACCTGGTGGGCTACAGTTCATGGGATTTCAAAAGAGTCATACATGACTTAATGACTCAGCTGGTAAACAACAATGAAATAATCACATATACCTAGTGGCTATGATATTTGACAGTGCAGGTAGCCCCTTCAACTGATGTTTTGTTGAACTGCCTTTTTATTAACTCAAAATTATGGAGGTATAATTGACATAAAACATTATATAACTTTCAGGTGTATAACATAATGATTTGATATCTGTATGTATTATGAAATGATCACGGGGTCTAGTGCATTGTTATCTTCCAATAAGTTGTATTATTGTGGGTCCACTGGTCTGCCAGGGAAATGCCAAGGACCATGGTATGGAGGGGTGAAATTGGTCTGTTAACACCTGCATGGTGTTCAGGTTAGGCCTGACTGTGGTGGTAGCCCTGACCATGGCTTCTGTTTTCCTAGGTCTTGCTGGCAAGTATCATGCTGTTTCCTACCTTCGATGTGCCCTGTATAGGTTTCTGATAAAAAAGAAAGTGAACAAATTTTAGGTAAAAAGTAAATGAAAAATCACCTGTTATGCTCAGTGCCTTGCTGTGCATGATACTCAGTGATCAATAAATATTTGTTGATTACTAAGACTAAAAAAAGCCTCTTGATAAAAGTGAAATAGGAGAGTGAAAAAGTTGGCTTGAAGCTCAACATTCAGAAAACGAAGATCATGGCATCTGGTCCCATCACTTCATGGCAAATAGATGGGGAAACAGTGGAAACAGTGCCAGGCTTTTTTTTTGGGGGGGGGGCTCCAAAATCACTGCCGATGCTGATTGCAGCCATGAAATTAAAAGATGCTTATGCCTTGAAAGGAAAGTTATGACCAGCCTAGATATCATATTAAAAAGCAGAGACATTACTTTGCCAACCAAGGTCCATCTAGTCGAGGCTATAGTTTTTCCAGTGGTCATGTATGGATGTGAGAGTTGGACTGTAAAGAAAGCTGATCACCGAAGAATTGATGATTTTGAACTGTGGTGCTTGAGAAGACTCTTGAGAGTCCCTTGGACTGCAAGGAGATCCAACCAGTCAATTCTAAAGGAGGTCAGTCCCGTGTGTTCATTGGAAGGACTGATGCTAAAGCTGAAGCTCCAATACTTTGGCCACCTCATGCAAAGAGCTGACTCACTGGAAAAGACTCTGATGTTGGGAGGTATTGGGGGCAGGAGGAGAAGGGGATGACAGAGAATGAGATGGCTCGATGGCATCACCGATTCGATGGACATGAGTTTGAGTGAACTCTGGGAGCTCGTGATGGACAGGGAGGCCTGGCGTGCTGTGATTCTTGGGGTCGCAAAGAGTCGGACACGACTGATAGACTAAACTGAACTGAACTAAAGATTTTGTTAGAAGTTTTAGTTGGACAAATTATTATAGACAGAGTTTGTTTTAGATATCTTAAAGTAGATGTCTTCAGATTAGAAAAATTCCAGCTATGCTGGAATATAGAGGCATGTTAGCCAGTACAGGAAAATGTAAAAGATCACCTGGGTATGATGATACAAGTGTGAAAAAGTTTTGAAAAGAAAGTGACAAACATCCAATATAAACTTGCATCATAGGTTAATTTACCACACAGACTAAAGGACACTTTTTTTATTGATACCTAGGGAGTCAAAACAAGTACAAGTGCCTTTCCTACTCCCTGTTGGATTGCACCTACAGCTGTTTCATTTGTTTTTGCCATTTCACTGTCAGTTTATTGGACTATTGAATGCACTGTATGATGGCAACAGCTGGACAACTGCTGGACTATTGTGTCTAATTGTTGTAGCAGATGGTTCTGCCATGACAATTAGTCTTGAAATGTGCAACGTGCTAAGGTTATGAATTTCATCCTTTTTATGTTTACAGTTTTAAGCTGTAAGAATCATAAGGAGCAGTACATATCAGTAAGTCAGTACTAAGTTAAAATGACAACTGCTAACTATTTATTTTTAAATCACTTTTTAAAAAACCCTGATAATGAACTCATATCTTTAAATCCTGCCTTAGTTAGTGAAACCAATGCTATATAATGATAGTTCTAGTATATTGCTAAGTTTGACTTTTTTTCCCTTCAGAACATACTCAAGACAAGAATTTTATGGAGAAAGTAAGTCATTTACCAAGTAATAAAAACTACTTTCCATTAATTAATAAAATACACAAATTTCTTTAATGAACACCTATATTTGAAAACAACAGCCTTTCTTTAGTGAGAAAATTCCTATAAAAAGATTTTTTTTCAGGATAGAAACAAGTTCAGGAAATTCTTATTTCAATGAGATACTTATTGCCAATGAGAGGCTTATTGCATGACCAATTTTGCTTGCCATGGTGAAGCCTTGTCTGATTGTATTAAACATTAGTAAATCAAATAAATCCCATCAGTAATTATTCATTTCTGAATTATTAAAAGTTCTTTCTCCACTATTATAGCTCAATCTGTATCACTGTGTTTATTTTAATTTTCATGCCCCAAACCACCCACTAAAGGAAAGCAACATGTTTGAATGGAAAGAACAATGGATTAGGAATTAGAGAATATAATTTTAGCAATATCTCTTGCTAATTAATCATACCACTTTAGTAAGGAATAACGCTTTTGAATTTCAATTTTATTATCAGTTAAAAATTATATTCAATAATATCAGTCCTGTTCTCTTCAAGGTTGTTCTGATATTTCAAATGAAGTCATGTCAATGAAAACATTTGGAAAATATAAATAATGGTATAGGCATAAAGACAGAGTTTTACCATTATTGTATTTTAAACTACAGCTCGTTCTTTAAAAGTTATCAAAACAGCTGAATCTAAGTAAGTTAACTCATAGCCACCATAGTCATTGACAATTTAAACAATGAAGAAATATCATTCTAAGATTTGTACAGGTAATTTGGAATTATGAATTTAGCAGTCTTGCAGATTTATAGATCTTTGATTTCTTATCTTCCACTGTGGGCTCAAGTACATAGAGTAAAAGAGAGTTTATTTCCTTAAGTAAATATTAGAAAAAATCTTCTTTATACTGACCCCAAAACTATACATCTTCTTTCCCTTGGGGTTCTGGCTTTCTTGAAGACCACACAGGATAATTCTAAACACTTTTTCCACGACAGCTTCTCAGATATTTAAAAGCAGTTTTCAAGGCTATCTAGTTTTGTTTATTCCAAGTTGAATGTTTGATATTTCTTCAGATGCTTTCTATGTGTCTAGTTTAGGTCATAGGGAAGCTATTGCACTGATCAAGAGGAGAGACAGTGAGAACCTAACCTAGGGTACTTGCTCTGGGTATGAAGAGGAAGGATCAGTGCAAAAATATGTTATGTAACTTGAAGCAACAGGACTTGAAAAACAATTAATTTTGTGTGGCAATGAAGGATTCAAAGATAAAACTGAAGTTTCAAGCCTAAACCAGTAGGAAAATATTAAGTAGGGTGATACTGACACAGCATGAATTAAAATAGTAGAAAGAAGGGTTTTAGAGAGGAGGAGCTAAGCTGAATTTTAGAAGCTTAACTTTAGATGCTAAAAGATAAAAAATGGGTAATGCTAAATTTTTAAATGTAGATTTAGAACTCAAGAGAATATATGAGACTAAAGACATGGAAAACAAAGTATTTGAGACTGGCAAAAATAAGTATGCAAAATAGATCAGTTATAGCACAGTGGCAAACTAGAGAATACATGCTCAATTAGAATGCTTAACAAACACATCCTGTAATTCATGTTTGGTATAGAGACTGCCAGTTTATACCTTTGTTATAGGTTTCCCTGGTGGCTCAGAGGTTAAAGCTTCTGCCTGCAATGCAGGAGACCTGGGTTCGACCCCTGAGTCGGGAAGATCCCCTGGAGAAGGAAATGGCAACCCACTCCAGTATTCTTGCCTGGAGAATCCCATGAACAGAGGAGCCTGGTGGTCCACGGGGTCGCAAAGAGTCGGACACGACTGAGTGACTTCACTTTCACTTTCACTTTCACTTTATGTATAGAAAACAGAGCTAAGAAAAAAAAAAAAAAACTCCCAGAAAACATGCATAATGCTTTCATAGAAGGAAGAAATGAGACCAGAAATGCATACTGTATCATGCATGAGACTGAGAGGGAATGGTCAGAGGAGGAGGAAGAGAATAGCTGGGAGAGTATACAGAATGGCAACAGCCAGGAAGGAGTCAACACTGTAAATCAACAATACTTTAGTAAATTTTTTTAAAAATATATGCACACACTACTATATGTGAAATAGATAACCAACAAGGACCCACTGTATAGCACAGAGGACCATATACTCTGTAATAATCTATATGGGAAAATAATCTGAAAAAGAATAGATATGCATAATGAACTCACTTTGCTGTACACATGAAACTAACACAACATTGTAAATCGACTATACTCCAATATAGAATTTAAAATGAATAAGTTAAATTTAAGTCAGACGACAAACCAAGATGAAGAATGAGAAGAGCTTCTTGGCCCTGTTTGATAATATTTAAATCAAGAAGAACTAGAAATACAATCAAACTTCAAAAGAATATAAACTGAACATGTTCCATATAAGCTTTATTACCTATTGACATAGTAACAAATTACTAATTAACAGATAAGTTAAATTTAACAGCTGTAATCATAATGACAAGAATTGTACTCAGTATATTTCTCAATAGTTAGGTATATTTAATGCTTACTTACAAAAAAAAGGCCTTTAACCAAGAAAATAAAGAATAAAACAAAACTTCAGAATAATTTCATTGAAGTGTAGTAGATTTACAATATTCTGTTAGTTTCAGGGTAATAGCAAAGTGATTCATATATATATATATATATGACATATATATATATATATATATATATATATATATGTTATTTTCCATTATAGGTTACTACAGGATATTGAATATAGTTACTTGTATTACATAGTAAATCATTGTTGCTTATCTATTTTATGTATAATAGTTTGTATCTGTTAAAACAAAACTCCAAATTTGTTCCCCCACATACACATGTTCATCCTTTGGTAATCATAAGTTTGTTTTCTATGTCTTTAAGTCTGTTTCTATTTTGTAAATAGATTCATTTGTTCATTTGTATTATTTTTTAGATTTCACTTTTAAATAATCTTATATAACACTTGTCTTTCTCTGTCTGATGCCACTCAGTATGATATTCTCTAGGTCATTCTGTGTTGCTGCAAGTGGGAGTATTTATTCTTTTCATGCCCGAGTAATACTGCATTATATATGTGTGTGTGTGTGTGTGTGTGTATCTTCTTAAACTAATCATCTGTTGATGGACACTTTGGTTGCTTCCATGTCTTAGCTATTGTAAATAGTGCTGCAGTGAACATTGGGGTGCATGAATCCTTTCGAGCCCTGGTTTTCTCTGCTTATACCCAGGAGTGGTATTGCAGGGGTAGCTCTGTTTTTAGTTGTTTAAGGAAGTCCCGTACTGTTTTCCGTGGTGACTGCACCAGTTTACATTCCCACCAACAGTGTAGACAAAGCTCTAGGATATTAGCTCACTTTGTGTACACAATATTTTGTGTTGCAAAATATCTGCTAAAATAAATTTTACCATTTTTTAACTTCATGTTTTTCCTTAAAATGAATCATCAAATATATTACTAACAGTTTTTGACATTGATTGTCTTAGTTTATGTGCAATATATCCCTAATGAAAAAGTCATAAATAGCCAAAGAAGTATAGTTATCCTGTGGAACATTCATGTCTTAGGCAGTAAAGAGGGTCCAGGCAACATGTTCCTTTTGTCTTGCGAGATTTTTTTAGCAGTTTTATTGAGGTTTAATTGACACATGAACCATGTATATATTTAACATATGAAATTTGATGTTTTGATATATACACATTATGAAATGATTACCAACCATGATCAAGATATTTAATATAGCCATCACCTTCACAGGTTTACAATTTTCTTTTGTATTTGTATATGCTTTGGGGAGGGCTTCCCTGGTGGCTCAGAGGTTGAAACGTCTGCCTCCAATGCGGGAGCCCCAGGTTCGATCCCTGGGTCGGGAAGATCCCCTGGAGAAGGAAACGGTAACCCCTCCAGTATTCTTGCCTGGAGAATCCCATGGACGGAGAAGCCTGGTAGGCTACAGTCCACGGGGTCGCAAAGAGTTGGACATGACTGAGCAACGGAACGGAACGGATGCTTTGGGGATGGGTAAAATGACAATATAAACTCTACTTTCTCAGAAAATTAAGTATATTGTAGAGCATTCTTAACTGTAACCTACAAGCTTTATATTAGAACATATTCACCTTACATAACTGAAACTTTGCTGATGTTGGTCAAAGGAAACAAAATTTCACAGAATTTTTGGTCAGATTTTCTGGTAACTCTGAAGCAATGGATTGATAATCTTTTATGCCAATGGAAGATAAAATTTACAGCTTATAAATATGAACATCTTTTGTAATTTTTTAAATTTATTTTATTTTATTGGAGGCTATTTATTTTACAATATTATATTGGTTGGTTTTGCCATACACTGACATGAATCCACCCCGGGTGTACATGTGTTCCCTTTCTTGAACCCCCTTCCCACCTACCTCCTCCCCTTATCCTCCCTCCGGTTCATCCCCGTGCACCAGCCCTGAGCATCCTGTATCATGCGTCGAACCTGGACTGGTGATTCGTTTCACTTATGATAATATACATGTTTCAGTGCCATTTGCCCAAATCATCCCACCCTCACCTCTCCCACATAATTCAAAAGACTGTTCTATACACCTGTGTCTCTTTTGCTGTCTCATATACAGGCTTATCGTTACCATCTTTCTAAATTCCATATATATGCATTAGTATATTGTATCGGTGTTTTTCTTTCTGGCATAATTCACTCTGTATAATAGTCTCCAGTTTCAGCCACCTCATTAGAACTGATTCAAATGTATTCTTTTTAATTGCTGAGTAATACTCCATTGTGTATATGTACCACAGCTTTCTTATCCATTCGTCTGCAGATGGACATCTAGGTTGCTTCCATATCCTCACTATAAAGTGATTTTCTTTGTAGGTATTCTTTTTTCCAAGTAGTTTTATATAATTCCATTAATATGCCCCAAAATGTATGAATATGGGATGAATTATTTACTCTTTTTCTAACAGATTGGAGTTTAAAGCAACATATCTCTAGGGATCTCAGGAGGGTGCTTTTGTTGTACATACTGTGCATGATAGTGTGCACCAGTGTCATAGTGTGTGGTTCTTCTTATGGAGATCAAATTTTATGTTCTGTTTCAGAATATTTGGTCATGGCAAACTTCTGAAATGTGCGTATATTATTGTTTCAAGAAGTGTATTGGATATCAGATTTCTCTATGGATAAAACCAAAAGCAGTGTGAAAATGCACACATTTCTATGAATCCATTTTTTTCTCTATAAAAGAAATAAGTAGAAGCAAAATTATTTCTCCTAGCTCTTAAAAAAACACCAGTTTTCTCTAGAACTCATTTATTAATTATATTCTATTATCTAGACAATATTCTTATAATGGAGAAGAATCTAGTTCTAGGCATAAAATCGTGATATCATTATGTATGCAATCTCTTGAAAGGAACAGATGAAACAGAATTTATCCTCTCAAATAATATTACTGAAAACTCTGTATAAAGTAAGGCATATTGAAGACCAAGAGTCTTATTCATTAAACTAGAAGTGCCAGAGTCATGCTGACATTATGGAATGCTGCTACTAAATACTGGAACGGTTGCATGCAACACCTGAATCATTAGAAGTCTCCAAACTATTGTTCAAACAGGATGAGAGCAATGTACAATACATAACTAGGTTTTGTACTGCAGTGCAAAATAACCTTTGTATAAAAGGGTAATCACAAAAAAACATTTGGTTGGGAAGACCTTTTTGATGGCAGAGAAGTAGTGAAATACTTTGTGATAAAAACTGCTCTGTATATTTCAATTACATAGAGAAGAAAGAAAAGATGTGTTTTTGGCTTCATACCACCCAAAGAGGGCTTTTATAAACAAACTTCATGTACTTAAAAAATTATTAGTTTTTGCTAACAGACATTCTTTGGCAGCCATTTTGATCTACAAGCTACTTCATAAATATTCATCTGAATTAAAATGTTTATTTTACTAATCAATATTTAAATTTACATACCAAATGGATATTTAAAGCTCCCACATACCCAAATACTCTAAAATATAGCTAATTTACCAAAACAACAATCTCTACCTCTGCCACAAGTAATTTTCAAGTAACTTACATTTGCTTTTAGGTAGAATATTTACCTCAAATTATTTCCTTGATGATCTGTGATGGTGTTTGTTTCCCTAAAGTTGTTTAATAAAATATAAAGCTGTTTCATAGAAAACTTAGTGAGGTCCCAGTGATGACAGGTCATCCTGAGAACTGATAAAAATTATCAGCCATTTTGAATCTATGCACTATCAGGTATAATATCTTTGCATCTGAATTATTTAAATAATAGTTTGAGAACTATTTTGTGAGAAAGTCATGGAATCTTATCACTTGAACCTGTGTCACTGAATTCTTAATTCAAGCATAGAGCAAAAAAGAGAGAAGGCTCAGTTCAGTTCAGTTCAGTCGCTCAGTCGTGTCCGACTCTCCACGACCCCATGAATCACAGCAGGCCAGGCCTCCCTGTCCATCACCAACTCCCGGAGTTCACTCAAACTCATGTCCACAGAGTCGATGATGCCATCCAGCCATCTCATTCTCTGTCGTCCCCTTCTCCTCCCGCCCCCAACCTTTCCCAACATCAGAGTCTTTTCCAGTGAGTCAACTCGTCGCATGAGGTGGCCCAAGTATTGGAGTTTCAGCTTCAGCATCAGTCCTTAAAATGAACACCCAGGACTGATCTCCTTTAGAATGGACTGGTTGGATCTCCTTGAAGTCCAAGGGACTCTCAAGAGTCAACACCACAGTTCAAAAGCATCAATTCTTCGGCGATCAGCTTTCTTCACAGTCCAACTTTCACATCCATACATGACCACGGGAAAAACCATAGCCTTGACTAGACGGACCTTTGTTGGCAAAGTAATGTCTCTGCTTTTTAATATACTATCAAGGTTGGTCATAACTTTCTTTCCAAGCAGTAAGCGTCTTTTAATTTCCTGGCTGCAATCAGCATCTGAAGTGATTTTGGAGCCCAAAGAAATAAAGTCTGACACTGTTTCCACTGTTTTTCCATCTATATCTAATACCTACTTGCTGTCACATGTACTGTCAGCACTTCTGAGTATTCTCAAGGCTTTCAATTGCATGATCCTTAATTAGCATCTTAATCGGTCAGTTAATAAAGTTTGTCTAATATCTTAATTGTGGAATAAGCTCCTAATTTAGCTTGTGATATCAAGAACTTACTATATTTGGCCCAGTTCATCTGCCTGAATTCGAAACTCAGCAAGAACAGTGAGTGATGGTAAGAAAAAGTTGTTATGTGTTCACAATGTAAGGTAATGTTTAAAAAGCAAAAACTCGGGAGTCACATTGTTTAGGTTCAAATTCTCAGCTCCACCACTTAATATCTGTGTGATCTTGGGCATATGTGTAGTATTTGTGTAGCCTTGTTTTTATCATCTATAAAATGGGATCAATCACAAAGCACAAATCTCTACTTATAAAGTTAATATGAGGATTAATGAAAAGATTTTGTGTTAAATATTTGTTACAGTATATGACATATAATAATATTTCAATATTTGAGATTTTAGGTTTTAGTATTCATTACACTATTGAATAGAATATGTTCAAGCCTTGTAAATACATTGGATATGTCACTGCATTCTTACT
Source organism: Moschus berezovskii (assembly GCF_049115385.1). Taxonomy (NCBI): domain Eukaryota; kingdom Metazoa; phylum Chordata; class Mammalia; order Artiodactyla; family Moschidae; genus Moschus; species Moschus berezovskii. The sequence goes on along the minus strand of NC_142488.1, from coordinate 78,851,979 downwards.
AGTTTTGTCATTTCCTCTAGTAACTGATCTTAAGGTCTTTTTGAAACAGTGATTTCTCAAGTGAAATAGAGGCATATGTATAGGGCAGTTAATTTATGGAGAAATTACTCTCAATAAAGGTTTTGATTCTGCATCCTAGAACCATGGGAGGGTGCTTTATTGTTCATTGGGGGGTCAGGGTGTGCCACAAGATAGAGTACAACATGAGTGCCACCACTGAAGCCCATGGATACTGGAGTGTGTAGCCTATCCCTTTTCCAGGGGATCTCCCCACTCAGGAATCGAACAAGGGTCTCCTGCATTGCAGGCTGATTTTTTACCAGCTGAGCTACCAGGAAAGCCCAACATGAGTGCAGTCAAGGTTAAAAGGTTATGTTATATAAATGCCACCCAAGAAAGAGACCAGTGCGTGAATTGAGATCCCTGAGAACATGTGCCATGCACACCAGTCACAAGTGGTACAGTGTTTACTTAGAGCAAGAGAAGAGAGTGCACAATATCCAGCTCCTTGCAATGCACTGACCTCTCACAGATATCAGAACCACTCAACAGCCAATATCAATAGTGTGCCTACACACACCCTACATTTTACTGCAATAAAAAGACCCTTTGCCTTCCCCACTAGAAACATATATAGCAGTGGAATTGGCCAAGTGCCCTGTGATACATATACTTAAACAGAACTAAGACATACATTAAGCCCTGAACAGTGAAAGGAATTCCCAAACAATGAGGTGCTACCAGCACAGGCTCTTTATCTCTTGTAAGGAGATGTTTCAGGTCCAAGGCTGCTCTTATGTGCAAATGAAAAAGCTGACAAGCTGAATTGGCTGTCTTTCCCAACAGAAAGCTTTTTTAAAAATAGGAAATATTGAACTATGTTTGTTGATTTAGATGAAAAAGCAAGAATTGTTGATGCTAGAAAAAATGGGATGATTGTAGACATAAAGTTTGGGGGCAGGAGAGGGTAATATTCAGTAGACAGGTAGAGAACTTCACTTATGACAGAGACAAAGCAGAATATGTGGGTCTAGGGAAAGACAGAATGTTCAAAACAGTACAGGAAGATGAAGAAAATCTCTTCAGTTAGTAGTATGTAATGAACCATAAGCAATGAGATTAGCCAAGAATAAGAAGAGGGAAGAGGTGTTATATATTTGAGGATTAATAAGATGATATACACTTTCCTCAGAGAGTTAAGTCAAGTTACTTGACAAGGGAATTGAGTATGATTTCCAGGTTGCACTAAGAAGCTGCTTGATATTTGTGCTCATAAATTTAAAGTAAAAGTAATAGCATGATTGGATATCATCTCTTTGTATTCAGCTCCTCAAGTTTGGTACAGAGAATGAGTACTTTGGAAGCATAGCAGGTCAAGGTAGTTCAAGATGTAGATTTAGAAAGTACTTTTAATAATAGTCCATGGAATCTAAGATGGAAGGTTAATTAAATTTCTTTTTTTTTTTTTATTGAAAATTTTGGCTGTTCTAAAATTATTTATTTACAGACGTAAAAAGCCATGCACAGAACCTCCTCAAATTATGAAGATCTCCTACAATGTATTAAAATAAAAGATTTTTTTTAAAAAATTATAGCTCTTGGATTCCAAACTCAGATGCTGCAGACCGTGTGGGTTCTGGGACACACGCAACTGTGTGTCTGCACGCACTGGAGGGTGTGAACTGGGATCTAGCACCTACTGAGAAAAATCAAAGAAGGAAAAGAAAGCTAAAGCCAAACCCCAAGACTGCAGGGGCACTTTCTGGGTGTTCAGTCCATTCCAGGACTCACTAAGTTTCTGGGGGACTGTCATGCAGGGAGACCCAAACCAGTCTCAAGGAATCCTCTCTACAGACGAACACTATGTATGCTGACACATTTTTAGTTGTGGGGTCTTTAAATATATAAAGAAATCTTTAGAAGATATTCTTTTTACTTTTAGAGCTCCTATTGTATGTAAAAAGTCCTGTTTTTCTCCCCCCAAGAATTGAAGTTTCCACAGCCAACGTTAACAAATAAATAACTTATAACTGCTTGTCACCTTCTTTCTTCAGTCGACTGTAATAATCCTCCTGACTGGGCAGGTGGCCACCATGCATGTGGGGGTGTCCGTGCAGCCACTGCTGCTCCATGGCCAGTCTCTGCAGCTCAGCCGACTAGGCGTGCATGGCCTGCAGCTGGTGGGCCGCCGACATGGGGGGTGGGATGGCCCCAGGCAGGTCTCGGGGGTAGGGGGTGCCAAAAACTGGGTGACGGAGCATCTCGTGCTCATGGGGGGGCTGTCCAAGCAGAGGGTTGGGGAGGGTGCCGGGGGGATAGGGAAAGCGAGCCAGGTGAGGGCCAGCGGTCAAATTTCTATTTGGATTTCAGGTACATGCCTTTTATTTATTTTTTTTAATTGGAGGCTAATTACTTTACATTATTGTATTGGTTTTGACATACATTGACATGGATCTGCCCCGGGTGTACATGTGTTCCCCACCTTGACGCCCCTCCCACCTCCTTCCCCATCCCATCCCTCTGGTTCATCCCAGTTCACCAGCTCCTAAAATCCTGTATCATGCATTGAACTTGGACTGGCAATTCGTTTCACATATGATAATATACATATTTCATTGCCATTCTCCCAAATCATCCCACGCTCGCCCTCTCCCACAGAGTCCAAAAGACGATTCTATATATCTGTGTCTCTTTTCCTGTCTCATACACAGGGTTATCGTTATCATCTTTCTAAATTCGATATATATGCGTTAGTATACTGTATTGGTGTTTTTCTTTTTGGCTTCTTTCACTCTGTATAATAAGCTCCAGTTTCATCCAACTCATTAGAACTTAATCAAATGTATTATTTTTAATGGCTGAGTAATACTCCATTGTGTATATGTACCACTGCTTTCTTATCCATTCATCTGCATATGGACATCTAGGTTGCTTCCATGTCCTGCTATTATAAACAGTGCTGCGATGAACATTGGAATACATGTGTCTCTTTCAATTCTGGTGTCCTCAGTGTTTATGCCCAGTAGTGTGATTGCTGGGTCATATGGCAGCTCTATTTCCAATTTTTCAAGGAATCTCCACACTGTTCTCCATAGTGGCTGTACTAGTTTGCATTCCCACCAACAGTGTAAGAGTGTTCCCTTTTATCCACAACCTCTCCAGCATTTATTGCTTGTAGACTTTTGGATAGCAGCCATTCTGACTGGCGTGAAATGGTACCTCATTGTGGTATTGATTTGCATTTCTCTGATTATGAATAATGTTGAGCATCTTTGCATGTGTTTGTTAGCAATCTGTATGTCTTCTCTGGAGAAATGTTTGTGTAGTTCTTTGGCCCATGTTTTGATTGGGTCGTTTATTTTTCTGGAATTGAGCTGCAAGAGTTGCTTTTCTATTTTGGAGATTAATTTTATGTCAGTTGCTTCATTTGCTATTATTTTCTCCCATTCTGAAGGCTGTCTTTTCACCTTTCTTATAGTTTCCTTTGCTGTGCAGAAGCTTTTCATTTTCATTAGGCCCCATTTGTTTATTTTCCTTTTATTTCCAATACTCTGGGAGGAGGGTCATGGAGGATCCTGCTGTGATTTATGTAGGAGAGTGTTTTGCCTATGTTCTCCTCTAGGTATTTTATCATTTCTGGTCTTACATTTAGATCTTTAATCCATTTTGAGTTTATTTTTTGTATGGTATTAGGGAGTGTTTCAGTTTAATTCTTTTACAAGTGGTTGACCAGTTTCCCAGGACCACTTGTTAGAGAGATTATCTTTTCTCCATTGAATATTCTTGAATCCCTTGTCAAAGATAAGGTGTCCATGCTGCTGCTAAGTCACTTCAGTCGTGTCCGACTCTGTGTGACCCCATAGACGGAAGCCCACCAGGCTCCCCCGTCCCTGGGATTCTCCAGGCAAGAACACTGGAGTGGGTTGCCATTTCCTTCTCCAATGTGTGAAAGGGAAAAGCGAAAGTAAAGTCACTCAGTCGTGTCCGACCCCTAGCGACCCCATGGACTGCAGCCTACCAGGCTCCTCCATCCATGGGATATTCTAGGAAAGAGTACTGGAGTGGCTTGCCATTGCCTTCTCCGAAGGTGTCCATAGGTGCGTGGATTTATCTCTGGGCTTTCTATTCTGTTCTGTTGACCTATATATCTGTCTTTGTGCCAGTACCATACTGTCTTGATGACTGTGGCTTTGTAGTAAAGCCTGAAGTCCAGCAGGTTGATTCCCCCAGTTCCATTCTTCCTCAAGATTGCTTTGGCTATTCGAGGTTTTTTGTATTTCCATACAAACTGTGAAATTATATGTTCTAGCTCTGTGAAAAATACCGTTGGTAGCTTGAGAGGGATTGAATTGAACTTATAAATTACTTTGGGTAATATATTCATTTTCACAATATTTATTCTTCCAATCCATGAACACAGTATATTTCTCCACCTATTAGTGTTCTCTCTGATTTCTTTCATTAGTGTTTTATAGTTTCTATATATAGGTCTTTTATTCCTTTAGGTAGATATATTCCTAAGTATTTTATTCTCTTCCTTTCAACGGTGAATGACATTGTTTCCTTAATTTCTCTTTCTATTTTCTCATTATTAGTGTATAGGAATGCAATGGATTTCTGTATGTTGATTGATTTTATATTCTGCAACTTTCAGTTCAGTTCAGTTCAGTCACTCAGTCGTGTCCGACTCTCCGAGACCCCATGAATCACAGCACTCCAGTACTCCCTGTCCGTCACCGACACCCGGAGTTCACTCAAACTCATATCCATCGAGTCGGTGATGCCATCCAGCCATCTCATTCTCTGTCATCCCCTTCTCCTCCCACCCCCAATCCTTCCCAGCATCAGAGTCTTTTCCAGTGAGTCAACTCGTTGCATGAGGTGGACAAAATATTGCAGTTTCAGCTTTAGCATCAGTCCTTCCAATGAACACCCAGGATTGATCTCCTTTAGAATGGATTGGTTGGATCTCCTTGAAGTCCAAGGGACTGTGAAGAGTCTACTCCAGCACCACAGTTCAAAAGCATCAATTCTTCGGCGATCAGCTTTCTTCACAGTCCAAATCTCACATCCATACATGACCACGGGAAAAAACATAGCCTTGACTAGACGGACCTTTGTTGGCAAAGTAATGTCTCTGCTTCTTAATATACTATCAAGGTTGGTTATAACTTTCCTTCCAAGGAGTAAGCGTCTTTTAATTTCATGGCTGCAATCAGTATCTGCAGTGATTTTGCAGCCCCAAAAAATAAAGTCGGACACTGTTCCCACTGTTTTTCCATCTATTTCCCATGAAGTGATGGGACCAGATGCCATGATCTTCGTTTTCTGAATGTTGAGCTTCAAGCCAACCTTTTCACTCTCCTCTTTCACTTTCATCAAGAGGCTTTTGAGTTCCTCTTCACTCTCTGCCATAAGGGTAGTGTCATCAGCATATCTGAGGTTATTGATATTTCTCCCAGCAATCTTGATTCCAGCTTGTGCTTCTTCCAGCCCAGCGTTCCTCATGATGTACTCTGCATATAAGTTAAATAAGCAAGGTTACAATATACAGCCTTGACGTACTCCTTATCCTATTTGGAAGCAGTCTGTTATTACATGTTCAGTTCTAACTGTTACTTCCTGACCTGCATACAAGTTTCTCAAGATGCAGGTCAGGTGGTTCTGTATTCCAATTTCTTTCAGAATTTTCCAAAGTTGACTGTGATCCACACAATCAAAGGCTTTGGCATAGTCAATGAAGCAGAAATAGATGTTTTTCTGGAACTCTCTTGCTTTCTCCATGATCCAGCAGATGTTGGAAATTTGATCTCTGGTGCCTCTGCCTTTTCTAAAACCTGCCTGAACATCTGGGAGTTCACGGTTCACATATTGCTGAAGCCTGGCTTGGAGAATTTTGAGCATGACTTTACTAGCATGTGAGATGAGTGCAATTGTGCGGTAGTTTGAGCATTCTTTGGCATTCCCTTTCTTTGGTCCATCACCTCCACTACTTTGTTCGTAGTGATGCTTTCTAAGCCCACTTGACTTCACTTTCCAAGATGTCTGGCTCTAGGTCAGTGATCACTTTATTGTGTCTATCTTGGTCATGAAGAACTTTTTTGTACAATTCTTCTGTGTATTCTTGCCACCTCTTCCTAATATCTTCTTCTTCTGTTCAGTCCATACCACTTCTTTCCTTTATCGAGCCCATTTTGCAGGAAATGTTCCCTTGGAATCTTTAATTTTCTTGAAGAGATCTCTTGTTTTTCCTATTCTGTTGTTTTCCTCTATTTCTTTGCACTGATCACTGAGGAAGGCTTTCTTATCTCTCCTTGCTATTCTTTGGAACTCTGCATTCAGATGCTTATATTTCTCCTCTTCTCTTTGCTTTTCGCTTCTCTTTTTTTTTGCAGCTATTTGTAAGGCCTCCTGAGACAGCCATTTTGCTTTTTTGCATTTCTTTTCCATGGGAATGGTCTTGGTCCCTGTCTCCTGTACAATGTCACGAACCTCCGTCCAGAGTTCATCAGGCACTCTATCATTCAGATATAGTCCTTTCAATCTATTTCTCACTTCCACTGTATCATCATAAGGGATTTGATTTAGGTCATATCTGAATTATCTGGTGGTTTTCCCTACTTTCTTCAATTTAAGTCTGAATTTGGCAATAAGGAGTTCATGATCTGAGCCACAGTCAGATCCTGGTCTTGTTTTTGCTAACTGTATACAGCTTCTCCATCTTTGCCTGCAAATAATATAATCAATCTGATTTTGGTGTTGACCATCTGGTGATGTCCATGTGTAGAGTCTTCTCTTGTGTTGTTGGAAGAGGGTGTTTACTATGAGCAGTGCGTTCTCTTGACAAAGCTCTTTTAGCCTTTGACCTGCTTCATTCCGTGCTCCAAGGCCAAATTTGCCTGTTATTCCAGGTGTTTCTTGACTTCCTACATTTGCATTCCAGTCCCCTATAATGAAAAGGACATCTTTTTGGGGTGTTAGTTCTAAAAGGTCTTGTAGGTATTCATAGAACCGTTCATCTTGGCTTCTTCAGCATTACTGGTTGGGGCATAGGCCTGGATTACTGTAATATTGAATGGTTTGCCTTGGAAACGAACAGAAATTATTCTGTCGTTTTTAAGATTGCATCCAAGTACTGAATTTCAGACTCTTTTGTTGACCATGATGGCTACTCCATTTCTTCTAAGGGATTCCTGCCCACAGTAGTAGGTATATTGGTCATCTGAGTTAAATTCACCCATTCCAGTCCATTTTAATTCACTGATTCCTAGAATGTCTGTGTTCATTCTTGCCATCTCTTGTTTGAACAGTTCCAATTTGCCTTGATTCATGGACCTAACATTCCAGGTTCCTATGCAATAATGCTCTTTACAGCACCGGACCTTGATTCTACCACCAGTCACATCCACAACTGGGTATTGGTTTTGCTTTTGCTCCTTCCCTTCATTCTTCTAGAGTTATTTCTCCACTGATCTCCAGTAGCATACTGGACACCTACCGACCTGGGGAATTCCTCATTCAGTATCCTATCATTTTGCCCTGTGATACTGTTAATGGGGTCCTCAAGGCAAGTATACTGAAGTGGTTTGCCATTCCCTTCTTCAGAGGACCACATTCAGCTGTGGGCCATGTGATCAGATCGACTAGTTTCCTGTGATTATGATTTCAATGTGTCTGCCCTCTGATGCCCCCTTGCAATACCTACCATCTTATTTGGATTTCTCTTACCTTGGCATGGGATATCTCTTCACAGCTGCTCCAAGAAAACGCAGCCGCTGCACCTTACTTTTGATGAGGGGTATCTCCTCACAGCCGCCCCTCCTGACCTTGAACGTGGAGTAGCTCCTCTCGGACCTCCTTCACCCACGCAGCCACCGCCTATTGGACGTGGGGTAGCTCCTCTCGGCCGCCGGCCCTGGCCTCACACGTGGGATAGCTCCTCACGGCCGCACCTCTTTGCGTGGTTGGTTGCCCCGGGTCCAGCGTCTCTTTCGTCTGTGCCGCCGGGGCTGGCGTCTCTTGCGTCTGCGCCGCCGGGGCCTGCGTCTTTCACGTCTGTGCCACCGTGGCCTTTAATATAATCATTTATTAGCTCTAGCAATTTTCTAATAGAGTCTTTAGGGTTTTCTCTGTAGAGGATCATGTCATCTCCAGACAATGAGAGTTTTACTGTTTCTTTTCCAATTTGGATTCTTTTTATGTCTTTTTCTGCTCTGATTTTTGTGGCCCAAACTTCCAAAACTATGTTGAATAGCAGTGATGAGAGTGGACACCCTTGTCTTGATCCTGACTTTAGGGGAAACGCTTTCAATTTTTCACCATTGAGGATAATGTTTCCTGTGTGTTTGTCATATATAGCTTTTATGATGTTGAGGAATGTTCCTTCAATTCCAGCCATCCTGAGGGTTTTTATTTTTTTTATCACAAATGGATGTTGAGTTTTGTGAAAGACTTTCTCTGCATCTATTGAGATGATCATATGTTTTTTTTTAATTTTTCATTTCGTTAATGTGGTGTATTACATTGCTTGTTTTGTGGATATTGAAGAATCCTTGCATCCCTGGGATAAAGCCCATTTGGTCACGATGTATGATCTTTTTAATGTGTTGTTGGATTATAATTGCTAGAATTTTGTTAAGGATTTTTGCATCTATGTTCATCAATGATATTGACCTGTAGTTTTCTCTCTTTTTTTTTTTTTTTTTGTGGCGTCTTTGTCAGGTTTTGGTATTAGCGTGATGGTGGCCTCATAAAATGAGTTTGGAAGTTTACCTTCCTCTGCAATGTTCTGGAAGAGTTTGAGTAGGATAGGTGTTAGCTCTTGTCTAAATTTTTGGTAGAATTGAGCTGTGAAGCCATCTGGACCTGGGCTTCTGTTTCCTGGAAGATTTCTGATTACAGCTTCTATTTCCGTGCTTGTGATGGGTCTGTTAAGATTTTCTATTTCTTCCTGGTTCAGTTTTGGAAAGTTATACTTTTCTAAGAATTTGTCCATTTCTTCCAAGTTGTCCATTTTATTGACATATAATTGCTGATAGTATTCTCTTATGATCCTTTGTATTTCTGTGTTGTCTGTTGTTATCTCACCATTTTCATTTCTAATTTTATTGATTTGGTTTTTCTCCCTTTGTCTCCTGATGAGTCTGGCTAGTCATTTCTCAATTTTATTTACCCTCTCAAAGAACCAGCTTTTGGCTTTGTTGATTTTTGCTGTGGTCTATTTTGTTTCTTTTGCATTTATTTCTGCCCTAATTTTTAAGATTTCTTTCCTTCTACTAAACCTGGGTTTCTTCATTTCGTCCTTTTCTAGTTTCTGTAGATGTAGAGTTAGGTTATTTAGTTGACTATTTTCTTTTTTCTCGAGGTATGCCTGTACTGCAATGAGCCTTCCCCTTAGCACTGCTTTTACAGTGTCCCAGAGGTTTTGGGTTGTTGTGTTTTCATTTTCATTAATTTCTATGCATATTTTGATTTCTCTTTTGATTTCTTCTGTGCTTTGTTGGTTATTCAGCAACGTGTTGTTCAGCCTCCATATGTTGGAATTTTTAATAATTTTTCTCCTGTAATTGAGATCTAGTCTTACTGCATTGTTGTCAGAAAAGATGCTTGAAATGATTTCAATTTTTTTGAATTCACCAAGGCTAGATTTATGGCCCAGGAGGTGATCTATCCTGGAGAAGGTTCAGTGTGCTCTTGAGAAGAAGGTGAAATTCATTGTTTTGTGGTGAAATGTCGTATAGATATCTATTAGGTCTAACTGGTCTATTGTACTATTTAACCGTTTGTTTTTCCTTGTTAATTTTCTGTTTAGTTGATATATCCATAGGTGTGAGAGGGATATTAAAGTCTAACACTGTTATTGTGTTATTGTTAATTTCCCCTTTCATAGTTGTTAGCATTTGTCTTACGTATTGTGATGCTCCTATGTTGGGTGCATAAATATTTATAATTAATATATCTTCTTCTTGGATTAATCCTGTCATCATTATGTAGTGTCCTTCTTTGTTTGTTTTCACAGCCTTTGTTTTAAAGTCTATTTTATCTGAGTATTGATACTCCTGCTTTCTTTTTGTCTCTGTTTGCATGGAATAACTTTTTCCAGCCCTTCACTTTCATTCTGTATGTGTCCCTCGTTTTGAGGTGGACCTCTTGTAGACAACATATATATGGGTCTTGTTTTTGTATCCATTCAGCCAGTCTTTGTCTTTTGGTTGGGGTATTCAACCCATTTACATTTAAGGTAATTATTGATAAGTATGGTCCCGTTTCCATTTTTTACTGTTTTGGGTTCGAGTTTATACACTCATTCTGTGATTCCTGTCTGGAGAAGGTCCTTTAACATTTGTTGGAGAGCTGGTTTGGTGATGCTGAATTCTCTCAGCTTTTGCTTGTCTGTAAAGCTTTTTGTTTCTCCTTCATATCTGAATGAGATCCTTGCTGGGTACAGTAATCTGGGCTGTAGGTTATTTTCTTTCATCACTTTAAGTATGCCCTGCTATTCCCTCCTGGCCTGAAGAGATTCTGTTGAAAGATCAGCTGTTATCCTAATGGGGATCCCCTTGTGTGTTATTTGTTGCTTTGCCCTTGTTGCTTTTAATATTTGTTTTTTGTGTTTGTCTTTGTTAATTTGATTAATATGTGTCTTGGGGTATTTCCGCTTGGGTTTTTCCTGTTTGTGACTCTCTAGGATTCTTGGACTTGGGTGGTTATTTCCTTCCCCATTTTTAGGGAAATTTTCAACTATTATCCCCTCAAGTATTTTATCATGGTCTTTCTTCTTGCTTTCTTGTTCTGGGACTCCTATGATTCGGAAATTGGGGCGTTTAACTTTATCCCAAAGGTCTCTGAAATTGTCGTCATTTCTATTAATTCGTTTTTCTTTTTTCCTCTCTGTTTCATTTATTTCTAACATTCTATCGTCTAACTCACTTATTCTATCTTCTGCCTCCTTTATTCTACTGTTGGTTCCCTCCAGAGTGTTTTTGATCCCATCTAAAGCAGAGGCATTACTTTGCCAACCAAGGTCCGTCTAGTCAAGGCTATAGATTTTCCCGTGATCATGTATGGATGTGAGAGTTGGACTGTGAAGAAAGCTGATCGCTGAAGAATTTAAGTTTTTGAACTGTGGTGCTGGAGAAGATTCTTGAGAGTCCCTTGGACTGCAAGGAGATCCAACCAGTCCATTCTAAAGGAGATCAATCCTGGGTGTTCCTTGGAAGGAATGATGCTAAAGCTGAAACTGCAATACTTTGGTCACCTCATGCGAAGAGTTGACTCACTGGAAAAGACTCTGATGCTGGGAGGGATTGGGGGTGGGAGGAGAAGGGGACAACAGAGAATGAGATGGATGGATGGCATCACCGACTCGATGGACATGAGTTTGAGTGAACTCTGGTAATGTGCAGGGAGGCATGGCGTGCTGTGATTCATGGGGTCGCAAAGGATCGGTCACGACTAAGCGACTGAACTGTACTGAACTGAACTGAATTCATTATTCATTGTATATTGACTTTTTTATTTCTTCTAGATCCTTGTTAAACCTTTCTTGCATCTTCTCGATCCTTGTCTCCAGGTTATTTATCTGTAACTCCAACTCCAATTTGTTTTCAACATTTTGGATCAATTTCACTATGATTATTCGGAATTTTTGTCAGGTAGCTTCCCTATCTCTTCCTCTTTTGTTTGATTTGGTAGGCATTTATCCTGTTCCTTTATTTGCTGGGTATTTCTCTGCCTCTTCATCTTGCTTATATTGTTGTGCTTGGGGTGGCCTTTCTGTCTTCTGGCAGTTTGTGGAGTTCTCTTTATTGTGGAGTTTCCTTGCTGTGCACCAGTGAGATTGCACGGGTGGCTTGTCAAGGTTTCCTGGTTAGGAAAGCTTGTGTTGGTATTCTGGTGGGTAGAACTGTATTTCTTCTCTATGAAGTTCAATGAAGTGTCCAGTAATGAACTATTAGATGTCAGTGGGTTTGGAGTGACTTTGGGCAGTGTGTCTATTGAAGCTCAGGGCTATTTTCCTGTGTTGCTGGAAAATTGGCGTGGTATGTCTTGCTCTGGAACTTGTTGACCCGTGGGTGGTGCTTGGTTTCAGTGTAGGTATGGAGGCATTTCATGAGCTCCTATCGATTAATGTTCCCTGGAGTCATGAGTTCTCTGGCATTCTCAGGATTTAGATTTAAGCCTCCTGCCTCTGGTTTTCAGTATTATTCTTGCAGTATCTCCTAGACTTCTCCGTCTGTCACTTCCAAGTTGGTTCCCTCTGTTTTAGCTTCTGTTTGCTGGTCTCTTTAGTGTCTAATTTCCACCCTGACACTAGGGGGCGGTGTTGGGCACTTTTTAAGGCTCACTTGTTCACTCCTGTTCTGGAAAGGGAGGAACACTGCAGCCAAATATCTCTGGCATCTGTGGGGAGTGCTCACAGTGTCTCAGCCACACTGGGTTTGCCCCCACTCACGGCATGTGTTCTGTCCCAGTCTACACTGCACAGGCTCTACGTTGCTCTGACGGGAACTGTCTCAGTCTGGCGCTGGGTTGCATGAACATCCCAGGTCTAAGCCACTCAGGTTCAGGTACTTGGGTACCCCACAAGGCGCAGACTTGGTTGGATCTGCCTTTTGTGCCCTTTCCTCGTCTGAGCAGCTCAGGTTACCCGGTCTTTGGCGATTGCAGTTGCTGTGAATTATTGCCTCTCCACTCGCTTCCGCTTGGTTTTTTGGGTGTACAACCAGCGCACCTTGTCAGGCAGATGTCGACTGGCCAGAAACCCAAGAAGTCTTGGTTAGCAATGAAGCTGGTTTGCTGTTTGGTATCAGATGCCTCTCTGGGGCCACGATTGCCCCCTTCCAGCTCTGGAAGCCCTCCCCTGCCTGTCTTGGCAGGGGATAGGCTGTCCGCAGCTGGCAAGCTCTGCTCAGTCCTTTGTTCTGTGAGCGGGACTGGAGGAGTCTTAAGTTAGGGCTTTTCTCCTTTTCGCAGGGTAGCTATCCCACAGTCTGATTAGCTATCTCCAGTTAGCTCCTTCAGATTGCCTTCAGGGCAATCAGGCCCAGACCTTACTCTAAGCATTTCAGCAGGCTTCTCCCTGCCCATTCCCCATTTGCTAATGGTGGATGCGGGCGTCTGCACTGCTTCTCCATTGGGAGTTACCGTTGGGCTCGGGAGCTGTGGTTTTAGTTATTTATTTCTTTTTTCTCCCGGTTATGTTGCCCTCTGAAGTTCCAAGGCTCACCACAGACTTGCCAGTGAGTGTTTCCTGGTGTTTGGAAACTTCCCTTTTTTGTGCCTCCCTTTCCGGGACGGAGTTCCATCCCCACCTCTTTTGTCTCTTTTTTTATCTTTTATGTTTTTTCCTACCTCCTTTTGAAGACAATGGGCTGCTTTTCAGGGTACCTAATGTCCTCTGCCAGCATTCAGAAGTTGTTTTCTGGAGTTTACTCAGGGTTCAAATGTTCTTTTGATGAATTTGTGGGGAAGAAAGTGGTCTCCCCTTCCTATTCCTCTGCCATCTTCTTTCCTCCCCAGGTACATGCCTTTTAAAATTCAGATTAAATCTATTACTATTGTAGCTGTTATTCTGTCTGTATAATTTTGGACAAGTTAATTAAATTCTCTGAACCTCAGTTTCTTCATCCAAAAAATGTGAGGAAAAAGTGAAAAGTTTCTAGGTATTTCAAGCAGAAAGGGATTTACACAGGAAACTAAATACTTACAAAATTTCAGAGCAGTCTAGAAGAGTGAATCTTGTGGCATTTCCATAGTTTTCCTGTGTCAATGAGGAACATTGGGTCCGAAATACCTTTCACAGTTCAGAAGAGATCAGGAAACTCCAGCAAACCACGAGTTACAGAGCTTACCCACAACTATGGAACAACTGAGAAGAAAAGTCTCATGTTAATTTTCTTTCAAGGCTGGGAAAATACAAGAGGAAAATTGGAAGAAAATATACGGGAAGCAAAAGATTGAAGAGAGAATAGAGGGAGTAAATTTGATGAGCTGTGCCAGATAATTTTAGGGCTTCCTGGGTAGCTCAAACAAGAAAGAATCTGCCCACAATCCAGGAGACCTGAGTTCTGTCCCTGGGTTGGGAAGATCTCCTGGAGAAGGGTATGGCAACCCACTCCAGTATTCTTGCCTGGAGAATTCCATGGACAGAGGAGTCTGCCAGGCGACAGTCCATGGAATCACAGAGTCAGACACGACTGAGTGACTAACACATACAGCAGATATTTTGGGGAGCAGGAAACCAAGATGCAGTGAGGCACACTGATATATAGATGGGCTACTTTCTTCTCACACCTCAAATTCTTGGAATTAGTCTCTTTCTTGTTACTGACTTCTCTCTCCCTCTCATCGTTTATATCTATTCAGTTTCCAAAGCCTGTTCTTTCTCAAATGTGAATTCAACAAATATTTATAGAATATTTACTGATCAAGCAGCTGTTCAGTCATTTTTTCATTTATGCAGTAAATACTTATTGAACACTTAATATGGGCCAGACACAGAGCACAATGCTGATCTTTGCCCTCATGTGCAAATGAGTGTGCTAGTGGTGTGCTTGAGAACACTAATTGTATATTATAACACTTTGGCAATTGACAATGTAGGCATAATCAAGCCTCCAGGAAATGCTGCAGCATTTAATCTAGCATTTTCCAAGCATATTGGACCATAGAATCCTCTTTGTTTCGTCAAAACATCTATTAACATCCCTTGTAATATCACACTGCTGTCTTTAGTATAAAACTCCAATGAATTAGTTTAGCAGACTAACCTGATTATTCTAGTCCAAGCCATACTATTTTCCCTTTGTTTTTCTGTAGCCATATATTCATGCATTCTTTTAATATCACCAAAAATATATGAAATCTAAACATAGCCAAATATAATCCAGACATCCCTTGAAATGACTGATTTGTCTTACCCCAAATTTAATAATAATACCATAGTATGTTACATTAATAGCATAAAGTAGAGGGAGAAAGAAGTTACATGTGATGCAAACAGAAGTCAAAAAGTACATATCTATTAATCCACTGAATAATGTCAAGTAAAACCTATTCTTCCCCTGATATGAATAAAATTCTTCTTAATCACTGGGATTAAGGAATCAATTTGTAAACTACAATACATAGAAAAATAGGTCATTTTAAAGTTAGCATTCCTTGAAATATGGAAAACTGTAAAAAAAAAAAAAACAACTTGATTTACAAACACCATAATATAGGTATTCCAGGTATAATTCCTGTACGTTAAAAAAACCTTCAACAATTTCTCTTATTATTTTAATCAAATAAGTGCTTTCAGCGCTGCTCAGTAACATATAAATAATTGAGGAACATCACATTCTTTCTGCTTTATCCTATTTTTGATAATTTTTTCATGCAAGACAGTAAGTCCGGCTTACTTACCCCCATCCTGAAACCCCCTCCCACCTCCCTCCCCACCCATTCCTTCTGGGTTGTCCCAGAGCACTGGCATTTGGGTGTCCTGCTTCCTGCATTGAACTTGCACTGGTCATCTGTTTTACACATGGTAATACACATGTTTCAATGGTATTCTCTCAAATCATCCCACCCTTGCCTTCTCCCATTGAGTCCAAAAGTCTGTTTTATACACCTGTGTCTCCTTTGCTGCCCTGTATGTAGGATTGTTGGCACTGTCTTTCTAAATTCTATATATATGCGTTAATATACAGTATTTGTCTTTCTCTTTCTGGCTTTAGTTTGTATAATAGGCTACAGGTTCATCCACTTCATTAGAACTGACACAAATGTGTTCCTTTTTAAAGCTGAGCAAATATTCCACTGTGTATGTATACCACAACTTCCTTATCCATTCATCTGCCTATGGATATCTAGATTGCTTCCATGTTCTAGCTATTGTAAATAGTGCTGCAATGAACATTCGGATACATGTGTCTCTTTCAATTCTGGTTTCCTCAGTGTGTATGCCCAGCAGTGGTATTGCTGGGTCATATGGCAGTTCTATTCCAAGTTTTTTAAAAGAATCTCCACACTGTTCTCCATAGTGGCTGTACCAGTTTGCATTCCCACCAAGAGTGTAAGAGGGTTCCTTTTGCTATACACCCTCTACAACATTTATTGTTTGTAAATTTTTTGATGATGGCCATTCTGACCAGCTTGAGATGTTACCTCATTGTGTTTTCGATTTGCATTTCTATAATAATGAGTGATGTTGAACATCTTTTCATATGTTTATTAGCCCTCTGTATGTCTTCTTTGGAGAAATGTCTGTTTATGTTCTCTGCCCACTTTTTGATTGGGTTTTTCGTTTGTCTGGTATTGAGCTGCAAGAGCTGCTTTTATATTTTGAAGACTGATTCTTTGTCAGTTGTTTCATTTGCTATTATTATTATTTTTTTTTTTTTGCCATTCTGAGGGCTTTCTTTTCACCTTGCTTATAGTTTCCTTCGGTGTGCAAAAGATTTTAAGTTTAATTAGATCCCATTTGTTTATTTTGTTTTTATTTGCATTACTCTGGGAGGTGGGTTGTAGACGACCTTGCTGTGATTTATGTTAGAGATTGTTCTGCTTATGTTTTTCTCTAAGAGTTTTATAATGTCTGGTCCTGCATTTAGGTCTTTAATCCATTTTGAGTTTATTTTTGTGTATGGTGTTAGAAAGTGTTCTAGTTTCATTCTTTTACATGTAGTTGACCAATTTTCCCGTCTCCACTTTTTAAAGAGACTATTTTTTCTCCATTGTGTATTTTTTGCCTCCTTGGTGAAAGAAAAGATGTCCATTGGTGCATGGATTTATCTCCGGTCTTCCACACCATGCTGTCTTGATGACTGTAACTATGTAGTATAGTCTGAAATCAGGAAGGTTGATTCTTCCAGTTCCATTCTTCTTTCTCAAGATTGCTTTGGCTATTCTGGTTTTTTTGTTTTGTGTTTCCATACAAATTATGAAATTATTTGCTCTAGTTCTGTGAAAAATACAATTGGTAACTTGGTAGGGATTGTTTTGAATCTATAGATTGCTTACGATAATATAATTATTTTCACTATATTGATTCTTCTAATCCAAGAACATGGTATATTTATCCATCCATTTTTGTCATCTTTGATTTCTTTCATTAGTGTTTTATAGTTTTCAGTGTAAGGTCTTTACTTTCTTTAAGTAAATTTATTCCTAAATATTTTATTATTTTTGTTGCAATGGTGAATGTGATTGTTTTCTTAATCTCTTTTTCTGATTTTGCATTGTTAGTATATAAGAATGCAAGTTATTTCTGTGTATAAATTTTATATCCTCGAACTTTACTGTACTCAATGATTAGCTCTAGTAGTTTTCTGGTAGCATCTTTAGGGTTTTCTATGTAGAGGATCATGTCATAGGCAAATTAACTCTTCTTTTCCAATCTGGATTACTTTTTATTTCTATTTCTTCTCTAATTGCTGTGGCTAGGACTTCCAAAACTATGTTGAATACTATTGGTGAGAGTGGGCACATTTGCCTTGCTCCTGATTTTAGAGGAAATGTTTTCAATTTTTCACCTTGAAGAATAATGTTTGCTGTGGGTGTGTTGTACATGGCTTTTATTACATTGAGATATGTTCCTTATATGCCTAGTTTCTGGAGAGGTTTTTTTTTTTTATCATAAATGGGTGCTGAATTTTGTCAAAGGCTTTCTCTGCATTTATCGTAATGATCATATGGTTTTTATCTTTCAATTTATTAATATGGTGTATCACATTGATTGATTTGCGAATATTGAAGAATTCTTTCATCCTTGGAATAAGTCCACTTAAAAATGATGCATGATCTTTTTAATATATTGTTGGATTCAGCTTGATAGAATTTTGTTGAGGTGGTTTGCATCTATGTTCATCAGTGATATTGGCCTGTTAAGTTCAGTTCAGTTCAATTCAGTTCAGTCGCTCTGTCGTGTCTGACTCTTTGTGACCCCATGAATCACAGAACGCCAGGCCTCACTGTCCATCACCAACTCCTGGAGTTTACTCAAACTCATATCCATCAAGGCAGTGATGCCATACCGCCATCTCATTCTCTGTCATCCCCTTCTCCTCCTGCCCCCAAACCCTCCCTGTATCGGAGTCTTTTCCAGTGAGTCAACTCGCCGCATGAGTTGGCCAAAGTATTGGAGTTTCAGCTTTAGCATCAGCCCTTCCAATGAACAACCAGGATTGATCTCCTTTAGAGTGGACTGGTTGGATCTCCTTGCAGTCCAAGGGATTCTCAAGAGTCATCCCCAGCACCGCAGTTCAAAAGCATCAACTCTTTGGCGATCAGCTTTCTTCACAGTCCAAATCTCACATCCATACATGACCACGGGAAAAACCATAGCCTTAACTAGATGGACCTTTGTTGGCAAAGTAATATCTCTGCTTTTGAATATACTATTTAGGTTGGTCATAACTTTCCTTCCAAGGAGTAAGCCTCTTTTAATTTCATGGCTGCAATCAGAATCCACAGTGATTTTGGAGCCCAAAAAAAATAAAGTCTGACACTGTTTCCACTGTTTCCCCATCAATTTCCCATGAAGTGAAGGGACCAGGTGCCATGATCTTTCTTTTCTGAATGTTGAGCTTCAAGCCAACCTTTTAACTCTTCTCTTTCACTTTCATATTCGCCTGTAGTTTTCTTTTTTTGTGACATCTTTGCCTGGTTTTCCGTGCTCCAAGGCCAAATTTGCCTGTTACTCCAGGTGTTTCTTGATTTCCTACTTTTGCATTCCAGTCCCCAATAATGAAAAGGACATCTTTTATGGGTGTTAGTTCTAAAAGGTCTTGTAGGTCTTCAGAGAACCCTTCAACTTCGGCTTCTTCAGCGTTACTGGTTGGGGCATAGGCCTGGATTAATGTAATATTGAATGGTTTGCCTTGGAAAGGAACAGAAATCATTCTGTCTTTTTTAAGATTGCATCCAAGTACTGCATTTCGGACTCTTTTGTTGACCATGATGGCTACTCCATTTCTTCTCAGGGATTCCTGCCCACAGTCATCCGAGTTAAATTCACCCATTCCAGTCCATTTTAATTCACTGATTTCTAGAATGTCTATGTTCACTCTTGCCATCTCCTGTTTGACCACGTCCAAATTGCCTTGATTCATGGACCTAACATTCCAGGTTCCTATGCAATATTCCTCTTTACAGCACTGGACCTTGCTTCTATCACTGGTCACATCCACAACTGGGCATTGGTTTTGCTTTTGCTCCATCCCTTCATTCCTTCTAGAGTTATTTCTCCACTGATCTCCAGTAGCATACTGGGCACCTACCGACCTGGGGAATTCCTCATTCAGTATCCTATCATTTTGCCCTTTGATACTGTTCATGGGGTTCTCAAGGCGAGTATTCTGAAGTGGTTTGCCATTCCCTTCTCCAGTGGACCACATTCGGCTGTGGGCCATGTGATCAGATCGACTAGTTTCCTGTGATTATGATTTCAATGTGTCTGCCCTCTGATGCCCCCTCCCAATACCTACAGTCTTATTTGGGTTTCTCTTACCTTGGATGGGGGATATCTCTTCACAGCTACTCCAAGAAAGCACAGCCGCTGCACCTTAACTTGGATGAGGGGTATCTCCTCAAGGCCGCCCCCCTGCCCTTGAACGTGGAGTAGCTCCTCTCGGCAAAATGGCTGTCTGAGGAGGCCTTACAAATAGCTGTGAAAAGAAGAGAAGTGAAAAGCAAAGTAGAAAAGGAAAGATATAAGCATCTGAATGCAGAGTTCCAAAGAATAACAAGGAGAGATAAGGTAGCCTTCCTCAGTGATCAATGCAAAGAAACAGAGGAAAACAACAGAATAGGAAAAACAAGAGATCTCTTCAAAAAAATTAGATATTCCAGGAGAAAATTTCATGCAAAGATGGGCTCAATAAAGAACAGAAATGGTATGGACCTTACAGAAGCAGAAGATTTTAAGAAGAGGTGGCAAGAATACACAGAAGAACTGTACAAAAAAGATTTTCACGACCAAGATAGTCACGATAACGTGATCACTGACCTAGAGCCAGACATCTTGGAATGTGAAGTCAAGTGGGCCTTAGAAAGCATCACTACTAACAAAGCTAGTGGAGGTGATGGGATCCCAGTGGAGCTATTTCAAATCTTGAAAAATGATGCTGTGAATGTGCTGCACTCAATATGCCAGCAAATTTGGAAAACTCCACAGTGGCCACAGGACTGGAAAAGGTCAGTCTTCATTCCAATCCCAAAGAAATGCAATGCCAAAGAAGGCTCAGACTACTGCACAATTGCACTCATCTCACATGCTAGTAAAGTCATGCTCAAAATTCTCCAAGCCAGGCTTCAGCAATATGTGAACCGTGAACTCCCAGATGTTCAGGCAGGCTTTAGAAAAGACAGAGGCACCAGAGATCAAATTGCCAACATCTGCTGGATCATGGAGAAAGCAAGAGAGTTCCAGAAAAACATCTATTTCTGCTTCATTGACTATGCCAAAGCCTTTGACTGTGTGGATCACAATAAACTGTGGAAAATTCTGAAAGAGATGGGAATACCAGACCACCTGACCTGCCTCTTGAGAAACCTGTATGCAGGTCAGGAAGCAACAGTCAGAACTGTACAAGGAACAACAGACTGGTTACAAATAGGAAAAGGAGTATGTCAAGGCTGTATATTGTCACCCTGCTTATTTAACTTCTATGCAGAGTACATCATGAGGAATGCTGGGCTGGAAGAAGCACAAGCTGGAATCAAGATTGCTGGAAGAAATATCAGTAACCTCAGATATGCTGATGACACTACCCTTATGGCAGAAAGTGAAGAGGAATTAAAAAGCCTCTTGATGAAAGTGAAAGAGGAGAGTGAAAAGGTTGGCTTGAAGCTCAACATTCAGAAAACAAAGATCATGGCATCTGGTCCCATCACTTCATGGGAAATAGATGGAAAAACAGTGGGAACAGTGTCCGACTTTATTTTTTTGTGCTCCAAAATCACTGCAGATGCTGCTTGCAGCCATGAACTGAAAAGACGCTTACTCCTTGGAAGGAAAGTTATGACCAACCTTGATAGTATATTAAAAAGCAGAGACATTACTTTGCCAACAAGGGCCCATCTAGTCAAGGCTATGGTTTTTCCCGTGGTCATGTATGGATGCGAGAGTTGGGCTGTGAAGAAAGCTGATAGCTGTAGAATGAATGCTTTTGAACTGTGGTGCTGGAGAAGACTCTTGAGAGTCCCTTGTACTGCAAGGAGATCTAACCAGTCAATTCTAAAGGAGATTGTTCCTGAGTATTCATTGGAAGCACTGATGCTAAAACTGAAACTGCAATACTTTGGCCACCTCATATGACGAGTTGACTCACTGGGAAAGACTCTGATGCTGGGAAAGGTTGGGGACGGGAGGAGAAGAGGACGACAGAGAATGAGATGGCTGAATGGCATCACCGACTCTGTGGACATGAGTTTGAGTGAACTCTGGGTGTTGGTGGTGGACAGGGAAGCCTGGCGTGCTGTGATTCATGGGGTCGCAGAGAGTTGGACACGACTGAGCGACTGAACTGAACTGAACTGCCTGGTTTTGGTATAAGTGTGATGGTGGCCTCATAGAATGAGTTTTGGAGTTACCTTCCTTTGCAATTTTCTGGAAAAAAAATGAGTAGGATAGGTATTACTTCTTCTATAAATTTTTGGTAAAATTCACCTGTGTATCCATCTGGTCCTGAGATTTTGTTTGTTGGAAAATTTTTGATTACAGTTTTGGCTTCCATTCTTGTGATTGGTTTGTTCATATTTTCTATTTCTTCCTGATTCAGTTTTTGAAGGTTATTGTTTTCTAAGAATATGCTTATTTCTTCAAAGTTTTCCATTTTATTGGCATATAGTTGGTAATAGTAGTCTCTTATATACCTCTATTTCGTGTTACCCTAGACTATGTTGTGAAATAAATATTCTAATCTATATTTCAAAAATCTTTCCTGTTGTTTCTGTCTTCTGTATCCTTATTCACACCACTTTCATTTAGACCCTAATCATCTCTCATCTAGAGTCTCAACATAGTTTTCAATCTTGTCTTTGTACTTAATATGATTCTTGAAATTAGATTTCTATTCTGTCCTCAAAATGATTTTTCTATTAAGCAAATCTGATCTTATCATTCCCCAGTTCAAATTATTTAATAAATCTTTATCACTTATAGGATCAAGTTTAATTGTCTTTAGGTAGGCTATAAGACACCTGTATTCAGGTCTCTTTCTGTTTCTCCAATAATTTGTATTTTAGTCATTTTGAACAAAAGATTATTTTTCATTTACAATATACCATGAAATGCTTTTGTACCTTGTGTTATGTTACTTCAATTTGTAATGCCCTTTCTGTCCTTTCCACCTGTGAAATCCTACGCATTTGTCAAGCTTCAAATGAGATATAATTACATAACAACTCATTCCCTTCCCACCTCCATGCGAGAACTGGGTGATTTGGGGTATGTCCAGCTGAATAGGACTCAAGGAGACATGTATTAATACTTCAGAAAGTGCTCATCAAATCAGACATGCACAAATAATTTTTAATTTTGTTACTATAGTGTGGAAATCCCAGCTTCTTTTTGGGCTCTTACTTTAAACACTAAGGGCATCATTCACATAGTTATCTAAAGGTAAATTTTAAGGGGAGGAGGGAACAGTTAGTGTAATATAATATTGCAAAAAATGCTATTTTGATACAGTTTTGAAGTCATGCCTAAAATGTCTCAGTTCCCTTTTGCAGGCAGTTAGCTAAACTCCCACACCAACAAGGACAGTCCTTATGCCAAGGAACGTGAAATATCATTCAGTTTACCCAATCCACAGGGAACTTGGGAAGCCAAACTAGCCCCCCTCTCTCGCCATACATATGCTGCCTCTTGTTCTTTGTCCCTGGCCCTGGGTGCAACTCCCTGTATGGCAGTTTTGTCTAGTTTGCAACTGTAAGTAACAAAAAGTTTTGCCTTTCATCTGTCCCAGATTAGTTTGTCCTAACCCATCATTAAAAGAATCTTTAAATTTTATAAAACAGCAATTTAATCTGTAGTTTAAAGTCTTAGAATAATCTTGTAGAGGAACTTCTAAACATAACTGAGTTACATGTTCACAGATTTAGCAAAGAAATGCTACTTCCTATAGTAAGTGACGATGAAGAGAACTCAGTATTTTAAGTGGAAAGCAATATTTTTTAAGAGCTCACTCAAAATTTTAAAATGATTTAAACATTTATTGCATTCATTACTTGATGAATCCAAGGGTACACTTAATTCCTACCTTTTAAGTAATCTGTAATGAGATCTAAAAGTCTCTTATTTGCACAGCTATGAAATATTTAAGCTATGTAAAGAAACTTAAATGGGTCCAAATATTGCCAGTAAAGTTAATCAAAACATCCTTATGAAAAAAAATTAATGCATTTGGAAAGAGTAATTGGTAACTCAATCAAAGTACATTAAACCTTGGCAATCTGGGGACTTCTTTGGTGGTCCAGCAAGTGTCCACCTTGCAATGAAGTGGACATGGGTTTGATCCCTGGTTGGGGAACTAGGTTCCCACAGGCTCTGGAGCAACTAGGCCAGTGTGCACAAGGAAGATCAATCTGCTTTAGTATAGGGTTTCACCCTCTTTTGTTAATAAATGATAAAACAAGTGGTGCATTGAAATGCATTGTTTATTAAGGAGTGTTCGTTTCTCACCTGTTTAAAAATCATTTTTGGTGATTGCAAATGCAAATCATTGGGCCCTTCTAGAGGTAGGATTCAGGAATTTGCATTTTTAAAAAATATATTTATTTTAATTGGAGGCTAATTACTTTACAATATTGTAGTGGTTTTTGCCATACATTGACAGGAATCAGCCATGGGTGTACATGTGTTCCCCATCCTTAGCCCCTCTCCCACCTCCCTCCCCATCCCATCCCGCTGGGTCATCCCAGTGCACAAGCTTCGAGCACCCTGTCTCATGCATCAAACCTGGAATGGAGATCTGTTTCACATATGATAATTTACATGTTTCAATGCTATTCTCTCAAATCATCCAACCATTGTCTTCTTCCACAGAGTCCAAAAGACTGTTCTATACATATGTCTCTCATTTGTTGTCTCACATACAGGGTTATCGTTACCATCTTTTTAAATTCTATATATATATGCATTAGTATACTGTATTGATGTTTTTCTTTCTGGCTTACTTCACTCTGTATAATAGGCTCCAGTTTCATCCACCTCATTAGAACTGATTCAAACGTATTCTTTTTAATGGTAATATTCCATTGTGTATATGCACCACAGATTTCTTATCGATTCATCTGTTGATGGAAATCTAGGTTGCTTCCATGTCCTGGCTATTATAAACAGTGTGGCGATGAACAATGGAGTACATGTGTCTCTTTCAATTATGGTTTCCTTTGTGTGCATGCCCAGCAGTGGGATTGCTGGGTCATTGGCAGCTCTATTTCCAGTTTTTTTAAGGAATCTCCACATGTTCTCCATAGTGGCTGTACTAGTTTGCATTCCCACCAACAGTGTAAGAGGGTTCCCTTTTCTCCACACACTCCCTAGCATTTATTGCTTGTAAACTTTTGGATAGCAGCCATTCTGACTGCCGTGAAATGGTACCTCCCTGTGGTTTCGACTTGCATTTCTCTGATAATGAGTGATGTTGAGCATCTTTTCATGTGTTTGTTATCCATCTGTATGTCTTCTTTGGAGAAATGTTTGTGTAGTTCTTTGGCCCATTTTTCTGGGATTGAGCTGCAGGGGTTGCTTGTATATTTTTGAGATTGATTCTTTGTCCATTGCTTCATTTGCTATTATTTTCTCCCATACTGATATCTGTCTTTTGACCTTGCTTATAGTTTCCTTTGCTGTGCAGAAGCTTTTAATTTTAATTAGGTCCCATTTGTTTATTTTTGCTTTTATTTCCGTTACCCTGGGAGGTGGGTCATAGACGATCCTGCTATGATTTATGTCGAAGAGTATTTTGCCTATGTTTTCCTCTAGGAGTTTTATAGTATCTTTAATCCATTTTGAGTTTATTCTTGTGTATGGTGTTAGAAAGTGTTCTAGTTTCATTCTTTTACAAGTGGTTGACCAGTTTTCCCAGCACCACCTGTTAAAGAGACTGTCTTTCCTCTACTGCATATTCTCTCCTCCTTTGTCAAAGATAAGGTGTCCATAGGTGCATGGATTTATCTCAGGGTTTTCTCTTTTGTTGCATTTATCTATGTTTCTGTCTTTGTGCCAACACCATATTGTCTTGATGACTGTGGCTTTATAGTATAGCCTGAAGTCCAGCAGGTTGATTCCTCCAGTTCCATTCTTCTTTCTCAAGATTGCTTTTGCTATTCAACGTTTTATATATTTCCATACAAATTGTGAAATTATTTGTTCCAGTTTTCTGAAAAATACCATTGGTAGCTTGATAGGGATTGCATTGAATCTATAGATTGCTATCAGTAGTACTCTCATTTTCACTATATTGATTCTTCCGATCCATGAACATGGTATATTTCTCCATCTATTTGTGTCCTCTTTGATTTCCTTCATCAGTGCTTTATAGTTTTCTATATATGGATCTTTTTGTTTCTTTAAGTATATATATTCCTAAGTATTTTATTCTTTTCATTGCAATGGGGAATGGAATGGTTTCTTTAATTTCTGTTTCTGTTTTCTCATTGTTAATGTATAGGACTGCAAGGGTTTCTGGGTGTTAATTTTATATCCTGCAACTTTACTACATTCATTTATTATCTCTAGTAACTTTTTGGTGGAGTCTTTAGGGTTTTCTATGTAGAAGATCATGTCAGCTACAAACAGTGAGAATTTTACATCTTCTTTTACAATCTGGATTCCTATTATTTCTTTTTCTGCTCTGATTGCTGTGGCCAAAACTTCCCAAACTATATTGAATAGTAGTGGTGAGAGTGGGCACCCTTGCCTTATTCCTGACTTTAAGGGAAATGATTTCATTTTTTCACCATTGAAGATAATGTTTCCTATGAGTTCGTCATATGTGGCTTTTATTATGTTGAGGTATGTTCCTTCTATGCCTGGTTTCTGGAGGGTTTTTATCATAAATGGATGTTGAATTTGTCAAAGGCTTTCTCTGCATCTATTGAGATAATCATTGATTTTTATCATTCAATTTGTTAATGTGGTGTATCACATGACTGATTTGCAAACACTGAAGAATCCTTGTATCCCTGGGATCAAGCCCACTTGGTCATGAGGTATGATCTTTTCTTTAAAAATTTATTGATTTTAACTGGAGACTAACTACTTTGCATTATTGTATTGGTTTTGACATACATTGACATGAATCTGCCCTGGGTGTACATGGATAAAGTCCACTTGGTCATGATATATGATCTTTTTAATATGTTGTTGGATTCCGTTTGCTAGAATTTTGTTAAAGATTTTTGATTTATGTTCATCAGTGATATTGGCCTGTAGTTTTCTTTTTTTGTGGCATCTTTGTCTGATTTTGGCATTAGGGTGACTGTGGCCTCATAGAATGAGTTTGGAAGTTAACCTTCCTCTACAATTTTCTGGAAGAGTTTGAGTAGGATAGGTGTTAGCTCTTCTCTAAATTTTTCATAGAATTCAGCTGTAAAGCTGTCTGGTCCTGGGCTTTTGTTTGCTGGAAGATTTTGATTACAGTTTCAATTTCCGTGCTTGTGATGGATCTGTTAAGGTTTTCTATTTCTTCCTGGTTCACTTTTGGAAAGTTGTACTTTTCTAAGAATTTGTCCATTTCTTCCAAGTTTTCCATTTTATTGGCATATAGTTGCTAATAATTGTCTCTTACGATCTTTTGTATCTCTTTTTGTCTGTTGTGATGTCTCCATTTTCATTTCTAATTATGTTGATTTGATTCTTCATTCTTTACTTGATGAGTCTGGCTAATGGTTTGTCACTTTTATTTATCTTCTCGAAGGGCCAACTATTAGCTGTGTTGATTTTTGTTTCCTTCTACTAACCCTGGAGTTTTCCATTTCTGCCTTTTCTAGTTGTTTTAGGTGTAGAGTTAGGCTATTTATTTGACTTTTTTCTTGTTTCTTGAGGTAAGCCTGTAGTGCTATGAACCTTCCCCTTAGCACTGCTTTTACCTTGTCCCATAGGTTTCGGATTGTTGTGTTTTCATTTTCATTCATTTCTATGCATATTTTGATTTCGTTTTTGATTTCTTCTATGATTTGTTGGTTAGTCAGCAACATGCTGTTCAGCCTCCATATGTTCACATTTTTAATAGATTTTCTCCTGTAATTGAGATGTAATCTTAGTGCATTGTGGTCAGAAAAGATGCTTGGAATGATTTCAATTTTGTTGAATTTACCAAGGCTAGATTTATGGTCCAGGATCTGATCTTTCCTGGAGAAGGTTCCATGTGCACTTGAGAAAAAGGTGAAATTCGTTGTTTTGGTGTGAAATGTCCTATAGATTTCAATTAGGTCTAACTCGTCTATTGTATCATTTAAATTTTGTGTTTCCTTGTTAACTTTCTGTTTAATTGATCGATCCATAGTTGTGAGTGGGGGGTATTAAAGTCTACCATTATTGTTGTTTTATTGTTAACTTCTTCTTTCATACTTGTTATCATTTGCCTTACATATTGCTGTGCTCCTATGTTGGGTACACATATACATATATATATATATATATATATATATATAATTTATATATTTATATATCTTCTTCTTTGATTAATCCTTTCATCATTTTGTAGTGTACTTCTTTGTCTCTTTTCACAATCTTTAAAGTCTATTTTATCTGATATGAGTATTGATACTCCTGATTTCTTTTGATCTCTATTTGTGTGGAATATCTTTTTCCAGCCCTTCACTTTCAGTCTGTATGTATCCCTCATTTTGAGGTGGGTCTCTTGTAGACAACATATATAGGGGTCTTGTTTTTATATCCATTCAGCCAGTCTTTGTCTTTTGGTTGGGACATTCAACCCATTTACATTTAAGGTAATTATTGATAAGTATGATCCCGTTGCCATTTACTTTATTGTTTTGGGTTCGAGTTTATATACCGTTTCTGTGTTTCCTGTCTAGAGAAGGTCCTTTAGCATTTATTGGATAGCTGGTTTGGTGATGCTGAATTCTCTGAAGTTTTGCTTGTCTGTAAAGCTTTTGGTTTCTCCTTTATATTTGAATGAGATCCTTGCTGGGTACAGTAATCTGGGTTGGAGGTTATTTTCTTTCATCACTTTAAGTATGCCCTGCTGTTCCCTCCTGGCCTGAAGAGTTTCTATTGAAAGATCAGCTGATATCCTTATGGGGATCCCCTTGTGTGTTATTTGTTGCTTTTCCCTTGCTGCTTTTAATATTTGTTCTTTGTGTTTGATCTTTGTTAATTTGATTAATAGGTGCCTTGGGGTATTTCGCCTTGGGTTTATCCTGTTTTGGACTCTCTGGGATTCTTGGACCTGGGTGATTATTTCCTTCCCCATTTTAGGGAAATTTTCAACTATTATCTCCTAAAGAATTTTCTCAAGTTTTTTCTTTTTGTCTTCTTCTGGGGCTCCTATGATTCGAAGGTTGTGGCGTTCAATACTGTCCCAGAGATCTCTGAGATTGTGCCAATTTCTTTTATTATTTTTTTTCTTTTTTCCTCTCTCCTTCATTTATTTCTACTATTCTATCTTCTACCTCACTTATTCTATCTTCTGCCTCCGTTATTCTACTCTTGGTTCCCTCTAGAGTGTTTTTTATCTCATTTATTGCATTATTCATTGTATATTGACTCTTTTTTTATTTCTTCTGCATCCTTGTTAAACATTTCTTGCATCTTCTCAATCCTTGTCTCCAGGCTATTTATCTGTATCTCCATTTTGTTTTCAAGATTTTAGATCATTTTTACTATCATTATTCTGAATTTTTTTTCAGGTAGACTCCCTATCTCTTCCTCTTTTCTTTGGTTTGGTGGACATTTATCCTGTTCCTTTACCTGCTGAGTATTTCTCTGCCTCTTCATCTTCTTTAGATTGCTGTGTTTTGGATGGCTTTTCCGTATTCTAACATTTTGTGGTTCCTCTTTATTGTGGAGGTGCCTCAGCATGGATGGGACTGGATGGATGGCTTGTCAAAGTTTCCTGGTTAAGGAAGCTTGCGTCAGTATTCTGGCGGGTGGAGCTGGATTTCTTTTCTCTGGAGTGCAATAAAATGTCCTGTAGTGAGTTTTGAGATGTCTGTGGTTTGGTGTCATTTTGGGCAGCTTGTATTGCTGATGAATTTGCATGGAATGTCTTGCTCTGGAATTGTTGGCTCTTGGGTGGTGCTTGGTTTCAATATAGGTATGGGGGCTTTTGGATGGGCTCTTATTGATTAATGTTCCCTGGAGTCAGGAGTTCTCAGGTGTTCTCTGGTTTTGGATTTAAGCCTCCTGCCTCTGGTTTTCCATCATATTCTTACAGTAGCCTCAAGACTTCTCCATCTACACAGCACTAATGGTAAATCATCTAGATTAATGATGAAAAGTTTCTCCACAGTGAGGGACACCCAGAGAGGTTCACAGAGTTACATGGAGAAGACAAGAAGGAGGAGGGAAATAGAGCCACCTAGGAGCAGAAGAAGGAGAATCAAAAGGGGAGAGAGCAAGCTAACCAGTAATTAACTCCCTATGTGCTCTCCATAGTCTGGATCCCTCAGAGAGGTTCACTGAGTTACACTGACAAAAGAAGAGGGAGGAAGGAAACAGAGGTGACCAGGAGGAGAAAAGGGTTAATCAAAAGGAGAGAGACAGATCCATCCAGTAATCAGTTCCCTATGTGTTCTCCACAGCCTGGAACAAACAAAGACGTTCACAGATTTGGGTAGAGATGAGAAGCGGGAGGGAGGAGATAGAGGTGACCTGGTGGAGAAAAAAGAAATTCAAAACAGGGAGAGAGAAATCAAGCCAGTAATCACATTCCCAAGTAAAAATGGGTAGTGAAGATTGGGTTCTTAAAGGTACAAAATTTGATAACAAATACCAAAATGCAAAGATTAAAAATCTAGAGTAGAGGTTAGACTCTCAAAAATATAATATTAAAATAAAAAGTCACAAAAATTATAAAATATATGTATGAAGTTTTCTTTAAAAATGGGGTCTCTTTTGTCATGGTAATAGTAGGTTATAAAAATGAAAATTAAAGGAGTAATAGAGGACTTAAAATAAAAATAAAATTAATTTAAAAAATGATAATAGCAAAAATATATCTAAGAATTTTGCTGGAGCTATTGAGGGCAGTGTGGGGTCAGTTCCGTTTCAGTTACTTCCTTGATCTGGCTTATACTTCTCAAGATCTCTAGGCCCCTTCCTATGTAGTCAGTGCTAACTACAGGGTTTTAATTTGTTGCGACTGTCACTTGCAAAGCGGTTCCCTCTGTATATTTTAGCTTCTTCTGTTAGCTGGTCTCTTCAGTGTCTAATTTCCGCCCTGACACAAGGGGGTGATGGTGGTCACTTATTTAGGCTCACCTGTTCAGTTGTGCTGTGAGGAGGGAGGAACACTGCAAAGAAATTTCACTGGCGTGTTGCAGATTGCCTGCAGTGTCTCCGCCACACTGGGTTTGCCCCTGCTCATGGTATGTGTGCTTTCCCAGTCTACACTGCTCAGGCTTCAGGTTGCTCTGCAGGGAGTGGGCTCTGGATTTTTTGTACTTCCCAGGTCTAAGCCGCTCATGTTCAGGTTCTTGGGAACTTTGCAGAGGCACAGACTCTGTTGGGCCTGCATTTTGTGCCCTTCCCAGGTCCGAGCAGCTCAGGTGACCCGGTGTTTGGTGATCGCAGTCTCCTCCAGGTGGGGGGTGTGTCTTATTGTCTCCCCCGTCCCAGCCGCTAGATTTTCTGGGGATCTGCAAGCGCACCCCTCTCAGCTGTGCTGTGTGTATCTTCTGGGGAGTTAATCTCTGTCTGTGACCCTCCCGACGGATGTCAACCATCCAGAATCCCAAGAACTCTTGGTTATCAATAGAGCCTGCTTGCAGTTTGGTAGAGGATGCCTCTCTGGGGCCAAGTTTGCCCTTTTCTGTCTCTGGTTGCCCCCTGCCTGCCTGTCTCTGGTGGGGGATGGGCCAGTCCGCAGCCTGCTAACTCTCCTCTGGTATTTGCTCAGTCCTTTGATCTGTGAGCTGGCCTGTCAGTGCCTTAGGTTAGGGCTTTTCGTGGGATAGTTCTCCATCTGTCTCTCTTTTTTTTCCCTCTCTCTTTTTGGCTATCCCAGAGTTTGGATTGCTATCTTACCTTAGTTCCCTCAGATTGCCCTCAGGGCATTTGGGCCTGGTCCTTACCCTAAATAATGCATCCCACACCTCCCTGTTCAGACCCTGCTTGCTGGTGGTGACTGACAGCACTGCGAGTTGCCATTAGGCACGTAATCTGTGGGTTTTATTTATTTTTCCTCCCGGTTATGTTGCCCTCTGAGATTCCAAAACTCCCCGCAGACCCGCTGGTGAGAGGGTTTTCTGGTGTTTGGAAACTTCCCTTTTAAGACCCCCTTCCCGGAATGGATCTCTGTTCCTACCTCTTTTGTCTCTCTTTTTTTCTTTTATATTTTGTCCTACCTCCTTTTGAAGACAGTGGGCTCCTTTCTTGATGCCTGATGTCCTCTGCCAGCATTCAGAAGTTGTTTTGTGGAATTTTCTCAGTGTTCAAACGTTTTTTCAATGAATTTGTGGCGGAAAAAGTGGTCTCCCCATCCTATTCCTCTGCCTTCTTAGGACCGCACAGGAATTTGCATTTTTAACAAGCCTTCAAACTGATTTTTTTTTTTGTACTCTAAAGTTTGTATGTATTTCTAAAAAAAGTTGATAAAGGATACTTTTTTGACATCCTTGTGAATGCACCCTTTCATGAATTACCAAATCAATTAAACGCAGAGATTTTCTTCGTCCCTTCCTTCTCCCCCAACCTTCCTAGGAATATCTGAAGTACAGATTTGACATGTGAAATCATATTGCTGGATGCCCAGCACAAGGTTACCTAAAAGGATAAATACAATTTAGAGAATAAATACAACTCCAATTATTAAATGTGTATTCAATGTTACTCGTTAAGTGTTTTTCAAATATATTCTTACTCCTAAAACTAGTAAGTGTAATAGACCATATTCTGATTTAGTATTTGAAGAAACTAAGGTTCATAGGGGTTGCATGCCGGTTCAGTCATGTCTGATTCGTTGCGACCCCATGGGCTGTAGCCCACCAGACTCTTTTGTCCATGGGATTTCTCAGACAAGAATACTGGAGTGGGTTGCCATGTCCTTCTCCAGGGGATCTTCCTGACTCAGGGATCTAACCTGTGTCTTCTGCATTGGAAGGCAAATTCTTTACTACTGAGCCACTAGAAGCCCTCATATGTGTCAGGTAATATGTTTAGAGTCGCAATTAGTTATTGGTGGAGCCTGGATTAGAACACAGGTTTTTGCTCCAATCTCTCATCCTTTTTCTGCACTATCTCTTGAAAAACGTCCCTGTGTCATTAAATCCTCAATTTCTTTCATGATGCAGTAATAACTGGCCATACATGTCTATTCCAATGCAATTAACTTAATATTTTAATTTAAAATTAATTAAAATTGAATGCAAATCCAGTTGCCTGATCACACTAAGTAGGTTTCTGATCTACCTAGTAGGTTTCAAGAAAGCATTTTTTAAAGCAAGCTGAAGGATAAGAGTTGCAGGATGTGTGATCAGCTTGCACACAGTTCACTGGATGATGGTGAGGTAAAAGGGTAATGTCACAGGGGTTAACATCAATGCTCAGGCTCCAGTAGGTCAAAGTCTACGTGTTCATGATCATCAAGTAGTTAACTTCTTCTATTTGGTGAGGTTTTTATCATCTGTAAAACAACTCAGGAAATACGCCTCAGATACTGTTATCTATGTATTTCAGGGGCGAGTTAAAGATTCTGTAACTTCTACATGGCTGATTTACCATTTAAATTATTACCAGTTCTCCTGGTCTAACTGCTACTTTTGTAATTATGTGATCATATCCTTTCAATCATTAATTCTTGTGTCAGGCTTTTGTGACTCAGGGGAGGCTTGAGAGACTGGATTTTCTACAAATAAGATGCAGGCAGAGGGAATGGGGGTAGGGGTCTATGCTGGGAAAGCCTCAAAGGGTCCTGCTCTATTACAAGGATATAGGCTAATATTAATCATGGTCAAAACCAAAGATTCCGCATTAAAAATTATCCTTCAGGTTGGTGAAAATTGATCTCCTTATCCTAAAGCCACTGACTCCTTATTCTTGCTTTCCCAATGCTAAACAAAGCAAACTTTTAGTTAAAACTGGATTAAACCTGGTTGTATACCCAAACCCCAAACCTTATCCCAACCCACTAATCCTTCCTCCAACCCGCCAGCATCCTCAGATTCCCTTCACCCCCTCCACGCCCTGATATAGAAGCTGTAGCAAATGTGCCCAGAAGAATGAGGAGACCTCCTTTCATACAAAACAGACAAAAGATAACCAACTGAACTGTCAACTTTATTAGGGTGATGGAATTATCATTTATTTTTAAATTACATGAGGTATTTCTGAATCTATTACAGAGCAATTCTATCAAACTTCCCCTTATCATTTCTGTAGAGCTAAGCATTCTAAAGGAGATCAGTCCTGGGCGTTCATTGGAAGGACTAAAGCTGAAACTCCAATACTTTGGCCACCTCATGCGAACAGTTGACTCACTGGAAAAGACTCTAATGCTGGGAGGGATTGGGGGCAGGAGGAGAAGGGGACGACAGAGAATGAGATGGCTTGATGGCATCCCCTACTCGATGGACATGAGTTTGAGTGAACTCTGTGAGTTGGTGATGGAAAGGGAGGCCTGGCTTGCTCTGATTCATGGGGTCACAAACAGTCGGACACGACTGAGCTACTGAACTGAACTGATGCTATCTCAGGCACCAAAGGATCACCTGAGTTGGGATAGCACAACATGGAGCAAATGGACAACAGTACTCTCGAGATGGTCAGTGCTGGCGACCACTCAGATCTAAGAATGTCCAGACAGATGTTTCCATTTCTGTTAATGTTTGGATGGTAAATTCAGGTGGAGAAAGCATTTTTCGGTGGTTTGAAAGGATAATTGGAAGGCAATTGGATCCTTAAGAAGAAGACTCCTCCCAGATACGGGCTGTCCTTGGGCCCCATTATCTTCGCTTGCCAGAGGAACATGTCGTCGTCCCCTGACCCTGCCGAACACTGGGGGCAGAGGGGTGCGGGTGGTGGTGTCTGTGGCACAGGTCTAGAGGCTCCTTGCAGATGCGCTTTAGGACCATCATCAGCTACACGTGACCAGTCTTTGACTCTAGGCCTGACGACAGGAAAAAGGCCACCAGGATGTTCACGGGGTGGAAGGAGCAGCAACAGACCATGCAGCAGATTGGTGTGCCGAGGGCCGGCTTGTGGGAGGGTCGAGGTGGGCTTAGTGGGAGATGGACAGGGGCAGAGAAGGTAACTGAGGAGGGAGGGAGTGGAGCCCTTGACCAGACCTGATGAGTTACTGGACGCTAGTAGTTTGTGGCCACCGCCTCCTCCCGCTGTCCAGAGTTGGAGACTGCCACCTGGAGGCCGCACAGCCCCGAGACACCGCCTCCTGGAGACACAGCTGTACCTGCCCCTAGCTGCCAGTCTCTGCTGCTCACCGCTGCCAACTACACCGGGACCCCAGGGACAGGAGAGGACCAGCTCTGTGAGGTAACAAGGGCCACACTGATGACGCAACTCAGTGTCTCCAAAGGCAGGTCTCACCTAGGTGGCAGGCAGCACGGTTTACTGTAAAGGGGGAGGGGTGGAGTACGTGAAGAGAGGAGGGGATGCGGTTGGGAATGGAAGGGGGAGAAGACAGAGCGGGGAGATTCAGGGTCGAGGACTGGGGAGCCAGTGGAGGTTGGACAGGCTGGATTCTGCCTGGCACACTAAGCCCTGGCGCTCTGGGTTGGCAGGCTGGGCAACACAAACTGTCCACCAATGAGAGTTATGTCATTAGATAAGAGCAGTTCAATGTATTCCCCTCTTCCCCCTCAATAACACAAATTCGCCATTGGTTTTATACAAATTCATTCTCTCTCTCATATATATGTATCAGTTCAGTTCAGTTGTTCAGTCGTGTCCAACTCTTTGCGACCCCATGAATCACAACATGCTAGGCCTCCCTGTCTATCACCAACTCCCGGAGTTCACTCAAACTCATGTCCATCGAGTCGATGATGCCATCAAGCCATCTCATTCTCTGTCGTCCCCTTCTCCTCCAATTGTGAGTTAACTATATACTTCTGGTCTTTATTTCTAGATATTCCTATGTTTCCTAAGAGAAACATTGTTCTATACGATCATCAAATTTAGCATTGTTCAACACTTTTTTTAAAAATTCATTTATTTTAGTTGAGCCACCTTCCCTGGTGGCTCAGACAGTAAAGGCGTCTGCCTACAATGCAGGAGACCCAGGTTCCATTCCTGGGTTGGAAAGATCCCCTGGAGAAGGAAATGGCAACCCACTTCAGTACTCTTGCCTGGAAAATCCCATGGATGGAAGAGCCTGGTAGGCTACAGTCCATTGGGTCACAAAGAGTCAAACACGACTGAGCGACTTCTTAGTTGGAGAATAATTACTTCACAATATTGTGATGGTTTTTGCCATACATCAGTATGAATCTGCTGCAGGTATACATGTGTCCATCCCTCTTCATCCTGAAACCCCCTCCCACTTCCCTAACTACCCTATCCCTCTGGGTTATCCCTGAGCACTGACTTTGGTTGCCCTCCTTCATGCATGGAAACTTGCATTGGTCATCTATTTTACATATGGTAATGTGCATATTTCAATGGTATTCTCTCAAATCATCCCCCCTTGCCTTCTCCCACTGAGTCCAAAAGTCTGTTCTTTACATCTGTGTCTCCTTCACTGCCCTACATGTAGGATTGTTGGCTTTGTCTTTCTAAATTCCATATACATGTGTTAATATACGGTATTTGTGTTTCTCTTTCTGACTTACTCACTCCATATTAGTTTTCTTTCCCACTCCTCTCTACAAACCATATACTTTGGATACAGTTCTTAGCTACTCAATATTCACTCCTCTCCCAGAACACAGTATTCTTGTCTGTACATCACAGTGATTCTCAAAGCATTGTGGGCTGGGAGCTAATGGGATGAATCTTTGGGAGTGAAACTACTGTATTTTATCCATCATTAAAATTGATATACTCTTTATCTGTGAATTTGAAAAATGCCGAGTATAAAGAGCAATATCACAGATGACATTGTATTTTACCTGTGAATGTTCTGTACATATCAGAATCATGCCCTTCTTTCAATGTTTTATGTTCTTTTGTCTTTTCCTTTTGAATGTCCAAGAATTCATTTCATGTTGCTTTCAGTTAACTATATCTTTCAGCAAGAAAATTATAAGGTAGATAACTTTCATATGCAATTTATTCTGAGCATCCATATATAAGTTGCTAAAGCTGAAGCTCCAATACTTTGGCCACCTCATGTGAAGAGTTGACTCACTGGAAAAGACTCTGATGCTTGGAGGGATTGGGGGCAGGAGGAGAAGGGGACAACAGAGGATGAGATGGCTGGATGGCATCACCGACTTGATGGAGGTGGGTTTGAGTGAACTCCGAGAGCTGGTGATGGGCAGGGAGGCCTGGCTTGCTGTGATTCATGGGGTCACAAAGAGTCGGAAACGACTGAGCGACTGAACTGAACTGAACTGGACTGAAGTTTTCTGTATCTCAGTCTCTCCATCTGTGAAAAGGAGTGAGAAATACTGAATATATATCATTAGCCATTTGTAACTAATTTAATGTGTTTGAATATAGAATGCTTCTTGAAATGAATATAGATGCTCCACTACTCACCAGTCTCATGCTGAGTTTGTATCACTAATTAAGTTCATGTATCTCTTTTTAAAACTGTAAGGACCATTATAAAAGAACAATATGATATTTTCATCTTTGCTAAGTATTTTCTGTAACATTATCTCATTTAAAGTTCTAAAGCAAAATTATATTCAGTGAGTGCATTTGCCCTGCACTCAATGAATGCAATTACTCTAAATAATAACAGTAATTTCTATATAAAATATTAATATTATTATATAGGAAATGTACTTAGTTTCAAGCAGGCATTCTAGAAATAATAGAATTTTTCAGGTGGTTAGGGAAACCTAAATTACAGGTAGAACATAATTTGAACTATCTTGCCCTAAGTATAAATGGCTGTACAGTTTAATATATTGACATATAAACACTAAGATAGTATCATCCTTAGAAATTTAGTGACTAGAAAAATAAAACCACTTCCCTAACTTAAATGTTTAAATAGTTTGTCTCTATGTTTAAAAGTAGACAAAAAGATAACTATAGGTTTTTGTTTCAGTAAGTTAAGAGTAAGTGTAACCCAAAGTGGACGACATCTTGACTGACATCCAATGAGTACCATAATCTGCATACATGGATTTGTTTTTTTATATTTTAAGGAGTATAGCTTTTTCAGATATGAATAGAATGTCACTGAAAGATATTCCATATCAATGAAAGCTAGTTTATTGAGAAAATCGATACAAAACATTATTTGGATATTATTTTATATGTGTATATTAGTATATGGTTGTGTGTAATGCATATGTGTATACATATACCTGTGTTTTGTATTGATTTGCAGTAACTTTGACATATTTACCATAAGAAGAAAGAACATAGAGCAGAAAGGTAACACATTTCATTAATCAATTGAAGGAGCTGGAGATTTATGAGCCCTTTTCTAGTCCTTGGTTTGAAAATAATAATAATAATGACAATGACAATAATAATAGCTCCACTTATAAGTATTCACTGCTTCTCAAGATTTTATCATTTTATCACTTAACTATGTTGTTGTTCGGTTGCTCAGTCATGTCTGACTCTTTGTGACCCCATGGACTGCAGCACTTCAGGCTTCCCTATCCTTCATTATCTCCCGGAGTTTGCTCAAACTCTTGTCCATTGAATCAATGATGCCATCCAGCCATCTCATCCTCTATCGTCCCCTTCATATTTGATGTTACTTGTGGTAGCTTAGTGGTAAACAATCTGGCCGCCAATGCAGGAAATGCAAATTCAATCCCGGGTCAGGAAGATAACCTTGAGAAGGAAATGGCAACCCACTCTAATATTCCTGTCTGGAGAATTCCATGGACAGAGGAGCCTGGTGGACTACAGTCCATGGGGTCGCAAAATAGTTGGACAGGGCTTAGTAATTAAGAACAACAGCACGTCTCTTAAGTAGATAACAAAAAATCAAACTCAGAGAGGCTTAGTAATTTGCCTATATCCACATAACTAGGGGAACCAAATGAGTTTTTTTTTTTTTTTTTATGCAGTGCTTTTTTAAAGACAGTATTTTTATATTGAGGTATCATTTACATGTCGCAAAATTCACACTTTTAAGTGTACAGTTTTAAGTAGTTTTTCAGTATATTCACAAAAGTGTGCATCCATCACCACTATCAAATTATAGAACATTTTCATGGCAATCACTTTCCTTTCCCTCCTTGTCTCAGCCCCTGGCAACCATTAACCTACTTTCTTTCTCTGTGGCTTTGCCTATCCTGGGCATTTCACATAAATGACAGCAAACTATATGAGACATTTTTCTGCTTGGATTCTCTCACTTAACATAATGTTTTCAAGTTCCACTCGTGTTATAGAATGTATCAATAGTTCATTACATTTTTAACATCAAATGATATTCCATTGCATGGATATTCCATATTTTATTTATTCATTCATCAATTGGACATTATTTTATCCAATTTTTAGTACTATTATGAATAATGAAACTTATTTCTTTAGTTCTTTTGGATATATACTTAGGAGTCAAATTGTTTGGTCATGTTGTAATTCTGTCCTTTTTGAATAACTGACAAATTGTTTATGAAAGTCCAATAGAATTTTTAAACAATTCTCTACTTAAGAAGTATCACTATCAAATAGCTTCCTAAATTCAAAGCAACAAGATGATAAAAAACAATCTACAGTTCTCCCTTTTCATAAGTGAAGATGCCCAAGGGTAGCTCAATGAACTAAATAATAAATGATTATTCTACTCACTCGTATAAATATTGGCCAAAGAGCCCTGAAGTTTTGAAGATTCAAAGTGGTGCAAGAAAGGAGAACCCTCTCTAGTGAAGATATGCTTATTTTCCTAATTAAACTATCTCTTTTTTTGGTTTTGTTTTGCACTCTTAATGTAAATGTGCATGCTATTTTAAATAATTATATGTGTAGCATTAAAAAGCTACATTAACTCAGTTACTGATTACTCTCTATATTTAAAGCTGTGTGTTTGAAAAGTCTGCATTACTTTGCACCATTCATGAATGGAAAATCTATATTCTGTTATTTACTTGTACAAAATAAAAGAAAGAAAAGTAATTGTAAAAGGAATTTATAATTGAGTGATCTGTGAATGTTAGTAATATTCTCATATAGTTTTGTGAGGGTGCAGTTTATTGTTTCTGAATGACAATAGAACACACATTTTCTTTATAAGTCATTTTGTTTAATGTTATTTCTCTTAAAACTTGCCAGTTGAAAGCATTAATCTCCACTGTAACCTGTGTTTTTCTCTCTGTGCTGTCATTAATTGAATCCACCATGATGTTAAAGAATTGGTAGTTAACTAAACCCAAGATCCCAAACTAATAAGCTGGATGAAGGACTTAAACTTATTCCTCTATATCAAGATGTGGGTATGTACACTTTAAAAAAAATTATTATTTTATCACTTTTTTAGGAGGGTGGTTTAGAGTTGTGATTGGGAGCAATAACCAGAAGAAAAGCAAAATCTTTCATGCTTTCAATACTGGAATGTCACAGACAGAAAGGATAGGTCTTATAGTACCTGAAATAACTCTCTGGGAAATGAAAGGAAGCTTATGGTTGAAGTCTCCTTATTTGGTGGATGTAGAGAATGTGAACTTTGAATGGATTTGGGGATTTTTTTTTCCTCTTTCCCATTTGTTTTAAACTGAATTGAAAGTATTAATATGCTATCCACTGTGATCAGTATGGTTTACGATATACACTTACGTACAATTGAACTGAAAATACATGTGCAGGAAAGAAAAAGTAGATGAATTAATATTAAGCATAATATTAAAGAGAAGGATATCAAAATACACAGTTGGATGAGATACAGAAGAAAAGGAAGCTAATTTATCCCAATATTCAAAACACTCCTGGATCTAATAATCTACTCTCAAGAATTAAAGAGAACAATTTCAAGTTAAGCATGAATAACAAATAAAATTCCATGCATTATTGATAAGTACATAGGATGATCTCAAAGACTGACCTTTTTAGAACCTTCCTTTATCAGAGTTCGGTCGATGGAAGATGGAGTTTTACAGTGACACTGTCATGTCAGATAGTGTCATTGTGTGGCATAGGCAAGCTACTCCCAAGTGTCTTTTACCGCAGAGCTACAACAAGGTGTTCCTTAACATCAAAAAATAACAGACTGTTTCTTATTAGGCTTCCCTGTAAAAGAGCTTGAAGGTATGAAATTGATTCAGTTTTAGTGAAACCATTTCCTTGTTATATTTTCTCATTACTTTTTAAGAACAGTGTAAATAGATTGTAAGCTCCACTGAGGGCAGTGTTTTTATTTCATCCTCTTTTGCTGACTAATAGATCTCCAGTACTTAAAAGAGTGTCTGACACATAGTAGGTACTCAGTAAGTATCTTTTGAATAAATAATTTTATATCTAATTAATAAAAAATTATTGGAAAGAGGGGAAACAGGCTCAAGAGGGAGCTGATATATGTATAATTAAGGCTGATTTGCATTGTATGACAGAAACAAGTGCAACATTGTAAAGCAGTTTCCCCCCGAAACAAATTTTAAACAGAATGATTTTTATTCTAAAATATTCTTAGAATCACTAATTGAAAATTGGGATTCCTGGCATGATAAAAATGCTGTACAAATTGTGTGAATAAGGTAAAATTACTTAGTGAAGTAGTAGTGAAAGTCACTCAGTCGTGTCCGACTCTTGCGACCCCATGGACTGTAGCCCTCTAGGTTCCTCTGTCCATGGGATTCTCCAGGCAAGAATACTGGAGTGGGTTGCCACTTAGATTATGTCAAAGATATTTACTTTTATAAAAGAATGTGGTAATGATCGAGGCAACATCTAAACACGAAAATACATTTTTATTCCAGGATGTAGAAATCCTCCTAAATTCTCAAGATGGATTCATGAGAGTAAGAAGAATAGTTTTTAATCAAGGCCAATACTATTTGCAGGATTTTACTTTTTGTATTCATGCTAAGTATTTTGGTCATCCGATGCAAATAGCTGACTCATTGGAAAAGTCCCTGATGCTGGGAAAGATTGAGGGCAGAAGGAGAAGTGGATGACAGAGGATGAGATGTTTGGATGGCATCACTGACTCAATGGACGTGAGTTTGAGCAAACTCCGGGAGTTGGTGATGGACAGGGAAGCCTGGAGTCCTGCAGTCCATGGGGTTGCAAAGAGTTGAACAAGACTGGGCAACTGAACAACAACATTCATGCTAAACACTTTTTAATTTGTTTACTTGTTTTTGTACTGTATCTCTGAAGACAAACGTCTATGATTTGTGATGGGCTTCTTGTATTTCGAATTTCCTTTGTACGTTTGGCGGTTCCTCCTTATTTTGCCTCTCTTTTCAGAACATGGACAGCTTAGATGATTTTAAAATAATTCTGATTTTCCATAAAATGTCAAACTAATATATTATTATTTTCATAAAGGGGTTCTCATTGCTTGGGGAAAAGAAGTTTATCATTTATAGCAAATGGTACTTTTTTTTTTTTTTTTACTTTTCTATGAATCTAAAATTATTCCAAAATAGACTAGTTTTTATAAGACTTACTCTTATATAACTATATAACACATAAAATGCAAAACTACAAAACTACTGAAGGATTTTTTTATAAGACTGTTTTAGGCTGTTTTAACTGCTATGACAAAATACTACAAATTTGGTAGTTTATAAACAACAAAAATCTATTTCTCACAGTTCTGGAGGCTGGTAAGTCCAGGATCAAGATGGCGGCATGGTTTCCTGTATCTCCCTTAATTGGTTTCCTCATTGTTAACTTTTTGCATCACTGTGGTACATTTGTCAAAACCAGGGAATTAATGTTAGCTCATTACTATTAACTAAGACCTGTGTTTTAATAACTCTGTGCAAGTTATTTGATAAATAGAAAATCATTTTAGAAAATGATTTTGGAGATAGGCCATTCCAAACCATATAATAAAAACTCAGTTGATCAGACATTTTTGGGTATACTTTCAATGGACACGAATCCTTTAAAACAAATTAAATGGTACTATCCAGCTTTGTATAGAAGAGATTGCTATGAGAAACGTAACCAAAATTATTAATATTAAAAATATATGAATTCTGTGGGATACTCATTTTGTGTCCCTTTGAATTGCCTATACTTGGCATCATTTGGAGACTTGAATTTAATTGTAACATTCTTATTTTTCCTTATAATTTTTGACGTTCAAGGATGAATCTACTGATTTGGTTCCTACTGATGTTTAAGAACTATGCTAGGAATCACATCTCAGCTTAGTAGCCATTGAATTTGTCCTTAGAACTACGGCTGGACTATAATGATATAATTAAAACCCAAAGTTTGCAAACTATTTAGGAAGGATTTTAATATTCTTTAGTTTTTCCACCAACTGAAGATTTTTATTTCTGTATAGTGAAAAGACTGGTTTCCAGGATAGACACTGAAATTTGACTAGAGAAGAAAACTGTTTCATTCCAACCTGAGCCAAAACATACTTAAAATTTTTTAAATAAAATTTTACCACTTGAATACACTCATGGAAAAATAGCTTAAGGAAATCAACTTTCTTAACCTCTAAATATAATTCGACTGTTCTTTAAATATTTTGGAATAGAAAGCAAATTATTGAGTATATCAATTTGTAGTCACTTTCTGTACTAAAGAATAAAAGACATCATCCTTGTGGAAGAGGACACTGACTTTCTCACTAATGTCACTAAAAGCAATTCTGTATATGACATGAATGAACTGACCATTAGTCTACCTGACAGAATGTTCATTTCAAGAAGTTCACATATATTCCTACCAACAACCTCCCAACTGCCTCCTACCCTTCCTAGCCAAAATAGTTACACAAAGTATGAGCTTAGTCTTTTTTTTTCAAACACTTAAAATTTCAAGATTTGATTTCCATTCTCCCCTTTTTAAATTGTTTTCTATTGTGGTAAAAGTCACATAATAGAAAACATACAATTTAAACCATATTTAACTGTACATTTCAGTGGTACTAAGTACATTCACATTGTTGTGAAACTGTCACCATCATCCATCTCCTAAAATTTTCACTTTTCTAAACTGAAACTCTGTCCTCATTTCCCCTTCCCCACCTGCTTCCAACCCCTGGCATCTACCAGTGCACTTTCTGACTCTATGAATTTGACTATTTGAAGTACCTCATATAAGTGGAATCAGACAGTATTTGTCTGCACCTACTTTATATTGGAATGCATTTTTAAAGTTAACTTACTTTATTTCCTACAGATAGATTGTACCTTCTTTTCTTTTCCCCTGTGCTATACAGTAGGTCTCATCAGTTATCATTATACACATAGTAGGGTATATATGAGCTTCCCAGGTCATCACCTGCGAAGTGGTAGTGGTAAAGAACCTACCTGCCAGTGCAGGGTTAGGAAGATCCCCTGGAGGAGGGCATAGCAACCCACTCCAGTATTCTTACCTGGGGAATTCCATGAACAGAGGAGACTGCTGGGCTACAGTCAATAGGGTCACAAAGAGTCGGACACGACTGAAGAGACAGCATGCATAGCATGCAGTGTATGTATGTCAATACCGTCACTCAATTTATCTTCTGTCTCTCCCTTTTTGTACCCATAAGTTTATTTTCTACATCTATATCTCTATTTTTGCTTTGCAAATATGTTCATCTGTATTTTTCCCCTAGATCCCACACATATATGCGTTAATATATGATATTTTTCTCCTTCTGACTTACTTCACTCTGTATGACAATTACTAGGTCCATCCACGTCTCTTCAAATGACATAGATATCTTCCTTTTTATGTCTGAGTAATGTTTTTGTTCAATTGCTAAGTTGTGTTTTTGTGATGCAATGAACTGCAGCACACCAGGGTTCCCTGTCCTTCACTATCTCCTGGAGTTTACTCAAAATCATGCCCATTGAGGAAGCGATGCCATCCAACCATCCCATGCTTCTCTCCCCCTTCTCTTCCTGTCCTCAATCTTTCCCAGTGTCAGAGACTTTCCAATGACTCAACACTTCAGATCAAGTGACCAAATTATTGCAGCTTCAGTTTCAGCATCAATTCTTCCTATGAATACTTAGGGTTGATTTCCTTTGGGATTGACTGGTTTGCTCTCCTTGCTGCCCAAGTGGCTCTCAAGAGTCTCCTCCCACACCACAGTTTGAAAGCATCAATTCTTCGGCATTCAGCCCTCTTTATGGTCCAACTCTCACACCCATAGATGACTACTGGAAAAAACAGAGCTT
The DNA here is from genome assembly GCF_049115385.1 of Moschus berezovskii. NCBI lineage: Eukaryota > Metazoa > Chordata > Mammalia > Artiodactyla > Moschidae > Moschus > Moschus berezovskii. Next base: position 78,807,408 of record NC_142488.1, on the reverse strand, counting down.
TGATTATGTGGACATTTTTGGCAAAGTAATGTCTCTGCTTTTTAATGTGTAGTCTAGGTTGGTCATGGAGAATGCAATGGCAAGCCACTCCAGTACTATTGCCTAGAAAATCCCATGGATGGAGGAGCCTGGTAGGCTGCAGTCTGTGGGGTCGCTAAGGGTCGGACACGACTGAGCGACTTCACTTTGACTTTTCACTTTCACACATTGGAGAAGGAAATGGCAACCCACTCCAGTGTTCTTGCCTGGAGAATCCCAGAGACGGGGGAGCCTGGTGGGCTTCCGTCTATGGGGTCACACAGAGTCGGACACGACTGAAGTGACTTAGCAGGAGCAGCAGCAGCTAGGTTGGTCATAGCTTTTTTCCCAGGAGCAAGTGTCTTTGAATTTCTTGGCTGAAGTCACTGTCCATAGTGATTTTGGAGGTCAAGAAAACACGTTTCAGAGCACTGGAAGATGGCAGAGGAATAGGACGGGGCGACCACTTTTTCCCCACAAAATCAGCAAAAGAACATTTGAACGCTGAGTAAATCCCACAAAACAACTTCTGAATACCAGCAGAGGACATCAGGCACCCAGAAAAGCAGCCCATAGTCTTCGAAAGGAGGTAGGAAATAGTATAAAAGATAAAAAGAGAGAGAAAAGAGGGAGGGACGGAACTCCGTCCCAGGAAGGAAGGCTAAAAAAAAACAAAAGAGAGAGAGAGAAGTTTCCAAACACCTTTAAACACGGATGAGTCTGTGGACAGCCTTGGAACCTGAGAGGGCCACATAACTGGGAGAAAAAAGACATAAATAATTAAATCCCACAGACTAAGTGCCCAGAGGAGACTCTCAGTGGAGAAGCGGTGCAGAAGTCCACACCCGCCACTAGCAGGCGGGAGCTGGGCAGGCAGGCACTGACGGCCGCACTTAGAGAAAGGGCCGGGCATGAACACCCCGATGGCAAGCTGAGGATGCTAACGGGTGGCAGCTAAGCAGACTGTGCAGCGAAAAGCCCCAACCTAAGACTCCACCAGCCCTGCTCACAGAACAAAAGACTGAGCAGAGTGAGCCGGCTGTGGGCAGCCCATCCCCCAGCCCCCGGCGGACAGGCTGGGAGGCTGGCCAGCGCAGGAAGGGGCAGCTACGGCCCCAGAGAGGCTTCCCATACCAAGCTGCAGGCAGGCTTCCTTGCTAACCAAGACTTCTCTGGTTCGGGCCGGTCGATAACTGCCTGAGAAAGTGCGCCAGTTGTACACCCATAAAACCAAGTGGCAGGGACCAGGGAGGCGATAAGTCACAGCGACCGCGCTCGCCAAACGCCTGGTCAACTGAGCTGCTTGGACCGGGGAAGGCACAAAACGCAGGCACAGCCAAGTCTGCGCCTTTGTGGAGTACCCGAGGACCTGAACCTGAACCGCTCAGACCTGGGAAGTGCATGCAACCCAGCGCCGGCCGCGGACATCTCCCAGCAGAGCAACCCAGAGTCTGAGCAGCATAAACCGGGAAAGCACACACGACGCAAGTGGGAGCATTCCCAGAGTAGTCGAGACACTGCGAGCACTCCCCACAGATGCCCTCCCCACAGCACGACTGAACAGGTGAGCCAAAAAAAAAAAAAAACCTGTCCATCACCGCCCCCTGGTGTCAGGACGGGAATTAGACACCGACATTGAAGAGACCAGCAAACAGAAGAGCTTTTACAACAGAAGGAACTGCCTTGGAAGTAACAGAGGGAGAAGTCTTGAGTCTATTGCAACAATAAGACTGAAAACCAGAGGCAGAGGCTTAAGGCCAAATCCTGAGAATACCAGAGATCTCCTGTTCCAGGGAACAATAATTGATAGCTGCTCATCAAATGCCTCCATATATACACAGAAACCAGGCACCACCCAAGGGTCAACAAGTTTCAGTGAAAGCCATTCCACGCAAATTCTCCAGCAACACAGGAACATAGACCTGAGCTTCAACATACAGGCTTCCCAAAGCCACCCCAAAACATTGACATCTCAAACTGATTGCTGGACACTTCATTGCACTCCAGAGAGAAGAAATCCAGCTCCACCCACCAGAACACTGACACAAGCTTCCCAAACCAGGGAAATTTGGAAAGTCACCCATCCAACCCCACACACAACAAGGTAACTACATAATAAAGAAAACTCCACAAACTGCCAGAGGACGGAAAGGCCACCCCAAGCACAGCAATATAAGCAAGATGAAGAGGCAGAGAAATACCCAACATTAAAGAAACAGGATAAATGCCCACCAACACAAACAAAAGAGGAAGACATAGGGAACTTACCTGATAAAGAATTTTGAATTTTAATTGTGAAAATGATTCAAAATCTGGAAAGCAAAATGGAGTTACAGATAAATAAAGTGGAGAAAAGGATTGAAAAGATGCAAGAAATGTTTAATAAGGAATTACAGGAAATAAAAAACAGTTAATATACAATGAATAATGCAATAGATGAGATCAGAAACACTCTGGAGGGAACAAACAGTAGAATAACAGAGGCAGAAGACAGGATAAGCGAGCTAGGAAATAGAGTTGTAGAAATAAATGAAACAGAGACGGAAAAAGAAAAACGAATTAAAAGAAATGAGGACAATATTAGAGACCTCTGGGACAATGTTAAACGCCCCAACATTCTATTCATAGGAGTCCCGGAAGAAGAAAACAAAAAGAAAGACCATTAGAGAATACTTGAGGAGATAATAGTTGAAAATTTCCCTAAAATGGGGAAGGAAATAATCACCCAAGTCCAAGAAAACCAGAGTTCCTAACAAGATAAACCCAAGGCGAAATACTCAAAGACATATATTAAACAAATTAGCAAAGATCAAACACAAAGAACAAATGTTAAAAGCAGCAAGGGAAAAACAACTAACACACAAGGGGATCCCCATAAGGATAACAGCTGATCTTTCAACAGAAACTCTTCAGGCCAGGAGGGAATGGCAAGACATACTTAAAGTGATGAAAGAAAGTAACCTACAGCCCAGATTACTATACTCAGCAAGGATCTCATTCAAATATGAAGGAGAAATCAAAAGCTTTACAGACAGGCAAAAGCTGATAGAATTCAGCATCACTAAACCAGCTCTCCAACAAATACTAAAGGATCTTCTCTAGACAGGAAACACAGAAAGGGTATATAAACTCGAACCCCAAACAATAAAGAAAATGGCAACGGGATCATACTTATCAATAATCACCTTAAACATAAATGGGTTAAATGCCCCAACCAAAATACAAAGGCTGTCTGAATGGATACAAAAACAAGACCCCCATATATGTTGTCTACAAGAGACCCACCTCAAAATGAGGGACACACACAGACTGAAAGTGAAGGGCTGGAAAAAGACATTCCAAGCAAACAGAGACCAAAAGAAAGCAGGAGTAGCAATACTCATATTAGATAAAATAGATTTTAAAACAAAGGCTGTGAAAAGAAACAAAGAAGGAAACTACATAATGATTAAAAGATCAATCCAAGAAGAAGATATAACAATTATAAATAATTATGCACCCAACATAAGAGCACCGCAATATGTAAGACAATTAAAACCAAGCATGAAAGGGGAAATTAACAATAACACAATAATAGTGGGAGACATTAATACCCCACTCACACCTATGTATAGATCAACGAAACAGAAAATTAACAAGGAAACACAAACTTTAAATGATTCAATAGACCAGTTAGACCTAATAGATCTCTATAGGACATTTCACTCCAAAACAATGAATTTCGCCTTTTTCTCAAGTGCACACGGAACCTTTTCCAGGATAGATCACATTCTGGGCCATAAATCCAGTCTTGGTAAATTCAAAAAAATTGAAATCATTCCAAGCATCTTTTCTGACCACAATGCAGTAAGATTAACTCTCAGTTACAGGGCTTCCCTGGTGGCTCAGAGGTTAAAGCGTCTGCCTCCAATGCGGGAGACCTGGGTTCGATCCCTGGGTCGGGAAGATCCCCTGGAGAAGGAAACGGTAACCCACTCCAGTATTCTTGCCTGGAGAATCCCATGGATGGAGAAGCCTGGTAGGCTACAGTCCACGGGGTCGCAAAGAGTCGGACACGACTGAGCGACAAAACGGAAACGGAACAGGAGAAAAACTATTAAAAATGCCAACATATGGAGGCTGAACGATACGCTGCTGAATAATGAACAAATCATTGAAGAAATCAAAAGAGAAATAAAAATATGCATAGAAATGAATGAAAATGAAAACACAACAACCCAAAACCTCTGGGACACTACAAACAGTGCTAAGGAAAAAGTTTGTAGCAATACAGGCACACCTCAAGAAACGAGAAAAAAAGTCAAGAACATAAACTATATATAATCTAAAGAAACTAGAAAAGGAAGAAATGAAGAACCCCAGGGTTAGTAGAAGGAAAGAAACCTTAAAAATTAGGGCAGAAATAAATGCAAAGAAACAAAAGAGACCATAGCAAAAATCAACAAAGCCAAAAGCTGGTTCTTTGAGAAGGTAAATAAAATTGACAAACCACTAGCCAGACTCATCAAGAAACAAAGGGAGAAGAAACAAATCAATAAAATTAGAAATGAAAAGGGAAAGATCACAACCGACAACATAGAAACAGAAAGGATTATTAGAGAATACTATCAGCAATTATATGGTAATAATATGAATAACTTGGAAGAAATGGACAAATTCTTAGAAAAGTACAACCTTCCAAACCTGAACCAGGAAGAAATAGAAAATCTGAAGAGACCCATCACAAGCACGGAATTAGTGGCTGTAATTAGAAATCTTCCAGCAAACAAAAGCCCAGGTCCAGATAGCTTCACAGCTGAATTCTACCAAAAATTTACAGAAGAGCTAACACCTATTCTTCTCAAACTCTTCCAGAAAAATCGCTGAAGAAGGGAAACTTCCAAACTCATTCTATGAGGCCAGCATCACCCTAAAGCCAAAGCCTGATAAAGACCCCACAAAAAAAGAAAACTACAGGCCAATATCACTGATGAACATAGATGCAAAATTCCTTATCAAAATTCTAGAAATCAGAATCCAACAACACATTAAGAAGATCATACATCATGACCAAGTGGGCTTTATCCCAGGAATGCAAGGACTCTTCAATATCCACAAATCAATCAATGTAATACACCACATTAACAAACTGAAAAATAAAAATCATACGATTATCTCAATAGATGAAGAGAAAACCTTCGACAGAATTCAACATCCATTTATGATAAAAACCCTCCAGAAAGTGGGAATAGAAGGGACATACCTCAACATAATAAAAGCTATTTATGACAAACCCACAGCAAACATTATCCTCAATGGTGAAAAACTGAAAGCATTTCTCCTAAAGTCAGGAACAAGACAAGGGTGACCACTCTCACCACTACTATTCAACATAGCTCTGGAAGTTTTGGCTACAGCAATCAGAGCAGAAAAAGACATAAAAGGAATCCAAATTGGAAAAGAAGAAGTAAAACTTTCACTGTTTGCTGATGACATGATCCTCCACACAGAAAACCCTAAAGACTCTACCAGAAAACTACTAGAGCTAATCAATGAATACAGTAAAGTTGCAGGATATAAAATCAACACAGAGAAATCCCTTGCATTCCTATACACTAATAATGAGAAAATAGAAAGAGAAAATAAGAAAAGCATTCTATTCACTGTTGCAAGGAAAAGAATTAAATACTTAGGCATATATCTACCTAAGGAAACAAAAGACTTGTACATAGAAAACTATAAAACACTAGTGAAGATAATCAAAGAGGACACTAATAAATGGAGAAATATGCCGTGTTCGTGGATTGGAAGAATAAATATTGTAAAAAATGAGTATACTACCCAAAGTAATTTATACATTCAATGCAATCTCTATCAAGCTACTAACAATATTTTTCACAGAACTAGAACAAATAATCTCACAATTTGTATGGAAATACAAAAACCTCGAATATCCAAAGCAATCTTGAGGAAGAAGAATGGAACTGGGGGAATTAACCTGCCGGACTTCAGGCTCTACTACAAAGCCACAGTCATCAGGACAGTATGGTACTGGCATAAAGGCAGAAATATAGATCAATGGAACAAACTAGAAAGCCCAGAGATAAACCCACTCACCTATGGACACCTTATCTTTGACAAAGGAAGCAAGAGTAAAAAATGGAGGAAAGACAGTCTCTTTAACAAGTGGTCCTGGGAAAACTGGTTAGCCACTTGTAAAAGAACGAAACTAGAACACTTCCTAACACCATACACCAAAGTAAACTCAAATGGATTAGAGAGCTAAATATAAGATCAGAAACTATAAAACTCCTAGATGAGAATGCAGGCAAAACACACTCCGACAGAAATCACAGCAGGATCCTCCAAGACTCACCTCCCGGAATTTTGGAAATAAAAGCAAAAATAAACAAATGGGACCTAACTAAAACCAAAAGCTTCTGCACAACAAAGGAAAGTATAAGCAAGGTGAAAAGGCAGTCTTCAGAATGGGAGAAATTAATAGCAAATGAAACAACTGACAAAGAATTAATCTCCAAAATATATAAGCAGCTCCTGCAGCTCAATTCCAGAAAAATAAACGACCCACTCAAAAAATGGGCCAAAGGACTAAGCAGACATTTCTCCAAAGAAGACAGAAAGATGGCTGAGAAACACATGAAAAAATGCTCAACATCCCTCATAAGCAGAGAAATGCAAATCAAAACCTCAATAAGGTACCATTTCACACCAGTCAGAATGGCTGCTATCCAAAAGTCTACATGCAATAAATGCTGGAGAGGGTGTGGAGAGAACGGAACCCTCTTACACTGTTGGTGGGAATGCAAACTATTACAGCCACTATGGAAAACAGTGTGGAGATTCCTCAAAAAACTGGAATTAGAACTGCCATATGATCCAGCAATCGCACTCATGGGCATACACAGGAAAACAGAATTGAAAGAAACACATGTACTCCAATATTCATTGCAGCCCTGTTTATAATAGCGAGGCCATGGAAGCAACCTAGATGTCCATCTGCAGATGAATGGATAAGAAAGTTTTGGTACATATACACAATGGAGTATTTTTCAGCAATCAAAAAGAATGCATTTGAGTCAGTTCTAATGAGGTGGATGAAATTGGAGCCTATTATACAGAGTGGCACAGACGAGGCGCGAGAGACGCCGGCCCCGGCGACGCAGACGTGACGCGAGAGACGCCGGCCCCAGAGCAAAGAACCACGCAAAGAGGTGCGGCCGTGAGGAGCTACCCCACGCCTGAGGCCAGGGCCAGCGGCTGAGAGGAGCTACCCCACGTCCAACAGGCGGTGGCTGCGCGGGCGCAGGAGGGCCGAGAGGAGCTACTCCACGTTCAAGGTCAGGAGGGGCGGCCTTGAGGAGATACCCCTCGTCCAAGGTAAGGTACAGCGGTTGCATTTTGCTGGAGTGGCTGTGAAGAGATTTTCCACGACCAAGGTAAGAGAAAGCCAAATAAGACGGTAGGTATTGCCAGGGGGCATCAGAGGGCAGACACACTGAAATCATAATCGCAGGACACTAGTCGATCTGATCACATGGACCACAGCCGAATGTGGTCCACTGGAGAAGGGAATGGCAAACCACTTCAGTATACTCGCCTTGAGAACCCCATGAACAGTAACAAAGAGCAAAATGATAGGATACTGAATGAGGAATGCCCCAGGTCGGTAGGTGCCCAGTATGCTACTGGAGCTCAGTGGTGAAATAACTATAGAAGGAATAAAGGGATGGAGCAAAAGCAAAACAAATACCCAGCTGTGGATGTGACCAGTGATAGAAGCAAGGTCCGGTGCTATAAAGAGCAATATTGCATAGAAACCTGGAATGTTAGGTCCATGAATCAAGGCAAATTGGAAGTGGTCAAAGGGGAGATGGCAAGAGTGAACGTCGACATTTTAGGAATCAGTGAATTAAAATGGACGGGAATGGGTGAATTTAACTCGGATGACCATTATATCTACTACTGTGGGCAGGAATCCCTTAGAAGAAATGGAGTAGCCATCATGGTCAACAAAAGAGTCCAAAATGCAGTACTTGGATGCAATCTTAAACACGACAGAATGATTTCTGTTCGTTTCCAAGGCAAACCATTCAATATTACAGTAATCCAGGCCTATTCCCCAACCAGTAACCCTGAAGAAGCCGAAGTTGAACGGTTTTATGAAGACCTACTAGAACTTTTAGAACTAACACCCAATAAAGATGCCTTTTCATTATGGGGGACTGGAATGCAAAAGTAGGAAGTCAAGAAACACCTGGAGTAACAGGCAAATTTGGCCTTGGAGCACGGAATGAATCAGGGCAATGGCTAATAGAGTTTTGTCAAGAGAACACACTGGTCATAGCAAACACCCTCTTCCAACAACACAAGAGAAGACTCTACACATGGACATCACCAGATGGTCAACACCGAAATCAGATTGATTATATTCTTTGCAGCCAAAGATGGAGAAGCTGTATACAGTTAGCAAAAACAAGACCAGGAGCTGACTGTGGCTCAGATCATGAACTCCTTATTGCCAAATTCAGACTTAAATTGAAGAAAGTAGGGAAAACCACTAGACCATTCAGATATGACCTAAATCAAATCCCTTATGATTATACAGTGGAAGGGAGAAATAGATTTAAGGGACTAGATCTGATAGATAGAGTGCCTGATGAACTCTGGACGGAGGTTCGTGACATTGTACAGGAGACAGGGACCAAGACCATCCCCATGGAAAAGAAATGCAGAAGAGCAAAATGGCTGTCTCAGGAGGCCTTACAAATAGCTGTGAAAAGAAGAGAGGCGAAAAACAAAGGAGAAAAGGAAAGATATAAGCATCTGAATGCAGAGTTCCAAAGAATTGCAAGGAGAGATAAGAAAGACTTCCTCAGTGATCAATGCAAAGAAATAGAGGAAAACAACAGAATAGGAAAAACAAGAGACCTCTTCAAGAAAATTAGAGTTTCCAAGGGAACATTTCATGCAAAGATGGGCTCGATAAAGGACAGAAATGGTATGGACCTAACAGAAGCAGAAGATATTAAGAAGAGGTGGCAGGAATACACAGAAGAACTGTACAAAAAAGATCTTCATGACCAAGATAGTCACAATAACGTGATCACTGACCTAGAGCCAGACATCTTGGAATGTGAAGTCAAGTGGGCCTTAGAAAGCATCACTACGAACAAAGCTAGTGGAGTTGATGGAATTCCAGTTGAGCTACTTCAAGTCTTGAAAGATGATGCTGTGAAAGTGCTGCACTAAATATGCCAGCAGATTTGAAAAACGCAGCGCTGGCCACAGGACTGGAAGAGGTCAGTCTTCATTCCAATCCCAAAGAAAGGCAATGCCAAAGAATGCTCAAACTACCGCACAATTGCACTCATCTCACATGCTAGTAAAGTCATGCTCAAAATTCTCCAAGCCAGGCTTCAGCAGTATGTAAACCGTGAACTCCCAGATGTTCAAGCAGGTTTTAGAAAAGGCAGAGGCACCAGAGATCAAATTGGCAACATCCGCTGGATCATGGAGAAAGCAAGATATTTTCAGAAAAAACATCTATTTCTGCTTCATTGACTATGCCAAAGCCTTTGACTGTGTGGATCACAATAAACTGTGGAACATTCTGAAAGAGATGGGCATCCCAGACCACCTGACCTGCCTCTTGAGAAACCTGTATGCAGGTCAGGAAGCAACAGTTAGAACTGTACATGGAACAACAGACTGGTTCCAAATAGGAAAAGGAGTACATCAAGGTTGTATATTGTCACCTTGCTTATTTAACTTATATGCAGAGTACATCATGAGGAACGCTGGGCTGGAAGAAGCACAAGCTGGAATCAAGATTGCTAGGAGAAATATCAATAACCTCAGATATGCAGATGACACTATCCTTATGGCATAAAGTCAAGAAGAACTCAAAAGCCTCCTGATGAAAGTGAAAGAGGAGAGTGAAAAGGTTGGCTTGAAGCTCAACATTCAGAAAACGAAGATCATGGCATCTGGTCCCATCACTTCATGGGAAATAGATGGAAAAACGGTGGAAACAGTGTCAGACTTTATTTTTTTGGGCTCCAAAATCACTGCAGATGCTGATTGCAGCCATGAAATTAAAAGACGCTTGCTCCTTGGAAGGAATGTTATGACCAACCTTGATAGTATATTAAAAAACAGAGACATTACTTTGCCAACCAAGGTCCGTCTAGTCAAGGCAATGGTTTTTCCCGTGGTCATGTATGGATGTGAGAGTTGGACTGTGAAGAAAGCTGATCGCCGAAGAATCGATGCTTTTGAACTGTGGTGTTGGAGAAGACTCTTGAGAGTCCCTTATACTGCAAGGAGCTCCAACCAGTCCATTCTAAAGGAGATCAGTCCTGGATGTTCATTGGAGGGACTGATGCTAAAGCTGAAACTGCAATACTTTGGCCACCTCATGCGACGAGTTGACTCACTGGAAAAGACTCTGATGCTGGGAAAGGTTGGGGGTGGAAGGAGAAGGGGACAACGGAGAATGAGATGGCTGGATGGCATCACCGACTCTGTGGACATGAATTTGAGTGTATCCGGGAGTTGGTGATGGACAGGGAGGCCTGGCGTGCTGTAATTCGTGGGGTCGCGGAGAGTCGGACACGACTGAGCGACTGAACTGAACTGAACTGATACAGAGTGAAGTCAGCCTGAAAGAAAAACATCAATACAGTATACTAACGCAGATATATGGAATTTAGAAAGACGATAACGATAACCCTGTATACGAGACAGCAAAAGAGACATTGGTGTATAGAACAGTCTTTGGGGCTCTGTGGGCGAAGGTGAAGGTGCGAGGATTTCGGAGAATGGCATTGTAGCATGTATATTATCATATGTGAAATGAAATACCAGTCCAAGTTCAACGCATGATACAGGATGCTTGGGGCTGGTGCACGGGGATGACCTGGAGGGAGGATATGAGAAAGAGGGAGGTAGGAGGGGGTTTCAGGAGGGGTAACACACGTACACCTGTGGCGGATTCATGTCATTGTATGGCAAAACCAACCAATATATTAATGTAAAGTAATTTCCCTCCAATAAAAAATAAATAACACATTTTCTCACAGTGTCCAAGTTTTTCCCATCTATTTGCTATGAAGTGATGGAACCACAGTCACAGAAAACTAATCAAACTGATCACATGGACCACAGCATTGTCTAACTCAATGAAACTATGAGCCATGCCGTGTAGGTCCATCCAAGATGGACGGGTCATGGTGGAGAAATCTGACAAAATGTGGCCCACTGGAGAAGGGAAAGGCGAGCAACTTCAGTATTCTTGCCTTAAGAACCCCATGAACATTATGAAAAGGTAAAAATATATGACACTGAAATATGAACTCCCCAGGTCGGTAGGTGCCCAATATACTACTGGAGAAGAGGGGAGAAATAACTCCAGAAAGAAGGAAGAGATGGAGCCAAAGCAAAAACAACACCCAGTTGTTGATGCGACTGGTGATGGAAGTAAGTCCAATGCTGTAAAGAGCAATATTCCATAGGAACCTGGAATGATAGGTCCATGAACCAAGGCAAATTAGAAGTGATCAAACAGGAGACGGCAAAAGTCAACATTGACGGTTTAGGAAATCAGTGAACTAAAATGCATGGGAATGGGCGAATTTAACTCAGAGGACCATTATATCTACTACTGTGGGCAGTAGTCCGTTAGAAGAAATGATATAGCCCTTAGAGTCAACAAAAGAGTCCAAAATGCAGCACTTAGGTGCAATTTCAAAAATGACAGAGTGATCTCTGTTAATTTCTCAGGCAAACCATTCAATATCACAGTAATACAAGTCTATGCCCTGACCAGTAATGCTGAAGAAGCTGAAGTTGAAAGGTTCTATGAAGACCCACAAGAACGTCTAGAACTAAAACCAGAAAAGGATGTCCTTTTCATCATGGGGGACTGGAATGCAAAAGTAGGAAGTGAAGAGATACCTAGAGAAACAGGCAACTTTGGACTTGGAGTAAAAAAAAGAAGCAGTGCAGAAGCTAATAGAGATTTTTCACAAGAGTTTTTCCAAGAGAATGCACTGGTCATAGCAAAGACTCACTTCAAAAAACACAAGTAATAATTCTATGCATGGACATCAAAAGATGGTCAATAACAAAATCAGATTCATTATATTATTTGTAGCCAAAGATGGAGAAGCTCTATATAGTCAAGAAAAACAAGACTGGGAGCTGACTGTGGCTCAGATCATGAACACCTTATTACCAAATTCATACTTAAATTGAAGAAAGTAGAGAAAAACACCGGAGAAGGCAATGAAAGCCACTCCAGTACTCTTGCCTGGAAAATCCCACGGACGGAGGAGCCTGGTGTGCTGCAGTCCATGGGGTCTCTAAGGGTCGGACATGACTGAGAGACTTCACTTTCACTTTTTGGTTTCATTCATTGGAGAAGGAAATGGCAACCCACTCTAGTGTTCTTGCCTGGAGAATCCCAGGGACGGGGGAGCCTGGTAGGCTGCTGTCTATGGGGTTGCACAGAGTCAGACACGACTGAAGTGAGTTCGCAGCAGCAGCAGAGAAAACCACTGTACCATTCAAGTATGACCTAAATCAAATCCCTTATGGTTATACAGTGAAAGTGATGAATAGATTCAAGGGATTCGATCTGATAGACAGAGTGCCTGATGAACTATGGATGGTGGTTTGTGACATTGTACAGGAGGCAGTGATCAAAGCCATCCCCAAGAAAAAGAAATGCATAAAGATAAAATGGTTGTCTGAAGAGGACTTACAAATAGCTGTATAAAGAAGAGAAGTGAAAGACAAAGGAGAAAAGGAAAGATATACCCATTTGAATGCAGAGTTCCAAAGAATACCAAGGAGACATAAAAAAAAAAATCCTTCCTTAGCTATCAATGCAAAGAAATAGAAGAAAACAAAAGAATGGGAAAGACTAGAGATCTCCTCAAGTAATTTGGGTCCCAAGGGAACATTTCATGCCAAGATGGGCACAATAAACGACAGAAATGGAATAGACCTAGCAAAAGCAGAAGATATTAAGAATACGTGGCAAAAATACACAAAAGAACCATACAAAAAAGACCCAGATAATCATGATGGTGTGATCACTCACCTAGAGCCAGCCATCCCACAGTGTGAAGTCAAGTAGGCCTTAGGAGGCATCACTACGATAAAAGCTAGTGGAGATGATGGAATTCCAGTTGAGCTATTTCAAATCCTAAAAGATAATGCTGTGAAAGTGCTGCACTCAATATGCTAGCAAATTTGGAAAACTCAGCAATGGCCACAGGACTGGAAAATATCAGTTTTCATTCCAATCCCAAACAAAGGAAATGCAAAAGAATGCTCAAACTACCAGACAATTGAACTCATCCCACATGCTAGTAAACTAATGCTCAAAATTCTCCAAGCCAGGCTTCAACACTATATGAACCATGAACTTCGAGATCTTTAAGTTTGATTTAGAAAAGGCAGAGGAACCAGAGATCAAATTGCCAACATCCGTTGGATCATACAAAAAGCAAGACAGTTCCAGGAAAACATCTGCTTTACTGACTAGGCCAAAACCTTTGACTTTGTGAAACACAACAAACTGTGGAAAATTCTTAAAGAGATGGGAATACCAGACAACCTGACTTACCTCCTGAGAAACCTATATGCAGGTCAGGAAGCAACAGTTAGAACTGGACATGGAACAATAGCCTGCTTCCCAATCAGTGTATGTCAGGCTGTATATTGTCATTCTGCTTCTTTAACTTATATGCAGAGTACATCACGAGAAATGCTGGACTGAATGAAGCACAAGCTGGAATCAAGATTGCCAGGAGAAATATCAATAACCTTAGATATGCAGATGACACCATACTTATTGCAGGAAGTAAGGAACTAACGAGCTTCTTGATGAAAGTGAAAGAGGAGAGTGAAAAAGCTAGCTTAAAACTCAACGCTCAGAAAACTAAGGTCATGCCATCTGGTCCCATCACTTCATGTCAAATAGATGGTAAATCAATGAAAACAGTGACATAATTTATTTTCTTGAGCTCCAGAATCACTACAGTTGGTGACTGCAGCCATGGAATTAAAAGACCTTTGCTCCTTGGAAGAAAAGCTATGACCAACCTAGACAGCATATTAAAAACTAGAGACATTACTTTGCCAATAAATGTTCGTCTTATCAAAGCTATGGTTTTTCCAGTGGTCATGTATGATTGTGAGTGTTGGACCATGCTGCTGCTGTTGCTACTAAGTCGCTTCAGTCCCGTCCAACTCTGTACAACCCCATCGATGGCAGCCCACCAGGCTCCACCGTCCTTGGGATTCTCGAGGCAAGAACATTGGAGTGGGGTGCCATTTCCTTCTCCAGGGCATGAAAGTGAAAAGTGAAAGTGAAGTCACTCAGTCATGTCCGACTCTTTGCGACCCCATGGACTGCAGCCTACCAGGCTCCACTGTCCATGGGATTTTCCAGGTAGGAGTACTGGAGTGGGTTGCCATTGCCTTCTCTGGTGTTGGACCATCCGTTCCGTTCCGTCGCTCAGTCGTGTCCGACTCTTTGCGACCCCGTGGACTGTAGCCTACCAGGCTTCTCCGTCCATGAGATTCTCCAGGCAAGAATACTAGAGTGGGTTACCTTTTCCTTTTCCAGGGGATCTTCCCGACCCAGGGATCGAACCCAGATCTCCCGCATTGGAGGCAGACGCTTTAACCTCTGAGCCACTGGTGCTTTTGGACTGTAGTGTTGGAGAAGACTCTTGACAGCTCCTTGGGCTGCAAGGAGATCCAACCTGTCCATCCTAAAGCAACTCAGTCCTGAATAGGCATTGGAAGGACTGATGTTAAAGCTGAAGCTCCAACACTTTGGCGACCTGATGCAAAGAACTGACTCATTGGAAAAGATCCTGAGCTGGGAAAGATTGAAGGCAGGAGAAGAGGGGGAGGATTAGATCGTTGGATGACATCACTGACTAGATGGACATGAGTTTGAGCAAGCTCTAAGAATTGGTGAGGGACAGGAAAACTTTGGCATGCTGCAGTCCATGGAGTCGCAAAGAGTAGGATAAGACTGATTGATTGAACTGACTGACTGGCTGACTGACTGATGGGACCAGATGCCATGATCTTAGTTTTTTGAATGCTGAGTTTTAAACTAGCTTTTTTGACTCTCCTCTTTCACTTTCATCAAAAGCCTATTCCTCTTTGACTTCTGCCATGGGTGGTATTATCTGCATATCTGAGGTCGCTGATACTTCTCCCAGCAATCTTGATTCTAGCTTGTATGTCACCAAGACTGGCATTTCACATAATGTACTTTGCATATAAGTTAAATAAGCAGGTTGACAATACACAGTCTTGACAGACTTCTTTCCCAATTTTGAACCAGTCCGTTGTTCCACGTCCGTTTCTAACTGTTGCTTCTTGACCTGCATACAAGTTTCTCAGGAAGTAGAAAACGTAGGCTAATATTACCAACTCTAAGAAATTTCCACTTTCTCGTGATCCACACAGTCAAAGGGTTTAGCATAGACAATGAAGCAGTAGTAGATGTTTTTCTGGATCATAGGGAAAGAGCGAGAATCCCAGAAAATTTTAATAGTAATAATCCATTTTATATATGTATCACATCTTCTTTATCCATTTCTCTGTTTATGGACAAGTAGGTTACTTCCATGTCCTGCATTTTATAAGTAATGATATTCTCCTCTTGCAGTACATCTGAGAACTGTTTATCAAGAGTGAACAGAAATGGGAATATACATGAGAACTGTGAAATGATTCATGAATTAAAATTAATCTAGTCATAATTTAGTCTAGAGTTCAATTCAGTTCAGTCACTCAGTCGTGTCCTACTCTTTGCAACTACATGAACTGCAGATGGCCAGTCATCCCAGTCCATTACCAAGCCCTGAGTTTACACAAACTCATGTCCATTGAGTCAGTGATGCCATCCAACCATCTCATCCTCTGTCATCCCCTTCTTCTCCAGCCTTAAATCTTTCCAGCATCAGAGTCTTTTCCAATGAGTCAGTTCTTCGCATCAGGTAGTATCAGGAAGCATTTAACAGGAGGCTTCCTGTGTGCTGTTTTGGATCTGTCAGGAATGCTCTGTTCCTTATTAATTCCTGGATATTCAGGAATTAAGAGGAGAGGCAAGCGTCTTCCAGGGCTGAGGGATCCAGGCATTTCCTTTTATCCAGGCATTTCCTTTATCCAGGCTAGCTTTTCAATACGGTGATAAGTACCTTCTTCCTTCTTATGAACCATACAGTAAAAGTGACTATTTACAGCCCTTTCTTTCATATGGATGACCTCATGTTTCCTTGATAACTTGTAAATTTTGATTTTATCTCTGCTGAAAATAGCTATCTTGTAAGACAGTATAAATACCTACACAATGTTAAATAAAACACCTCTGCTCCATCAGAGCTTTGTTCCCCGTGTCTTGCTTTCTCTCTCTCTCTCTTTCTTTTTCAGGCTGACCCCTTGGAGTGCAGAGGTCCTCTGGGTTCACTTTCCTGCTCAGGCTTCTAACACCATCTCAAGAAGGCGCTCGGTGCCTTCACCCTCTCGAGAGGGCGCCTGAGACCTTCGTGAACAGAGCAAGCCCCATGCCAGGGGCTTTAGTGGCTTTCTGCATAAACCAAGGAGTATCATCCTTTTTTTCTCTCCTTTACGTTCTTATTAGTCGACTCCAGACCACCCTGTTCTGGTCCATTAAAGGACCTCAACACAGTAGCCAAAGTATTGGAGCTTCAGCTTCAGTATCAGTCCTTCCAATGAATATTCAGGACTGACTTCTTTGGGATGGACTGGCTTGATCTCCTTGCAGTCCAAGGGACTCTCAAGAGTCTTCTCCAACACCACGGTACAAAAGCATCAGTTCTTCGGCACTCAGCTATCTTTATGGTCCAACTCTCACAATCATATATGACTGCTAGAAAACCATAATTTTGACTAGATGGACCTTTGTTGTTAAAGTAATGTCTCTGGTTTTTAATATGCTGTCTAGGTTGATCATCGGAGAAGGCAATGGCAAGCCACTCCAGTACTATTGCCTAGAAATCCCATGGATGGAGGAGCCTGGTAGGCTGCAGTCCATGGAGTCGCTAAGGGTCAGACACGACTAAGCGAATTCACTTTCACTTTTCACTTTCACACATTGGAGAAGGAAATGGCAACCCACTCCAGTGTTCTTGCCTGGAGAATCCCAGGGACGGGGAAGCCTGGTGGGCTGCCGTCTATGGGGTCACACAGAGTCGGACACGACTGAAGTGACTTAGCAGCAGCAGCAGCAGTCACCATTTGCAGTGATTTTGGAGCCCAGGAAAATAAAGCCTGTCACTGTTTCCATTGTTTCCCCACCTATTTGCCATGAAGTGATGGGACCGGATGCCATGATCTTAGTTTTCTGAATGTTGAGCTTCAAGCCAACTTTTTCACTCTCCTCTTTCACTTTCATCAAGAGGCTCTTTAGTTTCTCTTCACTTTCTGCCATAAGCGTGGTGTCAATTGAATATCTGAGATTATTGATATTTCTCCTGGCAATCTTTTTTTTTTTGGTAATTAATTTATTTTTTATTGGAGGCAAATTATTTTACAATATTATATTGGTTGGTTTTGCCATACATTGACATGAATTCGCCCCGGGTTTACATAAGTTCCCCCTCCTGAACCCCCCTCCCACCTCCCTCCTCCCTTTATCCTCCCTCTGGGTCATCCCCGCATGCCAGCCCCGAGCATCCTATAACATGCAATCTTGATTCCAGCTTTTGCATCAGCCAGCCCAGCATTTCACATGATGAACTATGCATATACATTAAATAAGTGAAGTGACAACATACAGCCTTGATGTATCCTTTACCAATTTGTAACCAATCCATTTTTACATGTCTGGTCCTAACTGTTGCTTCTTGACCCGCATACAGATTTCTCAGGACTCAGCTAAGGAGGTCTGGTGTTCCCATGTCTTGAAGAATTTTTCAGTTTTTCATAATCCACACAGTCAAAGGCTTTGATGTAGTCAGTAAAACAGACATAGATGTTTTTGTGGACTTCTTCTTTTTCTGTGATCCAACGGATATTGGCAATTTGATCTCTGGTTCCTCTGCCTTTTGTAAATCCATGTTGGCCATCTGAGAGTTCTTGGTTCACATGTTGTTGAAGATTAGCTTGGAGAATTTTGAGCATTACTTTGCCGACGTGTGAAATGAGTGCAAATCTGTGGAAGTTTGAACGTTCTTTGGCATTGCCTTTCTCTGGGATTGAAATGAAAACTGACCCTTCCCAGTCCTGTGGCCACTGAGAGTTTTCCAAATTCCCTGACATACTTAGTGCAGCACTTTCACAGCATGATCGTTTAGGACTTGAAATAGCTCAGCTGGAATTCCTCCACTAGCTTTGTTTGTAGTGATGCTTCCTAAAGCCCACTTGACTTCAGACTGCAGAATGTCTGGCTCTAGGTAAGTGATAACACCATCACGGTTATCTGGGTCATGAAGAACTTTTTTGTATAGTTCTTCTGTGTATTCTTGCCACCTCTTCTTAATATCTTCTGCTTCTGCTAGCTCCATCCCATTTCTGTCTTTTATTGTGCCCATCTTTGCATGAAATATATCTTTGGTATCTTAATTTTCTTGAAGAGATCTCTTGTCTTTCCCATTCTGTTGTTTTCCTCCATTTCTTTGCATTGATTACTGAGGAAGACTTTCTTATATGTCCTTGGTATTCTTTGGAACTCTGTATTCAGATGGGTATATCTTTCGTTTTCTCCTTTGCCTTTCACTTCTTTTTTCTCAACTGTTGTAAGGCCTTCTCAGACAAGCATTTTGCCTTTTTGCATTTCTTTTTCTTGGGGATGGTCTTGATCTCTGCTTCCTGTACAATGTCTCAAAATCTGTCCATAATTTTTCAGGCACTCTATCAGATGTAGTCTTTTGAATCTATTTGTCAGTTCCACTGAATAATCATAAGGGATTTGATTTAGGTCATACCTGAATGGTCTAGTGATTTTTCCCTACTTTCTTCCTTTTAAGTCTGAATTTGGCAATAATGTTTCTTGATCTGAGCCACAGTCATCTCCCGGTCTTGTTTTTGCTGACTGTATACTGCTTTTCCATCTTTGTCTGCAAATATAATCAATCTGATTTCAGTATTGACCATCTGGTGATGTCCATGTGTAGAGGTGTTGCTTGTGTTGTGGAAGAGGATGTTCGCTATGACAGTGCATTCTCTTGACAAAACTCTATTAGCCTATGCCCTCCTTCATTTTGTACTCCAAGGCCAAACTTGCCTGTTACTCCAAGTATCTCTTGGCTTCCTACCTTTGCATTCTACTCCCCTATGATGTTAAGGACATCTTTTTCTGTTGTCAGTTCTAGAAGGTCTTGTTGGTCATCACAGAAAGACTCATCTTCAGCTTCTTTTGCATTAGTGGTTGGGGCACAGATTTAGATTACTGTGATATTGAATGGTTTGCCTTGGAAATGAACAGAGATCATTCTGTCATTTTTGAGATTGCACCCAACTACTGCATTTCAAACACTTTTGTTGGCTATAGGGCTACACCGTTTCTTCTAAGGGATTATTGCCCACAGTAGTAGATATAATGGTCATCCGGATTAAATTCACACATTCCAGTCCATTTTAGTTAAGTGATTTCTAAAATGTTGATAATATAATTAGGTATGTTAATTTTAATTTATTCCACTTCAGGTCATTTTATTAGTACTTCTGTGAGAAAGGAGATAAGATTCAGTGCTATCAACTGTATTTTAACTTCATTTTTTCACCTATGAATGCAATATAGGAGCTTGTATATTAGATTGGCCAGAGGCTTCAGATCATGTCTAACTTCACCTGCCTCCCTTGGACTAGCAGAGGCAGTTAAGATTAAGGTATACATGAAAATATATCACAGTATTTACTCAATAGCAGCTTATTTGGGCTTCCCTGGTGACTCAGCTGGTACATAATCCGTCTTCAGTGTGTGAAACCTGGATTTGATCCCTGGTTTCAGAGGATCCCCTGGGGAAGGGAATGCCTACTCACTCCAGTATTCTGACCTGGAGAATTACACGGAATATATAGTCCATGGGGTCACAAAGAATTGAAAATGACTGAGCAACTTTCACTTTCAGCTTATTTGGTCAAGTCATGATAATGGCTTAGAGCAATACTAGAGCACTGAACTGTGGTTGTTGTTGTTGTTTTTCTGAATCATAAAGACAATATAGGGATACAAATATGAGGCATTTTTAAATTCTAGATTATATATATATAGGTACATATATATATTCTTTAGAACAATACTTTGCATCCTTTGTGAAGTATGGCTCAATAGATGAAATTTCCATTTTCAATAAGTTGTTTGCCTCAAAGGATTCAATAAAATGTGTTATACTACAATTTTGTTTTTCTAAAATAATAATCTTGTTTGGCTTCAAATTTTGAGTTACAAACGTTATGTTTTTCTTCTTCCTTTCAAATATTATAGCATTTCAGGGGACGGTCCTAAGATGGCAGAGGAATAGGGAGGGGAAACCACTTTCTCCCCCACAAGTTCATCAAAAGATCATTTGAACCCTGAGCAAATACCACAAAACAACTTCTGAATGCTGGCAGAGGACACCAAGCACGCAGAAAGGCAGACCATTGCTGTTTGAAAGGAGGCAGGACAAAATATAAAAGATAAAAAGAAAGACAAAAGAGTTAGGGGCAGAGACCTGTCCTGTGGAGAGAGTCTTAAAAGAGGAGAAGTTTGCAAACACCAGAAAACCCTCTCACTGGCAGGTCTGTGGGGAGTTTTGGAATCTCAGTGGGCAACATAACAAGGAGGAAAAAATAAATAAATAAAACCCACAGATTACACACCTAACTACAACTCCCAGTGGAGAAGTAGCCCAGACGCTCCCGTCCACCACCAGCAAGCGGGGGCTGAACAGGGAGGCGTGGGCTGCACTGCTTAGGGTAAGGACTGGGCCTGAACGCCCTGAGGGCAATCTGAGAGAGCTACCTTGAGATAGCAACCCAAATCATAGGATAGCCAGAGAGGAAAAAAAAAAAAGAGAGAGAGAGACCGAGAACTTTCCCGAGAAAAGCTCTAACCTAAGACACTTCCTTTGCCAACAAAGGTCCATCTGGTCAAGGCTATGGTTTTTCCAGTGGTCATGTATGGATGTGAGAGTTGGACTGTGAAGAAAGCTGATCGTCGAAGTATAGATGCTTTTGAACTGTGGTGCTGGAGAAGACTCTTGAGAAGACTCCCTTGGACTGCAAGGAGATCCAACCAGTCAATTCTAAATGAGGTCAGTCCTGGGTGTTCATGGGAAGGACTGATGCTAAAGCTGCAACTCCAGTACTTTGGCCACCTCATGCGAAGAGTTGACTCAGTGGAAAAGACTCTGATGGTGGGAGGGATTGGGGGCTGGAGGAGAAGGGGATGACAGAGAATGAGATGGATGGATGGCATCACTGACACTATGGACATGAGTTTGAGTGAACTCCGGGAGTTGGTGATGGACAGGGAGGCCTGGCGTGCTGTGATTCATGGGGTCGCAAAGAGTCGGACACGACTGAGCGACTGATCTGAACTGAGGACACTTCCAGGACCACTTACGGAGCCAAGGACTGAGCGAATACCAGAGGACATTTAGCAGGCTGCGGACTGGCCCATCCCCCGACTGAGGGAGGGAGGCAGGCAGGCAACAGCCAGTGTTGGAAGGCAAGGGGAAAACTTGGCCCCAGAAACTGAATCCCCTACCAAACTGTGAGCAGGTTCCCAGTTGCTAACCAAGTCTTCCTGGGATCCTGGAGGGTTGAAATCTCTGAGGAGGGTTGCAGCCAGAGATCAGCACTCCAGAAGAGACACATGGCACATCTGAGATGGTGTTCCTGCTGCACACCCAGGAAGCCTAGCTGCTGGCACCAGGGAGGTCATAAGATGCACCGACCAGCTGGGAAGAGTGCTCACCAAGCACCTGGTCACCTGAGCTGCTCAGACCTGAGAAGGGCACAAAACGCAAGTCCAACTGTCTGTGCCTTTGTGGAGTATCCAAGCAGTACTCCTGAACCTGAGCGGCTCGATCTGGGAAGTGCCCACAACCCAGTGCCCACCTTAGACACTTCCCCAGCAGATCAACCTGGACCCTGAGCAGTGTGGCCTGGGAAAGCACACACGCCATGAGCGAGGGCAAATACAGTGTGGCTCAGACACTGCAAGCACTCCCCACACACGCCAGTGATATTTTTTTGTAGTGTTCCTTCCTCCCCACAGCACAGTTGAACAAGAGAGCCTAAATAAGTGACCACATTTGCCCCCTTGTGTCAGAGCGGAACTTAGATACTGAAGAGACTTGCAAAGAAGAAGCCAAAATAAAGAAAGAAGAGGGAATGGCTTTGGAAGTGACAGGTCCAACAGATTAAAACCCTGTAGTTGGAAGGGGCCTCTAGACCTTGAGAAGAAGTATAAGGTGGAACAAGGAACTATCTGAAACTGAAATGACCCACACACTGCCCTCAACAGCTCCACAGAAATTCCTAGATATATTTTACTATTATGATTTTTTAAATTTCTTTATTACTCCTTTAATTTTTAAAACTTACTATAACCTTAAAAAAGATATTATTTTAAAGCAAATTTCATATTTTTAAAATATAGCCTTTGCAATTTTCTAAATATTGTATTTGTGAGAGTTTAACCTCTACTCTTATGACTAATCTAGACAGTATATTAAAAAGCAGAGACATTACTTTGCCAACAAAGGTCCATCTAGTCAAGGCTATGGCTTTTCCAGTGGTCATGTATGGATGTGAGAGTTGGACTGTGAAGAAAGCTGAGCACCGAAGAATTGATGCTTGGACTGTAAGGAGATCCAGCCAGTCCATCCTAAAGGATATCAGTCCTGGGTGTTCATTGGAAGGACTGATGCTAAAGCTGAAACTCCAATACTTTGACCACCTCATGCGAAGAGATGACTCATTGGAAAAGACTCTGATGTTGGGAGGGATTGGGGGTAGGAGGAGAAGGGGACCACAGAGGATGAGGTGACTGGATGGCATCACCAACTCGATACATATGAGTATGGGTGAACTCCGGGAGTTGGTGATGAACAGGGAGGCCTGGTGTGATGCAATTTATGGGGTTGCATAGAGGTGGACAAGACTGAGTGACTGAACTGAACTGAACTGAACCTCTACTCTAGATTTTTAATCTTTGCTTTTTGGTATTTGTTATCAATCCTGGACTTTTAAGAACTCAATCTTCAGTACACATTGTTACTTAGGAGTGTGATTACTGACTTGATTTCTTTCTCCCCTTTTGACTCTCTTTTTTCTCTCCCAGGTCCCTCCCCGTTTTCTTCTCTATTTAACTCTGCAAATCTCTTTGGGTGTCCCGGACTGTGGAGAAAACTTAGGGAACTGACCACAGGCTAGATTGGTCTCTCTCCTTTTGACTCCCCATCCTCTCCTCCTGGTCACCTCTATCTCCTTCCTCCCTCTTCTCTTCTCTATGGAAATCCGTGAACCGCTCTGAGTGTTTCAGACTGTGGAGAGCAAATAGGGAATTGATTACTGGCTAGACTTCTCTCTCCCCTTTTGAATCCCCTCTTCTCCTCCTGGTTACCTCTATCTCCCTGCCCCCTCATCTCTTACTCTTGTAACTTTGTGAACCTTTTTGGGTGTCCCTCACTGTGGAGAATCTTTTCACCATTAACCTAGATGTTTTATCATCAGTGCTGTATGGATGGAGAAGTCTTGAGGCTACCATAAGAATAAGACTGAAATCCAGAGGCAGGAGACCTAAATCCAAAACTTGAGAACACCAGAAAAATTCTGACTCCAGGGACCATTAACTGACAAAAGCTCATCCAAAAGCCTCCATACCTACACTGAAACCAAGCTCCACCAAAGAGCCGACAAGTTTCAGAGCAAGACATACCACGCTAATTCTCCAAGAAAGCAGGGACATAACCTTGAGAACAAAAATTCAGGTGGCCAAAAGTCAAACCAAACCCATAGATTCCTCAAAACTCACTACTGGACACTTCATTGCACTCCAGAGAGTAGAGATCCAGCTCCACCAACTAGAACACCAACACGTTTCCCTAACCATGAAAACTTGACAAATCACTTGTCCAACACCACCCACAGGGAGGAACCTCCACAATAAAGAGGAATCACAAACTTCCAGCATACAGAAAGGCCACCTCAAACACAGGTACCTAAACAAGATGAAAAGGCAGAGAAATATTCAGGAGGTAAAGGAACATGATAAAAGGCCACCAAACCAAACAAAAGTTGAGGAGATAGGGAGTCTAACTGAAAGAGAATTCAGAATAATGATAGTAAAAATGATCCAAAATTTTGAAAACAAAATGGAGGTACAGATAAATAGTCTGGAGACAAGGATTCAGAATATGCAAGAAAAGTTAACAAGGACAGAGAAGGAAAAAAAAAAGTCAATAATGAATAATGTAATAAATGAGATCAAAAGCACTCTGGAGAGAACCAATAGTAGAATAACTGAGGCAGAAGATAGGATAAGTGAGGTGGAAGATAGAATGGTCGAAATAAATGAAGCAGAGAGAAAAAAAGAATGAAAACAAATGAGGACAATGTCAGAGACCACTGGGACAATGTTAAATGCTCCAACATTCAAATCATAGGCGTCTCAGAAGAAGAAGACAAAAAACAAAGGCCATGAAAAATACTTGAGGAGATAATAGTTGAAAACTTCCCTAAAATGGGGAAGGAAATAGTCACCCAAGTACAAGAAACCCAGAGAGTCCCAAACAGGATAAGCCCAAGGCAAAACATCCCAGGACACATATTAATCAAATTAACAAAGATCAACCACGAAAAACAAATATTAAAAGCAGCAAGGGAAAAAACAACAAATAATACACAGGGGATCCCCATAAGGAAAACAGCTGATCGTTCAATAGAAACTCTTCAGGTCAGATGGGAATGGCAGGACATACTTAAAGTGATGAAAGAGAAAAACCTACAACCCAGATTATTGTACCCAGCAAGGATCTCATTTAAAATGAAGGAGATATCAAAAGGTGTACAGACACGAAAAAGCTGAGAGAATTCAGCACAACCAAACCAGTTCTTCAACAAATGCTAAGGATCTTCTCTAGACAGGAAACACAGAGGAGGTTTATAAACTCAAACCTAAAACAACAAAGTAAATGACAATGGAATCATACTTATCAATAATTACCTTAAATGTAAATCTGTTGAATGTCCCAACCAAAAAACAAAGACAGGCTGAATGGATACAAAACAACACACATATATATGCTGTCTACAAGAGACCCATCTCAAACCTTGGGACACAAACCTAGTGAAGCTCTGGAAAAGGATATTTCGCACAAATGGAGACCAAAAGAAAGCAGGAGTAGCAATACTTATATAAGATAAAATAGACTTTGAAATAAAGGCCCTGAAAAGAGACAAAGAAACACTATATAATGATCAACAGATCAATCCAAGAGGAAGATATAACAATTATAAATATATGTGCATCCAACATAGGAGAAACATAATATGTAAGGCAAACTGTAACAAATATGAAAGGGGAAATTAACAGTAGCACAATAATTGTGGGAGACTTTAATACCCCAATCACACCTATGGATAAATCAACTAAACAGAAAATTAGCAAGGAAACACCGTCTTTAAATGATACCTTGGAACAGTTAGACCTAATTGATAACGATAGGACGTTTCACCCCAAAACAATGAATTTCACCTTTTTTTCAAGTGCACACGGGACCCTCTTCAGGATACATCACATCCTGGACCGTAAATCTGACCTTGGTAAATTTAAAAAAAATTAAATCACTCAAGCATCTTTTCTGATCACAGAAAAAATGTCAACTACAAAAAAAACACTATTAAAAATTCCAACATATGGAGGCTACACAACACACTTCTGAATAACCAACAAATCACAGAAGAAATCAAATGGAAATAAAAATAGGCATAGAAACGTATGAAAATGAAAACACAACAACCCGAAACCTATGGGATTGAATAAAAGCAGTGCTAAGGGGAAGGTTCATAGTAATACAAGCCTACCTCAAGAAACAGCAGAGAAATTAAAAAAAAAAAAAAACCTAATTATACACCTAAAGCAACTAGAAAAAGAAGAAATGAAGAACTCCAGGGTTAGGAGAAGGAAAGAAAACATTAGCACAGAAAAAATTAGCGCAGAAATAAATGCAAAAGAAACAAAGGACGCCATTGCAAAAATCAGCAAAGCTAAAACTGGTTCTTCGAGAAGATAAACAAAAAAGACAAGCCATTAGCCAGACTCATCGAGAAACAAAGAGTGAAGAATCAGATCAACAAAATTAGAAATGAAAATGGAGACATCACAACAGACAACACAGAAATACAAAGGGTCATAAGAGACTACTATCAGGAATTATATGCCACTAAACTGGACAACTTGGACGAAATGGACAAATTCTTAGAAAAGTATTACTTTCCAAACCTGAACCAGGAAGAAATAGAAAATCTTAACAGACCCATCACAAGCACGGAAATTGAACTGTAATCATAAATCTTCCAACAAAAAAAAGCCCAGGACCAGATGGCTTCACAGCTGAATTCTACCAAAAATTTAGAGAAGAACTAACACCTATCCTATTAAAACTATTAGAGAAAATTGCAGAGGAAGGTAAACTTCTAAAATCATTCTCTGAGGCCACATCACCCTAATACCAAAACCAGACAAAGATGCCACAAAAAAAGAAAACTACAGGCCAATATCAATGAAAACATAGAAGCAAAAATCCTTAACAAAACTTTAGCAAACAGAATCCAACAACATATTGAAAAGATCATATATCATGACCAACTGGGCTTGATCCCAGGGATGCAAGGATGCTTCAATGTTTGCAAATCAATGTGATACACCACATTAACAAATTGAAAGATAAAAACCACATGATTATCTCCATAGATGCAGAGAAAACTTTTGATAAAATTCTCCATCTGTTCATGATAAAAGCCCTCCAGAAATCAGGTATAGAAGGAACATACCTCAACATAATAAAAGCCATATATGATAAACACACAGAAAATATTTTCCTCAGTGGTGAATAATGCAGGAAGAAGACAAGGATTCCCACTCTCACCACTACTATTCAACATAGTTTTCGAAGTTTTGGCCAGAACAATCAGAGCAGAAAAAGAAATAAATGGAATCCAGATTGGAAAAGAAGAAGTGAAACCCTCACTCTTTGCAGATGACTTGATCATCTACATAGAAAAACCTAAAGACTTGCACCAGAAAATTACTAGAGCTAATCAATGAATACAGTAAATTTGCAGGATATAAAATCAACACACAGAAATCCCTTGCATTCCTATACACTAACAATGAGAAAAGAGAAAGAGAAATTAAGGTAACAATTCCATTCACCACTGCAATGTAAAGAATAATATACATAGGAATAAATCTACCTAAGGAAACAAAAGAACTATATATAGAAAACTAAAAAACACTGATGAACGGAATCAAAGTTTAAACAAATAGATGGAGAAATATACCATGTTCATGGATCAGAAGAATCAATATAGTTAAAAAGAGTATGCTATCCATCACTTCATGGGAAATAGATGGAAAAACAGTGGAAACAGTGTCAGACTGTGTTTTTTTGGGCTCCAAAATCACTGCAGATGCTGATTGCAGCCATGAAATTAAAAGACGCTTGCTCTTTGGAAGGAAAGTTATGACCAACCTTGATAGTATATTAAAAAGCAGAGACATTACTTTGCCAACCAAGGTCCGTCTAGTCAAGGCAATGGTTTTTCCAGTGGTCATGTATGGATGTGAGAGTTGGACTGTGAAGCTGATCGCCGAAGAATCGATGCTTTTGAACTGTGGTGTTGGAGAAGACTCTTGAGAGTCCCTTATACTGCAAGGAGATCCAACAAGTCCATTCTAAAGGAGATCAATCCTGGATGTTCATTGGAGGGACTGATGCTAAAGCTGAAACTGCAATACTTTGGCCACCTTATGCGACGAGTTGACTCACTGGAAAAGACTCTGATGCTGGGAAAGGTTGGGGGTGGGAGGAGAAGGGGACGACGGAGAATGAGATGGCTGGATGGCATCACCGACTCTGTGGACATGAGTTTGAGTGTACTCCGGGAGTTGGTGATGGACAGGGAGGACTGGCGTGCTGTGATTCATGGGGTCACGGATAGTCGGACACGACTGAGCGACTGAATTGAACTGAACTGATCCAAAGCAATCTATAGATTCAATGCAATTCATATCAAGCTACCAATGATATTTTTCAGAGGGTTAGAACAAATAATTTCACAATTTGTATGGAATTACAAGAAACCTCAAATAGACAAAGCAATCTTGAGAAAGAAGAATGGAAGTGGAGGAATCAACCTGCCTGACTTCAGACTATAGTACAAAGCAGCAGTCATCAAGACATTATGGTACTGGCACAAAAACAGAAATGTAGATCAATGAAACAAAATAGAAAGCCCAGAGATAAATTCACACACCTATGGACACCTTATCTTTGACAAAGGAGGCAAGAATATTCAATGGAGAAAAGACAATCTCTTTAACAAGTGGTGCTGGGAAAACTGATCAACCACTTGTAAAAGAATGAAACTAGAACACTTTCTAACACCATACACAAAAATAAACTCAAAATGCATTAAAGATGTAAATGGAAGATGTGAAACTATAAAACTCCTAGAGGAAAACATAGGCAAAACACTCCCTGAGATAAATCACAGCAGGATCCTCTATGACCACCTCCCAGAATAATGGAAATAAAAGCAAAAATAAACAAACGGGACCTAATTAAATTTAAGAGCATTTGCACAACGAAGGGAACTATAAGCAGGGAAAAACACAGCCTTCTGAATGGGAGAAAATATTAACAAATGAAGCAACTGACAAATAATTAATCTCAAAAATATACAAGCAACTCCTGCAGCCCAATTCCAGAAAAATAAACAATCCAATCAAAAAATGGTCCAAAGACCTAAACGGACATTTCTCCAAAGAAGACATACAAATGTCCAACAAACACATGAAAAGATGCTCAACATCACTCATTATGAGATAAATTCAAATCAAAGCCACAATGAGGTACCATGTCACATCAGTCAGAATGGTTGCTATCAAAATGTCTACAAACAATAAATGCTGGAGAGGGTGTAGAGTAAAGGAACCCTCTTATATTGTTTGTGGGAATGCAAACTAGTACAGCCACTATGGAGAACAGTGTGAAGATTACTTTAAAAACTGGAAATAGAATTGCCACACGACCCAGCAATCCCACTGCTGAGTATACACACCAAGGAAACCAAAATTGAAAGAGACATGTGTACCCCAACGTTCATCACAGCAGTGTTTACAAGAGCCAGGACATGGAAACAACCTAGTTGTTCATCAGCAGATGAATGGATAAGAAAGCTGTGGTACTTATACACAATGGAATATTACTCAGCTATTAAAAACAATGCATTAGAATCAGTTCTAATAAGGTGCATGAAAGTGGAGCCCATTATACAGAGAGAAGAAAATAAGGACAAAACCACCAATACAGTATATTAAAGCATATATATAGAATTTAGAAAGATGGTAAAGATGACCCTAAATGTGAGAGTGCAAAAGAGACACAGATGTAAAGCCAGACTTTTGGACTCTGTGGGAGAAGGCGAGGATGGCATGATTTGAGAGAATAGTATTGAAACATGTATATTATCAAATGTGAAATAGATTGCCAGTCCAGGTTTGATTCAGGGTGCTCAGGGCTGGTGCACTGGGATGACCCTGTGGGATGGGATGGGGAGGGAGGTAGGAGGGAGTGTCACAATGGGGAACACATGTACACCTGTGGCTGACTCATGTGAATATATGGCAAAAACCACCACAATATTGTAAAGTAGTTAGCCTCCAATAAAAAAGAAACACTTAAGGGAATGAAAGGAAAAGAAAAATTAAAAATTGAAATATAGCATTTCATCACATCTTAGTCTTTGATATGAGGAAATATCGACAGGTGGAGTTACTCTAATACAGAACTTAAAGTAAATATCAGAAAATTTTAGAGTCGCAGATAAGAATAAAAGGACAGCTAGAGCTACATAAACGTATTTCAGTATCTGTGTGCTCTATATTTTAGTTATTCTTTCATTATCCTTTGGGTCAGATGTCTTATTTGTATATAATGGGGCAGAAAATTAAAATCATAGAATTAAAGTGAAATTGACATGTGATATATATACTTATAATAATTATTTGAATTATAAGGAAGATATACTGAATCTAGGGGCTTCCCAGGAGGCACTTGTGATAAAGAACCCGCCTTCCAATTCAGGAGACCTAAGAGATGCAGGTTTGATCCCTGGGTCAGGAAATCCCTTGCAGGATGGCAAAGCAGACCACTCCAGTATTCTTGCCTGGAGAATCCCACGGACAGAGGAGCCTGGTGGGCTACAGTCCATAGGATCACAAAGAGTCAGACATGACTAAAGCAAATTAGCACACATGCATGCATGCTTTATCTAAGAACAAATTACTCTAATTAAAGGTCTACCATTAAATTGAGTAGAAAATTACTGAAAGAGAAGAGAAAAGTCAATCTTGTTTTAAAAGAAAAAAAAAAAAACTAAAGAACACCAAAAGACACTGAAGAATCTAGGAATTTTGTATTAAAAACAAACATAAATTTAATCACTAGCAGGGAAAATGTGGTTGTGGCACAGCTGAAAATTGACCTTCCTTTAGGACAACTTCCTTTACCAGTTGCTTTGTTTAGTGCGCATTGGTAAACAATATATTTGTAATCTCTTGCTCACAGTTTAATTATAAAATATATTTCTTCTTTCTCATCTGCTTTTCATTTGAAGGAACTATTGCCAGTGCTAAATTGCACCTCAGCTGTTAATATTGTTTCAATGACTTATAAGACCAATAACAGTATCACAACTACTTTTAGATGAAGGGAAAATGAAAAGCACACATAATTTAGAAAAATAACCCATGGTCGTACCATTAGTACAATTAAAAAGAAGAGAAGATTCAGATTCTCCAGTGTTTTAAGGAGAAATAGAGGTGTTTGGGCTTCCCTGGTAGTTCAGACGGTAAAGTGTCTGCCTACAATGCAAGAGACCTGAGTTCCATCCTTGAGTCAGGAAGATCCCCTGGAGAAGGAAATGGCAACACACTCCAGTATTCATGCCTGGAAAATCCCATGGACCGAGGAGCCTGGTGGGCTACAGTCCATGGGGTCACAAAGAGGCAGACACGACTGAGCGATTTCACTTCACTTCTCTTCAGAGGTGTTGTTGAAAATTGTTACTCCTTCTCTGAGGTGTTAAGTTTGGGATTCTCTTTACTCAAATTACCTTCATGTTGATCTATGTTTTTCTTCTCCCAGAGATATTAATAACACAAGGTCTTGAACTTCTTATGAATTACTGAGTGAATTTTCTGACTCCAGATTTATACAGAGGGAATTTGTTGTATTTTAGTGGTAATAAGAGTTTCATCTATTTTAAAATCATGGATAGTTGTATCAAGTTTTCATTTTTAAACTGCTTAGAGGTGATTATTTTATTTAAACATGACCAAGTGACGGGTTGACTCATTGGAAAAGTCTCCGATGCTGCGAGGGATTGGGGGCAGGAGGAGAAGGGGACGATAGAGAATGAGATGCCTGGATGGCATCACCGACTCGATGGATGTGAGTTTGAGTGAACTCCGGGAGTTGGTGATGGAAAGGGAGGCCTGGCCTGCTGTGATTCATGGTGTCACAAAGAGTTGGACACGACTAAGCGACTAAACTGAACTGAACTGAAGAGTCTCCATTACAATTTGAAACGATGGTAAATCTGCACCATTTTATATTAGGTGACTCTCAGGAAAACAAGAGAGGAATTTAATAGACACATGAGACATTGTAAACACTGCCCTCCCCCCAAAACAATTCTTTTGTGGTTATTTAGGGACTATAAATAGTTTGTCTTATGACACGTACATTGTGGTGAAGCTAAAATTTTTTTATGTGTTTCAATGTTTCATACATTATATAAAATTAAGATTATGTACATAATTTATTAGGCATTAAAAATAAAAGAGACACAGACTCCAGTAAATTTTAATAAAATAAAAAATTTTTGTGCCTTATAAAACAAAAGAGCACAATTAATTCTACTTTATCTAAACTGGCTATTTTTCTTTTTATATATTCTTAGCCTCTTAGTGTTCTTGCCTGGAGAATCCCAGGGACGGGGGAGCCTGGTGGGCTGCCGTGTATGGGGTCACACAGAGTCGGACACGACTGAAGTGACTTAGCAGCAGCAGCCTCTTAGAAACTTGTGTGAACTTTTGTAAAATTTTAATTTAAAACTCAGACATTTCTTTGAGTGCTGCAGTAGAAGCAATCAGTTAATTATCTGATAAAGATTAAATTTGCAATACAAAATGCAATTAAATCTCATATGATTGCTTAATATGTTGAGAGCTGTTTCTACAAGCAACCAAAATTATGAGTAGCTAATGAAGTATTGTTTTATCTTCCATATCTGTATTTTCCATTGACTTTTTCTCTATTTTAATGTGATCTCTTTCCAGCTTCCCTAGAAAACTACTACTATAGTCATCCTCTTAGTTATTTTACTGCAATACTTGCCTTGGTGTTTTCTTAAATTGGAGACAAATGTTTAATCATCAGGATGTTTCTAAAGCAGTTTAATTACTAACACTGAAGAAGATGACGTATCATGTTTATGCCCCCGTTTAATTGAGCACCCAATTAACACAGTGACAATACTTTGTTCTTCAACGAAGTTGTTCGTTGCTGTGTATTCTCAGCCTATGTAAAAGAATATGATGAACACTAGGCTTTAGCCTCTTACTGACTTTCATCTTTAAGGTGTCCTACCTGTGATTAAAAGATAAAAACAATGCATAGTCCTAATTTTATAGCTAGAATGGCCAATAAGTAGTTGTGTAAGTAAGAGCCTTTTCTTAACAAGATTGTTGTTTGTTTGTGGAAATGGGAAAGTAATTTAAACATACAGTACTGAGCTTCATTTTTCTCATCTATAAAAGTAGGAAAGAGTTATGAGATGATACCTCAAGGTTACAATTCTTTTTAAAAATTTCAAGATACAAGAGGGCTTTTAGCTTCCAATTTAGCCCAGCAGTTAGAAGATTTGGATGGACAACAGGTATAAATGTAAGGACTCTGCAAGTCCCCTTTGAACTACTAAAAATCCTTGAAAAGAAGAGAAGAGAAAAGCAAAGGAGAAAAGGAAAGATATAAGCATCTGAATGCAGAGTTCCAAAGAATAGTAAAGAGAGATAAGAAAACCTTCCTCAGTTATTAATGCAAAGAAATAGAGAAAAACAAAATAATAGGAAAAATAAGAGATCTCTTCAAGAAAACTAGAGATAACAAGGGAACATTGCAAGCAAAGATGGGATTGATAAAGGACGGAAATGGTATGGACCTAAGAGAAGCAGAAGATATTAAGAAGAGGTGGCAAGAATACACAGAAGAACTGTACAAAAAAGATCTTCATGACCAAGATAATCACGACAGCGTGATCACTCACCTGGAGCCAGACATCTTGGAATGTGAAGTCAAGTGGGCCTTACAGAGCATCATTACGAACAAAGCTAGTGGAGGTGATGAAATTTGAGTTGAGCTATTTCAAATCCTGAAAGATGATGCTGTGAAAGTGCTGCACTCAATATGCCAGCAAAATTGGAAAACTCAGCAGGGGCCATAGGACTGGAAAAGGTCAGTCTTCATTCCAATCCCAAAGAAAGGCAATGCCAAAGAATGCTCAAACTACCGCACAATTGCACTCATCTCACACGCTAGTAAAGTCATGCTCAAAATTCTCCAAGCCAGGCTTCAGCAATATGTGAACCATGAACTTCCACATGTTCAAGCAGGTTTTAGAAAAGGCAGAGGCACCAGAGATCAAATTGCCAACATCCGCTGGATCATGGAGAAAGCAAGAGAGTTCCAGAAAAGCATCTATTTCTGCTTCATTGACTATGCCAATGCCTTTGACTGTGTGGACAACAACAAACTGTGGAAAATTCTGAAACAGATGGGAATCCCAGACCACCTGACCTGCCTCTTGAGAAACCTCCGGAAGCAACAATTAGAACTGGCCATGGAAAAACAGAGTGGTTCCAAATAGGAAAAGGAGTACATCAAGGTTGTATATTGTCACCCTGCCTATTTAACTTCTATGGAGAGTACATCATGAGGAACCCTGGGCTGGAAGAATCACAAGATGAAATCAACATTGCTGGGAGAAATACCAATAACCTCAGATATGCAGATGACACCACCCTTATGGCAGAAAGTGAAGAAGAACTCAAAAGCCTCTTGATGAAAGTGAAAAGGAGAGTGAAAAGGTTGACTTGAAGCTCAACATTCAGAAAACAAAGATCATGGCATCTGGTCCCATCACTTCATGGGAAATAGATGGGGAAACAGTGTCAGATTATATATTTTTTGGCTCCAAAATCACTGCGGATGCTGATTGCAGCCAGGAAATTAAAAGACGCTTAGTCCTTGGAAGGAAAGTTATGACCAACCTAGACAGTATATTAAAAAGCAGAAACATTACTTTGCCAAAAAAGGTCCGTCTAGTCAAGGCTATGGTTTTTCTAGTGGTCTTGTATGAGTGTGAGAGTTGGACTGTGAAGAAAGCTGAGCACTGAAGAATTGATGCTTTTGAACTGTGGTGCTGGAGAAGACTTTTGAGAGTCCCTTGGACTGCAAAGAGATCCAACCAGTCCATTCTAAAGGAGATCAGTCCTGGGTGTTCATTGGAAGGACTGATGTTAAAGCTGAAACTCCAATACTCTGGCCACCTCATGCGACGAGTTGACTCACTAGAAAAGACTCTGATGCTGGGAGGGATTGGGGGCAGGAGGAGAAGGGGAGGACAGAAAATAAGATGGCTGGATGGCATCACCGACTCGATGGACATGAGTTTGAGTGAACTCCGGGAGTTGGTGATGGACAGGGAGGCCTGGCATGCTGTGATTCATGTGGTTGCAAACAGTCGGACATGACTGAGCAACTGTACTGAAGTGAACTGAATCTTTAGGAGAGATGATAGTATCATCACACTGTGTATCAACACTAAAGTCATCTCTTGGTATGTTTTTTTATTTTTTATTGGAGGCTAATTATTTTACAATATTATATTGTTTGGTTTTGCCATACATTGACATGAATCCGCCCCGGGTGTACATGAGCTCCCCTTCCTTAACCCCCCTCCCACCTCCCTCCTCCCATTATCCTCCCTCTGGGTCAGCCCCAAGCAACAGCCCAGAGTATCCTTTATCATGGGTCAAACCTGGACTGGTGATTTGTTTCACATATGATAATATACATGTTTCAATGCCATTCTCCCAGATCATCCCACCCTCGCCCTCTCCCACAGAGTCCCAAAGACTTACACCTGTGTTTCTTTTGCCATCTCCTATACAGGGTTATCATTTCCATCTTTCTAAATTCCATATATATGCGATAGTATACTGTATTGGTGTTTTTCTTTCTGTCTTACTTCACTCTGTATAATAGGCTCCAGTTTCATCCATCTCATTAGAACTGATTCAAATGCATTCTTTTTAATGGCTGAGTAATACTCCATTGTGTATATGTACCAAAGCTTTCTTATCCATTCATCTGCAGATGGACATCTAGGTTGTTTCCATGTCTTGGTATGTTTAAACATTTCTCTCTAGAACAGTCTTGACAATTTTTTTTTGTCTTCAAATTTTGTTCCTTCCAGTCATTTTAATATGGCATGGTCCCTGATTCCTTGTCCAGTCGTTGCACCTATGAAACTGTTGTATAGGTTAAAAATATTATGAACATGAAAAATGTTATACCAAGACACTGTAAAACCTCCTGGATATTTTTGGCAGCCCTTGGTATTTTAGTTTCTCTTTGATTCCTTCAGAGTACTCACTACATCCTAATTTCTTGATTGTATCTATGCCTTAATTCCTGGGATACATCTATTTACTCTAAATATTGACACATATATGTGTGTCAAACTATCTGTCTACTTTATATTTTTGTTTAGTCTGTAGGCTATCTACATGCTTAGGACAGTCATCTTTTCCTGTCTTGGAGGGCAGTATATTTGGTTGCTCTGTGATAGGCCTGGGACCTTTTTGATGACTATTTTTATTTCTTTCTCTACAAAACTTAGAGGCCTTGGCAGTTAGGTGTTGTGTAAATTAAAGATAGAATGAAGTGTTTGGAAAGATAATTATTCCTTTTATTTATAAGTCTGCAAGCTGAAGGAAAAATATCTATACATTAAAAAAAACGCATTGGATGTTTTTCTTCTTCCTGTTTTCAGGTTTGGAAATATTTCTTACTTATGTTCAAAGGTAAAAGACATATTTCCAAATGATCAGAGAAATACAAGTTGGAGCACTCATTGCTTCTGTAAGAAATGTAAAGACCATGTCTTCTTGAATATTATTAAGTTAAGTTCAGGTGGCCTGTGCACTTGACAGCAGCAGGGTTTTGACCATCAGCTTAGGTCACGCTAAATTACACAGTAGAGTGAGACATCTGGTCAAGTGGCCTGGTCAGAATGAGTCTTGGAACAAATCTCAAAATCATTTGGCCTCCATCTGAGTATTGTCTTAATACAAAGAGTCCAGGCTAC
Organism: Moschus berezovskii; assembly: GCF_049115385.1. Classification (NCBI taxonomy): domain Eukaryota; kingdom Metazoa; phylum Chordata; class Mammalia; order Artiodactyla; family Moschidae; genus Moschus; species Moschus berezovskii. The sequence continues at coordinate 78,770,682 of NC_142488.1, read as the reverse complement.
TACTTCAGTAAGCGAGGAAATGATTCTGAATCCTGGAACACAGTGTTGTAAAATATTAAAAGAATTGTCTTCTCTTGTGTTGTGAATTTCTGCCAAGTAAGGATTAGTTTCTTTTACTTCTATTAGACACAGCAACATATTTTTGAACAATGATAAATTGTGCAGACAGTGGTACATAGAGAAGTGGCTCTGGTGTCTTGAAGCTGATTATTCTGTGTTCCATTGCGGAAGGTGATGCATGAATATATTGACTTATTTTTAATTTTTAATGATAATTTCACAGATTTTACAAGCAAACTGAGGAAGCATAGTTTAATTGGAAATGCATTTTTCAGATAAATAAAACAAATATTCATTTTCACTTTTCAGTTGTAACCATAATAATGTAAATATAGGCAGTAAGAGAGTTATAATAAAAATGTGACAAATATACTAATTTTTTAGCATTAATGGAATAAAAGCATGAAAATAAAATCATTTATAATTTTACAATATAGAAAACTGGTATTTATGATATTGAGTTAAAAGTGGGGAAATTACAGATGAGTGTGCATACAAGATAATAAATATACATGCATATATATCCATATATAAAGCATAGATAACTTTTTAAAACAGTAGACCATTAACAAATTTTAAATGACTGACTGACAAACTCTAAATAATTGTTAAAAACTTTAAATATATAAAGTCTTGCCTCTATACACTCTGCAGTGAGCTACATGAAGGAGGCAGCAGGCATTTGCAAGGATTTCAAAGTGATCTAGAAAGTAGCTTCCTCTTATTTTAAAAGCTGCTCTAGAGTGTCCCAAAGGAATTTCAAATATATTTCATAAGATTTGGTGAAATTGTCTAGCTGTTTAAAAGTGATACAGTGTAATAGAAATTTGCACAAAAAAATAGAAACTTAACGTTTTAAAATAAATAGTAATAATCATGTCTAATTTCTACTGTTCCAAACTCCTCATGGGATTGTTACCTTAAAAGAGTATTCTGAGAATCTGATGAAAGCTATGGTCTGCTTCTCTAGAAAAATTAGAGCTACAGAGACATGTATTTTTGCATATACTTTCAAACATCTGTGAGGGCCATCTTAATATTCTTCTCTTGATTCCTAGGACTGAGATAAACCCCAGTCAAGAACTCTGGTAGTAAGGCAAATAGATACCCTTGTCTAGTTAGAATTGAGATCATTTTGAAAAATCTCTACCAAGTGAACCTTTGTCCTGGGTAATGCCTTCAGTAGAGCAGGTTGAGTTTTAGTTCCCAATGATCCAGGTGGGAGATATTATAGATAACTTTCTGTGAATTACTTGTGATGCTTGGAGAAGTAGTAATTTATAAAGTCATCCTCAATCTACAACTTGAAATTCCATTTTAGATCTTTATTTGCATACAAGCTAATATGCTCCAAGGTTGTTTAACAGTGAAAAAGCACATATCTGAGGAATATTTGGGGGAACAGAAACTTCCAATGAAGATGTTTCTCAGCCTTCCTTAACTGTAGGGCCATGTGAGAAACCTAGTGGTATATAGTGGAGAGGATCCTGACCCAAGTGTTAAAAGATGTGAGGTCAAGCCCTGTTCGTTATTTTACCTTGAGTAAGACAGTTAATGGGCTTCCCCTAGTGACTCAGTGGTAAGGAATTCACCTGCAATTCAGGGAATGAAGGAGATGTGGGTTGATCCCTGGCTTGGACAGATTCCCTGGAGGAGGGCATGGCAACCCACTGCAGTATTCTTGCCTGGAAAACCCCATGGACAGAGGAGCCTGGTGAGCTACATAGAGTCCATAGGGCGCAAAGAGTAGGACAGACTGAAGTGACAACACATACACAGTTACAAGCCACTTAATGTTACTGAGACTTACTTTCTCTTTTGGTAAATTGGGAATAGCAATGCTTATTCCTTTTACAGGGCATTGTGAGAATCAGTGAAAATCATATAAGTGATTTTTTAAATGCAAAGCTTGAATCAGCTGAAAGATAAAGGGACACATAATATAGTAGTTATGACAAATTGGAACCTCCATTCTCCATGCATTTATTCATCAGTAAATATCTATAATCTAGGATGCACAGTTCAGTTCAGTCACTCAGTCATGTCCGACTCTTTGCGACCCCATGAATCACAGCACACCAGGTCTCCCTGTCCATCACCAGCTCCTGGAGTTCATTCAAACTCATGTCCATCGAGTCGGTGATGCCATCCAGCAGTCTCATCCTCTGGCGTCCCCTTCTCCTCCTACCCCCAATCCCTCCCAGCATCAGTCTTTTCCAGTGAGTCAACTCTTCACATGAGGTGGCCAAAGTATTGGAGTTTCAGCTTTAGCATCAGTCCTTCCAATGAACACCCAGGACAGATCTCCTTTAGAATGGACTGGTTGGATCTCCTTGCAGTCCCAGGGACTCTCAAGAGTCTTCTCCAACACCGCAGTTCAAAAGCGTCAATTCTTCAGCGATCCAGCTTTCTTCACAGTCCAACTCTCACATCCACACATGACCACTGGAAAAACCATAGGATGCACAAGGGCATCTTTAATTTACCTGTCGTTCTGGTTGGAAACATGGCACTTCTATCCTTCAAATATTGTTTTAGACTCAATCCATCTTGTCTAGAAAAAAAAAAAGAGTAAAAGGAGGTTTAGTGGTAGAGAATGAGGAAGTCAAATGATTTGCGTAATATGGAAAAATCAGTAACTCTTAACGTGATAGTCAAAGGAATCAAGATGCTTTTAGGCTTTTCTGAAAATAGTGAGATCTCATCCTGTTCCAGATTTTGAACTGGAGATGATCTTGTTATAGGAAAATGAAAATACCTGCCATTTTCTGAGAGTTTCCATGTCTTTATATATTTCCTATCTCATTTAATCATCACTTGCTCAAGGTCACACCAAAGTTGCTTCCACAGTTGAAATTCCAGTCCAGTCCATGCTTATAGCTACCTGGAATCAGAAAACTGGGGCTGAATTAAAATGAGCTGAATTGGCATGTGCCTTTTCTGAGATTCAAAAGGATCAGTGTTAATTCATTTCCTTTCACCTTCAAAGTCAGAATAACCTTTGACTTTTCTCTTCAGGACTTAATATATAGTGATAGTTAGCAAACTAGAACTCAGATGGAATCAAGTTTTAGTCTTACGAAACAGGGGTTTCATACATAATTTTTTTAGTGGGAAAATTTAAGTGAGAAATTTGTAGTAGGAAACAGTCCTATGGCATAAACTAAAAATTTGCGGAAGTTGATGATCAAATTAAGTATACCACTCTTGAAACTGTTCTCACAGTACATAACAGGAGTGTACTGAATACACATTTTGGCTGAATTATAAGTGGCCAAGTACTAAAGTCCGTATTTGGTCAATGTTGGATATCATCATCATTGGATGAAGTTCTGAAATAGAAGGATAAAATAATTTTATATTTTAAAGTATGAAGTATTATATTTGCATTACTAATGGTCCAAAATTTTATTACTATATTGTATTATTTAATTATCTTCTGAGTAGACAACTAAAGGGTGTGGGTAAAACATTATGTGTTTATAATTTCTTAATCACTGAAATCTTCACAGTGATTATTCTATTATCTGTGGTAATTGCATCAGATGTCTGCATGCTCAGTTGTGTCATACTCTTTGCAATCCTATGGACTATAGCACGGCAGGCTTCTCTGTTCATGGGATTATCCAAGCAAGAATCCTGGAGTGGGTTGCTATTTTCTCCCCCCAGGGGATCTTCCCAACTCAGGGCTCAAACTCCTGCATCTCCTGCATTGGCAAGCTGATTCTTTACCACTGAGCTACCTGGGAAGCCCCTGGTAACTGCATATCTATTTTAAAAACTGACATTCCATTCTATAGACATTCCTTACCATACTGGTGATTGTGGCAAAAGCAACAACCGAATTCCTTATTCAACTTCTACCCCTGTTTCAAAATACAGTAGGGATATCTTTAGAAGGAAAAGACTTGTGGGCTCTCTTGCATGCTCTCTCTCACTGTCTCTCTCTTCTCTCTATCTGATTCTGTCTTTGTCCCTCTGTCTCTGCCTCTCTTTTTCTCTGCCTCTCCTCTCCTTTCCCTATGATAATTATATCACTTCATGGTTTTTTTTTTTTTTTTTGTACTTTGATATGGGCATTTAGATTAAGCCAAACATAAACCAAAGATCTATATATTTCTAAATTAGGGCTGAAATTTAAATTTTATGGAAATTAACACTCATAGCGCACACACACATACGTATGCAGGCAGAAAGTAAATGGATGAATAGTCATAACCCTAATCCTTGTTATAAAACAATCATTAACCTGCCAAAAGAAAACTAGTTTGCTAAATATAGCACTGCATTGAATGAAGGAGAATATATGATGGTCACTTTTGTGAAAGACTGGATTTTGATTTGACAAAAGAAATTTTGCTTTAACAACTTATTGTGACTTACTTCATTCTAAACTGGAGTTATTGGTATATTAACTTGGAAGATTGATAGGGGATAGTAGCTGATGCTGTTTCTAATATGTCCAAGAAACCCAGTTTCATTGTATAAGTTGGTCAACTTCCAGAAAGAATTTTCCCACTGATAAAGCAGATACAGGAGAATTGAATTTAAATGACAAGAACACATTTCAGAAAGTGAGATAGAAAAACTAATTTGAAAAAGTGCATAGACCAGCAAAAGGAAGTATAATCTAGAATGACTGAAAAAGAGTTCTTTTAAGTTGATACCTTGTGACACATATAAAATGCAATAAAAGAAAAAAAAATAAATGAAAGCTAAAATGTTTTTTTTTTCCCATGTGCTGGAATGAGTGGTACAAATCTATATAAAAATTGAAAGAGAAATTAATAAATATTTATATCTAGATTCATGATGAGTAAATTCTACTTGCTTTGTGTTAAAGGAAGGAAGAATTATATAGAAACAAAATCCCTCACTGAAGTTTTTAGATAATTTTTTCAAAGTATTTTATTTAAGACAAAATTTTATTGGAAAAATTGGAACGAGCAAGAGGTGGGGTTCCTATTTGATAGGCAGAGGGCAGGACTGCTTTCAATTTTGTAATTAAATATGATCTCAGCCACAGCCTGTAGCCTTCATGGACTTATTCGCTCTTTCAAAATAAATAAGAAACTGCTTATATAACAAATTCAGAAAACTAATGAAAGAATGAAAAAAATAATGTACTCCAAATCAATACTTGTCAGACCTAGGTCTTAGGTTTTAACATATTCTTTATAAAACAGAGATGTAATTGATATATAACATTGTGTAAATTTAAGATGTATAAAAGTTGATTTGATATATCTTACAGTATGGTGCAGTATTAGCTAACTCTACGTAACAGTCATTCCTTTTTGTGGTGAGAACATTTAAGATCTAGTCTTTAAGAAACTTTTAAGTGTATAATGAGGCATTATTAACTATAATCACAATACTGTGCATTAGATCTCCAGAATTTATTCATTTTCTTACTACAGGTTTGTACTCTTTGAACAACGTCTCCCCAATTCCACAACCCCAGAGCTCTTGGTAACCAGCATTCTACTGTTTCTATGGCTTCAGCTATATTATATTCTACTTGTTGACTTCTGCTTTTATTTCTTGTGCTTTTTGTCATATCCAAAATATCATTACCCAGTCCAATGTCAAGGAATTTCCTCCCTGTATTTCCTTCTAGGAGTTTTATAGTATCAGGATTTATGTTTATATTTTCAATTCATTTTCAGTTAATTTTTGTGAGTTGTAAAATAGAGACCCAATTTCATTTTACTGCATGTGGTTGTCCAGTTTTCCCAAAACCGTTTTTTGAAGAGAGTATTCTTACCCCATTCAGTGTTCCTGATTTCCTCATCAAGTAATAGTTAACCACATGCACATGGGTTTATTTCTGGCTTTTAGATTCTGTTCCATTGGTCTATGTGTCTTTTTTTTTAAAGCCAGTATCATACAGTCTTAATTAATATAGCTATAGTTTGCAATCAAGAAATGACACTTCTGACTTTGTTCTCTCTCATGATTGCTTTGGCTCTTTGAGGTCTTTTGTGGTTCCAGGCAAAGTTTAGATTTTTTTTTCCTTTTTCTGTGAAAAATGTCTTTCAAATTTTGATAGGGATTACATTGAATCTATAGATGGCTTTGGGTACTATGGACATTTTAACAATATTGAATATTTTGATCCATGAACATGGGATATCTTTTCATATGTTTGTGTCCTATTCAATGCATTCCTTCAAGGTGTTGCAGTTTTCACTGTGTAGATCTTTCACTTCCTTGATAAATTTTTTCCCAAGTAGTTTATTGTTTTTTGTTGCTATTTTGAATGGGATACGTTTTTAAATTTCTTTTTCAAATGTTTCATTGTTAATGTATAGAAACGCAATTCACTTCTGTATATTGATTTTATATGCTGCATCTTCATTGAATTTGTTGATTAGTCCCAAAAATTTTTGGTGGAGAATTTAGGATTTTTCTCTATATAAAATGATATTATTTGCAAGTAATGGTAATTTCACTTTTTCTTTTCTAATTTAGATGACTTTAATTTCTTGCCTAATTGCCTATGTAACACATTGAATGACTTGCAAATGTTGAAGAATCCTTGCATCCCTGGGATTAAACCCACTTGGTCATGATGTATGATCTTTTTAATATGTTTATGAATTTTGTTTGCTAGAATCTTGTTAAGGATTTCTGCATCTATGTTCAGCAGTGATATTGCCCTGTAGTTTTCTTTTTATGTGGCATCTTTGTCTGGTTTTGGTATTAGGGTGATGGTGGCCTCAGAGAATGAGTTTGAAAGTTTACCTTCCTCCGCAATTTTCTGGAAGAGTTTGAGTAGGATAGGTGTTAGCTCTTCTCTAAATTTTTGGTAGAATTCAGCTGTGAAGCCATCTGGTCCTGGGCTTTTGTTTGTTGGAAGATTTCTGACTACAGTTTCGATTTTTGTGCTTGTGATGGGTCTATTAAGATTTTCTATTTCTTCCTGGTTCAGTTTTGGAAAGTTGTACTTTCCTAAGAATTTGTCCATTTCTTTCAAGTTGTCCATTTTAGTGGCATATAGTTGCTGACAGTAGCTTCTTATGATCCTTTGCATTTCTGTGTTGTCTCTTGTGATGTCTCCATTTTCATTTCTAATTTTGTTCATTTGACTCTTCTCCCTTTGTTTCTTGATGAGTCTGGCTAATGGCTTGTCTATTTTACTTATCTTCTGAAAGAACCAGCTTTAAGCTTTGTCGATTTTTGCTATGGTCTCTTTTGTTTCTTTTGCATTTATTTCTGCCCCAATTTTTAACAATTCTTTCCTTCTACTAACACTGGGGTTCTTCACTTCTTCCTTTTCTAGTTGCTTTAGGTGTAGAGTTAGGATATTTATTTGATTTCTTTCCTGTTTCTTAAGGTAGGCTTGTATTGCTATGAACCGTCTCCTTAGCATTGCTTTTACTGAATCTCATTGGGTTTAGATTGTTGTGTTTTAATTTTCATTCATTTCTAAACATAATTTGATTTCTTTTCTGATTTATTCTGTGATTTGTTGGTTATAGAGAAGGGTGTTGTTTAGCCTCCCTATGTTGGAATTTTTAATAGTTTTTTCCTGTTCAGTTCAGTCGCTAAGTCGTGACCGACTCTTTGCGACCCCATGAATCACAGCACGCCAGGCCTCCCTGTCCATCACAAACTCTCGGAGTTCACTCAAACTCACCTCCATCGAGTCGGTGATGCCATCCAGCCATCTCATTCTATGTCGTCCCCTTCTCCTCATGCCCCCAACCCCTCCCAATATCAGAGTCTTTTTCAATGAGTCAACTCGTCGCATGAGATGGCCAAAGTTTTGGAGTTTCAGCTTTAGCATCAGTCCTTCCAATGAACACCCAGGATTGATCTCCTTTAGAATGGACTGGTTGGATCTCAAGGGACTCTCAAGAGTCTTCTCCAGCACCACAGTTCAAAGGCATCCATTCTTCGGTGATCAGCTTTCTTCACAGTCCAACTCTCACATCCATACATGACCACAGGAAAAACCATAGCCTTGACTAGATGGACCTTTGTTGGCAAAGTAATGTCTCTGCTTTTTAATATGCTATCTAGGTTGGTCATAACTTTCCTTCCAAGGAGTAAGCGTCTTTTAATTTCCTGGCTGCAATCAGCATCTGCAGTGATTTTGGAGCCCAAAAAAATAAAGTCTGACTCTGTTACCACTGATTCTCCTCTATCTCCCATGAAGTGATGGGACCATATGTTTCCAACTCTTATTAAATTATCATTTTTTCCTTCATTTTTGTTTGAGCCAGATTAACAATTAAAATTCAGGAGCACCATTTCAGAAAGTTCAGAGAACTGTTCCACACATTAGAAGTCAAGGCAGTGCTACACAAGTTTTTTGAGGCAAAGAGCTGGACATGAAATGACAGTTTACACAATCCAGAATCAATTGTTGCTGTGACCCCTTACAAGATCAAGTAGGAATTATATCTTTTAAAGAGTTGTCCTGTTGGTGATAAGACAATATTGCTGTTTATGGTTGAACAGGTATTTCTGTTGATCAGGGAGGTCTGGCTGATTTGTAATGCAGATACACACTGCACAGTATGAGGAAGAGAGGAGGCCAAAAGTCAGAGAAAAAAAATTTTGTGTCTAAATTTTTGTCTTGCCGTAAAATATGGCTTTTATTTCACAAGTACATATATAACTGTGATAACTTTAAATATATTAACTCTTTTATCATTATAAAATGTCTGTCTATATCTCTAATGAAATTTGGAGTTTTAAAGTGTTTTGTGTGTGATATTATTAATAGTATAGTACATCCACTCCAGTTTCCATGCATTTGCTATTTCTGTGATATCTTAAAGTATCCTTTTACTTTCAGTCTGTTAGTATCTTTGAATATAAAGCGTGTCTCATGTACATTTAGTTCATTATTTTTATATGTCTTATAATTTCTCCTTTTTGACTGGATTGTTTATTCACATTTAATATTATTTGTAAGACTGGATTTACATCTGCCATATTCTGTTTGGTTTTCTTCATGTCCCGTGATTCTTTTTGCTACCCTATTTCTCCTTTACTGATTTTCTTTTCACTAAGTGAATATTTATTGTATTTTTTCTACTCCACAAAGGTTATTTGGTTCTTCTTGGTAAGTTTTACTTTTTTATTGGTATTCTTTATTTGATGCAACTTTGTCATCATATACTCTTGTTTCTTTAACCATGCTTTCCTTTAGTTCTGTGACATATTTATTTAGTGTTAGTTTGAAATCTTTCTCTGTCTTTGAGTTATTGTCATTTGGTTGTTTATTTATTTAGTGACTAGCTGAACTATTTTGGGACTATTTTAGTGAAATTTCTCCCTCACCCCCTCCAGTCCATCTACACACACACAGTATTATCTCTGAAGTTGCTTCTCAGGAAGAAACAGCATAGCCACAGTCAGCCCTGATGGCAGTGGTAATGATAGGTCTCTCTTCTAAGCATTCTATAACCACACACAGCTATTCAGTTCAGTTCAGTTCAGTTCAGTTCAGTCGCTCAGTCGTGTCCGACTCTCTGCGACCCCATGAATCACAGCACGCCAGGCCTCCCTGTCCATCACCAACTCCCGGAGTTCACTCAAACTCATGTCCACAGAGTCGGTGATGCCATCCAGCCATCTCATTCACCGTCGTCCACTTCTCCTCCAGCCCCCAATCTTTCCCAGCATCAGAGTCTTTTCCAGTGAGTCAACTCGTCGCATGAGGTGACCAAAGTATTGCAGTTTCAGCTTCAGCATCGGTCCCTCCAATGAACATCCAGGATTGATCTATTACACTTTATTAATTGCTGGCTGATTGCTATTTTCTTTACAATAAGGCCCTGAGGCATAGATTCCTCTACAAAGTAATCACATAGTGACTTCCTGCGAGGATTGTTTTCTGAGGTCAAAATCTGCTACTTGTTCTCATACCAGGAGTGCTCTCTCAGTCATTTCACTCCTCTGTTGTGTCCTGCAAGTCTAAAATCTGGGCTTTACATTCCCAGCGTCCTGGCCTGTGGAGGCCAAGTTGTCTGGGGGCGGCTGGTCGACCTGTTGGAAAGTCTGGGCTTCACATTTACATCCATAAATCTCCTCCCAGTTACTTTTCACTAAAGCCTCAACTGCCCTTGAGAGCACCTTTAGATTTAAATTTCTTCAAGCTCTAATTCAAATGAGGTTAGTTCTTTAGAGAAGAGATTAGGAACTGTTTTACAATGTGCTTCTCCCCTTATTTAAAATCTCAGAATCTGGCAGTATCAATCTTTTCTCTGAGTGACACGCCCCCACTCCCACCCCCTTTCTTGGAGCTAAGCGCTCAGTGGAGAAAGTAGCCTGAAATCCTCTTGGTTTGCCCCTGTGCTGTGCTGTGTTTAGTTGCTTAGTCGTTTAGTCTTTTATGACTCTTTGCGACCACATGGACTGCAGCCTCCCAGGCTCCTCTGTCCATGGGGATTCTCTAGGCAAGGATACTGGTGGGTCACCATGTCCTCCACCAGAGGATCTTCCTGACCCAGGGATCCAACCCAGTCCTCCCCCATTGCAGATGGTTACTTTACCAACTGGGGCTTCCCTGATAACTTAATTTGTAAAGAATCCGCCTGCAATGCTGGAGACTCCAGTTCAATTCCTGGGTCAGGAAGATCCACTGGAGAAGGGATAGGCCACCCACTCCAGTATTCTGGCCTGGAGAATTCCATGGACTGTATAGTCCATGGGGTCACAAAGAGTCGGACGACTGAGTGACTTTCACTTCACTTCTTTATCGTCTGAGCCACTAGGGAAGACCAAGAACACTGGAGTGGGTAGCCTATCCCCTTCTCCAGGGGAACTTCCCTACCTAGGAATCGAACCCGGGTTTCCTGAATTGCAGGCAGATTCTTTACCATCTGAGTTATCAAGGAAACCCAGGTTTGCTTCTACTTGTGTGAAACTACTGCCTCACCAGTGAGGGGAGAGCTGTATGGAATCTGGAATTTTCAGCATGTCCTGTGCAAGGTTCCATTCCACCAATAGCAGAAGGAAGCCCCTACCTTTTGACTGAACTCACTTGCGTCTCAGCTACCAGCAGCTGGGGCAGGATAAGAAAAGTTGATGCCCTTTTCCTTCTGGGGAAAAAAGTCTGGGCTGAGAGCTGGAAGAGAGATAGCCTTTTGCTTTTGGCTGCAACAGTCTGAAGTGGAGTCTTTGACTCACTTAGCTAGCAGTTGGGAGAATAGAAGCAGTTGTGGTATGAATATCACAGACTCTTGTCTTTCCCCCACCTTTTCTTGGTGGTTTAGTAGCTAAGATGGGTCTGACTCTTGTGACCCCATTGACTGTAACCCGCCAGGCTCCTCTGTCCATAGAATTTCCCAGGCAAGAATACTGGAATGGATTGCTATTTCCTTCTCCCCAGGATCTTCCAAACCCAGGAATCGAACCAGGGTCTCCTGCATACGGGTGGACTCCTGCACTACAGGCAGATTCTTTACCAACTGAGCTATGAGTTTTCTTAGATACTCTTAAATAGATATCTTCATTTTCTGCTTGCCCTTAGGACCATTTCCAGAAGCTTTAAATGGTTATATGTGTTTTTAAAATATTTTCCGTCAGATTCCAAGGACAGTGCATCAGCTGAGTTTCTTATGCTGTCATGCTGGAACTTAATCTAAGTGCTAATGACCTTTAGCCTTTAGAAGAGTGGATTCTTCTGCTCTTCCACTTACTCCTAAACATAATAGATTTTACATAAAAAGGTAATGTTTTATTATGAATTTTATTGTAATGGTCATAGAATGAAGCAAAATACAAGCTTTTCTTTTTTTTTTAAATTTATGGTAGGAAATTGCTTTCCATTTTGTTGACATAATTTGTAGTAAAATAATTCCTACTGATGCGTGAAAACCAAGTTCTGTTCACGGAGCCAAAGAATGAATTCCACAAGCTCTCAAACCCTTACACAGACAAAATTCATTTTAGAAGATAGAGATACAACAGCTCAGAGCATAGACACTGAGAGGGGGTGAAGAGCCCCAAAAGGGCAAAGATTACATCAGTTTATATCTTTGCTAGTATTGATGTGTATATTTTTTGTTGGGTCATGATTTTAAAATGTCATTTTTTCACCAATAAGTTTGAATATTGTAATGTCCATTTTGGCATTTTTATGGCTTTCTGGATCCCTCAGTTTCTCCAGATATTGTGATGCCATCCCTCAACTCTTTCTCAAGACCCCAGACCATTATTTAGGGACCAAATGTATATTTAAGAGTTAGTGCTCTTCTTGTTTTTGTATTTTTTTTTCCCTTGATAAACTGGACAGCAGTTGATGATTGCCTTGTCCTGGGTTTGAATTTTTTATGACCCTCCAGACCAGGGAGGCATTCCTCTGAATACTTGGAAAGTGGAACAAAGTGTGAGATGCTTACTTGAGGAGATAAAAAGAAATAAAATTAAAAAAGGAACCGAGGTCTCAGAGTCTTATACTGTCTAGCAATTTCTGCCTCACTACTATTCTACAATGTGCAAAGCAGTGTGTTGAAGAATGCTTTTGCGCTCTAGTGGTTAAATCAAGAATGGATTACCATTCTTTCATTTATTCATTGACAAAATATGTAGTGAGTGCATATTATATCCAAAAAATAGTGTAAGATCTAGGTTTTACTTCAAAATGAAAATAGACATGATTTTTGCCAGCAATAGCATTAGTATTAAATTCAAAGAAAATATTTGCCAATTACAAAACAGTGATAAATAGCTATGATAAGCAAACAAGCTCACATGAATGTCACCTAACATATTGTAAGCAAACAATTCACAGAGAGTGATACAAATGAGGAGAAAAAGCATGAGCAAACGTATAATCTTAATTGTAATAAAGTAAATGCAAATCAAAATAATATGATACCTACTTACAGTCTGAACAAGATGGAGTATTTTTGGACTGAATTCTTCAGGCTTGCAAGCCCTGTACTTCAAGACTGAAGGAAGAGCCTGGAGTCAGCAACAGAGATAACAATATTTTAATAGATACAATATCTTACACGTACTCTGGAGCAAAAGGGTCCTGGAACAACACCTCCCCATGGAAGGCAGACATGGGCAGGATGCAGCAGCAGTCTCCATTCTTGGTTGGGGCGGGAGTGGATAGGGAAACCAGCAGAGGGGCAAGGCTCTCATAGCCCCTCAGGATGAGTGCCTTCATGGGGTGGAAGTCTTCCATTTTTAAACTATCAATGAGGAGGCATTCTAATCTAAAGATTAAAATAATCACTACTGGTGGGGGGGATAACAAGTGCGTAAGTATTTACTGATTAGGCCTCATAGTTAATGGGAAAAGTGGTCATCCCATAAGTGGGATGTAGATGAAGCAGCAACTGGAGGGACTGGTTGAGCAGTGGGTATTGAGAGAAGCAAACAGTTATTTTGGGTGTCCTGATCATACAGGTAGACCTGTGTTTCTCTTCCACTAAGTCAACATACAAACCTTGGACATGTAAAAAAAGGCAATCAAAAAACTGAAAAGGCAGTAAGAAAAAGGTGTATCGGTTTGGGACCCCAGAACTGGAAGAACAACACATCTGAAGGGCATCTTGTGTCCTCCTGAGCAACAGAAGAAGGTACCACAGACCCAGGATTTCTCAGCCCCAGACCTTAGAAGACAGCTTAGACAGGCTCATTTCAGCATCAAACAACACAAGACAAGGTGAGCCTGGCACCAACAGCAAGGGTGATTGATAGGGAAAAATACCAACATTAAGCAGTCAAAGGAAGTGTTACCATTTTTGCAGGGCCAGGAATTCCCCGCTCCTACTGAAAGATACTGAAGAGACACAGGCAAGAGAGAACTTGCAAGAACAATGAATCCACTGGGAAAGTCTCCCTGTTCATGTGTATCTGACTCTATTATTTTTCTCAGAGACACTAGGAAAACTCTGGGGCACAGACAGGAGGACCCTACTACTCCAAAAAGTGGCCTGGCCCAGGAAGCTTTCTCCAACCTCCATAGGCAAAGAGGATCATGCCGAAATAAGCATCTAACCAGTTTCCATCCTACAGGCCCAAAACTCCCTTCATTTGCTGAGAGACAAGGTAGCTGGCAAGCACAAGGGACAGAAAGCACCCTGATATAGTTAATGGTAAGGGAATGGCAAACCACTTCAGTATACTTGCCTTGAGAACCCCATGAAAGTTATCAAAAGGCAAAATGATAGGATACTGAATGAGGAATTCCCCAGGTCGGTAGGTGCCCAATATGCTACTGGAGATCAGTGGAGAAATAACTTCAGGAAGAATGAAGGGATGGAGGCAAACTGAAACAAATACCCAGTTGTGGATGTGACAGATGAACTGGAATGTTAGGTCCAGGAATCAAGGCAAATTGGAAGTGGTCAAACAGGAGATGACAAGAGTGAACGTCGACGTTCTAGGAATCAGTGAACTAAAATGGACTGGAAAGGGTGAATTTAACTCAGATGACCATATCTACTACTGTGGGGAGGAATCCCTTAGAAGAAATGGAGTAGCCATCATGGTCAACAAAAGAGTCCGAAATGCAGTACTTGGATGCAATCTTAAAAATGACAGAATGATTTCTGTTCGTTTCCAAGGCAAATCATTCAATATTACAGTAATCCAACCAGTAATGCTGAAGAAGCTGAAGTTGAATGGTTCTATGAAGACCTACAAGACCTTTTAGAACTAACACCCAAAAAAGATGGCTTTTTCATTATAGGGGACTGGAATGCAAATGCAGGAAGTCAAGAAACACCTGGAGTAACAGGCAAAGTTGGCCTTGGAGCACGAAATGAAGCAGGGCAAAGACTAATAGAGTTTTGCCAAGAGAACGCACTGGTCATAGCAAACACCCTCTTCCAACAACAAAAGAGAAGACTCTACACATGGACATCACCAGATGGTCAACACCAGAACCAGATAGATTATATTCTTTGCAGCTAAAGATGGAGAAGATGTATACAGTTAGCAAAAACAAGACCAGGAGCTGATTGTGGCACAGATCATGAACTCCTTATTTCCAAATTCAGACTTAAATTGAAGAAAGTAGGGCAAACCACTAGACCATTCAGATATGACCTCAATCAAATCCCTTATGATTATACAGTGGAAGTAAGAAATAGATTTAAGGGACTAGATCTGATAGGTAGAGTGCCTGATGAACTCTGAACGGAAGTTCGTGACATTGTACAGGAGACAAGGACCAAGACCATCCCCATGGAAAAGAAATGCAAAAAAGAAAAATGGCTGTCTGAGGAGGCCTTACAAATAGCTGTGAAAAGAAGAAAACTGAAAAGCAAAGGAGAAAAGGAAAGATATAAGCATTTGAATGCAGAGTTCCAAAGAATAGCAAGGAGTGATAAGAAAACCTTCTTCAGAAATCAATGCAAAGAAATAGAGGAAAACAACATAATAGGAAAAATGAGAGATCTTTTCAAGAAAATTAGAGATATCAAGGGAACATTTCATGCAAAGATGGGCTCGATAAAGGACAGAAATGTTATGGACCTAAGAGAAGCAGAAGATATTAAGAAGAGGTGGCAAGAATACACAGAAGAACTGTACAAAAAAGATCTTCATGACCAAGATAATCACGATGGCGTGATCACTCACCTGGAACCAGACATCTTGGAATGTGAAGTCAAGTAGGCCTTAGAGAGCATCACTACGAACAAAGCTAGTGGAGGTGATGGAATTCCTGTTGAGCTATTTCAAATCCTGAAAGATGATGCTGTGAAAGTGCTACACTCAATATGCCAGCAAATTTGGAAAACTCAGCAATGGCCACAGGGCTGGAAAATGCCAGTCTTCATTCCAATCCCAAAGAAAGGCAATGCCAAAGAATGGTGAAACTACTGCACAATTGCACTCATCTCACATGCTAGTAAATTCATACTCAAAATTCCCCAAGCCAGGCTTCAGCAATATGTGAACCATGAACTTCCAGATGTTCAAGCAGGTTTTAGAAAAGACAGAGGCACCAGAGATCAAATTGCCAACATCCGCTGCATCATGGAGAAAGCAAGAGAGTTCCAGAAAAACATCTATTTCTGCTTCACTGACTATGACAAAGCCTTTGATTGTGTGGATCACAATAAACTGTGGAACATTCTGAAAGAGATGGGAATCCCAGACCACCTGACCTGCCTCTTGAGAAACCTGTATGCAGGTCAGGAAGGAGCAGTTAGAACTGGACATGGAATAACAGACTGGTTCCAAATAGGAAAAGGAGTGTGTCAAGATTGTATATTGTCACCCTGCTTATTTAACTTATATGCAGAGTACATCATGAGGAACGCTGGGCTGGAAGAAATACAAGCTGGAATCAAGTTTGCAGGGAGAAATATCAGTAACCTCAGATATGCAGTTGACACCACCCTTATGGCAGAAAGTGAAGAGGAACACAAAGGCCTCTTGATGAAAGTGAAAGAGGAGAGTGAGAAGGTTGGCTTGAAGCTCAACATTCAGAAAACGAAGATCATGGCATCTGGTCCCATCTCTTCAGGGGAAATAGATGTGGAAACAGTGTCAGACTTTATTTATTTTTTGGGGTTCCAAAATCACTGCAGATTCTGATTGCAGCCAGGAAATTAAAAGACGCTTACTGCTTGGAAGGAAAGTTATGACAATCCTAGATAGCATATTAAAAAGCAGAGACATTTCTTTGCCAACAAAGTTCCATCTAGTCAAGGCCATGGTTTTTCCCGTGGTCATGTATGCATGTGAGAGTTGGACTGTTAAGAAAGCTGATTGCCGAAAAATTGATGCTTTTGAACTGTGATGCTGGAGAAGACTCTTGAGAGTCCCTTGGACTGAAAGGAGATCCAACCAGTCCATTCTAAAGGAGAGCAATCCTGGGTATTCATTGGAAGGACTGATGCTAATGCTGAAATTCCAATACTTTGGCCACCTCATGTGACTAGTTGACTCACTGGAAAAGAGTCTGATGCTAGGAGGGATTGGTGGTGGGAGGAGATGGGGACGACATTGAATGAGATGGCTGGATGGCATCACCGACTCCATGGACATGAGTTTGTGTGAACTCTGGGAGTTGGTGATGGACAGGGAGGCCTAGCGTGCTGTGATTCATGGGGTCACAAAGAGTCCGACACGACTGAGCGACTGAACTGAACTGAACTGAATTCCCAGAAAATCTCTTTGTTCACGTGGGTCTGAGACTTCTCTTCTCCATCCAAAGACATAAGATCAGCAGGAAGGCACTGTTAGTATTATCTTGTACGGTCACAGTATTACCAGGGAAGCCTCTTCATCCTAGGGGACCTATGATTTCCTTTTTTCACTGACAAACACCTAGTGGCCTGACCTGATGAAAATCTTTCTGCCCCGTTAGACATCACTAACATAGACAATAGGGGCCGTTGTAGCATCATATTAGCTGAGCAAAACAAAACAATACCACAAGGTCTCTGAAAATTAAACCAACACTAGAGCTGCAGCCCAGAAATGTAGACCATAATAGTATGATTAACAAGCAGTGAAGATGTGATAAAGTAAAATGTTTAAATAGAAGCCAGTGTCTCTGCTAACATAGAGAAGAAATATACAACTGATCATACTCAGAACCAAGAAAATTACAATGAGAAAAGCCAATCAAGTAATGCCAACATTCAGATGCATCATATATTGATAACTGTTGTATTATCTGATGATTTTGAAAGTCATCCTAAAAATGCTTCAACAATCAATTACAAATTCTCTTGAAATGAATAATTAAAAAATATAATGACAAAGAAAAAAAATCCTTGGATGAACTTTAAGAGGAAAAAGTCAGTGAACTTGAGAACAGATTAAAAGAATTCACTACTCTAAACAGCAGAGAGAAAGCAGACTGAAAAAAAAAAGAAAAAGAAAAAATGGAACAGAGCAGCAGTGTCCCATGCGACAACAACAAAAGATCCAATATTTACATCATTGGAATCTGCAAAAGAGGAGAAAAACAAGGTCTAAAAGAAAACGTAGAGAAGTAGTGTATTGAAACAATATTTCTGAGAAGCAATAACTTATAGATTCAAGAAGATAACTGAACTCTAATAAGGTAAACTCAAAGAAATTCACATACCTGTATAATAACTGAAAAAGTGAAAGTGAAGTCACTCAGTCGTTTCTGACTCTTTGCGACCCCATGGACTGTAGCCTACCAGTCTCCACAGTCCAGGGAATTTTCCAGGGAAGAATACTGCAGTGGGTTGCCATTTCTTTCTCCAGGGGATCTTCCCCACCCAGGAATCGAACCCGGGTCTCCTGTATTGTAGACAGACGCTTTACCGTCTGAGCCACCAGGGACTGAAAATGAAAGAAAACTAAATATAATAATCTTGTAAGTAACCAGAAAAACGACGAGTTGACTCACTGGAAAAGACTCTGATGCTGGGAAAGGTTGGGGGTGGGAGGAGAAGGGGACGACGGAGAATGAGATGGCTGAATGGCATCACCGACTCTGTGGACATGAGTTTGAGTGTACTCCGGGAGTTGGTGATGGACAGGGAGGCCTGGCGTGCTGTGATTCATGGGGTCGCGGAGAGTCGGACACGACTGAGCGACTGAACTGAACTGAACTGAACTGAACCAGAAAATATGATATATTACTGATAGAACACCAATGCTAATGACAGTCTCATCAATAAATCATCAAGGCATGAAGTAAAGTGTCACAATAGCCTTGAGGTACTGAAAGAAAAGAACTGTTAACCCTGAATCCTTTATTCAGTGAAACTATACTTTGCTAATAAAGGGGAAACAAACACATTATCAGACTAAGGAAAACTGAAATAATGTGTCTTTAGGATACCTATCTTTAAAGGCTCTAATAAGTTTGTCAAAAGGAAAGGAAATTATATTTTTAGAAAAATCTTGAAACATTAAGAAGGAAGAACAAAGGAAAGAGTGGAAATATGGATACATAAATGACTTACTGTTTTTCTTATAGGTTTTCTAAATAAAATCAATGATATTTAAATGTGGGGAAGATAAAGGAACCTAAATAGAAGTGAGATTTCCATACTTTAATCAAAGTAGTGAAATGTTGATATCAGTAGATTGTTATATATTTTATACTGTAATATCCAAAGCAATTACTATGAAAAGTGTACACTCAAAAATAATACAAATAAATGAGAAAAAAATGATGTCTAAATGAACATGTGAGAGAGACTCTTCACAGATCTCGAGTTCGCTCTCTGAATAGCTCTCTCCTCTTCATACTGTATCTTGTGAATTCTTGTAGAATTGATATCTTCAAATTTTCGGTTCTATTTCCTTAACTCAGGGAGAACACCAGTCTTCACCTGATTTCCTTCTCCCTGTAACATTGCCCTTTTAGGTAATTAGAATAGGAAAAAGGAGTCCAGAATGAAGGTGGATAAAAGACAAAGAAGGGAAAAGCCATGAAAATAGAACAAAGGAAGGTCCGAGGACCGGAGTGAGAACCTCAGATAAAACAAACAGCAATCCTGGCTAGTCCAATTTATATAGGGCAGGCTCAGGAGGAGGAGGAAAAACTTATAAAAAGAGGAGCCAAAATTGGGCTGTGGGGCTTCTCTTCTCCTTGCATCTTTTGGGTCAGCCCCCCTCACACCTGGAGGATGTACTTTCCTTTGCTTTCTGAATAAAACTGAGCTATAATACACAGCTGTAACACTGGTCCATCCAAGGAAATTACATGGAGCTGTAACACTGATCCGTCTGTCACTTCAAATTTTTGTTGTGACAAGACAGAATCAAGGAAATTACGAACTCCACTGACATCTATGATGCAATTTCTCAGATTTAACCTGGCTGAAACAACCTCGGCTCAGTCCCACGAGTAGGAAACCAAGCACAACAGAAGCCCAACTCAGTGAAAGCCCCCATGGTGGAAGCAGAACACAAAGAAAATCCAGCGCAGAGGAAGTGACAAGAAGCCCAGCATGCTGGAAACCAAGACAGCAAAAACAGACTGAGCAGAAAGCTCACACGGCTCATTCTCAGATTCCAGAAGACCTCCGGTTAAGGTAGGAGGTCCTTGCTCCTATGGCTGGAAGGACATATGGCTAACAAAATCTTAATTCCTTTATAATCTCTCGTTTCTTGTTTCCTCGACCCACCCCCCATGAATAGGTGAGCAGAAGTGGGTGCAATTGAGGGACTCTGACAGGGACTACTCCTCAGTGTGTCAAGGCTCTGTGCCAAGGATTAGGCCAAGGAAAGCTGAGCACAGGTCAGGTAATTAGCAGATTTTCCGACAGGTTATGAAGGAGATTCCTCGGCACATTTTTGCCAATGTTTTTTCCTCCCTTCCTTCATCTCCTCTCTCCTGGGACTTGAGCACAATCAAAACCCATGGTGCTTGGCTTCAGGACCTAGTGAAGCTTAGGCTCTGATGTCTCACTCCAAAAATTCAATTAGAGACACAGCGATGGGTAAGAAGTGGATTTGTTTGGATTCAGAAAGAAACACACACCACAGGGTGTGTGCTATCACAGAGGAGAGTGCAGTGGCCATGAAATGTGGTGTGGTTTGTTTTTGTGAGATGGATGATTTCATATGCTAATGAGTGGGAGGATCATTCCAACAAGTGAGGAACCACCCACTCCTTTTTTTTTTTTTAGATAAAAGTGGCTTTATTCAGAGAGAAACACATTCCACAGAGTGTGGGCCTTCCCAGAGTGCAAGTGCAACTTTGAAATGTGGTGTGGTTTGCTTTATGGGCTGGGTAATTTCATAGGCTAACGAGTGGGAGGATTATGACAACCATTTTGGGGAAGGGGCTGAGATTTCCAGGATTGGGCCGCTGCCCACATTTTGGTTTCTGATGGTCGGCCTTGGAACTGTCATGATGTGTTACAATGAGTGTATACTGAGGATTAAGGTCTAGTCAAGTTGACTTGCCTGCCATCTTGATCCATTTGATTCTATTCAGTTTATGTTGTGTCCTCCAGCTTTGTCATTCTTTTATTTATTTTTTTTATTTTACAATATTATATTGGTTGGTTTTGCCATACATTGACATGAATTCGCCCCAGGTGTACATGAGTTCCCCCTCCTGTACCCACCTCTCACCTCCCTCCTCCCTTTATCCTCCCTCTTGGTCATCCCCGCACACCAGCCCCGAGTATCCTTTAACATGCATTGACCCTGAACTGCTGTTTCGTTTCACATAGTCCTTAGAACTGTCCTCGCACCTCTGGCTGTGTCAATTAGCTTGCAGTTTGAAGATCAAGGTTTAGTTGAATTTGACTTGTCATCTTTGACCCATTTGATTTTAATCGGTTTATGTTATGCCCTTGGGCTATATCATTCTTTCAAAAGTTGTGCCTTGCCCCCTTCTCTCCTGTTTCATGCTCTTATCCTAAGCCCCTTCCTGGTCCACAGTGTTACCTCTATAGTCTTCTGGAGGGACAACCAGAAAATAGCTGACCCTTGAGATGGAAATACTGTATAATATTCAACCCCTCTAGATATTCAGGCCTACATCTTCCATGTTTCCTACAACATGTGCAAAAACAGCATCTCTCAGGGAACCCGCTAGGGCAGGTGACAGGCACACAATGCCTGCTGGATTTCCGTCTATTGATGGAATCCCTTCAAGGGCAATTGGGTTTCCAGGGATAATGTTTGCCACTTTGGGAGTTAGCCCTGCAGGCTCTTTGGGCCCAAACCCTTACCACCCTTCTCCTAAAGTTACAAACATATCCCTGGATCAAATATCCACTCCATTTTTTATGGACCATCTGGTCTGTTGCCTCTTATCAATTTGTTCTTAAGCCACTTACTAACTCCTACAACCAGGACCCTGTCCCCTTGTAGGCAACTTGATCCATCTCGTTTATTATTAAAATACTCTTAATGCCCCTTACAAGACCAGATAACTGACTCCTTTGTCATTACTTCTGCTATTACCTAAAGTGGGTCTATGATGATGAAATGTTTACCACTGGGGATACCCTAACCTGCTCTTATGGAGGACTGGGGGAGGAAATCTGGAGAAGGAAATGGCAACCTTCTCCAGTATTCTTGCCTAGTGAATCCAGTGGACAAAGGAGCCTGGTGCGCTGCTGTCCATAAGGTCACACTGAGTCAGACACGACTGAAATGACTTAGCATGCATGAATGCATTGGAGAAGAAAATGGCAACCCACTCCAGTATTCTTGCCTGGAGAATCCCAGGGACAGAGGAGCCTTGTGAGCTGCCATCTATGGGGTCGCACAGAGTTGGACACGACTGAAACGACTTAGTAGCAACAGCAGGGGAGAAAATCAGTGCCTTATATTCCCCCAGAGCAGTAAGAGGATAAGGCTTTTGGCTGCTTCACCAGGTTCCCAGTCACAGGGCATAGGTTTGGATTGCGTTACATCATGCTATCTATTCCCATCTGCAGTGAACAAACTGGCAATGAGTTAAGATTCAGTTCAGTTCAGTTCAGTCACTCAGTTGTGTCCGACTCTTTGCGACCCCATGAATCACAGCACTCCAGGCCTCCCTGTCCATCACCAATTCCCGGAGTTCACTCAAACTCATGTCCATCAAGTCGGTGATGCCATCCAACCATCTCATTCTCTGTCCTCCCCTTCTCCTCCGCCCCCAATCCCTCCCAGCATCAGAGTGTTTTCCAGTGAGTCAACTCTTCTCATGAAGTAGCCAAAGTATTGGAGTTTCAGCTTTAGTATCAGTCCTTTCAATGAACACCCAGGACTGATCTCCTTTAGAATGGACTGGTTGGATCTCCTTGTGGTACAATGGACTCTCAAGAGTCTTCTCCAGCACCACAGTTCAAAAGCATCAATTCTTCAGTGATCAGCTTTCTTCACAGTCCAACTCTCACATCCATACATGACCACTGGGAAAACCATAGCCTTGACTAGACGGACCTTTGTTGGCAAAGTAATGTCTCTGCTTTTTAATATGGTATCTAGCTTGGTCATAACTTTCCTTCCAAGGACTAAGCGTCTTTTAATTTCATGGCTGCAATCAGCATCCGCAGTGATTTTGGAGTCCCAAAAATAAAGTCTGACACTGTTTCCCCATCTATTTCCCATGACGTGATGGGACCAGATGCCATGATCTTTAAGAGCTACCCCATGCCTGAGTTAAGATTACAACCCCTTAATCATACCCAGCACTGGTCAAACTGGAGTCCTTGGGGATGCCCAACTCCAGTCCAGGGGTCCCAGGAGACCGACCTGCCTCAACCTGCCTGGGGATTCAGTCTCCAGGAGGCTGTCTTGCCTCAGCCTGCCTGGGGATCTGCACCTTGACACAGGAATACCTGGCTCTCAAATTGCAACAGTATTGGGTAGGATAAGCTTCAAAAAGACTCTCCCCTAAGGAAGTCCACCCACGGAAAATGAATGGGGCCTATTAGTTTTTTTCTTTTCCTCCCTGTCATCACTGTCTTTCAGATGGGAAATAACCAATCCACTTCCAGACAGACGCCCTTGAGATGCATCCTTGATAACTGGAAGCTGTTCGATCCTCTAACTGTAAGGAGAAGTCATTTAAAATTCTTTTGTGCCACTTTGTGGCCACTGTATCCTCTGGGGGACAAGGAACACTGACCTGAGGATGGGGGTTTAAATTACAATACCATCTTGCAGCTAGACTTATTCTACAAAAGGCAAGGGAAATGGACAGAGATCACCATGTCCAAATTTTCTTCCAACTAGGAGATATGAAGGAACTCTGTCTTAAGTATGAGATTGTTGTGTGCCCTAAAAGTGAGCCTACTTGGCAAATGGTGTTAGGCACAGGCAACCAAGGGAAGGAAGCTCCCCGTGAAGGCTCACCTCCCATGGCTCCCGAGTTGCCTGGTACTCCTTCCTTGTATCCAAACGTGCTCCCATATCTGGGAGCACTCCCTCCACAAAAGCCAACTCGATTATGTCCCTTAGTCAAAACTGGGGGAGAATTCGGACCGACCTGGGTCCATAAGCCCTTTTCTCTCTTAGAACTAAGACAGATTAAACAATACCCGGGAAGCTAAACGGATGACTCAGGCAAATATACAGATATATTCTAACACATGACTGAGAGAGTCAATTCCTAGGCAAGTTGATAAGAAGTCCAGGGTCCCCAAGGAGGAGAGAGAGGTCTGGGACTCTCAAGGAGGAGATAGAGGTCTGGAATTCTCAAGGAGGTGGAAAGGGCAAATATCTTTTTTTTCCCCTCTACATTCATTAGTCTTAGTCACTTTTTTTTTTCCTTTAAGTTGGGAACTGATGATTACACAACAAACAAACTCTGTACTAGGGGTTGTATAATGACAAAGTATCCTGTTTGAGGAGAGTCTCTCTTTCCTGAAAACCTTCTGGCTAATCCTGTTATCTTAAAATGTAAATTGTGGGAGTAGGTCTGGTAAAATTTTTATAACCTTGAGACATTCTTTTGATTTGCTGTAATAATTAATTTAAAAAGTATATAACTCCCTTGCTAACACTAGCAATGGGGAGAATCTCCATGCCCCTTTTGATGTCTCTGTCATAAGCTTTCTCTGTCCCTTTTTATACTTTAATTAAACTCTGATATACAAAAGCTCTTGAGTAATCAAGCCTAGTCCCTGGTTCCTAAGCTAAATCTTCTTAGGAGATCATGAATCTAACGTCGTTCACTGTAAGCTATCATTACCTTGACTTTGACTTGATGTGGCAGGACATCATGGTCATATTTAGTCAAACTTTATCTGATCCTGAGCATGCTAGGGTCTTAAAGGAAGCCTGAAGGTATGCTACAGGGTTTCACATGTCAAGCAATAAATACCCAGTAGGGCAAACTGTGACGCTGGCTCCGGCGCAAACGACCAGGCACAGAACCGTGGCCGGGAGGAGCTACCCCACGTCCAAGGTAAGGTACAGTGGTTGCACTTTGCTGGAGCAGCTGTGAAGAGATATTCCACGACCAAGGTAAGAGAAACCCAAATAAGACGGTAGGTATTGCGAGGGAACATCAGAGGGCAGACACACTGAAATCATAATCACAGAAAACTAGTTGATTTGATCACATGGACCACAGCCCTGTCTAACTCAATGAAACTAAGCCATGCCGTGTGGGGCCACCCAAGATGGACGGGTCATGGTGGAAAGGTCCGACAGAATGTGGTCCACTGGAGAAGGGAATGGCAAACCATTTAATTGTTCTTGCCTCCAGAACCCCATGAACAGTATCAAAAGGCAAAATGATAGGATACTGAATGAGGAATTCCCCAGGTCGGTAGGTGCCCAGTATGCTACTGGAGATCAGTGGAGAAATAACTCTAGAAGGAATGAAAGGATGGAGACAAAGCAAAAGCAATACCCAGTTGTGGATGTGACTGGTGATAGAAGCAAGGTCCGATGCTGTAAAGAGCAATATTGCATAGGAACCTGGAATGTTAGGTCCATGAATCAAGGCAAATTTGAAGGGGTCAAATAAGAGATGACAAGAGTGAACGTCGACATTTTAGGAATCAGTGAACTAAAATGGACTGGAATGGGTGAATTTAACTCAGATGACCATTATATCTACTACTGTGGGCAGGAATCCCTTAGAAGAAATAGAGTAGCCATAATGGTCAACAAAAGAGTCCGAAATTCAGTACTTGGATGCAATCTTAAAAACGACAGAAAGACTTATGTTCATTTCCAAGGCAAACCATTCAATATTACAGTAATCCAAGTCTATGCCCCAACCAGTAATGCTGAAGAAGCTGAAGTTGAAGGGTTCTATGAAGACCTACAAGACCTTTTAGAACTAACACCCAAAAAAGATGTCCTTTTCATTACAGGGGACTGGAATGCAAATGTAGGAAGTCAAGAAACACCTCGAGTAACAGGCAAATTTGGAGCATGAAATGAAGCAGGGCAAAGGCTAATAGAGTTTTGCCAAGAGAATGCACTGGTCATAGCAAAAACCCTCTTCCAGCAACAAAAGAGAAGACTCTACACATGGACATCACCAGATGGTCAACACCGAAATCAGATTGATTATATTCTTTGCAGCCAAAGATGGAGAAGCATTATACACTTAGCAAAAACAAGACAAGGAGCTGGCTGTGGCTCAGATCATGAACTCCTTATTGGCAAATTCAGACTGAAATTGAAGACAGAAGGGAAAACCTCTAGACCAATCATATATGATCTAAATCAAATCCCTTATGATGATGCAGTGGAAGTGAGAAATAGATTTAAGGCGCTATATCAGATAGATAGAATGCCTGATGAACTATGGATGCAGGTTCGTGACATTGTACAGGACACAGGGACCGAGACCATCTCCATGGCAAAGCAAAAAAGAAAATTGGTTGTCTGAGGAGGCCTGAAAAATAGCTGTGAAAAGAAGAGAAGCAAAAAGCAAAGCAGATAAAGAAAGATATAAGCATCTGAATGCAGAGTTCCAAAGAATAGCAAGGAGAGATAAGAAAGCCTTCCTAAGTGATCAATGCAAAGAAATAGAGGAAAACAACAGAATAGGAAAAACAAGAGATCTCTTCAAGAAAATTAGAGATATCAAGGGAATATTTCATGCAAAGATGGGCTCGATAAAGGACAAAAATGGTACGGACCTAACAGAAGCAGAAGATATTAAGAAGAGGTGGCAAGAATACGCAGAAGAACTGTACAAAAAATATCTTCATGACCAAGATAATCTCAATAGCGGGATCACTCACCTACAGCCAGACATCTTGGAATGAGAAGTCAAGTGGGCCTTAGAAAGCATCACTACGAACAAAGCTAGTGGAGGTGATGAAATTCCAATTGAGCTATTTCAAATCCTGAAAGATGATGCTGTGAAAGTGCTGCACTCAATATGCCAGCAAATTTGCAAAACTCAGCAGTGTCCACAGGACTGGAAAAGGTCAGTCTTCATTCCAATCCCAGAGAAAGGGAATGCCAAAGAATGCTGAAACTACCACACAATTGCACTCATCTCACACGTTAGTAAAGTCATACTCAAAATTCTCCAAGCCAGGCTTCAGCAATATGTGAACCGTGAACTTCCAGATGTTCAAGCAGGTTTTAGAAAAGGCAGAGGAACCAGAGATCAAATTGCAAACATCTGCTGGATCATGGAGAAAGCAAGAGAGTTCCAGAAAAACATCTATTTCTGCTTCATTGACTATGCCAAAGCCTTTGACTGTGTGGATCACAATAAACTGTGGATAATTCTGAAAGAGATGGGAATACCAGACCACCTGACCTGCCTCTTGAGAAACCTGTATGCAGGTCAGGAAGCAACAGTTAGAACTGGACATGGAAAAACAGACTGGTTCCAAATAGGAAAAGGAGTGCGTCAAGGTTGTATACTGTCACCCTACTTATTTACCTTATATGCAGAATACATCATGAGGAACGCTGGGCTGGAAGAAGCACAAGCTGGAATCAAGATTGCAGGGAGAAATATCAATAACAGATGACACCACCCTTATGGCAGAAAGTGAAGAGGGACTAAGAAGCCTCTTGATGAAAGTGAAAGAGGAGAGTGAAAACGTTGGCTTGAAGCTCAACATTCAGAAGCCAAAAATCATGGCATCTGGTCCCATCACGTCATGGGAAATAGATGGGGAAACAGTGGAAAGTGTCAGACTTTATTTTTTTGGGCTCCAAAATCACTGCAGATGCTGATTACAGCCATGAAATTAAAAGACTCTTACTCCTTGGAAGGAAAATTATGACCAGCCTAGATAGCATACTAAAAAGCAGAGACATTACTTTTCCTACCAGGGTCCATCTATTCAAGGGTATGATTTTTCCCGTGGCCATGTATGGATGTGAGAGTTGCACTGTGAAGCAAGATGATCACCGAAGAATGGATGCCTTTGAACTGTGTTTCTGGAGAGGACTCTTGAGAGTCCCTTGGGCTGCAAGGAGATCCAACCAGTGCATTCTATAGGAGATCAATCCTGGCTGTTCATTCGAAGGACTGATGCTAAAACTGAAACTCCAATAATTT
This sequence comes from Moschus berezovskii, assembly GCF_049115385.1. Classification (NCBI taxonomy): domain Eukaryota; kingdom Metazoa; phylum Chordata; class Mammalia; order Artiodactyla; family Moschidae; genus Moschus; species Moschus berezovskii. The sequence continues at coordinate 78,742,754 of NC_142488.1, read as the reverse complement.
GGCCACCTCATGTGACGAGTTGACTCACCTGAAAAGACTCTGATGCTGGGAGGGATTGGGGGCGGGATGAGACGGGGATGACACAGAATGAGATGGCTGGATGACATCACCAAACTCGATGGACATGAGTTTGAGTGAACTCCGGGAGTTGGTGCTAAACTGGGAGGCCTGGCGTGCTGTGATTCATGGGGTCGCAAAGTGTCAGACACGACTGAGCGACTGAATTGAACTGAACTGAACTTCAGCCCAATTAGCTGAGCTCATAGCCCTGACTGGAGCTTTAGAGCTGGGAAAAGGAAAAAGAGTAGCCATTTACATTGACTCCAAGTATGCCTTTCTGGTGCTACATGCACATGGTGCTGTTTGGAAAGAAAGAGGACACTTGACCACCCAAAAGTCCCCAATAAAATATGGTGATCCAATCCTTAGGCTCTTAGAGGCAGTTCATCTCCCATTGTAAAGGACACCAAAAAGGGAGCACAGAAGTGGCATGAGGGGACCAAGCAGCCGATCAGGCAGCTAAAAGAGCAGCATTACAGAACAATGACCTAATAGAGATTGCCACCTTAGTTCTGCAGACTAATTTGCCAGAATCTCCTTCATATACTGAAGGTGAGACTCTTAAAGCTAAGAGTGAGGGCTTTCAAGAAGATCATATGGGGTGGTTCCACAAGAAGGGACTCCTTTTTCTCCCTGTGAACCTCCTATGGAAGTTGGTTAACTCCACTCATTTAGGGAAAAGGCCTTCCAAAGATTACTGGAAAGATACTTCAGAGGAGCAGTCATCCAAACAACTTAAGGCATGTGGTCTCCTCTTGTTCTACTTGCCAATTAAACAACCCCCAAGAGCTCAAAGATCCCAGCTGACCCAGCCCATCCAATGACGTGGGACCTACCCAGGAGAGGATTGGCATATGGACTTCACCCAGATTTCTGTTTCTCAAGGGTATCAGTTCAGTTCAGTTCAGTCGCTCAGTCTGGTCCGACTCTTAGCGACCCCATGAACCACAGCACGCCAGGCTTCCCTGTCCATCACCAACTCCCGGAGTTCACTCAAACTCATGTCCATCGAGTCGGTGATGCCATCCAGCCATCTCATTCTCTGTCTTCCCTGTCTCCTCCTACCCCCAATCGCTCCCAGCATCAGAGTCTTTTCCAGTGAGTCAACTCGTCGCATGAGGTGGCCAAAGTATTTCAGTTTCAGCTTTAGCATCAGTCCTTCCAATGAACACCCAAGGTTGATCTCCTCTAGAATGGACTGGTTGGATCTCCTTGCAGTCCAAGGGACTCTCAAGAGTCTTCTCCAGCACCACAGTTCAAAAGCAACCATTCTTCGGCGATCAGTTTTCTTCACAGTCCAACTCTCACATCCATACATGACCACGGGAAAAACCATTGCCTTGACTAGACGGACCTTGGTTGGCAAAGTAATGTCCCTGCTCTTTAATATGCTATCTAGGCTGGTAATAACTTTCCTTCCAAGGAGCAAGCGTCTTTTAATTTCATGGCTGCAATCAGCATCAGCAGTGATTTTGGAGCCCAAATAAATAAAGTCTGACACTGTTTCCACTGTTTCTCCATCTATTTCCCAAGAAGTGATGGGACCAGAGGCCATGATCTTCGTTTTCTGAATTTTGAGCTTTAAGCCAACTTTTTCACTCTCCTCTTTCACTTTCATCAAGATGCCTTTGAGTTCCTCTTCACTTTCTGCCATAAAGTTGGTGTCATCTGCATATCTGAAGTTATTGATATTTCTCCCGGCAATCTTGATTCCAGCTTGTGCTTCTTCCAGCCCAAAGTTCCTCGTGATGTACTCTGCATATAAGTTAAATAAGCAGGGTGACAATATACAACCTTGACGCACTCCCTTTCCTATTTGGAACCAGTCTGTTTTTCCATGTCCAAGGGTATAAACACCTACTAGTCATGATATATACATTTACAGAATGGATTGAAGTCTTTCCCACCTGTACTGAAAAGACTGAGGAGGTGGTAAAACTGCTTCATGAAATCATTCTGAGATTTGGTCTACCCAGGTCGTTACAAAGTGACAGCAGGACATCATTTACTTCTAAGGTCACCCAGGGGGTCTCTAAAGCTTTGGGCATTACTTATCTCCAGAGGCTTTACCAATAGCTCTCCTCTGCACCGTATTGCCCCTAAGGAACAAGTTTGTCTTAGTCCTTATGAGATGCTCTATGGCAGACATTTTGTTTATGTCAATGACCTCTTCCTAGATTCAGAGGCTCAGACCCTCTGGTCTTATACCATGGCCACTGGGCAATTCCAACAGAATATATGCTTGTAGGGTGTCAACCAGGACCCAAAAGATTCTAAAGAGTCACCACTATATGCTCCAGGGACTCAAGTCTTAATTAATGTCTGGAAAGATGGGTCCTCAAAGGCTCAACTCCAGCCCACATGGAAGGGTTCCTACCCTGTAATGCTTTCTACCCCCATAGCAGTCAAGGTACCAGAACACAACCCTTGGATTCAACACTCACAAGTCAAGCCATGGAAGAAAACAGAAGAGGACACTCAATACACCTGTGAGCCCCTGGGAGATCACAGATACCTATTCAGAACTACAAATGAGTGCCATTCTAATGAACAATGCCAAAATTACGTTTCTGGGGATAAACATTCTCACGATAGCTCTAAAGAGCCAACACAACTTGGCAGGGGTTGCACTCCAAAACAGACAAGAAATAGATCTCCTGATCCCTAAATAAGGAGGAACTTGAGCCATTTTGAATGAGACATGTATCTGTGTAAATATCTCCTGCTAAATTAAAGAAAATCTCAAAGTCCTCAAGAAAAACATTCAGACCCTACAGGATCTCAAAGAATGAGCTGGAAAGTTCTCAGGGTGGCTACAATCTCTCTTTGGGGGATCCTCCTGGTGATGGGAAATTTGGAGTTGACTAATGACTCCACTAGTCTGTGTCATCACCACATTGATGCTGCTTATGATTGCTCCATATATTATCAATTTTCTAACCTATTTTGTCTATGCCCAGATCAACAAGTTTCAACATGCAATGCCAGTTCAACAAGGATATATAAAACTACAGCCAACCACAGAAAATATCACTCACCTTTAAATGGATACCTCTATATGGACTCTGAGGCTTGAGACTAGCAAGAGGGGGAGGTCCAATGTCCCAGGCCATCCAAGTTCAGCTGGAAGTAGCCAGAGAGACTTCAATGCCCTTATTTCCAAAGAATTGGGCCTTCCGCTCTTAAGGGGGGATGTTAGGTATTTAGAATAGGAAAATGGAGTCCAGAATGGTAGTGGTTAAAAGACAAAGAAGGGAAAAGCCCAAGAAAATGGAACCAAGGAAGGTCCGAGGACCGCAGTGAGAACCTTAGATAAAACAAACAGCCCTCCTGGCTAGCCCAATTTACATAGGGTAGGCTCAGGGGGAGTAGAAAAAAACATATAAAAAGAGGAGCCAAAATTGGGCCAAGGTGGTCTCTTCTCTTCCAGTCTTTTTGGTTGGCCTATCCTCATGCCTCGAGGATGTATTTTCCTTTACTTTCTAAATAAAACTGAACTGTAGCATGGAGCTGTAACAGTGGTCCGTCTGAGGAAAAGTACACGGGGCTGTAACACTGGTCTGTCCAAGGACTGTAACACTGGTCTATCCATCACTTCAATTTTTATTGTGATGAGACAGAACTGAGGAAATTTCAAACTTCCCTGTCAGCCTGGAAACTCTCTTCAGGCAGCCTGCTCATCATTAGTTGGACTTAACTCATTTGTTTCATATCTCTAAGGAGTAAGTCCTTTGTTGCCTGATGCCCAGCGTCTTGAGAGACATTTTTCATGTTTCTTTTTTTCTCTGATTTTTTTTTTTTTTTAGTTGCTTTAGGAGTGAGAATTAATCTGGTCCCTGTAAAAAAAGAAATGACAAGACCTATGCTACAATCGCAGAGTTTCACATAGAAATTACTTTAAAACAATAAGGATAGTTTATGCTAGACAGCAGAGCAAGGTTTGTTTGTTTGTTTTTCTTTTTGTAGATAAAACTCTACATTTTCAAGGGCTATTCTCTGATTTGTATCTTATCTTTTGAAAACCATCTTTATGTGTTTATGTTGAAATAATTTTCAAATGGATTTAATTGATATGTGAATGGTTTTCTTACTTGCTGTTCACTCAATGCAGAATGTCGAGTGGTGTTTTTGCTTTGTTTTTATTATTACTGCAATTGACTCAACAGCCTTTCATTCAAAAGGAGATTTCATTTAGATTTTAATGAATATTCATAAATGGTACTTAAGACTTTATTAGGCAGAGCGATGATAGGGCCCTGCCTGACTGAACTGTAACTACCACCATTTACAGACAATTTTTAGGAGAAATATCAATAACCTCAGATATGCAGATGACACCACCCTTATGGCAGAAAGTGAAGAGGAACTCAAAAGCCTCTTGATGAAAGTGAAAGAGGAGAGTGAAAAGGTTGGCTTGAAGCTCAACATTCAGAAAACTAAGATCATGGCATCTGGTCCCATCACTTCATGGGAAATTGTTGGGGAAAAAGTGTCAGACTTTATTTTTTGGGGCTCCAAAATCACTGCAGATGCTGAATTCAGCCAGGAAATTAAAAGATGCTTACTCCTTGGAAGGAAAGTTATGACCAACCTAGACAGCATATTAAAAAGCAGAGACATTTCTTTGCCAACAAAGGTCGGTCTAGTCAAGGCTATGGTTTTTCCCGTGGTCATGTATGGATGTGAGAGTTGGACTGTGAAGAAAGCTGATCGCTGAAGAATTGATGCTTTGAACTGTGGTGTTGAAGAAGACTCTTGAGAGTCCTTTGAACTGCAAGGAGATCCAACCAGTCCATTCTAAAGGATATCAGTCCTGGTTGTTCATCGGAAGAACTGATGTTTCTAAAACTGAAACTGCAATACTTTGGCCACCTCATGCGAAGAGTTGACTCATTGGAAAAGTCCGTGTCGCTGGGAGGGATTGGGGGCAGAGGAGAAGGGGACAACAGAGGATGAGATGGCTGGATGGCATCACCGACTTGATGGAAATGAGTTTGGATAGACTCCGGGAGTTTGTGATGGACAGGGAGGCCTGGAATGCTACGATTCATGTGCTCGCAAAGAGTCGGACATGACTGAGTGACTGAAGTGTACTGAACTGAATATATTTCTTAAAAAGTACTTATGTCGATTGAACATAGTAGAGCTAATAAAACATGTAAAATGATGGACATGTACATTTATGTTATTTTTTTTGAAGATGACTGTTGGAAAACTGGCTATAGATTCAAGATTTCATATTACCCATTTATTGAGCATTGAGTAAGTATGAACTCGTTCTATGATTTTTGATGAATCATGTGGAAATTATTCATGGTAGAAGAAGGCAAAACTATATGGCACATCATCTGTTAGCTATATTTGTGTTCAATGATCCTTAGAGTCATATCCCTAGCAAATCATTCAGTTCAGTTCAGTCACTCAGTCGTGTCTGATTCTTTGTGACCCCATGAACCACAGCACTCCAGGCCTCCGTGTCCAACAACAACTCCCGGAGCCTACCCAAACTTATGTCCGTTGAGTCAGTGATGCCATCCAACCATCTCATTCTCTGTCTTCCCCTTCTCCTCCTGCCCTCAATCTTTCCGAACATCAGGGTATTTTCAAATCAGTCACCTATTTGCATCAGATGACCAAAGTATTGGAAGTTTCAGGTTCAACATCAGAATTCCCAATGAACACCCAGGACTTATCTGCTTTAGGATGGACTGTTTGGACCTCCTTGCAGTCCAAGGGACTCTCAAGAGTCATCTCCAACACCACAGTTTAAAAGCATCAATTCTTTGGCACTCAGCTTTCTTTATAGTCCAACTTTCACATCCATAAATGACTACTGGAAAAACCATAGCCTTGACTTCAAGGATCAAATCATTGAATGCTGTTAATTATTCAGAAACTAAGTAAAACGAACTGGTTGTCTCACTGTAATGCCCAGTAGAATTTTGTTTACATCACCTGGTAGACCTTCCTTGACTGATTAATGTTCAAGCTATGAGGTTTAAACAGACTAAATGAGAGAGAGTAAACCGTTCTAAAATACAGTGTTCTGAAGATAGTATCACGGCTTTAAAAAAAGGTATAGTCCTTTTTTCTGGTTTGCTGTACATAGCAAACAGATGGAGAAATATACCGTGTTCATGGATTGGAAGAATAAATATTGTGAAAAATGAACATATAACCCAAAGTAATTTATAGGTTCAATGCAATCCCTATCAAGCTACCAACGGTATTTTTCACAGAGCTAGAACAAATAATTTCACAAATTGTATGGAAATACAAAAAACCTCGAATAGCCAAAGCAATCTTGGGGAAGAAGAATGGAACTGGGGGAATCAACCTGCCGGACTTCAGGCTCTACTAAAAAGCCACAGTCATCAAGACAGTATGGTACTTGCATAAAGACAGAAATATAGATCAATGGAACAAAATAGAAAGACCAGAGATAAATCCACGCACCTATGGACACCTTATTTTTGACAAAGGAGGCAAGAATATTCAATGGAGAACAGACAATCTCTTTTAACAATTGGTGCTGGGAAAACTGATCAACCACTTGTAAAAGAATGAAACTAAAACACTCCCTAACACCATACACAAAAATAAACTCAAAATGGATTAAAGATCTAAATGTAAGACCAGAAACTAGAAAACTCCTAGAGGAGAACATAGGCAAAACACTCTCCGTCATAAGTCACAGCAGGATCCTCAATGACTCTCCTCCCAGAATATTGGAAGTAAAAGCAAAAATAAACAAATGGGACCTAATTAATATTAAAAGCTTCTGCACAGCAAAGGAAACTATAAACAAGGTGAAAAGACAGACTTCAGAATAGGAGAAAATAATAGCAAATAAAGCAATTGACAATGAATTAATCTCAAAAATATACAAGCAACTCCTGCAGCTCAATTCCAGAAAAATAAATGACCCAATCAAAAAATGGGCCAAAGAACTAAACAGACATTTCTCCAAAGAAGACATACAGATGGCTAACAAACACGTGAAAAGATGCTCAACATCCCTCATAATCAGAGAAATGCAAATCAAAACCACAATGAGGTACCATTTCACACCAGTCAGAATGGCTGCTATTCAAAAGTCTATAAGCAATAAATGCTGGAGAGGATGTTGAGAAAAGGGAACCCTCTTACACTGTTGGTGGGAATGCAAACTAGTACAACCACTATGGAGAACAGTGTGGAGATTCATTCAAAACCTGGAAATAGAACTGCCATATGACCCAGCAATCGCACTCCTGGGCATACACACCGAGGAAACCAGAATTGAAAGAGACACATGTACTCAAAAATTCATTGCAGCACTGTTTATAATAGCCAGAACATGGAAGCAACCTAGATGTCCATCTGCAGACGAATGGATAAGAAAGCAGTGGTACATATACACAATGGAGTATTACTCAGCCATTAAAAAGAATACATTTGAATGAGTTCTAATGAGGTGGATGAAACTGGAGCCTATTATACAGAGTGAAGTAAGCCAGAAAGAAAAACACCAGTACAGTATACTAACTCATATATATGGAATTTAGAAAGATGCTAACAATAGCTGTGTATAAGAGACAGCAAAAGAGGCACAGATATATAGAACAGTCTTTTGGTGTCTGTGGGGGAGGGCGAGGGTGAGATGATTTGGGAGAATGGCATTGATACATGTATATTATGATATGTGAAACGAATCGCCAGTCCAGGTTCAATGCATGATACAGGATGCTCGGGGCTGGTGAACTGGCATAAAGCAGAGGGATGGGATGGGACGGGAGGTGGGAGGGGGGGTTTAAGATGGGGAAAACATGTACACCTGGGGCAGATTCATGTCAATGTATATCAAAACCAATAAAATAATGTAAAGTAATTAGCCTCCAATTAAAATAAATAAATTTAAAAAATAGAGAGGTCAGAATCAGTGAAGGTGAAGAAAGAAGAATATAAATTGTCTGCTCTGAACAACTCAGAGAAAATGGATTTTTTTAAAAAATTAAAAAAGAAAAGAAAATGTCATTAGCTAATTTTGAAATTTTCAGTCACTAAATTCACTTAAAGATCTAACCTTTCTTTCCTGCCTTGTAGATTTTAATTAGGTTTTTTTTCCATTTTTAATATTTATGGCTAAGACAATCAGAACAGACAATTAATTGAGAAGTTTTTAGGAAAAATATCTTTAAGCAAGAGGGAAGCTTCTAGTAATTATGTTTGAAAATCACCCTGAAAATAATCAGCAATGTACCTTTTTTCCAAAATAAAATCATATGAAATAGGATAATTAAAACAGCCACCTGTACCTAACATATAAAATCTAAGAAGTTGCTTTTAAATTACTAGTTAATTCAGAATAATGTCTCACTGATTGTAAACCTAATAACTTAATGATTGAGGGAATTCTAAGAATTACTGAAACAGAAAAACATGGTCATTTATTGTTTTCACTAGTTTATATGTAATTTATTCCTTGATTCATCCATATGCACGTTTGTGTATTCATTCATCAAGCATTTATTAGTCACTTACTTCATTACACTGCATTATTGTATCTTTTGGGTATTGAAAATTGAAGACAAAATGTTAGAATCTCACACTGCAATATTGTATCTATTGGGTATTGAAAATTGAAGACAAGATGTTAGCAGTTTAGTAAAAGAAACTCGAATTACTATAATTTGAATCCAAATTTTTGTATCACAGCAGAGAAATAGGCAAAGTATTGTGAGAACATTAAAAAAAAAGTTAGATTCTGAGATTCTGAGTAGGTAAACATAGGGAACATTTCACACTGAAGCTGGCATTTGATGAACCAGCCTTGAAAGACAGGTAGTATTCTTCAAGAAGAGAATGGGTGGAAGTACATTCTAGGCAGGATAAATAGTATTGGAAAAGGCAGAAAAACCTGTAAGTTCAAGGTAGGAAAAGAAAGTAGCCATTCATTTTATGGTTTAATATTCTTTAATGAGAATAAAATTTAGTATGAGGATAAGAGAGATGAAATATTGCATACTTGTGGAATGGGAAAAACAAGCAATCAAACATGTATTTAGAAAATAAATTTTGAAACAGACCTTTTAAACGTATATGCTCCAGATTCCTTAGCTGGAAGGGTGATTTCACATGGTTCCTAAGTAGCTACATCAAAATAGTAGTCATAAAAATACAGATAAATACAGATGATTTTTGAAAGTTTATGTACTAATCCTCATTTTTGAGGTGACAGATTGTACTCATGGTGGCTCCTGCAATGCAGGAGACCCAGATTTGATCCCTGGGTTGGGAAGATCCTTGGAGAAGGGAATGGCTACCCACTCCAATATTCTTGCCTGGAGAATCCCATGGACAGAGGAGCCTGGTGGGCTACAGTCCATGGAGTCACAAGAGTCAGACACAACTGAGTGACTAACACTTTCATGCTTTCTTGCTGTTAATTCACATGGCACACAGACACACACACACACAGCTCTCTGGTGACACTTCTCATAAGGGTACTAATCGCATAAGACTAAAACCCCACCATCATCTAACACTGAGTACTACCCAAAGGTCCCCTCTCCAAATACCATTACACTGAGAGGTTAGAGTCTCAGCATAAGGATATGGTGGGGACAAATTCATGTAGTCCATAACAATTGGTGACCTGGGATACTACATATGGATTTAGTAGTATCAGAAATAATCAGCAAAATTTATAGAAATCTTTATATATGCATTTTTCCTTTTGAGTGTCTAGAAATTTCACCATATTTTCAAAAAGACAAGTGATTCAAAAATATAGAAAACTCTGTAGTAAAGGAATTTGGATTGTACCCTGTGAAAAAATAACCGCTACTATATTTAAACTAATGAACACTTATAATTATCACATTGTATTCTTCCATGTTCTGTCCAGCTCACTCTGTCTCATTCTTCAAGTCTCAACTTAAATCTGGCATCTTCAGAGGGGCCTTTTCTAATTGCTCAAAGCAAAATATTTTCCTCAAATCTTTTGCTCTGTTTTATTGCCTTGTTTGGTTCTCTCATGGTACATACTCTACACCTTGAAGTTCTTTTCTCTGCTTTTTAAAATCAGTGTCTGTCTTCTTCACTCTTCTATAACTAGTGTCTACACATATTAGTTACCATATATATTTAAAAAAAATAATTGATAAAACAATGAATGAATGGATAAGAGAAATGGCTAAGTCTGTATAAAAATTGATTCGGTTTTTTTGACTTCAAATATTTCTTCTGCCCATTCTCTCTTTCTTATTCTGGAAATCCAGTTAATACACACACACACACACACACGTATGTTATATCTTTGATATTGAGCCACAGTTCTCAGATGTTCTGTTTTGTGATTTTTCTTTTTCTCACTTTTTCCCTCTGTATGGTAGTTTGGAAGTTAATACTGAAATGGTAAGAAATTTCCTTCTTCCATGTGGGAAGTTCTGCAATGAGTTCTCTCACCCATGTCCTACCAGGGCCCTGAAGGGACTCTTTCTCTGATCCTTACTATGAGAACCTGGTGAGATTTCTGAAAGGAAATTATTAGGAGAATGCTGGTGTCAGAGATGGGACACCTGCTGTATGTGGGACCCCCCAGGAGTTTCTAAGTCTCTGCTAATCCAACAATCAGCTTCCAGCAATTCATCACAATTGCTAGTCAAGTAAGTAGTCCTCATTTATGACCTCTAGAAGTTTCTGCTGTAGGTAAACAAATGCTTGGATGCTTTATGTTTCTTGCTGACCTGTTTTTTCCTCAATATTCCAGAGTGGCAGTTTACTCTGGAACTTCAGTTTGCTAGTTTGTCCAAGAAATGTTGGTTTTCTGTTTGTTCATATTTTTCTTGTTTTACAGACAAAAGGAATGACTTCCTAGGTCTTTATGTGTCAGAGCAGAAACCAGAAGTCTAGGTTCACTTTAAATTTGACTTGTTCATTGTCCCTTCTGATGTATGACAGTGCTGCTATGTCCTCCTTATGTTTGTCTTAACTATACTAAGAAATCTTAAATATTTAGTTATCACTAGTAAATTGTTTCTCTCCTAGATGCTTATCTTGTTAGCCCTGTCAATGGGGAAAAAATGTAAACTTATAGGGTTGTTTTATCTGGGGCAACAGATAGATTTTTCATAGTTTTGCAATGCTTTGTCTTTCATTGCTGTTTGTAGGCTACAGCCTATTTTCCTATGTGAACTGTGGTTTCCATACTCTGAAAATGAAAACTGCAAGCTATTGTTTTCCTCTATAGGGTTCATTTCCACAATTCTAACCTAATAATTTTAATCACTGATGGTGAAGAAAGCATTGAGAAGTATTTTGAGAATGGTAAAACAATTTTATAAGCTTGATGAACACTGTAACAATAAAGCAATAAATACTTCTAAAAACTGATAATTTTTGCATGAATGAATTATTAGAATAGAAAGAATTAGATAATTTCAGTTATCAGAATATTTTTGTTCGAGTCTATTTCTTCAAAGGAATATTCCTACATAAGAAAGATAGTATTAAAGTAGAAAAAAAAACAACCGCAAACAAAAAGAATACAATCAAGTTTACATTTCTCACCTGGAAACCAGAATATTTATTTTTATGTGGTATCATCTAGTTATTGTACCAGTAACAATTTTACTATTATTGGAAACCTTTGTACCATACACATGTGAGCTGAGTCAAGTCCTTAATTATAGGCTGTTTCTCTTTACGGGAACCCAACAGAAGAACCTTTTTTTCCCCAGATAGCCTGTTTAAGGGGAAATGTTATAGCTTGCCAAAATGATTAGACACTTGGTCTAATGAAAGGTTGACTGAATTTCTTGCTTTTCAACAGACACCTATAATGGTAATCAATGAAAAGGAGTTGCTAAGAGGAATATCTAACTATCGCCAAGTGAAAAAACAGATCCAGTCATAGGTAAAGAGATATTTTATTTGAAAAGACTAATGTCTAAAGGGGACAGAGATTACTGCAATAGAGGGAAAAGAGTCTGCAAGCATCAAATCCCTCGAAGGTCAGTCACAAAGATTGTTTCCTTATTAAAATTTAGCTGCTATTATTTTACTGAGGTGTATTTGACAAATAAGAATTATATATATTTAAAGTGTACAGTTGGTGATTTGATATACATATGGTGGCTCAAAAGTTAAAGAATCTGCCTGCAATGCAGGAGACATGGGTTCTATCCCTGGGTCAGGAAGATATCCTAAAGGAGGAAATGGCAACTCACTCCAGTAGTTTTACCTGGAGAATTCCGTGGACAGAGAAGTCTGGCAGGCTACAGTCGGTGGGGTCACAAAGATTTGGAGATGACTGAGTGACTAACACACACACACATGATTTGTGATATCACCATATTCAAGTCAAATACCAAATCCATGTTTTCAGATAGTTATATTTTTTTTTGTGGTAAGAACACTTAAGATGTACATTCTCAGTGAAATTCAAGTATACAAGAGAGTATTATTAACTACGGTCACATTGTTGTACATTAGACTTCCAGTACTTGTTCATCTTGAATAACTAACTGCTGCTGCTAAGTCGCTTCAGTCGTGTCCGACTCTGTGCGACCCCACAGATGGCAGCCCACCAGGCTCTGCCGTCCCTGGAATTCTAAAGGCAAGAACATTGGAGTGGGTTGCCATTTCCTTCTCCAATGCATGAAAGTGAAAAGTGAAAGTGAAGTCACTCAGTCGTGTCCAACCCTCAGTAACCCCATGGACTGCAGCCCACCAGGCTCCTCAACCCATGTGATTTTCCAGGCAAGAGTACCGGAGTGGGGTGCCGTTGCCTTCTCCAACTGTAACTGAGTACCCCATTAAAAAGCAGAGACATTACTTTGTCAACAAAGGTCCCTCCAGTCAAGGCTGTGGTTTATCCAGTAGTCATGTAAAGATGTGAGAGTTGGACTATAAAGAAAGCTGAGCACCGAAGAATTGATGTTTTTGAACTGTGGTGTTGGAGAAGACTCTTGAGAGTCCCTTGGACTGCAAGGAGATCCAACCAGTCCATCCTAAACGAGATCAGGCCTGGGTGTTCATTGGAACGACTGATGTTGAAGCTGAAACTCCAATACTCTGGCCACATGGTATGAAGAGCTGACTCATTTGAAAAGCCCTTGATGCTCTGAAAGATTGAGGGCAAGAGGAGAAGGGGACGACAAAGGATGAGATGGTTGGATGGCATCACTGACTCAATGGACGTGGGTTTGGGTAGACTCTGGGAATTGGTGATGGACAGGGAGGCCTGGTGTGGTGTGGTTTATGGGGTCACAAAGAGTCGGACACGACTGAGCAACTGAACTGAACTGATGAACATACCGCCATGTAACTCTCTCTCCAGTACCAAGTAAGCACCGTTCCACTCTTGGCTACTATGTATTTAACAATTTTAGATTGCACGTGTAATTGAGACCTCTAGCACCTATCTTTCTGCATTTGACTATTTTACATGGTATATATACGTGAGATCATTCAGTGTTTGTATTTCAGTATCTGTGTTAATTTCATTTAGTATAATGTCCTGTAGGTTTTTCCACATTGTTTTCTAGTACAGGCTTTTCTACTTTTTTTTTTTACAATTTTAGATTGCACGTGTAATTGAGACCTCTAGCACCTATCTTTCTGCATTTGACTATTTTACATGGTATATATACGTGAGATCATTCAGTGTTTGTATTTCAGTATCTGTGTTAATTTCATTTAGTATAATGTCCTGTAGGTTTTTCCACATTGTTTTCTAGTACAGGCTTTTCTAATTTTTTTTTTTTTTTTTGGTTGTTGTTTTTACAAAAATATTTTTTTTAATTTTTATTTGTTTTTATTTATTTATTTTAATTGGAGGCTAATTCCTTTCTATTATTTTATTGGTTTTGCCATACATTGACACGAATCTGCCCCAGGTGTACATGTGTTCCTCATCTTGAACCCCGCTCCCACTACCCTCTCCATCCCATCGCTCTGGGTCATCCCAGCAAACCAGCCCCGAGCATCCAGTATCATGCATCGAACCTGGACTGGTGATTCGTTTCACATATGATAATATACATGTTTCAATGCCATTCTCCCAAATCATCCCACCCTGGCCCTCTCCCACAGACTTCAAAAGACTGTTCTATACATCTGTATCTCACTTGCTGTCCTGTATACAGGGTTATAATTATCTTTCTAAATTCCATATACATGCTTTAGTACACTGCATTGATGTTTTACTTTCTGGCTTATTTCACTCTGTATAATAGGCTTCAGTTTCATCCACCTCATTAGAACTGATTCAAATGTACTCTTTTTAATTGCTGAGTAATACTCCATTGTGTATATGCACCACTGCTTTCATATCCATTTTTCTGTAGATGGACATCTAGGTTGCTTCTATGTCCTGGCTATTATAAACAGTGCTGTGATGAACATTGGAGTACATGTGTCTCTTTCAATTCTGTTTTCCTCGGTGTGTATGCCCAAGAGTGCGATTGCTGGGTTGTATGGCAGTTCTATTTCCAGTTTTTTGAGGAATCTCCACACTGTTCTCCATAGTGGCTGTAATAGTTTGCATTCCGACCAACAGTGTAAGAGGGTTCCCTTTTTTCCACACCCTCTCCTGCATTTATTGCTTATAGACTTTTGGATAGCAGCCATTCTGACTGGTGTGAAATGGTACCTCATTGTAGTTTTGATTTGCATTTCTCTGATTATGAGTGACGTTGAGCATCTTTTCATGTGTTTGTTAGCCATCTTTATGTCTTCTTTGGAGAAATGTCTGTTTAGTTCTTTAGCCCATTTTTTTATTGGGTCATTTATTTTTCTGGAATTGAGCTGCAGGAGTTGCTTGTATATTTTTGAGATTAATCCTTTGACAGTTGCTTCACTTGCTATTATTTTCTCCCATTCTGAAGGCTGTCTTTTCACCTTGCTTATAGTTTCCCTTGCTGTGAAGAAACTTTTCATTTTATTAGGTCCCATTTGTTTATTTTTGCTTTTATTTCCAATATTCTGGGAGGTGGGTCATGGAGGATCCTGCTGTGATTTATGTCAGAGTGTTTTACCTATGTTCTTTTCTAGGAATTTTATAGTTTCTGGTATTACATTTAGATCTTTAACCCATTTTGAGTCTATTTTTGTGTATGGTGTGAATGAGGTGGATTAAACTGGAGCCTATTTTACAGAGTGAAGTAAGCCAGAAAGAAAAACACCAATACAGTATACTAACACATATATATGGAATTTAGAAAGATGATAATGATAACGCTGTATATGAGACAGCAAAAGAGACACAGATGTATAGAACAGTCTTTTGGACTCTGGAAGAGGGCGAGGGTGGGATGATATGGGAGAATGGCATTAAAACATGTACATTATCATATGTGAAACAAATTGCCAGTCCAAGTTCGATGCATGACACAGGATGCTCGGGGCTGGTGTACTGGGATGAACCAGAGGGATGGGATGGGGAGGGAGGTGGCTGTGGGGTTCAAGATGGGGAACACGTGTACACCTGGGGCAGATTCATGCCAAAGTATGGCAAAACCAATGCAATAATGCAAAGTAATTCGCCTCCAATTAAAATAAATAAATTTTAAAAAAATATGAATAAGGAAAATAAATAAATAAATAGAAATAAAATAAAAAATAAAAAACTGGATATCTTATCTCATTTATGCTGTTCTTATTCATAGGTGCCTTCAAGTATTATAAAACTGTCAATTATTTCATAATTATATATTATCACACCCATAAAATGAATTATATTTATTTGGCTATGAAAACAATTGAAGTGGCGTAATAATAGATAGACTGTGACAGAGTTAAAAAGGTAATTTTAAATTTAGTTTAAATAGTAAAACTTGCTGCAACTAATCTAGTTTGTGAATGCATCCTCTACAGACCAAAATTTACCATCTGTCTTTTCTTTGAATCCTGTAAACCAAAATCTTTTAAAACCACTAAATTTCTGTTGCGTCATGTAAAATATAACTCGTTGGAAAGAGTGCTAAAATGAAATTAAACCTACTATAATTCACTTCAATATAATCCAGATATTTGGCCAAATTTTCTTCATCATGTGTGTTTCATAGAAATCTTTTAGCAAAAGATTTTAGCACAACAAAGATGTTGAATAACATTTTAGTAACTGTCCTATTGTATTTCTAACTTTATAAATTACTAATTACTAGAGAAATTTCACTCTATATTTTAAATATATACTTTCAAATGTGTTTACTTGTCTGTGCCAGGTCTTAGCTGTGGCATGCTGGGTCTTCAGTCTTCATTGAAGCATGCAGGATCTTTAGTTGAGGCATGTGGGATTTAGTTCCCTGACCAGGGATCAAACCCAGGCCCTCTGCATTGGGAGTGTGGAGTCTTAGTTGCTGGACTATTAAGGAAGTCACTGATTCTATTTTTTAAAAGCCTGCATCTAGGATGTTATCTAATAATGGGAGCATTTCATTTACTAAAGCGAGGCCTGGTATAAGATTTAGTTATATATAAGCTGAAACTCCAATACTTTGGCCACCTCATGCAAAGAGTTGGCTCACTGGAAAAGACTCTGATGCTGGGAGGGATTGGGGGTAGGAGGAGAAGGGGACGACAGAGAATGAAATGGCTGGATGGCATCACCGACTCGATGGACATGAGTTTGAGTGAACTCTGGGAGTTGGTGATGGACAGGGAGGCCTGGCGTGCTGGGATTCATGGGGTCTCAAAGAGTCGGACACGACTGAGCCACTGAACTGAACTGAACTGAACTGAAGCAATCTTGAATGATCTAAATTACAATGGCAACCTATAGTATTCTTTCTTATTATCCTTTTCACAGAACAAATTGCCTATAAATATTTGGATCTTGTTAGAGTACTGGATGAAGCTGTAACTTGGATTTTTTCATGATCCATAATATGCATTTAGGAAAGGCTTTTTAATTATTAAAAAATACCTGTTTTTTCCTTCTTTTTCTATATTTTAGACAAAGCAAAGTGAAGACTGCTGAGAAAGCAAATGCTCAAAAATATAAACTTGAAAAATCATTGGACAAATAATTTTGTGACTGCTAACTGACTCAGATATAATAGGGTTTCTCACTCAGCTATAGTACACATTTACAAAGAACAAAATTAGGGAAGTGTCCCAAGTCCATATATCTTTTCTTCCTGTGAGCATTGATGTTTATGAGGGTCTTTAAAAAAATACTTCCTCAAGACTTTTAGAAATTTGGAGACAATAACCTAAATCCTTTTTTAAAAAGACATTCTTTAAATTCAAAAATCCTAAAGAATTCTAGAGCTGAAAATCACCTGTTACAGAAATTATTCTATTTTAACCAGAATATAGGGCTTCCCCAATGGCTTAGTGGTAAAGAATCTGCCTGCAATGCAGGTGATGCAGGAGATGTGGGTTTGATCCCTGGGTCAGGAAGATTCCCCTGGAAAAGAGCATAGCAACCCACTTCAGTATTCTTGCCTGGAGAATCCCATGGACAGAGGAGCATGGAGGATTCCATCCATGGGGTGGCAAAGAGTCAGACATGACTGAAGCAACTGACCCCACATACTTGCAACTAGAAAATAATTTCTTTTAAAGACAGTAAAAGAACACTACATATTACCCTATATATGTGTTAATGCTCTTGTAATTTTTTCCAAAGTATTTTAACTCTCTTCACATTTGTGTGCTATCAGCATGACCCCGTACCCTGCCCCATGGGTAACTGAAGCATTTAGCTACTGAAGGAACATAATAATAGACATATTTTTTTTCAAGAAGTTTTGGATCCGTGCATATTGTAGAATCCCATAAGCTTCTTTCCTGATTGTGTGTTAAGCCATACAGAGTCCTAGCTTATAATACCAACTACATCTTTACAAACATTCTCAACTATCTTATAATATCCTGAGGCAATAGTAAAGACCACAGACGACAGTTTCCCAAAAGAGTAGATATGCATATTAAAATGAAAACATTGACCTCTGTGTGAAGTTAAACGGCTAAATCATGGATACTTTCCTCTTTCATCCCCTGTTCTCTCTTGCTCTTTTCTCTCATCATTTGATACATATTTTTATCTAAAATAATAATACATAATATGTAAATAATTACTTAAATAATGAAGTACACAATCTTATCTTATCCATCCTTAGCTTTTATCCTTTGGCCTAGTACAAAGTATTAACCACATAGACTAGTCATCAACAATTTAAACTTTACCACAACTCAGGGAAATGAAAAGCCTAAAGTGCCATTTTTATGGATGAGACTACTGAGGAAAAGAGAGTTGATTGTGTGCCTATAGTCACAGAACCAGCTAGAAGCATAGCAGAAACACAGTCTCTTAATATTTCCAATTCTAACCTTTCCTTTAATGCTATCATCCTTGTTTAATATGAGGAAGTGTGACTCAACTTTAAAATGCATATTCTGCCATTTAAAACCCCCTTCTTTGTTCATTTTTGAATGGAGATCATGAAAATAGAAAATAAAATGACTACAATAAAAGTAATATTAAATGTTGTTTCTGGATCAGGTAGCAAATATATAGAAAGTGAATAGATTAGAAAATATATAAATGCATAATAATTTAAAACATTAAAATCAAGAAAACCCTAATGATAAAATTGAATCAGCATTGGAAAAATCTTTTATTTTTTATTTTCTGAAGTAGTAACTTGTTCTGACTTAAATATATGCATATTTATTTAAAATGAAAAGTAGAAAAATGATTGAGATATGAATAACAACTATTTTCCCAATTACCAACATATTTGATTCTCACTTGCACTTATGAAATGTGCTACTAAGACTTAGAATGTATAAGATTTTTATATCTCAATGTCTTAAAATGTACAAATATTATCATTATTTTAAATAACTGAAGAAAAGAACATTGGATATGTTTCTTTCTGGCAGATTCATTAGGATGATTAATAATAAGAATGTGGCAGCATGAACAAACTATATGCATTGAGTTTTTAGAAATTTTATAAGTGAATGGTGCTTTTCTAATAAGAAACCAATACAATATTGCAAAGTAAAAAAAAAAAGAAAGAAAGAAAAAGTGAACCATAGGCCCAACTGCAATAATTATTACATTTATGTACATGACAGAAATTACATGGTATTAAGCATTTTTAAATATAAATTTATTTTAATTGGAGGCTAATTACAATATTGTAGTGGTTTTGCCATACATTGATATGAATTCACCACAGGTGTACATGTTTTCCACATCCTGAACCCCCCTACCACCTCCCTCCCCATCCCATCCCTCTGGGTCTCCCAGCGCACCAGCCCCGAGCACCCTGTCTCATGCATTGAACTTGGACTGGCGATTCGTTTCACATAGGATAATATACATGTTCAAAAAGTGCTTTTTTTTTTTTTTCTTAAAAAATAGGCAAATGACTCCACTGAACCATTTGCTGAGGTGTGGGAGGCCCATGAGGTCTGTGAAATATTGCAGGGATTTGTGTAAAATATATATGTGACCACTGGAAACCATTGGGGAGTTACTTTAGCATGGATTTTGTGAGCAATTTATTCGAGACTTTATTCTCATTCACACAAGACTGCTCAACAGGATACCTTTGATTCTCTGGAATCAAAAGTTGAGTAGCATGTGAATGGCATTTAGTACTTATGTAGTCTGTTCCCTGGAAATCCCCTATATCCTACTTTTTGATTAATATGGAGGAAAACCATAAAAAAAATGCAAAGGCAGTGAATGTTTTTAAGGAGTGGAGGAAACTGCATCATTCCAGTTCTAATATAACTCATTCATTATAGAGATTGTTTTTCTTCACCTTTGAGTTTTTGATAAAGCCACAAGTGGTTTATATTTTAAAGCTACTAAAGGCCAAACTTCAAAATAATAAGTTCTCTTCTGGAAAGGAATACACTTAAATGGCTTAATTGTAGGGCGTGCATTTCTGTATAATAAAGGGCTGCCCTGTTCCCTGAATCTTTCTGTTAACTAATTACAGCCTGTTTTCAAGATTTGAATTACATTCCTTTCTTAGATAACGAGCATGAATGAGAGAAAATAGACTCTGCCTTGAACCCACGTTCATTTTTTTCCTGTTTACTTGTGTTGCATTAGCAACCAGAATTTTATTTTGCCATAATTTAATGTGCACCTACCCTGTGTTGAACACTCTATAATCAAGATAAATTAGATATGGTCATTGCCTTCAAAACTCTCAAAGTTTAATTAGCAATAAACATGTAAAATATTGAAATACGGTATGATAAAATCAATATACAAAGGGCTCAGAGCCTTTTTGTGTTTTCTGTATCCCTCCAAATAGGATAGATATATATATATATGCTTGAGTGAAGGCAATACCTAGGTAACCTCCGTATAGAAGGCAATGCTTAAGTTCCCAAAGGACAACTGATGAGTTGTTCATTTTAAATAGGGAAACAAGTGTACACAAAGGCACAGAGATATAAAAGAGATTATGGTATCAGGCAGCAGCATATGGCTCAGTACAGGATTCCTAAGTAAAGTGGGCGTAGATGCATGGAGTGAAGTGTGAAGAGGTAACAGTTGGAGGTTTTGTGGGCTTTCAATGCTATCTCTGTCACTAATGCAGAGGCAGTGAGATGGAAGAGGAAAGGACACACTGAGTATTATTTCAGAATAACTAACCCATTTTGTTTCTTTTCCATAATAACATATGGTGTAATATGATTTTAAAGTATCTTTGAATGAGAAATCTAGAGTTTCAGGCCATAAGTATCTGTCTACATTCCCATTTCAAAACTCCCTCTCACTGAAAACCAATGTTCTTTTTTTTTTAAATTTTTTTAAATTTATTTTATTGGAGGCAAATTACCTTACAGTAATATATTGGTTGGTTTTGCCATACATTGACATGAATCCTCCCCGGGTGTACATGTGTTCCCTTTCTTGAACCCCCCTCCCACCTCTCTCTTCCCCATATCCTCCCTCCAGGTCATCCCAGCAAACCAGCCCCGAGCATCCAGTATCATGCATCGAACCTGGACTGGTGATTCCTTTCATATACGATAATATACATGCTACAATGCCATTCTCCCCAATCATCCCACCTTCACAAACTCCCACAGAGTCCCAAAGATTGTTCGATATACCTATGTCTCTTTTGCAGTCTCGTATACAGGGTTCAGGTTACCATCTTTCTAAATTCCATATATATGCATTAGTATACTATATTGATATTTTTCTTTCTGGCTTACTTTACTCTGTATAATAGGCTCCAATTTCATCCGCGTCATTAGAACTGATTCAAATGCATTCTTTTTGATGGCTGAAAAATACTCCATTGTGTATATGTACCAAAGCTTTCTTATCCATTCATCTGCAGATGGACATCTAGGTTGCTTCCATGTCCTGGCTATTATAAACAGTGCTGCAATGAACATTGGAGGACATGTGTCTCTTTCAATTCTGGTTTCCTCGGTGTGTATGCCCAGAAGTGCGATTGCTAGGTCATATGGCAGTTCTATTTCCAGGTTTTTGAGGAATCTCCACACTGTTCTCCATAGTGGCTGTAATAGTTTGCATTCCCACCAACAGTATAAGAGGGTTCCCATTTCTCCACACCCTCTCCTGCATTAATTGCTTGTAGACTTTTGTATAGCAGCCATTCTGACTGGTGTGAAATGGTATCTCATTGTGGTTTTGATTTGCATTTCACTGATTATGAGGGATGTTGAGCATTTTTTCATGTGTTTCTTAGCCATCTTTATGTCTTCTTTGGAGAAATGTCTGTTTAGTTCTTTGGCCCATTTTTTGATTGGGTCACTTAGTTTTTTGGAATTGAGCTGCAGGAGCTGCTTGTATATTTTGGAGATTAATCCTTTATCAGTTGCTTCATTTGCTATTATTTTCTCCCACTCTGAAGGCTGTCTTTTCACCTTGCTTATAGTTTCCTTTGCTGTGCAGAAGCTTTTGATTTTAATTAGGTCCCATTTGTTTATGTTTGCTTTTATTTCCAATATTCTGGGAGGTGGGTCTTGGAGGATACTGCTGTGGTTTATGTCAGAGAGTGTTTTGCCTATGTTCTCCTCTAGAAGTTTTATAAAATCTGGTCTTACATTTAGCTCTCTAATCCATTTTGAGTTTATTTTCATGTATGGTGTTAGGAATTGTTCTAGTTTCACTCTTACAAGTTTCTGACCAGTTTTCCCAGCACCATTTGTTAAAGAGACTGTCTTTTCTCCATTTTATACTCTTGCCTCCTTTGTTGAAGATAAGGTGTCCATAGGTTCATGGATTTATCTCTGGGCTTTCTATTTTGTTCCATTGACCTATATTTCTGTCTTTATGCCAGTACCATACTGTCTTGATGACTGTGGCTTTGTAGTACAGCCTGAAGTCCGGCAGGTTAATTCCTCCAGTTCCATTCTTCTTCTTCAAGATTGCTTTGGCTATTCAAGGTTTTTTTTGTATTTCCATACAAATTGTGAGATTATTTGTTCTAGTTCTGTGAAAAATATCGTTGGTAGCTTGATAGGGATTGCATTGAATGTATAAATTACTTTGGATAGTATACTCATTTTCACAATATTTATTCTTCCAATCCATGAACACGGTATATTTCTCCATCTATTAGTGTCCTCTTTGATTACTTTCACTAGTGTTTTATAGTTTTCTATGTACAAGTCTTTTGTTTCCTTAGGTAGATATATTCTTAAGTAGTTAATTCTTTTCGTTGCAACAGTGAATGGAATAGTTTCCTTAATTTCTCTTTCTATTTTCTCATTATTAGTGTATAGGAATGCAAGGGATTTCTGTGTGTTAATTTTATATCCTGCAACTTTACTGTATTCATTGATTAGCTCTAGTAGTTTTCTGGTAGAGTCTTTAGGGTTTTCTGTGTAGAGGATCATGTCATCAGCGAACAGTGAAAGTTTTACTTCTTCTTTTCCAATTTTTATTCCTTTTATGTCTTTTTCTGCTCTTATTGCTGTAGCCAAAACTTCCAGAGTTATGTTGAATAGTAGCGGTGAAAGTGGGCGCCCTTGTCTTGTTCCTGACTTTAGGGGAAATGCTTTCAGTTTTTCACCGTTGAGGACAATGTTTGCTGTGGGTTTGTCATATATAGCTTTTATGATGTTGAGATATGTCCCTTCTACTCCCACTTTCTGGAGGGTTTTTATCATAAACGGATGTTGAGTTTTGTCGAAGGCTTTCTCTTCATCTATTGAGATAATCATATGATTTTTATTTTTCAGTTTGTTAATGTGGTGTATTACATTGATTGATTCACGGATATTAAAGAATCCTTGCATTCCTGGGATAAAGCCCACTTGGTCATGATGTGTGATCTTCTTAATGTGTTGTTGGATTCTGATTGCTAGAATTTTGTTAAGGATTTTTGCATCTATGTTCATAAGTGATATTGGCCTGTAGTTTTCTTTTTTTGTGGGATCTTTGCCAGGTTTTGGGATTAGGGTGATAGTGGTCTCATAGAATGAGTTTGAAAGTTTCCCTTCCTCAGTAATTTTCTGAAAGAGTTTGAGTAGAATAGGTGTTAGCTCTTCACTAAATTTTTGGTAGAATTCATCTGTGAAGCCGTCTGGACCTGGGCTTTTGTTTGCTGGAAGCTTTCCGATTACTTCCTCTAGTTCTGTGCTTGTGATGGGTCTGTTCAGATTTTGTATTTCTTCCTGGTTCAATTTTGGCAAGGTGTACTTTCCTAGGAATTTGTACATTTCTTCCAAGTTATTCATTTTATTGCCATATAATTGTTGATGGTATTCTGTAATAATCCTTTGTATTTCTATGTTGTCGTTTGTGATCTCTCCATTTTCATTTCTAATTTTATTGATTTGGTTCTACTCCCTTTGTTTCTTGATGAGTCTGGCTAGTGGTTTGTCAATTTTATTTACCTTCTCAAAGAGCCAGCTTTTGGCTTTGTTGATTTTTGCTATGGTCTGTTTTATTTCTTTTGCATTTATATCTGCCCTAATTTTTACGATTTCTTTCCTTCTACTAACCCTGGGGTTCTTCATTTCTTCCTTTTCTAGTTTCTTTAGATGTAATGTTATGTTATTTAGTTGACTTTTTTTTTTGTTTCTTGAGGTGTGCCTGTATTGCTATGGACTTCCCCTTTAGCACTGCTTTTACAGTGTCCCAGAGGTTTTGGGTTGTGGTGTTTTCATTTTCATTCATTTCTCTGCATATTTTGATTTCTCTTTTGATTTCTTCTATGATTTGTTCGTTATTCAGCAGCGTGTTGTTCAGCCTCCATATGTTGGCATTTTTAATAGTTTTTCTCCTGTAATTGAGATCTAATCTTACTGCATTGTGGTCAGAAAAGATGCTTGGAATGATTTCAATTTTGTTTAATTTACCAAGGCTAGAATTATGGCCCAGGATATGATCTATCCTGGAAAAGGTTCCGTGTGCGCTTGAGAAAAAGGTGAAATTCATTGTTTTGGGGTGAAATGTCGTATAGAGATTTGTTAGGACTAACTGGTCTAGTTTTATCATTTCAAGTTTGTGTTTCCTTGTTAATTTTCTGTTTAGTTGATCTATCCATAGATATAAGTGGGGTATTAAAGTCTCCCACTATTATTGTGTTATTGTTAATTTCCCCTTTCATACTTGTTAGTAATTTTCTTACATATTGTGGTGCTCCTATGTTGGGTGCATAAATATTTATAATTGTTATATTTTCTTCTTGGATTGATCCTTTGATCATTATGTAGTTTCCCCTTTGTCTCTTTTCACAGCCTTTGTTTTAAAATCTATTTTATCTGATATGAGTATTGCTACTCCTGCTTTCTTTTAGTCTCTATTTGCGTGGAATGTCTTTTTCCAGCCCTTCACTTTCAGTCTGTATGTGTCCCTCGTTTTGAGGTGGGTCTCTTGTAGACAACATATATGGGGGTCTTGTTTCTGTATCCATTCAGCCAGCCTCTATCTTTTGGTGGGTCATTCAACCCATTTAAGTTTGAGGTGATTATTGATAAGTATGATCCCGTTGCCATTTTCTTTATTGTTTTGGGTTCGAGTTTATATACCCTTTCTGTGTTTCCTGTCTAGAGAAGATCCTTTAGTATTTGTTGGAGAGCTGGTTTGGAGATGCTGAATTCTCTCAGCTTTTACTTGTCTGTAAAGCTTTTGATTTCTCCTTCATATTTGAGTGAGCTCCTTGTTGGGTATAATAATCTGGGCTGTAGTTTACTTTCTTTCATCACTTTAAGTATGTCTTGTCATTCCCTCCTGGCCTGAAGAGTTTCTGCTGAAAGATCAGCTGTTATCCTTATGGGGATCCCCTTGTGTGTTATTTGTTGTTTTTCCCTTGCTGCTTTTAATATTTGCTCTTTGTGTTTGATCTTTGTTAATTTGATTAATATGTGCCTTGGAGTATTTCGCTCTGGGTTTATCCTGTTAGGGACTCTCTGGGTTTCTTGGACTTGGGTGATTATTTCCTTCCCCATTTTAGGGAAATTTTCAACTATTATCTCCTCAATTATTCTCTCATGGTCTTTCTTTTTGTCTTCATCTTCTGGGACTCCTATGATTCAAATGTTGGGGCGTTTAATATTGTCCCAGATGTCTCTAATATTGTCCTCATTTATTTTATTTTTTTTTTCTTTTTCCATCTCTGATTCATTTATTTCTACAATTCTATCTTCTAGCTCGCTTATCCTGTTTTCTGCCTCCGTTATTCTACTGTTTGTTCCCTCCAGAGTGTTTCTGATTTCATCTATTGCATTATTCATTGTATATTGACACTTTTTTATTTCCTGTAATTCCTTATTAAACATTTCTTGCATCTTCTCAATCCTTTTCTCCAGTTTATTTATCTGTAACTCCATTTTGCTTTCCAGATTTTGAATCATTTTCACAGTTAAAATTCGAAATTCTTTATCGGGTAGGTTCCCTATATCTTCCTCTTTTGTTTGTTTTGGTGGGCATTTATCCTGTTCCTTTACTTGTTGAGTATTTCTCTGCCTCTTCATCTTGCTTATAATGCTGTGTTCGGGGTGGCCTTTCCGTCTTCTGGCAGTTTGTGGAGTTCTCTTTATTATGTAGTTACCTCGTTGTGTGTGGGTTTGGATGGGTGACTTGTCAAGGTTCCCTGGTTAGGGAAGCTTGTGTCGATGTTCTGGTGGTTGGACCTGGATTTCTTCTCTCTGGAGTGCAATGAAGTGTCTGTTAATGAGTTTGAGATGTCAGTGGGTTTGGAGTGGCTTTGGGCAGCCTGTATATTGAAGCTCAGTGCTAGTCTCCTGTGTTGCTGGATAGTTTGTGTAGTATGTCTTTCACTGAAACTTGTTGACCCTTGGGTGGTGCCTGGTTTCAGTGTATGTATGGAGGCATTTGATGAGTACCTGTCAATTAATGTTCTCTGGAACAGGAAATCTCTGGTGTTCTCAGCATTTGAACTTAAGCCTCTGCCTCTGTTTTTCAGTCTTATTCTTGCAGTAGTCTCAAGGCTTCTCCCCCAGTTACTTCCAAGGCAGTTCCTTTTGTTGAAAAAGCTCTTCTGTTTTTCTGGTCTTCTCAGTGTCTAATTCCTGTCCTGACACCAGGATGCGGTGTTGGACACTTTTTTTTTTTCCCCTGGCTCACCTGTTCAGTCCTGCTGTGGGGAGGGAGGAATGCAGCTAACAAATATCCGTGGAGTCTGTGGGGAGTGCTCGCAGTGTCTCGGCTACACTGGGAATGCTCCCGCTCAAGGCGTGTGTGCTTTCCCTGTTTATGCTGCTTAGGCTCTAGGTTGCTCTGCTGGGAGCTGTCCATGGCTGGCTCTGGGTTGCATGCACTTCCCAGGTCTGAGCGGCTCAGGCTCAGGTCCTCAGGTACTCCACAAAGGCGCCGACTTGGCTGTGCCTGAGTTTTGTGCCTTCCCCGGTCCAAGCAGCTCAGGTGACCAGGCGTTTGGCGAGCATGGTCGCTGCGACTTATCGCCTTCCTGGTCCCTGCCGCTCGGTTTTCTGGGAGTACAACTGGCTCGGTTTCTCAGGCATTTATCGACCAGCCTGAACCCAAGAAGTCCTGGCCAGCAAGGAAGCCTGCCTGCAGCTTGGCACGAGAAACCTCTCTGCGGACGTGGCTGCCCCTTCTCGTGCTGGCTGCCCTCCCTGCCTGTGTCGGGGGGGGCTGGGGGATGGGCCGCCCACTGCTGGCTTGCTCTGCTCAGTGCCCTGTTCTGTGGGCGGAGCTGGCGGAGTCCTGGGTTGGGGCTTTTCACAGGCTTTTCCTAGCCTTTTCGCCTTTTAGCTGCACCTTCTGCTTTGGTATCTTAAGTTCGTGCCCTCAGTTTGCCCTGGGGCATTCAAGCCCAGTTTTTCCTCTAAGCTCCGAGGCCCGCACCTCCCTGCCCAACCCCCACCTGCTAGTGGGGGGTGCGGGCATCTGCGCTGCTTCTCCGCTGAGAGTTTCCTCTAGGCACTTAGTCTGTGAGTTTTAATTATTTATGTCTTTTGTCTCCCAGTTATGCGGCCCTCTGAGGTTCCACTCACCAGTGTTTCCAGGTGTTTGGAAACTTCTCTCTCTTTTATTTTTAAGCCTCCCTTCCCAGGACGGACCTCTGTCCCTCCCTCTTTTGTCTCTCTTTTTATCTTTTATACTATTTCCTACCTCCTTTCGATGACTATGGGCTGCTTTTCTGAGTACCTGATGTCCTCTGCCAGTATTCAGAAGTTGTTTTGTGGGATTTACTCAGTGTTCAAATGTTCTTTTGCTGATTTTGTGGGGGAGAAAGTGGTCGCCCCATCCTGTTCCTCCGCCACCTTCCTGTGCTCCTCCCAATGTTCTAATATTAGTATGATAACAAATATTAACTCTTTTTCCATTACCTGTCACTACAACAAGCACTGATATTAGGGAAATGAGTTTGCATGCCCCTTCTTGACTCCATTATGTATCACATATTTTAAACTTTTTTTACAATTATACAGGCGAAATATTCCTCTGTTACCTTTCTTTTTACCAACCTTGCTCATCACTTTCTTAAACACTTAAAATTCACATCTGGAATAAATTTATCTTTTGTTTTAGATGCCTTTTATCTTGCATCTCTCAGTATGTAATATTAAACTTACACTAGTTTTGATTGTTGGTTTTGTTTCTTTTTTTTATTATTTTTTAAATTTTAATTGGAGGCTAATTACTTTACAATATTGTATTGGTTTTGCCATGAAGTTTTGTTTCTCACTACCATTAAGATGCAATCCCACTGCTGGGCATACACACCGAGGAAACCAGAATTGAAAGAGACACATGTACCCCAATGTTCATCACAGCACTGTTTACAATAGCCAGGACATGGAAGCAACCTAGATGTCCATTGGCAGACAAATGGAAAAGAAAGCTGTTGTACATATACACAATGAAATATTACTCAGCTATTAAAAACAATGCATTTGAATCAGTTTTAATGAGGTGGATGAAACTCTATTATACAGAGTGAAATAAGTCAGAAAGAAAAACACCAATACAGTATAGTAACTCATATATATGGAATTTAGAAAGATGGCAATTATGACCCTATATGTGAGACAACAAAAGGGACATAGATTTAAAGAACAGACTTTTGGGCTTTGTGGGAAAAGGCGAGGATGGGATGATTTGAGAGAACAGCATTGAAACATGTATATGTGAAATAGATCACCAGTTCAGGTTCAATGCATGAGACAGGATGCTCAGAGTTGGTGCACTGGGATGACCCTGAAGGATGGGATGGGGAGGTAGGTGGGAGGGGTGTTCAGGATGAGGAACACATATACACTCATGGGTGATTCATGTCACTGTATGGAAAAAATCAATACAATATTGTAAAGTAATTAGCCTCCAATTAAAATAATTAATCAAAAAATGATTAAGATCACAGAATCTATTTAAAATAGTTTGTTCATCACCAGCCATCATTTAGAGGACCCCATATAATAAAATGTATAGTCATCTAGATTGATCTAGTGTGTGTGTGTGTTAGTTGCTCAGTTATGTCTGACTCTTTGCCATCCTATGGACTGTAGTCCACCAGGCTCCTCTGTCCATGGGATTTTCCAGGAAAGAGTGCTGGAGTAGGTAGCCATTCCTTCTCCAGGGGATCTTCCCAACCCAGTGATCAAACCCAGGTTTACTGCATTGCAGGTGGATTCTTTACCATCTGAGCCACCAGGGAAGCCCATATTGAGCTAGACTTGTTTGTAATTACTTTCAAAACTTGCTTTTATTTTATTTTTTCTATTCAACTGCATTTTAACTTTCATAAATTAAAGGACTAAGTTGTGTTTCTTTGGTATTCACTACTGGTCATAATACACGGTTCTAAATTTCAATTATTTTGTTTAAAATTAATTCCTTTTGACTTTCTTGGATTGATAGAAAGGCAGTCTTTCTAGTATACTTTCATGATGTAGTAAGAACTTCCAGAGTACTGCTTTTTGCAGACCTTGAAATAGAGAGGCTATTTTTGCTTGCAAACTGGCCAATTCTTTTCTAAG
This sequence comes from Moschus berezovskii, assembly GCF_049115385.1. NCBI lineage: Eukaryota > Metazoa > Chordata > Mammalia > Artiodactyla > Moschidae > Moschus > Moschus berezovskii. The sequence goes on along the minus strand of NC_142488.1, from coordinate 78,713,273 downwards.
CTTATCTCTGTCTTTTTTTTAATATATATATTTAGTTTTTATTGAAGGATAATTGCTTTAAAGAATTTTGCTGTTTTATCTCTTTTAATACTTTCTGAAAGCAGAAAATAAAAAACACAATATGACTCTGACTCTAACTCTTAATCTTTAGAGCTATAGGCTCAGTGAGCATATTGTTTGCCTTCTAAGTTATAGCAAGCAACAGTTTAAAAAATATATTTTGCAACTGTGTATCATGGGTCTTCATCTTCTCAGCCTCCAAATCAGTTACCTTACTGTTACTCACTGTCTGACTGTTTAAGTAATGAAATTTTAGGTTTCTCTTGTGCCAGTTTGTCATTTCAAAGAACTAATTTCTATTAGATAAGATTTGATAGCTATGGTATCAGAAAAATCCTAAATATAAGTTGCTTAACGTCTACGTAAAGTGAAAAACAAAGGTTTCTAAGTTGACAGATTTCATTCAAGTAGTGTTTCGGGAATTTGGGCTCCTTCCATCTTATGGATCCTCTGTCTTCAACACATAGCTTCTAAAGTCACTGCAGAAAACATGGTTGATCACAGTGGGAGGTTTTTATGGGATCGTTTTTGAAGTAGTGCCCAACACTGCAAGTCCCATTTTATTACTTAGAAATCAGACACAGGATCATACTTAAGCCAGGAAGGTTGATAATGTAGATAATGTTTGCTAAGAAGAAAGTAATGAGTTTGGTGAAAGTACATTAGAATCTGCTGGTATTTTATGACTCAAGAACATCCATTTTCTTTACCCTCCTTTCTCCCATTTACTCCATTTTTCCAGCTAAGTACTAGAACAAAATATAGTTTTTTTCATATTATATATTAATGATAATTCTTATGCAGTTTTATCACCCTATGATAAAACCATTTTTAAGGGAAAAAACATTAAAGTGAAATGTATTTACAAAAGTCCAAAGTTACCAATATAAGAAAATATATTATTTCTAGTGTTTCTATTTGGGAGCAGCTCAGTTGGTCATATTTCTAGAACCTGCCACATAGTGCTGTACATGGTAAATGCTCAGTAAAGGACTATTTCTCCATTACTGAAGATAACATCTTGTGCTGATAATAAAGGACACAACTGAATAAAAAATAACATCTTTTTACATTATATTCATTTATTAAACAAATACATATTGATCACCAATTATGAGCCAAGTTAGTTATCCTTTTTCTAGGCAGGCTCTAAACTGCCTATGTCAAGTGTTTAGTATGGTCTGAGAAAGTGAGTAAAGTTCTCTAAGCTTGATTTATCCATTATAGTGGAAATTGCTGTAGAAATTTAAAGAACTTTCACTGAATATATCTTTTAAGTAGAATTTCTTTTACATCATCTTAGCCTCTAGCATAGTGACTTTAAAGATTTAATGAGCCTGAAAATCATTTTAAGCACTGTACTAGAATGCATATTCTTGAATGCCAACTACAGAAATTCTGTTTTAGCAGGTCTGCTCCAGTAAGGCAGAAATCAGCATTTTTAACAAGTTCACTTGATACTGTTGCAAAGTGTTCTTGGATGATCCTTTGAGAAAACAGCTAAAGAATGCTTTAGATACTTTTTTAAAAAATAATAATAAACTGTTACCTATGAAACAAATGTCAGTAGCTAATCATTTTAGAAATTTTAATTACTTATTCGAAGTGAGTCAATTGATGATTGCAGAGTTTCTTCCACTTGTGCTGCTTTATAGCTTCAGTTCAGTTCAGTTCAGTTGCTCAGTCATGTCTGACTCTTTGCGACCCCATGAATCACAGCACGCCAGGCCTCCCTGTCCATCACCAACTCCCGGAGTTCACTCAAACTCATGTCCATTGAGTCGGTGATGCCATCCAGCCATCTCATTCTCTGTCGTCCCCTTCTCCTCCCACCCCCAATCCCTCCTAGCATCAGACTCTTTTCCAGTGAGTCAACTTGTCGCATGAGGTGGCCAAAGTATTGGAGTTTCAGCTTTAGCATCAGTCCTTCCAATGAACACCCAGGATTGATCTGCTCCAGAATGGACTGGTTGGATCTCCTTGCAGTCCAAGGGACTCTCAAGAGTCTTCTCCAGCACCACAGGTCAAAAGCATCAATTCTTTGGCGATCAGCTTTTATCTAAATAGATATTAGACATGTGGAATGGGAAAGGCTGTCTTCATCCATTGGAAGAACACATTTCATGAACTTACTATCCATGTGTGCATGCTCAGTCGCTCAGCTGTGTTCAACTGTTTGTGATCCCATGCACTATTTGTAGCCTACCAGGCTCCTCTGTCCATGAGGTTCTCTAGGCAAGAATACTGGAGTGGGTTGCCATTTCCTACTCCAGGGGACCTTCCTGATTCAGGAATTGAACCAGCATCTCCTGAGTCTCCTGCATTGGCAAGCAGATTCTTTACCACATGCTGCTGCTGCTAAATCACTTCAGTCGTGTCCAACTCTGTGCGACCCCACAGATGACAGCCAACCAGGCTCCCCCACCCCTGGGATTCTCCAGGAAAGAACACTGGAGTGGGTTGCCATGTCCTTCTCCAATGTGTGAAAGTGAAAAGTGAAAGTGAAGTCGCTCAGTCATGTCTGACTCGTAGCAACCCCATGGACTGCAGCCTACCAGGCTCCTCCATCCATGGGATTTTCTAGGCAAGAGTATTGGAGTGGTAAGTAACCAATAATTAATAAATATTGATAGATATCACCATCATTTGAAAATTTTATTCTTGACTTTTTTAGTCACAGGTTAATTTACCTTTTCTACAACCAAAAATGAAAGAAAAAAAAATGCAACAGTTACAGACTCAAAACTTTGAAAGGTACAAGTATAATTAAGGCTAAAAAGAATAAAGTTGTTGAAATATATTTCTTAGCTTGTAGTAAAATAAACATTGTATTTTGATTTATTTTTTGAAAGCATACCATGGACTTCAGTACTTTTAGGTTTGGTACAATTGTCACAGCAGTAACTACATAGGCAAAATGATCACAATATGAAAATCAAGTTCATCCAGATTTAACTTGCATTTTTAATCATTTTGTGCATTGTTCTGACAAATTGATCTTGAACTTATCAAAGAGCTGACTTTGAATCAGGACAACTGTTGTAAAATTATTCTATATTAGACTCATGAGCACTTAGATGCTATATTCCTTTTCTTCCTGATGGGAGACTACTTTTAACCGTCACCCCTTGAAAGCGCTTTTATTTAGCAACTGCTGATGAATGGTTTACATTAAATGTCCACAATTTTCATTTTGTTTAATGTTTATGGTGCATTTTATATGTGCAGAATTACTTAGAATATCTTAAGCTTTTTATTTTGGAAAATTTCAAATGTATATCAAAATAGAAGAGAGATTGATAAACCCTAATGTATTTATCGTCCAGTTTCAAAGCCTGTGAGCTCACAGCAAATCCAGTTCATATCAGTTCAGTCACTCATTTGTGTCCAACTTTCCGTGACCCTATGGACTGCAATACGCCAAGCCTCCCTGTCCATCACCAACTCCTGAAGCTTACTCAAACTCATGTCCATCAAGTCAGTGATGCCATTCAACCTTCATGTCCTCTGTCATCCCCTTCTCCTCCCACCTTCAATGTTTCCCAGCAACAGGGTCTTTACAAATGAGTCAGTTCTTTGCATCAGGTGGCCAAAGTATTGGAGTTTCAGCTTCAGCATCAGTCCTTCCAATGAATATTCAGGATTGATTTCCTTTAGGATGAACTGGTTTGCTCTCCTTGCAGTCCAAGGGACTCTCAAGAGTCTTCTCCAATACCACAGTTCAAAAGCATCAATTCTTCGGTGCTCAACTTTCTTTATACTCCAACTCTCACATCCATACATGACTACTGGAAAAAACATAGCTTTGACTAGATGGGCATTTTTTGGCCAAGTAATGTCTCGCTTTTTAATATGCTGTCTAGGTTGGTCATAGCTTTTCTTCCAAGGAGCATCTTTTAATTTCATTTTATTTATCATGAAGTGATGGGACTGGATGCCATGATCTTAGTTTTCAGAATGCTAAGTTTTAAGCCAACTTTTTCAATCTCTTCTTTCTCTTTCATCAAGAGGCACTTTAATTCTTCGTTTTCTGCCATAAGGGTGGTGTCATCTGCATATCTAAGGTTATTACTATTTCTCTCAACCATCTTGATTCCAGCTTATGCTTCATCCAGCCCAGCATTTCGCATGATGTACTCTGCATAGAAATTAAATAAGCAGGGTGACAATACACAGCCTTGATGCACTCCTTTCTCAATTTGGAACCAGTCTGTTGTTCCAAGTCCAGTTCTAACTGTTGCTTCTTGACACCACAACCCACTTCCCTTCTCACTAGATTATTTTAAATTCCACATTATATTGCATTCACATTTTTAAAAATTATGTAAATGCATCTTTGGAATTGGGCTAGCAATATTCTGTCATCAGAGTAAACAAGAGTCAAAATCAAAGCAATATTTCTTATTGAATGGTTGTTTAGAGAAAGAAGGCATGTATTGTATTGCATGGTATTACAAAAGAAAAATTGTAACGTGATATAGAACAGAGGGATAAAAAGTAATCCATAGATAAGCAAATTTCCTCTGAAATGACAACAGATACTCCTGTCACTCACTGTCTTTTTAAAAGAAGGATTACATTTTCTCTTCATTCATAGCATCTGTAACACCAGCCTAGCATCATGTGATCTAATCTGCAGCCATGAACTAAACTACAATCTAAAGACAAATGACTCTTAAGGTGATTTCTCTTCTGAGGTTTCTCCTCAGATCACACTTTAATTCACTGTATATCCACTGGCATGTCCCCTTTGCGCTTCCATTAATGGATGGTAGATCAAATTTACCATCATCCCTCCAAACATTAACAGTTTTTTTTAACTGGCTACTCAAGATAAATATCTGTTCATTTCCTAACCTCTTTTCTCTCATCTCTCACATTTCTTCCATATATTAATACATTCTTCTTTAAATATTTTCACAGTGCTCACTTCAGCAGCACATATACTAAAATTGAAATGATACAAAGAAGATTAGCATGGCCCCTGTGCAAGGATGACATGCAAATTCGTGAAGCATTCGATATTTTTCCTAATTAAAATTAAAAGTTTCTGCACAGCAAAGGAAACTATAAGCAAGGTGAAAAGACAGACTTCAGAATGGCAGTAAATAATAGCAAATGAAGCAACTGATAAAGGATTAATCTCAAAAATATACAAGCAACTCCTGCAGTTCAATTCCAGAAAAATAAATGACCCAATCAAAAAATGGGCCAAAGAACTAAACAGACATTTCTCCAAAGAAGACATACAGATGGCTAGCAAACACATAAAAAGATGCTCAACATCACTCATAATCAGAGAAATGCAAATCAAAAGTACAATGAGGTACCATTTCTCGCCAGTCAGAATGGCTGCTATCCAAAAGTCTACATGCAATAAATTCTGGAGAGGGTGTGGAGAAAAGGGATCCCTCTTACACTGTTGGTGGGAATGCAAACTAGTACAGCCACTATGGAGAACAGTGTGGAGATTCCTTCAAAAACTGGAAATAGAACTGCCATATGATCCAGCAATCGCACTCCTGGGCATACACACCGAGGAAACCAGAATTGAAAGAGAAACATATACTCCAATGTTCATCGCAGCACTGTTTATAATAGTCAGGACATGGAAGCAACCTAGATGTCCATCTGCAGACGAATGGATAAGAAAGCAGTGGCACATATACACAATGGAATGCTGCTGCTGCTGCTGCTAAGTCATTTCAGTCGTGTCTGACTCTGTGTGACCCCATAGACAGAAGCCCACCAGGATCCCCCATCCCTGGGATTCTCCAGGCAAGAACACTGGAGTGGGTTGCCATTTCCTTCTCCAATGTGTGAAAGGGAAAAGTGAAAGTGAAGTCGCTCAGTCGTGTCTGACCCTCAGCGACCCCACGGACTGCAGCCTACCAGGCTCCTCCATCCATGGGATTTTCTAGGCAGGAGTACTGGAGTGGCTTGCCATTGCCTTCTCCGCCAATACAGTATACTAACACATATATATGGAATTTAGAAAGATGATAACAATAACCCTGTATACGAGACAGCAAAAGAGACACAGATGTGTAGAACAGTCTTTTGGACTCTGTGGGAGAAGGCGAGGGTGGGATGATATGGGAGAATACCATTGAAGCGTGTATATTATCATATGTGAAGTGAATCGCCAGTTCAGGTTCGATGCATGATACAGGATGCTCCGGGCTGGTGTACTGGGATGAACCAGAGGGATGGGATGGGGAGGGAGGTGGGAGGGCGTTTCAAGATGGGGAACACATGTACACCCAGGGCAGATTCTTTTCAGTGTATGGCAAAACCAATACAATAATGTAAAGTAATTAGCCTCCAATTAAAATAAATAAATATTTTCACAATGTCCTCTCATTTCTATCTTTATTGATATTGCCTTAATATAGTTACTCTTCTCTATATCTCAGCAAAAGATGCCTAACCAATGTCTTTATTTCCAGCATTTATCCCCGTCTATCAGTTTTCCCTCTGCCATCCTAGTGGTTTTTTAAAAATATACAAATTAGGCAATGTCAGTACTACTAATCATTATTCAATGAGTTCCTTAGCTTAGCATGTGAGGCCTGGTGTATTCTGGCATTGGCTGCCATTCCAGTCCCATATAAAATATATTTCTTCACTGAACATTTCCCTTGCTCTACCTAACTACTTTTTCATGAATATGTCTTAATTTTTCTCATTCTCATATGTTTGCATATGTAATTTACTCTCCAATAAATATCCTTATCTCTCTCTTTCTGCATCAATTCTGTACTCAAAGACTTCACTATTGAGTCATAAACTTTAGTGTTCAGGGAAACATTCACAGTGCTACAACCACTTCCAATGGCATCTTTAGATTTTGGGGGAAAAAGGCAATTTATTCTCTTGACAAAAAATGTCAAACACCTCTGATATTGAACACTGAGAAAATGTCATTTTTCCTTACACAGATATGTTGATATTGATTAGTAGAAATGTAATGCCTTTTAGAAATTCACTTTCTTTCAAATAGTTTGATACATGAAACATTTTCTGAAATTTAGGATTTAACCAAATTTAGAAATGGCAAGCCACTCCAGTATCCTTGCCTGGAAAATCTTTTGGACAGAGGAGCCTGGTGGGTTGCAGTCCATGGGGTTGCAAAGAGTCGGGCATGAATGAGCAACTACCACTTAACTTATTTCACATCTTGAACCTTCTTATATCATCTGATATAGTGCTGATTTCTTGTCACTTCATGGCCACAGTTTGGATCACATCAGAACAAATGTTACTTGCCTAGTTCTCTAATTCGTTATATCTAGTTTGAGTACCAAGAAAACAACATAGTAGCAAAGTCTCCAAGTTTTTCATAATAATATGATGTTAATAAATTAACTCATCATCCCTTTTATGAAACTAATCAGACTGGGATGCTTATGATGTTTTGCAGCTGTATTATTCATTAGAGGGCTGCTGTTGGCAGTTTTCTAACCAAATGTACCTGAAGTACAACAGCGCCCAAGATAACGGAGATTATATTGGTAGAGATTTTACAACTCAAACATGAAACATTCTGTCATTTTATATTAAAATCTCATAGCTACTGATTATAGTTAAGTTTCTAACTACACAAAAGATAGTAAGTAATTTAGAACTGCTATTTTTTTTTTTAAAAAAAAACAACTTTGCAAACCTCAATGGCAATATTTATTACACAAAATATAAAGTCTACCAATCTTGCAGCCTCATTGGTCTTTCATAAGAGATTATCCCATTAACAACTACTTAATATGGAGTATCAAAAACAGCAGTGCTAAGTATTGTTTAAAGGCATTAAGCACTAATGAGAATTAGTGAATCATATTTAAAATAAATTTTTACTCAAAGTTTAGGTGGATGTATACATTAGAGAATCCACAAAACTGGAGGCTCTGATTATACAGTACTTAAGTTTTTATTTTACCTCAAGCGTTAGGAAAGTATCAGTTAGTTACATAGCTGAGTGATTATTGATCCGTCCTGATATTTGCATCTTAAGCCAGAAGAGCTAATATTAAATTCACAAGGATCACAAATTGAGAATTTTCAATATTCCTCAGTGTTCTATAAGAAAAATTGATTAATGGTTTATCTTGAAATTTTGATGTGACTGATAAGTTTCATGAAAAGAATTGCCTTAGAAACTTTCTTTATTTTGATAGCAGAAATGAATTAGCCTTCTTAAGAGTGAAATTTTTATTTTTTTTAAATTTATTTATTTTAATTGGAGGTTAATTACATGTACTCCAATGTTCATCGCAGCACTGTTTATAATAGCCAGGACATGGAAGCAACCTAGATGTCTATCTGCAGATGAATGGATAAGAAAGCTGTACTACATATACACGATAAGAGTGAAATTTTTATATGTAGACCCCTTACCTTAAAGGCTGTACTACTTTTTTATTTTTAGATACAGTAAAGTCATGATATGAAAATTAGGTCTAAATAATTGCTCTGATTCTAAATGGTGGCCATATTAAAATATATGTATTAATTAATATGTTTTGCACAACTTTATGCTTAATATGAAAATTTGTCTTCTAGCAATGTATTTGGTATCACTCTTGAAAGCAGTTTTGTCCTGACTGAAAATATGCAGTTAATGTAAAAAATTTTATTAAAGCAAAAGATGGACATAAGAAAAATGATCATTTTACAATGTCTTTAGTTCTTGTACTTTGTAATAAATAGCCCTGAATGTGTTTGAGCATTTGTTGATGAGATGTGGAAGTAGCAAAATAAATTGTAGAATATGTTGAGTGAAAAACTGAGCTTGAAAGCGATCTCACATCAATAATTTTATAAAGAGGAAATATATTTGGTTTAATATTGTTTTCCTTTGCTTTCTTTTTCTTGGAAAATGTTCTCTTCCAATGAAAGTTTATGTATGACATTCAATAAATTATGAACAACTGAATTTAGGAGATATAATAACCTTTTCAAACTTCAGTTGAAATTGTAGTCTTCTAATCTCAGAGGAAAAGAAACCATCCTAATATAATGAATCATTTTCAGCTCTACAAGATGATTTGTTGCTTAAAAAAATCTAATCGTTATGGGAGAAAAATGCAAGATGAACTTTATTACTAAAAGCAATTAAGTGAAAATTAGGTAATCACAATGTGAGAAAAGCTCATCAATTAGAAAACTAGAAAAACTCAGCAGGCTGTCAAAGATGAATTACTTAGGAAAAAGCATATATATGTAATAGTCATTATGACAAAGTCAATATTAATTGCAAAGTTACTGAATATTAAAGTATTTTTAATTTTTGAAATATTTTTGATATATTTTTGAAAATATAAATGGATACATTTTTGGAGAAGGATTACTTTGTAAATCTTAGATCTGAGGATTTTATTTTATATTCACTTTATTTTCAACCCTCTTTTCTTCTTCCTTTAAAGATCTCCTTAAGCAACAAAAATATTTTCCCTCCTTGTGGCTATTAAAGAATATACACATATTACATTTTATATTAATCCATTATTTAATACAACTAAACTCATTTCATCATAAAAGGTCATATTTTAAAAACCAAAATGAACTCTAAAGTGGTTATGCCTATGTTCAGAGGCTGAGAAAGGAAATGTTTTAGTCTGCAAAATTTGTGCTATTATGTCTCACTTAGTACTCTTATTGAAGCTTTATGCCAAAACCATATGGTGACAGCTTTTGAAGCTGAGGTCACATACATTTACCAGATAGTCTTATGAGTTTCATTAGCTATTAGTGAAATTGTGTTTTGAAAGGCATTTATTAGCATTATTAAAAAACTCAAAATGTAAATTACTTAAAAATCTTACTGTCAAAAAAGCAATATTTAATGCTTTTAAAAACAATGAATCCTTTCCTGAAATTTTTTTTTTCAAATTAAAAACATGTGTTTAATAATATTAAAATAAAAGACACACACCCCTATACTCCTTCAAAACATCTTGTTTGCCCCATGGGGGTGTGAGAATGCTCTGGAAATTCCCTCGTGTCAGCTTTTTTTCTTTTTTTTATAGTTGAAGGATAATTGCTTTACAGAATTTTGTTGTTTTCTGTTAAACCTCAACATGAATCAGCCATAGGTGTACATATATCCCCTCCTTTTTGAACCTCCCTCTTGTCTCCCTCCCTAAAACACCCCTTTAAGTTGACACAGAACACCTGTTTGAGTTTCTTGAGTAATACAGCAAATTTTCATTGGCTATTTTACATATTGCAATGTAAGTTTCCATGTTACTCTTTCCATACATCTATCCCTCTCCTATCCTCTCCCCATGTCCAAAAGTCTATTCTCTATGTCTATTTCTCCATTGCTGTCCTGTAAATAAATTCTTCATACAATTTTTCTAGATTCAATATATATGCGTCAGAATACAATGTTTATCTTTCTCTTTTTGACTTACTTCCCTCTGTATAATAGGTTCTAGGTTCATCCACCTCATTAGAACTGACTCAAATGTGTTCCTTTTCATGGCTGAGTAATATTCCTTTGTGTATATGTACCACAGCTTCTTTTTTTTTTTTAAATTGGAGGCAAATAACTTTATATTAATATATTGGTTGGTTTTGCCATACATTGACACGAATCTGCCCCGGGTGTACATGTGTTCCCCCACTTGAACTCCCCTCCCACCTCCCTCTTCCCCATATCCTCCCTCCAGGTCATCCCCGTGCACCAGCCCCAAGCATCCTGTATCATATGTCGAACCTGGACTGGTGATTCATTTCACATATGATAATATACATGCTACAATGCCATTCTCTCAAATCATCCCACCTTCACCCTCTTTCACAGAGTTCCAAAGATTGTTCTATACACCTATGTCTCTTTTGCAGTCTCGTATACAAGGTTAAGGTTACCATCCTTCTAAAGTCCACATATATGCATTAGTATGCTGTATTAATGTTTTTCTTTCAGGCTGACTTCACTATGGATAATAGGCTCTAATTTCATCCACCTCATTAGAACTGATTCAAATGCATTCTTTTTGATGGCTGAAAAATGCTCCACTGTGTACATGTACCAAAGCTTTCTTATCCATTCATCTGCAGATGGACATCTAGGTTGCTTCCATGTCCTGGCTATTATAAAGAGTGCTGCAATGAACAATGGAGTACATGTGTTTCTTTCAATTCTGCTTTCCTCGGTGTGTACGTCCAGGACTGTGATTGCTGGATTATATGTCAGTTCTATTTCCAGGTTTTCGAGGAATCTCCACACTGTTCTCCATAGTGGCTGTACTAGTTTGCATTCCCACCAACAGTGTAAGAGGGTTCCCATTTCTCCACACCCTCTCCAGCATTTATTGCATGTAGCCTTTTGGATAGCAGCCATTCTGACTGGTGTGAAATGGTATCTCATTGTGGTTTTGATTTTCATTTCTCTGATTATGAGGGATGTTGAGCATCTCTTCATGTGTTTGTTAGCCATCTTTATGTCTTCTTTGGAGAAATGTCTGTGTAGTTCTTTGGCCCAGTTTTTGATTGGGTCATTTATTTTTCTGGAATTGAGCTGCAGGAGCTGCTTGTACATTTTGGAGATTAAATCTCTGTCAGTTGTTTCATTTGCTATTAATTTCTCCCATTCTGAAGGCTGTCTTTTCACCTTGCTTATAGTTTCCTTGGCTGTGCAGAAGCTTTTCATTTTAATTAGATCCCATTTGTATATTTTTGCTTTTATTTCCAGTATTCTGGGAGGTAGGTCATGGAGGATCCTGCAGAAATTTATGTTGGAGAGTGTTTTGCCTATGTTCTCCTCTAGGAGTTTTCTAGTTTTTGGTCTTACATTTAGATATTTAATCCATTTTGAGTTTATTTTTGTGTATGGTGTTAGGGAGTGTTTTAGTTTCATTCTTTCACAAGTGGTTGATCAGTTTTCCCAGCACCAATTGTTAAAAGAGATTGTCTGTTCTCCATTGAATATTCTTGCCTCCTTTGTCAAAAATAAGGTGTCCATAGGTGCGTGGATTTATCTCTGGGCTTTCTATTTTGTTCCATTGATCTATATTTCTGTCTTTATGCCACTACCATACTGTCTTGTTGACTATGGCTTTGTAGTAGAGCCTGAAGTCCGGCAGGTTGATCCCCCCAGTTCCATTCTTCTTCCTCAAGATTGCTTTGGCTATTCGAGGTTTTTTGTATTTCCATACAATTTGTGAGATTATTTGTTCTAGTTCTGTGAAAAATATCATTGGTAGCTTGATAGGGATTGCATTGAAAGTATAAATTACTTTGGGTAGTATACCCATTTTCACAATATTTGTTCTTCCAATCCACGAACACAGTATATTTCTCAATCTATTAGTATCCTCTTTGATTACTTTCACTAGTGTTTTATAGTTTTCTATGTACAAGTCTTTTGTTTCCTTAGGTAGATATATTCATAAGTTTTTAATTCCTTTCCTTGCAACAGTGAATGGAATAGTTTCCTTAATTTATCTTTCTATTTTCTCGTTATTAGTGTATAGGCATGCAAGGGATTTCTGTATGTTGATCTTATATCCTGCAACTTTACTGTATTCATTGATTAGTTCTAGTAGTTTTCTGGTAGAGTCTTTAGGGTTTTCTGTGTAGAGGATCATGTCATCAGCGAATAGTGAAAGTTTTACTTCTTCATTTCCAATTTGGATTCCTTTTATGTCTTTTTCTGCTCTGATTGCTGTAGCCAAAATATCCAGAACTATGTTGAATAGTAGCGGTGAAAGTGGGCACCCTTATCTTGTTCCTGACCTTAGGGGAAATGCTTTCAGTTTTTCACCATTGAGGATAATGTTTGCTGTGGGTTTGTCACATATAGCTTTTATGATGTTGAGATATGTCCCTTCTATTCCCACTTTCTGGAGGGTTTTTTGTCATAAACGGATGTTGAATTTTGTCGAAGGCTTTCTCTGCATCTATTGAGATAATCATATGATTTTTATTTTTCAGTTTGTTAATGTGTATTACACTGATTGATTTGTGGATATTGAAGAATCCTTGCATTCCTGGGATAAAGTCCACTTGGTCATGATGTATGATCTTCTTAATGTATTGTTGGGTTCTGATTGCTAGAATTTTGTTAAGGATTTTTGCATCTATGTTCATCAGTGATATTGGCCTGTAGTATTCTTTTTTTGTGGAGTCTTTACCAGGTTTTGGGATTAGGGTGATGGTGGCCTCATAGAATGAGTTTGGAAGTTTCCCTTCCTCAGCAATTTTCTGGAAGAGTTTGAGAAGAATAGGTGTTAGCTCTTCTCTAAATTTTTGGTAGAATACAGCTGTGAAGCCGTCTGGACCTGGGCTTTTGTTTGCTGGAAGATTTCTGATTACAGCCTCTAGTTCTGTGCTAGTGATGGGTTTGTTAAATTATCTATTTCTTCCAGGTTCAGTTTTGGAAGGTTGTACTTTTCTAAGAATTTGTCCATTTCTTCCAAGATATTCATCTTATTTCCATATAATTGCTGATAGTATTCTCCAATAATCCTTTGTATTTCTATGTTGTCGGTTGTGATCTGTCCATTTTCATTTCTAATTTTATTGATTTTGTTCTTCTCCCTTTGTTTCTTGATGAGTCTGGCTAGTGGTTTGTCAATTTTATTTACCTTCTCAAAGAACCAGCTATTGGCTTTGTTGATTTTTGCTATGGTCTCTTTTGTTTCTTTTGCATTTGTTTCTGCCCTAATTTTTATGATTTCTTTCACTGACCCTGGGGTTCTTAGTTTCTTCCTTTTCTAGTTTTTTTAGATGTAGGGTTAGGTTATTTAGTTGACTTTTTCTTGTTTCTTGAAGTGTGCCTGTATTGCTATGAAATTTCCCCTTAACACTGCTTTTACAGTGTCCCAGAGGTTTTGGGTTGTTTTGTTTTCCTTTTCATTCATTTCTCTGCATATTTTGATTTCTCTTTTGATTTCTTCTATGATTTGTTCGTTATTCAGCAGCGTGTTGTTCCGCCACCATATGTTGGCATTTTTAATAGTTTTTCTCTTGTAATTGAGATCTAATCTTAATGCATTGTGGTCAGAACAGAAGGTTGGAATGATTTCAATTTTTTTTGAATTTACCAAGGCTAGATTTATGACCTAGGATATGATCTATCCTGGAAAAGGTTCCGTGTACACTTGAGAGAAAAGTGAAATTCATTGTTTTGGGGTGAAATGTCCTATAGAGATATATTAGGTCGAAATGGTCTATTGTATCATTTAAAGTTTGTGTTTCCTTGTTAATTTTCTGTTTAGTTGATCTATCCATAGGTGTGAGTGGGGGTATTAATGTCTCCCACTATTATTGTGTTACTGTTAATTTCCCCTTTCATATTTGTTAGTAATTGTCTTATATATTGCGGTGCTCCTGTGTTGTGTACATAAATGTTTATAATTGATATATCTTCTTCTTGGATTGATCCTTTGATCATTATGTAGTTTCCTTCTTTGTCTCTTTTCACAGCCTTTGTTTTAAAATCTATTTTATCTGATATGAGTATTGCTACTCCTGCTTTATTTTGGTCTCTATTTGCGTGCAATGTCTTTTTACAGCCCTTTACTTTCAGTCTGTATGTGTCCCTCGTTTTGAGGTGGGTCTCTTGTAGACAACATATATGGGGGTCTTGTTTTTGTATCCATTAATCCAGCCTTTGTCTTTTGTTTGGGACATTCAACCCATTTATGTTTAAGGGGATTATTGATAAGTATGATCCCGTTGCCATTTTCTTTATTGTTTTGTGTTCGAGTTTATATTCCCTTTATGTTTTTCCTGTGTAGAGAAGACCCTTTAATATTTGTTGGAGAGCTGGTTTGGTGATGCTGAATTCTCTCAGCTTTTGCTTGTCTGTAAAGCTTTTGATTTCTCCTTCATATTTGAATGAGATCTTTGCTGGGTACAGTAATCTGGGCTGTAGGTTACTTTCTTTCATCACTTTAAGTATGTCTTGCCATTCCCTCCTGGCCTGAAGTGTTTCTGTTGGAAGATCATCTGTTATCCTTGTGGGGATCCCCTTGTGTTTTATTTGTTGTTTATCCCGTGCTGCTTTTAATATTTTTTCTCTGTGTTTGATCTTTCTTAATTTGATTAATATGTGTCTTAGAATATTTCGCCTTTGGTTTATCCTGTTATGAACTCTCTGGGTTTTTTGGACTTGGGTGATTATTTCCTTCCCCATTTTAGGGAATTTTTCAACAATTATCTCCTCAAGTATTCTCTCATGGTCTTTCTTTTTGTCTTCTTCTTCTGGGACTCCTATGAATCGAATATTGGGACATTTAACATTGTCCCAGAGGTCTCTAATATTGTCCTCATTTCTTTTAATTCGTTTTTCTTTTTCCGTCTCTGTTTCATTTATTTCTACAATTCTATCTTCTAGCTCACTTATCCTGTCTTCTGCCTATGTTATTCTACTGTTTGTTCCCTGGAGAGTGTTTTTGCTGTCATCTATTGTATTACTCATTGTATATTGACTATTTTTTATTTCCTTTAATTCCTTATTAAACATTTCTTGCATCTTCTCAATCCTTTTCTCCACTTTATTTATCTTTAACTCCATTTTGCTTTCCAGATTTTGAATCATTTTCCCAATTAAAATTCGAAATTCTTTATCAGGTAGGGTCCCTATGTCTTCCTCTTTTGTTTGTGTTGGTGGGCATTTATCCTGTTCCTTTACTTGCTGGGTATTTCTCTGCCTCTTCATCTTGCTTATATTGCTGTGCTTTCCATCCTCTGGCAGTTTGTGGAGTTCTCTTTATTATGTAGTTACCTCGTTGTGTGTGGCGTTGGATGGGTGACTAGTCAAGGTTCCCTGGTTTGGGAAGCTTGTGTCGGTGTTGTGGTGGGTAGAGCTGGATTTCTTCTCTCTGGAGTGCAATGAAGTGTCCAGTAATTAGTTTGAGATGTCAATGGTTTGGTGTGGCTTTGGGCAGCCTGTATATTGAAACTCAGGGCTATTCTCCTGTGTTGCTGGAGAATTTGTGTGGTATGTCTTTCACTGAAACTTGTTGACCCTTGGGCGGTGCCTGGTTTCAGTGTACGTATGGAGGCATTTGATGAGCACCTATCAATTAATGTTCCCTGGAACAGGAGATTTCTGGTGTTCTCAGGATTTGGCCTTAAGCCTCTGCCTCTGGTTTTCAGTCTGATTGTTGCAGTAGGCTCAAGACTTCTCCCTCTGTTACTTACAAAGCTGTTTCTTCTATTGTAAAAGCTCTTCTATTTGCTGGTCTCTTCAGTGTCTAATTCCCGTCCTGACATCAGGTGAAGGTGGTGGACACCGGCTCACCTGTTCCGTCCTGCTGTGGTGGGGGAGAAACGCTGCTAACAATTATCACTGGCATCTGTGGGGAATGCTCGCATTGTCTCGACTACTCTGGGAATGCTCCCGCTCATGGCATGTGTGTTTTCCCTGTTTATGCTGCTCAGGCTCTGGGTTGCTCTGCCAGGAGCTGTCCAAGGCCGGCGCTGGGTTGAACGCACTTCCCAGGTCTGAGCGGCTCAGGTTCAGGTCTTCGGATACTCCACAAAGGCGCAAACTTGGCTGGTCCTGGGTTTTGTGACTTTCCCGGTCCGAGCAGCTCAGGTGACCAGGCATTTTGCGAGCACGGTCGCTGCGACTTATCGCCTCCCTGGTCCCTGCCACTCGGTTTTCTGGGTGTACAACCGGAGCACTTTCTCAGGCGGATATCGACTGGCCCAAACCAGAGATGTCTTGGTTAGCAAGGAAGTCTGCCTGCAGCTTGGTTTGGGAAGCCTCTCTGGGGCCTTGGCTGCCCCTTCCAGCGCTGGCTGCCCTCCCTGCCTGTCCTGGCAGGGGCTGGGGTATGGGCCAACTTCAGCTGGCTTGCTCTGCTCAGTCCTTTGTTCTGTGAGTGGGGCTGGCGGAGTCTTAGGTTGGGGCTTTTCACTGCACAGTCTGCTTCGCTCCTGTTAGTGCGCTCAGCTTGCCCTCAGAGCATTCGGTCCTCTCTCTAAGCACTGCTACAGTGCCTCCCTGCCCAGCCCCCACCTGCTAGTGGGGGTTGCGGGCATCTGAGCCACTTCTCCACTGAGAGTTTCCTCTGGGCACTTATTCTCTGGGTTTTAATTATTTATGTCTTTTTTCTCCCAGTTATGTGGCCCTCTGAGGTTCCAAGGCTATCAACAGATTTGCCCGTATTTCCAGGTGTTTGGAAACTTCTCTCTCTCTCTTTTTTTTTTTTAGCCTCCCTTCCCAGGACGGAGCTCCGTCCCTCCCTCTTTTGTCTCTTTTTTTTATATTTTATACTATTTCCTACCTCCTTTCCAAGACAATGGGTTGCTTTTCTGGGTGCCTGATGTCCTCTGCCAGTGTTCAGAAGTTGTTTTGTGGGATTTACTTAGCGTTCAAATGTTCTTTTGTTAATTTTGTGGGGGAGAAAGTGGTTGCCCCGTCCTATTCTTCTGCCATCTTCCCGTGCTCCCCCATACCACGGATTCTTTTTCTGTTCATCTCTCGATGAACATCTAGGTTACTTCCATTTTCTAGCTATTGTGAATAGTGCTTCAATGAACAATGGGATACATGCGATTTTCAATTTTGGTTTCCTCAGGGTATATGCTTAGGAGTGGGATTGCTGAGTCATATGGTGATTTTAACCCTAGGTTTTTTCTTTAATTAATCTCCATACCATCTTCCATAGTGGCTGTATCAATTTGCATTCCCACTAACAGTGCAAGAGTGTTCCCTTTTCTCTATACCCTCTTTATCATTTAATGTTTGTAAACTTTTTGATGATGGCCATTCTGATTGGTGCCAGACGATATCTCATTGTAGTTTTGATTTACATTTCTCTGATAATGAGTGATGTTGAGCATCTTTTCACGTATTTGTTAGCCATCTGTATGTCTTCTTTGGAGAAATGTCTGTTTAGGTCTTTTTTCCTACTTTTTTATTGGGTTGTTTTTCTGGCATTGAGATGTGTGAACTGCTTGTATATTTTGGAAATTAATCCTTTGTCAGCTCTTTCATTTGGTATTATTTTCTCCCCTTCTGACTGCTGTTTTTTCATCTTGATTATAGTTTCCTTTGCTGTACAAAAGCTTTTAAGATTAATTGGGTCACACTTTTTTAGTTTTTTTTTTTTTTTTTGTTACTCTAGGAGGTGGGTCATAGAAGATCTTGCTTTGAATTATGCCATCGAGTGTTCTGCCTATTGCCTATGTTTTCCTCTAAGAGTTTTATGGGTTCTGGTCTTACATTTAGGTCTTTAATCTATTTTGAGTTTATCTTTGTGTATGGTGCTAGGAAGTGTTCTAATTTCATTATTTTACATGTAGCTGTCCAGTTTTCCCAGCACCATTTATTGAAGAGGCTGTCTTTGCTCCAATGTATATTCTTTCCTCCTTTGCAAAAAAATATGGTACCCATAGTTGCATGGGTTTATTTCTGGGCTTTCTATCTTGTTCCATTGGCCTATACTTCTGTTTTTGTGTAGCTTTGTAGTATAAATAAGTCAGGAAGGTTGATTCCTGCAGCTCCATTCTTCTTTCTCAAGACTGCTTTGACTATTCGGGGTCTTTTGTTCTTATATATGAATTGTGAAAGTTTTTGTTCTAGTTCTGTGAAAAATGTCATTGTAATTTGATAGGGATCACATTGAATCTGTAGATTGCATTTGGTAGTATATTCATTTTCACAATATTGATTCTTCTTACCCAGGAACATGGAATATCTCCCCATGTGTCTATGTTGTCTTTGATTTCTTTCATTAGTGTCTTATAATTTTCTGTGTACAGTTCTTTTGTCTCCTTAGGTAAGTTTATTCATTGATATTTAATTCTTTCTGTGGCAATGGTGAATGGGATGGATTGCTTAATTTCTCTGATTTTTTATTGTTTGCATATAGAAATGCAAATGGTTTATGTGTATTGATTTTGTATTGTGTGACTGCTGAATTCACTGATTAGCCCTAGTAACTTTCTGATATTATCTTTAGGGTTTTCTAAGATCTGGATTCCTCTTATTTCTTTTTCTTCTCTGATTACTGTAGCTAGGACTTCCAGAGCTATGTTGAATAATAGTGGAAAAAGTGGACATACTTGTCTTGTTCCTGATCTTAGGGGGAATGCTTTCAGTTTTTCACCATTGAGAATAATGTTTGCTGTAGGTTTATCATATATGATCTTTGCTATGTTGTGATAGGTTCCTTGAATGCCAATTTTTTTGAAGAGTTTTAACAAAAAATTGGTGCTGAATTTTGTCAAAAGCTTTTGCTGCATCTATTGAGATTATCATATCTTTCAATTTGTTAATATGTGGTGGATCACATTGATTGATTTGGGTACATTGAAGAATATTTGCATTCCTGGAATAAACCCAACTTGATCATGGTGTGTGAGATTTTTGATGTGTTGCTGAGTTCTGTGTGCCAAAATTTTGTTGAGGATTTTTGCATCTATATTCATCAGTGATATTGGCCAGTAGTTTTATTTTCTTTGTGTTGTCTTATCAGGGTGATGGTGGCCTCGTAGAATGAGTTTGGAAGTGTTCCTACCTCTACAGTTTTTTGAAAGAATTTTAGAAGGCTAGACATTAGCTCTTCCCTAAATGTTTGATAGAATTCTCCTGTGAAGCCATCTGGTCCTGGGCTTTTGTTTTTTGGGAGATTGTTGATCACAGCTTCAATTTCAGCACTTGTAATTGGGTTGTTCATAATTTTTCTTTCTTCCTGGTTCAGTCTTGGAAGATTGGACTTTTCTAAGAATCTGTCCATTTCTTCCAGGTTATTCATTTTATTGCCATATAGTTGTTCATAATAGTCTCTTATAATCCTTTGTATTTCTGCATTGTCTGTTGTAATCTCTCCTTTTTTCATTTCTAATTTTATTGATTTTATTCTTCTCCCTTTTTTTCTTGATGAGTCTGGCTAAGGGTTTGCCAATATTGTTTATCTTCTCAAAGAACCAGCTTTTAGTTTTATTAATCTTTACTATTGTTTCCTTCATTTCTTTTTCATTTATTTCGGTTCGGAACTTTATGATTTCTTTCCTTCTACTAAATTTTTTTTGATCTTATTTTTCCAGTTGTTTTAGGTGTAGAATTAGGCTGTCTACTCGATGCTTTCCTTGTTTCTTGACGTAGGATTGTATTGCTATAAACTTCCCTCTTAGAACTGCTTTGGCTGCTTCCCATAGGTTTTGAGTTGTCTTGTTTTCATTGTCATTTGCTTCCAGAAATTTTTTGTTTTCCCTTTTGATTTCTTCAGTAACCTGTTGGTTATTTAGAAACGTGTTTTTTTAATCTCCATGTGTTTGTGTTTCTTATAATATTTTTCTTGGAATTGATATCTAGTCTCAGCGTTTGGGTCAGAGAAAATGCTTGATATGATTTCAATTTTCTTAAGTTCACTGAGGTTTGATTTTTGACCCAAGATGTGATCTATCCTGGAGAATGTTCCATGTGCACTTGAGAAGAAGGTGTATTCTGCATTTGGGTGGAATGTCTTGAAGATATCAATGAGATCTATCTCACCTAATGTATCATTCGAGACTTGTATTTCCTTATTAATTTTCTGTTTTGATGATCTGTACATTGGTGTGAGTGAGGTGTTAAAGTCTCCTACCATTATTGTGTTACTGTCAATTTCTTCTTTTCTGTCTGTTAGTGTTTGTCTTATCTATTGAGGTGCTCCTATGTTGGGTGCATAGAAATTTACAACTGTTATGTCTTCCTCTTGTACTGATCCCTTGATCATTATGTAGTGTCCTTCCTTATCTCTTTTAATCTTCTTTATTTTAAGGTCTGTTTTTTCTGATATAAGGATTGCTACTTCAGCTTTCTTTTGCTTCCCATTTACATGGAATATATTTTCCATCCTCTCACTTTCACTCCATATGTGTCTTGAGGTCTGAAGTGGGTTTCTTGTATCAGCATATATATGGTCCTTGTTTCTGTATCCATTCAGCCAGTCTGCATCTTTTGGTTGGAGAATTTAATCCATTAAATTTTAAAGTAATTGACATATATGTTCGTATTGCCATCTTCTTAAATGCTTGTGGTTGATTTTGTAGGTCTTTTATTCTTCTCTTGTATTTCTTGAACTTTGTAAGTCCCTTTAACATTTGTTGTAAAGCTGGTTTGATGGTATTATTCTCTTAACTTCTGGTGGTCAGAAAATCTTTTTATTTCTCCATCAGTTTTGAATGTGATTCTTGCTGGGTAAAGTAATCTTGGTTTCAGATTTTTCCCTTTCAGTACTTTAAATATATCCTGCCAATCCCTTCTGGCCTGCAGAGTTTCTGCTAAAAAATCAACTCTTAAGTGTATGGGGTTTCCCTTGTATGTTACTTGTTACTTCTCCTTTGCTGCTTTTAATATTCTTTCTTAGTCTTTAGTCTTTGTTAGTTTGATTGGTAAGTGTCTTGGCATGTTTCTTCTTAGGTTTATCCTGTATGGAACTCTTTGTGCTTCTTGGACGTGATTGACTATTTCCTTTTCCATGTTAGGGAAATTTTCAACTATAACTTCCTCAACAATTTTCTCACACCTTTTCATTTTCTATTCTTCTTCAGTTAATTTCAGTCGCTCAGTCATGTCCGACTATTTGCGACCCCATGGACTGCAGCATGCCAGGCCTCTATGTCCATTACCAATTCCTGGAGTTTATTCAAACTAATGTCCATTGAGTCAGTGATGCCATCCAACCATCTCACCCTCTGTTGTCCCCTTCTCCTCCTGCCTTCAATCTTTCTCAGCGTCAGAGTCTTTTCCCTTGAGCCAGCTGTTAGCATCAGGTGCAAAAGTACTGGAGTTTCAGCTTCAGCATCAGTCCTTTCAATGAAAATTCAGGACTGAATTCCTTTAGGATGCACTGGTTGGATCTCGTTGCTCTCCAAGGGACTCTCAAGAGTCGTCTGTAACACCACAGTTCAAAAGCATCAATTCTTCAGCCCCCAACTGTCTTGATAGTCCAACTCTCACATCCATAGAGGACTACTGGAAAAACCATAGCTTTGCTAGATGGACCTTGGTTGGCAAAGGAATGTCTCCGCTTTTTAATATACTGTCTAGTTTGGTCATAAATTTTCTTCCAAGGAGCAGACGCCTTTTAATTTCATGGCTGCAGTTATCATCTGCAGTGATTTTGGAGCCCCCCAAAATAAAGCCAGTCACTATTTCCACTTTTTCCCCATCTATTTGCCGTGAAGTGATGGGACCAGATGCCATGATCTTAGTTTTCTGAATGTTGAGTTTTAGGTCAACTTTCTCACTCTCCTTTTTCACTTTCATCAAGAGACTCTTTAGTTCTTCTTCACTTTCTGCCATAAAGGTGGTGCCATCTGCATATCTGAGGTTATTGATATTTCTCCCGGCAATCTTGACTCCAGCTTGTACTTCATCCAGCCCAGTATTTCGCATGATGTACTCTGCATATAAGTTAAATAAGCAGGGTGACAATATACAGCCTTGACACACTCCTTTCCTGATTTGGAACCACTTCTTCCGGGACACCTATAAGTCAAATGTTGCTGCGTTTGATATTGTCGCAGAGGTTCTTTTCATTCTTTTTATTCTATTTTGCTCTTCAGAAGTTATTTCCACCATTTTATCTTCCAGCTGACTGATTTGTTCTTCTGCTTCAGATATTCTGCTAATGATTCCTTCTAGAATATTTTTAATTTCAGTAATTTTGTTGTTTGTCTGTGGATATTTACTCTTTAATTCTTCTTGGTCTTTGTTAATTGAATCTTGCCTATTCTTCATTCTGTTTTCAAGCTTTTTGGTGATCTTTCCTATCACTATTCTGAATTCTTTTTCAGCTAGTTTGCCTATTTCCTCTTCATTTCTTTGTACTTATGTGTTTCTAATTTGTTCCTTCATTTGTGTAGTATTTCTCTGCATTTTCACTTTTTTTTTTAAACTTATTGTGTTTGAGGTCTCCTTTTCACAGGTTTTAAGGTTGAATTCTTTCTTCCTTTTGGTTTCTCCTCTCTTAAGGTTGGTCCAATCGTTTGTGTAAACTACATATAGAGTGAGATTTGTTCTGAGTTTTTTGTTTGCTTGTTTTTCCTCTGATAGGTAAGGCTGAGTGAGATGGTGATCCTGTCTTCTGGTGATTGGCTTCGTATTTTTGTTTTGTTTGTTGTTTAAATGAGGTATCCTTCACAGGGTGCTACTGGTGGTTGGGTGATTCCATGTCTTGTATTCAAGTGGTATCCTTTGTGTAAGTTCTCACTATTTGATACTCCTTAGTGTTAGTTCTCTCATTGTCTAGGGGCTTGGCATCAGTTCTCCCACTCCAAAGACTCAGGGCTTGATCTTTTGTTTTGCGTGGTTTTGTGTATTCTTTTCCACTGCTCGGGTACTCCACTATCAGCTGGTGTTCTGCAAGCACTTCTGTATCTGAAGGTGTATTCCTCAATTATCCGTGGAGAGAGTTGTACTCCACATCCACCTACTCCTCTGCCATCTTGTTCCTGGTTCTCTTGTCAGCTTCAGTTACTGGGAGAGAGATTTCCACACCCCATGATGGAAAAAGATGCCTGGTGAACCTAGGAAGGTACTGCTCCCTTTCCTGAAATTATAATGTCATGTCAACAGAGGGAAGTCATCTTATCTGAGAAAGTCTTCAAATTAGTATCTGGTCACTTATTTCATTTTAATAAATTGTTTTTTGTAAAAAAATATTTTTTTCCACATAATTAGACCTCAGTAATGATCAGTATAGTGTCCCATAAGAAATGATTGTTTCCAACAATTTACCTATCATTAGTTCTGTGCCTACACAATAATTTCCCAACTGATGAGCTTTTTATAAGAAGTAGATAGGTAGGAAAAAGTATCTAAAGGTGCAATTTGCTTTGAGGAGACATTTTTGAAAGAATGTCTAGTTATGGATTTTATTTCCAAAGATGATTATAAATAATTTATTCATCACTACATTATGGAAATAATACATTTGGAAAAGTTTCTATGATATTTATGAATAAAGTTGGAATTTATTCTAACTATAGTTTAGTAACTTTGTTGTTGCTAACAATTGGTTGGTTCCATAATCTATAAGGAAAATATACAGATAAAATAGTCAAGTGTAGAGCAGTGTTTTTCTTATTTATTGTCGTTAGCATTGTCATTACCTAGCATTTTTCTCAAGAGTTATTGTTAAGCATTTTCTGTGGAGAATGTTGCAGTTTAGTGGTGTACCACAAAATAGTTATAAACCAAAATACTTGAAGACAACTTACTATAAAATAATAACAGAAAGATAACTGTATCCATAATTCTTGGGAAACCCAGGATTTGTGTAGAAGATCCGTTCAATAATGAAACAAACAGATATCGATATTTCTTAAGGTACTTCTCAAATAGTTAAGCAGAACTTGTTATAATATCAAGGACTTTAGAAAGTAATCCATATCAAAATGCTTTCCCTTCTGATGTTTTCTCTACCAAAACCTAGCTAAACTTTGGTATGCATTTGAATGAGAATGAGATATGCAAAGAATTTATAGACTTGCTGCATTTCTATATTCATCAGAGTGTTTGGGAATTGAAGGAATTAATCATATATTTTACTTGGCAATATCTTGGATATGTATAATGCCCTAATTTTAATTAAAACTCACACTATTGTGAATGCTTTCATACCCATGTATTTGAAAGCAACTCCATTTTCTTGGAGTCCAGATATTGGATTTTAGCGAAGGTTAATCTTTGTCATATTTAAATAGCATAGTGGAGAGCTGACTCTGAATTCAACGAGACTACTTTCATTAAGCTATACTTAAGTGCTTCCTATGCGTTGGGAATTGTATTGATTAGTAGAGGTAGAGAGATGAATACACACCAAAATCCAGCTCTGTAAATTGCACATTAGTGAGCTAAGCATGAAAGTATAATGTCAGTGCAGTGTATGATTTGGCATGGAAAGCATGAAGAAGTTGCTTGCAGATAAAAGGAAAGATCCACAAATACTCTCTAGGAAGATCAAGGAGCCATTTATTAAAAAATTGACATTTGCACAGTGCCCCAAATGATCAACATGTCACCTAGTAGACAGAGAAAAATAGCATGTTCTTGGATTTTGGTTCATGAAATAATTTCCCCAATTTTTTTCATGGAGTGTTTTTGTCTACTTAGGTTTTCAGTGTTTTAAATCAATTCTAATAAAAACGGAGAGTGTATTTTGGAGAAAGAAGGAAGTATTTTTAAATTGATTAAATAAATGTTGGTTCTATTAATTCAACTCTTTTTTAAAATATTAAACTTCTCACATAACTGACCCCTTAGTGGAAAAAGAATTACTGTCAAGCAGTCATTACTTTGGAGCAATTGTTCATGGGAATGCAAGCTGACATGTTGTCGCCTAGAGGCAGCACACTTTTTAGACACAGTTTGTTCCTTCATTTGCCTGACTTCTTTTCTTAGTACTAAACAAATGAAAGTCTTCCTACATCTGTGAGACGGTGTAGTATTATGGATAAGAGAAAGCATCAGGAATCAAACTACATTTAAACACCACTTTACCATTTGCTACCAGCATACATTTGGACTAATCACTTTATCATAGACTAAGATTCTTCACTGCAGAAATAGAGATACTATACGTCTTTATATATATATATATATATATAAAATGGTATTATATCCATAAAGTCCATGGCACTATATCTGGCACACTGTGTTATACAGTGTGCCATTTTCTCTATTTGCATAGATCTAAGGATTTTCTTTTTGTCTTCAACTTAAAATCTACTTCATTCTCAGAATTCCCTTAATATATTCATCCAATTTTTTTAAGTTCCATATTTTTCTGCTAATACTGAGCCAATTTCTCTGGAGATGAGTATGTAAACATGACAGCAGAATCATGTTTACATGAAAGAAATAATCAACGAAGTGAAAAGACAACCTATGGAATGGGAAAAATATTTTCAAATCACATATCAAAAAATGTATAAAACCATATAATGATGGAGCTGTGGTTTCGATCCCTGGGTCGGAAATATCCCCTGGAGGAGAAAATGGCAACCCACTCCAGTATTCTTGCCTGTAAAATTCCATGGACAGAGGAGCCTGGCAGGCTCTGCAGTTCATGGGGCTGTAAAGAGTCAGAAACGACTGAGTGACTGAGCACACAATCCAATTTAAAATTAGTAAAGGACATGAATAGATATTTTAACAAAGAAGATATACAAATGGTCAACAAATACATGAAAAAGTGCTTAATAGCACTAATCACCAGGGAAATACAAGTCAGAATCATAGATTGCATCTCACATTTGCTAGAATGACTATCATCAAAAAAACAAGAGATAACAAATGCTGGCAAGAATGTGGAGAAAAGGGAACACTTGTATACTGTTGATGTGAATATAAATAGTGCAGCCAATATGTAAAACAATTTGGAGAGTCCTCAAAAAATTAAAAATAGAACCACCATATGATCCAGCTGTTCTACATCTGGAACTATATCAAAAGAAAAGGAAAACACTAAGTTGAAGAGATATCTGCACCTCCATATTCATGGCAGCGTTTTTTCTTTTTTGGTTGCAGCTATTTTGAGATATAATTTATAAACCACACAATTCACCCATTTAGTGTACCACTGAACAGTTTTAGTGTAATCACAGAGTTATGTAACTATCATCACATTCAATTTTATAATATTTTCATCACCCCAAAAAGAAAGCAAAAAGATTTGACTGTCACTCCCAACCACTCTGTCCTCAGGCAACTTCTATTAACAAACATTCTGTCTCTGGACAGAAAGTTCTACTTTGGATATTTAACATAAGTGGAATCATTTAGTATGTGGTCTTTTGTAACTGGCTTCTTTCACTTAACATAATGTTTTCAAAGTGCATTCATGTTGATGCATGCATCCTTTTAACTGCCAAATAATATTCCATTGTTTGGAATTTTACGATTCCATTGTTGTTCCGTTCCACAGTCTGTGTATCAATTCATCATTTGATGGACATTTTTGTTGCTTCCCTTTTTTTTGGCTGTTATGAATTATGTTGCCATGAATATTTGTGAAGTTTTTGGGTGAACATGTGTTTTCATTTTTCTTGGATATTTGTCTCAGTCAGTTCAGTTTCTCAGTCGTGTCTGACTCTTTGTGTCCCCATAAACTGCAACACGCTAGGCCTCCCTGTCTATCATCAACTCCTGGGGCTTATTTAAACTCATATCTATCGAGTTGGTGATACCATCTAACCATCTCATTCTCTGTCATCCACTTCTCCTCCCGCTTTCAATCTTTCCCAGCATCAGGGCCTTTTCCAATGAGTCATTTCTTCGCATCAAGTGGCCAAAGTATTGGAGCTTCAGCTTCAGCATCAGTCCTTCCAATGAATATTCAGGACTGATTTCTTTTAGGATGGACTGGTTGGATTTCCTTACTGTTGAAGGAACTCTCAAGAGTCTTCTCCGACACCACAGTTCAAAAGCATGAATTCTTTGGCACTCAGCTCTCGAATACTCCAACTCTCACATCCATACATGACTACTGGAATAGCCATAGATTTGACTAGATGGACCTTGGTTGGTAAGTAATGTCTCTACTTTTTAACATGCTGTCTAGTTTGGTCATAGCTTTTCTTCCAAGGAGCAAGCGCCTTTTAATTTCATGGCTGCAGTCACCATTGGCAGTGATTTTAGAGCCCCAAAATAGAAAATCTGTCACTGTTTCCATTATTTCCCCATCTATTTGCATCAAGTGATGGGACTGGATGCCATGATTTTAGTTTTCTGAATGTTGTTTTAAGCCAACATTTTCACTCTCCTCTTTCACTTTCTCCAAGAGGCTCTGTAGTTCTTCTTCCCTTTCTGCCATAAAGGTGGTGTCAAGTACATATCTGAAGTTATTGATAGTTCTTCCGGTAAGCTTGATTACAGCTTGTGCTTCATCCAGCCCAGCATTTCTCAAGATGTACTCTGCATATAAGGTAAATTAGCAGGGTGACAATATGCAGCCTTGAAGTATTCCTTTCTTGATTTGGAGCCAGTCTTTTGTTCCATGTCCAATTCTAACTGTTGCTTCTTGACTGCCATACAAATTTATCAGTAGGCAAGTCAGCTGGTCTGGTATTCCCATCTCTTTAAGAATTTTCCATCGTTTGTTGTGATCCACACAGTCAAAGGCTTTGGCATAGCCAATAAAGCAAAAGTAGGTGTTTTTCTGGAAGTCACTTGCACTATCGATGACCCAATATATGTTGGCAG
The DNA here is from genome assembly GCF_049115385.1 of Moschus berezovskii. Classification (NCBI taxonomy): domain Eukaryota; kingdom Metazoa; phylum Chordata; class Mammalia; order Artiodactyla; family Moschidae; genus Moschus; species Moschus berezovskii. The sequence goes on along the minus strand of NC_142488.1, from coordinate 78,685,057 downwards.
TTTGATCTCTGCTTCTGCCTTTTGTAAATCCAGTTTGAACATCTGGAAGTTCATGGTTCATGTATTGCTGAAGCCTGGCTTGAAGAACTTTAAGCATTATTTTGCTAGCGTGGGAAATGAGTGCAATTGTGCAGTAGTTTGAACATTGTTTGGCCTTGCCTTTCTTTGGGATTGGAATGAAAACTGACCTTTTCCAGTCCTGTGGCCACTGCTGAGTTTTCCAGATTTGTTGGCATATTGAGTGCAGCACTTTCACAGCATCATCTTTTAAGATTTGAAAGAACTCAACTGGAATTCCATCACCTCCACTAGCTTTGTTCATAGTGATGCTTCCTAAGGCCCACTTGACTTCACATTCTGGGATGTCAGGCTCTAGGTAGGTGATCACACTATCGTGGTTATCTGTGTCATGAATATCTTTTCTGTATAATTCTTCCATGTATTCTTGACACCTCTTCTTAATATCTTCTGCTTCTGTTAGGTCCATCCCATTTCTGCCCTTTATTGTGCTCATCTTTGCATGAAATATTCCCTTGCTATCTCTAATTTTCTTGAAGAGATCTCTAGTCTTTCCCATTCTATATTTTTCCTCCATTTCTTTTCATTGATCTTTGAGTAAGGCTTTCTTATCTCTCCTTGCTATCCTTAGGAACTCTGCTTTCAGTTGAGTATATGTCTAGGAGTAAAATTTCTGGGTCATATGAGAACTATGGTATGGTAACTGAAGAAATGCCAGATTGGTTTCCAAAGTTGTTTGTATTTTGTTTGCAATCCTTCCAACAAAGCATGATGTTTCCAATTTCTCCACATCCTCACCAACACTTGCCATGATCTTTCTTCTTGACTATAGGCATTCTGTTAAGGTGTGAAGTAGTATGTCATTGTAGTTTTAATATGCATTTCCATCATATCTAATGATTTTGAACATCCTTTCTTGTGTTTACTGGCCATTTGTGTATCTTCTCCAGTCTAGTGTTCATTTAGAAATTGCCTGTTTGTAAAATTGGGTTGCCTTTTTCCCTCTCATGTTTTGGATCTGTATTATTATTATTATTTAATTGGTAGATAGTTGGTTTACAATAGTGTGATGATTTCTGCTATACAATAATGTAAGTCAGATATAAGTGTACACATATCCCCTCCCTTTTGAGCCTCCTTCCCACCCTCCCTATCCCACCCCTCTAGGTCATCACAGAGAACCACATAGCAGGGTTATTTAAATATCCAAGATATGGGGGAAAACTAAGTGGCCATTGACATATGAATGTTAAACATGTGGTTCATTTACATATTGGAATATTATTCAACCATAAAAGAAGGAAATACTGCCATTTGCAACAACATGGAAGGATGGACTTTGAGGGCATTTTGCTAAGTGAAATAATTGGGGTAGAGAAAGACAAACAACAACTGATCTCACTTAGGTGGGATAATTTAAAAAGCCTCAAAGCAAAAGAGGTGAGACTTGTTGTCACCAGACATGGGGGGAGGGGAGTTGGATGAAAGTAGTCAAAATATACAAACGTACAGTTGTAAGACAAGTATCTATGATGAAATAAAAATGCATATTTTGAGGGAAAACAAAATAATTTAAACATATTTTTTTCCTTCCCTCTTTGGACCTACTTCCTCCTCTCTAGTGTGCTCTGCACATCTGAATTATGTGTTAATATGACCTCCTTAGTAGAAGAAATATTTCTGTTCTACCATAAAGATTAGTTTCTCTTCTTTTGGCATCAACCATGTAACTCCTTACAAGATAACATTCTTTTCTCAATCCTGTAAGTGGTCCTGATGAACCATCACACACTTTGTATGTGCAGACATCTTTGGTGAACTTTATGTACAATGCTAATATATAATTTCCCTTACAGATGGCTATTGGAGCAGAAGAAAATGATCAGATCAGATGCTGGGAAGATATTGGGCCACACCTAATTGAAGTTCTTAGGTTAAATACTTACTTTTGACCCTACTAATGTGACTAGCTATGTTACTTGTTTTGCCTAATCTACAAGATTACTGCTTCTTGTATTACCAACTGATAACTGAGACTCAGAAAAAATTAATGATGATTAGGTGACTTGAAACAATTGAACAAATATACAGTTCTGAACATCATGTGAAATGCTGGGCCAGATGGAATCAAGATTGCCAGGAGAAATATTAATAACCTCAGATACTCAGATGACACCACCCTTATGGCATAAAGTGAAGAGGAACTAAAAAACTTCTTGATGAAAGTGAAAAAGGAGAGTGAAAAAGTCAGCTTAAAACTCAACATTCAAAAAGCTAAGATTATGGCATCTGTTTCCAGGAAAAAGAAATGCAAAAAGGCAAAATGGTTGTCTGAGAAGGCTTTACAAATAGCTGACAAAAGAGAAGCTGAAGGCAAAGGAGAAAATGAAAGCTATAACTATCTGAATGCAGAGTTCCAAAGAATAGTGAGGAGAGATAAGAAAGCCCTCCTCAGTGATCAATGCAAAGAAATAGAGCAAAACAACAGAATGGGAAAGACTAGAGATCTCTTTGAGAAAATTAGAGATACCAAGGAAAGTTTGATGCAAAGATGGGCATAATAAAGGACAGAAATGGGATAGACCTAACAGAAGCAGAAGATATTAAGAAGAGGTGGCAAGTATATACAGAAGAACTATATATATATATATATATATATATATAAAAGATCTTTATTACCCAGATAACCATGATGGTGTGATCACTCACCTAGAGCCAGACATCCTGAATGCGTAGTCAAGTGGGCCTTAGGAAGCATCTCTATGAACAAAGCTAGTGGAAGTGATAGAATTCCAGTTGAGCTATTTCAAATTGTAAAAGATGATGCTGTGAAAGTGCTGCACTCAATATACCAGCAAATTTGGAAAACTCAGTAGTGGTTTTCCTGAGTGGAAAACTCAGGACTGGAAAAAGTCAGTTTTCATTCCAATCCCAAAGAAGGGCAATGCCAAAGAATGTTCAAACTACCGCACAATTGCACTCATCTCACACACTAACGAAAGAATGCTCAAAATTCTCCAAGCCAGGCTTCAACAGTACTTGAATCGTGAACTTCCAGATGTTCAAGCTGGATTTAGAAAAGGCAGAGGAATCAGAGATCAAGTTACCAACATCCATCGGATTCTAGTAAAACAACAGAATTCCATGAACACATCTACCTCTGCTTCATTGACTATGCGAAAGCCTTTGACTGTGTGGATCACAACAAACTATGGAAAATCCTTAAAGAGATGGGAGTACTAGGCCAGTTTACCTGCCTCCTGGGAAATGCACGTCAAGTAGGCACAGTTAGAACCAGACATGGAACAACAGACTGTTTCCAAATTGGGAAAGGAGTACTTCAAGGCTATATATTGTCACTCTGCTTATTTAACTTACATGCAGAGTACATCATGTGAAATGCCAGGCTGAATGAAGCATGATCTGGAATCAAGATTGCCAGGAGAAATATCAATAACCTTAGATATTCAGGTGACACCACCCTTATGGCAGAAAGTGAAAAGAAACTAAAGAGCCTCTTGATGAAAGTGAAAGAGGAGAGTTAAAAAGTTGACTTAAAACTCAACATTCAGAAAAGTAAGATTATGGGATCCATGATCTTCATGGCAAATAGATGGGAAAACAATGGAAACAATGACAGACACTATTTTCTTGGGCACCAAAATCATTGAACATGGTGCCTGCAGCCATGAGATTAAATGACGCTTGCTCCTTGAAAGAAAAGCTAGGATCAGCCTAGACAACATATTAAAAAATGCAGATACTACTTCGTTGACAATTGCCCATCTAATCAAAGCTATGGTTTTTCCAGTATTCATGTAAGGCTGTGAAAGTTTTACTATAATGAAAGCTAAGCACTGAAGAATTGATGCTTTTGAAAGGTGGTGTTGGAGAAGACTCTCAAGAGTCCCTGGGACTGCAAAGAGATCAAACCAGCCAATCCTGAAGGAAATCAGTCCTGAATATTCATTGGAAGAAATGAATATTTCTGAATGATGCTGAAGCTGAAACTCCAATACTTTGGCTACCTAATGTGAAGGACTGACTCATTAGAATTGACTGATGCTAGGCAAGATTGAAGGCAAGAGGAGAAGGGGATGACAGAGGATGAGATGGTTGGATGGCATCACTGACTCTATGAACATGAGTTTGAGTAAACTCCAGGATTTGGTGATGGACAGGGAAGGCTGGTGTTCTGCAGTCCATGGGGTCACAGAATCAGAAACGACTGAGACTGAACTGAGCTGAAATGATAAGATTGTAATAGTTTAACTCTAGATACGGGAAAAAACAAAAAAAGCACACAGTTTTGTGGACCATGACAGACTAATCAGACAGGCAGTCCAGAGGTTTTTGGCTACACTTAACAGGGCCTGGTCCAATAATAGCATACCGACTGTTTGTCAACGGAATCCTCATTTGACCTTTGAATGAATGTTCCTAGTGCCGTGAACATACTGATCAGGAAATGACTCGCAAATCTTGGTAGAAATATTAATGAGACCATAAGGGAGGTGATTGTAAAATAAGTAAATTTACCCATCATCTAGTTCTATAAGAATCAAGTCATTAGCCAGTCCAGTTGCTGAAAGATCAGGATGAGGCATTCAGTGCTCTGGGAAAACTGGCAGAACAAGCCATGAGATATTTAAATATTTTCAAAAGAAAATTTTATAAACTCAGTTTCTTCCATCTTCTTATACTTAGAAAAGGACTAAAACCATTAACTGAGATATCTGTTCCTTGCAAATAGCAGTAACATTCTACCAAGATATGTACTTGAAAAGCAAAGGAGAAAAGGAAAGATATAAGCATCTGAATGCAGAGTTCCAAAGAATAGCAAGGAGAGATAAGAAAGCCTTCCTCAGTGATCAATGCAAAGAAATAGAGGAAAACAACAGAATAGGAAAAACAAGAGACCTCTTCAAGAAAATTAGAGATTCCAAGGGAACTTTTCATGCAAAGATGGGCTCGATAAAGGACAGAAATGGTATGGACCTAACAGAAGCAGAAGATATTAAGAAGAGATGGCAGGAATACACAGAAGAACTGTACAAAAAAGATCTTCACGACCAAGATAGTCACGATAATGTGATCACTGACCTAGAGCCAGACATCTTGGAATGTGAAGTCAAGTGGGCCTTAGAAAGCATCACTACGAACAAAGCTAGTGGTGGTGATGGAATTCCAGTTGAGCTATTTCAAGTCTTGAAAGATGATGCTGTGAAAGTGCTGCACTCAATATGCCAGCAGATTTGGAAAACTCAGCAGTGGCCACAGGACTGGAAGAGGTCAGTCTTCATTCCAATCCCAAAGAAAGGCAATGCCAAAGAATGCTCAAACTACCGCACAATTGCACTCATCTCACACGCTAGTAAAGTCATGCTCAAAATTCTCCAAGCCAGGCTTCAGCAGTATGTAAACCGTGAACTCCCAGATGTTCAAGCAGGTTTTAGAAAAGGCAGAGGCACCAGAGATCAAATTGCCAACATCCGCTGGATCATGGAGAAAGCAAGAGAGTTCCAGAAAAACATCTATTTCTGCTTCATTGACTATGCCAAAGCCTTGACTGTGTGGATCACAATAAACTGTGGAACATTCTGAAAGAGATGGGAATCCCAGACCACCTGACCTGCCTCTTGAGAAACCTGTATGCAGGTCAGGAAGCAACAGTTAGAACCGGTCATGGAACAACAGACTGGTTCCAAATAGGAAAAGGAGTGCGTCAAGGTTGTATATTGTCACCTTGCTTATTTAACTTATATGCAGAGTACACCATGAGGAACGCTGGGCTGGAAGAAGCACAAGCTGGAATCAAGATTGCTGGGAGAAACATCAATAACCTCAGATATGCAGATGACACTACCCTTATGGCAGAAAGTGAAAAGGAACTCAAAAGCCTCTTGATGAAAGTGAAAGAGGAGAGTGAAAAGGTTGGCTTGAAGCTCAACATTCAGAAAACAAAGATCATGGCATCTGGTCCCATCACTTCATGGGAAATAGATGGAAAAACAGTGGAAACAGTGTCAGACTTTGTTTTTTTGGGCTCCAAAATCACTGCAGATGCTGATTTCAGCCATGAAATTAAAAGACGCTTGCTCCTTGGAAGGAAAGTTATGACCAACCTTGATAGTATATTAAAAAGCAGAGACATTACTTTGCCGACCAAGGTCCGTCTAGTCAAGGCAATGGTTTTTCCCGTGGTCATGTATGGATGTGAGAGTTGGACTGTGAAGAAAGCTGATCGCCGAAGAATCGATGCTTTTGAACTGTGGTGTTGGAGAAGACTCTTGAGAGTCCCTTATACTGCAAGGAGATCCAACCAGTCCATTCTAAAGGAGATCAATCCTGGATGTTCATTGGAGGGACTGATGCTAAAGCTGAAACTCCAATACTTTGGCCACCTCATGTGACGAGTTGACTCACTGGAAAAGACTCTGATGCTGGGAAAGGTTGGGGGCAGGAGGAGAAGGGGACGACGGAGAATGAGATGGCTGGATGGCATCACCGACTCTGTGGACATGAGTTTGAGTGTACTCCGGGAGTTGGTGATGGACAGGGAGGCCTGGCGTGCTGTGATTCATGGGGTCGCGGAGAGTCGGACACGACTGAGCGACTGAACTGAACTGAACTGAACTGATTCCTTCTCTAAAATCACATATCAGTCACATACTGATTTCCCCCATTACCTCTTTGGAACACTCCTTAGAGCTTTCTGAAAGATGTCTGCCAGGTTATAATCCTCAGGTCGGTTTCAATAAAATTTTTTATTTCTTAGATTGACTATTGATTAACTTTTTGGGTACACAAGTACTAGATATATAACAAACAATATGATGAATATAGTTAATGCTACTGTATGGTATTTGAAAGTTATTAAAAGAGTAGACCCTAAGACTTCTCATCACAAGGGAGAAAACCTTTTTTCTTTCTCTTTTTTGTATCTACATGAGATGATGGATGTTAACTAAACTTATTGTGGCAGTTACTTCACAGTATATGTTAATCAAACCATGCTATATACCTTAAAATTATACAGTGAAGAATGTCAACTATATCTCAACAAAACTGGGAAAAATACATTCACTTGGATTTAAACTCTTAAGAAAGAAAATCGTGAAATTTACTACCTAAAAATAATCTGGAGATAAAATTCTTTTGTATTTGACTTTTACAATATGATATAAGTTTCAGGCCATTTAATTCGGGAGAGGTGTGGCATTCTTTGGTATTTCCACTATTCCCAGTGGTGGGAATCAATTCAGATGACCAAGAGCACTCGGAAACAGTGCACCGGGCTTCATTCTAACAAATTTCAGTGACTGTGCAGCTTTCTGTTTGATGATTGCAACTATATTCCTGCGATACTGATGGAAATATCTGCAGCTAAAGATGCTGTCAAGAGACTATTGCTATTTTAAAATATTCAGCACTTCTAAAAACATTATTGCCTATTGTTTTTCACTTACTTTTCATTGTCTCATTCCTTTTGTAAACCCCAGATTAGGACCTAGTGTAATTAAAGATAGTAGCATGCTTATAATAAACATTGGGTCTTCCTTCCCAGGAAAAAATTGATTGCTTTCCCAGCTTTCCTCAAATAATAGCTTGGTGCAGTTACTCTGAGGGTTATGAATAGTAAGTGACCCCTTAAGGGATGTAGCTAGCATATTTAAATCCGTAAGCAAATTAAAGAATAGATTATAAAATCTATCCACTGGAGAGAAAGGAGGGGTTCAGTTTTTTTAAAAGAACACTTTGCTCTTTTAAAAACAAGTTTAGTAAATCAATCATGGTAGCAGAATACTGACAGAGGAAACTTCTATCTCAAGATCTAATGGTGCCCATCAAAGAAACTACGGAAGGTATCTACTGAGAATATTTAGGTAAAAATATAAAGGAATAGTTGATGTTTTAAAGATAAGTATCAGTTCAGTCACTCAGTCATGTCTTACTCTTTGTGAACCATGGACTGCAGCACGCCAGGCTTCCCTGGCCATCACCAGCTCCTGGAGTTTGCTTAAACTCATGTCCATCCAGTCAGTGATGCCATCCAACCATGTCATTCTCTGCCGTCCCCTTATCCTCCTGCCTTCAATCTTTCCCAGCATCAGGGTCATTTCCAATGAGTCAGCTCTTCACACCAAGTGGCCAAAGTATTGGAGCTTCAGCTTCAGCATCAGTTCTTCCAATGAATATTCTCGAAGGATTTCCTTTAGGATTGATTGGTTGGATCTCCTTGTAGTTCAATAGACTCTTAAGAGTCTTCTCCAATACTACAATTCAAAAACATCAATTCTTCAGCACTCATTTTTTTAAATTTATTTATTTTAATTGAAGGCTAATTACTTCACATTATTGTATTGGTTTTGCCATACATTGACATGAATCTGCCCCAGGTGTACATGTGTTCCCCATCTTCAACCCCCCTCCCACCTCCCTCCCCATCCCATCCCTCTGGTTCATTCCAGTACCAACTCTCAGATCCACACGTGGCTACTGGAAAAACCATAGCTTTGACTAGATGGATCTTTGTAATAAAATGACAGATCTTTTCAATAAGCTAGGTTGGTCATAGCTTTTGTTCCAAGGAACAATTGTCTTTTAATTTCATGGATGCAGTCACCATATTCAGTGATTTTTTTAGCCCTCCAAATAAAATCTCTCACTGTTTCCATTGTTTTCCCATTGATTTGCCATGAAATGATGGGACCAGAGGCCATGATCTTAGTTTTTTGTATGCTGAGTTTTAAGCCAGCTCTTCACTCTCCTCTTTCACCTTCATTAAGAGGCTTTTTAGTTCCTCTTCTCTTTCTGCCATAAGGCTGTTGTTATCTGCATATCTGGGATTATTTATATTTCTCCCAGCAATCTTGATTCCAGCTTGTGCTTCATCCAAACAAAGATACATGTACCTATTGCTAAACTTAGAATTTTAACCTATGTAAAATATCATGTTTTATTAAGGCATATTGACATCACTAAAGAATGACACATCTTGCATGGTGAAGTGTTCTGGAGATTTTTCTTTAAAACCATTTTTTCTTTCACTTAATCTTTGAATTGTATTAAAAGTTAGAGTTTTACAACTAAAAAAAAATAGCACAAAAGTATTCTTATAAGCAAAAGTTTAAAGAAAAACAATATATGTTGAAGTTACAGGTCCAATGTAATTTTCTCAACCAGTAGAAATAATTCACCCTCAGAATACCTAATTACTCCTCAGTCACTCCTTACTTCCCAACAATTTAAGTTTATGGTAGTTAGGAGCATGTTTGTCATTACTTTTAAAATGGAAATATGTACAAATGCTGCCACCACCAAGCCGTGCTCAGTAGCCCACCAGGCTCCTCTGCTAGTAGAATTTTCCAGGAAAGAATATTGGGGTAGGTTGCCATTTCCTCCTTCAATGTACAAATGAGATACAAGTAAATGCTTAAGGCATATCTTAAATGGCTTAAATGAAAGTAATATCAACACATGTTATCAAGTGTATTATCAACATATGATATCAAATTTAATATTAAATTTCATTTTAAGAACAAGGGAAATGATTATTTATTTGGTGCAAAAATATATAATTATAAATAAAGAATATAATAATTCTTTGTTTATGTTATCTTCTGTAAAAGTCACCTAACACACATCAAAGAAATGAAAAATATAGCAAAAAACATATCTACAGCTACGCATATGTATCTGTCACATTCCAAATCTTTTATTATCTTTGATTTTTAAAAAAGAAAGTAGCATTTGATATCTCCAAGGTTTGTAGCTACTGACACATATCTAAATATCAAGTATACATTAGAAGATTTTATCAAATAGCAACAGTTTAAGGAGATGATAACAATTGATTATGAAGAACACTGTACATTTCAACTGAGGTGCTCAAGAGGATTGTTGGGGCACATTTTCACCTATTATGTAAATGAAAATATCTCTATTTCTTGAGCTAATCAATGCACTAAAGGGACTATTGACTTTATGATTAATTGACAGTGATATACTGAAATATTCTACACAGTTAGCTGAAATTTTGAGGTTTAATTCTCAGTTCAGAAACTAACAGTAATAATTTTGGCACATATACTAAAGTAGCATAATTGCTCATGGTAGCAGTACTAAAGTAAAAGTGACAGTGATGCATACCAGATTACTAAAAGTCAAGAACAAGTGAAGTTGAATAAGTAAAGAGAAACCTGTAGGACCTTAAAACAATATTCATATTTTCCAAAGGCAAACAGTAATTTACTACTTAATCCATATATCAAGTCATGAATAATAAAGAATCCACATTATACCAATTCATTATGCCATTATAACCAATTCTGTTTCAAAATAGTTTGCATGTTGGGAGAAAAAAATTGCATTAATAAGATGGAGGTACTGGTTTATTACAGCCAGTAATGGTTGTGAGCCTTTCATAACTTTACCCAGGGCACTGCCAGTAACAAAATACTGGCAACTGAATTTCTCTGAACAGCTATCATTTATTATAATACTTAACTAAAATATTGCCTTAATTTGACTGCAACACAAAACTTTCTATAACAACCTGTGAAAACTTGAAATTATCCATTGTATGTTTCAAAGAAAAAGAGTTGACTTTTCAAAGTTTTTCAATTATTAGTTCCTTAGGAGGTTAACCGCAAAGATGACACAGATATTTCTGAATTATTTTCTGCTAAAAATGATTATTATATAATTATATCATAGAGATCATGTTACTTATTCTGGATATATTGTAGAGAATCCCTGTTGCCTATTCTGAACCTTTGTATCCAAGAAGCTTAACAGATGTAATTTATGATTTACTCTTCTCCATGAATCAGACACTGAATAAAATCAGACACAAACTATGAGGATGGGACTTTGTCAAGGCACTTAAGTCAAGATAAGGAAATAAGTATGAGAAGGAAAGGGTTATATAGTACACAAAGGGCTATCTAATATACATAGGGATAAAGTAGAGGATGAAACTGGCTGGTGGAAAGGGTGAACAAGATTTTAGTATAAAATACAAACTACATCAGAATGTTTATGGATACATGCGCTGAAGATTTTTATAAAAAGTAATGGACTCTTAATTACTGCTAATATAAACATTTATTAGAATCTTGCTATTTATCAAGTACTATCTTTAGCATTATATATATATAAATATATAGTCTATGATGCTAATGATTTTTTTCTCTGCTTTGAAGAAAGTAAGACAATAGATTTACCAAAGGTGACAGTTAATAATGTTAGAGATGGGATTCAAATACTGTAAGTTTACCTTGAGGGCTTTCATTCTTAATGCATGCAAGATGTAGGAGAATGAAGGTATTTATGTGTAACTTTCCCACATTCAAGGAAGGGGAACAAAAATGAAAATTTTTGTGGGGCTAAAGATTAAAGTCTAGAGTTGAAATATGCAAATTTTTCATAGTCAGAAAAGGAAAGCAAAAATGATCATGCAGGTAGAATTTGAGACAAGAGGTTGGAACTGGAAATACTGTAAAACAAAAGTGACTAACATGCGACGTTATATTTAATGCTTATAACAACCCTGTGAATTAGGCACAGTTAAGAGCCCCACATGAGGGTATGAAAGCTGAAAACGGATAAGTAACTTGGTCACTCAGCAAGTAAGCTGGAATTGGGTACAAATGTGGTTATGCTATAAGAGATTATTTTTCATTGCTTCTGTATACATTCTTAAAAGTACAGAGTAGGTAATATCTCACCTTTCTGGTATAAAGCATATTAATTGTGATTTACACCTGTTTTCCAATGGACCATTTCCTTCCACTGGGGGTGGGCATATTTTAAACAGTTATATTTTGATATTTATAGACCATAAAGTTTATCTTTTTAAAGTGTACAAATCAATGGTTTTAGAGTAATCAGAAAGTTGTGTGACCATCACATTAACTGCTTTTAGGATATTTTTCTCATCACAAAAAGAAATATCCAACCCATTAATAGTCACTCTTCATCTCCTCCCTTCAAAGTTCTAAGCAACCACTCAGTTTTCTGTCTTGTACATTTCAGTATTTTGGACATTTCATATCCTTCCCTTGACTCTGGGAATTTTAAAAACCCATTCTTTTTCAAAGGGTTTCTCTTAGTTTCTATATTTTACTTTTAGATATCTTACAGCATCTTGAAGAGTCTGAAGCAGACAAACATATTTCAGTAGAAAACCAATTTCCACCTAGGTTATGCAGTTTCATTTTCAAATAGACTTAAAAGTGAAATTAGGGAAGTGGCAAGATAATGTTGTGGAAAGAATCATATTGTCAAGCAAGTAACTTCTGTTGCCTATTATCAGGAGTAGAAGTCTGAGCACTTCTGCCTACTGCATCTTGATATCAGCATTACCAAGGAAAATAACACAATCAAACACTGGGTGGAAAAATGGTTTACTCACATAGAGAAGAGGCAGAAGATCAACTTCAGTAGTGGACATAGTCTCCCATGACCAGTGAGTCCCTCTCAGTAGCAGACATAGGGCAATTGGCTTGTGTGAATCCATTTTATGCTACAGCAGAAAGACTCTGTCCCTTTCCAAAATGGGACAGATACAGCAGAGGGATTGGCCAGGTGCCATATGTTACACATAGTTAAACCTAACAATGGAACACATCTTGAGTATGAACCAGGAAATGATATCCCACACAAGGTGATAAGTCCAGCATAAGCTGTGACAACTTATCTCTTAGGAAGTGTTCCAGAGCCAAGGCCCATTCTTGTGAGACCAAGTGGAAGTCAAAAGCCTGAATGTGAGACTGTTTCTCCCCAGCACATATTCATAAAACCTAAGTTTAGCCCCTAGTCTTTCACTTAATAATTTTGTTCAGGTAATACATATTTGTTGAAATGTACCAAGCACAAAGTTTATGCATGTGTGTGTATATTTGTGCATGCAAATGTGAGTCTAAAGAAACTCTACTTTCAAAATATTTATAATCAAGTAAATGGATCTGATATTCAATAAGTTTATCAAAAGATAGACAGAGTTAGAAATATGCATACACTCTTTTGAAAGGACAAAGAAGAAACACTTAGTTGAACATTTGAAGGTGGGGAGAATGTTAAATAAAAAATTATTAGAAGAAATATGATGATTACTTCTTAACAAATATGGGCTTTATTTTTTAATGTGATATGCTTAGAAAAATGATATTCAAGAGCCCTTTAAGTTCTATAATACTGAGAGAGGGGAAGGAATATTCTTTTCTATACCCTTCACTCCCAAAAACAAAAAAGAAATAGAAACCAAGGAAGATTAATTATTTAAAATATATTTGGGCCTGAGGGATTTGAGATGAAATAATTTAATTACTTAGGACTTCTTTGGGGTTACTTCTATCATGCATTCATTCATTTATTCAACTATACTAAATACTTAATATTACCATATGCTATTCTAACTGCTGGTGTTACAAATTGACAAAAAACTAGATAATTTCCCAATGTTGATATTTATCAACTTGGGTAGCTTTCAATACATTAGAGTATATTTCATGTATTAGAGGCTTCAGTTTTCTAGTGTTCCAGTTTTCTCATGCTTGTAAAAAATGTAAGTATACTTGTATTTGCTTCAGAGAAATACTAGGGTTTTAAATTTATACCAAATTAATCATCAATGACAATTGCTCAAGAATTTATAACAGATTTCTCCAGTTCATCAATTGCTCTATTGACTTACGACAAATGTATAGGCTCCCCTGGTGGCTCAGATGGCAAAAAATCCTCTTGCCAATGCCTGCCAATGCAAGAGATGGATATTCAATCCCTGGGTCAGGAAGATATGCTCGAGAAGGAAGTGGCAACCCACTCCATTATTCTTTCCTAGAAAATCTGGTCCATGGGATCTCAAAGAGTTGGGCATGACTTAGTGACTAAACAGCAAGAACAAAACAATGTGTAAGAATTATTTTTATACGCAGCTTTTTTTAATATAATAATGTCTGTGTTCTAGATCAGCTCAGTTCAGTTGCTCAGTCGTGTCCGACTCTTTGCAACCCCATGAACTGAGCACACCAAGCTTCCCTATCCGTCACAAACTCCCAGAGCTTACTCAAACTCATGTCCATCCAGTCGGTGACGTCATCCTACCATGTCATCCTTTGTCTTCCCCATCTCAAACCTTCAATCTTTCACAGCTTCAGAGCCTTTTCCAATGAGTCAGTTCGTCCCAACAGGTGGCCAAAGTATTGGAGTTTCAGCTTCTGCATCAGTCTTTCCAATGAATATTCAGGAATGATTTCCTTTAGGATTGACTGGTTGGATTCCCTTGCAGTCCAAGGGAGGGATTCTTAAGAGTCTTCAACAATACCATAGTTCAAAAGCATCAGTTCTTCAGTACTCAGCTTTCTTTATAGTCCAGATCTCACATTCATGCATGACTACTGGAAAAACCATAGCTTTGACTAGATGGACATTTGTCAGAAAAGTCATGTTTCTGCTTTCTAATATGCTGCCTAATTTGGTCATAGGTTCTCTTCCAAGAAGCAAGCATCTTTTAATTTCATGGCTGCAATCACCATCTGCAGTGATTTTGGAGCCCCAAAACATAAATTCTCTCACTGTTTCCATTGTTTACACATATATTTGCCATGAAGTCATGCGACCAGATGCCATGATCTTAGTTTTCTGAATGCTCAATTTTAAGCCAACTTTTTCACTCTCTTCTTTCACTTTCATCAAGAGGCTCTTTAGTTCTTCTTTGCTTTCTACCATAAAGGTGGTGTCATCTGCATATAGGAGGTTATTGATATTTCTCCTGATAATCTTGATTCCAGCTTGTGCTTCATCCAGCATGGCATTTTGCCTGATATACTTTGCATATAAGTTAAATAAGCAGGGTAACAATATACAAGCTTGATGTACTCCGTTCTGGATTTGGAACCAGTCTGTTGTTCCATGTCCAGTTCTAACTGTTGCATTTTGACCTACATACAGATTACTCAGGAGGCAGGTCAAGTGGTCTGGTATTTCCATCTCTTTAAGAATTTTCCATAGTTTGTTGTGATCCACACAGTCAAAGGCGTTGGTGTATTCAACAAAGCAGAAGTAGATATTTTTCTGGAGCTCTCGTGCTTTTTCAATGATGTAACGGATATTGGCAAATTAATTTCTGGTTCCTCTGCTTTTTCTAAATCCAACTTGAACATCTGGAAGTTCATGGTTCACATACTATTGAAGCCTAGCTTGGAGAATTCTGAGCATTTCTTTGCTAGCATGTAAGATGAGTGCAACTGTGCAGTAGTTTGAACATTCTTTGGCATTGCCTTTCTTTGGGATTATAATGAAAACGGACCTTTCTTGTCCTGTGACTACTGCTGAGTTTTCCAAATTTGCTGGCATATTGAGTGCAGCACTTTCAGAGCATCTTCTTTAGGATTTGAAATAACTCAACTGGGATTCTATCACCTCCACTAACTTTGTTCGTAGTGAAGCTTCCTAAGGCCTATTGACTTAGCGTTCTAGGATGTCTGGCTCTAGGTGAGTGATTGCACCATTGCAGTTGTCTGCCTCATGAATATCTTTTTTGTATACTTCTTCTGTGCATTCTTGCCACCTCTTCTTAATATCTTCTGCTTCTGTCAGGCCCATATAATTTCTGTCCATTATTGTGCCCATCTTTACTTGAAATATTCCCTTGGTATCTCTAATTTTCTTGTAGAGATCTCTAGTCTTTTCCAATCTATATTTTTGTTCTATTTCTTTGCATTGATCACTGAAGAAGACTTTCTTATCTCTCCTTGCTATTCTTTAGAACTCTGCATTCAAATGGGTATATATTTCCTTTTCTCCTTTGCCTTTAGCTTCTCTTTTTTTCTCTGTAAGGCCTCCTCAGACAACCATTTTGCCTTTTTGCATTTCTTTTTTTGGGTGGATGGTCTTGATCACTGTGTCCTATACAATGTCTCAAACCTCTGTCCATAGTTCTTCAGGCACTCTGTCTATCAGACTTGATCCCTTGAATCCATTTGTCACTTCCACTGTATAATCGTAAGGGATTTGACTTATGTCATACCTGAATGGTCTAGTGATTTTCCCTACTTTCTTCAATTTAAGTCTGAGTTTGGCATTAAGGAGTTCATGATCTGAGCCACAATCAGCTCCAGGTTTTGTTTTTGCTGACTGTATAGATTTTCTCCATGTTTGGCTGCACAGAATATAATCAGTCTGATTTCGGTATTGACAATCTGGTGATGTCCATGTGTAATAGTCTACAAATCCAAGAGTTAGAAAGATTTCTAGAGGTTTCTATAAAAGAGTAATTTAAGAGGTAATAGAACATGGCTCCATGGAAATTCCTAAATGAATATTAAAGTCTCTAACAAAATATATGACTAATTACTCTGTCTTATTTAGGAACAGCACCACACTAGTTCAGGTAAGCAGTCTAGCTTAGTGGTTAAAGACATTAGGTGTATAGTCGGATGGGCAAGTGTTTGTTATCATCATAGGTGCTTAAACACATTTTGACTGCATTTCAGGGAATAAATTCTCTTACCTGGGCAACTATTTCACAAGGTTGTTTTGAATATTATATAACAAGATATATATAAAACATTTATATAAGTATAAGAACTGGAACATATTAAAACTTAAAAAGTATTAAAATAGAAAGGGAGCTAATATCACTCTAAGGAAATAAGGGTATAAGTGTGTCATTTAAAGGAAAGTCTGTGTTGGCTTTTTCCTACACAAATCCTATGAGATCTTCAATGCAATATTGACCTATGGTCAAAGACATTAAGAAAACTTTATACTGTAAATGTTGTTTAAGATTCATAGAGCACATTGGTATATTAAAAATTCTACAAAGTCCTATGGTAAGGAATCCAGTTTAATATTTTTAATAGAGCCTTTCCAAAATTTGTATGAATAAGAATTTGGAAAATACACTGTATAAACTGGACACAGTGTATGATTATAAAGAATTTGCTATAAATAAATTATGTAAGACAGTTTCCAATAAAGCGTATTAATTTTTATTTTCCTTTCCAGGATCTAATCCGAGGTACCACATTCCATTTAGTTATAATTTGTCCTGTTCTCCTTTAATTTTTGGAAGTTCCTCAATCTTACCTTGTATTTCATGATCTTGACATATCTGAATATCACTGGTTAGCTATTTGTAAAGCATTCTTTAATTTGGGTTTGTCTTTTGTTTGTTGTTGTTTAATTTCATGATACCAAGGTTACAGATTTTCAGAAAGAATACCATAGTGATAAAGTACCTTTCTCATCACTTTATAAGAAGTGTTACATGGTGTAAAAATATTACTGTTGATGTTGAATTTGATCACTTGTTTAAGGGGGCAACTGCCAAGTTACTATTTTATTAGTAGTTACATTATAGCCCATACATGAGAAGAAGGGAATCAAACTCAATTCTTGAAAAAAGTGTACCAAAGAATTTGTGAACTTAAGCTAAACTATACCACAATAATTATTAAAAATTCAGGGAAGAATATTTTCAAGGCTATGCAAATATCTTCTTTCTCATTAAATATTTATCCACTACTTTTAGTATCCTTCTGTGGATATAACCTGTAGCAGTTATTCCTATGCTGTTTTAATTGTTACTTTCTATTTTTTTCATTACTTCCACATTTATCAATTAATATTTTTGGTGAGGAAGTTTTGTCCTTTCTCCCATAATTGTTTATTGATTCAATTACTTGCATTAATACAGATTCATGCATATTTATGTTATACTTTGATTTGCAATCCAACACTAACTTTATTTTGCTGCTCAAAACTCTTCAGATTTAGCCCCTGGGAACTCTTTCAAGTTGTCTTATTTTATCCTTTTAACAGACCTCACCCTTTTCCAAGTGATTCTTTAATTTCTGGTACTGTGAGATTATCATCTTATATTTTATCTACCTCAGCCATTTGTCCAAAGATGATAATTTTAGAAATGATTTTTTGATCATCATACCAAGGATCACCAAAATTTTTCTGCAAATTGCCAGATAGTAAATATTTTAGGCTTTGTGAACTGTATAATCTCTGTCACAAATACTTAACTTTGCTATGGTAGCAGAAAAATGTGCTGTGTTACAATAACATTTTATTTACAAAAACAAGTGGCAGACTAGTTTCAGCCCCTGGGCCATAGTTTTCTAGTCTTAATTTAGATACCCAAAATTCTAAAGCCAAAGTGTAAATGATAGTTATCCAAGAAATATTGAAAATCAGGTAAGCTTTATTTCAAACCTAATTTTGAGTCATAAGTAAAATGACCTATCTGTTTTTTTAAATTATACTAGAAAGTAATGTCAGAAGATGCAAGAGGAGGTCCCTAACTTGCATTCCCCCATGGACACAGTGATCTGGTAATCATCCATGGAAAAAAAAAAGTATCTTCATGTGAGTTTTCATATCTAGGCAAGAGATTACAAATTCCTGGTGAATTCCAAGACTGAGGAAAGCCACTCTGAGAAGACAGTCCTGTACTTCAGTGGCAAGCTTGCCAAACATGGTCTCAGCTGCAGACTGAAAGCACCTCCATCACACTAAGAACTGGATTTCATTTCTCCCTTGCTACAGTCCTACAACCAATCCTGTCCACCAAGGGACCTGGGAGGAGCCACACACATCTATGTCCTCTGCAATAGGCCTTTCTACCACAACCCTGGCTACAGATTTTGAAGCATCCTTGTGAACCAGTTCCAACTTTGATGTGCTATGCTCAGGAGTCACTCCTGCATGCTGAGAGACCTGCAGAAGACATATCTGTCCATGCCCTCAAATAACAGACCCTGTGACCCGGTTACAATCCCACTCTACCGCACTCCAGAATCAGTCCTACCCATTTAGGGACCCACCCAGGGAACCAATGGAAACCACACACATCTGGGCCTCTAGTATCTGGTCTATCACCTGCGGATTTGACTGTGAATTCAGAAATAGCCCCATGATATAGCTCAAGCACTGTTAGACATAATCCCAGAAGCAGTCTTGTCCACTGGGGACCTGACACTACACCCAACCACTACCTATTTAACAGATCTGAAAATCATGTATTCAACTGTAGATATGTCTCCTGGCCTCAGTCACAATTTCTGGCAATCATGAGGGCAATTCCATGTGTTCAGGGATTTGGCAGAAAAAGGTCTTTATCTGCCAAAGATATGAAAAGATATTTCATATGCATAGATATCAATCTGAGGTTACACAGATCACAAAGAACCAGACAAACATAGTACCACCAAAAGAAACTAATACAACTCCAATAATAGATCCCAGAGAAATAGAGATTTATGAATTTCTTAACAATGAAATCAAAATAATTGTTTTAAGATAGTTCAATTAGCAACAAAAAAACATACACACTACTCAATGAAATAAGAAAAACAATGCAACAACAAAATGCAAAGTTCAAACAAGATATAAAAAATCACAACAAAGAACCAAATAAATTCTAGAGCTGAAGAATACAACGATTTTAATAGCAGAAGAAAGAATTTGCAAACCCAAAGAGAGATCATCCAGTCAGAGGAGAAAAAAGGAAAACTGACAAAGAGTGAAGAAAGCCTACAGGATTTATGGGATACTATTAACAGAATCAATATAAACATTTTGGGACTTTCAGAAGGAGAAGGAGATAAAGGGGAAGAAAGCTTCTTTAAAGAAATACTGGCGAAAACATCTCAAATCTTGGGAAGGATATAGATATCCAGATCCATGAAGGTCAAAAGTAAACAAATAAGATTAACACAAAGAAGACTATGAGAAAATTATAACCAGTTTATCAAAAGTTAAAGACAAAGGGAGAATTTTGAAGGCAGTAAGGCAAAAGTGACTCATCACATAAAAGGGAACTTCCATAAGGCTATCTGTGAAATTCTCAGCAGAAATCTTGAAGACCAGGAGAGACTGTAATGATTCTGTCATTTCAAAGTGCTGAAAGAAAAGATCCTATCATGAAAGAATACTATACCCATCAAAGATATTCTTCAGAAATGTAGGAAAAATAAAGACTTTCCCACCCAAAGTAATTTATACATTCAATGCAATCCCTATCAAGCTACCAACGATATTTTTCAAAGAACTAGAACAAATAATCTCACAATTTGTATGGAAATACAAAAACCATCGAATAGCCAAAGCAATCTTGAGGAAGAAAAATGGAACTGGGGGAATTAACCTGCCGGACTTCAGGCTCTACTACAAAGCCACAGTCATCAAGACCGTATGGTACTGGCATAAAGACAGAAATATAGATCAATGGAACAAAATAGAAAGCCCAGAGATAAATCCACGCACCTATGGACACCTCATCTTTGACAAAGGAGGCAAGAATATAAAATGGAGAAAAGACAGTCTCTTTAACAAGTGGTGCTGGGAAAACTGGTCAGCCACCTGTAAAAGAATGAAACTAGAACACTTCCTAACACCATACACAAAAATAAATTCAAAATGGATTAGAGAGCTAAATGTAAGACCAGAAACTATAAAACTCCTAGAGGAGAACGTAGGCAAAACACTCTCCGACATAAATCACAGCAGGATCCTCCATGACCCACCTCCCAGAATATTGGAAATAAAAGCAAAAATAAACAAATGGGACCTAATTAAAATCAAAAGCTTCTGCACAGCAAAGGAAACTATAAGTAAGGTGAAAAGACAGCCTTCAGAATGGGAGAAAATAATAGCAAATGAATCAACGGATAAAGGATTAATCTCCAAAATATACAAGCAGCTCCTGCAGCTCAAGTCCAGAAAAATAAATGACCCAATCAAAAAATGGGCCAAAGAACTAAACAGACATTTCTCCAAAGAAGACATAAAGATGGCTAACAAACACATGAAAAAATGCTCAACATCCCTCATAATCAGAGAAATGCAAATCAAAACCATAATGAGATACCATTTCACACCAGTCAGAATGTCTGCTATCCAAAAGTCTACATGCAATAAATGCTGGAGAGGATGTGGAGAGAAGGGAACCCTCTTACACTCTTGGTGGGAATGCAAACTAGTACAGCCACTATGGAGAACAGTGTGGAGATTCCTCAAAAAACTGGAAATAGAACTGCCATATGATCCAGCAATCGCACTTCTGGGCATACACACCGAGGAAACCAGAATTGAAAGAGACACATGCCCTCCAATGTTCATTACAGCACTGTTTATAATAGCCAGGACATGGAAGCAACCTAGATGTCCATCTGCAGACGAATGGATAAGAAAGCTTTGGTACATATACACAATGGAGTATTATTCAGCCATTAAAAAGAATACATTTGAATCAGGTCTAAAGAGGTGGATGAAACTGGAGCTTATTATACAGAATGAAGTAAGCCAGAAAGAAAAGCACCAATACAGTATACTAACGCATATATATGGAATTTAGAAAGATACAAATGATAACCCTGTATTCGAGACAGCAAAAGAGACACAGATGTATAGAACAGTCTTTGGGACTCTATGGGAGAGGGTGAGGGTGGGATGATTTGGGAGAATGGCATTGAAACACGTATGTTGTCATATGTGAAATGAATCGCTAGTTCAGGGTCAATGCATGTTATAGGATGCTCGGGGCTGGCATGCGGGGATGACCCAGAGGGAGGATAAAGGAAGGAGGGAGGTGGGAGGGGGGTTCAGGAGGGGGAACTTATGTAAATCCGGGGCGAATTCATGTCAATGTATGGCAAAACCAACAAATATAATATTGTAAAATAATTTGCCTCCAATAAAAAATAAATTAATTACCAAAAAAAAAAAAAAAACCTAAGGGGGTTCATTACCATTAGAGCTCCCTTACTAAACAGGTTTTTTTCAAGTTACAAGTAAGAATGCTAATTAGTAACATTAAAGCATATGAAAGTATAAAACTCACTGGCAAATATACAGTCAAATTCAGAATATTTTAATAATGCAATGGTGGTACAAGTATAAAAGCTAAAAAACCAAAGTATTAATAAGAATTACACATACAATGATTTGTTAATGCATATAATACATCAGTTCAGTTCAGTCACTCAGTCATGTCCAACTCTTTGCAACCCCATGAAGTGCATCACACCAGGCCTCACTGTCCATCACTAGCTCCCGGAATCTAGCCAAACCCATGTCCATCCTGTCGGTGATGCCACCCAACCATCTCATCCTCTGTCGTCCTCTTCTCCTCCTGCCCTCAATCTTTCCCAGCATCAGGGTCTTTTCAAATGAGTCAGCTCTTCTCATCAGGTGGCCAAAGTACTGGAGTTTCAGCTTCAATATCAGTCCCTCCAATGAACACCCAACCTGATCTCCTTTAGGATGGACTGGTTGGATCTCCTTGCAGTCCAAGGGACTCTTAAGAGTCTTCTCCAACACCACAGTTCAAAAGCATCAGTTCTTCGATGCTCAGCCTTCTCTATAGTCCAACTCTCACATACATGCATGACCACTGGAAAAATCATAGCCTGAACATTTGTTGGCAAAGTAATATGCTTTTAATATGCTTTTTAATATGCTGTCTAGGTTGGTCATAACTTTCCTTCCAAGGAGTAAGCGTCTTTTAATTTCATGGCCGCAGTCCTATCTGCAGTAATTTTGGAGCCCAGAAAAGTAAAGTCAACCACGGTATACACTGTTTCCCCATCTATTTACCATGAAGTGATGGGACTGGGTGTCATGATCTTAGTTTTCTGAATGTTGAGATTTAAGCCAACTTTTTCACTCTCCTCTTTCACTTTCATCAAGAGTCTCTTTAGTTCTTCCTCACTCTCTGTCATAAGGGTGGTATCATCTGCATATCTGAGTTTACTGAAATTTCTCCTGGTAATCTTGATTCCAGCTTGTGCTTCCTCCAGCCCAGTGTTTCTCATGATGTACTCTGCGTACAAGTTAAATAAACAGGGTGACAATATTCAGCCTTAATGTACTCCTTTCCCTATTTGGAACTAGTCTGTTGTTACATGTCCAGTTCTGACTGTTGCTTCCTGATCTGCATACAGGTTTCTCAAGAGGCAGATCAGGTGGTCTGGTATTCCCCTCTGTTTCAGAATTTTCCACAGTTTGTTGTGATCCACACAGTCAAAGGCTTTGGCATAGTCAATGAATCCGAAATAGATGTTTTCCTGGAATTCTCTTGCTTTCTCCATGATCCAGCGGATGTTGGCAATTTGATCTCTGGTGCCTCTGCCTTTTCTAAAGCCTGCTTGAACATCTGGAAGTTCATGGTTCACATATTGCTGAAGCCTGGCTTGGAGAATTTTGAGCATGACTTTACTAGCGTGTGAGATGAGTGCAATTGTGCGATAGTTTGAGCATTCTTTGGCATTGACTTTCTTTGGGATTGGAATGAAGACTGACATTTTCCAGTCCTGTGGCCACTGCTGAGTTTTCCAATTTTGCTGGCATATTGAGTGCAGCACTTTCACAGCATCATCTTTCAGGATTTGAAAGAGCTCACTTGGAATTCCATCACCTCCACTAGCTTTCTTTCATAGTGATGCTCTCTAAGGCCCACTTGACTTCACATTCCAAGATGTCTGGCTCCAGGTGAGTGATCACGCCACTGTGATTATCTTGGTCGTGAAGATCTTTTTTGTACAGTTCTCCTGTGTATTCTTGCCATCCCTTCTTAATATCTTCTGCTTCTGTTAGGTCCATACCATTTCTGTCCTTTATCGAGCCCATCCTTGCATGAAATGTTCCCTTGATATCTCTAATTTTCTTGAAGAGATCTCTTGTTTTTCCTATTCTGTTGTTTTCCTCTATTTCTTTGCATTGATCGCTGAAGAAGGCTTTCTTATCTCTCCTTGCTATTCTTTGGAACTCTGCATTCAGATGCTTATATCTTTCCTTTTCTCCTTTTGCTTTTCACTTCTCTTCTTTTCACAGCTATTTGTAAGGCCTCCTCAGACAGCCATTTCGCTCTTTTGCATTTCTTTTCCATGGGGATGGTCTTGGTCCCTGTCCCCCATACAATGTCAAGAACCTCCATCCATATTTCATCAGGCACTCTATCTATCAGATCTAGTCCCTTAAATATTTTTCTCACTTCCACTGTATAATCATAAGGGATTTGATTTAGATCATATCTGAATGGTCTAGTGGTTTTCCCCACTTTCTTCAGTTTAAGTCTGAATTTGGCAATAATGAGTTCATTATCTGATCCACAGTCAGCTCCTGGTCTTATTGTTGCTAACTGTATAGAGGCAAAATGATAGAATACTAAATGAAGAATTCCCCATGTCGGTAGATACCTAGTATCCTACTGGAGATCAGTGGAGAAATAACTCCAGAAAGAATGAAGGGATGGAGCCAAAGCAAAACTAATACCCAGTTGTGGATGTGACTGGTGATAGAAGCAAGGTCCGATGCTGTAAAGAGCAATATTGCATAGGAACCTGGAATGTTAGGTCCATCAATCAAGGCAAATTTATAGTGGTCAAACAGGAGATGACAAGAGTGAACGTCGACATTCTAGGAATCAGTGAACTAAAATGGACTGGAATGGGTGAATTTAACTCAGATGACTATTATATATACTACTGGTGGCAGGAATCCCTTAGAAGAAATGGAGTAGCCATCATGGTCCACAAAAGAGTCCGAAATGCAGTACTTGGATGCAGTCTTAAAAACGACAGAATGATTTCTGTTCATTTCCAAGGCAAACCATTCAATATTACAGTAATACAAGCCTATTCCCCAACCAGTAATGCTGAAGAAGCTGAAGTTGAACAGTTCTATGAAGACCTACAAGACCTTTTAGAACTAACACCCAAAAAAGATGTCCTTTTCATTATACGGGGCTGGAATGCAAATGTAGGAAGTCAAGAAACACCTGGAGTAACAGGCAAATTTGGCCTTGGAGCACGAAATGAAGCAGGGCAAAGGCTAATAGAGTTTTGCCAAGAGAACCCACTGGTCATAGCAAACGCCCTCTTCTAGCAACACAATTGAAGACTCTACACATGGACATCATCAGATGGTCAATACGGAAATCAGATTGATTATATTCTTTGCAGCCAAAGATGGAGAAGAAGGCCATAAGTAATGACAAAATGGTCAAGTTAACCGGAAGATATAACAGTTAAAAATATATATAAACTCAGCATCAAAGTACCTAAATATATAATATAAACATTGACAGATTTGAAGAAGAAATAGCAATTTAATAATAACAGAAAACTTCAATATCACACACTCTCTATAATGGATAGAATTTCCTGACAGAAAATTAATATGGAAATAACAGAACTGAACAAACAGTCCTATAGACTAAATGAACCTACCAGACACATGCAATTGTTTCCACCCAAGAGCTGAAGTATATAACTTCTCAAGTTTGCAAGAAATATTCCCCAGTGTATATCATATGTTAGGTTGAAAAACAAGTCTTAACAAAATGAAAATATAATATGTCAAAGAAGACAAAATAGAGAAAATCTAGGAAGCTACTTTATGAAAGTTGAATTATGGTGTTGGAGAGGCTCAAAAGGCATAAGGGTCATGAGGTACAATTCTTCATTGAGTGAATGCCTCAACATCTCTGAAATGGAAGAATACAGTAAATATTTATTGAACCTTATGTGGGTGAAATATTCCTTTTAAAATATGTCACCCAATATCATTAATTATTTCCCCAGGTTTTGTGCCATACCTAGATTTAATAATAATGTGTTGCATGTCTTCATTCAAATTAATGATACACATATTCTGTAAGACTGATAACCTATTTCTAGAAATACCCCTCTAGTCTTGAATGGAGTTATTCATCTTTGGGTATAATTATTTCAGTAGCAGTGGCTAATGTCAAGCAGTTGTTGGGTCATGGTAAAGTACATAGGTGCTAAAGGCAGACTTTGAGGGTCCAAATCTTAGGCCTTCAATATGTCATTCTTTGACAAAACTTTATCATTTTGTAACTGCTACAAATGGTGAATTATACTAAATTCTTCCAAAGGTTTTGATTAGAACCTAATACCTTTCATTTTAGCTGCGTTATATTTATACCTGAAATTTAATACTGCTGCTGCTGCTATGTCGCTTCAGTCGTGTCCGACTCTGTGCGACCCCATTGATGGCAGCCCACGGGGCTCTGCCATCCCTGGGATTCTCCAGGCAAGAGCACTTGAGTAGGTTGCCATTTCCTTCTCCAATGCATGAAAGTGAAAGTGAAGCTGCTCAGTCATGTCCGACTCTTCTGTGACCCCACAGACTTTAGCCTACCAGACTCCTCCGTCCATGGGATTTTTCAGGTAAGAGTACTGGAGTGGGTTGCCATTGCCATCTCTGGAAATTTAATGAAAAGAGTATAATCTTCAGTACCAGTCAGTCCTAGAATTTGACTTTCCAGTTAGATTGTGATTTATTTAACGTTTAACTTGGACGCATGCAACATGAAAATAACAATTCCTCTCTTATAGTGCTATTGTGAGGATTGAAGCAGCCACTGTATTTTAAGCCCCAAACACAGAGTTTGACACAGTAAAGGAAATCACTAAACTGATTTCCCTCTGGAAAGTATATTCTGGGCATTGAATAATTAATAAATGAATCTTCATACAACAGTTGATATATTTTCTTAGTCTTAACTGTCCAGTCATTGTAATCTTAAGTTTGCATTATTCTAAATAATGTAGGAAAGTCATTTGAAAGTAGCCAAGAAAACTACTTTAACAGAACTCTGAATTTAAGTAATTTCTTGAAAGTGAAAGGTTTCCTATTAGCTCTTGTAGGACAGAAGGATGCTTATAAAAACAAATTTAATCTTTTATTATAACTACTGGCAACAATTTTGTTTGTAATGGCAATTTTATTTTTCCAGTTTTTTAAAAATAAAGCATGTTTGTTCTTTTCTGCTTACCTTTATCATACACATTCACAGACTCTATCCTTTATACACTGACTCCTGTATTTTTTTGTTTCTGTCTTTGAACATACTTAATATTTTCTCTTCAATTTTTTCCTATTAAACTTCTCAAAATTATGTATAAATGCTCCATAATATAATAGTAAGCTAATCCTTTAAAATGGCTCTAGCCTGAATGTTTTGAACATGAATGAGAATGACAGCACCGTGTTTCCAGATGCAGGAGGCTTACAGGTGTTTTTTTAATAGCAGGAAGAAAATGTTGATTAGGTTTGGAGTGTATGCCATCTATAGAAATTAACCAGGCTTAATTTGTTTCCTTCACAGATCTCTTAGTGTTCAGAAACCAGTTAATGTTTTAATTTTCACCATGTTACCACATAATAAACATTTCTATTTCATGGAGATGCTTATTACAAACCTGTTTGATTAATGTGACAGAATAAATTCATGGTCAGAGTTGACAATAGTTTCAAGCATGGGCTTACCACAACCATGCATACATTCTTTTTACTGTTTTTATTACTCTGTGTGTATGTGTGTGTGTGTGCATATGCACGTGCATGCACATGCACATTTGTGCTTCGGGGAGTTTTTGAATGTAATCCTACAGTAGAGAGAAATCGTTGAAAACATTACTATATTGTAACACCATTAAATGCCAGCATAGTTGAGCATTTCCAATTTTTTAATGAATTCCATATATAAAAAATATCTGGTGACTTTTTCAAAATAAAAAAGAATAAATTTGAAAAAGTAGACCCATCAGTGTTTCTTCAACTGCACGTGTAGTATACAAAACATGCAGGGATGACCCAGAGG
Source organism: Moschus berezovskii (assembly GCF_049115385.1). Lineage (NCBI taxonomy): Eukaryota > Metazoa > Chordata > Mammalia > Artiodactyla > Moschidae > Moschus > Moschus berezovskii. The sequence goes on along the minus strand of NC_142488.1, from coordinate 78,657,390 downwards.
GAGGATAAGGGGAGGGGAACTCATGTACACCCGGGGTGGATTCATGTCAATGTATGGCAAAACCAACCAATATAATATTGTAAAATAATTAGCCTCCAATAAAAAATAGATTAAAAAAAAACTAAACTAAGGAAAAGAGGCAAATAACAAAATAGAAAAAAAATGAATGCTGCCATTCAATATTTCAGTGACAAGACTTGACTTTGTATAATTTCTTTTTAAAAGGTTTTTTTTTTTTTATGTAACTTGAAACAATCACAAATTCATAGAAAAAGTTATAAGTACACTTCAGGGAATCATTTTTTTTTTTCTGAACTATTTGAGAGTAGATTATCAATACCTAATACTAGATTAATATATATTTCCTATAAACAAGGACTTTATTCTTCACAACCACAGTACAACTATCAAAGTCTTATATTCTCTTTGACCAGCCCCAGAATCAGTAATTTCTTCAAGCAGCTCTGGTCCCTTTTAGTATAAAATGATGTTTATAATAAGAATCTGAGCACTCCACATGTTCATTGATATTGGGATGTTACTGTGACAAGGTTCTCTCTCTTACTGAGTAGGTGAGGGTATGTATATGTGTACATTAGTGTGTATGCAAAAACAAGCAAAAGAATTACTTATATATTTACTTCGACATATAACTCTACATTTTAAAGACCATGATCTTGTATTGTTAGCTTCAATTTCAATCTATTCTATTGGGTTTATTCTAGTTTTATCCCTTTTTTTATTTCCTTTTTTTACTGACAGTGAAAAACCTGGGTCCTGTTATGCTTAATATATTTATTTACTTGATCAGTCCCTTCTATGTATAACTAATCTCTTGACTTTGCTCCCATTCCCCTCCTGTGCAACCGTCTTATGTAGTTGTCCTTCTCAACTTATGTGGACCTTAAACTCAAATCAGGCTGCTCCCTGCATGGAAGTCTCCCTCGCCCTGCCTGGGCTATGATACCCAGTACCAGACTACCTCCTTGCATATGCCATTCTCAGCTATGAAGATGGAACCCTCATGAATGGGATTAGTGCATTTATAAAAATCATAAATGAAGTTGCTTCCCCTTTCTGCTCTCTCATGTGAGGCTATGAAAAGAAGTCAGTAATCTGCACCCAAGAAGAGAATCCTCAATATAATTTGACCATGTTGGCACCCTAATTTTGGACTTCAAACCTCTAAAACTGTGAGAGAGAAAGTTATGCTCTTTAAAAGCCATTCAGTGTATGGTACTTTGTTATGTCAGCTCAAACTGATTAAGATGATTTAAACATACTTAGTATGCAGGGCTTCTATGGAGATGTTCTTCTTATTCAACTCTGACACCCTAATTTGGGTCACTGCAGCTTCCATATCTTCAGGCATGATTACCTACTTTGCTTTGGCTCACCAAATAGCTTGAGGACTGGGTTTTCTATAAAGAAAAGAGATGGAAGGGAAAATAAGGAAAAATAAGATCTATAATTTAGCTTATAAATTGACTGGGGAAAAATGAATAGTTTAAATTTGTATCTTTATCTACAAAGTGGTAGTATACAAAAACATACTAAAGAATATACAGTGAAAAATAAGTCCTCTTTCTGTCTCAGTTCCACCCTCAGGATGCAATCATTGAAACCAGTCCTTTTTTGTCCGTGTGTATACTTTCAGACATAATCTATGTATTTACGAACAAACCCATGTGTAGGTATGTACATGCATATCTTGATGCATTTAACTGATATTCAATTTATAGAAAGTTGTTCCCAATTTTTCCTATTACAAAAGATTTTATAATGAATATTTTCCTGTACATGAATCATTTTGAACATGAGTATAACTTTGAAATAGAGTATCTGCGTCATCTTTGCTAGCTCAATATGTTACCAAACATTTTAATATTTAACACTTTTATAGTTGAAATCTGATATCTCATCGTTCTTTGTATTTTATGTCACAGATAAGGGACATTGAGCATATTATCTATTTTTTTTTTTATTTATTTTTTAATCTTTATTTTATTTTTAAATGAGGCTTTTAATTAATGTTTGACAGAGCTGATTCAAGTTGAACAGACTAAATTTCTTTAAACAAACTTACTTATACTCCAGAGTCCTTTAAAAACTTAATAGCATTTATACATTGAAGGTATTTGATTTTCTTGTAAGTAGCACTTCAAATGCAACAAGCATCTGAAGCAACAAACATTTGACCCAACAAGTAAAACTTTCTACAGTTCATAACTTTTATAAATAAAATAAATTAAATGTACAGTGAATAAGTTCTCTGAAATATTTCAATATTTCTGCAGGTTTAGTAACATCGTAAAATACATTTCAACTAAAATTCACAAATCTAAAAACCTGTTAGGCATTTTTAGGCATTTTAGGTTGGAAATGAAGACCAATGTTACATCGTAATATGCCAATTACAAATAGTACTTCAAATAGCAAATACTACAGTTTGTCCCAAACTTTAAAAACTATTCATGAACTCAACACTAAACTATTGATGGCTATGAGAATTGTTTCCTAGCCTTTTTGAAAATTTCAACCCATTTACGTTTAAGATAATTATTGATAAGTACGATCCCGTAGCCATTTTCTTTATTGCTTTGGGTTCAAGTTTATACACTCTTTCTGTGTTTCCTGTCTAGAGAAGATCCTTTAGCATTTGTTGGAGAGCTGGTTTGGTGATGCTGAATTCCCTCAGCTTTTGCTTGTCTGTCTCTATTTTGTTTTTAAGTGTCATTGGCAGTTCTTTTTCTGTGTACTATTTGTTAATCAGATTAGTTCATTTTTACCATGTCTTTTTCCTTTTTTAACATTTTAACTTAATTTTAAATATTGAAGGATAATTGATTTACAATATTTGTGTTGGTTCCTGCCATACATAAACATGAATTCGCCATAGGTGTACATATATCCATTCCCTCTTGAACCTCCTTCCCACCTCCCACCCAATCCCACCCCTTTAGGTTGTCACAGAGCACTAGGTTTAGCTCCCAGTGTCACTCAGCAAATTCCCACTTGCAATCTATCTTACATTTGGTAATGTCTATGTTTCCATGCTATTTTCTCAATTCGTCCCACCCTCTCCTTCCTCACTGTGTCCACAATCTGTTCTCTCTGTCTGTGTCCCCATTGCTGCCCTGAAAATAAGTACCCTCTTTCTAGACTCCATATGTATGCATTAGTATTTGATATTTGTCTTTCACTTTCTGACTTATTTCACTCTGTGTATAATAGGTAGTAGGTTCATCCACTTCATTACTGCATGCATGCTAAATCACTTCAGTCGTGTCCAGCTATTTTTGACCTTATTGACTGTAACCCATCAGGCTCCACAGTACATTTTGAGTTTATCTTTGTAAAAGGTATTAGGAAGTATTCTAATTTCATTCTTTTACATGTAGATGTCCAGTTTTCCCAGGACCACTTATTAAAGAGACTGTATTTTCTCCATTGTATATCCTTGCCTCCTTTGTCAAAGATAATGCATCGGTACATGGGTTTATGTCTGGGCTTTCTATCTTGTTTCATTGGTCTATACTTCTGCTTTTTTGTCAACCATATTCTCTTCTTGATGAATGTAGCTTTGTAGCATAGTCTGAAGACAGGAAGGTTGATTCCTCCACCTCCATTCTTCTTTTTCAAGATTGCTTTGGCTACTTGGGGTCGTGTGTGTTTCCATACAAACTTTGAGATATTTGGCCTAGTTCTGTGAAAAATGTCATTGGTAATTTGATAATGATTGTACTGACTCTGTAGATTACATTTAGCAGCACAGTCATTATCATACTATTGATTATTCGAACCCAGGAATATGAAATATCTCTCCATCTGTTTATAGAATCTTTGCTTTCTTTCTTTGGTGTCTTTTAGTTTTCTGTATACAGCTCTTTCGTTTCCTACAATTCAGTTCAGTCACTCAGTCATGTCCGACTCTGCGACCCCATGAATCACAGCACACCAGGCCTCCCTGTCCATCACCAACTCCCGGAGTTCACTCAAACTCATGTCCATCGAGTCAGTGATGCCATCCAGCCATCTCATTCTCTGTCGTCCCCTTCTCCTCCTGCCCTCAATCCCTCCCAGTATCAAGGTCTTTTCCAATGAGTCAACTCTTCACATCAGGCGAAGAGTAATGGAGTTTCAGCTTTAGCATCAGTCCTTCCAATGAACACCCAGGACTGATCTCCTTTAGGATGGACTAGTTGGACCTCCTTGAAGTCCAAGGGACTCTCAAGAGTCTTCTCCAACACCACAGTTCAAAAGCATCAATTGTCTCCTTAAGTAGGTTTATTCATAGATATTTTATTCTTTTCATTGACATAGTGAAAGAGGTTAATTCCTTAATTTCTCTTTCTGATTTTTCATTGTTAGTGTATAGGAATGCAAGTGATTTCTGTAGAGTGATTTTTTAATTTTATGAATATACTAAATTCACTGATGAGCTCTAGTAATTTTCTAATGGTATCTTGAGGGCTTCTGTGTATAGCATTATGTTGTCTGCAAACAATGAGAGTTTTACCTCTTTTCCAATCTGGATTTCTTTTATTCTTTTTCTTCTCTGTTTGCTGAACCTAGTACTTCCAAAACTGTATTGAATAATAGTGTAAAGAGAGGGCACCCTTATCTTGATCTTAGAAGAAATGCTTTCAGTTTTTCAACATTGAGAATAATGTTTGCTGTGGACTTATCATATACGGCTTTCAATATGTTGAGGTAGGTTCCTTCTATGCCCAATTTTGAAGGGTTTTTTTTTATCATAAATGGGTGCTGAATTTTGCAAAAGCTTTTGATATAATTATCATATGGATTTTATTTTTAAATTTGTTTATATTGTTTCACCTTGATTGCTTAGAGTGTTTTGAAGAATACTTGCATCCCTGTGATAAACCTGACTTGATCATGGTGTATGATCTTTTTAATATGTTGTTGAATTCAGTTTGATAGAATTTTGTGGATGAGTTTTGCATCTATGTTCATTAGAGATATTGGCCTGTTATTTTCTTTTTTGTGTGATGTCTTTATCTGGTTCTGGTATCAGGGTGATTGTAGCCTCGTAGAATGAGCTTGGAATATTTCTTTCCTTTGCAAATTTTGGAAGAGTTTGAGAAAGATAAGCATGAACTCTTCTCTAAATATTTGATAGAATTCATATTTGAAGCCATCTGGCTTTGGCTTTTGCTTTTTGGGAGATATTTGTTAACAGTTGTTTTGATATCATTGCTTTTGTTTGGCTTGTTCATAATTTCTATTTCTTCCTGGTTCAGTCTTGGAAGGTTGAACTTTTCTAAGAATCTGTCCATTTCTACTAGGTTGTTGATCTTACTTATTAGCATGTGGTTGCTCTTAATAGTCTCTTATGATTCTTTGTAGTTCTGCATTGCCTGTTATAACCTTTCATTTTTCATTTTGTTGATTTGATTCTTCTCCCTTTTTTTCTTGATGCATCTAGCTAATGGTTTGTCAATATTGTTTATCTTCTCAAAGAACAAGCTTTTATTTTTATTGATCTTTGTTACTGTCTCTTTCATTTGATTTATTTTTACTCTGATGTTTATGGTTTCTTTCTTTCTACTAACTTTGGGATTTTTTTGTTGTTACTTTTCTAGTTGTTTTAGATGAAAAGTTAGGTTGTCTATTTGATGTTTCTCTTGCTTTTTGAGTTAGGATTTCCCTCTTAAAACAGCTTATGCCGTATCCTGTAGTTGAGTCATTGTGTTTTCCTTATAATTTATTTCTAGGAATTTTTTGATTTTTCTTTTTATTTCTTCAGTAACCTGTTCATTATTTAGAAACACATTGTTTAATCTCAATGTGTTTGCATTTTTTGTCTTTTTTCTCTGTGCCTAATGTATAGTTTCATAGTGTTGAGGTCAGAAAAGATGCTTGGTGCAATTTTAATTTTCTTAAATTTACTGAGGCTTGACTTGTGACCCAAGATGTGGTCTATCCTGGAGAATGTTCCATGTGTACTTAAGAAGAAAAAATTCTCATGCATTTAGGTGAAATGTCCCAAAGATATCAATTAAGTTCATCTCGTCTAATGTGTCATTTAAGGCTTGTGTTTCCTTAATAATTTTCTGTTTTGATGATCTGTCTTTTGCTGTAAGTGGGATGTTAAAGTCCCCTACTATTTGTTTTGTTACGGTCAGTTTCCCCTTTTATGTCTGTTAGTATTTGCCTTATGTATTCAGGTGCTTCTATGTCGGGTGCATAAGTATTTATAATTGTTATGTTTTCTTGGGTTGATCCCTTGATAATTATGTAGGGATCTTTACTATATAGCTTCTTTGTGTTTGATCTTTGTTAGTTTGATTGATATGTGTTTCAGCGTATTTCTCTTTGGGTTTATCCTGTATGGGACTCTCTTCTTGTACTTGACTTTTTCCTCTTCCAAGTTAAGGACGTTTTTGACTATAATCTCTTCAAAAATTTTCCCAGACCTTTTCTTTTTCTCTTCTTCTGGGACCCATATAGTTTGAATGTTGGTGCATTTAATATTGTACCAAAGGTCTCTGAGACTAGCCTCAATTATTTTCATTCTTTATCCTTTTTTCTGCTCTTCAGCTGCTATTCCTACCATTCTGTCTTCTAGCTCTCTTATCTGTTCTTTTGCCTCAATTGTTCTGCTATTGATTCCTTCTAAAGTACTTAATTTCAGTAATTTTGCTGTTCATCTCTGTTTGTTTATTATTTATTTCTCTAAATCCTTGCTAAATGTGATAATTGATTCTTGCATTTTCTCCATTCTATTCTTGAGGTTTTAGATCATCTTTACTATCATTACTCTGAATTCTTTTTCAGGTAGTTTGCATATATCCTCTTCATTTATTTGGTCTTGTGTTTTTACCTTGTTCCTTCATTTTGCAGTATTTCTTTGTATTTTTCCCCCTAACTTAGTGTGTTTGAAGTCTCCTTTTCCCAAGCTTTAGAGTCATATTCCTTCTTCTTTTTGGTTTCTGCCCTTGGTGGGTGAAGTTAGCCCAGTGATTTGAGTAAGCTTCATGTTGGGAAGGACTTGTCCCTGTGTTCTGGTAGGAGTAGGTGCATTTAATTTTTCCCTCTGATGGGTAGGGCTGTGTGAGGTGGTATGTTTTGGGGTATCTGTGGGAAGCATCTCTGCTGATGATTGGGTTTGTGATTTTTTTCCTTGTTTGTTGTTTGAGTGAGACATCTTGTGCTATGTACTGCTGGCAGTTAAGTGATGCTGGGTTTTGAAAACAGGTGAAACCTGTTGTGGGACCTCTCACTAGTTAATACTCTCTGGGGTCAGGAATTCTCTGACAGTCTAGTGTTCCGGACTACATGCTTCCATGCTAAAGGCTCAGGCCCAAAATCTATTGGGGAACTGTAACTCCATAAGGCATTTGTTAGACATTAACATAGATGAAAACACAGAGAAACAAAAATACCGAAAAACAAAACAAGAGACAAAAGACTTATCCTGACAAATGGTAAATCCAAAATCAGACAAATAACAAAAACAAACAATGGAAACTACACATACACATATACACGCAAACAAACAAAATCAAAAGAATACAAAAAAGAAACTGCAAGAGAGTCACTCGGCAAGCAAAGGAACCCAAAAATGATATCAACCAATTAAAAGCAAAACTAACTAAAACACAAACTGGAAAACAAGACGAAGCAGATGTCCAACTGGGGAATAAAGCAAAAACAATAAAACTAACTAACAAACATGGTGAAATAAAGAGGAAGAAGGAAAGAAAAAATATAGAAAAACAAAGCTAAATAGAAGTGTATGAAAAAATATATACATAAAAGAATAACTACAGCAGAGAAAGAAGAGTAAGAAATGAAAACAAAACAAAACAAAATTTAAAAACACCCAATGAACCTCAAAAAGCCAACATGGAATTAGAAGTATATAAAGGAAATAAAAGGTATGATTAAAAAAATAATTCTCAAAAGCTTAAATAGAGTTGGGCTTCCCTGGCAGCTCAGTCAGTAAAGAATCTGCCTGCAATGCAGAAGACCCAGATTCAATTCCTGAATTGGGAATATCTCTGGAGAAGTAAATGGTAACCCACTCCAGTATTCTTGCCTGGAGAATCCCATGGACAGAAGAGCCTGGCAGGCTACAGTTTATGGGGGTCACAAGAGTTGGACACAACTTAGCAACTAAACTACTAAACTACTACTAAATAGAGCTAATAGTAAAAATAAAATAAGAAAAGACCACAAAACAGAAAAAATAAGAAAAAGAATCCAAAACCAACCAGAGAACAAATCAAAATGTAAAAATAATAATAAATGTTTTTCTCTGATCTCATCTGTCAGCCTCCTTTCACTTGCTGTGAGTCACATTACACCTTGCCTCCCTAGGATGCCCTCCAACACTGGACTGGTCTCTGGATCTGCTGTGGGGACAGTTCAGACTCTAACCTGTCCCTACTGCTGCCTGTTCTTGCCTCCAATGTCCACAGCTGCCAGAACTAGTGTGTTTTCTTTTGTGGGAAATATCATTGTATATTCCATAAACACAGAGTCTACCCAGTTGATCATGTGGATTTAATCTGCAGTTTGTACAGCTGATGAAAAGGTTTTTGATCCCCTTCCTTGGCCATTCTGCCCCTGGGGTTCAATTGTAGTTTTATGCCCACCTCTGCATGTGGATCATCCACAGGAGTTTGCTCCTAAAGCTGCCCTGAAGGATTTGGGTCTGCTCCAATGAGGATCAGGTGTGGAGTCGGTACAGTTGCTTGGATTTCAGGGACCCTGGGAGCCACTAGAGCAGGAGATATGGCAGTATTAGGGGTTTTTTTCCCTAGCCTCTGGCAACTTTACAAGGCGAGGATTGAGTATGGAGGTGGTACAGATACTCTGATGTGGAGATCTCACCCCTGCTTCAGTTCCCCTATCCCCCCAGGTTCAGGTTCAATGCTACTCATGCTCCTCTTTTCGCTCTCCTTCTTTTGTCCTACTGAGTTTTCTGTGGATCTATATATTTTCTTCTGGTGGTCAGGGACTCCTGCACACTCTCAGCTGGGTTCTGCAAGATCTTCTGTATCTGAAGGTGTATTCTTAATGGAGAGAGATGTGATCCACATACACCTACTCCTCTGCCACCTTGTCTCCCTTTTTGAATGGGAAGAGCACTTTATAAATCAAAGAAGTTAACCTTTGCTACTGGTGATTTGAGTTGCAGTATTTTTCCCAACCTGTTTTTCTCAAACTTTAATTGTTTTCTGCCAAAGAAAATTTATCAATTAAAAAAAAAAAAGATGCGTATACAATTTTGCTACATTACCAGAAATTGTGCTGTGGTATCCAGAAATACATGAAGACCTACTAAACACCTTTGCAATTACCAGTTATAATGAAATAAACCATAGCAAAGTAAATCTGGCATTTACTTAATGATGCACATATTGTTATCATGCTTCAGGGTAATTATGCCTTAACAACACAGTTAACATAAATGAATCATTGTATTACTTTTTACAAAACCAGAAAAATTGTGTAAGCTATTTTCTTGTGACTGAATTTTTCCCTTCTGTAATAAGCATTCAGTTCAGTTCAGTTCAGTCACTCAGTCGTGTCCGACTCTCCGTGACCCCATGAATCACAGCACACCAGGCCTCCCTGTCCATCACCAACTCCCGGAGTTCCCTCAAACTCATTTCCATCGAATCGGTGATGCCATGCAGCCATCTCAATCTCTGCTGACCCCTTCTCCTCCTGCCCCCAATCCTTCCCTGTAACAGAGTCTTTTCCAGTGAGTCAACTCATCGCATGAGGTGGCCAAAGTATTGTAATAAGCATTCCAGATGACTTTTTATTCTTTTCATTGTACATATATTCTAATTGATTTGAATCCTCTTGTTACTTTCTTCTGAGTCTACAACATGTCCTGAAGAATTCTAAAAAATCTGTTTCCTTGTTTTTTTCTTTACTCAATCAAGGTTAAAAAAAAAAAAGCTGTGTCTTTTTCTCAAACTCTATAGAGTTTGAGAAAGCATAATCTTCACACATTGTATCATTAGATATTTGTCAAAGGAGAGAGAACTATCACTGAGGTTTAAGAATAAGGATGAACAAAACAATTTTGAAAAAGAATTATAGGACTGAAATGACCTGACTTCAAGATTTAGCATAGATCACTATTGAAGTCAACGTGGTTTTGGAAAAAAGATAAGTAGATCAATGGAATGCATAAGGAATGTAAGAAATAGGCTTACAGTACAGTTCAGGAATGAAGGAAATGAGTCACTCAGTAGTGCCCAACTCTTTGCAACCCCATGGACTATAGCCTGCCAGGTGCCTCTGTCCATGGAATTCTCCAGACAATAATACTGGAGTGGGCAGCTGTTCCCTTCTCCAGAGGATCTTTTCAATCCAGGGATCGAACCCAGGTATTCCACATTGCAGGCAGATTCTTTACTGTCTGAGCCACCAGGGAAGCCCAGACTTACATATGTATAGTCAAATGATTTTTTAACAAAACTATAAGTAAAATTCAAAGTAGTAAATAAAGAAAGAATGATCTTCTCAATAAATGGTGCTGCAAAAACTGGCCAGATGTATGTCAAGCGGAAGAAGAGGAAGAGGAAAAAGAAGAGAATAAAGAGGGAAAGAAGAAAAAGAAACAAAACTCATAAATTCCACAAACCATACACAAATTGGATCATAGGACAAAATGGAAAATTTAACCTATAAAATATAAAATACGCTGTTGTTCAGTCACTCAGTTGTGTCCAACTCTTTGCGACCCCATGAACTGCAGCATGACAGGCATCCTTGTCCTTCACCGTCTCCTGGAGTTTGCTCAAACTCACATCCATTGAGTTGGTGATGCCATCCAAACATCTCATATTCTCCTTCCCCTTCTCCTCCTGCCTTCAGTCTTTCCTAGCAGCAGGGTCTTTTCCAATAAGTCAGTTCTTTATATCAGGTGGTCAAAGTATTGGAGTTTCAGCTTCAACATCAGTTCCTCCAATGAATATTCAGGATTGACTGGTTTGATCTCCTTGCAGTCCAAAGGACTCTCAAATCTTCTCCAACACCGCAGTTCAAAAGTTCTTCACCACTCACCCTTCTTTACGGTCCAACTCTCACATCCATACATGACTACTGGAAAAACCATAGCTTTGACTAGAGAGATTTTTGTCAGCAAAGTAATGTCTCTGCTTTTTAATACACTGTCTACCTTTGTCATAGTTTGTCTTCCAAGGAGCAAGCATCTTTTCATTTCATGGCTGCGGTCACCATCTGCAGTGATTTTGGAGCTGGAGAAAGTAAAGTTTGTCACTGTTTCCATTGTTCACCCATATATTTGCCATGAAGCGATGGGACTGGATACCATGATCATAGTTTTTTGAATGTTGAGTTTTAAGCCAACTTTTTCACTCTTCTCTTTCACCAAGAGACTCTTTAGTTCCTCTTCACTTTCTGCCATAAGGGTGTGTCATCTGCATATCTGAGGTTATTGATATTTCTCCCGGCTATCTTGATTCCAGTTTGTGCTTCATCGAGTCTGGCATTTCTTATAATGTACTCTGCATGTAAGTTAAATGAGCAGGGTGACAGTATACGGCCTTGACAAAATCCTTTCCCAATTTTGAACCAGTCAGTTGTTCCATGTCTGGTTCTAACTGTTACTTCTTGACCTGCATACAAGTTTCTCAAGAGGCAGGTAAGATGCTTTGTATTCCATCTCTTGAAGAATTTTTCACAGTTTGTTGTGATCCACACAGTCAAAAGCTTTATCATAGTCAAAGTGTTTTGCTCATTTTTATTAGAAGAACTAGTTAGCTCTGAGATCTTAAGTTTTCAGTTAAATAAAGTCATGTTTCAGGATTTTTGTCTCATTCACAGAATGTAATGTTTCTTTTTCTTTATAATATATGCTCATGTACATGAATAAAGTTTTCTACTCTAATAAAAAGAAGAAATAGATGTTTTTCTGGAATCCTATTTATATAAAATATAAAAGAATACATTTGTTACCTTGGCCTTGGGCTAGGTAAATTTATATTTAGATATGACTCAGACAACATGATGCATAAAACAAGTAAATGATTAATGAGACATCATCAAAAATTTAAAATTATTGTTCCTGTTTTTACAGCTGCTGCTTTAGCATCTAGTTCATGGTTCCAACAAACTGGACTTTATACTTTCCACTTCTATGCCTTTGTTCACATTGTTCTCTCTGTTCTAAATACCTGTTACTCAGAATTTGACCTATTCTTCACAGCTTAACTGTGCCTTTTCAGAGCTCCCCAGGCCCAAGTAATTATCTTAACACATTTTTGCTTCTATGTTATATGAATGTATACATAAAACATATATAATATGTAACATATCTATTTTATTGATTTTATTGTATTAAAAATACTTTGAGGGCAAACATTACATCTTCATATTTTCTTACCCTTAAGCCCAACCACAAACCTTATACATAATAGATACTTTAAAAATGTTGGGTAATATGTAAGCAAAGATTTGCTTTAGTTCATAAACTATATTTGTTCAAATAGTAGCTATCAGAAACTTTCTATCCTCAATAATTGGACATGTCTGATCCACATTAGAAATTATGCATAGAACAGTAGTTGTCAGGTAAAAAATTCAAATGCTGCCTGCTTCTCCACATACCTTTGTATTTGGACTTTTGAGATTTCTTTCCTATTGCTCTCCTTGGTGGATTAACTAATTCAAACACAGCCTACATCATTCCTATGCCAAATCAGTAAAAGAAAAGGTAAGGGCAAGAAGAATTAAACAAGAATATACCTCCTTAATGGTGTTCTAGAAAGGGAACCTTGAAAAGCTGAAGATGTAATATGAAAACTTTGGCAATTCTTGTTTCCAATCTTTAGGACATCAATTTACTGCATATTAATTATAGCTTTTCTCTTTTGCAAAATAAAGAGTGCATTGGATAATCCTGCCCTAGTAGTTAGATTGTATTTGTAATTTCATTTAATTAGTTGTTTTTAAGTAAATGAATAAGAAGAATTGCTTTATTCAGTACAACAATTTTAGCGCTTATTATATCAGATGGAATTTTATAATGAAGGATACCTTGGTGTATTGAAGGCCCTTGGAAGAGTATAAGAAGAAAGCAGTGGTCTGGGAGTAGTGTTAGTAAAGTGAAAAAAAAAAAAAGAATTCAAGTATTTTCCCCAATTCATATATATTATGTATATGTTTCATTTCATATATCTATATATGCAGAAAACATAACTGCTCTCACTGTAGATATATACAATAGAGATAGATACAGACATAGATTTCATCGGTAATGGTCTAGATTCACAAGGTTTAATTATGCTCTCCATTTTTACTTATCTTTTATTAATTGAATGGAATAGGACAAAGTATTTTTCTTGAGTTATGGTAGCACTGATATATTACTTATGACTGTGAATATAGTAAGAAATGTTATATTAAATTATTTATAATCTGGGTGTATGATTTGAATTAATGTAAAGCCCTACAATCTATTAATAATATCTGTTATTTTATAGAAATAAATTTGGAATGTATATAGTCTAAAGTGAGTATAAATATAAAAAAGAACATGATATTCAGCATATACAAGCATACTTTTAATCCTAAGTATATTTTGTACTCAACCAAAAATTTTTTTCTAGATTATCTGACCAAGTAGCATTTATAAGCTTCAAATACAAGATGAACCAACTTAAATAAGTATTTTGCAATAGAATCAGTACTTATCAATCAAACTGAATCTCTTTTTAATTTGCAGTTTTGCCAGTATTAAAAATAGAATGACTATAAAATGAAAAGGGATGCCATTTGGCTTGTCAATACGGAATATAATAATATCTCTTACCTTTGAAATCAAATATAGTAAGGCCCCAGACCTTACTATGTATCTTTTCTTTTGCAAGCTATTTTTCTAAAATGTATAAGACTTTTCAAAGTAAATGAGCATATTTTTAGATGTCACCATCTTTTATTCTACTGTATCTATACAGACTTTCAGCTAAAAGAGACACAGATAATGCTTAGATTTCCTTGCAGGATGTATTCTTATAAGCATAACCTAAGCATAGTTACTGACTGTAAGCAAGAGAAACAGGGATAACAAAATCGGTATCTAATACAAAGAGCTCATTCCACCAACAACATTTACTGTTATTCAACTACATCTTTATACCTAAGCTTCTAAGAAGCAAAAAAATTGATACTTAAAGTTTCACTTTCTCTTCCCAATATGCCTGCTCTGTTGTAAGTGAGGAGTCAACTTAAATGAGAGGAAAGTGAAAAAATGTGTGGATGCTTAACTTGATAATCAGATTTTCAGTAGTGGAAATGTATACTTTCAAGAGGAAAAGATTGTGTAAAAAATAGAAAGCATGTTTTTCTTAATTAATGCATTCCCCTAAATTAAATACAGTAACATGCTACTTAAACATACCATGACTGTCTTTGAATTTCATATCATTGATCTTGAATTTAGCTTAGAGGTTTATGTTTAGCCCATTTTTGATGAGATACTTGAATGTTTATAAACCTTAACAAGAAGATTATGTGGGTAATTCCCTGGCAGTCCATGGTTAAGACCCCTGCTCCCATCCCCTGCTCTCACTGCCAAGGGCCTGAGTTCAATGCCCAGTTGCCCTAATTGGGGGACTAAGATCGCATGATGTGGTTAAAAGAAAGATTATGTGCTTGCTTGCCTTTCTAAATATGCTGTCATAATTATAAGAAACAATATTTTATATTGTTTCCACCACATAAACTAGTCTTACAAAATAACTTATGCGAAAAAAAAATGTTTCTATGGCCATTAGAATTTTCCACCTCGTTGCTGAACTTGTTCAAGAAAAGGCTGGAAAAATCACCTGTCAGGGGTATTTGCAGTGATTACTACTTCTCAAGACAAGTTGGTTACCTGATCTCCAAGGTCCCTTGTAACTTTCAGTTCTATAATTCTGTTAGAGAGGAGGAAAAGAGGCTGTTGGGCAAAGCAGAAATGTGAAAGATTACTAATAAGCAGCCTAATAGAGTGTGTGTTCACTTTTTATACAACCTGATTACAAATGCAATTTAATTCATGCAAAATTTGATTTACCACAAGAATACTAAGAAATAAATCATACAATACTTGGATTGCATACTTTTGGAGATTCTAATGTCTATCTTAATATTACATTTGACCACAGGGACACCCTTGGGTTGATAAAAAGAAGTCATTTTTGCTATTTAGGGACTAGATGTGATCCATCACTAGGATTTCTTTCAATTATGACTTAACTTATTATTAACATTTTATTTTAATGAAATTTCTGTACATTTTAAAGACAAATAAGATACAGAATTTTGAGAAAAAAAAAAATTCTCCAAGCCAGGCTTCAGCAATATGTGAACTGTGAACCCCCAGATGTTCAAGCAGGTTTTAGAAAAGGCAGAGGCACCAGAGATCAAATTGCCAACATCCGCTGGATCATGTAAAAAGCAAGAGAGTTCCAGAAAAACATTTATTTCTGCTTCATTGACTATGCCAAAGCATAGTGGATCACAATAAACTGTGTGGATCACAATAAACTGTGGAAAATTCTAAAAGAGATGGGAATCCCAGACGACCTGACCTGCCTCTTGAGAAACCTGTATGCAGGTCAGGAAGCAACAGTTAGAACTGGACATGGAACAACAGACTGGTTAAAAATAAGAAAAGGAGTACGTCAAAGTTGTATATTGTCACCTTGCTTATTTAACTTATATGCAGAGTACATGATGAAGAACGCTGGGCTGGAAGAAGCACAAGCTGGAATCAAGATTGCCAGGACAAATATCAATAAGCTCAGATATGCAGATGACACTACCCTTATGGCAGAAAGTGAAGAGGAACTCAAAAGCCTCTTGATGAAAGTGAAAGAGGAGAGTGAAAAGTTTGGCTTGAAGCTCAACATTCAGAAAACGAAGATCATGGCATCTGGTCCCATCACTTCATGGGAAATAGATGGGGAAACAGTGGAAACAGTGTCAGACTTTATATTTTTGGGCTTCAAAATCACTGTGGATGCCGATTGCAGCCATGAAATTAAAAGACGCTTATTCCTTGGAAGGAAAATTATGACCAGCCTAGATAGCATTTAAAAAGCAGAGACATTACTTTGCCAACCAAGGTCTGTCTAGTCAAGGCTATGGATGTGAGAGTTGGACTGTGAAGAAAGCTGATCACTGAAGAATTGATGCTTTTGAACTGTGGTGTTGGAGAAGACTCTTGAGAGTCCCTTGGACTGCAAGGAGATCCAACCAGTCCATTCTAAAGGAGATAAGTCCTGGGTGTTCATTGGAAGGACTGATGCTAAAGCTGAAACTCCAATACTTTGGCCACCTCATGCGACAAGTTAACTCACTGGAAAAGAGTCTGATGCTAGGAGGGATTGGGAGTGGGAGGAGACGAGGACGACAGAGAATGAGATGGCTGGATGGCATCACCGACTCTGTGGCCATGAGTTTATGTGAACTCCGGGAGTTGGTGATGGACAGGGAGGCCTGGCGTGCTGTGGTTCATGGGGTCGCAAAGAGTCGGACATGACTGAGCGACTGAACTGAACTGAACTGAATGACTGATTACTGAACTAACATATTTAACAATACTTTTATTTTTTAACAATACATATGGAAAATAAAGTAAAAAATCAGTTCAGTTCAGTTCAGTCACTCAATCATGTCCAACTCATTACAACCCTGTGGACTGCAGCACGTGAGGCTTCCCTATCCATCAGAAACTCCCGGAGCTTGCTCAAACTCATATCTATCCAGTAGGTGATTCCATTCAACCATCTCACTTCTGCAGTCCTGTTCTACTCCTGCCTTCAATCCTTCCCAGCATCAGTGTCTTTTAAAATGAGTCAGTTCTTCGCATCAGGTGGCCAAAGTATTGGAGTTTCAACTTTAGCATCAATCCTTCCAGTGAATATTCAGGACTGAATTCCTTTAGGATAGACTGGTAGTGTCTAAGGGACTCTCAAGAGTCCAAGGGACTCTCAAGAGTCTTCTCAAACACTACAGTTCAAAAGCTTCAATTCTTCAGTGCTCAGCTTTCTTTATACTCCAACTCTCACATCCATACATGACTACAGGAAAAACCATAGCTTTGCAGCAAAGTAATGTCTCTGCTTTTTAATATGCTGTCTAGGTTAGTAACAGATTTTCTTCCAAGGAGCAAGCATCTTTTAATTTCATGGCTGCAGTCACCATCTGCAGTGATTTTGGAGCTCCCTAAAATAAAGCCTCTCTTTCCGTTATTTCCCATCTATTTGCCCTGAAGTAATAGGACTGAACTGAACTGAATAGGACTGGATGTCATGGTCTTAGTTTTTTGAATGTTAAGCTTTAAGCCAGCTTTTTCACTCTCCTCCTTCACTTTCATCAAGAGGCTCTTTAGTTCTTCACTTTCTGCCATAAAGTTAGTATCATCTGCGTATCTGAATTTATTGATATTTCTTCTGGCAATCTTGATTCCCGCTTGTGCTTCATTCAGCCCGGCATTTTGCATAATGTATTCTGCATATAAGTTAAATAAGTGGGTGACAAAGCACAGCCTTGACGTACTCCTTTCCCAAGTTTGGACCAGTTCATTGTTCCATTTGTGATTCTAACAGCTGCTTCTTGACCTGTATACAGATTTCTCATGAGTCACGTAAGGTGGTCTGATATTACCATGTCTTGAATTTTCCACAGTCTGTTGTGATCCACCGAGTCAAATGCTTTGGTATAGTCAATAAAACAGAAGTAGATGTTTTTCTGGAACTCTCTTGCTTTTTCATTGATCCGATGGATGTTGACAATTTGATCTAAATATCTTCGTTCTAATTTTTCTCTACTTGAGTAATCTGAGGAAACAGTAAATTAATTAATTTCTGAATTGTGAACTCCAGTTTTTCTTCACTTTAAAGTAAAAAATCACATATTTGTGAGATTTCTGAACAGTTAGGAAATTATTGATATTGTCATGTTATATTATTTCTTATAATAAAATACAACATCTTACAGTTTAGATGACATCCCTCTCCATAATGGAATATTTTTGAAATCTTGTTGCTTACAGCAGTAACTCAAATATCACCAGTGTAAGATATAGTTACTGACACAATTTCTATAGCAACAAAATGAATAGTTGCTATTTTTTAATTGATATGGAAATTTCCTGCAAATTATTTGCCCACCCAATATACCATTCTTAGAAAGAAGCTAGAAATCAAGTTGCATGAATCTGTAGGCCTCAGGAAAGTAAGCATGACAGGAAGAGAAAAAGTACTTTTCCCTATTAAAAACGAGAGTATAGGAAATAGCTGAAGTTTGCTCTAACGTAATATCTTTTCTTTTTAAACTACAGATATAAATCAACATTACCTTATGCAAAAGTGATAATAGTAAGTTTTTATTGTTTCAGGCACACAACTATAATCTCCCTTACCATGAACTAAGTATTTTTTTTTCCACTGTCTCAGAGAACAGCACTGTTCATTATGGAATAAGTCATTATTTCCTAAAGCAGCAAAGTGTCAGACAACTCTCTTTGTACTCATTAATGTAGGAACATAAATGTATCTGGCTTGGTTTTTCTCTTAACTAATCTTAAAATAGACTGAAAATGCAGAGGGCAAATGAAAAGAAATTACAGAACAATTTAATCATTAAAGTAATGGAAAATAATGTTTGAACAGCATTGGTTATCTACAAAGCCTGCAATTGGTGATAATGAATTTTCACTATGAAAAGCTGCATTAATATATTCATTTTTGTTTCATTTAAAACACCATTCTAAGACAATGTTGCCTAGAGGTTGTTTCTTCTTTTTTTCTTTCTTTACATGAAAGAGTGAACCTATGAATGTGTCCAGAACTTTGAAGGATCTGAGATTTTATTCTACTTAGAAGCTAATGAGTTATTCTATTACAATTTTATAGAGGCTGGCAGAACACATGAAAATTCTGGATTAAAAAAATTAGAACTTTACTACTCATAGAAACAACATTAACCAGAGTGCCAGTACTTGTGACAGTTCTCTAAGCCTCAATTTCCATAGGGTGACATTAAGAGGGCCAGGTGACAAATGTGCATGAAATGGCTTACATTACAGGAAAGGAACTCTGAGCTTAAGGAGCTTGAACCTTTATAATGGACAGTAACCCTGTCTGATCTTTTCCCTGGTTGGAGACACTATCTTTATCATATGGGACAGTAAACAAAATTTCTCTGTGCTATCTTTTAAATCAATTCACTGTACAAATATTTTTAAGCAAGTAGTCTGGAAAAAAGGCAAACAATGCCTCTCCTTGCAAGTCATGCAGAAAAGTGAGAGACCCATAGATAATTGTCTCTTAGCGGGTGTGTGTCTTTTAGCTAACACAAAGGAGAATAGGAAAATGCTGTATGAAATAAATCATTACAAACTTATTTCAATGGTATTTTGACATTTGTAATCTGAAATTATTTTCTTTTCATGAATTTGAAGAAGGATTATCAAAATTTCACTTTTGTAGCTAGAAAGTTTTTCACTAACCCATGATTCAAAGAAAAACTCAGAAAATATGTGAGAAGAGATGTCAAAGAAGACCTACTCTGTCAGAAAGGGAGCATGTCTACTGAAAGAGAATTGCTGTCCAGCTCTATGTCCATTATTCTGGATACACTGTCACAAAGCTCTGCGAAATAATTAACAAGGGTTATTGATGGCTTTAGTGGTTGATCTATAATGCTGAAATCCCAGATATAAAAACAATTCCTAAGAATGATTTTCAAAGTATGATATTACAGAGTAGGTTGAAGTACATGCTTTGTACTTCCCTGGTTGCTCAGATGGTAAAGAGTCTGCAAGCAAAGCAAGACACATGGGTTTGATCCCTGGGTCAAGAAGATCCCCTGGAGAAGGCAAGAGCAACCCACTCAAATATTCTTGCCTGGAGAATCCCATGGACACAGGAGCCTGGTGGGCTACAGTCCATGGGGTCACAAAGAGTCAAACATGACTAAAGTGAGTGACTAACACTTTAACTTTCATTAAAGTACATTATAAATGTCAAGCCCATATTGCAAACTCATGTCCTTATGATACTGCTTCCCATAGGTCACTGTGAGTGAAAATAAAAGTAAGCGATGATTATCTTCTTTCTTCTAGGAATAAATCAAATATAGAATATGTTATTTTGTTTGTGGTAAAGGCTGATAGCTATTTATGAGTGATGTACTGATTTGTTCCTGTTGATACTCAGTGCTTTGTCAAAGACATAATTTTAGCACATCAAGATGATGTTTAACATCATCTTTAACAAGGCTCAGATCATGAACTCCTTATTGCAAATTCAGACTTAAATTGAAGAAAGTAGGGAAAACCACTAGACGATTCATATATGACCTAAATCAAATCCCATATGATTATACACTGGAAGTGAGAAATAGATTTAAGGGACTAGATCTGATAGATTGAGTGCCTGATGAACTATGGACGGAGGTTCGTGACATTGTATAGGAGGCACGGACCAAGATGATCCCTATGGAAAAGAAATGCAAAAAAGCAAAATGGCTGTCTGAGGAGGTCTTACAAATAGCTGTGAAAAGAAGAGAAGCAAAAAGCAAAGGAGAAAAGGAAAGATATAAGCATCTGAATGCAGAGTTCCAGAGAATAGCAACAGAGATAAGAAAGCCTTCTTCAGCGATCAATGCAAAGAAATAGAGGAAACAACAGAATAGGAAAAACAAGAGAACTCCTCAAGAAAATTAGAGATTTCAAGGGAATATTTCATGCAAAGATGGGCTCGATAAAGGACAGAAATGGTATGGACCTAACAGAAGCAGAAGATATTAAGAAGAGGTGGCAAGAATACACAGAAGAACTGTACAAAAACGATCTTCACGACCAAGATAATCAAGATGGTGTGATCACTGACCTAGAGCCAGACATCTTGGAACGTGAAGTCAAGTGGGCCCAAGAAAGCATCATTACAAACAAAGCTAGTGGAGGTGATGGAATTGCAGTTGAGCTCTTTCAAATCCTGAAAGATGATGCTGTGAAAGTGCTGCACTCAATATGCCAGCAAATTTGGAAAACTCAGCAATGGCCACAGGACTGGAAGAGGTCAGTCTCCATTCCAATCCCAAAGAAAGGCAATGCCAAAGAATGCTCAAACTACCAGAGAATTGCACTCATCTCACATGCTAGTAAAGTCATGCTCAAAATTCTCCAAGCCAGGCTTCAGCAATATGTGAACCGTGAAATCCCAGATGTTCAAACAGGTTTTAGAAAAGTCAGAGGCACCAAAGATCAAATTGTTAACATCCGCTGGATCATGGAGAAAGCAAGAGTGCTCGAGAAAAATATCCATTTCTGCTTCATTGACTATGCCAAAGCTTTTGACTGTGTGGTCACAATAAACTGTGGAAAATTCTGAAAAAGATGGGAATACCAGACCATCTGACCTGCATCTTGAGAAACCTGTATGCAGGTCAGGAAGCAACAGTTAGAACTGGACATGGAACAACAGACTGGTTACAAATAGGAAAAGGAGTACGTCAAGGTGTATATTGTCATGCTGCTTATTTAACTTATATGCAGAGTACATCATGAGGAATGCTGGGCTAGAAGAAGCACAAGCTGGAATCAAGATTGCCGGGACAAATATCAATAACCTCAGATATGCAGATGGCACCACCCTTATGGCAGCAAGTGAAGAAGAACTGAAAAGCCTCTTGATGAAAGTGAAAGAGGAGAGTGAAAATGTTGGCTTGAAGCTCAACATTCAGAAAACAAAGATCATGGCATCTGGTCCCATCACTTCATGGGAAATAGATGGGTAAACAGGGGAAACAGTGTCAGACTATTTTTTTGGACTCCAAAATCACTGCGGATGCTGATTCCAGCCGTGAAATTAAAAGATGTTTACTTCTTGGAAGGAAAGCTATGACCAACCTAGATAGTATATTACAAAACAGAGACCTTACTTTGCCAACCAAGGTCCGTCTAGTCAAGGTTATGGTTTTTCCAGTGGTCATGTATGGATATGAGATTTGGACTGTGAAGAAAGATGATCGTCGAACAATGATGATTTTGAACTGTGGTGCTGAAGACTCTTGAGAGTCCCTTAGACTGCAAGGAGATCCAACCAGTCCATTCTAAAGGAGACTAGTCCTGGGTGTGCATTGGAAGGACTGATGCTAAAGCTGAAACTGCAATACTTTGGCCACCTCATGCGACGAGTTGACTCACTGGAAAAGACTCTGATGCTGGGAGGAATTGGGGGCAGGACGAGATGGGGACGCAGAGAATGAGATGGCTGGATGATATCACCGACTCGATGGACATTAGTTTGAGTTAACTCCGGGAGTTGCTGATGGACAGGGAGGCCTGGTGTGCTGTGATTCATGGTCCAAAGAGTTGCACATGACTGAGAGACTGTACTGAACACAGTCAGCTTACTGTATAGCACAGGGAACTCTGCTCAATATTATGTGGCAGCCTGGATTGGAGAGGAGTTTGAGGAAGAATGGATACATGTATATGTATGGCTGAGTCCCTAAACTGTTAACCTGACACTATTACAAACTTGTTTGTTAGTCAGCGATTAGTTCAGTTCAGTTCAGTTGCTCAGTTTTGTGGACTCTTTGTGACCCCATGAATCGCAGCATGCCAGGCCTCCCTGTCCATCACCAACTCCCAGAGTTTAGTCAAGCTCATGTCTATCGAGTCAGTGATGCCATCCACACATCTCACCCTCTGTCATCCCTTTCTCCTCCTGTTGCCAATCCCTCCCAGCATCAGGGTCTTTTCCAGTGAGTCAACACTCTGCGTGAGGTGGCCAAAGTATTGGAGTTTGAGCTTTAGCATCAGTCCTTCCAATGAACACCCAGGACTTATCTCCCTTAGGTTGGACTGGTTGGATCTCCCTGTAGTCCAAGGGGCTCTCAAGAGTCTTCTCCAACTCACCACAGTTCAAAAGCATCAGTTCTTCGGCGATCAGCTTTCTTCACAGTCCAACTGTCACATCTATACATGGCCACTGGGAAAACCATAGCCTTGATCAGTGGAACTACCCCACATCTGAAGTCAGGGGTGATGGCCGAGAGGAGCTACCACACGTCCGAGGTCGGGGCTGCGGCCAAGAGGAGCTACCTCATGTCCAAGGTCAGGAGGGGCGACTCATCCAAGGTAAGGAGCAGCAGCTGCATTTTTCTGGAGAAGTCATGAAGAGATAATCCACAACCAATGTAAAAAAACCCAAGTAGGAAGGTAGGTGTCGAGAGAGGGCATCAGAGGGCAGACACACTGAACCTGTAATTGGCTATACCCCAATACAAAACAAAAAGGTTTTTTTTTTTTAATTTAAAGATGATGTTGATTGCAGTTTGTTCATATAATTATTGTAGCTTGTTCATATTTTCATTTTTCTTACTACTTAGTGCTAATCTCACTGACTCCATCTTTATTATCTGTTTGTACTACATACTCTGTTACTAAAGGAAGGAGGATTTGAAAAATTATGATGAAACTGATTTAGAAACAATATTTAAAATATAGCATGTTAATGTCTAAAAAAGAAACATTTGAACAATAATGATTATTTTGTCACCATGAAATTGGTTAGAAAATAATTTATCAGGTATTATTTCTAAAACACATGCCATCTCTTTCAGCTTCATGATCAACTTTTTTGTCTCTTATTGTAACATTATATTGTTAAAGGAATTAAACTCTAAGTAATAATCAAACATTGTTCAGTGTATACACACCTTCTGTAATACAGCAGTTTATTTATTTTGAGTTCAAGGTACTTTAGCAACTACCACAGTAAAAAGAAGAATATGAGTATTATAACTGAGGTAAAAATAAAATTTTATAGAAATATATAGAACAGAAGGTATTGATTTTGACTGGCAGAAAGCTTCATGAAAGTGGTGATATTTTAGCTGAATCTTGAAGACTGAGAAATTTTTACATCATTAAATACTGGGCATGCAGTCACACCAAACCCACTGACATCTCAAAACTCACTACTGGACACTTCATTGAACTCGAGAGAGAAGAAATCCAGCTCCACCCACCAGAACACTATATAAGCTTCCCTAACCAGGGAAACTTGACAAGACACCCGTCCAACCCCATCCACAGTGAGGAACTTCCACAATAGAGGAACAACAAACTTCCAGAATACAGAAAGGCCACCCCAAACACAGCAATATAAATAAGACGAAAAAGCAGAGAAATACCCAGCAGGTAAAAGAACAGGGAAAATGCCACCAAAACAAATGAAAGAGGAAGAGATAGGGAATCTACCTGATAAAAATTTCAGGAGAATGATAGTGAAAATGATCCAAAATCTTGAAAACAAAATGGAGTTACAGATAAATAGCCTGGAGATGAGGACTGAGAAGATGCAAGAAAAGTTTCACAAGGACCTAGAAGAAATAAAAAAGAATATCTATTGAATAATGCAATAAATGAGGTCAAAAACACTCTGGAGGGAACCAACAGTAGAATAATGGAGGTAGAAGAGAGGATAAGTGACGTAGAAGATAGAATGGTAGAAATACATGAAACAAAGAGAAAAAAAAGAAGAATTAAAGGAAAAGAGGACAACCTCAGAGACATCTAGACAATGTTAAATGCCCCAACATTCAAATCATAAGAATCCCAGAAGAAGAAGACAAAAAGAAAGACCATGAGAAAATAATTGAGGAGATAATAGTTGAAAACTTCCCTAAAATGGGAAAAGAAATAGTCACCTAAGTCCAAGAATCCCAGAGAGTCCCAAAAAGAAAAGAAAAAAAAAAAACCAAGGCAAAACACCCCAAGACACAAATTAATGAAAATCAAGCACAAAGAAAAAATATTAAAAGCAGCAAGGGAAAAACAACAAATAACACACAAGGGAATTCCCATAAGGATAACAGTTGATCTTTCAATAGAAACTCTTCAAGCCAGAAGGGAATGGCAGGACATACATAAAGTGATGAAAGAGAAAAACCTACAACCCAGATTACTGTACCCAGCAAGGATCTCATCCAAATATGAAGGAGAAATCAAAAGCTTTACAGACAAGCAAAAGTTGAGAGAATTCTACACCATGAAATCAGCTCTCCAACAAATGCTAAAAGATCTTCTCTAGACAGGAACAGAGAAAGGGTGTATAAATTCAAACCCAAAACAATAAAGTAAATGGCAATGTGATCATACTTATCAATAATTACCTTACATGTAAATGGGTTGAATGCCCCAACCAAAAGACAAAGACTGGCTGAATGGATACAAAAACAAGACCCTTATATATGTTGTATACAAGAGACCCAACTCAAAACAAGGGACATATACAGACTGAAAGTGAAGGGCTGGGAAAAGATATTCCACGCAAATAGAGACCAAAAGAAAGCAGGAGTAGCAATACTCATATCAGATAAAATAGACTTTAAAACAAAGGCTGTGAAAAGAGACAAAGAAGGAAACTACATAATGATCAAAGGATCAATCCAAGAGGAAGATATAACAATTAAAAATGTATATGCACCCAACATAGGAGCATCACAATATGTAAGGCAAATGCTACAAGTATGAAAGGGGAAATTAGCAATATTACAATAATACTGGGAGATTTAATACCGCACTCACACCTATGGATAGATCAACTAAACAGAAAATTAACAAGGAAACACAAAATTGAAAAGATACAATAGACCAGTTAGACCTAATTGATATCTATAGGACCTTTCACCACAAAACAATGAATTTCACCTTTTTCTCAAGTGCACATGGAACCTTCTCTAGGATAGATCACATCCAGGGCCATAAATCTAGCCTTGGTAAATTCAAAAAAAATTTGAAATCATTGCAAGCATCTTTTCCGACTACAATTCATTAAGATTAGATGTCAATACAGGAGAAAATTTATTAAATACTCCAACATATGGAGGCTGAACAACACGCTTCTAAATAACCAACAAATCGCAGAAGAAATCAAAAAAGAAATCAAAATATGTATAGAAACTAATGAAAACGAAAACACAACAACCCAAAACCTATGGAAAAATGTAGAAGCAGTGCTAAAGGGAAGGTTCATAGCAAAAGAGGCTTACCTCAAGAAATAAGAAAAAAGTCAACTAAATAACCTAACTCTCCACCTGAAGCAACTGGAAAGGAGGAAATGAAGTACCCCAGGGTTAGTAGAAGGAAGGAAATCTTATAAATAGAGCAGAAATAAATGCAAAAGAAACAAAAGGGACCATAGCAAAAATCAGCAAAGCTAAAAGCGGGTTCTTTGAGAAGATAAATAAAATTGACAAACCATTAGCCAGACTTATCAAGAAACAAAGGGAGAAAAATCAAATCAACAAAATTAGAAATGAAAATGAAGAACACTCAACAGACAACACAGAAATACAAAGGATCATAACAGATTACTATCAGCAACTATATGCCAATGAAATGGAAAACATGGAAGAAACAGACAAATTCTTAGAAAAGCACAACTCTCCAAAACTGAACCAGGAAGAAATAGAAAATCTTAACAGACCCATCACAAGCATGGAAACTGAAACTGTAGTCAGAAATCTTCCAGCAAAAAAAAGCCCAGGTCCAGACAGCTTCACAGTTGAATTCTACCAAAAATTTAGAGAAGAGCTAACACCTATCCTACTCAAACTCTTCCAGAAAATTGCAGAAGTTATACTGCCAAGCTCATTCTATGAGGCCACCATCACCCTAATACCAAAACTAGACAAAGATAGCACAAAAAAAGAAAACTACAGGCCAATATTAGTGATTAACATAAATGCAAAAATCCTTAACAAAATTCTAGCAAACAGAATCCAACAACATATTAAAAAGATCAGACATCATGACCAAGTGGGCTTTATCCCAAAGATGCAAGGATTCTTCAATATCCTCAAATCAATCAAAGAAATACAGAGATGCTGAGAAAGTCTTTGACAAAATTCAACATCCATTTATGATAAAAACCTTCCAGAAAGCAGGCATAGAAGGAAGATACCTCAACATAATAAAAGCTATATATAACAAACCCACAGCAAACATTATCCTCAATGATGAAATAATGAAAGCATTTCCCCTAAAGTCAAGAATAAGACAAGGATGCCCACTCTCTCCACTGCTATTCAATAGAGTTTTGGAAGTTTTGGCCACAGCAATCAGAGCAGGAAAAAAAATAATAATAAGTATCCAGTTTGGAAAAGAAGTAAAGCTCTCACTGTTTGCAAATGACATGATCCTCTACGTAGAAAACCCCAAAGACCCACCAGAAAAATACTACAGATAATCAATGAATATCGTAAATTTGCAGGATATAAAATCAACACACAGAAATCCCTTGCATTCATACACAGTAATAATGAGAAAATAGAAAGAGAAATTAAGGAAACGATTCCACTCACCATTGCAATGAAAAGAATAAGATACTTAGGAATATATCTACCTAAAGAAACAAAAGACCTATATAGTGAAAACCATAAAACACTGGTGAAAAGAGCAAAGAGGACACTAATAGATGGAGAAATATACTGTGTTCGTGGATGGGAAGAATCAATATGGTGAAAATGAGTACACTACCCAAAGCAATCTCTAGATTCAATGCAATCTCTATCAAGCTACCGAAGATATTTTTCACAGAAATAGAACAAATAATTTCACAATTTGTATGGAAATTAAAAAAAAAAAAAAACCTCGAATTGCCAAAGCAATCTTGAGAAAGAAGAATGGAACTGGGGGAATCAACCTGCCCGACTTCAGGCTCTACTACAAAGCCACAGTCATCAAGACAGTATGGTACTGGCATAAAGACAGAAATGTAGATCAATGGAACAAAATAGAAAGCACAGAGATAAATCCACACACCTATGGACACCTTAACTTTGACAAAGGAGGCAAAAATATACAATGGAGAAAAGACAATCTCTTTAACAACTGGTGCTGGAAAAACTGGTCAACCACTTGTAAAAGAATGAAACTAGGTCACTTCCTAACACCATACACAAAAATAAACTCAAAAAGGATTAAAGATCTAAATGTAAGACCAGAAACTAGAAAACCCCTAGAGGGGAACATAGGCAAAACACTCTCCGACATATATTACAGCAGGATCCTCCATGACCCACCTCCCACAATATTGGGAAAAAAAGCAAAAAGAAGCAAATGTGACCTAATTAAAATTAAAACCTTCTGCACAGAAAAGGAAACTATAAGCAAGGTGCAAAGATAGCCTTCGGAATGGGAGAAAATAATAGCAAATTAAGCAACTGAAAATGATTAATCTCAAAAATAGACAAGAAACTCCTGCAGCTCAATTCCAGAAAAAGAAAAGACCCAATCAAAAAATGGGCCAAAGAACTAAACAGACATTTCTCCAAAGAAGACTTACAGATGGCTAACAAACACATGAAAAGATGCTCAACATCACTCATAATCAGATGCAAATCAAAACCACAATGAGGTACCATTTCATGCCAGTCAAAATGGCTGCTATCAAAAAGTCTACATGCAATAAATGCTGGAGAGCATGCGGAGAAAAGGGAACCCTCTTACACTTGATGGGAATGCAAACTAGTACAGCCACTAGGGAGATCAGTGTGGAGATTCCTTAAAAACTTGGAAATAGAACTGCCATATGACCCAGCAATCCCATTCCTGGGCATACGCACTGAGGAAATCAAAATTGAAAGAGACACATGTTCCCCAATGTTCATCACAGCACTGTTTTTAATAGCCAGGACATGGAAACAACCTAGATGTCCATCTTCAGTTCAGTTCAGTTCATTTCAGTCGCCCAGTCGTGTCCGACTCTTTGCGACCCCATGAATCACAGCACGCCAGGCCTCCCTGTCCATCACCAACTCCCGGAGTTCACTCAAACTCAAGTCCATCGAGTCGGTGATGCCATCCAGCCATCTCATTCTCTGTCGTCCCCTTCTCCTCCCGCCCCCAATCCCTGCCAGCATCAGAATCTTTTCCAGTGAGTCAACTCGTCGCATGAGGTGGCCAAATTCAGATGAATGGATAAGAAAGCACATATACACAATGGAGTATTACTCAGCATTAAAAAGAATACTTTTGAGTCAGTTCTAATGATGTGGATGAAACTGGAGCCTATTATACAGAATGAAGTAAGCCAGAAAAAAAAAAAAAAAAGAAAACAACAAGAACACCAATACAATATACTAACGCATATATATGGACTTTAGAAAGATGGTAACTATAACCCTGTACACGTGAACTGATAGCCAAAAATAGGTTGATGGGCAAGATTTGCAAGCAACTAAAAAGATTTTATCTACAAGACAAATCAGGGGAGTGCAATGTTATGATAGGCAAGGAAATTGAGTTTTTAAAATTCAGTTCAGTTCAGTTCAGTCGCTCAGTCGTGTCCGACTCTCCGCGACCCCATAAATCACAGCACGCCAGGCCTCCCTTTCCATCACCAACTCCCGGAGTTCACTCAAACTCATGTCCACAGAGTCGGTGATGCCATCCAGCCATCTCATTCTCTGTTGCCCCTTCTCCTCCCGCCCTCAACCTTTCCCAGCATCAGAGTCTTTTCCAGTGAGTCAACTCGTCGCATGAGGTGGCCAAAGTATTGGAGTTTCAGCTTTATCATCAGTCCTTCCAATGAACACCCAGGATTGATCTCCTTTAGAATGGACTGGTTGGATCTCCTTGCAGTACAAGGGACTCTCAAGGGTCTTCTCCAACACCACAGTTCAAAAGCATCAATTCTTCGGCGATCAGCTTTCTTCACAGTCCAACTCTCACATCCATACATGACAGTGGGAAAAACCATAGCCTTGACTTGACGGACCTTTGTTGGCAAAGTGATGTCTCTGCTTTTTAATAAACTGTGAAGGTTGGTCATAACTTTCCTTCCAAGGAGTAAGCGTCTTTTAATTTCCTGGCTGCAATCAGCATCTGCAGTGATTTTGGACCCCAAAAAAGTAAAGTCGGACACTGTTTCCACTGTTTTTCCATCTATTTCCCATGAAGTGATGGGACCAGATGCCATGATCTTTGTTTTCTGAATATTGAGCTTCAAGCCAACCTTTTCACTCTCCTCTTTCACTTTCATCAAGAGACTTTTTAGTTCCTTTTCAATTTTTGCCATAAGGGTGGTGTCATCTGCATATCTGAGGTTATTGATATTTCTCCCAGCAATCTTGATTCCAGCTTGTGCTTCTTCAAGCCCAGCGTTCCTCATGATGTACTCTGCATGCAAGTTAAATAAGCAAGGTGACAATATACAGGCTTGACATACTCCTTTTCCTATTTGGAACCAGTCTGTTGTTCCATGTACAGTTCTCACTGTTGCTTCCTAACCTGCATACATGTTTCTCAAGAGGCAGATCAGGTGGTCCAGTATTCCCATCATTTTCAGAATTTTCCACAGTTTATTGTGATCCACACAGTCAAAGGCTTTGGCATAGTCAATGAAGCAAAAATGGATATTTTTCTGAAACTCTCTTGCTTTCTCCATGATCCAGCGGATGTTGGCAATTTGATCTCTGGTGCCTCTGCCTTTTCTAAAACCTGCTTGAATATCAGGGAGTTCACGGTTCACATATTGCTGAAACCTGGCTTGGAGAATTTTGAGCATGACTTTACTAGCGTGTGAGATGAGTGCAATTGTGTGGTAGTTTGAGCATTCTTTGGCATTGCCTTTCATTGGGATTGGAATGAAGACTGACCTTTTGAGTCCTGTGGCCACTGTTGAGTTTTCCAAATTTGCTGGCATATTGAGTGTAGCATTTTCACGGCGTCATCTTTCAAGATTTGAAATAGCCCAACTGGAATTCCAACACCTCCACTAGCTTTGTTTGTAGTGATGCTTTCTAAGGCCCACTTGACGTCACATTCCAAGATGTCTGGCTCTAGGTCAGTGATCACGTTATCGTGACTATCTTGGTTGTGAAGATCTTTTTTGTACAGTTCTTCTGTGTATTCTTGCCACCTCTTCTTAATATCTTCTGCTTCTGTTAGGTCCATACCATTTCTGTCTTTTATCGAGCCCATCTTTGCATGAAATGTTCCCTTGGAATCTCTAATTTTCTTGAAGAGATCTCTTGTCTTTCCCATTCTTTTGTTTTCTTCTATTTCTTTGCATTGATCACTGAGGAAGGCTTTCTTATCTCTCCTCGCTATTCTTTTTAACGCTGCATTCAGATGCTTATATCTTTCCTTTTCTCCTTTGCTTTTCTCTTCTCTTCTTTTCACAGCTATTTGTAAGGCCTCCTGAGACAGCCATTTTGCCTTTTTGCATTTTTTTCCATGGGGATGTTCTTGGTCCCTGTCTCCTGTACAATGTCACGAACCTCCGTCCAGAGTTCATCAGGCAATCTATCTATCAGATCTAGACCCTTAAATCTATTTCTCACTTCCACTGTACAATCATAAGGGATTTGATTTAGGTCATATCTGAATGATCTACTAGTTTTCCCTACTTTCTTCAATTTAAGTCTGAATTTGGCAATAAGGAGTTCATGATTTGAGCCACAGTCAGCTCCTGGTCTTGTTTTTGCTAACTGTATACAGCTTCTCCATCTTTGGCTGCAAAGAATATAATCAATCTGATTTCGGTGTTGACCATCTGGTGATGTCCATGTGTAGAGTCTTCTCTTGTGTTGTTGGAAGAGGGTGTTTGCTATGACCAGTGCGTTCTCTTGGCAAAACTCTATTAGCCTTTGCCCTGCTTCATTCCGTGCTCGAAGGCCAAATTTGCCTGTTACTCCAGGTGTTTCTTGACTTCATACTTTTGCATTCCAGTCCCCTAGAATGAAAATGACATCTTTTTTGGGTGTTAGTTCTAAAAGGTCTTGTAGGTTTTCATAGAACCGTTGAACGTCGGCTTCTTTAGCGTTACTTGTTGGGGCATAGGTCTGGATTACTGTAATATTGAATTGTTTTCCTTGGAAATGAACAGAAATCATTCTGTCGTTTTTAAGATTGCATCCAAGTACTGCATTTCGGACTCTTTTGTTGACCATGATGGCTACTCCATTTCTTCTAAGTGATTCCTGCCCACAGTAGTAGATATAATGGTCATCTGAGTTAAATTCACCCACTCCAGTCCATTTTAATTCACTGATTCCTAGAATGTCTATGTTCACTCTTGCCATCTCCTGTTTGACCACTTCCAATTTGCCTTGATTCATGGACCTAACATTCCAGGTTCCTATGCAGTATAGATAGTGTTTATAATGGTGTTGGTGAACAATGTCGAATTCCCAGTGAGGGTAAGAAGAAGCATTTGGATTTGAAAATAAACTCCCTTTTCATTTAGAATACAAACTAGTTTATGAGTGACAAATTACATGCCTGTTAAAAAATGAAGAAAGCAACTATAAATTACACTTTTTGAAAGTTTTGCTTGGGAAAGGAAGGGAAGATGTAACATCATATTATAAATAACAAATAAGATGTAGGGGTTTTTTTGTTTTTATTTTTCAGGAGATGTGTATGTTTGTAACACTTTTAAATAAATAAGCTGACCACAAAATAGTTTATACTACCACAAGTAATTACTTATTGAAATACCATCCAAAATTAAAGTTCAATTATTACATCAGATGCTTAAAAATTTATCAGAAGACTAGCATTATTTTCCAAATAATTACATCAGAGAAAATGAATTCATTGCCACAACTGATTCATGAATCAGCCTATTAGAGCAAATGAATCAGCAATGTTTAGCCTTAAGATTCTGTTCCCTGTTTTTTTATAATATCTTTCTTCTTCATTAGCAAATACTTCATTGATATCTAATTTTATTCATATTTAACCCACAGTCAGACAGAAAGTCTTATTAATGTCTGGGTACCAAAGAAAGAAAATTTGTTATCTATATCTTCCTAACAGAGAATAAATTTCAAATAACTATAAAACATATTATTCAGAAGTATTTACAAGGAGGAAAAAATAGTAACTCTAGGATGTACATAAATTCTATGTTATTTTTTTTTTAATACCTGCATTATTACTGACATTTGGCTTTTTTAAAACCAGATATTTTATTGTTTTAATTGGTCCTTTTATTGTTTGCTAAAATCTACCTTCAGCTTGGTTTCTTAGTAAAATTTACCATTATTAGTAGAGTAGATAAGAGATATTTATCACGTACCATAATGCACAAGAGAATCAGTGCGCTAAAGAAAATATATTACAAAAGATTCATAAAAAACTGAATTATTCAAATTTCAGAGAATGAAATTATATCATTCTACTCTAAATTAGAAAAAAATAGTCTTGATTTCAGAAGTGAAGTGAAGTCCCTCAGTCATGTTTGACTCTGTGCGACCCCATGGACTGTAGTTCACCAGTCTCCTTGGTCCATGGGATTTTCCAGGCATGAATACTGGAGTAGGTTGCCATTTCAGAGTCCCAAGTAAAAATTATCCATTGTACATGAATTCCCCAAATCTGATGATTCTCCCATATTTCTGATATTATCACTTTGTGTTCATCATCTTCATTATATATTCTCTGTCTCAGTGAATTACACACCGCTGATTGAGTTGCTTTATTTACATACCTAGGAATCATCCTTGACTGTCACTCTCCTCTACATCTATTCAATCACTAAATCTGCTAATTATAGCTGCTGCTGTGTGACCCCATAGACGGCAGCCCACCAGGCTCCCCCGGCCCTGGGATTCTCAGGGTAAGAACACTGGAGTGGGTTGCCATTTCCTTCTCCAATGCATGAAAGTGAAAAATGAAAGCGAAGTCGCTCAGTCATGTCTGACTTTTAACGACCCCATGGACTGCAGTCTACCAGGCTCCTCTGTCCTTGGGATTTTCCAGGCAAGAGTAATGGAGTGGGTTGCCATTGCCTTCTCTGCAATATAGCTACTCAATATTAAATAGTTCAGACCATCACAAACCTGGGGCTCCCCAGGGTGGTGCTAGCAGTAAAGAATCTGCCTGTCAGGGCAGGAGATGCAAGAGATATGGGTTCAATCCCTGGGTGGGGGATATCCCCTGGAGTAGAAAATGACAACTCACCCCAGTATTATTGCCTGGGAAATCCCATGGACACAGGAGCCTGGTGGTTTACAGTCCATGGGGTTGCAAACAGTCGGACACAACTGAGCGACTGAGCACACACACCATAGACTATCACCTGGCTTACTTCAATTTCTTAACTCACTTTCCCATCTCTGACCACATCATTCTGTTATTTAATATCAATGTTTCCTCGTGGTTCTTAAAATCTAAATTCCTTTAATGACTTACCAAGCTCTTAAACATATGGTCCCTGTTTATCTTCCCAAACTTATATTCCTTTGATCACTCTCTTTTTCTCACCCTTGTACTCTTTACCTTACATCTTCAGACATACAGAACAAGCAGTTCCCCCCTCTTTATCTAATTTCCTTTCTTAAGCATTTATCCAAGTTAGAAAATGTAACTTGAATACACTTTCCCCTTTCACCTAACTCCATCTTCCCTTGATGGAGCTAACATCTTCCCAAACTGAGTACCATGTTTTCTTTGAAGATTTCCATTACTATCTCTCTTGCAAGTTTTGGTTAGGTATCTCTTCACAGTTTTCTCTTAGCACCCTGAATTTAATATTATATGATTTAACGCTGTACTATTACTATTTTTGTCCATATCTTCCACTTCATGTGAGCTTCATGAAGACTGTAACTAGTGTCTACTTTGACAAATCCTCATTCATGCATGTTTTTGCTGTAGTAAAAACAAGTAACATGATATCTACCATATTAAAAAAATTTAAGTGTACAGAATTGACAACTGAAAGTTCAAAGTTCTACAGAAGATATTTAGAAGTTTTTGATCTTGCATCACTGAAATTTTACACTAATTTCTCAGTTACCATAGCACTTGGCAAACACCCTTATCTCTGCTTCTATGAGTTTGACTATTTTAGATGTCTCATGTAAGGGGACGGAGAAGGCAATGGCAGCCCACTCCAGTACTCTTGCCTGGAAAAATCCCATGGACAGAGGAGCCTGGTAGGCTGCAGTCCATGGGGTCGCGAAGAGTCGGACACGACTGACTGACTTCAATTTTACTTTTCACTTTCCTGAATTGGAGAGGGAAATGGCAACCTACTCCAGTGTTCTTACCTTGAGAATCCCAGGGACGGGGGAGCCTGGTGGGCTGCCGTCTATGGGGTCACACAGAGTCGCACATGACTGAAGCAACTTAGCAGCAGCAGAAGCAGCAAGTAAGGGGAATAATGCAGATTATGCCCTTCTGTGATTAGCTTATTTCACTTAGCAAATTTTCCTCAGGTTTCATCCATGTTGTCACATAGGACAGTATTTCCTCCTTTTTTAAGACCGAGTAATATTCTGCTATAGGTATATGCCACATTTTCTTTATCTTTTCATTTGCTCATGGATTTTTAAAAATTAATTCATTTTAGTTGGAGGATAATCTCTTTACAATATTGTGATGCTTTTTGCCATACATTGACATGGATTACCCACAGGTGCACATGTGTCTGTCCATCCTGAACCACACCTCCAACCACCCTCTCTGCCCCATCCCTCTGGGCTGTCCCAGAGCACCAGCTTTGAGTGCCCTGCTTCATGAAATGAACTTGCACTGGTCATCTATTTTACATATGGTAATATACATGTTTAAATGTTATTTTTTCAAATCATCCACCCTCGCTTTCTCCCACATAGTCCAAAAATCTGTTCTTTACATTTGTGTCTCTTTTGCTGCCTTGCCTACGTTATCATCATTATGATCTTTTTAAATTCCATGTATATGCATTAATATACTGTATCAGTGTTTCTCTTTCTGACTTACTTTACTGTGTATAATAGGCTCCAGTTGAATCCACCTCATGAGAACTGATTCAAATGCATTCCTTTTTTATAACTGAGTAATATTCCATTGTGTATATATACCACAAATTTCCTGTCCATTTTATTTTTTTATTGAAATATAGCTGACTTACAATGTTGTGTTAGTTTAAGGTGATTCTGAATACAGCAAAGTGACTTGGTTTCAGTTTTTCTTTTTTCAGCTTTTTTCCCGTTATAGGTTATTGCAAGATACTGAATATAGTTCTTCATGGAATACAGTAAGTCTTTGTTGATTATCTATTTAATGTAAAGCAGTGAAATTCCCAATCTATCCCTCCTCCACTCTTTCCCCCTTTGGTAAACTTAAGTTTGTTTTCTATAACTGTGGGTCTATATCTGCTAGCAATGTCATATGATATTTGTCTTTCTTTGGCTTACTTCACTTAGTATGACAATCCTCAGGCCCATCTATGCTTCAAATATCAGTATTTTATTCTTTTTAATGGCTGAGTAACATTCCATTGTATATATGTACCATATCTTTAACCATTCCTCTGCTGAAGGACTTTTAAGTAGCTTCCATGTCTTGGCTTGTTTGTGGTTATTTAAGTTGCTTCCACAACTTGGCTATTGTGATTGATGCCACAGTGAACACGGGAGTCAAAATATCTCTTCAAGATATTGATTTCAATTATTTTGGATAAATACCCAGAAACCAAATTGCTGTATCATATAGTAGATCTATTTTTTGATAAATGTATATTTTATTTTTCATAGTACCTGAACCATTTTTTTTTAAATTTTTATTGGAGTCTAATTATTTTACAATATTATATAGGTTGGTTTTGCCATACATTGACATGAATCCTCCCCGGGTGTACATGAGTTCCCCCTCCCAAATCCCCCTCCCACCTCCCTCCTCCCCTTATCCTCCCTCTGGGTCATACCTGCATACCAGCCCCGAGAATCCTGTAACATGCATCGACCCTGAACTGGTGATTCGTTTCACATACGATAATATACATGTTTCAATGCCATTCTCCCAAACCATCCCACTCTCACCCTCTCCCACAGAGTCTCAAAGACTGTTTTATACATCTGTGTCTCTTTTGCTGTCTCGTATACAGGGTTATCATTTGCATCTTTCTAAATTCCACATATATGCATTAGTATATTGTATTGGTGTTTTCCTTTCTGGCTTGCCTCACTCTGTATAATAGGCTCAAGTTTCATCCACCTCATTAGAACTGATTCAAATGCATTCTTTTTGATGGCTGAGTAATATTCCATTGTGTATATGTACCAAAGCTTTCTTATCCATTCGTCTGCAGATGGACATCTAGGTTGCTTCCACGTCCTGGCTATTATAAACAGTGCTGCAATGAAAATTGGACTACATGTGTCTCTTTCAATTCTGGTTTCCTCGGTGTGTATGCCCAGGAGTGCGATTGCTGGATCATATGGCAGTTCTATTTCCAGTTTTTGAGGAATCTCCACACTGTTGTCCATAGTGGCTGTACTAGTTTGCATTCCCACCAACAATGTAAGAGGGTTCCCTTCTCTTTATATCCTGAACAATTTTACATTGCTGGGTCAGGAAGCAATAGTCAGAACTGAACGTGGAACAACAGACTGGTTCCAAATAGCAAAAGGAGTGCATCAAGGCTGTATATTGTCACCTTGCTTATTTAACTTATATGCAGAGTACATCATGAGGAACGCTGGGCTGGAAGAAGCACAAGCTGGAATCAAGATTGCTGGGAGAAATATCAATAATCTCAGATAGCAGATGACACTACCCTTATGGCAGAAAGTGAAGAGGAACTCAAAAGCCTCTTGATGAAAGTGAAAGAGGAGAGTGAAAATTTGGCTTGAAGCTCAACATTCAGAAAACAAAGATCATGGCATCTGGTCCAATCACTTCATGGGAAATAGGTGGAAAGACAGCGGAAACAGTGTCAGACTTTATTTTTTTGGGGGCTCCAAAATCACTGCAGATGCTGATTGTAGCCATGAAATTAACAGACGCTTACTCCTTGGAAGGAAAGTTATGACCAACCTTGATAATATATTAAAAAGCAGAGACATTACTTTGTCAACAAAGGTCCGTCTAGTCAAGGCTATGGTGTTTCCCGTGGTCATGTATGGATGTGAGAGTTGGACTGTGAAGAAAGCTGATCACCGAAGAATTAATGCTTTTGAACTGTGGTGTTGGAGAAGATTCTTGAGAGTCCCTTGTACCGCCAGGAGATAAAACCAGTCCATTCTAAGGGAGATCAATCCTGGGTGTTCATTGGAAGGACTGATGCTAAAGCTGAAGCTGTAGTACTTTGGCCACCTCATGCGACGAGTTGACTCACTTGAAAAGACTCTGATGCTTGATGCTGGGAAAGGTTGGGGGCAGCAGGAGAAGGGGACGACCGAGAATGAGATGGCTGGATGGCATCACCGACTCAAAGGACATGAGTTTGAGTGAATTCCGGCTGTTGGTGATGGACAGGGAGGCCTGGCGTGCTGTGATTCATGGGGTCGCGGAGAGTCGGACACAACTGAGCGACTGAACTGAACTGAACTGAACTGAACCAGCAGTGAACAAAGGTTTCTATATCTCCCCATTCTTACCAATGATTTTTGTTTATTTATTTTGAAAATGGCTAACCTAAGACATGTGAAGTTATATTTCACTGTGCTTATGATTTGCATTTCTTTGTTGCTTAGTGATGTTGAATGTCTTTTTATACACTTCTTGGTTATTTGTATGATTTCTTATAAAAAATGTGCATTCAAAAAAAAATTTTTTTCAAATTGAATTTTCAGAGTTGCTTATACATTTTAGAGAGTAATTTCTTATCAGGTATATGGTTACCAAATTTGTTTTTCCCATCCAGTACATTGGCTTTTCATTTGTTCCATTGTTTTTCTGCCATACAGAAACTTTTTGATTGAAGTCCTGCTTGTCTATTTTTACTTTTGTTTCCTGTGCTTTTGGTATCATATTCAACAAATTATCATCAAGATCAGTATCATGAAGCTTGCTCTTATGTTTTCATCTCGGAGGTTTACAGTAACAGGTTTAACATTTAGGTCTGTAATCCATTTGCTGTTAAATTTTGTCTATAGTGTGGGATAAGTGTCCAAGTTCTGAACTTCCCTGGTGGTCCTGTGTTTAAGAATCCACTTGGAATTCAGAGGACACGGGTTCAATCCCTGGTCTTGGGATATTCCACATGATCTGGGGCAACTAAACCCATGCACCACAACTGCTGAAGCCCACATGCCTTAATTACTGAAGCCCATGTCCCCTAGAGCCCATGCTTCACAAAAAGAGAAGC
This sequence comes from Moschus berezovskii, assembly GCF_049115385.1. NCBI lineage: Eukaryota > Metazoa > Chordata > Mammalia > Artiodactyla > Moschidae > Moschus > Moschus berezovskii. The sequence goes on along the minus strand of NC_142488.1, from coordinate 78,618,280 downwards.
AACCACAATGAGAAGGGTGTACAACACAAATAGAAAGTAGCCCCCATTCACCACAGTTGGAGAAACCGAGGCCCCAGCAACAAAGACTCAGTGCAGCAAAATAAATATATACATATATAACTATAACTATAAATATATACATATAAATTTAAGCAAGAATGAAAGACCCATCATGAAAGCAAAGTTTTAAAGTGTTTATGAATGAACATCTTTAACATCATGAAAGTGAAACTGTTAGCCATTCAGGTGTGTCCAACTCTTTGTATCCCCAGGCTCCTCTGTTCACGAAATTCTCCAGGCAAGAATACTGGAGTGGCTAGCCATTCCCTTCTTCAGGGGATCTTCCTAACCCAGAGGTCAAACCAAGATCTCCTGCATTGCAGGCAAATTCTTTAACATCTGGGTTACCAAGGAAGTTCCCTTTAACATAACAAAGGCCACATATGATAAGCCCACAGCAAATATTATTTTCAATGGTGAAAAACTGAAAGCTTTTCCTCTAAGATCAGGAACAAGATGTAAGTGCCCACTCTAGTCTCTATTATTCAACATACTTTTGGGAATCCTATATATGGTAACCAGAGAGAAAAAGAAAGAAAAATAATCTAGGTTTGAAAAGAAGTAAAAGTTTCACTGTTTGCAGATTACATAGAAAATTCTAAAGATGCCACCAGAAAGTTACTAAAAATTACTAGTGCTAATCAATGAATTTTGTAAAGTCACAGGATACAAAAAAAGGATACAAAATTAATACAGAGAAATCCCTTTCATTCCTGTATACTAACAGCCAAAAATCAGAGAAATTAAACAAAGAGTCCCATTCACCACTGCAACAAAAAAAGAATAAAATACCTAAGAATAAACCGATCTGTATGCAGGTCAGGAGGCAACAGTTAGAACTGGACATGGAACAACAGGTTGGTTCCAAATAGGAAAAGAAGTACGTCAAGGCTGTATATTATAACCTTGCTTATTTAACTTCTATGCAGAGTACATCATGAGGAAAGCTGGGCTACAAGAAGCACAAGCTGGAATAAAGACTGCCGGGAGAAATATCAATAACCTCAAATATGCAGATGACACCACCCTTATGGCAGAAAGTGAAGAGGAACTAAAAAGCCTCTTGATGAAAGTGAAAGAGGAGAGTGAAAATGCTGGATTGAAGCTCAACATTCAGAAAACAAAGATCATGGCATCTGGTCCCATCAATTCATGGGAAATAGATGGGGAAACAGTGGAAACAGTGTCAGACTTTATCTTTTGGGGCTCCAAAATCACTGCAGATGCTGATTGCAGCCAGGATATTAAAAGATGCTTACTCCTTGGAAGAAAAGTTATGACCAACCTAGATAGCATATTAAAAAGGAGAGACATTACTTTGCCAACCAAGGTCTGCCTAGTTAAGGCTATGGTTTTTCCCATGGTCATGTATGGATGTGAGGGTTGGACTGTGAAGAAAGCTGATCGCCGAAGAATTGATGTTTTTGAACTGTGGTGTTGGAGAAAACTCTTGAGAGTCCCTTGGACTGCATGGAGATCCAACCAGTCCATTCTAAGGGAGATCAATCCTGGGTGTTCATTGGAAGGACTGATACTAAAGATGAAACTGCAATATTTTGGCCACCTCATGCGATGAGTTGACTCACTGGAAAAAAGTCTGATGCTAGGAGGGAAAGGGGGTGGGAGGAGAAGGGGACGACAGAGAAATAGATGGATGGATGGCATCACCGACTCTGTGGACATGAGTTTGAGTGAACACCGGGAGTTGGTGACGGACAGGGAGGCCTCGCGTGCTGTGATTCATGGGGTCGCAAAGAGTCGGATACGACTGAGCGACTGAACTGAACTGAAAGAGACAAAAGACCTGTATGCATAAAACTGTAAGACAATGATGAAAGAAATCAAAAGTGACACATAGAGATGAAGAGATATAACATGTTCTTGGATTGGAAGAATCAATGTTGTAAAAATGACTACACCACCTAAAAGAATCTACAGATTAAATGCAATCCCTATCAAATTATCAATGGCCTTTATCAAAGAATTATAAAAGTTTTTTTTTTTTTTTAAGTTTGTTAGGAAACACAAACGGCTATTAACAACCAAAACAATCTTAGAAAGAAGAATGGAAATGGAAAAATCAACTGTCCTAAATTTAGACTATACTTCAAAAGATATTGACAATAATCAATAGAGCATGGTAATGAAACAAAAATAGAAATGTAGATCAATGGAAAAATATAGAAAGTCAAGAGATAAACACATACACCTAAGGGCAAATTATCTTTGACAAAGGAGGCAAGAATATATAATGGAGAGAAGACAGTCTCTTCAATAAGTACTGGGAAAATTGTACAGCTGCATTTAAAGAATAAATTAGAACATTGTTAAGATCAAAACAAACTTCAGTTCAGTTCAGTCGCTCAGTGGTGTCTGACTCTCCGCGACCCCATTAATTACAGCACACCAGGCCTCCCTGTCCATCAGCAACTCCTAGAGTTCACTCAAACTCATGTCCAAAGAGTCGGTGATGCCATCCAGCCATCTCATTCTCAGTCGTCCCCTTCTCCTCCCACCCCCAAGCTTTACCAGCATCAGAGTCTTTTCCAGTGAGTCAACTCGTCGCATGAGGTGGCCAAAGTATTGCAGTTTCAGCCTTAGCATCAGTCCTTCCAATGAACACCCAGGATTGATCTCCTTCAGAATTGACTGGTTGGATCTCCTTGCAGTGTAAGGGACTCTCAAGAGTCTTCTCCAACACCACAGTTCAAAAACATCAATTCTTCGGCGATCAGCTTTCTTCACAGTCCAACTCTCACATCCATACATGACCACGGGAAAAACCATAGCCTTGACTAGACGGACCTTTGTTGGCAAAGTAATCTCTCTGCTTTTTAATATACTATCAAGGTTGGTCATAACTTTCCTTCCAAGGAGCAAGCGTATTTTAATATCCTGGCTGCAGTCAGCATCTGCAGTGATTTTGGAGTCCAAAAAATAAAGTCTGACACTGTTTCCACTGTTTTTCCATCTATTTCCCATGAAGTGATGGGACCAGTTGCCATGATCTGAATGTTGAGCTTCAAGCCAACCTTTTCACTCTCCTCTTTCACTTTCATCAAGAGGCTTTTTAGTTCCTCTTCACTTTCTGCCATAAGGGTGGTGTCATCTGCATATCTGAGGTTATTTATATTTCTCCCGGCAATCTTGATTCCAGCTTGTGTGTCTTCCAGATCAGCGTTTCTCATGATGTACACTGCATGTAAGTTAAAAAAGCAGGGTGACAATATACAACCTTGACGTACTCCTTTTCATATTTGGAACCAATCTGTTGTTCCATTTCCAATTCTAACTGTTGTTTCCTGACCTGCATACAGATTTCTTAAGAGGCAGGTCAGGTGGTCTGGTATTCCCATCACTTTCAGAATGTTCCACAGTTTATTGTGATCCACACAGTCAAAGGTTTTCACATAGTCAATAAAGCGGAAATAGATGTTTTTCTGGAACACTCTTGCTTTCTCCATGATCCAGCGGATGTTGGCAATTTGATCTCTGGTTCCTCTGCCTTACTAAAACCAGCTTGAACAACTGGAAGTTCATGGTTCTCATATTGCTGAAGCCTGGCTTGGAGAATTCTGAGCATGACTTTACTAGCGTGTGAAATGAGTGCAGTTGTGCGGTAGTTTGAGCATTCTTTGGCATTGCCTTTCTTTTGGATTGGAATGAAGACTGACCTTTTTCAGTCCTGTGGCCCCTGCTGAGTTTTCCAAATTTGCTGGCTTATTCAGTGCAGCACTTTCACAGCATCATCTTTCAGGATTTGAAATAGCTCAATTGGAATTCCATCACCTCCACTAGCTTTGTTCGTAGTGATGCTTTCTAAGTCCCACATTTCAAGATGTCTGGCTCTATGTGAGTGATCACACCATCGTGATTATCTTGGTTGTGAAGAACTTTTCTGTACAGTTCTTCTGTGTATTCTTGCACCTCTTCTTAATATCTTCTGCTTCTGTTCAGTTCAGTTCAGTTCAGTTCAGTCGCTCAGTCGTGTCCGACTCTCCGCAACCCCATGAATCACAACACGCCAGGCCTCCCTGTCCATCACCAATTCCCGGAGTTCACTCAAACTCATGTCCACAGAGTCGGTGATGCCATCCAGCCATCTCATTCTCGGTCGTCCCCTTCTCCTCCCGCCCCTAACCTTTCCCAGCATCAGAGTCTTTTCCAGTGAGTCAACTCGTCACATGAGGTGGCCAAAGTATTGCAGTTTCAGCTTTAGCATCAGTCCTTCCATTAAACACCCAGGATTGATCTCCCTTAGAATGTACTGGTTGGATCTCTTTGCATTACAAGGGACTCTCAAGAGTCTTCTCCAACACCACAGTTCAAAGGTATCCATTCTTCGGCGATCAGCTTTCTTCACAGCCCAACTCTCACATCCATACATGACCACTGGAAAAAACATAGCCTTGACTAAACGGACCTTTGTTGGCAAGGTAATGTCTCTGCTTTTTAATATACTATCAAGGTTGGTCATAACTTTCCTGCAGGGCAAATAAGGCTGCAGCCTGCAACTGCTGATTCCATACATTCTGGATTCTGTGTGCCACAACTGGAGAGAAGCCCCCATGCCACAAAGAGTCTGCTGCAACTAAGCTACAACTCAATCAAAATTAAATAAACACTTAAAATTATGGTTGAGCAACTTTTCATATGATTGTTGTATATTTAGATTTCCTTAATCCATTGAAACATATATATTATCATATGTGAAATGAATCGCCAATCCAGGTTCGATGCATGATACAGGATGCTCAGGGCTTTTGTACTGGGATGAACCAGAGGGATGGTTTGGGAGGGAGGTGGAAGGGGGGTCAAGATGGGGAACACATGTACACCCGGGGCAGATACATGTCAATGTATGGCAAAATCAATACACTAATGTAAAGTAATTAGCCTCCAATTAAATAAATTTTAAAAAATTTAAAACAATAAACAGAAAAAAAATTGACGTTATCTATTCTGTGTATTTTTCTAATCTGTGGTTGTTTACTATATATTCTGAGTACATTTTTATTGTTGGTTACATGCACTATGAATATCTATTACCACTCTGTGACTTACATTTTAATGATCTTTTTGATGTCTTTTCATGAATATAAGCTTTAAAATTTAGCATAATTTATCAAACTTTCTTTTATTGTTATGAAGATATTCTCTAATATTTCCTTTTAAAAAGCTTTGTTTCCTTCCAAAAAATATGAGTGGCTGCTGCTTTAACCCCACTCTGTTCCTCCTGCTTCCTAGATGAAAATGTTTAAGACACCAAATCCAGAGCAAACTCATTCTTTTACAAGCCACTGTTAACACTGTCTAACTAGACATAGCACAGTACTCCATGGTGTGTAGTCTCCCTGGTTGCACCATATCTCTAACTCTACTGTTTAACCAGGCATGTTCCTGGTGGGTTTTGACTGGTGGACATGAGCAGAAATAATAATAGTAACAAGTGGCTATATTTCATCAAGTGAGCTAATGCATATAAAGTGCTTAGGACCATGTTTGGCTCCAAGTACAGCTTATATAAATGTTTACTACAATTATTAATTATTATTATTACCAGTAACATCTTCATATCTGTGTCTCTTATAGTGATTGGTACCACATCTCGCCATAGAAGGAGATGATTCAGTTAATTATAGTTTTATTGGGGGTCAATGATGTAGTAGTCCACTTGACTTCACATTCCAAGATGTCTGGCTTCACTACGAACAAAGCTAGTGGAGGTGATGGAATTCCAATTGAGCTATTTCAAATCCTGAAAGATGATGCTATGAAAGTGCTGCACTCAATATGCCAGCAAATTTGGAAAACTCAGCAATGGCCACAGGACTGGAAAAGGTCAGTCTTCATTCCAATCCCAAAGAAAGGCAATGCCAAAGAATGCTCAAACTACCACACAATTACACTCATCTCACATGCTAGTAAAGTCATGCTCAAAATTTTCCAAGCCAGGCTTCAGCAATATGTGAACCATGAACTTCCAGATGTTCAAGCAGGATTTAGAAAAGGCAGAGGCACCAGAGATCAAATTGCCAACATCCGCTGGATCATGGAGAAAGCAAGAGAGTTCCAGAAAAACATCTATTTCTGCTTCATTGACTATGCCAAAGCTTTTGACTGTGTGGATCATAATAAACTGTGGAACATTCTGAAAGAGATGGGAATACCAGACCACCTGACCTGTCTATTGAGAAACCTGTATGCAGGTCAGGAAGCAACAGTTAGAACTGGACATGGAACAACAGACTGGTTCCAGATAGGAAAAGAACTGCGTCAAGATTGTATCTTGTCACCCTGCTTATTTGACTTATATGCAGAGTACATCATGAGGAACGCTGGGCTGGAAGAAGCACAAGCTGCAATCAAGATTGCTGGGAGAAATATCAATAACCTCAGATATGCAGATGACACCACTCTTATGGCAGAAAGTGAAGAGGAACTAAAAAGCCTCTTGATGAAAGTGAAAGAGAAGAGTGAAAATGCTGGATTGAAGCTCAACATTCAGAAAACAAAGATCATGGCATCTGGTCCCATCACTTCATGGGAAATAGATGGGGAAACAGTGGAAACAGTGTCAGACCTTATCTTTGGGGGCTCCAAAATCATTGCGGATTCTGATTGCAGCCATGAAATTAAATGAGGCTTACTCCTTGGAAGGAAAGTTATGACCAACCTAGATAGCATATTAAAAAGCAGAGACATTACTTTGCCAACAAAGGTCCGTCTAGTCAAGGCTATGGTTTTTCCCGTGGTCATGTATGGATGTGAGAGTTGGACTGTGGAGAAATCTGATCTCCGAAGAATTGATGCTTTTAAACTGTGGTGCTGGAGAAGACTCTTGAGAGTCCCTTGGACTGCAAGGAGACCCACCCAGTCCATTCTAAAGGAGATCAATCCTGGGTGTTCACTGGAAGCACTGATGCTAAAGCTGAAACTGCCATACTTTTGCCACCTCATGCGACGAGTTGACTCACTGGAAAAGACTGTGATGCTGGGAGGGATTGGGGGAGGGAGGAGACGGGGACGACAGAGAATGAGATGGCTGGATGGCATCACTGGCTCGATGGACATGAGTTTGAGTGAACTCCAGGAGTTGGTGATGGACAGGGAGGCCTGGCATGCTGTGATTCATGGGGTCACAAAGAGTCGGACACGACTGAGTGACTGAACTGAACTGAACTGATGTAGTAGTTATTGCTGCATACCAAATCACACTGAATTAAGCAGCTTAAAACAAGAAACATTGATTATCTCACAGCTTCTGTGTGTTGGGGACCTGAGCGGATTTTAGCTGGATGATTCTGGCTCAGAGCTTCTCACCAGGTGCCAGTTGAGCTAATGGCTTTGGCTGCAGTCCTCTCAAGGATCCACTGGGTCAGAATCTGCTTCCAAGTTCATTCACATGGCTGTTAGAGGCCCCAGTACCTCCTGTTGTGGGACTCTCCTTTTGCAGCCTGATGTTCTCACAATAGAGTATCTGGTTTTCTCATGAGTGAGTGATTCAAAAGGTAATGTGGGAATGGGCTGTTCTGCATTTATTACATGGACCAATGCTGGTATGGTGGGGACAGGGGAAATATTACACATTGGTGGGACTACCAGGGAGTGGGTACCCTTGGGGACCATCTTCACGGTTGGCTACAATTGATGGCCAAATTGTTCCTCCCAGTGCCTTCCAGCTCTTCCCTCTTGACTTAACCTTTAATTCAGTTCAAGAAGATGTCTCCAGAAAGTATATTAGCAGTTGCTAAGGGATAGGAAAAGGGAGATTGGAGAGTGACTGCTTAAGTGTATGGATATTTTTGTTCCTGGGGTGATGAAAATGTTCTGAAATTAAATGGTGTTTATGGTTGTCTGACTTTGAATATAATAAAACCATGAATTGTACACAGTAATATAGGACAAAAAATTAAAATAAATGAAAACTTTTGCTCTTTGATCTTACAAATATAGGTATTTAATCTACCTGGAATTGATATTTGGGTATGATGAATGGTGTCCAATTATTTTTTTTCACATGTATATTGTTCAAAAACCATTTGTTTAATAAAAATATATGATAAATAGATGAAAATGTTTTATCATATCATCAGTACAACTTCTTGTTATAAATCAAGAGTCTTTCCCTAACTGTGTGAAAACAACTTTCTTGGTTTCCTATTCTGTTAATCCATCAGGTTTAATAACTAATTCACCATCTTAATTTCCAAAACTTTATAATAGTCTTTATCATAAGTTTACATAGTATCAAAATCTGACTGAGGTATTTTTCCCACTATATTATTTTTTAACATTAGCTTGACTCTTCTTTGCCCTTTGAATTTCTATATAAATTTTAGAATCAGCTTATCAAGTTCTATGCAAGAAAAACTATTGGAAATTTGACTGTGATTGCATTTAATCTATAAACCAATTTTGTGTAGTTTATCTTTTTAAGATACTAGATCTTCTAATTTTTGAACACTGGTGTATCTCTCATTTATTTAGGTTCTCTTAATGTCTTACAATGAAGCTTTCTAATTTTTCTAATTTCTGTTTGCTATTTTCTACTCATTTGATATTTTTTGTATGCTTGAAATAAAATGGTATCCTTTCAAATTTATAATTTTCACTTGTATAAAGACAAATAATTTTAATCTGTATATAAAAAGACATAATATTTATTGCTCTTCTATAAAGGACACATCAGAAATCTAGTTTTCATGTTAACTGTTTATTTGCAGGTTTATTTGGATTTCCAACATTCAAAACTATATCCTCTGTAAATAATAAATTTTACTTATTTTTAGTAATTTTTATTTTATTTATATATGTAATCATTGATCTATTTATGCTTTATTGTATTGCCTAAAATATATGGTACACAGTAAAATATAAATTTTTATAGTGATCTTGAAGGACTCACATAGAGCAGTGAGTGGTCTTGAAGAGATATCTTAGTTCCCTGCGTAGGAATTAAACTGGGGTAACCTGGGTGAAAACCAAGAGTCATAGTCATCAGGGGCTAGAGCCTAGAAGCAAAGTGACACTGATTCTTGTCCTTGTTTGAAAGCCAGACTGTTTCAAGGAGGCAAAAACTGTAAAAACAGGTACAGTTTATTATTAGAGATGCAGCACAATATATGGGGAAGAGAAAAAAATGAAAGTGAAGTCGTTCAGTCGTGTCCGACTCTTTGCGAACCCATGGACTATAGCCTACCAGGCTCCTCTGTCCATGGAGTTTTCCAGGCAAGAGTACTGGAGTGGGCAGTCATTTCATTCTCCCAGGAATCTTTTCCATCCAGAGATCGAACCCAGGTCTCCTGCATTGCAGGCAGACACTTTACCATCTGAGCCACCAGGGAAGCCCAGGGGAAAACAGTTTATCTGACTCTGAATCAGGGCAGAGGTATCAAACCAGAGAGAAAGGGTACGGGCATCCTCTCTAATGAGGAGGAGCGCAGTAATTCAGAAACTAGGGAGAAACACAGCGGAAAAGGAGTGCAGGCATCCTGAGTGAGGAGGAATGCAGTAAAGACTTGATGTAAATCACTTATATAGGAGAGTCCTTCCTGGTCTTTGTTTCAGTTCAGTTCAGTTCAGTTCAGTCGTTCAGTCGTGTCCGACTCTTGCGACCCCATGAATCACAGCACGCCAGACCTCCCTGTCCATCACCAACTCCCGGAGTTCACTCAAACTCATGTCCATCGAGTTGGTGAGGCCATCCAGCCATCTCATTCTCTGTCGTCCCCATCTCCTACCACCGCCAATTTTTCTTAGCATCAGACTCTTTTCCAGTGAGTCAACTCGACGCATGTGGTGGCCAAAGTATTGGAGTTTCAGCTTTAGCATCAGTCCTTCCAATGAACACCCAGGATTGATCTCCTTTAGAATGGACTGGTTGGATCTCCTTGCAGTACAAGGGACTCCCAAGAGTCTTCTCCAGCACCACAGTTCAAAAGCATCAATTCTTTGACGATAAGCTTTCTTCACAGTCCAACTCTCACATCCATACATGACCACGGTAAAACCATAGCCTTGACTAGACGGATATTGTTGGCAAAGTAATATCTCTGCTTTTTAATATGCTATCTAGGTTGGTCATAACTTTCCTTCCAAGGAGTAAGCGTCTTTTAATTTCATGGCTGCAATCAGCATCTGCAGTGATTTTGGAGCCCCCCCCAAAAATAAAGTCTGACACTGATTCCACTGTTTCCCCATCTATTTCCCATGAAGTGATGGGACCAGATGCCATGATCTTTGTTTTCTGAATGTTGAGCTTCAAGCCAACCTTTTCACTCTCCTCTTTCACTTTCATCAAGAGGCTTTTTAGTTCCTCTTCACTTTCTGCCATAAGGATGGGGTCATCTGCATATCTGAAGTTATTGATGTTTCTCCCAGCAATCTTGATTGCAGCTTGTGCTTCTTCCAGCCCAGCGTTCCTCATGATGTACTCTGCATATATGTTAAATAAGCAGGGTGACGTACCTTGTTAAATAAGCAACCTTGACGTACTCATTTTCCTATTTGGAACCAGTCTGTTGTTCCATGTCCAGTTCTAACTGTTGCTTCCTGACCTGCATACAGGTTTCTCAAGAGGCAGGTCAGCTGCTCTGGTATTCCCATCTCTTTCAGAATGTTCCACAGTTTATTGTGATCCACACAGTCAAAGGCTTTGGCATAGTCAATGAAGCAGAAATAGATGTTTTTCTGGAACTCTCTTGCTTTCTCCATGATCCAGCGGATGTTGGCAATTTGATCTCTGGTTCTTCTGCCCTTTCTAAAACCTGCTTGAACATCTGGAAGTTCACAGTTCACATACTGCTGAAGCCTGGTTGGAGAATTTTGAGCATGACTTTACTAGCCTGTGAGATGAGTGCAATTGTGTGGTAGTTTGAGCATTCTTTGGCATTCCCTTTCTTTGGGATTGGAATGAAGACTGACCTTTTTCAGTCCTGTGGCCACTACTGAGTTTTCCAAATTTGCTGGCATATTGAGTGCAGCACTTTCACAGCATCATTTTTCAGGATTTGAAATAGCTCAATTGGGATTCCATCAGCTCCACTAGCTTTGTTTGTAGTGATGCTTTCTAAGGCCCACTTGACTTCACATTCCACGATGTCTGGCTCGAGGTGAGTGATCATGCCATCGTGATTATCTTCGTCGTGTAGCTCTTTTTTGTACAGTTCTTCTGTGTATTCTTGCCACTTCTTCTTAATATCTTCTGCTTCTATTAGGTCCATACCATTTCTGTCCTTTATCGAGCCCATCTTTGCATGAAATGTTCCCTTGATATTTCTAATTATTTACCTTTGTCCAATTATCTTGTTTCTTTCTTCACACCTGACTAGTCCATAGACCCTCCCCAAGATGCATGTGCAGCTTTTTTCTAAGATGGATCCCACCACAGACGCCTATGAGTGCATGTCCACACTTATTTTCGGATGGGATTCCCTCCCTTTTTGTTCCCTAAGTAGCCTTCCTGTGCATATGCAGACAGGGAGTCTTCCTTGACCTCAGGGGTGGGAATTTTATTTCCTTGCTTTAGCAGAGCTCAGCTTTTGCCACCAGCTTTGTCCTTGCAGTGTCTGGACAAAGCTTGAATTTTACTCCACTTGACAAATACCAGGTGTTCAGCCCAGAGGTCCACTTTTACGTCAGTAGCAATGTTCTTGACTTCTGTTGCTGCTGAGAAATTTGACTCCAGATTTCAAAAAACAATGAAGGGCTTCCCTGGTTACTCAGTGGTAACGAATCTGCCTGCCAATAGAGAAGACATGGTTTCAGTCCCTGATCTGGGAATGTCCCACATGCCATGGAGCAGCTAAGCTGGTGCATCACAACTATTGAGCCTGTGCTTTAGAGCACAGAAGCCACAACTACTGAGCCCACATGCCACAACTACTGAAGTCTGCACCCTACAGACCATGTGAACCACAACTAGAGAGTAGCCCCTGCTTGCTGCAACTAGAGACAGTCCATGTACGTGCAACAAAGAACCAACACAGCCAATAAATAAATAAAATTATTAAAAATAAATAAATAAAAAATAATGAATACATCTTTAAAAACATTAATATTGATTTGGAATGTAGTGAGTCCCAAAATAAATGTTAATTAAACAGTCTATTCTTGAAACCATAAATTAAATATTTCATTATTTATGGACTGTATGAATTCAGAAGTGTTTTTACTAGTAGTTTTATTTTTACTGTTTTGAATTAGCCTTTTCTCAGTTATACTGTATATGCCAAATTTGTTTAATTTTATATAGCTGAACCTTTTCAAAAAGAATTGGGTTTCTTCATATTTGTACATTTCCAGAGATTACACTTATGTCCTCATGTAGATATCTTTTGAAGCGAACAGGAGTATAGCTACAGGGTAACCTCAGACTGCCCTAGGCATCCTTAGTCAAAAGAATGATTCAGTGTTACTGGGGAAGCTAGAAGTCTGCAGCCACTAAGAACAGGGTTTGGAAATTCTTTCAGGTTAAACGGTGGTAATCACAAATGGTTTTCTGATCTGGACACCAATCCAACACTTATAGGTGCAGGAAAATAAACTGTTACTGTATAAATATCAAGTTTCAGGGAGGATGATATTATTTTTAGAAGGGCATATATATTTTAAAATTGATTTGAAAATATATGCAAATCATTTACTTAGTTGCTCATAGTCTCCCTATCAGAACAATTTTAAAGCAGTGGTGCTTTCTAATCCGTACCTAATGTTACGAAACTGAAGATTATTTAACATGTACCAAAGACATGTGTAGAGTTATATTCACAAATGCAGGCTCAATTTTGGAGAAGAAATATACATATATTATTGGTCATCCTCACATTTTTATAGATACTGTTTCCCAGTTGCTAAAAGATGATGATTATGTCCCTATTCCCTAAATGACTCAAAACTTTTATTCATAGATAAGAGAAAGTGTAACAGTTTAGAGTTGTTCAAGGAGTTAAAAGCACTGTGACTGACACCTCAGGTTACAACTTCACAGAAAATCTGAGTTTAATTATACACTGTGTTTGTTGTCAAACATACTGGCAGATAAGAGAGAATGAATGGCCAAAAGGGCAAGATTGTACATGCTATCATGGTTGGTGGTAAGAACAACAACCATTATAGCTAAGGGTCTTCTTTTTTTTTTTTTTAATATAAAGGGAAACTTGGAGATGTGTCATTCAAAATTAAAAGAAGAAAAAATTGCCAATACTATATAGTTTAGGAATAGATATATATAAAGAAAAAGAAACACCAGATTCCATTTTAACTAACTACTAAAACTTTATTTAAATAGATGAAAAAATTGTAAAATAGTTTTCTTAATTTGCAGCAAATCTACTCATTTGTTTCAGTTCTTGTCATTCCTGAAATTAGATCAATGACATGATTGTTTTGTTTATTTATCAATAATTGCTCTTTTGGTTAAGTCATTCATTTTACAAGGGACTACAGGTATTTATTGAGGTTTACATCTACATCGTCTTCATTCCCAAGTATCCTTATAATATTTGCCTTTCTGGGGGAATTACGTAGAATATTATGTTCCCTTTTGTAATCTGTGAAACAAATATTTCTTTCAATAGTGGTCTTTTCTTAACACTTTTATTCTGTTCCAAATACACATCAGGTTTGGTAAACCTTTACATTTTTGTTTTTATACCCTGGGAGTTCTGAGTTATTAAATGCTGAAATTATATCAAAAATTCAAAAAATATTGAAGCCCATCTCTACTCTTGGAATGGTTCAATTATTTTAATTACTTTAACTGGACAACTATGATAATTCTCCATCTACCCAAACATACCAACAATTAAAATAATTGAACCATTCCAAGAGTAGAGATGGGCTTCAATATTTTTTTGAATTTTTGATATAATTTCAGCATTTAATAACTCAGAACTCCCAGGGTATAAAAACAAAAATGTAAAGGTTTACCAAACCTGATGTGTATTTGGAACAGAATAAAAGTGTTAAGAAAAGACCATTTTTGAAAGAAATATTTGTTTATATATATATATATATATATATATATATATATATACATTCTCAAAGACACACAGGTGTGGGAAAGCTTGCTTCTTTGGCCTAAATGATCAACTGGGTATTTGTGGAATTTGGTGTTGGATTGCATCCTGCAAGAACAATCCCTGTACTTTCCCATCCTCAAGAACTAAGAGCCCAGAGTCAGCCCAGAGACATTAATGGTTTAATGGATAGGGAGATCTTACATATCTGAAGCAAGGTCCTGGAGCAACACCATTGCCATCATGTATGGCAGACAGCAGGCAGGATATGGAGTGGGTGGGGGAGGGTGAATTTACCAGTTATAGTGGGTTATAGTTTGGTTCAATGGTTACCAGGGAAACCAGCAAAGGAACATGTGCCTGACCACTCTTTGATAAGCTATCATAATGGAAATGTCCTTGCCTAAAAGTTAAAAGAATCACTACCTGGGAATAATATGTAGGTATTTACTGATTAGTCTCTGTGACTGAGAGGGATTGAGAGTCTTGTGAGTAAGATGTAGGAGAAGAAGGGACTGGTAGAGCAAGGGACATACAGAGCACAAGAGAACAGCCATCTTGGGTGGCCTGAGCATACTTTGGGGCACCACCATAAAATAGAGCAAGATCAAGGTAAATTTGTGAGTTTCAGTTTGACAGGTGCTAATTTCTTTTGAGTATCTCCCTTCTTTCTGGATGTGCTTCCCAGGTGGAGCATAATTAAATAAAATTAATCTGAGTTAAATCAAATTCTGTATGAATTCACAGAAGAGGTAACGAATAAATTCAAGGGACTAGACTTAATTAACAGTGTGCCTGAAGAACTGTGGACAGAGGTCTGTAATATTGTACAGGAGGTGGCAAACAGAACCATCCCAAAGAAAAAGGAAAGCAAGAAGGCAAAGCCTCTGAGGAGGCTTTACGAATAGTGGAAGAACAAAGAGAAGTGAAAAACAAGGGAGAAAGGGAAAGATACATCCAATTAAATACAGAGTTCCAAAAAGTAACTGGAAGAGACAGGAAGAAATGAACAATGTTTCTTCAATGAACAATGCTTAATAATTGAAGAAAACAACAAAAGGGGAAAGACTAGAGATCTCTTCAGGAAAATTAGAAACATCAAGGGAGCATTCTGCCCAAAGATGGGCACAATAAAGGATAAAAATCCTAGAGATCTAGTAGACGCTGAAGAAATCAAGAAGAAATGGAAAGAGTACATTGAAGAACTGTATAAAAAAGATCTTAATGAACTGGATTACTACAATGGTATGGTTAGACATGCAGAGTCAGAAATTCTGGAGTGTGAAGTCAAGTGGGCCTTAAGAAGCACTGCTATTAATAAAGCTAGTGGATGCTATGATTCCAGCTGACCTATTCAAATCCCTCGGGGATGGTGTCATCAAGTTTTTTCATTCATTATGTCAGCAAATCTGGAAGACCCAGTAGTGGCCACAGGACTGGAAAAGGTCAATCCTCATGCCAATTCCCAAGAAGGATAGTACCAAAGAATGTGCTAACCATTGGACAAGTACACTCATCTCTCATGCTAATAAGGCCATGCTTAAAATTTTGCATGCTATTCTTGAGCATTATGCAAACCAAGAACTTTCAGATGTCCAAGCTGTGTTTATAAAAGGAAGAGGAACTAGAGGTCAAATTGGAAACATTTGTTGGATTATAGAGGAAGCAAGGGAATTTCAGGAAAAAACATCTATCTCTTTTCATCGACAACACTAAAGTCTTTGACTGTGTCGATCATGACAAACTGTGGAAAGCTCTTAGAGAGATGGGAATACCAGACCATCTTACCTGTCTCCTGAGAAACCTGTATGCAGGTCAAGAAGGAACAGTTAGAACCCTGTATAGAACAACTGATTGGTTCAAGATCCAGAAAAAGAGTACGGCAAGGCTGTCTGCTGTTACCCTGTTTGTTTAACCTATATACTGAGCACATCATGAGAAATGCCAGGCTGGAATCAAGATAGGTAGGAGAAACATCAACAACCTCAGATATGTGGATGATACCTCTATACTGGGAGAAAGGGAAAAGGAACTAAAGAGACTTGTGATGAAGGTGAAGGAGGAGAGTGAAAGAACTGGCTATAACCTATATATATATATATATAAACCCTAAGATCATAGTATCTGGCCCCATTACTGCATGGCAAATAGAAGGGGAAAAGGTAGAAGCAGTGACAGATTTCCTCTTCTTGGGCTCCAAAATCACTGTGGATGGTGACTGCAGTCGAGAAATCAAAATATGGTTTTGTTTCTTGGAAGGAAAGCAATGACAAACCTAGAAAGTTTGTTGAAAAGCAGAGACATTACTCTGCTGACTATGGTCTTCCCAGTGGTCACATATGGTTGTGTGAGCTGTACTGTAAAGAAGACTGAGTGTAGAAGAATTGATGCCTTTTAACTGTGGTGCTTGTGAGGAGTCTTGAAAGTCCATTGGGCAGCAAGGAGATCAAACCAGTCAATCTTAAGCGAGATCAACCTTGAATATTCACAGAAAGGATTGATACTGATGTGGAAATTCCAGTATTTTGGTCATCTGATGTGAACAGATGACTCATTGAAAAAGTCCCTGATGCTGGGAAAGATTGAGGGAAGAAGAAGAGGGTGCCAGAGGTTGAGATGACTGTATCACCTCATCAATGCAATGATCATGAATTTGGGCAAATTTCAGGACATGGTGAGGGACAGGGAGGCCTGGTGTGCCGCTGTCCATGGTGTTGCAAAGTGTCGCACACAACTGGGCGATTGAACAATGACAACCCTTTTGTCTTCCATGGGAAGGTTTTATGTTGATGTTTCCTTATTAGCAAAACGAATCATGCTTCATTATAAGATATGATATCATAATGTTTATATTGATAATACTCTCTTTCCTGTCATTACATTTCATTGTCATACAATTTATTTAATAAATAAATATTTATTTATCATCATTACATATCAGTCACTCTTCTAGGCACTGAACAGCAATGAACAAAATCCTTGCTTACATGGAGAATATCTTGCCGTGGTAGTGGGGTGAAGGACAATGATGCAAATAAACATAAAGTATGTCAGGTATTTTTAAATGGACTTCCCGGGTG
Source organism: Moschus berezovskii (assembly GCF_049115385.1). NCBI lineage: Eukaryota > Metazoa > Chordata > Mammalia > Artiodactyla > Moschidae > Moschus > Moschus berezovskii. The sequence continues at coordinate 78,601,119 of NC_142488.1, read as the reverse complement.
GCTCAATGGTAAATAATCTGCCTGCAATGCAAGAGATGCGGGTTCAATTTCCGGGTTGGGAAAATCCCCCAGAAGGAGGAAATGGCAACCCACTCCAGTATTCTTGCCAGGGGAATCGCATTGATAGGAGCCTGGCAAGCTACAGTCCACGGTACAACAAAAGAGTTGGACTCAACTAAAAAACAACAATTTTTAAATACTTTGAAGAAAAATAATGTATTTTAAGTAAGAGGAACAAACAGTTCTAGAAGGGAGTAGGGTTTGAAGTTTTATAGAGAAGGATGAGGAAGTCTTTTTATTTGATGGTGTTTTAACTTAGACCTGATTGAGTGGGTAGAATTGACCATGAATATATCTAGGTAAAGACAGTTCCAGACAAAGGGACATAGCAGGAACAGAGGAATTGAAATGGGAATGTGATTGATATTTCTGAGAATATTGAAGTGATAATATAGTGGGATTGACAGGAGAGATGAGAAGAGAAGTAAGAGAGACAATCAGTGCGGTAAGGTCTAGTGAGTGTGAGATGGACATTGAAAGAAGAGGAATTACATGATCTGACTTATATTTGTCAGGAATCACCCTGCCAGTTGTGTGAGAAATAGAGGGTAGAAAAAGAAAGGTAACAGCAGGGAGCTCTATTAGGAGTCTGCTGAAGTAATCTATTGGAAGAGGGTGTTTGCTATGACCAGTGCGTTCTCTTGGCAAAACTCTATTAGCCTTTGCCCTGCTTCATTTCGTGCTCCAAGGCCAAAGTTGCCTGTTACTCCAGGTGTTTCCTGACTTCCTAATTTTGCATTCCAGTGCCCTATAATGAAAAGGACATCTTTTTTGGGTGTTAGTTCTAAAAGGTCTTGTAGGTCTTCATAGAACCATTCAACTTAGGCTTCTTCAGCATTACTGGTTGGGGCATAGACTTGAATTACTGTAATATTGAATGGTTTGCCTTGGAAACAAACAGAAATCATTCTGTCGTTTTTAAGATTGCATCCAAGTACTGCATTTCAGACTCTTTTGTTGACCATGATGGCTACTCCATTTCTTCTAAGGGATTCCTGCCCACAGTAGTAGATATAATGGTCATTTGAGTTAAATTCACCCATTCGAGTCCATTTTAGTTCACTGATTCCTAGAAAGTCGAAGTTCACTCTTGTCATCACCTGTTTGACCACTTCCAATTTGCCTTGATTCATGGACCTAACATTCCAGGCTCCTATGCAATATTGCTCTTTACAGCATTATTTTTTTTACAGCTCTTTACAACAACACAAGAGAAGACTCTACAAATGGACATCACCAGATGGTCAACACCAAAATCAGATTGATTATATTCTTTGCAGCCAAAGATGGAGAAGCTGTATACTATACAGTTAGCAAAAACAAGACCAGGAGATGACTGTGGCTGATATCATGAACTCCTTATTGTCAAATTCAGACTTAAATTGAAGAAAGTAGGGAAAACCACTAGACCATTCATATATGACCTAAATCAAATCCCTTATGATTATACAGTGGAAGTAAGAAATAGATTTAAGGGTCTAGATCTGATAGGTAGACTGCCTGATGAACTCTGGACAGAGGTTCATGACATTGTACAGGAGACAGGAACCAAGACAATCCCCATGGAAAAGAAATGCGAAAAAAGCAAAATGGCTGTCTGAGGAGGCCTTACAAATAGCTGTGAAAAGAAGAGAAGCGAAAACCAAAGGAGAAAAGGAAAGATATAAGCATCTGAATGCAGAGTTCCAAAGAATAGCGAGGAGAGATAAGAAAGCCTTCTTCAGCGATCAATGCAAAGAAATAGAGGAAAACAACAGAATAGGAAAAACAGGAGATCTTTTCAAGAAAATTAGAGATATCAAGGGAATATTTCATGCAAAGATGGGCTCGATAAAGGACAGAAATCGTATGGACCTAACAGAAGCAGAAGATATTAAGAAGAGGTGGCAAGAATACACAGAATTGTACAAAAAAGAGCTTCACGACGAAGATAATAACAATGGCGTGATCACTCACCTGGAGCCAGACATCTTGGTATATGAAGTCAAGTGGGCCTTAGAGAGCATCACCACGAACAAAGCTAGTGGAGGTGATGGAATTCCTATTGAGGTATTTCAGATCCTGAAAGATGATGCTGTGAAAGTGCTGCACTCAATATGGCAGCAAATTTGGAAAACTCAGCAGTGGCCACAGGACTGGAAAAGGTCAGACTTCATTCCAATCCCAAAGAAAGGCAATGCCATAGAATGCTCAAACTACTGCACAATTGCACTCATCTCACATGATAGTAAATTTATGCTCAAAATTCTCCAAGCCAGGCTTCAGCAGTATGTGAACCGTGAACTTCCAGAAGGTCAAGCAGGTTTTAGAAAAGGCAGAGGAACCAGAGATCAAATCGCCAGCATCCACTGGATCATGTAAAAGCAAGAGTTCCAGAAAAACATCTATTTCTGCTTCATTGACTATGCCAAAGCTTTTGACTGTGTGGATCACAATAAACTGTGGAACATTCTGAAAGAGATGGGAATACCACCTGACTTGCCTCTTGAGAAATGTGTATGCAGGTGAGGAAGCAACAGTAAGAACTGGACATGGAACAACAGACTGGTTCCAAATAGGAAAAAAAATGCGTCACGGTTGTATATTGTCACCCTGCTTATTTAACTTATATGCAGAGTACATCATGAGGAACGCTGGGCTGAAAGAAGCACAAGCTGCAATCAAGATTGCTGGGAGAAATATCAATAACCTCAGATATGCAGATGACACCACCCTTATGGCAGAAAGTGAAGAGGAACTCAAAAGCCTCTTGATGAAAGTGAAAGAGGAGAGTGAAAATTTTAGCTTGAAGTTCAACATTCAGAAAATGAAGATCATGACATCTGGTCCCATCACTTCATGGGAAATAGATGGGGAAACAGTGGAAACAGTGTCAGACTTTATTTTTGGGGGGGCTCCAAAATCACTGCAGATGCTGATTGCAGCCATGAAATTAAAAGATGCTTCCTCCTTGGAAGGAAAGTTATGACCAACCTTGATAGCATATTAAAGAGCAGAGACATTACTTTGCCAACAAAGGTCCGTCTAGTCAAGGCTATGGTTTTTCCCGTGGTCTTGTATGGATGTGAGAGTTGGACTGTGAAGAAAGATAATCGCTGAAGAATTGATGCTTTTGAAATGTGGTGCTGGAAAAGACTCTTGAGAGTCCCTTGGACTGCAAGGAGATCCAACCAGTCCATTCTAAAGGAGATCAGTCCTGAGTGTTAATTGAAAGGACTGATGCTAAAGCTGAAACTCCAATACTTTGGCCACCTCATGCGTCGAGTTGATTCACTGGAAAATAGTCTGATGCTAGGAAGGATTGGAGGTGGGAGGAGAAGGGGATGACAGAGAATGAGATGGCTGGATGTCATCACCGACTCAATGGACATGAGTTTGAGTGAACTCCGGGTGTTGGTGATGGACAGGGAGGCCTGGCATGCTGTGATTCATGTGGTCACAAAGAGTCGGATACGACTGAGTAACTGAACTGAACTGAAGTCAACTGAGTGAGAGATGATGGTGGTTTGGACTAAGTTGTTAGCAATAGAAGTGATAATAAGTCATAGATTTTACACATGTTGTCATGGCTTGACTATCTCAATCTCCTTGACTGACTGGAGGTGATATGTGAGAATAATATGAGAGTCAAGAACAATTCCAATGCTTTTAGCCTAAAAACTGCAAGAAAGGAGATGTCATTTAGTGAGATGGAAAAGATACAAGGAGAAGCAGACTTAGAGTGTGAGGAGATAAAAGTTCAGCTATAGTGAAATCTTTGTAATTACATTTTTAAAACATTTAAAATTACATTTTTTTTTATTAAAGACCATCCACATTTTAGTTGTCTGTTTAGGAGAAAACAATAAAAGAGAGGGAAAAAAATCACCTGTAATTTTATAACCAAAGAAAATTATTCAATATTTTGATGTAGTTGTATAGACTTTATATAAACACACACCCACTCATATATACATAGTATAAATACATACATGAACACATACGGTACATACTGTATATAACATTTTTCCTACTCAAATGGGATGCCTCTTTACAACCAGATTGTTTTGAATACTTTCATCTTCCATTTGTTGAGAAATTTTTCCCTATCCAGAAATGTGGGGGGAAAAATCACTTCTCTTGTGTTCTAGTACTTATATAGATTATTATTTTGCTTTTATTTCTAACTTTATTTCATCTTTAACTTATTGAATGATATCAGTTAACAAGGTTTTTCTTTTTTTTTTTTTTTTCCTTTTCCTTCAGTTATCTTAAGTTGCTCATTTTGAGAAATACTTTCTAGGCTAAAGTCTCTGGTTATTGTTGTGGTTTAGCTGCTAAGTTGTGTTCAACTTTTGTAACTCCATGGACTGTGGCCTGCCAGGATCTTCTGTCCATGGGATTCTCCAGGCAAGAATACTGGAGTGGGTTGACATTTCCATCTCCAGGGCAACTTCCATACCCAGGGATCGAACCTGGGTCTCCTATGCTGCAAGCAATCTCCTTGCATTGCAGGTGGATTCTTTACCAACTGACACTAGGGAAGCCCCCAGGCTAAAGTTTCCGGACCAATGTTTCTAGAATAGGGGTTGGGATACCTCAATTTTCAGGCCAAACTTGTGCTACCACTTGTTTTTTATGGCCTATAAGAGTTTTTACAGATGAATACATTTGTAATTGATTTGATGATTGAGAAAATCAACTTTGAACCATAATTTAGCAAAATATAATCCTCCAAATTCTTCTCATTAGAATTGTATTACCAAAATATTATCATCATGAACACTACATTTTGAATTTTGTCCATTTAAAAATGTGTAGAAATGTGTTTTTTCTTGTATAGGTGTCTAGATAATATCCTTGATATTACTTATCCTACAAAGGATAACATATTATCTGGTCCTTTACAGACAAAGTTTGCTGACTCTTGTTCTAGATCTATAAAGATCTTGTTCTTTGTAAGTATGCATAGGAATCACCTGGGAGCTGTGAGATAAATGTATATTTCTGTTGTCTACTACACCTTCATCACTGCTAGCCTCAGTAAGCCAAGGGCAAGTCTCAGGAATCTTTATTTTAATAAACATTCCAAATGATTCTGATGTGCTCTGGAGCAAAGTTTGAAAAACACAGGGTGCTGACTTGGACCGAGTAAGTTTCAGTCCTTAGCTTTTAATTACCTGTGGGACAGTACTTCACCACTGTCATTCTGATAAATATCTACTCATTGCAAAGATCTCACTGGAGTGAATTGCTATAGAGATCAAATCTGCCTATGGCTCTCTCCACCTGTCATCATTTGTCCTATCACCTTTCCTTGGAAGACAGCCTTACTTGGGAACCAAAGGACTGCTTTTGGTGTAAGAGTTCTGTGGTTCTGAATTTGAACCCATGTGATAGACAATACGTCATTATTCTTGGGTTCCATGCATTTGTTCTTATCTCCCTTTTTATTCCCTCTTTATTATTGCTTATACATATATTTATGTATGTATGCATGTATTCACCCATCCATCCACCCATCCATCAATTGTTCCAATTTCCCTAAAAACATGAGATTTTCACTTTACTAGAATTAGTACTGCCTCCCTCCCGCATCACCAAGCAAACTCTGAATTTTTTACAGGAATGATCATCCATGTGTGTCATGGTGGTGGTTTAGTTACTAAGTTGTGTTCGGTTCTTGTAACCCCATGGAGCCTACCAGGCTCCTCTGTCCATCGGATTTCCCAGGCAAGAATACTGGAGTGAGTTGTCATTTCCTTCTTCAAGGGATCTTCCCAACCGAGGGATCAAACCAGAGTCTCTTGCATTGTAGGTGGTCTCCTGCATTGCAGGCAGATTCTTTACCAACTGAGCCACCAGGGAAGCCCATATTTATATAATAGTAAATTTATAAATTTACCAATACACATTGGAAAGAATAAATATTGGGATAGCTGAGCTCAAACACTGAAACATATGGAGCTTAACAAAAAATTCAAAACACTATAGCACATTTCAGAGTCACTGTAGTTGGAAGTCAGCAGTTATTGCTGGAATATCTTAATAAGAATTCCAGGAAGTCCTGAACTTTTAGGTACTGTATATGAAACTGAGAAAAGAAGAAATAATTTATCTTCTGAGAGAACTTTAAGCATTAAAATCTGACTATTCTTAATGAAGTTTCCATGGGGCACCACAAATTTGTATTTTTAAAGGCTAAATCTTTCCTCTTTTCTCCACTTTCTTTATATTTCTGGTGCTTCTTTGGGTCTCCACTGATGAGGCACCAGAGAAACATCTCTATTCTCTGTGAAAGATATCCATGTGAAAGATAGCTCTTGTGAAAAATATCCATGATTTTTTTTGCCCTTTTGTATCCAATCTTTATTTTCAAATATTTTTGTGAGAACTCTCTCCCTGAGCACAATGTGTTTACTAGTATTAATTCAATGCTTTTCTTTGCATTTCAGAATGTGTGCATGCTAATTCACTTCAGTCATGTCTGACTCTTTGCAACCCCATGAACTGTAGCCTGCCAGGCTCGTCTATCCATGGGGATTCTCCAGGCAAGAATACTGGAATGGGTTGCCATGCCCACTTTCAGTGATCTTCCCAACCCAGGGATTGAGCCCATGTCTTTTATGTCTCCTGAATTGGCAGGTGGGTTCTTTACCATTAGCACCACTTGAGAAGCCCAGAAAATGCATTCCCAATTTGTCTGAAATTCTTTTTACTGATGAATTCCTAATACTGATTAAAATCATTTAATATAATTTTCTTAGTTATTCAATGATCTCTAATTTTTATTTTAGAGACAGATTCCATACTGTTTCAAGTACTAATAACATTTTCAATTTCATCCAGAAACCTGAAAGATAGCTTTTGTACATTAAGCAAGATAAACAGTTCTATCAAACAGTACTCTAAAAATGTATGATCCAAGAGTAAGTAAAATACATTTCTCACAGCCTTAAATTCTTGGCCCCAAATTAGAGATAAAATTTTAAGCATGAAACTACTTGTATCAGAAATCCAGCTTAAATGATCTGTATGGGGAAACTTGCTGTTGAGGAAAGGTTGTGACACGTTTCTTGTTTGTATATTATCTTAAAAATAGATTGTATTGAGGTTACACATTTACCTTTGAGCAATAAATTAGATTACATAAGTGCATCTTTCACAGTCTAAAGATAAAAATTAGTGAAAATGACCCAGTGGTCTAAGAAAATCATTCTGCCTAAAGTGAAACTGTTTTTTTTTTTTTTTCTTTTCCCCTTGGAAGCTAAAGTAGGAAACATACTTAGTTCATACTTGCTTTTCTTTCCTTCACACTTTGTTTCACCTATATAAAAATGTAATAGAAGTTTCAGAAAATTGTATCTTTCTATATGTTTTTACTCTTTGCCTGAGGGAGCTCACATTATCGTGATGTTGTGGTGTGTCTCCACATAACAACTAGTGACTGCATACAGATTATGTTCATTGCCTATATTGACTGTTCAGAGATGTTGAACTGTTTCTTTTAGCATTATCTCTTGTTATGCTTGGAATGTTGCTTTCATATCTCAAAATTTGTCTTACATTATAAATATATATTTCTAGTTACATTACTCAGTCTTTGGTCATCAGATGCTCTAGCTCATGTATACATCGTCATTGTTTAGTTGCTAAGTTGGGTCCGACTCTTTTGCAACCCTGTGGACTGTAGTCTGGCAGGCTCCTCTCTGTCCATGGGATTCTACAGGCAAGAATACTGGAGTGGTTTGTCATTTTATTTTCCAGGGGATCCTCCCAACCCAGGGATCAAACCCACTTCTCCTGCATTGGCAGGGGGATTTTTTACCATTGAGCCATCAGAGAAGCCCCATGTATACATTATGAAACGAAAGTTCCAAACAGACTCCACAGTTTCAATATCAGAATCAGCATCATTCTGATATTACACTTTGTAAAATAGTATCTTCAGCTAGATGCATTAATCCATATAAACAATAGATGTGTTCCACTATCTGCTGTGGCTTGACATGCAAGTCATGAAACTTTATGTCAACAAAACGGTGCATCACATATGAGCACATCGAATAGAAGTTTTTGAGGTAATGTTTTGACAAACTACGTAAACCAGAAATACCTTACATAAACTTGAGTGTTCTAACAAGGATGGAGTTGAGATTAGGCAATGAGAGTAAGAGGGTAAAGAGGACAAGGATATCACCATAATTAATAAATTCACTTAGAAATGAGATATTCCTGAGGTATTACTGTAGTTGTCAAATTAGTATTAAGACTAACCATATATAGTGAATGAAAACAATTCATGATGCTTCATGCTAAAGTAGATATCAAACTAGGTAGAATTTTACTTTCTTTACAGTATTCATTTAGATTTATAGCATTTAAATTCCTCTTTATCTCTGATCCTTCTTTTAATTATTCTTGAGTTAATTAACAAACCCTCTTTTCTAAAAATCCAAATGCATTCTTCATCTTGACTTGCATTGTTTTGTCACCATCCTTGCCGTAATGTAATAAAGCTGCCATTCATCCCTTTATTTAGGACCATGAACACATAATATATTTTTGTACAATGAAGCCAACAAGGGATATATGCTGGGCTTCTTGAAACACTGAAAAAGAAAAGCTTGAAAATTCCTCACTGCGCTTTTTTCTTTTCAGGGATTTAGTCTGTCCCAAATCCTGAGAGTTAAGTTAAAAAAGAGTTGGTTGGAGAAATGTCTTCATTTTTCCAAAGAAGACATAAAGATGGCTAACAAACACATGAAAAAATGCTCAACATCCCTCATAATCAGAGAAATGCAAATCAAAACCACAATGAGATACTATTTCACACCAGTCAGAATGGCTGCTATCCAAAAGTCTACATGCAATAAATGCTGGAGAGGGTGTGGAGAAAAGGGAACCCTCTTACACTGTTGGTGGGAATGCAATCTAGTACAGCCACTATGGAGAACAGTGTGGAGATTCCTCAAAAAACTGGAAATAGAACTGCCATATGACCCAGCAATCGCACTCCTGGGCATACACACCGAGGAAACCAGAATTGAAAGAGACACATGTACTCCAATGTTCATTGCAGCACTGTTTATAATAGCCAGGACATGGAAGCAACCTAGATGTCCATCTGCAGATGAATGGATAAGAAAGCTTTGATACATATACACAATGGAGTATTTTTCAGCCATCAAAAAGAATGCAATTGAATCAGTTCTAATGAGGTGGATGAAATTGAAGCCTATTATACAGAGTGAAGTCAGCATGAAAGAAAAACATCAATACAGTATACTAACGCATATATATGGAATTTAGAAAGATGGTAACCTTAACCCTGTATACGAAACTGCAAAAGAGACATAGGTATATAGAACAGTCTTTGGGACTCTGTGGGAGAGGGTGAAGGTAGGATGATTTGGGAGAATGGCATTGTAGCATGTATATTATCATATGTGAAATGAATCACCAGTCCAGGTTCAACGCATGATACAGGATGTTTGGGGCTGGTGCACGGGGATGACCTGGAGGGAGGATATGGGGAAGAGGGAGGTGGGAGGGGGGTTCAAGAAAGGGAACACATGTACACCTGGGTCGGATTCGTGTCAATGTATGACAAAACCAACCAATATATTAATGTAAGGTAATTTGCCTCCAATTAAACTTAAAAAAATTAAAAAAAGAGTTGTTTGTCGTTCTGTGTAAACTAGTCTTAAATTACTTTTAAATGCCCCAAATATTGATTTTAAAAGCCCTTGATTTTTCAGAAGCATAATTTACCCTTTTGGAAGTTTCAAATCAACCTCAAAAAGATATAAAATTATTTACTCTACACTATAGAAGGCTTATTTATTACACAAAAGGTGCCAACATCTGGTGTTTTCCTTACAATTAGTTCTAAAACAAAGAAACTCATTTACTCTGATGACTGAGACAGTCATGCTATACAATATCAGCAGTCATCCCTTTTTTTTTTTTCCTTGCAGTCTCTCTAAAGCATTCAATGTTTTTTCAACTGAAATAAATTATGTAGGCCTCCAATTTTGATGAGAAATTTAGTGTGGACATTGATCTGCTTTTGTTCCAAATGAAAGATCTTTAAAATCAACTTTGATTTTTGAGAGTAAAAGTACTTGGAGTTGGTTTTTAAGTTTCATAGGAATTGCATCCTCAGTATTTGTATGTTGGATTAGTTAGACCTTTCTCATCTCCGATTTCCAGTGGTAGCTAGTTTACTTCAAACTACTGATCATGATCCCCTGGAGCCAAGTGGAATATATTAACTCTCTTAAAGCTCCAAAAAACCATTGGTTAGGTTAAAATTCATGGGAAGTAATAACACCATAGGCTTCCCCAGTGACTCAGTGATAAAGAATCCACCGCCAATGCAGAAGATGTAGGAGACGTGGGTTCATTCCTTGCATCAGGAAGATCCTCTGGAGAGGGAAGTGGTAACCCACTCCAGTATTCTTGCCGGGAGAATCCCATGGACAGTGGAACTTGGCAGGCTATGGTCCATAGGGTGCAAAGATTTGAATACGACTGAGGGCTTCCCTGGTGGCTCAGAGGTTAAAGCGTCTGCCCCCAATGCGGGAGACCCGGGTTTGATCCCTGGGTCTGGAAGATCCCCTGGAGAAGGAAATGGTAACCCACTCCAGTATTCTTGCCTGGAGAATCCCATGGACGGAGAAGCCTGGTAGGCTACAGTCCATGGGGTCGCAAAGAGTTGGACACGACTGAGGGACGGAACGGAACGAACGGAGGTGACTTATCACACAATCATGCACGTGTTATCAGTAACATTATGTTAGAAGCACCAATCTATGTAAGCAATGTGTTCTTAATTATTTCTTTATAGGATAAGATTTAATAAAAATGGCTTATTCTGTAATAACATTTCTCTTGTCAAATACTGAGAATTGGAAAGCAAACAAGTGGAGAGACATAATTCATAGATTATAAACTCATTAATTCAACAAGTAATCATGATATGCTAACTATAGTCCAAGTATTGTCACAAGTGCTGGGAACACGTTTATCATCTATAATCAGTCATTTATTGATACATTCTTAACTATTCCCTTACATTAGGCCATTTATTCACAAATAAGATGGTATTCACTCTACTCCTAAATATTCCCTTAAAAAGTATTCTTATTCAACATTTTCCCCCCTCTGGGCTAAAAATATCACTTACACACATAACATTTTATTTTTTTTCGTTAACTATGGATTCAACCAGAAAAGCACCAGGATGCTTGAAACTTCCTGTACAGAAAATCCTTCCCCAGGCTTCCTGGGTGGCTCAATGGTAAAGAATCTGTCTGCCAATGCAGGATACACGGGTTTGATCCCTAATCTGGGAAGATCCCACAATGGAATACGCTGTAGTCACTAATTGATGATACAGATTGGTATTTATTGGACATTAACAGATGATTATGTTTTGGCTTAAAATTAAAAAAAATACATATAGTATATTTTCTTTTTTTCTTTTTTGTAAAACAGTGTGTATATACATAGGGGAAAAGGCATGAAAGGATAAGCACACACTTAAAAAGTAGTTGTCTCAGAACTCTGGGAATTTTACTTCCTTCTTTGTAAGTTTCTGCATCATTGTACATTTTTTTACAAGGAGCATGTATTATGTTTATAATCAATAAAAACCATCCATTTGAAAATGTTTGATAATGAATATACAAGTAGTCTGTAGATAATTAAATGAAAACAAATTATTCTGATTATTTTATGGGCAAAGAGTTAACAGAAGTGTTAAAAAATTATATATTTATATTGTTTTGTGTATGAAAGATTTCTACATAAAGTAATAAAAATCAACTGGGAATAGAGCTAAAACATTTTCTTATGACTGGATTTGTGGTATGAGTGAATGTTATTTTTAAAAAGTAATAATTTAAGTTTTATGTAAATCAAGTATTTATTTCTCTAACTCCAAAATGGATTTGAACTGGCATATATTAAAAGAAAGGCAATCCTAAAGAAAAGGGCTTCCCAGGTGGTGCAGTGGTAAAGAATCTGCCTGCCAATGCAGAAGACACAAGAGACATGGGTTCAATCCAGGGGTCAGGAAGACCCACTGGAGTAGGAAATGGTGATCCACTCCAGTATCCTTGCCTGAAAAATTCCATGGACAGAGAAGCCTGGTGGGTTACAGTCCACAGGGTCTCAAAGAGTCGAAGATGACTGAGTGACTGAGCAGAGCAGCAGCACTATCCAAAGAAAATAAGAAAGTAAGTGTAATACAGATTGAAAGGTAGATGGGTGTGGACAAGAGGGAACTACAAGTGAAACAGAAAATCCATAATATAGAAGTCACAGGGCAAATAACATAACTGCAACATAGAACAGAATATTTTGTCAAAACTTCCAAGCAGCTAGACAAAAAGAGAACCATACTGGATTAAGAAATCTCATATGATAGATGGAGGCATGCTACTTAATCAAGAGAGAGGACCTTTTCCTTAATTTTGTAACATCTGTGAATATTATCTTGTGAATATATTCAACAATTTACAAGAGGTAATGGCAAGTTTAATAGTTGTTCTTCAAAGTAGTTTTCAACATCATTACATGGAGTGTTTACCTTCTATGTTGACATGACAAAGGCTGAAGGTAATCCTAAAATTACAGACAAAGGCAATTCAGTGTTGTTATTCACCTTTTTTGTTAATGAAACACAATCCAAATATACCTACTAAAGAGTTTAGCAAAACAAGCGATAACAATGCTCCTTAGCCTGTCTTCAAATATTAAATCTCTCAAGAAAGGTTTTTAAGATGAAACATAGAATTTAAAAAATCAGTCTTTACAGTGTTACTCTTCTAACGTACTGATTGATAAAGTACCAATATGCTTATTGAAGTTATAAAGTTAATAGTGGAAACTCTCAAAACTTACTCAAATCCACTATGAAGTCTGTGGTGTGCCCGCAGTATAATAAAAAAGGGAAAAAATATAAATAAATAAAAAGAAGTAAAAAGCTCATATCTTTAAAAAATATTCATTTTAAATAATAATTTAAAGCCAAATTATGTAAACATTACCTGGATCACATACACTTTCCCCTGCTCTACTGATTTATCAAAAAGCAAGTTAGAAGTTTTCACTGTGATAGACTCAGATGTAAGGACCTAATGAAATTTTATTTCATTAGGAGAAATGAAATTTAGTAGTATTAGTGAAATAAGGAAGGACATATACTCAATTACCTCACCTTGATTGGTTTAGGACAAGTGTGTGGAGGAATAAACTTTATTCTATATATTCCTAAGGATATTATATCGAAAAATAGTACAAAATGACAATTTTACAATTAGAAATAATGTTCTTCACTAAAATGAACAAGGCTTTCTGGTTTCTTTTTTTTTTTTCCCAAAAGAAAGTACTCACTTAAAAAAAAACCTGTTAACTGACATAAAATAACCTCTTATCACAAAGTAGCCCAAACTAAGTAGGCACCAGCTTAAGGCTGAAACAAATCGAGCATTCTTATCCTCACCACCTGGGCCTGGCCTGGCCCAGAGTGACCTGCAGGGGCTTGGAGCCCACTATGCGACCATTCATCTCATCTACTGCTTTGGTAGCCTCTTCAAAAGAGGAGAAGCAGACAACACCAAACCCTTTGCCTTGCCCCACCTCCACCATCACTTTGGCCCGACTAATTGATCCAAAGGAAGAAAATTCCTCCTTCAGTTTTTCATCATCAATGGTCTCGTCCAGGTTCTTAATATAGATAGGCACCCCTGGAGGCCGACTTTTTTCTTTTAATCTCAGCCGCTCAAATCTTCTCCTTAACTCAGCAAGACGTTCAATTTTCTTCTGTGCTCGCCCTACATAGAGCACTTTCCCATCGATGGACTTTCCATGAAGGTCTAACACAGCCTTTTGGGCAGCCTCATGTGTCTCATATCTCACAAATCCAAAGCCTTTCGATTTCCCACTGGCATCTCTTATTACCTTAACACTCTCAGTTGGCCCATACTCACTGAAAAGTTCCTTCAGTTTGTCGTCATCCATGTCATCTCCAAAGTTTTTAACAAAAACATTAGTGAAAGTCGCTCTATCCCTAGTTCTAACTTCAGCAGCCCTCTCTTCTGGAAATTTGAATCGGCCCACGTACACCTGGCGGTTGTTGAGCCGCACCCCGTTCATGTGCCAGATGGCCCGATTGGCAGCGGCCAGGCTGTCAAAGTGCACATAGGCATAACCCTTAGAGCCATTGTCATCGCATACGACTTTGCAGGAAAGAATGCTCCCAAAAGCTGAAAACAGATAAAAAAGGGCCCTGTTGTCAATGGATTTGTCCAGGTTTTTGATGAATATATTTCCAATTCCAGACTTTCTTAAGCGGTCATCTGGCTGAGACCACATTAGACGGAATGGTTTGCCATTAATCAAATCAAAATTCATGGTGTTCAGTGCCCACTCAGCATCCGCAGGAAAGCGGAAGTTAACGTAGCCATAGCCCAGGGGGCTACGGGTCACCGGGTCACGGCAGATTCGGGTGAAGCGCAGAGGTCCAGCAGGCCTGAACTTTTTATACAACATGTCCTCGGTAACATCTGGGTCCAAGTCACCCACATACAAGGCAGCCTTGAGGTACTTCTTTTTCTTGCCAGCAGGATTAGGCTCCCCGCTCCCCATCTTTCTGAGTACAGGGAGAAGGCTCTCTTGGGAGAGAAAAAAAGACTGTTTTCTCTAAGCTATGGGCCAAACAGTTGTTCACAAACAGAAAAAAGCCAAGGCGAAGAAAGCTAAAAGCAGACTCAGAATCACTGTTGAGGCTGAGAAAATGAAGTTCAGAAACAGCTGGTCAGCAGGCTCAGAACAAACGCATCAGACAAAAAAGCACCCCAATAACGAATCCATTCTCCCTAAGGGGGCTTAGAATTTCCACCCATTCATATCTAAAATCAGTTTCAAAAGCCAGTATTAAGAAATAAATGTCCCTTTCCCCGCTAAATAGTAAGAAATCACCAAGCAGCTGGCTGGCTCCCCACATCTAGCCTTGGTGACAGAGGCCTCACGACCAATTTTCTGCATAAAAATAGGCCTCAATCTCCCGTGGGTTTAAAATGATAACAACAAGGGCAGGGGCCGAACGTGTATTCCTCCGCCGGCTGCCTGGCCGGTCTCAGGCGGGCTCGCAGCTCACTAAGGCCGCGCTGGAGACTCAGCGTCAGCGAAAGGGTAAACTGGACACTTGGTGCGCTGCGGCCAGGCAGGCAGGCTGCAAGCAGCGAATCGCACAGACAGACAGACAGACACACGCGCGGGGGACCGGAGACCGCCCAGATACCCAAGATGCCCACTGGGTACGGACCGAGTGACGCGCGGTGATTTCGGCAGCCTGAGACTCGCGGCGGGTCCGGAGGGACTGACTGGCGGACGCGCACTGGGTCAGCTCAGACGCGAGGCGGTTCCGGACAGATGCGGGGCGGAGTCAAGAGAGAAGGGCAGATGCCCGGCAGACGCGCAGAGCGCAGACGGATGGACAGGGATTGTTCCCGCAGGACAAACCGAACCAGGGACTAAAAAGCCTGTAGCTGTGGTGGGGCGAGAGGACGGGCGGGGCGCAAGGAAACCCGGAACCGTGCTAAGGAACTTCCCGCTTCTTCCCGCTTGCTCTCTGCCAAGATGTTAAAGAGAGAGAGAGAGATTAAAAAGGTTTCTAGATTTTTTTCTTAGTTTTGAAAAATTTATTTATTAATTTAAAATATTACGTTTAGGCTGCTGACCCCAAAATCAAGTCAAAGGAGGTGACGACCTAGGTGGAGAGAACTGTCAAGTTTTTTTGTTTTGTTTTGTTTTAATTTTTTTAAATGTTTCCCCTAAATAGTTTCTGCTTAGGAAATAAGATATAGGTTGCATACTTTCCTGAGTGCATTGGAAAGTCAACTGACAGTTGTTTTGGAATCCCAGTCCAGTGCTAAATGATCACAGGGTCAAACAAAACACATGCCCATTTTGTGGTTGGCTTTTGTTCTTACTCCATTAAACTTCAGCATAATGGTAGCATTATTCCAAGGTAATAGGCAGAGTTCTTTTTGCTGCTCCAGTAATACTAAGATTTTAATTATTGGAGAGCGATAAAATGACTTTTAATGATACTTAGTGAGTGGCTCAGCTGTTAAAGAATCCGCCTGCAATGCAGGAGACCTGGGTTCGATCCCTGGGTTGGGAAGATCCCCTGGAGAAAGGAAAGACTACTCACTCCATTATTCTGGCCTGGAGAATTTCGTGGACTATCCATGGGGTCGCAAAAAGTCTGACACGACTGAGCAGACTTTCACTTTCAGTGCCAGAAAGCGTTGAGGCTGTGCTACCTCCATAATCATGAATTGCAAAATCTTAAAGAGATAAAAGCTGTAATAATTAATGTTCACAGGTGAAATAAACATGTAAATATATAAGCACTTTACATAATTAGTAATT
Organism: Moschus berezovskii; assembly: GCF_049115385.1. Classification (NCBI taxonomy): domain Eukaryota; kingdom Metazoa; phylum Chordata; class Mammalia; order Artiodactyla; family Moschidae; genus Moschus; species Moschus berezovskii. The sequence goes on along the minus strand of NC_142488.1, from coordinate 78,584,631 downwards.
TCAACTTGAATTGTCAACTTTAAACCATTGCAGGGAACAATGCTATAAGATTAGACTCAACTCAGAGCTTTTTCTCAAGATCTCTCTAGAGTTTGTGGGAAACTTTTGGGAGAGGACTGTTACCTTATCTTCAGAAAGTCGCCAATGTATGTAATGCAAATTCAACCAGCCCATTCCTCGAGACTTCCCCTCTAAAAGAAAATCCAAGCAAAACATGTCGGTACAGTTAGACTGGAAAGGATCCTGGGGAAAAATTAAGCAAGAGAAGGTGTGTATATGTTCTCAGTGGTTAAGCCCTGGCTGACGCTTTGCGACCCCAATGACTGTAGCCCTCCAGGATTCTCTGTCCGTAGGATTTTCCAGGCAAGAATATTGAAGTCGATTGCCATTTCCTCCTTTAGGGGATCTTAACCCCAAAAGATGTTGTATTAAGAAGACATTCCTAGAATAAAAAGCTAAATTCATGTGTTGTTTCATTTTTTACAGTTTCTGTTAGACAGCATAGTTCACTGAAGATGACAGTTTACTCTCATTATTTACTCAAATATTTTGTAATTTTCTTTACTGAGCTGTTTTGCTTACTTTCTAGGATTCTTGCTTAGTTAAGACATGGAGACTGTGAGAAAAGCAAATATAAATTTTTAAAAAAGTTATAGAGATAGACTAATATAAAAACTGGTCTTAAAATAGCACCACATTGACCAACATGTAGAAACACTTGTGAACACGTGCTTACTTTATTGTCCTTAGAAAACAAACTTTATAAACATCTTTCCTCATAATCTTAATTAACAATGGATTAGAATTTGTTTTTATTTTCCTGATTTAAAGCTATTACTTTACAAAAAATGCTGTATTAAAATAACAACGTAAGGCCAAGAGAACGATTCCCATAGTATTATAACTAAAATAAAATCAATATTTTATTTATGTAATGATCTAAATGCTGTCCCTATTCCAATTCATTTGTATGTATTTTCTCTAATATTATGGATGAAATGTGCTTGTTGAAAATAATTATTTTCAAAATTGCCTCTTCTCTATACTTGGGGGTCATTACAATATAAACATTCTAAACTAGGGTGTCCCAGGTGGCGCTGGTTGTAAAGAACCTGCTTGCCAGTGCAGGGGACATAAGAGATGGTCAGTTTGATCCCTGTGTTGGGAAGGGAAATGGCTAACCCACTCCAGTATTCTTACCTGGAGAATCCCATGGACAAAGGAGCCTGGCGGTCTCCAGTGCATAGGGTCGCAAAGAGTCGGACATGACTGAAGCGATTTAGCACAAAATAACAAAACTATATTGAACATTTTATCAGATCAAAAATCAGAAATTTAGACCTGTTGTGAAATGAATGAATTTTAATACAGTTTCCTCTGCAAAGCAGAGGTTTATGGGGAAAAGGGAATCTTTTTCATCTATAATTTATTTAATCATTTTAATGTTTATATTGAAAACTGTCTCTGGAATAAAAATCATATGTAGGACATTTCTCTGACATTTGTATTATATATGAAAGGCAAGTTTATAGTCTTCATAAACCTGATTTCATATGTTAAATACATTAAAAATCCCTGCCCAGATTCCTAAGGCAGTTGATTGAGCATATCTGAGTCTTTCTAAATCTGAGAAATATTTTGCACGAGGAAGGACTCCTGGACAACTGGCATTCTAAGCGCATCCCACCACATTGTTATGTACAGTTGGTAGTAATGTGTCAGAATGAGTGGAAAAAGAGACTTGGAAATTTATATTTTTCAGCCTTGTCTTAGCAGGCACTTGATCCTGTGTTTCCCATTAAAAGTCTGACTTGTGCAAGTTGCTGGGGCTTCACAATGAAAATAAACTTCCTGCTCTCTTGAATGAAGTTTGGGATGACTGAACAAAATATTATAAAGTAAAACCTTCATTAAATAGAACGTGTCTCATATGAATTTAGACAAAGAAAGGAAAATTGGAAAAAAAAAAGGCATTAAGAATGTAGTATCAGCAGGCATTTCTACAATAAGTTTTGGAGCCAGTAGTAGTTCTTTTACTCTATTTCCAAATATTTTATCCTGATCCATGAGTTTTCATGCTCTGGATGATAATTCTGAAGGCCCTTTGATATTACTTATTATCATAGAAAGATTAAACTCTGTTTATTAGAATGTACTTACTAAAATGAGAAAGTAAATAAAACTGGAAAGTTTCAACAGAATTTACAATGAGACAGGATTTATGCTAAATTGTCGATAAATCAGAATATTGCATTCCTCAATATTTAACCAAAATTTCAGTATTTTAAATTATAATACTATAGATATTTATTCAAATGCTGTAGCTATAATTCATACATTTATGACTCTAGGTAGTTTATTGGAAATTAAGATGCTTTTAAATAAAATAATTTTATATAAACCTCTAAATAGACTGGATTTCGAATGCCTAGTAATTGCATAAATTTACATTGTAGTATTCCATGGGTTCATTTTAAACTAATAGGGTCCAGTTAAAAGAGCACTGTAAGGAGACACCTAACTAAAACCTAAATATATGTTAAGTTGTTTAAGTTAAGTTGTTAAATAAGCAAAGTGATAAAATATAGCCTTGTCATACTCCTTTCCTAATTTTAAACCAGTCACTTGTTCCATGACTGGTTCTAACTTTTGCTTCTTGACACATACAGGTTTCTCAGGAGACAGGATTTTAAATATTTTTTTAAATATATTGAACATATATTTATTTAATCTGTTATTAAATAAACATTTTTGTATGCTTTTAATACTCAGATTTATTCACAGTTTAATGCATGATTTTTAAAAATTCAACAAAGATTTATTTACTGAGAGAAATGAAAAAAAAAAAAAACTATTAAATTTTCAGATGTACAAGCTAGGTTTTGAAGAGCCAAAGGAACCAGAGATCAAACTGCCAACTTTGTTGGATCATGCAGAAAGGGAGGGAGTTTGAGAAAACATCTATTATACTCCTGCTTCATTGACTACATTAAAGCTTTTGACTGTGTGGATCACAACAAACTGTGGAAAATTCTTAAAGAGATGGGACTATCAGAACACCTGACCTGTCTCCTGAGAAACCTGTATGTGTGTCAAAAAGCAACAGTTAGAACCAGACATGAAACAAGTGACTGGTTCAAAATTGGGAAAGGAGTATGACAAGGATATATGTTGTCACTTTGCTTATTTAAATTCTGTGCAGAGTATGGGGCTTTCCCAGTAGTGCTAGTGGTTTAAGAACCCACCTGCCAATGAGGGAGACATAAAAGATGTGGGTTTGATCCCTGCGTTGGGAAGATTGCCTGGAGGAGGACATGGCAACCCATTCCACTATTATTGCCTAGAGAATCCCGTGGACAGAGGAGCCTGAGGGACAGGGGACAGTCCAAAGTGTCGCACAGAGTTGGACACGACTGAAGTGACTTAGCATGCACACATGCAGAGTACATCATGCGAAGTGATGGGCTGGATGAATCACAAACTGGAAACAAAATTGCTGAGTGAAATATCAACAACCTCAGATATGCGGATGACACCACTCTAATGACAGAAAGTGAAGAGGGACTAAAAAGCCTCTTGATGAAAGTGAAAGAGGAGAGTGAGAAAGTTGGCTTGAAACTCAACATTCAGAAAACTAAGATCATGGAATCTGGTTCCATCACTTCATGGCAGATAGAAGGGGGAAAAGTGGAAGCAGTGACAGGTTTTATTTTCTAGAGCTCCAAAATCACTGCAGATGGTGACTTCAGCCATTAAATTAAAAGACACTTGCTCCTTTTAAGGAAAGCTATGAAAAATCTAGACAGTGTATTAAAAAGCAGAGACTTCACTTTGCTGACAAAGGTGTGTACAGTCAATGCTATGGTTTTTCCAGTAGACATGTACAGATGTGGATGTTGGACCAGAAGGCTGTTTGCCGAAGTATTGATGCTTTTGAATTGTGCTCTGGAGAAGACTACTGAGAGTCCCTTGGACTTAAAGAGAACAAACCAGTCAATCCTAAAGGAAATCAACCCTGAGTATTCATTGGAAGAACTGTTGGTAAAGCTGGCGCTCCAATATTTTGGCCACCTGATGGGAAGAACTGACTCATTGGAAAAGATCCTGATGCTGGGAAAGATTGAAGGCAAAGGGAAAAGGAAGCAGTAGAGGATGAGATGGCTAAATAGCATCACTGACTCAATAGACATAAATTTGAGTAAACTCTAGGAGATAGTGGAGGACAGAGGAGCCTGCCATGTTATAGTCCATACACAAACCCCACATCCTTTGATTAAAAATCCTGAGATACAGTTATTTCACTTGACCTAGAACAATCAATAAAATAATTTTTAAAATGTAAACTTTAGGCTTTATTTTTATTTTCCTTGTTAATTGTGGGAAAATACACATCAAATTTGTCATCCTAATGATTTTTAAGTGAATAATTCAGTGGCTTTACATTCACATTGCTGTGGAAACTACATCACTATCGACCGCCAGAGCACTTCATCATGCCAGACTGAAACACTGTACCCATTAATCCATGCTTTTGGATGACACAAAATATGTTAAGCTATATTTGGATCTTGGGCATTAAAGGTGCTTTTAGTTATTTTATTGTCTCAGCACAATGTTATAATAAACATCCTTATTCACCTATTTTCATATATTATTACTCATTTCTATTAACTAGATTCTCAGAAGTGGGGATCATACAGTTAAATGGTATATGTATTATTAAATATATACTGTCAGACTCATGTAAAAAATGTTGATGCAATTTACTTATTTTACCAATAACATAGAAATTTAGAAGAAATGGCTAATTCCTAGCAAAATGTACTCAGTAACTCAGTCGTGTCCGACTCTTTGTGACCCCATGGGCTTTAGGCCACCAGGCTCCTCTGTCCATGAGATTATCTCATCAAGAATACTGGAGTGGGTTGCCATTTCCTCCTCCAGGTGGTCTTCCCAATCCAGGTATCAAACCTACTTCTCCTGCAGCTCCTGCATTGGCAGACGGATTGTTTACCACTGAACCAGCCGTGAAGCCCTCTAATGAAATAGGAATTACCAAATTTGTTTCAAAGGAAAAGTGGTAGAACAATTGCCATAGAACAGATCAGAGAATGATTACACATATGCTATTAAAAAAACAAACAAACAAACAGGCACAGGTGATTTTATAGTCAAGTCATTGGAAGGACTGATGCTAAAGATGAAACTCCAATACTTTGGCCACCTCATGCGATGAGTTGACTCACTGGAAAATACTCTGATGCTGGGAAAGGTTGGGGGCGGGAGGAGAAGGGGACGACAGAGAATGAGATGGCTGGATGGCATCACCGACTCTGTGGACATGAGTTTGAGTGAACTCCGGGAGTTGGTGATGGACAGGGAGGCCTGGCGTGCTGTGATTCATGGGGTCGCTGAGAGTCGGACACGACTGAGCGACTGAACTGAACTGAACTGTTATACAATCTTTAAAAAAAATACATGTAGTGGTAATGTTATTCAAACTATTCTTAACTGTAAAATCTCACTAATTCACTTTTATAAAATAGTCTCTGAGAGACTTTTCATAAATCTAGCTCATGCTTTCAAACCAGAATAAAGGTATAAATTGATGCTCAGTCCATTTGCTGATAAGACTTCGATATATATTGTCTCAGGTGTGTGTATGTGTGGGTGTGGGAGTATGCAAATTGCAGGAGCTGGGTTAAGTGTTACATAATAACGATTCAGAAGGGGATACATGATGGGAAGAAAATTAAAGACTGGTTTAAAATATCAAAACAAGATAAAACATATTCCAGATACTGACCATCATATCTTGCATTTTTTTTTCCTTTCCTTCAGGACAATCTGTTCAGAAATGTGAAACATGGATAACAGCTTTTCACAGATAAGGTAAACTGAACATTTATATAAGCAGATGATTGAGGAAAATTTTCCGCTACCTTTTCTGGCATAAGAGTTCAAATGTAAAAAAATACCTTACTGTTTAATGTTTATCAATGGGAGGATCATAGCGCTTCTATCTTTTAAAACGTTTCCCATCCAAATCCCTGTCTTGTGGTTACAGACACACTAAGTACTCAGATTATTCCTGTGAAAGTTGTTGGGACTTCTGTTGTATCCTGTTTGTTCATCCATATTTATCATCATAATAAGTAACAGAAACCGTATGCCCATTTTGTTCTGAAATCAATCATTATCTTCATGCTTTGATACATATAGCAGAGTTATATTAAGTGGAGATTAGATTTACAAGGGGAACTACCTTTATTTTCCATTTGATTTTTAATTCCTTAGTACTTCTTTGCCACAATTTCAAATTTCAAATGCACTCTTAAAGATAAACTTCTTTTATTATAGAATTTCTTTCTATGTAACTCTTCTTTTGGAATGAAATGGCATAGCAGAAATATTAATGCATTCATTAAAAAGTTATGACTATTTCCATCTTTTTTAATTAAAATTATACATTAATTCTTTACTGTGTCCTTTAAATTTAATTCCTGTGCAATATCAGAGAACCTAAATAACAAAACTAGTATCTGATGGTATAAAAACTTGCAGAAACTCCCCAGGATTAAAGTAAACTAATTCTTCTGATCTGGAGAGAAGATACACATTCCAATTACTTTGATTTTCCTCAATAAAGAGTCATCAGTAATGCTCACTGTTTGATTTTCAGTGTAATCAAAATAATTATTCACTGACTTAGAGCAGCACCTAAGCTCTAGCACATTTCCTTTGGAAACACAGTCCTCTTTTGAATATTTAAATTTGGGTAAAAGGGATAAACCTACCACACAATTTCAAAAGATATAAGGGGTCCTGGGATTGTTACTGTTAACTAAAGAATCCTTCTTGTGACCCCAATTATTATCTGTTGTTTCTTTTCATAATATATTTAAGTCTTGATACTAGACTTTGGCTGCTGAAACATTCTTAAAACTGATTTACTAATTTAACTGAAATATCATTCATTAATAATGAGAGGACATTTCTCTTGGTTAATGTATTTACCCATTTGTGGCTCCAGTAATATTGAAATGACCTTTAGAATGTTTGGATACATTATTCATCAACTTAAATGAGCTCTCTGTTTCAATTTGACTGCTAGGCATTTTGTGTTTGCTTCAGCTCTCCCACCAAGACATTTATTTTTCTTCACATAACAGTTTCAAGAAGTTACCCAATTTTCAAGACATTTGATATATGATGGTATCCAGATACATTTTAAGGTTTATTTGTGGTGTATCCATTTGCTTAAATAAAATGTAATTTTTGAGGGTCACCTATGTGCCAGACACTTTGGCATTGGTAATAGAATGTTGAATAAGGTACAGGTGGTCCCTGTAATACATTAGAGTTCTGACGTTCTAGAGGGGGAATATCATAGACAAATAAAAAAGAAACAATTTGTGACAAGATCCATATGGGAAATGCTCAACTGAATGTTGTGATAGTAATTAATAGTGGGACACAGACTAGCACTGACTATTTTGAAATAAAAGGGACCTTCATAAGCTTTTCTTTTTTAAATTTATTTATTTTAATTGGAGGCTAATTACATTATTGTATTGGCTTTGCCATACATTAACATGAATCTGCCCTGGGTGTACATGTGTTCCCCATCTTGAACCCCCCTCCCACCTCCCTCCCTATCCCATCCCTCTGGTTCATCCCAGCGCACCAGCCCCGAGAATCCTGTATCATGCATTGAACCTGGACTGGTGATTCGTTTCACATATGATAATATACATATTTCAATGCCATTCTCCCAAATCATCCAAAAATTTTATTGTGAAAGTACACTTAGTTAGTATGAGATCTACTCTCTTAAAGCACTTTTAAGCTTACAGTATTTTATAACTGACCACAATGTTATACAGCAGATCTCTAGAACATATTCTTGCTAAACTGAAATTTTATGCTTGTTGATAAGTAACTCTCCATTTCTCTCTCTTTCTGACCTGTGGAAACCATTATTCTATTCTTGAATTCTATGAATTGGGTTATTTTTAGCTACCTCATATAAATGGAGTAATGAAGTAGTTATATTTCCATGATTGGCTTATTTCACTTAGCATAATGTCCTCAAGATTCATTCATGTTGCCACATATTGGAAATTTCCTTCTTTTTCTTAAAGGCTGTATAGTATGCCATTCTATGTATCTACAACATTTTTAAAAATCTACTTATCTGTTGATGGACTAGGTTTTAATACATATTGGTTATTGTGAATAATGTAAGTCCCTTGGACAGCAAAGAGATCAAACCAGTCAATCCTAAAGGAAATCAACCCTGAATATTCATTGGAAGGACTGATGAATGATGAAGCTGAAGCTTCAATTCTTTGGCCACCTGTTGCAAAAAGCCGACTCATTGGAAAAACCCTGATGCTGGGAAAGATTGAAGGCAGGGAGAGAAGGGATTTGACAGAGGATGAGATGGTTTGATGCCATTCAATGGACATGAGTTTGAGCAAACTCTGGGAGATTATGAAGGATAGCGAAGACGGGTATGTGGCAATCCATGGGGTTGCAAAGAGTCAGACACGACTGAGTGACTGACAACAATAATTACAGTTCACAACCACCATTGTCCAAAAGTGAGCAAACAATAAATGCTGGAGAAAGAGTGGAAAAAAAGGAACACTTCTATGCTGTCAGTGTAAAGGTCAATCAGTAACAGACACTATGGAGAGCAATATGCAGGTTTTTTTTTAAGAAGTAATAATGAGAATGCAATTAGAATACTCCTTAACAGCATACACAAAAATAAACTCCAAATAGATTAAATCCTAAATAAAAGGATATACAATGGAACTCTTGAGGAAAAGAGCAGAACAAGCTTTGACATAAAATGAAGCAAGTTCTTTTTTGACCCACCTCTTAGAATCATGAAAATAAAACAAACATAACTAAATGGAAGCTAATTTTCCTTAAAAGCCCCGGCACAGCAGAGGAAACCATACACATAACAAAAAGGCAACCCTCAGAATGGAAACAAAGACACCTATGAGGAATTTATCTCTAAAACATGCAGATAGCTTATGCACCTCGATATCAAAGAAACAGCCCAATCAAACAGGGGTACCAAGATGTAAACGGACATTTTTCCATTTACAGAAATGGAGAAGTTTGGGAAAGATTTAGGACAAGAGGAGAAGGGGGTCACAGAGGATGAGATGATTAGATGGCATCGCCAGTCGACACAATGGACATGAGTTTTATCAAACTCCAGGAGACAGTGAAGGACAGGGGAGCCTGGTATGCTACAGTTCATGGGTTCACAGAGTTGAACATGACTTAGCTATTGAACAACAATTGTGAATAGTGCTACAGTGAACATGGGAATTCTATCCCTTTCAGATGAGAGAAAATATCTCCTAACCATATATCTGATAAGGGATTAGTCTCCAAAATACGTAAAAAATATATATTTTTACTATCCTACAACTGCATAGTAAAAACAAAACTGCTGCTGCTGCTGCTGCTGCTAAGTCACTTCAGTCGTGTCCGACTCTGTGTGACCCCATAGACGGAAGCCCACCAGGATCCTCCGTCCCTGGGATTCACCAGGCAAGAACACCGGAGCGGGCTGCCATTTCCTTCTCCAATGTGTAGTGACACAATTAAAAAGTGCACAATAGGCTTGAATAGATAATTCTCCAAAACAAACAAACATACAAACAGCTAACAGGCAAATGAAAAAATGCTCAACACTGCTAATCTTCAAGGAAATGTAGAATAAAAACATAAGATATCACATCACACTTGTTAGGATGGGTATTATCAAAAAACAAAGCACAATTGTTGGAATAAATGTGGAGAAATTGGAACACTTACACATTGTTGGTGGGAAAGCAAAATATAAAATGTATGGAGGTTCCTCAAAAAGTTAAAAACAGAATTACCATATGATCCAGCAATTCCACTTCTGAGTATTTATCCAAAATAATTGAAAGTATTTTTCCATTTTTAACTTTTTTAAAATTTCTTGAGTTTTAAGAATTCTTTATATATTTGGGATAATAATTATTTAACAGAGACATCTTTTACAAATATTTTCTCCCAGTCTGTGGCTTGTCTTTTCATTCTTTTCAGTGTCTCATAGAGAACACTTTTTAAAAACATTTTATTGAATTTCAAGTTAATTATTATTTTCTTAAAGAATCACATCTTTGTCATTGCCTAACTCAAGGCTATCTAGATTTTCACCTATGTTATCTCTAACATAGGAGTTTTATAGTTTTTCATTTTCCATTCATGTCTATGATCCGTTACGGATTAATTTTTGTGAAGGATGTAAGTTCTGTGTCTAGCACCATTGGTTGAAAAGACTATCCTTGTCTGTGCTCTTTTGTCAAAGGTCAGTTGACTATATCTGTGTGGGTCTGTGTCTGAGCTCTCTATTCTGTTCCATTGATCTATTTGTCTAATCAATACTATTTGACACTGTCTTGATTGCTATAGATTTAATGTAAGTTTTGAATTTGGGGTAATATCAGTATTCTAACTTTGTTCATCTCCTTCAATATCTTATAATATTGAATGTTTCTATTCATGAACATGAAATATCAATTTATGTAGTTTTTTAATTACTTTCATCAGAGTTTTATAGACTTCCTCATCTAGATCTTGCACATAGTTTGTCAGATTTATCCTAAGTATTTCATTTACTTGGTGATAATGTAAAAATTACTATTATTTTTAATCTTGAATTCTAATTGTTCATTCCTTATATAAAAGAAAGCAGTTGATTCTTGTGCATTAATCTTGTATTCTGCAATTTTGCCTAATCACGTTAGATCTAAGAGTTTTTTTTTTTTTTGACAGTTCTTTAATGTCATCTATGAACATAGTTGAATTTCTTCCTTCCCACTTTACGTATGTTATATTTTCTTTTCCTAGTGCATTAGCTAGGGTTTTGGGTATGATAATGCATAGTAGAGCAGTGTTATGGGACATTCTTGTCTTGTTCCTGGTATTAGTGGAGAACAGTTCCTCATCAGTAACTGTGATGTTAGCTGTTGGTTTTTGTGAATATTCTTTATTAAGTTGAGGAAGTTCCTCTGTATTCTAAGTTTGTTGAGTTATTTTTTTTTTTAACATGAACAGCTTTAGATTTCATCAAGTGACTTTTCTGTATCTATTGATATAGTTAATGTGATTTTTCTTCTTTAGTCCATTGATGTGATGAGTTACATTAATTGATTTTCAAATGTTGAACCAGTGTTACATACTTGGAATTGTATAATTATCATTATAAAAGTTAGATTTAATTTGCTAATGTTTTGTTGAGGATTTTGCTTTTATGATCATTAGAGACATTGGTTTATAGTTTTCTTTTGTTGCAATGCCTATACCTCATTTTAGTATTAGGATAATGCTGGCCTTATAGTATGTTATGACATGCTTCCTCTGTTTCTATTTCCTGGACAAAACTGCAGAAATTAGGATAAACTTCTTTAAATATTTGGTAAAAGCCACCAGCAAGCCCACCTGGGACTGGTGCTCTCTGTTGTGGAAGGTTAATAATTTATTCAATATTTTAAATACATATCAGATTATTCAAATTGTCTATTTCTTCCTAAAATAGTTTTGACTGATTGTGTCTGTCAAGGAATTAGTCCATTTCATTTAAGTTATCAAATTTATTAGCATAGAGTTGTTCAAAATATTTTTATTATCCTTTTAATATTCATGGTGTCAATACCTTCTTGCATTTCTGATGTTAGTAACATGTCTTTTCTGTTTTTCCTATTTAACTGTGGCTAGAGCTTTATGAATTTTATTGTTCTTTTGAAAGAATGGCTTTTGATCCCATTGATTTTTGTTTATTGATTTATTTCAATCATTGATTTCTAATCTAATCTCTGTTATTTGTTTTATTCTGCTTTGTTGTTATTGTTTAGTCGATAAGTAGTGTCCATACTTTTGTAACCCCATGGACTATAGTCTGCCAGGCTCCTCTCTCCATGGGATTTCCCAGGAAAAATTATTGGAGTGGATTGCCATTTCCTTCTCCAGGGGATCTTCCTGACCTAGAGATTGAACCCAAGTCTACTGCATTGCAAGCAGACTCTTCACCATCTGAGTCACCAGAGATGCCCATCTGAAAAGTTCAATGTATTTATTTTATTGACTTTCTCTACATAAGATGTACTCTTGCCCCTTGGCTTCTTTCAAGTTTTTTTTTTTTTTTTCCATTGTCTTTGATTTTCTACAGTTTGAATAAAATATACCTATGTATCGATTCCTTAGCATTTGTCCTGTGTGGTGTTCTCTGAGTATCATTTTTTAAATAAATGGCCTATTAAAAGGATAATATTTCATTTCTGCTAGTAATTTAGTATTTCAACATTGAATTTCATTTTTTGATATGCCTTTATAAACCCATTATCACAGCTTTAAATTACATTTGTATAATTTATTTAATTTTTAGTCACCAATTACTTGTAAGATTTCTCTGATATATGAAGAAGAGAACTGTTTTAACCTTTTTCATTGAATTATTGTCTCATATTAAACTGCCATCTTTGTTGAAATGTATAACTGCATAATAGTATATCAGAAACTGAATAATATACAAATACATAATCTGTTTTTATTCAATCTAATGCTTTATTGCAGTAAAAATATAGCTCTGAATTTCATGCAGTTATTTAATTCTTTTTCGATGTCATTCAGGATTTAAAATGAAGAAGAATGAAAATACCAAGTGTCAGTGCTGATATAGACTAACTGGAATTATCATATACTACTCACAGGACTAAAAATTTGCATACTTTGGAAACATAGTGGGTAGAGCCTACCTAAACTGAAGCTGTACTCATGCTGTAACCAAGAAATGTCAATTCTAGTTATGTACTTAATTGTAAAATAGACAAATGCTCATCAAAAACAGGTACGAAAATAATCATGATGGTATGATATATAATGGCCCTACCCAGGATTGGCAAACTATGGTCAGCAGGTCAAATTTTGCCTGCCATCTATCTCGGTAAATAAAATTCTATTGAAACATAGTCATGTTCATTCTCATCTATTTCTGCTTATTTTTTACTGCAATGGCAGAGTTGTGTAGCTGCCATATAAACCATATATCTAAAGCCAAACAGTTTTACTGTCTGGCCTTTTACAGATGATTGTTTTCAACTTCTAGCCCAAACTATAAATAACCAAATGTGGATCAATATAATGGAAAAATTGTTCTCTGCTTTACAGTGGATCTCTATATAGCAGCAGTTTTCAACTTAGCATGCATCACGATCCTGAGGGCAATTTAGCATAAATTGCTTATCACCACTGCCCAGAATTTCTAATTCAAAAGTTCTTGGGTGGAACCCAAGAAGTTGCATGACTAACAAATTCTCGGGTGATCCTGATCTGCTGGTCTGGGAGCCACACATTGAAAATACTGCTATATAGTAATGAATATGAGTGAATTACTTCAATCAGCAACAACATGGATGAATTTTGCAGACATAATTCTTAACAAAAGAAGCTAGAAACAATAGTACATATTTATTGTTCCATTCATATAAAGTTATAAAATAGACAGTAGAAATCTATGTACAGACTGGTTTTTTTTTAATTTAAAATGTTTGCATTTATGTATTCAAAAGTATACATAAAACAATTACATAGAATCTTCAGGTCACTTGGGGTGCTAACGTGCTACACACATGAACTCATGTGAGACCAGGCTTGGAGGCATAGGGCTTTGAAAAACTGGATGTCCTTCTCTTCTAAGGACCTGAGAGGAGCACGGGGAAGAGGAAAGGGTCACTTGAGGGGTTTGGCTCAGCCCCACTGCTCAGATCTCATTTGCAGGTCCTGTTCCATCTTCAGAGGAAGGGGCCCCATCTACAGACTGTACCCCAAGACATACAAGCCCAGTCCCTAACATCTTCATGTGGCAAACACACCCAAGAATAATCCACCGGACCAGGTCCTTATAAATATATTTATATCAGAGAAAACAAGGCACTTATTGACTAGAACAGGGAGCAATGGGGATTCCTAGAGTGTTATTTTTTTCTTGATATTGGTGATGGTTACACTTTTCGGCTCACTTTATGAAATTTCATAAAGCGAAATATTCACAATTTGTGTAATATGCTTAAATAAGTTATGTGCTAAAATGATAATTTCAGTATTCTTTAAATTACAAAAAAAACCAATACTGCCACAGTTGATAGCAATGTCAAACAAAAAACACTATAAAATGTACAAAAGAGAAACCCAATTACTCAGACTTAACCAATAAGGGTTTAACGTTCCCAAATATCAAGAAGCAAAGAGGGCGGATACTGAGCCTTCTAGAATTGCTGTAACTTCTATAGAATGTCCTCAGTCTCCTATCTTTCTGTTCAGTCATCCTTAGTATATAATTTCTATATTCAAAGTTACAAAATGGGGCATTTCCCTGATGGTCCAGTGGTTAAGAAGTCACCTTGCAATGCAGAGAATGTAGGATTCATCCCTGGTTGTGCAACTAAGATCTCACATTCACACATCCCACATCATGGGGCAAATAAGCCCAAATGCTGCAACAAAGATCTGCATGCTGCAAATAAGACCCAAAGCAGCCAAATTTAAAAATAATTTACAAAGTGGATGCTCCTATTCTAAACATATTATTCACATTCCACTGAAGAAGAATAAACAGTGATAAAGATTAAAACATTGACATCTTACAAGAAATGCCAAATCTCTCCCCAAAACGTTTTTATATATTCATAATAGGAAAAGGAGTACGTCAAGGTTGTATATTGTCACCCTGCTTATTTAACTTCTATGCAGAGTACATCATGAGGAACACCAGGATGGAAGAAGCACAAGCTGGAATTAAGATTGCCGGGAGAAATATCAATAACCTCAGATATGCAGATGACACCACCCTTATGGCAGAAAGTGAAGAGGAACTCAAAAGCCTCTTGATGAAAGTGAAAGAGGAGAGTGAAAAGGTTGGCTTGAAGCTCAACATTCAGAAAACAAAGATCATGACATCTGGTCCCATCACTTCATGGGAAATAGATGGGGAAACAGTGGAAACAGTGTCAGACTTTATTTGGGGGGCGGGGCTCCAAAATCACTAAGGATGCTGACTGCAGCCATGGAATTAAAAGACGCTTACTCCTTGGAAGGAAAGTTATGACCAACCTAGATAGTATATTAAAAAGCAGAGACATTACTTTGCCAACCAAGGTCCGTCTAGTCAAGGTTATGGTTTTTCCCGTGGTCATGTATGGATGTGAAAGTTGGACTGAGAAGAAAGCCGATCACCGAAGAATTGATGCTTTTGAACTGTGGTGATGGAGAAGACTCTTGAGAGTCCCTTGGACCACAAGGAGACCCAGCCAGTCCATTCTAAAGGAGATCAATACTGGGTGTTCATTGGAAGGACTGATGCTAAAGCTGAAACTCCAATACTTTGTCCATCTCATGCGATGAGTTGACTCACTGGAAAAGACTCTGATGCTGGGAAAGATTGGGGGCGGCATGAGAAGGGGACGACAGAGAGTGAGATGGCTGGATGGCATCACCGACTCGATGGACATGAGTTTGATTGAACTCGGGGTGTTGGTGACGGACAGGGAGGCCTTTCGTGCTGTGATTCATCGGGTCTCAAAGAGTCGGACACGACTGAGTGACTGAACTGAACTGAAATGAATTAGAGGCTAATTACAATATTGTGATTTTTGCCATACATCAACATGAATCAGCCATGGCTGCACATGTGTCCCACTATCCTTAACACCCCTCCCACCTTCTTACCCACCCCATCACTCTGGGTTGTCCCAGAGCTTTGTTTTGCTTTTTTCTAACGATGAGTGATATTGAGCATTCTTTCATGTGTTTATTAGCCACTTGTATGTCTTCTTTGTAGAAATGTCTGTTTAGGTCTTCTGCCCACTTTTTTATTTGGTTGTATGTTTTTCTGGTATTTAGCTGCATGAACTGTTTATATATTTTGGAGATTAGTCCTTTGTCAGTTGCTTCATATCTTATTATTTTTTTCCCGTTTTGAGGGTTGTCTTTTCAGCTATTTTATAGTATCTTTTGCTGTGCAAAAGCTTTTAAGCTTAATTAGGTCTCATTTGTTTATTTTTTTTATTTGCTTTACTCTAGGAGGTGGGTCATGAGGATTTTGCTGTGATTTATGTCAAAGAGTTTTCTGCCTATGGTTTCCTTATAAGAGTTTTATAGTTTCTGTAAATATAGTTTATATATACGACTTTAATCCATTTTGACCTTATTTTGTGTAGGGTGTTAGAAAGTGTTCTAATTTCATTCTTTTACATGCAACGGTCCAGTTTAACCAGCACCACTTACTGCAGAGGCAGATTTACTCTACTGTGTATCCTTGCCTCCTTTTTCGAAAATAAGTTGCCCACAGGTACATGGATTTACCTCTGGGCTTTCTGTCTTTGTCAACTCATCTATATTTCTGTTTTTGTACTAGTACCATACTGTCTTGATGACTGTATGTTTGCATTATAGTCTGAAGTCAAGCAGATTGATTCCTCCAGCTCCTTTCTTCTTTCTCAAGATTACTTTGGCTATTCAGGTCTTGTATGTTTCCATACAAATTGTGCAATTATTAGTTCTAATTCTGTGAAAAATACTATTGGTAGCCTGATAGGGATTGCACTGAATCTGTAGATTGCTTTGGGTAGTATAGTCATTTTCACAATATTGATTTTTCCAATCCAAGAACATGATATATCTCTCCATCTGATTTTGTGTCATCTTTGATTTGTTTCATCAGTTTCTTAGTTTTCTCTATAAAGTTATTTTTTCTCCTTAGGTTTGTTCGTTCCTAGGTATTTTATTCTTTTTGTTGCCATGATGAATGGGATTATTTCCTTAATTTTTCTTTCTGATTTTTCATTGTCAGTGTATAAGAATACAATGAATTTCTGTGTTTTAATTTTATTTCCTGCAACTTTGCTATATTCATTGATAAGCTCTAGTAATTTTCTGGTAGTATTGCTAGGGTTTTCTGTGTATAGTCTTATGTCATCTGCTCTAGTAATCTTCTGGTGGCATCTTTAGTGTTTACCATGTATAGTATCATGTCATCTGCACACAATGACAGTTCTGGATTCCATTCATTTCTTTTTCTTCTCTGATTGCTGTATCTAGGAATTCTAAAACTATGTTGAATAATAGTGGCAAGAACAGGCACCTTTGTCTTATTCCTCATCTCAGAGGAAATGCTTTTAGTTTTTCACTTTTGAGAATAATGTTTGCTATGAGTTTGTCATCTATGATCTTTATTATGCTTAGTTATGTCCCTTCTATATCTACTTTCTGGAGAGTTTTTTCCATAAATGGATGTTGAATGTTGTCAAAAGCTTTCTCTGCATCTATTGAGGTGATCATATGATTTTTACCTTTCAATTTGGTATATAGTGCATTATATTGATTGCTTTGTGTACATATAAATATCCTTGCATCCCTGGGATGAAGCTCACTTGATCATGACATTTCATTCTTTCAATGTGTTGTTGGATTCTGTTTGCTAGAATTTTGTTGAGGATTTTTTTTTCTATGTTCATCAGTGATATTGGCCTGTAATTTTCTTTTTCTGTGACATCTTTGTCTGATTTTGGTATCAGGGTGATGGTGACCCCATAGAATGAGTTTGGGAGTTTTCCATCCCATGCAATTTTCTGGAAGAGATTGAACAGGATAGATGTACCTCTTCTCTAAACTTTTGGTAGAATTTATCTATGAGACCATCTGGCCCTGGGCTTTTGTTTGTTAGAAGATTTTTGGTTACAGTTTCGGTTTCTGTGCTTGTGATTGGTCTGTTTATAATTTCTATTCTTGGTTCAGTTTTGGAAGTTTGTACTTTTCTGTGAATTTGCTGTATTCTTCAAGATTGACCATTTTATTGCATTTTATTGCCATAGAATTGCTCACTGTAGTCTCTTGTGATTCTTTGTATTTCTGTGTTCTCTGTTGTAACTATTTTTTTTTTTTTCATTTATAATTTCATTGACTTGGGTCTTTTCCTTTATTTTTTATGATTCTGGCAAATGGTTTGTCAATTTCTTTTTATCTTCTCAAAGAATCAACTTTTAGTTTTATTGATCTTTGTTATTATATCATTCATTTCTTTTTCATTTATTTCTGCTCTTATGTTTATGATTTCTTTCCTTCTACAACCTTTGAGGGTTTTTCTTCTTCTTTTTCTAGTTGCTTTAGGTGTAAGGTTAGGTTGTTTATTCAATGTTTTTCTTATTTCTTGAGGTAGACTTGTATTGGTATGAAATTCCCTCTTAGCACTGCTTTTAGTGCACCCCATAGGTTTTGAGTTGTTGTGTTTTCATTGTATTTTCTTTCTAGGTGTATGTTGGTTTCCTTTTGGATTTATTCGGTGATCTGTTGGCTATTCCGAAGCTTATTGCTTAGCCTCCAAGTGTTTATTTCTTTGTTTCTGTAGATTTTCCCCCAGTAAATTGTATCTATTCTTATAACATTTTATTCAGAAAAGATGCTTGAAATGATTTCAATTTTTCTTGGCTTGAAGCTCAACATTCAGAAAACGAAGATCATGGCATCTGGTCCCATCACTTCATGGGAAATAGATGGAAAAACAGTGGAAACAGTGTCAGACTTTATTTTTGGGGGGCTCCAAAATCACTACAGATGCTGATTGCAGCCAGGAAATTAAAAGACGCTTGCTCCTTGGAAGGAAAGTTATGACCAACCTTGATAGTATATTAAAAAGCAGAGACATTACCTTGCCAACCAAGGTCCGTCTAGTCAAGGCAATGGTTTTTCCCGTGGTCATGTATGGATGTGAGAGTTGCACTGTGAAGAAGGCTGATCGCCGAAGAATCGATGCTTTTGAACTGTGGTGTTGGAGAAGACTCTTGAGAGTCCCTTATACTGCAAGGAGATCCAACCAGTCTATTCTAAAGGAGATCAATCCTGGATGTTCATTGGAGGGACTGATGCTAAAGCTGAAACTGCAATACTTTGGCCACCTCATGCGACGAGTTGACTCACTGGAAAAGAGTCTGATGCTAGGAAGGATTGGGGGTGGGAGGAGAAGGGGACGACGGAGAATGAGATGGCTGGATGGCATCACCGACTCGATGGACATGAGTTTGAGTGAACTCCGGGAGTTGGTGACGGACAGGGAGGCCTGGCATGCTGTGATTCATGGGGTCGCAAAGAGTCGGACATGACTGAGTGACTGAACCAAACTAAACTGAACTGGGAGTTTTCTAGTGATCCAAAGTCCTGGACTCCAGTTTTGCACCAAGACTTCACAGGCCAGACAGCAGAGAGGACAAAACTCTAAGACTAATGGTGAAAGCATCACTCATTAGCCAAGAACATCTGAAAAACCTGCACACTTACAAAGAGAAAAGAAGAGAGAAAAACGAGGCATAAAAGATAAAAATAAGAGTCAAAAGAGAAGAGAGCAATCATGACTGTAAAAAAATAAGAAAATAAGAAAATAAATTTATTTAAGTATGACATTTATAAATGGAGAAAATAGCTTATTAAAATAAAAATTAAAGGAATAATAAAGAATATGAGAATAATATGAAAAAGGAAAGAAAAAGAGGAAAAAATAGAAAAAGTAAGAGAAACAGGGAAAAAAAGAGAAAAATGTTTACAGAGTGCTAGTTCCATCTCTGATACCCTAGGAGGCCCTCCAATGCCAGACTGTTCTCTGGACTTGCTGTTGGGAATTTATTGAGGTAAGGAATATGCCTTTATTTGGAAAGCTGGCTGACTGAGAAGATGGCAGCCTATTTTCTCAGAGTAACCTTCTTGTCAGAGTCTGGAAGCCAGGTCATTTTACAGAGCTAGAGAGAGAGGCAATAGAGGAACTCAAGTCAAATGGCAGAACAGAAAGAGAGAGGCAGTGGGGAAGTAAAGTGAAAAGGAGGAAGAGGTGGTAGGGAAGCACTTTAGTTAACAGTCTGGCAGAGGCGTAGGGTTCTTTATGAGAAGCCATTATTTGTGATTATAATAATAAAAGCACTGCAAGGCAAGTCAAAGAAACACTTTCCAACATGGAGTCAGAATTGATTTCTTCTCTGCAACAGGGATACATCAGACTCTAATCTGGCCCTACTCTTGCATGTACTTGCCTCCAATGTCCATGGTTGCCAGAGCTAATGAGTTTTCTTTTGTGGGAAATCTCATTGTCCTTTTATACATTCCATAGACACAGAGTATAGCTAATTGATTGTGAGGATTTAATCCTCATCTTGTACAGCTGGAGGAAAGATTTTCAATCCTCTTCCTTAGCCACTCTGTCCCTGGAATTCAACTGTGGTTTTATCTCCCTTTTGCATGTGGGTCATCCATAGGAGGTTGCTACTGAGGCTGCTCTGGAAGACGTGTGTCTGCCCCAGCGATGTGGATGTGGCACAGTTTGGATTGTGGGGATCCTGGCAACAGCAGGTACACAGGGGAGCTGGCGGCCACAGGCACAAGAGATATGGCGGTAGGTATTAGGGTTTTTTTTTCCCTAGCCTCTGGCAGTTCTTCCCCGGTGAGGATTGAGCGTGAAGGTGGCACAGTTGTTTACATCATGGAGAACTTCATGGCGCCAGGTGTGCAGGGATGACAGTGGCCATGAACGCATGAGACAAGGCGCAATTAGAGTCTTTTTCTACCCTCTTGCAAATATATTCAAAGGGTTTCCCTGGCTGGGGTCTTTCTTCATTTCTTGGCACAGCAGGTGCTCAAAAAATCCCCTTGGCTGAGGTCTTTCTCTATTGTCCAGCACAGTAGGTGCTCAAATGGGCACCCTGTCTGAAATACTTCTCTATTGCTCAGTGCATCAGGCACCCAAGGAGCCACCCTCTCTTGGGACTTTCTCTATTGGTCAACTTCCAGAGCCCACTTGTGGAAAGAGTGAGGCTATTGTGATGGCTCCACCCCCTATGCATGACTCAGTAGTATTGTCCCACCTTCATGGCTGCCTGGATTTCCTTCAAGGGAATTTCCTGCTGCAATCTCCTCCCTCATGTTCCCTCAGGCTGTCTCCCCAGAATCAACAGCAATCCTTGTGCTGGGATTGTTTTCAAATCCCTATACTCCAGCTCACAACCACCACAAATACTGAAGGACCCTCCTCCCTATCAAAGGTAGGTAAGGCTCTGTGCTTCTCACTCCATTCAGACTGTCATAGATCAGCTGCTATACTCTCCAACAGTCTCAGATGCCTCCATTCTGTCCCAAATTTTTATTATGATGTGGGGATCTCTCCCCTGCTTGAGTTCCTTCATCCCCTAGGTGCAGGTCAAGTTGCATTCACTCTCTCCTCTTTTTTCCTTCCTTCCTTCCTTCATCCTATCGAGTTTTGTGTGGATATGTATCATCTTTCTGGTGGTCAGAGATTCCTATTAGTTCACAGCTGGCGCTATGTGAGATCCTTTGCATTTGAAGAAGTATTCGTGATGCGTTCATGTCCACCTATTACACCACTATCTTCTCCTTTCGTCCCAAACTCTTAAAAAATAACTTGCTTCATTTCTTTCATTTCCTAGGATAAATCTTGAACTGGACAAATGTGAGATAATCTATGGTCTGTAGCCAAGCTCTAAATGACTCATAGATTGCTATTAAAGACAGAAAATATGTTCTCATTTTATACGTCAACTCTTATCAGTGTGGATGATCTCATTACTATGTCATGAATGACATAGATTTTTTTAAAAATATTGTGATTGTTACAGTAGGTTTTTGCAAATATTGTTTTCAATCATTCATTCATCTCTTCATTCATTCACTCTTCCATTCACTCATCTGGAAAATATTTACTGCATTCCTCTTAAGTGACATGTATTGTGCCAGTAATGATATTGCATGGATAAGACAGAAACAGTCTATGCCTTCTAAGAAATGAATAATTGTCAGAGAAAATAGAAACTGAAAAAGGTTTTGCAAGATTTACGATGAAGTATTTTGAGTATCCTGTGGCCACTGGAAAAGGTCAGTCTTCATTCCAATCCCAAAGAAAGGGAATGCCAAAGAATGCTCAAACTACCGCACAATTGCACTCATCTCACACGATAGTAAAATCAAGCTCAAAATTCCACAAGCCAGGCTTCAGCAATATGTGAACGGTGAACTACCAGATGTTCAAGCAGGTTTTAGAAAAGGCAGAAGAACCAGAGATAAAAACATCCGCTGGATCATGGAGAAAGCAAGAGAGTTCCAGAAAAACATCTATTTCTGCTTCATTGACTAGGCCAAAGCCTTTGACTGTGTCGATCACAATAAACTGTGGAAAATTCTGAAAAAGATGGGAACACCAGACCACCTGACCTGCCTCTTGAGAGACCTGTATGCAGGTCAGGAAGCAACAGTTAGAACTGGACATGGAACAACAGACTGGTTCCAAATAGGAAAAGGAGTACGTCAAGGCTGTATATTGTCATCCTGCTTAATTAACTTATATGCAGAGTACATTATGAGGAACTCTGGGCTGGAAGAAGCACCAGCTGGAATCAAGATTGCCTGGAGAAATATCAGTAACTTCAGATATGCAGATGACACCACACTTATGGCAGAAAGTGAAGAGGAACTAAAAAGCCTCCTGATGAAAGTGAAAGAGGAGAGTGAAAAGTTTTGCTTGAAGCTCACCATTCAGTAAACGAAGATCATGGCATCTGGTCCCATCACTTCATGGTAAATAGATGGGGAAACAGTGGAAACCGTGTCAGACTTTATTTTTGGGGGTTCCAAAATCACTGCAAATGCTGATTGCAGCCATGAAATTAAAAGACGCTTACTCTTTGGAAGGAAAGTTATGACCAACGTAGACAACATATTGAAAAGCAGAGACATTACTTTGCCAACAAAGGTCCATCTAGTCAAGGCTATGGTTTTTCCTGTGGTCATGTATGGATGTGAGAGTTGGACTGTGAAGAAAGCTGATCGCCAAAGAATTCATGCTTTTGAACTGTGGTGCTGGAGAAGACTCTTGAGAGTCTCTTGGACTGCAAGGAGATCCAACCAGTCCATTTTAGAGGTGATCAATCCTGGGTGTTCATTTGAAGGACTGATGCTAAAGCAGAAACTCCAATACTTTGGCCACCTCATGCAACGAGTTGACTCACTGGAAAAGAGTCTGATGCTAGAAGGGATTGCGGGTGGGAGAAGACAGGGACGACAGAGAATGAGATGGCTGGATGGCATCACCGACTGGATGTACATGAGTTTGAGTGTACTCCGGGAGTTGGTGATGGACAAGGAGGCCTAGCGTGCTGTCATTCATGGGGTGGCAAAGAGTCGGACATGACTGAGCTAATGAACTTAACTGAACTGACTGATTTTGAGTGTGTTATAGGGAAATAAAAGTTTGGCCTATAAGAAAAAGTTTGCATGAAGTGATATCTAATCTGAGACATTAAAAACAAAGAAGGAGTTAGCTAGGCTAAGCTAGTTAAAAGTGGGAGTGAACATTTTTCCATTTATAAGGAATATCTTGTGAAAATGTTTGAGTGAAAAAGTTCATTGCACGTTCAATGGACTGAATAAGCAAGATAGTATAATGACCAGATTCATATTTAATTAAGGCCTATGTAGAGACTGAATTTGAGGTAAAAAATGTATATAGAAAGAGACTGATGAGAATAATTTTTAGTAGTCAACTTTAAAAATAATAACTATTTGAACTAGGGTTGAGAGGAGTTACCCCACGCCCAAGGTCAGGGCAGTGGCTGAGAGGAGCTGTCCCACGTCCAAGAGGCGGTGGCCGTGCGGGCACAGGAGCGCCGAGAGGAGCTACTCCACATTCAAGGTCAGGAGGGGCGGCCTTGAGGAGATACCCCTCATCCAAGGTAAGGTACAGCAGCTGCACATTGCTGGCGCAGTTGTGAAGAGATACTCCACGACCAAGGTAAGGGAAACCCAAATAAGACGGTAGGTATTGGGAGGGGGCATTAGATGGCAGACACACTGAAATCATAATCACAAAAAACTGGTTGATCTGATCATATGGACCACAGCCCTGTCTAACTCAATGAAGCTAAGCCATGCCGTGTGGGGCAACCCAAGAGAGACGGGTCATGGTGGAGATGTCTGACAGCATATGTTCCACTAGAGAAGAGAATAGCAAACCAAGTCTTTATACTTGCTTGAGAACCCCATTAACAGTATCAAAAGGCAAAATGATAGGATACTGAATGAGGAAATCCCTAGGTCGGTAGTTGCCCAGTATGCTACTGGAGATCAGTGGAGAAATAACGCCAGAAAGAATGAAGGGATGGAGCCAAAGCGAAACAAATACCCAGTTGTGGATGTGACTGATGCTAGAAACAAGGTCCAATGCTGTAAAGAGCAATATTTCAGAGGAACGTGGAATGGTAGGTCCATGAATCAAGGCAAATTGGCAGTGGTCAAACAGGAGATGGCAAGAGTGAACGTCGACATTCTAGGAATCACTGAACTAAAATGCACTGGAATGGGTGAATTTAACTCAGATGACCATTATATCTACTACTGTGGGCAGGAATCCCTTAGAAGAAATAGAGTAGACATCATGGTCAACAAAAGAGTCCGAAATGCAGTACTTGGATGCAATCTTAAAAATGACAGAACGATTTCTGTTCGTTTCCAAGGCAAACCATTCAATATTACAGTAATCCAATATATGCCCCAACCAGTAATGCTGAAGAAGCCGAAGTTGAACAGTTCTATGAAGACCTACAAGACTTTTTAGAACTAACACCCAAAAAAGATACCCTTTTCATTATAGGGGACTGGAATGCAAAAGTAGGAAGTCAAGAAACACCTGGAGTAACAGGCAAAGTTGGCCTTGGAGAACGGAATGAAGCAGGGCAATGGCTAATAGAGTTTTGCCAAGAGAACGCACTGGTCATAGCAAACACCCTCTTCCAACAACACAAGAGAAGACTCTACACATGGACATCACTAGATGGTCAACACTGAAATCAGATTGATTATATTCTTTGCAACCAAAGATGGAGAAGCTGTATACAGTTAGCAAAAACAAGAACAGGAGCTGACTGTGGCTCAGATCATGAACTCCTTATTGCCAAATTCAGACTTAAATTAAAGAAAGTAGGGAAAACCATGAGACCATTCAGATATGACCTAAATCAAATCCCTTATGATTATACAGTGGAAGTATGAAATAGATTTAAGGATCTAGATCTGATAGATAGTGTGCCTGATGAACTCTGGACAGAGGTTCATGACATTGTACAGGAGACAGGGACCAAGATCATCCCCATGGAAAATAAATGCAAAAAAGCAAAATGGCTGTCTGAGGAGGCCTTACAAATAGCTGTGAAAAGAGGAGAAGCAAAACGCAAAGGAGACAAGGAAAGATATAAGCATCTGAATGCAGAGTTCCAAAGAATAGCAAGGAGAGATAAGAAAGCCTTCCTCAGTGATCAATGCAAAGAAATAGAGGAAAACAACAGAATAAGAAAAACAAGAGATCTTTTCAAGAAAATTAAAGATATCAAGGGAACATTTCATGCAAAGATGGGCTCGATAAAGGATAGAAATATTATGGACCTAACAGAAGCAGAAGATATGAAGAAGAGGTGGCAAGAATACACAGAAGAACTGTACAAAAATGATCTTCATGAAGAAGATAATCACGATGGCGTGATCACTCACCTGGAACCAGACATCTTGGAATGTGAAGTCAAGTGGACTTTAGAGAGCATCACGACGAACAAAGCTAGTGGAGGTGATGGAATTCCAATTGAGCTATTTCAAATCCTGAAAGATGATGCTGTGAAAGTGATGCACTCAATATGCCAGCAAATTTGGAAAACTCAGCAAAGGCAACAGGACTGGAAAACGTCAGCCTTCATTCCAATCCCAAAGAAAGGGAATGCCAAAGAATGCTTAAACTACCACACAATTGACTCATCTCACATGCTAGTAAAGTCATGATCAAAATTCTCCAAGCTAGGCTTCAGCAATATGTGAATCGTGAACTTCCAGATGATCAAGCAGGTTTTAGAAAAGACATAGAAACCAGAGATCAAATTGCCAACATCCACTGGATCATGGAGAAAGCAAGAGAATTCCAGGAAAACATCTATTTCTGCTTCATTGACCATGCCAAAGCCTTTGACTGTGTGGATCACAATAAACTGTGGAAAATTCTGAAAGAGATGGGAATACCAGACCACCTGACCTGCCTCTTGAGAAACCTGTATGCAGGTCAGGAAGCAACAGTTAGAACTGGACATGGAACAACAGACTGTTTCCAAATAGGAAAAGGTGTACGTCAAGGTTGTATATTGTGACCCTGCTTATTTAACTTCTATGCAGAGTACATCATGAGTAACGCTGGGCTGGAAGAAGCACAAGCTGGAATCAAGGTTGCTGGAAGAAATATCAATAACCTCAGATATGCAGATGACACCACCCTTATGGCAGAAAGTGAAGAGGGACTCAAAGGCCTCTTGATGAAAGTGAAAGAGGAGAGTGAAAAGGTTGGCTTGAAGCTCAACATTCAGAAAACGAAGATCATGGCATCTGGTCCCATCACTTCATGGGAAATAGATGGGGAAACAGTGGAAACAGTGTCAGACCTTATCTTTTGGGGCTCCAAAATCATTTCGGATGCTGTTTGCAGCCATGAAATTAAAAGACGCTTACTCCTTGGAAGGAAAGTTATGACCAGTCTAGATAGCATATTAAAAAGCAGAGAGATTACTTTGCCAACAAAGGTCCGTCTAGTCAAGGCTATGGTTTTTCCCGTGGTCATGTATGGATGTGAGATTTGGACTGTGAAGAAAGCTGATCGCCGAAGAATTGATGCTTTTGAACTGTGGTGCTGGAGAAGACTCTTGAGAGTCCCTTGGACTGCAAGGAGATCCAAGCAGTCCATTCAAAAGGAGATCAATCCTGGGTGTTCATTGGAAGGACTGCTGATAAAGCTGAAATTCCAATACTTTGTCCACCTCATGTGCCGAGTTGACTCACTGGAAAAGAGTCTGATGCTGGGAGGGATTGTGGGTAGGAGGAGACGGGGACGACAGAGAATGAGATGGCTGGATGGCACCACCGACTGGATTGACATGAGTTTGAGTGAACTCCGGGGATTGGTGATGGACAGGGAGGCCTGTCGTGCTGTGGTTCATGGTGTTTCAAAGAGTTGGACACGACTGAGCTCCTGAACTGAACTGAACTGCAGTTAGTAAACGTGGAGAGAAATGAATGAATTCCACGGAAAGAATTAGGTCGGGAATGTATAGGATGAGTCATCTTAGGTTTCTGGCTCTAGCAATTGAGTGGCTGATAGTTCCATTTACTCTAAGAAAAGTGGATTTGAAATGAAAAATTTTGAGTTCAGTTTTAGATATATTGAATTAGTATATCTTTGAGGCATTCAAGTAGAAATGTTAAAAAAAGAAGCTAGATGAATAGATATGAAGTTAGAGGAGAGTTATAGGGATTTTCAGCATCTAGATGCTAAAATTAAAATCAAAATTTATGGTTCCAACTCACAGGTGAAGTTAGAAAGAAAATACAGAAAAGTTTAGAAGAGTTCACAAAGAAATAAAATGATGCTGTTAAAGAATATCTTACATATGGTAGGAACTCAATATGTTTAGATTTATTCAAACTGAAAACCAATTTCTTATATTATTATTATTTCAGAATTATTACTAGTGATAAACATTTTTCCATTTAATAGCTGAAATAATTGTTCACACTTCCCTCTGGATTACATTTTGTACCTCAACTTTAACACTTGCTAGGATTGGAGCTCCAGAAAAACGTCTACTTCTGCTTCATTGACTATGTTAAAACTTTTGACTGTGTGGACCACAACAAACTGTGGACAATTCTTCAAGAGATGGGAGTACCAGACTACCTTACTTGTCTCCTGAGAAGCCTGTATGCAGGTCAATAAGCAATAGTTAGAACTAGACATGGAACAACAGACTGGTTCAAAATTGGAAAAGGAGTATATAAAGGCTGTGTATTGTCATCCTCCTTAGTTAACTTATATGCAGAATACATCTTGAGAAATGCCAGGCTGGATGAATCATAAGCTAGAATCAAGATTGTTGGGAGAAATATCAGTGTCAGATATGCATATGACTTCACTCTAATGACAAAAACTGAAGAGGAACTAAAGAGCCTCTTGATAAGGATGAAAAAGGTGAGTGAGAAATTTGGCCTAAAACTGAGCATTCAAAAAAACTAAGATCACGGCATCTCATTTCATCACTTCATGGCAAATAGAAGGGAAAAATTGGAAACAGTGACAGATTTTATTTTCTTGGGCTCCAAAATCTCGTTCGTGGTGACTGAAGCCATGAAATTAAAAGGCTTTTCCTCCTTGGAAGGAAAGCTATGAAAAACCTAGACTGTCAATTAAAAGCAAAGACATCACTTTACTGAAAAATGTCAGTATAGTCAAAGTTATGGTTTTTCTAGTAGTCATGTATATAAGGCTTCCCTGTTGGCTCAGACGGTAAAGAATCTGCTTCCAATGTGGGAGACCCCAGTTCAATCCCTGGGTCATGAAAATCCCCTGGAGAAGGGCATGATAACCCACTCCAGTATTCTTGCCTATAGAAGCCCATGGACAGTGGAGCCTGGTGGGTTAAAGGCTATGGGTTCACAGAGTCAGACACAACTGAGTGACTAACACTCACGTGTTTATGTGAGAATTGATGCATAAAGAAATCTGAGTGCCAAAGAATTGATGCTTTCAAATGGTGAAGGTGGAGAAGATTCTTGAGAGTCTCTTGGAATGCAAGGAGATCAAACCAGTCAATCCTAAAGGAAATCAACCCCAAATATTCATTGGAAGGACTGTTGCTGAGTCAGAAACACCAGTTCTTTTGCCATCTGATGTGAAGAGCCAACTCATTGAAAAGACCCTGATTCTGGAAAGATTAAAGACAAGAGAAGGGGACGGGAGAGGATGAGATGGTTAGATACCATCACTGATTCAATGAACATGAAGTGGAGCAACTTTTGGGAGATAGTTGAAGTCAGAGGAGCCCAGCGTGCTACAGTTCATGAGGTCTCAAGGAGGTGGACACAACTTAGCAACTGAACAACAATAACAAAAATAGTTCTAGAAACAAAGAGGGGTGGTGGGATAGGTCCTGAGGAGAATCAGCAGTTTCTTCCTCAGGGTAAGTCATTGCAGTTTCTCTAGTCACAACAAGTTAATCTACTCAGACTTGGAGAGAGGCTGCTTCTACAGGCAAAGAAGATTAATCAGAATTTAGGGTTCCAATAATCCCAGTATCATCAGAATCTTCCCATAAAGACTTATTCTAATTTTCAGGCTCCCATTTCTTCCCAATCAATGCCCTCATTTTAGCTGCAGACATCTGCAGTTTGAGAATTGAATTTGTACTGTGATTTGGCCACACAGAGAACAAGAACTTAGGTTTGGTTTCTTTTAGGGCAGACGTTAAAACTTCCAGGTCATTCCAGGTCATTCCAAACTTGAGCTGGAAATTATAATTCTTGATCTAAGGCTCTCCTTTCCCCACTTTGTCCAGTTCAGTTAGGAACAACCATCCAAACTCATTGCACTCATTATTTTGAAAAACCAAACCAAAACAAATAAACAAACAAAAAACAAAGTATCAAAGACAAGGTCACTCAGAACCTTGCTTTTTATAAATATTTAATGAGGAACATTCTATGATGGTATTTCTAATTCTCAATAGATATTTGAATCTAGACAGAAATACAATAATATTTATTTCCTTTTCATCATCACACTATAAATTATCAGTTCTATATTTCCTACTGAAAATAGAACAATTTACTTTTAAAATCAAATCAGATTAGGAAAGCAATTCTAGAAACCCAACAATCAATTCAGAAAATTGATCCTTAAGATTCTGCTCCTCTAGAACCACTTGTGATATCAAAATCTGTATTAGAATTCCCTAGAGAAACAAAACCAAAAATATGTAGGGTGTGTATGTGTGTGTGTGTGTGTGTGTGTGTGTGTGTTGACAGGGAGAGAGAGAGAAACAGGAACAGAGGCAGAGAGATTTTTAAGGAATTGCCTGACATAACAGTGGAAGCTGTAAATTCTGAATTCGACAGGGCAAGTTGGCAGATTAGAGACCCAGGGAAGAGTTGTTGATTTTGCAGCTCAAGTCTAAAGACAGTCTGAAGGGAGAATACTCTTTCCTTTGGGAGATATCAGGTGTTGTTTTTTTTTTCTGTGTAAGGTTTTCAACTGAGTGAATGTGGTCCATCCACATTATGGAGATTAATATCCCTTATGAAAATGTACTGATTTAAATATTAATCTCACCAAAAATATCCTCACAGCAACATTTAAACTGGTATTTGAGGAAAAATTTGGACACTGCAACTTATTCAAATTGACGTAAAATTAACAATCACAGAAGTGTAAAAAGTTTCATAATTTCTGATTCTGATCCTAATTACTTACTCTGATGCACAACAAATTTTGAAATATTGCCTCATATCAAATAAATTGATATTTATTAAATGTCTACTGATAAAATTTAGACAATATATTGATACAGAGACATTATGGTACTAAGTGGACCAGGGTACAATAAAAGCTCATGTTGAAAATGTTGATGCATGTTACAAAATGGATTTTAGACAGTTCTGAGTGTTCATTGGAACGACTGATGTTGAAGCTGAAACTCCAATACTTTGGTCATCTGATGCGAAGAGCTGACTCATTTGAAAAGAACCTGATGCTGGGAAAGATTGAAGGCAGGAGGAGAAGGGGATGACAGAGGATGAGATGGTTGGATGGCATCACCGACTCAATGGACATGGGTTTGGGTAGACTCCGGTAGTTGGTGATGGACAGGGAGGCCTGACATGCTGCGGTTCATGGGATCGCAAAGAGTCAGACACGACTGAGCAACTGAACTGAACTGAACAGTTATATTTAAATTTTTCTAGATTTTCTAGTGTTTAAAATTTGTTCAAATTTGCCTGGGGAGAGGGTTAGTGTTTTTAAAATTAAACTTCAATAAACTTCAATTAAAGTGATTTTTTTAAACTTCCAAGTAAATGTTCTATCACTTAATTTTCACTAAGTCCTCATTTTCTTTTTTTTGTAAAATAACAATGGTGTTGAGACAAGGCTTCACTTTTGCATTATTTATAATAATATCAAAGGATCATTTTCTCTATAGAAAATTGTGATGAAATCCAGGGTCTTTTAGAAAATAACTGAAGAGTGTGCCTACTTACAGTATACAAATCATATCTGCATCCTTACCTTTTGAATTATAAAGTAGTTCATAAAAATTATTCTGAAGCACCACAGGCAACTTGTCTTCATGTTTTATGTGACTGTTGATAATTTATACAGTATATATTAACTTTAAGGTGCTTTTTTGTCAACATTTTTCTATGTGATTGACATTACCACACTGGTAAGTATATCACAGTGTATAGAATGGTTGTCCTTAATCATGGACTTTTGCCTTATTTCCATTTCATTCACAGTTACAGACTTCCACAAAACGTTATAATGACACTAAAAAGAGAATTGCATATATATTAATGTTTGAATGTTTATTAACCTATATTTTAAAGATGACTGTACTAGATCTGGAAACATTGAATTAATGGGGATAATTGCTACAAGGCTCAAGGAAATAACAAGATGTAATCATTGTTTATCAATTTCTACAAAAGTTTACAGATCTTCCAACTTGTTTATGGCTATTCTGTTATATATTTCTTAAGTGTTGAAAACTGTGGTTGCAAGACAGACTGACTGACTCTATCACCCCCATAGTTAGAAAATTACATGTCAAAAAAGTTGAAAACAATACCTGGTTATTTTGGTTTCCATCTATGGTGGAGGAGTCTGAGCAGGGCTTAGTTGGGGTCTTGGCTCAGAGTTTCATAAGACTGCAATCAACATGTTGGCTAGGCTAGAATTTGGTATCAACTTCCACGTTCATCTAGTTGTTCCTATGGCTGTAGCACTGAGATTCCTAATTTCTTACTGGCTCTTAGCCAACTCTCAGAGTCCATTCACCTGTTCTAGCCACATCAGTTCAGTTCATTTGCTCAGTCATGTCCGACTCCATGGACTTCAGCATGCCAGGCTTCTCTGTTCATCACCAACTCCTGGAGCTTGATCAAACTCATGTCCATTTAGTCAGCTATGCCATCCTACCATCTCATCCTCTGCCGCTCCCTTCTCCTGCTGTCTTCAATCTTTCAAAGCATCAGGGTCTTTCCAAATGAGTCAGTGCCTCACATCATGTGGCCAAAGTATTGGAGATTTAGCTTTAGCTTCAGTCTTTCCAATGTATATTCAGGACTGATTTCCTTTACAATTGACTGGTTGGATCGCCTTGCAGTCCAAGGGACTCTCAAGAGTCTTCCCCAACACCACAGTTTAAAAGTTTCAGTTCTTTGGTTCTCAGCTTTCTTTATGGTCCAAATCTCACTTCCATACATGACTACTGAAAAAACAAAGCTTTGGCTAGATGGACCTTTGTTGGCAGAGTACTATCTCTGCTATTTTTTTTTGGGGGGGGGAGGGCTTTTCTTCATTTATTTATTTTAATTGGAGGCTAATTCGATCCTGGGTGTTCGTTGGAGGGACTGATGCTGAAGCTGAAACTGCAATACTTTGGCCACCTCATGCGACGAGTTGACTCACTGGAAAAGACTTTGATGCTGGGAAAGGTTGGGGGCGGGAGCAGAAGGGGACGACAGAGAATGAGATGGCTGGATGGCATCACCGACTCTGTGGACATGAGTTTGAGTGAACTCCGGGAGTTGGTGATGGAGAGGGAGGCCTGGCGTGCTGTGATTCATGGGGTCGCAGAGAGTCAGACACGACTGAGCGACTGAACTGAACTGAACTGAACTGAACTACTTTACATTATGCTGTCTAGGTTTGTCATAGCTTTTCTTCTAAGGAGCAAACATCTTTTAATTTCATGGCTGCAGTCACCATCTGCAGTGATTTTGGAGACCAAGAAAATAATGTCTCACTATTTTCATTGTTTCCCCATCTTTTTGCTGCGAAGTGATAGGACTGGATGCCATGATCCTAGTTTTTTAAGTGTTGAGTTTTAAGCGAGCTTTTTAATTCTCTTCTTTCACTTTCATCAAGAGTCTTTTTAGTTCCTCTTCACTTTCTGCCATAAAGGTGATGCCGTCTGCATATCTGTGGTTATTGATATTTCTCCATGCAATCTTGATTCCAGCTTGTGCTTCATCCAGCTTGGCATTTCACATGATGTATTCTGCATATAAGTTAAATATTCAGAGTACCTATTTAGCCACAT
Organism: Moschus berezovskii; assembly: GCF_049115385.1. Taxonomy (NCBI): domain Eukaryota; kingdom Metazoa; phylum Chordata; class Mammalia; order Artiodactyla; family Moschidae; genus Moschus; species Moschus berezovskii. The sequence continues at coordinate 78,551,350 of NC_142488.1, read as the reverse complement.
AGACATGCCAAAGATTTGTTTGCTTACTTTTAAAGGTCAGCAAGAGAATCTTTCACTTAAGTCTTAGAAAATGGAGTCTCTTATAATGTAACCTTATCAAGGAATTGACATCCCATCACATTTACCATATTCTATTGGTAGAAGCATGTCATAGACTCCATGTACATTTCAGAGGAAAGGAACATAGAAAAGTGTGACTCCTTACATGTCACCTTTGTGTGTTTCTTCCCATAACATATTCTTATCTTCAATATCATAAGGCTATAGTGTATTATAAAAAATATAGGCATGATAACTGCTAACACACAATTTGTAGTGACCCTACAATTTCCTAGAAGGCAATTTTAATATATACTGCTACATTTTCCACTTTTGGATTACAGAATCACTGGTAAGTTAAAATTATTAAATTATTTGGTCAAATGTAAACTAAATTCATAGACATTCTCTGATTAGATATACCTTGCATCATCTGTTCTCATGTTTCCAAAGTGGTGTTTCCTTTCATGGATATCTTATTGTCCATCGCTATCTAAAATAAGGATTTTGATTCATAGTAGTCATTTAGATTTTAACAACAGGAAAAAGAAGTGGAAGCTTCACTGAAATATAGACTGCATTCAGTTTACAGAGAAGCTTCCTTTTAAAGTGGCCAGTGCAGTATAAGTCACAGAAACTCAACAGGTGAGGGGCACATGGATGGACAACCCAGCAGCAGCCATTTATTTGCAGGGAGAAAGACTGCACCCTGAGATTGGCCTTGTCAGACTACTTGACATGCTCTTCACAAATCTTAAATATGTTTGTTCTTTTGCATGCTAAGTGAATTGCTGCACAATGCTCTGCTGTGAACTGCATGGTTTGAAATTGGTTATTCTACCACCTAAATTATGCCTCTGATTAAAAATATCATGGAAGAATAAAATTCTTTGTTGACTTTTAATATATAATGTTCTTTGTTGTCTGTATTAATCAATTTATACTCCCAATTATGAATTATACTTCTCTAATTATGTGGAAATTAACTTTTCAGTTCAGTTCAGTTCATTCCAGCTGCTCAGTTGTGTCTGACTCTTTGCGACCCCATGAACCGCAGCATGCCAGACCTCCCTATCCATCACAAACTCCCAGAGTTTACCCAAACTCATGTACATTGAGTCGGTGATGCCATTTAACCATCTCATTCTCTGTCGTCCCCTTTTCCTCCTGCCTTCAATCTTTCCCAACATCTGGGTCTTTTCAAATGAGTCAGCTCTTCGCATCAGGTGGTCAAAGTATTGGAGTTTCAACTTCAATATCAGTCCTTCCAATGAACAGCCAGGACTGATTTCCTTTAGGATGGATTGGTTGGATCTCCTTGCAGTCCAAGGGACTTTCAAGAGTCTTCTCCACACCAAAGTTCAAAAGTATCAATTCTTCGGTGCTCAGTTTTCTTTATAGTCCAACTCTCACATCCATACATGACCACTGGAAAAACCATAGCCTTGACTAGACGGACCTTTGTTGACAAAGTAATGTCTCTGCTTTGTAATATGCTGTCTACTTTCCTTCCAAGGAGTAAGTGTATTTTAATTTCATGGCTGTAATTACCATCTGCAGTGATTTTGGAGCCCCCAAAATAAAGTCTACCACTGTTTCTTCTGTTTCCCCATCTATTTGCATAAAATGATGGGACAGGATGCCATGATCTTAGTTTTTTCAATGTTGAACTTTAAGCCAGCTTTTTCACTCTCCTCTTTCACTTTCATCAAGAGGTTCTTTAGTTCTTCTTCTCTTTCTGCCATAATAGTTGTGTCATCTACATATCTAAGGTTATTGATATTTCGCCCAGCAATCTTGATTCCAGCTTTTGCTTCCTCCAGCCCAGCGTTTCTCATGATGTACTCTGCATATAAGTTAAATAAACAGGGTGGTAATATACAACTTTGACGTACTCCTTTTCCTGTTTGGAACCAGTCAGTTGTTCCATGTCCAGTTCTAACTGTTGCTTTCTGACCTGCATACAGGTTTCTCAAGAGTCAGGTCAGGTGGTCTGGTATTCCCATCTCTTTTAGGATTTTCCAAAGAAATCTGAATTTCCAGAGAATTCAGAATTTTCCACGGAATTCAGAATTTATATTAGCTTTTATTAAAGTGTAAAATTTATTTCCATTTTCCTTTGTTGTCAAGTCCATAATCATCATTTAGACACCAGACCTGTATTTCTCATCCAGAGTTCTCTTTATCCTGTCTTTCTTTTTTTTTAAAAAAAAATATCTATTATAATTGGAGGCTAATTACTTTACATTATTGTATTGGTTTTGTCATACATTGACATGAATCTGTCCCGGGTGTACGTGTGTTCCCCATCTTGAGCCCCCCTCCCACCTCCCTCCCCATCCCATCCCTCTGGTTCATCCCAGTGCACCAGCCCCGAGCATCCTGTATCATGCGTCGAACCTGGACTGGTGATTCATTTCACGTATGATAATATACATGTTTCAATGCCATTCAATGGAAATATTTTATTTTATTTTATTTAACTTTTTTTTTTATTGGGGGCTAATTATTTTACAATATTATATTGGTTGGCTTTGCCGTACATTGACATAAATTCGCCCCGGGTGTACATGAGTTTCCCCTCCTGAACCCCCCTCTCCCACCTCCCTCCTCCCTTTATCCTCCCTCTGGGTCATCCCCGCAAATATTTTAAAACATTTAAAAATATTTTAAAACTTTGTGACTGAACAACAGCAAATTTTAAATAGTCATATTTGCAGTACTTAAGAAATAAATGACAAGTATGAAAATATCTACAATGAATAGAAAACTGTAAACAGTAACCTAGCAAATTTGAAAAAGTACATAGTATAAATTATAAAAATGAAAGATAAAACAATGTATTTGAGGGTAATGCCAGCAGGATGGCAAACTAGAAAGCTCCAGTACCTTGTTTCCCAAAGGAAACATAAAATAAACAACTACAGACTGAAATAACTTTATAGAAGCTTTAGGCTTCTCTGGTGGCTCAGTGGAAAAAAAAAAATCCCCTGCCAACGCAAGAGACATTGGTTCGATCCCTGAATTGGGAAGATCCCCTGGCAAAGGAAATGGCAACCCACTCTAGTATTCTTGCCTAGAGAATCTCAAGTACAGAGGAGCCTGGCAGTCTGAGTCCATGGGGTCTCAAAGAGCTGGACATGACTTAGCAACTAAACAGCAACTAACAGAAGCTCTAGAAAAGTCAAAGATCTGCAGGGAACCATGTGAATACCCAATCAATCAAAATCCAGCATTAGAAATAGTAGAAAATTTCCTGTCACTTTAATTCATGCATACCCCACGCCCTCAGCATAGTATGGCTGTGATATACATAGGAAGTAGTACGACCTTGGTTCTCTCCCTTTGGCCAAAAAAAAAAAAAGAGTGGAGATTGCTTGAAATTTTCTGCCATCTCTGAGTGAAGCAACTTAGCATGTACACATAGACTGCAAGTGAAGGGATGGAAAAATATATTCTATACAAATTGTAATCGGAAGAAAGTAGGGATATTTATAGCAGATAAAATAGACTTTAAGTAAAAAATTGCTACAAGATACAAAGAAGGTTATCACATAATGATGAAATGGTCAACTAATAGGAAGACAAAATGTGACTAAATATCCAAGCACCTAAATATAAAAAGCAAACACTGACGGATCTGAAGGGAGAAATAGCAATACAATTAGAGTGGGGAACTTCAGTTTCCCACTCACAATAGCAGTTAGAAAACCAAACTTGAGTATGTAGACTTTGTCTTCTCCAGGGGATCTTCCCAACCTTGGGATCAAACCCGGTCTCCCACATTGCAGGCAGATTCTTTACCAGCTGAGCCATAAGGGAAGCCCAAGAATACTGGAATGGGTAGCTTATCGCTTCTTCGGTGGATCTTCCTGACCCAGGAATCTAACTGGTATCTCCTATATTGCTGGCAGATTGTTTACCAACTGAGCGACCAGGGAGGCCTCCATAATGAAATCTTGAATTTGAACAACACCAAAGACCAAATGAACCTGACAGGTATATTTAGAACATTCCTTTCACCAACAGTGGGATTCACAGTCCTCTCAGACACGCTCAAAACCTTCTCTAGGATAGAGCCTGTGGTATGTCACAAAGCAACTTTTAACAAACTTAAGAAGATTAAAATCATACCAAGTATCTTATCTGACCACAATGGAATGAAACGGAAGGAAGCTTGAAAAATCACAAATATGTACAAATTAAACTACACACTCTTGAAAAACGAAGTGAAAAGAGACAAAGAAGGGCAATATATATTGAAAAAAGTATCAATTCACCAAAAAGAAATAACAGTTATAAATATATGTCAACCAAACAACAGAGCTCCAATTTATATCAAGGAAACATCAACAGAAATGAAGGGAGAAATAAACAGCTTCACATTAATAGTAGGAAAGTTCAAATTTCCACTTTCAATAGTGAGTATAACAACCAGATAGATGATCAGTAAAGAAATAGATGGCTTATATATCAACATGACTAATTGAACTTACAATACTTATAGAGGTGATTTCAGTCAACAATAATAAAACACATATTTTCTCAAGTACACATATCCAAGGATAAGCCATACATTACTTTACAAAACAAGTGTTTATGAATTTAAAAGTTTGAAATTATGCAAAGTGTTTTTTTGTTAATCAGAGTGGACCAAAACAAAATCAACAGTAGAAAAAAAAACTAGGAAATTCACAATTCTGTTGAAATTAAACAGCACACTTTCAAATAATTGTGAGTCAAAGAAAAACATCACAAAAGAAATTAGAAAATATCTGGATATAAATGAAAATTAAGACACAACATACCAAAATTTATGGGATACAGCAGAAGCAGTCATATAAAAGATATTATAGCTATAAATGCTTACATTAAAAAAGAAGAAAGGACTGAACTCAGTAACTTAACTTTATACCTTAAGGAACTAGAAAAGAGGGAACATGCTAAACCTCAACTTAGTAAAAGGTAGGAAATAGAGTGAAGAGCAGAGATAATTCACTTTCAAAAATACTGCATTTTTATCTTGATTACTGAAACTTTTAGTATCTCCTTAAATTTTGTACCAAAGGTCTCACTCTAGTCATGGTCCCACTGTAAAATGAGTAACTGGACACAGGGACCTCTATTATGCCTATTTGCCTCTGTTTGCCAGCAAACAGCAGGATCAGGAGAAGAAAAACTTCTATCATATGTCTATATCCAAGCCTCACATCAGAGCATCAGTTCTGAATCTAAATCACATCCAGAGACCTAGTTCAAGGGAGTCTTGGAAATGTATGTTTTTATTTCCTGCAGAGCATGAATGTAGAATAGAGGAAAGGTAGATTGGATAATGACTTCCAGTATACTATATATTAGCCCCTTCCCCAAATCTCTCTTTTTCTGTCCAAATTTGCCTTCCTTTTTCTATATAATGTCAAGTTATTTTTTTTTTACCATTCTGGTTTTTATTTATTTTTTTAATCAGTTAAAATATTTTTGTAGTGTTTGTCAATTTCTTCTATTATCTCTAATACTTTGATACTCTTCATCCTGTTTGTAGTATCTGTTAATTTTGTCATTATAGATGGTATTCTCTGAACTTAAAAATATTTTTAATGTTTCAGTGTGAAATATTTATTTTTCTGTGGTAGACATATGTTTTCTGTATTGTGTTAAATGTTGCTTCTTCTGGTTGTATTCCCTGGGAGGCAGACTGTGAAACGGAATTTGCATATAGAATTTTTTTTGGGGGGTGTACTGTCAATATTAATATTACAACACAGTTGTAACAGATGACTCAGCAGATCCTGTAAGGAATGCTGAAGATTGTCTCATCATAACAAGAGAGCTTAAGCTTTATAAACATTATCATTTTGACCAGTCTTTGGAGGCAGGCTGCCTTGAGAAGAAAGTGCACCTCTGGGCAAGTTGACTCTTTTCAGAAGAGGTAATCCCCATAGGAGCTGACGGCTAAAGGCTGTCACTTAGGCTTCACTCCATACAACTGGGGGAAATAAGTTCTTCATTTTTCAGGGGATCTGGGTGACTTATCAAGGCATTCACCACAATTGTCAAAGAGTTTTTGTATTTGCTTCTAGTAGGTGTGCCCTCAGAGGTTTCAGGTATTTTTATTGGCCTCAGGATTTTCTGCACCAGATAAGTGGTATATATCAGAATTCATATGCTCATCTGATGTCTTAAACGTTATTTTTTTAATGGAATATATATATAAATTTAATTTTTAAATTTTAATTAGTGGCTAATTACTTTACAATATTGTACTGGTTTTGCCATACATTGACATGAATCTGCCCCAGGTGTACATGTGTTCCCCATCTTGAACCCCCCTCCCACCTACCTCCCCATATCATCCCTCTGGGTCCTGTATATGAGACAGCAAAAGAGACACAGATGTATAGAACAATCTTTTGGACTCTGTGGGAGAGCACAAGGGTGGGATGATTTGGGAAAATGGCATTGAAACATGAATATTATCATATATGAAACGAATCGTCATTCCAGGTTCGATGCATGATACAGGATACTTGGGACTGGTGCACTGGAATATACTTTTTTCACAGAAATTTTAGGCAGAGAAATAAATTCCTTACAGATTTTGCGGGCCAGTGGGCACAATCTTTCCAATTTCCATTCATTGAAGGGTTAGCCTTTCCAAAAGTCTCACCGTTATGTTATTTCAAATATAATTCCCTGTTTTACCTTGATCCAAGAACAGATCTCTTATCTCCATACGGATTTAAGCTCTCATCCCCTATGTCTATATTGTATTCAGTACTCTTGCCTGGAAAATCCCATTGACGGAGGAGCCTGGTAGGTTGCAGTCCATGACGTCGTGAAGAGTCGGACACGACTGAGCGACTTCACTTTCACTTGTCACTTTTATGCATTGGAGAAGGAAATGACAACCCACTCCAGTGTTCTTGCCTGGAGAATCCCAGGGATGGGGGAACCTGGCGGGCTGCCGTCTATAGGGTGGCACAGAGTCGGACACGACTGAAGCGACTTAGCAGCAGCAGCAGCAGCAGGGCATCTCTAGATCACCAGTCAGGTTGTTAATCTATCTTAGATTTTTTTTTTTTTCTGGCACCTTGGAATTATGTATGTGTGTATGCTTAGTAGTATCTGACTCTTTGTGACTCCATGGATTGCAGTCAGCCAGGCTCCTCTGTCCATGGAGTTTACTGCAGCCCACTGGCTCCTCTGTCCTTGGAATTTTCCAGGCAAGAATACTGGAGAAGGTTTCCATTTCATACTCCAGGCATCTTCCTGACCCAGGGATCGAACCCACATCTCCTGTGTCTCCTGCACCAGCAGATGGATTCCTTACCACCGGGCCACCTGGGAAGCCCTTGGTTTGAATATATACATATATTTAAACATTTTGGTTATGTTGAATGTAACATGTATATGCGTGTTTGATATGCAAACTTTTTTCACATTAGCTCTGTCCACTCTACATTTTGAAACAAAAACTCCAAAACCCTTCCTTTTTTCTATAGTGGTATATCAATTTTTCTTCCTCTTTATTGCTAATATAGCCATTCAGATAATTTAATTATGTGCTTAGTCATCCGATGTGAATATTATAATATCAGTTAATTGTTTATCTTAAGGTTTTAGTTAATTTTGAAGTCTTTTATAAAGAGACTCAATATTCCTAACTAAATATAAAAATATGCTTGTATCTGATCATTTAAAATATTGAGATGATACTTAAGGAGTTTCTTGACCTAATTTAATACAAGGAACAATTTATGCACTAAAATAGAAAAATTATTTGCAGGAATGCAAAATAAACTATTACTTGGTACATTTTATATAAACTTTTAGTAAGAAAAGGTGTATTTAACGTATAAATTTCTATATTTAGACTCTTCAATACACAGTTAAAATTAGAGGACAATTGAACTCACAAAGCATCATCATCTCCCTGAAGCAGTAAATGCTGTGTGTTCTAGAAATTTGAAGTCTAAGCAAACAATAATGATGGAGATGGATACTGGGATACTAGTAATTGGGTTTATAAATAAAATTTTGAACTTTCTATAACCTTCAGTCATTCTATCTGTATAGACAATTCAGAGTTGATTCTTCTGAGAGTGTGTGTTTTAGCTATGACTGACATAAGAAAATTTTAAGCATCACAGTTTAAAGTATTATGTAATAGTAAGAATATCATATATATCCTCCATTTTGAAGCTGGAACTCCAATATTTTGGCCACCTGATTCAAAGAGCTTACTCATTTGAAAGACCCAGGCCTTACAAATAGCTGTGAAAATAAGAGAGGCGAAAAGCAAAGGAGAAAAGGAAAGATATAAGCATCTGAATGCAGAGTTCCAAAGAATAGCAAGGAGAGATAAGAAAGACTTCCTCAGTGATCAATGCAAAGAAATAGAGGAAAACAACAGAATAGGAAAAACAAGAGACCTCTTCAAGATAATTAGAGATTCCAAGGGAACATTTCATGCAAAGATGGGCTCGATAAAGGACATAAATGGTATGGACCTAACAGAAGCAGAAGATATTAAGAAGAGGTGGGAAGAATACACAGAAGAACTGTACAAAAAAGATCTTCACGACCAAGATAGTCACAATAACATGATCACTGACCTAGAGCCAGACATCTTGGAATGTGAAGTCAAGTGGGCCTTAGAAAGCATCACTACTAACAAAGCTAGTGGAGGTGATGGAATTCCAGTTGAGCTATTTCAAGTCTTGAAAGATGATGCTGTGAAAGTGCTGCACTCAATATGCCATCAGATTTGGAAAACTCAGCAGTGGCCACAGGACTGGAAGAGGTCAGTCTTCATTCTAATCCCAAAGAAAGGCAATGCCAAAGAATGCTCAAACTACCGCACAATTGCACTCATCTCACACGCTAGTAAAGTCATGCTCAAAATTCTCCAAGCCAGGCTTCAGCAGTATGTAAACCGTGAACTCCCAGATGTTCAAGCAGGTTTTAGGAAAGGCAGAGGCACCAGAGATCAAATTGCCAACATCCACTGGATCATGGAAAAAGCAAGAGAGTTCCAGAAAACCATCTATTTCTGCTTCATTGACTATGCCAAAGCCTTTGACTGTGTCGATCACAATAAACTGTGGAACATTCTGAAAGAGATGGGAATCCCAGACCACCTGACCTGCCTCTTGAGAAACCTGTATGCAGGTCAGGAAGCAACAGTTAGAACTGGACATGGAACAACAGCCTGGTTCCAAATAGGAAAAGGTGTACGTCAAGGTTGTATATTGTCACCTTGCTTCTTTAACTTATATGCCGAGTACATCATGAGGAACGCTGGGCTGGAAGAAGCACCAGCTGGAATCAAGATTGCTGGGAGAAATATCAATAACCTCAGATATGCAGATGACACTACCCTTATGACAGAAAGTGAAGAGGAACTCAAAAGCCTCTTGATGAAAGTGAAAGAGGAGAGTGAAAAGGTTGGCTTGAAGCTCAACATTCAGAAAACAAAGATCATGGCATCTGGTCCCATCACTTCATGGGAAATAGATGGGAAAACAGTGGAAACAGTGTCAGACTTTATTTTTTTGGGCTCCAAAATCACTGCAGATGCTGATTGCAGCCATGAAATTAAAAGACGCTTGCTCCTTGGAAGGAAAGTTATGACCAACCTTGATAGTATATTAAAAAGCAGAGTCATTACTTTGCCAACCAAGGTCCATCTAGTCAAGGCAATGGTTTTTCCCGTGGTCATGTATGGATGTGAGAGTTGGACTGTGACGAAGGCTGATCGCTGAAGAATCGATGCTTTTGAACTGTGGTGTTGGAGAAAACTCTTGAGAGTCCCTTATACTGCAAGGAGATCCAACCAGTCCATTCTAAAGGAGATCAATCCTGGATGTTCATTGGAGGGACTGATGCTAAAGCTGAAACTGCAATACTTTGGCCACCTCATGCGACGAGTTGACTCACTGGAAAAGACTCTGATGCTGGGAAAGGTTGGGGGCAGTAGGAGAAGGGGACGACGGAGAATGAGATGGCTGGATGGCATCACCGACTCTGTGGACATGAGTTTGAGTGAACTCCGGGAGTTGGTGATGGACAGGGAGGCCTGGCGTGCTGTGATTCATGGGGTCGCGGAGAGTCGGACACGACTGAGCGACTGATCTGATCTGATCTGATCTGATGCTGGGAAATACTGAAGGCAGGAGGAGAAGGGAATGACAGAGGATGAGATGGTTGGATGACATCACCAACTCAATGGACATGACTTTGGGTAAACTCTAGGAGATGGTGATGGACAGGGAAGCCTGGCGTGCTGCAGTCCATGGGGTCACAAAGAGTCAGACACGTCTGAGCGACTGAACTGAACTGAACAGATCCTCCATTTTAATGAAGTTTATCTCAAGTAACAATTTCTTAGCAGAAGAAAGCATAAATCTACTTTTTAAAAATTACATATTCCCAAATTTTTATATCCAAAATATGTATATTTTACATAGTATGAATCCTTAGGCACTATTTATCTATGGAGAAAAAACTATATGTTTTAATTCACCTTTTTAACTTTCCCCAGTCTCTCTTCTATTCTTTTTTTTTTGTTTGTTTGCTTGTTTTATTTTTTCATTGTCAATTTTCTGCTCACAAAGGGAATGTTTATGCAGGTAAATAATAAAAAATTGTGTGTCCCTATGGTTCACATTAAATCATTGAAATCAATAATGTCTCTCAGGAGTACAGGCTCTAAAAAGCTAAGACAGCATAAAAGTTAGTGAATACAAATCAAAGGCCAAATGATATAACCATCAGATTCCAGAAATTGATGTGAAGTATATGTGAAGCTGGTTCAGAAATTTTTGGGGAAAATAAGTTCCTTTGTGTGCTGATATTCTACCACTATCAAGACATTTTTAGGTACAGAGTATTCTTTCTATATTAATGAAGTGACAACTAGATTTTCAAAAGGAAGATATTTTTTCCTAAGAGCATGAGCAGTTATATGGCTAACAAAGATCTTATTCAGTGACCTGGAAATTGGTATTGTTGAAGACAAAATGAACAATGAATGTGAGTGGATATAGTTCTAAAGATACATTTAAAGTCAATGTCCAAAGCTATACTGCTTTTCTTTTCCTAGAATTCTTCTCCTTTTCCTGTATTACTTATGTCAATAAAAAAAATGTTCTTCCCTTTTGTAACAAACTAGAATACCTTCGATTCCTTCATTTATTCTGATATCTAATATTTTAATAAATCATATTGATTCTATATGTCTAGTTAATTTCTCAAATCTATAGCTTCTTCTTCATTTCCACCATCTTTACCTTTGAGTTAATCCAATAATTCTCTCCCATTTCCTACCAAGACTAGTTTGATATTTTCCCACAATGATTTATCTCTAGTTTGTTTTTTTTTTTTTTTTGCTTTTGAGATCAGGAACTGTGTTTTGTTATACTGTACCCCAAATTCCGTTCCGTTCCGTTCCGTCGCTCAGTCGTGTCCGACTCTTTGCGACCCCGTGGACTGTAGCCTACCAGGCTTCTCCGTCCATGGGATTCTCCAGGCAAGAATACTGGAGTGGGTTACCGTTTCCTTCTCCAGGGGATCTTCCCGACCCAGGGATCGAACCCGGGTCTCCCGCATTGGAGGCAGACGCTTTAACCTCTGAGCCACCAGGGAAGCCCTATAGTGTTTCACATATAATAAATATTCTCCTTTTTTAAAAAAGAGTAGTTTTACTGGGCTATATTTCACATGCCATAAAAATTCATTCTTTTAAACTTACACTTCAGTGGTTTTTCATATATTTAAAGATTTATGTGATCATCAGCTTTATCTAATCCTAGAATACTTTCACCACCCCCAAAAGAAAACCCATAACCATTAGCAGTCTTTCCCTAGCTCCTCTTCATCTTAGCCACTGTGCAACCACTAATCAATTTTCCTTTTGTCTTTAGGATTTGCCTAGATGAATATTTCATATAAATGTAATTGTATATTAGTGGACTTCTGGAACTATTTTTTTCACTTAGCATAATTTTTTTCAAAGTTTATCCATGCTAAACAACATATCAGTACTTTATTCCCTTTTTATGTCTGAATACTATTGCTTTGTACAGTTAAACCACTTTTGCTTACCCATTCAGCCATTGGTGGACATTTAGGTTGCTTCTTCTTTTGGCTAGTAAGAATAACGCTGCTATAAACATTCATGTTGTCTTTATTTCTTTGTGTATATCTAGGAGCAAAACTTCTAGGTCATTTGACAGCACTATTTTTAAGTTTATGAAGAACATCCAGAATGCTTTTCAAAATGGTTACACAATTTTATATTTTCATCAGGAGTGTATGATGGTTCCAATTTCTCCAAATCCTTGCTAATATTTCCTATGGTCCATTTTTTTTGTTTGTTTGTTTTAGGCAGTTATAGAGGGGGTAGCAGTATCTTGCGTTTTTGACTTGCATTTCCCTGATTAGAGAAATATTTTTTAGATGTTAGTTGAAAGAATGAATGAATGATAAACTACAGTTTGATTATATATTTTTGTTGCTGCTCAGTCATGATGTCCAACTCTTTGTGACCTCATGGACTGCAACATGCCAGGCTTCCCTGTCCTTCACTATCTCCTGGAGTTTGCTCAAATTCATATTCATTGATCAACGATGCTATTTAACCATTTAATTCTCTGCCGCCCCCCTCTCCTCCTGTGCTCAATCTTTCCCAGCATCAGGGTCTTTTCCTGATGCAGTCAGCTCTATGCATCAGGTGGCCAAAGTACTGGAGCTTCAGCTTCAGCATCAGTCATTCCAATGAATATTCAGGGTTGATTCCTTTAGGATTGACTGGTTTGATCTTGAAGTCCATGGGATTCTCAAGCGTCTTCTCCAGTGTCACAATTTTAAAGCATCAATTCTTCTGTGCTCAGCATTCTTTATGGTCCAACTCCCACATCTGAGCATGCGTACTGGAAAACCATAGCTTTGACTATACAGATCTTTGTTGGCAAAGTGATGTCTCTACTTTTTAGTATGTTGTCTCGTGTTGTCATAGCCTTCCTTCCAAGGAGCAAGCACTTTTAATTTCATGGCTACAGTTACAGTCTGCAGTTATTTTGGAGCTCAAGAAAAAAAAATTGTCACTGTTTCCACTTTTTCTCCTTCCATTTGCAATAAAGTTATTACATATATGTGTATGTATAATGTTATTATATATATCACTTTAAAGAGAGAAAAATCATAACTAATTTTTTGTAATTTATTTTCAATGTCTTTAGATAGAGTTAAAATTTCCTTATGATTGGCATCTATTCTGTTAGTTTTCTAATGTCATTTGCTTCACAGTGGATTTCTCAAATGTACTTAAAGGAGCAAACCTAAAAGAAATAGCTGTACTACCTAAATTTTGGAAAAAAAAAATCTACCTATATGCCTATATAGCAATTCTTTGTGTGCACATTTTCTCCATTCTTCACTGGCATTAATTTAAGTTTAAAATGGGCTTCCCCCATGGCTCAGTTGTAAAGAATCAGCCTGCAATACAGGAGACACAAGAGACATGGCCTTAGTCCCTGAGTCAGAAAGGTCCCCTGGAGGAGGAAATGGTAAAACTCTCTAGTATTCTTGCCTAAAAATCCCATGGACAGAGGAGCCTGGCAGGCTAGAGTTCAAAGGGTTGCAAAGAGTGGGACATGACTGAGCAAATGAGTGAGATGCTATAGGTTGCAAGTTGAAAATAAAATAAAAGTATTAAACTGAATTATTTTTATTTCTGTTTAGTGTATTTAACCTTTACTTTACCATATTAAATTGGCTTATTTTAAAACTCAAGAAATAGCTTCAACCAAAGAAAGAAAAAATAACAACTCTCCCAACTCACTGGAGTTTGAAAGATATTTTTAAAATGTAACAAAATAGTGTGATCCCATAAATAACAATAAAAAGTATCACTGGTAATATATAGGCCTTATCATGAGCTTCAAAACATGAAAGTGAGAGTGAAAGTGAAAGTTGTTCAGTAGTGTCTGACTCTTTGTGACCCCAAGGTTTATACAGTCTATGGAATCCTCTAGGCCAGAATACTGGAGTGTGTAGCCTTTCTCTTCTCCAGGGGATCTTCCCAACTGAGGGAATGAACCCAGGTCTCCCTCATTGCAGGCAGATTCTTTACCAGCTGAGCCACAAGGAAAGATCCCTTCAAAACCTAGAAGGTATTTTTATTTCATATGAATATTTTTAAACTATGGATCTTAAGTCTTTACATTAAAATAAAGGAAATCCTGTTAACCAGATGAATCTTTAGCTAGAATTTGTCTTAGGAAACACTGACAGTGGCGTAAGTAAAAAAGTATATAAATCAATGCAATCAAAACCACAATGTGGTACCATCTCACACTGGTCAGAATGGCTGCAATCAAAATGTCTACAACCAATAAATTCTGGAGAAGGTGTAGAGAAATGGGAACCCTCTTGCACTGTTGGTGGGAATGCAAACTAGTACAGACACTATGGAGAAGAGTGTGGAGATTCCTTAAAAAACTGGAAATAGAACTGCCTTACGACCCAGCAATCCCTCTGCTGGGCATGCACACCACGGAAACCAGAACTGAAAGAGACACGTGTACCCCAATGTTCACTGGCACTGTTTGTAATAGCTAGGACTTGGAAGCAACCTAGATGATCATCAGCAGACCAATCAATAAGGAAGTTGTGGTACACATACACAGTGGAATATTAATCAGCTATTAAAAATAAAACACATTTGAGTCAGTTCTAATGATGTGGATGCAACTGTAGCCTATTGTACAGAGTGAAGTAAGTCACAAGGAGAAACACCAATATAGTATATTAACACTTTTATATGGAATTTAAAAAGACAGTAATGACGACCCTATATGCAAGACAGCAAAAGAGACACAGATGTAAAGAACAGACTTTTGGACTATGTGGGAGAAGGCAAAGGTGAGACAATTTGAGAGAATAGCATTGAAACATGTATATTACCATATGTAAAATAGATGACTAGTGCAAGTTCAATGCATGAAGTAGGGCAGTCAAAGCTGATGCTCTGGGATAACCCAGAGGGATGGGGTGCTGAGGGAGGTGGGAGGGGTCTCAGGATGGTGAGACACATGCACACCCTTGGTTGATTCATGTTGATGTATGCAAAACCACCACAATATTGTAAAGTAATTAGTCTCTAATTAAAATAGATAAATTTAAAAAATAATAAAATAAAATTTTTAAAAATATATAAATCAAAGATATAGTTGAACCAGTTTTTGTTGTTGTTCAGTTGCTCAGTTCTGTCTGACTCTTTGCAATCCCATGAGCTGCTGCATGCCAGGCTTCCCTGCCCTTCACCATCTCCCAGAGTTTGCTCAAACTCGTGTCCACTGAGTCAGTGATGCCATCCAACCACCTCATCCTCTGTCGTCCTCTTCTCTTCCTGCCCTCAATCATTCCCAACATCAGGGTCTTTTCCAGTGAGTTGTCTTTTTGCATCAGGTGCCCAAACTATTGGAGCTTCAGCTTCAAAATCAGTCCTTCCAATGAATATTCAGGACTGATTTCCTTTAGGATTGACTGGTTTGATCTCTGTAGTCTAAGGGGCTGTCAAGAGTCTTCTCTAGCACCACACTTTGAAAGCATCAATTTTTAGATGCTCAGTCTTCTTTATCGTCTAACACTCACATCCATACATGAATACTGGAAAACCATAGCTTTGACTATACGGACCTTTGCCAGCAAAGTGATGTCTCAGCTTTTCAATACACTGTCTAGGTTTGTCATAGGAGTCAAGTGTCTTCCAAGGAGCAAGTGTCTTTTAATTTCATGGCTATAGTAACCATCTGCAGTGATTTTGAAACGCAAAAAAAGTCTCTCACTTTTTTCCATTTTTTTCCCCATCTATTTGTCATGAAGTGATCAGACCAGATGCCACAATGTTAGGTGTTTGAATGTTGAATTTTAATACTGCTTTTTCACTCTATTCTTTCACCCTCATCAAAAGACTCTTTAGTTCCTCTTACTTTCTGCCGTAAGGGTGATATCATCTGCATATCTGAGGTTGTTGATATTTCTCCCAGCAATCTTGATTACAGCTTGAACTTCATCCAGCCTGGCATTTCACATAATGTACTCTGAATATAATTTAAATAAGCATGATGACAATATGCAGCTCTGACGTAGTCCTTTTAAAACTTTGAACCAGTCTGTTGTTCCATGTCCAGTTCTAATTGTTGCTTCTTGACCTGCATACAGATTTCTCAGGATGCAGGTAAGGTGGTCTGGTGTTCCCATCCCTTTAAGAATTTTCCACAGTTTGTTGTGATCTACAGAGTCAAAGACTTGAGCACAGTCAGTGAAGGGGAAGTAGATATTTTTCTGTAATTCCCTTGCTTTTTCTATGATCCAACAAATGTTGGCAATTTGATCTCTGGTTCCTCTGCCTTTTCAAACTCCAGCTTGTACATCTGGAAGTTCTCAGTTCATGCACTATTGAAGCCTAGCTTGAAGGATTTTGAGCATTACCTTGCTAGCATGTGAAATGAGTGCAATTGTGTGGTAATTTGAATATTCTTTGACATTGTCCTTCTTCGGGATGGAATGAAAACTGACCTTTTCCAGTCCTGTGGCCACTGCAGCACTTTAATAGAATCATTTTTTGGATTTGAAATAGCTCAGCTGGAACTCCATCACCTTCACTAGCTTTGTTCGTACTAATGCTTCCTAAGGCCCCCTTGACTTTATACTGCAGGATGTCTGGCTCTGGGTGAATGATCACACCGTCATCGTTATCTGGGTCATTAAGAGCTTTTTTTTGGTACAGTTCTTCTGTGTATTCTTACCACCTCTTCTTAATATCTTCTTCTGTTAGGTCCATACTGTTTCTATCCTTTATTGTGCTCATCTTTGCATGAACTAGTTTTTAAAGAATAACAATTTGGCTATTCTCCATGCTATTTCCCTTTTTAGAAAAGAATTATTTACTGGAAGTCAAAGAATAATATCAAACAAGACTTGGATCTATAAAACCATTCGGAAAAAAAAAAAAAAAACTTTATTTTAAAAATTGAGTTTTTTGTTTTTTTTTTTAATTTTCTTCTTCTAGAGAAACAAACCCTGAAGCTAGTCATTGTACTGGTTTTAAAGTACCATCTTGATATCATGATGCATTTTATACTTCAGGAAAAAAATATTTAGGTATATGCATTTAAAAAAAAAAAAAACCTCATCTTACAGTTATTATTCTATGCTGTTCTGCCTTAAGCCACTTTAGAGATGAATAAAACTAAGCTTTTACTTTCTAATGAAGTAGAGCGTTAATTATTATCTGTTCAGCCACAGTCTCAGAAATGTAAAACCACTGAAAATTACTCATTTTTATCCTGCCAGTGAGCTTTTATGAAAGTAGAATTTAGTAAGTTGTTTTCAAAATCTACTGACTTAAATAAAGCTGATGGACATAAAATTGTATCAATAACATTTGATACAACCAATCATAATTATTTAATAGCAGAATATTGGAATTCATTGCAATTAGATTATTTAGTATGGTTTAGTTTAGATTCTCAGATGATCACGAGCAGTAGCTATATTAAAGTTTATCACTTAATCATTGGAGTGAAAATCACAGCCTCTGTTTGGTCTTTCATTTTTTGTGAGTAAATCATTAAAAATTTAGAAGAACAATATAATTTAAACCCTGGGAAGTTTGCTTAGATATTTGTTCATGTGTTCTCTTTTTACTTTCAAAAGAAATAGATAGGATAAGGAATAGCAAATGAAGTTGTATTCTCCCCTTATATATATATATATATATATATATATATACATATATATATAATCATCAGAACCACTAGCAAATATTTACTGAATGCATATCCTGTATTCAAATTAGTGCTATGCATAATTGCATAATTAAAGTGACTGAAGATTAAAATTGGCTTTTATTACTAAACCATGAGTATTTATTACTGTCAAGTTAATTAATTGGTGTTAGATTTCTAATAGTAATTACAGCAAGAGATAATATGTAGCTGTAGTGCTATAGAAAATGTACTTGAGTGGCAGTTAGACCTAGAATTGAGCCCTGGTTTTGCTACCAACTGTGTATTCTTGGAATAAATCCCTTTGTTTTTCTAAACCTCATTTGCTTAGTTAAGGAGACTGAATCTTTTTAAATTCTTTTCAATGCTGTATTTTATGAATTTATGAAAGCAATGTACTCAGTAAATACCACAAGTATCAGTTGAATGCTTATCTTTTTAAGAGGTCTATCTTCAATAAAAAACTTCACAGTATGCTGATTTGTAGGAAGGCAAAATATATTATTTGAACTAAAACAATCTTTCACAGTATAACTCTAAACACAATCCTAATAAATACATTCATTAATATAAAATTTTCTCTTTTTTAGTATCTTAATTTGTTTTATTGACATTTATTAAGATCTAGTTGTCACTATCTTCCATGCACAATCTATTCAATGAATATATATCCTTACTTTGACTGTGTTCTGATAATCATATTTCTGGGCTTTCACTCTTTCAGGTGCATGGTAGAATTGCACTTTCAGCTCCCAGAGAGATTGAGTGGGGCCATGTGCCTAACTGTGGTCAATTAGTTGTGAGCAGACATCACTTATAGAATGATCATTTAACTGTCAATAATTCAACATTCTCTTCTCCCTCTGGTGTAGGATTGACAATTTCCAAGTTGGTGATTTCTCTGTCAGTTCTGTCCCTGAGTGACTATGAAGAGCAGGGACAACCGGATGAAGGACATATAGCAAGAGCAAGAAATAAAACTGTTTTGTTTTTATCATTTACATTTTGGAATCCTTTCTACAGTATATTTTAGCTTGCCTTGATTAATGAAAATGGAATATCAAATGAAGTATTTTGAGTTGGTGCCTTTTCTAGATCTTTTAAAGTATTGCATGCAATTAGATTAACTAGGCTATCCAAATTCATTTTAAAATATTTATTTAGATTTCACTTTGTCCTAGGCAGCAATCTAAGTGCTGAGGATATACCTAGGTTGGTGAAAAAATCAGACAGTTTGTACCTTCATGGAGCATACATTACAATGGGGGAGCACAATCAATATTTTCCCTTTCCTTTCCAGATCTCCTTTCTGCCTCTTATCCTGTTCTGTGCTTAAGATCAAAGTAACAAACTTCCTTATTCTTTGGCTTCTCACTAGGTTTTGCCAATGGAGTGTGCCTTCATAGGCAGAGGTTCATAGTTAGAGAATGAAGTTGATATACTTATTCCTCCAGTTCTCTTCCTGTCATCAAACCTGCAGGAAGCTGTATCCTTTTACCAAAGATAATGAAGATCATAGCTCAAATAAAGTGACACTTTCCATGTCCCTTCCCAAACAGGTTCTTTTAGTCAATTGCTTCCATTTTCTTTTTTTAGGACTAAGTGCAAGTCTTCATTGTTGAAATCCCTAGATATTGCACAATTCCTTGTTAGTTTCTCTAAATTTTGTTCACACTCTCAATAATCACATTATTAAATTCTCCTCAAATTACTTCTTTTGAACATATCCTACCCTCTCTAAATATCAAGGAAAATATAAAATTTAGTTCAGGCATACCTTGGAGATATTGCATGTTTGGTTCTAGACCATGGCAATAAATAAAATATTACAGTAAAGCAAGTCACTTTGATTTTCCAGTGCATATGGAAAGTTACGTTTTCATTGTACTGTAATAAGTATACTCTACATTACACTTTACATTATACTCTAGTAAATATGCAGCAGCATGATATCTAAAAATGTACTTATCTTAATTAAAAAATAGTTTATTGCCAAAATATGCTAACCATCATCTGACAACACAGGGTTGACACACGCTTTTACTTTTTATTAAAACACAGTATCTGTGAAGTACAATAAAGCAAAGCACAATAAAATGGGGAATACTTGTACTTTAATTTTATTTGCCTTGTGAATTTAGATAAATGTATTAATTTGTATCAAAGAATTATAGTTTGCATCAATTCTCTGAAGATACTTTGTCACTCTAGTAATCTCCTATGCCCAAAATACAGTGTTTCAGATACTGTAAGGTAGAAGTTTTCAATACAAAAAATCTGGATCTTTATCTTTTTCTATAAAAATCATATCATTATTTTTGAAATTTAAAAGAAAAAGCTTGCTCTTTAGTCACCCCCACGCAGCCTTCTTGCTGCGGTGAGTGAGCCCGAGGCAGCCATTTCCGGCTAAGTGTTCTCTAATACCTGTGATTCTCATCCTTGAAGATGCCTGAGGAAGTGCACCATGGAGAGGAGGAGATGGAGACATTTGCCTTCCAGGCAGAAATTGCCCAACTCATGCCTCATTATCAACACCTTCTATTCCATCAAGGAAATTATTCTTCGGGAGCTGATCAGTAATGTTTCTGATGCCTTGGACAAGATTCGTTATGAGAGCCTGACAGACCCTTCCAAACTGGACAGTGGTAAAAAATTGAAAATTGACATCATCCCAAACACCCAGGAGCATACTTTGACTCTGGTAGACATGGGCATTGGCATGACCAAAGCTGATCTTGTAAATAATTTGGGAACCATTGCCAAGTCTGGCAT
The DNA here is from genome assembly GCF_049115385.1 of Moschus berezovskii. Taxonomy (NCBI): domain Eukaryota; kingdom Metazoa; phylum Chordata; class Mammalia; order Artiodactyla; family Moschidae; genus Moschus; species Moschus berezovskii. The sequence goes on along the minus strand of NC_142488.1, from coordinate 78,530,744 downwards.
TGAAGCATTTATGGAGGCTCTTCAGGCTGGTGCAGACATCTCCATGATTGGGTAATTTGGTGTGGGCTTCTACTCTGCTTCCCTGGTGGCTCAGAGGTTAAAGCCTCTGCCTCCAATGCGGGAGACCCGGGTTTGATCCCTGGGTTGGGAAGATCCCTGGAGAAGGAAATGGAAACCCACTCCAGTACTCTTGCCTGGAGAATCCCACGGACAGAGGAGCCAGGTAGGCTACAGTCCACGGGGTCGAAAAAGAGTCGGACACAACTGAGCGACTTCACTTCACTTCACGTCACTTCACTTCTACTCTGCCTACCTAGTGGCAGAGAAAGTGGTTGTGATCACAAAGCATAACAATGATGAACAGTATACTTGGGAGTCTTCTGCTGGGGGTTTCTTCACTGTCCGTGCTGACCATAGCCTATTGGCCGTGGCACCAAAGTGATTCTCCACCTGAACGAAGATCAGACAGACTACTTGGAAGAGAGGCGGGTCAAAGAAGTGGTGAAGAAGCACTCTCAGTTCATAGACTATCCAATCACATTTTATCTGGAGAAAGAATGTGAGAAGGAAATCAGTTATGATGAGGCTGAAGAAGAGAAAGGTGAGAAAGAAGAGGAAGATAAAGATGATGAAGAGAAGCCTAAGATTGAAGATGTGGGCACAGACAAGGAGGATGATAGTGGCAAGGATAAGAAAAATAAGACAAAGAAGATAAAGGAGAAGTACATTGATCAGGAAGAACTGAACAAGACCAAGGCCATTTGGACCAGGAACTCTGATGGCATCACCCATGAGGAATATGAAGAGTTCTACAAGAGTCTTACCAATGACTGGGAAGATCACTTGGCATTGAAGCACTTCTCTGTAGAAGGTCAATTGGAATTCAGAGCACTGCTGTTCATCCCCCATCGGGCTCCTTTTGAACTCTTCGAGAACAAAAAGAAAAAGAACAACGTCAAACTGTATGTCCGCTGTGTGTTCATCATGGACAGCTGTGATGAGTTGATTCCAGAATATCTCAACTTCATCCGTGGGGTGGTTGACTCTGAAGACCTTCCCCTGAACATCTCCCGACAAATGCTTCAGCAGAGCAAAATCTTGAAGGTTATTCATAAGAACATTGTTAAGAAGTGCCTTGAGCTCTTCTCTGAGCTAGAAGAAGACAAGGAGAACTATAATAAATTCTATGAGGCATTCTCTAAAAATGTGAAGCTTGGAATCCATTAGGACTCCACTAACGGTGACACCTTTCTGAGCTGCTGTGCTATCACACGTCCCAGTCTGGAGATGAGATGACTTCTCTCTCAGAATATGTGTCTTGCATGAAGGAGACCCAGAAGTCCATCTATTACATCACTGATGAGAGTAAAGAGCAGGTTGCCAACTCTGCATTTGTGGAGCGCGTGTGGAAGCCGGGCTTTGAGGTGGTGTACATGACGGAGCCCATCAATGAGTACTGTGTATAGCAGCTCAAGGAGTTTGATGGGAAGAGTCTGGTCTCCGTGACGAAGGAGGGCCTGGAGCTGCCTGAGGATGAGAAGAAGAAGATGGAGGAGAGCAAGGCCAAGTTTGAGAACCTATGCAAACTCATGAAGGAGATCTTGGATAAGAAGGTGGAGAAGGTGACGATCTCCAACAGGCTGGTGTCTTCCCCCTGCTGCATCATGACCAGCACTTATCCTTGGACCACCAACATGAAGCACATCATGAAAGCCCAGGCGCTTCAAGAAAATTCGGCCATGGGCTACATGATGGCTAAAAAGCACCTGGAGAACAATCTTGACCACCCCATCGTGGAGACCCTGCAGTAGAAGGCAGAGGCAGACAAAAACGATAAGGCCGTCAAGAACCTGGTAGTGCTGCTGTTCGAAACTGCACTGCTCTCTTCTGGCTTCTCGCTTGAGGATCCCCAGACCCACTCCAACTGCATCTACTGCATGATAAATCTTGGCCTGGGCATTGATGAAGATGAGGTGATGGCAGCGGAGCCCAATGCTGCTGTTCCTGATGAGATTCCCTCCCTTGAGGGTGTCGAGGACACCTCTCGCATGGAAGAAGTAGATTAGGAGTTTCTACCTGCAGACTGCTCCCTCTGTAAAGGATCCCCATGGCTCCTGCAGTAGCAGCCCCAGTGGCCCTGGCCCATGTGGTTCCCTCTGCTGATGTCTAGTGGTTTTATTTCTGTCCTTTATGTAGGATACATGGGCCTTTGTTCTGAAATTAAAGTATTGAAAATAAAGAAGATGCAGGTTTATAAAAAATGGAAAGAAAAGAAAAAGCTTGACAAATATGGATGTGTTTGGAGAATTTTCCCTTATGTTAATCTTAAATGGCATTTTTTAAAACGTTCTTTTTATTCAGTTACTAGATTTCACATCTATATCCACTTCATTGATTACACAAAAGGCTTTGACTGTGTGTATCACAATAAAATGGAAAATTCTTAAACAGATGGGAATATCAGACCACGTTATTTGTCTCCTGAGAACCTACATACATGTCAAGAAGCAACAGTTAGGACCCTACATGGAACAACTGACTTGTTCAAAATTGGAGAATGTTATCAGGCTTCCCTGGTGGCTCAGAGGTTAAAGCGTCTGCCTCCAATGCGGGAGACCCGGGTTCGATCCCTGGGTCGGGAAGATCCCCTGGAGAAGGAAACGGTAACCCACTCCAGTATTCTTGCCTGGAGAATCCCATGGACGGAGAAGCCTGGTAGGCTACAGTCCACGGGGTAGCATAGAGTCGGACACGACTGAGCGACAGAATGGAATGGATGACAAGACTGTATATTGTCACCCTGTTTATTGAACTTATATGCAGAGTATATCATGTGAAATACCAGACTGGAGGAATTACAAGATGGAATCACAATAGCTGGGAGAAATATCAACAACCTTAGACATGCAGATGTTACCACTCTAATTGCAGAAAGTGAAGGAGAACTTGAGTCTCTTGATGAAGGTCAACGAGGAAGGTGAAAAAGCTGGCTTAAAACTCAATATTCATAAAACGGAGATCATGACATCTGGTACCATCACTTCATGGCAAATAGAAAGGAAAAGCAGAAATAGAGACAACTTTTTACTTTCCTGGGCTCCAAAATTACTGCTGACAGTGATGGAAACCATGAACTTGAAAGATGCTTGTTCCTTGGAAGGAAAGCTGTGACAAACTTCAGTTCAGTTCAGTTTAGTTGCTCAGTCATGTGCGACCCTTTGCAATTCCATAGACTGCAGCATGCCAGGCTTCCATGTCCACCACCAACTCCCAGAGCTTACTCCAACTCATGTCCATTGAGTCAGTGATGCCATCCAACCATTTCATCCTTTGTCATCCCCTTCTCCTCCTAACTTCAATCTTCCCAGCATCAGGGTCTTTTCAAATGAGTAAGTTCTTCCCATCAGGTGGCCAAAGTATTGGAGTTTCAGCTTCACCATCAGTCCTTCCAATGAACACCCAGGACTGATCTCCTTTAGGATGTACTGGTTGGATCTCCTTGCAGTCCAAGGGACTCTCAAGAGTCTTCTCCAACATCACAGTTCAAAAGCATCAATTCTTCAGCACTCACCTTTCTTTATAGTACAATTCTCACAGCCATATATGACTACAGGAAAAACCATAGCTTTGACTAGATGGACCTTTGTTGGCAAAGTAATGTCTCTGCTTTCTAATATGCTATCTAGGTTGGTCATAACTTTTCTTCCAAGGAGCAAGTGCCTTTGAACTTCATGGCTGCAGTCACCATTGACAGTGATTTTGGAACCCCCCAAAATAAAGTTTCTCCTGGTTTGCATTGTTTCCCCATTTATTTGCAATGAAGTGGTGGGACCAGATGCCATGCTCTTAGTTTTCCGAATATTGAATTTTAGCCAACTTATTCACTCTCCTCTTTCCCTTTCATCAAGAGACTCTTTAGCTCTTCTTCATTTTCTGCCATAAGGGTGGTGTCATCTGCATTTCTGAGGTTATTTATATTTCTCCCTGCAATCTTGATTGCAGCTTATGCTTCACCCAGTCCAGCATTTCTCATGATGTACTTTGCATATAAGTTTAATAATCAGGGTGACAATATACAGGCTTGACATACTCCTTTCCTGATTTGAAACTAGTCTGTTTTTCCATGTCCAGTTCTAACTGTTGCTTCTTGACCTGCATACAGATCTCTCAGGAGACAGGTTAGGTGGTCTGGTTTTTCTATCTCTTTAAGAATTTTCCACAGTTTGTTGTGATCCACACAGTCAAAAGCTTAGGAATATTCAGTAAAGGAAAAGTAGATGTTTTTTTGGAACTCTCTCACATTTTTGGTGATCCAGAAGATGTTAGCAATTTGATATCTTGTTCCTCTGGGTTTTCTAAATCCAGCTTGAACATCTGGAATTTCGTGGTTTCTGTACTGTTGCAGCCTGACTTGAGAATTTTGAGCATTACTTTGCTAATGTGTGAGATGAATTCAATTGTGTGATAGTGTGAGCATTCTTTTGCATTGCTTTCTTTGGACTGGATAGAGAACTGACCTTTTCCAGTCCTGTGGCCACTGCTGAGTTTTCCAAATTTGTTGGCATATTGAGTGCAGCCCTTTACCAGCATCATCTTTTAGGATTTGAAATAGCTCAACTGGAATTCCATCAACTCTACTAGCTTTGTTCATCATAATGCTTCTTAAGGCCCACTTGACTTCACATTCCAGGATGTCTGGCTCTAGGTGAGTGATCACACCATCGTGATCATCTTCATCATGAAGATCTCTTTTGTATAGTTTTTCTCTGTATTCTTGCCACCTCTTCTTAATATCTTCTGCTTCTCTTAGGTCCATACCATTTCTGTCCTTTATTCTGCCCATCATCGCATGAAATGCTCCCTTGGTATCCAATCTTCTTGAAGATATCTCTAGTCTTTCCCGTTCTATTTTTTTCCTCTATTTATTTGCATTGATCAATGAGAAAGGCTTTGTTATCTCTCCTAGCTATTCTCTGGAACTCTGCATCCAAATGGGTATATCTTTCCTTTTCTCCTTTGTGTTTCACTTCACTTCTTTTCACAGCTATTTGTAAGGCCTCTTCAGATAACCATTTTGCCTTTTTGCATTTACTTTTCTTGGGGATGGTCTTGATCACTGCCTCTGGTTCAGTCACTCTATCAGATCTAATCTCTTGACTCTAGTTCTCACTTCCACTGCATAGTCATAAGGGATTTGATTTAGGTCATAACTGAATGGTCTATTGGTTTTCCTTACTTCCTTCAATTTAAGTCTGAATTTGGCAATAAGAAATTCATGATTTGTGTCACAGTAAGCTCCAAGTCTTGTTTTTGCTGACTATATAGAGGTTCTCCATCTTTGGCTGCAAAGAATATAATCAATCTGATTTCGGTATTGACCGTCAGGTGATGTCCTTGTGTAGAATCTTCTCTCATGTTATTGACGAGAAGTTTTGCTATGATCAGTGCATTTTCTTGCCCAAACTCTATTAGCCTTTGCCCTGCTTCATTCTGTATTCCAAGGCCAAATCTACCTGTTACTCCAGGCGTTTCTTGACTTCCTACGTTTGCATTCCAGTCCTCTATAAGGAAAAGAAACTCTTTTTTGGGTGTTAGTTCTAGAAGGTCTTGTAGGTCTTCATAGAACCATTCAACTTCAGCTTCTTCAGCATTACTGGTTGGGGCATAGACTTGGATTGCTGTGAAAATGAATGGTTTTCCTTGGAAATGAACAGAGATCTTTCTGTTATTTTTGGTATTGCATCCAAGTAATGCATTTTGGTCTTTTTTGTTGACTTATGATGGCTACTTCATTTCTTCTGAGGGATTCTTGCCCACAGTGTTTGGTATAATGATCATCTGAGTCAAATTCACCTATTCAAGTCGATTTTAGTTCACTGATTCCTAGAATGTCGAAGTTCACTCTTGCCATCTCTGTTTGACCACTTCCAATTTGCCTTGATTCATGGACCTAACATTCCAGGTTCCTATGCAATATTGCTTTTTTCAACATTGGACTTTACTTGCATCACCAGTCCCATACACAACTGTAGGAGCAGTATGAAAAACTTAGAGAGTGTATTAAAAAGCAGAGACATCACTTTGCCAACAAAGGTCCATAGAGTCAAAGTTGCTGTTTTTCCAGTAGTCAGGTATGGATGTGAGAGTTGGACCATGAAGAAGGTTGAGTGCCAAAGAATTGATGCTTTTGAACTGCAGTGCTGGAGGTGACTCTTGAGAGTCCCTTGGACTGCAAGGAGATCAAACCAGTCAAGCCTAAAGGAATCAACCCTGAATATTCATTGGAAGGCCTGATGCTGAAGCTGAATCTACAATACTTTCGTCAGCTCATGTGAAGACCCAACTCATTCAAAAAGACCCTGATGCTGGGAAAGATTGAGGGCATGAGCTAAAGGGGGTGGCAAAATATGAGATGATTGGATGGCATCACTGACTCAGTGGACATGAATTTTAGCAAATTCTGGGAGATAGTGAAGGACAGGGAAGCATTTTGTGCTGCAGTCAATGGGCTTGCAAAGAATCAGGCACAGCTTAATAACTGAACAACAACAATAGATTTCATTCCACTTAATATAAATGTAAAAACTGAAACTTACTTAAATTTTGTTTCAAATTAGTCACTTGAATGTAATTGTCTTGATATCAATGCCTGTATTCCCGCCTGCTGTGTTGGTAAACAACTTTGAGAGTAACATTTGTTTTTAATTAATTCATTATCTCATCCAAATATTCAACAGGCAACTATTGTAACCTTGAAATTATTAAGGCTGCTATAGAGAAGAAAATTAACTAAGAGTTTAGAGATAGGAGAGGAACAGATACTAGAGGAATGAAACAGAGTATGATTCCAGTGATTCATAAGTCATTTTAGACCATAGAATTTTACTTTTATTTAAACTTTGTTTCTCTATAAACTTTCATTTGAATATAAGTTTCCAAAGCTCATACCAGGTTGTATTTTGCTTTTATTTTCATGAATTTCACATGAAATTAGCCATTCATCATAAAATTCATGGAATTTCAAGATTTTTTCCATTTATAATTTACTGAAAAAATTTTTTGGAAAAAAGTCTGTCCATTTCCATTTACACTTCAAAAAAGCTTATCACAATTAATGGGAGAGTTAAATTATTCTCTTTTACCAAGTAGCAACCATGTTCAAAGCAAGGTTTCTAGCTCTAACAGAGTTCATAGTTTATTGCACAAAGTCCCTGACAATGTGCTATGGAAACAAATAGGTGATGCAATGAATGTTTTCATAAATGTGTGTGGGGGGTGGATAGGGAAGTCTTAATATCTGAGTTTATTAACCCACTAAATCAAATATTAAACTTTAATTTTTAAGATTAATTATTAAATTATTAAAATCAAACTGAACTGCAAACTTTGAAATTATTGTAAATATATTAATTATGTCAGAGAAAAGCAATTTTCATGAGAAATAATATTCAAATGGCCAGTTCAAGTATTACCAGTTGGATTCTTTGAGCCCAATAATGATTTTCAGATTTTGATTAGATAAAATTTTATGTAAAATAAGTTCCTTTTTAAGTTGTTGTAAAAAAAAAGTAATGTTATATGATTTACATATAACATACATATTTTATAATGCAATATGTTTAATACACCATAGCATTAGTTTACCACCTCTATCATGTAATTACAGTTTTTTTTGTGGTGATAGCATTTAACATTTAGTCTTTTAGAAACTTTGAATTATATAATTTGGTATCATTGGTTGTAATCACTATGCTTTGCATTAGGTCATCTTCTAATTGAAAATTTGGACTGATGAATCAATATCTACCCAATTCCTCCACAGCCCAGCTCCTGTTAACCACCATTCTACTCGCTTTTTCTTGAGTTGAGCCTTTTTAGATCCCACATAGAAAAGATAGCATTAAATATTTACTTTTTTCTGACAGCTAAATACCTTCAAGGTCCATCCAAGTGGTCACAAATGGCAGGATTTCCTTATTTCACATAGATGGGAATATTCCATTGCATACATATGCTACATTTTCTTTGAACGTTTATCCAGTGATGGAAACATAGATTGCTTCTGTATTTTGGCTCTTGTGAATAATGCTGCAAAAAACATGGGAATAAAGTTATCTTTTGGATATCTTGACTTCCATTTCTTTGAATATATCAGCACCATCCCCAAGAAAAATAAATGCAAAAATGCAAAATGGTTGTCTGAGGAGGCCTTACAAATAGCTGAGAAAAGAAGAGAAGCTAAAGGCAAAGGAGAAAAGGAAAGATATACTCAGTGGAATGCAGTTTCAAAGAATAGCAATGAGAGATAAGAGAGCCTTCCTCAGTGATCAATGCAAAGAAATAGAGGGAAATAAAATAATGGGAAAGACTAGAAATCTCTTCAAGAAAATTAGAGATACAAAGGGAATATTTCATTCAACGATGGGCACAATAAAGGAGAGAAATGTATGGACCTAACAGAAGAGATGGCAAGAATACATGGAAGAACTATACAAAAAATATCTTGATGACCCAGATAACCACAATGGTGTGATCACTCACCTAGATCCAGATCCTAGAACGCAAATTCAAGTTGGCCTTAGGAAGCAGTACCACGAACAAAGCTAGTGGAGTTGATGGAATCCCAGCTGAGCTATTTCAAATTCTAAAAGATGATGCTGTGAAAGGGCTGCACTCATTATGCCAACAAATTTGTAATACTCAGCAGTGGCTACAGGACTGGAAAAGCTCAGTTTTCATTGCAATCTCAAAGGAAGGCAATGCCAAAGAATGTTCAAACTACTGCAGAATAGCAGTCATCTCTCACACTAACAAAGTGATGCTCAAATTTCTCCAAGACAGGCTTCAATATTAAGTAAACCATGAACTTCCGGTTATTCAAACTGGTTTTAGAAAAGACAGAAGAACCAGAGAACAAATTGTCAACATCCCCTGGATCATCGAAAAAGCATGAGAGCTCCAGAAAAAATAAAAACATCTAATTCTGCTTTATCGACTATGTCAAAGCCTTTGACTGTGTGGATCACAATAAACTGTGGAACATTCTGAAAAAGATGGGAATACCAGACCACCTGACCTGCCTCTTGAGAAATCTGTTTGCAGGTAAGGAAGCAACAGTTAGAACTGGACATGGAACAACAGACTGGTTCCAAATCAGGAAAGGAGTAAGTCAAGGCTGTATATTGTCACCCTGCTTATTTAACTTGTATACACAGGACATCATGAGAAACGCTGGACTGGAGAAAGCACAAGGTGGAATGAAGATTGCCGGGAGAAATATCAATAACCTCAGATATGCAGATAACACCACCCTTATGACAGAAAGTGAAGAGGATCTCAAATGCCTCTTGATGAAAGTGAAAGAGGAGAGTGAAAAAGTTGGCTTAAAGCTCAACATTCAGAAAACTAAGATCATGCCATCTGGTCCCAACACTTCATGGCAGATAGATGGGCAAACAGTGGAAACAGTGGCTGACTTTATTTTTCTGGGTTCCAAAATCACTGTAGATGGTGATTGCAGCCATGAACTTAAAAGATGCTTACTCCTTAGAAGGAAAGTTATTACCAACCTAGACAGCATATTATAAAGCATAGACATTACTTAGCCAACAAAGTTCCAACTTGTCAAGACTATGGTTTTTCCAGTGGTCATGTACGGATGGGAGAGTTGGACTATAAAGAAAGTTCAGTGCTGAAGAATTGATGCTTTTAAACTGTGGAGTTGGAGAAGACTCTTGAGAGTCCCTTGGACTGCAAGGGAATCCAACCAGTCCATCCTAAAGGAGATCAGTCCTGGGTGTTCTTTGGACGGACTGATGTTGAGGCTGAAACTCCATTACTTTGGCCACCTGATGGGAAGAACGGATTCATTTGAAAAGACCCCGATGTTGGGAAATATTGAGGGCAGGAATAGAAGGGGACGACAGAGGATGAAATGTTTGGAAAGCATCATGACTCAATGGACATGGGTTTGGGTGGATCCCGGGCATTGTTGATGGACAGGGTGGCCTGGCATGCTGGTTCGTGGAGTCACAGAGGGTCAGACACAACTGAGTGCCTGAATTAAACTGAACTGATTGGATCATCGAAAAAGCAAGAGAGAGTTCCATAAAAACATCTACTTCCACCTTATTGACTATGACAAGGCCTTTGACTGTGTGGATCACAACAAACTGTGGAAAATTCTTCAAGAGATGGGGAGACCAGAACACCTTACCTACTTCCTGAGAAATCTATATGCAGGTCAGGATACAACAGCTAGATCCGTACTCGGAACAACAGATTGGTTCCAAATGGGAAAGCAGTACGTCAAGGCTGTTTATTGTTACCCTGCTTATTTAACTTATATGAAGAGTATATCATGTGAAATGCTGCGCTGGATGAAGCACAAGCTGTAATCAAGATTGCCGGGAGAAATAGCAATAACGTCATATATCGAGATGACATCACCCTTATTGCAGAAAGCAAAGAACAAAAGAGCCTCTAGATTAAAGTGAAAGAGGAGAATGGAAAAGTTGGGTTAAAACTCAACATTCAGAAAAATAAGATCATGGCATCTGGTCCCATCACTTCATGGCAAATAAATGGGGAAACAATGGAAACTCTGAGAGATTTTATTTTTCGGGGCCCCAAAATCACTGCAGATTGTGACTGCAGCCATGAAATGAAAAGATGCATTGCCCTTGGAAGAAAAGCTATGACAAACTTAAATGAAGTTGCTCAGTCGTGTCCAGCTCTTTGCGACCCTATGGACTCTAGCCCACCAGGCTCTTCCGTTCATGGGATTCTCCAGGCAAGAATACTGGAGTGGGTTGCCATTTCCTTCTCCAGGGGATCTTCCGGACCCACTAATCGAACCCAGGTCTCCCGCATTGTAGGTAGACTCTTTAACCTCTGAGCCACCAGGGAAGCCCATCATATTAAAAAGCAGAGACCTTACTTTGCTGACAAAGGTCCCTCTAGTCAAAGCTATAGTTTTTCCTGTAGTCATGTATGGATGAGAGAGTCGGACTGTGAAGAGAGCTGAGGGCGGAAAAATTGATGCTTTTGAACTGTGGTTTTGGGGAAGACCCTTGAGAGTCCCTTGGACTGCAAGGAGATCCAACCAGCTCATTCTAAAGGAGATCAATACTGGGTGTTCATCGGAGGGACAGATGCTAAAGCTCAGACTCCAATACTTTGGCCACCTGATATGAAAAACTGACTTATTTTAAAAGATCCTAATGCTTGGAAGTATTTAAGGCAATAGGAGAAGAGGGTGACAGAGGATGAGATTGTTAGATAGCATCACTGACTCAATGAACATGAGTTTGAGCAAGCTCTGGGAGTTGGTGATGGACAGGGAATCCTGGCATGCTGCAATCCATGGGATTGCAAAGTGTCAGACACATCTGAGCGACTGAACTGACTGGATATATATAAAATGGAATGCTTGATCGTGTAATAGCTCTATTTTTTATTTTTTGAGAAATCTCCATACTGTTTTCCATAATTGCTCTCTCTACTAATTTATATTCCTCCAGCAGTAAACAAGAGTTCTCTTTTCTCCACATTCTCAGTAGCACTTGTTTTCTCTTCTCTATTTGATAAAAATCATTTTTACCGAAGTGAGATAATATATCACTGTGGCTTTGACTTGCATATTTTTGATGACTAATGATGTTGAGCATCTTTTCAAGTTCCTGTTTGCTATTTGGATATCATCTTCGGAAAAATATCTATTCAGTTTCCCTGTCAATTTTTTATTCAAATTGTTTTTCTTATTGACTTTTATGAGTTATTCATATATTTCTTCATCTATATTAAATTTTAACCCATTTCTTTTTTTTTTTTAGTTTTGTTGGTTAGTATTAATTATTTTTTTCCTACTTTGTTTTATTGTATTTTATTTTTTTATTTTACAATATTATAACCCATTTCTGATACACGGTTTGCAAATATTTTGCCATATTCTATAGGTTTCTTTTTCATTTTTAAATTTTCTTCTTTTGATATTCAGAAGCTTTTTAATTTTATATCATCCCACTGGGTTTTGCTTTTGTTCCTTGTGTTTTTGGTGTCATATCAAAAATAATTATTGCCAAAACCAAGATCAAAGAGTTTTACCCTACATTTTCTTTTATGAACTTTATGGTTTCAAGTCTTATGTTTAAGTCTTTAATTCATTTTGAGTTATGTTTTGTGAGTGACATAATGTAATGAGTCTAATTTCATTCTTCTGCATGCACTTATTCAGTTTTTCCAATATCATTTATTGAAGAGACTATTGTTTCCCAACTATGTATTCTTGGCTCCCTTGTCAAAATATTAGTTTACTCTATATGTGGGAGTTTATTTCTGAGCTCTTGATTCTGTTCCATTGGTCTATTTTATGCATTTATTTTTATGGTAGCACCATAAGGATTTAATTACTGTAGTTTTGTGGTATACTTTGAGGTTAGGACATGTGTTGCTTAGGACATGTGTTGCCTCTGGTTTCATTATTTTTGGGGATTGCTTTGACTATATGAAGCACTTTGTGATTCAGTACACATTTTAGGATCCTTTTGGTATTTCTGTGAAAAAAGTCATTGGAATTTTGATAGAAATTTCATGAAATTCATTGATGACTTTGGGTATTGTGATTTTAACAGCACTAATTCTTCCTATCCATAAACATGGGGTATCTTTTCATTTGTTTGTTTCTTCAGTTTCTGTCATCAAGGTGTTGTAGTTTTCACTATCTTTTACTTCCTTCGTTATGTTTACCTTTAAGTATTTTATTTTTTTGATTATATAGTTAATGGTATTGTTTTTTCTTTATTTCTGTTTCAGATATTTGCTTGCTAGTGTATTGAAACCCAGTTAATTTATGAACATTAATTTTATATCCTGAAACTTTACAGAATTTATTAATTAATTCCAGTGTTTTTATTTCTTTATTGGACAAGTCTTTAGTCTTCAGGATTTTCTATGTACAGATTATATCATCTACAAGTAATGGCAATTTTACTTCTTTCTTTCTAATAAGGATGACTTTTGCTTCTTTATTCTGATTAAATTCTCTAGCTAGACCTTTCAATACTGTGCTGAATATGAGTGATGAGAGAGCTGGCATCCTTCTCTTGTTCCTGATCTTAGAGAAAAAGTTTTCAACCTTTCAAAGTAGAGTATGATGCTTGCTCTGATTTTGTTTTGTATTGTCTTAATTATAATTATACTGAAGTGTGTTTATTCTATGCCCAGTTTGTTGAGGGTTATTATCATGAAAGGATGTTGGATTTTACACAATACATTTTGTGCATCAATTAATGTAATTATATAGTTTTAAAATTATATATATATATATATATATATATAATTATATAATTTTAACATTTCACTGTGTTAGTATGATGGTGCTGGTGTTTTATTCACTAAATTGTGCCTCACTCTTGAGACCCAGTGGACTGTAGCCCACCAGGGTCCTCTGTCCATGGAATCTTCCAGGCAAAAATATTGGAGTGGGTTGCCATTCCTTCTCTAGTGGACCTTCCTGACCTAGGGATTGAACCTGCATCTCCTGCTTTGGCAGGTGGATTATTTACTGTTGAGCCACCAGGGAATACTCTTAGTGTGGTATTTCACATTTATTGATTTGTTTATATTAAATGACTCTTGCATCTCAAGGATAAACTGACTTGATCATGGTATATGATCCGTTCAATGTGTTGTTGAATTCAGTTTGCTAATATTTTGTTGAGAATTATGGCATCTCTATTCATCAGGGATGCTGATTTATAGTTTTCTGTTAGTATCTTTATCTGGTTTTTCATTTGGGTAACACTGGTAATGTATAATGAGTTTAGGAATGTTTCCTCTTCTATAATTTTTGGAAGAGTTTGGTGATTCAATCTAATTGTTTATATATTTTAGCAGAATTCATTAGGGAAACCATTTGGTCTTAGGCTTTTCTGTGTTGGGAGGATTTTGATTTTTGATTTAGTCTCCTTACTATTTACAGGTCTCTTCATATTTTCTGTTTCATGATTCAGTCCTAGAAGGTTGAATGTTTTAGGAATTCATTTCTTTTATATTATAAGATTTGTTGGCATTAATTGTTCATAACAGTCTCTTACAACAGTTGTAATGTCTCCTTTTTTGTTTATGGTTTTATTTCAATCTTCCCTTTTTATCTTGTTAGGGTAGCTAAAGATTTGGCAATATTTATCTTTTCAAAAAAATCTTCTTACTTTCATTGATCTTTTCTTTTGTGCTTCTTTTCTCTCTCTCTCTGTTTCAACTATCTGTTGTTATTTCTGCTCGTTTTGGCCTTGTTTTTTAGTTCTTGAGGTGTAAAGTAGCTTGTTTCTTTAAAATGTTTCTTTTTTCTTAATATATGCAGCGCACCATAGGTTTTGATTTGTTGTTCTTCAATTTTCACTTGTTTCAAGATATTTCTTGAGTTTTCTTTTGATTTCTTCTTGGACCTATTAGTTGTTAAAGAGTGTGTTGTTTAGTTTTCACATGTTTGTAAACTTTCCAAATTTCCTCTTGGTTTGATTTCTAGTTTCATACCATTGTGGTTATAAAAGATACTTGGTATGATTGCAATCTTCATAAATTTCATAAAATTGTTTTGTGGCCTATCATAATTTATCTTGGTTAAAGCTCCATGTGTGCTTGAAAATATGTATTCTACTTCTCATGAATGGGATGTTCTGTGTATGTTTGTTAGGTATGTTTGGTTTAAAATATGGCCAAGTCTAATATTTCCTTGAGGTTGTTCTATCTGAATGATATATCCATTGTTGGGATACTGAAGCCTATTATTATATAATTTTCCATTCATCAGTGTGAATGGATCTCATAAACATAAGCCTGAGTGAAAGTATGCAAAAGTAATATATTTTTTCATTTGTATCTCAGTAAATACTAAGCAAACAAATTCAAATATAGTGTTAATAAGTTACACGTTTAAGGAGAAAGAAACCCAGGAAGAAAACTAAAGCAAGAGTACTATAAAGAGTACTATAAATTAGGACAGGTATCTTCATTGAAATAATAGGTAAGTGGAGTAAATTGATGGCGACAGAAATGGACTTTCAGGCTGCTAGCATTTTCTATTTCTTGACTTAATAATATATGAATTTTTACTTTATGGTAAATCATTTGACTGAAAATTTTAGTTTTGCACACTTATATAAATGTATGTTATGTTTCATAATATAAAATGGGAAAATAAACACAGCTAAACTCTACCTCTGTTGAAAAGAATAAAACTCAAATATTTTCATGATTATTTGCATAGCAAAATGAGGTAGGCTAACTAGCTTTGAAATAAAGGCAATTAGCATGCTATCTGCAAAATGTACTGATATTTGTTATGAACTTAGGAGTGTCCTTCACTGTTAGGAGGCATTTGGAAATGTGTTAGGACATTTTTAGTTGTTACAATTAGCAGTGCTACTGGCATGGAAAAAAAATGCAAAAAAAGCAAAAGGGCTGTCTCAGGAGGCCTTACAAATAGCTGTGAAAAGAAGAGAAGTGAAAAGCAAAGGAGAAAAGGAAAGATATAAGCATCTGAATGCAGAGTTCCAAAGAATAGCAAGGAGAGATAAGAAAGCCTTCCTCAGTGATTAATGCAAAGAAATAGAGGAAAACAACAGAAAAGGAAAAACAAGAGATCTCTTCAAAAAAATTAGAGATTCCAAGGGAACATTTCATGCAAAGATGGGCTCGATAAAGGACAGAAATGGTATGGACCTAACAGAAGCAGAAGAAATTAAGAAGAGGTGACAAGAATACACAGAAGAACTGTACAAAAAAGAGCTTCACGACCAAGATAGTCATGATAACGTGATCAATGACCTAGAGCCAGACATCTTGGAATGTGAAGTCAAGTGGGCCTTAGAAAGAATCAAACAAAGCTATGAACAAAGCTAGTGGAGGTGATGGAATTCCAGTTGAGCTATTTCAAATCCAGAAAGATGATGCTCTGAAAGTGCTGCACTCAATATGACAGCAAATTTGGAAAACTTAGCAGTGGCCACAGGACTGGAAGAGGTCAGTCTTCATTCCAATCCCAAAGAAAGGCAATGCCAAAGAATGCTCAAACTACTGCACAATTGCACTCATCTCACACGCTAGTAAAGTCATGCTCAAAATTCTCCAAGCCAGCCTTCAGCACTTTGTGAACCGTGAACTCCTAGATGTTCAAGCAGGTTTTAGAAAAGGCAGAGGCACCAGAGATCAAATTGCCAACATCCGCTGGATCATGGAGAAAGCAAGAGAGTTCCAGAAGAGTATCTATTTCTGCTTCATTGACTATGCCAAAGCCTTTGACTCTGTGGATCACAATAAACTGTGGAACATTCTGAAAGAGACGGGAATACCAGACCACCTGATCTGCCTCTTGAGAAACCTGTATGCATGTAAGGAAGCCACAGTCAGAAATGTACATGGAACAACAGACTGGTTCCAAATAGGAAAAGGAGTGTGTCAAGGCTATATATTGTCACCTTGCTTATTTAACTTATATGCAGAGTACATCATGAGGAACGCTGGGCTGGAAGAAGCACAAGCTGGAATCAAGATTGCTGGGAGAAATAACAATAATCTCAGATATGCAGATGACACTACCCTTATGGCAGAAAGTGAAGAGGAACTCAAAAGCCTCTTGATGAAAGTGAAAGAGGAGAGTGAAAATGTTGGCTTGAAGCTCAACATTCAGAAAACAAAGATCATGGCATCTGGTTCCATCACTTCATGGGAAATAGATGGAGAAACAGTGGAAACAGAGTCAGACTTTATTTTTGGGGGCTCCAAATTCACTGCAGATGCTGATTGCAGCCATGAAATTAAAAGACACTTACTCCTTGGAAGGAAAGTTATGACCAACCTTGATAATATATTAAAAAGCAGAGACATTACTTTGCCAATAAATGTCCATCTAGTCAAGGCTATGGTTTTTCCAGTGGTCATGTATGGATGTGAGAGTTGGACTGTGAAGAAAGCTGATCGCCGAATAACTGATGCTTTTGAACTGTGGTGTTGGAGAAGACTCTTGAGAGTCCCTTGTAACGCAAGGATATTCAACCAGTCCATTCTAAAGGAGATCAATCCTGGGTGTTCATTGGACGGACTGATGCTAAAGCTGAAACTGCAATACTTTGGCCACCTCATGCGACGAGTTGACTCACTGGAAAAGACTCTGATGCTGGGAAAGATTGGGGGCGGGAGGTGAAGGGGACGACCGAGAATGAGATGGCTGGATGGCATTAGCGACTCTGTGGACATGAGTTGAGTGGACTCTGGGATTTGGTGATGGACAGGGAAGCCTGGCATGCTGTGATTCATGGAGTCGCGGAGAGTCGGTCATGACTTAGCGACTGAACTGAACTGATAGTGGCTTTATTCCTAGATTTTTAAGGAATCTCCATACCATCTTCCATAGTGCCTGTATCAATTTACATTCTTACCAATAGTGCAAGAGTGTTCCCTTTTCTCCACACCCTTTCTAGCATTTATTTTTTGTAGACTTTTTGAGGAGGGTCATTCTGAGTGGTGTGAGGTTATATCTCATTGTAGTTTTGATTTGCAGTTCTCTAATAATGAGCAATGTTGACCATCTTTTCATGTGTTTGTTAGCCATCTGAATATCTTTGGAGAAATGTCTGTTTAGGTATTTTCCCCACTTTTTGATTAGGTTGTTTGTTTTTCTGGTTTTGAGTTGTATGAGCTGCTTGTATATTCTGGAAACTGATCCTTTGTCACTTGTCTCATTTGCTATTATTTTCTCTTATTCTGAAGGTTGTCTTTTCACCTTGCTTATAGTTTGCTTTGCTATGCAAAAGCTTTTAAATTTAATCAGGTTACCTTGTTCAATTTTGTTTTTACTTCCATTACTCTAGAAGGTGGGTCATAGAGGATCTTGCTTTGATTTATGTCATCAAGCGTTCTTCCTATGTTTTCCTCTAAGAGTTTTATAATTTCTGGTCTTACATTTAGGTCTTTAATCCATTTTGAGTTTATCTTTGTGTATGGTGTTAGGAAGTGTTCCAATTTCATTCTTTTACATGTAGCTGTCCAGTTTTCCCAGCATCATTTATTGAAGAGACTTATATTCTTGCCTCTTTGATCAAAAATAAGTTATGCGTGCATACATGAGTTTATTTCTGGGCTCTCCATGTTGCTCCATTGGTCTGTATTTCTGTTTTTTGCGCCAGTACCATACTGTCTTGATGACTGTAGTTTTGTAGTATAATTTGAAGTCAAGAAGGTTGATTCCTCCAGCTCAGCTCCATTCTTCTTTCTTAAGACTGTTTTGAATATTTGGGGTACTTTGTGCTTCCATATGAATTGTGAAATTTTTTTGTTCTAGTTCTGTGAAAAATGCCATTGGTAATTTCATAGGCATTGCATGAAATCTGTAGATTGCATTTCGTACTATGATCTTTTTCCCAATATTCATTCTTCCTACCCAGGAACATTGAACATCTCTCCATCAGTTTATGTTGTCTTTGATTTCTTTCATTAAGGAAACGGTAACCCACTCCAGTATTCTTGCCTGGAGAATCCCATGGACGGAGAAGCCTGGTAGGCTACAGTCCACGGGGTCGCAAAGAGTCGGACACGACTGAGCGACGGAACAGGACGGAACGGAACGGAACGGAAAGGAATGAACAGTTCTTTTGTCTCCTTAGGTAAGTTTATTCCTAGGTATTTAATTCTTTTTGTTGCAATGGTGAAATAGATTGATTCCTTAATTATTCCTTCTGATTTTTCATTGTTAGTATATAGAAATGCAAGTGATTGTGTCTTGATTTTGTATTCTGCAACTTTGCTAAATTCACTGATTAGCTCTAGTAATTTTCTGCTTCTATCTTTAGGGTTTTCTACATACAATGTCGGAGAAGGCAATGGCACCCCACTCCAGTACTCTTGCCTGGAAAATCCCATGGACAGAGAAGCCTGGTAGGCTGCAATCCATGGGGTCGCTAGGAGTTAGACACGACTAAGCAACTTTACTTTCACTTTTCACTTTCATGCATTGGAGAAGGAAATGGCAACCCACTCCAGTGTTCTTGCCTGGAGAATCCCAGGGAAGGGGGAGCCTGGTGGGCTGCTGTCTTTGTGGTCAAACAGAGTCAGACACAACTGAAGCAACTTAGCAGCAGCAGCACGTACAATATCATGCCATCTGCAAACAGTGAGAGTTTTATTTCTTTTCCAATCTGGATTCCTTTTATTTCTTTTTATTCTCTGATTGCTATAGCTAGGACTTCCAGAACTATTTTGAATAATAGTGGTGAAAGTGGACACCCTTGTCTTGTTCCTGATCTTAGGGGAAATGCTTTCAGTTTTTACCATTGAGAATAATGTTTGCTGTAAGCTTATCATATATGGCCTTTACTATGTTGACGTGGGTTCCTTCTATGCCCATTTTTTTGAAGTTTTAATCATAAATAGATGCTGAATTTTGTCAAAGGCTTTTTCTGAATCTATTGAGATGATCATATGGTTTTTATCTTTCAATGTGTTAATATGGTGTATCACATTGTTTGATTTCCATATAATGAAGAATCCTTGTATCCCTGGGATAAACCCAACTTGAACATGTTGTATAAGCTTTTCAATGTGTTGCTGAATTCTGTTTGCAAAATTTTGTTGAGGATTTTTGCATCTATGTTTATCAGTGATATTAGCCTATAGTTTTCTTTTTGTTGTGTTATCTTTTTCTGGTTTTGGTATCAAGGTGATGGTGGCCTCATAGAATGAGTTTGGAAGTGTTCCTTCCTCTGAAATTTTTTGAAAGAGCTTTAGAATTATAGGCATTAGCTCTTCTCTAACTGTTTTATAGAATTCTCTTGTGAAGCCAACTGATGCTAGGCTCTTGTTTTTTAGGAGCTTTTTTATCACAGCTTCAAATTCAGTGCTTGTAGTTGGGTTGTTCATCATTTCTATTTCTTCCTGGTTCAGTCTTTTAAACTTCAACTTTTCTAAGGATCTATTTTATTGTCATATAGTTGTTCATAATAGTCTCTTGAAATCCTTTGTATTTCTCCATTGTTTTTTGTAACCTATCTTTTTTCATTTCTAATTTTGTTGATTTGATTCCTCTCTGTTTTTTTTCTTGATGAGTCTGGCTAAGGGTTTGTCAATTTTGTTTATCTTCTCAAAGAACCAGCTTTTAGTTTTATCAATCTTTACTATTCTTTCTTTCATATCTTTTTCATTTATTTCTGCTCAGATCTTTATGATTTCTTTCCTTCTACTAAATTTTTTTCTTCTTCTTTTCCCAGTTGCTTTTGGTATAAAGTTTGGCTGTCTATTTTATGTTTGTATTGTTTCTTGAAGTAGGATTGTATTGTTATAAACTTCCCTCTTAGCAGTGCTATTGCTGAATCCCATAGGTTTTGAGTTGTCATGTTTTCATTGTCATTTGTTTCTAGAATTTTTTGATTTCCCTTTTGATATCTTCAGTATCCTATTGGTTATTTAGAAACATGTTTAATTTCTATGTGCTTGTGTTTTTTACAGTGTTTTTCTTGTAATTGATATCTAGTCTCATAGCATTGTAGTTGGAGAAGATGCTGATATGATTTCAATTTTTTTTTACCTTGATATAATAAAAGCTATATATGACAAACCCACAGCAAACATTATCCTCAATGGTTAAAAATTGAAAGCACTTTCCCTAAAGTCAGGAACAAGACAAGGGTGCCCACTCTCACCACTACTATTCATCATAGTTCTGGAAGTTTTGGCAACAACAATCAGAGCATTAAGAGACATAAAAGGAATCCAAATTGGAAAAGAGGAAGTAAAACTCTCACTGGTTGCAGATGACATGGTCCTCTACACAGAAAACCCTAAAGACTCTACCAGAAAATTACTAGAGCTAATCAATGAATATAGGAAAGTTGCAGATATAAAATCAACACACAGAAATCCCTTGCATTCCTATACACTAATAATGAGAAAATAGAAAAATTAAGGAATCGATTCCATTCACCATTGCAATGACAAGAATAAAATACTTAGGAATATATCTACCTAAAGAAACAAAAGACCTAGATACAGAAAACTATAAAACACTGGTAAAAGAAATCAGAGCGGACACTAATAGATGGAGAAATATACCATGTTCGTGGATTGGAAGAATCAATATTGTGAAAATGAGTATATTACCCAAAGTAATCTATAGATTCAATGCAATCTCTATTAAGCTACCAACGGTATTTTTCAGAGCTAGAACAAATAATTTCACAATTTGTATGGAAATACAAAAAACCTCGAATAGCCAAAGCAATCTTGAGAAAGAAGAATTGAACTGGAGGAACCAACCTGCCAGACTTCAGGCTCTACTACAAGCCACAGTCATCAAGACAGTATAGTACTGGCATAAAGACAGAAATATAGATCAATGGAACAAAATAGAAAGCCCAGAGATAAATCCACGCACCTATGATTTCAATTTTCTTAAATTAACTGAGGTTTGAATTTTGACCCAAGATGTGGTCTATCCTGGAGAATGTTCCATGTGCACTTGAGAAGAGGTTGTATTATTCTGCATTTGGTTGGAATGTCCTGAAGTTATCAACGAGATCCCTCTCATCTAATGTATCATTAAGACTGTGTTTCCTTGTTAATTTTCTGTTTTGATGATCTGTCCACTGGTGTTAGTGGGGTGTTAAAGTCTCCTACTATTATTGTGTTGTTGTCAATTTCCCCTTTTGTGTTTGTTAGTCTTTGTCTTATGTACTGAGGTGCTCCTATGTTGGTTGCATGGATATTTACAATTGTTATGTCTCCCTCTTGAATTGATCCCTTGATCATTATGTAGTGTCCTTCCTCATCTCTTGTAAGCTTCTTTATTTTAAGGTCTATTTTGTCGGATATGAAGATTGCTACTCCAGCATTCCTTTGCTTCCCATTTGCATGGAATATATTTTTCCATTCTCCCACTTTCAGTCTATATGTGTCTTGAGGTCTGAAGTGGGTTTCTTGTAGACAGCATATATATGGGTCTTGTTTTGGTATCCATTCAACCAGTCTGTGTCTTTTGGTTGGGGATTAAATCCATTTATTTTTTTTTAACTGGAAGATAATTGTTTTTCTGCATTGTGTTGACTTCTGCCATACAACAACCTAAATCAGCTGTAAGTTTACATGTGTCTCCACCTTCTGGAATCTCATTCCCACCCGTCTCCCCATACCACCTCTCTAGGTTGTCATAGAGTGCTGCATTGAGCTCCCTGTGTTGTACAGAAACTTTCCACTAACTATCTATTTTACATATGGTAATGTGTATGTTTATATGCTGTTCTCTCAATTTGTCCCACCCTTAAAACAAATGAATGTATTCTTTTGAAATTGAGTTGTATGAACTGTTTATAAATTTTGGATAGTAACTCCTTATTGATCATATCATTTGCAAATATATTCTCCCATTCATTAGGTTGTGTATTGGTTTTGTGAATGGTTTCCTTTGCTGTACAAAGCTTTTAAGTTTAATTAGGTCCCATTTATTTATTTTTGTTTTCATTACCCTAGCAGATGCATCCAAAAATATACTACTGCAATTTATTTCAAAGGGTGTTCTGTCTATGCTTTGCTGTAAGAGTTTTAGAGTATGCTATCTTACATATGGGCTTTCCTGGTAGCTCAGACAGTAAAGCATCTGCCTACAATAGGTGTTTAATCCATTTTGAGTTTATTCTTGTGTATGATGTTCGAGAACGTTCTAGTTTCATTAATTTCCACATAGTTTTCCAATTTTCCCTACATCACTTATTGAAGAAATTGTCTTTTTTCCATAGAACATTCTTGCCTCCTTTGTTGTAGATTAATTGACCATAGGTGCATGTGTTTGTTTCTGGGCTTTCTATCGTGTTTCATTGATCTATATTTCTGTGTGTTTTGTCAATACCCCATTGTTTTGAAAATTATAGATTCGTAATAGAGTCGTAAGTCAGAGAGCTTGATTTCTCCAGCTCTATTTCTCTTTCTAAGGATTGCTTTGGCTACTCAGGTTCTTTGGTACTTCCATATAAATTTAGAATTTTTATTCTAATTCTAAGAAAAATGCCATTGGTAATATAATAGTGATTGTATTGAATATGTAGATAGCCTTGTCTAGTAAAGTCATTTTGAAAATATTGATTCTTCCAATCAAAAAACATGATTTATATTTCCATATATTTGTGTCATATTTAATTACATCAGGGCCTGATGGTTTTCCGAGGATAGATCTTTTCTCCCCATGAAGTGAAGTGAAGTCGCTCAGTCGTGTCCGACTCTTTGCAACCCCATGGACTGTAGCCTACCAAGCTCCTCTGTCCGTGGGATTCTCCACGCAAGAATACTGGAGTGGGTTGCCGTTTCCTTCTCCAGGAGATCTTCCCAACCCAGGGATCGAACCCGGGTCTCCCACATTGGAGGCAGACGCTTTACCATCTGAGCCACCAGGGAAGCTCTTTCTCCCCATAGGTACGTTTATTCCTAGGTGTTTTATTCTTTTGATATAATGATAAATGGGACTGTTTCCTTAATTTCTCTTTCTAATCTTTCATTGTTAGTGTATAGAAATGGAAGGGGTTTCTGCACGTTAATTTTGTATCCTGCAAATTTACTAAATTCATTGATAAGCTGCAGCAGTTTTCTGGTAGCGTGTTTAGAAACTTTTATCTATCAGTCAGTTCAGTTACACAGTCATGTCCAACTCTGTGTGACACCATGTACTGCAGCACTCCAGGCTTCCATGTCCAACACCAACTCCTGTAGCTTGTGTAAACTCAAGTCTATTGAGTCAGTAATTCCAGCCAACCATCTCATCTTCTACTGTCCCCTTTTCCTCCTGCCTTCATCTCTCCCAGCATCAGCATCTTTTCTAAGGAGTCAGTTCTTCACATTGGGTGGCCAATGTATTGGAGCTTCAGCATCAGTCCTTCCAATCAATATTCAGGACTGATTTCCTTTACGATTGACTGGTTTGATCTTGCAGTCCAAGGGATTCTCAAGAGTCTTCTCCGACACCCCAGATAAAAGTATCAGTTCTTCAGTGCTCAGCATTTTTATGGCCCAGTTCTCACATCCACACACGACTAATGGGGAAACAAAAGCTTTGACTAGTTGGACCTTTGTCAGAAAAGTAATGTCTCTGCTTTTTAATATGCTGTCTAGGATGGTCATAGCTTTTCTTCCAAGGAGCACGTGTCTATTAATTTCATGTCTGCAGTCCAAAGATGGAGTGATCTTGAAGTCCCCAAATTAAAGTCTCTCACTGTTTCCATTGCTTCCTCATCTATTTGTCATGAAGTGATGGGACTGGATACCATGATTTTAGTTTTTCTTTTTCTTGGGGATGATTTTGATCACTGCCTCTATGTATAGAGTCATGTATTCTGGAAACAATCCAATCAAAAAATAGGAAGTGGATCTAAATAGACATTTCTCCAAAAAGACACACCAAGTGGCATTAGTTTTCTTAATGAAATAGAGGAGATGAAGTTATCTTGATAAGAGTTGCTTGGAAGAATGCCTTTTCTGAGCTGAAGGCTTTCAGGAAATTATACAATGTAACTTAGCTGTCTACTGATATATTTGAAACCTGTAGACCTTTGGTATGAAGTTGGCAATAAAACTTGGTATTACTGCAGCACTTGAAATTACAAAGAAATGCTATTTTTCAACTTAATGGAATAGTTTACAGCTATATCTTTTAAATAGCTTAATAGATAAGTTTTGCTTAAATAGTCTAGTATTTAATATCTGGTTGCCTTCAATATAATTAGACAGCCCTGGCTCTGAACACCTAACACTCAAGTAAAGTAGTGAGGACTATAACCCAGCTGACTCCATAAGATAGAGGGACTAATAGTTATCGCTTTGGGATGCTGTATTATGTACATCTGGTTCCTCTACTGCTGCCCAATTAAATAAATGATTACTCTCTGACCACACACACACACAAAAAAAGGGATCCAGTTTCCTGAGGAGTCATGTCATGTAGGAAAACTCAATCCACTACTTTCTGTATTGTTAGCGAGCACGCTTCCATTACTAGAGTTTTGAGAAAATGTAACCATTGCTTCTCCTTGGATTAAATCCCTTCTCTTTTTGTTACTGTATCTTACGAGTTTAGAAGATATTAATATAGCTTAGTTGTATGTTATTCTGAGTTGTGCTCTTTTGAGTTTCATGGATGTTTCCTTTGTCTCCTGTTCTGGGATACTAGCAGTAGAAAAGGTGTGATACACAGTTAAAAAAAATGTTACTCATACTAAGGGTTCTAAATTTTGAACCATATAAAATTAGCATGGCATTTTATTTCCAGTAAGTTTTAGACTTAAGTTACCAGGACAGTGAAAATGAGTTAGACAGTTGTTTAATATTCTCTATTAAGCATAGTTCATATTATGTGTAACAAGAATGTTCAAGGTACTTCACAGTAGATTTGATATATGAAAAGAATTAAAATATTTTGGTAGCAATAAAATATGAATGTGTTTTATAGCAATTATTGGAAATTCCAATTCCATACAGTGAAGAATAAAACCCAATGATTCACAAGTTTAACTTGATCAAATTATCTGCTATTTATATTAACTTTTCAAAAGTATTTGAGCTAATTCCAATATAAATTTAGAGAATGTTATTGTTTATATTTTTCCTTTTAAAAATTATTTTTAATTGGAGAATAATTACTTTACAATATTTTGTTGGTTTTTGCCATACATCAACGTGAATCAGACATAGGTATACACGTGTCCTACCCCCCAGACCTCCCTCTCACCTCCCTCTGCCTAGGTTGTCACAGAACACTGGGTTTGCATTCCCTCATCATACAGCAAATACCCCTGGTTATTCGTTTTACCCATGGTATGTACAAATCTCAATGCTATTCTCTCAATTTGTCCTACTCTCTACTTCCCCCATTTTGTCCATAAGTCTATTGTCTATATTTGTGTCTCCAAGGCTGCCTTGCAAATAGGTTCATCAGTACCATCTTTCTAGATTTTATATATATGCATTTATATATGATATTTGTTTTTCTCTTTCTGAGTTATTTCACTTTGTAGAAGCCCTAGGTTCATCCATCTCATTAGAACAGACTCAAATGTGTTCCTTTTATGGCTAAGTAATATTCCACTGTATATATATACACCACAACTTCTTTGTCCATCCATCTGTTGATAGACACCCAGGTTGCTTCCATGCCCTAGCTATTGTAAATAGTGCTGCAATGAACTTTGGAGTGCGTATGATTTTATTTAATTATGGTTTTCTCAGAATATATGCCCAATATAGGGATTTCCGGGTCATATGATCATTTTATTCCTAGTTTTTTAAGGAATCCCCATACTGTTCTCCATAGTGACTGTATCAATTTATATTCCTACCGACAATGCAAGAGGATTCCCTTTTGTCTACACCCTCTTCTGCACTTACTGTTTGTACATTTTTTGATGATGACCATTTTGACTCATGTGAGGTGATACTTCGTTGTACTTTTGATTTGTATTTCTCTAATGCTAAAGCTAAAACTGCATTACTTTGGCCACCTCATGCGACGAATTGACTCACTGGAAAAGACTGATGCTAGGAAAGGTTGGGGGCGGGAGGAGAAGGGGACGACAGAGAATGAGATGGCTGGGTGGCATCACCGACTCTGTGGGCATGAGTTTGAGTGAACTCTGGGAGTTGGTGATGGACAGGGAGGCCTGGCGTGCTGTGATTCATGGGGTCGCAGAGAGTTGGACATGACTGAAGTGACTTAGCAGCAGCAGCATCTTTTCACATGTTTATTGGCAATTTGTATGTCTTCTTTTTTTAATTTATTTATTTTAATTGGAGGATAATTATTTTACATTATTGTATTGATTTTGCCATATACTGACATGCATCTGCCCTGGGTGTACATGTGTTTCCAATCTTGAACCCCTCTCCCACCTCCCTCCCCATATCATTCCTCTAGGTCATCCCACTGCATCAGCCCCAAGCATCCTGTATCATGCATCAAACCTGGACTGGGGATTCATTTCACATATGATAATATACATGTTTAAAGGCCATTCTCCCAAATCATTCCACCCTTGCCCTCTCCCACAGAGTCCAAAAGACTGTTCTATACATCTGTGTCTCTTTTGTTGTCTCGTATACAGGGTTATCGTTATCATCTTTCTAAATTCCATATATTTGCATTATTATACTGTATTGGAGTTTTTCTTTCTGGCTTATTTCACTCTGTATAATAGGCTCCAGTTTCATCCACCCCATTAGAACTGATTCAAATGTATTCTCTCTAATTGCTGAGTAATACTCCATTGTGTATATGTACCACAGCTTTCTTATCCATTCGTCTGCAGATGGATATTTAGGTTGCTTCCATGTCCTGGCTATTACAAACAGTGCTGCGATGAACATTGCAAGGTTTTATGCTGAGCTTATTTCCACTTAGGCTGTTTTTCTACCTCCCTACTAATCTCTCTTTTTACTTTTCTATTAATACTTAGATTGGCCCAAGTACTTTTCTCCTTAAAATCCATAAAATAATAGTTCCCAACTTTTTTTCCCTTAAATCATGTGAGACTATCCAACGTGGTATCATTTTCTTGACTGTTTTAGCACTATACTTTTTTTGAAATGGGCAGTAGCTGGAGGTGAGTAGAGCATTTCCTTTGAGCTATGTTAGCATCTGAATTCTGGTTCTCTGGCAAGTGCAATAGAATAATACATTGCATTAATTTCTTTCATCTTTACATTTTGTAGAATTTTATCAGTGGGCTTCCTTCTCCCTACAGTGCATGCAAAGATCTTAAGGAAAGAAATCTTGTAAGATAAAGGGGTTTGAAATCTGTAAAATCAGTGTAATATTTAGATATTGTAAATCCCATCTGAACTGTAACCAATATATTTTGCATTAGACATTCCTATAGTTAATAATATGCAGAAAGATTTGATTTCATCTCATATCAGTGCAAATTTAATTGTTCAAACTGCACCAATATCTATTCCTCAAAATGATAACTTATTCTAGCTTTAAAAGAGTTATTGAAAGCACTATGGGGTTCCCACGTGGTTCAGTCAATAAAGAATCTGTCTGCAATGAAGGAGACCTGGGTTCTGTCCCTGAGTTGGCAAGATACCCTGGAGAAGGGAATGACTACCCTCTCTAGCATTCTTGCCTGGTGATCCATGGACAGAGTAGCCTGGTGGGCTACAATCCAAATCATGGGGTCACAAAGAGTCAGACACGACTGAGCATCTAACACAGTGCACACCTGAAAGCAATAACTTCACTTTCCCTTATTTTCCAAATTACTGAAAATTAAGAGTCAGCATAAAATAATTTGAATAGATCATTTATTACATACACACATATATATACATGTATTTATATTTTCATCAATATAAACAATTACCTATTCATCATGTTGGTCTGATATCAGGATAATGCATTATAATTTAACATATGACATTAAAATATCAGACTATCCTGATGTGCAAAAGATAATATAAGAGTCATTTTTAAAAAGATAGTATGAAAATTGTGAATCTTCAGTAGTACTAACAATGTCAACTATAATCAGTATTTAGTTGAAATTCATGTTTAACTATTCAGAAAAAGAAATTCAAAGCTTGAAAATTGGACATGGAAAATTATGCTTTTTATTTTAGCATCTATTGTATATTAATTTTTTCTCCATTTGTTGCTAATTTTAAGTTGAAATATTGGGTTGTCCAAAAAGTTCTTTCAGATTTTTCAGTGACATCTTACAGAAAAACCCAAATGAAATTTTTGGACAAGCCAATATAATATACACTTATAAAAATGAAAAAAACATGCGTGTATTAGCTCATTGAATTTTCAAAAGGTAAAATCTTCTGTGTAACCACCACTTAGACCAAAAATGAATCACTAGTAGCATGAGTACTTTGTCTTATCCTTCCTAGTCTTCTGCCTTGACAGGGTAACAACTATACTGAGTTCTCTCTGCATTCATTACTTTTGCCTATTTTTGAACTTGATATGATTCACACACACCGAAATAGATACTCTCTTTATCCAACATTAAACTTATGTGGTTCTTCATCATCATGTGTAGTTGTAGACCATTCATTGATGTTCATGTGTTGAATTTCATTTGATTAAGAAACTACAATCTACTTTTCTTATTTCACTGCTAATAAAAATTTGGGTTAAATCTAGTTTTAGGTTATTAGAATAGTGCTACTGTGAACATGAGTAAATATCTTTTCCTGAATATATACATTTATTGGGTAGATACCTAGGAGTAGAATTGAAAGGTCATGGAATAGTCATTAAATTTTAGTAGATACTAACAGCTTTCCAAACTGAGTATACAAATGTATACTACAATAACATGTGTGATAAGTTTAGTTGATATGAATCAGTATCAAGACTTCATATTGTCATTTTTTACATCTCAGAAATTCTAATGAGTGTAATATTCTATGCTTTAACTCTATAAAGACTAATACAGTTGAATAGTGGTCTTATGGTAACCTTTTTTTTAATCCCCATTTGAGTATTTGTGGGTTTTATTTTGTTTTATTTTTTTTAAATTTTTTGACAGAGTATCCATCATTTTATTACTGAATTATTGTTCTTCATATATAATGGATACAAGTCCTTTGTCAAATATATGGATTGCAATTATTTTCTTCCAGTCTATGTTTGGCTTTTCATTTTCTTAATACTAATTTAGATAAAAGAGAAATCTAAATTTAATGTAGTACAATTCATCTTTTTCCGTTTATAGTTAGTACTTTTTATACCATACTTTATACTATACTTTGTCATTCATGAAGATATTTTATTATTTCATATAAACCCTTTATTATTATACCTTTTGCATTTAAACAAACCATTAGGAATTGATATTTGTATATGGTATGAAGTAGAGGTCGAAATTCTTTTATTCCAATTGATTGAGTCTTATTTTATTAAAAAGAATACCCTTTCTCCTGGCACTGTATTATTATATTTGACATAAATCAAGTGAATCTATATGTGAGATGATCTTTGAACTCTATCCTGTTCCACTTGTCTATTTTTGACCTCCCCAGGTTTGCCCATTTAGTATCCTGGGCCTGGGATATTCCTTCCTATAGAGAGTTTGGCTGCTTCTTCTTTATTAGGAGAAATCATTCCCTGTGTTAGGTATCCAGTGAACTTCTTTGTACTGCTTATATGTGTGCATTATATAGTCCCTGGCTAGCCTCATTGATATATCTTCCCTCCATGGGGAAGGAATGGAATCTTTGCCTACATCACAAGTGGTTGCATCAGTTCATAGCCATGCATCAACTATCAGGAGGGACCCACTGATCACAGGGACCCAGTGCACATGACAAACACTTATCTTGTTGAGTTTTTTCTCCTTTCTTTGATTAAAGTGTTGTTCCAGGAGCTCTTTGTGTATTGAATCTGCTTTGGCAAATCCAAATCCATAGACCAAGTTAAGTGGGCTCCTTCTGCAAATGGTAGGCATTTTATACTGTTTGCCTTTTTCTGCGAGTTGAGAATTCTCACTTGGTATCAGTAGCTAGATCTTCCTGCCTGAAACCCACTTGGGTCTGGCAATAACTTTTAGATATGACACCAAAGACAGAATCCATAAAAGGAAAAAAATTGAAAGTTGGACTTGATTAAAATGAAAACTTCTGTTCTGTGTAAGATATTGTCAACAGGATGAGAAGACCAGCTAAAGACCTGGAGAATATATTTACAAAAGACATATCTGATAACCAACTGTCATTCAAAATAATACACTTAAAGCTCACAATAAAAATGATACAACTTGACTAAAAAAGAGGGCAAAGTATCTGAACAGATACCTCACCAAAGGAATTATTCAGCGTATGAAAAGATGAAGAGAATCAAATGTCATCAGGGAATTGCAAACTAACACAACATTGAGGGAATTCCCTGGCAGTCCAGTGGTTAGGACTTCATTCTGTTACTGCTGAGGGCCTGGGTTCAGTCCTTGGTTGGGGAACTAGTATCACACCAGATGCATGGTACAGTCAAAAAACTAATTAAAAAATATTCTTAAAAAAATTGATATACCACTAAATAACTAGGAACCTCATTTGTTGTTGGTGGGAATGCAAAATGGTAAAGACACTTTGGAAGACAGTTTGGCAGTTTCTTACAAAACTAAACATACTCTTACCACATGGTCCAGCCATCATAGTCCTTCTTATTCACCCAAGTGAATTGAAAACTTAAAACCACACAAAACCTGTAAATGTATGCTTATGGCAGTTTGGTTCACAATTGTCAAAATCTAGAAGCAACTAAGATGTTCTGGATAAACAAGTGGATAAATTGTGGTACATTCAGAGAGAAGAACATTATTTAGCACTAAAATGAGGCAATCTATCAACTGTGAAAAGACATGAAATAAACAAATGTTTATTGCTAAGTGAAAAAGCCAGTCTGAAAAGGCTATATGCTGTATGATTCCAATTATGGCATTCTGAAAATGATAAAAGTATGGAGGCAATAAAAATATGAGTGATTGGCAGGGGATTGGGAAGGGAAGGATGAGTAAGTGGAGTACAGATGATTTTTAGTGTAGTGAAACTATACTGAATGAAACTATGTTGTCATCCAGCTGTCAAAACACATAGAGTGTACAACACCAAGGCTGAACTCAAATGTAAACTGTGGATTTTGGATGATATTGACATATCAATGTAGGTGTATTGGTTGTAACATATGTGCTATTGGGGTGCAAGATGTTGGTGAAGACTGTGTCTGTGTGTGAGAGGGCAGATGTCAAGGAATACTCTGTAAACATTCTGCTTGATTTTAGCATAAACCTAGGGCTTCTAAAAATAAACTCTAAAAAAAAAAAAGGTAAAAATAAACTCTATTTTTGAAAAATGATATCTTTTAGTATAAGTCATCCTTTTTTGTTATTCTTTCAATATTGTATTGTTCAATCTTGGCCTTTACCATTTTCATATGGATTTAGGATCATCTCTTTAATTTTCATAAGTAACCTCATGGGAATTTAATTGGAATTTCATTAAATCTGCTGATCAATTTTGGGAGAATCAACATACTAAAATTACTTTTCTTACATCCATGAGCATGATATGTCTATTTATTTTTCTTAAAATTTCCTTCAATATTTTTGATGTTTGGAATGAGACTGGCACATGTTTTATGGCTTCATTTAGAGATATATGATGAGATTTTGCTGTTATAAATCATAAATTTTAATTTATTTTTGATGGTGTTTAGTAGCATAATTCACTTTTTAACATTCATCTTATATTCAGTTATCTTCTAAATTTATTTATTAATCCACATGATTCTTTATAGAAAAATTTGTTCTCTGTTTAAGTTGTGATTTTGTCAGGAAATTATATTTTAATATTTTCTCTTCTAATTCCCCCCTCTTACATCTTGTTTTTACTCTTATTTCATTACTAGGGCTTCAAGTACAATGTTGAATAGAAGTATTAATCCCTGGAAGCCTGGCATTTATTGCCTCTTGGCCAAAATAGGTCTCATATGGGGTAGCTATAAATGCACAATGTTTTATTTAAAGTTTGAAACATCCCCAGTGATAACCAGGAACAGCTTGCTTACATTGTTTAGGAAAGTACAGCTTTAAAATTTAAATAAATTATATTTAATATTATATTATAAATTATATTTAAATAAATATAATTTGTTCAAGTTCTCTTGACATAAAAATTCCTCCCATGTCTTGGTGGTTTATAATCTTGAAATAGAACATCTTATATGAATAAGAAAAGACCACAATGAACTGCTACTTGAAGTCTCTTGGGTCCCTGATATTCCCTGTGCTTCTATCCCTTTAATGTGATAGACTTTTTTTTTTTCTAGTCTTATGTGCTTCCTGTGAAGTCACGTGATTTTTTTTCAAATTTCCAACCTGTGTAATAGTTACAGTTTTATTTTCTGTACCTATTGAATTGACTATATGTTTTAATCTTTATTTACTGTTAATAAGGTACATTATGTTGAATGACATTTAAATGTTAAGAAATCCTGGTATTTTGAAACAATTTCTGCTTTTTGTGATTTATTGTTCTTTTTATTCATTATTTTATGATGCTAATATTTTATTTGTTATTTTTATTTCTATGGTTATTTTTTCTTAAATATTTGGAAAAAGTTAGTAGTCAAGGCTATGGTTTTTCCAGTGGTGATGTATGGATGTGAGAGTTGGACTGTGAAGAAAGCTGATCGCTGAAGAATTGATGCTTTTGAACTGTGGTGCTGGGGAAGACTCTTGAGAGTCCCTTGTACTGCAAGGAGGTCCAACAAGTCCATCCTAAAGGAGATCAATCCTGGGTGTTCATTGGAAGGACTGATGGTGAAGCTGAAACTCCAATACTTTGGCCACCTGATGGGAAGAACTGACTCATTTGAAAAGACCCTGATGCTGGGAAGATTGAAGTCAGGAGGAGAAGGGGATGACAGAGAATGAGATGGCTGGATGGCATCACCGACTCGATGAACATGACTTTGAATGAACTCCGGGAGTTGGTGATGGACAGGGAGGCCCGGCGTGCTGTGATTCATGGGGTTGCAAAGAGTCGGACATGACTGAGCGACTGAACTGAACTGAACTGAACTGAAAAGGTGAACAATCTGCTTGAAATCTTTGATTTACTTATTTCTTTGTTTACATAGGTTTTAAATATGTTTAAAATGGATATGGAATTAACGTTTTTTATTTCTTTTTTGTTTGATTTTAAAGTTTATTTTTCAAATGAGTCTGTTATTTTTCAAATGTATTTGCCTACTGTATTTTAAATATCATCTTTCCTATGTCTTTAATACCTACAGGATTATTACTATTAACAATTCCACCTTTTTTCGTTAATTTCTGTTACTAGTTAGTTATATTGTCTCTTTTTCCTCCTTTATCCATTTGCTAGGAGCTTATTAATTTTTTAACCTTTGATATAAATTTTTTTTGGCTTTTTTGATTTTTACTTTTCATTATTTGATTTTTTTCACTGATATGTGTTCTTTTATTATTTCCTTCTACCTTCCATTGGATAGGTATTCTTTCCTATGTCTTTTGGGTTGAAGTTTTTATAATGGATTTCCAGGCATTCTAATATTTTAATATCTGCATTTAAGACTATACATTTTTGTCTAAGTACTGCTTTAGCTCTTTGATATGTCATCTATTCATTAGCATTCATTAAATTTTTTTGTAATTGTTACTTATTCCTTGACTTGCTTACATGCATATTGTGTAATTTCTAAGTGCTTGAAGACTTTCTATTTATCTTTATGTAGCAATTTCTAGTTTATTTCTAGCAGATCAAGATATATGCAAGCATGATTGCTAGGTTGTGTCAGTTGTGTCCGACTCTCTGCAATTCTATAGACTGTAGCCCACCAACATCCTCTGTCCATGGGATTCTCCAGGCAAAAATATTGGTGTGGGTTGCTGTGCCCTGCTCCAGGGGATCTTCCAGGCCCAGAGATCTAACCTGTGTCTCCTTTGGCTCCTGCACTGCATGCAGATTCTTTCCTGCTGAGCCACTGGAAACCTCCAGGTCAAAGTATACACTGAATGATTTTAAGTCTTTTAAACTTTTGAAACATGCTTTATAACAAAGCCCATGTTTAATGTTGAAAAATGTTCCACATGTACTTGAAAAGAGTGTATGTTTTTTTCATTGTTGAATGCACTGTTTTACATATGTCTACTTGTTTGAGGTTATAAGGTTAAATCTTTAAGATTTTTTACATCCTTACTGTTTTTGTCTCTATCACCTATTAAGAGAGAATGGTTAATGCTTCTCATTCACATTGTGCATTCATGCACTTCTATTATTTGTTTCCAAATATTTGCCTTATATTTTGCTGATAAGTTATTGCATGCATATAGGTTTAGAATTGTGATGTCTTCCTAGAAGACTGGGCCTTCTTGTGTCAAAATGTAATTTTCTGATACAGTATAGCTGTTGCAAATTTAGCCAAGCTAATCGTTGGAGAAGGAAATGGCAACCCACTCCAGTACTCTTGCCTGGTAAATTCCATGGACAGAGGAGCCTTGTAGGCTACAGTCCATTGGGTCGCAAAGAGTCGGATACAACTGAGCGACTTCACTTACTCACTCAATCTATGATATTGACCATCTGGTGATGTCCACGTGCAGAGTCATCTCTTGTGTTGTTGGAAGAGGGTGTTTGTTATAACCAGTTTGTTCTTTTGTCAAAAGCCTTTGCCCTGCTTCAGTTTTTACTCCAAGACCAATCTTGCTTGTTATTCCAGATATCTCTTGACTTCCTACTGTTGCATTCCTGTCCCCTGTGATGAAAAGGACATCTTTTTTTGGTGTTAGTTCTAGAAGGTCTTATAAGTCTTCATAGAGTCATTCAACTTCAACTTCTTTGGCATTAGTGGCTGGGGTATAGACTTGGATTGCTGTGATATTGAATGGTTTGCCTGGGAGGTAAACTAGATCATTCTGTACTTTTTTTGAGATTGCAGCCAAGTACTGCATTTTGGACTATTTTGTTGACTATGAAGGCTACTCCATTTCTTCTAAGGGATTCTTGCCCACAGTAGTAGATATAATGGTCATCTGAATTAAATTCACCCATTTCCATCCATTTTAGTTCACTGATTCCCTAAATGTCAATGTTCACTCTTGGCTACTCCTGTTTGACCACTTCTAATTTACCTTGATTTGTGGACCTAACATTCCAGGTTCCTATGCAATACTGTTCTTTACAGCTTCAGATTTTACTTCCACCACTAGTCACATCCACAACTAGGTGTTGTTTTTGCTTTGGATTAGCCTCTTCATTATTTCTGGAGTTATTTCTTCACTCTTCTCCAGTAGCATATTGGGTACTTACAGAGCTGGGGAGTTCATGTTTCAGTGTCATTTTTTTTTTTTGCCTTTTCATACATTTTATGGGGTTCTCAAGGAAAGAATACTAAAGTGGTTTACCATTCCCTTCACCAGTGGACCATATTTTATCAGGACTCTTCATTTTGACCCATCCATCTTGGAAGGCCCTACAAGGTATGGCTCATAGTTTCAGTCAGTAAGACAAGGCTGTGAATCAAGCTATCAGTTTGGCTAGTTTTCTGTGATTGTTATTTTCATTCTGTCTGCCTTCCGATGGATAATAATAAAAGGCTATGGAAGTTTCCTGATGGGAGGGACTGGCTGAGTCTTGCTCTGATGGGCAGGGCCATGCTCAGTAAATCTTTAATCCAATTTTCTGTTGAAGGATGGGGCTGTGTTCCTTCCTCGTAGTTTGGCCTGAGACCAAATTATGGTAGGGGCAATGGCAGTAATATCCACCTCCTTCAAAAGGGCTTATGCCAGGACTCTTGCATTCAGTGCCCCAACCCAACAGAAGGCCACTCTCGACCCATGCTTCTGCTGGAAACACCTGGACACTCACAGGCAAGTCTTGCTCAGGCTCTTGTGGTGTCATTTCTCCTTTCTCCTGGGTCCTGGTGTGCACAAGGTCTTGTTTGTGTCTTCCAAGAGTTTGTTTCCCCTGTCCTGTGGAAATTCTGTTATCAAATTCTGAATCCCATTGGGTTTCCAAGTAATTTACTGGGGTTTCTCAGTCCCTTTGCCAGATCCTTAAGTTGGTAAACCTGTTGTGGGTCTAGAACATTCACAACAGATTTCCCAACAACACAAGAGATGACTCTATACATGGACGTCACCAGATGGTCAATACTAAAGCCCGATGGATTATATTAGTTGTAGCCAAAGATGGAGAAGCTCTATACAGACAGCAAAAACAAGACCAGGAGCAGACTGTGACTCAGATCATGAAATCTTTATTGCAAAATTCAGACTTAAATTGAAGAAAGTAGAGAAAATCACTAAACCATTCAGGTATGACCTAAATAAAATCCCTTACAATTAGATAGTTTAAGTGACACATAGATTCAAGGGATTAGATCTGAGAGATAAAGTGTCCAAAGAACTATGGATGAAGGTTCATAACACTGTACAGGAGGCAGTGATCAAAACAATCCTGAAGAAAAAGAAATTCATAAAGGCAAAATGGTTGTTTGAGGAGGGACTACGAATATAAAAGAAGAGAAGTGAAAGTCAAAGGAGATAAGGAAAGATATATCCATCTGAATGCCGAGATCCAAAGAATAGCAAGGAGAGATAAGAAAACCTTCCTCAGTGATCAATGCAAAGAAATAGAGGAAAAGAATCAAATGGGAAACATTAGAGATCTCTTCAAGAAAGAGATTCCAAGGGGATATTTCATATAAAGATGGGCACAGTAAAAGACATAAATGGTATGGATCTAACAGAAGCAGAAGATATTAAGAAGCGGTGGCAAGAAAACACAGAAGAGCTATACAAAAAAGATCTTAATGACCCAGATAACCACGATGGTATGATCACTCACCTAGAGCCAGATATCCTTGAGTGTGAAGTCAAGTGGGCCTTAGGAACCATCACGACGAACAAAGCTGGTGGAGGTGATGTAATTTAAACTGTGCTATTTCAAATCCTAAGAGATGATCCTGTGAAAGTGCTGCAGTCAATATGCAAGCAAATTTGGAAAATTAAGCAGTGGCCACAGTACTGGAAAAGTCCAAATTTCATTCCAATCCCAAAGAAAGACAATGCCAAAAAATGTTGAAACTACCTACCACACAATTGCACTCAACTCACATGCCAGCAAACTAATGCTCAAAATTCTCCAAGCTAGGCTTCAACAGTGTGTGAACCGAAAATATTCATATGTTAAAGCTGGATTTAGAAAAGGCAGAGGAACCAGAGATAAAATTGCCAACATCCATTGGATCATAGCAAAAGCAAAAGAATTCCAGAAAAACATGTACTTCTGCTTCATTGACTACACCAAAGCAGCCTTTGACTCTGTGGATCACAACAAACTATGGAAAATTTTTAAAGAGATGGGAATAGCAGATGACCTTACCTGCCTACTGAAAATTCTGTATGCAGGTCAAGAAGCAACAGTTAAAACCAGAACTTGCATGGAACAATGGACAGTTTCCAAATTGAGAAAGGAGTATGTCAAGGCTGTATATTGCCACTTTGCTTAATTAGTTTATATGCAGAAACCATGATGCAAAATGCCAGACTGGATGAGGCATAAGCTGGAATCATGATTGCCAGGAGAAATATCAATAACTTCAGATATGCAGATGATACCATCTTTATGGCAGAAATAGAAAGAGCAGAGTGAAAAACCTGGCTTAAAACTCAGCATGCAAAAAACTAAGATCATGGCATCTGGTCCTATCACTTCATGGAAAATAGATGGGGAAACAATAGATACAGTGACAGACTATTTTCTTGGGCTCCAAAATCAGTGCAGATGGTGACTCCAGCCATGGAATTAAAAGATGCTTTCTCTTTGGAAGAAAAGCTTTGACAAACCTAGATAGCATATTAAAAAGCAGAAATTTTACCAACAAACGTCTATATAGTTAAGCTATGGTTTTTCCAGTAGTCTTGTGTGGGTATGAGAGTTGGACCATAAAGAAAGATGAACACCAACGAATTGATGCTTTTCAACTGTGGTGTTTGGGAAGACTCTTAAGAGACCCTTGTAGTTAAAGGACATCAAACCAGTTAATCGTGAAGGAAATCAGTCCTGAATATTTATTGGAAAGACTGATGCTGAATCTCTAATATTTTGGCCTCGTGATGCAAAGAACTGACTCACTGGAAAAGATCTTGATGATGGGAAACAGTGAAGACAGAAGGGGATGCCAGA
The DNA here is from genome assembly GCF_049115385.1 of Moschus berezovskii. NCBI lineage: Eukaryota > Metazoa > Chordata > Mammalia > Artiodactyla > Moschidae > Moschus > Moschus berezovskii. The sequence continues at coordinate 78,492,005 of NC_142488.1, read as the reverse complement.
AGATTAGGTGGTAGGATGGCATCACCAACTCAATGGACATCAGTTTGAGCAAGTTCTGGAAGTTGGTGATGGACAGAGAATCCTGTCCTGCTGCAGTCCATGGGGTCGCATAAGTTGGACACGACTGAGTGACTGAGCTGAACTGAACTGAATCTATTGTATTGTTGTCTGGCATTAGTTTTGTTTGGCTAAGTGTCCTACAATGATCTTAAATTGACACTAAACACGTGTGCAAGAATATGCCCTAATTTTGGCCCACAGAGTCACAAGGAAATGTTAGTCCCTGATACGACTTCCACAACAGCTCTTATGATCAACATTTTTGCTTGCATCCAAGTGCCTGTATTTCCTATGCATTCCTTACATAAGAACTCTGTAGGGCATATTAAAACCCTACTGTTTTGGTTTGAATTGACCAATGAAGACCTAGGCTGGGCATCCCAAAACATTTCTCCCACTGATCCTAAAGAAGGCATGTGCCCTAGGTTTTGTATATCTTTACCTATACAAGACCTTTTAGAACTAACACCCCCAAAAGATGTCTTTTTCATTATAGGGGACTGGAATGCAAAAGTAGGAAGTCAAGAAACACCTAGAGTAACAAATTTGGCCTTGGAGTACAGAATGAAGCAGGGAAAAGGGTAATAGAGTTTTGCCAAGAGAACGCACTGGTCATAGCAAACACCCTCTTCCAACAACACAAGAGAAGACGCTACACATGGACATCACCAGATGGTCAACACCGAAATCAGATTGATTATATTCTTTGCAGCCAAAGATGGAGAAACTTTATACAGTCAGCAAAAACAAGACCAGGATCTGACTGTGGCTCAAATCATGAACTCCTTATTGCGAAATTCAGACTTAAATTGAAGAAAGTAGGGAAAATCACTAGACCATTCAGATATGACCTAAATCAAATCCCTTATTATTACACAGTGGATGTGAGAAATAGATTTAAGGGACTAGATCTGATAGATAGAGTGCCTGATGAACTATGGACGGAGGTTCGTGATGTTGTACAGGAGACAGGGACCAAGACCATCCCCATGGAAAAGAAATGCAAAAAAGCAAAATGGCTGTCTGGGAAGGTCTTACAAATAGCTGTGAAAAGAAGAGAAGTGAAAAGCAAAGGAGAAAAGGAAAGATATAAGCATCTGAATGCAGAGTTCCAAAGAAGAGCAAGGAGAGATAAGAAAGCCTTCCTCAATGCAAAGAAATAGAAGAAAACAAAAGAATAGGAAAGACTAGAGATCACTTCAAGAAATTTAGAGACAGCAAGGGAACATTTCATGCAAAGATGGGCTCGATAAAGGACAGGAATGGTATGGACCTAACAGAAGCAGAAGATATTAAGAAAATGTGGCAAGAATACACAGAATAACTGTACAAAAAAGAGTTTCACGCCCCAAATAATCACCATGGTGTGATCACTCACCTAGAGCCAGACATCCTGGATCATTGAAAAAGCAAGAGAGTTCAAAAAAAAAAAAAAAACACAAAACAAAAAAACAACCCCATCTATTTCTGCTTTATTGACTATGCCAAAGCTTTTGACTGTGTGGATCAAAATAAACTGGAAAATTCTGAAAGAGATGAGAATACCAGACAACCTTACCTGCCTCTTGAGAAACCTATATGCAGGTAAGGCAGCAACAGTTAGAACTGGACATCTAACAACAGACTGTTTCCAAATCAAGAAAAGAGTACATCAAGGCTGTATATTGTCATCCTGCTTATTTAACTTATATACACAGTACATCATGAGAAACTGATGGCTGGAGGAAGCACAAGCTGGAATAAATATCAATAGGCTCAGATATGCAGATAACACCACCCTTATGGAAGAAAATGAAGAGGAACTAAAAAGCCTCTTGATGAAAGTGAAAGAGGAGAGTGAAAAATTTGGCTTAAGGCTCAACATTCAGAAAACTAAGATCATGGCATCCGGTCCCATTACTTCATGGGAAATAGAAGGGGAAATAGTGTCAGACTTTATTTTTCTGGGCTCCAAAATCACTGTGGATGCTGACTGCAGCCATGAAATTAAAAGACGCTTACTCCTTGGAAGGAAAGTTATGACCAACCTAGATAGCATATTAAAGAGCAGAGACATTACTTTGCCAACAGAGGTCCGTCAGGTCAAGGCTACTGTTTTTCCAGTGGTCATGTATGGATGTGAGAGTTGGGCTGTGAAGAAAGCTGAGTGCTGAAGAATTGATGCTTTTGAACTGTGGTGCTGGAGAAGACTCTTGAGAGTCCCTTGGACTGCAAGGAGATCCAACCAGTCCATTCTAAAGGAGATCAATCCTGGGTGTTCATTGGAAGGACTGATGCTGAAGCTGAAACTGCAATACTTTGGCCACCTCATGCGAAGTGTTGACTCACTGGAAAAGACTCTGATGCTGGGAGGGATTGGGCGTGGGAGGAGAAGGGGAGGACAGAAAATGAGATGGTTTGATGGCATCACCGACTCGATGGACATGAGTTTGAGTGAACTCCGGGAACTGGTGATGGACAGGGAGGCCTGGAGTGCTGTGAATCATTGGGTTGCAAAAAGTCTGACACGACTGAGCGACTGAACTGAACTTACCTATACTCTGCCCTATTCTCACATGGCCCCTCTAGGTTTGCTGTCCCCTAGGAACTGGAGAAAGTTTAAAGAATAAACTTCTTTATTTCAATTTCTCCCATTGTCTTTTGTTGAACTGTGTCTCTCTGTTACCTTGTGCTCCATTAACAAAAGTTAATTTAACAAAGCCTTAACAGAGACCAAGTTTCTTTTGGTTAGTTTTTACAAAATATATATTTACTAATTATTTTACTTCTAACCTCTCTGTGTTCTTTAAAATGGCTCTCTTGTAAACAGCATATTATTATTTCACTCATCCTTTCCTATCTGTGAGGGACTGGTTCAAGGATTTGTCACTGTGGATTAAAAAATCAATGTATCAAGTAACATAATCAGCCTTTGTATCCACAGTTTTGAATCCATAGATTCAATAAATTGTGTCTCGTGTAGTATTGTACATATTAATGGATCCCTGCCATTCAAACCACTGTTGTTCAAGCATCAGCTGCATTTCAATCTGATTTTCCAATATAAGCCTTTTACAGGAAAATACAGCACATTAAAATAGTCATGTGAAAGTGAAAGTCACTGTTTGGGACCCCATAGACTATACAGTCTATGGAATTCTCCAGGCCAGAATACTGGAGTGGATAGACATTCCCTTCTCCAGAGTATCTTCCCAACCCAGGGATCGAGCTCAGGTCTCCTGCGTTGCAGGCAGATTCTTTAACAGTTGAGCTATCAGGGAAGCCCAAAGTAGTCGCTTAGTTTAATATATTCTCTTACTACAATCTTCCATGTATCCAAACTGTTTTATATATTTCTCTCATTAACTTCCTCCTTTTTAAAATACATATTTATTTGTTTGTCTACACCAGATCTTAGTTGTGGCATGTAAAGTCTTAGTTCCAGCATGCGGTATCTAGTTTCCCGACCACTGATTGAACCTTGGGCCCCCTGCTTTAGAAACACAGAGACTTAGGCACTGGGTCTCCAGAGAAGTCCCTACTGCCTTCTTTTATATTAATTACTTAATTTTTTCAACATTTCTTTGCTTGTTATTTATTCTTCTACTACTCTTTTAGTGGATGCCTTTGAAATAACAATATGCACAGTTTGTTCAATACAATTTAATGCAAATCATTGCTTTTACCACATATCTAGTAATATTATATTCTTAACATTTGTCAATAATACCCACTGCCCCTTGTGACATTTGAATTATCACTGTCATACATTTTAATGTTCTCTGTATTTTAAATATCATATTTGTGTTATTGTTTTGTACCAATATTCAATTATTGTTCATCAATATTTACCTACATATTGTGCTATTTTGCTCTTGCTTATTTCTTGCAAATTTCTCTTGGAAATTTTTTCTTGCCAAAGAAACGTCCTTTAGAATTATATGTAGTGCACATATTCTGGTGACAGATTCTCACTTTTATCTATCTGAAGACATCTTTACTTCACTTTAATTTTGGAAGATAATTGCTTTACAATGTTGTATTGATTTCTGCAATACAGCAGTGTGAATCAGCCATAAGTATACATATGTCCCCTCTGTCTTGAACCTCCTTCCCACCTCTCATGCTATCCTATCCCTCTGAGTTTTCACAGAGCACTGGGTTGAGCTCCCTTTGTTATACAGAAACTTCCCACTAGCTATCTACTTTACATGTGCTAATGTATATGTTTCAATGCTATTCTCTCAAATAATCCCACCCTCTCTTTCCCTCACTGTGTCCACAAGTCAGTTTTCTACGTCTGCATCTTGATTCCTGCTGTGCAAATGGGTTTATCCATATCATTTTCCTAGATTCTTCATATTTGCGTTAGTACATGATATATTTTTTTCTATTTGAATGTTTCCTTTTGCTTTTTGTATGTTTTTTCTATTTGTATGTTTTTCTCTTTCTGACTTATTTCACTCTGTGTGACAGACTCTAGGTCTATCCACATCTCTACAAATGAACCAATTTTGTTACTTTTAGTGGCTGAATTATATTCCATTGTATATATGTACCACAACTTCTTCATCTGTTAATCTGTTGATGGACATCTAAGTTGCTTCCATGTTCTGGCTATTGGAAACAGTGCTGCATTGAATATGGGGGTGCATGTGTCTTTTTGAATTATGGATTTCTCAGAATATAAACCCAGATGGCATATTAAAAAGTAGAGACATTCTTTAACATCTGAGTTACTAAGGAAGCCCAAGGAAGGCTGAGAACTGAAGAATTGATGCTTTTGAACTGTGGTGATTGAGAAGTCTCTTGAGAGTCCTTTTGATTGCAAGGAAATCAAACCAGTCAGTCCTAAAAGAAATCAACCCTGAATATTCATTGGAAGGACAGATGCTAAAGCTAAAGCTCTAATATTTTGGCCACCTGATGTGAAGAACTGACTCATTGGAAAGACCCTGATGCTGGGAAAGATTGAAGGCAGGAGGAGAAGAGGATGGCAGAGGATGAGATGATTGGATGGCATCACCGACTCAATGGGATATGAGTTTGAGCAAACTCTGGGAGATGGTGAAATACAGGGAATCGTAGCATGCTGCAGTCCAAGGGGTCACAAAGAGTCGGAGATTACTGAGCAACGGAATAACAACAGGCTATATGCCCAGTAGTGGGATTGTTGGGTTATATGGTAGTTTAATTCTTACTTTTTAGAGGAACCTCTATACTGTTATTCTCCATACTGTATGTATCAACTTTCATTTTGTCAAAAATATTTCTACTGAGTATAGAGTTCCAGCTTGCCAAATATTTTCCTTCAGTTCTTTAATTATAGCATTTCACTGTATTTTGACTTCCAACATTTATGTTCTAAAGGCAACCATTTTCTTTTGGTCTCTATTTGCATGGAATATTTTTTCCAGCGCTTCACTTTCAGTCTGTATGTGTCCCTCGTTTTGAGGTGGGTCCCTTGTAGACAACTTATATGGGAGTCTTGTTTTTGTATCCATTCAGCCAGCCTTTGTCTTTTGGTTGGGGCATTCAACCCATTTACGTTTAAGGTAATTATTGATAAGTATGATCCTGTTGCCATTTTCTTTATTGCTTTGGATTTGAGTTTATACACCCTTTCTGTTATTCCTATCTAGAGAAGATCCTTTAGTATTTGTTGGAGAGCTGATTTGGTGATGCTGAATTATCTCAGCTTTTGCTTGTCTATAAAGCTTTTGATTTCTCCTTCATATTTGAATGAGATCCTTGCTGGGTACAGTAATCTGGGCTGTAGGTTATTTTCTTTCATCATTTTAAGTATGTCTTGCCATTCCTTCCTGGCCTGAAGAGTTTCTGTTGAAAGATCATCTGTTATCCTTATGGGAATCCCCTTTTGTGTTATTTGCTGCTGTTCCCTTGCTGCTTTTCATATTTGTTCTTTGTGTTTGATCTTTGTTAATTTGATTAATATGTGTCTTGGAGTATTTCACCTTGGGTTTATCCTGTTGGGGACTCTCTGGGTTTCTTGGACTTGGGTGATTACTTCTTTCCCCATTTTAGGGAAGTTTTCAACTCTTATCTCCTCAAGTATTCTCTCATGGTCTTTCTTTTTGTTTTCTTCTTCCGGGACTCCTATGATTCGAATGTTGGGGTGATTAACATTGTCCCAGAGGTCTGCAATATTGTCCTCGTTTCTTTTAATTCATTTTTCTTTTTTCCTCTCTGTTTCATTTATTTCTACAATTCTATCTTCTAGCTCGCTTATCCTGTCTTCTGCCTCTGTTATTCTACTGTTTGTTCCCTCCAGAGTGTTTCTGATCTCATCTATTGCAATATTCATTGTATATTGACTCTGTTTTATTTCCTCTAAGTCCTTATTAAACCTTTCTTCCATCTTCTCAATCCTTTTCTCCAGGTTATTTATCTGTAACTCCATTTTGCTTTTAAGATTTTGAATCATTTTCACCATGAAAATTCGAAATTCTTTATCAGGTAGTTTCCCTATATCTTCCTCTTTTGTTTACGTTGGTGGGCATTTATCTTGTTCCTTTACTTGCTGGGTATTTGTCTGCCTCTTCATCTTGCTTATATTGTTTTGCTTGGGGTAGCCTTTCCCTCTTCTGGCAGTTTGTGGAGTTCTCTTTATTATGTAGTTTCCTCACTGTGTGTGGGGTTGGACAGGTGACTTGTCAAGGTTAGTGAAGCTTGTGTCAGTGTTCTGGTGGGTGGAGCTGGATTTCTTCTCTCTGGAGTGCAATGAAGTGTCCAGTAATGAGTTATGAGATGTCAGTGGGTTTGGAGTGAGAGGGAACCCTCTTACACTGTTGGTGGGAATGCAAACTAGTACAGCCACTATGGAGAACAGTGTGGAGATTCCTCAAAAAACTGGAAATAGAACTGCCATATGACCCAGCAATCGCACTCCTGGGCATACACACTGAGGAAACCAGAATTGAAAGAGACACATGTACTCCAATGTTCATTGCAGCACTGTTTATAATAGCCAGGACATGGAATCAACCTAGATGTCCATCTGCAGATGAATGGATAAGAAAGCTTTGGTACATATACACAATGGAGTATTACTCAGCCATTAAAAAGAATGCATTTGCATCAGTTCTAATGAGCCTATTATACAGAGTGAAGTAAGCCAGAAAGAAAAACACCAATACAGTACACTAATGCATATATATGGAATTTAGAAAGATGAAAATGATAACCCTGTATACGAGATAGCAAAAGAGACACAGATGTATGGAACAGTCTTTGGGACTCTGTGGGAGAGAGTGAGGGTGGGATGATTTGGGAGAATGGCATTGAAATATGTATGTTGTCAAATGTGAAACGAATCGCCAGTTCAGGTTCAATGCATGTTACACGATGCTCGGGGCTGGTGTGCGGGGATGACCCTGAGGGAGGATAAAGGGAGGAGGGAGGTGGCAGGGGGGTTCAGGAAGGGGAACTCATGTATACCCGTGGCGGATTCATGTCAATGTATGGCAAAACCAACCAATATAATATTGTAAAATAATTAGCCTCCAATTAAAAAAAAAAAAGAAAAAAAGTCAACCTTTTTTCTTACTTTTATTTCTTTAAAGATAACACTTTTTTTTTTCTCATTTTGATTCTTTTAAGAGTTAATATTTCTAATACTCTTTCAGAGGTCTTATTTTATTTCTCTAGGTTTCTTTGTGTATATTGTGTTTGGCTTCTTGAGTATACGAATTGAAGTATATCACCAGTTTTGTAAATTTCAAAAGATTCTTGTTGCTTTCTTCTTTTTTACATTTTTGGCATTAAAATTATACATACACTAGAAATAGTGGAAAACAAAATTGTAAGATGTTTCCTATTATCCCCATCCATGATATGCCTGATCATGTATACATCCCTGAGCTTGACCAAATCACTTGAGTCCTTTAAATATGGGTCTAGTAGTTAGAAACAGAGGATGTTAGAGGTTAAATCTATGGGCCACGGTGAAGGGGGTGCCTCTATTTGTTCTTATAAATTAAGCTTTATTGAAACAGCCATGCTCAGTCAACAAGTGTTTTCTGTTTACTTTTGCTACAATGACATGGAAGAGTAGTTGCAGCAGTGACTATAGTTTGCAAGCTTCTAATATTTACATCTGATTCATCAAGGAAAAGCTTGTCAGTCCCTGCTTTACTGGGGACAAGTCCTCTGTTGCCGTTGTTTTAGCAAATTTTTGGTGCTTTCAGAAAGAATAATTCTCTCTTTTTCCAGATTTCCTTTGTGGGATTATTTCATCCCTGAAGTCTTTAGTTTTAAGGGACTATTTTATTGAGTTTTCTTCCTTCATTTATGTTTGTTCTGGATGTTCTCTGAACAGCCAATCTCAAGTTCCAGGTTGTTGAGCTCTGTGAAATTGTTCAGCCAGGCTTCCCTGTTTTCTGGCTTCAAGTTAGGCCAGAAGATATTGGGATATCAACAGAAGGTATTGTCAGATTCTGAGGACATGGATAAAGGGCACTGTCAAATTAACAATTGCTTTGAATCCTTCCATATCACACTATAGATTGGCAGGAGCTCTGTACCACTAAGAAAGGTTACAGTACCTGTTGGGCAGTCTTGTCCACAATCTGAGTTGGAGTTCTCATCAAGTTCTGATAACTGTTTTCTATCTTTAAGAACTCAGGACTAGGCATTTTAATGTTTTCCTACTTCTGTTAGCTTCAAGGTACATTATCATACAGTATTGTTTTCACATATTTGTAAATGGTTTATTTATTAAACTCTCTTTAATTGAACTTATTTGATGCTCCTTCAGTCAAGAATTACATGGATTTCAGAATACAACTGTGTTTTTTTCTGACTGATGCAATGCCACACAATGTATTTAGTGCTAATACTAAAATACTGGATATATTCCTATCTAAAGAAGAAATGTCCACATACTAAAAATGAACAAGATCTGGCTTGAGATAAAAACATTCTGAAATATTTGATATGTCTTGAACATAAGTAAAGATCTACATCATTAAAAACATAGACAAAGCATCTTTTACATAAAAAATAATTTAGCTCACTTCCTATTAAAACTGGCACCTTATATTGAGTGTACTTATGAGTGCAGACAAATTTGAAGTGGACATATGTTTTGTAATATAGATCATTATGATCACATATTGAAAAAATAGTGCAAAGGGTCATTGATTTTTGTGTCTTCTATACCTAAATTAAATTGGGAGAATAAAAACAAAATTTGGTTCATTAGGACATTTAATACTGTATGTTGTAAATGTATTCTTTCTTTTATAAATAGGAAATATTTAAGCAAGATCTTTCTTCCCTAAATGAAAATATGTCAAAATGAAACTGGGGAAATTCTGACTTCAGGGAGAAATGTTAAATCAATGATGATGAAAGAAAAATAGTCGTTCTTACTTCAATGCTTTGTTGGTTTAAAATTTTGACTCAAACTTTGCTTACTCTTGTTCTTGTAGGTTTCTTTACTCTTCCAAGATGATTCGGTAGTAAAGATCAAAGAAGATAGTGCAAAGCAAGAAGACTTTGAATTGATCTTAACAAAGTGGATACTTAAACTTGACTCTCCTGGATTTTTGATTTAATAAAATTTTGCATATATACAAAGCTAAATGAGTGTCTTTTTCAACACAGTTGTAATTGTTATTTGATATGTAATTTTATTTTCTTTATATACACTTCTTGCTTCTAAAAGGAATTTCTGAAGATATGAAAATTTTAAAGAATCTGAAATTTTACCCTATTTGTAGGCTGACAAAGTTAACCTGTCACAGTTTCATTTATGCTGGCAGAAGACCTGATGTACTTAAATCAGAGACAAAGAACAGTTTACTGTTCAGAAGAATAGCAGTATTCAGAATATTAACAATTGTGACAGGTTCCTGAACCCCAGATCCCACTGCACACTGAGAAGAAGGACAAGTGATGACTGCACATGAAGTATTTTCTGTTACTAGACAGACATCTCAAACATAGGGAAACCTTTATAATGGTCAGTGAACCTATCTTATCTTGGCTAAAGAGAGAGAGATTTTAATTATGCTTATTTAAAAAAGTGTCCTAGGTTCCATATGGAAGCACTATCATTATTTTCCAAGACACTTCACTATGGAAACATCTTGGAAGAGTCTGGAATATGTGTGTGTGTGTGTGTGTGTGTGTGTGTATGTGTGTGTGTGTGTCTGTGTGTGTGTTAGATGCTCAGTCGTGTCCAACTTTCTGCAACCCCATGAATTGTAGCCTGTCAGGCTTCTCTGTCCATGGAATTCTCCAGGCAAGAATACTGGAGTGGGTTGCCATTCTCTTCTCCAGGAGAATCATCTCAACCCAGGGATCAAACTCTGGTCTCCTGCATTGCAAGTGGATTCTTTTCCACCTGAGCTACCAGGCAAGTCTTAAACACTAGCTAATTCTTCTGCTTCTAAAATATGAATAAATATGAGAGACCTATGGAGCATTGGCTTCTGAAGGATTTTCCCAGTGTATGTCACTTTGTTAATCACCAGAAAGTATATCTAAGGGACTGAGGGAATATCCAATCAATTTGTTTCATACTGCATTTAATTAAGGCAACTATATACAGGGCTCTAAGAAGCAGAATGTGGTCAAACTGTAGAACTTATTTCAACCATGCTCACCAACATCTTGGACTTTGGTGAACAAATATTATTAAACAGCTGAATCTAGCTTACACTATGAGGTGGCTTTCTCCTTAAGTTTCCTTATTGGTCATAATACTTGACTAGAGGAATTAATTCAGGAATGGCAGGCTGCATTATAAGTAGCACAAACGCCACATTGGTCTGCAAATATGTAGTCTATAGCAGTTCTATCATTCATAATAACCTTGTCCAGTAAATTGAAGTTGACCTCAATGCTTTCTAGAGCTCAAATCGTATTGTTGATCACTTCAACTAAAGTCAGGTACAAATTATATGCCATTAAAAAAAAAAGTTTTATGACTCTCATTGGAGGAATAAGTGCCTTCAGGGCTCACATAATTAATGAGTCTGTTAGCCCACTGGGATTCTCCCTTGTCTAACAAGAGTGATACTCATTTCAAAAGAGCTCTACAGTGATACAAGGCATGCACAATCTCCTGGAGGTGTGTCATTAAACACGAAGGTTTCTTATGAACATCTTAAGCAGGCTACTATTTCCTTCTCCAATGTTAAAGGATATATTGTCTGAAATTGTGACTGGGATTCATAACATTCAAATATAAGATATTTGCAACAGTTTGGAAGGGACATACAGGGGCATTTTCCCTTATTCCATGGCAATTCTGAAAGAAGATCATTAACATTCCTCACTCCTTTGTCACACCAGAGGTATAATTGGTTCCTTCTCCCTCTGTGGGATGTGTATCGCTTTTCACAAACACAAACATAGTGTGTCACAAATTAGTAGCTGTAAGTACACTTTCTGTTTATTCCAATAATTTCCTATTTACATCTATACATTTCAACTGCAAGTGTCAGATGCTTTAGGGACAAAGGCATTTACAAAATATTATAAAGAGCCTTATATCCCCTTATTTGGCTCACATAGGCCACTGTAGGTGATTCTGAGATCAGTGGACTCAACAGGTAGTCTTTATCATTATGCTCTAGGACCATGTTAATTTAGCAATAAAATCCAGGTGGTTGAACAAGAATTAAGTTTGAATCTGCTAGGTCTCTTTTGACCATGCTGACACTTGGAGGCTATAACAACCAGATCAGCATGTGGCTGTTGATATGGGAAAGAAAGAACTGTAGAAAAAAAAGACTAAAAATAGGTTTATAAGCACACATGCTGATTTTGTTAAGTGAAGCATTACCCAGAAACCACTTAGGGGTGATTACTTTCTTAAAACACAACATCCAACTAGCAAACTGCCTTAGTAAGGCATGCATGCAGAAAGAGGGAAGATATGTAAAGTCAGAAATCTTTTTAAGCTGATTTGGGAGAATTGTACCAAAGTTAATTAATCCCACATGCCTGTAGATGGTGGGGGACATGAAAGTTTGATTGGTTACCATGAAAATCAGCCCATTATTTACTGACTTTTGTGAGAACAATGTATATAATTGTCAGACTAAAAATGTCCTGAAAAATGAAACATCTTGTATAGTAAGTTTCAAGAATCACAATAGTGTGGCTGGACTTGGCTGATAAGATGGTAACAGTAATGCCATAATCTTTAAAAGGTACCCAAAACTGTGAAAATTTCTCCTCCAATACCTTAAGATGGAGGCTAAGGTCTGATGAAATTAATATGTCAGAGTGGGAAAAAGCAAGGGTCTATGCATTATGGTCTCCACAACCACGAGAAAATCATATCAGCTTTTTTAAATGAATCATAAGCCTGAAATTAACTGATAATCCTTATATCACAAAGATAGCATGTTTTACATTGTGCTTGTATTTCAAATCCTAAGAGACGATGCTGTGAAAGTGCTATACTCAATATGCCAGAAAATTTGGAAAACTCAGAAGTGGCCACAGGACTGGAAAAAGTCAGTTTTCATTTCAATCCCAAAGAAAGCAATTCTAAAGAACGCTCAAACTACCGCACAATTGCACTCATCTCACACACTAGTAAAGTGATGCTTAAATATCTCCAAGCCAGGCTTCAGCAATACGTGAACCATGAACTTCCAGATGTTCAAGCTGGTTTTAAAAAAGGCATAGGAACCAGAGAGCAAATTGCCAACATCCGCTGGATCATCGATAAAGCAAGAGAGTTCCAGAGAAACATCTATTTCTGCTTTATTGACTATGCCGAAGCCTTTGACTGTGCGGATCACAATAAACTGTGGAAAATTCTGAAAGAGATGGGAATACCAGAACACCTGGCCTGACCCTTGAGAAACCTATGTGCAGGTAAGTAAGCAACAGCTATAACTTGACATGGAACAGCAGACTGGTTCCAAATAGGAAAAGGAGTACGTCAAGGCAGGTAGATGGTCAAACAGTGGAAACAGTAGCAGACTTTATTTTTCTGGCTCCAAAATCACTGCAGATGGTGATTGCAACCGTGAAATTAAAAATACTCCTTGGAAGGAAAGTTATAACCAAACAGCTATTTCTGCTTTATTGACTATGCCGAAGCCTTTGACTGTGCGGATCACAATAAACTGTGGAAAATTCTGAAAGTGATTGGAATACCAAACTAGACAGCATATTAAAAAGCAGAGACATTACTTTGCCAACAAAGGTCTGTCTAGTCAAGGCTATGGTTTTTCCCGTGGTCGTGTACGGATGTGAGAGTTGGACTGTGAAGAAAGCTGATCACCGAAGAATTAATGCTTTTGAACTGTGGTGCTGGAGAAGACTCTTGAGAGTCCCTTGGACTGCAAGGAGATCCAACCAGTCCATTCTACAGGAGATCAATCCTGGGTGTTCATTGGAAGGACTGATGCTAAAGCTGAAACTCCAATACTTTGGCCACCTCATGCAACCAGTTGACTCACTGGAAAAGACTCTGATGCTGGGTGGGATTGGGGGCGGGAGGAGAAGGGGCCGACAGAGAATGAGATGGCTGGTTGGTATCACCGACTCGACAGACATGAGTTTGAGTGAACTCCGGGAGTTGGAGATGGACAGGGAGGCCTGGCGTGCTGTGGTTCATGGGGTCGCAAAGAGTCGGTCGGACACGACTGAACAACTGAACTGAAATGAACTGATATTGCTTCTTGATCAATACTTCCAATAGGTAAGTAATTTTAGGTTGGCAGGCATTTTTCCAAGTCTTTTATATGTCTATTTTTTTTCTTTCTGTTATTTCTATTGAGAAATCTTTCCTCCAGCTTATTTTGATAGTAATTTATATTTTTGTTGTTTACTCTGACTGCTTTTAATGTTTTTGTCTTTAATTTTCAAAGAAGCTTTACTATGATTTTCCTAAGTATGATTATCTTTGCGTTTATGTTTCTTGGATTTTACTAAGCTTCCTGAGTCTGTTGGACAGTATTTTTCATTGGTTTTGGAAAATTTACTGCCTATTTTCTTTGCTGACTCTTTCTTCTATCACATTCTTTCCTTTTTTTCTAGGATTTCAATTTTATGAATGCTATTGCATGTCCCACTTAGCTATTGCTCTCTGTTCTGGTTTTTCACCCCATTACTTGTTCTTTCAAAAGTTCTACTCCTGGGTGTTTTGTCTTTACTTGTGTTTAAGTCTATTAATATGGCGGTGTGCTATTCAATCTGATATTAAACCCATCAATTGTATTTCTAATTACAGATATTATAAGTTTTGGTTCTGAGATATCTACTCTTTTTAATTTCTATATTGGAGTGTAGCTTATTTACAATGTTGTGTTAGTTTCAGGGGTATGACAAAGTCATTCAGTTATACATACACATATATCCATCCTTTTTTCAGTTTCTTTTAGGATGGCCTCTTGATCTTGACTTTCGTATCTAAAATTACTTTTGAAATCCCATCTTTCCACCCACAGCATCAATCATTTAAATAATTTTTCCTTTAATATTAATTATAGTTATTTGTTTTCTTTCTTTCTAACTAGTATCTGTATCATCTGAGCAACTGAATCTCTTGTTTGCCTTTTCTCTCAGTTGTCTGCATTATTTTTCTGTCTCTTTGAATTTATAGCATTTTAAATTATATGCCAGGTAGTATGTGTACAAAACTATATTGATTCCAGATAATTTTGTTTTTCACCAGAAAGAATTCTCCATTTTTTTGTTAGGCTAAAAACTTGAACTACTGATAGCTTTAATCCAACATTGAGCTGAGAGTAGGCTTCAGTTTGTGAGATTCTACCTACCTCTGGTTTATCCCTTGTCATGGTTATGCCCTATCTGGGCTTCCTACTGGGACTTTTGTGGGTCTCTGTCTCCTGGGTCTTCCCAAGGTTTGAATTCTGCCCTTTAGATATTTTATCTTAGTTTTCTAGCCTTCTACTTTTGTTTTCTTCAAAATCTGGTAAATTTCTTGAGGAAGAGAGTGGTAATGTATTTGGAGAACGTTTGTTTCCTATGCCCAGTAAAATTAGGAAGATTATTCTCTGCCTTTTAGAAAATTTCTACTTAGATTCACAGCCTCCTTCATTGCACCAGAATTAAGAAAGTGTCTCTTGTTGAAACCTAATTGTGTGTTCCAATTTCATTTATTGTCCAACTTGCCATCCAAGCCATCTATAAACAACCTCTGAAAGCTTTAATAATTTCTTTTTTTTTTTTTTTCCAAAAGGAGCACTCTGCTTGGGGAAGTTTGAAATATAAGTCTGATATATTGCTAGCACATAGAATAGGCCTATACTCCCTAAAGAAGTAATAGCTGGAGTTTATCAACTCATCTTAGAAAACGTATTTCTTTGCTTAGATTCTTGATTCATTTTTTCATGTTTGCCTCCACATTTGTTACATTCTTTACATCTATAATTTTTAAAATTTATTCAGTTCAGTCACTCAGTCGTGAAAGACTCTTTGCTACCCCATGAATCACAGCACGTCAGGCCTTACTGTCCTTGACCAACTTCCGGAGTTCACTCAAACTCATGTCCATCAAGTTGGTGATGCCATCCAGCTATCTCATTCTCTGTTGTCCCCTTCTCCTCCTGCTGCCAGTCCTTCCCAGCATCAGAGTCTTTTCCAGTGAGTCAAATCTTCGCATGAGGTGGCCAAAGTATTGGAGTTTCAGCTTTAGCATCAGTCCTTCCCATGAACATCCAGGATCGATCACCTTTAGAATGGACTGGTTGGATCTCCTTGCAGTCCAAGGGACTCTCAAGAGTCTTCTCCAGCACCACAGATCAAAAGCATCAATTCTTCGGCGATCAGCTTTCTTCACAGTCCAACTCTCACATCCATACATGACCACGGGAAAAACCATAGCCTTAACATATATTTATGGTAGGGCTATTTTGCCAGGAGTTTAGAGAGAGTGTAAATGTAAAAAAGAGATGCATTCTTTATAGCAGAAATGTGCCATGGCATTTGTCCTAGATGCTTTTCTCTGCTATTAATATCAGGAAAAAAAAGGGCCACTATAGTACCTTCAGTTTAGTTCAGTTCAGTCACTCAGTCATGTCTAAATCTTTGCGACCCCATGGACTGCAGCATGCCAGGCCTCCTTTTCCATCACCAACCCTTGGAATTTACTCAAAGTCATGCCCTTTGTGTCAGTGATGCCATCCAACAATCTCATCCTCTGTCGTTCCTTTCTCCTCCTGGATTCAATCTTTCCAGAAATCAGGGTCTTTTCCAATGAGTTAGCTCTTCGCATCAGGTGACCAAAGTACTGGCGTTTCACCTTCAGCATCAGTCCTTCCAATGAACACCCAGGACTGATCTCCTTTAGAATGGACTGGCTGGATCTCCTTGCAGTCCAAGGGACGATCAAGAGTCTTCTCAAATACCACGGTTCAAAATCATCAATTCATTGGCACTCAGCTTTATTTATGGTCCAACTGTCACATGCATACATGATTACTGGGAAAACCATAGTCATGTTTTGAATAGATGGACTTTTGTTGGCAAAGTAATGTCTCTGCTTTTTAGTATGCTGTCTAGGTTGGTCAAAATTTTTCTTCCAAGGAGCAAGCTTCTTTTAATTTCATGGTTACAGTCACCATCTGCAGTGATTTTGGAGCCCCCCAAAATAAAGTCTTTCACTGTTTCAACAGTTTCCCCATTTATTTGCCATGGAGTGATGGGGCCAGCTCCCATGATCTTAGTTTTCTGAACGTTGAGTTTTAAGTCAGCTTTTTCACTCTCCTCTTTCATTTTCATCAAGAAGCTTTTTAGTTCTTCTTTGCTTTCAGCTGTAAGGGTGGTGTCATCTGTATATCTGTGGTTATTGATATTTCTCCCCCCAATCTTGATTCCAGCTTGTGCTTCATCCAGCCCAGCATTTCTCATGATATACACTACATATATGATAAATAAGCAGGATGACAATATACAGCCTTGATGTACTCCTTTCCTGATTTGCTACCAGTCTGTTGTCCCATGTCCAGTTCTAACTGTTGATTCCTGACCTGCATACAGTCTTCTCAAGAGGCAGGTAAGGTGTTCTGGTATTCCCATCTTTCAGAATTTTCCAGTTTATTGTGATCCTCATAGTCAAAGGCTTTGACATAATAAATCAGAAGTAGATGCTTTTCTGGAACTTTCTTGCTTTTTCGATCATCCAACGGATGTTGGCAATTAGATCTCTTGTTCCTCTGCCTTTTCTAAAACCAGCTTGAACATCTGAAAGTTCACAGTTCATGTACTGTTGAAGCCTGGCTTGGAGAATTTTCAGCATTACTTTACCAGTCTGTGAGATGAGTGCAATTGTGTGGTAGTTTGAGCATTCTTTGGCATTCCCTTTCTTTGGGATTAGAATGATAACTGATCTTTTCCAGCCCTGTGGCCACTGCTGAGTTTTCCAAATTTGCTGGCATATTGAGTGCAGCATTTTCACAGCATCAACTTTCAGGATTTCAAATAACTCAACTGGAATTCCATCACCTCCATTTGCTTTGTTTGTGGTGATGCTTCCTAAGGCCTACTTGACTTCGCCTTCCAGGATGTCTGGCTCTAGGGTTGTGACCACACCACTGTGGTTATCTTGGTCATGAAGATCTTTTTTGTAGCGGTCTTCTGTGTATTCTTGGAACCTCTTCTTAATTTCTGCTTCTGTTAGCTCTATACATTTTCTGTCCTTTATTGAGCCCATCTGTGCATGAAATTTTCTCTTTGTATCTCTAATTTTCTTGAAGAGATCTCTAATCTTCCCCATTCTATGGTTTTCCTCTATTTATTTGCATTGATTACTGAGGAAGACTTTCTTATCTCTCCTTGCTATTATTTGGAACTCTGCATTAAAATGGCCATATCCTTCCTTTTCTCCTTTACTTTTTGCTTCTCTTCTTTTCACAGCTATTTGTAAGACCTCCTCAGACAACCATTTGCCTTTTTGTATTTCTTTTTCTCGGAGATGGTCTTGATCCCTGCCTCCTGTACAATGTCAAAAACCTCCATCCATAGTTCTTCAGGCACTCTATCAGATGTAATCCCTTTAATCTTATTTCTCATTTCCACTCTATAATCATAACGGATTTTATTTAGTTCATACCTAAATGGTCTAGTGGTTTTCCCCACTTTCTTCAATTTAGGTCTGCATCTGGCAATAAGCAGTTCATGATCTGAGCCACAGTCAGCTTCCAGTCTTATTTTTGCTGACTGTATAGAGCTTCTCCATCTTTGGCTGCAAAGAATACAATCAGTCTGATTTCAGTATTGACCATCTGGTGATGTTCATGTGTAGAGTCTTCTCTTGTGTTGTTGGAAGAGGATGTTTGCTATGACCAGTGTGTTCTCTTGGCAAAACTCTGTTAGCATTTGCCCTGCTTCATTCTGTACTCCAAAGCCAAATTTGCCTATTACTCTAGGTATCTCTTGACTTCCTACTTTTGCATTCCAGTCCCCTATAATGAAGAGGACATCTTTCTTGGGTCTTTGTTCTATAGTTTCTTACCAGAAAATAGTTTTATTTTTGAACAGCATGGAATTCAACGATAATTACGATAGTTCTTTGCTTTAAGCACACATCATTCTCGCAACCCATACAATGTCAAACAGGAGGTGAGAAATTCCGGAGTAGTCTCACCCATTTAGCTTTCTTGGACTTCTTTCTAGATTCCAGAAATTGATTCATTTTTGTTCATATCTTCCATTGTTAGGAAATTACCCCTTGAGGACTTCCCATCTCTTGACTCATTTTCCTTGTGGATACCATCATGGTCCTCTCTTCTAACTCTCTTAAGTTCCTCTTATCTCTCCTCTGCCCTTTGTAAAAGTTTCTAAGATTTTAGTTATGGCTTATTATACTCTGTACTCTGCTTGAAAAACCTCAGGTTCTATGATGAAGAAAGGAATGTATGAACTCTGCTTTTACAGATTCAGCTCTAAGGTCAAGAATTAATGTTTTAGTTTTTTATTGCTGTTTAAAAACACTGCCACAAAAAAAATGACTTAAAGTAAAAATTTCTTATGAATAATTTCACATTTTTTTTGGTGTTAACTTGGTTCAGCTGGGTGATTGCTGTTTAAAATGCCTCATGAGGTTGCAGTGAGATGTTAACTGGGTCTGCAATCATCTGAAGGTCACATTGGGCTCATTTCATATAGTTTTTTCATTCACATGACTAACATCTTTAATGAAAAGTTTATAAGAGGTGAAAATTGGCTAGGTAACTTAATTTTTTCTACATGAATTTTTCACATGGCTCCAAAATCACTGCAGATGCTGATTGCAGCCATGAAATTAAAAGACGCTTGCTCCTTGGCAGGAAAGTTATGACCAACCTTGATAGTATATTAAAAAGCAGAGACATTACTTTGCCGACCAAGGTCCGTCTAGTCAAGGCAATGGTTTTTCCCGTGGTCATGTATGGATGTGAGAGTTGGACTGTGAAGAAAGCTGATCGCCGAAGAATCGATGCTTTTGAACTGTGGTGTTGGAGAAGACTCTTGAGAGTCCCTTATACTGCAAGGAGATCCAACCAGTCCATTCTAAAGGAGATCAATCCTGGATGTTCATTGGAGGGACTGATGCTAAAGCTGAAACTCGAATACTTTGGCCACCTCATGCAACGAGTTGACTCACTGGAAAAGACTCTGATGCTGGGAAAGGTTGGGGGCGGGAGGAGAAGGGGACGACGGAGAATGAGATGGCTGGATGGCATCACCGACTCTGTGGACATGAGTTTGAGTGTACTCCGGGAGTTGGTGTTGGACAGGGAGGCCTGGCGTGCTGTGATTCATGGGGTCGCGGAGAGTCGGACACGACTGAGCGACTGAACTGAACTGAACTGAACATGATCTTTGTTTGGAGTTGTCAAGGTTCTTATATAGTGGTTAACTTCAACTAAGGAAGCATGTTCCAAAAGGCCAAGATAGAAACTCAAGGTTTACTGTGAGCTGGCCTCAGAGATTGGAGAAGGGAATGGCAACCCACTCCAGTATTCCTGCCTGGAGAATCCCATTGACAGAGAAGTCTGGCAGGCTATAGTCCCTGGGGTTGGAAAGAGTCGGACATGACTGAGCGACTAACACTAGACTAGACTATCCTCAGAGACAGTCCCCATAACTTTCATTACATTTTATTGGTTACACATAACAAATCCAGTTTCAGTGGTGCAGGGGATTATACGAGTTCATGAATATCAAATACTGTTCCATATTTCATTGGGAGGATATTTTTGATGAATAGCTGCTACAAACTACATATAGGACACTGCATAGCATAAGTCCTGAATCCTTTTGAAAAAATATGTTTTTTTTTTTCATTTTTTATTTCATTATGAAAATATCATTACTATTTTGCTAACTTGGTATATACAAGAACTCAGATTAGAAGGAGATATACTTCTTAGACAATTGATTTGGGGACAGAGTAGAGAGTTCTATCACACCTGTTCTTTCACACTTACCATTGATCTAATGTGTCGCAGAAATTGCTAGAAAATGGATTTTTTTCTTGGTAGATTAGTGGCAGCTGACCCCTTCACTTCATGTCATATAGATGGGGAAGCAATGGAAACAGTGAAAGATTTTATTTTCGTGGACTCCAGAATCCATGCAGCCAGTAACTGCAGCCATGAAATTAAAGGACGCTTGCTCCTTTGAAGAAAAACTATGACAAACCTAGACAGCATACTGAAAAGCAGAGACATTACTTTGCCGACAAAGGGCTGTATAGTCAATGCTATAGATTTTGCAGTAGTCATATATGGATGTGAGAGTTGGATCATAAAGAAGGCTGAGCTCTGAAGAGTTGATGCTTTTGAACTGTGGTGTTGGGGGAGACTCTTGAGAGTCCCTTGGATTTCAAGGAGATCCAATCAGGCAATCCTAAAGGAAATCAACCCTGAATACTCATTGGAAGGACTGATGATGAAGCTGAAGATCCACTACTTTGGCCACCTGATGTGAAGAACCGAATCATTGGAAAATATCCTGATGTTGGGAAACATTGAAGGCAGGAGGAGAAGGGGACGACAGAGGATGAGATGGTTGGATGGGATCGCTGACTCACTGGTCCTGCGTTTGAGCATACTCCAGGAGATGGTAAAGGACAGGGAAGCCTAGCATGCTGCAGTCCATGGGGTCGTTAAGAATCAAACACTACTGAGTGACTGAACAGCAACAAAGATTAGTTGCATGTAAGATGATGATGCCAACACAAATTTCTATAGTTACCTAAAAATCACCTACCATTCATTCAATAGTAATCATTCATTTTTTCTACCCTTGGTTTTAAATTCACCCTCACTTGACTTATTTACTACATATTAAAGAATGTAGATCATTTATAAGTCTCCTTACCATTGTTATCAATGCCCACTGTACAGCCAAGTAAACAATCAAATATATTGAGCTTAATTTTAAAGTTATTAATATAACAGTTCCTATAGAGGAATAATTATAGTAGACATGGATGACAAAAGAACACAGAGAAAATTTTATTGTTGGATATCTGGACAGATAAAATGATAAAATGAACAGAAAAGAACGAACTGAGGACAAATACCATACCTATAAATATCTATACACCTAGTTACTTAATACAGAGCATACCGAAATCATGAAGAATACTTTTAAAATTATTTAAGATACTTTTTGTTAAAGTTAAAAAATGGAAAAAGAGTCTTATGAAGCTGATAAAAATGTGCCATAGAAACAAGAAAATATTTCCAGCATCAAAGAATTATGAATAATGGGAGTATGCTCCTTCAGTTATTCGTGGATATAAAAGTACCAATACCTTATATAGGTTGTTTTTTTTTTTTCCTTTTTTCCTTAAATTGTGCTCTGCTTTTCAATTTGTATTGCAGCTTCCAAATAAGCTTGTGAAAGAAAAACTTTCAAGCCACACTTTAGATATACAAAGAAAATACAGCATAACTATCAGTCCAGTTTGTTACTTATTTAAAAAGCCTTGATGTCCCTCTTGATCAAATTCACATTAAAAAATCAGTGTTAATCCTTACCAATTAGATTTATTATTTCAATTTTCATGGATTTTATAAAATGATGTGTTGCTTAAGTTAGCTGACCTTTCACTAAGTACTCACTTACAGGTATTATAAAGTTGACAGTAAAGTCCTGAACATGAAGCAATCAACATTCACTTCAGTTAACATTTCAAAAGATGAAAAGGCATCCTTTGGGGTTAGAATTAGCTTCATAACTTAATTTTCTCAGTTTGTAAGCTTCCTTGTGGTTACCTTAATTTGCAGTTAAAAAAATACCCAGTAAAAAGACCTCTAGATAAACTGAGCAAAGAGAACCTTCATTTAAAATAGTGAAATTTCAAATGTGAGGAAATGGGTGTTAATAACAGTTAATGTACATCTACAGTTTAGACTTTTGACTCATTTTTCTTTTTGCAGGAGCAAGTCCCTATGATTACTGTTTGTAAATGTCAGGAAGATATCAATCACACATACTAAAAACCCTGAAACTTGTTTGATTCTTTTAAGTATTACTTCTCAAGAAAATATTTACTTCTTCCTCATGAATTGTTTTGTTGTTGTTGTTGTTTGTAAAACTTCTGTGGCCAATGTATTTTTTAGTTTGTCTTTTTAAAGTGGTAGATTATATTTTTTATAAGGAAAGAATAATCATAAATTGATTTTCTAAGGCATTCACCAACTAAGATATAATTCTTTCTTTATTTTTCTAAAATTTTCCCCATGAATTTTATTCTAAAAGACAGAATTTAATTTAATAGGTTAACTTCTCTAGAGACTAGTGTCATATCAGTAAACCCATGGGACTGAGGAAAAGCACTAAATTTTGGATGTTCGGATAAACTGAAATTGGGAAACGTCGTATTTTTGCCTGGAATGGGATTCTCTTCTTATCCAGGTGTCCCAGTTCTTTATAGTTCCATTAAAATTCCACCCCAGCTGTTTTCTAACCCTCAAAAATCTCCGTGTACATATAGGACACTCCCTACCCACTACTGCAGCTTATCCTTTATTCCTGTTTGTTTAATTAAATTTTTAATTTTTAAATTTTTATTTTTATTGGAGGCTAATTATTTTACAATATGCATGTTACAGGATGCTCGGGGCTGGTATGTGTGGATGACCAAGAGGGAGGATAAAGGGAGGAGGGAAGTGGGAGAGAGGTTCGGGAGGGGGAACTCATATACACCCGGGGCAGATTCATGTCAATGTAGCATATAATTCTTTAGGAATTGTGACCAGTAAGATACGAAAAAGGGTTCCTTGGTGGCCCAGATGGCAAAGAATTTGCCTGCAATGCAGGAGACCCAGGTTCAGACCCTGCTTCCGGAAGATACCTTGGAAAAGGTAAAGGCCACTCCAGTATTCTTGCCTGGAGAATTCCAAGGACAGAGAAGCCTGGTGAACTACAGTCCATGGGGTCACAATGAGTTGGTGACCACGGGTGACTAACAAACACAAGGTACTAGAAAGTATACTGATTCACATAAAATTTTATTTTATTTTTTGTAATTAATTTATTTTTTATTGGAGACAAATTATTTTACAATATTATATTGGTTGGTTTTGCCATACATTGACATGAATTCGCCCCGGGCCTACATAAGTTCCCCCTCCTGAACCCCCCTCCCCCCTCCCTCTTCCCTTTATCCTTCCTCTGGGTCATCCCCGCATGCCCGCCCCGAGCATCCTATAACATGCATCGACCCTGAACTAGTGATTCATTTCACATATGACAACATACGTGTTTCAATGCCATTCTCCCAAATCATCCCACCCTCACCCTCTCCCACAGAGTCCCAAAGACTGATCTATACATCTGTGTCTCTTTTGCTGTCTCGTATACAGGGTTATCATTTGCATCTTTCTAAATTCCATATATATGTGTTAGTATGCTGTATTGGTGTTTTTCTTTCTGGCTTACTTCACTCTGTATAATAGGCTCCAGTTTCATCCACGTCATTAGAACTGATGCAAATGTATTCTTTTTAATGGCTAAATAATACTCCATTGTGTATATGTACCAAAGCTTTCTTATCCATTCGTCTGCAGATGGACATCTAGGTTGCTTCCATGTCCTGGCTATTATAAACAGTGCTGCAATGAACATTGGAGTACATGTGTCTCTTTCAATTCTGGTTTCCTCTATGTGTATGCCCAGGAGTGCGATTGCTGGATCATACGGCAGTTCTATTTCCAGTTTTTTGAGGAATCTCCACACTGTTCTCCATAGTGGCTGTACTAGTTTGCATTCCCACCAAAAGTGTAAGAGGGTTCCTTTCTCTCCACATCCTCTCCAGCATTTATTGCATGTAGACTTGTGGATAGCAGCCATTCTGACAGGTGTGAAATGGTATCTCATTGTGGTTTTGATTTGCATCTCTCTGATTATGAGGTATGTTGAGCATTTTTTCATGTGTTTGTTAGCCATCTTTATGTCTTCTTTGGAGAAATGTCTGTTTAGTTCTTTGGCCCATTTTTTGATTGGGTCATTTATGAGGGAATTAACCTGCCGGACTTCAGGCTCTACTACAAAGCCACAGTCATCAAGACAGTATGGTACTGGCATAAAGACAGAAATATAGATCAATGGAACAAAATAGAAAGCCCAGAGATAAATCCACGCACCTATGGATACCTCATCTTTGACAAGAAAGGCAAGAATATAAAATGGAGAAAAGACAGTCTCTTTAACAAGTGGTGCTGGGAAAACTGGTCAGCCACTTGTAAAAGAATGAAACTAGAACACTTCCTAACACCATACACAAAAATAAACTCAAAATGGATTAGAGAGCTAAATGTAAGACCAGAAACTATAAAACTCATAGAGGAGAACGTAGGCAAAACACTCTCCGACATAAATCACAGCAGGATCCTCCATGACCCACCTCCCAGAATATTGGAAATAAAAGCAAAAATAAACAAATGGGACCTAATTAAAATCAAAAGCTTCTGCACAGCAAAGGAAACTATAAGCAAGGTGAAAAGACAGCCCTCAGAATGGGAGAAAATAATAGCAAATGAAGCAACTGGTAAAGGATTAATCTCCAAAATATACAAGCAGTTCCTGCAGCTCAATTCCAGAAAAATAAATGACCCAATCAAAATTTTAAAAATTTTCAAAAAGATGTTTCAAATAAAATTTCCAAAAGTAATATGATATAAATTGAACAACATTTAAGCCATTTTAACCCGTGAAATGAAGCAATGATAGATGTGTGCTTTCTATTAGAAAATTGCCTTTCTATAAGAGCAAAATTATGCTAATAGACTCACTCTAGAGTGCGTGGCGTCTCTTGCATCTGTGCTGCCAGAGCCGGCGAGAGACACCAGGTCCTCACAACCAACCAGGTGCAAAAGCGTGGCTGAGAGTATCTACCCCATGCCCAAGGTCAGGGCGGTGGCCGAGAGGAGATGTTCACATCCAAGAGGCTGTGGCTGCGTGGGCACAGGAGGGCCGAGAGGAGCTACTCCACGTTCAAGGTCAGGAGGGGTGGCCTTGAGGAGATACCCCTCATCCAAGGTAAGGTACAGCAGCTGCACTTTGCTGGAGCAGCTGTGAAGAGATTTTCCACGAACAAGGTAAGAGAAACCCAAATAAGACGGTAGGTTTCATGAGGGGGAATCAGAGGGCAGACAAACTGAAATCATAATCACAGAAAAGTAGTTGATCTGATCATATGGACCTGTCTAACTCAATGAAAATAAGCAATGACGTGTGGGGCCACCCAAGACAGACGGGTCATGGTGGAGAGGTCTGACAGAATGTGGTCCACTAGAGAAGGGAATGGCAAACCACTTCAGTATACTTGCCTTGAGAACCCCATGATTAGTATCAAAAGGCAAAATGATAGGATACTGAATGAGGAATTTCCCAGGTCAGTAGGTGCCCAGTATGCTACTGGAGATCAGAGGAGAAATAACTCCAAAATAATGAAAGGACTGAGCCAAAGAGAAACAAATACCTAGTTGTGGATGTGACTGGTGATAGAAGTAAGGTCCGATGCCATAAAGAGCAATATTGCATAGGAACCTGGAATGTTAGGTCCATGAATCAAGGCAAATTGGAAGTGGGCAAACAGGAGATTACAAGAGTGAACGTCAACATTCTAGGAATCAGTGAACTAAAATGGACTGGAATGGGTGACCATTATATCTACTACTGTGGGCAGGAATCCCTTAGAAAAAATGGAGTAGACATCATGGTCAACAAAAGAATCCAAAGTGAATTACTTGGATGCAATCTCATAAACGACAGAATGATCTCTGTTCATTTGCAAGGCAAACTATTCAATATTACAGTAATCCAAGTCGATGCCACAACCAGTAATGCTGAAGAAGCCGAAGTTGAACGGTTCTATGAACACCTACAAAACCTTTTAGAATTAACACCCAAAAAAGATGTCCTTTTCATTATAGGGGACTGGAATGCAGAACTAAGAAGTCAAGAAACACCTGGAGTAACAGGCAAATTTGGCCTTGGAGCACAGAATGAAGCAGGGCAGAGGCTAATAGAGTTTTGCCAAGAGAACGCACTGGTAATAGCAAACACCCTCTTCCAACAACACAAGAGAAGACTCTACACATGAACTTCACCAGATGGTCAACACCGAAATCAGATTGATTACATTCTTTGCAGCCAAAGATGGAGAAGCTCTATACAGTCAGCAAAAACAAGACCAGGAGTTGACTGTGGCTCAGATCATGAACTCCTTTTTGTCAAATTCAGACTTAAAATGAAGAAAGTAGGGAAAACCACTAGACCTTTCAGATATTACCTAAATCAAATCCCTTATTATTACACAGTGGATGTGAGAAATAGATTTGAGGGACTAGATCTGAAAGATAGAGTGCCTGATGAACTCTGGACGGAGGTTCATGACATTGTAGAGGAGACAGGGACCAAGATCATCCCTATTGAAAAGAAATGCAAAAAAGGAAAGTGGCTGTCTGACGAGGCCTTACAAATAGCTGTGAAAAGAAGAGAAGCGAAAATCAAAGGAGTAAAGGAAAGATATAAGCATCTGAATGCGGAGTTCCAAAGAATAGCAAGGAGAGATAAGAAAGCCTTCCTCAGCAATCAATGCAAATAAATAGAAGAAAACAACAAAATAGGAAAAACAAGCGATCTTTTCAAGAAAATTAAAGATATCCAGGGAACATTTCACGTAAAGATGGGCTCGATAAAGGACAGAAATGGTATGGAGCTAAGAAGCAGAAGATATAAAGAAGAGGTTGCAGGAATACACAGAATAGCTCTACAACAAAGATCTTTAAAATGAAGATAATCATGATGGCGTGATCACTCACCTGGAGCCAGACATCTTGGAATGTGAAGTCAAGGGGGCCTTAGAGAGCATCATGACAAACAAAGCTAGTGGAATTGATGGAATTCCAGTTGAGCTATTTCAAATCCTGAAAGTTGATTCTGTGAAAGTGCTGCACTCAATATGCCAGCAAATTTGGAAAACTCAGCAGTGGCCACAGGACTGGAAGAGGTCAGTCTTCATTCCAATCCCAAAGAAAGGCAAAGCCATAAAATGCTCAAACTACTGCACAATTGCACTCATCTCACACGCTAGTAAAGTCTTGCTCAAAATTCTCCAAGCCAGGCTTCAGCAATATGTGAACCGTGAACTTCCAGATGTTCAACCAGGTTTTAGAAAAGGCAGAGGAATAAGAGATCAAATAGACAACATCCGCTGGATCATGGAGAAAGCAAGAGAGTTCCAGAAAAACATCTATTTCTGCTTCATTGACTATGCCGAAGCCTTTGACTGTGCAGATCACAATAAACTGTGGAACATTCTGAAAGACATGGGAATACCAGACCACCTGACCTGCCTCTTGAGTAACCTGTATGCAGGTCAGGATGCAACAGTTATAACTGGACATGGAACAAGAGACTTGTTCCAAATAGGAAAAGGAGTACGTCAAGGTTGTATATTGTCACCCTGCTTATTTAACTTACATGCAGAGTACATCATGAGGAACGCTGGAGTGGAAGAAGCACCAGTTGGAATCAAGATTGCCGGGAGAAATATCAATAACCTCAGATATGCAGATGACACCATCCTTATGGCAGAAAGTGAAGAGAAACTCAAAAGCCTCTTTACGAAAGTGAAAGAGGTGAGTGAAAAGGTTGGCTTGAAGCTCAACATTCAGAAAACCAAGATCATGGCATCTGGTTCCATCACTTCATGGGAAATAGATGGGGAAACAGTGGAAACAGTGTCAGACTTTATTTTTGGGGGCTCCAAAATCACTGCAGATGCTGATTGCAGCCAGGAAATTAAAAGTCGCTTACTCCTTGGAAGGAAATTTATGACCAACCTAGATAGCATATTAAAAAGCAGAGACATTGCTTTGCCAACAAAGGTCCGTCTAGTCAAGGCTATGGTTTTTCCCGTGGTCATGTATGGATGTGAGAGTTGGACTGTGAAGAAAGCTGATCGCCGAAGAATTGATGTTTTTCAACTGTGGTGCTGGAAAAGACTCTTGATAGTTCCTAGGACTGCAAGGAAATCCAACCAGTCCATTCTACAGGAGATCAATCCTCGGAGTTCATTGGAAGGACTGATGCTAAAGCTGAAACTCCAATACTTTTGCCACCTCATGAAACAAGTTGACTCACTGGAAAAGAGTCTGATGCTAGGAGGGATTTGGGGTGGGAGGAGACGGGGACGACAGAGAGCGAGATGGCTGGATGGCATCACCGACTCGATGGACATGAGTTTGAGTGAACTCCGGGAGTTGGTGATGGACAGGGAGGCCTGTCGTGCTGTGATTCATGAGGTCGCAAAGAGTCAGACACAACTGAGCGACTGAACTGAACTGAACTGAAGAGTGCGTGGCAAAAATGTGAGATTTTACAACGTAAATGTCGTTCAAGTTAATTAGTTTTAAGGAAAACTGAGCATCTACTTTGGCTATACTTTGTTCTAGACACTAGAGAGGACCAACTAGATGAGTAGGAACTAGGATGTCTGTGAAAGGAGTAGGGAAAGGAGGATAGTGTTAAGGTGAAATTGAAAAAAAAATATTTTGTAATATATTGTGATGCAATGATAAGAAATTTGGACTTCATCATGAAAAGAACAACTTTTTAGCTTTTATTCGGGATATAGTTGCTTTAGAGTATTGTGTTCATTTCTGCTGTACAACAAAATGAATCAGCTATATGTATACATATTTCCCCTCCCTCTTAGACCTCCCTCACACTTTCCCCATACCACCCTTCTAGGTTATAATAGAACACCAAGCTAAGCTCTCTGTGCTATATAGCAGCTTCCCTCTAGCTGTCTGTTCTACACATGGTAGCGTATATATGTCAATCTCAATCTCCCAATTCATGAGACCCTCACTTTCCCCTGCTGTGTCCACGTCTGTTCTCTACATTTGCATCTCTATTCCTGACTTGCAAATAGGTTCATCTATGCCATTTTTCTAGATTCCACGACTGAGTGAATGAGTGAAAGTTGCTCAGTTCAGTTCAGTTCAGTCACTCAGTCATGTCCGACTCTGTGACCCCATGAATCACAGCACGCCAGGCCTCCCTGTCCATCACCAACTCCCAGAGTTCACTCAAACTCATGTCCACAGAGTCGCTGATGGCATCCAGCCATCTCATGCTCTATTGTCCCTTTCTCCTGCCCCCAATCCCTCCCAGCATCAGTCTTTTCCAGTGAGTCAACTCTTTGCATGAGGTAGATAAAGTAATGGAATTTCAGCTGTAGCATCAGTCCTTCCAATGAACACCCAGGATTGATCTCCTCTAGAATGGACTGGTTGGATCTCCTTGCAGTCCTACAGACTCTCAAGAGTCTTCTCCAGCACCACAGTTCAAAAGCATCAATTCTTCAGTGATCAGCTTTCTTCACAGTCCAACTCTCACATCCATACATGACCCTGGAAAAACCATAGCCTTGACTAGACGGACCTTTGTTGGCAAAGTAATGTCTCTACTCTTTAATATACTATCTAGTTTGGTCATAGCTTTCCTTCCAAAGAGTAAGCGTCTTTTAATTTCATGGCTGCAATCAGCATCCGCAATGATTTTGGAGTCCAAAAAATAATGTCTGACACTGTTTCCACTGTTTTTCCATGTATTTCCCATGAAGTGGCGGGACAAGATGCCATGATCTTTGTTTTCTGAATGTTGAGCTTCAAGCCAACCTTTTCACTCTCCTCTTTCACTTTCGTAAAGAGGCCTTTGAGTTCCTCTTCACTTTCTGCCATAAGGATGGTGTCATCTGCTTATCTGAGGTTATTGATATTTCTCCTGGCAATCTTGATTCCAGCTTGTGCTTCTTCCACTCCAGCGTTCCTCATGATGTACTCTGCATATAAGTTAAATAAGCAGGGTGACAATATACAACCTTGACATACTCCTTTTCCTACTTGGAACCAGTCGGCTGTTTCATGTCCAGTTCTAACTGTTCCTTCTCAGTCATGTCCAATTCTTTGTGACCCCATGGACTATAGAGTCCATTGAATTCTCTAGGCCAGAATACTGGAGTGGGTAACCTTTACCTTCTCCAGGGGATCTTCCCAACCCAGGGATCAAACCCATGTCTCCCACAATGCAGGCAGATCCTTCACCAGCTGAGCCACTAGGGAATTCTTTCCTAGTCTCCACATATATGCATTAATATGCTATATTGGTTATTCTCTTTTGGACTTACTTCATTTTGTATGGCAGACTCTGCATCCATCCACATCTCTACAAACAACCCAATTTTGTTACTTTTAGTGGTTGAGTAATATTTCATTGTGCATATGTACCACATCTTTGTCCATTCATCTGCTGATGGACTTTTAGGTTGCTTCCATGTCCTGACCATTGTAAATAATGCTGCAGTGAGCACTGAGATGCTTGTGCCTTTTTAATTATGATTTTCTCAAGGGTTTTGCCTAGTAGAGGAGCTGCTGTGTTATATGGTAGTTCTAGTTTTAGATTTTAAAGGAACCTCCATGCTGTTCTCCATAGTGGCTATAACGATTTACATTTCCACCAAGAGTTCAATGACTTGATTAGATATAGGTTTCAAAAAGTTATTTCTGGCTTCAATAAGAAAAAATTTAGAAGAAGCCTGTTCCTGAGAGGCTACAACTTTAGAAGTTGTTGAAAGGGATTATAAAAGATTGTCTAAGGGAGTAGAAGGGTTGGAGAGAGGGACAGATAGAACTACTTGGAAGTAAGAAGTAAGCGAAGAGGGAAGATTCTTGGGTAACAACAATTTTTATTTATGATTTATTATTATCAGTTACTGTGTCATTTCTGTGACAGGAGCCGATCTGTGTTGCCAGGCATATAGTTAAGTGCATAAAGTTGTCCTTGAAAAGTGCTTACAATCACAGAAGGAAATTTATTCATTCACATTGTTCTGAAAAAAAAAAAAGTATGTAACCACTTCCTATTTTTTCTTTGGTATATTTTTCCATATACATTTGCATATATATTAAAGGCATGTTTTCTTTTCAAGGACTATCTCCAACTTCACAATTCACCCCTGATCTGACTATTCCTATAGAAAATGGAAACAGTGCCAACATTTCTGTTTCATGTCATATGCTATTTAACCTGAGTGTCTTTTTATTTCAATTAACTGAATTATTTTTGTCATATTCTCAAAATTCTCTACTGGTTTGCCATCAAAGCTTGCATCAACTTTAACTTAGGCCTTAGGATCAGAGGGGATATCTGGTTTATTCCTCTTACTTTACAAATGACAAAACTGAAGACTTGAAGAGGGAAGCTGGTTTGCTCAAGTCTTTAATGAGAGACCCTGAGGAAAGGATTCAGATTTCTTGCTTCAGACTTTACAATTACCTAGCTTTAAGGTTCTCTTATAAATAACCCATCATTTCCTTGTCTTTGTGCCCCATTTTATTTATTTCCATTCTAACAACTTTCAGCATTTTCCCCTATATACATGCCCCTTCCCTTGTGGCTCAGCTGGTAAAGAATCCATCCTCCTGCAGTGAGGGGAGACCTAGGTTCTATCCCTGTGTTGGGAAGATCCCCTGGAGAAGGGAAAGTCTACCCACTCCAGTAAATTGGCCTGGAGAATTCCATGGACTACCGTTCATGGGGTGGCAAAGAGTCAGACACCTTTGAACGACTTTCACTTTCAGCTTGGAAGAATCATTCATTGAATCAGTTTTCATTTGTCACGTTTTCTTGATTTCACAAATATTTTACTCTTTTTTTTATTTATTTATTTTACATTATAAGTGATGATGGTAACAATATTACAACCTATTCCTTATAAAACACTTTAATGTACAAGACATTGCATTGAACCATTTACATGGATTATCACTTTACAAATGGGTAAAAATCCTGATATATGTTATATGGACTGGTTGTTTTAGTGCCTCTAAATGTGTAAAGTGATACTCTATCTCCCAATGAATAATACTAAGAAGTAAGGCCTTTGGGAGGTAATTATGGTTAGATAATATCATAAAGGTGAAGCCCTTATGAATAGTATTATTTCTCCTCATAAATCATGAGAAAGTTTGCTTTCCTTTTGTGTTCTCTGTCACGTAATCTTATATCAAGAAGATAGGA
Organism: Moschus berezovskii; assembly: GCF_049115385.1. Taxonomy (NCBI): domain Eukaryota; kingdom Metazoa; phylum Chordata; class Mammalia; order Artiodactyla; family Moschidae; genus Moschus; species Moschus berezovskii. The sequence goes on along the minus strand of NC_142488.1, from coordinate 78,459,422 downwards.
GTCTATAACCCAGAAAAGGGCTCTTCCTAGAACTCAACCATGCTGGCACCTTCATCTCAGACTTACAGATTTCAGAACTAGGAGAAGTAAATTTCTCTTATGTAATAGTATCTAGTTTAGGGCATTTTGTCACAGTATCCCAAGCTAAGACAATATATATGATTATAATCCTCATTTTATATTTATGGATTAGAGACAAGTTAAGTCACAAGTTAAGTAAAGCAGCAAAAAAAAAAAAAAAAAAAAGGCAACAGAGACAGAATTTGATTACAATCAACCTGAGTTCTTAGAAACTTTTCTTACTAAAATTCAGTAAATATTTCACATTTGTCTCACTGACATAAGAAAGCATATAGAGAACAATGAGAAAACATTAAAAATCTTTATAGTCTACTCTCTACTCATCTTGATTTCTATTGAACAAAATAAAATTTGAGTATGCTTGATTGCATTTTATATTTATATATAAATAAAATGTATGTTAAATTATCGATATATCTCTGTAAACTCTTTTAAAATACATATCTGAGTGAATAATATTCAGATTTTATAATCTTAAATTATTAGTTATAACATTAAGATGAGTGTTGAGTAATATATACAAGTGTTAGGTGGTATCATTTTGAATGGTCATCATATATTGATTTTGTGATACTTACAATAAAATATAGAAAGTAGATTATATATTTTCCAAACCTCTTAATCTTGCCTTGTTGCAGACCAGATTAACACTTTTTCTTCACATTTGACTGCTTTTCCTTATTCTAGTTTTTCTCCTCTCTAGCCAGTTAGATAGCTCTAAGACTCTCCAATATGGCCATGTTAATTTTTTGTTGGTGTATTTACTTTCATTTTTTATCTGCTTCATCATACATAACGTTCTCTCTGTTGGTTAGATGCCAATAAAATACCAAACTGTAACAGATATTCCTTGCTCTAGGCATTTCTAATCCATAGTAATGCAAAAAAAAAATAAATAATTAAAATTTTATTTTTAAAAAATTTTAACTAATTTTTATTATTACTTAAATTTTTAACTATTTTTTAACTAAAAAAGACTAATTATTAAAAACTATAAATGCATTCTCAAGATAAAATTTCTCAAAGGACAAGCAAGGCCACCAATCCTCCTTTTTAATGATGGCCAATGACACAAAGCTAGTGGAGGTGATGGAATTTCAGTTGAGCTCTTTCAAATCCTGAAAGATGATGCTGTGAAAGTGCTGCACTAAATATGGAAAACTCAGCAATGGCTACAGGACTGGAAATGGTCAGTTTTCATTCCAATCCCAAAGAAAACCAATGCCAAAGAATGCTCAAACTATCACACAATAGCACTCATCTCACTCGCTAGTAAAATATTGCTGAAAATTCTCCAAGCCAGGCTTCAGCAATTCATGAACCATGAACTTCCAGATGTTCAAGCAGGTTTTAAGAAAAAGCAGAGGAACTAGAGATGAATTTGCCAACATCTGCTGGATCCAGAAAAACATCTACTTCTGCTTTATTGACTATGGCAAAGCATTTGACTGTGTGGATCATAATAAACTGTGGAAAATTCTGAAAGAGAAGGGAATACCAGACCACCTGACCTGCCTCTTGAGAAACCTATATGCGGTCAAGAAGCAACAGTTAGAACTGGACATGGAAAAACAGACTGGTTCCAAATAGGAAAAGGAGTACGTCAAGGCTGTATATTGTCATCCTGTTATTTAACTTATATACAGAGTATATCATGAGAAACGCTGGGTTGTAGGAAACACAAGCTGGAAGCAAGATTGCCAGGAGAAATATCAATAACCTCAGATATGCAGATGACACCACCCTTATGGCAGAAAGCAAAGAAAAATTAAAGAGCCTCTTGATCTCTTGATGAAAGTGAAAGAGGAGAGTGAAAATGTTGGTTTGAAGTTCAACATTCAGAAAACTAAGATCATGGCATCTGGTCCCATCACTTCACGTCAAATAGATGGAGAAAAAATGGCTGACTTTGCTTTTTGGGGCTCCAAAATCACTGCAGATGGTGATTGCAGCCATGAAATTAAAAGACACTTACTCCTTGGAAGGATAGTTATAACCAACCTAGACAGTGTATTAAAAAGCAGAGACGTTACTTTGCCAACAAAGGTCTGTCTAGTTAAGACTATGGTTTTTCCAATAGTCATGTGTGGATATGAGAATTGGACTATAAATAAAGCTGAGCACCAAAGAATTGATGCTTTTGAGCTGTGGTGTTAGTGAAGACTCTTGAGAGTCCTTTGGACTGCGAGGAGATCCAACCAATCCAGCCTAAAGGAAATCAGTCCTGAGTATTCATTGGAAGGACTGATGCTGAAGATGAAACTCCAATACTTTGGCCACCTGATGAGAAGAGCTGACTCATTTGAAAAGACCCTGATGCTGGGAAAGATTGGAGGCAGGAGGATAAGGGGACAACAGAGGATAAGATGGTTGGAAGGCATCACTGACTCAATGGACATGAGTTTGAGTAAACTCCAGTAGTTGGTGTTGGACAGGTAGGCCTGGTGTGCTGTGGTCCATTGGGTCACGAACAGTGAGACACGACTGAGTGACTGAACTGAACTGACCTGAGTGACATTCTAGTATATAAAATGTTATTAAGAACTTTTATGTACAGTATTATATCAGATGTGAGGCAAGGAAAGCTTAGTTAATAATAGCATAGTGGCTAAAAGTGTATTCTTTGGTGTTAGAGATGAATTCAATTTCTTCTTTTGCCACTGACTAGGTATATGACTTTAGACAATTTACTGAGCCTTTCTGAATCTCTCCATTTGTATCTGTAAAGTTCTTCTGAGGACTAAGTGAAAAGTTTTGCAAACTCCAGATAAAGTGTTTGATAAATAGCAATTGTCACTATCAAAGCACCATAGACATGAAGCTTATATACTACCTTAATTATCAGTCAACTCTAGAAACCAAAATTTATGATCTGTTTTCAAATATAAATCTTAAATCCTATTATTTTAGCTATGTGGTGCCGAGTTAGATGTTTTTCATTTTCTGATAGGTTTTGAGAAATAGCAAAGGAAGTAAAGCAATTTTTAAGGGAATTTTAAATTAACTTGTAATTAACCATCATTTTAGTACAGTAAGTTTGAAAACTTTTGCTTTATTGTCAAAATCAGTAAGAGAATATTTAAGCACTCTGTATTATTCTGTGTTGATATATTAGGAAACACAGAGAAGCAATTTGATATGCTAATATTGCAATCAGCAAATCAGGATGCCATACAAACCACACAACTTTTCAAATTGTACATGTATTTTGGGGACATGCACTGTGTGTAATAAGTTGCTTCAGTCATGTCTGACATTTTGTGACCCCCATGGACTGTAGCCCGACATTTAAAAACTAAATTAGATACAAAAATTTACACATGAACTTTACAGGATTGTCTGATAAATAATTTAATTTTTAACTGAGACCAATTTAAACTCATTCTGGCTGCAGATATAAAACCAAGATGCAGAGACTGTGATCAGAACAGTGCTCAAGGTTTACTATACTTCAGGTGAAACTAGAACTCAGTGTTCTATCATACCACACTGCTTCTGTGCTCTCATGATATCAACACTTGAAGGATAAAGATCAGATATTTTGAAATGTCACTGAAATTGAGTTTGTCTGGTGTTTTCTCATGATAGAGTGAAATAATGAATTTAGGGGAATAATACCACAGAAATAACTACTGTTCTCAACATATATCATATATCATGAGGAAAAATAATATCCGTATGGCTTATTGTTAATGTGAATTTGCCCACTGGATTGAGATGGCGTTTTCCATGATTTTCCACTGTAAAGTTACTATTTCCTTTTCTCCAGTCTCTGTTTTCTGGAAATGAATCGTTATGCCCAGTTCATACTCAAAGGGAGGGGAATTAAACTCTACCTCCTGGGGTAGAAGTATTAAATACTTTGTGGACCTTTATTTTAAAACACCACAGTAATTAATAAATATGTTTTGAGAGATAATTTTACGCTATTCAAATGTTCTGCTTCTCTTCAATGATTCTTCCAGTTTTTAGCAGTTATTAATTAATCTTGCCTCGCGACTTCACTTTCACTTTTCACTTTCACACATTGGAGAAGGAAATGGCAACCCACTCCAGTGTTCTTGCCTGGAGAATCCCAGGGACGGCGGAGCCTGGTGGGCTTCCGGCTATGGGGTCACGCAGAGTCGGACACGACTGAAGTGACTTAGCAGCAGCAGCAGTTACTATTGTTGTGTTTTACTGGTGATTTACCATTTTCTATTCCCATCATTCACTCTACATTTATTGCATGGAATTCTTCTATGGGAAAGGCCTGTCCCTTCTTATCATTTATTATTATGTTTATCTTGTTATTTCTTTATCAATGTGGAATCACTGATATTCATTTTTGTCTTTAGACTATAAAGCAAAACTGTAGTTGTTCTGTCGCTCAAATTGTTACATATTTGGTGACAGGGTTTGGTCATCAGGTGCCTGTTTTCTTTTAGTATGACTCTATCTTTTATCTCTTTCTCAATGCTTAAATTTTCTGAAGATATTATCATTTTTTTGACCTTCTAAGTGGCTCTAAAATTATTTTGTAATTTCCCTGCCCAAGCCCTAGAATCATTCATTTCCCTCAAAGCTGTGTTTTGTTTTATTGGAGAACAGTATTTGAAATATAGTTATAGAGTTAGGTATGCTTATTGCTGGGGTGTTGCTGCCTCTTTGTGAACTGACCAGGAAGTATATGCATGTATATTAGACCATGTATGCACACATATATCTATATTTATTTACATTTTTTTCATTCTCCTCTTTATCCTTCATCAAGAGACTCTTTAGTACCTCCTTAGTACTTTCTGACATTAGGGTGGTGTCATCTGCATATCTGAAGTTGCTGATAGTTCTCCTGGCACTCTTGATTCCAGTTGTAGTCATCCAGCTTGGCATTTCACATGATGTATTCTGCATGATGCATGTAAGTTAAATAAGTAGGATGACGATATACAATTTTGCCGTATTCCTTTCCCTATTTTGAACCAGTCCAATGTTCCATGTCATTTTCGAGATTGCATCCAAGTACTGCATTTTGGACTCTTTTGTTGACCATGATGGCTACTCCATTTCTTCTAAGGGATTCCTGCCCACAGTAGTAGATATATTGGTAATCTGACTTAAATTCACCCATTCCAGTCCATTTTAGTTCGCTGATTCCTAGAATGTTGATGTTCACTCTTGCCATCTCCTGTTTGACCACTTCCAATTTGCCTTGATACATGGACCCAACATTCCAGGTTCCTATGCAATATTGCTCTTTACAGCATTGGACCTTGCTTCTATCACCAGTCACATCCACAACTTCTTTGGCTCCATCCCTTCATTCTTTCTGGAGTTATTTCTCCATTGATCTCCAGTAGTATACTGGGCACCTACTGACGTAGGGTGTTCCTCTTTCAGTATCCTATCCTTTTGCCTTTTCGTACTGTTCATGGGGTTCTCAAGGCAAGAATACTGGAGTGGTTTGCCATGCCCTTCTCCAGTGGACAACATTCTGTCAGACCTCTCCACCATCTGTCCGTCCTGCATAGTCCCACACTGCATGGCTTAGTTTCATTAAGTTAGACACGGCTGTGGTCCGTGTGATCAGATCAAGTAGTTTTCTGTGATTATGGTTTCAGTGTGTCTGCCCCCTGATGCCTTCTGGCAACACCTACCGTCTTACTTGGGTTTCTCTTACCTTGGAAGTGGGATATCACTTCACTGCTGCTCAGCAAAGCACAGCCTCTGCTCCTTACCTTGGACGAGGGGTATCGCCTCACGCCCCCCCCCCCTCCTGACCTTGAATGTGGAGTAGTTCCTCTCAGCCCTTTTGTCTCTTCATCTTGCCTTATTGCACTGGCTAAGATTTCATCAATGTGGATAGACCTAAATATGATGCTAAATAAAAGTGGTGAAATTAGACATTTGCCTTGTTCCATATATTAGGAATATAGTATCCATTCTGTCACCATTTAGTATAATCCTAGTTGTAGGTATTTTATATGTTGTTTAATATTTTAAGGAAATTCCCTTCTCATTGCATTTATTTATTTATTGAAGTATAGAGAATTTACTGTAGTATATAAATTTTGGATGTACAGCATAGTAGTTTCGTATTTTATAGATTTCACTCCTTTAAACATTATTACAAGATAATGGATATAATATATCCTTGTTGCTTTTATATTTTACATAGTAGAATTTATCTCAATCATGTACACTTATCTTTCCCCTCCCTCTTCACTTTTCCCACTGTAATCACTATTTTGTATTCCATATCTGTGGGTGTGTTTCTGTTTTGCTAGGTACATTTATTTTCTTAACGTTAGATTACACACATAAGTGATCATAAAATATATGACTTATTTCATTAAGAATAATATTCTCTAGGTCTATCCACATTGCTGAAAATAGCAGATTTTTGTTCTTTTTAATGACTGTATTCCATTGTACATATATGCCACATCTTCATCTGTTAATGGGAACTTCAGTTGCTTCAATATATGGGGTATTTTAAATATAACTGCTATAAAAACTGAGTCCATGTAATTTTCAAATTAATATTTTCTTTTTTATTATTATTTTTTAATTTTTTAAAAATTTACTTATTTTAATTGGAGGCTAATTACTTTGCATTATTGTATTGGTTTTGCCATACACTGACATGAATCTGCCCCAGGTGTACATGTGTTCCACATCTTGAACCCCCCTCCCACCTCCCTCCCCATTCTATCCCTCTGGGTCAACCCAGTACACCAGCCGCAAGCATTCTGTATCATGCATCGAACCTGGACTGGGGATTCATTTCACATAAGATAATATACATGTTTTAATGCCCTTCTCCCAAATCATCCCACTCTCGCCCTCTCCCACAGATTCCAACAGACTTTTCTATACATCTGTGTCTCTTTTGCTGTCTCGTATATGGGGTTATCGTTAGCATCTTTCTAAATTCCATATATGTGCGTTAGTATTGGTGTATTTCTTTCTGGCTTACTTCACTCTGTATAATAGGCTCCAGTTTCATCCACCTCATTAGAACTGGTTCAAATGTATTCTTTTCGATGGCTGAGTAATACTCCATTGTGTATATGTATCACAGCTTTCTTATCCATTCATCTGCAGATGGACATCTAGGATGCTTCCATGTCCTGGCTTCGATGAATATTGGGGTACATGTGTCTCTTTCAATTCTAGTTTCCTTGGTGATTATGCCCAGGAATGCGATTGCTGGGTCGTATGGCAGTTCTATTTCCAGTATTTTAAGGAATCTCCACACTGTTCTCCATAGTTGTTTTACTAGTTTGCATTCCCACCAAGAGTGTAAGAGGATTCCCTTTTCTCCACACCCTCACCAGCATTTATTACTTGTAGACTTTTGGATAGCAGCCATTCTGACTGGTGGGAAATGGTACCTCATTGTGGTTTTGATTTGCATTTCTCTGATTATGAGTGATGTTGAGCATCTTTTCATGTGTTTGTTAGCCTTCTGTATGTCTTTGGAGAAATGTCTGTTTAGTTCTTTGACCCATTTTTTGATTAGGTCGTTTATTTTTCTGGAATTGAGCTGCAGGAGTTGCTTGTATATTTTTGAGATTAATCCTTTGTCAGTGGCTTCATTTGCTATTATTTTCTCCCATTCTGAAGGCTGTCTTCACCTTGCTTATAGTTTCCTTTGCCATGCAAAAGCTTTTAATTTTAATTAGGTTCCATTTGTTTATTTTTGCTTCTATTTCCAATATTCTTGGAGGTGGGTCATGGAGGATCCTGCTGTGATTTATGCCGGAGAGTGTTTTGCCTGTGTTCTCCTCTAGGAGTTTTATACTCTCTGGTCTTACATTTAGATCTTTAATCCATTTTGAGTTTATTTTTTGTGTATGGTGTTTGGGAGTGTTCTAGTTTCATTCTTTTACAAGTGGTTGACCAGTTTTCCCAGCACCACTTTTTAGATTGTCTTTTCTCCATTGAAAATTTTTGCCTCCTTTGTCAAAGATAAAGTGTCCATAGGTGCATGGATTTATCTCTGGGCTTTCTATTTTGTTCCATTGATCTATATTTCTGTCTTTATGCCAGTACCATACTGTCTTGATGACTCTGGTTTGCAGTAGAGCCTGAAGTCCGGCAGGTTTATTCCCCCAGTTCCATTTTTCTTTCTCAAGATTGCTTTGGCTATTTGAGGTTTTTTGTATTTCCATACAAATTCTGAAATTATTTGTTCTAGCTCTGTGAGAAACACCGTTGGTAGCTTGATAAGGATTGCATTGAACTTATAAATTACTTTGGGCAATATATTCATTTTCACAGTATTTATTCTTCCAATCCAGGAACATGGTATATTTCTCCATCTTTAAGTGTCCTCTCTTATTTCTTTCACCAGTGTTTTATAGTTTTCTATATATAGGTCTTTTGTTTCTTTAGGTAGATATATTCCTAAGTATTTTATTCTTTCCTTTGCAACAGTGAATGAACTTCTTTCCATAATTTCTCTATTTTCTGATTATTAGTGTATAGGGATGCAAGGGATTTCTGTTTGTTGATTTTATATCCTGCAACTTTCCTATATTCATTGATTAGTTCTAGTAACTTTCTGGTAGAGTCTTTAGGGTTTTCTGTGTAGAGGATCATGTCATCTGCAAACAGTGAGAATTTTACTTCTTCTTTTCCAATTTGGATCCTTTTATGTCTTTTTCTGCTCTGATTGCTGTGGCCAACAGTTCCAAAACTATGTTGAATAATAGTGTTGAGAGTGGGCACTCTTGTCTTGTTCCTGACTTTAGGGAAAATTCTTTCAATTTTTCACCATTGAGGATAATGTTTGCTGTGGGTTTGTCATATATAGATTTTATTATTTTGAGGAATATACCTTCTATTCCCGCCTTCTGGAGAGTTTTGATCACAAATGGATGTTGAATTTTGTCAAAGGCTTTCTCTGCATATATTCAGAAAATCATATTGTTTTTATCTTTCATTTTTTTAATGTGGTCTATTACATTGATTTGCAAATATTAAAGAATCCTAGCATCCCTGGGATAAAGCTCACTTGGTCATGATGTATGATCTTTTTAATGTGTTGTTGGATTCTGATTGCTAGAATTTGTTAAGGATTTTTGCATCTATGTTCATTAGTGATATTGGCCTGTAGTTCTCTTTTTTTGTGGCATCTTTGTCAGGTTTTGGTGTTAGGGTGATGGTGGCCTCATAGAATGAGTTTGGAAATTTACCTTCCTTTACAATCTTCTGGAAGAGTATGAGTAGAATAGGTGTTAGCTCTTCTCTAAATTTTTGGTAGAATTCACCTGTGAAGCCATCTGGACCTGGGCTTTTGTTTGCTGGAAGATTTCTGATTACAGTTTCAATTTCCGTGCTGTGATGGGTCTGTTAAGATTTTCTATTTCTTCCTGGTTCAGTTTTGGAAAGTTGTACTTTTCTAAGAATTAGTCCATTTCTTCCAAGTTGTCCATTTCCTTGGCATATAATTGCTGATAGTCATCTCTTTTGATCCTTTGTATTTCTGTGTTGTCTGTTGTGATCTCTCCCTTTTCATTTCTAATTTTATTGATTTGGTTTTTCTCCCTTTGTTTCTTGATGAATCTGGCTAGTAGTTTGTCAATTTTATTTATCCTCTCAAAGAACCAGCTCTTGGCTTCATTGATTTTTGCTATGGTCTCTTTTATTTCTTTTGAATTTATTTCTGCCCTAATTTTTAAGATTTCTTTCATTCTACTAACCCTGGGGTTTTTCATTTCTTCGTTTTCTAGTTGCTTTAGGTGTGGGTTTATGTTATTTAGTTGAATTTTTTCTTGTTTCTTGAGGTATTGCCTGTATTGCTATGAACCTTCCCCTTAGCACTGCTTTTACAGTGTCCCAGAGGTTTGGGGTTGTTGTGTTTTCATTTTCATTCTTTTCTATGCATATTTAGATTTCTTTTTTTATTTCTTCTATGATTTGTTCGTTATTCAGCAGCGTGTTGTTCAGCCTTCATATGTTGGAATTTTTAATAGTTTTTCTCCTGTATTTGAGGTCTAGTCTTAGTGCATTGTGGTCAGAAAAGATGCTTGGAAGGATTCCAATTATTTTGAATTTACCAAGGCTAGATTTATGGCCCAGGATGTGATCTATCCTGGAGAAGTTTCCGTGTGCGCTTGAGAAGAAGATGAAATTTATTGTTTTGGGGTGAAATGTCCTATAGATATCAATTAGGTGTAACTTTTCTATTGTATCATTTAACGTTTGTGTTTCCTGTTAATTTTCTGTTTAATTGATCTATCCATAGGTGTGAGTGTTGTATTAAAGTCTCCCACTATCATTGTGTTATTGTTGATTTCCCCTTTCATACTTGTTAGCATTTGTCTTACATATTGCGGTGCTCCTATGTTGGGTGCATATATTTTTATAATTGTTATATCTTCTTCTTGGATTGATCCTTTGATCATTATGTAGTGTCCTTCTTTGTCTCTTTACACAGCCTTTCTTTTAAAGTCTATTTTATCTGATATGAGTATTGCTACTCCTACTTTCTTTTCATCTCTTTTCGCATGAAATATCTTTTTCCAGCCCTTCACTTTCAATCTGTATGTGTCCATCATTTCGAGTTGGGTCTCTTGTAGACAACATATATAGGGGTCTTGTTTATGTATCCATTCAGCCAGTCTTTGTCTTTTGGTTGGGACATTCAACCCATTTATATTTAAGGTAATTATTGATAAGTATGATCCCGTTGCCATTTACTTTATTTTTTGAGGTTTGAGTTTATACACTCTTTCTGTATTTCCTATCTAGAGAATATCCTTTAGCATTTGTTGGAAAGCTGGTTTGGTGATGCTGAATTCTCTGTTTTGCTTGTCTGTAAAGCTTTTGATTTTTCCTTCATATTTGAATGAGATCCTTGTTGGGTACAGTCATCTGGGCTGTAGGTTATTTTCTTTCATCACTTTAAGTATGCCCTGTCATTCCCTCCTGGCCTGAAGTGTTTCTATTGAAAGATCAGCTGTTATCCTTATGGGGATGCATTTGTGTATTATTTGTTTCTTTTCCCTTGCTGATTTTAATATTTTTTCTTTGGGTTTAATCTTTGCTAATTTGATTAATATGTGTCTTGGGCTATTTCACCTTGGGATTATCCTGTTTGGGACTCTCTGGGATTCTTGAACTTGGGTGATTATTTCCTTCCCCATTTTAGGGAAATTTTCAACTATTATCTCCTCAAGTATTTTCTCATGGTGTTTCTTCTTGTCTTCTTCTTCTGGGACTCCTATAATTTGGATGTTGGGGTGTTTAACATTGTCCCAGAGGTCTCTGAGATTGTCCTCATTTCTTTTAATTCATTTTTCTTTTTTCTTCTCTGTTTCATTTATTTCTACTAACTAATTTATATCTTCTAACTCTCTTTTACTATCTTCTGCCTCCCTTATTCTACTGTTGGTTCCCTCCAGAGTGTTTTTTATCTCATCTATTGCATTATTCATTGTATACTGACTCTTTTTTATTTCTTCTAGATCCTTGTTAAAACTTTCTTTCATCTTCTCGAAACTTGTCTCCAGGTTATTAATCTGTAACTCCAATTTGTTTTCAAGATTTTGGATCAATTTCACTATCATTATTTGGAATTCTTTATCAGGTAGTTTCCCTATTTGTTCCTCTTTTGTTTGGGTTGGTGGGCATTTATCCTGTTTCTTTATTTGTTGGGTATTTCTCTGCCTCTTCATCTTGCTTATATTGCTGTGTTTGGGGTGGCCTTTCCGTCTTCTGGCAGTTTGTGGAGTTCTCTTAAATGTGGAATTTCCTCACTGTGGGTGAGGTTGGACGGGTGGCTTGTCAAGGTACCCTGGTTAGGGAATCTTGCTTCGGTGTTCTGGTGGGTGGAGCTAGATTTCTTCTCTCTGGAGTGCAATGAAGTGTCCAGTAATGACTTATGCGATGTCAGTGGGTTTGGAGTGACTTTGGGCAGTCTGTTTATTGAAGCTCAGGGCTATATTCCTGTGTTGCTGGAGAATCTCTGTGGTATGTCTTGCTCTGGAACTTGTTGACCCTTGGTGGTGCTTGGTTTCAGTGCAGCTGTGGAGGCGTTTGATAAGCTCTTATCGATTAATGTTCCCTGGAGTCAGGATTTTTCTTGTGTTCTCAGGATTTGGACTTAAGACTCCTCCCTCTGGCTTTCAGTCTTATTCTTACAGTATCCTCTAGACTTCTTTATCTGTCATTTCCAAGTTGGTTCCCTCTGTTTTATCTTCTGTTTACTGATCTCTTCAATGTCCGCTTTCTGACCTGACACTAGGGGGCGGTGGTGGACACTTCTTAAAACTCATTTGTTCAGTCCTGTTCTGGGAAGGGAGGAAAGCTGCAACAAATATCTCTGGCATCTGTGGGGAGTGCTCGCAATGTCTTGGCCACACTGGGTTTGCCCCCACTCACGTCGTGTGTGCTGTCCCAGTCTACACTGCACAGGCTCTAGGTTGCTCTGCTGGGAACTGTCTGAGGCTGTCGCTGAGTTGCATGCACATCCCAGGTCTAAGCCTCTCAGGTTCAGTTACTTGGGTACTCCACAAAGGCACAGACTTGATTGGGCCTGTGTTTTGTGCCCTTCCCCGGTTTGAGCAGCTCAGGTGACAAAGTGTTTGGTGAGCACGGTCGCTGCGACTTATCACCTCCCCAGTCCCTCCTGCTTGGTTTTCTGGGTGTGCAACCAGTGCACCTTCTCAGGCGGAAGTCGGCCGGCCAGAAACCCAAGAAATCTTGGTTAGCAAGGAAGCCTGCTTGCAGTTTGGTATCAGATGCCTCTCTAGGAGGTTGGGCTGACCGCACCCGGCTAGCTCTGCTCAGTCCTTTGTTCTGTGAGCGGGACTGGTGGAATCTTAGGTTAGGGCTTTTCACCTTTTTATGGGGTAGCTATCCCAGAGTCTTCTTTGCTATCTCCAGTTAGCTCCCTCAGATTGCCCTTGCAGCATTCAGGCACGGTCCTTACTCTAAGCAGTTCAGCCGGCTCCTCCCTGTGCAGCCCCCACTTGCTAATGGCGGGTGTGGGCATCTGCGCTGCTTCTCTGCTGGGAGTTACCGTTGGGTGCATAAGTTGTGGGTTTTAATTATTTATTTCTCTTCCTTCTCGTTATGTGGCCCTCTGAGGTTCCAAGGCTCGCCACAGACTCACCAGTGAGAGTGTTTCTTGGTGTTTGGAAACTTCTCTCTTTTTTATGCCTCCCTTCCTGGGACGGAGCTCTGTCCCTACCTCTTTTGGCTCTCTTTTTATCTTTTATGTTTTTTCCTGTGTCCTTTCGAAGACAATGGGCTGCTTTTCTGGGTGCTTGATGTCCTCTGCCAGCATTCAGAAGCTGTTTTGTGGAAATTATCCTGCGTTCAAATGTTCTTTTGATGAATTTGTTGGGGAGAAAGTGGTCTCCCCGTCCAGTCCTCCACCAGCTTATTCCCTCTCCCTAAGTCATCTTTTAAAGAATACCCTGGGCAGGGACACAGGTCCTCTGGAAGGTACGGCAGCTGGGAGCTGGAGTTTAGGGATTGTGGCACAATCCCAGGGCGAAGGCTTCTGTTTACTGCAGAAAGATGGGATGTGAGGGAGGAGATTGTGGCGGGAAATGCCTGCGGAGGAAAGCCAGGCAGCCATGGAAGCCAATATTCTCATTTTTTTTTCTGGATATATGCCTAAGAGTATAATTGCAGGATCATATAACAGCTCTGGTTTTAGTTTTTTAAACTATGTTTTCCATAGTTTTCCAATATGTTGCCAATATGTTTTCCATAGTTACTGCACCAATTTATATTCCTACGAACAGAGTATGAAGGTTCTGTTTTCTCTACACTTTCTCTGACATTTATTATTTGTAGACTTTTGATGATATTTGATGATGGTATTTTTCACTGGTGTGAGGTGATACTTCATTGTGGTTTTGATTTATATTTTTCTAATAATTAGCATTTCTGAGCATCTTTCCATGTGTCTGTTGGCCATTTCTATATCACTTTTGGAAAACTGTGCTTGTTTTTACCCATTTTTTGATTGGGTTACTGGGTTTTTATTTTTTCATTTTTTCATATATATATAGATAGATTCTTTTTTAATTTATTTATTTTAATTGGAGGCTAATTACTTTATAATATTACATTGGTTTTGTCATTCATTGACATGAATCCGCCCCTGGTGTGCATGTGTTCCTCATCTTGAACCCGTCTCCCACATCCCTTCCCATATCATCCCTCTGGGTCATTCCAGTGCACCAGCCGCGAGCATCTTGCATCAAGGATTGAACCTGGACTGGCGATTTGTTTCTTTCTTTTTTTTTCCTGTGCTATAATTAGGTTCTCATTAGTTATCTACTTTATACATAGTAATATATATATATATATATATATATATATATATATATATATATATATATATATATATGTCAGTCCCAACCACCCAATTTATCCCACATCCCCTCCCCACTTGGTAATCATGTTTGTTCTCTATGTCTGTGCATTTCTGCTTTGCAAATATGTTCATCTGTACCACTTTTCTAGATTCCACACATATATGCTAATATGATATCTGTTTTCCTCTTTACTTGCTTTTTTATTTCTGCTATCTAAACTGCCTCAACTGAGCACTGTTCCAGGTCTTGACAAGGGAGTGGTCCTGCCAGGGAAGGACTGGGATAGAGAGAAAGGCTGAAAGGCCTGAATTCTAGTGTGGTTTCTGAGTCTGTAAGTTTGATCCTCCATTTAGGATGGCAGACTGACCCTTTACTGTACTTCTCCTTCCCCTTTCCCCAGTTCTCCCCTTTGTTTATTTACTTCTTCTCCTGTTATTTTCCCTGCTCTTTCCCCAGCTTCCTCTTAATCTCTTTCTGAAAATATTACAAGTCCTTTCCCTCTTCTTTCCTTCCTTCCTTCGTTCCTTTCTTCTTTCCTTTCTCAGAATTCCAAAGAGTGCAGCAGTCAGAAGCCAAACAAAAGATACTATATACAAAATAGATATGGACTGACTTCATAGGACAGGGAACTATACTCAAATTTTGTAATAACCTATAAGGGGAAAGGATCTGAAATAGAATGTTTATATATAACTGAATCACTGTGCTGTAACCTGAAACTAACACAATGTTGTAATTCAACTATACTTCAGCTAAAAAAAAGACAATAGAACTTTTATGATAATATACATGTTTCAATGTCATTCTCCCAAATCATCCCACTGTCGCCCTCTCCCATAGAATCCAAAAGACTTTTCTATACACCTGTATCTCTTTTGCTGTCTCGTATACAGGGTTATCATTACCATCTTTCCAAAGTCCATATATATGCGTTAGTATACTCTGTTGTTATTTTTCGTTCTGGCTTACTTCACTCTGTATAATAGTCTTCAGTTTCATCTACCTCATTAGAACTGATTCAAAAGTATTCTTTTTTAATGGCTGAGTAATACTCCATTGTGTATATGTACCACAGCTTTCTTATACATTCATCTGCAGATGGACATCTAGGTTGTTTCCATGTCCTGGCTATTATAAACAGTGCAGGGATGAACATTGGAGTACATGTGTCTTTTTCAATTCTGGTTTCCTTAGTGTGTATGCCCAGGAGTTGGATTGCTGTGTCGTATTTTTTGGGGATCCAAAATCACTGCAGATGCTAATTGCAGCCATGAAATTAAAAGATGCTTACTCCTTGGAAGGAAAGTTATGATCAACCTACATAGCATATTAAAAAGCAGAGACATTACTTTGCCTACCAAGATCTGTCTAGTCAAGGCTATGGTTTTTCCAGTGGTCATGTATGAATGTGAGAGTTGGACTGTGAAGAAAGCTGATCACCGAAGAACTGATGCTTTTGAACTGTAGTGTTGAAGAAGACTCTTGAGAGCCCCTTGGACTGCAAGGAGATCCAACCAGTCCATTGTAAAGGAGATCAGTCCTGTTTGTTCATTGGAAGGACTGATGCTAAAGCTGAAGCTGCAATACTTTGGCCACCTCATGCGAAGAGCTGACTCTCTGGAAAAGACTCTGATGCTGGGAGGGATTGGGGCATGAGGAGAAAAGAACGAAAGAGAATGAGATGGTTGGATGGCATCACCGACTCAATGGATGTGAGTTTGAGTGAACTCTGGGAGTTGGTGATGGACAGGGAGACCCAGCGTGCTGTGATTCATGAGGTCACAAAGAGTCGGACGTGACTGAGCGACTGAACTAACTGACTGATGGGTTTTTAAACATTAAGCTGTATGAGTTGTTTGTGAGTGTCAGCTGTGTGGTGCTGGAGCGACTTTGAGGAGATATCCCATGTCCAAGGGTAGAAAAGCCCCAGCAAAACATTAGGAGGGACAAAATCACATTTAGAATCAAACCTCATACCCGTCAGAGACACTCAGAATGCTGAAACAAACTTTCTGTGTACCAGGACAGAGACCCCACAGAGACAGAGACAGAACTGTGTTTGAGTGTCTACTCAGGAGGTGCAGGCCAGCAGTGGATTACTGCAGAGGCAGAGGCTCTGGGTGCTGCAGACTTGGGTATGGCATGAGCCTTCTTGGAGGAGGTCGCCATTAATCCCAACAGAGAACTGCCAGAACTTACACGGGACTGGGAAATAGATTATTGGAGGGCTCAAAAAGAACCTTGTACACACCAGAACCCAGGAGAAAGGAGCAGTGACCCCACAAGAGACTGACCCAGACTTGCTCATGAGTGTCCAGGAGTATCTGACAGAGGCAAGAGTTGGTGCTGGCATGCTTCAGGGTTGGGGGTAGTGAGTGTAGCAGTGTGTGCATGGGACCTTTTGAAGGAGGTCGCAATTATCTTCATTACCTCCACCATAGTGTGGTCCCAGGTAAATAGCAGGGATGGAACATGGCTCCAGCCTTTAATAGAAAATTGGATTAAAGATTTACTGAGCATGGCCCTGCACATTAGAGCAAGACACAGTCTCCCTCTCATTCAGTCTCTCCTATCAGGAAGTTTCCATATACCTCGTAACCTTCTCCATCAGAGGACAGACTGAAAACCACAATCACAGAAAACTAACCAATCTGATTACATGGACCACAACCATGTCTATCTAACTCAATGAAACTATGAGCTATGCCATGTAGGGCCACCCAAGTAGGATGGGTCATGGTGGAGAGTTCTGACAAAACATGGTCCACTGGAGAAGGGAATGGCAAACCATGTCAGTAATCTTGAGAACCCCATGAACAGTATGAAAAGGTAAATAGATAGGACACTGAAAGATAAACTCCCCAGGTCAGCAGATTCCCAATATGCTACTGGAGATCAGTGGAGAAATAACTCCAGAAAGAATGAAAAGACTGAGCCAAAGCAAAAACACCACCCAGTTATGGATATGGCTAGTGATGGAAGTGAACTCTGATCCTGTAAAGAGCAATATTGCATAGGAACCTGGAATGTTAGGTCCATGAATCAAGGCAAATTGGAAGTGGTCAAACAGGAGATTACAAGAGTCAAGGTCGACATTCTAGGAATCAGCGAACTAAAATGGACTGGAATGGGTGAATTTAACTCAGATGACTATTATTTCTACTACTGTGGGCAAGAATCCCCTAGAAGAAATGTAGTAGTCATCATAGTCAACAAAAGAGACTGAAATGAAGTACTTGGATGCATTCTCAAAAATGACAGAATGATTGCTATTCATTTCCAAGGCAAGCCATTCAATGTTACAGTAATCCAAGTCTATGCCCCAACCAGTAATGCTGAAGAAGCTGAAGTTGAACGGTTCTATGAAGACCTACAAGTCCTTCTAGAATTAACACCCCAAAAATATGTTCTTTTCATTATAGGGGACTGTAATGAAAAGTAAGAAGTCAAGAGATACCTGAAGTAACAGGCAAATTTGTCTTTGGACTACAGAATGAAACAGGGCAAAGGTTAACAGACTTTTGCCAAGAGAATACCCTGGTCATAGCAAACACCCTCTTCCAACAACACAAGACAAGACTTTACACATAGACATCACAAGATGTTCAATACAGAAAACAGATTGATTATATTCTTTGCAGCTAAAGAAGGAAAAGCTCTATATAGTCAGCAAAAACGAGACTGTGAGCTGACTGTGGCTTAGATCATGAAGTGCTTGTTGCCAAATTCAGACTTAAATTGAAGAAAGTGGGGAAAACTACTAGACCATTCAGGTATGACCTGAATCAAATCCCTTATGATTACACAGTGAATGTCAGAAATAGATTCAAGGAAATAGTTTTGATAGGGCATCTGAAGAACTATGGACAGAGGTTCAAGACATTGTACAGGAGGCAGGGATTAAGACCATCCCCAAGAAAAAGGAATGAAAAAAGGAAAAATAGCTATACGAGGAGGCCTTACAAATAGCTGTGAAAAGAAGTGAAAGGCATAGGAGAAAAGGAAAGATACACCCATTTGAATGCAGAGTTTCAAAGGATAGCAAGGAGAGATAAGAAAGTCTTCCTCAGTGATCAATGCAAAGAAATAGAGGAAAGCAATAGAATGGGAAAGACTAGAGATCTCTTCAAGAGAATTAGAGATACCAAGGGAATATTTCATGCCAAGATAGACACATTAAAGGACAGACATGGTACGGATCTAACAGAAGCAGAAGATATTAAGAAGGAGTGGCAAGAATACACGGAAGATCTGTACAAAAAAGATCTTCACAACCCAGATAATCACGATGGTATGATCACTCACCTAGAGGCAGACATCTTGGAATGCGAAGTCAAGTGTGCCTTAGGAAACATCACTACAAAGAAAGATAGGGGAGGTGAAGGAATTCCAGTTGAACTATTTCAAATCAGAAAGATGATGCTGTGAAAATGCTGCACTCAATATGCCAGCAAATTAGGAAAACTCAGCAGTGCCTGCAGGATTGGAAAAGTTCAGTTTTCATTCCAATCCCAAAGAAAGGCAATGTCAAATAATGCTCAAACTACTACACAATTGCACTCATCTCACATGCTAGTAAAGTAACCTGGGGCGGATTCATATCAATATATGGCAAAACCAATACAATATTGTAAAGTAATTTGCCTCCAATTAAAATAAATTTTAAAAAAAAGTAATGTCCCATATTCTCCAAGCCTGGCTTCAACAGTACATAAACCATGAACTTCTAGATGTTCAAGCTGGATTTAGAAAAGACAGAGGAAACTGATCAAGTTGCCAATATCCACTGGATCATTGAAAAATTAAGACAGTTCCAGAAAAACATCTACTTCTGCTTTATTGACTATGCCAAAGCCTTTGACTGTGTGAATCTCAAAAAACTGTGGAAAATTCTGAAAGAGATGGGAATACCAAACCTCCTTACCTGCCTCTTGAGAAATCTGTATGCAGGTCAGGAAGCAACAGTCAGGACCGGACGTAGAACAACACATTGGTTCCAAATCAGGAAAGGAACGTCAAAACTGTATATTATCACCCTGCTCATTTAACTTATATGTAGAGTACACCATGAGAAACACTGGGCTGGAAGAAGCACAAGCTGGAATCAAGATTGCCGGGAGAAATATCAATAACCTCAGATATGAAAATGACACCACTCTTAATGCAGAAAGCTAAGAAGAACTAACGAGCCTCTTGATGAAAGTGAAAGAGGAGAGAGAAAATGTTGACTTAAAACTCAGCATTCAGAAAACGAGGATCATGTCCTCTGGTCACATCACTTCATGGCAAATAGATGGAGAAGCAGTGGAAACAGTGACAGACTATTTCTTGGGGTTCCAAAATCACTGCAGTTGGTGACTGCAACCATGAAACTAAAGATACTTACTACTTGGAAGGAAATTTATGACCAAACTATACAGCATATTAAAAAGCAGAGACATTGCTTTGCCAACAAAAATCTGTCTATTCAAAGCTATGGTTTTTCCAGTTGTCATGTATGCATGTGAGAGTTGGACTATAAAGAAATGTGAGTGCTAAAGAATTGATGCTTTTGAACTGTGGTGTTGGAAAAGACTCTTGATTGTCCCTTGGACTGCAAGGAGATTGAAACAGTCCATCCTGAAGGAAATCATTTCCTTATTGGAAGGACTGATGCTGAACCTGAAAATCTACTACTTTGGCCACCTGATGCAAAAATCTGACTCTTTTGAAAAGACCCTCATGTTGGGAAAGGTTGAAGGAGGCAGGAGTTGGGGATGACAGAGGATGAGGTGGTTGGATGGCATCACCGAATCAATGGACATGAGTTAGAGTGTGCTCCAGGAGTTGGTGATTCACAGGAAGGCCCCACATGCTGCAGTCCATGGGGTCACAAAGAGTCGGATCGACTGAGTGACTGAACTGTTGAGTTGTTTGTATATTTTCAAAATTAATCCTTTTTAAGTAGCATTGTTTGGTAATAGTGTTGGTTGTCTACCCATGTATTCTTTCTTTCCCTCTAAGTTCCTTTCCAGGAGCACATGACTTGGCCTGATTACTTTTCCTCCGTTCCTACCCAGCTTTGCATGTGTGTGCTTCTTACAACCTTTGTTGTTCTATCATCTTGATTGATCCTCCTTTGTGAATTTAATTTTAAGTGAATGTTTAATCTGCTTAAATTTGCATCTGCTTCTCAAGTTAAATGGCAAAAAATGTTTTAAATTTTTCTAGGGGAGCAGCTACTTGTCTCTATGTTATTAAAATTTTCCTCATACTTAAATAACATATCACAAGATAACCTACTTAAATAACAGAGCATGTGCTATAACTTTAGCATCAGTAATATAAACAAGTCTGTATATAATTTCTGTTTGTGCTGTGCTTATTCGCTCCGTCATGTCTGACTCCTTGTGATTCCATGGACTGTAACCTGCCAGTCTCGTCTGTCCATGGGGATTCTCCAGGCAAGAATACTGGAGCGGGTTGCCATGACCTCCTCCAGGGGATCTTCCCAACCCAGGGATCGAATCCAGGCCTCCCACATTGCAGGCTGTTTATTTACCATCTGAGCCACCATAATTCCTGTTTAGAAAGTAGTAATTTAGGGGTAAGGCCTTAAGTTATACTCTCCTCTCTAATTTATTGCATTTTATCTACAATATTTAGTCCAAAATATCATATATCCTGCATCATATATCCTTCATTTATCAATATATTTCTTTTTTCTGTATGCAGTTTTTGTGATTTTTTTAAATGGTTAAAATTTTTAAACATTGTTATTTCATCAGAGAATTTTATAAGTAGAGATTAAAGTGACCTATTGGGTCTTACCTTTCCACTGTGAAATTTATGTATTTTCCAACAAATTCTGTTTCATCATAATTAAGTTAGAGTTTGGGCTTGTTAGTATCTGCAGAAAGAATGCCAAAGGGTGTTTTCTTATCGAAAAGTGTTGTCTTTTTCTTCAAACATATTGACTGTTTCATCCCATTACACTTTTACAAAAGAGGGATAAATTTCTTAGCAATTTTTTTCAAGATATTTTTTATAAATATTTTTATCTTAAATGATTCATTAAAAATATCATAGAAAGATTCATCTCCTGTCTTACATGAATATATTATTACTTGAGGGCTTAGAAAAATCCCAAACAGCAATCTCTGCAGATAGGATTGTAGTAAACTAAGGAAGAGTAATATAGGAAGGAAGAAATGGAGGTATGGGTCAGGAATGTTTATGACATGAGTGACACATAGAGCAAGGATAAATAGTTAAAACTTAATTATGACAAGCTTTGTTGATCTTTATTAAATAGTTGCATTGTTAAGCCTCTAAATATTAGGAATAACTGAGTGAATTTCAAAGCCAAATATACCAATATTGCTAATATACCAATTAGCAAGTAAGCTAATCTACAGTTCTAGAATGTGCCCAGATGTATTTTCACCAATACCTATCTACATAGATTGATGGATCCCCTAGGGGCAACTTTTCACATGAACCCAGCAAAGAAGTAAGAATCAACATATGTATCCTATAGTCATTTTACCATTGGGCTACTGAGTAGGTATTGATCAGGATGGTTTCTTTCTGCTTGTCTGTGATTTCATACAAGTCAGGTGGCTTAATTAATTGGTAGGTTATAATGCTTAAATCTACAAAGTGGGATGGTGAGTTTCACTATTTCCTTTGCATCCATGATATGTAAATGTATCCAAGATTCTATGTGTGGATGTTACTCTATAAGTTAATAATGATTTAATGGAAATCTCAATAGTAAATTCAGAATATAAAGCCATTTATCTGAAAGTATTTCCTCACTGTTCTCTGTGCAACAAGGATACAAAGGATACTATTTAAGTCTAGAGGTGCTAAAAATGCCTCTCAATTCTTTTTTGTGTTGTTCTTTATATATATATATATATATATATATAAACTTTCTTCTTTTTAATAATTCAGTGTCAAGAGTATTTATATATACTTATATAGTTGTTGTTGTTTAGTTGCTAAGTCGGGTCCAATTCTTTGCAACCCCATGGATTGTACCCCACCAGGCTCCTCTGTCCATGGGATTTCCCAGCCAAGAATACTGGAGTGGGTTGCTATTTCCTTCTCCACATATCTGTATACCTTCTGGAGGAGGGCATGTCAACTAGTGTCCTTGCCTGGATAATCCCATGAACAGAGGAGCCTAGTGGGCTACAGTCCATGGACTTGCAAAGAGTTGACCCTGACTGAAGCGACTTAACACGCATGCACCCATACCTGAATATATATATATATTCACACACACACATATGTGTATGCTGCTGGTAAGTCGCTTCGGTCATGTCCAACTCTGTGCGACCCCATAGACAACAGGCCACCAGGCTCTGCCATCCTTGGGATTCTCCAGGCAAGAACACTGAAGTGGGTTGCCATTTCCTTCTCCAATGCATGAAAGTGAAAAGTGAAAATGAAGTCGCTCAGTTGTGTCCGACTCTTAGCGACCGCATGGATTGCAACCTACCAGGCTCTTCCCTCCATGGGATTTTCCAGGCAAGAATACTGGAGTGGGGTGCCATTATATACATATAATTATGCACATTAATATACATACATACACCTGCAAGCGTACATGTATAATGTTTTATTTAGTGTGAGCATTAGATTTCCTTTTTTTTTTTTTAACTAATACAAGATATCCATGCATAATCTTAAAAATCCTATTTGTTACACCTAGTTTTAAATGTACATTTTTTGTATAGGAAAAATGTACTTAAAAAAATAAGACATGACAATAACCAGTGAGTTGTTTTAGCCCAGCAAACAAGACTAAAATGAATAAAACTTTAAGGACTTTTCAGGGCCATAAGGAATTTGGTTCTACACATAAGGTTTTATATTATAGAATCAGAACATGAAAATTATCTTCCATGGGAAGTTTGATCTATGCAGTGACAGTTTTGATATGCAACAGCTGAATTATTAGTTCATCAGGTGAGTCTAAATGCACAGGCATTGCTATCTTCTAATCGTGTGGTAAAATCTAGTTTATTTTTGACAGATTAAAGATCTATTTCTATAGATATATGTTTGACATTAACTAGTTTATTTGAGACATGGTCAATCATAAAACAATTTTATAAACACCTTTTAAAACTATATTACATTTTGTCTCTATAATAAGAAAGTGAGCTACAAATTTTAAAATATGTTACTAAAACACATTATTCATAAATATGTATTTCTTTTATGATACATGCTATTATGATACATGCAAGGGGGATATAAAATAGAGAAAATAAATTAGAAGGTAAGAGTATTACATATCACTTGTTCCACTATGGAGGAATCAATCAAATCAGATTTTTTGCTACAACAGTTCCCTCAAAATTCTGTTTATTTTTAACCTCCTTATTTCAATTACTATAAATATGATTTGAATGTCCTCAAAAATGTTGGTAATAGAAACAACGTATATTCTGGAAAATGAAAAAAAAAAGGCTAATTTATTTATCGTATATAGCAATTTTAATTTTAATAAAAGAGTATGAAAAATGCATACATGAAATATTGTTTACGAAAAAGAAATGGTCAAAATAAAGGAAGACATGAAAGGATTCCTAAACTTTGTTAGTAATGAAATTGTGATTAATACTCTAGAACTTTTATTCAAACATTAGTATTCACAATCCTTTATGCATGTCTTGAGTATTTTATGTGTCTTCCACAGTGTATTAATAAAAGGGATACAAAATTTAAAAATATTGTCCTCGTTCTGAAGGATATGATAGTCTATGATAGATATGCTATATTATGACACTAGTATTATAATATTGGTAAGTATAATTGGTAGCATACAAAAGGAGGGCAGATTTCATAACTTACATAAAAGGATAAGACTCTAGGTTTTTATGTATGGTTCTATGATGTTAAAGTTTTGTAATTGCGTTTTGCCACATTAGAAATTTTATGTCTAGTAATGGCAGACTAGGTAACTCAGAACAGCCATCCCATTGAGAACAAATTAAAAAAAAAAATAAAAAAATAAAAACGGAATAAAAAACCACTCCAGTATTCTTGCTTCGAGAATCCCATGAACAGTATGGTATGAAACTGGAAAATGAATCCCTCAGATCTGTAGGTGTCCAAATTGCTGCTGGGGAAGAGTGGAGAAATAGCTCCAGAAAGAATGAGAAAGCTGAGCCAAATGACACTCAGTTGTGGATGTGTTTGGAGGTGAAAGTAAAGTCTGATGCTGTAAAGAACAATATTGCATAGAAACTTGGAAAATAAGGTCCATGAATCAATGTAAATTGGAAGTGGTCAAACAGGAGGTGACAAGAGAGAAAATCGACAGAATTTTGCCAAGAGAACACACTGGTCATAGCAAACACCCTCTTCCAACAACAAAAGAGACAACTCTACACATCGACATCACCAGATAGTCAATACCGAAATCAGATTGATTATATTCTTTGCAGTGGAAGATGGGGAAGTCCTATACAGTCAGCAAAAACACAATCTGGTGTTGACTGTGGCTCAGATCATGAGCTATTTATTGGAAAATCCAGGCTTAAATTGAAGAAAGTAGGGAAAACCACTAGACCATAAAGTGATGGATGAAAGTCACTCAGTTTTGTCTTTATGAACCCATGGACTATACTGTCCATGGACTTCTCCAGGCAAGAATACTGGAGTGGGTAGCCTTTCCCTTCTCCAGGGGATCTTCCCAACCCAGGAATCGAACCTAGGTCTCCCACATTGCAGGCGGATTCTTTACCAGCTTAGTCACCAGAGAAGCCCAAGAATACTGGAATGGGTAACTTATCCCTTCTCCAGCGAATCTTCCTGACTCAGTAATTGAACCGGGGTCTCCTGTATGATTATACAGTAGAGGTGATGAACAGATTTGAGGGATTATATCTGGTAGACAGAGTGCCTGAAGAACTATGGACAGAGGTTCATAACAGGAGGCAGTGACCAAAACCATCCCTCAAAAAAATAAATGCAGGAAGGCAAAGTGATTCTCCCAAAAGGCTGTAGAAATAGCTTAGGAAAGAAGAGAAGTGAAAGGCAAAGGGGAAAGGGAACAATATACCCATATTAATGCAGCATTCCAAAGAATAGCAAAGAGAGATAAGAAAGTCTTCTTTAGGGAACAATACAAAGAAATAGAGGAATACAAAACCAGAAAAAATTCTAAATAACCTTAGATTATTTACCAAATAATAATGGGACAAAACTTTAAATCATTTGGCAGTTCTAAAATCTAGTGAGTGGTGAGGAGCAATGCAGAGAGGAGTAGCATCTTTCTTCTCCCTGACACAGCATTAAAATGGGGAGCAGAGATAAAGCCTCCAACAGAATTGCCCATCCAAAGAGGAAGTTTTTCTGTCACAGGGTCTGGAAAGAAGTCATGAATCAGAGAGAAGATTTGGAACGTGTATCATTCATAATTCAAATAAAGCATGTAAAATGGATTTTATGCTATTTGGGTAAGGACAGACTTGGATAATTATAAATTCCTCATGAAAATGAAAGCTCAGTCATGTCCAACTCTTTGCAACCCCATGGACTCTAGCCCACAAGAATGCTCTGTCCATTAAATTCTCCAGGAAAGAATAGTGGACTGGGTTGCTATTCCCTTCTCCAGAGGATCTTCCTGTCCCTAAGATCGAAACTGAATCTCCTACACTGAAGGCAGATTCTTTACAGACAGAGACACCAGGGAAGCCCCCCAATTCCTTACACTAATTATAACCTATTCCTTTGGATGGTTAGCAAAAATGAAGTCGCTCAGTTGTGTCCGACTCTTTGCAACCCCATGAACTGTAGCCTACCAGACTCCTCCATCCATAGAATTTTCCTGGCAAGAGTACTGGAGTGGGTTCCCATTTCTTTCTCCAGGATATCTTCCTGACTCACGGATCAAACCCTGCATTGCAGGCAGACACTTTACCATCAGAGGCACTAAACCAAAAATTCCTTATACTTGGTTTAAACTATTACTAACCATGAGAAGGAATATGTTATAATTTTGTTTCAAGTATTATGGAAATTTACCTCTAAAGCTATTTCTTTAAAGCACATATTGATAATTAACACTGAAATGTGTACTTGAGCTTGAAGAAAGATCACCAAGTGTTATACACCAAAAGGTTCATAAAGATTAGTCTTACAAGGCCACTAAGTGTTGATCGGCAAAATGTCAAAATATAATTCTGCAAAAGCAATGCTATAGTGATCTAATGCTCTATGATCTTATTTTATTATTTTAAGCAATGATAGGATGTTAGAGAATCTAAATGATATTTTAGAACCATCCCAAGAAAAAGAAATACAATAAGGCCAAGTGGTTTTTTGAGGCGGTCTTATAAGTAACTGCTAAAAAGAGAAGTGAAAGGCAAAGGAGAAAGGGAAAGATATAGCCAACTGAAAGAAGATTTCCAGAGAATAGAAAGGAGGGATAAATTTGATGAATGAAGCAGGGCACTCAAAGCCAGTGCTCTAGGACAACCCAGAGGGATGGGGTGGGGATAGAAGTGGAAGCGGGTTCAGGATGGGAGGACACATATATACCTATGGCTGATTCACATCCATGTATGGCAAAAATACTGCCATAATATTTAAAGTAATAAGCTTCTAATTAAAATAAATGAATTAATTTAAAAAATAAATAGATTCAGCAAAAACCAAAACCAAACAAAAAAAAAAAAGAAAGCCTTCTTATGTACAGTGGAAAGAAATAGAGGAAAATGATAGAATTGGAAAGATTAGAGATCTCTTTAAGAAAATTGGAGATATCAAGGCAATATCTCATGGAAAGATAGGCACAATAAAAGACAAAAATAGCAAGGACTTATCAGAAGTAAAGAGATTAAGAAGAGGTGGCAAGAATACACAGAATAACTGTACAAAAAAGGTCTTAATGACCCACATAATCATGACGGTGTGGTCACTCAACGAGAGCCACACATCCTAGACTGTGAAGGCAAGTGGACCTTAGGAAGCATTGCTATGAACAAAGCCAGTGGAGGTGATGGAATTCCAGATGAGCTATTTCAAATCCTACTGAACTGAACTGAAATGGACTGAAAAGGTGATGTTGCCAAAGTGCTGCACTCAATATACCGAAAAATTTGGAAAACAGCGTTGGCCACAAGATTGGAAAAGGTCAGTTTTTATTCCAATCCCAAAGAAAGGCAATGCCAGAAAATGTTCAAATTGCGATACAGTTGCACTCATTTCACATTAGCAAGATTATGCTAAAAATCCTCCAAGCTAAGCTTCAGCAGTACCTAAAAGCAAGATGGCAGAGTAGAAAGACATATGCTCATTTTCTCCTATGAGAACTAACAATTTAAAAATCAATTTTGAGCAACCATCGACAGGAGAATGTTGAATCCCAACAAAAAATAATTCCCAAAGTCCAAGGGCAAAGAAGAAGCCCCAGCAAGATGGTAGGAGGGGTGAAATTGCATCTAGAATCGAACCCTATACCTACCAGAGAAGCTCAGAGGGCTCAAACAAAACCTTGTGTGCACCAGGACCCAGAGACCCCACAGAAACTGAACCAGGCCTGTGTTTGAGTGTCTCCTGCAGAGGTACAGGTCAGCAGTGGCCTGCCACAGGAGCAGGGGCTCTGGTTGCAGCTGACCTGGGTCACACAGCCTGTGGCACAAACCCTCTTGGAGGAGGTCGCCATTAACCCCACCATAAAGCTTCCAAGCATATAACCCACAAACTATAGAACAATTATACCAAAGACATTTTCACACTGTTAAGAAAGTTCTAGGACCCACAACAGATTTCCCAACCAGGGGTTCTGGCAAAGGGACTGAGAAGCCCCAGGGAATCTGACCATGAAAGATACTGGGATTTGATTACAGAACTTACACAGGACTGGGGAAACAGTCTCGTGGATGGCACAAACAAAACATTGTGCACACCAGTACCCAGTAGTGGAGAAAAGAGTAGTGATCCTTCAAGAGACTGATCCAGACTTGTCTGTGAGTGTCCAGGAGCATCTGGCAAAGGCGTGGGTGGGCAGTGGGCTGCTGCAAGCTTGGGGTCACTGAGTTCGGCAGTGTGTGTATGGGACCTTTTGAAGGAGGTCGCCATTATCTTCATTACCTTCACCATATTCAGGTCTCAGATCAAACAATAGGGAGAGAACACAGCCTTGCCCATCAACAGAAAATTGGATTAAAGATTTATGAGCATGGCCCCTTCCATCACAGCAAGACCCAGTTTCCCCCACAGCCAGTTTCTCCCAACAGGAAGCTTCCATAAGCTTCCTATCATTATTCTTCAGAGGGCTGCTGCTGCTGCTGTGTCGCTTCAGTTGAGACCAACTCTGTGCGACCCCATAGACGGCAGCCCACCAGGCTCCCCCGTCCCTGGGATTCTCCAGGCAAGAACACTGGAGTGGGTTGCCATTTCCTTCTCCAATGCGTAAAAGTGAAAAGTGAAAGTGAGGTCGCTCAGTCGTGTCCGACTGAGTGACCCCATGGACTGAAGCCTACAAGGCTCCTCCATCCATGGGATTTTCTAGGCAAGAGTACTGGAGTGGCTTGCCATTGCCTTCTCCGCTTCAGAGGGCAGACAGAATGAAAACCACAATCACAGAAAACTAATCAAACTGATCACATGGACCACAGCTTTGTCTAACTCAATGAAACTATGAGCGATGCCATGTGGGGGCCACCCAAGATGGACAGGTCATGGTGGAGAATTCTGACAAAATATGGTCCACTAGAGAAGGCAATGGCAAACCACATCAGCATTCTTGCCATGAGAATCCAATGAACAGTATGAAAAGGCAGATGGATAGGACACTGAAAGATGAACTCCCCAGGTTGGTGGGTGCCCAATATGCTACTAGAGAAGAGTGGAGGAATCACTCCAGAAAGAATGAAGAGATGGAGTCAAAGTGAAAACTCCCAGTTGTGGATGTGACTGGTGGTGGAAGTAAAGTCCGATGCTGTAAAGAACAATGTTGAATAGGAACCTGAAATTCTAGGTCCATGAATCAAGGTAAATTAGAAGTGGTCAAATAGGAGATGGCAATAGTGAACATGGAAGTATACTATTATACATGGAAGTGACAAATAGAATCAAGGGATTAGATCTGATAGACCGAGTGCCTGAAGAAGTATGGATGGAGTTTTGTGGCATTGTACAAGCACTCATCAAGACCATCCCTAAGAAAAATAAATATAAAAAGGCAAAATGGCTGCCTGACGAGGCTTTACAGACAGCTGAGAAAAGAAGAGAAGCTAAAGGCAAAGGAGAAAATGACAGATATACCCATTTGAATGCAGAGTTCCAAAGAATAGCAAGGAGAAACAAAGCCTTCTTCAGTCCTCAATCCAAAGAAATAGAGGAAAATAATAGAATGGAGAAGACTAGAGATCTCTTCAAGAAAGAATTACTAAAGGAAAGTTTCATGCAAAGAAGGGCACAATAAAGGACAGAAATCAGATGGATTTCTCAGAAGCAGAAGTTATTAAGAAGAGGTGGCAAGAATACACAGAAGAACTATACAAAAATATCTTCATGACCCAGATAACTATGATGGTGTCGTCACTCACCTAGACCCAGATATCATGGAATGCAAGTCAAGGGGGCCTTAGCAAGCTTCACTAAGATCAAAGCTAGTGGAGGTCATAGAATCCCAGCTGAGCTTTTTCAAATCCTTAAAGATGATCCTGTGAAAGCACTGCACTCAATATGCCAATAAATTAGGAAAATTCAGCAGTGACCAGATGACTGTAAAAGGCCAGTTTTCATTCCAATCCAAAAGAAAGGCAGTGCCAAAGAATGTTCAATCTAAAGCACAAATTTGCTCATCTCAGATTTTTGCAAATAATGCTCAAAATTCTCCAAGCCAGGCTTCAACAGTATGTGAACCATGAACTTCCAGATGTTTAAGCTGGATTTAGAAAAGGAAGAGGAACTAGAGATCAAATTGCCAACATCCATTGGATCATAGAAAAGCCAAGAGAATTTCAGAAAAGCATCTACTGTTTTATTGATTGCATGAAAGCCTTTAAATGTGTAGATCACAACAAAGTGTGGAAAATTCTTCAAGAGATGGGAATATCAGACCACCTTACCTGCTTCCAGAGAAATCTATATGCCAGTCAAAAAGCAGCAGTTAGAGCCAGACATGGAACAAGAGACTGGCTTTAAATTGGGAAAGGAGTTCGTTAAGGCTGTATATTATCACCCTGCTTATTTAACTTATATGCAGAGTTCATCATGTGAATTGCTGGGCTGGATGAAGCACAAGGTGGAATCAAGATTGCTGGGAGTAACATCAGTCAACTCAGACACTCAGATGACACCACCCCTATGGCAGAAAGCAAAGAAGAACTAAAGAGCATCTTGATGAAAGTGAAAGAGGAGAGTGAAGTGAAAGAGGAGAGTGAAAAATCTGGCTTAAAACTCAACATTCAAAAAACTAAGATCATGGCATCTGGTCCCATCACCTCATTGCAAATAGATGGAGAAACAATGGAAACAGTGAAAGACTTTATGTTTTTGGCCTCCAAAATCACTGTGAAATTAAAAGACACTTGCTCCTTAGTAGAAATGCTATGACCAATCTAGACAAGATATTAAAAAGAAGAGACATTACTTTACCAACAAAGATCCGTCTAGTCAAAGCTATAGTTTTCCCAGTAGTCATGTATGGATGTGAGGGTTGGACTATAAAGAAAGCTGAGTGCCAAAGAATTGATCCTTTTGAACTGTGGTGCTGTAGAAGACTCTTGAGAGTCCCTTGGACTGCAAGGAGATCCAACCAGTCATCCCTAAGGGAAATCAGTACTGAATATTCCTTAGGACTGATGCTGAAGCTGAAACTCCAATACTTTGGTCACTTAATGTAAGGAACTGACTCTTTGGAAAAGACTCTGATGCTGGGAAAGATTGATGGTAGGAGGAGAAGAGGATGACAGAGGTTGGATGGTATCACCACCTCAATGGACATGAATTTGAGCAATCTCCGGGAGTGGTGATGGATAGGGAATCCTGGCCTGCTGCAGTCCATGGGGTTGCAAAGAGTTGGACACGACTGAGCGACTGAACTGAGGTGAACTGAAAACAAAAATTTCCAGCTGTACAAGCTGGATTTAGATAAGGCAGAGGAACCAGGTTTCAAATTGCCAACATCTGTTCAATCATAGAAAAAGTAAGGGAATTCCAGAAAAGCATCTACTTCTGCTTCATTGATTATGCTAATGCCTTTGATTGTGTAGATCACAACAAATTGTGGAAAATTCATCAAGAAATTTGAATACCAGACAACCTTACCTGCCTCCTGAGAAACCTGTATGCAGTTCAAGAAGCAACAATTAGAACTGGATATGAAACAATGGAAAGGTTCAAGATTGGGAAAGGAATATATCAACGCTCTATGTTGTTCAGTTCAGTTCAGTCTCTCAGTTGTGTCTGACTCTTTGCGACCCCATGAATCACAGCATGCCAGGCCTCCCTGTCCCGGAGTTCACTCAAACTCATGTCCATCGAGTCAGTGATGCCATCCAGCCATCTCATTCTCTGTCGTCCCCTTCTCCTCCCGCCCCCATGGCTCCCAGCATCAGAGAATTTTCCAGTGAGTCAACTCATCGCATGAGGTGGCCAAAGTATTGGAGTTTCAGCTTTAGCATCAGTCCTTCTAAAGAACACACAGGATTGATCTCCTCTAGAATGGACTGGCTGGATCTCTTTACAGTCCAAGAGACTCTCAAGAGTCTTCTCCAGCACCACAGTTCAAAAGCATCAATTCTTCAGCGATCAGCTTTCTTCACAGTCCAACTCTCACATCCATACATGACCACTGGAAAAACCATAGCCTTGACTAGACGGACCTTGGTTGGCAAAGTAATGTCTCTACTTTTTAATATACTATCTAGGTTGGTCATAACTTTCCTTCCAAGGAGTAAGCGTCTTTTAATTTCATGGCTGCAATCAACATCCGCAGTGATTTTGGAGCACAAAAAAATAAAATCTGACACTGTTTCCACTGTTTCCCCATATATTTCCCATGAAGTGATGGGACCAGATGTCATGATCTTTGTTTTCGTTTTCTGAATGTTGAGCTTCAAGCCAACCTTTTCACTCTCCTCTTTCACTTTCGTCAAGAGTCTTTTTAGTTCTTCACTTTCTGCCATAAGGGTGGTGTCATCTGCATATCTATGTTGTTTACCCTGCTTATTAACTTATTTTCAATGTTTATCATAGGGAATGTTAGACTGAATGACTCAGAAGCTGGAATCAAGATTGCCGGGAGAAATATCTATAACCTCATATATGCAGATGATACCACTTGAATGGCAGAAAATGAAGATTAACTAAAGATCCTCGAAAATGTTGAAAGAGGACAGAAAAAAAGCTGGCTTAAAACTCAGCATGCAAAAACTAAGATCATCTCATCTGACCCCATCATTTCTTGGTAAATAGAGGGGAAAAAGTGGCAAATGCATCAGATTTCATTTTCTGGGACACCAAAATCACTGCGGATGGTGACTGCAACCACATTAAAAATACTTGCTCCTTGGAAGGAAAGTTATGACAAACCTAGACAACTTATTAGAAAGCAGAGAAATCACTTTGTCAACAAAGGTCTGTTTAGTCAAATATATATATTTTTTCCAATAGTAATGTATGGATGTGAAAGTTGGTCCATAAAGAAGGCTAAGCATTGAAGAATTGATTCTTTCAAACTATGATACTGGAGAAGACTATTGAGAGTTCCTTGGACAGTAAGGAGATCAAATCAGTCAATCCTAAAGTAAATTGGTCCTGAATATTCATTGGAAGGACTGATGCTGAAGCTGAAGTGCCAGTACTTTGCCACCTGAAGTGAAGAGCTGAGTCATTGGCAAAGACCCTGAAGCTGGGAATGTTGAGGGCAAGAGGAGAAGGGGGACACGGGTGTGAGATGGTTGGATGGCATCACTGACTTAATGGACATGAGTTTGAGCAGACTCAGAGAGATAGTGAAGGACAGGGAAGCCTGGTGAGTAGTAGGTCATGATTTCACAGAGTCGGACAGGATTTAGGGATTGAACAGCAAATGATATTTTTACCAAGAAAAATAGACTAGTTCTTTATTCAAAATTCTTTGATGGTGATAATGAAACAATATAATCTAGATATAAGTTAATATTTTTGTCTATCTTTTATAATTCAGCAGGGCAAGGGGTAGCATTCAGAAAGTCACACATCCAGTGTTTCTAATCTCACATATTTCCTTATTCCATGCAATAGGTGAAACCAGGGGGAGAAAATTATTAATATTATGGATTATTTTATGCTTATAAACTATTTCTCTTTCTCTGTGGGGCATGCACATATATGTGTGTATATATAAAACAGTATTTCAGATATACTCTTCCTCTTGCCCGCAAATTGTTAACTAAGGACTTCAGCCACAGTAAACAATGGTGCTAAACATTTCACACTCTAAAGTAGTGGTTTACAAAACTTTATTGTGTATCAGGATCACTTTCTCGAATTGTTAAAACTACAGATCATTTGGCTCCACTCCAAGATTCTAATTGAATACATCTAGGGCACAACATTTTTCACGTATTCTCAGGTTATGCTGTTAATGCTGGCCCTGGGACCACAATTTGAAAACCATTTTCTAAAGACAGTTGCCATTTGGGGCTAAACACCTTCTTCAGGGCTTAAGAGGTGAGCGAACCTTCACTACTGCTACTAGTCACTGACTCCACAACATTTTTTTTTCTAATCTGTTTAAGAACAAAGAGGAAGGGAGAAAGGAATAGAAAGTCATTTGTGTCAATAACCTCTGAGAACTGTCAAGGTTGTAGTTTTAACCCATTCTCTTCTCACTCTGACTATAGAGTTATCTGAAGAACTCACAAAACAGAGGCAGTATTTTGATTCCTATCACATACAGACTATTGTCTAATAGTGTTAGATTCACAACCAGTAACAATTAACAATGAAAAATTATTACAATGGTGCCAAGTAAAATGTGAGACACTTTTCCTTTTTGATTCCCTTTTCCCCCTTCAAGGCTAATTTCATGAAAATTTACATATAATTCCATATATTTAAAGTATACTACATGATTATTTGATATACATAACTGCTCAAAATCCTTAAATTAAGGCTTCAACATTATGTGAACTGAGAACTTCAAGATTTACAAACTGGATTTAGAAAAGGCAGACGAACCAGAGATCAAATTGTTGACATCCATTGGATCATATTAAAAGCAAGAAAATTCCAGTAAAACATCTACTTCGGCTTCATTAACTATGTTAAGGCCTTTGATTTCCACAACAAACTATGGAAAATTCTTGAAGAGATAGGAATACCCGCCTCCTGAGAAACCTGTATGCAGGACAAGAAACAACAATTAGAACTGAATATGGAACAATAGACTGGTTCAAAATTGGGAAAGGAGTACGTCAAGGCTGTATATTGTCATCCTGCTTATTAACTCATATGCAGAGTAGTAGTAGTATTAGTCACTCAATCATTTCTGATTCTTGGCAATACTATGGGTTGTGGCCCGCCAGGCTCCTCTGTCCATGGGATTCTCCAGCAAAAATACTGGAGTGGATTGCCATTTCCTTCTCCAGAGGATCTTCCTGACCCAGAGATCGAACCAGGGTCTCCTGAATTGCAGGCAGATTATTTACTGTCTGAGCTATATGCCGAGTACATCATGTGAAATGCTGAGCTGGATGAAACACAAGATGGAATAAAGATTTCCAGGACAAATATCAATAACCTCCCATATGCAGATGACACCACCCTATTAGGAGAAAGGGAAGAGGAACTAAAGAATCTCTTGATGAAAGTAAAAGAGGAGAGTGAAAAAGTTGGCTTAAAACTCAACATTCAGAAAACTAAGATCATGGCATACATTCCCATCACTTCACAGAAAACAGATGGAGAAACAATGGAAACAGTGACAGACTTAAATTTCTTGGACTCCAAAATCACTGCAGATGGTGACTGGAGCCATGGAACTAAAAGATGATTGCTCCTTCGAAGAAAAGCTATGACAAACCTGGACAGCGTATTAAGAAACAGAGATGTTACTCTCCTGGCAAAGGTTCATATAGTCAAAGATATGGGTTTCCTGCAATGCAGGAAAAATCTGCATTTTCCTGCCTGCAGGAAAGGAGACCAGGATTTGATCCCTGGGTCAGGAAGATCCTCTGTTTAAGGGAATGGCAAGCCAATCCAGTGTACTTACCTGGACAATCCCATGGAAAGAGGAGCCTAGTGGGGTTGCCAAGAGTCAAACGTGACTGAGCGACTAACACACACACATGGTTTTTCCAGTAATTATGTACGGACATGAAAGTTGGACCATAAAGAAAGCTGAGCACCAAAGAACTGATGCTTTCAAACTGTGGTGCTGGAGAAGCCTCTTGAGTCCTTTGGACTGCAAGGAGATGAAACCAGTCAATCATAAAGAAAATTTTAACTGTTAATGTTTTTGGCATTTTGCTTTGTACCATTTATTAAATAGAAAGTTAAAAATTAAAAAAAAATAAAATTAGTCCTGAATATTCATTGGAAGGACTGATGATAAAGCTCCAATACTTTGAACACCTGGTGCGAAGAGCCAACATATTGGAAAAGTTCCTGAAGCTAGGAAAGAGAGAAGGGAAGATAAGGGGATGACAGAGGACAAGGTGGCTGGGTGGCATTACCAACTCAAGGGACATGAGTGTGAGCAAACTCCAGCAGATGGTGAAAGACAAGGAAGCCTTGTGTGCTGCAGCGCATGAGGTCACAAAAAGTCGGACATGGCTGAGGGACTGAAAAATAACAACATGCACTGAGAAATGATTACTAAGATTGAGGTCATTAATATATCCATTACCTCACATGGTTAACCCCTGTTTCATGTCTGCGGTGAGAATACAGTAAGATCTACTCTCAGCAAATTTCAAGTATATAGTACTGTATTACTAAATATAGTTACCATGCTGCAGTATTTGTCTCTGTCTGATTTATTTCACTTACCATAATGCCCTCTACGTTCATCCAGGTTGTCACAGATGGTAGGATTTCCTTCATTTTCAAGGACGAATGATACTCCTTGGAGAGTTATATCACATTTTCTTAAATCATTCTTCTCTTGAGGGACACTTAAGTTGTCTCCATTCCTTAGATTTTGTGAATAGCACTGCAATGAACACAAGAATGTGGATATCTCTTTGAGATGTGGATTTCTTTTTCTCTGGATATAAACTCAGAAATGAGATTATTGAATCAGTTCGAGTCTAATTATTTGAGGAACCTATACTATTTTCCATCCTGGAGGAGGGCATGACAACCCACTCCAGTATTCTTGCCTGAAGAATCCCATGGACAGAGGAGCCTGGCAGGCTACAGTCCATAGGTTTGCAAAGAGTGGGACATAACTAAAGTGACTTAGCATTCAGGCACACATATTATTTTCCATAGTGGCTGCTCCAATGTACATTTTCACCAACAGTGTACACCTGTTCCCTTTATTTCACATTTGCACCAATATTTGCTATCTTCTGTCTTTCTTTATAATAGCCACTGCAGATCCTGATTGCAGCCATGAAATTAAAAGACACTTACGCCTTGGAAGGAAAGTTATGACCAACCTATACAGCATAATAAAAAGCATAGACATTACTTTGCCAACAAGGGTCCGTCTAGCCAAAGCTGTAGTTTTTCCAGCGGTCATGTATGGATGTGAGAGTTGGACTGTGAAGAAAGCTGATCACCGAAGAATTGATGCTTTTGAACTGTGGTGTTGGAGAAGACTCTTGAGAGTCCCTTGGACTGCAAGGAGATCCAACCAGTCCATTCTAACGGAGATCAATTCTGGGTGTTCATTGGAAGGACTGATGCTAAAGCTGAAGCTCCAATACTTTGTCCACCTCATGGGAAGAGTTGACTCACTGGAAAAGACTCTGACACTGGGAGGGATTGGGGGCAGGAGGACAAGGGGATGACAGAGAATGAGATGGCTGGATGGCATCACCGACTCGATGGAGGTGAGTTTGTGTGAACTCCGGGAGTTGGTGATGGAGGCCTGGCATGCTGTGATTCATGGGGTCGCAAAGAGTCAGACACGACTGAGTGACTGAACTGAGCTGAATTGGTATGTAAAAGGTCAATTTTACTTCCAATCCCCAAGAAAGGCAATGCCAAAGAATATTCAAACTACAGCACAATTGCACTCATCTCACATGCTTGCAAAGTAATGTTCAAAATTCTCCAAGCCAGGCTTCAAAAGTACATGAACTGTGAAAGTCCAGATGTTCAAGCCAGATTTAGAGAAGGCAGAGGAACCAGAAATCAAATTGCCGACATCCACTGGGTCATCGAAAAAGCAAGAGAATTCCAGAAAAACATCTACTTCTGATTTATTAACTATGCCAAAGCCTTTGAGTGTGTGAATCACACAAAACTGGAAAATTCTTCAAAAGTTGGGAATACCAGACCACCTTACCTGCTTCCTGAGAAATCTGTATGTAGGTCAAGAATGGGATGGGGATGGAGGTAGGAGGGGGGTTCAAGATGGGGAGCACATGTACACATGGGGCGGATTCATGTCAATGTATGGCAAAACCAATACAATAATGTAAAGTAATTAGCCTCCAATTAAAATAAATATTTTTTTAAAAAAGAAGAAAAACAAGAAGCAACAGTTAGAGCTGGACATGTAAAAACAGACTGGTTCCAAATTGGGAAAGAAGTAAGTCAAGTTTATATATTGTCACCCTGCTTATTTAACTTATATGCAGAGTACATCATGAAATATGTTGGACTGGATGAAACACAAACTTGACTCAAAATTGCTGGGAGAAATACTAATAACCTCAGATACACAGATGACACCACTCTTATGGCAGAAATTAAAGAAGAACTAAAGAGCCTCTTGAGGAGAGTGAAAAAGCTGGCTTGAAACTCAACATTCAAAAACTAAGATCGTGTCATCTGGTCCCATCATTTCATGGCACATAGGTGGAGAAACAATGGAAACAGTGAGAGACTTTATGTTTTGGGGCTCCAAAATCACTGCAGATGGTGACTGCAACCATGAAATTAAAAGACACTTGCTCCTGGGAAGAAAAGATATGACCGACCTAGACAGTATAAACAAAAAGAGAGACATTATTTTGCCAATAAAGGTCCGTCTATTCAAAGTTATTGTTTTTCCAGAAGTCATGTATGGATGTGAGAGTTGGACTATAAAGAAAACTGAGCACCAAAGATTTAATGCTTTTGAACTGTGATGGTGGAGAAGACTATTGAGAGTCCCTTGGACTGCAAGGAGATCCAACCAGTTCATCCAAAAGGAAATCAGTTCCTGAATATTCATTGGAAGGACTGTTACTGACTTTGAAGCTCCAATACTTTGGCCACCTTATGGGAAGAACTGATTTCTTGGAAAACACCCTGGTGCTGAGAAAGATTTAAGGCAGCAGGAGAGAGGGACGACAGAGGATGAGATGGTTGAATGGCATCACCAACTCGATGGACATTACTTTGAGTGACCTAAATCAAATCCCTTATGATTATACAGGGGAAGTGAGAAATAGATTTAAGGGACTAGATCTGATGGATAGAGTACCTGATGAACTATGGACGGAGGTGCGGGACATTGTATAGGAGAAAGAGATCAAGATCATCCCCATGGAAAAAAAATGAAAAAAGGAAAATGGCTGTCTGAGGAGGCCTTAAAAGTAGCTGTGAAAAGAAGAGAAGTGAAAAGCAAAGGAGAAAAGGAAAGATATAAGCATCTGAATGCAGAGTTCCAAAGAATAGCAAGGAGAGATAAGAAAGCCTCCTCAGTGATCAATGCAAAGAAACAGAGGAAAACAACAGAATAGGAAAAACAAGAGATCTCTTCAAGAAAATTAGAGATACCAAGGGAATATTTCATGCAAAGATGGGTTCGATAAAGGACAGAAATGGTATGGACCTAACAGAAGTAGAAGATATTAAGAAAAGGTGGCAAGACTACACAGAAGAACTGTACAAAAAAGATCTTCACAACCAAGATAATCAAGAAAACGTGATCACTCATCTAGAGCCAGACATCTTGGAATGTGAAGTCAAGTGGGCCTTAGAGAACATCACTACGAACAAAGCTAGTCGAGGTGATGGAACTCCAGATAAGCTATTTCAAATCTTGAAAGATGATGCTGTGAAAGTGCTGCACTCAATATGCCAGCAAATATGGAAAACTCAGCAGTGGCCACAGGACTGGAAAACTTCAGTCTTCATTCCAATCCCAAAGAAAGGCAATGCCAAAGAATGCTCAAACTACCGCACAATTGCACTCATCTCACACGGTAGTAAAGTCATGCTCAAAATTCTCCAAACCAGGCTTCAGCAATATGTGAACCGTGAACTTCCAGATGTTCAAGCTGGATTTAGAAAAGGCAGAGGAACCAGAGATCAAATTGCCAACATCTGCTGGATCATGGAGAAAGCAAGAGAGTTCAAGAAAAACATCTATTTCTGCTTCATTGACTATGCCAAAGCCTTTGACTGTGTGGATCACAATAAACTGTGGAAAATTCTGAAAAAGATGGGAATACCAGACCACCTGATTTGCCTCTTGAGAAACCTGTATGCATGTCAGGAAGCAACAGTCAGAACTGTACATGGAACAACAGACTGGTTCCAAATAGGAAAAGGAGTACGTCAAGGTTGTATATTGTCACCCTGCTTATTTAACTTCTATGCAGAGTACATCATGAGGAACACTGGTGTGGAAGAAGCACAAGCTGGAATCAAGATTGCCAGTAGAAATATCAATAACCTCAGATATGCAGGTGAAACCACCCTTATGGCAGAAAGTGAAGAGGAACTCAAAAGCCTCTTGATGAAAGTGAAAGAGGAGAGTGAAAAGGTTGGCTTGAAGCTTAACATTCAGAAAACAAAGATCATGACATCTGGTCCCATCACTTCATGGGAAATAGATGGGGAAACAATGGAAACAGTGTCAGACTTTATTTTTTTGGGCTCCAAACTCACTACGGATGGTGATTGCAGCCATGAAATTAAAAGACGCTTACTCCTTGGAAGGAAAGTTTTGACCAACCTAGATAGCATATTAAAAAACAGAGACATTACTATGCCAACAAAGGTCCGTCTAGTCAAGACTATGGTTTTTCCAGTGGTCATGTATGGATGTGAGAGTTCGACTGTTAATAAAGCTGATTGCCAAAGACTTGATGCTTTTGAACTGTGGTGCCGGAGAAGACTCTTGAGAGTCAGTTGGACTGCAAGAAGATCCGACCAGTCCATTCTAAAGGAGATCATTCCTGGGTGTTTATTGGAAGGACTGATTCTAAAGCTGAAACTCCATTACTTTGGCTACTTCATGGGACGATTTGACTCACTGGAAAAGACTCTGATGCTGGGAACGATTGGGGGCGGGAGAAGAAGGGGACGACAAAGAATGAGATGGCTGGATGGCATCACCGACTCGATGGGCATGGGTTTGAGTGAACTCCGGGAGTTGCTGATGGACAGGGAGGCCTGGTGTGCTGTGATTCATGGGGTTGCAAATAGTCGGACATGACTGTTCGACTGAACTGGAGTGAATTGAATGTCAATCATTTTAATTATTTAATCCATTCATTCATTAATCTTCTAATGATATAGAGTTCATGTCCAATATTATGTTTATCTCAGGTACACAGCATAGTGAATCAGTAGTTTTATAGATGATATACCATTAGAAGTTATATTGCATTAAAAGTTGTTACATGATAACTCTAATTCCCTGTGCAATACAACATAACTTTGTTGTTTATCTATTTTGTACATACTAGTTTGTATCGCTTAATCCCTAATTTGCTTTTCCTCCCTTTCTCATCCTATATATATGGCTATTTCTTTTTTGCATGTGCATTCCTTTTTATTATTTCTAAATTTCTCATGTAAGTGATATTACACCATCCGTATCTTTCTGTTTCTGGCTATTTTCACTGAAAGTAGTATTCTCTACATCTAAGCATGCTTTAACAAATGCCAGAATTTCATTTTTTCATGATTGAGTAATGTTCCATTGTGTGTGTATAGGTCATATTCTTTATTCATTTACCTGTTGATAATTACTTGGGTTGCCTCCATTTCTTATTGTAAATTATGTTGCTACAAATATGAAGGTTCAAGTATCTTTTTGAATTATTATTATTTTGTATTTTTTGGATTTATGCCCAGGAATGAGATTGCTGAATCAAATAGTCGTTCTCCTTTTAGTTTTTTGAGAAAATTCCATACTGCTTTCCGTAGTGGCTGCACCAAATTGCATTCCCATGAATATTGCAAGGGTTCCCTCTTCTCCACACACTTTCCAGCATTTCTTATTTATAGACAATTTGATGATAGCCATTTTGACATGAGTGAAGTGATACCTGATTATTGTTTCCATCTTCCAACAACACAAGTGAGGACTCTGCACATGGACATCACCAGATGGTCAAAACCGAAATCACATTGATTATATTCTTTGCAGCCAAAGATGGAGAAGCTCTATACAGTTAGGAAAAACAAGACCAGGAGCTGACTGTGGCTCAGATCATGAATTACTCGTTGCTAAATTCAGACTTAAATTGAAGAAAGTAGGGAAAACCACTAGACAATTCATATATGACCTAAATCAAATACCTTATGATTATACAGTGGAAGTGAGAAATAGATTTAAGGGACTAGATCTGATAGATAGACTGCCTGATGAACTCTGGATGGAGGTTCGTGACATTGTACAGGAGACAGGGACCAAGACCACCCCCATGGAAAAGAAAGGCAAAAAAGCAAAATGGCTGTCTCAGGAGGCCTTACAAAGAGCTGTGAAAAGAAGAGAATTGAAAAGCAAGGGAGAAAAGGAGAGATATAAGCGTCTGAATGCAGAGTTCCAAAGAATAGCAAGGAGAGATAAGAAAGCCTTCCTCAGTGATCAATGCAAAGAAATAGAGGAAAACAACAGACTAGGAAAACAAGAGATCTCTTCAAAAAAATTAGAGATTCCAAGGGAATATTTCATGCAAAGATGGGCTCGATAAAGGACAGAAATTGTACGGACCTAACAGAAGCAGAAGATATTAAGAAGAGGTGGCAAGAATACACAGAAGAACTGAACAAAAAAGATCTTCACGAACAAGATAGTCACAATAACGTGATCACTGACCTAGAGCCAGACATCGTGAAATGTGAAGTCTAGTGGGCCTCAGAAAGCATCACTACGAACAAAGCTAGTCGAGGTGATGGAATTCCAGTTGAGCTATTTCAAATCTTGAAAGATGATGCTGTGAAAGTGCTGCACTCAATATGCCAGCAAATTTGGAAAACTCAGCACTGGCCACAGGACTGAAAAAGGTCAGTCTTCATTCCAATCACAAATAAAGGCAATGCCAAAGAATGCTCAAACTACTGCACAATTGCACTCATCTCACACGCTAGTAAAGTCATGCTCAAAATTCTCCAAGCCAGGCTTCAGCAATATGTGAACCGTGAACTCCCAGATGTTCAAGCAGGTTTTAGAAAAGGCAGAGGCACCAGAGATCAAATTGCCAACATCCACTGGATCATGGAGAAAGCAAGAGAGTTCCAGAAATACATCTATTTCTGCTTCATTGACTATGCCAAAGCCTTTGACTGTGTGGATCACAATAAACTGTGGAAAATTCTGAAAGAGATGGGAATAACAGACCCCCTGACCTGCCTCTTGAGAAACCTGTATGCAGGTCAGGAAGCAACACTCAGAATTGTACATGGAACTACAGACTGGTTCCAAATAAGAAAAGGAGTACGTCAAGGTTGTATATTGTCACCTTGCTTATTTAACTTATATGCAGAGTACATCATGAGGAACGCTGTGCTGGAAGAAGCACAAGCTGGAATCAAGATTGCCAGGAGAAATATCAAAAACCTCACATATGCAGATGACACTACCCTTATGGCAGAAAATGAAGAGGAACTCAAAAGCCTCTTGATGAAAGTGAAAGAGGAGAGTGACAAGGTTGGCTTGAAGCTCAACATTCAGAAAACAAAGGTCATGGCATCTGGTCCCATCACTTCATGGGAAATAGATGGAAAAACAGTGGAAACAATGTCAGATTTTATTTTTTGGGGCTCCAAAATCACTGCAGATGCTGATTGCAGCCATGAATTAGAAGACGCTTACTCCTTGGAAGGAAAGTTATGACCAACCTTGATAGTATATTGAAAAGCAGAGACATTACTTTGCCAACAAAGGTCCGTCTGGTCAAGGCTATTGTTTTTCCAGTGGTCATGTATGGATGTGAGAGTTGGACTGTGAAGAAAGCTGATCGCTGAAGAATTGATGCTTTGGAACTGTGGTGTTGGAGAAGACTCTTGAGAGTCCCTTATACTGCAAGGAGATCCAACCAGTCCATTCTAGAGGAGATCAATCCTGTGAGTTCATTGGAAGGACTGATGCTGAAGCTGAAACTTCAATACTTTGGCCACCTCATGTGACGAGTTGACTCACTGGAAAAGACTCTGATGCTGGGAAATGTTGGGGGCTGGAGGAGAAGGGGACGACAGAGAATGAGATAGCTGGATGGCATCACCGACTCTGTGGACATGAGTTTTAGTGAACTCAGGGAGTTGGTGATATACAGGGAGGCCTGGCATGCTGTTATTCATGGGGTTGTGGAGAGTCGGACACGATTGAGCGACTGAACTGAACTAAACTGAACTGAATATAATGCACTATACTGAACATCTTTTCGTGTGGCTGTTGGGCATCTGTATATCTTCTTTATTTATTTATTTTTTGTATATCTTCTTTAAAAAAAAAAATGTCTGTTTGGACCTTCTGCCAGTTGGTCCTTTAATGGACCAGAACCTGGTGGTCCGGGGTTGACCAATGAGAAAGCAAAGGAGAGAGAAAGAGGCTGATATTCTTTGGTTTATACAGAAAGCCAATAAAGCCCCTTACAAGGGGATCGCTCTGTTCACGAAGGCCTCAGGCGCCCTCTCAATGGTTTGAAGGCACAGAGCACCTTCTTGAGAGGGTCTTAGAAGCCCGGAGAGGAAATTGAACCCAGAGAGCCTCTACGATCCAGGAATTAACCTGAAAAAGACAGACAGAGAGAGGGAGAGAGAGAGAGAGCAAGACATGGGAACCAAAGCTCTGATGGAGCAAAGGCTTTTTATTCAACATTGTGTAGGTATTTATAGTCTTACAAGATAGCTACTTTCAGCAGAGATAAAATCAAAACATACAAGTTATCAAGGAAACATGAGGTCATCCATATGAAAGAGAGAGAATTGTAAATAGTCACTTTTACCATATGGTTCATAAAAAGGAAGAGAGTACTTATCACTGTATAGAAAAACTAATGAAGGAAATACCTGTATTCCTCAGCCCCTGAGACAGGTTTGCCTCTCCTCTTAATTCCTGAATATTCAGGAACAGAGAATTACTGACAGATCCAAAACAGTACACAGGAAACCTCCTGTTAGATGTTTCCTGACATCTGCCTATTGTTTCTGATTGTAGATTCTTTCTCCGTTCTCTTGGATTAATTGGCCACAAATGTGTAAGCTTATTTCTGGGCATTCTATTCTGTTCCAGTGACTGATATG
The DNA here is from genome assembly GCF_049115385.1 of Moschus berezovskii. Classification (NCBI taxonomy): domain Eukaryota; kingdom Metazoa; phylum Chordata; class Mammalia; order Artiodactyla; family Moschidae; genus Moschus; species Moschus berezovskii. The sequence continues at coordinate 78,414,432 of NC_142488.1, read as the reverse complement.
TTTGCTTTTGTACCAGTGCCTTGCTGTTTTGACTACTGTCGCTTTAAATTATTTCTTAAAGTGTCACACTGCTAAAAGCAAACATTATGAAATTTTAGAACTACTTCATGCTTTTATAGAAATCAAACTATGTTATTTTTATATATTAGTGTATGAACTTGGGGCTTCCCTAGTGACTCAGATGGTAAAGAATCTGCCATACATAAAACAAAATGTTGTATATTAAGTCTTGCTATTTTCTTTGCCCTTTGACTCTAACAATAATTTCATCTTGTACAAAATAACAATTAATAATTATCCAGTACTTACTTTCTTACAAAAAACCCCTAATACTTTATGTGTAATACCTCATTAAACCCTCACAATAACTATGATATATACACTAATATCTCCATTTCACAGGTAATTAAACTGAAGTGCAAAGAGGTTAAATAATTTAACCGCAATTACATACTTAACATATGAGGAATTAACATGTAAGAAACGTTTCGGAAAGTTAAGATAAACATTTAAGTTAGAGCCATGTCTTTTGTTGTAAGTGAATTGACTTTTGAGAAGGGCAAACTTTCTTACTCTCTTAACTGTTAAAAATCAGAATTTTCAGCATGCTACCAAATCCCATCACTTCGTGAGAAATAGATGGGGAAACAGTGGAAGCAGTGTCAGACTTTATTTTTTTGGGGGGGATTGCAGCCATGAAATTAAAAGACGCTTACTCGTTGGAAGGAAAGTTATGACCAACCTAGATAGTATATTAAAAAGCAGAGACATTACTGTGCCAACAAAGGTCCGTCTAGTCTAGGCTATGGTTTTTCCAGTGGTCATGTATGGATGTGAGAGGTGGACTGTGAAGAAAGCTGATCGCCGAAGAATTGATGCTTTTGAACTGTGGTGTTGGAGAAGACTCTTGAGAGTCCCTTGGACTGCAATGAGATCCAACCAGTCCATTCTAACGGAGATCAATACTGGGTGTTCATTGGAAAGACTGATGCTGAGGCTGAAACTGCAATACTTTGGCCACCTCATGCGACGAGTTGACTCTGGAAAAGACTGATGCTGGGAAGGATTGGGGGCGGGAGGAGAAGGGGACGACAGAGACTGAGATGGCTGGATGGCTTCACCGACTCGATGGACATGAGTTTGAGTGAACTCCAGGAGTTGGTGATGGACAGGGAGGTCTGGCGTGCTGTGATTCATGGGGTCACAAAGAGCTGGACACGACTGAGCAACTGAACTGACTGACTGAACTGACCAAATAGCTCTACTTAATTTGAGGATTTGTTTTGTCATTTTATAGTCTAAACATTTCCTTTGACCAGACTCTTTACCATCACTAATGTCTATAAGGAGTTGATTGTCTACACTTGTATCAGTAAATATTAATCTTTTTATAAATTATAATATGCTGAAATAATTGTCTTCACTGTGACTCAGTTATCTGGTTTTAATAATAAATGCTTTACACTTTAAAACACAATCATTGGTCAAGAGTGGTGTCTTTATGTGGAACCATTATGTTATTAGCATGTCATGTTTGTAGGGCTTTCTTTAGTGGTACTTGTTTCTTTGGAATACACTTTGCTATGCTGGTGTGGATATCGCTTTGCTCTGATGAAAAGGAAGCAATTGGTATGCTCACAAGTATGCTTAGTTCAAACTAGAAAGCACATATTCCATTTTGTACATGACACGTCGTTTACAAACCATATTTATGGAAGACTTCCTCCAGGAAAATTTCTACTCAAGTGAAGAGAGCATTAATCACACTGAGGAGGAGAAGCCTTCAGAGTAGACCGAATGAAAAGTTCACTTAAAACTCTTCATCTTCTAAGAGCAGAACCTCAGGAACAGTATTTCTTCCTATTGCTTTAAGTGATCTCCCAGTAGATGTAATGGACCAAAACATATTTCATTTCTTTTAAGGTCACCTGTAATTTTCTAAAGAAAAAAACAGACTATTGAAATGTCTACATTTTTCGTTGTAAACTTTTGCCTTCTGGGGAAAAAGTAACATCCTAAGAGCTTTTAGAAAACGTAGGATTTATGCGTCACACTTGATACTTTTCTCCTCTCCTATTTTAACTATAAAAGAGGAGAATGCACATATAGCATCTACACCAATGTCAGAGGTATAAACAAAATTCTTCTTTATCACTCATGTTTTACTTAATCATATTTGATGTTTCAGACTGTTTGAACCCAACTCTATAACTAATGCATGTTTTATTTTTTTCCCAAATTTTATTTCATTCTCTTTTTTTAGATTTATCAGACTATCCCCTGCTTGCCACCCTGGGCCTGGCCTCTTTCCCCAATTGCTTGCAATGTCATACTTAAGAAACCCCTCCGCCTTAGTGGAAATAGTCTGGATACAAGAGTCCATAAATAGTGATACTACTTCTGGCTTTATTGCAGGTCTTCTGTATTGCTATCTGAAAAATACATGCCTGATTTAAATTGCGCAGTTGTGGCTGTTTGTTGAGAAAGCTGAATGTGGAGGTTAATGGACTTCACAGATAAGTAGAGATTTTATTATTTAAACCCTGTTTTGAAGGCTAGGGATACTTGGAAGTTGCTTTTACTTGAATAATCATTCTGAAAAAGCTTTTTTTTTTTTAAGTTGGGTCAGCTTCTATTTTATTTATTTATTTATTTTGCTTTTTTAATTTATTTATTTTAATTGGAAGCTAATTACTTTACATTATTGTACTGGTTTTGCCATATATTGACATGAATCTGCCCCTGGTGTACATGTGTTCCCCATCTTGAACCCCCCTCCCACCTCCCTCACCATCCCATCCCTCTGTTTCATCCCAGTACACAAGCCCCGAGCATCCTGTATCATGCATCGAAAAAGCTTATAGTAAAGTAAAAGTCCTGACTCCCAGAAAAAAGCCTTATTCTTGCTTACTTTCTGTTTGTTTCTTTCCCTCCATCTCCCTCTCTGTCATTTTAAAAGATCAAAGTATAGTTGATTCACAGTATTGTGTTAGTTTCAGGTATATAGCATAAAAACTCAGTATTTTTTCAAGATTATATTCCATTATAGTTTATTATAACAGAATGACCATAATTACCTGTGCTATACAGTATATCCTTGTTCCTTACCTATTTTGTATATAGTAGTTTGTATTTGCTAAGCCCATACACGTAATTTGTCCCTCCTCCATTCCCAGTCCCCATTGGTAACCACTAAATTGTTCTTTTTAATCTATGAGTATGTTTCTGTAATGAATATACATTCTTTTGTGATATTTTGTAGATTCCATATATAAGTGATATTATGTACTATTTGTCTTTCTCTGTCTAACATTTCACTAAGAATAATTAATTGTTAGGTAAGTTGATCCATATTCTTCTAGTGACAATATTTCATTTTTTAACAATTGAGTAATATCTGTTGTTATTTAGGTGCTAAGTCGTGTCTGACTCTTTATATATTTTTAATTTTTTTTAAATTTTAATTTTAATTGGAGGCTAATAACTACAATATTATATTGGTTTTGCAATACATTGACATGAATCTGCCCCGGGTGTACATGTGTTCCACATCTTCAACCCCCTTCCCACCTCCCTCCCCATATCATCTCTCTGGGTCATACCACTGCACCTGCCCTGAGCATCCTGTATCATGTATCAAACCTGGACTGGCAATTCGTTTCACATATGATAATACACATGTTTCAATGAGATTCTCCCAAATCATCCCATCCTCACCCTCCCCTACAGAGTCCAAAATACTGTTCAATATATCTATGTCTTTTTGCTGTCTTGCATACAAGGCTATTGTTTCCATTTTTCTAAATTCCATATATATGTGTTAGTATACTGTATTGGTGTTTTTTTTTTGGCTTCAGTTCAGTTCAGTTCAGTCGCTCAGTCGTGTTCGACTCTTTGCAACCCCATGAATCACAGTACACCAGGTCTTCCTGTCCATCACCAAATCCCAGAGTTCACTCAAACTCATGTCCATCGAGTCGGTGATGCCATCCAGACGTCTCATTCTCTGTCATCCCCTTCTCCTCCAGCCCCCAATCCTTCCCAGCATCAGAGTCTTTTCCTGTGAGTCAACTCGTCGCATGAGGTGGCCAAAGTACTGGAGTTTCAGCTTTAGCATCAGTCCTTCCAATGAACACCCAGGGCTGATCTCCTTTAGAATGGATTGGTTGGATCTCCTTATAGTCCAAGGGACTCTCAAGAGTCTTCACCAGCACCACAGTTCAAAAGCATCAATTCTTCGGCGATCAGCTTTCTTCACAGTCCAACTCACATCCATACATGACACTGGTAAAACCATTGCCTTCACTAGACGGACCTTTGTTGGCAAAGTCTCTGCTTTTTAATATACTATCTAGGTTGGTCATAAATTTCCTTCCAAGGAGTAAGCGTCTTTTTATTTCATGGCTGCAATCAGCATCCTTACTTCACTCTGTATAATAGGCTCCAGTTTCATCCACCTCATTAGAACTGATTCAAATGCATTCTTTTTAATGGCTGAGTAATATTCCATTGCGTATATGTACCACAGCTTTCTTATCCAATCATCTGCTAATAGACATCTAGGTTGCTTCCATGTCCTGGTTATAAACAGGGCTGCGATGAACATTGGGGTACATGTCTCTGTTTCCATTCTGGTTTTCTCGGTCTGTATGCCCAGGAGTGGGATTGCTGGGTCATATTGCAGTTCTATTTCCAGTTTTTTAAGGAATTTCAACACTGTTCTCTATAGTGGCTCTACTTGTTTGCATTCCCACCAACAGTGAAAGAGGGTTCCTTTTCCTCCACACCCTCTCCAGCATTTATTGCTTGTAGACTTTGAATAGGAGCCATTCTGACTGGTGTGAAATATTACCTTATTGTGGTTTTGATTTGCATTTCTCTGATTATGACTGATGTGGAGCATCTTTTCATATGTTTGTTAGCCATCTGTATGTTTTCTTTGGAGAAATGTCTGTTTAATTCTTTGACCCATTTTTTGATTGGGTCATTTCTCTTTTGGAATTGAGCTGCAGGAGTTGCTTGTATATTTTTTAGTTTAATTCTTTGTCAGTTGCTTCATTTGCGATTATTTTCTCCCATTCTGAAGGCTGTCATTTCACCTTACTGATAGTTTCTGTTGTTGTGCAGAAGCTTTTAACTTTCATTTCAGTTCAGCTCAGTCACTCAGTCGTGTCTGACTCTCCGCGACCCCATGAACCACAGCACGCCAGGCCTCCCTGTCCATCACCAACTCCCGGAGTTCACTCAAACTCATGTCCACAGAGTCGCTGATGCCATCCAGCCATCTTATTCTCTGTCGTCCCCGTATCCTCCTACCTCCAATCCCTCCCAGCATCAGAGTCTTTTCCAGTGAGTCAACTCGTCACATGAGGTGGACAAAGTATTGGAGTTTCAGCTTCAGCATAAGTATTTCCAATGAACACCCAGGATTGATCTCTTTTAGAATGGACTGGTTGGATTTCCTTGCAGTCCAAGGGACTCTCAAGTGTCTTCTCCAACACCACAGTTCAAAAGCATCAATTCTTCGGCAATCAGCTTTCTTCACAGTCCAACTCTCACATCCATACATGACCACGGGAAAAACCATAGCCTTCACTAAACGGACTTTGGTTGGCAAAGTAATGTCTGCTTTTTAATATGCTATCTAGGTTGGTCATAACTTTCCTTCAAAGGAGTAAGCGTCTTTTAATTTCATGGCTGCAATCAGCATGTGCAGTGATTTTAGAGCCCCCCAAAATAAAGTCTGACACTGTTTCCACTGTTTCCCCATCTATTTCCCATGAAATGATGGGGCCAGATGCCATGATCTTTGTTTTCTGAATGTTGAGCTTCAATCCAACCTTTTCACTCTCCTCTTTCACTTTCATCAAGAGGCCTTTGAGTTCCTCTTCACTTTCTGCCATAAGGGTGGTGTCATGTGCATATCTGAGGTTATTGATATTTCTCCCAGCAATCTTGATTCCAGCTTGTGCTTCTTCCAGCCCAGAGTTCCTCATGATGTACTCTGCATAGCAGTTAAATAAGCAGGATGACAATATACAACCTTGACATACTCCTTTTCCTATTTGGAACCAGTCTGTTGTTCCATGTCCAGTTCTAACTGTTGCTTTCTGACCTGCATACAGGTTTCTCAAGTGTCAGGTCAGGTGGTCTGGTATTCCCATCTCTTTCAGAATTTTCCACAGTTTATTGTGATCACACAGTCAAAGGCTTTGGCATAATCAATGAAGCAGTAATAGATGTTTTTCTGGAACTCTCTTGCTTTCTCCATGATCCAGCGGATGTTGGCAATTTGATCTCTTGTGCCTCTGCCTTTTCTAAAACATGCTTGAACATATCGGAGTTCACGGTTCACATATTGCTGAAGCCTAGCTTGGAGAATTTTGAGCATGACTTTACTACCGTGTGAGATGAGTGCAATTGTGCGGTAGTTTGAGCATTCTTTGGCGTTCCCCTTCTTTGGGACTGGAATGAAGACAGACCTTTTCCAGTCCTGTGGCCACTGTTGAGTTTTCCAAATTTGCTGGCATATTGAGTACATCACTTTCACAGCATCATCTTTCAGGATTTGAAATAGCTCAATTGGAATTCCATCACCTCCACTAGCTTTGACCTCGTGATGCTCTCTAAGGCCCATATGACTTCACATTCCAAGATGTCTGGTTCCATTTGAGTGATCACGACATCATGATTATCTTCGTCATGAAGATCTTTTTTGTACAGTTCTTCTGTGTATTCCAAAGTATTTTATTCTTTTCGTTGCAATGGTGAATGGAATTGTTTCCTTAATTTCTTTTTCTATTTTCTCATTTTTATTGTATAGGTATTGAAAAAATTTCTGTGAGTTATCTTTATATCCTGCAAAATTACTATATTCATTGATAAACTCTAGTAGTTTTCTGGTAGAGTCTTTAGGGTTTTCTGTGAGAGGATCATGTCATCAGCGAACAGTGAAAGTTTTACTTCTTATTTTCCAATTTGGATTCCTTTTATGTATTTTCTGCTCTGATTGCTGTGGCCAAAACTTCCAAAACTGTGTTGAATAGTACTGGTGAGAGTGGGCACCCTTGTCTTGTTCTTGACTTAAGGGGAAATGCTTTCAATTTTTCATCATTGATGCTAATGTCTGCCGTGAGTTTGTCATATATAGCTTTAATTATGTTGAGGTATGTTCCTTGTATTCCTGCTTTCTTGAGGGTTTTGATCATAAATGGATGTTGAATTTTGTCAAAGGCTCTCTTGCATCGATAGACATAATCACATGGCTTTTATTTTTCAATTTGTTAAATGTGGTGTATTACACTGATTGATTTGCAGATAGTGAAGAATCCTTGCATCCCTGGGATAAAGCCCACTTTTTCATGATGTGTGATCTTTTTAATGTTTTGTTGGATTCTGATTGCTGGAATTTTTTAAGGAATTTTGCATCTATGTTTATCAGTCATATTGGTCTGTAGTTTTTTTTTTTTTTTTTCATGGCATCATTGACAGGTTTTGGTATTAGGGTGATGGTGGCCTCAGAGAATGAGTTTGGAAATTTACCTTCCTCTGCAATCTTCTGGAAGAGTTTGAGTAGGATAGGTGTTAGCTCTTCTCTAAATTTTTGGTAGAATTCAGCTGTGAAGCCGTCTGGACCTGGGCTTTTGTTTGCTGGAAGATTTCTTATTACAGTTTCAATTTCCGTGCTTGTGATGGGTCTGTTAAGATTTTCTATTTCTTCCTGGTTCAGTTTTGGAAAGTTGTACTTTTCTAAGAATTAGTCCATTTCTTCCAAGTTGTCCATTTCATTGGCATATAATTGCTGATAGTCGTCTCTTATGATCCTTTGTATTTCTGTGTTGTCGGTTGTGATCTCTCCATTTTCATTTCTAATTTTATGGATTTGGTTCTTCTCCCTTTGTTTCTTGATGAGTCTGGCTATTGGTTTGTCCATTTTGTCTACCTTCTCAGACAACCAGCTTTTGGCTTTATTGATTTTTGCTATGGTCTCTTTTATTTCTTTTGCATTTATTTGTGACCTAATTTTTAAGATTACTTTCCTTCTACTAATCCTGGGGTTTTTCATTTCTTCCTTTTCTAGTTGCTTTAGGCGTGGAGTTAGGTTATTTGGTTAACTTTTTTCTTGTTTCTTGAGGTATGCCCGTATTGCTATGAACCCTCCCCTTAGCACTGCTTTTACAGTGTCCCAGAGGTTTTGGGTTGTTGTGTTTTCATTTTCATTCATTTATATGCATATTTTGATTTCTTTTCTGATTTCTTTAATGATTTGTTGGTTATTCAGCAGCGTGTTGTTCAGCCTCCATAGGTTGGAGTTTTTAATAGTTTTTCTCCTGTATTTGAGATCTAGTCTTAGTGCATTGTGGTCAGAAAAGATGCTTGGAATGATTTCAATTATTTTAAATTTACCAAGGCTAGATTCATGGCCCAGGAAGTGGTCTATCCTGGAGAAATTTCCGTGTGCTCTTGAGAAGAAGATGAAATTCATTGCTTTGGGGTGAAATGTCCTATCGATATCAAGCAGGTCTAACTGGTCTGTCGTATCACTTAACGTTTGTGTTTCCTTGTTAATTTTCTGTTTAGTTGATCTATCCATAGATGTGAGTGGGATATTAAAGTCTCCCACTATTATTGTGTTTTTTTTTTTTTAATTTCCCCTTTCATACTTGTTAGCATTTGTCTTACATATTGCGGTGCTCCTATGTTGGGTGCATAAATATTTATAATTATTATATCTTCTTCTTGGATTTATCCTTTGATCATTACATAGTGTCCTTCTTTGTCTTTTTTCACAGCTTTTGTTTTTAAGTCTATTTTATCTGATATGAGTTTTGCTACTCCTGCTTTATTTTGGTCTCTATTTGCATGGAATATCTTTTTCCAGCCCTTCACTTTCAGTCTGTATGTGTCCCTTATTTCGACGTGCGTCTCTTGTAGACAGCATATATAGGGGTCTTGTATTAGTATCCATTCAGCCAGTCTTTGTCTTTTGGTTGGGGCGTTCAACCCATTTACATTTAAGGTAACTATTGATAAGTATAATCCCGTTGCCATTTACTTTATTGTTTTTGGTTTGATTTTATACACCCTTTCTGTGTTTCCTACCTAGAGAAGGTCCTTTAGCATTTTTTGGAGAGCTGGCTTGGTGATGCTGAATTCTCTCAGCTTTTGCTTGTCTGTAAAGCTTTTGATTTCCTCTTCATATTTGAATGAGATTCTTGCTGGGTACAGTCATCTGGGCTGTAGGTTATTTTCTTTCATCACTTTAAGTATGTCCTGCCATTTCCTCCTGGCCTGAAGAGTTGCTATTGAATGATCAGCTGTTATCCTTATGAGGATCCCCTTGTGTGTTATTTGTTATTTTTCCCTTGTTACTTTTAATACTTGTTCTTTGTGTTTGATCTTTGTTAATTTGATTAATATGTGTCTTTGGGTATTTTGCCTTGGGTTTATCCTGTTTGGGACTCTCTGGGTTTCTTGGACTTGGGTGATTATTTCCTTCCCCATTTTAGGGAAGTTTTCAACTATTATCTGCTCAAATATTTTCGCATGGTCTTTGTTGTTGTCTTCTTCTTCTCGGACTCCTATGATTCGGATGTTGGGGCATTTAACATTGTCCCAGATGTCTCTGAGATTTTCCTCATTTCTTTTAATTCGTTTTTCTTTTTTCCTCTCTGTTTCATTTATCTCTACCATTCTATCTTCTATCTCACTTATCCTATCTTCTGCCTGTGTTATTCTACTGTTGCTTCCCTCCAGAGTTTTTTTGATCTTATTTAGCATTATTCATTATATATTGACTCTTTTTTATTTCTTCTAGGTCCTTGTTAAACCTTTCTTGCATATTCTCGATCCTTGTCTCCAGACTATTTATCTGTAACTCCATTTTGTTTTCAAGGTTTTGCATCATTTTCACTTTCATTATTTGGTATTCTTTATCAGGTAGATTCCCTATCTCTTCCTCTTTTGTTTGAGTTGGTGAACATTTATCCTGTTCCTTTATTTGTTGGATATTTCTCTGCCTCTTCATGTTGCTTTTATTTCTATGTTTGGGGTGGCCTTTCTGTCTTCTGGCAGTTTGTGGAGTTCTCTTTATTGCGGAGTTTCCTTGCTGTGGGTGAGTTTGGACGGGTTGCTTGTCAAGGTTTCCTGGTTAGGGAAGCTTGTGTCAGTGTTCTGGTGGTTGGAGCTGGATTTCTTCTGTCTGGAGTGCAATGAAGTGTCCAGTAATGAGTTATGAGATGTCAGTGGGTTTGGAGTGACTTTGGGCAGCCTGTGTATTGAAGCTCAGGGCAATGTTCCTGTATTGCTGGAGAATTTGCATGGTATGTCTTGCTCTGGAACTTGTTGACCCTTGGGTGGTGCTTGGTTTCAGTGTAGGTATGGAGGCATTTGATGAGCTCCTATTGATTAACGTTCCCTGGAATCAGGAGTTCTCTGGTGTTCTCAGGATTTGGACTTAAGCCTCCTGCCTCTGGTTTTCATTCTTATTCTTTCAGAAGCCTCAAGACTTCTCCATCTGTCATTTACTAGGTGGTTCCCTCTGTTTTAGCTTCTTCTGTTTGCTGGTGTCTTCAATGTCTAATTTCCACTCTGACACAAGGGGGCGGTAGGGGACACTTTTTTAGGCTCAGTTATTCAGTGCGTAGGGAGGAACGCTGCAAACAAATATCATTGGTGTCTGTGGGGAGTGCTTGCAGTGTCTCTGCTACACTGGGGCTGTCCCCGCTCACGACATTTGTGCTTTTCCTGTCTATACTGTTCAGTCTCTATGTTGCTCTGCCAGGAACTGTCTGAGGTGGGCCCTGGGTTTCATGCACTTCCCAGGTCTAAGCCACTCATGTTCAGGTACTCGGGTACTCCTCAAAGAGGCAGACTCGGTTGGGCCTGCTTTTTATGCCCTTCCCTGGTTCAAGCAGCTCAGGTGACCAGGTTTTTGGCAAGTGCGGTCGCTGGGACTTAACTCCTCCTGGTCCCTGACACTCGGTTTTCTGGGTGTAAAACTGGCGCACCTTGTCAGGGGATGTCGACCATCCAGAACCCCAAGAAGTCTGGGTTAGCAACAAAGCCTGCTTGCAGTTTGGTAGATGATGCCTCTCTGGGGCTGCAAATGCTGCCTTCCATGTCTGGCTGCTCTCCTCTGACTGTCTCGCTGGGGGATGGGCTGTCCACAGCCAGCTAGCTCTGCTCAGTCCTTTGTTCTGTGAGCCGGTCTGGCTGTGTCTTAGGTTAGGGCTTTTTGCCTTTTTGCAAGGTAGTTATCTCACAGTCCACTTTGCTATCTCAAATTAGCTCCCTCAGATTGCCCTCAGGGCATTCAGACCTGGTCCTTACTCTAAGCAATGCAGCCCAGGTCTCCCTGCCCAGTCCCCACTTGGTAGTGGTGAATGTGGGCATCTGCACTGCTTCTCCACTGGAAGTTACCATTAGTCAGGTAATCGGTGGGTTTTAATTTTTTATTTATTTTTTTCCTCTCAATTATGTTACCCACTGAGGTTCCAAGGCTCACCACAGACTCGCCAGTGAGAGTTTCCTGGTGTTTGGAAACTTCTCTCTTTCTTAAGACTCTCTTCCCGGGATGGATCTCCATCCCTACCTCTTTTGTTTCTCTTTTTATCTTTTATATTTTTTCCTACCTCCTTTCGAAGACAATGGGCTGCTTTTCTGGGTGCCTGTTGTCCTCTGCCGGCATTCAGAAGTTGTTTTGTGGAATTAACTCAGCGTTCAAATGTTCTTTTGATGAATTTGTGGGGGAGAAAGTGGTCTCCCTGTCCTATTCCTCTGCCATTTTAGGACCACCCCTGTAACCGACTCTTTGTCATCCCGTGGATTGTAGCCCACCAGGATCCTCTATCCATGGGATTTTTCTGGCAAGAATCCTGGAGTGGGTTGCCATTTCCTTCTCTAGTGGATGTTCCCAACCCAGGGATCAAATATGTGTATTCAGCATTGGCAGGTGAATTATATATATATATATATGTGTGTGTGTGTGTGTGTATATATATATATATATATATATTAGGGGATTCCCTGCATATATATATATATATATATATATATATATATAATACATGTATATATTCACGTACATATACACATGATATATATGCATGTGTATACAAATCATGTCTTAATCCAATTTTTGGCTAGGCACTTGGGTTGCTTCCATATCTTGGCTGATATAAATAGTGCTGCTATGAATATTGTGGTTCCTGTATCATTTTAAATTAATGCTTTCATTTTTTCCAGATATATAAGCAGGAGTGAATTTGATGGATCATTTCTATTTTCAGTCTTTTGAGGAACCACCATAGTGTTTTCCATAGTTGTTGTACCAATTTGCATTCACACCAACAGTGCACGAGTGTTCCCTTCTCTACAAATCTTTTTCAACATTTGTATTTATAGCCTTTTTGAAGATAGTCTTTCTGACTGGTCTGAGGTTATACCTCATTATGGTTTTGATTTGCTTTCATCTATATTAGTGATATTGAACATATTTTTTTGTACCCGTTTCCATATTCTTTGGAAAAATGTCTATAGAGGTCTTCTGTCCATTTTTTATTAGAATATATCTTTTTTTATTGAGATGTATAAGCTATTTTGCAATTTGATCTCTGGTGCCTCTACCTTTCCAAAACCTGCTTGACCATCTGGGAGTTCTCGGTTTACATATTGATGAAGCCTGGCTTGGAGAATTTTGAGCATGACTTTACTAGCATGTGAGATGAGTGCAATTGTGCAGTAGTTTGAGCATTCTTTGGCATTGCCTTTATTTGGGATTGGAATGAAGACTGACCTTTTCCAGTCCTGTGGCCACTGCTGAGTTTTCCAAATCTGCTGGCATACTGAGTGCAGCACTTTCACAGCATCATCTTTCAAGATTTGAAGTAGCTCAACTGGAATTCCATCACCTCCACTAGCCTTGATCATAGTGATGATTTCTAAGGCCCACTTGACTTCACATTCCAAGATGTCTGGCTCTAGGTCACTGATCATGTTATCGTGACTATCTTGGTCATGAAGATCTTTTTTGTACAGTTCTTCTGTGTATTCTTGCCACCTCGTCTTAATATCTTCTGCTTCTGTTAGGTCCATACCATTTCTGTCCTTTATCGAGCCCATCTTTGCATGAAATGTTCCCTTGGAATCTCTAATTTTCTTGAAGAGATCTCTTGTTTTTCCTATTCTGTTGTTTTCCTCTATTTCCTTGCATTGATCACTGAGGAAGGCTTTCTTATCTCTCCTTGCTATTCTTTGGAACTCTGCATTCAGATGTTTATATCTTTCCTATTCTCCTTTGCTTTTTGCTTCTCTTCTTTTCACAGCTCTTTGTAAGGCCTCCTCAGACAGCCATCTTGCTTTTTTGCATTTCTTTTCCATGGGGATGATCTTGGTCCCTGTCTCCTGTACCATGTCACGAACCTCCGTCCAGAGTTCATCAGGCAGTCTATCTATCAGATCTAGTCCCCTAAATCTATTTCTCCCTTCCACTGTATAATCATAAGGGATTTGATTTAGGTCATATCTGAATGGTCTAGTGGTTTTCCCTATTTTCTTCAATTTAAGTCTGAATTTGGCAATAAGGCGTTCATGATCTGAGCCACAGTCAGCTGCTGGTCTTGTTTTTGCTAACTTTATAGAGCTTCTCCATCTTTGGTTGCAAAGAATATAATCAGTCTAATTTCGGTGTTGACCATCTTTTGATATCCATGTGTAGCGTCTTTTCTTGTGTTGTTGGAAGAGGGTGTTTGCTATGACCAGTGTGTTCTCTTGACAAAACTCTATTAGCCTTTGCCCTGCTTCATTCCGTGCTCCAAGGCCAAATTTGCCTGTTATTCCACGTGTTTCTTGACTTCCTACTTTTGCATTCCAGTCCCCTAGAATGAAAAGGACATCTTTTTTGGATGTTAGTTCTAAAAGGTCTTGTAGGTCTTCATAGAACCGTTCTTCTTCGGCTTCTGCAGCATTAATGGTTGGGGCATAAGCTTGAATTACTGTAATATTGAATGGTTTGCCTTGGAAACGAACAGAAATCATTCTGTCATTTTTAAGACTGCATCCAAGAACTGCATTTCAGCTCTTTTGTTGACCATGATGGCTATTGCATTTCTTCTAAGGGATTCCTGCTGATAGTAGTAAATATAATGGTCATCTGAATTAAATTCACCAGTTCCAGTCCATTTTAGTTCACTGATTCCTAGAATGTCGATGTTCACTCTTGCCATCTCCTATTTGACCATGCCAAAGCCTTTGACGGTGTGGATCACAATAAACTGTGGAAAATACTGAAAGAGATGGGAATACCAGACCACCTGACCTGCCTCTTGAGAAACCTGTATGCAGGTCAGGAAGCAACAGTCAGAACTGTACTTGGAACAACAGAGTGGTTCCAAATAGGAAAAAGAATACGTCAAGGCTGTATATTGTCACCTTGCTTATTTAACTTATATGAAGAGTACATCATGAGGAACGCTGGGCTGGAAGAAGCACAAACTGGAATAAAGATTGCTGGGATAAATATCAAAAACCTCAGATATGCAGACGACACCACCCGTATGGCAGAAAGTGAAGAGGAACTCAAAAGCCTCTTGATGAAAGTGAAAGAGGATAGAGAAAAGTTTGGCTTGAAGCTCAACATTCAGAAAACGAAGATCATGGCATCTGGTCCCATCACTTCATGGGAAATAGATGGAAAAACAGTGGAAACTGTCAGACTTTATTTTTGGGGGCTTCAAAATCACTGCAGATGCTGATTGCAGCCATGAAATTAAAAGTCGCTTACTCCTTGGAAGGAAAGTCATGACCAACCTAGATAGTATATTAAAAAGCAGAGACATTACTTTGCCAACCAAGGTCCATCTAGTCAAAGCTATGGTTTTTCCCGTGGTCATGTATGGATGTGAGAGTTGGACTGTGAAGAAAGCTGATCGCCGAAGAATTGATGCTTTTGAACTGTGGTGCTGGAGAAGACTCTTGAGAGTCCCTTGGACTGCAAGGAGATCCAAGCAGTACATTCTAAAGGAGATCAATCCTGGGTTTTCTTTGGAAGGACTGATGCTTAAGCTGAAACTCCAATACTTTGGTCACCTCATGCGACGACTTGACTCACTGGAAAAGACTCTGATGCTGGGAAAGGCTGGGGGCAGGAGGAGAAGAAGACGACAGAGAATGAGATGGCTGGATGGGATCACCGACTCGATGGACAAGAGTTTGAGTGAACTCTGGGAGTTGGTGATGGACAGGGAGACCTGGCGTGCTGTGATTCATGGGGTCGCAGAGAGTCGGATACGACTGAGCGACTGAACTGAACTGAACTGATAAGCTATTTATATATTTTGAATGTTATTAACCCCTTGTCAATCATATGTTTGACAAATATATTCTCCCATTCTGTAGATTTTCTTTTGTTTCGTTAATGATTTCTTTACAGGGCAAAAGCTTTTAAGCTTAATTGGATCTCATTTATTTATAAATGCTCTTAATTCTTTTGCATTAGACAGATTCCCAAAATAATGATATGATTTATGTCAAAGAATGATAAGCCAATTTTTTTCTTCGAGGAACTTTATGGTTTCTGGTCTTGTATTTGGGTTCTTAATTCATTCTGATTTTATCTTGGGTGTAGTGTGAGGAAATGATCTGATCTCATTCGTTTGAATGTAGCTTTTCAATTTTCTAAGCACAAATTATTGAAGACAATATCTATTTTTCATTGCATACTTTTGCCTCATTTCTAATAGATTACTTGACCAAAATTGTGTGGGTTTATTTCTAGGCTTTCTATTCAGTTCAATTGATCTGTGTGTCTGTTTTGTGTCAGTACAATACAGTTTTGATTATTACAGCTTTATAGTATATTTTTTCATTATTATTATTTTTATTGAAATATAATTTTTTACAATGTTGCATTAATTACATCTGTATAGCAAAGTGATTCAGTTGTATATATGTATACACATTAAAAATATTTTTTTCTATTAAGTTTATCATAAGATATTGAATATAATTCTCTGTGCTCTACAGTAGGTCCTTGTTGTTTATCCATTCAGTATATAAATTTTACATATGCAAACCTCAACCTACCATTCCATCCTTCCCTCAATATCCTCCCCCTTGGCAACCTCCAGTCTATTCTCTATGCCTGTGACATTTTTTTCTGTTTCCTAGATGGTTTCATTTGTATAATATTTTAGTTTCCAAATATAGGTGATATCACATAGCATTTGTCTTTCTTTTTCTGACTTGCTTCACTTAGTATGATAATCTCTAGTTTCATCAATGTCTTTTTTGGTTATTTTTGTAATTAATTAATTAATTATTTATTGGAAGCTAATTATTTTACATTATTATATTGGTTGGTTTTGCCATATATTGACATGTATCCGCCCTGGCTGTACCAGTTACCCCTCCTGAACCCCCCTCACACCTCCCTCCTCCCTTTATCCTCCTTTTGCGTCATCCCCGCACACCAGCCCCGAGCATCCTGTAACATGCATCGACCCTGAACTGGCGATTCGTTTCACATATGACAACATACATGTTTCAATGCCATTCTTCCAAACCATCCCACCCTCACCCTCTCCCACAGAGTCCCAAAGACTGTTCTATACATCTGTGTCTCTTTAGCTGTGTCATATACAGGGTTATCATTACCATCGTTCTAAATTCCATATATATGTGTTAGTATACTGTATTGGTGTTTTTCTTTCTTTCTGGATTACTTAACTCTGTAAAATAGGCTCCAGTATAATCCACCTCATTAGAACGGATTCAAATGTATTCTTTTTAATGGCTGAGTAATACTCCATTGTGTATATGTACCAAAGCTTTCTTACCCATTAGTCTTCAGATGGACATCTAGGTTGCTTCCATGTCCTGGCTATTATAAACAGTGCAGGGATGAACATTGGAGGACATGTGTCTCTTTCAATTCTGGTTTCCTCGGTGTGTATGCACAGGAGTGCGATTGCTGAATCATATGGCAGTTCTATTTCCAGTTTTTTGAGGAATCTCCACACTGTTCTCCATAGTGGCTGTAATAGTTTGCATTCCCACCAACAGTGTAACAGGGTTCCCCTTTCTCCACACCCTCTCCAGCATTTATTGCATGTAGACTTTTGGATAGCAGCCATTCTGACTGGTGTGAAATGGTATCTCATTGTGGTTTTGATTTGCATTTCTCTGATTATGAGGGATGTTGAGCATTTTTTCATGTGTTTGTTAGCCATCTTTATGTCTTCTTTGGAGAAATGTCTGTTTAGTTCTTTGGCCCATTTTTTGAATGGGTCATTTATTTTTCTGGAATTGAGCTTCCGGAGCTGCTTGTATATTTTGGAGATTAATCCTTTATCAGTTGCTTCATTTGCTATTATTTTCTCCCATTCTGAAGGCTGTCTTTTCACCTTACTTATAGTTTCTTTTGCTGTGCAGAAGCTTTTTTATTTTAATTAGGTCCCATTTGTTTATTTTTTCTTTTATTTCCAATATTTTTGGAGGTGGGTCTTGGAGGATCCTGCTGTGATTTATGCCGGAGAGTGTTTTGCCTACCTTCTTCTCTAGGAGTTTTGTAGTTTCTGGTCTTACATTTAGCTGTCTAATCCATTTTGAGTTTATTTTGGTGTATGGTGTTAGGAAGTGATCTAGTTTCATTCTTTTACAAGTGGCTGACAAGTTTTCCCAGCACCACTTGTTAAAGAGACTGTCTTTTCTTCATTTTATATTCTTGCCTTCTTTGTCAAAGATAAGGTGTCCATAGGTGCATGGATTTATATCTGGGCTTTCTCTTTTGTTCCATTGATCTATATTTCTCTCTTTATGCCAGTACCATATGGTCTTGATGACTGTGGCTTTGTAGTAGAGCCTGAAGTCCGGCAGGTTAATTCCCCCAGTTCCATTCTTCTTCCTCAAGATTGCTTTGGCTATTCGAAGATTTTTGTATTTCCATACAAATTGTGAGATTATTTGTTCTAGTTCTGTGAAAAATATCATTGGTAGCTTGATAGGGATTGCATTGAATGTATAAATTACTTTGGGTAGTATACTCATTTTTACTATATTTATTCTTCCAATCCACAAACACTGTATATTTCTCCATCTATTATTGTCCTCTTTGATTACTTTCAGTAGTGTTTTATATTTTTCTATGTACAAGTCTTTTGTGTCCTTAGGTAGATATATTCCTAAGTATTTAATTCTTTTCTTTGCAGCAGTGAATGGAATAGTTTCCTTAATTTCTCTATTTTCTCATTATTAGTGTATAGAAATTCAAGGGATTTCTGTGTGTGAATTTTATATCCTGAAACTTTACTGTAATCATTGATTAGCTCTAGTAGTTTTCTGGTAGAGTCTTTAGGGTTTTCTCTGTAGAGGATAATGCCATCAGAGAACAGTGAAAGTTTTACTTCTTCTTTTCCAATTTGCATTACTTTTATGCCTTTTCTGCTCTGATTGCTGTAGCCAAAACTATTCCAGAACTATGTTGAATAGTAGTGGTGAGAGTGGGCATGCTTGTCTTGTTCCTGACTTTAGGCTAAATGCTTTCAGTTTTTCACCATTGAGAATAATGTTTGCTGTGGGTTTGTCATATATAGCTTTTATTATGTTGAGGTATGTCTCTTCTATTCCCACTTTCTGGAGGGTTTTTATCATAAATGGATGTTGAATTTTGTCGAAGGCTTTCTCTGCACCTATTGAGATAATCATATGGTCTTTATTTTTCAGTTTGCTAACGTGGTGTGTTACGTTGATTGATTTGCGGATATTGAAGAATTCTTCCATTGTTTATATATACTACATTTTCTATATCTATTCATATGATTATGGATATTCACGTTGTTTCCATGTCTTGGCTATTGTGAATAGTGCTGTTATGAACATAAGGGTGCATATATATTTTTGAATTACAGCTTTGTTTGGATATATGCCCAAGAGTGGGATTGTTGGATTATATGGTAATTCTATTTTTAAGTTTCTGAGGAACCTCCATATTATTTTCCACAGTGGCTGCACTAACTTACATTCCCACCAACAGTGTAGTGGGCTTCCCTTTTCTCCACCTCCTTTCTAGCGTTTGTTATTTGTAGACTTTTTAATGATGGCCATTCTGACTGGGGTGAGATGGTAACTAATTGTAGTTACGATTTGCATTTCTCTAATAGTTAGTGATATTTAATATATTTTCATGTGCCTTTTGGCCATCTTCATGTCTTTTTTTGAAAAACGTCTATTTAGATCTGCCGATTTTGGATAAGATTGTTTGTTTTTTGTTGTTTTTGTTGAGTTGTATTTTCTGTTTGTATATTTTGGAATTTAAGCCCTTGTCAGTTGCATCATTTGCAAATATATTCCACCATTCTGTTGACTTTACTTTTTGTTTCATTTGGTTCATGGAAGTGTGTAAGCTTGATTAGGTCTTATTTGTTTATTTTTGTTCTTATTTCTATTTCCTCGGGAGACAGACCTGAGAAAACATTTATGTCAGAGAATGTCTCACTATATTTTCTTCTAGGAGTTTAATGGTATTGTGTCTTATGTTTAAGTCTTCAAGACATTTTGAGTTTATTTTTTGTGTATGGTGAGAGAGTATATTCTAGCTTCATAGATTTTCATTTGGCTGTCCAACTTTCTCAACACCACTGACTTTCCCATCTTATATTTTTGCCTCCTTTGTCAAATTTTAATTGATCATAGGTGTATGGGTTTATTTCTGGGCTCTCCATTCTGTTCCATTGATCCATATAGCTATTAATTTTTTTTTTCCCAATGCCATGCTATTTTTATTTCTGTAGCTCTGAAGTATTGTCTGAATCCTGGGCTGCTTATGCTTATTGCTTTATTCTTTTTCTTCAGGATTACTTTGGTGATTCTGGGTCTTTTGTGCTTCCATGTGAATTTTAGTATTGTTTCTTCTAGTTCTGTTATCGGAGAAGGCAATGGCAAGCCACTCCAGTACTCTTGCCTAGAAAATCCCATGGACAGAGGAGCCTGGTGGGCTACAGTCCATGGGGTCGCTACTAGTCGGACAAGACTAAGCAACTTCACTTTCACTTTTCACTTTCACACATTGGAGAAGGAAATGGCAACCCACTCCAGTGTTCTTGCCTGGAGAATCCCAGGGATGGCGGAGCCTAGTGGGCTGCCGTCCATGGGGTCGCACAGAGTCGGACACAACTGAAGTGACTTAGCAGCAGCAGCAGCAGTTCTGTTATGGATAATTTGACAGCAATTGCCTTAAATCTGAAGATTGCTTTTGTTAATATGGCCATTTTAACAATATTTCTTCTAATCAAAGAGCATAGGTTATCTTTTCATTTCCCTGAATAATTTTTAATTTCTTTCCTTAATGTTTTATATTTCTCAGGGTATAAATCTTTCACCTCCTTGGCCGGGTTTTTCCTGAACTTTTATTTATTTATTTTTAAATTTATTTATTTTAATTGGAGGCTAATTACTTTACATTATTGTATTGGTTTTACCGTACACTGACGGTAAAACTGCTTCGGGTGTACATGTGTTCCACATCTTGAACCCCCTCTCACCTCCCTCCCCATCCCATCCCTCTGGTTCATCCCAATACAACATCCCCGAGCATACTGTATCATGCATCAAACCTGGACTGGCGATTCATTACACATAAATAATATACATGTTTCAATGCCATTCTCCCAAATCATCCCACCCTCACCCTCTTCCACAGAGTCCAACAGATTGTTCTATACATTTGTGTCTCTTTCGGTGTATCGTATACAGGGTTATTGTTATCACCTTTCTAAATTTTGAATGTACTGTTTTCTTACATTACCTTCTGATGCTCCATTATTGGTGTAAAGAAATGCAAACAATTTACATACGTTAATCTAGTCTCCTTCAAACTTGCTGATTTTATCAATTCCAGTACCATTTGTATGGAGTCTTTTTATTTTCTATATGTAGTATCATATTATCTGTACATGATGAAAATTTGGGGCACCTACTGACCTGGGGAGTTGATCATTCAGTGTCATATCTTTATGACTTTTCATACTGTTGATGGGGTTCTCAAGGCAAGAGTACTGAAGTGATTTTACATTCCCTTTTCCAGCGGACCATGTTTTGTCAGAACTAACCACTAACTATGACCTGTCCATCTTAGATGGCCCTACATGGCATGGGTCATAGTTTCAATGAGTTAGACAAGGCTGTGAACATTATGAAAGGCAAATATAGATGACACTGAAAGATGAACTCCCCAGGTCGGTAGGTGCCCAGTATGCTACTGGAGAAGAGTGGAGAAATAGCTCCAGAAAGAATGAAGAAGCTGAGCCAAAACAAAAACAACATTCAGTTGTGGATTTAACTGGTGATGGAAGTGTAGTTCAATGCTGTAAAGAACATTATTGCAGAAGAACCTGGAATGTTAAGTCCATGAATCAAGGTAAATTGGAAGTTATCAGGCAGGAGATGGCAAGTGGCAAGAATGAAGATAGACATGTTAAGAATCAGGGAACTAAAATGAACCAGAATGGGTGAATTTAATTCAGTTGACCATTACATATATTACAGTGGGCAAGGGTACCTTAGAAGAAATGGAGTAGCACTCATAGTCAACAGGAGAATCTGAAATGCACTACTTGTGTGCAGTCTCAAAAAGACACAATGATCTCTATCCATTTCCAAGGAAAACCATTCAATATCACAGTAATCCAAGACTATGCCCCCAAAACTAATGCCAAAAAAGCTGAAATTTAATGCCTCTTTGAAGTCCTACAAGACCTTCTAGAATTAACACCAAAAAAATATGTCTTTTTCATCATAGGAGACTGGAATGCAAAAGTAGGAAGTCATTAAATACCTGAAGTAACAGGGAAGTTTGGCCTTTGAGTACAAAATGAAACAGGGTGAAGGCAAACAGAAGTTTGCCAAGAGAACACATTGTTCGCAGCAAATACCTTATTCCAACAACACAAGAAATGACTCTATGCTTCAGCATCACCAGATGGTCAATACTGAAATCAGATAGATTACATTCTTTGCAG
The DNA here is from genome assembly GCF_049115385.1 of Moschus berezovskii. Taxonomy (NCBI): domain Eukaryota; kingdom Metazoa; phylum Chordata; class Mammalia; order Artiodactyla; family Moschidae; genus Moschus; species Moschus berezovskii. The sequence continues at coordinate 78,392,419 of NC_142488.1, read as the reverse complement.
TGGAAGATGAAGAAACTCTAAACAGTTAGCAAAAGCAAGAGTGGGAGTTGTCTGTGGCTCAGATCATGAACTCTTATTGCAAAATTCAGACTTAAAAGGAAGAAAGTAGGGAAAACCACAAGACCACAAGATATGACCTAAATCAAATCCCTTACAATTATACAGTGGAAGTGCCAATTAGATTCAAGGAATTAGATCTGATATAATGCTTGAAGAATTATGGATAGAGGATAGTGACATTGTACAGGAGGTGGTGATCAAAATCATCCACAAGAAAAAGAAATGTAAAAGGGAAAAATGGTTTTATGAGGTGGCCTTACAAACAACTGAGAAAAGAAGAAAAGCAAAAGGCAAAGGAGAAAGGAAATGATAGATCCATGTGAATGCCGAGTTCCAAGGAATAGCAAGGGGAGATAAGAAAGCCTTCCAAAGTGATCAAAGCAAAGACACAGAGGAAAACAATAGAATGGGAAAGACTAGAGACGTCTTCAAGAAACTGGAGAAGGGAATGGCAAATCACTTCAGTATACTTGCCTTGAGAACCCCATGAACAGTATCAAAAGGCAAAATGATAGAATATTGAAAGAGGAATTCTCCAGGTCAGTAGGTGCCGAGTATGCTACTGGAGATCAGTGGAGAAATAACTCCAGAAAGAACGAAGGGATGGAGCCAAAGCGAATCAAATATCCAGTTGTGGATGTGACTGGTGATAGAAGTAAGGTCCGATGCTGTAAAGAGTAATATTGCATAGGAACCTGGAATGTTAGGTCCATGAATCATGGCAAATTGGAAGTGGTCAAACAGGAGATTACAAGAGTGAACGTCGACATTCTAGGAATCAGTAAACTAAAACGGATTGGAATGGGTGAATTTAACTCAGATGACCATTATATCTACTACTGTGGGAAGGAATTCCTTAGAAGAAATGGAGTAGCCATCATGGTCAACAAAAGAGTCTGAAATGCAGTACTTGGATGCAATCTCAAAAATGACAGAATGATCTCTGTTCGTTTTCAAGGCAAACGATTCAATATTACAGTAATCCAAGTCTACGCCTCGACCAGTAATGCTGAAGAAGCCAAAGTTGAACGGTTCTATGAAGACCTACAAGATCTTTTAGAACTACCACCGAAAAAAGATGTCCTTTTCATTATAGGGGACTGGAATGCAAAAGTAGGAAGTCAAGAAACACCTGGAGTAACAGGCAAATTTGGCCTTGGAGCAAGGAATGAAGCAGGGCAAAGGCTAATAGAGTTTTGCCAAGAGAACGCACTGGTCATAGCAAACACCCTCTTCCAACAACACAAGAGAAGACTCTACACATGGACATCACCAGATGGTCAACACCAAAATCATATTGATTATATTCTTTACAGCCAAACATGGAGAAGCTCTATAAAGTCAGCAAAAACAAGACCAGGATCTGACTGTGGCTCAGATCATGTACTCCTTATTGCCAAATTCAGACTTAAATTGAAGAAAGTAGGGAAAACCATTAGACCATTCAGATATGACCTAAATCAAATCCCTTATGATTAAACAGTGGAAGTAAGAAATACATTTAAGGGTCTAGATCTGATAGACAGAGTGCCTGATGAACTGTGGACAGAGGTTTGTGATATTGTACAGGGGACAGGGACCAAGACCATCCCCACGGAAAAGAAAAGCAAAAAAGCAAAATGGCTGCCTGCCGAGGCCTTACAAGTAGCTGTAAAAAGAAGAGAAGTGAAAAGCAAAGGAGAAAAGGAAAGATATAAGCATCTGAATGCAGAGTTCCAAAGAATAACAAGGAGAGATAAGAAAGCCTTCCTCAGTGATCAATGCAAAGAATTAGAGGAAAACAACAGAATAGGAAAAACAAGAGATCTTTTCAAGAAAATTAGAGATATCAAGGGAACATTTCATGCAAAGACGGGCTTGATTAACTACAGAAATCGTATGGACCTAACAGAAGCAGAAGATATTAAGAGGAGGTGGCAAGAATACACAGAAGAACTGTACAAAAAAGATCTTCATGATGAATATAATCACGATGTCGTGATCACTCACCTGGAACCAGACATCTTGGAATGTGAAATCAAGTGGGCTTTAGAAAGCATCGCTACAATCAAAGCTAGTGGAGGTGATGGAATTCCAGTTGAGCTACTTCAAATCCTGAAAGATGATGCTCTGAAATTGCTGCACTCAATATGCCAGCAAATTTGGAACACTCAAGAGTGGCCACAGGACTGGAAAGGTCAGTCTTCATTCCAATCCCAAAGAAATGCAATGCCAAAGAATGCTCAAACTACCGCACAATTGCACTCATCTCACACGCTAGTAAATTCATGCTCAAAATTCTCCAAGTCAGGTGTCAGCAATATGTGAACCGTGAACTTCCAGATGTTCAAGTAGGTTTTAGTAAAGGCAGAGGCACCAGAGATCAAATTGCCAACATCCGCTGGATCATGGAGAAAGCAAGAGAGTTCCAGAAAAACATGTATTTCTGCTTCATTGACTATGCCAAGCCTTTGACTGTGTGGATCACAATAAACGGTTGAACATTCTGAAAGACATCGGAATATGAGGCCACCTGACCTGCCCCTTGAGAATCCTGTATGCAGGTCAGGAAGCAACGGTCAGAACTGCACATGGAACAACAGACTTGTTCCAAATAGGAAAAGGAGTACGTCAAGGTTGTATATTGTCACCCTTCTTATTTAACTTATATGCGGAATTCATTGTGAGGAATGCTGTTCTGGAAGAAGCACCAACTGGAATCAAGATTGCTGGTATAAATATCAATAACCTCAGATATGCAGATGTGAAAGTGAAGTGAAGTTGCTCAATCGTGTCCGACTCTTAGCGACCCTATGGACTGCAGCCCACCAGGCGCCTCCATCCATGGGATTTTCCAGCCAAGAGTACTGGATTGGGGTGCCATTGCCTTCTCCTAAATATGCATATCTCCAGATATGCAAATGACACCACCCTTATGGCAGAAAGTGAAGAGGAACTAAAAAGCCTCTTGATGAAAGTGAAAGAGGAGAGTGAAAAGTTTGGCTTGAAGTTCAACATTTAGAAAAGGAAGATCATGGCATCTGGTCCCATCACTTCATGGGAAATAGATGGGGAAACAGTGGAAACAGTGTCAGACTTTATCTTTTGGGGCTCCAAAATCACTGCAGATGCTGATTGCAGCCATGAAATTAAAAGACACTTACTCCTTGGAAGGAAAGTTATGACCAAACTTGATAGCATATTAAAAAGCAAAGACATTACTTTGCCAACCAAGGTCCGTCTAGTCAAGGCTATGGTTTTTCCCGTGGTCATGTATGGATGTGAGAGTTGGAATGTGAAGAAAGCTGATCGCCGAAGAATTGATGCTTTTGAACTGTGGTGTTGGAGAAGACTCTTGAGAGTCCCTTGTACTGCAAGGAGATCCAACCAGTCCATTCTAGAGGAGATCAATCCTGGGTGTTCATTGGAAGGACTGATGCTAAAGCTGAAGCTCCAATACTTTGGCCTCCTCATGCAACGAGTTGACTCACTGGAAAATAGTCTGATGCTAGGAGAGATTAATGGTGGGAGGAGACGGGGATGACAGAGAATGAGATGGCTGGATGGCATCACCGACTCTATGGACATGAGTTTGTGTGAACTCCGGGAGTTGGTGATGGACAAGGAGGCCTGGCGTGCTGTGATTCATTGGGTCACAGAGAGGCGGACACGACTGAGCGACTGAACTGATCTGAACTGAAGGGAACATTTCATGCACAGATAGGCACAATAAATGACAGAAATGATTTGGAGTAAACAGAAGCAGAAGATATTAAGAAGAGGTGGCAAGAATACACAGAACTATACAAACAAGTTCTTAATGACTCAGATAACTATGATGGTGTGATCACTCACATAGAGCCACATATCCTGGAATGTGAAGTGAAGTGGGCCTTAGGAAGCATCACTTTGAATAAAGTTAGTGGAGGTGATGGAATTCCAGATGAGCTATTTCAAATCCTAAATGGTGATGCTAGTAAAGTGCTGCACTCAATATGCCAGCAAATTTGGAAAACTCAGCAGTGGCCACAGGACTGGAAAAGGCCAGTTTTCATTCCAATCCCAAAGAAAGGCAATGGTCAGAATGTTGAATCTACTGCACAATTGCACTCATCTCACAGGCCAGCAAATTAATGCTCAAAATTCTCCAAGCAAGCTTCAATAGTATGTGAACCAAGAACTTCCATATGTTCAAGCAGAATTTAGAAAAGGCAGGGGAATCAGAGATCGGACTGCCAACATCCAAAAATCAAGAAAAGTTCAGAAAAACATTTTCTTCTGCTTCATTGACTGCACTAAAGCCCTTGACTGTGTGGATCACAACAAACTGTGGAAAAGTCTTAGAGATGGGAATACCAGACCACTTTTCCTGAGAAAACTGTATATAAGTCAAGAAGCAACAGTTACATCTGGACAAGGAACAATGGACTCGTTCCAAATTGGGAAATGAGTACTTTTTACTTGTAGCTGTCTAGTTTTCCCAGCACCAGTTATTGAAGAGGCTATCTTTTCTCCATTGTATATTCTTGACTAATTTGTCAAAGATAAGGTGCCCATAGGTGTGTGAGTTTATTCTGAGCTTTCTATCTTGTTCCAGTTGTCTATATTTCTGTTTTTGTGTCAATATCATACTCTTTTGATGACTGTAACTTTGTAGTATAGTATGAAGTCAGAAAAGTTGATTCCTCTTTCTCCATTTTTCATTCTCAAGATTGCTTTGGCTATTAGGCTTCTTTTGTCTTTCCATACAAATTGTGATTTTTTTTGTTCTAGTTCTGTGAAAAATAGCATTGGCATTTTGATAAGGATTCCTTTGAGTTTTGAGTAGTTGAATCATTTTCACAATATTGATTCTTCCAATCCAAGAACATGGTATGTCTCTCCATCTATTTGTGTCATCTCCAATTTCTTTAGTCATTCTTATATTTTCTGCGTACAAGTATTTTGTGACTTTAGGTAGGCATATTCCTAGGTGTTTTATTATTTTTGTTTCACAGTGCATGGGACTATTTCCTTACTTTCTCTTTCTGATATTTCATTGTTAGTGTATAAGAATGCAAGGGATTTCTGTGTATTAATTTTATATCCTGTGATTTTACAATATTCATTGATAAGCTTTAGTAATTTTGTGGTTGCATCTTTAGGGTTTTCTATGCATAATATCATGTCATCTGCAAACACTGAGTGTTTTAATTCTTCTTTTCCTATCTAGATTCCCTTCATTTCTTTTTCTCCTCTGATTTTTGTGGCTAGAACTTTCGAAACTATGTTGAATAATACTGGCAGGAGTGGGAACCCTTATCTTGTTCCTAGTCTTAGAGGAAATGCTTTGTTTTTCACTATTGAGAATAATGTTTGCTGTGGGTTTGTCATATATGGCCTTTATTATGTTGAGGTTTATTCCTTTCATGTCTCCTTTCTGCAGAGTTTTATCATAAAAGCATGTTGAATTTTGTTGAAAGCTTTCTCTACATCTATTGAGATGATCACATGGTTTTTATTTTTCAATTTCTTAATATAGTGTATCACATTAAATGATTTGCATATATTGAAGAATTCTTGCATCACTAACATAAAGTACACTTGATCATGATGTTTGATCTTTTAAATGTGCTGTTGCATTCTGTTTGCTAGAATTGTGTTGAGATTTTTAAAAATATAATTTAATTATTTATTTATTTAACTTTACAATATTGTATTGGTTTTGCCATACATTGACTTGATTCTGCCATGGGTGTACATGTGTTCCCAATCCTGAATCCCCCTCCCAACTCCCTCCCCATTCCATCCCCTGGGTAATCCCAGTGTAAAATCTATATTCATCAGTGATATTGGCTTGTAATTTTGTTTTATGTGGCATCTTTGTCTGGTGTTGGGTTCACAGTCATGGTTGCCTCATAATATGAGTTCAAGAGTTTTCCTTCCTCTTAAACTTTCTGAAAGAGTTTTAGCAGGATCAGTGTTAGCTTTTCTCTGAACCTTTGGTAGAATTTACCTGTGAAGCCATCTGGTCCTGGGTTTTATTTTGTTGTTGTTGGAAGGTTTTTTTTTTTAGTTTGAGTTTCTGTGCTTATGATTGGATTATTTATGCTTTCTATTTGTTTCTGGTTCAGTTTTGGAAGGTTATACTTTACTAAGAACTTGTCCATTTTTTGAGGATGTCCATTTGATTCACATATAATTGCTAATAGATATTTATGATCCTTTGTATTTCTGTGCTGTCTCTTATTTTTCACTTCCAATTTTATTGATTTGGGTCTTCTCCCCTTTTATCTTGATAAGTCTTAATGGATTGTCAATTTTGTTTTCCTTATCAAAGAACCAACTTTTGCTTTTATTGATCTTTTCTTTTGTCTCTTTTGCTTCTTTTTCATTTATTCTGCTCTGGTCTTTATGACTTCCTTCCTTCTACTAACTTTGGTTTTGTTGTTGTTGTTCTTTTTCTAGTTGCTTTAGGTGTAGAATTAAGTTGTTTATTTGATACTTCTCTTGTTTCTTGAGGTAGGCTTGTATTGCTATAAACTTCCTTATTAGCACTGCTTTTAGTGTATCACATATGTTTTGAGATGTAATGTTTTCATTGTTATTTGCTTCTAGGTATTTTTTTATTTCCTCTTTAATTTCTTCAGTTACCTCTTGGTTATTCAGAAATGTATTTTTTAGCCTCCATGTGTTTGTGTTTGTTATAGTTTTTTTTTCCTGTAGTTAATATAGAATCTTATAGAATTGTGATCATAAAAGATGCTTAAAATGAATTTTATTTTCTTAAATTTACCAAGGCTTGATTTATGGACCAAGATTCAATCTATAATGGAGAATGTTCCATGTGCACTTTTGAGAAAAATGTGCAATCTACTGTTTTGGGATGAAATGCCCTGTAGATATCAATTAGGCCCAACTGGTCCAATGGTTCATTCAAAGCTGTGTTTCCTTATTAATTTTCTGTCTCAGTGACCTGTCCATTGGTGTGAGTGGGGTGTTAACTTCCATCACTCTTATTGTGTTACTGTTGTTTTCCCCTTCAATAGTTGTTAGCATTTGCCTTATGTATTGAGGTGCTCCTCTGTTGGGTACATATATATTTTTAATTATTATATCTTCTTGGATTGATCTGTTGATCATTATGTAGTGCCCTTCCTTAACTCTTGTAATGGTCTTTATTTTAAAGCATATTTTGTCTTATATGAATATTGCTACTCCCATTTTCCTTTGATTTTGGTTTGCATGCAATAACTTTTTCCAGCCCCTCACTTCTTTCAGTCTGTATGTGTCCTTAGGTCTGAGGTGGGTATCTTGTAGATAGCATCTGTAGGGATTTTGGTTTTGTATCCATTCAGCCAATCTATGTCTTTCGGTTGGAGCATTTAGTCAATTTACATGTAAGATAATCATTGATATGTATGATCCTCTTGGGCTTTCCTGGTGGTGATAGTGGTAAAGAGCCCACCTCCCAATGCAGGAAACATAAGAGGTTTGTGTTTGATTCCTGAGTCGGGAAGATTCCCTGAAGGAGGGCATGGCAACCCACTCTAGCATTCTTGCCTGGAGAATCCCATGGGCAGAGAAACCCGGTGAACTACAATCAGTAGGGTTGCAGAGACACACAACTGAAGTGACTTAGTGTACACACACACATGATCCTAATACCATTTACTTTATTGTTTTCAGTTTGTTTTTGTAAGCCTTTTCTTTCTCTAGTGTTTTTTGTCTAGAGAATTTCCTTTAGCATTTGTTGTAAAGCTAGTTTGGTGGTGCTGCATTCTCATAACGTTTGCTTGTCTGAAAGCTTTTGATTTTTCATTGAAATCTGAATGAGATCCTTGCTGGATAGACTAATCTTGATTTTAGGTTTTTACTTTTATATGTTTAAATATACCCTGCCACTCCTTTCTGGGATGCAGAGTTTCTTTTGAAAGATCAGTTGTTAACCTTCTGGGGATTCCCTTGTATGTTATTTGTTTCATTTTCCTTTGCTGCTTCTAATATGTGTTCTCTGTGCTTAATTTTTATTACTTTTATTAGTATGTGTCTTGGCATGTTTCTCCTTGGGTTTTTCCTGTATGGGATTCTCTGGGCTTCTTGAACTTTAGTGACTATTTCCTTTCCCATATTAGGGAAGTTTTTGTCTATCAGTTCAGTTCAGTCACTGTCGTGTCCAACTCTTTGCGACCCCATGGACTGCAGAATGCCAGGATTCCCTGTCTATCACCAACTCCCTGAGCTTGCTCAAACTCATGTCCATAGAGTCGGTGATGCCATCCAACCATCTCATCTTCTGTTGTCCCCATCTTCTCTTGCCTTCAATCTTTCCCAGCATCAGGGTCTTTTCCGGTGAGTCAGTTCTTTGTATCAGGTGGCCAAAGTATTGGAGTTTCAGCTTCAGCATCATTTTGTCTATAATCCTCTCAAATATTTTCTCATACCCTTTCTTTCTCTCTTCTCTTTTGGGGACCCCTATAGTTCAAATGTTAATGTGCTTAATGTTGTCCCAGAGATCTCTGAAAATGTCCTCATCTCTTTTTATTTGCTCTTCTTTATTCTGTCCTGCTTCAGTTATTTCCAGCATTCTATTTTCCAGCTCACTTTCTTGTTCTTTTTTTAAAAATTTATTTATTTTAATTGGAAGCTAATTACTTTACATTATTGTATTGGTTTTGCCATACATTGACATGAATCTGCCCCGGGTGTACATGTGTTTTAATTTCAACTATTGTGTTATTCATTGCTGATTGTCTATTCTTTATTTTTTCTAGGTCCTTGTTAAACCTTTCTTGTATCTTCTCAATCTGTGCCTCCAGCCTATTTATCTGTGTCTCCATTTTATTTCCAATATTTTGAATCATCTTTACTATCATTACTCTGAATTCTTTTTCACATAGACTGCTTTTTTCCTCGTCATTTTTTGATATTTTGGGTTTTTTACCATGTTCTTATATCTGCTGCATGTTTCTCTGCCTTTTCATTTTGTTTAATATACTGTTGTGGTGTTTTGTTTTTTGCTTTTGTTTTTGGTCTCCTTTCTACAGGTTGGAAGGTCATAGTTCCTCTTAATTGTTGGGTCTGCTCTCCGTGAGTGGGATTTGACCAGTGCCTTTTGAAGGTTTCCTTGTTGCCTCTGTTCTGGTGGATGGAGCTGGATCTTATCTCTCTGAAGGTCCGTGCTGTGTCCAGTAGTATGTTTTGAGGTGTCTATCAGCTTGGCATAGCTTTGGGCAGCATGTCTGCTAATGGGCAGGAATGTGTTCCAGTTCTGTTTCTCATTTTCAAATTTGCTTTTCTTTTTCTGTTCTGATTGAGTGATTTCCTTTCTTCTATCTTCCAGATTTCTTGCATATTCTTCTATGTCTCATACTATGCTATTCATTCCTTCTATTGTGTTTATTCCTGCCATCGAATTATTCATTTTCAATAGGGTTTTAAAATATTTTTATTTCCTTATTAAAATTATTATAATTTAGGTCTATGTTTCTCTTAATTCAGTTAACATTTTAATCATGAATGATTTGAGTTCTTTATCTGCTGAAGTGTTTATATTTGTTTTATAATTTATTTTTTCAGATTTTTCTTCTTGCTCTTTCAATTGAGAGACGACTACTTTTTTGTTTTGGTTGACTTTCTCTGCCTCTATGTATTTAGATGAAAGAGTTACCTATTATAGTTTTGAAGGAGCATTCTTGTATGGGAGTGCTCCCCGTACAGACTGCATGGGTGAGGTGGAGTTGATGTGAATTAAAATCCCATCTTTCCTTTGGGTTTGCTGTCAGCTAGCACCTTGGTAGGGCGTGGGACTGGAGATGGAGGGGCTCAACTGAAGCTGAATTTAGGGTGGGACTTCCCCTCTTCTCAGTGGCTATCATGGTCCTTTTAGGATTGGTGTCTAATAGCAAGTAGCTGGAGCTAAAACCGTGAGTGTTGCATATGAACTGGCTCTATTACATTTAAGCTTGTGTTTTCTTCTGTCCCTGCACTGGGACCTATGTCCCAGAGGGGTGGTAGGGCTGAAGCAAATGGGTTCTGTATGGGCTCTTGGCTCTAGCTGACCACAAAAAGAGTATGAGCTTTCCCTGATGCATTGCTTTTCCAGGTGCTCACCGCTGTTTACCTCTTTCCACTCTGACACATCTTTGGGTATGTTTCCTTCTTACTCTCACAGCTGATACTTGTCCCCAGCTTCTATTGCCCCCACTCTGTTTTGGAGCCAAACTGCAGAGCTGGGGGCCTTTTTTGTGATTTTGGTGTGTATCAGGAGGTGATCCTTTGTGTGGCTGTAGCATTTGTTCTGTTCAGGCCAGTGTAGAATCTGAGGAAATAGCAGGAAACCTAATAGCCCTTACAGGAGATTTTTCTCTGACTTGCTTTGGGGGTATGACAGTATTCATGATCATCACAAGTGGAGACCAGCATTTCCACAGTCTACTATTTAGTCCATTTGTCTTCTGACCAAGCAACTGGGCTCAACTTCCTTGCATAAGACCCCAAGATTGGAGCATTCAATCTGACTCTCATGAGGGAATCCCCATAGTGGATGTCTGCCTGGGTATTCTCCTTTTACATAGAATCTTCTTCCAGGGGCACAGGACTTGACCTGATCACTTTTCTTCTCTTCCTGCTAGATCCTTACAACATTAATTTTTCCGGATTCCTTCTACAAGGTTCCAGTTAGTTTTCAATGAGACTTATTCCACATACAAATGTATTTTTATGTGTTTATGGGGAAAAGTTAATTCTCCATTCACTTATTCTGCCAACTTGATTGATTTCCCTAGAGATTTTTTTTAAAAGCATACTTGGGTAAAGCTGGTAAGAAAAATTCAAAAATATTGATTCTTATCATCATACTTTGTTTATACTTCAGTTTTCTTTTTCTCATATTTTAATTTCCCCAGTTTCAATTTTTATTTTATAAAAAATAAAAAATAGTTAAACAGTCTATTGCTAATTACTATATAGAAATGTAAGAGTTTTCTCAAAGAAAAATTTCAAAATGCTGCTCCCTTGTATTTCAGTTTAGTTCATTTGCTCAGTCATGTCCGATTCTTTGCGACCCCATGAATTACAGCACACCAGGCCTCCCTGTCCATCACCAACTCCCGGAGTTCACTCAAACTCATGTCCATCGAGTCGGTGATGACATCTAGCCATCTCATTCTCTGTCGTCCCCTTCTATTTCTGTCCCCAATCCCTCCCACCATCAGAGTCTTTTCCAGTGAGTCAATTCTTCACATGAGGTGGCCAAAATATTGGAGTTTCAGCTTTAGCATCAGTCCTTCCAATGAACAACCAGGATTGACCTCCTTTAGAATGGACTGGTTGGATCTCCTTGCAGTACAAGGGACTCTCAAGAGTCTTCCCCAGCACCACAGTTCAAAAGCATCAATTCTTCGGCGATCAGCTTTCTTCACAGTTCAACTCTCACATCCATACATGACCAGTGGAAAAACCATAGCCTTGACTAGACAGACCTTTGTTGGCAAAGTAATGTCTCTGCTTTTTAATATACTATCTAGGTTAGTCATAACTTTCCTTTCAAGGAGTAAGTGTCTTTTAATTTCATGGCTGAAATCAGCATCTGCACTAATTTTGGAGCCCCTCCAAAAAAGTCTGACACTGTTTCCACTGTTTCCCCATCTCTTTCCCATGAAGTGATGGAAAAGATGCCATGATCTTCGTTTTCTGAATGTTGAGCTTCAAGCCAATATTTTCACTCTCTTCTTTCACTTTCATCAAGAGGCTTTTTAGTTCCTCTTCACTTTCTGCCATAAGGGTGGTGTCACCTGCATATCTGAGGTTATTGATATTTATCCTGGCAATCTTGATTCCAGTTGGTGCTTCTTCCAGCCCAGCATTCCTCATGATGAATTCCGCATGTAAGTTAAATAATCAGGGTGACAATATACAACCTTGACGTACTCCTTTTCCTATTTGGAACCAGTCTGTTGTTCCATGCCCAGTTATAACTGTTGCTTCCTGACCTGCATACAGGTTTCTCAAGAGGCAGGTCAGGTGGTCTGGTATTCCCGTCTCTTTCAGAACTTTCCACAGTTTATTGTGATCCACACAGTCAAAGTCTTTGGCGTAGTCAATGAAGCAGAAATAGATACTCTTCTGGAACTCTCTTGCTTTCTCCATGATCCAGCGGATGTTGGCAATTTGATCTCTGGTTCCTCTGCCTTTTCTAAAACCTGCTTGAACATCTGGAAGTTCACGGTTCACATATTGCTGAAGACTAGCTTGGAGAATTTTGAGCATGACTTTACTAGCGTGTGAGGTGAGTGCAATTGTGCGGTAGTTTGAGCATTCTTTGGCATTGCCTTTCTTTGGGATTGGAATGAAGACTGACCTTTTCCAGTCCTGTGGCCACTGCTGAATTTTCCAAATTTGCTGGCATATTGAGTGCAGCACTTTCAGAGCATCATCTTTCTGGATAGGAAATAGCTCAACTGGAATTCCATCACCTCCACTAGCTTTGTTTGTAACGATGCTTTCTAAGGCCCACTTGACTTCACATTCCAAGATGTCTGGATTTAGGTGAGTGATCACACCATCGTGATTATCTTGGTCATGAAGATCTTTTCTGTACAGTTCTTGTATGTATTCTTGCCTCTTCTTCTTAATATCTTCTGCTTCTGTTAGGTCAATAGCATTTCTGTCCTTTATCGAGCCCATCTTTGCATGAAATGTTCCCTTGGAATCTCTAAGTTTCTTGAAGAGATCTCTAGTCTTTCTCATTCTGTCGTTTTCCTCCGTTTCTTTGCATTGATTGCTGAGGAAGGCTTTCCTATCTCTCCTTGCTATTCTTTGGAACTCTGCATTCAGATGCTTATGTCTTTCCTTTTCTCCTTTGCTTTTTGCTTCTCTTCTTTTCACAGCTATTTGTAAGGCCTCCTCAGACAGCCATTTTGCTTTTTTGCATTTCTTTTCCATGAGGATAGTCTTGGTCCCTGTCTCCTGTGCAATGTCATGAACCTCCGTCCAGAGTTCATCAGGAACTCTATCAGATCTAGTCCCTTAAATCTATTTATCACTTCCACTGCATAATTATAAGAGATTTGATTAGGTCATATCTGAATGGTGTAATGGTTTTCCCTACTGTCTTCAATTTAAGTCTGAATTTGGCAATAAGGAGTTCATGATCTGAGCCACAGTCAGCTCCTGGTCTTGTTTTTGCTAACTGTATAGAGCTTATCCATCAATGGCTGCAAAGAAAATAATCAATCTGATTTTGGTGTTGACCATCTGGTGATTTCCATGTATAGAGTCTTCTCTTGTGTTGTTGGAAGAGGGTGTTTGCTATGACCAGTGCGTTCTCTTGGCAAAACTCTATTAGCTTTTGCCCAGCTTCATTCCATGCTCCAAGGCCACATTTTCCTGTTACTGCAGGTGTTTCTTCACTTCGTACTTTTGCATTCCAGTCCCCTATAATGAAAAGGACATCTTTTTTGGGTGTTAGTTGTGAAAGGTCTTGTGGGTCTTAATAGAACTCTTTGACTTTGGCTTCTTTAGCATTACTGGTTGGGGCATAGGCTTGGATTACTGTATGGTTTGCCTTGGAAACGAACAGAAATCATTCTGTCGTTTTTAAGATTGCATGAAAGTACTGCATTCCAGACTCTTTTGCTGACCATGATTGCTACTCCATTTCTTCTAAGGGATTCCTGACCACAGTAGTAAATATAATGGTTATCTGAGTTAAATTCACCCATTCCAGTCCATTTTAGTTCATTGATTCCTAGAATGTCTACATTCACTGTTGCCATCTCCTGTTTGACCACTTCCAATTTGCCTTGATTCATGGACCTAACATTCCAGCTTCCTATGCAATATTGCTCTTTATAGCATCGGACCTTGCTTCTATCACCAGTCACATCCAGAACTGGGTATTGGTTTTGCTTTGGCTCCATCCCTTCATTTAGTGATTACCAAATAAATATTTAAATACATCCTAGCTCGCCTTTTACCTCTATATGCTGCCATTTCTGAACAAGTGTCTCTGCTTATGGAACATGCTAAAGTGGATAATTTACAAGTCTTCTTTACTGGCCTTTGCATTAGTTTGCTCTCATTGATATTGATAGTTTTATACACAGACCAGATCTGCCAATGAATACAATCTTGATAGAATACATAATTGCCCAGAAGTGGGTTTCCATATTTATGGAATATACCCATAGTATTTTATATACCTTTTAATGTTAGATGATCATTTCACAGCTTCAATGTATTCTATTTAAAAAGTTATTTAAAAGAGGATACTGCTAATATCAGCTTTATGCTCCTTACCTTTCAATCTTTAAGTCCCCCAGATGGGGAAACAGTGGAAACAGTGTCAGACTTTATTTTTGTGGGCTCCAAAATCACTGCAGATGCTGATTGCCGCCATGAAATTAAAAGACGCTTACTCCTTGGAAGGAAAGTTATGACCAACCTAGACAGCATATTGAAAAGCAGAGACATTACTTTGCCAACAAAGTTCCCTCTAGTCAAGGGTATGGTTTTTCCCGTGGTCATGTATGGATGTGAGAGTTGGACTGTGAAGAAAGCTGATCGCCGAAGAATTGATGCTTTTGAAGTGTGGTGCTGGAGAAGACTCTTGAGAGTCCCTTGGACTGCAAGGAGATCCAACCAGTCCATTCTAGAGGAGATCAATTCTGTGTGCTCATTGGAAGGACTGATGCTAAAGCTGAAACTCTAATACTTTGGCTACCTCATGCGACGAGTTGACTCACTCAAAAAGACTCTGATGCTAAGAGGGATTGGGGGTGGAAGGAGACGGGGACGACAGAGAATGAGATGGCTGGGTGTCATCACCGACTTGATGGACATGAGTTTGAGTGAACTCTGGGAGTTGGTGATGGACGGGGAGGCCTGGCCTTCTTTGATTCATGGGGTCGCAAAACAGTCAGATACGACTGAGCGACTAAACTGAACTGAGTCTCCCAGCATTGTTCATGGAAGCTACTTCAATAGTTCTATTAATACTCAAATAGAAATTATTGTAATTTAGTCTCTTGTGGGTCAACTACATTTTGGTCACCTCTTTATAATTTTACTTTTAGATAATAGATAGGTAACACTTTGAATCGTTAATTTATGCACCATAAAATAATCATGGTGGCTACGAATTTGTTCATTTAGAAACGAATTTGAGTAAGAACTTTAGTACTGCTCCTAATTATTGATTAAATTTATGATTATATCTTTAATATTCTCTAAGTTTATTATATTTAAAATATTCAAAAAATTGATTTTTCAAGAAAATTTGCAATTGAAAATGTACAATATAAAACCATCTTTAACATTTTGCCAATTGTTGAGATTCAGACTCAATCATTAGCAGAAGTAATGCCTTTTTTAATTTTTTCAGCCTGTAAATATTTAGGCTTCATAAATATTTTTAGGCATATCTGATGCTGTCAGTTAAAATGTCAAACTCCATATTTTTTGCAGTGAAAATGCTCAAAATCAATCATTGACAACTCCGGTGAGAGGTCTTTCTCCCTCATAGCAAACAACTGCTGCTGTCTCCAAATGTCACCTCTTTCTCAGGAGTCCAAACCACCTACTGTGCTTCCCAAATGGCACCTCCCCCTCATCAGCCACATGCAGCTTATGCCAACTGCCTCTTTTTCTTTCTCCTCCTCCTCATAAGAAGCTGCTTCTGCTAAGTGGGATTCTCCAGGCAAGAACACTGAAGCTACCTGCTGTCAAAAAAAAAAAAAAATTAAGGGGATATATTTTTGGCTAGTAATATTTCCTCACTGAATAAGAACATAACTGATGGACATTATTCACTTCAGTAGATCTTGATATTCAATGAAGCTTTTGTGTCTGAGAAGGATGCTCATCAGCTTACATTGTGCTTGATTTGAAAAAGAAATTTCACATTTTATCTAATAACTCTTTTTTTCTATTAACTTTTCAAAATCAACATAGTTGATTGAGCCAGTAAAAAAATTATATGCAAAGGAAATTTATGAATAGTTAGACATAGTTTGGAAGGAGAACAACTTTTATATTACTTTTATTCAGAATTAGATTTCAACAGCAATTTTGGTTTAAATATTTAGTTTACTTCAGAAGTAAAAATGTATATTTAGTTTGACCAATGAAAGTAGAGTTGGTTCACCAGATTTTGTGTAATTAAATTCTGAAGGAAAGTATTCTGGAGCTTTGATTTATTTCTAGATTCATAATTACTGTCAAGTATTTTGGGCTTCCATGGTGGCTCAGATGGTAAAGAATCTGCCTACAGTGCAGGAGACTTTGATTTGATCCCTAGGTCAGGAAAATCCCCTGGAGAAGGGAATGGCAACCCACTCCAGTATTCTTGCCTGGAGAATTTCATGGAGAGAGAAACCTGGTGGGCTACAGTTCATGGGGTCACAAAGAGTTGGACACGACTTAGTGACTAAGAACAGCAACAAAACATGTATTAATTTAAGCTCAAGTTTAAAAAATATATATTTATTAGTCTAGTAAATATGATTATTAACTGCTTGATGAAAGAGCAAAACAGGCATCACCAGAAGAATTTTATCTCCTCAGTACTGCTATAAAATTTTAAAACAATTTTAGCAGACATTACTAAACAAAGTTCTGATGATAAATTGATATAAGAACTTTGGTGTCACAGTTTGGAGTTTTCACATATTATATTGGATATTTTTTCATGGCATTCAAATTTCTGAAGGTCATTTATTGGCTATATTTTTGCTAGCTTAATTTATATCAAGATTTCAATTGTTAGGAAAATTTAATAGATTATACTTGCTTGTAACTTGTATATTTGTTTTGGCTTATTTCAGTCAGGGACACTAATTAGCCATAAACTGGATCTCTGCTTTTTGTCATATTTTGTCTTGTATTTCTTATTATTTTCCTCTGCTTTCTGAGAAAGTATCTCTGGTTTGCACTATGTCATCATGATCATCATCACAATTTTGATTTTCTAAAATGCTAATTTTTATCTTCAAATGTTTCTACTGTGGATTTTAATTTTACTACAGGTTTTAGTTTCTACATAGCCTTAATTTGTATCTTATAGATACAAATTATACTCTTCTTTCTTATTTGTCATCTTATTTATAATATACATAATTCCATTTATTTTATGAAGAACAAAACATACAGTCCAATATTTTCCTATTTTCCTTTGTAAATAATTTTGTAAAGTTTTATAATTTTTATAGCTTTTTATAATTTTAAATAAATTTTATGATTTTTATTTTGTCCATCTGCAGATGAATGGATAAGAAAACTTTGGTACATATACACAATGGAGTATTTTTCAGCCATCAAAAAGAATGCATTTGAATCAGTTTTAATGAGGTGGATGAAATTGGAGCCTATTATACAGAGTGAAGTAAGCCAGAAAGAAAAACATCAATACAGTATTTTTCATAGAAATAGTTATTTTCTTAACAGAATCTTATTATAGACTCCATGTTGTTCTTTGCCATAAGGTTTATTTATTCTTGAATAAGGAAAGTTATATCTAACATATATACCAAACATGTACTTCATTGGGATCTGTATGATTGATTCCTCTCTGTTGCTAGAATCCCCTCTCAGTTTTTAATCTGGATGCTAGATTGACATTCATGCTGCTGCTGCTGCTAAGTCACTTCAGTCATGTCCAATTCTGTGTGACCCCACAGACGGAAGCCCACCAGGCTCCCCCGTCCTTGGGATTCTCCAGGCAAGAACACTGGAGTGGGTTGCCATTTCCTTTTCCAATGTGTGAAAGTGAAAAGTGAAAGTGAAGTCGCTCAGTCGTGTCTGACCCCCAGCGACCCCACGGACTGCAGCTTACCAGGCTCCTCCATAGCCATATTCAAATATTCATTTTGCTTTATCTAGCTAAACTTCAATGAAAAAGGCAGACCATTTTCCTGCTCCCACTGTCCAATCTTGGTACTACATAGAACAGTACTTACATTTTTACTTTCTTGGCTATCAGATTCACACTAGATACATGACTTCAGGTGAGATGTTTCACCTGAACAACTATTACCTGCTCTCTGTAGGATTATCTTGAAGTATAACTCACATGCCATATCATTTCATCTGCAGTTATTTCAATATGTATCTCTGAAACAAAATAATTATTAAAATAACTAAAATATACTGTTATCACACCCGAAACATTAACACTAACTTCTAAGTATTAACATAATCCAGTGCTTTTTCTCATTTGAAGTGAAGTGGCTCAGTCGTGTCCAACTGTTTGCGACCCCATGGACTGTAGCTTACAAGGCTCCTCTGTCCATGGAATTTTGCAGGCAAGCGTACTGGAGTGGATTGCCATTTCCTTCTCCAGGGGATCTTCCCGACCCAGGGATCAAACCCGGGTCTTCCACATTGCAGGAAGATGCTTTTCTCAATTATCACACTACATTTTAATATTTTAAAGATTTTTTTTCTTGGTTCATGCTTAAATAGATTCACCCCATTTTGATTGGTGATCTGTATTTTAATTTTTTTTTAATATGTAAGTTCTCCTATCATCTCTTTTCCTTGCTACCTCCTTTCCTCCATTCCTCTTTCTTTTTATTGTCTTGCTGAAGTAACCAGGTTGTTTTTGCTGTGCAATTTCCCTGTGTCTGGGTTTAGCCTCCATACATATTGCCTCAATTTTTCTTATTATAGACTTTTTTCTATAAATTATGTGCATATATAAATATACACACATACACATAAATTGTATGTACCATTTTTTTTTTCCAGGAGAGAGGCAAGACTATATCATAGGGGCATTAAATATACACAGACTTCTAAACTCATATTTGGTAACACTGAGAAGATGAAGGGTATATAGAAAAGGAAGGATAAATGTCTTCATTTATTTACTAAGAGAGAGACGCCGGCCCCGGTGGCACAGACGTGAGAGACGCCGGCCCCGATGCAACCAGCAACGCAAAGAAGCGCTACCGTGAGGAGCTACCACACGCCTGAGGCCAGGGCCGGCGGCCGAGAGGAGCTACCCCACGTCCAATAGGCGGTGGCAGCGTGGGCGCAGGAGGGCCTAGAGGAGCTACTCCACGTTCAAGGTCAGAAGGGGTGGCCTTGAGGAGATGCCCCTCATCCAAGGTAAGGTGCAGAGGCTGCGCTTTCTTGGAGCAGCTGTAAAGAGATATCCCACGCTCAAGGTAAGAGAAACCCAACTAAGAGGGTAGGTATTGCGAGGGGGCATCAGAGGGCAGACACACTGAAATCATAATCACAGGAAACTAGTTGTTCTGATCACATGGACCACAGCCGAATGTGGTCCACTGGAGAAGGGAATGGCAAACCACTTCAGTATACTTGCCTTGAGAACCCCATGAACAGTGTCAAAGGACAAAATGATAGGCTACTGAATGAGGAATTCCCCAGGTCGGTAGGTGCCCAGTATGCTACTGGAGCTCAGTGGAGAACTAAATCTAGAAGGAATAAAGGGATGGAGCAAAAGCAAAACCAATACCCAGTTGTGGATGTGACCAGTGAGAGAAGCAAGATCCGGTGCTATAAGGAGCAATATTGCATAGGAACATGGAATGTTAGGTCCATGAATCAAGGCAAATTGGAAGTGGTCAAACAGGAGATGGCAAGAGTGAACATAGACATTCTAGGAATCAGTGAATTAAAATGGACTGGAATGGGTGAATTTAACTCAGATGACCATTATATCTACTATTGTGGGCAGGAATCCCTGAGAAGAAATGGAGTAGCCATCATGGTCAACAAAAGAGTCCGAAATGTAGTACTTGGATGCAATCTTAAAAACGACAGAATGATTTCTGTTCATTTCCAAGGCAAACCGTTCAATATTACAGTAATCCAGGCCTATGCCCCAACTAGTAACACTGAAGAAGCCGAAGTTGAACGGTTCTATGAAGACATACAAGACCTTTTAGAACTATCACCCAAAAAAGATGTCCTTTTCATTATAGGGGACTGGAATGCAAAAGTAGAAAGTCAAGAAACACCTTGAGAAACTGGCAAATTTACACTTGGAGCAAGGAATGAAGCAGGGCAAAGGCTAATAGAGTTTTGCCAAGAGAACGCACTGGTCATAGCAAACACCCTCTTCCAAAAACACAAGAGAAGACTCTACACATGGACATCACCAGATGGTCAACACCGAAATTAGATTGATTATATTCTTTGCAGCCAAAGATGGAGAAGCTCTATACAGTTAGCAAAAACAAGACCGGGAGTTGACTGTGGCTCAGATCATGAACTCCTTATTGCCAAATTCAGACTTAAATTGAAGAAAGTAGGGAAAACCACTAGACCATTCAGATATGACCTAAATCAAATCCCTTATGATTATACAGTGGAAGTGAGAAATAGATTGAAGGGACTAGATATCATAGAGTGCCTGATGAACTCTGGACGGAGGTTCGTGACATTGTGCAGGAGACAGGGACCAAAACCATCCCCATGGAAAAGAAATGCAAAAAAGCGAAATGGCTGTCTGAGGAAGCCTTACAAATAGCTGTGAAAAGAAGAGAAGCAAAAAGCAAAGGAGAAAAGGAAAGACATAAGCATCTGAATGCAGAGATCCAAAGAATATCAAGGAGAGATAGGAAAGCCTTCCTCAGCGATCAATGCAAAGAAATAGAGGAAAACAAAAGAATAGGAAAAACAAGAGATCTTTTCAAGAATTTTAGAGATTCCAAGGGAACATTTCATGCAAAGATGGGCTCGATAAAGGACAGAAATGGTATGGACCTAACAGAAACAGAAGATATTAAGAAGAGGTGGCAAGAATACACAGAAGACCTGTACAAAAAAGATCTTCATGACCAAGATAGTCACAATGACATGATCACTGACCTAGGGCCAGACATCTTGGAATGTGAAGTCAGGTGGGCCTTAGAAAGCATCACTATGAAGAAAGCTAGTGGAAGTGATGGAATTCCAGTTGAGCTCTTTCCTATCCTGAAAGATGATGCTCTGAATGTGCTGCACTCAATAAGGCAGCAAATTTGGAAAACTCAGCAGTGGCCACAGGACTGGAAAAGGTCAGTCTTCATTCCAATCCCAAAGAAAGGCAATGCCAAAGAATGCTCAAACTACCGCACAATTGCACTCACCTCACACGCTAGTAAAGTCATGCTCAAAATTCTCCAAGGCAGGCTTCAGCAATATGTGCACAGTGAACTCCCAGATGTTCAAGCAGGTTTTCGAAGAGGCAAAGGCACCAGAGATCAAATTGCCAACATCCACTGGATCATGGAGAAAGCAACAGAGTTCTGGTAAAATATCTCTTTCTGCTTCATTGACTATGCCAAAGCCTTTGACTGTGTGGATCACAGTAAACTGTGGAAAATTCTGAAAGAGATCGGGATACCAGACCCCCTGACCTGCCTCTTTAGAAACCTGTATGCAGGTCAGGAAGCAACAGTCAGAACTGTAAATGGAACAACAGACTAATTCCAAATAGAAAAAGGAGTACGTCACGGTTATATATTGTCACCTTGCTTATTTAACTTCTATGCATGGTACATCATGAGGAACGCTGGGCTGGAAGAAGCACAAGCTGGAATCAAGATTGCTGGGAGAAATAGCAATAACCTCAGATATGCAGATGACACTACCCTTATGGCAGAACGTGAAGAGGAATTAAAAAGCCTCTTGTAGAAAGCAAAATAGGAGAGTGAAAATGTTGGCTTGAAGCTCAACATTCAGAAAACAAAGATCATGACATCTGGTCCCATCACTTCATGGGAAATAGATGGAAAAACAGTGGAAACAGTGTCAGACTTTATTCTTTTGGCTCCAAAATCACTGCAGATGCTGATTGCAGCCATGAAATTAAAAGACACTTACTCCTTGGAAGGAAAGTTATTGCCAAAACCTTGATAGTATATTAAAAAGCAGAGACGTTACTTTGCCAACAAAGGTCCATCTAGCCAAGGGTATGGTTTTTCCCGTGGTCATGTATGATTGTGAGAGTTGGACTATGAAGGAAGCTGATCACCGAAGAATTGATGCTTTTGAACTGTGGTGTTGGAGAAGACTCTTGCGAGTCCCTTGGACTGCAAGGAGATCCAACCAGTCCATTCTAAAGGAGATCAATCCTGGGTGTTCATTGGAAGGACTGATGCTGAAGCTGAAACTGCAGTATTTTGGCCACCTCATGCAACGAGTTGACTCACTGGAAAAGACTCTGATGCTAGGAAAGGTTGGGGGCGGGAGGAGAAGGGGAATACAGAGATTGACATGGCTGGATGGCATCAGCGACTCTGTGGACATGACTTTGAGTGAACTCCGGGAGTTGGTGATGGACAGGGAGGCCTGCCGTGTTGTGAATCATGGGGTCGCGGAGAGTCGGACACGACTGAGCGACTGAACTGAACTGAACTGAATAATGAAATAGTGCTTAGCATCCTCCACAAGTGATAAATGAAGTTTTTTTTTTCAATATAATTATAAACTTGGCAATGTTTGATGTATTAAAATATGTTGTAGCTATTACTCTTATTGACACTTAAATGAGCTCCTCATCTTTGCCCAGTAGGACTTTTTTATGTTAACATTTCTATTTTTATATGTGTAGCTTTTGATTAATTCCACATTTTAAGGAATGACAAGGTATTTCAGGTTCATCTTGTACATCTGAAGCCTAGACCCTAATTATTTCAGTTCAGTTCAGTCGCTCAGGCATATCCGACTCTCTGCTACCCCATGAATCACAGCACACCAGGCCTCCCTGTCCATCATCAATTCCCGGAGTTCACTCAAACTCATGTCCATCGAGTCGGTGATGCCATCCAGCCATCTCATTCTCTGTCGTCCCCTTCTCCTCCCGCCCCCAACCTTTCCCAGCATCAGAGATTTTTCCAGTGAGTCAACTAGTCGCATGAGGTGGCCAAAGTATTGGAGTTTCAGCTTTATCATCAGTCCTTCCAATGAACACCCAGGATTGATCTCCTTTAGAATGGACTGGTTGGATCTCCTTGCAGTCCAAGGGACTCTCAAGAGTCTTCTCCAGCACCACAATTCAAAAGCATCAATTCTTCGGTGATTAGCTTTCTTCACAGTCCAACTCTCACAATCATACATGACCACGGGAAAAACCATAGCCTTGACTAGACGGACCTTGGTTGGCAAAGTAATGTCTCTGCTTTTTAATATACTATCTTGGTTGGTCATAACTTTCCTTCCAAGGAGTAAGTGTCTTTTAATTTCATGGCTGCAATCACCATCCACATTGATTTTGGAGCCCCCCCCCAAAAAAAACTCTGACACTGTTTCCACTGTTTCCCCATCTCTTTCCCATGAAGTGATGGGACCAGATGCCATGATCTTTGTTTTCTGAATGTTGAGCTTCAAGCCAACCTTTTCACTCTCCTCTTTCACTTTCATCAAGAGGCTTTTGAGTTCCTCTTCACTTTCTGCCATAAGGGTAGTGTCATCTGCACATCTGAGGTGACTGATATTTCCCCCAGCAATCTTGATTCCAGCTTGTGCTTCTTCCAGCCCAGCGTTCCTCATAATGTACTCTGCATATTAGTTAAATAAGCAAGGTGACAATATATAGCCTTGATGTACTCCTTTTCCTATTCATTAAATGCACCTATGCCATCTGCTCTTGATTTTTCTACCACAAAAATGTAAATAATTATATATAACTCAACAATTTGCTTGTATTCTTGTACTCCAAAGGACTTCAGAACTCTTTTCATCCTTCCTTTATTCCTTCCCATACTATTATCCTTGGATATTATAGTATATTTTCTAAATTCTAGTTATTGTTATTCACTTAAAATATAGTATAGCTACTATTTAGGTTTTGTACCATGCAGCACCCCTTTTCCTTTAAGATATTAACAATTAAATTTTTTTTTCTAGTACATGACTTAGTTTATGGATTTTTTTTTCATTCCTTGTAGAGATTTTCCAAAGTCTTTTCCTCTTTAAAAATTTCCAGTCCAACCAGTATTCATCACTTTTGTAATAAGGAAGAACAAATCTGATTCCATATTAGATTTGTTCGGTTCCTATGCTTAGTCATGCTGGCTCTTCACCTTTTGTGAAAGAATGCTGTTTAAGCCTGAAACATGCAGGAGAGTCCATTCTTAAGGCTCTGACCTTTGAGTTCATTAATATAGAGGTAAAAAGTTGCAGGACCGAGAATAATATTTGCTTTATTGGAGGTTTACAGGGGCATTATTACCTGACCTCCATGGACATCTATCAGTCAGTCAGTTCAGTCGCTCAGTTGTTTTTGACTCTTTGTGACCCCATGGACTGCAGCATGTCAGACTTTCCTGTCCATCAGCAACTCCTGGAGCTTACTCAAATTCACGTCCTTCAAGTCAGTGACGCCATCCAGTCATCTCATCCACTGTCGTCCCTTTCTTCTCCTGCCTTTAACATTTAACAGCAAAGATTTCTGACACCAACAACTAACCATATCTCTCCACACTTTGCCTTTAAATGTGCTTTATTAAATAGTTTTGAGGAGTTCACAGTTTTAGGGGCATCAGCCACATGTCTTCTTGCATGACCCTGCAATAAACTTTGTCTACTCCAAATTACATTTTGGTTTGTTTGGCCTTACAGTGCATTGGGCACATGAACTTGCATTCAGTGACAATTTTAGCAGATGATCTTTCCTACAACTTTTCTGACATAATCAAGATCTTTGTACATGAGTCTGCTTGGTGCTCCTCCATTACAATATTTCTGTGCATTTCCCAATAACATTTTTTCCCCTTCCCTCCCCATCTCTGAGGAATGATTGGCCATCTACACTTAGAAGACTGATTTTGTGGTCTTGTTTCTCTTCCTTTCCACTTCTTTCGAGACCTGGATTTTCAATTAACAACATTTTTCTGGCACTGTTAATCTCTCTCTTGTTCTGATTTTTTTTTTTTAAAGGAATATCTCCTTTGGTTCCACAATACTATACTAACCTGATTTTCCTCCCACTCTGTTGAATATTTCTACTTTGATGTCCACTTCTTTTTTCTAACTATAATAATTAATCAAGGATTTACTTTGACCAATTTCCCTTCTTGATGTATTTCACAGTTTTATTTAGGATAGTGAATGTTTTATATTTGTTAACAGAAAGGGGCTTGGGTCAGAATGCTTGAGCTTGAATGCTTGATTTCATGGTTTTCTATACCTGAAATATTGCTCTTGTTATTTGTTTTTTCTCTGCCTGAGTTATACTCACTGTTATATGGAGATAATTATTACTAGTTTAAAGAGTTTTCTAAAGTTAAGATTATGTGAATTAGTACATGTAAAGTGTTGAAAACAATGTACTGAAACATAGTAAATTATAAGCTGCTATAAATATATAGTACTATGGCTTTGACAAATATTATTAAGGTACTACTATGTGATAACCATTTTAATAGTCTGAGTAAAGTAAGAAATGAAAAAAAGTGTAATGAAGGAAATGCCATTAGTATTAAAAATGACACAGGCAGCTTGCAGGATCTCATTTCCCTGACCAGAGATTGAATCTGGATTCCCTGCAGTGAAAGCACAGAGTCCTTACTACTGGACTGCCAAGGAAATCCCAAGGATATGTTTCTAACTTCTGTAATTGAATGTGTGTAGGTGGGTCCCAGTCCCTTGAAAAAAAAAATGATATAGAATGGTAAGAAGTAGCTAAAATAACGAAGTTTGTATAGGTAGGATAGAGGAGACTTTTTTTCAGAGGGTCTGATGCCTGAACTGATGCTTGAAGGATGGATGAAGATTTTCAGTTGGATAAATGGATGAAAAATACTTCAGAATGAGAATATAGAACATGTAGATAAGAACAAAGCATTTAAACTGCTGAAGAGAACTTATTCCTATTGGAGCTTTAAGAGGGACTATGGAGGCACAGGAAATGTCCCTAGTGAGACAGGTAGGGCAAGGTCATATCATACTTTGAATCTGTGTGAAGATAGCTCACTAATCATTATCTTTAGTCTTGATCACTCTTTATTTTCACATTCCCAGCTTCCTTTTCCAGGCCCTTTATTATTTATACCTGAAGTATTATATTCGTATGATTATCAGTCATAAATTTTTCAGTATTTCCCTGTTACCAATCCAGCTTTCATTATTATTCTTCCATGTTTACAAACATTCAAAGCTTATCTTTAATTAACAAGGTAGGACCAAGCTACATGATCTAATCTCCATCTAACTATCCAATTTATTTCCCCAGTCTCTTATTCATAGTCTCTATTCAAGCCCTCCCCCTAAAATTCCTGAAAAGACTCCATGTTTTTATATTTTACACGATTCCACATGCTCTCCTCTCAATGGAAATGATATCCTATCAACTCCTTCTGACTAAAATCTTACCTATCATTCAGATGATATTTTTCTAAATGCCAATTTCATCTACTGAATGCGATGTCTCTGTCAGACTCATGTGTATTTAGCTATCTTTCTGTGGCTAGAACTGTGTTACATATTTCCATGTAATATATATTTTAATATCTACACACATCATTTAGGGAGGCACCGTTGTCTCTTTTACATAACTTAAAACTGAAGACCAAGGAAATTAAAATTAAAAAAGCAAACCTAAAATCACACAGTTAAGTGGCAGAGTCTGGGTTTCAAATAGTCTTATTTGCATTTAGTTTTTTTGGTACCTATCACAAAACAAAACAGACTCTCTTGCACATGTTTCTATTAAAGATGAGTTGTGGAATACAAGTATAAATTAATAATGGAAAAATATAGTTCCTCAATTTCATAGGGAATAAGAGGGGAAACCAGCAGACATTAGAATTTCAGCCTCAGTATAGCACAAATCATATTTTTCCGGAGAAATTTTGAAAGCAAATTAAATGGTGCCTAAGATAAATCTTTTCGGAGAAGGCAATGGCAAGCCACTCCAGTACTCTTGCCTAGAAAATCCCATGGATGGAGGAGCCTGGTAGGCTGCAGTCCGTGGGGTCGCTAAGGGTCGGACACGACTGAGCGACTTCACTTTCACTTTTCACTTTCACACATTGGAGAAGGAAATGGCAACCCACTCCAGTGTTCTTGCCTGGAGAATCCCAGGGATGGGGGAGCCTGGTGGGCTTCCGTCTATGGGGTCACACAGAGTCGGACACGACTGAAGTGACTTAGCAGTAGCAGCAGCAAGATAAATCTTTTAATTTGAAAGGTACTACTGAGCTATTTCAAATCCTGAAAGATGATTCTGTGAAAGTGCTGCACTCAATATGCCAGCAAATTTGGAAAACTCAGCAGTGGCCACAGGACTGGAAAAGGTCAGTCTTCATTCCAATCCCAAAGAAAGGCAATGCCAAAGAATGTTCAAACTACCGCACAATTGCACTCACCTCACACGCTAGTAAAGTCATGCTCAAAATTCTCCAAACCAGGCTTCAGCAATATGTGAACCGTGAACTTCCAGATGTTCAAGCAGGTTTTAGAAAAGGCAGAGGCATCAGAGATCAAATTGCCAACATCTGCTGGATCACGGAGAAAGCAAGAGAGTTTCAAAAAAACATCTATTTCTGTTTCATTGACTATGCTAAAGCCTTTGACTGTGTGGATCACAATAAACTGTGGAAAATTCTTAAAGAGATGGGAATAATGGACCACCTGACCTGCCTCTTGAGAAACCTGTATGCAGGTCAGGAAGCTACAGTTAGAACTGTACGTGAAACAACAGACTGGTTCCAAATAGGAAAAGGAGTACGTCAAGGTTGTATATTGTCACCCTGATTATTTAACTTATATGCAGAGTACATCATGAGGAACGCTGGACTGGAAGAAGCACCAGCTGGAATCAAGATTGCTGGGAGAAATATCAATAACCTCAGGTATACAAATGACACCACCCTTATGGCAGAAAATGAAGAGGAACTCAAAAGCCTCTTGATGAAAGTGAAAGAGGAGAGTGAAAAGGTTGGCTTGAAGCTCAACATTCAGAAAACTAAGATCATGCCATTTGGTCCCATCACTTCATGGGAAAGAGATGGGAAAACAGTGGAAACAGTGTCAGACTTTATTTTTTTGGACTCCAAAATCATTGCAGATGGTGAGTGTAGCCATGAAATTAAAAGACACTTTCTCCTTGGAAGGAAAGTTATGACCAATCTAGATAGCATATTAAAAAGCAGAGACATTACTTTGCCAACCAAGGTCCATCTCGTCAGTGCTGTGTTTTTCCCGTGGTCATGTATGGATGTGAGAGTTGGACTGTGAAGAAAGCTGATCGCCGAAGAATTGGTGCTTTTGAACTGTGGTGCTGGAGAAGACCCTTGAGAGTCCCTTGGACTGCAAGGAGATCCAACCAATGCATTCTAAAAGAGATCAATCTTGGGTGTTCATTGGAAGGACTGATGCTAAAGCTGAAACTCCAGTACTTTGGCCACCTTGTGTGACGAGTTGACTCACTGGAAAAATATCTGATGCTGGGAGGGATTGGGGGCGGGAGGAGAAGGGTACCCCAGAGAATGAGATGGCTGGATGGCATCACCGACTCGATGGACATGAGTTTGTGTGAACTCCGGGAGTTGATGATGGATAGGAAGTCCTGACATGCTGTGATTCATGGGTTTGCAAAGAATCGGACACGACTGAGTGACTGAACTGAACTGATATACATAAAAGAATTTTAAAATCATTGAAATATTAATCCTTGCAGGAAATTATTTGAATCTATTTTGAGAAGTTTTTATTGAGGAAATTAGATGTAGGAACAAATTTCATGATGTAGCAACAAGTGATATAGCTTATGAGCCAATATTTAAACAGTCAGGCCCACTTACTGGTAACGAGGGTACCCTTGATCTAAAGACTATATTTAATAAGTACAATACCCTTAGAGTTAGTAGCTATTATTTTTTAGGGTTCATACAATTTCATTTGGCCAATATTCAAGCCTAAACATATGAGTGTATCTGCTTAAATATACTGGACAAGTAAGTCAGACTTTTTTCACAAGTACTTTCTTATTTTACTCTCCTCCCTTTTTAATTAAATTTACTTTAAGCTTAAGCACTTGATTTAGCAAATTAAGACCAAACATTAAGAGGCAGAGTCAGTATTAGGCTAAAATAATTCTGATGCAGTCAGAACATTATTTGTCTCTTGCTGCTGCTGCTGCTAAGTCACTTCAGTCGTGTCTGACTCTGTGTGACCCCATAGACGGAGGCCTACCAGTCTCCCCCGTCCCTGGGATTCTCCAGGCAAGAACACTGGAGTGGGTTGCCATTTCCTTCTCCAATGCATAACAGTTAAATCAGCTACTGAAAACCTTTAAAACAGCTAGAAAGCAAACCTTCAGATTGAAATGCTATAGGAAAAACCACTACCATTATTATATGTATCATGTACCTCATTTCCCCCCCATTTTCAACATACAACTTTATTTCATGCTCCAAAGACTTATATATAGTATGCTGATTTTTTACAGTTGTCAGGAATTTAATATTAGTCCTTTTACTTTTTAGCTCTCAGGGTGTGTTTGAAGATCACTGAATTGTATATAAAATTTAATTGTTTTTCTCCCAATTGGAGAATAGAGAAAAGTTGCTGCAGCATATTTAATCTATGGGTTCTGACATATGTTTCTTACTCTGTGAGGCACAGAATATTTTGTAATATGGCCTCCAAATCCAGTATGTGATTAGAAATGATATTATGAAAAGTGGTATTAGAGGTACATTTTGTTGAACTCTGACTCATAAGTGGACAGATTCATCATAAAGGTGAAAAGTGTACATGACTGAGCGACTGGACTGAACTGAACTCTGAATGACTGAGAATAGAACTAGAATAGAAGAGAAATAATGGACTAATAAAATGAAGCATGAGAGTATGTTAAAAGTGGGAGTTAAAAGGTTAGAGAGTTCTTTGGCTTAGTTCAAGTCACTTATACTCTCTGAACTTCAGTGTGCTCATCTTTGGGGATAATGATTATTATATCACAAACATTTGACCACTAAATGAAAATGCTACAGAAGACCTTGGAATTGGATTTAAGTAATGATATAGGCATACCTGATTTTTTTTTTTAACTTTTGAAATTATATATGTGTGTGCATGCATGCTCATTTATGTCTGACTTTTTGCGACCCCCATGAACTGTAGCCCACCAGGCTTCTCTGTCCATGGGATTCTCCAGGTAAGAATACTGGAGTGGATTGCCATTTACTTCTCTAGGGTAACTTCCTGACCCAGGGACTGAACCTGTGTCTTTCGCACCTCCTGCCCTGGCAAGCAGGTTCTTTACCAGGTGAATCACCAGTTAAGCCTGACATTATATGTAGTGCATTTAAAAAATTTTAATATTAACATGTTCTATCATTGTCAAGCAAACTTTATTTAAATAGCTCTTTTCTATTTATTTCTTAAGTATATCATTTAATACTAGCCTATATATTGCATATTATTTCCTTCATAAAATCTAAATATAGATAAATCATCAAAGAGTTTTTGTGAAGATTGAATAAGATACTCAGTGTAAAGGACTAAGAACAGTATCAATAACAATATAAAATGCATTAATTTATTAGTATTTTTATACAGTTCATGAGGTTCTCATGGCAAGTATACTGGGGTGGTTTGCCATTCCCTCCTCCAGTGGATTTAAGGTCAAGCTTAAAATCTTGCCTGTTAGGCTTCAGCATTACATGAACTAAGAACTTCCAGATGTCCAAACTGGGTTTAGAAAAGGCAGAGGAACCAAAAATCAAATTGCCAATGTTATCTGGATCATAGAGAAAGTAAGGGAAGTTCAGAAAAAGCATCTACCTGTTTCATTGACTATGCTAAAGACTCTGGATCATAACAAACTGTGGAAAGCTCTTAAAGAGATGGGAATACCAGAACATCTTACCCGTCTCCTGAGAAACCTGTTTGTGGATCAAGAAGCTACAGTTAGAACCCTGTATAGAACAGCTGATTGGTTCAGGATTGACAAAGGAGTAGGACAGGGCTGTCTGCTGTCACCATGTTCATTTAAACTATATGCAGAACACATCATGAATATTGCCTGCTGGATGAGTTACAAACTGGAATCAAGATAAGCAGGAAAAACATCTAATGGTAGAAAGTGAAGAGGAACTTAAAAGCCTCTTGACGAAGGTGAAGGAGGAGAGTGAAAGAGACAGCTTAAGACTAAATATTAAAAAACTAAGATCATGGCACCCGGCCTCATTATTTCGTGGGAAATAGAAGTGGGAAAGGTGGAAACAGTGACTTACTTCCTCTTCTTGGGCTCTAAAATCACTGCGGATTATGACAGCAGCCATGAAATCAGAAGATGATTGCTTCTCAGCAGGAAAGCTATGACAAACTTACACAGTGGGTTGAAGTGCAAAGATATTACTCTGTCGATGAAGGTCTGGATAGTCAAGTCTATGGTCTTCCCAGTGGTCACGGATGGTTGTGAGAGATGGACCGTAAAGAAGACAGAGCACCAAAGAATTGATGCCTTCAAACTGTGGTGCTGGAGAAGACTTCTGAGAGTCCCTTGGACAGGAAAGAGATCAAATCAGTCAATCTTAGGGGAAATCAACCCAGAATATTCATTGAAAGGACTGATGCTGAAGCAGAAGTTCCAGTATTTTGGTCATCTGTTGCAAACAGCCAACTCATTGGAAAAGTCCCTAATGCTGGGAAAGATTGAGGGCAGAAGGAGAAGAGGGTGTCAGAGGATAAGATGGATGGATGGCATCACCGATGCAATGGACATGAACTTCGACAAACTTCAGGAGATGGTAGGGGACAGGGAGGCCTAGCCTGCATTCCATAGGGTCACAAAAAGTCAGACATGACTGGGCGACTGAATGACAAAAAAGTGATTATTATTGTTACTTTTTTCTTCAGGTTGATATGAATTTTTTTAAGTCTTCAGTTTTATTTAGTCAACCATTTAATACATTATATAATTCATTAAATGTGTAGAGTAAAACTCTAATCATTTTATCCATATACAAACATCTTAGGCTTCTAAACATATTGTACAACTATGTAATTTTCAGCATTAAAGAGTCAATCTAGGGAATCCCTGGTCCAGTGGTTAAAACTTGGTGCTTTCATTGCTGTGGACCTGGGTTCGATCCTTGGTTTGGGAACTAAGATTCCAAAAGCAGAGCTGCGTAGTCACACAATAATAATAGTAAATATATATAACTTTTCACAAGTTAAATCTTTTTCTACACATGCTGTCATTAAACAGTTGTTTTTTAAGTGCTGATTTACCTATGCACCTGACAGTTCAGGAGAAAAAATTTCAATATAGGAAGGTTGATAGAGGCGTGCTGTGATTCATGGGGTTGTGGAGAGTCGGACACGACTGAGCGACTGAACTGAACTGAACTGAACTGAAAGGAATGAATTCTCCCACCAGGAGTTTAGCAAATATTCCAGTTTCAAAGATGGGACTAATTTTATTCCTTTGTAGTCAGTTGTTAAAAGCTGCTAGTTTCAGGGGCCCAATCTGTGCCAGTGAACTACGAATGCTCTTGAACACTCAGGGGAAAAAGAATAAGGCAGCAGAGTGTCCTTCGGCCTTATGATCAAGGATCAAGCTGAACCCATAAATGCAAGAGAAGGGAGGCTAAGGCTCATTTCCTCAGGAGCTATGAGGCTTCGAGCAATTTACTCCACCAGTCTAAACATTTAGTCTCTTTTTTTCTCTCTCTTTTTTTTTATTTTATTGGAGGCTAACTATTTTACAATATTATATTGGTTGGTTTTGCCATACATTGAGATGAATCTGCCCCGGGTGTACATGAGTTCCCTTTCCTGAACCCCCCTCCCACTCCCTCCTCCCTTTATCCTCCCTCTGGGTCATCCCCGCACACCAGCCCCGAGCATCCTGTAACATGCATTGACTGTGAACTTGTGATTCGTTTCACATATGACAACATACATGTTTCAATGCCATTCTCCCAAATCATCCCACCCTCACTCTCTGCCACAGAGTCCCAAAGACTGTTCTATATATCTGTGTCTCTTTTGCTATCTCGTATATAGGGTTATCCTTAGCATCTTTCTACATTCCATATATATGCGTTAGTATACTGTATTGGTGTTTTTCTTTCTGGCTTACTTCACTCTGTATAATAGGCTCTAGTTACATCCACCTCATTAAAACTGATTCAAATGCATTATTTTTAATGGCTGAGTAATACTCCATTGTGTATATGTACCAAAGCTTTCTTATCCATTCGTATGCAGATGGACATCTAGGTTACTTCCATATCCTGTCTATTATAAACAGTGCTACGATGAACATTGGAGTACACGTGTCTCTTTCAATTCTGCTTTCCTCGGTGTGTATGCCCAGGAGTGTGATTGCTGGATCATATGGCAGCTCTATTTCCAGTTTTTTGAGGAATCTCCACACTGTTCTCCAAAGTGGTTGTACTAATTTGCATTCCCACCAACAGTGTAAGAGGGTTCCCTTCTCTCTACACCCTCTCCATCATTTACTGCATGTAGACTTTTGGATAGCAGCCATTCTGACTGGTGTGAAATGGTATCTCATTGTGGTTTTGATTTGCATTTCTGATTATGAGGGATGTTGAGCATTTTTTCATGTGTTTCTTAGCCATCTTTATGTCTTTGGAGAAATGTCTGTTTAGTTCTTTGGCCCATTTTTTGATTGGGTCATTTATTTTTCTGGAATTGAACTTCCGGAGCTGCTTGTATATTTTGGAGATTAATCCTTTATCAGTTGCTTCATTTGCTATTATTTTCTCCCACTCTGAAGGCTGTCTTTTCACCTTGCTTACAGTTTCCTTGGCTGTGCAGAAGCTTTTGATTTTAATTAGGTCCTATTTGTTTATTTTTGCTTTTATTTCCAATATTCTGGGAGGTGGGTCTTGGAGGATCGTGCTGTGATTTCTGTTGGAGAGTGTTTTGTCTACATTCTCCTCTAGGAGTTTTATAGAACTGGTCTTACATTTAGCTGTCTAATCCATTTTGAGTTTATTTTGGTGTATGGTGTTAGGAAGTGTTCTAGTTTCATTCTTTTACAAGTGGCTGACCAGTTTTCCCAGCACCACTTGTTAAAGACACTGTCTTTTCTCCATTTTATATTCTTGCCTTCTTTGTCAAAGATAAGGTGTCCATAGGTGCATGGATTTATCTCTGGGCTTTCTATTTTGTTCCATTGATCTATATTTCTGTCTTTATGCCAGTACCATACTGTCTTGATGCCTGTGTCTTTGTAATAGAGCCTGAAGTCCGGCAGGTTAATTCCCCCAGTTCCATTCTTCTTCCTCAATATTGCTTTGGCTATTCGAGGTTTTTTGTGTTTCCGTACAAAATGTGAGATTATTTGTTCTAGTTCTGTGAAAAATATCCTTGGTAGCTTGACAGGGATTGCATTGAATGTATAAATTACTTTGGGTTGTATACTCATTTTCACAATATTTATTCTTCCAATCCACGAACACAGTATATTTCTCCATCTATTAGTGTCCTCTTTGATTACTTTCACTAGTGTTTTATAGTTTTCTATGTACAGGTCTTTTGTTTCCTTAGGTAGATATATTCCTAAGTATTTAATTCTTTTCGTTGCAACAATAAATGGAATAGTTTCCTTAATTTCTCTTTCTATTTTCTCATTATTAGTGTATAGGAATGCAAGGGATTTCTGTGTGTTGATTTTATATCTTGCAACTTTACTGTATTCATTGATTAGTTCTAGCCGTGGCTGCTCAAAGTCACTCCAAACCCACTGACATCTCATAACTCATTACTGGACAGCTCATTGCACTCCAGAGAGAAGAAATCCAGCTCCAACCACCAGAACACCGACACAAGCTTCAATAACCAGGGAAACTTGACAAGTCTCCCATCCAACCCCACACACAGTGAGGAAACTACATAAAAACAGAACTCCACAAACTGCCAGAAGAGGGTAAGGCCACCCCAAGCAAAGCAACATAAGCAAGATGAAGAGGCAGATAAATACCCAGCAAGTAAAGGAACAAGATAAATGCCCACCAACACAAACAAAAGAGGAAGATATAGGGAATCTACCTGATAAAGAATTTCCAATTTTGGTGGTGAAAATTATTCAAAATCTTGAAAGCAAAATGAAGTTACAGATAAATAACCTGGAGAAAAGGATTGAGAAAATGGAAGAAAGGTTTAATAAGGAATTAGAGGATATAAAAAAGAGTCAATATACAGTGAATAATGCAATAGATGAGATCAGAAACACTCTGGAGGGAACAAACCGTAGAATAACAGAGGCAGAAGACAGGATAAGCAAGGTAGAAGATAGAATTGCAGAAATAAATGAAACAGAGAAGAAAAAAGAAAAATGAATTAAAATAAATGAGGACAATATTGCAGACTTCTAGGACAATGTTAAACGCTCCGACATTCGAATCATAGGAGCACCAGAAGAAGAAGACAAAAAGAAATACCATGAGAGAATAATTTGAGAAATAATAGTTGAAAATTTCCCTAAAATGGGGAAGGAAATAATCACCCAAGTCCAAGAAACCCAGAAAGTCCCCAACAGGATAAACCCAAGGTGAAATACTCCAAGACACATATTAATCAAATTAACAAAGATCAAACACAAAGAACAAATATTAAAAGCAGCAAGGGAAAAGCAGCAAATAATACACAAGGGGATTCCCATAAGGGTAACAGCTGATATTTCAGCAGAAACTCTTCAGGCCAGGAGGGAATGGCAAGACACACCTAAAGTGATGAAAGAAAATAATCTACAGCCCAGATTACTGTACCTAGCAAGGATGTCATTCAGATATGAAGGAGAAATCAAAAGCTTTACAGACAAGCAAAAGCTGAGAGAATTCAGCATCACCAAACCAGCTCTCCAACAAATGCTAAAGGATCTTCTCTAGACAGGAAACACAGAAAGGGTGTGTAAACTCGAACCCAAAGCAATAAAGAAAAGGGCTACGGGATCATACTTATAAATAATTACCTTAAACGTATATGGATTGAATGCTCCAACCAAAAGACAAAGGCTGGCTGAATCGATACAAAAACAAGAACCCCATATATGTTGTCTACAAGAGACCCACCTCAAAACGAGGGACACATTAAGACTGAAAGTGAAAGGCTGGAAAAAGATATTCCATGCAAATAGAGACCAAAAGAAAGGAGGTGTAGCAATACTCATATCAGATGAAATAGACTTTAAAAGAAAGGCTGTGAAAAGAGACAAAGAAGGAAACTACATAATGATCAAAGGATCAATCCAAGAAGAAGATATAACAATTCTAAATATTTACGCCCCCAACATAGGAGTACCACAATATCTAAGACAATTACTAACAAGTATACAAGGGGAAATTAACAAAAATGCAATAATAGTAGGAGATTTTAATATCCCACTTACATCTATGGATAGATCAACTAAACAGAAAATTAACAAGGAAACACACACCTTAAATGATACAATAGACCAGTTAGACCTAATAGATCTCTATAAGACATTTCACCCCAAAACAATGAATTTCACCTTTTTCTCAAGCGCATATGGAACATTTTCCAGGATAGATCACATCCTGGGCCATAAATCTAGTCTTGGTAAATTCAAAAAAACTGAAATCATTCCAAGCATCTTTTCTGACCACAATGCAGTAAGACTAGATCTCAATTACGAGAGAAAAACTATTAAAAATGCCAACATATAGAGGCTGAACAACACGCTGCTGAATAATGAACAAATCATAGAAGAAATCAAAAGAGAAATCAAAATATGCATAGAAATGAATGAAAATGAAAACACAACAACCCAAATCCTCTGGGACACTGTAAAAGCAGTGCTAAGGGGGAAGTTCATAGCAATACAGGCACACCTCAAGAAACAAGGAAAAAGTCAACTAAATAACCTCACTCTACATCTAAAGAAACTAGAAAAGGAAGAAATGAAGAACCCCAGGGTCAGTAGAAGGAAAGAAATCGTAAAAATTAGGGCAGAGATAAATGCAAAAGAAATAAAAGAGACCATAGCAAAAATCAACAAAGCCAAAAGCTGGTTCTTTGAGAAGGTAAATAAAATTGACAAACCACTAGCCAGACTCATCAAGAAACAAAAGGAGAAGAACCAAACCAATAAAATTAGAAATGAAAATGGAGAGATCACAACCAACAACGTAGAAATACAAAGGATTATTAGAGAATACGATCAGCAATTATATGGCAATAATATGAATAACCTGGAAGAAATGGACAAATTCCTAGAAAAGTACAACTTTCCAAACCTGAAGCAGGAAGAAATAGAACATCTGAACAGACCCATCACAATTACGGAACTAGAGGCTGTAATCAGAAATCTTCCAGCAAACAAAAGCCCAGGTCCAGGCGGCTTCAGAGCTGAATTATACCAAAAATTTAGAGAAGAGCTAACACCTATTCTACTCAAACTCTTCCAGAAAATTGCAGAGGAAGGGAAACTTCCAAACTCATCCTATGAGGCCACCATCACACTAATCTCAAAACCTGGTAAAGATCCAAAAAAAAAAGAAAACTACATGTCAATATCACTGATGAACATAGATGCAAAAATCCTTAATAAAATTCTAGCAATCAGAACCCAACAACACATTAAGAAGATCATACATCATGACCAAGTGGGCTTTATCCCAGGAATGCAAGGATTCTTCAATATCCGCAAATCGATCAACATAATACACCACATTAACAAACTGAAAAATAAAATCATATGATTATCTCAATAGATACAGAGAAAGCCTTCGACAAAATTCAACATCCATTTATGATAAAAACCCTCCAGAAAGTGGGAATAGAAGGGACATATCTCAACATAATAAAAGCTATATATGACAAACCCACAGCAAACATTATCCTCAATGGTGAAAAACTGAAAGCATTTCCCCTAAAGTCAGGAACAAGACAAGGGTGCCCACCCTCACCACTACTATTCAACATAGTTCTGGAAGTTTTGGCGACAGCAATCAGAGCAGAAAAAGACATAAAAGGAATCCAAATTGGAAAAGAAGAAGTAAAACTTTCACTGTTCGCTGACATGATCCTCTACACAGAAAACCCTAAAGACTCTACCAGAAAACTGATATGATTTTTTAAATTAAGCTTTAGATAATAACTGTTCCTTGAAATACATTTAAAATATTAAAATATTTTATTTTTTTAAAATTTTTAGATTTTTTAATATTTTTATTTATTATTATTTATTTATTTAATTATTATTGTTATTTTATATTATTGTATTTGTTCTGCCATACATTGACATGAATCTTCCCCGGGTGTACATGTGTTCCCAATCTTGAAACCCCTCCCACCTCCCTCCCCTTCCCATCCCTCTGTTTCATCCCAGTACACCAGCCACAAACATCCTGTATCATGCATTGAATCTGGACTGGCGATTTGTTTCACATATGAGAATATACATTTTTCAATGCCATTCTCCCAAATCATCCCACCCTCTCCCCCTCCCACAGAGTCCAAAAGACTGTTCTATACATCTGTGTCTCTTTTGCTGTCTCGTATACAGGGTTATCTTTAGCATCTTCTTAAATTCTATATATATGCATTAGTATATTGCATTGGTGTTTTTCTTTCTGACTTACTTCACTCTGTATAATAGGCTCCAGTTTCATCCACTTCATTAGAACTGATTCAAATGTATTCTTTTTAATTGCTGAGTAATACTCCATTGTGTATACGTACCACAGCTTTCTTATCCATTCGTCTGCAGATGGGCATCTAGGTTGCTTCCGTGTCCTGGCTATTATAAACAGTGCTGCGATGAATATTGGAGTCCATGTGTCTCTTTAAATTCTGGCTTCCAATATTTTAAAGATCATACTCAGTGAGTTAATAAGAGATATTTACTTGTGATTTTATCAAGTTCAAATGATATAGGTTATAAACAAGCTTGGCAAAGAGGAAATGGACTCTGTGGGAAAGGGCGAGGGTGGTATGATTTGGGAGAATGGCATTGAAACATGTATATTATCACATGTGAAACGAATTGCCAGTCCAGGTTCGATGCATGATACAGAATGCTCGGGGCTGGTGCACTGCGATGAACCAGAGGAATGGGATGGGGCAGGAAGTGGGAAGGTCGTTCAGGATGGGGCACACATGTATACCCGGGGCAGATTCATGTCAATGTATGGCAAAACCAATACAATAATGTAATTAGCCTCCAATTAAAATAAATAAATTTAAAAAATAAGTAAAATTTTAGTGTAATTTTCTTTCTTGTCATCTTATATTTGTACCACTGGTATACTTTGTTGTTGTCTAACGAAATATTGTTAACTTACAATTCTGTGCCAATCTTTCCTGTACAGGAAAGTGACTCAATTTCATACACGTATACATCCTTTGTTTCAATATTATTTTCCATTATGGTTTATCCTAAGAGATTGAATATAGTTCCCTGTGCTGTATAGTAGGATCTCGTTGTTTATCAATCCTAAATGAAATAGTTTGCATCTACCAACTCCAGATTCCCAATCCATCTCTCTCCCTTCCCCTTGGCAACCACAAGCCTGGTCTCTATGCCTGAGAGACTGTTTCTGTTTGTAGATAAGTGCATCTATACCGTATTTTAGATTCCTCATATAAGTGATATCATATGGTATTTGTCATTCTCTTTCTGACTTACTTCACTTAGCATGATAATTTATAGTTGCATCCAGGATGCTGCAAATGCCATTATTTTGTTGTTTGTTATGGCTGAGTAGTATTGCACTGTATATATACCACATCTTCTTTATCCATTCATTGGTTGATGATGGACATTTAGGTTGTTTCTATGCCTTGGTTGGGGCTTCCCTGGTGGCTCAGATAGTAAAGAATCTGCCTGCAATAGAGGAGATCTGAGTTTTATTCCTGGGCTTGGAAGATCCCCTGCTGAAGGGAATGGATACTCATTCCAGTATTCTTGCCTGGAGAATTCCATGGACAAAGGAGCCTGGTTGTCTATAGTCCAAGGGATTGCAAAGATTCAGACACGACTGAGTAACTAACACTTTTACATTATATTTTACATCTTGGCTATTGTGAATAGTACTGCTATGAATATAATGGTGCATGTGTCTTTTTGAATTATAATTCTGTCTGGGTATATGCCCAGGAGTGGGATAGCTGGATCATATGGCAATTCTGGTTTTAGTTTCCCAAGGAACCTCCATACTGTTTTCCACAATGGTTGCACCAACTTACATTCCCACCAATAGTGTGGGAGGGTGCCCTTTTCTCTACACCCTCTCTAGCATTTGCTATTTGTAGACTTTTTAATGGTTGTTCTTACTGGTGTGAGGTAGTACCTCATTGTGGGTTTTATTTCCATTTTTCTTGTAATTAGAGATATTGAACAACTGTTCATGTCCTATTGGCCATCTGTATGTCTATTTACATCTTTTGCCTATTTTTCAATTATGTTGTTTGTTTTCTTATTGTTGAGTTGTATGAGATGTCTGGATGTTTTTGAGATTAAACCCTGTGATGTAACATTGGATTTGGAGCAGAAGATATCAACTCTGGTACCACTAATTTTATGTCCTTAGATGTCACTTGGCTTTTTTTAAAGTTCAGTTTCCCATACTTCTAAAAATTAAGACATTCATGAACCTCATTATGTTGCTATTAGGGTTAAAAAATGGTGATTGTGCATATGTTTTATAAAGAGTAAGGTCTTATTAAAATAACTAATAATGTACTTAATAAATTTTTGTTCAACGAATATTTGTCCAAATAAAGGAGATTAGTTTCTATTCTTAAGGTTGCTACTAAACTAACTGTAATTGGGAACAACCCACTCCAGTACTCTTGCCTGGAGAATCCCACGGACGGAGGAGCCTGGTAGGCTACAGTTCACAGGGTCACAAAGAGTCGGACACGACTGAGCAACTTCACTGTCACTGTAGTGCAGAGTTTCAGAACATATGCCACAGAGCCAAGACATATATGGGACAGAGAATCTTTTCAGCAAATAGTCTGAGACAACTGTATATATTCCTGCCAAAGAAGAAGTTAGATTTCTACTTCACACCACAGACAATTAATCAACTCAAAATGGATTTAAAAAAAAAAAAGACATAAATGTAAGGGCAAAAACTATACAAGTCTGAGAATTAACTCTGTCGTCCCCTTCTCCTCCGACCTTCAATCGTTCCCAGAATCAGGGTCTTTTCAAATGAGTCATTTTTTTTTTTTTTGCATCAAGAAGCCAAAGTATTGGAGTTTCAGCTTTAGCATCAGTCCTTCCAATGAATATTCAGGACTGATTTCCTCTAGGATGGAGCGATTAGATATCCTTGCCATCCAAGGGACTCCCTAGAGTCTGCTCCAACACCACAGTTCAAAAACAGTTTTAGTAAGCTCCGGGAGTTGGTGATGGACAGGGAAGCCTGGTGTGCTGCAGCCCATGGGGTCACAAATAGTCGCACACAACTAATCGACTAAATTGAACTGAATTTAGAATAAAACATATGTGCAGAAACCATAGAAGAAAAAACAGACATCACAAATTTTTTTTTAAATATTATGTTTCAGAGGACGCCATCAAGAAAGTGAAAAGACAACTCACATAACAGTAGAAAAATCATGTTAAAATACATCTGATAATGGAGTTGTGTCTAGAATATGTTTTTAAAAATCCTTAAATCTTGACAAAAAGAAAGCAGCCCAATTAAAACATTAACAAAAGACTTGAAAAAAACATTTCTGCAAAGAATGTAGGTAAGTGAACAAAAAGCACATCAAAAGATGCTTAACTTAATTAGTCATCAGGGAAATTAAAATTGAATAAAAAATATTGTATTGATCAAAAAAATTTGAGTTTTTCCATGAATTCTTATGGAAAAACTCAAACAAACTTTTTTGGCCAACCCATAATATACCACTTCAATTACACTGTGATAGCTACAATCAAAAAGTCAGATAATAAAAAGTATGGATGAAGATGTGGAAAAATCAAAACATTCATATACTAGTGCTTTGGATAGAATCTGACATTTAATTGTTTAAACATACTGTTACCATATGACCCAATAATTCCACACCTAGAGAATTTAAAATAAATATCCACATAAAAAACTATATGAACATTCTTAGCAGCACTATTCTTTATAACCAAAATGTAGAACAATATAAACGTACATCATCTGACAAATAAAATGTGATATATAAATCTGATAAATAAAACATATATTCATATAATAGAATGTTTGATAAAAAGAAATAGAGTACTGATACAAACTACAACATGGAAGCTGCTCACAAAAGAACATTAATTCCACTTACATTAATTGTCTAGAATAAGCAATATTTAAGGATATAAAGTAGATTAATAGTTGCTTGGTGCTGGTGCTCTGGTGGAAACATTTGGGATGTTTGGTATTGTTTTATGAGACAGTAAAAAATGGCCACAAGAAGAGACAAGGGAGAGACCCAGGATGAAAAATAGT
Organism: Moschus berezovskii; assembly: GCF_049115385.1. NCBI lineage: Eukaryota > Metazoa > Chordata > Mammalia > Artiodactyla > Moschidae > Moschus > Moschus berezovskii. The sequence continues at coordinate 78,350,003 of NC_142488.1, read as the reverse complement.
TTATCAGATTCATAGGACCTAGAGACAGGAGTTACGACACACCAGGCAGGGCAACATGTGATAGACACTAGGGTGATCTGGAGGCAGAAGTGAGGGGAAGGTTTAGACCAGAGCCTTTATTGGAGTTTTCCAGAAAGTCAAGATGAGGCAGAGTGAAGATATTAGAATTGACCTAGTTTGAATAATTTCTATGAGTTTTGGGCAACTTGCCTGGTACAGAGCCCCAGGATGATTAAAGCAACAGTGTATTGCCTCCTGGGGTATGCAGACCAGACAGAGGAGGTGTCTCCCTGAATTGGTTAATTTGCATATCAAAAGTATGTTCACAACAGGGGCCTGGACCCTTTGCTATTTCTAAGGATTGGGTAACCTAGGAAGGGACAGTATCTCCCTATCCAGAAAAGAATTTTTAATATGTCAAAAGGGCATAATATTCAAAGAATAACACAGATACAATACGCACAGATACAATACAGGGGTATAGGGTTTCTTTTTAAAGTGATAAAATAATTTAAACTTGATAGTGATGATAGATCACACTCTATGAATGTGATAAAAGTCATTGAATTTTACATTTTAAATGGGTGAAATGTATGATACATTGCATTACATCTCTTTAAAGCTGTTTTTGAAAAAGTATGCTAAACAGTCGTGGTTTAGCAAACCAGGGTTTGCTACCTAGTAATTTTGTAGATCTTTACAAGTAACAATCAGTTTAAGTTTCAGTTTTCCATTTTATGAAATGAGTATCCTCATCATTATCATCGTCCTCATCATCTCTACGAGATGTAGTTCTTATAAAGTTTATTTGACATAACGTTTGTAAAGTGGAAAATTCTGAAAGAGATGGGAATACTAGAACACCTGACCTGCCTCTTGAGAAACCTGTAACAGGTCAGGAAGCTACAGTTGGAACTGAGCATGGAACAACAGACTGGTTCCAGATCGGGAAAGGAGTACATCAAGGCTGTATATTGTCACCCTGCTTATTTAACTTATATGCAGAGTACATCATGAGGAACGCTGGGCTGGAAGAAGCACAAGCTGGAATCAAGATTGCTGGGAGAAATAACAATAATCTCAGATATGCAGATGACACTACCCTTATGGCAGAAAGTGAAGAGGAACTAAAGAGCCTCTTGATAAAAGTGAAAGAGGAGAGTGAAAAAGTTGGATTAAAGCTCAACATTCAGAAAACTAAGATCATGGCATCTGGTCCCATAACTTCATGGGAAATAGATGGGGAAACAGTGGAAACAATGTCAGATTTTATTTTTTTGGGCTCCAAAATCACTGCAGATGCTGATTGCAGCCAGGAAGTTAAAAGACGCTTACTTCTTGGAAGGAAAGTTATGACCAATCTAGACAGTATATTAAAAAGCAGAGACAATACTTTTCCAACCAAGGTCCGTCTAGTCAAGGCTATGTTTTTTCCCGTGGTCATGTATGGATGTGAGAGTTGGACTGTGAAGAAAGCTGATCACCGAAGAATTGATGCTTCTGAACTGTGGTGCTGGAGAAGACTCTTGAGAGTCCCTTGTACTGCAAGGAGATCCAACCAGTCCATTCTGAAGGAGATCAATCCTGGGTGTTCATTGGAAGGACTGATGTTAAAGCTGAAACTGCAATACTTTGGCCATCTCATGCGGCGAGTTGACTCACTGGAAAAGACTCTGATGCTAGGAAAGGTTGGGGGCAGGAGGAGAAGGGGACGACAGAGAATAAGATGTCTGGATGGCATCAGCGACTCTGTGGACATGAGTTTGAGTGAACTCCGGGAGTTGGTGATGGACAGGGAGGCCTGGCATGCTGTGATTCATGGGGTCGCAGAGAGTCAAACACGACTGAGCGACTGAACTGAATACTCCATTGTGTATAAGTACCAAAGTTTTCTTATCCATTCGTCTGCGGATGGACATCTAGATTGCTTCCATATCCTGGCTGTTATAAACAGTGCTGCGATGACCATTGGAGTACACGTGTCTCTTTCAATTCTGGTTTCCTCGGTGTGTATGCCCAGGAGTGCGATTGCTGGATCATATGGCAGGTATATTTCCAGTTTTTTTAAGGAATTTCCACACTGTTCTCCATAGTGACTGTAATAACTTGCATTGCCACCAACAGTGTAAGAGGGCTCCCTTCTCTCCACACCCTCTCCAGCATTTATTGCATGTAGACTTTTGGATAGCAGACATTATGACTGGTGTGAAATGGTATCTCATTGTGGTTTTGATTTGCATTTCTCTAATTATGAGGGATGTTGAGCATTTTTTCATGTGTTTGTTAGCCATTTTTCCGTCTTCTTTGAAGAAATGTCTGTTTAGTTCTTTGGCCCGTTTTTTTATTGGGTCGTATACTTTTCTGGAATTGAGCTACAGAAGCTGCTTTTATATTCTGGAGATTAATTCTTTGTCAGTTGTTTCATTTGCTATTATTTTCTCCCATTCTGAAGGCTGTATTTTCACCTTGCTTATGGTTTCCTTTGCTCTGAAGAAGATTTTAATTTTAATTAGGTCCCATTTTTTAATTTTTGCTTTTATTTCCAATATTCTGGGAGGTGGGTCATGGAGGATCATGCTGTGATTTATGTCAGAGAGTGTTTTGCCTGTGTTCTCCTCTAGGAGTTTTATAGTTTCTGGTCTTACATTTAGATCTTTAATCCATTTTGAGTTTACTTTTGTGCATGGTGTTAGGAAGTGTTCTAATTTCATTCTTTTACAAGTGGCTGACCAGTTTTGCCAGCACCATTGTTAAAGAGACTGTCTTTTCTCCATTTTATATTTTGCCTCCTTTGTCAAGTTAAGGTGTCCATAAGTGCGTGGATTTATCTCTGGGCTTTCTATTTTGTTCCATTGGTCTATATTTCTGTCTTTTTGCCAGTACCATACTGTCTTGATGACTGTGGCTTTGTAATAGAGCCTGAAGTCCGGCAGGTTAATTCCCCCAGTTCCATTCTTCCTCCTCAAGATTCTTTTGGCTATTCGAGGTTTTTTTGTATTTCCATACAAATTGTGAGAATATTTATTCTAGCTCTGTGAAAAATATCGTTGGTAGCTTGACAGTCATTGCATTGAATGTATAAATTACTTTGGGTAATATACTCATTTTCACAATATTTATTGTTTCAATCCACGCACACGGTATATTTCTCCATCTATTAGTGTCCTCTCTGATTTCTTTCACGAGTGTTTTATAGTTCTCTATGCACAGGTCTTTTGTTTCTTTAGGTAGATATATTCCTAAATATTTTATTCTTTTCGTTGCAACAGTGCATGGAATAGTTTCCTTAATTTCTCTTTCTATTTTCTCATTATTAGTGTACTGGAATGAAAGGGATTTCTGTGTGTTGATTTTATATCCTGCAACTTTACTGTATTCACTGATTAGCTCTAGTAGTTTTCTGGTGAGTCTTTAGGGTTTTCTGTGTAGAGTATCATGTCATCAGTGAACAGTGAAAATTTTACTTCTTCCTTTCCAATTTGTATTCCTTTTATGTCTTTTTCTGCTCTGATTGCTGTGGACAAAACTTCCAGAACTATGTTGAATAGTAGTGGCGATTTGGGCACCTTTGTCTTGTTCCTGACTTTAGGGGAAATGCTTTCAGTTTTTCACCAATGAGGATAATGTTTGCTGTGGGTTTGTCATATATAGCTTTTATTATGTGGAGGTATGTTCCTTCTATTCCCACCTTCTGGAGATTTTATCATAAATGGATGCTGAATTTTGTCGACGGCTTGCAAGGAGATCCAACCAGTCCATTCTAAAGATCAATCCTGGGTGTTCATTGGAAGGACTGATGCTAAAGCTGAAACGCCAGTACTTTGGCCACTTCATGCGAAGAATTGACTCACTGGAAAAGACTCTGATGCTGGGTGGGATTGGGGGCAGGAGGAGAAGGGGACGACAGAGGATGAGATGGCTGGATATCATCACTGACTCAAGGGAGGTGAGTTTGAGTGTACTCTGGGAGTTCATGATGGACAGGGAGGCCTGGCGTGCTGTGATTCACGGGGTCACAAAGAGTCAGACACGACTGAGCAACTGAACTGAACTGAACTGAACTGAAGCATGGTATCATGCGTAAAATAATTAACAAAGTATTTTCTTTGGGCATCAGTTTCCTTATTTACATAATGAAAGATTTGTGCTAAATAGATTTGAAGTTTCCTTTAGAGTTTTCATTAACAATTACATGATTCAAGCCATAAATATCCTATATTTATATAAGAATATCGTTGATTAATATATTTCAGAAAGCAATCTATATTTTAATGTTATTGAAAATTAAATTAATATTTTAGTCCAATAAGTCATTTTTATAAAAATATGATTTTACTGCTGAACTTCTCAAAGCTTTCTTGGTGGCTCAGCAGTAAAGGATCTGCCTGCAATGCAGGAGATGTGGGTTTGATTCCTGGCTTGGGAAGATCACCTGCAGGAGGAAATGACAACCCACTCCAGTATTCTTGTCTGGAGAATCCCATGGACAGAGAAGTCTGGCACGCTACAGCCCATAATGTCACAAAAAGCCAGACATTACTGAGTACAACTATCTGTCTACCTGTCTTCTCAAGGCTACAGAATATTTATTGCATGTTTTGCTATTATTTTTATCATTATTTTGCTACACCATGTGGGCATGCAATATCTCAGTTCCCTGACTAGGGATTGAATTCATGCCCCCTGCAGTGGAAACATGAAGTTTTAACTACTGGACTGCCAGGGAAGTTCACAAACATCATTTTCAAACCTGAAATACTAGGGGGTGCCATTCAGGCAAATAATGATCAAAATTTCATTCTCTGTTCTGCTACAATTACAATCATAGATACCATAATCTTGTAGTTATTATTAGTGTAAATTTAATTAATATTGTTTTACTATTTATAAAAAATTGTGGTCAGAAAATATTTAAATTGTACATTCTAAAAGGAACATTCTGTTTTTACATGAAAACTATTATTTATTTACCAAACATGTAAAAAGCAAAACAAAACATGGAGCATGTGTTATCTTAAACTGTTAGAATAGTTTTGAGTCCAGGGCCATATATGTAACAGGGATTTTTAGGCAATAATAAAAAAATTGGAAGGTTCGTTAAACACTGCTGCTGCTGCTGCTGCTAAGTCGCTTCAGTCGTGTCCGACTCTGTGCGACCCCACAGACGGAAGCCCACCAGGCTCCCCCGTCCCTGGGATTCTCCAGGCAAGAACAGTGGAGTGGGTTGCCATTTCCTTCTCCACGTTAAACACTGAGGCACTCGCAATTCATCATCATTTTATAACTTTGAAGAGCAGGAAGTGGTTGCTCAACATTCTGTGATACCCTCAAAGCAATATTTCCCACAACACAATTTGAGATGATTTTAAATGCTTAATTAGTGGGTAGAAATTTGGTCAACGGAGAGATCAGTGAACCAGCCACACAATAAATGAAAGCACATCTTCTGATTGTGCTCCACAGGATTCAGAGTTTCGAGTCTTTGACCGGGAAGGAGGCTCTTTGAAGAACGCATGCTCATAGAGGAGAAATTTATTACCTTTGTCTCTATGCTCCAGAGTATCAAATTCTGGGGCTGGAGCAATAACACAAATCAGAAGCAATAAGTCATGGTAGAAAGGCAAATGATTTCAGACTTGAGACAGGTAAATGAGTAAACTTCAAAGGTTATAAAATATTAGAGAGTGGTGAGGAACTTTACATGCACCATGAAAAGACATTCAAATTCTAGATATTTTTTAAATCACTGTGGGGACCAAAGTAAATTACTTGAATTTAGTTCCTTTTCTGCCAGTAGAAGCCTCTGTCAACTAAACTCACAGAAGGATTGTCAAATATGATTTAGTCTGAACTTTTTTCTAGCTAAACACAAGAATTTTGAGAAATGCAAATCACAGTGAAAATTAATATGAATTTTGGTGCTTGTGCTATAAACAAGAGATCATCCTATGCAAAATTTGAAATAGGATAATATTATTTTATCCCTTTATCCTCTTTTCTTATTCTTCTTTTTCTTCCATTCTACCTTCTTCTCCTCTCTGCCTATCCCTGTTACATACCAAAACCTATTTTCTCAGACAACTTCCATGTCCACTCCCTAATTTCTCTCTTTACTCTTCCCTTGACTCTTAGAATCCTGTGGGAGTGTCTGATTAGTTAGTATGCAAATAACACTGCCTTTCCAATCTAAACCTTTGGTGTCTTGTACAAAGAGGAGTGGGTAACGTGTTAAAATTCTGGACCATGGAGTTTAGTTGAAAGTTAAGTACGGTGAAGTCATTCAGTCGTGTACAATTCTTTGTGACCCCATGGACTGCAGCCTTCCAGGCTCCTCCATCCATGGGATTTCCCAGGCAAGAGAACAGGAGTGGGTTGCCATTTCCTACTTCAGAGTATCTTCCCGACCCAGGGGTTGAACTCAGGTCTCCCACATTGAAGGTAGATGCCTTACTGTCCGGGCCACCAGGGAAGTAAAAATTCTGGACCATGGAGTTTAGTAGAAAGTGAAAGTGTTAGTCAGTCCTGCCTGACTCTTTGTGACCCCATGGACTATAGCTCACCAGGCTCCTCTGTCCGTGGAATTCTCCATGCAAGAATACTGGAGTGGGTAGCCATTCCCTCTCCAGGGTATCTTTCTGAACCAGGGTTCAAACAGAAGTCTCCTACATTGCAGGTGAATTCTTTATGATCTGAGACTCCAGGGAAGCCAGGAAGTTTAGTTAGGGGACTATTATTTAGTGTTTTAAAAGGGTCATATATTTAACCTGTGATAATGGCTAGAATGACACAGAAGTTGAGGGCAGGGATTGAAAAGACATCTTGTCATAGTGCATATTATGTTCTGCATTATTTTAAAATTCACTAATTATTTACCTATACGATCGAGGTAAGAGAAACCCAAATAAGATGGTAAGTATTGCGAGGGGGCATCAGAGGGCAGAAACACTGAAATCATAATCAGAGAAAACTAGTCGATCTGATTACATGGACCACAGCCGAATGTAGTCCACTAGAGAAGGGAACGGCAAACCACTTCAGTATACTTGCCTTGAGAACCCCATGAACAGTATCAAAAGGCACAATTATAGTATACTGAATGAGGAATTCCCCAGGTCTGTAGGTGCCCAGTATGCTACTGGAGATCAGTGGAGAAATAACTCAAGAAGGAATGAAGGGATGGAGTCAAAGCAAAACCAATACACAGTTGTGGATGTGACTCATGATAGAAGCAAGGTCCAGTGCTGTAAAGAGCAATATTGCATAGGAACCTGGAATGTTAGGTCCATGAATCAAGGCAAATTGGAAGTGGTCAAACAGGAGATGGCAAGAGTGAATGTCGACATTCTAGGAATCAGTGAATTAAAATGGACTGGAATCGGTGAATTTAACTCAGAGGACCATTATATCTACTACTGTGGGCAGGAATCCCTTAGAAGAAATGGAGTAGCCATCATGGTCAACCAAAGAGTCCGAAATGCAGGACTTGGATGCAATCTTAAAAACGACAGAATGATTTGTGTTCGTTTCCAAGGCAAACCACTCAATATTACAGTAATACAAGCCTATGTCACAGCCAGTAATGCTAAATAAGCCGAAGTTGAACGGTTCTATGAATACCTACAAACCTTTTAGAACTAACACCCCAAAAGATGTCCTTTTCATTATAGGGAACTGAAATGCAAAAGTAGGAAGTCAAGAAACACCTGGAGTAACAGGCAAATTTGGCCTTGGAGCACGAAATGAAGCAGGACAAAGGCTAATAGAGTTTTGTCAAGAGAACGCACTGGTCATAGCAAACACCCTCTTCCAACAACACAAGAAAAGACTCTACACATGGACATCACCAGATAGTCAACACTGAAATCAGATTGATTATATTCTTTGCAGTCAAAGATGAAGAAGCTCCATACAGTTAGCAAAAACAAGACCAGGAGCTGACTGTGGCTCAGATCATGAACTCCTTATTGGAAAATTCAGACTTAAAATGAAGAAAGTAGGGAAAACCACCAGACCATTCAGATGTGACCTAAATCAAATCCCTTATGATTATACAGGGGAAGTGAGAAATAGATTTAAGGGACTAGATCTGATAGATAGAGTGCCTGATGAACTATTGACGGAGGTTAGTGACATTGTATAGGAGACAGGGCCCAAGACCATCCCCACGGAAAAGAAATGCAACAAAGCAAACTGGCTGTCTGAGGAGGCCTTTCAAATAGCTGTGAAAAGAAGAGAAGCGAAAAGCAAAGGAGAAAAGGAAAGATATAAGCATTTGAATGCAGAGTTCCAAGGAATAGCCAGGAGAGATAAGAAAGGCTTCCTCAGTGATCAGTGCAAAGATCAGAGGAAAACAACAGAATGAGAAAAACTAGAGATCTCTTCAAGATAATTAGAGATACCAAGGCAACATTTCATGCAAAGATGGGCTCGATAAATTACAGAAATGCTATGGATCTAACATAAGCAGAAGATATTAAGAAGAGGTGGCAAGAATGCACAGAAGAACTGTACAAAAAAGATCGTCACGAACAAGATAATCACGATGGTGTGATTACTCACCTAGAGCGAGACATACTGGAATGTGCAGTCAACTGGCCCTTAGAAAGCATCACTACAAACAAAGCTAGTGGAGGTGATGGAATTCCAGTTGAGCTATTTCAAGTCCTGAAAGATGATGCTCTGAAAGTGCTGCACTAAATAGGCCAGCAAATTTGGAAAACTCAGCAGTCACCACAGGACTGGAAAAGATAAGTCTGCATTCCAATCCCAAAGAAAGGGAATGCCAAAGAATGCTCAAACTACTGCACAATTGTACTCACCTCACACGCTAGTAAATTCATGCTCAAAATTCTCCTAGCCAGGCTTCAGCAATAGATGAATGGCGAACTTCCAGATGTTCAAGCAGATTTTAGGAAAGGGAGAGTCACCAGAGTTCAAATGGCCAACATCCGCTGGATCATGGAGAAAGCAAGAGAGTTCCAGAAAGACCTATTTCTGCTTCATCGACTATGCCAAAACCTTTGACAGTGTGGATCACAATAAACTGTGGAAAACTCTGAAAGAGATGGGAATACCAGACCACCTGACCTGCCTCTTGAGAAACCTTTATGCAGGTCAGGAGGCAACGTTAGAACTGGACATGGAACTACAGATTGCTTCCAAATAGGAAAGAGACTAAGTCAAGTTTGTACATTGTCACCCTGCTTATTTAACTTATATGCAGAGTACATCATGAGGGACGCTGGGCTGGAAGAAGCACAAGCTGGAATCAAGTTTGTCGGGAGAAATATCAATCACCTCAGTTATGCAGATGACACCATCCTTATGGCAGAAAGTGAAGAAGAACTAAAAAGCCTCTTGATATAAGTGAAAGAGGAGAGTGAAAAGGTTGGCTTGAAGCTCAACATTCAGAAAACAAAGATCATGACATCTGGTCCCATCACTTCATGGGAAAGAGATGGGGAAACAGTGGAAACAGTGTCAGAGTTTTTTTTTGGGGGGGGCTCCAAAATCAATGTGGATGCTGATTGCAGCCATGAAATTAAAAGACGCTTGCTTCTTGGAAGGAAAGTAATGACCAACATAGATAGCATATTAAAAAGCAGAGACATTGCTTTGCCAACAAAGGTCCATCTAGTCAAGGCTACGGTTTTTCCAGTGGTCATGTATGGATGTGAGAGTTGGACTGTGAAGAAAGCTGATAGCTGAAGAATTAATGCTTTTGAATTGTGGTGCTGGAGAAGACTCTTGAGAGTCCCTTGGACTGCAAGGAGATCCACCCAGTCCATTCTAGAGGAGATCAATCCTGGGTGTTCATTGGAAGGACTGATGCTTAAGCTGAAACTGCAATATTTTGGCCACCTCATGCGACGAGTTGACTCACTGGAAAAGACTCTGATGATGGGAGGGATTGGGAGCAGGAGGAAAAGGGGATGACAGAGAATGAGATGGCTGGATGGTATCACCGACTCAATGGACATGAATTTTTGTGAACTCTGGGAGTTGGTGATGGCCAGGGAGGCCTGGCATGCCGTGATTCTTGGCGTCGCAAAGAGTCGGACACGACTGAGTGACTGAAATGAACTTAACTGAACTGAAGCAAACATATGGTTTTAGCAATTTAAATAATTTCTTCAAATGCATATTATTTTGCAATCTAAAATAAGTTTATGAAAAGAATGACTTTGTATAAATTCTTTAATCACTTTGGAAGTCTTAAGGAGCACAGATCAGTCTGACATTTCAGCTCCTTTTACACTGGCCTGGGAAGATGATAATTGCAGCCATGAAATTAAAAGATGCTTACTCCTTGGACATCTTTTTTTTGGGGGGGTGTTAGTTCTAAAAGGTCTTGTAGGTCTTCACAGTACTGTTCAACTTCAGCTTCTTCAGCATTACTGTTTGGGGCAGAGACTTGGATTACTGTCATATTCAATAGTTTGCCTTGGAAACGAACAGAAATCATTCTGTCGTTATTAAGATTGCATCCAAGTACTGTATTTCGGACTCTTTGGTTGACCATGATGGTTACTCCATTTCTTCTAAGGGATTCGTGCCCACAGTAGTAGATATAATGGTCATCTGAGTTAAATTCACCCATTCCGGTTCATTTCAGTTCACTGATTCCTAGAATGTCGACGTTCACTCTTGCCATCTCCTGTTTGACCACTTCCAATTTGCCTTGATTCATGGACCTAACATTCCAGGTTCCTATTCAATATTGCTCTTTACAGCATCGGACCTTGCTTCTAGCATCAGTCACATCCACAACTGGGTATTGGTTTCACTTTGGCTCCATCCCTTCATTCTTTCTGGAGTTATTTCTCCACTGATCTCCAGTAGCATACTGGGCACCTACCGACCTAGGGAATTCCTCATTCACTATCCTATCATTTTGCCTTTTGATACTGTTCATGGGGTTCTCAAGGCAAGTATACTGAAGTGGTTTGCCATTTCTTTCTCCAGTGGACCACATTTTGTCAGACCCATCCACCATGACCCGCCCGTCTTGGGTGGCCCCACACGGCATGGCTTAGTTTCATTGAGTTAGACAGGGCTGTGGTCCATATGATCAGATCAACTAATTTTTTGTGATTATGATTTCAGTGTTTCTGGCCTCTAATGCCCCCTCCCAATACCTACCATCTTATTTGGGTTTCACTTACCTTCGTCGTGGAGTATCTCTTCATAGCTGCATCAGCAAAGTGCAGCCGCTGTACCTTACCTTGGATGCGGGGTATCTCCTCAAGGCCACACCTCCTGACCTTGAATGTGGAGTAGCTCCTCTTGGACGTGGGACAGCTCCTCTCGGCCACCGCCCTGACCTCCGTCGTGGGGTAGTTCCTCTCGGCCATGCTTCTGTGCGTGGTCGGTTGCTCCGGAGCTGGCGTCTCTCTCTTCTACGCCATCGAAAACAGCGTCTCTCACATCTGCACTGCCGAGGCCGGTGTCTCTAGCGTCTGTGAGACCTTTTAGAACTAACACGCAAAAAAGATGTCCTTTTCATTATAGGGGACTGGAATGCAAAAGTAGGAAGTCAAGAAACACCTGGAGTAACAGGCAAATTTGGCCTTGGAGCATGGAATGAAGCAGGGCAAAAGCTAATAGAGTTTTGTCAAGAGAACGAAATGGTCATAGCAACACCCTCTTCCAACAACACAAGAGAAGACTCTACACATGGATATCACAAGATGGTCAACACCGAAATCAGATTGATTATATTCTTTGCAGCCAAAGATGGAGAAGCTGTATACAGGTAGCAAAAACAAGACCAGGAGCTGACTGTGGCTCAGATCATGAACTCCTTATTGCAAATTCAGACTTAAATTGAAGAAAGTAGGGAAAACCACTAGACCATTCAGATATGACCTAAATCAAATTCCTTATGATTATACAGGGGAAGTGAGAAATAGATTTAAGGGACTAGATATGATAGAATGCCTGATGAATTCTGGACGGAGGTTCGTGACATTGCACAGAAGACAGGGACCAAGACCATCCCCATGGAAAAGAAGTGCAAAAAAGCAAAATGGCTGTCTGAGGAGGCCTTACAAATAGCTGTGAAAAGAAGAGAAGCGAAAAGCAAAGGAGGACAGGAAAGATATAAGCATCTGAGTGCAGCGTTCCAAAGAATAGCAAGGAGAGATAAGAAAGACTTCCTCAGTGATCAATGCAAAGAAATATAGGAAAACAACAGAATAGGAAAATTTTCAAGAAAATTAGAGATATCAAGGGAACATTTCATGCAATAATGGGCTCGATAAAGGACAGAAATGGTATGGACCTAACAGAGGCAGAAGATATTAAGAAGAGGTGGCAAGATTACACAGAAGTACTATACAAAAAAGATCTTCACGACCAAGATAATTACGATGGCGTGATCACTCACCTGGAACCAGACATCGTGTAATGTGAAGTCAAGTGGGCCTTAGAGAGCATCACTACGAACAAAGCTAGAGGAGGTGATGGAATTCCAATTGAGCTATTTCAAATCCTGAAAGGTGATGCTGTGAAAGTGCTGCACTCAATATGCCAGCAAATTTGGAAAACTCAGCAGTGGCCACAGGACTGGAAAATTTCAGTCTTCATTCCAATCCCAAAGAAAGGGAATGCCAAAGAATTCTCAAAATAGCACACAATTGCACTCATCTCACACCCTAGTAAAGTCATGCTCAAAATTCTCCAAGCTAGGCTTCAGCAATATGTGAATCATGAACTTCTACATGTTCATCAAGTTTTAGAAAAGGCAGAGGCACCAGATATCAAATTGCCAACATCTGCTGGATCATGGAGAAAGCAAGAGAGTTCCAGAAAAACATCTATTTCTGCTTCATTGACTATGTCAAAGCCTTTGACTGTGTGGATCACAATAAACTGTGGAACATTCTGAAAGAGATGGGAATACCAGACCACCTGACCTGCCTCTTGAGAAACCTGTATGCAGGTCAGGAAGCAACAGTTAGAACTGAACATGGAACAACAGACTGGTTCCAAATCGGAAAAGGAGTACGTCAAGTTTGTATATTGTCACCCTGCTTATTTAACTTATATGCAAAGTACATCATTAGCAACGCTGGGCTGGAAGATGCACAAGCTGGAATCAAGATTGCTGGGAGAAATATCAATAACCTCAGATATGCAGATGACACCACCCCTATGGCAGAAAGTGAAGAGGGACTCAAAGGCCTCTTGATGAAAGTGAAGAGGACAGTGAAAAATTTGGCTTGAAGCTCAACATTCAGAAAACGAAGATCATGGCATCTGGTCCCATCACTTCACGTGAAATAGATGGGGAAACAGTGGAAACCGTGTCAGACTTTATTTTTTTGGGCTCCAAAATCACTCTGGATGCTGATTGCAGCCATGAAATTAAAAGACACTTACTCCTTGGAAAGAAAGTTATGACCAGCCTAGATAGCATATTAAAAAGCAGAGACATTACTTTACTAACAAGGTCCGTCTAGTCAAGGCTATGGTTTTTCCCGTGGGCATGTATGGATGTGAGAGTTGGACTGTGAAGAAAGCTGATCGCCGAAGAATTGATGCTTTTGAATTGTGGTGCTGGAGAAGACTCTTGAGAGTCCTTGGACTGCAAGGAGATCCAACCAGTCCATTCTAAAGGAGATCAATCCTGGGTTTTCATTGGAAGGACTGATGCTAAAGCTGAAACTGCAATACTTTGGCCACCTCATGTGACGAGTTGACTCACTGGAAAAGACTCTGATTCTGGGAGGGATTGTGGGTAGGAAGAGACGGGGACGACAGAGAATGAGATGGCTGGATGGCATCACTGACTCGCTGGACATGAGTTTGAGTGAACTCCGCGAGTTGGTGATGGACAGGGAGGCCTGGCGTGCTGTGGTTCATGGGGTCGCAGAGAGTCGGACATGACTGAGCGACTGAACTGAACTGAACTGAACTCCTCGGAAAGGAAAGTTATGACCAAGCTAGACAGCATATTAAAAAGCAGAGACATTACTTTTCCAACAAGTTTCCATCTAGTCAAGACTGTGGTTTTTCCAGTGGTCATGTATGGATGTAAGAGTTGGACTGTGAAGAAAGGTGAACACCGAAGAATTGATGCTTTTGAACTGGGGTGCTGGAGAAGACTCTTGAGGGTCCCTTGGACTGCAAGGAAATCCAATCCGTCCATGCTAAAGGAGATCAGTCCTGGGTGTTCCTTGCTAATGCTAAAGCTGAAACTCCAATACTTTAGCCACCTCATGCGAAGAGTTGACTCATTAGAAAATACTTTGATGCCAGGATGGATTAGGGGCAGGAGGAGAAGGGGACGACAGAGGATGAGAGGCTGGATGGCATCACCGAGTCGATGGACATGAGTTTGAGTGAACTTCGGGAGTTGGTAATGGACAGGGAGGCCTGGCCTGCTGCGATTCATGGGGTCGGAAAGAGTCTGACCCGACTGAGCAACTGAACTAACTGACTGAGGAAGATTATTCTATCACTAAGTACAGATATTACTTCTTCCCCCAGTAAGAAAGAATCATTACTTTGTACTTTGTACAATTTTAAAACCATTTAGGTAAAACAAGGACGTTAGTCATTACAGAAGATTTTAAATATTCTTGAACTAGTTTGTATGGAACAATGCAACTTTGTCAAGCATTCTTTTGCTCCCGTGAGAGCAAAATGTCCCTATCATGATTCTATCAAACAATTTCTGCTGTGAGACTCATTTGCTTCATTGCTTATCATATTAAGAGCTATTTCTTAGACTAGTATTCAAGGCTCTTTATCCATCCTGTCTCTCATTATTACCAGTGAAAACTCTTTATTCTAGTCAGATAAAATATAATTACTATTAACCCCAAAGCTTAACTTTTTTTTAGAATACATGTCCCCTCCTTTACCAAAATTTTCTGTAGTATCTTCATAATTCATTTTGTTTCTTAATGTAACTTTCTTTATGCACCTAACATTCTAGCACTGAATGGAATACTACCTTCTAGAACATATATTATTTTAAATAATTATGCTTATTTCTTTACCTGTCTTTTATAACCTTGAGACAAATGTCCTTCCATTTTCGTTTCTCTCCATTGTGATTATTATATAAATATTCAAGATACTTGAATCTGAATTCAATGTTTGATTGTCATATACAATCAATGATTTAGGGAAACTGAAATTAACCTAACTCAGGAATCAAAAACCTCCATATGTGATTTGTTCACTATGTTATTAACATGACAGTTCTGTTGGAATAGTAATGTTGAAACTTTTACATTCTCTTCTATGCAGATCAGTGCTGCTTACTTACTGGGTGTGGACATGATTTTCTATAATACATACAGCTAGAATATGATCACTTAATAACAGACTCAGGAAAGCAACATTCAGCAATTGGGACAAACTCTCTTAACTTTCTGCCTCTCCTTCAGGTGGCTGCCTTAGTTAATCAGGAGGAAATGACAAGACATGACTGTTCAAACTCACAAGGCTATTATGTTAACACCTGGAAATTTTTAATGTCCAATCTTTTGACTTGTTCTTCCAATATTAAGATAAAAATGCCTATGATAAAACTTAGTTTTTTGGGTTTTTTGTTTTTGTTTTCTGGGATGAATTTAAAGGGGAATTAAAGTCAGTTTTAATCAATCTTTAATTTGCCTTAAGACCTCAAGGTAAGGAGATGGAAGGAAGTCAATGAAGCAAGAAGGGTTGGAGCTGGACACACTAGCTCTCATTGTGGTTAAAACATCAGAATGGGAAAATGTGTCAAAATCAAGATTATAAAAGTTTAGAGAATGATTTTTTGTACAAATCAGTGCATAGAGAGGGCAGCAGGAAGATATTAAACAGGAGATACCGACATGTGTAGAAATATTTCAATTTAAATATTTTAAAGCATGATTAAACAAAGAAATTAAGTAGATAAAGTCAAAAGAGTGGAACTCTATTTTTAAGGCTTTTTGGTTAACTTTTCTTCTCAAACATGCTGCAAAACAGAATAGATGGATGAAACATGGACTAGTACCAGACCAAATAAGCAAGGAGAAGTTATATCCATAGAAAGAAAATAGTTTGTTTGGAATGTGGCCTGGAGAGTGAAGTTATATCTACTCTTACATGAAGTTCTGTCTTAATTTAAGGCTTAGAAGGAATTCAGACATGAGTATAGTTTACTTTGCTGACTCTAAGAAGACAGGAGAGGACTAACTCAAAAAGAATAGCTTTTATATTTAGCCTCCTCAATGATTGGAGACAAAGTATTTTGGATTAATTGATGGCATTATATGAATTCATGATTTTGTGTTAAGGGGAAATTAGATTAAGGTAAAACTGATAGTTGAAAGCATAAATTTAATTTTTAAAAATAATTAAAAAGGATAGAAAGTATTTCCCTTTTATAGTGAAAATAATCACTGGATAAAAAATAGTTATCTGTATAATAGGCTCCAGTTTCATCTACCTCATTAGAACTGATTCAAATGTATTCTTTTTAATTGCTGAGTAATACTCCATTGTGTATATGTACCACATCTTTCTTATCCATTCTTCTGCAGATGGACATCTAGGTTGCTTCCATGTCCTGGCTATTATAAAGAGTGCTGCAATGTACTGGAATGAACCAGAAGGATGGGATGGGGAGGAAGGTGGGTGGGGGTTCAAGATGGGGAACACATGTACACCAGGGCAGATTCATGTCAATGTATGGCAAAACCAATACAATAGTGTAAAAAAAAAAAAAAAGTAAAAATAATAAATTAAAAAAATTTTAAAAAAAACTTTAAAAAATAGTTATCTAACTCAGTTTTGCAAAGTGAACAAGCCCTAGATTTCTATTTCAAAACAATGCAAATATACTTAACAATACTGAGCTATACAATTAAAAATGGTTAAGATGAAAAATGTAATGTGTGTTTTAACCACAAGAAAAATGCAATATATTAAAAAATATATACCAAGGATGCTGAAGATATTGGGAAAAACTGAGAAGAGATATTGTAGGCTGAACGTAGCTGGGAGCAAACTCAGATATGGTCTTTTCTATTTGAGTCAAATATTTGAAAATAAATCATACATAATGACACAAAATTATTAAAGATTAAAAAAAAAACTTTAGCAATGAGCTAACTTTTTAAAGGCACTTTTGTTTTGCCATTCTTAAATACATATATATGAATCCCTGGTCTATGTTCATATAATTAAAACTGCTAACTATACATATGCCCATTTGTTTATGCCTTTATAAATTTTCTTAAGCTAAGAAAATATAGATTAAAGCTATTTTAATTTTACTTAAAACTTTTAAAATTTGTTGAAGCATAGATTAATGTTATTTTTATTTCTGTTTACAACAGTGATTCAATTATACCTATATGCATTCTTTTTCATATTCTTTTCCATTATAATTTATCACAGGATAATGAATAGATTTCCCAGGGCTATACAGTATGACCTTGTTGTTTATCCATTTTATATATAATATTTTGCATCTGCTAATCTTAAACTCCCAACCCTCCCCTCACCCATGGCAACCACAAGCCTGTTCTTTATGTCTGTATGTTGTTTCTTTTTGGTAGATATGTTCATTTTTGTAGTATTTTAGATTCCATATATAAGTGATACCTTGCGTGTATATGTGCTAAGTCACTTCAGTCATGTCTGACTCTTTGTGACCCTGTGGTCTTGTAGCCCACCAGGCTCCTCTGTCCATGGTATTCCTCAGGCAAGAATACTGGAGTGGGTTGCCAGGAGATCTTCCTGACCCAAGGATAGAACCCATACCTCTTATGTCTCCTGCATTGGCAGGTGGGTTCTTTACTACTAGCACCACCCGGGAAGCCCCAAGTGATATAATATAAAACAATAAACTTTAGACAGGTTGCCAGGATTATTGGAATAATGCAGTTATTTTGAATTCATTTGGTATTTGCTTAAAGGAGAAAATGTTTTATATTTTTAATGTAGCATTTTTTAAGACAAAGCAATGATAATTTTCAGTTTTTTCATTAAATTGCGTCACTGTTTTATTGTCATACTTTATAAGTTTCCATGAAATTAAATATATGCTACAGAGATGTGATATTGCTGCTTGCCAATAACATATGTGAATGATTTTTTAAGATGCAATTTCTCACTATTTTTGAAATTGATGAGTAGATTGTACAAGCAAGCTATAGTTGATATCTTCATCAAGAAGGTCAGGGTGTTTCCATCTCAGTCTACTAGGAACTTTTAAGAGGAAGTTGCAATAGTGATAATAGTTCAGGGGTCGAATATCTAGAATTCTGATGTTACTTTGTGATTAGAGTAGACATGTATTCACCTGAGACATAACTCTCGCTTTCAAATATTTGCAGAGGAAAACAAATCTATCTCAGGCTAAAATTATAGAAACTTACCTTTTGGGACCAATGCAATTCAGAGGAAGAAAGAAGCAAAACTGTGTTTTATATAATCATAATAGGCCCTCATTGTTCCAGAAAGAATTAGCTGGAGTGAGCATGTTTCAACCCATCCTATGGCATTTAGAGAGGAACCTTTCAGCAGCATGTGGCATGGTTTGAATATCATAGTAACACATTGGGAAGGACTTCTCTTAACAGTTCTGCATTAATCAAGAGTTCTGAATTGTTCAGTTTCACTGAAAAAACAGTATTCAGTGATCTGATTTCTTTAGAGGATGACAAAGGCTTTTTTCCATCTCTGTCAAGGAAAGTGGAAACAGTGTTTGTTAGCCTGGAAAATAAATGGCTTTATTTCACAAGCTCATAAATCTGGAATTGACCTTGAGAGGTCAGCTGAACTACACATTTAGACCACACCTAAGCCAATCCTGGAGAGATGAGACTCTTCCCAGACAAATGAGTTCTTGAAATTCTTTGGCAATAGAAACTAAATGAATTGTGAGATCTTTCTCTCCAAGAATGATATCTCTTGTTTTGTGTGTGGATCCCAGGTTCCTCCTTAGGAAATCAATGAAAATTCTACTTGTGTTAAGATTTTATCAAACACAAAGTGGGTAAAATATTAACCAACCTTTCTTAAAGCAATATATATTGTAAAAGATTAACTATTAAGAGTCTTTAAATGAATATGATATTTAGGGAAAACAATAAAGAACATAGTATTGCTTTTATCTTTCCTCATTTTGTTTTTCATTACTTGATGCTATTTTATAACATATTTACATTTTGAATAGTGAATTTTGTTATATTTTTCCCACTTTGGCATTAAAGTTATTGATTAATATTATTGCCATTATAACATTTATGGGTGAATTTAATTTCAAATATATATATTTGAAATATGATGCCATTATTTTCTCTTAAAAATGCAAATCACATTTTTTTTTTTTTTACCTATCAGTAGAAACACTGGTTTGAGGTCAATGTTTATAATTTCCTATGGCAAGCCTGCCACAATGCTTTCTTTGATTCATTACTTACTTTTATACCTTTGGATGTAAGAATTCTTTTGAGTATGCTAATGTTTTAAGAAATCAAAGCTGTATTTCATTTAAGTGGTAAAAATTGTAGTATGAGCCTATTGTTTTATATTCTTTAAAATGAAATCTCCTTAAATGCCCATTTTTAAAATTTTTATTGAAAAACATTGTCAGAGGAAATTAGTCCTATTTGAAAACTAACTGAGAAACATTTGTCTAGTATAAGGGAACAGTTTTATATATCAGACCAAGTTCAGAAGACACTAACACATATGTATTCGTTATGAAGCTACTAGAAATTCCTTATCATGTAATACTATATTTACACATTTGTTGTTGTTGTTCAGTCATTCAGTTATATCCAATTCTTTGCAATCCCATGGATTGCAGCACCCCAGGCTTCCCTGTCCTTCACCATCTTCAGAGATTGCTCAAGCTCACGTCCACTGAGTCAGTGATGCCATCGTGTCATCTCATCCTCTGTTGTCCCCTTCTTCTGCCTTCAATCTTTATGAGCATCAGGGTCTTTTCCAATATGTTGGCTCTTCTCATCAGGTGGCCTAAGTATTGGAGCTTCAGTTTCAGCATCAGTCCTTCCAATGAATATTCAGGATTGATTTCCTTAAGGATTGACTGGTTTGTTCTCCTTGCTGTTCAAGGGAGAACACGTTAACTCATATTTAAATTCAGTTAATCATAACGCTGCAGTGATTAGTGAGTTTCTTGATTTATCAATTCAAAATAAATAGAAGTTAAAAAAGAGCTACACACACATACTATATAGTTCTTTCTAAATAGGAAAAAAATGACAGGAGAGAAAGTAATTAAATCTGTATTGGTGTTTTGTATTATTTACATTCTGGAACTTACCCATGCAAGAATTGAGTTTGAAGTTGTATATAAATGGATATTTTTATTACTTAAAATGGGAAAAAATTTCCATTTTATCAGGCAGAAGAGAAAAACAGTCACATGACAGTGTCGGTGCTGTCTTCATCACTTAATAAAATATAACTATAATTATATTAAAATTCATTTTCATATCTATAATCATTAACCCACACTTATTTGCTGGTGAAGATATAATTTGAATCGAAATAGAAAACTTGCCAATTAATTAATTACTTCTGCAAAAATTATTTTTTGATTGTAAGAATTGTTTTGAGTCTTGGCAGTAAGGAGAGAATAGACAAAAACTCACATCTTTATAGAGTTATCATTGTAGTAGTTAGTTGCAGAGAGTGAACATATGAGTAAAATATGTAGAACGCCCGATGGTCACAAATGCAATTTTGAATAAGGACCTGAAAGGACACTTAAAAAGTTTCACTGGGAAACAGATTTGAATAAGTGATGAAAGTTGTAGAGAGAGGAAACAGCACAGGGAATCTAAGACCTGAAATATTCAAAGAGAAGCAAGGAAGCAATATGACAGAAAGGAGCAAGCAAGTAGAAGAGTATCAGCAACTGATGTCAAAGAGACAATGGGTTGGAAGAGAAGCAACTAGTGTAGGACTGTGTCCATTTTATGAAATCTGCTCATGTTTGGATATTATAGGGCATTATAAAAGTATTTTGAATGACATGATATGTTTTATATTTTAAAATGATTATGTCAGATACTGTGCTTAAAGTAGATTTTAGAGAGAAATTTGTGGAGGCAAGGATATTTTAGGAAAGGTACAGAAAAGAGATTATATTACAGCATGTGTAATTCTGGAGGTAGTGAAAAATAATCTAATTCTGACACAGAACTGACAATATTTGCTGATAGAATACAGGATATGAAATTAAAAGTTCACAGAAGTGATTCCAAGATTTTCAGCTATGTAAATGAATAAGAGCAGTTATTTTTTATTGAGATAGATTATTAACCTTCCCCCTCTCAATCTCAAAAGTACCTCTGTTTGAATGTTGAGTTGTAGAGTTACCCTGATTAAAGGGAATAAAGCAGGAGAAGCAAGGTGTTTGGAAAGCGGAGGCAGTTAGTTGATTGTTTTTGACAATTAAGTTTGAGATGACTCTTAGGTGTTTAAGTGGACAAGTACAGGTGATTTAAATAAGAGTATCTATTTTATTGATTTGACAGATGAGGGCCACGCAGGATATACACATTTGTGAATGGTGAGCATTTAATGGTTTTTCAGCTCATGAGACTTGAACTCACCAGATAATTTGAAATCACAAAATGAATATTAACTAAGCAAATTAACCTTTTCTGATAACATTGTATTATTTTAAAAATTAATTTACTTATTTTAATTGGAGGATAATTAGTTTACAATATTGTGGTGGTTTTTGTTACACATTGACATGAATCAGCCATGGGTACACTTGTGTCTTCCCAACCTGAAACCTCCTCCCACCTCCTTCCACACCCCATCCCACTGGATTGTCCCAGAGCACTGGCTTTGGGTGCCCTGTTTCAAGCATCAAACTTGTACTGGTCATCGATTTTCAGTTCAGTTCAGTTCAGTCGCACAGTCATGTCCAACTCTTTGTGACCTTATGTACTGAAGCACAACAGGCTTCCCTGTCCATCACCAACACCTGGAGCTTGCTCAAACTCATGTCCATTGAGCTAGTGATGCCATCCAACCATCTCATCCTCTGTCGTTCCCTTCTCTCACTGCCGTCAATCTTTCCCAGCATCAGGGTCTCTTCCAATGATTCAGTTCTTTCCATCAGGTGGCCAAAGTATTGGAGCTTCAGCTTCAGCCTCAGTCGCTTCAATGAATATTCAGGATTGATTTCCTTTAGGGTTGACAGGTTTTATCTCCTTGAAGTCCAAGAGCCTCTCAAGAGTCTTCTCCAGCACCACAGTTCAAAAGCATCAATTCTTTGGCACTCAGTTTTCTTTGTAGTCCAACTCACATTTGTCGACAAAGTAATGTCTCTGCTTTTTAATTTGCTGTTTAGATTGGTCATAGTTTTTCTTCTAAGGAGTAAGTGCCTTTTAATTTCATGGAATTATTTAATTTCTGCAATTATTTTGGAGTCCCAGAAAATAAAGATTCTCACTGTTTCCATCATTTTCCCATCTAATTTGCTGTGAAGTGAAGGGACTGGATGCCATGATCTTCATTTTTTGAATGTTGAGTTTTAAGCCAGGTTGTACTGTCATCTTTCAATTTCATCAAGAGACTCTTTAGTTCCTCCTCACTTTCTTCCATAAGGGAGCTGTCATTTATGTATAGGAGGTTATTGATATTTCTCCACCAAGTTTAATTCCAGCTTGTGATTCACCCAACACAATATTTTGCATGATATAGTCTGCATATAAATTAAGTAAGCAGGGTGACAGTATACAACTTTTGAGGTACTCCTTTCCCAATTTGGAAGTGGATATTCCCATCTCTTTAAGATTTCCACAGTTTGTTGTGATCTACACAGTCAAGTTTCTGCTTTGTTGACTATGCCAAATTCTTTGACTGTGTGGATCACAATAAACTGTGGAAAATTCTTCAAGAGATGGGAATAACAGACACCTGACCTGCCTCTTGTGAAACCTATATGCAAGTCAGGAAGCAACAGTTAGAACTGGACATGGAACAACAGAGTGGTTAAAAATCGGAAAAGGGGTACCTCAAGGCTGTATATTGACATGCTGCTTATTTAACTTATATGCAGAATGCATCATGAGAAACGCTGGGCTGGAAGAAGCACAAGCTGGAATCAAGATTGCCAGGAGAAATATCAATAACTTCAGATATGCAGATTACACCACCCTTATGGCAGAAAGTGAAGAGGAGCTAAAAAGCCTCTTGATGAAAGTGAAAGAGGAGAGTGAAAAAGTTGCCTTAAAGCTCAACATTCAGAAAACGAAGATCATGGCATCTGGTCCCATCACTTAATGGCAAATAGATGGGGAAACAGTGGAAACAGTGTCAGATATTACTTTGGGGGGCTCCAAAATTGCTGGGGATGCTGATTGCAGTCATGAAATTAAAAGACTCTAACTCATTGGAAGGAAAGTTATGACCAACCTAGACAGCATATTGAAAAGCAGAGACATTGCTTTGCCAACAAAGGTCCGTGTAGTCAAGGCTATGGTTTTTCCTGTGGTCATGTATGGATTTGAGAGTTGGACTGTGAAGAAAGCTGATTGCCGAAGCATTGATGCTTTTGAATTATGGTGCTGGAGAAGACTCTTGCAAGTCCCTTGGACTGCAAGGAGATCCAACCAGTCCATTCTAAAGGAGACCAGTCCTGGATGTTCATTGGAAGGACTGGTGCTGAGGCTGAAACTCCAATACTTTAGCCATCTGATGTGAAGAGTTGACTCATTGGAAAAGACCCTGATGCTGGGAGGGATTGGGGGCAGGAGAAGGGGACGACAGAGGATGAGATGGCTCGATGACATCACTGACTCAATGCACATGAGTTTGGGTGAACTCCGGGAGTTGGTGATGGACAGGGATGCCTGGCATGCTGCGATTCATGAGGTCGCAAATAGTCGACACGACTGAGTGACTGAACTGAATTGAACTGACAAAGTCAAAGGCCTTGGTGTAATCAATAAAGCAGAAGTAGATGATTTTCTGGAATTCTCTTGCTTTTTCTATTATCCAATGGATGTTGGCAATATGATCTCTGGTTCTTCTGCCTTTTCTAAATCCAGCTTGAACATCTGAAACTTCATTGTTCATGTATTGTTGAGGCTTGGCTTGGAGAATTTTGAGCATTACTTTGCTAGCATGTGAGATGAGTGCAATTGGTGGTAGTCTGAATATTTTTTGCCATTGCTCATTTTGGAGATTGAAATGAAAACTCACCTTATCCAGTCCTGTGGCCACTGCTGTGTTTTCCAAATTTGCGGGCATATTGAGTGCAGCATTTTCACATCAGAATCTTTTAGGATTTGAAATAGCTTGACTGGAATTGTATCATCTCCACTAGCTTTGTTCGTAGTGATGCTTCCTAAGGCCCACTTAATTTTGCAGTCCAGGATATCTGACTCTAGATGGATGATCACACCATTGTGGTTGTCTGGGCCATAATGATCATATTTTGTATAGTTTCTGCATATTATTGTCACCTCTCCTTAATATCTTCTGCTTCTGTTAGATCTGCACCATTTCTGTCCTTTATTCTGCCCATGTTTGAATGAAATATTCCCTTGGTATCTCTACTTTTCTTGAAGAGATCTCTAGTTTTCCCCCTTCTATTGTTTTCCCCTATTTCTTTGCATTGAAGACTGTCTTATCATATTTTACATATGGCAGTATACATGTTTCAATGCTATTCTCTCAAATCATCCCACCCTTACCTTCTCTCATAGTCAAAAAGTCATTTTTACATCTGTCTTTTTTGCTGCTTTGCATTTAGGATGGTTGTTACTGTCTTTCTTAATTCCACATACATGAGTTAATATACTGTGCTGGTGTTTCTCTTTCTGACTTACTTCACTCTGTATAATAGGCTCCAGTTTCATCCTCTTCATTATAAGTGACTCAAATGTGTTCTTTTTTAGTAGCTGAGTAATATCCCACAGTGTGTATGGACAAAACTTCCTTATTCATTTGTCTGCTTATGGATATTTAAGTTGTTTCTATGTTCTAGGTATCGTTCACAGAACTGCAGTGAACATTGGAGTACACATGTCCCTTACAATTGTGATTTCCTCATTATATATGCCCACCAGTGGGATTGCTGGGTCATATGACAGTTAGATTTTCAGGTTTTTAAGGCATCTCCACAGTGTTCTCCATAGTGGCTATACGAGATTGCATTCCCACCAACAGTATAAGAGTGCTCTCTTTTCTCCACACCCTCTCCAGCATTTATTGTTTGTAGACGTTTTGATGGCAGCCATTCTGAATGGTGTGTGATGGTACCTCATTATGGTTTTGATTTGTACTTGTCTAATAATGAGTGATGATGAGTACCTTTTCATTTGTTCTTTACCATCTGTATGCCTTCTTTGGAGAAATGTCTATTTATCTCTTTGGCCCACTTTTTGATTGGGTTGTTCATTTTTCTGGTATTGAGCTGCATGAGCTACTTGCATATTTTGGAGATTAATTCTGTCAGTTGCTTCATTTGCTATTATATTCTCCATTGAAGGTTGCATTTTCACCTTGCTTATAGTTTCCTTCATTGTGCAAAAGCTTTTAAGTTTAATTAGGTCCCATCAGTCTTCATTCCAATCCCAAAAAAAGGCAATCCCAAAGAATGCTCAAACTAACGCACAGTTGCACTCATCTCACACGCTAGTAAAGTCATGCTCAAAATTCTCCAAGTCAGGCTTCAGCAATATGTGAACTGTGAACTTCCAGATGTTCAAGCAGGTTTAGAAAAGGCAGTGGAACCAGAGATCAAATTGCCAACATCCGCTGGATCATGGAGAAAGCAAGAGAGTTCCAGTAAAACATCTATTTCTGCTTCATTGACTATGCCAAAGCCTTTGACTGTGTGGATCACAATAAACTGTGGAAAATTCTTCAAGAGATGGGAATACCAGACCACCTGACCTGCCTCTTGAGACACCTGTATGCAGGTCAGGAAGCAACAGTTAGAACTGGACATGGAACAACAGAATGCTTCCAAATAGGAAAAGGACTACGTCAAGGTTGTATACTGTCACCCTGCTTATTTAACTTATATGCAGAGTACATCATGAGGAACGCTGGGCTGGAAGAAGCACAGGCTGGAATCAAGATTGCCAGGAGAAATATCAATAACCTCAGATATGCAGATGACACCACCCTTATGGCAGAAAATGAAGAGGAACTCAAAAGCCTCTTGATGAAAGTGAAAGAGGAGAGTGAAAAGGTTGGCTTGAAGCTCAACATTCAGAAAACAAACATCATGGAATCTGGTCCCATCACTTCATGGAAAATAGATGGGGAATCAGTAGAAACAGTGTCAGACTTTTTTTGGGGGGCTTCCAAAATCACTGCAGATGCTGATTGCAGCCATGAAATTAAAAGACGCTTACTCCTTGGAAGGAAATTTATGACCAGCCTAGATAGCATATTAAAAAGCAGAGACATTACTTTGCCAACCAACGTCCATCTAGTCAAGGCTATGGTTTTTCCCGTGGTCATGTATGTGAGAGTTGGACTGTGAAGAAAGCTGATCGCCGAAGAATTGATGCTTTTGAACTGTGGTGCTGTTCAAACTGAGAAGACTCTTGAGAGTCTCTTGGACTGCAAAGAGATCCTACCAGTCCATTCTAAAGGTGATCAATCCAGGGTGTTCATTGGAAGTACTGATGCTTAAGCTGAAACTCCAATACTTTGGCCATCTCATACTACGAGTTGACTCACTGGAAAAGAGTCTGACGCTAGGCGGGATTGGGGGCAGTAGGAGAAGGGGACGACGGAGAATGAGATGGCTGGATGGCATCACCAACTCGATGGACATGAGTTTGAGTGAACTCCGGGAGTTGGTGATGGACAGGGAGTCCTGGTGTGCTGTGATTCATGGGGTCGCAAAGAGTCAGACATGACTGAGGGACTGAACTAACCGAACTGAGGTCCCATTTGTTTACTTTTGTTTTTATTTCCCTTATCTGGGAGATGGGTCATAGAGGGTCTTGTTGTGATTTATATCAGACAGTGTTCTGCCTATATTTTCCTCTCAGTTTTATAGTTTCCGGTCTTACATTTATACATTTAATCCATTTAAGTTTATTTCTGTGTATGGTGTTAGAAAGTGTTATAGTTTCATTCTTTTACAGGTGGTTGAGCAGTTTTCCAAACACCAGTTCTTGAAGAGATTGTCTTTTCTACATTGTATATTTCTTTATCCTTTTACAAAGATAAGTTGTCCATAAATGTATGAATTTATCTCTGGGCTTTCTATTTTGTTCCATTGATCTATATTTCTGTCTTTGTGCTAGTACCATACTGTCTTGATGACTGCAGCCTAATAGGATATTCTGAAGTCAGGAAGATTGATTTCTCCAGCTCCATTCTTCTTTAACATGATTGCTTTGGCTATTTGAATTTTTTTTTTTTAATTTCCATACAAGCTGTGAACTTATTTGTTCTAGTTCTGTGAAAAATATCATTGGTAGCTTGATAGGGATTGCACCGAATCTACAGATTTCTTTGGGTAGTATACTCATTTTCACTATTTTGATTCTTCCAGTCCACAAATATGGTATTATTTCTACATCTGTTTGTGTCATCTTTAATACCTTTCATCACAAGAAAAACACCTAATAAACAACCTAACTTTACACCTAAAGCAACCAGAAAATGAAGAACAGAAGAACCCCAAAGTTAGTAAGAGGAAAGAAACCATAAAAATCGGAGCAGAAATAATTGAAAAAGAAATGAATGAGACTATATCAAAGATCAACAAATAAAAGCTGATTCTTTGAGAAAATAAATAAAATAGACAAACCATTAGCCAGACTCATGAAGTAAAAACGGGAGAAGAATCAAATCAATAAAATCAGAAATGAAAATGGAGATATCACAACAGATAACACAGAAATATAAAAGATCATAAGAGACTACTATGAGCAATTATATGCCAAAAAAATGGACAGTTTGGAAGAAATGGACAAATTAGTAGAAAAATATGAGGTTCCAAAACTGAAACAGGAAGAAATAGAAAATCTTATTAGATCCATCACAAGCACAGAAATCGAGACTGTAATCAAAAATCTTCCAACAAACAAAGCCCAGGACCAAATGGCTTCACAGGTGAATTCTATGAAAAATATAAAGAAGAGCTAACACCTATCCTACTCAAACTTCTCCATAAAATTGCAGAGGAAGGTAAACTCCTAAACTCATTTTATGAGGCCACCATCACCCTAATACCAAAACCAGACAAAGATGACACAAAAAAAGAAAACAACAGGCCAATATCACTGATGAACATAGTTGCAAAAATTCTCAGAAAAAATTTAGCAAACAGAATCCAATAACAAATTACAAAGATCATACATCATGACCAGTTAGGCTTTATTCCAGGGATGCAAGGATTCTTCATTATTCACAAATTAATAAATGTGATTCACTATATTAACAAATTGAAATATAAGACCTATATGGTTATCTCAATAGATGCAGAGAAAGCCTTTGACAAAATTCAAAAACCATTTGTGATAAAACTGTCTCCAGAATGCAGGCATAGAAGGAACATACCTCAACATAATAAACACCATAAATGAAAAAACCACAGCAAACATTATCTTCAATGGCAAAAAATTGAAAGCATTTCCTGTAAAATCAAGAACAAGACAAGGGTGCTCACTCTCATCACTATTATTCAACATAGTTTTGGAAGTCTTAGCCACAGGCATCAGAGAAGAAAAATAAATAAAAATAATCCAGATTGGAATAAAAGAAGTAAAACTCTCACTGTTTGCAGATGACATGATCCTCTACTTAGAAAACCATAAATATACCACAGAAAACTACTAGAGCTAATCAATGAATATAGTAAATTTGCAGGATATAAAATTAATACACAGAAATCCCTTGCATTAGTATACATTAACAATGAAATAACAGAAACAGAAAGTAAAAAACAATCCCATTCACCATTGGAATGAAAAGAATAAAATACTTAGGAATAAATTTACCTAAAGAAACAAAAGAACTATAGATAGAAAACTACTATTTTATTCTTTTAACAGAAATTACTACTTACTCTACATATTGCCATTTCTGTTACCTTAAACTCTAGAATAAATATTGAGCATTTTTAGTAGAAAATAACAATAACACATTTTGCATTGAACAGAGCACTGAATTTGGAATTGCCAACCTCAGAAAATTTAGAATAAAAGTATACAATAATATGGTACACAATTATGCTCTAATACACAATGATACTAAAAATACATTATAATTTCTATATAATATTATTTGCTTCAAAAGAATGTTTTAAGGATGAGATGGGATAGTAGTTATGTAAGTGTTTTATAAGTCATGTAAGGTCTGTGGTTAGGGAAGAAGGGCAGCCACCTTGTAATTCACTTTGAGTCCTATAAGCTTGAAAAATTCGTGAGAAAGCTTTAGGGAAGGAACATAGTGAGGGAGAGAGAATATAGTGAAGAGTCAACTGACATTTTAATTTGTTATTTTTCAAATGCTCAGGCTGATATCTCCTTTCTCATATTGTTGCCTCACATTTTCTATTCACTGGCTGTTCATCCTTTGCATGGTTTCATACATTAAAGCAATATTATTTTCCATATGATAATTTTGAAAATTATTTTCTGCTTAGATAAGATGAAAATTGGCATATAAGTGTAAAATGAGATAAAGCTTCTGAAACAATTCCCTTAAGCATTGAGAAAGAGTGGAAAAAAAGGTGATATTGACAACCACCAAAATTCATTATTATGGCATATTAATAGTTGGAAACTGTAAGTTTAATCCTCTTATTTTGTAGTTTTAAAATTTTGCATGTAGGCAAAAACTATCTGTGTGTGATAAAACTGCTAATTTACGACCTCTAAATGACCCATGAGGTTTATAAAACCTGCAAGCATGATCCTAAGATCATGATAGAATACAGAATTTACGGAGACATACAATATATATTAAAAAAAAAACCCTATAAGTAATCTTTTCTATTTCCCAATATTTTACATATCTAAAACATATTTATCACTCTAGACAAATAAAAGAGCAGATTAAAATGATTTATAAACTAAAAAATGTCATTTTAATTACATAATTTTAGAAAAATTACACATCTTACTAGAATATTATGATTATATATTATGTACATATTAAAAATTATAACACCAGTTTGATACATTACAATTTCTTAACAATTTATTATTATCAATGTTGTAAAATTTACTTTTTTTGTTTTTTTTTACTTTATATTTTATTTTATTTTTAAAAATTTATTTTAACTGGAGGCTAATAACTTTATATTATTGTATTGGTTTTGCCATACATTGACATGACTCTGCCCCCGTGTACATATGTTTCCCATCTTGAACCCCCCTCCCACCTTCCTCCCCATCCCATCCCTCTGGTTCATCCCAGTACTACAATGTTCATCGCAGCACTGTTTATAATAGCCAGGACATGGAAGCAACCTAGATATCCGTCTTCAGACGAATGGATAAGAAAGCTGTGGTACATTTACACAATGGAGTATTACTCAGCAATTAAAAAGAATGTATTTGAATCAGTTCTAATGAGGTGGATGAAACTGGAGCCTATTATACAGAGTGAAGTAAGACAGAAAGAAAAACACCAATACAGTATACTAACCCACGTATATGGAATTTAGAAAAATGATAAAGATAACGCTGTATACGAGACAGCAAAAGAGACATAGATGTATAGAACAGTCTTTTGGACTCTGTGGGAGAGTGCGAGGGTGGGATCTCATGCCGCAGTGATTTTGGGGTCTAAAAAAATAAAGTCTGACACTGTTTCCACTGTTTCCCCATCTATTTCCCATGAAGTGACGGGACAAGATGTCATTATCTTTGTCTTCTGAATGTTGAGCTTCAAGCCAACCTTTTCACTCTCCTCTTTCACTTTCATCAAGAGGATCTTTATTTCCTCTTCACTTTCTGCCATTAACGGTGCTGTCACCTGCATATCTGAGGTTATTGATAGTTCTCCTGTCAATCCTGATTCCAGCTTGTGCTTCTTCCAGCCCAGCGCTCCTCATGATGTATTCTCCATATAAGTTAAATAAGCAGGGTGAATATATACAAACTTGACTTACTCCTTTTCCTATTTGGAACCAGTCTGTTGTTCCATGTCCAGTTCTAACTGTTGCTTCCTGACCTGCATACAGGTTTCTCAAGAGGCAGGTCAGGTGGTCTGGTATTCCCATCTCTTTCAGAATGTTCCACACTTTATTGTGATCCACACAGTCAAAGGCTTTGGCATAGTCAATGAAGCAGAAATAGATGCTTTTCTGGAACTCTTTTGCTTTTTCCATGATCCAGCGGATGTTGGCAATTTGATCTCTGGTTCCTCTGCTTTTTCTAAAACCAGCTTGAACATCTGGAATTTCATGGCTCACATATTGCTGAAGACTGACTTGGAGAATTTTGAGCATGACTTTACTAGCATGTGAGATGAATGCAACTGTGTGGTAGTTTGATCATTCTTTGACATTGCCTTTCTTTGAGATTGGAATGAAGACTGACCTTTTCCAGTCCTGCGGCCACTGATGAGTTTTCCAAATTTGCTGTCATATTGAGTGCAGCACTTTCAGAGTGTCATCTTTCAGGATTTGAAAAACCTCAAATGGAGTTCCATCACCTCCACTATCTTTGTTCGTAGTGATGCTTTCTAAGGGCCACTTGACTTCACATTCCAAGATGTCTGGCTCTAGGTTAGTAATCACACGATCGTGATTATCTTGGTCGTGTAGATCTTTTTTTGTACAGATCTTCTGTGTATTCTTGCCACCTCTTCTTAATACCTTCTGCTTCTTTTAGGTAGATACCATTTCTATCCTTTATCGAGCCCATCATTGCATTAAATATTCTCTTGGTATCTCTAATTTTCTTGAAAAGGAATCTTGTCTTTCCTATTCTGTTGTTTTCCTCTATTTCTTTGCATTGATCACTGAGGAAGACTTTCTTATCTCTCTTCGCTATTCTTTGCAACTCTGCATTCAGATGCTTATATCTTTCCTTTTCTCCTTTGCTTTTCACTTCTCTTCACAGCTAATTCTAAGGCCTCCTCAGACAGCCATCTTGCTTTTTTGCATTTCTTTTCCTTGGGGATGGTCTTGGTCCCTGCCTCCTGTACAATGTCACGAACCACCGTCCATAGTTCATCAGGCACTGTATCTATCAGAACTAATTCCTTCAATCTATTTCTCACTTCCCTGGTGGCTTCCCTGGTGGCTCAGAGGTTAAAGCTTCTGCCTCCAATGCGGGAGACCCGGGTTCAATCCCTGGGTCATGAAGATCCCCTGGAGAAGGAAACGGTAACCCACTCCAGTATTCTTGCCTGGAGAAACCCATGAGTGGAGAAGCCTGGTAGGCTACAGTCCACGGGGTCGCATAGAGTCAGACACGACTGAGTTACGGAACGGAACGGAACGGAACGGATTTCTCACTTCCACTGTATAATCATAAGGGTTTTGATTTAGGTCATATCTAAATGGTCTAGTGGTTTTCCCTATTTTCTTCAATTTAAGTCTGAATTTGCCAATAAAGAGTTCATTTTCTGAGCCACAGTCAGCTCCTCGTCTTGTTTTTGCTAACTGTATACAGCTTCTCCATCTTTGGCTGCAAGGAATGTAATCAATCTGATTTCGGTGTTGTTACCGTCTGGTGATGTCCATGTGTAGAGTCTTCTCTTGTGTTGTTGGAAGAGGGTGTTTGCTATGACCAGTGCGTTCTCTTGGCAAAATTCTATTAGCCTTTGCCCTGCTTCATTCCGTGCTCCAAGGCAAAATTTGCCTGTGACTCCAGGTGTTTCTTCACTTCTACTTTTGCATTCCAGTCCCTTATAATGAAAAGGACATCTTTTTTTATGTTTTAGTTCTAAAATGTCTTGTAGGTCTTCATAGAACCGTTCAACTTCGGCTTCTTCAGTGTTACCGGTTGAGGCATAGGCTTGGATTACTGTAATACTGAATGGTTTACCTTGGAAAAGAATGGAGATCATTCTGTCGTTTTTGAGATTGCATTCAAGTACTGTTTTTCAGACTCTTTTGTTGACCATGATGGCTACTCCATTTCTTCTAAGGGATTCCTGACCACAGTAGTAGATATAATGGTCATCTGAGTTAAATTCACCCATTCCAGTCCATTTTAGTTCACTGATTCCTAGAATGTCTATGTTCACTCTTGCCATCTCCTGTTTGACCACTTCCAATTTGCTTTTATTCATGGAACTAACATTCCCGGTTCCTATGCAATATTGCTTTTTACAGCATCGGACCTTGCTTCTATCACCAATCACATCCTCAACTGTGTATTGTTTTTTTCTTTGGCTCCATTCCATCATTCTTTCTGGAGTTATTTCTCCACTGATCTCCAGTAGCATACTGAGCACCTACCGACCTGGGGAGTTCCTCATTCAGTATCCTATCATTTTGCCTTTTGGTACTGTTCATGGGGTTCTCAAGGCAAGTATACTCAAGTGGTTTGCCATTCCCTTCTCCAGTGGACCACATTCTGTCAGACGTCTCCACCATGACCTGCCCATCTATGGTGGCCCCACACGGCATGGCTTAGTTTTATTGAGAAGCTAATGAGAGCTAAAGCCTTATAATTAAATCATCATCTTACATTTAAATAAAATATCTTAATTTTGTTGCTTGCCAGGTGTCCCAGTGCTAAAGAATTTGCTGCTATTGCAGGAGATTCAAGATACATGGGTTTGACCCCTGGGTTGGGAAGATCCCCTGGAGAAGGAAATGTCAATCCACTCCAGTATTCTTGCGTGGAGGATTCCAAGGCCAGAGAAACCTGGCAGACTATAGTCCATCCATGGGATGGCAAAGAGTTGGACATGAATGAGCTACTGAACACACACATCTTAATTTTATATATTTAGTACTCTTACATCTTTTCAAAGTGTAATTCCTTTTTAAGTAACATTTATGGTTTGCCAAATTGTTTTATTACTATGTAAAAATTAGTTGAAAAGGCCATTGGAAATATAAATGGGGAGCTAAGTTAATTCCATCATAGAAGTAAGAGTAGTACAGGAATGGAGATAGTTCAACATATTAGGTTAGAATTAAATATTTTCAATATAAAAAGGAGGTTATCTGCAGGAACATATTTCTTATAGTTTAATAAAATATAGTATATTCCATAGTAACAACTACAACAAAGACTTAGTTCTCAGACATTGACAAAATGACATTTTTCTTTTTTGAAGAGATTTTTTTTTGTATGGCTTTTTTACTTTACCTGGAAGGAAATGGGTACATTTCTTTCTCGTTTCTGAGCCCATCTCTGCTATTCTAGGGTTGAATTGGACTTTTACCACTTGTCAACACTCTTTTGTTGTAGAAGAAATCTAATTTTTTCCCTGTTTTCTCTTTGAGTAACTAGAATCAGAAATACTATGAAAAAATGGACTAAACATGAAAAAACTAGCATTTTTACTTGAACTATGGCTATCATGAGCTCTTAATAGAATTAGGTCTTTGTTTATATCATTCCTCTCTTAAAATACCTTCTAATTTTTAGTGTACTTTTCATCTTCCATGAAAATTTCCCTGTCCATCCTAGCCTATTTTGTTTTTTCCTGCAACTAAACTCTCGCAAATATACTAGTCATTTGAAATTGTAGCTCCTTGAGTGCAGCACTTAAAATATATCTCCTAACAATCAGCAAAAGGCATTAGTTAACTAATTTCTTTAACTTGACCCTTATTCCATAAAAATAATTTAAACTATTTAAGAAAATCCATATAGTGCTGGAGTTTCAGATAACTGAGAAAAGAGTATAATACTAAGGTATATGATTCTAGTCAAAAAGCAAGAATTTCTGTGTCTGGGGGAGAAATTAATGGTCACCAGAGATGCTTTACCTTCTAATAGGTCCTTTCAGAGTCACACTCTAATAGTTTGCATCCTCAGTACTAGAATACATACCCTCTCTGTCCCAATATTCTAGGAAAATCCACCCATGAGAAGATGAACTTATCTCCAGATAAAGAAATATCTAACCATATATTCATCTATATGAATTGTCTTCCTGTTATTTATTTAGTCTTCTTGTGATACCTCCATATTTTGAGCAGTTTTTCTTTTTTTGATGACCTGGTGGAATCCTATGGGCCCCAATTAATAAAGATAATAACATACTATTTCTGTATTTTTTGTTTGTCTCCCAAAGTGCTTATCTCATTTTTTAATTTCTTATCACATTGTTTAATTTTTTCTACTGCTGTATATTGAGTATCTATTTTATTTCAAGCATTGAAGTAAGTGGTTATCAACAAAAAACCTGGTCTTCTGGAAGAGCTGACTGTATAATTTGGGAAATAGATATCAGTCACATAAATACTAATGCTAAAGCTGAAATTCCAATATTTTGGCCACCTCACGCTAAGAGATGCCTCATTGGAAAAGACCCTGATTCTGGGAGGGATTAAGGACAGGAGGAGAAGGGGAAGACAGAGGATAAGATGACCGGATGGCATCACCGACTCGATGGACATGAGTTTGGGTAAACTCCGGGAGTTGGTGATGGACAGAGTGGCCTGGCATGCTGTGATTCATGGGGTCGCAAAGAGTCAGACACGACTGAGTGACTGAACTGAACTGAAATGAGGGACATCAACCTGCAGGGTCCTGCCCCGCCCATAAACTCAGCTGCCACTGACACTTCTGGGGAGGTGCTGGAAGCTGCTGTCTGACTCTTCGCCCCTCACTGGTGTGAGTTCCTGGGGGGCCATGTACCTGACTGGGGAGACAGGTGCTTTCTCACTCATTCTGCTTTCCTGCAGTTAGTACACATCGGTCTAGACTCAGGTCCTGGGCAGGCCATCTCTCTGGGTGTGCTGACCAGTATCTGGGCAAGTGAGGGACCCTGAACAAGTAAGGGTTTGCTGGGTAAGCAGCACTACCTGGGCCCTCTCCCAGCTTAGAACTTTGCAGTATGGGAGCCACAGTCACGTGTCGCTACTGAAGTTCAGATTAACTGAAGTAAAACGAAAAATCAGTGCCTGCTGAGTGATTTGGAGAAAACCGATGGAAAATGTGTGTCAGTTACCTCTCCTATGAATAGGGGTAACCATAGCACTTAGGTGACATAAATTTGAGGATGAAATGAGTCAATCCATGTAGAGCACTTGGAACTCAACAAACATCTGCTCTTATCCTTATGCTCTTGGTTAATTTCTTTGAAGGAGCTGCTCAGTCTCTCAGTCATGTCTGACTCTCTGCGACCCCTTGGACTGTAGCCCACCAGGATCCTATGCCCATGGAATTCTCCAGGCTGCCTGAACCATGGAACTGTTGGTTTAACTGACTTGGATGAAGACGATATTTGCTCTGGGATAGTCCAAGCAAAGCAACTAGTGTGGGTGCCTGGAGCTCAGCTGGCCCCCAATCTTTCCAGGTGGAGTTCAGGCCTGATGCCATCTGGATGCCTAAGCCACTGTTTCGGAGGCTCCTAAGCCAGGGAAACCCAGGGGAAGGACGGTAACTGTCTCCTCTGGTGATGTTGATGGCTCCATAGCGCACAAGACTTCGCCCTCTCCAGATGGAAAGAATGCGAACAGGGGATGGAAGAGGAAAGACTGTCCTCTCCGAGAGGTCTCCCCTCCAGGAACCGCCAAATGCAGGGATTCCAGGCGGTGGCTTGTCTCCAGGACCCTCTGAGTCCCACGCCTGTCTCCACTCTTCCAGTCATGTCTATGCCCCAAACCCTCTGACTCTCCCGAGAAGGCCAGATTGCCAGAGTCCGGACAGCTTCACTGCTCCGACACCCAGAGCCGACACTTGGATCGCTGCAGAGATCTCCATCCAGAGAAGGGGATGCAGACAGGGCTCCCTCCCAGCTCTGGAGAGAGATTCCAGCCAGAAGAAGCAAGGATGATCCGGGGAGGATGGCAAAGGCTTTGATTTCAGAGATCTCCTCCCAGCTTTCTGAGTCTGAGACACGTGTTGTCGGCTATCTCAGAGAAGGGTGTGGCTTTCACGCTCTCTCCTTCTCCCCGGGTTAGATGGCTGTGGCTCCTTCTTGCTTCTATTAATGGGCCATGTCAGACACCTTTGCAGTTACACATCCTCACACGGTGTACGGAGCTTAGATAATTTCAGGACTGCCAGGGACCAGCTGCCCACGCAGGACAGAGAGGGGCATTCATCTATATGCAGTTTTGTAATATGCTTTAAAATTTTACCATTGTCTTGAAGCATCCTCCCCACATTGTCTTCAGAAACACTCCACAAAATATTTTCATCTCAATTTCTTCCTTTTCATGCTTTTAAAATATATGTGTATAACCCATACAAGTCTTCGGAGAAGGCAATGACAACCCACTCCAGTACTCCTTGCCTGGAAAATCCCATGGACGGAGGAGCCTGGTAGGCTGCAGTCCACGGGGTCGTGAAGAGTCGGACACTACTGAAGCGACTTAGCAGCAGCAGCAGCAGCACATAAATACATGCAAAACTGCAGCTGTGATAAGAATTTCTGAGAAATACAAGGTACACAGTTTTACAATATACCCCATAATTTTGGGTATATAATTTTAAAAGGTCAGGAGGAAATATCTGAGGAAGTGACACTTAAGTTGAAAGCTAAAGGGTACCTAGGTGAATAATGTTGACAAAAATGTTCCAGTGAAGAAGGATGCACGCTGCAGTGGACCAATGGAAGAGTGTGGATGATGGCAAGTGTGACTAAAATGGAGCGAATAAGGAAGTGTGCAGTGCAAAATAAGACAGGATCAATGAAGAGATGTGGAATTAGGCTCAATGAGGTCAGTAATTTTTAAAATTTCTTTATTTTATTTTAATTTCTACAATATAGTTTTAGTTTCTGCCTGGTACCAACACAAATCAGCCTTAATTATGCAAACATTCCTTCCTTTCCTAGCCTCCTTCCTCTCCCTTCATCCTTTCAGGTCATCTAAGAGTGCCAGATTGGGCTCCCTGTGCTACACAGCAAGTTCTCACCAGCTATCTATCTTACACTATATATGTTGATGTTACTTTCTCCATTTGTCCTACTCTCTCACTACCTCACTGTGTCCAGAGGTCCATTCTCTACATCTTCACCTCCATTCCATCCCTGCAAATAAATTTATCAATACCATTTTTCTAGATCCCATATATATGCGTTAATATACTGTATATATTTTTTCTTTCTGACTTACTTTACTCTGTAACAAGCTCTAGGCTCATCCACCTCATTAGAACTGACTCAATTTCATTCTTTTTATGGCTGAGTAGTATTCCATTGTATATATGTACCACATCTTCTTTATACATTTATCTTTCATTGGACATCTAGGTTGCTTCCATATCCTGCCTATTGTAGATAGTGTTATTATGAACATTGGGGTGTATGTGTCTTTTCAATTATGCTTTTCTCAAGGTATAAGCCTAGTAGTGGGTTTGCTGGGTCATATGGTAGATTTATTAGGATTTTAAGGAATCCCCACACTGTTCTTCATAATGACTGTATCAGTTTACATTCTCACCAACAGTGGAGGGAGATTTCCTTATCTCCAAATCCTCTCCAGAATTTTTAGTTCTTAGATTTTTTGATGATGATCATTCTGACTGATGTGAGGTGATACCTCATTGTAGTGTTTTTTATCATGATTACATGGAACAGAATCTGCATCTTTTCCCTCATCCTCTGCCACAAAGTTCCTCACATCTTGTCTTCCTCTTACCATATTATAGCTTTATATTTACTTATCTGATTACACACTAGACTGCTAGCCTGTTGATTATGTTTAGCTCATTTATTATTGTCCCCAACTGTTAATCTGATATTCATCCTCTACTTGAGACTCCTATTTTCATGTGAGGCAGTATAAAGAGCTATACTGAATTTCAAATATTTTTGTATTTTCAGCATTTGACACATCAATGAACACATAGAAAATAATCAAGACTTGTTACTGACTGAAGGAATACTGGCTCTGACCCATGTTTTGGGAAGGCTTGCTTGTACTCTGATTTTGATTTAAAGATAAAATTGCTAAATTTCCCTAATGCATTTTCAGACAGAAATTATTTTTAACCTATCACAGGACTAGTAAGTGTAATAGGAAATGAGGTGCAGAACTATTCTAAACAAGTTGATTGTCTACTTAGAGAAGAAAATCTATAAATACAAGTAATAACTTGAGCTAAGAGTGATGTGAAGTAATACATAGAGAAGTGGGAAAAGTGCTGAACACACTTTATGTGCTAAAATAACATAAAGGAACAAGTTTTTCATGTGGCGTAGGATGAATCAGGAAAGGCTTTTAAGACAAACTAATTTTCAACTCATATCTTAAATGGGAGAGGGGCATATATTTCCAAAAAAAAGAAGCTAGAAATTTGTCTTGGAAGAGGACAGAGAGTAGTAAAAGGCAAATGCATAGGGTTAAAATTTTTCCAAATATTTCTCTTCAATTTTCCTCTAAAAGTGACAGTTGAGCTTCATTGTTTTTACCAATGTGCAGTTGGTCAATCTATATTCCTTATTTATAGACTCTTCACTAACTGTAAAATAAGTTATTTGAAAACAAAAAGACAATATATTTATACAGTCCAAATGATATATTCCAAACTTAAGATAGCAGCATATCTATTGAACATATGTGTAATACATATTAAGAATTGATGTCATTTATATATTCTTTTGGTTGTATGGAGTCTTCCTCTCTTTGCTTGGGCTTTCTCTAGTTGCTGTGAATGGGGGCTACTCTTTGTTGTAGAGTGTGGACTTCTTATTGTGGTGGCTTCTTTTGTTGTGGATTACAGGCACTAGACACACAGGCTTTGGTAGTTGCATCATATGGGCTCAGAAGTTGAAATGTGCATTCTCTAGAGCACAAGCTCTGTAGCTGTGGAGCAAGGATTTGTTGCTCTGCAGAATGTGGAATCTCCACAGATCAGGGATTGAACCCATGTCCCCTGCATTGGCAGGCAGATTCTTATCCACTGTGCCACCAGGGAAGTCCCAAGAATTGACTTTAAATTCAGTCCTCTTTTATACTTTCCCCACCCCATTTAACATGCACACACACACACACACATACACAAATGCATACACATACTTCACATTCCTCTCATTTTCCTATGAGTTACATTGCAATTCTAGCTAGAACATTCAGCTGAGTTGAGTTCAGTTCAGTCGCTCAGTCGTGTCCGACTCTCCGCGACCCCATGAATCACAGCACGCCAGGCCTCCCTGTCCATCACCAACTCCCGGAGTACACTCAAACTCATGTCCACAGAGTCGGTGATGCCATCCAGCCATCTCATTCTCCGTCGTCCCCTTCTCCTCCCGCCCCCAACCTTTCCCAGCATCAGAGTCTTTTCCAGTGAGTCAACTCGTCGCATGAGGTGGCCAAAGTATTGAAGTTTCAGCTTCAGAATCAGTCCCTCCAATGAACATCCAGGATTGATCTCCTTTAGAATGGACTGGTTGGATCTCCTTGCAGTATAAGGGACTCTCAAGAGTCTTCTCCAACACCACAGTTCAAAAGCATCGATTCTTCGGCGATCAGCTTTCTTCACAGTCCAACTCTCACATCCATACATGATCACGGGAAAAACCATAGCCTTGACTAGACGGACCTTGGTTGGCAAAGTAATGTCTCTGCTTTTTAATATACTATCAAGGTTGGTCATAACTTTCCTTCCAAGGAGCAAGCGTCTTTTAATTTCATGGCTGCAATCAGCATCTGCAGTGATTTTGGAGCCCAAAAAAATAAAGTCTGACACTGTTTCCACTGTTTTTCCATCTATTTCCCATGAAGTGATGGGACCAGACGCCATGATCTTTGTTTTCTGAATGTTGAGCTTCAAGCCAACCTTTTCACTCTCCTCTTTCACTTTCATCAAGAGGCTTTTGAGTTCCTCTTCACTTTCTGCCATAAGGGTAGTGTCATCTGCATATCTGAGGTTATTGATATTTCTCCCAGCAATCTTGAGTCCAGCTTGTGCTTCTTCCAGACCAGCGTTCCTCATGATGTACTCTGCATATAAGTTAAATAAGCAAGGTGACAATATACAACCTTGACGTACACCTTTTCCTATTTGGAACAAGTCTGTTGTTCCATGTCCAGTTCTAACTGTTGCTTCCTGACCTGCATACAGGTTTCTCAAGAGGCAGGTCAGGTGGTCTGGTATTCCCATCTCTTTCAGAATGTTCCACAGTTTATTGTGATCCACACAGTCAAAGGCTTTGGCATAGTCAATGAAGCAGAAATAGATGTTTTCTGGAACTCTCTTGCTTTCTCCATGATCCAGCGGATGTTGGGAATTTGATCTCTGCTGCCTCTGCCTTTTCTAAAACCTGCTTGAACATCTGGGAGTTCACGGTTTACATACTGCTGAAACCTGGCTTGGAGAATTTTGAGCATGACTTTACTAGCGTGTGAGATGAGTGCAATTGTGCGGTAGTTTGAGCATTCTTTGGCATTGCCTTTCTTTGGGATTGGAATGAAGACTGACATCTTCCAGTCCTGTGGCCAGCGCTGAGTTTTCCAAATCTGCTGGCATATTGAGTGCAGCACTTTCACAGCATCATCTTTCAAGACTTGAAATAGCTCCACTGGAATTCCATCACCTCCACTAGCTTTGTTCATAGGGATGCTTTCTAAAGCCCACTTGACTTCACATTCCAAGGTGTCTGGCTCTAGGTTAGTGATCACATTATCGTGACTATCTTGGTCGTGAAGATCTTTTTTGTACAGTTCTTCTGTGTATTCCTGCCACCTCTTCTTAATATCTTCTGCTTCTGTTAGGTCCATACCATTTCTGTCCTTTATCGAGCCCATGTTTGCATGAAATGTTCCCTTGGAATCTCTAATTTTCTTGAAGAGGTATCTTGTTTTTCCTATTCTGTTGTTTTCCTCTATTTCTTTGCATTGATCACTGAGGAAGACTTTCTTATCTCTCCTTGCTATTCTTTGGAACTCTGCATTCAGATGCTTATATCTTTCCTTTTCTCCTTTGCTTTTCACTTCTCTTCTTTTCACAGCTATTTGTAAGGCCTCCTCAGACAGCCATTTCGCTCTTTTGCATTTCTTTTCCATGGGGATGGTCTTGGTCCCTGTCTCCTGTACAATGTCACGAACCTCCGTCCAGAGTTCATCAGGCACTCTATCTATCAGATCTAGTCCCTTAAATCTATTCCTCACTTCCACTGTATAATCAAAAGGGATTTGATTGAGGTCATATCTGAATGGTCTAGTGGTTTTCCCTACTTTCTTCAATTTAACTCTGAATTTCGCAATAAGGAGTTCATGATCTGAGCCACAGTCAGCTCCTGGTCTTTTTTTCGCTAACTGTATACAGCTTCTCCATCTTTGGTTGCAAAGAATATAATCAATCTGATTTCGGTGTTGCCCATCTGGTGATGTCCATGTGTAGAGTCTTCTCTTGTGTTGCTGGAAGAGGGTGTTTGCTATGACCAGTGCATTCTCTTGACAAAACTCTATTAGCCTTTGCCCTGCTTCATTCCGTGCTCCATGCCAAATTTTCCAGTTACTCCAGGTGTTTCTTGATTTCCTACTTTTGCATTCCAGTCCCCTCTAATGAAAAGGACATCTTTTTGGGTGTTCGTTCTAAAAGGTCTTGTAGGTCTTCATAGAACCGATTAACTTCAGCTTCTTCAGCATTACTGGTTGGGGCATAGGCCTGGATTACTGTAATATTGAATGGTTTGCCTTGGAAACGAACAGAAATCATTCTGTCGTTTTTAAGATTGCATCCAAGTACTGCATTTCATTACTCATTGTTTTTATTATAACTTTGTAAAATTAATCATTTACTTCACCATTATTATTTCTTTTTTCTCTTGTACAATATGTTATTCATCCTAGTGTAGTAATCTTTTCCCTTCTTGTTGGTTTGTTACTATGTACTTTATTAATTGAACTTCACATACTCTAAGTCTCTATTTTTAACACATTCACACACATTCTACCAATTTCATCTCTTTGAAGAGACCCCTCCTGGAGCATTATGACGTACCGCAAACTTGACTGCTTGCTGTCTAGAATTCCTTTGTGGCTACCATTTCAGAACTGCCCTTCACGAACTATCTGGAGATTATTTTGCTCCTTTATTTTGTTGGATGCTGTGCAGAGTCCCATGTTTTAATCACTTATTTAGTGGATCATACTCTCCAGGACATATTTTGAGAAAGGTTCCATGGCACACGACTTATTTTAAGCCTATTGGTCTAACAGTGTTTCAATTTTTCTTTCATATGCTTAGTCGCTCAGTCATGTCTGATTTTTGCGACCCTATGGACTGTAACCTGCCAAGCTCCTCTGTCCATGGGGATTCTCCAGGCAAGAATACTGGAGTGGGTTGCCATGACCCCCGCTCCAGGGGATTTTGGCAACCCAGGGATTGAACCCAGGTCTCCTGAACTGCAGGTGGATTCTTTACCATCTGAGCCACCAGGGAAGCCCTCTTCTTTCATACTTGAGTAATAAAACTCTTTGGGCAAAGACTCCTAAGTGGGAAATCATTTTCATTCACAACTGAAAGCATTGCTTCACTATCTTATAGCATCTGTGTCTTTGTTGAGAAATCTGAGGCCATTCTTCTACTTGATCTTTGCTTAAGCAATTCATTTTATCTTTTACAGAAGTTTGTGGGTTAGTTTATTTTTGGACAATGTTCTGAAATTTTAGAAGGCTTTTCCTTGATATATATTGGTTTTTATCCCATCTCTGGGCATTTGATGATCTCTGGGAATATGCAAGCTATGAATTTCAAGTGTATGGCATTTTCTTAATGTTTCCTTTGACGACTTCACCTACATTTCTGTATTCACTCCTGGCAAGTTAAAATTCAATGTTGTAATTCCTGAATTTCTCTTTAAACTTCATTATCTTGTATCTATTATTCTTATCTGTTTTTTATTCTACTTCCTGAAAAATACCATCATTTTCTTTCTTTTTTTTAATAAATTTATTATTTTTTTTATTGGAGGCTAATTATTTTACAATATTATATTGGTTGGTTTTGCCATACATTGACATGAATCCGCCCTGGGTGTACATGATTTCCCCCTCCTGAACCCCCCTCCCACCTCCCTCCTCCCTTTATCCTCCCTTTGTGTCATCCCCGCACACCAGCCCCGAGCATCCTGTAACATGCATCAACCCTGAACTGGTGATATTTTAAAACTTCTATTGAGTTTTACATTTCTAATGACAAAGAATAATATTTAGTTCTTTGAACATTATTGTTGTGCCATTCTATTTTTGTTCAATAAAATTATATATTCTTATTACTTTGAGAATATTCACAGTTTTGAAAGTTTTCTCCTTGTGTGTTTTTGTTCCCTACCTACTACTATTCTGTTTTTGCTTCTTTCTTTTATATTAAATACTTTCCCAAATATCTGGTGATAGACAACTTCTTTCTTATTAAAAGTGGGCACTAATAACCTACGTGAAAGTTCTGTGCACACAAGTTGGGTTCGCTCACTTTAGTTTTCACTTTTTGGTGATCTACCTGGGTTGTTTCCTTGAGGAACCCATGATATCAATATATTTGCATTATCTCTTGAGTAGGCAGTTTTTTCAGAGAAGACTATCCCCCAATCCTGTCAAGATGACATACCCCTGAATACCACATTTCCAGGAACTGAGTGGCTGGGGGGGAAGTTGAACATATAATACATGCGTTTTCATTTAACCCCTTTGTTTTGAGAATGAAAGTCCTTTTTTCTATTCTCCTTTGTATTCTTGCATTCATAAACTCTATTTTACCGTTTGCAAAAAATATTTCTGTGTGTAAGAAAGGGGAAAGGTTGTTGGGGATGGAAAGTTGCAAGGTTGATTGAGAGTGATTGATCAAATGATCTAACTGCTTCTACTAATTTATTTTTTCCTTTTTTACACTAAACCTTCACAATCCTAATTGTTTCAAGTAATACCAATTCCCTTTTGCTTCCTCAA
Organism: Moschus berezovskii; assembly: GCF_049115385.1. NCBI lineage: Eukaryota > Metazoa > Chordata > Mammalia > Artiodactyla > Moschidae > Moschus > Moschus berezovskii. The sequence goes on along the minus strand of NC_142488.1, from coordinate 78,305,056 downwards.
TGAAAATTTCAATGTTTCTTGTCTTTTCCCTCTGCCAATGTAGAATTTAGGTTTTTTGTTATGCTAAAAGTTACTAATTTTGTGCATTGTTACACTTTTGTGTAAAATGTTGCTTCTGCTTTTCTCCCATTCTCCTCCTTCCTGTTGGATTTACACCTTAAACGAATCACTTTACTGTTATTGATTAAATTTTCAGAATTTCTTTAATAGAAAATCTCATTCTGAGTTTTAAAATAAAATGGGACAAATGGATAGTGGATTTTTTGAATCAGGAAGAAAATGATAAAATTTATTTTAAGAACAGATTTTACAATGTGATTTTTTTCAGACATTTTCTATGGTGCTAATATTAAGAATTTCAGCTTTTAAAGGCAGACATTAATATGTTATTATTTTATTAATATGTTGCATATAATCTCTTTATATGGAGCCCACAGGAAGGAAAACTCCTGAAGAGATTTTTCTTGTAGTGTTAAGGCACATGTGTTGTCACATTAATATAGTTAATTTGAAATCCAAATTAATTATGACAATTTTAGGTTATGAAAGAACTCTGGTCTAGTGTGTGGGCTTTGTTATTACTGTTTGGGTTGGGATTCATTAGCCGTATTTTTTTTTTTTTCTTTTTTACAGAAATACTGCAAAGAATATTTTATGAAGGAATAACACTTCAAAAAATTTGCTTTACATGAGAGGAAGTGTGGCCTAGTGGATGAAGCATTAAAAAAGAAATTAATATCCTGAGTTTTACTCTTCTTTAATCAACTGATTCAATAATCAGTGGATAATTACTTGGCATATGTTTCTCTATTCTATTTATTGAAACTTTATCTTCAAATAATAACACTAGTAAGTTTTAAGTGAATTTTTCAATGAAATATTACAATTCCATGCAATCATGTAGCCTCTACCATAATCAAGTTATAGAATTTTTATCTCATCTTAACAAGTTTCCTCTTCTGTTTCTTCCTCTAAACAACCAGTGGTCTATTTTCTATCATAATAGTTTTCCCTTTCTAGAATTTCATATTAATGGAATTATGCTGTGCACAGTCTTCCGTGTTTGTCTTCTTTTACTTAGCATTATATTTTTTAGATACATCCACGTTGCTGCATGTTTTTATGTTCCGATGTTTTTCTGCATAGTAGGGTGTGCTATGGCTATACCACTTTTTTTTTTTTTTTTCTTATTTAGTGGCTGATGTTTAACCCGAATATTTTGCTATTCTAGTTAATGAGCACTAGTATTTTATTGTGGTTTTAATTTCCATTTCTCCAAGGTTATTGACCATTTTCTCATCTGCTTGTCTGCTCATTTATATATTGTGTTTTGGAAGAGCAGACTCTTCAATTTTTTGACAAAATTTTTGTCTATTTTGTATTGTGTATTTTTCCTTATTGTTTGAGTTGTATGTTTCCTTTATACATTCTAAGTATAAGTACTTTGCCTGGCATATATTCTATAAAAATTTTCTCCCTTACTATGGGAGTCCAGCCTTTTGTCCTTTTGATGTTCAAAGAATGAAAGTTTTAATCTGAATAATATCCATTTTGCCAACCTAATTGTTTATAGCCTGTGTCTTTCATGTCCACTTTAAGAAATTCTTGCTTACCCCAAAATCACTATTAGTTTTATATTGCTACCATAACACAGTACCATATATGTAGTGGCTTAAACAACACAATTGTATTATTTTACAGAACACCTAAATATGTTTCACTGAGTTAAAATCAAAGTGTTGACATGGTTGTTACTTACTGGAGGCTCTAATGGAGACTCTGTTTCCTTGCTTCTTCCAGTTTCTAGAGGCTGCACACATTCCTTTGTTTACGACTCTTTCTTTATCCTCAGTATAGATAGCAATGTAACATCTCTGAGACAGTAACATCTGCCTCTCACTTTGACTTCAGCTGAGAAAATTCTCTGATTTTAAAGGCTCATTTAATTAGCTTGGTCTCACTTGGATAATCCTGGATAATCTCCCTATCTCTTAGTCCTTAACCTTAATCACATCTACAAAGTATCTTTTGCCATTTTAAACTAATATGTTCTCAGGTTTGGAGATAAGGATGTGGAAATCTTTAGGGGAGCATTATTTTGTCACAAGGATATATTTTCAGTTTTCTTTGAAAAGATAATCATTTAGCCTGTTATTATATTTAAGTATTTAATTAATTTTGAATTATTGTTTAGTGTATGGTGTGAAATAAAAGCAGAGACTTTTTTTTCCCCATATGGACATCCTGTTACTTCAGAAATACTTTTTGAAAAGACTATCTTGTCTCCAATGATTTACCTTTGTTGAAAATCAGTTGAATATGTAAGTTTGAGTCCATTTATGAGCTTTTATTCTGACTCACTGATATATGTTCATTTTTATGTCATTAAACTTCATACCGTCTGGTGTGGCTTTATAATAAGTATTAAAAAAAAATCAGATTATGTAACTTCATGTATTTCAGCAGTTTAACTGAAGTACTATTTATCTATAATATAATTTATGCATTTTAAAGCATACAATTAGATGATTTTTTACTTAATTAATTTTTGTAGGTCATTTACCTTATTACACAAATATTAAAATCAGGTTTTCAATCTGTTTTAAAAAACTTGTCACGATTTTGATTCATTTTAAAATGTCACTATAGATCAATTTGGGGAAGATTCCCATTTTAACAATATTTTTTAACCTATAAATATCTCTCTCCAGTTATTTAGGTATTCTTTAATTCCATTTTCAATGTTTTGTGTTTTGCTACAGAGTTCTTTTAAAATTAAATTTATTCTAACTATTTCATTTTGATGCTATTTTGAATGAAGTTTTCAATTCATTCTCTAGTTGTTTATTATTAGTGTATAAGCATGGAAAACATTTTATATTGACTTTTTATTATTTCTAGTAGATTTCGGTTTATTCCATAAGATCAAATTGTTTAAAAATATAGACAGTTTTACCATCTCCTATCTAATAAATACACCCTTTATTTCTTTCTCCTGCCAAAATATCAAGTATGATATTAAAAGTAATATTGAAAGATGGTATCTTTGCTATGTTATTCAACTTACACAGTAAACACACTGTACAAAGTGATTTTGTCTGTAGATTTCTCATAAATATCTTAGTCAATATGAAGGAATTTTGAGCCATTCCTAATTGACTGATAGTATTTTTATCATGAAAGTTAGTGAATTTTGTCAAATGCTTTTTGTGCATCTTTTGAAATGGTTATATGATTTTGTCTTCAATTGTATTAAAATGATATCTGACAATGATTGATTATTAGCTATAAAACTAACCTCATATTCCCAAGATAAATTCTACATGGGTGTGATATAATGTCATTGAAATATTTTTTATTTGATATTATTTAGATAATTATTTTTGTAGCCATGTTCATGAATGCTATCGGTCTATAGTATTCTTGCAATGTTTTCATCTGGTTTTGGAATCAGGGTAACACTGGCCTCATAAAATGAGTTGGGAAGTGTTCCTTGCTTCTCTATTTGTTGAAAGAGCTTCTCCAAGATTGATATTATGCCTTTAAAAAATATTTGATAAAATTCACCAGTGAAGCCATCAGGACCTGGATTTATCTTACTGGAAATCTTTAACAATAAGAATTTGATTTTATTAATTGACATAAATCTTACAAGTTGAGGAAGTTAGGATAATTTTTTTCTTTCTGAATTTTTTCAGTTAATCTAAGTTGTAAAATTTCTTTGCATGAATTTGTTTGTAATAATTCTTTTTCCTTTTAATGTCTGAAATGAGTGTAGTGATAGCCCATCTTTAATTCTTTACATTGGTTAATTACTTTTTCCATTTATTTTTCTTAAAAAGATAATGACAAGAGTTCTATCATTTTTAATGATTTTTCAAGAAATCAGATTTTGGTTTTATTAATTTTCTGTTTTCAATGAAATTGATTTCTTCTCTCAATTATTTCCTTTATTCCACTTGATTTAGGTTTAATTCATTCTTCTTTTCAGTTTCTTAAAGAAACATCTTAGATAATATGTTAAGAACTTCATTTTTACTAACACAGATATTAAAGTGTATAAATATCTATGTCCTGTTTTAGCTATATCACACCAATTTTGGTATATTGTATTTTCATTCGTCCAATATAGTTACTGTTTCATTGACTTCTACTTCAATGAAATGCTTGTTCAGGAATACATTATTTATTTTCAAATTTAGGGGATTTTCTTGATTATTTATTTTTAACTGAATTAAGTTGTGATGAGAATATATATCTGATTTCATTATTCTTGAATTTAGTGGACTTCTTTTATGACCCAGAGTGAGGTTTATATGCACATGCAATTGGAAAGAATATGTATCCTGCTATTTTTAACTGTTGGTATAAATAACAATCAGATCAAGGAGCTTACTAGTGCTACTTTACTTCACATGTCTTTGCTGATTTTTTAATTTAGCTGTTCCTTCAGTTGTTTTAAGAGGATTTTAAATTCTCCAATTACTATTTTTGAAATATATTTCCTCCTTTAATTTTGCAAATTTTTGCTTTATATAATTTGAAGTTCTGCTTTTGGGGGCAGACACATTTATAATTTTGAAGTCTTCTTGAATTGACCATAATGATAAGTGTTTATTGAAACTTATTTTATCTGATAAAATATAACTATTAATACATCAGTCTTATATGTTAATGATGTGTGTGATAAATTATTTTGCGTCCATTTACTTTCAATGTATTTAAAGTACATCTTTTTAAGACAAGATAAAATTGAGCCTTAACTTTTATTCATTTTGACAATTGCTGCCTTTTAATTAGAGTATTTATACCATGAACAACTTATGTAATTATTGATGTGATTATATGTGGATTTCCTGTTTCATTTTTTTGGTTTTGTTTTTTGCCTGTCTCCATTGTTCATTGTACTCTCTTGTCCTGTCTTAACTATTTTGTATCATTTGAATATTTTCATAATAAATATTGAAATTTTTCATCCTTGTACACCCATATTTTCCAGTCTGTTCTTAATGTTATAGCTGTTGTGTGTATTAAATACCCATAGAACAATGATAAAATATTAGTTTTTAAGCAACTATATGATTTTAAAGAATTTGAAAAAAAAAAAAAAGCAACTGCCTTTAATATTTTCTTATATATTTACTCTTTCTAATGCATTTATTTAATTTTTCTCAGACTCTGAGTATCTACCTGTTACCATTTTGCTTTAGCCTAAATAAATTTTTGAGAATTTCTTGTACTATAAGTCAGAGGATGATGAATTCTCTTAGCTTTCATTTATTTGAAACTGTGTTTATTTCACTTTAATTCTTGAATGACTTTTTGTTGCATACAGGATTCTAAATTGATAGCTATTTTATTTCTAGAATTTAAATAATTTTGCCCTTATCTCTTCTTGTCTCTGTTGTTTCTGATGTCAGCCACTAATTGCATATTTTTACCCCCGTGTATGTAGCATATTGTTTTCATCATTATATTTTCAGGATTTGCTCTTCCTCTTTGACTTAATAGTTTGAATACAATGCCAAAATGTATGAAATTTTTTGTATATGCTTGGTATTCAGGATATTTTGTGTCTGAAAATTTCTGTCTTTCATTAAATTTGGGAAATTTTTAGGCTATAGGTTTTTCATTTTTTTAATTTTTATGTTGTGGCCTCACTTTCCTCTCTCACTGATCTTGGGTTGGCCAAAAAGTTCATTGAGGCTTTTCTGTGACATATTGTAAAAAAAAAAAAAAAAAAACCAAACAAACATTTTGGCCACCCTAATATTTTGATATTCCCATTTCACATATATTTGACAATTTTATGTCATCTAACTTTTCTCTGAACATCTGTTTCATAATTTTATTTCTCTTTGTTCTTTATCTTAGATCATTTCTATAGCTAGATCTTCTCTCTAACACTCTTTCATCTTTCATGTTCCATTTTGCTATATATTTATCATTTTTTTCGCTACAGAAATCATATTTTTGAATTCCAGAATTTTCATTTGATTCTTTTTTTTTTTCCTACTTCTTTATTGAGAACTTCCATCTCTGAAGTTTTTGTTCATTGAAAATATTTTGTTTCACTTCATTGAAAATAATTATAATGGTTGGTTTAAAATCCTTCATGCTAACATTGTTCAGCCTTCTACACCCTCCATACTTGAACAAGACTGACAAAGGTGGTGCAAGTTAGGAGTAGTCATTACTCTCATTTTCTGCCACCCAAGGTTTTAGCAGGGCCCAGTGGAAAGCTTCACCTCCACTCCCACCAGGCATCAATGATGTTGAGTAAGGTGGTAGGAACCTGAGCCATTTGGTACTCCACTTCTCCCTCCCATTAATGAAGTCAGTGGGGAGTTGAACTTCTGTTTCCACCTTGAAGCAAAAGAGCAGTGTGTATGTTCATCCTTTCCTTTTCCTCCCCTGGAGGCTGCAGGGCCTAGTAGGGAACTGATCTGACACCCTGCTTGGAAACAATGACACAGTGCAAGTCAGCGTTTCACTTGCACTGAGAAGATCTCAGCAGACCAAGGTGTGATCTTAATTTCCATATCACCCATTTGCAATGAAGTGATGTTATACACAGCAAGAGAAAATCACAACTTAAGTAAGAAAAGGAAATAAACAGAAACTCTTCATTTGCTAGAGCTGCCATGACAAAGTACTACAGAATGGCTGGCTTAAACAACAAAAATTTATTTCTCACAATTCTGGAGGCTAGAAGTAAAAAATTACGGTGTCAATAAGCTTGTTTTTTTTCTGAGACCTCTGTCCTTTGCTTGTAGCTGGCCATCTTCTCATTGTTGTCTAAATGGTCTTTTTTCCTGTGTATATCTCTGATTTTCTCATTTTGAATGTCAAATTTCCTCCTTTCCGTCTAGTCAAGGCAATGGTTTTTCCCGTGGTCATGCATGGATGTGAGAGTTGGACTGTGAAGAAAGCTGATCGCCGAAGAATTGATGCTTTTGAACTGTGGTGTTGGAGAAGACTCTTGAGAGTCCCTTATACTGCAAGGAGATCCAACCAGTCCATTCTAAAGGAGATCAATCCTGGGTGTTCATTGGAAGGACTGACGCTAAAGCTGAAACTGCAATACTTTGGCCACCTCATGCGACGAGTTGACTCACTGGAAAAGACTCTGATGCTGGGAAAGGTTGGGAGCGGGAGGAGAAGGGGACGACGGAGAATGAGATGGCTGGATGGCATCACCGACTCTGTGGACATGGGTTTGAGTGTACTCTGGGAGTTGGTGATGGACAGGGAGGCCTGGCGTGCTGTGATTCATGGGGTCGCAGAGAGTCGGACACGACTGAGTGACTGAACTGAACTGAACTGAACTGATAAGGATACCAGTCAGATTGGATTAATGCCCACCCTAATTGCCTTATTTCAAAATAATAATTTCCTTACAGGCCCTATCTACAAATACAGTCACATTCTAAGGTCCCAGTGGTTAGGACTTCAACATATAAATTGGAGGGATGAGGCATCAATACCAAGATGAATGATATATTGGAATTACTTGATAAGGATTACAAAAAAGTCATCATAAAATGTTGCAACAAGCAACATTTGCTGCAACAAACAAACACCCATTACAGATTTCCTCACAACAAATAAAAAATTAGAAAATTTCAGCAAGAAATGAGAAATTATTAAAAAAAAAGAACTAAATAGAATTTAGATAACTGAAAAATATAGTAACTAAAAGAAAACTAGTTGAATGATTTTAATTATAAGGTAGAAGCAACGATGACAGAATTAGTCAACTGGATGGCAGATCAATGGAATGTACCCAATCTAAACAAATGAAAAAACAGACACAAAAAGGTGAAAGGAAGTTTTTTTTTTTTTTTTTTTAATTTGCTACTCTCAAACTTTAGGAGTATAAACAGGACTGTTCTCATAATGTCCTGACTTGGGCAATAACAAAAGGCTCAATATCTGCATAACTGGATTCCCAGAAGAAAGAAAGTGTGAAACTGGAAATGCGTATGAAGAAATAAGGCCTGAAAAAGTACCAAATTAAAAAAACCCCTCATAAGCCTACAAATTCAAGAAGTTAAATGAAACTCAAAATAAAACCAAAGAAATCTACACCAAGACAAATCAAAATTGAACTTCTAAGAAAAAAAGACAAATTAAAAAAAAAAAAAAAACTTCAAAGAAAAAGAAATTATGCAATATTTATGAAAGAATACCAATTCAAATTAGCAGTAATTTCAAATTTTATATATGCAAAAGTACTCCACAAGAATAAAAGGGAAAATAAAGACACTCCTACACTTAAAGAATGACTAAAAAAGTTTTCTAAAAAGAAAGAAAATAGAAATTGATGAAAGACTGAGAATTCAAGAATGTAAGAACATCAAAATGGGTAAAAATAGAAGTATAGAAAAACTGTTTTATTATTATAAACAGAATCACTCTTATTTTAAGTCATATTTATTACTTGAAATAAATATGATGCTATCTCAGGTGTGTTACACTGTATATAAAGGAAATACCTAAGAAAATTATATTTTAAAACTTGGATGATAAAGAAACCTAAATGGAAGAAAAAGTTTTACACTTCACTAGAAGTGATAAAATGTCAATGCCAGTAGTTTGAAATAGGATACTTATGCATATTTTAATATCAGGAGCAACCTCTCTACAAAAAAAGTGACATACTCAAAAGCAGTATAAACTGAAAAAGATATAATCGTAAATAGAAGATATTAAGAACAGGTGGCAAGAATACACAGGAGAACCTTATAAAAATGATCTTCACGACGAAGATAATCATGATGGCATGATCACTCACCTGGAACCAGACATCTTGGAATGTGAAGTTAAGTGGGCCTTAGAGAGCATCACTACGAACAAAGCTAGTGGAGGTGATGGAATTTCAATTAAGCTATTTCAAACCCTGAAAGATGATGCTGTGAAAGTGCTGCACTCAATATGCCAGCAAATTTGGAAAACTCAGCAATGGCCACAGGACTGGAAAAGGTCAGTCTTCATTCCAATCCCAAAGAAAGGGAATGCCAAAGAATGCTCAAACTACCGCACAATTACACTCATCTCACACACTAGTAGTGTCATGCTCAAAATTCTCCAAGCCAGGCTTTAGCAATATGTGAACCATGAAATTCCAGATGTTCAAACAGGTTTTAGAAAAGGCAGAGGAACCAGAGATCAAATTGCCAACATCCACTGGATCATGGAGAAAGCAAGAGTTCCATAGAAACATCTATTTCTGCTTCATTGACTATGCCAAAGACTTTGACTGTGTGGATCACAATAAACTGTGGAACATTCTGAAAGAGATGGGAATACCAGACCACCTGACCTGCCTCTTGAGAAACCTGTATGCAGGTCAGGAAGTAACAGCTAGAACTGGATATGGAACAACAGACTGGTTCCATTAGAGAAAGGAATACGTCAAGGTTGTATATTGTCACCCTGCTTATTTAACTTATATGCAGTGTACATCATGAGGAACGCTAGGCTGGAAGAAGCACAAGCTCGAGTCAAGATTGCCGGGAGAAACATCAATAACCTCAGATATGCAGATGACACCACCGTTATGGCAGAAAGTGAAGAGGAACTCAAAGGCCTCTTGATGAAAGTGAAAGAGGAGAGTGAAGAAGTTGGCTTGAAACTCAACATTCAGAAAACGAAGATCATGGCATCTGGTCCCATCACTTCATGGGAAATAGATGGGGAAACAGTGGAAACAGTGTCAGACTTTATTTTTTTGGGCTCCAAAATCACTGCAGATGCTGATTGTAGCCATGAAATTAAAAGGCGCTTACTCCTTGGAAGGAAAGTTATGACCAACCTAGATAGCATATTAAAAAGCAGAGACATTATTTGCCAACAAAAGTCCGTCTAGTCAAGGCTATGGTTTTTCCCATGGTCATGTATGGATGTGAGAGTTGGACTGTGAAGAAAGCCAATCGCCGAAGAATTGATGCTTTTGAACTGTGGTGCTGGAGAAGACTCTTGAGAGACCCTTGGACTGCAAGGAGATCCAACCAGTCCATTCTAAAGGAGATCAATCCTGGGTTTTCATTGGAAGGACTGATGCTAAAGCTGAAACTCCAATACTGTGGCCACCTCATGCGATGAGTTGACTCACTGGAAAAGAGTCTGATGCTGGAAGGGATTGGGGGTGGGAGGAGACAGGGACGACAGAGAATGAGATGTCTGGATGGCATCACCGACTCGATGGACATGAGTTTGAGTGAATTCTGGGAGTTGGTGATGGACAGGAAGGCCTGGCGTGCTGTGATTCATGGGGTCGCAAAGTGTCACACATGACTGAGCGACTGAACTGAACTGAACTGAACTGAACTGAACTGATATTCAAGTAACATACAGGAACTGAAGAAAACAAAAATAAAGGAAAGAGAAACAGTGGAAAAAGAATAAAAGATACAATTTCAAACTTATGTTCTAACATATTGATGGCCTAAATATTTTAATGCATGTGATATAAATATTCTAATAAAAAAACAGAGGATGAAAAGATGAATTTAAAAACACAAACTTAATCCAAATCTTTTCAGACTATAAGAAGCTCACTTCAAACACAATGATATAGGTACATTGAGAATAAAAGTGTGTAAAAACATACCATTCAAACATTAATCCAGGAAAAAATATTAGGAGTGGACGTAGATATTATAACCGTAGAGTTTAGAGCAAATAAATTAGAGATAAAGTGGGACATTACATAATGATAAGAGAAACAGTCTGTTGGGAAAACAAAATCTTTCCATGATAGTTAAAACATCGATTATATCTCAGAAGGCATACACACAGAGGAAAGCAGAATTGAAAGAGACACATGTACTCCAATGTTCATCGCAGCACTGTTTATAAAAGCCAGGACATGGAAGCAAACTATATGTCCATCTGCAGACGAATGGATAAGAAAGCTTTGGTACATATACACAGTGGAGTATTTCTCAGCCATTAAACAGAATACATTAGAATCAGTTCTAATGAAGTGGATGAAACTGGAGCCTGTTATACAGAGTGAAGTAAGCCAGAAAGAAATACACGAATACAGTATACTAACGCATATATATGGAATTTAGAAAGATGCTAACGATAACCCTGTACACCAGACAGAAAAAGAGACACAGATGTATCTTGGACTTTTGGACTATGTGGGAGAAGGCAAGGGTGGGATGATATGGGAGAATGGCATTGAAACATGTATATTATCATATGTGAAACGAATCTCCAATCCAGGTTCTATGCATGATATAGGATGCTCGGGTCTGGTGTACTGGGATGAACCAGAGGGATGGGATGGGGAGGGAGGTGGAAGGGGGTTCAAGATGGGGAACACATGTACACCCGGGGCAGATTCTTGTCAGTGTATAACAAAACCAATACAATAAATTAATTAGCTTCCAAATAAAATAAATAAATTAGAAATAAAAAGAACTGGTGTGTACCTGGTCTATATGCTGTCTGACAGTTAAGGTACAATTATTAGAATGCATAGTGTGTAAACAACTAGACTCTTTCATGTAACGATTCATTATCCGAGGCAGTGTTATTCCTCAGAGAATTCACTCCTTCAATTCCACATATTTAGGACGATTTCAGTTGCTTCTAGAGGTTCTGCACTTCTACAGGTTGCTGCTAGAGGTCCTGGCCCTTATTTGAATTTTTTATTATACTGAACTTATGCTAAAGAATGTATCACAGCTACAAGAAATCAACACATTTTTTCTTTCTGTCTGAAAACGCTTTCAGAATAAATTATAGAATAAAACTGGACATTCCATATAATATCACATGATATTTTTATCGCCTTTTATTTATAAGTAAGATGATTTATGAGATTTTAAGTAGGTTTTTTTTGGACTAATTATTCAACTTGAAGGTGATAAATCCAGATAAAATTTAATATGTTAAATTAGCATGTGTGCCTTTTTGAAATAATGTATTGTTATGATACATAAAGAACTGGTCAGAGCAAACACTCTCTTCCAACAACACGAGAGAAGACTCTACACATGGACATCACCAGATGGTCAACACCGAAATCAGATTGATTATATTCTTTGCAACCAAAGATGGAGAAGCTCTATACAGTTAGGAAAAACAAGACCAGGAGTTGACTGTGGCTCAGATCATGACCTACTTATTGCCAAACTCAGACTTAAATTGAAGAAAGTAGGGAAAACCACTAGACCATTCAGATATGACCTAAATCAAATCCCTTATGATTATACAGTGGAAGGAAGAAATAGATTTAAGGGACTAGATCTGATAGATAGATTGCCTGATGAACTCTGGACGGAGGTTCGTGACACTGTACAGGAGATAGGGACCAAGATCATCCGCATGGAAAAGAAATGCAAAAAAGCAAAATGGCTGTCTGAGGAGGCCTTACAAATAGCTGTGAAGAGAAGAGAAGTGAGAAGCAAAGGAGAAAAGGAAAGATATAAGGATCTGAATGCAGAGTTCCAAAGAATAGCAAGGAGAGATAAGAAAGCCTTCCTCAGCGATCAATGCAAAAAAATAGAGGAAAACAACAGAATAGGAAAAACAAGAGATCTATTCAAGAAACTTAGAGATTCCAAGGGAATATTTCATGCAAAGATGGGCTCGATAAAGGACAGAAATGGTATGGACTTAATAAAAGCAGAAGATATTAAGAAGAGGTGGCAAGAATACACACAAGAACTGTACAAAAAAGACCTTCATGAAGAAGATAATCACGATGGCGTGATCACTCACCTGGAACCAGACATCTTGGAATGTGAAGTCAAGTGGGCCTTAGAGAGCATCACGACGAACAAAGCTAGTGGAGGTGATGGAATTCCAATTGAGCTATTTCAAATCCTGAAAAATGATGCTGTGAAAGTGATGCACTCAATATGCCAGCAAATTTGGAACACTCAGCAGTGGCCACAGGACTGGAAAAGGTCAGTCTTCATTCCAATCCTGAAGAAAGGCAATGCCAAAGAATGCTCAAACTACCGCACAATTGCACTTATCTCACACGCTAGTAAAGTCATGCTCAAAATTCTCCAAGCCAGGCTTCAGCAATATGTGAACCGTGAAATTTCAGATGTTCAAGCAGGTTTTAGAAAAGGCAGAGGCACCAGAGATCAAATTGCCAACATCCGCTGGATCATGGAGAAAGCAAGAGAGTTTCAGTAAAATATCTCTTTCTGCTTCACTGACTATGCCAAGGCCTTTGACTGTGTGGATCACAAAAAACTGTGGAACATTCTGAAAGAGATGGGAATACCAGACCACCTGACCTGCCTCTTCAGAAACCTGAATGCAGGTCAGTAAGCAACAGTTAGAACTGGACGTGGAACAACAGACTTGTTCCAAATAGGAAAAGGAGTACATCAAAGTTGTATATTGTCACCTTGCTTATTTAACTTCTATGCAGAATACATCATGAGGAACGCTGGGCTGGAAGAAGCACAGGCTGGAATCAAGATTGCCAGGAGAAATATCAAAACCTCAGATATGCAGATCACACCACACTTATGGCAGAAAGTGAAGAGGAACTCAAAAGCCTCTTGATGAAAGTGAAAGAGGAGAGTGAAAAGGTTGGCTTGAAGCTCAACATTCAGAAAACAAAGATCATGGCATCTGGTCCCATCACTTCATGGGAAATAGATGAGGAAACAGTGGAAACAATGTCAGACTTTATTTTTTTGGGCTCCAAAATCACTGCAGATGCTGATTGCAGCCAGGAAATTAAAAGACGCTTACTCCTTGGAAGGAAAGTTATGACCAAACTAGATAGCATATTAAAAAGCAGAGACATTACTTTGCCAACCAAGGTCCGTATAGTCAAAGCTATGGTTTTTCCCGTGGTCATGTATGGATGAGAGAGTTGGACTGTGAAGAAAGCCGATCGCCGAAGAATTGATGCTTTTGAACTGTGGTGCTGGAGAAGACTCTTGAGAGTCCCTTGGACTGCAAGGAGTTCCAACCAGTCCATTCTAGAGGAGATCAATCCTGGGTGTTCATTGGAAGGACTGATGCTAAAGCTGAAACTCCAATACTTTGACCATATCATGCGACGAGTTGACTTACAGGAAAAAAGTCTGATGCTGGGAGGGATTGGGGGTGGGAGGCGACGGGGACAACAGAGAATGAGATGGCTGCATGGCATCACCAACTCTATGGGCATGAGTCTGAGTGAACTCTGGGAGTTGGTGATGGACAGGGAGGCCTGGCGTGCTGTGTTTCATGGGGTCGCTAAGAGTCGGAAACGACTGAGCGACTGAACTGAACTGAACTGATTGTTATGATAAATTATAATTCAAACTCATTTACTCGATCAGGATTTTCTTAGATGTGTTTAAATTTTCTTTTATTTACTTTCGCCATCAGTTCAGTTCAGTTCAGTTCAGTCGCTCAGTCGTTTCCGACTCTTAGCGACCCCATGAAACACAGCACTCCAGGCCAACCGGTCCATCACCAAATCCCCGAGTTGACTCAAACTCATGTCCGTCGAGTCGATCTTGCCATTCAGCCATCCCATTCTCTGTCGTCCCCGTCTCCTCCTACCCCCAATCACTCCCAGTATCAGAGTCTTTTCCAGTGAGTCAACTCGTCACATGAGCTGGCCAAAGTATTGGAGTTTCAGCTTTAGCTTAAGTCCTTCCAATGTACACCCAGGATTGATCTCCTTTAGAACGGACTGGATGAATCTCCTTGCAGACCAAGAGACTCTCAAGAGTCTTCTCCAAAACCACAGTTCAAAAGCATCAATTCTTCGGCAATCAGCTTTCTTCACAGTCCAACTCTCACATCCATACATGACCACAGGAAAAACCATAGCCTTGACTAGACGGACTTTGGTTCGCAAAGTAATGTCTCTGCTTTTTAATATGCTATCTAGGCTGGTCATAACTTTCCTTCCAAGGAGTAAGCGTCTTTTAATTTCATGGCTGCAATCAGCATCTGCAGTGATTTTAGAGCCCAAAAAAATAAAGTCTGACACGGTTTCCACTGTTTCCCCATCTATTTCCCATGAAGTGATGGGACCAGATGCCATGATCTTTGTTTTCTGAATGTTGAGGTTCAAGCCAACCTTTTCACTCTCCTCTTTCACTTTCATCAAGAGGCAGTTGAGTTCCTCCTCACTTTCTGCCATAAGGGTGGTGTCATCTGCATATCTGAGGTTATTGATATTTCTCCCGGAAATCATGATTCCAGCTTGTGCTTCCTCCAGCCCAGCGTTCCTCATGATGTACTTTGCATATAAGTTAAATAAGCAGGGTGACAATATACAACCTTGACGTACTCCTTTTCCTATTTGGAACCAGTCTTTTTTTCCATGTACACTTCTGACTGTTGCTTCCTGACCTGCATAGAGGTTTATCAAGAGGCAGGTCAGGTGGTCTGTTATTCCCATCTCTTTCAGAATTTTCCATAGTTTATTGTGATCCACACAGTCAAAGGCCTTGGCATAGTCAATGAAGAAGAAATAGATGTTTTATTGGAACTCTCTTGCTTTCTCCATGATCCAGCGGATGTTAGCAATTTGATCTCTGGTTCCTCTGCCTTTTCTAAAACCTGCTTGAACATCTGGAAGTTCACGGTTCACATATTGCTGAAGCCTAGCTTGGAGAATTTTGAGTATGACTTTACTAGCGTGTGAGATAAGTGCAATTGTGCGGTAGTTTGAGCATTCTTTGGCATTGCCTTTCTTTAGGATTGGAATGAAGACTGACCTTTTCCAGTCCTGTGACCATTGCTGAGTTTTCCAAATTTGCTGCATACTGAGTGCAGCACTTTCACAGCATCATCTTTCAGGATTTGAAATAGCTGCATTGGAATTCCATCACCTCCACTAGCTTTGTTCGTTGTGATGCTCTCTAAGGCCCACTTGACTTCACATTCCAAGATGTCTGGTTCCAGGTGAGTGATCACGCCATTGTGATTAACTTCGTCGTGAAGATCTTTTTTGTACAGTTCTTCTGTGTATTCTTGCCACCTCTTCTTAATATCTTCTGCTTCCGTTTGGTCCATACCATTCCTGTCCTTTATCGAGCCCATCTTTGCATGAAATGTTCCCTTGATATCTCTAATTTTCTTGAAAATAACTCTTGTTTTTCCTATTATTTTGTTTTCCTCTATTTCTTTGCATTGATCGCTGAGGAAGGTTTTCTTATCTCTCCTTGCTATTCTTTGGAACTCTGCATTCAGATGCTTATATCTTTCCTTTCCTCCTTTACTTTTCGCTTCTCTTCTTTTCATACCTATTTGTAAGACCTCCTCAGACAGCCGTTTTGCTTTTTTGCATTTCTTTTCCATGGGGATGGCCTTGGTCCCTGTCTCCTGTACAATGTCATGAACCTCCATCCAGAGTTCATCAGGCACTATATCTATCAGATCTAGACCCCTAAATTTATTTCTCACTTCCACTGTATAATCATAAGGGATTTGATTGAGGTCATATCTGAATGGTCTAGTGGTTTTCCCTACTTTCTTCAATTTAAGTCTGAATTTGCAATAAGGAGTTCATGATCTGAGCCACAGTCAGCTCCTGGTCTTGTTTTTGCTAACTGTATAGAGCTTCTCCATCTTTGGCTGCAAAGAATGTAATCAATCTGATTTCGGTGTTGACCATCAGGTGATGTCCATGTGTAGAGTCTTCTCTTGTGTTGTTGGAAGAGGCTGTTTGCTATGACCTATGCGTTCTCTTGGCAAAACTCTATTAGCCTTTGCCCTACTTCATTTCGTGCTCCAAGGCCAAATTTACCTGTTACTCCAGGTGTTTCTTGACTTCCTACTTTTGCATTCCAGTCCACTATAATGAAAAAGACATCTTTTTTGGGTGTTAGTTCTAAAAGGTCTTGTAGGTCTTCATAGAACTGTTCAACTTTGGCTTCTTCAGCATTACTGGTTGGGGCATAGACTTGGATTACTGTGATATTGAATGGTTTGCCTTGGAAACGAACAGAAATCTTTCTGTCCTTTTTAAGATTGCATCCAGGTAATTCATTTTGGACTGTTTTGTTGACCATGATGGCTACTCCATTTCTTCTAAGGGATTCCTGCCCACAGTAGTAGATATAATGGTCATCTGAGTTAAATTCACCCATTCCAGTCCATTTTAGTTCACTGATTCCTAGAATGTCGACGTTCACTCTTGCCATCTCCTGTTTGACCACTTCCAATTTGCCTTGATTCATAGACCTAACCTTGATTCCAGGTTCCTATGCAATATTGCTCTTTACAGCATCGGACCTTGCTTCTAGCATCAGTCACATCCACAACTGGGTATTTGTTTTGTTTTGGCTCCATCCCTTCATTCTTTCTGGAGTTATTTCTCCACTGATCTCTAGTAGCATACTGGGCACCTACCGACCTAGGTAATTCCTCATTCACTATCCTATCATTTTGCCTTTTGATACTGTTCATGGGGTTCTCAAGGCAAGTATACTGAAGTGGTTTGCCATTCCTTCTCCAGTGGACCACATTCTATCAGACCTCTCCACCATGACCCGTCCCTCTTGGGTGGCCCCACACGGCATGGCTTAGCTTCATTGAGTTAGACAGGACTGTGTTTTATATGATCAGATCAACTAGGTTTTTGTGATTATGATTTCAATGTGTCTGCCCTCTAATGCCCCCTCCCAATACCTACCCTCTTATTTGGGTTTCACTTACCTCGGTCGTGGTGTATCTCTTCACAGCTGCTCCAGCAAAGTGCAGCCGCTGTACCTTACCTTGGACGAGGGGTATCTCCTCAAGGTCGCCCCTCCTGACCTTGAATGTAGAGTAGCTCCTCTCTGCCCTCCTTTGCCCAAGCAGCCACCGCCTCTTGGACGTGGGACAGCTCTTCTCGGCCAACAGGTTAAAATTAATTTTCAGTCAGTTTAGTCACTCAGTTGTGTCCGATTCTTTATGACCACATGTACTGCCGCAAACCAGGCCTCCCTTTCCACCACCAACTCCCAAAGGTTGCTCAAACTCATATCCATTGAGTTGGTGATGCCATCCAACCATCTTATCTGCTGTCGTTCCCTTATCCTCCTGCCTTCAATCTTTCCCAGCATCAGGGTCTTTTCCAATGAGTCAGTTCATTGCATCAGGTGGCCAAAGGATTGGAGCTTCATCTTCGGCATCTGTCCTTAAACATGTCCTGGTGCTTGCTCAAACTATGTTCATTGAGTTGGTGATGCCATCCAACTATCTCATCTTCTGACACCCCTGTCTCCTCTGCCTTTCATCTTTCCAAGTATCAGGGTCTTTTCTAATGAGTTGGCTCTTCACATTAAATAGTCAAATATTGGAGCTTTATCTTCAGCATCAGTCCTTCCAATGAATATGTAGGACTGATTTCCTTTAGAATTGACTGGTTTGATATTTTTGCAGTCCAAGGGACTCTCAAGAGTCTTTTCCAACATCTCAGTGCAAAAGCATCAATTCTTCAGTGTTCAGCTTTCCCTATGGTCCAAATCTCACATTCATACATGCCTACTGGAAAAACCATAGCTTTGACTAGATGGACCTTTGTCCGTAAAGTAATGTGTATGCTTTTTAATATGCTGTCTAGGTTTGTCATAGCTTTCCTTTCAAGTAGCAAGCGTCTTTTAGTTTCATGGCTGCAGTCACCATCTTCAGTGATTTTGTAGCCCCCCAAAAATAAAGTCTATCACTGTTTCTTCTGCTTCCCATCTATTTGCCATGAAGTGATGGGACCAGATGCCATGATCTTAGTTTTCTGAATGTTGAGTTTCAAGCCAACTTTTTCACTCTCCTCTTTCACTTTCATCAAGAGGCTTTTTTTTGTTCCTCTTCGCTTTCTGCCAGAAGGGTGGTGTCATCTGTGTATCTGAGGCTATTGATATTTCTCTTTTAAAATTAATTTTGTATATGCTTAATAATGAGAATTACATTGAATCAAATTCTATATCATGGAAATTTAATGTGAAACTCTCAAATTTGTCATGTTACTAAATATATCAATTAAAAATTGACTAAGCCTTTGAAAATCATGTAATGTATGTGTTAGCTAGTCATAAGCATATTTTGTTCCTTTTCAGTTATTTCAGGATGAACATGAAAATTAGTTTTCTAAATATAGTCCTTTGCTGATTGTATTTAATAGGGTTTCTCTTCATAATTTGAAGCACTGGACAACAATTCAATATTTGACAAACACTGAAATGTGTAACTATTCTCTGGTGCTGAGTTCTTTTAGGAAAAAAATAATATTAATTTGTTTATTATCTCTAAAGGAGCTCAGTTCATATTGTATGAAAAAAAAGGCACTGTTTATGAAACCAGTAAAAAATAATGTAAGGAGATATAATTTGGAATTTTTAATACATGATATTAAATTTGGAAAGGAAATCTTTGCCAAGCAAATTGTATATTTTTTTCATTTTTGTCCCTGATGATTTTTTCCGTATGTGTGCATTTATTTGTGTGTGTATGTACAAGCACATGCACACAGGCCTATATGCACTAGAATGAGCACACCAATTTTCTTCATTTGTGCTAAACTGGAAGTAAAATTTCAGTTTGTACACATAATAGTCTCTATGATGACTTGTTTCCACATGCTCTCCATTTTGTTTTAATCATGATCGCATGAATTTAGTCATGGAAAAGCTAACTAAAACAGCTATTTCCAGATAACTGCAACACCCATAAGATACAAATGAACTTACTTACAAAACAGAAGCAGAAGATATTAAGAAGAGGTGGCAAGAATACACAGAAGAAATATACAAAAAAGACCTTAATGACCCTGGTAACCACAATGGTGTGATTACTCACCTACAGCCAGACATCCTGGAATGTGAAGTCAAGTGGGCCACAAGAAGCATCACTATGAACAAAACTAGTGGAGGTGATGAAATCCAGTTGAGCTATTTTAAGTCCTAAAAGATGATGCTGTGAAAGTGCTGCACTCAATATGCCAGCAAATTTGGAAAGCTCAGCCATGGCCACAGGACTGGAAAATATCAGTTTTTATTCCAATCCCAAAGAAAGGCAGTGCCAAAGAATGTTTAAACTACCACACAATTGCACTCATTTCAGAAGCAAGGTAATGCTCAAAATCCTTCAAGTTAGGCTTTAACAGTATATGAACCGAGAAGTTTCAGTGGTTCAAGCTGGAGTTAGAAAAGGCAGAGGAACCAGAGATCAAATTGCCAACATCCTTTGGATCATAGAAAAAGCAAGAGGATTCCAGAAAAATAACATCTATTTCTGTTTCATTGACTACACTAAAGCCTTTGACTGTGTGAATCACACAAACTGTGAAAAATTCTTAGAGATGGGAATACCAGACCACCTTACCAGTCTCCTGAGAAACCTATAGGCAAGTCAAGAAGCAGTAGTTAGAAACAGACATAGAACAATGGACTAGTTCAAAATTGAAGGGAAAATGTCAAGGCTGTATATGTCACTCTGCTTATTTAACTTAGAATTAAGATTTTTGGGAGAAATAACAATAACCACAGATATACAGATGAACCACTCTTATGGCAGAAAGTGAAGAGGAGCTTATTCATGAAGGTGAAAGAAGAGATGAAAAAGCTGGTATGAAACTCAACATTCGAAAAACTAAGATCGTGGTATTCGGTCCCATTACTTCATGGCAAATAGAAGAGGAAACAATGGAAACAACGACATACTTTATTTTCTTGGGCACCAAAATCACTGCACAAGGGAAGAAAAGCTGTGACAAACCTAGACAGCGTATTCAAAAAGCAGAGACATTTCTTTGTTGTCAAAGGTTGGTATAGTCTAAGCTGTGGTTTTTCCAGTAGTCAAGTATGGATTTGAGAGTTGAACCATAAAGAAGGCTGAGTGCTGAAGAATTGATGCTTTCAAACTGTGGTGTTGGAGAAGACTCTTGATACTCCTTTGGACTCTCAGTCACTCCTTATGGAAATTAATGCTGAATATTCATTGGAAGAACTGATGCAGAAGCCGAACCTCCAATACTTTAGCCACCTGATGTGAAGAGCCAACTCATTAGAAAAGACCCTGATGACACTGGGAGTTAAGGAAAAGGGGATGACAGAGGATGAGGTAGTTGGATGGCAGCACTGATTCAAAGGCCATGAGTTGAGCAAACTCTGCAAAATGATGAAGAACTGGGAAGCCTGGCATGCTGCAGATCATGGCATCGAAAAGAGTCAGACGCATCTGAGTGACTGGACAACAACAAAAACAACAAAAAAGAAAGAGACTCACAGACAGATAACAAACTTATGGTTGCTGGGGGGTATGATGAAGGAAAGATAGTTAGGGAGTTTGTGATGGACACGTACACACTGCTATATTTGACATTGTTAACCAGCAACATCCTACTCTATAGCACATGGAACTCTGCTCAATGTTATGTGGTAGCCTGGTTGGGAGGGGAGTTTCCGGGAGAATGCCTATATATGGTTGAGTCCCTTTGTTTTCCACCTGAAACTATCACAATATTGTTAATTGCTTATACCCCAATGCAAAAAAAAAAAAAAAGGTTTTTAAAAAATCTCACATCAACCTTTGAGATAGTAATCATTATTTATTTATAACTGAGCACACTGAGGAGCAAATAGGTTTTGTATCTTTCCCAAATCCAAAGACTTTTTACTGGAAAAATTTGGCGTTCTTACCGACAAAGGTGTGGTTTCACAGCATTTTCCCATATAAAAATGCTATACTTGAAAAATTGTTTCTATAGCTAGTCTAGAAGGTGCAAAAATAGAACACTACTTGAGAGTTAATTTTTCATTGATTTATCAATTCGACAGTTATTAAGTGCCTAATAGCTGCCATACACTGTTCTTGGTAACTAGACATACGGAAAAGAACAAAACATACAAAAACCCTGCCCTCATGGGATTTACATAGTAATGGAGAAGAAATACAATAAATGTCTATCACATCATGATGGAGAAAAATAAAGCTTGGGGGGGGGTGGCATAGAGCGCCAATAAAAGGTGAAGGAGTGTGGATGCTAAAGTGATGTGGTTTTCGATCGGGCAGTGAGGGAAAACTCTACTAAGGTGATTTTTGAGCTAAGTCTTAAAGAACTTGAGAGAAATGATATGAATCTATTGGGTGAAGAGTGTTCTGAACAGTGGAAACAAGCGGTGCAAAATCACTGAGGAAGGAGTGTGCCTACTGTGATCAAAGAAACAATAAATTCTGTATGGTTGGAGAAGAGTGAGCAAGAGGAAAACTAGTGGAAGTTGAGATTAGGGAGCTAACAATTGAGGGAAACAACTTGTGTCATGCCTTATACCATTAAAAAGCCTTGTATTTTACTCTGAGTGAACTGAAACACTGTTATAATTATTTTTGGTATACGATAAGACTTACATTTTAAAAGGATCACTCTTGCTGCTGTATTATTGATAGTGTATCAATGGTTGAGGAACTAGAAACATGTTCACTTTTCTATGCATTGGGAATCCAGTTATGAGCACAAATGTAAAATCCCTGTTTAATGGAATTTACATTCTAGTAAGTGATAACAAAAAATTTGAGTCATTTTCCAATTGAATCAGCCATATTTTGATAGGTTCATATGCTCTGTAACTTCTGCAGGAGATTCTTAACAGACCTATGAATTGTTTAACTTCATGCTGAAACATTGAGGCCAATACCTAAAACAAAATCCCACAAATAAAAATAATAAAATGAAAATTAACTTAAGAAAATTAGCATTAAAGAAGCAACTACTTCATTTAACATTTATTAATGCTCAGTTCAGTTCAGTTCAGTCGCTCAGTCGTGTCCGCTAGCATTATAATTTTACAATTTTTAAATGTATTATAAAATTATAAATGATATGGGGCATAATAATGTTTTTTCAAAACTGTTATTAATATAGCATTTATTAGTAAACTTAATTATTACTTTGTTAAAACCAAGAAATTGACAAGTCAACACAAATTATGTTATTTTATTTAAATGTTTTATTGTAAGTTGCTTCATATCTGCTTTGGAAAGATGTTGGATGAATAAAAATAAATATAAATACATTAGCTCTTAAATTATTGCTAACATCCAGAGCATAAGAACTTTAAATGTATTTTAAATGCAACATCAAATTCTTTAGTTTTATTGCTCCATTACA
The DNA here is from genome assembly GCF_049115385.1 of Moschus berezovskii. NCBI lineage: Eukaryota > Metazoa > Chordata > Mammalia > Artiodactyla > Moschidae > Moschus > Moschus berezovskii. The sequence goes on along the minus strand of NC_142488.1, from coordinate 78,281,976 downwards.
ATTCCAAGAATTCCATATCTTATAAAAGTTAAAAACCATGAGTGCATTTCAATGCACTTACAATTTAATTCTGATTTATGGAGTCAGATATATATATATATTGCTCATTCTTACCGAACAGAATTTTCCTGATTGATTGCTAATGTATCAATTCATATGCTTATTGTAAATATCTTCAACTCTTTATACATAGAATATATTTAGGTGAACAAAGTTGTGGGTCAAATGTTTGGAAATATTACACAGACTATGTTATTTTTGGAGAGGAAGAGAAAGTTTAGTGATCACTTGTGTTTGAAAAAGACAGTATTCTCTATTCTCACAAATATCCATACTAACCAATTTCAAGATCATTCAAATTTTATCAAGTTTAAATTTGCACTCAATTATTTGGAGAATTGAGTTTTAAAATGATGGGTGAAATGGATTTTTGGATCCTCAAAAGTGTGTTAAAAGGCAAAAACATCAACCTATATTAGCATGTCCTATCAAATATGTTTATAAAAAGTTAATATCAAATTTAAGGTACCTATCTATATGCATATTCTTATTGCCGTTTTGTTACTTATCTGGAGTTTGTTTTTGTAGGTCTTTTTTATTCCCTTCCTCTTTTATTATCTTCTCCTGTGATTTGATGACTATTCTTTTTTGTCTGTGTATCTATAATAGATTTTTAGTTTGCAGTAACCATGAAGTTTTGATGTGGCATTTATATATAAACAAGACTGTTTTAAGTTACTGGTCTTTTAATTTAAGATGCATTTTCAATATCCTACATTTGTGCTCTCCTCTTCTCCCAATTTCTGGTTTTGATATAATATTTGTGTGTGGATGGTTTTTTATCTTTACTGTATGTTTGCCTTTACTCGTGAGATTTTCCATTTGTGATTTTCTTGTTTCTAATTGTGAACTTTTCTTTTCTACCCAGAGAATTTCCTTTGGTATTTGTTGCAAAGCTGGTTTCACGGTGCTGAACTGTCTTAGCTTTTGCTTGTCTATAAAGCTCTTGTTTTCTTCATCAAATCTGAATGAGAATTTTTCTGGGTAGAGTATTCTTGGTTGTAGGTTCTTCCTTTTCATCACTTTAAATATATTACACTATTCCTTTCTGGCCTACAGAGTTTCTCCTGAGAAATCAGGTTATAACGTTATGGGAGTTCCCTTGTATGTTATTTGTGATTTTTCCTTTGTTCCCTTCAATATTTTTCTCTTAGTGTTTCACTTTTGTCAGTTTGACTTCTATGTGTCTCAGCACTTTCCTCCTTGGGTTTATCTATCTGCAAGAGACCCTACAATGCTAGCATGTATGTCTGGCTCAGTGCCTTATGAGGTCACTGCTTTTTTCCCCCCTGGGTCTTGGTGCACACAAGAGAGGAGTTTCTGTTTCCCTCAGTCCTTTGGAATTCTTGCAATCATATCTTGTTGCCCTTCAAAACAAGATTATTTGGGGGCTCCTCCCCCATTGCCATATCGCTAGACTGAAAAAAAAAAAAACCTGATGCAGGGCTCAGAACTTTCACTCCTATGAAAGAATTTCTGTGCTATAATTATTTTCCAGTTTGGACCACCCGCCCAATATGCATGGGATTTGAGTTTGTCATAATTTTGCCCCCCCCTACTATCTCATTTTGGCTTCTTCCTTGTTTTTGAATGTTACATATCTTTTTGGTAGGGACTGACATGACTTAGCAGCAGTAGCAGCAGCATGTTTTGTCAATGACTGTTAAGACTAAGTTGTGACTTTTTTTTTTTTCTGTAAGAAGAGGTGAGCTCATATCCTTCCACTCCACCCTCTTTTCAGCAAGACTTTTAATCAGATGATTTATTTAGATCCCTTTGGAATAAAAAAACAAAATACAATGCTTATTGGATATTGTATAAACAAATATTTATAAAGGGTACGTGATTCTAGAGAGTTTCCTGTAGCAATAAATTGTATATGTATAATTTTACAGTAATAAAACATGACAGACAATGCTTTAACTAAGCAAATGTAATATCACAAATATTGGGACAAAAAATTTGCATACTTCCTGACATGAAATGAATAAAACTCATAATTTCTCTAGTATTCCTGCTAAAAATATATAAGCTGAATCTAATAACAAGAACATATAAGATGTAAATGTAAAGAAAGAAGTCAAAGACTTTAGTTTTTAGTTAATTCTACTTCTGAAAGCATAATATTCCTGGGTGGAGTTTCCCAATTAAAAAAAATATATTTTATGTCACTTTATAATTTTGTAACTTTATTTTCAAATAAGTTAAAACTTAACAGAAGTGATGCAAAAATTCCAAATACACAAATAAGCAGTCTGTAATCTTCAAACATATCAAGGTTGCATTCTCTCATTGTATCGCTGCATAAGAAAAGACAGGGATTATTAATATGCCAGATTAAAGGACAGTAAGTAGACATTACACTTAAATACAGTAGACGAGATTCTGGGTCACAATGATTTTTTCTTTTATTATAAGACACATAAATGGAACAGTTTATGAAGTTTGAAAAATACCCTGGTCATGATAATTGTACTGATTTAAGACAAATTCCTATTGTTGGAAAATAAATGAAGTCTTAGGGGTAAACTGACATTATATCTACAATTAGATTTTGAAAATTTCTAAAAATAGTGTGTCTGAATAGAAAAAGATCAACAAAGAAAATGTAAGAAAGTACTTATAAATGTGGTACCTCAGCCAAGGGTAAAATGGAATTTTTGCATCACTTCTGTTAAGTTTTAACTTATTTGAAAATAAAGTTGCAAAATTATAAAGTGACATAAAATATATTTTTTCTATTGGGAAACTCCACCCAGGAATATTATGCTTTCAGAAGTAGAATTAACTAAAAACTAAAGTCTTTGACTTCTTTCATTAGCTTTCCTAAATGTTGGTAACACTGAAAAAAAAAAAAAAAAAAACAGAAAAAAAAAAACCTGTCACTTTTCAATTACTGCTGTTATCTCCCTGGAAATTTAGCAGCTTTTCTTGATAATACAGAAGGTCATAGAAGGCTATGCATGAAAAATAAAACAAACAAGCAAAAATAACTAAACATATTCTTATGCATCTTTATATCAAGTAGAACACTAAAGAAACAAAAGGAAGAGGGCATTAAGCTCTATATGTACAACAGTTAAAAATCTTAGAACTGTGGGAAACTAAAAGCTAGTCCAGTATTTACAAGCACAGCAGATCCTGAAGATCACTCTGTTATTCTGAGTCAGTATATATCAGAGATTCTTCCAACCTATAGGCCAATTTCTGATGTTAGTCCCTTTAAAAGGAAGTAAGACTATCTCTACAGATGGTACAGATAAAATCACTGCAAATGGTGATTGTAGCATTGGAATTAAAAGACACTTACTGCTTGGAAGGAAAGTTATGACCAACCTAGATAGCATATTAAAAAGCAGAGACATTACTTTGTCAACAAAGGTCCGTCTGGTCAAGGCTATGGTTTTTCCAGTGGTCATGTATGGATGTGAGAGTTCGACTGTGAAGAAAGCTGATCGCCGAAGAATTGATGCTTTTGAACTGTGGTGTTGGAGAAGACGCTGGAGAGTCCCTTGTACTGCAAGGAGATCCAACCAGTCCATCTTTAAGGGGATCAGTCCTGGGTCTTCATTGGAAGAACTGATGTTGAAGCTGAAACTCCAGTACTTTGGACACCTGATGTGAAGAGCTGACTCATTTGAAAAGACCCTGATGCAGGGAAAGATTGAGGGCAGGAGGAGAAGGGGACAACAGAGGATGAGATGGTTGGATGGAATCACCAACTCAATGGACATGGGTTTGGGTGGACTCCAAGAGATGGTGATGGACAGGGAGGCCTGATGTACTGCGGTTCATGGGGTCGCAAAGAGTCAGATAGGACTGAGTGACTGAATTGAACTGAAGACTAGCTCAAGGAAGGACATTTACACATTTCCTACAGACAATTCAAACAAAAGTAAACATATTGACATCTTTGATGAGATCCTCCCACTATATATCACACATTCTGCTTCAAACAAGCAAGATAATTATTTTCAAAAGCTTCAGTTCAGTTCAGTTCAGTCGCACAGTCGTGTCCGACTCGTTGCAACACCATGAATCACAGCACACCAGGCCTCCCTGTCCATCACGAACTCCCAGAGTTCACTCAAACTCATGTCCTTCGAGTCAGCCATCTCATTCTCTGTCTTTCCCTTCTCCTCTAGCCCTCAACCTTTCCCAGCATCAGAGTCTTTTCCAGTGAGTCAAATCGTCGCATGAGGTGGCCAAAGTATTGGAGCTTCAGCTTTAGCATCAGTCCTTCCAGTTAACACCCAGGATTGATCTCCTTTAGAATGGGCGGGTTGGATCTCCTTGCAGTCCAAGGGACTCTCAAGAGTCTTCTCCAACTCCACAGTTCAAAAGCATCAGTTCTTTGGCGATCAGCTTTCTTCACAGTCCAACTCTCACATCCATACATGACCACGGGAAAAACCATAGCATTGAATAGACGGACCTTGGTTGGCAAAGTAATGTCTCTCTTTTTTAATATACTATCTAGGTTGGTCATAACTTTCCTTCCAAGGAGTAAGCGTCTTTTAATCTCATGGCTGCAATCGGCATCCACAGTGATTTTGGAGCCCCCCCCAAAATAAAATCTAACACTGTTTCCACTGTTTCCCCATCTCTTTCCCATGAAGTGATGGGACCAGATGCCATGATCTTAGTTTTCTGAATATTGAGCTTCAAGCCAACTTCTTCACTCTCCTCTTTCACTTTCATCAAGCGGCTTTTTAGTTCCTCTTCACTTTCTGCCAAAAGGGTGGTGTCATCTGCATATCTGAGGTGATTGATATTTCTCCCGGCAATCTTCATTCCAACCTGTGCTTCTTCCAGCCCAGCGTTCCTCATGATGTACTCTGCATAGAAGTTAAATAAGCAGGGTGACAATATACAACCTTGACACACTCCTTTTCCTATTTGGAACCAGTTTGTTGTTCCATGTCCAGTTCTAACTGTTGCTTCCTCACCTGCATACAGGTTTCTCAAGAGGTAGGTCAGGTGGTCTGTTATTCCCATCTCTTTCAGAATGTTCCACAGTTTATTGTGATCCACACAGTCAAAGGTTTTGGCATAGTCAATGAAGCAGAAATAGATGTTTTTCTGGAACTCTCTTGCTTTCTCCATGATCCAGCGGATGTTGGCAATTTGATCTCTGTTTCCTCTGCCTTTTCCAAATCCAGCTTGAACATCTGGAAATTCATGGTTCACATATTACTGAAACATGGCTTGGAGAATTTTGAGCATGGCTTTACTAGTATGTGAGATGAGTGCAATGGTGCGGTAGTTTGAGCATTGTTTGGCATTCCCTTTCTTGGATGGCATTTGATGAAGACTGACCTTTTCCAGTACTGTGGCCATAGCTGAGTTTTCCAAATTTGCTGGCATATTGAGTGCAGCATTTTCACAGCATCATCTTTCAGGATTTGAAATAGCTCAACTGGAGTTCCATCACCTCCACTAGCTTTTCTCGTAATGATGTTTTCTAAGGCCCAGTTGACTTCAGATTCCAAGATATCTGGCTCTAGGTCAGTGATCACACCATCGTGATTATCTTGGTCCTGAAGATCGTTTTTGTACAGTTCTGTGCATTCTTGCCACCACTTCTTAATATCTTCTGCTCCTATTATGTTCATACTATTTCTGTCCTTTATCGAGCCCATCTTCACATGAAATATTCCCTTGGTATCTCTAATTTTGTTGAAGAGATCTCTTGTCTTTTCTATTCTGTTGTTTTCCTCTATTATTTGCCTGGTGCCAAACTATGGTGGATGTAATAAAGATAATGGTGACCTCCTTCAAAATGTGCCACACATGCACTGCTATACTCTGTGCCCCCAATCCTTCAGCAGGCCACCACTGACCCATGCCTCTGCTGTAGACTCCTGGACTCTTGTGGGCAATTTGGGTCAGTCTTCTGTGGGGTCAGTGCTCCTTTCTCCTGGTTCCCGGTGTGCACAAGGTTCTGTTTTTGCCCTCCAAAAGTCTATTTCTCCAATCCTATGTAATTTCTGTCAGCTCTATGGTGGGGTTAATGGTGACTTCCTCAAAGAGGGCTTATGCCATACCCAAATCTGCTGTACTCAGAGCTCCTGGCCTCCACAGCAGTCCACTGCTGACCCATTACTCCTCAGGAGACACACAAACAGACTTCTATCTCAGTCTCTGTGGGGTTTCTGGGTCCTGGTGCACACAAGGTTTGTTTGAGACCTCTGAGCATCTCTGGTAGTTGTGTGGGTTTGACTCTAAACGTGATTTTTCCCCTCCTGCTGTCTTTCTGGGGCTTCTCCTTTGCCCTTGGACATGGGTCATCTCCTAAAATTTGCTCCAGAGCTGTGCATCTGCTGCTCCAGGGCCTACCTTCTTCATATATAATGAAATCAGACCGATTATATTAATTATATTATTAGCCAAAGATGGAAAAGCTCTATATTGTCAGAAAAAAAAAAAAAAAAAAACTGGGAGCTGACTGTGGCTCAGAGATTGAAATCCTTATTGTAAAATTCATTTTTAAACTGAAGAAAGTAAGAAAAATCACTAGACCATTCAGATATGACCTAAATCAAATCCATTACGATTATACAGTGGAAGTGAGAAATACATCAAGGGATTAGATCTGATAGAGAGCCTGAAGATGGAGGTTCGTGACATTTTACAGCAGGCAGGGAGCAAGACCACCCCCAAGAAAAAGAAATTCAAAATGGTAAAATGGTTGTCTGATGAGTCCTTAAAAATAGCAGTTTGTAAATAAAAATAGTATTTACAAAAAATACTGTTTGTAAGGAGGCCTTCCAAATAGTGAAGAGAAGTGAAAGGCGAAAGAGAAAAGGAAGGATATACCCTTATGAATGCAGAGTTCCAAAGAATAGCAAGGAGAGATAAGAAAGCCTTCCTCAATGTTCAATGCAAAGAAATAGAGGAAAACAAAAGGAAATCTCTTCAAGAAAATTAGAGAAACCAAGGGAACATTTCATGCAAAGATGGGCACAATAAAGGACAGAAATGGTATGGACCTAACAGAAGCAGAAGATATTAAGAAGAGGTGGCAAGAAAACAAAAAAAAAGAACTATACAAAAAAGATCTTCATGACCTAGATAATCACGATGGTATGATTACTCATCTAGAGTTAGACATCCTGCAATATGAAGTCAAGTGGTCCTTAGGAAGCATTGCTACGAACAAAGCTAGTGGAGGTGATACAATTCCAGTTGAGCTATTTCAAATCCTAAAAGATGATGCTGTGAAAGTGCTGCACTCAATATGCAAGCAAATTTGGAAAACTCAGCAGTGGCCACAGGACTGGAAAAGGTCAATTTTCATTCCAGTCCCAAAGAAAGGCAATGCCAAAGAATGGTCACACCACCACACACTTCCACTCATCTCACATGCTAGTAAAGTAATTCTCAAAATTCTCCAAGCCTGGCTTTAATAGTATGTGAAAAGTGTAATTCCAGATGTTCAAGTTGGATTTAGAAAAGGCAGAGAAACCAGAGATCAAATTGCCAACATCCATAGGATAAATCGAAAAAGCAAGAAAGTTCCAGAAAAACATCTACTTCTGCTTCATTTACTAGACCAAAACCTTTGACTCTGGATCACAACAAACTGCGGAAAATTCTTAAAGAGATGGAAATACTAGACCACTTCACCTGCCTCTTGAGGAATCTGTTTTCAGGTCAGGGAGCAAGAGTTAGAACAGAACATATGGAACAACAAGCTGGTTCCAAACTGGGAAAGGAGTACATCAAGGCTGTATATTGTCACCCTGTTTATTTAACTTATATGCAGAGTACATCATGAGACATACTGGGCTGGATGAAAAACAAGCTGAAATCAAGATTGCTGGGAGAAATGTAAATAACCTCAGATATGAAGATAACACCACCCTTATGCCAGAAAGCGAAAAAGAACTAAAGAGCCTCTTGATGAAAGTGAAAGATGAGAGTGAAAATTTGGCTTAAAACTCAACATTCAGAAAACTGAGATCATGGCATCTGATCCCATCACTTCATGGAAAATAGATGGGTAAACAGTGGAAACATTGACAGACTTTACTTTTTTGGGCTCCAAAATCACTGCAGATGGTGACTGCAGCCATGAAATTAAAAGATGCTTGCTTCTTGGAAGAAAAGTTATGACCAACCTAGACAGCATATTAAAAAGCAGAGACATTACTTTGCCAACAATGGTCCATCTAGTCAAAGCTATGGTTTTTCCAGTAGTCATGTATGGATGTGAGAGTTGGACTATAAAGAAAGCTGAGCGCAGAAGAATTGATGCTTTTGAACTGTGGTGTTGGAGAAAACTCTTGCGAGTCCCTTGGACTGCAAGGAGATCCAACAAGTCCATCCTAAAGGAGATCAGTCCTGAATATTCTTTGGAAAGACTGATGCTGAAGCTGAAACTCCAAAACTTTGGCCAACTGACGTGAAGAACTGACTGTTTGGAAAAGACCGTATTGCTGGAAAAGACTGAAGGCGAGTCGAGATGTGGACAACAGACGACGAGATGGTTGCATGGCATCGCTGTGTCAACGGACATGAATTTGAGTAAGCTCCGGGAGTTGGTCATGGACAGGGAGGCCTGGCATGCTGCAGTCCATGGGGTCACAAAGAGTTAGACACGACTGAGTGACTGAACTGACTGACTGATATTAAGACTACACTGATATTAAGATCATGTAAAGTGTGTATTTGAGGGAAGGAATGAGCTATGAGCTATTACTCATGGGCATAGGCAGCAATGTCTTAATGGGATAACCAGATCTATCCCAAAGGGAGACATGATTCATGAAAACATTTCTTTCAAACCTGATATTCTATCATTCAGAGAAGGTTTCCAGCTTAAATAGTTTTTGGCTATCATGAGAAAATAAAAAGCATTTTATCCATTCAATGCCTTTAGCACCAAAATAAAAATCAAAGAGCTGGAAGCCTTTGGATAGCTCTGGGCCAGTTACTTCTAGAAAGGGTGACAAGGTTTGGTTCCTTTAGAGAAAAAGAGACTGAGACAGAAACTATGAGACTAGGCTATTGTGAGCTACTTCTATGCTGCTTTATCTTGTCTTCTGAGTATGAATTGAAGTAGTAGAGCTAAAATTATTCCCCAATTCTCTAATTTGGCCCCTCACTGGTTCCCTTATTTTGGAAAACAGGAACTTGAAAGGCACAAGATTTGTAGAGTTGCACATGTGTTATAACCTGTAGAAATTTCAGAGTTCCTTTTATTTTACACCTTCTGAAATTATAATTTTAAGCATTCTTTCCTCAGGCTCATTTCCCATCAGGGAAGGATAGCCCATTCAGTTCAGTTCAGTTCAGTCACTCAGTCATGTCAGACACTTTGCGACCCTATGAATCATAGCACACCAGGCCTCCCTGTCCAACTCCCGGAGTTCACTCAAACTCATGTCCACAGAGTCGGTGATGCCATCCAGCCACCTCATTCTCTGTCATCCCCTTCTCCTCCTGCCCCTAATCCCTCCCAGCATCAGAGTCTTTTCCAGTGAGTCAACATTTTGCATGAGGTGGCCAAAATATTGGAGTTTCAGCTTTAGCATCAGTCCTCCCAATGAACTCCCAGCAGTGATCCCCTTTAGAATGGACTGGTTGGATCTCCTTGCAGTCCAAGGGGCTCTCAAGAGTCTTCTCCAACACCACAGTTCAAAAGCATCAGTTCTTTGGCCATCAGCTTTCTTCACAGTCCAACTCTCACATCTATACATGACCACTGGAAAAACCATAGCCTTGACTAGACGGACCTTTGTTGGCAAAGTAATGTCTCTGCTTTTTAATATGCTATCTAGTTTGGTCATAATTTTCCTTCCAAGGAGTAAGCGTCTTTTAATTTCATGGCTGCAATCAGCATCTGCAGTGATTTTGGAGCCCCAAAAATAAAGTCTGACACTGTTTCCACTGTTTCTCCATCTATTTCCCATGAAGTGATGGGACCAGATGCCATGATCTTAATTTCATGAATGTTGAGCTTTACAATAGCCCATTAAAGGTATTCAAACCAAGTTATTAGTAACAGTGACATCATCTTTTTTTCCTGACAGCAGAATCTTGCAAATAAGAAGATAAGGAATCTGGGAGAGAGAAAATTTGTTAATGAGAGGGAGCAGTGAATGGGGCCAAAATGGATAAAAACAACATTGAAAGGGAAAATGAAGACAAAATTGCCTACTCTTTTGCTATCATTGTTCTTGCCTCTCCTGAAAGTCAAAGGCACTTCCCCGAATGGTCAGAAAGGAAAAGTCTCAAGAATCCTTTGGAATAATAAATATAATAGCCCCAGTATAAAGTTTGCACAGGGGAGCACGGGAAGATGGCAGAGGAATAGGACGGGCCGCCACTTTCTCCCCCACTAAATCAACAAAAGAACATTTGAACGCTGAGTAAACACCACAAAATACTTCTGAATACCGACAGAGGACATCAGGCACTCAGAAAAGCAGCCCATAGTCAATGAAAGGAGGTAGGAAATAGATAAAAAGAGAGACAAAAGAGGTAGGGACGGAGCTCCATCAACAAAAAAAAAAAAAAAAAAAAGAGAGAGAGAGAAGTTTCCAAACACCTGGAAACACTGGTGAGTGGAATCTCAGAGGGCCGCATAACTGGGAGACATAAGACATAAATAATTAAAACTCACAGACTAAGTGCCCAGAGGAAACTCTCAGCGGAGAAGTGGCGCAGATGCCCGCGTCCCTCACTAGCAGGCAGGGACAGGGCAGGGAGAGGCCGGTGGTGGCGCTTAGAGGGAGAACTGGCGGTGGTGCTTAGAGGGAGAACTGGGCTTGAACGCCCCGGGGCAAACTGAGGGTTCGAACTTAAGATACCAAAAGGTGAAAAGGCTAGGAAAAGCCCCAAGCCAGGACTCTGCCAGCCCCGCCAACAGAACCGTGCACTGAGCGGACCGAGCTGGTAGCGCGTGGCCCATCCCCCAGCCCCTGCCACGCGGGCGGGGAGGGCTGCCAGCGCCGGGGTGGGGCAGCCGCGGCCCCAGAGAGGCTTCCCGTGCCAAGCTTCAGGCAAGCTTCCTTGCTGGCCAGGACTTCTTGCGTTCGGGCCGATCGATATCCGCCTGAGAAAGTGCGCAGGGTGTACTCCCAGAAAACCGAGTAGCAGGGACTGGGAAGGCGATAAGTTGCAGTGACCGTGCTTGGCAAACGCCTGGTCACCTGAGCTGCTAGGACTGAGGAAGGCACAAAACGCAGGCCCAGCCAAGTCTACGCCTTTGTCAAGTAACCGAGGACCTGAACCTGGGCCTCTCAGACCTGGGAAGTGTATGCAACCCAGCGCCAGCCGCGGACAGCTCGCAGCAGAGCAACGTAAAGCCTAAGCAGCATAAACAGGGAAAGCACACACGCCTCGAGTGGGAGCATTCCCAGTGTAGCGGAGACACTGCGAGCACTCCCCACAGACGCCAGGGATATTTGTTAGCTGTTCCTCTCTCCCCATAGCAGGATGGAATAGGTGAGCTTGGAAAAAAAAAAAAGTGTCCACCACTGCATCCTTGTGTCAGGACGGGAATTAGACACTGAGGAGACCAGAAAACAGAAGAGTTTTTCAACAGAAGGAACTGCCTTGGAAGTAAAGAGGGAGAAGCCTTGAGCCTACTGCAAGAATAAGACTGAAAACCAGAGACAGAGGTTTTAGGCCAAATCCTGAGAACACCAGAGATCTCCTATTCCAGAGAACATTAATTGATAGGTACTCATCAAATGCCTCCATACATACACTGAAACCAGGCACCACCCAAGGGTCAACAAGTTTCAGTGAAAGACATACCACGCAAACTATCCAGCAACACAAGAGAATAGCACTGAGCTTCAATATACAGACTGCCCAAAGCCACTCCAAACCCACTCACATCTCAAACTCATTACTGGACACTTCATTGCATGCCAGAGAGAAGAAATCCAGCTCCACCCACCAGAACATCGACACAAGCTTCCCTAACCAGGGAACCTTGACAAGTCACCCATCCAACCCCACACACAACGAGGTAACTACATAATAAAGAGAACTCCACAAACTACCAGAAGACCGAAAGGCCACCCCGAACACAGTAATACAAGTAAGATGAAGAGGCAGAGAAATACCCAACAAGTAAAGGAACGGGATAAATGCCCACCAACACAAACAAAAGAGGAAGATATAGGGAACCTACCCGATAAAGAATTTCGAATTTTAATGCTGAAAATGAGTCAAAATCTGGAAAGCAAAATGGAGTTACAGATAAACTGGAGAAAAGGATTGAGAAGATGCAAGAAATGTTCAATAAGGAATTAGAGGAAATGAAAAAGAATCAATATATAATGAATAATAAAATAGATGTGATCAGAAACACTCTCGACGGCACAAACAGTAGAATAATGGAGGCAGAAGACAGCATAAGCGAGCTAGAAGATAGAATTGTAGAAATAAATGAAACAGAGACGGAAAAAGAAAAAAGAATGAAAAAAATGAGGACAATATTAGAGACATATGGGACAATAGTAAATGCCCCAATATTCGAATCATAGGAGTCCCAGAAGAAGAAGACAAAAAGAAAGACCATGAGAGAATACTTGAGGAGATAATAGTTGAAAATTTCCCTAAAATGGGGAAGGAAATAATCACCCAAGTCCAAGAAACACAGAAAGTCCATAACAGGATAAAACCAAGGTGAAATACCCCAAGGCACATATTAATCAAATTAACAAAGATCAAATACAAAGAACAAATATTAAAAGCCGCAAGGGAAAAACAACAAATAACACACAAGGGGATCCCCATAAGGATAACAGCTGATCTTTCAGCAGAAACTCTTCAGGCCAGGAGGGAATGGCAAGACATACTTAAAGAGATGAAAGAAAACAACCTACAGCCCAGATTACTGTACCCAGCAAGGATCTCATTCAAATATGAAGGAGAAATCAAAAGCTTTACAGACAAGCAAAAGCTGAGAGAATTTAGCATCACCAAACCAGCTCTCCAACAAATACTAAAGGATCTTCTCTAGACTGGAAACACAGAAAGGGTATATAAACTCGAACCCAAAACAATAAAGAAAATGGCAACGGGATCATACTTATCAATAATTACCTTAAACGTAAATGGGTTGAATGCCCCAACCAAAAGACAAAGGCTGGCTGAATGGATACAAAAACAAGACCCCCATATATGTTGTCTACAAGAGACCCACCTCAAATCGAGGGACACATACAGACTGACAGTGAAGGGCTGGAAAAAGATATTCCACGCAAATAGAGACCAAAAGAAAGCAGGAGTAGCAATACTCATATCAGATAAAATAGATTTTAAAACAAAGGCTGTGAAAAGACACAAAGAAGGAAACTACATAATGATCAAAGGATCAATCCAAGAAGAAGATATAACAATTACAAATATTTATGCACCCAACATAGGAGCACCGCAATATGTAAGACAATTTCTAACAAGTATGAAAGGGGAAATTAACAATAACACAATAACAGTGGGAGACTTTAATACCCCACTTACATCTATGGATAGATCAACTAAACCGAAAATTAACAAGGAAACACAATCTTTAAATGATACAATAGACCAGTTAGACCTAATAGATCTCTATAGGACATTTCACCCCAAAACAATGAATTTCACCTTTTTCTCAAGCTCACACGGAACCTTTTCCAGAAGAGATAACATCCTGAGCCATAAATCTAGCCTTGGTAAATTCAAAAAAATTGAAATCATTCCAAGCATCTTTTCTGACCACAATGCAGTAAGATTAGATCTCAGTTACAGGAGAAAAACTATTAAAAATGCCAACATATGGAGGCTGAACAACACGCTGCTGAATAATGAACAAATCATAGAAGAAATCAAAAGAGAAATCAAAATATGCATAGAAATGAATGAAAATGAAAACACAACAACCCAAACCTCTGGGACACTGTAAAAGCAGTGTTAAGGGGGAAGTTCATAGCAATACAGGCACACCTCAAGAAACAAGAAAAAAGTCAACTAAATAACCTAACTCTATGTCTAAAGAAACTAGAAAAGGAAGAAATGAAGAACCCCAGGGTTAGTAGAAGGAAAGAAATCGTAAAAGTTAGGGCAGAGATGAATGCAAAAGAAACAAAAGAGATCATCACAAAAATCAACAAAGCCAAAAGCTGGTTCTTTGTGAAGATAAATTAAATTCACAAACCACTAGCCAGACTCATCAAGAAACAAAGGGATAAGAACCAAATCAATAAAATCAAAAATGAAAATGGAGAGATCACAACTGACAACACAAAAATACAAAGAATGATTAGAGAATACTATCAGCAATTTTGTGGCAATAAAATGAATAACTTGGAAGAAATGCACAAATTCCTAGAAAAGTACACCTTGCCAAAACTGAATCAGGAAGAAATAGAAAATCTGAACAGACCCATCACAAGCACGGAAATAGAGGAAGTAATCGGAAATCTTCCAGCAAGCCAAAGCCCAGATTCAGACGGCTTCACAGCTGAATTCTACCAAAAATTTAGAGAAAAGCTAACACCTATTCTACTCAAACTCTTCCAGAAAATTGCTAAGGAAGGAAAACTTCCAAACTCATTCTATGAGGCCAACATCACCCTAATCCCAAAACCTGGTAAAGATCCCACAAAAAATAAAATTACATCCCAATATCACTGATGAACATAGATGCAAAAATCCTTAACAAAATTCTAGCAATCAGAATCCAACAACACATTAAGAAGATCATACATCATGACCAAGTGGGCTTTATCCCAGGAATGCAAGGATTCTTCAATATCAGCAAATCGATCAACATGATACACCACACTAACAAACTGAAAAATAAAAATCATATGATTATCTCAATAGATGCAGAGAAAGCCTTTGACAAAATACAACATCAATTTACGGTAAAAACTCTCCAGAAAGTGGGAATAGAAGAGACATATCTCAACATAATAAAAGCTATATATGACAAACCCTTCAAACATTATCCTCAATGGTGAAAAACTGAAAGCATTTCCCCTAATGGCAGGAACAAGACAAGGGTGCCCACTCTCACCACTACTATTCAACATAGTTCTGGAAGTTTTGGCTACAGCAATAAGAGCAGAAAAAGACATAAAAGGAATAAAAATTGGAAAAGAATTAGTAAAACTTTCACTGTTCGCTGATGACATGATCCTCTACACAGAAAACCCTAAAAATTCTAACAGAAAACTACTAGAGTTAATCAATGAATACAGTAAAGTTGCAGGATATAATATCAGCACACAGAAATCCCTTGCATTCCTATACACTAATAATGAGAAAATACAAAGAGAAATTAAGGAAACTATTCCATTCAGTGTTGCAACGAAAAGAATTAAATACTTAGGAATATATCTACCTAAGGAAAGAAAAGACTTGTACATAGAAAAGTATAAAATACTAGTGAAAGTAATCGAAGAGGACAATAATATTGTGAAAATGAGTATACTATGCAAAGTAATTTATACATTCAATGCAATCCCTATCAAGCTACCAATGATATTTTTCAAAGAACTAGAACAAATAATCTCACAATTTGTATGGAAATACAAAAAACCTCGAATAGCCAAAGCAATCTTGAGGAAGAAGAATGGAACTGGAGGAATTAACCTGCCTGACTTCAGGCTCTACTACAAAGCCACAGTCATCAAGACAGTATGGTACTGGCATAAAGACAGAAATATAGATCAATGGAACAAAAGAGAAAGCCCAGAGATAAATCCACACACCTATGGACACCTTATCTTTGAGAAAGGAGGCAAGAATATAAAATGGACAAAAGACAGTCTCTTTAACAAGCGGTGCTGGGAAAACTGGTCAGCCACTTGTAAAAGAATGAAACTAGAACACTTCCTAACACCATACACCAAAATAAACTCAAAATGGATTAGAGAGCTAAATGTAAGACCAGATACTATAAAACTCCTAGAGGAGAACGTAGGCAAAACACTCTCCGACATCAATCACTGCAGGAGCCTCCAAGACACACCTCCCAGAATATTGGAAATAAAAGCAAAAATAAACAAATGGGACCTAATTAAAATCAAAAGCTTCTGCACAGCCAAGGAAACTTTAAGCAAGGTTAAAAGACAGCCTTCAGAGTGGGAGAAAATAATAGCAAATGAAGCAACTGAGAAAAGATTAATCTCCAAAATATATAAGCAGCTCCGGAAGCTCAATTCCAGAAAAATAAGTGACCCAATCAAAAAATGGGCCAAAGAACTAAACAGACATTTCTCCAAAGAAGACATAAAATTGGCTAACAAACACATGAAACAATGTTCAACATCCCTCATAATCAGAGAAATGCAAATCAAAACCACAATGAGATACCATTTCACACCAGACAGAATGGCTGCTATCTAAAAGTCTACAAGCATTAAATGCTGGAGAGGGTGTGGAGAGAAGGGAACCCTCTTACACTGTTGGTGGGAATGCAAACTAGTACAGCCACTGTGGAGAACAGTATGGAGATTCCTCAAAAAACTGGAAATAGAACTGCCATATGATCCAGCAATCGCACTCCTGGGCATACACACCGAGGAAACCAGAATTGAAAGAGACACAGGTACTCCAATGTTCATTGCAGCAGTGTTTATGATAGCCAGGACATGGAAACAACCTAGATGTCCATCTGCAGATGAATGGGTAAGAAAGCTTTGGTACATATACACAATGGAGTATTTTTCAGCCATCAAAAATAATGCATTTGAATCAGTTTTAATGAGGTGGATGAAATTGGAGCCAATTATACAGAGTGAAGTAAGCCAGAAAGAAAAACATCAGTACAGTATACTAACGCATATATATGGAATTTAGAAAGATGGTAACCTGAACCCTGTATACGAGACTGCAAAAGAGACATAGGCATATAGAACAGTCTTTGGGACTCCGTGGGAGAGGGTGAAGGTGGGATGATTGGGGAGAACGGCACTGTAGCATGTATTTTATCATAAGTGATCAGTCCAGTTTCGACGCATGATACAGGATGATTGGGGCTGGTGCACGGGGATGAACTGGAGGGAGGATATGGGGAATAGGGAGGTGGGAGGGGGGTTCAAGAAAGGGAACACGTGTACACCCGGGGCGGATTCATATTAATGTATGGCAAAACCAACCCATATATTAATGTAAAATAATTTGCCTCCAATAAAATTAAAAAAATATATAAATAAAATATATAAAAAAAGTTTTCACAGCATTTTGAATTTTTTAAAACATTGGCCTTTATTGACAAGGCAGTAAGTACAATGCAAATTGACACTCTTTTAGTTGCAATCAAGTCTTCATATTTGTATTAGGTCTTGCCTTTTAAAAAATTAATTAATTTTAATTAGAGGTTAATTACTTTACAAAATTGTGGTAGTTTTTGCCATACATTGGCATAAATCAGCCATGGGTATACATGTGTCCCCCATCCTGAACCCCCCTTATCCGTCCCTCCCCATCCCATCCCAGTGCACTAGCTTTGAGTGCCCTGTTTCATGCATCGAGTTTGGACTGGTCATCTATTTTACATATGGAAATATATATATTCCAATGCTATTCTCTCAAATCATCCCACCCGCCTTCTCCCAGAGAGTCCAAAAGTCTATTCTTTATATCTGTGTCTCTTTTGCTGTCTTGCATATAGGGTCATTGCTATGATCTTTCTAAATTCCATATGGATGCATTTATACACTGTACTGGTGTTTTTCTTTCTGACTTTACTCTGTATAATAGCCTCAAGTTTCATCTACCTTATTAGAACTGATTCAAATGCGTTCTTTTATTAGCACTGTTTACAATAGCTAGGACATGGAAGCAACCTAGATGCCCTTTGGCAGATGAATGGATAAGAAAGCCGTGGTACATATACACAATTGAATATTACTCAACTATTAAGAAGAACACATTTGAATCAGATCTTGTCTTAATTGTTGATAGTTTCTGATGTTTTTTCTCCAGAGGCAAACAACAGGGTTGGGAGGAGTGTTTGTGTGAATGTATGGGAGGGATTTGGATAGTGATTAAGCATATTCCATTAATGAAAATAGAGTGAAGTTAGACATATACTGTTTAGTTTTTTATTTTTTTGTCATTGTTTTACTACAGTTCTTTTTTTTTTTAAATTTATCTATTTTTTTTGAAGGGTAATTACTTTACAGAATTTTGCTGTTTTCTGTTAAATCTTAACATGAATCAGTCATAGGTATACCTCCCTTTTGAAACTCCCTCCCATCTCCCTCCCCATCCCACCCCTCTAGGTTGATAAAGAGCCCCTGTTTGAGTTTCCTGAGACATACAGTAAATTCCCATTGGCTATCTATTTTTCATATGGTAATGTAAGTTTCCATGTTACTTTTTCCATACATCTCACCCTCTCCGCCCCTCTCCCCCTGTCCATAAGCCTATTCTCTATGTCTCTTTCTCCATCATTGCTTTGTAAACAACTTTTCAGTATCATTTTTTAGATTCCATATATATGCATTAGAATATGATATTTATTTTTCTCTTTCTGACTTACTTCACTCTGTATAATAGGTTCTAGGTTCATCCACCTCATTAGAACTGACTTAAATGTGTTCCCTTTTATGGCTGAGTGATATTCCATTGTGTATATGTACCACAACTTCTTTATCCATTCATCTGTCAATGGACATCTACGTTGCTTCCATATTCTAGCTAATGTAAATAGTGCTGCAATGAACAATGGGATAAATGTGTCTCTTTCAATTTTGGTTTCTTCAGGGTATGTGCCTAGGAGTGGGATTGCTGGGTCATATGGTGGCTTTATTCCTAGATTTTTAAGGACTCTCCATACCATCTTCCATAGTGTCTGTATCAATGTTGGAGAAAATGTAATGTTCTTGCACTGTTCGTGGGAATGTAAATTGGCATATTTTACATTCAATGTAAAATAATGACTATTATTTTAATAGTTATTCAATATCTCATTTAATGAAGATTTCATGAAGAAGTATTTACATAGGATTTTTTTCTCATTCTTGTGCTTTTTCTAAGAGTTTCAGTGCATATTGATTTTATTTTCAGGTAACTATTAAAAATTAGGGAATGATGTATGAAAGGATACAAATATTATTTGGAATGTTTTCCTATATTTTTGTAATAATCATAATTCATTGCAATATTAATAATGAGTAGCATTCCTCACTATTCAGAAATGAGCAGAAGATGGAACTCTTGTGAAGAACAGATCTAAGTTTCTTGTCAGAGACTAAACTATCATTCAAAACTTTTTCCTAAGTCTTAGCGTTTGAAGTTTTAATCAAGACTATAGCTTACTCATGGCTTGTCTCTTTGAGTTTTATATTTAGAAATTAAAAATCTTAGAAACAGCAGCATGACAATGAAGCTTTTCTATCAGTATTGCAATCGTACAGTGTTCTGAGTCATTGTCATAGAAAAACAATCACTCTTCAAAAGAAAATATCTCATATTTGATTCAGTACTATTGTTTTCAGTACTCAGCTTAAGAAAGACTTGAATTTCTTTTCTTTTTAAAGCTACAGATTTGCTTGAAATACTATTTTATTCTACTTAAATACTGAATTACGTTCAGTTCAGTTCAGTCGCTCAGTCATGTCCGACTCTTTGCAATCCCATGAATCACAGCACGCCAGGCCTCCCTGTCCATCACCAACTCCCGGAGTACACTCAAACTCATGTCCAGAGAGTCGGTGATGCCATCCAGCCATCTCATTCTCCGTCGTCCCCTTCTCCTCCCGCCCCCAACCTTTCCCAGCATCAGAGTCTTTTCCAGTGAGTCAACTCGTCGCATGAGGTGGCCAAAGTATTGGAGTTTCAGCTTTAGCATCAGTCCCTCCAATGAACATCCAGGATTGATCTTTAGAATGGACTGGTTGGATCTCCTTGCAGTATAAGGGACTCTCAAGAGTCTTCTCCAACACCACAGTTCAAAAGCATCGATTCTTCGGCGATCAGCTTTCTTCACAGTCCAACTCTCACATCCATACATGACCACGGGAAAAACCATTGCCTTGACTAGACGGACCTTGGTTGGCAAAGTAATGTCTCTGCTTTTTAATATACTATCAAGGTTGGTCATAACTTTCCTTCCAAGGAGCAAGCGTCTTTTAATTTCATGGCTGCAATCAGCATCTGCAGTGATTTTGGAGCACAAAAAAACAAAGTCTGACACTGTTTCCACTGTTTTCCCATCTATTTCCCATGAAGTGATGGGACCAGATGCCATGATCTTTGTTTTCTGAACGTTGAGCTTCAAGCCAACCTTTTCACTCTCTTCTTTCTCTTTCATCAAGAGGCCTTTGAGTTCCTCTTCACTTTCTGCCATAAGGGTGGTGTCATCTGCATATCTGAGGTTATTGATATTTCTCCCAGCAATCTTGATTCCAGCTTGTGTTTCTTCCAGCCCAGCGTTCCTCATGATGTACTCTGCATAGAAGTTAAATAAGCAAGGTGACAATATACAACCTTGACGTACACCTTTTCCTATTTGGAACCAGTCGGTTGTTCCATGTCCAGTTCTGACTGTTGCTTCCTGACCTGCATACAGGTTTCTCAAGAGGCAGGTCAGTTGGTCTGGGATTCCCATCTCTTTCAGAATGTTCCACAGTTTATTGTGATCCACACAGTCAAAGGCTTTGGCATAGTCAATGAAGCAGAAATAGATGTTTTTCTGGAACTCTCTTGCTTTCTCCATGATCCAGCGGATGTTGGCAATTTGATCTCTGGTGCCTCTGCCTTTTCTAAAACCTGCTTGAACATCTGGGAGTTCACGGTTTACATACTGCTGAAGCCTGGCTTGGAGAATTTTGAGCATGACTTTACTAGCGTGTGAGATGAGTGCATTTGTGCGGTAGTTTGAACATTCTTTGGCATTGCCTTTCTTTGGGATTGGAATGAAGACTGACCTCTTCCAGTCCTGTGGCCACTGCTGAGTTTTCCAAATCTGCTGGCATATTGAGTGCAGCACTTTCACAGCATCATCTTTCAAGACTTGAAATAGCTCCACTGGAATTCCATCACCTCCAATAGCTTTGTTCGTAGTGATGCTTTCTAAGGCCCACTTGACTTCACATTCCAAGATGTCTGGCTCTAGGTCGGTGATCACATTATCGTGACTATCTTGGTCGTGAAGATCTTTTTTGTACAGTTCTTCTGTGTATTCCTGCCACCTCTTCTTAATATCTTCTGCTTCTGTTAGGTCCATACCATTTCTGTCCTTTATCGCACCCATCTTTGCATGAAATGTTCCCTTGGAATCTCTAATTTTCCTGAAGAGGTCTCTTGTTTTTCCTATTCTGTTGTTTTCCTCTATTTCTTTGCATTGATCACTGAGGAAGGCTTTCTTATCTCTCCTTGCTATTCTTTGGAACTCTGCATTCAGATGCTTATATCTTTCCTTTTCTCCTTTGCTTTTTGCCTCTCTTCTTTTTACAGCTATTTGTAAGGCCTCCTCAGACAGCCATTTCGCTCTTTTGCATTTCTTTTCCATGGGGATGGTCTTGATCCCTGTCTCCTGTACAATGTCACGAACCTCCGTCCAGAGTTCATCAGGCACTCTATCAATCAGATCTAGTCCCTTAAATCTATTTCTCACTTCCACTGTATAATCATAAGGGATTTGATTGAGGTCATATCTGAATGGTCTAGTGGTTTTCCCTACTTTCTTCAATTTAAGTCTGAACTTCGCAATAAGGAGTTCATGATCTGAGCCACAGTCAGCTCCTGGTCTTGTTTTCGCTAACTGTATACAGCTTCTCCATCATAGGTCATATTAAATAATATTTTTAGACTTTGTACAATACATTTTAGGCAAAAAAAATAAAAGTATCAAAATTAGAGATCAAGAAATAAAATTATATGTTTGCTGACAACATGATCATATAAGGAGAAAACCACCGACTCGATGGACATGAGTTTGAGGGAACTCCGGGAGTTTGTGATGGACAGGGAGGCCTGGTGTGCTGTGATTCATGGGGTTGCAAAGAGTTGGACATGACTGAGCGACTGAACTGAACTGAAGTGAAATAGTTCATTACCTCCCTGAAATGATGAGCAATAGCTTTATGGATCTGAGATGACAGAATTAAAGCACTGTCATTGCATTGTGGCCAGAGGAACTGCCTGGAGTTGGTTGCCTGGTTGCCATAGGCAAATTTCTGTATGCTGTGCTTATGTTAATGAAGATACAGTTTAAGTTTTCTCCAATGAGAAAACTCTTGACTAATTACTGCTTCAGGCACCCTCATATTAGCATATTTCACTTTTTGAAATGGTGATACTTTAACCAAATTTCAAGTTTTATCTGTAATGATAGATAATGCAATTAGGGAGCTATTACAAGATAAGTATATTGTCTTATACTGCTCCTTCTGACTTAGCATTAACTAGATGCTTTTTTTGGCCTATGACTTCACATGAAATCTTGTTACATCTCTTCATGTGAATGTAAAATACTAATATGTATATTAATTAATATATATTATGTAATATTCTAGTATATGCTGCTGCTGCTAAATCGCTTCAGTCATGTCCGACTCTGTATGACCCTATAGATGGCAGCCCACCAGGCTCCCCCCGTCCCTGGGATTCTTCAGGCAAGAACACTGGAGTGGGTTGCCATTTCCTTCTCCAATGCATGAAAGTGAAAAGTGAAAGTGAAGTCACTCTGTCATGTCTGACTCTTTGGGACCCCATGGACTGCAGCCTACCAGACTCCTCTGTCCATGGGATTTTCCAGGCAAGAGTACTGTAGTGGGTTGCCATTGCCTTCTCCGATTCTACTATATATCTTCCTTTATATTATATATCTATATCCATATGTGCTAGTCAGGTTTATTCAAAGATGAATTTTCCCCAGCAATTTGTTGGAAAATAGCACGTGGCAAATTGTTTTAGCCTGCCTGCACTCACACAAATACACATTGATTTATGCAAAGATGCTTACCTCTTTCTTTGACAATCATTTTAGATATTAAGTAATGGAAATAAAGCTCAGCTTATGAAGTTCCTTTCACAGAGGACTGAAGAAATATTTTTAAATAATAAGTCTGATAAAAAAACTATATCTAGCTTCTATGAAGAACTCTTACAACTCAATAATAAAAAGGAAAATAGCCTAATTTTAAACATACAAAAATATGAACAGAGATTTCTCCAAAATAGATATAAAATGACAAAAGAGCATATGAAAAGATATTCAGCACCATTAGTCACTTTGGAAAGGCAAAACAAAATGAATATTTGATACCATTGCAAACATAGAAGGATGATTGTAATAAAAAATGCAAATAATAAGTGTTGATAAGGATGCTGATAATGGAAATGCTCATATATTGCTTATGGGAATATGAAACTTTGCAGCCACTTTGTAAAAATTTTGACAGTTCTTAAAACTGTTAAATATAGACTTTCCATGATCCAGCTATTCCATGTTCTATTGTAGGTCTATAACCAAGAGTAATTAAAACCTGTGTCCACTCAAAATACTGTACATGAATTTTTACCTCAATGTTATTCATAATATCCAAAAAAGTTTCAACACCTCACATGCCCATCAATAGATGACTGAATGAATAAAATGTGACATTTAATTTGGTCATAAAAATGAAATTCTACAACATGGATAGACTCTGAAAATATTAAGTAAAAGAAGTCAGTGATCACAAAGATCACATAAAAAATTGTATTTTTATGAAATGTGCAGTGAGGATAAGCAGCAGTTATTTGGTGACGAAAATGACAATCATTTTCAGACTTTTAACATAAAATACTAATAAAAATCTGTGCACATGAAAATTCTTAAAAATATAAATCAAAAGTCTGATTGATTCATTTCCATTTTAATGTTTTATTTTATAAATTTCCATCCATAATAATTTACTTATTTTAAAATAAGAAAAATATATCAAAAAGTGATATATACTCACCAGATAGCAATTTTAACAGTGAGAAGAATAATATTTTATAATAGCAGTAATTCCATAGGTTCCAATCTTCTTGGGAACTGCCTCAGAATTTGTCCTGGGGGAATTTACTAATTGCCACATTTAACCACCTACTTAAACTGTCTTGGGTCTATTAATCTTAATTGGCATGCTAAAGAAGAAAGGTATCAGATTTAGTGACAAAGTTTGTCCTATGTATAAATTGATTAATTTCCCTTAAAGAGGTAAAGGGCAAAATTATGAAGTCATTTTGATTCAATAGCATTATACCTTTTTGAGGCTGTATTAGATGAGAATTTAATTTCCTTTGAGTTTTGACTTCCTAAGAATTTCTACAGTTTATGATGGCTTTCTTTTTTAATTTAAAGCAATCAAAGAAGCACAGACAAGGTTTAAGTCCTCTTTCATTTTCCTTAATCTGTTTAACAACCATTACATGCTTGCATGCTTAGTCGCCCAGTCGTGTCCAACTCGTTGCAACCTCATTGACGGTAGCCCACAAGGCTCCTCTGTCTATGGGATTTCCCAGGCAAGAATAATGGAGTGGGTTGCCATTCCCTTCTCCAGGGGATCTTCCCGACCCAGGGATCCAACCCACATCTCCTGTGTCTCCTGCATTTACAGGTGGCTTCTCTACCCACTAAGCTTAACCCTACTCATATCAAGACTACTAGTGCTGTCAGGAAAACATTTAGGAAAAAAAAAATGTTAAATTGTACTACCCTCTCCAATATGCATTTTACTTTTATAATCAATGGAGAAGATATGCCTCACAAAAGTGTAGTGAGAAAATTGGTAATTCAGTCTGAAACCTAACATATGTCTTCATACCATTTTATATAAGAAATAGGAAAATACGGCCCATTCAAAGGAGAAAAATAAACCTCCAGAAATCACCTCTGAAGAATTGCTGGCATCAATGTGTTGTTAGACAAATATTTTAAAACAACTATTTTAAATATTCACAAAGAGTTAAAGGAAAACAGGGGCAAAGGATTTAGGAAAAATTCAGGAAAATGATATATGACTCAGCTGAGAATATCAAAAGAGATAGATTTAAAAAGGAAACAAATGCAATTCTGAAACTGAAAGTTATGAAAATCGAATTGAAAAATTATCTAGAGTGTCCAGAAAGCAAATTATACAGATAGATAAAGCCATCAGTGAGCTTGAAGACAGATCATGAAAAACTAAATCAAGATTTCCGGGAGAAATATCGACAACCTCAGTTATGCAGTTGATACCACTCTAATGGCAGAAATAGAAGAGTAACTAAAGAGCCTCTTGATGATGGTGAAAGAGGAGAGTGAAAAAGCTGGCTTAAACTCAACATTCAAAAAACTAAGACCATGCATCCTATCCCATCAATTCCTGGCAAACAGAAGGGGGAAAAGTGGAAACAGTGACAGGTTCTATTTTCTCTGGGCTCCAAAATCACTGCAAATGGTGATTGCAGCCATGAAATTAAAAGACGCTTGTTCCTTTGGAAGAAAGCTATGACAATCCTACACAGCATGGTAAGAAGCAGAGACATCATTTTGCCACAAAGTTCCATATAATCAAAGCTATGATGTTTCCAGTAGTCATGTATTGATGTGAGAGTTGAACCATAAAGAAGACTGAACATCAAATAACTGATGCTTTCAAATTGTATAAATTGTGACACTGGAGAAGACTCTTGAGAGTCCCTCAGACAGCAAGATCAATCCAACCAATCCTAGAGGAAATCAACCCTGAATATTCACCGGAAGTACTGTTGCGGAAGCTCCAGTATCTTGGCCATTAGATGCGAAGAAACAACTCACTGGAAAAGACCCTGACGCTGGGAAAGATTGAAGGCAAAAGGAGAAGGGGACAGCAGAGGATGCGATGGTTAGGTAGCATCACTGACTCAATGGATATGAATTTGTGCAAACTCCAGGAGATATTGGAGGACAGAGATGTCTGGCATGCTACAGTCCATGGGTTTGCCAAGAGTCTGGCATGATTTAGCTACTGAACAACAACGGTGCAATAGGTAATTTTTTCACATAAGAGTTTTAGAAATATTTTGGCATTCTACTATTTACCTCAAAAATATTCATTAAACATTAAATCTGCTTTTAGAATTTTATGCAAAGGAAGTAATCAAAGGTTAAATATTGCATATTAATTTATCTAGAAGACTATCATAGCCTTCCATACATTATTGAAAATTTTATCATACTCAAACTTCTTTAATAAAGTACAATGGTATAATAAACTGTAAATTGATATAAAGCATTCTATAAATAAAAGTATGAAAAATATAAATCAAAACAAGAATATTTAAGTTTCATTTTTATGTTTAAGTTTATTTATTTTTCAAATTTTCATCCTTATATATGTACTAACTTATAAAATAGAAAATTTTGATAATAAAAATTATACTCCCTTTACAGAATGATTAAAATATGGTTAAAAAAAGATCAGCTATTATACCACTCAAATATTTAGAACTAAATTTTTCCAATAAATTTAACTATACTAGAAATTACTATTATAAAATTGTGCAATGACTTCTGATACAACTCAGTGAATTTGGACAAAATGACACAGGTTAAAGGTGCAGTTCTGAACAAGACTACTTATTTCAGACATCAACTGTAAGTTTAAGGGATCCCAGGCCTCATGTAATTCTGAACAGCTGGCTATAATATTGGAAGACTTTCTCCTCAGGGTCAATAATTCACTATAGTGACAACAGTAAGGAAAATGCTATACATATAGTTTGTTATAGCTAAAAGAAACAATTCAGAATCAGGTAAATGAGAGATGAGGTATGGGAGGACCTTATAAGCTTTCATTTTCCTCTTCCTAGGGATTCAGGCAAGTCACCCTCCTGGCATACCAATGTGCGACTACAAGGAATACTGTTTCTGCATCAAGGGGTCTCATCTGAGTCTTGGTGTCTGTATATTGGGGAAAGTTTCATTATATAGGCATGATATGCTAAATTATTAGTCACTTGATTGAGACTAATCTCTAGCCATTTTTCCCTCTCTGGAGGAAAGGCAAATATCATATGGTCCAAAGCTCCAACTCTCTAATCACATAATTGACATTTCTTCCATGACCAACCCACATGCTGTATCATTGTATGGCCCTAAGCTCTCTATCGGAGAAGGCAATGGCAAGCCACTCCAGTACTCTTGCCTAGAAAATCCCATGGATGGAGGAGCCTGGTGGGCTGCAGTCCATGGGGTCGCTAAGGGTCGGACACGACTGAGCGACTTCACTTTCACTTTTCACTTTCACACATTGGAGAAGGAAATGGCAACCCACTCCAGTGTTCTTGCCTGGAGAATCCCAGGGACGGGGGAGCCTGGTGGGCTTCCGTCTATGGGGTCACACAGAGTCGGACACGACTGAAGGGACTTAGCTTAGCAAAGCTCTTTATGGATCCACCATTAGTCATCTTATCAGCATGATCCAGATGTGTTTGGAGGGGTCCAAAATGAATAACAAAGACACACCTATCACTAGGAAAATTAAAAAAAAAAAAAAATTAGAGGCTACATTCCAGGGACAAAGGCCAGGCAAATTCTTCATTATGCAAGTTAAAAAAAAAAAAGAAATAAAAGAATTGTATATGGAACATGGGTCCAACTATATCATACATAGTTGAATAAAAACATAATGGCATAAAAGAAGTCAAATTATTACAAGTGTTAATCTATCAATAGATTATTATTTTTCACATTTTTAAATTTCCTATTTTTAAAACAAATGCATATTCATTTTATAGATAGAAATGCATATATTATTAGAGATGTTTGGGAAAATGCATTAAGAGAAAAGCATTAATAAATATTTCTTGGAACCATTTACATATTTTTCAAGTCACTGAAAATAGATAGAAAGATTTTAGGCAAAACTTTAAAAGCTCCATTCCATAGGAGACATTGACAAATACTGCATTAAGATGTCTTTGATCCACTGATGTGAGATATGGTAGATTTTAAATAAGAAGTTTCTTCTTTCCTAGATCCAGTAGCAGGCTTTGTCATAAAAAGAAAAAAAAAATTGTCTTTGCAAACTAACTGCATGACAGATATTAAAGTCAAAGCATCTGAACTGCAGCAGCAGCTCTAAACATAGTTATTATTTTGAACCATGTTAAAAAATTGAACTTAAAAATGATTGTTAAAGCCTAGTATATGTAATGAATGTCTTATTAGACAACATCTTATTCTCTACCTCTCAGCATGTTCAACCCTGAAAATATATGCAGATTATTCCTTTTCAACCTTTAAATCAGAATATGAGGAACATCTTTAATTATCATAGAAGACTAACAAATTACAGTGGTTTTCACTTAAATGAATACCTGTTAAAGAGCTTTCGTTCTACTTTTGTAGAACATTTACTCTATGAAGCAAATCAAAACATATACAGAAAATACATATACAGACATTTTAAAATGGACAGTGAAAGCATTATTGGTTTAAAACACACACAGGCACACAGAAAAAAAATCCTAAGGGAAAAGCATAAAGAAAATTATGACTTGACAAAAGAATAAGAAAATAATTAGAACTGTTTACTGTATACACTTGAATTTCTCTTTGCCTTTAAATATGAACTTACATCAAAATAGTATTGACAAGAAGATTAGGGAATGGGTTAGTAATCTATTTCAAGTTAATATGTGAAATGAAAAGTAAAAGGATCAGCAACCTATCCAAGGTCAAAAAGAAAATCATTGGCACAGTCAGGTTCCTACTTATTTACTGCAGTCCCTGAAAGAACCATTACATTTTTTCCTGCTGTTTGCATCTCATGTACCACTACAGAATGATACTTTGTAAAAGTTTTTAATAAGGAATGAAGGGCTTTTTTGCTCATTATTCTTATTTTAAAGAAAGCAGTTAGATTTCACAACATATATGTACGAATATCTGCCCTGTTAAGCAAGAAAGATGTATCAATTCATTAAAAAGTAATGTCTGCGTGTGTTTGTGTATGTGTGTATGACAAATTCTAGTACAACAATAAATCTCTGTTAAAACAAGAGAATTGGAAACTAAAATTCTATTATAATAAGCACAATGCTTTGATCTGAACAAACTTAGATGTTTTATTGTGAGGAAGAAGAAAGCCAATTTATTTAGAAAAATATGCAGAAGTTCATGAGAAGTAGTCATCTAGTGACTGTCTTAAGACATATTGTCTTTTTATCTATAGTGAAGTTGCTCAGTCACGTCCAACTCTTGTGACCCTATCGACTGCAGCTTACCAGGCTCCTCCATCCATGGGACTTTCCAGGCAAGAGTACTGGAGTGTGTTTCCATTTTCTTCTCCAGAGGATCCTCCTGACTCAGGGATTGAACCCAGGTCTTCCACATTGTAGACAGATGCTTTACCGTCTGAGCCACCAGGGAAGTCCAAAGTACTGCTAAGTCATAATTTTATGGTTTTGAAACTTTTTTCATGTAGTCTCTGTGTCATATTTGTTTCAACTTTCGATAGTCCTTTACTCCCTCTAGTGAAGTTACAGGATGCATATGTCCGCAATAAAGAGTGTATTAACAAGAGAAAATGCCATCCTAAAAATCTTATTACAAACTTTCTGAGTTGCATCTTTGCTCTAGTTATAAAAATTGATTGTTTTGCCCAAAGAGTTTGCAATTAGCATGTTAGTTTTCTGTTGCCTGCAGTAATTGCACAAACTTCAGCAGTCTTACTTTGCTCCATGACCTAATCAGTTCAGTTCCGTTCAGTTACTCAGTGCTGTCCGACTCTTTGAGACTCCATGGACTGCAGCACGACAGGTTCCCTGTCCGTCACCAACTCCTGAAGCCTACTTACTCATGTCCATCGAGTCAGGGATGCCATCCAACCATCTCATCCTCTGTTATCCCCTTCTCATCCCGCCTTCAATTTTTCCCAGCATCAGGGTCTTTTCTAGTTAGTTAGTTCTTCACATCATGTTGCCAAAGTATTGGAGTTTCAGCTTCAGCATCAGTCTTTCCAATGAATATTCAGGACTGATTTCCATAGACTGGTTGAATCTCCTTGCAGTCCAAGGGACTGTCAAGAGTCTCCTCCAAAACCACTGTTCAAAAGCATCAATTCTTTGGCATTCAGCTTTCTTTATAGTCTAATTCTTATATCCATACATGACTACGGGAAAAAACGTAGCTTTGACTAGATAGACATTTGTTGTCAAAGTAATGTCTCTGCTTTTTAATATGCTGTCTAGGTTGGTCATAGCTTTTCTTCCAAGGAGCAAGCGTCTTTTAATTTCATGGCTGCAGTCACGATCTGCAGTGATTGAGAGACAGATAAATACAGAAAATCACATTTTACCAAAGCAGAACCCCTTCCAAGCAGAAAACTTTGCAGGAATCCATACCAGGTTAGAAAAATCTGAACCATAATTGACAAATATTTTGAGGCTCAGAGTGGAGAAACCTGAGACTTTACTCCTGGGGAGTCCCCCAGATTTTGTGAGTATTTTGTCCTGGAGCTCTACTAGACTCTTATAGTGAAAATCAAAGAAAATTTCCTTTGGACTTCCAACATGGAATGGGAATGTAACTTTAAAATATGTCAGAGCTTCCAAGATGGAATGGATATATAACTTTGAAATATGTCAGGGCTTCCAACATGGAATGGGAATGTAACTTTGAAATGTCAGAACATTCCATTGTTCTTTTTTTAAATTTATTTATTTTAATTGGAGGCTAATTACTTTATACCATTCTATTGTTCTTAACAATGCTTTCCTTCAAGAGAAACTGTATTACCAAGAACTAACCTTTTGGAATTTTATTAAAGCTAACTGACTTGAGGTAAGTTAAATACCCAGTCCCAGTCCTTTTCAATATCCTTAGCAGGAGGAAGAGAATTAAAAGATACTGCAAGGTTTATAGCCAAGGGACTCAGGCTCAGTAAAAGACTAAGAACTGGCCATAAGACTATAGAATGCTTTATCTCCCTCCTTTATGCCACATCACTAAAGTCTATTTATTGGAGTTCCTTTTAACCAACGCATCATATCTAGCTTTCAACAAAAAGTTTTAAGGAATAATGAAAGGTTGTTAAAAACAGTTTGAAGGAACAGAGAAAACATCAGTACTAGAGTGAGGCATGGCAAACAAGTTGGATATTTTAGACCATAAATTTTTAAAAAAGTGATTAATTTGCTAAAGACTTATCAGCTAAGAATGCTGCCTCCCACAGCAGTAAGCAAAGGATGTGCAGACATCAGAGATTGTAACCACCCCCAATGCTGAGCCTTGAGGGAACTCAGGATGGAAACAAGGAATACCTGCTGCCGTTTAGCTGTCATGAGACTACAGTCACTCTTGATGGTATAGCTTGAAGAAACTCAGGATGAGAAAACAGGATGCTGGCGCCAGATAGCTGAGGTGCATTATCACAGGAATTATTTCAGTAAGCCGAGACTCTTGCAACTTCCCATATAAAGAAAAGCCTTAAATTCCTTAAGATATCTGGTTTTCTTTAATTAACAATAAATATCTCCCCCTCTCCCACCACCTCCTCAGAGCAGTTTTCTCAGCATTATCTGAAATGCTATCTCCTGGGCTTGAAGTCCTAAGAATGTCTGCAGAATAAAATGAAATTCTCAGCTTTTAGTTTGTGCATTTTTTTCCCCCAATCGACAGGCCACCATGGAAAAAGTAGGCAATGTGCAAGAACAAACACATAATGTAGGCAGTGAGCTTGAAAATTTAGAAGGAAAAAAAAAGGCAAAAGATTTAAAAAACTACAACAGGAGCGAAGAATGTCTTCAACAGGCTCATTACTAAAATGGAAATTGAGGGCGAAAGAATCTCTGAGCTTGAGCATACATCAATATAAGTTAATAGAAACTTCTCAAACTAAAAAGTGAATAAAAATATAAAGTAGTAAATTCAATAACTGTGGGACAATTATAAAAGGTAAAACACAATGTACATGTAATAACAATACTACAAGGAGAAAGAAATGGAAGATATTTCTGAAGGAATAATATTGGAGAATTTCGTGAAACTAATGTCAGACACTAAACCACAGATCTAGGAAGATCAGAGAGCATCAGGAAGAATAAATGCCAAAAATCGTACTTAGACCTTTCAGTGTCAAACTACAGAAAGTAAAAGACAGAGTCTTGACAGAAACCTTACCTATAGAGGAGCTAAGAATTTTATTGTTGTTTTTCATTTGCTAAGTCATATCTGACTCTTTGCAACCCCATGGATGCCCGGCTCCTCTGTCCTCCACTATCCCCTGGAATATGTTCAAATTCATGTTCGTTGTTTCAGTGATGCTATCTGGCCATCTCATCCTCTGCCGTCCCCTTTTCCCTTCAATTTTTCCCAGCATCAGGGCCTTTTCCAATCAGTCAGTTCTTCATGTCTGGTGGCCAAAGTTTTGGAGCTTCAGCTTCAGCATCAGTCTTTTCAATGAATATTCAAGGTTGATTTATTTAAAGATTGACTAGTTTGATCTCCTTGAAGTCCAAGGGACTCTCAAGTGTCTACACCAGTGTGACAATTCAAAAGCATCAATTATTTGGCACTCAGCCTTCTTTATTTTCCAAATCACACATCCATACATGACTACTGAGAGGATCATAGCTTTAACTATATGGACATTTGTCAGCAAAGTAATGTCTATATTTTTCATAAAGTGTCTAGGTTTGTCATAGGTTTCCTTCCAAGGAGTGAATGTCTTTTAATTTTATTGGCTGTAGTCACAGTCCTCAGCAATTTTGGAAATCAAGAAAATAAAATCTGTCCCTGCTTCCACTTTTCCCTTTTCTATTTTATTTGACTTTGTATATTTTTCTCTGATGTTCTAGCTTTCTATATGTAGATATGTGTTAATGAGCTACAACAATTTCCTTCTCGCTGGAGAATTTTTTAAAATTTTCTTATAAAGCAGGTCTACTCTAAAGCAACAAATTTTCTCAGTGTTTGCCTAAGAAAATATTTATTTCTCCTTCTCTGTTAAAGGAACATTTTACAGAATGTAGAATTCTAGATTGGAGTTTGGGTTTTATTTCTCTAAAAAATTTAAATAGTTCACTTCATTCTCCTCTTGCTTGTATGGTTTTTGAACAAAAGTGGAATGTAATTGTTATCTTCAACTTTTCCTCAAAACCATACAGCAATAGGAGAATGAAGTGAAACATTTAAAGTGTTGAGAGAATTTAAACCAAAAGCTCCAATCTAGAACTCTGCATTCTGTAAAATTGTCCTCTAGCAGTGAAGAAGAAATTAATACTTTCTCAGGCAAACATTGAGAAAATTTGTTGCTTTAGAGTAGACCTGCTCTACAAGAAATGCAAAAAAAAAAAAAAAAAATTATTCAGAGAGAAGGAAGTCTGTGCAAATCATTACCTCATTTGTACATATAGAAAGGTAGAGCATCAGAGAACAATAAGCAAGGTCAATAAGCACTTTTATTTTTCTTAGTTGATCTAACAAATTTTTGTCCAAAATAATAGCAGCAACCGTGTATGTTATGTATAAGTAAAATGAATGACTATGATTATACAAAGGACATGAGGAAGGAATTAGAAGTATTTTGTTATTGTAAGGTACTTCCTTATGAACAAAGCTAGTGGAAATGATGAAATCCCTGCTGAGCTATTTCAAACCCTAAAAGATGATGATGTTAAAGTGCTGTATGCAATATGTCAGCAAATTTGGAAAGTTCAGCAATACCTACAGGATTCCAGTCAGTTTTCATTCCAATCCCAAAGAAGGGTGATGCCAAAGAATGTTCAAACTACCATACAATTGCACTCATTTCACATGCTAATAAGATAATTATCATAATCCTTCAAGCTAGGCTTCTACAGTATATGAACCTAGAACTCTCAGATGTACCAGCTAGATTTAGAAAAGACAGAGGAAGTAGATCAAATTATCAACATCCATTGGATTATAGAAAAAGCAAAGGAATTCCAGTAAGAAACATTTACTTCTTCACTGACTACACTAAAGCCTTTGACTGTGTGGATCACACAAACTGTGGAAAATTCTTAAACAACTGAGAACACCTGATCACCTTACTTGTCTCCTGAGAAACCTGTATGCAGGTCATGAAGTAGCAGTTAGAACCTATACATGGAATAGTGGACTGGTTCAAAATTTGGAAAGGAGTACATTAAGGCTGAATACTGTCACACCACTTATTTAACTTATATGCAGAGTACATTATGCAAAATGCCAACCTGGATGAATCACAAGCTGGAATTAAGACTGCCAGAAGAAATATCAACAGCCACAGATATGCAGATGATACCACTCTAATGGCAGAAAGTGAAGATGAATTAAAGAGCCTCTTGATGAGGGCGAAAGGGTAGAGTGAAAAGGCTGGCTTAAAACTCAACATTTATAAAACTAAAATAATGGCATCCAGTTCCATCACTTCATGGCAAACAGATGAAGAAAATGTGAAAACAGTGGCGGTTTTTATTTTCTTGGACTCCAAAATTGCTGTGGATGGTGACTGTATTCACACAATTAAAAGATGCTTGCTCCTTGGAAGAAAAGATGTGACAAAGCTAGACAGCATATTAAAAAGCAGAGATTGCACTTTGCCAACAAAGGTCTTTATAGTCAAAGTTATGATTTTTCCGGTGGTCTTGTATGGATGTGAGAGTTGGACCATAAAGAAGGCTTAGCACTGAAGAATTGATGCTTTCAAATTGTGGTGCTGGAGAAGACTCTTGAAAGTCCCTTGGACAGGAAGGAGATCAAACCAATCAGTCCGAAAGGAAATCAACCCTGAATATTCATTGGAAGAACTGATTCTGAAGCTGAAGTTCTAATAATTTTCCACTTTATGTGAAGTGCCAGTTCATTGGAGAAGATCCTGATCTTGGGAAAGATTGAAGGCAAGAGGAAAAGGGGACAACAGAAGATGAGATGTTTGCATGGCATCACTGAGTCAATGGACATGAGTTTGAATAAACTCTGGGAGATGATGAAGGACTAAGAACCCTGACATGCTGTGGTCCGTGGGAGCCCAGAGAGCCAGACGATATTTAGCAGCTGAAGAACAGCAACAGCAACATGGTATTTTCACCCCCTGTAAAGTCTTATACTGTTATCTGAAAGCATACTTGAGTTAGTGGTAAAAATATATTGACAATATTAAGACAACCAGTTTAAAAAAGTTAAAAAAGGAAGTATATTTGATATGTTAAGAAAGTAGAAATAATGGAATCATACCAAATGCTCAGTTAAAGCCACAAACGGTGAAAAGAATACAAGACAAAAATACAATAAAGGTCAAAAGCAGCAGATAAAAAACAGTAATAGATGTGATAAGCTATTAATCTAACTATATGAGCCACTTTGAACATCAATATCCTAAATATAACAATACAATACAGAAATTGCCAGAGTAGATGTAAAAACAAGAGGGAACATGTTTCATCTAAAAGAAACCCACTGTAAAAATAAATGCACACATGGATTAATATTTTTAAAAATGGATGAAATTATATTATGTCAACACCAAACAAAAGAAAGCTATGTTAGCTACCTTAAATTCAGATAGTCCAGAGTTCAATGCAAGGAAAACTATCAGGAAAAAAGAGAGGTATTACATAGTAGAAGTGGGTCAATTCTCCAAGAAGACACAACAATTCTTAATGTGTATTAATCTAATAAAAACATAAAAATATGTGAGGATAAACAACAAAATTCTGTAAAGCAATTATCCTTCAATAAAAAATATAAAATAAAAAGAAAAATATATGAGGCAAAACTAATAGAATTATAGTAAGAAGTAGATGAATTCACTATTATACTTGGAGACTTTAACCTTCCATTATCAGAAATAGGCAGATACTATAGGTAGAAAATCAGTAAGGACTTAGCTGAACTTGATAGAACCACCAAACAACTGGATAAAATCGACATCTATGAATAACTTCATTTAATGACAACAGAATAAACATACTTCTCATACTCACATGGAACATACACCAAGACAGAGCATATTGTATGTCATAAAACACAGCTTCAAACATTTAAAAGAATAGAAATTAAATGAGCAAAGGTACTGCAAGGAAGAAAAGGTAGTCTTTTCAACAAATGGTGATGAAACAACTGAACATCATACAAAACTAAATCTTGACACAGACCTTACACCCTTCATAAAAATTAAATCAAAATGAATCAGAGATCTACATGTAAAATACAAAAATATAAAACTCCTAAAAGATAACAAGAGAGAACTTAGATAACAATATATTTGGTGAAAACTTTTATATATATTTGTTCCTTTGTATCCCTGGGGGATTGGCTCCAAGACTCCATATGAACATTCCCATGAATGCTCAAGTCCCTGACAGTTGGCTCTCTGCATTCACAGGTTCTGCATCTGAGGATATGGAGGGTACACTGTACAACACCAAGGAATTATCCATGAAAAAATTAGTAGATAAAATAGCATTCACTAGATAGAAAAAGTTCAGCTCCACTAAAATCAGTCAAGAGAATGAACAGATAGACTACAGACTAGAAAATACTAGGAAAAACATAGCTGATAAACGAACCATTATCTAAAATATAAAAAAAGAAAAAAGACACTTAAAATTCAACAATAAGACAATGAACAACTCTGTTAAAAAAACAATGAAAAGATTTTAGCAGACAATCAAAGAAAATACGAAGATGGCAAACAAACATGTGACAAGATATTCTACATCAAATGTCATTCAGTTCAGTTCAGTTCAGTCGCTCAGTCGTGTCCGACTCTTTGCGACCCCATGAATCATAGCATGCCAGGCCTCCCTGTCCATCACCAACTCCCAGAGTTCACTTAAACTCATGTCCATCGAGTCGGTGATGCCATCCAGCCATCTGGAAATACAAATTAAAATAACAATAAGTTACCACTACACAACTGTCAGAATAGCCAAAACCTAGAACACTAACAATTCCAAATACTGATTAGGATTTTGAGCAACTAGAATTCTCAGTTACTGCTGATGGGTAAACAAAATGGTATAGGCACTTTGGAAAATAGTTTGGCAATTTCTTATGAAATGAAGCTTACTCTTACCATGCAATCCAGTAATCATTCACTTTGGTATTTACTCAAAGGAGCTGAAAACTTATTCCCACAGAAAAACCTCCAGGATATTTATAGCAGCTTCATTCATAATTGCCAAAACTTGAAACAACTAATATGTCCTCCAGTAGATAAATGGATAAATAGACATTGGTGATCCAGACAATAAAATACTGTTTATAGCTTAAAGGAATGAGCTACTACATCCCAAATAACTTAAAGAAATCTTGAATGCATATTAATATGTGAAAGAAGCTATTTTTAAAAGGCCATATACTGTATGATTCCAACTATATGATATTTCTGAAAAGGCAAAATTAGAGAGTGTAAAAATGTCTGTGGTTATCAATGTGTAAAGGAGAAAATGAATGACTAGACATATCATAGAGTTTATTAGGACAGTTAAAATGCTCTGTGTGATGCCTTCATGATGGATACAAATCAATATACATTTGCTAAAATTCATAGAACATGCAATGCTCAGAGTGTACTCTAATATAAACTATGAACTTTGGATGACAATGATGTGTCAATGTAAGTTCATCCTTCTGGTGGAGGATGTTGACAGTGGGGAAGTCTGTCCATGTGTGGAAGTAGACACTATATAGGAAGTCTCTGTATCTCCTCAATTTTTTTGCAAATCTAAAACTGCTCTAAACATATAAAGTTTATTTAAAATAAAAATTTGTAGAACGTTTTCCTAAACTGTATATCTCACACACAGTTGTTGAGCACTTACCATGTGCCCATAGTATCCACTCAAGTATTCTTGGGCTACCCACTCCAATGGTAAGCTACCCACTCCAGTAATCTTAGGCTTCCCTCATGGCATTTGGTACAGAATCCACCTGCAATGTAGGAGACCTGGGTTCAATCCCTGAGTTGGGAAGATCCCCTGGAGAAAGGAATGGCTACCCACTTCAGTATTCTGGCCTGTAGCATTCCATGGACTCTATAGTCCATGGGGTTGCAAGAGTCAGACATGACTGAGCAAGTTTCACTTTCACTACCATATGCCAAGGATATTTCTCAGGACTGATTCCACTTTTTAAGGACTGGATGAAGTATCTGTGCCCTCAAACAACATCAACATAATATGAGGAAAGTACTGATAGGGTATTAGACATCTTGCTCTTTGGAAAATGTTTTCTGTGCTTTTAACATGCGTAGAAGCACATTTAGAGTTGGAGGAAGGTAGGAAGTTATAATCCTTACCTTATCTTCTGAAAATGAAACCTAAGTTAAAAAAAAAGAAAAGAAAAACTCTAAAACACATCAATGAAACTTAATAAGGGAGACTGTCAAGATGGTGGATGAGTAAGACAAGGAAATCACCTTTCTTCCCATAAATACATCAAAAATACACTTGCATGTGAAACACCTCTTACAGAACACCTATTGAACCCTGGAAGAAGACCCCAGACTTCCATAAAGACAAGCTAAGCTCCACAGAATGAGGTAGGGCAAGAGGAATGAGGTAGGGCAAGAGATATGAGGAAAAAAAGAAACAAAAGATCTGGGCAGGGAACTTGTGCCTTGGGGAGGAAGCAGAAAAAGCGGGAAAATTTCCACACACTTGGAAACTCCCTCATGGGTGGGAACAGGGGGGAGCTTCAGCATCTCAAAGGGGAATGCAACAACAGGTGCTTGGAAGGAAAAACAGAGAATTCACCACAGAGATGATTGCTAACCAGCATTTCCCAGTCGGGAAGCATCTTGTACACCCACCACAGCGAAAGGGGGCTGGATGCTGAGGCTCAGGCTTCAGGGGTCAGAAGAGGGAAGAGAGAGGACCGAGGAAAGGACAGGTCCCAGGGAGAAGACCAAGGTTGACTGCTGTGAAGATACTCTGAGGGGCTGGTACGACACACCTGAGAGAGGCCAGGAAGAAACCTAGGCCTCCCAGAAAGGAAAGAGATCATTGCCGCAGGGACCCTCTAATTCCCCACGCTCATAGATCCCAGGAACCCATCTCTAAGAATGCCATAGGTGGAATGAGCAACAACTGTGAGCTGCCCAACCACAGAGGTAGATCTGCCTGGCCACCACCAAGCCAGCATGAGTGCCAGAGGTGGAACTAGACACCCAGAAGGAGAATACAAGCTGACTGGCCACTGCCAAAGACGGGGTGAGTGCCTAAGGCAGGAGACAAAACACTGCTGCCACGGTCCTGTCCAAGAGGTAGCAGTTACCACTAAGCCATGAGCAGGCAAAGGTTACTTATGAGCCTGTGAAACTTGGCTCTGCTGAGGGACACACAACTCTGGCCAATCCCCCTAGTAGAGTGCATGGCCTACCTCAAACCATAGCAACTTCTTGTATGCCTCAGCCACAGCAGGAGATGCCCTGCACACCTCTGTTGTGGCTTCCATACCCTTCCCTCTCCCCAGCTCAACTGAGCAAGTGAGCCCTAAAAAGTTGCTACCTTTGCCTCCTCTGGTTTGGGTGGGGAACAGACTCTGGAGGGTGGCCTACAAGCAGTAGTGGGCCCAATACCAAAGCAGAGCATCAAGGGCTGTGTGAGCAAGGAAGGGGAAGGAATTCACTCCTGAAGTTGCAGGTGCAGCAGATTAACGCCTGCAGTTAGCCTGAGACTGTGGACTTTGGAGGAATCATGGACTTTGGGCACAAGTACAAGCTGGAACAAGGCCAGATCTGAGTCAAAGATAATTCTACAGTGCCCACAGTAGGTCAAGAGATCTTCCTAGAAATGTTCGAGAACTTTCTGAGTAGACAGTTTGACTGGTGCTCACTGTGTAGAGAGGAAAATGGTAGAATCAGGAGTAAAATCTTCTTACAAGCATTCTCTCACATAAATATTTTTCTTTTCTTTTTTTTTTTTTTTTTTGATTTGTTTTCCTTTTTGTATTGGTCTAATGTTCTCTGCTATTCCTTAAGATTTTATTTTTAACTTAATTTTTCTTTTTAAAGGATTTTATTTTAAAATAAATTTATTGTATCCTGCACTGAACCTAGGCTGGCGATCGTTTCACATATGATAATATACATGTTTCAATGTCATTCTCACAAATCATCCCACCCTCGCCCTCTCCCACAGAGTCCAAAAGACTGTTCTATACATCTGTGTCTCTTTTGCTGTCTCATATACAGGGTTATCGTTACCATCTTTCTAAATTGCACACCTGGAGTGGATTCATGTCAATGTATGGCAAAACCAATACAATATTGTAAAGTAACTAGCCTCCAATTAAAATTTAAAAAAATAATAAATAAATAAAGACATAAAAATAAATAAAATAAATTTAATTTACATTTACCTATTTTTTCAGTAGTATTTAGCTATAATACAATTTTCCATGTTTTTAATTTTGTATTTTTGCTATCAAGGGATTAGTAGTCATATTCTTTTTTTTTTAATTTCACATCTGCATTTTTTTTCTATTTTTTTTATTGGAGGCTAATTATTTTACAATATTATATTGGTTGGCTTTGCCATACATTGACATGAATCCACCCCCAGTGTACATGAGTTCCCCCTTCCGAACCCTCCTCCCACTTCCCTCCTCCCCTTATCCTCCCTCTGGGTCATCCCCGCATACCAGCCCCGAGCATCCTGTAACATGCATCGACCCTGAACTGGCGATTCGTTTCACATATGATAATATACATGTTTCAATGCTATTCTCCCAAACCATCCCACCCTCACCCTCTCTCACAGAGTCTCAAAGACTGTTTTATACATCTGTGTCTCTTTTGCTGTCTCGTATACAGGGTTATCGTTTCCATCTTTCTAAATTCCATATATATGCGTTAGTATATTATATTGGTGTTTTTCTTTCTGGCTTACTTCACTCTGTATAAGAGGCTCTAGTTTCATCCACGTCATTAGAACTGATTCAAATGTGTTCTTTATAATGGCTGAGTAATACTCCATTGTGTATATGTACCAAATCTTTCTTATCCATTTGTCTGCAGATGGACATCTAGGTTGCTTCCATTTCCTGGCTATTATAAACAGGGCTGTGATTAACACTGGAGTACATGTGTCTCTTTCAATTCTGGTTTCCTCGGTGTGTATGCCCAGGAGTGTGATTGCTGAATCATATGGCAGTTCTATATCCAGGTTTTTGAGGAATCTCCACACTGTTCTCCATAGTGGCTGTACTAGTTTGCATTCCCACCAACAGTGTAAGAGGGTTCCCTTCTCTCCACACCCTCTCCAGCATTTATTGCATGTAGACTTTTGGATAGCAGCCATTCTGTCTGGTGTGAAATGGTATCTCATTGTGGTTTTGATTTGCATCTCTCTGATAATGAGGGATGGTGAGCATTTTTTCATGTGTTTGTTAGCCATCTTTATGTCTTCTTTGGAGAAATGTCTGTTTAGTTCTTTGGCCCATTTTTTGATTGGATCATTTATTTTTCTGGAATTGAGCTACAGGAGCTGCTTGTATATTTTTGAGATTAATCCTTTATCAGTTGCTTCATTTTCTATTATTTTCTCCCATTCTGAAGGCTGTCTTTTCACCTTGCTTACAGTTTGCTTTGCTGTGCAGAAGCTTTTGATTTTAATTAGGTCCCATTTGCTTATTTTTGCTTTTATTTCCAATATTCTAGGAGGTGGGTCTTGGAGAATCCTGCTGTGATTTATGTCAGAGAGTGTTTTGCCTACATTTTCCTCAAGGAGTTTTCTAGTTTCTGGTCTTACATTTAGCTCTCTAATCCATTTTGAGTTTACTTTGGTGTATGGTGTTAGGAAGTGTTCTAGTTTCATTCTTTTACAAGTGGCTGACCAGTTTTCCCAGCACCACTTGTTAAAGAGACTGTCTTTTCTCCACTTTATATTCTTGCCTACTTTGTCAAATATAAGGTGTCCATAAGTGCGTGGATTTATCTCTGGGCTTTCTCTTTTGTTCCATTGATCTATATTTCTGTCTTTATGCCAGTACCATACTGTCTTGATGATTGTGGCTTTGTAGTAGAGCCTGAAGTCCGGCAGGTTAATTCCCCCAGTTCCATTCTTCTTCCTCAAGATTGCTTTGGCTATTCGAGGTTTTTTGTATTTCCATACAAATTGTGAGATTATTTGTTCTAGTTCTGTGAAAAATATCGTTGGTAGCTTGATAAGGATTGCATTGAATGTATAAATTTCTTTAGGTGGTATACTCATTTTTACAATATTCATTCTTCCAATCCACGAACACGGTCTATTTCTCCATCTGTTAGTGTCCTCTTTGATTACTTTCACTAGTGTTTTATAGTTTTCTATGTACAAGTCTTTTCTTTCCTTAGGTAGATATATTCCTAAGTATTTAATTCTTTTCTTTGCAACAGTGAATGGAATAGTTTCCTTAATTTCTCTTTGAATTTTCTCATTATTAGTGTATAGGAATGCAAGGGATTTCTGTGTGTTGATTTTATATCCTGCAACTTTGCTGTATTCATTGATTAGCTCTAGTAGTTTTCTGGTAGAGTCTTTAGGGTTTTCTGTGTAGAGGATCACGTCATCAGCAAACATTGAAAAGTTTACTTCTTCTTTTCCAACTTGTATTCCTTTTATGTCTTTTTCTGCTCTGATTGCTGCAGCCAAAACTTCCAGAACTGTGTTGAATAGTAGTGGTGAGAGTGGACACCCTTGTCTTCTTCCTGACTTTAGGGGAAATGCTTTCAGTTTTTCACCGTTGAGGATAATGTTTGCTGTGGGTTTGTCATATATAGATTTTATTATGTTGAGGTATGTCCCTTCTATTCCCACTTTCTGGAGGGTTTTTATCATAAATGGATGCTGAATTTTGTCAAAGGCTTTCTCTGCATCTATTGAGATAATGGTCTTTATCCCAGGAATGCAAGGCTTCTTCAATATCTGCAAATCATTTTCATTTATGGGTTTGTGTGTTGCCTTGATCGCTTTCTTCTTTCATGCTTTTATTCTTTTTTTCCCTTTTTTTTTTTTTTTTGCTCTTCTTTATTCTTTGTAAATGTGAGTTTCTTTGGTGTTCTTGGCTGTTGAATGTTGCTTTCACCATTTGTCTTGGGCTTGTATATTTTGTGATATGTGACTTGTAGAGTCTTGGTGCTACAGTAAAATGTCAGGCCTGAACCACTGAGGTAGGAGACCTGAGACCAGGAGTTTGGACTACCAGAGAGCTCCCAACCCCATGGAATATTATTTTTCAGAGCTCTCTGAAAGACCTCTATCTCAACACTTAAGACCAGCCATGACTCAAAGGCCAGCAAGCTACAGTGCTGGGCACCTCACGCCAAATTTTCAACGCAACAAGAACACAACCCTACCCATTAGCAGAAAGTATCCCTTAAGGCCATTCTAAGCCCACAGACATCTCAAAAGTATACACACACTATTAGACCTGGCACTGGCCCTCAGAGAGAAACGATCCAGCTGTATCTATCAACACAGGTACAAGTCCCCTCACCCCACCCCAACCCAGTCAGGAGAACTTCACAAGGAACTGATAGAACTCCACAAATAAAATGAACTATGACCTTTCAGCCATAGGAAAAGAGACTGCAAACAAAGTAAATTAAACAAAATGAAAAGACAAAGAAACATGCAGAAGAAGAAGGAACATGACAAAAACCCACACGACCAAGCAAATGAAGAGGAAGTAGGCAGTATACTTGAAAAAGATGATTCAAAATCTTTGAAATAAAGTGGAGGCAGAGAAAAATAAAATGGAGGCACAGATTGAGAAGATAAAATAACTCTTTAACAAGGACATAGAAGAAATAAAGAATAGACAATCAGTAATACTACACAATTACTGAGACAAAATATATACTAGAGGGAAACAATAGCAGAATAACTGAGGCAGAAGAAACAATAAGTGAGCTGGAAGATGGAATGTTGGAAATAACTGAAGCAGAGCAGGATAAAGAAAAAAGAATGAAAAGAAATAAGGACAGTGTCAGAGACCTCTGGGACAACATTAAGCGTACCAACATTCAAATTATAGAAGTCCCGGAAGAAAAAGATAAAAGGAAAGGTTATGAGAAAATATTTGAGGAGATTATAGTAGGAAACTTCCTTAAGATGGGAAAGAAAATAGCCGCCAAGTCCAGGAAGCCCAGAGAGTCCTATACAGGATAAACCCAAGGAGAAATATGCCAAGACATATATTAATCAAACTAATGAAAATTAAACACAAACAAAGTATATTAAAAGCAACAGTATTTGGGACTCTGAGGGAGAGGGTGAGGGTGGGATGATTTGGGAGAATGGCATTGAAACATGTATGTTGTCATATGTGAAACGAATCACCAGTTCAGGGTCGATGCATGATACAGGATGCTCGGGGCTGGTGCACGGGGATGACCCTGAGGGAGGATAAAGGGAGGAGGGAGGTGGGAGGGGGGTTCAGGAGGGGGAACTCATGTACACCCGGGGCGGATTCATGTCAATGTATGGCAAAACCAACCAATATAATATTGTAAAATAATTAGCCTCCAAAAAAATTTTTAAAAATAATAAAAAAAAAGTAGCAAGGGAAAAGAAAGAAATAACATATAAGGGGATCCCCATAAGCCTAATAGCTTATTGTTCAACAGAAAGTCACTAGCACAGAGGTAGTGGCAGGATATACTTGAAGTGATAGAAGGAAAAGAGCCTACAACCAAGATGAGTCTACTGAACCAGGAACTCATTCAGATTCAAAGGAGAAATCAAATGCTTTACAGATAAGCAAAAGTTAAGAGATTCAGCACCACCAAAACAGCTTTACAACAGATGCTAAAGGAATTTATATAGACAGGAAACACAAAAGAAAGAAAAAACCTACATAAACAAACCCAAAATAGCAAAGTAAATGACAATAAGATCATGTGTGTTTGCATAGTCACTTCAGTTGTGTCCAACTCTTTGTGACCCTATGAGCTGTAGC
Organism: Moschus berezovskii; assembly: GCF_049115385.1. Classification (NCBI taxonomy): domain Eukaryota; kingdom Metazoa; phylum Chordata; class Mammalia; order Artiodactyla; family Moschidae; genus Moschus; species Moschus berezovskii. The sequence goes on along the minus strand of NC_142488.1, from coordinate 78,237,068 downwards.
TGGTCACGCTTCTCTGCCCATGGGATTCTCCAGGCAAGAACACTACAGTAGGTTGCTGTGCCCTCCTCCATGTGATCTTCCCAAACCAGAGATTGAGCCTGCATCTCTTTGTGTCTGCTGCATTGGCATGTAAGTTCTTTACCACTAGCACCACCTGGGAATCCCAATATGATCATACATATCAATAATTACCTTAAATATAAATGGATTAAATGCTATAACTGAAGGACACAGATTAGCTGAATGGATGCAAAAACAAGAACCATGTATATGTTGTCTATAAGAGACTCACTTCAGACCTAGAGGTAGATATAGACTGAAAGTGAGGAGCAGGTAAAAGACAGTACAAGGAAATGGAAAACAAAAGAAAGTAGGAGTATTAATACTCATATCTGATAAAATAGACTTTAACATAAAGACCATTATAAGAGACAAGGAAGGAAACTAATTAATGATCAAGGGATCAATCCAAGAAGAAGAAATAACAATTATAAATAGAAATGCACCCAACATAGGAGCACCTCAATACATAAGGCACATACACATATGCTGACAACTATTAAAGGGGAAATCAACAGTAACACAATAATAGTGGGGTACTTTAGCAGCCCACTCATTCCAATGGTCAGATGATCCAGACAGAAAATTAATAAAGAAAATAATTTTAAACAGTATATTGGACTAGAGAGATCTAATTGATATCTAAGGGCATTTTGTCCAAAAACACTAGTTTTCAACTTTTCACAAGTGCACATGAAACATTCTCCAGGATAGAACACATCTTGGATCACAAATCAAGCCTTGGTAAATTTTTAAAAACTGAAATCACATCAAGCATCTTTTCTGACCACAACACTCTAAGATTAGGTATCAAATACAGGGAATAAAACTATAAAAACTGCAAATACATAGAGGCTGAACTATATGCTTTTGAATAACCAAGAGGTAACTGAAGAAATAAAAAAGAAACAAATGAGAATGAAAACACAACTCAAAATCTACGGGTTGCAGTAAAACAGTGTTGAGAGAATTTTATAGCAATACAGGTCTACCTCAAGAAAGAGGACAAATATCGAATCAGTAATCTAACCTTATACCTAAAGCAAATGGAAAAAGAACAAAAATCCCCAAAGATAGTAATAGGAAAGAAATAAAGAGCAGAGCAGAAATAAATGAAAAAGAAAGGAAAGAGACAATATCAAACATCAACAAAACTAAAAGTTATTTCTTGGAGAAGATAAACAAAATGAACAAACCATTAACCATACTCATCAAGAAAAACAGGGAGAAGACTCAAGTCAATAAAATTGGAAATGAAAAAGGAGTCACAACAGACACCACAGAAATACAAAGGATCATAAGAGATTACTATGATCAATATGCTGTATTTTCTATTTCCTCTTGGTTTAGACTTGGAAGATTGCTCTTCTCTAAGAATTTTTCCATTCCTTTTAGGTTGTCATTTTTTTTTTTTTTTGGAAGAATATACAATGGAGAAAAGGCAGTCTCTTCAAATAGTAGTGCTGGGAAAACTGATGACTGCATGTAAAAGAATGAAACTAGAACATTTTCTAACACCATATACAAAAATAAACTCAAAATGGACTAAAGACTTGAATGTAAGGCCAGAAACTATAAAGCTCTTAGAGGAAAACATAGGCATTATTATACTCTTTGGTATAAATCAGAGCAAGATCCTTTATGATCCACCGCCTAGAGTAATGGATATAAAAACAAAAGTTTTTAAAAAATAGGCCCTAATTAAACTAAAAAGCTTTTGTACAACAAAGGAAAAATGAACGAGATTAAAAAGCAATCCTAAGAATGAGAGAAAATAATTGCAAGTGAAACAACTGACCCATGATTAATTTACAAAATATGTGAGAATCTCATACAGCTCAATATCAGAAAAAAAATCCAGTCAAAAAATGGGCAGAAGACCTAAGCAGACATTTCTCCAAAGATGACCTACAGATGGTCAATAAACTTAAGGAAAAATGCTCAACATTGCTCATTATTAGAGAAAAGCAAATAAAAACTACAATGAGGTATCACCTCATACCAATCAGAAGTGAAGTCGCTCAGTCGTTTCCGACTCTTTGCGACCCCGTGAACTGTTGCCTACAAGGCTCCTCCGTCTGTGGGATTCTCCAGGCAAGAGTACTGGAGTGGGTTGCCATTTCCTTCTCCAAGGAAAAGTGTTCAACATTGCTCATTATTAGAGAAAAGTAAATAAAAACTACAATGAGGTATCACCTCATACCAATCAGAAACGCCATCATAAAAAAATCTACAAACAATAAACTCTGCAAAGGATGTGGAGAAAAGCGAACCCTCCTATCCTGTTGGTGGGAATATAAACGGATACAGCCATTATGGAGAAGAGTATGGAGATTTCTTTAAAAAAATCTAGGAATAAATATACTATATGATGCAGCAAGCTTACTACTGGGCATATACCCTGAGAAAGCCACAATTCTAAAAGACACATGTGCTCCAATATTCACTGCAGCACTATTTACAATAACCAGGACATGGAAGCAACCAAGATTTCCATTGACAGATGAATGGATAAAGAAAATGTGGTACATATATATGATAGAATATTACTCATCCATAAAAAACGAATTTCAGTCAGTTTTATGAAATGTGTGAACCTACAGCCTGTTGTACAGAGTGGAGTAAGTCAGAAAGAGAAAAACAAATATATAATAATGCATATATATGGAATATTGAAAAAAGATATTGAACAAATTTGCAGGGAAGGAATGGAGATGCAGAGGTAAAGAATGGACTGGTGGACACAGTGAGGGATGGAGAGGGTGGGATGCATGGACAAATTAGCACTGACATACATACACTATGATATGTAAAAGAGAAAGCTGTTAAGAAGTTGTTATATTACAGGGAGCCCAGCCTGGTGCTCTGTGATGACCTAGACAGGTGGGACTGAGGAGGGGAGGGAAGCTCAAGACAGGGGATTTTTGTGTAATTATGCCTGCTTCAAAATATTTTATGGCGGAAATCAACAAAATATTGTAAAGTAATATCTTCCAAATAAAAATAAATTTAAAAGAGTAAATTAAATAGTAATTTAATAAAAAGAAATTCAATAATTAAAAATAATCAAAAATTAAATATAAATTTAAAAGAATACATTAATAAAAGAAGAAATGCATGCCTGCTCAGTCTCTCAGTCTTGTCTGACTGTTTGTGGCTTCAGGGACTGAAGCCCACCAGGCTCCTCTTCATAGCATTTCCCACACAAGAATCCTGGAGTGGGTTGCTATTATCCTCCTCCAGGGGATCTTACTGACCCAGGAATCAAACCTGCATCTCTTGTGTCTCCTGCATTTTCATGTAGATTCTTTATCCTTAAGCCACCTGGGAAGACAAAAGGAGAAATAGTTCCCACTAAATAAATAAATAAAACACATCAATGAATGCCCAATGAATTTCTCATTTGAGTTTATTATGGATTTACTTTTTTTTTAAATTTTTTAAACTCTACTAACTATAAAACTATCACACTTTAGTTTACTATGGGGAAAAAATCATTATTTAAAGATAAGTCTTTTATTTTTTTAGGAATGTCAAAAAAATTTATAAAAAGCAAACACTAAACTGATTTTGAAAGAAAACAAATACATGCAAGTCCCAAGTCCGTTTTCATTAAGGTTGTATGTCCATCATAAAGCCACAACTCTACTTTTGATTATTGCTTTTAGGATACTTTACATTTACTAAACATTTTAAGATATAACTTTTGTCATGGTAGTTCTACTTACTTAAACTAATTTTTCATTACTTAAAAAATATCATGTTTAAATGAAATATGGCCCTCATGAAATAACTAAATTACATGACATCAAAGTTGGTGATATTCACTCACTCTAAGTATGATTTTATTGTGAAAACCAGTAAACTAATAGTTAAATCAAATTAATGGCATGGGATAAAATATGAAATTATAGTATAAGCTGTTTTCTTTTGAATTCGAAAATTCAATATCTTGACACCTGGTTTATATATACACACACACATATATATATATATACATATATCAATATAATTTATAAAACCAATGAACACATTGGTTATTTAAGATGGGCCCAAGAGAGTGCTCATGTCATAGAAACGGAGATACATAATAACAGAAATGTGGCTGCAGTGTATATGACAAATATTTATCTTTTGAAATATTTTTAAACTTTAGAAAGCTCTACTCAAGTCAATATGTGTCAATCAATATTCAGTAAAGTCAAGTGTGATTTTTAGAGATTTAGTTCTATAATGCTGTGAAACTAATAATTGCTTATTCTTATTTATGACATCCCATTATCTTTTATTGTGGCAGGGCAAAGAAAAACGTTTTCATCAAGTACTGTGCTCTCTAACTCTCATTCTCAGGCTTTCTGATAGAAATGGCAAAAAATATTGCTGTTGCTCAAACTCCCACAAGTTTAAACTCTTCTGAGAACTACACAGAATCTAGATTTAGAAATCTTGAAGTCTAGTTCTTACATTTTTGTATTTCAAGAAATTATTGAAGGAATATTTAGAATATATTTCTCTTTATGAACAGAATAATCAAAAAAGCAAAAATTTCCCCCAAAGAAATTAGAGTATAGCCCAGGTTCGATGCATGGGACAGGGTGCTCAGGGCTGGAGCATTGGGATGACCCAGAAGGATGGGATGGGGAGGGAGGTGGGAGGGGGGTTCGGGATGGGGAACACATATATACCCGTGGTTGATTCATATCAATGTATGGCAAAGCCACTGCAATACTGTAATTAGCTTCCAATTAAAATGAATAAATTTATAAAAAAAGAAATTAGAGTATAGAGGTGGAGTGGGCTTGAAGAAGTAAACACATTATCTTACTTATGGACAAGTCTGAGTAAGTAGTTAAGAATATTCCTACCTCTAGTGACAAAAGTTGATAGAAAGATAAGATTATACAGAATATAGTGCCGTATTGTTTAAGCTCAGTTCCTTTAAAAGTTCTATTTAATGAAAAAGAGTTCAAAATATCAGGAACTCAAAAAAAGGAAAAACTTGTGGGGCCTTCACTATGGAAAGTTACTGTGTAAGTCCAGGTTCGATGCATGATACAGGATGCTCGGGGCTGGTGCACTGAGAAGAACCAGAGGGATGGGATGAGAGGGAGGTGGGAAGGGGGTTCAAGATGGGGAGCACATGTACACCTGGCACAGATTCACGTCAATGTATGGCAAAACCAATACAATAATGTAAAGTAATTAGCCTCCAATTAAAATAAATTTAAAAAAAGAGTTAATTTATAGATACCAGGTGATGTTGGATAATTGATTATTATTTAAAAATAATATACAATAATAGTAGCTCCTTAGTAGATTCTTTGACACAGTTGTTTAGATTCTATTTAAATGAGAGTTTGTATTAAAACTTGAGTGCATTCAGTTTTTCACCGTTGAGGATAATGTTTGCTGTGGGTTTGTCATATATAGCTTTTATTATGTTGAGATACGTCCCTTCTATTCCCACTTGCTGGAGGGTTTTATCATAAATGGATGTTAAATTTTGTCAAAGGCTTTCTCTGCATCTATTGAGATGATCATATGATTTTTATTTTTCATTTTGTTAATGTGGTGTATTATGTTGATCGATTTGTGGATATTGAAAAATCCTTGCATTCCTGGGAGAAAGCCCACTTGATCATGATGTATGATCTTTTCAATGTGTCGTTGGATTCTGATTGCTAGAATTTTGTTAAGGATTTTTGGATCTATGTTCATCAGTGATATTGGCCTGTAGTTTTCTTTTTTTGTGGGATCTTTACCAGGTTTTGGGATTAGGGTGATGGTGGACTCATCAAATGAGTTTGGAAGTTTCCCTTCCTCATCAGTTTTCTGGAAGAGTTTGAGTAGAATAGGTGTTAGCTCTTCTCTAAATTTTTGCTAGAATTCAGCTGTGAAGCTGTCTGGACCTGGTCTTTTGTTTGCTGGAAGATTTCTGATTACAGCCTCTAGTTACGTGCTTGTGATGGGTCTATTCAGATTTTCTATTTCTTCCTGGTTCAGTTTTGGAAAGTTGTACTTTTCTAGGAATTTGTCCATTTCTTCCAGGTTATTCATTTTATTGCCATATAATTGCTGATAGTATTCTCTAATAATCCTTTGTATTTCTGTGTTGTCGGTTGTGATCTCTCCATTTTAATTTCTAATTTGATTGATTTGGTTCTTCTCCCTTTGTTTCTTGATGAGTCTGGCTAGTGGTTTGTCAACTTTATTTACCTTCTCAAAGAACCAGCTTTTGGTTTTGTTGATTTTTGCAATGGTCTCTTTTGCTTCTTTTGCATTTATCTCTGCCCTGATTTTTACGATTTCTTTCCTTCTACTAACCCTGGGGTTCTTCATTTCTTCCTTTTCTAGTTTCTTTAGATGTAGAGTTAGGATATTTAGTTGACTTTTTTCTTGTTTCTTGAGGTGTGCCTGTATTGCTATGAACTTCCCCCTTAGCACTGTTTTTACAGTGTCCCAGAGGTTTTGGGTTGTTGTGTTTTCATTTTCATTCATTTCTATGCATAGTTTGATTTCTCTTTTGATTTCTTCTATGATTTGTTCATTATTTAGCAGCATGTTGTTCAGCCTCCACATGTTGGAATTTTTAATGGTTTTTCTCCCATAATTGAGATCTAATCTTACTGCATTGTGGTCAGAAAAGATGCTTGGAATGATTTCAATTTTTTTGAATTTAGCAAGGCTAGATTTATGGCCCAGGATGTGATCTATCCTGAAAAAGGTTCCGTGTGTGCTTGGGAAAAGGTGAAATTCATTGTTTTGGGGTGAAATGTCCTATAGAGATCTATTAGGTCTAACTGGTCTATTATATCATTTAAAGTTTCTGTTTCCTTGTTAATTTTCTGTTTAGTTGAACTATCCATAGATGTAAGTGGGGTATTAAAATCTCCCTCTATATTGCATTGTTATTAATTTCCCCTTTCATACTTGTAGAGATTCCTCAAAAAACTGGAAATAGAACTGCCATATGATCCAGCAATTGCACTCCTGGGCATACACACCGAGGAAACCAGAATTGAAAGATACACAGGTACTCCAATGCTCATTGCATCACTGTTTATAATAGCCAGGATATGGAAGCAACCTAGATGTCCATCTGAAGAAGAATGGATAAGAAAGCTTTGGTACATATACACAATGGAGTATTATTCAGCCATTAAAAAGCATGCATTTGAACAAGTTCTAATGAGGTGGATGAAACTGGAGCCTATTATACAGAGTGAAGTAAGCCAGAAAGAAAAACACCAATACAATATACTAACGCATATATATGGAATTTAGAATGATGCAAATGATAACCCTGTATACGAGACAGCAAAAGAGACACAGATGTATAGGACAGTCTTTGGGACTCTGTGGGAGAGGGTGAGGGTGGGATGGTTTGGGAGAATGGCATTGAAACATGTATATTATCATATGTGAAACGAATCCCCAGTTCAGGGTTGATGCATGTTACAGGATGCTCGGGGCTGGTATGCGGGGATGACACAGAGGGAGGATAAGGGGAGGAGGGAGGTGGGAGGGGGGTTTGGGAAGGGAAACTCATGTACACCGTGGGTGGATTCATGTCAATATATGGCAAAACCAATCAATGTAATATTGTAAAATAATTAGACTCCAATTAAAAAAAAAAAAACAACTTGGGTGCATTCTTTAAAACAATGAATCTTAACCTAGATTTAGGAGGCGACCTGACGTATCAAAATGATATGGAGGAATTTTTTGAACTGTACTGCTCTTAGAGACTATTCTTTATTAAAGGATAGATTAGTATCTGTTACTCTTTCACCCACTCTCCCACATTCTAAATTTTTTAGATAATCGCTAATCCAAAGAACTGTTACTGATTGCAGTATATTATGTCCTTCAGGTATATTGAGGCAGAAAGAATGTTGAGAATTAGTGTACCTGTTTTGGATATTCCACCATTTAGAAATGAAGGATATCAACTTTCAATTTCTTTTTTTTATATAGTTTTAAAAACTTTTCTTGTTAAATGAGTATTTTAATTTTTTTATTGGAGGCAAATTACCCTACATTAATATATTGGTTGGTTTTGCCATACATTGACAATAATCCACGCCGGGTATACATGTGTTCCCTTTCTTGAACCCCCCTCCCACCTCTCTCTTCCCCATATTCTCCCTCCAGGTCATCCCCTTGCACCAGCCCCAAGCATCCTCTATCATGCGTCGAAACTGGACTGGTCACAAATGAAAATATACATGCTACAATGCTGTTCTCCCCAATCATCCCACCTTCATCCTCTCCTACAGAGTCCCAAAGACTGTTCTATACACCTATGTCTCTTTTGCAGTCTCGTATACAGGGTTAAGGTTACCATCTTTCTAAATTCCATATGTATGCGTTAGTATACTGTATTGGTGTTTTTCTTTCTGGCTTACTTCACTCTATATAATAGGCTCCATTTTCATCCACCTCATTAAAACTGATTCAAATGCATTCTTTTTGATGGCTGAAAAATACTCCATTGTGTATATGTACCAAAGCTTTCTTACCCATTCATCTGCAGATGGACATCTATTTTGTTTCCATGTCCTGGCTATTATAAACAGTGCTACGATGAACATTGGAGTACATGTGTCTCTTTCAATTCTGGTTTCCTCGGTGTGTATGCCCAGGAGTGCGATTGCTGAATCATATGGCAGTTCTACATCCAGTTTTTTGAGGAATCTCCACACTGTTCTCCATAATGGCTGTACTAGTTTGCATTCCCACCAACAGTGTAAGAGGGTTCCCTTCTCTCCACACCCTCTCCAGCATTTATTGCATGTAGACTTTTGGATAGCAGCCATTCTGACTGGGGTGAAATGATATCTCATTGTGGTTTTGATTTGCATTTCTCTGATTATGAGGGATGTTGAGCATTTTTTCATGTGTCTGTTAGCCATCTTTATGTCTTCTTTGGAGAAATGTCTGTTTAGTTCTTTGGCCCATTTTTTGATTGGGTCACTTATTTTTCTGGAATTGAGCTACAGGATTTGCTTGTATATTTTGGAGATTAATCCTTTATCCGTTGCTTCATTTTCTATTATTTTCTCCCATTCTGAAGGCTGTCTTTTTACCTTGCTTATAGTTTCCTTGGCTGTGCAGAAGCTTTTGATTTTAATTAGGTCCCATTTGTTTATTTTTGCTTTTATTTCCAATATTCTGGGAGGTGGGTCTTGGAGGATCCTGCTGTGATTTATGTCAGAGAGTGTTTTGCCTACATTCTCCTCTAGGAGTTTTAGAGAGTCTGGTCTTACATTTAGCTCTCTAATCCATTTTGAGTTTATTTTGGTGTATGGTGTTAGAAAGTGTTCTATATTCATTCTTTCACAAGTGGCTGACCAGTTTTCCCAGCACCACTTGTTAAAGAGACTGTCTTTTGTCCATTTTATATTCTTGCCTCCTTTGTCGAAGATAAGGTGTCCATAGCTGCGTGGATTTATCTCTGGGCTTTCTCTTTTGTTCCATTGATCTATATTTCTGTCTTTATGCCAGTACCATACTGTCTTGATGACTGTGGGTTTGTAGCAGAGCCTGAAGTCTGGCAGGTTAATTCCTCCAGTTCCATTCGTCTTCCTCAAGATTGCTTTGGCTATTCGAGGTTTTTTGTATTTCCATACAAATTGTGAAATTATTTGTTCTAGTTCTGTGGAAAATATCGTTGGTAGCTTGATAGGGATTGCATTGAATGTATAAATTACTTTGCGTAGTATACTCATTTTCACAATATTTATTCTTTCAATCCACGAACACGGTCTATTTCTCCATCTGTTAGTGTCCTCTTTGATTACTTTCACTAGTGTTTTATAGTTTTCTATGTATAACTCTTTTGTTTCCTTAGGTAGATATATTCCTAAGTATTTAATTCTTTTTGTTGCAACACTGAATGGAATAGTTTCCTTAATTTCTCTTTGTATTTTCTCATTATTAGTGTATAGGAATGCAAGGGATTTCTGTGTGTTGATTTTATATCCTGCAACTTTACTGTATTCATTGATTAGCTCTAGTAGTTTTCTGTTAGAGTCTTTAGGGTTTTCATGTCATCAGCGAACAGTGAAAGTTTTACTTCTTTTTTTCCAAATTGGATTCCTTTTATGTCTTTTTCTGCTCTGATTGCTGTAGCCAAAACTTCCAGAACTATGTTGAATAGTAGTGGTGAGAGTGGGCACCCTTGTCTTGTTCCTGAATTTAGGGAAAATGCCTTCAGTTTTTCACCATTGAGGATAATGTTTGCTGTGGGTTTGTCATATATAGCTTTTATTATGTTGAGATATGTCCCTTCTATTCCCACTTTCTGGAGAGTTTTTATCGTAAATGGATGTTGTATTTTGTCAAAGGCTTTCTCTGCATCTATTGAGATAATCGTATTATTTTTATTTTTCACTTTGTTAATGTGGTGTATTACGTTGATCGGTTTGTGGATATTGAAGAATCCTTGCATTCCTGGGATAAAGACCACTTGGTCATGTTGTATGATCTTCTTAATGTGTTGTTGGATTCTGATTGCTAGCATTTTGTTAAGGATTTTTGCATCTATGTTCGTCAGTGATATTGGCCTGTTGTTTTCTTTTTTTGTGGGATCTTTACCAGGCTTGGGTTTAGGGTGATGTTGTCCTCATAGAATGTGTTTGAAACTTTTCCTTCCTCAGCAATTTCCTGGAAGAGTTTGAGTAGAATAGGTGTTAGCTTTTCTCTAAATTTTTGGTAGAATTCAGCTGTGAAGCCGTCTGGACCTGGGCTTTTGTTTGCTGGAAGATTTCCGATTACTTCCTCTAGTTCCATGCTTGTGATGTGTCTGTTCAGATTTTCTATTTCTTCCTGGTTCAGTTTTGGCAAGGTGTACTTTTCTAGGAATTTGTCCATTTCTTCCAAGTTAATCATTTTATTGCCATATAATTGCTGACAGTATTCTCTAATAATCCTTTGTATTTCTGTGTTGTCAGTTGTGATCTCTCCATTTTCATTTCTAATTTTATAGATTTGGTTCTTCTCCCTTTGTTTCTTGATGAGTCTGGCTAGTGGTTCGTCAATTTTATTTACCTTCTCAAAGAACCAGATTTTGGCTTTGTTGATTTTTGCTATGGTCTCTTTTGTTTCTTTTTCATTTATCTCTGCCTTAATTTTTACGATTTCTTTCCTTCTACTAACCCTGGAGTTCTTCATTTCTTCCTTTTCTAGTTTCTTTAGACGTAGAGTTAGGTTATTTAGTTGACTTTTTTCTTGTTTCTTGAGGTGTGCCTGTATTGCTATGAACTTCCCCCTTAGCACTGCTTTTACAGTGTCCCAGAGGTTTTGGGTTGTTGTGTTTTCATTTTCATTCATTTCTATGCATATTTTGATTTCTCTTTTGATTTCTTCTATGATTTGTTCATTATTCAGCAGCGTGTTATTCAGCCTCCATATGTTGGCATTTTTAATAGTTTTTCTCCTGTAATTGAGATTTAATCTTACTGCATTGTGGTCAGAAAAGATGCTTGGAATGATTTCAATTTTTTTGAATTTAGCAAGGCTAGATTTATGGCCCAGGATGTGATCTATCCTGGAAAATGTTCCATGTGCGCTTGGGAAAAAGGTGAAATTCATTGTTTTGGGGTGAAATGTCCTATAGAGATCTATAAGGTCTAACTGGTATATTGTATCATTTAATGTTTGTGTTTCCTTGTTAATTTTCGGTTTAGTTGATCTATCCATAGATGTAAGTGGGGTATTAAACTCTCCCATTTTATTCTGTTATTGTTAATTTCCTCTTTCATACTTGTTAGTAATTTTCTTACATATTTCGGTGCTCCTATGTTGGGTGCATTATTATTTAGAATTGTTATATCTTCTTATTGGATTGATCCTTTGATCATTATGTTGTTTCCTTCTTTGTCTCTTTTCACAGCCTTTGTTTTAAAATCTATTTTATCTGATATGAGTATTGCTACTCCTGCTTTCTTTTGGTCTCTATTTGCGTGGAATATCTTTTTCCAGCCCTTCACTTTCAGTCTGTATGTGTCCCTCGATTTGAGGTGGGTCTCTTGTAGACAACATATATGGGGGTCTTGTTTTTGTATCCATTCAGCCAGCCTTTGTCTTTTGGTTGGGGCATTCAACCCATTTACATTTAAGGTGATTATTGATAAGTATGATCCCGTTGCCATTTTCTTTATTGTTTTGGATTCGAGTTTATATACCCTTTCTCTGTTTCCAGTCTAGAGAATATCCTTTAGTATTTGTTGGAGAGCTGGTTTGGTGATGCTGAATTCTCTCAGCTTTTGCTTGTCTGTAAAGCTTTTGATTTCTCCTTCATATTTGAATGAGATCCTTGTTGGGTACAGTAATCTGGGCTGTAGGTTATTTTCTTTCATCACTTTAAGTATGTCTTGCCATTCCCTCCTGGCCTGAAGAGTTTCTGCTGAAAGATCAGCTGTTATCCTTATGGGGATCCCCTTGTGTGTTATTTGTTGTTTTTCCCTTGTTGCTTTTAATATTTGTTCTTTGTGTTTGATCTTTGTTAATTTGATTAATATGTGCCTTGGAGTATTTCACCTTGGGTTTATCCTGTTTGGGACTCTCTGTGTTTCTTGGACTTGGGTGATTATTTCCTTCCCCATTTTAGGGAAATTCTCAACTATTATCTCCTCAAGTATTCTCTCATGGTCTTTCTTTTGGTCTTCTTCTTCTGGGACTCCTATGATTCTAATGTTGGGGCGTTTAATATTGTCCAATAGGTCTCTAATATTGTCCTCATTTATTTTAATTATTTTTTCTTTTTCCGTCTCTGTTTCATTTATTTCTACAATTCTATCTTTTAGCTCGCTTATCCTGTCTTCTGCCTCCGTTATTCTACTGTTTTTTCCCTCCAGAGTGTTTCTGATCTCATCTATTGTATTATTCATTGTATATTGACTCTTTTTTATTTCCTCTAATTCCTTATTGAACATTTCTTGCATCTTCTCAATCCTTTTCTCCAGTTTATTTATCTGTAACTCCAATTTGCTTTCCAGATTTTGACTCATTTTCAGCATTAAAATTCGAAATTCTTTATCGGGTAGGTTCCCTATATCTTCCTCTTTTGTTTGTGTTGGTGGGCCTTTATCCTGTTCCTTTATTTGTTGAGTATTTCTCTGCTTCTTCATCCTGCTTATATTGCTGTGTTCAGGGTGTCCTTTCCGTCTTCTGGCAGTTTGTGGAGTTCTCTTTATTAAGTAGTTACCTCGTTTTGTGTGGGGTTGGACGGATGACTTGTCAAGGTTCTCTGGTTAGGGAAGCTTGTGTCGATGTTCTGGTGGGTGGAGCTGGATTTCTTCTCTCTGGCGTGCAATGAAGTGTCCAGTAATGAGTTTGAGATGTCAGTGGGTTTGGAGTGGCTTTGGACAGTCTGTATATTGAAGCTCAGTGTTATTCTGCTGTGTTGCTGGCTAGTTTGTGTAGTATGTCTTTCACTGAAACTTGTTGACCCTTGGGTGTTGCCTGGTTTCAGTGTATGTATGGAGGTATTTGATGAGTACCTATCAATTAATGTTCTCTGGAACAGGAGATCTCTGCTGTTCTCAGGATTTGGCCTTAAACCTCTGTCTCTGGTTTTCAGTCTTATTCTTGCAGTAGGCTCAAGGCTTCTCCCTCTTTACTTCCAAGGCAGTTCCTTCTGTTGAAAAACTCTTCTGTTTTCTGGTCTCCTCAGTGTCTAATTCCCGTCCTGACACCAGGATACGGTAGTGGACACGTTTTTTTTTTTTTTTTCCCGGCTCACCTATTCAGTCCTGCTATGAGGAGGGAGGAACAGCTAACAAATATCCCTGGCATCTGTGGGGAGTGCTCGCAGTGTCTAGGCTACACTGGGAATGCTCCCACTCGAGGCGTGTGTGCTTTCCCTGTTTATGCTGCTTAGGCTTTAGGTTGCTCTGCTGGGAGCTGTCCGCGGCTGGCCCTGTGTTGCATGCACTTCCCAGGTCTGAGCGGCCCTGGTTCAGGTCCTCGGTTACTCGACAAAGGCGCAGACTTGGCTGGGTCTGCGTTTTGTGCCTTCCCTGGTCCTAGCAGCTCAGGTGACCAGGCGTTTGGCGAGCGTGGTCGCTGTGACTTATTGCCTTCCCGGTCCCTGCCGCTCTGTTTTCTGGGAGTACAACTGACACAGTTTCTCAGGCGGATATCGACCAGCCCAAACCCAAGATTTCCTGGCCAGCAAGAAAGCCTGCCTGCAGCTTGGCCTGGGAAGCCTCTCTGGGGCCACAGCTGCCCCCGCCCCAGCGGTGGCCGCCCTCCCCACCCACGTCAGCGGGGGCTGGGTGCTGGGCTGCCCACTGCCGGCTCGCTCCGCTCAGCACCCCGTTCTGTGGGCGGGGCTGGCAGAGTCCTGGGTTGGGGATTTTCGCAGGCTTTTCCTAGCCTTTTCCCCTTTTGGCTGTAACTTCTGCTTTGGTATCTTAAGTTCGAACCCTCAGTTTGCCCTGGGGCTTTCAAGCCTGGTTCTCCCTCTAAGCGCTGCTGCCAGTTCTCCCTCTAATCGCCACTGCCGGCGCCTCCCTGCCCAGCCCCTGCCTGCTAGTGAGGGGCACAGGCGTCTGTGCCACTTCTCCGCTGAGAGTTTCCTCTGGGCACTTAGTCTGTGAGTTTTAATTATTTATGTCTTATGTCTCCCTGTTATGCGGCCCTCTGAGATTCCACTCGCCAGTGTTTCCAGGTGTTTGGAAACATCTCTCTTTTTTTTTTTTAAGCCTCCCTTCCCAGGATGGAGCTCTGTCCCTCCCTCTTTTGTCTCTCTTTTTATCTATTTCCTACCTCCTTTCAATGACTATGAGCTGATTTTCTGAGTGCCTGATGTCCTCTGCCGGTATTCAGAAGTTGTTTTGTGGGATTTACTCAGCCTTCAAATGTTCTTTTGTTGATTTTGTGGGGGAGAAAGTGGTCGCCCCGTCCTATTCCTCCGCCATCTCCCCGTGCTCCTCTCAACTTTCAATTTCTTAAAGAAGCATAGTCATGAAAGAAAATGTGATCAAAATAGCTTATATATCAAGATTTAAGAATCAAGTATATTTATATGTAAATGCTTATATATACATCTTTAATTTTAGCATATATTTATTTAAATTGCATATTAAACTGATTTGAACTTATAAGGAAATTACTTCAATTTTTTCTTCTTCTTTAAGTCATATACACAAGTTACACTGTGAGGGAATAAACAACAGCAAATTTTCTTTGGGCATATAGGAATCACTTACTAAAAAAAGTTCTATAAAACAATGTTTTCCATAGTAAAATTCTTAGAATAAGCATCAAAATTGGTGTATGTTACTTAAAAAAGTAGTCATGAAGTGCTTGAGTCTGAATATTTTCCTATAAAAATATTCCCCTAGCTATATTATTTCCTGCTGCATTTGGAATTGCCCCGTTGACTTTTTTCCCCACATTTTTCTTTTAGTCCAGATAAGTCCAAAAAATGAATCCAAAACTATTTGCACATGACTATGGATCAAACTCTATCTCATAATTAACTTGTACATTGCCACTCATTGGAGTAAGTTCACCAAGAAATACATTTGTCCTAAGATATTATTATATTATTATTATAGCAAATCTTTCAAATACTAAGGGTGTAAAACAAATATGGTAGTTGGGGGGATGGTAAAGAGATGAACAATGAATGCTTAAGTGAAAAATAAAGTTGCTAGAGTTGTTTCCATTGTTTTCTGGAACATGTGTTCGAAGTCTTAACGAGAAGCTACTACTGAGAATAGAACATGGAAGAGATTTTCATGTTAATCACTCCCTCTTCCTTATTGTTTCACATCTGAAGTGATCACTTTCTCAGTTGCACCAGATGCTGTGGAAGCTGTTGGTTTTGTTTTTAAGAAGCATAGATACGGATTGCAGGATGGAGGAAAAGAAGGAGGCAAAATGTATCAGGGATAATATATGAGAAAGCAAAAACAGAAGGATACTGACTGAAGCACAAGGCTAAAAGAGAAATAAAGATCTCCTAACTATAAGCTAATAAAGGACTATGCATAAAACTTGTATCGTGATTCAGACATTCTTTAATTGTCAATTTTTGCATATTGAGCTGCATTTAATATACATTTATTTATGACTATGATGAATGCTCAACTCTAACGCAGTTTTTATATGTAGGAAAAGATATTTCAAATCAGAAGTACATTGCATTATATTTCTAAAATACTTTGGTTAAAGTTGCAATTTTATAGAATTTGGTAGCTTAAACTTTTAATATAGAGCAGCATTTAAGATTTTGGGCTCTGAACTCAAACACTGAGATTTAATGCTGCACTGAGATTTAATTCTGATGTTACTGCTTATCACCTGGATGGCCTAGGGCATGTTACATAGCAAACTCCCTGTGTCTTGAAACTGTAAAATGGTGATAATAATAGTAGGTTACTTTTAAGTTTTGGGAAGAGGAATGAGAAAGTACACATCAAGTTCTAAGATTAGTGATTGCCCCTAAAGTTATACAGATACAAAAATTAGAGTTTTAAGAATTCTTTGTACATCAGCTTCTAATATTTTCTTTGTGCTCACATTTTACAGTCAGCTATATCATAGAGAGTAAATACATTTTCAACTGAACAGAAATTATCTTTGAGCATTTTTCAAAGTATCCATTCATAGGTGAGTTTAGAACTTGTTAAGCTTCAGCTGAAAGCCATGTATAATTTTTTATGTAGTTTGAATTTATTTGGTTAACCAGATTCAAATTTCATTATCTTTTCACATTTTCTCCTACTTACAAATGTTTTTTGTCACTGATTCTACATTTTAATTTTATTGCATACTAAAACTATAAGTTTTATGTGCTTCTAAATGACTGCATCAACTACTCCAGTTAACCTGCTGATCTCTGATTGTTGGAATAAACAAATACTGTTACAAAACCTTGAAGGCATCAGGGATGTTGTTGATTTCTTATTGTTTTAATATACTTGTGTTTCTCACATTCAAAAGTGTTCAACAGGAGATCATTGTTTCTATGAGGAAGTAATGATGGGCATATTATAGATTTTGAATAGTCCATAATGTTTTATTCATTTCCAAATACTCTCTAGTTCAACATATTCTGTAGATGAGATTCCCTGTATCTGTAGCTACAACAAGGTAACAGCAATTTCTTAAAAAATGGTGTTTGACAGAAAACAACAAAATTTTGTAAAGCAATTATTCTTCAATTGAAAAATAGATAATTTTTTTAAAAATGAAAGAAATACCCTAGAATCCCAGAAAGTGATTACTCAAAAGAAAACAAGCATCAAGAACATTAAAATTTTAAAGTTTAATAAGATTTCTGTACAGTCATTATTCAGCAAATATGACTATGCTTTTCAGCTTATTTTATGTCAATAATTGATTGTACAACAATTTTCAAACATGTATTAAACACAGTTCAGCTTTACTTTAACAGCAAAGGAAACCATAAGCAAGGTGAAAAGACAGCCTTCAGAATGGGAAAAAATAATAGAAAATGAAAAAACTGACAAAAATTAATCTCTAAAATACACAAGCAGCTCCTACAGCTCAATTCCAGAAAAATAAACGACCCAATCAAAAAATGGGCCAAGGAACTAAACAGACATTTCTCCAAAGAAGTCATAAAGATGGCTAACAAACACATGAAAAAATGCTCAACATCCCTCATAATCAGAGAAATGCAAATCAAAACCACAATGAGATATCATTTCACCCCAGTCAGAATGGCTGCTATCCAAAAGTCTACATGCAATAAATGCTGGAGAGGGTGTGGAGAGAAGGGAACCCTCTTACACTGTTGATGGGAATGCAAACTAGTACAGCCACTATGGAGAACAGTGTGGAGATTCTTCAAAAAACTGGAAATAGAACTGCCATATGATCCAGCAATCGCACTCCTGGGCATACACACCGAGGAAACCGGAATTGAAAGAGACACATGAATTCAAATGTTCATTGCAGCACTGTTTATAATAGCCAGGACATGGAAGCAACCTAGATGTCCATCTGTAGATGAATGGGTAAGAAAGCTTTGGTACATATACAAATGGAGTATTACTCAGCCATTAAAAAAATGCTTAAATTGAAGAAAGTAGGGAAAACCACTAGACCATTCAGATATGACCTAAATCAAATCCCTTGTGATTATACAGTGGAAGTGAGAAATAGATTTAAGGGACTAGATCTGATAGATAGAGTGCCTGATTAACTCTGGACATTGTACAGGAGACAGGAACCAAGATCATCCCCATGGAAAAGAAATGCAAAAGAGCGAAATGGCTGTCTGAGGAGCCCTTACAAATAGCTGTGAAAAGAAGAGAAGCGAAAAGCAAAGGAGAAAAGGAAAGATATAGCAATCTGAATGCAAAGTTCCAAGGAATAGCAAGGAGAGATAAGAAAGCCTTCCTCACTGATCAATGCAAAGAAATAGAAGAAAACAACAGAATAGGAAAAACAAGAGATCTCTTCAAGAAAATTAGAGACTCCAAGGGAACATTTCATGCAAAGATGGGCTCGATAAAGGACAGAAATGGTATGGACCAAACAGAAGCAGAAGATATTAAGAAGATGTGGCAAGAATACACAGAAGATCTGTACAAAAAAGATCTTCATGACCAGGATAGTCACGATAATGTGATCACTGACCTAGAGCCAGACATCTTGGAATGTGAAGTCAAGTGGGCCTTAGAAATCATCACTACGAACAAAGCTAGTGGAGGTGATGGAATTCCAGTTGAGCTATTCCAAATCTTGAAAGATGATGCTGTGAAAGTGCTGCACTCAATATGCCAGCAGATTTGGAAAACTCAGCAGTGGCCACAGGACTGGAAAAGGTCAGTCTTCATTCCAATCCCAAAGAAAGGCAATGCCAAAGAATGATCAAACTACCGCACAATTGCAATCATCTCACACTCTAGTAAAGTCATGCTCAAAATTCTGTAAGCCAGGCATCAGCAATATGTGAACCGTGAACTCCCAGATGTTCAAGCAGGTTTTAGAAAAGGCAGAGACACCAGAGATCAAATTGCCAACATCCGCTGGATCATGGAGAAAGCAAGAGAAATCCAGAAAAATATCTATTTCTGCTTCATTGACTATTCCAAGGCCTTTGACTGTGTGGATCACAATCAACTGTGGAATATTCTGAAAGAGATGGGAATACCAGACCACCTGACCTGCTTCTTGAGAAACCTGTATACAGGTCAGGAAGCAACAGTTAGAACTGGACATGGAAAAACAGACTGGTTCCAAATACAAAAATGAGTACGTCAAGGCTGTATATTGTCACCTTGCTTATTTAACTTATATGCAGAGTACATCATGAGAAACGCTGGGCTGGAAGAAGCACAAGCTGGAATCAAGATTGCAGGGAGAAGTATCAATAACCTCAGATATGCCGATAGCACTACCCTTATGGCAGAAAGTGAAGAGGAACTCAAAAGCCTCTTGAGGAAAGTGAAAGAGGAGAATGAAAAGGTTGGCTTGAAGCTCAACATTCAGAAAACAAAGATCATGGCATCTGGTCCCATCACTTCATGGGAAATAGATGGAAAAAGAGTGGAAACAGTGTCAGACTTTATTTATTTATTTATTTTTTGGCTCCAAAATCACTGCAGATGCTGATTGCAGCCATGACATTAAAAGGCACTTACTCCTTGGAAGGAAAGTTATGACCAACCTTGATAGCATATTAAAAAGAAGAGACATTACTTTGCCGACAAAGGTCCGTGTAGTCAAGGCTATGGTTTTTCCCGTGGTCATGTATGGATGTGAGAGTTGGACTGTGATGAAAGCTGGTTGCCGAAGAATCGATGCTTTTGAACTGTGGTGTTGGAGAAGACTCTTGAGAGTCCCTTGGACTGCACGGAGATCCAACCAGTCCATTCTAAAAGAGATCAATCCTGGGTGTTCAATGGAAGGACTGATGCTAAAGCTGAAACTGCAATACTTTGGCCACCTCATGCGACGAGTTGACTCACTGGAAAAGACTCTGATGCTGGGAAAGGTTGGTGGCGGGAGGAGAAGGTGACTACCGAGAATGAGATGTCTGGATGGCATCACCGACTCTGTGGACATGAGTTTGTGTGAACTCTGGGAGTTGGTGATGGACAGGGAGGCCTGGCGTGCTGTGATTCATGGGGTCGCGGAGAGTCGGACATGACTGAGTGACTGAACTGAACTGAACTGAAAAAGAATGCATTTGAATCAGTTCTAATGAGGTGGATGAAACTAGAGCCTATTATACAGAGTGAAGTAAGCCAGAAAGAAAAACACTAATACAGTATACTAACGTATATATATGGAATTTAGAAAATGCAAATGATAACCCTGTATACGAGACAGCAAAAGACATAGATGCATAGAACAGTCTTTGGCACTCTGTGGGAGAGAGTGAGGGTGGGATGATTTGGGAGAATGGCATTGAAACATGTATATTATCATATGTGAAATGAATCGCCAGTTCAGGGTTGATGCATGCTACAGGATGCTCGGGGCTGTTGTGCAGGGATGACTCAGAGGGAGGATAAGGGGAGGAGGGAAGTGGGAGGGGGATTCAGGAAGGGGAACTCTTGTACACCCGGGGCGGATTCGTGTCAATGTATGGCAAAACCAAATAATATAATATTGTAAAATAATTAGCCTCCAATAAAAATTTAAAAATGGAAATAAATACTTTCCTTCGACTATTTCTAATCTGCCTTACTGAAAGAGACACAGAAAAATATTTCAGATGTCAATATTATATAATAAACTTTGGATTCCAATAAATACTTGTTCAGCAGTTGTTATAGTATGAATAATATTTTTGCAAAAATTTTACATATCTGGTTATAAACTGAAATCTTATTGATTTACAAACTTAAATATTGCCTTCATTTATTTTAAAGGTGATTACAAAATGACAGAAAAGATATCCTATTAATTCATTGACTCCAGGTTAGATAGTATATTTCTGTCAAATTATCTATCCAAAAGGCCAAACTAAGAAGTGACAAATTGAAACCACTTAAAGATTTGATCACATAATCACAAAGTTTTAGAGTTGAAAGGACATATATATATATGCACACACACACATATATAAATATACACACACACTATGAGTATAGAATCAGTAATCAATCTTTTACAAGCACAACATGAATTCCTAGTGATACGTCCATTATGGTCAATTTTCATAGTCATACTAAAATAAACTCAAACAAAATGCTCTGCTGAAATACTATTCTAAGGGGACTAAGATCTGGGGGCAATGTGATAAATAAAATATTGATAGTGAATTGAAAATCTCTCAGTCATGTCCGACTTTTTGTGACCCCATGGACTATACAGTTCATGGAATTCTCCAGGCCAGAATACTAGAGTGGGCAGCCTTTCCCTTCTTCAGTGAATATTCCCAACCCAGGATCAAATCCAGGTCTCCTACATGGCAGGCAGATTCTTTACCAGTTGAACCACAAGGGAAGCCTCAAAATACTGAAAAATAAATAGAAAAAAAGCTATTTAATATGAGAACCCAGTCTTCATGTATGCAAAATGCATACAATTTATAGTGTTTTATGCTTTTTTCTTAAAAAGTTAAAAACTTTGAATATACTAGTAACATTACTATCCAAACTATGGGTGGTGACAGTAGCCATGAACTTAAAAGATGCTTGTTGCTTGAAAGGAAAGCTGTGACAAACCTAGACAGTGTATTAAAGTGCAGAGACATCAGCTTGCTGACAAAGGTCCGTATAGTCAAATATATGCTTTTTCCAGTAGTCATGTTCAGATGTGAGAGTTGGTCCATAAAGAATGCTGAGTGTTGAAGAACTGATGCTATGGAACTGTGGTACTGGAGAAGACTCTTGAGAGTCCCTTGGACAGCAAAGAGACCAAATCAGTCAATCCTAATGGAAATCAACTCTGAATACTCATTGGAAGGACTGATTCTGAAGCTGAAGCTGTAAAACTTTGGTGATCTAATGTGAAGAACCGTCTCACTGGAAAAGAGCCTGAAAGGTTGAAGGCAAAAGGAGAAGGGGATAGCAGAGAATGAGATGGTTAGAGAGCATCACTTACTAATGGACTTGGATTTGAGCAAACTCTGGGAGATGGTTATGTTTAGGGGAGCCTGGTGTGCTGCAGTCCATGGAGTTGCAACTGAAAAACAATAGCAATGGCAACAAATCAGTAAGACTAGCATGGTGAAATTACTTTGACAATATGAAATTTAACATCTAGCATTTGGGTATAAAATCCCCAAACTTAAAATACAATATGGGAGATATGGCTTATTAGTGAAATACAGAAGAGTTTGGTTATCTGCAGGTTTAACCTGCCTAAAATTGTATATAGACAATGAGGGAGGCGCATGCATATGTAAGTTTATAAATCTGATCATGTCAAATATGCTTGTTTTTGCTAAAAATTTTACTTTCACTTTAGATTTGAAAGATTTGTTAACAAAAGAAGCCACTTGTCTCACACAATAAAAGTGTTATTTAATAGAAGATTATCTGACTTAATTTCAATATACAGCTATTAAAAGAAAACAAACAACAGAGAAAATAAGAGCACATACATACATCCAGACTTGGACAGTGCTGGGAAGTCCCTTTTTGAAAGCAATCTGGAGTTTCAAATTGCAGTTTTGGGGCCTCATGTTTATAATCCTAGGCTGCAAACTGATATCATCATCAATTTGTGTGTAAAAATGCAGCTCTGGTTTTATGTTAACTCTTTTACAATGCTGTTTGTTTCACCTTGTGAGTCACCAGATTTTCTGGACTCTGGGGTACTGGCCAGGCCTCCAGGGACTCAAGAAAATTCCAAGAGCCCCAATTCATATCTAAAGTGCCACTTGACTTTCTGGTAACAATCAGTGCATTTGTGGGCAGGCATGTAATCCAGGCAATGTCCACGCAGGTCAGAAACATGTCAGAGGCCTACACGGCTGCCTCTCAAGCCTGAACAATACTTCCTCCACTAGAATTTACCCAATAGTTTGAAATATTTGAATTATTTTTAAAGCAATACTTCAATTTTTAAATCCAGAACTCCTTTACTATTATTCTGGAAATGCTTATCCATTGTGTTTCAGAAGTATTTCAAGGTGAGGTGCTATTCGCAATAATCCAGTCCCTTAATCACAAGGCCAGAACTAGGACAAATTCCCTTCACAAAATTTCTGCAGTAGGGCTTGGAAAGAGAGGCCATTTTCTCTCTGATCATAAAGCAGAGAAGATAGGAGGTAATGACCGCAGCCATAATCTTAATCTATATGGTAATCACTGGGTGATAGTAGCTCACGGTTTGTTGGGGGCAGTTTCAGTTTATGCCAGTTTTCACCCTGTAGCTATTAACAGCATTCCTTTCTTTTTAATCTCCAAAATGTTCCAGTGTGGACCATAAATTATAGGATCACCCAGACCTTATAAAAAACTTGTCTGAGGAGG
The DNA here is from genome assembly GCF_049115385.1 of Moschus berezovskii. Taxonomy (NCBI): domain Eukaryota; kingdom Metazoa; phylum Chordata; class Mammalia; order Artiodactyla; family Moschidae; genus Moschus; species Moschus berezovskii. Next base: position 78,213,588 of record NC_142488.1, on the reverse strand, counting down.
AATCCCTGAATCATAGAGCAGGGAAAAATAAGAGAATGAGACAGTGAGAAGTCACTCACTGAGGGAGGAAGGTAAGGGTGAACGGATGAAGGGAGGGAAAGGGAGAAAAAAGAGAGAGATCCTTGTTGCACTCTCCTACAGAGTTTGTTATTTATTAGTGAGTTTTTTCATTAGCCACTTCTGAATATTCATATTTGCTTATGAAAAAAATCCTGATTAACATACGTTTCCATAGTTTTCAAAAAAGATTGATTAAAAGTCCTCCTTTATCAAATGATGTCTTTGATAACCCTTTCCTGAAGGCATTACCAAAAATCCATTAATTTATCTATCTATTCCTCAATCCAAGAAATATTCATTGAATATCTTCTGCATTGTAACTGAATTAGATAATAGCAATACAGAAGTAAAGAGACATAGGAGCTTTATCATGGAATTTAAAATCTAAGATGAAAGTAGAAAATTAGCAAATTATTTAAATATTTTAAAAGAGTTACAGGAAAGTATTGGAGGGCATATAGTATTCTTTTACAAATCTCTTACAAGGTCACATTGCTCTAGTCATACAGAACTATTTGAATTTTCCTAAATCAGGTTATTTTCCCTCATCTTCTTCAGCTAAATAGTTCACATTGTTCTTCAAAATAAAGGTCACCACTTCTGGAAAGGCTAATATATCTTCATCTTCTCAGGTTTGTTTTAATTGCCCAATTTATATGCTCTCTGACATTCAGTTCAGTTCAGTCGCTCAGTCGTGTCTGACTCTTTGGGACCCCATGAATCACAGTACGCCAGGCCTCCCTGTACATCACCAACTCCCGAAGTTCACTCAAACTGATGTCCATCGAGTCGGTGATGCCATCCAGCCATCTCATTCTTTGTCGTCCCCGTCTCTTCCCATCTCCAATTCTTCGTAGCATCAGACTCTTTTCCAGTGAGTCAACTCGACGCATGAGGTGGCCAAAGTACTGGGGTTTCACCTTTAGCAACAGTCCTTTCAATGAACAACCAGGACTGATCTCCTTTAGAATGTACTGGTTGGATCTCCTTGTAGTCCAAGGAACTCTCAAGAGTCTTCTCCAACACCACAGTTCAAAAGCATCAATTCTTCGGCGATCAGCTTTCTTCACAGTCCAACTCTCACATCCATACATGACCACGGGAAAAACCATACCCTTGACTAGAGGGAACTTTGTTGGCAAAGTAATGTCTCTGCTTTTCAATATGTTATCTAGTTTGGTCATAACTTTCCTTCCAAGGAGTAAGCGTCTTTTAATTTCATGGCTGCAATCAGGATCTGCAATGATTTTGGAGCCCCAAAAAATAAAGTCTGACACTGTTTCCACTGTTTTTCCATCTATTTCCCATGAAGTGATGGGACCAGATGCCATGATCTTTGTTTTCTGAATGTTGAGCTTCAAGCCAAACTTTTCACTTTCCTCTTTCACTTTCATCAAGAGGCTTTTGAGTTCCTCTTCACTTTCTTCTATAAGGGTGATGTCATCTGCATATCTGACGTCATTGATATTTCTCCCGACAGTTTTTATTCCAGCTTGTGCTTCTTCCAACCCAGCGTTCCTCATGATGTACTCTGCATATAAGTTAAATAAGCAGGGTGACAATATACAACCTTGACGTACACCATTTCCTATTTGGAACCAGTCTGTTCTTCCATGTCCAGTTCTGACTGTTGCTTCCTGACCTTCATACAGGTTTCTCAAGAGGCAGGTCAGGTGGTCTGGGATTCCCATCTCTTTCAGTATGTTCTACAGTTTATTGTGATCCACGCAGTCAAAGGCTTTGGCATAGTCAATGAAGCAGAAATAGATGTTTTTCTGGAACTCTCTTGCTTTCTCCATGATCCAGCGGATGTTTGCAATTTGATCTCTGGCTCTTCTGCTTTTTCTAAAACCTTCTTGAACATCTGGAAGTTCACGGTTCACAAATTGCTGAAGCCTTGCTTGGAGAATTTTGAGCACGACTTTACTAGCGTGTGAGATGAATGCAATTGTGCAGTAATTTGAGCATTCTTTGGCATTCTCTTTCTTTGGGATTGCAATAAAGACTGACTTTTTCCAGTCCTGTGGTTACTACTGAGTTTTCCAAATTTGCTGGCATATTTAGTGCAGCACTTTCACAGCATCATGTTTCAGGATTTGAAATAACTCAATTGGAATTCCATCACGTCCACTAGCTTTTTCATAGTGATGCTCTCTAAGGCCCACTTGACTTCACATTCCAAGATGTCTGGTTCCAGGTGAGTGATCACGCCATTGGGATTATCTTCATCACGAAGATCTTTTGTGAACCGTTCTTCTGTGTATTCTTCCCACCTCTTCTTAATATCTTCTGCTCTGTTAGGTCCATACCATTTTGTCCTTTATTGAGCCCATCTTTGCATGAAATGTTCCCTTGGTATCTGTAATTTTCTTGCAGTCTTCTCTAGTCTTTCCCAGTCTATTGTTTTCCTCTATTTCTTTGCATTGATCGCTGAGGAAGGCTTTCTTATCACTCCTTGCTATTCTTTGGAACTCTGCATTCAGATGCTTATATCTTTCCTTTTCTCCTTTGCTTTTCTCTTCTCTTCTTTTCACAGCTATTTGTAAGGCCTCCTCAGACAGCCAGTTTGCTTTTTTGCATTTCTTTTCCATGGGGATGGTTTTGGTCCCTGTCTCCTGTACAATGCCATGAACCTCAGTCCAGAGTTCATCAGGCACTCTATCTATCAGATCTAGACTCTTAAATCTATTTCTTACTTCCACTGTATAATCATAAGGGATTTGATTTAGGTCATATCTGAATGGTCTAGTGGTTTTCCCTACTTTCTTCAATTTAAGTCTGAATTTGGCAATAAGGAGTTCATAATCTGAGCCACAGTCAGCTCCTGGTCTTGTTTTTGCTAACTGTGTAGACCTCTCTGACAATACCTATATTAAAAGACACTGCACGACAAAATTTTTACAAAGCTGACTTTTGTTACTCACTTTCTTAATTTTCTTCTCGGTCCTAATATGCATTTCTTACACTGTGGTTTATCTTTTCCTTTTTAAAACTTTATATAAATGAGGTAATATTCATTTTATTTTATTTCTGGCTTCTTTTTCTTCAAAATTATATTTATGAGATCTATTCATTATATGCAGCTCTGGATCATACCGCATGATCATTTTATCCATTCTACTATTGATATATTTTTGGATTACATCTATTTAGATATTATTAATAATAGAGATGCTTTAAACATTCAGACACTTGTCTTTTTATTGAAATATTTTTGATGTGTGTTATATTAGTTTGAAATGTGCTAAAAATTGACTTGACATTTGCATACATGGAGAAAAGATCACCACATAAGTCTAGTAACTGTCCCTATAAAGTTATTAAAATACTATTAACCATACTCCTTATGCTGTATGTTACACCCCCCTGAATCATTTATTTTATAACTAGAGTTCTGTACCTTTAACCCCCTCACCTATTTTGCACCATCAAGCCCCTCATCTCTGGCAAGCACCTACTTTTTCTCTGTATCTAAAAGTATACTTTCATTTTGTTTTGCTTGTTCTACTTTTTAAAGTTCACAAATGAGATAATATGGTACTTGTTTTTCTCTAATTTCACTTAACCTAATACCTTTTAGCTTCCCCAGATGGCGCTAGTGGTAAAGAGTGAAAGTTAGTCGTGTCCAACACTTTGTGACCCCATGCAGTTTATGGAATTCACCAGGCCAGAATACTGGAGTGGGTAGCCTGTCCCTTCTTCAGGGGACTTCCCAACCCAGGGATTATACCTAGGTCTCCCGCATTGCAGGCGGGTTCTTTACCAGCTGAGCCACAAGGGAAGTCCAAGAATACTGGAATGGGTAGCCTAGCCCTTCTCCAGGGAGTATTCCCCACCCAGGAATTGAACCAGGGTCTCCTGCATTGCAGGTGATTTCTTTACCAACTGAGTTATCCGGGAAATGATAAAGAACCTGCCTGTCAATGCAGGAGATGTAAGAGATGTGGGTTCAATTCCTGGGTTGGGAAGATCCCTTGGAAGAGGGCATAGCAACCCACTCCAGTATTCTTGTCTGGTGAATCACACAGACAGAGGAACCTCTTGGGCTACAGTCCATAGGGTCACAAAGAGTTGGACATGGCTGAAGTGACTTGGCACACACAGCACAATATCATTTAGATCCATTCAGTTCAGTTCAGTTCAGTTGCTCAGTCGTGTCTGACTCTTTGCGGCCCCATGAACCGCAGCACGCCAGGCCTCCCTGTCCATCACCAACTCCCGGAGTCCACCCAAACCCATGTCCACTGAGTCGGTGATGCCATCCAACCATCTCATCCTCTGTCATCCCCTTCTCCCCCTGCCTTCAATCTTCCCCAGCATCGGGATATTTTCAAATGAGTCAGTGCTTTGCATCAGGTGGCCAAAGTATTGGAGTTTCAGTTTAGATCCACTCGTATTGCGGCAAATGGCAAGATTTTGTTTAATATTCCCTTGTATATATATTATTATGTGTATGTATACCACTTCTTCCTTATCTGTTAATCTTTGGTGGTTTCCATATCTTGGCCATTGTAAATAGTGCTACCAAATAAAGGTTCTCTTTTCTTCCAGTGAACACCCAGAAGGAAAATTGCTGAATCTTTTGGTAGCTCTGTTTTTAGTTTTTTGTGGAACTCCATACAATTTTCCACAGTGACTGTACCAATTTGCAACTCCACCAGCAGTAAATGAGGGTTCCCTTCTCTCCAAATCCTAACCAGCACATGTCATTTGTTGTCTTTTGAATGGTAATGGTAATCATCCTGACAGCTCTAAGATGGTATCTCATTGTGATTTTTCTTTTTTTTGCCACACTACCGAAGTTTTATTTTTTTAATCTAAATTTAATAAATGGTACAAAGCACAATGCCATAAACATTAACAGTTAAAATATCACCAAATGAAAAAAATACAATAGAATACACAGTTGCAAAAAGCTACATTAAGTTATTTTACAACTGCCTCAAGCTGCAAAAAAAAAACAAAACAAACCCAATGCTTTACCTAAGTTATCCCTCTCTCAAAATAATGCCATTTATTTTATAAACCACGAGCTCCCCATCAAAAGACGGGAACTGCTTTTGTTAATTCATATATATATATATATATATATATATATATGACTGTATCACTTTGTTATACACCTGAAACAAACACAACACTATAAATAAAATATAGTACAACATAAAATAAAACTAAGTAACAGATCTTTGGGGCTTTATACTGAGTTAGATTTCATATCAGAGGGATAACAGCACCACAGCCGCACTGGATCCTCATGAAGGAGGCACACGAATGACTGGGTTACAAGAGTTACAGATATGAGAGCTGCTCATTTCCCAGAAACAACAGCTAACAGAAAAACCAACAAAGGCATGAGATACAGACCATTCAAATTCAAATCATTGTGATTTCGATTTGCATTTCTTTAATGATTAGTGATGATCAGAATCTTTTCATGTGTCTGTTGATCATCTATATGGAAAAAGCATGCATTCAGATTCTCTACCAATTTTTTTATCTTTTTTTAAGTTGCATGAGTTCTTTGTATATTTTGTATATTATATGTTTATCAGATATATTGTTAGAAAATATCTTGTCCCATTCTGTATGTTGCCTTTCTGTTGATAGTTTCTCTCCCTGTGCAGAAACTTTTTAGTTTGATGTAGTCCTATTTGTTTATGTTTTGTTTTTGTTTCCCTTACCTATCTGTGGATATAGATTCAAACAACTATTGCTAAGAATGAAGTCAAAGAAGGTAATGCCTGTTTTCTTCTAGGAATTGTATGACTTCAGGTCTTCCTTTAAGCCTTTAATCCATTTTGAGTTTATTTTTGTATATGGTGTGAAAAATTAGGCCAGTTTTATCTTTTGTATGTAACTCTCCAGTTTTCCCAAAACAGATATGTTGAAAAAACTGTCATTTCCCATTTTATATCCATGTCTCCTTTGTTTTAGATTAATTGTCCATATAAGTGTGAATTTATTCTATTCCATTGACCTATGTGTCTGTTTTTGTCCCAGTATGTGTTGCTTTGATTATTGTATCTTTGTAGTGTGGTTCAAGACATGAGCATAATGCCTTAACTTTTGTGCCATTTTCTCCAGATTGCTGTGCCTATTAAGGTCTTATGTGTTTCCATACAAATTTTAGAATTACTTGTTCTAGTTTTGTGAAAAATGCCATTGTTATTTTGATAGGGATTGCATAGGACTTGCAGGTTGCCTTCTATAATACGATCATACATATGAATTTTTAAATCATTTCAGTCATTGTATTTCTTCAGGTTGGAACATTTAAGCAATTATTGATAAGTGTGTGTGTGTGTGTGTGTGTGTGTGTATGTATCGGGTTTCCCTCATTGCTCAGTGGTTAATACTCTGCCTGTGAGGCAGCAAACCTGGGTTCGATCCCTGGGTTGGGAAGATCCCCTGGAAGAGGGCATGGTAACCCACTCTAGTACTCTTGCCTAGAGAATCTCATGGACAGAGGAGCCTGGCATGATGCATTCCATAGGGTTGCACAGAGTCGGATATGACTGAAGCAGCTAAGCAGCAGCAGCATATACTTATTACCATTTGATTCATTTTTTCTGGCTGTGACTTTTGTTCTTCTTTTGCTCTCTTGGCATGTGATTTGATGAGGATCTTAGGTGTTGTTCTTGTATTCCTGTCTGTTTTTTAGTTTGTGGTTACCATGAGTGTCATATATAACAACTTTTTTTTTTTCCCCAAGTTGATAATCTCATAAATTTAAACGGGTTCTAACCACCTTATATTTTTGCTCCCCCCCCGACATTTAATATTTTTGAGGTCATATTCTACATCTTTTTGTTTTGTGTATCCCTTAATTACTAATTATTTTGCTACTTTTGTCTTTTAACTTTCATTTTAACTTTAAGGTAAACTTTTAACTTTACCTTACTGCCATCACTGTATGTTTGCTTTTACCAGTGAAAATTTTCCTTTCAAACTTTTCATATTTACTGTGTGCCTTTGCTGTTCTGCTTAGAGAAATTATTTAACATTTATTATAAAGCTAGTTTAGAGGTGTAGAACTCAGATTTTGTCTTTTAAACTCTATTTCTCCTTCAAATATGAATGATAGTCATGAAGGTAGAATGCTCTTTGTTGGTTTTTTCTTTAATCATTAAAATATAGTTTGCCACTTCCTTCTTATTTGCAAAATATCTGCTGAAAAGTCAGCTGCTAAGCTTGTAGGATTTTCCATGAATGCAACTAGTTATTTTTCTCCTACTACCTTTAAGATTCTCTCTTCATCTTTCATTTTTTCCATTTTAATCATAGTATGTCTTGGTGTGGAACTTTTTACTGTCATCTTGATTGGGACACCTTGGTTCCCTGGAACTGGATGTCTGTTTCCTTCCCTAACTTAGAATAGTTTTCAGCAACTGTTTTTTTCAAATAAGTCATTTGTTCATTTATCTCTATTTCTTCTACTCTGAGACCTGTATACTGAAAATATTAGTATACTTGATATTATCCCAGCAATATTTTATCTACCCATCTATTTATTTATTTCTGATAGGTAAGAAGTATACTTATTTAAAGAGAAATATACTTCACAGGCAAAGTGCAGGCCATATCAGAAGAAAAAATCCGCCTGGAAATATGGCATGGTTAGTTTTTATGGGTTGGGTAATTTCATAGGCTAATGAGTAGGAGCATTATTCCAATTACTTTTGAGAAGGGTGGGGATTTCCAGGAATTGGACTACTGCCCAAGTTCTGATCTGATGGTCAGCCTCAGAACTGTAATGGCATCAGTTGGTGTGTCATATAGCTTTCTGGTGTGCTACAATGAGCATATAGAGGCTCAAGGTCTAGTGGAAGTTGACTCCTATACCATTTTGGGACTATTTGGTTCAAATCAGTTTATGTCATGTCCTTGGACTATGTAATTCTTTTAAAGTTTACACCCTGCCTCTTTTCATCCTATTTCACTCCTCCCTCAGAGATTTTACTCTCATATTCCTATGGAAGGCAGAAGGGCAATAATCCATCTTCTGTAACTACTTGACGGCTGAAAAAGGGAAATCAATGCTACCAGTCAGTGAGTTAAAAAAAAAAAAAAAAATCTCTGCATGCCTGATCTAGAGGCCCCAGGGCAGGCCAGTGCATTATTTTAGTCCATATGGACTGAAATTCCTGCATAGCTATCGTTTGCTTCCTTAGTTGTCCTGTGAAACACTTCTTGTAACAGCTGCTGCTGCTAAGTCACTTCAGTCGTGTCCGACTCTGTGCGACCCCATAGACGGAAGCCCACCAGGCTCCCCCATCTCTGGGATTCTCCAGGCAAGAACACTGGAGTGGGTTGTCATTTCCTTCTCCAATGTGTGAAAGTGAAAAGTGAAAGTGAAGTCGCTCAGTAGTGTCCAACCCTTAGCGACCCCATGGACTGCAGCCTACCAAGCTCCTCCATCCATGGGATTTTTCTAGGCGATAGTACTTGAGTGGCTTGCCATTGCCTTCTCTGTGTAACAGCATCAAAGTGCAAAAATTACTATAAATGACAAAAGACATAAAAAATATGGTTACACATCTGATTATAGTGTAATCCATAAAGAAACTTGGTTAAAATAACCAGGATTATGAATGATGACATTTAACTTCACATACAAAATATTCTTAGTATTAACATTTCTCTGAGATACTCAAGGGCCATTTAAGGCTTCCTAATCGTGACATTGTACAGGAGACAGGGACCAAGACCATCACCATGGAAAAGAAATGCAGAAGAGCAAAATGGCTGTCTGAGGAGGCCTTACAAATAGCTGTGAAAAGAAGAGAGGCGAAAAGCAAAGGAGAAAAGGAAAGATATAAGCATCTGAATGCAGAGTTCCAAAGAATAGCAAGGAGAGATAAGAAAGCCTTCCTCAGCGATCAATGCAAAGAAATAGAGGAAAACAACAGAATAGGAAAAAAAAGAGACCTCTTCAAGAAAATTAGAGATTCCAAGGGAACATTTCATGCAAAGATGGGCTCGATAAAGGACAGAAATGGTATGGACCTAACAGAAGCAGAAGATATTAAGAAGAGGTGGCAGGAATACACAGAAGAACTGTATAAAAAAGATCTTCACGACCAAGATAGTCACGATAACGTGATCACTGACCTAGAGCCAGACATCTTGGAATGTGAAGTCAAGTGGGCCTTAGAAAGCATCACTACTAACAAAGCTAGTGGAGGTGATGGAATTCCAGTTGAGCTATTTCAAGTTTTGAAAGATGATGCTGTGAAAGTGCTGCACTCAATATGCAAGCAGATTTGGAAAACTCAGCGCTGGCCACAGGACTGGAAGAGGTCAGTCTTCATTCCAGTCCCAAAGAAAGGCAATGCCAAGAATGCTCAAACTACCGCACAATTGCACTCATCTCACAGGCTAGTAAAGTCATGCTCAAAATTCTCCAAGTCAGGCTTCAGCAGTATGTAAACCGTGAACTCCCAGATGTTCAAGCAGGTTTTAGAAAAGGCAGAGGCACCAGAGATCAAATTGCCAACATCCGCTGGATCATGGAGAAAGCAAGAGAGTTTCAGGAAAATATCTATTTCTGCTTCATTGACTATGCCAAAGTCTTTTACTGTGTGGATCACAATAAACTGTGGAGCATTCTGAAAGAGATGGGAATCCCAGACCACCTGACCTGCCTCTTGAGAAACCTGTATGCAGGTCAGGAAGCAACAGTTAGAACTGTACATGGAACAACAGACTGGTTCCAAATAGGAAAAGGTGTACGTCAAGGTTGTATATTGTCACCTTGCTGATTTAAATTATGTGCAAAGTACATCATGAGGAACGCTGGGCTGGAAGAAGCACAAGCTGGAATCAAGATTGCTGGGAGAAATATCAATAACCTCAGATATGCAGATGACACCACCCTTATGGCAGAAAGTGAAGAGGAACTCAAAAGCCTCTTGATGAAAGTGAAAGAGGAGAATGAAAATGTTGGCTTGAAGCTCAACATTCAGAAAACAAAGATCATGGCATCTGGTCCCATCACTTCATGGGAAATAGATGGAAAAACAGTGGAAAAAGTGTCAGACTTTATTTTTTTGTGCTCCAAAATCACTGCAGATGCTGATTGCAGCCATGAAATTAAAAGACGCTTGCTCCTTGGAAGGAATGTTATGACCAACCTTGATAGTATATTAAAAAGCAGAGACATTACTTTGCCAACCAAGGTCCGTCTAGTCCAGGCAATTGTTTTTCCCGTGGTCATGTATGCATGTGAGAGTTGGACTGTGAAGAAAGCTGATCGCCGAAGAATTGATGCTTTTGAACTGTGGTGTTGGAGAAGACTCTTGAGAGTCCCTTATACTGCAAGGAGATCCAACCAGTCCATTCTTAAGAAGATCGATCCTGGATGTTCATTGGAGGGACTGATGCTAAAGCTGAAACTGCAATACTTTGGCCACCTCATGCGACGAGTTGACTCACTGGAAAAGACTCTGATGCTGGGAAAGGTTGGGGGCTGAAGGAGAAGGGGACGACGGAGAATGAGATGGCTGGATGGCATCACCGACTCTGTGGACATGAGTTTGAGTGAACTCCGGGAGTTGGTGATGGACAGGGAGGCCTGGCATGCTGTGGTTCATGGGGTCGCGGAGAGTCGGACACGACTGAGCGACTGAACTGAACTGAACTGAACTGAATGTTAGCTGGAGGCCAAAGAACTGTATGTAAAATTTGATATTTGGGAAGGTTGTCAAAAGGTTTTAAAATACTTGATCAAATAAAATAGATCATAGGTCACTGAGAGACAATAATTACATCTTAAGTAAAGATTCAATAAAAGGTTCCAAAGGCAAATAAAGAGCAGATTACTTACAAGGTAAAGAAATTTAAAATTTGTTTCCAAAGGAATTTTGACCTTTTAAGAAATTTGGGGATTGGGGAGAGAAATCAATCCAGTCTTGTCCTAGTCCGTTCCCAACTAAATCCATTTACTCAACTGGATTTAATCAAATCTTTAAAAGTCCTAATAATGTACAGTTATTTCTTTATTATATTTTTTCATTCCTCTTGCCTTTTACTAAAAACATACATCTTAATTTCCTTAAAAGTTTTTCCATATTGAGTTACATTTCTTTTTTTTTTAAGAGTTTTCATACATTGATTTTTTTAAATTTACTTATTTTAATTGGAGGCTAATTATTTTACATTACTGTATTGGTTTTGCCATACATTGACATGAAACTGCCCTACATGTATACCCGGAGTTACATTTCTTGATGACAAACTTGCAATACATAAAAGGTCTAGTAAACCTAGGTACAGCAGAAATATTATATTTAACACTGATGACTCTAAAGATATGTCTATATTAATCAATCCAACAAACTTAAGCCACTGTTGCTAATCAGTTCAATTCAGTCACTCAGTCATGTCCAACTCTTTGTGACCCCATGGACTGCAGCACGACAGGCTTCCTTGTCCATCACCAACTCCCAGAGCTTACTCAAACTCATATCCATTGGGTCAGTGATGTCATCCACCCATCTTATCTTCTGTCATCCCCTTCTCCTCCCACCTTCAATCCTTCCCAACATCAGGGTCTCTTCCAAGGAGTCAGTTCTTCACATCAGGTGGCCAAAGTATTGGAGTTCCAGCTTCAGCATCAGTCCTTCCAAGGATATTCAGGGCTGATTTCCTTTAGGATTGACTAGTTGGATCTCCCTGAAGTCCAAGGGACTCTCAAGAGTCTTCTCCAAAACCACAGTTCAAAAGCATCAATTCTTCAGTGCTCAGCTTTCTTTATAGTTCAACTCTCACATCCATACATTACTAATGGAAAATCATAGGTTTGACTAGATGGACCTTTGACAGCAAAGTGACGTCTCTGTTTTTTAGTATACTGTCTAGGTTGGACATAGCTTTTCTTTCAAGGAGCAAGTGAAAGCAAATTTCATTACTGAAGTCACCATCTGCAGTGATTTTGGAACCCAAGAAAATAAAGTCTGTTACTGTTTTCATTGTTTCCCCATTTATTTGCATTGAAGTGATAGGACTGGATGCCACGATCTTCATTTGTTGAATGTTGAGTTTTATGCTAGCTTTTTCTCTCTCTTCTTTCATTTTCATCAAAAGGCTCTTTGTTTCCTCTTTGCTTTCTGTCATAAGGGTTGTGTCATTTGCACATCAGTTATTGATATTTCTCCCAGCAATCTTGATTCCAGCTTGTGCTTCATTTAGCCTGGCATTTAGCATCATGTACTGTGCATAGAAGTTAAATAAGCAGGGTGACAATATAGAGCCTTGACATACTCTTTTCCCAATTTGAAACTGTTGCTAATACCAGATATCATTTTAACGTTGAGTATAACCTAGATCATGTCAACAAAAATTCATTCTGACCAGTTTTATATTCCTAAGTATTTACATTAGCATTTAATTTCCTTAAAGTCAATTAAGTAGAACTCTTTCACAAATTAATTTTGATAATACCATACATCTACAGCACACATAGATACTTGCAAACACAAACCAATACCCTATAGTTTTCATTTCAAAATTTCAGCCCTGAGTCAGATACAGCAGTGCAAAACCCATAAGACGTTGGCATCAAATTGTGCTTTTGGCAGATGGAACAAATCGAGGCCAGCTATGTAGACTGCTGTGCAGCTACTAAGTCGGATATGACTCTGTGACCCCATGGACTGTAGCATGCTAGGTTTCCCTGTCCTTCACTATCTACTGGAGTTTGCACAGACTCATGTCCATTGAGTGCACATCTGTCAGGTTTAAAAATACTGGCCTTCAGGTAGTCTCCCAGACTAATTACATCAAAATCTCTGAGAGTAGAACCTGAACATGAATATTTTTAAAGCTTCCCGAGTAATTACAATGTACAGCCAAGGTAAGGAAACACTGTATATGTAAAGGAATCTATATGGTACTAAACTAGCAAGTGGGTCTTCCCAGTTGGCGCAGTGGTAAAAGAATCCACCTGCCAATTCAGGAGACATGGGTTTGAACCCTGGGTGGGGAAGATCATCTGGAGGAGGAAATGGCAACCCACTCCAGTATTCTTGCTTGGAGAATCCCATGGACAGAAGGTGGGCTACAGTCCATAATGTCGCAAAGAGTTGAACACGACTAAAGCACTTTAGCACAGCACAGCACAAACTAGCGAGTAGCTGGTTTTCTTATTGGAACCTCAGTTTTCCTATTTGAAAAAAATGAGCACGGTAATAACTTCCCTTCATAATATATAAGAAATGTTTTTAGACTACAAAGAAATGCTGAATGCTAAGTCGCATCAGTCACGTCCAACTCTTTGCAACCCTGTGGACTATAGACCACCAGGCTCCTCTATCCATGGAATTCTCCAGGCAAGAATACAGGAGTGGGTTGCCTTTTCCTTCTCCAGGGGATCTTCCCCACCAAGGGATCAAACACATTTCTCTTACATCTCCTACACTGGCAGTTAGGTTCTTTATCACTAGTGAAACATAGGAAGCCTTAGCTCACAAAAATTAGCCTCAAAATCAAGTTTTAAAGTACAGTAAACTGAAAAACTGAAAGCATTTCCCCTAAAGTCAGGAACAAGACAAGGGTGCCCACTCTCACCACTACTATTCAACATAGTTCTGGAAGTTTTGGCTACAGCAATCAGAGCAGAAAAAGACATAAAAGGAATACAAATTGGAAAAGAAGAAGTAAAACTTTCACTGTTCGCTGATGACATGATCCTCTACACAGAAAACCCTAGAGACTCTACCAGAAAACTACTAGAGCTAATCAATGATTACAGTAACGTTGCAGGATATAAAATCAACACACAGAAATCCCTTGCATTCCTATACACTAATAATGAGAAAATAGAAAGAGAAATTAAGGAAACTATTCCATTCACTGTTGCAACGAAAAGAATTAAATACTTAGGAATATATCTACCTAAGGAAACAAAAGACTTGTACATAGAAAACTATAAAATACTACTGAAAGCAATCAAAGAGGACACTAATAGATGGAGAAATATACCATGCTCATGGATTGGAAGAATAAATATTGTAAAAATGAGTATACTACCCAAAGTGATTTATACATTCAATGCAATCTCTATCAAGCTACCAACGATCTTTTTCACAGAACTAGAACAAATAATCTCACAATTTGTATGGAAATACAAAAAACCTCGAATAGCCAAAGCAATCTTGAGGAAGAAAAATGGAACTGGGGGAATTAACCTGCCGGACTTCAGGCTCTACTACAAAGCCACAGTCATCAAGACAGTATGGTACTGGCATAAAGACAGAAATATAGATCAATGGAACAAAATAGAAAGCCCAGAGATAAATCCACGCACCTATGGACACCTCATCTTTGACAAAGGAGGCAAGAATATCAAATGGAGAAAAGACAGTCTCTTTAACAAGTGGTGCTGGGAAAACTGGTCAGCCACTTGTAAAAGAATGAAACTAGAACACTTCCTAACACCATACACCAAAGTAAACTCAAAATGGATTAGAGAGCTAAATGTAAGACCAGAAACTATAAAACTCCTAGAGGAGAACGTAGGCAAAACACTCTCCGACATAAATCACAGCAGGATCCTCCATGACCCACCTCCCAGAATATTGGAAATAAAAGCAAAAATAAACAAATGGGACCTAATTAAAATCAAAAGCTTCTGCACAGCAAAGGAAACTATAAGTAAGGTGAAAAGACAGCCTTCAGAATGGGAGAAAATAATAGCAAATGAAGCAACTGATAAAGGATTAATCTCCAAATTATACAAGCAGCTCCTGCAGCTCAATTCCAGAAAAATAAATGACCCAATCAAAAAAGAACTAAACAGACATTTCTCCAAAGAAGACATAAAAATGGCTAACAAACACATGAAAAAATGCTCAATATCCCTCATAATCAGAGAGATGCAAACCAAAACCACAATGAGATACCATTTCACACCAGTCAGAATGGCTGCTATCCAAAAGTCTACATGCAATAAATGCTGAAGAGGATGTGGAGAGAAAGGAACCCTCTTACACTGTTGGTGGGAATGCAAACTAGTACAGCCATTATGGAGAACAGTATGGAGATTCCTCAAAAAATTGGAAATAGAACTGCCATATGATCCAGCAATCTCACTCCTGGGCATACACACCGAGGAAACCAGAATTGAAAGAGACACGTGTACTCCAATGTTCATTGCAGCACTGTTTATAATAGCCAGGACATGGAAGCAACCTAGATGTCCATCTGCAGACGAATGGATAAGAAAGCTTTGGTACATATACACAATGGAGTATTATTCAGCCATTAAAAAGAATACATTTGAATCAGTTCTAATGAGGTGGATGAAACTGGAGCCTATTATACAGAGTGAAGTAAGCCAGAAAGAAAAACACCAATACAGTATACTAACACATATATATGGAATTTAGAAAGATGCAAATGATAACCCTGTATACGAGACAGCAAAAGAGACACAGATGTATAGAACAGTCTTTGGGACTCTATGGGAGAGGGTGAGGGTGGGATGATTTGGGAGAATGGCATTGAAACACGTATGTTGTCATATGTGAAACGAATCACTAGTTCAGGGTCAATGCATGTTATAGGATGCTCGGGGCTGGCATGCGGGGATGACCCAGAGGGAGGATAAAGGGAGGAGGGAGGTGGGAGGGGGGTTCAGGAGGGGGAACTTATGTAAACCCGGGGCAAATTCATATCAATGTATGGCAAAACCAACCAATATAATATTGTAAAATAATTTGCCTCCAATAAAAAATAATTACAGAAAAAAAAATAAATACAGAAAAAAAAAAATAAAGTACAGTAAACTGTTAGTGTTAGAATCTAGGAGTCAGTGTAAATAGGTTCTCATTGTTAAATTCTTCCAACTTTACTATATGTTTGAAAATTTTCATAACAAAATATTAAGGGATAAAAAACCCCTATTGTGTTTCAGGAGTGTTGAAGTACAGTGATGAATAAAGCCAACAAACCTCTTGCTCTTACAGATCTTGCATTCTAGAAGATTACACAAAAATCCTAATAAGTTAATATTTGCTAGTTTAATATACAGGAGAAGGCAATGGCACCCCACTCCAGTACACTTGCCTGGAAAATCCCATGGACGGAGGAACCTGGTAGGCTTCAGTCCATGGGGTCGCAAAAAGTCGGACATGACTGAAGCGACTTAGCAGCAGCAGCAGCAGCAGTTTAATATACCCTTTGTAAAACTTAAAAGGAAATTAAGGGATGTAGGTGTTATAGAGGAATTTTTTCATATAGCATAATCTCGAAAAGGTTGATAAAATGAAACTTTAATAGATACCAATATTTCTTAATGATCATGTTGGCTGCTATTTTGTAAAAAGACTGGAGGTAAACAGGTGCTTGCCAGGTGGTACTAGTGATAAAGAACCCACCTGTCAATGCAAAAGACATAAGAACCATGGGTCTGATCCCTGGGTCAGGAAGATCCCCTGCAGGAGGCCATGGCAAATCACTCCAGTATTCTTTCCTGGAGAATACCAAGGACAGAGGAGCCTGGTGGGGTGTAGTCCCTATGGTTACAAAGAGGCAGACATGAGTGAAGCGACTTAGCATGCATAAGCACGGAGATAAATAAGGATAGAAATAAAGAGACCAATTGTCAGGCTATTACAATAGTTCATAAAAGAGATGATAGTGAAAATATTAGGGATAGTGAGATATGAATAGTCTGGATATTTGAAGGTAGATCTGACAGAGTTTTCTGATTCTTTGTATTTGGATATGAGAGAAAGGAAAGGATCAAGGATTACTTTAAGGTTTTTGATCTGAACATCAAGAAGAATGGTGTTCATATCTGTTGGAAACCATTCCTCATTGGGATCAAGAACTTTCACTAATCTTGACAATCCCTATTCTTTATTTATGAACATGAATATCGGGTTTTCTACTTATTCTCTCAAATTTAACTGGTTGGTGTTATAAAAATAATTTAATAAATGGTAGCTCTTATATTCCCATAGCCTAACGTAAATTTTCACAATTATGTGAGGTAGATTTTTTTTTCCCAAGACAGTAAAGTTCATAGGGGTGAAACGTCTTTCCAACAATAGCAGATAATTGACAGAACCAAGACTTGAGGCTACATTCTCTGATGCTAATTTTTATTGAATTGGCCAAAAAATTGTTTCAGTTTTTGAAGTAAAAATCAGACACGTTCACCAAGGGCTTTACTGAACAACATATTCACCTTCTGCCATTTTTCAGGCAACTTCATAATTCCATCTTCCCCAAACTTTTTGTCTTTTTGAGCAAAGAACTGTCCCAGGTGCCTTTTATAGTCTTTCAGGGAGCAGAACATTTTTTTTTTCCATTAAGAGGATTTCATAAAGACCAAAATAAATTAACATCCAAAGTTTCAATATTTGGTGAATATGACAGAGGAATCAGAACTTCCAGACAAGCTGTAACACTTTCTTGCCTAGTCATCAAAGAAGCATGTGGTTTTGCATTATCTTGATGGAAGATTATGCGTTTTCTAATTTTGACTATTTGTTGATTAATTCCAGATGTTTTTCAACGAGTGCTGATCTCAGTTGGTCTAATTGGAACCAATAATTGTTGGAATTAACCATTTGGTTTTCCAGAAGGAACTCATAATAGAGGACTCTCTTCCAATCCCACCATACACACAACATCAGCTTCTTTGGATGAAGACCAGCCTTTGGTGTGGTTGGTGGTGGTTCATTTCACTTGCCCCACAATCTTTCCCATTTCAAGTTATTGTCCAATATCCACTTTTTATCACCGGTCACAATTTAAAACAGAACATTTTGTTACATTTAAGCAGCGAGCCACATGTGGAAATATGGTCAAGAAGATTTGTTTTGTTTTGTTTTTTGCTTAACTTATGTGGAACCCAAACATTAAAGTGATTAACATAACCAAGCTGGTGCAAATAATTTTCAATGCTTGATTTGGATATTTTGAGTATGTCAGCTATCTCCAGCGTGATGTAACACTGACTCTTGTCGACTAATATCTTGATTTGATAGCTATCAACTTCAACTGGTCTATTTGACCATGGAGCATCATCCAGCAAGAAATCTCCAGCATGAAAATTTTCAAGCCACCTTTGACATGTTTGATCAGTCACAGCACCTTCTTCATACACTGCACAAATCTTTTCTTTTGAGTTTTATTTACATTTTTACCTTTCTTGAAATAATAAAGCATAATATACCAACAGTGATGCTTTTTAGTTCTGTCTTCAATATGAAGCAGGTGACATAAAAATTCACCAATTTCGAAAAGTTTTTTTTTTCCAAAATTCATGCTGATGTGACAACTGTCACAATACAATCTAACAAAGTTATTTTGAATGAAGTTAAAGAAAACTAAGTGCTACTAGAGCTATCTTATAGGGGAAAAATAATGAACCTTTTGATCAACCCAGTATTATTTGTTCCTTCCTGCTGTTTTTACTGTTTCAGCTAGTTAAGATGTTACTCAATCTTGAATCTGATTTTTTTATGCTAGGGTTTGTTGATAGGTAAAAGTGGGCAAAATGTTTTCTCATCACAATAAAATAGATACTTATATTGATAGGCTTTTATAATTTTCTAATTTATTAAATTGAGCCACAATGTTATCTGAAATACAGACAGAATAAAAAAGATACTTTTCCAAACATTTCTGTCTTCTGCACATTTATTTTATTAATTTTCTTGGCCATGCCACACGACATATGTGATCTTAATTCCTCAAACAGTGATCAAACCCGTGCCTACGCAGTGGAAGTGTGAAGTCCAAACCACTAGACCACTAGGAAAATCCCTATTTTTTACACATTTATTTAATTAATTAATTTAATTTTGCTTTTAAAATATTTATTTTTACTTGAAAGATAATCACTTTATAAATTTGTGTTGATTTCTGCCATACATCAACATGAATCAGCCATAAGTATACCTATATCTGGGCTTCCCCACTGGCTCAGTAGTAGAGAATCCCACTATCTATTTTACATACGGTAGTATATATGTTTCCCTGCTACTCCCTCCATTCGTCCCACCCTCTCCTTGCCAGTCTGTGTCCACAAGTCTGTTCTCTATGTCTGCATCTCCATTGCTGCCCTGCAAATAGGTTCAACAGTACCGTTTTTCTAGATTCCACATATATGCGTTAATATGTGATATTTGTCTTTCTCTTTCTGAATTAATGCATTCTGTATAATAGGATCTAAGTTAATTCACCTAGTTAAAACTAATTCAGATGAGTTCTTTTTAGCTGTTATTCTGTCATATATAATTACCACTGCTTCTTTATCCATTCATCTGTTGATGGACATCAAGGTTGCTTCTTTGTGCTAGCTATTGTACATAGTGTTGCAATGAACATTAGGGTACATGTGTCTTCCTTAATTATGATTTTTCTCAGGATATGCCCAGTAGTGGGATTCTTGCTTGGGAAACTGGACAGCTATATATAAAAGAATGAAATTAGAACAGAACATACACAAATATCAACTCAAAATGGATTAAAGAATTAAATGCAAGACCAGAAATAATAAAAATCTTAGAGGAAAACATAGGCAGAACATGCTATGAAATAAATCACAGCAAGATCCTCTATGACCCACCTTCTAGAGTAATCGAAATACAAATAAAAATACACAATTTTACCCTCCAATACCCACCTCCCAGAATATTGGAAATAAAAGTAAAAATAAACAAATGGGACCTAATTTAAATCAAAATCTTCTGCACAGCAAAGCAAACTGTAAGCAAGGTGAAAAAACAGCCTTGAGAATGGGAGAAAATAATAGCAAATGAAGCAACTGATAAAGGATTAATCTCCAAAATATACAAGCAGCTCCTGCGCTCAATTCCAGAAAAATAAGTGACCCAATCAAAAAATGGGCCAAAAAACTAAACAGACATTTCTCCAAAGAAGATATAAAGATGGCTATCAAACACATGAAAAAATGCTCAACATCCCTCATAATCAGAGAAATGCAAATCAAAACCACAATGAGATACCATTTCATAGCAGTCAGAATGGCTGCTATCCAAAAGTCTACATGCCATAAATTCTGGAGAGGGTGTGGAGAGAAGGGAACCCTCTTACACTGTTGGTGGGAATGCAAACTAGTACAGCCACTATGGAGAACAGTGTGGAGATTCCTCAAAAACCTGGAAATAGAACTGCCATATGATCCAGCAATCGCACTCCTGGGCATACACACAGAGGACACCAGAACTGAAAGAGACACATGTCCTCCAATGTTCATTGCAGCACGGTTTATAATAGCCAGGACATGGAAGCAACCTAGATGTCCATCTGCAGACGAATGGATAAGAAAGCTTTGGTACATATACACAATGGAGTATTACTCAGCCATTAAAAAGCATGCATTTAAACCAGTTCTAATGAGGTGGATGAAATTAGAGCCTATTATACAGAGTGAAGTAAGCCAGAAAGAAAAACACCAATACAATATACTTACGCATATATATGGAATTTAGAAAGATGCAAAAGATAACCCTGTATACGAGACAGCAAAAGAGAAACAGATGTACAGGACAGTCTTTGCGACTCTGTGGGAGAGGGTGAGGGTGGGATGGTTTGGGAGAATGGCATGAAACATGTATATTATCATATGTGAAATGAATCGCCAGTTCAGGGTCGATGCATGTTACAGGATGCTCGGGGCTGGTATGCGGGGATGACCCAGAGAGAGGATAAGGGGAAGAGGGACGGGGGAGGGGGGTTCGGGAGGGAGAACTCATGTACACCCAGGGCGGATTCATGTCAATATATGCTAAAACCAACCAATATAATATTGTAAAATAATTAGCTTCCAATAAAAATAAAAATTAAAAAATAAATAAATCTATCAAGATACTTATGTTTAAGGAGTTCAGCATTGGGGTACATTACACTATTAAAAAGATGGTGTCTAGGTACATGAATGGACGTAGAGACAGTAGAGAGACAAAGTAAGATTTTATTTCACAGCTGACTGGGCATTTGAATAACTGTGAATGCTGTCTTTAAATAGTTTCTCTAAGTATTGTGGCCAAATATTTACACAGTTTGTCATGATTACCAAATATTAAGATAAGTATGAATACCAATGAGTTTGAATGAGGAGAGAAATAAAATACATTTTGTAATGAGTAAGGAAAGTGAAAAGATTGGCTTGAAGCTCAACATTCAGAAAACAAAGATCACGGCATCTGGTCCCATTACTTCATGGGAAATAGATGGGGAAACAGTGGAAACAGTGTCAGACTTTATTTTTTGGGGCTCCAAAATCACTGCGGATGCTGATCGCAGCCATGAAATTAAAAGACGCTTACTCCTTGGAAGGAAAGTTATGACCAACCTAGATAGTATATTAAAAAGCAGAGACATTACTTTGCCAACAAAGGTCCGTCTAGTCAAGGCTATGGCTTTTCCCGTGGTCATGTATGGATGTGTGAGTTGGACTGTAAAGAAAGCTGATCGCTGAAGAATTCATGCTTTTGAACTGTGCTGCTGGAGAAGACTCTTGAGAGTCCCTTGGACTGCAAGGAGATCCAACCAGTCCATTCTAAAGGAGATCAATCCTGGGTGTTCATTGGAAGGACTGATGCTAAAGCTGAAACTCCAATACTTTGGCCACCTCATGTGACGAGTTGACTCACTGGAAAAGAGTCTGATGCTGGGAAGGATTGGGGGCGGGTGGAGAAGGGGACGGCAGAGAATGAGATGGCTGGATGGCATCACCGACTCGATGGACATGAGTTTGAGTGTGCTCCGGGAGTTGGTAATGGACACGGAGGCCTGGCGTGCTGTGATTCATGGGGTCGCAAAGTCGGACACGACTGATCGACTGAACTGAACTGAACTGAATGAGTACGGACTTATTTAAAAGTAGTTAGTAATGCAAATACACCTATACATGTGCCAAGGAAAGGTATTTTAGGAATCACTTACCATAAAAATGCTAATAGTAATTTTTTTATTTAGTAAAGTTGGATTCAGAGCATAAAATTGCCAATCAACATATACACAGGTCAGAAAGACATCCATAAAAGTATCTAGTACTCACGGCACTTCTCTTTACTCTGTGTCTCTTTGTTGTTTTCATTTACTTTGTTATCTTAGTCTTTACCAAGAAGCATATAGTCCAAAGCAGCTAAGCAGTTTAAGCAAGGGAAATAAAATTAATACAGACCAAAATGTGTTCTCAGTCGCCTATTGTGTCCACCTGTAGTCCACGAGGCTCCTCTGTCCATGGGATTGTCCAGGCAAGAATACTGGAGTGGGTTGCCATTTGCTGCTCCAGGGGATCTTCTCGACCCAGGAATCAAACCTGCATCTCTTGTGTCTCATGCATTGTCAAAGTAGCTTTCCAATTATAGAGCCAGGTCACCCTCTGAGGCAGTTTGAAAAAGTTTGGTGGTGTATCCTACTGTTTTCTGGATATCATTGAAAATTCAAAACATTTTATACCAGTGAGTATAAGCAGATCTTCTTAAATCAGGCAATAAGTATAAAGTAGGTATTAGAGAAATAATTTGTGTTGGGTTATGTGATCAAATGGAGGTATTTATGCAGACCCTGGAAGGCTCAGAATGAAAGTTCATCGCCACATTGCCACCCTTATGTAGGATTTCCAGGGGTGTCTGCATTAAGTATGTGTCCCAGGCCGTTAGTAATAAAGGTACCACAGTCTGGGAGGAGAAAACCTAGGGCCAGGAATACAAGTTGCTGAATCCTTTATGGACATCAGTCTCTTGTTTGAGACTCAGCCCCACCCCAAGAATCAGCTCTGGGGAGTGGAAGACTTGAAAGTTACCTCCCATGCTTCTTTGAACATTCCAAAATCCATCATACAGTTTCCAGATTTAACTGCATTTCTCCTCGTAAGACTTAGTTATTCAAATTTCAAAACTTGCCCCCCAGGACTGAGTGGTGGCCCCTACTCACCTCCAAGCAGTGTTCATACTGCCAGCTCCACCCAGCTAAGATCTGTTGCATTTACGTCCTCTGAGGGTCCTATTCCTTTACCAAGCCGCCTTGCCTGGTGTCTCCTATTAATCCAGGCCTCCCTAGGGTAGGGACCTGGCCTTCGGTTCCCCTGATCTGTCCACAGTTGGGAGTTCAGTGTAGACCATACTGCTACATACATACAGAGTGGAACCCAGTGCAGTAGGGGCCGGCAAGCCGTGCAGAAGACACAGGGTTCCTTACGGAGACCTCTTCTGGTGTGACCTCACAGAATTAGGATCCCGCTCAAGCCCCAGTCTGGAAAACCACGTCTTAGAAGACGCTGAGAGGACAGGACTCAAATGCCCACCTTTCTTATCTGCTTGTAACTCAAGCCTTCAGGGGTCAGTGCTCTGACCCAACCAGTTACTGACCAGCCAGACTATAAAACCAGGTCTAAATTCATTTTTCTTGGAACGTACGTAGATGTGCACTTACAGATCGAATATCCCACCAGGCTGTATCACTTGATACTATAGTAGCTGTTCTCACTACATGTCAGACACTCTTTCTAATGCTTCATATAGATTAACACATTCTTTACTCTTTGTATCAGTCCTGTGAGCTGAGTTAGTGATAAATGACCTCAGGGAGTTCCAGTGGTCCATGAGTATTAAGGCTTATGAGATCCTTGCTCAACAATAACTTAGATCTTGAACATCTTGCCATTTTTTTTTTTCAGTAGCTCTGGGTCATTTTTACTGCCACTGAGGGAGAAAAGCAAAACTTCCAGCAGCTTCCCTCGCCTAGGCTGGTAAGCCCTGTTTAGGATGGATCTTTTACTGGACAACCAGGAAAACTGGAAGTGTTGAGGAGGCATTACAAATAGCTGTGAAAAGAAGAGAGGCGAAAAGCAAAGGAGAAAAGGAAAGATATAAGCAACTGAATGCAGAGTTCCAAAGAAGAGCAAGGAGAGATAGTAAAGACTTCCTCAGTGATCATTGCAAAGAAATAGAGGAAAACAACAGAATAGGAAAAACAAGAGACCTCTTCAAGAAAATTAGAGATTCCAAGGGAACATTTCATGCAAAGATGGGCTCGATAAAGGACAGAAATGGTATGGACCTAACAGAAGCAGAAGATATTAAGAAGAGGTGGCAGGAATACACAAAAGAACTGTACAAAAAAGATCTTCACGACCAAGATAGTCACGATAACGTGATCACTGACCTAGAGCCAGACATCTTGGAATGTGAAGTCAAGTGGGCCTTAGAAAGCATCACTACTAACAAAGCTAGTGGAGGTGATGGAATTCCAGTTGAGCTATTTCAAATCCAGAAAGATGATGCTGTGAAAGTGCTGCACTCAATATGCCAGCAGATTTGGACAACTCAGCAGTGGCCACAGGACTGGAAGAGGTCAGTCTTCATTCCAATCCCAAAGAAAGGCAATGCCAAAGAATTCTCAAAATACCGCACAATTGCACTCATCTCACAGGCTAGTAAAGTCATGCTCAAAATTCTCCAAGCCAGGCTTCAGCAGTATGTAAACCATGAACTCCCAGATGTTCAAGCAGGTTTTAGAAAAGGCAGAGGCACCAGAGATCAAATTGCCAACATCCGCTGGATCATGGAGAAAGCAAGAGAGTTTCAGGAAAACATCTATTTCTGCTTCATTGACTATGCCAAAGCCTTTGACTGTGTGGATCACAGTCAATTGTGGAACATTCTGAAAGAGATGTGAATCCCAGACCACCTGACCTGCCTCTTGAGAAACCTGTATGCAGGTCAGGAAGCAACAGTCAGAACTGTACATGGAACAACAGACTGGTTCCAAATAGGAAAAGGTGTACGTCAAGGTTGTATATTGTCACCCTGCTTATTTAACTTATATGCAGAGTACATCATGAGGAACGCTGGGCTGGAAGAAGCACAAGCTGGAATCAAGATTGCTGGGAGAAATATCAATAACCTCAGATATGCAGATGACACTACCCTTATGGCAGAAAGTGAAGAAGAACTCAAAAGCCTCTTGAGGAAAGTGAAAGAAGAGAGTAAAAATGTTGGCTTGAAGCTCAACATTCAGAAAACAAAGATCATGGCATCTGGTCCCATCACTTCATGGGAAATAGATGGAAAAACAGTGGAAACAGTGTCAGACTTTATTTTTTTGGGCTCCAAAATCACTGCAGATGCTGATTGCAGCCATGAAATTAAAAGAAACTTGTTCCTTGGAAGGAAAGTTATGACCAACCTTGATAGTATATTAAAAAGCAGAGACATTACTTTGCCAACAAAGGTCCGTCTAGTCAAGGCAATGGTTTTTCCCGTGGTCATGTATGGATGAGAGAGTTGGACTGTGAAGAAAGCTGATCGCCGAAGAATCGATGCTTTTGAATTGTGGTGCTGGAGAAGACTCTTGAGATTCCCTTATACTGCAAGGAGATCCAACCAGTCCATTCTAAAGGAGATCAATCTTGGATGTTCATTGGAGGGACTGATGCTAAAGCTGAAACTGCAATACTTTGGCCACCTCATGCGACGAGTTGACTCACTGGAAAAGACTCTGATGCTGGGAAAGGTTGGGGGCGGGAAGAGAAGGAGACGATGGAGAATGAGATGGCTGGATGGCATCACCGACTCTGTGGACATGAGTTTGAGTGTACTCCGGGAGTTGGTGATGGACAGGGAGGCCTGGCGTGCTGTGATTCATGGGGTCACGGAGAGTCGGACACAACTGAGCGACTGAACTGAACTGTACTGAACTGAAAGTGTTCTTGAAATTTCCCAGATAAAAGAATGTTGGCAGATAAAAGTAAGAAATAATAACCCTTCAGCTTCATTAATATTGCATAACATATAACACTGTACAATGCAGTTATTATGAGGCTAGACTGTAAAATACATTTTCTGTTCATTTTCTTTGGGGAGTGGGCTTTAGTATAGTTTCTTTAGTTGAATGTCTATAGTGAGGATAAAAGAAAGCTCTCCGATGAACATCTCTACCTTATCTAATGGATAGCATATAGGTAAGATTTCTCCAAATACAACTTTAGAAAGGAGATATATTTATTTTTGTGGGATATTACTATGAAAATACACAAATGACAAAACATTGCTAAAGAAAATAATTTCCAAATCACCTTATTAACTACCTTTCATCTTTTTCTTTTCCCCTTTCAGATTTCACTATAGCAATTTCTCTTCAGTGAAATCAGAAATGCTATTTGCAACAAGATCAGAATCTTGGAATTTTAATGAAAACCATAATGATCTTGGTGGAACTCATTTACAGATGAGATGAGTTTATTTATTTATTTAAATATGAAGTTGATTATGCAGTTTAAAAATATATTTAAGATATAGGTCAAAGTGCTTCATTTAAATTTTTAATCTAATTTCTAGGTCTGCACTGACCCCTTCATGTATCACTGCCTTGTCGTGGCAAAGGGGCTTGCATAACTCAATGAAACTGTGAGCCATAAGGTACAGCACCACCCAATATGGGCAGATCATAGTGAAGAGTTCCAAGAAAACCTGGTCCACTCATGGAGGAAATGGCAACTCATTCCAGTATTCTTGTCATGAGAACCATATGAACAGTATGAAAAGAGAAAATGATATGACATCAGAAGAGGAGACCCTCAGATTGGAAGCTATTCAATATGTTACTGGGGAACAGCAGAGAACAATGACTAATAGCTCCAGAAAGAATGAAGGAACTGGGCCAAAGTGGAAAAGACACTCAGTTTTGGATGTGTCTGGGAGGAGAAAGATCAACAACCTTAGATATGCAGATTATACCACTTTAATGGCAGAAACTGAAGAGGAACTAAATAACCTCTTGAAGCAGGTGAAAGAGGAATGTGAAAAAGCTGGCTTGAAATTAGACATTCAAAAAACTAAAATCATGGCATCCAGTCCCATCATTTCATGGCAAACAGAAAGGGAAAAACTGAAAATAGTTGGAGACTCTATTTTCTTAGGCTCCAAAATCACTGCACATGGTGATTGCTGCCATGAAATTAAAAGACTCTTGCTACTTGGAAGGAAAGCTATGACCAACTTAGACAGCATATTAAAAAGCAGAGACATCACTTTTTCAACAGCAGTCCATGCAGTCAAAGCTATGGTTTTTCCAGTAGTCATGTCAGGATGTGAGCGTTGGACCATAACGAAGACTGAGTGCTGAAAAAATGATGCTTTCGAATTGTCATGCTGGAGAACACTTGAGGGTCACTTGGACAGCAAGGAGATCCAACCAGTCAATTCTAAAGGAAATCAATCTTGAATATACATTAGTAGGACTGTTGCTGAAGCCAAAGCTCCAATATCTTGGCCACCTGATGTGAAGAGCCGTCTTTTTGTTAAGAACATTAAGCTGGGAAGATTGAAACCACAAGGAGAAGGGGGCAGAGGAGGATGAGATAGTTAGATAGCATCACTGATTCAATGGACATGAATTTGAGCAAATTCTGGGAGACAGTGGAGGACATAGGAGTCTGGCATGCTACAGTCTATGGAGTTGCAAAGAGTCAGAAGATAAATTAGTCACTGAACAACAACAACAAAGACCTTCATTGAAATTCCAGTTTGATATATATTAAGCTATATTAACTATTTACTGATATATTAACTTAGGAAAGATTTAGAGTGCTCTAAACATTGGTTTCCTCAATTGACAGATAGGAACAACAATTTCTCATGAAGTTGCAATTTATCTTGAACAATAGATATCAAGCAAATCCACATTTCCATGTTGACAAAGTGTAAGCATAATCGTACAATTAAAAAAGAAGTTTATCACCAGAGACCTAAACTATAATGCTAGCTACTTATGAAATGGATTAATTTTGGTGAATTTTTCAACTTCCTAAGATTTGGTATCCTCGTGTATACAGAGAACATTTAACACTTACCTCAAATGTTAACAACATTAAATTTAGTATAATATGCATAAAAAACCTTGCACAGTGCCTGAAACATAAAATGTGCTCACTAAAAGATAATTTTTAAAATTCAGTAGGTAATTTAGAAGACAATAGAATCATTTGGTTCACCATTTGCATATCAATATTAAGTTATTAATATTATGATGGGTGGGTCATGATGGAGATTTCCCATTCCACTGGAGAAGGGAATGGGAAACCATTTCAGTATTCTTGCATTGAGAACCCAATGAACAATATGAAAAGGCAAAAAAGATATGACACTGAAAGATGAACTCCCCACTTCAGTAGGTGCCCAAAGTGTTACCAGAGAAGAGTGGAGAAACAGCTCAAGAAAAAGTGAAGATGCTGTTCATTTCAGTTCACTTACTCAGTCATGTCCAACTCTTTGCAATCTCATGGACTGCAGTAGGCCAGGCTTCCCTGTCCATCACCAACTCCTGAAACTTGCTCAACCTCATACCCATTGAGTTGGTGATGCCATACAGCCATCTCATCCTCTGCTGTCCTCTTCTCCTGCCTTCAGTCTTTCCCAGAACAGGAGTCAGTTTTTCACATCATGTGGCCAAACTATTGGAGTTTCAACTTCTGCAACAGTCCTTCCAGTGAATATTCAGGACTGATTTCATTTAGGACAGACTGGTTGGATCTCCTTGCAGTCCAAGGGACTCTCAAGGGTCTTCACCAACACCACAGATCAAAAGCGTCAATTCTTCTGTGCTCAGCTTTCTTTATGGTCCAACTCTCACATCTATACATAACTACTGGAAAAACCATAGGTTTGACTAGGCGGACTTTTATCAGCAAAGTAATGTCTCTGTTTTTTAGTATGCTGTCGAGGTTGTTCACAGCTTTTCTACACTGAGCAAATGCTTTTTAATTTCATGGCTGCAGTCACCATGTGCAGTGATTTTGGAGCCCCAGAAAATAAATCCAGTCACTGTTTTCATTGTTACCCTATCTGCTTGCCATGAAGGATGGGATGGGATTCCACGGTGTCTGTTTTCTGAATACTGAGTTTTAAGCCAGCTTTTTCACTATGCTCTTTCACTTTCATCAAGAGGCTCTTTGGTTCTCTGCTTTCTGCCATAAAGGGTGGTGTCATCTGCGTATCTGAGGTTATTGATATTTCTCCCAGCAATCTTGATTCCAGCTTGTGAAATCTTGACTTCACCTTGAAGAGGCTGAGCAAAAGGGAAAACAATGCCCAACTGTGGATGTGACTGGTGATGTAAGAAAAGTTTGATGCTGCAAACAACAATATTGTTGTTATATGAATATGAATATTTTAATATGAATGTTAAGTCCATGTGCTTAGTTGCTCATTCATGTCTGACTCTTTGCGACCCCATGAACTGTAGTCCAACAGGCTCCTCTGTCCAAAGGGATTCTCCAGGCAGGAATACTGAAGTGGGTTGCCATGTCCTCCTCCAGGGGATCTTCCCAACCCAGGGATCAAATCCAGGTATCCTGCATTGCATGTGGATTCTTTACTGTCTGAGCGACCAGGAAAGCCCCTTTTGAATCAAGATAAGTTGAAAGTAGTCAAACAGGAGATGATGAGAGTGAACATCATTATTTTAGGAATCAGGGAACTAAAACTGACCAGAATGTGTGAATTTAATTCAGATGACCACTATATCTACTACTGCGGGAAAGAATCCCTTAGAAGAAATGGAGTAGCACTCACAGTCAACAAAAGAGTCCAAAATGCAGTCCTAGTGTACAGTGTCAAAAATGAGAGAATAATCTCGCTTTTTTTTCCCAAGGCAAACCATTCAATATCATAGTAATCCAAGTCTATATCTCAATCATTAATGCCAAAGAACCTGAAGTTGAACAGTTCTATGAAGACTTACATGACCTTCTAGAACTAACACCAAAAAAAAAAAAAAAAAAAAAGGTGTCCTTTTCATCATAGGGTAATAGAATTCAAATGTAAGAAGTCAAAAGATAACTACTGGAGTAACAGGCATGTTTGCCTTTGGAGTACAGAATGAAGCAAGACAAAGGCTAACAAAATCTTGACAAGAGAATGCATTGCTCATAGCAAACACCATCTTCAAACAAAACAAGAGACAACTCTACATATTGAGATCGCCAGATGGCCAATACCAAAATAAGATTGATTATATTCCTTGCAGCTGATGATGGAGAAGAACTACATCGCCAGGAAATACAAAAAGACAGGGAACTGACTGTGGCTCAGATCATGAACTGCTTATTGCCAAATTCAGACTTAAATTGAAGAAAGTAGGGAAAATCAACAGACTATTCAGATATGACCTAAATCAAATCCTTTAGGATTATACAGTGGAAGTGACAAAGAGATTCAAGGGATTAGATCTGATAGACAGAGTCCTTAGCGAACTATGGACAGAAGTTCATGGCATTGTATAGGAGGCATTGATCAAAACCATCCCTAAGAAGAAGAAATACAAAAAGGCAAAATGGTTGCCTGAGGAGGCCTTGCAAATAGTTGCAAAAAGCATATAAGTGAAAGGCAAAGGAAAAAGTGGAAAGATATATTCATCTGAATTCAGAGTTCCCAAGAATAGCAAGGAGAAATAAGAAAGTCTTCCTAAGTGGTCAGTGCAAAGAAATAAAGGGAAACAGTGGAAGTGGAAAGACTGGAGATCTCTGCAAGAAAACTAGAGATACCAAGGGTAAATTTCATGCATAGATAGGCAAAATAAATAACATAAACTGTATGGAACTAACAGAAGCAGAGGATACAAAGAAGATGTGGCAAGGATACACAGAAGATATATGCAAAAAAGATCTTCATAACCCATATAACCACAATGGTGTGATAACTCACCTAGAGCTAGACATCCTGGAGTGTGAAGTCAAGTGTGTCTCAGGAAGCATCACTATGAACAAAGCTAGTGGAGGTGATGGAATTGCATTTGAGCTATTTCAAATCCTAAAAGATGATGCTGTGAAAGTGCTTCACTTAATATGCCAACAAATTTTGAAAACTCAGCAAATTTGGCCACAGGACTGGAAAAGGTAAGTTTTCAATGCAATCTCAAAGAATGGCAATGCCAAAGAATGTTCAAACTATCACACATTTTCACTCATCTCACACGCTAGCAAAATAATGCTCAAAATTCTCCAAGCTAGGCTTCAACAGTACATCAACCAAGAACTTCCAGATTTTTAAGCTGGATTTAGAAAAGGCAGAGGAAGTAGAGATCAAATTGCTAATATCCTTTGAATCATAGAAAAAGTCAGAGAATTCCAGGATATCTATGTCTGCTTCATTGACTATGCCAAATCTTTTGACTATGTGGATCACAAAAAACTGTAAAATTCTTAAAGAGATGGGAATACCAGACCACCTTACCTGTATCCTGAAAAAATCTCTATGCAAGTCAAGAAGCAACAGTTAGATCTGGACATGGAACAATGAACTGCTTCCAAATTGGGAAAGTAGTATCTCAAGGCTATATATTGTCATCTCGTTTATTTAACTTACATGCAGAGTACATCATGTGAAATGACGGGCTGGATGAAGCACAAGCTATAATCAAGACGGCTGGGAGAAATATCAATGCAGATGACACCACCCTAATGGCAGAAAGCAAAAAGGAACTAAAGAGCCTCTTGATGAAAGTGAATGAGGAGAGTGAAAAAGCTGGCTTAAAACTCAACATTCAAAAACATTATCATGGCATCCAGTACTATCACCTAGGGCAAGTAGATGGGGAAACAATGGAAACAGTCAGAGACTTTATTTTTGGGTGTTCCAAAATCACTGCAGATGGTGACTGTAGCCATGAAATTAAAAAAATGCTTGCTCCTTGGAAGAAAAGTTATGACAAGCCTAGACAGTGTATTAAAAAGCAGGGACATTAGTTTACCAACAAAGACCCGTATAGTCAAAGTTATGGTTTTTCCAGTAGTCATGTTTGGATGTGACAGTTGGACCATAAAGAAAACTGAGTGCCAAAGAGCTGATACTTTTGAACTGTGGTGTTGGAGAAGACTCTTGAGAATCCTTTGGACTGCAGGGAGATCCATTCAGTCAATCCTAAAGGAAATCAGTCCTGAATATTCATTGGAAGAGTTGATGTTGAAGCTGAAGCTCCAATACTTTGGCCACCTGAAGCAAAGAACTGACTTACTGGAAAAGCTACTGATGCTGAGAGAGATTGAGGGCAGGAGGATAAGGGGATGACAGAGGATGAGATGGTTGTATGGCACCACCAACTCGATGGACGTAATTTTGTGCAAGCTCCAGGAGTTGTTAATGGGCAGGGAAGCCTGGCCTACTGCAGTCCATGGGGTCACACAATTTTTGACATGACTGACCATCTGAACTGAACTGAATTGACTAAGTTATTGGATATTTAGTCTCAGAAATAAATTCCATGTAAGAAAAAATAACTTTGTTTACTAGTGAATATATGTTCTCTAACCAGGAGAAAGTAGTTTATGAAAGTAGCACAGGAGCCTGATGAGTCACTTGAATTATTGCTGACTCTTTGCAACTCTATGGACTGTAGCCCACCAGACTGAATCCCAGGTGGAACTAGTGATAAAAAACCCACCTGCCACTTCAGGTGACATGAGAGACTTGAGTTCAATCCCTGGGTCAGGAAGATCCCCTGGAGAAGGAAATGACAAAGCATTCCAGTTTTCTTGCTTGGAAAATTCCATTGACAGAGGAGCCTGGCAGACAAAAGTCCATCGGGTCGCAAAAAGTCAGACATGACTGAGCACACATGCCATTAAGAGGAAATAAAGAGTATGTAACTCAAAAGAAAATAGGAAACTTGGGTCTGGGGAGAAAGAATATCAATTAAGCATGGAATACATTATCAAATTTATTCTTCTTAGATGGGAAAATGATGATTAAATGTATATGACTGTCGACCTAATGAATTTCAAAGTTTGGGGAAGTGAAATGCAAGGAATATATGACACGGACTGAACGAGGAAACAGACAGAGCTGGACTTCATCTTAGGCCAGGCTGTGAACATTAGGCTACACGCATAGTCACCCTCCCAATGGACTCTGAACTTTGTGCCCAGTGTCTATAGAAATGGCATAGCAATGGAAAACCAGACCCCCGGATAAAAGAGCCTCAGGACTTGTACTTGGACTCTCCATTGCCTAAAAGAATATGCTAATTATCTCTGTAACAGAACAAAGTGGCAAATACCATTATGTTTATTGGGATATGACCACAGGCCTATTGATAAATTTCCTCTGTTTATCTAGTCTTGTGACATATGAATCATGGGTTAATTTTGATTGTATCTCCCTTTTACCTTGTTCAGACTAGTTTCAAGGAATTTGGGGAGGTGGGTTTGACCAAGTATACTTAGGATATATAAGGTTTCACAAAAACTGGTCGGGGTCCTTGGCTAAGAGGCGACTCTGTCTTGGGCCCGCTGGTGTAATAAACTGCACTCCACTATCTGCATTGTCCTTCTGAGTGAGTTTGTTTCCCAGAACGTGTGGCTACAACAGGACTAATAAAAATGTATGAGGCAAAAGGGAAATAGTACCCTGCTGACCATACAGAGCT
The DNA here is from genome assembly GCF_049115385.1 of Moschus berezovskii. Classification (NCBI taxonomy): domain Eukaryota; kingdom Metazoa; phylum Chordata; class Mammalia; order Artiodactyla; family Moschidae; genus Moschus; species Moschus berezovskii. Next base: position 78,180,117 of record NC_142488.1, on the reverse strand, counting down.
AGTTTACAGTATAATAACTCTTAGTTCACTTGTAACAACAGCAACAAATCCCTGATAATAGAAAATATGTTTAATGATCACATAAGAGTCTTTTGTTCTCTGAAAATCTCAGGATCATGCTTAGCTGATTTTTGTATCCTTATCAAAAGGTAATCAGAGGATATTTCAGAAATGCATTCCCACAACTTCAACAACCTTCACATTTACCTCTGATGCCTTGCCTTGACTTTCTCTTTCAGAACTACAGTAACATGTTTATCAAAACACCTGAAACTCGGATTTCTCTGGTGCTCCAGTGGTTAAGAGCCCATCTGCAAATGCAGGGGACAGGAATTTGATTCTTGGTCTGGAAAGATCACACATGCCATGGAGAAACTGAGCCTGGGAGCCACAACTACTGAAGCCTGAACACCTAGAGCCTATACTCTGCAACAAGAGAAGCCCATATACTGCACCTAAAGAAAGCCTGCTTGCAGCAATGAAGACACAGCACAGTCAAATATAAATAAATACATAAAACTTTTTTAAAAATTCCTGAAATCTAATCTAAACATTGTAAAGTGATCAGAAACTTATTAGTATGTATTCACTTTTTAGCTGCTTTGGGCATAAAATAGCAGTGCAAGATGAAGTTCCTACCCTCTAAAGAATTCTTTTTTGATAGCTATCAGATGTATAAATCACTGTGATAGAAAACATAAATGTGTGAAGCCCTCAAAATAAAATGAATGTAAATGCTCAGAAAGATTTCATGATGGAGGCAAACTTCACATTAGGCTTTGAAGGATTGATAGACCTGAAAATTGGCCAAAATAAAAGGGTGTAGAATTTCCATTTTCTTTCAAAATAACAATTTTGCATGACATTGCTGCTGCTGCTAAGTCATGTCAGTTGTGTCCGACTCTGTATGACTCCATGGACGGCAGCCCACCAGGCTCCTGTCCCTGGGACTCTCCAGGCAAGAACACTGGAGTGGGTTGCCATTTCCTTCTCCAATGCGTGAAAGTGCAAAGTGAAAGTGACGTCACTCATTCGTGTCTGACTCTTCTCTACCCCATGGACTGCAGCCTACCAGTCTCCTCCGTCCATGGGGTTTTCCAGGCAAGAGTACTGGAGTGGGTTGCCATTGCCTTCTCCTTGCATGACATTACAGTAGTTTATTTATCTTAATCTTTCACCTTTAAGCAACTGACTTCAGCATTTGTGCTTCCCTGGCCATTCAGTGGTAAAGAATCTGCCTGCAGTGTAGGAGACCTGGTTTGACCCCTGGGTCAGAAAGATACTCTGGATAAGGAAATGGCAGCCTACTCCAGTACTCTTGCCTGAGAAATGCCATAGACATAGGAGCCTGGAAGGCTACAGTCCATGGGGTCACAAAAGAGTGAGACATGACTTAGTGACTAAACAAAAACTTAGCATAAATTTACCCTGGATATCTAAATACCCTGGATTTTTACCAACTGTTTGATACTTTTCTTTTTATGAATTTCATTTCACAAAGACATATTTCTTTACTTTTTCTATGTAATAGCTAAATAAAAATAAGGACACAAAATGATTATTACTTGCACAAAATCAATATACATTAAATAAAAGTATTTCTAAAATCAATATTAAGACCAAAACTGTGCATAACGTGTGGAGAAATACAAAATTTGACACAGGCTGAATCTTCTCAAGAAGTTATATTGGGAAATTTTCTCTATTGATATATTATAAACCTAAACACTTGATAAAAGTATACATTGTATATCACTTTAAATTTTAAATCATAGTTGTTGATTATTATGGGCTGTATTCTCCTCCAAAGTCATTTGTTGAAGTCCTAACAACTCAAAATTTGATTATATTTGGTTATTTAAAACTGTGCCAAGTAAATATCGTCACTCACCATCTGCCTCTACAAGGATTAGTTTACTAGCCACTACAGTCACTGACCTTCATCACATCCTGAAAGGAGTTCAGGATAGAGATCATGACCTGGGGAAAAAATGGCAGAACAAGCCTTCAGATAATTTTATATTTTCAGGAGACGATTTTACATAAACAAATTCTTGTATCTTCTCATACCTAGAAAAGCACTAAAATCATTAATGTTGACATCTGCTACATTTGAATAGCAGCTATATTCTTGTGACTATCAGCAACCTCTGCCAAAATTTGTGCTTAACAGCACATATCTTTCCTTCACTAAAATCACCTATGTACTGAATCTCCCTTCTTGCTTCTTTAGAGCAGTTCCTCGGAGCTATTTGAGAGGTTGTCTCCTGGACTATAGTCCTCTTTTTGCCCCCAATAAAACTTAACCCATAACTCTTACATTGTGCTGTTTTTTATTTTTATTTTTTTTCGTTAAAATGAAATTATCAGAGTGGACAGAAATCCAATATGACTAGTGTCCTAATAAGAAGAGGAGATTGGGACACAGACAGACACAGAGTGAATTCTGCTACCAGACTACCTTGAGACTTGAGCTGAAACATTAACTCTTCTGAGTCTCCAGGCTGCCAACTACCCTGTAGAGCTTAGACTTGCCAGGCTCCACAATCACATGAGGTAATTCCTTAAAATAAATCTCTCTCTGTCTCTATATCTCTATATCATTTTCTCTACACACACACACAGACACATGCGCTCCCACACATACATACTATTGGTTCTGTTTCTCTGGAGAACCTTGACTGATACACTGATATTGACAATCTGATCATTTCAGATTGACCATTCCTGGAATTGATTAAAATTGCAACTTATTTCAAGGATCATTTTTGAAAGATATTCTTACTATGTTTCGAACAGACTTAATCATAAGATTCTAAGATTTATGAAATGCCAAAAGTATTTTTACTATGTTACTGTATTAAACTGTGTAATAACATACTAAAGACTGCATGTTTGCTTGATATATCACTTTGGTTGTGTTCGACTCTTGGTGACCCTATGGACCATAGCCCACCAGGCTCCTCTATCGATGGGATCCTCCAGGCAATAGTTCTGCAGTGGGTTGCTGTGTTGTCCTCCAGGGGATCTTCCGAACCCAGGAAATGAACCTGCATCTCTTATGTCTCATGCATTGGCATGTAGGTTCTTTACTACTAGCACCGTCTTGAAAGCCCAAACACTGCATATGTATATTCAATAAGAAAGGTAATTTAGCAGTAATAAACAGTGAAAGAGATTTAATTTATTGCTTTCTTTCTTCCTTTTACTTATGGAGAGTAACTTTTCTTTTTAATGTATGGACCTAAATTTATACCATGATTCTGGCTTTAATGAAGTCAAAACAAATTATGTTATTAATTCTTTATGAGTGGGCTTCAGATCAGTTCAGTTCAGTTCAGTCGCTCAGTCGTGTCCGACTCTCCGCGACCCCATGAATCACAGCACGCCAGGTCTCCCTGTCCATCACCAACTCCCGGAGTACACTCAAACTCATGTCCACAGAGTCGGTGATGCCATCCAGCCATCTCATTCTCCGTCGTCCCCTTCTCCTCCCACCCCCAACCTTTCCCAGCATCAGAGTCTTTTCCAGTGAGTCAACTTGTCGCATGAGGTGGCCAAAGTATTGCAGTTTCAGCTTTAGCATCAGTCCCTCCAATGAACATCCAGGATTGATCTCCTTTAGAATGGACTGGTTGGATCTCCTTGCAGTATAAGGGACTCTCAAGAGTCTTCTCCAACACCACAGTTCAAAAGCATCGATTCTTCGGCGATCAGCTTTCTTCACAGTCCAACTCTCACATCCATACATGACCACGGGAAAAACCATTGCCTAGACTAGACGGACCTTGGTTGGCAAAGTAATGTCTCTGCTTTTTAATATACTATCAAGGTTGGTCATAACTTTCCTTCCAAGGAGCAAGCGTCTTTTAATTTCATGGCTGCAATCAGCATCTGCAGTGATTTTGGAGCCCAAATAAATAAAGTCTGACACTGTTTCCACTGTTTTTCCATCTATTTCCCATGAAGTGATGGGACCAGATGCCATGATCTTTGTTTTCTGAATGTTGAGCTTCAAGCCAACCTTTTCACACTCCTCTTTCACTTTCCTCAAGAGGCTTTTGAGTTCCTCTTCACTTTCTGCCATAAGGGTAGTGTCATCTGCATATCTGAGTTTATTGATATTTCTCCCAGCAATCTTGATTCCAGCTTGTGCTTCTTCCAGCCCAGTGTTCCTCATGATGTACTCTGCATATACGTTAAATAAGCAAGGTGACAATATACAACCTTGACGTACACCTTTTCCTACTTGGAACCAGTCTGTTGTTCCATGTCCAGTTCTAACTGTTGCTTCCTGACCTGCATACAGGTTTCTCAAGAGGCAGGTCAGGTGGTCTGGGATTCACATCTCTTTCAGAATGCTCCACAGTTTATTGTGATCCACACAGTCAAAGGCTTTGGCATAGTCAATGAAGCAGAAATAGATGTTTTCCTGAAACTCTCTTGCTTTCTCCATGATCCAGCGGATGTTGGCAATTTGATCTCTGGTGCCTCTGCCTTTTCTAAAACCTGCTTGAACATCTGGGAGTTCATGGTTTACATACTGCTGAAGCCTGGCTTGGAGAATTTTGAGCATGACTTTACTAGCCTGTGAGATGAGTGCAATTGTGCGGTATTTTGAGCATTTTTTGGCATTGCCTTTCTTTGGGATTGGAATGAAAACTGACCTCTTCCAGTCCTGTGGCCAGCGCTGAGTTTTCCAAATCTGCTGGCATATTGAGTGCAGCACTTTCACAGCATCATCTTTCTGGATTTGAAATAGCTCAACTGGAATTCCATCACCTCCACTAGCTTTGCTAGTAGTGATGCTTTCTAAGGCCCACTTGACTTCACATTCCAAGATGTCTGGCTCTAGGTCAGTGATCACGTTATCGTGACTATCTTGGTCGTGAAGATCTTTTTTGTACAGTTCTTCTTTGTATTCCTGCCACCTCTTCTTAATATCTTCTGCTTCTGTTAGGTCCATACCATTTCTGTCCTTTATCGAGCCCATCTTTGCATGAAATGTTCCCTTGGAATCTATAATTTTCTTGAAGAGATCTCTTGTCTTTCCTATTCTGTTGTTTTCCTCTATTTCTTTGCATTGATCGCTGAGGAAGGCTTTCTTATCTCTCCTTTCTGTTCTTTGGAACTCTGCATTCAGATGCTTATATCTTTCCTTTTCTCCTTTGCTTTTCGCTTCTCTTCTTTCACAGCTATTTGTAAGGCCTCCTCAGACAGCCATTTTGGTTTTTTGCATGTCTTTTCCATGGGGATGGTCTTGATCCCTTTCTCCTTTACAATGTCCCAAACCTCTGTCCTTAGTTCATCAGGCACTCTATCCATCAGATCTAGTCCCTTAAATCTATTTCTATTGAGGTCATATCTGAATGGTCTATTGGTTTTCCCTACTTTCTTCAATTTAAGTCTGAATTTGGCAATAAGGAGTTCATGATCTGAGCCACAGTCAGCTCCTGGTCTTTTTTTTTGCTAACTGTATACAGCTTCTCCATCTTTGGTTGCAAAGAATATAATCAATCTGATTTCGGTGTTGACCATCTGGTGATGTCCATGTGTAGAGTCTTCTCTTGTGTTGTTTGAGTGGGCTTACATATACACTATAAATGCTTAATATGGGACTTAGTAATTTTCCTTTAAAATTAGGAAAGATTGTTATGCCCAAATTCTTAAGGAAAATTTTTTTTTGAGTATACAATTCAACATTTCTAAAAGCATTCAATCAAAAGCCATAGTGAAGAAATAGGTTACTAGATGTAGGAGGAAGCACTGAGCAACTTTATGTAGCAGCCATCTCCTAATAGTAGTGATTTTAGCCAAATTTTCTTATTTATATGTTTCTGCATTTTGCAAAATATCTACAGTCAACATATATTACTATAGTAAATATCGTAAGTAATAAATGATGTTGAGATCTAAGAAATAAACATAAAAAGTGAAAGTGAAAGTTAGTCTCACAGTCGTGTCTGACTCTCCGAGTCCATGGAATGCAGCCTGTCCTGCTCTTCTGTCCTTGGAATTCTCCAGGCAAGAGCATCCCTTGTGGCTTAGCTGGTAAAGAATCTGCCTGCAATTTGAGAGATGTGGGCTTGATCATTGTGTTGGGAAGATCCACTGTAGAAGAAATAAGCATATTATTCTTTAAAAATTTGCCGGCAATATTTTTTTTTTTTTTCTGGTTTGAGACAGAAACTGATCCCGTTAGCATTGTATGAATAGAATAGTACCATAGAATCATAAAATCATGAATCTGGAGGGAAATTTGGGAAATTATCTCTAGATCTTTCAAAATTATTATCATAATGATATAAAAATGTTAGTATCAAAATCATTATTTCGTGAGAAATAATATATAGGTCATTAAAGAGTTACCTCAATAGGCCTTGGTTACTGAAACTTTGAAACCTTTTATGGTCTCCAAAGAAGGACCAGCTTTCTGAACTGGCATTCAGCTGGCTCCCGAGAGCCATACTCTTGGCACCTGGGTTATTCTGCATGATAAATGGGTTTAGTACAATTTTGATTTGATAGATTAGCTTAATAATGTGATTTAAGTTCGGTTCCTGTTTTTGCTCTAAGCGAGTAGGAGTCTTGTTGCAGTGACAAGGCAAAAAAAGAGGAATGAGTTCTTTTTTTTTTTCCCTTTCCTGAAAAGAAAGAAGCTAAAAAGAACAGTCTGAGCATTCTTTTTTTTTTTTTTTTTTTTACTTTAACTGCTCCTAACTCTGCATGTCTATTACTAAATTTGTTTTTCTACCCCCTAATTCTGCAGCAACTACATTTCCCGTATTATCCTTTGACTCTATGCTAAGTATTCCCTTCTCTTTTGTTTTATATAGCTCTTTTTACTTTTTACGTATCAGAAAGAAGGTCTCAGAGTTACCTAACTGCCAGAATCAATTACTGGGTTACTGAAGCCAGCCTAAGACTGTTTTTCAAATAATGTAAGAGGAAGAAGACAAGATCTTAACACCCAGGAGTCATCAAATAAGCCGCTAGACTTCTCATGGAATCTGGGGAACAGTTCTTGACACATGAACCTACCATATTCCCTTCTTTGCCAGGTGAGAATTAAAGACACCTTTCTATTTGCTCCAATCTTTGTCTCCATATTTTTTATTCAGCTTCATTGGGCAGAGAAAGCCAAGATTTTGGCCAGAAACATTCTTAGTAGTGAGGTCAGTCACATGGGCTGCATACATGCATGAATGACCTTCATTAAAACCCTGGACAGTGAGGCTTGGATGAGATTTCCTAGCTGGCAAAAGTTTACATTCACTGTCTTATATCATTGCTGGGAGAATTAAGTTTGTCCCTGTGTGACTCCACAGAGAGGTAAAGCTTGTGCGTAGTTCCTCCTGAAGTTGGCCACACATGCCTTTTTCTTTTTTTCTGATTTTGATCTGTATACTCTTGCTGCTTTTGTTCAGTCTCTCAGTCTTGTCTGAATCTTTGCAACCCCACGGACTGCAGCACACCAGGCTCTCCTGTCCTTCACCATCTCCCAGAGCTTGCTCAAATTCATGTCCATTGAGTCGGTGATGTCATCCAGTCAAGTCATCCTCTGTTGTCCCCTTCTCCTGCCCTCAATCTTTCCCAGCATCAGGGTCTTTTCCAATGAGTCAGTTTTTCATTTCAGATGGCCAAAGTATTAGAGCTTCAGTTTCAGTATCAGTCCTCCAATGAATATTCAAGATTGATTTCCTTTACCAAAGTTCAAAGGCATCAGTTCGGTGCTCAGCCTTCTTTATGGTCCAAATCTCACAACCATACATGACTACTGGAAAACCATAGCTTTTATTATATGGACCTTTGCTGGCAATGTAATGTCTCTGTTTTTAATACACTGTCTAGGTTGGCCATAGCTTTTCTTCTAAGGAGCAAGTGTCTTTTAATTTCATGGCTGTGATCACCATCCACAGTGATTTTGGAGCCTAGGAAAATAAAGTCTCTCACTGTTTCCATTGTTTCCTCATCTATTAGCCATGAAGTGATGGGACTGGATGCCATGGTCTTCATTTGTTGAATGTTGAGTTTTAAGCCAGCTTTTTAACTCTCCTCTTTCACTTTCATCAAGAAGCTCTTTAATTCCTCTTCACTTTCTGCTATAAGGGTGGTGTCATCTGCATATCTGAGGTTATTGATATTTCTCCCTGGAAACTTGATTTCAGCTTGTGCTTCATCCAGCCCAACATTTCACATGATGTACTCTGCGTATAACTAAAATAAGCAGGGTGACAACATATATAGCTCTGACATACTCCTTTCCCAATTTTAAACCAGTCTGTTGTTCCATGTCTGGTTATAACTGTAGCTTCTTGGCCTGCATATAGCTTTCTCAGGAGACAGGTACGGTGGTCTGGTATTCCCATCTCTTTATGAATTTGCCACAGTTTGCTGTGATCTACAAAATCAAAAGCTTTATGATAGTCAATGAAACAGAAGTAGATGTTTTTCTGGAATTCTTTGGCTTTTTCTATCATCCAACAGATGTTGGCAATTTGATCTCTGGTTCCTCTGCCTTTTCTAAATCTAGCTTTTACATTTGTAAGTTCTCAGTTCACAAACTGCTGAAGCCTATTTTGAAGGATTTTGACCATTGATTTGCTAGCATGTGAAATGAATTTGAACATTATTTGGCATTGCCCTAGCTTCGGATTGGACTGAAAAGTTCTAGGGTTCTTTCTAGGATATCACTGAGCATGAAGATTGTCTTGGGGAACCCAAATCCACAGACTGAACCACGGTCCTCACCGTGGAAGAAAAATCATACAAATGTGGAACATGTTTAGACAAGAAATAAGCTGTGGAATGGGCTGAAATTGGAGGTATCCATATTGCAGGAGGAAATGGCAACCTATTCCAGTATTCTTGTTTGGGAAATCCCCTGGACAGAGGAGCCTGGCAGGCTGCAGTCCATGGGGCCACAAAGAGCCAGACATGACTTAGCGACTAAACAAAAACATTAATAAATTATGATTTTTTTCTAAATATATACCTACCTGTCCACCTATGCATAGATATGCACATGTAAATGCACATGCATATGCAATGTGTAATAACATGCATATATTTCCTATACTTAGCAATGAAACAATCTAGAAGCAAAGGCACCCTAATAACAGTGGACACAACTACCACCTAAACCTTAGATTCCAATAGGAATTTTAAAGAGACTAAGGATCCTAGGGGAGATATCTGTTTCCTAGAATAGGGCAGTATAGGTGAAAATGAACACTGAACCAATATCTTAGGCTGGAGACATGGTAAAATTACAGAGGAGTCAGATTGAAAAGTCTTTTGCTAGCCAAATTTGGGCAATCTTAGCACTAAAATGAGTATATTAATGAATCAAACAATTGGGAATATTACAAAAATATATGAGTCTACTCCATTAGTAAAGCTTAACATTCAGAAAACTAAGATCATGGCATCTGGTCCCATCACTTCATGGCAAATAGATGGGGAATACAGTGGAAACCGTGTCAGAATTTTTTTTTTTTTTTTGCTCCAAAATCACTGCGGATGCTGAATGCAGCCATGAAATTAAAAGACGCTTACTCCTTGAAAGGAAGCCTTGACTAGACGGACCTAGACAAAGGTCCGCCTAGTCAAGGCTAAGGTTTTTCTAGTGGTCATGTATAGATGTGAGAGTTGGACTGTGAAGAAAGCTGATCGCCGAAGAATTGATGCTTTTCAACTGTGGTGTAGAAGAAGACTCTTGAGAGTCCCTTGGACTGCAAGGAGATCCAGTCAGTCCATTCTAAAAGAGATCAGTCCTGGATATTCATTTGGAAGGACTGATGCTAAAGTTGAAACTCCAATACTTTGGGCACCTCATGCGAAGAGTTGACTCACTAAAAAAGACTCTGATGCTGGAGGGTTTGGAAGCGGGAGGAGAAGGGGATGATAGAGAATGACATGGCTGGAAGACATCACCACCTCAATGGACGTGAGTTTGAGTGAACTCCGAGAGTTGGTGATGGACAAAGAGGCCTGGTGTGCTGTGATTTATGGGGTCACAAAGAGTTGGACACGACTGAGTGACTGAACTGAACTGAACAGATCCCATTAGTAAATAGATAAATAAGCAGAATGCCAAAGGCTGACTTGTGCATGTGAAATAATGGGACAATCTTCATTTGGTAACTACCCCAATAAAGATTGATTCAGGAAAAAAATAGATGCCGGTTTTATAATGAAAGTTCAAAGAAGAGCAGGATATTTACATGATCTTAAAGATTCACCCAACCGATAGCATATGTTACAAGGGAAAAATTATTACCATAGAATGGAGTTTGGTTGTAGGTAATTAGATGAACAGTTAGAACCACAACTTGACTGGGTGCTCAAAATTAACATCTTTAGTATAGTATAGTTGGAATTCATCTGCCTTTGGATGAGATGCCCTTGAAGAAATGTGACATCACTTTTACAGAATTCTGCTGGAGATGCATAACTTTAATCATGCATGACAATATTTAAGATAAAGCCTGTCAATAATATTTGATATTTTAACAAAAGTAGGTTACTATGCACTTCAAAAATGTCAATATTATAAACAAAAATGCTGGAAAATGTTCCAGAAAAGGGAATTAAAAAGAATTAATTAAAAGTACTGGATACTGTAATAGAGGGATAATAAACCACAAAGTGAATTGGTCCAACTGAAAATAAATGATATACACATGAAAAATGATATATACACTTTTATATACTTATAAAAGTATAAGTTCAATGGTAAATTTACTGAAATTGAAAATGTTATTGTGATTATTAAGAAAAGATCCTTATTCTTAAGATATACACACTAAAATATTTAGGTGGATGCAACTTACTCTCAAAAAGTTCTGAAAAAAGAAATACTGTATGTGGAGGGCAGGAAGAGAGAGAAAGAAAGCAAATGAAAAAGCAAATAGAGAAAATGTTAACAGTTGGTGAAACTGGTAAACTTCATACTGATATTTTTGTACTATTCTTTTTTTCCCTTTCCTCATTACTCATTAAAAAATAATAAAGTATATCTGATTTACAATATTGCATTAGTTTCAGGTATACAGCATAATGATTTAGTTTTTATTATGTTCCATTATAGATTATTACAATATATTTTGCATTATTCTTATTATTACAAGCTTTCTGTATTTGAAATTGCTTATAAACAAAAAGTAAAAACAAATTTTAAAATATCAGATTCATCCAAACATTGTATTTGATATTTTTGAAGGATTAATGGTGGCAGATATTGGAAATAATGTTATTTTGAGTCATACGTATGTATAAGTTTTACATACATATGCGTTTGTAAAGTACACAGTGCACAGCTTATTTGGAGAGAAAACAATTCATGTTATTTCTTTATATTCAAGAAACATGGATAATGAAAATTTATTTCAATATTGATACATCTTGATTTCATTACAATTACCTAGATAGATTTAACAATAGATTTCACCTACATTCAGTTAAGTTGAGTTGCTCAGTCGTGTCCGATTCTTTGGGGCCCCTTGAATCACAGCACGGCAGGCCTCCCTGTCCATCACAAACTCCCAAAATTCGCTCAAACTCATCTCCATCGAGTCGGTGATGCCATCCAGCAATCTCATTCTCTGTCTTCCCCTTTTCCTCCTGCCCCAATCCCTCCCAGCATCAGAGTCTTTTCCAGTGAGTCAACTCTTCTCATGAGGTGAGCAAAGTATTGGGCTTTCAGCTTCAGCATCAATCTTTCCAATGAACACCTAGGACTGGTCTTCTTTAGAATGGACTGGTTGGATCTCTTTGCAGTCTAAGGGACTCTCAAGAGTCTTCTCCAGCACCACAGTTCAAAAGCATCAATTCTTCGGCGATCAGCTTTCTTCACAGTCCAACTCTCAAATACAAACATGACCACTGGAAAAACCATAGCCTTGACTAGACGGACCTTGATTGGCAAAGTCATGTCTCTACTTTTTAATATGCTATCTAGGTTGGTCATAACATTCCTTTAGTAAGCATCTTTTAATTTCATGGCTGCAATCAGCATCTGCAGAGATTTTGGAGCCCCCAAAAATAAAGTCTGACATGGTTTCCACTGTTTCTCCATCCATTTCCCATGAAGTGGTAAGGCCAGATGCCATGATCTTAGTTTTCTAAATGTTGAGCTTCAGACCAACTTTTTCACTCTCCTCTTTCACTTTCATCAAGAGGCTTTTTAGTTTCTCTTCACTTTCTGCCAAAAGGGTGGTTATATTATTTGCAGCCAAAGATGGAGAAGCTCTATAAAGTCAGCAGAAACAAGACCAGGAGCTGGCTGTGGCTCAGATCATGAACTCCTTATTGCCAAATTCAGACTTAAATTGAAGAAAGTAGGGAAAACCAATAGACCATTCAGATATGACCTCAATCAAATCCCTTATGATGATACAGTGGAAGTGAGAAATAGATTTAAGGGACTAGATCTGATGGATAGAGTGCCTGATGAACTAAGGACAGAGGTTTGGGACATTGTAAAGGAGAAAGGGATCAAGACCATCCCCATGGAAAAGACATGCAAAAAACCAAAATGGCTGTCTGAGGAGGCCTTACAAATAGCTGTGAAAGAAGAGAAGCGAAAAGCAAAGGAGAAAAGGAAAGATATAAGCATCTGAATGCAGAGTTCCAAAGAACAGAAAGGAGAGATAAGAAAGCCTTCCTCAGCGATCAATGCAAAGAAATAGAGGAAAACAACAGAATAGGAAAGACAAGAGATCTCTTCAAGAAAATTATAGATTCCAAGGGAACATTTCATGCAAAGATGGGCTCGATAAAGGACAGAAATGGTATGGACCTAACAGAAGCAGAAGATATTAAGAAGAGGTGGCAGGAATTCACAGAAGAGCTGTACAAAAAATATTTTCATGACCAAGATAGTCATGAAGGAGTGATTACTCACCTAGAGCCATACATCATGGAATGTGAAGTCAAGTGGGTCTTAGAAAGCATCACTATGAACAAAGCTTGTGGAGGTGATGGAATTCCAGTTGAGCTATTTCAAATCCTGAAAGCTGATGCTGTGAAAGTGCTGCACTCAATATGCCAGCAAATTTGGAAAACTCAGCAGTGGCCACAGAACTGGAAAAGGTCAGTTTTCATTCCAATCCCAAAGAAAGGGAATGCCAAAGAATATTCAAATTACTGCATAATTGCACTCATCTCACACGCCAGTAAAGTCATGCTGAAAATTCTCCAAGCCAGGCTTCAGCAATACGTGACCCGTGAACTTCCAGATGTTCAAGCTGGTTTAAGAAAAAGCAGAGGAACCAGAGATCAAATTGCCAACAATCTCTGGATCATGGAGAAAGCAAGAGAGTTCCAGAAAGACACCTGTTGCTGCTTCATTGACTATGCCAAAGCCTTTGACAGTGTGGATCACCATAAACTGTGGAAAATTCTGAAAGAGACGGGAATACCAGACCACCTGACCTGCCTCTTGAGAAACCTGTATGCAGGTCAGGAAGGAATGTTAGAACTGGACATGGAACAACAGACTGGTTCCAATAGGAAAAGGACTACGTCAAGGTTGTATATTGTCACCCTGCTTGTTTAACTTATATGCAGAGTACATCATGCGGAATGCTGGGCTGGAAGAAGCACAAGCTGGGATCTAGATTGCTGGGAGAAAATTTACCTACACTATTAATTGAAAATTATATTTTCCTTAACCACAGAATATGCACCTTTCATAATGGAGAGATAATATGATTATGTTTCATGAAGTTATGCTTTGTTATTGCCAAAGCTCATATATTCAAAGTTTCCTATATTTTGCATTTCTTATTTTATGTCCCTTAATACCCTTCAAAAGTGCCTGCTTGAAGAATTAATCTTTAATGTTCATGAGTTTTTGACTGCATTTTACTGCTGAGGCCAATGTATTTTCCCTATGATATTGTTTATCTTAGTTTCATTTTCCATTTTTGAAAAATCTTTACATGAAATTCTTATTTTTTGATGATTATTGTACATAATATTTGACTTCCCAGGTTGCTCAGTTGGTAGAATCCACCTCCATTGCAGGACACCTGGGTTCAATCCCTGAGTTAAGAATATCCCCTGGAGGAGGGCATGACAACCCACTCCAGTATACTTGCCTGAAGAATCCTCATGGCAGAGGAGCCTGGCAATCTACAGTCCATGGATTTGCAAAGAGTTGGACACACTGAGCTAATTTCACTTCACTTTACATACCAAATATTAATATTATTGCTACTGAAACAGTTTTCTTTGTTTAAAAATGGCCAATTAGATTTTCACTAAAATATTTTTATGTTTTAATGTTATCATAAATAATTTACTTTTTCTTTTAAATGTCAGCATTGTCTAAAACATTAAAATTTTAAAGATCAGCATTTTTGAATAAACTCTTGAACACACATTTCCCCTTATGAATTCAAAATTATATGGCCATCTTTTTCCATTTTATTCCTTTTTTTTATATTCTATGCATTGTCCTCAGCGTTAAATACCCTGCTGTGTTCCTGTCTTCTACTCCCTTCAATAGTTATTAGCGATGCCTTAGAATTTTCATCAAATTTATAATTGTAACTTGCACTATTGCTTTTATTTTAATATTTTCAAGTGCCTATATGCACTTATTTTATATGTATATATATATTATTTTCCTCATAGGTTTTGTTATGTCCATAATTATTGCTCCCAAACATTTTTTACAATTTCACAGTACAAAATTAAATGTTCTAGCTCGTCTGTGAATACACATCCTTATTTCAAACAGGCAGAAAAACTGTTTCCTTTGAAATATATTTTGACTTTACAGTCTGCTTTTAGCAACTCACACACTGTATGTCTTCATTCTTTCCAAGATTTTTATAGTACATTAATCTCAGTATTTATTCACCATGCTCTACCAACTTTTCTCTCTCTGTTTTAGCATATATTCATGTTTGTTTTTATAATTTTGTTTCATATTTTTCCAAAGGGAATGTTAGGTGGCTTACATGAATGCATGGCAACAAAGCTTGATTAAATAATATACTTTAAAAGTGGATGAATCAAAGTTGGATACATTGATGACAAGAGGAAATTTAGCATTCCAAATGCTTGCTGCTTTGTCTTATACCTTTCATAGAAATGGATCCTTAATTTGACTTAAATTTTCTCTCAGTCAGTACCAGAAAAGGAGGAAATATTAGGTGCACGATTCAAAATTTCCATAAAATAAAAACAACGTGGTTTCACAGCACAACTTTTCCATTTGCTGAAAACACAGAATATGTTCTTGTGGCTCCACACAAAGAGAACACTGCAATCCCATCACCCTAGTTTCAACAAAATTGCTCCAATAAATGCAGCTATTTTATAGGGTTGTTTCTTTAATAGCCCTATACGACAAGCTGATGGAGTAATGCCAATTTATAATTAAGAAAAAGATCATCTTTTGAAAAGTTCAGAAAAAATCAAGATACACAGTGATCTGTTGTTCTCTAGTTTAAGAATGGGTTATAGAAGATCCAAAGATCTTGTTTATCTCAACAGATATTTTGATTTATCTCTTAATTTTCCTATAACTTCCTGTGTGTTTTACTTTCTCTTTTCTTAATAGTTTCTTGTTGTTTGTTTGTTTTTACCTCTTTTTTATTTATTTATTTTTACTTTACAATATTGTATTGGCTTTGCCATACATTGACATGAATCCACCACAGGTGTGCATGTGTTCTCCATCTTGAACCCCGCTCCCACCTTCCTCCCCATATCATCCCTCTGGGTCATCCAAGTGCAACAGCCCTGAGCACCCTGCCTAATGCATCGAACATGGATTGGCAATTCTTTTCACCTATGATAATATACATGTTTCAATGCCATTCTCCCAAATCATCCCACTCTTGCCCTCTCCCGCAGAGTCCAAAAGACTCTTCTGTACATCCGTGTCTCTTTTGCTGTCTCGCATACAGGGTTATCATTATCATCTTTCTAAATTCCATATATGTGCGTTAGTATACTGTATTGGTATTTTTCTTTTTGGCTTACGTCACTCTGTATAATAGGCTAAAGTTTCGTTCACCTCATTAGAGCTGATTCAAATGTATTCTTCTTAATTGCTGAGTAATACTCCATTGTGTATATGTACCACAGCTTTCTTATCCATTCGTCTGCAGATGGACATCTAGGTTGCTTCCATATCCTGGCTATTATAAACAGTGCTGCAATGTACTGGGATGAACCAGAGGGATGGGGAGGGAGGTGGGAGCAGGTTTCAAGATTGGGAATACATGTACACCTGGGGCAGATTCATGTCAATGTATGGCAATACCAATACAATAATATAAAGTAATTAGCCTCCAATGAAAATAAATTTTTAAAAAAAGATTTAAAAATACCTCAAAATAAAGAAAGAAAGAAAACAAAGAGCTTGTCTTGTTGATATTTTGTCCTTAGAGCTTAGCACAGTTCTTAGCCCAAAATAGATTCTCTGCATGTGGTTTACAGAACTGAGATGTATTCCAATCTGCCCTCTTAACCACCCTATACCAACTACATCTCCAACTTATAGAATTGTCTCTAGTTTTGGATACTCTCCTAAATTAAAGATCTAAAATTTCAATTCCATAAGAAGAGCTGTTCATTTTACAAAATATTAGAAGCTAATCTCAGTATATATTAATGATTATTGAAATAGAGATGAACTTTCAGCTTCCTTTTTCTCTTTAGTCCAATCCATCTTTCTCACTGCCATTAAATTACTTTTTCCTTAAATACAAGTATAATCAGATATCATTTTTACTCAAAATATTTCATAGTTTCCTACATTTACAAAGTCCAAACTCTTAAGCATGACATGACACTATTCATGAGCCATGTTTTCCAGCCTCATTTCCTATTTCACCTTTTCAAAAAGCCTTGAGTTTGGTCATATTCATCACATAAGACCTTCTATGTTTGTAAACGTTAGCCTCTTGTAAAAACAATTTTCAAATGCTTCAGAAACTGCAATTTGCTTTAGAATATACAATCACTAATCCTCTTTACTAAACATAATAACAAATTTGAAAGTATTTGGAAAATATGTTTAAAATATAACTTAATATGGGATACAATAATGACATAGGTTGCAATAGAAAATACATATATCCATTTTTAAGTGGTAGTCTGACCAACCAATAAACTCTGGTATTTGTATTTATTCCTATCTTTACACATTGGTCATGTTCAAGGTGTGATTAAAAAAAATAAAAAACACAAATTCCTTCAGGTGAACATATGATTAGTACTTTGTCTCCAGCACTTTTACACTAACTTCTCATCATTTATAAAACATTATAGGATCTCTCTGTGAAAACATCATAGATCTCTCATTAGAGCATGCCAGAATGTGATTCAAGATGCAAGTCACAGATGTCCTAAATAGCATAGTCTAACCTCTACTTCCATCACTAATTTATCAAGTGTAAGGGTAGAAAATCACTGTCATAGCAAAGTTGCCAGGGTAATGAAGCACCAAAAGAATGTCTTAATAAATAAAAAACATGTTTGTGTTTCCACTCACTATATAATCCAAACAAGAAAGAAACAAAATTGAAAATTTAATAAACTTCACATTTTGGTCTGGTGTATAATAAAGATTGGGCTTCACTGGTAGCTCAGATGGTAAAGAATCTGCCTACAATGTGGGAGACCTGGGTTCAATCCCTGAGATGAGAAGATTCTCTGGAAGAGGGCATGGCAACCCACTCCAGTATTCTTGCCTGGAGATTCCCCATGGACGGAGGAGCCTGGCGGGCTACAGTTCATGAGGTTAAAAAGAGTCAGACATGACTGAGCTACTCAGCACACATAATAAAGGTGAGCACAAAGTATAACTTTAAATGTCAAAAATTATTGCATCTTATAGAAAATGACTCATATTGAAGAAAATCTGAGTCCTAATCTTATCACTAGTCATGACAGGAAGTTATTTCTTTAAGTGCTAAATATTGACTATATGCAATGCAATGTAGAAGCAATCATTGTGAATAAGAAAGATTTTTGTCTAGAATAACCTGATAGTCCTAGTGCAAGAGAAAAAGAAGCATATAAAACAGTCAAAATATAGAAAATATAACACTTCACTCCTAAAACATACAGAATTAAAGTGAACAGGCTCTTATTTTGGAGTTCTAGCAATGTTAGACAGCTAGGTAGATAGATGACAGATAGATACATACATGTATATGAAGAGGCAGGAAGAGAAAGAGAGAGAATAATGGTTGAGTGCAGATTCTTTTTTTTTTTTTGGTCACCTTGTATGTTGATCCTGCCTGAACACTCAACAAGAAGTCAACAAGAAGAGCACTTGCTATAAGAATGAGACAGAAGTTAAGAAGAAAAAATAATGTGAACTCTTCAGGCAGATTGTCCAGTCAACACTAATTCAGTTCAGTTCAGTCACTCAGTCCTGTCTGACTCTTTGCAACTCCATGAATCGCAGCACGCAAGGCCTCCCTGTCCATCACCAACTCCCAGAGTTCACTCAAACTCATGTCCATCGAGTCGGTGATGCCATCAAGCCATCTCATCCTCTGTTGTCCCTTTCTGCTCCTGCCCCCAATCCCTCCCAGCATCAGACTCTTTTCCAGTGAGTCAATTCTTCCCATGAGGTGGCCAAAGTATTGGAGTTTCAGATTTAGCATCAGTCCTTCCAATGAAAACCCAGGACTGATCTCCTTTAGAATGGACTGGCTGGATCTCCTTGCAGTCCAAGGGACTCTCAAGAGTCATCTCCAACACCACAGTTAAAAAGCATCAATTTTTCAGCAGTAAGCTTTCCTCACAGTCCAACTCTCACATCCATATATGACCACTGGAAAAACCATAGCCTTGACTAGACGGACTTTGTTGGAAAAGTAATGCCTCTGCTTTTTAGTATGCTATATAGGTTGGTCATAACTTTCCTTCCAAGGAGTAAGCGTCTTTTAATTTCCTGGCTGCAATCATCATCTGCAGTGATTTGGGAGCCCAAAAAAATAAAGTCTGACACTGTTTCCACTGTTTCCCCATCTATTTGCCATGAAGTGATGGGACCAGATGCCATGATCTTCGTTTTCTGAATGTGGAACTTTAAGCCAACCTTTTCACTCTCCTCTTTCAATTTCATCAAGAGGCTTTTTAGTTCCTTTTCACTTTCTTCCATAAGGGTGGTGTCATCTGCATATCTGAAGTTATTGATATTTTTCCAGGCAATCCTGATTCCAGCTTTGGCTTCTGCGAGAGCAGCATTTCTCATGATGTACTCTGCATATAAGCTATAAAAGCAGGGTGACAATATACAACCTTGACGTACTCCTTTTCCTATTTGGAACAAGTCTGATATTCCATGTCCAGTTCTAACTGTTGCTTCCTTACTTGCATATAGGTTTCTCAAGAGGCATGTCAGGTGGTCTGGTATTCCTTTCACTTTCAGAATTTTCCACAGTTTATTGTGATCCCCACAGTCAAAGTCTTTGGCATAGTCAATAAAGCAGAAACATATGTTTTTCTGGAACTCTCTTGCTTTTCCCATTATCCAGCGGATGTTGGCAATTTGAGCTCTGGTTCCTCTGCCTTTTCTAAAACCAACTTGAACCTCTGGAAGTTCATGAGTCACGCATTGCTGAAGCCTGGCTTGGAGACTTTTCAGCATGACTTTACTAGCATGTGAGATGAGTGCAATTGTGCGGTAGTTTGAGCATTCTTTGGCATTGACTTTCTTTGGGATTGTAATGAAAACTGACCTTTTCCAGTCCTGTGGCCACTGCTGAGTTTTCCAAATTTGTTGTCATATTGAGTGCAGCACTTTCACAGCATCATCTTTCAGGATTTGAAATAGCTCAACTGGAATTCCATTACCTCCACTAGCTTTGTTCGTAGTGATGCTTTCTAAGGCCCACTTGACTTTATTTTCAGGATGTCTGGCTCTAGGTGAGTGATCACACCATCGTGATTATCTTGGTCCTGAAGATATTTTTTTGTACAGCTCTTCTGTGTATTCTTGCCACCTCTTCTTAATATTTTCTGCTTCTGTTAGGTCCATACCATTTATGTCCTTTATCGAGCCCATCTTTGCTTGAAATTAGCCCTTGGTATCTCTAATTTTGTTGAAGAGATCTCTAGTCTTTACTAGTCTGTTGTTTTCCTCTATTCCTTTGCATTGATCACTGAGGAAGGCTTTCTTATCTCTCCTTGCTATTCTTTGGAACTCTGCTTTCAGATTCTTGTATCTTTCCTTTTCTCCTTTGCTTTTCACTTCTCTTCTTTCCACAGCTATTTGTAAGGCCTCCCCAGACAGAAATTTTCCTTTCCACATTTCTTTTCCGTGGGGATGGTCTTGCTCCCTGTCTCCTGTACAATGTCACAAACCTCCATCCATGGTTTATCAGGCACTCTGTCTATCAGATCTAGTCCCTGAAATCTATTTCTCACTTTCACTGTATAATCATAAGGGATTTGATTTAGGTCATATCTGAATGGTCCAGTGATTTTCCCTACTTTCTTCCTTTTAAGTCTGAGTTTGGCAATATGGAGTTCATGATCTGAGCCACAGTCAGTTCCCAGTTTTGATTTTGCTAACTCTATAGAGCTTCTCCATCTTTGGCTGCAAAGAATATAATCAATCTGATTTCGTTGTTGACCATCTGGTGATGTCCATGTATAGAGTCTTCTCTTGTGTTGTTGGAAGAGGGTGTTTGCTATGACCAGTGTGTTCTCTTGGCAACACTCTGTTACCCTTTCCCCTGCTTCATTCCATATTCCAAGGCCAAATTTTCCTGTTACCCCAGGTGTTTCTTGTCTTCCTACTTTTGCATTTCCCCCCCACCATCAACAGACAAATACGTTAAGGTAACTTTCAGTACTTCAGTATGTGACTATTTGGAGACAGGATCTTTGCAGATGTGTGTGTATATATGTGTTACTCAATCGTGTCTGACTCTTTGTGACCCCATGAACGGTAATCTGTCAGGCTCCTCTGTCCATGGAATTCTCCAGGCAATAATACTGGATTGGGTTGCCATTCCGTTCTCCAGGGGATCTTCCTGATCCAGAGGTCAAACATGGGTCTCGCGCATTTCAGGCAGATTTTTTACCATCTGAGTCACCAGTGAAACCCTTTACAGAAGTAACAAAGTTCAAATGAGGTGATTAATGTGGGAGTTAATCCAATAAATTACATTTATAAAAGGGGGAATATGGACATGAAGAAAGACATACCCAGAGGGAAGACAATATGAAAATATACACAGAGAAGATAACCATGTGACTGGTGTGATCCATCTATGAATCAGGGAATGCCAAGGATTTCTGAAAACACCAGAAGGTTGAAGAATCAATGTAGGATTCTTCTCTAGCATCCACAGAGAGAGGATGACACTTCTGACACCTCAGATTCAGATTTCTACCCTCCAAAACTGTGACATGATAATCTTCTGTTAAGTCACTTAGCTTTTGGTGCTTTATTATGTCAGTCTAGGGAAACTAATATGGTATTACAGACTTTTAGTCACCTGTACAATAACTATAATAATAAAACATATTATTTTTGAGAGTGAGCTTATAAATGTAAACAAATGTAGAAGATAACGTTATAAGATAAGATTTACTAAATTTAAATTTCCCTGGATGATTAATCTGGGAACATTGCATTTAAATTGAAATAATCTGCCTCTTTAAATAAGTTTTGTAATGAATATTCATTTTCCAATCATAGTAAAGAAAAGACAAAAAAACAACAACAAAGAAGAAAACTATAAATACTATAAATACTATCCAATCTAGGCACATTTGAAAAAAAATTCATCTATCACCTTAACTACTTTCAAATCAATAGCAGCATACTAGGGTAACTCAATGAGCATTCATAATATACTAATTCATACTAGTCAATATTTTTGCTTTTTTCCTTCCCATATAATTTTTGCTAAATTTCTTAATTAAATATCAAAACCATCATTTAAGTATCTGGATTACCTTAAGAATAAGAAATGATAATTTTAAAGGAAGAATATTGAATTTTTTAGGTCAAACATATAATCTGTATCTTAATTTTGTTGATTTTGCCAAATATATGAGAAGTAATAAACATTATTGAAAGTTTAGACCACAATGTCCAAAGAATAGATGTAAACATTTTTGCATGTGCTAAACAGTTTTGAAAAATATCTTAGACACATTTTTACGACAATTCACATAAGATAATTCTACTGTAAATTAATTCAATACATGTTTTGCATTATTATATGTGGGTCAGATTGTCAAATGTTCATCAAATCTCTTTGCTCTTTTCCCTGGCACCAAGTTCTACTGCATCTTTCAATATCTCTTGAAGTTAGATATGACCATGTGATTAAACTCTGGACAATGAAGTATGAGAAGAGATGTGTGCAAATTCCAGACTTTGCCCAGAAAATCCACATATATGTGAACCTACAGATTCACTTCCTGTTTGATGGGGTGGAATGAAAACAACTTTGTTAGTTGTATGTTCATTATAATGAAGCCACATGGTAAAAGGAACTTAGGCAACTAAATTGCATTTTGGAAAAGGCAGACTAACATCACGCATGTTAAAATTTTATATAAGTCAAATGCAAGATTTAATTTTTTTAAGATATGGATATTTTGGAGGTTTATAGATTACAGAAGCTAGTGTATCTTATTTAACACACCACACCATATTCACATTGTTTTTATCAACAGAAAACACAATCTCAGGATTTGTTTAGGACAGTAGATTTTGGGGAAAGATTGAACTGAATAATTATTTAGTTATTCTTTGCAGATAATAAAATGTTTACCAAAGCCTGAGTAGTAAATTACACAACCTCTTCTAAAACCTATTATTAGAAAATACTAAATTTACATAGTTTATATTGTACCTGAAATCCATATGGAGTACAGACTTTATTCAAAATTTGTGTTGACCATTTATTTGCTTGGAATGTTTTATAAAATATTCTTTTACTCTTCTGTTGTATATGAAGACATCCTCGTCTTTAAGCCTTCATCTTTTTTACTGAAAAGTATTTCATTATTCTGGTATCTTTCTTGCCCTTCTTGTTACTCAAATTATGACTGTATCAGTAATAACTTATTTTTATTAGTTCTTTTGATAGCTAGGAGAATAGATTCATTCAATCAAGATAGTTCAATAAATAAAAAGAAATATTGAAAAAATATATCAAGACCCTCGAGAATCCAGAAAAAAATAATACATTGCAAGATATTAAGTAACTGGAAAGCAATTAGAAACCAAGGTCAGCAGGCAGCTTCTTTGTCTATAGCCATCTCTGATGTGATTCTTACATCTGTTTGAGCTGCTTTTTTTCTGTTCCAATATGTGTTCTCTGCTTATTCATGTATACTGTGTTTACTCAACTCATTGTAGCCTATGGATCTAGCTCTGATCTCCAGCCTCTATCCCAAAGCCTTTGTACTTCAACTTCCCCAGGAGGATTTCCAACATTCTTTGCTTCCCAATTCTGAAATTTCCAAGGCAGGTATTTGATTAACCTATATTCTCTGTTTTTATGAGTGAATCTAAGATTTGATAACCCCTTATAATAGATGCTCACTCTGTTCTACTCACCTAAATAGAGGGCATCCTGTACAGCTACCTTTGCCAACACATTTAGTGATAGTCATTATTATTATTATTTACAGAAGTTTTGAAGCAAGAAAGAGACCCACTGATTCTACATTCAGTGCATAATGGGGGAATGCTATGATAGGGTGAAAGCTATTTTAATAATTAAACAGAGAATATAATGTATATATGTGTGCATGCTAAGTCACTTTAGTCGTGTTTGACTCTTTTGTGACTCTATGGAATGTAGCCCAGACTCCTCTCTCTATGGGATTCTCCAGGCAAGAATACTGGAGTGGTTGCCATTCACTCCTCCAGGGCATCTTCCCCATGCAGAGATCCAACAGCTGTTTCTTCCATCTGCACTGGGAGGTGTTCCATTGGTCCATATTTCTGCTTTGGTGCCAGTACCACACTGTCTTGTTGACTGTAGTATAATCTGAAGTTTAATCTGTAGTATAATCTGAAGTCAGGAGGTTGGAGTTTCCTCAAGCTCCATTTTTCTTTCTCAAGGCTACTTTGGCTATTCTGGGTCTTTTGTGTTTCCATGTAAATTGTGAAATTTTTTGTTCTAGTTCTGTGAAAAAATACCAGTGGTAATTTGATAAGGATCTCATTGAATCTGCAGATTGCATATGGTAGTATAGTCATTTTCACAATATTGATTCCTCCGACCCAGGAACATGGAATATCTCTCTGTATGTTTATATCATCTTTGATTTCTTTCATCAGTGTCTTATACTTCTCTGTGTATAGTTCTTTTGTCTCCTTAGGTAACTCTATTCCAAGATATTTTATCCTTTTTGTTGCAATGGTGAATGGGATTGATTCTTTAATTTCTCTTTCTGATTTTTCATTGTTAGTATATAGAAATGCAAGTGATTTCTGTGCATTGATTTGGTATCCTGAAACATTGTTAAACTCACTGATTAACTCCAGTAATTTTCTGATAATATCTTTAGAGTTTTCTATGTATACCATCATGTCATCTGCAAAGAGTGAGATCTTTACTTCTTCTTTTCTGATCTGGATTCCTTTTATTTCTTTTTCTTCTCTGATTGCTGTAGCTAGGACTTCCAGAAATATGTTGAATAATAATGGTGAAAGTGGACACCCTTGTCTTGTTCCTGATCTTAGGGGGAATGATTTCAGTTTTTCACCATTGAGAATGGTGTTTGCTGTAGGCTTATCATATATGTTTTTAACTATTTTGAGGTAGCTTCCTTCTATGCCCATTTTTTGAAGAGTTTTAATCGTTAATAGGTACTGAATTTTGTCAAAGGCTTTTTCTGCATCTATTTTGATTATCATAGGCTTTACATCTTTTAATTTGTTAATATGTTGTATCATATTTATTGATTTGTGTATAGTGAAGACTCCTTGCATTCCTGGAATAAATCCAATTTTATCATGGTGTATGAGCTTTTTGATGTATTGCTGAATTCTGTTTGCTAAAATTTTGTTGAGGATAATTGCATTTATGTTTGTCAGTGATATTGGCCTGTAGTTTTCTTTCTTTGTGTTGTCTTTGTCTGGTTTTGGTATCAGGATGATGGTGGCCTCATAGAATGAGTTTGAAAGTGTTCCTTCCTCTGCAGTTTTTTGAAAGAGTTTTAGAAGCATAGGCATTAGGTCTTCTCTAAAAGTTTGATAGAATTCTCCTGTGAAGCCATCTGGTCCTGGGATTTTGGTTTTTTGGGAGATTTCTGATCACGCTTCAATTTCACTGCTTGTAATTGGGTTGTTCATAATTTCTATTTCTTCCCGGTTCAGTCTTGGAAGAATAAACTTTTCTAAGAATCTGTACATTTCTTCCAGGTTATCCATATTATTGCCATACAGTTCTTCATAATAGTTTCTTATAATCCTTTGTATTTCTGCATTGTCTGTTGCAACATCTCCTTTTTCATTTCTAATTTTGTTTGATTCTTCTCTCTTTTTTCCTTCATGATTCTGGCTAAATGTTTGTCAATTTTATTTATCTTCTCAAAGAACCAGCTTTAGCTTTATTAATCTTTACTGTTGTTTCTATCATTTCTTATTTACTTCTGCCTGGATATTTATGATTTCTTTCCTTCTACTAATTTTGGGTTCTTTCTGTTCTTCTTTTTCCAGCTGTTTTTGGTGTCAAGTTAGGTTGTCTATTTTTTTTTCTTGTTTCTTGAGGTAGGATTGCTTTGCTATAAAATTCCCGTTAGAATTGCTTTTGCTGCCTCCCAAAGGTTTTGAGTTGTCCTGCTTTCACTGTCATTTGTTTCAGAAAGTTTTGATTTCTTTTTTGATTTTTTCAGTAAGCTGTTGCTTGTTTAGAAATGTATTATTTAACCTCCATGTTTGTCTTTTTTGCAATTTTTTGTCTTGTGACTGATATCTAGTCCCATAGGGTTGTCTTCGGAGAAGATGCTTGATAAGATTTCAATTTTATTAAATTTATTAGGTTTGATTTGTGACCCAAGATGTGGTCTATCCTGGAGAATGTGTGTATTCATCTGCATTTGGATGGAATGTCCTGAAGATATCAATGAGATACATCTCATCTAATGTATCATTTAAGACTTGTGTTTTCTTATTAATTTTCTGTCTATTGGTGTGAGTGGGGTGTTAAATTCTCCTACTATTATTGTATTACTGCTAATTTCTCCTTTTAGGTCTATTAGTCTTTGTCTTATGAATTGAGTTGCTTCTATGCTGATGCATAGATATTTACAATTGTTATGTCTAACTCTTTGATTAATCCCTTCATCCTTCATTATTTCTTACAATATTATGTAGTATCCTTCCTTATCTCTTATAATATTCTTTATTTTAAGGTCTATTTTGTCTGATATGAGGATTGCTACTCCAGCTTTCTTTTCCTTCCCATTTGCATGGAATATACTTTTCCATCTTCTCACTTTCTGTCTATCTGTGTCTTTAGGTGTGAATTGGGTTTCTCTTAGACAGCATGTATATTTGTCTTGTTTTTGTATCCATTCAGGCAGTCTGTGTCTTTTGGTTGGAGCATTTAATCCATTTACATTTAAAGTAATTATTGATATAAATGTTCTTATTGCCATTTTCTAAATTGTTTGGAGTTGATTTTGTAGATTTTTTTTTCTTCTCTTGTATTCCTTGACTATTTAAGTTCCTTAAACATTTGTTGTAAAGCTAGTTTGGTGTTACTGTATTCTCTTAACGTTTGCTTGTCTGAAAAGCTTTTGACATCTCCATCAATTTTGAATGAGATCCTTGGTGGGTACAGTAATCTCTGTTGTAGATTTTTCCCTTTCAATACTTTAAATATATCCTACCTTTCCCTTCTGGCCAGCAGACTTTCTGCTGAAAGACCAGCTGTTAAATGTATTGGATTTCCCTTGTTTGTTACTTGTTGCATTCCCTTGCTGCTTTTAATATTCTTTATTTGTGTTTAGTCTTTTTTAGTTTGATTAGTATGTGTCTTGGTGTGTTTTTCCTTGGGTTGATCCTGTATGGGACATTATGTGCCTTTTGAACTTGATTGAATATTTCCTTTTCCATGTTGGAGAGATTTTTAACTATCATCTCTTCAAAAATTTTCTCATACCCTTTCTGTTTCTCTTCTTCTGGGACCCCTATAATTTGAATGCTGGTGAGTTTGATATTGTCCCAGAGGTATCTGAGACTATCCTCATTTCTTTTCATTCAGTTCAGTTCAGTTCAGTTGCTCAGTCGTGTCTGACTCTTTGCGACCCCATGAATCACAGCACGCCAGGCCTCCCTGTCCATCACCAACTCCCAGAGTTCACTCAAACTCATGTCCACAGAGTCGGTAATGCCATCCAGCCATCTCATTCTCTGTCGTCCCCTTCTCCTCCCAGCCCCAACCTTTCCCAGCATCAGAGTCTTTTCCAGTGAGTCAACTCATCGCATGAGGTGGACAAAGTATTGGAGTTTCAGCTTTAGCATCAGTCCTTCCAATGAACACCCAGGATTGATCTCCTTAAGAATGGACTGGTTGGATCTCCTTGCAGTACTTTTACTTTATTCTGCTCTTCAGAAGATATATCCACCATTTTATCTTCCATCTCACTGATTCATTCTTCTGCCTCAGATATTCTGCTATTGATTCCTTCTAGAGTATTTTTAATTTCAAAAATTGTTTTGTTTGTCTCTGTATGTTTATTCTTTTATTCTTCTAGGTCTTTGTTAATTGATTCTTGCATTTTCTCCATTTTGTTTCCAAGGTTTTTGATAATCTTTACTGTCATGATTCTGAATTATTTTTCAGGCTGTTTGCTTATTTTCCCTTCATTTATTTGGCCTTCTCTGTTTCTAGTTTGTTCCTACATTTTTGTAATATTTCTCTGTATTTTCATTATTTATTTACTTTTTAACTTAGTGTGTTTGAGGTCTCCTTTTCTAAGGCTTCAAAATTGACTTCTTTCTTCCTTTTGTTTTCTGCCCTCCTAAGGTTGGTACAGTGGTTTGTGTAAGCTTTGTATAGGGTGAGATTTGTACTTAAGTTTTTGTTGTTGTTGCTGTTGCTGTTTGATGGTTTGTTTGTTTTTCTCTGATGGGCAAGGTTGAGTGAGGTGGTAATCCTGTCTGAGAATGATTTTGTTTTAATTCTTGTTTTGTTTGTGGTTTATATGTGGTATCCTGCACAGCATGCTAGTTGTGCTTGGGGATGCCTGGTCTTGTATTTAAGTGGTTTCCTTTGTGTTAGTTCTCACTATTTGATATTTCCTAGAATTAGTTCTCTGGTACTCCCAGGTCTTGGAGTCACTACTCCCACTCTGAAAGGCTCAGGGCTTAATCACTGGTCAAGAGCAAAGATTCCACAAATGGTTTGTTATGGCATTCATTCAAAACAAATACCCAGAAATGAGTAACGAAAGATGAACCACAGACAAATGGCAGTTACAAAATCAGGCAAATAATAATAAAAATAATGGAATATACACATATACATGCACTCATAAGCAAAAACAAAACAGTCTAACAAAAAATAAAGTACAGTATATGAGACCCCGGCTCAGTGCAACTGACCAAGCACAGAAGCATGGCCAAGAGGAGCTACCCCATGCCCAAAGTCAGGGCGGTGGCCGAGAGGAACTGTCCCACATCAAAGAGACGGTGGTTGCGCGGGCAAAGGAGGGCCGAGAGGAGATACTCCACGTTCAAGGTCAGGAGGGACGGCCTTGAGGAGATACCACTCATCCAAGATAAGGTACAGCGACGGCACTTTGCTGGAGCAGCTGTGAAGAGATTTTCCACGACCAAGGTAAGTAAAACCCAAATAAAACGGTAGGTTTCCCGAGGGGGCATCAGAAGGCAGACACACTGAAATCATAATCACAGAAAACTAGTTAATCTGATCGTATGGAACACAGCCCTGTCTAACTCAATGAAACTAAGCCATGCCGTGTGGGGCCACCCAAGATGGACGGGTCATGGTGGAGAGGTCTGACATAATGTGGTCCACTGGAGAGTGGAATGGAAAAATCACTTCAGTATACTTGCCTTGAGAACCCCATGAACAGTATCAAAAGGCAAAATGATAGGGTACTGAATGAGGAATTCCCCAGGTAGGTAGGTGTCCAGTATGCTCCTGGAGATCAGTGGAGAAATAACTCCAGAAAGAATGAAGGGATAGAGCCAAAGCAACAAATACCCAGTTGTGAATGTGACCGGTGATAGAAGCAAGGTCCGATGCTATGAAGAGCAATATTGCATAGGAACCTGGAATGTGAGGTCCATGAATCAAGGCACATTGTAAGTGGTCAAACAATAGATGACAAGAGTGAACGTCAACATTCTAGGAATCAGTGAACTAAAATGGACTAAAATGGGTGAATTTAACTCAGATGACCATTATATCTACTACTGTGGGCAGGAATCCCTTCGAAGAAATGGAGTAGCCACCATAGTCAACAAAAGAGTCTGAAATGCAGTATTTGGATGCAATCTCAAAAAAGACAGAATGAACTCTGTTCGTTTCCCAGGCAAACCACTCAATATTACAGTAATCCAGGCCTATGTCCCAACCAGGAATGCTGAAGAGGCCAAAGTTGAACGATTCTATGAAGACATACAAGACCTTTTAGAACTAACACCCAATAAAGATGTGATTTTCATTATAGGGGACTGGAATGCAAAAATAGGAAGTTAGGAAACACCTGGAATAACAGGCAAATTTGGCCTTGGAGCACGGAATGAAGCAGGGCAAAGGCTAATAGAGTTTTGCCAAGAGAACGCACAGGTCATAGCAAACAGCCTCTTCCAACAACACAAGAGAAGACTCTACACATGGACATCACCAGATGGTCAACACTGAAAAGAGATTGATTATATTCTTTGCAGCCAAAGATGGAGAAGCACTATACAGTCAGCAAAAACAAGACCAGGAGCTGACTGTGGCTCAGATCATGAACTCCTTATTGGAAAATTCAGACTTAAATTGAAGAAAGTAAGGAAAACCACTAGACCTTTCAGATATGACCTAAATCAAATCCCTTATGGTTACACAGTGGAAGTGAGAAATAGATTTAAGGGACTAGATCTCATAGATAGAGTGCCTGATGAACTCTGGACCGAGGTTCGTGACATTGTAGAGGAGACAGGGACCTAGATCATCCCCATGGAAAAGAAATGCAAAAAAGCAAAATGGCTGTCTGAGGAGGCCTTACAAATAGCTGTGAAAAGAAGAGAAGCGAAAAGCAAAGGAGAAAAGGAAAGATATAAGCATCTGGATGCAGAGTTCCAAAGACTAGCAAGGAGAGATAAGAAAGCCTTCCTCAGGGAGCAATGCAGAGAAATTGAGGAAAACAACAGAATAGGAAAAACAAGAGATCTTTTCAAGAAAATTAGAGATATCAAGGGAACATTTCATGCAAAGATGAGCTCGATAAAGGACAGAAATGGTATGGACCTAACAGAAACAGAAGATATTATGAAGAGGGGGCAAGAATACACAGAAGAACTGTACAAAAAAGATCTAAACGATGAAGATAATCACGATGGTGTGATCACTCGCCTGGAGCCAGACATCTTGTAATGTGAAGTCAAGTGGGCCTTAGAGAGCATCTCTACGAACAAAGCTAGTGGAGGTGATGGAATTCCAATTGAGCTATTTCAAATCCTGAAAGATGATCGTGTGAAAGTGTTGCACTCAATATGCCTTCAAATATGGAAAACTCAGCAGTGGCCACAGGACTGAATAAGGTCAATCTTCATTCCAATCCCAAAGAAAGGGAATTCCAAAGAATGCTCAAACTACCGCACAATTACACTCATCTCACACGCTAGTAAAGACATGCTCAAATTTCTCCAAGCCAGGCTTCAACAATATGTGAACCATGAACTTCCAGATGTTCAAGCAGGTTTTAGAAAAGGCAGCGGCATCAGAGATCAAATAGCCAACATCCGCTGGATCATGGAGAAAGCAAGAGAGTTCCAGAAAAACATCTATTTCTGCTTCATTGAATATGCCAAAGCCTTTGACCTGTGGATCACCATAAATTGTGGAACATTCTGAAAGACATGGGAATACCAGACCACCTTACCTGCATCTTGAGAAACCTGTATACAGGTCAGGAAGCAACAGTTAGAACTGGTCATGGAACAACAGACTGGATCCAAATAGGAAAAGGAGTACGTCAAGGTTATATATTGTCACCCTGTTCATTTAACTTATATGTAGAGTACATCATGAGGAATGCTGGGCTGGAAGACGCACCAGCTGGAATCAAGATTGCCGGGAGAAATATCAATAACCTCAGATATGCAGATGACATCACCCTTATGGCAGAAAGTGAAGAGGAACTAAAAAGCCTCTTGATGAAAGTGAAAGAGGAGAGTGAAAAGTTTGGCTTGAAGATCACCATTCAGAAAACGAAGATCATGGCATCTGGTCCCATCACTTCATGGGAAGTAGATGGGGAAACAGCGGAAACAGTGTCAGACTTCATTTTTGGCGGCTCCAAAATCACTGCAGATGCTGATTGCAGCCATGAAATTAAAAGACGCTTACTCCTTGGAAGGAAAGTTATGAGCAACCTAGATAGCATATTAAAAAGCAGAGACATTATTTTGCCAACCAAGGTCCGTCTAGTCAAAGCTATGGTTTTGCCCGTAGTCACGTATGGATGTGAGAGTTGGACTGCGAAGAAAGCTGATCACTGAAGAATTGATGCTTTTGAACTGTGGTGTTGGAGAAGACTCTTGAGAGTCCCTTGGAGACTCCCAAGGAGATCCAACCAGTCCATTCTAAAGGAGATCAGTCCTGGGTATTCATTGGAAGGACTGAACTGCAATACTTTGGCCACCTCATGCCACGAGTTGACTCACTGGAAAAGAGTCTGATGCAAGGAGGGATTGGGGGAGGGAGGAGACGAGGACGACAGAGAATGAGATGGCTGGATGGCATCACCGACTTGATGGACATGAGTTTGAGTGAACTCCAGGAATTGGTGATGGACAGGGAGGCCTGGCGTGCTGTGATTCATGGGGTCGCAAAGAGTCGGACACGACTGAGCGACTGAACTGATATGACTGGGCAAACAAAGTGAATAAAAAATTATATGTACCAGTTAAGAGCAAAACAATATAAAGCAAAAATGGAAACCAGTTTAAAACAAATCTAAATAAAGCACCAAGTGGAAAACAAAGCTAAAGCAAGGTGCCAAGTGG
Source organism: Moschus berezovskii (assembly GCF_049115385.1). Classification (NCBI taxonomy): domain Eukaryota; kingdom Metazoa; phylum Chordata; class Mammalia; order Artiodactyla; family Moschidae; genus Moschus; species Moschus berezovskii. The sequence goes on along the minus strand of NC_142488.1, from coordinate 78,147,902 downwards.
GCAATAAAGCAATGAAAACAAAACTAACAAATATGTTGGGAGGAAAGGAAAGAAAGAGAAGAAAAAAAGATAAGATACACAAAGTTAAATAGTTGTAGAGAAAGAAGATTTATATACATTAAAGTTAAACTGCAATGGAAAAAGTACAGTAGGAAAAGCAAACAAGTAGAAATGTAGAAAAAATAATAAGTTTTAAAAAATTAAACTTTAAAAAAATGAAAAACTCCCCAGAACTCCAAAAGCCCAACCTAGAGGCAGAGGTTTATATCATCAATAAAAAGTGTGACTGCATATACACATATACATATACACTCACAAGCAAAATCAAAGCAGTCCATCAAATATAAAGTACAGTAAGTTGACCCAGTTAACAAAGGAAGCCAAAAATTATATTAACCAGTTAAGAACAAACTAACTAAAGCACAAATGGGGAAACAAAGCTAAAGCAAGGTGCCGAGTGGGGGATACAGCAATGGCAAAAAACTAACAAATATATTGAGAAGAATGGAACGAAAAACAGAAAGAATAGGTATGCAAAGTTAAACAGAGGCAGATAAAGAAGATTTAGATACATGAAAGATTAACTGCAAGGAGAAAAGAACAGTAGGAAAAGCAAACAAAGGAATAAATGTAGAAAAAGCAATAATAAGATATAAAAAAATTAAAATTTAAAAAGTGAGACAAGAAAAATAAAAGGAAGAAGAAAGAAAGAAAAAAGGAAAATGTCACAGAACTGCAAAAGCCCAACGTAGAGGCAGAGGTTTGTAACAACAATTAAAAATGTGATTGAGGAAAAAAAATCTAAGCTCAAAAACCTTAATTAGATTTCATAATGCCAATAAAATCAACAACTACAATTCGAGGGGCAGGGAGTGGAGGAGAAAAAAAAGAAAAAAATACAATGAATGTACAGAACAATTCAAAACATAAGAATAGTAAATGTTTTCTTGAGTCACTGTTGCCAAAGTGCTTTCCCTCACTGGAAGTCACAGGCCACCTCACCTCCCTAGGTTGCCCTCCAACACTATGCTGGTTTCTGGACCTGCTGTGGAGGAAGCTCAGATTCTAATCTGTTCCTATCCCTGTGTGTTCTTGCCTGCAATGTCCACAGCTGTCAGAACTAGTGTGTTTTCTTTTGTGGGAGCTCTCAATGTATTTTCATATATTCCATAGACACAGAGTCTGCCTAGTTGATCATGTAGTTTGTATAGCTGGTGGAAAGGTTTGAGGTCTTCTTCCTTAGCCACACTGCCCCTGGGTTTCAATTGTGGTTTTAGTTCCACCTCTGCATTTGGGTTGTCCACTGGGGTTTGCTCCTGAGGCTGCCTTGGCAGACTTGTGTCTACCTCAGTGAGTGCCAAGTGTGGAGGTGGTGCAGCTCCTTGGGTCACATGGGTTCTGGCAGCACTAGGGGAGCAGGAAATATAATGCTCTAGAAGGGCATGGCAACCAGTACTGGACAATACTCTCCTTTGTTCTTGCCTGGAGAACTCCCTGACAGAGAAGCCTGGCAGGCCACAATCCACAGGGTTGCAAAGATTTGGACATGACTGAGGTGAGCCTGAGTGCATAGATGCAAGAAATTTTTTGCCTGTGTCAGCTCTGCCCCAGTGAGGGCTGAGTATTGCTGGGAGCCAGCAAGGGAAATCCTACCCGTGGCAAAGGACAATTGGGGAAGAGGCCTGACGGGCAAAGGCTATTCAGGACTCGAGGAACCCCCTGGACTTACCTGAGTATCTACCCCAAAGAAAACCGGAGTCTCACTGCCTTACTACCTTACACCTCTTATCAAGTCCTCTAAAACTTATGGGGGCTTCCCCCCAACCACCTTTCTCTGAAAACATTAATTCAGAGCTGTAGTTAAAAAGTTCTCCTTGGCTTAATAGGAGTGTTCCAATCCAAGCCCCTCTGAGAGCTTTCTAAATTGCATGACAAGTTTGTCCGGGCTCTTACAACTATAAATGTGACTGTTTACAGCCTCCCAGCCATGAAAGGACAGAAAGCCTAATATTCTAAAATACAGAAATCTGCTGAAGAAGTTAAAATCAATAGAATAGTACTAAAAAAGATTTCATTGTTGAATCAATGCTTGCTGCAAAGTTTCCTCTATCTATTGTATCCTTGGAAATATATTAATCACATATAGAGAATATAAGTAGTAGCCTTTGATTTAACCACATCAGATCTTAAGTTAATAAATTCCTTTCTTGTAGCTCACTACACCTGTACCTTATAGGAATGTAACCTTGTCATGTGTATAGCACCTGACTTTAGGAAAATCAACTTAAAAGAATATAAGCCTTTTTCTAGCTAACTAACCTTTGTTAGGAGAGAGGGCCATAAACTGTTAGCAGGCCACCTGGCCAGAAGGTGATGTAAACCACCCAAAACTTTTGTATATCACAAGACATACAAAAATGAGCCCTGATCCTGATAAGGGTCAAGACTGCTGACCCCGCGTGATTTTGGCGTGACTCTATACCTCTCTTTCTCCATTTTTTATGTGCACAACTTAGGGTATAAAAACAGCACTGGAAAATGAAGTTTTGGGCCTTGCTCACTGAAGCTTGGTCTCCCCATGTCGTTCTTTCTCTTTTTCCGTCCTTTTCTCTAGTCTCCTTTTTCTGGTTGAGATCCTTGGAGCGCTGGGCCCTCTGAATTTACTTATCTGCCTGGGCTTCTAAGACCCACTCTAGGGGGTGCCCTGGTGGGGTACCTCCAGTGATTCGAGAGGGCGCCTGCAGCCTATGTAAACAGAGCAAACCCTGTGCTGGGGTTTTATTGGTTTCCAGGGCTTCCCTGGTGGCTCAGAGGTTAAAGCGTTTGCCTCCAATGCGGGAGACCCGGGTTCGATCCCTGGGTCGGGAAGATCCCCTGGAGAAGGAAACGGTAACCCACTCCAGTATTCTTGCCTGGAGAATCCCATGGACGGAGAAGCCTGGTAGGCTACAGTCCACGGGGTCGCAAAGAGTCGGACACGACTGAGCAACGGAACGGAACGAACGAGCAGAAACCAAGGAATCATCAGCCCCTGTCTCTCTCTGTCTCTCTCTTTCTCTCTCTCTCTCTCTCTCTCTGACGCCGACGCCGTTCATCCCGAGGATACCCTGGGCTATATCGAGGCTGGTCCCCAATAAGTGGCGCCCGAACCAGGCTTCCGAGGGTAAGTTTCCCCAATTGTCCAGTTTTCGGGACAGCTAGGCTCCCACTTAAGGTTTCCGGGACCCCCCTGCATAAGATAGGCAGGGTGAGTAAAAAGTGGAAGGGTTTACGCTTTCTTTAAGAGACTAAGACCTCAGACATGGGTAACAGTAAGTCAAAATGATGACAACTCTTTATAGGAGTCATTTTACAACTATTAAAGAAAAGAGGAATTAAGGTCAAAAAAGCTAAATTACTCTTGTTCAGGAGCAGTGTCCTTGGTTTTTGGAAGAGGGCACTGTTAATTTAGATATCTGGGAAAAGGTGGGAAAACAGGTAAAATTTTACTATACTCAGCAGGGTCCAGAAAAAGTGCCCACTGATACCTTTTATTGATGGAATATAATCAGAGATGCTTTAGATCCTGCCCATGAATCTAAACGACCACCCATTAAAGAAGGTAGTGGAAATAAAGAGGCTATACCTAGTTATCCGGCTTCCCTGGTGGCTCAGAGGTTATAAGTGTCTGCCTCCAATGCGGGAGACCTGGGTTCGATCCCTGGGTCGGGAAGATCCCCTGGGGAAGGAAACGGTAACCCACTCCAGTATTCTTGCCTGGAGAATCCCATGGATGGAGAAGCCTGGTAGGCTACAGTCCACGGGGTCGCAAAGAGTCGGACACGACTGAGCGATGGAACGGAACGGAACGGATGGAACGGATACCTAGTTATCAAGACTTAAAGACTATATTAGCCACCAAGAACACCAATAGTCATTCAGAAAGTGAGGATGAAAAAGAAGAACAGGTTTCACCCTCTGTTCCTCCTCAAGATGAGGAAGATTTAGATGAGATAATAGATCAATACCATTCTGATGAGGATGAATACCTTTTAGCTATTGATACTCCTAAAAGCTTGAGAAAAGCATCCTCAAATAGACTGTCTCCAAAATCTAAACATCAGAAATGTTCTCCAAAACTAGAGACCAAATATGTGGGATGTTCTCATCCACTGGGCTAAAGATTGTAAATCCAAGTTCCATAAAAATGGAACACTGTTAGTTACTGGTCAGCAGCAGGCAAACGGGATGAGGGGCCAGCTTCAGTCCCCAACAACAATTAGGGCAACAACATTAAACCCATTCATTTCCTTCGTCCCGTCACAGAACTCATCAGAGCAACCCCAGGCAGCGCAGGATTGGACCTTAGTTCCACCACCTCAACAATATTAACTTCAAACAGTCCCACTGTAAAAATCCCTACAGGGGTTAAAGGCCCATTGCCAGCGGGCTTAGTGGGAATTATACTAGGCAGAAATTCCTTGGCTGTACAGGGCCTTACAGTGATTCCTGGAGTTGTTGATTCAGATTATACTGGAGAAATTCACGTAATGATTTATCCTCCAACTAAAACTATTCAAATTTACAAGGGACAAAGAATAGCTCAACTTTTACTTTTACCTTACTTTACAGCCATAGGGCACAATGCTACTGAAAGTGAAAGACAGACAGGAGCATTTGGTTCTAGTGATATGGTCTTTTGGATAACAGAAATTACTCAAAAACGCCTATGAAAACTATTCTGGTCAGTGGCAAGTCTATTATGGGGCTACTAGATACGGGGGCAGACGTCTCCTCTATCTCTGGAAAAGACTGGCCCAGCTCCTGCCCAACACATACTACCCCAAATGAATTGGTGGGGATAGGGGGAGTCCCCACAGTAGTTAAAAGTACAAAAATGTTAGACTGGCAGTTTGAAAATACCTGTGCAACTTTCCAACCCTATGTAGTTCCCTCGCTCCCCATTACCTTACGGGGGAAGGACGTACTATCTCAAATGGGAGTGCTACTTTTTAGCCCTGATGATAAAGTGACCTCCCAAATGCTTCACATGGGCTACGACCCTTCAAGAGGATTGGGTAAACAATAGACAGGAATGATTGAGCCAAGCTGTTCCTTCCCTCAACCCCAAAGTGCTGGGTTAGGATTTCCAAATTTATAACAGAGGCCATTGTTTTTGCTGCCGACCCTATTACGTGGAAGTCTCAAGACCCCGTGTGGGTTGAACAATGGCCTCTACCTAAAGAAAAATTAATGGCAACTAGATGGATGACACTTTATGACTGGAAAACTATTGCTAAGGCCTGTCTATCTAGAAGACAATATATACTTTGGAGAGCTGAATATGAAGACATTGCCCAGAAGCAGGCTGATTCAAATCGTAAATATGGCCCCAAACACATTGCAAAAGAAATGCTAACTGGGGTCGGTGACTACGGGTCACTTAAAGACCAAATGCAGTTAGAATTGGGTTTCTAAAAAGGTACTCAAGGTACTCAGGGGCCAGCTTGCCTGCCAATGGACCAGACCCAGCGGCCGCAACTGGGACACTTTTGTCCCTGGTCTCCTCCTGATGCAGACAACTGGTCAGAGTGTCCCGACTGGTAAGGAACAAGAGACTTTAAAGTCTGTCTGTCTGGATTTATGTATGTCTCAGTGTGTGTCTTGTGTTTTTTTGTTTCTTGTTTATTTTACAATATCGCTGAAGTTGTGAGTTCTAATTTAATTGGCCTAAAAAATAAATAAATAAGCTCTTACAAATCAGACAATTCTAAGTACAAGAAAAATTAACCTGAGTTTCAGAGTCATGTGAACTGGTAAATATTCAATATTAAATATCTAGTATTAATGTTTGTTTGCTAATCCAATATAGACTTGTCTAAGAGTCAACAACATTAAGCATATTTTCATTGTACCTAGGTTTATTATAAGTTAAATATTGTTATATTGTTATACCTCATAAGTTTGTCAGCAAAAAAGGTACCTCTAGTTAAAAAAAAAAAAAAAACTTCAAAAAAAAGAGTAAATGAGATATGAGCTTTTAGATAAACTCTATTAAGATTAAAAATGTCTGTCTAAAACGGTTTCTCTATATTTTGGTAACCTGAATTTCTAAGATTGTGCTAAATTAAGTAACAAAAGTTTATTGAATAGCTAGGCCATTTCCAAATAAAATAAGATTATGAAACGTTCACTACTGAATACTAACTTACAGAAAAACTAAAGATTTTAGACTATTAATAATGTTTGATGCCATCCTGAGATGTTCACTAAATTTTTTTTTAGTTATCACTGGTATTTATGATCACCAATCTATAGAATGCTAATATAAAGGTCAATTCTTGGTTGCTTAAGGGAAGTAAGATGGGTGTGTTCAGTAAAGAAGGTATGAAGAATGAAGTTATATTTTATAAAGAAAAAATATAGTAGGTCTGACTTACAGTTGGCTGTTCCAGGATGGGAGAACAAATGGGTACAGAAAGTGATAAAAAGGTTTGGTGGAAAGTGGACCCCAAGGAAAGAGTTTTGTGTATAAATAAACATTTTCTTGAGATGGTAAACTGCATTTGACAATAGATTTAAGTTTATTTGCCTCTTAAATTGTCTGTTCCATATTTGCCTCTGAAATCCTATATTGTTACTATGGCTGAGTTAATAGCTATTGTTTCACAGTGACTTATAATCCCATCTGACTGAGTGCTCTAAACCTTTCTGATATTTGTTGACAAAACTTCCTAAATCAATCTGATGAAGCGCTTTTGGATTCTAGCTGATTTGGGGATGCTTCAGAGGGTCCCTAAAACATCCCAAAGGGAGATATTACTCTAATTGGGTTCAACTTCCATGTTAAATTACATGGGAAGTATTGTCAAGTGAATAATAAGTCTCGGGTATATTTTATGGTAAATGTTACTAATACAGATATCCTAGAAACAATTTATACATAAATTCTGATATAGTCAGGTAAAATATTGCCATCATTCTGATTACTATCTTAAAGTGTTGTCACAGCACTAACCAAGTTTCTTGTAAAAATTCTTGCTCTTCCAGAAGATTTATAGAAAGGACTTTAGGATAAATATAAGCTTCTGAACTGGGTAAGAAATTAAAAGATTCTAGTGGGACACCTAATGACTGTAAAAAGGTTAACAAAAGGACTGAATGAACTGGCAAATATTCTTATAACTTTTATGGTTTCTGAAAAATTACTGGTTTGAATCTGTGTTTTCCAGATCTTAGGAAACCTTCTCCTCAAACTAATTATGATTTAACAGTAATTTGGTAAAATGGTATTTAATAAACAAATTGAAGCACTTAACATTTTTATCTGACCCCTTCAGAGACTGGAAACTTTTAGGCTTCCAGTAACTTTATCAGATAAATTAGAAAGGTTATCTCACTAAAAAATAAAGAGAGGAATTCACTTAGATCTGTTAGGCGAAATCTGTGATAAGCCTTTGGGATGACTTTCCTAGCCCTGAAAGGTTTTATTTTAAAGTTAAGTTTGAGACTCCATAAAAGTTTCAGCAAAGCAAAAAAAAAAAAAGAAAGAAAGAAAAGTCTATGGTTATATAAATAATCAGATCAAGTTTATTGAGAACAGATCTATTTTGTAAACAAAACTTAATTTGGTTATACTTGATAAAAATGAGAGTAATTTTAGAAAAAGAAGAAAAAAAAAGGGATGTTTCAATGAATGTTAAATCCCAGTTTGTTAATGGAAGTCTATATCTACTAAGACTCATTTCCTGAATGGATCTTTGCTGTTATGTGATATTAATATAAAATTTAATTGAATTCTTAAAGAACACCCTAAGTTTGTTTCTGAAGCTTATCTCAGTAGATTACTTCATCTTTGGATGAAGATCAGATGCCTCATGACCTGCAACCAGGACTAAAAAAAAAAAGCATAATTTAAGGGACTGTCTCCAACCTGGATGGAAGGACTTTTTTCAGAAGAAACTACACTACACCAGGATGAGAAGACGATGACATCAGAGGTAGACAGCTTGCCCAAGATGCTGGACCTGATTCATATGATCATTTATAATGTTTTCTTGACTTCTTAGACCTCTAATACTAAGTTTTGTAAATTGATAAATTAAGTTTCTAGTTTTGTTAATTAAGGTCTAGTGTTTACTAAGACTCACTGCTGAGATAGTTCGATAAAGGTCAGATGCTCCATGATGTACAACCAGGAGATTCAGTTCAGTTCAGTTCAGTTCAGTCGCTCAGTCGTGTCCGACTCTCCGCGACCCCATGAATCACAGCACGCCAGGCCTCCCTGTCCATCACCAACTCCCGGAGTACACTCAAACTCATGTCCACAGAGTCGGTGATGCCATCCAGTCATCTCATTCTCCGTCGTAACCTTCTCCTCCCTCCCCCAACCTTTCCCAGCATCAGACTCTTTTCCAGTGAGTCAACTCGTCGCATGAGGTGGCCACAGTATTGCAGTTTCAGCTTTAGCATCAGTCCCTCCAATGAACATCCAGGATGGATCTCCTTTAGAATGTACTGGTTGGATCTCCTTGCAGTATAAGGGACTCTCAAGAGTCTTCTCCAACACCACAGTTCAAAAGCATTGATTCTTCGGCGATCAGCTTTCTTCACAGTCCAAATTTCACATCCATGCATGACCACGGGAAAAATCATTGCCTTGACTAGACGGACCTTGGTTGGCAAAGTAATGTCTCTGCTTTTTAATATGCTATCAAGGTTGGTCATAACTTTCCTTCCAAGGAGTAAGCATCTTTTAATTTCATGGCTGCAATCAGCATCTGCAGTGATTTTGGAGCCCAAAAATAAAGTCTGACACTGTTTCCACTGTTTTTCCATCTATTTCCCATGAAGTGATGGGACCAGATGCCATGATCTTAGTTTTCTGAATGTTGAGCTTCAAGCCAACCTTTTCACTCTCCTCTTTCACTTTCATCAAGAGGCTTTTGAGCTCCTCTTCACTTTCTGCCATAAGGGTGGTGTCATCTGCATATCTGAGGTGATTGATATTTCTCCCAGCAATCTTGATTCCAGCTTGTGCTTCTTCCAGCCCAGCGTTCCTCATGATGTACTCTGCATATAAGTTAAATAAGCAAGGTGACAATATACAGCCTTGACGTACACCTTTTCCTATTTGGAACCGCCCATGGTCATAAAGAGTCAGACAGGACTGAGCGACTTTCACTTTCACTGAACCTTAAAAGGGCAAGGGGAGGCAAATGGGAACAGGACAAACCAGTTAGAGAACAAAGAGAGGCATTCCCAAAATAAAAGGGAAAAGAAAAAAAAACACCAGGCTATAGTCATTTAACAAATGAATTCAGGTGACTTGGGGTATACTAGGCTTTATCTAATAAAAGTTCTTGACTTATAATTCTTATTTTACTAATAACTGCTAGCTATGGCTATATTATTTTCTATGTCACTTGTTTCACTGAGCCTGTGATATAATGCTGATATGCAGTTCCATATGAGTTCAATAATTGTAATAATGTGACTCTGGGTATGAGAAAAAGCAACCAGAGGGAATATTTTCCTGGACCAGGAGGCTAGTGAGACAGTGGTCCAGAGTATGAGTTCCAATTCTTGCATCTTCTCATACCTAGAAAAACACTGAAGTCATTAATGGTGACATCTGCTTAGGCTATAAATTTTTTTTTTTACAATTAAAAGTCAAAATAGAGTAGCTATGGTTCAGACATCCTGGGAAATAACTATTTCCCAGATATCCTGAAAAATGATATTATGGGTGTGATTTCAGATTAGACGCTGTAACCTAATGTAGAACTTAATGCTCCTGTAATGCATTTTTGCTTCTGTACTTTGCTTGCCGCTACTGCCCCCATTACTCTAATTCGACCAAAGAATATTTTTCCTTACTTTCTCCTTATGTTTTTTCTCTTTACTAATCACTCTGAGAGAATTAATATACGTATGAATTATTCAGGCGGACCTAATGTATTGTCTTGTAAGCAATGTATGCTCTCATCTTGTCTGACTCCCCAATATAATGTCTGCTCTTTTGTGGTATTAAAACGTCCACCCTATCTAATGCTGCCTGTAACTATAACTACTCATTGGTATGATAACTATGGTCTTGCTGTGCTACAACAACTACAAGATTTAATGCGAACCCGATGATTTGTGGGCTTGCTTATCCTAGGAATTTCGGCTTTAGTAGTAGCAATCACTTCTGTTACTGCGGCAGCAGTGTCATTGACTCAACAAGTACATACTGCTCAATATGTTGACAATATGTCCAAAGATGTTTCTTTAATGCTAGCTACACAGGAAGTTATAGATAGGAAACTAGAAATAAGGGTAAATGCCCTAGAAGAGGCAATGATATATATTGGAACTGAATTACAGGCTTTAAAAGTAAAATTGGCATTGTCCTGTCACGCTGACTATCGGTGGATATGTGTTACACCCCTAAGAGTAAACGACACAGATTATGACTGGGAGAAAATTAAAAACCACATTTTGGGGGTTTGGAACAGTTCCAGCATTAGTTTAGATATAAGAAAACTTCATAATCATATAAAAACCTTGGAACACTCCCGACTAGATTTTACTGCAGCAGGAGTAGCAAATGACTTTTTTCATACTTTCTCTAACTTCATTTCTGGAAAAAACACTCCATCTACTGTTTTCAGCTATATTGCTGTGGCTGCTCTAATTTTGCTTCTCATTATAATTCTTCCTTGTATTGTCAGAACTCTCCGGCAGAGCACTCAGAAGCTCGCAGCTGAACTACATCTGGCTGTTTTAAGAAATAAAAAAGGGGGAGATGCTGGGAGCCAGCGAGGGAAATCCTACCCATGGCAAAGGTCAATTGGGGAAGAGGCCTGACGGGCAAAGGCTAATCAGGACTCGAGGAACCCCCTGGACTTACCTGAGCATCTACCCCAAAGAAAACCGGAGTCTCACTGCCTTACTACCTTACACCTCTTATCAAGTCCTCTAATACTTATGGGGGCTTCCCCCCAACCACCTTTCTCTGAAAACATTAATTCAGAGCTGTAGTTAAAAAGTTCTCCTTGGCTTAAAAGGAGTGTTCCAATCCAAGCCCCTCTGAGAGCTTTCTAAATTGCATGACAAGTTTGTCTGGGCTCTTACAACTATAAATATGACTGTTTACAGCCTCCCAGCCATGAAAGGACAGAAAGCCTAATATTCTAAAATACAGAAATCTGTTGAAGAAGTTAAAATCAATAGAATAGTACTAAAAAAGATTTCATTGTTGAATCAATGCTTGCTGCAAAGTTTCCTCTATCTATTGTATCCTTGGAAATATATTAATCACATATAGAGAATATAAGTAGTAGCCTTTGATTTAACCACATCAGATCTTAAGTTAATAAATTCCTTTCTTGTAGCTCACTACACCTGTACCTTATAGGAATGTAACCTTGTCATGTGTATAGCACCTGACTTTAGGAAAATCAACTTAAAAGAATATAAGCCTTTTTCTAGCTAACTAACCTTTGTTAGGAGAGAGGGCCATAAACTGTTAGCAGGCCACCTGGCCAGAAGGTGATGTAAACCACCCAAAACTTTTGTATATCACAAGACATACAAAAATGAGCCCTGATCCTGATAAGGGTCAAGACTGCTGACCCCGCGTGATTTTGGCGTGACTCTATACCTCTCTTTCTCCATTTTTTATGTGCACAACTTAGGGTATAAAAACAGCACTGGAAAATGAAGTTTTGGGCCTTGCTCACTGAAGCTTGGTCTCCCCATGTCGTTCTTTCTCTTTTTCCGTCCTTTTCTCTAGTCTCCTTTTTCTGGTTGAGATCCTTGGAGCGCTAGGCCCTCTGAGTTTACTTATCTGCCTGGGCTTCTAAGACCCACTCTAGGGGGTGCCCTGGTGGGGTACCTCCAGTGATTCAAGAGGGCGCCTGCAGCCTATGTAAACAGAGCAAACCCCGTGCTGGGGTTTTATTGGTTTCCAGCGTAAACCAAGGAGTCATCAGCCCCTGTCTCTCTCTCTCTCTTTTTCTCTCTCTCTCTGACGCCGACGCCGTTCATCCCGAGGATACCCTGGGCCATATCGAGGCTGGTCCCTGATAGAGTATGAAGGTGGCACAGCTGCTTGGTTTGCGGGGACCCTAGTGGAGCCAAGTGTTCAGGGACATGGACTGCCTCTGCTGCAGGGAGTTACAATCCTATCAGACTCTTTTTTTAAGCCTCTTGTAGCTGTCGATCAGAAGCCTTCTTTGGCCACTCTTTCTCCATAGCTTCGCCTGTTCATGCACTTAGAGGGCTCCCTTGCCTGGGGTACTTCTCTGTTGTTTGGTGCATCAGGCACCTAGAGGGGACCCCCTGGCTGGGGTGCTACTCTGTATTTTGTCACATCAGTCACTTAAAGGAGCACCCTGGATGGGGTCCTACTCTGTAGTTCAGTATGTCAGGCATTTGATGGGCCAGCCTATTGTTCAGCTGCTGATGCTGGCCTGTGGAGAGAGGCTATGGTGATGGCTCCACCCCCTACACGTGACTCAGCAGTTTTGCCTTGCTTCCATGGCTGCCTGGCTTTCCTCCACAGGCATTTCCCACCACAACTACCAATTCTGTCAATCTTAGAATATAGAGGCTTTCATGTTCAAGGGCTATTGTAAAATGCACTGTGGATTCTGAGTAGCTTTCTTTTTATTTGGGGATGATCAGCCCAATAAAACTAATAGACATATGAGTGAGCAAGCTTTCAGATGATTCCAGCCCCATAACCTAGCCACTAATACACTTCCACCTTATGCAGTTTAGAGAAAAATCATCTCAGTGTTGCACATGCTTCAGTTTTCTGAACAAAATAAATATTGTTTTAAGCCACTGAATTTTGGGAGTTATTTGTTATACAGCAATAGTAACTGGAACATCTGCCAATTTTAACATGGTTAAAGTGATATTGCCTTAGTATAAAGAGTCTCAAAATCAATAATTCCTTTTTCAGATAAGTGGCTGTCAGTAAATTAACTTCTCTTTAACTTGTAAGAGAATAATTAAACCATGTATCATATATAACCGTGTTGTCCAGTATAAATTTGTGCAGTGTTGGAAATGTTCTATATTTGCACTGGCCAATAATGGTAGTGAATAGCAACATGTTGATTTTAAGTACTTAAAATGTATCTAGTGTGATTTATGAAGTATTTTTAATATTATTTAATTTTAGCTCAAATTTAAAAAGCCACATGTAGCTAATAACTAATGTACCAATGTGTGTGTGTGTGTGTGCGTGCTAAGTCACTCAGTCGTGTCCAACTCTTTGCAACCCCAAGTACTCTAGCCCACCAGGCTCTTTTGTCCATGGGAATTCTCTAGGCAAAAATACTGGAGTGAGTTACCATGCCCTCCTCCAGGGGATCTTCCCGACCCAGGGACTGAACCCACGTCTCTTATGTCTCTTGCATTGGCAGGTGGGTTCGTTACCACTGAGCCACCTGGGAAGCTCAGTGTACTGATAACACAGGTTAAAAAGTTATTTGTAATTCAGGTAATATTTTTTTCCTTTTAGATTTAGAAAGTTAGTCAAAAACACCAAAATTAATTTTCTGGATGGACAGAAATTTATTAATTCTTCTTAGATCAAATAATATCAAGTAAACCAAATTATTTTGAATGGTTTTAAATGTTTTTTTGCATTTAGGTAGGGGTATCGCAAAGAGTCAGACACGACTGAGCGATTGAACTGAACTGAACTGAGGGGTATCTTAACAAACTATTAAAAATATTTCAATAATTCAGTGATCAGTTAAAGTAATAATCAAGAAAACAAGCATGCAATTTGTCTTTAAAAGTGTCTATAAAGTTTTTCATTTTACAAAAATCTTTCAAATGCATTGTTACGATTAATTATCTTTTCATAAGAAGACATGTAAAATGTTATAGTAAAAATCATAGAAATATTGGTTTATTGAATATGCATTGCTAATAAATTAAAATCATTGTATAAAATAAAACTGAATGATTAAATAAATAATTGACTTCTGGTTACCACATTATATTCTGAGCTAACGTGGACTCCTCACAACTACAGAACCATAAAAGTTCAAGAACAAAAGAAAATAAATGTTTTTCAGTATCTAGTGATGAAAATATGATAAATTAAAATGTATATTGAAAGCAAAGTAGGATAAATATAAATTAATTTACACAAGATAGATGGTATCAAAACTATAAAATTTTAGTAAATAGGAAACCAAATAATCAACCATATATAAAAGAGAAGTCATCTCCAATTGGAATATTCTGACTGACAGTTGATTTTCAGAAACATTAAAGGCCTGAAGGGCATGGAAAAATGTCTTCAAAGGGCAAAGGTAAAATAATTACCAAACTGCAATTCTATACACAGCTTAACTGTAACTCAACAATGATAATTAAATAAAAATATTTTCAAACAAGTATCTGGAGAGCTTATCACTTATTGAACCTAACTGAAAGATCTAGTAGTTGGTATTGTTTTCTCATATAAAGGATATAGAAAAGAGAAGTGGTTGAATGCAAGGAACAATGGTGAGCAAAGTAATTAGTAAGCAAGTTAGCTAAATCTAAATAAACATTGACTGAAAAAAAGTTAAACTTTAATAATAAATAATTTTTTGTTTTCCCAGGTTGTGCCAGTGGTAAAGAATCTGCCTGCCAATGCAGGAGACACAAGAGATGTGGGTTTTTTCCCTGGGCTCAGAAGGTACCTTGGAGTAGGAACTGGCCAACTGCTCCACTATTCTTGCCTGGAAAATCCTATGGACAGAGGCGCCTGGCAGGCTACAGTCCATGGAGTTGCAGAGCTGAACATGGCACACATACACTGTTTGGTGTGACTTCAAAAGGGGAAACTTAAGAACTAGAATAATGACACATAAGTGTGTGATTGGGCTTCCCAGGTGGTGCAGTGGTAAAGAATCCACCTGTGAACGCAGGAGATACAAGAGACATGGGTTCAATAAAATGTTTCAATATGTTTATATTGTTTGTCAGACTGGGTGAAGCACAAGCTGGAATCAAGATTGCTGGGAGAAATATCAATAAACTCAGATATGAAGATGACACCATCCTAATGGCAGAAAGTGAAGAGGAAATAAAGACCCTCTTGATGAAAGTGAAAAAGGAGAGTGAAAAAGCTGGCTTGAAACTCAACATTCAAAAAAACAAAGATCATAGCATCTGGTCCCATGACTTCATGGTAAATAGATGGGGAAACAAAGGAATCACTGCAGATGGTGACTAAAGCTGTGAAATTAAAAGGCACTCATTCCTTGGAAGAAAAGATATGACAAATATAGACAGCATATTAAAAGGAAGAGTCATTATTTGGTGACAAAGGTCTGTCTAGTCAAAGCCATAGTTTTTCCAGTAGTCATGTGTGGATGTGAGAGTTGGAGCATAAATGAAGCGGAGCACTGAAGAATTAATGCTTTTGAGTTTTGGTGTTGGAGAAGATTCTTGAGAGTCCCATGGACTGCAAGGAAATCCAACCAGTCCATCCTAAAGAAATCAATCCTGAATATTCATTGGAAGTATTGATGCTGAATCTCCAATATTTTGGCCACCTGATGCGAATAACTAACGCACTGGAAGAGACCATGATTCTGGGAAAGACTGAAGGTAGGAGGAGAAGGGGACGACAGAGGATGAAATGGTTGGATGGCATCACCGACTCGATGGACATGAGTCTGAGTAAGCTCCAGGAGTTGGTGATGGACAGGGAAGCCTGGCGTGCTGCAGTCCGTGGGGTGGCAAGGAATCAGACAAGACTAAACGACTGTACTGAACTAACTAATTAATGTCAGCCCAAATATTTACAGATTCTCTATAACAATAAACAGAGCTCCAACTTCCAACGTATACTTTATCTTCTCCTAAAGTCATCTCAGTTAAACTGACCTATATGATACAGAATGCAATATAGTTTCATATAGTTATGAAAAGCTCTGTTTCATGATTTTGGTAACCATTGTCTAAGCCTGCTTTAATTTCCTAGTTTCTGCAAAGGCTCTCCATGCATGGCAAGTCTGACCACACCCAGCCTAGCTACCTACCCCAGGTATAGAAGCTATCATAGTTCTTTGCTTGCATATCAAGGTCTTGTTTCCCTATAAATATTCAGTTCAGCAAGACTTTTCTTGTATTCACTACTATTGATTAGTCACATTGTGTAAATATTAGTTTGTCTGTTTTTTGTGTGTGTCTTCCTGCAGGAGCAAAGATGTTTTTTGTTCTATCTATTCTATCCATAACAGGAAGTTCTAAGAGTTCAGTTTAGTAGTATGATATGTTTTTCAGTTGTAAGGATTGGATTTATTGGATTTTCTCTTTCTAAAGCACAATTAAAACCCAAAATAGGATAAAGGTCTATAACAGTTGCACAAGACTACATCTGATTTTAAGGAGTAATCTTTTGGCTTGGAGCTTAATACAATGGCGCTTCAAAAGATAGGTATGAGTGAAAAGTATAAAGATACATCCTTCAGGGTCTTTTTGTTTCCATGCTGCTGCTAAGTCACTTCAGTTGTGTCCGACTCTACGTGACCGCATAGACGGCAGCCTACCAGACTCCTCCATCCATGAGATTTTCCAGGCAAGAATACTAGAGTGGGTTGCCATTGCCTTCTCCATTGTGTTTGACTTAAATATGAATAACTTAATGCATATATATTTTTGGGAAACACATAGATGTTCTTAGAAAAAGTATGGAATCAAAATGACAGAGATATTTTCTATTATGACTGTCTATTGGTAACATCAAAAGGACTCACCAACAATCTGCTTTCTATCAGATGTATTCTTTCAATGACCAGGCAATTTTAGCATCAAAATTGACAAGCTACATGGGTTTGAAGTGCCCTGTAACTAGCGAAATATTGGAGGTTCTGTCAAATAACCAGTATGTAAAATACCAGGACATCTTTCATCACAATTTGTTTTGTCCACATGTTGCAGGAAGGTAATTACTGTGACCTCTTTAAGTTGAAAGAAATTGAATCTTGTGAATATTGACAAAATAAAATGAAAAATTACAAGTTAAGTGTCTGGTGTACCTGATGCTAGCATAGAAGTAATTAATATATGATCCCATATACATAAAGATATGAAATATTTTTAAGATTAGAAATCAATGATGTAAAATCTTTATGAAGTTTTTGCCATTTCTGTGGTATCTGTGATAAGAACAGAAAGCCTGTCTTTTCAAGAGCAATTCCTAATGAGAGTAACATATTTATCAATGTCAATTATCTTCTACATGTCAAGGGACATGCAATATGGTTTTGAAGCACTTTTAAGATACTTCTGGAATCCCCAGGTAATTAAATATCTAAGGCATGCTACAGACCTTGGTGTATGGCAGGATTATACTTTTACAAGAGCAAGAAACATGATAAATTTGTGACATAAAGTTATCCACTTTTATTATATCATTTGGTGGTTATTTCAAAGTAAACAAATAGCTGGTAGTCTCCCAAAGTCCATTATTCTTTTCTTACTATGAGAGCTTCTAATTTATTCATGATGTCAGTTGAAATATCTAATTTTCCAGCCACCCTTAAGGCCTCTGTGAGAGTGTAAAAATAATTTTAGCCAATAAAATATAGTCATAAATCCCTGGGTAAAGATTTAATTTTGAATAAAAGGGCATGTATCTCTTCATCATTTCACCTTTGTCCCTTCTGCCTAGCTAGCTGTGGTTTTGAAGCTAGCAGGCATCATACGACTAGTGGATGCCCTTGAACATGAAAACCTCTATATTCTAAGATTGACAGAATTGGAAGTTGAAAAAAT
Source organism: Moschus berezovskii (assembly GCF_049115385.1). NCBI lineage: Eukaryota > Metazoa > Chordata > Mammalia > Artiodactyla > Moschidae > Moschus > Moschus berezovskii. The sequence goes on along the minus strand of NC_142488.1, from coordinate 78,130,139 downwards.
TCTAGCTCCCGTTGACATTGGTGAGTGTGAGTATCATTAACAATCCTGAGTCTCCTGTGACTGGGCTCCTTTCCATGTCATAAAATAAATTTGTCTTTGGTTAGTCAAATGTTTTGAGTTTGCTGTTATTCAGAGCTGAACACACTCTGACCTGATAACACGAGAAGTGAAATTTTATAAATCAGTTCTCATAATGCAGATATGGTTTATATATCATCTAGCTGAAAACATCTATTAAGAAGTTGCTTGTTGTAAAGTTATTAGAACTGATGTATATATTCTCCTGGACACTCTGAAGACTTCAGAATGGCACTAGTATATTTAATGGAATAAAGTAATGTAGTCCTGTCTGACTCTTTGCAACCTCAAGGACTGTAGCCTTTCAGGCTCTTCTGTCCATGGAGTTGTCCAGGCAAAAATACTGGATTGGGTAGCCATTCCCTTCTCCAGGAAATCTTCCCGACCCAGGGATCGAACTTGGATCTCCTTCATTGCAGGCAGAGGCTTTATCATCTAAACCATCAGGGAAGCCCAGTACACGTAAAGATATCCCATTATTTTCATATATGCAGAGGTTCAAGATTTCAGAAACACAAAACACAACATAAGTCTCTGAAATAAAATAGTATACCTCGGTCTAGTTTTAACAGAATGCCTATACATTTTCAAAGTTTTCTTTTCAAGGCATGTGATACCTCTTTCCAACTAACATAGCTGATTCTTGAAACTTAGAATTTGTATGGTGTTATATCAGACTCTCGGAGAAGGCAATGGCAAGCCACTCCAGTACTCTTGCCTAGAAAATCCCATGGACTGAGGAGCCTGATAGGCTGCAGTCCATGGGGTCACTACGAGTCAGACACGACTGAGTGACTTCACTTTCCCTTTTCACTTTCACACATTGGAGAAGGAAATGGCAACCCACTCCAGTGTTCTTGCCTGGAGAATCCCAGGGACAGGGGAGCCTGATGGGCTGCCATCTATGGGGTCACAAAGAGTCGGACACGACTGAAGTGACTTAGCAGCAGTAGCAGCAGCATATCAGACTCTATAAATTCATTCCCTATGATTACCTAAAATGGAAGGACACAAAACACATTGAAAGAGGGCTCTGTAAAAATCTGACAAACTTTTACACTGTTGCACTCTCATAACAAACCGAATAGAAACAAAATAATGATGAGGTAATTTATAAACTACTACGAGGTAGATTAAAAAGCATAGGCATCACTTTGCCAAGAAAGGTCCATCTAGTCAAGGCTTTGGTTTTCACAGAAGTCATGTATGGATGTGAGAGTTGGGCTATAAGAAAGCTGAGCACTGAAGAATTGATGCTTTTGAACTGTAGTGTTGGAGAAGACTCTTGAGAGTCCCTTGGACTGCAAGGAGATCCAACCAGTCGATCCTAAAGGAAATCAAACCTGAATATTCATTGGAAGGATTGATGCTGAAGCTGAAACTCCAACATTTTGGCCACCTGATGCACAGAGCTGACTCATCTGAAAATATCCTGACACTGGGAAAGATTGAGAGCAGGAGGAGAAGGGGATGACAGAGGACGAGATGGTTGGATGGCATCACTGACTTGATGGATATGAGTTTGGGTAAACTCCGGGAGTTGCTGATGGACAGGGAAGCCTGGAGTGCTGTGGTCTATGGGGTCGCAGGGTCGGATATGACAGAGCGACTAAACTGAATTGAGATTATAAACTGAGGTAACAATATGTCTGTTTTTAAATATTAAAAGAGAGCAACAGGGGTATATATATGTATGTATGCATGTATTTTTAATTTGAGAGAGGCATTGGGCATTTTACACTTTGGAAATTTTCTATTCAGTTGATACATTTATAAGGAATAGAAATTGCATGATGACCTAAAAATAAGTCAGTTCAGTTGCTCAGTCATGTCCAACTCTTTGTGACCCCATGGACTGGAGCACGCCAGGCTTCCCTATCCATCACCAACTCCCGGAGCTTGCTCAAACTCATGTCCATCGAGTCCGCAATGCCATCCAATCTCATCCTCTGTATTCCCCTTCTCCTCCTGCTTCAGTCTTTCCCAGAATCAGGGTCTCTTTCAACGAATTAGTTCTTCACATCAGGTGGCCAAAGGTATTGGAACTTCAGCTTCAGCATCAGTCCTTCCAATGAATATTCACTATTTATTTCCTTTAGGATGGACTGGTTGGATCTCCTTGCAGTCCATTGGACTCTCAAGAGTCTTCTCCAAAACCACATTTCAAAAGCATCAATTCTTCAGTGCTCCGCTTTCTTTATGGTCCAACTCTCACATCCATACATGACTACTGGAAAAGCCATAGCTTTGACTAGACAGGCGTTTGTTGGCAAAGTTATGTCTCGGATTTAAAATATGCTGTCTACGTTAGTCATAGCTTTTCTTTCAGGAAGTAAGTGTCTTTTAATTTCATAGCTGCAGTCACTATCTGCAATGATTTTGAAGACCAATAAAATAAAATCTGTAACTGTTTCCTTTGTTTCCCCATCTATTTGCCATGAAGTCATGGGACTGGAAGCCATGATCTTAGTTTTTTGAATGTTGAGTTTTAAGTCAGCTTTTTAATTTTCCTCTTTCACTTTCATCAAGAGGCTCTTTGGTTCCTCTTCACTTTCCGCCATAAGGGTGGTGTCATCTGCATATCTGAGGTTATTGATATTTCTCCCAGCAATCTTGATTCCAGCTTGTGCTTCATCTAGCCTGGCATTATGCATGATGTACTCTACATATAAGTTAAGTAACAGAGTGACAATATACAGCGTTGACGTATTCCTTTCCCAATTTGAAACCAATCCGTTGTTCCATATCCGGTTCTAACTGTTGCTTCTTGACCTGCATACAGATTTCTCAGGAGGCAGATACGGTGGTCTGGTATCCCACCTCTTTAAGAGTTTTCCAGTTTGTTTTGAAATAAAAACAGTTATATAACAAAGAGTAATAATGTTTTTGTTTTTCATTCACAATGAACCTAATTTATTGAGTGGGATTTCTGTAAAGGACAGCATAGCCCAAAATGGGACAAGAGACTCTAATGTTGAAATATCAAAGAACAGGTGCTATTTAAAATATAATGAACATTTTCACAGGCTTTTTTTTATGTTGTGAACATAAACACTTATGCATATTTTCTTTCAGAAATTACATGGAAGCCTTTAAACTTATTTAAAGAGTGGATGATATAGAAATATTATTCATGTTGCTGTTGATTTGGGAAGGTACAGAGAGCTCACTCAACTATTTGGTGTTCCTGTAGGGAGCAAGGATTCATCAGTGGTTAATTGATACTACATTTTATGGGGAAGATGCAATCTAGACCCAAAAGTGCCCAAGAAATTAAGGACTATATACTTTGATGCTACAGCATATATTAAGGGTCACATATCTGTAGAATGACAGAAAAACTCATTTTGAACTTGCTATGTCAGTAACTTATAAGATAATTCATCATGACGAATAGTTTAGGGCATACAATCAGTGATAAAGTTTGTTCATCATGACCAAGAATATGCAATATGGATCAGAGGTAGCTTTTGACTAAAGGAAGTTCTTCTTGAATTTCTTTACTCCTTTTCTTTGGTAGAGGCCTTAGTATATAGCAGATATATTTAAGGACAGACAAATCTATTGTGATTTTGCTATGTCTAAAGTATAGGCATGTAAATGTAATTTGAATGAAATCTATTCATGGGAACTATACTTCAGTTAACAGATACTTTTAAAGGGAATGCATATATATATATATATATATATATATTTAATTCAAGAGTAATTCAGTCAGTTGGTTGATATGAGGTATTTCAGAGCCTTCTATGAGACTTAAATTTCTGTAAGATGAGAAATTCTTTGTGATATCGTCAAATCCTTTAAATGGAAGATGTATTAAGTTTAAAGGGAAGGCTATACCTTTAACTGGGCTTCCCTGGTGGCTCAGATGGTAAAGAAATTGCCTAGAATTCAGGAGACCTGGGTTTGATCCCTGGGTTGAGAAGATCCCTTGGAGAAGGGAATGGCCACCCACTCCCTTATTCTTGCCTGGAGAATTCCATGGACAGAGGAGTGTGGCAGGCTACAGTCCATGGGGTTGCAAAAAGTCAGACATTACTGAGTGACTTTCATTTCACATACCTTTCAATGTTAGCAAAAACTTTTACAGCAGAATATATCCAGAATCATGAAAATGTTCTTTAAAGACAATGGCTACATAAGTGAATTTGTAATTATATGTGTATGTGTTCAGTTTCTCCTCATTGCTGGTTAAGTGAGTCCATAATTTAGAGTCATTTATTGTATTAGCACTCTAAAAAAAGAAGCAGACTTCAGGATGGGACAAAGATTTATGTTTGCTTAGGACTGGATTTAAACTAAAAAAAGTTATTTGTTTTTAGCATTATGGAAGAATCGCATGATCACTGTGATTTTTAAAGTAACAACATTCTATAAGAAGATTAGTTCTTTTGAAAGAAAGAAATCTTTTTATAAAGAAACTGATTTTAGACAGTTATACAACCTTTTTTTTGAGCTGTACTTTTTTAATAACTTTTTAACAGAAAGTTTCATTAATTTAAAATGAACCATTTAAGTGACATTGATCATTGAAAGTAAAATCCTTTTGAAGGTGATTTTTCATATTTTCCTTCCTAGAAAGGTAAACCCAAGTGAATTATTGGATCTCTTTAAGTATAAGTCCTCATTTTGTTTGTATTTGTGTATCATGTTGGAGTCCTACTAAGTAAGAATTATTATCTTTAATTTATTGCAATGTAAATGAAGCAAATTTGTGGGAATGGTGATATATTAACCCATGAATATTCTAGTTTAAAGTTCTTGGAGTGGGATGTCTATTTCTTTTGTTTACTTGGTGACTTTAAAAAAAACAAACATTATCTAAGACTCAGAGATACAATCTGGATTCAGTTATATGTACATGAAAGAACACCCTCCTTATCTTAGTGGATAAGAGGAAAATAATTAGTGAGTGAGCCTTATAAAGCAAAGGAAAGCATAAGAGGGGCAAGATTCTGTAAGGATACACAGTACCACATAAAGGGAGATGATTTTTAATTTAGCAGGATGGGATCGCATAAAAGGACTGGTGTCAATGAAAACTGTAAAGGTCTCCCTCAAGAAGCTGATGTCTTTGTGTGAGCTGTAGGACATTTATGGGGGAGGACGCTAGTTTGAGAAATTTCCTAGTAGATCTTTAAAAGAGTGTGGAGTGTGCAGGATATCCCTATGGTGTCTGTGGATCGATAAGGCACAGAAGGCTCTGTCAAGAGTTTTGTGATCCTGCTGTGAAAAAGAGAAAGTCAAGGTCAGTTTCTTCAGCATATAAAAGGATATATAATATAGATTTAAAAACCCTCTGTTCTAGAAGAAGAAGTTGGGAAAGTTATTATTAACAAAACTGTGAAAGCACCAATCATAAAGATAAAAATGGATGAATTTGACTATATTAAATTCAAGATATCTATTATATTCTGAAAAGGATGTCATAAACAGTATTAAGGGAGTGATGGCTGAGTGGGAGAAAATGTTTACAACATTTTCACTAACAAAAGATGAATGTTTAAAATTAAAAAATCCATAGAACAATATCACAAATATAAAATAAAAAAAATTGTTACCTCCAATAATATATTTTGGTAAGGCTTTTTACGATATTAAGTAAACATATGTAAGCTAGATTGGGAAGATATATATTATATACATGAAAGTAGGTGTCTAAGTGGGTAGAGAAGTGGGATTATAGAGCAGATCGAAGAAGAAATGTTAGCAAATAAAGAGCTATAAATAAAATAACGATAGTAACTTGTGAAATGACGAATATAACTTAAATTGAAATCCAAAACAAACATAAAGAAATAGTCCAGTACTCATCCCGTTTCCAAACTAGATTCAGTTCAGTTCAGTTCAGTCGCTCAGTCGTGTCCAACTCTTTGCGACCCCATGAATCAAAGCAAGCCAGGCCTCCCTGTCCATCACCAACTCCCGGAGTTCACTCAAACTCATGTCCACAGAGTCGGTGATGCCATCCAGCAATCTCACTCTCTGTTGTCCCCGTCTACTCCCACCCCCAATTCTTCCTAGCATCAGACTCTTTTCCAGTGAGTCAACTCGATGCATGAGGTGGCCAAAGTATTGCAGTTTCAGCTTTAGCATCAGTCCTTCCAATGAACACCCAGGATTGATCTCCTTTAGAACGGACTGGTTGGATCTCCTTGCAGTCCAAGGGACTCTCAAGAGGCTTCTCCAGCACCACAGTTCAAAAGCATCAATTCTTCAGCGATCAGCTTTCTTCACAGTCCAACTCTCACATCCATGCATGACCACGGGAAAAACCATAGCCTTGACTAGATGGACCTTGGTTGGCAAAGTAATGTCTCTGCTTTTTAATATGCTATCTAGGTTGGTCATAACTTTCCTTCCAAGGAGTAAGCGTCTTTTAATTTCCTGGCTGCGATCAGCATCTGCAGTGATTTTGGAGCCCCCCAAAAATAAAGTCTGACATTGTTTCCACTGTTTCCCCATCTATTTCACATGAAGTGATGGGACCAGATGCCATGATCTTTGTTTTCTGAATGTTGAGCTTCAAGCCAAACTTTTCACTCTCCTCTTTCACTTTCATCAAGAGGCTTTTTAGCTCCTCTTCACTTTCTGCCATAAGATTATTAGACCTTATTAATTTCATGATCTTTTAAAATTTAAGAATAACATATAATAAGTAGTTTGTATATCCTAAATGACAAGAGTTTCTTAGATGTCCCAGGAGTACTTATATTGTCATATATATCTCGGATGACACTTTGTCTGTGATCAGTTACAATTAAAGAAAATTATACTTTTGGTTTTAAACTTATGAAACATGACATAGGTTCAATTATGGACAAACAAAAATTACACACTTCATTTTCAGATAGGATTACTTTTGGAGATGGAAATGGGAGAATTGATTGAATTGATTGTACCCTTCAACTGGTGACCTATTGTTTATTCCTAGACCTATTTCTTTAACATAATAAATCTAGAGAAAATGCAATAAACTGTCCATCTTAAATTTTTCTAGTTTGTATGCAGATATAAATATATACTTTATTTCAGTGTTTATGAGATTTTAATAATTAAAAATATAAAATAGGTCACCTACTAAAAGTAGAAGTTAATTCAATCTCTGCATTTCAAAATTTATGTTTACGGATATTGAGTTCTTACCGAGGTATTTCTAGTAATTCCTTAAAACATGTGACTAATATTAAATGATCAGATATTTTCTGAATGCCTATTTATCCTTATTTTAGTTTATACAATATGAATGTATATTGTGTAGCCTCAGAAATCCAGGGAAGGCGTTTTTATGGAAGTAGAGTCAACAGTCAAGGAAAATAGAACTAACAAAAGAACAGTGATAGTAGTATTTCAAGAGAGGAAACACTGTTCCAAGAAATAACCTATTATAAAAGCCGGTGTGTCACAGGAGCTAAAAGTCTTATATTTTGCAATGATTAATCCAAATGCTACGTTAAAACTGTGTTTTCAAGAGGGTCAAAAGTAAAAGTAGTAAAAGATAAGAAAGTAAAAATAGGAAAAAAGTTAAGATAGGAAAATAGGGAATTTTTGCAGTTTCCTGTGTAAGAGATTATAGCGGCTCAGGTTATAGTGGTAGCAGTGGAGGAGGTAAAAATTCATCAGATTTGGGATATATTTTGAAAATAAAGCCCATAGGCCTGGATTTGGGTGAAGAGAAAAAGGAGGAGATCAAAGATTCTTCCAAATATGTTGCCCTGAGGACATGAGTAAATAATTATATCACTTACTGAGGTTTGGAATACTGTGGGAAGAATAAATACAAAGAAAGTCCAAGGCTCTGTGTGAGATTTATTGAATTTGAAATGACTGTTAGACATAGAAGGTTTTGAGTATGAAGTTGAACTTTATAATGTGGATTTTATGAATTTGAGATATGAATATATGGATGTTTTGTAAAGCATAAGTCTAGATTACATCACCGGGGAAGTGAGTGTAAACAGAGAAGTCCTAAAACTGTGTCCTATGACACTGAAACATTTAGAACCGAAAAAGAAAGAGTATTTAGCTAAAGAGAATGAGAAGGGATAACCAGTGAGGTAGGAGGCAGGAAATCAACTTAAGAAAGTATTTACAAATTATTTATTTATTTATTATACTAGATTGCTAGAAGGTCTTATTACTACAACCGGGTGTAATGGTTAGTCATTCAAATTGTGCCCATAAATATATATCTAAGACTATGAATTGGTACAATTCATGGCTAGATAGATAGGAAAACAACAAAAAAATTGTGCAAAGATCATGGAAAATTACAAGGCGACATGTAATTTATTAAAAATGATGGAATTTCTGATGACAACCTTTCAAAAGAGACTAAAATAAATAAGTAAATAATAAATGAAATAGATTGAGAAAATGTCAGGCAGTAAAGGAAAAGAGTAGATGTCAGATTTAGTCATTAAAGTCACATCTTGCATATGATTTATGTACTTACACATTTGTACATAATAAGAAAAGCTATTTCATAAAAAGGTAAAAACATATGGAAAAAGAAATAGAATGTCAGCATATTAGCTACCTAATTATAGTAATCCGAGAAAGGAAATTTGAGTCAGATGACATATTCTTTGAGCAGTTAGCTATTAGAAATATATTTATAGAATTCTGTAAACAGCTATGTTACTCATAAGATGGTGATCCTCTAGAACTGATTTTTCTTTGTAATACCATAAAAAATGACCCCTTCTTCTGTAAAGAAGATTATTGATGACAGAAAGCAATAAGTTCACAGGAAATTGTCAAATGTTTTAAAATACAAACCTCCTTCTCAATATTGTCATTCTGAGTATATATGTGGTTTAATCTGAGAAAGCTCGAAGAAGCTGAAGGATTTAAGATCATTCTGTTGCCATTAATAGCTTATTTTCACTGAAACTTATAAGAGGTTTTCAACCTACCTTGGCCTACAAAATATGGCATAACTTTTAAGACATTACTGTTTATTATGTTACACAACGTCCATATATTGATACATAGGATATGTCAGGATGATCTCTTGTCTGTGTCTTTATAATAATCCATTAGTTAGTTACTTCAGTCACTCAGTCGTGACCAACTCATTGCGACCCCATGAATCACAGAACGCCAGGCCTCCCTGTCCATCACCAACTCCCGGAGTTCACTCAAACGCATGTCCATCAAGTCTCTGATGCCATACAGCCATCTCATTCTTTTCGTCCCCGTCTCCTCCCGCTCCCAATCCCTCCCAGCATCAGAGTCTTTTCCAGTGTGTTAACTTGTCTCATGAGATGGCCAAAGTATTGCAGTTTCAGCTTCAGCATCAGTGCTTCCAATGAACGCCCAGGATTGATCTCCTTTAGAATGGACTGTTTGGATCTCCTTGCAGTCCAAAGGACTCTCAAGAGTCTTCTCCAGCACCAGAGTTCAAAAGCATCAATTCTTCGGCAATCAACTTTCTTCACACTCTAACTCTCACATCCATACATGACCACGGGAAAAACCATAGCCTTGTCTAGAAGGACCTTGGTTGGCAAAGTAATGTCTCTGCTTTTTAATATGCTATCGAGGTTGGTCATGATTTTCCTTCCAAGGAGTAAGCGTCTTTTAATTTCATGGCTGCAATCAGCATCTACAGTGGTTCTGGAGCCCCCAAAAATAAAGTGACACTGTTTCCACTTTTTCCCGATCTATTTCCCATGAAGTGATGGGAACAGATTCCATGATCTTTGTTTTCTGAATGTTGAGCTTCAAGCCATCTTTTTCACTCTCCTCTTTCACTTTCATCAAAAGGATTTTTAGTTCCTCTTCAGTTTCTGCCATAACGGTGGTGTCATCTGCATATCTGAGGTTATTGTTATTTCTCCCAGCAATCTTGATTCCAGCTTGTGCTTCTTCCAGCCCAGAGTTCCTCATGATGTACTCTGCATATAAGTTAAACAAGCAGGGTGACAATATACAACCTTGACATACTATTTTTCCTATTTGGAACCAGTCTGTTGTTTCATGTCCAATTCTAACTGTTGCTTCCTGACCTGCATATAGGTTTCTCAAGAGGCAGGTCAGGTGGTCTGATATTCCCATCTCTTTCAGAATTTTCCACAGTTTATGGTGATCCACACAGTCAAAGGCTTTGGCATACTCAATGAAGCAGAAATAGATCTTTATCTGCAACTCTCTTGCTTTCTCCATGATCCAGCGGATGTTGGCAATTTGTTCTCAAGTGCCTCTGCCTTTTCTAAAACCTGTCTGAACATCTGGAAGTTCACGGTTCATATGTTGCTGAAGCCTGGCTTGGAGAATTTTGAGCATGACTTTACTAGCGTGTGAGATGAGTGCAATTGTGTGGTAGTTTGAGCATTCTTTAGCATTGCCTTTCTTTGGGATTGGAATGAAGACTGACTTTTCCCAGTCCTGTGGGCACTGCTGAGTTTTCCAAATTTGCTGGCATATTGAGTGCAATACTTTCACAGCATCATCTTTCAGGATTTGAAATAGCTCAATTGGAATTCCAATACCTCCACTAGTTTGTTCGTAGTGATGCTCTCTAAGGCCCACTTGACTTCACATTCCAAGATGTCTGGCTCCAGGTGAGTGATCACGTTATCATGATTATCTTGGTTGTGAATAACTTTTAATACAGTTCTTCTTTGTATTCTTGCCACCTCTTCTTAATATCTTCTGCTTCTGTTAAGTCCATACCATTTCTGTCCTTTATCGAGCCTATCTTTGCATAAAATGTTCCCTTGATATCTCTAATTTTCTTGAAGAGCTTTCTTGTTTTTCCTATTCTGTTGTTTTCCTCTATTTCTTTGCATTGATCGCTGAGGAAGGCTTTCTTATCTCTCCTTGCTATTCCTTGGAACTCTGCATTTAGATGCTTATATCTTTCCTTTTCTCCTTTGCTTTTCACTTCTCTTCTTTTCACAGCTATTTGTAAGGCTCATCAGACAGCCATTTTGCTTTTTTGCTTTTCTTTTCCATGGGGATGGTCTTGGTCCTTGTCTCCTGTACAATGTCACGAGCCTCCATCCATACTTCATCAGGCACTCTGTCTATCAGATCTAGTCCCTTAAATCTATTTCTTGCTTCCACTGTATAATCATAAGGGATTTGATTTAGGTCATATCTGAATGGTCTATTGGTTTTCCCTACTTTCAGTCTGAATTTGGCAATAAGGCGTTCATGATCTGAGCTACAGTCAGCTCGGCTCTGGCAGCACAGACACAAGTGACACCGGTTCTGGTGGTGCAGACGTGAGAGACGCCGGCTCCGGTGCAACCCACCACACGCAGAAGCGTGGCCGAGAGGAGCTACCCCACGCCCAAGGTCAGGCGGTAGCGGAGAGGAGCTTTCCCATTCCAAGAGATGGTGGCTGCGTGGGCACAGGAGGGCCGAGAGGAGATACTCCACATTCAAGGTCAGGAGGGGCAGCCGAGAGGAGCTACCCCACGTCCAAGGTAAGGTACATCAGCTGCGCTTTGCTGGAGCAGCTGTGAAGAGATATCCCACGACCAAGGCAAGAGAAACCCAAATAAGATGGTAGGTATTGCGAGGGGGCATCAGAGGGCAGACACACTGAAATCATAATTATACAAAACGAGTTGAGCTGATCACATGGACCACAGCCATGTCTAACTCAATGAAATTAAGCCATGCCATGGGGGGCCACCCAAGGCGGACAGGTCGTGGTGGATAGGTCTGATAGCATGTGGTCCACTGGAGAAGAGAATGGCAAACCATTTCAGTATACTTGCCTTGAGAACCCCATGAACAGTATCAAAAGGCAAAATGATAGGGTACTGAATGAGGAATTCCCCAGGTAGGTAGGTGTCCAGTATGCTCCTGGAGATCAGTGGAGAAATCACTCCAGAAAAAATGAAGGGGTGGAGCCAAAGAAACACAAATACCCAGTTGTGGATGTGACTGGTGATAGAAGCAAGGTCTGATGCTGTAAAGAGCAATATTGCATAGGAACCTGGAATGTTAGGTCCATGAATCAAGGCAAATGGGAAGTGGGAAAACAGGAGATGGCAAGAGTGAACGTAGACATTCTAGGAATCAGTAAACTAAAATGGACTGGAATGGGTGAATTTAACTCAGATGACCATTATATCTACTACTGTGGGCAGGAATCCCTTAGAAGAAATGGAGTAGCCATCATGGTCAACAAAAGAGTCCGAAATGCATTACTTGGATGCAATCTTAAAAACGACAGAAAGATTTCTGTTCGTTTCCAAGGCAAACCAATCAATATTACAGTAATCCAAGTCTATGCCCCAACCAGTAATGCTGAAGAAGCCTAAGTTGAACGGTTCTATGAAGACCTACAAAACCTTTTAGAACTAACACCCCAAAAAGATGTCCTTTTCATTATAGGGGACTTGAATGCAAAAGTAGGAAGTCAAAAAACACCTGGAGTAACAGGCAAATTTGGCCTTGGAGCACGGAATGAAGCAGGGCAAAGGCTAATATAGTTTTGCCAAGAGAACGCACTGGTCATAGCAAACACCCTCTTCCAACAACACAAGGAAAGACTCTATACATGGATATCAGCAGATGGTCAACAGCGAAATCAGATTGATTATATTCTTTGCAGTCAAAGATGGAGAAGCTCTACACTAAACACAAGGGGAGTGCCAATCCAAACCACAACAAAATATCAACCCATACTCAAAGAGATGTGCATAATCAAAAAGTATTGTCTTGCAGAAAAATGAGAACCTTCAAACATTGTGGATATGATTATAAAATGATCAACTGCTTTGGAAAATAATCTGGCGGTTCCTTAAAAACTTAAACATACAGTTATCACATGTTTCATAAATTCCACTTCCCATAGTATACCCAAGAGAGTTGAAGATATGTAAGAAACCATGCAAGAAACTTGTATATGAAATTTCCTAGCAGCATTATTTACAATAGCTTAAATATTGGATTCACTCAAGCAGCTAGCAGGGGCTAGGTGGCCCTGGAGCGGACAGTGGCCAAAAGGAGATACCCCATGTCCAAGGTCAGGAGTGGTGGCTGTGAGGAGACAACCCACGTCCAAGGGCAAAGGAAAAGCCCCAACATGATGGTAGGAGGGGTAAATTTGCATTTAGAATCAAACTGTTTTCCCGCCAGAGATGCTCAGAGGGCTCAAACCTTGTCCACACTAGGATCCAGTGACTCCACTGAGACTGAGATAGAACTGTGTTTGAGCCTCTCCTGTGGAGGTATGGGTCATCAGTGGACTGCCATAGGGATGGGGGCTCTGGGTGCAGCAGACTTGAGTTTGGCATAAGCCCTCTTGGAGGAGGTTGCCCTTAACCCCACCACTGAGCTGCCAAAACTTACACAAGACTGAGAAATAGACACTTGGAGGGCACAAACAGAACCTTGCGCACCAGGACCCAGGAGAAAAGGGCAGTGACCCCACAAAAGACTGACCCAGACTTGCCTGTGAGTGTCCAGGAGTCTCCAGAAAACCGTGAATTCGTATTGACCTGCTTCAGAGTTGGGGGCAGTGAGTGTAGCAGTACATGCATGGGATCTTTGGAAGGAGGTCACCTCCTTTTGAAGGAGGTAATTATCTTCATTACGTCCACCATAGTTTGGTCCCAGGTAAATAGCAGGGTGGAGAAGGCCGTGGCAACCCACTCCAGTACTCTTGCCTAGAAAATCCCATGGATGGAGGAGCCTGGTAGGCTGCAGCCCATGGAGTCGTGAAGAGTCGGACAAGACTGAGCAACTTCACGTTCACTTTTCACTTTCATGCATTGGAGAAGGAAATGGCAACCCACTCCAGTGTTCTTGCCTGGAGAATCCCAGGGATGGGGGAGCCTGGTGGGCTGCCATCTATGGGGTCGCACAGAGTCAGACATGACTGAAGCAACTTAGCAGCAGCAGCAGCAAATATCAGGAAAGGAACACAGCTTCATCCATCAGCATAAAATTGGATTAAAGATTTACTGAGCATGGCCCCGCCCATCAGAACAAGACCCAACTTCCCCCTCAGTCAGAGTGTCCCATCAGGTAGCTTCTATAAGCTTCTTATCCTTCTCCATCAGAGGGCAGACAGACTGAAAACCACAATCACAGAAAACTAGCCAATCTACTCACATGGAACACAGCCTTGTCTAACTAAAAGAAACTATGAGCCATGCCCTGCAGGGCCACCCAAGATGGATGGGTCATTGTGGAGAGTTCTGACAAAATGTGATCCACTGGAGAAGGGAATGGCAAACCACTTCAGTATTCTTGCCTTGAGAACCCCATGAACAGTATGAAAAGTCAAAAAGATAGGACACTGAAAGATGAACTCCCCAGGTCAATAGGTACCCAAAGTGCTACTGGAGATCAGTGGAGAAATAACTCCGGAAAGAATGAAGAGACGGAGTCAAAGTAAAAACAACACCCAGTTGTGGATGAGACTGGGGATGGAAGCAAGGTCCGATGCTGTAAAGAGCAATATTGCATAGGAACCTGGAATGTTAGGTCCATGGATCAAGACCACTTGGAAATGGTCAAACATGAGATGGCAAGTGTGAACATCAATATTTTAGGAATCAATGAACAAAAATGGACTAGAATGGGTGAATTTAACTCAGATGACTGTTATATCTACTCCTGTGGGCAAGAATCCCTTAGAAGAAATGGAGTAGCCATCATATTCAACAAAAGAGTCCAAAATGCAGTACTTGGATGTAACCTCAAAAATGACAGAATGGGAGGCGGCCCTAAGATGGCAGAGGAATATAACGCGGAGACCACTTTCTCCCCTACATAATCATTGAAAGAACATTTGAATGCTGAGCAGATTCCATAAAACAACTTCTGAATGCTGGCAGAGGATATCAGGCACCCCAAAAGTCAACCCATTGTCTTCAAAAGGAGGTAGAAAAAAATATAAACGATAAAAAGAGAGACAAAAGAGGTAGGGACAGAGATCTGTCCTGGGAAGGGGGTCTTGAAAGAGTAGAAGTTTCCAAACACCAGGAAGCACTCTCACTGGTGGGTCTGTGGGGAGTTGTTGAATCTCAGAGGGCAACATAACCGGGAGGAAAAATAAATAAATAAATAACCCCCACAGATTATGTTACCTAACAGCAACTCCCAGGGCTCACACTGCCACCAGGAAGTGGGGGCTGGATATGGAGGTTCAGACTGCATTGCTTGGGGTATGGCCCGGGCCTGAATGCCCTGAGGGCAATCTGAGGGAACTAAATTGAGACAGCAACCCAAATTGTGGGATATCCAGAGAGAGAGAGAAAGGAAATAAAAAAAAGAGAGAGAGAGAGAGAACTATCCCATGAAAAGCCCTAACCTAAAGCACTGCCATGCCCCCTCACAGAACAAAGGACTGAGCGAATACCAGAGGAGAGCTAGCCAGCTTCAGAAGGACACATACCACGACAGAGACAGGGAGGCATGCAGTGGGCAGCCAGAACTAGAAAGGGGCAATCTCGTCCCCAGAGAGGTTGCTGCTGCTGCTGCTAAGTTGCTTCAACTGTGTCCGACTCTGTGTGACCCCATAGTTGGCAGCCCACCAGACTACGCCATCCCTGGGATTCTCCAGGCAAGAACAGTGGAGTGGGTTGCCATTTCCTTCTCCAATGCACGAAAGTGAAAAGTGAAAGTGAAGTCACTCAGTCGTGTCCAACTCTTCGCGGCTCCATGGACTGCAGCCTACCAGGTTTCTCCGTCCATGGGATTTTCCAGGCAAGAGTACTAGAGTGGTGTGCCACTGCCTTCTCCTCCCAGAGAGGCATCCTCTACCAAAGTGCAAGCAGGCTCCCAGTTGCTAACCAAGACTTCTTGGGATTCTGGGCAGTTGTCATTCGCTGGGAGCCAGAGTTCAGCTCCCCAGAAGAGACACATGGCACATCTGAGACAGGCGTGCCTGCTGCCACCCAGGAAACTGAGCACCTGGGACTGGGGAGGTGATAAAATGCACTCTCCAGCTGGGGAGACTGTGTTTGACAAGTACCTGGTCGCCTGAGCTGCTTGGACCCGGAAAGGGCAAAAACACAGGCCCAACGGAGTCTGTGCCTTTGTGGAGTACCCAAGAATCCGAACCTGAGCACGTTAGACCTGGGAAGTGCACACAACCCAGGGCCCGCCTCAGATAGTTCCCTGGTGGAGCAATCTAGAGCCTGAGAAGTGTAGACTGGGAAAGCACACGTGCCTTGAGAGGGGGCAAACCCAGTGCGGTCGAGACACTGCTAGCACTCCCTACACATGCCAGTAATATTTGTTTGCAGTATTCCTCCCTCCCCGCAGCACGACTGAACAAGTGAACCTAAATAAGTTACCACCTTTACCCCCTTGTGTCAGGACAGAAATTAGACACTGAAGAGACCAGCAAACAGAAGAAGCTAAAATAAACAGAGGGAACTGCTTTGCAAGTGACAGGTGCAACAGATTAAAACCCTGTAGTTGGCACCAACTACATTGGAAGGGACTTACAGATCTTGAGAAGTATAAGCCGGGTCAAGGAACTATCTGAAACTGAACCGACCCCACACTGCCCACAACAGGTCCAGAGAAATTCTTAGATATATTTTTACTATTATCATTTTTTAAGTCCTCTATTATGCCTTTAATTTTCATTTTTTAACCTACTATTAACTTATTAAAAAAAGACCCTAATTTTAAAGCAAACTTCATATATATATATATATATATAATTTTGTGACTTTGTTTTGCTTTTTAAGATTGTATTTTTGAGAACCTAACCTCTACTCTAGATTTTTAATCTTTGCTTTTTAGTATTTGTTACTAATTCTGTACCTTTAAGAATACAATCTTCGGTACCCATTTTTACTTGGGAGTGTGATTACTGGCTTGATCGCTCTCTCCCCCTTTTGACTCTCCTTTTTCTCCACCAGGTCGCCTCGATCTCCTCCCTCATCCTTCTCTTCTCTACCGAAATCTGTGAATCTCTTTGTGTGTTCTGGGTTGTGGAGAACACTTAGGGAACTGATTACTGGCTGGATCTCTCTCTCTCCTTTTGATTCCCCCTTTTCTCCTCCTGGCCACCTCTGTTTCCTTCCTCCCTCTTCTCTTATATATGTAACTCTGTGAACCTCTCTGAGGGGTCCAGAATATGGAGAGCACATAGGGAATTAATTACTGGTTAGCTTGCTCCTTCCCCTTTTGATTCCCCCTCTACTCCTCCTGGTCACCTCTATCTCCCTCCTCCCTCTTCTTTTCTCCATGAAACTCGGTGAACCTCTCCGTGTGTCCCTCACTGTGAAGAAGCATTTCATCATTAACCTAGATGTCTTATTATCGGTTCTGTATACATGGAGAAGTTTTGAGGCTACTGTAAGAATAATACTGAAAACCAGAGACAGGAGGCTTCAGTCCAAAACCTGAGAACAACAGAGATCTCCTGAATCAAGGGAGTATTAACTGATAAGAGCTCATCCCAAAGCTTCCATACCTACACTGACCCAAGAGCCAACAAGGTCCGGAGAAAAACATACCATGCAAATTCCCCAGCACCGCAGGAACATAGCCCTGATCTTCCATATACAGGCTGCTCAAAGTCTCACCAAACACAGACATCTCAAAACTCACTACTGGACACTTCATTACAGCCCAGAGAGAAGAAATCCAGCTCCACCCACCAGAACACCGATGCTAACTTCCCTAACCAGGAAACCTTGGCAAGCCACCCGTCCAATCCCACCCACAGCGAGGAACCTCCAGAATAAAGAGGGATCAAAAACTGCCAGAATACGGAAAGACCACCCCAAACAGAACAATCTAAGCAAGATGAAAAGACAGAGAAATGCTCAGCAGATAAAGGAACAGGATAAATGCCCACCAAACCAAAAACAAGAGGAGGAGATAGTGAGACTACCTGAAAAAGAATTCAAAATAATGATGGTAAAATTGATCCAAAATTTTGAAAACAAAATGGAGTTACAGATAAATAGTCTTGAGACAAGGATTGAGAAGATGCAAGAAATGTTTAACAAGGACCTAGAAGAAATAAAAAAAGAGTGAATCAACAATGAATAATGCAATAAATGAGATTAAAAAATCACTCTTGGGGAACCAACAGTGGAATAACGGAGGCAGAAGATAGGGTAAGTGAGGTAGAAGATAGAATGGCAGAAATAAATGAAGCAGAGAGAAAAAAGAGAAAAGAATGAAAAGAAATGAGGAAAACCTCAGAGACCACTGGTACAATGTTAAATGCCCCAACATTAGAATCACAGGAGTCCCAGAAGAAGAAGACAAAAAGAAACGCCATGAGAAAATATTTGAGGAGATAATAGCTGAAAATTTCCCTAAAACGGGGAAGGTAATGGTCACCCAAGTCCAAAAACCCAGAGAGTCCCAAACAAGATAAACCCAAGGCGAAACAACCCAAGACACATTTTAATCAAATTAAGAAAGATTAAACACAAAGAACAAATATTAAAAGCAGCAAGGGATGAGCAACAACAATAAAAGAAAACACACAAGGGGATTCCCTTAAGGATAACAGCGTATCTTTCAACAGAAACTCTTCAGGCCAGAAGGAAATGGCAGGACATACTTAAAGTGATGAAAGAGAAAAACCTACAACCCAGATTACTGTACCCAGCAAGGATCTCATTCAAATACGAAGGAGAAATCAGAAGCTTTACAGACAAGCAAACGCTGAGAGAATTCAGCACCACCAAACCAGCTCTCCAACAAATGCTAAAGGATCATCTCTAGACAGGATACAGAGAAAAGGTCTATATCCTCGAACAGAAAACAACAAAATAATTGGCAAAGGGATCATACTTATCAATAATTACCTTAATGTGAATGGGTTGAGTGCACCAATGAAAAGACAAAGACTTCTTGAATGGATACAAAAACAAGACCCCAATATATGTTGTCTACAAGAGACCCACCATAAAACAAGGGACACATACAGACTGAAAGTGAAGGGGTGGAAAAAGATATTCCATGCAGATGCAGACAAAAAGAAAGCAGGTGTAGCAATGCTGATATCAGATAAAATAGACTTTGAAATAAATGTTTTGAAAAAAGACAAAGAAGGACACTGCATAATGATCAAAGGATCAATCAAAGAAGAAGATACAACCATTATAAATATATATGCACCCAACACAGAAGCACCACAATATGTAAGACAATGTTAATAAGTATGAAAGAGGAAATTAACAGTAATACAATGATAGTGGGAGACTTTAATACCCCACTCACAAACTATGGATAGATCGACTAAAAAGGAAATTAACAAGGAAATACAAACCTTAAATTATAAAATGGAACAGTTACACCTAATAGGACATTTCACCCCAACACAAGGAATTTCAACACTTTCTCTAGTGCACATGGAAACTGCTACAAGATAGATCACATCCTGGGCCATAAATCTAGCCTTGGTAAAATAAAAAAAAAATGAAATCATTCCAAGCATCTTTTCTGAGCACAATGAAGCAAGATTAGATGTCAACTACAGGGTAAAAACTATTAATAATTTCAACATATGGAGGCTGAACAACACGCTTCTGAATAACCAACAAATCACAGAAGAAATCAAAATACGCATAGAAAATGAAAACACATAGAAATCAAAATATGCATAGAAAATGAAAATGAAAACACAACAACCCAAAACCTATGGGACAATGAAAAAGCAGTGCTAAGGGGAAGGTTCATAGCAATACAGGCTTACCGCAAGAAACAAGAAAAAAGTCCAGTAAATAAGCAAACTTTACACCTAAAGCAACTAGCAAAGGAAGCAATGAAGAACCTCAGGGTTAGTGGAAGGAAGGAAATCTTAAAAATTAGGGCAGAAACTAATGCACAAGAAACAAGAGACCATAGCAAAAATCAACAAAACCAAACGCTGGTTCTTTGAGCAGATAAATAAAATTGACAAGCCACTAGCCAGACTCATCAAGAAATAAAGGGAGAAGAATCAAATCAACAAAATTAGAAATGAAACTGGAGAAATCACAACAGGCAACACAGAAATACAAAGGATCATAAGAGACTATTATCAGGAAATATATGCCACTAAAATTGACAACTTGGAAGAAGTGGATGAATTCTTAGAAAAGTATAACTTGCCAAAACTGCACCAGGAAGAAATGGAAAATATTAACAGACTCAACACAAGCATAGAAATCTAAAATGAAATCAGAAATCTTCCAACACACAAAAACCCAGGAACAGACAGCTTTACAGATGTATTATACCAAAATATTTAGAGAAGAGCTAACACCTATGCTACTCAAACTGTTTTAGACTATTGCAGAGGAAGGTAAACTTCCAAACTCATTCTAGGAGGCCACCATCACCCTAACACCAAAACCTGACAAAGATGCCACAAAAAAAGAGAACTACAGGCGAATATCACTGATGAACGTAGATGCAAAAATTATTAACAAAATTCTAGCAATCAGAATCCAACAACATATTAAAAAGATCATACATCATCACCAAGTGGGCTTTATCCCAGGAATGCGAGGATTCTCCAATATCCACAAATAAATCAATGTAATACACCACATTAAAAATTGAAAAAATAAAAACCATATGATTATCTCACTAGATGCACAGAAAGCCTTTGACAAAATTCAACATCCATTTAAGATAAAAACCCTCCAGAAAGCAGGAATAAGAGGAGCAACCCTCAGCATAATAAAAGCTATATATGACAAACCCATAGCAAACATTATCCTCAATGGTGAAAAATTGAAATCATTTTCCCTAAAGTCAGGAATAAGACATGAGTGCCCACTCTCACAACTACTATTCAACATAGTTTTGGAAGTTTTGGCCACAGCAAGCAGAGCAGAAAAATAAATAATAGGAATACAGATTCAAAAAGAAGAATTGAAACTCAATATTTGCAGATGACATGTCTCTACACAGAAAACCCTAAAGACTCCCCCAGAAAATTCCTACAGCTAGCCAATGAATATAGTAAAGTTGCAGGATATAAAATTAACACACAGAAATCCCTTGCATTCCTATACACTAACAATGAGAAAACAGAAAGAGAAATTAAGGAAACAATTCCATTCACTATTGCAATGAAAATAATAAAATACTCTAGGAATATATCTACCCAAAGAAAATAAAAACCTATATACAGAAAACTATAAAACACTGATGAACAAAATCAAAGAGGGCTCTAATAGGTGGAGATATATACCATGTTCATGGATTGGAAGAATCTGTACAGTGAAAATGAGTATACTACCCAGAGCAATCTATAGATTCAATGCAATCCCTATCAAACTACTAACAGTATTTTTCACAGAGCCAGAACAAATAATTTCACAATTTGTATGGAAATACAAAAAACCTCGAATAGCCAAAGCAATCTTGAGAAAAAATAAAGCAATGAGAGGAATCATCCTGACTGACTTCAGACTATACTACAAAGCTACAGTCATCAAGATAGTATGGTACTGGCACAAAGACAGCAATATAGATAAATATGGAATAAAAAAGAAAGCCCAGAGATAAATCCATGCAGCAATGGACTCCTTATCTTTGACAAAGGAGGCAAGAATATACATTGGAGAAAAGACAATCTCTTTAACAAGTGATGCTGGGAAAACTGGTCAACCACTTGTAAAAGAATGAAACTCGAACACCTACTAACACCATACACACAAAAAAAACCTCAAAATTGATTAAAGATCTAAATGTAAGACCAGAAACTCTAAAACTCCTAGAGGAAAACATAGGAAAAACACTCTCTGACATAAATCACAGCAGGATCCTCTATGGCCCACTTCCCAGAGTAACATAACTAAAAGAAAAAATAAACAAATAGGACCTAATTAAACTTAAAAAGCTTTTGCACAAAGAAGGAAACTATAAGCAAAGTGAAAAGACAGTCTTCAGAATGGGAGAAAATAATAGCAAATGAAGCAACTGACAAAGAATTAATCTCCAAAATATACAAGCAATTCCTGTAGCTGAATTACAGATAAATAAACGAGCCAATCAAAAAAATGGGTCAAAGAGCTAAACAGACATTTCTCCAAAGAAGACATACAGATGACCAACAAACACATGAAAAGATGGTCAACATCACTCATTATCAGAGAAATGCAAATCAAATCCACAATAAGGTACCATCTCACACCAGTGTGAATGCCTGCTATCAAAATGTCTACAAACAATGAATGTTGGAGAGGGCATGGAGAAAAGGGAACCCTCTTACACTGTTGGTGGGAATGCAAACTAGTACAACCACTATGGAGAACCGTGTGGAGATTCCTTAGAAAAAAACTGGAAGTAGAACTGCCATATGACCCAGAAATCCCACTGCTGGACATACACACCACGGAAAACATAATTGAATGAGACACATGTACCCCAATGTTCATTGCAATACTGTTTGAAATAGCCAGGACATGGAAGCAACCTAGATATCCATTGGCAGACAAATGGATAAGAAAGCTGTGATACATATACTCAATGGAATATTTCTAAGCCTTTAAAAATAATACATTTGAATCAGCTCTAATGAGGTGGCTGAAATGGAGCCTATTATACAGAGTGAATTAAGCCAGAAAGAAAAACAACTATGTAGTATACTAACACATATATATTGAACTTAGAAAGATGATTATAAACCTATATTGGAGACAGTAAAAGAGACACAGATATATAGAACAGTCTTTTGGACTCTGTGGAAGAAGGTGAGGGTGCGATGATTTGAGAGAATAGAATTGAAACATGTATATTATCATATGTGAAACAGATCTCCATTCCAGGTTTGATGCATGAGATAGGGTGCTCAGAGCTGGTGCACTGGGATGACCCAGATGGATGGGATGTGGAGGGAGGTGAAAGAGGTTTTCAGGATTGTGAACACATGTACATCCATGGCTGATTCATGTCAATGTAAGGCAAAGCCACTACAATATTGTGAAGTAATTCAGTTCAATTCAATCATTCAGTCGTGTCCGATTCTTTGCGACCCCATGAATAGAAGCATGCCAGGCCTCCCTATCCATCACCACCTCCCAGAGTCCACCCAAACCCATATCCATATTTTATTATGGCACGAAGTTTTCTGTTTGGTAGTGGTCACCCCTGAACAAGAAGGTTGAAGAGTAAAATGAAAGAAAAGTATTTTCACTTCATAGAAACACTCAATTTCCTATTTCTTAGTGCAGATGCCTGTAAAGTGGTAATTTTATTTAAAATCACCTCCTCATTTTCTGGCTTCCTTTTTGACAAGCTTTCCTGTTTTGTATGTTACTAATATTTTCTTTTTTGCCATTTATTAATTTATCTATTCCTAATGGAAAAGACTCTGATGCTGGGAAGGATTGGGGGCGGGAAGAGAAGGGGATGACAGAGAATGAGATGGCTGGATGGCATCACCCACTCGATGGACATAAGTTTGAGTGAACTCCGGGAGTTGGTGATGGACAGGGAGGCCTGGCGTGCTGTGATTCATGGGGTCGCAAAGAGTCGGTCACGACTGAGTGACTGAACTGAACTGAATGGAAAAGTGAAACTCACACCAAGCACTTTAGCTTATAAAACATATTTCTTAAGAGTGGCAACAGCAAAATTGTAAACAAAGAAGTGCCAAGAAATTGTTCCCCCATGAAGATATTGAATAAATAATAAACCTGACTTTAATATTTATATAGAAGCTCTTGATCTATGAGAATAAAGTAAATGCCCAATCAAGAAACAGTCAAGTCCTTTGAGAGAGAGAGAAGGAGGCAGTTCAGCTACAGGAACCAAACAAAGCCTAAGTCAAAAGAAATTGTTTCTTCAAGCTCTATCTGGCAGCGGTTCTGATGGTGAAG
Source organism: Moschus berezovskii (assembly GCF_049115385.1). Classification (NCBI taxonomy): domain Eukaryota; kingdom Metazoa; phylum Chordata; class Mammalia; order Artiodactyla; family Moschidae; genus Moschus; species Moschus berezovskii. Next base: position 78,106,287 of record NC_142488.1, on the reverse strand, counting down.
TTGACAAAAAGTTAAAGAGGAAAAAGCAAGTTGCCCCAGAAAAAGCCGTAAAAAAGCAAAAGACTGGTGAAACTTCAAGATCTCAGTCATTTCCAAGCACAATAAGAGCAACGGAGGTGATAGAATGTTTTAGATCGGAAAAATGAAGTATATCAGTGTTCAAGGATTTAAAGGCAAAGTCTTAATTGATATTAGAAAATGCAAAAAGATCCAGAAGGTGAAATGAAGTCAGGAGATGGAATGGAGAGGGAGGTGGGAGGGGGATTCAAGATGGGGAACACATGTACATCCATGGCTGATTCATGTCAATGTATGGCAAAAACCACTACAATATTCAAAAGTAATTAGACTCTAATTAAAATAAGTTAATTAAATTAAAAAAAGAAAAATATTTCTTTACATCTTGAGAAGTAGAGCTAGTTGAAGGAATAGATTTCTGACATCAATGATGCAGTAAGAAAACTGTAAGATCAGAGCCATAAAACACCTTGCTGTTCTAGTTGTTTTGTTGTCTTTTTACTCTGGCTTTTGCTTTCTAAACATCGTTTTTTGAGCTATTGTATATATGGATTGCAGAAAAATTTGTAAGATGAATACTTTTTAAAATGTGCATTATCACAGTGCAGAGATGATGTATTTCCTCAGCAGTTCTGTAGATTTTCTGGGTGCCAACAAGGAGTTCTGTTGTCTCTGGTGTGTCAGTTGGGGTGATGAGGATAAACTGATACCTTTGATTCCCGTGTACATTCTAGAAGGATCCATTCATAATAAACTAGGAGACTCTACAACAAAAATAAATAAACCATGCATTAATTTTTTATAAAATAAGCATTTCATTCTTTTTTTTAATAGTTCAATTTTTTTAAGTTCTTTTTTAAAATTGTAATTGGAGGCTAATTACTTTACAATATTGTAGTGGTTTTTGCCATACATTGACATGAATCAGCCATGGGTGTAAACGTGCTCCCCATCCTGAAACTCGTCCCACCTCTCTCGCCATCCCATCCATCTGGGTCATACCAGTGCATCAGCCCTGAGCACCCTGTCTCATGCATCGAACCTGGACTGGCAATGTGTTTCACATATGATAATATACATGTTTCAATGCTATTCTCTCAAATCATCCCACCTTCGCCTTCTCACAGAGTCCAAAAGACTGTTCTATACATTTGTGTCTCTTTTGCTATCTCACATATAGAGTCATCATTACCATCTTTCTAAACTCAATGTATATGCATTAGTATACTATATTGGTGTTTTCCTTTTTGGCTTACTTCACTCTGTATAATAGGCTCCAGTTTCATCCACATCATTAGAACTGATTCAAATGTATTCTTTTTAATGGCTGAGTAATATTCCATTGTGTATACGTACCACCATTTCTTATCCATTCGTCTGCCAATGGACATCTAGGTTCTTTCCATATCCTGGCTATTATAAACAATGCTGAGATAAATATTTATTTCGTACATGAGTCTGCAGATAGGCGACTCTGGTTTCCAAGGTAACTCTGAACCAAGTACACAGGTAGCCAGGTTCCTTCCATCATGTTGTTTCATCACATCTCAGAATTTATTGTTTGTTTGTTTTTTAGTTGAAGGATAATTGCTATACAGAATTTTCTCGTTTTGTGTCAAACCTCAGCATAAATCAGTCATCAGTTCAGTTTAGTTCAGTCATTCAGTCGTGCCCAACTGTTTGCAACCCCATTAATCGCAGCATGCCAGTCCTCCCTGTCCATCACCAACTCCTGGAGTTCACTCAAACTCATGTGCATCGAGTCAGTGAGGCCATCCAGGCACCTCATCCTCTGTCGTCCCCTTCTTCTCCTGCCCCCATCCCTCCAAGCATCAGGGTCTTTTCCAATTAGTCAAATCTTCACATGATGTGGCCAAAGTATTGGAGTTTCAGCTTTAGCATCAGTCTTTCCAATGAACAACCAGGACTGATCTCCTTTAAGATGGACAGGTTGTACCTCCGTGCAGTCCAAGAGACTTTCAAGAGTCATCTGCAACACCACAGTTCAAAAGTATCAATTCTTTGGAGCTCAGTTTTCTTTTCTTTTTTCTTTTTTAAATTTTAATTGGAGGCTAATAACTTTACATTATTGTATTGGTTTTGCCATACATTGACATGAATCCGCTCCGGGTGTACATGTGTTCTCCATCTCGAAACCCCCTCCCACCTCCCTACCCTTATTACACCTCTGGGTCATCCCAATGCACCAGCCCCGAGCATCCTGTATCATGCATCAAACCTGGACTGGCGATTCGTTTCACATATACTGATATACATGTTTCAAAGCCATTCTCCCAAATCATCACACCCTCGACCTATCTCACAGAGCCCAAAACACTGTTCTATACATCTGTGTCACCTTTTCTGTCTCGTTTACAAGGTTATCGTTACTAACTTTCTAAATTCCATATATATGCATTAATATACTGTATTGATATTTTTCTAATTTATTTATGTATTTTTAAAATTTATTTATTTTAATTGGAGGCTAATTACTTCACATTATTGTATTGGTTTTGCCATACATTGACATGAATCTGCCCCGGGTGTACATGTGTTCCCCATCTTGAATCCCCCTTCCACCTCTCTCCCCTTCCCATCCTTCTGGTTCATCCCAGTATACCAGTCCCGAGCATCCTGTATGATGCATCGAACCTGGACTGGTGATTCGTTTCATATATGATAATATACATGTTTCAAAGCCATTCTCCAAAATCATCACACCCTCGCCCTATCCCACAGAGCCCCAAAGACTATTCTATACATCTGTGTCTCTTTTGCTGTCTCGTATACAGGGTTATCATTGTCATCTTTCTAAATTCCATATATATGCATTAGTATACTGCATTGATGTTTTTCTTTCTGGTTTAGGTCATTCTGTATAATAGACTCCAGTTTCATCCACCTCATTAAAACTGAGTCAAATGTATTCTTTTTAATTGCTGAGTAATACTCCATTGTGTATATTAACCACAGATTTCGTATCCATTCGTCTGCAGATGGACATCTAGGTTGTTTCCATGTCCTGGGTATATAAACAGTGCTGAGACGAACATTGGAGTACACGTGTCTCTTTCAATTCTGGTTTCCTTGGTGCATATGCCCAGGACTGAGATTGCTGGGTCGTATGGCAGTTCTATTTCCAGTTTTTTAAGGAATCTCCGCACTGTTCTCCAGAATGGCTGTACTAGTTTACATTCCCACTAGCAGTGTAAGAAAATTCCCTTTTCTTCAAAACCTCTCCAGCATTTATTGCTTGTAGACTTTTGGATAGCAGCCATTCTGACTGTTGTGGAATGGTACCTCATAGTTGTTTGATTTGCATTTCAGTGATAATGAGTGATGTTGAGCATCTTTTCATGTGTTTGTTAGCCATCTGTACGTCTTCTTTGGAGAAATGTCTGCTTAGTTCTTTGGCGCATTTTTTTTTTATAAGGTCGTTTATCTTTCTGGAATTGAGCTGCAGGAGTTGCTTGTATATTTTAGAGATTAATTCTTTGTCAGTTTCTTCATTTGCTATTATTTTCTCCCATTCTGAAGGCTGTCTTTTCACCTTGATTATAGTTTCCTTTGCTGTGCAGAGGATTTTAATTTGAATTAGGCCCCTTTTTTTTTAATTTTTGCTTTTATTTCGAATATTCTGGGAGGTGGGTCATGGAGGATCCTGCTGTGATTTATGTCAGAGAGTGTTTTGCCTATGTTCTCCTCTAGGAATTTTATAGTTTCTGGACTTACATTTAGATCTTTAATCTATTTTGAGTTTATTTTTTGTGTATGGTGTTAGGGAGTGTTCTAATCTCATTCTTTTACAAGTGGTTGACCATGTTTCCCAGCACCACTTGCTAAAGAGATTGTCTTTTCTCCAAAGAATATTCTTGCCTCCCTTGTCAAAGATAAGGTGTCCATAGGTGCGGGGATTTAACTCTGGGTTTTCTATTTTCTTCCATTGACCTATATTTCTGTCTTTTTCCAGTACCATATTGTCTTCATGACTGTGGCTTTGTAGTAGAGCCTGAATTCTGGCAGGTTGATTCCCCCAGTTCCATTCTTCTTTCTCAAGATTGCTTTGGCTATTCGGGGTTTTTATATTTCCATACAAATTGTGAAATTATTTGTTCTAGCTCTTTGAAAAATACCGTTGGTAGCTTGATAGGGATTGAATTGAACCTATAAATTACTTTGGGTAATATACTGATTTTCACAATATTTATTCTTCCAATCCATGTAAACGGTATATTTCTCCAACTATTAGTGTACTCCCTGATTTCTTTCACCAGTGTTTTATAATTTTCTGTATATAGATCTTTTGTTTCTTTAGGTAGAAATATTCCTAAGTATTTTAATCTTTTTGTTGCAATGGTGAACGGAATTGTTTCCTTAATTTCTCTCTATTTTCTCATTATTAATGCATAGGAATGCAAGGGATTTCTGGGTGTTGATTTTATATCCTGAAAACTTTACTATATTCATTGATTAGCTCTAATAATTTTCAGGTATAGTCTTTAGGGTTTTCTGTGTAGAGGATCATGTCATCTGCAAACAGTGAGAGTTTTACTTCTTCTTTTCAAATTTGGATAATTTTTATGTCTTTTTCTGCTCTAATTGCTGAGACCAAACTTCCAAGACTATGCTGAATATTATTGGTGAGAGTGGGCATGCTTGTCTTGTTCCTGACTTTAGGGGAAATGCTTTCAATTTTTCACCTTTAAGGATAGTGTTTGCTGTGGGTTTGACATATATAGCTTTTATTATGTTGAGGAATGTTCCTTCTATTCCCGCCCTCTGGAGGATTTTTATCATAAATGAATGTTGAATTTTGTCAAAGGCTTTCTCTGCATCTATTGAGACAATTATATATTTTTATTTTTCAGTTTGTTAATGTGGTGTGTTACATTGATTAATTTGCGGATATTGAAGAATCCTTGCATTCCTGGGATAAAGCTCACTTGGTCATGATGCATGATCCTTTTAAAGTGTTGTTGGATTTTGATTGATAGAATTTTGTTAAGGACTTTTGCATCTATATTCATCAGTGATATTGGCCTGTAGTTCTCTTTTATTGTAACATCTTTGTCAGGTTTTGGCATTAAGGTGATGGTGGCCTCATAAAGTGAGTTTGGAAGTTTACCTTCCTCTGCAATTTTCTGGAAGAGTTTGAGTAGGATAGGTGTTAGCTCTTCTCTAAATTTTTGGTAGAATTCAGCTGTGAAGCTGTCTGGACCTGGGCTTTTGTTTGATGGAAGATTTCTGATTACAGTTTCTATTTTCGTGCTTGTTATGGGTCTGTTAAGATTTTTTATTTCTTCCTGGTTCAGTTTTGGAAAGTTGTACTTTTCTAAGAATTTGTCCATTTCTTCCAAGTTGTCCCTTTTGTTGGCATATAATTGCTGATAGTAGTCTCTTATGATCCTTTGTATTTCTGTGCTGTCTGTTGTGATCTCCCCATTTTCATTTCTAATTTTATTGATTTGATTCTTCTTCCTTTGTTTCTTGATGATTTTGGCTAGTCGTTTGTCAATTTTATTTACCCTCTCAGAGAACCAGCTTTTAGTTTTGTTGATTTTTGCTATGGTCACTTTTGTTTCTTTTGCATTTATTTCTGCCCTAAATTTTACGATTTATTTCCTTCTACTAACTCTGGGGTTCTTCATTTCTTCCTTTTCTAGTTGCCTTAGGTGTGGAGTTAGGTTAGTTAGTTGACTTTTTTCTTGTTTCTTGAGGTATGCCTGTATTGCTATGAACCTTCTCCTTCGCACTGCTTTTACAGTGTCCCAGAGGTTTTGGGTTGTAGTGTTTGCATTTTCATTCATTTCTATGCATATTTTGATTTCTGTTTTGATTTCTGTATGATTTTTTGGTTATTCAGCAGGGTGTTGTTCAGCCTCCATATGTTGGGATTTTTAATAGTTTTTCTCCTGTAAGTGAGATCTAGTCTTACTGCATTGTGGTCAGAAAAGATGCCTGGAATGATTTCAATTTTTTAATTTCCCAAAGCTAGATTTATGGCCCAGGACGTGATCTATCCTGGAGAAGTTTCCGTGTGCACTTGAGAAATAGTGAAATTCATTGTTTTGCCATGAAATGTCCTGTAGATATCAATTAGGTCTATCTGGTCTATTGTATCATTTAAAGTTTGTGTTTCCTTGTTAATTTTCTATTTAGTTGATCTATCTATAGGTGTGAGTGGGGTATTAAAATTTCTCACTATTATTGTGTCATTGTTAATTTCCCCTTTCATACTTGTTAGCATTTGTCTTACATATTGCGGTGCTCCTATTTTGGGTGCATATATATTCATAATTGTTATATCTTCCTCTTGATTGATCCTTTGATTATTATGTAGTGTCCTTCTCTGTCTCTTTTCACAGCCTTTGTTTTAAAGTCTATCCTTTCTGATATGAGTATTGCTACTCCTGCTTTCTTTTGGTCTCTATTTGCTTGGAATATCTTTTTCCAGCCTTTCAGTTTCAGTCTTTACGTGTCCCTCATTTCGAGGTGGGTCTCTTGTAGACAACAAATATAGGGGTCTTGTTTTTGTATCCATTCAGCCAACTTTTGTCTTTTGGTTGGGGCATTCAACCCATTTACATTTTAGGTAATTATTGATAATATGATCCCATTGCCATTTACTTCATTGTTTTGGGTTCGAGTTTATACATTCTTTCTCTGTTTCCTGTCTAGAGAATGCTCTTTAGCATTTGTTGAGGAGCTAGTTTGCTGATGCTGATTTCTATCAACGATTGATTTTCTGTAAAGCTTTTGATTTCTCCTTTATATTTGAATGAGATTCTTGCTGGGTACAGTACTGTGGTCTGTAAGTTGTTTTCTTTCATCACTTTAAGTATGTCCTGCCATTTCCTCGTGGCATGAAGAGTTTCTATCGAAAGATCAGCTGTTATCCTTATGGGGATCTCCTTGTGTTTGATTTGTTGTTTTTCCCTTGCTGCTTTTTATATTTGTTCTTTGTGTTTGATCTTTGTTAATTTGATTAATATGTGTCTTTTTCCTGTTTGGGACTCACTCTCTGGGTTTCTTGGAGTTGGGTGATTATTTCCTTCCCCATTTTAGGGAAGTTTTCAACTATTATCTCCACAAGTATTTTCACATGGTCTTCCTTTTTGTCTTCTTCTGGGACTCCTATGATTTGGATGTTTTGGCGTTAAACATGGTCCCAGAGGTCTCTGAGATTGTCCTCATTTCTTTTAATTTGTTTTTCTTTTTTCTTCTCTGTTTCATTTTTTTCTACCATTATATACTCTAACTCACTTAACCTGTCTTCTGCCTCCGTTATTCTACTGTTGGTTCCCTCCAGAGTGTTTTTTATCTCATTTATTGCATTATTCATTGTATACTGACTCTTTTTTATTTCTTCTAGATCCTTGTTAAACCTTTGTTGCATCTTCTCAATCCTTGTCTCCAGGTTACTTATCTGTAACTCCATTTATTTTTCAAGATTTTGAATCATTTTCTCTATCATATTTCTGAATTCTTTATCAAGTAGGTTCCCTATCTCTTCCTCTTTTGTTTGAGTTTTTGGGCATGTATTCTGTTCCATTTCTTGCTGGGTATTTCTCTGCCTCTTCATGTTGCTTTTTTTTCTATGTTTGGGGTGGCCTTTCCGTCTTCTGGCTGTTTGTGGAGTTCTCTTTATTGAGGTGTTTCCTCACTGTGGGTGAGGTTGGACGGGTGACATGTCAAGGTTCCCTGGTTAGGGAAGCTTGTGTCAGTGTTTTGGTGGTTGGAGCTGGATTTCTTCTCTCTGGAGTGAAATGAAGTGTCCAGTAATGAGTTATGAGATGTCAATGAGTTTGGAGTGACTTTGGGCAGCCTGTGTATTGAATCTCAGGGCTATTTTCCTGTGTTGCTGGAGAATTTGCATGGTATGTCTTGTTCTGGAACTTGTTGACCCTTGGGTGGTGCTTGGTTTCAGTGTAGGAATGGAGCTGTTGATGAGCTCCTATTGATTAATATTCCTTGGAGTCAGGAGTACTGTGGTGTTCTCAGAATTTGGACTTAAGCCTCCTGCCTCGTTTCAGTCTTATTCTTGCAGCAGTTTCAAGACTTCTCCATCTGACACTTCCATGTTGGTTGCCTCTGTTTCATTTTCTTCTGTTTGCTGATCTCTTCAGTGTCTAATTTCTGCCCTGACATTAGGGGGCGGTGGTAGACACTTTTTAAGGCTCACTTGTTCCCTCATCCTGTGGGGAGGGAGGACTGTTGCAAACATATAACATTGGCGTCTGTCGGGAGTGCTCGCAGTGTCTCGGTCACACTGGGTTTGCCACCACTCATGGCGTGTCTGCTGTCCCAGTCTACACTCCTCAGGCTCGAGGTTCCTCCGCCAGGAACTGTCTGAGGCTGGCACTGGATTTCATGCAATTCCCAGGTCTAAGTTGCTCAGGTTCAGGTACTTGGGTACTCCACAAAGGCGCAGACTTGGTTGGGCCTGTTTTGTACCCTTCCCCAGTCTGAGCAGCTAAGATTACCCGGTGTTTGGCGAGTGTGGTCACTGCAACTTATCTCCTCCCCAGTCCCTGTCACTGTTTTCTGTGTGTACAACCAGCACACCTTCTCAGGTGGATTTCGACCATCCAGAATGCCAAGAAGTCTTGGTTAGCAAAGAAGCCTGCTTGCAGTTTGTTATTGGATGCCTTCTGGGGCCGCAATTACCCCCTTCCAGCTCTGGCTGACCTCCCCTCCTGTCTCGGCGGGGGATGGGGTATGTGCAGTCCGCAGACGGGAGCTCTATACAGTCCTATGTTCTGTGAGCGGGTGTGGTGGTGTCTTAGGTTAAGTTTTTTCACCTTTTCGTGGGTTACCTATCCCACAGTCTGCTTTGCTATCTCCAGTTAGTTCCCTCAGATGCCCTTGGGGCATTCACGCCCAGTCCTTTCTCTAATCAATGCAGCTGGTGCCTCCCTTCCCAGCCCCCACTTGCTAGTGGGGGATGTGGGCGTCTGCATTACTTCTCCACTGGGTGTTACTGCTGGGCATGTAATCTGTGTGTTTTAATTATTTATTTATTTTTGCTCCCAGTTACATTGCCCTCTGAGATTTCAAGGCTCACCACTGACTCGCCAGTGAGTGTTTCCTGGTGTTTAGAAACTTCTCTCTTTTTTAAGCCTCCCTTCCCCAGATGGATCTCTGTCCCTACCTCTTTTGTCTCTCTTTTTATCTTTTATATTATTTCCTACCTCCTTTCGAAGACAATGGGCTGCTTTTCTTGGTGCCTGATGTCCTCTGCCGGCATTCAGAAGTTGTTTTGTGGAATTTACTCAGCATTCAAATGTTCTTTTGATGAATTTGTGGGGAAGAAAGTGGTCTCCCTGTTCTATTCCTCTGCTATCTTCCTCCCTCCTATAGTCAATATCTTTTAATAATCTATGATGGAAAACAATTTCAAAAATAATATATGTGTTTTTGTATAACTGGACCACCTTGCAATGCACCTGAAATATTGTAAGTCGCCCATACTTCAATAAAATATACATATTAAAATAGAAGTAATGAGGACAGTTTCAGAGACCACTGGGACAACATTAATTGCCCCAACATTCAAATCATAGGGTTCTCAGAAAAATAAGGCAAAAGAAAGATGCATGAGAAAATATTTGAGGAGATTATAGTAAAAAAAATTTACTAAAATGGGAAGGAAATAGCCACCCATGTCCAGGAAGCCCAGGGAGTCCCTTACAGGATAAACCCAAGGAGGAACCTGCAAAGAAGCATTAATCAAACCAACAAAAATTAATAAGAAAGAACAAATATTAAAAGCAGCAAGGAAAAAGCAACAAATAACATATAGGGGGAGATCCATAAGGCTAACAGCTCATCTTTCAACAGAAATTCTGCAGGCCAGAAGGGAATGTCAGTATAAACTTAAAGTGATAAAAGGAAAAAAAAATTACAACCAAGATTATTTTACCCAGCAAGGGTCTCATTCAGATTTGAAGAAGAAATCTAAAGCTTTACAGACAAGCAAAATTTAAGCGATTTCAGCACCACCAAAACAGCTCTTCAACAAATGCCAAGAGAAAAACAGAGAAAAGGCCTACAAAAACAAACCCAAAACAGTAATATTTTTAGTAACAGGATCATGTATATAAATAATTATCTTAAACATAAATAGGTTAAATATTCAAACTACAAGACACAGATTGATTGAATGGATAAAGAAAACAAGACCCCTATATCTGCACAAGCGACTCAATTGAAACCTAGGGATACCTATAGACTGATAGTGAGGGGCTGGAAGATGATATTCCATTTAAACAGCAATCAAAAGAAATCAGGAGTAGCAATACTCATATTTGATGAAATAGATTTTAAAACTAGGACCAGTACAAGAGAGAAAGAAGGACACTACAAAATCATCAAGGGATCAGTCCAAGTAGAAAATATATAAATCATAAATATATGTGCAACTAACATAGGAACACATCAATACATGACTCAAATGGTAACAACTAACAACTATTAAAGCGGAAATCGACAGTAAAACAGTAATACTGAGTTGTTTTAATACACCACTTACACTAATGGACAGATCACTGGGACAGTAAATTAATAGGGAAACACAAGCTTGAAATGATACTTTGAGCACTTGGACCTAATTGGTATCTACAGGACATGTCATGCCAAAACAATAGAATTCACTATTTTCTCAAGTGCTCACAAAATATTCTCCAGGATAGATTACATCTTGGGCCATGGATCAAGCCAGATAAATTTTTTAAAAATTGAAATAATTTCAAGCATCTTTTCTGATCACAACGCTGTAAGATTAGATATCAACTACAGGAAAAAAAAACCTATAAAAATCACAAACACATGAAGGCTTAGTAATATGCTTCTGAATAAGGAATGTATCACTTAACAAATCAAAAAGAAAATCAAAATATACCTAGAAACAGATGACAATGAAAACATGACAACTGAAAACTTTTGAGACGCTGTAAAAGCAATGCTCAGAGGTAAGTTTATGGCAATACAAGCCTACCTCAAGAAACAAAAGAGACACCAAATAAGCATCCTGTCTTCCACCTAAAGAAACTAGAAAAAAAAAAGCAAAACAAAATCCCAAAGTTAGTAGGAGAGGAAATCATGAATATTAGAGCCAAAATAAATCAAAAAGAAATGAAGGAGACTATAAAAAAAAAGATCAATAAAACTAAGAGCTAGTTCTTTGAGAAGATAAAAAATTTTTTTTTCAAACTATTAGCCAAAATAAGATAAAAAGGGAGAAGGCTCACATCAATAAAATTGGAAACGAAAAAGAAGTTACAACAGGCAACATAGAAATACAAAGAATCATAGCGACTACGATGAGCAGTTATGTGCCAATAAAAGAGACAGCTGGGAAGAAATGGACAAATTCTTACAAAAATGTAATCTCCCCGAACTGAAGCAGGAAGTAATAGAAAATATGAACAGACAAATAACAAACATGGAAATCAACTGTAACCAAGAATCTTCCAACAAGCAAAAGCCCAGAGCCAGATGTCTTCATAGGTGAATTGTACCAAAACTTTAGAGAAGAACTAACACCTATCCTGCTCAAACTCTTCCAGAAAATTGCAGAGGAAGGGAAAGTCTCAAATTCATTCTATGAGGCCACCATCACCCCGATACTGAAACCAGAAAAAGATGCCACAAAAAAAGGAAACTACAGGGCAATATCACTGCTGAACATAGATGCAGAAATCCTCAACAAAATTCTAGCAATCAGAATCCAACAACATATTAAAAAGGTCATACATCATGACCAAGTGGACTTTATTTCAGATATGCAATGATTCTTCAATATATGCAAATCAATCCATGTGATACAGCATATTAATAAATTGAAAGATAAAAATCATCTGCGTCTCAATAAATGCAGAGTAAGGTTTTAAAAAATGAAACACCCATTTATGATAAAGTAGGCATAGAATGAACCTACTTCAACATAATAAAGTCCATATACAGCAAACCCACAGCAATTGTTATTCATGATGGTGAAAATATGAAAGCATTTCTTCTAAAATCAGGCATAAGACAAGGGTACCCATCTTACCACTATTAATCAAAATAGTTTTGGAAATCTTAGCCACAGCAATCAGAGAAGAAAAAGAAATACAAGTTATCCATATTGGAAAAGAAGAAGTAAAACTCTCATTGTCTGCAGATGACATGATTCTCTATACAGAAATCCCTAAAGATGCCATCGGAGAATTACTCCTGTTAATCAATGAATGTAGTAAATCTGTAGGATACAAAATTAATACACAGAAATCCCTTGCACTCTTATACACTAATAATGAAACATCAGAAAGAGAAATTAAGGAAACAGTCCCATCCACCATTGAAATAAAAGCGATAAAATACTTAAGAATAAATTTACCTAAAGAGACAAAAGATACATATGAGCAAAACTATAAGACAATGATGAAAGAAATTAAAGACAACACAAATGGATGGAGAGATATACCATGTACTTGGATTGGAAGGATCAATATTATGAAAATGACTGTACTACCAAAAGCAAACTATAGATTCAATTCAATCTCCATCTAACTACCAATGGTATTTTTCACAGAACTAGAATAAATAATTTCACAATTTGTATGGTATCACAAAAGACACTGAATAGCCAACATAAACTTGAGAAAGAAGAATGGAGCTGGAGGAATCAAGCCTCATGATTTCAGAGTATATTACAAAACCACAGTCATAAAGACTGTATGGTACAGGCAGAAAGGCTGAAATATAGACCAATGGAACAAGTCAGAAAGCCTGGAGATAAATCCATGTATCTATGGGCACCTTATCTTTGAAAAAGGAGGCAAAAATATACAATGGAGAAAAGACAGTCTCTTCAATAAGTAGTCCTGGGAAATTTGGGCAGCATCATGTAGAAGAATGAAATTATAACACTTCTTAACTCCAACCAGTCCATTCTAAAGGAGATCAATACTGGGTGTTCATTGGAAGGACTGATGCTGAAGCTGAAACTGTAATACTTTGGCCACCTCATGCGACGAGTTGACTCACTGGAAAAGACTCTGATGCTGGGAAAGGTTGGGGGCGGGAGGAGAAGGGGACGACAGAGAATGAGATGGCTGGATGGCATCACCGACTCTGTGGACATGAGTTTGGGTGAACTCCGGGAGTTGGTGATGGACAGGGAGGCCTGGCATGCTGTGATTGATGGGGTCGCAGAGAGTCGGACACAACTGAGCGACTGAACTGAACTGAACTGAACATAATACATATAATTAAAGTCAAAATGGATTAAAGGCTTAAATGTAAGACAAGAAACTACAAAACTCTTAAAAAAAAAAAACATAGGCAGAACATTCTTTGACATAAATGACAGCGAGATACTGTATAACTCACCTTCTAGATTAATGGAGACAAAAAAAAAAAAAGTGGAACCTAATTAAACTTAAAAAATTTTACACAATACACGAAACTATAAACAAGGTGAAAAGACAACTGTCAGAGTAGGAGAAAACAATAGCAAATGACACACTTGACAAAGGGTTTATTTCTAACATATATATGAAGCTTATGCAACTCAATACCAGAAAAACAAAGAACCCAATCAAAAAGTGAGCAGACCTAAACAGACATTTCTTGAAAGAAGACAGGGATAACTAATAAACATTTGAAAAGATGCTCTACATTGCTAGTCATTAGAGAAATGCAAGTCAAAACTACAATGAGGTATCATCTCACATCAGTCAGAATGGCCATAATAAAAGTCTAGACATAATAAATGATGGACAGGGTTTGGAGAAAACGGAACCATCCTGCACCGTTGGTGTGAATGCAAATTGATACAGCCACTATGGAGAATAGTATGGAGATTCCTTAAAATACTAGGTCTAAAACTACAATACGATACAGTAATCCCCACTACTGGGCATATACCCTGAAGAATGCATAATTGCAAAAGACACATATACCCAAATATTCATTGCAGCAATATTAACAATAACTAGGACATGGATGCCATTTATATATCCATTGACAGGTGAATGTATTAAGAAGTTGTGGTACATATATACAATGGAATGTTCAGTTAAGTTCAGTTCAGTCGATCAGTCATGTCCGATTTTTGCGACCCCATGAATCTCAGCACACCAGGCCTCCCTGTCCATCACCAACTCCCAGAGTGCACTCAAACTCATGTCCATTGAGTCGGTTATGTGATCCAGCCACCTCATCCTCTGTCATCCCCTTTTGCTCCCGCCATTTAATCCCTCCCAGCATCAGTTTTTTCCAATGAGTCTACTCTTTGCATGAGGTGGCCAAAGTATTGGAGTTTCAGCTTTAGCATCAGTCTTTCCAATGAACACCCAGGACTGATCTCCTTTAGAATGGACTGGTGGGGTCTCCTTGCCGTCCAAGGGACTCTCAAGAGTCTTCTCCAACACCACAGTTCAAAAGCATCAATTCTTCGGCGATCAGCTTTCTTCACAGTCCAACTCTCACATCCAGACTTGACCACTGGAAAAACAATAGCCTTGATTAGACGGACCTTGGTTGGCAAAGTAATGTCTCTACTTTTTAATATGCTATCCAGGTTGGTCATAACTTCCCTTCCAAGGAGAAAGTGACTTTTAATGTCAGGGCTGCAACCACAATCTGCAGTGACTTTGGAGCCCCAAAAAATAAAGTCTGACACTGTTTCCACTGTTTCTCCAACTATTTCCCATGAAGTGATGGGACCAATTGCCACGATTTTAATTTTCTAAATGTGGAGTTTTAAGCCAGCTTTTTCACTCTCCTCTTTAAAGTTCATCAAGAAGCCTCTTTAGTTCCTCTTCACTTTCTGCCATAAGGGTGGTGTCATCTGCATGTCTGAGGTTATTGATGTTTCTCCAAGCAATCTTGATTCCAGCTTGTGCTTCTTCCAGCCCAGGGTTCCTCGTGATGTGCTCTGCATGTAAGTTAAATAAGCAGGGTGAAAATATACAGCCTTGACTTATTCCTTTTCCTATTTGGAACCAGTCTGTTGTTCCATGTTCAGTTCTAACTCTTGCTTCCTGACATGCATATAGGTTTCTCAGGAGGCAGATCAGGCGGTCTGGTGTTCCCATCTCTTTCAGAATTTTCAAAAGTTTATTGTGATGCACACAGTCAAAGGCTTTGGCATAGTCATTAAAGCAGAAATAGATGTTTTTCTGGGACTCTCTTGCTTTTCTATGATTCAGTGGATGTTGGCAATTTGATTTCTTGTGCCTCTGCCTTTTCTAAAACCAGCTTGCACATCTGGAAGTTCACGGTTCATGTATTGCTGAAACTTGGCTTGGAGTATTTTAAGCATGACTTTACTAGTGTGTGAGATGAGTGCAATTGTGTGGTAGTTTGAGCATTCTTTAGCATTGCCTTTCTTTGGGATTGGAATGAAGACTGACGTTTTCCAGTCCTGTGGCCACTGCTGAGTTTTCCAAATTTGCTGGCATATTGAGTGCAGCACTTTCACAGCATCACCTTTCAGGATTTGAAATAGCTCAATTGGAATTCCATCACCGCTAATAGATTTGTTCAAAGTGATGTTTTCTAAGGCCCACTAGACTTCACATTCCAGGATGTCTGGTTCTAGGTGAGTGGTCACGCCATCACGATTATCTTGGTCGTGAAGCTCTTTTTTGTACAGTTATTCTTTGTATTCTTGCCACGTCTTCTTAATATCTTCTGCTTCTTTTAAGTCCATACCATTTCTGTCCCTTATCAAGCCTGTCTTTGCATGAAATATTCCCTTTGTAGCTCTAACTTTTTTGAAGAGATCTCTAGTCTTTCCTATTCTGTTGTTTTCCTCTATTTCTTTGCATTGATCGCTGAGAAAGGCTTTCTTATCTCTCCTTGCTATTCTTTGGAACTCTGCATTCAGATGCTTATATCTTTAATCTTCTCCTTTGCTTTTCACTTCTCTTCTTTCCACAGCTATTTGTAAGGCCTCCTCAGACAGCCATTTTGCTTTTTTGCATTTATTTTCCATGGGAATGGTCTTGATTCCTGTCTCCTGTACAATGACACTATCCTCTGTCCATAGTTCATCAGTCACTCTAACCATCAGATCTAGTCCCTTAAATCTATTTCTCACTTCCACTCTATAATCATAAGGGATTTGATTTAGGTCATATCTGAATGGTCTAGTGGTTTTCCCTACTTTCTTCAATTTAAGTCTGAATTTGGCAATAAGGATTTGATGATCTGAGCCACAGTCAGCTCCTGATCTTCTTTCTGCTGACTGTATACAGCTTCTCCATCTTTGGCTGCAAAGAATATAATCATCCTGATTTCAGTGTTGACCATCTGGTGATGTCTATGTGTAGAGTCTTCTCTTGTGTTGTTGAAAGAGGGTGTTTGCTCTGACTAGTGCGTTCTCTTGGCAAATCTCTATTAGCCTTTGCCCTGCTTCATTCCATGCTCCAAGGCCAAATTTGCCTGTTTCCCCAGGTGTTTCTTGACTTCCTACTTTTGCATTCCAGTCCCCTGTAATGAAAAGGATATCTTTTTTGAGTGTCAGTTCTAGAAGGTCTTGTAGGTCTTCATAGAACCATTCACCTTCAGCTTCTTCAGCGTTACTGTTTGGATCATAAGCTTGGATTACTGTGATATTAAATGGTTTGCTTTGGAAATGAAGAGATCACTCCTTCGTTTTTGAGATTGCATCCAAGCACTGCATTTCGAACTCTTTGGTTGACCATGATGGCTACTCCATTTTTTTCTAAGGGATTCCTGCCCAAAATAGTAGATAAAATTGTCATCTGAGTTAAATTCACCCATTCCAGTCCATTTTAGTTCACTGATTCCTAGAATGTTGACGTTCACTCTTGCCATCTCCTGTTTGACCACTTCCAATTTGCCTTGATTCATGGTCCTAACATTCCAGGTTCCTATACAATATTGCTCTCTACAGCATTGGACCTTGCTTCTATTACTAGTCACACCCACAACTGGGTATTGTTTTTGCTTTGGCTCCATCCCTTCTTTCTTTCTGGAGTTATTTCTCCACTGATTTCCAGTAGCATATTGGACACCTACCTTCCTGGGTATTTCACCTTTCCGTATCATATCATTTTGCCCTTTCATACTTTTCATGGGGTTCTCAAGGCAAGAATACTGAAGTGGTTTTCCATTCCCTTCTCCAGTGGACCACATTCTGTCAGACCTCTCCACCATGACCCGCCTGTCCTGAGTGGCCCCACAGTGCATGGCTTAGTTTCACTGAGTTAGACAAGGCTGTGTTTTGTGTGATCAGATTGACTAGTTTTCTGTGATTATGATTTCAGTGTGTCTGCCCTCTGATGTCGTCTCACAACACCTACCATCTTACTTGGGTTTTTCTTACCTTGGAAGTTGGTTATCTCTTCACAGTTGCTCCAGAAAAGCGCAGCCCCTGCTCATTATCTTTGACAAGGGGTATCTCCTCTCGGCCGTCCCTCCCGACCTTGAACATGGAGTATCTTCTCTCGGCCGTCCTGTGCCTGCGTAGCCGCCGCTACTTGGACCTAGAATGTTATTAAGCTAGAAAAAGAAATACATTTGAGTCAGTTCTAATGAGTTGAGTGACCTTAGAGCCTATTATACAGAGTGAGGTAAGTCAGGTAGAGAAAGACAAATATTGTATATTAATACACATGCATGAAATCTAAAGAGACTTCTCTGGTGACTCTGGCAGTAGAGTCCACTTGCAATGTCAGAGTCTTGGGTTCAGTCCCTGAGTTGGGAAGATCCCCTGGAGGAGGAAATGGCAACCACTCTACTATTCTTGGCTTGAAAACCCCATGGATAGAGGAAACTAGCGGGCTAAAGTTCATGGATTCACAAAGAGTTGGCCACAAATGAGCGACTAAGCACAGCACAGCACATGAAATCTAAAAAGATGGTGCTGATAATCCCGTATGCAGAGCAGTAGTGGAGAACCAGACTTAGAGAACAGACTTGTTGACCTAAGGTGGGGGAAGGAGAGGTGAGAATGGAGAGATTAGCATGGAAACATATGCTATCATTTGCTCTGTGATACATGGAGCTCAATGAAATGTTCTGTGACAACCTAGAAGGGTAACATGAGGAGGGAGATGGGAAGGGAGTTATTCGGGGAGGAAATATGTATATCTGTGGCTGATTCATGTTGATATATAGCAGAAACCAACACAATATTATAAAGCAATTATCCTCCAGTTAAAAAATCAAAATAAATAAATCTTTAAAAAAAGACAAGAGAAAAACTTGCAAATTACAAAGGAACTCCCATACCTCATAGGACTATGAGTAGCACTCTCAACAAAAAACTATTTACCAGAAGAAAGGCTGGTAGTAGTATTTACTACTATGTTCATTGTGGCATTATTATTTATAGACTGTGTCATGCTATGAATAATTGGATGAAAATGTGAGAGCCATACACAGACACATACAACAGTGGAATATTTTTCAGTCATGAGAAGGTAAGAAATAAAGCAATTTGGCAACAATATGGAAAGGCATAGAGATATTATGTTTGGTGAAATAGAGAAAAACAATAAGTGGATATCCCTTATAGATGGTGTCAAAAATGCTGAACTCACTGAAACAGATTAGAGGGGTTGTCAGATACGGGAACTGAGGAGATGTTGGTCAAAAATGTTCAAACTTGCAATGATAAGATGAAAAAATTCTGAGAATCTAATGCACAACTTGGTAACTGTAGTCAAAGATACTGTATTGTATAGTTGGAAGTTGCTAAGAGAGTAGAACATAGCAAGAATACACAGAAGAACTGTACAAAAAAGATTTTCATGACCAAGATAATCATGATGGCGTGGTCACTCACCTGGAGCCAGACATCTTGGAATGTGAACTCAAGTGGGCCTTAGAGAGCATCACTACGAACAAAGCTAGTGGAGGTGATGGAATTCCAATTGAGCTATTTCAAATCCTGAAAGATGATGCTGTGAAAGTGCTGCACTCAATATGCCAGCAAATTTGGAAACTCAGCAGTGGTCACAGGACTGGAAAAGGTCAGTCTTCATTCCAATCCCAAAGAAAGGCAATGACAAACAATGCCCAAACTACTGCACAATTGCACTCATCTCACACGCTAGTAAATTCATGCTCAAAATTCTCCAAGCCAGGCTTCAGCAATATGTGAACCGTGAACTTCCAGATGTTCAAGCAGGTTTTAGAAAAAGCAGAGGCACCAGAGATCAAATTGCCATCATCCGCTGGATCATGGAGAAAGCAAGAGAGTTCCAGAAAAACATATATTTCTACTTCATTGACTATGCCAAAGCCTTTGACTGTGTGGATCACAATCAACTGTGGAAAATTCTGAAAGAGATGGGATTACCAGACCACCTGACCTGTCTCTTAGGAAACCTCTATGCAGGTAAGGAAGCAACAGTTAGAACTGGACATGGAAAAACAGACTGGTTCCAAATAGGAAAAGGAGTACGTCAAGGTTGTATATTGTCACCCTGCTTATTTAACTTATATGCAGAGTACATCATGAGGAATGATAGGCTGGAAGAAGCACAATCGGAATCAAGATTGCAGGGAGAAATATCAATAACCTCAGATATGCAGATGACACCACCGTTATGGCAGAAAGTGAAGGGGAACTAAGAAGCCTCTTGATGAAGGTGAAAGAGGAGAGAGAAAAGGTTGGCTTCAAGCTCAACATTCAGAAAACAAAGATCATGGCTTCTATTCCCAACACTTCATGGGAAATAGATGGAAAAACAGCGGAAACAGTGTCGAATTTTATTTTGGGGGCTCCAAAATCACTGCGGATGCTGATTGCAGCCATGAAATTAAAAAATGCTTACTCCTTGGAAGGAAAGTTATGACCAACCTAGATAGCATATTAAAAAGCAGAGACATTACTTTGCCAACGAAGGTCCATCAAGTCAAGGCTATTGTTTTTCCGGTGGTCATGTATGGATATGAGAGTTGCACTGTGAAGAAAGCTGATCGCTGAAGAATTGATACTTTTGAACTGTGATGCTGGAGAAGACTCTTGAGATTCCCTTGGACTGCAAGAAGATCCAACCAGTCCATTCTAAAGGAGATCAATCCTGGGTGTTCATTGGAAGGACTGATGCTAAAGCTGAAACTGCAATACTTTGGCCACCTCATGCGACGAGTTGACTCACTGGAGAAGACTCTGATGCTGGGAGTGATTGGGGGCATGATCAGATGGTGACGACAGAGAATGAGATGGCTGGATGGCATCACCGACTCGATGGACATGAGTTTGAGTGAACTCCGGGAGTTGGTGATGGACAGGGAGTCCTGGTGTACTATGATTCATGGGGTCACAAAGAGTCGTCACGACTGAGCGAGTGAACTGAACTGAATGTATTAATATTGGTTCATAAATCATTACAATGTTACATCCTACAGCAAAAAGTAAATAAAGGGGAAACTACAGGGGAAGAGGTTTATATGGGAACTTTTTTTTGCTTTCTGTTCAGCTTTTCCATAACAGTAAATCTGGTTTAAAATTAAGCATTAATGAAAAAGAGAAAGATGAAATTTTATAAGGTGAGTTTAGATCAAAATGCATAAATGAAAATATGATGTTAAATAAACAAAACAGAGACAAGGCTTTGGAGAAAGAGGGAAAAAATGGGAGAAATCTGTTTTTTGAGAATCCACATTTTTTTATAATTGAGTGAAAATTTAGAGATAACTAGTCTAACTTTACTGTTTCCACTAACCTTTTTTGACAAGTTCTTTTTTCCATACTCTAGTAGCTCTGATACTTTGTTTCTTTATTTCCTTGTATTTCTTTACTTCAATGATTCAATGTTCAAATAAGAATAATATGTCTTACTCATTAAACAAATATTTTTGATTACCTACTTATATTACCGGTTTTGTTCTGTCTGTTATGCATTATGGAACAAAATACACTAAAATGCTGACCCTCATAGCTCTTACATTACAACTGCAGATTTAAATACTCCACAAACTATTAATAACTTCACTCTGATATATCCTTCCATAAGGTAATTTCAGTATAACAGGTCCACTTGTTATATCAGAAAAGAATATCTTTTTACCACAACAGATAATTTTGATCTATTTCTTTTTCAATTGTTCTAGGTATTGCCTTTTGCCTCTTCATTTTCTGTTAATTTTTTATTTATGTGCTAAATCTGCTTTAGCTTACACAGTGAGTGTGTGATAAAATTCTTAAACCATATCATTCTTTACCCACAGAAAACTAAAATACATATGTCAAGCTATTTTTGTAGACAATATACAGGGATATTTCCACACACACCCCAAATCCTCACTTCAATTTTTTTGTATAAGATTTGATCTATTACTGTAAATTTCTGTCCTAGATTTAGGAAAATGAGAGCAGAGGAAAAGTGACTGTTCCAGGTTACATATTTAAGTTAGCAGAACCAAGACTAAAACCTAGACCATGGTTTTGTTCTAATATTTTCCACCAAGCTACTATAGAATTTGTGTAAGCTTAAGAAAAATGATTCATTACTTTTCAATTCCAATTTTCCTGACATCATATTTAATGAAAGAAAATAGGCCATGTATAAAATTTACATCATTAAATGTTTACAAAAATTGAAAAGAAACAAAAACAATATATTGAAAACTGTACTATTTTTTACTTACTGTATATATTTCATTTGGTGCATTTTTTTTTTTTTTTAGATTTTCTGTTGACTGATCTGTAATAGGAATGACAGAAGAAAAGTTCCTATTTGCCTTAAAATATACACAGGTAATTGCACCCTTGAAGTGTGTTATAACTTAAAATTGAGTGTAATCAAATGACATAAATTAATACAACCAATCAAGTTCAAATGTAAGCAGCTTATAAGTCATAAAATTAAGCCAGCCATTGTATCTCCTCTGCCTACATAAGTAGCTTTCTAAAATATCAGTTACATCTTTAAAGAGAAAGTAAATTTCCTGATAGTTGATATTGCCTGGAAACACACTAAAACGACAGGCAAATGGTATCTAAAGGAGAACTGAGTATTAAATATATTAATTTTATTTTTACTTAAATATTTTAATTATTATGTTAGACAAATTTTTGTGCAGTTTTGATGGTTAGCAAAACAAAAGAAGAAGACAATAGAACCACTGATCAACACTTCTAGTAACAAATGCAGAGTGACTTTTACAAGCAGGTAAGTGAAAAAGTCTCTTGGTGAATGGGTAGAAAGAAAGTAAGCCATAAAAAAGAGAGAAAGGTGGAAAGAAAGAAATGGAAGGTCTATATAGCCTGTTAGAAATTTTTGCTTCCATTATGCTTCAGGCACATTTATGACACTTAAGACCACATCAGCCTAGGAAATAGAATCACTTAGTTCTTTGGTCTTATAGACTAATTTAGCATGTTGTAAAAGTTCTGTGGCTTTTGATCTTTTCCCCCTAATGTTCTCCTCAGAAATAAAAGGGGGGTTGAGGGGACGGGACCTGAATTTATAAATAAATGTATGAGCCACACATTCTAATGCATGTTCTTCTGATCAAAATTTAAACTCATCATAATCAAACTGTTCTTATTAAACATATCCATTGAAGTTCTCCAGAGAGTTCAAAGCAATTAGACCTCTAGATGTAAATTCAGTATAACATACAAATGAAATTATAAGGAATCAGTTATAATTCCTCTAGTTGTATTGTTCTAAACAGAGAAATACTTTCCATTTTCAGAATTTAACAAATGCTATTTTTTTAAATTATATTAAGATTTGCCATCAGATAAACATTTACTGAGAATTTATTCAGATTCACATTTATCAGAAATAACAATTTAAGGATATATATTTTTTACTTTAGAAACCTCAACAGGTCTTTTTTTCAATCATTTCTTAATATATATTCATTATATGTAAAATGCACACATTTGTGCTTACACAACAAATAAATACAGTCATCATTAAACATTCTTCTTCCCTTACCAAGCAGAGACTTACACGTGGCTTGCCATGGTTGTAGACCCTGAGTAGCAATCCTTTACTAATCCCAAATAAATTCATCTTTTTGAAGAGATATCTGGCAGTCTATTTGTTTCAGATGAAGATTTTGGTGGCCTATCGGGACCAGAGAAGACTTCATGTCCTCAGGGCTCATGAGCAAACAGGTGTGGTGCCCACAATTGAGCACATAGTCAGGCACTGCTTTTCT
This sequence comes from Moschus berezovskii, assembly GCF_049115385.1. Lineage (NCBI taxonomy): Eukaryota > Metazoa > Chordata > Mammalia > Artiodactyla > Moschidae > Moschus > Moschus berezovskii. The sequence goes on along the minus strand of NC_142488.1, from coordinate 78,083,121 downwards.
TGCTGACCCTGGAGTTTTAAGGTTCATCATTTCCTATATCTGAGTTCAAGTGGTCTCTTCTTGTCCCATTTTGCCAATTAAACAACCCCCAAGGAGCTCGGAGACCCCAGCTGGCCCAGCCTGTCCAACGACGTGGGACCTACCCAGGAGAGGACTGGCAGATGGACTTCACCCAGATGCCAGGTTCTCAAGGGTATACATACCTATTAGTCATGACAGATACATTCTCAGGATCGATTGAAGGCTCTCCCACCCAGACTGAGAAGGCTGAGGAGGTGGTAAAAATACTGCTGCATGAAATCATTACAAGATTTGGTCTGCCCAGGTGACAAAGTGACAATGGGACACCATTTACTTCTAAGGTCACCCAAGGAGTCTCTAAGAATTGGGCATTGTTTATTATCTCCATTATGCCTGGAAGCCTCAGTCTTCAGGAAAAGTAGAAAGAGCCAACCAATTCTTAAAATCAGTGATAAAAACCATAACCCAGGAGACCTCCCTGGGATAAAAGGAGGCTTTACCAATAGCTCTCCTCTGCACCTGTATTGCCCCTAAGGAACAGGTCGGTTTAATTCCTATGAGATGCTATATGGGAGACCTTTTGTTTATGTAAATGACCTCTTCCTAGATCCAGAGGTGCAGACCCTCCAGTCTTCTACCATGTATATTGGGGAATTCCAACATGATATACGCTTGTGGGGTGTGAACCAGGACCCAAAAGATTCTAACGAGTCACCACTATATGCTCCAGGGACACAAGTCCTAATTCAAGTCTGGGAAGATGGATCCTCAAAGGCTCAATTCCAGCCCACATGGAAGGGCCCCTACCCTGTAATACTTTCTACCCCCACAGCAATCAAGGTACCAGAACATGACTCCTGGATTCACTACTCATGAGTCAAGCCATGGAATAAAACAGAAGAGGACATTCAATACACCTGTGAGCCCCTGGTAGATCTCAGATACATATTCAGGACTACAAATGAGTGTCATTCTAATAAACACCACCAAAATCTAGTTTCTGGGAATAAGATTTCTCAGGACAGCTCTAAAGAGCCAACACAGCTTGGTAGGGACTGTACTCCAAAACAGACAGGAGATAGATCTTCTGATCCCTGAACAAGGAGGGACTTGAGCAATTCTGGTGATAGGAATTTGGAGTTGGCTAATGCCCCTATAGTCCTTGTTATGCCATATTGATGCTGCTTATGATTGTTCCATGTATTGTCAATTGTCTAACCTGTTTTATCTCTGTCCAGGTCAACAAGCTACAACATGCAGTGCCAGTTCAACAAAGACATGTAAAACTAGACCCAACCATGGAAAATATCACTTACCCTTAGATGGACACTGCTATAAGGACTCTGAGGCCTGAGACTAGCAAGAGGGGGATGCCCAATACCCCTTGCCATCCCATTTTGGCAGGAAGTAGCCAGAATAAACTCGATGCCCCTATTCCCCAAAACTGGGCTTCCCATCTCTTGAGGGAGGAATGTTAGGTAGTTAGAATAGGAAACGGGAGTCCAGAATGGTAGTGGCTAAAAGATAAGAAAGGGAAAAACCTGTGAAAATAGAACAAAGGAAGGTCAAAGGAAGGTCTGAGGACCAGACTGAGGATCTCAGGCAGAAAAAACAGCATTTCTGGCTAGCCCAATTTACATAGGGCAGGGCCACGGAGAGGAAAAAAACATAAAAGAAGGAGCCAAGGGGCCAGGGGTCTTGCCTGCATGTGTGCACTGTCTGTCTGTTTCTGTCTTTGTCTCTGTCTCCGGTGTGGTGGGGTGCTCTTCTCTTTGCGTCTTTGGGTTGGCATGCCCTCACGCCTCGTGGATGGATTTTCCTGTTATATTCTAAATAAAATAAAGCTGTAACACAGAGCTGTAACATTGATTTGTCTAAGAGCTATAACACGGTCTGTTTGAGACCTGAGAGCTATAACACAGTCTGTCAAAGACCCGAGAGCTGTGACATGCCAAGGACTTTTATGTCTGTCACTCCAAACCTTTGTTGTGATGAGACAGAACAGAGGAAAATACACTCGCCTGACATTAACAAGCCTTGAAGCCTTTTGAAATATGCCTAGGTCTTATTCATCTGTTTTGTTTTGTCTAATGCACAGAGAATTCTGATCAGATTCCCACTTTGTCAGAAAGCAACACATAAACAAGGGTATTTCATTAAGTTTATGTTAAAAAGGAAAGAGAACCATAAAAATATGCTGTTAATGAATTGAAACTATTAGTGGTTGAAATCAGTGAAAGTCATTCTGTTTATTTGTGAGCAATAGTTCCTAAAGACCCAAGGCACAAACACTGTGTCTAGCTTCATGCTCAGAGGTGGAGGAGGGGATGAGAGGATTAATTAATGCCGTTTTTAGATGGATTAAAATCATTTGGCACAAACTTTAAAGTTTCTTTCTTGTCTTTTTTTGAACATCTTCCTATTTACTCTCAGACTATCAGGCTGTGAAGAAAAGAGGGGAAGTAGCTAGAAGAGGGAATAATTCATACATTATTCTTTCTTTTCGTGTAAATATCCTGTGCACCTGCACCTCTGGAGCAGTTATGGTAATAGAGGTACTTAGAAATTAAAAGCAAGTTTGTAATGTGCATGTTTTACCCTAAAAACCATGTACCTCATACACAGGCATAGTTAACCATCATGATTTATTTTATAAACTTTTTAAAATACATTTTACGTTTGTGAATGAATGAAAAAATTACATTTGTCAGTGTTAAGTGTATTTCAGAATGTTGTTCAACTCATCCTTTTGTGTGCCTATAGTGTGGCAAAATGAGTTAAAGTGTGGCAGACACAAAATAGCCATGCACATAGAGCTGCATTCAGTCTTTTGCACATGGTACATAAATAGCAAGTGATCATTCATGCTGCTAAGCAGGCAAACATAGCTACCAAGGTGAGAAAATAGAGTAATTTATTTGAAAATGCAGCAAGCAAGAATCATCTAGCCCTAGGGGGCTTTGCATTTGCTTAATGGATTAGCAGAGGAGCTGACTAAACAAATCTTAACAAATGAATAAGTCCTGGTTCAATGCATGATACAGGATGCTCCAGGCTGGTGTACTGGGATGAATCAGAGGAATGGGATGGGGAGGGAGGTGGGAGGGGGTTTCAACGTTGGGAACACATGTACTCCTGGGGCAGATTCTTGTCAATGTACGGCAAAACCAAAAAATAATGTAAAGTAATTAGCCTCCAAGTAAAATAAATAAATTAAAAAAAATAGCTTCTTTTACCCCTTAACCACAGGAGCTCAGGAGAATCACACTGGGTCATATGTAGGCTTTTCAAAACTAAATTGGTGGGATCCTGCTGCTGGAACAGAATTTTTTTAAGGGGGGGTGTGTGTGAATATGTTTTCTATGTAGAACCTTACAAAATCTTTCAACAAGCAACCCACATTAATGGGCAAAACAGAATAATTTTGCTTAAACTTCATAGGACATTGCCGTTTTCTCTAATACCTGTACTTGGATTTTTCACACATGATATCTACAAGTTTGTTCTGTATTTTTTTTTCAAGTATTCAAGAAATGCTGATTAAGTACCTAGTTTTTTTCATATACACTCAGGAAAAAATAATTCTATAGGAGAAGATATTTAAATGAAGACTTAAAAAACAAGCAAAGATAAGCCTGAAGTGAATTGTTAAATCAAGAAAATAAGCCCCAGTTGGAGCTGCTTATGGATCACAGTCCTGTCTAACTCAATGAAATTAAGCCATGCCATGTGGGGCCACCCAAGATGGAGTGGTCATGGTGGAGTGGTTTAACAGAATGTGGTCCATTGGAGAAGGGAATTGCAAACCACTTCAGTATACTTGCCTTGAAAACCTCATGAACAGTATCAAAAGGCAAAATGATAGCATACTGAAAGAGGAATTCCCCAGGTCAGTAGGTGCCCAGTATGCTACTGGAGATCAGTGGAGAAATAACTCCAGAAAGAAGGGATGGAGCCAAAGATAAATCAATATCCAGCTGTGGATGTGACTGGTGATAGAAGCAAGGTCCGATGCTGTAAAGAGCAATATTGCATAGGAACCTGGAATGTTAGGTCCATGAATCAAGGCAAATGGGAAGTGGTCAAACAGGATATGGCAAAAGAGAACGTCGACATTTTAGGAATCAGTGAACTAAAATGGACTGGAATGGGTGAATTTAACTCAGATGACCATTATATCTACTAATGTGTGCAGGAATCCCTTAGAAGAAATGGAGTAGCCATCATGGTCAACAAAAGAGTCCGAAATGAAGTACATGGATGCAATCTTAAAAACGACAGAATGACTTCTGTTCATTTCCAAGGCAAATCATTCAATATTACAGTAATCCAAGCCTATGCACCAACCAGTAATGCTGAAGAAGCCGAAGTTGAATGGTTCTATGAAGACCTACAAGACCTTTTAGAACTAACACCCAAAAAAGATGTCATTTTCATTATAGGGGACTGGAATGCAAAAGTAGGAAGTCAAGAAACACCTGTAGTAACAGGCAAATTTGGCCTTGGAGCATGGAATGAAACAGGGCAAAGGCAAATAGAGTTTTGCCAAGAGATGGCACTGGTCATAACAAATACCCACTTCCAACAACACAAGAGAAGACTCTACACATGTATATCACCAGAAGGTCAACACAGAAATCAGATTGATTATATTAACTGCAACCAAAGATGGATAAGCTGTATACAGTTAGCAAAAACAAGACCAGGAACTGACTGTGGCTCAGATCATGAACACATTATTGCCAAGTTCAGACTAAAATTGAAGAAAGTAGGGAAAACCACTAGACAATATAGATATGACCTAAATCAAATTTCTTATGATTATACAGTGGAAGTGAGAAACAGATTTAAGGGACTAGATCTGATAGATAGAGTGCCTGATGAACTCTGGACGGAGGTTCGTGACATTGTAGAGGAGACAGAGACCAAGAATATCCCCATGGAAAAGAAATGCAAAAAGGAAAAATGACTGTCTGAGGAAGCCTTACAAATAGCTCTGAAAACAAGAGAAACGAAAAGAAAAGGAGAAAAGGAAAGATAAAGCATCTGGATGCAGAGTTCCAAAGAATAGCAAGGAGAGATAAGAAAGCCTTCCTCAGTGACCAATGCAAAGAAACAGAGGAAAACAACAGAGTAAGAAAAACAAGAGATCTCTTCAAGAAAATTAGAGATACCAAGGGAAAATTTCATGCAAAGATGGGCTCGATAAAGGACAGAAATCGTATGGACCTAACAGAAGCAGAAGATATTAAGAAGAGGTGGCAAGAATACACAGAAGAACTGTACAAAAGAGATCACGGCCAAGATAATCATGGTGGCGTGATCACTCACCTAGAGCCAGACATCTTGGAATGTGAAGTCAAGTGGGACTTAGAAAGCATCACTACGAACAAAGCTAGTGGAGGTGATGGAATTCCAGTTGAGCTATTACAAATCCTGAAAGATGATCCTGTGAAAGTGCTGCACTCAATATGCAAGCAAATTTGGGAAACACAGCAGTGGCCACAGGACCGGAAAACGTCAGTCTTCATTCAATCCCAAAGAAAGGCAATGCCAAAGAATACTCTAACTACCGAACAGTTGCACTCATCTTACATGCTAGTAAAGACATATTCAAAATTCTCCAAGCTAGGCTACAGCAATATATGATACGTGAACTTCCAGATGTTCAAACAGGTTTTAGAAAAGGGAGAGGCACAAGAGATCAAATTGCCAACATCCACTGGATATTGGAGAAGGCAAGAGAGTTCCATAGAAATATCTATTTCTGCTTCATTGACTATGCCAAAGCCTTTGACTGTGTGGATCACAATAAACTGTGGAACATTCTGAAAGAGATGGGAATACCAGACTACCTTACCTGCCTCTTGAGAAACCCCTATTCAGGTCAGGAAGCAACAGTTAGAACTGTACATAGAACAACAAACTTCTTCCAAATAGGAAAAGGAGCACGTCAAGTTTGTATATTGTCACCCTGCTTATTTAACTTCTATGCAGAGTACATCATGAGGAACGCCAGGCTGGAAGAAGGACAAGCTGAAATGAAGATTGCTGGGAGAAATATCAATAACCTCAGATATGCAGATGACACCACCATTATGACAGAAAGTGAAGAGGAACTAAAAAACCTCTTGATGAAGGTGAAAGAGGAGAGTGAAAAGGTTGGCTTCAAGCTCAACAGTGAGAAAACAGATCATGGCATCTGGTCCCATCACTTCTATTTCCATAGATGGGAAAACAGTGGAAACTTTATCAGACTTTATTTTTGGGGGCTCCAAAATCACTGTGGATACTGATTGAAGCCATGAAATTAAAAGATGCTTACTCCTTGGAAGGAAAGTTATGACCAACCTAGATAGTATATTAAAAGGAGACATTACTTTGCCAACCAAGGTCCGTCTAGTCAAGGCTATGGTTTTTCCATTGGTAATGTATGGATGTGAGAGTTGGACTGTGAAGAAGACTGATCGCCGAAGAATTGATACTTTTGAATTGTGGCGCTGGACATGACTCTTCAGAGTCCCTTGGACTGAAAGGAGAACCAACCAGTCCATTCTAAAGATCAATCCTGAGTGTTCATTGGAATGACTGATGCTAAACCTGAAACTCCAATACATTGGCCACTTTATGTGAATAGTTGACTCACTGGAACAAACTCTAATACTGGGAGGGGTTGGGGGCGGGAGGAGAAGGGGGCGACAGAGAATGAGATGGCTGGATGGCATCACCCACTCGATGGACAAGAGTTTGAGTGAACTCCGGTAGTTGGTGATGGACAGAGAGGCCTGGTGTGCTGTGATTCATGGTGTCGCAAAGAGTCGGACAAGACTAAGCAACTGAACTGAACTGAACTGAACCGAATGCTAAGTTCACCATCAACAAACCAAGACTTAACTATAGTTTCAGTGCTCACAGAAATGGAATCTTGAACCAGTCAATCAAAAATTGCCTGACGAGCACTATTTATGTAATCTGCCTGATAGGTCCCTCAGTTCAGTTCAGTCGCTCAGTCGTGTCCGACTCTTTGTAACCCCATGAATCACAGCACGCCAGGCCTCCATGTCCATCACCAACTCCCGGAGTTCACTCAAACTCATGTCCATCATGTCTCTGATGCCATCCAGCCATCTCATTCTCTGTTGTGCACGTCTCCTACCACCCCCAATTCTTCCTAGCATCAGACTCTTCTCCAGTGAGTCAACTCGACGCATGAGGTGGCCAAAGTTTTGGAGTTTCAGCTTCAGAATCAGTCCTTCCAATGAACACCCAGAACTGATCTCCTTTAGAATGGACTGGTTGGATCTCCTTGCAGTCCAAGGGACTCTCAAGAGTCTTCTCCAGCACCACAGTCCAAAAGCATCAATTCTTTGGCAAGCAGCTTTCTTCACAGTCCAACTCTCATATCCATACATGACCACGGGAAAAACCATAGCCTTGACTAGACGGAGCTTTGTTGGCAAAGTAATGTCTCTGCTTTTTAATATGCTATCTAGGTTGGTCATAACTTTCCTTCCAAGGAGTAAGAGTCTTTTAATTTCATGGCTGCAATCAGCATCTGCAGTGATTTTGGAGCCCCAAAAAATAAAGTCTGACACTATTTCCACTGTTTCCCCATCTATTTCCCATGAAGTGATGGGACCAGATGCCATGATCTTTGTTTTCTGAATGTTGAGCTTCAAGCCAACCTTTTCACTCACCTCTTTCACTTTCATCAAGAGGCCTTTGATTCCTCTTCACTTTCTGACATAAGGGTGGTGTCATCTGCATATCTGAGATTATTGATATTTCTCCCAGCAATCTTGATTCCAGTTTGTTCTTCTTCCAGCCCAGTGTTCCTCATGATGTACTCTGCATGTAAGTTAAATAAGCAGGGTGACAATATACAGCCTTGAGGTACTTCTTTCCCTATTTGGAACCAATGTGTTGTCCCATGTCCAGTTTAAACTTCTGCTTCTTGACCTGCATACAGATTTCTCATCCCACAGGCAAAGTGGTCTCATATTATCATCTCTTTAAGAATTTGCCACCGGTTGTTGTGATTCACACAGTCAAAGGCTTTGGCGTAGTCAATAAAGAAAAAGCACATGTTTTTCTGAAACTCTCTTGCTTTTATAGTGATCCAACAAAGTTGACAATTTAACCACTGGTTCCTCTCCCTTTTCTAAATCTAGCTTGGACATCTGGAAGTTCATGGTTCATGTAATGTTGAAGCCTGGCTTAGAGAATTTTGAGCATTACTTTGTCAGCTGGTGAGATGAGTGCAACTGTGCAGTAGTTTGAACATTCTTTGGCATTGCCTTTCTTTGGGGTTGGAATGAAAACTGACTTTTCCAGTCCTGTGACCACTGTTTAATTTTTCAAATTTTCTGACATATTTTGTTCAGCACGTTCACAGCACCATCTTTTAGGATTTGCAATAGCTCAATGGGAATTCCTTCAATTCCACTAGCTTTGTTCATAAGGCCCTCTTGACTTTGCATTCCAGGATGTCTGGCTCTAGGTGAGTGATCACACCATCATGTTTATCTGGGTCATGAAGATCTTTTTGGTATAGTTCTTCTGTGTATTCTTGCCACCTCTTCTTAATATGTTCTAATTCTGTTAGGTCCATACAGTTTCTATTCTTTATTGTGCCCATCTTTGCATGAAATATTCCTTTGTTATCTCTAATTTTTTTGAAGAGATCTCTAGTCTTTTCCATTCTTTATTTCTCCCTCTCTTTCTTTGCATTGATCATTGAGGAAGGCTTTCTTAAATCTCCTTGTTATTCTTTGGAACTCTGCATTCAAATGGGTGTATCTTCCCTTTTATTTTCTGCCTTTTGCTTCTGCTTTTCTCAACTATTTGTAAGGCCTCCACTGACAATCATTTTGCTTTTTTGCATTTCTTTTTCTTGGGGATGGTCTTGATCGCTGCCTTCTTTACAATGTCACAAACCTCCATCCATAGATTTTTAGGTACTATATCAGATCTAATCCCTTGAATCTATTTGTCACTTACACTGTATAATCGTAAGGGATTTGATTTGGCATACCTGAATGGTCAAGTGGTTTTCCCTACTTTCTTCAGTTTAAGTCAGAATTTGGCAGTAAGGAGTCCACAGTTGAATATATATATTGTCAACTACAAAGTTACATTTGCCATCTACCTCTGCAAGGATGAAATCATATGGTTCTGCAACTATTGATTTTCAACACCCCCTGGAAGGAGTTCAGAGTAGAGAACAGAAATGAGGCTTTCTGTGTTCAGAGAATAATTGGCATGAAAGGTTTTCGCATGATAGTTAGAAATTTCAGGAGTAAATTTTATGAGCTCAATTCTTCTATCTTCTCATATTTAGAAAAATACTAATATCCTTCAGGGGGAGGACTGTTCCTCATGATTTTCATTCAGTTCAGTTCAGTTCAGTTGCTCAGTCGTGTCCGACTCTCCGCGACCCCAAGAATCACAGCACGCCAGGCCTCCCTGTCCATCACCAACTCCCGGAGTTCACTCAAACTCATGTCCACAGAGTCGGTGAGGCCATCCAGCCATCTCATTCTCTGTCGTCCCCTTTTCCTCCCGCCCCCAACCTTTCCCAACATCAGAGTCTTTTCTAGTGAGTCAACGCATCGCATGAGGTGGCCAAAGTATGACAGTTACAGCTTTAGCGTCAGTCCTTCCAATGAACACCCAGGACTGATCTCCTTTAGAATGGACTGGTTGGATCTCCTTGCAGTACAAGGGACTCTCAAGAGTCTTCTCCAACACCACAGTTCAAAAACATCAATTCTTCAGCGATCAGCTTTCTTCACAGTCCAACTCTCACATCTATACGAGACCACGGGAAAAACCATAGCCTTGACTAGATGGACCTTGGTTGGCAAAGTAATGTCTCTGCTTTTTAATATACTCTCTGGGTTGGTCATAACTTTCCTTCCAAGGAGTAAGCATCTATTAATTTCCTGGCTGCAATCAGCATCTGCAGTGATTTTGGAGCCCCTAAAAATAAAGTCTGACACTGTTTCCACTGTTTTTCCATCTATTTCCCATGAAGTGATGGGAACAGATGCCATTAGACTAGCAGAAAAATTTGGGGAGAAAATACATGCCTGAATGTGCTCTCACTTCATCAAAATCACATATATACTGACCCTTATCTATTTGGAGTGGTTTCTCAAACCTGAAGTGATGTCTCCTGGGCTGCAGTCCTCAGATCAGTTCAGTTCAATTCAGTCGCTAAGTCGTGTCCGAATCTTTGCAACCCCATGAATCACAGCAGGACAGGCCTCCCTGTCCATCACCAACTCCCAGAGTTCACATAAATTCATGTCCATTGAGGTGTAGATGCCATCCAGCCATGTCATTCTCTGTCGTCTGCTTCTCCTCCTACCCTCAATCCCTCTCAGCATCAGAGTCTTTTCCAGTGAGTCAACTCGATGCATGAGGTGGTAAAAGTATTGCCGTTTCAGCTTTAGCATCAGTCCTTCCAATGAACACCCAGGATTGATCTCCTTTAGAATGGACTGGTTGGATCTCCTTGCAGTCCAAGGGACTCTCAAGAGTCTTCTCCAGCACCACAGTTCAAAAGCATCAATTCTTTGGCAAACAGCTTTCTTCACAGTCCAGCTCTCACATCCATACATGACCACGGGAAAAACCATAGCCTTGACTAGACGGACCTTTGTTGGCAAAGTAATGTCTCTGCTTTTTAATATACTCTCTGGGTTGGTCATAACTTTCCTTCCAAGGAGTAAGCATCTTTTAATTTCATGGCTAAAATCAGCATCCGCAGTGATTTTGGAGGCCCCAAAAATAAAGTCTGACACTATTTCCACTGTTTCCCCATCTATTTCCCATGAAGTGATGGGACCAGATGCCATGATCTTTGTTTTCTGAATGTTGAGCTTCAAGCCAACCTTTTGACTCTCCTCTTTCACTTTCATCAAGAGGTTTTTTAGTTCCTCTTCACTTTCTGCAATAAGGGTGGTGTCATCTGCATATCTGAGGTTATTGATATTTCTCCCTGCAATCTTGATTTCAGCTTGTTCTTCTTCCAGCCCAGTGTTCCTCACGATGTACTCTGCATATAAGTAAAATAAGCAGGGTAACAATATAAAACCTTGGGGTACTCTTTTTCCTATTTGGAACCAGTCTGTTGTTCCATGTCCAGTTCTAACTGTTGAATCCTGACCTGCATATAGATTTCTCTAGATACAGGTCAGCTGGTCTAGTATTCCCCTCTCTTTCAGAGTTTTCCACAGTTTATTGTGATCCACACAGTCAAAGGCTTTGGCATAGTCAATGAAGCAGAAATAGATGTTTCTCTGGAACTTTATTGCTTTCTCCAAGTTCCAGCGAATGTCAGCAATTTGATCTCTGGTGCCTCTGCCTTTTCTGAAACCTGCTTGAACATCTGGAAATTTACGCATCACATATTGCTGAAGCCTGGCTTGGAGAGTTTTGAGCATGACTTTACTAGCGTGTGAGATGAGTGCAATTGTGCAGTAGTTTGAGCATTCTTTGGCATTGCCTTAGTTGAGATTGGATGAAGACTGACATTTTCCATTCCTGTGGCCAATGTTGTGTTTCCTAAATTTGCTTGCATATTGAGTGCAGCACTTTCACAGCATCATTTTTCAGGATTTGAAATAGCTCAACTGGAATTCCATCACCTCCACTAGCTTTGTTCGTAGTGATGCTTTCTAAGGACCACTTGACTTCACATTTCAAGATGTCTGGCCTTAAGTGAGTGATCACGCCATCGTGATTATCTTGGTCTTGAAGATCTTATTTGTATAGTTCTTCTGTGTATTCTTGCCAGCCCTTCTTAATATCTTCTGCTTCTTATGTCCATACCATTGCTGTCCTTTATCGAGCCCATGTTTTCATGAAATGTTCCCTTGATATCTCTAATTTTCTTGAAGAGATCTCTAGTCTTTCCCATTCTGTTGTTTTCCTCTCTTTCTTTGCATTGATCCCTGAGGAAGGCTTTCTTACCTCTCCTTGCTATTCTTTGGAATTCTGCATTCAGATGGTTATATCTTTCCTTTTCACCTTTGCTTTTCACTTCTCTTCTTTTCACAGCTATTTTTAAGACCTCCTCAGACACCCATTTTGCTTTTATGCATTTCTTTTCCATGGGAATGGTCTTGGTCCCTCTCTCTTGTACAATCTCACGAATTTCTGTCCAGAGTTCATCAGACACTCTATGTATCAGTTCTAGTCCCTTAAATCTATTTCTCACTTCCATTGTATAATCATAAGGGATTTGATTTATGTCATATCTTATTGGTCTAGTGGTTTTCCCTACTTTCTTCAATTTAAGTCTGAACTTGGCAATAATGTGTTCATGATCTGAGCCACAGTCAGCTCCTGGTCTTGTTTTTGCTAAGTGTATAGAGCTTCTCCATCTTTGGCTGCAAAGAATGTAATCAATCTGGTTTCAGTATTGACCATCTGGTGATGTCTGTATGTAAAGTCTTCTCTTGTGTTGTTGGAAGTGGGTGTTTGCTATGACCAATGTGTTCTCTTGGCAAAACTCTATTTTCCTTTACCCTGCTTCATTCCATGCTCCAAGGCCAAATTTGCCTGTTACTCCAGGTGGATTCCTGCAGTCCTCATTTCAGTTCAGTTCAGTTCAGCCGCTCTTGACTCCGACTCTTTGTGACCCAATGAATCATAGCACACCAGGCCTCCCTGTCCAGCACCATTTGGCCGCAAATAAAACTTAACTCAGAATTCTTACACTGTGCTTTCTTTACAGTTTGTAAAGTGTTATAGGAATATCTGAAAGAGAATATGACAGAATGAATATGTAAATAAACAATGATTGAGGATTTCTAAAAATTGATAACTAACAAACTGCAAATGCAAGTAGCTCAAAGAACACAAATTAGGTTAAGTTTTCTCACCAAAAACTGTAACCAGAAAAATCATATTTGAGATACTGAATCCTAAAAACAAAACTAAAATTGAAAAGAAAACCTCAAAAAAAAAAAATATATATATATACACAAGAAAAAAGTTATGAACTGCAGAAGATTTGTCATCAGAAAGTATGCAAAATCGAAGACAATAGAATAATGATTTTAAAAACTGGACGTTAAATAATTTAAAAAGCTATCAAACAAAATCTCTATATATTGTTAAATATGCTTCAAAATAAAGAGAAATAAAGATATATTTTTAAAAAGAAGGAAGAAAATGCATAGCCAGAAGATTAGCACTACTACAAATGTTAAAGGGAATTTTGTTGCTGTTGTTCAGTCACTACTCTTTGAGACCACATGGACTGCAGCATTCCAGGCTTCCCTGTCCTTTACTATCTCCCGGATTTTACTCAAACTCTTGTCTATTGAGTCAGTGATGCCATCCTACCATCTCATCTTCTGTCACCCCTTCTCATCTTGCCTTCAATCTTTCCCAGCATCAGGGTCTTTTTCAATGAATCAACTCTTTACATCAGGTGGCCAAATTATTGGACCTTCAGCTTTAGCAGATATTAAGCAAAATAGCAAAATACGAAGCAAAAGCTTGGATCAACACACACACAGACACACAGCCACACAGATACACACAGAGAAGAGCACTGGAAATGGCATAAATGAAGGCAAATATAAATTCATTTTCCTACTTTTAATTAATATAAAGTAGAATTCATTTCAGAGAAGGCAATGGCAAGCCACTCCAGTACTCTTGCCTAGAAAATCCCATGGATGGAGGAGCCTGGTAGGCTGCAGTCCCTGGGGTAGCTAAGGGTTGGACACGACTGACCGATTTCACTTTCACTTTTCACTTTCACACAAAGGAGAAGGAAATGGCAACCCACTCCAGTGTTCTTGCCTTGAGAATCCCAGGGAAGGGGGAGCCTGGTGGGCTTCCGCCTATGGGGTCACACAGAGTCGGACACGACTGAAGTGACTTAGCAGCAGCAGCAGCAGATCTCATTTTATAGAACAGAGTGAGTTTGTATGTTGTGGATTTAAACTACATGTGAAAAATAAATTTCTGAAAATAATAACACAAAAAAATGGTAGAGAGGCAATACGAGCATATTGTTTTAAAGCCCTTACACTACACCAGATATTGTGAAACATTATTTGAAATAGCACATTGGAAAATTTTAAGACATCCAGAAATAAAACTTAAAAAAAGAGGAAGAATGAAAGATCCAATAGATGAAAAAAATAGGAAACATAAACTTGCTTCATTAACGTAAATAAAAGAAAAGCAATTGAAGCAGACAATAGATGGGCCCGAGGCTGAACAGTTTCTCCCCTGTGGACAAAAACTGCATAATAGCAGAAGTCCTATAAAAGCAGGATGATGGAGAAGGCTGGATCCTACTAAGATAAGAGATAAAAGACCACATATTCCTCATTCTTAAAGTCAAGGAGACCTCCCAATTATGCATGCACAGAAAGGCTCTTTGGTGGTCAAAAAGAGAGGGGGCTCTACCTCATGGAAAGTGATGTCAGGTACCCATAGACCTCTTAACTAGAATCCATCTTAGCTAAGAGATGTGCATGTAGGCATGGGGGGATCCTGAGACATAACAAATATGGACTCAAAACCAGGAAAAGCAAAATGACTTGTTAAAGGAAACTCAAAAGAAATGATCCATAAAAGTGATTCAAGCTATCATGAGGGCACAAGTCTCTTTCTAAGCCTACCCATGTACTTTAACTTTTCCCTCCTAATAAACACCTTGTTTCACTACTTTCCATCTCAATGTGGAAATTCATTTCTATATAGCTGACAGGGCTTGGTTTTTGTCACTAGCCACCGTTCTTGGTCATCTACTGTCTAGGATTCAGTGCTCTTACTGCTGTGGCTTGACTTCAATCTCTGGACAGGAAGCAAAACCCTGCTTCAAGCTGCATCAGGCCAAGGCCACCCAAGATAATGTTGACCAGATGTAACAAGTAGGAAACAATTAGCAATATGATATGTTTCCATACAATCGTATAATTAATCACAATAAATGTGAAAGTTCTAAACACACCAGGAGACAACAGAGATTATAGGATTGAAAATAGAGTAAGCATCAACAATCAAGATACTGTCAGTAAAACTGGGAAAGAGAGAATATAATATTATCTTTTCTATAAAAGCAACCCACCAGAAAACCCACCTTGGGAAAAGATGTCAGATCAATTTTCTCAGTACTACTGTGGAAACAAACAAAAGGCTCAAAGAAAGGTAGGGATCATGGATTTGTGAAAAATGGCTGAATCTCAGTAATAACAGTGAGATTTGTGGCATTTTAACTGATCCTAGTCCTGTTTTATTCTCCAGCCTTGGAAATTAGCACCTTACATTCCTCTAGCAGCCTGAAAGAGACAGGAGGAAGAACAAAGGTGCTAAAGTTTGTTTAACATCTGATTCTCAGTGACTTGTCATTATTCAAACTCTATGGGAATTCCCTCAAATACTTCATTTGCAAAACCGTAATAGAACTGACACAGAAGCTCACCCAGGGAGTATTAGTTGAATTTCCAGCAAGTATTTTACCACTACAGTGTCATGAGATGTTGCAAAATTATTAAGGTAAACAATATACTATTTTTTTATTCGTTTTTATTTACTAACCCAAGACAAACAGGTCGTGGTGGAGAGTTCTGACCAAACGTGGTCCATTGGAGAAGGGGATGACGAACTACTTCAGCATTATTGTTTGGAGAACCCTATGAACAGTATGAAAAGGCAAAAAGATATTGCACTGAAAGAGAAACTCCCTGGTCGGTAAATGCCCACGATGCTACTGGGGAAGAGTGGAGAAATAGCTCCAGAAAGAATGAAGAAGGTGAGCCAAAGTGGAAACAATGCCAAGTTTAGGGTGTGTCTGGTGGTGAAAGTAAAGTCCAGTGCTATAAAGCACAATATTAAATAAAAACCTGGAGTGTTAGGCCCAAGAATCAAATTAAACTGGAAGTGAACAAAAAGGCGATGGCAAGAGTGAATATTGACATTTTAATAATCAATGAACTAAAATGGATGGGAATGGGCAAATTAATTATAGATGAACATTATATATATTACTGCGAGCAAGAATTCCTTATAAGAAATGGAGTAGCCGTCATAGAGTCAGAAATTCATAGGGTTGTCAAAAAAAGCCAAATGCAGTTTCAAAAATGACAGAATGATCTCAGTTCATTTCCAAGTCAAAACATTTAGTCCTGTCTGATTCTTTGTGATCCCATGGACTGTGGCCTAACAGCCTCCTCTTTCCATGGAGTTCTCCATTCAAGAATACGAGAGTGGGTAGTTATTCCCTTCTCCAGAGGATCTCCTTGACCTAGGAATTAAACCCGGATCTCCTATACTGTCATAAGGGTGGTGTCATCTGCATATCTGAGGTTATTGATATTTCTCCCAGCAATCTTGATTCCAGCTTGTGCTTCTTCCAGCCCAGCATTCCTCATGATGTACTCTGCATAGAAGTTAAATAAGCAAGGTGACAATATACAGCCTTGACGTAATCCTTTTCCTATTTGGAACCAGTGTATTGTTCCATGTCCAGTTCTGACTGTTGCTTCCTGACCTGCATACAGGTTTCTCAAGAGGCAGGTCAGGTGGTCTGGGATTCCCATCTCTTTCAAAATGTTCCACAATTGATTGTGATCCACACAGTCAAAGGCTTTGGCATAGTCAATGAAGCAGAAATAGATGTTTTCCTGGAACTCTCTTGCTTTCTCCATGATCCAGTGGATGTTGGCAATTTGACCTCTTGTGCCTCTGCCTTTTCTAAAACGCGCTTGAATATTTGGGAGTTCACAGTTCACATATTGCTGAAGCCTGGCTTGGAGAATTTTGAGCATGACTTTACTAGCCTGTGAGATGAGTTCAATTGTGCGGTAGTTTGAGCATTCTTTGGCATTGCCTTTCTTTGGAATTGGAATGAAGCCTGACCTTTTCCAGTCCTGTGGCCACTGCTGAGTTTTCCAAATTTGCTGACATATTGAGTGCAGCACTTTCACAGAATCATCTTTCAAGATTTGAAATAAATAGCTCAACTGGAATTCCATCACCTCCACTAGCTTTGTTCGTGGTGATGCTTTCTAAGACCCACTTGACTTCACATTCCAAGATATCTGGCTCTAGGTCAGTAATCACGTTATCGTGACTATCTTGGTCGTGAAGATTTTTTGTACAGTTCTTCTGTGTATTATTGCCACCTCTTCTTAATATCTTCTGCTTCTGTTAGGTCCATACCATTTCCATCCTTTATCGAGCCCATCTTTGCATGAAATGTTCCCTTGGAATCTCTAATTTTCTTGAGGAGATCACTTGTTTTTCCTATTCTGTTGTTTTCCTCTATTTCTTTGCATTGATCACTGAGGAATTCTTTCCTATCTCTCCTTGCTATTCTCTGGAACTCTGCATTCAGATGCTTTTATCTTTCCTTTTCTCCTTTGCTTTTCACTTCTCTTCTTTTCACAGCTATTTGTAAGGCTTCCTCAGACAGCCATTTTGCTTTTTTGCATTTCTTTTCCATGGGGATGGTCTTGTATGGCAGAAAGTGAAGAGGAACTCAAAAGCCTCTTGATGAAAGTGAAAGAGGAGAGTGAAAAGGTTTACTTGAAGCTCAACATTCAGAAAACAAAGATCATGGCATCTGGTCCCATCACTTCATGGGAAATAGATGGAAAAACAGTGGAAACAGTGTCAGACTTTATTTTTTTGGGCTCCAAAATCACTGCAGATGCTGATTGCAGCAATGAAATTAAAAGACGCTTACTCTTTGGAAGGAAAGTTATGACCAACCTAGATAGTATATTAAAAAGCAGAGACATTGCTTTGCCAACCAAGGTCCGTCTAGTCAAGGCTACGGTTTTTCCCGTGGTCATGTATGGATGTAAGAGTTGGACTGTGAAGAAAGCTTATCACTGAAGAATTGATGCCTTTGAACTGTGGTGCTGGAGAAGACTCTTGAGAGTCCTTTGTACTGCAAGGAGATCCAACCAGTCCATTCTAAAGGAGATCAATCCTGGGTGTTCATTGGATGGACTGATGCTGAAACTGAAACTGCAATACTTTGACTCACTGGAAAAGACTCTGATGCTGGGAAAGGTTGGGGGCGGGAGGAGAAGGGGACGACCTAGAATGAGATGGCTGGATGGCCTCACCGACTCTGTGGACATGAGTTTGAGTGAACTCCGTGAGTTTGTGATGGACAGGGAGGCCTGGAGTGCTGTGATTCCTGGGGTTGCAGAGAGTTGGACACGACTGAGAGACTGAAATGAACTGAACTCCTACACTGCTGAAAGATTTTGTAACATCTGAGCCACCAGGGAAGCCAGGGAAATCAGACGCCAAAAGTTCTCTTTAAAAATCACCTTTCCTGTAAAAATTAAACTTTATGATGCTTATATATTGCTGTCATGGAGTAAAAATAATCATGATATACCAGTGATTGAAAGCTAAATTCACCCACTGCTAACATTATAGCTAGCAATGCCTTTAAAACACATAATGCCTCCTCTTTGATTATATAATGCTTTAAAACAGATTAAATACAGGTTTCCAACTGGCATTTATAGTGGAAATTTTATGGTTGCAGAAGTATTTCACAGTTAATATTTGTTGGTGAGACTGATTTGTAAGAGGTATAAAATCCCACCACAAGTACCTGCCCTAAAGAAACATTTGTTGAATGACCTGAGTCATTAAGACAATAGCAAGGCATAAGACTTTTAAGCCTTTGCTTTTCTGGAAGACAATTTGGACAAAAATGTATTCATAACCATAGAGTGAGAGATGCAATAGCCTTAAGACTTTTATCCAGAATTTTGTATATAACTCTTTTGCCTTCAATTATACCCAATAAAATGACCATGTGTGTATGTTAGTCAGTCAGTCATGTCTGACTCTTTGTGACACCATGGACAGTAGGTACCTAGGCACATCTGTCCATGGAATTCTCCAGGCAAGAATACTGGAGTGGGTTGCTGTTTCCTCCTCCAGGGCATCTTTCTGACTCAGGGATCAAACCTGAATCTCCTGCATTGCAGGCAGGTTTTTTAGTGTCTGAGCCACCAGGGAAACCCAGAGATGATTTTTTTTTTTCTTAAGTCACTCAGTTGTGTCCAACTCTTTGTGACCCCATGTGCGGAGGTCCTTTAATAGACTGGAACCTGGTGGTATGGAGTCGAGGATAAGAAAGTAAAGGAAAAAGAAAGAGGCTGATATTCCTTGGTTTATGCAGAAAACCAATAAAATCCCTGGTACAGGGCTTGCACTGCTCACGAAGGCACCAGGCGTCCTCTCGAGGGGGTGAAGGCACAAAGCTCCTTCTCGAGAGGGTCGTAGAAGCCCAGACAAGAAAGTGAGCCCAGTGAGCCTCTGCGCTCCAGAGAATTAACCTGAGAGAGAGAGAGAGAGAGACAGAAGGACACGGGGATCCAAGCTCTGATAGAGCAAAGGTGTTTTACTCAAAATCGTGTGAGTATATACACTCTTACAAGGTAGCTATTTTCAGCAAAGATAAAAATAAAAAGTCCAGACTTACAAATTATCAAGTAAAATATAAGGTGATCCATATCAAAGAGAGAGGGTTGTAAATAATAACTTTTACCATATGGTTCATAAAATGGAAGAGGGTCATAAGTAGTTACTTATCACCGTATGGAAAAACTAACGAAGGAAATGCATGCATTCCTAAGCCCCCAGGAGTAGTTTGCTACTCCACTTAGTTCCTGAATATTCAGGAATTAATAAGGGACAGAGGATTCATGACAGATTCAAAACAGCACACAGGAAACCTCCTGTTAAATGCTTCCTGACACCCATATACTATACAGTACCCGGAATTCTCCAGGTCAGAATACTGGAGTGGGTAGCCTATCACTTCTCCACTGGATCTTCCAAACCTAGGAATTGAACCGGGGTGTCCTGCATTGCCTGCAGATTCTTTAGTAACTGAGCTATTGGGGAAGCTATTATGATATTATAAAAGCAGTATTTCATCTAATAAGTTATATTTGGATATTTGAATGCAATTGAATATATTCTTTATAGCTTTATATAAATATTTTATTAGTTGAAAAATTCACTGTCAAAGTATGAATAAAAAACTGAAATATTTGTTTAAGTATTCTTATTGTTACAGTCTATTCTTATATTGTTATGTAACAAAACTATTTTATATGTTAGCTTTGTTTCACAGTATAATTTGTGGAATTTCAACAAAAAGTTTAGAATAAAAATTCAGTTCAGTTTAGTTCAGTCACTCAGTCGTGTCCGACTCTTTGTGACCAAATGAATCACAGCACTCCAGGCCTCCTTGTCCATCAACAACTCCGGAGTTCACTCAAACTCATGTCCATCGAGTCGGTGATGCCATCCAGACATCTCATTCTCTGTCGTCCCCGTCTCCTCCCGCCCCCAAACCTTCCCAACATCAGAGTCTTTTCCAGTGAGTCAACTCTTCGCATGAGGCGGACAAAGTATTGGAGTTACAGCTTTAGCATCAGTCCTTCCAATGAACATCCAGGATTGATCTCCTTTAGAATGGACTGGTTGGATATCCTTGCAGTCCAAGGGACTCTCAAGAGTCTTCTCCAGCACCACAGTTCAAAGGCATCAATTCTTCAGTGATCAGCTTTTTTCACAGTGCAACTCTCACATTCATACATGACCAATTGAAAAACCATAGCCTTGACTAGACGGTTTTAGAAAAGGCAGAGGCACCAGAGATCAAATTGCAAACATCCGCTGGATCATGGAGAAAGCAAGAGAGTTCCAGAAAAACATCTATATCTTCTTCATTGACTATGCCAAAGCCTTTGACTGTGTGTATCACAATAAACTGTGGAACATTCTGAAAGACCGGGGAATACCAGACCACCTGACCTGCCTCTTGAGAAACCTGTATACAGGTCAGGAAGCAATAGTTACTGCTGGACATGGAACAACAGACTGGTTCCAAATAGGAAAAGGAGCACGTCAAGGTTTTATATTGTCACCCTGCTTATTTAACTTCTATGCAGAGTACATCATGAGGAACACTGGGCTGGAAGAATCACAAGCTGGAATCAAGATTGTGGAGAGAAATATCAATAACCTCAGATATGCAGATGACACCACCCTTATGGCAGAAAGTGAAGAGGAAATCAAAGGCCTCTTGATGAAAGCGAAAGAGGAGAGTGAAGAGTTTGGCTTAAGCTCAACATTCAAAAAACATAGATCATGGCATCTGTCCCATCACTTAATGGGAAATAGATGGAAAAACAGTGGAAACCAAGTTACGACCAGCCTAGATAGTACATTAAAAAGCAGAGATATTACTTTTCCAACCAAGGTCCGTCTAGTCAAGGCTATGGTTTTGCCCGTAGTTATGTATGGATGTGAGTGTTAGACTTTGAAGAAGGTTGATTGCCGAAGAATTGATGCTTTTGAACTGTGGTGCTGGAGAAGACTCTTGAGAGTCCCTTGGACTGCAAGGAAACTCAACCAGTCCATTCTAAAGGAGATCAATCCTGGGTGTTCATTGGAAGGACTGATGCTAAAGCTGAAACTCCAATACTTTGGCCGCCTCATGCGACGAGTTGACTCACTGGAAAAGAGTCTGATGCTAGGAGGGACTGGGGACAGGAGGAGAAGGGGACGACAGAGAATGAGATGGCTGGATGGCATCACCAACTCTGTGGACATGAGTTTGAGTGAACTCCGGGAGTTGGTGATGGACAGGGAGGCCTGGCGTGCTGTGGTTCATGGGGTCGCAAAGAGTCGGACACGACTGAGCGACTGAACTGAACTGACTAGACAGACATTGGTTGGCAAAGTAATGTCTCTGCTTTTTAATATGCTATCTAGTTTGGTCATACTGTCCTTCCAAGGAGTAAGCGTCTTTTAATTTCATGGTTGAAATCAGCATCCGCAGTGATTTTGGAGCCCGAAAAAATAAAGTCTGGCACTGTTTCCACTGTTTTTCCATCTATTTCCCATGAAGTGATGGGACCAGATGCCATGATCTTTGTTTTCTGAATGTTGAGTTTCAAGCCAACGTTTTCACTCTCCTCTTTCACTTTCAACAAGAGGCTTTTTAGTTCCTCTTCACTTTCTGCCATAAGGGTGGTGTCATCTGCATATCTGAGGTGATTGATATTTCTCCCAGCCATCTTGATTTCAGCTTGTGCTTCTTCCAGCCCAGCGTTCCTCACGATGTACTCTGCATAGAAGTTAAATAAGCAAGGTGACAATATACAGCCTTGACATACTCCTTATCCTATTTAGAACCAGTCTGTTTTTCCATGTCCAGTTCTGACTGTTGCTTCCTGACCTGCATACAGGTTTCTCAAGTGGCAGGTCAGGTGGTCTGGTATTCCCATCTCTTTCAGAATGTTCCGCAGTTTATTGTGATCCACACAGTCAAAGGCTTTGGCATAGTCAATGAAGCAGAAATAGATGTTTTCCTGGAACTCTCGTGCTTTCCCCATGATCCAGCGGATGTTTGCATTTTGATCTCTGGTGCCTCTGCCGTTTCTGAAACCTGCTTGAACATCAGGGAGTTAATGGTTCACATATTGCTGAAGCCTGGCTTGGAGAATTTTGAGCATGTCTTTACTAGTTTCTGAGATGAGTGCAATTGTGCGGTAGAGTTTGAGCATTCTTTGGCATTCCCTTTCTTTGGGATTGGAATGAAGACTGATCTTTTCCAGTCCTGTGGCCACTGCTGAGTTTTCCAAATTTGCTGGCATATTGAGTGCACTTTCACAGCATCATCTTTCAGGATTTGAAATAGTTCAACTGGAATTCCATCACCTTCATTAGCTTTGTTCTTAGTGATGCTTTCTAAGGCCCACTTGACTTCACATTCCAAGATGTCTGGCTCTAGGTCAGTGATCACGTTATCGTGATAACCTTGGTGGTGAAGATCTTTTTTGTACAGTTCTTCTGTGTATTCTTGCCACCTCTTCTTAATATCTTCTGCTTCTGTTAGGTCCATACCATTTTTGTCTTTTATCGAGCCCATTTTGCATGAAATATTCCCTTGGAATCTCTAATTTTCTTGAAGAGATCACTTATTTTTCCTATTCTGTTGTTTTCCTCTATTTCTTTGCACTGATCACTGAGGAAGGTTTTCTTATCTCTCCTTGCTATTCTTTGGAACTCTGCATTCAGATGCTTATATCTTTCCTTTTCTCCTTTGCTTTTCTCCTCTCTTGTTTTCACAGCTATTTGTAAGGCCTCCTCAGACAGCCATTTTGCTTTTCTGCATTTCTTTTCCATGGGGATGGTCCCGGTCCATGTCTCCTGTACAATGTCACGAACCTCTGTCCAGAGTTCTTCAGACACTCTATCTGTCAGATCTAGTCCCTGAAATCTATTTCTCACTTCCACTGTATAATCATAAGGGATATGATTTAGGTCATATCTGAATGGTCTAGTGGTTTTCCCTACTTTCTTCAATTTAAGTGTGAATTTGGCAATAAGGAGTTCATGATCTTAGCCACAATCAGCTCCTGGTCGTGGTTTTGCTAACTGTGTATAGCTTCTCCATCTTTGGCTGCAAAGAATATAATCAATCTGATTTCGGTGTTAACCATCTGATGATGTCCATATGTAGGGTCTTCTCTTGTGTTGTTGGAAGAGGGTGTTTGCTCTGACAAGTGCATTCGCTTGACAAAACTCTGTTTTCCTTTGCCTTGCTTCATTCCGTGCACCAAGGCCAAATTTGCCTGTTACTCTGGGTGTTTATTGACTTTCTATTTTTGCATTCCAGTCCCCTATAATGAAAAGGACATCTGCTTTGTGTGGTGGTCTTAAAAGGTCTTTTAGGTCTTCATAGAACCATTCAACTTCTGCTTCTTCAGCGTTACTGGTTGAGGCATAGGCCTGAATTACTGTAATATTGAATGGTTTGCCTTGGAAACGAACAGAAATCATTCTGTCGTTTTTAAGATTGTATCCAAGTACTGCATTTCGGACTCTTTTGTTGACCATGATGGCTACTCCATTTCTTCTAAGGGATTCCTGCCCACATTAGTAAATATAATGGTCATCTGAGTTAAATTCACCCATTCCAGTCCATTTTATTCCACTGATTCCTAGGATGTCTATGTTCACTCTTTCCATCTCCTGTTTGACCACTTCCAATTTGCCTTGATTCATGGACCTAACATTCCAGGTTCCTATGCAATATTGCTCTTTACAGCATCGGGCCTTGCTTCTATCACCAGTCACATCCACAGCTGGGTATTGGTTTTGCTTTGGCTCCATCCCTTCATTCCTTCTAGAGTTAGTTCTCCACTGAGCTCCAGTAGCATACTGGACACCTACCGACCTGGGGAATTCCTCATTCAGTATCCTATCATTTTGCCCTTTGATACTGTTCATGGGGTTCTCAAGGCAAGTATACTGAAGTTGTTTGCCATTCCCTTCTCCAGTGGACCACATTCGGCTGTGGTCCATGTGATCAGATCGACTAGTTTGCTTAGATTATAATTTCAGTGTGTTTGCCCTCTGATGCCCCCTCGCAATACCTACCATCTTATTTGGGTTTCTCTTACCTTGGGTTTGGGATATTTCTTAACACCTACTCCAGCAAAGCCCAGCTGCTGCACCTTACCTTGGACGAGGGGTATCTCCTCAAGGCCGCCCCTCCTGAGCTTGAACGTGGAGTAGCTCTCAGCCCTCCTGCGCCCACGCAGCCACATCCTATTGGACGTGGGGTAACACTTCTAGGCTGCCGGCCCTGCCCTCAGGTGTGGGGTAGCTCCTCTCCGCCGCACTTCTTTGCGTGGTCGGTTGCTCCAGGCTGGGCGTCTCTCTCGTCTGCGCCGCCGGAGTCGGGGTTTCTCGGGTCTGCGACGCCGGGGCTGGTGTCTCTCGTGTATTTTATGGTGGCATATTCTGTACCCTTCAGTATCTATTTTCAAACTTAAACTCCAATAACATTAAAAAATCAGTCCTATAAAGTTTAGTCACATTGTGAGATATTCAACAATATGATAACATTTATTATTCATCTGGAACTCTGAAATATTCTCTTTGTGATACCTCTAACAGCTCCATCATCAATGAAACAAAAAAGGGGAATGAAGATGGTACTGCCACGAGTTTGGTTATTTCATAAGTTAGCTTTGTACATGATAACAGGACTCTCTTTTCTGAATAAGTATACATAAGGGAGTGATATAGTATCAACTCACACATAGTTGACCATTATAATTGATTTGAACTCACAATTTAAGCTTCCAGTGATTTTTATATATTTGTTGAATAAATGTGCTTGACAACTTCAGTTGATTCCTTTGTTCATAGATTCAGTTCAGTTAAGTTCAGTTGTTCAGTCGTGTCCGACTCTCCGTGACCCCATGAATCACAGCATGCCAGGCCTCCCTGTCCATCACCAACTCCCAGAGCTCACCCAAATCATGTCCATCGAGTCGGTGATGCCATCCAGCCATCTCATTCTCTGTCGTCCCCTTCTCCTCCCACCCCCAACTTTTCCCAGCATCAGAGTCTTTTCCAGTGAGTCAACTCGTCACATGATGTGGCCAAAGTATTGCAGTTTCAGCTTTAGCATCAGTCCTTCCAATGAACACCCAGGATTGATCTCCTTTAAAATGGACTGGTTGGATCTCCTTGCAGTCCAAAGGACTCTCAAGAGTCTTCTCCAGCACCACAGTTCAAAAGCATCAATTCTTCGGCGATCAGCTTTCTTCACAGTCCAACTCTCACATCCATACATGACCATGGGAAAAACCATAGCCTTGACTAGACGGACCTTGGTTGGAAAAGTAATGTCTCTGCTTTTTAATATACTATCAAGGTTGGTCATAACTTTCTTTCCAAGGAGTAAGCGTCTTTTAATTTCATGGCTGCAATCAGCATCTGCAGTGATTTTGGAGCCAAAAAAAATAAAGTCTGACACTGTTTCCACTGTTTTGCCATCTATTTCCCATGAAGTGATGGGACCAGATGCCATGATGTTTGTTTTCTGAATGTTGAGCTTCAAGCCAACCTTTTCACTCTCCTCTTTCACTTTCATCAAGAGGCTTTTGACGTCCTCTTCACTTTCTGCCATAAGGTAATTTCATCTGCATATCTGAGGTTATTGATATTTCTCCCAGCAATCTTGATTCCAGCTTGTGCTTCTTCCAGCCCAGCGTTCCTCATGATGTACTCTGCATAGAAGTTAAATAAGCAAGGTGACAATGTACAGCCTTGACGTACTCCTTTTCCTATTTGGAACCAGTCTGTTTTTCCACGTACAGTTCTGACTGTTGCTTCCTGACCTGCATACAAGTTTCTCAGAGGCAGATCAAGTGGTCTGGGATTCCCATCTCTTTCAGAATGTTCCACAGTTTATTGTGATCCACACAGTCAAAGGCTTTGGCATAGTCAATGAAGCAAAAATAGATGTTTTTCTGGAACTCTCTTGCTTTCTCCATGATCCAGCGGATGTTGGCAATTTGATCTCTGGTGCCTCTGCCTTTTCAAAAACCTGCTTGAACATCTGGGAGTTCACGGTTCACATATTGCTGAAGCTTGACTTGGAGAATTTTGAGCATGACTTTACTAGCATGGATTATGGGGCAGTGCTTTGCAAATTTTTGTGTGTATTAGAATTTTCTAGTATTATGAATATTATTGTACATTCTAAGGCCTTCAACCCAGAAATCCAAAGTTTATAGTAAGATCTATAAATATTTTAACAGATTGTTGTTAAAATTTTCATAAATTCCATTGCAGATCCTGATTGCAGCCATGAAATTAAAAGACGTTTACTCCTTGGAAGGAAAATTATGACCAACCTTGATAGTATATTAAAAAGCAGAGACATTACTTTGCCAACCAAGGTCCGTCTAGTCAAGGCTATGATTTTTCCCGTGGTCATGTATGGATGTAAGTGTTGGACTGTGAAGAAAGCTGATAACTCATAAATGTAGTTTCTAACAATGTATTACAAATTTATGAGCTTTCAAATGATGGTTTTTACTTAACCTATCATCTTTTTCTGATCTTAAGATTTCCCTTTGCCTCTGCATTTGAAAATTTTTAATATCATACATCTTAGTGTTTTTTTTTCCCCATAATTTTTGTGTTTGGGATACTTTGAGCTATGTTTGTTAGCTTACATCATTTGGAACATTTTCAGTTATTATATCTCTAATTATTTTCTGTCTCTCTTTTCCATTTATTTCAAGGCCCTTTACATATATTAAACAACTTAAAGTTGTCTCACCACTCCCCAATGCCCTTTTTTTTTTTAACTCTTTCCTTTCTCTGTGACTCATTTTACATGGTTTTTCATTGCTCTGTTTGAATTTATAACTCTTTCTTGTGCAAAATCTAAACTGCCATTTATGCAATCCAGTAAATATTTTATCTCAGGCATTCTTGTTTTCATTTCTAGGAGTTGAATCTGAGTTATTTTTATATTTTCCAATTCTCTGTGCAACATGTTTAATATTTTGCCTAGCTTTTAGAACATATGAAATACAGCTATAGTAACTGTTTTAATGTCATGTCTACTAAAAATAATACCAACTTCATTTTTAGATTTGCTTGGATTAATCAATTTCTCCACTGTGTTAATTGATTTTTTTTTTGATATTTGATAATTTCTTGATATTTCTTTATATTTTTTATGATAATTGATATCATTCTTGATTAATTTTAATGGCTTACCAGACCTTCTGAAATTTAAATTATGAGTGCTGGATGTTTTGTTTTCCTATAAACAAAAGCTTTTTTATGGATCACAGTTTAGTTAGTTGAAAATCATTTGGTATTTTTGGTTTTGTTTTTTAAAGTTTCGTTAGAAGATATTCAAATAATTTATTTCAGGACTACATTTCTCCATCACATATGAAAGACCTTACTCAGTGTTCTCTAGATCTGTGAAGTTCTCATATTGTACAGACTCTTTACAGTATAAATGCTAGCTATTTTTGTCCACCCCCCCCCCCCCAGAGTTGCAGCAAAAGGAACATAAGGAGACTTCTGGGTGTTATTTGGATTACACATTTCAGGAACACAGTTTAGAAATTTTCTATTTCTTTGGATACATTAACTCATGTATTTTCCTATTAGTTCCTGATGTTCAGTTTATTTTTCTTTTCCATTTGTTTTCTTTGCTTTCCATATGTGATATTACTAGTGATTTGTCTCCAGATTCACACTCTTTTTTCTTTGTTTTTCCATTCTGCTAATGAGCCCATCCTATAAGCTGTTTTATTTCAGATTTAGTATATTAAATTTTAATTTCCCAATCAAGATAACATTTATTATGTTATGACTCTTTAAAATTAGTTCTGTATCTTCTTGTTATTGAAGTTTCTATTAAGATGCTTCAAAATAACATGCAAAAAGTTGGTTATATCCTGACAGACTCTCTTACCAATGTTGACAAAATATCACATCATACTTTGATGAAAAGTTATGTCACTTAAGTGGCCCAGTTAATCCAAATTTCATTCTTGCTAAATTAATTTTGATTATCTTTTTCACAGGTAGTCTCCACAGATACTAAAATATCTCATTGCAGTGAATAATTTCCAAATACATTAACTCTAAAAAATTTCCAGGTTGTGTTTTAGATCCAAATATTATCCAGTGTATCGCCAGTCCATGTTCGATGAATGATATAGGATGCTCGGGGCTGGTGTACTGGGATGAACCAGAGGGATGGGATGGGAATGGAGGTGGGAGGGGGGTTAAAGATGGGGAACACATGTACACGTGGGGCAGATTCATGTCAGTTTATGGCAAAACCAATACAATAATGTAAAGTAATTAGCCTCCAATTAAAAAAAATAAAAAGTAAAAAGTTATTTCCTTGTCTCAAATAGGCAGTTCATTATTGAGAATATTGGGATCATCTTTCTCAAGATTTGTGTGCATTATATTTTTCTTCATATTAAAAAAAATATTGTTCATGACATTTATGTACCTAAATTGTTCATATACTTGTAAACTACTCATAAATGACTTTTACAGCACAGTTATTTGCCATGGATTGTTATGGATAACATTTTACAAATTCAAACAAAATGCTGAGTTCATAGTTCATTCTATATTGACCAAAGATTGCATGTGCATGCGTGCTAAGTTGCTTTGGTCATGTCCAACTCTGTGCGACCCCATGGACTGTAGTGCACCTGGTTCCTTTGTCCATGGAACTCTCTAGGCAAGAATTCTGGAGTGGTTTGCCATTTCTTCCTCAAAGTTTACACATCTGTTATTAATCTATCACTGCACTGGAAAAATATTTGTTGAGCATCAGTTTGTGTCAGCACTGTTGTAAGGTGTTAAGACACAGATAATTATCCCAGTTTTGGTAGCAACTGGTACAATCTATATAAGCTGCTCAAAGTTTACTTCTTCAGAGTAAGTAACTTTATCTTCCAAGACAGTTCCAACTGCAACAGCAGAGTCAACATGAAGTTCATATTGAAACGATCTATTAATAAAGTTCATGATAGGGTTTGGCAGGATTAATAATAATTAGTAGCATTCAGTATTCATGTTGGCTACATTCATTTTATTTTTTTAATTAATTTGTTTTAATTGGAGGTTAGTTACCTTACCACATTGTAGTGATTTTTGCCATAGGTTGACATGAGTCAGCCACGTGTGTACATTTTAATAAAAGTGAAGAGGGAGGGAATAAGAGGAAACTATTTTTTAGGCCATTCACTGTGTCATACATTGAGTTAGGGCTCTTACAAAGGGTAGAATGTTTATGTTTATGAAAACCTCTTTAGAATGCAAAATATTTTGCCCTTTTTAGAGTTGAGACATTGTCAGGATACAATTTTGCATGCGTCTATCATGGACTGCAAGGAGATCCAACCAGTCCATTCTAAAGGAGATCAGTCCTGGGTGTTCATTGGAAGGACTGATTCTGAAGCTGAAACTCCAAAACTTTGGCCACCTCATGCGTCGAGTTGACTCACTGGAGAAGAGTCTGATGCTGGGAGGGATTGGGGGCAGGAGGAGAAGGGGATGACAGAGAATGAGATGGCTGGATGGCATCACCGACTCGATGGACATGAGTTTGAGTGAACTCCGGGAGTTGGTGATGGACAAGGAGGGCTGGCGTGCTGTGATTCATGGGGTCACAAAGAGTCTGACACGACTGAGTGACTGAACTGAACTGAACTGATCATGGTTTAGTTGAGAGAGAAAGAATGAACTGTCCTTTGTTCCAGACTATACTTTTAAGGATTCATGTTTAGAAAAAATGTCTTGAAATATAGAGGTGTTGTCTTCTTATGTAAATAATGAGAAGATATAGATTTTCTCCAGTTTAATGAAACATCAGGCATATTCACTGCCTTCACTGCCCAGTAGAAATGTATAGGTACCATGAGTTCAGTGTATTTCAATTGTGATTCAAAATTATTGAGTGCATAGCATCCATCTGAATCATGTCACATAAAAATCAAGACACTTAGAAGAGACAAAAACTGACACTCACATGATCATATTTATAATGCTTGCTCTCTTGTGAGTAATAAAGTTATTTATATCAGACTCCAGAGTCACATATCTTTTGTCAGACACTGTGGAACTTTGGTGGCTAACTTATTAACTTAATAATATATCAGAATCTTCATAGTGCTTGGCAAAAATGTACAGTGTAAGTAAATTGCCCTATGATTGCACCCCTAAAAATGACTGAATTAGGAATCTAAACGACCTATGTCTGAAAAAAGGTACATTTTTTTTCTACTAAAAAGCACCACTATATATCATAAAGCACATAAACAATACTTTAGACACAATATTATATCATAGATATTTCAGTAAGTGAATATGGGGATTACATTCTCAAGCAGGTAGCAAAATAATTTGTAGGTTGTTGTTCATTGTTCAGTCACTAAATCGTGTCTGACTCTTTGTGATCCCATGCACTGCAGCACACCAGGCTGCTCTGTCCTCCACTGTCTTCCAGAGCTTGCTGAAACTCATGTAAATTGAGTCAATGGTGACATTCAACCATCTCCTCCTTTTTCCAATGAGTTAGCTATTCATTTCATGTGGCCAAATCACTAGAGCTCCAGCTTTAACATCAGTCCTTCCAATGAATATTCAGAGTTGATTCCCTGTAGAATGGACTTGTTTGCTATCCTTTCTCTCCAAGGGCCTCTCAAGAGTCTTCTCCAGAACCACAATTTGAAAGCATCAATTCTTCAGTTCTCAGCTTTCTTTATGGTCCAAATCACACATCTGCACATGGCTACAGAACAAAACATAGCTTTCACTATACAGACCTTTTTCTGCAAAGGGATGTCTTTGCTTTTTACTACTCTGTCTCTGTTTGTTATAGCTTTCCTTCCAAGGAGCAAGCATCTTTTAATTTCATGGCGGCAAATATGGTCCACAATAATTTTGAAGCCCAAGAAAATAAAATCTGTCACTTTCCACTTTTTCTCAATCTATTTGCTATGAAGTTATGGGACTGGTCATGAAGATCTTTTCTGTACAGTTCTTCTGTGTATTCTTGTCACCTCTTCTTAATATCTTCTGCTTCTGTTAAGTCCATACCATCTCTGGCCTTTATCAAGCCCATCTTTGCAGGAAATATTCCCTTGGTATCTCTAATTTTCTTGAAGAGATCCCTGGTCTTTCCAACTCTGTTATTTTCCTCTATTTCTTTGCACTGATCGCTGAGGAAGGCTTTCTTATCTCTCATTGCTATTCTTTGGAACTCTGCATTCAGATGCATATTAAAAAGCAGAGACATTACTTTGCTAACAAAGGTCCGTCTAGTCAAGGCTATGGTTTTTACAGTGGTCATGTATGGATGTGAGAGTCTGTGAAGAAAGCTCATCGCTGAAGAATTGATGCTTTTGAGACTCGTGAGAGTCCCTTGGACTGCAAGGAGATCCAACCAGTCCATTCTAAAGGAGATCAGTCCTGGGTGTTCATTGGAAGGACTGATACTAAAGCTGAAATTCCAATACTTTGGCCACCTCATGCGACGAGTTGACTCACTGGAAAAGACTCTGATGCTGGGAGGGATTGGGGACAGGAGGAGAAGGGGACGACAGAGAATGAGATGTCTGGATGGCATCACTGCCTCGATGGACAAGAGTTTGAGTGAACTCCGGGAGTTGGTGATGGACAGGGAGGCCTGGCGTGCTGTGATTCATGGGGTCGCAAAGAGTTGGACACGACTTAGTGACTGAACTGAGCTGAACCGAACTATAGGACTGGACATCGTGAATCTAGATTTTGAATGTTGATTCTTAAGGCAGTTTTTTTCAATCTCAATCTCCTCTTTCATCCTTATCAAGAGGCTCTTTAGTTCCTCTTCCCGTTCTGCCATTAGAATGGTATCATTTGCATATCTTAAGTTGCTGATATTTCTCTGAGTAGTCTTGATTCAAGTTTGTGATTCATTCTGCCTGTCATTTGGAGAAAGCAATGGCACCCCACTCCAGTACTCTTGCCTGGAAAATCCTATAGACGGAGGAGCCTGGTAGGCTGCAGTCCACGGGGTCACTAAGAGTCAGACAAGGCTGAGCGACTTCACTTTTACTTTTCACTTTCATGCATTGGAGAAGGAAATGGCAACCCACTCCAGTGTTCTTGCCTGGAGAATCTATGTCTATGGGGTCGTACAGAGTCGGATACTACTGAAGCCACTTAGTAGCAGCAGCCTGGCATTTTACATTATGTACTCTGCATAGAAGTTAAATAAGGAAGGTTAGAATATACATCTTGACGTGCTCTTTTCCCAATTTTGAACCAGTCCATTGTTCCATGTCTGGTTTTAACTTTTACTTTTGACATGCATACAGATTTCTCAGGGACAGATACGGTGGCCTGTTATTTCTGTCTCTTTAAGAATTTTCTGAAATATGTTATGATCTACTTTGTCTAAGTCTTTAGCATAGTTAACAAAGGAGAAGTAGATACTTTATCTGGAATCCCCTTGCTTTCTCTATGATTCATTGAATGTTGACAATTTGATATCTGGCTCCTCTGCTTTTTCTAAATCCAGCTTGTACATCTGGAAGCCAGCATGTGAAATGAGTGCAATTGTACAGTAGTTTGCACGTTCTGTGGCATTGCCCTTCTTTGGGATTTGAATGAAAACTGATCTGTGGCCACTGTTAAATTCTTCAAATTTGCTGACATACAGAGTTCAGCACTTTAACAGCATAATTTTTAGAATTTGAAATAGCTCAGCTGGAATTCCATCACCTCCCCTAGCTTTATTGTTAGCGATATTTCCTATAGCCTGCTTGACTTCATACTGCAGAATGTCTGGCTCTAGGGGAGTAGCCACAGAATTGTGGTTGTGTGTGTGTGTGTGTGTGTGTGTGTGTGTGTGTGTGTGTGTGTGTGTGTGTTAATTGCTGAGTCGTGTCTACTCTTTTCAACCTCATGATCTGTAGCCTGCCAGGCTTCTCTGTCCATGAAGTTCTCCAGGCAAGAATACTGGCGTGGATTGCCATTCCCTTCTCCAGAGGAACTTCCAAATCCAGAGATTGCAGCCTGGTCTCCTGCAACACAGGCAGAATTTTATCATTTGAGCTACAGGGAAGTCTGTAGTTATGCAGGTCATTAAGGTCTTTACTTGCATAGTCCTTCTGTTTGTTATTGCCATCAATTCTTAAATTCTTCTGCTTCTGTTAGGTCCTTGCCATTTCTGTTATTTATTGTGCCCATCCTTGCACAAAATGTTCCCTTGGTATCCCCAGTTTTCTTGAAGAGATCTCTAGTCTTTCCAATTCTATCGTTTTCCTCTATTTCTTTGCATTGTTCACTTAAGGAGGCTTCACTCCTTTTGTTTCCTCAGTGAACTACTTTGCCTTCTTGCATTTTTTTTTCTTAGGGATGATTTCATTCACTCCCTCTGTACAATGTTATGGGCCACTGTTCATAGTTATTCAGGCACACTTTCTACCATATCTAAGCCCTTGAATGTGTTTGTTACCTCCACTGTACAGTGGTAGGATTTCATTTCAGTTCAGTTCAGTCGCTCAGTCGTGTCCGACTCTCCGCGACCCCATGAATCACAGCACGCCAGGCCTTCCTGTCTATCACCAAATCCCGGAGTTCACTCAAACACATGTCCATCGAGTCAGTGATGCCATCCAGCCATCTCATTCTCTGTCGTCCCCGTTTCCTCCCACCCCCAACCTTTCCCAGCATCAGAGTCTTTTCCAGTGAGTCAACTCGCCAAAGTAGTGGAGTTTCAGCTTTAGCATCAGTCCTTCCAAAGAACACCCAGGATCTGTCTCCTTTAGAATGGACTGGTTGGATCTCCTTGCAGTACAAGGGACTCTCAAGAGTCTTCTCCATCACCACAGTTCAAAGGTTTAAATTCTTCGGTGATCAGATTTCTTCACAGTCCAACTCTCATATCCACACAAGACCACGGGAAAAACCATAGCCTTGACTAGACGGACCTTTGTTGGCAAAGTAATGTCTCTGCTTTTTAATATACTACCAAAGTTGGTCATAACTTTCCTTCCAAGGAGAAGGCGTCTTTTAATTTTATGGCTGCAATCAGCATCCGCAGTGATTTTGGACCCCAAAAAAATAAAGTCTGACACTGTTTCCACTGTTTTTCCATCTATTTCCCATGAAGTGATGGGACCAGATGCCATGATCTTTGTTTTCTGAATGTTGAGCTTCAAGCCAACCTTTTCACTCTCCTCTTTCACTTTCATCAAGAGGCCTTTGAGTTCCTCTTCACTTTCTGCCATAAGGGTAGTGTCATGTGTATATCTGAGGTTATTGATATTTCTCCCAGCAATCTTGATTCCAGCTTGTGCTTCTTTCACCCGAGCGTTCCTCATGATATACTCTGCATATAAGTTAAATAAGCAAGGTGACAATATACAACCTTGACGTACTCCTTTTCCTATTTGGAACCAGTCTGTTGTTCCATGTCCAGTTCTGACTGTTGCTTCCTGACCTGCATACAAGTTTCTCAAGAGGCAGGTCAGGTGGTCTGGTATTCCCATCTCTTTCAGAACTTTCCACAGTTTACTATGATCCACAATTTAGGCCTATTGATTTTCCCTTTCTTCAATTTAAGCCTCAATTTTCCAGTAAGGAGCTCATGATCTGAGCCACAGTCAGCTCCAGGTCTTGTTTTGCTCACTGTATAGAGCGTCTCCATCTTCAACTGCAAAGAATAAAGTCAATCTGATTTCAGTATTGACCTTCTGGTGATGTCCGTGTGTTGAGTCTTTTCTTCTGTTATTGGAAAAGGGTTTTTGCTATGACCATCATGCTTTCTTGACAAAACTGTTAGACTTTACCCTTCTTCATTGTATACTCCAAGGGAAACTTTTCTATTACTCCATGTAACTCTTGACTTCCTACTTTTGCATTCCAATCCTCTATGATGAAAGGGACATCTTCATTGAACAGGTCAACTTCAACTTCTTTGGCATTAGTGATTGTGGCATTGACTTGGATTACTGTGATGTTGAATGATTTGCCTTGGAAATGAACCAAGAACATTCTGTCATTTTTGAGATTGCACCCAAGTACTGCACTCTGGACTCCTTTGTTGACTATGAGAGCTACTCCATTCCTTCTAAGGGATTCTTGCCCACAGTAGTCAGTATAATGGTCATCTGAATTAAATTCTCCTATTCCCATCAACTTTAGTTCAAGTTGTCGATGGGTTCACTGATTCGTAACGTTTAAACATTAACTCTTGCCATCTCCTGCTTGACCACGTCCAATTTACCTTGATTCACGGACTTAATATTCCAAATTCCTATGCAATATTGTTCTTTACAGCACTGGAATTTACTTTCACCACCAGACACATCCACAACTGAGCATTGTTTCCACTTTGACCGTACTTTTCATTCGTTCTGGAGCTTTTTCTATGTTCTTCCCCATTAGTATAATGGACAGCTACCAACTTTGGGGCTTACCTTCTGGAGTTGCATATTTTTCCCTTTTCATACTATTCATGGGGTTCTCAAGGAAGGAATACTGGAGTGGTTTGCCATCTGCTTCTCCAGGGGACCACATTTTGTCAGAACTCCCCATCCACCATGACCCGTCTGTCTTAGGTGTCCCTGCACAGCATGGCTCATAGCTACATTAATTATGCAAGTCCCTTCACCAAGACAAGGCTGTGGTCCATGTGGTAAAATTTGCTAGCTTTCCGAGGTTGCAATTTTGTTCTCAATCTATGGGATTGTAGCCCTTTCTTTTGTCTGTCCTCTGATGGATGAGGATAAGAGGTTTATGCAAACGTCCTGATGGAAGAGACTGACTGTGGGGAAAACTAGCTCTTACTCTAGTGGGCAGAGCCATACTCAGTAAAACTTCGATCCTATTATCTTTTGATGGGTGGGTCTGTGCTCTCTCCTTGTTAATTGTTTGGCTTGTGGTGTCTCACAGTTATAGCTTATAGGTTCTGTGGCAGGGCTAATGGTGATCTCCAAAAGTACTTATGCCAACACGTGCCTCCCAGGACTGTTTCTGCCAGTGTCCATGTCCCCTTGGAAAGCCACTGTCAACCCACACTTCCACAGGAGGCCCTCAAACACTCACAGGTAAGTCTGGTTCAGTTTCCTGTGGGGTCACTGTTCCTTTCCCCTGGGTTCTGATGCATATAAGGTTTTGTTTGTGCTCTCTAAAGCCTCTGTTTTCCCCAGTCCTGTGGAAGTTTGGTAATGAAATTCCGCTTGCCTTCAAAGTCAGATTCCTTGGGGATTCCCAGTCCCTTTGCCATCCACCCAGGATAGAAAGTTTGATGTGGGGCCTAGAACCTTTGCAAAAGTGTGAGAACTTCTTTGATATTTTTGTTCTCATGTTTGTGGGTGGCTCACCTGTAGAGTATGCAGTTTGATTTTAATGTGGTTGCACCCCTCTTACTATCTCACTAAGACTTCTCCTTTGTTCTTGGATGTGAGGTATCTCTTGGATGTTTTGGTTGGTTACAGCATCTACCTTTCAATGGTTCTTCAACAGCTAGTTGTGAGTTGGATGTTCTAGAGTTTTGAACTAGAGAATAAGAGTACACATCCTTCTACTCCACCATTTTGTAACTCCCTGGTGGTTCAGAAGGTAAATAATCTGCCTTCAATGCAGGAGATCTGAGTTTTTTTTTTTTTTTTCTGTGGGTTATTAAATGCAATAGCCTACATAAAGGCCTAGAATAGCCTCTGGCACTTAGTAAATGTTAGTTAGTATTTTTATATATTCAAGGTCATAAAAAAATAAAGGGCAGGCAAGATGTTGCAAACTTTAGAGAATGACAAAGGAGGAAGCAAACCCAAAATTTCTTTCTTCCTTTGTACCTCTTCACCAAAATTGTTTGGCATATCTTTGCCATTAATATTCAAGGGATCTTAAAAATTAGGTACACAGAGATTAAATAGAATTGTTCTAATTTTCAAGGAGGATAAAAATGCACTTCAGAAACTCTAATCAAGTTAGTTTAACATTAATTTCTGGGAAATATCTAAAAGAGATTATTAAAGAGACGGTTTTTAAAGCCTTAAAAAGAGATCCAGTTTTTGTCAACCACTTTATGTTGAAAAACACTGTAGGTTAATTAAGAATTAGTTAAGACTAATCCATTTCATTGCTGTTGACAATCACCAAGATAATGAATATGTTTTAAATTGCATTCCCAGCACTATAGTACATTTTTATAGATAATTATCTATCTTATAATTCCAGTTTATCACAGTTGCCATGGCTAGTTCAAGTATTAGATTGTTTCTATTCCTAGTTGTTTCATTAAGAATACACACAAATCTATCTGACAAAATGAATTCTTTACCTAGGAATTCTGGACTCAAGAACAAGAAAGTCACATAATCTTTCCCCAGCTGTCTGAAACTATATGATTTTAAGATGTATAAAGTAGGGCGGCAGTATTTTCAATTGTGGTTTGAAATGGTTTGCTTCAGAAAGAGCTAAAATTATCCACACACAGATAGTCGTGGTCTGAGTGCAAGTTGGAAAATAATTCATGGACATGAGGCAGAATGATAGGAAAATAGAGCAGGAGATGCTATAAGAACAATGGGCCAGTTCAACGGAGAGCTGATGCGTTTCGTTGGTTCGTAGCCCATTTTTATAGGTTAAAGACAAAGAAAATCCCTGCTAGAAGGGTGATATTAGGTGATTGGATAGCATGAGTATTTTTAGTTAATAGGGAATCAGGGAGCTGGCCAGTTTAGATAAGGGGGAGCTTATGGCAATGTTTGTTATGAGGCTCAATCAGTTCCAGAGAAAACACTGGTACAGGGTTCCACATTTGCGGCCTCAGTACAAGGCTTTACACCTGTGACCTTGGTATAGGGTTTCACATTCTACCCCACCCCACACCCCCCTGATTTTAATCTATGGGCAAAATCTTTAATCCCTTATCACCCTGCTCATGTCTAAATGACTGGCTATATGCATGCTGTGATTCATGGGGTCACAAAGAGTCGGACACGAATGGGTGACTGAACTGAACTGAACTGATATCTGTCTTTGGTCATGGGGACCCAGGTCATTGTGGAAAGGGGCAAAGACCACTCTTAGCTTCTTTCTGCTGGAAAAAAGTTTTGTGGGGTCTTAGGTCCCAATACCTGCTCTCTGTCAGGGTTCATTTATAGAAACAGATGAGAATCCATGGAATGATAAGGCAGCTTGTTCCAACATTATTTATGTGCTGATTGGCTGGTATCTTTGGTGTAGCACAATCTGGAAATTTATTTTCTATATGCTAGAAAAAGAAAACTTAAAAAAGAGGTTAAAAATACATGGCCCAAAGATTAATAGAAGTAGAAAAGCTGCCAAGGAGCAGCTAGAAGAGATATCCAGAGCAACCAAGACCAGACATTGGTCCGTGATGCTAATTTATCTAAGTATGAGAATGAGAAAGATTTAGTTTGCTAGGTAGGTTGATAAAAAGTACAAGGTCCTCAAGGAAGAACGAGTCCAGGGCCCTTGAAAAGGAGAAAAGGATCTGGGGCTCTTGAGGAGGAGAAAAGATTTTTTTCCCCCTACATTCCATCATATTAGTCACATAAAACATTTATTATTTAAGGCCAGAGCTAATAATTACACATTAATCATTACACCACTCATCTTAAGCTCTGGCTTCAGCAATACGTGAACCGTGAACTTCCAGATGTTCAATCTGATTTTAGAAATGGCAGAGGAACCAGAGATAAAATTGCCAACATCTGCTGGATCATCGAAAATACAAGAGAGTTCCAGAAAAACATCTATTTCTGCTTCATTGACTATGCCAAAGCCATTGACTGTGTGGATCACAAAAAACTGTGGAAAATTCTGAAAGAGATGGGAATACCAGACCACATGACCTGCCTCTTGAAAAACCTGTATGCAGGTCAGGAAGCAACAGTTAGAACTGGACATGGAACTACAGACTGGTTAAAAATAGGAAAAGGAATATGTCAAGGTTGTATATTGTCACCCTGCTTATTTACCTTATATGCAGAGTACATCATGAGAAACGCTGGGCTGGAAGAAGCACAAGCTGGAATCAAGATTGCTGGAGAAAATATCAGTAACCTCAGATGTGCAGATGACACCATCCTTATGGCAGAAGGTGAAGAGGAACTAAAAAGTCTCTTGAAGAAAGTGAAAGAGGAGAGTGAAAAAGTTGGCTTGAAGCTCAACATTAAGAAAACGAAGATCATGGCATCTGGTCCCATCACTTCATGGGAAATAGATGGAAAACAGTGGAAACAGTGTCAGACTTTATTTTTTGAGCTCCAAAATCACTGCAGATGGTGATTGCAGACATGAAATTAAAAGACGCTTACTCCTTGAAGGAAAGTTATGACCAACCTAGACAGCATATTAAAAAGCAGAGACATTACTGTGCCAACAAAGGTCCATCTAGTCAAGGCTATGGTTTTTCCCATGGTCATGTATGGATGTGAGAGTTGGACTGTGAAGAAAGCTGATCGCCGAAAAATTGATGCTTTTGAACTGTGGTGTTGGAGAAGACTCTTGAGAGTCCCTTGGACTGCAAGGAGATCCAACCAGTCCATTCTAAAGGAGATCAATTCTGGGTGTTAATTGGAAGGACTGATGCTGAAGCTGAAACTCCAATACTTTGGCCATCTCATGCGACGAGTTGACTCACTGGAAAAGACTCTGATGCTGGGAGCGATTAGGGGCGGGAGGAGACGGGGATGACAGAGAATGAGATGGCTTGATGGCATCACCAACTCGATGGACATGAGTTTGAGTGAACTCCGGGAGTTGGTGATGGATAGGGAGGCCTGGCATGCTGTGATTCATGGAGTCGCAGAGAGTGGGACACGACTGAGTGACTGAAGTGTACTGAACGGAACATAATCTGTTGGACCATAGACTTTCAAGGGACTTGTGATCCATGCTGTTACTGTGTACTTAGACCTCTAGCTTGGTAGTCCTAGGGAACCCAGATTTACTAGAAACATGTTTGGTAACTTGGTGGAACTCAAGCTTCAGCAGCGTCTCTCTCTTGGCTGCTTCCATATGGTAACAGAATCCTTAAAATGAGTCCTTGTCATAGCTATGCCCCCAAACTATATGGATGGAAGCACTGTTAGTGAGCCTGAGATTTCTAATGACATAGGTCAGGAATCCCAGATGTGAAGTACAGTGGGCTTCTTCCTTTGATAGTGCTAGCTCTTAGCAGACCAGAGAATGTTCTACAGTGGCTTCTGTCTCAAATCCCTAGATATTCCTTTTTCGGAATCTGTAGAAATGAACTGGAAGGATTTGCCCTAGTAGCTCGAGGACAAAGATCACTTTTTCCTCGCTGGCCAACCCTCCACTACCTCATTTACTATCATATATACTGGCATGGCAACACTCAGAAGAGGCATTTTGGATTTTGTTTTGCTTCCCTTTTTGTCTCACTGTTTCTACTGCAGTCTGGACTGTACTAAGGAATGTACATAGGCACACGGAACACAGATGCTTCCCCTAGTAGTCCTACATTGGGAAACATTCTGGAAATCTACTCTGTTACACTCTGGGTTGCATCAGAGAAAAAGATAAATCAAAGGTCTTGGTAGTATGGAACTAAATCAATTTGGAATGCCATCAGATCTACCTCTGGTACATTTTCACCCTGCTTTGATGGTAGAGTGAGGATGGCTGAAGGGGCCTGCATCAGTAAGGGATAAACTAAGTCTGACCAGGGGAGGAAAGCTTCCACAGAAACTCTGTCTCCACCCCCATCTAAAGTAGCGAGGGACACCTCTGATGGAAAAAAAAAGCTACTGCTGTGGATGCTGCTTTTTTTCTCTCTTGCAGATGGGAGCTAGCAGTTCCAGAACCACTTCTTTGAGATATATATTTAAACTGAGATAAGTTTGATTCCCCAGAGCTTAACACAGGTACATGGAAGATGGATGCTTCCCCTAGCAGTCTTAGCTTGGGAAACATTCTGGAAAGTTCTCTGCTCCACCCAGGGTGGCACCAGAGGAAAAGGAGAAATCAAGATAAAGTCTTGATTTAGCAAACTCAAGACAAGCAAATCTCCGGAAGGCTGCTTCATAGACAGATCAAGGGCAGGTCCTCTGATCCTGGTCCTGATATCAACGTCGTTGAAGAGTCCCCAGAGAAAGGAGAAGATGTGGTGAGTTTGAGACGAAGTCCTCGAATCAATCATTTGGCATTCAGCAGGACGAACTCTGCTTCCTTCTACTCTGTGTCTCAGCCAAAGTCTCGAAGTATACAAAGAGCTCACTCATTCCAGCAAATGAAGTCAGACCAAAGAGAAAACTCTCCAGTCCAAAGTATTCAGTCTCTTAAGAGACTTCTATTCAGGGCAGTGTCTGAGATGATCAGTCCTTCAGAAAAGGGCTCAGCACGGATTAAAAGGCCTTCAGGAAACACTCTGGGTTCTGAAATACCTACAGCCTATCAGACGCTTGAGAAGAGTTACTGGAAGTCTCCAAGCTCTTGTAAAGCCACACCAAGAAAGGTCCCTTGGACACCACAGACTCCACTGCGCACCCTAGAAAAGCTGCAGAAATCCCCTGCGGAAATGACCCCTGCCAAACAGGTCATCTTTAAGGAATTCTTGAAAGACTTCTCTCCATATGCCTGGGATTCACCATCACGACCAAAAGTCACCCCTTGGAAAGGACACTTCCTGGCAGAAGGTGCCTCTCCTCTTGAAAAGGTACTGAGAACTCCCCAGAGACAAGGTGGTCAGCCCCCTAGATTTTTGCAAAATTCTTCTTGGCCACGTTTAGTGGACTCCAGTCCGGAAAGCACCTCCTGTCCAGCAGCCATGGTTTCATCAACTGCCCAGACCAGGAGTGAGTGTCTGACCCCCAGCAGATCCTCTGCTCAAGCACCTCCCAGGACAGCAGCCTCTGGGCTCCAGAGACAAGCCGCTTCCGAGGACACATCTCCAAGTCAGAAACACCAGCTTCCCCAGGGCTCTGGAGCACCCTGGGCAGAGAAGCTGCCACAGCCGTGAAATAACAAAGCTGTCAAAACCCCAGAGAGACCAGGGAACACAGCTCTGACTTCTCCAAAAAAAGCTGTTACCTCTCCTTCACGTGGTATTTCCAAGGAGAGTTCACTTGGGGAATTTCCCATAGCATCTCCTTCCTCTGGACAAGTGGGCTGGCAAGAGGTCCAGAGATCACCCAGTGTCACCACACCTCCCTCTTGTCCTGCTCCCTTGACGTCCCTCAGTGCCTCACAGGTAGCTCCGTCTGACCTCTGGCCCCCTACACCCCCTTCCAAACATGGGAAACGGCATAAAATGATCTCGGAAACAGAATGAGACTTCCTGGAGGGCCAGCCTGACAGCTTGGCTGCTCTGAGAGTTGCCATAACTGACAACCCAGCTGCCATCACGGACGCTGAAAAGAACCAGAAGGCAGCGACCCTCTCTCTTCCAACTTTGTCTGAAAGACACGGTTACCCTGGAACTGACTTGGGGGTGAGTGGCATACATCCTCTCCTTTGCTTATTGCAACAGACTCAGACTGTCTCACTCTCCTGGATGAAGCTGAGCACCATGGCCATGATAACATAAAAATCAACATTTCAACCCTGGACGAAGGTGAGGGGTTAAGGACGGGTATGTGTGAGAAGCCGTCTCCGTGTGATCCTGGGATTGCTCCCACCTCTCCTGCCTCTGGGCCCCACTCTCCATTGATGCCCCCCTCCGACCCGCACTGCATGGGAGATATGAAGCAGCACCAGGCGGCCACACAGCTAGAGGGTCAGCAGGCATCAACCTGGCCCTGCAGAGCCCCTGCCAGCCCACAGGCCTATGAAGTTGAGCTGGAGATGCAAGCTTCTGGCCTTCCCAAGCTCCGAATTAAAAAGATAGACTCCAGCTCTTTGCCAGAAGCCGAACCCCGGCCAAGGGAGGAGAGCTCCCTCCCGGGTCCCAGCGTGCCCAGGACCAGCAAGTTCTCAAGCAAACCTGAAGCCACTTGCCTGTCGGCCCCCTGACTTCACCCCTCACACAGCACCCCTGGCAAGAGTGGGGGACAGACCTATATCTGCCAGTCATGCACCCCCACCTGCTACCCCTGCGGTACCCCCTCTCCATTCCAGACAGAAGTTTGGGTTCCTTGGACCCCATCCCCCAAGCACAGTGGGAAGACAACTCCTG
Organism: Moschus berezovskii; assembly: GCF_049115385.1. Lineage (NCBI taxonomy): Eukaryota > Metazoa > Chordata > Mammalia > Artiodactyla > Moschidae > Moschus > Moschus berezovskii. Next base: position 78,039,557 of record NC_142488.1, on the reverse strand, counting down.
ACACAATTAAAGACTGGCCCCGCAGGAAGAGAGCGGTGGACTGCAGCCTCAGCCCCTCTGCTGGGAGGAGCGAGGTCAGTGCCGACCTTCCCGGGGGGGGGGGTGGTATCACCACTGGAGGCGGAGGGCAAGGAGCTAGGCCTGGAACTTGGCATCGGCAGGCCCCCCATCCTTGGGGATTTTGAGCTAGAGGGCGTGTGTCAGCTGCCAGACCAGTCGCCTCCCAGGGACAGCGTGCCCAAGGCTGAGGAGGCCTTCTCCTGGGCACAGTTTGGCTTGGGATCTAGGAAGAGATACCTTTCTGCTGAGGAGGAGGCTGAACATCAAGTGAAAAGGGCCTGCGACCAGCAGGGAGACTCGGAAGGGTGGTCTCCATGCACCAGCATTCGCCAGTTGCCCTCTGCGGCTGACGACGAGGCATTCGTCCCATGTGCCACCCCACCTCCTGGCTGTGCTGTGCGGAGCTGCCTCTCTACCAGCGGGCTGCAGGTGCTGACCCACTCTCCACTGCTGTTCCCGGGGAAGACACCCTCCTCTCAGCCTAAAGACGCCAGAGATGAGGATGTGGATGTGTTTCCGCCCACGGCAGAAGACTCTCCTTTCAGCCAAGCATTCTCCAGGAGTCGCCCTACTGGCAAAACTTATTCACGGAAGAAGCTGCTCAGCTAGTTAGAATGGAACCATCTGGTGGACGTGTAACTACAAACACTACCGACTTTGCCCGGAGCCACTGCACTTCCTCACAGAAGTGCTCTGAGAGCAGTTTTTTTCTGGACATACACGGAATTCCAGACGTGTAGAATAAACACATTCTTAGTCATGTACCCAGAAACCCAGTCCATCTGAACCAGGGCCCTGACGGCCCACTCCTCATATGTAACCCTCAGCTTGTTGCACAGAAATAGGAATAACCAGGGCTTAATGGAACTGAGGAAATTTAAAACATGAGGGTGGGGTCAGCCAGGTCCCCACAGGCAGAAAGAAACTGGTGGCCTGGTCCCAAGCCTCTTTTTTCCAGGATCAGCTTTCAGAGTCCAAGTAGAATGCCTTCAAGTTTTCAAATCCCCCCTCTGGAATCCATCCATCCCCCAAGCCCAACCCTAATCCACCACACCTGCCTGGCCTTAGTGAGGTGATAGAGCTGGTGGTATAACTCAGAGGTGGCCTGGGTATTCAGAATCAGACAAGGAACTGTAAGGGTAGGATCCCGTTCCAGCCCCATATCAACAGTGACCATGGCAAGTTCAGAACACTCTGTGTCACTTGTGAAATGGGAGAAGGACCACTGTGTCGGTCCCTTGAGTTGCTATAAGGCCAGGACCCCAAGTCGGAGGCAACACTTGGAGATGGAAGCAGCGTACACAAAACCAGGCTGTGTCACAGGGGTAGAATAAAGGTTTGCATTCCCTGTGTAACAGTAAAATCGTCTCTAGCTATTTAGCATTTGGTGCATTTCTGTGTAACATTACAGCCTGAGGTTAAACATGACCATGGTCCAGCTCTAGTGGTTTCCAGAGCAGCCGTATCTCAAGGTCTGCCCTGGGAGCCGGCCAGTCCCCAGTACGGTTTCTGTCCTTCACAGGGAAACTCACCTTAGTCAAGCTGTCCAGGGCACCCCGCAGCCCAGCTGGCTGCCAGGTCCAGGCCAGGGCCTGGGTTAACAGAGCTGATTCAGAACCGTCTCATGGTTTCTGAAAAGCTTTCAAGCCTGTTGTGTTTCCAAATCTGAGTCCTACTATGATCTTATAAATAAAACCCTTAAGTTAAACTCAAAAAAAAAAAAAAAAAGATAAAGTCTTGATGGTGAGGAGCTGGAAATCATTGGGATGCCATCAGGTCTTCCCTGGTACATCTCCACTCCGCCTTGGTGGTAGAACCAAGAGGGACGAGTAAGGTGCCTTTGTCAGTAAAAAAACAGATTATGTCCAACCAGGGAAAGAAAGTTTCAGTGGGAAGTCTGTCTCCACCCCAACTATCGCAGAGAAGCACGCCTTCAGTAGAGAAAAGCCATGGCTGCGGATGCCGTTTTTTCCTCTCTAGCAGTTCCAAGAACCACCCCTTTAAGTTTGATCTGTAGAAAACAAGAGAAATGGATATTAGCACCATATGTGTTGCTCTTTATCTCTCTGAAAGACATGCCAGACTTGTGTCTTAAGAATGCAGATTTGGGTGTGAAACTTTCAGCTCCCTCCTGTCCTTTTACTTTGCCCCTGTATCTGGGGCTCCCAAATGAACAGGCTGAGAATCAGGGCACCCTTTCCAGGAGGGGTTGCCTCAGCCTCAGTAGAAATTTAAACAGTCCCAATTGTGGTCTATTTAAAGGATCCAAAAATTACCTAGAAGCCTTTATGGGACTAATTTTACTTTATGAGCTTACTCGGAGAGATGTAATGTATGTCTTGGGAAAGACGCTGACTCCTGACTCAAAAACTGGAGTTTCAGGTAAACTACTGTTTTGGAGATGAATGGCTTGAACATGAGACAAGGGGGAAGAGGGAACACGAAATAGCCATCCTCCCTACTGGGAGCCAAACAGTTCCCATAACAGAACCACTTTGTCAGATATATTCTTGAAGGACTTAAACAAACATGCACTAAGACTTTAAACTATGCTAGACTTTAAACTGTGCTAAGTTGGCTGACATAGAACAGGGAGAGAAGGAAGCTCCTAGTAAATTCCTAAATAGACTATGGGAGGCTCTCTGCAAGTTTACTGACATTGATTGTGAAAGTTCAGAGAAGGAAGGATCTTAAAAGATAGATTTCTCACTCAGTTGGCTCTAGATATCTGCTATAAGCTACAAAAACAGGTGTTCATACCAAATTAGTCTTTAGATAAATTGCTGCAGCTGTCTCAGATGGTGTATTATGGCAGAAAAATCAGAGAATAAGAATAATCAAAAAAGAACCAGGCAAAAGACTGAAGCCACAACAATGGCTGTTAGATCCACTCTGAAACAGCCTGAGGAAAAATGCCCAGGTGAAAAGGGATGGACTTGTTATTACTATGGAGCAGTTATTACTAAGGAGGAGCATTTTAAGCGGGATTGCCCTCAGGCATCTAAGCTGCCCCCAGCTCCATGTCTGGTCTGCAGAGGATCACAGGGGAGAATAGACTTCCCTTCAAGGCATAGGCCCCAGGGATCAGGCTCTCAAGGCAATTGAGATTGAAGGGCCTAGGGGTCCCCACACAAACTCCTATCCTAATTACACCTGAGGAACCCTGGTTATTAATAACTGTGAGAGGAACAATCAGTTGATTTCCTTTTAGACCTCGGGGCAACTTTCTCTGGGCTCACTGAAGCTCCTGGCCCATTTTTCTCTCAGTTTACTACTGTGTGGATGAGCCAAACATTATTATTTCAGTCATCCTTTCAGCTACAACTGGGACTCTGTGCTATTTTCTCACAAGTTTCTAATCATGCTGGAGTCTCCTTCATCCCTTCTGGGGAGGGATATACTGAGCAAATTCCAGTCCTCGGGTTTCATGAATAAGGGACCCACTCTCTATAATTGAACAAAATGTAAATCCTAGGGTGTGGGCTGATGGAAAAAAAAAAAGTGGGTTGAGCACAAAATGCTGTTTCTGTCATTATTAAGCTCAAAGACCCTCACATATTTCCACATCAAAAGCAGTATCCATTAAAGCCCAAGGTTAAGGAACACTTAAAACTCATCTTTGAAAATTTAAAGGAACAAGGGCTATTAATTCCCTGTAACAGTCCATACAACACTCCTATTTTGGGTACAAAAATGTCAAATGATAAATGGAGACTAGTTCAAGATTTATGAATAATAAATGAGGCTGTGGTTCTTTTACACTCCATGGTGCCTAATCCTTATATTTTATTGTCTGAAATTCTTTAATGAGCCAAATACTTTTCAGTCATTGATTTGAAGGATGCTTTCTAGAGTTAAACCTATACTAAATCATCCTCCACTTTAAGAATTAAAGACATTTGAGGGGATTTTTGTACATCACAGGCTACTGCCACATTTGGATTCTTGATTATGGGGAACTTGCCCAGCCTTTATATAAACTTGTAACTGAAACTCAACTAGTAAGACTTGTTTGGTCACCAGGGACTCAAAAGTCTTTTAAGGCTCTTCAAGCTGCTCTCTTACAAGCTCCTGTTTTATGCTTACCCACAGAGTCAAAGTTTAATCTGTTTGTTACTGAGACAAAAGGTATTGCCTTAGGAGTGATGACACAACCCCAAGGTCCTCACCAAAAGCCTGTAGCTTCTATTGCTTTGCTAGTGCTTAAAGCTCTTAAGTTTACTAATGGGTGGAATCTTACTGTACTGACTTCTCATTATGTCAGTGGGATCTTAAACTTTAAAGTTATTATTTGGATGACAGTCAGTTTCTTAAATAGCAATCACTGCTACTGGAAGGATCAATAACTAAACTTAGATTTTGTGGAAACTTAAACCCTGCCACTTTCACTTTTCCTTCCCCAGAAGGAAAATTAAGCCTTCAGTTCAGTTCAGTTCAGTCACTCAGTCGTGACCGACTCTTTGAGACCCCATGAATCACAGCATGCCAGGCCTCCCTGTCCATCACCAACTCCCGGAGTTCTCTCACCATCGAGTCGGTGATGCCATCCAGCCATCTCATTCTCTGTCATCCCCTTCTCCTCCCGCCCCCAATCCTTCCCAGCATCAGAGTCTTTTCCAGTGAGTAGAATTAACTATATGACTCAGATTTCAGCTTTTCAACAGACATTACAGGAACTCCGGGATTTGACCCCTGACCCAGCCTCCACAGTCTGTCTGATTACTGAGTCTGCAGTGCTCCTCTACTCATCAATAAAAGGCTTCATATGGTGGGTTTCTCCCCTTCAAGGAAAGGACTTTCTTCATCTCCATGAATACCTTCAGCAACAACAATCATATGTGACATCTTAATCCAATGACATCTAACAATCCTAAAATGGACTGGTATAACATATTGTCCCTTAAGTATGGACATAATATGACTTTTAATTTTGATTATGTTTTAACTTGGTTTAATGACTATTTTGCCTTATATCTGTAAGTATATAATGGGGTTTGTTTCTAACTGTGTGAAAGCTTTTTGGTTACAAATGGCTATCCAAGCTCCTGCAAGTGCCACAGCCTCCTCCAACTATTACTTGGGACCCCTGGATCAGAGATCCTCAATATGAGGGTTAGGAGAATATGCTGCCTCAATAATTTAGGGCCTGTGCCCTTGGCCAGCAGGAAGTAGCTACAGAATGAGAGTGATGCCCCTTTCCCCTGGGCAGCTATATTCTCCTAAAAGAAAAAGAAGGGGATTAGAGGGAGTTAATATTTAGATAGGCTGATAAGGAGTCTGGGGCACTCAAGGAGGAAGGAGTCCAGGGTCCTAAAGAAGGGAAAAGGAGCTCTTGAGGAAGAGAAAAAGACAAACAGATTTTTTTCTACATTCCTTCATTTTAGTCACATAAAATATTCTTTCTTTAAACTCAGAGAAAATGGCTTAAGCTATGTTTTTCCTTAAACTCTATATCATATAGCAACAATGTATCCTGCTTAAGGACATGTTTCTCCTTCCTAACAGGAACCTTCTGACTAATCTTGTTATTGTAAGATGTATATTGTGGGAATGAGTCTGGTAAAATCTTTCTATTAATTCTAATCTTGTTAATTTAAGATGCATGTTTTGGAAGTGGATCTGGTAAAAAAAAAAAAAGGGGGGGGTTCTCTCTGTTCACATTCTGATGTCTATGTCAGACTCTTTCTCTGTCACTTTTTATACTTTAATAAAACTCTGCTACATAAAAACTCTTGAGTGATCAAACCTGGTCCCTGGTCCTGAAGTTAAGGCTTTCTTCTTTGCAGATCACAAATCTGACATAGTTTATGGTAAGCTATCAAGAAGGTGAAAGAACTGGGGCTCATGAAAATCTTTATCTGGAAACATCTATATAAATGCCTGTTCTGCCAGTTTTTCAAAGAGCACAGAGTGTCTCATTTCTGATCTCCACCCTGAACTCCTTTCAGGAATGTTGAAGGTCAGTAGTCACAATGGCTACTTATTTAATCTTTATAGAGGCAAATGGCAAGTGCAAGTTTTCAGTCGGCAGGGTCCCTTCATGGTCATAAATGTGACCATTTTTGGGAAGCATTTCATATACATTTTGTCCCACAGTGCCAGGAATGTTTGTTCCCTGGGCTGATGAAGATTTTTCTGATTGGCCACTCAGTGTACTATTACTGGCTTAGGCCTTGGTAGTAACAAAAGTTCTGCATCATATGTGCCTTACTAGCAGTCTCTTATTGTCCAGGAACATATTCCTTCTTGTTGCTTCTTCCATATCTCTAGTTACATTATGTAATCTTTTATTTTCTTAGAGACTCAGTAACATATTTGGTAATGTATGAGACAAAACAATTCTTTTGTAAAACAGTCAATAATAAGAAATAATATAGCTAGCAGTAATAGTAAGGTTATAAGTAAGAGGAGTTACCCCACAACCGAGGCCAGGGGCAGCGGCTGAGAGGAGCTACCCCACACCGGAGGTCAGGGCCTGAGGCCGAGAGGAGCAACCCACATCCAAGTGGCAGCGGCTGCGTGGGCCCAGGAGGGCCGAAAGGAGCTACTCCACGTTCAAGGTCAGGAAGGGCTGCTATGAGGAGATACCCCTCGTCCAAGATAAGGTGCAGCGGCTGCGCTTTGCTGGAGAAGTTGTGAAGAGGTACCCCACGACCAAGGTAAGAGAAACCCAAACAAGATGGTAGGTATTGTGAGAGGGAATCAGAGGGCAGACACATTGAAATCATAATCACAGAAAACTAGTCAATCTGATCACATGGACCACATCCTTGTTTAACTCAATGAAACTAAGCAATGATGTGTGGGCCCACACAAGATGGGCAGGTCATGGTGGAGAGGTCTGACAGTATGTGGTCCAGTGGAGAAGGGAATGGCAAACCACTTCAGTACACTTGCCTTGAGAACCCCAAGAACAGTATTAAAAGGCAAAACGATAGGATATTGAATGAGGAATTCCCCAGGTTGGTAGGTGCCCAGTATGCTACTGGTGATCAGTGGAAAAATAATTCCAGAAAGAATGAAGGGATGAAGCCAAAGCAAAAACAATATGCAGTTGTGGATGTGACTGGTGATAGAAGCAAGGTCTGATGCTGGAAAGAGCAATAATGCTTAAAAACCTGGAAAGTTGGTCCATGAATCAAAGAAAACCGAAACTGGTCAAACAGGAAATGGCAAGAGTGAACATAGACATTCTAGGAATAACTGAACTAAAATGGACTGGAATAGGTGAATTTAACTCAGATGACCATTATATCTACTACTGTGGGCAGGAATCACTTAGAAGAAATGGAGTAGCCATCATGGTCAACAAAAGAGTCCGAAATGCAGTACTTGGATGCAGTCTCAAAAAAGACAGAATGATCTCTGTTCGTTTCCAAGGCAAACCATTCAACATTACAGTAATGAAGGCCTATACCCCAACTAGAAACGCTGAAGAAGCCAAAGTTGAACGGTTCTATGAAGACCTAAAAGACCTTTTAGAACTATCACCCAAAAAAGATGTCCTTTTCATTATAGGGGACTGGAATGCAAAGGTAGGAAGTCAGGAAACACCTGGAATAACAGGCAAATTTGGCCTTGGAGCACGGAATGAAGCAGGGCAAAGGATAATAGAGTTTTGCCAAGAGAATGCACTGGTCATAGCAAACACCCTCTTCCAACAACACAAGAGAAGACTCTACACATGGACATCACCAGATGGTCAACACCGAAATCAGATTGATTATATTCTTTGCAACCAAAGATGAAGAAGCTCTATAAAGTTAGCAAAACTAAGACCAGGAGCTGACTGTGGCTCAGATCATGAAGTCCTTTTTGCCAAATTCAGACTTAAACGAAAAAAAGTAGGGAAAACCACTAGACCACTCAGATATGACCTAAATCAAATTCCTTATGATTATAGAGTGGAAGTGAGAAATAGATTTAAGGGACTAGATCTGATAGATAGAGTGCTTGATAAACTATGGAAGGAGGTTCATGACATTGTAGAGGAGACAGGGACCAAGACCATCCCCATGGAAAATAATGCAAAAAAGCAAAATGGCTGTCTGAGGGGGCCTTACAATTAGCTGTGCAAAGAAGAGAAGAGAAAAGCAAAGGAGAACAGGAAAGCTATAAGCATCTGAATGCAGAGTTCCAAAGAATAACAAGGAGAGAAAAGAAAGCTTTCCTCAGGTGATCAATACAAAGAAATAGAGGAAAACAACAGAATAGGAAAGATTAGAGATCTCTTCAAGAAAATTAGAGATTCCAAGGGAACATTTCATGCAAAGATGGGCTCGAAAAAGGACAGAAATGGTATGGACCTAACAGAAGCAGAAGATATTAAGAAGAGGTGGTAAGAATACACAGAAGAACTGTACAAAAAAGATCTTCACTACCAAGATGATCACAGTGGAGTGATCACTCACCTAGAACCAGACATCATGGAATGTGAAGTCAAGTGGTCCTTAGAAAACATCACTAGGAACAAAGCTAGTGGAGTTCTTGAAATTCCAGTTGAGCTATTTCAAATCCTGAAAAATGGTGCTCTGAAAGTGCTGCACTCCATATGCCAGCAAATTTGGAAAACTAACCAGTGGCCACAGAACTGGAAAAGGTCAGTCTTCATTCCAATACCAAGGAAGGCAATGCCAAAGAATGCTCAAACTACCGCACAATTGCAGTCATCTCACACGCTAGTAAAGTCATGCTTAAAATTCTCCAAGTCAGGCTTCAGCAATACCTGAACCGGGAAATTCCAGATGTTCCAGCTGATTTTAGAAATGGCAGAGGAACCAGAAATCAAATTGCCAACATCTGCTGGATCATGGAAAAAGCAGGAGAGTTCCAGAAAAACATATTTTTCTGCTTCATTAACTATGACAAAGACTTTGACTGTGTGGATCACAATAAACTGTGGAAAATTCTGAAAGAGATGGAAACACCAGACCACCTGACCTGCATCTTGAGAAACCTGTATGCAGGTTAGGAAGCAACTGTTAGAACTGGACATGGAAAAACAGACTTGTTCCAAATAGGAAAAGGAGTACATTAAGGTTGTATATTGTCACCCTGCTTATTTAACTTATATGCAGAGTACATCATGAGGAACGCTCAGCTGGAAGAAGCACAAGCTAGAATCAAGATTGGAGGGAAAAATATCAATAACCTCAGATACGCAGATGACACCACCCTTATGGCAGAAAGTGAAGAGGAACTAAAAAGCCTCTTGATGAAAGTGAAAGAGGAGCGTGAAAACTTTGGCTTGAAGCTCAACATTCAGAAAACAAAGATCATGGCATCTGGTCCCATCACTTCATAGGAAATAGACGGACAAACAGTGGAAACAGTGTCAGATTTTTTTTTTTTTTTTTTTGGAGGGCTCCAAAATCACTGCAGAAGATGATTGCAGCCATGAAATTAGAAGACGCTTATTCCTTGGAAGGAAAGTTATGACCAACCTTGATAGTATATTAAAAAGCAGAAACATTCCTTTGCCAAAAAAGGTCCGTCTAGTCAAGGCTATGGTTTTTCCAGTGGTCATGTTTGGATGTGAGAGTTGGACTGTGAAGAAAGCTGATCGCCGAAGAACTGATGCTTTTGAACTGTGGTGTTGGAGAAAACTCTTGAAATTCCCTTGGTCTGCATGGAGATCCAACCAGTCCATTTTAAAGAGATCAGGCCTGGGTGTTCTTTGGAAGGACTGATGCTAAAGCTGAAACTCCAAAATTTGGCCACCTCATGTGAACAGAGAACTCACTGGAAAAATCTCTGATGCTGGGAGGGATTTGGGGCAGGAGGAGAAGACGATAACAGAGAGTGAGATGGCTAGATGGCATCACCGACTCGATGGATTTGGGTTTATATGATCTCCGGGTGTTGGTGATGGACAGGGAGGCCTGCCGTGCTGTGATTCATGGGGCTGCCAAGTGTTAGATACAACTGAACGACTGACTTGAACTGACTGAACTGAATAGAAGAGCTTCTTTTTTTTTTTTTTCGGGGAGTGTTAACAGGAGGTTTGCTATGTGATGTTTCTCCCAAGTCCTTTGTTTCTTTTCAAGCAGAGTAAGTGAGTTGCTCCTAGGAACTGGGGTCATTGTGTGAGACAGGCTTGTATCTCCTCTAATAAACATTCTCTCTACGATAAAACTCCTTAGTCTCTACCCCCCTTTTCCTTGAGAAATGGATTGTCTCCTGACCTTGTGACTGTTATTAATCCCTTGTTTCCTTGGTAACGGTTGCTCTACGTTTGGATTTCTGATCTTTATCATAGTCGAAAGAAACTTCTTGTACCACAGCCTATATATACTCACAGAAAAATCTTTAAAGCTCCTTTGCTTTATCAGATCTTGGGTCCCTGTTTCTTTCTTTCTCTCTTTCTCTCCCCTCAGCTGATTCCTTAGAGCACAGAGACACATCTTGCCCATTCTTCTGCCTGGGCTTCTAAGACTCTCTCAAGAATGCACCCTGTGACTTCACTCTCCCTCTAGAGGGCGCCCAGTGCCTTCGTGGGAGATGCCAGTCCTGTGCCAAGGACTTTATTGGTTTCCTGAGTAAACTAGGGAATATCAGCTTTTATCTCTGTTTCACTTTCTTATCGTCATCTCTGGACCACCAGGTCCCAGTCTTTTTAAGGACTACAACAAATGGCGCCCAGAACAAGGACACTGGTACACGTGGCATTTTTGCTGTAGAGACTTCAACACCTATTGAGAGCAGAACGTATTGAGATCTGTAAGTAGTAATACATGGGTCAAATGGCTGGAAAGCCCCATGATTTCTCTACCTTACTTCATCATTTCTTTAAAGTTCAGGGTCTTCTGGTTTCACACCAACTAATAGAGGCTTGCCTTCAAACAGTAGTCGAATATAATCCCTAGTTCCCTGATGAAGGCAGTTTTGGTTTAGAAATCTGGCACCATGTCAAAGAAAATGTTGAAAGAGCTGCCAGGCAAGAAGAAAATATCCCAATTGACTTTTGGACCTTATGGGCTTTCATTAAAACTATAATTTTGCCATTTCAAGGTAATTGTAACCCTCATGATATTTGACAACAGACAGAACACTTATTGCATGAATATGAATTAGGTGATGAAACTTTACAAAAAGCCCAATTAGAACAACATAAAATATTTCAAAATTTTCCTACTAGCCCAATTGCTCCTCCTCCTCTACCAGCGGGCATGAATCTAGAAGTCTCTCCTTTGTTAGAACTTAATGATTCTGATAACGACTCTCCTCAGGCATCTTTTGACACCAAAACTGGCAATGCTTTTATGGACAACTATGATAAGTCCTTGACACAGACTCATATTTGCAAAAAATCAGCACTTATCCACTATCCTCCACAACAAAGGCTCTATGAATTACTGGCTTTGCAATCACAAGTTTCTGACGCTAATGATTTTTCGTCTTTCCAGTTTTAAGAAATGCTGACTTGACTCAAGGGCACATAATACCTCAATATGACAGTATTAATCTTTTTCACATGCAACAAATGAAAAAGGCTGTGACTATGCATGGCCCACATTCAGCATTTACTAGAGAGCTTCTAAATGTTGTGGCATCTTCTATTGGAAACTATTCCCTATGATTGGCGAACTTTAATAAAAGCTCTCCTTAAACTGGGAGAATATCTTCAATGGACAATGTGGTTTATGATATAGCCAGAGATCATGCTAGCAAGAATGCTCAATCTGGCATTCTCCAAAACCAAATTACTTATGAAATGTTAACTGGCTTTGGACAATTTGATACCATAGAGGCTCAAATACAGTGTCCTCCCTTGTTGCATGAACAATGAAAAACAGTGGCCCTTGAAGCTTGGGATCAAATTACTCCTCAAGGAGCACCTACAAGTAGTTACACTAAAATATTACAAGGACCTAATGAAAGTTATGCTGGTTTTTTAGCTAGATTAGAAACTGCTATTTCCAGCACTGTAATCAGAGAAGAAGCCAAAAAAAAAAAAAAAAAACAGCTAGAGTAATTACTTGCTTATGAGAATGCAAGTCAGGAATGTCAAAGAGCTATCGCTCCAATTTGTGAGACTGGGACTATTATTGATTATTTGAAGACTTGTCACATCTAGGATAAGAAACTCAAAAGATGCAGATGCTAGTTGAGACAATGGCTGCTGCCTTTAGAAAGGGAAATAACGGATGCTTTACATGTGGAGATAAAAACCATTTTTAAAGGGACTGCCCTAAGAAGGCTAATAAAAAACCTCCAACAGTTTGCCCTCACTGCCATAGAGGAATGCATTGGGCCAAAGACTGTAAATCTAAACTTGATATTGATAGAAAACCTATCCCAGGAAACTCCAAACAGGGGACACCCCCAGGTCCCCTACAACAAAAACAAGGGACAAATTCTATCTTTTCCCTCAAACCCTCAACATCTGGCAGTGCTGCCGTCGATATACCAGCCCTAAATGATTTTTACCTTTATCCTCAAGAAGTCCCTTCTAGTATACCTACCGAACTTTTTGGACCCCTGCCCCCGCAAACCTTCGGTCTTTTGCTTTGCCGATCTAGTTTGATTTCTAAAGGAATTACTGTTCACCCTGGAATAATCGATTCAGATTATAAAGGGGAAATTCAAATTATGATGTCATCTCAGATTCTATGGCGATTTAAGAAGGGGGACAAAATTGCTCAATTATTTCTTTTGCCTTACATTCCTATTAACGCCTCTAATAATGTACAGACAGGCGGATTTGGCAGTACAGATCAAAAACAATCCTTATGGACATCATGGTGTCTGAATATGCCCGACCAATTATAAATATCAAAATTAATGATAAACGATTTTCTGGTCTCCTCAACACTGGATCTGATATTACTATTATTTCCAAACACTTATGGCCTAAATCCTTGCCTTTACAAAAGGTCTCTTGCCAAATTGCAGGAGTTTCTCAAACTAAAGTACAAGAAGTCTATCAAAGTGTTCAGATATATCCATGTGAGGGACTAGAAAGCCAACATGCAACATTAAGACCTTATGTGACAAAGGCCTCCCTTAATCTAATAGGAAGGGACTTACTTATGCAATAGCAAACTCAGATATGCATTCCACATTTATCCTAGGGGGCACTGCTCATTTAACAAACAAAACAATTATTAAAATAACTTGGAAGAATGATGAGCTTATTTGGACAGAGCAGTGGCCCCTTATGAAAGAAAAATTACAGGCTGCTAAAGAACTTATAGACACAATTAAAATTGAAACATATTGAGTAATCATTCTCCTTCAGTTCAGTTCAGTTCAGTCTCTCAGTCATGTCCGACTCTTTGTGACCCCATGAATCACAGCACGCCAGGCCTCCCTGTCCATCACCAACTCCCAGAGTTCACTCAAACTCATGACCATCGAGTCGGTGATGCCATCCAGCCATCTCATTCTCTGTTGTCCCCTTCTCCTCCCGCCCCCAATCCTTCCCAGCATCAAAGTCTTTTCCAGTGAGTCAACACATCGCATGAGGTGGCCAAAGTATTGGAGTTTCAGCTTTAGCATCAGTCTTTCCAATGAACACCCAGGATTGATCTCCTTTAGAATGGACTGGTTGGATCTCCTTGCAGTCCAAGGGACTCTCAAGAGTCTTCTCCAGTACCACATTTCAAAAGCATCAATTCTTCAGAGACCAGCCTTCTTCACAGTGGAACTCCCCTATTTTTGTTATAAAAAAGAAATCTAAAAAATAGTGCCTTTTAACAGACCTTAGAAAAGTTAATGCATCTATGAAACCTATGGGTGCATTACAACCGGGAATCCCATCACCTACTACTATTCCTCAAAATTGACATATTATTATTATTGATTTGCAAGATGGCTTTTTAAATATACCTTTACACCCTTTAGACCGAGAGAGATTTGCTTTCTCTCTCCCTTTTCCTAATCACATCAGGCCTCATAAGCTATATCAATGAACTGTGCTGCCTCAAGGAATGATGATTCTCCCACCATGTGTCAATACTACGTGGCTAAAGCCCTTGAGCCTGTGAGAAAACAATTTCCTGACTTTCTTGTTATTCATTATATGGATGATATATTGTTTTCAGCTCCATCTGTTTTAGAAACTCAACATATGTTTGACATGGCTCAACAATGCTTAAAAACTCTGGGTTAATCATTGTTCCTGAAAAAATTCAAACCTCTGCACCTTACTATTACTTAGGATTTATTGTTGAAAGACAACTTATTATTTCTCCACTAATTCAGATTCTTACTGATAAATTATCAACTTTAAATGATTTTCAAAAACTCTTGGGTGATATACACTGGATTGGACCCTCATTAGGAATTGCTAATTATCAACTGACTAATCTGTTTAATACTTTGAAAGGAGATCTTAATTTAGACAGCCCTCGTTCACTTTCTCAAGAAGCACTAGAGGAACTCTATTTAGTCCAAGATAAATTATAAAACAGTTTCTTACTCGCATCAGACTAAATTTACCTCTAGAATTATTTGTACTCCCCTCTCTTCATTCTCCCACAGGACTTCTTGCCCAGCAAGAACGTCCAATAGAATGGATCTATACCTATTTTATTTTATTTTTTTAAAATTTATTTTATTGGAGGCAAATTATCTTACATTAATATATTGGTTGGTTTTGCCATACATTGACATGAATCTGCCCGAGGTGTACATGTGTTCTCTTTCTTGAACCCCCCTCCCACCTCCCTCTTCCCCATAGCCTCCCTCCATGTCATCCCCGTGCACCAGCCCCAAGCATCCTGTATCATGCGTCAAACCTGGACTGGTCACTTATGATAATATACATGCTACAATGCCATTCTCCCCAATCATCCCACCTTCACCCTCTCCCACAGAGTCCCAAAGACTGTTCTGTATGCCTATGTCTCTTTTGCAGTCTCGTATACAGGGTTCAGGTTACCATCTTTCTAAATTCCATATATATGCGTTAGTATACTGTATTGGTGTTTTTCTTTCTGGCTTACTTCACTCTGTATAATTGGCTCCAATTTCATCCACCTCATTAAAACTGATTCAAATGCATTCTTTTTGATGGCTGAAAAATACTCCATTGTGTATATGTACCAAAGCTTTCTTATCCATTCATCTGCAGATGGACATCTAGGTTGCTTCCATGTCCTGGCTATTATAAACAGTGCTGCAATGAACATTGGAATACATGTGTCTCTTTTATTTCTGGTTTCCTCTGTGTGTATGCCCAGGAGTGTGATTGCTGGATCATATGGCAGTTTTATTTCCAGTTTTTTGAGGAATCTCCACACTGTTCTCCATATACCTATTTGAAAGGAGTAAAATCACTTACACCTTACCTTGATTTAATTACTCACATAATTATCAATGGAAGAAATAGAACTAAAACTCTAATTGGCTCTGATCCTCATAAAATTGTAATACCTATCAATAAATCTCAATTTGAGAATGCATTAGAAACTTCCACTGATTTTCAAAAAGCCTTTCTAGAATATTTTGGAGAAATTTCATTCCATTATCCGTCTAACAAGCTATGGAAATTCTTTAAAAAATACTGAATTTATTATTTCCCATATTATCAGCTCACAGCCTATATCACAAGCTGAATTTTTCTATATACATGGGACTAAAAACGCCAAAACCTCATTTTGGTTTCTCAAAGAATATAAAGTATTTTACACTAAATTCCCTTCTGCTCAACAAAATTAATTATATGCTCTTATTCAAGTTATTTGCCTACATCCTTACCCCATTAATATAATCTCTGATTCCTTATATTAAGTGTTAAAAAATATAGAGACCCCTCTACTATAAACTCCAATCAACCTATTATTCAACAAGATTGCTGGGAGAAATATCAATAACCTCAGATATGCAGATGACACTACCCTTATGGCAGAAAGTGAAGAGGAACTCAAAAGCCTCTTGATGAAAGTGAAAGAGGAGAGTGAAAAGGTTGACTTGAAGCTCAACATTCAGAAAACAAAGATCATGGCATCTGGTCCCATCACTTCATGGGAAATAGATGGAAAAGCAGTGGAAACAGTGTCAGACTTTATTTTTTTGGGCTCCAAAATCACTGCAGATGCTGATTGCAGCCATGAAATTAAAAGACGCTTGTTCCTTGGAAGGAAAGTTATGACCAACCTTGATAGCATATTAAAAAGCAGAGACATTACTTTGCCAACCAAGGTCCGTCTAGTCAAGGTTATGGTTTTTCCCGTGGTCATGTATGGATGTGAGAGTTGGACTGTGAAGAAAGCTGATCGCTGAAGAATCGATGCTTTTGAACTGTGGTGTTGGAGAAGACTCTTGAGAGTCCCTTATACTGCAAGAAGATCCAACCAGTCCATTCTAAAGGAGATCAATCCTGGATGTTCATTGGAGGGACTGATGCTAAAGCTGAAACTGCAATACTTTGGCCACCTCATGCGATGATTTGACCCACTGGAAAAGACTCTGATGCTGGGAAAGGTTGGGGGCGGGAGGAGAAAGGGACGACAGAGAATGAGATGGCTGGATGGCATCACCGACTCTGTGGACATGAGTTTGAGTGAACTCCGGGAGTTGGTGATGGACAGGGAGGCCTGGCGTGCTGTGATTCATGGGGTCGCGGAGATTCGGACACGACTGAGTGACTGAACTGAACTGAACTGAACTGAATTTTTAAAATTACAATCCATTATTAGAAACCATACTTCTCCCATTTATATTGCCCATATTCGGACACATTCCTACCTCCCTTGTTCTATGACTCATGGTAATGACCAGGCTGATAAACTTGTTTCTTTTGCTACTCCGGAAGAACAACATGCTCTGTTGCACAACAGTGCTGGCTCCCTACACCAGCTATGGAAAATTCCACACCTCCAGGCTGAAGAAATTATTAATAATTGCTCTACTTGTAAACCCTTACATCTTCGACTCATTGCACAAGGTATTAATCCTCGGGGATTGCAACCTAATGAACTATGGCAGATGGATGTAACTCATTGCCCTGAACTTTCTCCATCTTCCTTCCAACATGCCGGTATCGACACCAATTCTTCTTTCATATGGGCCACACCTCTTCACGGTGAAGCTACACATCATGTTAAAACTCACCTATTAGCCTGCTTTGCTATAATGGGAACTCCTAGTTCTATTACAACAGACAATGGCCCTGCCTACACTTCAAGATATTTTAAACAATTTCTACAATCTTTTTCTATTAAACATAATACAGGCATTCATTATAATCCACAGGCACAAGGCATAGTCGAACGAGCAAATCACACACTATAATTACAATTAAAAATAAATAAATAGAGGAAAACACACAGGAACACTGCTGTCTTCCTTATCTAAAGCAAACTTTACTAAATTCCAACATAAGATATTTTCTAAACCTACAGCCTTTGACTGTGTGGATCACAATAAACTGTGGAACATTCTGAAAGAGATGGGAATCCCAGACCACCTGACCTGCCTCTTGAGAAACCTGTATGCAGGTCAGGAAGCAACAGTTAGAACCGGTCATGGAACAACAGACTGGTTCCAAATAGGAAAAGGAGTGCGTCAAGGTTGTATATTGTCACCTTGCTTATTTAACTTATATGCAGAGTACATCATGAGGAACGCTGGGCTGGAAGAAGCACAAGCTGGAATCAAGATTGCTGGGAGAAATATCAATAACCTCAGATATGCAGATGACACTACCCTTATGGCAGAAAGTGAAGAGGAACTCAAAAGCCTCTTGATGAAAGTGAAAGAGGAGAGTGAAAAGGTTGGCTTGAAGCTCAACATTCAGAAAACTAAGATCATGGCATCTGGTCCCATCACTTCATGGGAAATAGATGGCAAAACAGTGGAAACAGTGTCAGACTTTGTTTTTTTGGGCTCCAAAATCACTGCAGATGCTGATTGCAGCCATGAAATTAAAAGACGCTTGCTCCTTGGAAGGAAAGTTATGACCAACCTTGATAGTATATTAAAAAGCAGAGACATTACTTTGCCGACCAAGGTCCGTCTAGTCAAGGCAATGGTTTTTCCCGTGGTCATGTATGGATGTGAGAGTTGGACTGTGAAGAAAGCTGATCGCCGAAGAATCGATGCTTTTGAACTGTGGTGTTGGAGAAGACTCTTGAGAGTCCCTTATACTGCAAGGAGATCCAACCAGTCCATTCTAGAGGAGATCAATCCTGGATGTTCATTGGAGGGACTGATGCTAAAGCTGAAACTGCAATACTTTGGCCACCTCATGCGACGAGTTGACTCACTGGAAAAGAGTCTGATGCTGGGAAAGGTTGGGGGCGGGAGGAGAAGGGGACGACGGAGAATGAGATGGCTGGATGGCATCACCGACTCTGTGGACATGAGTTTGAGTGTACTCCGGGAGTTGGTGATGGACAGGGAGGCCTGGCGTGCTGTGATTCATGGGGTCGCGGAGAGTCGGACACGACTGAGCGACTGAACTGAACTGACTGAACTGAAACCTACGACCATTGTTAATACAGATTTATTGGTTTTAATTTTTTTTTAAATTACCACAAGGAGATATCTTGACAAGAGCAGAAAAAACATTTTGAGGAATTCATAGGCATTTAATTTAATTTTTTCTTCTCTTCCTCTGCCCATTTAGTACCAGGACGGATTGAATAAACAATGGGAATCTGGGGAATTAATCTTACAGGGAAAGGGGTATGTTTGTATTTCCCCAGATGGATCCAACAAATTCACATGGCTTCCTCTTCGGACGATCCGACCCAAGGGGGCTCCCAACTTTCGAGATAGAGACGAGACAACAAAAACCCCAGGAAGAAGAGATTGCAGTGTGGGCCATGGCAGCTCTAAAGATCTCCAGAAAGCATCGCCCTCGACGGCATCAAACTTATAATCTCCCCTCTTGGGGACAAATAAAAACCCTTACTAATTGAGCTAAATATCTGGTTTCTCAACAGAGAATGCCTTGGAGCCCTGAAAACCTTCTCATTGCTATGCTTGCTTTGCTTGCTTGCACCTCCCCCACTCGAGCTGAACCAATAAATCACACTTACTGGGCTTACATACCTAAACCCCCTTTACTTCAGGTTGTAGAATGGACAGAGAGAGGACCAATCATATTAACCAATGACTCCATACATATACCTTCTCCCTGTAGCCTTAAAGGACCCTCACACCCTGAAGAAGAAGGAAAACTAATTAATATCTCTCTAGGTTATGAAGTCCTTCCTTTGTGTATGGGCCTAGCAGAATTATGCATAAACTTTAGTCGACAAACTTGGGCTTTTGTCCTGCCTCCAAAGGAATACTTTTGGAAACGGTTTGGATTATTTACTGCCCTTTCTTTGTCCGTGAATCATGTTTATACTACTGAAACTTTAAGGAAAGAATTAGGGAAAGAACAAGGAATACTATGCAAAGGATTTACTAATAAGAACTAATATATTCCTCTTCATTGGGACAAATGTCAGGCCAAATCAGGAAAATTAATATTTGTGGCTAATCATACAATTGTCGACTGGGGACCCCATGGTATGTGGTTATCTAACTCCTCAGATGATACTAATAGGACTATGTGTGATTGTATTACTCAAGTCACACGGAAAGTTACTAATACTACGATGGATCATTACCATGACAGAGGACTCCTTGGCTGGCTTGAAGGTGGAATGGTCCCGCCTTGTCCTGAATCATTATTGATAAACAGATTGTGCCTGAGCAATGGGACATCTGGAAACTTGTTGCAAGCACCGAGGAAATTGGGACTTGGACTGAACATTTCACAGGGACTAGTCGTAGCCATAGCAATTATTTCTTTCGCTATAATCAGTCATACTTTATATAAGCCTGTGTTCCATTTCCTTTTGTTGTAGCAATAGGAAACTTACAATTCAATAAGACTTTACGTTCTGTAATTTGCATAAATTGTAAATTATATTCTTGTCTTAACTCCTCTGTTTCCTTAAGAAGAGACTTCCTTTTGATTCGTCGATCTCGACATAATCTGTGGTTACCAATAAATCTTCAGCAGCCCTGGGATGAAGGTCCCATGGCTGGACTTGCTTCCCGATTGCTCACTAAATTGGTCCGGTGACCTTAACGATTCATTGGATGGCTGATATTTGGCATTTTGGGATTAATAGCTATTTGCACCACTGCTGCTGTCACTGGAGTTGCTTTAAAAACCTCAATTCAAGCACATAATTTTATTCAAAATTTGACTAAAGATGCCCATACTATGTGGGCCATTCAGGCTCAGATAGATGAAGATATTCAAGAGGAAATACAAGAACTAAAACCAGCCATCAAATGGGTTGGAGATCAACTAACAGATGTACATAAACAAGTGATGCTAAAATGTGATTGGAATTCTACTCAATTTTGTGTTACTACTGTTCACGTCAATAATAATGCCTACAGCTGGGAACAAATCAAATTTCATTTGCAAAACATACATAACAATTCCTCTCTGAATGTACATTTCTTACAAAAAGAAATATTAGAAACCTTTTCTAATAATCTGCCATATTCCACTAATTTGGAAACTTTAGCTGAACAACTAGCTGATCATTATCAGGGTTAGACCCACAGCGTGGATGGTTTCAAAGCATTACTCACAGCATTGGGTCTGGAACTGTAATTTTAATGACTGTCTTGACAATTATATTTGCCATCTTCCGGTGCTTTCTTACAAAGATCATTAAAACTAAACAAACGCTTATGGTCAGAACTCTTTTTACAAATATTATAAGTAAATAAAGGGAAATTGTCAGTGAGTGTTTAACAGGAGGATTCTTTTTTTTTTTTTTATTGGAGGCTAATTATTTTACAATATTATATTGGTTGGTTTTGCCATACATTGACATGAATCTGCCCCGGGTGTACATGAGTTCCCCCTCCTGAACCCCCCTCCCACCTCCCTCCTCCCTTTATCCTCCCTCTGGGTCATCCCCGCACACCAGCCCCGAGCATCCTGTAACATGCATCCACCCTGAACTGGTTATTCGTTTCACATATGACAACATACATGTTTCAATTCCATTCTCCCAAATCATCCCACCCTCACCCTCTCCAAACAGAGTCCCAAAGACTGTTCTACACATCTATGTCTCTATTGCTGTCTCATATACAGGGTTATCATTTGCATTATTCTAAATTCCATATATATGCGTTAGTATACTGTATTGGTGTTTTTCTTTCTGGCTAACTTCACTCTGTATAATAGGCTCCAGTTTCATCCACCTCATTAGAACTGATTCAAATTCATTGTTTTTAATGGCTGAGTAATACTCCATTGTGTATATATACCAAAGCTTTCTTATCCATTCGTCTGCAGATGGACATCTAGGTTGTTTCCATGTCCTGGCTATTATAAACAGTGCTGCAATGAACATTGGAGTACATGTGTCTCTTTCAATTCTGGTTTCCTCGGTTTGTATGCCCAGGAGTGCGATTGCTGGATCATATGGTGGTTCTACTTCCAGTTTTTTGAGGAATCTCCACACTGATCTCCATAGTGGCTGTACTAGTTTGCATTCCCACCAACAGTGTAAGAGGGTTCCTTTCTCTCCACACCCTCTCCAGCATTTATTGCTTGTCGACTTTTGGATAGCAGCCATTCTGACTGGCGTGAAATGATATCTCATTGTGGTTTAGTTTAGATTCGCATTTCTCTGATTATGAGGGATGTTGAGCATTTTTTCATGTGCTTGTTTAGCATCTTTATGTCTTCTTTGGAAAAATGTCTGTTTAGTTCTTTGGCCCATTTTTTGATTGGGTCATTTATTTCTTTGGAATTGAGCTTCCGGAGCTGCTTGTATATTTTGGAGATTAATCCTTTATCAGTTGCTTCATTTGCTACTATTTTCTCCCATTCTGAAGGCTGTCTTTTCAGCTTGCTTATAGTTTCCTTTGCTGTACAGAAGCTTTTGATTTTAATTAGGTCCCATTTGTTTAATTTTGCTTTTATTTCCAATATTCTGGGAGGTGGGTCTTGGAGGATCCTGCTGTGATTTATGTCAGAGAGTGTTTTGCCTATGTTCTCCTCTAGGAGTTTTATAGAATCTGGTCTTACATTTAGCTCTCTAATCCTTTTTGATTTTATTTTGGTGTATGG
This sequence comes from Moschus berezovskii, assembly GCF_049115385.1. Taxonomy (NCBI): domain Eukaryota; kingdom Metazoa; phylum Chordata; class Mammalia; order Artiodactyla; family Moschidae; genus Moschus; species Moschus berezovskii. Next base: position 78,017,446 of record NC_142488.1, on the reverse strand, counting down.
TGTTAGGAAGTGTTCTAGTTTCGTTCTTTTACAAGTGGCTGACCAGTTTTCCCAGCACCACTTGTTAAAGAGACTGTCTTTTCTCCATTTTATATTCTTGCCTCCTTTGTAAAAGATAAGGTATCCATAGGTGCATGGATTTATCTCTGGGCTTTCTATTTTGTTTCATTGATCTATATTTCTGTCTTTATGCCAGTACGATACTGTCTTGATTCCTGTGGCTTTGTAGTAGAACCTGAAGTCCGGCAGGTTAATTCCCCCCAGTTCCATTCTTCTTCCTCAAGATTGCTTTGGCTATTCGAGTTTTTTTGTATTTCCATACAAATTGTGAGATTATATGTTCTAGTTCTGTGAAAAATATCGTTGTTAGCTTGATAGGGATTGCATTGAATGCATAAACTACTTTGGGTAGTATACTCATTTTTACAATATACCAGGAAGAAATAGAAAATCTGAACAGACCCATCACAAGCACAGAACTAGCGGCTGTAATCAGAAATCTTCCAGCAAACAAAAGCCCAGGTCCAGACGGCTTCACAGCTGAATTCTACCAAAAATTTAGAGAAGAGCTAACACCGATTCTACTCAAACTCTTCCAGAAAATTGCTGAGGAAGGGAAACTTCCAAACTCATTCTATGAGGCCACGATCACACTAATCCCAAAACCTGGTAAAGACCTCACAAAAAAAGAAAACTACAGGCCAATATCACTGATGAACATAGATGCAAAAATCCTTAACAAAATTCTAGCAATCAGAATCCAACAACACATTAAGAAGATCATACATCATGACCATGTGGGCTTTATCCCAGGAATGCAAGGATTCTTCAATATCCACAAATCAATCAACGTAATACACCACATTAACAAACAGAAACATAAAAATCATATGATTATCTCAATAGATGCAGAGAAAGCCTTCGACAAAATTCAACATCCATTTATGATAAAAACCCTCCAGAAGGTGGGAATAGAAGGGACATATCTCAACATAATAAAAGCTATATATGACAAACCCACAGCAAACTTTATCCTCAACGGTGAAAAACTGAAAGCATTTCCCCTAAAGTCAGGAACAAGACAAGGGTGCCCACTCTCACCACTACTATTCAACATAGTTCTGGAAGTTTTGGCTACAGCAATCAGAGCAGAAAAAGACATAAAAGGAATACAAATTGGAAAAGAAGAAGTAAAACTTTCACTGTTCGCTGATGACATGATCCTCTACACAGAAAACCCTAAAGACTCTACCAGAAAACTACTAGAGCTAATCAATGAATACAGTAAAGTTGCAGGATATAAAATCAACACACAGAAATCCCTTGCATTCCTATACACTAATAATGAGAAAATAGAAAGAGAAATTAAGGAAACTATTCCATTCACTGTTGCAACGAAAAGAATTAAAAACTTAGGAATTTATCTACCTAAGGAAACAAAAGACTTGTACACAGAAAACTATAAAACACTAGTGAAAGTAATCAAAGAGGACACTAATAGATGGAGAAATATACCGTGTTCCTGGATTGGAAGAATAAATATTTTAACAGGAGGATTCCTACGTGCTGTTTCTCACAAGTCCTTTGTTTCTTTTCAAGCGGCGTAAGCAAGCTGTTCCCAGGAACTGGGGTCATTGTGTGAGACAGGCTTGGATCTCCTTTAGTAAACATTCTCTTAATTACAAAACTGCTTAGTCTCTACCACCCTTTTCCTTGAGATACGGATTGTCTCCTGACCTTGTGACTATTATTAATCCCTTGTTTCCTTGGTAATGGTTGCTGTATGTTTGGTTTTCTGATCTTTATCATAGTCGAAAGAAACTTCTTGTACCACAGCCTATATATACTCACAGAAAAATCTTTAAAGCTCCTTTGCTTCATCAGAGCTTGGGTCCCTGTGTCTTTCTCTCTCTCTCTCTCTTTCTCTCTCCTCGGCTGATTCCTTAGAGCATAGAGACCCGTCTTGTCCACTCTCTTGCCTGGGCTTCTAAGACTCTCTTGAGAGGGTGCCCGGTGCCTTTGTGGGAGACACAAGTCCTATGCCAAGGACTTTATTGTCTCTCTGCGTAAACTAGGGAATATCAGCCTCTTTCTCTCTTTCACTTTCTTATCATCATCTCCAGACCACCAGGTCCTGGTCCATTAAAGGACCCCAACACTTTATATGTGAAAAATAAAGATTAAAATCTAGCAATGTGTTGGACAAAATGTCATGAAAATTGCAATCATATTTATCAGTTTATTTAATGTCATGTGGTTAATTTTTGTTCTGCTGTCTTTCTCTGATGACTGAGAATAATAGTAACAGTGATAGTTATAAAAAGTTTGTGAAGTTTATGTTAAGGCTTGTATGATTTGTCCATAGAATCGGGTACCTTGATCACTAGCGATTTTAGAAAGTATATATAAGGGCATTAACCCTGCAGCCAAGAAAGGCTTTATCGCATAAAAAAAAAAAACGAGTTTTGTCAGGGATCCAGGAAAAGCCAAGTGGCCATCTTGGATTTCCTATAGTCCTGTCTGTTTGAATTGCAGCTATTGTTGACCCATTTTAAATTCATTGATTTAGAGTAGTTAAGTTATAAGGATATCAGAATAGGAAATATCTGACCTTCAGGAGTTAAGTTATTCTTGCCTCCTTTCTTTTTTTTTTTTAATTTTTATTTTTATTGGAGGCTAATTATTTTAAAACATTATATTGGTTGGTTTTGCCATACATTGACATGAATCCACCCCAGGTGTACATGAATTCCCCCTCCCAAACCACCCTGCCACCTCCGTCCTCCCCTTATCCTCCCTCTGGGTCATCCCCGCATACCAGCCCCGAGCATCCTGTCACATGCATCAACCCTGAACTGGTGATTCGTTTCACATATGATAATATACATGTTTCAATGCCATTCTCCCAAACTCTCCCACAGAGTCTCAAAGACTGTTCTATACATCTGTGTCTCTTTTGCTGTCTCGTATACAGGGTTATCATTTACATCATTCTAAATTCCATATATATGCGTTAGTATATTGTATTGGTGTTTTTTTTTTTTTTTGGCTTATTTCACTCTGTATAATAGGTTCTAGTTTCATCCACCTCATTAGAACTGGTTCAAATGAATTCTTTTTAATGGCTGAGGAATACTCCATTGTGTATACGTACCAAAGCTTTCTTTTCCATTGGTCTGCAGATGGACATCTAGGTTACTTCCATGTCCTGGCTATTATAAACAGTGCTGTAATGAACATTGGAAGGCATGTGTCTCTTTCAATTCTGGTTTCCTCGCTGTATTCATCACTTTTCGTTAATTCAGAGAACAACCACCTATAACAGACCTACTTCCCTTTCCCTTAATAAAATATAATTCCATTTCTTAAACTTTTTTTTAATTAAAAACACATGTCCTACTTTCCCTTAGCAACCATGCACTGTCCTTTTATATCAGGACACTGTAGATTGTTAAACATAAATCACCCAGAGCTATCTCATTTGCATTTTCTTTCTTTAAATGTTTCTTCACTTCGAGCTACATTCCTTGAAGACAGATTTGCAACAGATATAAGATCTTATTTAGTTCATGTTAAACCTACGTACAATAAGTTTTATACTGAATGTTGATGATTCTAAAGATATTTCAGTTCAGTCGTTCAGTTGTGTCCGACTCTTTGTGACCCCACGGACTGCAATACACCAGGCTTCCCTGTCCATTACCAACTCCCAGAGCTTGCTCAAACTCGTGTCCATCGAGTCAGTGATGCCATACAACCATCTTATCCTCTGTTGTCCCCTTCTCCTGCCTTCAATCTTTCCCAGCATCAATGGTCTTTTCCAAGGAGTCAGTTCTTCGCATCAGGTGACCAAAGTATGTCTATATTAATTAGGTCAACAAACAAACATTAATGTTAGGTATTGATTTAATATTAAGTGTTTCCAAGTTTACATGAACCTGAAGATCATTTAGCTTAATTTCACTTTTATTTAGAATTATTTGATTTGTGTTTACTTTTCTTTAGGCCACTTAAATTACAGCTCATTTACAAATTAACTTCAGCAATATTATCCAAAGAGAAAGGCAGACATTGAGACATACATAAATAGTGACAGAAATTTCATGATTTTTAGTTAAGATTTAAAATGATTTTTGCCTTTTTTTTCCCCCTTGGCTTAAATTTCTACTAATTTGACGAAGTCTGACGTCGCAGGCAAACTGGGGTGTATATCTCAAGGATATAATAAGAGTTAACTTCAGGCTCTTTCCTAGATATGTTTCTGTTTCCTCAGGGTCAGAGCTCCCAGGAAAAGTATTTCAACAAGCCAGCTTTTTCTAATTTTATGTACAAAACAATTGGTTTTGAATTTTCAAAAGAGTTTCATTTTAACCAGTTTCCTCTGGAGTCTAAAGAATATCATGGCCATCCAGTGTCAAAAATGTCATCTCTCCTTTTTGTAGTCATAGTTTCATAGCTAACATTTAAACCAAAAAGTGTTCAAATTAGCTCTGATGACAGGGGCAAACTGACTGATAAGGTGTTGTCCCACTGGAAATTGTCCTTCTGGGGAGGTGGAGTCTTAGTTTTATCACAATAATCTGAAGGAGTAAGGGAACTTACAGGAGTGGGGAAAGCTTTTTCTTCCCCACCCTGAGAGAGAAGAAGTTAGAAGAGGATTTTTTTTTTTTTTAGAAAGTTAGGAGAGTTTCGTTTTGTTTTCCCACGCTTTTGATAATAATAGAAAGTCCTGGGCCAAAGGGAACCTCAGAATCCTTTCCTTGTTTCTGACAATAGAGATCAGATGTGGATAGGAAAGGCTGAGTAAGGAACTTCCTAGGAGAGCATTAAAGAGAAAGGGTAGCAACAGAAAGGCACATGCGACAGAGTCCCTCAGATACAGTTTCTGACTAAGGGTTATGAAAATTAATCCTTTTCCTGCTTTCAGCAGAAAAGAGTGTGCCATTATGAGGCCATTTTTTGACCCCCTAGTTTGCACTGTGGCAGGGAAAATTTTCTTCTAGAGATTTTCAGGGTCACACTGTTACCAGTTCCTGAGAATGCAGCTAAGGGGTGATTCTGAGGGAGATTCCAAGGATGTACCAGAATCCATTCTTAGCCTATGTGCCAGAGAATGGTGATACTAAGCATCACCAGGCAACAGAAAGTCCTCCCTTTTGTCCCAGTGATCTCTCCATGTGTCAGAGGTACCAGTAGACCTGATTGTCCGAAATTCACATCTAACAGTGAGAGGAGGTCACAGAAAGTAAGGCTGAAGTACAAAGTGTGCAAATGAGGCACTGTGCAGCTAAGGCACCATGTCACCTGGGAAAGGAAAGATAGAAAAGAGAGAAACTCCCAGAACCAACCAGGTGACTAACCATTTCGTGATTTCCTGAAATGTGGAAGGCACTCTCTGGGATGGCTCAGAGAAAAGTGACAGTATCAGGGAAGACAGGCTGAAAAATCTGTCTTGTAGTCCTACAAGGAAAGAAGTGGCCACGGAGAATGGGCTCAGGTTTTGTTTTGTTTTTTGCATTAATCAATATTTGCCTCACAGTGCATGAAGTTTGTCTTGCTGGGAGCAGACGTTCTAATAGACTGATCCATTCTGTAACCCCCTTAACCTTTCAATGGGAGTCTTCAAGGCACAGGCCCTCTAAAGGTTTTCAAGTGCCTGACACATGTTGTCACAATATTAATTGGCCTGGTCCTCAGTCTAAGGGATAAAGAGGAAAGGAGAGCCCTCACCCACTTGGGAGGCTGCTACTGGAGCACAGTGGGCTGTGGGGCCTTTGGAACATGCCAGAGAGTAACCCTGGCCAGAGTTCCTCAATGATTCCACATCCACTGGCCTGTTCACACAGGATTTGAAGGAATAGAAATGAGAGAACGAAGGAGAAGAATCCTCTGAGAGTTCCTGTATGGACCACCAAATGTTGTGGTCTGTGTTCGGGTTGGCAAAGAATTTCCAAACACGAGGAAGAATGAAAGGAGAATAGAGTTTATTAAAACAAAAGATGCTGTTATTAGAGAGGGCTAGCTCAAAGGAGAGCTGATGCCTTTTGTGGCTTAGAAACCCCTTTTTGTAGCCTCATGACAAAGAAAATTTCTGCTGGAAGGATGGCATTAGATGATTGGTTATGCTGGACTTTTTTTTTTTTTTTTTTTTACCTAATATGGGATCAGGGAGCTTGCCAGTTTAGATAAGGGGACTCATGGTAATGGGTGCTATGGGGCTCAGTCAGTTCTGGAGATGGTGTTGGTATAGGGCTTCATATCTGTGGTCTTGGTACAAGAGTTTACACCTGGAATTGGTATAGGGCTCCACAAGACAGAAGCACAGGCCAAACAGGAGAGAATTGGATATCATCTAAGTACCTGGATTTGCTAAGGCCAAGCCACATACTGTCCAAAACAAATAGTATTTGTTAATATTTGTCAAGCTAGTCTAACTTTATGTTCTTACAGACTACTGAGTATTTAGATAAAAATCTTTAACCAGACTTAAAAAAAAATTATGCAATATGTGAGAAAACATGGATTGCATATCAGGATAGACAAGTGATTGACGAGATAAATGAAAAATACAACACTGCCAAAACAGAGATTTTCTTTGGGTAATTTGCAGGGTTTATTACATTGTTCTTTCCTGCATAGAATGTTTATAGATAACTCGGTTGAATATAAAAAGATACATTCAAAAAAATTTAAAAGAACATTTTAAGACTCAAACCGTTGAAATATTATTAAATTGAATTTATATAACCTTATAAACTATAGACATGATATACATCTTAGAGTGTGTGAAATACTTACAAAATAGAAATAGATCTTATTTATAGAACTGGACATGGAACAACAGACTGGTTCCAAATTGCTGTATATTGTCACCCTGTTTATTTAACTTATATGCAGAATACATCATGCGAAATGCTGGTCTGGATGAAATACAAGCTGGAATCAAGTTTTCTGGGAGAAATATCAATTACCTCAGATACGCTGGTGACACAACCCTTATGGCAGAAAGTGAAGAAGAACTAAAGAGCCTCTTGATTAAAGTGAAAGAGGAGAGTGAAAAAGTCGGCTTAAAACTCAACATTCAAAAAACGAAGATCACGGTGTCCAGTCCCATCACTTCATGGCAAACAGATGGGGAAACAAGGAAAATAGTGAGAGACTATTTTGGGGGCTCCAAAATCACTGCAGATGGTGATTGCAGTCGTGAAAAGAAAAGTCACTTGCTCCTTGGAAGAAAAGTTTTGACCAGCCTAGACAGCATATTACAAAGCAGACAAATTAATTTGCTGACAAAAGTCCATCTACTCAAAGGTATGTTTTTTTCAGTAGTCATGTATGGATGTGAGAGTTGGACTATAAAGAAAGATGAGCACTGACAAATTGAACTTTTGAACTGTGGTGTTGGAGAAGACTCTTGAGAGTCCCTCGGTATGCAAGGAGATCAAACCCGTCAATCCTATTGGAAATCAGTCCTGAATATTCATTGGAAGGACTGATGTTGAAGCTAAAACTCCAATAATTTGGCAACCTGGTGCAAAGAACTGACTCATTGGAAAAGACCCTGATGCTGGGAAAGATTGAAGGTGGGAGGAGAAGGGGACGACAGAGGATGAGATGGTTGGATGGCACCACCGACTCGACGGACATGAGTTTGAGTAAGGTCTGGGAGTTGGTGATGGACAGGGAAGCCTGCGTGCTGCAGTCCATGGGGTCACAAAGAGTCAGACACAGCTGTGTGACTGAACTGAAATGATCGATTTATAGCTGAAAATAAAGATAAATTAATGGATGTTATGAAGAGGACATCCTTTCAATATGAGAAAGTTTCTAACAATAAGAACTACACACAGAAATGGAAGAAGATGGTAGAGGAGTAAGATGGGGAGATTGCTAGCCTCCACAAATATAAAAAAATCGTCAAGATATGGAACCACTCCTCCAAAGCAACCTGTAGGCGGCAGCAGAAGACGCCAGGCCTCTAGGGGAGTCAGGCTAAGTTCCCTGGAATGAGGTAGGGGAGAGGATGGAGACATAAAAATGGAAGAGATGGAGAACTTCTGTCAGGCAGCTTATTGCCTGAAATGAAGAGGGAGTCGTGAAGAAGGAAGTGTTCCCATGCACTGGGAAGTTCCCTCACAGGCAGGCCCAAGGTAGAGCTGCAGAATCCCAGAAAGTCAGGCAAAGCAGAGACCTATAGGGTAGAAAATAGAGAAAGTTAAACTTCATAGCCCATGAACATCTCATAGGCTGTGGCCCCAACCAGGTGGCGGGCTCAGTAAATCAACAGAAGCCCACAGAAGCCCTGTGGTGCAGAGGGTGGCCAAGGGTGTTGAGAGAGGCATGCACAGAAACCTCTACCAGACACACAAACCTGTTGGTGCAGAGGAAGGGCCAAGGGGCCAAGAGAAGAGCACAAACAAAACTGCAGTACACTCAAGTCTTGTGGTGCAGAGGGAAGTCCCAGTGTGCTTAGAGAATTGTATCATACAAACCTCTGCAGCACACACGATACTCGTGGTGCAAAGAGTGGTTCTGGGGAGCCAAAAGAAGAGCACACAAGTCCTGCGACATAGAGAGTAGGCCTGCTGAGCTGAAAGAAGTGCTCACAAGCCCTGGGCCACAGAGGACAAGCTCAGCGGGTTGAGGGAAGCCCACACAAGTTTGCATGATGCAGAGGACAGGATTGGGGAACCGAGAAAAGATCCACATAAACCCCAATCTGGCAAGCTTCAGCCTGTAGTGCAGGGCAGGACCAGGAAACAGAAGCAACAGCTATGACTCCAGGGTCAAGTACAGGGCTGGTGGCGGTGAAGATATGCTGAGAGGGCTACTTAAATACGGCTGCAGAAATAGATGTGTCTAACACTATCAAAGCCAGAAAGACTGTCCAAATACATACTGCCCCATTGAAACCCCAAAACCTACTACTGGACACTGTGATGCCCTTCAGAGAGGTGAGATCCAACTTCATCAACCAGAACACAGGCATGAGCTCCTCCAAGCAGGAAAACATCACAGGACACTAATCCAACCCCATCCACGGGGGCAGTCTCCACAACCAAGAAGAACTAAGAACTTGAGAACCTTTTTTTTTTCTCTTTTAAATCACAGTTTTGATTCCCTTTACATTAGCCTTTTGCAGTGCTGTAGAGTTATCCTCTTTACTTTTCTTGTTAAAAATAATAATAATACTTTTTTCAGCTATTTTTGGTGATTTTTCTGATTTTGTTTTTGACATATTTGACTGCTTTTCTTATAGTTCTTTATGGTTTGTAGCTATTTCTGAGTATATATAAATTTTTCCATATATATTTATCTTTGTTATTTTATTTTTATTTTGTTGTTTTTTTCTTTACCTTCTCTTCCACCCCTTCCTTTTCTCTTTTATCTCTATTCTCCTCTTTTTTTTTCTTCTCCCCTTTTTCCTTCACTCTATTTTCACCATGTAAGTTAAAGTGTTGTGCTCTCTTTACTATATTCCCCAGTTGGCACTCTGCTCAGGCTCAGTTTTCCAGACTGAGTGTTAGTTAGCTCTGCTTTTACTTGGTCAATATCCCTCTTGGTTTCCCTGGTTCACCAAATCAGTCTCCCTTACTCTTTTCTTTAGAACACTTTGGTTGTATCTGTGTGTATAGAAGTATGTGTATATGCCCCATTATTTCTCTGGTTACCTGTTTGATCTTATATTTATCATCTATTTGGTTTCATCTCTTATTTCATGTCATGCTTTGATTTTTGTCTTGGTGTGTTTGCTTTAACCCCTTTTAATCCCATAACAAATGACTTATGAAGCTCTGATCCCCTGGCCAAGGGTCACATCTGAACCATTGAGGTGGAAGCATTGATTCCAAGATCCCAGACTGCAAGAGAAGTATTAGCCCTAGGGATTATTAATTACTGAGAACTTTGACACCTGTACACAAAGGTTAGTGTTACCTAGTTGTTGAACATCATCCACCCCAGGACATTTTTCCAAAACAACAAGCAAGACAAAAACACACAATCATCAACACTCATCTCACAGACACTCCAAAATCTATTACCTCACACAGTCCTGCCCATCAGAGGAAAAAGAAAACCTCAATTCCTCCCACTAGAACACAGGCACAAGTCACCCCTAACAAGATGTCAACACAAACCACTCAACCAAATATTCCCTCCAAGGTCAAACACCAAAGGAAGAAGGAATACAACCCTAAAGCTCGGGAAAAGGAAACCTCAAGCAGAATAAGTTAGGGAAAAAAATAATGAAAAGACAGAGAAATATAGCACAAATGAAAGAAAAATGTAGAAACTCACAAGACTAAATAAACAGAGGAAATAATCAATCTACCTGAAATAGAATTCAGAATAATGATAGTAAAGATGTTCTGAGGACTTGAAAATAGAATGGAGAAAATGCAAGAAACAATAACACAGTTAATACAATTACCAAAGACATAGAAAAAATAAAGAATAAGCAAAGAAAGATGAATAAAACAGTTATTAAATTAAAAATACTCTAGAAGAGAACCAATAACAGAATAGCTAAGGCAGAAGAATGGATACGTGAACAGGAAGATAGAATGGGGGAAATAACTGCTAAAGAACAGAATGAAGGAAAAAGAATGAAAATAATTGATGATAGCCTCAGAGACCTTTGGGATAGTATTAAATGTACCAACTTTTGGATTATAGGGGTCCCAGAAGAAGAATGAAAGAAAGGCACTGAGAAAAAATTTGAAGATATCATATTTGAAAACCTCCCCAGCATGGGAAAGGAAATAGTCAATCAAGTTCAAGAAGTGTAGAGAGTCGATTACAAGATAAAGCCAAGGATAAATGCCTCGAGACACTTATTAATGAAGCTAACAGAGATTAAACACAAAGAAAGGAAATTAAGATCAGCAAGGGAAAAACAACATATGAGGGAAAACCCAAATGATTAGCAGTGGAACTTTCGGCAGAAACTCTTCAGTCCAGAAGGGAATGATGGGATATATTTAAGGTACTAAAAGAAAAAAAAAAAAAAAAAACCAAGGTTACTATACTTGGCAAAGATCTCATTCAAAATTGATGGAGAAATCAAAAGCTTTACAGACAAGCAAAAGTTAAGAGAATTTAGCACCACCAAGCCTTACAACAAATACAAAATCGACTTAGGTAGGCAGTAAATATAAGAGAGAGGAAAGACCAAAAAAAAGAAATCCAAAACAATTAATAAAATGCCAATAGGAACATACACACCAATAATTACTTTAAATGTAAATGGATTGCATGCATGCACCAAAAGATACAGACTGACTGAATGGATAAAAAGCAAGACCCATATGTATTTTGCCCAAAGGAGACTCATTTCAGACCTAGAGACACATACAGAATGACAGTAAAAGGATGGAATAACGATAACCCTGCATACGAGACAACAAAAGAGACACAGATGTATAGAACAGTCTTTTGGACTCTGTGGGTGAGGGCGAGGGTGGGATGACTTGGAAGAATGACATTGAAACATGTATAATGTCATGTGAAACGAAACACTAGTCCAGGTTCGATGCATGATACAGGATGCTCGGGGCTGGTGTATTGGGACGAACCAGAGGGATGGGATGGGGAGGGAGGTGGCAGGTGGGTTCAAGATGGGGAACACATATACACCCGGGGCAGATTCATGTCAATGTATGGCAAAACCAATACAATAATGTAAAGTAATTAGTCTCCAATTAAAAAATAAATTTTAAAAAAAATTCCATGTGAATGGAATCCAAAAGAAAGCTAGAGTGGCAATCCTTATTTCAAACAAAATAGACTTTAAGTAAAGACCATTACAAGAAACAAAAAGGACTATACATAATGATCAAGAAATCAATCCAAGAGAAGACACAACAATCGTAAACATGTATGCACCTAAGATAGGAGCACCTCAATACATAAAGCAAACCCTAATAGGCACACGAGGGGAAATCAGCATAACACAATAATAATAGGGGACTTTAACACCCTACTTACACCAATGGACAAATCATCAAGACAGAAAATCAATAAGGAAACATAAACCTTAAATGAAGCATTAGAAAAAATGGACCTAATTGATATCCTCAGGACTTTCAATCCAAATGCAGAATACATTATTTTCTCAAGTGCACATGGAACATTCTCCAGAATGGACCAGATCTTCAGCCACAAGTCAAGTTTCAGTAAATTTAAGTAAATTGAAATCAAATCAAGTATCGTCTTTGACCATAATGCTATGAGACTAGATATCAACTACAGGGGAAAAAAAAAAAAAAACTTCAAAAAAGCACAAACTCATCTAGATTAAACCATACATTGCTAAATAACGAAGACATTACTGAAGAATTAAGAAGGGAAATCAAAAGATTCCTAGAAGCAAATGACAACAAAGGCACAATAAGCCAAAACCTATGGGATTCAGCAAAAGCTGTTCTAAGAGAGAAGTTTATAGCAATAAAATACTTCCTCAAGAAAAGCATTGAATAGACAACCTAACACTACATCTAAAGCAGATGGAAAAAACAAACAAACAGAACCTAAAGTCAGCAGAAAGAAAGAATTCAGAGCAGCTATAAATGAAAAAGAAATGAAGGGCACAATAGCAAAGAGTATTAAAATTAACAGCTTGTTCTTTGAGAAAAAATTGACAAACCATTAGTCAGATGCATCAAGAAAAAAGGGAGAAAAATCAAATCAACAAAATTAGAAATGAAAAAGGAAAGGTTCCAAACGACAACACAAAAATACAAAGGATCATAGGAGAATATTATGAGAAACTATATGCTAATAAAATGGACAACCTAGAGGAAATGGCCAGATTCTTAGAAAAGGTCAACCTCCCAAGCCTAAACCAGGAAGAAATAGAAATTGACACCAAAATGTGACAAAATATCTGACACACAAATAATAAAATCCCAAGGCCAGATCGCTTCAAAGGGGAATTCTATCAAGGTTTTAGAGAGGAGTTATTGACCATTTTTCTTAAATTTCAGAGGAAGGGTCACTTCCAAACACATTCTATGAGGCCACAATCACTCTGATACCAAAAGCAGACAAAGACAACACACACAAAAAGGAAAATTACAGGACAATATCACTGATGAATATAGATGAAAGAATCCTCAGCAAAATTCTAGCTAACAATTCAACAACACATTAAAAAGCTCATACATCATGATCAAGTTTGTTTATTAAAGGCACACAAAGATGCTTCAATATACAAAAATTAATCAGCGTGATATAACATTAATAAATTGAAAGATAAAAACTATATAACAATCTCAATAGATACACAAAAATCCTTTCACAAAATTCAGCACCTGTTTATGATAAAAATGTTTCAAAAAATGGTCATAGATGGAAACTACCTCAACATAGTAAAGGCCATATATAATAAGCCCACAGCAAATATTCTCAATGGTGAAAAATAGGAAGCATTCCCTCTAAGATGAGGAACAAGATCAAGGGTGTATACTCTCTCCACTCTGATTCAATATTAATTTTTTAATTGACTTACTTTAATTGGAGGGTAACTACTTTACAATATTGTAGTGGTTTTTGCCATACATTGACATGAATCATCCACTGGTGTACATCTGTTCCCCATCCTGAACCCCACCTCCCACCTCCCTCCCCATCCCATCCCTCAGGGCCATCCCAGTGCACCAGCCCTGAGCACCTCGTCTCATGCATCGAACCTGGACTGGCGATCTGTTTCACATATGGTAATATACATGTTTCAATGCTATTCTCTCAAATCATCCCACCCTCACCCTCTCACACAGAGTCCAAAAGACTGTTCTATACATCCGTGTCTCTTTTCCTGTCTCACATATAGAGTCATCATTACCATCTTTCTAAATTGCACATATATGTGTTAGTATACTATATTGGTGTTTTTCTTTCTGACTTACTTCACTCTGTATAATAGGCTCCAGTTTCATCCATCTCATTAGAACTGATTCAAATGCATTATTTTTAATAGCTGAATATATTCCATTGTGTATATGTACCACAGCTTTCTTATCCATTCATCTGCTGATGGGCATCTAGGTTGCTTCCATGTCCTGGCTATTGTAAACAGTGCTACGATGAGTATTGGGGTACATGTGTCTCTTTCAATTCTGGTTTCCTCAGTGAGTGTACCCAGCAGTAGGATTGCTGGGTCATATGGCAGTTTTATTTTCAGTTTTTAAAGGAATCTCCACACTGTTCTCAGAGTGGCTGGACTAGTTTGCATTACCACCTACAGTGTAAGAGGGTTCCTTTTTCTCCACATCCTCTTCAGCATTAATTTTTTTGTAGACTTTTGGATAGCAGCCATTCTGACCAGCATGAGATGACAAGAGACAACACAGAAATACAAAGGGTCATAAGCGACTACTATCAGCAATTATATGCCAATAAAATGGACAACTTGGAAGAAATGGAAAAATTCTTAGAAAAATATAGCTTTCCAAAACTGAACTAGGAAGAAATAGAAAAGCAATATAATTTTGAAAGTCCTAGCTATGGCAATTACAGAAGAAAAAGAAATGAAAGGAATCCAGATCAGAAAAGAAGAAGTAAAACTCTCACTGTCTCAGATGACATGATACTATACGTAGACAACCCATAGGAAATTATCAGAAAATTATTTCAGTTAATCAGTGAAGTTAGTAAAGTCAAGGGATAGAAGGTCAATAAATAGAAATCACTTGGAATTCTATATACAAACAATGAAATATTAGAAAGAGAAATTTAGAAATCAATCCCATTCACCATCACAGCAACAGCAAAAAATAATAAAATATCTAGGAATAAACCTACGTAAGGAGACAAAAAATTTATACCAAAAATTACAAGACATTTAATGAAAGAAATCAAAGATGACATAAACAGATGGAGAGATACTACATGTTCCTGGATAGGAAGAATCAACGTTGTGAAAATGACTATACTACCAAATGCAATCTACAGATACAATGAAATCCCTATCAAATTAACAATGGCATTTTTCACAGAACTGGAACAAAAACATTCACATTCATATGGAAGCACAAGAGAGCAAATGGTCAGAGCACTCTTGAGAAAGAAGAATGAAGCTAGAGGAATCAACCTTCCTGAAGTCAGACTATATTACAAAGTTACAGTCATCAACACAGCATGGTACTAGAAGAAAAACAGAAAAATAGACCAATGGAACAAGAGAGAGAGCCAGAGATAAACTCACACACCTTGATTATCTCAACAGATGCAGAGAAAGCCTTAGACAAAATTCAACATTCATTTATGATAAAAACCCTCCAGAAAGTAGGAATAGAAGGGACATATCTCAACATAATAAAAGCTATATATGACAAACCCACAGCAAACTTTATCCTCAACGGTGAAAAACTGAAAGCATTTCCCCTAATGCCAGGAACAAGACATGGGTGCCCACTCCCACCACTACTATTCAACATAGTTCTGGAAGTTTTGGCTACAGCAATCAGAGCAGAAAAAGACATAAAAGGAATACAAATTGGAAAAGAAGAAGTAGAACTTTCACTGTTCGCTGATGACATGATCCTCTACACAGAAAACCCTAAAGACTCTACCAGAAAACTACTAGAGCTAATCAATGAATACAGTAAAGTTGCAGGATATAAATTCAACATACAGAAATCCCTTGCATTCCTATAAACTAATAATGAGAAAATAGAAAGAGAAATTAAGGAAACTATTCCATTCACTGTTGCAACGAAAAGAATTAAAAACTTAAGAATATATCTACCTAAGGAAACAAAAGACTTGTACATAGAAAACTATAAAACACTAGTGAAAGTAATCAAAGAGGACACTAATAGATGGAGAAGTATACCGTGTTCGTGGATTGGAAGAATAAATATTGTGAAAATGAGTACACTACCCAAAGTAATTTATACATTCAATGCAATCCCTATCAAGCTACCAACGATATTTTTCACAGAACTAGAACAACTTGTATGGAAATACAAAAAACCTCGAATAGCCAAAGCAATCTTGAGAAAGAAAAATGGAACTGGGGGAATCAACCTGCCGGACTTCAGGCTCTACTACAAAGCCACAGTCATCAAGACAGTATGGTACTGGCATAAAGACAGAAATATAGATCAATGGAACAAAATAGAAATACCAGAGATAAATCTACACACCTATGGACACCTTAATTTTGACAAAGGAGGCAAGGATATAAAATGGACAAAAGACAGTCTCTTTAACACGTGGTGCTGGGAAAACTGGTCAGCCACTTGTAAAAGAATGAAACTACAACACTTCCAAACAACATACACCAAAATAAACTTAAAATGGATTAGAGAGCTAAATGTAAGACCAAAAACTATAAAACTCCTAGAGGAGATCATAGGCAAAACACTCTCTGACATAAATCACAGCAGGATCCTCCAAGACCCACCTCCCAGAATATTGGAAATAGAAGCAAAAATAAACAAATGGGACCTAATTAAAATCAAAAGCTTCTGCACAGCAAAGGAAACTATGACCAAGCTGAAAAGACAGCATTCAGAATGGGAGAAAATAATAGTAAATGAAGCAACTGATAAAGGATTAATCTCCAAAATATACAAGCAGCTCCTGCAGCTCAATTCCAGAAAAATAAATGACCCAACCAATAAATGGGCCAAAGAACTAAACAGACATTTTTCCAAAGAAGACATAAAGATGGCTAACAAACACATGAAAAAAACGCTCAACATCCCTCATAATCAGAGAGATGCAAATCAAAACCACAATGAGATACCATTTCACACCAATCAGAATGGCTGCTATCCAAATGTCTACATGCAATAAATGCTGGAGAGGGTGTGGAGAGAAGGGAACCCTCTTACATTGTTGGTGGGAATGCAAACTATTACAGACACTATGGAGAAAATTGTGGAGACTCCTCAAAAAACTGGTAATAGAACTGCCATATGATCCAGCAATCGCAATCCTGGGCATACAAACCGAGGAAACCAGAATTGAAAGAGACACATGTCCTCCAATGTTCATTACAGCACTGTTTATAATAGCCAGGACATGGAAGTAACCTAGATATCCATCTGCAGACCAATGGAAAAGAAAGCTTTGGTACATATGCACAATGCAGTATTCCTCAGCCATTAAAAAGAATTCATTTGAACCAGTTCTAATGAGGTGGATGAAACTAGAACCTATTATACAGAGTGAAGAAAGCCAGAAAAAAAAAAAAAAAAAACACCAATAGAATATACTAACGCATATATATGGAATTTAGAATGATGCAAATGATAACCCTGTATACGAGACAGCAAAAGAGACACAGATGTATAGAACAGTCTTTGGGACTCTGTGGGAGAGTTTGGGAGAATGGCATTGAAACATGTATATTATCATATGTGAAACGAATCACCAGTTCAGGGTTGATGCATGTGACAGGATGCTCGGGGCTGGTATGCGGGGATGACCCAGAGGGAGGATAAGGGGAGGACGGAGGTGGCACGGTGGTTTGGGAGGGGGAATTCATGTACACCCGGGGTGGATTCATGTCAATGTATGGCAAAACCAACCAATATAATGTTTTAAAATAATTAGCCTCAGATAAAAATAAAAATTAAAAAAAAAAGAAAGAAAGGAGGCAAGAATATACAATGGGGGCAATTATCACTTCAGTTCAGTCGCTCTGTTGTGTCCTACTCTTTGGACCCCATGAATCACAGCAGGCCAGGCCTCCTGTCCATCACCAACTCCTGGAGTTCACTCAAACTCTTCTCCATCGAGTCGGTGATGCCATACAGCCATCTCATTCTCTGTCGTCCCCTTTTCCTCCCACCCCCAATCCCTCCCAGAATCAGAGTCTTTTCCAGTGAGTTAACTCGTCCCATGAGGTTGCCAAAGTATTGGAGTTTCAGCTTTAGCATCCATCCTTCCAATGAACACCCAGGATTGATCTCCTTTAGAATGGACTGGTTGGATCTCCTTGCAGTCCAAGGGACTCTCAAGAGTCTTCTCCAGAACCACTGTTCAAAAGCATCAATTCTTCGGCGATCAGCTTTCTTAACAGTCCAACTCTCACATCCATACATGACCACTGGATAAAACATAGCCTTGACTAGATGGCCCTTTGATGGCAAAGTAATATCTCTGTTTTTTAATTTAATATCTAGGTTGGTCATAACTTTCTTTCCAAGGAGTAAGTGTCTTTTAATTTCATGGCTGCAGTCAGCATCTGCAGTGATTTTCGAGCCCAAAAAATAAAGTCTGACACTGTTTCCACTCTTTCCCGATCTATTTCCAATGAAGTGATGGGACCAGATGACATGATCTTAGTTTTTTGAATGTGGAACTTTAAGTCAACATTTCCACTCTCCTCTTTCACTTTCATCAAGAGGCTTTTGAGTTCCTCTTCACTTTCTGCCATAAGGGTGGTGTCATCTGCATATCTGAGGCTATTGATATTTCTCATGGCAGTCTTCATTCCAGCTTGTGCTTCTTCCAGCCCAGCAATCCTCATGATGTACTCTGCGTATAATTTAAATAAGCAGGGTGACAATATACAACGTTGACATACTCCTTTTCCATTTGGAACCAGTCTGTTGGTCCATGTCCAGTTCTAACTGTTGCTTCCTCACCTGCATACAGGTTTCTCAAGAGACAGGTCAGGTGGTCTGGTATTCCCATCTCTTTCAGAATTTGCCACAGTTTATTGTGACTATGCCAAAGGTTTTGGCATAGTCAATGAAGCAGAAATAGATGTTTTTCTGGAACTCTCTTGCTTTCTCCATGATCCAGCGGATGTTGGCAATTTGATCTCTGCTGCCTCTGCCTTTTCTAAAACCTGCTTGATCATCTGGAAGTTCATGGTTCACATATTGCTGAAGCCTGGCTTGGAGAATTTTGATCTTGTCTTTACTAGCGTGTGAGATGAGTGCAATTGTGCAGTAGTTTGAGCATTCTTTGGCATTGCCTTTCTTTGGGATTGGAATGAAGACTGACCTTTTCCAGTCCTGTGGCCACAGCTGAGTTTTCCACGTTTTATGACATATTAAGTGCAGCACTTTCCCAGTATCATCTTTCAGGATTTGAAATAGCTCAACTGGAATTCCATCACCTCCACTAGCTTTGTTTGTAGTGACGCTTTCTAAGGCCCACTTGACTTCACATTCCAAGATGTCTTGTTCGAGGTGAGTGATCACGACATCATGATTATCTTGGTCGTGAAGAGCTTTTTTGTACAGTTCTTCTGTGTATTCTTGCCACCTCTTCTTAATATCTTCTGCTTCTGTTAGGTCCATACCATTTCTATCCTTTATCGAGCCCATCTTTGCATGAAATGTTCCTTGGAATCTCTAATTTTCTTGAAGAGATCTCTTGTTTTTCCCATTCCTTTGTTTTCCTCTATTTTTTTGCGTTGATTGCTGATGAACGCCTTCTTATCTCTCCTTGTTAATCTTTGAAACTCTGCATTCAGATACTTATATCCTCCATTTTCTCCTTTGCTTTTCACTTCTCTTCTTTTCACAGCTATTTGTAAGCCTCCTCAGACAGCCATTTTGCTTTTTTGCATTTCTTTTCCATGGGGATGGTCTTGGTCCCTGTCCCCTTTACAATGTCACGAACCTCCATCCGTAGTTCATCATGTACTCTATCAGATCTAGTCCCTTAAATCTATTTCTCACTTCCACTGTGTAATCATAAGGGATTTGATTTAGGGGCAAATTTATTCTTTTAAATAAGTGATGCCGGGAATCCTGGACAGCTACATGTAAAATAATGAAATTAGAACAATTCCAAATGTCATATGCAAAGATAAGCTCAAAATGGATTAAAGAGTTAAATGCAATACCAGAAACTATTAAAATTTTAGAGAAAAATATAATCAGAAAGCTCGATGACACAAATCAGTGCAAGATCCTCTATGACCCACTTCCTAGCGTAATGGAAATAAAAATAAACAAATGGGACCTAATTAAACTTAAAAACTTTGGCACAGCAAAGGAAGCTATAAACAAGGTGAAAGTACAGCCCTCAGAATAGGAGAAAATAATAGCAAAGGAAACAAATGACAAATTATTAATCTTCAGTATATGCAAGCAGATCATGCAACTCAACACCAGAAAAATAAACAACCAAATCAAAAAGTGGGAAAAAGCCATAAACAGATATTTCTCCAAAGAAGACATACAGATGTCTAACAAACACATGAAAAGATGCTCACCAGTACTCATTGTTTGAGAAATACAAATCAAAACTACAGTGATATACCGCCTCACACCAGTCAGAATGGCCATCATCAAAAAGTATACAAAAAATAATTGCTGGAGAGGGTGTGGAGAAAAGGAAACCATCTTGCTTTGATGGTGGGGATGTCAACTGATACAGCCACTATGGAAGATAGTATGGAGATTCCTTAATAAACTAGGAATAATACCATATATGACCCAGAAATCCTACTACTAGGCATATATACTGAGGGGAAAAAATAAAAAATACACATGTACCCCAATGTTCAATATTTGCAGGGCAGTAATGGAGAAACAGACATAGAGAATAGACTTATGGACATGGTGGGGAGGGGAGAAAGGACAGGGTGACATGCATGGAGAGAGTAACAGCGAAACTTACAATACCATATGTAAAATAGATAGCCAATGGGAATATGCTATATGACACAGGGAACTCAAAGAGGGGCTCTGTAACAATCTAGAGGGGTGGGATGGGGAGGAAGATGGGAGAGAATTTCAAGAGGGAGGGAAAATATGTATACTTATGGCTGATTCATGTTTATGCTTGGCAGAAAACAACAAAATTCTATAAAGCAATTATGCTTCAAATTAAAAAAAAAAACTACACAAAAGTTGCACTGAACAACCTACTTACATTTCCATGCTTGAAAATGTTCAGATAAACACTTTATGTTTATTTAAGAGTATTATACAGATGATCTCTGTATTACATATAAATCTGGATTGGAGACCTTATGAGGTTTCTTGATTCTGAAATTCTACGAGTATAGAAAATGTATATTCTTAGACTGGTTTCATTATTTAAATTTTACTCTGTCTTGCTTATAGGCTAGAAGTCAGAATATCTGGGGATGGGAGAGATAGAGGTTAAAGAGTGAAAGTGTTCTTTGAGGCCAGGTCCTGAAATCTGAAGTTATTACTCACCCCCCCAAAAAAAAAAAAAACTAAATGAGCAGTTTTGATAGCAAATAAATAAAAAAAACTTTAAAAATGTCCAAAGATATTGTAATATGAGAATCTGACGCTTACAAAATTAATGTTAATTATAATACCACAGCTGGACTTCCAAAACAGAAATCTTTGTTCACTGAGATAAGTGCAAGAACAAGTGTGATAACTGCTCATAGTGTTGGTGATGGATGAGTTAATAGTTTTCATAGTCAGGAGAGTCCAAACCAACATAGTTGTGTTGTTTGTATATTTTCCCTAAAATCTGAGCTAATTTTATAATATATGGGATAATTTAGCTTAAAGGACAAAGGGTGAAACACTCTAGGAAAGCGTGTCTCAACTGGAAAACTACTGACACTTTTGTCAGAACAAGTTTTCATTGAATAAGACTGACTGAAATCATGCAATATTTAGCATCAACTGCACACTGAATACTAGTGAAATTTCTGTTATTGTGAGAATGTCAAAACATCTCATGATTGAGACTACTTGTTGTGATTTAATCTTAAAAATTAGCAGTTGAAGCACTTTCAAGGGATTTCCTCCACTAGTAATTGCCACAAACTGATTTGTTGGGGATAGAATATTATTTTCCATCTTTCACGAAAAAAAAGAAATGAGCTACTTAAGCTCACACAACTAGTGACAGAACCAAGATTTAATCAATCATTCTGACACGTATTATATTGTTCTTTTGTTTAAAAATGGTTGCCTTTCTAGCCTACATATATATATATATGGAAGGCAGATAAATTGCCACTAAAGTGTTCAGTTCACTCACTCAGTTGTGTCTGAATCTTTGCAACTGCATCATGCCAGGCCTCCTTGTCCATCACAAACTCCCAGAGTTTACTCAGACTCATGTTCACTGAGCCTGTGATGGCACCCAACCATCTCATCCTCTATAGTCCCCTTCTCCTCCTGCCTTCAATCTTTCCCAGCATCAGGGTCTTTTCCAATGGGTCTTCACATCAGGTCGCTAAAGTATTGCAGTTTCAGCTTCAGTGTGAGTGCTTCCAATGAATATGCAGGACTGATTTCCATTAGGACGGACTGGTTGGATCTCCTTGCTGTCCAAGGGACTCTCAAGCGTCTTCTCCAACACCACAGTTCAAAAGCATCAATTCTTTTGCATTCAGCTTTCTTTATAGTCCAACTCTCACATCCACACATGACTACTGGAAAAACCATAGTTTTGACTAGACGGACCTTTGTTGGCAAAGTAATGTCTCTGTTTTTTTAATATGCCGTCTAGGTTGGTCATAACTTTTCTTCCAAAGAGCAAACATCTTTTAATTTCATGGCTGCAGTCACCATTTGCACTGAAGTGTAACTTAGTACAAAACCTATCAAGTAATTTGAAAATTCTTGAGTGGAAATACAAAGGAAATTTCAACATAGTAAATTAAATTGTTCTCTATATGTGTGGATTTTTTTAATGTTGTCAAAATCTGTAATATTCCGGTAGCATATTTAAAGAACAGTGTTGCATCACCAGTAAATTATTTAAATCTGATAACCACACAACACTGTGTGGTAATCTGAGGGGAAATGATGATAGTCCTGACCACATTCTCTTATATACTCAAGAGCCAGCATGCCCACATATATAATTTTCTTCCAATCATTTTGACTGGAGACTTAATGTTAAAATAAGTCTCTTATCTTTCACTTTCAGAAAGTATAATTTGTTGTGTACTATAATGAGACACAATCATTCATTCAGTCAGTATTCTGACAGAGATTTAAATAATAGTATGCATTTTCAGGGCTTCCCAGGTGGCTCAGTGGTAAAGAAACTGCCTGCCAATGCAGGAGATATGGGTTTGAACTCTGGGTCAGGTAGATCCCTGGAGGAGGGCATGACAACCCAGTCTGGTATCATTGTCTGGAAAATACCATGGACAGAGAAGCCTACTTGGCTACAGTCCATGTGTGCATGCTAAGTCGCTTCAGTAGTGTCCAATTGTTTGTGACTCTATGGACCATAGCCCACCAGACTCCTCTGTCCATGGAATTTTCCAGACAAGAATACTGGGGTGGGTTACTATTTCTTCCTCCAGGGGATCTTCCCCACCCGGGGATCAAAAGCATGTCTCTTACGTCTCCTGTGTTGGTACTAGCACCATCTGACTACAGCCCATGGGGCTTCAAAAATTCAGACACAAATGTGAGACTGAGCATGCATGCACACATGCATTCTCAGTTATATACATTGACTAAACTTGGGTATCACATATAAACATTTTTGTGTGCAGTGCACACACACCAAGTGACACTGAATTATTATCTTCAAAATAACAGATTTAAGAAGTAGGACTGGGCTTCCTTGGTGGCTCAGGTGGTAAAGAATCCTCCTGCAATGTTGGAGACCTGGGTTCAATCCCTGGGTTGGGAAGATCCCCTGGAGAAAGGAACAGCTATGCACTCCAGTATTATGGCATGGAGAATTCCATCGACTGTATAGTTCATAGGGTCACAAAGAGTCAGACACAACTGAGTGACCTTCACTTTCACTATTCACTGGGTGAAGCATTTGTTAAAACAAACAAACAAGAAAAACTAATCTAGTAGTTGTATTCAACTCAGATTCTTTCTAGACTTTAAATATTTGAGTAAAAGGGAGTTATAATGCGAACATTCAGATCAAATTCCTACAAACATGCCTATTACAAACATGGACACTCATTAACTAATTGGTTTTAATTGTACTAAAAGAAACACCTTAACAACCTATTTTTATGCTAGAAGTATTTCCAACTCTGTGTTAATTCATCTACTACCACCTTCTGTAAGAAGATACTTTGAGACAAACACTAATATTTCTAAAACTAGATTCTATCGTCCATATAATTGGCAACAAGCAAAGAACATTTAACATCTTAGACTGGAGCATCAAACCTAAGCGCATGATTCTTATAGATTCTATGTTCTATTTCATGCATGGGTAAGGAATGTCTTCAAGTATTTTTTCTGAACTTCTTATCATGAAAGTGAAAGTGTTAGTCGTCCAGTTGTGTTCAGACTCTTTGTGACTCCATGGACTATAACCCACCATGTTGCTCTGTTCATGGCATTCTCCAGGCAAAATACTGGAGAGGGTTGCCATTCCCTTCTCCAGGGTATCTTCCCAACCCAGGGATCAAACCCAGGTCTACATTTCAGGCAGACTCTTTACCATCTTAGCCAGCAAGGAAGTAAAAATTACTGACTAAATCATGAAATAGACATGTTGAATGCTAAGTCGTGTCTGACTCTTTGATACCCCCATGGACTGTAGCCCACCAGGCTCCTCTGTCCATTGGATTCTCCAGGCAAGAATACTGGAGTGGGTTGCCATGTCTTTCTCCAGAGGATCTTCCCACCCCAAGGATCCAACGTGCATCTAATGTGTCTCCTGCATTGCAGGCACATTCTTTATTGCTGAGCCATCTGAGAATGAAGAATGAAACTCTAGCAGTGGAATTTCAAGCACCGCTTAGTAGCTAGTGAAAGTGAAAGTATTAATCACTTCGTTGTGTCCTATCCCATTAACTGTAGCCTGCCAGGCTCCTCTGTCCATGGAATTCTCCAGGCAAGAATATTGGAGTGGGTAGCCATCCCCTTCTCCAAGGGATCTTCCTGACCCAGGGATCAAACCCAGGTCTCCTGCATTACAGGCAGATTCTTTACCATGTGAGCCACCAGGGAAGCCTTCAGTATTCTTATCATGAATAACTTAAATTTTTCCAAGGAGAAAACGTAACTAGCATTCATTACACCACTATTACATGCTATTATTCACTATTTTTCACCAAAAATCCATCTGCCACTGTGTTAATAATTGATTGAGACACATGGAAATATCTATATCAAAGAGTATGCCAGGTCATTTCTAGTGCGCATCTCTTTTTCATGCAATAATTGTGGAGAACTCCTCAATTATACATGCTTCATTAGTATATTAGCTGACTAGTCTTCAAGTATGCTTTCTGAGTGTTGACTTAACCCAAAATATATAAACACGATATCAAACTCAATGAACCAACATATTTTGTGTTACATTATAGGCTCTGTAATGTGTCAAAACTAGCTTTGAACTGGAAGACATTCCATTAGTGCTCCAAATCAAAGAAATATTTAGAAAATATAACTTCTTAAAGAAACATAGAAAATGTTAAATTTTATTACAAAATCACTTTCTTCTGCATTCTTATTCTTAATGATTGTCCTATATGCTGTCATATTCATTTTCTGAAACCAATGGGAAAACAAATTCTGTGAGTCAATAGTCCTCTATCAATATGCCATTAATGATTATAATCTTCTTCAGGTCAGTAAGGATACAGATTGCAAGCACTTCTCTGAAGAAAGCACTAATAGGCTTTTCAGATACAAATTTGTAATATATAAACTTCTCTGATTATACAGAATATGATCTCTATATATTCCATGGGAAGTCCAGGTAAGCTAGTAGGTCAACTTCTACATTTTTTTTTTCTTGGATAAGTAGAATCACCTTGAGATTGTCAGTCATTAACTTGAATTTAAGACTCCAGGACCCTTGTCAGGTGACTGGTAGCAGTATTCCATTGCTTCAATATAATTTGTAATTATCCTGTCTCCATGAATCTTATAGGAGATTTCCTTGAGTATCCATGGTCACAATTATCACCCCAATTAATCACAGACCTGAATTGAGTATATTAGCATGATCCTTATTGATGCTATTTTATCTCTACTCGTAATAAACTCCCTCATTCTTCTCTGCTAAAACTTTTCATTAACCCTATCACGCAAAGACTTTTTACTAATCTTTTATTATATGCTGTATAATGATGATGACATTTTTTAAGCCAGTAGAATAAAGAATTAATAGGCTTTTAAGATATCTGTTAGTAATATCTAAACTTAGTAGACTACAATAACATTCAGTCCAGTTCAGTCACTCAGTCGTGTCCGACTCTCTGCGACCACATGAACCACAGCACGCCAGGCCTCCCTGTCCATCACCAACTCCCGGAGTTCACACAAACTAAAGTCCATCGAGTCAGTGATGCCATCCAGCCATCTCATTGTCTGTCGTCCCCATCTCCTCCTACCCCCAATTCCCCCTAGCATCAGATTCTTTTCCAGTGAGTCAACTTCTTGCATGAGGTGGCCAAATTATTGGAGTTTCAGCTATAGCATAAGTCCTTCCAATGAACACCCAGGAATGATCTCCTTTAGAATGGACTGGTTGGATTTCCTTGCAATCCAAGGGACTCTCAAGAGTCTTCTCCAACACCACAGTTCAAAAGCATCGATTCTTTGCCTATCAGCTTTCTTCACAGTCCAACTCTCACATCCATACATGACCACGGGAAAAACCATAGCCTTGACTGGACGGACTTTGGTTGGCAAAGTAATGTCTCTGCTTTTTAATATGCTATCTAGGCTGGTCATAACTTTCCTTCCAAGGAGTAAGCGTCTTTTAATTTCATGGCTGCAATCAGCATCTGCAGTGATTTTGGAGCCCCCAAAAATAAAGTCTGACACTGTTTCCACTGTTTCCCCATCTATTTCCCATGAAGTGATGGGACCAGATGCCATGATCTTTGTTTTCTGAATGTTGAGCTTCAAGCCAACCTTTTCACTCTCCTCTTTCACTTTCATCAAGAGGCCTTTGATTTCCTCTTCAATTTCTGCCACAAGGGTGGTGTCATCTGCATATCTGAGGTTATTGTTATTTCTCCCGGCAATCTTGATTCCAGCTTGTGCTTCTTCCAGCCCAGCGTTCCTCATGATGTACTCTGCATATAAGTTAAATGAGCAGGATGACAATATACAACCTTGACGTACTCTTTTTCCTATTTGGAACCAGTCTGTTGTTCCATGTCCAGTTCTAACTGTTGTTTCCTGACCTGCATACAGGTTTCTCAAGAGGCAGGTCAGGTGGTCTGGTATTCCCATCTCTTTCAGAATTTTCCACAGTTTATTGTGATCCACACAGTCAAAGGCTTTGGCATAGTCAATGAAGCAGAAATAGATGTTTTTCTGGAACTCTCTTGCTTTCTCCATGATCCAGCGGATGTGGGCAATTTGATCTCTGGTGCCTCTGCCTTTTCTAAAACCTGCTTGAACATCTGGAAATTCACGGTTCACATATTGCTGAAGCCTAGCTTGGAGAATTTTGAGCTTGACTTTACTAGCATGTGAGATGAGTGAAATTGTGCGGTAGTTTGAGCATTCTTTGGCATTCCCTTTCTTTGGGATTGGAATGAAGACTGACCTTTTCCTGTCCTGTGGCCACTGCTGAGTTTTCCAAATTTGCTGGCATATTGAGTGCAGCACTTTCACAGCATCATCTTTCAGGATTTGAAATAGCTTAACTGGAATTCCATCACCTCCACTAGCTTTGTTCATCGTGATGCTCTCTAAGTCCCACTTGAATTCACATTCCAAGATGTTTGGTTCCAGGTGAGTGATCACGCAAGAGATGCCAGCTCCTGGTGGCGCAGACGCGAGAGAGGCCAGTCTCTGGGGTGCAACCGACCACGCGCAGAAGCGTGGCAGAGAGGAGCTACCCCACACCCAAGGTCAGGGCGGTGGCCGAGAGGAGCTGTCCCACATCCAAGAGGCGGTGGCTGTGCGGGCTCAGGAGGGCCGAGAGGAGCTACTCCACATTCAAGGTCAGGAGGGTCGGCCTTGAGGAGATACCATTCATCCAAGATAAGGTACATCGACTGCACTTTGCTGGAGCAGCTGTGAAGAGATACAATAACATTAGCAACTACCAATTTTGTTCCCAGAGTGCACAGACAAGAAAATCCACTTTAAAGACATGAAACTGGAGTAGGCAACATTTTGAAAATGCCTGAGGTCTATATTAGCCAAGATGATAGATTAAAAAGACCCTAAGTTGGCCTCCTCTCATGGGGACACCACAGTTACAACTACTTACGTGACAGTCATGATTGAAAAGACCAGAACCTACTAGAAAAGGTCTTATACAGCCAAAGATACAAAGAAGGAACCAGAGTAAGATGGTTAGGAGGAATGGAGTTGCAATATAGTCAATTCCCTTACCCTTGGGTAGGAAAATCATAAATGAAAGAATAGTGGCTGCCAATGCAGAAGACATAAGAGATGTGGGTTCAGTTCCTGAGTGGGAAAGATCCCCTGGAGGAGTGTCAGGGAATGTTTAACAGGAGGATTTCTACGTACTGTTTCTCACAAGTCCTTTGTTTATTTTTAAGCAGAACAGCACTCTGTTCCCAGGAACTAAGGTCATTGTGTGAGACAGGCTTGAGTCTCCTTTAGTAAATATTCTCTTTATAACAAAACTGCTTAGTCTCGATCCTCTTTCTTGAGATATGGATTGTCTCCTGACCTTGTGAGCATTATTAACCCCTGGTTCCCTTGGTAACAGTTACTGTACGTTTGGTTTTCTGATCTTTATCATTGTTGAAAGAAATTTCTTGTACCACAGCCTTTATATACTCACAGAGAAATCATTAAATACCTTTGTTCCTTCAGAGCTTGGGTCCCCATGTCTTTCTTTCTTTCTTTCTCTCTCTCTCTCTCTTTCTCTCTCCTTGGCTGATTCCTTGGAGCATAGAGACCCATCTTGCCCACTCTCCTGCCTGGTCTTCTAAGACTCTCTCAAGAAGGCGCCCTGTGCCTTCACTTCCCCTCGAGAGGGTGCCCAGTGCCTTTGTGGGAGACGCAAGTCCTGTGTCAAGGACTTTATTGGTTTTCTGCATAAACTAGGGAATATCAGCCTCTTTCTCTCTTTCACTCTTATTGTCATCTCCGGACCACCAGGTCTCGGTCCACAAAGGACCCCAAGAGAGGAGGGTATAGTAACTGACTGCATGGAGAATTTCATGGACAGAGGAGTCTGGCAGGATACAGTCCATAGAGTTGCAAAGAGTCATACATGAGTGAAGTGATTTAGTATGCACACACACAGTTGCAGAGGTTTCCCTAAAGATTGAGGGGTCTGAGCCCCACATTGTGCTCCCAAGACAGGGAGTTCTACATTGGGTACATGAGCTCCCCATAAGATTTGGCTCTTAAGGCTATTGTGGCTTAATTTCAAGAGTCCCAGAGGGCTGGTATGAACATAGAATCCACTCTTAAATAGCAAACACAAAATCTCATAAACTCTAGGACCCAGGGGAAAAGCAGTAATTTGAAAAAAGCCTGAGTCAGATCTACCTGCTGATCTTGATGAATCTCCCAGAGAGGCAGCCAGCAACTGAAGTACAACCTGGGGACATAGACACTGGCAGCAGACAGTTTTAAGAGCTTGTCTGGCCATGTGGACAATGATGTTGGCAAGTGCTACTTTGGTTCCCTCTTTCTAGCTTATTAACCTCAGTACTCAGTCTTTCTCTGGACCAACAGCATATAGGCAGCTATACTGGGATACATCATGTTATGCCACAAACTGGTCAAGTAAAAAGAACTCCACCCCCATCATCACAGCCTTGTCATGGCAAAGAGCTTGCATAACTCAATGAAGCTATGAGCTATGTTATGCAGGACCACCCAAGACAGATGGGTCATAGAGAAGAGTTTTGACAAAACTGGAGAAGGAAATGGCAACCCACTTTAGTTTGCAGGCCTGTAGAATCCCATGGGCAATATGAAAAGGCAAAAATATATAATAATATAAATAATATATAATAATAGATGAGCACACACACACACACACACACACACACACACACACCCAATATGCTACTGGGGAAGGCTGGAGGGCAGTTACTAATAGCTCCAGTAAGAATGAAGCAGTTCAGCCAAAGAGGGAATGACACACAGCTGTTGAGGTGTTTGGTGGTGAAAGCAAAGTTTGATGTTGTAAAGAACAATATTGCATGAAGAATAGGGAATGTTAGGTCCATTAATCAAGGTAAATTGTACATGGTCAAGCAGGAGATGGCAAGATTAAACATTAGTGAACTAAAATGAATGGGAATAAACAAATTTAATTCAGATGACCATTATATCTACTACTGAGGGCAAGAATCCCATAGAAGAGATAGAGTATCCCTCAGAGTCTACGAAAGAGTCTGAAATGCAGTACTTGTGTGCAATCTCAAAATGACAGAATGATCTTGTTTAATTTCTAAGGCAAACCATTCAAAACCAGAATAATTCAAGTCAGTGCCCCAACCATGGATACTGAAGAACCTGCAGTTGACTGGCTCTATGAAACCTTCAAAGCCTTCTAGAACTAACACAAGAAAAAGATGTCCTTTTCATGATAAGGGACTGGAATGGAAAAGTAGGAAGTCAACAGATACCTGGAGTAATAGGCAAGTTTGGCCTTAGAGTAAAAAATGAAGCAGGGAAAAGACTAACAGAGTTCTATAAAGAGAACACACTGGCCATAGCAAACACTCTTTACCAACAACCCAAGAGATGACTCTATAAATGAATATCACTAAATGTTCAATACCAAAATCATATGTTCTTTGGAGCCAAAGATGGGGAAGCTGTATAAACTCAGTGAAACAAGGCTTGGAGCTGACTGTGGCTCAGATAATGAGCTCCTTATTGCAAAATTCAGGCTTAAATTGCATATATGACCTAAATCAAATCCCTTATGATTATAGTGGAGGTAACAAATTCAAGGGATTACATATGATAGAGAGAGTGCCAGAAGAACTGTGGACAAAGGTTTGTAAGATTGTACAGAAAGCAATGACCATAAGCATCACCCCCCCAAAAAAAAGTAAGAAGGCAAAGTGGTTTTTTGAGGAGTCTTTAAAAAGAGCTGAGAAAAGAAGAGAAGTGAAAGAAAAGAGAGAAAGGGGAAAATAGATGCAACTGAATGAAGAGTTCATGAAAATAGCAATGAGAATTAAGAAGCCTTTCATAAATAAACAATGCAAAAAATATAGAGGTAAACAATAGAATGGGAAAGTCTAGAGATCTCTTCAAGAAAATTGGACATATCAAGGAAGTATTTCATGCAGGGATGGGCATAATAAAGGACAGAAATAATAAGGACCTAACAGAAGCAAAAGAGATTAACAAGAGGTTGCAAGAATACACAGAAAAACTATAAAAGAAGGGTCTTAGTGACTCAGATAACAAAAATAGTGCAGTCATTCACCTGGAGATAGATATCCTCGAGTGTGAAGTCAATTAGACCTTAGGAAGCATTACTATGAACAAAGCTAGTGGAGGTGATAGAATGCCTGCCAAGCTATTTAAAATACTAAACGATGCTGCTGCTAAAATGCCATACTCAATATGTCAGCACATTTGGAAAACACAGCAGTTGCCACAGGACTGGAAAATGTCAGTTTCCGTTCCAGTCCCAAAGAAGGGCAATGCCAAAGAATGTTCCAACTACCATACAATTTCACTCATTTCACATATTAGCAAGGTAGTGCTCAAAATCTTGCAAGTTAGGTTTCACCCATTTGTGAACTGAGAACTTCCAAATGTACAAGTTAGAATTTGAAGAGACAGAGAAACCAACATTCATTGGATCATAGAGAACACACAGGAGTTCCAGAAAAACATTCTCTTCTGCTTCATGATGATGTGGATCACAACAAACTGTGGACAATTCTTAAAGAGATGCAAATTCCAGACCACCTTACTCGTCTTCTGGGAAACCTGTATGCGCATTAAGAAGCAACAGTTAGAACTGGATATGGAACAATAAACTGGTTCAGAATTGGGAAAGGAGCAAGACAAGGCCATATATTGTCACCCTGCTTATTTAATTTATCTGTAGAGTATATCAAGTGAAATCCCAGGCTGGATGAATCATAGGATGGAATCATGATTGTTGGGAGAAATATCAGCAATCTCAGATATGCAGATGATGCCACTCTAAAGGGAGAGAATGAAAAGTAACTAAATTTCCTCTTGATGAGAGTGAAAGAGGAAAGTGAAAAAGCTGACTTAAAACTTAGCATTCAAAAAACAGATCATGGCATCCAGTTCCATCACTTCATGGCAAAGAGAAGGGGAAAAAGTGGAAACTGGAAGATTTTATTTTCTTGGGCTCCAAAATCACTGCAAATGGTGACTGTAGCCATGGAATTAAAAGACACTATCTCCTTTAAGGAAAGCTATGACAAACCTAGACAGCATATTAAAAAGCAGAGGCATCGCTTTGCCATAAAGGTCCATATAGTCAAAGATACGCTTTTTTTTTTTTTTCACTAGTCATGTATGGATGTGATTTGCACCATAAAGAAGGCTGAGCATCAAAGAGTTGACACTTTCAAATTGTGGTGCTGAAGAAAACTGCTGCGAGTCCCTTGGACTGCAAGGAGATCAAACCAGTCAATCCTAATGGAAATTAACTCTGAATATTCAGGTGTTGCTGAAGCTGAAGCTCTAATACTTTGGCCATCTGATCGGAAGGGCCAGTTTATTGGAAAAGACCCTGATGCTGGGAAAGATTGAAGGGAAAAGGAGAAGGGAATGATAGAGGTTCAGATGGTTAGATTGCATTACTGACTCAACAGAAATGAATTTGAGTAAACTCCGAGAGATAGTGGAAGATAGAGGAGCCTGGCTTGCTACAGTCCATGGGTCACAAAGAGTCGGACATGACGTAGCAACTGAACAATAGCAACACTCATCTACACCCTCTAGCAGACTAGCTCTCTTAAAGACCTCTGGTGCCTCCAGCCAACCCTGGTGAAGGCTTTGTCTACCAGAGTATCCAGAACATGGTCCCATATACCACTGCACATACACTAGACTTCGAATCTGGAGGGTCCTCCAGTCATAGGCGCCAGGACCCAATTTCATCCACCTGGACAGGCACTAACTTCAAAATCACCTCGCTCCATTCTCTAGCAAGCCTACTGTAGCCTTGGGACCAACCTCACACCATAGTAGGTAGACAACAGCCACAGGACAGCTGCAGCCTCATAGTCTATGGACACGACTCACCAATCAGCAAGTAAGTACCTGCCCACTCACTAGCAGACCAACACAAGCTTCAGGGAACACCAAACCCCACAGCTAATGGTCAGTAACTTGACCCATCCACCAGTACTCTGAAACCAGTTCTGACACCTTAAGCCCTACAACCACAAACCAGGACCTGGCTCTGCTCACCAGTGGGCCAGAACTACCCCATCCTAGCTTCATCCATCAGTGGGCTGGCGTCAACCCCAAGATCTCTTGGACCTCGAGTCTGCCCAATCATGAGCAGGCACTAGCTCCAGAGGCTCCCTGGGTTCCACAACCAGCTGCTTCATGTCCCAGCCCCTCCAATTAGTGTTCAGCATACTCTGCACAAGGCAGGACCAGACAGGCAACTGTACTGGGGCCAACAAAGTCCATAAGACCACCCACACTAGTCAGTTGGCCACTACACAAAGATCCACACTGCCCATAAATGAGTCAACCCTGAAATAAATAGCTCTGGTGACAAAAGGAAAGTGGACTCCTGGGATGCATAGAAAGTTTCCTACAAAAGGACACTTTTCCAAAGTCAGAAAACATTTCCAACCTACTAGAGATATATTAATAGAAATAAAAATAAGTAAGGAAAAATGAAGTGACAGTGGAATATATTCCAAATGAAGGACTAAAATAAAACCCCAAAAGAAGAACTAAGTGAACTGGACAAATGGAACCTACCAAAGATCGAGTTAAGGGTAGTGATTGTAGATGACTAAAAAGCTTAGGAGAAGAAAGGATGCTCAGAGTGAGAAGTTAGACATTTTTAACAAAAATAAAGTATAAATAAAGAATACAGTAAATGAAATGAAAAATATACTATACCGAATCAAGAGTAGACTAAGTGATTTAAAAGGATGATTCAGCCACCGAATAGAAAAAAGTGAAAAGAAATGAAGATAGTTTAAAAGACTTCTAGGATAATGTCAAGCACACTGATATTTGCATTATAGAGGTCCTGGAAATAAGAGAGAAAGGAATGAGAACATATCTGAAGACACAAGGTGAAAACATCCCTAACCTAGGAAAGGAAACAGATATCCAAGTCCAGAAAGTACAGAATGTACCATACAGTATTAAATAAAAAAGGAACATCCCAAGACACATTATAATTAAAACAGCAGTCTTTTTTTTTTCCAAGAGAGGATACTAAAAGAAGCAAGTGAAAAATCAACAAGTAACATTCAAGGGAACTCCCATAAAGTGATCGGCTGATAAGCAGGAACTCTGCAGACCTGAAGGGAGTGGCACAATATATTCAAAGTGATAAAAACGTAAAGCAGAAAACGAAATATACTTTTCCCAGAATGACTCTTGTTCAGATTTAATGGAGAAATCAAAAGCTTGAGAGACAAGCCAAAGCTGATTTCTGTACCACCAAATCAGTTTTACAAAAACAAGCTAAAGGAACATATTGAAACAAAAAAGGCCACAAGGAGAAACATGAAAATCACCAAAGGATAAATCTCATTGGTAAAGGCAAGACATACACTAAAGATATGAAATTTACCATAACACAAAGCTAGCAGGAAATTTAAAGGCAAAAGCAGTAAAATCAACTATATCCACAATAAGCAGTTAAGGGTACAGAAACAAGTAGATTAAAAATATGACAAAAGAGTAATTATGTGAGAGGTAGAGTACAAATACATTTGATATTAAAAGGTCAGCAAATTAGAACAAATATATATATAATATATGTATAATATATATATAAATTATAAATATATAAAATATATATATTTTATAAAATATATAAAAAATATATATAAATCTCATGGTAACCACAAGCTTAAAATCTATAATAGATGCAAAGAAAAGAAAAAGAAAGGAATCCAAAGACAACAATAAAGATAGTAATCTAGTAATCATATCACAATAGAAGAGAATTAAATGAAACAGCCTGAGGTCAATTGAATCTATTCATCTGGTAATACTATAGCAACTTATAAAGGAAATCACAAATTTATTAGCAAGTCAATGAACGTGATCATTTTGGAGTTTTTTTTAAAAAGCAAAAAATCTTGACTATTTTTAAAATTTTATATAACAACTATACATTATCTGAGATTATTGATATTTCTCCCAGCAATCTTGATTCCTGCTTGTGCTTCTTACAAGCCAACGTTCCTCATGATGTACTCTGCATAGAAGTCAAATAAGCACAGTGACAATATACAACCTGCATGTAAACATTTTCCTATTTGGAACCAGTCTGTTGTTCCATGTCCAGTTCTAACTGTTGCTTCCTGACCTGCATACATGTTTCTCAAGAGGCAGGTCAGGTGGTCTGGTATTCCAATCACTTTCAGAATTTTCTACAGTTTACTGTGATCCACACAGTCAAAGGCTTTGGCATAGTCCATGAAGCAGAAACAGATGTTTTTATGAAATTCTCTTGTTTTCCATGATCCAGCGGATGTTGGCAATTTGATCTCTGATTCCTCTGCCTTTTCTAAAACCAGCTTGAACATCTGGAATTTCACGGTTCAGGTATTGCTGAATCCTGGTTTGGAAAAATTTGAGCATGACTTGGCTAGCGTGTGAGCAATTGTGCGGTAGTTTGAGCATTCTTTGGCATTGCCTTTCTTAGGGATTGGAATGAAGACTGACCTTTTCCAGTCCTGTGGCCACTGCTGAGTTTTCCAAAATTGCTGGCATATGGAGTGCAGCAGGATTTGAAATAGCTCAACTGGAATTCCATCACCTCCACTAGCTTTGTTCATAGTGATACTTTCTAAGGCCCATTTGACTTCACATTCTAAGATGTCTGGCTCTAGGTGAGTGATAACACCATCATGATTACCTTGGTCATGAAGATCTTTTTTGTACAGTTCTTCTGTGTATTCTTGCCACTTCTTCTTAATAATTTCTGCTTCTGTTCAGTTCAGTTCAGTTCAGTCGCTCAGTCGTGTCCTACTCTTTGCGACCCCATGAATCACAGCACGCCAGGGCTCCCTGCCAATCACCAACTCCCGGAGTTCACCCAAACTCATATTCACCGAGTCGGTGATGCCATCCAGCCATGTCATTCTCTGTCGTCCCCTTCTCCTCCCGACCCAAATCCTTCCCAGCATCAGTCTTTTCCAGTGAGTCAACTCGTCGCATGAGGTGGCCAATTATTGGGGTTTCAGCTTTAGCATTAGTCCTTCCAATGAAAACCCAGGATTGATCTCCTTTAGAATGGACTGGTTGGTTCTCCGTACAGTACAAGGGACTTTCAAGAGTCTTCTCCAGCAGCACAGTTCAAAAGCATCAATTCTTCAGCGATCAGCTTTCTTCACAGTACGACTCTCACATCCATACATGACCACTGGAAAAAACATAGCCTTGACTAGATAGACCTCGGTTGGCAAAGTAAAGTCTCTGCTTTTTAGTATACCATCTAGGTTGTTCATAACTTTACTTTCAAGCATTCGCAGTGAATTTGGAGCCCAAAAAAATAAAGTCGGACACTTTATTTTTACATCTATTTCCACTGAAGTGGAAAACTGTTTCTGCTTCTGTTCAGTTCAGTTCAGTTCAGTTCAGTTCAACTTTCTACTGTTTTTCCATCTATTTATCATGAAGTGATGGGACCAGATGCCATGATCTTTGTTTTCTGAATGTTGAGCTTCAAGCCAACCTTTTCTCTCTCCTCTTTCACTTTCATCAAGAGGCTTTTGAATTCCTCTTCACTTTCTGCCATAAGGGTGGTGTCATCTTCCTCTGTTAGGTCCACACCATATCTGTCCTTTATCGAACCAATCTTTGAATGAAATGTTCCCGTGGTATCTCTAATTTTCTTGAAGAGATCTCTTGTCTTCTCTATTCTGTTGTTTTCCTCTATTTCTTTGCATTGATCACTGAGGAAGGCTTTCTTATCTCTCCTTGCTATTCTTTGGAACTTTGCATTCAGATGCTTATATCTTTCCTTTTCTCCTTTGCTTTTCGCTTCTCTTCTTTTCACAGCTATTTGTAAGGTCTCCTCAGACAGCCATTTTGCTTTTTTGCATTTCTTTTCCATGGGGATGGTCTTGGTCCCTGTCTCCTATACAATGTAACGAACCTCCTTCCATAGTTCATCAGGCATTTTATCTATCAGATCTAGTCCCTTAAATCTATTTCTCACTTCCACTGTGTAGTCATAAGGAAATTTATTTACGTCATATCTGAATGGTCTAGTGGTTTTCCCTACTTTCTTCAATTTAAATCTGAATTTGACAATAAGGAGTTCATGATCTGAGCCACAGTCAGCTCCTGGTCTTGTTTTTGCTAACTGTATAGAGCTTCTCCATCTTTGACGGCAAAGAATATAATCAATCTGATTTCGGTGCTGACTATCTGGTGATGTCCATGTGTAGAGTCTTCTCTTGTGTTATTGGAAGAGGGATTTTGCTATGACCAGTGCGTTCTCTTGGCAAAACTCTATTTTCCTTTGCCCTGCTTCATTCCGTACTCCAAGGCCAAATTTGCCTGTTACTCCAGGTGTTTCTTGATTTCCTACAATTGCATTACAGTGCCCTATAATGAAAAGGACATTTTTCTTGGGTGTTGGTTCTAAAAGGTCTTGTTAGTCTTCATAGAACGTTACAAATTCATCTTTTTCACTGTTACTGTTTGGGGAATAGACTTGGATTACTGTAATATTGAATGGTTAGCCTTGGAAACAAACAGATATCATTCTGTTGTTTTTGAGATTGCATCCAAGTGCTGCATTTCAGACTCTTTTGTTGACCATGATGGCTACCCCATTTGTTCTAAGGGATTTCTGCCTACAGTAGTAGATATAATTGTCATCTGATTTAAATTCATCCATTCCAGGTCATTTTAATTCACTGATTCCTAGTAAGTCTACATTCTCTCTTGCCATCTCCTGTTTGACCACTTCCAATTTGCCTTGATTCATGGACCTCACATTCCAGATTCCTATGCAATATTGCTCTTTACAATATCGGATCTTGCTGCTATCACCAGTCACATCCACAACAGGACATTGTTTTTACTTTGGCTCCGTCCCTTCATTCTTTCTGGAGTTATTTCTCCACTGATCTCCAGTAGCATATCGGGCACCTACCGACTTGGGGAGTTCCTCTTTCAGTATACTATCATTTTGCCTTTTGATACTGTTCATGGGGTTCTCAACCCAAGTACACTTTAGTGGTTTGCCATTCCCTTCTCCAGTGGACCGCATTCTGTCAAACCTCTCAACCATGACCCACCCATCTTGGGTGGCCCCACATGGCATGGCTTAGTTTCATTGAGTTAGACAAGGCTGTAGTCTATGTGATCAGATTTACTAGTTTTCTGTGATTATGATTTGAGTGTGTGCCCTTTGATGCCCTCTCGCAATACCTACTGTCTTGTTTAGGTTTCTCTTTACCTTGGTCGTGGGGTATCTCTTCATTGCCCAGAGAAATATCAATAATCTCACATATGAAGATGACACCACCCTTATGGCAGAAAATGAAGAGGAACTAAAAAGCCTCTTGATGAAAGAGAAAGAGAAGAGTGAAAAAGTTGGCTTAAAGCTCAACATTCAGAAAACTAGGATCACGGCATCTGGTCCCATCACTTCATGGGAAATAGATGGGGAAACAGTGTCAGACTTTATTTATTGGGGCTCCAAAATCACTGCAGATGCTGATTGCAGCAATGATATTAAAAGACGCTTATTCCTTGGAAGGAAATTTATGACCAAGCTAGATAGTATATTAAAAAGCAGAGACAATACTTTGCCAACAAAGGTCCGTCTAGTCAATGCTATGCTTTTTCCAGTGGTCATGTATGGATGTGAGAGTTGGACTGTGAAGAAATCTGATTGCCAAAGAATTGATGCTTTTGAACTGTGGTGTTGGAGAAGACTCTTGAGAGTACCTTGGACTGCAAGGATATCCAACCAGTCCATCCTAAAGGAGATCAGTCCTGGGTGTTCATTGAAAGGACTGATGCTGAAGCCCAGACTCCAATACTTTGGCCACCTCATGCAAAGAGTTGACTCACTGGAAAGGCCTCTGATGCTAGGAGGGATTGGGGGCAGGAGGAGAACGGGACGACAGAGAATGAGATGGTTGGATGGCATCACCAACTCGACGGAGAAGAGTTTGAGTGAACTCCAGGAGTTGTTGATGGACAGGGTTACCTGGTGTGCTGTAATTCATGGGGTTGCAAATAGTCGGACACGCCTGAGCAACTGAACTGAACATTATCTGCTCTACAGATACATTATCTGCTCTACATTTTCTTTCTCCATTTGCTCTATTTTCACTTGATTTTTTATTGAAAAGTTGTAGATAATTAAAGAAAATGGTTTCAAAAATTCACAACTCATCATACCAAACTAATTAATTAAAAATTTAACTTCAATTCCGAATCTAACAAAATTAAAAAATCTTGCTTATTTAACTTATATGCAGAGTACATCATGAGGAATGCTGGGCTGGAAGAAGCACAAGCTGGAATCAAGATTGCTGGGAGAAATATCAATAACCTCAGATATGCAGATGACACTACCCTTATGGCAGAAAATGAAGAGGAACTCAAACACCTCTTGATGAAAGTGAAAGAGGAGAGTGAAAAGGTTGGCTTGAAGCTTAACATTCAGAAAACGAAGATCATGGCATCTGGTCCCATCACTTCATGGGAAATAGATGGAAAAACAGTGGAAACAGTGTCAGACTTTATTTTTTTGGGCTCCAAAATCCCTGCAGATGCTGATTGCAGCCATGAAATTGAAAGACGCTTGCTTCTTGGAAGGAAAGTTATGACCAACCTTGATAGTATATTAAAAAGCAGAGACATTACTTTGCCAACAAAGGTCCGTCTAGTCAAGGCAATGGTTATTCCCGTGGTCATGTATGGATGTGAGAGTTGGACTGTGAAGAAAGCTGATCGTCGAAGAATCGATGCTTTGGAACTGTGGTGTTGGAGAAGACTCTTGAGAGTCCCTTATATTTCAAGGAGATCCAACCAGTCCATTCTAAAGGAGATCAATCCTGGGTGTTCATTGGAAGGACTTATGCTGAAGCTGAAACTGCAATACTTTGGCCACCTCATGCAATGAGTTGACTCACTGGAAAAGACTCTGATGCTGGGAAAGGTTGGGGGCGGGAGGAGAAGGGGACGACGGAGAATGAGATGGCTGGATGGCATCACCGACTCTGTGGACATGAGTTTGAGTGTACTCCGGGAGTTGGTGATGGACAGGGAGGCCTGGCGTGCTGTGATTCATGGGGTTGCGGAGAGTCGGACACGACTGAGCGACTGAACTGAACTGAACTGAACTGAGAGGAAACATGCCTTAACATAAAAAGAGAGACAAAAGTGGTAGGGATGGAGATCCATCCAGGGAAGGGAGTCTTTAAAAAGAGAGAAGTTTCCAAACACCAGGAAACACTCTCACTGGTGGGTCTGTGGCAAGCCTTGGAACCTCAGAGGGCAATATAACTGGGAGGAAAAATAAATAAATAATTAAAACCCACAGATTACGAGCCTAATGGCAACTCCCAGTAGAGAAGCAGCACAGAGGCTCACATCCACCACCAGAAAGTGGGGATTGGACAGGGAGGTGTGGGCTGCACTGCTTAAGGTAAATACCAGGCCTGAATGCCCTGAGGGCAATCTGAGGGCACTAACTTGAGATAGTAACCTAGATGGGGAATAGCTATCCCGCACAAAGCCCTAAGCTAAGACACCGCCAGGCCTGCTCACAGAACAAAGGATTGAGCAGAGCTAGCCAGCTGCGGACTGGCCCATCCCCCACTGGAGACAGGTAGGCAAGGGCAGCTAAAGCAGGAAGGGGACAATCGCAGCCCCAGAGAGGCATCATCTACCAAACTGCAAGCAGGGTTCACTGCTAACCAAGACTTCTTGAGATGCTGGATGGTCAACATTTGCCAGGAGGGTTGCAGCCAGAGATCAGCTCCCCAGAAGAGACACACTGCACACTTGAGAAGGACCACTGATTGTACACAACAGAAAACCAAGGGGCTGGCCAGGAGGAGGTGATAAGCCACAGCCCCCAAGTGGGAGTGACTGCTCTCACCAAGCACCTGATCGCCTGAGCTGCTCAGAACTGAGAAGGGCACAAAACGCAGGCCCAACCAATCTGCACCTTTGTGGAGTACCCAAGAACCTGAACCTGAGTGATTTAGACCTGGGAAGTGCATGCAACCCAGGGGCTGGCCTCAGACGGTTCCAGGCAGAGCAACTAGAGCCTGAACAGTGTAGACTGGGAAAGCACACACACCATGAGCAGGG
The DNA here is from genome assembly GCF_049115385.1 of Moschus berezovskii. Taxonomy (NCBI): domain Eukaryota; kingdom Metazoa; phylum Chordata; class Mammalia; order Artiodactyla; family Moschidae; genus Moschus; species Moschus berezovskii. The sequence goes on along the minus strand of NC_142488.1, from coordinate 77,976,131 downwards.
GCAAACCCAGTGTGGCTGAGACACTGCGAGCACTCCCAATACATGTCAGTGATATTTGTTTGCAGTGTTCCTCCCTCCCCACAGCACAACTGAACAAGTAAACCTGAAAAATTGACCACCACCACCCTCTTGTGTCAGGGCGAAAATTAGACACTGAAGAGACCAGCAAACAGAAGAAGCTAAAATAAACAGACGGAACCACTTTGGTAGTGACCGGTGCAATAGATTAAAACCCTGCAGTTAGCACCGACTATATAGGAAGGGTCCTATAGATCTTGAGAAGAGTAAGCCAGATCAAGGAATTATGTGAAAATGAACCGACCCCACACTGTCCACAATAACACCAGAGAAAGTCCTAGATATATTATTACTATTATCATTTGATTATTTTTTTTTAAATTTTGTCATTTTTAAGTCTTCTATTACTCCTTTAATTTTCATTTTTATAACCTACGATTAATTTGCAAAAAGTACCCAATTTTTAAAGCAAACTTTATATATATATATATATATATATATATATATATAATTCTTGTGAGATTGTTTTTTTCTTTAATATTGTATTTTTGAGAATCTAACCTCTACTCTAGATTTTTAATCTTTGATTTTTGGTATCTGTTATCAATTTTCTACCTTTAAGAACCCAATCTTTATTATCCATTTTTACTAGGGAGCGAGACTGCTGGTTTGATTGCTCTCAACACCTTTGGACTCTCCTTTTTCTCCACCAGGTCACCTCTATCTCCTCCCTCCCCTTTCTCTTCTCTACCCAACTCTTTGAATCTCTTTGTGTATTCCGGGCGTGAAGAACACTTAGGGAACCGATTACTGGCTATATGTGTCTCTCTCCATTTGATTCCCACTTGTATCCTCCTGGCCACCTCTGTCTCCTTTCTCCCTCTTCTCTGTGTAACTCTGTGAACAACTCTGAGGGATCCAGACTATGGAGATCACGTAGGGAAGTGATTACTGGCTAGCTTGCTCTCTCCCCATTTGATTCCCCATCTTCCCCTCCTGGTCACCTCTATCTCCATCCTTCTTCTTCACTTCTCCATGTAATTCTGTGTACCTCTCAGGGTGTCCCTCACTGTGCAGAAACTTTTCATCATTAACCTAGATGTTTTACTATTGGTGCTGTATAGATGGAGAAGTCTTGAGGCTACTGTAAGAATAAGACTATGAACCAGAGGCAGGAGGCTTAAGTCCAAAACCTGAGAACACCAGAGAGCTCCTGACTCCAGGGAATATTAATATATAGGAGCTCATCAAACGCCTCCATAACTACACTGAAATGAAGCACCACCCAGGGGCCAATAAGATCCAGAGAAAGACATATGGCGCAAATTCTCCAGCCACACAGGAACATAGCCCTGAGCTTCAATAAACAGGCTGCCCTAAGTCACACCAAACCCACTGACGTCTCATAACTCATTACTGGACACTTCAGTGTAGGCCAGAGAGAAGAAATCCAGCTCCATTCACCAGAACATCAACACAAGCTTCCCTAACCAGGAAACCTTGACACGCCACGAGTATAACTGCACCCACAGTGAGAAACCTCCACAATAAAGAGGAACAACATACTGCCAAAATATGGAAAGGCCATCCCGAACACAGCAATATAAGCAAGATGAAAAGGCAGAGAAATACCCAGCAGGCAAAGAAACAGGATAAATACCCACCAAACCAAACAAGAGAGGAAGAGATAGGGAATCTACCTGGTAATGAATTCCAAATAATGAGAGTGAAAATGATCCAAAATCTTGAAAACAAAAGGGAGTTACAGATAAACAGCCTGGTACAAGGATTGATAAGATGCAAGAAAGTTTTAACAAGGACCTCAGTTCAGTTCAGTTCAGTCTCTCAGTCGTGTCCGACTCTCAGCGACCCCATGAATCAGAGCACGCCAGGCCTCCCTGTCCATCACCAACTCCCGGAGTACACTCAAACTCATGTCCACAGAGTCGGTCCTAGAAGAAATAAAGAAAAGAGTCAATATATAATGAATAATGCAATAAATGCGAAGAAAAGCACTCTGAAAGGATTCAACAGTAGAATAACAGAGGCAGAAGATAGGATAAGTGAAGTAGAAGATAGAATGGTAGAAATAAGTGACAGAGAGAGAGAAAAAAAGAATGAAAGTAATTTTCCTCAGAGACATCTGGGACAGGGTTAAATGCCCCAACATTTGAATCAAAGGAGTCCTAGAAGAAGAAGACAAAAAGAAAGACTATGAGAAAATACTTGAGGAGATAATAGTTGAAAACTTCCTAAAATGGGGAAGGAAAGAGTCACCCAAGTCCAAGAACCCTAGAGAGTCCCAAACAGGATAAGTTCAAGGCAAAACACCCAAGATACATATTAATCAAATTAACAAAGATCAAAAACAAAGAACAAATATTAAAAGCAGCAAGGGAAAAACAACAAATAACACATAAGGGGATTCCCAAAAGGATAACAGCGAATCTTTCAATAGAAACTCTTCAAGCCATAAGAGAATGTCAGGTCTTACTAAAATTGATGAAAGAAAATAACCTGCAGCCCAGATGACTGTACCCAGCAAGGATCTCATTAAAATATGAAGGAGAAATAAAAAACTTTACAGAGAAGCAAAAGCTGAGAGAATTCAGCACCACCAAACCAGCTCTTCAACAAATGCTAAAGGATCTTCTCTAGACAGGAAACAGAGAAAGGGTGTATAAACTCGAACCCAAAAAAAATAAACGGCAAAGGGATGATCAGTTCAGATCAGTTCAGTCACTCAGTCGTGTCCGACTCTTTGGGATCCAATGAATCACAGCACGCCAGGAATCGCTGTCCATTACCAATTCCCGGAGCTCATTAAAACTCATGTCCATCGAGTCGGTGATGCCATCCAGCCATCTTTTCTCTGTCGTCACGTCTCCTCAAACCCCAATCCCTCCTAGCATCAGACTCTTTTCCAGTGAATCAACTCGTCGCATGAGGTGACCAAAGTATTGGAGTTTCAGCTTTAGCCTCAGTACTTCCAATGAACACCCAGGATTGATCTCACTTAGAATGGACTGGTTGGATCTCTTTGCAGTCCAAGGGACTCTCAAGAATCTTCTCCAGTACCAGAGTTCAAAAGCATCAATTCATCAGCGATCAGCTTTATTCACAGTCCAAATCTCACATCCATACATAACCATGGGAAAAACCATAGCCTTGACTAGATGGACCTTGTTTGGCAAAGTAATGACTCTGCTCTTTAATATGCTATCTAGGCTGCTTCATTGGCTATGCCAAAGGGTTTCACTGTGTCGATCACAGAAAACTGGAAAATTGTGAAAGAGATGGGAATACCAGACCACCTGACCTGCCTCTTGAGAAACCTGTATGCAGGTCAGGAAGCAGCAGTCAGAACTGTACATGGAAAAACAGACTGGTTCAAAACAGGAAAAAGACTACGAAAAGACTTTATATTGTCACCCTGTTTATTTAACTTATATGCAGAGTACATCATGAGGAACTCTGGGCTGGAAGAAGCACAAGCTGGAATCAAGACTGCTAGGAGAAATATCAATAACCTCAGATATGCAGATGAAACTACCCTTATGGAAGAAAGTGAAGAGGAATTCAAAAGCCTCTTGATGAAAGTGAAAGAGGAGAGTGAAAAGGTTCGCTTGAAGCTCAACATTCAGAAAACAAAGATCATGGCATCTGGTCCCATCACTTCATGGGAAAGAGATGGAAAAACAGTGGAGACAGTGTCAGACTTTATTTTTTTTGGCTCCAAAATCACTGCAGATGCTGATTGCAACCATGAAATTAAACGACGCTTATTCCTTGGAAGGAAAGTTATGACCAAACTAGATAGTATATTAAAAAGCAGAGACATTACTTTTCCAACCAAGGTCCGTCTAGTCAAGGCTATGGTTTTTCCCGTGGTCATGTATGGACGTGAGAGTTGGACTGTGAAGAAAGCTGATCGCCGAAGAATTGATGCTTTTGAACTGTGGTGCTGGAGAAGACTCTTGAGAGTCCCTTGGACTGCAAGAAGATCCAACCAGTCCATTTTAAAGGAGATCAATCCTGGGTGTTCATTGGAGGGTCTGATGCTAAAGCTGAAACTGCAATACTTTGGCCACCTCATGCGACGAGTTGACTCATTGGAAAAGACTCTGATGCTGGGAAAGGTTGGGGGCAAGAGTAGAAGGGGACGACAGAGAATGAGATGGCTGGATGTCATCACTAACTCTATGGACATGAGTTTGAGTGAACTCCGGGAGTTGGTGATGGACATGGAGCCCTGGCGTGCTGTGATTCATGGGGTCGTAGAGAGTCGGACACGACTGAGCTACTGAATTGAACTGAACTGAACTGAGGTTGGTCATAGCTTTCCTTCCATGGAGTAAGAGTCTTTTAATTTCATGGCTGCAATCAGCATCGGCAGTGATTTTGGAGCCCAAAAAAATAAAGTCTGACACTGTTTGCACTGTTTCCCTATCCATTTCCCATGAAGTGATGGGGCCAGATGCCATGATCTTCGTTTTCTGAATGTTGAGCTTCAAGCCAACCTTTTCACTCTCCTCTTTCACTTTCATCAAGATGCCTTTGAGTTCCTCTTCACTTTCTGCAATAAAGGTGATGTCATCTGCATATCTGAGGTGATTGATATTTCTCCCGGCAATCTTCATTCCAGCTTGTGCTTGTTCCAGTCCAGTGTTCCTCATGACGTAGTCTGCATATAAGTTATTTAAACAGGGTGACAATTTACAACCTTGATGTAATCCTCTTCCTATTTGGAACCAGTCTGTTGTTCCATATCCAGTTCTAACTGTTCCTTCCTGACCTGCATACAGGTTTCTCAGGAGGCAGGTCAGGTGGTCTGGTATTCCCATCTCTTTCAGAATGTTCCACAGTTTACTGTGACCCACACAGTCAAAGGCTTTGGCATAGTCCATGAAGCAGAAATGGATGTTTTTCTGGAAGTTTATTGCTTTTTCCATGATCCATCGAATGTTGGGAATTTGATCTCTGGTTCCTCTGCCTTTTCTAAAACCTGCTATAACATCTGGAAGTTCACGGTTCACATATTGCTGAAGCCTGGCTTGGAGAATTTTGAGCATGACTTTCCTAGCCTGTGAGATGAGTGTAATTGTGCAGTAGTTTGAGCATTCTTTGGCATTGCCTTTCTTTGTAATTGGAATGAAGACTGACCTTTACCAGTCCTGTGGCCACTGCTGAGTATTCCAATTTTGCTGGCATTCTGAGTGCAGTGCTTTCACCACATCATCTTTCAGGATTTGAAATAGCTCAATTGGAATTCCATCGCCTCCCCTAGCTTTGTTCGTAGTGATGCTGTCTAAGGCCCACTTGACTTCACATTACACGATGTCTGGTTCCCGGTGAGTCATCACACCATTGTGATTATATTCGTCATGAAGATCTTTTTGTACAGTTCTTCTGTATATTCTTGCCACCTCTTCTTAATATCTTCTCCTTCTGTTAGGTCCATACAATTTCTGTCCTTTATCGAGCCCATCTTTGCATGGAATGGTCCCTAGATATCTCTAATTTTCTTGAAAAGATCTCTTGTTTTTCCTATTCTGTTGTTTTCCTCTATTTCTTTGCATTGATCTCTGAGGAAGGCTTTCTTATCTCTCCTAGCTATTCTTTGGAACTCTGCCTTCAGATGCTTATATCTTTCCTTTTCTCCTTTGATTTTGCTTTTCTTCTTTTCACAGCTATTTGTAAGGCCTTCTCAGACAGTCACTTTGGTTTTTTGCATTTCTTTTCCATGGGGATGATCTTGGTCCCTTTCTCCTCTACAGTGTCACGAACCTCCTTCCAGAGCTCATAAGGCACTCTATGTATCTGATCTTGTCCCTTAAATCTATTTCTTACTTGCACTGTATAATGATAAGAGATTTGATTTAGGTCATATCTGAATAGTCGAGTGGCTTTCCCTACTTTCTTCAATTTAAGTCTGAATTTGGCAATAAGGAATTCATGAACAGTATCAAAAGGGAAAATAATAGGATACTGAATGAGGAATTCCCCAGGTCGGTAGGTGCCCAGTATGCTACTGGAGATCAGTTTAGAAATAACTCCAGAAAGAATGAAGAGATGGAGCCAAAGCGAAAGAAATACCCAGTTGTGGATGTGACTGGTGATAGAAGCAAGGTCCGATGCTATAAAGAGCAATATTGCATAGGAACCTGGAATGTTAGGTCCATGAATCAAGGCAAATTGGAAGTGGTCAAACAGGAAATGACAAGTGTGACCGTCGACATTCTAGGAATCAGTGAACTAAAATGGAGTGGAATGGGTGAATTTAACTCAGAGGACCATTATATCCACTACTGTGGGCAGGAATCCCTTAGAAGAAATGGCGTGGCCATCATGGTTAACAAAAAAGTCCGAAATGCAGTACTTGGATGCACTCTTAAAAATGACAGAATGATTTCTGTTCTTTTCCAAGGCAAACCATTCAATATTACAGTAATCCAATTCTATGTCCCAACCAGTAATGCTGAAGAAGCCGAAGTTGAACGGTTCTATGAAGACCTACAAGACCTTTTAGAACTAACACCCAAAAAAGATGTCTTTTTCATTATAGGGGACTGGAATGCAAAAGTAGGAAGTCAAGAAACACCTGGAGTAACAGACAAATTTGGCCTTGGAGCACGAATTGAAGCAGGGCAAAGGCTAATAGAGTTTTGCCAAGAGAACACACTGGTCATAGCAAACACCCTCTTCCAACAACACAAGAGAAGACTCTACACATGGACATCACCAGATGGTCAACACTGAAATGAGATTGATTATAAAATTGCAGCCAAAGATGGAGAAACTGGATACAGTTAGCAAAACCAAGACCAGGAGCTGACTGTGGCTCAGATCATGAACTCCTTATTGCTAGATTGAGACTTAAAGGGATCATACTTATCAATAATTACCTTTAGTATAAATGGGTTGAATGACCCAACCAAACAACAAAGACTGGATGAATGGATACAAAAACAAGAACCCTGTATATGTTTTCTACAGGAGACCCACTTCTAAACTCGGGACACACACAGACTAAATGTGAAGGACTGAAAAAAGATATTCCACCCAAACAGAGACCAAAAGAAAGCAGGAGTAGCAATACTCATTTCTGATAAAATAGACTTTTAAATAAAGGCTGTGAAAAGAGTAAAAGAAAGAAACTACATAATAATCAAAGGATCAATCTAAGAAGAAAAAATAAAAATTATAAATATATATGCACCCAAGACAGCAGCACGACAATATGTAAGACAAATGCTAACAAGAATGAAAGAGGAAATTAACAATAACACAGTAAGAGTGAGAGACTTTAATACGCCATTCACTCCTACGGATAGATCAACTAAAGAGAAAATAAACAAGGATACACAAACTTTAAAAGACACAACAGAGCATTTAGAACTAATTGTTATCTCTAGGACATTTCACGACAAAACAATGAATTTCACCTTTTTCTCAAGTGCACACTGAACCTTCTCCAGGATAGATCATTTCCTGGGCCATAAATTTAGCCTTGCCAAATTCAAAAGAATTAAAATCATTCTAAGATTGTTTTCTGACCACAATGCAGTAAGATTAGATGTCAATTACAGGAGAAAAGCTATTAAAAATTCAAATTAAAATAAATAAATTAATAAAATATTCCAACATATAGAGGCTGAAGAGCACACTGCTGAATAACCAACAAATCATAAAGGAAATAAAAAAAGAAATTAAAATATGCATAGAAGTGAATGAAAATGAAAACACAACAATCCAAAACCTATGGGACTGTAAAACAGTGTGAAGGGGAAGGTTCATAGCAATATAGGCATACCTCAAGAAACAATAGAAAAGTCAACTAAATAACTTGACTCTATACATAAAGCAACTAGAAAACGAAGAAAGGAAGAACCCCAGGGTTAGTAGAAAGAAAGAAATCTTAAAAATTAGGGCAGAAATAAATGTAAAAGAAACAAAAGAGACCAATGCAAAAATCAACAAAACCAAAAGCTGGTTTTTTTGAGAAGATAAATAAAATTGACAAACCATTAGCCAGACTCATCAAAAAACAAAGGGAGGAAAATAAAATTAACAGTATTAGAAATGAAAGTGGAGCGCTCACAACAGACAACACATAAATAGAAAGGATCATAAGAGACTACTACCAGCAACTACATGCCAATAAAATGGACAACTTGGAAGAAATGGGCAAATTCTTAGAAAAGTACAACTTTCCAAAACTGAACTAGGAAGCAATAGAAAATCTTAACAACCAATCAAAAGCACAGTAATTGAAACTGTAATGAGAAATATTCCAGCAAACAAAAGCCCAGGACCAGACGACTTCACAGATGAAATCTACCAAAAATTCAGAGAAGAGGTAACACCTATCCTATTCAAAATCTTCCAGAAAATTGCAGAAGAAGGTAAATTTCCAAACTCATTCCATGAGGCCACCATCACCCTAATACCAAAACCTGACAAACATGCCACACAAAAAAAGAGAACTCCAGGCCAATATCACTGATGAACATAGATGCAAAATTCCTTAACAGAATTCTAGCAAACAGAATCCAAAAACATAATAAAAAGATCATATATCATGACCAAGTGGGCTTTATCCCAGGAATGCAAGGATTCTTCAATATCAACATATCAATCGATGAAATACACTACATTAACATATTAAAAAATAAAAACAATATGATTATCTCAATAGATGCAGAGAAAGCCTTTGACAAATTTCAACATCCATTTTTGATAAAAACCCTCCAGAAAACAGATATAGAAGGAATATACCTCAACATAATAAAAGCTATATATGACAATGACAAACCCACAGCAAACATTATCCTGATTGGTGAAAAATTGAAAGCATTTCCACTAAAGTCAGGAGCAATACAAGGGTGCCCACTCTGACCACTGCTATTCAACATAGTTTTCGAAATTTTGGCCACAGCAATCAAAGCAGAAGAAGAAATAAAAGAAATCCAAATAGGAAAAGAAGAAGTAAAACTCTCACTGTTTGCAGATGACATGATTCCTCTACATAGAAAACCCTAGAATTTCCACCAGAAAAACACTAGAGCTAATCAATGAATACAGTAATGTCAGGATATAATATCAACACACAGAAATCACTTGTTTTCCTTTACACTATCAATGAGGAAATAGAAAGAGAAATTAAGGAAACTATTCCAATCACCATTTTAATGGAAATAATAAAATACTTAGGAATATATCTACCTAAAGAAACAAGAGACTTAAATATAGAAAACGATAAAGCTCTGGTGAAAGAAATCAAAGAGGACACAAATAGATGGAGATATATACAGTGTTCAAGGATCAGAAGAATAAATATAGTGAACATGAGTATACTGCCTAAAGCTATCTACAGATTCAATGCAATCCCTATCAAGCTAACAACAGTATTTTTCACAGAGCTAGAACAAATAATTTCAGAATTTGTGTGGGAATAAAAAAAAACTCAAATAGCCAAAGCAATCTTGAAAAAGAAGAATGGAACTGGGGGACACAACCTGTCGGACTTCAGAATCTACTACAAAGCCACAGTCAACAAGACAATATGTTACTGGAACAAAGACATAAATATAGATCAATGGAACACAATAGAAAGCCCAGAGATAAATCCACGCACCTATGGACACCTTATCTTTTACGAAGGAGGCAGGAACATTCAATGGAGAAAAGATAATCTTTTTAACAAGTGGTGCTGGGAAAACTGGTCAACCACTTGTAAAAAATGAAACTAGAACACTTTCAAACACCATACACAATAATAAAATCAAAATGATTTAAAGATCTAAACGTAAGACCAGAAATTATGAAACACCTAGAGGAAAATATAGGCAAAACACTCTCCGAAATAAATAACAGCAGAATTCTCTATGACCCACCTCTCAGAATATTCAAAATAAAAGCAAAAATAAAAAAAATGGGACCTAATTAAAATTAAAAACTTCTGTAAAACAAAGGAAACTATTAGCAAGAGGAAAAGACAGCCTTCAGAAAGGGAGAATATAATGCATTTGCAGCAACTGACAAAGAATCTCAAAAATATACAAGCAGCTCATACAGTTCAATACCAGAAAATTAAACAGTGTCAGACTTTATATTTTGGGCTCCAAAATCACTGCGGATGCTGATTGCAACCATGAAATTAAAAGACGCTTATTCATTGGAAGGAAATTTATGACCAACATAGATAGAATATTTAAAAGCAGAGACATTACTTTGCCAAGCAAGGTCTGTGTAGTCAAGGCTATGGTTTTTCCAGGGGTCATGTATGGATGTTGGACTGTGAAGAAAGCTGATCACCGAAGAATTGATGCTTTTGAACTGTGGTGCTGGAGAAGACTCTTGAGAGTCCCTTGGACTGCAAGGAGATCCAACCAGTCCATTCTAAAGGAAATCAATCCTGGGTGTTCATTGGAAAGACTGATGCTAAAGTTGAAACTCCAATATTTTGGCAACCTCGTGCGACGAGTTGACTCACTGGAAAACACTCTGATGCTGGGAGGGATTGGGGGCGGGAGGAGACGGGGATGACAGAGAATGAGATGGATGGATGGCATCACCAACTCGATGGACATAAGTTTTAGTCAACTCTGGGAGTTGGTGATGGACAGGGAGGACTAGCATGCTGTGATTCAAGTGTTCGCAAAGAGTCGGACACAACTGAGCGACAGAACTGAACTGAACTGAACTGATCAAAAATCTTGACAAAGAACTAGACAGGCATTTCTCCAAAGAAGACATACAGATGGCTAACAAACACATGAAAAGTTGCTCAACATCACTCATTATCAGAGAATTACAAATAAAAATCACAATGAGATACAATTTAATACCTGTAGGAGTGCCTGCTACCCTTATGGCAGAAAGTGAAGAGGAACTAAAAAGCCTCTTGATGAAAGTAAAAGAGGAGAGTGAAAAGATTGGCCTGAAACTCAACATTTAGAAAACAAAGATAATGGCATCTGGTCCCATCACTTCATGGGAAATAGATGGGAAAACAGTGGAAACAGTGTTAGGCTTTATACTTTTGGGCTCCAAAATCACTGCAGATGCTGATTGCAGCCATGAAATTAAAAGACGCTTACTCCTTGGAAGGGAAGTTATGACCAGCCTAGATAGCATATTAAAAAGCAGAGACATTACTTTTCCAACCAAGGTCCATCTAGTCAAGGCTATGGTTTTTCCCGTTGTCATGTATGGATGTGAGAGTCGGACTGTGAAGAAAGCTGATCGCCAAAGAATTGATGCTTTTGAACTGTGATGTTGGAGAAGACTCTTGAGAGTCCCTAATACTGCAAGGAGATCCAACCAGTCCATTCTAAAGGAGATCAATACTGGGTGTTCATTGGAAGGACTGATGCTAAAACTGAAACTGCAATACTTTGGACACCTCATGCGATGAGTTGACTCACTGGAAAAGACCCTGATGCTAGGAAAGGTGAGGGTGGGAGGAGCAGGGGACGACAGAGAATGAGATGACTGGATGGCATCACTGACTCTGTGGACATGAGTTTGAGTGAACTCCGGGAGTTGGTGATGGACAGGGAGCCCTGGCGTGCTGTGATTCATGGGGTCGCGGAGAGTCGGACACTACTGAGCGAGTGAACTGAACTGAACTGAACAGAAGAATGCCTGCTATCCAAAAGTCTACAAGCAATAAATGCTGGAGAGGGTGTGGAGAAAAGGAACCCTCTTACCTTGTTGGTGGGAATGCAAACTAGTATAGCCACTGTGGAGGACACTGTGGAGATTCCTTAAAAAACTGAAAACAGAACTGCCATATTACCCAGCAATCCCACTGCTGGGCATACACAGTGAGGAAACCAGAATTGAAAGACACGTGTATCCTAAAGCTCATTGCAACATTGTTTATAATAGCCAGGACATGGAAGCAACCTAGATGTCCATCTGCAGATGAATGGATAAGAAAGTTGTGGTACATATACACAACAGAATATTACTCAGTCATTAAAAATAATACATTTGAATCTGTTCTAATGAGGTAGATGAAACTGGAGCCTATTATACAGAATGAAGTAAGGCAGAAAGAAAAACCTCAGTAGAGTATCAGTTCAGTGGCTCAGTCATATCCGACTCTTTGTGACCCCACGAACCACAGCATGCCAGGCCTCCCTGTCCATCACCAACTCACGGAGTTCACTTAAACTCCTGTCCATTGAGCCGGTGATGTCATCCAGCCATCACATTCTCTGTCATCCCCTTCTCCTCCTACCCCCAATTCCTTCTAGCATCAGACACTTTTCCAGTGAATCAACACGTCGTATGAGGTGGCCAAGTATTGGAGTTTCAGCTATAGCATAAGTCTTTCCAATGAACACTCAGGATTGATCTCCTTTAAAATGGGCTGGTTGGATTTCCTTGCAGTCCAAGGGACTCTCAAGAGTCTTCTCCAACACCACAGTTCAAAAGCATCAATTCTTTGGCGATCAGCATTCTTCACAGTCCAACTCTCACATCCATACATGACCACGGGAAAAACCATAGCCTTGACTAGACGGACCTTGGTTGGAAAAGCAATGTCTCTGCTTTTTAATATTCTATCTAGGCTGGTCATAACTTTCCTTCCAAGGAGTAAGCGTCTTTTAATTTCATGGCTGCAATCAGCATCTGCAGTGATTTTGGAGCCCAAAAAAATAAAGTCTGACACTGTTTCCACTGTTTCCCCATCTATTTCCCATGAAGTGATGGGACCAGATGCCATGATCTTTGTTTTCTGAATGTTGAGCTTCAAGCCAACCTTTTCACTCTCCTCTTTCACTTTCATCAAGAGGTCTTTGAGTTCCTCTTCACTTTCTGCCATAAGGGTGGTGTCATCTGCATTTCTAAGGTGATTGATATTTCTCCTGGCAATCTTCATTCCAGCTTGTGCTTCTTCCAGCCCAGTGTTCCTCATGATGTACTCTGCATAGAAGTTAAATAAGCAGGGTGACAATATGCAACCCTGACGTACTCCTTTTCTTATTTGGAACCAGTCTGTTGTTCCATGTCCAGTTCTAACTCTTGCTTCCTGACCTGCATACAGGTTTCTCAAGAAGCAGTTCAGGTGGTCTTGGATTCCCCTCCCTTTCAGAATGTTCCACAGTTTATGTGATCCACACAGTCAAAGGCTTTGGCATAGTCAATGAAGCAGAAATAGATGTTTTTCTGGAACTCTCTTGCTTTCTCCATGTTCCAGTGTTTGTTGTCAATTTGATTTCTCGTACTAATGCATATATATGGAATTAAAAAGATGGCAATGTTAACCTTGTATTCGAGACAGCAAAAGAGACACAGATGCATAGAACAGTCTTTTGAATTCCGTGGGAGAGAGCGAGGGTGGGATTATTTGGGAGAATGGCATTGAAACATGTATATTATCATACATGAAATGAATCACCAGTCCAGTTTCGATGCATGATACAGGATGCTCGGGGCTGGTGCACTCGGATGACCCAGAGGGATGGGATGGGGAGGGAGGTAGGAGTCGGGTTCAGGTTCACATGTACACCCTTGGCAGATGGATGTCAATTTATGGCAAAACTACTACAATATTGTAATTAGCCTTCAATTAAAATGAGTAAATTTATATAAAATGAAAAGAAAAAGGAGAGACCATTGGCGACAAGGAAAGACTAAGGCCCTTGTTCAGAGTGGAGAAGACTAGGAAGACACAGAAACTGAATGCAACGTGGGAGCCTGAGTCATATCCTTGGACACAGAAGGAACGTTAGGAGGGAAATGATGATACTGAAATACAGTCTGTGGTTTAATCGAAAAAAAAATTAAGTATAAATGTTTACCACAGATCATAGTTTACCCAGAGGGATGGGATGCGGAGGGAAGTGGGGGGGGGTGTTCAAGATGTGGAACACATGTACAACCGGGGCAGATTCATGCCAATGTATGGCAAAACCAATACAATAATGTACAGTAATTAGCATCCAATTAAAATAAATAAATAAAGGAAAAAGATAAAAGGAAATGAAATAATTTTATAGTTGGAGAAACTGAGTCACAAAAATTTCAATAGCATGACTAAATGTGAACAGCTAAATAGTACAGAAGCAGAATTAATGTACTAACATTTGTAAACTTGAAATATGATTAATATATTTATAAATTTATATTGAATATATATTCCATTTCCATTTCATGTTATCCAATAAGTAAGAGCAAAGTCCCTTTATATCTCTTTTCCATTAGCTCCATTGAGCTTGTAATAAATGTATTTATTGTCACTTTAGTGAAATAAAATAAGATGTTCGGTTCTAAACACTTAACCCGTTTTCTTTTTCCATGTTGAGCAAATGAAGACAGGCCATTTTAATGTCCATATTAATGGTACAAAATCTTTTCAATTGCACAATATCAGTCAATTACATGTTTATAGTGAACCATATTTGTCAAAATTAGTTGTAAGACTGTAGCTGAGATTTATATTATGAAAAATTCTCTTGTAAATGATTGTTTCCATGTTTCATTGCTTTGAAAATAAAGGTATTTATATCAGCTAAGAAACACCATTATTGGTTCAGTAAAGTTATTTACAGGCAAAACTGGCACCACTATATATATATGTGTTTGTGTGTGTGTGTGTGTGTGTTGTTTTCTATAATGTACATAAAAGTTTTTGGTTTTACTGATCATAGAAATTTATTTTTTTCCTCAGAGTTAAAAATGCAAATAAACTTTAAAGGTAAAGTTATTTCTATAAATTTTTGTGTACCTAAAACTTTGCTTTTGATAAAATATTTTTAAATAAGTACCTTTAAAAAGCACCCTGACAAAGATCTTTAGTCTTTACTTGTAGTTCTCGAAATATTCTTTATGATTCTTTTCTAAAATACTTTAAGGCTGTCAAAGTGAGATTTGGATTTTAAGCAGCCTACCTCCACAGAGGAGAAAAAGCACATAAAATGTCCTAATTGAAATAACTCAATAAACTTTTATTTTGGACTGCCAACCAGTTTCTGACTGCATAAAGATTAGTTTATAAAAATCTTCATAAATTCATGAGCCAGCAATGTGTCTTAAAATATTTTTAAAATCTTGATGAATTTCTACTTTCTTTCTTACTAAGAATGACAAAACAAAAAATAAGTTTTTTAATTTTGAAAAGAAGATATTACCAACCTGGAAGAATACAGTAAGCTATTTTATAAAATATTCTAAGTTATTTGAATACAGAGAACACATGTATATTTTTCAGAGGCAATATGGGAGTATAAAGAAAGGCCTTAAGCTGCTTTTCATTTATTCTGCATAATATGATATATTGGTTAACAATTGCTATTATAATTTTATACATGTATATTATGTGTGTGTGTGTTCCACATTTCTTGTTGTTGTTCAGACCCTCAATCGTGTCCAGTGTTTTGTGACCCCATAGACTGCAGCACTCCAGGCTTCCCTGTCTTTCACTACCTCCCAGAGTTTGTTCAAACTCATGTCCATTGAGCTGATGAGGCCATCCAACCATTTCATCCTCTGGTGCCCCTGTTTCCTTATGCCCTCAATCTTTACCAGCACCAGGGTTTTTCCAATGAGTCAATTCTTTGAATCAGATGACCAAAGGACTGGAGCTTCAGCCACAGCATCAGCGCTTCCAATGAATATCCAGAGTTGATTTCCTTTAGGATTAACTGGTTTGATTTTCTTGGTGTCGAAGAGACTCTCAAGAGTCTTCTCCAGCACCACAGTTCGAAAGCATCAATTCTTCATTGTTCAGCCTTTTTCATGATCCAATCCTCACATCCATACATGACTACTGGAAAAATCATAGCTTTGACTGTACAGACTTTTGTAGGCAAAGTAATCGTTTTGCTTTTTAATATGCTTTCAGGCTTGTCATAGATTTTCTTCCAAGGAGCAAGTGTCTTTTAATTCCATGGCTGCAATCACCATCTGAAGTGATTTTGGAGCCCAAGAAAATAAAGTCTGTCACTGTTACCATTTTTTCCCCACCTATTTGCCATGAAGTGATGGGACTTGATGCCATGATCTTAGATTTTTGAATGTTGAGTTTCAAGACAGCTTTTTCAGTCTCCTCTCACTTTCATCAAGAGGCCCTTTAGTGCCTCTAAACTTTCTACCATTAGGGTAGTGTTATCTGCATATCTGAGGTTACCGATATTTCTCCTGGCATTCTTGATTGCTGCTTGTACTTCATCCAGCCCGGCATTTTTGTATGATGTACTCTGCCTATAAGTTAAATAAGCAGAGTGACAATATACGGTCTTAATGTACTCCTTTACCAAATTTCAACCAGTCTGTTGTTCCAAGTTCATTTCTAACTTGTTTCTTGACCTGTATACAGGTTTCACTGGAGACAGATAAGGTGGTCTGGTATTTCAATCTCTTTATGTATTTACCACAGTTTGTTGTGATCCACACAGTCAAAGGCCTTAGCATAGTCAATTAAACCGAAGTAGGTGTTTTTTCTGCAATTTTCTTCGTTTTTCTATGATCCAATTGATGTTGACAATTGGATTTCTGGTTTCTTTGCCTTTTCTAAATCCAGCTTGAAAATCTTGAAGTTCTCAGTTCATGTACTACTGAAGCCTAGCTTGAAAAATTGTGAACCTTGCCTTGCTAGCATGTGAAATGAGTGTAAAATTTATGGTAGTTTGAACATTTTTAGCATTGTTCTTCTTTGAGATTAGAATGAAAATTGACCTTTTCCAGTCCTGTGGGCATTGGTGAGTTTTCAAATTTTCTGGCATATTTAAAGAAGTACTTCCACAGCATCATCTTTTAGGATTTGAAAGAGCTCAACTGGAATTTCACCACCCCAAATAGCTTTGTTTATAGTGACACTTTTAAGGACCACTTGATTTCTCATTCCAGGATGTCTGGCTGTAGATAAGTGACCACACCATTGTGGTTATCCGGGTCATTAAGATTTTTTTTTTAATAGTTCTTCTGTATATCCCTGCCACCTCTTTTTAATATCTTCTGTTTTCATTAGGTACTTATGGTTTCTATTCTTTATTGTGCCCATCTTTGCATGAAATATTCCCTTGGCATCTCTGATTTTCATAAAGAGATTTCTAGTTTTTCCCATTCTGTTGTCTTCCTCTATTTCTTTGCATTGTTTACGTAAGAAGGCTTTCTTATCTTTTTTGTTATTCCTTGGAACTCTGCATTCAGTGGGACTATATCTTTCCCTTTCCCCTTTTCCTTTCACATCTCTTCTTTCCTTTGCTATTTGTAAGGCCTCCTCACACACACACTTTGCCTTTTTGCATTTCTGTTTCTTGAGATTAATTTGAGTCACTACCTCCTAAACAATGCTTTGAACCTTCATCCATAGTTCTTCAGACACTGTGTTTATCATGTAATCCTTTGAATCTATTTGTCACTTCCATTGTATAACCACAAGATATTTGATTTAGGTCATACTTGAATGGTCTAGTGGCTTTTCCTACTTTCTTTAATTTCACCAAAGAACTTCTCCCACTGTTGTGAAGGTTCTAGGCTCCACAGCAGACCTTCAAACATGGGGATGCGACAAAGGGACTGTGAATCCCCAGGGAATCTGACTTTGAAGGTCAGTGAGATATGATTACAGAACTTACACAGGACTAGGGAAACAGAGATTCTTGTGTTACATATTGAATGAATTTTATTTAACAGGAAATAGCTTATGAAATATAGATTAAAGTAAACATAAAACTAACATTTTGCCTTATTATTACATTATTATTACTTTATCTTATTATTACTTTATCTTATTATTGACATCTTGACTATTTACTATAAATATAATATATAATATCTTCAAAGATAGGTATAGTAAGAGTATAAAATACCCTGAAGTTGAATAGGTGTTGAGTAATAAGTTGCTCTTTCTTCTAAATTGTAAATGATTGTTTATTTAACTAAGGGAATATACTTTGAAGTCAAATATGAATTCTGACAAATATTATATGCATATTATAGAAATTACCTAGAGCCAAGCATCCTGGAATGTGAAGTCAAGTGGGACTTAAGAAGTATCACTAGGAATAAAGGTAGTGGAAGTGATGGAATACCAGTTGAGCTATTTCAAATCCTGAAAGGTGGTGTTTTGAAAGTTCTGCACTCAATATGTCAGCAAATTAGGAAAACTCAGCAGTGGCCACAGGACTGGAAAAAGTGAGTTTTCATTCCAATCCCAAAGAAAGACAATGTCAAAGAATGCTCAAACTACCGCAAAATTGCACTCATCTCACAAGCTAGTAAAGTCATGCTCAAAATTCTCCAAGCCAAGCTTCAGCAATATGTGAACCGTGAAATTCCAGATGTTCAATCACATTTCAGAAAAGGCAGAGGAATCAGAGATCAAATTTCCAACATCCGCTGGATCATGGAGAAAGCAATAAGGTTCCAGAGAAACATCTATTTCTGCTTCATTGACTATGCCAAAGCCTTTGACTGTGTGGATCACAATAAACTGTGGAAAATTCTGAAAGAGATGGGAATACCAGACCACCTGACCTGTCTCTTGAGAAACCTGAATGCAGGTCAGGAAGCAACAGTCAGAACTGGACATGGAACAACGGACTGGTTCCAAATAGGAAAAGGAGTACATCAAGGTTGTATATTGTCACCCTGCTTATTTAACTTCTATGCAGAGTACATCATGAGGAATGCTGGGCTGGAAGAAGCACAAGCTGCAATCAAGATTGCCGGGAGAAATGTCAATAACCTCAGATATGCAGATGACACCACCCTTATGGCAGAAAGTGAAGAGGAACTAAAAAACCTCTTGATGAAAGTGAAAGAGGAGAATGAAAAATTTGTCTTGAAGCTCAACATTCAGGAAACAAAGATCATGGCATCT
This sequence comes from Moschus berezovskii, assembly GCF_049115385.1. Taxonomy (NCBI): domain Eukaryota; kingdom Metazoa; phylum Chordata; class Mammalia; order Artiodactyla; family Moschidae; genus Moschus; species Moschus berezovskii. The sequence continues at coordinate 77,957,272 of NC_142488.1, read as the reverse complement.
TGTCCTATGAAATTAAAAAAGTTACTCTTTGGAAGGAAAATTATGACAAACCTAGAGAGTATATTCAATATCAGAGACATTACTTTACCAACAAAGGTCTGTCTAGTCAAAGTTATGGTTTTTCCAGTGGTCATGTATGGATGTGAGAGTTGGACTGTGAAGAAAGCTTATCACCGAAGAATTGATGCTTTTGAACTGTGGTGTTGGAGAAGACTCTTGAGAGTCCCTTGGACTGCAAGGAGATCCAACCAGTCCATTCTAAAGGAGATCAGTCCTGGGTGTTCATTGCAAGGACTGATGCTAAAGCTGAAACTCCAATATTTTGGCAACCTTATGCAACGAGTTGACTCACTGGAAAAGCCTCTGATGCTGGGAGGGATTGAGGGTAGGAGGAGAAGGGTATGACAGAGAATGAGATGACTGGATGGCATCACTGACTCGATGGACATGAGTTTGAGTGAACTCTGGGAGTTGGTGATGGACAGGGAGGCCTGGCGTGCTGTGATTCATGGGGTTCCAAAGAGTCGGACAAGAGTGAGCGGCTGAACTGAACTGAGCTGAACTGAATTTGTCTGATATGAGGATTGCTACTCCATCTTACTTCTGCTTTCCATTTGAATGGAACATATTTTTCCACCCTTTCACTTTCAGTCTATATGTGTCTTTATGTCTGAAGTGGGTTTCTTATGAACAGCAAATATATGGGCTTTGCTTTTGTATCCATTCAGCTAGTCTGTGACTTTTGTTTGGAGCATTTAATCCATTTACATTTACAGTAACTATTGATATATATGTTCTTACTGCCATTTTCTTAATTTTTTTTTTTTTTAGATATTTTTCTTCTCGTGTATTTCCTGATTATATAAATCCCTTTAACTTTTGTTTTAAAACTGGTTTGGTTGTACTGAATTTTTTTAACTTTGGCTTGTGTGAAAAGATATTTAGTTCTCCATCAATTTTGAATGAGATCCTTGCTGGCTAGAGTAATCTTGGTTGAAGATTTTTCCCTTTCAGTAATTTAAATATACCCTGCCATTCTCTTCTGGCCATCAGAGTTTCTGTTGAAAGATCAGCTCTTAACCTTATGAAGCTTCCCTTTTATGCTACATGTTGCTTTTCCTTTTCTGTTTTTAATATTCTTTCTTTTTATTTAATCTTTGTTAGTTTGATTAGTATGTGTCTTGGTGCATTTCTCCTTTGTTTATCCTGTATGGGACTCTTTGTGGCTCCTGGACTTGATTTATTATTTCCTTTTCCATATTGGGGAAATTTTCAACTACATTCTCTTCAAAATTTTTCTCATACACTTTTTCTTTTGTACTTCTAGGACCCATATAATTTGAATATTTATATGTTTATTATTGTCCCAGAGTCTTATAAGACTATCCTCAGCTCTTTCATTCTTTTACTTTATTCTGCTCTTTGCAGTTATTTCTACCATTTTATCTTACAGTTCTCTGATCTAATCTTCTGCTTCAGATATTCTGCTATTGATTCCTTCTACAGTATTTTTAATTTCAGTAATTGTGTTGTTTGTCTCTGTATGCTTATTCTTTAATTCTTCTATGTCTTTGCTAAATGATTCTTGCATTTTCTCCATTCTGTGTTCCAGGTTTTTTATTATCTTTAATATTCATTATTTTGAATTCTTTTTTTAGGTAGTTTGCCTATATCCTCTTCATTTTGTTGACTTCTGTGTTTATACTTTGTTCCTTCATTTGTGAAGTATTTCTCTGCCTTTTCATTACTTTTTAAAAAAACTTATTGTGTTTGTGGTCTCCTTTTCCCAGGCTTCCAGGCTGAATTATTTCTTCCTTTTGGTTTCTGCCCTCCTATGTTTGGTCCAGTGGTTTGTGTAAGCTTTGTATAGGGTTAGGGTTAGAGATTTCTGCTGAGTTGTTTGTTTGTTTGTTTGTTTTTCCCTCTGATGGGCAAGGCTGAATGAGGTGGTAAACCTGTCTGCTTATGAATAAGTTTGTATTTTTGTCTTATTTGTTGTTTAGATGAGGCTTCCTGCATAGGTGCTACCGGTGGTTGGGAGGAGCTTGGACGTGTATTCAAGTTTTTTGTTTTTTTTTTTTCCTTTGTGGGAGTTCTTACTCTTTGATATTCCCTAGGGTTATGAGTTCTCTGGTAGTCTAGGGTCTTAGAGCCAGTGCTCCCACTCCAAACACTCAGAGCTCAATCTGTGCATCTAAAGGAAGATGAGGGAAGGCTGAAGCAAGTTACAAGCTGTTTGCCTGGTTGAAGATAAGGCAAGCTTGCAGTGACTTAGATACTCTTGGATTCCTCTGTGGGACAACAATTTTGTTCCAGGACTGGATGGAAAACAGGAGAAGCTGCTTTGCAACCTACCAGCCAACAGCTAGACCATCATGTCCTATAGGTCATTTTTAACAGTTTAATATTTTAAAGACAATAAATCCCCTTTACAGGGCCACTTTCCTGAATTCGTAGAAACATAAAAAATAAAAATATCTCATATCATGTAATGCAACTACCCCCTTTATTTTCTTTGATGATCTGTTAATAGTATTTCCAGAGAAATATCCCTTGAAACGTTTAGGAATGCAAAATTAACAAAGATATTTTTCTAAATATTTTAATTTTAGCGATTTTAAAATATTTTCAGTGCTTTTTAAAAGAAATTTTGGTTATGGTATTGAGGTTATGTTTTCTTGAGGAGTCCTTTCCTTTTTGAGCTTCGTTAGGAAATATTGATGGAATTTCCCAAGTGGTGCTAGTGTTAAAGAACCCACTGCCAATGCAGGATGTGTGAGAGATGCGGGTTCCATCCCTGGGTCGGGAAAATTCCCTGGATGTGGGCATGGCAACCCACTCCTGTATTCTTTCATGGAGAATCCCATGTACAGAGGAGCCTGGAAGGTTTTAGTCCTTAGGGTCACAAAGAGTTGGACATGACTGAAGAGACCTAGCATGCACGCATGCAGGAAATATTGATGAATGAAGTGATAGAATGTCTGTAACTGGTTTATGATTATCCACAAACGAGAGAGAGAGAGAGAGAGAGGGAGAGAGAGGGATATACATGAGACTAAAATGCCCAAGAGTTAATTGCTGAAATTGTGTTGTAAGTATATGTAAAGGTTTATAATATTTTTCTCCCTATTTTCAAATATTTTTGAAATTTTCCATAAAATGTTTTTATATTTTTAAATTCCAGTTGTCAATGTCATTGTTATACTCTTGGATGGGAAAACAACAATGCCTCAGGGGATGTATTAAATTGATTGGATGTGCCACCAGCACCAAAGAAAATGACAATAGAAGTTAGGGAAAAATCTATTACACTGGGAGGGATCATATGTTTAAAAAATAAAATCAGAAACATACATTTATCAAATCTGATAGGCACAATAATGAAAACATTATTTATCCATATCTGACATTCTCCTTTGCATGTAGTTTCCTAAATTTTCTAAACATGTCATAATTTTGTTTTTTTATAAGTTATAAAATTTGGAAAGTGCTTTGAACTTCTAAACTAGCCTCTTCTAGTCTGATAGCACCCTGTGTCCTCTTTAGTTCATCCCTCTCTTCTGTATTTCTGCTGCCAACTGCATAACATTGAACCAGCCAGTCTTATGATGATAACTCCTGGGCTTCCATATTAACAAACAATAAGTTATATTTAAAACAAACATTTATTTTGTTCCAATGTGTTTCAGTTGTATCTAACGTGTCAATAAAAAAGTAGATCTAGGGGCTTCCTTGGTGATTCAGTGATAAAGAATCCACCTACCAATGCAGGAAATACGAGTTCAACCCCTGATCCAGAAAGATCTCACATGCCCATGTGCCATGGAGCAACTAAACCTGTGAACCACAACTATTGAGCCTGTGCTCTAGAGCCTAGAACCACAGCTACTGAGCCTATGTTGTGCCATAGCTACTGAAGCCCATACACTCTAGAGCCCATGCTTCACAACAAGAAAAGCCACTGCACTGAGAAGCCTAAGCACCTCAAAGAGTGCCCCTGCTCACCACAACTAGATCAAAATCCGTGGAGCAACGAAGACATCACACAATCAAAAATAAATTAAGTAAATAAAATGTCTTATAAAGGTAGACCTAAAAATAAGGAGGAAAGAACCTCTAACAGCAACTTTGTGGAGGGAAGGAAACAGTGTGTCTTTGTCAATCAAAACACCCAACATTCCCCTACCACACACTCTCTCAGGTGAATCGTCCTAGTGTTCCCGGGTATGTGGTGCTGCCATCTGCCACACTGACACAACCATGCTGGTCATCACTTCATAAACAAGGATATAAATCATTATGTATGTGCTGTTAGTTCAGAAACAATAAAAAATATTAACTCAGTAACTTCTTATCGTATAACTAAGAACTATTGAAGTAACTCATATAAATATTTAGTGTAGCACATATAAACAAAGTAAACACTATATTCTTAATGAACATTTATTTGGATCTATATAATACAAGTTAAAACCTAAATGTGAATCTAAAGAAATGTTCTTAAAAATTGTTTCCTAATTGGGACTTCCTTGGTGGTACAGTGGTTAAGAATCCACCTTCCAGTGCAGGGTAGATGAGTTTGATCCCTCCTTTGGAGAAGGAAATGGTAACACACTCCAGTATTCTGGCCTGGAGTATCCTAAGGCCAGAGGATCCTGGTGGGCTACAGTTCATAGGGTCGCAAAGAGTTGGACAGGACTGACTACCCTTTCTTTCTTTTCTTTCTTTCAGGAAACTGATATCTCACATGACATGGAACAACTAAGCTTGCAGGCCACAACTTGAGAGTCCATATGCTTCAAGGATCTTGCATGATACAATTAAGATCCTGCATGCTGCAACTAATACCTGAATCAGCTAAATAAACAAACAAATATTTTTAAAAAAGAATAGTTGCTTGATAAACATACCTAAAGTTCATTTAATATATTAACTCAGTAAATATTTATTGAGTGGCTATCATATGATGGGCAAAATTTTAGGCATGGGAAATATACTTATGAACTAAGGAAACTAAGTAGCACCCTCATGGAGCTTATATTTTATTAAAGAACTAGAAATATGCAAGTATATAAGTGTTAGTTCAGTTAATGTCTAGTGATTGATATCATGAAAAGAGAGAGTGCTCTCTATATATGTTTATTTTCAGCAAATGTGTAAGTACCCGTTTTAAAAATGCAAACATAAGGACTCTGAGATTTTAAGCCTTAGAACAAAGATCCTTATTGTTTCTTATATTTTTTCCTCACTGCCATTCATACAGATCCTTGGAGAGAGCCCTACCTCTTTGAACTAGAAGGTAGCTTATACTTCCAGGGTCTTTCAACCTTGACTAGGGGTTTAATATCTCCACATCAAGTATATCTTTTCTTTCTCAAAAAAAGATTGATATTTTCAGTACGAGAGTTTCATGAAAGTGCCTGCAAACTACATGGCAGCAAATATCCAAGAGTTAATAACTTAGTCTTCAAGAAATGCAAAATTGTCAATTAAATTACATTTTATATAATTATGTATATCCTACTCAATTTATGTTGTTGGTTATTGTAATACCTGTTAAAATTATTCCAACGTTTTGTTAAAATGGTAAGGAAAACTTTATTTAAGACTATTGCAATAGGTGTCAAGATAATCACGGTAGAGGAGAGAGATTGGCCTCGGCTATAAATGCAATAAAGATCATTTGGACATTTATAGTCAGAAAGTAGAGTGCAGAGATCAGTGGATTGAAAATTGATAAGAGGAGATATCAAGCATAAGGAGATTCTTACTAAAACTATTTAACAAGATTCAGGTATCATCTAAATGAAATCCCTTATGATTATACAGTGGAAGTGACAGATTCAAGGGATTAGGACTGATAGACTGAGTGCTTGAAGAACTATGGATTAAAGTTTGTAACATTGTAAAGGAGGTTGCAATCAAAACCAGCCCCAAGAAAAAGAAATGCAAAAAGGCAAATGGTTGTCTGAGAGTCTTACAAAAATCTGAGAAAAGAAGAGAATCTAAAGGCAAAGGAGAAAAGGAAAGATATGTCCATCTGAATACAGAGTTCCAAAGAATAGCAAGGAGAAATAAGAAAGCCTTCCTAAGTGATCAGTGCAAAGAAATAGAGGAAAAGAATAGAAAGGGAAAGACTAGAGATATCTTCAAGAAAATTAGAGATACCAAGGGAACATTTCGCACAAAGATGGGCACAATAAAAGGCAGAAACGGTAGGGACCTAACAGAAGCAATAGATAATAAGAAAAGGTGGCAAAAATACACAGAATAACTATACAGAAAAGATCTTCACTACCCAGATAACCAGAATAGTGTGATCACTCAATTAGAGCCAGACATCCTTCAGTGAGAGGTCAAGTGGGTCTTAGGAAGCATCACTAAGAACAAAGGTAGTGGAGGTGATTGAAATCCAGCTGAGCTATTTCAAATCATATAAGATGATGCTGTGAAAGTGCTACACTCAATATGCCAGCAAATTTGGAAAACTCAAATGGTCACGGGACTGGAAAAAGTCAGTTTTCATTCTAATCCCAAAGAAAGGCAATGCCAAAGAAAATTCAATCTACTGCACAGTTGCACTCATTTCATGCTAGCAAAACAATGTTTAAAATTCTCCAAGTGAGCCTTCAACAATACGTGAACCAAGAACTCCCAGATGTTCAAGCTGGATTTAGATAAGGTAGAAGAACCAGAGATTAAATTGCCAATATCCACTGAATCATAGAAAAAGCAATAGAATTCCAGAAAAAATAAAATCTTCTTCTATTTCATTGACTATGCTAAAGCCTTTGACTGTGTATTTCAAAAAAACTGTGGAAAATTCTGAAAGAGATGGGAATACCTGACCACCTTACCTGCCTCCTGAGGGTGCTGGTCAAGAAGCAACAGTTAGAACCGGACATGGAACAATGATCTGGTTCAAAATTGGGAAAGGAGTACCTCAAGGCTGTATCTTGTCACCCTGTCTATTTAACTCATATGCAGTATCAGTCAGTTCAGTTCAGTTCAGTCGCTCAGTCGTGTCCGACTCTCCACAACCCCATGAACCACAGCACGCCAGGCCTCCCTGTCCGTCACCAACTCACGGAGTTCACTCAAACTCATGTCCACAGAGTCGGTGATGCCATCCAGCCATCTCATTCTCTGTCGTCCCCTTCTCCTCCCGCCCCCAACCTTTCCCAGCATCAGAGTCTTTTCCAGTGAGTCAACTCATTGCATGAGGTGGCCAAAGTATTGGAGTTTCAGCTTTAGCATCAGTCCCTCCAATGAACACCCAGGATTGATCTCCTTTAGAATGGACTGGTTTGATCTCCTTGCAGTATAAGGGACTCTCAAGAGTCTTCTCCAACACCACAGTTCAAAAGCATCAATTCTTCGGTGATCAGCCTTCTTCACAGTCCAACTCTCACATCCATACATGACCACGGGAAAAACCATTGCCTTGACTAGACGGACCTTGGTTTGTAAAGTAATGTCTCTGCTTTTTAATATACTATCAAGGTTGGTCATAACTTTCCTTCCAAGAAGTAAGCGTCTTTTAATTTCATGGCTGCAATCAGCATATGCAGAATACATCATGCGAAATGCCAGGCTGGATGAAGCCCAAGCTGGAATCAACATTGCCCAGAGAAATATGAATAATCACAGATATGCAAATCATACCACTATTACAGCAGAAAGTGAAGAGGAACTAAAGACCCTGGCATCTGGTCCCATAACTTCATGGCAAATAGATGGGGAAAAAATGGAAACAGTGATAGACTTTATTTTCTTGGGCTCCAAAATTACTGAAGATGGTGACTGCAGCCATGAAATTAAAAGACACTTGCTCCTTAGAAGAAAATTTATAACAAACCTAGACATCATATTAAAAAGCAGAGACATTAATTTGCCAAAAAAGGTCCTTGTAGTCATATATGGATGTAAGAGTTGGACCATAAAGAAAGCTAACCATGGAAGAATTGATGCTTTTGAACTGTGGTGTTGATTAAGACTCTCGTGAGTTCCTTGGACTGCAAGGAGATCAAACCAGTCAATCCTAGATGTAATAAGTCCTGAATAGTCATTGGAAGGACTGATGCCGAAGCTGAAACTCCAATGATTTGGCCACCGGATGCGAAGAACTAATTCATTGTAAAAGACCCTGATGCTGGGAAAGATTGAAGGCAGGAGGAGAAGGTGATGACCGAGGATGAGATGGTTGGGTGGCATCATCAACTCAATGGACTTGAGTTTGAACAAGCTCTGGGAGTTGGTGATCAACAGGGAAACCTGGTGTCCCTGGAGTGGCAAAGGGTCGGACATGACTGAGTGACTGAGTGGAACTGAAAAGAGTACTTGATGAAGGCAGGGCACAATATCAGGTGTCAAAATTAGGAGGAATTTTGCCAAACTGAGTTAACATTATTCTTGCTAAGACTTGGCTGCTGCTGCTAAGTCGCTTCAGTCGCGTCCCACTCTGTGCGACTCCATAGACGGCAGCCCACCAGGCTCCCCGTCCCTGGGATTCTCCAGGCAAGAACACTGGAGTGGGTAGGCAGGACCAAAAATCAAAGACAAGGACAATCAAAATAGGACTCAGAGGAGCCTGTCTAAAATTTGGTCATGGAGAGTATTTGTCATTATGCAATATGTCCAAGTGTGCTTAAATTTATGAGTCACATCTGCACTGCCTGAAACAGACAAAGATGAGATGGACTTTTTTTTCTCAAAATGGAATCTACTTTACAGATAATTAGAGATTTTTAAATGAGATCAACAAGCTTTCTAAATTACCAGTTCCTTCAGTTTACTAGATAATTGGTACACTACTCCTCATCATTTTCAGAACATTACTCTAGCTCTCAAAAAGAACAAGCTTATAGTCTTGGAAAAATTGAACAAAAATTTTAAAAAGACTTATTTTAAATATCACCATGGTTCTTCTGTGACTTTTGTTACAGTAGAAGAGCTGACTGGCTCCTATGCTCTTTTTACAAAAACAAACAAACAAACAAAAAAAAAACTTGAGGTACCATTACTTTGTCTGTGATAAATGCACAATAACTTCTTTAAAATTGACAAAAATTTTTGCTTTTATTTGTTATATGCAATTATATAGTTTGCTAAAATATTTTTGTTTGATGAACATATTTCCATATACTCCATTTCGTGAACTTAATGTTCAGAACTTTAGGGCTCATTTAATGGTTTTATTTGATTGTGGTATAACAAGATGAAAACAAATAATTTCTTAGCAAATACACATTTTTTAGTGGTTAGTAAATGTTTATTTTGTATATACCAAAAAGAGAGCTTGCAAACCAGAAGCACTCAAACCAAACCATGGAATGAGGTTTTGGATATATTATAAAGCTACTTATTTAGTAAGAAGGCAGTACCATTTATTCTTTACAGTGGTTGGTGGTGATACTAGAATTTTCAATGGTTATGTCATATCAACTTGGGAAACAGTTTATGTTGCAAAGCTACATTTTATAAAAAAGCAAAAGTCATATCTTGAGGATGTGGTTTTGAAGAAGAAAAAAATAATATAAATAAAACAGTAAATCATGACTTAACATATCTGCATTGTAAGTTTGGATGGATTTGATATTGACTTGCCTCTATGAAGGAAGAGAAAAATTATATTAGAAATTCAGAGAGGATCAAAAGCAGTACGTTTTTAAGTGGGTGGGAACACTTTTTCCCAGACTGAATTGGCATCAAAATAATCTAGACTTATTTGTCATCAAAGGAATCTAGAATGCTTTGCCAAATTGAAATTTCCAAACTTTGATATCAGGAAATATTGGTTCATTAGGTTATTCTATGCAACTAGCCAACTCAAATTTAAGAATATCACCTTAGATAATAGGAAGCCACTGTATTTTAGATCCCTAGAAAGGATGAAATCAAAAAGCAGGTGCTTTAATTTCATAGCAGAGCCCTCTATTTCACACATCAGGCAGGCATTTCTATTCAGAAACTTAGAAGATACAGTCAATGAGTTAGAAAAATTTTATTCCATTTTTTACTGTTATGTGTATATATATATATATAATTTGATTTGTAAAATGACATACAAGGTGCATGTTATTTGTAACAGTATTATAGTGATTATCCATAAACCTGCCAAAGATAAATGCAATCATAAATATTGTGTTTGCATGAAAATAAGAAAATACTATTTACTCAAGCTCTATAAAAATTTTGTCACTTGAAAATGGACTGGTGTTAGGGAAATAAAATAGTAGTCTTATTCAGGCTTCAGAGGCAAAAAATTAGAACAAGCCTCTGACCTTGCTTCTAACCTCCTGCCTAGACACTTCTCTTACTGGGAGTGACTGAGAGTGACTGCCTGTTGTGAGTGTAAGACTTGCAGCAACATAGTTAAAATGGGAAATTTTGAGATTGTTGAGCCCCCGAAGGGGGCCTGGCCAACCAAACCCCAGACTTAACAACATTCCAAGTTTTATAATGCAAAACAAACAGCATTAACATGAAAGCAGAGTTCCAGTTTGGTCACTGATTAATGATGATTTCATTTTGTGAATGTTCTGGGTTTATAAATGGGACCCCAAACTGCAGTCTTTGAAAATTCACCTATGGAGTGGACACACTTTCTGGGACCTTTTCCCAGTGGGGACTCCAGATGTGCTGTGACATGGAACTTCCCTGAACTATTTAAGTCTGGATGTTGGTCAAACCCCAATTTGGTGATGTATCCTTTGCTCTTTCTATTTATCTTTTCTTTTGATGTTAGTATATTGAAAGTAATCTAAATAATTCTCTAATACTTGTATTATTTATTTGTATGTAACGAGTGGCTTATTTTGTTAACAAATCCTTTGAACCTGAGATGAAAGTGAAAACTTTTGGCAGTACAACTGGGTCTTTCTAAATTTAATGCTATTTTCCCAAGATTTTTCAGTGTGATATGCAGCAATATTTCATTTTTTGATATAAATATTCCACTGTGTGAACAAACCATAATGTAATTAAGCTTTCTCTGGTTATGAGGCATTTGTGCTATATTCTGGAGAAGGAAATGGCAACCCACTCCAGTGTTCTTGCCTGGAGAATCCCAGGGACGGACGGGGGAGCCTGTTGGGCTTCCATCTATGGGGTCACACGGAGTCGGACACGACTGAAGTGACTTAGCAGTGCTATATTCAGCCTTTTGCTATTATGAACATCACTATAACGGACATTACATCCACATCTCATGAATTAGTGTTTCTTTTAGACATACACCAAGGAGTGGGAATATAACCATGTTCAACATGTTCAACTGAACAATATATAAACAAGTTTTTCTTTTTTTTTAAGATTCCCTTTGATTCTTGTTATATTCAACATTCAACATAATCAGACTGTTTAGTAATTTGAGTCATACATGCTTTAAGTAATATTTCACTGTGGCCTTAATTTGAATTTCCTTGGAAACCGAGAATACTTGAATTTAAGTGTCTTTTCATATATTGTATTATTTTTTTCTTGTTGATTTGTGTCAATTCTTTATATATTCTTCAGACTAAGATATTGCTGTGATTTATGTCAGAGAGTGTTCTGCATGTTTTCCTCTAGGAGTTTTAAAGGTTCTGGTCTTGCATTTAAGTCTTTAATCCATTTTGAGCTTGTTTTGGTATATAAAGTTAAATGATTATCTAATTTTATTTTTTTAACATGGGGTTGTCCAGTTTTTGCAGCACCATTTGTCTTTCCTACATTGTGTAGTCTTGCCTCCTTTGTCAGAGCTAATTGACCATAGGTGCATGGGTTTATATCTGGGTTTTTAATCCTGTTCCATTGATCTATATTCCTATTTTTGTACCAGTACCATACTGTTTTGGTAACTATAGCTTTGTATAGAGTCTGAAAGTCAGGAAGCCTGATCCCACCAGCTCCACTTTTCTTTCTCAAGATTGCTTTGGCTATTCAGAGTCTTTTGTGTCTCCATACAAACTTTGATATATTTTTGTTTCAGTTCTATGAAGAGTGCCATTGGTAATTTGACAAAGATTGCACTGAATCTGTAGATTGCCTTAGGTAGTAGTTATTTTGACAGTATTGATTCTTCCAGTTCATTAATATGGAAGATCTTTCCACCTGTTTCCTCTTCTTTGATTCATTTCTTTAACATCTTATAGTTTCCAGAGTAGAGGTCCTTTGTCTATTCAGGAAGGCTTAATTCTAGTGTTTTGTTTTGTTTTCTTTTTTTTTTTATGTGATGGCAAATTGAATTGCTTCTTGAATTTCTCTTTCTAACCTTTATTGTTACTGTATAGGAATGCAACAGATTTCTGTGTAATAATTTTGTAAACTGAAACTTTACCAAATTCAGTGATGAGTTCTAGTAGTTTTCCGGTAGTATTTTTAGGATTCTCTATGTATAGTATCATTTCACCTGCAAACAGTGACAGTTTAGCTTCTTCTTTTCCAATTTGGATTCCTTTACTTCTTTTTCTTCTCTGCTGTAGCTAGGACTTCCAAAACTATGTTGAATAAAAGTGGTGAGAGTGGGTATCCTTGTCTTGTTCTTGATCTTAGAGGGAATGCTTTCAGCTTTTCATCATTAAGTATGATGTTAGCTGTAGGTTTGTCATATGTAGCCTTTATTATGTTTGGGTATGTACCCTCTTTGTCCAATTTCTGGAGAGCTTTCATCATAAATGAGCTCTGAATTTTGTCAAAAACTTTTTCTCCATCCATTGTGAGGATCATACGGGTTTTATTCTTTAATTTGTCAATGTGGTGTATCATAGTGATTGATTTGTGGATATTGAGAAATCCTTGCATCCCTGGGATGAATCCCACTTGATCATGATGTATAATCTTTTTAATGTATTGTTGGATAACAATTACTGGTATTTTGTTGAGGATCTTTGCCTCTATGTTCATCAGTGATATCGGCCTGTAATTTCTTTTTTTGTTATCTTTGTCTAATTTTTGTATCAGGGTGATGCTGGCCTCATAAAATGAATATGGAAGTTTTCCTTCCTCTGAAATTTTTGGAACAGTTTCAAAAGAACTTGTGTTAACTCTTCTCTAAATATTTGATAAAATTCACCTGTGATGCCATCAGGTTCTGGACGTTTATTTGTTAGGAGGTTTTTAATCATAGTTTCAATTTCAGTGCTTGTGACTGGGCTGTTCTTATTTTCTATTTCTTCCTGGTTCAGTCTAGGGAGACTATGCTATTTCTTCCAGGTTATACGTTTTATTGCCTTAGAATTGCTTATAGTAGTTTCTTATGATCATTGGTATTTCTGTGGGGTCAATTGTAATTTCTTCATTTCTAATTTAATGATTTGAGTCCTCTCCCTTGTTTTCTTGATAAATCTGTCTAAAAATTTATCAATTTTGTTTGCCTTTTAAAAAAACAGCTTATAGTTTCATTGATCTTTCCACTTGTTTTCTTTGTTTATTTTACTTATTTCTGCCCTGATCTTTATGACATTTTTCGTTCTACTAACTTTAGGTTGCGTTTGTTCTTCTTTCTCTAGTTGCTTCAGATGTAAGGTTAGGCTGTTTATTTGAGAGTTTTATTGTTTCTTGAAGTAAGATTATGTTGGTAAAAATTTCCCTCTTAGAACTGCTTTTGCTGTATCCCATAAGTTTTAGATGGTTGTGCTTTACTTTTCATTTGTCTGTAAGTATTTTCAAATGTCCTCTTTGATTCATTTAGTGATCCATTGGTTGTTTAGTAGCATAATGTTTAACTGCCATGTGTTTTTATTTTTAATTTTGTTCTTGTAGTTTATTTCTAATCTCATAGCATTTTGATTAAAAAAAAAAAAGATTCTTGATGAGATTTTGATTTTCTTAAATTTATCAAGACTCACCTGTGGCCCAGGTCAATCCTGGAGAATGTTCGATGTGCACTTGAAAAGAATGTGTAGTCTGCTACTTTTGGATGGAATGCTCTATAAATATCAACTAAGACCAACTCATATAAAGTGTCATTTAAGTCCTGTTTTTCCTTATTAATTTTCTGTCTGGATGATGTGTCCATCAATGAAAGTGGGGTGTTAAATTCCCCCAATATTTATGTGTTACTGTTGACTTCTCTCTTTATTGTTGTGGGTATCTGCTTACATATTGAGGTGCTCCTATGTTGGGTTCATATATATTATAATTGCTATATATTCTTCTTGGATTGAACTCTTGATCATTAGGTAGTGTCCTTGTCTCTTTTAACAGTCTTTATTTTAAAGTCTATTTTGTCTGAAATGAGTATTGCTACTCCAGATTTCTTATGATTTCCATTTGCAAGGAATACCTTCTCCTATCCCCTTACTTTCAGTCTGTAAGTGTGTTTCTATAGGTCTGAGATGCATTTCTTGTAGAAAATATACATATGGATCTTGCTTTTGTATTCACCCAGCCATTCTATGTCTTTTAATGGGTGCATTTAATCCATTTACACTTAAGGTAATTATAAATATGTGTGATCTTATTACCCTTTTCTTAATTGTTTGGGTTTATTTTTTGATAGAACTTTTCCTTCTCTTGTGTTTCTCTGGAAAGCTTTTGATTTATCCATCAAACTGGAATGAGTCTTTTGCTGGGTAGAGTATTCTTGGTTGCAGGTTTCTTCCCTTTCATCATTCTGAATATACTATTCCATTCCCCTTCTGGCTTACAAAATTTCTGTTGAGAAATCAACTGATCACCTTATGGGAGTTCTCTTGTATGCTATTTGTTATTTTCCCTTGTTTCTTTTGGGGACCAGATGGTAGCCCAGACGGTAAAATAACTGCCTACAATGCGGGAGATCCGGGTTCGGTCCCTGGGTTAGGAAGATCCCCTGGAGAAGGAAATGGCGACTCACTCCAGTATTCTTGCCTGGAAAATCCCATGGACTTAGAAGCCTAGTAGGCTACAGTCCATGGGGTCGCAAAGAGTCGGACATGACTGAGAGGCTTCATTTCACTTGTTTCTTTTAATATTTTATCTTTGTCTGTAATTTTAATCATTTTGATTACTATGTGTCTTGGTGTATTCCTCCTTGGGTTTATTCTGCCTGGGACTCTCTGCTCTTTCTGGTCTTGGTTGACTGTTTCCTTTTCCATGATAGGAAAGTTTTCAGCTATTATCTCTTCAAATATTTTCTCAAGTCCTTTCTCTCTCTCATCTCTTTCTAAGACACCTATAATGTGTACATTAGTGTGTTTAATGTTGTCCCAAAGGTCTCTTAGTCTATCTTCATTTCTTTTGATTCTTTAATCTATATTTTGTATTGCAGCAATGATTTTCACAATTATGTCCTCCATTTTTCTGTCTCTGTTGTGATCACTCACCTAGACCAGGACATCTTGGAATGTGAAGTCTTAGAAAGCACCACTACGAACAAAGCTACTGGAGGTGATGGAATTCCAGTTGAGCTATTTCAAATCCTGAAAGATGATGTTGTGAAAGTGCTGCAATTAATATACCAGCAAATTTAGAAAACTCAGCAGTGGCCACAGGACTGGAAAAGGTCAGTCTTCACCCAAATCCTTAAGAAAGGTAATGCCAAAGAATGCTCAAACTACCGCACAATTGCACTAATCTCACAAGCTAGTAAAGTCATGATCAAAATTCTCCAAGCCAGGCTTCAGCAATATGTGAACGGTGAAATTCCAGATGTTCAAGCACATTTCAGAAAAGGTAGAGGAAACAGAGATCAAATTGCCAACATCCGCTGGATCATGGAAAAAAGCAAGAGAGTTCCAGAAAAACATCTATTTCTTCATTGACTATGCCAAAGCCTTTGACTGTGTGGATCACAATAAACTGTGGAACTTTCTGAAAGAGATGGGAATACCATACCACCTGACCTGCCTCTTGAGTAACCTGTACGCAGGTCAGGAAGCAACAGTTAGAACTGGACATGGAACAACAGATTGGTTCCAAATAGGAAAAGGACTACGTCAAGGTTGTATACTGTCACCCTGTTTATTTAACTTATATGCAGAGTACATCATGAGGAACGCTGGGCTGGAAGAAGCACAAGCTGGAATGAAGATTGCCGGGAGAAATGTCAATAACCTCAAATATGCAGATGACACCACCCTTATGGCAGAAAGTGAAGAGGAACTAAAAAGCCTCTTGATGAAAGTGAAAGAGGAGAGTGAAAATGTTGGCTTGAAGCTCAACATTCAGAAAACGAAGATCTGGTCCCATCACTTCATGGGAAATAGATGGGGAAACAGTAGAAACTGTATCAGAGTTTATTTTTGGGGGCTCCAAAATCACTGCGGATGCTGACTGCAGCCATGAAATTAAAAGACACTTACTCCTTGGAAGGAAAGTTTTGGCCAAACTTGATAGCATATAACAATGCAGAGACATTACTTTGCCAACCAAGGTCCGTCTAGTCAAGGCTATGGTTTTTCCCATGGTCATGTATGGACGTGAGAGTTGGACTGTGAAGAAAGCTGATGGCCGAAGAATTGATGCTTTTGAACTGTGGTGCTGGAGAAGACTCTTGAGAGTCCCTTGTACTGCAAGGAGATCCAACCAGTCCATTCTAAAGGCGATCAGTCCTGGGTTTTCATTGGAAAGACTGATGCTAAAGCTGAAACTCCAATACTCTGGCCACCTCATGTGACAAGTTGACTCACTGGAAAAGACTCTGATGCTGGGAGGGACTGGGGGTAGGAGAAGAAGGGGACGAGAAAGAATGAGATGGCTGGATGGCATCACCGACTTGATGGACATGAGTTTGAGTGATCTCTGGGATTTGGTGATAGACAGGGAGGCCTGGCGTGTTGTGATTCATGGGGTCGCAAATAGTTGGACAGGAGTGAGCTACTGAACTGGACTGACTAATTCTGCTATTGATTCCTTGTAGTTTATTGTTTGTCTCTATTTTTTAAATTTAATTTAATTATTTTTGTTGTTGTTTACTTCTTGTTGGTCTTTAGCAAACATTTCTTATATTTCTCCATTCCTTTGAAAAGATCCTGAATCATCTTCACTATCATTATTTTCAATTCTTTTTCTGGAAGGATGCCTATCTCCAATCAATTTGTTTGTTTTTCTGGGGTTTTATCTTGGCCCTTCATCTCAGATGTAATCAAATTCCTTTTCATTTTGATTAGTTTTCTGTGATTGCATTTTTTGTTATGGAGGCTGCAGAATTGTAGTTTCTCTTGCTTCTTCTGTCTGCACTCTGATGGATGAGGATAAGAGGCTTGTGCAAGTTTCCTGATGAGATGGACTGGCAGTGGGGAGAATTTAGTCTTGCTCTTGTTGGAAGGGCTCTGTTCAGTAAAACTTTAATCAAATTTTATGCTGCTTGGTGGGGCTGTTCTCCCTTCCTGTTTATTGTTTGGTCTGACGTGATCTAACTCTATTGTCTGCATGCTCTATGTTAGGGCTAATGGTGACCTCCAAAGAGGGCTCATACCAAAAGACACCTCCCAGGACTGCTGTTTCCAGTGCCTCCATACCCATAGTGAGTCAGTCACAGGTAGGTCTTGCTCAGTGTCATGTGGGGTCAATACTCCTTTTCCCTGGGTCCTGGTGCCCAAAGGATTTTGTTTGTGCCCTCCAAGATTGGAGTCTCTGTTTCCCCCTGTCCTGTGGATACACTGCAATTAAATCCCACTGGCTTTCAAAGTAAATTCCCCACGGATTCCTAGTCCCTTTGTTTGATCCCCAGGCTGGGAATTCTAATGTGGGGCCTAGAACCTTCATAACAGTGACAGTGGTTATGTGATTCAATTTTATCATGATTGTGCCCACCCCTCCTACCATCTTATTGAGGTATATCCTTTGTTCTTGGATGTGGGACATTGTTTTTTGGTAGGTTCCAGCATCCTCCTGTAGATGGTTGTTCAACGGTTGTGATTTTGGTGCCCTTGTAGGAGAAGACTAGTGTATGTCCCTCCATCCCTTTATCTCGAACATGATCCAGTCCTGAGAAAAATTTCTTTAATGAAATTAGTTTTATATATTTTCTATAAAAGAGAAAAAAGGATGATATAGAAAAAAATTTATAACCAATTATTCCAAATATTATACTATAGGCCATAATATTTAAATTGTGACTTATAATATTTATTACCAGTGTCTATTTTGTGTGAAGTTATGTCATGATGGCTAAACTACGGACTTTTGGAATGTCAACACTAAGCAAATGTAGGCTTTTTTGAAGGTTATATGTACCAAGTTTGCACATGGTGATAATTAAAGGGCATGCACTGATACACTGTGTTGAGTTTTTGTTTTGTTTTGTTTTAATTTTGTGAACAAATTCTGCTTTATGTTTATAATTAATGCATATATGTAATTATTTCCTTTTTCTTTCTGAGAAATACAGACATCACCTTTAAGCATTAATACTGAAATACAGTAGAAAATTTACGTGTTTTACTTATTTTAACTTTCATTATATTAACAATTAAAGAACCAACACAGACAATCACAAAATTTCATGTAATTATTCCTTAAAACACTCAATGGCTTTCTTAAGAAAAGTAATATATAGACGTAGTGTTAAGCTGAAAAAGAAGATGAAGATAAAGAAGAGGAGGAGGAAGATGAGATGAAGGAGGAAGAAAATCTAATTTTATAATATAAAACATTTTTCACCTGAATTCCCCAAAACAGAAAGCTCAACTACTAATAGTAATAGTAATAAAAATAATGATATCCTATTAGTTGAAGATAATATATGTGATTTTTTTTGAATGATAATTGACTCACAGGACCAAGGAATATGAAAGATGGAAATATATGGAAGAGTTTGATTTACTTTGCTTTCAATTTCATACTCAATGTGCAAAGAGCCAACATTATTTGGAAGTTCCTTTTGAGAATTCTGCATCACTAATGTAGAAGAAATGCATAGCTGATCTGCTTATATTACATTTGGAAAGGACCATGTTAAATATTTTGAAATTATGGCCATTGCAGAACTATCCATAATATTATCAGATTTTATATATTTATCTTTCTTTTTTTTTCCTAAAATTCAACATGATTTTTTAAAAAATTGATAGTAATGGTTTTGATTTACTGCACTATAAATACGTTGCTCTTTGATTACCTATCAGGTGAGATAATTTGCTGAAAAGTGTAGGCTTTCAGGCAATGGAGAACCACATATGTGGATTGTTTTGTTGTTTTTTTTGGCTATCTGGCAATACAAATGAAGAAAACAAAACAGAAACTGTAAGTTATTTAACATTTTTTTTCTCAGAAGATAGTAACTAGTTTGCAACTAAATTTTTCTTATTATTCTAAACATTTTTAATCTTTATTTCTATATACCATGAAAGCCCCAGACTTCAACTCAGGAGATCCATGGAAAAGTTTTTTTTCCCTGGTAATCTGTATATTTTCCTTATACTCATACTGTTTCCTCTTTTCTTTCTATTTTATTTCATGGTTTTCTTTTTTTTTTTTTCTTTTAACTTTTTATTGGAGTATAGTTAATATACAGGGTTATGTTAGTTTCTGCTGTACAGCAAAGTGAATCAGTTATGCAAATACATATATCCAATCTTTTTTAGATTTTGTTCCCATATAGGTCATTACAGAGTATTGTATTGAGTAGAGTTCACGGTGCTATACAGTATGCCCTTATTAGTTATTTATGTTTGAATTCAGTTCAGTCACTCAGTCATGTCAGACACTTTGCAACCCCCATAGACTGCAGCACACCAGGCTTCCCTGTCCATCACCAACTCCCACAGCTTGTTCAAACTCATATCTATCAAGTCAGTGATGCCATCAAACCACCTCATCCTCTGTTGTCCCCTTCTCCTCCTGCTTTCAATCTTTCCCAGCATCAGGGTCTTTTCCAGTGAGTCAGCTCTTTGCCTCAGGTGGCCAAAGTATTGGAGTTTCAGCTTCGGCATCAGTCCTTCCAAAGAATATTCAGGACTTATTACCTTTAGGATTGACTGGTTTGATTTCCTTGCAGTACAAGGAACTCACAAGTGTCTTATCCAACATCACACTTCAAAAGCATCACTTCTGCAGCACTCAACTTTCTTTATAGTCCAACTCTCACATCTATACATGGCTACTGGAAAAACCATAGGCTTTGACTAGACAGACCTTTGTTGGCAAAGTAATGTCTCCGTTTTTAACGTGGCTGCCTAAGTTTGGTATAGCTTTTATTTCAAGGAGCAAGACTCTTTCAATTTCGTGCCTGCAGTCACCACCTGCAATGATGTGGGGGTCCAAGAAAATAAAGTCTATCACTGTTTCCACTGTATCCGCATCTATTTGCCATGACGTGATGGGACTAGATGCCATGATCTTAGTGTTTTAAAAGTTGAAATGACCCAGATTTACACACAGCCATTCCCTCCCATCTGGAAACTTCCTCAAGCCTCTTATCCTTATCCATAAGAAAGCAGACAAAATATAAACAACAGTCACAGAAAACTAACCAAACTGATCACATGGATCACAGCCTTGCCTAACTCAATGAAACTATGAGCCATGCCATGTAGGGCCACCCTAGACAGACGGGCCATGGTGGAGAATTCTGACAAAATGTGTTTCACTGTAGAAGGGAATGGGAAGTCACTTCAATATTCTTGCCTTGAGAACCCCAGGAACAGTATGACGAGGCAAATATATATGACACAGAAAGATGAACATCCCAGGTCGGTAGGTGCCCCATATGCTACTGGGGAAGGCTAGAGAAACAGCTCCAGAAAGAAAGAAGAGAGTGAGTCAAAATGCCTACTTGTGGATGTGACTGGTAATGGAAGTAAAGTCCAATTCTGTAAAGAACAATGTTGTGTAGGAACCTGGAATGCTAGGTCCTTGAATCAAGGTAAATTGGAAGTGGTCAAAAAGGAGATGCCAAGAGTGAACACTGACATTTTAGGAATCAATGAAGTAAAATGGACCAGAATGAGTGAAGTTAATTTTGTGACTCCATGGGCTGTAACCTCCAGGTTCCTCTATCCATGGGATACCCTAGGCAAGAATACTGGAATGAGTACCCATTTCCTTCTCCAGGGGATCTTCCCGACCCAGGAATTGAACCTGGGTCTCTTGCATCTCCCACTTCAGGAAGATTCTTTACTTTCTGAGCCTCCAGGGAAGCCTGAATTTAATTCAGATGATCATTACATCTTTATTTTCTTAGGCTCCAAAATCACTGCAGATGGTGAATATAGCCGTGAAGAAAAGCTGTAAGAAACCTAGACAGCATATTAAAAAGCAGAGGTATTACTTTGTCAACAAAGGTCCATCTAGTCAAAGCTATGGTTTTTCCAGTAGTCATGTATGGATGTGAGAGTTGGACTCTAAGGAAAGCTGAGCACCAAAGAATTAATGCTTTTGAACTGAGGTGTTGGGGAAGACGCTTGAGAGTACCTTGGACTGCATGGAGATCAAACCAGTCAATTCTAAATAAATCAGTCCTGAATATTCATTGGAGTGACTGATGCTAAAGCTGAAGCTCCAATACTTTGGCCGCCTGCTCTGAAGAACTCACTCATTGGAACAGACCCTGATGTTGGTAACGATTGAAGGAAGGAGGAGAAGGGGATGAGAGGATGAAATGTTTGGATGGCATCACTGACTCAATGGACATGAGTATGAGCAAGCTCTGGGAGTTGGTAATGGACAGGGAGGCCTGGCGAGCTGTAGTCCATGGGGTTGTAAGGAGTCGGACATGACTAAGAGACTGAACTGAACTGAACTAACCATTACATCTACTACTGTGGGCAAGAATCCCTTAGAAGAGATGGAGTAGCCCTCATAGTCAACAAGAGTCCAAAATGCAGTACTTGTGTGCAATCTCAAAAAGGACAGAATGATCTCAGCTCATTCCCAAGGCAAAACATTCAATATTACAGTAATCAAAGTTTATGCCCCAGCACTAATACTGAAGCTGAAGTTGACCAGTTCTATGAAGATCTACAAAACCTTATAGAACTAACACCCCAAAAAGGATGTCCTTTTCATCATATGGGACTAGAATTTTATGTTTAGTAGTGTGTATAAGTCAATCCCAGCCTCCCAATTAATCCCTTACTCTCTTTCCCTGCTTGGTAACCATAAGTTTGTTTTCTATATCTTGTGCCTGACCTCTGGTGGGTGGAGCTAGGTCTTGTCCTCTGGTGGGCAGCGCCATGTCAAGTGTGTTTTGAAGTAGCTGTGAGCTCAGTATGTCTTTAGTCAGCTTTTCTGCTAATGGATGTGGCTGTTTTCCTGTCTTGCTGGTTTTTTGGCCTGAAGTGTTTCAGCATTGGAGCCTGAAGGCCATTAAGTGGGGTCAGTTTTGATGCCAAAATGTGAGCCTCCTGGGGAGCTTATGTTGATTAATATTCCCTAGGGCCTCTTCTGTGAGTGTCTTTGCCACCACAATGAGATACAGACAACCTCTGTCTCCCTAGGAGACTCTCCAAAACTCTTAGGTGGCTCTATCCCAGGTTCCTATGGAAGTATACTTTCTGCTGGATCCAAATGCACGTGAGACCCAGTGTGCATCCTCCAGAAATGGAATTTCTTTTCCTTAGCTCTGATGAACTCTTACGCTCAAGCCCTATTGGTCTTCAAGGCTAAATGTTCTACGGGTTCTTCTTCTTGATGCTATAACTTCAGACAGTATTAGAGGGTTATTTTTATGTGGGCATGTCTCTGTGTACCCTGAAGGGCTTATTTATTTATTTGGTGTGAGAGCTATGTTTAGTATCTATGTCTGCCACATTTTGTCTCAGTGTTTTTTGTTTTTTGACTATTTTTTTGTTGATTATTATCCTTTTGATAGGGGATTTGACTGGCGTTTTATCAATTTGAGGATGCCCTGGATACTGAACAGTGCCTCTCCTTCTCACTGTGGTTGTCACTACCCTGTCAAGAGTGGGATCTGCTCACTAGCTGTTCGAGTAGAGGCCCCCATATCTGTTTCTTAGATGTATTTCTGACATGTGGTACAAGGTAGGCATAATTGGAGAATTCCCACTGGGAGATAAGCTGCTGAGTATTCCACCCTGGAGCTATTCACCTGTTATTTTGCTCTGTTGTGTCACTTTTCACCTATTTTGTGAGCTCACAACTTACACTGTTGCTGGCATTGCTTTCAGCCCCACGTTAACTGTGGGTATGCCAGCAATTGACACTGGTGTTCTTCAGGCGTTGTTATTTCACCAGGCCAATAGCATAGAGTCACTAAAATCAGGTCTCAAGAGTGCAGTAATTATGGATCTGGACAGTGTAGGTGCCATAGAGGAAGCTCAGACTCTGACCTGTTCCAATCCCCATGTATGTGTGCTCACAGAGTCCACAGCTGCTCTCAGGTGTAGGAGCACTCATTACCTATTCCAGCGGTCCACAGGTGTTGATTTTACCAAGTAAGTCATGGGGGTTCAATCCACAGTTCACACAGCCACAAGGAAAGGGTTCAGCTCTTCTTCCTTAGTTGCACAGTCCCCTGGGGTTCAGTTTTGGTTTCAGCCCCACCTGTGTGTATGGGCCACCCACAGACCTCTACTCTCCACCCAAGAAAAAGGAGGCAGAGGTGGCTAGTGGGGTGTACAAACTTACAGTAGTGGCGGGAGTAGGCAGAGGTGGCAACCAACTTGGGTGTACATGTCCATCCAGCTGTGAAGGGGAAGAGGTGGAGGCTGGGGACACATGGGCCCACTTTGGCAGGAGGCCCTCCTAGTTACTGTGGTGTCAGAGTCCAGCACATTGTAAGAGGACATAATAGTAGCCCTGCCCCTTCACACATCATTCAAAAATGGCACTTCACTTCTATGGTGGTCTGGGTTTCCTCCATGAGCATCCTTAGCTGTGCAGCTCCTCATTCCTGTCCCCTCCATGCAACCAACAGCAGTTCTCTCCCTGGATGCACTCTCCAAACCCCGTGTTTCAGTGCTTAGCCTCTTGTCTGCACTGGCAGACACTGTCTCAGGTCGGGGGACACAGGGCTGTGGCATGGACCATCTGTAAATGTCTCACTCGGTCCTGCCTGCCACAGACCTGTTGTTGTGCTCTCCTATCGGTGCTCCAAACTCCCCTCTTGTCTTGGCTAATCTCTCCTCCGGAGAAGGAACTTCCCTGGGTGTGTAAACTTCCCTCTTTCAGTTTCCCACCTCACACCACTCCAGGGCTGCAGACTCCATCCAGTTTCCTCTTTTCTTCTTTTTCTCTCTTTTGATCTATCAAGTTACACTGGGATCTTTCTTGTCGTTTTAGGTGACCAAGGGCCTCTGCTAGCTAGCATTCAGCAGGTACTCTATGAGAACTATTCCATTTGTAGATGTAATATTGATTCATTTGTTTTGAGAGGTGAACTCCACATCCTCCTACTCCACCATCTTGATTCCTCCTCCATATTGTTTTCTTATATGTAGCAAGGACATTTCTAGTGAGATCAAATCTAAGAATATTTTCTAAGATTTTGCTATTATATATATATTTTTTTCATGCTCACATTATGGATCTCTAACATAGCTAATTTTGAAGCCATTGGATACCAAGGGTAAAGTGCAATAATTGCTCCAAAAGAATCTAGGGATTTTCAAATCAAGTAGAAAAATAAAATACTTTATTTTTAATACTTTGGACCAATATTCTTATCTTGATTCTACAGTTTGATTTAAATAAAAAAAAAAAGCAAAGGTTATAGCTACATATGTATAAAGAAGTAAAGAAAGAAGTCAGTTTTGGAGACTTCAAGACAAAGGAATTTAAAAAAATTATCTTGATAACAATAGCAATTGAAATAATAAAAGGAATGTTTTAAGCAAGTATTTAGTTGTTAAGGATTTTCAATATGGTGAAGCTGTCAAGTCATAGGTTTCCCTTCATTTTCATAACATGATAAAAGGAGGAAAAACAAGCAGATTTCAATTATGCATATAAGTTTTTGAAATACACTGCCAACTTCAGGTGCATGCCTGGATTTACCCAATAAGAGAATATCTGTAGAGAATATCTTCCATTAGAGTTATTCATATCAAATGGTGGCAAAAACAATAGATTTTATTAAGTGATCAAATAAGACACTATATCAAGATTTCCCAGCACCGTGAAGAAAATCTAGTGAGAAAATCTGGTTTGGTAAAACAAGAACAATAACACCATCAATACCAATAAGTAGTAAAATTCTTTTCTAAACATGAATACTATCTTTACTGTTTACTAAGTCAAGGCATATCCACTGTAAAATATCTAAAGAACTCAACGAATTAGTAAAGAAGAAGCAGACATGGAGAAATCTAGCTAGTAATGTTTGGGTAACTTTCCCATACCATATTTAAAGTCGTGCTTTCTTTTTATTTTTCATGTGATATTATAGCATTACAAAGTTTTTTTTTTTTTTGAGAGGAAAGGTATCAAGTATCTTTACAAAATGATTCTAATGGTTGAACAGTGTCTCTAAGTGTGATATTTAATTAATTTCTGATTACTGAACATTTAAATTCTTTTTTTCTATAATATTAAAAAGCACTGAAGCAATTATCTTTGTACATTTGCTTATAAACACTTCTATCATTCTTCTATCATTACTTTTTCAGCACGTATTCTTTTTTTCTTTTTTTAATTAATTTATTTTAATTGGAGGCTAATTACTTTACATTATTGTATTGGTTTTGCCATACATTGACAAGAATCTGCCCTGGGTGTACATGTGTTCCCCATCTTGAACTCCCCTCCCACCTCCATCCCCATCCCATCCCTCTGGTTCATCCCAGTGCACCAGTCCCAAGCATCCTGTATCATGCATCGAACCTGGACTGGTGATTCGTTTCACATATGATAATATATATGCTTCAATGCCATTCTCCCAAATCATCCCACCCTCGCTGTCTCCCACAGAGTCCAAAAGACTGTTCTATACATCTGTGTCTCTTTTGCTGTCTCGTATACAGGCTTGTCATTATCATCTTTCTAAGTTTCATATATATGTGTTCAGTTCAGTTCAGTCAGTTCAGTCGCTCAGTCGTGTCCGACTCTCATGAATCACAGCACGCCAGGCCTCCCTGTCCATCACCAACTCCCGGAGTTCACTCAAACTCATGTCCAACGAGTCAGTGATGCCATCCAGCCATCTCATTCTCTGTCATCCCCGTCTCCTCCCACCCCCAATCCCTCCTAGCATCAGACTTTTTCAGTGAGTCAACTGTATATATTCTTCAAAAAACTATATCACATTTTTCACAGTTCTGGATGCTGGGAAATTCAGTATCAAAGTGGTAAATTCAGTGTCTGATGAGGGCTCAGATCCTGATTCACAGAAAGTGCCTTTTGTTGTAACCTCACATGGTAGAGGGGCAAGAGAGTGCTGTCTTTCTGGCTTCTTTTATAAAGTCCTTAATATTGTTCATGAGGGTTCCACTCTCAGGAACTAATTACTTCCTAAAAGTCCCACCTCAAAGTACCATCACACTGAGGATTAGGTTTTCAACATATGAATTTTCATTGGACATAAACATTCTATATATAATGTGGAAAAATGATATTTTATAGATACTAAATAATACTGCCCCTAATTTCTAATTCTATATGTCATTGGAGTTTAAATTCTTCCTTGAGATTACTCTTCAGTGATTTAATGATTCAAGAGGGTTGGCTTGTAACCTCATCAGTTCAATTCAGTTCAGTCGCTCAGTCGTGTCCGATTCTTTGCGACCCCATAAACTGCAGCAAATTCAGGCTTCCTTGTCCATCACCAACTCCTGGAGTTTATCCAAACTCATGTCCATACATTCGGTGATGCCATCCAACCATCACATCCTCTTTTGTCCCCCTCTTCTCCTGCCCTCAATCTTTCCCAGCATCAGGGTCTTTTCCAGTGAGTCAGCTCTTTGCATCAGGTGGCCAAAATGTTGGAGCCTCAGCTTCAACATCAGTGCTTCCAATGAACACCCAGGACTGATATCCTTTAGGATGGACTGGTTGGATCTCCTTGCTGTCCAAGGGACTCTCAAGAGTCCTCTCCATCACGACAGATCAAAAGCATCAATTCTTTGGCGCTCATAAACTGCACCTTAATGATACCCCAGGGTAATTAATGTAAAAATCGCAGGGTAGAGTAAGCATCTATAACTTGAGCTACATTACTCTTCACCATTTTACACTGAGCTATTGAACGAAAATAAGTAAGTAATTTTAATTAGGTCCCATTTGTTTAATTTTGCTTTTATTTCCAATATTCTGGGAGGTGGATCATGGAGGATCCTGCTGTGATTTATGTCGGAGAATGTTTTGCCTATGTTCTCCTCTGGGAGTTTTATAGTTTCTGGTCTTAAATAAGAAAGCTATGGTACATGTACACAATGGAGTATTACTCAGCAATTACAAAGAATACATTTCAATCAATTTTAATGACGTGGATTAAACTGGAGCCTATTATACAGAGTGAAGTAAGCCAGAAAGAAAAACACCAATACAGTATACTAACGCATATATATGGAATTTAGAAAGATGATAATGATAACCCTGTATACGAGACAGCAAAAGAGACAGATGTATAGAACAGTCTTTTGGACTCTGTGGGAGAGGGCGAGGCTGGGATGATTTGGGAGAATGGCATTGAAACATGTATATTATCATATGTGAAACAAATCGCCAGTCCAGGGGCTGGTGTACTGGGATGAACCAGAGGGATGGGATGGCGAGGGAGGTTGGAGGAGGGTTCAAGATTGGGAACACATGTACACCTGGGGCAGATTCCTGTCAATGTATGGCAAAACCAACCAATATAATATTTAAAATAATTAGCCTCCAATAAAAAATTAAAAAAATAATAATAATAAAGTGAAAAATAAAATAAATTAAAAAAAAATAAAATGAATTAAGTAAATAAATAAAAACAATCATAATTAAGAATTGTAATGAATGATAAAATAAACTTTTTAAAAAACACAAATAAATCATTTAATTCCCCAAATATAAGGAAAATATAAAATATGAATATTAACAACAATAATAATTACAACCTTACAGATAAATCCTCACGTCAAAGCTCAGTATGCATATTCTTGTGCTCTTCCTTCTGTGTATAATGATTTTACTTGTTCTCAGAAACACTACATACTTTAAGGCCCCGTTGGAGTGTTATCCTTTCCATGAAACTATTTCAGAGATTCCTGTGCCAAAATACCTGTGTACATTATTAAAATTCGTAGTGATTTGTACATATTTCTAAGTATCTGTCTCACAAATCTCATTTTCAACCTCTTGAGAAAGGTCTTTTTATTGACCTTTCACTCAGTTGGTGTTTCAGATTTTGATGTATTTAATATGTGCAATTGAAATGTGTTGAATATAGGGCGCCTTACATGTGTTCACAAAAAGATGGCGCCTGACAGATGTCAGGAGGGCGTGGCCCCAGATAACCACAAAAAATTCTGATTGGCTCCTGAACACCTCCCCTTGCATGCTTTAATGTGATGGGAAACCCTTTTTCAAAAACCCAGCGCTTGCCCCACACTTGCCTATATATAGGAGGAGCTTACACCAATAAAACAGAACTGCCTTGACAGAAACCCCACTGCTTCTGAGTGTCTCTCTCTGGGCAAGGGAGGCTGTGGGGCGGGCGGTCCGCTCACCTCTTCTTTGGGGCTTGCTCCTTCAGACCTAGACCCCCGGAGGGGCTAATCTCAGGCAGCTCTCTTGCCGAGACCGAGGCTCCCGTCAATCTCTGGCTTCCGTCTTGGAGCGCTACAGGGCGGGAGAAGGGAAAGGGAGAGAGCGGATTCCACGCTTGGCGCTGGAAGGACCCACATCTGGTGCCGTTACTCGGATCTTCTCAGTGAAAGCCACCCCCACTGCACGGTCTTGAAAGAGAGACGATAAGACAGCCCTCCAGCTTCAGTGCAGCGGTCCCACTGAGGGCCACAACCCCAAGGTAAGTGTTTGCAGGTTGAAAAGAAACCTCCAGGGGTGAGTACAGCAACTGACCCTACTTCTTCACATTTTCATCCTTTCTTCATTTTTCTCTCTTCCCGTTTCTTCTTCTCTTTCTTTCTAAGGAGTTCAGTGAACGGCAATCATTCGGTGGGGCAACTGAGGTTTCCTGCCCAAGGCACTCCCTGTGGGATAACTGAAGGCTCTCCAAGTTGGTGTTCTAGTAACAGGAACCCAATTGGGTGAATTCCCTCCTTCCCTTTCATTGCCAGGGGCAAGGCCAATACCACTCTGTGGGCACGGGTCGGGCACTTAAGAGCCACTAGGGCGCCCGCCACTAGAAGACTCCCGTGATAGGATAAGGAGGTCACGGAATGGGCCAGAAGCCATCAGGGCACCCACCTCCCAGAAGCAAATTTCTGTGCAACGTTCAGGCACACCACTGTTAAAGCATACTACCACCCCAAGATACAGGCCGCCACCGCACCCCATGAGGCTTTTTCAGTGGATATCCCTGGCAACATTTCTAACTGTCCGCAGTCTCTCTTGAATCATGGGGAACTCCATAAGCAAGACAGATGAACCTGCCCTTAAGGCCCTACGATATATGCTCAAAAGTAGGGGACTAGAAATTTCTGACACCCAGGCCGTTAAAGTCTGGGGAACTATCACCTGGTTGGCCCCATGGGTAGCCTCAGCCAACCTATTCTCCTGGGATACTTGGGACAGAATACATGTCCTAGCAAGAACGAGGGAAATACGAGACGGGGAAGACCCACACCTAGGGTTCTACCCCACCATTACTGTCCTTAAGAGTTGTTTCTCTATTGAATCTAAATCCCTCAATGGAGAAGGAGCTTCTACACCTGATTGTGATAAACAATGGGAACAATTTGAGAAAGAACAGCTGACCCCGGGTAGTGAGGAGAGAGTAAAGGACATCACCATAAATAATAACCTATGGCCACCAATATGGGGGGAAGGTAAACCCAATAATGGCAAAGACCCACTTAGCGCGACCGAGCCTGAGATTCCCAAATCCCACCTCTACCCTCCACTGATGCCCACCAACAAAAAGGAGGTCAATGATGCCCAGCCCCATCCGGTAGGAGAATCCCCTTGGAGAATTAAAACCTACCCAGAGGACCCTTGGGGAAGGCCACCACCTTTTACAAATTCGACACAAGCCTTCCCTGTTAATGTAAACCCTGGGGGCAATCGACCAGCAGCTTGGTACCCCTGGGAACCAAATGATCTCAAAGAGCTCAAAAAGGCAGTAGCAGAAGATGGTCCCAACTCCCCATGGGCAGAGACTATTCTCCAGGACCTAGCCCACCAACCCTGTATGACACAGGATTGGAAAATGTTATGTAAAGCGGTCCTTCCTAGTAACCAGTACATTAAATGGTGCGTCTTCTTTAAGGAGGAATGCCATACCCAAGCTGAGAGGAACCAGGCCGCCAATCCTGTTATCCCCATAGCATTCGGAATGTTATCTGGCACGGCCGATCAATGGAGTACAGGTATACAACAAGGCGCCATACCGGCCCCATACACGGATCAAGTTCGGACCATTTGCCTAGCCGCCTGGAAAAAGTTAGAGGAGGGTCCCAGTGAGCCCGTAATATCAGGGATCACCCAGAAAAATAATGACGACCTCCCCACCTTTATTGACAGAGTCGAAAAGAGCATGCAAAGAAAGTTCCCTCCAGGCCCTTTGAGAGAGCAACTCATTAAAATGTTGGTATGGGAAGGAATGAATTCAGACTATAAGTTGGCTTGTGCTGGGCAGAAAGATAGGTCAATGGAAGGTTGGCTAATAGCCACCAAAGATATTGGAACACACCATCACCAGGCGCAAAGAATGGTGGCAGCCCTAGCGGCTCAAACTAAGGCTCTGGCCTACACTTTGTCCTTGGCTCTTAACAAAGTGACAACCACTCAAAGCTCAGGCTCAGAAGGGACCCAAAAGGAGAATAAGGGCAGATGTGGAAAGGAAGGGCACTTTAAAAAGGACTGCCCCCTGAGGCCGGGGAGAATTGGAAATAAAGGACCACCTACAAACCCCTGTCCACGTTGTAAAAAGTGATACCATTGGATAATAGATTGTAGGTCCAGATTTTATAAAGATGGGAAGCCTTTAAACTAAGTGAGGGGCACTCTCCAGCCCTGTCATCCCAAGGGGAAGCCCCAAGCCCTCCTCCTGGGGTATGCTAGCCTGAGGTTACTGAACTCTCCCAAGAGATGTCTGATAAATTAGAAAAGTCCCCATAGTGCCCGGACTTAGGCCAAAAATGCACATGACTATAGGAGGAAAAAAGTTCAGATTGACTAGTTGATACAGGTGCTGACAGAACTATATTGAGACAAGAAGAAGTTCCCCCCACCTGGTCTACAATAGACGGCCCTCAATTAGCAGGCATCGGGGGTAACACCCCCTCTCGAGAGTCCACTAAATGGCTAAAATGGGAAGACCCAGACGGGACTGAAGGCTTAGTCAAGCCTCTCATCGGCCCTGGGATTAATGCCAACTTACTAGGTCAGGATACCCTGGGACAGGCAGACGCTTACATAACCACAGATTACAGAGGGTTCTATCAAGATATATTAGATGAGGAAGAATACCAACAACAATTTACACTCCCTGGTATCCCACACTACCGAGGGGACCCAGAATTCGAAAAGTTGAGAAAAGGAGAACCACTAACAAGATGGAAGGAGTCCCACCTCCAATTCTAAAGGCCACTGCTCCCTTGGCGCCCCCTATCACATGGACGCCAGGACCCCCAATATGGGTGGAGTAGTGGCCACTCCCCTCAACAAAACTTCAAGCCTTAAAATTATTGATAAAAGAACAACTCCAGCTTGGACATATCAGACCCTCCAATAGTCCTTGGAATACACCTATTTTTGTGATCAAAAAGGCCTCAGGGAAATGGAGACTACAACAAGACCTTAGAAAAATTAATGAAAGAATGAAAGTACAAGGAACCCCTTTAAGGGGGATGCCCTGGGTCCCAGCCATTCCCACTGGTTTACAACTTTTAGTGATAGACATTAAGGATTGTTTTTTCTCAATACCCTTGAACCCTAAAGTTTGTGAGAAATTTGCCTTCTCGGTGCCCTCCACCAACTTTGAGGGACCTGACGAACGGTATGAATGGGTTGTTTTGCCCCAGGGTATGGCCAATAGTCCTTCTTTCTGCCAACAATTTGCATCAAATCTAATACAACCCGTTCGACAACTGCCCAGAGTTTTGTTATATTTGTACATGGACGACATTATCCTTGGCATGCCCAGTGCCCCGGAATTCTTGCAGGCAAACGAGTTATTGCTTGGGTGCCTCACCAGAGGGCACCTCATAATTTCCCCTGACAAAATTCAACATGTGCCTCCCTTTAGGGTTTTGGGCTCTCAACTTACCCTAGAGGCCGTTTCCCCATTAAAACCTCAGATAGCAATAAAAAAAATCCTACTCCCTAACAGAACTCCAAAGCCTGTTGGGAGAGATTAACTGGTTACGACCTTGGCTCTCCATATCCACTGGCAAGCTAATGCCACTCTTCGACCTCCTTCGAGGTAAACTCCCTCATGACATGATAACCTTCTTGCCCCCCCACGAGGCGATCCTCCAGAAGGTCCAACAAGCCCTTGATGCCGTCCAACTCTCCAGATTTGATCCCACCCAAGAGCTTCAACTATGGGTGCTAACCTCTCCCGAGACACTCCTAGCCACATTGATACAAAAAGACAAGCCACTTCAATGGATACATATCTCCTTGGGGGGAGCCCCTCGGGTCTATACTCATCTAGATCAAATGGCCAAATTAATCCAAAGGGGCAGAGATACAGCTCTTAGATGCTTCGCCCGGGATCCTGACAAGATTGTTGTACCATATAGGATGGCAGATTTCCAATGGGCTCAAAGAAATAATAAAAGGATAACCCTGGCCCTAGAAGGTTTCCTAGGAAAGGTCGATTGCCACTACGTGCCCCATAAATGGGTAGCCACTTTCTCTCGGCTGCCATGGAAGTCTCCCCCATTGTTCCCCTTTAAGCCTATCTTAAATGCTACTAATGTCTTCACTGACCGGGGAAAACAGAGAGCGGCAGTAATCGTCTTTGCCGACTTAAAGACAACCCCCCATTGACATTACTCTTCCTTTGAAGGGTCAGTGCAATACAAAGAGCTATTCACTGTCGTTCTTGCACTTTCCAAGATACCTGAGGCCATGAATCTATTCACTGATAGCCTCTATGTAAAAAACCTCCTACCTGGGCATATTGATTCTCATATTCGGCTTGATGATAATCCTATTACCGCCCCCCCCTTATGATGCAAGCCCGCACCCTTCTCCAAGCTAGGAACCAACCCCTCTACCTACATCATCTCTGAGGCCATCAAGCCCTACCAGGGATTCTTTCTTTAGGAAACTCAATGGCTGACCAAACCGCCTCTTCTAATACATACACTGCTCAACAGGCCCAAAAAATTCCATGATCTTACCCATGTTAATTGGAAAGGACTACATCAAAGAATCCCTCAGGTCCCTATCAAAGACCTAAAAAGAATCATACATACCTGCTGATCATGCATCCCCTTCCTCCAGGTCCCCCCTCTACAATCAGCAGGAGTCAATCTCAGAGGAACACTCTCTGGCAGACAGATGTCACACACTATCCCCCACCTTTGGCAAACTTAAATACATTTTTGTCTCAATTGACACCTACTCCCATGCATGCTGGGCCACAGCTCACGTCGGAGAAAAGGCACAACACGCTAAGAGTCATTTCCTTCAATGTTTTGCCACTTTGGGGCTACCAATACAGATAAAAACTGACAATGGACCATGCTTTATTAGCAAACAATTACAAGAATTCTTCAAAAAATAGAATATTCAACATACCGCAGGG
The DNA here is from genome assembly GCF_049115385.1 of Moschus berezovskii. Taxonomy (NCBI): domain Eukaryota; kingdom Metazoa; phylum Chordata; class Mammalia; order Artiodactyla; family Moschidae; genus Moschus; species Moschus berezovskii. Next base: position 77,923,551 of record NC_142488.1, on the reverse strand, counting down.
ATCCCCTACAACACTCAGGGACAGGCAATCATAGAACGACAAAACAGAACATTAAAAACTCAATTACAAAAACAAAAAGGGGGAATAAACCCCCACCAGCAGCTAGGAATGGCCCTTTTTACCTTAAATATTTTAAATTTTTCAAAAAATGAGCCACTCACAGCCTTCCAAAAACATTGGACTGGCCAGGAGCCAAGGCCAGAGGTGGTAGTAAGATGAAAGGATCCCCTCACGGAACAAAGGAGGGGACCCGATCCGCTGCTAACCACTGGGAGAGGATTCGGATGCATCTATCCCATAGGAGAAACCAACCCAATCTGGGTGCCAGCCCGAAATCTTAAATATCTTGACCATCCTGAAGATAATAAACATTCAGCCCAAGAACAATAAAAAGTTCATGAGGCCGTACTCTCTCTCTCTCTTTTTCAGATTGCCCACAGAAGAGGCCAACACCTATCTACGAGTGACCCCTACTGCTGAAGTTGAGTAATGCTCAGTTGGGACCTAGCTCCTTTATTCTTGCCAAACTTGCTGGCCCTATTGTTTGCTGTTGGCTTAATTTCTGTTGCCCCCAGCGACTGGTCACCCTTTCAACGCTTCCTTTTAGGCTTCTTCAATCTACTGGCTTGTATACTCCTAGGCAGCTGTTACTGTTCCTTCGTTCTTACTTCCCTACCAGTTCAGGTCTCTAACCTTAGCCAGCCTTAAACTTCTCCTGACAGACTTGCTCCAAGACCTCCAGTTGGCAACTCCTATCACAGACTTTATCTCCTCTACTCAAGCAATTACCAGTTTCTGGTTACAAGGCACCTTCCTCCCCTACACTGATACCCAAATAGGCTTCTTCACTTTGATTCTTGCCTATATCCCCTTTGCGCGAGAAAGACATTCCCAGCCTTCTACTCCAACATACTCATATACTTAAAAACAATTTTACTCCTACTAAACTCACTATCCCCAAAACCCTATTACCACTCATTACTAAATCTGAATAATGATGGTGAGATGGCTACTGGTCCTGACCCTGCTCAACGACTGAAGAGGAGACCACGCAAGAGCCAATTCTCATAAACCTTGGGAACAGACATGGATCCTGACTGATGGACAGACGGTTCCTACAGGAGCGGATTTGTACCATTTCCCGGGAACAAGTGAAGACCATTCTCCTCGCTCAAATACGGGGGACAGACCCAAAATCCCAAAAGACCCCTGGTGACCGTCTGCCTCCTTTAGACTACAAGCCTAAGGTGGGGGACACTCCAGCTGTCCCAACGAGCCAATCTACTCGCCCAGGACACAAAGGGCCCAAGAACCTCAATACCCGGTGGGTCTATGGCCAAGCCCCTCGCCACAGAGCCTAAGTCCAGCCAGCCCTCCAAAAGACCTTCAGCCGGGTCTCAAGCCTCCAGAGCCTATGCTTGACTGGGTAGCCTATGACGGGTAAGAACCCCAAAGGGGGACAACCTAAGAAAGGCACAGTCACTGAGTCTCTGGCGAGGCCATGTGTGTGGCTCCCCCGATGGCTCCTTCCCCCTAAAAAACAAATTAAAAAGGGGGATATATAGTGTGCCTTACATGTGCTCACAAAAGATGGTGCCTGACAGATGTCAGGAGGGTGCGGCCCCAGATAACCACAAAAAATTCTGATTGGCTCCTGAACACCTTCCCTTGCATGCTTTAATGTGATTGGAAAGCCTTTTTCAAAAACCTGCGCTTGCCCCACGCTTGCCTATATATACGAGGAGCTTACACCAATAAAATAGAACTGCCTTGACAGAACTCCCGCTGCGTCTGAGTGTCTCTCTCCAGGCGAGGGAGGCTGTGGGGCGGGTGGTCTGCTCACCTCTTTTTTGGGGCTTGCGCCTTCAGACCTAGACCCCCGGAGTGGCTAATCTCGGGTGGCTCTCTTGCTGAGACGGAGGCTCCCCTCAATCTCTGGCTTCCATCTTGGAGCGCTACAGGGTGGGAGAAGGGAAAGGGAGAGAGCGGATTCCACGTTTGGGGCTGGAAGGACCCACATTGAGTAAATGCATTAACCAAAAATTAATTTCAGGAAATCTTGGAACTATTTAAATACATGCATAATTCAAAATTTCAAAAGAAACATTTGATGTCCACAAATTTCACTGAGTTCTAACCTCAACAAAATATACTGAGATTTTACCCACTGATATATCATATCAACTCTTAATCTTTTCTTAATTTAGCAATTTGTACAATAATAAATCTACGATTCTATCTAAGCAGGTAAAAGGAAGTAGAAAGCCAATTATCTAATTAATTGAATTGGAACACTTTCTCAAAACCTTTTTTTTTCTACTTTTTCATTCTTCTTTATCCAAGTATAAAAATATTATATTTCATTTGCCTTACAATTCAATTTTATGTTTCTTTGAGTAATCATGGAAGTAATGCCCAACAATCGTTCCCTACTCTCTTCTATAATTCATTTCATTCTTCATTTACTGAACTCGTGCTCCAAGTGTTGAACTAGTAGTGGGGATATAGGGAATTATATGGAAATTAACAAGGCACAAGCTGTGCTCTCAAGGAACTTATAATCTATTGTAGGAATGAGATGCACATATAGATTACTAGTGGTTTTATAATTTTGTGGTATATCAAATATAATAAATGAAAAACATACAATTGAAGAATGTCATAAAGGAGAAAATGACAAATGAGAGTTAAAAGAATATTAGTGTCAAATTTAGATTTTAAATTCCATAAGGTAGAGTTCAGATTCTACATTCAGGAACCAGCAAGTATTTGAGTACAGAAGTTACCAAAACTGCCTCATGTTTTAAAAGTTAACTTTGGTAAAATTGTGAGTAGAATAACTAGTGTTCAGATTCTGAAGCCCAGAAGAATTGGAAGGTTGTGGCAATAATAACTGATCCATGACTGTCTAGACCTAAATGTAGAACTGATAGAATTTGGTGACTAGGTGGATAATAGAATGTTTTTAGGACAAATAACTCAAGTAAATGACAATTATCATTAATCATGATGATAAACAACAGTACCACCCCCCACCCCCCATGAGAGTGATAGCTTATGGTGAAGGATGTCAGATTTGTAATATCTGAAGAAGAAGATTTAGCTTTGGGACCAGGGATCAGGCTTGATCTGTCAAGAGCTTTTGTGTAGCAGAGTTTTATTAAAGTATAAAAAAGGACAGAGACAGCTTCTGACATAGACATCATAAGGGGGACAGAGAGTGCCCCCCTCGCTAATCTTAGCAAGGGAGTTATATGCTTTTTCAATTGATTATTACAGTAAATTAAAAGAATGTCTTAAGGTTGTCAAGGTCTTGCCAGACCAACTCCCACACTTTACATTTTTAAGATAATGGGATTAGAACAATAGAAAGATCTTACCAGACCCACTCCCACAGTATATTTTAAGGTGACAGGATTAGTCAGAAGGTTCTCAAGAAGGAGAAGCATGTCCTCCAGCAGGATACTTTGCTGTTATATAATTATTGGTACAGACGTTAAATTGAGTTGCTTTGTTGTGTAATCAGCTCTGGACTTAAAGAAAAAATTAAAAAAGTTTGTCCTTTTCTCCACCTTGAGAGCTCCAGACCCCTATCTCCTCCTCAGGGAGCCTAGACTTCTTATCGACCTACCTAAGAATTGACTCTCTCAATAGGAAAAGTTACACATGCCAAGAAGATAATAATTTTTTTTTTCATAGTTCAGGAGCTATGTAATACATTGTGCCATTCGCATTTCCCTGTTTAAGCCATAGCATAAACAAACAGGCCTACATAGTTCAGCTAAAGTTATCGAATATATGTCACAGAGCTCTGGTTTGAGTTCCCCAAGTCATACAGAAAATTCCCACTGTTTTTTACATATGGTAATATATATGTTTACATGCTAACTCTCTCCATTCATCCCACCCACTCCTTCCCTGCCCTCATGTCCATATGTCTGTTCTCTATGTCTGCATCTCCGTTACTGCCCTGCACATATGTATACATGAATGAGTGCTAAGTCACTTCAGTCGTGTACAACTCTTTGCTAACCTATGAACCACAGCCCACCAGTCTCCTCTGTCCATGGGATTCTCTAAGCAAGAATATTGGAGTGCATTGCCATTTCCTTCTCCAAGCAATCTTCCCAACCCAGGGATCGAACCCAAGTCTCTTACGAGACCTGCATTGGTAGGTGGGTTCTTTACCACTAGCACTCATGTTGATGAATGGCAGAAACCAACACAACATTGTAAAACAATTATCCTTCAATTAAAAATAAATAAATTAAGAAAAAAATGCAGAATTTGAGAGATGCTCTCAGTGCAGAAGAGAAATTGCTTGAAGGATGCTTTGGCTAGGTTAACATAAAATTTTAAAAAATGTATAATGCCAAGTATAAAAAAATTACAGTTCACTTTTTGATAAGATGAGTTTGAAACTGTCTTGACTCTCCTGATCTTTTCTATCTTAAATAACTTAGTCTTCTTGTCTTTTACTGATTAATTCTTTATATTTCAACATTCTGAATACATTTAATCAATTCAATCAATCTGTCAAATCCAGAATCCCCTGTTCTTTCATTTCTCCCTCAAAATTGGCCTCAGTCCAAACATCTGCTTGCATGTGGAAAGATTTATAATATTGTAAAATAATTAGCCTCCAATAAAAAAAAATTAAAAAAAAAAAAAACTTAAGTTTGAGACTCCATAAAAGTCTCAGCAAAAAAAAAAGGGGGGGGGGGTCTATGGTTATATAAATAATCAGGTCAAGTTTATTGAGAACAGATCTATTTTTTAAACAAGTCTTAATTTGGTTATATTTGGTAAAAATGAGGGTGATTTTAGGGAGAAAAGGATGTTTCAATAAATGTTAAATCCCAGTTTATTAATGGCTGTCTACCAATGGAGGAAGTAAGACTCATTTCTTGGATAGTTCCTTGCTGTTATGTGCTATTAATGTAAAATTTAATTGAATTCTTAAAGAACACCGTAAGTTTGTTTCTGAAGCTTATCTCAGTGATCTATCTTTGGATGAAGATCAGATGCCTCATGACCTGCAACCAGGACTTAAAAAAAAAAAAAAAAAACGACATAATTTAAAGGACTGACTCCAACCTGGATGGAAGGACTTTTTTCAGAAGAAACTACACTACACTAGGATGAAAAGACGATGACATCAGAGGTAGACAGCTTGCCCAAGATGCTGGAACTGATTCGTATGATCATTTATAATGTTTTCTTGACTTCTTCAGTTCAGTTCAGTCACTCAGTCATGTACGACTCTCCGCGACCCCATGAATCACAGCACGCCAGGCCTCCGTGTCCATCAACAACTCCCGGAGTTCACTCAAACTCATGTCCACAGAGTCGGTGATGCCATCCAGCCATCTCATTCTCCGTCGTCCCCTTCTCCTCCCGCCCCCAACCCTTCCCAGCATCAGAGTCTTTTCCAGTGAGTCAACTTGTCGCATGAGGTGGCCAAAGTATTGCAGTTTCAGCTTTAGCATCAGTCCCTCCAATGAACACCCAGGATTGATCTCCTTTAGAATGGACTGGTTGGATCTCCTTGCAGTATAAGGGACTCTCAAGAGTCTTCTCCAACACCACAGTTCAAAAGCATCGATTCTTCGGCGATCAGCCTTCTTCACAGTCCAACTCTCACATCCATACATGACCACGGGAAAAACCATTGCCTTGACTAGACTGACCTTGGTTGGCAAAGTAATGTCTCTGCTTTTTAATATACTATCAAGGTTGGTCATAACTTTCCTTCCAAGGAGCAAGCGTCTTTTAATTTCATGGCTGCAATCAGCATCTGCAGTGATTTTGGAGCCCCAAAAAAACAAAGTCTGACACTATTTCCACTGTTTTTCCATCTATTTCCCATGAAGTGATGGGACCAGATGCCAGGATCTTCGTTTTCTGAATGTTAAGCTTCAAGCCAACCTTTTCACTCTCCTCTTTCACTTTCATCAAGAGGCTTTTGAGTTCCTCTTCACTTTCTGCCATAAGGGTAGTGTCATCTGCGTATCTGAGGTTATTGATATTTCTCCCAGCAATCTTGATTCCAGCTTGTGCTTCTTCCAGCCCAGCGTTCCTCATGATGTACTCTGCATATAAGTTAAATAAGCAAGGTGACAATATACAACCTTGACGTACACCTTTTCCTATTTGGAACCAGTCTGTTGTTCCATGTCCAGTTCTAACTCTTGACTTCTTAGCCCTCTGCATATAAATCAAATGCTTTTCTACCATAGGCCTGATCCTATGCTAGTTTTAGAAATTAATCCAATTGTTGGGCTTGTAGACATGTAAAAGCTCATTCTGCTTATATAAAAACTCTGTTAGACTTGTGTCATCCTAATGTCCTTAAACCATGGCAACAGTCTGCTTCTAAATTGGAAAATTAAAAACAATAGCTGGAAGTCGGAGTCAGGGCTATGGGAAATCCAAAATGGCTGCTTGTCTTTTCCCAGCTCCCTAACAAACCTCATTTTTTTATTTGATGGGTTAAAGCCTCCCTGGCTACAGGGCCTCCATAATGAAAAATCATAGAATATTAAGTTTTGTCAATTGTTAAATTAAGTTTCTAGTTTTATTAATGTCTAGTGTTTACTAAGACTCACTGCTGAGACAGTTCCTTGTTACGTGATACTGCTAAAAGATTTAATTAAGTTATTAAAAAGGACACTCTAGGTTAGTTTCTAAGGCTTATCTCAGTAACCAATCTTCAGATAAAGGTCGGATGCTCCATAATGTACAACCAGGAGATTAACACCAGACTATAATCATTTAATGAATGAAGTCAGGTGACTTGGGGTATACCAGGCTTTATCTAATGAAAGTTCTTGACTTATAATTCTTATTTTACTAATAACTGCTAGCTATGGCTATATTATTTTCTATGTCACTTGTTTCACTGAGCCTGTGATATAATGCTGAACTGACAGTTCCATATGAGATCAATAATTGTAATAATGTGACTCTGGCTATGGGAAAAAGCAACAAGAGGAAATATTTTCCTGGACCAGGAGGCTAGTAAGACAGTGGTCCAGAGACTTTTGCTACTTGAAAGGCCTGGTCCAATTTTAGCACACTGAGTGGTCCATCACTTCCCTAGACCTGGGAATGAGCCTTCCCAGAACCACGGGACATAATGGCCATGAAATGGTGTCACATGGTCAGATATGTGGCTATGAAGGGACCCTGCTGACTGGAAGTTGGCACTTGACAGCTGCCTCTACGAAGATTACATCATGAACATTGTAAGCTGCTGTCCTTCAACACCCCCTGAAAGAAATTCAGTGTGAAAATCAGGAATGAGGCACTCTGTGCTCTGAAAAAAACAAAACAAAACAAAAACTGGCAGAACAGGCCTTCAGATAGTTAGATCTTTTCAGAAAAAGGTTTTATGAGTTCCAATTCTTGCATCTTCTCATACCTAGAGAAACACTGACGTCATTAATGGTGAAATCTGCTTTGGCTATTAATTTTTTTTTTTTTTTTTATAAAATAAAAGTCAAAATAGCGTAGCTATGGTTCAGACATCCTGGGAAATAACTATTTCCTAGATATCCTGAAAAATGATATTATGGGTGTGATTTCAGATTAGACGCTGTGACCTAATGTAGAACTTAATGCTCCTGTAATGCATTTTTGCTTCTGTATTTTGCTTGCTGCTCATAAAACCAAAGATACTCCATTTTAAGATAAGTTTTTTTTTTTTTTTTAAGTAAAGATTCCTAAAATTTTTTGGAAAAAATAAAAATAATAATAGTAAAGAAACTAAATAAATAAATAAATAAATATTTCATATATGAATGGTGGTAATATAAAGTGTTCTAGTCATTCTGAAAAAAGTGTTTGATAGATTTTTAGACAACTAAACGCATATGAGACAGGTATCTTATTCTTGAGAATTTATTCTAGAGAAATAATAGTTTGTCTCTGAACAATAACTTGTTCATAAATGCTTTATTTGTGATAGCTCAAAACTGGGAAAAAATTCAGATATTTTCCAATGAACGAATATTTAAACAAACTTGGGAAGAATACCATGGAATATTATTCAGCAATAGGAATGAGCAAAATATTGATATACACAACAATTTGGACAACTCACCTGGAAATTGTGGCAAACAAAAATAGCAAATTTCAAATTATCACATACTATGTAATTCCATTTATATAACATTTTAAATGGTAAAGTTATGGAAATAGAGAACAAATTAATGGCTTCCAGGGGTTAGGAATGGTGTTGAGTAGGGAAGAGATGTGCCTATAAGAGGGAGCACAAGCACAAGAAAGATACTTGTGGCGGTGGGATATTTCTATATTTTTATTTCAGTGGTCCTTATTTGAATCCACACATGTAATGAAGTAGCATAAAACTATATACACAAATTGTACTACTGTCAATTCACTGGTCTTGATGGTGTCTTACAATTTTGTAAGATGGGATCTTTGGGGAAAATAAGTGAAGAATACATGGGACCTCTCTCTACTTTCTTTGCAATTTTCTGTGAATCTATAATTATTCAAAAATAAAATCTTAAAAATGTAGTCTTTGTTAAGATTGTTTTTTCCTGCAGGATTGACATCATGGGCATGCAACCTATGTATAGGCATGGGGCCTCACAGAAGCAACCTAAGCCTGCTTTAATGCTTTGCAGTTGCCATTTGAAATTCTTAGCCTTTTAATAAAGGGCCCTTTACATGTTCGTTTTGCACTGTGCTTCACAAATTCTGTGTCTAGTACTGATTGCCATAGTTTGCTCCTGGTATTTGTTTAAGGCAGCATCAAACTTTATTTTTCGAGTCACTCTTAGGGAACTTGACTCATAAGGTAGAATTTTACTATTTTAATCATCATTTAACACAGAAATTTCCCATTCATGTTCTTTCACTGTAAATATCAAAGGGAAGGATGTCATTCTGAGGAAGTGGTCACAGGCGTCAAAGAGAAAACTGCACTCCAAATTAAAGCATACTCTGATTGTTATTTAAATAAACAGAAGATAGATGATAAACATAAAGAAGTAACTTTAAGCATATCTTTCCAACATATGTCACTTTTCAGATGAAACAACAAAACACCAGCATATGTAAAGAACACTTTGATCAATGTATTTTTTAAATTTTATTATATTATTTTTCATTGTGAATCTTCATGCAATTCAGGACATCTATCATTTTAATTATAAATGTCCCATGCTTTTTGAGTTGGATCAAGGATACTTTCATCTTTCACTGGAAGAACCATTTTAAGTGATTGACTGTGTTAAAAAGAATAAGGAGAACAAATTAAAGATTTTTTTTCAGGATAACATTTAAGAGACTACTTTCACACAAGTTATATGGATATTTGAATTGTTCTTTTGGTAATGCTAACTTTGCATATTAATACACATTTAAAAACCAGAAAAGATAGTTCATCTGGAATTCAATCGATAGCTTCCTACTCCAATGGCAAAGATAGTAAGGAGTGGTCCTTTTCCTAATGACGAAGGAAAGAGATAAGGCTGAAAAGTAGGGGAGGGAGGAAGATGGCAGAGGAATAGGACGGGGAGACAACTTTCTCCAACACAGATTCATCAAAAGAACATTTGAACGTTGAGTAAATTCCACAAAACAACTTCTGAATGCCGGCAGATGACATTCAGGCCCCCAGAAAAGCAGTCCATTGTCTTCAAAAGGAGGTAGGAAAAAACATAAAAGACAAAAAGAGAGACAAAAGAGGTAGGGACAGAGCTCCATTCCAGGAAGGAGGCTTAAAAAAGACAAAAGCTTCCAAACATCAGGAAACACACTCACTAGAGAGTCTGTGGTGAGCCTTGGAACCTCAGAGGGCAACATAACAGGGAGGAAAAAGAAATAAATAATTAAAACCCATAGATTACATGTGCAACAGTAACTCCCAATGGAGAAGCAGTGCAGACGCCCGCATTCGCCACTAGCAAGTGGGGGCTGGGCAGGGAGGCGCCGGCTGCATTGCTTAGAGTGAGGACTGGGCCTGAATGCTGCAAGGGCAATCTGAGAGAGCTAACTGGAGATAGCAAAGCAGACTGCGGAATAGCTACCACATGAAAAGGTGAAAAGCCCTAACCTAGGACTCCGCCAGACCAGCTCACAGAACAAAGGACTGAGCAGAGCTAGCCAGCTGTAGATGGCTCATGCCCTATCCCACAAGGAGACAGGCAGAGGAGGGCAGCCAGAGCCGGAAGGGGGCAACCCCGGCCCCAGAGAGGCATCCGATACCAAACTGCAAGTAGGCTTCGTTGCTAACCAAGATTTATTGGATTTCTGGATGGTCGACATCCACCTGAGAAGGAGCGCCAGTTTTACACCCAGAAAACCGAGCGGCAGGGACTGGGGAAGCATTAAGTCACAGTGACCACAATCACCAAACAACTGGTCACCTGAGCTGCTCAGACTGGGGAAGGGCACAAAATGCAGGCCCAACCAAGTCTGTGCCTTTGTGGAGTACCTGAGTACCTAGAACTGAGCAGCTTAGAACTGAGATGTGCATGAAACCCAGCACCAGCCTCAGACAGTTCCCAGCCGAGCAACCTAGAGCCTGTGCAGTGTAGAATGGGACAGCAAACACACCGTGAGTGGGGGCAAACCCAGTGTGGCTGAGACACTGCGAGCACTCCCCACAGATGCCAGTGATATTAGTTTGCAGCTTTCCTCCCTCCCCACAGTACAATTGAACAAGTGAACTTTAAAGTGTCCACCACTGCCCCCTAGTGTCAAGGCAGAAATTAGACACTGAAGAGACCAGTAAACAGAAGAAGCTAAAACAGAGGGAACCACCTTGGAAGTGACATATGGAGAAGTCATATGGCAACTGCAAGAATAAGACTGAAAACCAGAGGCAGGAGGCTTAACTCCAAATCCTGGGAACACCAGAAAACTCCAGACTCCAGGGAACATTAATTGACAGGAACTCATCAAATGCCTCCATACCTACACTGAAGAAAAGCACCACCCAATGATCAACAAGTTCCAGAGCAAGACATACCATGCAAATTCTCAAGCAACACAGGAAAATAGCCCGGAGCTTCAATATACAGGCTGCCCAAAGTCACTCCAAACCCATTGACATCTCATAACTCATTAGTGGACACTTCATTGCACTACAGAGAGAATAAATCCAGCTCCACCCACCAGAATACCAACACAAGCTTCCCTAACCAGGGAACCTTAACAAGTCACCCATCCAAACTCACGCACAGTGAGGAAACTCCACAATAAAGAGAACTCCACAAACTGCTAGAAGACCGAAAAGCCACCCCAAGCACAGCAATATAAGCAAGATGAAGAGGCAGAGAAATACCCAGCAAATAAAGGAACAGGATAAATGCCCACCAACCCAAGTAAAAGAGGAAGAGATAGGGAATATACCTGATACAGAATTCCGAATAATAATAGTGAAAATGATCCAAAATCTTTAAAACAAATTGGAGTTACAGATAAATAACCTGGAGGCAAGGATCGAGAAGACGCAAGAAATGTTTAATAAGGATCTAGAAGAAACAAAAAAGAGAATATAAGATGAAAAATGCAACAGATGAGATAAAAAACACTCTGGAGAAAACCAACAGTAGAATAATGGAGGCATAACATAAGATAAGTGAGTTAGAAGATAGAATGGTAGAAAAATTAAATGAAACAGAGAGGAAAAGAGAAAAATGAATTAAAGGAAAGGAAGACAATATAAGAGACCTCTGGGACAATGATAAACACCACAACATCCTAATCATAGGAGCCCCAGAAGAATAAGACAGAAAGACAATGAGACAATACTTGAGGAGATAATAGTTGAAAATTTCCCTAAAATGGGGAAGGAAATAATCACCCAAGTCCAAGAAACCCAGAGAGTCCCAAACAGGATAAAACCAAGGCGAAATACCCCAAGACACATACTAATCAAATTAACAAAATCAAACACAAAGAAAAAATACTAAAAGCAGCAAGGGAAAGGCAACAAATAACACACAAGGGGATCCCCATAAGGATAGCAGTTTATCTTTCTAAAGCAACTCTTCAGGCCAGGAGGGAACGGCAGGGCACACTTAAACAGTTGAAAGGAAATAACCTACAGCCCGGATTACTGTACCCATCAAGTATCTTATTCAAATATGAAGGAGAAATCAAAAGCTTTACAGACAAGCAAAAGCTGAGAGAATTCAGCATCACCAAACTGGCTCTCCAACAAATGCAAAAGAAACTTCTCTAGATGGGAAAAAGAGAAGGGTTGTATAAACTCAAACCCAAAACACTAAAGTAAATGGCAACGGGATCATCAGTTCAGTTCAGTTCAGTCGCTCAGTCGTGTCCGACTCTCCGCGACCCCATGAATCACAGCACGCCAGGCCTCCCTATCCATCACCAACTCCCGGAGTTCACTCAACCTAATGTCCATTGAGTCGGTGATGCCATCCAGCCATCTCATTCTCTGTCATCCCCGTTTCCTCCCATCCCCAATCCCTCCTAGCATCAGATTCTTTTCCAGTGAGTCAACTCATCCCATGAGGTGGCCAAAGTATTGTAGTTTCAGCTTTAGCATCAGTCTTTCCAATGAACACCCAGGACTGATCTCTTTAGGATGGACTGCTTGGATCTCCTTGCAGTCCACGGGACTCTCAAGAGTCTTCTCCAGCACCACAGTTCAAAAGCATCACTTATCAATAATTACCTTAAATGTAAATGGGATGAATGCCCAAACCAAAAGACAAAGACTGGATGAATGGATACAAAAATAAGACCCCCATATATGTTGTCTACAAGAGACCCACCTTGAAACGAGGGACAGAAACAGATTGAAAGTGAAGGGCTAGAAAAAAATATTCCATGCAAATAGAGACCAAAAGAAAACAGGAGTAGCAATACTCGTATCAGAAAGAATAGACTTTAAAACAAAAGCTGTGAAAAGAGATAAAGAAGGACACTACATAGTAACTAAAGGATCAATCCAAGAAGAAGATATAACAATTATAAATATATATGCATCCAACATAGGAGAATTGCAATATATAAGACAAATGCTACCAAGTATGAAAGGGGAAATTAAGAATAACACAAAAATAGTGGGAGACTTTAATACCCCAATCACACCTATGGATAGATCAACTAAACAGAAAATTAACAAGGAAACACAAACGTTAAATGATACAATAAACCAGATAGACCTAATAGATATCTATAGGACCTTTCACTCCAAAACAGTGAATTTCACCTTCTTCTTAAGCGCACTTGGAACCTTCTCCAGGATAGATCACATCCTGGGCCGTAAATCTACCTTGGTAAATTCAAAAAAATAGAAATCATTCCAAGTATATTTCTGACCACAAGGCAGAAAGATTAGATCTCAATTACAAGAGAAAAACTATTAAAAATATCAACATATGGAGGATGAACAACACGCTGCTGAATAACCAACAAATCATAGAGAAATCAAAAAAGTAATCAAAATATGCATAGAAACAAAAGAAAATGAAAATACAGCAACCCAAAACCTGTGGGACACTGTAAAAGCAGTGTGAAGGTTCATAGCAATACGGGCATACCTCAAGAAACAAGAAAAAAGTAAAAAAAAAATAACCTAACTCTACACCTAAAGCAACTAGAAAAAGAAGAAATTAAGAACTCCAGGTTAGTAGAAGGTAAGAAATCTTAAAAATTAGGGCAGAAATAAATGCAAAAGAAACTAAAGAGACCATGGCAAAAATCAACAAAGCCAAAAGCTGGTTCTTTGAGAGGGTAAATAAAATGGACAAACCACTAGCCAAAATTATCAAGAAACAAAGGGAGAAAAACCAAATCAATTAAATTAGAAATGAAAGTGGAGAGTTCACAACAGACAACACAGAAATAGAAAGGATTATAAGAGACGTCAGTTCAGTTCAGTTTAGTTCAGTTGCTCAGTCATGTCAGACTCTCGACAACCCCATGAATGACAGCACGCCAGGCCTCCCTGTCCATCACCAACTCCTGGAGTTCACTCAAACTCATGTCCACAAAGTGGCTGGTGCCATCCAGCCATCTCATTCTCTGTCGTCCCCTTCTCCTCCCGCCCCCAAACTTTCCTAGCATCAGAGTCTTTTCCAGTGAGTCAACTCGTCGCATGAGGTGGCCAAAGTATTGCAGTTTCAGCTTTAGCACCAGTCCTTCCAATGAATACCCAAGACTAATTTCTTTTAGAATGCACTTGTTGGATCTCCTTGCAATACAAGGGACTCTCAAGAGTTGTCTCCAACACCACAGTTCAAAAGCATCAATTCTTCAGCGATCAGCTTTCTTCACAGTCCAACTCTCACATCCATACATGACCACGGGAAAAACCATAGCCTTGAGTAGACGGAACTTTGTTGGCAAAGGAATATCTCTGCTTTTTAATATACTATCAAGGTTAGTCATAACTTTCCTTCCAAGGAGTAAGCGTCTTTTAATTTCATGGCTTCAACTAGCATCTGCAGTGATTTTGAAGCCCAAAAAAATAAATTCTGACACTGTTTCCACTGTTTATCCATCTATTTCCCATGAAGAGATGGGACCAGATGCCATGATCTTTGTTTTCTGAATGTTGAGCTTCAAGCCAACCTTTTCAATCTCCCATTTCACTTTCATCAAGAGGCTTTTGAGTTCCTCTTCAATTTCTGCCATAAGGGTACTGTCATCTGCATATCTGAGGTTATTGATGTTTCTCCCAGCAATCTTGATTCCAGCTTGTGCTTCTTCCAGCCCATTGTTCCTCATGATGTGATCTGCATATAAGTTAAATAAGCAAGGTGACAATCTACAGCCTTGACGTACTCCTTTTCGTATTTGGAACCAGTCTGTTGTTCCATGTACAGATCTAACTGCTGCTTCCTGACCTGCATACAGTTTTCTTAAGAGGCAGGTCAAGAGGTCTGGGATTCCCATCTCTTTCAGAATTTTCCAAAGTTGATTGTGATCCACACAGTCAAAGGCTTTGGCATAGTCAATGAAGAAGAAATAAATGTTTTTCTGGAACTCACTTGCATTCTCCATGATCCAGCGGATATTGGCAATTTGATCTCTGGTGCCTCTGCCTTTTCTAAAACCAGCTTGAATATCTGGGAGCTCACGGCTCACATATTGCTGAAGTCTGGCTTGGAGAATTTTGAGCATGACTTTACTAGCGTGTGAGATGAGTGCAATTGTTCGGTAGTTTGAGCATTCTTTGGCATTGCCTTTCTTTGGGATTGGAATGAAGACTGATCTTTTCCAGTCCTGTGGCCACTGCTGTGTTTTCCAAATTTGCTGGCATATGGAGTGCAGCACTTTCACAGCATCATCTTTCAAGATTTGAAATAGTTCAACTAGAATTCCATCACCTCCACTAGCTTTGTTTGTAGTGATTATTTCTAAGGCCCACTTGACTTCACATTCCAAGATATCTGGCTCTAGGTCAGTGATCACATTATCGTGACTATCTTGGTCGTGAAGATCGTTTTTATACAGTTCTTCTGTGTATTCTTGCCACCTCTTTGCTTCTGTTAGGTCCATAAAATTTCTGTCCTTTATCGAGCCCATCTTTGCATGAAATGTTCCCTTGGAATCTCCAATATTCTTGAAGAGATCTCTTGTTTTTCCTATTCTGTTGTTTTCCTCTATTTGTTTGTATTGATCACTGAGGAAGGCTTTCTTATCTGTCCTTGCTATTCTTTGGAACTCTGCATTGAGATGCTTATATCTTTCCTTTCTCCTTTGCTTTTCGCTTCTCTTCTTTTCACAGCTATTTGTAAGGCCTCTTCACACAGCCATTTTGCTTTTTTGCATTTCTTTTCCATGGGGATGGTCTTGGTCCCTGTCTCCTGTACAATGTCATGAACCTCCGTCCAGAGTTCATCAGGCACTCTATCTATCAGATCTAGATCTTTAAATCTATTTCTCAGTTCCACTGTATAATCATAAGGGATTTGATTTGGGTCATATGTGAATGGATTAGTGGTTTTCCGTACTTTAGAAACCGACCCCGGTGGCGCAGACGTGAGAGATGCCAGCGGTGCAACCAACCACGCAAAGAGGTGCGTCCGTGAGGAGCTACACCACGCCTGAGGCCAGGACCGCCAGCCGAAAGGAGCTACCCTAGGTCCAATAGGCGGTGGCTGAGTGGGCACAGGAGGGCCGAGAGGAGCTACTCCACGTTCAGGGTAAGGAAGGGCGGCCTTGAAGAGATATCTTCATCCAAGGTAAGGTGCAGTGACTACTCTTTCTTGGAGCAGCTGGGAAGAGATATCCCACGCCCAAGGTAAGGGAAACCCAAATAAGACGGTAGGTATTGCGAGGGGGCATCAGAGGGCAGACACACTGAAATCATAATCACAGGAAACTAGTCGATCTGATCACATGGACCACAGCCGAATGTGGTACATTGGAGTAGAGAATGGCAAACCACTTCAGTATACTTGCCTTGAGAACCCCATGAACAGTATCAAAGGGCAAAATGATAGGATACTGAATGAGGAATTCCCCAGGTAGGTAGGTGCCCAGTATGCTACTGAAGTTCAGTGGAGAAATAACTCTAGAAGGAATAAAGGGATGGAGCAAAAGCAAAACCAATACCCAGTTGTGGATGTGACCGGTGATAGAAGCAAGGTCTGGTGCTGTAAAGAGCAATATTGCATAGGAACGTGGAATGTTAGGTCCATGAATCAAGGCAAATTGGAAGTGGTCAAACAGAAGATAGCAAGAGTGAACATAGACATTCTAGGAATCAGTGAATTAAAATGGACTGTAATGGGTGAATTTAACTCAGATGACCATTATATCTACTACTGTGGGCAGGAATCCCTTAGAAGAAATGGAGTAGCCATCATGGTCAACAAAAGAGTCCAAAAGGCAGTACTTGGATGCAATCTTAAAAAAGACAGAATGATTTCTGTTCGTTTCCAAGGCAAACCATTCAATATTACAGTAATCCAGGCCTATGCTCCAACCAATAATGCTGAAGAAGTCCAAGTTGAAAGGTTCTATGAAGACCTACAAGAACTTTTAGAACTAACACCCAAAAAAGATGTCCATATCATTATATGGGACTGGAATGCAAAAGTAGGAAGTCAAGAAACACCTGGAGTAACAGGCAAATTTGGCCTTGGAGCACGGAATGAAGCAGGGAAAAGATTAATAGAGTTTTGTCAAGAGAACGCACTGGTCATAGCAAACACCCTCTTCCAACAATACAAGAAAAGACTCTACACATGGACATCACCAGATGGTCAACACCAAAATCAGATTGATTATATTCTTTGCAGCCAAAGATGGAGAAGCTGTATACAGTTAGCCAAAACAAGACCAGGAGCTGACTGTGGCTCAGATCATGAACTCCTTATTGCCAAATTCAGACTAAAATTGAAGAAAGTAGGGAAAATCACTAGACCATTCAGATATGACCTAAATCATATCCCTGATGATTATACAGTGGAAGTGAGAAATAGATTTAAGGGACTAGATCTGATAGATAGAATGCCTGATGAACTCTGGACGGAGGTTCATGACATTGTACAGGAGACAGGGACCAAGACTAACCCCATGGAAAACAAATGCAAAAATGCAAAATGGCTGTCTGAGGAGGCCTTACAAATAGCTGGGAAAAGAAGAGAAGCAAAAAGCAAAGGAGAAAATGAAAGATATAAGCATCTGAAAGCAGAGTTCTCAAGAATAGCAAGGAGAGATAAGGAAGAATTCCTCAGCGATCAATGCAAAGAAACAGATGAAAACAACAGAATAGGAAAAACAAGAGATCTCTACAAGAAAATTAGAGATTCCAAGGGAATATTTCATGCAAAGATGGGCTTGATAAAGGACAGAAATTGTATGGACCTAACAGAAGCAGAAGATATTAAGAAGAGGTGGCAAGAATACACTGAAGAACTGTACAAAAAAGATCTTCACGACCAAGACAGTCATGATAATGTGATGACTGACCTAGAGCCAGAAATCTTGGAATGTGAAGTCAAGTGGGCCTTAGAAAGCATCACTATGAGCAAAGCTAGTCCAGGTGATGGAATTCCAGTCGAGCTATTTCAAATCGAAAGATGATGCTGTGAAAGTGCTGCACTCAATATGCCAGAAAATTTGGAACACTCAGCAGTGGCCACAGAACTGGGAAAGGTCAGTCTTCATTCCAATCCCAAAGAAAGGCAATGCCAAAGAATGCTCAAACTACTGCACAATTGCACTCACCTCACACACTAGTAAAGTCATGCTCAAAATTCTCCAAGTCAGGCTTCAGCAATATGTGAACCATGAACTCCCAGACGTTCAAGCAGGTTTTAGAAAAGGCAGAGGCACCGGAGATCAAATTGCCAACATCCGCTGGATAATGGAGAAAGCAAGAGAATTCCAGAATAGCATCTATTTCTGCTTCATTAACTATGCCAAAGCCTTTGACTGTGTCGATCACAATAAACTGTGGAACATTCTGAAAGAGATGGGAATCCCAGACCTCCTGACCTGCCTCTTGAGAAACCTGTATGCAGGTCAGGAAGCAACATTCAGAACTGTACATGGAACAACAGACTGGTTCCAAATAGGAAAAGGAGTACGTCAAGGCTGTATATTGTCACCTTGCTTATTTAACTTATTTGCAGTGTACATCATGAGGAACGCTGGGCTAGAAGAATCACAAGCTGGAATCAAGATTGCTAGGAGAAATATAAATAACCTCAGATATGCAGATGACACCACCCTTATGGCAGAAAGTGAAGAGGAACTCAAAAGCCTCTTGATGAAAGTGAAAGAGGAGAGTGAAAAGGTTGGCTTGAAGCTCAACATTCAGAAAACAAAATCATGGCAACTGGTCCCATCACTTCATGGGAAATAGATGGAAAAAGAGTGGAAACAGTGTCAGAATTTATTTTTTTGGGCTCCAAAATCACTCCAGATGCTGGTTACAGCCATGAAATTAAAAGATGCTTTCTCCTTGGAAGGAAAGTTATGACTAATCTAGATAATATATTAAAAAGCAGAGACATTACTTTGCCAACAAAGGTCCGTCTAGTCATGGCTATCGTTTTTCCCGTGGTCATGTATGGATGTGAGATTTGGACAGTGAAGAAAGCTGATCGCCAGAGAATTTATGCTTTTGAACTTGGTGCTCGAGAAGACTCTTGAGATTCCCTTGGACTGCAAGGAGATCCAACCAGTCCATTCTAAAGGAGATCAATCCTGGGTGTTCATTGGAAGGACTGATGCTAAAGATGAAACTCCAATACTTTGGCCACCTCTTGCGACGAGTTGACTCACTGGAAAAGACTCTGATGCTGGGTGGGATTGGGGGTGGGAGGAAACGGGTACGACAGAGAATGAGATGGCTGGATGGCATCACTGACTCAATGGACATGAGTTTGAGTGAACTCCGGGGGTTGGTGATGGACAGGGAGGCCTGGTGTGCTGTGATTCATGGGGTCGCGGAGAGTCAGACACGACTGAGCAACTGAACTTAACTGTACTGAACTGATGCAATATTGCTCTTTTCTGCATTGGTCCTTGCTTCCATCACCAGTCACATCCACAACTGGGCATTGTTTTTGCTTTGGCTCCGTCTTTTCATTCTTTCTGGATTTATTTCTCCACTGATCTCTAGTAGCATATTTAGCACCTACCGACCTGGATAGTTCCTCATTCAGTATCCTATCATTTTGCCTTTTGATACTGTTCATGGGTTTCTCAAGGCAATTATACTGTCGTGGTTTGCCATTCCCTTCTTCAGTGGACCACATTCTGTCAGACCTCTCCACCATTACCCGCCTATCTTGGGTGGCCCCACTCACCATGGCTTAGTTTCATTGAATTAGACATGGTTGTGGTCCATGTGATCAGATTGACTTGCTTTCTCTGATTATGATTTCAGTCTGTCCACCCTCTGATTCCCTCTCGCAATACCTACCATCTTATTTGGGTTTCTCTTACCTTGGTCGTGGAATATCTCTTCACAGCTGCTCCAGCAAAGCGCAGCTGCTTCTCCTTACCTTGGGAGAGGGGTATCTGCTCACGGGCCGCCTATACTGTCCTTGAACGTGGAGTAGCTCCTCTGGGCCCTCCTGCATCCGTGCAGCCACTGCCGCTGGGATGTGGGGTAGCTCCTCTCGGCTGCTCCTGTGCCATCTCAGTCTGGCGCTTTTGGCCACCACCCCTGACTTTGGACATGGAGTAGCTCCTCTCGTCTGCCACCCCTGGCCTTAGGTGAGGGGTAGCTCCTCTCAGCCATGCTTCTGCGTGATCCGTCGCAGCTGGCATAGCTTCTGTGTGGTCCGTCTCAGACGGCGTCGCATGCTTAATGATGATTTTAATTTCCTATATGTATGCATAATTGAATAAAGATAAATTTTGCTATTATAATCCAATGTTTTCACAGTTTTTCTTAAGAATTAATATCTCATAACAACTGTATAATGCATTTCTGATATCAAAGCTTTCCAGAACATGACAAAAAAATTTCCCAAAGGAAATTCTGCCTACATATTTCCAGTCATAATATGAAATTTTAGTCATTATGCAGATAAAATTTCTTCTAAGAAGCTAATTTCTGTGTATTTTATAGCTACATCCAAGTTAAAAGTTGAACAATTCTTTCCATTAAAACAAAGAAGCAAACTAAAAATGAAGAAACAAATACACAATCTAAACTTTCTAGTGCAACAGGTTAAAATTCTCTAGAGTGAAATCTGCTTTGGTATTGTCATAGATATTGTGCTCAGGAGGATTTGGTTGAGGATGGAATTTCCATATGGAAATTTCTCTTGATGATAATCTTGGATAGTTTTATTTTAATACTCTAGAAACAAGCAAATTCTCCATTTGACTCTTTAAGATACAGTTAAGTTTGAACTCTTCCAGAGAATCTCTGTAATGAAACCATGGATTGAATTTTCAAGACAAGTCTTGGAAATTATGATGAAGTAGAAATTCTACATATGTTAGGAAAGATTCTATGATTAGTTTATAAACCCACTTTTAATAGCATTTCCAGGCAGAGTATTATGTATCTCAGTGCTACAGTATGACGTATCATAGAAAATCACTTTGCTTCAGTCATGTTTTAAGGCAACTCTATCAGTGATAGTTGTTTCTTTTTCTGTTCAACACTGCATATATATTTTTTTAAAAACTGACTTTGTTTCTGGTTAAAATGAAAATGTAAGTCATTCCTCTATCATTTTATGTAGTGAAAAGGAAAGTAATTTCTCTGCAAGACATCTTAGATTTAAAACTGTGCCACAAACTGACAGATCAAGCAATCAAAAAAAAAAAAAAAACTTTTTTGAAACGTTAAGGAAATCACTTCATTGTGAGAATCATTAGCAAAAATTTAAAGAATTTTAATTTAGTGTCGTATAATAAATAAAGATATTGGTGTGAGTCTAAACTTTTCTACATACACAATTGTGTACAGATTTCTTGTAAGACACTCATTATGGTCTCATTGACTTTCAAGCTGTCATTATATTTAAAGTAGCACATTTTTTTTATTTTGGTCCAGAAAAGCAAAACAGAAAGTAGAAAATTTGTTTAATCACATATTTGAAAAAATCTGACAGTTAATTATTTTAAAGTCAGATCATTTAATGGGGAAATGTATATGAATAGCCAAGTGGATCATCATATTAATCTTTGACTTTTGTGAGATTTGAGAGTTAAGTTTTATTTGGGGTAATATGAGGACTATAGCCCGGGAGGCAAAATCTCAGATAGCTCTGAGAAACTTCTCCAAAGAGGTAGGAGGGAAGGACAGCATATATGTGATTTTGGCAAAGGGGGAGTATATGGAATCAAGCATATATTTTTTTGTAGAAAGTTTCTGCTGGTCTCATGAAGCTTCTGCTAGTCATGAGAAAAAAAAAAAATCACCATGAAGGATTTTAGTGCTTTTCTAGATATGAGGCTTTATCTAGAATTTGGCTCATAAAATCAATTCCTGGGAACATCTAACCAGCTCAGATCCTGTTCTGCCAGTTTCCCAGAGTACAGAGTGCCTCATTCCTGCTTACCACCCTGAACTCCTTCAGAGGGTGTTGGAGGTCAGGAGCTGCAGTGGCACATGATGTAATCCTTGTAGAGGTAGATGACAAGCACGATGGCAAAAGTCAATTTGTGGTTGACAATCTGTATTATTTGATTTTAACAATAAAAGAAAAGCAGTTGAGTAAAAGTAAACCAAACTATAATTATCACTAAAATAATTGACTTTGAGTTACTAATTTGTATCAATTCCTGGGCTCTAGATATATTTTTCTCTAGACTATTTTGTGATGGTGTTTACTTTTGGCCTATTCCAACTTCTTCCAAAGAAGGAGTGCAGAGCATCAATAGTACAGAAAAAAAAAATCCCCTTGTACAAAACTTCATTGTCTCTGTTTCTAAAATATAGTCGAATACATTATAAACAATAAATTAGAACATCAGTACCACATGAAAAAATAAACTCAAAATGGATTAAAGATCTAAATGCAAAACAGGAAACTATAAAAATCTTAGAAGAAAACATAGGAGGAGCACATTTATTTCTATTAGAAGAAACACACTTTGACATAAATTATAGCAATATTTTTGGGGATCTGTCTTCTAAAGCAAAGGAAATAAAAGCAAAAATAAATGCATGTGACTTAATTAAACTTAAAATCTTTTGCACATAAAAGGAAATAATTGAGAAAACTAAAAGACAACTTACCAAATGGGAGAAAATATCCATAAATGGTATGTCCAATAAGGGGTTAATATCCAAAATACATAAACAGTTCATCAAACTCAACATCAAAAAAAAAAAAAAAACTACGTTATTAGAAAATGAGCAGGATACCTGAATAAACATTTTTCCAAAGATAACATACAGATGGTCAACAGGTACTTGAAAATATGCTTAAACATTGTTAATCACCAGATAAATGCAAATTAAAGCCACAATAAGCTATCACCTCATAGTTGTCAGAAGGACTATCATCAAAAGGACATAAATAAAAAATGTTGGAGAGTATGTGGAGAAAAGAGCTCCCTCCTACAATTTACATTTCCTGTTGGTTGAAATGTAAATTGGTTCAGCCACTGTGGAAATAAAATGGAAGTTTCTCAAGAAACCAAAAAGAGCCTTATCATATGACTCACTATTTTCACTCCTGGATATACACATCTGAAAAAAACAAAACTGAAACAGTAAATTGGAAATGTTCATGTACCCCAATGTTCCTAGCAGTGTTATCTACAATATCCAAAATATGGAGGCAACCTAAATGTCCACCAACAGATGAATAGGTAAAGAAGGATTAGTACACATACACACACAATGGGATATTGCTCAGCTATTACAAAAAAAAAAAAAAAACAGAATGAAATTTTGCCATTTGCAACAACCTGGATGGCTTTGGAAGATCCGTTAGGTGAGATAAGTCAGGCAGAGAAAAACAGATATTGTATAGTACACTTATATGTGGAATGTATGTAACAAAAAGAGACTCACAGATATAGAATACAAACTAGTGGCTATCACTGAAGAGAAGGAAGGGAGAAGAGACAATTTAGGGGTAGGGAATTAAGAGTTGTATAATATATAATTATATATATAGTTATATAATATATAATTAAGAGTTTATATATCATTTATAAAAGAAAATAAACAACAAGGGTATATTGCATAACACGAAGAAGATGGCCAATACTTTATAACAACTATAAATGGAGTATAACCTTTAAAAATCACGAATCATTATGTTGTACATCTGTAACTTATATAATATTGTACATCAATTATACCTCAGTAAAAAATCCTAAAAATTCAAACTAATAATAGACAAAATTAGCCTATAATTCTTTTCAGTTTCCTTTATACTCTTCTTTCGCAATAATATAAACATACTAGAGTTGAAACTTTCAGAAGGACTATAAAAAGTATGAAATCTCAACTACAAGTGGGGATCCTTCTTTTGAAGATGAATGTAGTTAATTTTAAGACAAATCAAAGAGATGAAACTGCTGACAGTAATTTACCCCAAGCATACTAGTATCTTTCCCCTCAAGGAATGAAACAAGATGAAGTTTCCAATATCAATAAGGTGATAAATGAATAATAAATTATTATATACACTTGATTAATTTACAAGATAAAACTTCCCCCAATTATAACAGCAATTAAACATCACTACTACAATAAAACTTAAAAATTCAGAAAAGCATACTACAGTAAAATATCTAGACATCATTCTGAAAAACAAAACTTATTGCATTTGTTATGATATATTCTTCCAGTTTATTTTGTGTTTAGTTTCTATTTATCAGTAAAAATGTTTCTTGAGGACCTACCATGTGGGCTTCCCTGGTAGATCAGTTTGTAAAGGACCTACCTGCAATACAGGAGGCCAGGGTTTGATCCCTGGGTAGGGAAGATCCCCTGGAGAAGGGAATGGCAACCCACTCCAGTATTCTTGTCTGGAGAATCCCATGGACAGAGGAGCCTGGAGGGCTACAGTCACTGGGGTTGCAAAAGTCGGACACGGCTTAGCGACTAAACCACCACCACCAATATGTGCCAGACTCTGAGACACAATATTGAGCAAAAATAGTGTCAGTTCCCTGCCTTCACTTGTAGCTTAATTGGAGAGACTGATATCAATCAAATAACTAAAACAACAAATTTAAGGTAGTTTGTATTGGATAAAATATAGGGAAACCAACTAAGAGGCTAGTTACTGTGACTGTAATGAGAAATGGGTTTAGTTCATGGTCGTCGTGGGGCTTTCCAGGTGGCCCTAGTAGTAAAGAACACCAATGCCAATACAGGTAGATATAAGAGATGCGGGTTCAATCCTTGAGTCGGGAAGATCTCCTGTAGAAGGAAATGGCAACCCACTCAAGCATTCTTGCCTGGAGAATCCCATAGACAGAGGAGCCGGGCGATCCCATAGGGCTGCAAAGCATCAGACCCATCTGAAGCGAAATAGCATGCATGTTGAAATGCAAAGAGGTGCAGGAATCTATGAGCTTTGTGGTCAGCAATATTTATTTGCACATTCCAGAAGTATCTGAAAACTGGGATCATAGTTATCAAACAAATATTACATAATGGCTTAGTATTTTTAAAAGTTTCTTTTTTTTTATTCATGTTGAGGTTTGACAGCAAACAGTAAAATTCTGTAAAGCAATTATCCTTCAATAAACATTTTTTTCACTCTTTTTTAAGTTTTGTGCAATTATACTAGTGCTGTTAGGCTCACTCTAATAGAAGTATTTTAAAGCATTTGTAGCATAAACATCATTTGTAGTATGAATCATAACTCCCCATGGATTCATTGCAGAAGTAACCTAATTTAAAATTCTCATTAATTTAGAACTTATCCTATAAAATTAACCCTCCTTTAAAAGGTCTTGGCATGCCTAGTTAAAAAAGAAATATCAATTTGAAAAATGTGAAGACTAAAAATCAAGGTTTATAATTAATAAGCATGTTATATAATAATTTCTCCCAGTTTGAAATGCATTCTAACTGATGAAACAGTTAAAAAAGCAACATGCTTGAGTCAGTAAATTTAACACTTCAGAAATAAAATTTTCCTTTCCTCTTTATTTTCTTTTTCTCCAAAACAAAACATTAAATTAATTTTAAAGAAAACCTGTAACCAAAAATCAATCTCTTTCTGATACTTTATATGCATTTTAACAACAACAAAAAAAACTATAATTATAACTCAGCAATCATTGAAATGAGTGTTTTCCTTTTTAAAAATGTATTTATCTTTACTTATTTGGCCGCACTGAGTTCCAGCTGAGGCACACAGGATTTTCATTTCTCATTGCAGCATATGAATGCTGCATGAATTCAAACTCCTAGTTTGCATGTGGTATCTAGTTCCCTGACCAGGGATTGAAACTGGGCCTCCCACACTGGGAGAGCAAAGCCCCAACTACTGAACCACCATGGAATTCCCAAGAGTACATTCTTTGTATGTTATAAAGTTGCATTGTTAATAAAAATCTGCTTCAGTAAAAATAATCAGTGAATTTTCAAAGCTTTTCCTCAATAAATTTGAAAAATAAATATGCTTAAGAAATAAAATTTCTTGGAATTCTCTTCTAATGTTATATATTTGTAGTGGTCTCGTTCCAACATGGATGTACTTATTTTCACCTCCTACAGTGATTTTAGAAAATGGCAGCCATTTTTTTTTTTCTAATTATCTTGGTACAATATGACAAATACCTCTTAAAATAAAGTGCCATAAAATTATCAATTTTATCATAGAAAATATTATCATCATAGATAATTTAATGAACAATATAACTAAGTTTTTCACTAGGAAAAAAAATCGTCCTAAATATTGAAATATTTTTTTAAAATAGAATCTATGCAAGGTAAACTGAAACAGCCCTTAATTTCTCCTGTCCCCACCAATCCAAAAAAGAAATTTATATTTCCTTTTGAATTATTTATCTATAACATGACACACAAAGAGGTAGGAACTGGCACGTGTCTCCCTCGGTGGTGGTAAGTTCAGTCGTTGAGTTCTGTCCTACACTTGCAAGCCCATGGACTGTAGCCTGTCGTCTCCACTGTCCATGGGATTTCCCAGGCAAGAATACTCGAGTAGGTAGCCATTGCCTTCTCCAGGGGATCTTTCTGATCCAGGGGTCAAACCTGCATCTCTTGATTGCAGTGGTTTCCAGAATTGCAGGCAGATTATTTACCACTGAACTACCAAGGAAGCCCACCCTAGAGAGAGTTTTAAATTATAAAATCAGTATTTCTGTCATTAGTTTGATCACAGGCTAAAAGTGAACTGCAAATATGTTCTGACCATTAAAGGCCCATTGCAGACAAGAATTTGTTTAGGGAGGAAAAGTGTAATTCAATCAAAATGCAATTACTTTAAAAAGAAATGTTCTAATTGAATCAAAGAACTAGTTACTAAGGATGTTTTAAAGGGTAACACTAAGCAATGTTTTCATATTGGTTAATGTAGTGGATATAGACATTTGCATCCCATTCATTGGCAATAGCAATGATAGATTTTTGCATTTCTAATTGAGAATTTGGTGGCTGTCAAGACATTTACTTCACCTCTGAACTGGAAATAAAAAGAGTAAATTTGCATTGCTATGTGGCTATGTGTCACTAGAAAAGACTAGTGGAATCAGAACATTACCTGTGAAAGTATTAAATTTTAATCTGCTTTCCAGCTCAGGGGAAAAAAAAGCAACTTATAATTATTTGGAAACTATTTACTTTTAAACTTTAATTTAGTGATGAAATTAAGGATAATGATATCCTTTTAGATGTTTTAAACTGCACCATGTGCCATAAAGCAATAGAACATGCTATTAAGCTTTGGTTAGGACAGGGAAGTCACATTCAATAATGACTTGAAATTCCTCTGTAGCTAGATTAAATGCAATTTTAAAAACTGAAATAAAAAGGTATAGAAACTTAATGAAATAGGTAATAAAATTGCTCAGAGACAACTTTTCTATGCTTAATGAGTCAATTATTTTAAAATGTGTGCAAATACACAATATATTTTATAGTAACCTTTTTTTAAAGTATAATGAATTGAACACTAAATTCACATGCTTCATAAATATGCTTGATTATAAGCCTTGTAGCCATTTTGTCTTAAATCCAATTAGAAACTTACAGTGAAAGATTTTAAGTCTTACCTGTATGGTGATAATTCTCTCTGGGAAAAGGAAATATTATATATAGATAACTCAGAGCTGGGAATGAGAAGTAAAGGTGTTCTAGTAAAAAGATAGTTTCCTTCTCTTGGTCTTCATTTTTTTTAAATACTACACTTCCTTAGAGGGAATGTTTCTTTGCAGACTGAAATAGATGACAAATTCCTAGGATGAAAGTATGAAAGTGAAAGTTGCACAGTCCTGTGCAATTCTTTGTGACCCCATGGACTATACAGTCTATGGAATTCTCCAGGCCAGAACACTAGAGTGGGACGGGAGTGGGTAACCTTTCCCTTCTCCCAGGGATCTTTCGAAACATGGATCAAACCTAGGTCTCCTACGTTGCAGGTGGATTTTTTACCAGCTGAGCCACCAGTACGTGAGTACTGAATATGGATCATTTCCTGCCTTCAATTACGTCCCCCTTTACTCTGCTAAATTATTTGAGATTCCCACATTCTATTCTAAAGTTCTCTGTTTCCAGCAGGCAGCTGATGAAATGTATTTATGTTTCTTCAATGAGAAAACACATTAATCCACTGGTAATCCTTAACTTATAACTTGGATTGATTTATCAGATTACAATATTTAATAAAGAACTGTGTCCTGAGGTAAGTAGGATCAAATCAGGTGATGGAAGAGAAGAAACTAACTAAAAGCCATTATTTCAAGCCTTTATTGAAATATTGTGAATTGAGGACAGCTCAAGATGACTGTTCTATGAGGAGTAACATTAAAAATCCCTAGACTAAGAAGGGTCGTAGTTCAGTTCTGTTTTGAGAAACATTTATTGATCAAATTCACAGAAGGAATGGGGGAAATAAGGTTGTGGTAATCATACGGCAGCACATAGCTACTGAAAGACTGGAATTTTAGCTTAGCAGTCATTAGTCATTAGGACAGGGAGGCCTGGCGTGCTGTGATTTATGGGGTCGCAAAGAGTCAGACAGGACTGAGCGACTGAACTGAACTGAACTGAAGTCATTAGTTGGTCAATTTGGTTTAGCAAGACAGATGGGGAGGAACGGTTGGAGGTAAGGTGAGAAATGTTTAGTTCTGCATCATCTTTCACAAAGGCAAGGCAAGTGGAATTTGTCTATCACTGTCTTCTCAAGACAGTAAGAGTGAAATGTGGTATTTGCAAATTTGGGATCAGCATGAAGATATTGGATGCCTAGGGTGATGGCTGTATAGGAAATGTCCAGAGACAGAAAAGGACAAAGAAAAACAGAGGGAAGCAAAAGACACAGACCAAATACAAATTTCATTTTGAGTACCTTTTGCTGCTTAAACAGTTATGTTTTTTTCTCTTTCCCCCTTTCTATTAACTGTTTTGCAAAATCTATGAATGATTCTAAAGGTATAGTTCCAGAAGAGGCTTAACCTAAAACTACTTGGTCAAATACAGAGAAGCGAATCAGGAGTGGGAATTTGAACATGTCCAAACTAGAGCCACAGTTAGTATTTGAAAATGGCTTCTTGTCCAAGAGAATGGCATTTAGGTATGTGCTTTGCTGCATTCCTTGTTTAACATTTCAATCATCAGTCAATGGCTTTATCACAAATGCTAGTACTAGACACTGTGGAGTTAACAAAGAACTTGGATCAGTTCCTTACTGTCATGGGAGGAAAAGATGAGACCTCTAATCTGACCTTTCCATATCTCAGATACCTTAGGGATGGTTTGGTTTAGGCTTCTGTCACGTATATTGCCACCAAGGCTCAGTAGAAATTTTTTCTTCAGTACTTTAAGGTTAAAGCCTGTAGCAACTTCTATTCAGTGTCACCTTTGCCATGTTCCTTAGTGCCCTTGGTTATTCATCCTTTACTACTCCTGGAATGTTTCTGAGTAACAGAAGATGCCCCAGGGGTACACACTAGCAGGACACTAGGCTATGTGTAGTATCCTTTTCTATTTTCCTCTTAAATGTTTAAGTATAATAAAAAGGGTTAGATAAGTTCCCTGAACCATTACTGCTATTCACAACAGTAGACACTGTCCATGGGCTCTAATTCTCTGGCAATGATCATCTGAACAGATCTTCCCAAAGATAATTAAAATTAAAGATATTTCCTGTTAAATCTCCATTATTTACCTAATTATGCACTAATATTATTAAATGGTCCCTGAAAAGAGGTTGAGGAACACTTTGTAGTGTTTTGGACTATTGTACTATTACTTGCTCACTCAGGAATGATGTTTTCCTCTTTGAGCTTGAGTAGTTTAAACAAATTTGAGTTATTTTTTTTTTTTAATTATTGCATCTATTAAAAGCTTTTCTGAATATGGAGTAGAACAAAATGTAAACCAGGAGTTCATTATAACACCATTAGTGGAGGTACTTTCAAGATTAGAGAGGAAATAGCCAGAAAAATACATTGGTTTATAAGTCCAACAAATTTAAATAATACAGTTCTACTCAAATAAATTTTAAACTCAAATGAATGTTCCACTCAAATAAATCTTAACCTTTTGGCTGTTGAAATTCATTATTGTTGCTAAATAGGCAGAGTTGCTAAATCCTGAGAAATACATACTCTTTTCCCAAGCTACTTCATGCTCCCACGGAATAATCTGATATAGTTTAACCTTGTACATTCACTTTTCAAATACTATACTTATCAAACTACACATTTATGATAGTTTTAAATATATCATATTGGGGAAAGAGAATATATTTTCATTTAAATCATGAAATTGAAACATATGTTAACAGAATTAGGTTATGTCATAACTCTGAACTGATTTAAAGCATATATTTTGCGGTAGCGTTGTTGACTCACTAAGTCATGTCTAAGACTTTTGTGATCTCAAGAACTGTAGCCTGCCAGACTCCTCTGTCCAAGGGATTGCCCAGGCAAGAATACTAGAGTGGGTTGCCATTTCCTTCTCCAGGGGATCTTTCCAACCCAAGGATTGAACTTGTGTCTCCTGTATTGGCAAGCATTTTTTTTTTTTTTTTTTTACTGCTAAGCCATCAAAGCCTTTACTGTGGCATACAAAGAGACAAAACTTTTCAATTGTTACTTTTTTAAAATATCATGAAACTGGAAGGATAATGTGACTAGGTGATGATGATATATGACAAGTATTCAATGCAAAGCACAAGCTCGGGTCAGGAAATCTACCACTATTTGCTGGAAAGAAAGACTGTGGCAAACTAGAATAACCTGAAGATAGAAGCAATCAGATAACAAAATAGTGCTGGTTATCCATTTTATCCACATTCCTGCCAGGCCCAGCTCATACTAGTATGAGCTGAATGCTTACCAAATCTATGAAAGGAGCTGTTGCAACAAATAACCTACCTGAGACCTGCGCCAGACATAGGCAGCTGGTGGGACATTGTAGATTGCTTGAATCCTCTCAGAATTATGCACATAAAATTATTATATTAATAGCAATCAACAACAGTCTTATTCTTTTAGCATCAAATCCACCAGCCTATGAATATCTGAGTATTTACAGTTTCTACCATCCTTTTTACATATTCCTTTGAGATGTGTGGTTTTTTGGATGATAGGAACTTTATAAATCCTCCTCTTTCATTTCCAGAGTAGAGTTGCAGCAAAAATCTAACTCAATCAAGTACCTACTCCATTTCCTGTTAAATTTAAGATGCTAAATTCAGTTCATACAGGAGATCCAGATTCAATTCCTGGGTTGAGAAGATCCCCTGGAGAAGGAAATGGCAACCCACTCCAGTATTCTTGCCTGGGAAATCCCATGGAAAGAGGAGCCTGGCAGATTACATGCCATGGGGTTGCAAGAGTAGGACCCGACTTAACGACTAAACCACCAAATTCAGTTTACATCTCAATTTGACATCATTTTCTGTTACAGCTTCCAGTCCAATACCAACACGACAAACTCAGGGCCACTCAAACAGGGAAGCAACATGGAAAAATTTCATCATATTTTTGTTCAAATCTGGACCCTGCCACTCACTAGGTATGTGAGCCTGGGAAAAAATAATTTCAGTTCTTTTCAGACTTAGCATCCTTGTCTATAAACTGGACATGATATAATCCAAGTTTCCTTTCAAGTATAGCATTCTCAAAGTGTAACTATTTTAAATTACCTTAGAAAATTGAAAATACCAGGTTGATAATCTACATGGCAAGCATAAAATGTCATAGATACTAAGACAGGTCAAGATGTTCCTCAGTATTTAGCACTTTAGTAAATATAATAGTTCAGAAAAGTGAAAGGACATCAGAAACTGTATTAGATAATGTGGACATCTAGAGGTGTAAAATAAACTAGGTTATGAAAGTACCTATAATATTTGGATTAACTGAAAGCCAGAAGGAAGTTCTAAGTGGAGTGAAACAAAGGCATGGGGTACGAATAAACATAATATATTGTATATAACAACAAACTGTGGAAAATACTTAAAGAGATGAGAATACCAGACCACCTGACCTGCTTCCTGAGAAATCTGTATGCAACACTTAGAACTGGACATGGAACAATAGACTGGTTCCAAATCGGGAATGGAGTACATCAAGGCTGTATTTTGTCACCCTGCTTATTTAATTTATATGCAGAGTACATCATTAAAAATGCCAGTCTGGATGAAGCACAAGTTGGAATCAAGATTGCTGGGAAATATATCAATAACCTCAGAGATGCAGTTGATACCACCCTTATAAGTGAAAAAGTTGGCTTAAAACTCAACATTCAGAAAACTAAGGTCATGGCATCTGGTCCCATCACTTCATGGGAAATAGATGGGGAAACAATGGAAACAGTGACAAGCTTTATTTGGGGGGGCTCCAAAATCACTGTGGATGGTGACTGCAGTCATGAAATTAAAAGATGCTTGCTCCTTGGAAGAAAAGTTATGACCAACCTAGACTGCATATTGAAAAGCAGAGACATTACTTTGCCCACAAAGGTTCGTCTAGTCAAGTCTATGTTTTTTTTTTTTTTTCAGTAATCATGTATGGATGTGAGTGTTGGGCTATAAAGAAAGCTGAGCACTGAAGAATTGGTGCTTTTGAATTGTGGTATTGGAGAAGACTCTTGAGAGTCCCTTGGACTCCAACCAGTCCATCCTAAAGGAGACAATCCTGAGCATTCATTGGAAGGACTGATGCCGAAGCTGAAACTTTAATAATTTAATAATTTGGCCACCTGATGTGAAGAACTGACTCATTTGAAAAGATCCTGATGCTGGGAAAGATTGAAGGTGGGAGGAGAAGTGGACAACAGAGGATGAGATGGTTGGATGGCATCACTGACTCAATGGACATGTGTTTGATTAGGCTCTGGGAGTTGGTGATGGACAGGGAAGCCTGGAGTGCTTCAGTCCATGAGGTCTCAAAGAGTCGGACATGACTGAGTGATTGAACTGAACTGAAATTAATTGTATATAAACAAGTGGAACAGAGCCACAGGTACAGAAGTTTCATATTTGCTAGTAGCTAGGGTTCAGCCCCATTCTAGATGATGTTCTTATAACTAATCAGTAACAGTGATTAGTTATGAGAAAAATAATCTGAGGAACTATGTGGCGTACTGGAAGAAAACAACTACCTTTGATTATATCCTAGTAGTTATAGTTCCATTCTCCATGGCTGGTCTCTTCAAATGTCCTCTATTGATACATTCCATGAACATGCTCATATTCTAAGTTTCATGAATTTTGCTAACTGCTTGAGATACAGGTATGCTCTTGGCTTCTGAAGAGCATAAAGAAAAGAAAGTAAATCATGTGATAGAGATCCTATTATATAATCTGTGGGGAAGGTATTAACTATATAATATATTATATAGTTTTTTAACTATTATATTGTTTGTGAACAATTGACTTTCTTTCTTGTGGAGGACAGACTCTTCATGGACTAACAGGATCTCTGCCTCCTATTATTCACTCCTTTATGTGATCTTTTCCAATTGAGTGCTGGTGGGAGTTGTGACTTTCTCTTAACCAACAAAATATAACAAAGTTGATGGGATGCCACCTCTTTCTTACATAAGACTGTAACTTCTGTCTTACTATCAGACCCTCTCCCTTGCTGGTATTGATAAAACAAGCTTCAATAGCCCTGTGTAGAGGTCCATGTGTAAATGCATGCTAGGTTGTTTCAGTCGTGTCCGACTCTGCAATCCCATTGACTGTAGCCCATCAGGCTGCTTTGTTCATGGGATTCTCCAGGCAAGAACACTGGAGTGGGCTGCCATGCCCTCCTCCAGGGGAACCTTCCCAACACAGGGATAGAACCTGCACCTCTTATGTCTCCTAATAGTTAGGGGGGATTTTTTACCACTAATGCTACCTGGGAAGCCAGTAGAGGTACACATGCTAATAAAATTAGTTCAGCCTTTGTTCAGTCAACAAGGATTGGAGACCTTTAGACAAGACACAAGGATAAGAATCCTTCCAGTAATCATGAAGAACAAACTACGCTGTCCCAGTGTCTTGACTCAGATAAACTGAGATAATAAATATTCATTGTTTTAAGTAGCTAAATTTTTGATAATTTAAGTATCAATAGATTAGTAATGACTCATACAACTATGACCAAAAAAAAAAAAAAGATTTTCTATCTCATAGAACATGCAGAAATACATTTCCATACATTTAAAACCAAATCTTAAAAAAAAATAAAAAATAATTTTAACCACTAGAAAAAATAGCAATATGTACGACCATAACGGATTCATGTCAATGAATGGCAAAACCAATACAATATTTTAAGTAAAAAATAAATAAATAAATAAAACTGAAAAGAAAAAAAGAGAAAAATAGCAAACCTATGAACTCAGGGTAAAGAAGTATTAACTTAAACCAAAAAACCACAACATATAAAGTGTTGATAAAGTTTGAATGGCAGAATATATCATAAATAAATATGAACTACAATGTGGGAGGATATATTTGAAACAGAATTCAACACATCAATCAAAATATTTTTCAAACAAGAAAACAGCCAAACACATGACCAAGCAATTCATAGAAGACATCAGAATTGCCAAGAAATATAAGAATGCATAATCAAAATCAGTAATGATTAAGTAAATGAAAGTTAAAACCAAATTATTATTATTAATTTTTTTACTTCACACTCATCCAACTGCAGAAATATTTGAAAATTAGACAATATTTAGAATTGTCTATAACAAAACAGTGAATCAGGAACTTTCACTTGATTTTGTTGTTGTTCAGTTGCTAAGTCATGTCCGACTCTTTGCGACCCCATGAACTGCATCATGCCAGGCTTCCCTGTCCTTCACTATCTTCAGGAATTTGCTCAAATTCATGCCCATTAGGTCCAATAGGCGGTGGCTGCATGGGCCCAGGAGGGCCGAGAGGAGCTACTCCACCTTCAAGATCAGGAGGGGCGGCCTTGAGGAGATACCCCTCATCCAAGGTAAGGTACAGCGGCTGCTGGAGCGGATGTGGAGAGATTTTCCATGACCAAGGTAAGAGAAACCCAACTAAGATGGTAGGTATTGCGAGGGGGCATCAGAGGGCAAACACATTGAAATCATAATCACAGAAAACTAGTCGACCTGATCACATGGACCAAAGCTGAATGTGGTACACTGGAGAAGGGAATGGTAAACCAATTCAGTATACTTGCCTTGAGAACCCGATGAACAGTATCAAAGGGCAAAATGATAGGATACTGAATGAGGAATTCCCCAGGTAGGTAGGTGCCCAGTATGCTACTGGAGATCAGTGGAGAAATAACTCTAGAAGGAATAAAGGGATGGAGCAAAAGCAAAACAAATACCCAGTTGTGGATGTGACCGGTGATAGAAGCAAGGTCCGGTGCTGTAAAGAGCAATATTGCATAGGAACGTGGAATGTTAGGTCCATGAATCAAAGCAAATTGGAAGTGGTCAAACAGGAGTGAACATAGACATTCTAGGAATCAGTGAATTAAAATGGACTGGAATGGGTGAATTTAACTCAGATGACCATTATATCTACTACTGTGGGCAGGAATCCCTTAGAAGAAATGGAGTAGCCATCATGGTCAACAAAAGAGTCCGAAATGCAGTACTTGGATGCAATCTTAAAAACGACAGAATGATTCCTGCTCGTTTCCAAGGCAAACCATTCAATATTACAGTAATCCAGGCCTATGCCCCAACCAGTAATGCTGAAGAAGCCCAAGTGGAAAGGTTCTATGAAGACTTACAAGAACTTTAAAACTAACACCCAAAAAAGATGTCCTTTTCATTATAGGGGACTGGAATGCAAAAGTAGGAAGTCAAGAAACACCTGGAGTAACAGGCAAATTTGGGCTTGGAGCATGGAATGAAGCAGGGCAAAGGCTAATAGAGTTTTGTCAAGAGAACGCACTGGTCATAGCAAACACCCTCTTCCAACAACACAAGAGAAGAGTCTACACATGAAAATCGCCAGATGGTCAACACCGAAATCAGATGGATTATATTCTTTGCGGCCACAGATGTAGAAGCTGTATACAGTTAGCAAAAACAAGACCAAGTGCTGACTGTGGCTCAGATCATGAACTCCTTATTGCCAAATTCAGACTGAAATTGAAGAAAGTAGGGAAAACCAATAGACCATTCAGATATGACCTAAATCAAATCCCTTATGATTATACAGTGGAAGTGAGAAATAGATTTAAGGGACTAGATCTGATAGAGTGCCTGATGAACTCTGGACGGAGGTTCATGGCATTGTACAGGAGACAGGGACCAAAACCATCCCCATGGAAAAGAAATGCAAAAAAGCGAAATGGCTGTCTGAGGAGGCCTTACAAATAGCTGTGAAAAGAAGAGAGGCGAAAGGCAAAGGAGAAAAGGAAAGATATAAGCATCTGAATGCAGAGTTACAAAGAATAGCAAGGAGAGATAAGAAAGACTTCCTCAGTGATCAATGCAAAAAAATAGAGGAAAACAACAGAATAGGAAAGACAACAGATCTCTTCAAGAAAATCAGAGATTCCGTGGGAACATTTCATGCATAGATGGGCTCGACAAAGGACAGATATGGTATGGACCTAACAGAAGCAGAAGATATTAAGAAGAGGTGGCAAGAATACACAGAAGAACTGTACAAAAAAGAGCTTCATGACCAAGATAATCATGATGGCGTGATCACTGACCTAGAGCCAGACATCTTGGAATGTGAAGTC
Source organism: Moschus berezovskii (assembly GCF_049115385.1). Lineage (NCBI taxonomy): Eukaryota > Metazoa > Chordata > Mammalia > Artiodactyla > Moschidae > Moschus > Moschus berezovskii. The sequence goes on along the minus strand of NC_142488.1, from coordinate 77,886,759 downwards.
AAGTGGGCCTTAGAAAGCATCACTACGAATAAAGCTAGTGGAGGTGATGGAATTTCAGTTGAGCTATTTCAAATCTTGAAAGATGATGCTGTGAAAGTGCTGCACTCAATATGCCAGCAAATTTGGAGAACTCAGCAGTGGCCACAGGACTGGAAAAGGTCAGTCTTCATTCCAATCCCAAAGAAAGGCAATGCCAAAGAATGCTCAAACTACCGCACCATTACACTCATCTCACAGGCTAGTAAAGTCATGCTCAAAATTCTCCAAGCCAGGCTTCAGCAATATGTGAACCATGAACTCCGAGACGTTCAAGCAGGTTTTAGAAAAGGCAGAGGCACCAGAGATCAAATTGCAAACATCCGCTGGATCATGGAGAAAGCAAGCGAGTTCCAGAAAAACATCTATTTCTGCTTCATTGACTATGCCAAAGCCTTTGACTGTGTGAATCACAATAAACTGTGGAAAATTCTGAAAGCGATGGGAATAGCAGACCACCTGACCTGCCTCTTGAGAAACCTGTATGCAGGTTAGGAAGCAGCAGTCAGAACTATACATAGAACAAGAGACTGGTTCCAAATAGAAAAATTAGTACGTCAAGGCTGTATATTGTCACCTTGCTTATTTAACTTATATGCAGAGTACATCATGAGGAATGCTGGGCTGGAAGAAGCACAAGCTGGAATCAAGATTGCTGGGAGAAATATCAATAACCTCAGACATGCAGATGACACCACCCTTATGGCAGAAAGTGAAGAGGAACTCAAAAGCCTCTTTTTGAAAGTGAAAGAGGAGAGTGAAAAGGTTGGCTTGAAGCTCAACATTCAGAAAACAAAGATCATGGCATCTGGTCCCATCACTTCATGGGAAATAGGTGGAAAAACAGTGGAAACAGTGTCAGACTTTATCTTTTGGGGCTTCAAAATCACTGCAGATGCTGATTGCAGCCATGAAATTAAAAGACGCTTACTCCTTGGAAGGAAAGTTATGACCAACCTTGATAGTATATTAAAAAGCAGAGACATTACTTTTCCAACCAAGGTCCGTCTAGTCAAGGCTATGGTTTTTCCCATGGTCGTGTATGGATGTGAGAGTTGGACTGTGAATAAAGCTGATCTCCGAAGAATTGATGCTTTTGAACTGTGGTGTTGCAGAAGACTCTTGAGAGTCCCTTGGACTGCAAGGAGATCCAACCAGTCCACTCTAAGGGAGACCTGTCCCGGGTATTCAGTTGAAGGACTGATGCTGAGGCTGAAACTGCAATACTTTGGCCACCTCATGTGACGAGTTGACTCACTGGAAAAGATTCTGATGCTGGGAGTGATTGGGGGCGGGAGGAGAAGGGGACGACCGAGAATGAGATGGCTGGATGGCATCACCGACTCGATGGACATGAGTTTGAGTGAACTCCGTGAGTTGGTGATGGACAGGGAGCCCTGGCGTGCTGTGATTCATGGGGTTGCTGAGAGTCGGACTCGACTGAACGACTGAACTGAACTGAACTGAAGTCAGTGATGCTATCTAAGCATCTCATCCTCTGCTGCCCTCTTCTTTTGCCTTCAATCTTTCCCAGCATCAGGGTCTTTTCCAATAAGTCACTCCTGAGGGAACTGTAATTAATGCAATCCTTTTGATATGGAATTGGGAAATATCTAGTAAAATTAAAATTGCATATAATTTACAACTGATTATTTTCACTCCTGATCATGTATAATATATAATCTCACCCATCCTTTAAAGGAAACATATATAAAATATCCATTTTACTATTTTTTCAAAGAATGAAAATGCATAAAAAACTGCCAAGACCTTAACTTAGCCAGGAAATAGAGTTTGACTGTCAGAAGTCAGAAATAGTGAATTAACAGAACAAGTCCAAAATGAAAGAATTTATCCTTTGATGGTACTTTGTTTGTTGTAGGCAAGTGACTAAACTGGAAAAAGTACCTACTACCTCATTCCATTTTCTCCCAGGGAATACACAATCATCTAGGATCAGGTAGATCAGTGGGACCAGACAGTCTCATTGTTGAGAGAGCCCTAAACAAAAGGCTCTAGCAGTTTCATAAACCCATGGCCAAAATGGTGAATGGGGTAAAGTTTATGAATGGAAAGTACTGGGCACTAAGTCACAGTGGAAAAAAGCATCTTCAACGTTTCCTTTCCTTTCTCAGTAACAGAGGCACCTGAAGACTTCAGATAAAGAGACCTAAGAATGAAGGCATGAGACTAGGAATGCAAGCATGTGAAGAGCATGACCAGTCAGAGGAGCTTGAATCCTTGACTGCAACTCCCCTCGGAGATTGTGATACACTGGCTGGTGTGAGAAGGGCAGTTCTCCCCTTGAGATCTTCCAGGTAAAACCTTTGCTTTATATATTGGTTTCTATAATAGGGCTTGAAAATTATCAGATTTTTAAAAATTAATTTATTAAATGATAAAGTAATTTTAATTGGAGGCTAATTACTTTACAATATTGTGGTAGTTTTTTGACATACATTGACATGAATCAGCCATGGGTGTATTTGTGTTCCAATATCCTGAAGCCCCCTCCTCACCCCATCCCTTTGGGTTGTCCCAGCAGATTGGTTTTTAACCAAAAGCTCATCTCCTCAAACACATGAAGCAGTAGGAATACGGGTAATTTAAAAACAAACAAAAATTAAATATATTCAAAAAAATTAAATTATCTACACCAATGAAAATTGAACTATAGACTGAATGAGGGGACGCAACGGAGACAGGCCGGAGCCATTGCCGTCGCCATGACCCACAGAAACCAACGCGAGCTTGCCCGCCAGAAGAATATGAAAAAGCAGGCCTACTCGGTTGAGGGAAAGCACTGAGACACGGGCTTTCTGCTGCCACCCGCAAGCAGAGGGACTCGGAAATCATGCAGCAGAAGCAGAAAGAGGAGGAACCCAAGTAGCTTTGTGGCTTCGTGTCCAACCCTCTTGTCCTTCGTCTGTCTGCCTAGAGCCAGTCCCATAATGCTCGCATTTTCTCCTGTAGTGCTCACAGTTCCCAGCACCAATGGCATTCCCTTTTCCCTGAGTCTGCAGCGGGTCCCTTTTGTGCTTCCTACCCCTCAGGTAGCCTTGCTCCCCCTGGGCTACTCCTGGGGGTGAGGGGTTACCCCTTCCCAGTGTTTTTTATTCCTGTGGGGCTCACCCCAAAGTATTAAGAGTAGATTTGTAATTAAAAATAAAACTGAACTATAACTACATATGTAAAAATAGATTTCTAAGACATAAATTTTGTTGAATAAAAACAAATTGTACAAAAAAGGAAAGTGTGATGTAATATATACAAATTTAAAATTGTAAAATACACATTATATTTAATGAATTTGAATATAGTAAAACTTAAAAAATATTGATGGGAGGATGCATGCGAATTTCAGGGTTTATTGTTGACTTTGGAAAGGAGGTCAGGGAACAAGAATGGGGAAGAACAAATGATATTTCAAGGTGATATGACATTTTGTTTAATATGAAGCAACTATGGCAATAGAAGCATTTATTAACTCTAGGTGGTATGTAAGTGTTATTATACTGGTGTAATGCAGCAAATTTGGAAAACTCAACAGTGGCCACAAGACTGGAAAAGGTCAATCTTCATTCGCGTACCAAAGAAAGGCAATGCCAAAGAATGCTCAAAGTACCGCACAATTGCACTCATCTCACACGCTAGTAAAGTCATGCTCAAAACTCTCCAAGCCAGGCTTCAGCAATATGTGAACCGAGAACTCCCAGATGTTCAAGCAGGTTTTAGAAAAGGCAGAGGCACCAGAGATCAAATTGCAAACATCCGCTGGATCGTGGGGAAAGCAAGAGAGTTCCAGAAAAACATCTATTTCTGCTTCATTGACTATGCCAAAGCCTTTGCCTGTGTGGATCACAATAAACTGTGGAACATTCTGAAAGAGATGGGAATACCAGACCACCTGACCTGCCTCTTGAGAAACCTGTACGCAGGTCAGGAAGCAACAGTCAGAACTGTACATGGAACAACAGATTGGTTCCAAATAGGAAAACTAGTACGTCAAGGCTGTATATTGTCACCTTGCTTATTTAACTTATATGCAGAGTACATCATGAGGAACGCTGGGCTGGAAGAAGCACAGCTGGAATCAAGATTGCTGGGAGAAATATCAATAACCTTAGATATGCAGATGACACCACCCTTATGGCAGAAAGTGAAGAGGAACTAAAAAGTCTCTTGATGAAAGTGAAAGAGGAGAGTGAAAAGGTTAGCTTGAAGCTCAACATTCAGGAAACAAAGATCATGGCAACTGGTCCCATCACTTCATGGGAAATAGGTGGAAAAACAGTGGAAACAGTGTCAGACTTTATTTTTGGGGGCTCCAAAATCACTGCAGATGCTGATTGCAGCCATGAAATTAAAAGACGCTTACTCCTTCGAAGGAAAGTTATGACCAACCTTGACAGTATATTAAAAAGCAGAGACATTACTTTGCCAACAAAAGTCCATCTAGTCAAGGCTATGGCTTTTCCCGTGGTCATGTATGCATGTGAGAGTTGGACTGTGAAGAAAGCTGATCGCTGAAGAATTGATGCTGTTGAACTGTGGTGCTGGAGAAGACTCTTGAGAGTCCCTTGTACTGCAAGGAGATCCAACCAGTCCATTCTAAAGGAGATCAATCCTGGGTGTTCATTGGAAGGACTGATGCTAAAGCTGAAACTCCAATACCTTGGCCACCTCATGTGACGAGTTGACTCACTGGAAAAGACTCTGATGCTGGGAAAGGTTGGGGGCGGGAGGAGAAGGGGACGTCGGAGAATGAGATGCCTGGATGGCATCACCGACTCTGTGGACATGAGTTTGCGTGAACTCCGGGAGTTGGTGATGGACAGGGAGGCCTGCTGTTCTGTGATTCATGGGGTTGCGGAGAGTCGGACACTACTGAGCGCCTGAACTGAACTGAATGCTTTTATTTGGTTTTCTGTACTTTTAAGTACTTTAAAAATATTTTTTATTTTTATTTTATTTTTATTTATACTTTTATTCCGTTACAGAAACAGGAGCTGCGGATTAAGCTTGATCGAGATGACAACCTCCCAAAAGCACCAAGACTTCGTGGCAGAGCCCATGGCGGAGAAGCCAGTGGGAGACCTGGCCGGGATTGGCGAAGTCCTGGGCAAGAAACTGGAGGAAAGGGGCTTTGATAAGGCCTATGTGGTCCTCGGCCAGTTTCTGGTCCTAAATAAAGATGAAGACCTCTTCCCTGAATGGCTGAAAGACACGTGTGGTGCCAACGCCGAGCAGTCTCGGGACTGCTTTGGCTGCCTGTGAGAGTGATGTGACGCTTTCTTGTGATGCTGTCTGGGAAGCCCGCGAACCTGAGCCCCATTGCTGAGTCTCCAGAGTTTGCAGCCTAGTGAAGACTCCTCCTCTGTCCTCTACAAAGGAAGAGATTTCTGTTGTCGTGCACACCCCCATGTACTCCAGGACCTTTGGGGAGTTCTCTCCCCTCACCATTTCAACTTTTTTGGAATTCTCACCTTTGCATGCATCTTCCTTCTCCTTTCCCTGCCAGTTTCGTGACAATAATTAACAGCTTTTCTGAGTGGATTCCTGGCCCTCTCCCTCACCCCCCACCCCCACCTGTGGTCTCTTTTACGCCATTTGGCAGCCTTTTTGGCAGAACAGTCACTGTCCTTGTAAAGTTTTTTAAATCAATAGAGCCAGTGGCCTTCAAATAAAAATATTTTTTAAAAAGTGGCTTGCTGTATGTATGCATGTGTATGCAACATAGATGTTAACTATGAGGTAAGAAGACTGTCCTAAAAATGAAACATTGAGATTCTCTATATGGTATTTGTATATAATCAAAAATATTTGAAAGGGAGGGTTAGCCTCACAAAATTGTTTTCAGTAGTATAGCAACAGCAACTAGCTTTTAAATTTGAATCTTGATTATTTTCACTCTCTTCATGCTTTGGTTTGGAGGATACCAGTTATAATTTTAAAAGATGGTAGGGAATGAGAAACAAGACACAATTCACTGAAATAAAATTCAAAATATTTACTTCAATATATGTTTTTTATTTTGCAATGCTGGTTTCCTAAAAATATAATCAGTAAACCTGTCAATAAGGCAAAGCTGAGTTTATTACTTATTATGATAAAATATGGGCTTCTTTGGTGGATCAGATGGTAAAGAATCTACCTGCCATTCAGGAGACCTGGGTTCAATCCCTGGGTTGGGAAGATCCCCTGGAGAAGGGACTGGCAACCCACTCCAGTATTCTTGCCTGGAGAATTCCATGGACAGAAGAGCCTGGTGGGCTAAAGTCCATGGGGTCGCAAAGAGACATGACTGAGTGACTGCACTTCACTTTTTCATGATAAAATATATCACTATCTTGTTAGTCCTAGTAGTGTCTGGAGTGGGGAGGACAGTCACAATTTTTATAAGGTTTTATGGTTTCTCTTGGGTTGGTTTCTTCAATGTGTTGGCCTCAGGATGATCAGGTAATGATCCTAGTGAAATAGTTAAGGACTGGTGATACACAGCCAGGTGTAGGGTTTGAGGTAAGGGATTGGAAGAGTGTATTCAATTATCTGATGCTATTCATTGGAAAATGGAACAATTTAAAATGAGTTTGGAGGAAGTTCTCAGCAGGAACAATAAAGTTATTTTCATAACTTCCTGGGAAGTTATCTTCCTGGGAAAGAGGTGGAATGGTTAAGTCATGTTATTGAAAGCAGCCTAAATGTATAGTTGTTAATATTCATCAGAAGCTGTGTAGATGGTTTGATTCTCACTATAAAAATGTGGTACTACCTCAAGTTCCTTTCCACTATATATCATAACAGAATTATTCATGTTAGTGAGTCATGGAGTCGCAGAGTCAGACACCACTGAGCGACTGAACTGAACTGAACTGAATGGATTTGCGATGATGAATTTTAAAGTTTAGATGTTATTATTTAAAACATATTTAAGTCCTATGTTTCTGAACATTCTTTGCACATTTTTCTTAAAGAAAAGGTATTTCTTTATGTCAGTTATAAGAGAGGTATGCATTATTTATCTTTTTGTCGTTTTATGTTATTAATATTTCATAAAATTATTTATATTTTATTAAACTCCTCATTATGGGTTGTGAACTTAAAATTGAATTTTTTATCACCTAAACTTGGGAAGAAAATGAATCAAGGATATAGACAAGGTTAGAATCACATAGATTTGAGGGTATATATTCATTAATTTGTTAAGTAATTATTGAATGCATACTTGATAGCAATTCACTAAGTAGTAGGATATCACTTGTGTATTCTAGACTTTGATTTCAATTATCAAAAAAAAAAAGAAAATAAGAAAAAAAAGTAAAAGTTTGAGGAAGCATCACTGACTCGATGAAGATGAGTTTGAGTGAACTCAGGGAGTTGGTGATGGACAGTGAGGCCTGGCGTGCTGTGATTAATGAGGTGTCAAAGAGTTGGACACGACTGAGCAACTGAACTGACCTGAACTGATTATCCATGTTTCTAGCTTCTATGAATTTGATTCTTCAATGTCTGCTTTACATGTTTCATGAATATCTTGCTCTAGACAACCCGATAATACTCCTGAATCACTTTGCTTTGGCCTCCTGCCTCCTTCATCAACCCTCCCTCCTCAGGAAAAATCCTCCTCACATGTGTGTGCTTTTAAAACACGAAGCAATCCAGAGTTCACACTCTGAGCCATCTCCTTTAAAAGGCTCTCATACTATCTCCCTACCATAAATAATCAAGACCAGGCACCAGACAACTAGGAGGGGTCTGTATACCCCACAGCCTGCTGAAATTATTCAGATGAGCCAATCCTAAACTTTCCCACACTGCCTCATCCATTTCTTATTGTGGAAACAACAGTAATGGCTCTTGCCCAAAGTTCTTCCTTCTCACTCTTTTTCCTGATCCACTGTGTGCTTCCCTGTGGGCATCCCCAGTGGTACGCCTCCATCTCTTGGAAACTGTAATAAATTATCTCTTCAATGGTAATCACCTCCTGAACACTTGGTCCTACTATACCCTCCTCTGTCCATGGGATTTTTCAGGCAAGAATACAGAAGTGGGTTCTCATTTCCTCCACCAGAGGATCTTCTTGACCCAGGGAACGAAGCCAAATCTCCTGTGTCTCCTGCATTGCAGGCAGATTCTTTATCCACTGAGCTATCAAGGAAGCCCCCAAATTTTCTATTAATGCACTGTATTTTAAAACAAGGAGTTGGCATACATCTATATGCATATATAAATAATTTTACCACATACGTATATTTTTTTCAATTTTACATTTTTATTGAAATATAGTTGATTTGCAATATTATGTGAATTTCAGGCATATATCTTGGTGATTCAGTACGTTTGCAGTTTATATTCTATCGGGGTCCAGCCTCGATATGGCCCAGGGTATCCTCGGGATGAACGGCGTCGGCGTCAGAGAGAGAGAAAGAGAGAGACAGGGGCTGATGATTCCTTGGTTTACGCTGGAAACCAATAAAACCCCAGCACGGGGTTTGCTCTGTTTACGTAGGCCGCAGGCGCCCTCTCGAATCACTGGAGGCACCCCACCAGGGCACCCCCTCGAGTGAGTCTTAGAAGCCCAGGCAGATAAGTAAACTCAGAGGGCCCAGCGCTCCAAGAATCTCAACCAGAAAAAGGAGAATAGAGAAAAGGATGGAAAAAGAGAAAGAACGACACGGGGAGACCAAGCTTCAGTGAGCAAGGCCCAAAACTTTATTTTCCAGTGCTGATTTTATACCCTAAGTTATTCGCATAAGAAACAGAGAAAGGGAGGTACATGGGGTCAGCAGTCTTGACCCTTATCAGGATCAGGGCTTATTTTTGTGTGTCTTGTGATAAAAGTTTTAGGTGGTTTACATCATCTTCTGGCCAGGGGGCCTGCTAACAGTTTTATGGCCCTCTCTCCTAACAATAGGTTAGTTAGCAAGTAAAAGGCTTATATTCTTTTAAGGTGACTTTCCTAAAGTTAGGTGCTAGACACATAACAAAGTTACATTCCTATAAGGCACCGGTGTAGTGAGCTGCAAGAAAGGAATTTAAGATCTGATGTGGTTAAATCAAAGGCTACCACTTATATTCTCTATATGCGATTAATATATTTCCAAGGATACAATAGATAGAGGAAACTGCAGCAAGCATTGATTCAACAATGAAATCTTTTTTAGTACTATTCTAATGATTTTAACTTCTTCAACAGATTCCTGTATTTTAGAATATTAGGCTTTCTGTCCTTGCATGGCTGGGAGGCTATAAACAGTCACATTCGTAGTTGTAACAGCCCGGACAAACTTGTCATGCAAGTTAGAAAGCTATCAGAGGGGCTTGGATTGGAACACTCCTATTAAGCCGAGGAGAACTTTTTAACTACAGCTCTGAATTAATGTTTTCAGAGAAAGGTGGTTGGGGGGAAGCCCCCCCGTAAGTATCAGAGGACTTGATAAGAGGCGTAAGATAGTAAAGCAGTCAGACTCCGGTTTTCTTTGGGGTAGATGCTCAGGTAAGTCCAGGGGGTTCCTCGAGTCCTGATTAGCCTTTGCCCGTCAGGCCTCTTCCCCAGTTGACCTTTGCCACGGATAGGATTCCCCTCGCTGGCTCCCGGCAATATTCCATTATCAGTTGCTACAAGATAATGGTCTTAATTCCTTTTGCTGTACAGTGTATATGTGTGTGTTAGTTGCTCAGTCGTGTCTGACTCTTTGTGACCCCAAAGAACTGTAGTCTGCCAGACTTCTTTGTCCATGGAATTCTCCAGGCAAGAATACTGGAGTGGATTGCATTCCCTTCCCTAGAGGATCTTCCTGACCCAGGGATCAAACCCTGGTTTCCTCCACTGGAGGCAGATTCTTTACCATTTGAGTTACAGGGAAGTCCTCACAGTGTATACTTGTTGCTTAACTATTTTATACATACTACTTTCTAAATGTTAATTCCCATATCCCTAATTTGTTCCTCTTCCCTTCACTCTCTCCTTTGGTAACCACAGTTTTTCTTCTCTATGAGTCAGTTTCTGTTTTGCATACTCATATATTATTTTTCAGATTACAAATATAATTCATATAACACATTATTTGTTTTTCTCTGACTTATTTCACTAGAATAATGTTTCTAGGTCTACCCACATTGCTACAAATGGAAGAATTTCATTCTTTTTATGGCTGAGTAATATTCCATTGTATACGAATATCTATATACAATACTTCTTAATTCAGTCATCCATTGATGGGCATTTGGGTTGCTTCCAAGTCCTAACTGTTATAAATCAGTTCAATTCAGGAGGTCACCCGGCTCTGACTCTTTGCGACCCCATGATCTGTAGCATTCCAGGCTTCCCTGTCCATCACCAACTCCCAAAGTTTACTCAAACTCATGTACATCGAGTCGGTGATGCCATTCAGCCATCTCATCCTCTGTCAACCTCTTTTCCTCCGACCTCAATCCTTCCCAGCATCAGTGTCTTTTCAAATGAGTCAGTTCTTCACAACAGGTGGCCAGAGTAATGGGGTTTCAGCTTCAGAATCAGTCGTTCCAATGAATACTTAAGACTAATTTCCTGTAGTATTGACTTGTAGTCCGAGGGACTCTCAAGAGGCTTCTCCAACACCACAGTTCAAAAGCATCAATTCTTCAGCACTCAGATTTCTTTATAGACTAACTCTCACTTATATACATGACTACTGGAAATAGCTTTGACTACATGGACCTTTGTTGGCAAAGTAATGTCTTTGATTTTTAATATGCTGTCTAAGTTGGCACAACCTTTCTTCCAAGAAGCAAGTGTCTGTTAATTTCATGGCTACAGACATCGTCTGCAATGATTTTGGAGTTAAAAAAAAATAGTCTCTCACTATTTCTATTGTATCCCCATCTATTTGTCATGAAGTGATGGGACCAGATGCCATGTTCTTAGTTTTCTGAATGTTGAGTTTTAAACCAACTTTTTCACTCTCGTCTTTCAATTTCATCAAGAGGCTCTTTAGTTCTTCTTTGTTTACTGCCATAAAGGTGGTGTCATCTGCATATCTGTGGTTATTGGTATTTCTCCTGGCAATCTTGATGCCAGCTTGTGCTTCATCAAGCCCAGCATTTTGCATGATATACTCTGCATATAAGTTAAATAAGCAGGGTGACAGTATACAGCTTTGACATACTCCTTTCCAATTTGGAACCAGTCTGTTGTGCCATGTCCAGTTCTAACTGTTTATTCTTGACCTGAATACAGATTTCTCGTGACACAGGTAAGGTGATCTCATATTCCCATCTCTTTAAGAATTTCCCAAAGTTTGTTGTGATCTACACAGTCAAAGGCTTTGGTGTAGTTAATAAGGCAGAAATTGATGTTTATCTCTGGAAGTCTTGCTTCTTAAATGATCCAACAGACATTGGCAATTTGATCTCTGGTTCCTCTGCCTTTCCAAAATCCAGCTTAAACATCCGGAATTTCACAGTTCATGTACTCTTGAAGCCTTGCTTGGAGAATTTTGAGCATTATTTTGCTAGCATGTGAGATGAGTGCCATTGTGAGGTAGTTTGAACATTCTTTGGCATTGCCTTTCTTTGGGATTGGAATGAAGACTGACCTTTTCCAGTCCTGTGGCCACTGCTGAGTTTTCCAAATTTGTTGGCATATTGAGTGCATCACTTTCATATCATCACAATAAGAGGGATATTTTTCAAGTCAAAGAAACTATCCCCTATTAAAATTATCATGAAACTAAAATGACTGGGTGTTCAACTTTGACATAGTCTGTTTCCATTCTCCTCCAATATTTGTTTTATATCACTACTGGAAAACATGCTATGACCTGCCAGTTAGAAACTAGCAGTCTGGAAACTTCAAGAATAGAAATAGCTCACCTTGAATTTCATCACCTCCACTAGCTTTGCTTGTAGTGATGCTTCCGAAGGTCCACTTGTCTTTGCATTTCAGGGTGTCTGGCTCTAGGTGAGTGATTACACCATTATGATTATCTGGGTCATGAAAATATTTTTTGTATAGTTCTGTGTATTGCTGCCATGTTTTCTCAATATCTTCTTCTTGTCTTAGGTTCATACATTTTCTCTCCTTAATTGTGGCCATATTTGCATGAAATGTTCCTTTGGTATCTCTAATTTTCTTGAAGAGGTCTCTAGTCTTTCATTCTGTTGTTTTCCTCTATTTCTTTACATTGATCACTGAGGAAGACTTTCTTATCTCTCCTTGTTTTTCTTTGAAACATTGCATTCAAACGGGCATATCTTTCCTTTTTTCATTTGCCTTTCACTTCTCTTCTTTTATCAGATATTTGTAAAGCCTACTCAGACAACCATTTTGCGTCTTTGCATTTCTTTTTCTTGGGGTTGCTGTTGATCACTACCTCCTATACCATGTCATGAGCCTCTGTCCATAGTTCTTCAGGCACTTTATGAGATCTAATTCCTTGAATATATTGGTCACTTTCACTGTATAAACCTAAGGGATTTGATTAGGTCATATCTGAATGATCCAGTGGTTTTCCCTACTTTCTTCAATTTAAGTCAGAATTTGGCAATAAGCAGTGCATGATCTGAGTCACAGTCAGTGCTTGGTCTTGTTTTTGCTGACTGTATAGAGCTTCTCCATTTTTGGCTGCAAAGAATACAATCAGTCTGATTTCAGTATTGACCATCTGGTGATTTTCATGTGTAGAGTCTTCTCTTGTGTTGTTGGAAGAAAGTGTCTGCTTTGACCAGTGTATTCTCTTGGCAAAATTCTATTAGCCTTTGCCCTGCTCCGTTTTGTACCCCAAGGCCAAATTTACCTTTTAAAATCTATTGTAAGTAGAACTACAAGAAATGTTGGGGTGCATGTATTGCTTCAAATTAGAGTTTTCCCCAGATACATGCCTAGGTGTGGGATTGTTACATCATATGGTAGCTCTGTTTTTAATGTTTTTAAGGAAACTCCAGACTATTTTCCATATTGGCTGCATCAATTCACATTCCCACCAAAAGTGTAGGAGGGTTTCCCTTTCTCCATACCCTGTTGGAGAATTTAATACTTGTAGACATTTTGATGATATTCATTTTGACAAGTCTGTAATGAAGTCTAATTTTTGCTTTTATTCGCATTTTCTAATAATTTAGTAAAATTTATCATTTCATGAATATGTTAGCCTTCTGTATGTTTTCTTGGGAAAATGTCTTCTGACCATTTTTTGGGTATGTTTGTTTTTCGATGTTGAGCTGTATCCGCACTTTATGTATTTTGGATCTTAATGCCTTGTTGGTCACACCATTTGCAAATAATTTCTCCCTTTCCATTGGTTATATTTTAGTTTTATCTGTGGTTTCCTTTGTTGAGCAAAAGCTTTTAGGTTTATTTTATTTTCTTTTTTAAATTTTAATTGGAGACTACTTACTTTCCATTATTGTATTGGTTTTGCCATACAATGACATGAGTCTGCCCCGGGTGTACATGTGTTCCCCATCTTGAACACCCCTCCCACATCCCTTCCCATCCCATCCCTCTGGCTCATCCCAACGCACCAGCCATGAGCATCCGGTATCATGCGTCAAAACTGGACTGGTGATTCGTTACACATATGATAATATACATGTTGCAATCCCACCCTCATTCTTTCCCACAGAGTCCAAAAGACTGTTGTATATATCTGTGTCACTTTTGTTGTCTCGTATACAGGGTTATCGTTATCATCTTTCTAAAGTACATATATATGCGTTAGTATACTGTATTGGTGTTTTTCTTTCTGGCTTACTACATTTTGTATAATAGTCTCCAGTTTCATGCACCTCATTAGAACTGATTCAAACATATTCTTTTTAATGGCTGAGTAATACTCCATTGTGTTTATGTACCACAGCTTTCTTATCCAATCGTCTGCAGATGGACATCCAGGTTGCTTCCATGTCCTGGCTAATATAAACAGTGCTGTGATGAAGATAGGACTGCATGTGTCTCTTTCAATTCTGGTTTCCTCCGTGTATATGCCCAGGAGTGAAATTGTGGGTCGTTTCAGTTCAGTTCAGTTCAGTTCAGTCGCTCAGTCGTGTCCGGCTCTCAGTGACCCCATGAATCACAGCACGCTAGGCCTCCCTGTCCATCACCAACTCACGGAGTTCACTCAAACTCATGTCCACAGAGTCGGTGATGCCATCCAGCCATCTCACTCTCGGTCATCCACTTCTCCTCCCTCCCCCAACCTTTCCCAGCATCAGAGTCTTTTCCAGTGAGTCAACTCATCGCATGAGGTGGCCAAAGTATTGCAGTTTCAGCTTTAGCATCAGTCCTTCCAATGAACACCCAGGATTGATCTCCCTTAGAATGGACTGGTTGGATCCTCTTGCAGTACAAGGGACTCTCAAGAGTCTTCTCCAACACCACAGTTCAAAAGCATCAATTCTTCGGCGATCAGCTTTCTTCACAGTCCAACTCTCACATCCATACATGACCACGGGAAACACCATAGCCTTGACGAGACGGACCTTTGTTGGCAAAGTAATGTCTCTGCTTTTCAATATCTTATCAAGGTTGGTCATAACTTTCCTTCCAAGGAGTAAGCGTATTTTAATTTCATGGCTGCAATCAGCATCTGCAGTGATTTTGGAGCCCCAAAAAATAAAGTCTGACACTGTTTCCACTGTTTTCCATCTATTTCCCATGAAGTGATGGGACCAGATGCAATAATCTTTGTTGTCTGAATGTTGAGCTTCAAGCCAACCTTTTCACTCTCCTCTTTCACTTTCAACAAGAGGCTTTTGAGTTCCTCTTCACTTTCTTCCATAAGGGTAGTGTCATCTGCATATCTGAGATTATTGATATTTCTCCTGGCAATCTTGATTTCAGCTTGTGCTTCTTCCAGCCCAGCGTTCCTCATGATGTACTCTGCATATAAGTTAAATAAGCAAGGTGACAATATACAGCCTTGACGCACTCCCTTTCCTATTTGGAACCAGTCTGTTTTTCCATGTACAGTTTGGCAGCTCTATTTCCAGTTTTTAAAGCAATCTCCACACTGTTCTCCATAGTTGTTGTACTAGTTTGCATCGCCCCCAACGGTGTAAGAGGTTTCCCTTTTCTCCACACCCTCTCCAGCATTTATTGCTTGTATCCTTTTGGATAGCAACCATTCTAACTGGTGTAAAATGGTACCTCATTGTAGTTTTGATTTGCATTTATCTCATTATGAGTGATGTTGAGTATCTTTTCATGTGTTTTTTAGCCATCTGTATGTCTTCTTTGGAGAAATGTCTGTTTAGTTCTTTGGCCTGTTTCTTTGATTGGGTCGTTTATTTTTCTGGAATTGAGCTGCAGGAGATGCTTGTATATTTTTGAGATTAATTCTTTGTCAGTTTCTTAATTTGCTAGTATTTTCTCCCATTCTGAAGGCCGTCTTTTCACCTTGCTTATAGTTTCCTTTTGCTGGGCAGAAGCTTTTAATATTAATTAGGTCCCATTTGTTTATTTTTGCTTTTATTTCCAATATTCTGGGAGGTGGGTCATGGAGGATCCTTCTGTGATTTATGTTGGAAAGTGTTTTGCCTATGTTCTCCTCTAAGAGTGTTATCGCTTCTTGTCTTACATTTAGATCTTTAATCCATTTTGAGTTTATTTTTGTGTATGGTGTTAGGGAGTGTTCTAGTTTCATTCTTTTACAAGTGGTTGACCAGTTTTCCCAGCACCACTTTTTAAAAAGATTGTCTTTTCTCCGTTGAATATTCTTGCCTCCTTTGTCAAAGATAAGTTGTCCATAGGTGCATGGATTTATCTATGGGCTTTCTATTTTGTTCCATTGATCTATATTTCTGTCTTTATGCCAGTACCATACTGTCTTGATGACTGTGGCTTTGCAGTAGAGCCTGAATTTCGGCATGTTGATTCCCCCAGTTCCATTCTTCTTTTTCAAGATTGCTTTGGCTATTCAAGGTTTTTTGTATTTCCATACAAATTGTGAAATTATTTGTTCTAGCTCTGTAAAAAATACTGTTGGTAACTTGATAGGGAATACATTGAACCTATAAATTAATTTGTGTAATATATTCATTTTCACAACATTTATTCTTCCAATCCATGGACACGGTATATTTCTCCATCTATTAGTGTCGTTTCTGATTTCTTTCACCAGTATTTTATAGTTTTCTATATATAGGTCTTTTGTTTCTTTAGGTAGATATATTCCTAAGTATTTTATTCTTTTCTTTGCTACAGTGAATGGAATTGTTTCCTTAATTTCTCTATTTTCTCATTATTAGTGTATAGGAATGCAAGGGATTTCTGTGTGTTGATTTTATATCCTGCAACCTTACTATATTCATTGATTAGCTATAGTAATTTTCTGGTAGAGTCTTTAGTGTTTTCTGTGTAGAGGATCTTGTAATTTTCAAACAGTGAGATTTTTACTTCTTCTTTTCCAATTTGGATTTCTTTCATGTCTTTTTCTGCTCTGATTCCTGTGGCCAACACTTCCAAAACTATGCTGAAGAGTAGTGGTGAGAGTGGGCACGCTTGTCTTTTTCCTGATATTAGGGGAAACACTTTCAATTTGTCACCATTGTGGATAATGTTTACTGTGTGTTTGTCATATATAGCTTTTATTAGGTTGAGGAATGTTC
Organism: Moschus berezovskii; assembly: GCF_049115385.1. Lineage (NCBI taxonomy): Eukaryota > Metazoa > Chordata > Mammalia > Artiodactyla > Moschidae > Moschus > Moschus berezovskii. Next base: position 77,870,136 of record NC_142488.1, on the reverse strand, counting down.
AATCTATTTCCGCCTTCTGGAGGTTTTTTATCTTAAATGGATGTTGAATTTTGTCAAAGGCTTTCTCTGCATCTATTGAGATAATCATATGACTTTTATTTTTCATTTTGTTAATGTGGTGTATTACATTGATTGATTTGCGGATATTGAAGAACACTTGCATTCCTGAGATAAAGCCCACTTGGTCATGATGTATGATCTTTTTAATGTGTTGTTGGATTCTGATTGCTAGAATTTTGTTAATGATTTTTGCATCTATGTTCATCAGTGATATTGGCCTGTAGTTCTCTTTTTTTGTGGCATCTTTGTCAGGTTTTGGTATTAGGGTGATGGTGACCTCATAGAATGAGCTTAGCAGTATAACTTCTGCAATTTTCTGGAAGAGTTTGAGTAGGATAGGTGTTAGCTCTTCTCTAAATTTTTGGTAGAATTCATCTGTGAAGCCCTCTGGACCTGGGCTTTTGTTTGCTGGAAGATTTCTGATTACAGTTTCAATTTCTGTGCTTGTGATGGGTCTGTTAAGATTTTCTATTTCTTCCTGGTTCAGTTTTGGAAAGTTGTACTTTTCTAAGAATTTGTCCATTTCTTCCAAGTTGTTCATTTTATTGGCATGTAATTGCTGATAGTAGTCTCTTATGATCCTTTGTGTTTCTGTGTTTTCTGTTGTGATCTCTCCATTTTAATTTCTAATTTTATAGCTTTTAGGTTAAATTAGGTCCCATTTGTTATTTCGGGGTTTAATTATATATATTATGAGATAAATTAAAAGATAATAGCTAAAGTTTGTGTCAAAGAGTGCTCTGCCTATGCCTTCTTCAATAGTTTTATGGCTCTAGGCCATTTACTTATTTATTCCATTTTGAGTTTATTTTTGTATATAGTGTAAGGGGATGTTCTAATCTTATTGTTTTAAATTTAGCTGTTCAGTTTCCCCAGCACCACTAGTTGAAGAGACAGTTTTTTCTCCTTTGTGTATTCTTGCCTCCTTTGTCATAAATTGATTGACCATAGGTGCCCAAGTTTATTTCTGTACTCTGTATTCTGTTCTGTTGATTGATGTGTCAGTTTTCATGCCATACCACCAATATGATGATTTGGTTACTGTAGCTTTGCAATATACTCTGAAATCAGAGAGTATGATAGCTCTGCTTTCTTGTCATTTCTACTTTCATGAAAAATCTTTTTTTTTCATTTTCTCACCTTTAGTCTTTGTCTTTATAAAATCTTTCTTCATTTTCTCACTTTTAGTCTTTCTTTAGCCTTGAAGTGAATCTCTTGTAGGCAGCATATTGAAGGTTCTTGTTTTTTGTATAGCCACCTTATATATTTGATTGTAATATTTAGTCCATTCACATTTAAATTATTGATGGATATATATTCTTATTGCCATTGTATTACCTACTTTCTAGTTGTTTTTTAATTTTTAATCTGTTCCTGTCCTCCTTTTTTTTGTTGCTTCTCCCATTGTGGTTTGATGATCTTTTGCAGTATGCTTGGGTTACTTTCTTTTAGGTTTTTCTGTCTCTCCTATAGGTTTTGATTTGTGGCTACTGTGAGTTTCATAGATGCTGACCCATAATTATACCTACTTGATATAAACTAATAGGTATTTAGTTCAAATACATCGTAAAAATCTGTTTTTACTCCCCTCCCCCACATTTTATGCTTTTGATATCATATTTTATATTTTCATGCTGATCACTTTACTAATTATTGTAATTATAGTTGCTTTTACAACAGTTTGTCTTTCAATTTTATACAAGCTTATTTAAGTGATCTTTAATCTCTGTCATTTCTGTCCTTTTGAAGAGGAACTAAAAAGCCTCTTGATGAAAGTGAAAGAGGAGAGTGAAAAGGTTGGCTTGAAGCTCAACATTCAGAAAACAAAGATCGTGGCATCTGGTCCCATCACTTCATGGGAAATAGATGGGGAAACAGTGGAAACAGTGTCAGACTTTATTTTCTTGGGCTCCAAAATCACTGTGGATGCTGATTGCAGCCATGAAGTTAAAAGACGATTACTCTTTGGAAGGAAAGTTATGACCAGCCTAGATAACATATTAAAGAGCAGAGACATTTCTTAGCCAGCAAAGGTCCGTCTAGTCAAGGCTATGGTTTTTCCCGTGGTCATGTATGGATGTGAGAGTTGGACTGTGAACAAAGCTGATCGCCGAAGAATTGATGCTTTTGAAGTGTGGTGCTGGAGAAGACTCTTGAGAGTCCCTTGGACTGCAAGGAGATCCAACCAGTCCATTCTAAAGGAGATCAATCCTAGGTGTTCATTGGAAGGACTGATGCTAAAGCTGAAACTGCAATACTTTGGCCACCTCATGCGACGAGTTGACTCGCTGGAAAAGACTCTGATCCTGGGAGGGATTGGGGGCAGGAGGAGAAGGGGACGACAGAGAATGAGATGGCTGGATGACATCACCGACTTGATGGACATGAGTTTGAGTGAACTCCGGGAGTTGGGGATGGACAGGGAGAACTGACATGCTGTGATTCATGGGGTTGCAAAGAGTCGGACACAACTGAGAGACTGAACTGAACTGAACTGAATCTCTATCATTCATTTGTCTTTCCTAATGGGGTTTTCCCTTTTCTATAGATTCTTACTACTTTTCCAGTTAGAGAAGACCCTTCAACATCTCTTTTAGGGTAGGTTTAGTACTGATGAATTCTTTTAGTGTTTGTTTCTCTGAGAAGTTCGTTATTTCTCCTAATTTAAATCATATTCTTGTTGGGTACATGATTCTAGTTTGCATAATTTTCCATTTAGCCACTTTGAATTTATGACATGTTTCCCTTCAGACATGTAAAATTTCTACAGAAAAAAATAGCTGATAGCTTTATTGGGATTCCAGTGCATATGACTCATTGTTTTCCTCTTATTGCTTTTATAATTCTATCTTTGGATTTTGACATTTTCATTGTATGTCTTGATGCTGGTCTGCTTGGGTTCATCTTGATTGAATGTGTGCTCTGTACTTCCTGCACCTGGACTATGTTTCATACTTTAGGGTTAGGATGTTTTCAGCCATAATATTTTAAAATAAAATTTTGATTACTTTCTCTCTCTCTGTCCTTCTTCTGGGACCTATATAATACGAAGTTCCTTGCATTTGATGTCATCCCAGACATTGTGTATATTGTGATCATTTTTGTTTCATTTGCTTTTCTGCATGCTGTTCTAACTGGGTGATTTTCATTATTCTATCTTCTGTATCATTTATGCATTTTTTAAATCATTTAGTCCACTATTCATTGCTTCTGGAGTCCTTTTTATCTCAGTTATTGAATTACCGCTCTGAATTAGTTCTTCTTTATATTTTATATTTTCTTATTTAAAATGTCTATATCAATTCTCTTCCCCAATTCAGTTACCATTTTTCTTACCAACATTTTGAATTATTTGTCTGATAAATTTTTTATTTCTGCTTTATTTAATTTCCAGTGGTTTTTTTTTTCTTGCTCTTTCAGCTGAGACTAGTTCCTTTAACTTTTCATTTTTCTTAATTTCTCTCTTTCTGTGAATTTAAGTGAAACAGTTACCTATTGTGATCTTGAAGGAGTGCTCTTATGTGGAAACTTCCCTTTGTAGACTGTATGTCCAATGCTTTTGATGGGAGAGCTGGATTTGATGTGGATATCAGTTATATCTTTCCTCAGGATTTGCTGACAGTTGTCATCTTGTTAGAGCATGTGGCTGGTGGTGGATAATGCACAATGTGTGAAGTGGGAATTCGCCTCTGCTCAGTGGCCATCACAACCCTGTCAGTGGAGGCAGGGGAGTGTCTGATCCCAATTTCCTATAGTAGAAGTCAGTTTTGAGTTCTCTCTTTTCCTTTTAAGCTTGCTTCTTTCCTCCTCCTCACACTAGGTGGAGGAAAGTACTGAAGCAAATTTGCTCAAAAGTTTACAGGGGTCTCTGTCTGTGTAGATCCAGTCAGAGGCAGCTGAGAGTTATATCTTTTCCCCTATGTTGGCTGTTCCAGATTTAGTGCTAGGCTGTGGGGTAGAGTGGGTGGGAACAGAGCATTCACTTGGCTTGGGCTAAAGTGTGAAATGAGGTGGTCACTAGAATTCCAACAGTCACACTGCTGTCAGAATTCTGTACTGCTTTCTGAATTGTCACTTGACTGAGTGCCAAGAATAGCTGCTTCCATCCAGCCTAGGCTATACTCTGCAACCCTGGGTCACCTCTGTGTCCATACATCAAGTCTTTTCCCAAGTCCTGGCCACCTTAGATCCAGTGTCAAGCTGTGTCATGGAGTGAGAATGGCCAAGGTGTTTATTTGGGTTGGACTGGGGAAGCAGCAGCATCTACTGCAGACCACTCTCACACTGCCTGAGAGAAAACCAGCACACACACACTCCTCATGAGTGGATTCTAAGCTTATCCAGCTTTTCTATCTGCTTCAGAACTTCTCCAAGCAGCCAAGGAGGTTTGTCTCTAACACATAGTATCCCAGCACTGTGATGTTCAGTCTCTGGCTCAACCTACTCACTCTCCAGAATGAATGTCCACTTATGTCATCTCCCTTTTTCTCTTAATCTCTACTTCGTGCTTTTCTTCCTATCATACTGTATTAAATGTTTCTTTCTTGGAGTCTTGGAGTCCTTTCACCTATTTCCAGTTAGATTTCCCAAAAGAATTTTCCACATGCAGATTATTTTTGATGTATACTTGGGGGAGTAGTAGTGAGCTGAACTTCTTACTCCACCATCTTGATCTCCCTCTGGGTATATATTTTTTAATTCCATGTAATATTGCTGTGATTTCACCCATACACAAAAATTACCACTTTAAAACTCCAAAAATAAAAAGTACCTAAGGGTAGAATAAATGTAACATTTTCCCTAAGAAATAATAGTCAACATGAAACATAATATACTAGGTACAGAGTTAACACTATATGACCATTATTTCATCCAAATTTCACTATGTTATGTTAATTACTATCACCATTTTATGGCATAGAAAGCTGAGGCTTAGGAAGATTGATTGACTTCCTTAAGATCACAGAGCTTACAAGTGACAGAATCAATGGTCATCAAAACCAGACTAATGGAGTTTAGGGCCGGCTTAACATTCTTAACAATTGTGCGCAATTTTTTTTTCTAACATAATAATTAAATGAAAAATTATATATAGCAATGATGATTATGATAATATAGCCATGATTATATTACTATAAGGTTTCAGTAATATTGTATGGATAGAAAGTGATGGATCCAGAGTTAAAACTAAGACTGATTGACTTAAAAGCTTGTGTTCTTTGGGTATTGGTGCTATTTTTCTCATATTGCTCCACCAGAGTAAGTTCTTCAACACGGGAGCCATTCTGATGCATAATAACGAATCTCCCTAAGACAATTAAGTCCTTTTCTTCTGAGTACATGAAAACAAACTTCTAATCTGAGAATATTTCTAGCAATACTGTAAAATCAGAGGTTATTTTAAAAACAAAAAGACTAAAACTTCAAAAAAATTACGGGCAACTGAAGGATTCAGGTACTTTGTGAAAATGTTTAGTTTTTACATATCCAAACATACTAATCTTTAATATTTAAGGTTTAGTTTCTCCAAAGGTTTGGCTTGATGATTTCCTTAACCATTTGTTCCAGTGTTTTGTTTTTTTCCGTCAACCATTGTAAAACTATAATGTCTGTAGAGCTGGTTAAACTTTTAAGTTCCAGTAGTGGTCTACTTTCTTCTTTCTATGTTCACCTCTTTCTCAGTTTCTTATATACCTCTTTCTTTCCCAATCTTTGTGATCTTCATCTTTTAACTGATACCATCACCATGCTTCTATTAGTACTACAACAACAACAACAACAAAACTCAGATACTTCCCCTTAAATCTTTTAAAATCTTGGGTGATATAATTAAATTACCTTCCCCCCCCCAGTCATCTGGTTCTTTTTTGCTATTTTTTTCTTATTAACACAATATCTAGTCTCCTTATTTTAAAAATATTATTTTGAAACTGCCATGGCTTAAGCATATATGTTATATACATTATTTTATGGAGTTTTATTTCATTGAGAGCAAATTAAATACTTATTATGTGGTTAATAAGCCTGAATATAATGCTTGATAACGTACAAAAGGTCAGTGCATATTTATGAGAATAAATATCCTTTTAGAGGTACTGTAAATTGATAGCATTCTGAGATCTTGAAAAATATACAGGAAGTCAATAATTTTTAATCACCTAATTCAAGAACCAAATGACCTGATGGTGCAAAAATAGAGAAGAAGTACAGTAATGTGCTAAGCAGATGTATCACCATTAGATAAAATGTTTCTGACTATTGAAATGCAAACTTTTTTAAATAATATCAAGATAATTTTATTTTTCTATAGTTTGGAGACCTGGAGTAAGTAAAAAAAAGTCTCCAAGTCTCTGTTTTCTCATTTATATATTGCTAAAATAATCTGGTTTTAGAAAAGGCAAAGGAACCAGAGATCAAATTGCCAACATACGCTGGATCATGGAAAAAGCAAGAGAATTCCAGAAAATATCTATTTCTGCTTTATTGACTATGCCAAAGCCTATGACTGTGTGGATCACAATAAACTGTGGAACATTCTGAAAGAGATGGGAATACCAGACTACCTGACCTGCCTCTTGAGAAACCTGTATGCAGGTCAGGAAGCAACAGTTTGAACTGGACATGGAACAACAGACTGGTTCCAACGTCAAGGCTGTATATTGTCACCCTGCTTATTTAATTTATATGCAGTGTATATCCGGGGAAGGCGACGGCACCCCACTCCTATATTCTCCCTGGAAAATCCCATGGGCGGAGAAGCCTGGTAGGCTGTAGTCCATGGGGTCGTGAAGAGTTGGACATAACTGAGAGACTGGTCTTTCAATTTTCACTTTCATGTATTGGAGAAGGAAATGGCAACTCAGTCCAGTGTTCTTGCCTGGAGAATCCCAGGGATAGCAGAGTCTGGTGGGCTGCTGTCTATAGGGTCACACAGAGTGAGACACGACTGAAACGATTTAGCAGCAGCTTAGGAGCCGAGTACATCATGAGGAACGCTGGGCTGGAAGAAGCACAAGCTGGAATCAAGATTGCCAGGAGAAATATCAATAACCTCAGATATGCAGATGACACCACCCTTATGGCAGAAAGTGTAGAGGAACTAAAAAGCCTCTTGATGAAAGAGAAAGAGGAGAGTGAAAAAGATGGCTTAAAGCTCAACATTCAGAAAACTAAGATCATGGCATCTGGTCCCATTACTTCATGGGATATAGATGGGGAAACAGTGTCAGACTTTATTTTTGGGGCTCCAAAATTACTGCTGATGCTGATTGCAGCCATGAAATTAAAAGACGCTTACTCTTTGGAAGGAAAGCCATGACCAACCTAGATAGCATATTAAAGAGTAGAGACATTACTTTGCCAACAAAGGTTCATCTAGTCAAGGCTACGGTTTTTCCAATAGTCATATATGGATGTGAGAGTTGGACTGTGAAGAAAGCTGATCGCCGAAGAATCGATGCTTTTGAACTGTGGTGCTGGAGAAGACTCTTGAGAGTCCTTTGGACTGCAAGGAGATCCAACCAGTCCATTCTAAAGGAGATCAGTCCTGGGTGTTCATTGGAAGGACTGATGCTAAAGCTGAAATTCCAATACTTTGGCCACCTCATGCGAAGAGTTGACTCACTGGAAAAGCCTCTGATGCTGGGAGGGATTGGGAGCTGGAGGAGAAGGGGATGACCGAGAATGAGATGGCTGGATGGCATCACCGACTCGATGGACATGAGTTTGAGTGAACTCTGGGAGTTGGTGAGGGACAGGAAGGCCTGGCATGCTGTGGTTCATGGGGTCGCAAAGACTCGGACATGACTGAGCGACTGAACTGAACTGAAGTGAATGATAAAAGTCTAAATTTATCGAAGAAGCTTTGACTGAGTTGACTAGATTTAGTAACATAATAAAATTGTGGCTACAATATATGTATATAAATAAATAACAACAAGTTTAAAAACAGAAACTAAACTCTTCAGGGACTTTGAAAACTACTTTGCCCTTCAAAAGATAAATATTTTCAATTGAGTTTGGTAAAAATCATTAAGATTGCTTTTTATTATTTTTATTTTGGCTTGTTTTGAGTTCTATACATTTATTCAACAATCAGCAGTTAGTTCTCCTCCACATTAACTGTAGATTTTTGAAAATGATGAGAGATACGTAGGTAACCAACGTTTAGAGCTTGTTTTGTGAATCTTCATCTTCATTACATTTTCTGCACAACTGCACATGCGTACAGTGTGGGACATTCCTTATTCTTTTGGTCCAGTCAGCTTTATTGAGCCTAGAGTCAATGCATACATCCGAATTTCCCATCTTCTTCACGACAAATTTCCAGATTCCTTTGAGCGCCCAAGGACATGCTTCTTGAAACTCACTCTCTGAATGCATTTCTGAATGTTAATAATGTTTTCTCTGATCACCAACTCGTTGATAGCAGACTTGCCCCTCTTCTAATCACTCTATTTTTGCATGAGCCATTCAGTCAGATTTGGTTTGGAGAAAGGGTGTTTTTGTTGTTAAATTGTACTCTGGTTCACAATAATTCAGTGTAGAGTAAAATATGGTAAAAGCACCGTACTAAAGAAGGTAAACATTTTCAAGAAAATCATCAAGTAAAATTTTGAAATTGTAAATAGGGAAGGGATTTGTTTGTGTGTGATTGTGTGTGAGAGAGAAAAGAGAGAGCTTGAGAAATAGAGGGAAAGAGGAAAAATTACTATTTCTTTTATTAAGTATTTTTAAAGATAACTGTAATTGTAAGAAGTAATACAGATTCTTTATAACGTTTATCTGGTTTTCCCCAGCTGTAGCATTCATATAACTATGAACATGCCATGAGTACTGATTTTGCAGTCACAAATAGATTTTTAGAGAGTAGGCAAATTTGCAAATACAGAATCTGTGAATAATAAGAACTGTAATTTATTGAAGATTTTTGTGTTGATAACATTTTTTCTTTCTGTAATGTCATTGTGTGGTTTTAGTATTAGGGTAATACTGAACTCATGAAAGGAGATAGATAGTGTTCCTGTCCTCTATTTTTTATTAGAAAGAAAGAAAGTGAAGTCACTCAGTCATGTCTGACTCTTAGTAATCCCATGGACTATAGCCCACCAGACTCCTCTGTCCATGGAATTTTCCAGGCAAGAGTACTGGAGTGGGTTGCCATTTCCTTCTCCAGGGGATCTTCCTGACCCAAGGATCGAACCTGGGTCTCCCTCATTGCAGGTAGTTGCTTTACTATCTGAACCACTAGGGAAGCCTATTTTCTACAAGTGATTGTCTAAAATAGCTGTTGTCTTTTTTAAAATTTTTAGTAAGATTATCTAGCAACTTTAGCTGGGCCTGGATTTATTTTTCAGAATGTTTTTATTTATGAATATAAGGCTATTCAAATTATCGATTTCATATTGGTTGAGATTTGGTTGTTGTCGTTGATCAGTTATCAAGTCATGTCCGACTTTTTGTGACCCCATGGACTGCAGTAGGCCAGGACTCTCTGTCCTTCACTATCTCCCGGGGTTTGCCCAAGTTCATGTCCACTGAATCAGTGATACAGTCCAACCATCTTATCATCTGTTGCCATTTTCTCCTTCTGCCTTCAATCTTCCTCAGCATCAAAGTCTTTTCCAATGAATCAGGTCCTCACAACAGGTGGCCAAAGTATTGGAGCTTCAGCCTCAGTATCAGTTCTTCCAATGAGTACTCAAGATTGATTGATTTCCTTTAGGATCGACTGGATTCATTTGTATTTTGTGGTTTTTTTGAGAAATTGGTGCATTTCTATTAAGTTGTTAAATTTATGAGTGTAAAGTTATTCAGTATACCTTGGTTCAGTATTCTCTTTTAATGACTAAAGGAACTGTAGCAATTGTCAACTTAGAAATTAGTAACATCCTGAAAGTACAGAGTGTTTTATTTGGTAGGAAAATCTAAGGACTTCAAGCCCAGAATACAGCATTTCAGGTAGTCCTGAGAGACTGCTCTGAGGGCAATGTAGGGATGTGGGAGTGGGGGTTGGGGTAGGGGAGGGAGTCAGGATTTATAGAAGATTGTGATAAAGGAGGCAGGTGGTCTGAACATCAAAGTGAAAGTGTTAGTTGCTCAGTCGTGTCCAAATCTTTGCAACCCCATAGACTATAGCCCGCTGGGCTCCTCTGTCCAAGGAATTTGCCAGGCAAGGATACTGGAGTGAGTAGCCATTCCCTTCTCCAGGGGATCTTCCCAACCCATGGGTCGAATTTGGGTCTCCCACATTTCAAGCAGAATTTTTACTGTCTGAGTCACCAGGGAATCATGAACATCAAAGATTATTGCTAATTAAGGAAAACCAGATATCTCAAGGAATTTGGCACTCTTCTATATATGGGAAGATGCAAGAGTCTGACGGAGAAGGCAATGGCAAGCCACTCGTACTCTTGCCTAGAAAATCCCATGGATGGAGGAGCCTGGTAGGCTGCAGTCCGTGGGTTCGTTAAGGGTCGGACACGACTGAGCGACTTCACTTTCACTTTTCACTTTCACACATTGGAGAAGGAAATGGCAACCCACTCCAGTGTTCTTGCCTGGAGAATCCCAGGGAAGGGGGAGCCTGGTGGGCTTCCGTCTATGGGGTCACACAGAGTCGGACACAACTGAAGTGACTTAGCAGCAGCAAGAGTCTGAGCTTATTGAAGTCATTCCTTTCATATGCATCTCAGCTATCTAGGGCCAGCATCCTGTTTTTTTTGGTTTCTCACTCCCTCCTCCAGGTCCTCAGTCACCTGGAGGATGGTGACATCTGCTGGATCATAGGCACTGTTTCCATTTCAGGAACCTTCATTCACATTTAGAAGTCTGAAATCACTGATGTCTATTACATCCTTGTTTATTGATGTGGCAAGAGATATTCCATTTCACACAATAATCATTTCATTCCTGAAAATAGTGACTTATGTCTACTCTCTATTTTTGCTTCTGTTGTCAGTGATTTATCAAATTTATATTTTTTTCATCTTGTTTAATTAATTTTCACTATTGTTTTATTGAGCTTCCCTGGTGGCTCAACAGGTAAAGAATCTGCCTGCAATGCGGAAGACCAGAGTTCGACCCCGGGTTGGAAGAGAAAACCAAGTAAGATGGTAGGTATTGCGAGAGGGCATCAGAGGACAGACACACTGAAACCATAATAAGAGGAAAATAGCGAATTTGATCAAACGCACCACAGCCTTGTCTAAATCAGTGAGACTAAGCTATACATGTGGGGCCACCCAAGACTGACCAGTCATGGTGGAGAGGTCTGACAGAATGTGGTCCACTGGAGAAGGGAATTGCAAACCACTTCAGTATTCTTGCCTTGAGAATCCCATGAACAGTATCAAAAGACAAAATGATACAATACTGAAAGAGGAACTTCTCAGGTTGGTAGGTGCCCAACATGCTACTGGAGATCAGTGGAGAAATAACTCAAGAAAAAATGAAGGGATGGAGTCAAAGCAAAAACAATACCCATTTATGGATGTGACTGGTGATAGAAGTAAGGTGCAATGCTGTAATGAGCAATATTGCATAGGGACCTGGAATGCTAGGTCCATGAAACAAGGCAAATTGGAAGTGGTCACACAGGAGATGTGAAGAGTGAACATAGACATTCTAGGAATCACTGAACTAAAATGAACTGGAATGGATGAATTTAACTCAGATGACCATTATATCTACTACTGTGGGCAGGAATCCTTTCGAAGAAATTGAGTAGCCATCATGGTCAACAGAAGAGTCTGAAATGCAGTACTTGGATGCAATCTCAAAAACGGCAGAATGATCTCTGTTAATTTCCAAGGCAAACCATTCAATATCACAGGAATTCAAGCCTATATCCCAACCAGTAATGTTGAAGAAGCTGAAATTGAACGGTTCTATGAAGACGTATAAGACTTTTTAAAACTAATACCCAAAGAAGATGTCCTTTTCATTATAGGGGGCTGAAATGCAAAAGTAAGAAGTGAAGAAACACCAAGAATAACAGGCAAAGTTGGCCTTGGAGTACGGAATGAATCAGGGCAAAGGCTAACAGTTCTTTGCCAAAAGACTGCACTGGTCATAGCAAACGCCCTCTTCCAATAACACAAGAGAAGGCTACACATGGACATCAACAGATGGTCAACAGCAAAATCCGATTGATTATATACTTTGCAGCCAAAGATGGAGAAGCTCTAAACAGATAGCAAAAACAAGACCAGGAGCTCAGATCATAAACTCCTTATTGCCAAATTCTGACGTAAATTGAAGAAAGTAGGGAAAAACCCTAGACCATCCAGGTCTGAACTAAATCATATCCATTATGACTATACAGTGGAAGTGAGAAATAGATTTAAGGGACTAGATCTGAAGACAGAGTGCCTGATGAATTATGGACGGAGGTTCGTGACACTGTACAGGAGACAGGGATCAAGACCATCCCCATGGAAAGAAATGCAAAAAAAGTAAAATGACTATCTGAGGAGGCCTTACAAATAGCTGTGAAAAGAAGAGAAGTGAAAAGCAGAGGAGAAAAGGAAAAATATATGCATCTGAATGCAGAGTTCCAAAGAATTGCAGGGAAAGAAAAGAAAGCTTTCCTCAGGGAACAATGCAAAGAAATAGATGAAAACAACAGAATGGGAAAGACAAGAGATCTCTTCAAGAAAATTAAAGATACCAAGGGAAAATTCATGCAAAGTTGGACTCAATAAAGGACAGAAATGGTATGAACCTAACAGAAGCAGAAGATATTAAGAAGAGGTGGCAAGAATACACAGAAGAACTGTACTAAAAAGATCTTCACAACCCAGATAATCATGATGGTGTGATCATTCACCTAAGGCAGACATCCTGGAATGTGAAGTCAAGTGGGCCTTAGAAAGTAAAAGTACAAAAAATGCTAGTGGAGGTGATGGAATTCCAGTTGAGCTATTTCAAATCCTGAAAGATGATGATGCTGTGAAAGTGCTGCACTCAATATGCCAGCAAATTTGGAAAACTCAGCAGTGGCCACAGGACTGGAAAAGGTCAGTTTTCATTCCAATCCCAATAAAAGGCAATGCCACAGAATGCTCAAACTATCGAACAATTGCAGTCACCTCACACACTAGTAAAGAAATCCCCAAAATATTCCAAGCCAGACTTCAGCAATACGTGAACGGTGAAATTCCAGAGGTTCAAGTTGGTTTTAGAAAAGGCAGAGGAACCAGAGATCAAATTGTCAAAGTTCACTGGATTAGGGAAAAAGCAAGAGAGTTCCAGAAAAACATCTATTTCTTCTTCATTGACTATGTCAAAGCCTTTGACTCTGTGGATCACAATAAACTGTGGAAAATTCTGAAAGAGATGGGAATACCAGACCACCTGACCTGCCTCTTGAGAAACCTGTATGCAGGTCAGGAAGCAACAGTCAGAACTGTATATGGAACAACAGACTGGTTCCAAGTAGGAAAAGGAGTGCATCAAGGATGTATATTGTCACCCTGCTTATTTAACTTATATGCAGAGTTCATCATGAGGAACGCTGGGCTGGAAGAAGCACAAGTTGGAATCAAGATTGCCAGGAGAAATATCAATAACCTCAGATATGCAGATGACACCACCCTTATGGCAGAAAGTGAAGAGGAACTCAAAAGCCTCTTGATGAAAGTGAAAGAGGAGAGTGAAAAGGTTGGCTTGAAGCTCAACATTCAGAAAACAAAGATCATGGCATCTGGCCCCATCACTTCATGGGAAATAGATGGGGAAACAGTGGAAACAATGTCAGACTTTATCTTTTGGGGCTCCAAAATCCCTGCGGATGCTGATTGCAACCATGAAACTAAAAGACGCTTATTCCTTGGAAGGAAAGTTATGACCAGACTAGATAGCATATTAAAAAGCAGAGACATTGCTTTGCCTACCAAGGTCCTTCTAGTCAAGGCTATGGTTTTTCCCGTGGTCATGTATGGATGTGAGAGTTGGACTGTGAAGAAAGCTGATCGCTGAAGAATTAATGCTGTTGAACTGTGGTGCTGGAGAAGACTCTTGAGAGCCCCTTGGACTGCAAGGAGATCCATCCAGTCCATTCTAAAGGAGTTCAATCCTGGGTGTTCATTGGAAGGACTGATGCTAAAGCTGAAACTCCAATACTTTACCCACCTCATGCAACGAGTTGACTCACTGGAAAAGACTCTGATGCTAGGAAAGGTTGGGGGCGGGAGGAGAAGGGGACGACAGAGAATGAGATGTCTGGATGGCATCACCGACTCTGTGGACATGAGTTTGAGTGAACTCCGTGAGTTGGTGATGGACAGGGAGGCCTGGCGTGCTGTGTTTCATGGGGTCCTTAAGAGTCCGACACCACTGAGTGACTGAACTGAACTGAACTGAACTGAACTCCTTGGAAGGAAAGTTATGACCAACCTCGATATCATATTAAAAGGCAGAGACATTACTTTGTCAACCAAGGTCTGTCTAGTCAAGGCTATGGTTTTTCCAGTGGTTATGTATGGATGTGAGTGTTGGACTGTGAAGGAAGCTGAACACAGAAGAATTGATGCTTTTGAACTGTGGTGTTGGAGAAGACTCTTGAGAGTCCCTTGGACTGCAAGGAGATCCAACCAGTCCATTCTAAAAGAGATCAATCCTAGGTGTTCATTAATTACTGTTGCTGAAGTTGAAACTCCAATACTTTGGCCACCTTGTGAGAATAGTTGACTCATTGGAAAAGACCCTCATGCTCAGAGGGATTGGGGGTAGGAAGACAAGGAGACGATAGAGGGTGAGATGTCTGGATGGAATCACCGACTCAGTGGATGTGAGTTTGTGTAAGCTCCGGTAGTTGCTGATGGACAGGGAGGCCTGGCGTGCTGTGATTCCTGGGGTCGCAAAGAGTCAGACAACACTGAGAGACTGAACTGAACTGATTGTTTTCTTGTGATTTTTCAATTCTGTTTCCCTCAATGATAGATATATTTTTCTTGACTGGATTTCTTGTTATATCTAGTTGGGCAATAGGAAACTCTGTCTCACATTGACAGACAGTACTTCTACGGAATTCTACTTTTCTTAGGAGATTCTACTTACAGCCTCTGTAAAGTTGCTAAAATATCCAGTGTCTCTTCATGGGAAAGGAAGCCCAATACTGTAGTCACTCCATCAAACCATTTGTTCATAGAGGAATTCTCCTTCCTACTGTATCCAGGTGGATTAAAAGACACTTTAACCCATACAGATGGAGGGAACTTTGCAAGGATGGACCAAACAGTTGGTATTTTTAGGTGGTTGAAAGGATTCTCTGACCCTTTGGGGAAAAGACTTCCCTGATACAAGATATTTGTTGTTAGTAGAATCATCCCTGCAGTGTCACCAGACTGCCTAGCATTGCTATTGAGATTTTCTTTAGATCCAGGAGAGGAATTTCTTAACTATCTTCTGCGTCTAAGTTGAATGGAAGCTATGCTTGACTGTGGTTGCCTTTTTCTGCTGTGTGGGGTGTAGGAATGCACTGAACCACTCTGTTTTTACTTAACTCTTAAAGTATGGTGCATTATTTCCCGGGTTTATAGTGATATTTAGCAGGAAAGAACAGAGATGAGTCTATATGACTTCTTCTGAACCTTAAGCTCTAACTATTTCTGAAATGGGTTTGAGGGAAATTTTTTTCGGTTAATAACTTCTACAGGCAAAGACTGAAATGAAAAAGCATCAAAACAATATTTTATCCACATAAACTTTAAATAAACATCTGCTCATATTTAAAACTGACCAGAAATTGAAAAAAAAAATCTGAAGAATAAGCAAAAATAAAAATAACAAGGTATACTTAGGAGCATTGCAATCACAAGGAAATTAATTGTTTATCATTTATGAGATGGTGGTGGTATCCACAAATATGCCCAGAAAAATCTTAAAATCCTATCAAGGAGACATAGACAATTAATATTTGCTTATTGCTGAATCTCATGTATAATTATAACAAGGAAAATAAAATGATTCCTGAGGAAATATGTGTCAGTCCTTGAGTATAGTGAAAATTCATATGACTATATTTTTAATTGTTAGATCTTGCTACTTGTTCACATTTGTTATAAATGAAAGTTCACATACTATTATAATGATATTCTTATAGTGAAACAAGATAAATTTAGATTGAGAGTTTATTAAAAGACAATTTTAGACTTAACTTCTATAAGTTACACCTGAAAATAGTCACATGAAGTCTGTAGTTTGCCTAATCTCAGCATATCACACATGTTTATTATTTTATGTAGCCATATTTCCCATATGATATTTATTTTATTATTTAACATTGTACTGCATAAGCAGTTTATAAATCAGATATACAGATACCTTTACAAATGGTTGTAACATTCTAATTAGCTCATGCGGCAACATGGAATAATAGGTATTTTTGATAGCTATGTGTTGAGAGTTGATCTAAGATAAATAGGGACAAAAATCTCTCCCCCTGAGAAAACTGAGCTGGGATGAAAGTCAGGAAAGTCAACTTCCAAACTCTTCCTTACTCAGTGAATATTCCTCCCCTTCATTTGTATGTCCCTGACAGTCTACTTTCCAAAGAGGTCTGGGGTAGCAGTTCTTCACCCTCTTTGTTTAAATAAGCTTTAAATAAGAAAGCATTCTTATTTATTCTTTATCTTATTCCTGTACTTTAACAGAGACTAAGCATAGAGATTATTTAGCATACAAAGAAGCACTATACCAGCAAGCAGTCTACATTCATATATCTACATGTCTATATATATGAAAAGTAAATCTTTGACCAGGGCAAGTTAGAACATGGCAGTTTGTTGTCGTATCATTCCCCACCTTTTGTTCACTATTTTAAAAATCAAATGGTGAACTTTAGTAAAGTTTACCTCTCAGCGTAATATATGAACTTTAGTAAAGTTTACCTCTCAGCGTAATAAACATTAGATTATAATCTCTGTTACTTCTAAACAGAACTCATTATTTAATTGAACTTAGATGATTTCATTGTGTTTAGAGACACTTACATCCCACTGGGTTTCCCAGAGGGTGCTAGTGGTAAAGAATCTGCCTGCCAATGCAAGAGATGCAAGACACGAGTTCAGTCGCAGGGTCTGGAAGATCTCCTGGAGAAGGAAACGGCAACCCGCTCCAATATTCTTGCCTGGAAATTCCCATGGATAGAGGAGCCTGGTAAGCTACAATCCATAAGGTTGCAAACAATCAGACACCACTGAGCAACTGAGGATGCACACACACCTCCCTGGACAGGGAAATGGTAACCCATTCCAGTATTCTTGCATGGGAAATCCCATGGACAGAGGAGCCTGGTGGTCTCTAGTCCAGGGTGTCACAAAAAAGTTGGACATGACTTAGTGGCTAAAGAACAACAACAGCATATCTTTCTGAACTTCCAATTTCTATTTATTTTCTGTGATGTTCACCTTAATGCCCACCTTCTCTATGAAGATTTTTCTGCCTAAGTAAATTACCCATTCTCTGAATTAGCATATTCATAGTTTATTCAAATAAACTTGATGACTATATATTATCAAAACTTTGCTACTTTATACTAAAATCAAAGTTCACCACCTAAAAAGCAACTTGCATAGAGGCAGAAGCCATATTATTCAGTTCAAGTAAAAAAAACAGTAACTGAACTACTACTTGTTTGTCCAATATTCTTAGGTAGACCTGGAGGTTTTAGCGAGATTTATGAGTAGTAAATAAGCAACAGATCAGTTGCCCAATACTGTGAAATCTGTTATTGCTCTCCAGGAAATATATCAATTAAATTTGAAAGAAGCCTTAGTTGAAAGAATTTAAAGCTTTGTTAGAAAAGAGGTGAATAATATGAGTAATTCTTCTTGAGAAGGAGTTTTCCATATCAATAATTAATTAAACAAAAACTTTGAGATCATCATGTAAAAGATTCAATGTGAGAGCAATATGTCAATAAAGAGAATGATGCTTTTATTTCTGAAGAATGAAAAGCCTAATGCATTTTTTCTCTGGATTGATAATCAATAATAACAGCAATAATAATATTGAACACTCAGATCATTTTGAGAGTTGTTTGTTTTCCATACCTTCAAATATAAAAATATGTTCCAGTTGGCTAAATTTTTTGTAATTTGGAGTTAAGAATATTTAAAAAGTCAAATTTATAATGGCTAGAGCTATCACTCATGTACTATATATCAAAATTGTGATAATAAAACAAAATTGTAATTTCCCTGATACTAAAATGCATAAAGTAATATTTTACTTGCACAATATAGTATACTGTACAGGTTGAAATCTTCCTTTTATTTTTATGGTATGTTTTTGTAAATGAAATTAAGTTTTCATTAATGTGCTATGAATAAAGAAAGTATTACTGGAAATAAAGTCACAGAGAAAATAACCTTTGCTCGGAAGACTTTGCATTTTAACATTAAGGTAGAAAGAAATTTTACATCCTTCCTGAAGTGTGTGGTTTTTAACTAGACATTGTAAATAACTTAAAAGCTGAGGTCAAAAGGCCTTTATGAGTTATGCCATCATTATGAAATAACATTTTTCAGAAACAATTTGAAGTTTACGGTTTTTGTTGAAGATATTCCTGTTATTAAATAGAAATGAAGCTCAGTGAAAATTTACAACTCAATACAAAGAAAAATGAAGTTTGGTTGAAATATTCATTTGGACCACCCTTTCTTCAGAATGAAAGTTCTATTTTTCACATCATTTTTAATAATCATACTTACAAAAGGACAATAGTAAAGAAAGAACCTCTCATAGTGTCTCACAAAAACATCAAAAATGCTAAAAATCTGAACACAACAAAAGTATATAGTGGCAAAAGTTTAGAAAGTAACATAATTGAGCATTAAAAGGAATAGTTATCTAAGACTAGGAAAGGCTTTATTCTCCGTATTAAGAACCAATTCAATTCACATATGGATAATCTGAAAATCTGTAAAACTGAAAAATATTCTCCTAGCTTTCAAATCTCTTATCTTTAGAAGAATGTTAAGTTCTACCTAAAAATATCAGAGTAGATAACTCCATTAAGCTGATGAATTTGAGAAAGGAGATAGATGAGACCTAGGCTGAAAAGCTGGAGTTTGTCCTCTGTGAATAGACATACTAGGAGAAATATCAATAGCAGATGAAACCACCCTTATGGCAGAAAGTGAAGAGGAACTCAAAACCCTCTTGATGAAAGTGAAAGAGGAGAGTGAAAAGGTTGGCTTGAAGCTCAACATTCAGAAAACAAAGATCATGGCATCTGGTCCCATCACTTCATGGGAAATAGATGGAAAAACAGTGGAGACAGTGTCAGACTTTATCTTTTTGGGTTCCAAAATCACTGCAGATGCTGATTGCAGGCAGGAAATTAAAAGACACTTACTCCTTGAAAGGAAAGTTATGACCAACCTAAATAGTATATTAAGAAGCAGAGACATTACTTTGCCAACCAAGGTCCTTCTAGTCAAGGCTATGTTTTTTCCCGTGGTCATGTATGGATGTGAGAGTTGGACTGTGAAGAAAGCTGATCGCCGAAGAATTGATGCTGTTGAACTGTGGTGTTGGAGAAGACTCTTGAGAGTCCCTTGTACTGCAAGGAGATCCAACCAGTCTACTAAAGGAGATCAGTCCTGGGTGTTCATTGGAAGGACTGATGCTAAAGCTGAAACTGCAATACTTTGGCCACCTCATGCGACGAGTTGACTCACTGGAAAAGACTCTGATGCTGGGAAAGGTTGAGGGTGGGAGGAGACGGGGATGACAGAGAATGAGATGGCTGGATGACATCACCGACTCTGTGGACATGAGTTTGAGTGAACTCCGGGAGTTGGTGATGGACAGGGAGGCCTGGCGTGCTGTGATTCATGGGGTCGCAGAGAGTCGGACACGACTGAGCGATTGAACTGAACTGAACTGAAGATGAAGATAATAGCAGGAGGGAGGAGAATCTAAATCCTGCACAGGTAGAGATAAATAGATCACATATTTCTCATTCTTGAAGTCAAGGAGACCTTCCTGTCTGCACAGGAGCAGAAAGGCACCTCAAAGGTCAAAAAGGGAGGGGCACCATCATAGTAGGTGATGTCAACCTACCCATAGACTTTTTTTTGCTAGAATCCATCTTGACTAAGAGATGCACATGCACACATAGAGGAGGACCCTGAGATAAACCAAATGTAGAATCAGTACCAAGCAAATCAAGATGATTGCCTAGAGGACGTCTGGAAGAAATTCCCCGTATAAGTGATTCAAACAACCAGGAGGACATAACTCTCTCTCTGAGACCACCCGCATAAGTCTAATCACACATACTCTTTTTCTTACTAATAAACATATTATTTGTTTCAATATTTTCTGTTTCCAAAAATTCATTTCTACAAAGCTGACGGGCCAGGGAAATGACACTGGCTACTGTCCACAGTGGTCTAGTAGCTAGGATTCAGTGTTCTCACTGCTGCAGTCTGACTTCAATCTCTGGCCAAGGAACCAAAATACTACTTTAAGGCACAGCAGGCTGAGGCCACCTAAGATGAAGTTTGATTTAATTGAATCAACAGGGATTTTATGACAAGTTTCTTTTTTCTTTACAAGTTTTTCAAAAATATATAATTGAAATAATGTTTTAGAAATATATACCAGAGCGTGGAATATTTGATGAAAAAGGGAATATATTGGGGTAGAATAAACCATTTGGAAGTTATGTCAGTAACTCATTTGTGAAACAATGCAAGTAAGTGAAAAGGTAACAACATATATACCTATAAAGGGCCAACCTGACAAGTGAAAGAAACTGGAAATATGTCAATAGAAGTAACTGTGGGGGGAAAAAAAAACACTCAAAGTCTAAATAGAAAATGAAGATTTTCTACCATTTTATAGTGACCAGACTTCAACTTTAAACCAAATCATTCTTATTTTCCACTAGAAAATGCATTATTTCCTCCTTTGAATGAGAGGGAAAATGTTGGTACCATCCAGAGGAAATTCTGGTAGTAATTAAGTTTCTGAAATGATCTAAGCCAATTGTTTCCAAACTCATCTCATTATCATAACAATCTGACATACTTCTGTAGGAAAACAAATTTCCAGGTCTCACACCAGAGATGCCAAAAAGCAATATTACTACTCCTTCTGGAACGCTGATAAGCAATGTTTGTGAATCACTGGTGTAAGGAATGTAATTATGCATAGTTTTTAGAGCTAAATGATTGTTAGTAATTCTTGTGTTCAAATCCCTGTTCCACTGCTCTATGTACTCTCTGAAAAGTAACTGAAGCTCTATGTGCTTCAGTTTATTTTTAATGAACATACTTAATGGTCTTATGTAAGGGTTAAATATCAGTTAACATAAAATAATTTTAACAGTGACAGTACAAAGAAAAGACTAAACAGTATCTGATTTGTTTTTATAGATTTCACTTGCAATGTCTCCCCTGCAAATATTTGTGACATTAAGACTAAAGTGGGAGGAGGGAGGAAGATGGTGGAGGAATAGGACGGGGAGACCACTTTCTCCCCAACAAATTCATCAAAAGAATATTTGAACACTGACTAAATTTCAAAAAACAAATTCTGAATGCCGGCAGAGGACATTCTGTCTTTGAAAGGAGGTAGGAAATAACATAAAAGATAAAAAGAGGGACAAAACAGGTAGGGATGGAGATCCTCCCTGGGAAAGGAGGCTTAAAAGAGAGAGAAGTTTCCAAACACCAGGAAAAACTCTCACTGGAGAGTTTGTAACGAGCCTTGGAAACTCAGAGGGCAACATCAGTTCAGTTCAGTTCAGTCGATCAGTCTTGTCCGACTCTTTGCAATCCCATGAATCACAGCACTCCAGGCCTCTCTGTCCATCGCCAACTCCCGGAGTTCACTCAAACTCATGTCCACAGAGTCGGTGATGCCATCCAGCCATCTCATTCTCTGTTGTCCCCTTCTCCTCTTGCCCCCAATCCCTCCCAGCATCAGAGTCTTTTCCAGTGAGACAACTCGTCGCATGAGGTGGCCAAAGTATTGCAGTTTCAGCTTTAGCATCAGTCCCTCCAATGAACATCCAGGATTGATCTCCTTTAGAATGGACTGGTTGGATCTCCTTGCAGTATAAGGGACTCTCAAGAGTCTTCTCCAACACCACAGTTCAAAAGCATCGATTCTTCGGCGATCAGCCTTCTTCACAGTCCAATTCTCACATCCATACATGACCATGGGAAAAACCATAGCCTTGACTAGACAGACTTTGGTTGGCAAAATAATGTCTCTGCTTCTTAATATACTATTTAGGTTGGTCATAACGTTCCTTCCAAGGAATAAGCGTCTTTTAATTTCATGGCTGCAATCAGCATCTGCAGTGATTTTGGAGCCCCAAAAAATAAAGTCTGACACTGTTTCCACTGTTTTTCCATCTATTTCCCATGAAGTGATGGGACCAGATGCCATGATCTTTGTTTTCTGAATGTTGAGCTTCAAGCCAACCTTTTCACTCTCCTCTTTCACTTTCATCAAGAGGCTTTTGAGTTCCTCTTCACTTTCTGCCTTAAGGGTAGTGTCTTCTGCATATCTGAGGTTATTGATATTCTCCCAGCAATCTTGATTCCAGCTTGTGCTTCTTCCAGCCCAGCGTTCCTCATGATGTACTCTGTATAGAATTTAAATAAGCAGGGTGACAATATACAACCTTGACTGTTGGAGTCCGGCAGTGACCACGAGAAAGAATGGTTAAGGAAGCAGAGATGTGCCGGCTTGGGCAGAGCATGCTTGCAAACAGGATGTTCTGCCAGGAAGACTGCACACAATATCCAAGGTTAATGGTCAACTCGCATACGAGGGATCATGCCCTCCTTAAAAATAAGGAAGAGGCTGGCGTTCTGGGCAGGCATCTTAATATACATGCTGTGACCACTTCCTCCCTTTGTTCCTCCCGTCCTTGAAATGTGCTTGGCTATTTGTCCTTATTTGGTAGAAGAATGCATTGCTTAGATTTTGGTATGTGTCCAGCTACCGGGATATAAAAATAAACTGCAAGGGGGCTTGCACAGAATTTTTCCTCCAGCCGGAGTTGTGTGTCTGTCTTTTGTGTGTCTTGTCTTTGTGTCATTTCACCCGCAACATCTGGGGCCCAACATGGGGCCCGAGCAAAACCGAAAGGGTAAGTACCCCTCGGGGAGTGTAGGTCCAAGGCAGGGGAACTTTCGGGAAAATTATGGGGAATTCCCCATCAGCAAAGGCTCCACTCCATCGGGGTAAAGGCATCCAGCCACCGTTTATCAGAGTTATTTCACCTTGTGGAGCAGCATTGTTATTGGTTTAAGTGCCAACCAAAAGTACAATTAAATTTAAAGGAATGGAAATTAATACAGAAGAAATTACAGCAACAGCATCAGAAGGATAACATAATTCCTTTAAAATTGTGGACTCTATGTAATGCTATCACTCAAGCACTTGCATTGCTTTCTACAGATAGTGAAACTAAATCTACGAAATCTGAGGTAATTTATGAAAAAGCCCCTATTGAAAAACAAAAGGAATCAAATGCTGCCGCTTTAAATGACGCTTTCGTGGCTGCCGCTTTGCATTCCAGGGATGGGGAATCGGACACCAAATCTGATAGTTCTAGTGATTCCTCCTCGTCCTCCAAAGGTAACGACGAGGTTGATAAAGCGACCCGACTTTTTCAACAATGGTAAAAAACACAAAATGAAGGAACAAAGAGGGTTCCTACACCTACGGCCCCTCCCTATGCTTCTCTTTATCCGGTATCGCATAGGGCTCCAGATGTAAGCCGAGAGGGGCACTCCCTCTCATTCCCCTTGTCCATGTTTTATGATGATGATATCCCTACGCCCTCTGGTGGTTTTACAGATCCTCCACAGTTATTTCCAATTCAAGGCAAGCAGCTCCCAACAATATGATTAATGTTCAATATTCGCCTTTTGAATAAAAGATTTTTCAAGGATCTTAAAGCTGCTGTCGCTCATTACGGTCCCCAATTCCCTTTTGTATTAGCTATGTTAGATTTTATAAGAAAGACAAAATTGATTCTTCCCTTAGATTGAGAGGCCATAGCCCAGGCTATGCTTAAAAGGCCCCAATGGTTGCAATTAAGGAGTTAATAAAAAAAAAAAAAGCCCCAAAACAGGCTCAAATTAATGAGGGACAAAACCCTCCTGGTCCTTTAGAAGATAAATTGATGAAAGAGAGACAATTCGAGCCTTAAGAGATCAGGGTCAATATTCTGACCAGGATTTACAATAGGTGAGCCAAGTATTTCTTAGGGCTTGGCACCGTGTTGTACCTACTGGCCATGCTCAGCCTTCTTTCACAAAACTTTACAAAGACCCAATAAACCTTATACTGATTTTCTTGCTAGATTGCGGGTGGCTGTTGAGTGGGCTGTTGGACGTGATAAAATTTCAGAGATACTTTTACAAACACTTGCTTTCAAAAATGCAAACCCGAAATGTAAACGTGTTTTAAGTCCTTTAAGGGGACAGGGGGCTTCTATAGCTAAATATATTAGAGCTTGTTCCGGAGTGGGAAGAACTGAACATAATGCTACTGTTTTTGCTACTGCCTTGGCTCAAGCTATAAAGCCCTCTAAGGGCAAAAATTGTTACCACTGTAAAAAACCTAGACATATAAAAAAAGATTAAAAAAATTAAAGGCAAAACAAAGATATACAAAACAAAATAAGCCCCCTAGGCTTTGCCGCCAATGTGGCAAAGGGCTTCACTAGACCAATGAATGCCGTCCTATAACTGATAAATATGGCAATTCTATTAATAACCCACATTCAAAAATCTACTTAACGGGCCTCAGTCCTGGGGGCCCAAAAACAATGCCGGGGACACAGTTAACCACGCCTCCCGCTCCTCAAGTAACTCCTTTGTTTCCCAGCAACCCTTAGAGATGACCACTACAACAAAAATAACCAAACCTCTAATGGTGTCAGATTTATGCTCTGCAACTTCAGGAAGTGCTGCTGCTGATTTGCCTCTTGCTAAAAATGTTCTTTTGTCTCCGGGAGGTGGCATTTATAAATTAAAAACAAACATATTTGGCCCATTGCCTAAAGGCACTTTTGGCTTAATATTGGGCCTAGTGTCACTCTAAGAGGCCTAACCATAATTCCTAGAATAATAGACTCTGATTTTGTTGAAAAAATTTTAATTATGGTCTCTACATCTGTTCACTATTGGCTAAAAAACGTATAGCACAAATACTTCTTTTATCTTATCTTCCATTTTCTGCTCTTCTTAATAAAAAGTCAAGAGGTTTTAAAAATACTGGGCAACATATATTTTGGGAGATGCTCATCAAAGATTCGCTCCCTGTTCTTTCCTTGACCATACAAGGAAGAAACTTTGAAGGGTTAATAGACACCGGGACAGATATTTCAGTCATATCCTCCCAACAATGGCCCCAAGACTGGAGCAAAAAAAAAAAAAAAGTCCTCTAATGCTGACAGGATTAGACTCCATTGCAGATATTTAAAAAAGTACTCATCCGTTACAATGCCAGTTCCATAATAATAAAAAAAAAAACAGTTCTTATCACTTTTTATATTGTTAATATACCTATTAATATATAGAGAAGTGATCTTCTCTCTCCCATGGGAGCCTCTATAACCATTCCGTCAAAAAACTAATAGCCACTGCTCAAATTCCTCGAGCACTCCCATTAAAATGGATAATTAATACTCCAAAAATGAAGCTTGAGGCCTTAAAACAATTAATAACAAAACAACTTCAACTTGGCCATATAGAGCCTTCTACTTCCCCTTAAAATTCTCCTGTATTTGTTATAAATAAATCTAAAAAATGGAGAATGTTGACTGATTTTTAAAAAGTTAATAAATGTATTAAACCCATAGGAGCCTTACAATTAGGCCTTCCTTCTCCTGCTCTTATTCCTCAAAATTGGTCTTTAATGGTATTAGATCTTAAAGATTGTTTCTTTACTATTCCCTTACAATTACAAGATAGAGATAAATTTGCTTTCATGGTTCCTGTTCTTAATCATGCTCAGCCCATTAAGTGCTACCGTTGGACAGTCTTGCCACAGGAAATGATAAATAATCCTACCTAATGTCAAAAGTTTGTAGCTCATTCCTTACAATCTATCAGTCAAGAATATCCTAATTATATTCTCTATCATTATATGGATGATCTCTTATTGGCAGCTCCCTGTATCACTAAACATGATAAATTCTTCTTAAAAATACAAGAGGCTTTAAAACAATATAACTTACATATAGCGCCAGAAAAAATTCAAAAGGATTTTCCCATTTCTTATTTAGGGACCATATTAAAACAACACTGACTCCGACCTCAAAAATTACAATTTAAAAGAGACCATTTAAAAACTTTAAATGACTTCCAAAAATTATTGCTGCTACTGCTAAGTCACTTCAGTCGTGTCCGACTCTGTGTGATCCCATAGACGGAAGCCCACCAGGCTCCCCCATCCCTGGGATTCTCCAGGCAAGAACAATGGAGTGGGTTGCCATTTACTTCTCCAATGTGTGAAAGTGAAAGTGAAGTCGCTCAGTCGTGTCCGACCCTTAGCGACCCCACGGACTGCAGCCTACCAGGCGCCTCCATCAATTCAGTAAATGGCCACTTCATATTTTTAGGTGCTCAGGCCAAAAACTTTGGAATCATCTTGATTCCTCTTTCTTACTTATCTATATTTATTTATTTAACGTTCTGGCCACTCAGCAAGTGGGATCTTAGTTCCCTTACCAGGGATCAAACCCTCACCCCCTGCAGTGGAAGAGTAGAGTTTGAACCACTGAACCTCCAGGGAAGTTCCCTTGACTTCTCTTTATCAGCAACTACATTGAAACCATTAAGAAATCATATTGGTTCAACCTTCAAAATACATCCAGAATTCAACCAACTATTTTTGCTGCTACCACTCTGGCTTCCCTGGTGGCTCAGACGGTAAAGAATATGCCTGCAATGCAGGAGACCCAGGTTCAGTCCCTGGGTTAGGAAGATACCTGGAGAAGGGAATGGCAACCCACTGCCGTGTTCTTGCCTGGAGAATCCCAGGGAGGAGATATTAATTGGCTTCGCCTGGTACTTGGGATTCCTACTTATCAATTACGACACTTATTTTCTACTTAAAAAGAAGACACAACTTTAGATAGTCCCCAAATCTTAACCCCCTTGGCTTTGCAAGAGCTTCAATTTGTTGAACAAAGATTCCATTCCGTTCCGTTCAGTCTCTCAGTCGTGTCCGACTCTTTGCGACCCCGTGGACTGTAGCCTACCAGGCTTCTCCGTCCATGGGATTCTCCAGGCAAGAATACTGGAGTGGGTTACCATCTCCTTCTCCAGGGGATCTTTCCGACCCAGGGATCGAACCTGGGTCTCCCGCATTGGAGGCAGACGCTTTAACCTCTGAGCCACCAGGGAAGCCCGAACAAAGATTAAATGATGGTTTTTTTTAACATATATTTCTGCGTCTCATCCTATTTCATTCATAATATTTCATACCACTCATTCTCCATCTGGTGTGATTGCTCAAAAAATTAAAAAAGATTAATAAAATGGGTTTTTTTTCCCTAATAGTTTCTCTAAAAATTTAACTACATATATGAATAAATTAGAGAAGGCAATGGCAAGCCACTCCAGTACTATTGCCTAGAAAACCCCATGGATGGAGGAGACTGGTGGGCTGCAGTCCATGGGGTCGCTAAGAGTCGGACACGACTGAGTGACTTCATTTTCACTTTTCACTTTCACACGTTGGAGAAGGAAATGGCAACCCACTCCAGTGTTCTTGCCTGGAGAATCCCAGGGACGGGGGAGCCTGGTGGGCTTCCGTCTATGGGGTCACACAGAGTCATACACGACTGAAGTGACTTAGCAGCAGCAGCCTTTCTTATACAGAAGGGTCGCAATCGTATTCTACAATTATCAAGAAAAAAGCCACACCAGATTGTTGCTCAATTAACAAATGCTCAGATATCTTTATATTTACAATTTAATAAAAATTGGCAAATTTCCCTTGCTTCATTTCCTGGTTTGTTTTCTAATCATTATCCATCATCTAAATTGATTGATTTTCTTTGAGTCAACCGGAAATGGCAACCTACTCCAGTGTTCTTGCCTGGAGAATCCCAGGGACGGCGGAGACCGGTTGGCTGCCGTCTATGGGTAGCTCAGATTCGGGCACGACTGAAGCGACTTAGCAGCAGCAGCAGCAGCAGCAACCCCATGATACCTCAATCTCCGATTTCAGATATTCCAATTAAAAGACCCACTGTTTTTACTGAGGCAAATAAAAACACCTCTAGATATTAAACTTTTAAACGTTCTAAAGTTCTTCCCCATTCGTTCTCCTCTATACAGTCTGCTGAGTTGTGGGCTATTTATTTAGTTTTACAAGATTTTCCTCACCTTCCTGTTAACATTGTTTCAGATTCTCGATATGTTATTCTCTATTGTCTACAACTTCCTCAAGTTTCCCTGCCTATAACTCTTAAGACAAATATTGTTAAGTTGTTTTATCAGGTACAGCAATTGCTTCTACAGCACTCAAAATCAACTTTCTTTACTCATATCCGTGCTCATTCCACCCTTTCTGGACCCTTGTCCTTCAAAAATGCTGCAATTGATGCATTACTTTATCCTATAAAAACAGCAAAACAAGAACATCATCTGCAATATACTAACTATAAAGGATTTAAAAAATCTTATGCTATTACTCAAAAACAAGCTCAAAATATTGTTTGCTCTTGTTCCATATGTGCGCCTTTTACTTTACCATTTACCCAACCAGGTGTCCACATAAGAGGACTACAAGCAAATCAGGTATGGAAAATGGATATGATTTTTATTTCATCTTTTGGGCAACAAAAATGCGTCCATCATACTATAGATACATGCACACATTTCCAATGGGCTACTGCATTACATTCTAAAAAAGCTGACGCTATTATTACTCATTTATTATCTTGCTTTGCAGTTATGAAAATACTAATTAAATTAAAAACTGATAACGCACCTGCTTACCAATCGGCTAAATTAGCTCATTTTTCATCCCAATATCATATAACTCATACTTTTGACATCCCTTATAATAGTCAAAGACAAGCTATCATTAAAAAAACTAATTGTACTTTAAGTAAAAATATTTAAAAAATAAAAAAGGGAAAATGGGAGAGATTTATGAAACCAAAAGATATATTGAATAAACCCTGACTTTAAATTTTTGGGATATTTGGAGCAAAGAAAATCTATCAGCAGCAGAATTGCATTTTCGAAGGAAAGAAGAGAATAAGAAGATCTTGAATACACTCATTTGGTATAAAGATAAAGAAAAAGTTGGGTTCCAGCATCACTGATATATTTAGGACGAGGTTATGCTTTCATATCTGTTGATAATTTTAGGTTTTGGACACTAACTCGGTTGACCAAGATTCATCATGGATGACCGCTTTGTGCAAAAATTTGAAGCGCTTTCTGCACAGCAGAGCTTTACCTTCCCTACCCGATCTGCCTCCCCTCCAACATGGGGGCAACTAAAAAAGCTTACACAGGAGGCTGAGAAAACCCTCGTTAATGCTGGTCAACCTCTCAATCCTACTAATTTGCTGTTGGCTATGATGGCTATGGTTACCTATCAGATAATGTATGTGCAAGCAATAGAATATACTTATTGTGCTTATGTTCCTAATCCTCCTCTTGTGAGAGCTGTCTCTTGGGGTGAACCTGAAGTACAGGTATGCACCAGTGAAACTGCATTCTTCCCACCACCCACGTGTGGAGGAACTGAGCATTTGTATCATCATAATAATCAATATAACATAAGTAATGTTACTGTTGCAGTGGAGGGCCTCCCCTTGTGCATTGGAGGACATCCCTTTTGCCTTTCTACAAAAAAGCACAATCATCACTCTTATAATACCTGGGGGGTTAAGATATAATAATTATCCTGCTTTCTTTACTATGCTTGTTTCCACCAGGGGATTCAACACCTCTACGACGCCGATGAGTCACCATCCTGATACCTTTATACCATTATGCCCTTCTAAATTTTTTATTTCTTCTCTAGAATCTTTGGAATTGGAAATTTGCCGAGGTCATTGGCCTTTTAAGGTCATGAACTATTCTGGATTTGTTATTGTAGATTGGAGCCCTGATCATAGCCAAATTTTGGAAAAATGGTCTAACAAAACTCTCAAATGGCATCGAATTAATGGTACTTTAATGGGTAACTGTAATGAAACCGTAAAATGGCAGCAGTTTACACTCGTTCCCCCTCAGTTGCAATTGTTATGGTATCCCCACTTCCAAGAGAATATTTGGAAACTGTGGGCAGTTTCGGGGAATCTCACTATATAGTCGGAAAACTGTACTTTGGATACGAGTGACAGTTCAGGTCCCTTACATGTTCACTTGCATATTAATAAATCTTATTCTGCTATGGCTTGCTTAAAATACCCCTTTGCATTGTTGTATGGGAATTGGACTTGGAATGCAACTGAGGGATCTATATCATGTAATCAGTGTAATTTAACACAATATGTAAATCAGTCATGGTGGAAAAAATTTAAAATACAAACCCACAATTCTAATTTTTCAGTGGTGGTTGTTAAAACTCTAACCGAAGTATGGCTACCTGTAAATTTGACAAGACCTTGGTCAGACTCTTTTGCTGTATCTCATTTGGTGACCACTGTACAGACTTTGCTTCGTCGATCCCGACACATGCTTGGAGTAATCATAGCTTCATTCTTGCAGTGGCTTCAGTTACTGCAACCACTGCCGTGGCTGGACTTGTTTTGCATCAAGAAATCCAAACAGCAGACTTTGTGTGGGAATGGAATAAAGATTCTCATTTATTATGGCAACAACAACGAGATCTGGATACCCATCTTGCAACTGATGTACTCAATCTTCAACATACTGTTTCTTGGCTTGGGGATCAATTAACTGTCTTATCCACAAGAAGTGTGTTGAAATGTGATTGGAACTCCTCTCAATTATGTATAACACCTGTGACTTTCAACATGATTGAGGGTTGGGAAAAGGTGAAACAGTCTTTAACAGGGCATCAAAACCTAACCAAGAAAATTATGAAATTAGAGCAGCAAATTTTGTCTACATTTAGCAAAGCGCTACCTGACATTACTGGGTCCAATCTGTTAAAGGATTTGCAGGAAGGGATGAATAATTTGAATCCTTTTGAGCATGTATGTACTCTAATTGGAACTACTTTTGAAAATACTTTGTTCATAACACTATTATGCTGTGTTATTATTCTAGTATTCCGATGCTGGCAGAGAAAGCAACAACTAAAAAAGGACAGACAACGCATTATTGCCGCCTTACAGCTTGCTACTGCTTCTCAGAAAGAAGGGGGAAATGTAGGAGCCCGGCAGTGACCACGAGAAAGAATGGTTAAGGAAGCAGAGATGTGCCTGCAAACAAGACTCTCTGCTTGGGCAGAGCATGCTTGCAAACAGGATGTTCTGCCAGGAAGCCTGAACACAATATCCAAGGTTAATGGTCCGCTCGCATATGAGGGAACATGCCCTCCTTAAATATAAGGAAGAGGCTGGAGTTCTGGGCAGCTTAGTAAACGTGCTGTGGTGATTTCCTCCCTTTGTTCCTCCCGTCCTTGAAATGTGCTTGGCTATTTGTCCTTATTTGGTAGAAGAATGCATTGCTTAGATTTTGGTATGTGTCCAGCTACCGGGATATAAAAATAAACCGCAAGGGGGCTTGCACAGAACTTTTCCTCCGGCTGGAGTTGTGCCTTTGCCTGTATTTGTGTGTCTTTTCTTTGTGTCATTTCGACCGCAACATTGACATACTCCTTTTCCTATTTGGAACCAGTCTGTTGTTCTATGTCCAGGTCTGACTATTGCTTCCTGACCTGCATAAATGTTTCTCAAGAGGCAGGTCAGGTGGTCTTGTATTCTCATCTCTTTCAGAATGTTCCACAGTTTATTGTGATCCACACAGTCAAAAAATTTGACATAGTCAATGAAGCAGAAATAGATGTTTTTCTGGAACTCTCTTGCTTTCTCCATGATCCAGCGGATGCTGGCAGTTTGGTCTCTGGTGCCTCTGCCTTTTCTAAAACCTGCTTGAACATCTAGAAGTTCACGATTCACATATTGCTGAAGCCTGGCTTGGAGAATTTTGAGCATGACTTTACTAGCGTGTGAGATGAGTGCAATTGTGTGGTAGTTTGAGCATTCTTTGGCATTGCCTTTCTTTGGGATTGGAATGAAGACTGACCTTTTCCAGTCCTATGGCCACTGCTGAGGTTTCCAAATCTGCTGGCATATTAAGTGCAGCACTTTCACAGCATTATCTTTCAGGGTTTAAAATAGTTCAACTGGAATTCCATCACCTCCACTAGCTTTGTTCGTAGTGATGTTTTCTAAGGCCCACTTGACTTCACATTCCAAGATATCTGGCTCTAGGTCAGTGGTCACGCCATCATGATTATCTTGGTCATGAAGATCTTTTTTTGTACAGTTCTTCTGTGTATTCTTGTCACCTCTTCTTAATATCTTCTGCTTCTGTTAGGTCCATGCCATTTCTGTCCTTTATCAAGCCCATCTTTGCATGACATGTTCCCTTGGTATCTCTAATTTTCTTGGAGAGATCTCTTGTTTTTCCTATTCTGTTGTTTTCCTCTATTTCTTTTCATTGATTGCTGAGGAACACTTTCTTAATTCTCCTTGCTATTCTTTGGAACTCTGCATTCAGATGCTCATATCTTTCCTTTTCTCCTTTGCTTTTCACTTCTCTTCTTTTCACAGCTGTTTGTAAGTCCTCCTCAGACAGCCATTTTGCTTTTTTGCGTTTCTTTTCCATGGGGATGGTCTTGGTCCCTGTCTCCTGTAGAATGTCACGAACCTCCATCCATAGTTCATTAGGCACTATATCAGATCTAGTCCTTTAAATCTATTTCTCACTTCCACTGTATAATCATAAGGGATTTGATTTAGGTCATATCTGAATGGTCTATTTGTTTTCCCAACTTTCTTCAATTTAAGTCTGAATTTGACAGTAAGGAGTTCATGATCTGAGCCACAGTCAGCTGCAGACACGAGACGCCGGCTCCAGCTCAACCAATCATGCACAGAAGCATGGCCGAGAAGAGCTACCCCATGCCTGAGGTCAGGGGCGGCAGCTGAGAGGAGCTACCCCAAGTTTAAGGTCAGGAGGGGCGGCCTTGAGGAGATAGCCCTTTTCCAAGGTAAGGTCACAGAAGACTAGTCGATCTGATCACATGGATAACAGCCCTGTCTTACTCATTGAAACTAAGCCATGCCTTGTGGGGCCACCAAAGACGGACGGGTCATGGTGGAGAGGTCTGACAGCATGTGGTTCTCTGGAGAAGGGAATGGCAAACCACTTCAGTATTCTTGCCTTAAGAACCCCATGAACAACTGCCTCAGGCTGCAAAAAGAAAAAAAAAAACCCAATGCCATACCTAAGTTATCCCTCTCTCATGAGTACCTCATCAAAATACGGGAACTGCTTCTGACTATCACTTTGCTATACACCCAAATTCTTAAGCTGCAAAATTATATTCTTAATGTAGCTTTATAAAACTGTGTATTCTATAGTATTTTTTCATTTGGTGAAATTTTAACTGTTAATGTTTATGGCATTGTGCTTTGTACCATTTATTGAATAAAAATTTAAAAAAGAATTTGTTTTTGTTAAGAAGACATTGATGAAAACATCCAATATATCTGAGAAAACATAATTATTTTACAGAATAAAAGATGAAGTTTAAAAAAAAATAAAAGAACCCCATGAATAGTATCAAAAGCCTAAATGATAGGATATTGAATACTGAATGAGGAATTCCCCAGATCGATAGGGGCCCTGTATGCTATGGAGATCAGCGGAGAAATAACTCCAGGAAGAATGAAGGGATGGAGCCAAAGCAAAATCAATACCGAGTTGTGGATGTGACTGGTGATAGAAACAAGTTCTGATGCTGTAAAGAGAAATATTGCATAGGATCCTGGAATGTTAGGTCCATAAATCAAGGCAAATTGGAAGTGGTCAAACAGGAAATGGCAAGAGTGAAGTAGACATTCTAGGAATCAGTGAACTAAAATGGACTGGAATGGGTTAAGTTAACTCAGATGACTATTATATCTACTACTGTGGGCCAGAATCACTTAGAAGAAATGAAGTAGCCATCACGGTCAACAAAAGAGTCCGAAATGCAGTACTTGGATGCAATCTTAAAAACGACAGAATGATTTCTGTTCGTTTCCAATTCACACGCGCAAACCATTCAATATTACAGTAATCCAAGCCTATGCCCCAAACAATAACACTGAAGAAGCCAAAATTGAACGGTTCTATGAAGACCTACAAGACCTTTTAGAAGTACCACCTCAAAAAGATGTCCTTTTCATTACAGGGGACTGGAATGCAAAAGTAGGAAATCAAGAAACACCTGGAGTAACAGGCAAATTTGGCCTTGGAGCACGGAGTGAAGCAGGGCAAAGTAGCACTGGTCATAGCAAACACCCTCTTCCAACAACACAGTGAAGACTCTACACATGGACATCACGAGATGGTCAACACCAAAATCAGATTTATTATATTCTTTGCAACCAAAGAGGGCAACATAACCAGGAGGAAAAATAAATAATCAAAACACACAAATTACGTGCCCAAAAGTAACTCCCGGTGGAGAAGCAGCACAGACGCCCCCATCCCCCACTGGCAAGCTGGGTCTGGTCAGGGAGGCGCTGCTGCATTTCTTAGAGTAAGGACCAGTCCTGAATACCCCGACAACAATCTAAGGGAACTAACTTGAGATAGCAAAGCAGATTGTGGCATAGCTACCATGCGAAAAGGCAAAAAGCCTTAACCTTAGACACCCCCAGGCCCACTCACAGAACAAAGGGCTAACTAGAGCTAGCCGGCTGCAGATGGCTCATCCCCCATGCTCCACCGAGACAGGCAGCAGGAGGCAGCCAGAGCCGGAAGGGGTCAATTGCGGCCCCAGAGAGGCATCGATACCAAACTGCAAGGAGGCTTCATTGCTAACCAAGACTTCTTAGGATTCTGGCTGGTTGACATAAGCCTGAGAACGTGTTATGGTTGTATACCCAGAAAACTGAGTGACAGGGACTGGGGAGGGGATAAGTTACAGCGACCGTGCTCGCCAAACACTTGGTCACCTGAGCTGCTCGGACAGGGGAAGGGCACAAAACGCAGGCCCAACCAAGTCTGTGCCTTTGTGGAGTACCCAAGAACCAGAACATATGCGGCTCACACCTGGGAAGTGCATGAAACCCAGCGCAAGCCTCAGACAGTTCTTGGCAGAGCAACCTAGAGCCTGTACAGTGTAGACTGGGACAGCACACGCGCTGTGAGAGGGGCCAAACTCAGTGTGTCCGAGACACTGCAAGCACACCCCACAGACAGCAGTGATATTTGTCTGCAGCGTTCCTCCCTTCCCACAGTACGACTGAAAAAGTGAGCCTTAAAAAGTGTCCACCACCGCCCCCTAGTGTCACGGTAGAAATTAGGCACTGAAGAGACCAGCAAACAGAAGAAGCTAAAACAGAGGGAACCACCTTGGAAGTGACAGATGGAGAAGTCTTGAGGCTATTGCAGGAATAAGACTGAAAACCAGAGACAGAGGCTTAAGCCCAAATCCTGAGGACACCAGAGAACTCCTGACTCCAAGGAACATTAATCGATAGGAGCTCATCAAACTCCTCCAATACCTACACTGAAACCAAGCACCACCCAAGGACCAACAAGTTCCAGAGCAAGACATACCACGCAAATTCTCCAGCAACACAGGGACTTAGCCCTGAGCTTCCATATACAGGCTGCCCAAAGTCACACCAAACCCATTTACATCTCATAACTCATTACCGGACACTTCATTGTACTCCAGAGAGAAGAAATCCAGCTCCACCCACGAGGACACCAAAACAAGCATCCCTAACCAGGGAACCTTGACAAGCCACCCGTCCGACTTCACCCACAGTGAGGAAACTCCACAGTAAAGAGAACTCCACAAACTGCCAGAAGACGGAAAGGCCACCCCAAACACAGCAATATAAACAAAATGAAGAGGCAGAGAAATACCCAGCAAGTAAAGGAACAGGATAAATGTCCACCAACCCAAACAAAAGAAGAAGAGATAGGAAACATACCTGATAAAGAATTCCTAATAATGATAGTGAAAATGATCCAAAATCTTGAAAACAAAATGGAGTTACATATTAATAACCTGGAGACAAGGATTGAGAAGATGCAAGAAAGGTTCAATAGGGATCTAGAAGAAATAAAGAGTAAATATACAATGAACAATGCAATAAATGAGATCAAAAACATGCTGGAGGGAATCAACAGTAGAATTACGGAGGTAGAAGATAGAATAAGTGAGTTGGAAGATAAAATGGTAGAAATAAATGAAACAGAGAGGAAAACAGAAAAATGAATTAGAAGAAATGAGGACAATCTCAGAGACTTCTGGGACAATGTTAAATGCCCCAACATTCAAATCATAGGAGTGCCAGAAGAAGAAGACAAAAAGAAAGACCATGAGAAAATACTTGAGGAGATAATAGTTGAAAAATTCCCTAAAATGGGGAAGGAAATAATTACCCAAGTCCAAGAAACCCAGAGAGTCCCAAACAGGATAAATCCAAGGCGAAATACCCCAAGACACATATTAATCAAATTAACAAATATCAAACATAAAGAACAAATATTAAAAGCAGCAAGGGGAAAAAAACAAATAGGGAATGGCAGGACATACATAAAGTATGAAAGAAAATAACCTACAGCCCAGATTACTGTACCCAGCAAGGATCTCATTCAAATATGAAGGAGAAATCAAAAGCTTTACAGACAAGTAAAAGCTAAGAGAATTCAGCATCACCAAACCAGCCCTCCAACAAATGCTACAGGACCTTCTCTTGACAGGAAACACAGATAGAGTGTATAAACTCGAACCCAAAACAATAAAGTAAATGGCAACGGGATCATACTTATCAATAATTACCTTAAATGTAAATGGGTTGAATGCCCAAACCAAAAGACAAAGTCTGGTTGAATGGATACAAAAACACGACCCCTGTATATGTTGTCTACAAGAGACCCAGCTCAAAATGAGGGACACATACAAACTGAAAGTGAAGGGCTGGAAAAATATATTCCACGCAAATAGAGAGAAAAAAGAAAGTAGGAGTAGCAATACTCATATCAGATAAAATAGACTTTAAAACAAAGGCTGTGAAAAGAGACAAAGAAGGACACTACCTAATGATCAAAGGATCAATCCAAGAAGAAGATTTAACAATTAAAAATATTTATGCACCCAACATAGGAGCACCACAATATGTAAGACAAATGCTAACAAGTATGAAAGGGGAAATTAACAATAATTCAATAATATTGGGAGACTTTAATACCCCACTCACACCTATGGATAGATCAACTAAACAGAAATTTAACAAGGAACGCAAACTTTAAATGATACAATAGACCAGTTAGACATAATTGTAATCTATAGGATATTTTACCCTATAACAATGAATTTCACCTTCTTCTCAAGTGCACACAGAACATTCTGCAGGATAGATCACATCCTGGGCCATAAATCTAGCCTTGGTAAATTCAAAAAATTGAAATCATTCCAAGCTTCTTTTCTGACCACAATGCAGTAAGATTAGATCTTAATTACAGGAGAAAAACTATTAAAAATTCCAACATATGGAGGCTAAACAACACGCTGCTGAATAACCAACAAATCATAGAACAAATCAAAAAAGAAACCAAAATATGCATAGAAATGAATGAAAATGAAAACACAACAACTCAAAACCTGTGAGACAGTGTAAAAGCAATGCTAAGGAGAAGGTTAATAGAAATACAGGCATACCTTCAAGAAACAAGAAAAAAGTAAACTAAATAACCTAACTCTACACCTAAAACAACTAGAAAAGTAAGAAATGAAGAACCCCAGGGTTAGCAGAAGGAAAGAATTCTTAAAAATTAGGGCAGAAAAAAATGCAAAAGAAACAAAAGAGACCATAGCAAAAATGAACAAAACCAAAAGCTGTTTCTTTGAGAGAGTAAATAAAAATTGACAAACCACTAGCCAGACTCATCAAGAAACAAAGGGAGAAAAACCAAATCAATAAAATTAGAAATGAAAATGGAGAGATTACAACAGACAGCACAGAAATACAAAGGATCATAAGAGACGACTAACAGCAATTATATGCCAACAAAAGGGACAACTTGGAAGAAATGGACAAATTCTTAGAAAAGTACAACTTTCCAAAACTGAACCAGGAAGAAATAAAAAAATCTTAACAGACCTATCACAAGCACAGAAATTGAAATTGTAATCAGAAAGCTTCCAGCAAACAAAAGCCCAGGTCCATATGGCTTCACAGCTGAATTCTATTAAAAATTCAGGGAGGAGCTGACACCCATCCTACTCAAACTCTTCCAGAAAATTGCAGAGGAAGGTAAACTGCCAAACTCACTCTATGAGGACAGCATCATCCTAGTACCAAAACCTAACAAAGATGCCACAAAAAAAGGAAAACTACAGGCCAATATCACTGATGAACACAGATGCAAAAATTGTTTACAAAATTCTAGCAGTCAGAATCCAACAACACATCAAAAAGATCATACATCATGACCAAGTGGGCTTTATCCCAGGGATGCAACGATTCTTCAACACCTGCAAATCAATTAATGCAATACACCACACTAACAAAATGAAATTTAAAAGCCATATGATTATCTCAATAAATGCAGAGAAAGCCTTTGACAAATTTCAACATCCATGTATGATAAAAAAATAAAAACCTACAGAAGGCAGGAATAGAAGGAGCATACCTCAACATAATAAAAGCTATGTATGACAAACCCACAGCAAACCTTATCCTCAATGGTTAAAAATTGAAAACATTTCCTCTAAAGTCAGGAATAAGAAAAGGGTCTCCACTCTCACCACTATTATTCAACACAGTTTTAGAAGTTTTGGCCACAGCAATCAGAGAAGAAAAAGACATAAAGGAAATCCAAAATGGAAAAGAAGTAAAACACTCACTGTTTGCTGATGACATGATCCTCTACACAGGAAAACCTAAAGACTCTACCAGAAAATTACTAGAGATTATCAATGAATATAGTAATGTTGCAGGATATAAAATCAACCCACAGAAATCCCTTGCATTCCTATACACTAATAATGAGAAAATAGAATGAGAAATTAAGGAAACAATTCCATTCACTGTTGCAACGAAAAGATTAAAATACATAGGAATATACCTACCTAAAGAAACAAAAGACCAATATATAGAAAACAATAAAACACTGGTGAAAGAAATCAGAGAGGACCCTAATAGATGGAGAAATATACCATGTTCATGGATTGGAAGAATAAATATTGTGAAAATGAGTATATTAACCAAAGTAATTTATTAATTCAATGCAATCCCTATCAAGCTACCAACGGTATTTTTCACAGAGCTAGGAGAAATAATTTCACAATTTTTATGGAAATGCAAAAAATCCTCAAACAGCCAAAACAATCTTGAGAAAGAAGAATGGAACTGGAGGAATCAGCCTGTCGGACTTCAGGCTCTACTACAAAGCCACAGTCATCAAGATAGCATGGTACTGACATAAATACAGAAATATAGATCAATGGAACACAATAGAAAGCCCAGAGATAAATCCACACACCTATGAACACCTTATCTTTGATAGAGGAGACAAAAATATTCAATGGAGAAAAGACAATCTCTTTAACCAGTGGTACAGGGAAAACTGGTAAACCACTTGTAAAAGAATGAAACTAGAACACTCCCTAACACCATACACAAAAATAAACTCAAAATGGATTAAAGATCTAAATATAAGACCAGAAACGATAAAACTCCTAGAGGAGAACATAGGCAAAACACTCTCCGACATAAATCACAGCAGGGTCCTCCATGACCCACCTCCCAGAATATTGGAAATAAAAGCAAAAATAAAGAAACTGGACCTAATGAATGTCAAAATCTTCTGCACAGCAAAGGAAACTATAAGCAAGGTGAAAAGACAGCCTTCAGAATGGGAGAAAATAATAACAAATGAAGCAACTGACAAAGAATTAATCTGAAAAATATACAAGCAGCTCCTTCAGGTCAACTCCAGAAAAATAAACGACCCAATCAAAAAATGGGTCAAAGAACTAAACAAACATTTCTTCAAAGAAGACATCCTCTATCAAAGATGGCTAACAAGCACATGAAAAGATGCTCAACATCACTCATAATCAGAGAAATGCAAATCAAAACTACAATGAAGTGCCTTTTCACATTAGTCAGAATGGCTGCTATCCAACAGTCTATAAGCAATAAATGCTGCAGAGGGTGTGGAGAAAAGGAAACCCTCTTACACTGTTGCTGGGAATGCAAACTAGTACAGCCACTATGGAGAACAGTGTGGAGATACCTTAAAAACCTGGAAATAGAACTGCCATACGACCCAGCAATTGCACTCCTGGGCATACACACCAAGGAAACCAGAATTGAAAGAGACACATGTACCCCAATGTTCATCACAGCACTGTTTATAATAGCAAGGACATGGAAGCAACCTAGATGTCCATCTGCAGACGAATGCATAAGAAAGCTTCGGTACATATACACAATGGAGTATTACTCAGCAATTAAAAAGAATACATTTGAATCAGTTCTAATGAGGTGGATGAAACTGGAGCCTATTATACAGAGTGAAGTAAGCCAGGAAGAAAAATACCAATACAGTATACTAATGCATATATATGTAATTTAGAAAGATGGTAACAATAACTCTGTACGCGAGACAGCAAAAGAGACACAGATGTATAGAACAGTCTTTTGGAGTCGGTGGGAGAGGACGAGGGTGGGATGATTTGGGAGAATGGCATTCAATCATGTATATTATCATATGTGAAACAAATTGCCAGTCCAGGTTTGATGCATGATACAGGATACTCACGACTGGTGCACTGGGATGAACCCAAAGGATGGTATGGGGAGGGAAGTGGGAGGGGGGTTCAAGATGGGGAACATATGTACACCCGGGACAGATTCGGGTGTATGGCAAAACGAATAAAATAATGTAAAGTAATTAGCCTCCAATCAAAATATATAAATTAAAAAATATAAAATAAAATGAATAAACTAAAAATAAAAAATAAAAATAAAAACGGAATATGTACTTCGAAGAGCAAGCCTTGTTTTGGTTAAGGAACAAGATCTAAATGAACACTATTGTCATAAAAGATTAAAAAAAAAAAAGGCTAACGTGACCCATATAATGTGAGTAGTTTCTTTTTAAAATAATATAAACAATTTGAAACACAGTAAAATGTTTATTATATTGACCTCCAATTAACCCTGGGGTGAATCTTAGAGTGTTTGTTTCTATTTGTTTAGTTTTTTTTCCAAATCTTGACTCTTGAAAGAGGAAGACACATAATAGAAAAGTTTTAGTACACACATAGCTTCAAAAATTAAATACTTCTTTAGAAATGTACAAAATACATGAAAATAGTGATCTAAATGCTATTTTAAGCAACATTATAAAGATTAAATTGATTTTGTAATTAAAACTAATTGGTAGTCAGAAATTTTTAAAGTATAACATTATTGACTTTACCTTATGGAATGAATATAATACTGTCACAAAGAAAACTTTTTTTATTTTCTCTCTATTTCTTTCTTAAGTTAAACTTAGAAAGGAGGTAGTATTTAGTTGTAAGAAGGTATGGCTTACCTATTTTATATTATGAGTTTGCAGTTAGATTTTCATTTTTGTCTTGTTTTGACTGGTAATTTTAAAACTGAGAGACAATTCACATATAATAAAATGTATAGTTTGTTAAATTTTGAA
Organism: Moschus berezovskii; assembly: GCF_049115385.1. Lineage (NCBI taxonomy): Eukaryota > Metazoa > Chordata > Mammalia > Artiodactyla > Moschidae > Moschus > Moschus berezovskii. Next base: position 77,828,185 of record NC_142488.1, on the reverse strand, counting down.
CACATATCATGCAGTTAACACTTCACTGAAGATGCAGAACATGCCCGTTTCTAACCAATCCACTCCCCTAAGGTAATCAGTGCTCTTATTTGGGTCATCATAATTTAATATAGTATATCCCAGAAATTCACATAAAAGAAATGACAGGATACACTCTTTTGTCTCGCTTGTATTCCACAATATAAAATTTAATCCATGTTTAGTTGATTCATGTTAATTGAATTTCAATCAATAGTTTGCTCATTTTTATTGTTGAGTTCTTTTTTATTATTTTTCATCATATAAATAAACCACACAAATTTGTTTCTCCATTCACCAGTTGACTGTTGTTCGGATGTTTCTGATTTGAGGCTATTAGATGTAAAATTGTTGTGAATATATATATATATATATACACACACACACACACACACACATATATATATTATGGCAGGTGCATGTTTAATATTTTAAAGACATTGTTAAGCTCATTTCTTTTTCTTTTTTCATTTGGTTTATTTTTTTAATTTTTTAATTTATTTATTTTAAATGTAGGCTAATTACTTTACAATATTCTTATATAGTTGTTTGTGTGTGTGTGTATTTTGTTTGGAACATATGAACTCATATTCCTTCATTAAATACTTAGAAACGGTAATACTTGGTTACAAAATGTGTGCATATTTAACCTACATATTTAATTTTACGAAGAAATCATAAATAGTTTTGTAACATTGCTGTACCATTTTTCATTTCATTCAGTATTATATATGATTATTGTTTCTCCACATCTTGCCAACACCTGTTGTTGTCAGCTTTTTAATTTGAAAAATTCCAATGCTTGTGCCCCAACCAGTAACACGTAAGAAGCCAAAGTTGAAGAGTTTTATGAAGACCTACAAGAACTTTTAAAACTAACACCAAAAAAAGATGTCCTTTTCATTATAGAGGACTGGAATGCAAAAGTAGGAAGTCAAGAAACACCTGAAGTAACAGGCAAATTTGGCTTTGGAGCACGGAATGAAGCAGGGCAAAGGTTAAGAGAGTTTTGCCAAGAGAACGCACTTGTCATAGCAAACACCCTCTTTCAACAACACAAGAGAAGACTCTACACATGGACATCACCAGATGGTCAACACCAAAATCAGATTGATCATATTCTTTGCAGCCAAAGATGGAGAAGCTCTATACAGTCAGCAAAAACAAGACCAGGAGCTGACTGTGGCTCAGATCATGAACTCCTCTTTGCCAAATTCAGACCTAAATTGAAGAAAGTATGGAAAACCACTAGACCACTCAGATATGACTTAAATCAAATCCCTTATGATTATACAGTGGAAGTGAGAAATATATTTAAGGGACTAGATTTGATATAGTGCCTGATGAAATCTGGAGGAGGTTTGTGACATTGTACAGGAGACAGGGACCAAGACCATCCCCATGGAAAAGAAATGCAAAAAAGCAAAATGGCTGTCGGAGGAGACCTTACAAGTAGCTGTGAAGAGAGAAGTGAAAAACAAAGGAGAAAAGGAAAGATATAAGCATCTGAATGCAGAGTTCCAAAGAATAGCAAAGAGAGATAAGAAAGCATTCCTCAGCGATCAATGCAAAGAAATAGAGGAAAACAACAGAATAGGGATGACTAGAGATCTCTTCAAGAAAATTAGAGATACCAAGGGAACATTTCAAGCAAAGCTGGGCTGGATAAAGGACAGAAACGGTGTGGACCTAACAGAAGCAGAAGATATTAAGAAGAGGTGTCAAGAATACACAGAAAACTGTACAAAAAAGACCTTCATGACCAAGATAATCACGATGGTATGATCACTCACCTAGAGCCAGACATCTTGGAATATGAAGTCAAGTGGGCCTTAGAAAGCATCACTATGAACAAAGCTAGTGGAGGTGATGGAATTCCAGTTGAGCTATTTCAAATCCTGAAAGATGATTCTGTGAAAGAGCTGCACTCAATATGCCAGCAAATTTGGAAAACTCAGCGTTGGCCATAGGACTGGAAATTGTCATTCTTCATTTCAATCCCAAAGAAAGGCAATGCCAAAGAATGCTCAAACTACTGCACAATTGCACTCCTCTCACACGCTAGTAAAGTCATACTCAAAATTCTCCAAGCCAGTCTTCAGCAATACATGAACCATGAACTTCCAGATGTTCAAGCTGGTTTTCGAAAAAGCAGAGCAACCAGAGACAAATTGCCAACATCTGCTGGATCATGGAGAAAGCAAGAGAGTTCCAGAAAAACATCTATTTCTGCTTCATTGACTATGCCAAAGCTTTTTACGATGTGGATCACAACAAACTGTGGAAAATTGTGAAAGAGATGGGAATAACAGACCACCTGACCTGCCTCTTGAGAAACCTGTATGCAGGTCAGGAAGCAACAGTTAGAACTGGTCATGGAACAAGAGACTTGTTCCAAATAGGAAAAGGAGTACGTCAAGGTTGTATATTGTCACCCTGCTTATTTAACTTATATGCAGAATACATCATGAGAAACGCTGGGCTGGAAGGAGCACAAGCTGGAATCAAGTTTGCCAGGAGAAATATCAATAACCTCAGATATGCAGATGACACTACCCTTATGGCAGAAAATGAAGAGGAACTTAAGAGCCTCTTGATGTAAGTGAAAGAGGAGAGTGAAGAGGTTGGCTTGAAGCTCAACATTCAGAAAACAAAGATCATGGCATCTGGTTCCATCACTTCATGGGTAATAGATGGGGAAACAGTGGAAGCAGTGTCAGACTTTATTTCTGGGGCTCCAAAATTGCTGCTGATGCTGATTTCACCCATGAAATTAAAAGACACTTATTCCTTGGAAGGAAACTTGTGGCCAACCTAGATAGCATAGTAAAAAGCAGAGACATTAATTTTCCAACAAATTTCCGTCTAGTCAAGGCTATGTTTTTTCCAGTGGTCATGTATGGATGTGAGAGTTGGACTGTGAAGAAAGCTGATCACCGAAGAATTGATGCTTTTGGACTGTGGTGTTAGAGAAGACTCTTGAGAGTCCTTTGGATTGCAAGGAGATCCAACCAGTGCATTCTAGAGAAGATCTGTCCAGGGTATTCATTGGAAGAACTGATGCTAAAGCTGAAACGCCAATACTCTGGCCACCTCATGCGAAAAGATTCACTGGAAAAGAGTCTGATGCTGGGAGGGATTGGGGACAGGAGAAGAAGGGGACGATAGAGAATGAGAGGGCTGGATGGCATCATCGATTCGATGGACAGGAGTTTGAGTGAACTCTGGGAGTTGGTGATGGACATGGAGGCCTGGCGTGCTGTGATTCACGGGGTTGCAAAGAGTTGGACATGACTTAGCGACTGTACTGAATGAACTGAATACTTGTAAAATATCATCTTATTCTGATTTTAATTTGCATTTCTTTTGCTGTTGTTCAGTTACCACGTCGTGTCTGACTCTTTGCGACCACATGAACTGCAGCACATTAGGCTTTCTTGTCCCTCACCACCTCCTGGAGTTTGCCCAAGTTCATGCTCCTTGAATCGTTGATTCCATAAAACCATCGATGAGATTTGCATTTACCTGATAGCTCACTGGAAAAAACTCTGTTGTTGGGAGGGGTTGAGGACGGGACGAGAAGGGGACGACAGAAGTTGAGATGACTGTATGGCATCACTGACTCGATGGACATGAGTTTGAGTGAACTCCAGGAGTTGGTGATGGACAGGGAGGCCTGGCGTGCTGTGATTCATGGGGTCGCAAAGAGTCAGACAGGACTGAGCGACTGAACTGAGCTGAACTGATGGCTAAAGATGTTGAACATATTTTAATATGCTTATTAGTGTATTATTGCTTATTAGCACATAACCACTTTTGTGCCATAACTAGTCAAGTTTTCCACCCTTTTTTTCCACATATTCACTTTTCCTCATTAAGAACATTTACGTTCTACTCTCTTAGCGTATTTAAATGTGCAATATAGTTATCAACTATAGTCACCATACAAGTGACTATAGTCACTGGAACCTCAGACCTATTTATGTTATATATGAAATTTTATATCCTTTTAACATCCTCTTCCTATTTCCTCCACTCCCCAACTCCTGGTAACTAATTTTCCACTCTCTTTTTCTGTGATTAGAATTTTCTCTTCTTTCTTTCTTTTTTGCGTCTACATATGAGATCATGCATTATTTGTCTTTCTCTTTCCACTTTACTTCACTTAACATAATGCCGTCCAGGTTTGTTCATATTGTCACTAACAACAAGATTTCCTTCTTTTTAAAGTCTGAATAATATCCCATTCTCTCTCTCTCTACATATATATATATATATATATATATGTATATAGCATTTTCTTTATTCATTCATCTGTTGATGGATACTTGAGTTAATTCCATACAACAACTATTGTGAGTAATGCTGTTATGACATGGGAGCATAGATATTTCTTTGAGATAATAATTTTGTTTCATTGTGCTTTTGACTTCATTTCCCTGATGGTTAGTTATGTTGACACTTTCTCATGTATCTGTTGGCCATTTGTATGTTGTCTTTGAAAGAAATGTCTATTCAGGCATTTTGTTCATTTTTAATTGGGTTAATTGTTTTTATTCCTTTTGAGTTGTATGAGTTCCTTGTATATTGAGGAAACCAATCTCATTGGACATGTGGTTTGTAAATATTTTCTTACATTCCATATGTTGTTCTTTCATTTCGTTGATGCTTTTCTTCACTGTCCAGAACTTTTTTAGTTTTATGTATTCACACTTGTTTATTTTTGTTTTAGTTCTCTTTGCTTCTGGGGTCAAATCTAAAATAATATTGATAATAATTCCCAATACCCATGTAAGGGTGTTAGTTCTAGAAGACCTTACAGCTCTTCATATAACTTGTCAGCTTTAGCTACTTTGGCATCAGTGGTTGGGATATAGACTTGGATTACTGTGATGTCAAATGGTTTGCCTTGGAAATGAACAGAGATCATTCTGTCATTCTTGAGATTGCACCTAAGTACTTCATTTCAGAATTTTGTTGATTATGAGGGCTACTCCATTTTTTCTAAGGGATCCTTGCACTCAGGAGTAGATATAATGGTTATCTGAACTAAATTAACTCATTCACATCCATTTTAGTTCTTTGATTCCTAATATGTCAATATACACTCTTACCACATCCTGCTTGACAACGTCCAATTTACCTTGATTTATGAACATACTATTTCAGATTTCTCTGCAGTATTGTTCTTTACAGCATCAGATTTTACTTTCAGCACAAGACACATCCACAACTGTCATTTCTGCTTTGACCCAGCTGTTTCATTCTTTCTGGAGCTATTAATAATTGCCCTCTGCTCTTCCCCAGTAGTATATTGGATATCTTCTGACCTGAGGCTCATCTTCTGGTGTCATATCACCTACAGCCAGACATCCTGGAGTGTGAAGTCAAGTGGGCCTTAGGAAGCATTACCACCAATAAAGCTAATGGAAGTGATGAAATTCCAGGTAAGCAATTTAAAATGTTAAGATGATGGTATTAAAGTGCTGCACTCAGTATGTCAGCAAATTTGGAAAACCCAGCAGTGGCCACAAGATTGGAAAAATTCTGTTTTCAACCCAATTCCAAAGAAAGGCCATGCTAAAGCATGTTCAAATTACCATACAATTGAACTCACTTCCCATTCTAATAAGGTTGTGCTCAAAACCCTTCAAGCTAGGTTTTAACAGTGTGTAAACCTGCTTCTGCTGCTGCTAAGTCACTTCAGTCGTGACCCACTCTGTGTGACCCCATAGACAGAAGCCCACCAGGCTCCCCCTTCCCTGGGATTCTCCAGGCAAGAACACTGGAGTGGGTTGCCATTTCCTTCTCCAATGTGTGAAAATGAAAAGTGAAAGTGAAGTCGCTCAGTCGTGTCTGACCCTTAGCGACCACATGGACTGCAGCCTACCAGGCTCCTCCATCCATGGGATTTTCTAGGTAAGAGTACTGGAGTGGCTCGCCATTGCCTTCTCTGGTGTGTGAACCTAGAACTTCCAAATGTGTAAGCTGGATATAGAAAAGGAGTAGGAAACACAGATCAAATTGCCAACATCCGTTGGATCATAGAGAAAGCAAGGAAATTCCAGAAAAACATCTACTTCTGCTTCATCGACTACATGAAAGCCTTTGTGTGGATCACAACAAACAGTGGAAAATTCTTTAAGAGATGGGAATACCAGGCCAACTTACCTGTCTCCTGAGAAACCTGTTTCCGGGTCAAAAAGCAACCATTAGAACCTAATATGAAACAACTGACGGGTTCAAAATTGAGAAAAGAGTACAACAGTGCTGTATATCGTCACCCTGTTTATCTGTTTGTTTAACTAACATGCAGAGTACATCATGTGAAATGCCGGGCTAGATGAGCTACTAGCTAGAATCACGATGACTAGGAGAAATATCAACAACCTCAGATAGGCAGATGATACCCTTCTGGAAGCCAAGAAGAACTAAAGAGTCTCTTGATGAGAGTGAAGACAGACAGTGAAAAAGTTGGCTTAAAACTCAACTTTAAAACTAACATCATGGCATCTTATCCCATCACTTCATGGCAAACAGAAAGGGAAAAAGCGGAAACAGTGATATATTGTTTTCTTCTCGGGCTCCAAAATCACTATGGATGGTGACAGCAGCCATGAAATTAGAAGATGCTTGCTTCTTGGAAAGAAGACTATGACATACCTGGACAGCATATTAAAAAATAAAGACAGCACTTTGCTGACAAAGGTCCGTATAGTCGAAACTATGATCTTTCCAGTAGTCATGTATGGATGTGAGATTTGAACCATAAAGAAGCCTGAGTGCCAAAGTATTGATGCTTCCAAATTGCTGTGATGGAGAAAAATCTTGACAGTCCCTCGGAGAGCAAGGAGATCAAATCAGTTAACCCTAAAGGAAATCAACCCTAAATACTCATTGGAAGAACTGTTGCTGAAGCTTCAAAACTTTGGCCACCTGCTGCAAAGGGTAAACTCATTGGGAAAAAAAGACCCTAATACTGGGAAAGATTGAAGCCAAAAGGAGAAGTGGGTGTCAGAGGATGAGATGGTTGGATGGCATCACTGATTCAATGGACATGGTCTTGGGTGAACTCTGGGAGATGGTGAGGAACAGGGAGACGTGGTGTGCTGCAGTCCACGAGTTCACGAAGAGTCAGACATGACTAGTGACTGAAAAACAACAACAACTCATGTAAAGGAGATTATTTCCCCATATTTTTTCTAGAAGTTTTGCAATTTTATACTTTACATTCAAGTCTTTAATCCATTTTAAGTTTAACTTTGTTTACTGTGTAATATAGTGGTCCAGTTTTAATCTTTTGAGTGTGACTAGCCAGTTCCCAACACCATTTCTTAAAACCACTAATCTTTCTCTTTTTTTGTATTCTTGGCATGGATTTATTTCTGGCTTTCAATTCAGTTTCATTGATTCTGTTTTTATGTTAATAGAATGGGAATCTGTATATCTTTATGCCAATAGAATTTTTCTGTTTTTATGCCAACAGAAGGATAATTTGTCTGTTTTTATGCAAATAGAATGAGAGTTTGTCTTTTTTTATGCCAATAGAATGAGAAAGACTAGATATCTCTTCAAGAAAATTAGAGATACCAAGGGAATATTTCATGCAAAGATGAGCACAAAAAAGACAGAAATGGTATGGACTTAACGGAATCAGAAGATGTTAAGAAAATGTGGCAAGAATGCACAGAACTATACATAAAATGATCTTCATGACCCAGATAACGATGGTGTAATCACACACTTAGAGCCAGACATTCTGCAGTGTGAAGTCAAGTGGGCCTTAGGAAGCAACACTATGAACAAAGGTAGTGGAGGTGATGGACTTGTAGATGAGCTATTTCAAATCCTGAAAGATGATGCTGTGAAAGTGCTGCACTCAATATGCCAGCAAATTTGGAAAACTCAACAGTGGCCACAGGACTGGAAAAGGTCAGTTTTCATTCAAATCCCTAAGAAAGGCAATGTCAAAGAATGCTCAAACTACTGCACATTTGCATTCATCTTACACACTAGCAAAATAATGCTCAAAATTCTCCAAGCTAGGCTACAATAATATGTGAACCAAGAAATTCCAGATGCTCAAGATGGATTTAGAAAAGGCATAAGAACCAGAAATCAAATAGCCAACATTCGTTCGATCATAGAAAAAACAAGAGAATTCCAGGAAAACATCTGTTTCTGATTCATTGACTATGCCAAAGCCTTTGACTTTGTGGATCAGAACAAACTATGGAAAATTCTGAAAGACGTGTGAATACCAGACCATCTGACCTTCCTTCTGAGAAATCTGTATACAGGTCAAGAAACAACAGTAAGAACCGGACATGGAATAATGGACTGGTTCCAAATTGGGAAAGGAGTACATCAAGGCTGTATATAGTCATCTTGCTTATTTAACTTATATACAGAGTACATCATAGGAAAAGTCAGACTGGATGAAGCACAAGCTAGAATCAAGATTGCTGGGAGAAATATCAATAACCTCAAATATGCAGACCACACTACCTTTATGGCAGAAAGTGAAGAGTAACTAATGAGGCTCTTGATGAACGTGAAAGAGGAGAGTGAAAAAAAACAAACTCAAAATTTAGTAAACGAAGATCACGGTGTCCAGTCCCATCACTTCATGGCAAATAGATGGGGAAACAGTGAAAGCAGTGTCAGACTTTATTTTCTTGGTCTCCAAAATCACTGTAGATGGTGACTAAAGCCATGAAATTAGAAGATGCTTGCTCCTCGGAAGAAAAGTTATGACCAACCTATAGAGCATATTAAAAAGCAGAGACATTACTTTGCCAATGAGGGTCTGTCTAGTCAAAGCTATGGTTTTTCCAGTAGTCAAGCATGGATGAGAGAGTTGGACCATAGGAAAGCTGAGTGCCAAAGAACTGATGCTTTTGAACTGTGGTGTTGGATAAGACTCTTAAGAGTCATTTGGAGTGCAAGGAGATCAGACCAGTCAATCCTAAAGGAAATACGTCCTGAATATTCATTAGAAGGACTGATGCCGAATCTGAAGATCGATTACTTTGGCTACCTGATGCAAAGAACGGACTCATTGGAAAAGACCCTGATGCTGGAAAAGATTGAAGGTGGGAGAAGAAGAGGACGACAGCGGATCAGATGGTTCTATGGACATGCATTTTAGCAAGCTGTTGGGGATGGTGACTGACAAGGAAGCCTGGAATGCCATGGAGTTGCAAAGAGCCAGACATGACTGAGTGACTGAACTGACTAACTGATGCCAATATCATGTTTTAAGTACTATTGCTTTCTAATTTGCTTTGAAAGTACAAAGCATGATGCCTCCAGATTTGTTCTTTCTCAAGATTGCTTTAACTCTTTCGGCTCTTTTGTGTTTCCATACAAATTTTTGGATTGATTTTCCTGTTCCTGTGAAAAATATCATTGGAATTATGACAGATTTATTTTAATGTTGATTTTTTTATCCTGCAACTTTAAGAAAATTATTTATTACCCGTAACATATTTTTTGATGGAATCTTTAAGATTTTCCAAACACTGTATCCTGTCATCTGCAAATGGCAGTTTTAGTTCTTCCTTTCCAAATTGCATGCCTTTTATCTGTTTTTTTTTTTTTGGCCTAATTCCTCTTGCTAAGACTAGGAATCCTTGCCTTGTTCCTAATTTTAGAGGAAAATATTTGTTTCACTATAGAGAATTGTGGATTCCACATATAAGTGATAACATATAGAAGTTTTACATTTTTAGCTATATGTCAAAGTAATTTTGTATATGGCATGAGTTCAGCTGCAGGTGCACAATTTTGTATGTCTACATCTAGTTTTTCTAACATATTTATAAAAAGACCCTCTTTCTTCCAATGAGCTATTCCAACACTTTTGATTGACCACTGGATTACTTTGGCAACATTATTGAAAATTAAACAGCCATATATCTATGGATTTATATATGGATGATATTCTGCCCCACTATTTATCCTTTGCAGCTACCACACTAAATATTGTAGCTTTATAATCAATGTTAAAAGAAGTAGTATAAATGCTGCAGTTTTATTATTCTTCAGTAATTTTTGACTCATGCATTTCCATATAAATTTTTAGGTCTTTCTGTCAGTTTCATTCACCCACTCAAATTCTTTTTACTATTTTTGTCATATATGTTACTTCTATTAATGTGTTGTAAAATCCACAATCCATTGTCTTTATTTACTTTAAGGAATCAACTGAATGTTAGTCCAACAACTTTTCTTTGAAATTTTAAAAGTAGTTCTGCTCTATTCAGATGTATAGTTTTTGATTAGAAGTCAATGATAATTCTTTTTGCTGTTTCCCTGTATGTTCTTAGTTGCTCAGTCATGTCCAACTTTTTGCGACCTCATGGACTGTATGCAGGCTGCCAGTCTCCTCTGTCCATGGGGATTGTTCAGGCAAGAATATTGGAGTGGGTTCCCATGCCCTCCTTCAAAGGATATTCCCAAATCATGGATCGAATCCAGGTCTCCCGAACTGCAGGTGGATTCTTTACAGTCTGAGCCACCAGGAATGCTGGAAGTCTGTTTCCCTGTATACTACGTATATATTTTTTCTCTAGCTATTTTTAAGATTTCTTTTTCAGAGGAACAAGATGGCGGAGGAATAGGATGGCAAGACCACTCTCTCCCCCACAAATTCATCAAAAGAACATTTGAACTCAGAGTAAAGTCCACAAAACAACTTCTGAATGCTGGCAGAGGACAGCAGGCACCCATAAAAGCAGCCCATTGTCTTCAAAAGGAGGTAGGAATAAAACATAAAGATAAAAAGAGAGACAAAAGAGGTAAGGATGGAGCTCCGTCCTGGGAACGGAGGCTTAAAAAAAGAGAGAAGTTTCCAAACACCAGGAAACACTCTCACTGGCGAGTCTGTGGTGAGCCTTGGAATCTCAGAGGGAAACATAACCGTGAAGAAAAAAAAAAAGAAATAATTAAAACCCACAGATGGAGAAGGCAATGGCAAGCCACTTCAGTACTCTTGCCTAGAAAATCCCAGGGACGGAGGAGCCTGGTCGGCTGCCGACTATGGGGTCGCACAGAGTCGGACACGACTGAAGTGACTTAGCAGCAGCAGCAGCAAAACCCACAGAGTTGTCTCAGATTGTTCTCGCAGCATTCAAGCCCAGTACTCTCTCTAAGAAGTTCAGCCGGCTCCTCTCTGCCCAGCCCCCGCTTGCTAATGGCGTATGCAGGCGTCTGTGCTGCTTCTCTGCTGGGAGTTACTGTTTCTCTCTTGAATGCCACGAGAACAATCTGAGACAACTCGGGATAGCAAAGCAGACTGGAATAGCTTCCCCACGAAAAGGTGGAAAGCTCTAACCTAAGACTCCGCCAAATCCACTCACAGAACAAAGGACTGAGCAGAGCGAGCTAGCTGCGGTCGGCCCATCTCCCATCCCCACGCCGAGACAGGCAAGGGAGGCAGCCAGAGCCGGAGGGGGCAACCGCGGCCCAAGAAAGCCATCCGATACCAAACTGCAGGCAGGCTTCATTGCTAATCAAGACTTCTTGGGCTCGGGCCGGTCTATATCCGCCTGAGAAGGTGCGCCGGTTGTACACATAGAAAACCGAGTGGCAGGGACTCGGGAGGAGATAAGTCACAGCGACTGCGCTCACCAAACACCTGGTCACCTGAGCTGCTCAGACCGGGGAAGGCACAAAACGCAGGCCCAACCAAGTCTGCGCCTTTGTGGAGTACCCAAGAAACTGAACTTGAGCCGCTCAGACCTGGGAAGTGCATACAACCCAACCTCGGATAGCTCCCGGCAGAGCAACCTAGAGCCTGTGCAGCGTAGACTGGGACAGCACACGCACTGTGAGAGGGGAAAAACCCAGTGTGGCCAAGACGCTGCGAGTACTCCCCACAGACGCCAGAGATATTTGTCTGCAGTGTTCCTCCCTTCCCAGAACAGGATGGAACAGGTCTGAGCCTTAAAAAGTGTCCACCCACCCCCTAGTATCAGGGCGGAAATTAGACACTGATGAGACCAGCAAACAGAAGCTAAAACAGAGGGAACCACCTTGAAAATGACAGATAGAGAAGTCTAGAGGCTACTCCAAAAAAAGACCAAAAACCAGAGGCAAGAGGCTTAAGCCCGAATCCTGAGAACACCAGAGAACTCCTGACTCCAGGGAACATTAATCAATAGGAGCTCATCAAACGCCTCCATACCTACACTAAAACCAAGCACCACCAAATGGACAACAAGTTCCAGAGCAAGACATACCACGCAAATTCTCCAGCAACAAAGAAAATAGCCCTGAGCTTCAATATACAGGCTGCCCAAAATCACTCCAAACTCACTGACATCTCATAACACATTACTAGACACTTCTTTGCCCTTCAGAGAGAAGAAATCCAGCTCCACACACCAGAACACCGACACAAGCTTCCCTAACCAGGGAACATTAACAAGTCACCCGTCCAACCCCACACACAGCGAGGAAACTACATAATAAAGAGAACTCCACAAACTGCCAGAAGAGGGAAAGGCCACCCAAAGAAAAGCAATATAAGCAAGATGAAGAGGCAGAGAAATGCCCAGCAAGTAAAGGAAGAAGATAAATGCCCACCAAAACAAACAAAAGAGGGAGATATAGGGAATCTACCTGATAAAGAATTTTGAATTTTGGTGGTGAAAATGATTGAAAATCTTGAAAGCAAAATGGCTTTACAGATAAATAGCCTGGAGAAAAGGATTGAGAAAATGCAAGAAAGGTTTAAAAAGGACTTAGAGGAAATAAAAAAGAGTCAATATACAATGAATAATGCAATAGATGAGATCAGAAACACTCTGGAGGGAACAAACAGTAGAATAACAGAGGCAGAAGACAGGATAAGCGAGCTAGAAGATAGAATTGTAGAAATAAAGGAAACAGAGAGGAAAAAAGAAAAACGAATTAAAAGAAATGAGGACAATATTAGAGACCTCTGGGACAATGTTAAACGCTACAAAATTCGAATCATAGGAGTCCCAGAAGAAGAAGACAAGAAGAAAGACCATGAGAGAATACTTGAGGAGATAATAGTTGAAAACTTCCCTAAAATGGGGAAAGAAATAATCACCCAAGTCCAAGAAACCCAGAGTGTCCTCAACAGGATAAACCCAAGGCGAAATACTCTAAGACACATATTAATCAAATTAACAAAGATCAAACACAAAGAACACATATTAAAAGCAGCAAGGGAAAAGCAGCAAATAACACACAAGGGGATTCCCATAAGGATAACAGCTGATCTTTCAACAGGAACTCTTCAGGCCAGGAGGGAAAGGCAAGACGTACTTAAAGTGATGAAAGAAAATAACCTACAGCCCAGATTACTATACCCAGCAAGGATCGCATTCAAAATGAAGGAGAAATCAAAAGCTTTACAGACAAGCAAAAGCTGAGAGAATTCAGCATCACCAAACCAGCACTCCAACAAATGCTAAAGGATCTTCTCTAGACAGGAAACACAGAAAGGGTGTACAAACTCGAACCCAAAGCAATTAAAAAGTGGCAACGGGATCATACTTATCAATAATTACCTTAAACATAAATGGGTTGAATGCCCCAACCAAAAGACAAAGGCTGGCTGAATGGATACAAAAACAAGACCCCCATATATGTTGTCTACAAGAGACCCACCTCAAAACGAGGGACACATACAGATTGAAAGTGAAGGGCTGGAAAAGATATTAAATGCAAATAGAGACCACAAGAAAGCAGGAGTAGCAATACACATATCAGATAAAATAGACTTTAAAACAAAGGCTGTGAAAAGAGATAAAGAAGGAAACTACATAATGAACAAAGGCTCAATCCAAAAAAGAAGATATAACAAGTATAAATATTTATGCACCCAACATAGGAGCACCACATTATGTAAGAAAATTACTAACAAGTATGAAAGGGGAAATTAACAATGCAATAATAGTGGGAGACTTTAATACCCTACTCACACCTATGGATAGATCAATTAAACAGAAAATTAACAAGGAGCACAAACTTTAAATGATACAATAGACCAGTTAGACCTAATAGATAATAGGACATTTCACCCCAAAACAATGAATTTCACCTTTTTCTCAAGCACACACAGAACCTTTTCCAAGATAGATCACATCCTGGGCCATGAATCTAGCCTTGGTAAATTAAAAAAAAAAAATTGAAATCATTCCAAGCATCTTTTCTGACCAAAATGCAGTAAGGTTAGATCTCAATTGTGGGGGGAAAAACTATTAAAAATTCCAACATATGGAGGCTGAACAGCACGCTGCTGAATAATGAACATATCATAGAAGAAATCAAAAGAGAAATCAAAATATGTATAGAAATGAATGAAAATGAAAACACAACAACCCAAAACCTCTGGGATACTGCAAAAGCAGTGCTAAGGGGAAGTTCATAGCAATACAGGCACACCTCAAGAAACAAGAAAAGAGTCAACTAAATAACCTAACTCTACATCTAAGGAAACTAGAAAAGGAAGAGATGAAGAACCCCAGGGTCAGTAGAAAGAAAGAAATCATAAAAATAAGGGCAAAGATAAATGCAAAAGAAACAAAAGAGACCATAGCAAAACTCAACAAAGCCAAAAGCTGGTTCTTTGAGAAGGTAAATAAAATTGACAAACCACTAGCCAGACTCATCAAGAAACAAAGGAAGAAGAAACAAATCAATAAAATTAGAAATGAAAATGGAGAGATCACAACTGACAACAGAAATACAAAGGATTATTAGAGAATACTATCAGCAATTATATGGCAATAAAATGAATAACCTGGAAGAAATGGACAAATTCCTAGAAAAGTACAACTTTCCAAAACTGAACCAGAAAGAAATAGAAAATCTGATCAGATCCATCACAAGCACGGAACTAGAGGCTGTAATCAGAAATCTTCCAGCAAACAAAAGCCCAGGTCCAGATGGCTTCACAGCTGAATACTACCAAAAATTTAGAGAAGAGCTAACACCTATTCTACTCAAACTCTTCCAGAAAATTGCTGAGGAAGGGTAACTTCCAAACTCATTCGATGAGGCCACCATCACCCTAATCCCAAAACCTGGTAAAGATCCCACAAAAAAAGAAAACTACAGGCCAATATCACTGATGAACATAGATGCAAAAATCCTTAACACAATCCTAGCAATCAGAATCCAACAACATTAAGAAGATCATACTTCATGACCAAGTGGACTTTATCCCAGGAATGCAAGGAATCTTCAATATCCGCAAATCAATCAATGTAATACACCACATTAACAAACTGAAAAATAAAAATCATATGATTATCTCAATAGATGCAGAGAAAGTCTTCGCCAAAATTCAACAGTCATTTATGATAAAAACCCTCCAGAAAGTGGGAATAGAAGGGACATATCTCACCATAATAAAAGCTATATATGACAAACCCACAGCAAACTTTATCCTCAATGGTGAAAAACTGAAAGCATTTCCCCTAAAGTCAGGAACAAGACAAGGGTGCCCACTCTCACCACTACTATTCAACATAGTGCTTGAAGTTTTGGCTACAGTAATCAGAGCAGAAAAAGACATGAAAGGAATACAAATTGGAAAAGAAGAATTAAAACTTTCACTGTTCGCTGATGACATGATCCTCTACACAGAAAACCCTAAAGACTCTACCAGAAAACTATTGGAGCTAATCAATGAATACAGTAAAGTTGCAGGATATAAAATCAACACACAGAAATCCCTTGCATTCCTATACACTAATAATGAGAAAATAGAGAAATTAAGGAAACTATTCCATTCACTGTTGCAACGAAAAGAATTAAATACTTAGGAATATATCTACCTAAGGAAACAAAAGACTTGTACACAGAAAACTATAAAACACTAGTGAAAATAATCAAAGAGGACACTAATAGATGGGGAAATATACCGTGTTCGTGGATTGAAAGAGTAAATATTGTGATTTTTGGTTATTCAGTGGAGTATTGTTTATCCTCCATATGTTTGCTTTTTTAATTTTTTTTCCTGCAGTTGACATCTAATCTTACCACATCATGATCAAAAAACATGCTTGAAATGATTTCAATTTTTTTTTAAATTTACCAAGTCTCGGTTTATGGCCCAGGATTCTCTATCCTGGAGAATATTCTGTGTGCACTTGTGACACAGGTGAAACTAATTTTTTTTCAGTGAAATGTCCTATAGATATCAATTAGGTCTAACTGGTCCACTGTATCATTTAAAACTTGTGGTTCTTTGCTAATTTTCTGTTTGGTTGATCTATCCATAGGTGTGAGTGGGGTACTAAAGTCTCCCAATATTATTGTGTTACTGCTAATTTCCCCTTTCATACATGTTTGCATTTGCCTTATATATTGTGGTACTCCTATGTTGTGTGCATATATATTTATAATTGTTATATCTTCTTGGATTGATCCTTTGATCATTATGCTGTCCTTCTTTGTCTCTTTTCATGGACTTTATTTTGAAGTTTGTTTTTTTTTTTTAATCTGATATGAGTATTGCTACTCCTGATTTCGTTTGGTCTTCATTTGCATGAAGTATTTTTATATTGCCCTTCAATTTCAGTCTGTTTGTTTTGAGGTGAGTCTCTTGTAGACAGCATATATAGGGGTCTTGGTTTTGTATCCATTCAGCCAAACTTTGTCTTTTGGTTGGGGCACTCAGCCCAATTACATTTAAGGTAATTATTGATAAGTATGATCCCATTGCCTCTGCCTCTGTGCCTGTAGCAGGGGGAGGGGCTGGTCCTCAGCTTTTGGTGTTCACTCAATCCTTTGTTCCGTGAGCTGGCCAGGCTGCATCTTAGGTTAGAGCATTTTGTGGGAAACGTCTCTCTCTCTCTCTCTTTTTTTTTTTTTCTCTCTCTCTGGCTGCTGTCTCACATTAGCTCCCGCAGATTGTCGTCAGGGCATTCAGGACTGGTCCTTAGGTCCTTACCCTAAGCATGCAACCCGTGTCTCCCTGTCCAGCCCCCATTCACTTGTGACAGACTCTGGCATCTGGGCTCTTTCTCTGTTGGGCATTGCAGTTAGGCAAGTACTCTGTGGGTGTTTTTTTTTTTTTTTTTTATTCCTCCCAGTTATGTTGCCTTCTGAGATTCCAGAACTCCCTATAGACCTGCTGGTAAGAGGGTTTCCTGCTGTTTGGAAATTTCTCCTCCTTCACAACACCCTCCCCAGGATGGGTCTCCATTCCTAACCCTTTTGTCTCTCTTTTTGTCTTTTATATTTTGTCCTACCTCCTTCAAAGAGAACGGGCTGCCTTCCTGGGTGCCTGGTGTCCTCTGCCAGCGTTCAGAAGTTGTTTTGTTGAAGTTGCTCAGCATTCAAATGATCTTTTGATGAATTTGTAGGGGAGAAAGCAGTCTCTCCATCCTATTCCGCTGTCATCATGGGGCGGCCCCCCGCCGCGGAAATATATTTTTAATTCTCTTGGGTATGTACAAAGGGGTGGAATGGCTGGAACATTTAGTAAGCCCAAATGAAATTTTTGAAAATCTACCAAACTTTTTCCAAAATAGCTGCATTGTCTGAATTTTCCACACCTTTGCTAACACTTCTTATTTTCTCTTTGATTATAGCCAATTTAGTGGTTTAAATTTTTATTTATTAAATGATCAGTGATCTTGATAATTTTCCATTTGTTTATTGCCTTTTGCATATATTTTTTGGGAAAAAATTTATTCTGATTTTTTAATACATTTTTAATTATTTGTTTTTTAATGTGGGCTTTTTAAAGTATTATTTATATATTCTGGGTATATGTCTTTTTCCTCTCAAAAAGATTTTATTGTATTATCAAAATTGAATGATAATTTAAATTGACATACAATTTTAGATTGAATGAAAATTTTACTCTCTATATATTGAATGAAATATACACTATATATATATTGAATGAAAATTATATTTTATTATTTTAAAGTCATTGCTCCATTGTTCTCAAGTTTCTATTATTACCTTTCATAAGTCTATCTTCTCATTTCTTTTGAGATATCTTATGAGATTAAGATTGATATTCCTTTAAGAATGATATTTTCCATCCCTCTTGTAAAGTAACTCAGTTCAATTCAGTCCCTCAGTCGTATTTGACTCTCAGCAACCCCATGAATCACAGCACGCCAGGCCTCCTTGTCCATCACCAAATCCCGGAGCTCACTCAAACTCATGTCCACAGAGTCGGTGAAGCCATCCAGCCATCTCATTCTCTGTCGTCCCTGTCTCCTCCCGCCCCCAACCTTTCCCAGCATCAGAGTCTTTTCCAGTGAGTCAACTCGTCGCATGAGGTGGCCAAAGTATTGCAGTTTCAGCTTTAGCATCAGTCCTTCCAATGAACATTCAGGATCGATCTCCCTTAGAATGGACTGGTTGGATCTCCTTGCAGTACAAGGGACCCTCAAGAGTCTTCTCCAACACCACAATTCAAAAGCATCAATTATTCGGCGATCAGCCCTCTTCATAGTCTAACTCTCACATCCATACATGACCACGGGAAAACAATAGCCTTGACTAGACAGACCTTTGTTGGCAAAGTAATGTCTCTGCTTTTTAATATATTATCAAGGTTGGTCATAACTTTCCTTCCAAGGAGCAAGCGTCTTTTAATTTCATGGCTGCAATCAGCATCTGCATTGAATTTGGAGCACAAAAAAATAAAGTCTGACACTGTTTCCAATTTTTCCCCATCTATTTCCCATGAAGTGATGGGACCAGATGCCATGATCTTTGTTTTCCGAATGTTGAGCTTCAAGCCAGCCTTTTCACTCTCCTTTTTCACTTTCATCAAGAGGCTTTTGAGTTCCTCTTCACTTTCTGCCATAAGGGTAGTGTCATCTGCATATCTGAGGTTATTGATATTTCTCCTAGCAATCTTGATTCCAGCTTGTGCTTCTTCCAGACCAGCGTTCCTCATGATGTACTACTCTGCATACAAGTTAAATAAGCAAGGTGACAATATACAGCCTTGACGCACTCCTTTTCTTATTTGGAACCAGTCTGTTTTTCCATGTACAGTTCTGACTGTTGCTTCCTGAACTGCATACAGGTTTCTCAAGAGGCAGGTCAGGTGGTCTGGGATTCCCATCTCTTTCAGAATGTTCCACAGTTTATTGTGATCAACACAGTCAAAGGCTTTGGCATAGTCAATGAAGCAGAAATAGATGTTTCTCTGAAACTCTCTTGCTTTCTCCATGATCCAGCGGATGTTGGCAATTTGATCTATGGTGCCTCTGCTGCCTCTGCCTTTTCTAAAACCTGTTTGAACATCTGGGAGTTCACGGTTCACATATTGCTGAAGCCTGGCTTGGAGAATTTTGAGCATGACTTTACTAGCGTGTGAGATGAATGCAAATGTGCGGTAGTTTGAGCACTCTTTGGCATTGCCTTTCTTTGGGATTGGAATGAAGACTGACCTCTTCCAGTCCTGTGGCCACTGCTGAGTTTTCCAAATTTTCTGGCATATTGAGTGTAACATTTTCACAGCATCACCTTTCAAGATTTGAAATAGCTCAACTGGAATTCCATCACCTCCACTAGCTTTGTTCGTAGTGATGCTTTCTAAGGCCCACTTGACTTCACATTCCAAAATGTCTGGCTCTAGGTCAGTGATCATGTTATCGTGACTATCTTGGAGGTGAAGATCTTTTTTGTACAGTACTTCTGTGTATTCCTGCCACCTCTTCTTAATATCTTCTGCTTTTGTTAGGTTCATACCATTTCTGTCCTTTATCGAGCCCATCTTTGCATGAAATGTTCCCTTGGAATCTCTAATTTTTTGGAAGAAATCTCTTGTTTTTCCTTTTCTGTTGTTTTCCTCTATTTCTTTGCATTCATCGCTGAGGAAGGCTTTCTTATCTCTCCTTGCTATTCTTTAGATCTCTGCATTCAGATGTTTATATCTTTCCTTTTCTCCTTTGCTTTTCGCTTCTCTTTTCCCAGCTATTTGTAAGGCCTCCTCAGACAGCCATTTTGCTGTTTTGCATTTCTTTTCCATGGGGATGGTCTTGGTCCCTGTCTCCTGTACAATGTCACGAACCTCCGTCCAGAGTTCATCAGGCACTCTCTCTATCAGATATAGTCCCTTAAATCTATTCATCACTTCCACTGTATAATCATAAGGGATTTGATTTAGGTCATACCTGAATGGTCTAGTGGTTTTCCCTACTTTCTTCAACTTAAGTCTGAATTTGGCAATAAGGAGTTCATGATATGAGCCACAGTCAGCTCCTGGTCTTGTTTTTGCTAACTGTAGAGAGCTTCTTCATCTTTGGCTGCAAATAATATAATCAATCTGATTTCGCTGTTGACCAGCTGGTGATGTCCATGTGTAGAGTCTTCTCTTGTGTTGTTGGAAGAGGGTGCTTTCTATGACCAGTGCGTTCTCTTGACAAATCTCTATTAGACTTTGCCCTGCTTCATTCCGTGCTCCAAGGCCAAATTTGCCTGTTACTCCAGGTGTTTCTTGACTTCCTACTTGTGCATTCCAGTCCCCTATAATAAAAAGGACATCTTTTTTGGGTGTTAGTTCTAAAAGGTCTTGTAGGTCTTCATAGAACCGTTCAACTTGGGCTTCTTCAGCGTTACTGGTTGGGGCATAGGCTTGGATTACTGTAATATTGAATGGTTTGCCTTGGAAATGAACAGAAATCATTCTGTCGTTTTTAAGATTGCATCCAAGTACTGCATTTTGGACTCTTTTGTTGACCATGATGGCTACTCCATTTCTTCTAAGGGATTCCTGCCCACAGTAGTAGATATAATGGTCTTCTGAGTTAAATTCACCCATTCCAGTCCATTTTAATTCACTGATTCCTAGAATGTCTATGTTCACTCTTGCCATCTCCTGTTTGACCACTTCCAATTTGCCTTGATTCATGGACCTAGCATTCCAGGTTCCTATGCAATATTCCTCTTTACAGCAGTGGACCTTGCTTCTATCATCGGTCACATCCACAACTGTGTATTCGTTTTCCTTTTGGTCCATCCCTTTATTCCTTCTAGAGTTACTTCTCCACTGGTCTCCAGTAGCATACTGGGCACCTACCAACCTGGGAAATTCCTCATTCAGTGTCCTATCATTTTGCCCTTTGATACTGTTCATGGGGTTCTCAAGGCAAGTATACTGAAGTGGTTTGCCATTCCCTTCTCCAGTGGACCACATTCGGCTGTAGTCCATGTGAACAGATCAACTAGTTTCCTGTGATTATTATTTCAGTGTGTCTGCCCTCTGATGCCCCCTCGCAATACCTACCTTCTTATTTGGGTTTCTCTTACCTTGGTCGTGGAAAATCTCTTCTCAGCCGCACCAGCAAAGTGCAGCCGCTGTACCTTTCCTTGGACGAGGAGTATCTCCTCAAGGCCGCCCCTCCTGACCTTGAACGTGGAGTAGCTCCTCTCGGCCCTCCCGTGCCTGCGTAGCCACCGCCTGTTGGATGTGGGGTAGCTCCTCTCAGCTGCCGGCCCTGGCCTCAGGCGTGGGGTAGCTCCTCTTGGCCACGCTCTTTGCCTGGTCGATTGAACTGGGGCGGCGTCTCTCGCGTCTGCGCCTCCAATTAAAATATTTTTTTTTTTAAATGCTATTTTCTTTGGTTTGTCATATATGGCCTTTTTTATGTTGAGGTAGGTTCCCTCTATGCACACTTTGCATCAGGAAAATGCAAATTAAAATGACAATCAGATATTTCTCCATAGTTATCAATATGACTAAAAATAAAAATTGTGATAACACCAAATTCTTGTAAAGATATGAAAGTGTTGGACTTCTAGTATGTTTCTGGGAGAATGTAAAATGCAAAAATTACCTGCAAAACAGATTGCCAGTTTATTTTAAAACTAAACTTGCAACTATCATATGATATTTAATCTACTCTTAGACATTGAGTGAGTGAGTGATAGTTGCTCAGTTATATACATGTGATTGTCCAGGCAAGAATACTGGGGTGGGTTGCCATGCCCTTCTCCAGGGGATTTTTCTAGAGTGAGGGAATGAAACTGTGTCTCTTACGTCTTCTGCCTTGGCAGGTTCTTCACCACTAGCACTATCTGGGAAGCCTTAAAGACATCGTATTTAATGCATATTATTTGTTCATTGACATTGAAACCATGGCCAACAACACTATAAATCATGTCTGAATGAATCTTATCCAGCACACATATTATCTGGGTTAGGCATATTTTCACATCTGTAATCTTAGGAACAATGTACTGGACTTCAGCACTATGCTTTGGGGTCATTTTAAATATTGAAATAACCAACAAAAAAACATAAAATTTTGAAAAAATATATGGCATTGAATATAAGACAAAAAGCACACGTTTACAGTATAAGTGCTGAAGCAAGAAGGCAAAGCATGCCTTATCTGACTAGAACTATGAACATGTGCTTCATGCACCTCAAGTGTTTTGTTGTTCTGCACAAGTCTGTGAATGACCCTGAAAGTGTTTTGTGCATTGATTTTGGCATTACAGATAAATTTTAGCTAGTAAGCTGATTTTTCTTTTTGTTTCTTTTCCCTGGGGAGATAGATTCAAAAAATATTGCTACAATTGATGTCAAATAGATTGCTGGCTATATTTTCTTCTAGGAGTTTTATGGTTTCAGGTCTTACACTTAAAGAGTTTATTTTGAATTAATTTGTGTGTATGGTGTAAGGCAGTAGTTTAATTTTATCCTTTTGCATTCTCTCACCTCCATTTGTTGAAAAGGCTGTCTTTTCTCTATTTATATTATTTCCTCCTTTATTGTAGATTAATTGACCATAAGTGTATGGGTATATTTCTGAGCTTTCTATTCTGCTCCATTGACAGGGATTGTTTTGAATGTGTAGATTGCTTTGAGTAGTACGAATATTTTAACAATATTAATTCTTCCAATCCAGATGTTTTTCCACTTCTTTGTGTCTTATTCAATTTCTTTCAATAATATCTTATAATTTGGCTAAACTTAATATTCAGAAAACTAAGATCATGGCATCTGGTCCATCAATTCATGGCAAATAAGTGAGAAACAATTGTAACAGTGACAGACTTTATTTTGGGGGGCTCCAAAATCACTGCTGGAGAAGGCAATGGCACCCCACTCCAGTACTCTTGCCTGGAAAATCCCATGGACGGAGGAACCTGGTAGGCTGCAATCCATGGGGTCGCTAAGAATCAGACATGACTGAGAGACTTCACTTTCACTTTTCACTTTCATGAATTGGAGAAGGAAATGACAACCCATTCCAGTGTTCTTGTCTGGAGAATTCCAGGGACGGGGGAGCCTGGTGGCTTCCGTCTATGGGGTCGCACAGAGTCGGACACGACTGAAACGACTTAACAGCAGCAGCAGCAAAATCACTGCAGATGGTGACTGCAGCCATGAAATTAAAAGATGCTTGCTCCTTGGAAGAAGAACTAAGACCAACCTAGACAGCATATTAATAAAACAAACACATTACTTTTACCAAAAAAGGTCCATCTAGTCAAAACTATGGGTTTTCCAGTAGTCATGTATGGATGTTACAGTTGGACTAAAAAGAAAGCTGAGTGCAAAGAATTGATGCTTTTGAACTGTGTGTTGGAGAAGACTCTTGAGAGTCCCTTGGACTGCAAGGAGATCAGACCAGTCAATCCTAAAGGAAATCAGTCCTGAATATTCACTGGAAGGCCTGATGCCAAAGTGGAAACTTCAATACTTTGGACACCTGATGTGAAGAACTGATTCATTGAAAAAGACCCTAATGCTGGGAAAGATTGAAGGCAGAAGGAGAAGCAGATGACAGAAAATGAGATGGTTGGATGGCATCACTGATTCAACGAGCATGAGTTTGAGCAACCTCTGGGAGTAGGTGATGGACAGGGAAGCCTGTTGTGCTGTAGTCCATGGGGTCTCAAAGAGTCAGACACGACTGAGTGACTGAACGGAACTGAACTGAACTGATAGGTATTTTGTCCTTTTTGATGCAATTGTAAATGGATATTTTTTTATTTTCTCTTTTGGATCATATATTATTAGTTTATTAAATACAGCAGATTTATGTGTATTGATTTTGTATCCTATGACTTTACTGGGTTCACCTAACAGTTCTAATAGTTTGTGTGTGTGTGTGTGTGTGTGTAATCTTTAGGACTTTCTATATATACTATCATGTCATCTTAAAGTAGTGGCTAATTTACTTCTTTCTTTCCAATTTTAATTACTTTTATTTATTTTTCTTGCTTAATTTCTGTGGCTAAGACTATTTATATTGAATATATATGGCAACAGTGGGCATTTGTGCTTTGTTCTTAATCTTAGAAGGAATGCTTTCAACTGTCACCATTGAGTTTGATGTTTACTGTGGGGTTGTCATATAAGGTCTTTATTATGTTGGAGGCTGCTGCTGCTGCTGCTGCTGCTAAGTCACTTCAGTCGTGTCCAACTCTGTGTGACCCCATAGATGGAATCCCACGAGGCTCCCCTGTCCCTGGGATTCTCCAGGCAAGAACACTGGAGTGGATTGCCATTTCCTTCTCCAATGTGTGAAAGTGAAAAGTGAAAGTGAAGTCGCTCAGTCGTGTCCGACCCTTAGCGACCCCACGGACTGCAGCCTACCAGGCTCCTCCATCCATGGGATTTTCTAGGCAAGAGTACTGGAGTGGCTTGCCATTGCCTTCTCCGATGTTGGAGGCACATTGCTTCTATACCCACTTTGTTGGCAGTATTTATCATAAGCATATGTTGAAATTTGCCAAATGTTTTTTCTCCATCTATTGAGATGATCATATGATTTTTATCCTTTATCTTGTTAATGTGGTGTATCCTGTTGATTGATTTGTGGGTGTTGAGCCATTCTTGTATCCCTGGAACTAATCCTGCTTGATTGTGATGATCAATTATAGTGATCAATGATCCATTTAATGTATTGCTGGAATAGGTTTGCTAGTATTTTATTGACGACTTTTTATCTATGTCCATCAAAGACACTGACCTGTAATTTTCTTTTGTGTGTGGGGTCCTTGTTTGGTTTTATTATCAGAGTGATTTTGTACTCATAAATGAGTTTTGATTAACTCCTTACTCTTCAGGTTTTTTAAGAGCTTGAGAAGTATAGGTATTAATTTTTTTTTTAATGGTTAGTAAAATTGACTTGTAAATATGTATGGTCCTGAATGTTTATTTGTTGGGAGATTTTTGATTATTGATACAGTCTCTTAACTACTAACTGCTCTTTTGAGATAAGATTTTATACTTCTTCATAATTTAGTCTTGAAAGATTATATTTTTTAGGAATTTGCCCATTTTTTATAGGTTGCTCAGCTTGTTGGCCTATAACTGTTTCTAGTTGTCTCTTATGATCCTTTGTATTTCTTTGGTATCAGTGAAACTAATCCTTTTTCCTTTCTGATTTTATTTGATAGTTTAGAATCCCAGGGACAGGGGAGCCTGGTGGGCTGCCGTCTGTGGGGTTGCACAGAGTCGGACACGACTGAAGCGACTTAGCAGCAGCAGCAGCAGTGTTAGTTGCTAAGTCATGTCAGACTCTTTGACAGCTAATGGACTGTAGCCTGCCAGGCTCCTTCATCCATGGGACTTTCAAGAAAAGAATACTGGAGTGGGTTGCCATTTTGTTCTCCAGGGGATCTTCCCAACCCAATGATCAAACCTGGGACTCCAACATTGCAGGCAGATTCTTTACCATCTGAGCCACCCAGGAATCCCAAATAAGACCCTAAATTTTATTTGAGCCCTTTAGTTTTTTCTTGGTTAATCTAGCTAAAGTTTGGCTGATTTTGTTTACCTTTTCAAAGAACCAACTTACATTCATTTACATTTGTACTGTGTTTTTAGTTTTTATTATCTGTATCATTTTCTTCCTTCTACTATCACAGGTTTTCTTTTATCTACTTTTCCTAGTTCTTTTATGTGTAAAACTTCATTGTTTATTGAGATTTTTCTTGCTTCTTGAGGTAGACCTCTATTGATAAGAACTTCTCTCTTAGAACAACTTTTGTTGCATCCCATATATTTTGGCAGATTGTAGTTCCATTATCATTTGTCTCTAGGTATTTTTAAAAACTTATTCTTTGATATCTTTGGTGACCCCTAGGTCATTTAATAGCATGTTGCTTAACTTCCATATATTTGTTGTCTTTAAAATTTTTGTAATTTGTTTCAGGCTTCATAGCATTGTGGTCAGAAACGATGCTTACTATGATTTCAATCTTCTTAAATATATTTAGATTTGTTTTGTGGGATGAAATTTGATTTGTTTTTAAAAATGTTTCATATGCATTTCAGAAGAATATATATTCTGTGGCATTTGAATGGGACATTTTTCATATATATGTATTAAGTTCATTAAGTCTGATGTGGTGATTAAAGCCAAAATTTCTACAATTTTCTGTCTTAGTGATCTATCCATTGATGGAAGTAGAATGTTAAAGTCTTATTATTATTGCATTAGTTTTGATTTTTTTACTTTATATATGTTAATATTTGCTTTATGTATTGTGTTCCTATGTTGATGCATATATACATTTATAAATGTTATAGTTCCTTGCTAGATTGACCTCTTTATCATTATTTTATGCTTTTCTTTGTCTTTTAATGTAGTTTTTGTTTTAAGGACTATTATGTCTGATATTAGTATAGCTGCACTGTGTTTCTTTTCATTTCCATTTGCAGAAAACATCTATCTACATCCCTTCACTTTAAATCTCTGTGTTTTTACATCTAAAATGAGTTTCTAATAAGCCACACATAAATAGGTGTTGGTTTTATTATCCAGTTAGTGACTCTATGTCTTTTGGTTGGAGAATGTAATCTATTTACGTTGTAATATAATTATTGATAGTTGGCTCAGATGGTAAACTGTCTGCCTGCAATCGGGGAGGCCCAGGTTTGATCTCTGGGTGGGGAAGATCCCCTTGGAGAAGGAAATGGCAGCCCACTCCAGTACTCTTGCCTAGAAAATCCCACTGATGGAGGAGTCTGATAGGCTACAGTCCATGGGGTTGCTAAGAGTTGGACATGACTGAGCAACTTCACACCATTGTCAAATGTACTTATTGTCACTTTATTCACTGTTTCTTGGCTGTTTTTGTAGCTCCTGTCTATTTCTTTTTTCTTCTTCTTCTTATGTGATTTGATTATTTTCTTTAGTATTATGTGTAAATGTTTTCTCATTTTATTTTGTGTATTTACTGTAAGCTTTAACTTTCTGTGAGGTTCATATATATAACACCATATGAATTTATAAACACAATATATCTGTTTTAAGTTGATAGCAATTTACATTAAAGCCATTTCAAAACTATATTTTTCCTATTCATCCTTCAACTTGTTTTTGATGTCATATTTTGTGTCTTTCTATTTTATGCATTTCTTAACTTAAGCTATTGTAATCTTAATTTTACTACATTTATCTTTTATCCTTCATACTTGCATATCAAATGATTGATCTGCTATCTTTGCTATAAACAACCTTTTCCAGTGAGATTTTTGCTTTTGAATTTTCTTGTTATTGATGTGTCATTTATTTATTTATTACTTTTTTTGGGTTGGATTATAGTTTATTTACAATGTGGTGTTAGTTTCAAGTGTAGATAGAGCTAAGTGATTGAGTTATTCATAAAAATGTATCTATTCTTTTTCAGATTACTTTCCCATGAAAGTTATTACAGATGTATCCCTCCCTTTGGTAAACAAAAGTTTGTTTTTAAGTCTGTGAAGTTGTTTCTGTTTTGTAAATAAATTCGCTAGTATCCTCTTTTTTAGATTCCTAATATAAGTATTATCACTTATATTTGATATTTGTCTTTCTCTCTCTGATTTATTTTATCCATTCATGTTGCTGCAAATGACATTATTTCATTCATTTTATGCTTGAGTATATTGTATATATGTACCACATCTTTTTTATTCATTCATCTGTCAATGGACATTTAGGTTCCTTCCATGTTCTTGCCTTCGTAAATCTTGTTGCAATGAACATTGGGTTACAGGTATCATTTTTGCACCATGATTTTCTCCAGATATATACCCAGGATTGAGATTGCTGGATCATATGGAAGTTCTATTTTTAATTTTTTAAAGGAATCTCCATACTGCTCTCCATAGTGGTTGTAATCTACATTCTCACCAATAGTGTAGGAGTTTCCTTTTCTCCACACCCTCTCCAGCATTTGTTGTTTATTAACTTTTTGATGACGAACATTTTGAATGAGTGATGTGATACCTCACTGTAGTTTCCCATTTGCATTTCTCTAGTTAGTGATGTTGAAAATCTTTAAATGTATCTTTTGACTTTAATATGACTTCTTTGGAGAAATGGCAATATAGATCTTCTGCCCATTTTCTGATTGGGGAGTTTGGTTTTTTTATATTGACCTGTTTGGGCTGTTTGTATAGTTTACAGATTAATATCTTGCTGCTTGCATCATTTCCAAATGATTTTTCTCATTCTGCAGGTTGTCTTTTCAATCTGTTTATGATTTCCTTTGCTAGTGCAAAAGTTTTAAACTTTAATTAGATCCCTTTATTTTCATTGCTCTAGCAAGTAGATCCAGAAAGTTATTGCTGAAATTTATGTCAGAGAGTGTTCTAAGGTTTCCTCTAAGAGTATCATAGTATCTGGCCCTACATTTAGGTCTTAATCCAATTTGAATTTATATAAGTGTATGGTATTATAGAAAGCTGTAACTTAATTTGTTTCCATGTATTTGTCCAGTGTATCCAGCACCACATATAGAAGAGACTGAATTTTCTTCATTCTATATTCTTGCCTCCTTTGTAATAAATTAGGTGACCACAGGTGCTTAGGTTTATTTCTGGGCTTTCTATCCTGTTCATTTGTTCTATTTGTCTTTGTGTCAATACCATACTCTTTGATTACTGTAGATTTATAGTATACTCTGAAGTCAGGGAACCTGATTACTGCAGCTCTGATTTTCTTTCTCAAGGTTGCTTTTGCTATTCAGAGTCTTTTATTTTTTTTTTTTTAATTTTTTTTTAACATGCATTGACCCTGAACTAGTGATTCATTTCACATATGACAACATACGTGTTTCAATGCCATTCTCCCAAGTCATCCCACCCTCACCCTCTCCCACAGAGTCCCAAAGACTGATCTATACATCTGTGTCTCTTTTGCTGTCTCGTATATCATTTGCATCTTTCTAAATTCCATATATATGCGTTAGTATGCTATATTGGTGTTTTTCTTTCTGGCTTACTTCACTCTGTATAATAGGCTCCAGTTTCATCCACCTCATTAGAACTGATTCAAATGTATTCTTTTTAATGGCTGAATAATACTCCATTGTGAATATGTACCAAAGCTTTCTTATCCATTCGTTTGCAGATGGACATCTAGGTTGCTTCCATGTCCTGGCTATTATAAACAGTGCTGCAGTGAACATTGGAGTATATGTGTCTCTTTCAATTCTGGTTTCCTCGGTGTGTATGCCCAGGAGTGCGATTGCTGGATCATATGGCAGAGTCTTTTATATCATATATATCATATATCATATTATATATATATATATTAGTTCTAGAGCTGAAAAAAATGTACTATTTATAATTTGGTATGATTTTAATGTTTTAAAACTTATTTGTTTTGTTGCTTGTCTTTTGACTAATTCTAGACAATGCTCTATTTGCAATTGAGAAAAAAGTGCATTCTGCTGTTGTTTGGTGGAATATACCATACATGTCTGTGAGTTACAACTGGTCTATAGTGCTGTTCATGTCTTGGCAAAGAGAATTTTTTGTTTCATTTTAATTAAAACAAATAGTTCAAATCTCTTACTTTCTACATGATTTTATTATAATGCTATAAATGTGTGTGCTTGAAATTTTTTTATCATTCTGTCACTCTAATAAATATAAGTCAATTAAAAAAAATAAGACCAAGTTTAAAAAATCCTTTAGAATAGAGAATAAAAAGCCTCTTAATGAAAGTGAAAGAGGAGAGTGAAAAAGTTGGCTTGAAGCTCAACATTCAGAAAACTAAGATCAGGGCATCTGGTCCCATCACTTCATGGGAAATAGATGGGGAAACAGTGGAAACAGTGGCAGACTTTATTTTTTGGGCTCCAAAATCACGGTGGATGCTGATTGCAGCCATGAAATTAAAAGACGCTTACTCCTTGGAAGGAAAGTTATGACCAACCTAGATAGCATATTAAAAAGCAGAGACATTACTTTGCCAACCAAGGTCCATCTAGTCAAGGCTATGGTTTTTCCAGTGGTCATGTATGAATGTGAGAGTTGGACTGTGAAGAAAGCTGATCGCTGAAGAATTGATGCTTTTGAACTGTGGTGCTGGAGAAGACTCTTGAGAGTCCCTTGGACTGCAAGGAGATCCAACCAGTCCATTCTAAAGGAGATCAATCCTGCATATTCATTGGAAGTACTGATGCTAAAGCTGAAACTCCAATACTTTGGCCACCTCATGCGAAGAGTTGACTCACTGGAAAAGCCTCTGATGCTGGGAGGGATTGGGGGCAGGAGGAGAAGGGGACGACAGAGAATGAGATGGTTGGATGGCATCACCGACTCGATGGATATGAGTTTGAGTGACTCTGGGAGTTGTTGATAGACAGGGAGGCCTGGCGTACTGTGATTCATGGGGTCGCAAAGGGTCGGACACGACTGAGTGACTGAACTGAACTGACCTGACTGTAAATTATGATAATGATTACAGATAGGCTATATTTTCCAGAAGTAGATGCCACTAATTAAACAAATGAGAACTTTTTATATTATTTCTTCTGTTTACAAACAAAGTTCCTGTTAATTGTTAGAATTATTTGCTACCTTTACCATAATACTGTTTTATTAACAACCCAACAGCCTCCAAAAAAAAAAAAAGAAAAAGTAATTTGTCTTTGCTCACAAGACCATAAGTTGGCACATATCCATAAAAATCAGCAATTAAATAAAATTATGTTTAAGTTAAAAATGATCACACTCCAAGCCTAAACATTTTTTTTTTCCAGTTTAAGATGTTTACTTAGCTTAACTAAAGTGTAGGTGAATCAGACACGAACTTCAGCTGGATAAGAAGTTTTTAGTGTTGAAAGAAGTGTGTGCATGTGGCAGATATGACAATTTTTACATAGACTACAAAAGGATATATGATTGAAAAGCATAACTGGTAAAATGGTTAACAAGTTGTAATTGTTTACCATTTATTACATCATATTTATTTGTATTTTTCTTAAAGATATTCAGGTTCATATGTATTTTTCTAAATGATATGTAAAAACTATAGTACTTAGGTCAGACTGTTGCAAGGATATCAGTAATTGCATGAAAAATTTGTGTGTCATCACTTCAGCTAATATTTCTACATGTGAGATTTGTCATTGCTGCTTAAACTCGTTGGATCAATTCATCAGTTTCTACTCTACTTCTAAACCAAAATCACTTCTTAAAAGTATTTTCCTTCAGTGTTGCGGATATTCCACCAAAATCTGTCATAGGAAAATGTAATATACTTTTAATTATTTTAAAATAAATGAAATACTATGTGCTTATATATTAAGAATTGATCCTTTAAAGGGGGGTCAATGTGACATTAAACAATTTGTTGACAGAGTAGAGGAATTTGCATTTTGCTTCCTTTCTTGTTGAGGAAAAACATTTCTTTACAAAATGAAAGGCAATTATTGAAAGAAAAAAAATCATTAAAAAGAAGAAAAAAGTACAATAAGAAACTAGGGATCACTGTTACTAAAGAAATTATTCTTACAGAAAGAGTGCTCTTAAGGGGATTCATTTACTCGATTCAGGATTCTCCAGTCCTCAGCCATCAGAACTCTGCTATTTTCACAGACTATTTGAAAATTCAAAGAGATATATCCATTTAATTTCTTCCCTATTTTTCTATATTTTTTCTTTGCATCTTCATATTTTCTTTCCTTTGGTTCATTGATCATTTATTAATCAACTTCTGTTCCTTTACACTCAAAAAATTCAAAATATTGGCTCATTTTAAGGACCCAGTATACCCTGATGCCAATTTATATATACTATATATATATAGTATGTCTGATTTATATATATATATATATAGTATGTATATATGTGTATGTATATATGTGTATATATATATGTATATATATAAAGAAAACTGTAGACCAATATAGCTCATAAAATCTGACCCTAAAATCCTCAACAAAATATTACCAAATAAAACAGCAATATAAAAGTGATTATATACTACAATCAATCAAGTGGGGTTTATTTAAAGGAGGCAAGACATTCAATATTCATGAATAAATCAGCATAATTCATCATATCACCAGGCTTAAAACCCTAAAACTAATATCATGTTAGTGGTATAAAAAGCTTTATGCTCTCATTCTAAGACTGAGAACAAGGCAAGGATATCTGCTATCAACATTCATGTTAAAGATAGTAAGGGAAGTATAGCCTGTGCAATAAGGAAAGAAACGAAAAGGCGTGCAGTTTGGATAGGAAGACATATAATAAAAGTCTCCATCTTTAAAAATTGCACTACCATTTACACAGAATATACTAGTGATTCTTAAAAATATCCTCCTAGCATTAATAAGTGAGTTGAAACATAGTGTGGGACAGGAGTAAAATTCAAGAATCAATCATATATTTCAGTATCAGTTCAGTCTCTCAGTCATATCCAACTCTTTGTGATCCCATGCACTGCAGCACGACAGGCTTCCCTGTCCATCACCAACTCCCGGAGCTTGCTCAAACTCATGTGCATTGTACCAGTGATGCCATCCAACCACCTCATCCTCTGTCATCCCCTTCTCCTGCACTCAATATTTCCCAGCATCAGGGTCTTTTCCGATGAGTCAGCTCTTCGCATCAGGTGGCCAAAATATTGGAACTTCAGGTTCAGCATCAGTCCTTCCAATGAATATTCAGGACTGATTTCCTTTAGGATTCACTGTTTTAATCTGCTTGCAGTCCAAGGAACTCTCAAGAGACTTGTGTAACATCACGGTTCAAAAACATCAGTTCTTCAGCACGCAGTTTTCTTTATGGTCGAACTCTCACATCCATACATGACTACTAGAAAAACCAAAGCTTTGACTACACAGACTTTGTCGGCAAAGTAATGTCACTGTTTTTTCCTACTTCTCTAGGTTTGTCACCAGAGAAGGCAATGGCAAGCCACTCCAGTACTCTTGCTTAGAAAATCCCATGGATGGAGGAGCCTGGTAGGCTGTAGTCCATGGGGTCGCTACCAGTCAGACATGACTGAGCGAATTCACTTTCACTTTTCACTTTCACACATTGGAGAAGGAAATGGCAACCCACTCCATTGTTCTTGCCTGGAGAATCCCAGGGACTGGGGAGCCTGGTGGGCTTCCGTCTACGGGGTCACACAGAGTCAGACACGACTGAAGTGACTTAGCAGCAGCAGGTTTGTCACAGCTTTTCTTCCAAGGAGCAAGTGTCTTTTAAGTTCATGGCTTCAGTCACAATCTGCAGTGATTTTGGAACCCAAAAAAATAAAGTCTGTCACTGTTTCCTTTGTTTCCCCATCTATTTGTCATGAAGGGATGGGACCAGATGCCATGATCTTCGTTTTTTAATGTTGAGTATTAAGCCAACTTTTTCACTCTCCTCTTTCACTTTCATCAAGAGGCTTTTTAGTTCCTCTTCACCTTCTGCCAAAAGGGTGGTGTCACCTGCATACTGAGGCTATTGATATTTATCCTGGCAATATTGATTCCAGCTTGTGCTTCATCCAGCCAGACATTTATCATGAAGTACTCTGCATATAAGTTAAATACGCAGGGTGACAATATACAGACTTGATGTACTCCTTTTCCAGTTCTGAGCCAGTTCATTGTTTCATGTCCAGTTCTAACGGTTCCTTCTTGACCTGCATACAGATTTCTCAGGAGGCAGGTAAGGTGCCCTGTTATTCCCATTTCTTGAAGAATTTTCCACAGTTTGTTGTGATCTACACAGTCAAAGACTTTGGTGTAATTGATAAAGCAGAAATAGATGTTTCTCTGGAATTCTTTGCTTTTTCTACAATCCACCAGATGTTGACAATTTGATCTCTGGTCCCTCTGCCTTTTCTAAATCTAGCTTGAACATCTAGAAGTTCAAGGTTCATGTACTGTTGAAGCCTGGCTTGGAGAATTTTGAGCATACTTTGCTAGCATGTGAAATGAGTGCAACTGTGTAGTAGTTTGAATATTCTTTGGCATTGCCCCTCTTTAGGATTGGAATGAAAACTGGCATTTTCAGTTGGAGGAGATCGCCATTAATCCCACCAAAGAGCTGCGGAACAGAGGACCCACAAACTACAGAACAATCACATATTTAGTGAAGAAAGCTGATCGCCGAAGAATTGATGCTTTTGAACTGTGTTGCTGGAGAAGACTCTTGAGAGTCCCTTGGATTGCAAGGAGATCCAACCAGTCCATTCTAAAGGAGATCAGTCCTGGGTGTACATTGGAAGGACTGATGCTAAAGCTGAAACTTCAATACGTTGGCCACCTCATGAGACGAGTTGACTCACTGGAAAAGAGTCTGATGCAAGGAGGGATTGGGGGTGGGAGGAAAAGGGGACGACAGAGAATGAGATGGCTGGATGGCATCACCGACTCAATGGACATGAGTTTGAGTTAACTCCGTGAGTTGGTGATGGACAGGAAGTTTTCATGGCGTGACCTGTGTCCCCGTTCCCTGAGCGCCCCCTGCCCATCCCATTCCCCAAGAGATATAGTTTGCGCCCGGGGCACAGCTGACTGGCTGCCTCCTAAGCAGCAGTGGCGGTCCCATCAGCAGAGCCTCCCAGGAAGCTGGAGACCAACGATGAATAACTGATGTGTGGGGTGGGGTAGCCGGAAGACGGCTGCAGTGACTGGAAGCAGAGAGTGGGAGCGCGGGAGCGCAGTAGCCAAAAGCGCACTCAGAGCTGGCAGCGCGGAGCGAGCTGTCAGAGCCGCCGCCATCACCCCGGTTGCGCCTGCTGCCTGCGCGCAGCATTTGTTCCGCGCCGCCTGCGGTCGACCCAGGTCTGGCCCCAGCTGACTGCGGGTGCCAGGGCAGGATCGCCGCCCGTGCAACTTCCAGCCCTGCTGTCCTCCTGTGAGAGGAGCTTGGCCGCCCGTTACTGCTCTGACATCAGAAGAGTGGCCAGAGCGATCCCCTCTAGGCAAAGTCCCCATGCAGCACCCGCCCCCCCCTCAATTCCATGAGCGCCATGAAACCCACTCTGTAGCACAATGATGAGTAGTTCCCCTGTGACTTTGTCCCTGCCAGCCTCCCGGCTCCCTCTCCGTGGTCACCAGGGTTTGGGAAGTGACCAACACATCCCAGAGCCAGGTCCTCAGGAACCCTATGGCCAATATCAACAACCCCATGAATCGAGGCTGCAACTCCATGGCATTGAGCATGACCATCAGCAATCCTGGGCTCAATTCCCCACAGTTTGCAGGGCAGCAGCAGCAGTTCTCGAAGAAGGCAATGGCAAGCCACTCCAGTACTCTTGCCTGGAAAATCCCATGGACGGAGAAGTCTGGTAGGCTGTAGTCCATGCGGTCGCTACGAGTCAGACACGACTGAGTGACTTCACTTTTACTTTTCACTTTCACACATTGGAGAAGGAAATGGCAACCCAGTCCATTGTTCTTGCCTGGAGAATCCCAGGGACGGGGGAGCCTGGTGGGCTGCCGTCTATGGCGTCACACAGAGTCAGACAAGACTGAAGTGACTTAGCAGCAGCAGCAGCAGCAGTTCTTGGCCAAGGTTGGCCCCACTCAGCCATATATCTCGCAGAGAACATACTCTTGGCCCTATTACTCTGGCAGTGGGGGCCTTGGAACCACTCAGCCGGCAACTGCTGCAGTGGTGGCAGTAGAGGCCATGGAAGCAGCCACAGTTAAAATGCCACTGTGACAACCTCACAAGAAACACAGAAAAAGGGTAAAAACCGGTGTGGACTGATGGGTCCCACCCACGTGTTTAACAGCCAATTTATGAACCAGCCTTGGGCTGGCGGATCTACCTTCATGGGGGTGGGGGGATGGCAACATGAACCCCACAGGCATGCCTGCTGGCTTGACACCCTCGGGGATGATTGGCCCTTCCATGGGTATGAATCAACCCCACTGCCAGGTATCAGCCCCTTTGGCACACATGGGCAGTGAATGCCCCAGCAGACCTACTCGGGCCCCAGACCCAGTCCCTTCCCATGCAAAGTATAAAAAGGCCATACCTTGGAGAGCCCAACTGTGGAAACCAGCAGTATGGACCAAATAGCCAGTTCCTCACCCCAACCCCCCGAGGCCATTCATCTCTTCCAACTACTCCAGGCAGCAGCCAATGGCCAGCCAGCTGAGCACGGAGCAGTACCTGCTCCATACCCCCACTCCCTACCCCCACCCACCCCCGCCCCAGTCAACATGGGGCAGTATTACAAGCCAGAACAATTTAATTGACAAAATAATACCTTCTCTGGAAGCAGTAACAGCAACTACAGGCAAGGGAACATCAATAGGCCTCCCAGGCCTCTCACCTCTTCCAGGAAATCCCATGCTCCCACGACGTACAGAAGCAGCATCCTCCCATATCTGTCCCTCATTCAAGACTTTAAACCACCCTTCCCACCTGCCATCAAACCAAATCAAGCTAAATATGAGCACTCTGCTGCTGCCCCCAGCCAACCACAATGATGAGCTCTGGTTCATGTTCCCCTTGCAGGACAGCGTGGTGCTGAGCCCTTCCGCCTGAAGCACAACCTGGCCGTCAGCAACAACATGTTTCACCTGCAGCCCATGGTCTACCACCTGACACTGGTGTGGCAGTCTGACCTGGAGCTGCCGGTCAAGTGCTACTACCTTGAGGACTGGCAGATGAACATCACCTGGCTGGCCTCGATGCAGGTCAGCGTGAACGATGAGAGCAAGGGAACAGCAAGACGTCCCACAAGCTCTTGCACCTCAAGCACGTGTGACAGCGGGCTGAAACACCATACAGAACACTCACTGCCTGCTGCTGCTCCAACCTCTTCGTGTTGCAGCTGGTCCACCAGCCCTCCATGTGCTCCGTGCTATAAGGCCTCCTCAAGAAATGGCTCCTGCCCTCAGAGCACTGTATCATGAAAATCAAGCAGAATTTCAGCAGTGTGGTGGTTTCATCAGGCAACATGAACTTCAGTGGTGAGGATGTTTTGGAGTAGACAGCCATCTCTGCAGTAGACAGGTATCTCTGAAGTGCCTCATCACATTCTGGTGCATCCACCTGCCTACTCAAGGACACAGTGGCAAGCACATCCAGTGCTTTGACTTGTAGTCACACCTGTAGTTGAACTGTGAGAGAAAAACCTGGAGGTGTCCTTTGTGTAATAAAACTGCTCTGCTGGAGGACCTGGAGGTGGATCAGTACATTTTGGGCATCCTGATTGCCATCCAACACTCTGAGTTTGAAGAGGTCACCAATGACCCCACATGCAGCTGGCAGCCAGTGACCATCAAGTCAGATCTACACATTAAGGATGACTCTGATGGCATTCCCTCCAAGAGGTCAAGACCATGAGTCCCACCCAGATGATCCTGCTCAATGTCATGGAGATGACTGTGTTAGAAGAAGCACAGTGACTGAAACTGCCCACCCTGGCCAGGCACCATAGTAACCATTTGCTTGTGCTGTTTTACAATAGGAGGTCCTGGTAAGGAACACGGAACTAATAAGCCACCACCAACTGGAAAAGTTCAGGAAAGGTCAAAAGAAGACACCACATTTCTGATCACCTGCCAGAATCCTTCTCTCTGGCATTCATCTTGGCTGAACAAGGCATGCACCACCAGGAAGGACTCTGAATCAGAATGCTTGGCTAAAGACAACCCAGAAACTAATCCCAACACCAGAAAACCCAAGACTGCCAGCCACATGACAGAGCTGTTCTCCGGGGTTCCCTTACCCTGCCGCTCTCCATCCGGGTGCCTTTTCCCAATAAAATCTTGCTTTGTCAGCACATGTGTCTCCTTAGGCAATTCATTTTCAAGTGTTAGACAAGAGCCCAGTTTTCGGCCCTAGAAGGGGTCCCCCATCTTGCAACAATTGCAGCCCTGGGCCTCAGTCCATACCCTTATCCACTCCCATCTCTGCCCGGGAGCACCAACTCCAGTGACTACAGCAGCCAAGGCAACAACTATGAGGGCCGTGACAATTTTGACTTCCTCCTCAGAACCCCAGCAGGAAGCCCATGAACAACTTCATGCATAGGCTCCCCAGCTCTTCCAACCCCTGGACATGCCTGACAACATGGCCACCCCAGAGAAGCCCCTCAGTCACCACCACATGCAGGAGACTATGACACACAGTGGCAGTTCTGACCAGCCACATCCCTCCATACAATGGTTTGCACCTCCAACACCCCAACAGTCTCTCAGGGCCTTTATTACATCACAGTGGGATTCCTCCTCTTTCTCACCTTTCCAGGCAACTGCCACAAGACACTCCCAGCAACCATCCATACAGAAACTTCACCTTTAACCCCTCCTCAGACTTAGAGGGTCAGGCCAGAGAGCACGGAGCTTCTGATATCCCAGAGCCTTTGCTGGATCTCCTTCCAGAACTCATAAACCCTGACAAGTATCTCTCATATCTGGATCCCGTCTGACCTGCCTATCAGTAGTAACGATGACTTTCTGAATCTCTTTGAGAACAACTGAAACCCACCCCTCCACTGGGGCCACCCCTCCCCACTTGGCCTCCTTCCCCATCTGCCCCCCACACTTCCCCACTGGGAGCCCATGCCCTTGAACCGCCCCTGCCACAGCGTTTAGAGCTGAGGGGCAGGTGGGTGCACTGTGAAGGCAGTGTGGGTCTGGACCCCACACCAAGAGCAGGCCCTGAAGATGATCCTCGAGATGGGGCACCAGCCCAGGGAAAGGGCACATGCTGATGGCAGCTTCCAGATAACCCTCCAGTGCCCCCAGATTCTTCCAGCTTCTAAACTGTAACCCAGCCTCTCTGCTTCCTGGCACAGAACCTTCTCCAAGTGACTCTGAACCTGAGAGAGGGTGCCCCAGACCCTGGTAGCCCTGACACTTGGAAGAGAAGTGGTAGTTGGTGGCAATGAGAGTGACCTGCCCAGCCTCATCCCCCTCCCCTCAACAACCCCTACCACAGAAAATCACAAACCTCTGGGCAAGAGAACTTTTCAGGGGCCAAGGTTATCCCTTTGACCCCAGACCTCTAAGCCAGGATACACTATAGACACTCTCATAAAGTGGAGAAAAAGGACAAGATTCTGTGTTTGGGAGAGGGAGAGCCATTCACCCTCTTCATTAGGGACTGGTGGAAATGGGAGTCAGGCCCTCCTCCGAGCCAGGATGGCTCAAGAACCGCTGACTCAGGCCAGGGCTCAGCCTTGAGGGGTGGGGATGAAGGGGAAGAGAAAGATCCCAGCTGACACTATTATGCCCTTTCTTGGGTGTGAGGAACCACACAGAGAGAGGGAAAATGACCCATAAAAGGGTAATTTGAGAACATACATGAGAACCTCTGGTCCTGGGTGTAACCAATCAGGCACACGATTTTACCGTCGCCTATTTTGCATAGAGCATAACCAATCAGGTCCCCCGGAAGGAAGTGGGGGGGGCGGGGAGGAGAGGAGTCAAAAATTGTAAAAAGGGAAGACGAGAGTGACTTTGACAGCCTTCCTGAAATTGCCTGTTGGTTGCTAGCTTGTTGCATGGTTTATGCCTGAGGTGTAACTAGTTTGTCATTAGGAATGCTGCCGGCTTAATAAAATCTTGTCTGTTTGAGGTAGAAGTGGTCCGTTTTTCCCACGGGACAAGAACCGAGGGAAAGAAGTATACCAGTTGGACTTTTCCATCCAGCCAACTACTTGCTCTTGGAATCTTCAGGGTAACTTTTTGTGGGTCTGTTTTGCTCCAGACTTCCTTATGCTGTCAAAGCCACATGGCCTGTGATGCTGAGCCACTGGGTCACTTGGGTCTCCTCTATAAATTCATTGTGCCCCTCCACTGCCGCTGCCTGGGGCTCTCACCTGCTCCCCCATGTATTGTCCGTGTTTTCAGTCTCCCTCTTTGTTGCAGGGAGGGACCTCAACACACCTCTGGATTTGACTGCAATATTGGCTCCAGCTGTTGACTTTTGGCCATGTACCAGACGACCCAGAACACAGTTTTCTGTGAAAAAGTTGCCAACGTGCCTTCCCCACCCCTTTTCCTTTGTCCTGTTGTCAAGGTATTTTTCAAACAGCAAGGTGTTCCATATGCAAATCAATTATTTCAAGAACTGCTTTTGTAAATATATTTGTGAATATTTTAATATTGTCTTTGATAAAATCAACATTTTTATTACCTGGTTACAACCCTTTCAGATGACTACTTGGAGCCATAAGTAACCTCAGCAAAATAAAGCCTCAGCAAGTCACTTCTCCATGACAAGCATTCACCCAGCCCACAGGCACGTTTCTACCTCCACTACATGGGACAGACAGGGCACCAGGGGGCAGGCTGGAAGGCCCAAGCACAAGTAATTACCCCATCTTACTGGTTTGAAGCTTTACCCATGTATCATGTTCCTGTAGCCATTTTTGAAGTAACTAATACTTTCTCCCTAAGGGAAGCTCTGAACCCTCAGAGCACTCCACGTCTGCTCTCTAGGCCTAACCAATCCAGACGGTGACGTGGGCAGTAGCCACTCAAGGGACGTGTATATATGTAAATGAGAAATAAAGACATGTTAACATATACATTCATTTCCCTCTATTCAGAGCAAGGGAAATGTGCATTGTTTTTATTTTGCAGAACAAAACAAAAAGTGGCTTGGAACTCCATCTTAATGTGGGAAAACTAGATCCTGTCTTAGTATCTGTTAGGTCTCCACATCTGGCTCATCATATAATATACCCTTGACTCTGTGTGGAAAGGAATTTTTTGTCCTGCTTTTGTTTTTATTTTACCTACATGTACAGTTTAGCTTCAGTGTACTAATTCTTCCACCTGTGTACTAGTCTTCCCACCTTTGTATTTTTAGGGTGCTATGAAAGGAATGAAAAAAAAACAGGAATTAAGAAGAAACTTGTAACCAAATTCATACTTTGTATAATTTTTGATATCATGATTGCAGGTGATTCACAAATACACACATGAACACACCCACTGTGAAGCCTGAAGTAACCCCCATAGTGACCGTTATTGGCTTTGTACACCTCTGTACAAAGCAGTCATTTCATACTTTAAACTGGTCAGAAAACTCCGTGATTTCAAGTGTTATAAAGCTGTATGTAGTTAGATGATGTGACAACCTGTAATATTTATCAAATAAATATGTATTCAACTGAAACCTGTATATTAGGTGTTCATGTGGTTATTTCATATCTAAAGATTAAATTTTTGGCTCTCGATAGACATTTATATACTCTGTCATAACACTGAGGAATCTCATTGCCCATAATTTTATCTAAATAAATGGACAGAAATAAAACAACAAGAAAGCACCAAATAAAATTGCTCCTCAGAAATTAAATGCTTAAGCATAAATCTGGTAAAAATGAACAGTATCTGCATGATAAACAGTACAAAATATTAATAATATTAAAAATTTGAAAAGCTGAATAAACGGAGAGATAACTAATTCCATAGATCAAATGATTGCATAGTGAAGATATCATGTATGTGTGCACAGTAAGACACTTCAGTCATTTTCAACTCTTTAAGATCCTATGGATCACATCCTGTCAAACTCCTCTGTTAGTTGGATTCTCCAGGAAAGAATATTGGAGTGGGTTGCCATGCCTTCCTCTGGAGGATCATCCAGGAATTGAACCCGCTACTCTTACATGTCCTGCATTGGCAGTTTTTTTGTTTGTTTGTTTGTTTACCACTAGAATTACCTGAGAAGCCCTAGTGAAGGTGTCAGTTTTCCACAAATAGTTCTATAGGTGTAATATAATTCTTAAAAATCTCAGCAAGGCTTTTATATATACACAAATATAGACAAGTTGATTTTAAAATATCTGTATAAAAAACAAAGAAACAGAACAGATAAAAACAATTTTGTTTGTTTGTTTTTACCTCATCTTCCACTTTTTATTTTTTAATTAATTTATTTTAATTGGATGCTAATTATTTTACATTATTGTATTGGTTTTGCCATACATTGACATGAATCTGCCCCAGGTGGTTCAAGATAGGGAACACATTTTTTTTTTTTAATGTGGAAGAAATTTTGAGCAACTAAAGTACCTTTATTAAGGTATTATTAAGTACGTTATTAAGATGACCTTAATACAGACTGTTGACAAAGAGATAGGGCCTTAGATTGATGGAATAGAATAATGTGCCTGTTCATAGGCTCATAAGCCAGTGTATATGGACAAGACACAAAGGTTATTATATGGAGGAAGGATAGTCTTTTAATAAAGTGTTGAAAAA
Source organism: Moschus berezovskii (assembly GCF_049115385.1). NCBI lineage: Eukaryota > Metazoa > Chordata > Mammalia > Artiodactyla > Moschidae > Moschus > Moschus berezovskii. The sequence goes on along the minus strand of NC_142488.1, from coordinate 77,785,777 downwards.
ATTTTAATGGTGTTGAACAAATTGGACTTTGATATGCAAAATAATGAATACTGACTTGCACCTCAGATACTATACAAAGATTAATTCAGAATTGGTTATAAATATAAATATGAAATGTAAAGCTTAATTCTTTTAGAAGAAATGTGAAAAACTCCAAGACTCATGATTAGGCAAAGAATTTTTTAGACATGACACCAAAGTCATGAACCATAAAAGAGAAATATGATTGATTTCACATAACAAAATTCTTTAAATTTTACTCTAAAAAATAGCCTCAAAATAGAATGAAAAATCAAGCTTACAGATGGGAAGGAACTAGTTGCACAATACATATCTGACAAAGGACTTATATATAGAATATATGTAGGACTCTCAAAAGTTAATAGTTTAAAACAAAACAACAGGGTAATGGAAACTAAAACAAAAATAAACAAATGGGACCTAAATAAACTTAAAAACTTTTGCACAACCAAAGAAACTATAAGCAACGTGAAAAGCCAGCCTTCAGAATGGGAGAATATAAGAGCAAATGAAACAACTGACAAAGAACTAATCTCCAAAATATGCAAGCAGCTCATGCAGCTCAATACCAGAAAAATAAATGACCCAATCAAAAAAGTGGGCCAAAGAACTAAACAGACATTTCTCCAAAGAAGAAATACAGATGGCTAACAAATATATGAAAAGATGCTTAATATCACTCATTATCAGAGACCTGCAAATCAAAGCCCCAGTGAAGTACCATCTCATGCTGGTCAGAATGGCTGTTATCAAAAAGTGTACAAACAATAAATGCTGGAGAAGGTGTGAAGAAAAGGGAACACTCTTACACTGTTGGTGGGAATGTAAACTAGTACAGCCACTATGGAGAACAGCATGGAGATTTCTTTAAAAATGGAAAACAGAACTGCCATATGACTGAGCAATCCCACTGCTGGGCATACAGAAACCAGAATTGAAAGAGACACGTGTACCCCAATTTTCACTGCAGCACTGTTTACAATAGCTAGGACATGGAAGCAACCTAGATGTCCATTGGCAGTCAAATAGATAAGGGAATCATGGTACATATACACAATGTAATATTACTCAGCCACAAAAAAGAACACATTGAATCAGTTCTAATGAGGTGGATGAAACTGGAGCTTATTAAACAGAGTGAAGTGAGTCGGAAACAGAAACACCAATACAATATATTAATTCATATATATGGAATTTAGAAAGATGGTAATGACAACCCTATATGCAAGACAGAAAAACAGACACAGATTTAAAGAACAGACTTTTGTACTACGTGGGAGAAGGTGAGGGTGGGATGGTTTGAGAGAATAGCATTGAAACATGTATATTACCATATGTAAAATAGATGACTAGTGCAAGTTCAATGCCTGAAACATGACACTCAAAGCCAGTGCTCTGAGACAACTCAGAGGGATGGGTGGGGAGGGAGGAAGGAGGGGGATTCAGGATGGGGGGAACACATGTACACTTGTGGCTGATTCATGTCAATATATGACAAAAACAACCACAATAGTGTAAAATAATTAGCCTCCAATTAAAATAAATAAATTGATTAAAAAATATCCAACTCAAAAGTGTGTAAAATACAGGTACACATGTTCTAACCGAGATTTAACAGATGGCAAGCTAAGTACATGAAAAGATACTTAATATCATTAGCCATCAGAGAAATGCAAATTAAAACCACCATAATATACTAAGGCACACCTATTCAAATACCTAAAATTAAAGACCATAAACAACACCCAAAGCATATGAGAACGCAGAGAAACTGAATAATTTATACATTGCTGGTAGAAATGCATAATGGTGTTAACAGTGTGTTTGAAATCCATTTGATAGTTACTTTTAAAATTAAATATGCAACATGTGACCTAGACATCTTATTCTTTGACATTTAACACAGAGAAATGAAAACTTCCATTTACAGAAAATCTGTGCATGAATGTTTATATCTGCTTCATTCGTAACAGCCGAAATTTAGGCAGTCTATATGTCCTTTAAATGGTGAATGTTTAAACAAATTTTGGTACATATGTAGCATGGAATACTACTTAGCAATAAAAAGCAGTGAGCTGTGGATACACACAAGTATCTCACAATACTCACAAGAATCTCAAGGGAAGTATTATGGATTAAAAAGTCAATCACAACAATTTGCACACGACCAAGTAGGAAGTCAAGAAACACCTGGAGTAACTGGCAAATTTGGCCTTGGAACACGGAATGAAGCAGGGCAAAGGCTAATAGAGTTTTGTCAAGAGAATGCACTGGTCATAGCAAACACCCTCTTCCAACAACACAAGAGAAGACTCTACACATGGACATCACCAGATGGTCAACACCGAAATCAGATTGATTATATTCTTTGCAACCAAAGATGGAGAAGCTGTATACAGTTAGCGAAAACAAGACCAGGAGCTGACTGTGGCTCAGATCATGAACTCCTTATTGCGAAGTTCAGACTTAAATTGAAGAAAGTAGGGAAAACCACTAGACCATTCAGATATGACCTCAATCAAATCCCTTATGATTATGCAGTGGAAGTGAGAAATAGATTTAAGGGACTAGATCTGATTGATAGAGTGCCTGATGAACTCTGGACGGAGGTTCGTGACATTGTACAGGAGACAGGGGCCAAGACCATCCCCATGGAAAAGAAATGCAAAAGAGCGAAATGGCTGTCTGAGGAGGCCTTACAAATAGCTGTAAAAAGAAGAGAGGCGAAAAGCAAAGGAGAAAAGGAAAGATATAAGCATCTGAATGCAGAGTTCCAAAGAATAGCAAGGAGAGATAAGAAAGCCTTCCTCAGTGATCAATGCAAAGAAATAGAGGAAAACAACAGAATAGGAAAAACAAGAGACCTCTTCAAGAAAATTAGAGATTCCAAGGGAACTTTTCATGCAAAGATGGGCTCGATAAAGGACAGAAATGGTAGGGACCTAACAGAAGCAGAAGATATTAAGAAGAGGTGGCAGGAATACACAGAAGAACTGTACAAAAAAGATCTTCACGACCAAGATAGTCACGATAATGTGATCACTGACCTAGAGCCAGACATCTTGGAATGTGAAGTCAAGTGGGCCTTAGAAAGCATCACTAGGAACAAAGCTAGTGGAGGTGATGGAATTCCAGTTGAGCTATTTCAAGTCTTGAAAGATGATGCTGTGAAAGTGCTGCACTCAATATGCCAGCAGATTTGGAAAACTCAGCAGTGGCCACAGGACTGGAAGAGGTCAGTCTTCATTCCAATCCCAAAGAAAGGGAATGCCAAAGAATGCTCAAACTACCGCACAATTGCACTCATCTCACACGCTAGTAAAGTCATGCTCAAAATTCTCCAAGCCAGGCTTCAGCAGTATGTAAACCGTGAACTCCCAGATGTTCAAGCAGGTTTTAGAAAAGGCAGAGGCACCAGAGATCAAATTGCCAACATCCGCTGGATCATGGAGAAAGCAAGAGAGTTTCAGAAAACCATCTATTTCTGCTTCATTGACTATGCCAAAGCCTTTGACTGTGTGGATCACAATAAACTGTGGAACATTCTGAAAGAGATGGGAATCCCAGACCACCTGACCTGCCTCTTGAGAAACCTGTATGCAGGTCAGGAAGCAACAGTTAGAACCAGTCATGGAACAACAGACTGGTTCCAAATAGGAAAAGGTGTACGTCAAGGTTGTATATTGTCACCTTGCTTATTTAACTTATATGCAGAGTACATCATGAGGAACGCTGGGCTGGAAGAAGCACAAGCTGGAATCAAGATTGCTGGGAGAAATATCAATAACCTCAGATATGCAGATGACACTACCCTTATGGCAGAAAGTGAAGAGGAACTCAAAAGCCTCTTGGTGAAAGTGAAAGAGGAGAGTGAAAAGGTTGGCTTGAAGCTCAACATTCAGAAAACAAAGATCATGGCATCTGGTCCCATCACTTCATGGGAAATAGATGGAAAAACAGTGGAAACAGTGTCAGACTTTGTTTTTTTGGGCTCCAAAATCACTGCAGATGCTGATTGCAGCCATGAAATTAAAAGACGCTTGCTCCTTGGAAGGAAAGTTATGACCAACCTTGATAGTATATTAAAAAGCAGAGACATTACTTTGCCGACCAAGGTCCGTCTAGTCAAGGCAATGGTTTTTCCCGTGGTCATGTATGGATGTGAGAGTTGGACTGTGAAGAAAGCTGATCGCCGAAGAATCGATGCTTTTGAACTGTGGTGTTGGAGAAGACTCTTGAGAGTCCCTTATACTGCAAGGAGATCCAACCAGTCCGTTCTAAAGGAGATCAATCCTGGATGTTCATTGGAGGGACTGATGCTAAAGCTGAAACTCCAATACTTTGGCCACCTCATGAGACGAGTTGACTCACTGGAAAAGACTCTGATGCTGGGAAAGGTTGGGGGCGGGAGGAGAAGGGGACGACGGAGAATGAGATGGCTGGATGGCATCACCGATTCTGTGGACATGAGTTTGAGTGAACTCCGGGAGTTGGTGATGGACAGGGAGGCCTGGCGTGCTGTGATTCATGGGGTCGCGGAGAGTCGGACACGACTGAGCGACTGAACTGAACTGAACTGAACTGAAGATAGTCACGATAATGTGATCACTGACCTAGAGCCAGACATCTTGGAATGTGAAGTCAAGTGGGCCTTAGAAAGCATCACTACGAACAAAGCTAGTGGAGGTGATGGAATTCCAGTTGAGCTATTTCAAGTCTTGAAAGATGATGCTGTGAAAGTGCTGCACTCAATATGCCAGCAGATTTGGAAAACTCAGCAGTGGCCACAGGACTGGAAGAGGTCAGTCTTCATTCCAATCCCAAAGAAAGGCAATGCCAAAGAATGCTCAAACTACCGCACAATTGCACTCATCTCACACGCTAGTAAAGTCATGCTCAAAATTCTCCAAGCCAGGCTTCAGCAGTATGTAAACCGTGAACTCCCAGATGTTCAAGCAGGTTTTAGAAAAGGCAGAGGCACCAGAGATCAAATTGCCAACATCCGCTGGATCATGGAGAAAGCAAGAGAGTTTCAGAAAAACATCTATTTCTGCTTCATTGACTATGCCAAAGCCTTTGACTGTGTGGATCACAATAAACTGTGGAACATTCTGAAAGAGATGGGAATCCCAGACCACCTGACCTGCCTCTTGAGAAACCTGTATGTAGGTCAGGAAGCAACAGTTAGAACCGGTCATGGAACAACAGACTGGTTCCAAATAGGAAAAGGTGTACGTCAAGGTTGTATATTGTCACCTTGCTTATTTAACTTATATGCAGAGTACATCATGAGGAACGCTGGGCTGGAAGAAGCACAAGCTGGAATCAAGATTGCTGGGAGAAATATCAATAACCTCAGATATGCAGATGACACTACCCTTATGGCAGAAAGTGAAGAGGAACTCAAAAGCCTCTTGATGAAAGTGAAAGAGGAGAGTGAAAAGGTTGGCTTGAAGCTCAACATTCAGAAAACAAAGATCATGGCATCTGGTCCCATCACTTCATGGGAAATAGATGGAAAAACAGTGGAAACAGTGTCAGACTTTGTTTTTTTGGGCTCCAAAATCACTGCAGATGCTGATTGCAGCCAGGAAATTAAAAGACGCTTGCTCCTTGGAAGGAAAGTTATGACCAACCTTGATAGTATATTAAAAAGCAGAGACATTACTTTGCCAACCAAGGTCCGTCTAGTCAAGGCAATGGTTTTTCCCGTGGTCATGTATGGATGTGAGAGTTGGACTGTGAAGAAAGCTGATCGCCGAAGAATCGATGCTTTTGAACTGTGGTGTTGGAGAAGACTCTTGAGAGTCCCTTATACTGCAAGGAGATCCAACCAGTCCATTCTAAAGGAGATCAATCCTGGATGTTCATTGGAGGGACTGATGCTAAAGCTGAAACTCCAATACTTTGGCCACCTCATGCGACGAGTTGACTCATTGGAAAAGACTCTGATGCTGGGAAAGGTTGGGGGCGGGAGGAGAAGGGGACGACGGAGAATGAGATGGCTGGATGGCATCACCGACTCTGTGGACATGAGTTTGAGTGTACTCCGGGAGTTGGTGATGGACAGGGAGGCCTGGCGTGCTGTGATTCATGGGGTCGCGGAGAGTCGGACACGACTGAGCGACTGAACTGAACTGAACTGAACTGACGATTCCATTAATATAACATTCTTGAAATGAACAAAAATCTAGTGATAGAGGACAGATTTTTCATTGCCAAACATTGGAAAGGGGGAAAGAAAAGAGGTGGCTGTGGTTATAAAAGAGAAAATAAATAAATAAAAATGAGATTCTTGAGCTATTGGAGTTGTTCTGTATCTTTACTGGTTGTGTTTACACAAATCTACACATTTGATGAAACTACACAGAACTACACACACACACACACACACACACATGAGTGAATGTAAAACTAGTGACATCTGAATGTTTGGTGCTTTTTACTAATGTCAGTTTCCTGATTTTGATGATTTACTCAACATGTTACCATTGAGTGAAACTGATGATTACATAGAAATTCTGTACTATACATGCATCTTCCTGTGAATTTATAATTATTCTGAAACAAATCTTTAAGAAATATAAGACTTAAAAAATCATAACAACAATACCATTGTCATATCTAAAAATTAGCAATATTCCCTTACTCTCATAAAATACAGGAAGTCCCCGACATATGAATGAGTTCCATTCAGAGAGAATGTTTGTAAATCCAATTTGTTCATAAATCGAACAAAGTTAGCCTAGGTATCCAACTAACACAATGGGTTATATAGTAATGGACTCTAATAGGTTTATATTAATAATAATTTTCACACAAATAATACATAAAAAACAAACACAAAAAATAAATAAAACAGTTTTAATCTTAAAGTCAGTACCTTGAAAAGTACAGAGTAGTATAGTACAACAGCTGGTATACAAAGGCTGGCATTTAGTGAACAGGCAAGAACAGTTACTTACTGGAGGAAGGAGAGGAAGTGGGAGATGGTAGAGCTGAAGGATCGCAAGCAATAAGAGACACAGGGCAAGCTGCAATTTCACTCATGCTTAATGTTGATGGCACAAGTTCTGGTTCCTTGTTGGATTCATTTGTATCTACCTTCTTGAAAAACTGATCAGAGGTATCTGAGTAGTAGATCTTTATTTCTTTTTCTCACTATAGATGACATAGTAGCAGTGGATTGTATTCTGAATGGCTGCCGCAACCTTCATGTACCATTCTACATTCAGGTCCTGTGCCTCAAAACTCACAGTGCCTCCTCAAATAAAGAAAATCTCCTTGCAATTTCCTGCGTTATGAATTTCTTCAGTTACTTCTTCCTCTTGCCTCTCTTTGTCCTTTCTCTGGGCCTCCAATTTCGTCTTTTTACCTTATTCCACTCTCTCAAATGTTTTCACTTTTGTTTTCATTGTTATCAGTTGGTGTTTCTTAACAGTACCAGCTACAACACCACTGATTTTACCCTCACTTCCAGACATTCGGAAATAATGATATTGTACTTTTGTACTGTATACAGTACTGTACAGTGAAGTGCACAAAAGCACAGCCACTTGTAGAAAATGTACCAGTGTGACAGTGTACATCAGACACAGGAACTAACTTACATGACTGGACCTGCAAATACATGTTTGCATCTTTGAAAGTTCACAATTTGAAGGTTTGTATGTAGGGGACTTACTATATTCAGTCAGTGTTTAAATTTTTATCTATCCTCAAAATATCTCATTCTCTATCTTTCTCAACACACACACACATGTGCACACACCACACACTTCAGTGTATATTTTGAGTCATGATCAAAATTATGTAGATACAATGTAGTTGGTTTTATGTCTCTTAAATCTCTTTTAACCCATTGGTTCTCTATATTTTTGCCATGATACTTTATTTGCTGAAGAATATATATCATATATGTATTAGAATTCCCCATGGTGTTATTTCTGCTAATTGCATGCCTGTGATGATGTTTAATATGATACTCTGTCCTCTGTTCAGTTCAGTTAAGTTCAGTCACTCAGTCGTGTCACTCTTTGTGACCCCATGGACTGCAGTATGTCAGGCCTCCCTATCCATCACCAACTCCTGGAGTTTACCCAAACTCATGTCCATTCAGTCGGTGATGCCATCCAACCATCCCATCTCTGTCCTCTGTAGTTCCTGTAAATTGGTAGTTGGATCCAGAGTCTTGATAAGATTTAGATTATTTTGTGGGTACTAGAAGAGTGGCAGGAATACACTATAGATTGTGTTGTTATCAAGAGTTGTTTCTGTCTGGTTAGTTGTCTTGCTTTGCCTAAGTCCATTAATACACTAGAAAATAAACACAAATTAATTTCAAGATTTGCAATTAACAATTGTGCATTCTGAAACTATGCTTGCTTATAGAATCTCAGTATTTGTGTCAGAATACATCCATTGCATGCCTGATCAATTTCTGGCTAATTGCATAATTACCATAACTGCATGCCTAATTGCCAATTACATAATTATTTATAATAGGCTGTTCTAATGTGAAAAATGGTGAATAGAAAATTAGAGGTCAATTCCTATGAAGCTAAGAAAATATTTACAGTCATTGTAATCAGCAATAAATACACATACAGAAGTGTTCAGAATCTTGCCTTATATTCACATGACTCTGTTTCATTGGTGAGATATTTTACATCTAATATATTGGTTAAAATGGTAGTGAAATTAGGGCTATGTTTAATAAGCTATGACAACAATGATCAGTGCCTAGTCCTTGGTTTTAATAAAGACTTTCTTCTGTTTGCCTCTCAGGATAACCCTCCACTGGAAAAGTACACCGTATAAATTTTCATTTAAATGGGCTTCCCTGATGGCTCACTGGTCTTACCAATACAGGAGACATGGGTTCAATTCCTGGCCTAGGAAGATCCCATATGGTGTGGATCATCTAAGCCTGTATGCCACAGCTATTGAACATGTGCTCTAGAGCCAAGGAACTGAAACTACTAGAACCCATGCACCCTAGAGCCTGTACTCCACAAGAAGCCACTACAATGCACACTACACACTAGAGAGTAGCCCTGCTGTCTGTAATTAGAGAAAAGCCTGAGGAACAATGAAGACACAGCACAGACAAAAATAAATAATTTAAAAACTCATAACAATTTTATTTAGAGATATATTTCTTCTTATTTGCTCTATTATTTTCTACTACTCTTCATAAACAATGAAATTTTAATTATATTAAAATAATTTGAAATTGATTGGCAGATACGAAATTACCAATATCTTGAAGAAGACACTGTTTGAACTGGAGTTTTGGTTAATGTCCTGTAATGCAGTAGAATAATGAAATAGTTTCCTTATTTGTATCCACTTAGACGGAGAAGGCAATGGCACCCCACTCCAGTACTCTTGCCTGGAAAATCCCATGGATGGAGGAGACTGGTAGGCTGCAGTCCATGGGGTCGCGAAGAGTCGGACACGACTGAGCTTTCAATTTTCACTTTCATGCATTGGAGAAGGAAATGGCAACCCACTCCAGGGTTCTTTCCTGGAGAATCCCATGGACGGGGTAACCTGGTGGGCTTCCGTCTATGGGGTCACACAGAGTCAGACACGACTGAAGCGACTTAGCATTAGCAGCAAACTCAAGAGAATGAGAACAATGCAGGGGAAATTCACAGGACAAATAATTTAGTGTTTTGATTTTTAGATATTTCAAGTTACCTAGGATATTAGGCGGAGAAGGCAATGGCAAGCCACTCCAGTACTCTTGCCTAGAAAATCCCATGGATGGAAGAGCCTGGTAGGCTGCAGTCCGTGGGGTCGCTGAGGGTTGGACACGACTGAGCGACTTCACTTTCACTTTTCACTTTCCACTTTCACACATTGGAGAAGGAAATGGCAACCCACTCCAGTGTTCTTGCCTGGAGAATCCCAGGGACGGGGGAGCCTGGTGGGCTTCCGTCTGTGGGGTCACACAGAGTCGGACACGACTGAAGTGACTTAGCAGCAGCAGCAGCAGCAGCAGCAGGATATTAGGAGAAAGTCTTCAGAGTCTGAAGTCCACACTTTCCGGTTTATCAAATTTGAGTTTTTTATTTTATCTTGAAGCACTCATACCCTTTTCTACCTTACTGCCTTTTCACTCAGAAATCCCTAGGATTGCAATGTCCCACATTTTACCTCTTCTAGGAAGACAATCCAGAGTAGGCAATGGCAAGCCACTCCAGTACTCTTGCCTAGAAAATGCCATGGACGGAGGAGCCTGGTAGGCTGCAGTCTGTGGGGTCGCTAAGGGTCGGACATGACTGAGCGACTTCACTTTCACTTTCACACATTGGAGAAGGAAATGGCAACCCACTCCAGTGTTCTTGCCTGGAGAATCCCAGGGACGGGGGAGCCTGGTGGGCTGCCGTCTATGGGGTCACACAGAGTTGGACACGACTGAAGTGACTTAGCAGCAGTAGCAGGAAAACAATCATTCTTTCTTCAAAATCAAAAACTTCAGTAAAATATTTTATACCATCCCATCCTCATCGCAGTTAATCACTTTTATATTCTTGTCCTCATCTGAATTATCATATGTATCATATTGTGTTGAGGTCCTTTAATGGACTGGAACCTGGTGGTCCGGAGTCGACCATTAAAGTAAAGGAGAGAGAAAGAGGCTGATACTCCTTGGTTTATGCAGAAAGCCAATAAAGACCCTGGCATAGGGCTTGCTCTGTTCACAAAGGACTCAGGCGTCCTCTCAAGGGGATGAAGGCACCGAGCGCCTTCTCCAGAGTCTTAGAAGCCAGGGCAGGAAAGTGAACCCAGAGGACCTCTGCTCTCCAGGGGATCAGTCTGAAAGAGAGAGAGAGAGAAAGAGCAAGATATGGGGACCAAAGCTCTGATGGAGCAGAAATGTTTTATTCAACATTGTGTAGGTATTTATACTGTCTCACAAGATAGTTATTTTCATCAGAGATAAAATCAAAACCTACAATTTATCAAGGAAACAGATCATCCATATGAAAGAGAGAGGGTTGTAAATAATCATTTTACCATATGGTTCATAAAAAGGAAGAGGGTACTTTTCACCGTATAGACAAACTAACAAAGGAAATGTCTGGATTCCTCAGTCCCCGGGAGAGGCTTGCCTCTCCTCTTAAGTCCTGAATATTCAGGAATTAATAAAGAACAGAGAATTCCTGACAGATCCGAAACAGCACACAGGAAGCCTCCTGTTAGATGCTTCCTGACAATAGTGTACTGTATTTGTCTTTTACTTGATTTTTGTTCCCTTTAAGAGATCCTTAAGGGCGACAACTCTGTTTTGATCGTGTGTGTATCCAGTTTATAATGTAGTGCCTAGCACAGGAAGACACTTAGTGAAATCTTATTTAGGTGCTCCGAAGCTGAACTTCCTAAATATGGTAACAAATTAGACCATATTGAAGATATTAATGGATAGCCTATCAGTCTCTTCTATCCACGGAATTCTCTAGGCAAAAATACTGGAATGGGCAGCCATTCCTTTCTCCAGGGGATCTTCCCGATCTAGGGACCAAAACCCGTCTCCTGCATGCAGTCAGATTCTCTACCATCTGAGTCGCTAGGAAAGCCTGTGATATGAAATTTAAGAAAATTATTTTGTATGTGACTTTGAAATCAAATATGTCAGCAAAACAGAGAAAGGTAAATGATCATAAAGTATTATAATTTGAACAGAGAAAACTTTTGTAAAAATTTTTCAGTTCAGTTCAGTCACTCAGTCATGTCCGACTCTCCGCGACCCCATGAATCACAGCACGCCAGGCCTCCCTGTCCATCACCAACTCCCGGAGTTCACTCAAACTCATGTCCACAGAGTCAGTGATGCCATCCAGCCATCTCATTCTCCGTCGTCCCCTTCTCCACCCGCCCCCAACCTTTCCCAGCATCAGAGTCTTTTCCAGTGAGTCAACTCGTTGCATGAGGTGGCCAAAGTATTGCAGTTTCAGCTTTAGCATCAGTCCCTCCAATGAACATCCAGGATTGATCTCCTCTAGAATGGATTGGTTGGATCTCCTTGCAGTATAAGGGACTCTCAAGAGTCTTCTCCAACACCACAGTTCAAAAGCATCGATTCTTCGGCGGTCAGCCTTCTTCACAGTCCAACTCTCACATCCATACATGACCACGGGAAAAACCATTGCCTTGACTAGACGGACCTTTGTTGGCAAAGTAATGTCTCTGCTTTTTAATATACTATCAAGGTTGGTCATAACTTTCCTTCCAAGGAGCAAGCGTCTTTTAATTTCATGGCTCCAATCAGCATCTGCAGTGATTTTGGAGCCCAAAAAAACAAAGTCTGACACTGTTTCCACTGTTTTTCCATCTATTTCCCGTGAAGTGATGGGACCAGATGCCATGATCTTTGTTTTCTGAATGTTGAGCTTCAAGCCAACCTTTTCACTCTCCTCTTTCACTTTCATCAAGAGGCTTTTGAGTTCCTCTTCACTTTCTGCCATAAGGGTAGTGTCATCTGCATATCTGAGGTTATTGATATTTCTCCCAGCAATCTTGATTCCAGCTTGTGCTTCTTCCAGCTCAGCGTTCCTCATGATGTACTCTGCATAGAAGTTAAATAAGCAAGGTGACAATATACAACCTTGACGTACACCTTTTCCTATTTGGAACCAGTCTGTTGTTCCATGTCCAGTTCTAACAGTTGCTTCCTGACCTGCATACAGGTTTCTCAAGAGGCAGGTCAGGTGGTCTGGGATTCCCATCTCTTTCAGAATGTTCCACAGTTTATTGTGATCGACACAGTCAAAGGCTTTGGCATAGTCAATAAAGCAGAAATAGATGTTTTTCTGAAACTCTCTTGCTTTCTCCATGATCCAGCGGATGTTGGCAATTTGATCTCTGGTGCCTCTGCCTTTTCTAAAACCTGCTTGAACATCTGGGAGTTCACGGTTTATATACTGCTGAAGCCTGGCTTGGAGAATTTTGAGCATGACTTTACTAGCGTGTGAGATGAGTGCAATTGTGCGGTAGTTTGAGCATTCTTTGGCATTGCCTTTTTTTGGGATTGGAATGAAGACTGACCTCTTCCACTCCTGTGGCCACTGCTGAGTTTTCCAAATCTGCTGGCATATTGAGTGCAGCACTTTCACAGCATCATCTTTCAAGACTTGAAATAGCTCAACTGGAATTCCATCACCTCCACTAGCTTTGTTCGTAGTGATGCTTTCTAAGGCCCACTTGACTTCACATTCCAAGATGTCTGGCTCTAGGTCAGTGATCACGTTATCGTGACTATCTTGGTCGTGAAGATATTTTTTGTACAGTTCTTCTGTGTATTCCTGCCACCTCTTCTTAATATCTTCTGCTTCTGTTAGGTCCATACCATTTCTGTCCTTTATGGAGCCCATCTTTGCATGAAATGTTCCCTTGGAATCTCTAGTTTTCTTGAAGAGGTCTCTTGTTTTTCCTATTCTGTTGTTTTCCTCTATATCTTTGCATTGATCACTGAGGAAGGCTTTCTTATCTCTCCTTGCTATTCTTTGGAACTCTGCATTCAGATGCTTATATCTTTCCTTTTCTCCTTTGCTTTTCGCCTCTCTTCTTTTCACAGCTATTTGTAAGGCCTCCTCAGACAGCCATTTCGCTCTTTTGCATTTCTTTTCCATGGGGATGGTCTTGGTTCCTGTCTCCTGTACAATGTCACGAACCTCCGTCCAGAGTTCATCAGGCACTCTATCAATCAGATCTAGTCCCTTAAATCTATTTCTCACTTCCACTGTATAATCATAAGGGATTTATTGAGGTCATATCTGAATGGTCTAGTGGTTTTCCCTACTTTCTTCAATTTAAGTCTGAACTTCGCAATAAGGAGTTCATGATCTGAGCCACAGTCAGCTCCTGGTCTTGTTTTCGCTAACTGTATACAGCTTCTCCATCTTTGGTTGCAAAGAATATAATCAATCTGATTTCGGTGTTGACCATCTGGTGATGTCCATGTGTAGAGTCTTCTCTTGTGTTGTTGGAAGAGGGTGTTTGCTATGACCAGTGCATTCTCTTGACAAAACTCTATTAGCCTTTGCCCTGCTTCATTCCGTGCTCCAATGCCAAATTTGCCTGTTACTTTAGGTGTTTCTTGACTTCCTACTTTTGCATTCCAGTCCCCTATAATGAAAAGGACATCTTTTTTGGGTGTTAGTTCTAAAAGGTCTTGTAGGTCTTCATAGAACCGATTAACTTCGGCTTCTTCAGCATTACTCATTGGGGCATAGGCCTGGATTACTGTAATATTGAATGGTTTGCCTTGGAAAGGAAGAGAAATCATCCTGTCATTTTTAAGATTGCATCCAAGTACTGCATTTCGGACTCTTTTGTTGACCATGATGGCTACTCCATTTCTTCTAAGGGATTCCTGCCCACAGTAGTAGATATAATGGTCGTCTGAGTTAAATTCACCCATTCCAGTCCATTTTAATTCACTGATTCCTATTATGTCAACGTTGACTCTTGCCATCTCCTGTTTGACCACTTCCAATCTGCCTTGATTCATGGACCTAACATTCCAGGTTCCTATGCAATATTGCTCTTTACAGCACCGGACCTTGCTTCTATCACTGGTCACATCCACAACTGGGTATTGGTTTTGCTTTTGCTCCATCCCTTTATTCCTTCTATAGTTATTTCTCCACTGAACTCCAGTAGCATACTGGACACCTACTGACCTGGGGAATTCCTCATTCAGTATCCTATCATTTTGCCCTTTGTTACTCTTCATGGGGTTCTCAAGGCAAGTATACTGAAGTGGTTTGCCATTCCCTTCTCCAGTGGACCACATTCGGCTGTGGTCCATGTGATCAGATTGGCTAGTTTCCTGTGATTATTATATCAGTCTGTCCGCCCTCTGGTGCCCCCTAGCAATACCTACCGTCTTATTTGGGTTTCTCTTACCTTGGTCGTGGAAAATCTTTTCACAGCCGCTCCAGCAAAGTGGAGCCGCTGTACCTTACCTTGGGTGAGGGGTATCTCCTCGAGGCCGCCCCTCCTGACCTTGAACACGGAGTAGCTCCTCTCGGCCCTCCTGCGCCCGCGCAGCCACCGCCTGTTGGACGTGGGGTAGCTCCTCTCGGCCGCCGGCCCTGGCCTCAGGCGTGGGGTAGCTCCTCACGGCCGCGCCTCTTTGCATGGTTCGTTGCGCCGGGGCCGGCGTCTCTCGCGTCACGTCTGCGCCGCCGGGGCCGGCGTCTCTCGCGTCGCGTCTGCGCCGCCGGGGCCGGCGTCTCTCGCGTCTCTCTCTGGGCTTCCCTGGTGGCTCAGAGGTTAAAGCGTCTGCCTCCAATGCGGGAGACCCGGGTTCAGTCCCTGGGTCGGGAAGATCCCCTGGAGAAGGAAATGGTAACCCACTCCAGTATTCTTGCCTGGAGAATCCCACGGATGGAGAAGCCTGGTAGGCTACAGTCCATGGGGTCGCAAAGGGTCGGACATGACTGAACGGAACGGAAAAATTTTTACTCTCTACTAAATGGAGTGTTTCCTTTTATAACAGTGAAAAACACATGCCTGCTTTTCACACATTGCAGAATTTGAGGATTCTAACAACCCTGTACGGAGAAGGCAATGGCAAGCCACTCCAGTACTATTGCCTAGAAAATCCCATGGATGGAGGAGCCTGGTAGGCTGCAGTCCGTGGGGTCGCTAAGGGTCGGACACGACTGAGCGACTTCACTTTCACTTTTCACTTTCCACTTTCACACATTGGAGAAGGAAATGGCAACCCACTCCAGTGTTCTTGCCTGGAGAATCCCAGGGACGGGGGAGCCTGGTGGGCTTCCGTCTATGGGATCACACAGAGTCGGACACGACTGAAGTGACTTAGCAGCAGCAGCAGCAGCAACAACCTTGTAAAACAAAGCACTGACATTGAATTGACAGTTCTGTTAGATCTGTCATATCTGACTTTTGCTGAAGATCCAATTTTGACTAATCTGAATAAAATAGTTCAATTTAATTTCAATTGTTGCTACTATGTATTAGACTTGTGTGTGCGTTAGTCACTCAGTCGTGTTTGACTCTTTGCGACCCCATGGACTATATCCCGCCAGGCTCCTCTGTCCATGGAACTCTCCAGGCAAGAATACTGGAGTGGGTAGCCATTCCCTCCTTCACGCGATCTTCCTGACACAGGGAACAAACACAAGTATCTTATGTCTCCTGCATTGGCAGGCGGGTTCTTTACCATCTGAGCCACCAGGGAAGTCTGTTGTGTTTTAGACATAGACACAAATGTGGCACTATGGTTAGATAAATATTATATTAAATTATGCATTTTAAATGTATAATTTTATTCTTACATAAACCCAAAGAAAATTAGTCATTTCACTTTGGTAAAAAGAAAAATAAATATTAAGAGCAATCCTTAACTTTAAAATGTACATAAAAAACACTCATTTTTAGATACAAACTAGAAAAACAGCTGTTAGAGACCAGTGAGACTAGTCAAAGAGGTAATCTCACTACTAATTACCTTCCTATCTCAGACCACACCTATCTCATTCAGTCTTTTCATGATTTGAAAATGAAAGCTATCTTCAATGAGTTTTGCGTTTATCTGTGTGAACTGTTGTACAACTTGGGCCTAATTAACAGTTCATCATATCTTATGAGCGTTATGACTTGCAAATGTAGCTCTCAACCAGTTAGTAATGTTTATTCTTTTCCAATTAATACAGTCATTGAAATATTATTTTTCTCCTCAACTAATATCATTTTTGTTTTCCACTTTTAAAATCGTTTTGTAAGTCCTTATTTTTTTTTTTTTCCAGAAATACATGTGCCTAAAGGAAATTAAAAGATGCTTACTCCTTGGAAGGAAAGTTATGACCAACCTAGATAGCATATTAAAAAACAGAGATACTACTTTGCCAACAAAGGTCCGTCTAGTCAAGGCTATAGTTTTTTCCGTGGTCATGTATGGATGTGAGAGTTGGACTGTGAAGAAAGCTGATTGCCGAAGAATTGCTGCTTTTGAACTGTGGTGCTGGAGAAGACTCTTGAGAGTCCTTTGGACTGCAAGGAGATCCAACCAGTCCATTCTAAAGGAGATCAATCCTGGGTTTTCATTGGAAGGACTGATGCTAAAGCTGAAACTGCAATACTTTGGCCACTTCATGTGACGAGTTGACTCACTGGAAAAGAGTCTGATGCTGGGAGGCATTGGGGGTGGGAGGAGACGGGGACGACAGAGAATGAGATGGCTGGATAGCATCACCGACTCGATGGATATGAGTTTGAGTGAACTCCGGGAGTTGGTGATGGACAGGGAAGCCTGGCGTGCTGTGATTCATGGGGTCGCAAAGAGTCGGACACGACTGAGTGAATGAACTGAACTGAACTGAACTGAAAGGATCAATGATAATTAATAATGGAAACAGTCTTAAAAAAACTTCAGAATTTAGATTAAATGTAATGACCTTGAATTTAGTACTTTCTTATAGTAAAAAGAAATAGTTGAAACTAATGATAGAAGGAAAGGAAGTATATAATGAATACAAGGTATATTTAGATATGGATTCAGTTCAGTTCAGTCACTCAGTCGTGTCCGACTCTCCGCGACCCCATGAATCACAGCACGCCAGGCCTCCCTGTCCGTCACCAACTCCCGGAGTACACTCAAACTCATGTCCACAGAGTCGGTGATGCCATCCAGCCATCTCATTCTCCGTCGTCCCCTTCTCCTCCCGCCCCCAACCTTTCCCAGCATCAGAGTCTTTTCCAGTGAGTCAACTCGTTGCATGAGGTGGCCAAAGTATTGCAGTTTCAGCTTTAGCATCAGTCCCTCCAATGAACACCCAGGATTGATCTCCTTTAGAATGGACTGGTTGGATCTCCTTGCAGTATAAGGGACTCTCAAGAGTCTTCTCCAACACCACAGTTCAAAAGCATCGATTCTTCAGCGATCAGCCTTCTTCACAGTCGAACTCTCACATCCATACATGACCACGGGAAAAACCATTGCCTTAACTAGATGGACCTTGGTTGGCAAAGTAAAGTGTCTGCTTTTTAATATACTATCAAGGTTGGTCATAACTTTCCTTCCAAGGAGCAAGCGTCTTTTAATTTCATGGCTCCAATCAGCATCTGCAGTGATTTTGGAGCCCAAAAAAACAAAGTCTGACACTGTTTCCACTGTTTTTCCATCTATTTCCCGTGAAGTGATGGGACCAGATGCCATGATCTTTGTTTTCTGAATGTTGAGCTTCAAACCAACCTTTTCACTCTCCTCTTCCACTTTCCTCTAGAGGCTTTTGAGTTCCTCTTCACTTTCTGCCATAAGGGTAGTGTCATCTGCATATTAACCACTGACAATTCTGGTTTATTTTTATAGCTGTATTAAAAGAACCACAATGATTGTGTTTAGTAAAGTGTAACACCTTACGACTATCCACTATCACAGACCCCAGGGAATGAATGAAAGTGAATGGTCTTATACACAAGATTTAGAATCTCACACTGAAGTCTGTTCAACACTGTAGTCAATAAAGTGATCAACTTTATTATTTAATGTGATATTTTATTATTTGTTCTAACACCAAAATTAGGAAAAATATATTTCAATCTTAACTTTTTCAAAAGAATCTTCAGCCAAGAGATAGCACCAGCACATTTTAATGTTTATAAAGATCTTAGATTAAACAAACTCCTTTTTATTTATAAGAATGACATGCTGTGAAACCCCAAGTGATTGATTTGTGATTACTATTACATGCAAATAGATTCTATTTGGTAGAGAATAGAAGCATGGAACTATTAATGATTTATCTGTAGAGGTTATTGAAACTGCATTCGAGGAGATAATATTTAATCAAGACTTGAATGATAGGAAGGAAGCAGCAAAACAAAGATAAGGGTTTTCCAAGTAGACTTGGTACTAAATTTCTTGATATTAGATTCAGCTTGGAATATTTAAGGAGAAGAAAGAGGTCAGTGAGGTTCAGTATAATGACTGGTGGCAAGAATGGAAGGAGGTATAGCAGGGAGCTATTCAGGATTCTAATAGTTTATGATAAACTGATTAATATTCTGGGTATTGTGGGGAGCCATTGAAGTTTAAGTAAAGGTCTGACACATTTTATTTACCCTTAAGAATTTTTAATATGCATGTTTTATGGAATAGGTTATGGCTAAAATAAAGGCAGAGAGACAAGATACAGTTTTCTTTAGTAATCCATACAAGAAATGATGGTTTGAATTAGGTAGTAGTAGAGGAGCCATTGCCGGAGAAGGCAATGGCAAGCCACTCCAGTACTGTTGCCTAGAAAATCCCATGGATGGAGGAGCCTGGTAGGCTGCAGTCCGTGGGGTCGCTAAGGGTCGGACATGACTGAGCGACTTCACTTTCACTTTTCACTTTCCACTTTCACACATTGGAGAAGGAAATTGGCAACCCACTCAAGTGTTCTTGCCTGGAGAATCCCAGGGACGGGGGAGCCTGGTGGGCTTCCGTCTATGGGGTCACACAGAGTCGGACACGACTGAAGTGACTTAGCAGTAGCAGAGGAGCCAAGCAGGCTGCAGTCTGTGGGGTCACAAAGAGTCGGCCACTATATTAGTAGTAGTAGAATTATTGGGATAGGCTTCTCTGATGGCTAAGATGGATTAAGAAAAGTTTATATTTACTGGGGTCTATAGAATGCATTGCTAGATTACATTTATAATATGAGGAAAGAGAGGAATCAGAGATATTCCTTAGTCTGGGGCCCAAAAAAATAGATGAAGGATCGTACAATTTATTGAAATGGGGAAGCCTGGAGGGAGCAGATTAAGAGGTGAATAGTTTTAATATGATTTTTTTTTTTTTTTTAGGTTGGACGCTACTGTTGGAGATTCAGTTTGAAATGTTATGATATTGGATGAAATGGTTTAAGGAAAACTACTAAAATATATTGAAAACAGAAGGAACAAAATAAAGTTTGACTCGCTTCCAACATTTAAATGGTAAGAAAATTAGGAGGAAAATGAAATACTGCAGAGGACCAGAGAACAAAAATGTTTTCAGAATGAAGGAATGTTCAGTTGTATCAAATATTAAGAGGATAAGTAAGAGGTAGACAAAGGATTCACCATTAACTTTAGCAAATATATGTCATTGGTAAACTTGAAAGGATCATTCTTATTGAAGTGATGTAAGTGAAGGCCTGGCTGAGGAAAGAATGAGCCGTGATTTAAAGGACAAAAAATACAAAACAAATAATTTTTCTATAGAATTTTCCTATAAAGGATAGTAGTATTAATATAATTAGATTGTATTTGGCATATACGGTATGCTCATGAAAATGTCTAGTAGGAAAATATATATATACATATGTTCCCTGGTAACTCAGTGGGTATCAGTTTAGTTCAGTTCAGTCGCTCAGTTGTGTCTGACTCCTTGTGACACCATGAATCGCAGCACGCCAGGCCTCCCTGTCCATCACCAACTCCCGGAGTTCACTCAAACTCACGTCCATCAAGTTTCATTTCATGCAAAGATGGGCTTGATAAAGGACAGAAATGGTACAGCCCTAACAGAAGCAGAAGATATTAAGAAGAGATAACAAGAATACACACGAGTACTGTACAAAAAAGAGCTTCATGACCCAGATAATCACGATGCTGTGATCACTCACCTAGAGCCAGACATCCTGGAATGTGAAGTCAGGTGGGCCTTAAAAAGCATCACTATGAACAAAGCTAGTGGAGGAAATGGAATTCCAGTTGAGCTATTTCAAATCCTGAAAGATGATGCTGCGAAAGTGCTGCACTCAATATGCCAGCAAATTTGGAAAACTCAACAGTGGCCACAGGACTGGAAAAAGACAGAGGGCATACATACATATTATGTATTGTATGATATAGAGAAAAAGGAATAAATGTCATTTTGGGAACTAGACAATATTCATCCTTGACAGCAACTTTAAGTATCCTCTTAAAATTTCCTTTGCGTATATACACAAATTTTGACTTTTAGATTCGTCACTGTCAGGAATATAAGAGCTCTTAGGAGGTAAATTTAATTTACCTGAGTCACTACTGTTTAGATCATCATTTCTAGATCAATAGATCTATAGATTGATACTCATATGAAATTTTCTTTTACATTTTTAATATACAAATCATACAAACACTGCAGCAAACAACAGCATTATGTTATTCATTAGTAAAAAAAAAAACATAATCTCAAATACAGTGTTATAATAATCAATAATTAGTTTGTTCAGGAAAACCATGACCTAGTAAATACAAAAATGGCAATCCTTACCTAGGAAATCCCAACAAATGTGTTCATAAAACAATTGGTGCTCTATTTATAAAAATATCATTGGAGTTAAAAAATTATCTATCTATGATGGTGGCTCGAGCTAGATAATAAACACATACATGTGTACACTCTGTGGTCTGATTTCTATTATTTCAAATGGCATGTTTACTGACAATGTGCTGGATAGGTTATCTTTGATATGGATATCAGATTTAAAAATTCAAAAGGATCTAACATTGATTTAACAAGGGTAATGCAAGTAGAAGAGGATTATTGTAGGACACAAGTCTCAGATTGCAAGTTAGAACTTTCTCCAATCCCAAGAACTTGAGTCTGTGCAGAAGATTAAAGGCTCATCATTCTTAAACATTAAACTTTTTACTCAGACTCAATTCCTTTCTCTTTGGGTTAAATAAAAGCTTCCTCATAAAGAGAAGTTGCTCAGTCATGTCCAACTCTTTTTGACCTCATGGACTGTAGCCCACCAGGTTCCTCCATCCATGGGATTTTCCAAGTAAGAATACTTGAGTGGGTTGCCATTTCCTTCTCCAGGGGATCTTCCCAACCCAGGGACTGAACCCAAGTCTCCTGCATTATAGGCAGACGCTTTACTGTCTGAGCCACTAAGGAAGTCTTCAGTGGAATTCTAGAACTGGGTATCTATCTCTAAAGCCCTGTATTATGCATGCACACTTGTACATATTTTAAACAAGGTAAAGCTGAGAGTCCAAGCTGATTCAAAATCTCTATGTAGCATTGAAGACTTTGAAATTTATAATATGCTTTCAAAATCTATATGAAATACCTTCATCCTTTGACTAAGTACACATATTCTCAGTCCCTCAGTCATGTCCCACTCTTTGCGACCCCGTAGACTGTAGCCTGCCAGGCTCCTCTGCCCATGGAATTTTCCAGGTATGAATACCAGAGTGAGTTGCTATTTCAATACTTCAGGGAATCTTCCCCACCCAGGGGAAGATCTCTGTCTTGCATCTCCTGAATTGATAGACGGATTCATTACCACAAGCGTCATCTGGGAACCCCACATACATATTTAGGAAGATACCCTGTAGGTTGACTCAAGTAATGATTCTTGTATTTATTAAGCAGTTGTCACCTCAATTTACTTGCTGAAACAACCATATTGCTGTTTTAAGCCAAATGACAGCTTTCGTTCAATTGAGAACTAATTTTTACTTCATTTTTTAATTCAGCAGTTTAAACTGATGCAAATTTCACATGGAAATTTTATCGTATTACCCTATTAGTACATGATTTCTCCAGTGGTGATGTATGGATGTGAGAGTTGGACTGTAAAGAAAGCTGATTGCCGAAGAATTGCTGCTTTTGAACTGTGGTGCTGGAGAAGACTCTTGAGAATCCCTTGGACTGCGAGGAGATCCAACCAGTCCATTCTAAAGGAGATCAATCCTGGGTGTTCATTGGAAGGACTGATGCTAAAGCTGAAACTGCAATACTTTGGCCACCTCATGCGTCGAGTTGACTCACTGGAAAAGAGTCTGATGCTGGGAGGGATTGGGGGTGGGAGGAGACGGGGACGACAGAGAATGAGATGGCTGGATGGCATCACCTGACTCGATGGACATGAGTTTGAATGAACTCCGGGAGTTGGTGATGGACAGGGAGGCCTGGGGTGCTGTGATTCATGGGGTCGCAAAGAGTCGGACACGACTGAGCGACTGAACTGAACTGAACTGATTAGTACATTTTATACCATCCTGATCTGTTCTTCTCTATCATTTTTGGAGAAACATATTGCTTAAGAAATATGCTGTAGGAAGATACTCCCTCTTTTTATCCCCTTCCTTATTCACAGAAATATTTTATTAGAAGAACATATTCTTATAATTCCTGCTATTCAGTGATTAATACTTTTATTTTAATTATTAGATGGAAAATGACACATTCTAAATTGCAACAATTGCAATAAAAATGGGTGAATTGATACAGTATTTTTTTACATGAATGGACAGATTACAAAGTCAGAGCAAAAAAGAAAAAAGAAAACAGACTAAGAAGCTATTGTGAGTAGAGAGAACTAATTAAAGGAGACTAAAGAGAAACATTTTTAATTGCAGCTTGTTTGAATAATGAATCCACTATAAGAGTAAATAGCATTGACAAGACTTCTAGTAACGGCTGAATGAAGCAATATCAATTAAACATAAAAGTAGCATTTAAAAAGCCACAGAAATAATTAAAGGGAAAACATACTTCATAAAACAGAGATGGAAGAGAAAAATATTAAGAATGACATGGACAAGTATGACACTATGCACCTTTGTCATGCTGTGAAATATTCACTTTGTTAACCCAATTTAATGAAATAATAGAGATACTTTTGATATCACCTCACCTTCCTGATTACAATCAGAAAATATCTTTCTATAAAAGTTGTTTTTAATAAGAAAAACTAAAAGCAATTTGGCAAGAATTAGGGTTACTAAAATCCTATTTAATACTGATGTCTTTTTAACCGCTGTGGTAGTAGTAGTTCTTTTAGCTCAAAAGGCAAAATGACTCACTATTTTACCTTTCTGGGATTCAATTTTGCCATTTATTTGAAGTGAAAGACTAACTGAACTGACATGCAATTGCTTTGCAAATGCCAACTAATTTAAAATCTTTTACAAAGATGTAAGAGAGGAGAGAAAATTATCAAACTTATAAAACAGAAAATAACTCCTGGTTTCCCAGATAGCTCAGTTGGTAAAGAATCTGCCTGCAATGTGGGAGACCTGTGTTTGATCCCTGCATTGGGAAGACCCCCTAGAAAAGGGAAAGGCCACCCACTCCAGTAGTCTGGCCTAGAGAATTCCATGGAATGTATAGCCCATGGGCTCTATAGTCACAAAGAAAATAACTCCAGGATACTGGGGAAAAAAAAATAAGGTACAGAACCTTTGACTCAATAATTGGTGATTCTAATAGAAGGAAACGGTAACCCACTCCAGTATTCTTGCCTGGAGAATCCCATGGACGGAGAAGCCTGGTAGGCTACAGTCCACGGGGTCGCATAGAGTCGGACATGACTGAGAGATGGAACGGAACGGAACAGAATACCAGTATACCATGTTTGTCACATATAAATATTTTTAAAGATACTTGGTGCTCTGATCTATTATTCATATTCTAAAGACTGCTAGTGGACGTTGTAAGAAGGGATTTATATATTTAGATTGATCCTTATCTAAACACATTTTATTTGGAAAATATTATTTTTTCTTCTTCTATCATTTTTTACTTGGGGGGGATGAGAGAAGGAACTTCTTGGAACTACATAGTAGATACTCTCTGGGAAACAACTAAAACTATCTTGTATAATGTATTTTATACTGTGTAATTTTTACATTCTAACTAGATGAGAAAGGGAGATTCCTCTATTCTTACTCTGACTGGTAGATATTTTGAAAATAATAATAAAAAAAATTGTTTCTCTTACTCTCCTGTTTTAGATATTTTGGTCAAAAAATAATAATTTCTTTTGAAACAATATGACCTATTGTTTATATTTATCAGGTTAAAAGTATAAAGATAAAAGTTATATCATTACATTGTTTTAAACTCTGGTTCTTCTTAACTTCCTTTCCTATTTCTTTTAAATACTCTTCGATTTAACTAATTTTACATGATTTCCGACATAATTCAGATATTCTATGGGCAGCCATTTAAGTATTCATGAATAGTGAAATATAGAAATATTGTATAAAATACAAGGAAAGGGTTAGAAACTCTCTTAATGTTACCTACCCTTGAAAATTAAGTGAGAATTGAAACAGTTAACTGATTCCTCTGTCAAAAAATTGAGAATGTTGACTACTATACAATCAAATATTAGTTGTTTACTTTCTCATGAATACTAAATATAAAATTGGGAGAAAATATTGATATACTATTATAATTAAACAAAATCATTAATTGGAAACCCTTTTTTCAGATGTTTTACTTTAACATTCAAGAGACTTTGCAATATACATGAAGGACCCACTATCTACTTTATAAAATATCATATATGATACAGGATGCTTGGGGCTGGTGTACTGGGGATGAACCAGAGGGATGGGATGAGGAGGAAGCTGGGAGGGGGGATTAAGATGGGGAACACATGTACACCCGGGGCAGATTCATGTCAATGTATGGCAAAACCAATACAATAATGGAAAGTAATTAGCCTCCAATTAGAATAAATTTTTTAAAAATAAAAATTTCTGTTTCATACAGCTTCTTAATCTATTCATTTCTTCTCTAAAAGGCCACATTTTGTTCTCAAAATTCCCCCTTTTATTACTGTCTCTGATTTTGGAAGATTATACATTATACATGTCCACTATTTGAAAAAAAAGTATAATTATATTAGGTCATGCCATCAGTTATTGTCTGCTATGCCCACATCTCCATTTTATGGAAGTGTAATCATTTCAAGTCCCTGATGCCTAGGAAGCAATTTTCACATCATGGGACTATTCTCTCAGCAGCAGCAAACTGTACCCTCAGATGAGTCATCTATGGATTGTCTAGCAAGCCAAGATATATTTTGACTGAAAGAGTTATTCCTATAGAGTCAAAATACTTATAAATGGGCAAATACTCTCTCAGGATTAGAACTAGAAGTACAAAAAATGTTGTCATTCTAGAGTGGGGCTGAAAGAAACAAACATACATAGTTCCTATAGTAATGGTTTACCATTTACCATGCATTAAACCAAGCTTTCCTGATGGCTCAGTGGGACAGAATCTGCCTGCAATGCAGGAGACACAGGTGATACAGATTCTATTCCTGGGTTTGGAAGATCACCTGGAAGAGAGCATGGCAACCCACTTAAGTATTCTTACTGAGAAAATCCCTAAGGGGCTTTGCTACACTCTTTGCCATAGTGTAGCAGAGTTGAACATGACTGAAAAAACTAAGCACATGCACTTAAATCTATCATGAAAAGAATTTAGCAATGTGAATAATCTCACCTAGTTCACACAACATCTCTACAAGTTGGTTATTATCATCCTCTTTTCAAAAATGAAATTAAAAAAATCTGAGTCTTTAAAATAATTTGCCTAAAGTTAAACTCTTAATGTGTAATAGAGCTAACAATTAGCTCTAAGAAATTTTTATCCTGAACCTTTCTTTGCAAAAGTATTCCTACTTTATAGGTCTTATGAAAAGCCTTAAGACAGTATGAGATGATATTTCTTAAATTTTTGGATGTACATGAAATTCTGTAAATATTTTTTTTCCACCATCACTTCACAATAAGGTTATCTTTATATAAATCTTTTTGCAATTAAATAAGCATATCTTTAGAAAAGTGACTTTGTGGATGAATATGAAATTCAATTAAAAAGAGATTTCCTGGTTTTAGAATTCATGTATCCAGGTTATAAAATCATCAACCTCTTGACAGTTATCTTTTCTTTTACCTCCTTACTGGACTAGCATTAGGATGAACAAAATGGATTGTTTTTCATGGTCACATAGAATAGAGAGATAAAAACTGTAATACTATAGAAATTTGATTGAAAAAGAAAGAGCATTTCCAAGATGACAGAGGAATAAGTGGATATGGGATGCATGCCTCCTCTTGTATGCATCAAGAATGCATCTACAGATGCAACAGTTCTCACAGAACACTGGCTGAACACTAGCAGAAGACCTTGGTCACCAGAAAGGAGTATAAGAATTCATGACTGGGTAAAACAAAAGAAAGAAGGAGAAGGGGGAAGAAAGGAGGTAGGACTGGAAATGCACCCTGCGGTGGAAGAGCTAAAGCAGGGGAGAGATTTCCACACCTGAGGAAACCCTCTCACTGGCAAGGAAATCTGTGGGCACAGAAGGGAACAATTTGAGGCTGTTGGAGAAAAGTGAAGCAGCCAATCTATGATTGAATACAAGAAGAAACGCACAGACAATCCATGCTGCAGTCCTAGTGCCCTAGACTGGGACGTGTATCCAACAGTGCACACAGTTTCTGGGACCAAGAGCATGGGGATTGGATAGCAATCCTGGGGCAAGGACTGCTGCTGACATTGGGAGATTCCCTGAGGGAATGGGAGGGAGGAAATCTGTAAAAGAAAGCGCCTCTGGAGGAAACCTAGACTGCCATGGAAACAGGACACTACTGCTGAGTCACATACAGGGGGTTACTTCTCTCTCCTCAAACTCAAGCAATTGCCAACAAGCAAGCTTTCTTTATAGTCCAACTTTCACATCCATACATGACTACTGGAAAATCCATAGCCTTGATTAAATGGACATTTGTTAGCAAAGTAATGTCTCTGCTTTTTAATATGCTGTCTAGGTTGGTCATAACTTTCCTTCCAAGGAATAAGCGTCTTTAATTTCCTGGCTGCAATCAGCATCTGCAGTGATTTTGGAGACCAAAAATATAAAGTCTGACACTGTCTCCACTGTTCCTCCGTCTATTTGCCATGAAATGATGGGACAATATGCCATGATCTCTGTTTTCTGAATGTTGAGCTTTAAGCCAACATTTTCACTCTCCTCTTTTACTGTTATCAAGAGGCTCTTCAGTCATTCTTCACTTTCTGCCATAAGGGTGGTGTCATCTGCATATCTGAGGTTATCGATATTTCTCCTGGCAAATTTGATTCCAGCTTGTGCTTCATCAAGCCCAGCATTTCTCATGATGTACTCTGCATATAAGTTTAAAAAGCAGGGTGACTATATGCAGACTTTACGTACTCC
Source organism: Moschus berezovskii (assembly GCF_049115385.1). NCBI lineage: Eukaryota > Metazoa > Chordata > Mammalia > Artiodactyla > Moschidae > Moschus > Moschus berezovskii. The sequence continues at coordinate 77,757,770 of NC_142488.1, read as the reverse complement.
TTTTCCTATTTGGAACCAGTCTGTTGCTCCATGTCCAGTTCTAACTGTTGCTTCCTGACCTGCATACAGATTACTCAAGAGGCAGGTCAGGTGGTCTGGTATTCCCACATCTTTCAGAATTTTCCATAATTTATTGTGATCCACACAGTCAAGGCTTTGTCATAGTCAATAAAACAGAAATAGTTGTTTTTCTGGATCTCTCTTTTTTTGCAATGATCAAGTGGATGTTGACAATTTGATCTCTGGTTCCTCTCACTTTTCTTAAAATAGCTTAAACATCTGGAAGTTCATGGTTCTCTATGGTACTGTTGAAGTCTGGCTTGGAAAATTTTGAGCATGACTTTACTAGCATGTGAGATGAGTACAGTTGTGTGGTAGTTTGAGCATACTTTGGCATTGCCTTTCTTTGGGATTTGAATGAAAACTGATATTTTCCAGTCCTGTTACGACTGCTGAGCTTTCCAAATTTTCAGGCACATTGACTGAAGCATTTTCACACCAACATCTTTCAAGATTTGAAATAGCTCAACTGGAATTCCATCACATCCCCTACATTTGTTCATAGTTGATGCTTCCTAAGGCTCACTTGACTTCACATTCCAAGATGTCTGGCTCTAGGTCAGTGATCACACCATCGTGATTTTCTTGCTCGTGAAGATCTTTCTTGTACAGTTCTTCTGTGTATTCTTGCCACCTCTTCTTAATATTTTCTGCTTCTGTTAAGTCCATACTATTTCTCTCCTTTACTGATCCCATCTTTGCATGAAATATTCCCTTGGAATCTCTAATTTTCTTGAAGAGATCTCTTGTTTTTCCTATTCTGCTGTTTTCCTCTATTTCTTTGCATTGATCGCTGAGGAAGGCTTTCTTATCTCTCCTGGCTATTCTTTGGAACTCTGCATTCAGATGCTTATATCTTTCCTTTTTTCCTTTGCTTTTCACTTGTCTTCTTTTCACAGCTGTTTGTAAGGCCTCCTCAGACAGCCATTTTGCTTTTTTACATTTCTTTTCCATGGGGAAGGTCTTGGTACCTGTTTCCTGTACAATGTCACGAACCTCCGTCCAGAGTTCATCAGGCACTCTATCTATCAGATCTAGTCCCTTAAATCTATTTCTTACTTCCACTGTATAATCATAAGGGATTTGATTTAGGTCATATCTGAATGGTCTAGTGGTTTTCCCTACTTTCTTCAATTTAAGTCTGAATTTGGCAATAAGGAGTTCATGATCTGAGCCTACTTTTGCATTCCAGTCCCCTATAATGAAAAGGACATCTTATTTGGGTGTTAGTTCTAAAAGGTCTTGTAGGTCTTCATAGAACCCTTCAACTTCAGCTTCTTCAGCATTACTGATTGGGGCATAGACTTGGATAATTTTAATATTGAATGATTTGCCTTGGATCCGAACAGAAATCATTCTGTCATTTTTAAGATTGCATCCAAGTACTGCATTTCGGACTCTTTTGTTGACCATGATGGCTACTTCATTTCTTCTAAGGGATTCCTGCCCACAGTAGTAGATATAATGGTCATCTAAGTTAAATTCACCCATTCCAGTCCATTTTAGTTCACTGATTCCTAGAATGTCAATGTTCACTCTTGTCATCTCCTGTTTGACCACTTTCAATTTGCCTTGATTCATGGACCTAACATTCCAAGTTCCTATGCAATATTGCTCTTTACAGCATTAGACCTTGCTTCTATCACCAGTCATATCCATAACTGGGTATTTGTTTTGCTTTGGCTCCATCCCTTCATTCTTTCTTGAGTTATGTCTCCATTGATCTCCAGAGCATACTGGGCACCTACCGACCTGGGGAATTCCTCATTCAGTATCCTATCATTTTGCCCTTTGATACTGTTCGTGGGGTTCTCAAGGCAAGTATACTGAAGTGGTTTGCCATTCCCTTCTCCAGTGGACCACATTCGGCTGTGGTCCATGTGATCAGATCAACTAGTTTCCTGTGATTATGATTTCAGTTTGTCTGCCCTCTAATATCCCCTTCCAATACCTACCGTCTTATTTGGGTTTCTCCCACCTGATCCCTACTGCTCACTTATCTTATAACTCTAAGTTTGTACTTTTTGATTACCTTCATCTAATTTCCCCGCTCCACACTCCTTACCTCAGGTAACAAGAAATCTCATCTTTTTTTCTATAAGTTTGTTTTTGAGTAATAATTGACCTACAATAAGACGTTAGTTCTTAGTACACAGCACAGTGATTTGATATTTCTATACATTTCAAACTTATTACCACAATGTCTAGTTCCAATAAGTCATCTTACAAGGATATTACATACTTATTGACTATATTTCTCGTGCTGTGTATCTCATAATCATGAGTCATTTATTTTACAATTGAAGTTTATACTCTTTAATCTCTCTCACCTATTCCTCCTTCCTCCCACAACCACCTGTTTGTTCTCTATATCTATAACTGTTTTTGTTTTATGTTCATTTTATTAAGATACTTCATATAAATGAAATCATACAGTATCTATCTTTCTCTGTTGAATTATTTCACTTAGCATTATGCCCTTTATGTACATCCATGTTGTCACAAAAGGCAAGACTTTATTCTGCTGCATATGTGTGTATATATGTCACATCTGCTTTATCCATATGCTTTATCCATTCAACTATTGATACACATTTAGGTTGTTTCCATATTTTGTCTTTCATAAATAAGGCAGCAAGGAAAATAGTTTGCATATGACTTTTCTAATTAATGATTTCTTCATATAATTAATTCTACCCAGGAGTAGAATTTCTGGATCTTATGTTAAACTTTTGAGAACAAAAATGTTCACATTAGGAAATTTGCCAGCCAAAGGTAAATTTGTCCAATATTTTAAATCTTGAGAATAAAATGAATGAAAAAGGTCCAGTGGCATTGGTTTAAAAACCAATAATTCTTAGTGAGACATCAAGTCTAGTACCTCACCCTGCTTCCAGAATGAGGGAAGACATACATAAGAGTCCCAATCAGGGATTTTAGGATTATTTTCCTGAAAAATTAAATAGCTTCAGAGAAAATACCTGCAGAAACTAATTTCTGGGTTTATCAACGAAGCAGTGAGTTATTCATATGTTTGCCTTGGAATGAGGGCTATCATTTGGACAGAATGTTTCTGAAAATTTTAAGTCCTCACTCTTAAATGTGAGTGGACATGCCAAGTACAACAGATTTTTGAGAGAGGCATGAAAGATGAAAAAGAGAACCAAAACAAATAGGAAACAAATGGCAAATTAGAATCAGTTCAAAGAACAGAAGAAATCATTAAAAAGTAATAATATCCAGAGAAATGAAAAAATACGTTATACAAAAATCAATTACTGGATTATATAGAAAAAAAATTCTTGGATAGTGAAACATGTTAACCTCAGAATAAAACTTTAATAAGTATTTTGGAAATAAAATTTAGCATTTTCCCAGAAAATAGAACAAAAAGATAATAAATGAAAGATAAAAGGAGAAGGAAGAGCAGTCCAGTGGTTAGGAGTTGGCAATTTCACTGCTGTGGTCCCCAGTTAGCTCCCTGATTGGGGAATCAAGATCCCACAGACTGCATGGTATGACCAGAAAAAAAAAAAAAAAAGGAGAAGGAAGATGAAATATTTAGGAAGTCACCACAAAAATTCAAACATGTGACTAATAGTAGCATAAAGAAGAGAAAACAATTTAAATATCCCTACTGGAAGTGTCCAGCAAAGTATATAGCACAATGAAGGAATGAGGAGCTACACACTAAAGCACAAATGTCATGAAATGACTGAATTCTGGATAAAGAGATCCTAGAATCCCCAAATACTAAAATTTAATGTCAACAGAAAAGATTAAGGCATAGTTATCATATTTCTCAGTAGCAAACCTTATTAAAATAACGTACAGAGCCACACCTACAAAATTCTCAGAGAAATGTTTTTAACGTAGAATTGTATAGCCAAGTAAACCATAAATTAAATGTGAATTAAGAGTAAAGATAGCTTCAAACATGAAACTTACCTCCCATGTATTCTTCCTTAAGAAGCTGATAGAGAAAGAAAAAGGGACAGAAGGCTCTTGGAGAAAGAAGGCACAACATTCAGGAAAAAAGCAGGGAAATATTCCTCAGAGGGAAAGTATAACACCATAATAAAAGCTGTGTAACAAGCTCTCTCTCTCTCACACACACACACCGAGAAGTTGGAAAGATGAAAAATTGAATAAATGATATTTCCGTGAAATAAATTTCAATTGAAATGCCATTTGGAACATAATCATGATAGATGTCAAAAAGAGTTAGTTGAGCATGTCAGAATGTTCATGAGGAAAATAAAAATAAGCAAATATTACCAGGGGGAATTTTAACCATAAGGAATATAAAATCTTGTTCAAGAAAAAGAACTTCACTAAGAAACACTTGGCTCAGTAGTTAAACACTAAATATTGATTTTTTTTAATTGTGATATCAAAATATTGGGAGGATGAAGGCATGTAAGACACACTTGAGAATAATAACTTCATCTAAAAAAATGAGAAGTCAATAAATTATAAACCAAGAAATAGTGATATAAATATATTTAGATATATGGAAGCAAACACCAAGGAAAATAACTACATTTGATGAATATAGTTGACTCTGGGAAACAGGAACACCAATAAATACAAATGGTAGATGCTGTTATTTTTAGGTATACATCTTTTAGTAGTATTAGATATCTTAATCTGAACCACTTTTTGTACGTGTTAGATTAAAGAAAGTCCTTCTATTCCTCTTTTACAAAGGTTTTTTTTTTTTTTTTTTTTACCATGGATGATCATAAAATCTGTACAAATCTTTATTCTGCATTGCATCTGTGAAGACGATTTTGTGCTTTACTCTACTGGATTGACCAAGAAGTACATTTGGGTTTTCTGATAACATCATATGCAAAAACCAAAATAAACTTTATGGCCAACTCAATATTAATGATATGAAATATACTGATTTTTATTTAAATGTTATATCTACTTTGAATGGTGAAATAAGTCCAACTTGTTCATAATATATTATATTTATAAATTAATTAATTTATTAATTTCCAATTTTTTTTTTTTTTTGGAGACTAACTACTTTACAATATTATATTGGTTGATTTTGCCATACATTGACATGAATCCGCCCCGGGTGTACATGTGTTCTCCTTCTTGAACCCCCCGCCCACCTCCCTCCTCCCCTTATGCTCCCTGCAGGTCACCCCCGTGCACCAACCCCGAGCATCCTCGATCATGCGTTGAACCTGGACTGGTGATTCGTTTCACATGTGATCACATACATGCTTCAGTGCCATTTTCCCAAATCATCCCAACTTCACCTTTTCCCACAGAATCCCAAAGACTGTTTTATAAGCCGATGTCCCTTTTGCTGTCTCGTATACAGGGTTAAGGTTACCATCTTTCTAAATTCCATATATATGCCAGGGCCAGCACCAAGAGGAGCTACCCCATGTCCAATAGGTGGTGGCTGCACGGGCGCAGGAGGGCCGAGAGGAGCTACTCCACGTTCAAGGTCAGGGGGGCGGCCTTGAGGAGATACCCCTCATCCAAGGTAAAGTGCTGAGGCTGCGCTTTCTTGGAGCAGCTGTGAAGAGATATCCCACGCCCAAGGTAAGAGAAATCCACTAAGACGGTAGGTATTGCAAGGGGGCATCAGAGGGCAGACACACTGAAATAATAATCACAGGAAACTAGTCGATCTGATCACATGGACCACAGCCCAGTGTGGTACACTGGAGAAGGGAATGGCAAACCACTTCAGTATACTTGCCTTGAGAACCCCATGAACAGTATTAAAGGGCAAAATGATAGGATACTGAATGAGGAATTCCCCAGGTCGGTAGGTGCCCAGTATGCTACTGGAGATCAGTGGAGAAGTAACTCTAGAAGGAATGAAGGGATGGAGCAAAAGCAAAATCAATACCCATTTGTGGATGCGACTGGTGATAGAAGCAAGGTCCGATGCTGTAAAGAGCAATAATGCATAGGAACATGGAATGTTAGGTCCATGAATGAAGGCAAATTGGAAGTGGTCAAACAGGAGATGGCAAGAGTGAACATAGACATTCTAGGAATCAGTGAATTAAAATGGACTGGAATGGGTGAATTTAACTCAGATGACCATTATATCTACTACTGTGGGTAGGAATCCCTTAGAAGAAATGGAGTAGCCTTCATGGTCAACAAAAGAGTCCGAAATGCAGTACTTGGATGCAATCTTAAAAACAACAGAATGATTTCTGTTCATTTCCAAGGCAAACCATTCAATATTACACTAATCCAGGCTTATGTCCCAACAAGTAACGCTGAAAAAACCAAAGTTGATTGATTCTATGAAGACCTGCAAGACCCAAAAAATATGTCCTTTTCATTAGAGGGGACTGGAATGCAAAAGTAGGAAGTCAAGAAACACCTAAAGTAACAGGCAAATTTGGTCTTGGAGCACGGAATGAAACAGGGCAAAGGCGAATAGAGTTTTGTCAAGAGAACACACTGGTCATAGCAAACACCCTCTTCCAACAACACAAGAGAAGACTCTACACATGGACATCACCAGATGGTCAACATCGAAATCAGATTAATTATATTCTTTGCAGCCAAAGATGGAGAAGCTCTAAACAGTTAGCAAAAACAAGACCAGGAGCTGACTGTGGCTCAGATCATGAACTCCTTATTGCCAAATTCAGACATAAATTGAAGAAAGTAGGGAAAACCACTAGACCAATCAGATATGACCTAAATCAAATCCCGTATGGTCATACAGTGCAAGTGAGAAATAGATTTAAGGAACTAGATCTGATAGAGTGCCTGATGAACTCTGGACGGAGGTTCATGACATTGTACAGGAGTCAGGGACCAAGACCATCCCCATGGAAAATAAATGCAAAAAAGCAAAATGGCTGTCTGAGGAGACCTTAAAAATAGCTGTCAAAACAAGAGTAGAGAAAAGCAAAGGAGAAAAGGAAAGATATAAGCATCTGAATGCAGAGTTCCAAAGAATAACAAGGAGAGATAAGAAAGCCTTCCTCAGCGATCAATGGAAAGAAATAGAGTAAAATGACAGAATAGGAAAAACAAGAGATCTCTTCAAGAAGATTAGAGATTCCAAGGGAATATTTCATGCAAAGATCGGCTCAATAAAGGACAGAAATGGTATGGACCTAACAGAAGCAGAAGATATTAAGTAGAGGTGGCAAGAATACACAGAAGAACTGTACAAAAAAGATCTCCATGACCAAGATAGTCATGATAACGTGATCACTGACCTAGAGCCAGACGTCTTGGAATGTGAAGTCAAGTGGGCCTTAGAAAGCATCACTACGAACAAAGCTAGTGGAGGTGATGGAATTCCTATTGAGCTATTTCAAATCTTGAAAGATGATGCTGTGAAAGTGCTGCACTCAATATGCCAGCAAATTTGGAAAACTCAGCAGTGGCCACAGGACAGGAAGAGGTCAGTCTTCATTCCAATCCCAAAGAAAGGCAATGACAAAGAATGCTCAAACTACCGCACAATTGAACTCATCTCACACGCTAGTAAAGTCATGCTCAAAATTCTCCAAGCCAGGCTTCAGCAATATGTGAACCGTGAACTTCCAGATGTTCAAGCAGGTTTTAGAAAAGGCAGAGGCACCAGAGATCAAATTGCCAACATTCGCTGGATAATGGAGAAAGCAAGAGAGTTCCAGAAAAACATCTATTTCTGCTTCATTGACTATGCGAAAGCCTTGGACTGTGTGGATCACAATAAACTGTGGAACATTCTGAAAGAGCTGGGAATACCAGACCACCTGACCTGCCTCTTGAGAAACCTGTATGCAGGTCAGGAAGCAACAGTCAGAACTGGACATGGAACAACAGACCGGTTCCAAATGGGAAAAGGAGTACATCAAGGCTGTATATTGTCACCTTGCTTTTTTAACTTCTATGCAGAGTACATCATGAGGAACGCTGGGCTGGAAGAAGCACAGGCTGGAATAAAGATTACTGGGAGAAATATCAATAACCTCAGATATGCAGATGACACTACCCTTATGGAAGAAAGTGAAGAGGAACTCAAAAGCCTCTTGATGAAAGTGAAAGAGGAGAGTGAAAAGGTTGTCTTGAAGCTCAACATTCAGAAAACGAAGATCATGGCATCTGGTCCCATCACTTCATGGGAAATAGATCGAAAAACAGTGGAAACAGTGTCAGACATTATTTTTTGGGCTCCAAAATCACTGCGGATGCTGACTGTAGCCATGAAATTAAAAGACGCTTACTCCTTGGAAGGAAAGCTATGAACAACCTTGATAGTATATTAAAAAGCAGAGACATTACTTTGCCAACAGAGGTCTGTCTAGTCAAGGCTATGTTTTTTTCCCGTGGTCATGTATGGATGTGAGAGTTGGACTGTGAAGAAAGCTGATCGCCGAAGAATTGATGCTTTTGAACTGTGGTGCTGGAGAAGACTCTTGAGAGTCCCTTATACTGCAAGGAGATGCAACCAGTCCATTCTAAAGGAGATCAATCCTGGGTGTTCTTTGGAAGGACTGATACTAAAGCTGAAACTGCAATACTTTGGCCACCTCATGCAATGAGTTGACTCACTGGAAAAGACTATGATGCTAGGAAGAATTGGGGGCGGGAGGAGAAGGGGACAACAGAGAATGAGATGCCTGGATGGCATCACCAACTCTGTGGACATGAGTTTGAGTGAACTCCGGGAGTTGGTGATGGACAGAGAGGCCTGGCGTACTGTGATTCATGGGGTCGCAGAGAATCGGACACGACTGAGCCACTGAACTGAACTGATACTATATTGATGTTTTTCTTTCTGGCTAACCTCACTCTGTATAATAGGCTCCAATTTCATCCACCTAATTAGAACTGATTCAAATGCATTCTTTTTAATGGCTGAGTAATACTCCATTGTTTATATGTACCAAAGCTTTCTTATCCATTCGTCTGCAGATGGACATCTAGGTTCCTTCCATGTCCTCGCTATTATAAACAGTGCTGCAATGAACATTGGAGTACATGTGTCTCTTTCAATTCTGGTTTCCTCGGTGTGTACGCCCAAGAGTGATTGCTGGATCCTATGGCAGTTCTATTTCCAGTTTTTTGAGGAATCTCCACACTGTTCTCCATAGTGGCTGTACTAGTTTGGATTCCCACCAACTGTGTAAGAGGGTTCCCTTTTCTCCACACCCTCTCCAGCATTTATTGCTTGTAGACTTTTGGATAGCAGCAATTATGACGGGTGTGAAGTGTTATCTTATTTTGGTTTTGACTTGCATTTCTCTGATTATGAGGGATGTTGAGCATTTTTTCATGTGTTTGTTAGCCATCTTTATGTCTTCTTTGGAGAAATGTCTGTTTAGTTCTTTGGCCCATTTTTTTATTGGGTCATTTATTTTTCTGGAATTGAGCTGCAGGAGCTACTTGTATATTTTTCAGTTTAATTTTTTGTGAGTTGCTTCATTTGCTATTATTTTCTCCCATTCTGAAGGCTGTCTTTTCACCTTGCTTAGAGTTTCCTTTGCTGTGCAGAAGGTTTTGATTTTAATTAGGTCCCATTTGTTTATTTTTGCTTTTATTTCCAATATTCTGGGAGGTGGGTCTTGGATGATCCTGCTGTGATTTATGTAGGAGAGTGTTTTGCCTGTGTTCTCCTCTAGGAGTTTTATAGTTTCTGGTCTTACATTTACATCTCTAATCCATTTTGAGTTTATTTTTGTGTATGGTGTTAGGGAGTGTTCTAGTTTCATTCTTTTACAAGTGGCTGACCAGTTTTCCCAGCACCACTTGTTAAAGAGACTGTCTTTTCTCCATTTTATATTATTGCCTCCTTTGTCAAAGATAAGGTGTCCATAGTTGCGTGGATTTATCTCTGGGCTTTCTATTTTTTTCCATTGATGTATATTTCTGTCTTTATGCCAGTACCATACTGTCTTAATTTATTAATTTTAATTGGAGGCTAATTACTTTACATTATTGTATTGGTTTTGCCATACATTGACATGAATCCACCTCGGGTGTACATGTGTTCCACATCTTGAACCCCCTCCCACCTCTGTCCCCATCCCATCCCTCTGGAATCACTAGATATAATCTATTTTCTTTAGACTTTTTGCATTTATGTTTATAAAAGTCATTTGTCTCCTAAGTTTTCTATCTTATTATTTGTTCTTCATAAGGTTATCCTGGCCCCATAAAATGAGTTATCTCTCTCTTACAATCTTTCCTTTTTATATTCTCCCTTTCTCTCTCCCTCTCCTTCCTTTTTTCTCATTCTAGACAAAGTTCTATAAAATTGTTGCAATTTTTTCATTAAAAGTTGGGAAGAATTTTCTGTAGTGACTATGCTTGGCAATAGAGATTTCTTTAGGGGAAGGATTTTAGTTGTCAATTTAATTTAATAGTTTAAAATTTTAAATTATTTATTTAATAGCATGGTAGTGTTCATTTTTTTTTCATTTTCATCTGTGTCTTTCTTTCTTTTTTTTTTTAATATACAGTAATATGTACAGGAGGAAGGAAGCAGGAAATCTATCCATTTTTTAAAACTGTGTTCTTGGATATTCTTGGGAGTATCATCATAGATATATTTTATTTATTTTTTAAAATTTTTATTGGAGGATAATTATTTTACAATATTATATTGGTTGATTTTGCCATACGCTGACACGAATCCCCCCCATGTGTACATGAGTTCCCCCTCCCGAACCCCTCCTCCCCTTATCCTAGAACACTTCCTAACACCATACAGCAAAATAAACTCAAAATGGATTAAAGAGCTAAATGTAAGATCAGAAACTATAAAACTCCTAGAGGAGTACGTAGTCAAAACACTCTCTGACATAAATCACAGCAGGATCCTCCAAGACCCACCTCCTAGAATATTGGAAATAAAAGCAAAAATAAACAAATGGGACCTAATTGAAATAATCTGTGTCTTTCTAGGAAGTAATAAATCTTATTTAAGATTTACATGGTAGCTTGATAGTGATTGCATTGAATATATAAATTACTTTGGGTATTATACTCATTTTTACAATATTTATTCTCCCAATGCATGTTATAGGATGCTCGAGGCTGGCGTGCGGGGATGACCCAGAGGGAGGATAAAGGGAGGAGGGAGGTGGGAGGGAGGTTCAGGAGGGGAAACTCAAGTATATCCATGGCAGATTCATGTCAATGTATGGCAAAACCAACCAATATAATATTGTAAAATAATTTGCCTCCAACAAAAAATAAATTAATTACTTAAAAAAAAGATTTACATGTACTTTTGTTAAATTATTTATTATATTGATGAAACTGGAGTCTATTTTACAGAGTGAAGTAAGCCAGAAAGGAAAACACCAATACAGTGTACTAACGCATATATATGGAATTTAGAAAGATGTAAATGATAACCCTGTATACGAGACAGCAAAAGAGACACAGATGTATAGAACAGTCTTTGGGACTCTGTGGGAGAGGGTGAGGGTGGGATGATTTGGGAGAATGGCATTGAAACATGTATGTTGTCATATGTGAAACGAATCACCAGTTCAGGGTCGATGCATATTACAAGATGCTCGGGGCTGGTGTGCGGGGATGACCCGGAGGGAGGATAAAGGGAGGAGGGAGGTGGGAGGGGGGTTCAGGAGGAGGAACTCATGTACACCCGGGTCAGATTCATGTCAATGTATGGCAAAACCAACCAATATAATATTGTAAAATAATTAGCCTCCAATAAAAAAAAAAAGTTAAAAAAAAAGTACTCTCAATAAAAGAAAGCAAGCAAGGAAGAAAATTTAAAAAAATAAATAAAAGGAAGGAGAAAAAGAAAAAAAATAATAATAAATAAAATCTTTACAGTATCTGTAAAATATACAGTGATACTACTTTTTGATCCCTTGCATTTAAAATTTGTGACAACTTGTTTGCTTATATATCTATCTATTTATTTATTTTGATCCTGCTCAGTTTTGTTCAATATCTATCAAACATGAGCTTCCAAGTAGTTCATTTTTGGCCTTAATTATTTCTATTGTGATTGTTGTACATTTCATTAATATATTTATTATTTTCTTCCTTCTACTTTTTTAGTACGTAATAATATACCCATTTACTCATTCTTGAGATGAATTGTTTTGTAATTTAATTCAATTGTAATTCAATAGTTATTGATTAATAAGATATAATTTCTAATATATGAAGCTATTGATATAAATATTCTTCTCTGAATAGATTTTCTGTGTTCCACAAGTTTTAATGTGCTGTATGTTCTTTTCCTTCTGAAATAAAAAAGAAAAAAAAAATTCTACTTTTCATTGTGATGACTTTGAATTGCTTTGGGATACATTATTTAATTTATAAACATTTATTTGGATCATTTTTTCATTATGTTGCTTATTTCAGGTTTAATTCCACTGTGGCAAGATAATCTATTCTGAATAATTTCATTGCTTTGAACTTTATTCATATTTGTATTATGATCCATAATATGCTCAGTTTATTTAAAAGTTACAAATGAATCTGGTTGCTTTTCTAGAAGAAGAAATAAATATTGGTTGATAAGCAGCCTTCAGGGGTATTTTGGTGTGCTGATAATATCTTACCTCTTCATCTGTGTGGCAATTGCATGAATATCCTAAGATAATTCATTTACCTAATACATTTTAATATACTTTTCTTCATGTATGAGATACTTTAACAGTTACAAAAATGCTATATTCCCTCTGCTATTTATTTACTGTGAAGCAAATATTTGAGATGCATGCAATATTTCCCTCACCTCTGAATCATTTCACAATGTGGATTTTGTCTCCCTCTGTTTCTCACTTGAAAGCCTGATTCCCTTACCTACAACCATTTGAGAACATTCTCGTTGCTTTTAAAATAAAGATGAGCATATTTAACTTGGCCTTTAAAGCTCTATATGTTTTCGGCCGTGTATACAACTTTTACCTCATTTCACATTATCTTCAGGCTTCATCCTAAGCCCATATGAGTACGACTTGGTGTTTGTGCTCACCGTTGGATAAACATAATTCCCAGCATGGTAGTGCTCAATATAAATGTTTACCGAAATGGATTAGAGAACTGACACATAAAATAACTCGACAACAAAATAATGGGTTACTAATTATTTCAAGCTTGATCTTGCTTTCACAGAAAGAAAAAAAATGTATAAAATAAACTCAGCTCATAAACTTAATCAACATTAATTTTAGGAAGCTAAGAAACAAGCTAGATTTGAAAATATTATCTGGCCCACACTCAAGCAGTTTATACCCAAATTATGCATCAGTGATATTTAAAACTTTTAAAAAAAGATAGTACAAGGTTTTAATTCCATATGGAAGAAATAGAATATCATTGTCATTCATCTAGTATATTGATCAACAGATAGCAGATTGCATCTATTTCCTGAAAGCTGTAAACAGAAGCTATGGAAAATAAAGGCTCAACTTTGTCCTTCCTCTGAGAGTTCTTCCCAACAGTTGTGAGTGTTTCTGTCATATTTCAGATCTTACGTTTAGATGACAAGTGTTCTTTCTTAATAGTGTTTAAATATTCTAGAAAGTCAGTGTAATAGGATATAAGGAGCAGCCATCTCTTAGAGTTATAAAACTGATGACGTTTAAATCATATGTTGTAGATGTTGCTGTGCCTGTGCTCAGTCATATCCAAATTTTTGCAACACCATGGACTATAGACTTCCAGGCTCCTTTGTCCATGGAATTTTCCAGGCAAGAACACTAGAGTGAGTGTTGCCATTTCCTTCTCCAGGGGATCTTCCTGAGCCAGAGATTGAACCCACATCTTCTGTGTGGAGGCTCCTGCATTGACAGGCGCGTTCTTTACTACTGCACAACCTCGGAAGACTCAACATTCATAAAACCAAGATCATGGCAAATGATCATGGCAAATAGATGAGGAAAAAATGGAAACAATGACAGACTTTATTTTCTTAACTCCAAAATCACTGTGGATAGTGACTGCAGCCATGACAGTAAAAGATGCTTGCTCCTTGGAAGAAAAGCTATGACAAGCCTAGATAGCATATTAAAAAGCACAGATATCACTTTGCTGACAAATTTCCATATAGTCATGTATGGATGTGACATTTGGACCACAAAGAAGGCTGAGTGCAGCTGTGGTATATATACACAATGATATTACTCAGCCATTAAAAAGAATACATTTGAATCAGTTCTAATGAGGTGAATGAAACTGGAGCCTATTATACAGAGTGAAGCAAGTCAGAAAGAAAAATACCAATACAGTATACTAACACACATATATGGCATTTAGAAAGATGGTAACGATGACCCTATATGCAAGACACCAAAAGAGACACAGATGTACAGAAAAGTCTTTCGGATTCTGTGGGAGAAGGCGAAGGTGGGATGATTTAAGAGAATAGCATTGAAACATGTATATTATCATATGTGAAACAGATCAGTCCAGTTTCGATGCTTGAGACAAGGTGCTCAGAGCTGGTGCACTGGGATGACCCTGAGGGATGGGATAGGGAGGGCTGTGGGAGGGGGTTCAGGATGTATACACATGTATACCCATGGCTGATTCATGTCAATGTATTGCAAATCCCACTAGAATATTGTTAAGTAATCAGCTTCCAATTAAATAAATTAAAATAAAAAAATAAAAGAAGGCTGAGTGCTGAAGAACTGATGCTTTTGAACGGTGTTGCTGGAGAAGATTGTTGAGAGTCCCTTGGACAGCAAGGAGATCAAACCAGTCAATCCTAAGGGAAATCAACACTGAATATTCATTGGAAGGGCTAATATTGAAGCTCCAATACTTGGGCCACTTGATGTGAAGAACTGACTCATTGGAAAAGACCATGATACTGGGAAAGATTGAGGGCAAGAGGAGAAGGGGACAACAGAAGATGAGAAGACTGGATGGCATGAGTTTGAGCAAACTGGGAGATAGTGAAGGAGACAGGGAGGACTGGGATGCAGCAGTCCAAAGGGTCAGAGAGAGTTGTATACAACTGAGTGATTGAAAAACAGCAACAACAACCTTGGAAGCCCAATCTGTCACCATGTGACGATGGGAACATCACCTAACATTTCTGTGTATTTCTTCTGTATTTTTTCTGTACTCTATTTTTTATGCATTTTCTTTATAGGAAACTCAAGGGTTATTATAAGTCTACAAATTCCCCAGTTTTAGTTTGAGGGGATATGCTGAAGTTACAGGTGTAAATGTGCTTTGAAAGGGATAAATTACTTACAAATTTAAAACACCATTTAATAATCTCATTGTAAGAAAGAAATATAAAATGCAAAGCAGATTGATTTTAGTGAAAGCACCTTATATTCTCTATACTTTTAACATATTTAATTTGCATAACAGTTTTGAACATTATGGATCTAACATTACCAATTTATGTCAGGAAACCTATTCATGTACAATTTAATCATTTGTCTAAGGTCACAGAGCTGGTACTTCTTGTCATTTAGCCCTTGATACAGAAACAACAGCATTCAGAATGATGCTGTTTCCCAGAAAATACAATAGAAGCCATTGAAGTAGTACTATATAATTGTTAGCATTCTTTGCCTTTTCATCCCATATTTTTTGCAACATCCTAAATACAGATCAGTTTACCATAATGTCACTGAGTTACATCTTTTCACAATGTTAAGTATATTGTTTCTTTTAAGATCAATTATCCTTGAACATTTGAATTAACCATGCCATGTGTGCATGCTCACTCAAGTGCAACTCTTTGCAACCCCGTGGACTGTAGCCAACCAAGTCTTCTCTGTCCATGGGATTTTCCAGGCAAGAATACTGGAATGGGCTGCCATTTCCTTCTCCAAGTGATCCTCCTGACCCAGGGATCAAACCCGTGTCTCCTGCACTGGCAGGTTGATTCTTAACCACTGAACCACCAAGGAAGCCCTTTGAAGTAGCACTTTTCCACCAAATATTAATTTCTGGACAAAAGCATTTCTAGGTTGGTCAGGGATTGTGGCCATGTTTAAATACATTTCCTCTCATGTTACTTGAGTTAATATTGCCCTGGTTACCTGGGGTCCTCAATGTGTGATTAACAGTGTAGGACAAACTAGTGGCTCAAAACAAACAAGAAAAATCCAACAAATCTAAGAAACAAAAATAGTCACCATTATTTTTTAAAGGGCATGCTTTCTATTTGCTAAAATGACATTTTAAAAAAAATGTTGTCATAAGTGTTTCCCCTCACTATCTGATCTTATACCACTTAAGAGAGAGACTGGTATTGCAGCTATTTTCCATATTTATATGGACATTTTCTCACTCCAATTTATTTATTTTTATTTAGCTGTCATCAAATTTCCCAGAGTGTATGCCAACCAGTCTTTTTAGTAGTGATATTTTATTTACAGAAAATACATTGTTAAAATCCAAACGTATATGTGTAGGATCTACAAGTACAGCTGCTATATAAAAAATTTACTAACATATAAATGTGTTTTAGAGTGACTCATTGTTCAGATGATTATGAATCTGCTTGCATTACAGAAGAACATGGTTCAATCCCTGGCTCAGTGGACATGAGTTTGAGCAAGCTCTGGGAGTTGGTGATGGTCAGGGAAGCCTGGAATGCTGCAGTGAATGGGATCACAAAGAGTCAGACACAGTTGACCAACTTAACTGAACAGAACTGAGCCAGTGTTTCAAGAACAGAGGGTAAAAGGAGGGATATTGCACATATAATAATTTTGTGTTCTAGTTGTTCTTTTCTTGTAGGAGTACTTACTTCTTTTGTTCTGATAATTGCTATGAGAGTTTGAGTAAGTTTAAGCACTTGGAATGTTTGAGATTGGAAAGACTAAAGGGGGTCAAAGTGTGATTGCTAGTTAATAGTGCAAATGAAGCATGAGTCATTCAGGAGATGCTCAGTTGAAACTCATCTCACAATGAACATTTACATTATTTCTTGATTTTTTTTTAATCACAGAATGAATATCTCATTTAGAAACTCTAGAAAAATACTGAAGCACTTGTAGATATGCATTTTAAGCATACAAGTAAAGCATAGTTTCTGGGCTATCTGCCATGAACAACTTTGTATTTCAACTATGTATTGTATCAACACTAATTTTAAAAAGATGTTACCTCTAATATCCAGTTAGTTAAGATAAAAACACATGTTGATTTTAATTTTACACTCTAGAGATACTCTTAAATTGATTTTTTTATTGGTTGCATGACTGACAAACTAAAGTTAAAATAGATATTAATATTATTCTAAATATATATATTGAAGTGTTCAGTTCAGTCACTCAGATGTGTCTGACACGTTGCAACCCCATGGACTGCAGGACACCAGGCTCTGCCATACATCACAGACTCATGGAGATTGTCCAAACTCATGTGCATCGAGTCAGTGATGCCATCCAATCATCTCATCAATACTCTGTCATCCCCTTCTCCTCCTGCCTTCAATATTTCCCAGCATCAAGTATTGGTCTCCTTTAGAATGGACTGGTTGGATCTCCTTGCAGTCCAGGGGACTCTCAAGAGTCTTCTCAAACACCACAGTTCAAAAGCATCAATTCCTCCATGCTCAGCTTTCTTTATGGTCCAACTGTCACATCCATACATGACTACTGGAAACACCATAGCTTTGACTAGATGGACGTTTGTTGGCAAAGTAATGTCTCTGCTTTTTAATATGCTATCTAGGTTGGTAATATATTTCCACCCAAGGAGCAATTCTTTTTATTTCATGCCTGCAGTCACCATCTTCAGTGATCTTGAAGCCCAAAAAAACAAAGTCTATCACTGTTTCCATTGTTTCTCCATCTATCTGCCATGAAGTGATGGGACCAGATGGCATGATCTTAGTTTTTTGAATGTTGAGTTTTAAGCCAGCTTTTTCCACACTCCTTTTTCACTTTCATCAAGAGGTTCTTTAGTTCCTCTTCGTTTTCTGCCAAAAGGGTGGTGTCATCTGCATATCTGAGGTTATTGATATTTCCCTCGGCAAACTTGATTCCAGTTTGTGCTGCATCCAAGCCTGGTATTGAGCATGATGTACTCTGCATACAAGATAAATACTTAGAGTGACAATATAGGGCCTTGCAGTACTCCTTTCTCAATTTGGAATAATTCCATTGCTCGATATCCAGCTCTGACTGTCGCTTCTTTACTTGAATACAGGTTTCTCAGGAGGCAGGTTGTCTCAAATTTTTTATTCATTTTTTTCTAAGTCAACAATGACCTCACAGAAACTTTACCACCTTACACGCCCTATCTCGAAATGCAGTCACACTTGGGGTTAGGGCTTCAACATATGAATTATTTTTTTTTATTTTTTTAAATTTCACTCTTTTTTATTGAGGTATAATTGACATGCAACATATTATATTAGTTTTGGTTATACAATATAATAGATCACAGCTTTGAGGTTAAGATAAAATAGCCGTATAATCAGGCCTTGCTTACAAATGATACCCCTTAGAAGGAGTGGAGAGAAAGATAAATACTTGTATTTTTATTTTTTTTTCAATGTCATTCTCTCAAATCATCCCACCCTCACCCTCTCCCACAAAGTACCAAAAACTGTTCGATACAACTGTGTCTCTTTTGCTCTCTCGTATACAGGGTTATATTTCCATCTTTCTAAATTCCATATATATGTGTTAGTATACTGTATTGGTGCATTTCTTTCTGTCTTACTTCACTCTGTATAATAGGCTACAGTTTCATCCACCTCATTAGAACTGATTCAAATGCATTCTTTTTAATGGCTGAGCAATACTCCATTGTGTATATGTACCAAAGCTTTCTCATCCATTCGTCTGCAGATGGACATCTAGGTTGCTTCCATGTCCTGGCTATTATAAACAGTGCTGCGATGAACATTGGAGTACATGTATCTCTTTCAATTCTGGTTTCCTCGGTGTGTATGCCCAGAAGTGCGATTGCTGGATCATATGGCAGTTCTATTTCATTTTTTTCTAAGTCAACAATGACCTCACAGAAACTTTACCACCTTACACGCCCTATCTCGAAATGCAATCACACTTGGGGTTAGGGCTTCAACATATGAATTTTAAAGATGGACAGAATTCAGCCCATCAATTCAGTTTAGTTGATCAGTCATGTCCGACTTTTTGCGACCCCATGAATCAAAGCACGCCAGGTCTCCCTGTCCATCACCAACCCCCAGAGTTCACTCAAACTCATGTCCACTGAATCGGTGATGACATCCAGCCATCTCATGCTCTGTCGTCCCTGTCTCCTCCTGCCCCAAATCCCTCCCAACATCAGACTCTTTTCCAGTGAGTCAACTCGTCGCATGAGGTGGCCAAAGTATTGGAGTTTCAGCTTTAGCATCAGTCCTTCCAATGAACATCCAGGACTGATCTCCTTTAGAATGGACTGGTTGCATCTCCTTGCAGTCCAAGGGAGTCTCAAGAGTCTTCTCCAGCACCACAGTTCAAAAGCATCAATTCTTCGGCGATCAGCTTTCTTCACAGTCCAACTCTCACATCCATAAATGACCACGGGTAAAACCATAGCCTTGACTAGATGGACCTTGGTTGGCAAAGTAATGTCTCTGCTTTTTAATATACTATCTAGGTTGGTCATAAGTTTCCTTCCAAGGAGTAAGCGTCTTTTAATTTCCTGGCTACAATCAGCATCCGCAGTGATTTTGGAGCCCAGAAAAGTAAAGTCTGACACTGTTTCCACTGTTTTTCCATCTATTTCCCATGAAGTGATGGGACCAGATGCCATGATCTTTGTTTTCTGAATGTTGAGCTTCAAGCCAAACTTTTCACTCTCCTCTTTCACTTTCATCAAGAGGCTTTTGAGTTCCTCTTCACTTTGTGCCATAAGGGTGGTATCAATTACATATCTGAGGTTATTGATATTTCTCCCAGCAATCTTGATTCTAGCTTGTGCTTCTTCCAGCCCAGTGTTACTCTGCACTCTCTTGCTTTCTCCATGATTCAGCGGATGTTGGCATTTTAATCTCTGGTTCCTCTGCCTTTTCTAAAACCTGCTTGAACATCTGGAAGTTCACGTTCACATAATGCTGAATCATGTCTTGGAGAAATCAATATGGGAAAATAAATCAAAATCATAATGAAAAACACATAAAATTTATTAAAATGTATTTAGTTGCTTAGTTGTGTCCACTGTTTGAGACCCCATGTACTGTATGTAGCCCATCAGGCTCCTCTGTTCATGGAGATTCTCCAGGCAAGAATCCTGGTGTGGGTTGCCATGATCTCCTCTAGGAGGTCTTTGAAATTCAGATATTTCATATTGTAGGTGGTTTCTTTACCATCTGAGCCACCAGAGAAGGCCATCAATTAAAATGGCTACTTTAAAAAATAACAGAAATGAGAAGTGATTGCAAGAATGTGAATAAATAAGAACCCTAGTTCACTGGTGCAGCTTCTGTGGAAAACAGTAAGGTGGTTCTAAAAAAAGTGAAACAGAGTTACCATGACTAATTACAGTATGTTATAGTAATTCCACATTTGTATATATACCCAAAAGAATTGAAAATGGTCTCAAAGTTATATCTATATACTCATATTTATTGCAGCATTTTTCAGAGTTCAAATTGCCAACATCCGCTGGATCATCAACAAAGCAAGAGAGCTCCAGACAAACATCTATTTCTGCTTCATTGACTATGCCAAAGTTTTTGACTGTGTGGAGCACAATAAATTGTGGAAAATTCTGAAAGAGGTGGGAATACTAGATCACCTGACCTGCCTCTTGAGAAACCTGTATGCAGGTCAGGAAGCATCAGTTAGAACTGGACATGGAACAACAGACTGGTTCCAAATAGGAAAAGGAGTATGTCAAGGCTGTACACTGTCACCCTGCTTATTTAACTTATATGCAGAGTACATCATGAGAAATTCTGGGCTGGAGTAAGCACAAGCTGGAATCAACAATGCTGGGAGAAATATCAATAACCTCGGATATGCAGATGACACCACCCTTATGGCAGAAATTGAAGAGGAACTAAAGAGCCTCTTGATGAAATTGAAAGAGGAGAGTAAAAATGTTGGCTTAAAGCTCAACATTCAGAAAACTAAGATCATAGCATCTGGTCCCATCATTTCATAGCAAATAAATGGGGAAACAGTGGAAGACTTTGTTTTTTGGGGCTCCAAAATCACTGCAGATGCTGACTGCAGCCATGAAATAAAAAGACTCTTACTCCTTGGAAGAAAAGTTATGATCAACCTAGATAGCATGTTAAAAAGCAGAGATATTGCTTTGCTAACAGCTGTCTGTCTACTCAAGGCTCTGGTTTTTCCAGTGTCATGTATGGATGTGAGAGTTGAAATATAAAGAAAGCTTAGTGCTGAAAAATTGATGCTTTTGAACTGTGGTGTTGGAGAAGACTTTTGAGAGTTCCTTGGACTGCAAGGAGATCCAATCAATACATCCTAAAGGAATCCAGTCCTGAGTGTTCATTAGAAGGACTGATGTTGAAGCTGAAACTCCAATACTTTGGCCATCTGATCCGAAGAGGTGACTCATTTGAAACGACCCTGATTCTGGGAAAAATTGAAGATGGGAGGAGAAGGTGACAACAGAGGATGAGATGGTTGGATGGCAATACTGACTTAATTGACACGAGTTTGGGTTAACTCCATGATTTGGTGACTTACAGGGAGGTCTGGCATGCTGTTGTCCATGGGGTTGCAAAGAGTCGGACACGGCTGAGCGACTGAACTGAATTGAACTGATTGCAGCATTATCTGTAATAATGAAAAATTTGAATCTTCCCAAGTGCCCATCAATAAAGTGTAGATAAAGGAAAAATGTTCTGACACATTACAATATGGATGAGCTTTGAATATATTTTGTCAAATAAAATAGCACTTTCACTTATGTGAAGTACTTAGAATAGTCAAATATTGATACATAAAGGCAGGAAACAGAAATGTTGTTGCCAGGGACTGGGGAGAGAGGGGACGGGAGTTATGGTTTAATGGGTATAGAGTTTTAGCTTTACAAGATAAAAAGAGTTCTGGAGATGGATGATGGTGATGGTTTCAAACAGTGAATGTATTTAATGTCAATGAACTGGACACAAAATTTTTGAGACGTTAGATTTGATGTTATGAGTATTTTACCTCAATTTTAAAAATAACGAATATAATTAATTAATTAATTTAAAAAGCAGGGGGACCATACAATCAATATTTCCAAATATACTGAATTAAATAGTTTGGGATAGAATGAGTTAAATGTACATGTTAAATGTACATAATCAAGTTGAGCTTTAACCCAAAGGAACCATCTATTTACAGAGTTAAAAATTGTGTGATTTCTAGTTTCTAAATAATTCTGATGCGCATATTATTCTTTAGCAGATTTTCTAAAGACAAGAGCTTTCAATAAACAACTAGACTGTTTAGAATGACAGAAGGTACATATTAGGTAGCATTTTTTACAATGGAGGAAAGTTATTGAAATAACCAGATCCAGAGGTTACCTCAGATTGAGGCTTATCCTCTTCAGAAACACTCAAATCATATCTGATGTGTAATGTTTCACCCAAATGCTGACTTAATACATAAATGATTAGAGCATGCACGTATTCTAAAAAGGAACTACACATCTGTGAAGAAAAACTGCTTTCCAATGGCACTAGAATGATAGCTGTGTAATGTATAAACAGGGAATCTATAAATTTATTTAAAATATCATACATCAGACTCATTATAAAAACTTTATCTTAAAAAGCATTAAGGGAAAAATCAAAGCTGGCTAATTTATTTTTAAACCAACACTTTAGATAGAGTGAGAAATCTCAGTAGTGTAACGGACACAAGCATGGACCATGAATCATTAAACTTATTTAGATCATTAACACCCACTTTCAAGTCCTAATCTGGCAAATATTGAATGATATCAATTAGTTTCTTAAAATAAATCATTTAAAATAACTATAGAATAATATATATTAGCTTGAACGTAGAAGAATTGGCATTCTGTACTAAAAGTAAGATTTAAAATGATATACCGCTATAGATAATATAATATAACAAGAATTTTTTTGCTACTACAGTAGCAATTATGACTGGACCAAAACTATAAAGAAACAGGAGATGATTTGTGGTTTTAGTAAAAAGAAAATAAACAGATGACATATAAGCCTGGGGACAAATCGAATCCTTAACATTTAAGCTCGTCCTTCCAAATTCATATTTTCTGTAGGCACAGTTTTATTTACATAAACATGAGGATAATATAATTAATATGAATTGTCTAACACAGTGCCTGGAATATAGTAAATGCTAAATGTATTTTAATTACTATATGGTGTTTGTTTTTATAATTATCATTCCAATGAAAATTTAACAAAAGTTGAATTGACTGCAGAACTTATATAGTAGAGTTTGATTAATTTTAATTACAGCTAACCTTTGAACAACATTGTTTGAACTGTGCTTGGGTCCACTTATATGCAGATTATTTTCAATAATAATGTACACAATACAGTACACACTGTGTTTGGTTGAATCCACCAATGTGGAACTGCAGATTCGAAGTACAAACTGCAATCTTCTTTGAAGATTTTCAATTTCTTGGACGGTTCAGTTCAGTTCAGTTCAGTCGCTCAGTCGTGTCCGACTCTTTGCGACCCTGTGAATCATAGCACGCCAGGCCTCCCTGTCCATCACCAACAGCCGGAGCTCACTCAAACTCATGTCCATCGAGTCAGTGATGCCATCCAGCCATCTCATTCTCTGTCGTCCCCGTCTCCTCCCACCCCCAATCCCTCCCAGCATCAGAGTCTTTTCCAGTGAGTCAACTCGTCGCATGAGGTGGCCAAAGTATTGGAGTTTTAGCTTTAGCATCAGTCCTTCTAATGAACACCCAGGATTGATCTCCTTTAGAATGGACTGGTTGGATCTCCTTGCAGTATAAGGGAGTCTCAAGAGTCTTCTTCAGCACCACAGTTCAAAAGCATCAATTCTTCGGCGATCAGCTTTCTTCACAGTCCAACTCTCACATCCATACATGACCACGGGAAAAACCATAGCCTTGACTAGACGGACCTTGGTTTGCAAAGTAATGTCTCTGACTTTTAATATGCTATCCAGGTTGGTCATAACTTTCCTTCCAAGGAGTATGCATATTTTAATTTCCTGGCTGCAATCAGCATCTGCAGTGATTTTGGAGCCTCCCCCCCCCCACAAAAAAATAAAGTCTGACACTGTTTCCACTGTTTCCCCATCTATTTCCCATGAAGTGATGGGACCAGATGCCATGATCTTCGTTTTCTGTATGTTGAGCTTGTTCACTGTTCAAGGGTCAGCTGTGTTTTTCATGCTGTCCTAGATTATACTTTGCTTGAAGTTTGAATTTTATACTCAGAACTTGATCAGTGTAGAGTCTAATAACCTCACAATTTCTTTCTTATCTCAACTGTTCAGCTTTCACTGTAGCTTTGTGAATTTTATTTATTAAATAATATTTCATTTATTATCTGATTTGTGCCTGGAACTGTCCTAAGTTTGAGCATACAGAAATGTACAGCAAGAGCCCTCAAATATCTTAATGTGTTACAGAATAGAGGCAAAAATAATTAATCATTTCAAGAGAACATTATAAGTGTACTGGATATGGTTGTGATTGTTCAGGTGCTGTCATGTCTGGCTATTTTTGATCCCATAGATTGCAGCATGCCAGGCTCCTCTGTCCTCCACCATCTCCTGGAATTTGCCCAAATTCATGTAAATTGAATTGGTGATGCTATATAACTAGTTCATCCTCTGCCACTCCCTTCTCTTTTTGCCTTTAATCGTTCCCAGCATCAGGGTGTTTTCCAATGAGTTAGCTCTTCACAACAGGTGGCCAAAATATTGAAGCTTCAGCTTCAGCATCAGTCCTTCTAATGAATGTTCAGGGATGATTTCCTTTAGGATGGACTGGTTTTATCTCCTTGCAGTCTCAGGGACTCTCAAAACTCTTTTCTAGCACTACAATTTGAAAGCCTCAATTCTTCAGTACTCAGCCTTCTTTATGGTCCAATTCTCACATCCATAAATAATTACCGGAAAAACCATAATTTTGACTATATGAAATTTGCCAGCAGAATGATGTTTCTGTTTTTAATACACTGTCTTGGTTTGTCATAACTTTTCTTTCAAGCAGCTAGTGTCTTGTAATTTCATGCCTCCAGTCACTGTCCACAGTGATGTTGGAGCCCAAGAAAATAAAATTTGCCATTACCTCCACTCCCCGCCTCCCTTCTATTTGTCATGAAGTGATGGGACGAGATGCCATGATCTTAGTTTTTTTTAATGTTGAGTTTCAAGCCAGCTTTTTCACTCTCCTCTTTTTTTTTTTTTAATTCTTGATTTATTCCCTCATCACGAAGCTCTTTAGTTCCTCTTAAATTTCTGCTATTAGAGTTGTATCACCTACATAACTGAGGATGTTGACATTTCTCCTGGAGTCTTGATTCCAGCTTGTGATCCATCTAGCCTGGTATTTTGTATGATGTATTCTGCATAAGTTAAATAATTGTCTTATAATCCTTTCCCAATTTTGAACCATGTTGTTGTTCCATGTCACATTCTGTTGCTTCTTGACACACATATAGCTCTCTCATGAGACAGGTAAGGTATAAGGTATACTGGCCCTCCCATTTCTTTAAGAATTTTCCACAGTTTGCTGTAATCCACATAATCAAAGGTTTTAGCCTCAACAATGAACCAGCAGTAGATGTTTTTCTGGAACTTCCTTGCTTTCTCCATGACCCAACAAATTTTGGCAATTTGATCGTTGGTTCCTTTGCCTCTTGGATACCCAGCTTGTATGCCTAGATGTCCTCAATTCACATACTGCTGAAGACTAACTTGAAGAATTTTGAGCATAACGTAGATAATATATAAAATGAGTACTGGATATTAGATGGCCACCAAGAAAGACTATAAAGGCAGAGTTCTTTCCTTAGTATTATGATGGAAGGTAAATGAGAAAACATTTCTGAAATGAAGTCATGCTCTAGTTGAACTATGAAGTTCTAGTTAAGATTTAAAGGCAGAGAAGAAAGAAGTCATATTTTAAAATAATGAGGCAAAGAAAACATGACTTCTTAGAAGAAGTTAAATAATTACTATATTTGTAAAAACAAGTAACAATGAGTTGAGATAGGAAAAAAAGACAATAGTGAGAAAAGAGAGAGGAATTCATCACAGGTGTGCAGACTAAACTTATCCTGAAAGTGAAGGGAAGGCATTGAAGCATTTTAAGCAGGTCTGTAACATAATGAGGTTTGTAATTCAAGGGAAAAAATATGAATGGTAGTTTGGGAGATGAGTTGAGAGGATGAAAATAAAATCAGGAAAAATAGGATATCACTTCAGTAATCCAGCTGAGATATTACTGAGGTCTAATATGACCTAAATCAAATACCTTATCATTATACAGTGGAAGTGAGAAATAGATTTAAAGGACTAGATCTGATAGATAGAGTGCCTGATGACCTATGGATGGAGGTTCGTGACATTGTACAGGAGACAGGGACCAAGACCATACCCATGGAAAAGAAATGCAAAAAAGCAAAATGGCTGTCTGAGGAGGCCTTACGAATAGCTGTGAAATGAAGAGAAGCGAAAAGCAAAGGAGAAAAGGAAAGATATAAGGATCTGAATGCAGAGTTCCAAAGAATAGCAAGGAGAGATAAGAAAGGCTTCCTCAGTGATCAATGCAAAGAAATAGAGGAAAACAACAGAATAGGAAAAACAAGAGATCTCTTCAAGAAAATTAGAGATATCAAGGGAACATTTCATGCAAAGATGGGCTCGATAAAGGGCAGAAATGGTGTGGACCTAACAGAAGCAGAAGCTATTAAGAAGAGGTGGTAAGAATACACAGAACTGTACAAAAAAGATCTTCATGACCAAGATAATCACGATGGCATGATCAATCACCTAGAGCCAGACATCTTGGAATGTGAAGTCAAGTGGGCCTTAGAAAGCATCACTGTGAACAAACTAGTGGAGATGATGGAATTCCAATTGAGCTACTTCAAATCTTGAAAGGTGATGCTGTGAAAGTGCTGCACTCAATATGCTAGCAAATTTGGAAAACGCAGCAGTGGCCACAGGACTGGAAAAGGTCAGTCTTCATTTCAATTCCAAAGAAAGGCAATGCCAAAGAATGCTCAAACTACCGAACAATTGAACTCATCTCACAGGCTAGTAAAGTCATGCTCAAAATTCTCCAAGCCAGGCTTCAGTAATATGTGAACCGTGAATTCCCAGATGTTCAAGCAGGTTTTAGAAAAGGCAGAGGAACCAGAGATCAAACTGCCAACATCCGCTGGATCATGGAGAAAGCAAGAGAGTTCCAGAAAAACATCTATTTCTGCTTCATTGACTATGTGAAAGCCTTGGACTGTGTGGATTACAATAAACTGTGGAAAATTCTGAAAGAGATAGGAATCCCAGACCACCTGACCTGCCTCTTGAGAAATCTGTATCCAGGTCAGGAAGTAACAGTCAGAACTGTACATGGAACAACAGACTGGTTCCGAATAGGCAAAGGAGTACATCACGTTTGTATATTGTCATCCTGCTTATTTAATTTATATGCAGAGTACATCAAGAGGAGCGCTGGGCTGGAAGAAGCGTAAGCTGGAATCAAGATTGCCGGGAGAAATATCAATAACCTCAGATATGCAATTGACACCACCTTTATGGTAGAAAGTGAAGAGGAACTCAAAAACCTCTTGATGAAAGTGAAAGAGGAGAGTGAAAATGTTGACTTGAAGCTCAACATTCAGAAAACAAAGATCATGGCCTCTGGTCCCATCACTTCATGGGAAATAGATGGGGAAACAGTGGAAACCGTGTGAGACTTTATTTTTCTGGGCTCCAAAATCACTGCAGATGCTGATTGCAGCCATGAAATTAAAAGACACTTACTCCTTGGAAGGAAAGTTATGACCAACCTTGATAGTATATTAAAAAGCAGAGACATTTCTTTGCCAACCAAGGTCCGTCTAGTCAAGGCTATGGATTTTCCCGTGGTCATGTATGGATGTGAGATTTGGACTGTGAAGAAAGCTGATCGCCAAAGAATTGATGCTTTTGAACTGTGGTGTTGGAGAAGACTTTTGAGAGTCCCTTGGACTGCAAGGAGTTCCAACCAGTCCATTCTAAAGGAGATCAATCCTGGGTGTTCTTTGGAAGGACTGATGCTAAAGCTAAAACTCCAATACTTTGGCCACCTCATGCAAAGAGTTGACTCACTGGAAAAGCCTCTGATGCTGGGAGGGATTCGAGGCGGGAGGAGAGGATGATGACAGAGAATGTGATGGCTGGATGGCATCACCGTCTCGATGGACATGAATTTCAGTGAACTCCGGGAGTTGGTGATCGACAGGGAGGCCTGGCGTGCTGTGATTCATGGGGTCGCAAAGAGTCGGACACGACTGAGTGACTGAACTGAACTGACTGAATAGGTGGCTATATGTAGAAATAGAAATTTTAACTATCTGGATTGAAGATATCAGTTTATAATAGTCATAATATCATTAATTAAATCATAGGTGGGCGTGAGATTCCCAGAAAAAGACGTACAGAATAATTAAAATGTCATAATACTAAAATTGAATGAAAATATCAAAGAAACAGACGTAAAAATAAACATCAGGATAAAAATGAAGAAAGATAACATAGAGGCCAACATTTCTCAAGAATAGAGATTGGGAAATTCTAAGTGATAACAAACCGAACCCATCAGAATATTTAAAAACATAGTACATACAGACCTGATTCACCATAAGGAGAATAAAGGAGAATATAATTGTCTCAAAAATCATAAAGTACTTGATTAAGGTAAAAACTCATTCATGAATTATATAAATAAAAATTTGTAGAGACTTCCCTGGTTGTCCAGTGGTTAAGACTCTCTATTACCAATACACGTGGTACGGATTTTATTACTGCTTGAGGAACTAAGATCTCGCATTCTATGTGGCACAGCCTAAAGATTAAAAAGCAATCTATCAAACAAACAAAAACTCCTAGCAAAACTGAAGTGAAGGGAACTACAAAGGAGTCTTTTATTTATGAATGCATTGCTGAAGTCCCTACAGCTAAAGGGAAATGGACATAACCAAATTCTTGTACATAGGTAAATATATAAGTAGGTAATTAGACAGATAGAAATAAAGATAGAGATATACAATGCACATCAAAAATGTGTTTGTATGCGCATACTAATAAAATATCAATTATTAACTTGGCCACTCATAAAATTATTTTTCATTCAGTTCTCTTTGTTTAGCAATAATATCTATCCCATGTGATCACGTATCTTTGCAAGTGGATACAATGGAGTTATAGTGTTTGTCTCTTCAGAGGTATATAATTTCATGAAGATTATAAAAGCGTTGTTTAAGTATCATTTTGATCATGTAAAATATATTAAAATTAGGACCTGTTTTACTATGTAACAATTAAAATATTATTTTACAAATAAGATAATGAAGAATAGGCATTTTTATAAAAAAGTAATTTGAATAATAAAGGATTAAGAAAGGTAGTTGATGATATTGATTCATCTTACTGTATTTTTTTCAAAAACATCTTTGTGTATAATCATGTTTTAATGTTAAGAGTGAAAGCACTTCCAGTTCAAGATGGTGGAATAGAAAGACATGCACTCATCTCCTCATGTGAGAGCACCGAAATTGCAACCATCTGTTGAACAATCATTGACAGGAGGACACGGGAACTTAACAACAACAACAACAAGAAAGTAACACACACCAAAGAAAAAGAAGTTGCAATAAGATAGGAGGAGGGACCCAAACACAATAAAATCAAATCTTACACCCTCTGTGTGGTCAATCAACAATCTGGAGAATAATACCAAAGAAGTTCTTGTGCTAGTGTGAAGATTCAGCCTCATTTCAGGCTTCCCAGCCTGGGGATCTGGCAGAGGGACTATGAATTCCCAGGGACTCTGACTTTGAAGGAGAGTGGGATTTGATTACAGGACTTCCACAAGACTGAGGGAAACAGAGACTCCACTCTTGGAAGGCACAAACAAAATCTTATGCATGCCAAGACCTAGGAGAAAGGAGCAGTGACCCCACAGGAGGCTGAACCAGACTTATGTGCTAGTGTTGGAGGGTCTCCTGTGGAGATGTGGTTCAGCAGTGGCTTCCATGGGGACAGGGTCACTGAAAACAGCAATCTTTATAAGGTGCCCATTGGTGTAAACCCTCTTTGAGGTCACCATTTAATACTTCCATAGACCTCATAGACCACAGGGCTGGGCCCCTAAGGTCAAAAACTAACAGGGAGAGAGTGTAGCTCATCAGTGGATAATTGGATTAAAGTTTTACTGAGCATGGCCTTGCCCCAGAGCAAGACTTAGGTTTTCCTACCACCAGTCCCTTACATCAGGAAGCTTATACATACTTCTTAGCCTCATCCACCAGAGTGCAGACAGAAGAAGCAAAGAAGAATCACAATTCTGTAGCAGCTGGAACTAAAACCACATTACAGAATGTTAGTCAGAATGAAAAAGCAGAGGATTTTGTCCCAGATTGAGGGATAAGATAAAACGCAAGAAAAACAACCAAATGAAGTGGAAATAGACAACCTTCCAGAAAAGGAAATCAGAATAATGTTAGTGAAGATGCTGCTGCTGCTGCTAAGTCACTTCATCGTGTCCGACTCTGTGTGACCCCATAGACGGAAGCCCACCAGGATCTCCCGTCCCTGGGATCCTCCAGGCAAGAACACTGGAGTGGGTTGCCATTTCCTTCTCCAATGCATAAAAGTGAAAAGTGAAAGTGAAGTCGCTCAGTCGTGTCCAACTCTTAGCGACCCCATTGACTGCAGCCTACCAGGCTCCTCCATCCATGGGATTTTCCAGGCAAGAGTACTGGAGTGGGGTGCCATTGCCTTCTCCGGAAGATGATGCAGGATCTCGGAAAAACAATGGAGGCAAAAACTGAGAAGAGGCAAGAAATGTTTACCAAAGACCTAAAAGAATTAAAGAACAAACAAATAGAGATGAACAAAACACTAGAAGGAATCAATAGAAGAATAACTGAGGCAGAAGTACAGATAAGTGACATGGAAGACAGAATGGTGGAAATCACTGCCACAAAACAAAATATAGAGAAAAAAATTAAAGACAACCTTAAGAGACTGTTGGGACGTTAAACACACCAACATTTGCATTTTAGGAGTCCCAGGAGGAGAAGAGAGAAAGGACCTGAGAAAATATTTAAAGAAATAATAGCTGTAAAATTTCTAACACAGGAAAGGAAATAGTCAACCAAGTTCAGGAAGTGCAGAGAGTCCCAAGCAGGACAAACCCTAGGAAAAAACACTAAGACATATAGTAATCAAAATGATGAATATTACAGGCAAAGATAAAATATTAAAAGCAACAGGAGAACATTACAAATAATACACAAGAAAGAGAACTCCCATAATCTTATCAGCTACTTTCTCAACAGAAACTCTCCAAGCTAGAAAGGAATGTCAAGATATACTTAAAATGATGAAAGGGAAGAATGTACAACCAAGAATACTCTACTCAACAAGACTCTCATTCCAATTTTATGTAGAAATAAAAAGTTTTCCATACAAGCATATGTTAAGAGAATTTAGCACCATCAAACCAGCTTTAAACAAATATTAAAGGAACTTCTTTAGGCAGAAACCATAATAGAAAGAAAAGACCTACATAAAATAAATTCAAAACAATTAAGAAAATGGTAGTAGGGTCACACAGATCAATAATCACCTTAAATATAAACTGATTAAATGCATTAACAAAAAGACGTAGACTGACTGGGCAGTTGAGAACATGTGCATGTAAACACTCCCACTTACCACATCACTCTACTTAAGCCCTCCCCCAATTGTAATTACTTTTTTTTTTGTTAGGTTAATCATGTTTTCATACAGTTCAGTTCAATTGCTCAGTCACGTCTGATTCTGCAACCCCATGAACTGCAGCACTCCAGGCTTCCCTGTCCATCACCAACTCCTGGAGCTTACTCAAACTCATTTCCATAGAGTCGATTATGCCACCCAATCATCTGTCATCACCTTCTCCTCCTTCCTTCAATCTTTCACAGCATCAGGGTCTTTTCTAAGGAGTCATTTCTTTGTATCAGGTGGCCAAACTATTGTAGCTTCAGCTTCAGCATCAGCCCTTCCAATGAATATTCAGGGATGACTTCCTTTAGCACTGACAAGTTTGATCTCCTTGCAGTCCAAGGGACTCTCAAGAGTCTTCAACACCGCTGTTCAAAAGCACCAATTGTTCAGCACTTAGCTTTCTTCATGGTCCAATCCTCACATCCATACATGAATACTGGAAAAAAAAATACCTTTGACTATGGACATTTGTCTGCAAAGTAACGTCTCTGCTTTTTAATATGCTATCTAGGTTGATCATAGCTTTTCTTCCAAGGAGCAAGTGTCTTTTAATTTCATGGCTTCAGTAACAATCTGCAGTGATTTTTGTGCCCAAGAAAATAAAGTCTTTCACTGTTTCAATTGTTTCCCCCATCTATTTGCCATGAAATGATGGGACTGGATGCCATGATCTTAGTTTTTTGAATGTTGAATTTTTAAACCAGCTTTTTACTCTCCTCTTTCACTTTCATCAAGAGGTTCTTTAGCTCCTCTTCAGTTTCTGCTATAAGGGTTGTGTCATCTGTATATCTGAGGCAATTGATATTCCTCCTGAAAATCTTGATTCCATCTTGTGCTTCATCCAGCTTGGTATTTTGCATAATGTGTTCTGCTTATAAGTTAAATAAGCAAGGTGGCAATATACAGCCTTGATGTAACCCTTTCCCAATTTGGAACCAGTCCAGTTGGTCCATGTCCAGTTCTAACTGTTGCTTCTTAACCTGCATATGGGTTTCTCAGGAGTCAAATAAGGTGGTCTGGTATTCACATCTACTTAAGGATTTTCCATAGTTTGTTGTGATCCAGAGAATCAAAGATTTTAGCATAGTCAATGAAGCAAATATAGGTGTTTTTATAGAATTCTGTTGCTTTTTCTATGATCCAACAGATGTTGGCAATTTGATCTCTGGTTCCTCTGCCTTTCCTAACTCCACCTTGAACATCTGGAAATTCTCAGTTCATGTGCTGCTGAAAACTAGCTTGGAGAATTTTGAGCATTGTTTTGCTAGCATATGAGATGAGTGCCATTGTGATGTAGTTTGGACATTCTTTGGCATTGCCTTTCTTTAGGATTGGAAAGAAAACTGAACTTTTCCAGTCCTGTGGCCACTGCTGAGTTTTCCAAATTTGCTGGCAGATTGAGTGCAACACTTTAATAGCATCATCTTTTAGGATTTTAAATAGCTTAAGTGATATTCCATCACCTCCACTAGATTTGTTGGTAGTGATGCTTTATAAAGCCCTCTTGATTTTGCACTCCAGGTTATCTGGCTCTAGATGAGAGATCACACCACTGTGGTTATTTGAGACATGAATATCTTTTTCATATAGTTCTTCTGTGTATTCTTGACACCTCTTCTTTATATCTTCTATTTCTGTTAGGTTCATAGATTTCTGACGTTTATTGCACACATCTCTGCAGGTCAGGAAGCAACAGTCAGAACTGTACATGGAACAACAGACTGGTTCCAAATAGGAAAAGGAGTACGTCAAGGCTGTATATTGTCACCTTGCTTATTTAACTTCTATGCAGAGTACATCACGAGGAACGCTGGGCTGGAAGAAGCACAAGCTGGAATCAAGATCGCTGGGAGAAATATCAATAATCTCAGATATGCGATTGATACCACCCTTATGGCAGAAAGTGAAGAGGAACTCAAAAGCCTCTTGATGAAAGTGAAAGAGGAGAGTGAAAAATTTGGCTTGAAGCTCAACATTCAGAAAACAAAGATCATGGCATCTGGTCCCATCACTTCATGGGAAATAGATGGGGAAACAGTGGAAATAGTGTCAGACTTTATTTTTTTGGGCTCCAAAATCACTGCAGATGCTGATTGCAGCCATGAAATTAAAAGACGCTTACTCCTTGGAAGGAAACTTATGACCAACCTTGATAGTATATTAAAAAGCAGAGACATTACTTTGCCAACCAAGGTCCATCTAGTCAAGGCTATGGTTTTTCCCGTGGTCATGTATGGATGTGAGAGTTGGACTGTGAAGAAAGCTGATCGCCAAAGAATCGATGCTTTTGAACTGTGGTGCTGGAGAAGACTCTTGAGAGTCCCTTGGACTGCAAGGAGATCCAACCAGTCCATTCTAAGGGAGATTGATCCTGGGTGTTAATTGGAAGGACTGATGCTAAAGATGAAACTGCAATACTTTGGCCACCTCATGCGACGAGTTGACTCACTGGAAAAGACTCTGATGCTGGGAAAGGTTGGGGGCGGGAGGAGAAGGGGACGACAGAGAATGAGATGGCTGGATGGCATCACCGACTCTGTGGACATGGCTTTGAGTGAACTCCGGGAGTTGGTGATGGACAGGGAGGCCTGGCGTGCTGTGATTCATGGGGTCGCGGAGTGTCGGACACGACTGAGCGACTGAACTGAACTGAACTTTCATAAAATATTCCCTTGGTATCTCTAATTTTCCTGAAGAGATCTCTAGTCTTTCCCAATCAATTGCTTTCCTCTATTTCTTTGCCTAAATCACTTAGGAAGGCGTTCTTATCTCTCCTTGCTATCCTTTAGATCTCTGCATTCAGATGGTTATATCTTTCTTTTTCTCCTTTGCCTTTCACTTTTCTTTTCTCAGCTATTTATAATACCTCCTCTGACAACTATTTTGCTGTTTTGCATTTCTTTAACATGGGGATGATTTTGATCACCACCTCCTATGCAATGTTGTGAATCTCTCTCCATAATTCTTATTTTCATAATGGTTTGCAATTCCATTTATCTTTTTTTCTTGACTGGTCTTTGATTGTGAAAACTGATAAGCATCTTTTTCTATTTTGATTATGTAACAATTACTCACTGAATACTATTCTATAATGATTGGTCAACAAAAAAAAATAATAGAAGTCTATATCACCAAAACTATGATAGTACGCAGTTTTTAAAATCCAGATGCATATCAGAAAAGTCCTGGAATTTTTTGAAAAAGAAAACTAAACAAAACAAAACAGATATTGCATGTTTTCCTCCAAAGCTCCAAATATGTTTCTAATGAGTAGCCATGTTTAAAAACAACTGGACTATATAATGATCTTTTAATTTTATCTATTTTGTTTCACTTTTTCTATTTCATATTCAGAGATCCAATTTTATTTAGTTTATTCTTTCCAATTTATCCATCTCTTCTTTTTTCTCAAGCCTTTATAAAGAGTAGTAGAAAAGCTTTCATATAAACATACTAGTATGCATAATATATATATATATATATTTTTTTTTTTTTTGAACAGAGGAAAATTTATGCGTCGAACCTGGACTGGTCACTTATGATAATATACATGCTACAATTCCATTCTCCCCAATCATTCCACCTTCACCCTCTCCCACAGAGTCCCAAAGACTGTTCTAAATGCCTGTGTCTCTTTATTTTTAAAAATTTATGAATTTTCGCCTGGCTAAAGAAATTTATGACATCCAATTTATTGACTTAGTATGAATAGAATGTTAGATTCCTAATTTATATTTACTGAAATGTTGATAAATTTTGCTAAATTCTAGAGAATTTATTATCTTGTGGTTGAAAAAAAAGAATGAAGCTTGAAACTTCTAATCCAATTCTGAGAATATAAAGAAATAATATGTTGTATAAATAAATGAACAGGAAATTAGCAAGTGATACAATATCATTAATTAAAGTACACATTTTGTTCATATTTCGCAAAATTTTATGCTACTGTCCATTATTTGTTTTCATACCTTTTTCAAGACTTCACATTGTATTTAAATTCACTGAGCAGCTTCAGCTGTTATGCAAGAAATTCTGGTAAATTCTCTTATCACTTTTATTCTATTACAAATATTTTCTAATTTTCCTTTTTATGGCTTCTTAGGTACACCCATAATTTAAAAATAAATGTTTAATTTCCAAATACATGAGCTTTTGTTTAAAGTATCTTTAATATTAATTTCTCATTTTGATACTAATTTCTCATTTAGATGCTGTCTTTGTTACAGTCACTCTATGTGTTTTTTTTTTTTTTAAGTCTAACTTTATTGAGGATTTTGATGACTAAGTTGAAGATCTCGCTTGGTAAATGTCACATTGCACTTAAAAACATATGGGTTATTTTCAAATATCTTTTGATTTCTAACATAATGTCACAGTGATAACAGAACAGACTCTGATTTCATTACCTTTAGACCATGAAATTCTTGCACCTCGTTTTATGTCCTTGGATATATTCCGGTCTCTCCTAGTTTACAGTCTATGGAAACGAATAGAAATTTTATCCTACTCTTGTGTGAAAATTGTATAAATCTTAATTATGTTCAATTGGTTCACAGTGCTTTTCAGGTCCACTGTATCCTTCTACTTCTTTGTATATTCATTCTATTATTTTTTGAAAGCTTGATATTGAAATTCCAACTAAAATACTTAATTTATCTACTTAAAAATAACTACAATATACAACAAACCTATATGTAACCTTGTTCTGCATTTTCCAAATATCATACTTTCATAATTTTAGAAAATAAAATTTTAAGGATATATATATTTATGCATAAAGAGTGAAGGGAAATATTTCTATCTACATATATAATTCTGTCAGAAAAATCATATTATGTATTGTTATAAGAATTATTTTATAATTATCATTATACAATAAATGCTGATTATGGTTATAAAATAAATGAAATAAAAATTTCTAATTGAAGCACGGGAAGATGGCAGAGGAATAGGATGGGGCGGCCACTTTCTCCCCCACAAAATCAACAAAAGAACATTTGAACGCTGAGTAAATCTCACAAAAACACTTCTGAATACTGGCAGAGGACATCAGGCACTCAGAAAAGCAGCCCATAGTCAACAAAAGGTCCGTGTAGTTAAGGCTATGGTTTTTCCCGTGGAAAAACCACGGATGTGAGAGTTGGACTGTGAAGAAAGCTGATCACCGAAGAATTGATTCTCTTGAACTGTGGTACTGGAGAAGACTCTTGAGAGTCCCTTGTACCGCATGGAGATCCAATCAGTCCATTCTAAGGGAGATCGATCCTGGGTGTTCATTGGAAGGATTGATGCTAAAGCTGAAACTGCAATACTTTGGCCACCTCATGCGACAAGTTGACTCACTGGAAAAGACTCTGATGCTGGGAAAGGTTAGGGGAGGGAGGAGAAGAGGAAGACTGAGAATGAGATGGCTGGATGGCATCACTGACTCTGTGGACATGAGTTTGAGTGAACTCCGGAAGTTGGTGATAGACAGGGAGGCCTGGCCTGCTGTGATTCATGGGGTCGCGGAGAGTCGGACACAACTGAGCGACTGAACTGAGTCGATGAAAGGAGGTAGGAAATAGATAAAAAGAGAGACAAAAGAGGGAGGGACGGAGCTCCCTCCCGGGAATGGAGGCTTAAAAAAAAAAAAAAGAGAAGTTTCCAACCACCTGGAAACACCGGCGAGTGGAATCTCAGAGGGCCGCATAACTGGGAGACAAAAGACATAAATAATTAAAATTCACAGACTAAGTGCCCAGAGGAAACTCTCAGTGGAGAAGGAGCACAGACGCCGGCGCCCCTCACTAGCAGGTGGGGGCTGGGCAGGGAGGCGCCAGCAGCGGAGCTTAGAGGGAGAACTGGCGGCGGAGCTTAGAGGGAAA
This sequence comes from Moschus berezovskii, assembly GCF_049115385.1. NCBI lineage: Eukaryota > Metazoa > Chordata > Mammalia > Artiodactyla > Moschidae > Moschus > Moschus berezovskii. The sequence goes on along the minus strand of NC_142488.1, from coordinate 77,719,969 downwards.
ACTGGCAGCGGTGCTTATAGGGAGAACTGGTGGTGGCGTTTAGAGGGAGAAATGGGCTTTAATGCCCCAGGGCAAACTGAGGGCTTGAACTTAAGTTACCAAAAGGCGAAAAGGCTAGGAAAAGCCCCAAGCCAGGACTCTGCCAGCCCCGCCCACAGAAACGGGAGCTGAGCGGAGCGAGCCGGCAGTAGCGGCCCTTCCCCCAGCCCCCGCCAATGGGGGCAGGGAGGGCATCCAGCGCCGGGGTGGGAGCAGCCATGGCCCCAGAGAGGCTTCCCATGCCAAGCTGCAGGCAGGCTTCCTTCCTGGCCAGGACTTCTTGGGTTCGGGCTGGTCAATATCCACCTGAGATAGTGCGCCGGTTGTACTCCCAGAAATCCGAGCAGCAGGGACCAGGAAGGCGATAAGTCGCAGCGACCGTGCTCATCAAACACCTGGTCACCTGAGCTGCTAGGACCGGGGAAGGCACAAAACACAGGGCCAGCCAAGTCTGCACCTTTGTCAAGTACCCGAGGACCTGAAACTGAGCTGCTCAGACCTGGGAAGTGCTTGCAAGCCAGCGCCAGGCATGGACAGCTCGCAGCAGAGTAAACTAAAGCCTAAGCAGCATAAACAGGGAAAGCACACACGCCTTGAGCGGGAGCATTCCCAGTGTAGCGGAGACACTGTGAGCACTCCTCACAGACACCAGGGATATTTGTTAGCTGTTCCTCCCTCCCCATAGCAGGACTGAATAGGTGAGCCGGGAAAAAAAAAAAATGTGTCCACCACCGCATCCTGGTGTCAGGAAGGGAATTAGACACTGAGGAGACCAGAAAACAGAAGAGCTTTTTCAACAGAAGGAACTGCCTTGGAAGTAAAGAGGGAGAAGCATTGAGCCTACTGCAAGAATAAGACTGAAAACCAGAGGCAGAGGCTTAAGGCCAAATCCTGAGAACGCCAGAGATCTCCTGTTCCAGAGAACATTAATTGATAGGTACTCATCAAATGCCTCCATACGTACACTGAAATCAGGCACCACCCAAGGGTCAACAAGTTTCAGTGAAAGACATAATATGCAAACTATCCAGCAACACAGGAGAATAGCACTGGCCTTCAATATACAGACTGCCCAAAGCCACCCCAAACCCACTGACATCTCAAACTCATTACTGGACACTTCATTGAACTCCAGAGAGAAGAAATCCAGCTCCACCCACCAGAACATTGACACAAGCTTCCCTAACCAGGGAACCTTGACAAGTCACCCATCCAACCCCACACACAACTAGGTAACTACATAATAAAGAGAACTCCACAAACTGCCAGAAGATGGAAAGGCCACCCAGAACACAGCAATATAAGCAAGATGAAGAGGCAGAGAAATACCCAACAAGCAAAGGAACAGGATAAATGCCCACCAACACAAACAAAAGAGGAAGATATAGGGAACCTACACGATAAAGAATTTCGAATTTTAATTGTGAAAATAATTAAAAATCTGGAAAGCAAAATGGAGTTACAGATAAATAAAGTGGAGAAAAGGATTGAGAAGATGGAAGAAATGTTCAATAAGGAATTAGAGGAAATAAAAAAGAGTCAATATATAACGAATAATACAATAGATGAGATCAGAAACACTCTCGAGGGCACAAACAGTAGAATAACGGAGGCAGAAGACACGATAAGCGAGCTAGAAGATAGAATTGTAGAAATAAATGAAACAGAGATGGAAAAAGAAAAAAGAATTTTAAAAAATGAAGACAATATTAGAGACCTATGGAACGATATGAAACGCCCCAACATTCGAATCATAGGAGTCCCAGAAGAAGAAGACAAAAAGAAAGACCATGAGAGAATACTTGAGGAGATAATAGTTGAAAATTTCCCTAAAATGGGGAAGGAAATAATCACCCAAGTCCAAGAAACACAGAGAGTCCCCAACAGGATAAACCCAAGGCGAAATACTCCTAGGCACATATTAATCAAATTAACAAAGATCAAACACAAAGAACAAATATTAAAAGCAGCAAGGGAAAAACAACAAATAACACACAAGGGGATCCCCATAAGTATAACAGCTGATCTTTCAGCAGAAACTCTTCAGGCCTGGAGGGAATGGCAAGAGAAACTTAAAGTGATGAAAGAAAATAACCTACAGCCCAGATTACTGTACCCAGCAAGGATCTCATTCAAATATGAAGGGGAAATAAAAAGCTTTACAGACAAGCAAGATATGAGAGAATTCAGCATCACCAAACCAGCTCTCCAACAAATACTAAATGATCTTCTCTAGACTGGAAACACAGAAAGGGTATATAAACTCGAACCCAAAACAATAAAGAAAACGGCAAAGGGATCATACTTATCAATAATCACCTTAAACGTAAATGGGTTGAATGCCCCAACCAAAAGACAAAGGCTGGCTGAATGGATACAAAAACAAGACCCCCATATATGTTGTCTACAAGAGACCCACCCGAAATCGAAGGACACATACAGACTGAAAGTGAAGGGATGAAAAACGATATTCCATGCAAACAGAGACCAAAAGAAAGCAGGAGTACCAATACTCATATCAGATAAAATAGATTTTAAAACAAAGGCTGTGAAAAGAGACAAAGAAGGAAACTACATAATGATCAAAGGATCAATCCAAGAAGAAGATATAACAATTATAAATATTTATGCACCCAACATAGGAGCACCGCTATATGTAAGACAATTACTAACAAGTATGAAAGGGGAAATTAACCAAAACACAATAAAAGTGGGAGACTTTAATACCCCACTTGCATCTATGGATAGATCAACAGAAAATTAACAAGGAAACACAAACTTTAAATGATACAATAGACCAGTTAGACCTAATAGATATCTATAGGACATTTCACCCCAAAACAATGAACTTAACCTTTTTCTCAAGTGCATGCGGAACCTTTTCCAGGATAGATCATATCCTGGGACATAAACCTAGCCTTGGTAAATTCAAAAAATTGAAATCATTCCAAGCATCTTTTCTGACCACAATGCAGTAAGATTACATCTTAATTACAGGAGAAAAACTATTAAAAATGCCAACATATGGAGGCTGAACAACACGCTGCTAAATAATGAACAAATCATAGAAGAAATCAAAAGAGAAATCAAAATATGCATAGAAATGAATGAAAATGAAAACACAACAACTCAAAACCTCTGGGAAACTTTAAAGCAGTTCTAAGGGGGAAGTTCATAGCAATAAAGGCACACCTCAAGAAACAAGGAAGAAGTCAACTAAATAACCTAACTCTACATCTACAGAAACTAGAAAAGGAAGAAATGAAGAACCCTAGGGTTAGTAGAAGGAAAGAAATCTTAAAAATTAGGGCAGAGATAAATGCAAAGGAAACAAAAGAGACCATAGCAAAAATCAACAAAGCGAAAAGCTGGTTCTTTGAGAAGATAAATAAAATTGACAAACCACTAGCCAGACTCATCAAGAAACAAAGGAAGAAGAACCAAATCAATAAAATTAGAAATGAAAATGGAGAGATCACAACTGAAAACACAGAAATACAAAAGATTATTAGAAAATACTATCTGCAATTATATGGCAATAAAATGAATAACTTGGAAGAAATGGACAAATTCCTAGAAAAGTACAACTTTCCAAAACTGAACCAGGAAGAAATAGAAAATCTGAACAGACCCATCACAAGCACGGAACTAGCGGCTGTAATCAGAAATCTTCCAGCAAACAAAAGCCCAGGTCCAGATGGCTTCACAGCTGAATTCTACCAAAAATTTAGTGAAGAGCTAACACCTATTCTACTCAAACTCTTCCAGAAAATAGCTGAGGAAGGAAATTTTCCAAACTCATTCTATGAGGCCACCATCACCCTAATCCCAAAACCTGGTAAAGATCCCACAAATAAAGAAAACTACTGGCCAATATCACTGATGAACATAGATGCAAAATTCCTTAACAAAATTCTAGCAATCAGAATCCAACAACACATTAAGAAGATCATACATCATGACCATGTGGGCTTTATCGCAGGAATGCAAGGATTCTTCAATATCCACAAATCAATCAACGTAATACACCACATTAACAAACTGAAAAATAAAAATCATATGATTATCTCAATAGATGTAGAGAAAGCCTTTACAAAATACAACATCCATTTATGATAAAAACTCTCCAGAAAGTGGGAATAGAAGGGACATATCTCAAAATAATAAAGGCTATATATGACAAACCCACAACAAACATTATCCTCAATCTGAAAGCATTTCCCCTTAAGTCAGGAACAAGATAAGGGTGCCCACTCTCACCACTACTATTCAACATAGTGCTGGAAGTTTTGGCTACAGCAATCAGAGCAGAAAAAGACATAAAAGGAATACAAATTGGAAAAGAAGAATTAGAACTTTCACTGTTCGCTGATGACATGATCCTCTACACAGAAAACCCTAAAGACTCTACCAGAAAACTACTAGAGCTAATCAATGAATACAGTAAAGTTGCAGGATATAAAATCAACACACAGAAATCCCTTGCATTCCTATACACTAATAATGAGAAAATAGAGAAATTAAGGAAACTATTCCATTCACTGTTGCAATGAAAAGAATTAAATACTTAGGAATATATCTACCTAAGGAAACAAAAGACCTGTACATAGAAAACTATAAAACACTAGTGAAAGTAATCAAAGAGGACACTAATAGTTGTAGAAAAATACCGGGTTCGTGGATTGGAAGAATAAATATTGTGAAAATGAGTATACTACCCAAAGTAATTTATACATTCAATGCAATCCCTATCAAGCTACAAACGATATTTTCCACAGAACTAGAAAAAATAATCTCACAATTTGTATGGAAATACAAAAAACCTCGAATAGCCAAAGCAATCTTGAGGAAGAAGAATGGAACTGGAGGAATTAACCTGCCAGACTTCAGGCTCTGCTACAAACCCACAGTCATCAAGACAGTATGGTACTGGCATAAAGACAGAAATATAGATCAATGGAACAAAAGAGAAAGCCCAGAGATAAATCCACGCAGCTATGGACACCTTATCTTCGACAAAGGAGGCAAGAATATAAAATGGACAAAAGACAGTCTCTTTAACAAGTGGTGCTGGGGAAACTGGTCAGACACTTGTAAAAGAATGAATCTAGAACACTTTCTAACACCATACACCAAAATAAACTCAAAATGGATTAGAGAGCTAAATGTAAGACCAGACTCTATAAAACTCCTAGAGGAGAATGTAGGCAAAACACTTTCCGACATAAATCACAGCAGGATCCTCCAAGACCCACCTCCCAGAATATTGGAAATAAAAGCAAAAATAAACAAATGGGACCTAATTAAAATCAGAAGCTTCTGCACAGAAAAAGGAAACTTTAAGCAAGGTGAAAAGACAGCCTTCAGAATGGGAGAAAATAATAGCAAATGAAGCAACTGATAAAGGATTAATCTCCAAAATATACAAGCAGCTCCTGCAGCTCAACTCCAGAAAAATAAGTGACCCAATCAAAAACTGGGCCAGAGAACTAAACAGACATTTCTCCAAAGAAGACATAAAGATGGCTAATAAACATGAAAAAATGCTCAACATCCCTCATAATCAGAGAAATGCAAATCAAAACCACAATGAGATACCATTTCACACCTGTCAGAATGGTTGCTATCCAAAAGTCTATATGCAATAAATGCTGGAGAGGGTGTGGAGAAAAGGGAACCCTCTTACACTGTTGGTGGGAATGCAAACTAGTACAGCCACTATGGAGAACAGTGTGGAGATTCCTCAAAAAAACTGGAAATAGAACTGCCATATGATCCAGCAATCGCACTCCTGGGCATACACACCGAGGAAACCAGAATTGAAAGAGACACACGTACTCCAATGTTCATTGCAGCACTGTTTATAATAGCCAGGACATGGAAGCAACCTAGATGTCCATCTGTAGATGAATGGATAAGAAAGCTTTGGTACATATACACAATGGAGTATTTTTCAGCCATCAAAAAGAATGCATTTGAGTCAGTTTTAATGAGGTGGATGAAATTGGAGCCAATTATACAGAGTGAAGTAATCCAGAAAGAAAAACATCAATACAGTATACTAATGCATATATATGGAATTTAGAGAGATGGTAACCTGAACCCTGTATACGAGACTGCAAAAGAGACATAGGCATATAGAACAGTCTTTGGGACTCTGTGGGAGAGGGTGAAGGTGGGATGATTGGGGAGAATGGCATTGTAGCATATATTTTATCATAAGTGACCAGTCCAGGTTCCACGCATGATACAGGATGATTGGGGCTGGTGTACGGGGATGACCTGGAGGGAGGATATGGGGAATAGGGAGGTGGGAGGGGGGTTCAAGAAAGGGAACACATGTACACCCAGGGAGGATTCATGTCAATGTATGGCAAAACCAACCAATATATCAATGTAAGATATTTTGCCACCAAAAAAATGAATTAAAAAAAAATTCTAATTTATGTTAATTGCTATTTTTCAAGAAAGAATTCCATTTAAATTTTTTATCACTCTTTACTAAGAAAAGTTAATCATATTTAATAATTTTTCTCATACAGTCAAAGACTTTTTAAGCCTTAACTTGATAAATTATATAAAACAGGAAGCTAAAACAAGTATTATATTTAATTATAAGGCATTCAGATATTCACGTTTAGAATAAGAACATAAAAAATTCAAAGATACCTGCTTCAAGTTCTACAATTGGGCTTATATTAAAAGTCCTATTGAATGAATGAAGACAAGAGGTAAACATATTGGAAAAGAGATAAAAATTGTCATTATTTGTACACAATATATCTGTTTACTAATACCAGATGAGCATAAAATGAAAAATAAATACAAATTTTTGAAATAGTGACAAAATTAGCTATATAGCTGAATATAAAATCAGCATATCCATATAAAATATTAAAAATTCATATTTTATATACACCAGCAATAAATAATTAGGAAATACAACTTTTACCTATGTACTCTGCCTTTTATATTGTTACCGGGGGTAATCACAGCTATACCCATGCCTTCATTTGCGCACTTGTTCACATTCCCTCTCAGTCAAGGTTATTGCTCCAGTAGCAATTGCCATAATACAGCACTAATTTCCTCTCTTCTACATCATTCATAATAACATATAAACATATTATATTTATGTAAACTTAGCTTAAAAATCTCTGTCTTACCCCAGTTTCCACTTCAGTGCTGCTTTACAGAAAATTACCATTTCATTTATGTGTTTGTTTAGATTCACTTGCTTCATTTCCTTTCTTGAAGCACAACTGATGATGCTGCTGCTAAAGCTTCACCCAAGCAACTCTTGACAAGCTCACACTTACCCTTTACAATGCTAAGTAAAATGGTCACTCCTCACTCCTCATCTTATTCCACTTTTTTCATATGACTTTAAAACTCTATACTCTCTTATTTCTGTGTGTACCTCATTTTAATCTGCTTTTCAACATTCCTCTTCTTCTTCTTCTTTTTTTTTTCTGTTTGCTTGTTATTGTTTCCTCCTTATCTACTGAACTTCTGAAGTTTGCTCAGTCTTCAGACCTTTGCTCTTTTCTATCTCTACTCACTCCTTGATGGATTATCCCCATCTATGGTTTTAAATACAACCCACATACTGGTGATTTCTAAATGTCCATCTCTAGGGCCTCTTGACATATTATTTAATTACACAGATTTTATTACACAGGAATCAAGTTCATCAACACTTTCAGGTGCTAACACTACAAACGTCTCAGCACAGCTGGCTGTGCATGTGGAGGGAAGATAAAGGACTTTGGAATAGGAGAGCAAGCAGAAGTTCAACTCATGAATGTGGTCATTGTTCTGAATGTTGTGAATTCCAACTAAGTTTAATCACAGCCTGAGCCAGTTGTCTGTTCTTGGATTAGCAGGCATACTCTATCTTCAGGTTCTCTTCAACTTCTCTGTGCCCCAAAGCTTTGTGACACATATTTTGAGCTATTATTGGGTGGATAATATTTTGTCTTTGGCCATGACTCCTGTCATAAAGTTCTTAAACCTCTTGGAATTCCCTGGATGATATCAGTGTCTTTTGTTCCAATGAAATGACTTGATGGGCTTCTGGATAGAGGCTGGCCAACAGAAAGACCAGTCCTTAATTTGAAGTTTGAAATATTCTGCCCCATCACCTCTCATTCTTCAGAGAAGGGAAGCAGTTTCAAATTGAGTTAATCATTGACTATGCCTATGCAATGAACCCTCCATAAATATCTAACCCTAACCCTAACTCTAACATTAACCCTAACCCTAACAAAATAAGAGGTTCAGAGAGTTTCCTGGTTAATGAACATATGGAAGTGCTTGGATAGTGCCATGCCCAGAGATGGCATGGAAACTCCGCGCACCTTCCCATGTGACTCACCCCACAATCTTTTACATCTGGAGGCCTGTATGTGTTTTTTTCATCATATCCTTTTATAATAAAATGGTAAACATTAAATAACTCTTTTCCCTGGTTCTGTGTTCTGCTCCAGAAAATTAATAGAACTCAAGTAGGGTGTTGTGAGATCTTTTGATAAATAGCCAATTAGTCAGAAGCACAGGTAAAAACCTGGACTTAAAATTTGCATTTGAATTGAAAGGAGCAGTCTTGTGGGACTGAACACTTAACCAGTGGGATCTGACACTATCACCTGAAAGTATCATATCGCCTCAAAGATAATGTCACATTTTAGTTAAATTTTAAGACATTGGCTGTGTCGCTGAATTGCTTGGTGTGGGGCAAAATACAACACACATCTGGTGTCAGAATGTTGTGAGTGTGATAGTACGTGTAAAAGTAAAGGAGACACACAGGAGAAGAGTGAGGTTTTCTAAACATGACTAATATGCATCACAAACCAAATATCAGAAATGGAAGTCCTGATCAATCTTCTGCAAAATATGATCAGAATGAGTAAATGACAAATGAGTTACTCCAGTACCTCAGACAAAACCACTTGGTTCACACTTGAATCTTACTTTTTTTTTTTTCCTCAGATAACTTGAGATTTAGTGTTCGGTTCATCAGAAATTCCTATCTGCTTTGCATTCAGAACATATCTACAGTTCTGACCACTTTCACTACTTCTTCCACTACCAGTTCAGACACCAGCATATCTTCTAGATTATCCCAATAGTTTCCTAACTGACTTGCATATTTCTTTGATTGGTCCCCACAAATAGTTCTCTACATGGAACTCAAAGAAACCCTGTCAATATAGGTCAAATTCTGTCACTCTAAAACCTCCAATTTCTTAACATTGTAATAAGAAAGTAAAGCAAAGTTCTTTTAAAATGTCTTGAAAGACTCTACATGTTCTCAGGGGTTCTTACCAGTCCCTCTCTGATCTTGACTCTTACTACTCCTCTCTTGCTATCTCTGATTCAGCTGCTCTTTGCCAAATATATCAAGTGCACACCCACCCACTCTGTAGGAAATGTGTACTCATTGTTCCCTTTACCTGGAATTATTTTACTTCAAATTTCAGGTAAAAATCTCTCCCAATTAAGCTGGAATCAAGATTGCTGGAAGAAATATCAATAACCTCAGATATGCAGATGACACTACCCTTATAGCAGAAAGTGAAGAGGAACTAAAAAGCCTTTTCATTATAGGGGACTGGGATGAAAAAGTAGGAAGTCAAGAAACACCTGGAGTAACAGGCAAATTTGGCCTTGGAACATGGAATGAAGCAGGGCAAAGTCTAATAGAGATTTCCCAAGAGATCGCACTGGTCGTATCAAACACCCTCTTCCAACAACACAAGAGAAGACTCTACACATGGACATCACCAGATGGTCAACACCAAAATCAGACTGATTACATTCTTTGCTGCCAAAGACGGAGAACCTCTATACAGTTAGCAAAAACAAGACCAGGAGCTGACTGTAGCTCAGATCATGAACTCCTTATTGACAAATTCAGACTTAAGTTGAAGAAACTAGGGAAAAACAATAGACCATTCAGATATGACCTAAATCAAATCCCATATGATTATACAGTGGAAGTGAGAAATAGATTTAAGGGACTAGATCTGAGAGATAGAGTGCCTGATGAACTCTGGACGGAGGTTCGTGACATTGTACAGGAGACAGGGACCAAGACCATCCCCATGGAAAAGAAATGCAAAAAAGCAAAATGGCTGTCTGAGGAAGCCTTACAAACAGCTGTGAAAAGAAGACAAGTGAAAAGCAAAGGATAAAAGGAAAGATATAAGCATCTGAATGCAGAGTTCCAAAGAATAGCCAGGAGAGATAAGAAAGCCTTCCTCAGCGATCAATGCAAAGAAATAGAGGAAAACAACAGAATAGGAAAAACAAGAGATCTCTTCAAGAAAATTAGAGATTCCAAAGGAATATTTCATACAAAGATGGGCTCGGTAAAGGGCAGAAATTGTATGGACCTAACTGAAGCAGAAGATATTAAGAAGAGGTGGCAAGAATACACAGAAGAACTGTACAAAAACGATCTTCAAGACCAAGGTACTCACGATAACGTGATCACTGACCTAGAGCCAGACATCTTGGAATGTGAAGTCAAGTGGGCCTTAGAAAGCATCACTACTAACAAAGCTAGTGGAGGTGATGGAATTCCTATTGAGCTATTTCAAATCCTTAAAGATGATGCTGTGAAAGTGCTGCACTCAATATGCTAGCAAATTTGAAAAACTCAGCAGTGGCCAGAGGACTTGAAAAGGTCAGTCTTCATTCTAATCCCAAAGAAAGGCAATGCCAAAGAATGCTCAAACTACCGCACAATTGAACTCATCTCACACGCTAGTAAAGTCATGCTCAAAATTCTCCAAGCCAGGCTTCAGCAATATGTGAACTGTGAACTTCCAGATGTTCAAGCAGGTTTTAGGAAAGTCAGAGGCACCAGAGATCAAATTGCCAACATCCGCTGGATCATGCAGAAAGCAAGAGAGCTCCAGGAAACCATCTATTTCTGCTTCATTGACTATGCCAAAGCCTTTGCATGTGTGGATCACAATAAATTGTGGAAAATTCTGAAAGAGATGGGAATACCAGACCACCTGACCTGCCTCTTGAGAAACCTGTATGCAGGTCAGGAAGCAACAGTTAGAAGTGGACATGGAACAACGGACTGGTTGCAAATAGGAAAAGGAGTACGTCAAGGCTGTATATTGTCACTTTCTTTCAGGCCTTGCATTTTACTCCACACTCAGCTTGAGCCAGCAAAAATCCCTTCCTGAAAACAGTCTGACCACAGCTAAAATATTTGTTCATCTCTTATCCAATCATGTCAACTTTTCCTCCAAGTTGATCCAAACCCAGTTTTTTCTAGCCTTGTTTACTGTTCTTTGTAAAAGAAAGTCTCTTTTTGCCTAACTCTTGCGAGAAACTTATGGTCACAGCATCATCCCTCTTGCCACAGTCCTTCTCCACCAATCACAGAAGTCCCCCTCACACACATTTCAATAATTCTCTTGAATAAAAGTCTCTTTTTATTCAACCTGAATTTCTTTAATTTGGCAATGCAAAGAAAATAAATAAAAAAAATATATATATGTATATACATATGCCTGTTATGGAGTTAAAGAAATGAAGCCAGCATATTATCTGTAAACCCCAAAACTCTATTCTTTCTATGAGTGAAACTATTGAATCAATTTTCAGTATAGAACTTCTTTTAAAACCTATATTTAATCACTTTTTAAAATTTATTTATTTATTTATTTTAATTGGAAGCTAAATACTTTACAATATTGTGGTGGTTTTTCCATACATTAACATGTACAGCCATGGGTTTTCATGTGTTCCCCTTATTTAATTACTTTTATGTACTGAAAAAGCCCCATTTGCAGCTAAGTATTTTATGAAGCCAATCACCTAATGAATATCGATGAAAATATACTACATTACTCCAAGAAAAATTTTCCTGAATTGTATATACTATGAAGCCTATATTACACTATTTATGTCTAACTAACATAACATTTGAGAACAGATAGTGAGCCTTTTAAAGACAAAATTCTTTTCTTGACATGTTTTAAATTAAAGAAATAACTTCAGGGGTATAGTATTAGGCTTGTGAAATTCCCTAGGGGTTTGTAAATAGCATTTCCAACAGCAAATTCTTTTAAAAGCTCCAAGGATCCCTGAGAAGCCAGATCACAAAATATCCAAAAAGATATCAAAATCAACTTTTAATTTTTAGTGTGAGAAGTATATTTTTAACTAGATACTTTAAGGTATCTTCTCTGTATGCCAGCCACAAAGTGTTTACAGCATCTACAAACCATGATTGAAAGGTGTAAAAGCTAGTGTGTGAACAGTCAACAATAGCTTATGATGCAAATTTTAAAATAAAGTTTAATTTATTTTAATTGGAGGCTAATTACTTTACAATATTGAATTGGCTTTGCCATACAGAGGAAAATCCAACTTTACTTTACTATGAAGAATTTATATGCAGTATTAATCTTTGTTGGAAAATACATAGAGACACTGCTTCTTTCTTTCACCCGTGATTATGAGCATTTGTCTCTCTTAGATCAAGAGCTATTTAAGGGCAGAAACTAATTCTAATTTCTCTCTGTGAAACATCATTGATTAGAGACTGATGAACTCTTGGAACAGAAGGACAAGATATTTGTTTCTGTGTGTTCGTTCTCTTCTTAATTCTCTCTTCATCTCTGTGACCTCTTATTCTTGCTTCCTATTTTCTTTGTAAACCGTTTCCTAGACACACTGAAGTGTTAATATAAGCAAGTACTTAACAACAAAACAAAAACACAAAATGAGTAATCATGCACTCATCAATGAGTAAAATATAAGACGAACTAGTACATCTAAGAATCCCTGGATGTGCCTCTCCAAAGATCCCGTTTTGTAACTTTTGTATTATTCAAGAACCCACCTCCCAGTGCAGGAGACATGAGTCGTGGGCTCAATCCATGTGTCAGGAAGATACCCTCGAGGAGGAAATGATAACCTACTCCAGTATTCTTGTCTGGAGAATCCCATGGACAGAGGAGACTGGCAGCCTACAGTCTATAGGGTCCAAAAGAGTCAAACACGACTGAAGCGACATAGCACAAAATATTACCATAAATTTTGTATTATTCATTGCTTTTCTTCATAGTTCTTTCAAATATAAATGTATCCATTAACAATATATTGTTTTGTTTTGCTTACTTTTGCAGTTTCATAATTAGAATAATGCTGTATTTATATTCTCTTGTTCGGCTTCCCCAGTAGCTCAGCAGGTGAAGAAAAGTGAAATGAAAGTCACTCAGTCATGTCTGACTCTTTGCGACACCATAGACTATACAGGTTAGTTCAGTTCAGTCACTCAGTCGTGTCCGACTCTTTGCAACACCATGAAGCACAGCACGCCAGGCCTCCCTGTCCATCACCAACTCCCGAAGGTCACTGAAGCTCATGTCCATCGAGTCGGTGATGCCATCCAGCCATCTCATTTTCTGTCATCCCCATCTCCTCCTGCCCCCAATCCCTCCCAGCATCAGAGTATTTTCCAGTGAGTCAACTTGTTGCATGAGGTGGGCAAAGTATTGGAGTTTCAGCTTTAGCATCAGTCCTTCCAGTGAACACCCAGGATTGATCTCCTTTAGAATGGACTGGTTGGATCTCCTTGCAGTCCAAGGGACTCTCAAGAGTCTTCTCCAACACCACAGTTCAAAAGCAAATCTTCGGCGATAAGCTTTCTTCACAGTCCAACTCTCACATCCATACATGACCATGGGAAAAATCATAGCCTTGACTAGATGGACCTTTGTTGGCAAAGTAATGTCTCTGCTTTTTAATATACTGTCTAGGTTGGTCATAACTTTCCTTCCAAGGAGCAAGCGTCTTTTAATTTCATGGCTGCAATCAGCATCTGCAGTGATTTTGGAGCCAAAAAAAAAAATAAAGTCTGACACTTTTTCGACTGTTTCCCCATCTATTTCCCATGAAATGATGGGACCAGATGCCATGATCTTTGTTTTCTGAATGTTGAGCTTCAAGCCAACCTTTTCACTCTCCTCGTTCACTTTCATCAAGAGGCTTTTTAGTTCCTCTTCACTTTCTGCCATAAAGGTGGTGTCATCTGCATATCTGAGGTTATTGACATTTCTCCCGGCAATCTTGATTCCAGCTTGTGCTTCTTCCAGCACAGCGTTCCTCATGATGTACTCTGCATATAAGTTAAATAAGCAGGGTGACAATATACAACCTTGACGCACTCCTTTTCCTATTTGGAACCAGTCTGTGATTAGTGATGTTGAATATCTTCTTAAGTGCTTGCTGGACATCTATATGTCTTCTATGCAAAAAACTGTCTATTCAGATCTGCCCATTTTTAAATATTTTTTTATGTTGAGTTGCACAAGTTTTATGTATATTTTTGCTTCTAACTCCCTATCAAATATATTTTGCAAACATAATAACATTTGCAAGTATTTTATCCCGTTTATTAAATGGTCTTTCCATTTTGTTGATATTTTCCTTCACTGTGCAATAGCTTTTAGGTTTGTTGTAGTCCCATTATTATTATTATTATTATTTTACTTAGTTTCCCTTGTCTGAAGAAATAGATTTAAAAAAAAATTACCAAGACTGATGTCAAAAATTTACTTCCTATGTCTTCTAGAAGTTTTATGGTGTCAAATCTTACATGTAAGTCTTCAACACATTTTGCATGTATTCTTGAGCAAGCATGGTGTGAGAGATCAGTTTGATTCTTTTGCATTTTGCTGTCCAATTTTTCCAACACCATTTATTGAAGAAGTTGTCTCTTCCCCATTTTATGTTCCTGCCTCTTTTGTTGTACATTAAACGTCCACATAAGTGTGGGCTCATTTCTGGGCTCTCTATTCTGTTCCATTGATCTGTGTATCTGTTTTTATGCCAGTACCATACTGTTTTGATTACTGGTAGTTTTGTAGCATAGTATTAAGTCAGGGAGTGTGATACCTCTGGCTTTATTATTCTATCTCAAAATTGTTTTGGCACTCAGGTTTTTTGTTTTTGTTTTTCCTGTGTTTCCATAAAAGTTTTTGGGTTTTTTTTTTAATTTATTTATTTTAGTTGGAGGTTAATTATTTTACACTATTGTATTGGTTTTGCCATACATTGACATGAATCTGCCCCGGGTGTACATGTGTTCCCCATCTTGAACCCACCTCCCACCTCCCTCCCCATCCCATCCCTCTGGCTCATCCCAGTGCACCAGCCCCGAGCATCCAGTATCATGCATCGAACCTGGACTGGCGATTCATTTCACATACGATAATATACATGTTTCAATTATTTGCTGTCTTTCTGTGACATATGTCCTTGATATTTTTATTGGGATTTCATTTAACCTGTAGAATGCCTTGGGCAGTATGGTCATTTTAGCAAAATTAATTCTTCCAATTTATGAGCACATTGTATCTTTCCACCTGTGTTATTTTCAATATATTTCATTAGTGTATTATTGTTTCCTCAGTACAATTATTTTTATATTTTTAGGAAGGTTTTTTTCATAGATATTTTATTCTTTTTGATGCAATGGTAAGTGGGATTGTTACCATAATCTCTCTTTCTGATAGTTCATTGTTAGTATACAGTACATAGAATTTGGCAGTTTCATACAAAGTTAAGCATAAACTTAATCCAATCTAGAGATTTGAAAATGCATGTCCATATTAAAAAACAAAAACAAAAAAACCTGCAAGCAGATATTTATCACATTATTTATGATAACCAGAAAATTTAAGAACAATTTTTTCAGCAAGTGAGTAAGTAAACAATCTCTCATACATTCATACAATGAAATATTCAGTTCAGTTCAGTTCAGCCGCTCAGCCAGGTCTGACTCTTTGCGGCCTCGTGGACTGCAGCACACCAGACTTCCATGTCCATCACCAACTCCTGGAGCTTGCTCAAACTCATATCCATTGAACCAGTGATGCTATCCAACCATCTCATCCTCTGGCATCTGCTTCTCCTGCCTTCAATCTTTCCCAGCATCAGGGTCTTTTCTAAGGTATCAGAACTTCACATCAGGTGGCCAAAACATTGGAACTTCAGCTTCAACATCAGTCCTTTTAATGAATATTCAGGACTTATTTCCTTTAGGATTGACTTGTTTGATCTCCTTGTAGTCCAAGGAACTTCCAAGAGTCTTCTCCAGCACCACAGTTCAAAAGCACCAATTCTTCTTCGACAATCAGCTTTCTTTATGGTCCAAATCTCACATTCATACCTGACTACTGGAAAAACCATTGCCTTGATTATATGGACCTTTATTGGCAAAGTAATGTCTCTGCTTTTTAGTATGCTGTCTAGGTTTGTCATAGTTTTTATTCCAAGGAGCAAGTGTCTTTTAATTTCATGGCTGCAGTCACAATCTGCAGTGATTTTGGAGCCCAAGAAAATAAAATCTCTCACTGTTTTCATTGTTTCCCCATCCATTTGCCGTGAAGTGATGGGACCAGATGTCATAATTCTAGTTTCAGTGATCTTGATTATTTTTTCAAGCCATGAGAAAATTTGGCTTAATCCTAATTGTGCATTGCTAAGTGAAAGAAGTTTGTCTGAAAGCAACTTCTAGTGATGGTAAAAGATAAATTCAGGAGAAAAGGTTGGTTGAATAGGTAAAATTTAGGGGAATTTTTAAGACAGTGAAACTATTCTGTAGTATATAAAATATGTATTTGATCTTTATTCCAATTCTTGGGGTTGCCTATCTAATATCTTTGTTATGTTAATAATGTGACTTAGAGTATGACCCTAGGTAGTTTTAGGATGGGTGTGGTCATCAGAAAGACCAATCATTTGTTTAGAAGATTGGAAATTTGGGCCAGCATGGCATCTATGGAAGGCAGGAAAGGAGGAGGATTTTGAATTTCATTGTATGCCAATAATTTAATCATTCACACCTATATAATAAAACCCCAACAAAACATGTGGACATTTTGGCTGAATGGAGCTTCCTGACTGGAAAATACATTATCATGCCAGGAAGTTAATATATTCAGATTTTTGAGGAAAGTACAAAGAAGTTCTGAATTCCTTCCCAAACTTCCTTCTATGTGTGTCTTCATTTGAGTGTTTCTAATCTGTGCCCTTTGTAATAAAGCTATAATCCTTAATATAGCCCTTTCATGATTCTTTTGAGTACTTATGGTGAATTATAAAATCTGAGAAAGTCATGGGAAACTCTGCATTTTAACCAGTTCATCAGAAGTGCATGTGACATGGGGAGCCCCTGAAGTGTGACTGTTGTCAGAAGTAAGAGCAATCTTGTGGAGTCTTTATGTATGTGGAGTTCAACATTTACTCCAGGTAGTTAGTGTCAGAATTGAAATGCAGTCTACCCCACTGGGGATGAAACAGAATAACACTGTAACGGTGAATAGATGGCATATACATTTATTAAAACCCATAGAATTTTATACCTTTTCACAAAGTGTAAACAGTAAGGAATGCAAATTTTTAAATTATATGGTAGGTCAAGATATTCCATGGTTAAATACAGAATATGACAAAGCAACCTATCTGTATTGCAAAGAAATGGTACAATTTCATTAAAGGGAAAGGAGGAAAATGTGCTGACCTCTGTAACCTTGAAAATGAGTGGAATCGATAATATTTAAGGCAAACAAAACTATATATAAGCACTGTACTGTAGTTGACAAAATGCTTTTGCTCAGGATGTGGGTTAAAAATTGTGATACTGCTATAAATGTATTCTGGGACTTCGCTTGTGGCTCAGAGTGTAAAAAATCTGCCTGCAATGATGGGACATGGGTTCAATTTCTGGGCCAGGAAGATCCCCTGGAGAAGGAAATGGCTACCCACTCCAATATTCTTGCCTGGAGAAATTCCATGAAGAGAGGTTTAGCGGGCTACAGTCCATGGGGGTCACAAAGAGTCAGGTATGACTGAGCATCTGATTCTTCTTACTTATAAATATATTCTAGAAATAATTAATGAAATGTTTGAGCTGCTGTGGGACTGTGGTTCTTCTTTCTTCTTCTGTCTGTCCTATGATGGAGGAGGCTAAGAGGCTTTTGTAAACTTCCTGATGGGAGGGACTGGTGGTTGGAAAAACTGGATCTGTCTCTACTGGGCAGGGCCTAGCTCAATAAAGCTTTAATCTGATTGTCTGCTAATGTGTGACGTTGTGCTCCCTCCCTAGTAGTTGTTTGGCCTGAGAAGACCTAGCCCTGGGTCTTTGATAGAGTTAATGATGACTTCTAAGAGGGCTTACACCAAGAGGGACCATTTCAGAATGCTGCTGCCAGTGCCTACAACCCTGTGGTAATCCCCTGCTGACCCACGCTGCCACAGGAGACCCTCCAACACTAGCAGGTAGTTTTGGTTCAGTTTCCTGTGGGAGTCTCTGCTCCTTCCCTCTGGGTCTTGGTGTGCACAAGATTTTGTGTGTGCATTCCAAGGTAGGAGTTTCTGTTTCGCCCAGTCCTGTGGATATTCCCAGTCCCTTTGTTGGATCCCCAGGCTGGGAAGCTTTATGAGGGGTTCAGAGCCTTCACAAAAGTGGGAGAATTTATTTAGTATTATTGTTCTCCAGTTTATGGGTCGCTCACCGATCGAGTGAGTGATTTTATCATGATTGTGCCCCTCCTATCATCTTGCTGTGACTTCTTCTTTGACTTTGTGGGTAAACAGATATGGGTATCTGTTTTTGGTGTATTCTACAATTTGTTCAATAGTTGGTTGTGCTTTTGGTGCTTTCACGTGAGGAGATGAGTGCAAGTCCTTCAGTTTCACCATTTGAACTGGAAGCCAGAAATAACAACTAATTATATGGAAAGAAAGTGGAGTGAAAGTTGTTCAGTCACTTCCGACTCTTTGCGACCACATGGACTATAGAGTCCATGGAAATCTCCAGGCCAGAATACTGGAGTGGGTAGCCATTCCCTTCTCCAGGGGATCTTCCCGACCTAGGGATTGAACCCAGGTCTCCCACATTGCAAGGAGATTCTTTACCAGTTGAGCCAGCAGGGAAGCCAATGGAGAGAAAGGTAAAATCAAATTTCGCTGTGTCGGAGTGGATTTACAGATAAGCAAGGGGTGGATGCTATAGTGATCTACTTGGTAAAAGAATAGGAAACATAAGTAGAAACTCATGTGTGCAATTTAATATAAATACAGATAATTATATATCGAAATATTTATAAATACTTGTCTCTACAGTTTAGCTTACACACATATATACTTTTTGCTTTTGCAGCTGAATAGGCCTAAAAAGTGATACTCCAGTAGCAATGATCATGCTTAGTTGTAAGATCTTCCTTTATTTTTACTTTTATCTATTTATTTTATTGGAATATAATTACTTTACAAAATAGTGTTAGTTTTCTGTTCAGTGAAGTGAATCAGCTCTAAGAATATATATAGCTCCACCCTCTTGAACTTTCCACCCACCGACTCCACATTCCACGCATATAGATCATCACAGAGCAGAGCTGAGTTCCCTGAACTATAGACCAGCTTCCCACTAGCTAGCTATTTTACAGTAGTGTATATATGTCAATCCTAGTCTTTCAATTTGTCCCACCCTTCCCTTCTTCCTCACAGGTCCACATGTCTGTTCTCTACATCTTGCCCTGCAAATAAGATCATCTGAAAATTTTTATAGATTACAAACATAGGGTTTAATATATGATACTTGTTTATCTTTTTCTGACTTCAGTCCAGGTCAGTAGCTCAGTCATGTCCGACTCTTGCGACCCCATGAATCACAGCACGCCAGGCCTCCCTGTCCATCACCAACTCCCAGAGTTCACTCAGACTCATGTCCATCAAGTCGGTGATGCCATCCAGTCATCTCACTCTGGCGTCCCCTTCTCCACTAGCCCCCAATCCTTCCCAGCATCAGACTCTTTTCCAGTGAGTCAGCTCGTCACATGAGGTGGCCAAAGTATTGGAGTTTCAGCTTTAGCATCGGTCCTTCCAGTGAACACCCAGGATTGATCTCCTTTAGAATTGACTGGTTGGATCTCCTTGCAGTCCAAGGGACTCTCAAGAGTCTTCTCCAGAACCACAGTTCAAAAGCATCAATTCTTCGGTGATCAGCTTTCTTCACAGTCCAACTCTCACATCCATACATGACCACGGGAAAAAACATAGCCTTCATTAGACAGACCTCTGTTGGCAAAGTAATGTCTCTGCTTTTTAATATACTATCTAGGTTGGTCATAACTTTGCTTCCAAGGAGTAAGTGTCTTTTAATTTCATGGCTGCAATCAGCATCTGCAGTGATTTTGGAACCCAAAAAAATAAAGTCTGACACTGTTTCCAATGTTTTATTCTATATGAGAGACTCTAGGTTCATCCACATTGCTAAAGATGATCCAATTTCATTCTTTTTTATGGCTGAGAAATATTTCATTGTACATATGCATCATAACTTCTTTATCCATTCATCTGTTGATGGACATTTAGATTGGTTCCAAATCCTTTCTGTTGTAAACATTGCCGCAATGAACACGTGGGTATATGTATATTTTTGAGCTATTATTTTCACAGAGTATATGCCCAATAGTAGCTTTGATGGGTTTTACATGGAACAACAGACTGGTTCCAAATAGGAAAAGGAGTATGTCAATGTTGTATATTGTCAGTCTGCTTATTTAATGTATATGCAGAGTACATCATGAGAAATGCTGGGCTGGAAGAAGCACAAGCTGGAATCAAGATTGCTGGGAGAAATATCAATAACCTCAGATATGCAGATGACATCACCCTTATGGCAGAAAGTGAAGAGGAACTAAAAAGTCTCTTGATAAAATGAAAGAGGAAAGTGAAAAGGTTGGCTTGAAGCTCAACATTCAGAAAATAAAGATCATGTCATCTGGTCCCGTCACTTCATGGGAAATAGATGGGGAAACAGTGGAAACCGTGTCAGACTTTATGTTTTTTGGCTCCAAAATCACTGCAGATGCTGATTGCAGCCAGGAAATTAAAAGACCCTTACTCCTTGGAAGGAAAGTTATGACCAACCTAGATAGTATATTAAAAAGCAGAGACATTACTTTGCCAACCAAGGTCCGTCTAGTCAAGGCTATGGTTTTTCCCGTGGTCATGTATGAATGTGAGAGTTGGTCTGTGAAGAAAGCTGATCACCGAAGAATTGATGCTTTTGAACTGTGGTGCTGGAGAAGACTCTTGAGAGTCCCTTGGACTGCAAGGAGATCCAACCAGTCCATTCTAAAGGAGATCAATCCTGGGTGTTCACTGGAAGGACTGATGCTAAAGCTGAAACTGCAATACTTTGGCCACCTCATGGGAAGAGTTGACTCACTGGAAAAGACACTGATGCTGGGAAGGATTGGGAGTGGGAGAAAAAGGGGATGACGGAGAATGAAATGGCTGGATGGCATCACCGACTTGATATACATGAGTTTGAGTGAACTCTGGGAGTTGGTGATGGACAGGGATGCCTGGCGTGCTGTGATTCATGGGGTCCCAAAACATCAGTCACGACTGAGTGAACTGGACTGAAGTGAAATGATGGTAGCTCTATTTTTATGTTTTTAAGGAACCTTCATAATCTTCTCCATAGTGACTGTGTCAATTTACATCCCCACCAACAGTGGAAAAGTGTTCCCTTTTCTCCACTTCCTGCATTTATTGTGATGATTGCCATTCTGATCACTGTGAGGTAATACCTCACTATAGTTTTGACTTGCATTTCTCTAATAATGCGAGAAAAGAAGCCGAAGTTGAACATTTCTATGAAGACCTAAAAGACCTTTTAGAACTAACACCCAAAAGAGATGTCCTTTTTATTAGAGGGGACTGGAATGCAAAAGTAGGAAGTCAAGAAACACCTGGAGTAACAGGAAAATTTGGCCTTGGAGCACGGAGTGAAGCAGGGCAAAGGCTAATAGAGTTTTGCCAAGAGAACTCACTGGTCATAGCAAACACCCTCTTCCAACAACACAAGAGAAGACTCTACACAGGGACATCACCAGATGGTCAACACCAAAATCAGATTGATTATATTCTTTGCAGCCAAAGATGGAGAAGTTCTACAGTTAGCAAAAACAAAACCAGGAGCTGACTATGGCTCAGATCATGAAATCCTTATTGCCAAATTCAGACATAAATTGAAGAAAGTAGGGAAAACCACTAGACCATTCAGGTATGACCTAAATCAAATCCCTTATCATTATACAGTGGAAGTGAGGAATAGATTTAAGGGACTAGATCTGATCAATAGAGTGCCTGATGAACTCTGGACGGAGGTTCATGACATTGTAAAGGAGACAGGGACCAAGACCATCCCCATGGAAAAGAAATGCAAAAAAGCAAAATGGCTGTCTGAGGAGGCCTTAGAAATAGCTGAGAAAGAAGAGAAGAGAAAAGCAAAGGAGAAAAGGAAAGATACAAGCATCTGAATGCAGAGTTCCAAAGAATAGCAAGGAGTGATAAGAAAGCTTTCCTCAGTGATCAATGCAAAGAAATAGAGGAAAACAACAGACTAGGAAAAACAAGAGATCTCTTCAAGAAAATTAGAGATTCCAAGGGAACATTTCATGCAAAGATGGGCTCGATAAACGACAGAAATATTATGGAACAAACAGAAGCAGAAGATATTAAGAAGAGGTGGCAAGAATACACAGAAGAACTGTACAAAAAAGATCTTTACTACCAAGATAGTCACAATAACGTGATCACTGACCTAGAGCCAGACATCTTGGAATGTGAAGTCACGTGGGCCTTAGAGAGAATCACTACTAACAAAGCTAGTGGTGGTGATGGAATTCCAGTGGAGCTATTTCAAATCTTGAAAGATGATTCTGTGAAAGTGCTGCACTCAATATGCCAGCAAATTTGGAAAACTCAGCAGTGGCCACAGGACTGGAAAAGGTCAGTCTTCATTCCAATCCCAAAGAAAGGCAATGCCAAAGAATGCTCAAACTACCGCACAATTGCACTCATCTCACACGCTAGTAAAGTCATGCTCAAAATTCTCAAAGTCAGGCTTCAGCAATATGTGAACCGTGAACTCCCAGATGTTCAGGCAGGTTTTAGAAAAGGCAGAGGCACCAGAGATCAAATTGCCAACATCCACTGGATCATGGAGAAAGCAAAAGAGTTCCAGAAAAACATCTATTTATGCTTCATTGAGTATGCCAAAGCCTTTGACTGCTTGGATCACAGTAAACTGTGGAAATTTCTGAAAGAGATGGGAGCGCCAGACCACCTGACCTGCCTCTTGAGAAACCTGTATGCAGGTCAGGAAGCAACAGTCCGAACTGGACATGGAACAACAGACTGGTTCCAAGTAGGAAAAGGAGTACGTCAAGGCTGTATATTGTCACCTTGCTTATTTAAGTTCTATGCAGAGTACATCATGAGGAACGCTGGGCTGGAAGAAGCACAGGCTGGAATTAAGATTGCTGGGAGAAATATCAGTAATCTCAGATATGCAGATGACACTACTCTTATGGCAGAAAGTGAAGAGGAACTCAAAAGCCTCTTTTTGAAAGTGAAAAAGGAGAGTGAAAAGGTTGGCTTGAAGCTCAACATTCAGAAAACAAAGATCATGGCATCTGGTCCCATCACTTCATGGGAAATATATGGAAAAACATTGGAAACAGTGTCAAACTTTGTTTTTCTGGGCTCCAAAATCACTGCAAATGCTGATTGCAGTCATGAAATTAAAAGACGCTTACACCTTGGAAGGAAAGTTATGATCAACCTTGATAATATATTAAAAAGCAGAGACATTACTTTGCCAACAAAGGTCCATCTAGTCAAGGCTATGGTTTTTCCCATGGTCATGTATGGATGTGAGAGTTGGACTGTGAAGAAAGTTGATCGCCGAAAAATTGATGCTTTTGAACTGTGGTATTGGAGAAGACTCTTGAGAGTCCCTTGTACCGCAAGGAGATTCAACCAGTCCATTCTAAGGGAGATCGATCATGGGTGTTCATTGGAGGGACTGATGCTAAAGCTGAAACTGCAATACTTTGGCCACCTCATGTGATGAGTTGACTCACTCCAAAAGACTCTGATGCTGGGAAAGGTTGGGGGCGGGAGGAGAAGGGGACGACCGAGAACGAGATGGCTGGATGGCATCACCGACTCTGTGGACATGAGTTTGAGTGAACTCTGGGAGTTGGTGATGGACAGGGAAGCCTGGCGTGCTGTGATTCATGGGGTCGCAGAGAGTCGGACACGACTGAGTGACTGAACTGAACTGAACTGAAGTGAACTGAACATCTTTTCATGTGTTTCTTAGCCAGATGCCTGTATATTTTGGAGATTAATCTTTTGTGAATTGCTTCATTTGCAAATAGTTTCTCTTATTCTAAGGTTTCCTTTTTGTCTCATTTATGGTTTCCTTTGCTGTACAAAAGATTTAAAGTTTAATTAAGTCCATTAATTTATTTTTGTTTTTATTTTCATTACTATAGGAGATGGGTCAAAAAGGATTATTGTTGTGATTTTTGTCAAAGTTGTGTTCTGCCTGTTTTCTTCTGAGAGTCTTGTAATGTCTGGCCTTATAATTAGGTATTCAATCCATATTGAGTTTATATTTGTGTTTAGTATTAGCAAGTATTCTAATTTCATTTTTTTACATGGAGCTGTTCAGTTTTCTCAACACCACTTATTGAAGAGGCCGTCTTTTCTCCATTGTATATTCTTGCCTCCTTTGTAAAAGGGTGGATGGCCATAGTTTCATGCATTTTTCTCTAAGCTTTCTATCCTGTTCCATAGATCTATATTCCTGTTTTTGTGCCAGTGCCATACTGTCTTGATTACTGTAGCTTTGTAGTATAGTTTGGAGTAAGGGAGTTTGATTCTTCCAGCTCCGCTTTTCTTTCTCAAGTGTACTTTGACTATTTGGGGCCTTTTGTGTTTTCATACAAACTGTAAATATTTTTGTCCTAGTTCTATGAAAAGTGCCATTGGTAACTTGAGAGAGATTGCAATGAATATGTAGCTTGATTTGTACAGTATAGTCATTTTCACAAAGTTGATTCTTCCAATCTAGGAACATTGTGTATCTTTCCATTTGTTTGTGACATCTTTGATTTCGTTAAACCATTGTCTTATAGGTTTCTGCATACAGGTCTTTTGTCTTCTTAGGTAGGATTATTTCTAGGCATTTTAGTCTTTTTGTTGTAATGGTAAACAGGGTTGTTTCCTTAACTCTCTTTCTGATCTTTTCATGTTAGGTTTTATAGGAATATAAATGATTCCTGCATCAGTTCATTTCAGTGGCTCAGTCGTGTCCAACTCTTTGAGACCCCATGAATCACAGAATGCCAGGCCTCCCTGTCCACCACCAACTCCTGAAGTTAACTCAAACTCATGTCCTTTGAGTCGGTGATGCCATCCAGCCATCTCATTCTCTGTCGACCACTTCTCCTATTGCCCCCAATCCCTCCCATCATCAGAGTCTTTTCCAGTGAGTCAACTCGTCGCATGAGGTGGCCAAAGTATTGCAGTTTCAGTTTTAGCATCAGTCCTTCCAATGAATATGCAGGATTGATCTCCTTTAGAATGGACTGGTTGGATCTCCTTGCAGTCCAAGGGACTCTCAAGAGTCTTCTCCAGCACCACAGTTCAAAAGCATGAATTCTTTGGCGATCAGCTTTCTTCACAGTCCAACTCTCACATCCATACATGACCACGGGAAAAACCATAGCCTTGACTAGATGGACTAGAAGTAATGTCTCTGCTTTTTAATATGCCATATAGTTTGATTATAACTTTCCTTCCAAGCAGCAAGCTTCTTTTAATTTCATGGCTGCAATCAGCATCCGCAGTGATTTTGGAGCCCAAAAATTAAAGTCTGACACTGTTTCCACTGTTTCCCCATCTATTTCCCATGAAGTGATGGGACCAGATGCCATGATCTTCGTTTTCTGAATGTTGAGCTTCAAACCAACCTTTTCACTCTCCTCTTTCACTTTCATCAAGAGGCCTTTTAGTTCCTCTTCACTTTCTGCCATAGGGGTGGTGTCATCTGCATATCTGAGGTTATTGCTATTTCTCCCAGCAATCTTGATTCCAGCTTGTGCTTCTTCCAGCCCAACGTTCCTCTTGATGTACTCTGCATATAAGTTAAATAAGCAAGGTGACAATATACAGCCTTGATGTACTCCTTTTCCTATTTGGAACTAGTCTGTTGTTCCATGTCCAGTTCTAACTGTTGATTCCTGAGCTACATACTGGTTTCTCAAGAGGCAGTTCAGGTGGTCTGGTATTCCCATCCCTTTCAGAATTTTCCACAGTTTATTGTGATCCACACAGTCAAAGGCTTTGGCATAGTCAATGAAGCAGAAATAGATGTTTTTCTGGAACTCTCTTGCTTTCTCCATGATCCAGTGAATGTTGGCAATTTGGTTTCTAGTTTTTTTATCCTGAGACTTTACTAAAAGGTTTGATTAGATCTAGTAGTGTTCTGTTGACATCTTTAGTATTTTCTATGCATAATATCATATCATCTGAAAATAATAACAGTTTTATTTTCTTTCCAATTTGGGTTCTTATTTTTTGTTTTTCTTCTGTGATTTCCATTGCTAGGACTTCCAAAATTATGTTGAGTAATAGTACTGAGAGTGGGCAATCTTGTCTTTTTCCTGATCTTAGAGGAAATGCTTTCAGTTTTTCCCCATTGAGAACAATGTTTTCAGTTGATTTGTCATATATGGCCTTTATTATGTTGAGGTAGGTTCCCTCTATGCCTATTATTGGGAGAGTTTTTTGTCTAAATGGATATTGTATCCATTTTGTATAAATGGATGCTGAATTTTGTCAAAACTTTCTTTTTGCATCTGTTGAGATTATCATAAAATTTTATCCTTCAATATGTTAGTATGGTATACTGCATTGATTGATTTAGGTATACTGAAGAATCCTTACATCCCTGGGTAAACCCCACTTGCTCATGGTGTGTGATCCCTTTAATGCGTTGTTGGATTCTGGCATGCGAGAATTTTGATGAGGATTTTTGCATCTACATTCATCAGTGATATTGGCCTATAATTTTCTTTCTTTTTCGATAGATTTGTTTGGCTTTGTTATCAGGGTAATGGTGTCCTCATAGAATGAATTTGAGGGTATCCCTCCCTCTGCAGTCTTTGGAAAGAGTTTGAAAAGTGTAGCCATTAGCTCCTCTTTCCTCTTGATGAAAGTGAAAGAGGAGAGTGAAAATGTTGTTTTAAAACTCAACATTCAGAAAGCTAATGTCAAGGCATCCAGTCCCATCACTTCATGGCAAGTAGGTGGGGAAACAGTGGAAACAAGAGACTTTATCTTGGGGGGCTCCAAAATCACAGTCGATGGTGATTTCAGCCATGAAATTAAAAGATGTTTGCTCTTTGTAAGAAAAGTTATGACCAACCTAGACAGCATATTAAAAAGCAGTGACATTACTTTACCAACAAAGGTTCATCTAGTCAAAGCTATGGTTTTTCCTGTAGTCATGTATGGATGTGAGAGATGTACTACAAAGAAAGCTGAGCTCTAAAGAATTGATGCTTTTCAACTGTGCTGTTGCAGAAGACTTTTGAGAGTTCCTTGGACAGCAAAAAAATCCAATCAGTCCATCCTAAAAGAAATCAGTCCTGAATATTCTTTGGGAAGACTGATGCTGAAGCTGAAACTCCAATACTTTGGCCACGTGATGTGAAGAGGTGACTCATTTGAAAAGACACTGATGCTGGGAAAGGTTGAAGATAGGAGGAGAGGGGACGACAGAGGATGAGATGTTTGGATTGCATCACCACCTCAATGGACATGAGTTTGGGTTAACTCTGGGATTTGGTGATGGACAGGGAAGTCTGGTGAGTTGTATTCCATGGGGTTTCAAAGATTCGGACATGACTGAGCAATTGAACTAAACTGAAATATTTGATAGAATTTACCTATGAAGCCATCTCATCCTGGGCTTTTGTTTGCTTGAAGATTTTAAATTACAGTTTCAATTTCAGTACTTATGATTTGTCTTTTCATATTTTCTATTTCTTCTTGGATCAGTCTTGTATTTGTCCATTTCTTACAGGTTGTTCATTTTATTAGCCTACATTTGCTTTTAATAGTATCTTTGTATTTCTGCAGTGTCAGTTGTAAGTTCTCCTTTTTAATTTCTAATTCTACTGATTTGAGTCCTCTCCTTTTTTTTCTTGATGAGTCATGCTAATGGCTTATCAATTTTATTTTTCTTCTCAAAGGATTAGCTTGAAGTTTTATTGATCTTTGCTATTGTTTTGTCTCTATTTTATTTATTTCTGCTCTAATATCTATGGTTTCTTTCTTTCTATTAACTTTGTAGTGTCTTTGTTTCTCTAATTGCTTTTGGTATAAGGTTCAGTTCAGTTAAGTTCAGTCACTCAGTTGTGTCCGACTCTTCGTGATCCCACGAATCACAGCACGCCATTGTTTATTTGAGATTTTTCTTGTTTCTTGAGGTAGGATTGTGTTGCTATAAACTTTCCTCTTAGAACTGCTTTTGTTGCATCCCATAGGTTTCAGGTCTTCGTGTTTTCTTTGCCATTTGTTTCTAGAAGATCTTGGTTTTTACTACCATTCTCAAAAAAAAAAAAAAAAAAAAAAAAAAGACCAAGGATTTGGAGAATTGGTTGATTCTAAGAGTGAGGAATGAACAATACACGATGAGCCTGGAGCAACTTGCAGGGCCAAAAGTTAAAGATGTCCTCAATAGCAAATGAATAAAGTGCATTAATGAGAACACACCAAAGGGACAAAAAAGCTCACTGAAAAAATTCTCAATCACCAATGGTGGAACAGTTTGAATAACACAACACATTAGAAATAGATTCCAACTTAAAGTATAAAAGAAGTCTCCATGATTCCAAACAAGTATTTAGAAATGATCAAATTAAAAAATAGAGAAGATAAAACATATCTTCCACACAGTTAAACTCCAAATATTGTACTCTGATGATCCATCCTAAAAGGGGAGAACGCAATTCCTCACTCCTTAGGAGCTGGCTATGCATACTGACTTCTTGAAGACCACAGTATGGAAGGCAGCAGAGAGTAACTCTAAAGTGAAGAAAACTAAGAAATACTACTTCAGCCAGATGATCAAGATCAACATCAATAATCATATAAACCATGTTGATAGCATCTACCTTTGATATGATGTGAAGACAGTGACATTTTATCTCTGCTATCTGCTCCCCCATCCTAAAGACATTATTTCAGTGTAATTATAATAAGAACCTCAGACAAATTCTAACTGAGAGTAAGTCTATAAAATACCTGATCAGTACCCTTTAAACTGTCAATATTATCAAAAAGAAGAAAAGTCTGGGAAATAGTCACAGTCAAAAGAAGCCTATGGAGACAATATAACTAAATGTAATTAGTATTTTAGATGGGATCCTGTAAGTAAAAAGGAAGGGTATTAGGAAAAAGAGGAAGAAATCTGAGTAAAGTAACATGTATCAGTGTAGATTAATTAATTGTTACAAATAGGATAATAGTAATGAGAGAAACTGAAGTTGAAAAGTATGGAACCTCTATGTATTACCTTCACACTTTTTTGTAAATCTAAACTTTGTTAAAATAAAAGATTAATTAAAAAAATTAATCAAGAATTTAATAGAGGCCATCATGGTTGTAAAAAGGAATGTATTCTGCAGGAAATATAAAGATATCTAAATATGTAGATATGAAAATCTATTTTAATAAAAACAAGGAAAGGGTATAATGATAAATATAAGTTTATGAAAGTGATTATTTCTTTTGGAGGAGGCAAAGAGACATTGAGGGATACATATAGCTAGATGAAGATATTGTTCATATTTAACCTCTCTTATCTGTGGTGAATTTACAGGCTTTCATGGTACCAGAACAAATATGTACAGAGGTAAATGATTCATCCATTCATATATATACATACCTATGAAATTAAAGAAAATCATATCACAGATCAATGCTGAGAGAGCAGCATGAACAAGAAGTCTAATTCTACATGACTAATATCAATCAATAAATATGTGCAGTGAGATGTTAGCCATGCATTGGACCTCTAGGACAAAGGCTGATTTATAAAGAGTCCTATTTCTTAGGACTTGTCATGGATGTGTGGCAAAAAATAACTGAGGAGAAAAATATGATTGAAACATTGGAATCATAAAGTTATTAGGAAATGAAGAGGCAAGTTTTAGAAGTATGAGTGGACACAATTCATGTTTTCCCAGTGTTGCATCTAAGGATTTCTGATAAATTTGAGGCTATAAAAAAAGGGGGAATATAATAAAGAGGGATAAATTTGGAGTTACTAACAACCAGGAGAGAGGCAGTATAGAATTAATTCTGGGAAACTGAGTTTGAGTGCATTTAATAGCTAAAGATCCTTGAGAAAAATAATAGCTGTTGGAAACTGAGAAAAAAAAATCAACTCAATCATCAAAATGGAATTTCTCCCAGAAACTTTTATTTTTTCTCTTGCTGCTATTGGAGAAAATTAAGCCAGAGGAGCCAAAGAACGGCTGGGTTACTGTGTACAAAGACTGAATCAAATGAGTGTCAAAATTCTACTGAAATGGATCAAGGAATTTATAAGACTGAAAACTGCCACCTGATGCGAAGAACTAGCTCATTTGAAAAGACCCTGATGCTGGGAAAGATTGAAGGTGGGAGAAGGAGGGGACGACAGAGGATGAGATGTTTGGATTGCATCACCAACTCAATGGACATGGGTTTGAGTAAGCTCTGGGAGCTGGTGATGGACAGGGAAGCCTGGAGTATTGCAGTCCATGGGGTCACAAAGAGCCAGGCGCAACTGGGTAACTGAAATGAACTGGACAGTGGAAGAGGGGGTTATCCTAGTTAGTTCCTAAAAAGGAAATCTGTGTCCTTAAGGGCCTGTGATGACTGTGATACCACTGACTCAAAGTTGACTCCAAGAAGGACTGAAGTATCAAAGTCTGTGAGGAAGATCTGAAGCTTTACTATCATATTTTTGAATTCAGTTACCTAGAAGTCTGCCTTAACTGGCTGTATACTTGTAGACTCATTGCTTTTCCTTTTTATGTAAAGTCTACTACATTTAAGGCCTCAGTGGATAACGTTTTCCATATCTCACAGGTTTTAAGACTTTGTATTTTTGTTATCTTTCTGCAATGATGTTGTTTTTAAATGCCATGTACTCAGTGAGTGATATAAACACATTGTAAATTTCAGTTTTCTAATTAAAAAAATTTTAAAAGAATATTACCTCAGTAAAATGTAGAAATAATTACATCTGGGGTTCTCTGGAATATACATCAAATCATAATAGCAAAAGAGTAAAAGAAAACAATAATCTTTCTAGCAAAAGGCTAGAAAGAATACAAAGATGAAGAGAGCTAATTCATCATATTGACTCAAATTTTATCTTTGCGTGCTAGGTACATAATAGGAGCTTCAGTTCAGTTCAGTTCAGTCGCTCAGTCGTGTCCGACTCTCCGCGACCCCAGGAATCACAGCACGCCAGGCCTCCCTGTCCATCACCAACTCCCGGAGTACACTCAAACTCATGTCCACAGAGTCAGTGATGCCATTCAGCCATCTCATTCTCCGTCGTCCCCTTCTCCTCCCGCCCCCAACCTTTCCCAGCATCAGAGTCTTTTCCAGTGAGTCAACTCGTCGCATGAGGTGGCCAAAGTATTGCAGTTTCAGCTTTAGCATCAGTCCCTCCAATGAACATCCAGGATTGATCTCCTTCAGAATGGACTGGTTGGATCTCCTTGCAGTATAAGGGACTCTCAAGAGTCTTCTCCAACACCACAGTTCAAAAGCATCGATTCTTCGGCGATCAGCTTTCTTCACAGTCCAACTCTCACATCCATACATGACCACGGGAAAAACCATTGCCTTGACTAGACGGACCTTGGATGCTTACTAAATACTAATTAAATCATTCAGTCTTTGGAGTTTTAGTCACAGAGAAAGATTCAATTGTTCTTATATTTGTTCCACCTTTAAGAATAAAATTTTATGTCTTCCCACTATGTATTTCATTTAAGGATTTGTTTAAGTGATCATGTCTCCTTTTTTTGTCAGAATACCCATAATTCCTTTGAACTAGAATATCCATGTTATAAATTCTGATTGGCAGTTTGATTTTCTTTCTTTCTTTCTTTCTTTTTTTTATTTAATTTATTATTTTTTTTTTATTTTACAATTTTATATTGGTTGGTTTTGCCATACATTGACATGAATTCGCCCCAGGTGTACATGAGTTCCCCCTCCTGAACCCCCCTCTCACCTTCCTCCTCCCTTTATCCTCCCTCTGGGTCATCCCCGCACATCAGCCCTGAGTATCCTGTAACATGCATTGACCCTGAACGGCTGATTCGTTTCACATATGACAACACACATGTTTCAATGTCATTCTCTCAAATCATCCCACCCTCACCCTCTCCCACAAAGTCCCAAAGACTGTTCGATACAACTGTGTCTCTTTTGCTGTCTCGTATACAGGGTTATATATCCATCTTTCTAAATTCCATATATATGTGTTAGTATACTGTATTGGTGCATTTCTTTCTGTCTTACTTCACTCTGTATAATAGGCTACAGTTTCATCCACCTCATTAGAACTGATTCAAATGCATTCTTTTTAATGGCTGAGTAATACTCCATTGTGTATATAGAGTATCCATGTTATAAATTCTGATTGGCAGTTTGATTTTCTAAATCAACCCTTATTAGTTTAAAGTGTGGATGTGCCATAAACATAACAGTTGTCTACTTATTCAAACCAGATGCTCTTCATTAAATTGAGGTACTTTTTGACAAAACTTGCCAATGTACCTATTAAGTATGACTAAAAACCCTCAATCTTTTTACATTGGAAATTCCACATAAGGAAGCAAAAGAAATTACTTTTCAATCCCTTTCTCTTCCCACTTGCCTATAATGAATCTTGCACAGACTTTAGAAGTGATTATTTTTCATAATTTATTAAAGCTGGCCATAGCACAGTATTTTCTGCAAGAAGTGTGCTTTCTAAAATACTATTATGCCCTAGGGACTTGGGCCACCTAGAAGGCATGAGTCAGAGACCCTTCCAATCTGTACTTTGACTAAGGAAGTCCTGAGAGAAATTCAGAGGGATGACTAAATCAAGATTGATTTAGTCGTTATATATGCAGACAGATGTTGGTCTGTTAATTTTATATTGAGACAGAAGGCTCAGACACGCTTACTTAAAATCTGACATTTTATTCTTAAAACACTCTGAAGAGTTTAAAAACTTGTCAACAGTTTTATAATTTTCAGCATGGACTCAAAACCTAGAAGTACTCTCTGAAATGGCATTTCTTTTGGCTTTTTCTAGACTATCAATTTAGATGGGGGGATCATGGCAAGAAGTTGTCAATTGATCTAACAAATTCATATGTCATGTTTTACTACAGCTCTGGTTTCAAGAATGTAAAAATAATTTCCCTTTAAAGGAAAATGACATATTTCCTTATGTTTCTATTTCCCTCAAAGGAAAGCCATAACCTGTGTAAACTGACAGATTCAGAAACAAACAAAAAAACAGAAAAGGGACTGGATACCTTTTTGCAGCTCCTCTCGGCCACCTCCCCTCACAATAAAGTGTGGAGAATTCTGAAAGAGATGGGAATACCAGACCACATAACTTGCCTCCTGAGAAACCAGTATGCAGGTCAGGAAACAACAGTTAGAACTGGACAGGGAACAACAAACTGGTTCCAAATAGGCAAAGGAGTACGTCAAGGCTGTATATTGTCACCTTGCTTATTTAACTTATATGCAGAGTACATCATGAGGAACCCTGGGCTGGAAGAAGCACAAGCTGGAATCAAGACTGCCGGGAGAAATATCAATAACCTCAGATATGCAGATGACACCACCCTTATGGCAGAAAGTGAAGAGGAACTAAGAAGCCTCTTGATGAAAGTGCAAGAGGAGATCGAAAAAGATGGCTTGAAGCTCAACATTCAGAAAACAAAGGTCATGGCCTCTGGTCCCATCACTTCATTGGAAATAGATGGGGAAACAGTGGACAGTGTCAGACTTTAATTTTTTGGGCTCCAAAATCACTGCGGATGCTGATTGCAGCCAGGAAATTAAAAGACGCTTACTCTTTGCAAGGAAAGTTATGACAAACCTAGATAGTATATTAAAAAGCAGAGACATCACTTTGCCAACAAAGGTCCATCTAGTCAAGGCTATGGTTTTTCCCGTGGTAATGTATGGATGTGAGAGTTGGACTGTGAAGAAAGCTGATTGCCAAAGAATTGATGCTTTTGAACTGTGGTGCTGGAGAAGACTCTTGAGAGTCCCTTGGACTGCAAGGAGATCCAACCAGTCCATTCTAGAGGAGATCAATCCTGGGTGTTCATTGGAAGGACTGATGCTTAAGCTGAAACTGCAATACTTTGGCCACCTCATGCGACGAGTTGACTCACTGCAAAAGACTATGATGCTGGGAGGGATTGGGGGCGGGAGGAGACGGGGACGAGAAAGAATGAGATGGCTGGATAGCATCACCGACTCGATGGATATGAGTTTGAATGAACTCTGGGAGTTGGTGATGGACAGGGAGGCCTGGCATGCTGTGATTCATGGGGTTGCAAAGAGTCGGACACGACTGAGCGACTAAACTGAACTGAACCTTTTTGCAATATATATAATAGGGAAAATAATATTTTTTTTCCAATCATCTCACTAGTTTTTCTATGTTGCCTATTGTATTAATTTATCAGTTTAGCAAACTAACAAAAATATAACAGTTTAAAACAAGACCTTTTTTGCACAAAGTTCAGTAAGTCAGAAGTTCAGACACAATATGGTTCTTTGCTCAGGGTCTCATAAGGCCAAACTCACTATTTTCGCAGAGTTGTAATCCTTACTTGAAACTTCAGAGGAAAATCTGTCTCTAGTCTCATTTAGGTTGTTGGTAGAGCTCAGTTTCCTGTGGTTGTAGAAACAATGTCCCCATTTCATTGCTGGCTTTGGGCTAGAGAAAGGCTCTCACTTCTTAGGGTCTACTCTCAGATTTTTGTATGAACCTTCAAAGACAGCAATGATGTACTAAATTTTCATGTTTTCATCTCTCTGGATTTTTTCTGCTATCAGCTAGAGAAAATGTTTTCCTTTTAAAAGGCTCATATGATTATATTAGGTTTTTAACTCAGGGTCACTAATTAGTAAACTTATTTGCATTTGCAAAATGTATTTTGTCATGTGAAATAATTCAGTCATGTGCATTTTATCACGGTTTAGGAGATTTGAGTGTGTGTTGTTAGGAAGTCATTTTGGAATTCTGTTTAACACAGCCATCCACATTATTTCTGGATGACTGCCACCAGGAAAGATTTATTTCTTATGTAGCTAATTGTAACCACTTATACACTGTATTAAAATGCAACACTATTTGGCACACATTCTGAGGTTTTTTTTTTTTTTTTTAATATCTAGAGTGTGGTGAATAATTTCAAAGATCTTTTTGTCTGACAACCAAAGTATAAACATTATGTCCAAATACTATCTCTCTTCTGATTTTAGCTTATTAACTCCTTTATTGCTTTATGTAAGCACTGTACTATGATATTTAAAATGAACTATTGATAATCTATTCCAGTGAAAAATCTTTTTAAAAAGCAGTACAAATATAGGCACATCATATAATTTTTATAAACCTAACATCAGTTTTTATTACACATGATAAAAAATATTTTAAGTGTAAATATTTTAAGCTTAATATAGTTCAGTCATAAGAATGCCACCCAGGTATGCAAAATGTACTTTTTGTTTTTCAGTTGCAGAAATTATTGTAAAATATTTCCTTTATAAATTTATACTTGAAGATGTTAGTCATTAACTTGAAAGATACATTGTTAGTTCTGCAGTATCCATTGACTGGTATGTCTGGCCTTCCCCAAACCGCCAAAGTGATAGACATACAATTGATTCTAGGTTAACCAAGGAAAATTGTATAACATGGAATTTACAGTGGTAAAAATAATAAAGTGCATTTGTTTAAAAAAAAAAAAAAACTGAAAGCAATTTGAATCACCAAGAAAATGTTCTCATGGTTATTTGCGACATATATTCACTAGAAATTGTTCATTGTTTTTCTGTAATTAAAATTTAAATTGTTCTGTATTTTAGCTGGCAATCTTAAGTAAAAAGACTAAGCAAAAATTTTAGTAACATTGCATACTATCTTTCCTCCTTAACTTCTTTCTAAGCCAAATGTATATATTGAAGCTTGCAAAGTTTTATGATGGTGCAAGACTAGGTGAGTTCGTAAGAATATAAATTATTGCAATTGTAGTTTTAATTTCCTAGAGAGCAGAAAAATATTGAATAGAAAAAATAATTGTGAAATACTAAACTTAGAGATAATGGACTTCTTTACATTCAGTAAGTTTTAGAACATAAGGCACCTAAAACGTAATAAAATAACTGATTCAATCAATTTACAGTATTTGTTTATTTTATACTTTTCTTAAAAAATACTTACTAAAATAGGAAACATTACCTGCAAAACTCATATTCTTCATCATAGCCCCAAACTACACCGTGAATGATCATAATCCCTCTGAGTATCTATTATGTCTTCAATGAGCCTGAAATATCTTGAAGATAGAGACAAAATATCCTTGTATTTCTCCATACTCAATCTTCAAATGTCATGGCCAGTCTATATAGTCGGAGACTGAGCTCAGAGTCTAAGCTTTTAACCACTGCTCTATAATATCTCATACAACAATGCTGGGTAACATCTTCAAAACTAATTTATCTTTCTATTACATATTTCTCCCTTAAGTTAGCTGAACCAGTTTGGGGATGACTGTTTGTGCCATTGTGTCTATTTTAAGCAGTGTATGGGTAGACCATGAACCATTACGTACTAGGATATCATAGTTAACTTACTTTAAATATTCTTAGAGACCTTTGTGATTATTTTTAACGGTACTTTCAGAAGTTTAGTTTGCTGTTTATTTTTTTGCTTACTACTTCATTCTTGAAAAAGTATTGGAGAACTTAAACATAGCCATGTGAATTTGAAGAGTTACACTACTTTGATATAATTATAGCTTAACTAGAGCAATGATACTGACACATTTTTATTCCTGTTTGAATTAAATAAGTCATTTAAATAGTTTAGCTCTTTTCATAATTTTTAAAAATACCATTTCACAAGAAAATTATTTTCATTTAGAGGGTAAATATGTATTCCCTTTGACAGTATTTCCAATAGTTTTATGTCATAAGAAGCAATTACACAAAAATACTGACAAATTATTGACTAGGGAGTACAGTGTATTTCCCAAAAGGGATGATTTATTTAAATCTTGATTTCCTCTATGGAATTCCTTGTGAGATCTATGCTCCAAAATTGTGTTCCATGGCTTTAGCATACCAAGATAAATACCTTTATTAAAATGAAACTTAAACCAGATTCTTAAAACAGTAAATGTTTTTCTGTCTCTTATTTTATTACTCAGTATTTCTAATGATTATTATGAAGAAGTATAAAAGCCTCAAAACTTCCTAGCTCAAATAAGAAATATAAATACATGTTCTTAGTATATATTTTTGGGTAAGTTTCATTTTAAATATTTCAGAATGGCTGTTTATACTCACTTACTTCATTTATTGCTCTACAATTAACTCTTAAACTCACTGCAATCCAACTTCCTTTTTTTCTTGTTGTTGCGTTGGATCTTTGTTACTGCACGCAAGCTTTCTCTAGTTGCAACGAGCAGGGGCTACTTTTCATTGTGCTGCGTTGGCTTCTAATTGCAGTGGTTTCTCTGGAGGAAAACAGGCTCTAGTCATGTAAGATTTAGTAGTTGTGACACATGGGGCTCTGTGGGCTGTAGAGCATAGCTCAGTACTTGTGGTGGTGGGTTTATTTATTCCTCCTAATGTGGAATCTTCCTGGACCAGGGACTGTACCCATGGCCTCTGCATTGACAGGTAGATTCTTATCCACTGTACCACCAAAGAAGTCCTCCAATCCAATTTTTAATCCAACTCAGTTAAGTTCAGTTCAGTTCAGTCACTCAGCCGTGTCTGACTCTTTGTGACCCCATGAATCACAGCATGCCAGACTCCCCTGTCCATCACCAACTCCCGGAGTTCACTCAAACTCATGTCCAACCAGTCGGTGATGCCATATAGCCATCTCATTCTCTGCCGTCCCCTTCTCCTCCTGCCCCCAATCCCTCCTAGCATCAGAGTCTTTTCCAGTGAGCCAACTCTTCTCATGAGGTGGCCAAAGTATTGGAGTTTCAGCTTCAACTTCAGTCCTTCAATGAACACCTAGGACAGATCTCCCTTAGAATGCACTGGTTGGATCTCCTTGCAGTCCAAGGGACTCTCAAGAGTTTTCTCCAGCACCACAGTTCAAAAGCATCAATTCTTTGATGATTAGCTTTCTTCACAGTCCAACTCTCACATCCATACATGACCACAGGAAAAACCATAGCCTTGACTAGATGGACCTTTGTTGGAAAAGTAATGTCTCTGGTTTTTAATATGCTATCTAGGTTGGTCATAACTTTCCTTCCAAGGAGTAAGCGTCTTTTAATTTCGTGGCTGCAATCAGCATCTGCAGTGATTTTGGAGCCCCAGAAAATAAAGTCTGCCACTGTTTCCACTGTTTCCCTTTCTGTTTGCCATGAAGTGATCATGAAGTGATGGGACTAGTTGCCATGATTTTCTAAATGTTGAGCTTCAAGTCAGCTTTTTCACTCTCCTCTTTCACTTTCATCAAGAGGTTTTTTTAGTTCCTCTTCACTTTCTGCCATAAGGGTGGTGTCATCTGCATATCTGAGGTTATTGCTATTTCTCCCAGCAATCTTGATTCCAGCTTGTGATTCTTGCGGCCCAGCGTTCCTCATGATGTACTCTGCATATAAGTTAAATAAACAGGGTGACAATATACTTGACGTACTCCTTTTCCTATTTGGAACCAGTCTGTTGTTCCATGTCCAGTTCTAACTGTTGCTTCCTGACCTGCATATAGGTTTCTCAAGAGGCAGGTCAGGTGGTCTTGTAGTCCCATTCCTTTCAGAATTGTTCACTAACCCTGACCCTAATCCAACTACTTCACTGAAATTGCTCTTGTCAAGACAACAAGTGATCTTAACATTGCTAATTCCAATGACTCAGTTCTCATTTTACCAAATCATTAGCAGCATTTAAGACAATTGTTACATTTTATTTAGTTTCCTATACACTACATTGTCTTCGTGTTCCTTTTACCTAATTATTGTTCCTTCTTAAGCATTTATACTTATTTTTGTTCTCTTCAGTGCCATAGTGCTCATTCTGGGGACTCCTTTCCTTCTTTATATGTATTAATATTCTCAGAAATGTAATTTTACATTATGCATTTATATAACATCTTTATACTGCCAATGTCCAATTTTTATATTCTTACTAAGTACCAAATTACTTTGTAGATTCTAACTTTTACATTCAAGTATTGTTCATTTTCTGCTTCTTTTCATATGAATAGAATCTTCCTGAGGACAAGGTTCTCTGTTTTGTTTACTAATGCATCTAAATTCTTGACTAGGAGAAAATCTGGAATAGAGTAGTGGCTTGATATATAGTGATAAAGAAAGAATGATTGACTGCACAATTATATGTACATATGTATCTGTATGCATACACACATATGAGAGAGGAGGAGCGAGGGAAAGAGAGAGTAACATTCTACAGATATTTGATTAGAACACATAATTTCTTTGTTATGCCATATAACAACTTTCTCTGGGAGTGATGTCATCAAGATGATCACATAGGTCATTACCAATTTCAATTCCTTTCACAAGAAGAACAATTAGAAACTATCTACAGACAAGACACCATTTGAAAATCCCAGAACCTGGGAATTATAGGGCACCTTACATGTGCTCACAACAAGATGGCGCCTGACAGATGTCAGGAGGGCACGGCCCCAGATAACCACAAAAAATTCTGATTGGCTCCTGAACACCTCCCCTTGCATGCTTTAATGTGATTGGAAAGCCTTTCTCAAAAACCCAGCGCTTGTCCCACGCTTGCCTATATATACCAGGAGCTTACACCAATAATACAGAACTGCCTTGACAGAAACCCCACTGCGTCTGAGTGTCCCTCTCCGGGCGAGGGAGGCTGTGGGGCGGGCGGTCCGCTCACCTCTTATTTGGGGCTTGTTCCTTCAGACCTAGACCCCCGGAGGGGCTAATCTCAGGCAGCTCTCTTGCCGAGACCAAGGCTCCCCTCAATCTCTGGCTTCCGTCTTGGAGTGCTACAAGGCGGGAGAAGGGAAAGGGAGAGAGCGGATTCCACGCTTGGCGCTGGAAGGACCCACATCTGGTGCCGTTACTCGGATCTTCTCAGTGAAAGCCACCCCCACTGCACGGTCTTGAAAGAGAGACGATGAGACAGCTCGCCAGCTTCAGTGCAGTGGTCCCACTGAGGGCCATAACCCCAAGGTAAGTGTTTGCAGGTTGAAAAGAAACCTCCAGGGGTGAGTACAGCAACTGACCCTACTTCTTCGCATTTTCATCCTTTCTTCATTTTTCTCTCTTCCCATTTCTTCTTCTCCTTCTTTCTAAGGAGTTCAATGAACGGCAATCATTCGGTGGGGCAACTGAGGTTTCCTGCCCAGGGCACTCCCTGGGGGATTACTGAAGGCTCTCCAAGTAGGTGTTCTAGTAAGGGGAGCCCAATTGGGTGAACTCCCTCCTTCCCTTTCATTGCCAGGGGCAAAGCCAATACCACCCTGTGGGCACGGGTCGGGCACTTAAGAGCCACTAGGGCGCCCGCCACTAGAAGACTCCCGTGATAGGATAAGGAGGTCACGGAATGGGCCAGAAGCCATCAGGGCACCCACCTCCCAGAAGCAAATTTCCGTGCAACGTTCAGGCACACCATTGTTAAAGCATACCACCACCCCAAGATACAGGCCGCCACCGCACCCTGTGAGGCTTTTTCAGTGGATATCCCTGGCAACATTTCTAACTGTCCTCAGTCTCTCTTGAATCATGGGGAACTCCATAAGCAAGACAGATGAACCTGCCCTTAAGGCCCTACGATATATGCTCAAAAGTAGGGGATTAGAAATTTCTGACACCCAGGCCGTTAAGGTCTGGGGACCTATCACCTGGTTGGCCCCATGGGTAGCCTCAGCCAACCTATTCTCCTGGGATACTTGGGACAGAATACATGTCCTAGCAAAAACAAGGGAAATACGAGACAGGGAAGACCCACCCCTAGGGTTCTACCCCACCATTACTGTCCTTAAGAGTTGTTTCTCTACTGAATCTAAATCCCCCAATGGAGAAGGAACTTCTACACAAGATTGTGATAAACAATGGGAACAATTTGAGAAAGAACAGCTGATCCCGGGCAGTGGGGAGAGAGTAAAGGACATCACCATAAATAATAACCTATGGCCACCAATATGGGGGGAAGATAAACCCAATAATGGCGAAGACCCACTTAGCGCACCCGAGCCTGAGATTCCCAAATCCCACCTCTACCCTCCACTGATGCCCACCAACAAAACGAAGGTCAATGATGCCCAGCCCCATCCGGTAGGAGAATCCCCTTGGAGAATTAAAACCTACCCAGAGGACCCTTGGGGAAGGCCACCACCTTTTACAAATTTGATACAAGCCTTCCCTGTTAATGTAAACCCTGGGGGCAATCGACCAGCAGCTTGGTACCCCTGGGAACCAAATGATCTCAAAGAGCTCAAAAAGGCAGTAGCAGAAGATGGTCCCAACTCCCCATGGGCAGAGACTATTCTCCAGGACCTAGCCCACCAACCCTGTATGACACAGGATTGGAAAATGTTATGTAAAGTGGTCCTTCCTAGTAACCAGTACATTAAATGGTGCGTCTTCTTTAAGGAGGAATGCCATACCCAAGCTGAGAGGAACCAGGCCGCCAATCCTGTTATCCCCATAACATTCGGAATGTTATCTGGCACGGCCGATCAATGGAGTAAAGGTATAAAACAAGGCGCCATACCGGCCCCATACACGGATCAAGTTCGGACCATTTGCCTAGCCGCCTGGAAAAAGTTAGAGGAGGGTCCCAGTGAGCCCGTAATATCAGGGATCATCCAGAAAAATAATGAAGACCTCCCCACCTTTATCGACAGAGTCGAAAAGAGCATGCAAAGAAAGTTCCCTCCAGGCCCTTTGAGAGACCAATTCATTAAAATGTTGGTATGGGAAGGAATGAATTCAGACCATAAGTTGCCTTGTGCTGGGCAGAAAGATAGGTCAATGGAATGTTGGTTAATAGCCACCAAAGATATTGGAACACACCATCACCAGGCACAAAGAATGGTGGCAGCCCTAGTGGCTCAAACTAAGGCTCTGGCCTACGCTTTGTCCTCGGCTCTTAACAAAGTGACAACCACTCAAAGCTCAGACTCAGAAGGGACCCAAAAGGAGAATAAGGGCAGATGCTGTTACCGATGTGGAAAGGAAGGGCACTTTAAAAAGGACTGCCCCCTGAGACTGGGGAGAATTGGAAATAGAGGACCACCTACAACCCCCTGTCCACGTTGTAAAAAGGGATACCATTGGATAATAGATTGTAGGTCCAGATTTTATAAAGATGGGAAGCCTTTAAACTAAGTGAGGGGCACTCCCCAGCCCCATCATCCCAAGGGGAAGCCCCAAACCCTCCTCCCAGGTTATGCCAGCCTGAGGTTACTGAAC
Organism: Moschus berezovskii; assembly: GCF_049115385.1. Taxonomy (NCBI): domain Eukaryota; kingdom Metazoa; phylum Chordata; class Mammalia; order Artiodactyla; family Moschidae; genus Moschus; species Moschus berezovskii. The sequence continues at coordinate 77,677,259 of NC_142488.1, read as the reverse complement.
TCTCCCAAGAGATGTCTGATAAATTAGAAAAGCCCTTCCCCAGGTGCAATTCTACCAGAAAGCCCCCTTACCAATTAATGGGCATTAATAAACCTATATATAAGAAGCCTGAAGTCAAATGGACAGTCCCCATAGTGCCCGGACTTAGGCCAAAAATGCACATGACTATAGGAGGAAAAAAGTTCAGATGCCTAGTTGATACAGGTTCTGACAGAACTATATTGAGACAAGAAGAAGTTCCCCCCACCTGGTCTACAATAGACGGCCCTCAATTAGCAGACATTGGGGGTAACACCCCCTCTTGAGAGTCCGCTAAATGGCTAAAATGGGAAGACCCAGACAGGACTGAAGGCTTAGTCAAGCCTCTCATCACCCCTGGGATTAATGCCAAATTAGTAGGTCAGGATATCCTGGGACAGGCAGACGCTTACATAACCACAGATTACAGAGGGTTCTATCAAGATATATTAGATGAGGAAGAATACCAACAATAATTTACACTCCCTGGTATCCCACACTACCGAGGGGACCCAGAATTCGAAAAGTTGAGAAAAGGAGAACCACTAAAAGATGGAAAGAGGCCCACCCCCATTCTAAAGGCCAACGCTCCCTCGGCGCCCCCTATCACATGGACGCCGGGACCCTCAATATGGGTGGAGTAGTGGCCACTCCCCTCAACAAAACTTCAAGCCCTAAAATTATTGATAAAAGAACAACTCCAGCTTGGACATATCAGACCCTCCAATAGTCCTTGGAATACATCTATTTTTGTGATCAAAAAGGCCTCAGGGAAATGGAGACTACAACAAGACCTTAGAAAAATTAATGAAAGAATGAAAGTACAAGGAACCCCCTTAAGGGGGATGCCCTGGGTCCCAGCCATTCCCACTGGTTTACACTTTTAGTGATAGACATAAAGGATTGTTTTTTCTCAATACCCTTGAACCCTAAAGTTTGTGAGAAATTTGCCTTCTCGGTGCCCTCCACCAACTTTGAGGGACCTGACGAACGGTATGAATGAGTTGTTTTGCCCCAGGGTATGGCCAATAGTCCTTTCTGCCAACAATTTGTATCAAATCTAATACAACCCGTTCGACAACTGCCAAGGGTTTTGTTATATTTGTACATGGGCGACATTATCTTTGGCATGCCCAGTGCCCCGGAACTCTTGCAGGCATCCTAGTTATAGCTTGGGTGCCTCACCAGAGGGCAACTCATAATCTCCCCTGACAAAATTCAACATATGCCTCCCTTTAGGGTTTTGGGCTCTCAACTTACCCTAGAGGCCGTTTCCCCATTAAAACCTCAGATAGCAATCAAAAAATCCTACTCCCTAAGAGAACTCCAAAGCCTGTTGGGAGAGATTAACTGGTTATGACCTTGGCTCTCCATATCCACTGGCAAGCTAATACCACTCTTCGACCTCCTTCGAGGTAAACTCCCTCATGACATGATAACCCTCTTGCCCCCCCCCCCCACGAGGCGATCCTCCAGAAGGTCCAACAAGCCCTTGATGCTATCCAACTCTCCAGATTTGATCCCACCCAAGAGCTTCAACTATGGGTGCTAACCTCTCCCGAGACCCTCCTAGCCACATTGATACAAAAAGACAAGCCCCTTCAATGGATACATATCTCCTTGGGGGGAGCCCCTCGGGTCTATACTCATCTAGATCAAATGGCCAAATTAATCCAAAGGGGCAGAGATACAGCTCATAGATGCTTCGCCCGGGATCCTGACAAGATTGTTGTACCATATAGGATGGCAGATTTCCAATGGGCTCAAAGAAATAATAAAAGGATAACCCTGGCCCTAGAAGGTTTCCTAGGAAAGGTCGATTGCCACTACGGGCCCCATAAATGTGTAGCCAATTTCTCTTGGCTGCCATGGAAGGCTCCCCAATTATTCCTCTTTAAGCCTATCTTAAATGCTACTAATGTCTTCACTGACGGGGGAAAACAGAGAGCGGCAGTAATCATCTTTGCCGACTTAAAGACAACCCCCCATAGACATTACTCCCCCTGTGAAGGGTCAGTACAATACAAAGAGCTATTCGCTGTCGTTCTTGTTCTTGCACTTTCCAAGGTCCCTGAGGCCATGAATCTATTCACTGATAGCCTCTATGTAAAAAACCTCTTCCCTGGGCTTATTAATTCTCATATTCAGCTTGATGATAATCCTATTACACCCCCCGCCTTATGATGCAAGCCCGCTCCTTTCTCCAAGCTAGGAACCAACCCCTCTACCTACATCATCTCTGAGGCCATCAAGCCCTACCAGGGATTCTTTCTTTAGGAAACTCAATGGCCGACCAAACCGCCTCTGCTAATACATACACTGCTCAACAGGCCCAAAAAATTCCATGATCTTAACCATGTTACTTGGAAAGGACTACATCAAAGAATCCCTCAGGTCCCTATCAAAAACCTAAAAAGAATCATACATACCTGCCGATCATGCATCCCCTTCCTCCAGGTCCCCCCTCTACAATCAGCAGGAGTCAATCTCAGAGGAACACTCTCTGGCAGACAGATGTCACACACTACCCCCCCCCCCTTTGGCAAACTTAAATACATTTTTGTCTCAATTGACACCTACTCCCATGCATGCTGGGCCACAGCTCACGTCGGAGAAAAGGCACCACACGCTAAGAGTCATTTCCTTCAATGTTTTGCCACTTTGGGGCTACCAATACAGATAAAAACTGACAATGGACCATGCTTTATTAGCAAACAATTACAAGAATTCTTCAAACAATGGAATATTCAACATACTGCAGGGATCCCCTACAACCCTCAGGGACAGGCAATCATAGAACGACAAAACAGAACATTAAAAACTCAATTACAAAAACAAAAAGGGGGAATAAACCCCCACCAGCAGCTAGGAATGACCCTTTTTACCTTAAATATTTTAAATTTTTCAAAAAATGAGCCACTCACAACCTTCTAAAAACATTGGACTGGCCAGGAGCCAAGGCCAGAGGTGATAGTAAGATGGAAGGATCCCCTCACGGGACAATGGAGGGGACCTGATCCGCTGCTAACCACCAGGAGAGGATTCGGATGCATCTATCCCATAGGAGAAACCAACCCAATCTGGGTGCCAGCCCGAAATCTTAAATATCTTGACCATCCTGAAGATAATAAACATTCAGCCCAAGAACAATAAAAAGTTCATGAGGCGGTACTCTCTCTTTTTCAGATTGCCCACAGAAGAGGCCAACAACTATCTACGAGTGACCCCTACTGGTGAAGTTGAGTAATGCTCAGTTGGGACCTAGCTCCTTTATCCTTGTCATCCTTGCTGGCCGTATTGTTTGCTGTTGGCTTAATTTCTGTTGCCCCCAGCGACCGGTCGCCCTTTCAAAGCTTCCTTTTAGGCTTCTTCTATCTACTGTCTTGTATACTCCTAGGCAGCTGTTACTGTTCCTTCGTTCTTACTTCCCTACCAGTTCAGGTCTCTAACCTTAGCCAGCCTTAAACTTCCCCTGACAGACTTGCTCCAAGACCTCCAGTTGGCAACTCCTATCACAGACTTTATCTCCTCTACTCAAGCAATTACCAGTTTCTGGTTACAAGGCACCTTCCTCCCCTACACTGATACCCAAATAGGCTTCTTCACTTTGATTCTTGCCTATATCCCCTTTGCCCAAGAAAGACATTCCCAGCCTTCTACTCCAACATACTCATAAACTTAAAAACAATTTTACTCCTACTAAACTCATTATCCCCAAAACCCTATTACCACCCATTGCTAAATCTGAATAATGATGGTGAGAAGGCTACTGGTCCTGACCCTGCTCAACGACTGGAGAGGAGACCACACAAGAGCCAATCCTCATAAACCTTGGGAACAGACATGGATCCTGACTAATGGACAGAGGGGTAAAACACTTAACGAGACTACCCACACAGCCCCACTCTCCTATGGTGGCCAGATTTATATTTTGACATCAGGGAACTCTTCGGATCCAGACAGGGGATAGGAGTTAACGACCATAGCTGGGAAGCATCATTTACGGTCAACGGGAAATGGACGGTAGGGTTCTGGGCTTGTCCTGGCAACATACGACTTAACTGGGAAACCTGCGGTGGCATGGAAAGTTTTTATTGCAAGGACTGGAGTTGTGTGACCTCTTGTGATGGGCCCCGAAAATGGAATGTTGGAAACAGAGATTTAGTTAAATTCACCATCCCCGACCCCGGATACAGGGTACCCCATGTGCGAGTACAGTTTAACCAGGAACGGGCTAAAACAGAGAAGTACTAGAAATCTGGGTTAACTTGATGTTTTCAGCTTCACGTGAATTGGCCCGGCCCTTACCCAGGTAGATTCTTAACCATTAAGCAGGTTATCAAGGAGGCACAGAACAATACAGCTCCTATAGGTCCAAATAAGTTATTAGCGCCTCCCACCCCTACCAAAAGCCCAGGTGACAAGGGCACCTCTCCAATAAGACTACAAGACCCCAAAACCCCAGGGAGGTCACCAGATACACCCGACCGCCCAGGGCAGAAGCACCTGCTAGGAGTCCTTCCCAACCCCAGAGGTTACAGGCCTCCGAGGACCCCTTGTGGAAGCTGATGCTCACTATGTATGAGACCCTTAATGCTACCAACCCTAACCTCACAGCCTCATTCTGGTTATGTTATGATATAAAGCCACCATTTTATGAAGTTATAGGACTAAACATCACCTATGATATATCATCTGATACAAGCCCCTCTCAGTGTTCGTGAGGGGACCACAAAGTCGGCCTGACCCTGCAGAATGTGAGCAGTAGCGGGACCTGCCTAGGAAGGGTGACACGGGATAGACAAGGTTTATGCGCCTCCATAAGTAGCTCCCCTAGTTGGAATGAAGGCTCAAAATGGCTTGTCCCGAAAGATGGCGGGTGGTGGGTGCGTACCGAAACGGACCTCACCCCGTGCCTCTCAACCTCAGTCTTTAACGTCTCTAAAGAGTTTTGCATTCTAGTGACTGTGATTCCCCTCATCCTCTACCATTCCAAAGAAACCATGTATTCTCATTGGAGTAGAGGTACAGGAGGGAGAAGTAAGAGAGAGGCCATCACTGCACTAACTATTGCCACTCTGTTCAGCTTGGGAGTAACTCAGGCCGGGACCATCATAGCCTCCCTGGTCAATCAACAAACAGGCATGACCTCCCTGAGGGCAGCCGTCGATGAAGATCTAGAAAGAATAGAGACCTCTATTAGTCATCTTGAAAGATCCCTCACCTCCCTATCCAAGGTAGTACTCCAAAATAGAAGAGGGCTTGATTTGTTGTTCCTCCAACAGGGGGGGCTATGTGCTGCACTAAGAGAAGAAAGCTGCTTTTATGCTGACCACACGGGAGTAATAAAAGAATCTATGGCTAAGGTTAGAGAAGGATTGGCCAAGAGAAAGAAGGAAAGAGAGGCACAGGAAAACTGGTTCGAGGCTTGGTTTAATAAGTCCCCCTGGCTGCTCTCCATCCTGGGACCAATAATGATCATTGTTATACTTCTTTTGGTTGGACCCTGTCTTGTCAACCTTTTCCAAAAGTTCCTACAGGAGCGGATTCGGACCATTTCCCGGGAAAAAGTGAAGACCATCCTCCTCGCTCAAATACGGGGGACAGACCCAAAATCCCAAAAGACCCCTGGGGACCGTCTGCCTCCTTTAGGCTACAAGCCTAAGGTGGGGGACACTCCAGCTGCCCCAGTGAGCCAATCAACTCGCCCAGGACACAAAGGGCCCAAGAACCTCAATACCCGGTGGGTCTAAGGCCAAGCCCCTTGACAGAGAGCCTACTTCCAGCCGGTCCTCCAAAAGACCTTCAGCCAGCTCTCAAGCCGCCAAACCCTATGCTTGACTGGGTATCCAATGACGGGTAATATCCCCAGAGGGGGACAACCTAAAACAGGCAGTCATTGAGTCTTCGGCAAGGCCATGCAGGTGGCCCCCCGATGGCTCCTTCCCCCTAAAAAACAAATAAAAATGGGCACCTTACATGTGCTCACAACAAGATGGCGCCTGACAGATGTCAGGAGGGCACAGCCCCAGATAACCACAAAAAATTCTGATTGGCTCCTGAACACCTCCCCTTGCATGCTTTAATGTGATTGGAAAGCCTTTCTCAAAAACCCCGCACTTGCCCCACGCTTGCCTATATATACGAGGAGCTTACACCAATAAAACGGAACTGCCTTGACAGAAACCCCACTGCGTCTGAGTGTCTCTCTCCGGGCGAGGGAGGCTGTGGGGTGGGCGGTCCACTCACCTCTTCTTTGGGGCTTGTTTCTTCAGACCTAGACCCCCGGAGGGGCTAATCTCAGGCAGCTCTCTTGCCGAGACCGAGGCTCCCCTCAATCTCTGGCTTCCGTCTTGGAGCACTACAGGGTGGGAGAAGGGAAAGGGAGAGAGGGGATTCCACGTTTGGGGCTGGAAGAACCCACAGGAATGAGGATGAAGCACCCTCGTGGACCACAGAGACTGAGAAAGACCACATTAAAAAGGTAAGAGGAGTGACTACACTCTGACCACATTATCCATTCCTCAGGCTGACACAACATTGCACCAAGAGGGAACCCCTGGGACTATGGTTTTACCAGTGGGAAAAACAAAACACAAGGTATAAATCCAGCTCCATTAGAGTTAAAGGATATTTCCCAGGAAGCCCACTGAAGTCTCATCATACAGGGATCATTAGAGGAATCTGGGGACTCGACTACTGGGAATCAAAGAGCTGGAAAAGGGAAGGTGGAGCTTCTAGCAACCAGACTGTGGATCTTGACAGACCACATTTCTGCTTGCAATGGCACCCTGACAAAGATGCCAGGAAGCAGTTCTGCCATCTGCAGAGCCAAGGTTGTGGCCCCAGCCAGGCAGGTAAATTAATTGGCACTTTGGCCTGATTTGGGTCCCAAGCCAAATAACTATAGTTGTCATGGAGACTACTTTATGGCCCAACCTGGGGAAGAAAGCAGATTTGCAGCCTTATTCAACTGTTGAATACAGTCTCCTGTTCTGCTCGAACAAGAAGCTTGATCAGAGAACCTGGGCAGCTATAGAACTCATCCTACAGCCTTTCCTGATCAGTTCAGTTCAGTCCCTCAGTCGTGTCTGACTGCGACTCCATGGACTACAGTTTGGCAGGCCTCCATGTCCAACACCAACTCCCAGAGTTTACTCAAACTCATGTCCATTGAGTCAGTGATGCCATCCAACAATCCCATCCTCTGTTGTCCCCTTCTCCTCCAACCCTCAATTTTTCCCAGCATCTGGGTCTTTTCAAATGAGTCAGTTCTTCACATCAGGTGACCAAAGTGTTGGAGTTTCAACTTCATCCTACCCAACTATCAAGCATATCCTCTGGGCATGCATAATCAGGAAACTCAAACAGTGATACCAGGCACCCTCAGAGCCCACCCATGGTACCAGCAAACCATAAAGCCCAGCCTATAGCCCAACCTGACTTCAGAGTAGTTTGTAGCCCACTCAATAGTAAGATATAACTGGAAGCCACTTCTGACCAGACACCCTGCCCAGTGAGTTTTTATATCAGTAAATAAAAGCCAGTGGCCAATCTGATCATGAAGCCCAGGATGCAATCCTTCCCAACATTGCGGCACAGCCTGTAGCACCACCCAAGAGTAGAGTACAGCCTAAAGCCCTATCTGACTGTGAAGCCCTCTCTGTGGCCCTTTCTGAATATAAAATCCATCCTGTGGTACAATCTGTTAAGTTTACTTAGCTTGAACATCATAGGAACAGGAGTGTTTGTGAAACACAACTTATAGCCCTGCCCAATACTGGAGCCCCACAGGTGACACCAGTCTGCCAGGGAAAAAGTCCTGTGGTCTTGCCTAACCAGAAGTGATTGTAGAGCCCTGCTAGTGACCCCACCTGACCATAAGCATAACCAGAAACACAACCCAATCAGGGAACCCACTCAGTGGCCCCAATTGAATCTGGAGACCAGATTAATATGGAATACAGCCAATGTGCACCTTAGAGCACATTCAGTGATGTCATGCAACTAAAGAGTATAATAGAAAGCTCTGCCTGCGTTTGGACTTTACTAGCACTCCAGTACTCCAAGTTGTGATGACAGATAAAGGTCTTTTTCTGCCAAAGTAAAACTGTCAAGTTTGGAAAAGAGACTGTTTTCTCAAATGCCCAGAAAACAATGCAAGAAACCAAGGATGATGAAATACTAGGTACAAGTGAAAACACCAAAGAAAGATAATGAAGTTCCAATAACTGAACCTAAAGAAATTGAGATCTGTGACTTGTTTGACAAAGAATTCAAAATTGCCAATACCCACTGGATCATCGAAAAAGCCAGAGAGTTCCAGGAAAACATCTGTTTTTGCTTCATTGACTGTGCCAAAGCCTTTGATTGTGTGGATCACAACAACCTGTGGAAGATTCTGAAAGCGATGTCATTACCAGACCACCTGACCTGCCTCTTGAGAAATCTGTATGCAGGTCAGGAAGCAACAGTTAGAACTGGACATGGAACAATGGACTGGTTTCAAATAGGAAAAGGTGTACGTCAAGGCTGTATATTGTCACCCTGCTTATTTAACCTATATGCAGAGTATATAATGAGAAATGTTGGGCTGGATGAAACACAAGCTGGAATTAAGATTCCCAGGAGAAATACCAATAAGCTCAGATATTCAGATGACACCACCCTTATGGCAGGAAGTGAAGAAGAACTTAAAAGCCTCTTGATGAAAATGAAAGAGGAGTGTGAAAAAGTTGGCTTAAACCTCAACATTCAAAAAAGAAAGATCATGGCACGTGGTCCCATCACTTCATGGCAAATAGATGGAGAAAGATTGGAAACAGTGGCAGACTTTACTTTGGGGGAGCTCCAAATTCACTGCAGATGGTGAATGCAGCCATAAAATTAAAAGACACTTACTCCTTGGAAGGAAAGTTGTGACCAACCTAGACAACATATTAAAAAGCAGAGGTATTACTTTGCCAACAAAAGTCCTTCCAGTCAATGCTATGGTTTTTCCAATAGTTATGTATGGATGTGAGAGTTGGTCTATAAAGAAAGCTGAGCGCTGAAGTATTGGTGCTTTTGAACCATGGTGTTGGAGAAGACTCTTGAGAGTACCTTGGACTGCAAGGAGATTCAACCAGTCCATCCTAAAGGAGATCCGTCCTGAGGCTTCATTGGAAGGGCTGATGTTGAAGCTGAAACTCCAATACATTGGCCACCTGATGTGAAGAGCCAACTCATTAGAAAAGACCCTGATGCTGGGAAAGATTGAAGCTGGGAGGAGAAGTGGATGAAAGAGAATGAGATGGTTGGATGGCATCACCGACTCGATGGACATGAGTTTGGGTTAACTCCTGAATTTGGTGATGGACAGGGAGGTCTGGCATGCTGTAATCCATGGGGTCTCAAAGAGTCAGACACGACTGAGTGACTGAACTGAATTGAACTAAGTATAAAAGGTCCCTGCATTTGAAAAATATATGCATCGGTCTTATTTTATGCAAAATTCTAATAAAGACAACACGACAAATTCCATATGTATTAGTGTTTTTAAATGTACCTTTAATTGTTGCAAAAGATTTACTCAAATTCTGAAGGGGAGATAATCTTATCATATTAACAGCTCTGACAACTCAATTCTTCACTCTTTTCATACTAGAAACTGAGATTTTAGGAGCTGAATGAGAGAAAGAAAGTGATGTTGAGTCTTCCAGTGGTCTATGTAAAAAGGAAGAGAGATAAGTAAAGGTGAGAAAGCTTCTTATAGCTGGCTTCTTTCAGAACTTAAGTAGAGTCCTCTTTTTGAAGACTAAATTTGACTTCCTGGGGTCAGCCTTAAAAATACATACAGAATACAAATTGTATCGAGTTCTTTAATGTGCAGAAGGTGAAGGGCTGTTGTTAGTTGGAATTCTCCGAGAAGACAATTCTTTATCAAAGAGAGTTTGGTTTTTATGAGAGGTTAACTTCTCTGCACGAATATGACACTATGGAGCTAATCATCAATTTTCCTCTTTCCTGAAGGAACTTTCATCCACAGCTGAACTTCTTTTCTTTTTCCTTCAAAATACATTTAGTTGTAGTCCCCGCAGGAGAGGCAGATACATGCTGATTTTCCTTAGCTCAAGAAAAAAAGTTTAATCCTTATTTATTGCATTTGTTAAGTATCCGCAGGAAAAAGTGGGGTCAAGGTTTTAGCTAAAACCTAAGGCCTGTTCAAGGTGAAGCAAACTTCGCACCCTTGGGAAACTTATATTCTAAAATATAGATCCAGTGTTCCTTGAAATTGGAACTATTGGGAATTTAAAACCCAGAGAAAGAGTATCTAAGAAATAAATGTACTGCATTACGTTAAACTGGTTTACTGAAAAAAAAAAAAAAAATCCTAGTATGGTAGGTACTTTCATGGAAGCATACTTAACCCAGCTTGTAACAATTCTTTGTTTGTATTCTTGTATTTGTATTTTGCAAGACTGGTTCTCAGCCTTGACTACACATTATTATCATCTTGGCAGCTTTAAAAACTCTTAATGGACTTTAACTTCACACAGCAAAATCTCTGGGACTAAGGTGTATTTTTTTGTAACTCATCAATGTGCATCCATGTTTGAGAATGCATATTATAAAAGATAACTGCTTCATTGACTGGAACCACATTTTACACTTTCGACAATATATGACTGAACTATATTGTACATTTTAGACAATATATGACTGGAGAATCAGTAACATTAGTTGTCAAAAAATCATAATCATACAAATTTCTTCATCAGTAGTTATTCCAAGGGCTCTTTTGTTGCTTTATGAACTAGTTTATAACTGATCATCTGAGAGATTTATAAAACTCAACTATAACTACAAGTTATATCAGTTCAGTTCAGTTCAGTCGCTCAGTCGTGTCCGACTCTCCACGACCCCATGAATCACAGCACGCCAGGCCTCCCTGTCCATCACCAACTCCCGGAGTACACTCAACTCATGTCCAAGTTATATACTTGTTACCAAATTCAAAATTTGTGGAGGAACCTTACTAATCTTCTTAAGGAAAAAGTAATACATCTTTCTCTAGGCAGGCTATGAAGAACTAGGGTGAGAGGAGTGATTTCATTTCTCTTCTCAAATACTTTAAGTGAATTTCATCCATCAAAAGACCATCTGCATCTGAATCTCCAAGCATATTTATTAAACATAAAGATTCTTTAGATCTACTGAATTAGAATCTCTGGGATAGGACAGTTATCGCTATTTTTTATAGCCTCCTAGATAACTTTAGTTTACAGTAAAGTGTAAAACTTATTTTATTCAAAGCAATAACAAGTAAATAAGGGAAAGTCAAAATCCCTAAAGACTGTTCTAACAAAAATGATACAAAAGAAATTTTAAAAGATTAATTCCAGAAAGAACAGTGACACTTGTCTTGGTCTTTTTCTTGGAAATTTAGATGGGAAAACAAGTAACAAATAATAGTGAGAGTAGTTTCTTTGTGAATTTTCATTTCTATCAGTAAGAAAAGTCATATATAAACACAAATTATAATTAAACTAATAATAATAACTTAAGAGCAGTTTTCTTTGAAAATTTTTTGTCATTTGATTAATTGGAAGAAATAAGTTATACAATTTGCAGTGGGATTAAAAACACTCTATATCTGTTCCTACTAGTTAAGTACAGATCCCATATAATGGTATGACAATTGTAAAAAGCATATTTCAAAGAAAATAATTTTTTTCTTTAAAAAATAGCTTAAAGGTTTATAAAAATATTGCCTGTTCACTGTAATATTCGAATGCAAAAAATAGTACAATCAAAATAAAAATCATCAGACATTTCATCCCTTTTGCAGAAAAGACAATTTGTAGGAATTTACATAGATAAGAGAATTGATATACTGTAGCTTATTTTTCTTTACTCAGTGATATGGTTTGAACATTTTTTCAGGAACTGGAACCATATATTATGATTTTAATGACTATAATGGAAACTGATGTACTAGGATTACTTTAGTAAATCCACTTCAAGGGGTCCATAGATGGTCTTTCAAGTTTTCTCTACTAAAAATTGTGTCTTAAGGCTAGTCTCATGTGGACATATTTTCAAACCTGTTAAAACTGTCCCTTTTGTGTAAACTCATAAAAGGCATTTTTTATGTACCAAAAGTAATCAGCATTTTACGCACTGATTTATATTATTAACAAACCCTAGAAAAATTGCACCATTACATCTGAGGTTATCTTTTATTTTACAGCTTTTCTCAGATTTATTTAAGTGTTTCTTTTCATATTTTAAATGATCATCTAACCATTGTTTTAATAATATTTTAAAGATACTAGTGAAATAATAATTCTTTGTTTAATTAGCCTTCATGAAAGGAAGTCTGGGTTTATTATTTCATACATAGTATCTTTACCTGCCACCAACAGACACTTGGTTCATTATCTCATTGAGTAGTGTGCCAGGGTGCATAGAAAGGCAACTGACATTCCAGATAGGTCATCTTGTCCACCTGATTAAAAATTACGATCCATGGTAAAATTCTTCAAGTGGGAGATTGTGTGGCCTGTGTTTATATTTACCCTATGTACATTTTCTCAGGGAATCTGTCAACATACCTCACTCACTATAGTTCTTTCAATCCTATTTTTTTTTTTAAATTATTTGATCAAATAGGCAAATTATTCTTTGGATAAATGTCTGTTCAGTTATTTGGCACATTTTTTGATTGGGTCATTTATTTTTCTGGAATTGAGCTGCAGGAGCTGCTTGTATATTTTGGAGATTAATTCTTTGTCAGTTGCTTCATTTGCTATTATTTTCTCCCATTCTGAAGGCTTTCTCTTCACCTTGCTTATAGTTTCCTTTGTTGTGCAGAAGCTTTTAATTTTAATTAGGTCCCATTTGTTTATTTTAGCTTTTATTTCCAATATTCTGGGAGGTGGGTCATGGAGGATCCTGCTGTGATTTATGTCAGAGTGTATTTTGCCTATCTCTTCCTCTAGGAGCTTTATAGTTTCTGGTCTTATGTTTAGATCTTTAACAAATTTTGAGTTTATTTTTGTGTATGGTGTTAGGGAGTGTTCTAGTTTCATTCTTTTACAAGTGGTTGACCAGTTTTCCCAGCACCACTTGTTATATAGATTGTCTTTTCTCCATTGTATATTCCTGCCTCGTTTGTCGAAGATAAGGTGTCCATAGGTGCGTGGATTTATCTCTGAGCTTTCTATTTTGTTCCATTGATCTATATTTCTGTCTTCGTGCCAGTACCATACTGTCTTGATGACTGTAGCTTTGTAGTATAGTCTGAAGTCCAGCAGGTTGATTCCCCCAGTTCCATTCTTCTTTCTCAAGATTGCTTTGGCTATTCAAGGTTTTTTGTATTTCCATACAAATTGTGAAATTATTTGTTCTAGGTCTGTGAAAAATATCGTTGGTAGCTTGATAGAGATTGCACTGAATATATAGATTGTTTTGGGTATTATACTCATTTTCACTATATTGATTCTTCTAATTCATGAACGTGGTATATTTCTCCATCTATTTCTGTCCTCTTTGACTTCTTTCACCAGTGTTTTATAGTTTTCTATATATAGGTTTCTTTTTTTCTTTAGGTAGAAATATTCCTAAGTACTTTATTCTTTTCATTGCATGGGGAATAGAATTGTTTCCTTAATTTCTCTTTCTGTTTCTTTCATTGTTAGTGTATAGGAATGCAAGGGATTTCTGTGTGTTAATATTATATCCTGCAACTTTACTATATTCATTGATCAGCTCTAGCAATTTTCTGGTGGACTCTTTAGGATTTTCTATGTTGAGGATCATGTCATCTGCAAACAGTAAGTTTTAATTCTCCTTTTCTTCTGAATTCTTTTATTTCTTTTTCTGTTCATATTTCTGTGGCCAAAACTATGTTTAATAATAGTGGTGAGAGTGGGCACCCTTGTCTTGTGCCTGACTTTATGGGAAATGCTTTCAATTTTTTACCATTGAGGAAGATGTTTGCTGTGGGTTTGTGATATATAGCTTTTATTATACCGCGATATGTTCCTTCTAGGAGAAGGCAATGTCATCCCACTCCGGTCCTCTTGCCTGGAAAACCCCATGGACGGAGAAGCCTGGTAGGCTGCAGTTCATGGGGTCACTAAGAGTCGGACACGACTGAGTGACTTCACTTTTCACTTTCATGCATTGGAGAAGGAAACGGCAACCCACTCCCGTGTTCTTGCCTGGAGAATCCCAGGGACGGCAGAGCCTGGTGGGCTGACATCTAAGGGGTTGCACAGAGTCGGACATGACTGAAGAGACTTATCAGTAGCAGCAGCATGTTCCTTCTATGCCTGCATTCTTGAGTGTTTTTATCATAAATGGATGTTGAATTTTGTCAAAGGCTTTCTCTGTATCTATTGTGATAATCACATGTTTTTTATTGTTCAATTTGTTAATGTGGTGTATTACATTGATTGATTTGTGGATATTGAAGATTCCTTGGATCCCTGGATTAAAGACAACTTGGTCATGATGTATGATCTTTTTAATATGTTGTTGGGTTGTGTTTGCCAGAATTTCTTAAGGATTTTTGCACCTATGTTCATCAGTGATATTGCTCTATAGTTTTCTTTTTTGGGGCATCTTTGTCACGTTTTGGTATTAGGGTGATTGTGGCCTCCTAGAATGGGTTTGGAAGTTTACCTTCCTCTACAATTTTCTGGAAGAGTTTGAGTAGGATAGGGGGTTAGTCCTTCTCTAAATTTTTGGTAGAATTCGGATGTGAAGAAATCTGGACCTGGGCTTTTGTTTGTATAGAACTATATCTAAAACACCATATTTTGGCCAAATTAACTAAGAGCACTAAGTTATCATTACAAGTTGAATCACAGTTTTCTTTCCTTCTGCATTCAGTTTGGTTCAGTCGATCAGTCGTGTCCGAGTCTGACTCATTGCAAGCCCAGGAGTCACAGCACGCCAGGCCTTATTGTCCATTACTAACTGACGGAGTTCACTCAAACTCACCTCCATTGAGTCGGTGATGCCATCCAACCATCTCATTCTCAATTGTCCACTTCTCCTCCTGCCCCCAAATCCCTCCCAGCGTGAGTCTTTTCCAGTGAGTCAACTCTTCGCATGAGGTGGCCAAAGAATTGGAGTTTCAGCTTCAACATCAGTCCTTCCAATGAACAGCCAGGATTGATCTCCTTTAGAAAGGACTGGTTGGATTTCCTTGCACTCCAAGGGACTCTCAAGAGACTTCTCCAGCACCATAGTTAAAAAGCATCAATTATTCGGCGATCAGCTTTCTTCACAGTTCAACTCTCACATCCATACATGACCACGGGAAAAACCATAGCCTTGACTACATGGACCTTGTTTGGCAAAGTAATGTCTCTGACTTTTAATATGCTATCTAGGTTGGTCATAACTTTCCTTCCAAGGAGTAAGTGTCTTTTAAATTCATGCCTGCAATCAGCATCCTCAGTGATTTTGGAGCCCCCCCCAAAATAAAGTCTGACACTGTTTCCACTGTTTCCCCATCTATTTCCCATGAAGTGATGTGACCAGATGCCATGATCTTTGTTTTCTTAACGTTGAGTTTCAAGCCAACTTTATCACTCTCCTCTTTCACTTTCATCAAGAGGCTTTTGAGTTTCTCTTCAATTTCTGCCATAAGGGTGGTGTCATCTGCATATCTGAGGATATTGATATTTCTCCCGGCAATCTTGATTCCAGCTTGTGCTTCTTCCAGCCCAGCATTCCTCATAATGTACTCTGTATATAAGTTAATTATGCAGGGTGACAATATACAACCTTGACGTAGTCCTTTTCCTATTTGAAACCAGTCTGTTGTTCCATGTACAGTTCTAACTCTTGCTTCCTGACCTGCATACAGGCTTCTAAAGAGGCAGGTCAGGTGGTCTGGTATTCCCATCTCTTTCAGAATTTTCTACAGTATATTGTGATCCACATATTCAAAGTCTTTGGCATAGTCAATTAAGCAGAAATAGATGTTTTTATGCAACTTTCTTGCTTTCTCCATGATCCAGCGGATGTTGGCAATTTGATCTCTGGTGCCTCTGCCTTTTGTAAAACCTGCTTGAGCATCTGGAAGTTCACGGTTCACATATTGCTGAAGCCTGGCTTGCAGAATTTTGAGCTTGACTTTACTAGCGTGTGAGATGACTGCAATTGTGCAGTAGTTTGAGCATTCTTTGGCATTTCTTTTCTTTGGGATTGGAATGAAGACTGACCTTTTCCTGTCCTGTGGCCACTGCTGAGTGTTCCAAATTTTCTGGCATATTGAGTGCAGCACTTTCACAGCATCATCTTCAGGATTTGAAATAGCTCAACTGGAATTCCATTTCCTCCACTAGATTTGTTCGTAGTGATGCTTTCTAAGGCCCACTTGACTTCACATTCCAAGATGTCTGGCTATAGGTCAGTGATCACACCATCATGATTTTCTTGCTCGTGAAGATCTTTTTTGTACAGTTCTTCTGTGTATTCTTGCAACCTCTTCTTAATATCTTCTGCTTCTGTTAGGTCCATACCATTTCTGTCCTTTATCGAGCCCATCTTTGCATGAAATATTCCCTTGGAATCTCCAATTTTCTTGAAGAGATCTCTTGTTTTTCCTATTCTGTTGTTTTCCTCTATTTCTTTGCATCGATCACTGAGGAAGGCTTTCTTATCTCTCCTTGCTATTTTTTAGAACTCTGCATTCAGATGCTTATATCAATCCTTTTCTCCTTTGCTTTTCACTTCTATTCTTTTCACAGCTATTTGTAAGGCCTCCTCAGACAGCCATTTTGCTTTTTTGCATTTCTTTTCCATGGGATGTTCTTGATCCCTGTCTCCTGTACAATGTCACGAACCTCCGTCAAGAGTTCATCAGGCACTCTATGTATCAGATCTGGTCCCTTAAATCTATTTCTTACTTCCACTGTATAATCATAAGGGATTTGATTTAGGTCATATCTGAATGGTCTAGTGGTTTTCCCTTTTTTCTTCAATTTAAGTCTGAATTTGGCAATAAGGAGTTCATGATCTGAGCTACAGTCAGCTCCTGGTCTTGTTTTTGCTAACTGTATACAACTTCTCCATTTGGCTGGAAAAAATATAATCAATCTGATTTTGGTCTTGACCATCTTGTGATGTCCATGTGTAGAATCTTCTCTTGTGTTGTTGGGAGAGGATGTTTGCTATGACCAGTGCGTTTTCCTTGCAAAATTCTATTAGCCTTTGCTCTGCTTCATTCCATGCTCCAAGGCCAAATTTGCCTGTTACTCCAGGTGTTTCTTGACTTCCTACTTTTGCATTCCAGTCCCCTATAATGAAAAGGACACCTTTTGTGTGTTTTATTTCTAAAAGGTCTTGTAGGTCTTTATATAACTGTTCAACTTTGGCTTCTTCAGCATTACTGGTTGGGGCAAAGGCTTGGATTACTGTAATATTTAATGGTTTGCCTTGGAAACGTACAGAGATCATTCTGTCGTTTTTGAGATTGCATCCAAGTACTGCATTTTGGACTCTTTTGTTGACCATGATGGCTACTCCATTTCTTCTAAGGGATTCCTGCCCACAGTAGTAGATATAATGGTCTTCTGAGTTAAATTCACCCATTCCAGTCCATTTTAGTTTGCTGATTCCTAGAATGTCCATGTTCACTCTTGCCATCACCTGTTTGACCACTTCCAATTTGCCTTAATTCATGGACCTATCATTCCAGGTTCCTATGCAATATTGCTCTTTGTAGCATTGGACCTTGCTTCTATCACCAGTCACATTGACAACTGGGTATTGTTTTTGCTTTTGCTCCATCCCTTCTTTCATTCTTGATTTATTTCTCCACTGGTCTCCAGTAGCGTATTGGGCACCTAAGATATATTTCCGTTATTTTAGAATGCCAAAATTCCTTTATTTTACTTCACAAAAAAGAGTGGCAGTAAACCAGATTCACCCTATGATCATTTTTGCGTGTTAGAAACTTCTAGGTGAGATTATTTGTCTTAAAGTATGTAAAGATTTGTTTCCTCAGAGCCTCAGAGAGTTTTTTTTAATCCCATATGTTTGTTCAACATCATAATAAACAGTCTAGAGAAAGGTGGCTATTTTCTATTTCCTACTGGTGCTTTTTTGTATATTTACAATATCAAATACTTGATTAAATTATAATTGAAAAAGTGGCAGCATGCATTTTATAAGAATGTAAGTACCATTTCCAGAAACTGTTCTCCATATGTGATTTGCACATATACTAATCCTTCTCATGACTATTTGTAATCAAGGTCAGCAGTCTTAGATTCATGCTTCTTATTCTGTTTAGAAGAAATCAGTGCTTTCTTTTTAATATTACTGAATTCTTTAATTTAAAACAAGGTGGTAATTGAAACAGCCTGGAAACACTTATTGAACTTTTGAAGGTTCACTGAAAAACTGTTGTTGCCACTCTCCTACTAGGGATTATGTAAAGTAGAATTTTGTTACAGGAAAAGCAACTCTAACAAAACAGGTTTGATCTTTGGAAAGCTTCTCAGATGTCTACAAAGAAAGGAATGTAGGGAGATTGTACGCTAATTGTTAAATAACGTGTATATTTTTTTCCTGAGGATAAATGGCTTTGAAGATTTTGTTGTTGTTTTAAGATATCAAATTTGAATTAGCTTTACCCTTATTCTGCCAAACAACAAATATATATATATATATATATATATATATATATATATATATATATATATATATATATATATAACACCCACAAACGTAGGGGACTGGATTGCAAGTAATAGTTTATTTTCAGTTTTAAGTATTGCAACTTTGGAGACACAGATTCGAGTAAAACCAAAAGTGTCCAGGGAAGGGGAAGAGTCAGGGGATTTTAAAGGCAAAAGCCATGAGGCTGTTCTCTTATACGGGAAAGGAAATATTTGTTCTTAAAACACAACTGTCACATGTTTTAGGGTAAATATCCCATAAGGCATCCTCAAGAGAATTAGAGATGCCAAGGGAACATTTCATGCAAAGATGGGCTCAATAAAGGACAGAAATGGTGTGGACCTAACAGAAGCAGAAGATATCAAGAAGAGGTGGCAAGAATACATAGAAGAACTGTACAAAACAGATCTTCACGACCAAGATACTCACGATAACGTGATCACTGACCTAGAGCCAGAAATCTTGGAATGTGAAGTCAAGTGGGCCTTAGAAAGCATCACTACGAACAAAGCTAGTGGTGGTGATGGAATTCCAGTTGAGCTATTTCAAATCTTGAAAGATGATGCTGTGAAAGTGCTGCACTCAATATGCCAGCAAATTTGGAACACTCAGCAGTGGCCACAGGACTGGAAAAGGTCAGCCTTCATTCTAATCCCAAAGAAAGGCAATGCCAAAGAATGCTCAAACTACCGCACAATTGCACTCATCTCACACGCTAGTAAAGTCATGTTCAAAATTCTCCAAGCCAGGCTTCAGCAATATGTGAACCGTGAACTTCCAGATGTTCAAGCAGGTTTAGAAAAGGCAGAGGCACCAGGGATCAAGTTGCCAACATCCGCTGGATCATGGAGAAAACAAGAGAGTTTGAGAAAAACATCTATTTCTGCTTCAATGACTATGCCAAAGCCTTTGACTGTGTGGATGACAATAAACTGTGGAACATTCTGAAAGAGCTGGGAATCCCAGACCACCTGACCTGCCTCTTGAGAAACCTGTATGCAGGTCAGGAAGTAACAGTCAGAACTGTACATGGAACAACAGACTGGTTCCAAATAGGAAAAGGAGTGTGTCAAGGCTGTATATTGTCACGTTGCTTATTTAACTTATATGCGGAGTACATCATGAGGAACGCTGGGCTGGAAGAAGCACAAGCTGGAATCAAGATTGCTGGGAGAAATATCAATAACCTCAGATATGCAATTGATACCACCCTTATGGCAGAAAGTGAAGAAGAACTCAAAAGCCTCTTGATGAAAGTGAAAGAGGAGAGTGAAAATGTTGGCTTGAAGCTCAACATTCAGAAAACAAAGATCATGGCATCTGGTCCCATCACTTCATGGGAAATAGATGGAAAGACAGTGGAAACAGTGTCAGACTTTATTTTTGGGGGCTCCAAAATCACTGCAGATGCTGATTGCAGCCATGAAATTAAAAGACAGTTACTCCTTGGAAGGAAAGTTATGATCAACCTTGATAATGTATTAAAAAGCAGAGACGTTACTTTGCCAACAAAGTTCCATCTAGTCAAGGCTATGGTTTTTCCTGTGGTCATGTATGGATGTGAGAGTTGGACTGTGAAGAAAGCTGATTGCCGAAGAATTGATGCTTTTGAAATGTGGTTTTGGAGAAGACTCTTGAGAGTCCCTTGGACCTCAAGGAGATCCAACCTGTGCATTCTAAGGGAGATCGATCCTCAGTGTTCATTGGAAGGACTGATGCTAAAGCTGAAACTGCAGTACTTTGGCCACCTCACGCGACGAGTTGACTCACTGGAAAATACTGTGATGCTGGGAACTGTTAGGGGTGGGAGGAGAAGGGGACGACCGAGAATGAGATGGCTGGATGGCATCACCGACTCTGTGGACATGAGTTTGAGTGAACTCCGGGAGTTGATGATAGACAGGGAGGCCTGTCGTGCTGTGATTCATAGGTTCGCGGAGAGTCAGCCACAACTGAGCGACTGAACTGAACTGATCCCATAAGGTGATAGGTTATCAAGAGTTATCTTAGGGTTATGAAATGAAGTGAGGTGAAAGTAGCCCAATCTTGTCTTACTCTTTGTGAACGCTTGGACTATACAGTCCTTGGAATTCTCCAGGCCACAATACTGGAGTGGGTAGCCTTTCCCTTCTCCAGCAGATCTTCCCAACCCAGGAATCGAAACCAGGTCTCCCACATTGCAGGCAGATTCTTTACCAGCTGAGCCACAAGGGAAGCTCAAAAATAATGGAGTAGGTAGTCTATCCTTCTCCAGTGGATCTTCCTGACCCAGGAATTGAACCAGGGTCTCCAGGATTGCAGGCAGATTCTTTACCTACTGAGCTATGAGGGGATTTTAGGGTTATAGTCAAATAAATATCTTGAGTTTCTGGTGGATATTCTGGACACTTTCATTTGGACAACAGATTATCAGATTCCATCCAGGCGAAGAAATGTCTAAGTAATATTTTCTCAAGGGCCTCCTGGCTCCATTTTAGAGCACTCTCTTAGCAATGTGCTGTGCCTAATCGCTCAGTAATGTCCGAGTCTTTGCAATCCTACGGACTGTAGCCCACCAGGCTCCTCTGTCTATGGGGAATTCTCCAAGCAAGAATACTGGAGTGGGTTACCATGCCCTCCTCCAGGGGATCTTCCCAAACCAGAGATTCAACCCAGGTCTCCCACATTGCGGGTAGATTCTTTATCATGTGAGCCACCAGGGAAGCTATGGAATTTTTATTTTCTTTCCACAATTCAGAAAACCTAGAAAACTCAGTAAGTGAGTGCCAATTTTACACTCTGAAAGACCCCTAGTAAGTGATAGAAGACAGAACATATAAACAAATGAGTTAATACATACAAGAAAAAATAAATAAAACTCATACAATAAACAAAAAATTGGAAACACGTTTTACATTTATTCCGAGTTCTATCTTTACAGTATTAAAAATACTTTAATACTTGTTAAAATGGTGGTTCAGTTCAGTTCAATCGCTCAGTTGTGTCCAACTCTTTGCGACCCCATGAATCACAGTACACCAGGCCTCCCTGTCCATCACCAACTCCCGGAGTTCACTCAAACTCATGTCCATCGAGTCGGTGATGCCATCAATGCCAGGAGCCAGCGAGGGAAATCCTACCTGTGACAAAGGTCAATTGGGGAAGAGGCCTGACGGGCAAAGGTTAATCAGCACTCGAGGAACCCCCTGGACTTACCCGAGCATCTACCCCAAAGAAAACCAGAGTCTGACTGCCTTACTATCTTACGCCTCTTACCAAGTCCTCTAATACTTACGGGGGCTTCCCCCCAACCACCTTTCTCTGAAAACATTAATTCAGAGCTGTAGTTAAAAAGTTCTCCTCGGCTTAATAGGAATGTTCCAATCCAAGCCCCTCTGATAGCTTTCTAACTTGCCTGACAAGTTTGTCCGGGCTCTAACAACTACGAATGTGACTGTTTACAGCCTCCCATCCATGCAAGGACAGAAAGCCTAATATTCTAAAATAGAGGAATTTGTTGAAGAATTTAAAATCATTAGAATAATACTAAAAAAGTTTTCATTGTTGAATCGATGCTTGCTTCAAAGTTTCCATATTTCCTATCTATTGTATCCTTGGAAATATATTAATCACATATAGAGAAATTAAGTAGTAGCCTTTGATTCAACCACACCAGATCTTAAGTTAATAAATTCTTTTCTTGTAGCTCACTACACCCTTGCCTTACAGGAATGTAACCTTGTCATGTGTCTTTGGAGAATATCGCCTGACTTAGGAAAATCACCTTGAAAGAATATAAGCCTTTTTCTAGATGACTAACCTTTGTTAGGTGAGAGATCCATAAACTGTTAGCAGGCCTCCTGGCCAGAAGATGATGTAAACCACCTAAAACTTTTGTATATCATGAGACATACAAAAATAAGCCCTGATCCTGATAAGGGACAAGATTGCTGACCCCGCGGGATTTTGGTGTGACTCTATACCTCCCTTTCTCTATTTTTCACGTGCACAACTTAGGGTATAAAAGCAGCACTGGAAAGTAAAGTTTTGGGGCTTGCTCACTGAAGCTTGGTCTCCCCGTGTAGTTTTTTCTGTGGTATTTTCTGTGGTATTTTCTCTGGTATTCCCATCTCCTTCAGAATGTTCCACAGTTTATTGTGATCTACACAGTCAAAGGCATTGGCATAGTCAATAAAACAGAAGTAGATGTTTTTTTCTGGAATTCTTTTTCATTGTTGATGATCAAGCAGATATTGGCAATTTGATCTCTGGTTTCTCTGCCTTTTCTTAAACGAGCTTGAACATCTGAAAGTTCACCATTCACGTATCGTTGAAACCTGGCTTGGAGAATTTTGAGCATGATTTTACTAGCCTGTGAGATCATTGCAATTGTGATGTAGTTTGAGCATTCTTTGGCATTGTCTTTCTTTGGGATTAGAATGAAAACTGGCTTTTTTCAGTCCTGTGGCCACAGGTGAGTTTTCCAAATTTGCTGGCATATTGAGTGCAGCACTTTCACAGAATCATCTTTCAGGATTTGAAATAGCTCAACTGAAATTCCATCACCTCCACTAGCTTTGTTCGTAGTGATGCTTCCTAAGGCTAACTTGACTTCACATTCCAAAATATCTGTCTCTAGGTAAGTGATAACACCATCATGCTTATCTGGATCATGAAGATTTTTTTTTTGTACAGTTCTTCTGTGTATTCTTGGCACCTCTTCTTAATATCTTCTGCTTTTGTTAGGTCCATACCACTTCTTTCCTTTATTGAGCCCATTTGTGCATGAAATGCTCCCTTTGGTATCTCTAATTTTCTTGAAGTGATCTCTAGTCTTTCCCATTCTAGTGTTTTCCTTTATTTCTTTGCACTGATCGCCAAGAAAGTCTTTCTTATCTCTCATTGCTATTCTTTGGAACTCTGCATTCAGATGCTTATATCTTTCCTTTTCTCCTTTGCTTTCCACTTCTCCTTTTTTCACAGCTTTTTGTATGGCCTCCTCAGACAGCCATTTTGCTTTTGAACATTTCTTTTTCTTAGGAACTGTCTTGCTCCCTTTCTCCTGTACAATGTCATCAACCTCTGTCCATAGTTCATCATGAAGTCTATCAGATCTAGTTCCTTAAATCTATTTCTCACTTCTACTGTATAATCATAAGGGATTTGATCTAGGTTTATACCTGAATGGTTCAGTGGTTTCTTCAATTTAATCTGAATCTGGAAATAATGTGTTCATGATCTGAGCCATAGTCAGCTCTTGGTCTTTTTTTTTTTTAATGCTGACTGGTTTTAGAAAAGGCAGAGGAAACAGAGATCAAATTGCCAACATCTGCTGGATCATGGAGAAAGCAAGAGAGTTCCAGAAAAACATCTATTTCTGCTTCATTGACTATGCCAAAGCCTTTGACTGTGTGGATGACAATAAACTGTGGAAAATTCTGAAAGGGATGGGAATACCAGACTACCTGAACTGCCTCTTGAGAAACCAGTATGTAGCTCAGGAATCAACAGTTAGAACTGGACATGGAACAACAGACTGGTTCCAAATAGGAAAAGGAGTACGTCAAGGCTGTATATTGTCACCTTCCTTATTTAACTTCTATGCAGAGTACATCAAGAGGAACGCTGGGCTGGAAGAAGCACAAGCTGGAATCAAGATTGCTGGGAGAAATAGCAATAACCTCAGATATGCAGATGACACCACCCTTATGGCAGAAAGTGAAGAGGAACTAAAAGGCCTCTTGATGAAAGTGAAAGAGGAGAGTGAAAAGGTTGGTTTGAAGCACAACATTCAGAAAACGAAGATCATGGCATCTGGTCCCATCACTTCATAGGAAATAGATGGGGAAACAGTGGAAACAGTGTCAGACTTTAATTTTTGGGCTCCAAAATCACTGCGGATGCTGATTGCAGCCATGAAATTAAAAGAAGCTTGCTGCTTGGAAGGAAAGTTATAACCAAACTATATAGCATATTAAAAAGCAGAGACATTACTTCTAGTCCATCTAGTCAAGGCTATGGTTTTTCCCGTGGTCATGTATGGATGTGAGAGTTGGACTGTGAAGAAAGCTGAGTGCCGAAGAATTGATGCTTTTGAAATGTGGTGCTGGAAAAGAGTCTTAAGAGTCCCTTAGACCTCAAGGAGATACAACCAGTCCATTCTAAAGGAGATCAATCCTGGGTGTTCATTGGAAGGACTGATACTAAAGTTGAAACTGCAATATTTTGGCCACCTCATGCGACAAGTTGACTCACTGGAAAAGAGTCCGATGCTGGGAGGGATTGGGGGTAGTAGGAGACGGAGATGACAGAGAATGAGATGGCTGGATGGCATCACCAACTCAATGGACATGAGTTTGAGTGAACTCCCAGAGTTGGTGATGGACAGGGAGGCCTGGTACTCTGTGGTTCATGGGGTCGCAATCAGTCGAACACGACTGAGCGACTGAACTGAACTGAACTGAACTGACTGTATAGTGCTTCTTCGTATTTTATCTGAAAAGATTATAATCAATCTGATTTTGGCATTGACCATCTGGTGATGTCCATGTGTAGAGTCTTCCCTTGTATTGGTGGAAGAGGGTGTTTGCTACGACCATTTTATTCTCTTGGCAGAGCTCTATTACCCTTTGCCCTGCTTCATTCTGTACTTCAAGGCCATGTTTGCCTTTTAGTCCAGGTGTTTCTTGACTTCCTACTTTTGCATTCCAGTCCCCTATAATGTAAAGGACATCTTTTTCTGGTGTTAGTTCTAGAAGGTCTTGTAGGTTTTCATAGAACCGTGCAACTTCAGCTTCTTCAGCATTTACTGGTCAGGGTGTAGACTTCAATTACCATGTTATTGAATGGTTTGCCTAGGAAACAGACTGAGATCATTCTGTCGTTTTTGAGATTGCATCCACGTACTGCATTTCAGACTCTTTTGTTGACCATAATGGCTACTCCATTTCTTCTAAGGGATTCCAGCACACAGTAGTAGATATCATGGTCATCTGAGCTAAATTCACACATTCCAGTCCATTTTAGTTCACTGATTCCTAAAATGTCAATGTTCATTCTTGCCATCTCCTATTTGACCACTTTCAATTTGCCTTGATTCAATGACCAGGTTCCTATGCAGTATTGCTCTTTACACCATCGGACCTTGCTCCCATCACCAGTCGCAACCACAACTGGGTGTTGTTTTTGCTTTGTTTCAGTCTTTTCATTCTTTCTGGAGTTATTTGTCTACTGAACTCCAGTAGCATATTGGGCACCTACTGACCTGGTGAGTTCAACTTTTAGTGTCATATCTTATTGCCTTTTCATGCCGTTCATGGAGTTCTCAAGGCAGGAATATGACACTGGTTTACCATTCCCTTCTCCAGTAGACCATATTTTGTCAGACCACTCCACCATGACCTGTCAGTCTTGTGTGGCCCTATATGGCATGGTTCATAGTCTCATTGAGTTAGACAAGGCTGGAATATGAATACTAAGTTGAACTGGAGATGAATACCGGGTTGCTTACCAGCTGTGTAACACTGAGCAAGTTATATAACTTTCCTGGCCACCTCATGAGACGAGTTGACTCACTGGAAAAGACTCTGATGCTAGGAGGGATTTGGGGTGGGAGGGGGTGGTGATGACAGAGAATGAGATGGCCTGATGGCATCACCGACTCGATGGACGTGAGTTTGAGTGAAGTTCAGGAGTTGGTGGTGGACAGGGAGGCCTGGCGTGCTGTGATTCATGGGGTCGCAAAAGTCGGACACGACTGAGCGACTAAACTGAACTGAACCTTAATTTCCTTTTGTTATGTTCTGATTTCTCTTCAGACTGTATATATCTTTCCTTTTGCATGACACGGATATAATAATGGTAGTCACATTACAGTGAATATGAATGAAATATAGTACTATATGTTATAGATTAGAAAAGTACCTGGTTTGCATGAAATGCTAATTCTATCATCAACACGAAGCCACTCTGTGGAAAACAGAGTGGACAAACGGAAAGCACCTCAGTTCTTAATTGCAATATTGAGGTACCAATTTAACTAAATTGAAGGCCAGAAAACTTGTGGATATCCCATCACATGATATAATAAGTGATCACAGGTGGTTCTAGTCATAAAGAATCCTCCTGCCAATACAGGGAATGTAAGAGATGCGGGTTCAATCCCTGGGTCAGGAAGATCCCCTGGAGAAAATCATGACAACCCACTCCATTATTCTTGCCTTGAGACTCCCATGGACAGAAGAGCCTGGTGGGCTGCAGTGCATGGGGTTGCAAAGAGTTGGACACAACTGATGCAACTTAGCACAGTACAGCACAGGAGAATATCTACTTCTGCTTCATTGGCTATGCTAAAACAGTGGAAACAGTGTCAGACTTTATTTTTGGGGGCTCCAAAATCACTGCAGATGCTGATTGCAGCCATGAAATTAAAAGACGCTTGCTCCTTGGAAGGAAAGTTATGACCAACCTTGATAGTATATTAAAAAGCAGAGACATTACTTTGCCAACCAAGGTCCGTCTAGTCAAGGCAATGGTTTTTCCCGTGGTCATGTATGGATGTGAGAGTTGGACTGAGAAGAAAGCTGATCGCCGAAGAATCGATGCTTTTGAACTGTGGTGTTGGAGAAGACTCTTGAGAGTCCCTTATACTGCAAGGAGATCCAACCAGTCCATTCTAGAGGAGATCAATCCTGGATGTTCATTGGAGGGACTGATGCTAAAGCTGAAGCTGCAATACTTTGGCCACCTCATGTGACGAGTTGACTCACTGGAAAAGACTCTGATGCTGGGAAAGGTTGGGGGCGGGAGGAGAAGGGGACGAAGGAGAATGAGATGGCTCGATGGCGTCACCGACTCTGTGGACATGAGTTTGAGTGAACTCCGGGAGTTGGTGATGGACAGGGAGGCCTGGTGTGCTGTGATTTATGGGGTCGCGGAGATTCGGACACGACTGAGTGACTGAACTGAACTGAACTGAACTGAACTGAAAGCCTTTGTATTGATCAGAAATCTTGTGGAAAATTATTAAAGAGATAGGTACCTGTCTCCTGAAAAACCTATATACAGTTCAAGAAGCAACAGTTAGAACTGGACATGGAACAATGAACTGGTTCCCAACTGGAAAAGGAATACATCAAGACTGTATACTACCACCTTGCTTATTAAACTTCTATACAGAGTACATAATGCAAAATGCTGGGCTGGATGAAGCACAAGCTGGAATCAATATTGCTGGGAGAAATATCAACAACCTCGTATATGCAGATGACACCACCCTAATGGAAGAAAGTGAAGAGGAACTGAAGAGACTATTGATGAATGTGAAAGAGGAGAGTAAAAAACTGGCTTAAACCTCAACATTCAAAAAATGAAGATCATGGCATCTGGTCCCATCATTTCATGACAAAAGAATGGGGAAAAAATGGAAAAGTGGGAGGCTTTATTTTCATGGCCTCCAAAATCACTGCTGACAGTGACTGCAGCAATGAAGTTAAAAGATGCTTGCTAGTTGGAAGAAAATCTATGTGGAACCTAGTTGTTGTTCATTTTCCCAGTTGTGTCTCACTCTTTGCAACCCCATGAACTGCAGCATGCCTGGTCTCCTTGTCCCTCCTCATCTCCCAAAGTTTGTCCAAGTTCATGCCCATTGCATCAGTGACACCATCCAGCCATCTTATCCTCTGACGTCCTCTTCTTCTGCCCTCAATCTTTCCCAGAATCAGGGACTTTTTCAATGAGTTGGTTGTTCACATCAGGTGACCAGAATAATGGAGCTTTAGCTTCAGCATCAATCCTTCCAATGAATATTCAGGGTTGATTTACCTTATGATTCACTGGTTTGATCTCCATGCTGTCCAAGGACTCTCAGAAGTCTGTGATCCACTGGAGGAGGGAATGACAAGCTACACTAGTATACTTGCTGTGAGAATCTTATGAAAGGTATATACGTATATGTGTGTGTATATATATATAATTACAAACCTAGACAGTTTTTTTTTACAAGAGGGACATCACTTTGCCAACGAAGTTCTATATAGTCAAAACTATGTTTTTTTCCAGTATTCACATACAGATATGAGAGTGGGACCATAACGAAGGTTGAGCGCCGAAGAATTGACGCTTTCAAACTGTGGTGTTAGAGAAGACTCTTGCAAGTTTTTTGGAAAGTAAGGAAATAAAACTAGTCAATTTTAATTACACTTCCTGGGCATACACACAGAGGAAACCAGAATTGAAAGAGACACATGTACTCCAATGTTCATCACAACACTGTGTATAATAGCCAGGACACGGAAGCAACCTAGATGTCCATCTGCAGACAAATGGATAAGAAAGCTGAGGTACATATACACAATGAAGTACTACTCAGCAATTAAAAAGAATACATTTGAATCAGTTCTAATGAGGTGGATGAAACTGGAGCCTATTATACAGAGTGAAGTAGCCAGAAAGGAAAACACCAATACAGTGTACTAACGCATATATATGGAATTTAGAAAGATGACAATGATAACCCTGTATATGAGACAGCAAAAGAGACACAGATGTATAGAACAGTCTTCTGGACTTTGTGGGAGAGGGCGAGGGTGGATGATTTGGGAGAATGGCATTGAAACATGTTTATTATCATATGTGAAATGAATCACCAGTCCAGGTTCAATGGATACAGGATGCTCGCGGTGGTGTACTGGGGTGAACCAGAGGGATGGGAGGGGGAGGGAGGTGGGACGGGGGTTCAAGATGAGGAACACATGTACACCCGGGGCAGATTCATGTCGATGTATGGCAAAACCATTACAATAATGTAATTAGCCTCCAATTAAAATAAATAGATTGTTTTAAAAAAGGAATTAATGCTGAATGTTCATTGGAAGGACTGATTCTTAAGATGAAGCTGGAGCTCCAATACGTTGGCCACCTGATTGGAAGAGCTGACTCGTTGGAAAAGAACCTGATGCTGAGAATGATTGAGGGCAGGAGGACAAGGAGATGACAGAGGATGAGATGGTTGGATGGCATCATCGACTCAAAGGATATCAGTTCAGTCCAGTTCAGTCGCTCAGTCATGTCCAACTCTTTGCGACCCCATGAACCATAGCACGCCAGGCCTCCCTGTCCATCGCCAGCTCCTGGAGTTCACACAAACTCATGTCCATTGAATCGGTCATGCCATCTAACCATCTCATCCACTATTGTCACTTCTCCTCCTGCCTTCAGTCTTTCCCAACATCAGGTTCTTTTCAAAAGAGTCAGCTCTTCGCATCAGGTGGCCAAAGTATTGGAGTTTCAGCTACAACATCAGTCCTTCCAATGAACACCCAGTGCTGATCTCCTTAAGGATGGACTGGTTGGATCTCCTTGCAGTCCAGGGACTCTCAAGAGTCTTCTCCAGCACCACAGTACAAAAGAATCAATTCTTCAGCACTCGGCTTTCTTTATAGTCCAACTCTCACATCCATACATGATTACTGGAAAAACCATAGCCTTGAGTAGACAGAACTTTGTTGACAAAGTAATGGCTCTGCTTTTTAATATGCTGTCTAGTTTGGTCATAACTTTCCTTCCAAGGAGTAAGCATCTTTTAATTTCTTGGTTGCAATCACCATCTGCAGTGATTTTGGAGCCCCCCAAAATAAAATCAGCCACTGTTTCCACTGTTTCCCCATCTATTTGCAATGGATATGCATTTGAGCAAACTCTGAGAGAAAGTGAAGGACATGGAAGCCTGGCGTGCTGCAGTCCATGGAGTCGCAAAGAGTTGGACATGACTGAGTGACTGAACATCAACTTCAGACTAAAGATATATCTATTTTTTCCCTTAAATGTAAGTATTCTACAAATATGTTCCTTTTCTCATCTTTTTTTTACATAATATTGTATCTGAATGCTCTTTTCTTTTTATCATTCACATGCATATTTACCTCATTCTACTGCATGAGATTCCGTTTTAAGTTTATATCAAAATGCATTTGTATTTGTTTCCTTTTATTGTATAAGAAAATATACCAAACTTTGTAACATAAAAATTTACTATTTCAAATTTTCTGTAGGTCAGAAATCCACGTTTGGATCAACGAACTTTTCTCCTCAGCCTCAAAAACTAAAATTGAAATCAAGATGCCAGCTAAAACCGTGATCTGATCTGACGTTTAAAATCTTCCAAGCTCAGAGTTTTTTTTGGTTTTTGTTTTTTTTCAGGTTGACACTAAAACATATTTTGTTTTGCTTGTAACACTGTATATTAACTGTAGAAAAATTTAAACACAGCTGAAATGATTTTTGAAATGAAAAAAAGTAAAAGAGCATACTCCCAAAACCCAGAAAATATAGATGATAACATTTTAATGTATATATATGTGTATTTATATATAAACTCCTTTTATATACGTGTGTATTTTATCAAAGTATGATCTCACTTTCATATGACTTTGCAATAAGTTCTTTTCATTAACAATCTCTACCTTTTCAAAGCGATATAATTACATCCCAGTTATTATTTCAGTCTAGGTCCAAATCATTCCAATTACATAAAAGATGTCTTTTATAGCTTATTTTCCTTAACCATTATTACTCTAGAAACAAAGGCTGCCTCTGTTTATATCTCTTAAATCTGTTTTAATCTAAAACACTCCCTTTCTAGGGACATGGATTTATTATTGTTTATTATAAAGCCAGCTTTCCTGAAAAGTATTTCATCTTTTGGACTATTTTTATGATGTTCTTTATAAGGTTACTCAGTGTCCTAAGCTGGAAATTTGCCCCAAAGACATGATTATTTTAAGGCATAAAATTTTGTATAGAATATATAATAGGTGAGTAATGTATCTCATTTCATATCATCAAGAGATATTAATATTTTAATGTCTTTTCTTCTTTTTCTCTTACCCAACTTTATTTTATGCAAATTTTCAAAATAAAATTAAAAAATGCATTGAGCATTCTGGTATCCACCACCTAGACTGAACAATTCATATTTTGTTACCAGTGTTGTATATATACATAAAAAAGCATTTTTTGCTATACCATACAAAAATAAGTTAAAAATATCATAAGCTTTATGCCTAAAAATTTCAGAATATATCATCGAAAATTATAGCCATAATATCATTTCACATTAAGGAAATTTGTAACTGTTCTCTATTATCATCTAATATTTAGCCCAAACCTAAATATTCTTAATTATCTTCAAAGGTTTTTTGTAGCTGTTAATTTGACATAGAATGCACATAACATTGAATTCATTAAAGTATAGAATCACATGATGTTTTAGTATATTCATAAAATTGTAAAAAATCATCATTATCTAAATCCAGAACACTTATCATCACCCTGCAAGAGAAAATAGAAACTATGTAACTCTTAGCAGTTGCTCCTCAATTTTCCTTGGCCTCGGGCACTGGCATCCACTAATTTATATACTGTCTATATATAATAGATTTGCCTTGTCTTGATATTTCTTACTAATTATATTATGCTTTATATGGTCTTTTATGTTTCATCATTTCTCTTAGCATTATGTTGCAAGCTTCATCCATGTCGTATCATATATTAGTATTGAAGTTATTTTTATGACTTAATAATATTTCATTGTATAGTCTTGTTACATTATGTTTATTCATTCATATATATATCTATTTTTTCTTTTTGAATACTATAGATTGCTTTGCTATGAATATTTGTGTGCAAGTTTGGGTGTGGACACACACTTGCATTTTTTGGTATATAACTGTGAGTGGCTTTTCTATGTTATATGGCAACTCTCATAAAGAATTGATGAACTGTATTCTACAGTGGCTTCACTATTTTATCTTTCCACCAACAATGTTATGAGCATGCCAAGTTCTCTACATCCTCACTAATATTTGTTGTTGACCTTTAAAAATTATTATTATGGTCATTCCATTGGGTGCAAAGCATAATATTATTGTGGTTTTGATTTGCATTTCTCCAATGACTAACAATGTTGAGCATATTTCTTGTGCTTATTGAATATTTTTATGTCATCTTTATTTAAGTTATTTGTCCATTTTAAATTATTTGTCTGTTTAATGTTAAATATTATATATTCTGGATATAAGCTACTTCTCAGATGTATGATTTGCAAATATTTTCTCCCATTCTTTAATTTTTCACTTTATTAATAGCATCCTTTGAGTCACAAACGGAGAAGGCAATGGCAAGCCACTCCAGTACTATTGCCTAGAAAATCCCATGGATGGAGGAGCCTGATTGGCTGCAGTCCGTGGGGTCGCTAAGGGTCGGACACGACTGAACGACTTCACTTTCACTTTTCACTTTCACACATTGGAGAAGGAAATGGCAACCCACTCCAGTGTTCTTGCCTGGAGAATCCCAGGGACGGGGGAGCCTGGTGGGCTTCCGTCTATGGGGTCGCACAGAGTCGGACACGACTGAAGTGACTTAGCAGAGTCACAAAAGGCTTCAATTTCTGTAAAGTCGAGATTATCTATTTATTATTTTATTGCTTGTACTCTGGGTGTCATATCTGAGAAAGTTTTGTTGAACTCAAAGTAAAAAAAAATTACACCTGTATTTTTATTTAAGAGTTTTATAGTCTTATCTCTTATACATAGCTCTTTGATTCATTTTGGAGTAATTCTTTACACCTATTAAGGAAGGAGTTCAATAGCACTTGGTGAAAATATTATTTTTCCTTTGAATTATCTTGCCACTCTTGTCAAAGATCAATTGCCAGTAGAAATCTGGATTTATTTGGAATCTCAGTTTTGCTCCATGTATCCCTTTCCTTTTTCCAATACCAAGCTGCTTTGATTATGATATCATTGTAGGAAATTTTGATATTGGGAAATGTGGAAGTTCCAAATTTGTCTTTTTTATGCAGTATTGTTTTGACAGTTCTTATTTCTGGGTTCTTTGAATTTTCACATGGATTATAGTATTAGGTTGTCAATTTCTACAAAAATCCTATTGGAATTTGGATAAGCTTTCCACTGAATCTGTAAATTGCCTTCGATAGTATTGCCTTCTGAACAATATTAAATATTCCAATCCATTATCACAGAGATCTTTCCATTTATTTAAACTTTAACTTATTTTAATGATGTTTTACAGTTTTCAAGAAGTTTAAAGATTTTCTACTAATTTCTAAATTTTGTATTATGTACTTTATTCTTTTTGGTACTGTTGTAAATTAAACCATTTCACAGTTTCACTTTTGATTGTTAATTGATAAAGTATACAATTGATTCCTTCAGACTTTTTGAACTTGTTTATTAATTCTAGTAGTGGATTTCTTTAGAGTTTACATGTATAGTGAATTCCCTCAGTCATGTCAGACTCTTTGCAACATCATGGACTGTAGCCTTCCAGGCTTCTCCATCCATTGGATTTTCAGGCAAGAATAATGGAGTGGGTTGCCATATCCTTCTCCATTATATGTATAAGATCATTCCATCTGCAAAGAGATCATTTAACTTCTTTGTTTCTAATCTGGAAGCATTTTATTTAATTTTCTTGTCTAATTGATCATCTAAAGTTTTTAGTAAAAATGATGAGAAATGGATATCTTTGTCTTGTTCTTGATCTTAAGGGTTGGAAAATTTTAGTCTTTCATCATTAAGTATAATTTTAACTGTAAATTTTTCATACATACTCTGTCAGATTAAGAAATTCTCCTATCTGAGAACAAGATGGCGGAGGAGTAGGTGGACGTGGAGTACATCTCTCTCCACGGGTACATCAGGAATACACCTTCAGACACAGAAGTGCATGCAGAACACCAGCTGAGAGCACAAAGGAGGACCTGACCAGTGGAAAAGAATATATAGAACCACACAAAACTCTGTAAGATTAAGGAACTAGGGGGGGCAAGAGGATTGTTAGTAGGACTGGATCTGCCCTAGGTGGGTGGGGAAACTGAAGCAGGGGTCCGATCCTCACAGAGGGGCAATTGTCTGAGTTAGAGGAGAAAACATTTAAGACTGAGAGTGAGACAGGTGATCTGTGGCAGGCTAAATGGAATGAGAATCAGACAGTCCTTGTGGCAGACATACATATGCTGGGCAGGAATGTGGGTATCCTGGAAGGGGCAGCAACTGGGAGCTGGAGTTCAGGGATTGTGGAACAATCCCAGGGAAAGGGCTGCTGTTGAGTGAGGAGAGACAGATTGAGGGGATGTGAGGGTGGATATCATAGTGGGAAATGCCTGTGGAGGAAAGCCAGGTAGCCACAGAAGCAAGGCAATACTTCTGAGTCACAGATAAGGGGAGGAGCCATAACCACAGCCTCTCTCTCTCCACATGCCAGCATCGGCAGATGAACAGTAGAGAGGCTGGCCCATCAAATGCTCCTGACACACTGAACTACAGATTAGGACCCTAACCAGGGTGCCCCTTTAAGTGCCTGATGCACCGATCTACAGATCAAGACCCCAATCAGGGGAGCCACTGTATGTCCCTGATGCACCAAACAACAGAGAAGGACCCCAAGGAAAAGATCCCTCTAAGTGCCTGAATGGGTGGAGCTACAGAGAAAGGCTGGCCAAAGAGGCCTTCTGATCCCCAGCTGCAAGGGGATAAGAAAAAAAAAAAAAAGACTGATAGGGCCATAACTCCTGCCTCAGAGGCATTTTGTGTCCCTGAACACTTTGTGCCACCAGTGTCCCTGCAAGCCAAACAGCTGCACCACCATCACATTCAACTCTCACAGAAGCAGAGCTGCCATGGGGGGTTGGGGGGGGAATTTTTGTTTATGCATATAGGGTCACTTAGATCCTGTCTGACTCTTTGTGATCTGGTAGACTGTGGCCTTCCAGGCTTCTCTGTCAGAAAGGTTTCTCCAGGCAAGAATACTGGAGCGTACTGGCCAATACTGGTTACCATACCATTCTAGAGCACTATATTTACGGCTGCCCTAGCCACCAACCCCCCTGAGTACCTGGTGCTGCCAGAACCCCTGCGACTCAAGCAGCTGCACCACTTCCACACCTGGCCCTCACGGGGCAAATCCAAGTCCTCCAGGGCAGCGTCAGGTGCTAAACCCAAGTGGACAACCCACATATAGAGGTGGAAATTCAACCACAATTGAAACCCAAGGGCAGTGTGACTAAGGAAGAAGACCCAAAACCTTCCAACCAGCTGTACAAGCTGAAGATTAAATCCACATGATCAACTAAGCAGACTCTGTGTCTATGGAATATATAAAAGGCCATTGAGAGCTCCCACAAAAGAAAACACACTAGCTCTGATATCTGTGGACATTGGAGGCAAGAACACACAAGAGTAGGACCAGATTAGAATCTGAGCAGCTCCTACAGTAGGTCTAGAGATAAGTAGAGTGTTTGAGGTCATCCTAAGGAGGTAAGGTGGACTATGATTCCCAGCGCAGGAATGGACTCTGACAGCAAAGACTCAAAAAAAAGAAAAAAAAAAAATTCTTATTTTTTGACTTGTTCTATAGATTCTTTTGGACATTTTTTCATTTTTTTCCCTTTTCCCCTTTCTGTTGTAGTTGATGATTTTATTGTCACTAAGAAAGTCAATTAAGCTTTTGACATTTTTTTTCCTTTTTCCTCAGTCACATTTTTTATTGTTGTCATAAACCTCTGCTTCTACGTTGGGCTTTTGCAGTTCTGTGGGATTTTCTTCTTCTTCTTCTTCTTTTTAAATTTTCTCTTTTTTTCTTAATTTTAAATTTTTAAACTTATTATATTTTCTATATGTATTCTTTCATTTGCTTTTCCTACTGTTCTTTTCCCTTTGCAGTTAAAGTATATAAATCTTTATCTACCTCTATTTAACTTTGCATATCTATGCTTGCTTTTTTTCTTTCTTTCTCTCCTTTCCTATCAACATATTTGTTAGTTTTATTTTCATTGCTTTATTCTCTAATTAGCACCTTGCTTTAGCTTTGTTTTCCATTTTGTGCTTTAATTAGCTTTGTTCTTAGATGGTAAATATAAGTTTTGATTTCCTTTGTTTGCTGGATCAGTCTAATGTTCTTTATATTTGTTGGACTGTTTTCACTATGCTCATGGGTATATATGTATGTGTGAATATTCCATTATTTTAATTATTATTTGTCTGATTTTGTAACTTCCATTTGTCTGGGGTTCATCTTTGGTTTCTTGTTTTTAGATATTTCTTTTACTCTCAATTCCAAAACAAACCACTTGTGGAATCTTCGTTCCTCATAATAAATCAAGCCCTGAGCCTTTGGAGTGGGAGCACTGACTCCAAGACTCTTTAATACCAGAGAACTAAGCCTAGGGAGTATCAAATAGTGAGAATGCACACAAAGGAAACCACTTGAATACAAGACCTGGCATCACCCAATCACCAGTAGCACCCTGTGCAGGACGCCTCATCTAAACAACAAACAAAACAGACATACAAACCCAATCATCAGCAGACAGGAGTACCACCTCACTCAGCTTTTCCCATTAGAGGAAAAACAAACAAACAGAAACTCAGCACAAATTTCACCCTATACGAAGCTCACACAAACCAAAGGACCAACCTTAGGAGGGCAGAAACCAAAAGGAAGAAAGAATTCAAACTTCTTTATGGAAAGAATTCAACATTCCTTGAAGCCTGGGAAAAGAAGAACTCAAACACAATAACTTAAAAAAAAATTGAAAAGTCAGATGAATACTGCAAATAAATACTGCACAGATGAAGGAACAAACTAGAAACACAGAAGTCCAAATAAAGAAATAGGAAAGGAAGAGGAAATAGGAAAATTACCTGAAAAAGAATTCAGAACAATGATATCTAAGATTATAAAAAACCTGGAAAACAAAATGGAGAAAATACAAGAATCAATTAACAAAAACCTAGAAGATTAAAGAATAAGCATACAGAGACAAACAACGCAATTACTGAAATTAAAAATACTCTAGAAGGAATCAAGAGTAGAATTTCTGAAGCAGAAGAATGAATCTGTGAGCTGGAAGACAAAATGGTGGAAGTAACTTCTGAAAAGAAGAATAAAGTAAAAGTTATAAAAGAACTGAGGACAGCCTCAGAGACATCTGGGAGCATACCAACTGCACAAATTTTCAAATTATAGAAGTCCCAGAAGAAGAAGAGAAAAAGAAAGATTATGATAAAATTTTTGAAGAAAATATCATTGAAAATTTCCCCAACATGGAAAAGGAAATGGCCAATCAAGTCCAAGAGGCACAAAGAGTCCCATACAAGATAAACCCAAAGTGAAACATGCCAAGACACATACCGGTCAAACTAACAAAGACTAAACTCAAAGAAAGAATATTCAAAGCAACAAGGGAGGAGCAACAAGTAACATACAAGGGAAACCCCATATGCTTAACAGCTGATCTTTCAGAAGAAACTCTGCAGGTCAGAAGGGAATAGCAGGATATATTTAAAGTACTGAAAAGGAAACATCTTAAACTGATATTACTGTGCCCAGCAAGAATCTCATTGAAAATTGATGGAGAAATCAAAAGCTTTTCAGACAAGCAAAAGTTAAAAGACTTCAGTACCACCAAACCAGCTTTACAACAAATGTTAAATGGACTTATATAGTCAAGATACAACAGAGGAAAAATTATCTACAAAATCAACCCCAGACAATTATAAAATGGCAATAGGAACATATATATCAATAATTACTTTCAGTTCAGTTCAGTTCAGTCGCTCAGTCGTGTCCGACTTTTTGCGACCCCATGAACCACAGCACGCCAGGCCTCCCTGTCCATCATCAACTCCCGGAGTTCACTCAAACTCATGTGCATTTTGAGTCAGTGATGCCATCCAGCCATCTCATTCTCTGCCGTCTCTGTCTCCTCCTGCCCCCAATCCCTCCCAGCATCAGAGTCTTTTCCAGTGAGTCAACTCGTCGCATGAGGTGGCCAAAGTATTGGAGTTTCAGCTTCAGCATAAGTCCTTCCAATGAACACCCAGGATTGATCTCTTTTAGAATGGACTGGTTGGATCTTCTTGCAGTCCAAGGGACTCTCAAGAGTCTTCTCCAGCACCACAGTTCAAAAGCATCGATTCTTCGGCGATCAGCTGTCTTCACAGTCCAACTCTAACATCCATACATGAGCACTGGAAAAACCATAGCCTTGACTAGACGGACCTTTGTTGGCCAAGTAATGTCTCTGCTTTTTAATATGCTATATAGGCTGGTCATAACTTTCCTTCCAAGGAGCAAGTGTCTTTTAATTTCATGGCTTCAATCAGCATCCGAAGTGATTTTGGAGCCCCAAAAAATAAAGTCTGACAATGTTTCCACTGTTTCCCCATCTATAATGCAAATGAATTAAATATTCCAACCAAAATACAGACTGGTTGAATAGATACAAAAGCAAAACCCATATATATGCTGTCTACAAGAAATCCAATTCAGACATAAAGAAATTCACTTCAGACTTAAAAACACGTATAGACTGAAAGTGAAAGGAAGGAAAAATTTATCCCATGCAAATGGGAAGCAAAGGAAAGCTAGATTAGCAACCATCATATCAGAACAGAGAGACCTTAAAATAAAAAAAAAAGATAACAAGAGATAAGGAAGGACACTACATAATGATCAAGGGATTGATCCAAGAGGAAGACATAATAATTGTAAATATCTATGCACCCAACATAGGAGCACTTCAATACATAAGAGAAACACTAACTGACATAAAAGGAAAAATTGACAGTAACACAATAGTAATAAGAGACTTTAACACCCCACTCACATCAATGGACAGATCATCAAAACAAAATTAATAAGGAAACACAAGTCTTAAATGATACATTAGATGAGATGGATCTCATTGATATCTTCAGGACATTCCATGCAAATGCAGAAGAATAACATTCTCCAGGATAGACCACATCTTGGGTCACAAATCAAATTTCAGTAAATGTAAGAAAACTGAAATTCTAACAAGCATCTTCTCTGACTACAATACTATGAGACTAGATATCAATTACAAGAAAAAAAATGTAAGAAACACAAACACATGGAGATTAAACAACATGCTTCTAAATAGCCAACAATTTACTGGAGAAATCAAAAGGGAAATCTATAAATTTCTAGAAAGAAATGACAATGAAAACACCACAATTCAAAACCTATGGGATGCAGCAAAAGCAATCCTAAGAGGGAAGTTTATAGCAATGCAATCCTACCTATAGACATCCTAACTTTACACCTAAAGCAACTGGAAAAAGAAGAAGAAGAGGGAAAAAAAAAAAACAACTAGTAGAAGGAAAGAAATCGTAAAAGTTCAATCTTCCAAGAATGAACCAGGAAGAAATGGAAATTATGAACAACCCGAAATTGAAACTGTGATAAAAAAATCTCCCAAAAAACAAAAGCCCAGGACCAGATGGCTTCACAGGAGAATTCTATCAAACATTTAGAGAAGAGCTAATGCCTATACTTCTAAATCTCTTTCAAAAAATGGCAAAGAAAGGAACATTTCCAAATTCACCCTATGAGGCCACCATCACCCTGACAGCAAAACCAGACAAAGACAACACACAAGAAAGAAAGCTACAAGCCAGGACATGGACGCAACCTAGATGTCCATCTGAAGACGAATGGACAAGAAAGCTTTGGTACATATACACAGTGGAGTATTACTCAGCCATTAAAAAGAATGCATTTGAACCAGTTCTAATGAGGTGTATGAAACTAGAGCCTATTATACAGAGTGAAGTAATCCAGAAAGAAAAACACCAATACAATATACTAACGCATATATATGGAATTTAGAATGATGCAAATGTTAACGAGACAGTAAAAGAGACTTTGGGACTCTGTGGGAGAGGGTGAGGGTGGGATGGTTTGGGAGAATGGCATTGAAACATGTATGTTATCATATGTGAAATGAATCACCAGTTCAGGGTTGATGCATGTTACAGGGTGCTTAGGACTAGTATGCGGGGATGACCCAGAGGGAGGATAAGGGGAGGAGGGAGGTGGGAGGGGGATTCAGAAGGGGGAACTCATGTACACCCGGTGCGGATTCATGTCAATATATGGCAAAACCAGCCAATATAATATTGTAAAATAATTAGCCTCCGATAAAAATGAAAATTTAAAAAATAAATAAATAAATTTAATCAAAAAAATAAAGATAATGGTTCAAGTGAAGAAAAAAGAAAGCTACAGGCCAATATCACTGATGAGCATAG
This sequence comes from Moschus berezovskii, assembly GCF_049115385.1. Classification (NCBI taxonomy): domain Eukaryota; kingdom Metazoa; phylum Chordata; class Mammalia; order Artiodactyla; family Moschidae; genus Moschus; species Moschus berezovskii. The sequence goes on along the minus strand of NC_142488.1, from coordinate 77,636,436 downwards.
ATGCAAAAATTCTTAACAAAATTTTAGCAAAGAGAATTCAGCAACACATAAAAAAGCTCATACACCATAATCAAGTTGGGTTTGTTCCAGGGATTCTTCAATATATGGAAATCCATCAGTGTGATGCACCAGATTAGCATACTGAAAGATAAAAAAATATATGATTATCTCAATAGATGCAGAAAAAGCCTTTGACAAAATTCAGCACCTATTTATGTTTAAAACTTTTCAAATAAATGCACATAGAAGGAACCTAACTCAACATAGTTAAGGCCATATGTGATAAGCCTACAGCAAACATTACTCTCAATGGTGAAAAACTGAAAGCATTCCCCCTAAGATCAAGAAGAAGACAAGGGTGTCCACTTATGCCACTATTATTCAACATAGTTCTGGAAGTCCTAACTACAGCAATCAGAGAATACAAAGAAATTAATGGAATCCAAATCAGAAAAGAGAAAGTAAAGCTCTCACTTTTTGCAGATGACATGATACTGTACATAGAAAATCCTAAAGATAGTATCAGAAAATTACTAGAGCTAATCAGTTAATTTAACAAATTTTCAGAATACAAAATCAATAAACAGAAAACACTTGGATTTCTATACAATAACAATGAAAAATCAGAAAGAATAATTATGGAATTAATCCCATTCAGCATTGCAACAGCAAAAAAAGAGAAATATCTAGGAATAAACTTACATAAGGAGACATGAGAACTGTACACAGAAAATTATAAGACACTGATGAAAGAAATCAGAGATGATATAAACAGAGAGACATTCCATGTTTCTGGGTAGGAAGAATCAGTATGTGAAAATGACTATACTACCAAATGCAATCTACAGATTTAATGCAATCCCTATCATATTATCAATGGCATTTTTCACAGAACTAGAACAGAAAAATTCAAAATTCATATGAAAACACAAAACACCCCAAATAGTCAAAGCAGTCTTGAGAAAGAAGAATGGAGCTGTAGTAATCAATTCTCCTGACTTCAGGTTATACTACAAAGGTACAGTCATCAAGACAGTACGGTACTGGCACAAAAACAGAAATATAGACCAGTGGAACAATATAGAAAGCTCAGAAATAAAGCCATGCACCTATAGGTATCTTTTTGACAAAGAAGGCAAGAATATACAATGAGACAAAGACAGCCTCTTCAATAAATGGTCCTGGGAATACTGGACAACTAAAGTATGTAAAGAATGAAATTAAAACACTTCCTAAATACCCAAAGACAAGCTTAAAATGGATTAAAGACCTAAATGTAAGACCCAGAAGCTCTAAAACTCTTAGAGGAAAACATAGGCAGAACACTCGATGACATAAATCAAAACAAGCTCCTCTATGACCCACCTCCTCGAGTAATGGAAATAAAAACAAAAGTAAAGAAGTGGGACCTTATTAAATGTAACAGATTTTGCACAGCAAAGGAAACTATAAGAAAGGTGAAAATACAACCCTCAGAATGGGAGAAAATAACAGCAAATGAAACAACTGACAAAGGATTAATTTCCAAAATATACAAGTGCTCATAGAAGTCAATACCAGAAAAACAAACAATCCAATCAAAAAGTGGGAAAAAGACCTACACAGGCATTTCTCCCAAGAAGACATACAGTTGGCTAACAAACACATGAAAAGATGCTCAACATCGCTCATTATTAGAGAAATGAAAATTAAATCTACAATGAGATATCACCTCATACTGCCAGAATGACCCTCATCAAAAAATCTACAAACAATAAATTCTGGAAAGGGTTGGGAAAAAAGGGAACACTTTTGCACTGTTGGTTGGAATGTAAATTGGTACAGCCATTATGGAAGACAGCATGGAGATCTCATAAAAAAAAAACTACGAATAAAACTGCCATATGATCCAGCAATCCCACACCTAGGCATATACCCTGAGGAAACCAAAATTGAAAACAACACATGTATCTCATTGTTCACTGCAACATTATTTACAATAGCTAGAACATGGAAGCAACCTAGATGTCCATCAACAGATGAATGGATAAAGAAGTCGTGGTACATATACACAATGGAATATTACTCAGACATAAAAAGGAGCACATTTAGGTTAGTTCTAATGAGGTGGAAGATCCTAGAACCTATAAGTTCTTCAGAAAGGGAAAAATAAATATCATATTCTAACATATATATATGGAATCTAGAAATATGGTATTGAAGAATTTACATACAGGGCAACAATGGAGAAACAGACATACAGAATAGACTTATGCACATGGGGAGGGGGGGAGGAGAGGGTGAGATATATGGAAAGAGTAACATGGAAACTTACATTACCATATATAAAATAGACAGCCAAAAGGAATTTGCTGTATGGCTCAGGAAACTCAAACAGGGGCTCTGTATCCACCTAGAGGGGTGAGATGGGGAGGGAGATGGAAGGGAGGTTCCAAAGAGTTGGGATCTATGTATACCTATGGCTGATTCATGTTGAGGTTTGACATGAATCAGCAAAATTTTGTAAAGTAATTAATCTTCTATAAAACATAAAATAATATTAAAAAGTAAGTTCCCTTCTGTTTCTAGTTTCTTGTGCATCTTTATCATGACAGTGTGTTGGATTGATCAAAAGATTTTTGGTATTTTATTCTGCTTTTATTGAGATGATCATTGGATTTTCCTTTTTGTATTCTATTAATATGTTGAAATATCTTGACTGAGTTTTTTTTTTTTTTTTGAAGATTTGATGCTTTTGAACTGTGGTGCTGGAGAAGACTCTTGAGAGTCCCTTGGACTGCAAGGAGATCCAACCAGTTCATTCTAAAGGAGATCAATCCTGGGTGTGCATTGCAAGGACTAATGCTAAAGCTGAAACTCCAATACTTTGGCCACCTCATGCGACGAGTTGACTCACTGGATAAGACTCTGATGCTGGGAGGGATTGGGGGAGGAAGGAGAAGGGGATGACAGAGAATGAGATGGCTGGATGATATCACCGACTCAATGGACATGAGTTTGAGTGAACTCCGGGACTTGGTGATGGACAGGGAGGTCTGGTGTGCTGTGATTCATGGAGTCTCAAAGAGTCGGACATGACTGAGGGACTGAACTGAACTGAACTGAATATTTTTATGTCTTCATTCGTTAGAAATATTTTGTGATTTTTCTTCCTGATTTCAGTTCAGTTCAGTCCCTCAGTCGTGTCGGACTATTTGTGACCCCATGAACCACAGCATGTCAGGCCTCCCTGTCCATCACCAACTCCCGGAGTCCACCCAAACCCATGTCCATTCAGCCGGTGATGCCATCCAAGCATCTCATCCTCTGTCATTCCCTTCTTCTCCTGCCCTCAATCTTTCCCAACATCAGGGTCTTTTCAAATGAGTCAGCTCTTCACATCAGGGGCCAAAATATTGGAGTTTCAGATTCAACATCAGTCCTACCAATGAGCACCCAGGACTGATCTCCTTTAGAATGGACAGGTTGGATCTCCTTGCAGCCCAAGGGACTCTCAAGAGTCTTCTCCACCATCTCCTGTTTGACCACTTCCAATTTGCCTTGATTCATGGACCTAACATTCCAGGTTCCTATGCAGTGTTGCTCTTTACAGCATCGAACCTTGCTTCTGTCACCAGTCTCATCAACAGCTGGGTGTTGTTTTTGCTTTGACTGCATCCCTTCATTCTTTCTGGAGTCATAGAAATTATTACTGGCCTTATAGAATGGCTTGGATATTTTTTTTATAATTATTTGAATAATTGACTTAAATTCTTAAATGATTGGTGGAATTCAGCAGTGAAGTCATCTGGTCTAGTTCTCTTTTCTTTATGCAAAATGTTTTGATTACTAATTCAACCTCTTGCTATAGGTAGATTCAGATTTTCTATTTCTTTTAAAGTCTTGGTACTTTGTGAATTATTTTCTAAGAATTTATTTCATCTAAGTTATTATATTTGTTTAGCACAATTGTTCACTTACTATTCATTTGCCTTAATATTTGTTTTTATTTTGTAAGAACTGTAGTAATGTCTTATTTTCCTTCTTGACTTTAATAGCTTGTCCTCTCTGTTTTTCTCGGTCAGTCTACCTAAAGTTTTATCCGTTTTATTTTTTTCCCCCCGTTTTTAAGCTAACTTGGTATAACAGCTTCTTTTTCTCTTTTAATTTTAATTCTATATTTCTTTTCTGCTCTAGTATTTATTACTTTCTTCTTTCTGCTTGCCTTGAGTTTAGTTTGTTCTTTCTTTTCCTAGTTTCCTAAGGTAGTTGTTCAGGTTATTGCTTTGAGATCTTTTTTCTTTTTTAATATAGAAGTTTATAGATATGTATATCCTTCTAACACTTGTTTCACTGCTTTACATAAGCCTGGACAACTTTTACTTTTATTTTTATTAATCTAAAAATATTTTCCAAATCAGAGTGCTCAAAGTTATGTGGAAGCCTGGATAGGAGGAGGGTTTGGGGGAGAATGGAAATATATAGATAGATAGATACATAGATAGATAGATAGATATAGACATAAATATAGATGTCTGAGTCCCTTCACTCTTCACCTGAAATTGTCACAATGTTGTTAATCAGCTAGATCTCAATGCAACATAAAAAGTTTAAAAAAATATTTTCCAGCTCTGTTTTATTTTATTTTTGATCCATTGTTTGTTTAGTAATATTTATTTTCTGCATATTTATGAATTTACAAATTTCCTTCTGTTCAGTTCTGACTGTTGCTTCCTGACCTGCATACAGGTTTCTCAAGAGGCAGGTCAGGTGGTCTGGGATTCCCATCTCTTTCAGAATGTTCCACACTTTATTGTGATCAACACAGTCAAAGGTTTTGGCATAGTCAATGAAGCAGAAATAGACATTTTTCTGAAAATCTCTTGCTTTCTCTATGATCCAGCGGATGTTGGCAATTTGATCTCTGGTGCCTCTGCCTTTTCTAAAACCTGCTTGGACATCTGGGATTTCTCGGTTCACATACTGCTGAAGCCTGGCTTGGAGAATTTTGAGCATGACTTTACTAGCGTGTGAGATGAGTGCAATTGTGCGGTAGTTTGAGCATTCTTTGGCATTGCCTTTTTTGGAATTGGAATGAAGACTGACCTCTTCCAGTCCTGTGGCCACTGCTGAGTTTTCCAAATCTGCTGGCACATTGAGTGCAGCACTTTCACAGCATCATCTTTCAAGACTTGAAATAGCTGAACTGGAATTCCATCACCTCCACTCGCTTTGTCCATAGTGATGCTTTCCAAGGCCCACTTGACTTCACATTCCAAGATGTCTGTCTCCAGGTCGATGATCACGTTATCGTGAATATTTTGGTCGTGAAGATCTTTTTTGTACAGTTCTTCTGTGTATTCCTGCCACCTCTTCTTAATATCTTCTGCTTCTGTTAGGTCCATACCATTTCTGTCCTTTATCGAGCCCATCTTTGCCTAACCCTGTATACGAGACTGTAAAAGAGACACAGATGTATAGAACAGTCTTTTGGACTCTGTTGGAGAGGGCGAGGGTGGGATGTTTGGGAGAATGTCATTGAAACATGTGTATTAACATATGTGAAACAAATGGCCAGTCCAGGTTTGATGCATGATACAGGATTCTCGGGGCTGGTGTACTGAGATGAACCAGAGGGATGGGATGGGGAGGGAAGTGGGAGGGGAGTTCAAGATGGGGAATGTATCTACAGCCAGGGGAGATTCATGCCAATGTAAGGCAAAACCATTACAATAATGTAAAGTAATTAGCCTCCAATTAAAATAAATAAATTTTAAAAATTAAACCTTTTGAAGAGAGAAAAAAAAAGTCCTTTTGTACAGAACAGGAAACTACATTCAATATCTTATGAAAAGAATATGAAAAGAAATTTATGTAAAACTGAATTATTTTGCTGCACAGCAGAAATTAACACAGCTTTCTAAATCAACCATACTTGAATAAAATAACTTGAAATAAAAAAGAAGAAATATTGAGAGGGAAATTTGCTTCACTTTTAATGAAAAAAAGTTCTTCGTTCCTGGTTTCTGAACAGAAAACAGATTATTATTGAATAAAAATTGAAAACACGATAAATCCTTTATGATAACATTAAAGTCCATCCCTAGCTACAGCAAGAAAAGCCAAGGAACAAAGCTATTTAATCATGCTATACTGAACATCATGTGTACAACATGTATATAGTAAATAAGACCTGATAATATTTTACAGTGAAAATTTTTTCAAGTATTAAAAATACTTTAGATAAACTTTTGTAATGTATATAAACATAGATTTATGTTTACGGTATATTAGCTACAGATGTACCCAATATTTCCAAATTATGTCCATTTTCTCAAAATATTGACCTATACAAATATTTATTAAATCATATTTTTATTACCCTTGTAATATCATTTTTTTACATAAGAGCCATGTTTCCTTGGTAAATGAAATTAATTTATGAAAGATTCTATATTCTGAACCTCAGTGGAATTTATACATCATTAAATAAAACTGACTTTAATTCTCGTAGCTCTTAATACCTTTAAATACATAAATTTTCTTAGTTAAGTAATTATACCATTGAGGCACAATAACGAAGTAGTAGCAGACTGCAGATAACCATTTACAATAATATATTTAGATTGAAATAAGATTACTCCAGTATTTTAATTTGTCCACTGTGGAGTCTCTCTTCTCTTCCAGGTACTGAAACTATTATTTAGTATATGACAACACAACACAAATTAGTGTAGATTTCCCTCTTTAGCTATAATTTATAAAGAGCATGGATATTGTAAGTATTCTGTCTTTAACAAGAAAAAAATCAAGCAAAAAGGAAATCAATGATTTCACTTGGACCCACAAGATAACTGAGCTCACAGAGAAAACTAATTTTTAAATCTGGAGAGACGGGAGAATACAAGGGTATCACAACTGAAATGGGCTTACCTGAAAGAGAATTAGCCAAAACTGTTCAGTCAGTTCAGTTCAGTCGCTCAGTCGTGTCCGACTCTCTGTGATCCCATGTATCACAGCACGCCATGCCTCCCTGTCCATCACCAACTCCCGGAGTTCACTCAAACTCATGTCCACAGAGTCGGTGATACCATCCAGCCATCTCATTCTCCGTCGTCCCCTTCTCCTCCCGCCCCCAACCTTTCCTAGCATCAGAGTCTTTTCCAGTGAGTCAGCTCGTCACATGAGGTGGCCAAAGTATTGGAGCTTCAGCTTTAGCATCAGTCCTTCAAATGAGCACCCAGGATTGATCTCCTTTAAAATTGACTGGTTGGATCTCCTTGCAGTCCAAGGGACTCTCAAGAGTCTTCTCCAACACCACAGTTCAAAAGCATCAATTCTTCGGCGATCAGCTTTCTTCACAGTCCAACTCTCACATCCATACATGACCACGGGAAAAACCATAGCCTTGACTAGACGGACCTTTTAGGAATACTTAAATTGTAACTTTTGTAATCCACTGGAGACTGACTGTGGAAAAATTGGAAAGTGAGAAAATCCTGAGTGTTTAGTTTTGGGATCACTCACACATTTTCATGGTTTTTCCTGTCAGTAACATCATAAGATTCTCATGGTAAAAAAACAAGAAAATTCTATTTGTATTCCCGATGGTGGGAGGAGGAAAAATATAATTTTGAAATATGTCCAGAATGGTATCCATAACAAAAATCTACTATAAAAGGAGAAAGACTCTATCAGTGCCTCTTCCAACTTATTTGAATAACTACTCAATTGGGTAAATATTCAACTTGGTAACTAGGTAATTATTCAACTGCAAGCCCCTCTTATTATCACTGCTATAGGACATAAGCTCACTTTAAAGACTGAAATGTAATCATAAGATTATAGAATACTTCCTCTTCCCCATAACTTACTGCCATGTAAACAAGATTCCCATATAGTAACAATAAATTACAGGTGAAATAATTGCGGTACACTGAATATATTTAAGAAGGAGTTTATAGGAAAATTGCAAAAACAAAAGGAGAAAAAAGAGCAAGGACACTAGAGGAAATTGAAGTGTGTAGCAGCAGCAGCAGCAGTACCTACATTTACTGGAAATATTAAACACAGCATAACTCCTAGCCAGATTAACATAAAATTACATTAAAAGCATATTTAAGTATCTATTACCCAATAAATTATGTCCAGCTTCTTTAAAAATTGAAAATTTTACTAGCAGGTAAGAGAAAATATTCTAAAGCATATTCTAAAGCAAACATTAAAACCAGACTCATATATAACACACATTTTGGAATTTTCAGATAGAGAATTTAAAATAACTAAGATTAATATGTTAAAAACTGTAATTGAAAATGCAAATTACATGCTAGGATAGATAGGAAATTTAATCAGAGAATGAATTTTTAAGAAATAACCCAACAAAATATCTAATACAAATAAAATGAATACCTTTGATGGGATCATCAGTCTATTGACAGAGCTGAGGAAAGCACAAGTGGGTCTGCAGATATGTCAGTAGAAATTTCCCATCATGAAAAGCAAAGAGAAAACAAAGCAGAATGAAGAACGAGAACAGAACATACCAAAATCATTTGACAATTTTAAAACATGTAACTTACTTATAAATGGAATAACAAAGAAGAGAACAGAATAGAAAAAAAATATGTGAATTAATAATGGCTAAAAAATTTCCAAAATAACAGGCAGACACTAAATCATAGATTCAGTAAGCTAAAAGAACACAAACATTATAAATAAATTTTTGTATAAATAATTATTGATTATAAAAATTAAAAATGTATTAAAGAACATAGAACTATAGATATCACATTCAAATTGAAGATAAACAAAGATAAAGAGAAATGCTTAAAAAGTGAAGTATAAGGTTAGGAATTGCCTCATGCCTCTTGTTAGAGAGCCACCAAGAAAGAAGATAAAGGAATGAAATTTTAAAGCATCGAAATAAAATATCGATCAACTCAGAATTTTATATCCTGCATGATACAATATGATGTGATGAAAATGGCACTTCTGTTGCTTTCCTCCCCAAAGCCTATTTATTGTTCAGTCACTCGGTTGTGTCCAACTCTTTACAACCTCATGGACTGCAGCATGCCAGGCTTCCCTGTCCTTCACTGTCTCTCAGAATTTGCTCAAACTCATGTCAACTGAGTCAACTGTGCCTTCTAACCATCTCATCCTCTGTCACCTCAAAGACTACGATCCTAGTCTAATCATAAGAAAAACATCAGCCAAATTGCAATAGAGGAGCATTCTACAGTATATCTGACTCCTTAAAAACCACCAAGGTTACCAATAACAAGGAAATTCTGACAAAGTGTCACAGCCTAGAGAAGCCTAAGGAAATATGACAACTAAATGTAATGTGGTCTTCTGGATAGGATCAGCTGGCGTTCAGTCATGCATGCTCAGTTGTGTCCAACTCTTTGTGACCCCATGGACTGTAGCCCTCTGGAGTCCTCTGTCTATGGAATTTTCCAGACAAGAATACTTTAGTGGATTGCCATTTCCTACTCCAGGAGATATTGCTGACCCAGGCATCAAATCCTCCGCTCTTCTGTGTCTTGCTTTGGCAGGCAAATTTTTTACCTGGGAAGACCCTGAATAGGATACTAGAAAAGAAAAAAAGACATAAGGTAGAAAGTAAAGAATTATTCTTCATCTGGTATGACTGTGGAGCTCTGTAATCAACTTCACAGTGAAGTCAGAAAATATTGTGAAAATAATAAAATACAACTTTTAAAGTTGGCTGAAGGACAACAACTGAAGAAATATTTATTTTAAAAGTAAACTATAATTTGATATAAACAGTGAGAACCTGTGGCATTTTATTTGTGACTTACACTTTCGCATCTCTAGATCAGTTTGATGTAACCTCTACTCTGAGCAAGTATGGCTAGATGAGTCGATTCTTATCAAAGGTTACTATATCTCAACAAATGGATCAAAATTGCAGCATTTATAATCTCCTTCAGCTCCAAACTGAAAAAGCTAAATCCCTTGTGTTTTTGGCTAAGATGTCACATACTACTTCCTTCACATATCCCATAAAACATAGGACAGGGACACTATCCCTGTTACATTAGGCTGATAATACTTCAAATCACAATGCCCTTGATCTACTTTTCAGGTAGGCAAAAGGTTTTATGCAGATAGAGGTAGCCTAAAAGGAATAGAGGCTACCTCCTTGCCCACTGACCAGAGTAGTCATTCAAAATATTTTCTCAGGAAGAAAAGCAGTCAAATAACAAAACAAAACAAACAAAAAAAAGAGCTCTAAGTGTCTCCCAAAAGGAACTGGCTTATATGAAACAGCGTGGAGAGAAGTTCAATCCAAAGAGCATTCTCAAAAATAATTGTTCATCTTATTTATGATAAACAAGCTAATTCATAACAAATTCAAAAGAGGGAAAGAGGAAGGAAGAACCCAAGTGAGTCTTCCTTAATGGATCAGATGGTAAAGAGTCTGCCTGCAATGCAGGATACCCAGGCTTGATCCTTGGGTCAGGAAGATCCTCTGGAGAGGGGAATGGCAACCCACTCCAGTATTCTTGCCTGGAAAATCCCATGGACAGAAGAGCCTGGTAGGCCCCAATCCATGGGGTCACAAAGAGTCAGACTGAATGACTAACACATACTTGCACACAGTGAATAAGAAAAAATATTTTAAGCTTTGCCTCAAACACTACCCCTGTCCAAATTTAATTGGAGCCAACTGCTGAGCCCATGGCATTGTAAAAAACAATATAATAAGTATCTTGCTCATAGTGTAACCCTAAATAATGAGGTATTAATACTAAATGTAGCAGATAGCATAACAGAGTGATGAATGAATAAGATGGTAGACAAAGAGGAGCTCACTAAAACCAATCTTATCACTGGGAAACTGCATGCACACATAAGGCTGTATTCTCTGTAGAGTAACACAGAAGGCATCATACTGTGGGCAGAAACAGACTTCACCTAATCAAATCACAATGAAAATAAATAACAAATAGAAAGTGAAGTGAGGATCAATTTCCAGAATTGCTGTAATATATTTCTTAAGACTTCTACTTTTCTACCAAAAATGTTGAGAATTTAAAGAAACAAATCCATAACTCATACACAGGGGGGGAAAAAGACAACATAAACTGCCTGTGAGAATAGCAAGTATTCAAATTTAACAAGAACAGTTTTAAAGAAGCACTTATAATATGTTCAAAGAATTAAAAGATCTGATATTAAAGAAGTAAAGTAAGCTATGAAAATGTCTCCTCGAATAGAGACCATAAATGAAGAAATTTAAATTATTTTTAAAGGAACCAAAAGGAAATTCATGAGTTAAAAATTACAACCACCATAGTGAAAAATTCATTGCAGGAGCTCAAAAATAGATTTGAACTGACCAAACAAATATTAGCATAAATAAATATAGATCAATAAAGAATATACCATCTGAAGAAGAGAGAAAATAGAAAGAAGTAAAAGTAAACAAAGCCTCAGAGAACAGTGAGATACATTTAAACACTAAGATATAATAATAGAAGTGTCAAAAGGAGAAATAAAAATATTAATAAATATGCTCAAAGAAATCATGACTAAACACTTAACAAATTTGTTGAAAAATACTAACCTAACCATAAAAAAAGTTCAACAAAGTCCAAGTTATATGAATACAAAGAGACCCACATAGAGATACTTGATAGTAAAGAGGATGAAAAGTCACAAATAGGAAATATTATAAGCAACAAGAGTAAAATAACTCATCACATATAAAGAAAACCCAATAAAATTAATGGCTTACTTCTCCCCAAACAATGAGGCCAGAAATCAGTGCAATGATATTTTCAAAGTGCTGGGGAAAATAACTCTCAACAAAGAAACTTATATATGTAAAATTAAATTTTGAAACAAAATGAAGATCAAATAAAAACATTCATATATCACAGCAGGATCCTCCAAGACCCACCTCCCAGAATATTGGAAATAAAAGCAAAAAAAAACAAATGGGACCTAATTAAAATCAAAAGCTTCTGCATAGCAAAGGAAACTATAAGCAAGGTGAAAAGACAGCCTTCAGAATGGGAGAAAATAATAGCAAATGAAGCAACTGATAAAGGATTAATCTCCAAAATATACAAGCAGCTCCTGCAGGTCAATTCCAGAAAAATAAATGACCCAATCAAAAAATGGGCAAAAGAACTAAACAGACATTTCTCCAAAGAAGACATAAAGATGGCTAATAAACACATGAAAAAATGCTCAACATGCCTCATAATCAGTTAAGTTCAGTTCAGTTGAGTCTCTCAATCCTGTCCGACTATCCCCAACCCCATGAATCACAGCACGTCAGGCCTCCCTGTCCATCACCAATTCTCGGAGTACACACAAACTCATGGCCACAGAGTCAGTGATGCCATCGAGCCATCTCATTCTCCGTCGTCCCCTTCTCCTCCCGCCCCCAACATTTACCAGCATCAGAGTCTTTTCCAGTGAGTCAACTCGTCGCATGAGGTGGCCAAAGTATTGCAGTTTCTGCTTTAGCTTTAGTCCTTCCAATGAACAATCAGGATTGATCTCCTTTAGAATGGACTGGTTAGATCTCCTTGCAGTATAAGGGACTCTCAAGAGTCTTCTCCAACACCACAGTTCAAAAGCATCAATTTTTTGCCGATCAGCTTTCTTCACAGTCCAACGCTCACATCCATACATGACCACTGAAAATACCATAGCCTTGACTAGATGGACCTTTGTCGGCAAAGTAATGTCTCTGCTTTTTAATATACTATCAAGGTTGGTCATAACTTTCCTTCCAAGGAGCAAGCGTCTTTTAATTTCCTGGCTGCAATCAGCATCTGCAGTGATTTTGGAGCCCCAAGAAATAAAGTCTGACACTGTTTCCACTGTTTTTCCATCTATTTCCCATGAAGAGATGGGACCAGATGCCATGATCTTTGTTTTATGAATGTTGAGCTTCAAGCCAACCTTTTCACTCTCCTCTTTCACTTTCATCAAGAGGCTTTTGAGTGCCTCTTCAATTTCTGCCATAAGGGTGGTGTCATCTGCATATCTGAGGTTATTGATATTTCTCCCAGCAATCTTGATTCCAGCTTGTGCTTCTTCCACCCCAACGTTCCTCATGATGTACTCTGCATATAAGTTAAATAAGCAGGGTGACAATATACAGCCTTGACGTACTCCTTTTCCTATTTAGAACCAGTCTGTTGTTCCATGTCAAGCTCTGACTGTTGCTTCCTGACCTGCATACAGGTTTCTCAAGAGGCAGGTCAGGTGGTCTGGTATCCCCATCTCTTTCAGAATTTTCCACAGTTTATTGTCATCCACACAGTCAAAGGTTTTGGCATAGTCAATGAAGCAGAAATAGATGTTTTTCTGGAACTCTCTTGCTTTCTTCATCATCCAGCGGATGTTGGCTATTTGATCTCTGGTGCCTCTACCTTTTCTAAAACCTGCTTAAACATCTGGTAGTTCACGGTTCAAATATTGATGAAGCGTGGCTTGGAGAATTTTTAGCATGACTTTTCTAGCGTTTGAGATGAGTGAAATTGTGTGCTAGTTTGAGCATTCTTTGGCATTGCCTTTTTTTGGAATTGGAATGAAGACTGACCTTTTCCAGTCCTGTGGCCACTGCTGAGTTTTCCAAATTTGCTGGCATATTGAGTGCAGCACTTTCACAGCATCATCTTTCAAGATTTGAAATAGCTCAACTGGATTTCCATCACCTCCACTAGCTTTGTTCGTAGTGATGCTTTCTTAGGCCCACTTGACTTCACATTTTAAGATGTCTGGCTCTAGTTCAGTGATCACGTTATCATGATGATTTTGGTCGTGAAAATCTCTTTTGTACAGTTCTTCTGTGTATTCTTGCCACCTCTTCTTAATATCTTCTACTTCTATTAGGTCCAAACCATTTCTGTCCTTTATCGAGCCCATCTTTGCATGAAATATTCCTTTGGAATCTCTAATTTTCTTGAAGAGATCTCTTGTTTTTCCTATTCTATTGTTTTCCTCTATTTCTTTGCATTGATCGCTGAGGAAGGCTTTCTTATCTCTCCTTGCTATCCTTTGGAATTCTGCATTCAGATGCTTATATCTTTCCTTTTCTCCTTTGCTTTTCCCTTCTTTTCTTTTCAAAGCTATTTGTGAGTCTTCCTCAGACAGCCATTTTGCTTTTTTGCATTTCTTTTCCATGCGGATGGTCTTGATCCCTGTCTCCTGTACAATGTCATGAACATCTGTCCAGAGTTCATCAGGCACTCTATCTATCAGATCTAGTCCCTTAAATCTATTTTTCACTTCCACTGTATATTCATAAGGGACCTGATTTAGGTCATATCTGAATGGTCTAGTGGTTTTCCCTACTTTCTTCAATTTCAGTCTGAATTTGGCAATAAGGGTTTCATGATCAAAGCCACAGTCAGCTGATGGTCTTCTTTTAGCTAACTGTATAAAGCTTCTCCATCCTTGGCTGCAGAGAATGTAATCAATCTGATTTCTGTGTTGACCATCTGGTGATGTCCATGTGTAGAGTCTTCTCTTGTGTTGTTGGAAGAGGGTATTTGCTATGACCATTGCGTTCTCTTGACAAAACTCTATTAGCCTTTGCCCTGCTTCATTCCGTGCTCCAAGGTCAAATTTGCCTGTTTCTCCAGGTGTTTCTTGACTTCCTACTTTTGCATTCCAGTCCCATATAATGAAAAGTACATCTTTTGTGGGTGTTAGTTCTAAAAGGTCTTGTAGGTCTTCACAGAACCGTTCAACTTCGGCTTCTTCAGTGTTACTGGTTGGGGCAGAGGCCTGGATTACTCTAATATTGAATGGTTTGCCTTGGAAACGAACAGAAATCATTCTGTCATTTTTAAGATTAATTCAAGTACTGCATTTCGGACTCTTTTGTTCACCATGATGGCTACTCCATTTCTTCTAAGGGATTCCTGCCCGCAGTAATAATTATAATGGTCATCTGAGTTAAATTCACCCATTCCAGTCCATTTTAATTCACTCATTCCTAGAATGTCTGTGTTCACTCTTGCCATCTCCTGTTTGACCACTTCCAATTTGCCTTGATTCGTGGACCTAACATTCCAGGTTCCTATGCAATATTGCTCTTTACAGCACCAGACCATGCAAATCAAAACCACAATGAGATACCTTTTCACACCTGTCAGAATGGCTGCTATCCAAAATCTACATGCAATAAATGCTGGCGAGGGAGTGGAGAGAAAGGCACCCTCTTACACTGTTGGTGGGAATGCAAACTAATACAGCCACTATGGAAAACAGTGTGGAGATTCCTCAAAAAACTGGAAATAGAACTGCCATATGAACCAGCAGTCGCACTCTTGGGCATACACACCCAGGAAATCAGAACTGAAAGAGACACATGTACTCCAATGTTCATTGCAGCACTGTTTATAATAGCCAGGACATGGAAGCAACCTAGATGTCCATCTGGAGATGAATGGATAAGAAAGTTTTGATACATATACAGAATGGAGTATTACTCAGCCATTAAAAAGAATGCATTTGAATCAGTTCTAATGAGGTGGATGAAACTAGAGCCTATTATACAGAGCGAAGTAAGCCAGAAAGAAAAACACCAATACAATACACTAACGCATATATATGGAATTTAGAAACATGCAAATGATCACCCTGTATACGAGACAGCACAAGAGACACAGATGTATAAAACAGTCTTTGGGACTCTGTGGGAAAGGGTGAGGGTGGGATGGTTTGGGAGAATGGCATTGAAACATGTATATTATCATATGTGAAACGAATCACCAGTTCAGGGTCGATGCATGTTACAGGATGCTCGGGGCTGGTATGCAGGGATGACTCAGAGGGAGGATAAGGGGAGGAGGGATGTGGGAGGGGGGTTCAGAAGGGGGAACTCATGCACACCCGGGGCGGATTCATGTCAATGTATGGCAAAACCAAGCAATATAATATTGTAAATAATTCAGTTCAGTTCAGTTCAGTTCAGTTCAGTCGCTCAGTCGTGTCCGACTCTCCGCGACCCCATGAATCACAGCACGCCAGGCCTCCCTGTCCATCACCAACTCCCGGAGTTCACTCAAACTCATGTCCACAGAGTCGGTGATAAATAATTAGCCTCCAATAAAAATAAAAATTAAAAAAAATGAATTTAAAGGGGACAGAATTTGTGTATAAACTAAGGATGGAAAAATATACATTACCATATGTAAAGTAGATAGCCAGTTCAAATAGCTGTATGACTCAGGGAACTCAAACCAGTGCTCTTTGACAGCCTAGAGGAATGGGATGGGGTGGGAGGTGGGAGGGAGTTTCAAAAGGGTGGAGACATATGTATACCTATGGCTGATTCATGTTGATGTATGGCAGAAACCAACACAATATTGTAAATCAATTATCATTCAACTAAAAATAAATTTAAAAAGTAAAAGTAAAAAAAAAAAACATTCATATATTCAACAACAACAATGACAAAATTCTGACTATTTGTTGTTAGTACCTGTGCCTTTACAAGAAATATTATGCCTTAAAAGAATGCAGTTCTTTAGGATGTAAACAAGTAAAACTTGAAAACTCAAGTCTATTACAGACACAAAACAAAGAGCATCGGCAAAAATGATTTTCTAGTGATAAAAGATGGCATATTTGTATTGTTTTATTTTTAACTAATCTATTTCAAAATTGAATGAAACTTTCTATATATAATTTTACATTTGGGTGGTAAGCACGGAAATCCAACTACCGATTCCATGTAAGAACTTTCACTATGTGAAAGATGGCAGAGATCATAAGGATGCCAATCGTCAGAAGTAGGAGGTCACAGAGCTCATCCCGCTGCATCTTCTGTAAGTTTGATGTCATCAAGGAAGATTCAATACACAAGGCACTGGCTAGAATAATATCTCTCATGAAGAATAAACACAGCAAGATCAGTAAATAGTATATGCTGGTCACTTGACCCCGTTTCATCTGTATCATTTTCATTTTGATAGATAAGTGCTGCTACACACACTCAAATTTATGGCTTTGATGGCCAAATGCTCAGCTCATGTTGAACAGCTTGGATTTCATGGTAGCTTGGTTGCCTATTTCTAATCATTCAGACACTTCAAAAGTTCAATGGCAAGCCAAAACCTGGCTCTCCAAAGGAGAATATTTATCTCCAAAGCATGTCAGGATTTTGCTCCAAAAGCCTAAGGAACTGAGCTATGACTCACCTACAGGGATCTGCCAAAATCTCCAAACATTATCTCTATCTGCTTCTGAAATTTTAAGCACAATGGGATCTTTTGTCTCATAAGACCCAAGTGGCAGAGCAGTTTTCATGGCAGCTTGAACCTTCTGCAAAGCCTTGTCTTGTTTTGGATTCTACTCAACACTAACAACTTTTAGGATCATTTAGTAAATGACCTTAAGCAGCACACCCAAGTGAGAAATATGTCGTCTTCAAAACCCACAGAGGTTCATTAAGCACTGTTCTTCTTCCTTCCTTTTTTTTTTTTTTTAGAGAGGGTGAAATGAAGCAACTTATCTTCTATCTTAGATGACACATCTCACAAGCCCCACACCAATAAGCCTCTAAAAATTTCACTGAGATGTAAAACTTCTGAATTTGTGTTGGATGTATTTCCCATCATGTGACACTCAAATATTTTATAAATCTAAAAGAGTTGCTACTTTTTGTTCACTAAACCCAATCAGCCTGTTATCAATGTAATGGATCAGTGTGATGCCATGAGAAAAGGAATGTCAATCAAGGTCCCTGTTAACTAAATTATGACATAGGGTTGAGGAGTTCATAAACCCCTGAGGCAGAAGAGTGAAGTTTGCCTTGCCAGATTGAAAACAAAAAACAGATTTGTTGGTCTTTATTAACATAAATTTGGGGAAAAAATTGCCAAATAAATAATTGCATACCAGTTATCTGAGCATCTGTTAATTTGCTCAAGCAATTTAACCATATCTTTAACAGCAGCTGGAATTGTAGCAACCATCTTGTTAAGTTTACTATAGTTTACTGTCATTCATCAAAATCCATTTGCTTTCTCACAGAAGAAATAGGTGAATTGAATAGAGATACACTAGGAATCAACACCACTACATAATTCAAGCCCTTGATAGTGGTGTTAATCTCTGCACTCACTTTAGGAATACAGTATTGCTCTGGGCTCACTATTTTTTTTGGTAGAGGCAGTTTTAGTGGCTTCTACCTGGCCTTTCCTTCCATGATAGTCCTCACTTCACAGGTCAGGAAACAATGGTGGTGATTCTGCCAGGTGCTGAGTATGTCTATTCCAATCATGTACTATAGAACTGGGGAAATAGCCACAGAATGGGTTTGAGCACCCACTGTACCCACTGTGAAATGTATCTGAGGTAAAACTTCACGGTTCATCTGACCTCTGTAAGCCTCCACTCTGGTGGAGCTTGGTGATGTTTGGATCTCAGGGAATTAATGTCAGTTCAGAGCCAGTGTACAGTAATCACCAAAGAGTCTAGTTATTTCTTTTTTACCCGCTGCACAATTGCTCTAGTAAAAGGCCATAACTTTATTTGGGAAAGGCTGGGAGAAATAATAACAGTATAAATTTCTGGCAATGCAATGGGTTCCTTCCTCAAGATACCTTTCCTCTGCTTCACTTGAGGGATTGTTAGTCTGTAAATGCGATCAATTATAGAGATGAGTGACCACAGAATTGTTAAAAGATTCTCAGGCTCCGCCCACACACACTTACTTTTTACAAACACGGTGAAGGTTTATCCTCTGGATCTTAGTCAGTAGGGTGAGCTAGTCTTATGCAATGAATAAACCCTAACTTTTCAATTTCTGTAAGCCTTTGGATTTTTTTCCTCTAGAATATATCAAGGTAGTTGTATCATTTCAACTTTAAGGTAGGTCACCTCTTGGTCTACATTTTAGTAAACCAAACAACCCTGAATATTCAATGGAAGAACTGATGCTGAAGCTCCAATATTTTGGCCACCTGATGCGAAGAGCTTACTCATTGGAAAAGAACCTGATACTGGAAAACTGAAAGTGAAAGTTGCTCAGTCATGTCTGACTCTTTGTCATTTCATGGACTATACAGTCCATAGAATTCTCCAGGCCAGAATACTTGAGTGGGTAGCCCTTCCCTTATCCAGGGGATCCTCCCAACCCAAGGATAGAACCCAGGTCTCCCACATTGTAGATGCATTCTTTACCAGGTGAGCTGCAAGGGAAGCCCAAGAATACTGGAGTGGGTAGCCTATCCCTTCTAAAGGGGATCTTCCTGACCCAGGAATTGAACCAGGGTCTCCAGCATTACAGGAAGATTCTTTACCAGCTAAGCTATCAGGGATGCCCAATGCTGGGAAAGATTGAAAGTAAAAGGATAAGAGGGCAGGAGAGGATGAGATGATTAGATAGCATCACTGTCTCAATGAACATGAATTTGAGCAAACTCTGCAAGTTAGTGAAGGACAGTGAAACCTGGTGTGCTACAGTCCATGGGGTTGCAAAGAGTTGGACATTACTAAGCGACTGAATAACAACAAACAACAATCAACCAAACTCCTAGAGCCCTTTCTAAGTCAAGCTACACTAAATCTAGAATCACTGGTTAGTGGGCTCGTACCAATAAATTCATCTTGATTTAAATTTATATGCCTTTCATCGTTATCTCATACCACTAATGCTTTCCACATACTTTTCCCAGATTTCTGCTTGCATAAATGGGAAAATTCAGGCAATTATCTTGAAATATGATGTACTTCCCTGTGGGCCAAATTTTATACCTCACTTTAGGGTCTAGTGAGACTTGAATGTAGTTATAGTTCCAGAAGTTAAAAGAGGTACTACAGGTAGTTCAGTCGTGTCCGATTCTTTGCAACCCCATGGAATACAGCCTCCACTGTCTGTTGGATTTTCCTGGAGTGGGTTTCTATTTCCTTCTCCATATATATATAATATATACATTATATATGTATAATATATATACAACATATATGTATATACATAAAGAAATTAGCTGAAAGTTGATGCAATTTTGAAATGGAATTTGTTCTCCAGAGAAATATCAGTTTTTGCTTTTTTTTTTCAAGCATTTCAAATCACTGGATGAGCCTTACCAACATTAAAGAGAAAGGTGTCTTTTAGTTAAGCTCAACTGCTTGTTCAAGTTAATCACATCTGTAAAATATGTTCACACAAATAGCTAGATTAGTGTTTGATTGAATAGTCTAGCCAAGTTGTCGCATAAAACTAACCAAATACTATATAAAAAGTTTTGGTCAAATATTCATAGCAGTATTAATATTAATAATAGTAAAAATTATAAATAACTGAATGTCCTGATGACTGTACAAGTAAAATATGGTATAATAAAGCAGTGGAATATTATAAGAGAGTAAAAATAAATCAAGTACTAGTACATACTACAACAGATGAATCTTAAAAAGTTATACTAAATGAAAGAAACCAGGCTTCCTAGGTGGCACTAGTTGTAAAGAAGCAGTCTGCCAATGCAGGAAATGTAAGAGACATGGGTTTGAGCCCTGGGTTGGGAGATCCCATGGAGGAAGGCATGGCAACCCACTGCAGAATTCTTACCTAGAGAATCTCATGGACAGAGGAGCCTGGTGGGCTACAGTCCATAAGGTTGCAGAGTTGGACATGACTGAAGCAATTTAGTCTTATTTGGGTCGTATTTAGGTTTCACTTACCTTGGTCGTGGAGTATCTCTTCACAGTTGCCGCAGAATAAGGTGGTAGGTATTGGGAGGGGGCATTAGAGGGCAGAAACACTGAAATCATAATCACAAAAAACTAGTTGGTCTGATCATATGGACCACAGCCTTGTCTAACTCAATGAAACTAAGCCATACTGTGTGGGGCCACCCAAGACAGATGCGTCATGGTGGAGAGGTCTGACAGAATGTGGTCCACTGGAGAAGGGAATGGCAAACCACTTCAGTATACTTGCCTTGAGAACCCCATGAAGAGTAACAAAAGGCAAAATGATAGGATAGTGAATGAGGAATTCCCTAGGTCGGTAGTTGCCCAGTATGCTACTAGAGATCAGTGGAGAAATAACTCCAGAAAGTAGGAAGGGATGGAGCTAAAGTGAAAAAAGATACCTAGTTGTGGATGTGACTGATGCTAGAAGCAAGGTCCGATGCTATAAAGAGCAATATTGCATAGGAACCTGGAATGTTAGGTCCATGAATCAAGGCAAATTGGAAGTGGTCAAACAGGAGATGGCAAGAGTGAACACCGAAATTTTAGGAATCAGTGAACTAAAATGGACTGGAATGGGTGAATTTAACTCAGATGACCATTATATCTACTACTGTGGGCAGTAATCCCTTAGAAGAAATGGAGTAGCCATCATGGTCAACAAAAGAGTCTGAAATGCAGTACTTGGATGCAATTTTAAAAACCACAGAATGATTTCTGTTCGTTACCAAGGCAAACCATTCAATATTACAGTAATCCAAGACTATGCCCCAACCAGTAATGCTGAAGAAGCCTAAGTTGAAGAGTTCTATGAAGACCTACAAGACCTTTTAGAACTAACATCCAAAAAAGATGTCTTTTTCATTATATGGGACTGGAATGCAAAAGTAGGAAGTCAAGAAACACCTGGAGTAACAGGCAAATTTGCCCTTGGAGCAAGAAATGAAGCAGGTCAAAGGCTAATAGAGTTTTGTCAAGAGAACGCACTGGTCATAGCAAACACCCTCTTCCAACAACACAAGAGAAGACTCTACACATGGACATCACCAGATGGTCAACACCGAAATCAGATTGATTATATTCTTTGCAGCCAAAGATGGAGAAGCTCTATACAGTTAGCAAAAACAAGACCAGGAGCTGACTGTGGCTCAGATCATGAACTCCTTATTGCCAAATTCAGACTGAAATTGAAGAAAGTAGGGAAAACCACTAGACCATTCAGATATGACCTAAATCAAATCCCTTATGATTATACAGTGGAAGTGAGGAATAGATTTAAGGGTTTAGATCTGATAGAGTGCCTGATGAACTCTGGACAGAGGTTCGTGACACTGTAGAGGAGATAGGGACCAAGACCATCCCCATGGAAAAGAAATGCAAAAAAGCAAAACGGCTGTCTGAGGAGGCCTTGCAAATAACTGTGAAAAGAAGAGAAGCGAAAAGAAAAGGAGAAAAGGAAAGATATAAGCATCTAAATGAAGAGTTCCAAAGAATAGCAAGGAGAGATAAGAAAGCCTTCCTCAGCCATCAATGCAAAGAAATAGAGGAAAACAATAGAATAGAAAAAACAAGAGAAATTTTCAAGAAAATTAGAGATTCCAAAGGAACATTTCATGCAAAGATGGGCTCGATAAAGAACAGAAATGGTGTGGACCTAACAAAAGCAGAAGATATTAAGAAGAGGTGGCAAGAATACACAGAAGAACTGTACAAAAAATATCTTCAAGATGAAGATAATCACATTGGCGTGACCACTCACCTGGAATTGGACATCTTGGAATCTGAAGTCAAGTGGGCCTTAGAGAGCATCATGACAAACAAAGCTATTGGGGGTGATGGAACTCCAGTTGAGCTATTTCAAATCCTGAAAGATGATGCTGTGAAAGTGCTGCACTCAATATGCCAGCAAATTTGGAAAATTCAGTAGTGGTCACAGGACTGGAAAAGGTCAGTATTCATTCCAATCCCAAAGAAAGGGTATGACAAAGAATGCTCAAACTACCGCACAGTTGCACTCATCTCATACGCTAGTAAAGTCATGCTCAAAATTCTCCAAACCAGGCTTCAGCAATATGTGAATCGTGGACTTCCAGACGTTCAAGCAGGTTTTAGAAAACGCAGAAGCACCAGAGATCAAATTGCCAACATCCGCTGGATCATGGAAAAAGCAAGAAAGTTCCAGAAAAACATCTATTTCTGCTTCATTGACTATGCCAAAGCCTTTGACTGTGTGGATCACAATAAACTGTGGAAAATTCTGAAAGAGACGGGAACACCAGACCACCTGACCTTCCTCTTGAGAAACCCGTATGCAGATCAGGAAGCAACAGTTCGAACTGGACATGAAACAACAGACTGGTTCCAAATAGGAAAAGGAGTACATCAAGGTTGTATATTGTCACCCTGCTTATTTCACTTTTATGCAGAGTACATCATGAGGAACGCTGGGCTGGAAGAAGCACAAGCTGGAATTAAGATTGCTGGGAGAAACATTAATAACCTCAGATATGCAGATGACACCACCCTTATGGCAGAAAGTGAAGAGGAACTCAAAGGCCCCTTGATGAAAGTGGAAGAGGAGAGTGAAAATTTTGGCTTGAAGCTCAACATCCAGAAAACGAAGATCATGGCATCTTGTTCCCTCACTTCATGGGTAATAGATGGGGAGACAGTGGAAACAGTGTCAGACTTTATTTTTTTGGGCTCCAAAATCACTGCGGATGCTGATTTCAGTCATGAAATTAAAAGACGTTTACTCTTTGGAAGGAAAGTTATGACCAGCCTAGATAGCATATTAAAAAGCAGAGACATTACTTTGCCAACCAAGGTCTGTCTTGTCAAGGCTATGGTATTTTTCCTGTGGTCATGTATGGATGTGAGAGTTGGACTGTGAAGAAAGCTGATCGCTGAAGAATTGATACTTTTGAACTTTGGTGCTGGAGAAGACTCTTGAGAGTCCCTTGGCCTGCAAGGAGATCCAACCAGTCCATTCTAAAGGAGATCAATCCTGGGTGTTCATTGGAAGGACTGATGCTAAAGCTGAAACTCCAATACTTTGGCCACCTCATGCGACGAGTTAACTCACTGGAAAAGGGTCTGATACTGGGAGGGATTGGGGGTAGGAGGAGATGGGGACGACAAAGAATGAGATGGCTGGATGGCATCACCGACTCGATGGACATGAGCTTGAGTGAACTCCGGGAGTTGGTGATGGACAGGGAGGCCTGGCATGCTGTGATTCATGGGGTCGGAAATAGTCGGACAAGACTGAGTGACTGAACTGAACTGAACTGAACTGAAGCAATTTAGTATGAAAGAAGCAAGTCACAAAAGACCACATTATAGTAATATAACATTTATATGAAATGTCTATAATATGTAAATCTAAGGAGACAGAAAGTAGATCAGTGGTTAGTTAGAACTAGGGAGGTTGAGGATTTGATGAATAATAAGTAAGGATGAAGAATTTCTTTTGGGGTAATAAAATTCCCTAAAATCTATTGCGATGATGGATGCACAACTCTGAATACACTAAAAGCCATTGATATGACACTTTAAATGGGTAAATTATATGGTGGGTGAATACCTTTTAACAGAGCTATTAATAATAAAATTATAGTATAAAAAACTAACAAAATATAAATAAACTATGAAATTCAGCTAATAACAATGTTTCATTATTTGTTCATCTATTGTAGCATATTTATAGCACTAAAATAAGATGTTAATCTTGGGAAAAACTCTACATAGTTTTATACCTCAATATGCTATAAAGATAAAACTTTTCTTTAAAAAGTCTATTAAAATAAATGAAACATTCAAATGCAAGAAATTTATAACTAGGGATGAATTGAGGTACTGTTAAACTTATTAAATGGTGGTAATTATTAAGCCTGGGCATTGACCCTATGTTTTGATTTTCACTTTAAAATCCTTCATGAATATTATGTTTTTTGTTTGTTTTTGTTTTTACTTCAGAGCTTTAATGTACTTTAAGTCTCTTCTTAACCTGAATAGGTAAGTATGTGTAAGTGTTGATAGGGCAATAAATAATAAATAAAGATTTCTATTTTTTTAAGACTGATTATATATGAAGAATGTCCAAGTTTTGGGGCAAGTGATGCTTCGGTCCTAAAGTAAGCAATTTAGACAAATAATAGAAACAGTAAATCATGGTGAAAATTTGGGAGTCAAAATAATAATAGATGAGCAACTAGAAGGACAAGAATAGCTATGAGAGTCATCAGCAAACAGAGCAAAGTTATAAATAAATAAATACATTGGAAAAGCCCAAATAGACAGTGTCTCAACTGCCTTAAAGACGATTTCAATATGAAGAATTTTTTTTTTAATTTATTGGATTATAGTTGATTTGGGGGCTTCCCAGGTGGTTTACTGGTAAAGAATCTACCTGCCAAGCAGAAAACATGGGTTCAATCCCTGGGTTGGGAAGATTCTTCTGGAGAAGGAAATTTCAACCCACTCCTGTATTCTTGCCTGGAAAATCCATGGACCTGAGAAGCATGACAGGCTGCAGTCCATGAGGTTGCAGAGAGTCAGACACAATTTAGCAACTAAACAACAACAACATAGTTGATTTATATTTTTGTATTAGATTTAGGTGTACAGCAAAGTCATTCAGTTATACATATATGCATATTAATTATTTTTCAGATTTGTTTTGTATAGGTCATCATAGAATATTGAGTAGTTTCCTGTCCTATACAGTAGTTCATTATTGGCTATCTATCTCATATACATTTTAATAGTAATGTGCATATATTAATCCTAAACTCCTTATTTACCCTCCCCAAACATTTCCCTTTGGTAACCAAAGGTTTGTTTTTGATGTCTGTAAGTCTTTTTCTGTTTTTAAAATAAGTTCATTCATGTAATCATTTAAAATTATATTCAATATATGAATGATTCTGTTTGAATTAATTCACTTAGTATGATACCACCCAAATTTCTGCAAATGACACCATTTTATTCTTTTTTAGGGCTCAGTAATATACTCCGAAATGCAGTACTTGGACGCAATCTCAAAAATGACAAAATGACCTCTGCTCATTTCCAAGGCAAACCATTCAATATTACAGTAATCCAAGCCTATGCCCCAACCAGTAATGCTGAAGAAGCCGAGGTTGAATGGTGCTATGAAGACATACAAGACTTTTAGAACTAACACCCAACAAAGATGTCCTTTTCATTATAGGGGACTGGAATGCAAATGTAGGAAGTGAAGAAAAACCTAGAGTAACAGGCAAATTTGGCCTTGGAGCACGAAATGAAGTAGGGCAAAGGCTAATAGAGTTTTGCCAAGAGAATGCACTGGTCATAGCAAACACCCTCTTAAAACAACACAAGAGAAGACTCTATATATGGACATCACCAGACGATCAACACTGAAATCAGATTGATTATATTCATTGCAGCCAAAGATGGAGAAGCTCTATACAGTTAGCAAAAACAAGACCAAGAGCTGACTGTGGCTCAGATCATGAACATCGTATTGCCAAATTCAGACTTAAATTTAAGAAAGTAGGGAAAACCACTAGACCATTCAGATATGACTTAAATCAAATCCCTTATGATTATACAGTGAAAGTGAGAAATAGATTTAACGGACTAGATCTGATAGATAGAGTCCCTGAGGGACTATGGAAGGAGGTTCATGACATTGTACAGGAGACAGGGATCAAGACCATCCCCATGGAAAAGAAATGCAAAAAAGCAAAATGGCTGTCTGAGGAGGCCTTACAAATAGCTGTGAAACGAAGAGAAATGAAAAGCAAAGGAGAAAAGGAAAGATATAAGCACCTGAATGCAGAGTTCCACACAATAGCAAGGAGAGATCAGAAAGCCTTCCTCAGCGATCAATGAAAAGAAATACAGGAAAACAACAGAATAGGAAAGACTAGACATTACTTCAATAAAATTAGAGATATCAAGGGAACATTTCATTCAAAGATGGGCTCAATAAAGGACAGAAATGGTATGGACCTAACAGAAGCAGAAGATATTAAGAAAAGGTGGAAAGAATACACAGAAGAACTGTGCAAAAAAGATCTTCATGACCCAGATAATCATGATGGTGTGATCAATCACCTAGACCCAGACATCTTGGAATGTGAAGTCAAGTGGGCCTTAGAAAGCATCACTACTAACAAAGCTAGTGGAGGTGATGGAATTCAAGCTGAGCTATTTCAAATCATGAAAGATGATCCTGTGAAAGTGCTGCACTCAATATGCTAGCAAATTTGGAAAACTCAGCTGTGGGATAGGACTGGTAAAGGTAAGTCGTCATTCCAATCCCAAAGAAAGGCAATGCCAAAGAATGCTCAAACTACCACACAATTGCACTCATCTCACATGCTAGTAAATTCATGCTCAAAATTCTCCAAGCCAGTCTTCCGCAGTACATGAACTGCGAACTTCCAGATGTTCAAGCAGGTTTTAGAAAAGGCAGAGGAACCAGAGATCAAATTGCCAACATCTGCTTGATCATGGAAAAAGCAAGACAGTTCCTGAAAAACATCTATTTCTGCTTCATTGACTATGCCAAATCCGTTGACGGTGTGGATCAAAATAAACTGTGAAAAATTCTGAAAGAGACGGGAATAGCAGACCACCTGACCTGCCTCTTGAGAAACCTGTATGCAGGGCATGAAGCAACAGTTAGAACTGGACATGGAACAACAGACTGGTTCCAAATAGGAAAAGGAGTTTGTCAAGGCTGTATATTGTCACCCTGCTTATTTAACTTATATGCAGAGTACATCATGAGGAACGCTGGGCTGGAAGAAGCATACGCTGGAATTAAGATTTCCAGGAGAAATATCAATAACCTCAGATATGCAGATGACACCACCCTTATGGCAGAAAGTGAAGAGGAACTAAGAAGCCTCTTGATGAAAGTGAAAGAGGAGAGTGAAAAAGTTGGCTTGAAGCTCAACATTCAGAAAACAAAAATTGTTGCATCTGGTCCCATCACTTCATGGGAAATAGATGTGGAAACAGTGGAAACAGTGTCAGACTTTAATTTTGGGGGCTCCAAAATCACTGCAGATGCTGATTGCAGCCATGAAATTAAAAGACACTTATTCCTTGGAAGGAAAATTATGACCAACCTAGATAGCATATTGAAAAGCAGAGACATTACTTTGCCAACCAAGGTCCATCTAGTCAAGGCTATTGTTTTTCCAGTGGTCATGTATGGATGTGAGAGTTGGACTGTGAAGAAAGCTGATCACCAAAGAATGTTGCTTTTGAACTGTCATGGTGAAGAAGACTCTTGAGAGTCCCTTGGACTGCAAGGAGATCCAACCAGTGCATTCTAGAAGAGATCAATCCTGGGTGTTCATTGGAAGGACTGATGCTAAAGCTGAAACTCCAATACCTTGGCCACCTCATGGAAAGAGTTGACTCATTGTAAAAGACTCTGTTGCTGGGAGGGATTGGGGGCAGGAGGAGAAGTGGATGACAGAGAATGAGATGGATGGATGGCATCACTGACTCAATGAAAGTGAATTTGAGTGAACTCCAGGAGTTGGTGTTGGACAGGGACGCCTGGCGTGCTTGATTCATGGGGCTGAAAAGGGTCAGACACGACTGAATGACTGAACTAATCTGACTTCTCTGGATATATATCTAGGAGTGAAATTGCCAGATCATATGGTAGTTCTATTTTCAGTTTTTTAAAGAATCTCCAAACCATTCTCCAAAGTTGTTGTAGCACTTTACATTCCCAACAAAAGTGTAACAGTTTTCCTTTTCTCCCACCCTCTCCAACATTTATTGTTTGTAGACTATAAGGACAGCCATTGCGATCACTGTGAAGTGATACATCATTGTAGTTTTTCTTTGCATTTCTCTAATAATTAGCAATGAAAAAAGCAACACAGAATCAATGAAAACACCAAAACAGAAGAATATGTTTCAAATAAAGTAATAAAAAATAAGAAAAGAAATCTCCCCATACAAATCTTAATGAACTATAAATTAGTGATTTACCTATTATAAAGTTCAAAATAACAGTCATAAATATGTTCACCAAGTTTAGGAGAGCAATGAATGGACAAAAGTAGAATTTCAAAAAGGATTTAGAAAATACATTAAAAGTGCCAAAGGAAAATCATAGAACTGAAGAATATAATAATTGAATTGAAAATTCAACAGAGGATTTCAACACCAAATTAGTAGAAAGAACAGTAGAATACTTCCAGTCAAAGGATCAAAAATAAAAATGAGTGAAAATAGCTTAAAGAAATATGGGGCATCATCCAGGAGTTCAGTGTGCACAGTGTGGAAATCTCAGAAGGAGAATAAAGAGAGAAAGGGACAGAAATATTATTCAAAGAAATAATGGATAAAATTTCCCTAAACTGGGGGGAGGGGAGACATAGTTATGCAGATTTCTGCATATTAGATAATATACCCATTTCTCCCGTTCTTGACATGATGGTCTTGAATAGGAAATGAACCTTATCAATCAGCCCACCTTGAGCTCTTTGTTGTCTCTTGTGATGTCCAAACTTCCTTGTTTGAATAGTTTGTCTAAGCTTTCTTCTTTGAATAGTATGCCAATAGTTTATGGTATATCAAGACTCATCACGGTCCCAGAGGGGAAGATCAGGTTTCATTCATATTCGATTCAGATTTTGATTTTTTTAAAATTTCTTCTGTGATTTGTTGGTTATTCAGAAGTGTGTTGTTTAGCCTCCATATGTTTGTATTTTTAATATTTTTTTCCTGTAGTTGACATCTAATCCTACTGCATTGTGATCAGAAAAGATGCTTGAGATGATTTCAATTTTTTTGAATTTACCAAGGCTAGATTTATGGCCTAGGATGTGATCTATCCTCGAGAAGTTTCCATGTGCACTTGAAAAAAAGGTGAAAGTCATTGTTTGGGGTGAATTGTCCTATAGATATCAATTAGGTGTAACTGGTCCATTGTAACATTTAAAGTTTGTGTTTCCTTGCCAATTTTCTGTTTAGGTGATCTATCCATAGGTGTGAGGTGGTATTAACATATCCCACTATTATTGTATTACTGTTGGTTTCCCCTTTCATATTTGTTAGCATTTGCTTTACATGTTGTGGTGGCTGGTTGGAAGCTAGGCCTTCAGGGAGCAGGTGGGGAAAGTAATAAATCGGGTAATTAAGTTTGTACAAGAAAGGGTGCCGTTCCCCCTTGGGGAACAGACTCATGAGTTTATGTTTGGTGACCAACTATGGGTCAAATACTGGAAACTTGATTTACTAGTCCCTCTGTGGAAGGGCCCTTATACTGTTATTCTAACTACCCCTACTGCAGTTAAAGTTGCAGGTATTGCCCCTTAGATCCATCATATGAGGGTGAAGAAAGCATACCATGCAGACCCAGAAAACGCTGAGTGAACTGCACAGAGGGACCCCACTGACCCTCGAGAGACTAAGACCATCCTTAAGAAGAAGGAAAAGCCCCAGATGAGCCCCTTGAGTATGAAGCTACATAATCAACTCCTGATGCTTGGTCTCATCAACGTGCACATTCCTACATGGACTTCACAATACCTCCAACTTTTGGGTATGTGGTGCTATGCCTCTGTCTGTGATGGATGGGCTTCCCTGATGTCTGTCACTGCTCCACCAAGGAGATTTTAAACCACTCTACTCTTTTCTGGGACACGTAATTTCTCCCTGTTCTCTGGTTACATTTGATATAAATGCCAGTGTAACAAAAGCCTAACCCACAACAAGCCCTGGTAAATCTACCTTATTTACATGCTAGGTGGAGAAGATCTGTGTTTCAGTGTTATGAGTATATTGCTGCCTTATTCATAAGCTCTATAGGGTCAACAAATATTATGATTAAAGTAGAGGCCTGGACTAATTTCACAAAACAGGCCCTCCTAGATAGAACAAAAGCCATCCAAACTTTAATGAAGAGCAAATCCAAGTGAAAAAAGTGGTAATTCAAAATAGAATGGCTTTGGACATACAGCTGCTCAAGGAGGGACCTGTGCTATAATTAAGGTTAAATGTTGTGTATACATTTTTGACTTATCTGGCAATGTATCAACTGCTTTTTAGATGACATGAAAAACCAGGTAAAAGCAATGTCAAATGAAAACATTCTTTTCTGGACTTCAGTCCTATCTTGGGTGAAGGGCCATTGATGGAAAACTATATTTACCATTATTATAGTTGCCTTGATATTTCTGCTTTATGGACCCTGAATTTTACAATATATTATGAACTTTGTAAGCCGAAGGTTGATGTCATTCTCCCAAATTGGCGATTGGAGGGCCAGAGTGCAATATATCCCGATGAGTGATGCTCATAATATGAGTTAAGAGCATCAAGAGGGGGGAATGAAGGCAGAAACAGACAGAACAGTCCAGTTCTGGAGTCCACCATCTTAGGCCAGGCTGCGAACATTAGGCTACATGCATGGTCACCCTCCTAATGGACTCTGAAATTTGTGCCCGGTGTTTATAGAAATGGCATACCAATGGAAAATCAGAACCCCGGATAAAAGAGCCTCAGAACTTGGACTCTCCATTGCCTAAAAATAATATGCTAAATATCTCTGTAACAGAACAAAGTGGTAAATTTCATTATGTTTATTGGAATATGACTACAGGTCTATTGATAAATATCCATTGTTTATCTAGTTTTGTGACACATGAATCATGGGTTAACTTTGATCGTATCTCTCTTTTACCTTGTCCAGACTAGTTTCAAAGAATTGGGGTAGGTGGGTTTGAGCAAGAACACTTAGGGTATATAAGGTTTTCACAAAAACTGGTTGGGGTCCTTGGCTAAGAGGAGTTTCTGCCGTGGGCCTGTCGGTGTAATAAACTATACTCCACTATCTGCATTGTCCTTCTGAGTGAGTTTGTTTCCCAGAATGCATGGCTATAACATTGGAAGTATGTAATTAAGTCTTTCTGATGGAGAAATGTGGAGACGGGTACTTTTGCCTGCACTATCTACTCTGGGTCTGGTGCCAAAGCCATGGGGGAGAGGTGTTTCTCTGCCTGTTTATTTTTTATTTGTTCCTCTGCTTGTTTATTTGTTATTTGAACTGCTCCTTTATTTGTTACAGTCCTGTGGGATTTGTCAATGCATATCCTATTGGTTAAGGAATCCAGGTGATCCAGGGGCCCATTGCTTGTGCAATAGATGCAAAATATAGGGCACCAGTCATGTGCACAACTCCTTCCAAGGAGACACTGGTGCCTGGGAGTGGTCTAGAGGGGGAATACATGGGACATGTCAGCCAGCTTCCCCCATCTCTAAAGAAAATCACATCCAGTTTCTAGGTTCATGTTAAATTAGAAATCTGATCTTCAGTCATCAGCTTTCAAAGTGTGCAGATGAATCTGTCTCAAGGAAAAACTGGGAGATGGGCACTTTCGCCTGCTCTCTCTGTACTGAACCCTAGGGAGATAGCTGAAGAGAGAGATATCTTCCCATTAACAACTGCTTCTTTTTAATTATAGTCTTGTAGATCTCATTAATCAAGATTTATTGACCTCAGAGCTAGGTGTTTGGAGGCCCATCTACTGGATTGCAGTCTTAAAAATAGGGTGCTAAATGTGGCGTACAAAATCCTTCATATATCAGGGAGAAACTGGGAGTTGAGTGTGAGAAACTAGGAGCTGAGAGTTCACTCCTGTGTGTATGGTGTTTTACAAGGGTGGGTTTTCTAGAGAGAGTGTGTCCCAGTCTTTCCTGCCCATTTAGATGTAGGTACTTTCTCATTTGTCTGATGTGTAGGACTCACTCAGCTAGTTTCTGGTTTTCTTTCAGAGGTATTTTCTCCATGTGTAACAGTATCTTTTATGTCTTCCTTGGAGGAGGGAAGTTCAGAAGCCTTATATGTTGCCGTTTGGTCCCTATATCCTATGACATTTAATTTAATGACCTTCCCTGATTATTCTAAAATCTGTGCCAGATCCTGATCGGTTTCAATTGATGAATTAATATCTTTATCATGGGTTATAGTGTCTTGTTTCTTTACATGTCTAAAAATTTTTGGTTGTACGCTAGCTATACATTGTAAATTTTGCCTTATTGGTGCTAAAGTGAAAGTGAAAGTTGCTCAGTCGTGTGTGACTCTTTGCTATCTCATGGACTATACAGTCCATGGAATTATCCAGGCCAGAATACTGGAGTGGGTAACTTTTCTTTCAACTCAGGTCTCCCAAATTGCAGGTGGATTCTTTACCAGCTTAGCTGCAAGGGAAGCCCAAGAATACTGGAGTGGGTAGTCTATCCATTCTCCGATGGATCTTCCTGACCCAGGAATCAAACCAGGGCCTCCTGCATTGCAGGCGGATTCTTTACCAGCTGAGGTATCAGAAAAGCCCTTATTGGTGCTAAATATTTGTGCATTCCGAGGAGTTTTCTTGAGCTTTTTTGGGGGGCACAGTTTTAAGAGTTTGATCCTTTGAAATCTTGTTTTTAAGATTTATTAGGCAGGCCCAGAACAATGATAAGGCTAAGGTTATTTCTCATGATGCAGGTAAGACACTACCAAGTATTATACCCAGTTCCTGAAGTATCTTGATTTTTGTTTTTGTTGCCTAACTGGTCAAAACAAGAACTATTACTAGCCCCATTTGACCTCTAAAG
This sequence comes from Moschus berezovskii, assembly GCF_049115385.1. Taxonomy (NCBI): domain Eukaryota; kingdom Metazoa; phylum Chordata; class Mammalia; order Artiodactyla; family Moschidae; genus Moschus; species Moschus berezovskii. Next base: position 77,603,127 of record NC_142488.1, on the reverse strand, counting down.
CAATTTTACTTCTATTTCTTTCAAGTTGTTCTTTTCACACTTTAGAGAGTTTCCTTCTACTAATGCCAATACCCAGCTGACTATTCAAGGGGAAATATCTGCGTATCTTTGAAGTCCTCTTTCCTTGCAGCTTTCTCCCCTACAGTATTTGGTCTGAAAAAATGGGCTACTTTAACCTCTGTGGATGTTTCTTCAACTCAGTGAGTCGGCTGTCTTCTTTCTGGATTCATCCTCCCTGTGCTGCTTCCTAGAAATTCATTCAAGGCAGTAACTAGAATAATCTTAGTTTCATTTTGTTTAAGTTCCTTATCTTGGTGATCATCATCTTTTGTTGCCTGATATTCAGTGTCCTGCAAAATGTTTTATATACTTTGTTTGTTCTTATTTCAGATGTGAAGATAAATTGGGCTCTTGTAACTCTATCATGTCTAGAAGTGTAACTTGATATTTGCATAATTCTTTTATGCATTTTTAAATGAACTTACTTTTTTCCTAACCAAATTTATTACTGGCTTTTTTATTTTTTTTTTGGACTCACTACAGCATCTCTCATATGAACAGGTCTCATGATATACTATATGAGACTGAATGACTAATCATTAAGGTTTTTTCATAGGCACCTATTCTTTATTAGCAACTTTTTAATTTATATAATTGACATGTAGTATTATATTAATGTTAAATGACTCAATAACTAAGTACAATTTTTTAAAAGAGCACAAGTTTTAATAGGTTTGACATAATAATAAATATATTCATTATTCATAAACGTTTCTTCCTGTCTTTACGTTATGCTTCCCTTTTGCTCATCCCTGCAACCTATGTAAATTTTTTAAATTGGAGTATAGGCACTTTACATTGCTGTGTCAGTTTCTGCTTTACAGCAACAGAATCAGTTATACTTACACATATACCCCCTCTTTAGATTTCCTTCCCATTTAGGTCACCATAGAGCACCAACTGAAGTTTCCTGAACCATTGATCTGTATTTGTTTTTTGTGCCATTACATTTCAGTCTTGATTACGATAACTTTATAGTATAATCTAAATCAGAAAGCCTGATTCCTTTAGCTCCACTTTTCTTTATCAAGGTTGGTGGTGGTTTAGTCACTAAGTCCTATCAAATTCTTGTGATTCCATGGACTGTAGCCTGCCAGGTTCCTCTGTCCAAGGGATTCTCCAGGCAAGAATACTGGAGAGGGTTGCTACTTTCTTCTCCAGGGGATATTCCTGACCCAAGAATCGAACCTGGGTTTTCAGTATTTAAGGCAGATTCTTTACCAACAGAGTCGCAATATACTCATGATTGTTTTGTCTATTTGCAACCTTTTGTGTTTCCATAAAAAGTTTAAATTTTTTTTGTTCTAATTCTGTGAAAATTGCCACTGGCAATTTGATAAGTATTGCTTTGGGTAGTATGGTCATTTTCACAATATTGATTTTTCCAGGATAAAAATATGGTGTATCTCTCCCTCTTTTCTGTCATCTTTGATTTCTTTAACCAATATCTTATTTTTTTCTTGATACAGATCTTTTGCCTCCTTAGGTAGATTTATTCCTAGGTATGTTATTTTCTGTGACAATGTTAAATGGGATTGTTTCCTTAATTTCTCTTTCAAATATTTCATTGTTAGTGTATAGGAATGCAAGCGATATCTGTGCATTTATTTTGTATTCTGCAACTTTACTAAATTCATTGATTAGATCTAGTCATTTTCTTGGAGAATCTTTAGGATTTTCCATGTATAAGTGTCATCTGCAAACAATGGCGGTTTTATTTCTTTTCCAATTTGAATTATTTTTATTTTTCTTCTCTGATTGCCATGGCTAGGACTTCCAGAATCATGATGGATAATAGTGGAAAGAGTGGACGCCTTACTTGTTCCTGATCTTAGAGGAAATGCTTTCAGTTTTTTACCATTGAGAATGACATTTGCTGTGGGTTTGTCATGTATGACGTTTATTATATTGAGATAGGTTCTCTCTGTGCCCACGTTCCAGAGAGTTTGCACCGTAAATGGGTGTTGAATATTATCAAAAGTTTTTTTTTATGCCTCTATTGATATTATCATCAGTTTTTATTCTTCAGTTTAATCACATTGAATGATTTCAATGTAGTGAAGAATTATTGCATCTCTGGGATAAATTCCACATGATCATAGCATATGATCCTTTTAATGTATCATTAGATTTGATTTCCTAGTATTATGTGAGAATTTTCGATTCTCTCTTCATCAGTGGTATAGGCCTGTCATTTTCTTTTTTTGTGATATTTTTGTCTGGTTTTGTCATCATGGTTATGGTGACCTTGTAGAATGAGCTTAGGAGTATTCCTCCCTCTGCAATTTTTTTGGAAACATTTGAGAAGGATAGGTGTCAGCTCTTCTCTAAATTTTTGATAGAATTTGTGAAGCCATCTAGCCTGGGATTTTGTCAGTTGGAATATTTTTAATCACAGTTTCAATTTCATTACTTGTGCTTGGTCTGTTCATATTTTCTATATCTTTCTGATTCAGTCTTAGAAAGGTTATTATATTCTAAGAAGTTGTCCATTTCTTACTGGTTCATTTTATTGGCATATAGTTGCTTCTAGTCATCTTTTATGATCCTTTTGATCTTTCATATTTCTGCAGTATCAGATGTAACTTCACATTCATTTCTAAGTTTACTGATTTCAGTCCTCTCACTTTTTCCTTGATAAGTCTGGGTAATGGTTTATCAATTTTGTGTATCTTCTCAAAGTACCAGCTTTTGGTTTCATTGAACTTTACTATTATTTTCTTCATTTATTTATAATTTATTTCTTCTCTGATCTTCACAATTTAGTTGCTTCTACCAATTTTGGGTTTTGTTGTTTTTGTTATTCTTCTTTCTTTAGTGTAAGGTTAGGTGGCTTATTTGAGATTTTTCTTGTTTTTGAGGTAGGATTGTATTTGAGTGTACTCCTGGAGTTGGTGATGGACAGGGAGGCCTGGCGTGCTGTGATTCATGGGGTCGCGGAGAGTCGGACACGACTGAGCGACTGAACTGAACTGAACTGAACTGAAACTTCCTCCTTAGAGTTGTTTTACGCATTTTGTAGGTTTTGGGTCTTTGTGTTTTCATTGCGATTTATTTCTAGGTATTTTTTTTCTTTTTTAAAAAAAGTTATTTATTTTAATTGAAGGTTGATTACTTTACATTATTGTATTGGATTTGCCATACATTGACATGAGTCTGCCCTGGGTGTACATGTGTTCCCCATCTTGAACTCCCCTCCAACGTCCCTCGCCATCCCATCCCTCTGGGTCATCCCAGTACACCAGCCCCAAGAATCCTGTATCATGCATCGAACCTGGACTGGCAATTCATTTCACATATGATAATATACATGTTTCATTGCCATCCTCCCAAATCATCCCACCCTCTCCCTCTCCCAGGGTCCAAAAGACTGTTCTATACATCTGTGTCTCTTTAGCTATCTCATATACAGGGTTATCGTTATCATCTTTCTAAATTCCATATATATGTGTTAGTATACTGTATTGGTGTTTTTCTAGCTTACTTCACTCTGTATAATAGACTCCAGTTTCATCCACCTCATTAGAACTGATTCAAATGTATTCTTTTTAATGGCTGAGTAATACTCCATTGTGTATATGTACCACAGCTTTCTTATCCATTCGTCTGCAGATGGACATCTAGGTTGCTTCCATGTACTGGCTATTATAAACAATGCTGTAATGAACATAGGTCTTTTTTAAACTTCCTTTTTAATTTCTTCAGTGTTCTATTGTGTATTTAGTAGCATATTTTTTAATCTTCACTTGTTTGTGTTTTGTTACTTTTTTTTTCTCTAATTGATTTCCAATCTCATAAAGCATTGTAGTCAGAAATGATACATGATACAATTTCAATTTTCTTAAATTTACTGAGACTTGATTTGTGACCCAGAGTGTGATCTATCCTGGAGAATGTTCTGTGTGCACTCAATGAAAAAGTGTGTTCTATTGCTTTCAGATGAAATTTCCTTTAAAATCAGTTAGGTCTATTTGGTATAACGTAATTTAAGGATCCAACCAGTCCATTCTAAAGGAGATCAATCCTGGGTGTTCATTGGAAGGACTGATGCTAAAGCTGAAAGTCCAATACTTTGGCCACCTCATGCAAAGAGTTGACTCAATGGAAAAGAGTCTGATGCTGGGAGGGATTGGGGGTGGGAGAAGACGGGGACGACAGAGAATGAGATGGCTGGATGGCATCACTGACTCGATGGACATGAGTTTGAATGAACTCCGGGAGTTGGTGATGGACAGGGAGGCCTGGCGTGCTGTGATTCATGGGGTTGCAAAGAGTCGGACACGACTGAGCGACTTAACTGTACTGAACTGAATTTAAGGATTGTAATTCCTTACCAAATTTTATCTCTGGATGATCTCTCAATTGTCTGTGGAGTGATAATATAACTCATAAATTTTTTGTTACTGTCAATTTCTCCTTTTATGGCTGTTAGCATATGCATTATGTATTGAGGTGGTCCAATGTTGAATGAACTCCGGGAGTTGGTGATGGACAGGGAGGCCTGGTGTGCTGATTCATGGGGTCGCAAAGAGTCGGACACGACTGAGTGACTGAACTGAACTGAACTATGTTGAGTAAATAAATGTTTACAACTGTTATAGCAGAGACATTACTTTGCCAACAACACGTCTAGTCAAGGCTATGGTTTTTCCAGTTGTCATGTATGGATGTGAGAGTTGGACTATAACGAAAGCTGAGTTCTGAAGAAGTGATGCTTTTGAACTGTGGTGTTGGAGAAGATTCTTGAGAATCCCTTGGACTGCAAGGTTATCCAACCAGTTCATCTGAAAAGGAGATCCGTCCTGAATGTTCATTGGAAAGATTGATGTTGAAGCTGAAACTACAATAATTTGGCAAACTGATGTGAAGAGCTGACTCATTTGAAAAGACCCTGATGCTGGGAAAGATTGAAGGCAGGAGGAGAAGGGAAAGAAAGAGGATGAGATGGTTGGATGGTTTCATGGACTCAATGGATAAGAGTTTGGGTAAACTCTGGTAGTTGTTGATGGGCAGGGAAATCTAGAGTGCTGTAGTCCATGGGATCAAAAAGAGTCAGACACGACTGAATGACTGAACTGAACTGATCTTCATCTTGGGTTGATCCCTTGATCATTGTGTAGTGTGCTTCCTTAGCTTTTTAAACAGTATTTATTTTAATTTCTGTTTTGTAAGAATGTATACTGCTACTCCAGCTTTCTTTTGATTTCTAATTGCATGAAATATGTTTTCCACACCCTCAGTCTCAGTCTGTATGTGTTCCTAGGTATGAAGTGGATCTCTTGTAGAAAGCATATAAATGGATCCCTTTTTGTATCCATTCAGCTATTCTGTGTCTTGTGGTTGGAATCTTTAATCCATTTACATTTAAGGTAATTATTGATATGCATGTTCCTATTACCATTTTCTAAATTGTTTTGGATTTGAAATTTTAGCTATTTTTCTTCTCTAGTGTTTCTTTCCTAGAGAAGATTTTTTTTTTTCATATTTGTTTAAAGATAGATTGGTGATGTTAAATTATCCTGGCTTTTGCTTGTCTGTATAATATCTCCATTGACCCTGAATGAGATCCTAGTTGGGTACAGTGATCTTGGTATTTCCTTTTAATCATTTTAAATATATCCTATCACTCTCATCTGGCCTGTAGAGTTTCTGCTGAAAAATCAGCTTATATCCTTCTCTTCCTGCTTTAAATAGTTTTTCTTTGTATTTCAGTTCAGTTCAGTTCAGTTTAGTCGCTCAGTCGTGTCCGACTCTCCGCGACCCCATGAATCACAGCACGCCAGGCCTCCCTGTCCATCACCAACTCCCGGAGTTCACTCAAACTCATGTCCACAGAGTCGGTGATGCCATCCAGCCATCTCATTCTCCGTCGTCCCCTTATCCTCCCGCCCCCAACCTTTCCCAGCATCAGAGTATTTTCCAGTGAGTCAACTCGTCGCATGAGGTGGCCAAAGTATTGCAGTTTCAGCTTTAGCATCAGTCCCTCCAATGAACATCCAGGATTGATCTCTTTGTATTTACTTTTGCTTATTTAAATAAATTTATTTATTTTAATTAGAAGCTAATTCATTTACAACATTGTAGTGGTTTTGCCATACATTGACATGAATCCGCCATGGGTGTACATGTGTTCCCCCTCCTGAACCCCCCTCCCACCTCCCTCCCCATCCCATCCCTCTGGGTCACCCCAGTTCACCGGCCCTGAGCACTGAGTCTCATGCATCGAACCTGGACTGACGATCCTTTACATAAATGATAAAATACATGTTTCAATGTCATTCTCCCAAATCTTTCCACCCTTGCCCTCTCCCACAGAGTCCAAAAGACTGATATATACATCTGTGTCTCTTTTGCTGTCTTGCATACAGGGTTATAGTTTCCATCTTTCTAAATTCCATACATTTGCTTTATTATGCTGTATTGGTGTATTCCTTTCTGGCTCACTTCACTCTCTAAAGTAGGCTCCATTTTCATTCACCTCATTAGAACTGAATCAAATGTATTCTTTTTAATGGCTGAGAAATATTCCATTGTGTATATGTACCACAGCTTTCTTATCCATTCGTCTGCTGATGGACATCTAGGTTGCTTCCAGGTCCTGGATTTATAAACAGTGCTTCGATGAACAATGGGGTCACGTGTCTCTTTAAATTCCTGTTTCCTCAGTGTGAATGCCCAGCAGTGGGATTGCTGGGTCATATGGCAGTTTTATTTCCAGTATTTTAAGGAATCTCCACACTGTTCTCCATAGTGATTGTATTAGTTTGCATTCCCACAACAGTGTAAGAGGGTTCCCTTTTCTCCACAACTTCTCCAGTATTTATTGCTTGTAGACTTTTTGATAGCAGCTATTCTGACCAGCATGAGATGGTACCTCATTGTGGCTTTGATTTGAAATTCTCTGATAATGAGTGATTTTGAGCATCTTTTCATGTCTTTGTTAGTCATCTGTATGTCTTCTTTAGAGAAATGCTTTTTAGTTCTTTGGCCCATTTTTTGATTTGGTAGTTTATTTTTCTGGAATTGAGCTACAGGAGTTTCTTGAATATTTTTGAGATTAATTCTTTGTCAGTAGCTTTGTTTGCTATTATTTTCTCCCATTCTGAAGACTGTCTTTTCACCTTGCTTATAATTTCCTTTGTTGTGTAAAAGTTTTTAATTTTAATTAGGTCCCATTTGTTTATTTTTGCTTTAATTTCCAATACTCTGGGAAGTGGGTCATAGAGGATCCTGCTGTGATTTATGTCGGAGAGTGTTTTGCCTGTTTTCCTCCAGGAGTTTTATAGTTACTGGTCTTACGTTTACATCTTTAATCTATTGTGAGTTTATTTTTGTGTATGGTGATAGACAGTGTTCTAGTTTCATTATTTTACAAGTGGTTGACCAGTTTTCCCAGCATCACTTGTTATACAGATTGTCTTTTCTCCACTAAATATTCTTGCCTTCTTTGTCAAAGATAAGGTGTCCATAGCTGCGTGGATTTATCTCCGGGCTTTCTGTTTTGTTCCATTGATCTATAATTCTGTCTTTGTGCCAGTACCATACTGTCTTGATGACTGCAGTTTTTTAGTATAACCTGAAGTCAGGGAGGTTGATTTCTCCAGGTCCATTCTTCTTTCTAAAGAATTCTTGGCTATTCGAAGATTTTTACATTTCCACACAAACTGTGAAATTATATGTTCTAGTTCTGTGAGAAATGTTGTTGGTAGCTTGATAGGGCGGAGAAGGCAATGGCAAGCCACTCCAGTACTCTTGCCTAGAAAATCCCATGGATGGAGGAGCCTGGTAGGCTGCAGTCCATGGGGTCGCTAAGTGTCGGACAGGACTGAGCGACTTCACATTCACTTTTCACTTTCCACTTTCACACATTGGAGAAGGAAATGACAACCTACTCCAGTGTTCTTGCCTGGAGAATCCCAGGGAAGGGGGAGCCCGGTGGGCTTCCGTCTATGGGGTCACACAGAGTCGGACATGACTGAAGTGACTTAGCAGCAGCAGCAGCAGAAGCAGCTTGATAGGGATTGCATTGACCCTATAGATTGCTTTGGGTACTATACTCATTTTCACTATGTTAGTTATTCCAATCCATCAACTATTGGTGTCCTCTTTGATTTTTTTCATCAGTGTTTTAGAGTTTTTATATATAGGTCTTTTGTTTCTTTCAGTTCAGTTCAGTTCAGTCGCTCAGTCGTGTCCAACTCTCAGCGACCCCATGAATCACAGCACCCCAGGCCTCCCTGTCCATCACCAACTCCCGGAGTTCACTCAAACTCATGTCCACAGAGTCGGTGATGCCATCCAGCCATCTCATTCTCCGTCGTCCCCTTCTCCTCCCGCCCCCAACCTTTCCCAGCATCAGAGTCTTTTCCAGTGAGTCAACTCGTCGCATGAGGTGGCCAAAGTATTGCAGTTTCAGCTTTAGCATCAGTCCTTCCAATGAACACCCAGGATTGATCTCCTTTAGAATGGACTGGTTGGATCTCCTTGCAGTATAAGGGACTCTCAAGAGTCTTCTCCAACACCACAGTTCAAAAGCATCGATTCTTCGGCGATCAGCCTTCTTCACAGTCCAACTCTCACATCCATACATGACCACGGGAAAAACCATTGCCTTGACTAGACGGACCTTGGTTGGCAAAGTAATGTCTCTGCTTTTTCATATACTATCAAGGTTGGTCATAACTTTCCTTCCAAGGAGCAAGTGTCTTTTAATTTCATGGCTCCAATCAGCATCTGCAGTGATTTTGGAGCCCCAAAAAATAAAGTCTGACACTGTTTCCACTGTTTTTCCATCTATTTCCCACGAAGTGATGGGACCAGATGCCATGATCTTTGTTTTCTGAATGTTGAGCTTCAAGCCAATCTTTTCACTCTCCTCTTTCACTTTCCTCAAGAGGCTTTTGAGTTCTTCTTCACTTTCTGCCATAAGAGTAGTGTCATCTGCATATCTGAGGTTATTGATATTTCTCCCAGCAATCTTGATTCCAGCTTGTGCTTCTTCCAGCCCAGCCTTCCTCATGATGTACTCTGCATATAAGTTAAATAAGCAAGGTGACAATATACAACCTTGACGTACACCTTTTCCTATTTGGAACCAGTCTGTTGTTCCATGTCCAGTTCTAACTGTTGTTTCCTGACCTGCATACAGGTTTCTCAAGAGGCAGGTCAGGTGGTCTGGGATTCCAATCTCTTTCAGAATGTTCCACAGTTTATTGTGATCGACACAGTCAAAGGCTTTGGCATTGTCAATGAAGAAGAAATAGATGTTTTTCTGAAATTCTCTTGCTTTCTCCATGATCCAGCGGATGTTGGCAATTTGATCTCTGGTGCCTCTGCCTTTTCTAAAACCTGCTTGGACATCTGGGAGTTCACGGTTCACATACTGCTGAAGCCTGGCTTGGAGAATTTTGTGCATGACTGTACTAGCATGTGAGATGAGTGCAATTGTGCGGTAGTTTGAGCATTCTTTGGCATTGCCTTTCTTTGGGATTGGAATGAAGACTGACCTCTTCCAGTCTGGTGGCCACTGCTGAGTTTTCCAAATCTGCTGGCATATTGAGTGCAGCACTTTCACAGAATCATCTTTCAAGACTTGAAATAGCTGAACTGGTATTCCATCACCTCCACTCGCTTTGTTCGTAGTGATGCTTTCTAAAGCCCACTTGACTTCACATTCCAAGATGTCTGGCTCTAGGTCAGTGATCAAGTTATCGTGACTATCTTGGTCTTGAAGATTGTTTTTTTGTACAGTTCTTCTGTGTATTCTTGCCACCTCTTCTTAATATCTTCTGCTTCTATTAGGACCACACCATTTCTGTCCTTTATCGAGCCCATCTTTGCATGAAACGTTTCCTTGGAATCTCTAATTTTCTTGAAGAGGTCTCTTGTTTTTCCTATTCTGTTGTTTTCCTCTATTTCTTTGCATTGCTCCCTGAGGAAGTCTTTCTTATCTCTTCTTGCTATTCTTTGGAATTCTGCATTCAGATACTTATATCTTTCCTTTTCTCCTTTGCTTTTCGCTTCTCTTCTTTTCACAGCTATTTGTAAGGCCTCCTCAGACAGCCATTTCGCTCTTTTGCATTTCTTTTCCATGGGGATGATCTTGGTCCCTGTCTCCTGTACAATGTCACGAACCTCCGTCCAGAGTTCATCAGGCACTCTATCAATCAGATCTAGTCCCTTAAATCTATTTCTCACTTCCGCTGTATAATCATAAGGGATTTGATTAAGTCATGTTAGGTAGGTTTATTCCTAAGTTTTTTAGTCTTTACGAGACAATGGTGAATGGGATTATTTGCTTAATTTCTCTTTCTGTTTTCTCATTGTTATTTAATAGGAATGCAAAGGATTTCTTTGTGTTAATTTTACATCCTGCAACTTTGCTATATTCATTGATTAGCTCTAGTAAATTTCTGGTGGAATCTTTAGGGTTTTCTATGTAGAGGATCATGCCATCTGCAAACAGTGAGAGTTTTACTTCTTCTTTTCCAGTTTGGATTAGTTTATTTCATTTTGTGCTCTGATTGCTGTGGCCAAAACTTCCAAAACTATGTTGAATAGTTGTGATGAGAGTGGGCACCCTTGCCTTATTCCTGACTTTAAGGGAAATGCTTTCAATTTTTCACCATTGAGGATAAAGTTTGCTGTGGATTTGTCATATATAGCTTTTATTATGTTGAGGTATGTTCCTTCCATTCCTGCTTTCTGGAGGGATTTTATCATAAATGGATACTGATTTTGTCAAAGTCTTTCTCTGCATCTATTGAGATAATCATGCATTTTTTATCTTTCAATTTGTTAATGTGGTGTATTATGTAGATTGATTTGTGGATATTGAAGAATCCTTGAATCCCTGGGATAAAGCCTACTTGGTCATGATGTTTGATCTTTTTAATGTGTTGTTGGATTCTGATTGCTAGAATTTTGTTAAGGACTTTTGCATCTATGTTCAACAGTGATATTGGCCTGTAGTTTTCTTCTTTTGTGGCATCTTTGTCAGGTTTTGGTATTAGTGTGATGGTAGCCTCATAGAATGAATTTGGAAGTTTGCCTTCCTCTGCAATTTTCTGGAAGAGTTTGACTAGGATAGGTGGTAACTCTTGTCTAAATTTTTGAAAGAATTCAGTTGTGCAGCCGTCTGGGCCTGGGCTTTTGTTTGTTGGTTGATTTCTGATCACATTTTCGATTTCTGTGCTTGTGATGGGTCTGTTAATATTTTCTATTTCTTTTTGGTTCTGCTTTGGAAAGTTACACTTTTCCAAGAATTTGTTAATTTCTCCAAGTTGTCCATTTTATTGGCATATAGTTGCTGATAGTAGTCTCATATGATCCTTTGTATGTCTGTGTTGTCTGTTGTGATCTCTCCATTTTAATTTCTAATTTTGTAGATTTGATTCCTTCCCTTTGTTTCTTGATGAGGCTGGCTAATGGTTTGTCAATTTTATTTATCTTTCCTAAGAACCAGCTTTTGGTTTTGTTGATTTTTGCTATGGTCTCTTTTATTTCTTTTACATTTATTTCTGCCATATATTTTAAGATTTTTTTCCTTCTACTAACCCTGGGGTTCATTTCTTCCTTTTCTAGTTGCTTTAGGTGTATAGTTAGGTTATTTATTTGACTTTTTTCTTGTTTCTGGAGGTAAGCCTGTATTGCTATGAACCTTTCTTTGCCTTAATAGTACTTTTACAGTGTCCCATAGGTTTTGGGTTGTTGTGTTTTCGTTTTCAATAATTTCTATGCATATTTTGATTTATTTTTTTTTACTTCTCTTTGACTTCATGGTTATTCAGCAGAGTGTTCTTCAGACTCCGTATGTTGCAATTTTTAATGTTTTTCTCATATAATTCATATCCAATCTTTCTGCATTGTGGTCAGAAAAGATGCTTGGGATGATTTCAACTTTTTTGAATTTACCAAGGCTAGATTTATAGCCCAGGATGTGATCTATCCTGGAGAAGTTTCCATGTGCACTTGAGAAAAAGGTGAAATTCGTTGTTTTGGGGTGAAACGTCCTATAGATATCATTTAGTTCTAAGTGGTCTATTGTATTATTTATAGTTTGTGTTTCCTTGTTAATTTTCTGTTTAGTTGATCTATCCATAGGTGTGAGTGGGGTATTAAAGTCTCCCACTAATATTGTGTAATTGTTAATTTCCCGTTTCATACTTGTTAGCATTTGCCTTACATATTGTGGTGCTCCTGTGTTGGGTGCATATAATTAAGAATTGTTATAGCTTCTTCTTGGAGTGATCCTTTGATCATTATGTAGTTTCCTTCTTTGTCTCTTTTTACAGCCTTCATTTTAAAGTCTATTTTGTCTGATACACGTATTGCTACTCCTGCTTTCTTTTGGTCTCTATTTACATGGAATATCTTTTTCCAGTTCTTCACTTTCAGTCTGTATGTGTCCCTTGTTTTGAGGTGGGTCTCTTGTAGACAACATATACAGGGGTCTTGCTTTTGTATCCATTCAGCCAGTCTTTGTCTTTTGGTTGGGACATTTAACCCATTCACATTTAAGGTAATTATTGATAAGTATGATCTTGTTGCCATTTACTTTGTTGTTTTGGGTTCAAGTTTATATACCCTTTCTGTGTTTCCTGTCTAAAGAAGATCCTTTAGCATTTGCTGAGGAGCTGGTTTGGTGGTGATGAATTCTCTCAGTGTTTGCTTGTCTGTAAAGCTTTTGATTTCTCCTTCATGTATGAATGAGATCCTTGCTGGGTACAATAATCTGGGTTGTAGGTTTTTCTCTGTCATCACTTTATGTCCTGCCATTCCCTTCTGGCCTGAAGAAATTCTATTGAAAGATCAACTCTTATCGTTATGGGAAACACCTTGTTTGTTACTTGTTGTTTTTCCCTTGATGCTTTTAATATTTGTTCTTTGTGTTTTATCTTTGTTAATTTGATCAGTATGTGTCTTGGGGTGTTTTGTCTTGGGTTTATACTGTTTGGGACTGTCTGGGTTTCTTGGACTTAGGTGACTATTTCTTTCCCCCTTTTAGGGAAGTTTTCAACTATTATCTCCTCAAGTATTGTCTCATGGCCTTTCTTTTTGTCTTCTTGGACTCCTATGATTTGAATGTTGGGACATTTAGCATTTTCCCAGAGGTCTCTGAGGTTGTCCTCATTTCTTTTAATTCTGTTTTTTTTTTCCTCTCTGTTTCATTTATTTTTACCATTCTATCTTCTACCTCACTTATCCTATCTTCTGCCTCCATTATTCTACTGTTGGTTCCCTCCAGAGTGCTTTTGATCTCATTTATTGTATTATTCATTGTATATTGACTCTTTTTTATTTCTTCTAGGTCCTTGTTAAACATTTCTTGCATCTTCTGAATCCTTGTCTCCAGGCTATTTATCTGTAACTCCATTTTGTTTTCAAAATTTTGAATCATTTTCACTATCATTTTTCTGAAATCTTTATCAGGTAGACTCCCTATCTCCTCTCTTCCTCTTTTGTTTGATTTGTTGGACGTTTATGCTGTTCCTTTACCTGTTGACTCTCTGTGCCTTTTCATCTTGTTTATATTGCTGTGTTTGTGGTGGCCTTTCCATATTCTGTCTGTTTGTGGTTCCTCTTTATTGTGGGGGTTACTCACTGTGGGCGGGGTTGGATGGGTGGCTTGTCAAGTTTTCCTGGTTAGGGAAGCTTGTGTCAGTGTTCTGGTGGGTGGAACTGGATTCCTTCTCTCTGCAGTGCAATGAAATGTCCACTAGTGAGTTTTGAGGTGTCAATGACTTTGATGTTAGTTTGGGCAGCCTGTATATTGAAGCTCAGGGCTATGTTCCTGTGTTTCTGGATAATTTGCATGGTATGTCTTGCTCTGGGACTTGTTGTCCCCTGGGTGGTGCTTGGTTTCAGTGTAGGTATGGAGGCTTTTGATTAACTTTTATCGATTAATATTTCCTGGAGTCAAGAGTTCTCTGGTGTTCTCAGGTCTTGGACTTAAGCCTCCCGCGTCTGGTTTTCAGTCGTATTCTTACAGTAGCCTCACAACTTCTTCGTCTATACAGCACTGATTATAAAACATATAGTTTAATGATGAAAAATTTCTCCACACTGAAAGAAACCTGGAGAGGTTCACAGAGTTACATGGAGAAGAGCGGAGGGAGGAGGGAGATAGAGGTGGCCAGGGAGAAGAGGGGGAATCAAAAGGGGAGAGACAGATCCAGCCATTAATCTGGTGCCTTAGTGTTCTTCACAGCTCAGAACACACATGGAGATTCACAGAATTGGGTAGAGAAGAGAAGGGGGAGGTTGGAGATAGAGGTGACCTGGTGGAGAAAAAGGAGATTCAAAAGGGGGAGAGAGCAATCAAGCAAGTAATCAGACACCTAAGTAAAAATGGATATTGGAGGTTGGGTTCTTAAATGTACAAAATTGATAACAAATACCAAAAAGCAAAGATTAAAAATCTAAAGTAGAGGCTAGACTTTGAAAAATGAAATACTAACATAACAAAACAAAGTCTCAAAAAGTATAATATATATATATTATATATCATATATATAATATATATATATGAAGTTTGCTTTAAAAATAAGGTCTTTTTTTGCAAGGTAATAGTAGGTTATAAAAATGAAAATTAATGGAGTAATAAAGGACTTAAAAATTTAAAAAAAAATTAAAAATGATAATAGTAAAAATATATCAAGAAATTTCTCTGGAGCTGTTGTGGACAGTGTGGGGTCAGTTCATTTTCAGATAGTTCCTTGATCCGGCTTATACTTCTCAAGATCTATAGGCACTTTCCAATGTAGTTGGTGCTAACTACAGTGATTTAATCTGTTGCACCTGTCCCTTCCAAAGCAGTTCCCTCTGTTTATTTTAGCTTCTTCTGTTTGCTTGTCTCTTCAGTGTCTAATTTCTGCCCTGACACAAGGGGGCGATTGTGGTCACTTTTTAAGGCTCACTTGTTTAGTCGTGCTGTGGGGAGGGAGGAATACTACAAATAAATATCACCAGCACGTGTGCAGTGCTTGCAATGTTTCAGCCACACTGGGTTTACCCCTGCTCATGGCGTGTTTGCTTTCATGGTCTACACTTTTCAGGCTCTAGGTTGCTCTACCAGGAACTGTCTGAGGCAGGCCCTGGGTTGCGTACACTTCCCAGGCCTAGTCGCTCAGGTTTAGATTCTTGGGTACTCCACAAAGGCACAGACTCAGTTGGGCCTGTGTTTTGTGCCTTTCCCAGGTCCGAGCAGCTCAGGTGACCGCTTGTTTGGCGAGCGCAGTCACCCCCAGGTGGAGGGTGCATTTAATCGCCTCCCCCGTCCCAGCTGTTTGGTTTTCTGCGTGTACAACAGATGCGCCTTCTCAGGTGTGCTGTGTGTCTCTTCTGGGGAGCTGTTCTCTGTCTGTGTTCCTCCCGTTGGATGTCAACTGTCCAAACTCCCAACAAATCTTGGTTAGCAACGAAGCCAGCTTGCAGTTTGTTAGAGAATGCCTCTCTGTGGCTGCTATTACCCCTTTCTGTCTCTGGCTGCCCCTTCCCCCATCCACCAACTCCCCACCTGCTTATCTCTGGCGGGGGATAAGCTGGTCTGCAGATTCCTAGATTTCCTCTGGTATTCACTCAGTCCTTTTGAGAGGGTAACAGGCAGGATGACCAGGGGTCTCCAAGCAGAGGAAATAGCCTGCAAGTGCCAGACATTTTTAGCTCTCTGAAGTGGCAGGAGGAAACAAACTAGCGATATTTTTTATCTTCTCTATACAAATTTAAAAGGAAGTTTCTCTTAAGATACTGTGTTGCCATATGACATCTGGTTTCACCTGAAGTTAACTATTCTCAAATCTTGAGTTAACCAATGCATTTTTCTTATGGAAGTGTTGGTCTTAAGCTATGTTAATGTACTACATATTTGCCCCAGACTCTATCTTCAAGTCGGTTCCGCCAAATGGGTGAGAACCTACTTGACAAACCTATATGCTATACTCAGATATTGTTCCCTTAATCTATGTAAAACAAAACTATTTGTATGGTACTCTGCCCTTCTACAAGATTCAAGTTAATCATTTTATGGCCGAGGATGAATTGTCCGGTGTCAAAATTATCCCAAAATACATCTTATGGGTGAGGGGTCTGGTGCCATTCTGAGCCTTAAGACATTCCTTTCTTTCATTAACAGACTGCTAGTGACTATATAACATCCAGCTGAAGACTAGCAGTGGGGTACTCTTTCTGCACCCTTCTGATGTCTATGTCAGAAGCTTTCTCTATCTCCTTTATACTTTAATAAAACTTTATTACACAAAAGTTCTGAGCGATCAAGCCCCGTCTCTGGACTCGGATTGAATTCTTCTCCTCCAGAGGCCAAGATCCCGGTGTCTGTGTCATTCTGCAACAACCTTTCAGTTTGTTCTATGAGTAGTCCTGGCAATGTCTTAAGTTAGGGCTGTTCACGGTATAGTTCGCTCTCTCTCTATTTCTCTCTCTCTCTCTCTTTCTCTCTCTCTCTTTTTCTCTCTCTCTCTGGCTATCCCTCAGTCTGGGTTGCTATTTCATGTTAATTCCCTCAGATTGCCCTAAGGACATTTGGGCCAGGTCCTTACCCTAAGCAGTGCAGCCTGGGCCTCCCTGTTCAGCTCCCACTTGCTGGTGGCAGCTGAGAGCGCTGGGGGTTGCTGTTAGGCAAGCAATCTGTAGGGTTTAATTATTTATTTATTTTTCCTTCCAGTTATGTTGCATCTGAGATTCTAAGACTCCCCACAGACCGGCTGGTGAGAGTGTTTCCTGGTGTTTGGAAACTTTTCTCTTTTAAGACTCCCTTCCTGGGATGGATTTCCATCCCTACCTCTTTTGACTCTCTTTTTATCTTTTATATTTTGCCCTATCTCCTTTCAAAGACAATGGGCTGCCTTTCTGAGTGTCTAATGTCCTCTGCCAGCATTCAGAAGTTGTTTTGTGGAATTTGCTCAGTGTTCAAATGCTCTTTCAATGAATTTGTGGGGGAGAAAGTGGTCTCCCTTTCCTATTCCTCTGCCATCTTAGGATCGCCCCCTGTATTTAATATTGGTTAGCTTGATTAACAGATGTCTCAGTGTATTTCTCCTTGGGTTTACTCTCTGTGGGACTCTCTGCACTTTCTGGACTTGGTTGACTATTTCCTTTCCCATGTTAAGCAACTTTTTGACTATGATATCTTCAAATGTGTTTTCAGACCCTTTCTCTTTTCTTCTGTGACTTCTATAATTAGAATGCTGGTGAACTTAATGGTGCCCTAAAAGTCTCTGAGATTGTTCTCATTTATGGTTTCTTTATTTTGTTCCTCGGCTGTTATTTCCACCATTCTTCCAACTGACTTATTCATTCTTCTGCCTCAGTTATTCTGATATTGATTCTTTCTAGTGTATTTTTCATTTCTCAGTTATTGTGTTGTTCATCATTGATTATTTGCTATTTATTTCTTCTAAGTCTTTGCTAAATATTTCTTCTATCTTCTTGATCTGTGGCTCTATTCTATTTCCAAGATCTTAGATCATTTTACTATCATTACTCTGAATTCTTTTTCAGGTTGATTGCCTAGTTCATCTTCATTTATTTGACCTTGTGGACTTTTACCTTGTCCCTTAGTCTGTAACATATTTCTCTGTCATATAATTTTGTCTAACTTACTGTGTTTATGGTCTCCATTTTGTAGGCCCTTACAAAATGCTGTCTGTTCCCTGGTGGGTGATGTTGGTCCAGGGGCTTGTGGAGACTTTCTGGTGAGAGGGACTGGAACCTGCACTCTGATGGGTCCAGCTGAGTCTTTTCTCTCTGATGTACCAGGTTGTATCAAGAGATGTATTTTGGCATGTCTTTGATCTGAGGTAGGCTGTCTCTTGATGTATGGGGCTGTGTTCCTGTCTTGCTCATTGCTTTTTGTATGAGATGTCCATCGTTGGCACCTACAGGAAGTTGAGTGGAGCCAAGTCTTGGTGATGCAATGGATACCTTCAGATTCCCGTCAGGATTGTTGATCCATTTTTTGATTCTTCTTTTCATTTCTTTTTTGCCTACCCAGTAGTGAGGGGATTTTTCCTATCCTGATAGGTATCTAAAATCTTCTACTAAGGTTCAATGGATGATCTGTGAGAATTTTTACATTTGTAGAGATATTCTTGATTTACTTTGAGAAGAGATGAACTCTATGCTCATCTGTTCCACCATCTTAACTCCTCACCCAAAAGCATATATTTACATTCTCATATTTATGTATCTCCAAAATCACTGCAGATGTTGATTGCAGCTATGAAATTAAAAGATGCTTACTCCTTGGAAGGAAAGTTATGACCAACCTAGACAGCATATTAAAAAGCAGAGACATTATTTTGCCAACAAAGGTCCGTCTAGTCAAGGCTATGGTTTTTCCAGTGGTCATGTATGGATGTGAGAGTTGGACTGTGAAGAAAGATGATCACCGAAGAATTGATGCTTTTGAACTGTGGTGCTGGAGAAGACTCTTGAGAGTCCCTTGGACTGCAAGGAGATCCAACCAGTCCATTCTAAAGGAGATCAATCCTGGGTGTTCATTGGAAGAACTGATGCTAAAGCTGAAACTCCAATACTTTGGCCACCTCATGCGACGAGTTGACTCACTGGAAAAGAGTCTGATGCTAGGAGGGATTTGGGGTGGGAGGAGAAGGGGACGACAGAAAATGAGATGGCTGGATGGCATCACCGACTCTGTGGACATGAGTTTGAGTGTACTCCGGGAGCTGGTGATGGACAGGGAGGCCTGGAATGCTGTGATTCATGGGGTCTCGGAGAGTCGGACACGACTGAGCGACTGAACTGAACTGAACTGAGCTGCATGCTGTACCAAAAGACCAAAGATGTACATACAATATAATAATCTCTTCACTTGTGTGGTGCCTGGCAGTTTCTTATGATACTCTCTTTCATCTATACAAGCTCTTTTACATATGCAATATATAAAATTAAAATGTACAGGGTTATCTAGGATGTATGGGACTGTCTAGAAAAAAAAATCACTTATCTAAATTATTAAGGTAAAAAGGAGGGCAATATGCGAACCCTTTACCCTTATCATGACTTCTTTCTAGGAATGTTTCTGATATCACTGATTTATGGATTTATAATCAATACATTTATTCTTTGGGTCAAATATCACTTGATGATTATAAGTAACTTTTCAACTGCAAATGTCCCTTGGGAGAGACAAAGTAGTGAGGTTGGCATCCTTCAATTTGAATGAGTTAATGAGTTTTTTTAAAGCAGAGTTTTATATGGAGCTCACCTGGCCCAAAGCTTGGCACAAGAAGGGATATGTTGATGCGGAAAATAGCCTTCTTTTGGGTGTATCAGACATTTAACACTTTAAGTCACTTCTTCACCATCGATTCCTGTATTTGACTACAGCACTTTAAATCTGGCTCTATCTTAAAATCTCCATATAGTGTTGAAATTATCGTAATTTCTTTCCATTTACACTCTTTAAAACTTTTATGCTTAATTAATACTAATCTACTAAGATTTAACTATAATTAGATACCTGTTTATTTTAAGAAGACTATAACAGATTTTCTGGCCATTATTTTATTAAACCAATGATCAAAAGCACAGCCTCACAAATATACATACACAGAACTTCCCTCAGGGCTAATGAGCCCATATTAATGGATTCATTATTTCTGTAACAAGTTAATCCTTGTCATCTATGATCAGTAGACTATTATCAAAAAGCATCAAGGAGCACACATCTCCAGATTCATTTATTCTGTTATCACCCTGAAGAAGGCTGGTGAGCTGATTAACTGCTGATGATTATATCAGAAATAATGGAAAATGGTCATTATTTTCCTAGTTCACAGGAAATTACAAGTATGCAGGTACAATTTAAAAGACAGTCTACATCTGCATTAAAAATCCCAAGTAATGATGTAATTCATTTTTCCCCATTTTCAAAAATTCAGAGCAATATAGATGGAAGTTAGAAAGTGTGTGCTAGTTTAAAAGATATTCTAAGGGCAGAGTGAGATCTGAAAGTTTATTAGGTGTATTCATTGCATCTAAAAGTTACAGAAAGAAAAAAAAACCCCTCATTTCTTTGTTATTAAAAGTAACTGAAAAAATGATCTCAAAAACAACATTTATATGGGTGACCTTGGGCTAATATTGATTAATGTGAATTATCCTATAGGTGGTGTCACCTTTCAGGAAATGTTCCATAAACAGCTTCCACTAATATAATGGCACCAAAGTTGTATTTAATGCTGGAAAATGGAATATCTACCTACATGAAAACATATAGGAGAGCTAGAAAAGCAGCCTATATTTATGCTCGCTATACTATTGTGTTTTATAATAGGAAGTATATACTTCAACATTTTCCCTGTTTCCAGCACAGAACTCATAAAACTCTGTGACTTTTCTAAGTGTTGAGAGCTAGAGATAAAAGTGACTCTTCTTATGTTAATGAGGTGACTTTTGGAACACACCTAAGGAGAGGGACTGTATTCCTAATTTCAAGTTGAGTTATGTCACTTACTCAGTCACGTAAAACTCTTTGTGACCCCATGGACTGCACCACACCAGGCTTCCCTGTCCATCATCAACTCCTGGAGCTTGCTCAAATCCATGTCTAGCGAGTCAGTGATTCCATCCAACCATCACATTCGCTGTCGTCCCCTTCTCCTCCTGCCTTCAATCATTTCCAGCATTAGGGTATTTTCCAATTAGTCAGTTCTTCACATCAGGTGGCCAAAGTATTGAAATTTCAACTTCAGCATAAGTCCTTCAAATTAATATTCATGACTAATTTCCCTTAGGATTGACTGGTTTGATCTCCTTGCAGTCCAAGGGACTCTCACGAGTCTTCTGCAAAACCACAGTTCAAAATCATCAATTCTTTGGTGCTCAGAGTTCTTTATAATCCAATTTTTACATCAACACTTGACTACTGGAAAAACCGGAGCTTTGACTATATGGACCTTTGTCAGCAAAGTAATGTCTCTGCTTTCTAATATGCTGTCTAGGTCGGTCATAGCGTTTCTTTCAAGGAGCAAGTGTCTTTTAATTTCATGGCTGCAGTCACCATCTGAAGTGATTTTTGACCCCCAAAAATAGTCTTTTGCTGTTTCCATTGTCTCCCCATCTATATTCCAAGAAGTGGTGGGACCAGATGTCATGATCTTCATTTTTCGTATGTTGGGTTTCAAGTCAACGTTTTCACTCTCCTCTTTCACTTTCATCAAGAGGCTCTTTAGTTCTTTGCTTTCTGCCATAAGGCTGGTGTCATTTGCATATCTGAGGTTATTAATATTTCTCCCAAACATGTTAATTCCAACTTGGGCTTCATCCAGCCAAGCATTTCACATGATGTACTCTGCATAGATTTTAAATATGCAAGGTGATAGTGTACAGCGTTGATGGTCTTCTTTCCCAAATTGGAACCAGTCCATTGTTGCATGTCCGGTTCTAACTTGTTTCTTGACCTGCATCTTACTATTGCGTCCAGATCTTCATACTGATTTCTCATGAGGCAGGTAAGATGGTCTGATATTCCCATCTTTTTAAGAATTTACCACAATTTGGTGTGATTCACACAAAGACTTTGGCATTGTCAGTAAAGTAGAAGTAGATGTATTATTGGAACTCTCTTTCTTTTTCTATAATCCAATGGATGTTGAAAATTTGATCTCTGGCTCCTCTGCCTTTTCTAAACCCAGCTTGACCATCTGGAAATTCATAGTTCGTATACTGTTGAAGCCAGACTTGGAGAATTTTGAGCATTACTTTGCTAGCGTGTGAGATGAGTGCAGTTGTGTAGTAGTTTGAGCATTCTTTGGCATTACTTTTCTTTGGGATTGGAATGAAAACTAAACTTTTC
Organism: Moschus berezovskii; assembly: GCF_049115385.1. Classification (NCBI taxonomy): domain Eukaryota; kingdom Metazoa; phylum Chordata; class Mammalia; order Artiodactyla; family Moschidae; genus Moschus; species Moschus berezovskii. Next base: position 77,581,229 of record NC_142488.1, on the reverse strand, counting down.
CAGGCCTGTGGTCATTGCTGAATTTTCCAAATTTGCTGAAATATTGAGTGCAGCCCTTTCACTGCATCGTACTTTAGGATTTGAAATAGCTCAAGTCGAATTTCCTCACCTCCACTAGCTTTATTCAGAGTGATGCTTCCTAAGGCCCACTTGACTTCACATTCCAGGAAGTCTGGCTCTAGGTGACTGATCACACCATTGTGGTTATCTAGGTCATTAAGATATTTTTTTGTATAGTTCTTCTGTGCGTTTTTGCCTCTGCTTTTTTTAGGTCCATAACATTTCTGTCCTTTATTAATGCCTTTTTTTGCATGAAATATGTCCTTGGTATCTGCAATTTTCTTGAAGAGAAATTTAGTCTTTCCCATACTATTTTTTTCCTCTATTATTTATTTTATTGTTTTCCATTCGATCAGTTCAGTTCAGTCATTCAACCGTGTCCAACTCATGGCGACCCCATGAATCACACCAAGGTAGGCCTCCCTGTCCATCACCAACTCCCGGAATTCACTCAAACTCATGTCCATCGAGGTGGTGATGCCATCCAGCCATCTCATTCTCTGTTGTACCCGTCTCCTCCTCCCCCAGTCCCTGTGAGCATCAGTGTCTTTTCCATTTAGTAAACTCATTGTATGAGGTGCCCAAAGTATTGGAGTTTCAGCTTTAGCATCAGTCCTTCCAATGAATACCCAGGATTGATCTCCTTTAGAATGGACTGGTAGGATCTCCTTGCAGTCCAAGGGCCTCTCAGGAGGCTTCTCAAGCACCACAGTTCAAAAGCATGAATTCTTCAGCAATCAGCTTTCTTCACAATCCAACTCTCACATTCATACATGACCACGGCAAAAACCATAGCTTTCACTAGACGGACCTTTGTTGGCAAAGTAATGTCTCTGCTTTTTAATATACTATCTAGGTTGGCCATAACTTTCCTTCCAAAGAGCAAGCGTCTTTTAATTTCATGGCTGCAATCACCATCTGCAGTGATTTTGGAGCCCCCAAAAATAAAGTCTGACACTGTTTCCACTGTTTCCCCATCTATTTCCCATGAAGTGATGGGACCAGATGCAACGATCTTTGTTTTCTGAATGTTGAGCTTCAAGCCAACTTTTTCACTCTCCTCTTTCACTTTCATTAAGAGGCTTCTTAGTTCCTCTTCACTTTTTACCATAAGGGTGGTGTCATCTGCATATCTGAGGTTATTGATATTTCTCCCAGCAATCTTGATTCCAGCTTGTGTTTCTTCCAGCCCAGCGTTCCTCATGATGTACTATGCATATAAGTTAAATAAGCAGGGTGACAATATGCAGCCTTGACGTACTCCTTTTCTTATTTGGAACCAGTCTGTTGTTCCATGTCCAGTTCTAGCTGTTGTTTCCTGACCTGCATACAGGTTTCTCAAGAGGCAGGTCAGGTGGTCAGGTATTCCCAACTCTTTCAGAATTTTCCACAGTTTATTGTGATCCACACAGTCAAAGGCTTTTGAATAGTCAATGAAGCAGAAATATTTGTTTTTTTGGAACTCTCTTGCTTTTTCCATGATCCAGCGGATATTGGCAATTTGATCTTTGGTGCCTCTGTCTTTTCTAAAACCTGCTTGAGCATCCAGAAGATCACGGTTCACATATTGCTGAAGCCTGGCTTGGAGAATTTTGAGCATGATTTTCCTAGCGTGTGAGATGAGTGCACTTGTGTGGAAGTTTGAACATTCTTTGGCATTGCCTTTCTTTGGGATTGGAATGAGGACTGACCTTTTCCAGTCCTGTGGCCACTGCTGAGTTTTCCAAATTTGCTGGCATATTGAGTGCAGCACTTTCACAGCATCACCTTTCAGGATTTGAAATAGCTCAACTGGAATTCCATCACCTCCAATAGCTTTGTTCATAGTGATGTTCTCTAAGGTCCACTTGACTTCACATTCCAAGATGTCTGGCTTCAGGTGAGTGGCAAGATTATCCTTTTTTTTGGAAAAGGAGAAGCAAAAATGTATATATATGCAGGCATAACTTATTTCATTGTACATCACTTTATTTTCAGAATGAACTTTGCAGACATTGCAATTTTTATGAATTGAAGGTTTATGGCAACTCTGCATCCAGCAAGTGTAACAGCACCATTTTTTTTTCAACATTTGCTCACTTCAGGTCTCTGTGTCACATTTTGAAAATTCTTAAAATATTACAAGCTTATTAATAATTATTATATTTGTTATTGTGATCTGTGATCAGTGACTTTTTTATGTTAGTGTTGGAATTGTTTTGAAGTGAATTTAAATCTCTCAGTCATGTCCGACTCTTTGTGAACCTATGTACTGTAGCCTGCCAGGCTCCTTAGTCCATGGGATTTTCCAGGCAAGAGTATTGAAGTGGGTAGCCATTTCCTTCTCCAGAGGATCTTCCCAACCCAGGAACTGAACATGAGTCTCCTGCATTGTAGACAGATGCTTTACCCTCTGAGCCACCATGGAAGTTTGGGGTGACAAAAACCCCTCTCATTAACACAGGGAATAATCAATAAATGTGTATGCTCTACAAGGAGGTCCAACCAGTCCACCTTAAAGGAAATCAGTCCTGAATATTCATTGGAAGGACTGACGGTGAAACTCCAATACTATGGCCACCTGATGTGAAGAACTGACTCATTTGGAAAGAGCCTGATCCTGGGAAAGATTGTAGGTGAGAGTAGAAGGGGACGACAGAGGATGAGGTGGTTGGATGGTATCACCAACTCAATGGACATGAGTTTGAGTAAACTCTGGGAGTTGGTGATGGACAGGGAGGACTGGCATGCTGTAGTCCATGGGGTCACAAAGAGTTGTACAAGACTGAGTGACTGAAGTTAACTGAAACTGTTTATGTTGTGACTGTTTAACCAACCAGCCCTTCCCTCATCTATCTCTCCTTGGACCTCCTAATTCCATGAGGCACAAAACTATTGAATTTGGGTCAATAAATAGACCCACAATGGCATCTAAGCATTCAGGTGAAAGGAAGAATCACGTGTCTCTCACTTTAGGTCAAATGCTAGAAATAATTAATTTTAGTGAGGAAAGTAGTTCAAAAGCCCAAATGCACTAAAACAAACAGCCAGGTTGTGAATGAAAAATAAAAGTTCTTGACAGAAATTAAAAGTTCTACTCCAGTGACCAAGCAAATAATAGGAAAACAAAATAGCCTTATTTCTGATACTCTTAAATTTTAGTAATCTGGATAGAAGATTGAACCACCATTAGAATCCCTTAAGCCAAAATCTAATCCAGAGCAAGACCTTAAGTCTTCAATTCTACGACGGCACAGAAAGGAGAGGGAGCTGAAGAAGAATGAAGCCAGTAGAGGCTGGTTTATGAAGTCTAAGGAAAAAATTATTTTCCTTAACACAGAGGTGTATGGTGAAGTGGTAAGTGCTTAATTAGAAGCTGAAGCAAGTTTTCCAGAAGCTGTGATCATTAATGAAATGCAGTTGCACTAAACAACAAATTTTCAATATAGATGAAACCATCTTCTATTGGAAGAATATGCCATCTGAGACTTACATAGATAGAGAGGAGAATTTAATGTCTGGCTTTAAAGCTTAGGGGCTAATTGCAGCTGGTGACTTTTAAGTGGAAGACAGTTCTCATTTGTTGCTGTTATTCAGTCTCTCAATCATGTTTGACTCTTTGCGATCCTGCGGACTGTGGCATGCCAGGCTTCCCTGTCCTTCACCATGCTCAAACTCACGTCCACTGAGTCAGTGATGACATCCAACCATCTGGTCCTCTGTCATCCCCTTCTCCTTTTATCAATCTTGCCCAGCATTGGGGTCTTTTCTAATGAGTTGGCTCTTCCCATTGGGTGGCCAGTGTACTGGAATTTCAGCTTCAGCATCAATCCTTCCAATGAATATTCAACACTGATTTCCTTTGGGATTGATTGGTTTGATCTCTTTGCTGTCCAAGGAACTGTCAAGAGTCTTCTTTAACAAAACAGTTCAAAAGCATCAATTCTTCAGCATTCAGCCTTATTTATTGTCCAACTCTCACATTCATACATGACTACTGGAAAGACCATATCTTCGACCACACAGACCTTTGTGGGTAAAGTAATGTCTCTGCTTTTTAATACACTGTCTAGGTGTTTCATAGCTTTTTGCCACGTCCAGCACAGCTGGTGAGAAAGACCTGAAATGGGAGCGAACATGTAATGAAAAGACAGACACATAAAATTTGGCAAGTGGGGAGTCAGGGGGCCCTTCTGCACTCCATGGCAAGAAGACAACATGGCTCCTTTCAGCCCACACTTTTATTGGCAGAAATCACATGAGATCATTAGGGAATAGCTATACTGGGGAGTTTGATTAGTGCACCATAAGGAAAAAGTAAAATTCAGGCTCTGCTGTTGATCAGGGACATCTTATTTTCTTTCCATGGGGACGAACACAGGGGCAGGCAGTGGAGCAGAGAGCATGTCCTGTCCCAAGAATGCCCCTTTTTCATGCTTACTAAGAAAATCACGAGGGCGCAGTTTGCCACACCCTCGAGTCATGAGGCAGGTTCTGGTCTCTGCTCCGCCGGGCTGCAAGAGTTTTTCTTCCTAGGAGCAAGCATCTTGTAATTTCAAGGCTGCAGTCACTGTCCACAACGCTTTTGGAGCCCAAGAAAATAAAGCCTGTCACTTTTCCCATTGTTTTCCATCTATTTGCTATGAAGTGATGGGACCAGATGCCATGATCTTAGTTTTCTGAATCGTGAGTTTTAAGCTAACTTTTTCACTCTTTTCTTTCACCTTCATCAAGAGGCTCTTTAGCTCCTCTTCCCTTTCTTCAGTGAGTGATGTCATCTGCATATCTGAGGTTATTGATATTTCTCCCAACAATCTTGATGCCAGCTTGTTCTTCATCCTGCCCAGAATTTCATATGATGTACTCTGCATATAAGTTAAATAAGCAGGGTGACAGTATACAGCCTTAACGTACTCCTTTCCCAATTTGGAACCAGTCCATTGTTGCATGTGTAGTTATAAACTATTGCTTCTTGACCTGCATACAGATTTCTCATGCAGCAGGTCAGGTGGTCTGATAGTCCCATCTCTTGAAGAATTTTCCACAGTTTGTTGTGATCCACACAGTCAAAGACTTTAGCATATTCAGTGAAGCAGAAGTAGATGTTTATCTTTAACTCCCTTGATTTTTCTATGATCCAACAGTTAATGGCTGTTGTCAACTTGATCTCTGTTTCCTCTGCCTTTTCTAAATCCAGGTTGAACATCTGGAAATTCATGGCTCACATCCTGTTGAAGCCCGATTTGGAGAATTTTGAGCATTACTTTGCTAGCATGTGAAATGAGTGCAATTGTGCCATAGTTTGAACATTCTTTGGCATTGCCTTTATTTGGGACTGGAATGAAAACTGACCTTTTCCAGTCCTGTGGACACTGTTTAGTTTTCCATCTTTGCTGACATATTGAGTGCAGCCCTTTAACAGCAGCATCATTTTTTAGGATTTGAAATAGCTCAGCTGGAATTCCATCACCTCCAGTAGCTTTGCTTGTAGTCATGTTTTCAAAGGCCCACTTGACTTGACACTCCAAGATGTCTGACTTGGTGAGTGATCATACCATCATGGTTACCTGGTCATTAATATCTTATTTGCATAGTTATTCTGTGTATTCTTTGCCACATCTTCTCAATATCTTCTGCTTTTGTTAGGTCCATACCTTTTCTGTCCTTCATTGTGCCCATTTTTGCATGAAATGTTCCATGGGTGTCTCTAATTTTCTTGAAGACATCTCTAGTCTTTACCATTTTGTTGTTTTCCTCTGTTTCTTTGTGTTGATCACTGAGGAAGTCTTTCTTATCTTTCCTTGCTATTCTTTGGAAAAATGCATTCAGATTGGTATATTTTTCCTTTTCTCCTTTGCCGTTCATTTATCTTCTTTTCTCAGCTTTCCAAGGCCTTCTCATCCAGCCATTTTGCTTTCTTTTTCATGGGAATGATTTTTATCAACACTTTCTGTAAAATGTCATGAACCTCTGCCCATAGTTCTTCAGACAATCAGATCTAATCCCTTGAATCTATTTGTCACCTCCACTGTATACTCATAAGGGATTTGATTTAGTTCATACTTGAATGGTCTATGGATCTTACCTACTTTCTTCAATGTAAGTCTTAATTTGGCTATAAAGAGTTCACAATATGAGCCACAGTCACCTCCCTGTCTTGTTTTTGCTGACTGTATAGAGCCTCTCCACCTTTGTCTGCAAATAATATAATCAATCTGATTTTGGTATTGACCATCTGGGGATGTCCATGCGTAGAGTCTTCGCTTGTGTTGTTGGAAGAGGGTGTTTGCTATGTCCAGTGCATTCTCTTGACAAAACTTTGTTGGCCTTTGACCTGCTTTCTTTTGTACTCCTAGGCCAAATTTGGCTGTTATTACAGGTATCTCTCGACTTCCTACTTTTGCATTCCAGTCCCCTATAATGAAAGGACATCTATTTTGGGTGTTAGTTCTAGATGATAACATATGTCTTTACAAGAAGTGCACGGTTGAGGCCTACTTCTCAGCAAAGCATTCCTTTTAAAATATTACTGCCCATTGACAATGGATCACAAAAGAACTCTGATGGAGACATATAAGGTTAATGTTCTTTTTATGCATGCTAACACAGCATCCATTCAGCATCTGATGGTGCAAGAACCTACTTCAACTTCGATGTCACTACCTAAGAAATGCATTTTTTAAGACAATAGCTGCCATGGATAGTGATTCCTCTGATGAATCTGGTCAAAATAAATTACAAACCTACTTGAAAGCATTTGCCATTCTAGATGTCATTAAGAACATTTGTGATTCACAGGAAGAGGTCAAAATATTCACATTAATAGGACTTTGGAAGAAATTGATTCCTATCCTCATAGATGACTTTGAGGGATTCAAGACTTTAGTAGAAGAACTCACTGCTGATGGGGTGGAAATAGCAAGACAACTTAAATTAGAGGTGTAATTTTGACTGAACTGCTTCAATCTTGTGATAATGCTTTAATGGATGAAGAGATGTTTCTTATGAATGAGCTAAGAACGTGGTTTCTGGACATGCAATCTACTCCTGGTGAAGATTCTGTAAAGATTGTTGAAATGACAACCAAGGATTTAGAATATTGAATAAAGTTCATTGATAGAACAGGGGCAGGTTTTGAGAGTATTGACTTAAATTTTGAAAGAAGTTCTACTGTGGCTGAAATGTTATCAAACAGCATTTAATGCAGCAAAGAAAGTGTTCATAAAATAAAGAGTTTACCTGTGTGGTAAACTTCATTGTCTACTTTTAAGTAATTGTTACAGTCACCCCAATCTTCACCAAACACCATCCTGATCAGTCAGTACTCATCAACATTAAGGCTATACTCTCTACCAGCAAAAAGATTAGGACTCACTGAAGGCTCGGATGATGTTTAGCATATTTTAGCAATGAAGTGTTTTTTAATTACATAATGCATATTGGTTTTTTAGACATAAAGCTATTGCATATATAATGTGATACAGTATAAATATAAACATAAATTTTATATAGTTTGGGAAACCTAAAATATGTGACTCACTTTATTTTGATATTCATTTTACTGTGGCAATCAGAAACTAAGCTTACAATTTTTCCATGGTACAATATGCTCATCTGTCTCTCTCTTTCTCTCTCTATGTATAGGAAAAAATGAATAATTTAAGTTATCATCATTTTGGGTGATCAGAGGACCGTATATTTTATATAAAATTATTTTTAGAGAAATCTTCAACTATGCTAGCAAGGGTCAAGAATGACTTCACACACTTAAATGATATATTCCTAAATAAGTATGAAGAGTGAAGCATTACAGAGCCTAAGACTCCTTGATATCTCAAAGCTCTACTTGGCATCAAATAGAGGTCTGCACAGTTACACGAAGAACTTTTCCAAACATTATACCACTATTAGCAAAGGTGAAAAAAGGCTTAGAAACTTATTGTGAGTCTTGATTGTCCCATAAATTCTCAAATGCATCAACAAGAACATGCAAATTCAGAGAAAAATTACCTATTTCTCAACATTGTTCAAGAGTTAGATAGTAAATGGCATCTAATATTACTCCTTTTTCACGCTTCTGCTCCAGTCAATCAAGGTAAAGAGGAAACCACAAAAATCGACCCCTTCTTAACATCTAATATAATATTGCCATTATCATCTTTGAATAGTTGGAACTAGTTTTATTATGCCATCTATCCTTATAAGCACCAACAAATATAAGAAAATGGTAAAATCTGATACCTCAAGAAACAAGCAAAAAGTCAACTAAATAACCTAACTATACACCTAAAGCAACTAGAAAAGGAAAAATTGGAGAAGCCCAGGGTTAGTAGAAGGAAATAAATCATAAAAATTAGGGCAGAAATAAATGCAAAGGAAACAAAAGAGACCATAGCAAAAAATCAACAAAGCCAAAAGCTGGTTTTTTGAGAGGGAAAATAAAACTGACAAGCCACTAGCAACACTCATCAAGAAACAAAGGGAGAAAAACTAAATCGATAAAATTTAAAATTTGAAATTAAAATGGAGAGATCACAACAGACAACACAAAAATACAAAGGATCATAAGAGACTACTATCAGCAATTACATGCCAATAAAATGGACAACTTGGAAGAAATGAACAAATTCTTAGAAAGTTAAAATTTTCAAAAATTGAACCAGGAAAAATTAGAAAATCCTAACAGACCCATTCCAACCACAGGAATTGAAAGTGTAATAAGAAATCTTCCAGCAAACAAAAGCCCAGGTCCAGACGGCTTCACAGCTGAATTCCACCAACAATGTAGAGAAGAGCTAACACCTATCCTACTCAAATTCTTCCAGAAAATTTCACAGGAAGGTAAACTCCCAAATTCATTCTATGAGGCCACCATCACCCTAATAGCAAAAACTGACAAACATGCCACAAAAAAAGAGAACTACAAGCCAATATCACTGATGAACATAGAAGCAGAAAACCTTAACAAAATTTTAGCAATCAGAATCCAACAACACATCAAAAAGATAATACATCATGGCCAAGTTGGCTTTATCCCAGGGATGCAAGAATTCTTCAATATCCGCAAATCAATCAATGTAATACACCACATTAACAAAATGAAAAATAAAAAACACATGATTATCTCAATAGATGCAGAGAAAGCTTCTGAAAAAATTCAACATCCATTTATCATAAAAAACCCTCCAGAAGGAACATTTCTCAACATAATAAAAGCTATATATGACAAACCCAGAGCAAACATTATCCTCAATGGTGAAAAACTGAAAGCATTTCCCCTAAAGTCAGGAATGAGACAAGGGTGCCCACCCTCATCACTACTATTCAACATAGTTTTGGCCACAGCAATCAGAGCAGAAAAAGACATAAAAGGAATGCAAAATGGAAAAGAAGAAGTAAAACTCTCACTGTTTGCAGATGACATGATCCTCTACATAGAAAACCCTAAAGACTACCTGAAAATTACTAGAGCTAATCAATGAATATAGTAAAGTTGCAGGATATAAAATCAACACACAGAAATCCCTTGCATTCCTATGCACTAATAATAAGAAAATAGAAAGAGAAATTAAATAAACAATTCCATTCACCGTTGCAACAAAAAGAATAAAATACTTAGGAATATATCTACCTAAAGAAACAAAAGACGTATATATAGAAAATTATAAAACACTGGTGAAAGAAATCAGAGAGGACAGTAATAGATGGAGAAATACACCGTGTTCATGGATTGGAAGAATAAATATTGTGAAAATGAATATATTACCCAATGTAATTTATAGGTTCAAAGCAATCCTTTTCAAGCTACCAACGGTATTTTTCACAGAGCTGGAACAAATAATTTCACAATTTATATGGAAATAAAAAACCTCGCATAGCTAAAGCAATCTTGGGAAAGAAGAATGGAACTGGGGGAATCAACCTGCCAGACTTCAGGCTCTACTACAAAGCCACTGTCATCAAGACAGTATGGTACTGGCATAAAGACAGAAATATAGATCAATGGCACAAAATAGAAACCCAAAGATAAATCCATGCACCTATGGAAACCTTATTTTTGACAAGGGAGGCAAGAATATTCAATGGAGAAATGATAATCTCTTTAACAAGTGGTGCTGGGAAAACTGGTCAACCACTTGTAAAAGAATGAAACTAGAACACTCCTTAACACCATACACAAAAATAAACTCAAAATGTATTAAAGATCTAAATGTAAGACCAGAAACTATAAAACTCCTAGAGGAGAAAATAGGCAAAACACTCTCCGACATAAATCACAGCAGGATCATCCATGATCCACCTCCCAGAATATTTGAAATAAAGGCAAAAATATACAAATGGGACCTAATTAAAATGAACTGCTTCTGCACAACAAAGGAAACTATAAGCAAGGTGAAAAGACAGCCTTCAAATGGGAGAAAGTAATAGAAAATGAAGCAACTGACAAAGAATTAATCACAAAAATATGCAAGCAAATCCTGCAGATCAATTCCAGAAAAACAAAAGACCCAACAAACACATGGGCCAAAGAACTAATGAGACATTTCTCCAAAGAAGACATACAGATGGCTAACATGAAAATACATGAAAATACATGCAAAGATTCTCAACATCACTCCAATTAGAGAAATGCAAATCAAAACCCCAATGAGGTACCATTTCACGCCAGTCAGAATGGGTGCTTTCCAAAAGTCTACAAGCAATAAACGCTGGAGACGGTGTGAAGAAAAGGGAATCCTCTTACACTGTTGGTGGGAATGCAAACTAGTACAGCCACTATGGAGAACAGTGTGGAGATTACTTAAAAAACTGAAAATAGAACTGCCATACGCCCAGCAATCCCACTTCTTGGCATACACACCGAGGAAACCAGAATTGAAAGAGACACGGGTACCTGAATGTTCATCACAGTACTGTTTATAATAGCAAGGACATGGAAGGAAACTAGATGTCCATCTGCAGACGAATGGATAAGAAAGCAGTGGTACATATACACAATGGAGTATTACTTAGCAATTAAAAAGAATACATTTGAATCAGTGCTAATGAGGTGGATGAAACTGGAGCCTAATATAGAGTGTAGTAATCCAGAAAGAAAAACACCAATACAGTATACTAATGCATATATATGAAGGTTAGAAAGATGGTAACGATAACCCTGTATCAGTTCAGTTCAGTCGCTCAGACATGTCCGACTCTCTGCAACCCCATGAATCACAGCACGCCATGCCTCCCTGTCCATCACCAAATCTCGGAGTTCACTCAAACTCATGGCCATCGAGTCGGTGATGCCATCCATCCATCTCATTCTCTGTCGTCCACTTCTCCTCCCGCCCCCAACCTTTCCCAGCATCAGAGACTTTTCCAGTGAGTCAACTCGTCGCATGAGGTGGCCAAAGTATTGGAGTTTCATCTTTAGCCTCAGTCCTTCCAATGAACACCCAGGATTGATCTCCTTTAGAATGGACTGGTAGGATCTCCTTGCAGTCCAAGGGACTCGCAAGAGTCTTCTCCAACACCACAGTGCAAAAACATCAATTCTTCGGCGATCAGCTTTCTTCACAGTCCAACTCTCACATCCATACATGAACACGGGAAAAACCATAGTCTTGACTAGATGGACCTTGGTTGGCAAAGTAATGTCTCTGCTTTTTAATATACTATCTAGGTTGGTCATAACTTTCCTTCCAGGGAGTAAGTGTCTTTTAATTTCATGGCTGCAATCAGCATCCGCAGTGATTTTGGAGCCCCCCAAAAATAAAGTTTGACAGTTTCCACTGTTTCCCCATCTATTTCCCATGAAGTAATGGGAACAGATGCCATGATCTTTGTTTTCTGAATGTTGAGCTTCAAGCCAACATTTTCACTTTCCTCTTTAACTTTCCTCTAGAGGTTTTTGAGTTCCTCTTCACTTTCTGCCATAAGGGTGGTGTCATCTGCATATCTGAGTTTATTGATATTTCTCCTGGCAGTCTTGATTCCAGCTTGTACTTCTTCCAGCCCAGCATTCTTAATGAAGTACTCTGCATATAAGTTAAATAAGCAGGATGAAAATATACAGCCTTGACGTACTCCTTTTCCTATTTGGAACCAGTCTGTTGTTCCATGTCCCGTTCTAACTGTTGCTTATATGTATTTAATTTGGATACCCTTAAGAGTTTTTCCTTTTTTGGTCTTTAAATCACAGTACATTCACCAGGAAATATCTTGGCATTTATCACTCTATATTGATAATTCCTGAAACTTAGTACAAAGCAGAAATCCTAACACGTTATTATTGGAGGAACTTGAATCCTATGGAGGTGGGAGTGACGGGGTGCGTTATAGAGCAGGAAAGAGGGAAAAGACGAGGTGATTTATTACTAAACTGACCATAACTTTATAATACAACACAGATGGTTGCTCAGACACAAAGGACATAACAGGTCAAGCTTAATTTGACTCCAGAAGATTTGGAGTGACCAAATTCAATAGAGTAGATTATATTAGCCCTCAACACCAAAGCTCTTACAATCCTCACTATAGGAGGCATTATGATGATTGTGCTGAAACTGAATTATCTCCCCAGGGGAAATTGAAACAGTAAATATGATAGGAGGTGAATAATGAAAATGACCATAACAGATAGGCTCAGGAGACTAGTGGGGCTGGGTGAATTTGGGGAAGTTAATGAATTGCATCTGATACACATGTTTTCTTTACTCTACAAGTATTTTAATATATTTTTGTTTTTCGGTTCTTAACATATTAAATACATTATTTTTTCCCATAAACATCAGTGTCTATTTAGAAGCATTTCTGCTATACCGTTGATTACATTTTATAACACTTCCTTTAAACCACAAGTGATTCTAAATTAGAATAGTTATTTTATAGTATTGCTTGTCCTCAAACTTTTTCATAATTATACAGTTTAACATTTTATTTCCTTCTGTGAGTATCAAAGATACTATTTAATTCTCTTGTTATCATAAACGCTCATTCTGATACTATATGTTAAGGTTTTTTAGATACATTTTCTTACACAAAACATAATTAAGCTTTCTAAGTCTTGTTTCCCTCTTTCAATTCTCCTTCTCCAAATCTCCTATATTTTAGATACTACTTACCTATCCATTGTTATTTCTCATTTCTATTAAGAAATGCATAATACAACGTACCTAAGAAATATTGCAGGTTAAGTTCGAGATCACTTCAATAAAGTGAACATCACAATAAAGTTAGTCACACAATTCTTTTTGGTTCCCAGTGCATTCAAAACTTATGCTTACACTAAACAATAGTCTATTAGTTGTGCAATAGTATTATGCTTAAAATAGCACATATATTAATTTTAAAATATTTTTATTTCTAAAAATATCCTAACCATCTTCTGAACTTTCAGTGAGTTGTAATTTTTTGCAATTACATTGTCAAAGATCACTGCTTGACGTAACAAATATAACAATAATGAAAAAGTTTAACGTATTGCAAGCGCTGCCAAAATACGACAGAATGACATAAAGTAAGTAAATACTGTTGGAAAAATGGCATCAATATACTTGTATGACTCAGGATTGATACATGCCTTCAATTTTTAAAAAGTAAAAACAATATCTGTGAAGCAAATTTAAAAGATCTATATTATGTATGTGTGTATTTTATTTTACTTTGGGCTTCCTAGGTGGGACAAGTGGTAAAGAACCCAACTGCCAATGAAGGAGACATAAGAGAAACAGGTCCATCCGTGGGTAAGGAAGACCCACTGGAGGAGGTCATGACAACCCATTTCAGTAATCATGCCTGGAGAATCCCATGGACAGATTTTTTTTTTTTTTGAGAGGATACATTGTGCTTTATTCAAGATTGAAGGTGATACAAAATTCCATGACTCTCCTAATTCTTTTTGGGTAAACGCAAAAAATTTGTTGCAGAATATTTTTGCCATTTGAGTGTCTCTATCTTTTCTTTTTGAAGTATCAGTTCAGTTCAGTCGCTCAGTCGTGTCCGACTCTCTGCGATCTCATGAATCACAGCACGCCAGGCTTCCCTGTCCATCACCAACTCCCGGAGTTCACTCAAACTCATGTCCATCGAGTAGGTGATGCCATCCAGCCATCTCATTCTCTGTCGTCCCCTTCTCCTCCCACCCCCAAACTTTGCCAGCATCAGAGTCTTTTCCAGTGAGTCAACACGTCGCATGAGGTGGCCAAAGTATTGGAGTTTCATTTTTAGCCTCAGTCCTTCCAATGAACACCCAGGGTTGATCTCCTTTAGAATGGACTGGTTGGATCTCCTTGCAGTCCAAGGGATTCTCAAGAGTCTTCTCCAGTACCACAATTCAAAAGCTTCAATTCTTCGGCAATCAGCTTTCTTCACAGTCCAACTCTCACATCCATACTTGACCACTGGAAAAACCATAGCCTTGACTAGATGGACCTTTGTTGGCAAAGTAATGTGTCTGTTTTTTAATATACTATCCAAGGAGTAAGTGTCTTTTAATTTCATGGCTGCAATCAGCATCTGCAGTGATTTTGGAGCCCCCGAAAATAAAGCCTGACACTGTTTCCACTGTTTCCCCATCTATTTCCCATGAAGTGATGGGGCCAGATGCCATGATTTTTGTTTTCTGAATGTTGAGCTTCAAGCCAACCTTTTCACTTTCCTCTTTCACTTTCATCCAGAGGTTTCTTAGTTCCTCTTCACTTTGTGCCATAAGTGTTCTGTCAACTGCATATCTGAGGTTATTGATATTTCTCCCAGCAATCTTGATTCCAGCTTGTGCTTCTTCCAGCCCAGCATTCCACATGATGTACTCTGCATATAAGTTAAATAAGCAGGGTGACAATATACAACCTTGACGTACACCTTTTCCTATTTGGAACCAGTCTGTTGTTCCATGTACAGCTCTGACTGTTGCTTCCTGACCTACATACAGGTTTCTCAAGTGGCAGGTCAGGTGGTCTGGTATTCCCATCTCTTTCAGAATTTTCCACATTTTATTGTGATCCACACAGTCAAAGGCTTTGACGTATTCAATGAAGCAGAAATAGATGTTTTTCTGGAACTCTCTTGCTTTCTCCATGATCCAGAGGATGTTGGCAACTATACTTTTGAAGTATAGTTTATTTATATAATTATGATAGCTTCATATGTACAACATAGTAATGCAATATTTTAAAAAATTACAAAATGGTCACCATTATGAGTGTAATTACCATCTGTCACCATATAATCTGCAACGTATACAAGCAGTTCAATACCAGAAAAATAAATGAACCAATAAAAAAATTGGCCAAAGAACTAAACAGACATTTCTCCAAAGAAGACATAGAGACGGCTAACAAACACATGAAAATATGCTCAACATCACTTATTATCAGAGAAATGCAAATCAAAACCACAATGAAGTACCATCTAACGGTAGTCAGAATGGCTGCTACCAAAAGTCTACAAACACTAAATGTTGGAGAGGATGTGGAGAAAAGGGAACCCTCTTACACTGTTGGTGGGAATGCAAACTAATACAGCGACTAAGGAGAACAGTATGGACATTCCTTAAGAAAACTGGAAATAGAACTGCCATACAACCCAGCAGTCCCAATGTTGGGCATGCACACTGAGGAAACCAAAATTGAAAGAGACACGTGTTTCCCAATGTTCACTGCAGCATTGTTTAAAATAACTACGACATGGAAGCAACCTAGATGGCCAGTGGCAGATGAATGGATAAGGAAGTTGTAGTACATATACACATTGGAGTATCACTCAGCTATTAAAAAGAATGCATTTGAGTCATTTCTAATAAAGTGGATGAAACTGGAGCCTATTATACATAGTTAAGTAAGCCAGAAAGAGAAACACCAATACAGTATACTGAAGCATGTATATGGAATTTAGAAAGGTGGTAACAATGACCCTGTATGCAAGACAGCAAAGGAAACACAGATATAAAGAACAGACTTTTGGACTATGTAGGAGAAGGTGAGGGTGGTGTGGTATGAGAGAATAGCATTGAAACATGTATAATACCATATGTAAAACAGATGACCAGTGCAAGTTCAAGGCATGAAGCAGTGCACTCAAAGCTGGTGCTCTGGGACAACCCAGAGGGATGGGGTGGGGAGGGAGGTTTGAAGGGGTTTCAGGATGGTGGGAAACATATACACCCATGACAGATTCATGTTGATGTATGGCAAAAGACACCACAATATTGTAAAGCAATTAGCCTCCAATTAAATTAAATAAACTAATAATAATAAAGCTCAGATGGTGGTTAGCATTTTTAGCAGTAAAGTGATATTTAATAAAGATACGTGTTTGTCTTTCTTTTTAAAAAATAATGGTATTGCACACTTAATAGGCTATGAAATTGTGTAAATATAGCTTTCATACACAACTTTCTATGAAAGTAAAAAAAAGAGCTTATGACTATCTTAATTGAGGGATTTGCCTTAATGAAGCAGTCTGGAAACAAACTGGAAATATCTTCAGGTGTCATAAGTAGAACTTATTACACTCAATAATTTGGTATATGAGAAATTTTTATGATTTTTTGCCCCTATTCAGGTCTTATTTTTGTGCTATTTTAATAATACTTAATAGATATTTTATGTCATGATGCTGAGTATGTTATGTATTGGAGAAGAGAGGAATGAGAGGAATAATAGAGGAATGGAGAAGAAAGGTCTCAGAGAGGAATGAGAACCTAGAGTATTTTTTCATATGGAAAACCTGAGGATAAGAGTTTAGAATATTTGTCCAAGATCACAAAATTAGTTGATTATGAAACTGGAATGAAATCTATGGTTCACTGGAAACAAGGCCCATCTATTCCCACCTGCTGAAAATATAGAATACATTTTATTTAATTTGGAGAAGAGATATTGATTCATTTTCTATAAATAATTTTGTGATTATGAGATAATTGTTTTGGTCAACAATGCATTAATAATCAGAACTTGGCACAGTTCCCTGAATACAATAGAAACTTAATAAATACTTATTAAAAATGTGATATGCACAGAACCTAAAAAGTGAGAAAAATCTAAAACAATTTTATTTCTACCTATCACTCTAAACTTATTTAATATCAATACCTTAAATTGAAATGGATTAAATATTTCACTATATACAGGCTGCCCAAAGTCACACCAAACCCATTGATATCTCAAAACTCATTACTGAACACTTCATTGGACTCCAGAGAGAAGAAATCCAGCTCCACCCACAAGAACACCGACACAAGCTTCCCTAACCAGGAAACCTTGACAAGCCACACGTCCAACCCCACCCAAAGCAAGGAACATCCACAATAAAGAGGAACCACAAACTGCCAGAATACAGATAGTTCACCCCAAACACAACTATATAAACAAGATTAAAAAAGAGAAAAATACCCAGCAAGTAAAGGAACAGGATAAATGCCCATCAAACCAAACAAAAGAGAAAGAGATAGGGAATCTACCTGAAAAAGAATTCCAAATAATGATAGTGAAATTGATCCAAAATCTTGAAAACAAAATGGAGTTAAAGATAAATGTCCTGGAGAAAAAGATTGAGATGATGCAAGAAAGGTTTTAAAAGGAACTAGAAGAAATAATAAAGGGTCAATATATAATAAATAGTGAAATAAATAAGATTAAAAAAAAACACTCTGGAGGGATCCAAAAGTAGAATAACAGAGGCAGAAGATAGGATAAGTGAGTTAGAGGATAGAAATAAATAAAACAGAGAGGAGAAAATAATTAAAACAAATGAGGACAACATCAGAGACCACTGGGACAATGTTTAATGACCCAAAATTTGAACCATAGGAGTCCCAGAAGAAGACAAAAAGAAAGACCATGAGAAAATATTTGAGGAGATAATAGTTGAAAACTTTCCTGAAATGGGGAAAGAAATAATCACCCAAGTCCAAGAAACCCAGAGAACCCCAAACAGGATAAACCCAAGGTGAAAAATGGCAAGACACATATTAATCTAATTAACAAAGATCAAACATAAGGAGCAAATATTAAAAACAGAAAGGGAAAAGCATCAAATAACACACAAGGGGAATTTCATAAGGATAACAGCTGATCTTCCAAAAGAAACTCTTCAGGCCAAAAGGAAGTGACAGGACATATTTAAAGTGATGAAATAAAATAACCTACAACCCACATAAATGTACCCAGCAAAGATCTCATTCAAATATGAAGGATAATTCAAAAACTTTACAGACAAGCAAAAGGTGAGAGAATTCAGAATCACCAAACCAGCTATCTGACAAATGCTTCTCTAGACAGGAAACACAGAAACGGTGTATAAACTCGAAAACAAACCAATAAAATAAATGGCAAGGGGATCTTAATTATCAATAATTACCTTAAATGTAAATGAGTTGAATGCCCCAACCAAAAGACAAAGACCGGTTGAATGGATACAAAAATAAGACCGCTATATATGTTGTCTACAAAAGACCCACAGCAAATCAAGGGACACATACAGACTGAAAGTGAAGGGCTGAAAGAAAGATATTCCACGCAAAGAGAGACCAAAAGAAAGCAGGAGTAGCAATATTCATATCAGAAAAAAATAGATTTAAAAGAAAGACTGTGAAAAGAGACAAAGAAGGACACTACATAATGATCAAAGGATCAATCCAAGAAGAAGACATAACAATTATAAATATATATGCACCCAACATAGGAGCACAGCAAAATGTAGAAAAATACTAACAAGTATAAAAGGGGAAATTAACAATAACACAATAATAGTGTGAGACTTTAATACCCCACTCACAACTATGGGTAGATCAACTGTACAGAAAATTAACAAAGAAACACAAACGTTAAATAATACAATAGACCTTTTAGACCTAATTGATATCTATAGGACAATTCACCCCAAAACAATGAATTTCACCCTCTTCTCAAGTGCACATGGAACCTTCTCCAGGATAGATTACATCCTGGGCCATAAATCTAGCCTTGGTAAATTAAAAAAAAAAAGAAATCATTCCATGCATCTTTTCTGACCACAGTGAAGTAAGATTACATCTCAAATACCAGAGAAAAGCTATTAAAAATTACAACATATGGAGGCTGAAAAACACACTGCTGAATAACCAACAAATCATAGAAAAAATCAAAAAATAAATCAAAATATGAATAGAAACGAATGAAAATCAAAACACAACAACCTCTTGGATTACTTTCACTAGAGTTTTTTAGTTTTCTATGTATAAGTCTTTTGTTTCCATAGGTAGATATATTCCTAAGTAATTCTTTCCATTGCAACAGTGAATGGAATAGTTTCCTTAATTTCTCTTTCTATTTTCTCATTATTAGTGTATAGGAATGCAAGGGATTTCTGTGTGTTGATTTCATATCCCGCAACTTTACTGTATTCATTGATTAGCTCTAGTAGTTTTCTGGTAGAGTCTTTAGGGTTTTCTGTGTAGAGGATCATGTCATCAGCGAACAGTGAAAGTTTTACTTCTTCTTTTCCAATTTGGATTCATTTTATTTCTTTTTCTGCACTGATTGCTGTAGCCAAAACCTCCAGAACTATGTTGAATAGTAGTGGTGAGAGTGGGCACCCTTGTCTTGTTCCTGACATTAGGGGAAATGCTTTCAGTTTTTCACCATTGAGGATAATGTTTGCTGTGGGTTTGTCATATATAGCTTTTATTATGTTGAGATATGTCCCTTCTATTCCCACTTTCAAGAGGGTTTTTATCATAAATGGGTGTTGAATTTTGTCGAAGGCTTTCTCTGCATATATTGAGACAATCATATGATTTTTATTTTTCAGTTTGTTAATGTGGTGTATTACGTTGATTGATTTGCGGATATTGAAGAATCCTTGTATTCCTGGGATAAAGCCCACTTGGTCATGATGTATGATCTTCTTAATGTGTTGTTGGATTCTGACTGCTAGGATTTTGTTAAGGATTTTTATATCTGTGTTCATCAGTGATATTGGCCTATAGTTTTCTTTTTTTGTGGGATCTTTACCTAGTTTTGGGATTAGGGTGATAGTGGCCTCAAAGAATGAGTTTGGAAGTTTCCATTCCTCAGTAATTTTCTGGAAGAGTTTGAGTAGAATATAACGTGTTCGTGGATTGGAAGAATAAATATTGTAAAAATGAGTATACAACCCAAAGTAATTTATACATTCAATGCAATCGCTATCAAGCTACCAACGATATTTTTCACAGAACTAGAACAAATAATCTCACAATTTGTATGAAAATACAAAAAACCTCGAATAGCCAAAGCAATCCTGAGAAAGCAGAATGAAACTGGAGGAATCAACCTGCCTGATTTCAGTCTCTACTACAAAGCTACAGTCATGAAGACAGTATGGTACTGGCATAAAGACAAAAATATAGATCAATGGAACAAAACAGAAAGCCCAGAGAAAAATCCAAGCACCTATGGACACCTTAATTTTGACAAAGGAAGCAAGAATATAAAATGGAGAAAAGACAGTCTCTTTAACAAGTAGTGCTGGGAAAACTGGTCAGCCACTTGTAAAAGAATGAAACTAGAACACTTCCTAACACCATACACCAAAATAAACTCAAAATGGATTAGAGAGCTAAATGTAAGACCAGAAACTATAAAACTCCTAGAGGAGAACGTAGGCAAAACACTCTCTGACATAAATCACAGCAGGATCCTCCAAGACCCACCTCCCAGAATATTGGAAATAAAAGCAAAAATAAACAAATGGGACCTAATTAAAATCAAAAGCTTCTGCACAGCAAAGGAAACTATAAGCAAGGTGAAAAGACAGGCTTCAGAATGGGAGAAAATAGTAGCAAATGAAGCAACTGATAAAGGATTAATCTCCAAAGTATACAAGCAGCTCCTGCAGCTCAATTCCAGAAAAATAAATGACCCAATCAAAAAATGGGCCAAAGAACTAAACAGACATTTCTCCAAAGAAGACATAAAGATGGCTAACAAATATATGAAAAAATGCTCAACATCCCTCATAATCAGAGAAATGCAAATCAAAACCACAATGAGATACCATTTCACAGCAGACAGAATGGCTGCTATCCAAAAGGCTACATGCAATAAATGCTGGAGAGAGTGTGGAGAGAAGGGAACCCTCTTACACTGTTGGTGGGAATGCAAACTAGTACAGCCACTATGGAGAACAGTGTGGAGATTCCTCAAAAAACTGAAATAGAACTGCCATATGATCCAGCAATCCCACTCCTGGGCATACACACCGAGGAAACCAGAATTGAAAGAGACACATGTATTCCAATGTTCATTGCAACATTGTTTATAATAGCGAGGACATGGAAGCAACCTGGATGTCCATCTGCAGACGAATGGACAAGAAAGCTTTGGTACAAATACACAATGGAGTATTTTTCAGCCATCAAAAAGAATGCATTTGAACTAGTTCTAATGAGGTGAATGAAACTAGATCCTATTATACAGAGTAAGTAACCCAGAAAGAAAAACACCAATACAATATACTAACGCATATATATAGAATTTACAAAGATGCAAATGATAACCCTGTATACAAGACAGCAAAATAGACACAGATGTTTAGAACAGTCTTTGGGACTCTGTGGGAGAGGGTGAGGGTGGGATGGTTTGGGAGAATGGCATTGAAACAAGTATATTATCATATGTGAAATGAATCACCTGTTCAGGGTCGATGCATGTTACAGGATGTTCAGGGCTGTTATGCGGGGATGACCCAGAAGGAGGATAAGGGGAGGAGGGAGGTGGGAGGGGGGTTCGGGAGAGGGAACTCATGTACACTCGGGGAGGATTCATGTCAATGTATGGCAAAGCCAACCAATATAATATTGTAAAATAAGTAGCCTCCAATAAAAATTAAAAAAAAAAAAAACACCAACCCAGAACCTCTGGGATACTGCAAAAGCAGTTCTAAGGGGAAGGTTCATAGCAATACAGGCATTCCTCAAGAAACAAGAAAAAAGTCAACTAAATAATCTAAGTCTACACCTAAAGCAACAAGAAAAGGAAGAAATGAATAACCCCAAGGTTAGTACAAGGAAAGAAATCTTAAAAATTAGGGCAGAAATAAATGCAAAAGAAACAAAAGAGAGCATAGCAAAAATCAACAAAGCCAAAAGCTGGTTCTTTGAGAAGATATATAAAATTGACAAACCATTAGCCAAACTCATCAAGAAACAAAGGGAGAAAAATCAAATTAAAAAAATTGGAAATGAAAATAGAGAGATCAAAACGGACAACACAGAAATATAAAAGATCATAAAAGACCACTATCAGCAACTGTATGAAGAAAGCTGGACAATTTGGAAGAAATGTAAAAATTCTTAGAAAAGTACAACTTTCCAAAATTGAACCAGGAAGAAATATAAAATCTTAACAGACCCATCACAAGCACGGAAATTGAAAGAGTAATCAGAAATATTCCAGCAAACAAAAGCCAAGGACCACACGGGAGAGGGTTCCCACTCTCACCACTGCTATTCAACATAGTTTTGCAAGTTTTGGCCACAACAATCAGAGAAGAAAAATAAATAAAATGAATCCAGATAGCTAGAAAAGAAGTAAAATTCTTACTGCTTTGCAGATGACATGATCCTCCTCATAGGAAACCCTCAAGACTCCACCAGAAAACTACTAGAGCTAATCAATTAATATAGTAATGTTTCAGGATACAAAATCAACACACAGAAATCCCTTGCTTTCCTATACACTAACAATCAGAAAACAGAAAGTTAAATTAAGGAAACAATTCCTTTCACCATTGCAAATGAAAATAATAAAACACGTAGGAATATATCTACCTAAAGAAACAAAAGACCTATATATAGAAAACTAGAAAACACTGGTGAAAGAAATCAAAGAGGACACTAATCGATGGAGAAATATACCATGTTCACGGATCGGAAGAATCAATATAGTGAAAATGAGTATATTGCCAAAAGGGATTTACAGATTCAATGCAATCCCTATCAAGCTACCAACAGTATTTTTCACAAAACTAGATCAAATAATTTCACAATTTGTATGGAAATACAGAAAACCTCGAATAGCCTAAACGATCTTGAGAAAGATGAATGGAACTGGAGGGATCCACATGCCGGACGTCAGGCCATACTACAGAGCCACAGTCATCAAGAGAGTATGGTACTGGCACAAAGACAGAAATATAGATCAATGGAACAAAATAGAAAGCCTAGAGATAATTCCACGCACCTATCCGACTCTGTGGACATGAGTTTGAGTGAACTCAGGGAGTTGGTGATGGATAGGGAGGCCTGGCGTGCTGTGATTCATGGGGTCGCAAAGAGTCGGACACGACTGAGCGACTGAACTGAACTGAACTGAAGCATGCTTTACTGATTTTTGATAGTAGTGCAAAATCAATTTTACAGAGGAAATATAGCCTTCTCAATAAATGGGGCTGGAACAACTTGACTTCCATAGGTAAAGTAATATATCAAACTAAACTCATACTCAGTATATGGACAATGGATTTAAATGTTAAAGGTAAAAACTAAAAAATAATTAGAAGAAAATAAATGTAAGAATTTTCCATACCTAAGGCTTAGGAAATAGTTCCTGGGTATAACAACATAACCCATGAAATAAAACATCAATAAATTAGATTTTACAAATATAAACATTTTATTTTTAAATAGCCTCTTAACGAGCTGACAATCAATGCAAGCTGGGATAAATTCTTTCAAACTAAATATCTGAAAAACAACTCATATCTAGACTACACAAAGAAGTCTCAGAACTCAAATGTAAAACAGAAACACACACACAAACACCTACATACTGATGTATTCAGAAAATAGACAAAACACATGAAGAGATATTTCATTGAAAGTTTTATGGTAACAGATATGCACATGAAAAGATGTTCAACATAACTAGCAATCATGAACATACAAATTTTGATCGTGATGCTGTATTACTACACATGTACTAGAATGTCTAAAGTAAAATATTGACAGTACTAAATGCTGATAAAGATGTAGAAATATTGGATCTCAAATATGTTGCTAGTGGGAATGTAAAATGCTACAGATATTTAAGAAGCAAATTTGGTATGCATTAAAAAAAAATGTTACCCACGAGGTTGGTTTTACCTGACACACAGCAAGTTCAAGTTTCTAGGACATTGGGGTTTGAAGCAAAGAGAGAATTTATTTGCAAGACAGCAAAGTGAAGAAACAAAATAGAAAACCCCAAAGCCACCTCCCTGAAGGCAAGGGACTTGTAATATTTATGAGAATAAAGAAACACATTAGACTGGGGCATGCAGAACATGGAGAAAGTTGTTTGGGAAAATGTGTAACTGGGCTACAGGCCTGCACACACATTTTAGGGTGGTTTTAGGCCCTCTGATGTCAAGAGATCACCAAGGGGACACCCATGCAAGTCCAGGTTAAGGATAGGTGATCCTATCCAGTCTTAATCAGCTCAGCTTCAAATATACACAACTGACTCCAAGTTTTGGAAAGCAACTTGGACAAATATTTTATTGTTTAAATCAAGGACTGCTTGGAGCACACATAAGGCTGGTGAAATGGATTTAACCCATAATTTCACATGCACTGTATGTCTCAGGCTGCTTGAGGTGCCATAAGAAAATTCTATAATTGACTGACGCTTAAAAAACAGAAATCTATTTTTCACAGTTCTAGAGGTTGGAAATCCTAGAACAGAGTTCCAACAAAAAAGGTTTATGCTGAGTTCTAGCCTCCTGGCTTGAAGACAACTGCTTTCTTGCTACGTTCTTGCAGGAAAAAAAGAGAGAGACCAGGATCCTGCCTTCAAGAGCTAATCTAACCCTAGTTATATTTCAAGCCCCTCTGTCCACATGACATATTTGGGGTCATGGCCTCAATATACTAATTTTGAGAGAATATTTTGGCACATTTTTCCCAGAGAAATGAAGACTCAAGCTCAAAAAAACTTAAACACAGGCATACCTTAAAGATATTGGTTACTGTAATAAAGTGAATATTGCAATATGGTGAGTTATACAATATTTTTGGTTTCCCAGTTTATATAAAAGTGGTGTTTACACTATACTATAGTCCCTTATCTATGCAATAGCATTATGTCTAAAAAACAATATAAGTACTTTCATTTAAAAATGCTTTAGGAACTTCCTTGGTGGTCCAGTGGTTAAGACTCTACAGTCCCAATGCAGGGAACCTGAGTTTGATTCCTAATCAGGAGACTAAGATCCTGCCCACGAGATGCACGTAAGACCCAGCACAGCCAAATAAAAAATAAATATTTTAATGCTTAAAAATGCTAACCATCATCTGAGCCTTCAGCAAGTCATAAATTTTTTGCTAGTGGAGGGTTTGAAATGCTCTGAAAATTAACAAAATGTGACACAGAGACATGAAATAAGCAAATGCTGTTGGAAAAATGGTGCTGATTGATTTGGCTAATGCAAGGTTGTCAGTCTTTCAATTTGTAACAAACACAGTATCTGTGAAGCATAATAATATGAAGGACAATAAAATGAGGTATGCTTGCATGTAGATGAAGTAAGCAAAAGTTTTTTATTCTTCCAATAGTTGCTGAGTCCTGGGAAAACTTTCTCAAAATAGTAGGACATTCATTTGGTCGTGGCTTTTTCAGAAAAGAGTCTCTTTGAATTTGCATTATATTTACCTGAAATGTTTACATAAAAGTTTTATAAGAATACTGGGATATTCTAATGAGTTCTTTTAAGCTATTCCATGTTTCAAAGAATACTTTATGTAATAATATATATATATATATATATATATATATTTATTTATTTAACCTTCAAAAACAAAATTTGGACCATTTTCCTAATATTAATTTGATGGTCATTGTAAGTGTGTACCCAACACTGTAAAATTATTAAATTAAGAAATGGACAGATAGAGACTGGCAAATTTATCTCATAATATTTTCTGTAAATATTGTGGAAAACTGCATTACGTTAAAGTCAAGCTTTCCAGTTAAGGAAATATAAATGTAAAGTGATTGAACTGTTTTTCATCTCAGACCATATCTTTTTTAAAAAATTTATTTATTTTAATTGGAGGCTAATTACTTTACATCACTGTATTGGTTTTGCCATATATACTCATATTTTAGCTTGTGTTAGTCCATGAAACTTATTCTAAATATAGATTGTTTGATAGTGAATTCTATGGATTAAACAAATTTTAACTAATGAAATGTTCCCTAGAGCCAGATTTAACAGAAGGAAAGTTATGACCAACCTAGATAGCATATTAAAAATCAGAGACATTACTTTGCCAACCAAGGTCCGTCTAGTCAAAGCTATGGTTTTTCCCGTGGTCATGTATGGATGTGAGAGTTGGACTGTGAGGAAGGCTGATCACCGAAGAACTGATGCTTTTGAACTGTGGTGTTGGAGAAGACTCTTGAGAGTACCTTGGACTGCAAGGAGCTCCAACCAGTCCATTCTAAAGGAGATCAGTCCTGGGTGTTCATTGGAAGGATTGATGCTAAAGCTGAAACTGCAATACTTTGGCCACCTCATGCAACGAGTTGACTCACTGGAAAAGAGTCTGATACTGGGAGGGATTGGGGGCTGGAGAAGATGGGGACGACAGAGAATGAGATGGATGGATGGCGTCACCAACTCAATGGACATGCGTTTGAATGAACTCCGGGAGTTGGTGATGGACAGGGAGGCCTGGCGTGCTGTGATTTCATGGGGTCGCAGAGAGTCAGACACGAATGAGAGACTGAACTGAACTGAACAGACTGAGGAGTGAAGTGGGAGAAGGCAATGGTACCCCACTCCAGTATTCTTACCTGGAAAAGCCTATGGACAGAGGAGCCTGGTAGGCTACAGCTCATGGGGTCGCGAAGAGTCGGACACGACTGAGCGACGTCACTTTCACTTTTCACTTTCATGCATTGGAGAAGGAAATGGCAACCCACTCCAGTGTTCTTGCCTGGATAATACTGGGGACGGGGGAGCCTGGGCTGCCGTCTATGGGGTTGCTCAGTCGGACACGACTGAAGTGACTTAGCAGCAGCAGCAGGAGTGAAGTGGCCGTTCACTTAGATCTATAGTAAAAATGATGCAATTTACTCTGTTGGAGTCTTTCAGATAGACAATAATTTGGACTATAGTATTTCTGAAAAGTCAAAAATGAAGACAATTTGAAGACTAGTTAGAAGTCTTCTTACATATCTGAAACTTAGAGAAAATAAAGTAGGGTATAACTCTCAAACTTCATTTTGGTGGAATTAGCAAAAATAAAATAGCTGGTTGTCAATTGGTTATTAGAAGTTTGACCTAAATTATTTTGTTAAAATCTATAAAATCCTTTTCAAGTTATTAAATTAGACGAACATAAGTTTTAAAAAATGTTGGTGGAAATGTTTGCCAAGACGTTGTAAAAAGATGAGATAGTTGCAAAATATTGAGATATTACTCATAAGTATTAGATTGCTATTCTTTGCAATTGCACAATCAGTAAAATTCCATTTAAATCTGAATCAGGATAAGAAATTTCAAGCTGATATAATAGTTGCTCAACACAAAAGGTTATCATAACTATCTGTGTTGTCATTGTTATTAATATTGCTAACTTGATACAATATGGGTAAATTTTATTTCAAAAATCATATCAAAATATTATATTTAGTCATTGATCCAAAATTAAACATATTTTGGATTTTTTTTCCTTATGTAAATGGAAGTTTCATACTCAGCCAAACCCTGAGAATCTTATTCAGTCTTTAAAAATGCTCATCTATAGATAAATATCATGACACTTTAAAATATCTTTGTATCTTATTTATAAATGTCCAAAGAAATAAATTCCACATTTTTTGTAGAATGTAGAAGTACACTGAAATTGAAATTACTGCATTTTTATCACAATTAGAAGAATTGCAATTCTCCACACCACCATCATTTTAGTAAAATTTTTCTCGAGTGCTTATTATTTTATTATAAATATCTTGATTTATATTTGAAATTGAAATAAAATTCTAGAGATTAGAATATAAATATCCTCAGACTTTTTTAGATAAAGTGATATAAAAGAAATTTTATATTAACACATTACATTGTAAAATTCTCCCTTTTGTAATTTTCAACTGTACGGAGTTAATACCGCTGAAAATAGTTGGGAGTGTGATGGCATTCTGAAAAATTCACTTAAAGTGTGATAATGTTACTAAACACAAGCTCATGTGCCTGACACACAATGAGGCCAAACAAACTAAAAATTAGAGTTCGGAGCAGAGAAAGGTGTTCTGTAGGGCTGAGTGAGGAGAATTCCTTTGGCGCATGCTCAACAGACCTGAACTCCCTGATGGTTTTAGGGGGAAATTTTTATAGGGCAAAGTTTGGTGTGTGAAGGCTGCAGATTGTGTGACTTTCTTCTGATTGGATGGTGGTGAGGTTACAAGATGGTGTTTTAAGAATCTTGTGCTCAGCCTGAAATTACAAACCTCCACCCAAGAAGAGGGGCCTTAGTTCCTGCAGAAGAACTCAAAGGCATGTTGAAATCACTGGAAATTTCATAGAAAGGCCCAGAAAATGTAAACCTGTGCTAGTTTTGGATACCATGAGAAATTATTGGAATAAAGAAAACAGAGGAAGGCAAAAACATTTTTGAAAAAAGAAATTAATATGAGTTTTATATTTTAATTTGAGACATTTTGAAAATCTAATTAGTATACCAAAATAAATATGATCACTCGTTTTAGTTTGTATTTTTAATCTTAATGTTTTCAAGGATTATTATAACATCTAGGAAAATAGCTCACACCAGACACCATGTTTATTTTTAGTTTCCTTCCTTCTTCCTTTTTTTTTCCTTTTCTTTCAGCATATTATATTTATATGCTGAATATATAAATATATATATTTATATAATATATTATATTTATTATATTAATGCTATTTAGCATTACAGTTGTGGCTTAAGGTGAAAATCATAGTGATTTCTTGTAACTCCATACTTGTTTATTTGGTTTTAAATAATCACTCAAATAAGTAAAGTCAAATAGCATATGGGATAAAAATTCTAATCTAAAACAATAGGGACAGGTTAGGACAAGATGGCGGAGGAGTAGGTGGAAGTGCAGTACTTCTCTCTCCACGGATACATCAGGAATACATCTTCAGATGCAGAGGATCTCACAGAGCACAAACTGAGAGCTGGTAAGAGTGCTAGACCACTGGAAAGAATCTCTATACCACTCTGAGGACAATTGTAGGAAGGAAGGGGAAAATAAGAAAGAGTGACTGGGGCTAGAACTGCACCTGGTAGGGGGCTGGAGGTGGTGAGATCCCAACATCAGAGAAATAGTTCTGGACATTGGTGAGGCACTTGAGGTAGTTGGGGAGTGAAACAACTGATTTCTGGTGGACTTAATGGACTGAGAACCACACAGACAATTTGTACTGTAGCCCTATGTACCCTGAACAGGGATGCTGGTCACCAGGTAAGCATGGTGGCTGGGAGCTGGAGCATAGGGGTTGGAGAGCAATTCCAGGGGAGGACAGCTGTTGACTGCAAGAGATGGCTCGAGGGGACCTGAGAGAGGAGATTGCAACAGGGAATGCCCTTGGAGAAAAACTGGACAGCCATGGAAGCAGGACAATACTGCTGAGTCGTGCATGGGATGGAGCCATCTCTGTAGCCTCTCTTTCTCTCCAAACACTGGCAGCTGAACAATAGAGAAAGACCCCATATACAGTGGCCCTTTGAGTGCCTGATGCTCTGAGCAACAGAGAAGGACTGCAGCCAGGGAGGACCTTTGAGCACCTGCTGCCAGAGGCTAGAAAAAGGCTCTCATAGTGCCCTATCTCCTGCACCTGTAGCTGCTAGCTTCTCTGCCAACCTAGTGCCTCCAGGTTCCCCATGATTCAAGCAATTATGCCACCTCCACTCCTGGTCCTCACTGAGACAGGTCCAAGTCCTCCAGGGAAGCCTCAGGAGTAGAGGTGGGTATAAGACCACAACTGAAATCCAGTGGGAGAGTGGCTAAGGAAGATGATTGAAAACTTTCCCACCAGCTGTACAAGATGCAGGTTAAACCCACAGGATCAATTAGGTAGACTCTGTGTCTATGGAATATGTAAAAGGAAAAAGGATATTCACACAAAAGTAAAAGCCCTAGCTCTGTCAACCATTGTCATTGGAGCCAAGTAAATGCAGAGGTTGGGCCAGAATAAAGTCTGAGCTCTCCCCACAGCAGGTCTAGGGAACATTCCAGTATTGGAGGGCCTCTTCGGGAGACAGAAATGGAGCTACCACTCTATATACATATTTCTCCTTTTCAATATTTTTTTCCTGTTTTTCATGTTGTTTAGTTTCTTCTTTATCATTCCTTTATTTTTCAGTTTTTTTACCTACTTTTTCCATTTTTAAAATATCTTATTTTGAATAAATTTATTTTATTTATTTTTCCCTGTTTTTACAGTACTACTTAGTTCTATTGCATTTTTCTCATGTTTTTGATTCTGTAGATTTGCTAGTCTAGATTTTAGTATTCATTTTCACTTGTTGCTGCTGTTCAGTCACTAAGTTGTGTACAAATCTTTGTTACTCCATGAACTGCAACACATCAGGCTTCCCTATCCTTCATTACCTTCCAGTGTTTGCTCAAACTCATGTCCATTGAGTCAGTGATGATAGGTTTGTTTATTGCATTGAGTACTTTCTTTATTTTTTTGACTCCTGCTTTTATTCTTTTTTTTTCAATTTTTCATATTCTTCTCATGATGCTCTTTCTTTATTATTACTTTAATCTTAGATGGGGAACACATGTACACCTGGGGTGGATTCGTGTCAATGTATGCAAAACCAATATAATATTGCAAAGTAATTAGCCTCCAATTAAAACAAATAAATTAAAAAAATATAATTCCTAGTTTAAAAGGTTTATTTAAAATATATATATATATATATATATATTACATTTTTTTCCCTATTTTTACAGTAGTATTTAACTATATTGCAGCTTTTCCCGTGTTTTAGATTTTGTATTTTTGCCAGTCTAGATTTTAGTATTTTTTTTCAATTATGAGTTTGTTTATTGGCTTGATTGTTCTCTTTTGTTTTACTCCTGGTTTTATATTATTTTTTTTTCTCTTTTCTTTCTTTTCTCTTAGTAAGTATATGAGTTTCTTTGGATGCTCTTGACTACTGAGAGTTGCTTTCACAATAGTCTTGGGGTTTTGTCTTCAGTGCTGAGAGGCCTATGAAATCTTGGTGCTAGAGTTAAGGGACTGAACCTGAATCCTGAGTTGGAAGACATAGGAGAAAGAAAAGGTCTATTAAAAAATAAAAAAGCTCAAATAATATAGTCAATGTTAATAGGATCACACATATTAATGATTACCTTGAATGTAAGTGGACTAAATACTCCAATCAAAAGACACAGATTGGCTGAATGGATACAAAAACAAGACCCCTATATATGCCATATATATAAGAGACTCACCTTAGTCTTAGGGGCACACACAGACTGAAAGTGAGGGGCTGGAAAAAGATATGCCATGCAAATAGATCTCAAAATAAAACCGGAGTAGCCCTACTCATATCACATAAAATAGACTGTAAAATAAAGACGATTTACTAGAGACAAGGAAGGATACTAAAGAAAGATCAACAGACCAATCCAATAAGAGTGGACATGAGTTTGAGTGAACTCCGGGAATTGGTGATGGACAGGGAGGCCTGGCGTGCTGTAATTCATGGGGTCGCGGAGAGTTGGACATGACTGAGCGACTGAACTGAACTGAACTGAACATAGGAGCACCTCAATACATAAGGCAAATACCATCAACTATTAAAGGGAAAATTGA
Organism: Moschus berezovskii; assembly: GCF_049115385.1. Classification (NCBI taxonomy): domain Eukaryota; kingdom Metazoa; phylum Chordata; class Mammalia; order Artiodactyla; family Moschidae; genus Moschus; species Moschus berezovskii. Next base: position 77,549,384 of record NC_142488.1, on the reverse strand, counting down.
CAACACCATAATAATGTGGGAAGGGGACCTTTAAAACTTCAATCACACCAATGAAAAGATAATCCAGACAGAAAACTTTTAAGGAAACACATGTTATATAGGACCAGTTGGACTTAATTGATATCTGTAAGGCATTCCACACAAAAACAGCAGATTTCACTTTTTTCTCAAGTGAACATGGAACACTATCCAGAATAGATCATATCTTGGGTCACAAATCAAGCCAGGAAATTTTAAAATACTGCAAGGATTTCAAGTTTTTGTTTTTTTTTTCAACCACAACAATATAAAATTGGATGTTAACTACAGGGTGAGAAAAAACTACAAAAAATCATAAACACAAGAAGGCTAAGCAATACACTTCTGAATAATGAATAGATCATTGAAGAAATCAAAAGGGAAATCAAAATATACCGAGAAACAAATAACAATGAAAACATGGCAACTCAAAGCTATGGGATGCAATAAGCAGTGGAAAGAAAGAAGTTTATAGGAATACAAGCTTACCTCAAGAAACAAAAGAAACATAAAATAAACAAGCTAATCTTACACCTGGAGCAACTATAAAAAGAAGAACAAAAACAGCCCAAAGTTAGAAGAAGGAAAAATAATCATGAAGGTCAGAGCAGAAATAAATGAAAAAGAAATGAAGGGGAAGGGGGAAATAGCAAAGATTAATAATACTAAAATCTGGTTCTTTGAGAAGATAAACAAAATTGGCAAACCATTAGCCAGACTAATCAAAAAAAAAATAAAAATAAAAAATGTGGGAAGAGAAGACCCAAAGCAATAAAATTATAAATGAAAAAGGAAAAGTTACAACTGAAAACAGAAGTACAAAGGATCATAAGTGACTACTATGAGCAACTGCATACCAATAAAATGGACAATCCAGAAGAAATGGACCAGTTCTTAGAAAAGTATAACTTTTCAATACTGATCCAAGAAGAAATAGAAAATACGAACAAACAAATCACAAGCATAGACGTCGAAACAGTCATCAAGAATCCTCCAACAAATAAAAATCCAGGTCCAGATGGCTTCATGGGTGAATTCTTCCAAAGGTTTAGAGAAGAGCTAACACCTATCCTGCTCACTCTCTTCCAGAAAATTGCAGGGGAAGGATTACTCTCCAACTCATTTTATGAGATTAACATCACCCTGATTCCAAAAGCAGACAAAGATGTCACATGAAGAAAGAAAATTATAGGTCAATATCACTGATGAAAATAGATTCAAAAATCCTCAACGAAATTCTAAGAAACAGAATCCAACAATACATTAAAAGGATAATGCATCATGATCCAGTGGGCTTTATCCCAAGGATGCAAGGACTTTTTAGCATACACAAATCAATCAATGTGATACAACATACTAACAAATTGAAAGAAAAAATGATGCAAAGAAAGATTTTTACTAAATTCAGTACCCATTTATGATAAAAAACTCTTGAGGAATTAGGCATAGAAAGAACATACCTCAAGATAATAAAGGCCATATATGACAAACCCAGAGCAAACATTATTCTCAACAGTGAAAAACTGAATGCATTTCACCTAAGATCATGTACAAGACAAGGGTGCCTTGTCTGCCCACTATTACTCAATGTAGTTTTGAGTCCTAGCTACAGTAATCAGAGAATAAAAAGAAATAAAAGGAATCCATACTGAAATAGATGGAAAACTCATTGTTTGCTGAAGACATGATACTATACATAGAAAACCTTAAAGAGGCCACCAGAAAATTACTAGAGCCAATCAATGAATACAGTAAAATTGAAGGATATAAAATTACTACACAGAAATCATTTACATTATTATATACTAACAATGGAATATAAGAAAGAGAAATCAAGGAAACAATTATTCACCACTGTACCAAAAAGAGTATAATACCTAGAAATAAACCTACCCAAAGAGACATATATATAGACTTACATGCAGAAAACTGTAAGACACTGGTGAAAGAAATCAAAGATGATAGAAATAGATGGAGAGATATACCACATTCTTAGATTGGATGAATCAACATTGTGAAAATGAATATACTGCTCAAAGCAATCTATAGATTCAATGGGATCCCTATCAAACTACCAATGGTATTTTTCACAGAACTAGAACAAAAATTTCGCAATTTGTTTGGAAACACAAAAGATCCCGAATAGCCAAAGTAATCTTGGGAAAGAAGAATGGAGCTGAAGGAATCAATATTCCTGACTTCAGACTATACTAAAAAGCTATAATCATTACGGTAATATGGCACTGCTTTTTAATATACTATCAAGGTTGGTCATAACTTTCCTTCCAAGGAGCAAGCGTCTTTTAATTTCATGGCTGCAATCACTGATCGCCGAAGAATCGATGCTTTTGAACTGTGGTGTTGGAGAAGACTCTTGAGAGTCCCTTATACTGCAAGGAGATCCAACCAGTCCATTTTAGAGGAGATCAATCCTAGATGTTCATTGGAGGGACTGATGCTGAGGCTGAAGCTGCAATACTTTGGCCACCTCATGCGATGAGTTGACTCACTGGAAAAGACTCTGATGCTGGGAAAGGTTGGGGGCGGGAGGAGAAGGGGACGACAGAGAATGAGATGGCTGGATGGCATCACCGACTCTGTGGACATGAGTTTGAGTGAGCTCCGTGAGTTGGTGATGGACAGGGAGGCCTGGCGTGTTGTGATTCATGGGGTCGCAGAGAGTCAGACACGACTGAGCAACTGATCTGATCTAATATGGCACTGGCACAAAATTAGAAATATAGATCAATAGATCAAGATAGAAAGCCCAGAGATAAACCTACACACTTATGGGCACCTTATCTTTGACAAAGGAGGCAAGAATATACAATGGAGAAAATACAGCCTCTTCAATAAGTGGTGCTGGGTAAACAGGACAGCTATATGTAAAAGAATGAAATAAGATCCTTCCTAACACTGTAGAGAAAGATACACTCAAAATGGATTAAAGACCTAAATGTAAGACCAGAAACTATAAAACTCTTAGAAGAAAATATAGCCAGAAAACTGACATAGACCACATCAAGATCCTCTATAACCTACCTCCTAGAGTAGTGAAAATAAAACCAAAAATAAACAACTGAGACCTAGTTAAACTTAAAAAAAAAATATTTCACAACAAAGTAAAGTATAAAGGTGAAAAGACATTCCTAAGAATGGGAGAAAATAATACCAAATGAAACAACTGACAAAGGTTTAATCTCCAAAATATACAGGCAGCTCATGCGTCTTATACCAGAAAAGCAAACAACCCCCCCCCCCAAAAAAAAAGTGGGAAGAGGACTTTAAACAGACATTTTTTCCCCAAAAAAAGACATATAGATGGCTAATGAAAACATGAAAAGATGCTCAACATTGTTCCTTATCAGAGAAATGCGTTACCTCATTTCACTCAGAATGAGTATCATCAAAAATCTACAAACAATAAATGCTGGAAAGAATATGGAGAGAAGTTAACCCTCTTCTACTGTTGGTGGGAATGCAAACTAATACAGCCACTACGAAGAACAGTTTGGAGATTCCATCAAACATTAGGAGTAAAACAACCGTATGAACCAGTCATCCCACTACTAGGCATATACCCTGAAGAAACTATGACTGAAAAAGACAAATGTACCCCAATGTTCATCACAATACTATTTACAAGAGCTAGGACATGGAAATAACCTAAATGTCCATCTACAGATGACTGTATAAAGAAGCTGTGGTACATATACACAACAAAATATTTCTCGGCCATAAAAAGGAATGCACTTGACTCAGTTCTACTAAGGTGCTTTATAGAGTGAAGTCAGAAAGAGAAAAAAATATATATATTAACACATTTATATGGAATAATAATAAAAAAGTGGTACTGATGAACCTATCTTCAAGACAATAATGAAGATACAGACATAGGGAACAGACTTTTGGACACAAATAGAGAAGGAGAGGATGGGATAAATTGAGAGAGTAGCATTGAAACATATACACTTCCATCAGCACCAAAGAATTGATGCTTTTGAACTGTGGTGTTGGAGAAGACTCTTGAGAGTCCCTTGGACGGCAAGGAGGTCGAACCAGTCAATCCTAAATGAAATCTGTCCTGAATATTCATTGGAAGGACTGATGCTGAAGCTCCAATACCTTGGCCTCCTGACTGGAAGTGACTCATTTGAAAATACCCTGATGCTGGGAAAGGTTGAAGGCAGGAGGAGAAGGGAATGACAGAGAATGAGATGGTTGGATGGCATCACCTACTCGATGGACATGCATTTGAGCAAGCTCCAGGAGTAGGTGATGGAGAGGGAAGCCTGGAATGCTGCAATCCATGGGGCCACACAGAGTCAGACACGACTGAATGACTGAACTAAACTGAACTGATGTAAAATAGATAGCCAGTGGAAATTTGCTGTATGATGAAGGGAGCTCAAATTCAGTGTTTTGTGACAACCTAGGGGGTGGGATGGGATTGGAGGTGAGAGTGAGGTTCAAGAGGGAGAGGACATACATATATCTATGGCTGATTCATGTTGATATATGGCAGAAATGAACACAGTATGGTAAAGCAATTATCTTCCGATTAAAAACAGATTAATTTAAAACAAAAAATAAATAAGCAAAATTTATTACTAGTGACTTAATTAAAAAAATAGGGATTAATGGAAACCATTTAAGCATCTCTATTGACTCTGAACTGCTTTTATGACACCTTGATAATTAAGCAATATATTTTGAGATTGTACTTTAATGATTTTACTAACTTTACAAGACAATAGCCTTAAAGAGATTGATGCATTCATTGACATTTGGAAGACAGTAATAGTTACATTTTCAATCTCCTCTTTCACTTTCATCAAGAGGCTTTATAGTTCCTTTTCTGCCATAAGGGTGGTGTCATCTGCATATCTGAGGTTATTGATATTTCTCCCAGCAATCTTGATTCTAGCTTGTGCTTCTTCCAGCCCAGCATTTCACATGATGAACTCTGCATATAAGAAAAATAAGAAGGGTGACAATACACAGCCTTGATGTACTCATTTTCCTATTTGGAACCAGTCTGTTGTTCCACGTCCCGTTCTAAATGTTGCTTCCAGACCTGCATACAGGTTTCACAAGAGGCAGGTCAGGTGGTCTGGTATTCCCATCTCTTTCAGAATTTTGCACAGTGTATCAATAAAGGACAGAAATGGTATGGACCTAACAGAAGCAGAAGATATTAAGAACAGGTGTCAAGAATACACAGAAGAACTGTACAAAAAATCTTCATGACCAAGATAATCACGATGGCGTGATCACTCACCTGGAGCCAGATATCTTGGAATGTGAAGTCAAGTGGGCCTTAGAGAGAATCACTACGAACAAAGCTAGTGGAGGTGAGGGAATTCCAATTGAGCTATTTCAATTCCTGAAAGATGATGCTGTGAAAGTGCTGCACTCAATATGCCAGCAAATTTGGAAAACTCAGCAGTGGCCACAGGACTGGAAAAGGTCAGTCTTGATTCCAATCCCAAAGAAAGGTAATGCCAAAGAATGATCAAACTACCGCACAATTGCACTCATCTCACACGCTAGTAAAGTCATGCTCAAAATTCTCCAAGCCAGACTTCAGCAATATGTGAACCGTGAGCTCCCACATGTTCAAGCAGGTTGTAGAAAAGGCAGAGACACCAGAGATAAATTGCCAACATCCGCTGGATCATGGAGAAAGCAAGAGAATTCCAGAAAAGATCTATTTCTGCTTCATTGACTATGCCAAAGCCTTTGACTGTGTGGATCACAATAAACTGTGGAAAATTCTGAAAGAGATGGAATACCAGACCACCTGACCTGCCTCTTGAGAAACCTGTATGCAGGTCAGGAAGCAAGAGTTAGAACTGGACATGGAACAACAGACTGTTTCCAAATAGGAAAAGGAGTACGTCAAGGCTGTATATTGTCACCCTGCTTATTTAATTTATATGCAGAGTACATCATGAGGAACGCTGGGCTGGAGGAAGCAGAAGCTGGAATCAAGATTGCTGGGAGAAATATCAATAACCTCAGATATGCAGATGACACCACCCTTATGTCAGAAAGTGAAGAGGAACTCAAAGGCCGTGTGACGAAAGTGAAAGAGGAGTGAAAAGTTTGGCTTGAAGCTCAACATTCAGAATACGAAGATCATGGCATCTGGTCCCATCACTTCATGGGAAATAGATGGGGAAACAGTGGAAACAGTGTCAGACTTTAATTTTCTGGGCTCCAAAGTCACTGCAGATGCTGATTGCAGCCATGAAATTAAAAGATGCTTACTCCTTTGAAGGAAAGTTATGACCAACCTAGATAGCATATTTAAAAGCAGAGACATTACTTTTCCAACAAAGTTGCATCTAGTCAAGGCTATGGTATTTTCAATGGTCATATATGGATGTAAGATTTGGACTATGAAGAAATGTGATCACCGAAGAATTGATGTTTTTGAACTATGGTGTTGGAGAAGACTCTTGAGAGTCCCTTTGACTGCAAGGAGATCCAACCAGTCCATTCTAAAGGAGATCAATCCTGGTTGTTCATTGGAAGGACTGATGCTGAGGCTGAAACTCCAATACTTTGGCCACCTCGTGCGAAGAGTTGACTAACTGGAAAGGACTCTGATGCTGGGAGGGATTGGGGACAGGAGGAGAAGGGAACGACAGAGAATGAGATGGCTGATGGCATCACCGACTCAATGGACATGAGTTTGAGTGAACTCTGGGAGTCAGTGATGGACAGGGAGGCCTGGCGTGGTGTGATTCATGGGGTCGCAAAGAGTCGGACACGACTGAGTGACTGAACTGAACTGAAATGAATAGTTACTTTGTTTTAAGAACAGATTTGGACATATATTTTATACTTTCAGATATATGAAGCTTTTAATCTATGTACACAAAATATGAAAATTCTGAATGTTTGATATCCAAATTATTTGTGTGAATAGTAGTAATCAGAAAGGTGGAGACATTATCACTTATCAATATATAGACTTTGGATTTTATGTTTTATTAGTTTTTATTTCTTTGCGAATTTTGCCAAGCCTCAAATATATATCTTCAAAGAAATTACTCTATTCCACATGAACCAAAGGGAAGCAGAATTATTTTAGTTTACTTGTTTCCAAACGGAGGGACAATTGTTTTACAGAATTTTGTTGTTTTCTGTCAAATCTCAAAATGAATCAGCCATAAGTATACATATATCCACTCCCTTTTGGAACTTCTTCCTATTTCCCTCCCAATCCCATTCCTCCTATATCCCTCCAGATATAGAGCCCCTGTTTGAATTTTCTGAGACATACAGCAAATTCCTGTTGGCTATCTATTTAACATATTCTAATGTAAGTTTCCATGTTACTCTATCCACATATCTCACCCTCTCTTCCCCTCTCCCTATGTCCCTAAATCTGTTCTCTAAAAATTAGCATAATGTTTTTTTTCTATATTGAAGGCATAGTACTTCATTTATCCCCAGAATTCATTCAATCGAGTTTATAAAGAAAGGATTTTGACAAAAGTATTGGAGTTTCAGCTTCAGCATCAGTCCTTCCAATGAACACCTAGGACTGATCTCCCTTAGGATGGACTGGTTGGATCTCCTTTCAGTACAAGGGACTCTCAAGAGTCTTCTACATCACTACAATTTAAAAGCATCAATTATTTGGCACTCAGCTTTCGTTATCACCCAACTCTCACATCCATACATGATTACTGGAAAAACCGTAGCTCTGACTAGATGGGCTTTTTTGGCAAAGTAACGTCTCTGCTTTTTAATATGCTGTCTAGATTGGTCATAAATTTCCTTCCAAGGAGTAAGCCTCTTTTAATTTCATGGCTGCATTCACCATCTGCAGTGATGAAATTTTGGAGCCCAAAAAAGTAAAGTCTCTCATTGTTTCCATTGTTTTCATATCTATTTGCCATGAAGTGATGGGACCAGATGCTATGATCTTAGTTTTCTGAATGTTGAGCTTTAAGCCAACTCTTTCACTCTCCTCTCACTTTCATCAAGAGACTCTTTAGTTCCTCTTCACTTTCTTCCATAAGGGTGGTGTCATCTGCATATCTGAGATTATTGATATTTCTCCCAGCAATCTTGATTCCAGCTGTGCTTCTTCCAGCCCAGAATTTCTCATGATGTACTCTGCACAGAAGTTAAATAAGCAGGGTGACAATATATAGTCTTGATATAGTTCTTTTCCTATTTGGAACTGGTCTGTTGTTCCATGTCCAGTTCTAACTGTTGCTTCCTGACCTGCAAACAGCTTTCTCAAGAGGCTGGTCAGGTGGTCTAGTATTCCCATCTCTTTCAGAATTTCCCACAGTTTTGCGTGATCCGCTCAGTCAAAGGCTTTGGCCTAGTCATTAAAGCGGAAATAGATGTTTTTCTGGAACTCTCTTGCTTTTTTAATGATCCAATGGATGTTGACAATTTTATCTCAGGTTCCTCTGCCTTTTCTAAAACCAGCTTGAACATCTGGAATTTCACAGTTCATGTATTGTTGAAGCCTGTCTTGGAGAATTTTGAACATGACATTACTACCATGTGAGATGAGTGCAACTGTGTGGTAGTTTGAGCATTGTTTTGCATTGCCTTTCTTTGGGATTGGAATGAAAAGTGACCTTTTCCAGTTCTGTGGTCACTGCTGAGTTTTCCAAATTTGCTGGCATATTGAGTGCAGCACTTTCACAGCATCATATTTTAGGATTTGAAATAGCTCAACTGGAATTCCATCAACCCCACTAGCTTTGTTCATCGTGATGCTTCCTAAAGCCCACTTGACTTCACATTCCAGGATGTCCAGCTCTAGGTGAGTGCGACTGATCACACCATCGTGATTATCTGGGTCGTGAAGATCTTTTTTGTACAGTTCTTGTGTGTGTTCTTGCCACCTCTTCTTAATATCTTCTGCTTCTGCTAGGTCCATACCATTTCTGTCCTTTATTGATCCCATCATTCATGAAATGTTCCCTTGGTATCTCTAATTTTCTTGACAAGATCTCTAATCTTTCCCATTTCTGTTGTTTTCTATTTCTTTTCACTGATCACTGAGGAAAGCTATCTTATCTCTCCTTTCTCTTCTTTGGAACTCTGAATTCAAATGAGTATATTTTTTTTCACTTTGCTTTTCACTTCTCCTCTTTACAGAACTATTTGTGAGGCCTCCTCAGACAGCCATTTTGCTGCATATATATATATATATATATATATATATATATGCATGCGTGTATGTGTATACATACATATATATATATATATATATATGTACTTACTTGTCACCACTTCCTAATCAGTTTTATTTATTCTACTAAATTTTAGTGCCTTCTAGTCTGTTGCTCTTGATACATACATTCTTATTTCCACAAAGCTTATATAGCTCTTCTTGCTTATTGTCTATCTGCCATTTCTTTCATGTAACCAGAATTCACTCATCAAAACTTACCTTGAGTTACAAATCTTTGTCAACTCTTCTATGGCAGACTTACTTATTTCTTATTTCCTACTTAATTTATAGCCAGCTTTTGAAATTATCTCCTAAGATCTATATGAGTTTGCTAGTGTTCCTATAAAAAGGTATCACAACCTGTATACCTTAAATAATAGAACTGTATTGTTTCACATTTTTGGAGCTCAGCAGTCCAAAATCAAGGTGTTGGCAGGATTGATTCTTTTTAATGGCTGTGTGAATCTGTCCCATGTTTCTAAATTTATTTCTAGTAGTTTACTAGCAATATTATCCATTCCTTTGCTTGTAGAAGCATCAGTCAGATCTCTGCCCTCAACCTGACATGCCATTCTCCCTGTATATCATCTGTGTCCATGTTTCTCCTTCTTTCTAAGGACACCAGTCATATTGGAGTAGGGACCCAACCTACTTCAGTATGATCTCATCTTAACAAATTGCATCTGTACTGATCTTGTTCTCTAATAAGGTCACACTCTGAGGCAGTAGAAGCTAGAACTTCAACATATAAATTTTAAAATATAGTTCAATTCATACAAATTCTGTTTAATTTTTTATGAGAAGGAATAATAGCCGTCTGTATGACCAAGAATAAAATATTTCCTATTATTTAAGAAATATAAAACGTATTTTGTCTTTATTAATCTGGGATCAATTCATGATTAGCTATTTCATCTTTACTTTATAGTGTCATAAAAAAAAAGGAATTATCATCTCCTTGGCATGAAATAAGTAGATATGCAATTTTTATTTTAGAATAAAAGAGTAACATAGAATCTGATAATTAGTCTAACAGAATAGCTATATTTCCTGGAAATTATAAAGGATAAAACAATATAATCATCTATAAAAGGTAATCTGCCCTCTGTTACAACTCTGTTTAACTTTAGAAATATTTTCAAAGATTTCAAAATGGGCAAATAATATATCATTTCAGTGGATTGCTGCAGTTTTCTAGTGAATGCTAGGGATTATTTAAATAGGGGCAGAATTTTAGTTGTAGAAAAGAAATAATAATGCAAAGTAATTTTATTTGGTAGTGATAAACCGATTTTTACCCTGAAGAAACGATAACCCCAAAACATTGTATCTTATTTTTCTATAGGATATTAATCAGTTTAGTATCCATTAACAAATAAATTTTTATCATTCCGAATTGTATGTATATATGTATATGAAAGTGAAAAGTGAAAGTGTTAGTTGCTCATTCATGTCTGATTCTTTGCGACCCAATGAACTGTAGCCCACCAGGCTGCTCTGTTCACAGATTTTTCCAGGCAAGAATATTGAAGTGGGTAGCCATTCCATTCTCCAGGGGCTCTTCCCTACTCAGGGATCAAACTTGCCTCCCCTGCATTGCAGACAGATTCTTAACCATCTGAGCCATCTGAGCCATCAGGGAAGCCATATGTATATGGTTATGCTTCAATTTTTCCTTTGAATTTGTTTTTAAAATCTTTCTGGTCCCTTCATCAATTATTTACCTGAACAAAATATTTTGCATCTGTTCATTTTATGCTTTTATGTGACTTCACCTTTTTGACTATCGTACTTTAACCTTAATACAAATATCAAATATTCAAAATTGCCAAATATCTTAATCAAATTGTTGTGTCTTTTAAAATTAAATATTTGCCTTTTGAGAAAAAAGGTTTATTTCTGAAATAATTGAAACTAGTTTTCCTTTATTTAAGCAAATAAATAATTTCATGCACTTATTGTCTATAAATGTTAATAGAAATATTTGAGACACGACCATATTCCTTTGATTAATCATATATGTATGCAGTTTTACCAAGTTTTGAAAAAAATATATTAGGTAGATGGCTAAAGTCATAAAAAAGGGGGATATAGTTCTGCAAAAATGTAAATAACAATGGTGTGTCTGATAGAGAAAAAGTGGTCCTTCAGTTTAAAAGTTCCTCTACCCATTTTTTTTTCAGTATGACGTCTTATAAATGAGATTTTTGCCTTATAATTGAGGTTATATTTGCAGAAAGTTGCAATTTGAGATCTGCAGTCATGGTAAGACACTTGCAAATCCCCATATGGTAAAGGGAGGAAAACTCTTTTATAGAGGTGAAAAGGAAGTTATGAAGGCTGTAGTAAACACAGATTCCATAGCCTTTCATTGGCTGAGTTGTTGCAAGATAAGAATTCTTTCTTCTTCCTGTTATGCTCTGCTATTGTTACAGGGCTTAAGAGCTTCCTCTTCTGGTCTCCCAAGTTTACATAATCGAAGTTTCTATTTACCAACCTTTTCCAATACTTCCTTACAATGTTAATAAATATTTATAAATGTTCTTTCAACTCACTCTGCATACTAGGATTTCTGGAACATTTATAACTTTAAACAAATTTCTTCAACTCTCCTTTTCTCAGTGACTTAGTAGGACTCAATAATCTCAATGATTGTTCATTTTAAAGTATACAAAGTACAGAAAGAAATCTTCTAGAAATCATGGAGTAAAGTTTCTCAATTTCATATGATTATTAGTCCAAACTATATTTACTGTGAATCACTTTTTTTTTTAACTTCGCTTCAGAAATTTTGAAAAACTCAGATTGAAGCAAAGTTACTATGCTTTCTTCAGTTGATGAAATAAAAGCATTGAACCTTTGTCTCATACTGCAGAAAGGTGTGTAGAATATAAATATGCTTAGAACTGCAAAGTAGGCCCTACTGCATATAGGCATATTTCAGTATGGCTCCTTGCTGATAAAACCTTTTTTTTTTAACATGCCAAACTATACCCTAAAGTTGTGACAACTATTATCTTTATCCAAAGACAAGCATTTATACGCCAAGAATAAAAATAATCTTATTCATTCAGAAACTAAGAGAAGAAAACTCCTTTCTCCAACTCCACATGGAAGAAACAACAACATAAGAGAAAGAAGTGAAACTTCTTTACCTCAATGAATGCCTCTCCTTTTTGAGGCTCTGGAAAGAAGCTATTTTTCAGTCTGCCATGCTGTTTTACAAAGGTAGCTTCCACTAAGGGGAAGTCTTTGATTGTCCAGTTGTGTCTATTACTGGGTAGACAATTCAATGGTGACATGCTAACATGCATACTTGCCTACATATGGGTAACATCTGAATAAGCCTACTCGCCCACAGAGTTATGCATGTTTTCTAAGTTTAATTCTCAGTAATATGGTGATTTTTTGATTTCTATTTCTCTGACTTTTACTTCTATTTCCTAATTATTTTACAAACACTGGTGGGAAAAGAAACAATATTTATGAACCCTAAAATTATCAGACTTACACAGAAAAAAAATATTGTAACTATTTGACATCTATCTGATTTTTAAATTTTATAATAGAATATTAAATACAATGTCAATATTAATATAATATAAAATGTACCTATAACTATTTGCATAGATGTTCTATTAAGTAATCTTTCAGATTAATGACTTTTGGGGGCTTTTGGTCCTGTAAGAAAAATCAGAAAAGACATCCTATACTAATGAAATAGGATTACTAGAAAAAATGCTGATGTCAAATAAATTAAACTTGAATTTTAGGTAAACAGTTCTTTTCTTAGTATAGACATTATCTGGGATGTGATTGTATTAAAATATTTTTATCTAAAATTCATATTTTAGACAGACATTCAACAGTTTTATTTTCTAAATCTGGCAACTCTATATATTAAGGTTAAATTTGAAAATGTTCACGTGTTTCTGGTTCTGAGATCTTAAATTTAACACCTGGTTCATTCCTGCTTTTTTGATAATAAAATTATCAAATAATTTTTATGTTAAAGCTTCAAAAGATCCTCCAATATGGGGAGAAACAGTTTATTTGAAGAAGAGTAAACACTGCTGCAAAAGATTGGGGTAATATGGGCTCTGTTTCTGTTCAATTGCTCAGTCGTAAACGACTGTTTGCAAGCCCATGGACAGTAGCATGCGAGACTTCCTTGTTCCTCACCATCTCCCAGAGATTGCTCAAATTCAAGTCCATTAAGTCAGTGATGCCATCCAACTATCTCAAACTCTGTCATCCCCTTCTCCTGCTGCCTTCGATTGTTCTTAGCATCAGGGATTTTTCCAATGAGTTGGCTCTTTACATTAGGTAGCAAAAGTATTGGAGAAGGCAATGGCAACCCACTCCAGTACTCTTGCCTGGAAAATCCCATGGACGGAGGAGCCTGGTAGGCTGTGGTTCTTGGGGTCGCTCACAGTCAGACACGACTGAGCAACTTCATTTTCAATTTTTACTTTCATGTATTGGAGAAGGAAATGGCAACCCACTCCAGTGTTCTTGCCTGGAGAATCCCAGGGATGGGGGAGCCTCGTGAGCTGCCGTCTATGGGGTTGCAGAGAGGCGGACAGGACTGAAGCAACTTAGCAGCAGCAGCAGCCAAAGTATTGGAACTTTACCTTCATCATCACTCCTTCCAATAAATATTCAGGGTTGACTATCCTTATAAATGTAAAATATACATTCAAACTCAATGTCTAGAGAAAAATATATATATACTTTCTGGTAATTCAGGAACAAATTATTCTCCTCTATAATTGAGCAAATGACTCCAGCGATGCCGGTGGCTCTGAGCACGCAGAAGCGACACTGGCGGCTCCAAGTGGGCAGAAGAGATGCCGGCGGCTCCGAGCATGCAGAAGAGACCGACTACGTGCAGAAGTATAGCCGAGAGGAGCTAACCCACGCCCCAAGTTGGGGACGGCAGCCGAGAAGAACAACCCCAAGTCCAAGTGGCGGCAGCTGTGTGGGCAAAGCCAGGTGGAGAGGAGCTACTCCACGTTCAAGGTCAGGAGGGGCAGCTGTGAGGAGCTACCCATTGTCCAAGGTAAGGTACAGCGGCTGTGCTTTGCTGGAGCAGCCGTGAAGAGATACCCCATGAGCAAGGTAAGAGAAACCCAAATAAGATGGTAGGGATTGGGAGAGGGCATCAGAGGGCAGACAAACTGAAATCATAATCACAGAAAATTAGTCGATCTGATCACATGGACCACAGCCTTGTCTAACTCAATGAAATTAAGCCATGCCATGTGGGGACACCCAAGACGGGCAGGTCATGGTGGAGAGGTCTGACAGAATGTGGTCCACTGGAGAAGGGAATGGCAAACCACTTCAGTATACTTGTCGTGAGAACCCTGTGAACAGTATAAAAAGCAAAATGATAGGATACTGAATGATGAATTCCCCAGGTCAGTAGGTGCCCAGTATGCTGCTGGAGATCAGTGGAGAAATAACTCCAGAAAGAATGAAGGGATGGAGCCAAAGCAAAACAAATACCCAGTTGTGGATGTGACTGGTGATAGAAGCAAGGTGCGATCCTGTAAAGAGCAAAATTGCATAGGAACCTGAAGTGTTAGGTCCATGAATCAAGGCAAATTCGAAGTGGTCAAAAAAGAGATGGCAGGAGTGAATGTCAACATTCTAGGAATCAGTGAACTAAAATGGACTGGAATGGATGAATTTAGCTCAGATGAGCATTATATCTGCTACTGCGGGCAGAAATCCCTTAGAAGAAATGGAGTAGCTATCATGGTCAACAAAAGAGTCCTAAATGCAGTTCTTGGATGCAATCTCTAAAATGACAGAATGATCACTGTTTGTTTCCAAGGCAAACCATTCAATATTAAAGTAATCCAAGTCTATGCCCCAACCAGTAACACTGAAGAAGCCAAAGTTGAACGGTTCTATGAAGACCTACAAGAACTTTTAGAAATAACACACAAAAAAGTTGTACTTTTCTTTATAGGGGACTGGAATGCAAAGGGAGGAAGTCAAGAAACACCTGGAATAACAGGCAAATTTGGCCTTGGAGCCCAGAATGAAGCAGGGCAAAAGCTAATAGAGCTTTGCCAAGATAACACACTGGTCATAGAAAACACCCTCTTTCAACAACACAAGAGAAGACTATACACATGGACATCACCAGATGGTCAACACTGAAATCAGATTGACTATATTCTTTGTAGCAAAAGATGGAGAAACACTATACAGTTAGCAAAAACAAGACCAGGAGCTGACTGTGGATCAGAACATGAACTCCTTATTGCCAAATTCAGACTGAAATTGAAGAAAGTAGGGAAAACCACTAGAACAAATATGACCTAAATCAAATCCCTTATGGTTATACAGTGGAAGTGAGAAATAGATTTAAGGGACTAGATCTGTTAGATAGAGTGCCTGATGAACTCTGGACGGAGGTTCGTGACATTGTAGAGGAGACTGGGACCAAGACCATTCCCATGGGAAAGATGCAAAAAAGCAAAAGGGCTGTCTGACGAGGCCTTACAAATAGCTGTGAAAAGAAGAGAAGTGAAAATCAAAGGAAAAAAGGAAAGATATAAGCATCTGAATGCAGAGTTCCAAAGAATAGCAAGGAGAGATAAGAAAGCCTTCCTCAGCGAACAAGGCAAAGAAATAGAGGAAAAAAACAGAATAGGAAAAACAAGAGATCTCTTCAAGAAAATTAGAGATACAAAGGGGACATTTCATGCAAAGATGGGATCGATAAAGGACAGAAATGGTATGGGCTTAACAGAAGCAGAAGATATTAAGAAGAGGTGGCAAGAATACACAGAAGGACTGTACAAAAAATATCTTCACGACCAAGATAATCACGATGTCGTGATCACTCACCTGGAACCAGACATCTTGAAATGTGACATCAAGTGGGCCTTAGAAAGCATCACTACGAACAAAGCTAGTGGTGGTGATGGAATTCCACTTGAGCTATTTCAAATCTTGAAAGATGATGCTGTTAAAGTGCTGAATTCAATATGCCAGCAAATTTGAAAAACTTAGCAATGATAATAGTACTGGAAAAGGTCAGTTTTCATTCCAATTTCAAAGAAGGGTGATGCCAAAGAATGTTCAAAATGCTGTACAATTGTGCTCCTTTCACGTGCTATGAAGGTAATGCTCAACATTCTTCAAGCTATGTTTCAGCAGTATAAAAGCCAAGAAATTCCATATGTACAACCTGAATTTAGAAATTGGAGAGGAACCAGAATTCAAATTGCCAACATTCATTGGATCATGGAGAAAGTAAAGGAGTTCCAGTTCAACAATGACTTCTGTTCATTGACTATGTTAAAACCTTTGACTGTGTGGATCATAACAAACTGTGGCAAATTCTTAAAGAGATGGGGATACCAGACCGCCTTATTTGCCTCTTCAAAAACCCGTATGCATATCAAGAAGCAACTGTAAGAAATGTACATGGACCAACTGACTGGTTCAAATTCAGGAAAGGAGTATATCAAGGCTATGTATTGTCATTCTGCTTATTCAACTTATATGCAAAGTATATCATGAGAAATTTGGGATTGTATGAATCACAAGTTGGAATCAAGATGGCAGGGAGAGATATCAACAACCTCAGATACGCACATGATACTACACTACTGGCAGAAGTGGAGGAGAAACTAAAGAGCTTCTTGACGAGGATGAAGGAGGTGATCATAGCATCTGGTCTTATTATTTCATGGCAAACAGATGGAAGGAAAATGGAAACGGTGGCAGATTTTATTTTCTTAGGCTTCAAAATCACTGAGAATGATGACTGCAGCTATGAAATTAAAAGATGTATGCTCCTTGGAAGAAAAACTATGACGAACATAGATAGCATATTAAAAAGTAGAGTTATCACTTTTCCTACACAGGTCCATAGAGTCAAAGCCATAGTTTTTGCAGTGGTCATGTACAGGTGTGAGAGTTGGACGATAAAGGAGACTGAGAACCAAAGAGTCAACACTTTTGAAATGTGATGCTGGAGAAGACTCTTGAGAATCCCTTGGACGGCAAGGAGATTAAACCAGGAAATCCTAAAGGAAATAACACTGAATATTCATTGAGTGGACTAATGGTGAAGCTGAAACTCCAATACTTTGGCCACCTGATGGGAAGAGCCAACTCATTGAAAAAGCCCCTGATGCTGGGAAAGATTAAGGGGAGGATGGGTAGGGGGCAACAGAGAATGAGATAGTTGAATGGCATCACTGACTCAATGAATATGAATTTGAACAAACTCTGGGAAATATAAAGGGCAGGGAAGCCTGGAATCCTGAGGTCCATGGGGTGGCCAAGAGTTGAACACAACTTAGCAACTGAACAACATAGATTGTCGGTTATAAAGGCCTCCTCCTTGAGTTCCATTACTTTGCTAGAATGGCTCAGAGAGCACAGGAAATTAATTTACTCATTAGACTGTTTTATTATAAAAAGGATATAAATCACAGCCAGGTTGAAGAAGACATGTACAGGGTAAGACATGGAGCAATGGCATGTAACTTCCATGCTCTCTTAAAGAGTGCCATTCTCCCCAAATCTCTATGTGATCACTAGCCTGGAAGCTCTCCTAATTGTGTCTTTTGGTTTTAATGGAGAATCTATTACATAGACATGATTGGTGAAATCATTGGCCATTGGTGCTTTTTTTCAACCTCCAGTTCCTCTTTCTTCTTCAAAGGTCAGATGGGTGGAAATGAAAGTTCCAAATCTCTAATCACATGTTTGGTTCTCCTGGAAATGTATTTTCATCCTTAGATGTAGTCTAAAAGTCATCTCAATAGCATAACAAGAGATACCTTTACTGCTCTCTTCAGGAAAATTTCAAGGGTTTTAGGAACTCTGTGTCAGAAACGGGGGAAAAAGCTAAATATATATTATTATAAATGACAATATCACAACTGCCAACAAAAATTACAAGAATGGAATTGTTTGTACAATAGAATAAGTTTGAGGTATCTCACTGCCAAGTTATTATAGCATTTTTGTTTGTTTGTTTTCTAGCCACAATTACTATTTGAATCAATTACTACAGTTGTATTTCTCTCAATCTCAACTATTTTCAAACATTTTACTATATTTATGTATGCATATCCAGGAGACCATAAGAAATACCATCTCTGCCTTAGTTTCAAATCAAACCCTTGACTTTGTTGTGCTTATTTACCAGGCTCTAGTTTCAACATTTGGCTTCTAGACACTCCTGTGTGGCTCTCTCATTCAATAATCTGTTACTACTTGATCTCCAATCTTGGCGAATTGGTAACTTGATTCATGCCTAGTTTTTTACTTTTGGTACTTACATGTTTCTCACATAGTCTCAGCATAGAAACAGTTAAATGTTAAAACTCCGAGAAGCAACAATCAGGAGTTATTTCTAATTTAATATTGTGTAAATAAGAAATATCATGGTGGCCATGTTTTACACACTGGGAAATCCCTTTTCAGCTTTGTTCTTACTCTGTAATTATGATTTCAGTGAAAAGAAGTGAGAATTTTAAGAACCTTCCCCTGCTGTAGCATGGGCAGAAGACAGAACACATGTAAAAGGCATGAGACTGCTTGGAAAGAGGCAGAAGTCTACATATATTAAAAGAACATAAGAAAATGTGAAGATATAAATTTTATAAAGAACTTAGAATGATTCAGCTCTTATATATGCAATTGATAAAGATATTGAATATGAAGTAAACTTTGAATAAGTATAGAAAGAAACACAGTAAAATTTTAATAGTAATATGGGACCTGATACATGGAAGGGATTGTGCAGAATAAAATTGGCTGAGCAAAAAAAAAAAAAAAGGCTGTGCTAAATGATAATAGAAAAGCAATTCATGGTATGACAGAACAAGTAGAGTTTTCTTAACCACACTGAGCTAAGAGTTTATTAATTACTTTAAAGAGAGGCAATATGGAAAGTTAGAAATAATTCAACATTTATTGTTGTAAAATTTACCCTTAAGAAAAATGTTCTCCCCCACAAATTCATCAAAAGAACATTTGAACGCCGAGAAAATTCCACAAAACAACTTCTGAATGCTGGCAGAGGACATCAGGTCCCCAGAAAAGTAGCCCATTGTCTTCGAAAGGAGGTAGGAAAAAAACATAAAAGACAAAAGAGGCAGGGACGGAGCTCCGTCCCAGGAAAGGAGGCTTAAAAAAGAGAAGTTTCCAAACACCAGGAAACACTCTCACTGGTAAGTCTGTGGTGAGCCTTGGAACCTCAGAGGGCCACATAACCAGGAGGCAAAAGAAATAAAAAAGTAAAACCCAGAGATTATGCGCCCAGTGGTAACTCACAGAGGAGAAGCAGCACAGACACCCGCATCCGTCATTAGCAAGTAGGGGCTGGGCAGGGAGGAGCAGGCTGAACTGCTTAGAGTGAGGACCGGGCCTGAATGCCACAAGGGCAATCTGAGACAGCTAACTGGAGATAGCAAAGCAGACTGTGGGATAACTACCCCGTGAAAAGGCGAAAAGCCCTAACCTAAGACTCCGCCAGTCTCACTCAGAGAACAAAGGACTGAGCAGAGCTAGGCGGCTGCTGACGGCCCATTCCCAGCCAAAACAGGCAGGGGAGGGCAGCCAGAGATGGGAGGGGCAATTGCGGCCCCAGAGAGGCATCATCTACCAAACTGCAAGCAGGAATCATTGCTAACCAAGACTTCTTGGGTTTCTGATCAGTCGACATCCTCCTGAGAAGGTGAGCCGGTTCTACACACAGAAAACGAAGCAGAAGGGACCGGGGAGGAGATAAGTCCCAGCCACCGCCCTCGCCAAACACCTGGTCACCTGAGCTGCTCAGACCAGGGAAGGGCACAAAACACAGGCCCAACCAAGTCCACGCCTTTGTGGAGTACCTGAGTACCTGAACCTGAGCGGCTTAGACCTGGGATGTGCATGCAACACAGTGCAGGCCTCAGACAGTTCTCAGCAGAGTAACCTAGAGCCAGTGCAGTGTAGACTGGGACAGCACACATGCCATGAGCAGGGGCAAACCCAGTGTGGCCGAGACACTGCGAGCACTCCCCACAAACCCCAGAGATATTTGTCTGTACCATTCCTCCCTTCCAAGAACAGGACTGAAGAAGAGAGCCTTAAAAAGTGTCCACCACCACTCCCTTGTGTCAGGGTGGAAATTAGACACTGAAGAGACCAGCAAACAGAAGCTAAAACAGAAGGAACCACCTTGGAAGTGACAGATAGAGAAGTCTACAGGCTACTGCAAGAATAAGACTGAAAACCAGAGGCAGAGGCTTAAGTCCAAATAGTGAGAACACCAGAGAACTCCTGACTCCAGGGAATATTAATCGATAGGAGCTCATGAAATGCCTCCATACCCACACTGAAACCAAGCACCACCCAAGGGTCAACAAGTTCCAGAGCAAGACATACCACGCAAATTCTCCAGCAACAAAGGAAAATAACACTGAGCTTCAATATACAGGCTGCCCAAAGTCATTCCAAACCCATTGACATCTCATAACTCATTACTGGACACTTCGTCACACTCCAGAGAGAAGAAATCCAGATCCACCCAACAGAACACATACACAAGCTTCCCTAACCAGGAAACCGTGACAAGCCACCCATCCAACCTCACCCCTAGCGAGGAAATTCCACAATAAAGAGAACTCCACAAACTGCCAGAAGACAGAAAACCCACCCCAAACACAGCAATATAAGCAAGATGAAGAGGCAAAGAAATACCCAGCAAGTAAAGGAACAGGTTAAATGCCCAGTAACCCAAACAAAAGAGGAAGAAATAGGGAACCTACCTGATAAAGAATTCTGAATAATGATAGTGAAATTGATCCAAAATCTTGAAAACAAATTGGAGTTACAGATAAATAACCTGGAGACAAAGATCGAGAAAATGCAAGAAAGGTTTAATAAGGATCTAGAAGAAATAAAAAGGAGTCAATATACAATGAATAATGCAATAAATGAGATAAAAAACACTCTGGAGGGAACCAACAATAGAATAACGGAGGCAGAAAATAGGATAAGTGAGTTAAAAGATAGAATGTTATAAATAAATGAAGCAGAGAGGGAAAAAGAAAAATGAATTAAAAGAAATGAGGACAATCTCAGAGACCTCTGGGACAATGTTAAACACCCCAACATCTGAATCATAGGAGGCCCAGAAGAAGAAGACAAGAAGAAAGACCATGAGAAAATACTTGAGTTATAGTTGTAAATTTCCCTAAAATGGGGAAGGAAATAATCACCGAAGTCCAAGAATCCCAGAGAGTCCCAAATAGGATAAACCCAAAGCGAAATACCCCAAGACACACAGTAATCAAATTAGAAAAGATCAAACGCAAAGAACAAATATTAAAAGCAGCAAGGGAAAAGCAACAAATAACACACAAGGGTATCCCCATAAGGATAACAGCTGGTCTTTCAATAGAAACTCTTCAGGCCAGGAGGGAATGGCATGGCATACTTAAAGTGTTGAAAGAAAATAAACTACAGCCCAGATTACTGTATCCAGCAAGGATCTAAAGGACTTTCTCTAGACAGGAAACACAGTCAGAGTGTATAAACTCGAACCCAAAGCAATAAAATAAATGACAATGGGATCATACTTATCAATAATTACCTTAAATGTAAATGGGTTGAATGCCCCAACCAAAAGACAAAGGCTGGATGAATGGATGCAAAAACAAGACCCCTATATATGTTGTCTACAAGAGACCCACCTCAGAACGAGGGACACATACAGACTGAAAGTGAAGGGCTGGAAAAAGATATTCCATGCAAATAGAGACTAAAAGAAAGCAGGAGCAGCAATCCTCATATCAGAAAAAATAGACTTTAAAACAAAGGCTGAGAAAAGAGACAAAGAAGGACACTACATAATGATCAAAGTTCAATCCAAGAAGAAGATATAACAATTATAAATATATATGCACCCAACCTAAGATCACCACAATATGTAAGACAAATGCTAACAAGTATGAAAGGGGAAATTAACAATAACACAATAATAGTGGGAGACTTTAATACCCCACTCACAATTATGAGCAGATCAAATAAACAGAAAATTAACAAGGAAATTCAAATAGACCAGTTAGACCTAATTGATATCTATAAGACATTTCACCCCAAAACAACGAATTTCACCTTCTTCTCAAGCACACACGGAACCTTCTCCAGGATAGATCACATCCTGGGCCATAAATCGAGCCTTGGTAATATCAAACACATTGAAATTATTCCCAGCATCTTTTCTGACCACAATACAGTAAGACTAGATCTCAATTACAGGAGAAAAACTGTTTTTTTTTTAATTAATTTATTTTATTTGGAGGCTAATTCTGTTACATTATTGTATTGTTTTTGCCATACATTGACATGAATCTGCCCTATGTGTACATGTGTTCCCCATCTTGAACCCCCCCCTCCCATCTCCTCCCCTTCCCATCCCTCTGGTTCATCCCAGTACACCAGACCCGAGCATCCTGTATCATGCATCAAACCTGGACTGGTGATTCATTTCACATATGATAAAATACATGTTTCAATGCCATTCTCCCAAATCATCCCACCCTTGCCCTCTCCCACAGAGTCCAAAAGACTGCTCTATATACCTGTGTCTCTTTTGCTGTCTGCTATAAAGTGTTATCTTTACCATCATTCTAAATTCCATATATATTTTTGGGGGCTCCAAAATCACTGCAGATGCTGATTGCAGCCATGAAATTAAAAGACACTTACTCCTTGGAAGGAAAGCTATGACCAACCTTGATAGTATATTAAAAAGCAGAGACATTACTTTGCCAACAAAGGTCCGTCTAGTCAAGGCTATGGTTTTTCCCGTGGTCATGTATGGATGTGAGAGTTGGACTGTGAAGAAAGCTGATCACCGAAGAATTGATGCTTTTGAACTGTGGTGTCGGAGAAGACTGAGAGTCCCTTGTACTACAAGGAGATCCAACCGGTCCATTCTAAAGGAGATTAATCCTGTGTGTTCATTGGAAGGACTGATGCTAAAGCTGAAACTGCAATACTTTGGCCACATCATGCGATGAGTTGACTCACTGGAAAATACTGTAATGCTAGGAAAAGTTTGGGGCGGTAGGAGAAAGGGACGACAGAGAATGAGATGGCTGGATGGCATCACCGACTCTGTGGACATGAGTTTGAGTGAACTCCGGGAGTTGGTGATGGACAGGGAGGCCTGGCGTGCTGTGATTCATGGGGTCGCGGAGAGTTGGACACGACTGAGCGACTGAACTGAACTGATACTGTATTGGTGTTTTTCTTTCTGGCTGACTTCACTCTGTATAATAGGCTCCAGTTTCATCCACCTCATTAGAAATGATTCAAATGTATTCTTTTTAATGGCTGAGTAATACTCCATTGTGTATATGTAGCACAGCTTTCAGAATGGCTGCTATCCAAAAGTCTACAAGCAATAAATGCTAGTGAGTGTGTGGAGAAAAGGGAACCCTCTTACACTGTTGGTGGGAATGCAAAGTAGTACAACCACTATGGAGAACAGTGTGGAGATTCCTTAAAAAAACTGGAAATAGAACTGTCATACGACCCAGCAATCACACTCCTGGGCGTACACACTGAGGAAACCAGAATTGAAAGAGACACACGTATTCCAATGTTCATCGCAGCACTGTTTATAATAGCCAGGACATGGAAGCAACCTAGATATCCATCTGCAGATGAATGGATAAGAAATTTTTGGTACATAAACCCAATGGAGTATTACTCAACCATTAAAAAGAATACATTTGAACCAGTTCTAATGAGGTGGATGATTATACAGAATGACATAAGCCAGAAAGAAAAACACCAATAGAGTATACTAACACACATATATGAAATTTAGAAAGATGGAAACGGTAGCCCTGTATACGGGACAACAAAAGACACATAGATGTTTAGAACAGTCTTTTGGACTCTGTGGGAGAGGGCGAGGGTGGGATGATTTGGGAGAGTAGCATTGAAACATGTATTTTATCATATGTGAAACGAATCACCAGTCCAGGTTCGATGCATGATACAGGATGCTCGGGGCTGGTGTACTGGAATGAACCAGAGGGATGGGATGGGGAGGGAGGTGGGAGGGGGGTTCAAGATGGGGAACACATGTACACCCAGGGCAGATACATGTAAATGTATGGCAAAAGCAATACAATAATGTGAAGTAATTAGCCTCCAATTAAAATAGCTAAATTAGAAAATAATAATTAAAAAAGAAAGTACAAAAAAAGAAAAAGAAAGAAATACATATATTCCTCTAGAAACTATGAAGTGATGTATTCATATATTTGCTACAGAATGATAGTATGTGAGACAGTTCATGATAGTTTACTGCTTAGTTTTCCCTGAAGTAAAGGTTACTTATTGCTAAAATTCTAATCAATATATGTAAATGAAACTAGTAGAAATAATAAGGATAAAGAAAAAGAAAAACTTTGTATGAAAGGAAAGTAAGATGTATTATTGATAAGGAAAAGTATGAAAGACATGCTTTTGTTAAGGGGCAAAAAACTAATTTTGTCCTAAAGTAGAATTAGAAGAAGAAAAGAGTAAGAGAAAAGATGAATGCAATTTTTTTATTAGTGTAGAAGGTTTTTGAACAGCAAATTGTATATATGGTTAAACTGCTAAGATTAGATAGATTTATTTGTAAATCTTTGTTGATTTTTTTTGTGTGTGTGTTTTGCTCAATCGTGTCCAACTTTTGCGACCCCATGGAATGTAGCCCAAAAGGATCCTGTGTCCATGGAATTCTCCAGGCAAGAATACTGGAGTGGGTTGCCATTTCTTTCTCCAGGGGAATCTTCTCAACCCAGGGATCAAACCAGGTCTCCTGCATTGTAAATTGATTCTTTACCATCTTAGCCACCATGAAGACCTTAAAAAAAATGTCAAATGATATTTTTACTTTCTGAGTAACCTGCTTAAGGGAAAAAAAAAGATTCTATATCTTTTTAAAATAATTTCTTATGCTTTATGTTGCCTTTATCATGTTTTTTAATATTTAAGAAAACAAGTTTTCTCAGTATTAAAAAACTTAACTTTTGCTCACAATTATGTAACATTCCATAGCCATCATTAATATCTTTTAATGTCACTTTAATGGTTACCGATATAATATTTAATCAAGTGTTGTAATTTTTTGGCAATTTACAAGTAATCATATACCCAATGGAGTCTTTTTGACTTGTAAGCAACCCTGTGATCTCCCAGAAAACACCTGGAAAATCTCAAAAAATTTGTCTCTTACCTTGTTAAAAAGAGATATTAAATTAATTAGCTTTATTTAATATGCTAAATTATGTGGTAGACACTGCCAAATAAGAAGTGATGATAAACATTCTGACGATTTATTAATATAGAGACATGTTACTAATACAACAGGAAATTTATAAAATTTTGTTAATGCACTTGTCAAATTATTATGTTAAAATGTTCTATACCATACAAGAAACTAAATTTCCTTATTAAATCAATTTTCATCAAATCCTTAAATATCATGATTAAAATTATTTTATTATTCGCAGAGTGTTATTGTTTTACTCAGATAATTTTCTGAAAGCATTTGAAAGCAAGTAAGACCTAAAATTGTTGTTTATAGGAAAACACATGGAATAAACTCTGACAACTAGTCTCAGTTCAGTTCAGTTTAGTTGCTCAGTCTTGTCCAACTCTTTGCGAATCCATGAATCACAGCATACCAGGCCTCCCTGTAGATCATCAACACCCGGAGTTCACACAAACTCATGTCCATCGAGTCGGTGATGCCATCCAGCCATCTCATTCTATGTCATCCCCGTCTCCGCCCACCCCCAATCCCTCCTAGCATCAGACTCTTTTCCAGTGAGTCAACTCGTTGCAAGAGGTGGCCAAAGTATTGCAGTTTCAGCTTTAGCATCAGTCCTTTCAAAGAAGACACAGGATTGATCTCCTTTAGAATGGACTGGTTGGATCTCCTTGCAGCCCAAGGGACTCTCAAGAGTCTTCTCCAGCACCACAGTTCAAAAGCATCAATTCTTCGGTGATCAACTTTATTCACAGTCCAATTCTCACATCATACATGACCACGGGAAAAACCATAGCCTTGACTAGACGGACTTTGATTGGCAAAGTAATGTCTCTGCTTTTTAATATGCGATCAGGGTTGGTCAAAATTTTCTTTCCAAGGAGTAAGCGTCTTCTAATTTCATGGCTGCAATCAGCATCTGCAGTGATTTTGGGGCCTAAAAAAATAAAGTCGGACACTGTTTCCACTGTTTCCCCATCAATTTCCCATGAAGTGATGGGACCAGATGCCATGATCTTTGTTTTCTGAATGCTGAGCTTCAAGCGAACTTTTTCACTCTCCTCTTTCACTTTCTTCAAGAGGCTTTTGAGTTCCTCTTCACTTTGTGCCATAAGGGTGGTGTCATCTGCATATCTGAGGTTATTGATATTTCTCCCGGCAATCTTGATCCAGCTTGTGCTTCTTCCAGCCCAGCGTTCCTCATGATGTACTCTGCATATAAGTTAAATAAGCAAAGTGACAATATACAACCTTAACGTACTCCTTTTCCTATTTGGAAACAGTCTGTTGTTCCATGTCCAGTTCTAACTGTTGCTTCCTGACCTGCATACAGGTTTCTCAAGAGGCAGGTCAGCTGCTCTGGTATTCCCATCTCTCTCAGAATGTTCCACAGTTTATTGTGATCCACACAGTCAAAGGCTTTGGCATAGTCAATGAAGCAGAAATAGATGCTTTTCTGGCACTCCCTTGTTTTCTCCATGATCCAGCGGATGTTGGCAATTTGATCTCTGGTGCCTCTGCCTTTTCTAAAACCTGCTTGAACATGTGGGAGTTCACGGTTCACATATTGCTGAAGCCTGGCTTGGAGAATTTTGAGCATGACTTTACTAGCATGTGAGATGAGTGCAATTGTGCGGTAGTTTGAACATTCTTTGGCATTGTCTTTCTTTGGGATTGGAATGAAAAATGACCTTTTCCAGTCCTGTGGCCACTGCTGAGTTTTCCAAATTTGCTGGCATATTGCATGCAGTACTTTCACAGCATCATCTTTCAGGATTTGAAAGAGCTCAACTGAAATTCCATCACCTCCACTAGCTTTGTTCATAGTGATGCTCTCTAAGGCCCACTTGACTTCACATTCCAAAATGTCTGGCTCCAGGGGAGTGATCACGTTATCGTGACTATCTTGGTCATGAAGATCTTTTTTGTACAGTTCTTCTGTGTATTCTTCACACCTCTTCATAATATATTCTGCTTCTGTTAGGTCCATACCATTTCTGTCCTTTATCGAGCCCATTTTTGCATGAAATGTTCCCTTAATAACTATAATTTTCTTGAGATCTTTTGTGTTTCCTATTCTGTTGTTTTCCTCTATTTCTTTGCATTTATCACTGAGGAAGGCTTTCTTATCTCTCCTTGCTATTCTTTGGAACTCTGCATTCAGATGCTTATATCTTTCCTTTTCTCCTTTGCTTTTTGCTTCTTTTCTTTTCCCAGCTATTTGTAAGGCCTCCTCAGACAGCCATTTTGCTTTTTTGGCATTTCTTTTAATGGGGATCGTCTTGGTCCCTGTATCTTCTACAGTGTCACGAACCTCCGTCCAGAGTTCATTAGGCACTCTATCTATCAGATCTAGACCCTTAAATTTATTTCTCACTTCCACTGTATAATCATAAGGGATTTGATTTAGGTCATATCTGAATGGTCTAGTGGTTTTCCCTACTTTCTTCAATTTAAGTCTGAATTTGGCAATAAGGAGTTCATGATCTGAGCCACAGTCAATTCCCGGTCTTGTTTTTGCTAACTGTATAGAGCTTCTCCATCTTTGGCTGCAAAGAATATAATCAATCTGATTTCGGTGTTGACCATCTGGTGATGTCCATGTGTAGCGTCTTCTCTTGTATTGTTGGAAGAGGGTGTTTGCTATGACCAGTGTGTTCTCTTGACAAAGCTCTATTAGCCTTTGCCCTGCTTCATTTTGTGTTCCAAGGCGAAATTTTCCTGTTACTCCAGGTGTTTCTTGATTTCCTTTTTTTGCATTCCAATCCCCTGTAATGAAAAGGACATCATTTTTGGGTGTTAGTTCTAAAAGGTCTTGTCGGTCTTCATAGAACCGTTCAAATTCGGCTTCTTCAGCATTACTGGTTGGGGCATAGGCTTGGATTCCTGTCCTATTGAGTGGTTTGCGTTGGAAATGAACAGAAATCATTCTGTCATTTTTAAGGTTTCACCCAAGTACTGCATATCGGACTCTTTTGTTGACCATGAGGTTGGCTACTCCATTTCTTCTAATGGATTCCTGTCCACAGTAGTAGATGTAACGGTCATATGAGTTAAATTCACCCATTCCAGTCCATTTTAGTTCACTGATTCCTAAAATGTCGACGTTCACTCTTGTCATCTCCTATTTGACCACTTCCAATTTGCCTTGATTCATGGACCTAACATTCCAGGTTCCTATGCAACATTGCTCTTTACAGCATCGGACCTTGCTTCTATAACCATTCACATCCACAACTGGGTATTTGTTTCACTTTGGCTCCATCCCTTCATTCTTTCTGGAGTTATTTCTCCACTGATCTCGAGAAGCATGCAGGGCACCTACTGATCTGGGGATTCTCTCATTCATTATTCTATCATTTTGCCTTTTGATACTGTTCATGGGGTTCTCAAGACAAGTATATTGAAGTGGTTTGCCATTCCCTTCTCCAGTGGACCTCATTCTGTCAGACCTCTCCACCATGACCCATCCGTCTTGGGTGGCCCCACAGGGCATGGCTTAGTTTCATTGAGTTAGACAGGGCTGTGGTCCATGTGATCAGATCAACTAGTTTTCTGTGATTATGATTTCACTGTGGCTGCCCTCTGATGCCCCCTCGCAATACTTACCGTCTTATTTGGGTTTCTCTTACCTTGGTCGTGGAATATCTCTTCACAGCTGCTCCAGCAAAGCGCAGCCGCTGTACCTTACCTTGGGCGTGGGGTAGCTCCTCTCGGCCACGCTTCTGCGTATGGTTGGTTGCACCGAGCCGGCATCTCTCGCGTCTGCGCTGCCGGAGCCAATGTCTCTCGCGGACAAGTAGTCTAGAAAACAGATTTTTGATAACTTTAAACTTTCAACTTATTGAACTGAATAAGAATGTCCAGAACTAATGAAGGAGATAATTAACTCATAAAACTATGAGTCCAACATTATACAGACCAATAATTAATTATATGGGACTATTGATGAGAATGATTACACATATATGAATTTTTGCTTGAAATAATGCTGGTTATTTAATGCTTTGTTTTTCATATTTCAGTTCAGTTCAGTTCAGTCACTCAGTCATGTCCAGCTCTTTGTGACCCCATGAATCACAGCACACCAGGCCTCCCTGTCCGTCACCAACTCCTGGAGTTCACTCAAACTCATGTCCATAGAGTCGGTGATGCCATCCAGCCATGTCATTCTCTGTCGTCCCCTTCTCCTCCCTCCCCCAATCCTTCCCAGCATCAGAGTCTTTTCCAGTGAGTCAACTCGTCGCATGAGGTGGCCAAAGTATTGCAGTTTCAGCTTTAGCCTCAGTCCTTCCAATGAACACTCAGGATTGATCTCCTTTAGAATGGACTGGTTGGATCTCTTTGCCGTCCAAGGGACTCTCCAGCACCACAGTTCAAAAACATCAATTCTCCTGCGATCAGCTTCCTTCACGGTCCAACTCTCACATCCATACATGACCACTGGAAAAACCATAGACTTGACTAGACGGACCTTGGTTGGCAAAGTAATGTCTCTGCTTTTTAATATACTATAAAGGTTGGTCATAACTTTCCTTCCATGTAAGTGTCTTTTAATTTCATGGCTGCAATCAGCATCTGCAGTGATTTTGGAGCCCAAAAAAATAAAGTCGGACACTGTTTCCACTGTTTTTCCATCTATTTTCGATGAAGTGATGGGACCAGATGCCATGATCTTTGTTTTCTGAATGTTGAGCTTCAAGCCAACATTTTCACTCTCCTCTTTCACTTTCCTCAAGAGGCTTTTGAGTTCCTCTTCACTTTCTGCCATAAGGGTGGTGTCATCTGCATTTCTGAGGTTATTGATATTTCTCCCGGCAATCTTGATTCCAGCTTGTGCTTCTTCCAGACCAGCGTTCCTCATGATGTACTCTGTATATAAGTTAAATAAGCAAGGTGAAAAATATACAGCCTTGACGTACTCCTTTTCCTATTTGGAACCAGTCTGTTGTTCCACCTCCAGTTCTAACTGTTGCTTCCTGACCTGCATACAGGTTTATCAAGAGGCAGGTCAGGTGGTCTGGTATTCCCATCTCTTTAAGAATGTTCCACAGTTTATTGTGATCCACACAGTCAACGGCTTTGGCATAGTCAATGAAGCAGAAAAGGATTCTTTTCTGGAACTCTCTTGCTTTCTCCATGATCTAGCGGATGTTGGCAATTTGATCTCTGGTGCCTCTGCCTTTTCTAAATCCTTCTTGAACATCTGGGAGTTCACAGTTCACGTATTGCTGAAGCCTTGCTTGGAGAATTTTGAGCATGACTTTTCATATTTAAATAAATCTTTTTTTTTCCCCTCTGTTTTCTTTTAAGCTATGTATCTTGCAGGAATTTGGTGAAGCATATCTTTCTGAACAAGGTTGAAACAGTTTTTTCTCCTTACTTGATACCTTCAGCATTCTGAAACTCTTAGTATTATTTTCATGACAATATATTTATTTGTATAAGTTCAGTAAGAGACTATTTTTATAAGAGGACGTAGTGCAGACATTAGTAATACTTCCAAGGCTTCAACTGGAATGCCATATCTGAGAATGATGTGCATATAATCAGATGTGACCAGAAAGGTTTAGGAAAATAAGGTTGACTTTATGGAACCAACAAATTCTCTTGGATAAAGAGTTTATTAAGGAATGCTAGTAAGGCTAGTCTGGAATGTTAAAGGGATTTGTCTGGATTGTTACTTCCTGGCAGACCAAGTAAACTCACGATATTTGAGGGACCTCAAAAAAGAGAGGAATTTATCCAATTCTGTATGTTTCATAGGTGACTTCTGATGGTAAGTTCTTGGCTTGGCTTCCTAACCTCAAGAGACCTTTGAAAGTCCTATCTGAGATTCTTAATGTACAGTTCCAGCAAAGCATATGTAAAAAGAGTTTATATTATCAATTATTATTTTTGCTACACTTAAGTAAGTAATCAGTTCAAGTTTAATGAGACTTATTTTGCAAACAAATTATTAATAGTTTTGCAGTAATTATCTTTGATAGAAATGTGAGAAAATGAGAGAGAAATGGTGTTTTAATACAAAACTATAGTACACCAGATACCAGGTTCTAATCTTGTTCATAGTCTTTGAGGTCTTATTAATCTGCAGACTGGACTGAATCCTGATTTGTTCTTGTTTTCTCCAGTCTAGCTAAACATTCTAATTAATGTTTCAAGTATTCTTCCTTCTACTTATAATTACTGAGAACTAAAACTACACTTTTCTCAAAGCCTTGCAAGCTGAACCTGTATAACCTAACACAAACTTCAGAAAAAGCACCACATAACTTATGTTTGCCTCCTCATGCCTGCTGCTCTGTGGGCCAAGCAAAAAGTTCCCCAGAACACAGCAATATCTACAGAAGCAGTAAAAATTCAAATTAGGAAAATCTGTCAGATTGCCACTGCCTATTGGAAGGACTGATGCTAAAGCTGAAACTGCAATACTTTGGCCACCTCATGCGATGAGTTGACTCTCTGGACAAGAGTCTGATGCTAGGAGGGATGGGGGATGGGAGGAGATGGGGACGACAGAGAATGACATGGCTGGATGGCATCACCGACTCGATGGACATGAGTTTGAACTCCGGGAGTTGGTGATGGACAGGGATGTCTGGTGTGCTGTGATTCATGGGTTCACAGAGTTAGACACGACTGAGCGACTAAACTGAACTGAACTGAACTGAATCCTCACTCAGTATGAAGACGTTTTGAGAAATCATCTCAACTGATCTCCCTTTGGGCTAAAAAACTGAATTTATAGTTTGCTCTACTTATTAACATTTGTTTATCTTTTGTTTCCACAGAAATGTCCAAGACTGATAAATTGATTCAATCGGTTACTGAATAATCTAACTCAGCTTGTGGACTGGAAAACTTCTTAGGGAAGTTACAGATGATGAAATGATAGAGATCAGAACATGCCACCCTAAAATTTGGAGCCTTAGCAAATTGGATGTTTTAAGCTGAAGCTGCTTTTTGTTGTTGTTCCGTGTTCTGGACATGGAAGAAAGGACTGGTTCCAACTTGGGAAAGGAGTACGTTAAGGCTGCATATTGTCACCCTGCTTATTTAACTTATATGCAGAGCACATCATGTGAAATGCCAGGCTGGATAAAGCACAAGTTGGAGTCAAGATTGCCTGGAGAAATATCCGTCTATGGGGTCACACAGAGTCGGACACGACTGAAGTGACTTAGCAGCAACAGCAGCAGCAGATATGAAGATGACACCACCCTTATGGCAGATAGTAAAGAGGAACTAAAGAGCTTCTTGATGAAAGTGAAAGAGGAGAGTGAAAATGCTGGCTTAAAACTCAACATTCAAGAGACAAAGATCGTGGCATCCAGTCCCTTCACTTCATGGCAAATAGATGGGGAAACAATAGAAACATTGAGAGACTTTATTTTCTTGGACTGCAAAATCACTGCAGATGGTGACTGCAGCTATGAAATTAAAAGACACTTGCTCCTTGGAAGAAAGACTATGACAAATATAGTGTATTAAAAAGCAGAGATATTACTCTGCTGACTAAATCTGTATGATTTAAAGCTATAGTTTTTCTAGTAATCATGTATGGATGTGAGATTTGGACCATAAAGAAAGCTGAGCATGGAAGATTTGATGCTTTTGAACTGTGGTGTCGGAGATTTTTGAGAGTCTCTTGACCCGCAAGGAGATCAAACCAGTCACTCCTAAAGGAAATCAGTAATGAATATTCATTGGAGGGACTGATGCTGAAGCTGAAGCTGTAGTTCCAATACTTTGGCCACCTGATGTGAAAAACTGACTCATTAGAAAACCCTTATGTTGGGAAAGATTAAAGGCAGGAGGAGAAGGGATGGCAGAGGATGAAATGGTTAGATGGCATCGCTGACTCAATGGACATGAGTGTGAGCAAGCTCCAGGTGATAGTGAAGGACAGGAAAGCCTGGGGTGCTGCAGTCCATGGGATCACAAATGGGCAAACTCAACTGAGAGACTGAACTGAAGTGAAAGCTGGTGTTGAAGAAAAGGACAAAGGAGGAAGGACACTGATTATCCACCTGTCTTTCCCCCATGAAACAGGTCGTAAAACCCTCAGTTGAGAGGTGCTTTCCCTATACAGAGAGGAAAAATTATCCTTACCTCTAAAGACAAGTTTGCCAGGCTCCTCGATCTATGGGATTCTACAGGCAAGAATACTGGAGTGGGTTTCCATTCTCTTCTTTAGGGGATCTTCCCAATCCAGGGATCAAGTCTGGGTCTCCTTAAATGAAGGTGGATTCTTTACCATCTGAGCCACCAGGGAAGGCCCCTAAAGAAAAAGGATTCCTAAAAAAAAAAAAAAATTCCTAAGAATAAACCTTGTTTTCTGTTTCCCCAGTTTACTACAATTCCCTAATACTCTATAACATAGTATATTCCTCCATGACTGTCCACTGTAATTTAAATCCATCATAAAAGTATTCAGATGTGCTTCTTCAGAACTTCACTTTTTTTTTTAAATGTAGGCTCCAGTGTCATGTAAGACTTATGGTAAAGAAATTGTATGCTTTTCTCTTGGTAATCTGTCTTTGTTGACTTAATTTTCAGAACCATCTAAAGACTCTTAAAGGGTCAAGGAAAGTGTTTTTCTTCTCTTCAATCTTCACAGTGTTTCACTTAATGTATAAGTATTTATTGATTATTATGTGAAGTAAATTTTATTAGGTACTAAAGGTGCAATATAAATGGGCCAAAAACACATGGAACTTGCCAACAAGCTTAAAGTTGAGAAGGAATCAGAGATACAAGGTTTAAAAATATATAATCAGATGGAGAACTCATGGTCATATCTGATCACAACGACAAGCATTGTTTTGCTCTCATTCACTATAAAAAAAACTATAAAGAGTGCATACATAACACACATACTGTAGGATTATCAATCTCATATTAACAGAGCTGGCTTTCTTTGAAGATTTTTATTGATCAGGCAGCAATATATCAGGGAATGTTAGAGATGAAATGGTCCCCTTTAGCAAAGGCATTTATATTAAAATTAAAAAAAAAAAAAAACAGAAAAAAAAATTGGCAATGGGATAGCAAGGCTCCAATCCAGCTGGAAGAGAATGGATATGTACATAAGTAATAATAAATGCTA
Organism: Moschus berezovskii; assembly: GCF_049115385.1. Lineage (NCBI taxonomy): Eukaryota > Metazoa > Chordata > Mammalia > Artiodactyla > Moschidae > Moschus > Moschus berezovskii. Next base: position 77,514,728 of record NC_142488.1, on the reverse strand, counting down.
TGGAATGGGTAGAGTTAAGAGTCAAAGAAAGAACAGTTAACTGAAGGAGAGCTTTGGATACCAGGTAAGATGATATTTGGAGTTACTATTGTTGCAGTGAAATGGAAAAAAAAGAGTTTTTATCTTTCTCTTTCCTGAAAGCAAAGAAGATAAGGAGAAAAGGGAAGAGACCTGAACATTGGTAGTTTTCTGTTTTTTAACTTTAACTGTTCCTAACTCTGCATGTCTGTAACTAAGTTTTCTTTTCTGCCCCCTAACACTGCTGGAGCTATAATTCACAATTTTTCCTTTGAATCTATGCTAAATACATCCCCTATCTGGTGTTTAACCTTACAATACCCTTCCCCTTGTAGTTATATATCAGAAAGAAGGCTACAGAGCCACTGAACTGCCAGACTCAATTATTGGGTTACTGATGCCAGTTTATGACTATTTTTGAATCGATGCAAGAGGAAGAAATCAAGATCCTATCACCTTTGTTCCTCATCACTGACCCCTGACTGTGAATCTTTGCCTTATATAGACCCCTAGACTTTCATGCAGGGGGAACATAGTTCTTGAGGCATGAGGTTACTGTGCTCCCCCCTCTGCTGGCTGAAACTAAAAGTTACCTTTCTATTTCTTCAAAACACTGTCTCTGTATTTTTCATTTGGCTTCGGTGGGCAGAGAAGGACAAAATTTTTGCCAGCAACACTATCAAAAGGAAGTCTCTATAATGTGATCATATCAGAGAAACCAATTAGATTTTTTCAACAATATGGGGACTAGTCTATGTGGGTAAGAAACAGAAATGGAGATCAAGATTAGAAATAAAGAAATATCAAAGGTATTATTCTCTGGGATCAAGAGAAAAACAATGTTAATGGCCATACTGAGGGGTCTGGGGAGAAGAGACAGAGTGGGAGGAAGGGTGAAAAAATATCATTCAGTATGCTAATTTTAATATGGTAATTTTCAAGGGTCAGCAAGACCACTAGTCTCCTTCAGTTCAGTTCAGTTCATTTCAGTCGCTCAGTCGTGTCTGACTCTTTGCAACCCCATGAATCACAGCACGCCAGGCCTCCCTTTCCATCACCAACAGCCGGAGTTCACTCAGTTACTTACTAGTCTCCTTACCATGCAAATTATAGCTAAGTAAGGATGGAGATTTAAGAAAATAAAAATATAAGAAAATATCTACACACTACACTTTAAATAGTACAATATACTTTTATTGAACTTAACAGAATCAAGCCTAAAATAATTTTTCATTTAATTTTCGACTATCTTCAAACTGCATGATAAACTGCAAATATGGAAAGTGCTGTTGTTATTGAGTCCAAGTTTGTTCTACTCATTGCACAACAAGCCAGTAAATCAGGAAACAAAATGTTAGAGCAAGTAATAACAACTTTATTCAGAAAACCGCAAGTCCATGATTCCTAGAGAATCATCTTACCAGGGTAAGGATGCTAGCTTCTTTTATAGAATAAGGACGGGAAGGGGAGGAGGTAAAAAAAAAGTTCCTAAATTGCAAATATCCTGCTTACAGACAGACTCCCGGAAGGTATGTGTTAATTTCTTCTTTCCTGAAGCCATTCACATGTGGGCTGGCTCAGGATTGTTATGAGCTTAACAAAAGTATTTTAGTTTACATTTGGCATGGGGGCAGGCTTCTCAATGATGAGCTATTATATTTAAGCTATAGGCACCATTCTTATAGTAATTAAATTGTAGCAAAAACAGTAGAATATAAAGGTTAAAGTAAATGAAACATCTAATATGGTGTCAGATGTTATTTCCTATTACACTTTCTAGGTCCCATACTTGCCTTTCGACATAGAAATTTGTAGTTGTACAAATACTGTTACAAAATTTCAGGTCCTTATTTTATGGAGAAAAGATACCTATTTAGAATCAAATCTGCTAGCATACTATTTACCTTGGCTTTACAGCTGTTTCTGAGGAAAGATAAAGTTGTGTATGTGTGTGTTACTATGTAGGCATATAGACATAGATATCAATATAGAGATAGATATATACATACACATATATACACCAATACACGTGATTTTTTTTTTCAAATAGCAATGTATCTCTTTCCTTTGAATTTTTGCTAGTGAAATTAAACTTATATTAAATACTGTCCCTAAAGGAGAAAATTATAGTACTGCATATTCATATAGTTACAGTTGAATTCCGAAAGACAGCAGTGAGTGGTATTGAAAAAAAATATTAGTTCCCCACTCAGGAATTGAACTTGGGCAACCTGGATAAAAATCAGGCGTCTTACTCACCAGACCACCAGGGACTAAAGGTTAGAAATAAAGTGGCCCTGGATCTTTCTCCTGTTTAAAAGCAAGAATGTTTCAGGGAGGAAAAAACTGTAAACAGGTAGAAAGTTTATTATTAGCGACACAGCACAACATGTGGAAGAGCACACAGAGAAGAAGCTTGTTTATTTAAAACAGAAAAAAGGTACAAACACACACCTAACGAGGAGTGTGGGTGTCTTCAATTAGGAGTGCAGTAAAGAGATGCAGGCACTGGCGCAACCGACCAGGCGAAGAGGTGCGGCCGAGAGGAACTACCCCACGCCTGAGGGCAGGGCCAGCAGCCAAGAGGAGCTGCCCCATTTCCAATAGGCGGTGGCTGCGCAGGTGCAGAAGGGCCGAGAGGAGCTACTAAACGTTCAAGGTCAGGAGGAGTGGCCTTGAGGAGATACCCCTTGTCCAAGGTAAGGTACGGCGGCTGCACTTTGCTGGAGCGGCTGTGAAGAGATTTTCCACGACCAAGGTAAGAGAAATCCAAATAAGACGGTAGGTATTGTGAGGGGGCATCAGAGGGCAGACACACTGAAATCATAATCACAGGAAACTAGTTGATCTGATCACATGGACCACAGCCGAATGTGGTCCAGTGGAGAAGGGAATGGCAAACCACTTCAGTACACTTGCCTTGAGAACCCCATGAACAGTATCAAAGGGCAAAATGATAGGATACTGAATGAGGAATTCCACAGGTGGGTAGGTGCCCAGTATGCTACTGGAGATCAGTGGAGAAGTAACTCTAGAAGGAATAAAGGGATGGAGCAAAAGAAAAATGAATACACAGTTATGGATGTGACCGATGATAGAAGCAAGGTCCGGTGCTGTAAAGAGCAATATTGCATAGGAACCTGGAATGTTAGGTCCATGAATCAAGGCAAATTGGAAGTGGTCAAACAGGACATGGCAAGAGTGAACATAGACATTCTAGGAATCAGTGAACTAAAATGGACTGGAATGGGTGAATTTAACTCAGATGACCATTATATTTACTACTCTGAGAAGGATTCCCTTAGATGAAATGGAGTAGCTATCATGGTCAACAAAAGAGTCCGAAATGCAGTACTTGGATGCAATCTTAAAAACGACAGAATGATTTCTGTTCGTTTCCAATGCAAACCATTCAATATTACAGTAATCCAGTTCTATGCACCAATCAGTAACGCTGAAGAAGCTGAAGTTGAACAGTTCTATGAAGACCTACAAGACCTTTTAGAACGAACACCCAAAAAAGATGTCCTTTTCATTATAGGGGACTGGAATGCAAAAGTAGGAAGTCAAGAAACACCTGGAGTAACAGGCAAATTTGGCCTTGGAGCATGGAATGAAGCAGGGCAAAGGATAATAGAGTTTTGTCCATAGAATGCACTGGTCATAGCAAACACCCTTTTCCAACAACACAAGGGAGGCTCTACACATGGACATCACCAGATGGTCAACACCGAAATCAGATTGATTATATTCTTTGCATCCAAAGATGGAGAAGCTATATACAGTTAGCAAAAAAAAGACCAGGAGCTGACTGTGGCTCAGATCATGAACACCTTATTGCCAAATTCAGACTTAAATTTAAGAAAGTAGGGAAAACCACTAGACCATTCAGATATGACCTAAATCAAATCCCTTATGATTATACAGTGGAAGGGAGAAATAGATTTAAGGGACTAGGTCTGATAGATAGAGTGCCTGATGAACTCTGGACGGAGGTTCTTGACATTGTACAGGAGACAGGGACCAAGACCATCCCCATGGAAAAGAAATGCAAAAAAGCAAAATGGCTGTCTGAGGAGGCCTTACAAATAGCTGGGAAAAGAAGAGAAGCAAAAAGCAAAGGAGAAAAGGAAAGATATAAGCATCTGAATGCAGAGTTCCAAAGAATAGCAAGGCGAGATAAGAAAGCCTTCCTCAGTGATCAATGCAAAGAAATAGAGGAAAACAACAGAATAGGAAAAACAAGAGATCTCTTCAAGAAAATTAGATATTCCAAGGGAACATTTCATGCAAAGATGGGCTCGATAAAGGACAGAAATGGTATGGACCTAACAGAAGCAGAAGATATTAAGAAGAGGTGGCAAGAATACACAGAAAAACTGTACAAAAAAGATCTTCACGACCAAGATAGTCACGATAAAGTGATCACTGACCTAGAGCCAGACATCTTGGAATGTGAAGTCAAGTGGGCCTTAGAAAGCATCACTACGAACAAAGCTAGTGGAGGTGATGGAATTCCAGTTGAGCTATTTCAAATCTTGAAAGATGATACTGTGAAAGTGTTGCACTCAATATACCAGCAAATTTGGAAAACTCAGCAGTGGCCACAGGACTGGAAGAGGTCAGTCTTCATTCCAGTCCCAAAGAAAGGCAATGCCAAAGAATGCTCAAACTACCGCACAATTGCACTCATCTCACACTTTAGTAAAGTCATGCTCAAAATTCTCCAAGCCAGGCTTCAGCAATATGTGAACCGTGAACTCACAGATGTTCAAGCAGGTTTTAGAAAAGGCAGAGGCACCAGAGATCAAATTGCCAACATCCGCTGGATCATGGAGAAAGCAAGAGAGTTTCAGAAAAAGATATATTTCTGCTTCATTGACTATGCCAAAGTCTTTGACTGTGTGGATCACAATAAACTGTGGAAAATTCTGAAAGAGATGGGAATCCCAGACCACCTGACCTGCCTCTTGAGAAACCTGTATGCAGGTCAGGAGGCAACAGTCAGAACTGTACATGGAACAACAGACTGGTTCCAAATAGGAAAAGGAGTGCGTCAATGCTGTATATTGTCACTTTGCTTATTTAACTTATATGTAGAGTACATCATGAGGAATGCTGGTCTGCAAGAAGCACAAGCTGGAATCAAGAGTGCTGGGAGAAATATCAACAATCTCAGATATGCAGATGACACTACCCTTATGGCAGAAAGTGAAGAGGAACTCAAAAGCCTCTTGAGAAAAGTGAAAGAGGAGAGTGAAAAGGTTGGCGTGAAGCTCAACATTCAGAAAACAAAGATCATGGCATCTGGTCCCATCACTTCATGGGAAGTAGATGGTAAAACAGTGGAAACAGTGTCAGACTTTATTTTTTGGGCTCCAAAATCACTGCAGATGCTGATTGCAGCCATGAAATTAAAAGACGCTTACTCCTTTGAAGGAAAGTTTTACCAACCATGATAATATATTAAAAAGCAGAGACATTACTTTGCCAACAAAGGTCCATCTAGTCAAGGCTATGATTTTTCCCGTGGTCATGTATGGATGTGAGAGTTGGACTGTGAAGAAAGCTGATCGCCGAAGAATTGATGCTTTTGAACTGTGGTGTTGGAGAAGACTCTTGAGGGTCTCTTGTACCGCAAGGAGATCCAACCTGTCCATTCTAAGGGAGATTGATCCTGGGTGTTCATTGGAAGGACTGATGCTAAAGCTGAAACTGCAATACTTTGGCCACCTCATGCGACGAGTTGACTCAGTGGAAAACACTCTGATGCTGGGAAATGTTGGGGGCCTGAGGAGAAGGGGACGACTGAGAATGAGATGGCTGGATGGCATCACCGTCTCTGTGGACATGAGTTTGAGTGAACTCTGGGAGTTGTTTATGGACAGGGAGGCCTGGCGTGCTGTGATTCATGGGGTCGCGGAGAGTCGGACACGACTGAGCGACTGAACTGAACTGACTGAACTGAAAGAGGTGATTTAAATCACCTATGTAAGATAATACTTTGAGGTCTTTGTTTACATTTAGCCAATTATTTTGTTTCTTTTTTCGCAGCTGACTGGTCCATGGACCCAGTCAATATCATGTGAAACATTTTGCTAAGATGGATCCAACCACAGAGATCTGTGAGTGCATGTCCACACTTAAAATGTGGTGGAGTCCCCTTCCTTTTAGCCCCAAGAAGCCTTCCTGCAAATGTGCAGACAGGGAAGTCTTATAGGAGTAGACACCTTATCTCTTTACCTCAGTAGAGCTCGGTTTCTGCCGCTAGTTCTGTCCTTGGAGTGTCTGGGTTGGAAAAAAGTTTCTATTTTAGTTCACTTGACAAACACCAGGTGTCTAGCCCAGAGGCCCCATCTGTCTCTTACATCAGAGTCACCACTTTAGAAAATAATCAATATTACATTATATGAGTCAATTTAACACAATCTTATTTCAGATAGTTTAACTTACTTTCTTGATGGATCAAAAATTTTCTTTGAATTTAGTATTTTCTTTTGAACTATTCATATGACAAAATAAGATGAGTTCTTCATCTTGTTCCAAAAACCCGGCCTCTGTTCTCCACTGCTGAATAGAAACACAAAGTTTTGAGTGAAGTAGAAAAGAGTAGCTTTTATTGCTTTGACAGGCAAAGGAGGCCTCAGTAGGCTAGCACCCTCAAGACTGTGCCCTCCCTTGGGAAAAAATAGGAAGGCGTCTTATAGTTCAGGAAGGGAAGGGAAGTGGGTGTTGCAGATAAGGAGTAGGACAGATGCAAGCTTATATTCTTCTTTCCTGTTGGAAAGCCTCTACATGGTCAAAGTCCCTATCAGGCGGTCTTGGGAGGATTCTGGTAGTACTTGAGGCTATAGCATTGTGACTTTCTTTCTGGAATAAAAAATGATCACAAAAGAAGGGAGTGTTAAGGAGTGCTTCCTCAGAGAAGCAGACCCCTGTGTGTTGTACAGTTCTGATTAGAAAGTAATCATTTCAAAATATTAATTAAGTAAGCAAGAGAAATATTTCTGAGAAAATGATTGAGTAGACTTAAAAGAATAAGGTCTAGAATATTGGAAGCAACCTTAACCAATTTCTGCTATAACAATCTCAAATGCTCTTTCTTTTTCTTTTTTTCTTTCCATGTTTGATTTTCTAGCTCTTTTTTTTTGTCTTTTTTCATTTTTTCAAAAACAATTTTAGGAATCTTTACTTAAAAACAACCTTATCTTAAAATGGAATAACTTTGGTTTTACGAGCAGCAAGCAAAGTACAGAAGCAAAAATGCATTACAGTAGCATTAAGTTCTACCTTAGGTCACAGCGTCTAATCTGAAATCACACCCATAATATCATTTTTCAGGATATCTGGGAAATAGTTATTTCCCAGGATGTCTGAACCATAGCTACTCTATTTTGACTTTTAATTGTAAAAAAAAAAAAAAAAATTAATAGCCAAAGCAGATTTCACCATTAATGACATCAGTGTTTCTCTAGGTATGAGAAGATGCAAGAATTGGAACTCATAAAACCTTTTTCTGAAAAGATCTAACTATGTGAAGGCCTGTTCTGCCAATTTTATTTTATTTTTTTCTTTTCAGAGCACAGAGTGCCTCATTCCTGATTTTCACCCTGAACTTCTTTCAGGGGGTGTTGAAGGTCAGCAGCTTGCAATGGTCATGATGTAATCTTATTAGAGGCAGCTGGCAAGTACCAACTTCCAGTCAGCAGGGTCCCTTCATAGCCACATATCTGACCATGTGACACCATTTCATGGCCATTATGTCCCGCGGTGCTGGGAAGGCTCATTCCCAGGTCTAGGGAAGTCATGGGCCACTCAGTGTGCTAAAATTGGACCAGGCCTTGCAAGTAGCAAAAGTCTCTGGACCATTGTCTTACTACCCTCCTGGTCCAGGAAAATATTTCCTCTTGTTGCTTTTTCCCATACCCAGCGTCACATTATTACAATTATTGATCTCATATGGAACTGTCAGTTCAGCATTATATCACAGGCTCAGTGAAACAAGTGACATAGAAAATAACATAGCCATAGCTATCAGTTATTATTAAATTAAGAATTATAAGTCAAGAACTTTCATTAGATAAAGCCTGGTATACCCCAAGTCACCTGGCTTCATTCATTAAATGATTATAGTGTGGTGTTAATCTCCTGGTTGTACAGTATGGAGCATCCGACCTTTATCTGAAGATTGGTTACTGAGATAAGCCTTAGAAACTAACCTAGAGTGTCCTTTTTAATAACTTAATTAAATCTTTTAGCAGTATCATGTAACAAGGAACTGTCTCAGCAGTGAGTCTTAGTAAACACTAGACATTAACAAAACTAGAAACTTAATTTAACAATTTACAAAACTTAATATTCCGTGATTTTTTATTATGGAGGCCCTGTAGCCAGGGAGGCTTTAACCCATCAAATAAAAAATGAGGTTTGTCAGGGAGCTGGGAAAAGCCAAGCAGCCATCTTGGATTTCCCATAGCCCTGACTCTGATTTCCAGCTATTGCTTTTAATTTTCCAATTTAGAAGCAGACTGTTGCCATGGTTTAAGGATATTAGGATGGCACAAGTCTAACAGAGTTTTTGTATAAGCAGAATGAGCTTTTACATGTCTATAAACCCAACAATTGGATTAATTTCTAAAACTAGCATAGGATCAGGCCTATGGTAGAAAAGCATTTGGTTTATATGCAGAGGGCTAGGAAGTCAAGAAAACATTATAAATGACCATACGAATCAGGTCCAGCATCATGGGCAAGCTGTCTACCTCTGATGTCGTCATCTTCTCATCCTGGTGTAGTGTAGTTTCTTCTGAAAAAAGTCCTTCCATCCAGGTTGGAGACAGTCCTTTAAATTATGTTCTTATTTTTTTTTTTTTTTGGTCCTGGTTGCAGGTCAGGAGGCATCTGATCTTCATCCAAAGACAGATCACTGAGATAAGCTTCAGAAACAAACTTAGGGTTTTCTTTAAGAAGTCAATTAAATTTTACATTAATATCACATAACAGCAAGGAACTATCCAAGAAATGAGTCTTACTACCTCCATTGGTAGACCGCCATTAACAAACTGGGATTTAACATTTATTGAAACATCCTTTTCTCCCTAAAATCACCCTCATTTTTACCAAATATAACCAAATTAAGACTTGTTTAAAAAATAGGTCTGTTCTCAATAAACTTGATCTGATTATTTATATAACCATAGGCTTTTATTTTTTTTTTTTTTTGCTGAGACTTTTATGGAGTCTCTAACTGAACTTTATTTTTTTTATTGGAGGCTAATTATTTTACAATAATATATTGGTTGGTTTTGCCATACATTGACATGAATCTGCCACGGATATACTTGAGTTCCCCCTCCTGAACCTCCCTCCCACCTCCCTCCTCCCTTTATCCTCCCTCTGGATCATCCCCGCACACCAGTCCCGAGCATCCTTTAACATGCATTGACCCTGAACTGGTGATTCGTTTCACATAGGACAACATACATGTTTCAATGCCATTCTCCCAAATCATCCCACCCTCGCCCTCTCCCACAGAGTCCCAAAGACTGTTCTATACATCTGTGTCTGTATTGCTGTCTCGTATACAGGGTTATCTGACTCTGATGCTGGGAAAGGTTGGGGGCGGGAGAAGAAGGGGACGACCAAAAATGAGATGGCTGGATGGCATTACCAACTCTGTGGACATGAGTTTGAGTGAGCTCCGGGAGTTGGTGATGGACAGGGAGGCCTGGCATGCTGTGATTCATGGGGTCGTGGAGAGTCGGACACGACTGAGCGACTGAACTGAACAGAATTGAAATTCCATATATATGCGTTAGTATACTGCATTGGTGCTTTTCTTTCTGGCTTACTTCACTCTATATAATAGGCTCTAGTTTCATCCACCTCATTAGAACTGATTCAAATGCATTCATTTTAATGGCTGAGTAATACTCCATTGTGTATATGTACCAAAGCTTTCTTATCCATTCGTCTGCAGATGGACATCTAGGTTGTTTCCATGTCCTGGCTATTATAAACAGTGCTGCGATGAACATTGGAGTACATGTATTTCTTTCAGTTCTGGTTTCCTCGGTGTGTACGCCAAGGAGTGCGATTGCTGGATCATATGGCAGTTCTATTTAAGTTTATTGAGGAATCTCCACACTGTTCTCCATAGTGGCTGTACTAGTTTGCATTCCCATCAACAGTGTAAGAGGGTTCCCTTTTCTCCACACCCTCTCCAGCATTTATTGCGTGTAGACTTTTGGATAGCAGCCATTCTGACTGCTGTGAAATGGTATTTCATTGTGGGTTTGATTTGCATTTCTCTGATTATGAGGGATGTTGAGCATTTTTTCATGTGTTTGTTAGCCATCTTTATGTCTTCTTTGGAGAAATGTCTCTTTAGTTCTTTGGTCCATTTTTTGATTGGGCTATTTATTTTTCTGGAATTGAGCTGCAGGAGCTGCTTGCATATTTTGGAGATTAATCCTTTATCAGTTGCTTCATTTGCTATTATTTTTTCCCATTCTGAAGCCTGTCTTTTCACCTTACTTATACTTTCCTTTGCTGTGCAGAAGCATTTGATTTTAATTATGTCCCATTTGTTTATTTTTGCTTTTATTTCCAATATTCTGGGAGGTGGGTCTTGGAGGATCCTGCTGTGATTTATGTCGGAGAGTGTTTTGCCTATGTTCTCCTCTAGGAGTTTTATAGAATCTGGTCTTACATTTAGCTCTCTAATCCATTTTGAGTTTATTTTGGTGTATGGTGTTAGGAAGTGTTCTAGTTTCATTCTTTTACAAGTGGCTGACCAGTATTCCCAGCACTACTTGTTAAAGAGACTGTCTTATATCCATTTTATATTCTTGCCTTCTTTGTCAAAGATAAAGTGTCCATAGGTGCGTGGATTTATCTCTGGGCTTTCTATTTTGTTCCATTGATCTATATTTCTGTCTTTACCAGTACCATACTGTCTTGATGACTGTGGCTTTGTAGTAGACCCTGAAGTCTGGCAGGTTAATTCCCCCAGTTCCATTCTTCTTCCTCAAGATTGCTTTGGCTATTCGAGGTTTTTTGTATTTCCATACAAATTGTGAGATTATATGTTCTAGTTCTGTGAAAAATATCGTTGGTAGCTTGATAGGGATTGCATTGAATATATAGATTACTTTGGGTAGTATACTCATTTTTACAATATTTATTCTTCTAATCCACGAACACAGTATTTTTCTCCATCTATTAGTGTCCTCTCTGATTACTTTCACTAGTGTTTTATATTTTCAATGTACAAGTCTTTTGTTTCCTTAGGTAGATATATTCCTAAGTATTTAATTCTTTCCTTTGCAACAGTGAATGGAATAGTTTCCTTAATTTCTCTATTTTCTCATTATTAGTGTATAAGAATGCAAGGGATTTTTGTGTGTTTATTTTATATCCTGCAACTTTACTGTAATCATTGATTAGCTCTAGTAGTTTTCTGGCAGAGTCTTTAGGGTTTTCTGTGTAGAGGATCGTGTCATCAGCGAACAGTGAAATTTTTACTTATTCTTTTCTAATTTGTATTCTTTTTATGTCTTTTTCTGCTCTGATTGCTGTAGCCAAAACCTCCAGAACTATGTTGAATAGTAGTGGTGAGAGTGGGCACCCTTGTCTTGTTCCTGACTTTAGGGGAAATGCTTTCAGTTTTTCACCATTGAGGATAATGTTTGCTGTGGGTTTGTCATATATAGCTTTTATTATGTTGAGATATGTCCCTTCTATTCCCAGTTTCTGGAGGGTTTTTTATCATAAATGGATGTTGAATTTTGTCGAAGGCTTTCTCTGCATCTATTGAGATAATCATATGATTTTTATTTTTCAGTTTGTTAATGTGGTGTATTACGTTGATTGATTTGTGGATATTGAAGAATCCTTGCATTCCTGGGATAAAGCCCACTTGGTCATGCTGTATGATCTTCTTAATGTGTTGTTGGATTCTGATAGCTAGAGTTTTGTTCAGGATTTTTGCATCTATGTTCATCAGTGGTATTGGCCTGTAGTTTTCTTTTTTTGTGGGATCTTTACCAGGTTTTGGGATTAGGGTGATGGTGGCCTCTTGGAATGAGTTTAGAAGTTTACCTTCCTCAGCAGTTTTCTGGAAGAGTTTGAGTAGAAGAGGTTTTCCTTTCCGTTCAGTCATGTCCGACTCTTTGCGACCCCGTGGACTGTCGGCTTCTCCGTCCATGGGATTCTCCAGGCAAGAATACTGGAGTGGGTTACCGTTTCCTTCTCCAGGGAATCTTCCCGACCCACGGATCGAACCCGGGTCTCCCACATTGGAGGCAGATGCTTTAACCTCTGAGCCACCAGGGAAGCCATCTTCTCTAAATTTTTGGTAGAATAAAGCTGTGAGGCGTCTGGACCTGGGCTTTTGTTTGCTGGAAGATTTCTGATTACAGTCTCTAGTTCCGTGCTTGTGATGGGTCTGTTCAGATGTTCTATTTCTTCCTGGTTCAGTTTTGGAAAGTTATACTTTTCTAGGAATTTGTCCATTTCTTCCAGGTTATTCATTTTATTGCCATATAATTGCTGATAGTATTCTCTAATAATCCTTCGTATTTCTGTCTTGTCAGTTGTAATCTCTCCATTTTCATTTCTAATTTTGTTGATTTGTTTCTTCTCCCTTTGTTTCTTGATAAGTCTGGCTAGTGGTTTGTCAATTTTATTTACCTTCTCAAAGAACCAGCTTTTGGCTTTGTTGATTTTTGCTCTGGTCTCTTTTGTTTCTTTTGCATTTCTCTCTGCCCTAATTTTTATGATTTCTTTCCTTCTACTGAACCTGGCGTTCTTCATTTCTTCCTTTTCTAGTTTCTTTAGATGTAGAGTTAGGTTATTTAGTCGACTCTTTTCTTGTTTCTTGAGGTGTGCCTGTATTGCTATGAACATCCCCCAGAGCACTGCTTTTACAGTGTCCCAGAGGTTTTGTGTTGTTGTGTTTTCATTTCTATTCATTTCTATGCATATTTTGATTTCTCTTTTGATTTCTTGTATGATTTGTTCATTATTCAGCAGCGTGTTGTTCAGCATCCATATGTTGGCATTTTAAATAGTTTTTCTTCTGTAATTGAGATCTAATCTTACTGCACTGTGGTCAGAAAAGATGCTTGGAATGATTTCATTTTTTTTTTTTTAATTTACCAAGGCTAGATTTATGGCCCAGGATGTGATCTATCCTGGAAAAGGTTCCATGTGCACTTGAGAAAAAGGTGAAATTCATTGTTTTGGGGTGAAATGTCCTATAGAGATCTATTAGGTTTAACTGGTCTATTGTATCATTTAAGGTTTGTGTTTCCTTGTTAATTTTCTGTTTAGTTGATCTATCCATAGATGTAAGTGGGATATTAAAATCTCCCACTATTATTGTATTGTTGTTAATTTCCCCTTTCATACTTGTTAGTAATTGTCTTATATATTGCGGTGCTCCTATGTTGGGTGCATAAATATTTTTAATTGTTATATCTTCTTCTTGGATTGATCATTTGATCATTATGTAGTTCCCTTCTTTGTCTCTTTTCACAGCCTTTCATTTAAAGTCTATTTTATCTGATATGAGTATTGCTACTCCTGCTTTCTTTTGGTCTCTATTTGCATGGAATATCATTTTCCAGCCCTTCACTTTCAGTCTGTATGTGTCCCTCGTTTTGAGGTGGGTCTCTTGTAGACAACATATATGGGGGCCTTTTTTTTTTAATCCATTCAGCCAGCCTTTGTCTTTTGTTTGGGGCATTCAACCCATTTACGTTTAAGTTAATTATTGATAAGTACGATCCCGTAGCCATTTTCTTTATTGCTTTGGGCTCGAGTTTATACACCCTTTCTGTGTTTCTTGTCTAGATAAGATCCTTTAGCATTTGTTGGAGAGTTGGTTTGGTGATGCTCAATACTCTCAGCTTTTGCTTGTCTGTAAAGCTTTTGATTTCTCCTTCCTATTTGAATGAGATCCTTGCTGGGTACAGTAATCTGGGCTGTAGGTTATTTTCTTTCATCCCTTTAAGTATGCTCTGCCATTCCCTCCTGGCCTGAAGAATTTCTATTGAAAGATCAGCTGTTATTCTTATGGGGATCCCCTTGTGTGTTATTTGTTGCTTTTCCCTTACTACTTTTAATATTTGTTCTTTGTTTTTGATCTTTGTTAATTTGATTAATATGTGTCTTGGAGTATTTCGCCTTGGGTTTATCCTGCTGGGGACTCTCTGGGTTTCTTGGACTTGAGTGATTATTTCTTTCCCCATTTTAAGGAAATTTTCAACTACTATCTCCTCAAGTATTCTTTCATGGTCTTTCCTTTTGTCTTCTTCTTCTGGGACTCCTATGATTCGAATGTTGTAGCGTTTAACATTGTCCTAGAGATCTCTAATATTGTCCTCATTTCTTTCAATTCGTTTTTCTTTTTTCCTCTCTGTTTCATTTATTTCTACAATTCTATCTTCTAGCTCACTTATCCCATCTTCTGCCTCTGTTATTCTACTGTTTGTTCCCTCCAGAGTTTTTCTGATCTCATCTATTGCATTATTCATTGTATATTGACTCTTTTTTATTTCCTCTAATTCCTTATTAAACCTTTCTTCCATCTTCTCAATCCTTTTCTCCAGGTTATTTATCTGTAACTCCATTTTGCTTTCAAGAGTTTGAATCATTTTCACCACCAAAATTCCGAATTCTTTATCAGGTAGAGTCCCTATATCTTCCTCTTTTGTTTGTGTTGGTGGGCATTTATCTTGTTCCTTTACTTGCTGGGTATTTCTTTGCCTCTTCATCTTGCTTATATTGCTTTGCTTGGGATGGCCTTTCCCTCTTCTGGCAATTTGTGGAGTTCTCTTTATTATGTAGTTTCCTCGCTGTGTGTGGGGTTGGATGGGTGACTTGTCAAGTTTCTCTGGTTAGGGAAGCTTGTGTCGGTGTTCTGGTGGGTGGAGCTGGATTTCTTCTCTCTGGAGTGCAATGAAGTGTCCAGTAATGAGTTATGAGATGTCAGTTCATTTGGAGTGACTTTAGGCAGCCTGTATATTGAAGCTCAGGACTATTTTCCTGTGTTGCTGGAGAATTTGCGTGGTATGTCTTGCTCTGGAACTTGTTGACCCTTGGGTGGTGCTTGGTTTTAATGTAGGTATGGAGACATTTAATGAGCTCCTCTCGATTAATGTTCCCTGGAGTCAGGAGTTCTCTGGTGTTCTCAGTATTTGGGCTTAAGTCTCTTGCCTCTGGTATTTGGTCTTATTCTTGGAGTAGCCTCTAGACTACTTTGTCTGTCATTTCCAAGGTGGTTCCCTCTGTTTTAGCTTCTGTTTGCTGGTCTCTTCAGTGTCTAATTTCCACCCTGACACTAGGATGCGGGTGAACACTTTTTAAAGGCTCAGGTTTTCCAGTCCTGTTCTGGGAAGGGAGGAACGCTGCAGACAAATATCCCTGGCGTCTGTGGGGAGTACTCGCAGCATCTCAGCCACATTGGGTTTGCCCCCGCTCACAGCGCATGTGCTGTCCCAGTCTACACTGCACAGGCTTAGGTTGCTCTGCCGGGAACTGTCCGAGGCCGGTGCTGGGTTATATGCACTTCCCAGGTCTGAGCAGCTCAAGTTCAGGTTCTTGGGTACTCCACAAAGGCGCAGACTTGGTTGGGCCTGTGTTTTGTGCCTTCACCGTTCCGAGCAGCTCAGGTGACCAGGTGTTTGCCGATCACGGTCGCTGGGACTTATCGCCTCCCCAGTCCCTGCCACTCGGTTTTCTGGGTGTACAACTGGCGCACCTTCTCAGGCAGATATCGACGGGCCCGAGACCAAGAAGTCTTGATTAACAACGAAGCCTGCCTGCAGTTTGGTATCGGATGCCTTTCTGGGGCTGCTATTGCCCCCTCCGGCTCTGGCTGCCCTCCCTGCCTGTCTCGGTGGGGGATGGGGGATGGGCTGACCACATCTGGCTCGTTCTGCTCAGTCCTTTGTTCTGTGAACGGGGCTGGTGTAGTCTTAGGCTAGAGCTTTCCGCCTTTTCGTGGGGAAGCTATCCCAGTCTGCTTTGCTATCCCCAGTTCTCTCAGATTGCCCTCACAGCATTCAAGCCCAGTCCTCTCTCTAAGCAGTTCAGCCGGCTCCTCCTTGCCCAGCTCCCGCTTGCTAATGGTGTATGCAGGCGTCTGCGCTGCTTCTCCGCTGGGAGTTACAGTTTGGTGGGTAATCTGTGGGTTTTAAAAAATCTTAAAAAAAAAAAAGAGGGTTATGTGGCCCTCTGAAGTTCCAAGGCTCGCCACAGATTCGCCAGTGAGAGTGTTTCCTGGTGTTTGGAAACGTCTCTCTTTTTAAAGCTTCCCTTCCCGGGTTGGAGCTCCATCCTTACTTCTTTTGTCTCTCTTTTTATCTTTTATGTTTTTTCCTACCTCCTTTCGAAGACAATGGGCTGCTTTTCTGGGTGCCTGATGTCCTCTGTCAGCATTCAGAGGTTGTTTTGTGGACTTTACTCCGCGTTCAAATGTTCTTTTGATGAATTTGTGGGGGAGAGAGTGGTCTCGCTGTCCTAATCCTCCGCCATATTGTTCCTTCCTCTCAAATGCTCTTTCAAAACAATGCCTTTTAAAAGTTACTTGAAAAATCATCATTCTCTGAAAAAATTATAGTCTACTTTTTGTGATAGCCGATGTGATATTGGTATATATGGAACTCAATTATTTTCTGATACCTTGTTCTCACTATGCGAACTCCATTCCCAAGATTCACTTACTTTATTCATTAATAAGACTATGTGCAATAAAAACGAGATGAAATTCATTTATTTAAAACAAGCAAAAGACACAGCTTGTCCCCATCCCTTGTTTCAGTACACTTGAATTTCTGTTATTACTAGTATTATTCAAAACCTGTGAATCTGCCTTCTATGAATTAAAAGAGTAAAGTACATCAAATCTATACTTACTAAAAGGAAAAATGCTACCTTGTGGAGGGTATGTTTTTTTTTTTTATAACGTATCCATTTAATGCTGATGACCCAAGACAATAAAAGTCTTTGCCTAGATCAGTCATATACACGATAATGATGGAGTGATAAAGTCATTTCAGTTTGTGCCTCATTGGGTCAAGATGTTGGTTTAAACTCTATTACCTTTTTCTTTTGTATTTCATTCACATTAAAATTAGTTGTAAAAGATTTTATCTGACTTATATTTTAATAGAATAAAGAAAAACTGAATATCCATTTAGTAGTTATAGATACAACTCTTACAATTGATAATGTAATCATAAGTACTATAATGCCCTCCAGATATAACAAATTAACTCAATTGCAAGATGAGGGTTATTGGAAAGTCTGGCTCTATATTTTAATTATGGAAATTAGTCATTGGGATTAGCTTTTAGTGCAATGCTAGGAAAGCAGTAGTGGTATCTGAAGGCTAAAACATTCACTGTTCTGATATACTTTGTTTTCTGACATGAAGCAATTTTTGGAAGTAAATGAAAATCTATAGCTTTTTAGCTCATGCAGTTTTTGGAATTATTTTCCAGAACCAAAAACTGAGCTTGTTAAGTGGTAAATATTTTCATCTATATCAATTGAAAACAGTCACCACATATATAGATGTCAGGGGAGTGTAATTTCCTCAGTTCTACCTCGCCACAGCAAAAATTTGAAGCGACAGATGGACTAGTGTTATAACTCAGTTTTATTAGGAAAAACAAAGGATAGTACACCCTCAAGGAGTGAGGGCAACATGACCCAAAAGATGAAGAGAAGAGAGGCCTCAATCCTTCTAGGTTTCCTCCTTTTATACTTGTGTCTCCTCCCCACTGAGCCTGCCCTATGCAAATTGGGCTAGCCAGGAAGGCTGTTTATTTTACCTGAAGTCCTCACTATGGTCCTTGGGCCTTCCTTTGTTCTATTTTTGTGGGTTCTTCCCTTCTTTGTCTTTTAGCCACTGCCATTTTGGACTACTTTTTCCTATTTTAACTACCTAACATTACCCCCTCAAGAGATGGGAGGCCCAATTCTTTGGGAATAGGAGTTTTGAGGTCTCTCTGGCTACTTCCTGCTGAACTGGGATGGCGAGGGGCATTGGGCCTGCCCTACTTGCTAGTCTCAAGCTTCAGAGTACTTATAGCGGTATCCATCTAAGGGTGAGTGACATTTTCCATGGTCAGGTGTAGTTTTATATATCCTTATTAAACTGGCACTTCATTTTGTCGCCTGTTGACCTGGACAGAGACAAACTGGGTTAGACAATTGATAATACATGGAGCAATCATAAGCAGCATCAATATGGTGATAATGAGGATTAGTAGGGGCATTATCCAACTCCAAATTCCCCATCACCTGGAGAAGTATCCCCCAAAGAGAGATTGTAGCAACACTGAGAACTCTCCAGCTCGTTCTCTGAGGTCCTGTAGGATTTAGAATGTTTTTCTTGAGGACTGTGAGACTTTAACTTAGATGGAGGTATTTACCCAGAAACAACACGTCTTATTCACAATGGATCAAGTCCCACATTGTTCAGGGATCAGGAGATCTATCATCTGTCTATTTTGGAGTTTAACCCCTGCTAAACTGTGTGGGCTCTTTAGAGCTATCCTGAGAAATTATATCCCCAGAAACTTAATTTTGTGGGTGTTCATTAGAATGACACTCATTTGTAATTCTGAATAGGTATCTGAGATCTCCAAAGGATTCACAGGTGTACTGAGTGTCCTATTCTGTTTTCTTCCACACTTTGACTCATGAGTAGTGATCCAGGAGTTGTACCCTGGTAATGTGACTGCTGTGGGGGTAGAAAGTATTGCAGGGTAGGGGCCTTTCCATGTGGGCTGGAGTTGAGCCTTTGGGGACCCATCTTTAGAGACTTTAATTAGAACTTGAGTCCCTGGAGCATACAGTGGTTACTCTTTAGAGTCTTTTGGGTCCTGGTTGACACCCCACAAATGTAAATCCTTTTGGGATTGCCCACTGGCCATGGTATAAGACTGGAGAGTCTGAGCCCCTGGATCTAGAAAGAGGACATTGACATAAACAAAAGGTCTCCCATATAGCATCTCATAAGGACTAAGATCAGCCTGTTCCTTAGGGGCAATATGTGTGCAGAGGAGAGCTATGATAAAGCCTCCTTCCATCCCAGGGAGGTCTCCTAGGTTATCTTTATATCACTGATTTAAAGAATAGATTGGCTCTTTCTACTTTTCCTGAAGACTGAGGCCTCCAGGCACAATGGAAATAATAAGTAATGCCCAATGCTTTAGAGACCTCTTGGGTGACCTTAGACGTGAATGATGTCCCAGTATCACTTTGCAATGACCTAGGCAGACCAAATCTCGGAATGGTTTCATGGAGCAGTTTTTTTTTTTTTTTTAACACCACCTCCTCAGCTTTCTCTGTCCGGGTAGGAAAGCCTTCAATCCATCCTGTGACTCTATCTATCATGATTAGTATGTATTTATACCTTTGAGAAACTGACATCAGGGTGAAGTCCATCTTCCAGTCCTCTCCTGGGTAGGTCCCACATCGTTGGATAGGCTAGGCCAGCTGGGGTCTTTGACATCCTTGTGAGTGTTTATTTTGTAAGTGGTACAAGAGGAGAGCACTTGCCTTATGGTTGTTTGGAAGCCTGTTCTTCTGAAGGATCTTTCTAGTAATCTTTGGAGGGGATTTTCCCATAAATAAGTGATGGCATATAAGGAGTTAACCAACTTCCATTGGAGGTTCCCAGGCAGAAAAAGGAGTCTCTCCTTGTGGCACCACCACATATTATCTTCTTGAAAGCCCTCACTCTAAGCTTTAAGAGTGTCACTTTCAGAATATGGAGTTTCTGGCAAATTAGTCTGTGGAAGTAAGGTGGCAACCCCTAATAGTTCATGGTTCTGTAATGCTGCTCTCTTAGCTGCCTGATGGGCTGCTTGGTTCCCTCGTGCCACTTTTGTGTGACCTTTTTGGTGTCCTTTACATTGGGAGACTGAAACCTCAGTGGGCAGATGAGCTTCATCCAAGAGCCTAAGGATTTGATCACCATATGTGATTGGGGACCCTTGGGTGGTCAAGTGGCCTCTTTCTTTCCAAATAGCAACATGTGCATGTAGCACCAGAAAGGGATACTTGGAATCAGTGTAAATGGCTAATCTTTTTCTTTTTCCCAGCTCTAAAGTTCGGGTCAGGGTTATGAGCTCAGCTAATTGGACTGAAGAACGTGATGGCAAAGGTTTAACCTCTATGGTCTCAAAATTGGAGACTATTACATACCCAGCTCTTCTTTTTCCATCCAAGACAAAGCTGCTTCCATTAGTGTACCAGATTTCCTTAGGATTGGCCAGAGGATTTTCTGACAGTCACTCTCAAGGTTTTGTCCAAGGTTTCTAGGCAAGAGTGAAAAGGGAGAGAGCCCTAGTGGGGCAGGCAGGAGGGTATCTGGGTTTAGAACCTCACAAGGGGCTGTAGTCTGGCCTGGATTTTCCATTAGCACTACTTGATATCTGAGCATCCTTTGATCAGCCATCCATAAGTGGCCTCTCCCTTTCAGGAGTTGTTTCTCCCAGTGACTGGTAAAAATGGCTTATTTTGCCCCCGAGAGAGAGGGCATCTTCTATCAGGATGGCAATAGCTGAAAGGTTTTGAAGGCAGGGAGAGATCTCTTCCCAATGAGGGAGGAGGACAGTCAGGAACAACCAGAAAATGATGGGAAAATATTTGTCTATCCCGGCAACAAAGTGCTTGTGTGAATCTTTTTGTTAATTGCTTTTCCTGTAGCAACCAAAATTGCACAGGTTTAGGAAGAGAAGGCTCCAGAGTAGGAGGTCAAGACAGAGTAGGAACCCCTGTGTCAACCAAGAAATTCTCAGACATACCTGCCATATCCAGCTGTATCCTTGGCTCCAGCCCCGTGATGGTTATCTGTGACAGCTGGGCTGGCTGGAGCGGGCCACTTCAGTCCTGTTGAACTACCATGAGGGCAGGGTTAGCACTTGACCTTGAGGCTCTTGGGTCCCAAGGGCAGAGTGCCACCAAATGTCCCAATTGATGGCATTTGTAGCAAGCCGTTTTAGGAGACTTGTCACGGTTTGGAAACTGTTTGGCCCAATGTCCTGCCTGTCTACAGATTAGGCATTTGCCTCATGCCTTGTCCTTCAAGGACTCAGGGTTTGCCATAGGGCTTCCCTGGAGGGCTTCCAGCATCTGGGCATGGCTTGTCTCTTTCCTTTTCTCCGTCTCCTGGGTCTTGACTCCCCTCTCCTGTTCTCTGTTATAAAAGGTATCGGTGGCTATCTGGACCATCTTATCTAAAGAGGCAACAGAGTGCTGTTGTTGTAGCTGTTGTAACTTATCCTGATGTCTGATGCACATTGGGAGAGGAATTTGTCTTTAAAATCACCTGTCCCTCATAAGAGTCTAAGTCCAGACTGGTAAATTATTGGAGGGCCTCTTTTCGCCTTTCCAGAAAGGCAATGGGGTTCTTGTTGGACTCATGAGTTATTGCTGAGACTGGGTATAGTCACACAGTAATAGGCTTCCTTCTATTTCCATGGGTGGACTTACTTAGGGGTGAGTCTTTCTGAAGCTTATCCTACCCAGTACTGTTGCAACCTGAGAGCCAGGCATTCCAAGGTCAGGTTGCAGATCCAGGCAAGCTGAGTCATGACAGCCTCCTGGATATCGAATCTCCAGGCAGGCCGAGGCATGTCGGCCTCCCAAAAATTGGGTCCCTGGTGGATTCCCAAGAAGGTTGAGGAATGACAACCTCACGAGGACCAGATTCCTAGGCAGTTCAAGGCAGGTTAACTACCTGGGACCCCCAGATTGGTGGATCCCTTAGTAGGTTGAGTCCTGACAACCTCCCTGGGACCAGATCCCTAGGTAGGTCAAGGCAGGTCGACTTCTTCCTATCCTGGGCTGAGGGATCCCCAAGCAGGGTGAGGCATGACAAACTCCCGGGAACCAGATCCCTAGGTAGGTCAAGGCAGGTGGACATCCTGGGACCCCCTGTCTGGAGTTGGGCATCCCAAAAGTCCTCAGCATGACCAGTGCTGTGTAGCATTAAGGGGTTGTAATCTTAACTCATTGCTCATTTGTCCACAGCGGATGGGAGTAGATATCATGATGTAAAGCAATTCAAGCCTGTGCCCTGAGACTGGGAACCTGGTGAAACAGCCATAAGCCTTATCCTTTTATTGCTCTGAGAGAATGTAAGTCACTGATTTCCTCCCCTAGTCCTCCATAAGAACAGCTTAGGGTGCTTCCAATGGTAAACATTTCATTGTCATAGACCCACTTTAGGTAATAACAGAAGTAATGACAAAGGAGTGGTCTGGTTAGGGGCATTAAGAGTATTTTAGTAATAGACTGGGTGGAAAGATGTTGCCTACAAGGGGGCAGGGTCCTGGTTGTAGGAGTTGGTAACTGGCTTAAGAACAAATTTTTAAGAGGCAACAGACTAGATGTTCCATAAAATTGGAGTGGAGATTTGACACAGGGGTATGTTTGTAACTTTAAGAGAAGGGTGGTAAGGGTTTGGGCCCAAAAGGCTTGCGGGGCTAATTCCCAAAGTGGTAAACATTATCCCTGGAAGCCCAACTGCCTTTGAAGGGATGCCACCAACAGACGGACTTCTAGCAGGCATTGTGTGCCTGTCAACCGCCCTAGAGGGTTCACTGAGAGATACTGTTGCACATGTTGTAGGAAATACAGAAGATGAAGGCCTGAATATCTAGAGAGATTGGAAATTATACAGTATTTCCCTCCCAAGGGCCAGCTATTTTCTTGTCCCTCCAGAAGATTGTAAATGCAACATAGTGGGCCCAAATGGGGCTCAGGAAAAGAACATGAAACAGGAAGGAAGGAGGCAGGTCACAACTTTTGAAAGAATAACATAGCCCAAGGGAATAACATAAACCAATTAAAATCAAATAGGTCCAAAATGACAAGTCAGATTCAACTAAACCTTGATCCTCAATCTGCAGGCTAAATGACACATTCAGAGGCACCAGGACAGTTCCAAGTCTCTGTCAAAAGAGGGAAAAGTGGGTGGTTCCCTAATTGTTGGAATGATCCTCCCATTCATTAGCATATGAAATCACCCCGCTAACCACTAACCACACCACACTCCATGGCCCCTGCACTCTCCTCTGCAATGGCCCACACCCTGTGGAGTGTGCTTCTCTCTAAAGCCGAACAAATCCACCTCTTACCTGTCACTGTGTCTCTAACTGAATTTTTGCAATGAGACATCAGAGCCTGAACTTCATTAGGTCTTAAAGCCAGGCACTATGAGTTTTGGCAGGGCTCAAGTCCTTGGAGAAAGGAGCTGAAGGATGGAAGGAAAAAGCAGTGGAAAAAAACATGCTGAGGAATACCCTTCATAACCTGCCGGAAAGTCTGCTAAATACCTGGCCTGTGTTCACAGTTTTCATTGGCCAAGGATGAAGGACAGAAGAACCCCCACCTGCTTGGGCAACAGCTACTGGAGCCCTACAGATAGTGGAGCCTTTGGGACACACGCCCCTCCCAGAGTCCCTAGTTGCACCCACTGCCACTTGTCTGTTAGCGGGAGGCTAGAGGAAACAAGAAACAAAATATTGTAAAGGAATTAAATTTTGTTAGCCAAATGTCCTTCCAGCCATGGGAGCAAGGACCTCCTACCTTAACCGGAGGTCTTCTGGAATCTGGGACTGAGCCATGTGAGCTTTCTGCTGAGTTTGTTTTTCACTGTCCCAGTTTCCAGTACACTGGGCTTCTTGTCTCTTCCCCTGTGCTGGGTTTTTTTGCATTCCGCTTCCACTGTGAGAGCTTTTGCTGAGTTGGGCTTCTGCTGTGCTT
The DNA here is from genome assembly GCF_049115385.1 of Moschus berezovskii. Lineage (NCBI taxonomy): Eukaryota > Metazoa > Chordata > Mammalia > Artiodactyla > Moschidae > Moschus > Moschus berezovskii. Next base: position 77,490,917 of record NC_142488.1, on the reverse strand, counting down.
GGCCTCTGCCTCGCAGGGGCCAAGTCAAAGTTGTTTCAGCCAGGTTTAATCTGAAACGGCACCATAGATGTTGAGGGAGTGTGTAATTTCCTCGGTTCTGTCTTGCCATAGCAAAAATTTAAAGTGATGGAGGAATCGGTGTTACAGCTCAGTTTTATTAGGAAAAACAAAGGATAGTACACCCTTGAGGAGTGAGGGTGGGCTGACTCAAAAGATGAAGAGGAGAGAGGCCTACATCTTCTTAGACTTCCTCCTTTTATACATTTGTCTCCTCTTCCCTGAGCCTGCCCTATTTTAATTAGACTAGCCATGAGGGCTGTTTGTTTTACCTGAGGTCCTCACTCCAGTCCTCAGATCTTCCTTTGTTTTATTTTCGTGGGCTTTTCCCTTCTTTGTCTTTTAGCCATGGCCACTTTGGACTCCTCTTTCCTGTTCTAACTACCTAACATAAATAAATCAATATGTTATTTCATTCAGTCTAGTTAAGAATCTGTTATGTCAACAAATAGCTGCTACTGGATGAGGTCTCCATCACTAGAAAATAATAATGTATATATGTGATGTGGATCAGAACACGCTACCCCAAAACAAGGTACCTTGGCATATGAAATATCTTAAGCTTAAGGAATTTTAGAAAATTATACATGTAGGAAGGTCACACTGATATCCCTCTTTTTCCCTTTTTCCTTGAAAGAGGTAATGAAACTCCTTCGTGAAAGATGCTGTTGACTAAAAAAAAAAAAATGCACAATGTAAAACTGAGAGATTTTATTTGGTGGGAGTGTTAGAACTTGAGCCCAGGAGACAGTATCTCAGGTGACCCCAAGAGAGTTGACTCCAAGAAGGTGGGGGAGGAGCCAGGCTATATATAAATTTGCTGCAAGGGGTAGGTAATCAGAATATTAAAAATTTACTGGTACTTAAGAAAAAATTAAATCTCTCATTTGAAAATTATTTCTCACATGAAGAAATAATTTTTTTCATATGCATCTTGCTTTCTGGGGAAAATTATTCTTCCTGTATTGTTCACATACTAATCCTTATTTACCATAAGAGATGGTTAATGTGGCACATGTTCACCTCTCACATCTCTTGAACTCCTACCAACTTACCAGAGAGGAAGTAGCTGACAGCTTCCAAATAGTGTGCTTTGTTTCACCTGAGTTCAGAAATTTGCATTGGAAAAGGCTTGTTTACTGGTAGAGCATAGAGCAAAAAACATTTCATTCTACAGTGCCTTTCTTGTATCAAGAGAAAGGAAGACATTCTTATTAACAGACATAGGGATTTGAGGCCTGTACAAACAAATCTTATTAAACTAACCCTAATCTTTCTAGTTACTACTTCACCGTTTAATACCCCTAACTCAAACCTCTCTGTCTTGTCAATTCTTTACAAAAGTATTGTTTCTCTGTCAAAAAGTATAAAAGCTTCCTGCTCTGGTCGTTTTTTTAGTTCTTCATTCTTTTTTGGAGACGTCTATGAACATGTAAAATTTTAATGAATTTTTGTTTCCTTTTCTTCTGTTGTTCTTTCTTTGTTAGTGTAATTTTCAGACACAGCCAGGGACCCTAAGAGCATCAAGGAAATCTTTCTCCTCTCATACATATATCTATTTAAAAGAAGATCTATTAAAAAAGAAAGAAAGAAAATTCACCTTTCAAGGTGAATGAGATATAATAGTATTAGAAGAAAAATTAATAACCTGACTAGATATAATCCTTGGAGAAGGAAATGGCAACCCACTCCAGTGTTCTTGCCTGGAGAATCCCAGGGACGGGGGAGCCTGGTGGGCTTCCGTCTATGGGGTCACACAGAGTCAGACACAACTGAAGTGACTTAGCAGCAGCAGATATAATCTTAGAAATATCTAAGACCTAGATGAAAAAAAACTCAAACTAATTTGCAGTTTGGAGGTATGAAAACATTTTTAGACATTTACACAATTTTAAATATGTAAAAGTATACCATGTTAAGTAACAGAATTTATAACAAGTGATAAAAACACTGTATCCACAAACTTAAGCAAAAAGAAGAATTTACTAGTTTGTATCCACTAGATGTATCCAAACTACATGATGTAGAGGGAAAAAAAGTGATAGGAAATAGACACTCAAAGGCGGTCAGGACTGTCTTTGTGCTTCTTCTTTTCCTATTGAGATGGGAATATGAGTTACTGTCTACAGATCTGAAGAATGGAATCTTCGAACACCCAAACATTCATGGTAACAAGCAAATAGGATTGATTAAAAAGGAGGAAAGTACAAAGCTCTCAGCATAGACATTGAGAGGGGGTATAGAGTCCCTGCTTTTGTGGGGATTACAGCAATTTTAATTTCATGACTGCAGCCATGAAATTAAAAGACAATTGCTCCTTGAAAAAAAGCTATGACCAACCTATACAGCGTATTAAAAAGCAGAGACATTAATTTGCCCACAAAGATCCATCTAGTCAAAGCTATGGTTTTTCCAGTGGTCATGTATGGATGTGAAAGTTGGACTATAAAGAAAGCTGAAGGCCAAAAAATCGATGCTTTTGAACTATGGTGTTAGAGAAGACTCTTGAGAGCCCCTTGGACAGCAAGGAGATCCAACAAGTCCATCCTAAAGGAGATCAGTCCTGGGTGTTCATTGGAAGGACTGTTGTTAAAGCTGAAACTCCAATACTTTGGCTACCTGATGCAAAGAACTGACTTATTGGAAAAGACCCCAATGCTGGGAAACATTGAAGGTGAGAGGAGAAGTGGACGACAGAAGATGAGATGGTTGGATCGCATCACTGACTCGATGGACATGAATTTGAGTGAACTCCAGGAGTTGATGATGGACAAGGAGGCCTGGTGTGCTGCAGTCTATGGGGGTCGCAAAGATTCAGACATGACTGAGCAACTGAACTGAACTGAACTGAACTGATTAGTAGGAATAAGGCTTCCAAAGTGCCCAATTCATTACCCTACTATTGCAGGGCTGTTGCAGCCAATTCTGACTCTATGTTTGAAACTGTTTCTTTGACTTGCTTTTCATTGTTCTTTTTATTATCATCATACTTAATATCTTACTTCAGTGGACTCTGCCCCTAGGTTTGACTGTTCAGCTCATAGAGTGATAATTTGGACCGCCCTGGTGGCTCAGATCCCCTGGAGAAGGAAATGGTAACCCACTCCAGTATTCTTGCCTGGAGAATCCCATGGATGGAGAAGCCTGGTAGGCTACAGTCCACGGGGTTGCAAAGAGTCGGACACGACTAAGCGACTGAACGGTGGCTCAGATGGTAAAGCATTTGCTTGCAATGCAAGAGACCCGGGTTTGATCACTGGGTCAGGAAGATGCCCTGGAGAAGGAAATGGCAACACACTCCAGGATTCTTGCTTGGAGAGAGGAGCCTGGTGGGCTAGACTCCATGGGGTCTCAAAGAGTTGGACACTTTCACGTTCGGAGAGATAATTTGCTCTTACCCACCAGTGAACAGAAGAGATTAACAAGCCCCTTCCAAAGGCTGGCCATTCCCTTGGAGATGTTTGCAAAACTGAAGACACTTTCACTTTACTTCCCCACTGCCTCTCCCTTTGAATTCTGCCTTTTGACTTTAGTTCCTTATTGGTTCTTTCTCTCTGATCTATAAAAGAACCTAGCATCCAGACCCCAAATAATGGTTATTTGGAGGTATTAGTCTTCCATCATCTCAGTCTCTTCCTTCAATTAAGTCTCTTCCTTGCTTGAACAACTTGTCTCCCAGATTCACTGGTCTGTCATGCAGTGAGCAGAGAGAGCTTGGACTAGATAACACTACCATCCCCGAAACAGAGAGGAAACATGTTTTCTCCAATAATTTTTGTATGAAAAATGAGTGGGAGTGTGATTGATAGACCCACTTGATAGTTACTTCCTTAACTATCACTATAGATAGCAAATTTGTGTAGACTAATTTGGGGAAGGAGAAAGAAAAAGTCAGCAAAGAAAGAGAGAAAATATGCATAGCTACCAGGAGAGTTCTTTTAAGCTAGGCAACTACCACCATTTCTGATTAGGTTGCACATTCTGAATATGTTAAAACTTTAAAATCAATACATAGGTCCAAAGGAATTTTAATAGGATATTGTGGTATGTATGTCAGTAAGGAGGGAATTTTTAACATAATTCTATAGAGTATTTGGGAGAATAACAATGCACTATAACCTTTTATATCATATGATCACATCAATATTTCATAGATTTTAGGACATGTAATAAAGTAATATATGACAAATTCATTGGCTAGTTTTAGCGATAAAAATAGACAATTTTATACATTATATATGTCACTCTTTATAAATTATATGTCATCATACTTTATGGTGACAAATAAAATTTTCCTTGTAAAGCTGAATAAGAATGAAACTACAATCTTACAGAGGAAATAAAAATAAATTCCAGATATTTTAAATATTCTAGTTTATTTTTTTAATTCTTCCAAGAAAATTGAAAACACTACATGTAAAATTGAAGGGTTGTGAGTACATTATTAACCAAGGAAAGAGTCTAAGAGCAATAAAATTAAAAAGCTACATGGTTGATATATATATATATATATATATATATATTTAAAGACACAATGGAAATATCTTTCTGAGATAGCCTTACTCCACACACATATTTTTTTTTTTTTTTTTGGTCTGTGAGTTTTATTCATCTGGGGTTACTGCCTTCTAAAAATGTGTGAATTTTTCAGAGCCAAAAGACAAACTTGGAGATGTGTGGTGAATAAGTTCAGTGTGGAAACCTTCAGTTCATATCAGTTCAGTTCAGTCACTCAGTTGTTTCCGACTCTCCACGACCCCATGAATCATAGCACGCCAGGCCTCCTTGTCCATCACCAACTCCCGGAGTTCACACAAACTCATGTCTACAGAGGAGGTGATGCCATCCAGCCATCTCATTCTCTGTCGTCCCCTTCTCCACCCGCCCCCAACCTTTCCCAGCATCAGAGTCTTTGCAGTTTCAGCTTTAGCATCAGTACTTCCAATGAACACCCAGGATTGATCTCCTTTAGAATGGACTGGTTGGATCTCCTTGCAGTCCAAGGGACTCTCAAGAGTCTTCTCTAACACCACAGTTCAAAAGCATCAATTCTTCGGCAATCAGCTTTCTTCACAGTCCAACTCTCACATCCATACAAGACCATGGGAAAAACCATAGCCTTGACTAGACGGACCATGGTTGGCAAAGTAATGTCTCTGCTTTTTATATGCTATCTAGGTTGGTCATAACTTTCCTTCCAAGGAGAAAGCATCTTTTAATCTCATGGCAGGAATCAGTATCTGCAGTGATTTTAGAGCCCGAAAAAATAAAGTCTGACACTGTTTCCACTGTTTTTCCGTCTATTTACCATGAAGTGGTGGGACCAGTTGCCATGATCTTTGTTTTCTGAATGTTGAGCTTCAAGCCAAACTCTTCACTCTCCTCTTTCACTTTCATCAAGAGGCTTTTGAGTTCCTCTTCACTTTCTGCCATAAGGATAGTGTCATCTGCATATATGAGGTTGTTGATATTTCTCTCAGAAATCTTGATTCCAGCCTGTGCTTCTTCCAGCCTAGCGTTCCTCATGATGTACTCTGCATAGAAGTTAAATAAGCAGGGTAACAATATACAGCCTTGACGTACTCCTTTTCCTACTTGGAACCAGTCTGTTGTTCCATGTACAGTTCTGACTGTTGCTTCCTAACCTGCATACAGGTTTCTCAAGAGGCAGTTCAGGTGGTCTGGGATTCCCATCTCTTTCAGAATTTTCCACAGTTTATTGTGATCCACACAGTCAAAGGCTTTGGCATAGTCAATAAAGCAGAAATAGATGCTTTTCTGGAACTCTCTTGCTTTCTCCATGATCCAGTGGATGTTGATGATTTGATCTCTGGTTTCTCTGCCTTTTCTAAAACCTGTTTGAACATCAGGGAGTTCACGGTTCACATTTGCCTGAAGCCTGGCTTGGAGAATTTTGAGCATGACTTTACTAACGTGTGAGATGAGTCCAATTGTGCGGTAGTTTGAGCATTGTTTGGCATTGCCTTTCTTTGGGATTGGAATGAAAAATGACCTTTTCCAGTCCTGTGGCCACTGCTGAGTTTTCCAAATTTGCTGGCATATTGAGTGCAGCACTTTCACAGCATCATCTTTCAAGATTTGAAATAGCTCAACTAGAATCCCATCACCTCCACTAGCTTTGTTCGTAGTGATGCCTTCTAAGGCCCACTTGACTTCACATTCCAAGATGTCTGGCTCTAGGTCAGTGATCACTTTATCGTGACTATCTTGGTCGTGAAGATCTTTTTTGTACAGTTCTTCTGTGTATTCTTGCCACCTCTTCTTAATATCTTCTGCTTCTGTTAGGTCCATACTATTTCTGTCCTTTATCGAGCCCATCTTTGCATGAAATGTTCCCTTGGAATCTCCAATTTTCTTGAAGAGATATCTTGTTTTTCCTATTCTGTTGTTTTCCTCTATTTCTTTGCATTGATCACTGAGGAAGGCTTTCTTATCTCGCCTTGCTATTCTTTGGAACTCTGCAATCAGATGCTTATATCTTAACTTTTCTCCTTTGCTTTTCGCTTCTCTTCTTTTTACAGCTATTTGTAAGGCCTCCTCAGACAGCCATTTTGCTTTTTTGCATTTCTTTTCCATGGGGATGGTCTTGGTCCCTGTCTCCTGTACAATGTCACGAACCTCCATCCAGAGTTCATCAGGCACTCTATCTATCAGATCTAGACCCTTAAATCTATTTCTCACTTCCACTGTATAATCATAAGGGATTTGACTTAGGTCATATCTGAATGGTCTAAAGGTTTTCCCTACTTTCTTAAATTTAAGTCTGAATTTGGCAATAAGGAGTTCATGATCTGAGCCACAGTCAGCTCCTGGTCTTATTTTTGCTATCTGTATAGAGCTTCTCCATCTTTGGCTGCAAAGAATATAATCAATCTGATTTCGGTGTTGACCATCTGGTGATGTCCATGTTTAGCGTCTTCTCTTGTGTTGTTGGAAGAGGGTGTTTACTATGACCAGTGCATTCTCTAGATTAAACTCTATTAGCTTTTGCCCTGCTTCATTCTGTGCTGCAAGGCCAAATTTGCCTGTTACTCCAGGTGTTTCTTGACTTCCTACTTTTGAATTCCAGTCCCCTATAATGAAAAGGACTTAGTTTCCATAAAACCATTGGTAATCACCTCACCAAACAACTCTTCAGTTCTGGGTTTCAACTTTAGATCCTCAGGAGACTATAATCCATCATTTCTGAGGAGTGCGGGTTGATAAATATATACTGTAGTTCCCCTTATCTTTGGTATCTTACTTCATGGTTTCAGTTACTTGTGGCCAAGCAGAATCTGAAAATACTAAATGTAAAATTCCAAAAAAAGGCAAATCTTCAAAGTTAAGTTGCACACCATTCTGAGCAGCACAATGAGATTTTTATACCATCCCTCTCTCTCCAGCCCTGGGGCACATATCATAGGTTGATACTTTTTCCAGTGTATCCCACCTGTTAATCTCTTAGCTATCTCAGTTGTCATATTGACTGTTATGGCATTGAAGTACTTGTGTTCAAGTAACACTTATTTTATTTAATAATATCCCCAAAGCACCAGAGTCGTGGTGATGGCCATTCAGATATGCTGAAGAGAATTCATAAAATGTTTCCTTTAAGAAACAAGGTGAAAATTCTCAAAAAGAAAAAAAAAAAAAGGCCAAGGTTGCTAAGATCTGTAGTAAGAATGAGTTTTCTACTTGCAAAATTGTGAAGAAGAAAGAAATATATTTGTACTAGTTTTCCCATCACAAAGGGCAAAAGTTTTGACTATAGTGTGCAATAAGTGCTTAAAGTAAGAACAGCATTAAATTAGTACAATCAGATCCTTTGAGAGAGAGACAGAGAGAACATTCACCTACCTCACTACAGTATATTGTTATATCTTCTATTATTAGTTATAGTTGCTAATATATTACTCTGCCTATTTCATAAGTTAAAATGTTTCATTAAGATAGCAGAGTAGAAGGATGTGCCCTCATCTCCTCATGCAAGAGCACCAGAATTCCAAATATCGGTTGAACAGCCATCAAAAGGAGCACAGTGCAACCTATCAAAAAAAGATACCCCATGTCCAAAGACAAAGAATAAGGCCAGCAAGACGGTAAGAGTGTCAAAATCATGATAAAATCAAATCTAATACCCGCCAAGTGGGTGATTAACAAACTGGAGAACAATTTGAACGAAAGAAGTTCTCCTATTGCTGTGAAGGGTATGAACCCCACATCAGGCTTCCCAACCTGGGGATCCAACAAAGGGATTGGGAATTCCCAGGGAATCTTGCCCTAAAAGCCGGTAAGATTTGATTATAGGACTTAAACAGGACTGGGGGAAACAGAGACTCCAGTCTTGGAGGGCATAAACAAGACCTTCATGCACCAAGACCCAGAGAAAAGGAGCAAGACCCCCACAGGCAACTGAATCAAAACTACCTGCTAGTGTTGGAGGGTCTCCTGCAGAGGTATGGGATTAAAATAAAACAAATATCATAAGCTTGTCCTAGGAATAAACTTAACCAAGAAGGCAGAAGATTTATACTCTGAAAGCTTTAAAACTCTGATGAAAGAAATTAAGGATGATACAACAAATGGGAAGAAATCCTATGCTCTTGGATTGGAAGAACTAATATAGTTAAAATGGACATATGGCCAAAATAAATCTATCATATTTAATCTTGTATTTATCAAAATACCCATGAGATTTTTCACAGAACTCGGACAAATAATCACAAGGTTCATATGGAAGCACACACACAAAAAAATCCCAAGTTGACTAAGCAAACTTAAAAATAAAAAATAAAAATAAAAAAAGAAGAACAAAGTTAGGGGTATCACCCTCCAAGACTTCAAACTATACTACAAAGGTGCATAATTAAAGCAACATGGTACTGGAAGAAAAAGCAGACATATAGAACTATGGAATAGAATGGAAAATCCAGATATAAACCCATATACCTATGTTTAATTAATCTGAGACAAAGAAGGCAAGAATATACATTTGGAGAAAAGACAGTCTCTTCAATAACTGTGGCTGGTAAAACTGAACAGCTACATGTGAAACAATGAGATTAGAACATTTTTTCACAGCATATACAAAATTAATTCAAAATATCCATTTTGATCTAGATGCAAGACCTGAAACCATAGAATTCTGAGAAAACATAGTAAAATACTTTTTGACGTTAAGTGCAGCAATATTTTTTGGATCTCTCTTAAAGCAAAAGAAACAAAAGCACAAATAAACAGATGGGACCTAATTAAACCTAAATTTTTTTTTCAACAAAGGAAGCCATCAACAAAAAGAAACACAAGCTACAGAATGGGAGAAAATATTTGCAAATGATATGACCCATAAGTGATTAATAATCAAAATACATAAACAATTCATACAAATCATTACCAAGAAACCTAACAACCTGATTAGAAAATGAGCAGAAGATCTGAATAGACATTCTTTTTTTTTTCCAAAAAAGATATACAGATGGCCACAGGCACATGATGCTCAACATTGCTAATTATTGTAGAAATACGAGTCAAAATGACAATGAGATATCATCTCACACTGATCAAAATGGCTATCATCAAAAAACCTACTAATAACAAATGTTGCAGAGGAGGTGGAGAAAAGGAAACTCTCCCAAATATTGTTTAGAATGCAAATTGGTGCTGCCACTGTGGAAAACAATATGGGGTGTCCTCAAATAACTGAAAATCGAACTTCATATGATCCAGGAAATCCATTCTTGGGTATATGCTCAGAAAAAGAAAACACTAATTTGAAAAACTATATGCACCACAATGTTCATAAGATATGAAAACAACTGGTTTCCATTAACAGATGAATGAACAATGAAAATGTTTTATATATATATATATAATGGAATATTCAGTTCAGTTCAGTTCAGCCGCTCAGTCATGTCCGACTCTCCACGACCCCATGAATCACAACACGCCAGGCGTCCCTGTCCATCACCAACTCCCGGAGTTCACTTAAACTCATGTCCACAGAGTCGGTGATGCCATCCAGCCATCTCATCCTCTGTCGTCCCCTTCTCCTCCTGCCCTCAATCTTGCCAAGCATCAGGGTCTTTTCAAATGAATCAGCTCTTCACATGAGGTGGCCAAAGTATTGGAGTTTCAGATTCAACATCAGTCCTTCCAACGAACACCCAGGACTGATCTCCTTTAGGATGGACTTGTTGGATCTCCTTGCAGTCCAAGGGAGTCAAGAGTCTTCTCCAACACCACAGTTCAAAAGCATCAATTCTTTGGTGATCAGCTTTCTTTATATTCCAACTCTCACATCCACACATGACCACTGGAAAGACCAAGCCTTGACTAGATGGACCTTTGTTGGCAAAGTAATGTCTCTGCTTTTTAATATGTTTCTAGGTTGGTCATAACTTTTCTTTCAAGGAGTAAGCGTCATTTAATTTCATGGCTGCAATCACCATCTGCAGTGATTTTGGAGCCCACAAAAATAAAGTGAGCCATTGTTTCCACTGTTTCCCCATCTATTTTCCATGAAGTGATGGGACCAGATGCTATGATTTTAGTTTTCTGAATGTTGAGGTGAAAGCCAACTTTTTCACTCTCCTCTATCACTTTCATCTAGAGGCTCTTTAGCTCTTCTTCGCTTTCTGCCATAATTGGCATAATATATTCAATATAATGTGCAGGAATATTATAGTCAATGACCTAATTATTATCTTAAAAGTTATGCTATATAAAATATTTAAATGTTGTCCTTATCAATTTATGCAAATATTTTAGTGTATTATGTCACCTATTACCATATGTTTAGCTTTCTTGTCTTCTACATGTTTCACAAACATTATTCTAAAGCTTTATAAATATGAAATGATGGAAGATTGCAGAAACCACCTAGTTTATATTTTTTAATCAAAGAGTTACTGTTATTTGGCGTAGTAGAGACTTTAACTTTTATTATGTGGCTTATATTTCCAATGGCACAGTGACTTTTCTTTAAAAAAATCATGGTTAGCTTTTTTTTCCCTTTTAGAAAAGACTGATTATAGCCTGGTAGGCTTCAGTCCGTGGGGTCGCTAAGGGTCAGACACGACTGAGCGACTTCACTTTCACTTTTCACTTTCACACATTGGAGAAGGAAATGGCAACCCACTCCAGTGTTCTTGCCTGGAGAATCCCAGGGAGGGGGGAGCCTGGTGGGCTTCCGTCTATGGGGTCGCACAGAGTCGGACTTTGTTTTAAATGTAAACTAAACAATGCTAGTGTTGAAAGTCACCTCAGAAATCATCTGACTTGACTCCCTTATTTTATAGAAAGTTATTGTCATTTTCCAATATAATAAAGACAAGTCCTTGAGGATGTGATGTTTTGAAAAGTACACAGGCACTGAAGTTAAAGAGACATGAGTATAATATAAGATTCGGCACTTAAAAGCTCAATTATTTGGTCAAGTTATTAATTTCTTTTAACAATGTAACTATGAACCAGGGATAATAACTTTTATTTAAAGAGTGGTTGTGAGATTTATATAAGATATTGTGTGAAAAGCACCTTATAAATAATAAGTAGAAAAATTGTTTTTCCCTCCTGTTCTTTTGAAATTAGATTTTAGAAGGAAATAAATGCTAAGCTATACCACTGACATAATGGGAAAATTTTAATTGATTTTCATCATATTTGTGAGGAATACATTTCTTTCGTATTGTTTGGCATTAAAATGAAATACCTCTCCCTGTCTGAGGAAAAGTTTTATTAAATTCAACACATTTTGTTAAATATATACTTTGAATCTAACACTCTGTGAGACAACTTCAGAAAGGAAGAAATTAATAATAGCATTCAAGAAACTTATAAACTTAATAAGATTATGCTGATAAAAATCTTGACTCTCAAGCTAGACTTTATGCAATATTTTTTTTTAATTTAACTCAATATGCAATAAAATGAAAAACATGTTTCTAACATTTATGTCACATATATACACATGTATTTGTATATTTAAATAAAATGTTTGTGAACAATGAATGTGCGTATCATATATTTGCATATACACATCCATATCATATAATTTCTTCTTTGTATATGTATCTAAACCTATTTACACATATATAGTTTTAGTGTTATTTTATTAAATAGCCTTTTTTCAAAGATTTGACAAATCTCTCAAATCACTTTGTCAAGTCACTCAAGCATCAGTTACTTGTAACAAAAAGTTAAAAGGTCAGAATAGATCGGCAAAAACACACTCAAAGAAAAAATAGATAAGACTTTATCAAAATAAACACATTTTTTTACTGCAAATGACACCATCAAGAAAAGGACGACCCACGGAATGGGAGAATAAAGGTAGAGTAACAGAATTCAGCAACAACAGCAACAAAAAGACAAATGACTCAGTGAAAGATGAGCAAAGAATTTGAATAGCTGTGTCTCCAAAGAAGATTAAAAATGGCCGATAAGCCTCTCACCCACCAAATGGTCAACATTATTAGTCATTAGGGAAATACTAATCAAAATCACAATGCAATACTACTTCTCAGCCACAAGGAATGACGTAATAAAAAATACAGAGTGTTGGCAAGGATGTGGAGAAATTTTGTACCTGACTTGGAAACCAGTTTGGTAGTTTCTTATAATGTTATACCTTAAGTTACCATATAGCCCAGCAACTCTATTCCTTGGTACTTAACCAAGAGAATTAAGACATATCCCCTCACAAAAATTTATACCTGAATATTTACGGCAGCATTATTTATAGCATTTAAAAAGTGGAAACCACCCAAATGCCTGTTAACTAATGAATGGATAAGCTATCAATGAAAATAGTTTCTCCTTGAGGGGGCAAAAATATTCTGTATTTGGAGAATAGTGATGGCTGTACAAGTTTGTGAACATATCAAAATCCATTAAATTGTACCCTTTAAAAAAGTGACTTTTATAGTTCAATTATATCTATATTAACAAAAAAGTGGTGGTTTTCAAAATCTGTTTTAACCGCAGAAGCCTGCCCATTTTTAAATAACATCTTACACAAGCCTCAGATATATGCATGGACAAACAAAAGCTAAGCTGTTTCTTTGAAGTGGAAGATGGAGAATTCAAAGCTATCTCATTTGGCTTTCCTCTTATTCCCAGGGAAGTTTTTTAAACAATTATATAAAATCTTGATGTACATAGAGCTTAAATATTATTTTAAAATTTATGTCTTTTGAAATTTCTTTTAATGTCTCAAAATCTGTTTATATAAATATAACCTAGCTGGATAAATTTAAATTAGTTCACTGATCACTTCAAATCCAAAGTTTGGTTCAACTAGTCAGCAGCTGGCTAATATAGTCAAAATTTCCAATCACTTTGAACATGAAAAAAATAATATTAGAAAAAGCACAGTTTTATCTAACATCATTAGTTTGAACAATTGACCTTTCCACTTCATGAAACATTCAGCAGAAATTCCTGTTTTCTCTTCTTAAATATGTCTTTAATTTTATTAAAATCTTAGAAAGCTATATGTGGAAACCTAGGTGAAAATACTTGTGAATTATACTGTGATAATGGATTTGTAACTATAAATAGCTAAAGCAATTTATTAAGACAATAATATTATTTTTAAAAAGAAATGGCAAAATATTTGAAGAAGTTTTTCATATATAAGTTATACTGACGGTCAATAAGCACTTCATAATCCAATAGAATGACTAAAAAATAAAAAGTGCTGATAATGTCATGTGATGATGAAGATGTGAAATAACTGAAACACTTATATGCTACTGATGGGACTATAAAAGGTAAAACAACTTTGGAAAACAGCTTTGGTTTCTTTAAAGTTAACTTAAAAATTCTACCATACAACCCAGAATATCCAGTCACAGGGAAAAGAAAACATAAGTCCACAATAAGTCTTATAAACAAATGCTCATAGCATTTTTATTAGTAATACGTAGAAACTGAAGGCAACCCAAGTGCCCATTCACAGAGAAGTATATAATCAAACTCTGGTAATTATTCAATGAACTACTGTTCAGTAAAAAAGAATGAACTACTAATTAACATAACCACATAGATGAATCTCAAAAGAAGACTAAAAATATTAAATTAGATTCAAAATTACACAGTGACAGATTCTCTCCTTTACCAAACTCCGGCTCCTATGAACCTTCCTATCCATTGGACCCTAACCTTGGCCTTTAAAAACTGAAAACTTAGCACACATATTTTCATCCAACTCCAACTCTAAGAGATTTTAATAAACTCTTGCATGGATTCTTATAGCTCAAGGATGCCAAAAGAATTTACTACTTGTTCTAGCCAGCACCTGATAATAGGCCCCAGACCTCCGTTTCTTTCACCATTTACTAAAATGGCTGAAAACTGTGAATCCTACTTTCCCACAACTCATGAGTGTCTTTTTAACAGACTGGAAAGTCATTTCTTTGAAGTGTAAAAATCCTGGAAGATAGAGCCTCAGTCTTCCAGTCTTTGTGGGAAAGTAGAAGCTTAATTTTGATAAATGCCAGTTAGCAGGCAGAGATGGCCTAATCACATGACACTGAATAACATTCTTTCTCTTTTCATAATTTTACATTTTTCTGATTACCAGAGACCTCACTTGCCCTCTCTCTCCCTAATCTCTCCCATCTGCAGAGATGTCTGCAAATCAAAGTTGAGCTCAGTTTACATAACTTCTCTACTATAATAGTTCCTGAGAAAAATCTGTATTTATTGGCAATGGTTTCTCCCGTGGTCATGTATGGATGTGAGAGTTGGACTGTGAAGAAGGCTGATCGCCGAAGAATCGATGCTTTTGAATTGTGGTGTTGGAGAAGACTCTTGAGAGTCCCTTGTACTGCAAGGAGATCCAACCAGTCCATTCTAAAGGAGATCAATCCTGGATGTTCAATGGAAGGACTGATGCTAAAGTTGAAACTGCAATAATTTGGCCACCTCATGCGACGGGTTGACTCACTGGAAAAGACTCTGATGCTGGGAAAGGTTGGGGGCGGGAGGAGAAGGGGACGACGGAGAATGAGATGGCTGGATGGCATCACCGACTCTGTGGACATGGGTTTGAGTGTACTCCGGGAGTTGGTGATGGACAGGGAGGCCTGGCGTGCTGTGATTCATGGAGTCGCGGAGAGTCGGACACGACTGAGCGACTGAACTGAATTGAACTGAGCTTTTATTTCTCTCTTTGACAGTAGTTAATAATTATCTTTAAATGGCATTCTCAGGAAGGAAAAAATCTGAAGGACAAAATACAGATTGGGATTTCCCAAAGACTGATAATTAAGATGAGGCTTCATTGCAAATAGGCATGAGGAACTGTTTGAAGTGATGAATAGGTTCTGCATGTATATTGTGGCGATGGTTAGATAAGTGTATACATTAGTCAAAACACATCCAACTACAAACTTATAAAGGATACATTTCATTGTATATGGATTACAGTTCTATAAAAATTATATTGTCATATATATTATATACACACATGAAAAATAGGACAATTCATGATTATATGTGGCATTTAGTGTCTATAATTTTGCTGCTATAACAATGAACCTTATTAGAGAATGTTTCCCCAAATTTTTGCTTGACTTTTCAACAATGCAGTGATATATCAGAAATTAAATCACTGTATCAAGAAAAAATTAATTATTTTAAAGATTAAGATTTAATAATAATATGGAATATCCCGATATTTTTATTGTACCTTGATTTTGCAATATAAAATTATTTTGAAGCTAAATGAAAAGGTAAAGTAACTTTAATAAAGATAAAGTTAATTCAGGAATAGGATCAGAGGAAGGAACAAGATGGCGGAGGAATAGGACAGCGAGACCACTCTCTCCCCACAAATTCATCAAAAGAACATTTGAACGGGGAGTAAAGTACATAAAACAACTTCTGAATGCTGGCAGAGGACATCAAGCACCCAGAAAAGCAGCCCATTGTCTTCGAAAGGAGGTAGGAAAAAACATAAAAGATAAAAAGAGAGACAAAAGAGGTAAAGATGGAGCTCTGTCCTGGGAAGGGAGGCCTTTAAAAAAAAGAGAGAAGTTTCCAAAACCAGGAAACACTCTCACTGGCGAATCTGTGGCAAGCCTTGGAACCTCAGAGGGCCACATAACCGGGAGGAAAAAGAAAGAAATAATAAAACCCCAGAGATTGCCCGCCAAATGGTAACTCCCAGAGGAGAAGCAGCACAGACACCTGCATATGCCATTAGCAAGCGGGGGCTGGGCAGGGAGGAGCTGGCTAAACTGCTTAGAGAGAGGACTGCTCTTGAAAGCCGTGAGAACAATCTGAGAGAACTAACTGGGGATAGGAAAGCAGACTGGGATAGCTTCCCCACGAAAAGGTGGAAAGCTCTAACCTAAGACTCCGCCAGTCCCGCTCACAAAACAGAGGACTGAGCAGAGCGAGCCTGCTGTGGTCGGCCCATCCCCCACACCCCCGCCGAGACAGGAAAGGGAGGGCAGCCAGAGCTGGAGGGGGCAACCACGGCCACAGAAAGGCATCCGATACCAAACTGCAGGCAGGCTTCATTGCTAATCAAGACTTCTTGGGCTTGGGCCGGTTGATATCCGCCTGAGAAGGTGTGCCAGTTGTACACCCAGAAAACTGAGTGGCAGGGACTGGAGAGGCGAAAAGTCGCAGGGACGACGCTTGCCAAACACCTGGTCACCTGAGCTGCTTGGACCGGGGAAGGCACAAAACACAGGCCCAACCAAGTCTGCGCCTTTGTGGAGTACCCGAGAACCTGAACTTGAGCCACTCAGACGTGTGAAGTGCATACAACAAAGCACCGGCCTCGGATAGTTCCCGGCAGAGCAACCTAGAGACTGTGCAGTATAGACTGGGACAGCACACGTGCTGGAGCGGGGGCAAACCCAGTGTGGCCGAGACACTGCAAGCACTTCCCACAGATGCCAGAGACATTTGTCTGCAGCATTCCTCCCTTCCCAGAACAGGACTGAACAACTGAGCCTTAAAAAGTGTCCACCTGCCCCCTAGTGTCAGGGCGGAAATTAGCCACTGAAAAGACAAGCAAACAGAAGCTAAAACAGAGGAAACTACCTTGGAAATGACAGATAGAGAAGTCTAGAGGCTACTCCAAGAATAAGACCAAAAACCAGAGGCAAGAGGCTTAAGCCCGAATCCTGAGAACACCAGAGAACTCCTGACTCCAGGGAATATTAATCGATAGGAGCTCCTCAAACCAGAATAGGGAAAGGCCACCCCAAGCAAAGCAATATAAGCAAGATGAAGAGGCAGAGAAATACCCAGCAAGTAAAGGAACAAGATAAATGCCCACCAACGCAAACGAAAGAGGAAGATATAGGGAATCTACCTGATGAAGAATTACGAATTTTGATGGTGAAAATGAGTCAAAATCTTGAAAGCAAAATGGAGTTACAGATAAATAACCTGGAGAAAAGGATTGAGAAGATGGAAGAACGGTTTAATAAGGACTTAAAGGAAATAAAAAAGAGTCAATAATGCAATAGATGAGATCAGAAACACTCTGGAGGGAACAAACAGCAGAATAACAGAGGCAGAAGACGGGATAAGTGAGCTAGAAGATAGAATTGTAGAAATAAATGAAACAGAGAGGAAAAAAGAAAAACGAATTAAAAGAAATGAGGACAATATTAGAGACCTCTGGTACAATGTTAAATGCTCCAACGTTCGAATCATAGGAGTCCCAGAAGAAGAAGACAGAAAGAAAGACCATGAGAGAATACTTGAGATAACAGTTTAAAACTTACCTAAAATGGGGAAAGAAATAATCACCCAAGTCCAAGAAACCCAGAAAGTCCCCAACAGGGTAAAACCAAGCGAAATACTCCAAGACACATATTAATCAAATTAACAAAGATCAAAAACAAAGAACAAATTTTAAAAGCAGCAACAGAAAAGCAGCAAATAACACACAAGGGGATTCCCATAAGCATAACTGCTGATCTTTCAACAGAAACTCTTCAGGCCAGGAGGGAATGGCAAGACATACTTAAAGTGATGAAAGAAAATAAGCTACAGCCCAGATTACTGTACCCAGCAAGGATCTCATTCAAAATGAAGGAGAAATCAAAAGCTTTACAGACAATAAAAGCTGAGAGAATTCAGCATCACCAAACCAGCTCTCCAACAAATGCTAAAGGAACTTCTCTAGAAAGGAAACACAGAAAGGGTATATAAACTCGAACCCAAAGCAATAAAGAAAATGGCTAAGGGATCATACTTATTAATAATTACCTTAAACGTAAATGGATTGAATGCACCAAAAAAGACAAAGGCTGGCTGAATGGAAACAAATACAAGACCCTCATATATGTTGCCTACAAGAGACCCACCTCAAAACGAGGGACACATACAGACTGAAAATGAAGGGCTGGAAAAAGATATTCCACGCAAATAGAGATCAAAAGAAAGCAGGAGTAGCAATGCTCATATCAGACAAAATAGACTTTTAAACAAAGGCTGTGAAAAGAGACAAAGAAGGAAACTACATAATGATCAAAGGATCAATCTAAGAAGAAGATATAACAATTAAAAATATTTATGGTCCCAACATAGGAGCACTGCAATATGTAAGACAATTACTAACAAGTATGAAAGGGGAAATTAACAACAATGCAATAATAGTGGGAGATTTTAATACCCCACTTACATCTATGGATAGATCAACTAAACAGAAAATTAACAAGGTAACACATACTTTAAATGATACAATAGACCAGTTAGACCTAATAGATCTTTATAGGACATTTCACCCCAAAACAATGAATTTCAACTTTTTCTCAAGCTCACACGGAACCTTTTCCAGGATAGATCATATGCTGGGCCATAAATCTAGCCTTGGTAAATTCAAAAAATTTGAAATCATTCCAAGCATCTTTTCTGACCACAATGCAGTAAGATTAGATCTCAGTTACAGGAGAAAAACTATTAAAAATGAAAACATATGGAGGCTGAACAACACGCTGCTGAATAATGAACAAATCATAGAAGAAATCAAAAAAGAAATCAAATATGCATAGAAATGAATAGAAATGAAAACACAACAACCCAAAACCTCCGGGACACTGTAAAAGCAGTGTTAAGGGGGAAGTTCATAGCAATACAGGCACACCTCAAGAAACAAGAAAAAAGTCAACTAAATAACCTAACTATACATCTAAAGCAACTAGAAAAGGAAGAAATGAAGATCCCCATGGTCAGTAGAAGGAAAGAAATCGTAAAAATTAGGGCAGAGATAAATGCAAAAGAAACAAAAAAGACCATAGCAAAAATCAACAAAGCCAAAAGCTGGTTCTTTGAGAAGGTAAATAAAATCGACAAACCTCTAGACAGACTCATCAAGAAACAAAGGGAGAAGAACCAAATCAATAAAATTAGAAATTAAAATGGAGAGATCACAACCGACAACACAGTAATACAAAGGATTATTAGAGAATACTATCAGCAATTATATGGCAATAAAATGAATAACCTGGAAGAAATGGACAAATTCCTAGAAAAGTACAACTTTCCAAAACTGAACCAGGAAGAAATAGAAAATCTGAACAGACCCATCACCAGCACGGAATTAGAGGCTGTAATCAGAAATATGCGAGCAAACAAAAGCCCAGGTCCAGACGGCTTCACAGCTGAACTCTACCAAAAACTTAGAGAAGAGCTAACACCTCTTCTACTCAAACTCTTCCAGAAAATTGCTTCCAAACTCATTCTATGAGGCCACCATCACCCTAATCCCAAAACCTGGTAAAGATCCCACAAAAAAAGAAAACTACAGGCCAATAACACTGATGAACATAGATGCAAAATTCCTGAACAAAAATCTAGCAATCAGAATCCAACAACACATTAAGAAGATCATACATCATGACCAAGTGGGCTTTATCCCAGGAATGCAAGTATTCTTCAATATCTGCAAATCATTCAACGTAATACACCACATTAACAAACTGAAAAATAAAAATCATATGATTATCTCAATAGATGCAGAGAAAGCCTTCGACAAAATTCAACATCCATTTATGATAAAAACACTCCAGAAAGTGGAAATAGAAGGCACATACCTCAACATAATAAAAGCTATATATGACAAACCCACAGTAAACATTATCCTCAATGGTGAAAAACTGAAAGCATTTCCCCTAAAGTCAGGAACAAGGCAAGGGTGCCCACTCTCACCACTACTATTCAACATAGTTCTCGAAGTTTTGGCTACAGCAATCAGAGCAGAAAAAAACATAAAAGGAATACAAATTGGAAAAGAAGAAGTAAAACTATCACTGTTCGCTGATGACATAATCCTCTACACAGAAAACCCTAAAGACTCTACCAGAAAGCTACTAGAGTTAATCAATGAATACAGCAAAGTTGCAGGATATAAAATCAACACACAGAAATCCCTTGCATTCCTATACACTCATAATAAGAAAATAGTAAAAGAAATTATGAAAACTATTCCATTCACTGTTGCAACGAAAAGAATTAAATACTTAGGAATATATCTATCTAAGGAAACAAAAGACTTGTACATAGAAAACTATAAAACACTAGTGAAAGTAACCAAAGAGGACACTAATAGATGGAGAAATATACTGTGTTCGTGGATTGGAAGAATAAATATTGTTGCAATGAGTATACTACCCAAAGTAATTTATACATTCAATGCAATCCCTATTAAGCTACCAAAGATATTATTCACAGAACTAGAACAAAGAGTCTCAAAATTTGTATGGAAATACAAAAAACCTCGAATAGCCAAAGAAATCTTGAGGAAGAAGAATGGAACTGGGAGAATTAACCTGCCGGACTTCAAGCTCTACTACAAAGCCACAGTCATCAAGACAGTATGGTACTGGTATAAAGACACAAATATAGTTCAATGGAACAAAATAGAAAGCCCAGAGATAAATCCATGCACCTATGGACACCTTATCTTTGACAAAGGAGGCAAGAATATAAAATGGAGAAAAGACAGTCTCTTTAACAAGTGGTGCTGGGAAAATTGGACAACCACTTGTAAAAGAATGAAACTAGAACACTTCCTAACACCATACACAAAAATAAACTCAAAATGGATTAGACAGCTAAATGTAAGACCAGAAACTATAAAACTCCTAGAGGAGAACGTAGGCAAAACTCTCTCCGACATAAATCACAGAAGGATCCTCCATGACCCACCTCCCAGAATATTGGAAATAAAAGAAAAAATAAACAAATGGGACCTAATTAAAATCAAAAGCTTCTGCACAGCAAAGGAAACTATAAGTAAGGTGAAAAGACAGCCTTCAGAATGGGAGAAAATAATAGCAAATGAAGCAACCGATAAAGGATTAATATCCAAAATATACAAGCAGCTCCTGCAGCTCAATTCCAGAAAAATAAATGACCCAATCAAAAAATGGGCCAAAGAACTAAACAGACCTTTCTCCTAAGAAGACATACAGATGGCTAACAAACATGAAAAGATGCTCAACACCCCTCATAATCAGAAAAATGCAAATCAAAACCACAATGAGATACCATTTCACACCAGTCGGAATGGCTGCTATTCAAAAATCTACATGCAATAAATGCTGGAGAGGGTGTGGAGAGAATGGAACCCTCTTACACTGTTGGTGGGAATGCAAACTAGTTCAGCCATTATGGAGAACAGTGTGGAGATTCCTCAAAAAACTGGAAATAGAACTGCCATATGATCCAGCAATCTCAGTCCTGGGCATACAAACCGAGGAAACCAGAATTGAAAGAGAGACATGTACTCCAATGTTCATTGCAGCACTGTTTATAATAGCCAGGACATGGAAGCAACCTAGATGGCCATCTGCAGACGAATGGATAAGAAAGCTTTGGTACATATACACAACGGAGTATTTTTCAGCCATCTAAAAGAATGCATTTGAATCAGTTCTAATGAGGTGGATGAAACTAGAGCCTATTTTACAGAGTGAAGTAAGCCAGAAAGAAAAACACCAATACAGTATACTAATGCATATATATGGAATATAGAAAGATGAAAATGTTAACCCTGTACACGAGACAGTAAAAGAGACACATATGTATAGATGAGTCTTTGGGACTCTGTGGGAGAGGGTGAGGGTGGGATGGTTTGGGAGAATGGCATTGAAACATGTATATTATCATATGTGAATTGAATTGCCAGTTCAGGGTCGATGCATGTTACAGGATGCTCAGGGCTGGTGTGCGGGGATGACCCAGAGGGAGGATAAGGGGAGGAGGAAGGTGGGAGGGGGGTTCAGGAACTCATGTACACCCGGGGCGGATTCATGTCAATGTATGGCAAAACCAACCAATATACTATTGTAAAATAAATAGCCTCCAATTAAAAAAAAAAAGATTAAGAAAGAATTTTAAAAAATTTAAAAAAAGGAATAAGATCAGCAGATAAAACAAGTGCCTGAAAGAAGTATTCTAGTGCTCAGTCATTTCAGTACAGTTTAGTTGCTTAGTCGTGTCCAACTTTTTTGCAACCCCACGGACTACAGCACGCCAAGCCTCCGTGTTCATCACCAACTCCCGGAGTTTACTCAGACTCATGTCCATTGAGTTGGTGATGAATTCCAAGCATCTCATCCTCTGTCATCCTTTTCTCTTCCTGACTTCAATCTTTCCCAGCATCAGGGACTTTTCCAATGAATCAGTTCTTCACATCTGGTGGCCAAAGTATTCGAGATTCAGCTTCACCATCAGTCCTTCCAATGAGTATTCACGACCGATTTCCTTTAGAATTGACTGGTTGGAATCCTTGCAGTCCAAGGACTCTCAAGACTCTTCTCCAGCACCACAGTTCAAAAGCATAAATTCTTTGGCACTCAGTTTTCTTTATAATCCAACTCTCACATCCATCCATGGCTACTGGAAAAACCATAGTTTTGACTAGATTGACCATTGTTGGCAAACTAATATCTCTACTTTTTAATATACTGTCTAGGTTGGCCATAACTTTTCTTCAAAGGAGCAAGTGTCTTTTAATTACATGGCTGCAGTCACCATCTGAGGTGATTTTTGAGCCCATAAAAATAAAGTCTGACACTGTTTCCCCAGCTATTTGCCATGAAGTGGTGGGACCAGATGCCATGATCTTAGTTTTCTGAATGATAAATTTTAAGCCAACATTTTCACTCTGCTCTTTCATGTTCATCAAGAGGCTCTTTAGTTTTCATTGCTTTGTGCCATAAGTGTGGTGTCATCTGCATATCTGAGGTTATTGATATTTCTCCCGGCAATCTGGATTCCAGCTTGTGCTTCATTCATCCAGTCCAGCATTTATCACGATGTACTCTGCATATAAGTTAAATAAACATGGTGATAATATGCAACCTTGATGTACTCCTTTCCCGTTTTGGAAGCAGTCTGTTGTTCCATGTCCATTTCTAACTGTTGCTTCTTAACCAGCATACAGATTTCTCAGGAGGCAGGTCATGTGGTCTGGTGTTCCCATCTCTTTCAGAATTTTCAACAGTTTGTAGTGATCCAGAAAGTCAAAGGCTTTAGCATAATCAATAAAGCAGAAGTAGATGTTTTTCCAAAACTCATTTTCTTTTCTGATGATTCAGCGGATGTTGGCAATTTGATCTCTTATTCCTCTGCCTTTTCTAAATCCAGTTTGAACATCTAGAAGTTCATGGTTCACATACTGTTGAAGCCTGGATTGGACAATCTTGAACACTACTTTGCTAGCGGTGAAGTGAAGTGAAGTGAAGTCGCTCAGTCATGTCCGACTCTTTGCAATCCCATGGACTGTAGCCCACCAGGCTCCTCTGTCTATGGGATTCTCCAGGCAACAATACTGGAGTGGGTTGCCATTTCCTTCTGCAGTTGTGTAGTATTTTGAACATTCTTTGTCATTTCCTTTTTTGGGGATTGGAATAAAAACTGGCCTTATCCTTTCCTGTGGTCACTGCTGAGTTTTCAAAATTTGCTGACATATTAATTGTAGCACCTACGCAGCATCATCTTTTAGGGTTTGAAATATCTCAAGTGAAATTCCATCACCTCCACTAGCTTTGCTCGTAGTGATGCTTCCTAAGGCCCACTTGACTTCATATTCCAGGATGTCTGGCTCGAGGTGAGTGATCACATCATCATGATTATCTGGGTCATGAAATTTTTTTTTTTTAATATATAGTTCTTCTGTGTATTCTTGCCATCTCTTCTTAATATCTTCTGCTTCTGCTAGGTCCCTACCATTTCTGTCCTTTATTGTTCCCATCTTTGCTTGAAAAATTCCCGTGGTATCTCTAATTTTCTTGAAAAGATCTCTAGTTTTCCCCATTCTGTTGCTTTCCTCCATTTCTTTGCATTGTTCACTTAGGAAGTCTTTCTTCTCTCTCCTTGGTATTCTTTGTAACTCTGCATTCAAATGGGTATATCTTTTCTCCTTTGCCTTTCACTTCTCTTCATAGCTTTTTCTAAGACCTCTTCAGACCAAAATTTCTCTTTTTTGCATTTCTTTTTCTTGGTGATGGTCTTGATCACTGCCTCCTGCACAATGTCACGAACCTTTATCCACAGTTCTTCAGGCTCTCTGTCCATCCAATCTAATCCATTGAATCTATTTGTCACTTTCACTGTATAATTTTAAGGGATTTTATTTAGGTCATACCTGAATGGTCTAGCGGTTTTCCCTACTTTCTTCAGTTTACATTTGAATTTGACAATAAGGAGTTCGTGATTTGTTCGTGTTCATGTCTTGTTTTTGCTGACTTTATAGAGCTTCTCCATCTTCAACTGCAAAGACTATAATCAATCTTATTTCTGTGTTGACCATCTGGTGATGTCCATGTGTAGAGTCTTCTCTTGTGTTGTTGGAAGAGGGTGTTTGTTACGACCAGTGCGTTCTCTTGGCAAAACTCTATTAGCCTTTGCTCTGATTCATTCTGTATTCCAAGGCCAAATTTGCCTGTTACTCCAGGTATTTCTTTACTTCCTACTTTTGCATTCCAGTCTCCTAATATGAAAAGGGCATCTTTTTTGTTTTAGTGCTAGAAGTCAAGTATAATTCAGGAGTGAGCTTTCTAGTCATGCAAGGAAAAATGTAAATCAAAATATATATAAGATTAAAAATAATAAAAGTCTGTTGCACAAGGATAGCAGAACTATTCTTGAAACTAAAACCATAATTATTCTCTGTGTTCTTTGTAAAATATACAGTTTAAATTTATTTACAAATATTTTCCAGAAAGTAACATGATAAACCTGTTAGGCCCATTTCTAGTAACATTTCTCAACAGTGACTAATACCAAAAGGTCAAAGTCTTATAGCAAATTCTATTGGGAATTATCTGGCTCACTCTGAGGAACAAATAAAACAAACATACAAAAAACAACAACAAAAAATTAAACTATCAAGAAAAATTGGTGAACTGCATATACTTCAGTCAGTTTTCTCCAGATACTATCTCTGTGAGGAGCTTGTAGTACATATGACTGTAGCTAACCTTTTGTGACACTTATGTACAAAGTTATATGTTTTACCAGCACCTCAAGTAAAAGATAAGATTAACCTCTCATGGAAGTTAAGGATTTTGACAGGGATACAAAACTGAATAAGGCCATCCTGTGTACATGATGAGAGCTGAGGACTCATATGAGGCAGAGTAACAAATCTCTTCAGTTCAGTTCAGTTCAGTTCAGTTGCTTAGTCGTGTCCGACTCTTTGCAACCCCATGAATCACAGCACGCCAGGCCTCCCTATCCATCACCAACTCCCAGAGTTCACTCAAACTTATGTCCATCAATCAGTGATGCCACCCAATCATCTCATTATCTATTGTCCCCTTCTCGTTTATTCAGTAAACAAATAAAAGATCCAGGTCCATGAGCAAAAGAATTAATCAGTTTTGATGTAGAATTTTTTCCTGTGTTCCCATCCCTATGTTTATTCTCCAAACAGCTATTCAATTAGATGTTCAATAAGTCTGGCAGTATTGTAGGAATTAAAGCTTTTCTTAAATTCTGATTTTATTACTGATAATTTAGCAGGATATAGCAATGGCAAGCCACTCCAGTACTCTTGCCTAGAAAATCCCATGGATGGAGGAGCCTGGTAGGCTGCAGTCCATGGGGTCGCTAAGGGTCGGACACGACTGAGCGACTTAACTTTCACTTTTCACTTTCACACATTGGAGAAGGAAATGGCAACCCACTCCAGTGTTCTTGCCTGGAGAATCCCAGGGACGGGGGAGCCTGGTGGGCTTCCGTCTATGGGGTCACACAGAGTCGGACACGACTGAAGTGACTTAGCAGCAGCAGGATATATAGATAGATAGATAGAGAGCAATTTTTGGAACATCAGTTCAGTTCAGTTCAGTCGCTCATTCGTGTCCGACTCTCCATGACCCCATGAATCACAGCACGCCAGGCCTCCCTGTCCATCACCAACTCCCGGAGTTCACTCAAACTCATGTCCACAGAGTTGGTAATGCCATCCAGCCATCTCATTCTCGGTCTTCCCCTTCTCCTCCCGCCGCCAAAATTTCCCAGCATCAGAGTCTTTTCCAGTGAGTCAACTCATCGCATGAGGTGGCCAAAGTATTGCAGTTTCAGCTTCAGCATCAGTCCCTCCAATGAACACCCAGGATCGATCTTCCTTAGAATGGACTGGTTGGATCTCCTTGCAGTACAAGGGACTCTCAAGAGTCTTCTCCAACACCACAGTTCAAAAGCATCAATTCTACGGCGATCAGCTTTCTTCATAGTCCAACTCTCACATCCATACATCACCATGGGAAAAACCATAGCCTTGACTAGACGGACCTTTGTTGGCAAAGTAATGTCTCTGTTTTTTAATATATTATCAAGTTTGGTCATAACTTTCCTTCCAAGGAGTAAGCGTCTTTTAATTTCATGGCCACAATCAGCATCTGCAGTGATTTTGGAGCCCCAAAAAATAAGGTCTGACACTATTTCCACTGTTTTTCCATCTATTTCGCATGAAGTGATGGGACCAGATGCCATGATATGTGTTTTCTGAATGTTGAGCTTCAAGCCAACCTTTTCACTCTCCTCTTTCACTTTCATCAAGAGGCTTTTGAGTTCCTCTTCACTTTCTGCCATAAGGGTAGTGTCATCTGCATATCTGAGGTTATTGATATTTCTCCCAGCAATCTTGATTCCAGCTTGTGCTTCGTCCAGCCCAGCTTTCCTCATGATGTGCTCTGCATATAAGTTAAATAAGCAAGGTGACAATATACAGCCTTGACACACTCCTTTTCCTCTTTGGAACCAGTCTGTTGTTCCATGTACAGTTCTGACTGTTGCTTCCTGACCTGCATACAGGTTTCTCAAGAGGCAGGTCAGGTGGTCTGGGATTCCCAGCTCTTTCAGAATGTTCCACAGTTTATTGTGATCCACAATCAAAGGCTTTGGCATAGTCAATGAAACAGAAATAGATGCTCTTCTGGAACTCTCTTGCTTTCTCAATGATCCAGCAGATGTTGGCAATTTGATCTCTGGTGGCTCTGCCTTTTCTAAAGCCTGCTTGAACATCTGGGAGTTCATGGTTCACATATTGCTTAAGCCTGGCTTGGAGAATTTTGAGCATCATTTTACTATCGTGTGAGATGAGTGCAATTGTGCGGTAGTTTGAGCATTCTTTGGCATTCACTTTCTTTGGGATAGGAATGAAGACTGACCTTTTCCAGTCCTGTGGCCACTGCTGAGTTTTCCAAATTTGCTGGCATAGTGAGTGCATCACTTTCACAGCATCATCTTTCAAGATTTGAAATAGCTCAACTGGAGTTCCATCACCTCCACTAGCTTTGTTCGTAGTGATGCTTTCTAAGGCCCACTTGACTTCACATTCCAAGATGTCTGCCTATAGGTCAGTGATCATGTTATCATGACTATCTTGGTCGTGAATATCTTTTTTGTACAGTTCTTCTGTGTATTCTTCCCACCTCTTCTTAATATCTTCTGCTTCTGTTAGGTCCATACCATTTCTGTCCTTTATCGAGCCCATCTTTGCATGAAATATTCCCTTGGAATCTCTAATTTTCTTGAAGAGATCTCTTGTTTTTCCTATTCGGTTGTTTTCCTCCATTTCTTTGCAGTGACCACTGAGGAAGGCTTTCTTATCTCTCCTTGCTATTCTTTGGAACTCTGCATTCAGATGCTTATATCTTTCCTTTTCTCCTTTGCTTTTCGCTTCTCTTCTTTTCACAGCTATTTGTAAGGCCTCCTCAGACAGCCATTTTGCTTTTTTGCATTTCTTTTCCATGGGGATGGTCTTGGTCCCTGTCTCCTCTACAATGTCACGAACCTCCGTCCAGAGTTCATCAGACACTCTATCTATCAGATCTAGACCCTTAAATCTATTCCTCACTTCCACTGTATAATCATAAGGGATTTGATTTAGGTCATATCTGAATGGTCTAATGGTTTTCCCTACTTTCTTCATTTTCTGTCTGAATTTGACAATAAGGAGTTCATGATCTGAGCCACAGTCAGCTCCTGGTCTTGTTTTTGCTAAATGTATACAGCTTCCCCATCTTTGGCTGCAAAGAATATAATCATTCTGATTTCGGTGTTGACCATCTGGTGATGTCCATGTGTAGAGTCTTCTCTTGTGTTGTTGGAAAAGGGTGTTTGCTATGACCAGTGCATCCTCTGGACAAAACTCTATTAGCTTTTGCCCTGCTTCATTCCATGCTCCAAGGCCAAATTTGCCTGTTACTCCAGGTGTTTCTTGACTTCCTACTTTTGCATTCCAGTCCCCTATAATGAAAAGGACATCTTTTTGGGGTGTTAGTTCTAAAAGGTCTTGTAGGTCTTCATAGAACCGTTCAACTTCGGCTTCTTCAGCGTTACTAGTTGGGGCATGGGCCTGGATTACTTTAATATTGAATGGTTTGCCTTGGAAACGAACAGAAATCCTTCCATCATTTTTAAGATTGCATCCAAGTACTGCATTTCGGACTCTTTTGTTAACCATGATGGGTACTCCATTTCTTCTAAGAGATTCCTGCCCGCAGTAGTAGATATAATGGTCATCTGAGTTAAATTCACCTATTCCAGTCCATTTTAATTCACTGATTCCTGGAATGTCTGTGTTCACTCTTGCCATCTCCTGTCTGACCACTTCCAATTTGCCTTGACTCATGGACCTAACATCCCAGGTTCCTACGCAATATTGCTCTTTACAGCACCGGACCTTGCTTCTATCATTGGTCACATCCATAACTGGGTATTGGTTTTTCTTTTGCTCCATCCCTTTATTCCTTCTAGAGTTACTTCTCTGCTGATCTCCAATAGCATACTGGGCACCTACCGACCTGGGGAATTCCTCATTCAATAACCTATCATTTTTTCTTTTGTTCATGGGGTTCTCAAGGCAAGTATACTGAAGTGGTTTGCCATTCCCTTCTCCAGTGGACCACATTCGGCTGTGGTCCATGTGATCAGATCAACTAGTTTCCTGTAATTATGATTTCAGTGTGTCTGCCCTCTGATGCCCCCTCACAATCCCTGCCATCTTATTTGGGTTTCTCTTACCTTGGTCATGGAAAATCTCTTCACAGCTGTTCCAGCAAAGTGCAGCCACTGTACCTTACCTTGGACGAGTGGTATCTCCTCAAGGCCGCCCCTCCTGACCTTGAACGTGGAGTAGCTCCTCTCGGTCCTCCTGCACCCGCGCAGCCACCGCCTGTTGGACGTGGGGTAGCTCCTCTTGGTCACCGTCCCTGGCCTCAGGCGTGGGGTAGCTCCTCTCGGCCGAGCTTCTTTGCCTGGTCGGTTGTGCCGGGTCCGGCGTCTCTCGCGTCTGCGCCGCTGGGGCCGGCGTCTCTCTCGTCTGCGCCGCATAATATTATATAAATAACACAATGAATAAGATGAAATGTTAAGCTGAAAAATAAGGCAGATATTATGTCTTTAAACAATTGATAAAAGACGTGAGCACAAAGAGGTACAATTAAAGTTAAATAGATTTTTAAAATTTAAATACATGTGATTTAAAATGCAATTAAAATTCTAAAAGTAAAACATAAGTATGAATATAAACAACTTTATGTATACTAATATATAATATATACATAAAACATATTTTATTAAAAGCAACTAATTAGAATAAATTAGACAAATAAAAGATGCTTTTAAGATGCAAACCAGCAAGCAACAACAAGTACAACAAATTCAGTGTATATCTGTTCCATTCCGTTGCACAGTCGTGTCCGACTCTTTGCGACCCCGTGGATTGTATCCTACCAGGCTTCTCCTTCCATGGGATTCTCCAGGCAAGAATACTGGAGTGGGTTACCGTTTCCTTCTCCATGGGATCTTCCCAACCCAGGGATCGAACCCGGGTCTCCCGCATTGGGGGCAGATGCTTTAACCTCTGAGCCACCAGGGAAGCCCCAGTGTATGTTGCCTTGCAACCTCAGTTCTCTGATGGATCTAAGAAAAGTCATTTATTTCAAGCTCATTCAGCTTTTATGCTGATGTAAGACAGGAATGACAACATGTTAAGATTTGAAACCAAAATATTATTAGAGACTACTGGTTTCAACTCTTAACATGTTGTCATTCCTGTCTTACAGCAGCATAAAAGCTGAATGAGCTGGAAATAAATGACTTTTCTTAGATCCATCAGAGAACTGAGGTTGCAAGGCAACCTGCTACCCTGAAATTTGTAGAAATAGACAGATCCATAGAGTCACAGCCGAAATCTGCTTATCTACAGAAGAAGCTGTTGGAACCATAAACCACTCAAAATACATAAATGATAATTTTAACATATCGCTGAAGTCTATGTGTGACTTAGAGTGGGAGAAAGCAATCTTTACAGGCCACTGTCCAAAGGGGGGACCCCACAATTTCATGAATTTTACCTTCAAAAACCCTATGAGATTCTCATAGTGAAGAGCCCAGAAATATCCCCTCTTTGCTCTGGTATGGGGAACGGAACAATAATAATTGTCAAATGCACCTACAGTCTTCTCTTACAAGCATACTCCCTTATCAAAATATCCTTCCCCAGGGGGAAAGAATACCAAATATTTTTTTCCAGAGCCCTGAGGGAAGGGCATTCCTATCACTCTAGTCCCCTCTAGCATTCTTTCTTTCTCTAAAGAGGCAAGAGTGATTTATACAAAAAGAAACTTATGTGAATGTTACAATCTAGAGATACCGGTCCACAAAATTTCAGATTTAAATGAAAAAATAATCACTGTCCTTCACATTTCATGATCACACTAAAAGGGTTTCAGATTAATAACTGGATTATAATTGAAAGGGGGAAAATTTACAGATTCTATCTAAGATGTGTGGGGCTTCCCTGGTGGCTCAGAGGTTAAAGCATCTGCCTCCAATGCAGGAGACCCGGGTTCGATCCCTGGGTCGGGAAGATCCCCTGGAGAAGGAAACGGTAACCTACTCCAGTATTCTTGCCTGGAGAATCCCATGGACGGAGAAGCCTGATAGGCTACAGTCCATGGGGTCGCAAAGAGTCGGACACAACTGAGCGGCAGAACAGAACGGATCTAAGATGTTCTTGGGGAAGAAACGTCAAGAGAGGAGACAAAAATACGCATATTAAAGAAATTTGAAACTTCTGGCACCTACAAGTATCACAAAAATTAAATAAAGTCCAATTCCTATCCAGTTTAACTTAAATCCTCTCATCAAAATCAATTTACCTCAATTCTTATTAATTGATATATTATGGCCAACTTCCAGCAAAAACATTACAAAGCACACCAAAAGGCAAGAAAAAACACAGTCTGAAAAGACAGAACAGAAATCGGAACAAGACTCAGCAATGGCACACATATTGCAATTATTAGACAGGAAACTTAAATAACTGTGTTTAATATGTTAAGAACTAGAACAAAAAAGTTTAAATCACACAAATGCAGATGAGTAATATCAGCAGATATGTGAAAACTATAATAAAGAATTGAAAGGAATTTTTACTAAACAAAAACACAGAAATGGGAAAAAAAAAAGAATGTTTTCAAGAGATTCAAGAGTAGAATGAACATGACTGGGGAAATAATGAGTGAGATTGAAAATAGATCAATAAGAATTTATCAACATTAAACCAAAAACAAGAAAATAATGATAAAATCAGAAATAATATTCACGAATGTTAGGTTAATTTCAAATGATATTCATAATTGCAATACCAGAAAGAGAACATACAAAAAATTGTGCAAAACACAGTTGAAGTGATGATGACTAAGAGTTTTCCACAATTAATGACAAGAATCTAACTAGATTCAAGAATCACAGAGACAAATCTCAAGAATAAATACCAAAATATTTGAACGCAATCATATTATATTCAAACTCCAGAAAATAAACATGAAGAAAAATCCTGAGAAAAACGAATGGAACTGAGAGATGAAACATCTTATTTTAAGAAATAAAACTTAATTATTAGATTATAGTATTGACAGAAAACACACCAACAAGAAGAGAGTTCAGTGAGTATTTAATGTATTGTGAAAGACAACAAAATTTGCAAGCTCCAGAATTCCATATACAGCAAAATTATCTTTCAAAAGTGAAGGAAAAAATATTTTCAGACAAATACTGAGGAAATACATTTCCTAAAAAGTGCACCATGGCAGAAAATGCTAAAATATTTCTTCTGCTAAGCTACTGCTAAGTCACTTCAGTCGTGTCCGACTCTGTGTGACCCCACAGACGGCAGCCCACCAGGCTCCCCAGTCCCTGGGATTCTCCAGGCAAGAACACTGGAGTGGGTTGCCATTTCCTTCTCCAAAATATTTCTTCAGGCTGAAAGAAAATGATATAGGTCAGAAACTTGGATACACATAAAGGAACAGCATCAAAGAAAGAGTAAATAAAAGAAAAATAAAATAGTCTTTACACAATTTATCTAAAAGATCACTGCTTAAAGTTATTATAATAACACTGAACTGACTGATTACAAGAAAGATATGGGCAATGAAAAGAATAAAATACTTAGGGATAAATCTACCTAAAGAAACAAAGGACCTATTATATATATATATATAAAACTATAAAACACTGATGAAAGAACTCAAAGATGACACAAATAGATGGAGAAATATACCATTTTCATGGATCAAAAGTCAATATAGTGAAAATGCGTATACTGCCCAAAGCAATCTATAGATTCAATGCAATCATTATCAATTTACCAACGGTATTTTTCAGAGAACTAAAACAAATAATTTCATAATTTGTATGGAAATACAAAAAAACCTTGAATAGCCGAAGCAATCTTGAAAAAGAAGAATGGAACTGGAGGAATCAACATGCCAGACTTCAGGCTGTACTACAAAGCCACAGTCATCAAGACAGTATGGTACTGGCACAAAGACAGAAATATAGATCAATGAAACAAAATGGAAAGCCCAGAGATAAATTCATGCACCTATGGACACCTTATCTTTGACAAAGGAGGCAAGAATATTCAATAGAGAAAAGACAATCTCTTTAACAAGTGGTGCTGGGAAAACTGGTCAACCACTTGTAAAAGAATGAAACTAGAATACTTTCTAACACCATACACAAAAATAAACTCAAAATGGATTAGAGAGCTAAATGTAAGACCAGAAACTATAAAACTCCTAGAGGAGAACATAGACAAAACACTCTCTGACATAAATCACAGCAGAATACTCTATGACCCACCTCCCAGAGTAATGGAAATAAAAGCAAAAATAAACAAGTGGGATCTAATTAAACTTTAAAAAATTGCCCAGTGAAGGAACTTATAAGCAAGGTGAAAATGCAGCCTTCAGAATGGGAGAAAATAATAGTAAATGAAGAAACTGACAAAGAATTAATCTCAAAAATATACAGGCAGCTCATACAGCTCAATTCCAGAAAAATAAACCATCCAATCAAAAAAATGGGCCAAAGAACGAAACAGATATTTCTCCAAAGAAGATATATAGATGGCTAACAAACACAGGAAAAGAGGCTTAACATCACTCATTATCAAAGAAATGTAAATCAAAACCACAATGAGGTATCATCTCCTACTGGCCAGAATGGCTGCTATCAAAAAGTCTACAAACAATAAATGCTGGAGAGGGTGCAGAGAAAAGGGATCCCTCTTACACTGTTGGTGGGAATGCAAACTATTACAGTGGCTATGGAGAACAGTGTGGAAATTATTTTAAAAAACTGGAAATAGAATTGTCATACCACCTAGCAATCTCATTGCTGGGCATACACACTGAGGAAACCAGAATTGAAAGAGACACGTGTACCCCAATGTTGTTTGCAGCACTGTTTACAATATCTAGGGCATGGAAACAACCTAGATGTCCATCGGCAGATGAATGGATAAGAAAGCTTTGGTACATATACACAATGGAATATTACTCAGCTATTAAGAATAATGCATTTGAATCAGTTCTAATGAGGAGGATGAAACTGGAGCCTATTATACCAAGTGAAGTAAGTCAGAAAGAAAAACACCAATGCAGTATATTAATGCATATATATGGAATTTAGAAAGATGTTAACAATGATCCTATATGTGAGACAGTTAAAGAGACACAAATGTATTGAACAGTCTTTCGGACTCTGTGGGAGAAGGTGAGGGTGGGATGATTTCAGAGATATCATTGAAACATGTATAATATCATATGTGAAATATATCACCAGTCCAGGTTCGATGCATGATACAGGGCACTCGGGGTGGGTGCACTGGCATGACCCTGAGGGATGGGATGGGGAGGGAGGTGGGAGGTGGTTTCAGGGTCGGGGACACATGTACACTGATGGCTAATTCATGTCAATATATGGCAAAAAAAAAAAAAACCCAAAACACTAGAATATTGTAAAGTAATTCAGTTCAGTCAGTTCAGTTCAGTCACTCGGTCGTTTCTGACTCTGCAACACCATGAATCACAGCACACCATGCCTCCAATTAAAATAAATAAATTAATTTATAAGAAAAGAGAAGGATATGGGAATGCACTCTTGTAAGGTACCTACACTATATGTGAAAGTAAATTGTGTCATTTAAACATGGACTTAGATGTGCAAAAATGTATATTGGAAACTCTGGAGAAAATACTAAAATTAAAAAAAAAAAATTAAAGACATGCATTTGGGGAGGAGATAAGACGGCAGAGGAGTACGTGAATATGGTAGATCTTTCTCCATGGATGCATCAGAAATGTTTCTTCAGATGCAGAAGATTTCACACTGCACCAGCTGAGAGCTGGCAGGAATCCCTGATCTCCAGAAAGGAATACATAGATTCATATAAAATTTGATGAAACAAAGGAAGGGAGAAAGGAGGAGAGTGAGCGGGGTTAGACCTGCACCTGGTGGTTGTGGGAGCTAAAACAGGGATGAGATTCCCAAATCAGGGAAATTTATTGTGACAGAGGTGAAGTATTTGAGACTGTCAGAATGTGAAAAAGCTTATCTTGTGACAGTCTGAATGGAGTGAGAACCATACAATCCGTGCATATCTCCCACACCTGTGGCCTCTGGCTTCTCTGCACACGTAGTGCCACCAGAGTCTGCATGATCCAAGAAGCTGCACCACCTCTACGCTCAATCCTCACTGTGGCAGAGCTGAAAGAAGCTAGAGAAAACCTCCAATTGCACCATATCTTCTGCATCTGTGGCCTCTGACTTCCCTGAACAACTGGTGCCATCAGAGTCCCCACAATCCTAGCAGGTGCACAACTTCCACACCCAGTCCTCACTGGGGCAGATCCAAGTCTTCCAGGGCAGCCTCAGGAGCAAATTCCTATGTATGACCCACATGTAGAGGTGAAGGTAAAACCACAGTTGAACTCCAGGGGCAGAGGGTCTAAGGAAGAGGATCAAAAACCTTTCCACCAGCTTTACAAGTTGCAGATAAAATCTACAGGATGAACTAGGTAGATTCTATGTCTATGGAATATATAAAAGGACAATGAATGTTCCCACAAAAGAAAATGCCCTAGCTCTCACAGCTGTAGACATTGGAGGCAAGAACACACAGGAGTAGGGCCAGGTTACAGTCTGAGCTGTCCCTATAGTAGGTCCAAAGACAAGCCTCCACAGTACTGCAGGGCCTCCTAGGGAAGCAGAGGTGACCTGTGACTCAGAGTCAGGAAAAGGATGCTGACAACTGAGACGCAAGAAAAACTTTTACTGTTATTCCTATATTTTGATTAGTTTTGTAGTTGGTTCTGGATTTTTTTAAAGTTGACTTTTTAAGGTTCTGTGGTTTTGTTTTTCTTTCTTTTTTTTTGAGGGTATATTTTTCTCATTGTTCTTTTCTTCGTTATAGTTATTTTTAATATGTATAATTTTTTATATATTTCTATCTATTTTTTCTTTCTTTCTTTCTTTTATTTTTTGGTAGTTTGTTCGGTTATCTTCACTTATTCTTCAGTTGGCACTCTGCTTTGGTCTTGTTTTCTGTTTTAGTTTTGTTTTAAAGTGATTAATATCATTCATTTCTGGATTCGTTTACTCAACCGGTCACTCTCTTGTACTTTGTTTTCTTTTGACTGTTTTGGTTTTGTTTGTGTGTGTGTGTGTTCCTTTGTTTTTGTTACTATTTATTTGATTTGGCATTTACCATTTGCCAGGGAATTGTTTTCTTTTTCTTCGTGTGTGTGTGTGTGTGTGTGTTTTGTTTTCTGCGTATTTGTTTTAATCATCTATACCAGACCACCTGACCTGCCTCTTGAGAAACCTGTATGCAGGTTAGGAGGCAACAGTTAGAACTGATCATGGAACAACAGACTGGTTCCAAATAGGAAAAGGAGTACATCAAGGCTGTATATTGTCATCCTGCTTATTTAACTTATATGCAGAGTACATCATGAGGAACGCTGGGCTGGAAGAAGCACAAGCTGGAATCAAGATTGCCGGGAGAAATATCAATAACCTCAGATATGCAGATGACACCACCGTTATGGCCCAAAGTGAAGAGGAACTCAAAAGCCTCTTGATGAAAGTGAAAGAGGAGAGTGAAAAGGTTGGCTTGAAGCTCAACATTCAGAAAACAAAGATCATGGCATCTGGTCCCATCACTTCTTGGGAAACAGATGGGGAAACAGTGGAAACAGTGTCAGACTTTATTTTTTCGGGCTCCAAAATCACTGAAGATGCTGATTGCAGCCAGGAAATTAAAAGACGCTTACTCCTTGGAAGGAAAGTTATGACCAGCCTAGATAGCATATTAAAAAGCAGAGACATTACTTTGCCAACCAAGGTCCGTCTAGTCAAGGCTATGGTTTTTCCCGTGGTAATGTATGGATGTGAGAGTTGGACTGTGAAGAAAGCCAATCGCCAAAGAATTGATGCTTTTGAACTGTGGTGCTGGAGAAGACTCTTGAGAGTCCCTTGGACTGCAAGGAGATCCAACCAGTCCATTCTAGAGGCAATCAATCCAGGGTGTTCATTGGAAGGACTGATGCTGAAGCTGAAACTCCAATACTTTGGCCACCTCATGCGACGAGTTGACTCACTGGAAAAGAGTCTGATGCTAGGAGGGATTTGGGGTGGGAGGAGAAGGTGACGACAGAGAATGAGATGGCTGGATGGCATCACCGACTCTGTGGACATGAGTTTGAGTGAACTCCGGGAGTTGGTCATGGACAGGGAGGCCTGGGGTGCTGTGATTCATGGGTTCGCAGAGAGTCGGACATGACTGAGCGACTGAACTGAACTGATTGCCATAACAAATGACTGGAATCTTGATTATCTGATCAGAAATAGAGCCTGAACCTCTGGGGTGAAGAGCTAAGTCCACCCCACTAGACTGCCAGAGAACTCCAGACCCCAGGAAGTATTAATTAGTGATAGCTCCCATGAAGGCCTCCACCTATAGCCTAGGCTGATATCACTCAACTGTCTGCAATACCCAGGGTGGGATGCCTCACGCAAACAAGCGAGAAAAGAATACAAACCAAATAATCAGCAGACAGGTTTCCCATAGACACATCCAAACACATCATTTCATGCAGCCCTGCCAATAAGAGGGGAAATCATCATATTTCCTTCCACCAGAACACAGGCACAAGTCCCTCCCAACACGAAGCCTATAAAAACCACTGAAAAACCTCACTCACCATGGGCAGAGACCAAAAGCAAGAGAAACTACGACCCTATAGTGGGAGAAAGGAGATATCACACAGTATATTAAATGAAAGAAAAAGAGAAATACCATGACCATGAAGGAACAAAGTAAAAACCCACAATACCAAATAAATGAAGAAGAAATAGGAAAACTACCTGAAGAATAATTCAAATTAATGATAGTAAAGATGATATAAAGTCTTGAAAATAGGATGGAGAAAATGCAAGAGTCATTTAACACATTTAACAAAGACCTAGAAGAAATAAAGAATAGGCAAACAAAGATGAACAAAATAATTACTGAAATTAAAAATACTCTAGAAGGAATCAGTAGTAGAATAACTGAGACAGAACAGACAAGTGAGCTATAATGGTGGAAATAACTGCTGAAGAGAAGAACAAACAACAACAAAAAATATGAAATGAATTAAAGATAGCTCCAGAGACCTCTGGGACAATATTAAACACACTAATATGCAAATTATAATGATGCCAGAAGAAGAAAAGAAAAAGTTAGTTTATGAGAACACTTTTAAAGAGAATATAGTCAAAACATTCCTTAATATGGGAAAGGAAATAATCAAGTCCAAAAAGCACAGTGAGTCCCCTACAGGATATACCCAATGAGAAACATGCTAAAACACATATTAATCAAACTAACAATAATTAAACACAGATAAAATATAAAAGCAGCAAGGGAAAAGAAACAACATACAAGGGAAACCCCATATGGCTATCAGTTGATCTTACAGCAGAACGCGCAGACCAGAAGGGGATGGCAGAAGATATTTAAAGTAATGACAGGAAGAAATATATCATCAAAATTACTCTACCCAGCCAGGATCTCATTCAAAATTTATGGGGAAATCAAAAGAAAAGACAAAAAAAGAAAAACAAGAAAAGGTAACAAAAAAAGAAAAACAAGAAAAGGTAAAATAATATATTACTGCAAAACCAGCTTTACAACAAATACTAAAAGGATTTCTACAAGCAAGAAACACAAGAGAAGGAAAAGACCTACAAAATAAAGTCAAAACAATTAAGAAAATGCCAATAGGAACATAGATATCATAATTATTTTAAATGTAAATGGATTAAATACTCCAAACAAAATTCACAGACTGGTTAAATGGATACAAAAACAAGACCCATATAATATGCTGTCCACAAGAGAGCCACTTCAGACGTAGACACACACAGAGACTGAAAGTGAGAGGATAGAAAAAGATATACCATGCAAATGGAAATAAAAATAAACCTGAAGTGGCAATCCTCATATCAGACAATATAGACCCCAAAATAAAGAATATTGTAAGAGATAAAGAAGGACATTACAGAATCATCAATGGATCAATCCAAGAAGAAGACATAGCAATTATAAATATTTATGTACCCAAGATAGCATTTCAATATATGACAAACATTAACAAGAATTAAAGGGAAAATTGACAGTAATACAATAATGGAAGGGGAATTTAACACCATACTTACACTAATGGATAGATCAACAAAACAGAAAAATTAATAAGGAAACACAAGCCTTAAATGACTCATTAGACCAGATGGACCTAATTGGCATCTTCAGGACATACCATCTAAATGCAGGAAAATACAATTACTTTTCGAGTGTACTTGGAACATTGTCCAGGATAGATCATATCTTGAGTCACAAATCAAGATGCAGTAAATCTAGGAAAATTGAAACCATATCAAGTATATTTTTTAACCACAATGCCATGAGACTAGATCTCATATAAAGAAAAAAAAAAAGTTAAAAGACAAACACATGGAGATTAAACAACATATGCTAAATAGCAAAAGCACAAACAAACAAACAAACAAAAAGCACTGAAGAAATGAAAAGAGAAACAAAAATACCTAGAAACAAATAACAACAAAAACATGATGATTCAAAACCTATGGGAAGCATCAAAAGCAGTTCTAAGAGGCAAGATTATAACAATACAATCCTACTGCAAGAAATAAGAAAAACATCACATAGACAATCTACCCTTACACCTAAAGCAACTGAAAAAGAACGAAAACAAAAATGTTCAAAGTGAGTAGAAGGAAAAAATAGTAAAGGTCAGAGCAGAAATAAATGAAAAATAAATGAAGGAAACAATAGCCAAGATAAATAAAACAAAAAACCTGGTTCTTTGAGAAGATAAACAAACTTGACAAACCATTAGCCAGACTTATCAAGAAAAAAAGGGAGAAGACTCAAATAACAAAATTAGGAATGAAAAAGGAAAGGTTCAAACAAAAAATGCAGAAATTCAAAGAATCATAGGAAGCAGATTATTACAAGTAGCTATATATCAAAAATTGGACAAGGTAGAAGAAATGGATAGATTCTTAGAAAAATTAAACCTTCCAAGACTGAATTAGAAAGAAATAGAAATTAGGAATAAGTCAACAACAAGAATTGAAACTTAAACAATGATTAAAAAAAATCTCCCCCCAAACAAAAGCCCAGGGCCAGATGATTTAACAGGTGAATTCTATCAAACATTCAGAGAAGAGCTAACACCAATTCTTCTCAAACTCTTCCAAAAAATTGCAGAAGGAGCACCTCCAAACTCATCTATGAGACTACCATCACCCTGATTCTAAACTCAGTGATATCAGAAAGTTACAGACCGATATCAGCGTTAAACATAGATGCCAAAATCCTCAACACAATTCTAGCAAACAGAATCCAGCAACAAATTCAAAAGATCATAGACCATGATCAAGCCAGGTTTATCCAAGAGATGCAAAGATTCTCCAACATATGCATATCAATCAGTATTATACACCATATTACATCATATTAACAACATCATTACATCAACATCAATCACATCATATTAACAAATTGAAAGATAAAAATAATATGATCATCTCAATAGATAAGGAAAAAAAGTGACAAAATTAAGCACACATATATGATATAAACGTTTCAGAAAATAAGTATAGAAGGATCATACCCCAACATGATAAAGGCCATATATGATAAACTACAGTAAACATTACACAAAATGGTGAAAAATTTAACGATCAGGGTGCCTACTCTCATCACTGCTATTCAACATAGTTTTGGACATCGTAGGCACAGCTATCAGAGAAGAAAAAGAAATAAAAATAATACAGATAGAGAAAAAAAGTAAAACTCTCACTGTTTGCAAATGACATGATATTATACATAGAAAATCCTAAAGATGCTATCAGAAAATTACTAAAGTTAATGAGTGAATTTACCAAAGTCACAAGACACAAAAATCAATATTCAAAAATCCCTTGTTTTCCTAAACACTAACAATGAAAATTAAGAAAAAAAAAATAAGGAATCAAACCCGTTCACAATCACAACAAAAAGAAAACATAGCTAGGAATAAACCTACCGAAGAAAACAAAATAGAGCAAAAAGTTTCACAATTTGTATGGAAACAGAAAAGACCCTTAATGGCCAAAGCAGTCTTAGGAACTAAGAATGGAGCAGGAGGACTCCACCTTCCTGACCTAAGTCTATACTACAAAGCTATAGTCATCAAAAGAGTATGGTACTGGCAGATATAAAGCAAAACAGACTGATAGAACAAGATAGAAAGCCCAGAGATTAAACCCACACATATATGGGCACTTTATCTTTGACAAAGGAGACAAGAATATACAATGGAGATCACTACAATGGATGAAAGTTCTCTTGAATAAGTGGTGCTATGAAACTAGATAGCTGTGCATAAAAGAATGAAATTAGAACACTTCTTTCCTAATACCGTACCAAAACACGAACTCAAAATGGGTTAAAGATCTAAATGTAAGATCGGAAACTATAAAACTCTTAGAAGAAAACATAGGCAGAACACTTTGGCATAAAAAAAATCACAGCAAGATCCTCTATGATCCACCTCTAGAGTAATGGAAATAAAAACAAAAGTAAACAAATGGGAACTAATTTAAACTGAAAAGTTGTTTTGCACAGCAAAGGAAACCATAAACAAGATGAAAAGACAACCCTCAGAATGGGAGAAAATAATTGCAAATGGAGAAATTGACAAAGGATTAATCTTCAAAATATACAAGCAGCTCATGCAGTGCAATATGAGAAAAACAAACCACTTAATCAGATAAATGGGCAGAAGACTTAAATAGGTGTTTCTCTAAAGAAGACATACAGATGGCTAGTAAACACATGAAGAAATGCTCAACATTGCTTATTATTTGAGAAATACAAATCAAAAGTGCAGTGAGGTATCACTTCACACTGGTCAGAGTGGCCATCATCAAAATATCACAAACAATAAAAGCTGAAGAGGGTGTGGGGAAATTCACACTAGCATTGCACTGCTAGTGTGAATGTAAACTGATACAGCCACCACGGAGAACAGTATGGAAATTCCTTAAAACACTAGGAATATAGTGACCATATGATCCAGCAATCCCACCACTGGGCATATACACTGAGAAAACTGAAAAAGGCACATTTACCCCAATTTTCATTGCAGCACTATTTACAGTAGCTAGGACATGGAAGCAACCTAAATGTCTGTCAACAGATGAATGTATAAAGAAGTTGTGGTACATATATGCAATGGAATATTACTCAACCACAAGAAGGAATGAATATGAGTCAGTTCTAGTTAAGTGGGTAAACCTAGAGCCTATTATACA
This sequence comes from Moschus berezovskii, assembly GCF_049115385.1. Classification (NCBI taxonomy): domain Eukaryota; kingdom Metazoa; phylum Chordata; class Mammalia; order Artiodactyla; family Moschidae; genus Moschus; species Moschus berezovskii. The sequence continues at coordinate 77,448,143 of NC_142488.1, read as the reverse complement.
GAGTGAAGTAAGTCTGAAAGAGAAAAACAAGCATTGTATATATACACATATATATGAAATCTAGAGAAATTGTACTTATGTATCTATTTGCAGGGCAGGAATAGAGATGCAGCCATAGAGAACAGACTAATGAACTCAATGGGGGAAGGAAAAAGTTAAACGAATTGAGAGGGTAGCATTGACGCATATACATCACCATATGTAAAACAGATAAGCAGTGGGAATTCCTGTATGACGTAGGGAGCTCAACCTGGTGCTCTGTGACAATGAAGAAGCATGGGATAGAGTAGCATGTATGAGGGAGTTTCATGAGGGAGGGAAAATATGTATACCTATGGCTGATTCATGATAATATATGCCAGAGACCAACTCAACATTCTAAAGCAATTACCCTCTAGTTAAAAATTAATAAATTAAAGCAAGAAGTACATTTGATACATTAAGATAGCAAATAAAATGGAATATTTTGAAATTCTCAAAGAAAACTAGAGACTTCAGAAAAAGAAGCCACTAGCAATGCATAGAAAAAAGTTGCTAATATGATCCTTGAAAGTGAAAGTGAAGTTGCTCAGTCGAGTCCGACTCTTTGAGACCCCGCGGACGGTGGTCCACCAGGCTCCTCTGTCCATGGGATTCTCTAGGCAAGAATACTGGAGTGGGTTGCCATTTCCTTCTCCAGGGAATCTTCCTGACCCAGGGATCACACCCAGATCTCCCACATTGCAGGCAGACGTTTTAACCTCTGAGCGACCAGGGAAGCCCTTAATAGTTCAAAAATATCAATAAACATTTTAAATGTAAATACTCTAAATATACCAATTAAAAGATAGATTTGCCAAGTAAATTAGAAAAATATAGGTGTCACTTATATGTGGTCTACAAGAAATTCACTCTAAGCATTATCTTGGGTTAAAAGAAATGGGGTAGAGAAGCATACACTACGTTACAACTATTCAAAAGTAGGTGGTATAGCTACATTTATTTGATACAAAACTGACTTGAGAATAAGGACAATTATTAGAAAAAGAAGGGCACTATATAATAACAAAATGACCAGTTCTCCAAGAGGATAGAGCAGTATTAAAATATACATACCTCATAAGAGAATATCAAAATATTTGCATCAAAAGCTGATTAAAATGAAAGGAGAAATAAACAAAATTATAACTGGGATTTTAGCACCCCTATTTCAGTAATTGGTTGATAAAGAAAGCACAGTATCTCCAACCATGCATTAATAGGTGAATTGCGTGGCACAATTGTCAATTGCATGTGTTTGGTGGTTTAGAATAATTAATCAAATAGCAAAAAAAAAAACATTTTTCAATCGGCCATAAAATATTTACCAAGATAGATCATATATAAGACGATAAACCATTACAAAAACAGAAATAACATAAAATATAGACCTATATGAAAATTAAATCAGAAATCAGTAATAGAAAGATATTTGGAGGGATATCCCTGGTGGTCCAGTGGATCTGGACTGTCAATGCAGTGGACAAAGATTCAGTTCCTTGTCCAGAAAGATCCCAAACACTGTGAGGCAACTTAAACCTTTGGGCAACTAAGCCCATGCACCACAACTACTGAGCCCATGCTATAGAGATCGTAAGCTGCAACTACGGAGCCCATGTGCAACAACTACTGAGTCCACATGATGCAATCACTGAAGCCTGCCAACTCTAGAGCCCATATACCACAACAAGGGAAAGCCCATGCAGCAACGAAGACCCAGAACAGAAAAAAACAAATAAAAATCAACTAATTAAATAAACATTTTTAAAAAGATAGAAAATCTTCAAATATGCTGGAATTAAATTGCAGACTTACACAACACATGGGTCAAAGAAGTAATCTCAAGATAAATTAAAATTATTTTTGGATGAAATAAAAGTACAATATATCAAAGTTTGTGGGAAATAGTGAAAACAGTGAATAGAAGGATATTTATAGCATTGAAAGCACACATTAGAAAAGAAGAAAGAACAAACATCAAAAAAATTTAGTTTCCAACTTAGGAAACTGAGAAAGAACATTAATTTAAGATTAAAACAAGTGAAAGAAAATAGGTAGATATTAAAGCAGAAATAATTGCAAATAAAAATAAGGAATCTATAGAGAAAAGTGATGAAAACAAAGGTTAGTTCTTTGAAAAGATCAATAAAATCGATTAACTTTTAGCCTAAACCAGATAAAGAGAAGATACAAATTACCATATCAGAAATGAAAGAGGAATTATCTCTACTGATCTTTTAGACATTGAGAGTGATACAGGAATACTATGAACAATACTGTATAGTTCATCAGTTCAGTTCAGTTCATTCGCTCAGTCGTGTCCAACTCTTTGCGACCCCATGAATCGCAGCACACCAGGCCTCCCTGTCCGTCACCAACTCCCGGGGTTCACCCAAACTCATTTGCATTGAGTTGGTGATGCCATCCAGCCATCTAATCCTCTGTCATCCCCTTCTCCTCCTACCCCCAGTCCCTATCAGCATCAGGGTCCTTTCCAATGAGCCAACTCTTCGCATGAGGTGGCCAAGGTATTGGAGCTTCAGCCTCAGCATCAGCCCTTCCAGTGAACATCTAGGACTGATCTCCTTTAGGATGGACTGGTCGGATCTCCTTGCAGTCCAAGATACTCTCAAGATTCTTCTCCAGCACCACAGTTCAAAAGTGTCAATTATTCGGTGCTCAGCTTTCTTTATAATCCAACTCTCACATGCATATATGACCACTGGAAAAACTGTAGACTTGATTAGGCGGACTTTGTTGGCAGAGACATATCTCTGCTTTTTAATGTGCTATCTAGGTCGGTCATAACTTTCCTTCCAAGGAGTAAGCATGTTTTAATTTCATGGCTGCAATCAACATCTGCAGTGATTTTGGAGCCCAAAAAATAAAGTCTGACACTGTTTCCACTGTTTCTCCATCTATTTCCCATGAAGTGATGGGACCAGATGCCATGATCTTCGTTTTCTGAACGTTGAGCTTTAAGCAAACTTTTTAACTCTCCTCTTTCACTTTCCTCAAGAGGCTTTTGAGTTCCTCTTCACTTTCTGCCATAAGGGTGGTGTCATCAACATATCTGAGGTTATTGATATTTCTTCTGGCAATCTTGATTCCAGCTTGTGCTTCTTCCAGCCCAGCGTTCCTCATGATGTACTCTGCATATAAGTTAAATGAGCAGGGCCTGCATATAGGTTTCTGAAGAGGCGGTCAGGTGGTCTGGTATTCCAATCTCTTTCAGAATTTTCCACAGTTTATTGTGATCCACAAGTCAAAGGCTTTGGCATAGTCAATGAAGCAGAAATACATTATATATGATAAATTGGATATTTTATGTGAATGGACCAATTTCTTGAAACAAAAACTACCAAAACATATACAAGAAGAAATAGATAATTTTAACATACCTGTAATGATTAAAGACTTGAATCATTAATAATATGGTAAACAAAAAATTACCAAGGCTAGATGATTTTTCCAGTGAATTCTACCAAATATTTAAGGGGGGAAATGATAATATAAATTCTCTTTAAGAAAATAGAAATATATGGAATACATTCCCACTCATTCTATGAAAACAGCATTATTCTAATGTCAAAATCAGATAAAGACATTACTAAAAGGAAACTAAAAAAAAAAAAAAAGGAAAACGGCAGTCCAATATTTGTCAAAAAGACAATTTGAAAATATTCAACAAAATGTTAGCAACAGTGTATCAGTTCAGTTCAGTTCAGTTCAGTCGCTCAGTCGTGTCCGACTCTCCGCGACCCCATGAATCACAGCACGCCAGGCCTCCCTGTCCATCACCAACTCCCGGAGTACACTCAAACTCATGTCCACAGAGTCGGTGATGCCATCCAGCCATCTCATTCTCCGTCGTCCCCTTCTCCTCCCGCCCCCAACCTTTCCCAGCATCAGAGTCTTTTCCAGTGAGTCAACTCGTCGCATGAGGTGGCCAAAGTATTGCAGTTTCAGCTTTAGCATCAGTCCCTCCAATGAACATCCAGGATTGATCTCCTTTAGAATGGACTGGTTGGATCTCCTTGCAGTATAAGGGACTCTCAAGAGTCTTCTCCAACACCACAGTTCAAAAGCATCGATTCTTCGGCGATCAGCCTTCTTCACAGTCCAACTCTCACAACCATACATGACCACGGGAAAAACCATTGCCTTGACTAGACGGACCTTGGTTGGCAAAGTAATGTCTCTGCTTTTTAATATACTATCAAGGTTGGTCATAACTTTCCTTCCAAGGAGCAAGCGTCTTTTAATTTCATGGCTGCAATCAGCATCTGCAGTGATTTTGGAGCCCAAAAAAACAAAGTCTGACACTGTTTCCACTGTTTTTCCATCTATTTCCCATGAAGTGATGGGACCAGATGCCATGATCTTTGTTTTCTGAATGTTGAGCTTCAAACCAACCTTTTCACTCTCCTCTTTCACTTTCATCAAGAGGCTTTTGAGTTCCTCTTCACTTTCTGCCATAAGGGTAGTGTCATCTGCATATCTGAGGTTATTGATATTTCTCCCAGCAATCTTGACTCCAGCTTGTGCTTCTTCCAGCCCAGCGTTCCTCATGATGTACTCTGCATATAAGTTAAATAAGCAAGGTGACAATATACAACCTTGACGTACACCTTTTCCTATTTGGAACCAGTCTGTTGTTCCATGTCCAGTTCTAACTGTTGCTTCCTGACCTGCATACAGGTTTCTCAAGAGGCAGGTCAGGTGGTCTGGTATGCCCATCTCTTTCAGAATGTTCCACAGTTTATTGTGATCCACACAGTCACTGACCTAGAGCCAGACATCTTGGAATGTGAAGTCAAGTGGGCCTTAGAAAGCATCACTACTAACAAAGCTAGTGGAGGTGATGGAATTCCAGTTGAGCTATTACAAGTCTTGAAAGATGATGCTGTGAAAGTGCTGCACTCAATATGCCAGCAGATTTGGAAAACTCAGCAGTGGCCACAGGACTGGAAGAGGTCAGTCTTCATTCCAATCCCAAAGAAAGGCAATGCCAAAGAATGCTCAAACTACCGGACAATTGCCCTCATCTCACACGCTAGCAAAGTCATGCTCAAAATTCTCCAAGCCAGGCTTCAGCAATATGTAAACCGTGAACTCCCAGATGTTCAAGCAGGTTTTAGAAAAGGCAGAGGCACCAGAGATCAAATTGCCAACATCCGCTGGATCATGGAGAAAGCAAGAGAGTTTCAGAAAAACATCTATTTCTGCTTCATTGACTATGCCAAAGCAACAGTGTATAAAAGTGATTATATATTACAATCAAGTACAATTTACTCCAAATATTCAAGATTTTCAAAATCAATCAATGTAACCCATTACATCAACAGACTAAAGAAGAAAAATCATTTGTTCATATCAGTTGACATGGCAAAAGTATTTGACAAAATCTAATACCCATTTATGATAAAAACTTCAGTATACAAGGAATGGAGGAAAACTTCAGATTCATAATTTTCTTTTTTTTTAATTATTATTTTTTAAATTTATTTATTTTAATTGGAGGCTAATTACTTTAGAGTATTGCATTGGTTTTGCCATACATTGACATGAATCCACCCCGGGTGTACATGTGTTCCCCATCTTGAACCACCCTCCCACTCCCTCCCCGTATCATCCCTCTGGGTCATCCCAATGCAGCAGCCCCAAGCATCCTGTATCATGCATTGAAACTAGACTGGTGATTCCTTTTACATATGATAATATATATGTTTCAATGCCATTCTCCCAAATCATCCCACCCTCGCCCTCTCCCACAGAATCCAAAAGACTGCTCTATACATCTGTGTCTCTTTTGCTGTCTCGCATACAGGGTTATAATTACCATCTTTCTAAATTCCATATATATAACTGCCATACGACCCAGCAATCCCACTGCTGTGCAAACACACTGAGGAAACCAGAATTGAAAGAGACACATGTACTCCAATGTTCATCGCAGCACTGTTTATAATAGCCAGGACATGGAAGCAACCTAGATGTCCATCTGCAGACAAATGGATAAGAAAGCTTTGGTACATAAACACAATGGAGTATTACTCAGCAATTAAAAAGAATACATTTGAATCAGTTCTAATGAGGTGGATGAAACTGGAGCCTATTATACAGAGTGAAGTAAGCCAGAAAGAAAAACACCAAAACAGTATACTAAGAATGCCATCTTTCAACAATTCTATTCAATATTATACTAGAAGTTCTAGCCAGTGTAATGAGGGAAATAAAAGATGATAAACATATATAGGGAATGGAAGGAAGAAATAAAACTGACTCTATTCTCATATTACATGATTCTCATACTATGCGATATAAAATCTCAAAGAATCAGCCAAATAACTCCTGGAATTAACATATAGCAAGATTATAGGTTGTAAGGTTAATATTCAGGTCAATTAATTTTCATTATATCAACAATGAATAATTCAAATTTGAAATTACAGGAAAATAAAATTATTTAAAATAGAACCCAGAAAATGTAATACTTAGGTATAAATATAGTATAATGTATATACATAGGATCTACATGAGGAAAATTTTTAAAAATCTCATGTGAAAAATCCTAGAACTAAATAATTGCAGAGATTTTCTATCTTCATGGACAAGAAGACTGTCAATATTGTCAAAATGTCAGTTATTCCCAACTTGATCTATAGAATCAATGTAATTCCAATAAAAATAAAAATAGGCTATTTTGTATTAATATATTTCAGCACATTAATTTAAATATTTGTGTGCACGCATATGTGGTCGCTTCAGTTGTATCTGACTCTTTGTGACCCTATGAATCCTAACCCACAAGTCTGCCCTGCCCATGGGATGCTCCAGGCAAGAAAATTGGAGTAGGTTACCATGCCCTCCTCCAGGGGATCTTCCTGACCTAGGGATCAAACTCACATCTCTTAAGTCTCCTGTATTGGCAAGCGGATTCTTTACTGCTAGTGCCACCTGGGAAGCCTTATAAGCTTATATGGAAGGGCAAAAGGCCTAGAATAGCCAGAACAATACAGAAGAAGAAGAAAAACAAAGTTGGAGAACACACATTACTTAATTTCAAGTCTTACTGTAAGGGTACAATAAATAGTCAGCAGAGTATTGGCAAAAAAGTAGACATATATGTCAACACACCAGAACAGAGCCCATGAGCAAGTGTGCAGAAATATATCTGACAAATTTTTGACAGAAAATAAAAATCGATTCAATGGAGAAAAGCTTTGCAAGAGAAGGTACGGAAAAATTGGATGATCATATCCCAAATAAATAAATACATAATATAGACACAGACTCTACACAGTTCACAAAAAATAATTCAACAAGTATTCACTGTATAACAAAGACAATCATAATTAATATCTTGGAATAACTGATAATGGAATATAATCTTCAAAAAAAATCAAATCATTATGCTGTATACATGAAACTAACACAATAATGTAAATGAATTTTACTTCAGTAATATATATATATATACACATACTAGATTTTAGAGTGTAGTATATAGTTAGGCTTACATTTTATTCAGCATCCTAATCATCATAGTGTTTAGATAATTTACATTTAATGTGATTATTAATAAACGTGAGCTTGAATCTGTCATTTTGTTATTTGTACTTACTGGTATAATGTATTATTTGCTTCCATTTTCTCCCTTTGTTTTGTCTTTTACTCTAAATATTCTTGCTGCTTGAATTTGGTTATCCCTTGGGCTGAATCTTGAACTATAATATCTTTTTCAATTTTTTTTGAACAGAATTGTCATGCAAGTTGCTACCAGAACATCAAAAATAAAAAAAAAAAGGTAGAGATAAGGGAAGATATAAAATACATAACGCAACTTTTGTAATTCTTTATGTAACACCTTGTGAAAAAATTATTGTATGGCTAATAAAAACAACAAACAAAATCAAAATCAAACAGATAGATCATAAACCTCAGGGCAAAACACAAGCCTACAGGTTCTAAAAGGTAGCACAATGGAAATTTTAGGTGACTTTGTGCTTGTCAAGCATATACAAACATGTAACAACAAATTTAGGTTAGATATAATACCAAAAACATAACTCATTAAAGGAAATATTATATAGTTGGACTTTATTACAATTAAAGATGTCTGCTTTATGAAAGACAAGACTGAAAATCAGACTGAGAGAAAGTATTTTCAAAACACATATCTGATAAAAGACTGTCATCCAAAATACACAACTATTAAACTCAACAAGAAAACAAGCAACCAGTTTAAAAAACGAGCTGAAGTTCTGAACAAAAACTTCACCAAAAACCTTACATATGGAAAATAAAAATATATAAACATGCTCCACACGATTCTACATTCAGTTCAGTTCAGTTCAGTTCAGTCGCTCATTCCTGTCCGACTCATAGCGACCCCATGAACCACAGCAGGCCAGGCCTCCCAGTCCATCACCAACTCCCGGAGTTCACACAAACTCATGCCCACAGAGTCGGTGATGCCATCCAGCCACCTCATTCTCTGTCATCCCCGTCTCCTCCTACCCCCAATTGCTCCCAGCATCAGAGTCCTTTCCAGTGAGTAAACTCATTGCATGAGGTGGCCAAAGTATTGCAGCTTCAACTTTAGCATCAGTCCTTCCAATGAACACCCAGGATTGATCTCCTCTAAAATCGACTGGTTGGATCTCCTTGCAGTACAAGGGACTCTCAAGAGTCTTCTCCAGCACCACAGTTCGAAAGCATCAATTCTTTGGCGATCAGCTTTATTCACAGTCCAACTCTCACATCCATACATGACCACAGGAAAAACCATAGCCTTGACTAGATGGACCTTGGTTGGCAAAGTAATGTCTCTGTTTTTTAATATGCTATCTAGGCTGGTCATAACGTTCCTTCCAAGGAGTAAGCGTCTTCTAATTTCATGGCTGCAATTAGCATCCACAGGGATTTTGGAACCCAAAAAAATAAAGTCTGACACGGTTTCCACTGTTTCCCCATCTATTTCCCATGAAGTGATGGGACCAGATTTCATGATCTTCTTTTTCTGAATATTGAGCTTCAAGCAAACCTTTTCACTCTCCTCTTTCACTTTCATCAAGAGGCCTTTGAGTTCCTCTTCACTTTCGGCCATATGGGTGGTGTCATCTCCATATCTGAGGTTATAAATAGTTCTCCCGGGAATCTTGATTCCAGCTTGTGCTTCTTCCAGACCAGCGTTCCTCATGATGTACTCTGCATATAAGTTAAATAAGCAGGGTGATAATATACAACCTTGACGTACTCCTTTTCCTATTTGGAACCAGTCTGTTGTTCCATGTCCAGTTCTAACTGTTGCTTCCTGACCTGCATACAGGTTTCTCAAGAGGCAGGTCAGGTGGTCTGGGATTCCCATCTCTTTCAGAATTTTCCAGTTTATTGTGATCCACACAGTCAAAGGCTTTGGCATAGTCAATGAAGCAGAAATAGATGTTTTTCTGGAACTCTCTTGCTTTCTCCATAATCCAGCGGATGTTGGCAACTTGATCCCTGGTGCCTCTGCCTTTTCTAAAACCTGCTTGAACATCTGGGAGTTCACGATTCACATATTGCTGAAGCCTAGCTTGGAGAATTTTGAGCATGACTTTACTAGCCTGTGAGATGAGTGCAATCGTGCAGTAGTTTGAGCATTCTTTGGCATTCCCTTTCTTTGGGATTGGAATGAAGACTGACCTTCTCCAGTCCTGTGGCCATTGCTGAGTTTTCCAAATTTGCTGCCATATTGAGTGCAGCTCTTTCACAGCATCAGCTTCAGGATTTAAATAGCTCATTTGAAATTCCATCACCTTCACTAGCTTTGTTCGTTGTGATGCTCTTAAAGGCCCACTTGACTTTATATTCCAAGATGTCTGGTTCCAGGTGAGTGATCACGCCATCATGATTATCTTCGTCGTGAAGACCTTTCTTGTACAGTTCTTCTGTGTATTCTTGCCACCTCTTCTTAATATCTTCTGCTTCTGTTAGGTCCATACAATTTATGTCCTTTATAGAGCCCATCTTTTCATGAAATGTTCCCTTGATATCTCTAATTTTCTTGAAAAGATCTCTTGTTTTTCCTATTCTGTTGTTTTCCTCTATTTCTTTGCATTGATCACTGAGGAAGGCTTTCTTATCTCTCCTTACTATTCTTTGGAACTCTGCATTCAGATGCTTATATCTTTCCTTTCCTCCTTTACTTTTTCTTCTCTTCTTTTCACAGCTATTTGTAAGGCCTCCTCAGACAGCCATTTTGCTTTTTTGCATTTCTTTTCCATGGGGATGGTCTTGGTCCCTGTCTCCTTCACAATGTCATGAACCTCTGTTCAGAGCTCATCAGGCACTCTATCATATCTAATCTCTTCAATCTATTTCTTACTTTCACTGTATAATCATAAGGGATTTGATTTAGGTCATATGTGAATGGTCTAGTGGTTTTCCCTACTTTCTTCAATTTAAGTCTGAATTTGGCAATAAGGGGTTCATGATCTGAGCCACAGTCAGCTCCTAGTCTTGTTTTTGCTAACTGCATACAGCTTCTCCATCTTTGGCTGCAAAGAATATAATCAATCTGATTTTGGTATTGACCATCTGGTGATGTCCATGTGTAGAGTTTTCTCTTGTGTTTTTGGAAGAGGGTGTTTGCTATGACCAGTGCGTTCTCTTGGCAAAACTCTATTAGCCTTTGCCCTGCTTCATTCCGTGCTCCAAGGCCAAATTTGCCTGTTACTCCAGGTGTTTCTTGACTTCCTACTTTTGCATTCCAGTCCCCTATAATGAAAAGGACATCCTTTTTGGGTGTTAGTTCTGAAAGGTCTTGTAGGTCTTCATAGAACTGTTCAACTTCGGCTTCTTTTGGATTACTGGTTGGGGCATAGACTTGGATTACTGTGACATTGAATGGTTTGTCTTGGAAACGAACAGAAATAATTCTGTCGTTTTTAAGATTGCATCCAAGTACTGCATTTCGTACTCTTTTGTTGACCATGATGGCTACTCCATTTCTCCTAAGGGATTCCTGCCCACAGTAGTAGATATAATGGTCATCTGAGTTAAATTCACCCATTCCAGTCCATTTCAGTTCACTGATTCCTAGAATGTCGACGTTCACTCTTGCCATCTCCTGTTTGACCACTTCCCATTTGCCTTGATTCATGGAGCTAACATTCCAGGTTGCTATTCAATATTGCTCTTTATAGCATCGGACCTTGCTTCTAGCATCAGTCACATCCACAACTGGGTATTTGTTTTGCTTTGGCTCCATCCCTTCATTCTTTCTGGAGTTATTTCTCCACTGATCTCCGGTAGCATACTGGGCACCTACCAACCTAGGGAATTCCTCATTCAGTATCCTATCATTTTGCCTTTTGATACTGTTCATGGGGTTCTCAAGGCAAGTATACTGAAGTGGTTTGCCATTCCCTTCTCCAGTGGATCACATTCTTTCAGACCTCTCCACCATGACCCGTCCATCTTGGGTGGCCCCACACGGCATGGCTTAGCTCCATTGAGTTAGACAGGACTGTGTTCCATATGATCAGATCAACTAGGTTTTTGTGATTATGATTTCAATGTGTCTGCCCTCTAATGCCCCCTCCCAATATCTACCCTCTTATTTCGGTTTCACTTACTTTGGTCGTGGAGTATCTCTTCCCAGCTGCTCCAGCAAATTGCAGCTGCTGTACCTTACCTTGGATGAGGGGTATCTCCTCAAGGCTGCCCCTCCTGACCTTGACTGTGGAGTAGCTCCTCTCAGCCCTCCTGTGCCCAAGCAACCACCGCCTCTTGGAATTGGAACAGCTCCTCTTGGCCACCGCCCTAACCTTGGGCGTGGGGTAGCTCCTCTTGGCCACGATTCTGCACGAGGTTGGTTGCACCGGAGCCGGCGTCTCTCGCGTCTGTGCCGCCGGAGCCCCGATTCTACATTAGGTAATTTAAAATTAAAATAATAATAGAAAAATTGAAAGTCACTTGTTTTTTTTTTCTGGCTCTTTGTGACCCCAAGAACTGTAGCCTGCCAGGCTCCTCTGTCCATGGAATTCTCCAGTCCAGAATACTGGAGTGGGTAGCCCTTCCCTTCTCCAGGGGATTTTCCCAACCCAGGGATCAAACCCAGGTCTCCCACATTACAGGCAGATTCTTCACTCTCTGAGCCATCAGGGAAGCCTCTCAGAACAAATTAATTAATATAAGGTATTTAAAAAATTGAAAATACCAACTGCTAATTGAGATGGGGAACAATAGTTATTTTCAATCATTACTAGTGGGAATACGAAATTGTAAAGTGGCTTTGGAAGATAGTTTGGCAGTTTCTTACAAAACTAAGCATAGTCTTAACCTATGATCTGACTATCATGTTTCTATGTATTAACCCAACTGATTTGAAATTGTATGCTTACACCAAATCTTGCATGCAAATCTTTATAGCAACTTAATTTATAATTGCATTTCTTAAAATAAACAAAACTATAAACACTGGAAATAGTAAAAATGTTCTTCAACAGGTGAGGGATAAACTTTGGTACCCCCATGCAATGGAATATCACTCAGTAATAAAATAAGCTCTCAAGCCACATAAAGCCAACATATTGTTGTTGTTCAGTCGCAAAGTCATGTCCAACTCTGTGACTCCATGGGTAGCAGCACACTAGGCTCTCCCATCATTCACTATCTCCCAGAATTTGCTCAAATTCATATTCATTGACATGAACAAATATTAAATGGATATTTAGGATAAATTTTCATGTTTTTAGCTTAAAGACATGAATAAATCATAAATTATATGCTAAATGCAAAATGTCAGTTTAAAAATTCTGAATGATTCAATTATATCATAAATTTAAAAAGGTAAAACTAGAGACAGGAAAAATATCAGTTGTTTCCAAGTATTTGTTAAGAGGAGGGTAGACTACAGGTAAATAGGTAAGATACAGGGAAAATTTTAAGACAGTGAAAGTCTTCATACAAATACTTGTGGTTGGGTGAACAATGACCCTTAGTGGATGTCCATGTTCAAATCTCCATGGCTTATAAATGTTACTTTTCATGGCAACAGAATTTAAGATCTTTCTATAAGTAGACAATTGTGAACTATCTCAGTTCAGTTAAGTTCAGTCGCTCCGTCGTGTGCGACTCTGCCACCCCATGGACTTCTGCACACCAGGCTTCCTTATCCATAACCAACTACTGGATCTTGCTGAAACTCGTGTCCGTTGAGCTGGGGATTCCATCCAATCGTCTCATCCTCTGTCATCCCCTTCTCTTCTTACCTTCAATCATCCCCTGCATCAGGATCTTTTTAAATTATTTGGCTCTTCACATCGTGTGGACAAAGTATTGGAGCTTCAGCTTCAGCATCAGTCCTTCTAATGAACACCCAGAACTGATCTCCTTTAGAATGGACTGGTTGGATCTCCTTGCAGTCCAACAGACTCTCAAAAGCCTTCTCCAACACCACAGTTCAAAAGCATTGATTCCTCCATGCTCAGGTTTCTTTATCGTCCAGCTCTCACATCCATTCATGACTACTGGAAAAAACAGCTTTGAATACATGGAACTTTGTCACCAAAGTAATGTCTCTGCTTTTTAATATTCTGTCTAGGTTTGTCATAACTTTTCTTCCAAGGAAGAAATGTCTTTTAACTTCATGGCTGCAGTCACCATCTGCAGTGATTTTGGAGCCCAAGAAAATAAACTCTGTCATTGTTTCCATTGTTTCCCCATCTATTTGCCATGAAATGATGGGAGCGGATGCCATAATCCTATTTTTTGAATGTTGAAAAAATTCAAAGCTTTTTCCGCTCTCCTCTTTCACTTTGATCAAGAAGTTCTTTAGTTCCTATTTGCTTTCTGCCATAAGAGTGGTGTCATCTGCATATATGAGTTTATTGATAATTTTCCCGACAATCTTGATTCCAGCTTGTGCTACATCCAGCCCGGCATTTTGCATGATGTACTTTGCATATAAGTTAAATAAGCAGGGTGACAATATGCAGCCTTGTCATATTCCTTTCCTAATTTGGAACCAGTCTGTTGTACCATGTCCAGTTTTAACTGTAGATTCTTGACCTGCATACAGATTTTTCAGGAGGTAGGTAAGGTGGTCTGATATTCCCAACACTTTAAGAATTTTCCAGTTTGTTGTAATTCAAAGTCAAAGGCTTTAGCGTAGTCAATGAACCAGAACCAGATGTTTTTATTGGAATTCTCTTGCTTTTTCAATAATCCAACAGATGTTGGCAATTTGATCTGTGGTTCTTCTGCCTCTTCAAAACCCAGCTTGAAGTTCTCAGTTCAATACTCTTGAAGCCTGGCTTGGAGAATTTTGAGAATTACTTTGCTACGCTTGTGAGATGAGTGCATTTATGTGGTAGTCTGAACATTCTTTGGCATTGCCTTTCTTTGGGATTGGAATGAAAACTGACCTCCAGTCCTGTGACCACTGCTGAGTTTTCCACATTTGCTGACATATTGAGTGCAGCACTTTCACAGCATCATCTTTCAAGATTTGAAATAGCTCAACTGGAATTCCATCACTTCCACTAGCTTTTTTCATAGTGATGCTTCCTAAAGCCCACTTTACTCACAATCCGTGATATCCGGCTCTAGGTGAGTGGTCACACCATTTTGGTTATCTGGGTCATTAAGATCTTTTTTGTTTAGTTCTTCTGTGTATTCTTGCCACCTCTTCTTAATGCTTCTGTTGGATTCATACCATTTCTGACCTTTACTGTGCTCAACTTTGCATGAAATGTTCCCTTGGCATCTCTAATTTTCTTGAAGAGATCCCTAGTCTTTCCCATTCTATTGTTTTCCTCTATTTCTTTGCATTGATCAATGAGGAAGACTTTCTTATATCTCCTTGCTATTTTTTGGAACTCTGCATTCAGAGTATATCTTTCCTTTTCTCCTTTGCCTTTAGATTCTCTTCTCTCCTCAGCTATATTTTAGGCCTCCTTGGACAACCATTTTGCCTTTTTGCATTTCTTTTTCTTGGGGATGATTTTGACCACTGTCAGGAAGCATTTACCAGGGGGCTTCTTGTGTGCTGTTTTGGATCTGTCATGAATGCTCTGTCCCTCATTAATTCCTGAATATTTAGGAATTAAGTGGAGCAGCAAACTACTCCCGGTGGCTGAAGAATGCACGCATTTTCATACAGTGATAAGCAACTATTTACAATCCTCTTCCTTTTATGAACCATACAGTAAAAGTAATTATTTACAACCCTCTACTTTTCATATGGATGACCTCATGTTTCCTTGATAACTTGTAAGTTTTTATTTTATCTCTGCTGAAAATAACTACCTTGTAAGACAATATACATACCCACACAATGTTGAATAAAACACCTTTGCTCCATCAGAGCTTTGGTCCCCGTGTCTTCTCTCTCTCTTTCTCTCCCACTCTCTCTTTCTCTCTCTCTCTTTTTCAGGCTAACTCTCTCTAACCCAGAGGCCCTCTGGGTTCACTTTCCTGCCCCGGCTTCTAAGACCCTCTCGAGAAGGCGCTCTGTGCCTTCACCCCATTGAGAGGGTGCCTGGGGCCTTCGTGAACAGAGCAAGCTCCATGTCAGGGGCTTTATTGGTTTTCTGCATAAACCAAGGAATATCAGACTCTTTCTCTCTCTCCTTTCCTTTCTTATCGTCGACTCCGGACCACCAGATTCTGGTCCATTAAAGGACCTCAACAGACCACTGCCTCCTATATTGTTGCGAACATCTGTCCATGGTTTTTCAGGCACTCTCTTTATCAGATCTAATCCCTGTGAGCTATCTGAGTGGTCCAAATGCAATCACAAGGGTCCTTATAAGGGAGAACGTAATGTGAAGACAGAAACAAAGAGAGATTTCAAGATACACTCTTAATTGTTTTTAAAAATGGAGGAAGGAGCCACGAACAATGGAATGATGGATGCAGTGCTAAATGGTGGTAAAGCCAAGGAAATAATTATCTCCTAGAACTTCTGGACAAACTGTGGCTGCACAGACACCTTGATTTCAAACTTGTGAAACCCACTTTAGACTTCTGACCTCCAGATCTATAATAAATGTGTTGGGTACGTTTTTGGTTTTAATTTACTCTTTTAATCTCTGGATTTTTCTTTTTTTTTTCCTTTTAAAATATATTTTAATTTTTTTAGAAATTTTACCTTACAGAAAAATTGAGCAGATAGTGAATATAATTCCCATATAAATATTTATACCTATTTATCCTGTTATTAAAGATCTTATGTTAGTATCATATATTAGTTAAAATAAAGAGCCAATATTAATTAGTCTTCCCTGATGGCTCGGATGGCCAAGCTGGGTTCAAAATCTGGGTCGGGAAGATCCCCTGGAGTAGGAAATGGCAACCCAATCAGGTATTCTTGCCTGGAAAATTCCAAGGACAGAGGATCCTGGCAGGCTACAGTATATGGAGACACAAAAAGCTGGACATGACTGAGCAACTAACACTTTCACTTTTCATTCTCAATATTAATTAATTATTATAAAATGTAGTTTATTTAGATTTTCAAAGCCCTTATCCAATATATTTTATTGTGTTACAGATATTAAGAGGCAAACTGAGGCACATTATATTTTTTCAAGAGTTAATTTGAACAAGCAATGATTTGAGTTGTGCAGCATTAAACCAAAAGTGGTTAGGAGTGCTCTAAAGACAGGACCTAGGAAAAAGGTTTTCACAGAAAAGACACAGAGGCAAAATGAGGAAATTGTTTGATTAGCTATAGTTTAAACAATTGCATTATTTGAGAAAAGAATAGTTGGTGTTTGTTACTGGCAATTCTTAAGTTTCACTATTTAAGATTGAAGTGCATTAAGTTTGGCTTAGGTTTTAATGTGCTTACATAAGCTCAGTTCAGTTCAGTTCAGTCGCTCAATCGTGTCCGACTCTCTGTGACCCCATGAACCGCAGCACGCCAGGCCTCCCTGTCCATCACCAACTCCCAGAGTTCACCCAAACTCATGACCATCTAGTCGGTGATGCCATCCAGCCACCCCATTCTCTGTCGTCCCCGTCTCCTCCTACCCCCAATCCCTCCTAGCATCAGACGCTTTTCCAGTGAGTCAACTCGACGCATGAGGTGGCCAAAGTTTTGGAGTTTCAGGTTTAGCATCAGTCCTTCCAATGAACACCCAAGAATGATCTCCTTTAGAATGGACTGGTTGGATTTCCTTGCAGTCCAAGGGACTCTCAAGAGTCTTCTCCAGCACCACAGTTCAAAAGCATCAATTCTTTGGCGATCAGCTTTCTTCACACTCCAACTCTCACATCAATAAATGACCACAGGAAAAACCATAGCCTTGACTAGACGGACCTTGGTTGGCAAAGTAATGTCTCTGCTTTTTAATATGCTATCAAGGCTGGTCATAACTTTCCTTCCAAGGAGCAAGCGTCTTCTAATTTCATGGCTGCAATGAGCATCCACAGTGATATTGGAGCCAAAAAAGAAATAAAGTCTGACACTCTTTCCACTGTTTCCCCATCTATTTCCCATGAAGTAATGGGACAATATGCCATGATCTTCGTTTTCTGAATGTTGAGCTTCAAGCCAACCTTTTCACTCTCCTCTTTCATTTTCCTCAAGAGACCTTTGAGTTCCTCTTCACTTTGTGCCATAAGGGTGGTGTCATCTGCATATCTGAGGTGATTGAAATTTCTCCCGGCAATCTTGATTCCAGCTTGTGCTTCTTCCAGCCCAGTGTTCCTCATGATGTACTCGGCATATAGTTTAAATAAGCAGGGTGACAATATACAAACTTGATGTACTCCTTTTCCTATTTGGAACCAGTCTGTTTTTCCATGTCCAGTTCTAACTGTTGCTTCCTGACCTGCATACAGGTTTCTCAAGAGGCAGGTCAGGTGGTCTGGTATTCCCATTTCTTTCAGAATTTTCACAGTTTATTGTGATCCACACAGTCAAAGGTTTTGGAATAGTCAATGAAGCAGAAATAGATGTTTTTTCTGGAACTGTCTAGCTTTCTCCATGATACAGTGGATGTTGGCAATTTGACCTCTGGTGCCTCTGCCTTTTCTAAAACCTGCTTGAACATCTGGAATTTCACGATTCACATATTACTGAAGCCTTGCTTGGAGAATTTTGAGCACGACTTTACTAGTGTTTGAGATGAGCGCAATTGTGCGGTAGTTTGAGCATTCTTTGGCATTGCATTTCTTTGGGATTGGAATGAAGACTGACCTTTTCCAGTCCTGTGGCCATTGTTGAGTTTTTCAAATTTGCTGGCATATTGAGTGCAGTACTTTCACAGCATCATCTTTCAGGATTTGAAATAGCTCATTTGAAATTCCATCACCTCCACTAGCTTTGTTCGTCGTGATGCTCTCTAAGGCCCACTTGACTTCACATTCCAAGTTGTCTGGTTCCAGGTGAGTGATCATGCCATCGTGATTATCTTGGTCGTGAAGATATTTTTTGTACAGTTCTTCTGTGTATTCTTGCCACCTCTTCGTAATATCTTCTGCTTCTCTTAGGTCCATAACATTTCATTTACCATGCCCTTCTTTGCATGAATTGCTCCCTTGATACCTCTAATTTTCTTGAAGAGATCTCTTGTTTTTCCTATTCTGTTGTTTTCCTCTATTTATTTGGAGAAGGAAATGACAACCCACTCCAATATTCTTGCCTGGAGAATCCCATGGATGGAGGAGCCTGTTAGGCTACAATGCATGGGGTCGCAAAGAGTCGGACACGACTGAGCGACTTCACTTCACTTCACTTCACTTCCTCTATTTCTTTGCAATGATCGCTGAGGAAGGCTTTCTTATCTCTCCTTGCTATTCTTTGGAACTCTGCATTCAGATGCTTATATCTTTCCTTTCCTCCTTTGCTTTTCACTTCTCTTCTTTTCACAGCTATTTGTAAGGCCTCCTCAGACAGCCATTTTGCTGTTTTGCATTTCTTTTCCATGGGGATGGTCTTGGTCCCTGTCTCCTGTACAATGTCATGAACCTCCGTCCAGAGTTCATCAGGCACTCTATCTATCTGATCTAGTCCCTTAGATCTATTTCTTACTTCCAATGTATAATCATAAGGGATTTGATTTAGGTCATATCTGAACGGTCTAATGGTTTTCCCTACTTTCTTCAATTTAAGTCTGAATTTGGCAATAAGGAGTTCATGATCTGAGCCGCAGTCAACTCCTGGTCTTGTTTTTGCTAACTGTATAGAGGTTCTCCACCTTTGGCTGCAAAGAATGTAATCAATCTGATTTCGGTGTTGACCATCTGGTGATGTCCATGTGTAGAGTCTTCTCTTGTCTTGTTGGAAGAGGGTGTTACATAACCTACCAAGGCATTAAAGTCATTTCAGTCTGGCCCCCTTTTTATAAATACTCTAACACATGATCCTACCACAAGATGCATTGCATTCCGTTATCACCTCTCCTTAGGTTCCTCCTGGCTGTGACAGTCTACCAAACTTTCCTTGTTTTGATGATCTCTAGAGTTTTGTGATTACTGGTTAGGTATTTTGGAGAAGTCCCTTAATTTAACTACTTAATATTAACCACTTGTTTTTGGTTTTCTCATTGGGTTGCATTCAATAAGAGTAAAACTCTGTGTGCTTCAATATTGAATGCTGTCCATAATTCCAGAAGAAAGTGTTATTTTCATTTACAGTCAATATGCTCTCCAAAAATTAAAACATTTGCATTCATCTAAAATTAGTAATGAATGTTTACTAATTTGCCTTTTAAATTGGTTAGTGTTATATTCTCTCTTCTTGTTATTTCAACATTTAATGACAAATATTTTTAAAATATCCCTGTAAACAAGTTCTAAACTTTGCCATATTTATTTAACCAGCCTATGCTCTTCTTATAAGCTATGCAGAATCCAAACAGGTATTATCTGTTTTAGTTCTCTGACTCCTGGCAGTGAGGATATGAGTCAATTTTTTTCTAGGTCATTCTGGGTTAAAGATTCCTAAATTTGTCCATGTAAATTGGTTGAACATTTAGTCACTTTTTCCATATAAGATAAATAGTGTTCTACGAAAAAGAAAGAACACTTCCATCACAGAAATTGGATAGAGAGGTCAGGATATATTGTATAATATATATTCTCCACTCCAAAATGCCGTAGCTGTGATTATCACTGTTAATTTCACAGCACTGTAAAATATTTTCTTATTTGTAACCTATGATAATTTTATGAAGTAAGCATATCCTATAATAGTCCCATTTAATATAAATATTGATTTGTCAAAGTTCACAGTAAATGTGCATCAACCCTGGAACTGGAACATCTCTTTTCCAATATTTATGCTATTACTCTTCTTCTTTTCAGTAATCTTTATTTTAGGTTTTTAGTTTGTAAAATTTTAATTATTTTATATGGTAAAGTATCACCTAATCTCAGGCTTTCCTGGTAGCTCAGCTGGTAAAGTATCCACCTGCAATGCAGGAGACCCCAGTTCGATTCTTGGGTCAAGAAGATTCCTTGGAGAAGGGATATGCTACACACTCCAGAATTCCTGGGTTTCCCTGGTGGCTCACACCTTAAAGAATCCCACACCAGTATTCTTGCCTGGAGAATCCCCATGGACAAAGGAGCCTGGCGGGCTACAGTCCATGGGGTAGCACAGAGTGGGACATGACTGAGTGACTAAGACCAGCACAGCACCATTTATTCTCACATTTTATAAAGAATAAATAAGTTCTCAGAAAGAAAAAAGTTTTTGTATTATTTCTATGAATGGAGGTTATTTTTAGAGATCCTTATATTTTTAATGTTCTATTAATTTCATGAAAATAAATAGTAGCTTTTAATGTTATTTCTGTAAATGGTATTTGGTTATAGAGGAGACATCCCCTTTCTCAAGTTTCTCAGGTACAAGCTGAGAACAACAGTGCTATCCTTAGTGGTCTACTACACACACACGCGCACACACACACACACACACACACACACACACACATATATATTTAATACTGATAAAATCAAGCAAAAATTTAAAAATGGAAATTAGATTGAGTATACAGAAAACTGTGGCGAAGTTTGAATATCAAGGCTAGAAGAAAGGTTTTTAATGATTTTTCTTTTTAATTTTGAGAGATGACAGGGAAGAACCTAGCAAAGTCTGTTAAAATTCTTCTCTGTGTTCCTTTGTCCCTGTATGGCCCATCAAACAGGTGTTTTTCCATTCCCATGTCAATTATATTTCTCCACTTTGAGGTTGCAAACCACTACCCCCAGTATCCTTTTTGTCCATAATGTGACAGTTCTAGCCAATTTGGAAATTTACTCAGTTTTCCTAAGTGTCTCCCATGTCTCCCATACATGTTATTAAACTACTGTTTGATTTTCTTTTGTTAATCTTTTTTATGTCAACTAAATCCTTAGACCAGACAGAAGAACATAGAAGAGGAAAATTTCTTCTTCCCTGAATCCATATTGCACCTGACCTTAAATAAGTTACCAATTTTTTTTTCATATACTTCAACTGAAACGACATATCACAACAAACTGAATGCATATGCAGCTATTAAAATTCAAGTCTATTCTATTAAGTTAGATGTTAAGAGATTTGCAAAAATGATAAATAATTGCACCATTCCATATTTTTGTTTGGTTTTTCTCAAGTTAGGATGAGGTATTTGTTAAGTAATGAATCCTAAAATTATTGACAATTATGTAATTATTGCATCATTTTTTGTATATTTTTAATTGAAGTATAGTTGATTTATTGGAGGAGGGCATGACAACCCACTCCAGGTTTCTTACCTGGAGAATCTTATGGACAGCGGAGCCTGACAGGCTGCAGTCCATAGTGTAGCAGAGTTGGGCATGACTGAAGTGACTGATTGCTGAGTATAGTTGATTTATATGTGCTAGTTTCATGTGTACAGCAAAGTGATTTTATATATATATATATATATATATATATATAATCTTCCATTATTGGTTATTATAAGCTATAGAATATAATTTGCTGTACGATTATTATTAATATAATAATCCTTTATATAAATATCCTTTATGTATAGTAGTGTGTATCTGTTAAATTCATACTCCTAATTTATCCCTCCCTCTCCCATGCTTCCCCTTTGGTAAACATTACTTTGTTTTCTATGTCTGTGAGTCTGTTTCTGTCTTATAAATAAATTCATTTGTATTGTTTTTTAGATTCCACATTTAAGTGATATCATATATCTGTCTTTCAGTACTTGACTTACTTCACTTAGTATCTTTTCCAGTTCCATTCATTATACCACATCTTTATCCATTTATCTGTTGATAGAAACTTAGATTGCTTCCATGTATTGGCTTATTGGGTATTGTAAATAGCACTTCTATGAACATTGTGATGTATGTATTTTTTTGAATCAGTTTTATCTTTTCTGAATATATACCCAGGAGTAGCATTACTAGATCATATGGTAATTCTATTTTGTTTTGTTTTTAAAGAAATCTTAATATTATTTTCCATACTGACTGCACCAATTTACATTCCCACCAACATGTAGGAGGTTTCCCTTTACTCCACATTCTCTCCTGTATTTATCATTTGTAGATTTTTGATGATACCTGTTCTGACACATGTGAGGTGATACCTCATTGTGGTTTTGATTTGCATTTCACCAATAATTAGGCATGCTGAGCATCTTCTCCTGTGTCCTTTGGCCATTTGTATGTCTTCTTTCAAAGAATGCTTATTTAGATCTTCTATGCAGATGACACTACCCTTATGGCAGAAAGTGAAGAGGAACTCAAAAGCCTCTTGATGAAAGTGAAAGAGGAGAGTGAAAAGGTTGGCTTGAAGCTCAACATTCAGAAAACAAAGATCATGGCATCTGGTCCCATCACTTCATGGGAAATAGATGGAAAAACAGTGGAAAGAGTGTCAGACTTTGTTTTTTTGGGCTCCAAAATCACTGCGGATGCTGATTGCAGCCATGAAATTAAAAGACGCTTGCTCCTTGGAAGGAAAGTTATGACCAACCTTGATAGTATATTGAAAAGCAGAGACATTACTTTGCCGACCAAGGTCCGTCTAGTCAAGGCAATGGTTTTTCCCGTGGTCATGTATGGATGTGAGAGTTGGACTGTGAAGAAAGCTGATCGCCGAAGAATCGATGCTTTTGAACTGTGGTGTTGGAGAAGACTCTTGAGAGTCCCTTATACTGCAAGGAGATCCAACCAGTCCATTCTAAAGGAGATCAATCCTGGATGTTCATTGGAGGGACTGATGCTAAAGCTGAAACTCCAATACTTTGGCCACCTCATGAGACGAGTTGACTCACTGGAAAAGACTCTGATGCTGGGAAAAGTTGGGGGCGGGAGGAGAAGGGGACGACGGAGAATGAGATGGCTGGATGGCATCACCGATTCTGTGGACATGAGTTTGAGTGTACTCCGGGAGTTGGTGATGGACAGGGAGGCCTGGCGTGCTGTGATTCATGGGGTCGCGGAGAGTCGGACACGACTGAGCGACTGAACTGAACTGAACTGAACCCATTTTTTGTTTGAGTAGTTTGGTTTCTTTGATCCTGAGTTGTATGAACTGATTGCATATTTGGGGAATTAATCCCTGGTTGGTTACATCATTTGCAAGTATTTTCTCCCATTCTATAGGTTGTTTTTATTTTTTATTTCATTTGCTGCTTAAAAGATTTTAAGTTTAGTTAGGTACTATATGTTCATACTTACTTTTATTTATTTTGCCTTGGGGGACTGATATTACTAAATTTTATGTCCAAGAATGTTTTGCCTACATTCTCTTCTAGAAATTTTATGATGTTATATCTTATATTTAGGTTTTTAAGCCATTTTGAGTTAACTTTTGTATATGTATATGGAAGTGTTCCAGTTTCATTCATTGACATAAACTTGTCCAACATTCCCAACACCACTTACTGAAGAGAATGTCTTTTCTCTGCTGTTTATTCTTGTCTCCTTTGTCAAGGATTAATTGGCAATATGTGTATCGGTTTGTTTCTAGATTCTTTATTCTGTTTCAACCATTATTTCCTGATCTTTGATTAGAAGGTTTTTTCCTGGGTCACTTCACAGCTTCCAGCAATGCAAGATACCCCTAAGCAGAGATACTGAATTAGCCAATTCTTAGAGAAGACTGGTTTAAAACTCAACATTCAAAAAGTAATATCATGACATCCAGTCCCGTCACTTCATGGCAAATAGATGGGGAAACAATGGAAATAGTAACAGACTTTACTTTCTTGGACTCCAAAATCACTGCAAATGGTGACTGCAGCCATGAAATTAAAAGATGTTTGCTCCTTGGAAGAAAAGCTGTGACAAACCTAGACAGCATATTAAAAAGCAGAGGCATTATTTTGCTGACAAAGGTCCATATAGTCAAAGCTATGGCTTTTCCAGTAGTCATGTATGGATACAAGAGTTGGACAATAAAGAAAGCTGAGTGCCCCCAAAATTGATGCTTTTGAACTGTGGTGTTGGAGAACTTGAGAGTCCCTTGGACTGCAAGGAGACCAAACCAGTCAATCCTAAAAGAAATCAACCCTGAATATTCATTGGAAGGACTGATGGTGAAGCTGAAACTCCAATATTTTGGCCACCTGATATGAAGAACTGACTCCTTAGAAAAGACCCTGATCCTGGAAAGGATTGAAGGCAGGAGGAGAAGGGGATGACAAAGGATGAAACGGTTGGATGACATCACTGACTCAGTGGACATGAGTTTGAGCAAGCTCCACGAGATGGTGAAGGACACGGAAGCCTGGCATGCTGCAGTGGATGGGGTCACAAAGAGTTGGACATGACTGAGTGACTGACAGAACAACAGAGAAGACTCTGAAGGAGACTTTAAATGACAACATGATAACAAAGCACAATTTTCAATAAATTTAAGCAGGACTGTCAGGCATAATAAGGTGAATATGTGTCAGCAATTTATTATATTAATTTATGAATAAGGGAACAAGCAAGATGGTAAAGATTGATTTAAAATAATGGGAGATAGCAAATAATGTATAGTGGTAAAAATAAAGAATACTTGAATAAAATTATTAGTGGCTAATGTCAGCTGGCTCAATAAAATAATAACTTTTGGGGTTATTATTTCTACCATTTCCACCATTTCCTATTATTATTTCCTATTTCTACCATTTCTATTTCCTGCAAAATTCATTTGCATAGTTGCTCTCAGGGAAGGATCATTCACATCACTATCAGTTCTCTGTAAGCTAACATCTACACTTATGAAGTTATAAAGATATCTTAACAACTCTAAATATTAAACCAAACAAAGGTAATCATTACCAAAGTATTGGTTAATCAACAGATGTTCTGCTAAACAATGTAAGCAGACACATCAAAATATGCAATAAATCATTTTGCTTATTTCCAAATGCTGGATACTATTTCTTAGCACTGAATTAAGGTCAAATCATTAGAGCCACGAGAGACGCCAGCCCCAGGGGGTACAGACGTGAGAGACACCGGCCCCCGTGGGCGCAGATGCGAGAGTCTCCGGCCCAGGCGCAACCAACCACACAAAGAAGCATGGCCGAGAGGAGCTACCAATGACTGACGCAAGGGCCGGTGGCCGAGAGGAGCTACCCCACATCCAATAGGCGGTGGCTGCGTGGGTGCAGGAGGGCCAAGAAGAGCTACTCCACGTTCAAGGTCAGGAGCGGCGGCCTTGAGGAGATACCCCTCGTTCAAGGTAAGGTGCAGTGGCTGCGCTTTGCTGGAGAAGCTGTGAAGAGATATCCCAAGCCCAAGGTAAGAGAAACCCAAATAGGACGGTAGGTATTGCAAGGGGGCATCAGAGGGCAGACACACTGAAATCATTATCACAGGAAACTAGACGATCTGATCACATGGACCACAGCCGAATGTGATCCACTGGAGAAGAGAATGGCAAACCACTTCAGTATACTTGCCTTGAGAACCCCATGAAAAGTATCAAAGGGCAAAATGATAGGATACTGAATGAGAAATTTCCCAGGTCGGTAGGTGCCCAGTATGCTACTGGAGATCAGTTCAGTTCAGTTTAGTCGCTCAGTCATGTCCGACTCTTTGTGATCCCATGAATCACAGCCCGCCAGGTCTCCCTGTCTATCACCAACTCCCGGAGTTCACTCAAACTCATGTACATTGAGTCGGGGAGGCCATCCAGCCATCTCATTCTCTGTCGTCCACGTCTCCTCCCACCCCCAATTCTTCCTAGCATGAGACACTTTTCCAGTGAGTCAACTTATCGCATGAGGTGGCCAAAGTATTGGAGTTTCAGCTTTAGCATCAGTCCTTCCAATGAACACCCAGGATTGATCTCCTTTAGAATGGAATGGTTGGATCTCCTTGCAGTACAAGGGACTCTCAAGAGTCTTCTCCAGCACCACAGTTCAAAAGGATCAACTCTTCAGTGATCAGCTTTCTTCACACTCCAAGTCAAACATCCATACATGACCACGGAAAAAAAACATAGCCTTGACTAGAAGGACCTTGGTTGGCAAAGGAATGTCTCTGCTTTTTAATATGCTATCTAAGTTGGTCATAAAATTCCTTCCAAGGAGTAAGCGTCTTTTAATTTCCTGGCTGCAACTAGCATCCACAGTGATATTGGAGCCCCCCAAGTCTGACACTGTTTCTACGTTTTCCCTATCTATTTCCCATGAAGTGGTGGGACCAGATGCCATGATCTTTGTTTTCTGAATGTTGAGCTTCAAGCCAAAATTTCACTCTCTTCTTTCACTTTCATCAAGAGGTTTTTGAGTTCCACTTAACTTTCTGCCATAAGGGTAGTGTCATCTGCATATCTGAGGTTATTGATATTTCTCGCAGCAATCTTGACTCTAGCTTGTGCTTCTTCCAGCCCAGCGTTCCTCATGATGTACTCTGCATATAAGTTAAATAAGCAAGGTGACAATATACAACCTTGACGGACTCCTTTTCCGATTTGGAACCAGTCTGTTGTTCCATGTCCAGTTCTAACTGTTGCTTCCTGAGCTGCATACAGGTTTCTCAAGGGGCAGGCCAGGTGGTCTGGTATTCCCATCTCTTTCAGAATATTCCACAGTTTATTGTGATCCACAGAGTCAAAGGCTTTGGCATAGTCAATGAAGCAGAAATACATGTTTTTCTGGAACTCTCTTGCTTTCTCCATGATCAAGCGGATGTTGGGAATTTGATCCTAAAACCTTCTTGAACATCTGGAAGTTCACGTTTCACATATTGCTGAAGCCTGGCTTGGAGAATTTTGAGCATGACTTTAATAGCATGTAAGATGAGTGCAACTGTGTGGTAGTTTGAGCATTCTTTGGCATTCCTTTTCTTTGGGATTGGAATGAAGACTGACCTTTTCCAGTCCTGTGGCCACTGCTGAGTTTTCCAAATTTGCTGGCATATTGAGTGTAGCACTTTCACAGCATCATCTTTCAGGATTTGAAATAACTCAATTGGAATTCCATCACGTCCACTAGCTTTGTTCATAGTGATGCTCTCTAAGGCCCAATTGACTTCACATTCCAAGATATCTGGCTCCAGTTCAGTGATCACGCCATCGTGATTATCTTCGTCGTGAAACTCTTTTTTGTACAGTTCAGTGGAGAAATAACTCTAGAAGGAATGAAAGGATGGAGCCAAAGCAAAAGCAATACCCAGTTGTGGATGTGACTGGAGATAGAAGCAATGTGCGATGCTATAAAGACCGATATTGCATAGCAACTTGGAATATTAGGTTCATGAATCGAGGCAAATTGGAACTGGTCAAACAGGAGATGGCAAGAGTGAACATAGACATTCTAGGAATCAGTGAACTAAAATGGAATGGTATGCGTGAATTTAACTCAGATGACCATTATATTTACTACTGTGAGCAGGAATCCCTTAGAAGAAATGGAGTAGCCACCATGGTCAACAAAAGAATCCGAAATGCAGGACTTGGACGCAATCTTAAAAATGACAGAATGATTTCTGTTCGTTTCCAAGGTAAACCATTCAATATTACAGTAATCCAGGCCTATGCCCCAATCAGTAATGCTGAAGACGCCGAAGTTGAATGGTTCTATGAAGACCTACGAGACCCTTTAGAACTAACACCCAAAAAGATGTCTTTTTCATTAAAGGGGAATGGAATTCAAAAGTTGGAAGTCAAGAAACTCCTGGAGTAACATGAAAATTTGACATTGGATCACAGAATGAAGCACGGCAAAGGCTGATAGAGTTTTGCCAAGAGAACACACTGGTCATAGCAAACACCCTTTTCAAACAACAAAATAGAATACTCTACACAAGGACTGCACCAGATAGTCAATAGTGAAATCAGATTGACTATATTTTTGCAGTCAAAGATGGAGAAGTTCTATACAGTCAGCAAAAACATGACCAGGAGCAGACTGGCTCAGATCATGACCACCTTATTGCCAAATTCAGACTTAAATTGAAGAAAGTAGGGAAAACCACTAGACCATTCAGATATGACCTAAGTCATATCCCTTATGATTATACAGTGGAAGTGAGAAATAGATTTAAGGGACTAGATCTGATTGATAGAGTGCCTGATGAACTCTGGACAGAGGTTTGTGACATTGTAGAGGAGACAGGGACCAAGACCATCCCCATGGAAAAGAAATGCAAAAACGCAAAATGGCTGTCTGAGGAGGCCTTACAAATAGCTGTGAAAAGAAGAGAAGCAAAAGGCAAAGGAGAAAAGGAAAGATATAAGTATCTGAATGCAGAGTTCCAAAGAATAGCAAGGAGAGATAAGAAAGCCTTCCTCAACGATCAATGCAAAGAAATAGAGGAAAACAACAGAATAGGAAAAACAAGAGACCTCTTCAAGAAAATTAGAGGTATCAAGGGAGCATTTCATGCAAAGAAGGGCACGGTAAATGAAATGTTATGGACCTAAGAGAAGCAGAAGATATTAAGAAGAGGTGGCAAGAATACACAGAAAAACTGTACAAAAAAGATCTTCACGACCAAGATAATCAGGAAAACGTGATCACTGACCGAGAGCCAGACATCTTGGAGTGCGAAGTCAAGTGGGCCTTAGACAGCATCACTACGAACAAAGCTAGTGGAGGTGATGGAATTCCAGTTGAGGTATTTCAAATCTTGAAAGATGATGCTGTGAAAGTGCTGCACTTAATTGCCAGCGAATTTGGAAAACTCAGCAATAGCCACAGGACTGGAAAAGGTCCGTCTTCATTCCAATCCCAAAGAAAGGGAATGCCAAAGAATGCTCAAACTACCGCACAATTGCACTCCTCTCACACGTTAGTAAAGTCATGCTCAAAATTCTCCAAGCCAGGCTTCAGCAGTATGTGAACCTTGAACTCCCAGATGTTCAAACAGGTTTTAGAAAAGGCAGAGGAACCAGAGATCAAATTACCAACATTCGCTGGATCATGAAGAAAGGAAGAGAGTTCTAGAAAAACATCTATTTCTGCTTCATTGACTGTGCCAAAGTATTTGACTGTGTGGATCACAATAAACTGGAAAATTCTGAAAGAGATGGGAATACCAGACCAACTAATCTGCCTCTTGAGAAACCTGTATGCAGATCAGGAAGCAACAGTTAGAACTGGACATGGAACAACAGATTGGTTCCAAATAGGGAAAGCAGTACGTGAAGGCTGTATATTGTCACCTTGCTTATTTAACTTCTATGCAGAGTGCATCATAAGGAACGCTGGGCTGGAAGAAGCACAAGCTGGAATCAAGATTGCTGCGAGAAATATCAATAACCTCAGATATGCAGATGACAAAACCATTATGGCAGAAATTGAAGAGGAACTAAGAAGCCTCTTGATGAAAGTGAAATAAGAGAGTGAAAATGTTGGCTTGATGCTCAACATTCATAAAACTAAGATCATGGCATCTGGTCCCATCACTTCATGGCAAATAGATGGAAAAACAGTGGAAACAGTGTCATACTTTATTTTTTTTGGACTCCAAAATCACTGTGGATGCTGATTGCAGCCATGAAATTAAAAGACGCTTACTCCTTGGAAGGAAAGTTATGACCAACCTTGATAGTATATTAAAAAGCAGAGACATTACTTTGCCAACCAAGGTCCGTCTAGTAAAGGCAATGGTTTTTCCCGTGGTCATGTATGGATGTGAGAGTTGGACTGTGAAGAAAGCTGATCGCCGAAGAATTGATGCTTTTGAACTGTAGTGTTGCAGAAGACTCTTGAGAGTCCCTTATACTGCAAGGAGATCCAACCTGTCCATTCTAAAGGAGATCAATCCTGGGTGTTCATTGGAGGGACTGATGCTGAAGCTGAAACTGCAATACTTTGGCCACCTCATGCGGCGAGTTGACTCACTGGAAAAGACTTTGATCCTGGGAAAGGTTGGGGGCGGGAGGAGAAGGGGACGACAGAGAATGAGATGGCTGGATGGCATCACCGACTCTGTGGACATGAGTTTGAGTGTACTCCGGGAGTTGGTGATGGACAGGGAGTTCTGGCGTGCTGTGATTCATGGGGTCGCGGAGAGTCGGACACGACTGAGCGACTGAATTGAACTGAACTGAACTGAACTCCTTGGAAGGAATGTTATGACCAACCTAGATAGTATATTAAAAAGCAGAGACATTACTTTGCCAACCAAGGTCCGTCTCGTCAAGGCTATGGTTTTTCCCGTGGTCATGTATGGATGTGAGAGTTGGACTGTGAATAAAGCTGTTCGCGTAGAATTGATGCTTTTGAACTGTGGTGCTGGAGAAGACTCTTGAGAGTCCCTTGGACTGCAAGGAGATCCAACCAGTCCATTCTAAAGGAGATCAGTCCTGGGTGTTCATTGGAAGGACTGATGCTATGGCTTCAACTCCAATACTTTGGTCACCTCATGTGACGAGTTGACTCACTGGAAAAGACTCTGATGCTGGGAAGGATTGGGGGCGGGAGGAGAAAGGGACGACAGAGAATGAGATGGCTGGATGGCATCACCGTCTCGATGGACAATAATTTGTGTGAACTCCGGGAGTTGGTGATGGACAGTGAAGCCTGGCGTGCTGTGATTCATGGGTCGCAGAGAGTCAGACGTGTCTTAGCGACTGAACTGAACTGTTTAGAGCCAGAAATATACATGGAAGAAGTTATTCATTTAAACAGAGAGCTAATTTTAACATTAATCCATCATTAATGAAATGTTTATAATTCATTGACAATTTACCTCATGACAAATAAGTAATTTTAGATACAGTCTAGTAATTTAATTTTTAATGTCCCACAAATTCCCAAATGGTGAACGTTTTACTATTTAGCACACTATTGATTTCCTGTTTTGGGGATATGCAAGGAATAGTATGCATAATTCTCCATAATCTGTCCATGCTAAAAATTCTGCAGTGAAATGAAGGACATAGGTATGGCTAGAAAGAACAGAATAAATATATTCTTCATATTCATGTCAAAATTTTTGAAGCTTCTCTAAATTGGAAACAGATAACTTGGTCAAACATTTGCTGTAGAGATATAACATGTTTAATTTCTAAGAGAGTTTAATAGGTGAATTTTTACTTTAATAAAACAATTTAATAGTCTTAGCTCTTTGAAGGTGTATATTTATATTTTTTTACTAGTTGCTACTTTATAAATGTATAAGATTATGAACTATAAATCTGGTATATTTACTTCTTATTTTTATTTTGGACTTGCATTCTGAGGAGTATTTCCCTCTCCCATCCCACATTAATATATGGGCTTCCCTGGTGGCTCACTTGGGAAATAGTCTGCCTGCTGTGTAGGAGACCTGGGTTATCTCCCTAGGTTGGGAAGATCACCTGGAGAAGGGAATGGCTACTCACTCCAGTATTCTGGCCTGGAGAATTCCATGGAGTGTATAGTCCATGGGGTCAGAAAGATTCAGACATGACTGAGTTTCACTTTCATTTTTCCCACATTAATGAAGAAACAAAGATTCAAAGAAACTGTAATTCAGATATAAAGATTTCTTTCTGACTGCACATATACAAAATTTGCTTTTCATGGCAGGGAATCTAGGTAAGGTAGAGCCTAATAAGAGGAGTATGAAGGGGATGGTACCATTCTGAAAACATTAAGTAGTACTCATGTAGAAGATAAAAAGAAGAGCTTCTTGATAGAAGGACCAGGAAGTGAGAAGAAAGGACTTTGATGATAAACTAAACATAGATTCCTCCTCCCTATTGTTGAGCTTATCACTGGAAAACCTCCAAATAAAGAATCCTAGACATTTTGCAAGCCTCTTTTGGAAATGAGCACAAGGGAACTGGATACCCTGTGAAGGGCTGAGAACATACAAGACTTCTTCTTTTTGTTATTCAGCTGCTAAGTCACGTCTGACTTTTTGTGACCCCATTTACTGTAGCATGCCAGGCTTATCTGTCCTTCCCTATCTCCTGGAGTTTGCTCAAAGTCATGTCCATTGAGTCAGTAATGTTATATAACCATCTTATTCTCTGCCACCCCTTCTCCTCTTGCCCTCAGCTTTTCCTAGCATCAGGGTCTTTTACAATAATTCGTCTCTTAATATCAGGTGACCAAAATATTGGAATTTCAGCTTCAGCATCAGTCCTTCCAGTGAATATTCAGGGCTGATTTCCTTTAGGATTAACTGGTTTGATCTCCTTGCAGTCCAAGGGACTCTCAAGAATCTTCTCCAGCCCCACAGTTCAAAAGCATCAGTTCTTCAGTTCTGATGTTCTTTATGGTCCAACTCTCACATCTGGAAAAACCATAGCTTTGAATTTACGGACTTTTGTCAGTAAAGTGATGTCTCTGCTTTTTAATAGGCTCTCTACGTTTGTCATGGCTTTTCTTCCAAGCAGCAATTTTTTTTTTTTTAATTTTGTGGCTGAAGTCACTGTCTGCAGTGATATTGCAGCCCAAGAAAATAAAGTCCATCACTGTTTCTAATTTTGCACCTTCTATTTGCCATGATGTGATATGACCAGATGTCATGATCTCTGTTTTCTGAATGTTGACTTTTAAGCCAGCCTTTTCACTCTCCTCTTTCACCCTCATCAAGAGGCTCTTTAGTTCCTCTTCACTTTCTGCCATTAAAGTGCTATCATCTGTATATCTGAGGTTGTTGATATTTCTCCCAACAGTCTTGATTCCAGCATGTGAGTCATCTAGTCTGGTATTTCATGTGATCTGTGTTCTGCATATAAATTAAACGAACAGGGTGAAAATATACAGCATTGATATCTTCCTTTCCAATTTGGAACAAGTCCGACGTTCCATGTCCAATTCTGTTGCTTCTTGACTTGAATACAGATTTCTCAGGAGGCAGGTCAGGTGTTCTGGTATTCCTATCTCATTTAGAATTTCCCACAGTTTCTTGTGATACACACAGTCAAAGGATTTTAGCATAGTCAGGGAAACAGAAGTAGATTGATTGTTTTTTTTTTTTTTAATTCACTTGCTTTTTCTATGATCCAATGGATGTTGGAAATTTGATTGCTGGTTCCTCTACCTTTTTAAAATCCAACTTATACATCAGGAATTTCTCTGTTCACGAACTGCTGAAGCCTAGCTTAAAAGACTTTGATGTTAACTTTCTAGCATGTGAAATGAACACAACTGTATGGTAGTTTAACATTCTTTGACATTGCCTTTCTTTGGGATTGTAATAAAACTGAACTTTTCCAGCCCTGTGGCCAATGCTAATTTTTCAAAAATTTTTGGCATTTTTAGAAAAGCCCCTCATGGTGGGAAAGATTGAACACAGAAGAAGAAGGGGATGACAAATGATGAGATGATTGGATGGCATCACAGACTCAGTGGACATGAGTTTGGGCAAGTTCCAGGAGATGGTGAAGGACTGTGATGCCTGGCACATGCTGTAGTCTTTGTGACCAAGCGACTAAACAACAACAAATTGAGTGAAGCACCTTAACAGAATCATTTTTTAGAATTTGAAATAGCTCAGCTGGAATTCCATCACCTCATCAGCTTTGCTTCTTAAGGTCCACTTGATTTCAAACTTCAGGATGTCTGTCTATAGGCAAGTGACCATACCATTATGGTTATCTGAGTCATTAAGACCTTTTCTTGTCTAGCTCTTCTGTGTTTTATTGCCACCTTTTCTTAATCTCTTCTGCTTCTTATAGGTCCTTTCTGTTTCTGTACTTTATTTTTCCCATCTTTGAATGAAATGCTCCCTTAGTATTTATAATGTTTTTGAAGAGATTTACAGTCTTCACCATTCTTTAGTTTTCCTCCATTTTTTGCATTTTTCACTTAAGAAGGCTTTCTTATCTCTCCTTGATATTCTCTAGAACTCTACATCCTTTGGGTATGTCTTTCCTTTTCTCCTTTGCCTTTCACTTCTCCTTTTCTAATCTATTTGTAAGACCTCCTCAGAAAACCACTTTGCTTTCTTGCATTTCTTTTTCTTTGGGATTATTTTGGTCACTGCATCCTGTACAATGTTTTTGA
Organism: Moschus berezovskii; assembly: GCF_049115385.1. Taxonomy (NCBI): domain Eukaryota; kingdom Metazoa; phylum Chordata; class Mammalia; order Artiodactyla; family Moschidae; genus Moschus; species Moschus berezovskii. Next base: position 77,413,743 of record NC_142488.1, on the reverse strand, counting down.
GAGAGTCAATTCCTAAGCAGATTGATAAGAAGTTCAGGGGTCCCCAAAGAGAGAGGGGTCTGGAATTCTCAAGGAGAAGGAAAGGACAAGCTTTTTTGTCTCTACATTCCTTAGGATTATATAACAATCATGTATTCTGCTTAAGGATAGTCTGGAAAAAAACCTTCTGGATAATCCTGTTATTTTAAGGTGTAAATTATGGGAGTAGTTCTAGTGAGGCGTTTACAACCTCCAGACATTCTTTTGACACATTGTGATAACTAATTAGAGAGTATAAAACTTCCTGGCCAACACTAGCAAGGGGGTACTCTTTCTGTTCCCTTCTGATGCCTATGTCATAAGCTTTCTCTCTCTCCTTTATACTTTAATAAAACTTTATTACACAAAAGCTCTGAATGATCAACCTCGTCTCTGGCCCCAGATTGAATTCTTCTCCTCCAGAGGCCAAGAATCCCGGCGTCTTTGTGTTGTTCAGCAACAACCTTTCATGTTAGGGGCTCGTCCGGGATACTTCAGGACAAGGTAAGAATGCTTGGAACTCTAGTTCTTTGTTCTCCTAGCGAACACGTTTCCTGTCATACGTTAATAAATCTATGATGTGTTTGTGTGAATGAATGAAACGCCCTGCGTGAAGCCAGTGAGGATTCCTATTCTGTGGTTCCGTGGTGACCTCATCCGACTTATGGCAAAAACCCTGTCGGGGGTTTATATTGACCTGCCAATGCCAAGAGGCACCCGGAGACCAACCAAAAATTGGCAAAGCATGTGGACCAAACTCTCCTTTCTCAGTCAAAAGTTTTGGTCTCTTTGACCGTTTCAAAACTCCATGTATTGTGAGAGGGCATCAGAGGGCAGACACAGTGAAATCATAATCACAGAAACTAGTTGATCTGATCACACGGATCACAACCTTGTCTAACTCAGTGAAACTAAGCCATGCCATGTGGGACCACCCAAGATGGGCGGATCATGGTGGAGAGGTCAGACAGAATGTGGTCTACTGGAGAAGGGAATGGAAAATCACTTCAGTGTACTTGCCTTGAGAACCCCATGAACAGTATGAAAAGGAAAAATGATAGGATACTGAATGAGGAACTCCCCAGGTCGGTAGGTGCCCAATATGCTACTGGAGATCAGTGGAAAAATCCAGAAAAAATGAAGGGATGGAAAAAAAATAAAAGCAAAACAATACCCAGTTGTGGATGCGACTGGTGACAGAAGCAAGGTCCAATGCTGTAAAGAGCAATATTGCATAGGAACCTGGAATGTTAGGTCCATGAATCAAGGCAAATTGGAAGTGGTCAAACAGGAGATAGCAAGAGTGAACGTTGATATTCTAGGAATCAGTGAATTAAAATGGACTGGAATGGATGATCATTATATCTACTACTGGCAGAAATCCCTTAGAAGAAATGGAGTAGCCATCATGGTCAACAAAGGAGTCCGAAATGCAGTACTTGGATGCAATTTCAAAAACGACAGAATGATCTCTGTTCGTTTCCAAGGCAAACCATTCAATATTACATTAATCCAGGCCTATGCCCCAACCAGTAACGCTGAAGAAGCCAAAGTTGAATGGTTCTATGAAGACCTACAAGACATTTTAGAACTAACACCCCCAAAAGATGTCCTTTTCATTACAGGGGACTGTAATGCAAAAGTAGGAAGTCAAGAAACACCTGGAGTAACAGGCAAATTTGGCTTTAGAGTACGGAATTAAGCAGGGCAAACGTTAATAGAGTTTTGCCAAGAGAACGCCCTGGTCATAGCAAACACCCTCTTTCAACAACACAAGAGAAGACTCTACACATGGACACCACCAGATGGTCAACACCAAAATCAGATAGATTATATTCTTTGCAGCCAAAGATGGAGAAGCTGTGTACTGTTAGCAAAGACAAGACCGGGAGCTGACTGTGGCTCAGATCATGAACTCCTTATTGAAAAATTCAGACTTAAATTGAAGAAAGTAGGGAGAACCACTAGACCAATCAGATATGATTTAAATCAAATCTCATGATTATACAGTGGAAGTGAGAAATATATTTAAGGGACAAGATTTGATAGATAGAGTGCCTGATGAACTCTGGATGGAGGTTCGTGACATTGTACAGGAGACAGGGACCAAGACCATCCCCATGGAAAAGAAATGCAAAAAGGCAAAATGGCTGCTGAGGAGGCCTTACAAACAGCTATGAAAAGAATAGAAGCAAAAAGCAAAGGAGAAAAGGAAAGATATAAGCATCTGAATGCAGAGTTCTAAAGAATAGCAAAGAGATAAGAAAGCCTTCCTCAGTGATCAGTGCAAAGAAATAGAGGAAAACAACAGAATGGGAAAAGCAAGAGATCTCTTCAAGAAAATTAGAGATACCAAGGGAACATGTCATGCAAAGATGAGCTCGATAAAGGACAGAAATTGTATGGGCTTATCAGAAGCAGAAAATATTAAGAAGAGGTGGCAAGAATACACAGAAGAACTGTACAAAAAAGATCTTCATGACCCAGATAATCACGATGGTGTGATCACTCACAGATATTTTGGAATGTGAAGTCAATTGGACCTTAGAAAGTATCATTAAGAACATAGCTAGTGGAGGTGATGGCATTCCAGTTGAGCTATTTCAAAACCTGAACGATTATACTGTGAAAGTTCTGCACTCAATATGCCAGCAAATGTGCAAAACTCAGCAGTGGCCACAGGCCTGGAAAAGGTCAGTCTTCATTCCAATCCCAAAGAAAGGGAATGCCAAAGAATGCTCAAACTACCGCACAATTGAACTCATCTCACACGCTAGTAAAGTCATACTCAAAATTCTCCAAGCCAGGCTTCAGCAATACGTGAACTGTGAACTTCCAGATGTTCAAGCAGGTTTTAGAAAAGTCAGAGGAATGAGACATCAAATTGCCAACATTCCCTGGATCATGGAAAAAGCAAGAGTGTTCCAGCAAAACATCTATTTCTGCCTCATTGACTATGCTAAAGCCTTTACTGTTAGGATCACAATAAACTGTGGAAAATTCTGAAAGGGATGGGAATACCAGACCACCTGAACTGCTTCTTCAGAAACCTGTATGCAGGTCAGGAAGCAACAGTTAGAACTGGACATGGAAAAACAGACTTGTTGCAAATAGGAAAGGGAGTACATCAAACTGTATATTTTCACCCTGCTTATTCAACTTATATGCAGAGTACATCATGAGGAACGCTGTGCTGGATGAAGCACAAGCTGGAATCAAGATTGCTGGAGAAATATCATTAATTCAAATATGCAGATGACACCACCTTTATGGCAGAAAGTGAAGAGGAACTAAAAAGCCTCTTGATGAAATTGAAGAGTGAAAAAGTTTGCTTAAAGCTCAACATTCAGAAAACGAAGATCATGGCATATGGTCCCATCACTTCATGGGAAATAGATGGGGAAACTGTGGAAACAGTGTTAGGCTTTATTTTGGGGTGCTCCAAAATCACTCTGGATGCTGATTGCAGCCATGAAATTAAAGGACTCCTTGGAAGGAAAATTATGACCAACTTAGATAGCACATTAAAAAGCAGAGACATTACTTTTCCAACCAAGGTCCATTAGTCAAGAATATGGTTATTCCATGGTCATGTATGGATGTGAGAGTTGGACTGTGAAGAAAGCTGATCACCGAAGGATTGATGCTTTTGAACTGTGGTGCTGGAGAAGACTCTTGAGAGTCCCTTGGACTGCAAGGAGATCCAACCAGTCCATTCTAAAGGAGATCAATCCTGGGTGTTCATTGGAAGGACTGATGCTAAAGCTGAAACTCCAATACTTTGACCATCTCATGCGACGAGCTGACTCACTGGAAAAGACTCTGATGCTGGGAGGGTTTGGGGACAGGTGGAGAAGGGGACGATAGAGAATGAGATGGCTGGATGGCATCACTGACTCAATGGACGTCAGTTTGAGTGAACTCCGGGAGTTTGTGATGGACAGGGAGGCCTGGCGTGCTGTGATTCATGGGGTCTCAAAGAAATGGACACAACTGACTGAACTGAACTGAACTGAACCTAATCTGTCGGATCATAGACTTTCAAAGGGCTTGTGATCTATGCTGCTATTGTGTACTCTGACTTAGGTCCCAAACTTGGATAGGTAGTCAGGAAATTGCCTAGCATCACTAGGAGTCGAAAGTTTGCGATCTAGATGGAGCTCTAGCTACAAGAACATCTCCGAGGTTAAATGTTACTCAGATTGGAACTGCAATATGGTTTTTCCTTTGGTCGTGCTGAGTCAAGTGGACCAGAGTAGACTCTTATACTGGTGTGGTGATGCTTGGAAGGAACATCTCAGTTTTATGTTCGCATCTGTCTGATTGTTGTCAGGAACATACTCAGGGTTGTGCACAGGCACTCAGGTGATGAATTTTTCCCCAAGTGGTCTTAGCCTGGGAGGCATTCTGGAAGGTTACTCTAATTGCACCCCGGGTGGCATCAGAGGTAATGGTGAAGAGCTGAACGTCAGTTAGGGGTGCCATCAGGTCTACCCCTGGTGCAACCCCACTCCATCTCAGTGGTAGAACCGGGAGGGATGAGTACGGTGCCTGCGTTGGTAAGAGACAGATTAAGTCCGACCAGGAAAGAAAAGCTTTGCTGTAAAATCTGTCTACACCTCCATCTAGAACAAGGAAGGATGCCTCCGGTAGCAAGAGGGCACTGGCCTCTTTTTTTTCTCTCTTACAATTCAGTTCATTTCAGTTCAGTTCAGTCGCTCAGTCATGTCCGACTCTTTGCGACCCTATGAATCACAACACACCAGGCCTCCCTGTCCATCTCCAACTCCCAGAGTTCACTCAAACTCATGTACATCGAGTCGGTGATGCCATCCAGCCATCTCATTCTCTGTCGTCCCCTTCTTCTCCCGCCCCCAATCCTTCTCAGCATCAGAGTCTTTTCCAGTGAGTCAACTCGTCTCACGAGGTGGCCAAAGTATTGGAGTTTCAGCTTCAGCGTCAGTCCTTCCAGTGAACACCCCATATTGATTTCCTTTAGAATGGACTGGTTGGATCTCCTTGCAGTCCAAGGGACTCTCAAGATTCTTCTCCAGCACCACAGTTCAAAAGCATCAATTCTTTGGTGATCAGCTTTCTTCACACTCTAACTCTCACATCCATACATGACCACTGAACTATGGCAAATTGACAGACATAGAACAGGAAGCGAAGGAAGCTCCTGATAAATTCCTAGATAGACTGAGAGAAGCTCTTTGCAGATTCACTGAGATTAATCCTGAAATTGAAGAGGGAAAAGTCATCTTAAAGGATATATAGATTTCTCACTCAGTCTGCTCCAGATATTCGCTGTAAGCTATTAAAACAGATGTATGGACCAAATCAGTCTTTAGATACTCTGTTACAACTGGCTCAGGCAGTCTATTATGGTAGGGAATACAAGGAGAAGAAAGAAAGGCAGAAAAAGACAAAGGAACAGGCGGAAACCCTCGCAATGGCTATGAAAACCGTTTTTAAACAGCCTGAGAAAAATGCCCAGTGGGACCCAGGTGCAAAGGGATGTGCTTGCTATTACTGTGGAAAGGAGGGGCACCTCAAGCGGGATTGCCCCCATGCATCTAAGTCGCCCCCGTCTCCATGTCTGGTTTGCAAAGGACCACACTGGAAGGGAGACTCCCCCCAGAGGTGTAGGTGTCTGGGGTCAGACTCTCAAGACAATCAGGACTGAAGGTGCCTGGGAGTCCCCACACAAGCTCCCATTTAATTACACCTGAGGAATCCCAGGTATTAATAACTGTGGGAAGCCAATCTGCTGATTTCCTTTTAGATACCAGGGCAAGTTACTCCGTGCTTACTGAAGCCCCTGGCCCACTTTTTTCCCGATCCACTTCTGTAATGGGACTGTCTGGATGAGCCAAAACATATTACTTCAGTGTTTCTGTCAGTTGTGACTGGGATTCGGTTCTATTTTTCACACGAGTTTCTGATTGTGCCAGAGTCTTCCTCACCCCTTTTGGGGAGAGATACACTAAGCAAGGTCCATGCTTCTGTTTTCATGAACATGGAGCCTTCCCTTTCTCTCCGTTTAATTGAGCAAAATGTAAATCCTAGAGTATGGACTGATGGAAAATCTGTGGGTCGAGCGCAAAATGCTATTCCTGTAGTTGTCAAGCTCAAAGGCCCGCACTTATTTCCACATAAGAAGCAGTATCCACTGAAACCTGAGTTTAAGGAAGGGTTAAAACCCATCATTGAGACTTTAAAGGAACAGTGACTATTAATTCCTTGTAACAGTCCATGCAACACTCCTATTTTGGGTATAAATAAATCAAATGGGAAATGGAGACTAGTTCAAGATTTAGGAATAATAAATAAGGCTGCAGTTCCTTTACGCCCTGTGGTGCCTAATCCTTATACTCTATTGTTGAAATTCCTCAACGAACCAAATATTTCTCAGTAATTGATTTGAAATATGCCTTCTATTCAGTGCCTTTAGCAGAGGAAAATCAATTTCTATTTGCCTTTGAGGATCCTATGCCACCAACTTCTCAGTTAACCTGGACAATTTTGCCCCAAGGATTTCGTGACAGCCCGCACTTATTTGGACAAAATTTGTCACAGGATCTACAAAACTATAATAGCTTTGAAGCAGTGGTGTTACAATATGTAGATGATATTTTGCTCTGTTCTGAAACAGAGGAAGCTTGTTAGCAAGCCTCAAAGACTTCTTAAACTTTCTGGCAGGCTGCAGCTATAAGGCATCAAGAGAAAAGGCTCAGCTTTGTCAACAATCTGCTAGATATCTGGGCCTAATCATATCAGATGGGACTAGGGCCATAGGCCCAGGGAGAATTAAACTTATACTAAATTATCCCCTACCTATTACTTTAAGACAATTGAGAGGATGTCTGGGAATCACAGGTTATTGTCGCATTTGGATTCCAGGTTAAGGGGAACTTGTCCAGCCTTTATATCAACTTATAGCTGAAACTCAGCAGGCCCAAAGCGACAAACTGGTTTGGTCTCCAGATACTCAAAAGGCTTTTAAGGTTCTTCAGACTGCTCTCTTGCAAGCTTCCACTCTGAGCTTGCCCACAGGGTCAGAATTTAATTTGTTTGTCACTGAAAGAAAAGGTGTGGCCTTGGGAGTTTTGACACAACCCCGCCTCACCAGCAACCTATTGCTTATCTAAGCAGAGAATTAGATGTGATTTCACACGGCTGGCCCCACTGCCTAAGAGTAATTGGGGCAGTGGCTTTATTAGCACACGAAGCTTTAAAAATAATTGATGGACGAAACCTTACTGTGCTGACTTCTCATAATGTGAGTGGAATCTTAAATTCTAATGTTAATATTTGGATGAGAGACAGTAGACTTCTTAAATATCAGTCATTCTTGTTAGAAGGACCAGTAAATAAGCTTAAAGTTTGTAGAAATTTAAATCCTGCCACTTTCCTTCCTGAGAAGGAAAAAAGAACACCTGATCCCGATTGTTCCCAATTCCTAACTTTAGACTATGCAGCTTAGGAAGATCTAATGGATGCCCCATTAGACAATCCTGACATGGAAATATTTACTGATGGCAGTTCCTTTGTTCGGGATGGAAAGCATAAAGCAGGTTACGCCATGGTGACTGCTGAACAAGTTTTATAAGCAAAATCTCTCCTCCAGGGAACCAGTGCTCAGTTAGTGGAGCTTGTGGCTCTGACTTGAGCTCTAGAGTTAAACAAAGGGCAGTGGGTAAATATCTAAACTGATTCTAAGTATGCTTATTTGACTTTACATGCTCATGCTGCAATATGGAAAGAAAGACAGTTTAAAACAGCAGCAGGAGAACTTATTAATCATTTCAGAAAGATTGAGAGACTTTTAACTGCTATATATTGTTCTAAAGAAGTAGCTGTTATGCATTGCAAAGGACACAACAGGGATGAGAGTAAAGTAGCTGAAGGTAATCAGCTGGCTGACTGTCAAGCCAGAAAAGCAGTACTTTATGAAACCCCTTCACTACAGATGCCTTTGATCTGGACAGGTCCTGTGGAAAAGGAAAAAACACAATATACTGAGGAAGAATTAGACAGATATGAGAAGAGAGGAGCTAAGATTACTGATAAAGGATGGTTACAGTCTGAGGATGGACAATTAATAATTCCTGAAAGGGCTCAATGGAAAATTCTTAAGGGTTTACACCAGAGTTTTCATTTGGGTGCAGAGAGTACTTACCAGATGGCTTCTCGTTTGTTTGAAGGTAAATATGTAATGAAATCTTTAAAGAACATTATCAAAAGGTGTGAAGTTTGCCAGAAAAATAATCCAAAGACTGAAAAGCCAGCAAAATCTGGATTACAATGAAGTGGGAAGTATCCTGGAGAGGACTGGGAAATTGATTTTACTCATATGCCAAAAGCTAATGGATATTCTTGCTTACAAGTTTGGGTGGATACTTTTACTGGATGGTTTGAAGCTTTTCCTTGTCGTAGTGAGCAGGCTAAGGAGGTTATAAAGATTTTAATCCATAAAATTATCCCCAGCTTTGGACTGCCACGGAGCCTTCAGAGTGACAATGGCTCCGCCTTTAAAGCTGCTGTAACTCAGGGGGTGTCTAAAGCTCTAGGAATAGAATATCACTTACACTATTCCTGGAGACCCCAATCCTCAGGAAAGGTTGAAAAAGCCAATGACATTATCAAAAGACATCTGCACAAATTAACTCAAGAAGCACAGGACAATTGGATTAAAATCCTACCCATAGCTTTAATGAGGGCTCGAACTGCCCCAAAAAAGGAGGGACTGTCCCCCTTTGAATGTATTTATGGAAGGCCTTTCTTATGCACGGACATTGTTATAGACCCTGAAGCTTTGGAATTAACTAGTTATGTAAATCAGCTCTCAGCTTTTCAACAGGCATTAACAGAACTCCTGGAGATGACTCCTGACCCAGCCTCTGAGTCAAGCAAGCCTCTATTTGAGCCAGGAACCGAGGTCCTCGTAAATACATTGGGATCTGGGGGCCCACCCCTTGAGCCCTTCTGGGCAGGCCCTTACCAGGTTATTCTTTCGTCTCCCACAGCTGTCAAAGTGCCAGGAATTGATTCGTGGGTACATCACACTCGAGTTAAGAGATGGCACCCTGACCAGAACTAAGTGACCTCATTTTATGTCTTTACTTTCTATGCTCTGACTTTGTACTTTTCAGATGGGCTTGATAATCTATGTGAGCCTACTTATGGTGACTCCAAAAATTCTTAGTCTGCCGTTTGATCCTCAAGACTATGCCTTCTTGTCCTGGGCTCACTCCTATGCTGCATTCTACAATCAGTCTAACTCCTGGGTCTGTGGAGCGCTCCCCTCTTCATCAGTGGAAGGCTTCCTGTGGTGGACATCTCCACTTCAAGGAAAAGACTTTCTCCAAGTCTGCAAATACCTTCAACAACAATCTTATGCGATGTCTCTTCTTCATCTGATGACATCTAACAACCCTAAAATGGACTGGTGTAACATGTTGCACTTTAACTATGGACATAATGTGACTTTTAATTTTGATTGTACATTGTCTCAGTTCAATGACTATTTTGCTACACATAAGGCAAATAGATCTAGATCTAATGGTTTTTTACCTGATGTTTATCAAATATGGGATGAGAGCCACCCCTAGAAGTTAGTCAACAACTTAATTATAGTGATTGGAAACAGTTGAGATTTTTGCCTCAGGAAATACGCTATGTAATCATTCCCGTGTTTTCCAACCCCAATTCACGTCCTCCCTTTGTCTGGCCAGGCACTGATTGGGACTGGATATCTCAGTCACACTGGCTTGCTCCAAATGGAAGCTATTGGATATGTGGCTCTTACCTATGGGCATGGTTTCCCCCTGGTTGGATAGGGAGATGCTCCCTATGTCTAACCTTTACTCATGGCTTTATATTTTCAGAGCTTCCAGAAAAGCCTGCTAACTTACCCCACCTTAAAACTCGGTGGGCAAGGTCGGTATTTCACCGGTATGATTATTTGGCTTCAGTGTTTGTTCCCTTTTTGGGAACTACAGATATTTTGCTATGAGTGGATGCTTTGACTAATCTTACTCAACAAGCATTACAAGATTCTCCAAAAGCTCTTTCAGCTCTTAATGCTGAACAAGCACAAATTGGAAAGGTGGTTTGACAAAACAGATTAGCTTTAGATATTCTGACAGCTTCACAAGGAGGAACTTGTGCCATTATTCATACCCAACAGTGAACTTATATATCTGATATGAGCACTAATGTTACTCATTTTACTAAACACATGACGAAGATGATTGGGGCTATGGATACTCCTGAAGCCTCAATTGCCTCACTTTGGGAGAGGTTAACTAGTTTCCCATGGTGGAAAACTATCTTAATTACAATAATTCTGATTGTTTTATTTTTGTTGTTTACTCCCTGCATCTGTAACTGAGTAATTGGATTTATTTCTAGTCACATGAAGGCTTTTAAGTTACAAATAATTGTTCGAGCTCCTATGAGTGCCACAGCCTCCTCCAACTATTACTTGGGACCCCTGGATCAGAGACCCTCAATATGAGGGTTAGGAGAATATGTTGCCTTAACAATTTAGGGACCACGCCCCTAAACAGCAGGAAGTAGCTATGGAACGAAAACAATGCCCCTTTCCCTTGGCAACATAATTCTCATAAAAGAAAAGGGGAGGATGATAGAGTCAATTCCTAGGCAAGAAGATTGGTAAGAAGTCCAGGGGTCTCCAAGGAGAGAGGGGTCTAGAATTCTCAAGGAGGAGGAAAGGACAAACATTTTTGTCTCTCTACATTCCTTAAGATTACATAACAATCATGTATCCTGCTTGAGGATAGTCTCTGGAAAAAACCTTCTGACTAATCTGTTGTCTAAAGGTGTAAATTATGGGAGTAGGTCTAGTGGGGTCTTTACAACCTCCAGACATTCTTTTGATTCATTATAATAACTAATTAGAGAGTATATAACTCCATGGCCAACACTAGCAAGGGGGTATTCTTTCTGTTCCCTTCTGATGCCTTTGTCAGAAGTTTTCTCTGTCTCCTTTATACTTTAATAAAACTTTGTTACACAAAAGCTCTGAGCAATCAAACCTTGTCTCTGGCCCCAGATTGAATTCTTCTCCTCCGGAGGCCAGGAATCCCGGCATCTTTGTGTCGCTCATCAACAACCTTTCATTATGAACCTCTGTCCATAGTTCTGCAGGCACTTTGTCTATCAAATCTAATTCCTTGAATCCATTTATCTCCTCCACTGTATAATCATAAAGGATTTGATTTAGGTCATATTTTAAGGGTTTAGTCATTTTCCTTAATTTGTTCTATTTAAGTCTGAATTTTGCAATAATGAGTTCATGATCTGCACCACAGTCAGCTCCAGGTCTTGCTTTTGCTGATTGTTTAGAGCTTTTCCATCTTCACATGCAAAGAACATAACCAATCTGATTTCATTTTTGACCACTTAATGGTGTCCATGTGTAGAGTCATTGCTTGGGCTGTTGGAAAAGTGTTTGCTACGATCGTTGTTTTCTCTTGGCAAACTCTGTTAGCCTTTGCTCTGCTTCATTTTGTTCTCCAAAACCAAACTTTCCTGTTACTCCAAGTATCTCTTGACTTTCTAATGTTGCATTCCAACTCCCTAAAAAAAAAGGATATCTTTTTTTTTTTTTTTATGGTTAATTCTAGAAAGTCTTGCAAGTCTTCATAGAATGGCTCAGCTTCAGCTTCTTCGGCCTTAGTGCCTGGGGCATAGACTTGGATTACGATGATGAATTGTTTGCATTGGGAATGAACTGAGATTATACTGTTGTTTTTGAGGTTGCATCCAAATACTGCATTTCAGACTCTTTTCTTGATTATGAAGAGTACTCCATTTCTTCTAAGGGATTCATACCCACAGTAGTAGATATAATGGTCCTCTGCATAAAATTGACCAAGGTAAAATTTAATTAACCTCTAAAAAATCAGTGAGCAATGGTAGGAATGGATCCATAAGTACTATTGTATTTACCTACTTTGTGGCTATTACTGAACTCAGACTCTTTTTCGAGAATCTAAATTTGAGAGACAAATGTTCAATAAAGGGAAGATAGCTTCATTGAGGAAATCAATAATCTTTGGTAGACTGTGGACTCTTGTCTCAAAGAACCAAATCCCAACTCCCCAGGTTTTGTTTGGAGATTATGTCGGGAAATAAATGAAAGAACTACTTAGTGTGGAGAGGGTATTCTACGATTTTTAGAAATGGTTGTCTCAATTACATGGTTCCAATAACCATCTAGTCTCACTTGTAGTTGGAACATTATCTAGGTCATAAATCTCTGGTTAGCTAGTCCTGAAGAGAAAAAAAAAAAGGGTAACAAAGACAAAGAGCTGAGATTCCTTGGTTACAGTCTCACATCCTCAGTTACAACACCCACTGTCAAATTTTCCTTCCATTCTATAGAAAAGGAATGAAGTTTCGTCTTCTGTAACTTCTTCGAGCTGATCATGGGCAATGAACGATCCTTAGCGTAGAAAAATCTGACTTGGTTTAAGAAATATTCCTTGATTTCTTCACATGACAAAAGGGGCATCTTGTCACAAAACTTTTCTTTAAGTAATTCTTTTGCATAGTGTCAGCAGTGACCCACCCCTTGGCTAGAACATAAAATCCCACAATAATTAGTAAAAGAGTTATTTCCAATTTAAGGGTTTCCTCAAGCATTGACTTAATTCCAGAGGGAATCTAAGAAAATAGGTTAGTAAATCAATCTCATCCACATTGAAATAGGTCAATTTTAGAGATGTACAGATGGGGCTGTGGGATACATGCAGAACAGCACAGTCATCTCTGACAATCATCTTGAAGTTGGTCTTGGAGTGGTCTTAAAACAATGTTTTCTTGATTGTTTTAATCTCAGCTGATCTTGAGTTCCAAGGTTGGCTTTTTAGGACAGTTCTTAGAATTACGCAAGACATACATTCAATACTGCTAAAGATGGAGCAGGTTATGTTATGGCTACAGTCTGGTCATCATACAGTTAACTTTTTTCCTTCTGGTGACAGTTATCATATTTGCAAAACAACTCAGAAATGTGCATCACTGTAATCTATGTCCATTAGGGAGGAATTAAAGATTCTTTGAGGCGATTGTTCTAATCAACTAACTGCTTCACCCTGATCTTTTGTGACTCAGGGGAGTCCTGGGATTCTACAACTTTTCTACAAACAGAAGATGAAGGAAGTGGAATGAAATTTGTATCTCGAAAGAGATCCTGTGTACTGCTGGGTATCATCACTATTGTTTGTGAGCCAATTTTTAGCAAATCTTTTCATTATATATTTCTTCAACAGTTTTTAATGAAAGTTCCACATAATATTTATCTTTCTGAATTGTGAAAATAATATGTATTTTAAGTGGTCAATACTGTCTGTAAGCAGTTATTGACAAAGTATAATAAAAAATTTCCATTAAAAGAGTTATTTTCAGTACGATCCATTTCAATTTTATATTTTCTGAATACAATAAGTTAATTTTTGTGCAAATATATATAATTATATAATATATATTATATATAAATACATATAATTATAAAATATATATAATATTATTTATATTATTTTTAAGTGAAATAAGCTGTGTATACATTTCACTGTAAGTATTCCAGGAAGAATGAAGTATTGTGGAAGAGAATTTAGCAGTAAAGATTTTGTTGCCAAAAATATAACAGACAAAAGTAATTGTCCTAATTGGTGTCTATTTTTTTGAACAACCCATTAATCCTACTCATTGGAAAACTTTGTGCGTAAATTCTGTTTGATATGTTGTTCTTATGCAATGTTCCTTTAAAATAAATTATTATTCTTTCTATTCATATTCAAATCCCATTATCAATTAAATTTTTGCCTGTTTTACAAGTAAGTGATTGCTGAACATAATAGAAAGCTTAATAATTCATTATGTGAGGAACAAGAGCTTTTGTTAAAAATCTATAAATATTATCCATATATAGAGAGAAACAGATTATAGATACAGATATAGCTATATATAGTTATAGATACAGATGTAGATATAGGTATAGATAAAGATGATATAGATATAGACATGCTTCCCTGGTGGCTCAGTGGTAAAGAATTTGCCTGACAATGCAGAAGATGTGGGTTTGATCCCTGGATGGGGAAGATCCCCTGGAGAAGAAATGGCAACTGAAACCGACTCCAGTGTTCTTGCCTGGGAAATCCCATGGACAGAGGAGCCTGGTGGGCTACAGTCCATGGGGGTATCAAAGAGTCAGACACGACTAAAGTGACTTAGCATTCAACATGTCTATTTCATGACAACAATAGAAATAGATATATGCATTCATACCCAGTGATATATACAAAAGCAGGTTATTTAAGTTGAACTAAGGAAGTTGCATCTTAATACTTAAAATATTCTGTTTGTGGTACATTTAGGAGGTATTCTTTACAAAAATATATCAAGATAAGAATCAGGCATTCAAAAAAGTTTTTAAATATTAAGGAAATATTTCTAGACTAAATACAAATGATTGTCAATGGAGCCATTACTCATTTATCCTTCTGTCTTCAATTTAACAGTCTTCTGAATCTTTAGAGAAAGAAATTATAAATAACAAAATTAATTTATATCAAATAAAATGTGTGCATATGTCCAATTTAAACAGTCACCTGACTAGATTATCTATCGATCCTACTTGGAATCTTTTTACTTACCCAAGACTAGAGAAAAACCATCTTCTGGTCAACCTAGCCAGTTGACATAGCTACAGATATGGCTGGGTAATATATTGCCAGTAAGGGCACCTCAGTTAGAAATCAAGACACCTTGATGTGTAATCTTTATAAGAGAAACATGTAGAAAACAGAGGAATCTGTTTCAAGAAGCACCATCTACACACATGCAGCTGTCTCCGACTTATCTTACTGACAAGTTCTATCATCAGCCAGGAAACAACCACTGAAACTGCTCCCCTAAATATGGGAAAGATAAACATTCTGGTTTTAGCTTTATAAAAAAATAATTTTCAGGAAAGTTGCAGGTGTAACACCACATGGTGCTAATGCAATGTCTCATTATTTCTGAGTGTATTATTGTGAAATTCACAGAAGCAAAGACATTTTCCTACATAATCACAATGAAAAGTGATTGTGTTAGTCTCTCAGTCATGTGCATTTGAAATCATTGACTATAGCCCACCAGTTTCCTCTGTCCATGGAATTTTCCAGGCAAGAATCTTGCAGTGGGTAGCCGTTGTCTTCTCCAGGAATCTTCCTGACCAAGGGTTCAAACCAAGGTCACTTGTATTGCAGGCAGATTCTTTACCATCTGAGGCACCAGGGACATAACCACAACAAGATCACTGAAATCAGGAAATTAACACTGATAATTTACTACCATCTAATTCTCAAACCCCATTAAAGTTTTATCTGTTGCCTCAATAATGACCTTTACAGTGCAAAAACCCAGTTTGGATTCATGTGTTATATTTAGCCAGTATGTCTCTGTAGTCTTTTTAAATCTGGAACAATTTCTAAAAATTTCCTTGACTTTCATAACTTTGACATATTTGAAGATTATCGGCCAGTGATTCTACAGGAAGTTCCTATAGTTGTTTGAATAGTGACCTTTCCCCTAATTCATGTCTTCCTGAAACCTTAGAATGTGACTTTATTTGGACATAAGATCTTTGCAGAAGTAAGTAAGGTTTGAAATGAGATTACACTGGATTAGAGTGGGTCCTAAATCCAATGAATATTGCTCTTATATGAAAAGGAAAGGACACACAGAGATATAGTCAAGCTATGTGAAGATGAAGACAGAGATTATTGTTATATGCATACAAGTCAAGAAACATCAAGGTTTGCCTGGGGCCACGGAAAAAGGAAGAGGCAAGGGAAAATTCTTCCCTAGAGGCTTCAGACAGAGAAGGCAATGGCACCCCACTCCAGTACTCTTGCCTGGAAAATCCCATGGATGGAGGAGCCAGGTAGTCTGCAGTCCATGGGGTCGCTAAGAGTCGGACACGACTGAGCGACTTTCATTTTTCGCTTTCATGCATTGGAGAAGGAAATGGCAACCCACTCTGGTGTTCTTGCCTGGAGAATCCCAGGGACGGCGGAGACTGATGTCTGCTGTCTATGGGGTCGCACAGAGTTGGACACGACTGAAGAGACTCAGCAGCAGCAGCAGCAGAGGCTTCAGAGGAAAACTGATTCTGAAGACACTTTAATTCAGACTTCTGATTTCTAGAAATGTGAGAGAAAAAAATTCTGCTATTTTAACCTGCAAAATTTGTGGTTTTTGCTTTGGCTCTGTCTCTTCATTTTTTTCTGGAATTATTTCTCCACTGATCTCCTGTAGCATATTGGCCATCTAGCAACCTGGGGAATTCATCTTTCAGCGTCCTATCTTTTTGCTTTTTCATACTGTAAACGGGTCTCTCAAGGCAAGAATACTGAAGTGGTTTGCCATTCTCCTCTCCAGTAGACGACGTTTTGTCAGAAATCTCCATTATGACTGGTCTGTCTTGGGTGGCCCTATATGGCATGGCTCATAGTTTCACTGAGTTAGACAAGGCTGTGGTCCATGTGATCAGTTTGATTAGTTTCCTGTGACTGTGGTTTTCATTCTGTTAGACCTCTGATGGATAAGAATAAGAAGCTTGTGGAAAAGATAGGAGAGACTGACTGGAAGGGAAACTGGATCTTGTTCTGATGGGTGGGGCCATGTTCAGTAAATCTTTAATCCAATTTTCTGTTGATGAGTGGAGCTGTATTCCCTCCCTATTGTTTGACCTGAGACCAAAATACAATGGATGGAGGTAATGAAGATAATGGTGACCTCTTCAAAAGCTCACATGCAGGCACTGCTGCACTGAGTGTCCCCGACCCTGCAGCAGGACACCACCAACCCATGCTTCTGCCAGAGACTCCTGGACACTCAAGGGCAAGTTTGGGCCAGTCTTTTGTGGGGTCACTGCTCCTTTATCCTGGTTCCTTGTGCACACAAAGTTTTATTTGTGCCCTCCAAGAGTATGTTTCCCAGTCCTGTGTAAGTTCTGGCAACTCTATGGTGGGGTTAATGGTGACCTCCTCCAAAGTTGCTTATGTCATACCAGGTCTGCTGCACCCAGAGCCCTTGCCTCTGCAGCAGGCCACTGTTGATCCATACCTCCACAGGAGACACTCAAACACAGTTCTGGCTAAGTTTCTGTGGGTACTCTGGGTCCTGGTGTGCACAAGATTTGTTTGAGCCCTCCAAGTGTCTCTGGCGGGTATAGGTTTGATTCTAAACATGATTTCGCCCCTCCTACTATCTTGGCTTCCCTTGTAGCTCAGTCGGTAAAGAATCTGCCTGCAATGCAGGAGACCTGGGTTTGATTCCTAGGTTGGGAAGATACCCTGGAGAAGGAAATGGCAACCCACTCCAGTATCCTTGCCTGGAAAACCTCATGAACAGAGGAGCCTGGTGGTCTTCAGTTAATGGGGTCACAAAGAGTCGGGCATGACTGAGTGACTAACACTAAGTTCCTTACTTACCATCTTGTTTGGGCTTCTCCTTTGCCCTTGGATGTGCGGTATCATTTTTTGGTGGGATCCAACATTCTCCTGTCGATGGTTTTTCAGCAGCCAGTTGTAGTTTTGGAGTTCTTGCAGGAGAAGATAAGTGCACGTCTTTCTACTCTTCCAACTTCCTCTGCTGCAACCTAGAGTATAGGACATTCAAACTATTCTTAAACCCATCCACGGACACCTCATGAGTTCATGAACTCCAGAATAAGAGCTATGATCTTGTCCACATTCTAGCTAAGAATAATTTTTCCTGTTCTGTCCATCTCATTATCCATTGCCTTGTAGGGTCAGTGGCAGTTAAAAGCCTGAAGAGAAGCCAGAGCACTACAGGATTACTGTCTGACAATTTGCTTCTGGTTTATTTCAAACATTCATAAGTATTTAGAGGGAGATTTACTATGCTGCAGTGTATCTCTTACTCAGCTTTCAATAACGATACCCAGGCGAGGATGTGACTGGTGATGGAAGTAAACTCCGATGCTGTAAAGAACAATACTGCACAGGAACCTGGAATGTTAGGTCCGTGAATCAAGGTAAATTGGAAGTGGTAACATGGGAGATGGCAAGAGTGAACATCGACATTTTAGGAATCAGTGAACTAAAATGGACTGGAATGGGTAAATTTAACTCAGATGGCAAATATATCTAGTACTGTGAACAATAATTCCTTAGAAGAAATGGAGTAGCCCCCATAGTCAAGAAAAAAGTCTGAAATACAGTATTTGGATCCAATCTCAAAAATGACACAGTGATCTCTGTTTTTTTCCAAGGCAAACCATTCAATATTACAGTAATCCAAGTCTATTCCCCAGCCAATAATGCTGAAGAAGCTGAAGTCGAACAGTTCTATGAAGACCTACAAGACCTTCTAGAACTAATACCCCCAAAATATATCCTTTTCATTACATGGGACTGGAATGCAAAAGTAGGAAGTCAAGAGATACCTGGAGTAACAGGCAAATTTGGCCTTGGAGTACAAAACAAACCAGGACAACGGCTAACAGAGTCTTGCCAAGAGAAGGCACTGGTCATAGCAAACACCCTCTTCCAACAACACAAGAGAAGACTCTACAAATGGACATCAGAGTATGGTCAATACCAAAATCAGATTGATTATATTCCTTGCAGGCAAAGATGGAGAAGCTGTTAACAGTCAGAAAAACAAGACTGGGAGCTGACTGTGGCTCAGATTATGAACTCCTTATTGCCAAAATCAGACATAAATTGAAGAAAGTAGGGAAAACCACTAGACCATTCAGGTATGACCTAAATCAAATCCATTACAATTATACAGTGGAAGTGACAAATAGATTCAAGGGATTAGATCTGACAGAGTGCCAGAAGAAGTATGGATGGAGATTTGTACCTCTGTATAAGAGGTGGTGATCAAAACCATCCCAAAGAAGAATAAATGCAAAAAGGCAGAACGTTTGTCTGAGAAGGCCTGATAAACAGCTGAGAAAAGAAAAAAAAAAAGGCAAAGGAGAAAAGAAAAGATATATCCATTTGACTGCAGAGTTTAAAAGAATAGCAAGGAGAGATGAGAAAGCCTTCCTTAGTGATCAATGCAGAGCAATAGACAAAAACTGTAGAATGGGAAAGACTAGAGATCTCTTCAAGTGAATTAGAGATACCAAGGGAACATTTCATGTAGATATGGAAACAATTAAGGACAAAAAAGATATGGACCAGCCAGAAGAAGAAGCTATTAAGAAAAGATGGCAAGAAAACACAGAATTATACATAAAAGATCTTCATGACCCAGATAACCACGATGGTGTGATCACTCATCTAGATAGAGCCATACATCCTGAAATGCAAAGTCAAGTGGGCCTTTGGAAGCATCACTGAGAACAAAGCTAGTGGAGGTGATGGAATCCCATGAGCTATTTCAAATATTAAAAGATGATGTTGTGAAAGTGTTGCTCTCAAAATGTCAGAAAATTTGGAAAACTCAGCAATGTCCACAGGAATGGAAAAGGTCAGTGATCATTCCAAATCGCAAAGAAAGGCAATGCCAAAGAATGCTCAAACTACTGTGCAATTGTACTCACATCACAACTCTAGAAAAGTAAAGCTCAAAATTTTCCAAGCTAGGCTTCAACAGTGCATCAACTGTGACTTCCAGTTGTTCAAACTGGATTTAGAAAAAGAAGAGGAACAAGAGATCAAATTGCCAACATCTGTTGGATCATTGAACAAGCACGAGAGTTCCAGAAAAACATCTACTTCTGTTTTATTGACTAAGCCAAAACATTTGATTGTGTAGATCACAAAAAACTATGGGAAATACTTAAAGTGTTGGGAATACCAAACCACCTGACCTGCCTCCTAAGAAATCTGTATGCTGATCAAGAAGCAAAAATTACAACTGGACATGGAACAAAATGCTGGTTCATAATTGGGAAAGGAGTATGTCAAGGCTGCATATTGTCACCCTGCTTACTTAACCTATATTCAGACTACATCATACAAAATGCTTGGCTAGAGGAAGCACAAGCCCGAATCAAGATTGCTGGGAGAAATATCAATAACCTCAGATATGTAGATGATACCACCCTTATGGCAGAAAGTGAGGAAGAACTAAAGATTCTCTTGATGAAGATGAAAGAGGAGAGTGAAAATGTTGACTTAAAACTCAACATTAAGGAAAATAAGATCACGGCATCTGGCCCCATCACTCCATGGCGAATAGATGGGGAAATAATGGAAACAGTGACAGACTTTATTATTGGGAGCTCTATAATCACTGCAGATGGTGACTGCAGCCATGAAATTAAAAGAGGCTTGCTCCTTGGAACAAAAGCTATGACCAACCTAGACAGCATATTAAAAAGCAGAGACATTACTTTGCCAACAGAGATCCACCTAGCCAAACTATGGTTTTTCCAGTCATCATGTAGTATGAGAGAGGTGAAATATAAAATAATCTGAGGACCCGACCCAACAATCCCACTCCTGGGCATACACACCAAGGAAACCAGAATTGAAAGAGACTCATGTACTCCAATGTTCATTGCTGCACTGTTTATTATAGCCAGGACATGGAAGCAACCTAGATGTCCATCAGCAGATGAATGGATAAGAAAGCTGTGGTACATTTACACAATGGAGTACTACTCAGCAATTAAAAATAATACATTTGAATTAGTTCTAATGAAGTGGATGAAACTGGAGCCTATTATACAGAGTGAAGTAAGCCAGAAAGAAAAACACCAATACAGTATATTAATACATATATATGGAATATAGCAAGAGGATAATGATAAGCCTATATACGAGACCACAACAGAGACTCGGATGTGTGCAACAGTCTTTCGGACTCTGTGGGAGAGGGCGAGGGTGCGATAATTTGGGAAAATGGGTTGAAACATGTATATTATCATATGTGAAACGAATCTGACGTGGTTGGGGGTTTCCCACCTCAACACTCTGTGGATTTAAGAGGCTGTACCTTCCGGAAGTGTATAAATTAGCCTGGGATAGAACCTGCAGGCTGAATTTACTAATTAAGAAATGAGAAACCAGAACTATAAAGGTGGCATAGAAATGCAAGAAACTATTCTTAAGTAATCTTTTAAAACTTTGAACAGAGTTATAGATTTTACCGTTTGTTATAGATTGGCATATATAATTTAATCAGAACCATAAGAAAATTAGTATTGTGTGCATTCTGAAGCACTTTCAACATGTTGTAGGAATAATGTGGACTTTCTTGAGTTTTACACATTCATAAGTAAATGGTCTGTATCTCATGCCTTTGTTGGTTTTCTGTGAGCTGTAGTTTCTGGGAAGTGAGCAGCTCTCATTCCTGTAACTCTTGTGGTCCAGTCATTCGTGTGCCTCCTTCATGTGGATTCAGTACGGGTGTGGTGCTGTTATCCCTCTGATAGGAACTCTAACTCAGTGTAAAGCCCCAAAGGTCTGTTACTTATTTTTATTTTACATTGTACTATATTTTATTTACAGTGTTGTGTTTGTTTCAGGTGTATCACAAAGTGATACAGTCATATATATATATATATATATGAATTAACAAAAGCAGTTCCCGTCTTTTGATGAGGTGCTCTTGGTTTATAACATCAGTTCAGTTCAGTTGCTCAGTCGTGTCCGACTCTCCGCGACCCCATGAATCACAGCACGCCAGGCCTCCCTGTCCATCACCAACTCCTGGAGTTCACTCAAACTCATGTCCACAGAGTCGGTGATGCCATCCAGCCATCTGATTCTCGGTTGTCCCCTTCTCCTCCCGCCCCCAACCTTTCTTAGCATCAGAGTCTTTTCCAGTGAGTCAACTCATTGCATGAGGTGGCCAAAGTATTGGAGTTTCAGCTTTAGCATCAGTCCTTCCAATGAACACCCAGGTTTGATCTCCTTTAGAATGGAATGGTTGGATCTCCTTGCAGTATAAGGGACTCTCAAGAGTCTTCTCCAACACCACAGTTAGCATCAATTCTTTGGCGATCAACTTTTTTCACAGACCAACTCTCACATCCATATATGACCACGGGAAAAACCATAGCCTTGACTAGACGGATCTTTGTTGGCAAAGTAATGTCTCTGCTTTTATATACTATCAAGGTTGGTCATAACTTTCCTTCCAAGGAGTAAGCGTCTTTTAATTTCATGGCTGCAATCAGCATCTGCAGTGATTTTGGAGCTCCAAAAAATAAAGTCTGACACTGTTTCCACATAAATGGCATTATTTTGAGAGAGGGATTACTTAAGTATGGCATTGGGTTTTTTTTTTCTTTTTGCAGCTTGAGGCAGTTGTAAAATAACTTAATGTAGCTTTTTACAACTGTGTATTCTATAGTATTTTTTCATTTGGTGAAATTTTATCTGTTAATGTTGTTGGCATTGTGCTTTGTACCATTTATTAAATAAAATAAAAAAAAAAAAACATAAAATAATCTGAGTACCCAAAAGTTTATGCTTTTGAATTGTGGGGTTGGAGAAGACTTTTGATAGTTCCATGGACTGCAAGGAGATCCAACCAGTCCATCCTAAAGGAAATTAGTCCTGAATATTCACTGGAAGGACTGATGCCGAAGCTGAAGATCCAATACTTTGGCCACCTGATGTGAAGAGTCAACTCATGGAAAACACTCTGATGTTTGGAAGGATTGAAGGTGGGAGGAGAACAGGATAGCAGAGCATGAGCTGGATGGATGACATCACTAAGTCAATGTATATGAGTTTGAGCAAACTCTGGGAGATGGTGAAGGACAGGGAGTTCTGGAATGCTGCAGTTCATGCTGTTTCAGACTCCAACACGACTGTGTGACTGAAGAACAAGTTAATTTTCACTAATAGTAGTTTTGCTGTCTTTAGCATGAAATAGAATCATCAGTGTCCCACCCTCAGAGTTTCTGATTTTATAAAATTGGATTGGGACCCAAGATTTTGCACTTGTAACAATTTTCTAAATAATATTGATGTTGCTGTTCCAGTGACTGGATTTTGGTTTCCAACTTGCAGGTGTAAAACTATCTAATTCACAATCTTTCAAAAGCCTGGGAGAAATACTCTTTGTTCCCATACTATGTTGCAGGAAATAACATGGGGCAAGAAAGAAAGGTCGTGTCTCAGGTTTAGGCTAGTCCCTGGGATGGAACAGGAAGTGTGAATTTTTGGCTTCATGAAGAAAAAAAATCAAGAGCAAGTCATAATAAAGTGAACGGTTTATCCAGAGAGTTATACATTTTATAGACAAAGTGTGGGCCATCTAAGAAGGTGAAAGGCACCAGAGTACAGGGTGCCAATTTTTATAGGGGTAGGTAATTTCATAGGTTAATGATTGGGAGAATTATTCAAACTATTCTGAGGAAGGGGCAAGGATTTCCAAGATTTTTGTAACTGACCACTTTTTGGCATTTTATGGTTATCATCAGAACTGTCATAGCACCTGTAGGTGTGACATTTATCTGATATATTTTAGTAAGTGTATACTGAAGCTCAAGGTCTTGTGGAAGTCAGCCTGTCTGCCATCTTGGACCTATTTGATCCAAATCAGCTTATATCTTGTCCTCAGACTATGTTATTCCTTTAAAGGCTGTGCCCTGTCTCCTTCCTGTCTCATCTAGGAGAAAAGGTAGCTTGAAGAAAAAGATGGAAGAAATGATAAAAAGAGAGAAAATAAACAAAAATTACTATATTAATTTTGTTCAGTTACTAAGGCATGTCCAACTCTTTGTGACCCCATGGACAGCAGTGCACCAGGGTTCCCTATCGTTCACTATCTCCTGGACTTTATTCGATTCATGTCCTTGGAAGAACTATAGGTTTAATATGGACCTTTGTCCCTAAAGCCAAATACAAATTATTTATGTGTCTCTAATCTGAGGACAGCCATTCCTCATTCTTGATTTCCTTTCCTTTCCTGCTCATATCATTAGTTGTTAACTCTTCTTCTAAATGATTTTTTAAATTCAAACATAACAGTACTTTTGTCAGAAGTAGAAATTACCCCCTAGAAATAGCTACTTAGTATTTAATTGTGCAGTGGATTCCAGAATTTTATAATTTTAAAATATTACTCTCATGGCTCTGGTGATCATGCAGGTTTGAGTGATTTTATTTTCTTTCTGTCACCTGATCTTGAGACTTCCTATAGACTGCACATAAATTCAATTTTCCTCCCAGGTCTTTTAATTCATCTATAGGGGGCTGTAGAGTACATTAAAAATCAAGTTGAAAAGAAACTTGATCGATCTAAAGCCTATCAGTTCAGTTCAGTTCAGTTCAGTCTCTCAGTCATGTCCAACTCTTTGCAACCCCAATGAAAGGCAGCATGCCAGGCCTCCATGTCCATCACCAACTCCTGCAGCTTACCCAAACTCAAGTCCATTGAGTCCGTGATGCCATCCAGCCATCTCATACTCTGTCGTCCCCTTCTTCCTGCCCCCAATCCCTCCAAGCATCAGGGTCTTTTCAATGAGTCAACTCTTCACATGAGGTGGCCAAACTATTGGAGTTTCAGCTTTAGCATCAGTCCTTCCAAAGAACACCCAGGACTGATTTCCTTTAGGATGGACCGATTGGATATCCTTGCAGTCCAAGGGACTCTCAAGAGTCTTCTCCAGCACCACAGTTCAAAAGCATCAATTCTTTGGCGACAAGCTTTCCTCAGAGTCCAACTCTCACATTCATACATGACCACTGGAAAAATCATAGCCTTAACTAGATGGAACTTGGTGGGCAAAGTAATATCTATGCTTTTCAATATGCTATCTAGGCTGATCATAACTTTCCTTCCAAGGGGTAAGTGTCTTATAATTTCATGGCTGCAATCAGCATCTGCAGTGATTTTGGAGTCCCAAAAAATAAAGTCTGACACTGTTTCCACTGTTTCCCCATCTATTTCCCATGAAGTGATGGGACCAGATGTCATGATCTTAGTTTTCTGAATGTTGAGCTTTAAGCCAACTTTTTCACTCTCCTTTTCACTTGCATCAAGAGGCTTTTTAGTTCCTCTTCACTTTCTGCCATAAGGGTGGTATCATCTGCATATCTGAGGTTATTGATATTTCTCCCAGCAATCTTGATTCCAGCTTGTGCTTCTTCCAGTCCAGCATTTCTCATGATGTGTTCTGCATATAAGTTAAATAAGCAGGGTGACAATATACAGCCTTGACGTACTCCTTTTCCTACTTGGAACCAGTCTGTTTTTCCATGTCCAGTTCTAACTGTTGCTTCCTGACCCGCATATAGGTTTCTCAAGAGGCAGGTCAGGTGGTCTCGTACTCCCATCTCTTTCAGAATTTTCCACAGTTTATTGTGATCCACACAGTCAAAGGCTTTGGCATAGTCAATGAAGCAGAAATAGATGTTTTTCTGGAACTCTCTTGCTTTCTCCATAATCCAGCGGATGTTGGTGATTTGATCTCTGGTTCCTCTGCCTTTTCTAAAACCTGCTTGAACATCTGGGAGTTCACGGTTCACATATTGCTGAAGCCTGGCTTGGAGAATTTTGAGCATGATTTTACTAGCGTGTGAGATGAGTGCAATTGTTTGGTAGTTTGAGCATTCTTTGGCATTGCCTTTCTTTGGGATTGGAATGAAGACTGACCTTTTCCAGTCTTGTGGCCATTGCTGAGTTTTCCAAATTTGCTGGCATATTGAGTGCAGCACTTTCACAGCATAATCTTTCAGGCTTTGAAATAGCTCAATTGGAACTCGATCACCTCCACTAGCTTTGTTCGTAGTGATGCTCTCTAAGGCCCACTTGACTTCACATTCCAAGATGTCTGGTTCCAGGTGAGTGATCATGCCATCGTGATTATCTTGGTCATGAAGATCTTTTTTGTACCGTTCTTCTGTGTATTCTTGCCACCTCTTCTTAATATCTTCTGTTAGGTCCATATCATTTCTGTCCTTTATCGAGCCCATCTTTCCATGAAATATTCCCTTGGTATATCTAATTTTCTTGAAAAGATATCTTGTTTTTCCTATTCTGTTGTTTTCCTCTATTTCTTTGCATTGATCGCTGAGGAAGGCATTCTTATCTCTCCTTGCTATTCTTTGGAACTCTGCATTCAGATGCTTATATCTTTCCTTATCTCCCTTGCTTTTCGCTTCTCTTCTTTTCATAGCTATTTGTAAGGCCTTCTCAGACAGCCATTTCTCTTTTTTGCATTTCTTTTCCTTGCAGATGGTCTTGGTCCCTGTCTCCTCTACAATGTCACGAACCTCCATCCAGAGTTTATCAGGCACTCTATCTATCAGATCTAGTCCCTTAAATCTATTTCTTACTTCGACTGTATAATCATAAGGGATTTGATTTAGGTCATATCTGAATGATCTAGTGGTTTGCCCTACTTTCTTCAATTTAAGTCTGAATTTGGCAACAAGGAATTCATGATCTTAGCCACAGTCAGCTCCTGGTCTTGTTTTTGCTAATTTTACACAGCTTCTCCATCTTTGGTTGCAAAGAATATAATCAATCTGATTTCGGTGTTGACCATCTGATGATAACTATCCCGCAATCCCTTGAAAAACTCTAACTACTGCCAGGCGCACTCACATAACAAAAGAGTGAGCAGAGCTAGTCGCCTGCTGACCGGCCCATCGCCCACTTAAGACAGGCAGGTGAGGGCAGCCAGAGCCAGAAGGGGGCGATCGTGGCCCCAGAGAGGCATCTTATACCAAACTGCAAGCAGACTTCATTGCTAACCAAGACTTCTTGGGATTCTGGATGTTTGACATCCGCCTGGAAGGTCGCAGCCAGAGATCAGCTTCCCAGAGGATACACACGGCACACCTGAGAAGCAATGACCGTTATACACCCAGAAAACCGAGCGACTGGGACAGGGGAGGGGATAAGTCACAACCTTCAACTGGGGGCGACTATGCGCACCAGGGACCTGATTACCTGAGCTGCTCGGACCTGGGACAGGAGCAAAACTCAGGCGCAACCAAGTCTGCTCCTTTGTGGAATACCGAAGAACCTGAACCTGAGCGGCTTAGACCTGGGAAGTGCATGCAAACAAGGGCCCACATCAGATAGTTCCTGGCAGAGCAACCTGGAGTCTGAGCAGTGTAGACTGGGAAAGCATACATGCCATGAGCGGGGACTAACCCAGTGTGGCTAAATCACTGTGAACAAGCAACAGTGATATCTGTTTGCAGTGTTCCTCCCTCTCCAATGCACAACTGAACAAGCGAGCCTAAAAAAAAAAGTGACCACAACGATGTCCCTTGTGTCAGGGTGGAAATTAGACATTGTAAAGACGAACAAACAGAAGAAGGTAAAATAAACAGAGTGAACCACTTTGGAAGTGACAGGTGCAATAGATTAAAATCCTGTAGTTAGCACAGACTACATTGGAAGGGGCCTATAGACCGTGAGAAGTACAAGGCAGACCAAGGAACTACCTGAAAATTAACTGACCCCACACTGTCCACAACAGGTCCGGAGACAGTCTTAGATATATTTTTACTATTATAATTTTTTAAATTAAAAAATGTATATTTAATTTTATTTTTTGTTATTTTCAGTTCCCATTACTCCTTTAATTTTCATTTTTATAACCTACAATTACCTTGCCAAAAAAAGAGAAAGACCGTAATTTTAAAGCAAACTACATATATATATTTTATAATTTCTGTGACTTTGTGGGGGGTTTTTTTGTTTGTTTGCTTGTTTGTTTGTTTTTTATATTGTATTTTTGAGAATCTAACCTCTACTCAAGATTTTTAATCTTTGCTTTCTGGTGTTTGTTATCAACTTTGTAACTTTAAGAACCCAACCTTCAGTACCCATTTTCATTTGGGAGCAAGATCACTGGCCTGATTGCTCTCTCCCCCTTTTGACTCTTCTTTTCTGGACCAGGTCGTCTCTATCTCCCCCTTCCCCATTTTCTTCACTACCCAACTTGGGGAATCTCTTTGTGTGTCCCGAGCTGTGGAGAACACTTAGGGAACTGATTACTGGCTGGGTTTGTCTCTCTCCTTTTGATTCCTCCTTTTATTCTCCTGGCCACCTCTCTCTCCTTCCTCCTTCTTCTCTTCTCTGTGTAACTCCGTGAACATCTCTGAGGGGTCCAGATTGTGGATAACACATAGGGAAGTGGTTACTGGCTAGCGCGCTCTCTCCCCTTTTGATGCCTCCTCTTCTCTTCCTGGTCACCTCTATCTCCCTCCTTCCTCTTCTCTTCTCCATGTAACTCTATGTACCTCTCTGGGTGTCCCTCACTGTGGAGAAACTTTTCATTATTAACCTAGATGTTTTATCATCTGTGCTGTATAGATCGAAAAGTCTTGAGGCTACTGTAAGAAAAAGACTGAAAACCAGAGGCAGGAGGCTTAAGTCCAAATCCTGAGAACAACAGAGATCTACTGACTCCAGGGAACATTAACTAATAGGAGCTGAAGAAACACCTCCACACCTACACTGAAAACAAGCACCACCCAAGGGCCAACAATCTCCAGAGAAAGACATACCACACAAATTCTCCAGCAAGAGAGGAACATATTCTTGAACCTCAATGTAGAGGCTGACCAAAGTCACACTAAACACACTGACATTTCAAAACTTATTACTGGACACTTCATTGCACTCCAGAAAGAATAAATGCAGCTTTACCTACCAGAACACCGACACAAGCTTCCCTAACAAGGAAAACTTTGAAAAGTCACCCGTCCAACTCCACCCACAGAAAGGAACCTCCACAATAAAGAGGAACCACCAACTGCCAGAATACAGAAAGGCCAACCCAAACACAGCAATACAAACAAGATGAAAAGGCAGAGAAATACCCATCAGGTAAAGGAACAGGATCAGTTCAGTTCAGTCACTCAGTCGTGTCCGAATCTCTGAGACCCCATGAATCACAGCACGCCAGGCCTCCCTGTCCATCACCAACTCCCAGAGTTCACGCAAACTCATGTCCACAGAGTCGGTGATGCCATCCAGCCATCTCATTCTCTGTCGTCCCCATCTCCTCCCGCCCCCAACCTTTCCCAGTATCAGCGTCTTTTCCAGTGAGTAAACTCGTCACATGAGGTGGCCAAAGTATTGCAGTTTCAGCTTTAGCATCAGTCCTTCCAATGAACACTCAGGATTGATCTCCTTTAGAATGGACTGGTTGGATCTCCTTGCAGTACAAGGGACTCTCAAGAGTCTTTTCCAACACCACAGTTCAAAAGCATTAATTCTTTGGCGATCAGCTTTCTTCACAGTCCAACTCTCACAGCCATACATCACCATGGGAAAAACCATAGCCTTGATTGGATGGACCTTTGTTGGCTAAGTAATGTCTCTGCTTTTTAATATACTGTGAAGGTTGGTCATAACTTTCCTTCCAAGGAGTAAGCGTCTTTTAATTTCATGGCTGCAATCACCATCTGCAGTGATTTTGGAGCCCAAAAACATAAAGTCTGACACTGTTTCCACTGTTTTTCCATCTATTTCCCATGAAGTGATGGGACCAGATGCCATGATCTTTGTTTTCTGAATGTTGAGCTTCAAGCAAACCTTTTCACTCTCCTCTTTTACTTTCATCAAGAGGCTTTTGAGTTCCTCTTCACTTTCTGCCATAAGGGTGGTGTCATCTGCATATCTGAGGTTATTGATATTTCTCCCATCAGTCTTGATTCCAGCTTGTGCTTCTTCCAGCCCAGCGTTCCTCATGATGTACTCTGCATATAAGTTAAATAAGCAAAGTGACAATATACAACCTTGATGTACTCCTTTTCCTATTTGGAACCAGTCTGTTGTTCCATGTCCAGTTCTAACTGTTGCTTCCTGACCTGCATACAGGTTTCTCAAGAGGCAGGTCAGGTGGTCTGGGATTCCCATCTCTTTCAGAATTTTCCACAGTTTATTGTGATCCACACAGTCAAAGGCTTTGGTATAGTCAATGAAGCAGAAATAGATGTTTTTCTGGAACTCTCTTGCTTTTTACATGATCCAGCAGGTGTTGGCAATTTGATCTCTGGTTCCTCTGTCTTTTCTAAAACCTGCTTGAACATCTGGGAGTTCACAGTTCACATATTGCTGAAGCCTGGCTTGGAGAATTTTGAGCATGACTTTACTAGCACTTGAGATGAGTGCAAAGGAACAGGATAAATGCCCACAAAACCAAACAAGAGAAAGAGATAGGAAATCAACCTGATAAATAATTCAAAATATTGATAGTGAAAATGATTCAAAATCTTGAAAACAAAATGGAGTTACAGACAAATTGCCTGGAGACAAGGATCAAGAAGATGCAAGAAAGCTTTAACAAGGACCTAGAAGAAATAAAAATAAAATTAATGTATAATGAATAATGCAATAAATGAGATAAAAAAATACTCTGGAGGGAGCCAACAGTAGAATAATGGCGGCAGAAGATAGGATAAGTGAGGTAGAAGACAGAATGGTAGAAATAAATGAAACAGAGAGGAAAAAAAGAAAAAAGAATTGAAAGAAATGAGGACAAACTCAGAGACCTCTGAGACAATGTCAAATGCCCCAACACTGGAATCATAGCAGTCCCAGAAGAAGAAGACAAAACGAAAGACCATGAGAAAATACTTGAGGTGATAATAGTTGAAAACTTCCTTAAAATGGGGAAGGAAATAATCACCCAAGTCCAAGAAACCCAGAAAGTCACAAGAAGGATAAATCCAAGGTGAAACACACCAGGACACATATTAATCAAATTAACAAAGATCAAACACAAACGATAAATATTAAAAGCAGCAAGGGAAAATCAACACATAATACACAAGCAGATTCCCGTAAGCATAACAGCTGATCTTTCAATAGCAACTCTTCAGGCCAAGAGGGAATGGCAGGACATATTTAAAGTGATGAAAGAAAATAAACTACAGCCCAGATTGCTGTACCCAGAAAGGATCTCATTCTAATATGAAGGAGAAATCAAAAGCTTTAGAGCCAAGCAAAAGCTGAGACAACTCAGCACCACCAAACCAGCTCTCCAGCAAATGCTAAAGGATCTTCCTTAGATAGGAAACACAGAAGGGGTGTATAAATACGAACCCAAAAAAATAAAGTAAATTGCAACGGGATCATACTTATCAATAATTACTTAAAATGTAAATGGGTTGAATGCCCCAATCAAAAGACAAAGACTGGCTGAAAGGATACAAAAAAAAAAAAAAAAAAACCCTATATATGTTGTCTACAAGAGACCCACCTCAAAACAAGGAACACATACAGACTGAAAGTGAAGGGCTGGGAAAAGACATTCCACACAATTAGAGACCAAAAGAAAGCAGGAGTAGCAATACTCATATCAGATAAAATAGACTTTAAAACAAAAGCTGAGAAAAGAGACAAAGGTGGACACTACATAATGATAAAACGATCAATTCACGAAGATATAAAAATCATAAATATATATGCACCCAGCAGAGGAGCACCAGAAAATGTAAGGCAAATGCTAACAGGCATGAAAGGGGAAAATAACAATAACACAGTAACAGTGGGAAAGTTTAATACCCCACTCAAAACTATGAATAGGTCAACGAAACAGAAAATTAAGAAGGAAACACAAACGTTAAATGACACAATAGACCAGTTAGACCGAATTAATATCTATAGGACATTTCACCCCAAAACAATGAATTTCACATTCTTCTCAAGCGCACACGGAACCTTCTCCAGGATAGATCACATCCTGGGCCATAAATCTAGCCTTGGTAAATTCAAAAAAATTGAAATCATTCCAAGCATCTTTTTGGAGCAAAATACAGTAAGACTAGATCTCAATTATAGGAGAAAAACTATTAAAAATTCCAACATATGAAGGCTGAACAACAAGCTGCTGAATAACCAACAAATCATAGGAGAAATAAAAAAAGAAATCAAAATATGTATACAAACGAATGAAAATGAAAACACAACAACCCAAAACCTATGGGACTCTGTAAAAGCAGTTCTAAGGTGAAGGTTCATAGCAATAGAGGCTTACCTCAAGAAACAAGAAAAAAGTCAAATAAATGACCTAACTCTACACATATAGCAAATTGTAAAGGAAGAAATGAAGAACCCCAGGGTTAGAAGAAGGAATGAAATCTTTAAAATTAGGGCAGAAATGAATGCAAAAATTCAAAAGAGACCATAGCAAAAATCAACAAAGCCAAAAGCCGTTTCTTTGAGAAGTTAAATAAAATTGACAAACCATTAGCCAGACTCATCAAAAAACAAAGGTAGAAAAATCAAATCAACAAAATTAGAAATGGAAATGGAGAAATCACAACAGACAACACAGAAATGCAAAGGATCATAAGAGACTATTATCAGCAACTATATGCAAATAAAATGGACAACTTGGAAGAAATGGACAAATTCTCAGAAAAGTACAAGTTTCCAAAATTGAACCAGGAAGAAATAGAAAATCTTTACAGACCCATCACAATCATGGAAACTGAAACTGTAACTGGAAATCTTCCAACAAATAAAAGCTCAGGACCAGAAAGCTTCACAGCTGAATTCTACCAAAAATTTAGAGAAGAGGTAACACCTATTCTACTCCAACTCTTTCAGAAAATTGCAGACGATGATAAACTTCCAAACTCATTCTATGAGGCCACCGTCACCCTAATACCAAAACCTGACAAAGATGCCACAAAAAAAGAAAACTACAGGACAATATCAATGATGAACATAGATGCAAAAATCCTTAACTAAACTCTAGCAAAAAGAATCCAACAACATATTAAAAAGATCAGACATCATGACCAAGGGGGCTTTATGTCAAGGATGCAAGGATTCTTCAATATCCACAAATCAATCAATGTAATACACCACATTAAAAAATTGAAAAATAAAAGCCATATGATTATTTCAATAGATGCAGAGAAAGCCTTGACAAAATTCAACATCCATTTATGATAAAAACCCTCCAGAAAGCAGGAATAGAAGGAACATTCCTCAACATAATAAAAGCTATATATGACAAACCCACAGCAAACACTATCCTCAAAGGTGAAAAACTGAAAGCATTTCCCCTAAAGTCAGGAACAAGACAAGGGTGCCCACTCTCAACACTGCTATTTAACATAGCTTTGGAAGTTTTGGCCACAGCAATCAGTAGGAAAAGACATAAAAGGAATCCAAATTGGAAAAGAAGAAGTAAAACTCTCACTGCTTATTACATGATCCTCCACACAGAGAACCCTAAAGACTAAACCAGAAAACTACAAGAGCTTATCAATGAATAAAGTAAAGTTGCAGAATATAAAATCAACACAAAGAAATCCCTTGCATTTCTATATACCAACAATTAGAAAACAGAAAGAGAAATTAAGGAAACAATTCCATTCACCATTCCAACGAAATGAATAAAATACTTCGGAACATATCTATTTAAAGAAACAAAAGACCTACATATATATAGAAAACTATAAAACACTGGTGAAAGAAATCAAAGAGGACACAAATAGAGAAATATACCATGTTCCTGGATCTCAAAAATAAATATAGTGAAAATGAGTATACTACCCAATGTAATCTATAGATTCAATTCAATTCCTATTAACCTACCAATGGTATTTTTCAGAGGACTAGAACAAATAATTTCACAGTTTGTATGGAAATACAAAAAACCTCGAATAACCAAAGCAATCTTGCAAAGGAAGAATGGAACTGGAGGAAGCAACCTGCCTGAGTTCAGTCTCTACTACAAAACCACAGTCATCAAGACAGTATGGTACTGGCACAAAGACAGAAATATAGATCAATGGAACAAAATAGAAAGCCCAGAGACAAATCCACACACCGATGAACACCTTAACTTTGACAAAGGAATCAAGAATATTCAATGGAGGAAAGACAATCTCTTTAACAAGTGGTGCTGGGAAAACTGGTCAACCACTTGTAAAAGAATGAAACTAGAACACTTTCTAACACCATACACAAAAATAAATTCAAAATGGATTAAAGATCTAAATGTAAGACCAGAACTATTAAACACCAAAAGGAAAACATAGGCAAACCACTGTCTGACATAAATCACAGCAGGATCCTCAATGACCCACCTCCCAGAATATTGGATATAAAAACAAAAATAAACCAATGGGACGTAATTAAAATTAAAAGCTTCTCCACAGCAAAAGAAATTATAAGCAAAGTGAAAAGACAGCCTTCAGAATGGGAGAAAATAATAGCAAATGAAGCAACTGACAAAGAATTAATCTCAAAAATATACAAGCAACTCTTGCAGCTCAATTCCAGAAAGATAAAACACCCAATCAAAAAGTGGGCAAATAATTACAGATATTTCCTCAAAGAAGACATACCGATGACCAACAAACACATGAAAAGATGCTCAACATCACTCATTATCAGAGAAATGCAAATCAAAACCACAATGAAGTACCATTTCACGCCGGTCAGAATGGCTGCTATCCAAAAGTCTACAAGCAATAAATGCTGGAGAGGGTGTGGAGAAAAGGGAACCTTCTTTCGCTGTTGGTGGGAATGCAAAGTAGTACAGTCACTATGGCGAACAGTGTGGAGATTCCTTAAAAAACCTGGAAATAGAACTGCCATACGACCCAGCAATCGCACTCTTGGGCATACACACCAAGGAAACCAGAATTGAAAGAGACACGTGTACTCCAATGTTCACTGCAGCACCGTTTATAATAGCCAGGACATGGAAGCAACCTAGATGTCCATCTGCAGACGAATGAATAATGAAGCTGTGGTACATATACACAATGGAGTATTACTCAACAATTAAAATGAGAACATTTGAATCAGTTCTAATGAGGTGGATGAAACTAGAGCCTATTATACAGAGTGAAGTAAGCCAGAAAGAAAAACACCAATACAGTATCAGTTCAGTTCAGTTCAGTTCAGTCGCTCAGTCATGTCTGACTCTTTGCTACCCCATGAATCACAGCACACCAGGCCTCCCCGTCCATCACCAACTCCCAGAGTTCACTCAAACCCACCTCCATAGAGTCGGTGATGCCATCTAACCATCTTATTTTCTGTTGTCCCCTTCTCTTCCTGCCCCCAATCCCTCCCAGCATCAGAGTCTTTTCCTGTGTACTAACGCATACATATGGAATATAGAAAGAAGGTAACGATAATCCTGAATTTGAGGCAGCAAAAGATACACAAATGTACTGAACAGTCTTTTGGACTCTGTAAGAGAGGGGAGAGCAGTATGGTTTGGAAGAATGGTACTGGAACATGTAAAATATCATATGTGAAACGAATCGCCAGTCCAGGTTTGATGCATGACACAGAGTGTTCCGGGCTGGTACACTGGGGCGATCAGAGGGATGGGATAGGGAGGGAGGTGGGAGGGGTGTCAGGATGGGAAACACATGTACACTCATGGCGGATTCATGTCAATATATGGCAAAACCAATACAATACTTTAAAGTAAAATAAATAACTAATTAAAAACAAACAAACAAAATAAATTTAACTTCATCTTCAATAAGTTGAAGTTGATTCTAGAATTTATATGAGATTTCTAACTGTTGCTTTCTGACCTTCATACAGGTTTCTCAAGAGGCAGGTCAGGTGGTCTGGTATTCCCATCTCTCTCAGAAATTTCCACAGTTTATTGTGATCCAAACAGTCAAAGGCTTTGGCATACTCAATAAAGAAGAAATAGATGTTTTTCTGAAACTCTCTTGCTTTCTCCATGATCCAGCGGATGTTGGCAATTTGATCTCTGGTTCCTCTGCCTTTTCTAGAACGAGTTGAACATCTGGAAGTTCATGGTTCACGTGTTGCTGAAGCCTGGCTTGGAGAATTTTGAGCATGACTTTACTAGCGTGTGAGATGAGTGCAATTGTGCGGTAGTTTGAGCATTCTTTGGCATTGCCTTTGTTTGGGATTGGAATGAAGACTGACCTTTTCCAGTCCCTTGGACACTGCTGAGTTTTCCATATTTGCTGGCATATTGAGTGCAGAACTTTCAAATCATCATCTTTCAGGATTTGAAATAGCTCAACTGGAATTCCATCACGTCCACTAGCTTTGTTCGTAATGATGCTTTCTAAGTCCCACTTGATTTCACATTCCAAAATGTCTGGCTCTAGGTGAGTGATCACACCATTGTGATTATCTGGGTCGTGAAGATCTTTTTTGTACAGTTCTTCTGAGTAATCTTGCCACCTCTTCTTAATATCTTCTGCTTCTGCTAGGTCCACACCATTTCTGTCCTTTATCGATCCCATCTTTGCATGAAATATTGCCTTGGTATCTCTAATTTTCTTGAAGAGATCTCTTGTCTTTCCTATTCTGTTGTTTTCCTCTATTTCTTTGCACTGGTTACAAAAAGGAAAAGGAGTACGTCCAGGCTGTATATTGTCACCCTGTTTATTTGACTTATATGCAGAGTACATCATGAGGAACGCTGGGCTGGAAGAAGCACTAGCTGGAATCAAGGCTGCCAGGAGAAATATCAATGACCTCAGATATGCAGATGACACAACCCTTATGGCAGAAAGTGAAGAGGAACTAAAAAGCCTCTTGATGAAAGTGAAAGAGGAGAGTGAAAAGGTTTACTTGAAGCTCAACATTCAGAAAACAAAGATCATGGCATCTGGTCCCATCACTTCATGGGAAATAGATGGGGAAACAGTGGAAACAGTGTCAGACTTTATTTTTTGGGACTCCAAAATCACTGTGGATGCTGATTGCAGCCAGGAAATCAAAAGACGCATACTCCTTGGAAGGAAAATTATGACCAGCCTAAATAGCATATTGAAAAGCAGAGACATTACTTTGCCCACCAATTTCCGTCTAGTCAAGGCTGTGGTTTTCCAGTGGTCATGTACGGATGTGAGAGTTGGACTTTGAGGAAAGCTTATTGCCAAAGAATTGATGCATTTGAACTGTGGTGTTGGACAAGACTCTTGAGAGTCCCTTTGACTGCAGGGAGATCCAACCAATCCATTCTAAAGAAGATCAATCATGGGTGTTCATTGGAAGAACTGATGCTAAAGCTGAAACTCCAATACTTTGGCCACTTCATGAGAAGAGTTGACTCATTGGAAAAGATTCTTTTATTGGGAGGGATTGGGGGCAGGAGGAGAAGGGGACGACAGGGAATGAGATGGCTGGATGGCATCACCGACTCGATGGAGGTGGGTTTGTGTGAACTCCGGGAGTTGATGATGGACAGGGGGGCCTGGCGTGTTGTGATTCATGGGGTCGCAAAGTGTCAGACACGACTGAGTGACTGAACTGAACTAAACCGATATGAGATTTTTCATTCTCTTAAACAGCTTCCCTTATTCTGGTCTTAACCGCTGCTCACAAAGAATCTGGATCTTTCTGGTCTCACCATTCATTCAAAAATATTTTTTTTTTTTTTGAGCACCTGTACTTAATCAGTGGACCTCTGTGATGGCTCAGTGTTAAAGAATCCACTTGCTGTGCAGGAGACCACCTGCAATGCAAGAGACTGGGGATCTTATACCTTGGTCGGCAAGATCATCTGGAGAGTGAAATGACAACCCACTACTGTATTCTTGCCTATGAATTTCCATGGACGGAGGAGCCTGTCAGGATACAATCCATGAGGTAGCAAAAAGAGTCAGACATGACTTAGTGACTAAACCAACGCTGCCACTGAATCAGCATCCATGTTTAATATTTGAGCTATATATTAATAAAGAAATTAAATTCAAGAGCCAATATGAAAAGAAAAAAAAAAATGCTACAATGTAATCCCCATTTCAGTGAAAAATCTGAGAACAGAGAATAGGCTTCCAGTTAAGAGACATAAAAACCTTCTCTTATTAATTATACATCAATAAAATAAAATTCAGAACTAAAAATATACATATACTCATAGAAAAATGAATAAGATGGGTTATCATAAGATGAGAGATTTCAATACACTTTTACAAAATAAGAAATTGCTGGTAACATGGCAAGTGTTTTAGTGGGATAGAGGAGAGAGTTATAATCTAAAGGCTAATGAGAATGGGACTGATATGTGCCCAGTAGAGCCGTGAACAGCTCAAGACTTGGAGGTCCTGGAACAGAAGAGAGCAAAAATAAGGCAAGGGATAGAAAAGAACAGAGATGAGTTGAAAGAGATGGGAATCCCAGACCACCTGACCTGCCTCTTGAGAAACCTGTATGTAGGTCAGGAAGCAACAGTTAGAACTGGATATGGAACAACAGACTGGTTCCAAATAGGAAAAGGTGTACGTCAAGGTTGTATATTGTCACCTTGCTTATTTAACTTATATGCAGAGTACATCATGAGGAACGCTGGGCTGGAAGAAGCACAAGCTGGAATCAAGATTGCTGGGAGAAATATCAATAATCTCAGATAAGCAGATGACACCACCCTTATGGCAGAAAGTGAAGAGGAACTCAAAAGCCTCTTGATGAAAGTGAAAGAGGAGAGTGAAAAGGTTGGCTTGAAGCTCAACATTCAGAAAACAAAGATCATTGCATCTGGTCCCATCACTTCATGGAAAATAGATGGAAAAACAGTGGAAACAGTGTCAGACTTTATTTTGGGGGGCTCCAAAATCACTGCAGATGCTGATTGCAGCCATGAAATTAAAAGACGCTTGCTCCTTGGAAGGAAAGTTATGACCAACCTAAATAGTATATTAAGAAGCAGAGACATTACTTTGCCAACCAAGGTCCGTCTAGTCAAGGCAATGGTTTTTCCCGTGGTCATGTATGGATGTGAGAGTTGGACTGTGAAGAAGGCTGATCACCGAAGAATCGATGCTTTTGAACTGTGGTGTTGGAGAAGACTCTTGAGAGTCCCTTATACTGCAAGGAGATCCAACCAGTCCATTCTAAAGGAGATCAATCCTGGATGTTCATTGGAGGGACTGATGCTAAAGCTGAAACTGCAATACTTTGGCCACCTCATGCGATGAGTTGACTCACTGGAAAAGACTCTGATGCTGGGAAAGGTTGGGGGCGGGAGGAGAAGGGGACGACAGAGAATGAGATGGCTGGATGGCATCACCGACTCTGTGGACATGAGTTTGAGTGTACTCCGGGTGTTGGTGATGGACAGGAAGGCCTGGCGTGCTGTGATTCACGGGGTGGCGGAGAGTCGGACAAGACTGAGTGACTGATCTGATCTGATCTGATAGTTAGTTGGTAAATCCTAGGTAGGAGGCCAGATGTTTATTCTCTGGAGAAATGAATAGAAGAACCTCAGAACTGCAGAGGGTAGGAGTGAGACAAAAGCCAGAAAATTAGAAGATTAATTGAAACTCTTCTATACAGAATGGTCTTGTAGTCCCCGCCTTTGTACTCTGCCCTTGAAAAATTCTGTTAATGAAGCAGTGATGTATCAGAACCATTCTGCCCCAACAATCTACTTCAGGAAATCAAAGAACCCTGAAAGAAAAAAGAAAAAACCCTCCACACACTGTGCTAGATTTTATTTTTTCTCTTATAGCAGGAAATCAATAAATAATGTCTAAAATTGATAAATCAAGAAATATCAGAATAAAGCACACTATATATAGTTTATTATTTGGGTAGACTAAGCTACTACAGCAACTATATACCAACAATTTAGTGACCCTGGCACAAGAAGGCTATTTATGTCTTACATAGCTATTCAAGATAAGCATTCCCGGATAAGAGGACACTCTGCCTCTCAGTCATTCAGAACCCCAACTTAAGTTAGCCTTCTCACACCTTTTATACAGTCTTCCAAAGAGTTTCTAGTTGTTATTCTGGCTATGAAGTCAGGTAAAGAAAATATGGAATAGGTATTTTGTTGTCAAACCCAAGTTTGTGTGTCTGATGTACAGTAAAACAAAAGAAAAGTTCAGAGTTTGGAACAGATAAATGCTTATTGCACGACCAAACAAGGAGTACAGATGGCTTCTACTCAAAAGATCTGAACTTCCCCATGATTTGGGGCAAAAAGTTTTCATAGACAAGATCTGGGGTGAACATTGTAGGATGTGACCCTTTCTTATGATTGTTCATGAGATAACAGGATTGTGTTCCAAGAATCTTGAGCTCAGCTTGAAATTACCATCCTCCACTTGGGTGGAAGTGAAAATTTCTCAGTCATGCCCAACTCTTTGCGACCCCATGGAATTCTCCAGGCCAGAAAACTGGAGTGGGTAGCCTTTCCCTTCTCCAGGGGATCTTCCCAACCCAAAGATCAAACCCAGGTCTCCCGCATTGCAGGCGGATTCTTTACCAGCTGAGCCACAAGAGGGGGTGCACTACTTATAGAAGAATTTAAAGATGAGTATCAGATTATTATGTATTTCCGTTGGTAGGAACTAGGACTCTCCTTTATTGATACCCTCTTTTTCTTTACCACTTTTCCTTTGTTATCTGCATTCTCTCAATTCTGTAATTAATAAACATTTGAATCTGCCTTTTGTATTCACAAAAGGCCTACAAACAATAAACAGGGGACATGGAAAATTTTTATACCCAAGGATGGCCCTGTAGGGTCTTGCTCAGTTTCATGCTTTTTTTTTTTTTTTTTTTAAGGTACTGGTCCAGAAACAACAGATACTGATCTTGGGTGGCCTCAGCCTTTATGGTGTGGAGCAGGATTTGGGTTTCCAGCCAGAGACTGGGCTGGGTCACAGCAGTGAAAGCACCAGATCCTAGTCACTATGCCAGTGGTCAGTGACAAAGACCCTGGACCCTTGGCTTTACAGGAAAGAATTCTCACAAAGGTAGAAAGTAGTGAAATAAATAAAGTATTTATTAAGAAGAAAAAAAAAATAATTACAGTATGTGTAGAAAAACACACAGGCGGGCTCGGCGAGAGTCCCTGAGTCACATCCTCATGGTAGTCTGAATTACTTTTATGGGGTATTTCTTCTTATATGACCATGGCCCCATAAGTTTTAAGTCTGTCAGTTTCCTATGCTATTCCCCAAATGCAGAAGTATCATTTTTTAGATATCGTTTTTAATGCTTGAGAGTCTGAAAGGACTCATATCCTGAAATCAGCTTCATTATCTAAGTGCACAAATCATGATGTGTGGGGGATTCTTGACAAGGATGGTTAATTAGTAAGAGCTTAGATAAAGTGAATTCTAAAGTGCACAGCACAGGTATAGCTATTTTACCACCACCTGATGGTAGATATTACCTAAGATCTCCACACTAAAGCTACAGTAACTATATGACTTATTAGTAATAGGACTCTTTCCATTAAATGCCATCTTACTGTCGACAAATAATAAAAGGAAGTTCAAGATTAGGTTCTAGTATCTTAGTTCCTTATGGAACTAAGTGC
This sequence comes from Moschus berezovskii, assembly GCF_049115385.1. Lineage (NCBI taxonomy): Eukaryota > Metazoa > Chordata > Mammalia > Artiodactyla > Moschidae > Moschus > Moschus berezovskii. The sequence continues at coordinate 77,372,486 of NC_142488.1, read as the reverse complement.
AGCAATTTAAAACACAAGCTGTAAGAAATGTTCACCAAATATTTAATCCCTTGATTGCCCAAAGCACTGACAACAGTGGTCTGATTTTTATGTGCCCCGTCTGGAACAAAGCCCTGACAGTATAGTAAATGGAGTTTAACCTTATTTGGTGTTTCCAGATGACAAAATTGAATCAAAGTTTTTAAAATTAGTTTATACATGTCAGTCATTATATTAATATTCACTTATTCAATTCAGACCAAAACACACTGATGAGGTTTTATTATTATTTCTTGTTCTCGTTCAGTTACTAAGTCATGTCCAACTCTTTGGGACCTCATGGACTATAGCACGCCAGCCCTCTCTGTCCTCTACAATCTTCCAGAGTTTGCTCAAACTCATGTTCATTGAGTCTATGACTCAATCTAACCATCTCATCCTCTGCCACTCCCTTCTCCACTTGCCTTCAGTCTTTCTTACTATCAGGGTCTTTTCCAATGAGTTAGCTCTTGGCATCAGGTGGATCTTCAGCTTCAGCAGCATTCCTTCTAATAAATATTCAGGGTTGATTTCCTTTAGGATTGAATGGTTAGATCTTCTTGCAGTCAAAAGACTCTAAAGAGCCTTCTGTGGCATCCCAATTTGAAAACATAAATTCATTGGTTCTTAGCCTTCTTTGTGGTCCAAATCTCACATCCACACATGACTCCTGGAAAAACCATAGCTTTGACCATACAGATTTTGTTGGCAATGTGCTGTCTCTGCTTTTTAATATACTATCTAAGTTTGTCATACATTTCCTGCCAAAAAGCAAGTGTCGTTTAATTTTGTAGCTGCAGTCACTGTCTGCAATGATTTTGGAACCCAAGAAACTAAAATCTACCATTGCTTCCACTTTTTGCTTTATTTGCCATGAAGTGTTGGGACTGGATGCCATGATCTTAGTTTTTTTTTTTTTTTTTTTAATGTTGAGTTTCAAGCCAGTTTTTTCATTCTATTCTTTCACCATCATCAGGAATCTCTTTGGATTCTCCTCAAATTCTGCCATTAGGGTGCTATCATCTGTGTATCTGTGGTTGTTGATATTTCTCCTGGAAATATTGATTCTAGTTTGTGACTCACCCACCCTGGCATTTCACATGATGAATTCTGCATATAAGTTAAATAAGCAGGGTAACAATATACAGCCTTTTGTACTCCGTTCCAAATTTTGAACCAGACAATTTTTTAATGTCCGCTTCTAACTGTTACTTTTTGACCTGCATGCAGGTTTCTTACGACAGTGGTAAGGTAAGGTGGTTTGGAACTTGCATCTCTTTAAGAATTTTCCACAGTTTGTTGTGATCCACACAGTCAAAGGCTTTAGCACATTCAATGAAGCAGAAGTAGATGTTTTCCCTGGAATTCATTTACTTTATTTATGATCCAATAATGTTGGTAATTTGATCTCTCGTTCCTCTGCCTCTTCAAAATCCAGCTTGTACATCTGGAAGTTCTCAGTTCACATACTGTTGAAACCTAGTGTGAAGGATTTTAAGCATTACTGTGCTAGCATGTGAGATGAGTGCAACTGTGTGGTAGTTTGAACATTCTTTGGCATTGCCCTTCTTTGGTATTGGAATGCAAAGTGACCTTTTCCAGTCCTATGGACACAGCTGAGTTTTCCAAATTTGCTGATATATTGAGAGCAACACTTTCACAGCATTGTCTTTTAGGATTTTAAAAAGATCAGTGGGAATTTTTTCACTTCCACTAGCTTTGTTTGTAGTAATGCTTTCTAAGGCCCACTTGACTTCACCCTCCAGGATGTCCAGCTTTAGGTGACTGGCCACAACGTTTTGGTTATCTGGGTCATTAAGAACTTTTTGTAGAGTTCTTCTGTGTATTCTTAATCTCTACCTCTTCTGTTAGGTCGTTGCATCTTCTGTCCTTTATCAGGCCCATACTTGCATGAAATTTTCCCTTGATATCTTCAATTTTCTTGAAGAGATACCTACTCTTTCACATTTTGCTATTTTCCTATATTTGTTTGCATTGTTCTTTTAAGATGGCCTTCTCTCTCTTTGCAGTTCTCTGGAACTAGGCATTCAGTTCAGTATATCTTTCCCATTCTCCCTTGCTTTTGCTTCTCTTCTTTCCTTAGCTATTTGTAAAACCTCCTCAGACAACCTCTTTGCCTTCTTGCAGTTCTTTTTCTTTGGGATGGTTTTGGTTACTGCCTCCTATACAATGCTAATAATTCCTGTCCATAGTTCTTCAGGCACTCTGTCTGCCATATCTAGTCCCTTGAAACTACTCATCAACTCTACTGTATAATTATAAGGGATTTTATTTGTGTCATGCCTGAATGGCATAGTGGTTTTCCCTACTTTTGCCAATTTAAGCCTGAATTTTGCAATAAGGAGCTCGTTATTTGGCCACAGTCAGCTATTGTTTTTACTGACTGTGAAGATTCTCCATCTTTGGCTGCAAAGAATATCTGATTTTGGTATTGACTATCTGGTGATGTCCATGTGTAGAGTTGTCTCCGGTTTTTGGTAACTTGCCTGTTATTCTGGGTATCTCTTGACCTCCTACTTTTGTATCCTCATCCACTATGATGAAAAGGACATATTTTTTTGGTGTTAGTTCTAAAGGTGTTGTAGGTCTTCATAGAACAGGTCAACTTCAGCTTCTTCAGCATCAGCGGTTAAGGCATATACTTAGATTACTGTGACACTGAATGGTTTTCCTTGAAAACACACTGAGATTATTCTGAGGTTGCACCCAACTAATGCATTTCAAACCCTATTGTTGATTAAGAAGACTACTCTATTTCTTCTAAGGGACTCTTGCCCACAGTAGAAGATACAATGTGCAGTGCTTAGTCACTCAGTCATGTCTGACTTTTTGTGACCCCATTTACTAAAGCCCACCACGCTTCTCTGCCCATGGGGATTCTCCAGGCAAGAATACTGAAGTGAGTTCCATGCCATCCTTCAAGTGATCGTCCCAACCCAAGGGTCAGACCCAGGTCTCCTACATTGCAGGTGGGTTTTTTACCATCTGAGCCACCAGAGAAGCCCAGATATAATGGTCACTTGAATTAAATTCCCCCATTCCTGTCCACTTTAGTTCACCAAATCCTAGAATGTTGATGCTCATTCTTGCTATCTCCTGTTTGATCACTTCCAGTTTATCTTGATTCGTGGAACTAACATTTCAAGTTCTTTATAGTATCAGACTTTACTTACATCACCAGTCACATCCACAACTGGGCATCATTTTTGCTTTGTCTCAGCCTCTTCATTATTTCTGGAACTATTTCTCCACTCTTCTCTAGTAGCATATTGGGCACCTATCAACTTGGGGAGTTCATCCTTCACTGTCATATCCTTTTATCTTTTCATACTGGTCATGGGGTTCTCAAGGCAGGAATATTGAAGGGGTTTAACATTCCCTTCTCCAGGGGACCACATTTTTTCTGAACTCTCCACCATAACCCATCCATCTTAGGTGGCCCTACATGGCATGGATCATAGTTTCATTGAGTTAGACAAGGCTGTGATCCATGTAATCAGTTTGGTTAGTTTTCTGTGATTGTGGTTTTCATTCTGCCTACCCTCTGGTGGATAAGGATTAGAGGCTTGTGGAAATTTTCTGATTGGAGGGACTGGTTATGGGGGAATCTGGGTCTTGCTCTCATGGGCAGGGCCATGCTCAGTAATTCTTTGATCCAATTTTCTGTTGATTGGATGGGGCTATGTTCCTGCCCTGTAGTTTGGCCTGAGTTCAAACTATGGTAGGGGTAATGGTGAACTTCAAAAGGATTTATGCCAGCTCTCCCAGGACTGTTGTATTCAGTGCCCTTGACCCTAAAGCAGGCCACTGTTGACCCACACCTCAGCCAGAGACTCCTGGACGCTCACAAGCAAGTCTGGCTCAGTCTCTTGTGGGTCACTGCTCCTTTCTCCTGGTGCCCACAAAATTTTGTTTATGTCCTCCAAGAGTGTTTTCCCAGTCCTGTGGAAGTTCTGTAATCAAATTCCACTGGCATACAAAGTCAAATTCCCTAGGAATTCTCACTCCTTTTGCCAGATCCCCAGGTTGGGGAATCTGTTGTGAGCTCTAGAACCTTTTCAAAAGCCTGAGAACTACTTTGGTGTAATTGCTCACCAGTTTGTGGGTCATTTGTTCAGTGGCTGTCTGGTGGGGCTAAGGAAGACCTCCTCCAAGTGGATTTATGTCACACACAGCGCCTCCCAGGTCTGCTGCAGCCAGATCATCTGTCCTCAAGGCAAGGCACTGTTTATCCGTGTCTCCTACACTCAAACACTCAAAGGCATTCTGGCTCAATCTCTTAAGGTTTTGTTTCAGCCCTCTAAATGGCAGGTAATCTACTTGTGCAACACCCACATTGTCATATCACAACATGTATTATCACAATGGGCGAAGTCACTGTGCTAAGAAACCCCACAAGCCATTTCTTGCCCACACTGTAGAGAGAATTAACCCTATTCAAAACGACGGTTGGCCTTCACTCTCGATTACTGGAGTGCAGTCTCTAAGTTTGTGGAATGGCATACCTGATAGAAGGGTTTCTGTTTACTTTAGGGCTATGGTCACTGAAGTTTAGTAACATAATTTCTGAGATGGACTTTAGGCCACACAATATGGATTCTACTTCCATAGGGACTGAAGACTAAAGTCCAGGGTAATAGGTGGTATGATACCTAGCTATAATAAAAAACTCTGGGCATAAATGTTCAAGTAAGTTTCTCTAGTTGGCAATGCTCTTTATTTTTAATTGTCTGGCAACATTATTTATTTATTCAGTATTCTTTGTTAAATTTTAATTGGAGGTTAATTACTTTAAAATATTGTTTTGGTTTTGCCATACATTGACATGAATCCACTCCAGGTATACATATGTTCCCCATCTTGAAACCCCCTCCCACCTCCCTCCCGATATCATCCCTCTGGGTCATCCGAGTGCACCATCCCTGAGCATCCTGTATCATGCATTGAACCTGGACTGGCGATCTGTTTCATGTATGATAATATACATATTTCAATGCCATTCTCCCAAATAATTCCACCCTCACTGTCTCCCACAGAGTCCAAAAGACTTTTCTATACCTCTGTGTCTCCTTTGCTGTCTCACCTACAAGGTTATCATTACCATCATTCTAAATTCTATATGTATATATTAGTATACTGTATTGGTGTTTTTCTTTCTGGCTTACTTAACGCTGTATAATAGACTCCAGTTCCATCAGCCTCATTAGAACTGATTCAAATGTATTCTTTTTAACGGCTGAGTAGTATTCCATTGTGTATATATACGACAGCTTTCTTATCCATTCATCTGTGATGGATATCTAGGTTGCTTCCATGTCCTGGCTATTATAAACAGTGTTGCGATGAACATTGGGGTACACGTATCTCTTTCAATTCTGGTTTCCTCGGTGTGTATGCCCAAAAGTGGGATTGCTGGGTCGTATGGAAGTTCTATTTGCAGTGTTTTAAGGATGGTTTTTCCAGTGGTCATGTATGGATGTGAGAGTTGGTCTGTGAAGAAAGTTGAGCGCCAAAGAATTGATGATTTTGAACTGTGGTCCTGGAGAAGACCCTTGAGAGTCCCTTGTACTGCAAGGAGATCCAACCAGTCCATTCTAGAGGAGATCAATCCTGGATGTTCATTGGAAGGACTGATGCTAAAGCTGAAACTCCAATACTTTGGCCACCACATGCGACGAGTTGACTCATTGGAAAAGACTCTGATGCTGGGAGGGATTGGGGGCAGGAGGAGAAGTGAACAAAAGAGAATGAGGTGGCTGGATGGCATCACCGATTCAGTGGAAATGAGTTTGAGTGAACTCCGGGAGTTGGTGATGGACAGGGAGGCCTGGTGTGCTGTGATTCATGGGGTCGCAAAGAGTCAGACATGACAGAGCGACTGAACTGAACTGAACTGAAGGAATTTCCACCCTGTTCGCCATAGTGGCTGTACTAGTTTTCATTCCCAGCAACAGTGTAAGAGGGTTCCCTTTTCTCCACACCCTCTCCAGCATTTATTGCTTGTAGACTTTTGGATAGCAGCCATTCTGACCGGTGTGAAATGCTACTTCATCGTGGTTTTGATTTGCATTTCTCTGATAATGAGTGATGTTGAGCATCTTTTCATGTGTTTGTTGGCCATGGGTATGTCTTCTTTGGAGAAATGTCTGTTTAGTTCTTTTATCCTTTTTTTTTTTTTTTTTGATTGGGTCTTTTATTTTTCTGGAATTGAGCTGCAGGAGTTGCTTGTATATTTTTGAGATTAATCCTTTGTCAGATGCTTCATTTGCTATTATTCTCTCCCTTTCTGAAGCCTGTCTTTTCACCTTGCTTATAGTTTCTTTTGTTGTGCAGAAGCTTTTAATTTTAATTAGGTCCCATTTGTTTATTTTTGTTTTTATTTCCAGTATTCTGGAAGGTGGGTCATGGAGGATCCTGCAGTGATTTATGTCGGAGAGTGTTTTGCCCATGTTCTCCTCTATGAGCTTTATAGTTTCTGGTCTTATATTTAGATCTTTAATCCATTTTAATTTATTTTTTGTGTATGGTGTTAGAAAGTGTTCTAGTTTCGTTCTTTTACAAGTGGTTGAGCAGTTTTCCCAGCACCACTTGTTAAAGAGATTGTCTTTTCTACATTGAATATTCTTGCTTCCTTTGTCAAAGATAAGGTGTCCATAGGTGCGTGGATTTATCTCTGGGCTTTCTATTTTGTTCCATTGATCTATATTTCTGCCTTTGTGCCAGTACCATACTGTCTTAATGACTGTGGCTTTGTAGTAGAGCCTGAAGTCCGGCAGGGTGATCCCCCCAGTTCCATTCTTTCTCTTCAAGATCGCTTTGGTTATTTGAAGTTTTTTGTATTTCCATGCAAATTGTGAAATTATTTGTTTTAGCTCTGTGAAAAATACCGTTGGTAGCTTGATACGGATTGCATTGAATCTATAGATTACTTTAGGTAGTATACTCATTTTCACTATATTGATTCTTCCGATCCAGGAACACGGTATATTTCTCCATCTATTAGTGTCCTCTTTGATTTCTTTCACCAGTGTTTTATAGTTTTTTACATATAGGTCTTTTGTTTCTTTAGGTAGTTGTATTTCTAAGTATTTTATTCTTTTTGTTGCAATGGTGAATGGAATTGTTTCCTTAATTTCTCTATTTTCTCTATTAATGTATAGGATTGCAAGGGATTTCTGTGCCTTGATTTTATATCCTGTAATTTTACTATATTCATTGATTAGCTCTAGTAGTTTTCTTCTAGAGTCTTCAGGGTATTCTGTGTAGAGGATCATGTCATCTGCAAACAGTGAGAGTTTTACTTCTTTTCCAATCTGGATTCCTTTTATTTCTTTTTCTGCTCTAATTGCTGTTGCCAAAACTTCCAAAACTATGTTGAATAGCAGTGGTGAGAGTGAGCACCCTTGTCTTGTTCCTGACTTTAGGGGAATCGCTTTCAATTTTACACCAAGGAGGATAATGTTTGCTCTGGGTTTTTCATATATAGCTTTTATTATGTTGAGGAATATTCACTCCATTCTCGCCTTCTGAAGGGTTTTGTTCGTAAATGGATGTTGAACTTTGTCAAAGGCTTTCTTTGCATCTATTGAGATAATCATATGCTTTTTATCTTTCAATGTGTGAATGTGGTGTATTATGTTGATTGATTTGCGGATATTGAAGAATCCTTGCATCTCTGGGATATAGCCCACTTCGTCATGATGTATGATCTTCTTAATGTGTTGTTGAATTCTGATTTCTAGAATTTTGCTAGGGATTTTTGCATCTATGTTCTTCAGTGATATTGGCCTGTAGTTTTCTTTTTTATTGTGGCATCTTTGTCAGGTTTGGGGATTAGGGTGATGGTGACCTCATAGAATGAGTTTGGAAGTTTACCTTCCTCTGCAATTTTCTGGAAGAGTTTGAGTAGGATAGGTGTTAGCTCTTCTCCAAATTTTTGGTAGAATTCAGCTGTGAAGCCGTCTGGACCTGGGCTTTTGTTTGCTGGAAGATTTCTGATTACAGTTTCAATTTCCGTGCTTGTGATGGGTCTGTTAAGATTTTCTATTTCTTCCTGGTTCAGTTTTGGAAAGTTGTACTTTTTTAAGAATTTGTCCATTTCTTCCAAGTTTTCCATTTGATTGGCACATAACTGCTGATAGTAGTCTCTTATGATCCTTTGTATTTCTGTGTTGTCTGTTGTGATCTCTCCAGTTTTATTTCTAATTTTACTGATTTGGTTTTTCTCCCTTCATTTCTTGATGAGTCTAGCTAGTGGTTTGTCAATTTTAATTACCCTTTCAAAGAACCAGCTTTTTACTTTGTTGATTTTTGCTATGGTCTCTTTTGCTTCTTTTGCATGTACTTCTGCCCTAATTTTTAAGATTTCTTTCCTTCTACTAACCCTAGGTTTCTTCCTTTTCTAGTTGCTTTAGGTGTAGAGTTCAGTTATTTAGCTGAGTTTTTTCTTTTTTCTTGAGACATGCCTGTATTTTGATGAACCTTCCCCTTAGCACTGCTTTTACAATGTCCCACAGGCTTTGGGTTGTTGTGTTTCCATTTTCATTCCTTTCTATGCATATTTTGATTTATATTTTTTATTTCTTCTATGATTTGTTGGTTATTCAGCAGCATGCAATTCAGCCTCCATATGTTGGAATTTTTAATAGTTTTTCTCCTGTAATTGAGATCCAATCTTATTGCATTGGGCTCAGAAAAGATGCTTGGAATGACTTCATTTTTTTTTGAATTTACGAAGGCTAGCTTTATGGCCTAGGATATGATCTATCCTGGAGAAGGTTCCTTGTGCACTTGAGAAGAAGGTGAAATTCATTGTTTTGGGTTGAAATGTCCTATAGAGAACTATTAGGTCTAACTGGTCTATTGTATCATTTAACGTTTGTGTTTTCCTGTTAATTTTCTGTTTAGTTGATCTATTCATAGGTGTGAGTGTGGTATTAAAGTCTCCCACTATTATTGTGTTATTATTAATTTTCCCTTTCATACTTGTTAGCAATTATCTTACATATTTCGGTTCTCCTATGTTGGGTGAATATATACTTATGACTTTTATATCTTCTTCTTGGATTGATCATTTGATCATTATGTGGTGTCCATCTTTGTCTCTTTTCATAACTTTCGTTTTAATGTCTATTTTATCTGATATGAGTATTGCTACTTTTGCTTTCTTTTGGTCTCTAATTGTGAGGAATATCTTTTTCCAGCCCTTCACTTTCAGTCTGTATGTGTTCCTTGTTTCGAGGTGGGTCTTTTGTAGACAACATATATAGGGGTCTTCTTTTGTATCCATTCATCCAGTCTTTGTCTTTTGGTTGGGGCATTCAACCCATTTACATTTAAGGTAATTATTGATAAGCATGATCCCTTTGCCATTTAGTTTATTGTTTTGGGTTCGAGTTTATACACCCTTTCTGTGTTTCCTGTCTAGAGAAGGTCCTTTAGCATTTGTTGGAGAGCTGGTTTGGTGATGCTGAATTCTCTCAGCTTTTGCTTGGCTCTAAAGCTTTTGATTTTTCCTTCATAATTGAATGAGATCCTTGATCGGTACAGTAATCTGGGCTGTAGGTTTTATCTTACATCACTTTAAGCATACCCTGCCTTTCCCTCCTGGCCTGAAGTGTTTCCATTGATAGATCAGTTCTTATCCTTATGGGAATCCCCTTGTGTGTTATTTGTTGTTTTTCCCTTGCTGCTTTTAATATTTGTTCTTTGTGTTTGATCTTTGTTAATTTGATTAATATGTGTCATGGAGTATTTCGCCTTGAGTTTATCCTGTTTGGGACTCTCTGGGTTTCTTGGACTTTGGTGATTATTTCCGTCTCCATTTTAGGGAAGTTTTCAACTATTATCTCCTCAAGTATTTTTCTCACATCCTTTCTTTTTGTCTTCTTCTTCTGGGACTCCTATGATTCGAATGTTGGTGCATTTAACATTGTCCCAGAGGGCTCTGACATTGTCCTCATTTCTTTTAATTCGTTTTTCTTTTTTCCTCTCTGTTTCGTGTATTTCGAGCACTCTACCTCACTAATTCTATCTTCTTTCTCCATTCTTCTTCTGTTGGTTCCCTCCAGAGTGTTTTTGATCTCATTTATGGACATGAGCTTTAGTGATCTCTGGGAACTGGTGATAGACAGGGAGGCCTGTTGTGCTGTGATTCATGGGGTCTCAAAGAGTCGGACACGATTGAGTGACTGAACTGAACCGAACTAATTGCATTATTCATTGTATATTGACTCTTTTTTATTTCTTCACGGTCCGTGTTAAACCTTTCCAGCATCTTCTCGATGCTTGTCACAAGGCTATTTATCTCTAACTCCATTTTGTTTTCAAGATTTTGGATCATTTTCTCTATCATTATTCAGAATTCTTTATCAGGTAGCTTACCTATCTCTTCCTCTTTTGTTTGAGTTGGTGAGCATTTATCCTGTTCCTTTACCTGCGGGTTATTTCTCTGCCTCTTCATCTTGCTTAAATTGCTGTGTTTAGAGTGGCCTTTCCGTATTCTGGCAGTTTGTGGAGTTCTCTTTATTGTGGAGTTTCCTTGCTGTGGGTGGGGTTGGATGGGTGGCTTGTCAAGGTTTCCTGGTTAGGGAATCTTGTGTCAGTGTTCTGGTGGATGGAGCTGTATTTCTTCTCTCTGGAGTGCAATGAGGTGTCCTGTAAAGAGTTGTGAGATGTCAATGTTTTTGGAGTGACTTTGGGCAGCCTGTATATTGAAGCTCAGGGCTATGTTCCTGTGTTGCTGAAGAATTTGCGTGGTATATCTTTTGTGGATCTTGTTGACCCTTGGTTGGTGCTTTGTTTCAGTGTAAGTATGGAGGCGTTTGATGAGCTCCTATCGATTAATGTCCCCTGGAATCAGAAGTTCTCTGGTGTTCTCAGGATTTGGACTTAAGCCTCCTGCCTCTGGTTTTCAGTCTTATTCTTACAAAAGCCTCAAGACTTCTCCATCTGTCACTTCCAAGGTGGTTCCCTCTGATTTAGCTTCTTCTGTTTGCTGGTCTCTTCAGTGTCTAATTTCCGCCCTGACACTATGGGGTGGTGGTGGACACTTTCTTAAGGCTTACTTGTTCAGTCTTACTTTGGAGAGGGAAGAACGCTACAAACAAATATCATTGGCATATGTGGGGATTGCTCACAGTGTCTCTGCCACATTGGGTTTGCCCCCACTCACGGCGTGTGTGCTTTCCCTGTGTATATTGCTCAGGCTGTAGGTTGTTCTGCCAGGAACCATCTGAGGCCAGCCCTGGGTTGCATGCCCTTCCCAGGTCAAAGCCACTCAGGTTCATGTACTCTAGTATTCCACAAAGTCGCAGGCTTGGCTGGGGCTGCATTTTGTGACCTTTACTGGTCCGAGCAGCTCAGGTGACCAGGTGTTTGGCGAGTGCGGCCACTGTGACTTATCGCATCCCCAGTCCCTGCTGGTCCGTTTTCTGAGTGTACAACCGGTGCACCTTCTCAGACGGATGTTGACCATCCAGAATCCCAAGAAGTCTATGTTAGCAATGAAGCCTGCTTGCAGTTTGGTAGATGATGACTCTCTGGGGCTGCAATTGCCCCTTTCTGGCTCTAGCTGCTCTCGCCTGACTTTTTCGGCGGGGGATGGGCCGTCTGCAGCTGGCTAGCTCTAGTCAGTGCTTTGTTCTGTGAGTGGGTCTGGTGGTGTCTTAGGTTAGGTCTTTTCGCCTTTTTGCAGGGTAGCTATCCCACAGTCTGCTTTGCTATCTCAAGTTAGCTTCCTCAGGTTGCCCTCAGGGCATTCAAGCCTGGTCCTTACTCTAAGCAATGCAGCCTGTGCCTCCCTGCCCAGCCCCATTTACTACTTCTCTGCTAGGAGTTACCGTTGGGCATGTAATCTGTGCGTTTTAATTATTTATTTTTTCCTCCCAGTTATGTTGCCCTCTGAGGTCCCAAGGCTCACCACAGACTCACCAGTGAGAGTGTTTTCTGCTGTTTGGAAACCTCTCTTTCTTAAGACTCCCTTCCCGGGATGTATCTCCATCCCTCCCTCTTTTGCCTCTCTTTTTATCTTTTATATTTTGTCCTACCTCCTTTTGAAGACAATGGGCTGCCTTTCTGGGTGCCTGATGTCCTCTGCCGGCATTCAAAAGTTGTTCTGTGGAACTTATTCAGCGTTCAAATGTTCTTTTGTTGAAATTGTAGGGGAGATAGTGGTCTCCCCATCCTATTCTTCCACCATCTTCTTAGTCATTCCAGCAATAGTCTTCATACATCTTCATACAGGAATTTTTAGAGTATACTTCTGTAGAGACATCAATTTTCCAATCCTGGTAGTAGTCATGTACAGATGTGAGAGTTGGGTCATAAAGAATGTTGAGCACTGAAGAACTGATGCTTTAAACCTGTGGTGCTGGAGAAGACTCTTGAGATGGCCTTGGACTGCAAGGCGATCAAATCAGTCAATCCTAAAGGAAATCAACTCTGAATATTCATTGGAAAGACTGATGCTGAAGTTGAAGCTCCAATACTCTGGCCACCTGATGCAATGAGCTGACTTTTGAAAAGACAGTGATGCTGGGAAATTTGAAGGCAGGAAAGAGAAGGGGGCGACAGAGGATGAGATAGCTGGATGGCATCATTGACTCAATGGATATGTATTTGAGCAAACTCTGGGAGACAGTGAAGGACAGAGAAGCATGGAATGCTACAGTCCATGGGGTCACAAAGAGCTGGACACAGTGGAGTGGCAATAACAACAGTGCTTCCCATGACTCCAAGGGGAAAGGACAACAAAAATCTATCTTCTTGTGTAGAACTTTTCTGGAATCTGCTCCATGTGCTACATCCTTTGACTGATTTTGGTATGTATTATGTCATTACGATAAAGACTACCTGTAAATATCACAGTTTTCAGTGAGTTCTGCCTGTCCGTCCAGTGAACCTGAAGATAGTTCCCTTCAGGGAAGCAGGGAATCCTTCTGAACTTTGAGACAGCTCCGGTGGTGCAGATATGAGAGACGCCGGGTCCGGCGCAACCGACCACATGCAGAAGTGTGGCCAAGAGGAGCTACCCCACGTCCAAGGTAAGGTACAGCGGGTGAGCTTTGCTGGAGCAGCTGTGAAGAGATATTCCACGACCAAGGTAAGATAAACCCAAATAAGACGGTAGGTATTGTGAGGGGGCATCAGAGGGCAGACACACTGAAATCATAAACACAGAAAACTACTTGATCTGATCACATGGACCACAGCACTGTCTAACTCAATGAAACTAAGCCATGCTATGTGGGGCCACCCAAGACGGATGGGTCATGGTAGAGAGGTCAGAAAGAATGTAGTCCACGGGAGAAAGGAATGGCAAACCACTTCAGTATACTTGTCTTGAGAATCCCATGAACAGTAGCAAAGGCAAAACGATAGGATACTGAATGAAAAATTCCCCAGGGCGGTAGGTGCCCAGTATGCTACTGGAGATCAGTGGAGGAAAAATTCCAGAAAGATGAAGGGATGGAGCTAAAGCAAAGCAAATACCCAGTTGTGGATGTAACTGGTGATAGAAATAAGGTCCAATGATGTAAGAGCAATATTGGATAGGAACCTGGAATGTTAGGTCCATGAATCAAGGCAAATTGGAAGCGGTCAAACAGGAGATGACAAGAGTGAACGTAGACATTCTAGGAATCAGTGAGCTAAAATGGACTGGAATGGGTGAATTTAACTCAGATGACAATTATACTACTACTATGGGCAGGAATCCCTTAGAAGAAATGGAGTAGCCATCATGGTCAACAAAAGAGTCCGAAATGCAGTACTTGGATGCAATCTTAAAAACGACAGAATGATTTCTGTTCATTTCCAAGGCAAACCATTCAATATAACATCCAAACCTTTGCCCCAACCAGTAACGCTGAAGAGGCCGAAGTTGAATGGTTCTATGAAGACCCACAAGACCTTTTAGAACTAACACACAAAAAAGATGTCCTTTTCATTATAGGGGACTGGAATGCAAAAGTAGGAAGTCAAGAAACACCTCGAGTAACAGTCAAATTTGGCCTTGGATCACAGAATGAAGCAGGGCAAAGGCTGATAGAGTTTTGCGAAGAGAATTCACTGGTCATAGCAAACACGCACTTGCAACAATACAAGAGAAGGATCTACACATGGACATCACCAGATGGTCAACACCGAAATCAGATTGAATATATCCTTTGCAGCGAAAGATGGAGAGGCACTATATAGTTAACAAAAACAAGACCAGGAGCTGACTGTGTCTCAGATCATGAACTCCTTATTTCCAAATTCAGACTTAAATTGAAGAAAGTAGGGAAAACCACTAGACCACTCAGATATGACCTCAATCAAATCCCTTATAATTATACAGTGGAAGTAAGAAATAGATTTACGGGACTAGATCTGATAGATAGAGTGCCTGATGAACAATGGATGGAGGTTCGTGACATTGTACAGGAGACATGGACCAAGATCATCTCCATGGAAAAGAAATACAAAAAAGCAAAATGGCTGTCTGAGAAGGCCTTACAAATAGCTGTGAAAAGAAGAGAAGCGAAAAGCAAAGGAGAAAAGGAAAGATATAAGCATCTGAATGCAGAGTTCCAAAGAATAGCAAGGAGAGATAAGAAAGCCTTCCTCAGCTATCAATGTAAAGAAATAGAGGAAAACAACAGAATAGGAAAAACACAAGATCTCTTCAAGAAATTAGAGATATCAAGGGAATATTCCATGCAAAGATGGGCTTGATAAAGACAGAAATGGTATGGACCTAACAGAAGCAGAAGATATTAAGAAGAGGTGGCAAGAATACATAGAAGAACTGTACAAAAAAGAACTTCACGAGCAAGATAGTCACGATGGTGGGATCACTCACCTGAAACCAGACAACTTGGAATGTGAAGTCAAGTGGGCCTTAGAAAGCATCACTACAAACAAAGCTAGTGGAGGTGATGGAATTCCAGTTGAGCTATTTCAAATCCTAAAAGACGATGCTGTGAAAGAGCTGCACTCAATATGCCAGCAGATTTGGAAAACTCACCAGTGGCCACAGGACTGGAAAAGGTCAGTCTTCATTTCAATCCCAAACAAAGGCAATGCCAAAGAATGCTCAAACTACCAGACAATTGCACTCATCTCACACGCTAGTAAAGACATGCTCAAAATTCTCCAAGCCAGGCTTCAGCAATATGTGAACCGTGAACTTCCAGATGTTCAATCAGGTTTTAGAAAAGGCAGAGGCACCAGAGATCAAATTGCCAACATCCGCTGGATCATGGAGAAAACAAGAGAGTTCCAGAAAAGATCTATTTCTGCTTCATTGACTATGCCAAAGCCTTTGACTGTGTGGATCACAATAAACTGTGAAAATTCTGAAAGATTTGGGAATATCAGACCACCTGACCTGCCTCTTGAGAAACCTATATGCAGGTCAGGAAGCAACAGTTAGAACTGGACATGGAACAACAGACTGGTTCCAAAGAGGAAAACGAGTGTGTCAAGGCTGTATATTGTCACCCTGCTTATTTAACTAATATGCTGAGTACGTCATGAGGAACGCTGGGCTGGACGAAGCACAAGCAGGAATCAAGATTGCCGGGAGAAATATCAATAACCTCAGATATGCAGATGACACCACCCTTATGGCAGAAAGTGAAGAGGAACTCAAAAGCCTCTTGATGAAAGTGAAAGAGGAGAGTGAAAAGGTTGGCTTGAAGCTCAACACTCAGAAAACAAAGATCATGGCATCTGGTCCCATCACTTCATGGGAAATAGATGGGGAAACAGTGGAAACAGTGTCAGACTTTATTTTGGGGGGCTCCAAAATCACTGAAGATGCTGATTGCAGCCATGAAATTAAAAGGCGCTTACTCCTTGGAAGGAAAATTTTGACCAACCTTGATATCATATTAAAAAGCAGGGACATTATTCTCCCAATCAAGGTCCATCTAGTCAAGGCTATGGTTTTTCCAGTGGTCATGTATGGATGTGAGAGTTGGACTGTGAATAAAGCTGATTGCCAAAGAACTGATGCTTTTTAACTGTGGTGCTGGAGAAGACTGTTGAGAGTCCCTTGGACGTCAAGGAGATCCAACCAGTCCATTCTAGAGGAGATTAATCCTGAGTGTTCATTGGAGGGACTGATGCTACGGCTGAAACTGCAATACTTTGACCACCTCATGCGCTGAGTTGACTTAGTGTAAACGACTCTGATGCTGGGACGGATTGGGGGCGGGAAGAGATGGGGACGACAGAGAATGAGATGGCTGGATGGCATCACCGTCTTGATGGACATGAGTTTGAATGAACTCCGGGATTTGGTTTTCGACAGGGAGGCCTGGCATGCTGTGATTCACGGGGTCACAAATAGTCAGACAAGACTGAGCCACTGAACTGAACTGAAGAAGTAAGGGAAGTCTTGTGTAGACTGTGTTCCTTTTAACTTCACAGTTGGCTAACTCATGCACAATCATGTTTCATCCATTTGTGTGTTGATAAACATTTAACTAACTTTTTTCTTATAATTGGGAAAACTTAGCAATGGCCCTAGGACTGGAAAAGATCAATTTTAATTCCAATCCCAAAGAATTCCAATTCCAATGCCAAAGACTATTCAAACTATCACACAATTACGTTCATCTCACACACCATTAAAATAATGTTCAAAATTCTTCAAGCTACCGAGAACTTCCAGATCTTCAAACTGGATTTAGAAAAGCCAGGGGAATCAGAGATCAAATTGCCAGCGTCCATTGCCTCATTGAAAATCAAGAGAATTCTAGAAAACCATCTACTTCTGCTTTATTGGCTACTCCAAAACCTTTGACTGTGTGGATCACAACAAATTTTGGAACATTCTTAAAGATATGGGAATACAAGGCAACCTTACTTGCCTCCTAAAATAATTCTGTATGCAGGTCAAGAAGCAACACTTAGGACATGGAACAATGGACTGGTTCCAAATTGAGAAAGGAGTGCAGTAAGGGTGTATATTGTCACCATGCTTAGTTAACTTACATGCAGAGTACAACATGTGAAATGTTGGGCTGTATAAAGCACAAGGTGGAATCAGGATTGCTGGGAGCAATATCAATAGCCTCATGTACTCAGAGGACACCACCCTTATGGCAGAAAGCAAAGAACTTAAAGAGTCTCTTGATGAAGGTGAAAGAGGAGAGTGAAAAAGCTGGCTTAAGATTCAACATTCAAAAAACGAAGATCATGGCATCCGGTCCCATCATTTCATGGCAAACAAATGGGGAAGTAATGGAAACAGTGACAGACTTTATTTTTGGGGGCTCCAAAATCACTGCAGATGGTGACTGCAACCATTAAGTTAAAAGACTCTTGCTCCATGGAAGAAAAGCTACGACCAACCTAGACAGCATATTAAAAAGGAGAGACATTAATTTTCCAACAAAGGTCCTCCTAGTCAGAACTGTCTTTTACAGTAGTCATGTATGAATGTGAGATTTGGACCATAATGAAAGTTGAGCACAGAAAAATTGATGCTTTTGAACTATGGTGTTGGAGAAGACTGTTGAGAGTCCTTTAGACTGCAAGAAGATTCAACCAGTCCATGTTAAAGGAAATCAGCCCTGAATATTCATCGGAAGGACTGATGCTGAAGCTCCAATATTTTTGCCACCTGACATGAAGAACTGACTCATTTGAAAAGACCCTGGTGCTGGGAAAGATTGAAGGTGGAAAGAGAAGGGAAGGACAGAGGATGAGATGGTTGGATGGCATCTCCGACTCAATCGACATGAGTTTGAGCAAGCTCTGGAAGTTGGTGATGGACAGGAAAGCCTGGCATGCTGCAGTCCATGGGGTACGCAAAAATTCAGACATGACTGAGCAACTGAGCTGAACTTAATTGAAACATTTAGATTATTTCTAAAGTGATTATGAATGGAGCTACTATGAATACTAAAGTTGAATAATTTTGTTGATATATATTTCTGTTTTTCCTGAGAAAATTCCTAGAAGTGGAATTACTAGATCAAAGTGTAAGTGTATGTTAAACCTCAGAAGACTTTTTTCAAATTTATTTTACAGCTTTACATTTTCATAAATCACATAAGAAGAGTTCCAGTTGTACATATCACCAACATTTAGTATTATTTATCTTGTTAATCAATTTATTAGGTATGTAGGATATCTTGACATTTATAATTTGTATTTTATCGATGATTAATGATATTAAGTGCTGTTCCATATCCTCATTGGCAATTTGTATACATTTTTTGAGAAATGTTTCTTAATTTCTACAAACAGACTCATTGAGGTGTAATTTATATATAATGGCATTTAGTCATTTTATGCACACAATTCAATGAGATTTTCAAATGTATATAGTTTTGTGACCACAACCAAGTATGGAATATTAGTCTCACCTTTAAGTGTTCCCTCTTGCCTTTTTGAAATGAAGTCCTTCCTAAAACTCCTCCTGGTTTTAGTACCTACTGTTCTATTTTCTGTCACGAGAAAATCATACATAAATGAAATCATGCAAATGGAAATGTTTGTGTCTGGCTTCTTTCAAGTAACACAATGTTTTTGCAAAACATTTTTGTTATTGCACGTGTCAGCAGTATAGTTTTGTTTTTCTATTGCTACTATAAATTATATGTGAATTTTCAATTTCACAGAGGGCCAGATCCCTAAACCCTATGTTTTCCAAGTGTCAACTGCAATTTCCTATGGTCAGGCCTGAAAAATTACACCTAAGTTTTTAGCCAAGGGCTAGATTCCTCAGGCAGGACTTTGTTCTCTCTGAAAGTTATAGGGGTGATCCTTTCTTACTGTTTTTAGCTTCCAGTGGTTGCTGACATTCTTTGGCATACCTTTGCTTATAAAATCATCATTTTGATATTTATCTGTGTGTTCACGTTGCATCCTTACCTCTATGTCTCTAAGATCAAATTCCCCTTTATGAGGATAAAAGAAAGTGAAAGTCATTCGGTCACTTCTGACTCTTTGAGACCCCATCGACTGTAGCTTGCCATGTTCCTCTGATGATGGAATTCTCCAGACCAGAATACTGAAGTGGGTAGCTGTTCCCATCTCCAGGGGATCTTCCCAAACCTGGAATCAAACCCAGGTCTCCCACATTGCAGGTGGGTTCTTTACCAACTGAGCCACCTGGGAAGCCCAGTCATCAAATTAGAGCATAATCTAATCCAGTGTGGTCTCATCTTAACTTGATTACATCTGCAAATGCCCTATTTTTTTTAATAAGGTCACATTAACAGGTTCTGGGTTAACATGAATTTTGGAAGGACACTATTAATTCAGTATGCTTAGTGGCCTCAGTCAGAAGTTATTTTTGTTTTATCTTCTTGTCTTGGGGCTAAGCATGATTTCAAAGATTTTTATTTACCTTTCCCCACTAAAATAGTGTTTTAATCATCTCTAATTAACATCATCATCTTAGGGTTATGGAAACTCTCAAACATATATTCAACACGGGACAGAGGAGATCAATGACAGTTTATTAGTCACATATGTTCACAATCTGGGAAAGAGAACATCACTTGTCATTCAGGGCCACATGGAGGTTGCACCTGTGAAGAGTGAACAGTCATGGGATATTGTGAGGAAGGTGTTGTATTAAGTGGGTGAAGTATTTCCTGATTCCCACCAGAGTATTTTATTAGCTTCTTCAAATAATTCTATGGGATAGTAGGGAACCAAAACTATTCAGGAATAAGCAGAAACTGTATCTGGCCCCCAATGTTATAAAGGATATCTTTTTGGAGTACCTGTCCTAGAAGGTCTTGTAGGTCTTCATAGAGCTGGTCAGGTTCTTCAGCATTACTGGTTGGGACATAGACTTGGATTACTGTGCTATTGAATTGTTTGCCTTGGAAACGAACAGAGATCATTCTGTCATTTATGAGACTGCATCCAAGTATGGCATTTCAGACTCTTTTGTTGACTTTGATGGCTACTCCATTTCTTCTAACGGATTCTTGTGCACATTAGTAAATATAATGGTCAACTGAATTAAATTTGCCCACTCCAGTCTACTTTAGTTCACTGATTCCTAAATTGTCGATGTTCACTCTTGCTATCTCCTGTTTGATCATTTCCAATTTAATTTGATTCATGGACATAACATTCCAGGTTCCTATGCAACATTGTTCTTTGCATCACTGCACTTTACTTCCATCACCAGTCACATCCACAACTCTACTTTGTTTTTGCTTTGGCTCCGTCTTTTCATTCTTCCTGGAATTATTTCTCTACTCTTCTCCAGTAGCATATTGGGCCCCTACCAAACTGGGGAGTTTATATTTCAGTAGATTCACTGAAATAGATGGGTGAAAATGGAAACAGTGAGAGACTTTAATTCTGGGGGCTCCAAAATCACTGCAGATTTTGACTGCAGCCCTGAAATTAAAAGATGCTTGCTCCTTGGAAGAAAAGCTATAACCAACCTAGACAACATATTAAAAAGCAGAGACATTGCCTTGCCAGAAAAGGTCCATCTAGTCAAAGCTATGGTTTTTTCAGTAGTCATGTATGGATGTGAGAGTTGGACTATAAAGAAAGCTGAGCACTGAAGAATTGATACTTTTGAACTGTGGTGTTGGAGAAACCTCTTGAGTGTTCCTTGAACTGAAAGTAGATCAAACCAGTCTATCCTAAAGAAAATCAGTCTTGAATAATCATTGGATAGACTGATGTTGAAGCTGAAATTCCAATATTTTGGCCACCAGATGCAAAGAACTGACTCATTTGAAAAGACCCTGATGTTAGCAAAGATTGAAGGCAGGAGGAGAAGGGGACAACAGAGGATGAGGAGGTTGGATGGCATCACTGACTCAATGGAAATGAGTTTAAACAAGCTCCAGGGGTTGGTGATGGACAAGGAAGCCTGACATGCTGCAGTCCATGGGGTCATAAAGAGTTGGACAAGACTGAGCAACCGAACTGAACTGTTTCTAGTCCATTTGATAAGAAATACCTCGAGTATGAAGAAAAGTGGGCCTTTGGAAGCATTGTTACAAACAAAGTTAGTGGAGGTGACAGAATTCCACCCGAGCTGTTTCAAAACCTAAAAGATGATGCTGTTAAAGTGCTGCACTCAATATGCTAGAAAATTTTGAAAACCCATCAGTGGCCACAGGACTGGAAAATATCAGTTTTCAATCCAGTTCCAAAAAAGGACAATGCCAATGAATGTTCATATTGCCGTACAATTGTGCTTATTTCACGTGCTCCAAAGTTAAATGCTCAAAATCCTTCAAGCTAGGCTTCAGCAGTATGTGAACCAAGAAATTCCAGATGTACAAGCTGGATTTATAAAAGGCATAGAAACCAGAGATCAAACTGCCAACATCTGTTGTATCATAGATAAAGCAAGGAATTTCCAGAAAATAAAAGCAGCTACTTCTGCTTTATTGTATACACTTAAGTCTTTGATTATGTGCATCACAACAGACTGCGGAAAATTCTTGAAGAGGAGGGAATACCAGACCATCTTCTCTGCCTCCTGAGAAACCTATATGCAGATCAAGAAGCAACAGTTAGAAACAAATATATCACAAGTGTCTGATTCAAAATTGAATAAGGAGTACAACAAGTCTGTATATTGTTATCCTGCTTATTTAACTTGTATGCAGAGTGTATAATGTGGAATGCTGAGCTGGATGAATCACAAGATGGAAATAATATTGCCAGGATAAATATCAATAAATAACCTCAGAAGTGGAGATGACACCACCTTTAAGGCAGAAAGTGAGAAGAACTAAAAAGCCCCTTGATGATGTGGAAACAGGGGAGTTAAAAAGCTGGCAGATGTTCAATCAGGTTTTAGAAAAGGCAGAGGCACCAGAGATCAAATTGCCAGCATCTGCTGGATCATGGAGAAAGCAAGAGAGAAAAACATCTATTTCTGCTTCATTGATTATGCCAAAGCCTTTGACTGTGTGGATCACAATAAACTGTGGAACATTCTGAAAGAGATGGGAATACCGGACCACCTGACCTGCCTCTTGAGAAACCTGTATACAGGTCAGGAAGCAGCAGTTAGAACTGGACATGGAACAACAGACTGGTTCCAAATAGGAAAAGGAGTACATCAAGGTTGTATATTGTCACCCTGCTTATTTGACTTCTATGCAGAGTACATCATGAGGAACGCTGGGCTGGAAGAAGCACAAGCTGAAATCAAAATTGCTGGGAGAAATATCAATAGCCTCAGATATGCAGATGACACCACCCTTATGGCAGAAAGTGAACAGGAACTCAAAGGCCTCTTGATGAAAGTGAAAGAGGAGAGTGAAAAGGTTGGCTGAAGCTCAACATTCAGAAAACGAAGATCATGTCATCTGGCCCCATTATCTCATGGGAAATAAATGGAAAAACAGTGGAAACCGTGTCAGACTTTATTTTTTTGGGCTCCAAAATCACTGCGGATGCTGATTGCAGCCAGGAAATTAAAAGATGCTTACTCCTTGGAAGGAAAGTTATGACCAGCCTAGATAGCATATTAAATAGCAGAGACATTGCTCTGCCAACCAAGGTCCGTCTAGTCAAGGCTATGGTTTTTCCAGTGCTCATGTATGGATGTGAGAGTTGGACTGTGAAGAAAGCTGAGCACCGAAGAATTGATGCTTTTGACCTGTGGTGCTGGAGAAGATTCTTGAGAGTCCCTTGTACTGCAAGGAGATCCAACCAGTCCATTCTAGAGGAGATCAATCCTGGGTGTTCATTGGAAGGACTGATGCTAAAGCTGAAACTCCAATACTTTGGCCACCTCATGCGACGAGTTGACTCACTGGAAAAGAGTCTGATGCTAGGAGGGATTAGGAGTGGGAGGAGACGTGGACGACAGAGAATGAGATGGCTGGATGGCATCACCGACTCAATGGACATGAGTTTGAGTGAACTCCGGGAGTTGGTGATGGACAGGGAGGCCTGGCGTGCTGTGGTTCATGGGGTCCCAGAGAGTCAGACACCACTAAGCGACTGAACTGAACTGAACTAAACTGAACTACTCAACATTCAGAAAACAAAGATCATGGCATCTGTTCCCATCGCTTCATGGAAAATAAATGCGGAAGCAATGAATACAATGACAAAGTTGATTTTCTCAGGCTCCAAAATTACTGTGGATGGTGACTGCAGCCATGAAATTAAAAGACGTTTGCTCCTTGGAAGAAAAGCTATGACAACCCTAGATAGCATATTAAAAAGCAGTGACATCACTTTGTCTACATAGGTCCAAATATTTAAAGCTATGATTTTTCCAGTAGTCTTGTATGGATGTGAGAGTTGAACCGTAAAGAAGGCTGAGTGCTTAAGAACTGACACTTTTGAACCACGATGCTGGAGAAGACTCTTGAGAGTCCCTAGGATAGCAAGGAGATCAAACTAGTCAATTCTAAAGGAAATAAACCCTGAATATTCATTGAAATGACTGATGCTGAATCTGAAGCTCCAATACTTTGTTCACTTGATGCAATGAGCCGACTCATTGAAACAGACTCTGATTCTTGGAAAGATTGAAGGCAGGAGGACAAGGGGATGACAGAGGATGAGAAGGTTGGAGGGCATCACCAATTCAATGGACATGAGTTTGACCAAACTCTGGGAGACAATGAAGGACAGGGAAGCCTGGTGTGCTGCAGACCATGCAGTGGCAAAGAGGTAGACATGACTGAGCAACTGAATAACAACAACAATTGTTTGGCTAGGAGATCTTAGCTGCAGGAGCAGAATGAGGGAGGGGAAGTTGTGGCTAGGCATATCCAGGCACTCTTTGGTTTTCTCGAGATGTCAAGGCACACATAGTACTGTGACTTAATTTTCAATGTTGCACCACAATTATCTCTTACTTCATAGGCCAAGAAGCTAGTGGGGATGTTATACCAATTATCAAGTATATTAATTAAAATTGAACATTTGGGGACCAAGAAGATTCCCATGGGTATGTCCAAGGACAGTAGGTATACTGTGACTCAGACTTAGGTCAAGTTTCTATTTAATACCTGGCCTTTATATGTCCTCAATCTAACACAGGACTATGTTGATATTTTAAGTCCTCAGATATTGATATCAGTTCAAACTCTAATTCCAATGGTTCTTGTTATGTCTGGGAAATACTCTTTCCTCAGTGTTTGTTTATTTGAATAAGTGATCATCAAAATCCTTGGAAATGAACTGGGGGATCAATATACATATAATTGCTATGGTGTTTCTGGGTCCTTCCTCCTGGAAACTCAGCCTTTCCTTTAGTCAGTGAGCTCTAGGTTAGAAAACTAGCTCATATATGGAAAATGAGTAAGGGATTGTGACTTTTTATTCTGGGTAGGGAGGCCTTTATCCTCTTGATCAGTCAAATTTGATTGCTTTTGGTTGTGTAATTCAATAATATATTTGCCCCCCCCATCTTGCCCCTAAGGACATTGCTCCATTAAACATCTTAGTTTTCTGTGGATGAGGACCTCATGGCTACCATTTTCAACTTGCTGTTGTGATAATTGTACATATCTTACTTCTGACAGTGAGGTGCCACCACCTGACCTCAATTGTTTCAGAATCTTGTCATCTCATTCTTATGCAGGAGCACAGTTCTGGAACAACAGCCAACTGTTGTCTATAGAGTTAAAATCTCAAACTTTGCAGTAAAGGATAAAATACGGTAAATATTTTAGTCCTTGAGATTTATATAGTCTCTGTGGCAGCTGCTTAACACTGCCTTTATAATGCAGCTGTAGCTGTAGAAAACATATAAACAAATGAATATGGATATGTTTGAATAGTTTTTTTTTTTTAACAAAACAAACAAAACACACAGTGAAACCATGTGTTGAATCTGATCCTGCTATAGGAAATAATCACTGCTGAGCTTATGAATAATTCTGGTGTTTCACTTGCCAACTCATTTTCTTATATTTTTGTAAACAAAATATATTTCAAGCTCTCCTACAGAAAATAGCCCCTAGTCAACTGCCCCAGTTGAGTTCTCAATCAACAGTCAGTTTTAACATGGCACCAACTTGAGTGAAATTCTTTGAAGTGAATAATCTAGTCCTAGTCAAACAACTCCCAATAATGTCAGCGTCATAACAGACCAGGCATTTTCTCCAAGCTGTATCATAGAATCTTACAAATTAGCAAAATAAATGATTATTATTGTTTTAAACTAATTTGGTCTGCCTTTTTTCCTCAACTGAAAATAGAAGTATTATAACAAATTCTAGAACAGGTGCTGTTAATTTTGAGACCAGATGGTGGGAGGGAACAAGAAAGATCTTTAAGACACTCTTCAGTAAATCTTCAAGGAGACTGTTGTTAAGAGCCTAAAGAATATTATTATTAAATTATTATTCAGTACTAGTTAAAACACAACCACTATTACTTACTCACAGAAAATTTGGCAGGAGGGTTCCTTTTGTTTACATGGAAATCTGCTGCTAAGTCACTTCAGTCGTGTTCCACTCTGTGCGACCCCATAGATGGAAGCCCACCAGGCTCCCCCTTCCCTGGGATTCTCCAGGCAAGAACACTGGAGTGGGTTGCCATTTCCTTCTCCAATGTGTGAAAGTGAAAAGTGAAAGTGAAAATCGAAAGTGAAAAGTGAAAGTGAAGTCGCTCAGTCGTGTCCGACCCCTAGCAACCCCACGGACTTCAGCCCACCAGGCTCCTCCATCCATGGAATTCTCCAGGCAAGAGCACTGGAGTGGCTTGCCATTGCCTTCTCCACATGGAAATCTAAGCTATCCCTAATGAATTGTTCAATTTGGTTAAAAAATTTTCAGGTAGAATGTGGGATGTGTGAACCAATTTAGTTGGTAATGTGGATAGAAGCATACATATAAAGGTTAAAAAAATAGCATTTCTATTTTTAAGTGAGGTTTAGAAATAATATAAATGGGCAAACTGTAAAGATAAATCATATCACACTCCAATTCACTTTAGAAAGCCAAAAGACTCTCAAAACTAGAAAGATTGACAAGTACCAGAAAACTGGATTTGTCACTCCTAAATAAATACAAGAGAAAACTTACCCCTAACTGAGTGCAATGTCCTGAAATGAAACTCAACCTGAGGAGGAAATAATTAAGATTTATGGTTGATTTAAGTCTGACAGGAAGTAATGCTGTCAGTTGTGACAGTGAGTGAAATCAAATGTTGATTCTGGAGCCAAAGACTTTGAGTTCTCTTCAAGGTTGGGTTGTAAGAAAGAAATTAACCAGTCAGGAAGGGAAGAAACACTTTATTTGGGATAATATTAATATATTAATATATTTAAATATATATATAATATATTTAAATTTAAATGTAATATATATTAATATATTTAAAATATTTAAACGCTTCAATATTCTGTGTATTGCATCTTGGATTGGTTTCCTTTCTCAGAGTAAAAGTAAATGTCCCAAAGTAATATGTTTGTCTGAAATAAAAGTGTAGGAAGCCAAGCAAACATCAAGGATATTGTTGATATTGTTATTATATAAATTTCTATAAGATATCTTTCTTTTTTGTTAAAGCATAATTGACTTACAATATTATATTAGTTTCAGATATACAGCATAGTGATTCAGTATTTTTACAGACTACACTGCATTAAAAGTTTTTATAAGATAATGGCTATAATTCTTTATGCTATATTTTATCTTTGTTTCTTATCTATTATATACAGAGTAATTTGTATCTGTCAATCCCATAATCCTAATTTGTCCCTCTCCTCTTCCCTCACCCCTTTTGTTACCAC
Source organism: Moschus berezovskii (assembly GCF_049115385.1). Classification (NCBI taxonomy): domain Eukaryota; kingdom Metazoa; phylum Chordata; class Mammalia; order Artiodactyla; family Moschidae; genus Moschus; species Moschus berezovskii. The sequence goes on along the minus strand of NC_142488.1, from coordinate 77,345,746 downwards.
ACATTTATTTCCTACACCTGTAAGCCTGTTTGTTTTTGCATATATTCATTCATATTATTCTTTAGATTCCACATGTAAGTGATATCATACAATGTTTGTCTTTTTCTGTTTGATGTACTTCACTAAGCATAATATCCTCTAGGTATATCCACATTTCTTTGAATGGATGAATGCAATTAATTTTTATGGCTGAGTAATATTCCAATATATATATGAATTTATATATTTATATTTTATATTAATATATGTATATATAAATTATAATACATCTTAATTATAATATATAATTGATATATATTATAATATATAATATAGTATATTAATTATATTATTATAGTATATTATAATTTATACAGTTTATATAGTATAATGTTATATATAATTTAATATATAATATATAAAATCGATAATTCCTTCATATTATCAAATATGCAGTCAGTTTAATTTTACACTAGAATATGAAATTTTCAGTTACATTTTTTTTTTTAACTATTAGTTTTGTTGAGTCTTTTTCCAAAAGAAGTTCCATATACTGCAGGTGGTCAATATGTCTTTTAATTCTCTTTTAAACTTCAGGTTTACCTCTTTGCAGTTTATAGAGACTGAGGTATTTGTCCCAAGGTAAATTTATTAAAAATTAGTTTTATTGGTACATAAAATGGACATAAAATTAACCAAATTTAGGCATGTAATTCAAATTCAAATTTGCCAAATATGTAGTCATGTATTCACTACCACAGTAATGATATATAGACATTTCCTTCATCCCCTGAAAGTTCCCTTGAGCTCATTTGCCATTAATCTCTTTCTTGTAAGGCTGGACTGTGACATCCACTGATGTTTTTCCATCATTATAGTTTTACTCTTTCTGAGATTTCATACAAGTGAAATAATACAGTATGTAGACTTTTATGTTTAGTTTCTTAGACTAGCATAATGCTTCTAAGATTTTTCCATGTTATTGTATGTTTCAGTAGTCATTCATTTTTATTTTTGAGAAGTATTCCATTGTATAGATAATCACAAAAACCCCCACTTTTTTGACAATAAAAGTCAGCTAAGCAAAAATAATACTTTTTGGTAATACTTTGTTCTTTTCCATGTTGACAGATCACAGTAACCATTAAGTCAAAGGAAATAACTGTCATAACCTGATTCATAGAATTACACTTATATTTCTTTCTTATTTTCAGGGAGAAGAGTTTAAAATTTTCAATATGGCCTTTTAATTATAGCTATAACTAAGATGCACAGAAATAAAATTACAAAGACATACTAAAGCACAACTTTAGGATATTTTTATGACTGTAGAAATGTTGTAATAAGAGTGCAGTAATCAATTGGATAATTTTTCCAAAGCAAGTAAATTGTGGAAAGATATTCATAAACAGGGACAGGTTCTTCTCAAAATGGCTTAAATTGCAGACTAGTATTATAAGTATAAAGAAATATAAACTTGTGAGTATATATGGAATGCTAAGGGCAAGCACCTGATCAGATTGGATTTAAAGCAGAATAAGAGAAGAGAAATAAGAACAGTAACTGATCTATTTGATCAGTTTGCAAAGCAATTCTCTATTTTTTTTTATTGTGCTGTCATAAAAACATGTCTTTTTAAAATTAATTATTTCCTTCTACTTCCTTTGGCTCCACCTTTAGGCTTTATAACTCGGAGACATAAGGGACATAGGTTTGATCCCTGGGTGGAAAGATCACCTAAAGGAGGGCATGGCAACTCACTCCAGCACTCTTGCCGGGAGAATTTCCAGGTCCAAAGGAGCCTGGTGGTTTATACTGTATAGCATCACACAGAGTCAAACACGACTGAAGTGACTTAGCACACACACATGCAACTCTTCCAGTTAAGTGTTTACATTTCCATTGCAAAATAGACACACTTGAAGTTATAACTTTTTCTCTAAGTACCAGTTTAACTATATCCCACAAGTTTGACATATAGCTCTTTCATTGACATCAGCTTCTAGAGAGTTTGCAATTTTCTATGTATTTCTAATTTAATGCTTGCTTTGGGGGAATGTATTTTAGCCCCTAATAATGTGATGTTTGTGAGTGTGTGTGAATGTTGGAATATTTTTTTTAATTTTTAAAAGCTGATTTTTTAAATATTTATGTATTTATTTGGCTGCATAGGTTCTTAGTTGCATCATGTGGGATCTTTAGTTGTGGCATACAAACTCTTACTTCTGGTATGTAATATCCAGTTCCTTGAACAGGGATTGCACATGGACCCTCTGCATTGAGAGCATGAAATCTTAGTCACTGGACCACTACAAAGTCCCAGTTAGAACTTTCAATTTTGTATTGTGGTCAGAACATATAATCTGTATTTCATTAAAGCTTTTAAATTTACTCTAATTTTTCAAGTGAAGATAGCTGGATATTGGGGCTTCCCCAGTGACCCACCAAAAAATAACTCACCTGCAATGCAGAAATCACAGGAAATGCCTGTTCACTCCCTGGATTTGGAAGATCACCTGGAAGGTGACAGGACAACCCACTCCAGAATTCTTGCCTGGAGAATCCAATGGGCAGAGGAGCTGCCCACAACTGAAGCAACATGCACACATACAGCTGGATACTAATTTTTACTTGACTATTACCTTCAGACTTTCTAAAATATTTCTCCAGTTTCTTCTGGGATCTATTTTTACTGATTAAAATTCTGCAATTAAAAATATTATTTGTTCTTTTTAGGTAAAGTGTCTTTTTTTGCAGAAGCTGTGAAAAAAATTTGTTTTCTTTATCATTGAGGTTGTAGTTTCATTGATATTTCAGGGTATGGAATTTGTTTAGTTGCTTGTTTATTATTTTTATTCCTCTGGCTGCACACTCAGACTGTTATCAAGTGGGTCAACTGGATCTGACCCAGAATCCTAGCTGAGAACCCTTGCTTCAGCCAGGGAGGATCCTTTTCCAGTTGAATTCATTGAATTCTCATAGTCAATAATGAAATCAATGCTGAGACTGGAATACCACAAATTTTATTCAATGGTCAAAGAATGAAGAAGTGGGGACATAGTTTGCATATCAACTTCTCAACTCAATTCAGGCAGAGACATCAAATACATAGGACAGTCCAGGTAAAAGGGAAGAAAATGGAAAAAAGCAGGAGGGATATTCTTGAATTGTCCAGAACAGGACTGTGGTTTGACTCAAAGTGATGCAATCTCCTTTTCTGTCCTTGGATGGGCTTCTCTGGTTATCTTCATGACAGCTGTCAACAATTATGGCACTTGTTGCTCAGTCATTCAGTCCTGGCCGAATCTGTGACTCTATTGACTGCAGCATGCCACACATCCCTGTGCTTCACTATCTATAACAGAGTGATAAAGTTCAGTTCAGTTCAGTAACCCAGTTGTATCCGACTCTTTACTACCCCATGAATCACAGCACGCCAGGCCTCCCTATCCATCACCAACACCCGGAGTTCACTCAAACTCATGTCCATTGAGTCGGTGATACCATCCAGCCATCTCATTCTCTGTCGTCCCCTTCTCCTCCCACCCCCAATTCTTCCCAGCATCAGAGTCTTTTCCAGTGAGTCAATACTTCCTATGAGGTGGCCAAAGTATTGGAATTTCAGCTTTAGCATTAGTCCTTCCAAAGAACACCCAGGACTGATCTCCTTTAGAATAGACTGGTTGGATCTCCTTGCAGTAAAATTTGGAGTCTTCTCCAACACCACAGTTCAAAAGCATCAATGCTTCAGCGATCAGCTTTCTTCACAGTCCAAATCTCACATCCATACATGACCACTGGAAAAACCGTAGCCTTGACTAGACAGACCTTTGTTGGTAAAGTAATGTCTCTGCTTTTTAAAATGCTATCTCGGTTGGTCATAACTTTCCTTTCAAGGAGTAAGCGTCTTTTAATTTCATGGCTGCAATCAGCATCCACAGTGAATTTGGGTGCCGAAAAATAAAGTCTGCAACTGTTTCCACTGTTTCTCCATCTATTTCCCATGAAGTGATGGGACCAGATGCCATGATCTTTGTTTTCTGAAGATTGAGCTTCAAGGCAACATTTTCACTCTCCTCTTTCAATTTCATCAAGAGGCTTTTTAGTTCCTCTTCACTTTCTGCCACTAGACCATTCAGGTATGACCTAAATCAAATCCCTTATGATTATACAGTGGAAGTGAGGAATAGATTTAAGGGTCTAGATCTGATAGATAGAGTACCTGATGAACTCTGGACGGAGGTTCGTGACATTGTACAGGAGACAGGGACCAAGACCATCCACATAGAAAAGAAATGCAAAAAAGCAAAATGGCTGTCTGAGGAGGCCTAACAAATAGCTGTGAAAAGAAGAGAAGTGAAAAGCAAAGGAGAAAAGGAAAGATATAAGCATCTGAATGCAGAGTTCCAAAGAATAGCAAGGAGAGATAAGAAAGGCTTCCTCAGCCATCAATGCAAAGAAATAGAGGAAAACAACAGAATAGGAAAAACAAGAGATCTCTTCAAGAAAATTAGAGATTCCAAGGGAACATTTCATGCAAAGATGGGCTCGATAAAGGACAGAAATGGTATGGACCTAACAGAAGCAGAAGATATTAAGAAGAGGTGGCAAGAATACACAGAAGAACTGTACAAAAAAGATCTTCACGAGCAAGATAGTCAAGAAAACGTGATCACTGACCTAGAGCCAGACATCTTGGAATGTGAGGTCAAGTGGGCCTTAGAAAGCATCGCTACGAACAAAATTAGCGGTGGTGATGGAATTCCAGTTGAGCTATTTCAAATCTTGAAAGATGATGCTGTGAAAGTGCTGCACTCAATATGCCAGCAGATTTGGAAAACTCAGCACTGGCCACAGCACTGGAAAAGATCAGTCTTCATTCTAATCCCAAAGAAAGGCAATGCCAAAGAATGCTCAAACTACAGCACAATTGCACTCATCTCAGACGCTAGTAAAGTCATGCTCAAAATTCTCCAAGCCAGGTTTCAGCAATATGTGAACCATGAACTCCCAGATGTTCAAGCAGGTTTTAGAAAAGGCAGAGGCACCAGAGATCAAATTGCCAACATCCACTGGATCATGGAGAAGGCAAGAGAGTTCCAGAAAAACATCTATTTCTGCTTCATTGACTATGCCAAAGCCTTTGACTGTGTGGATCACAATAAACTGTGGAAAATTCTGAAAGAGATGGGAATACCAGACCACCTGACCTGCCTCTTGAGAAACCTGTAGGCAGGTCAGGAAGCAACAGTCAGAACTGTACATGGAACAACAGACTGGTTCCAAATAGAAAAAGGAGTGCGTCAAGGCTGTATATTGTCACCCACCTTATTTAAATTTTATGCAGAGTACATCATGAGGAATGCTGGGCTGGAGGAAGCACAAGCTGGAATCAAGATTGCCGGGAGAAATATCAATAATCTCAGATATGCAGATGACACTACCCTTAATGCAGAAAGTGAAGAGGAACCCAAAAGCCTCTTGATGAAAGTGAAAGAGGAGAGTGAAAAGGTTGGCTTGAAGCTCAACATTCAGAAAACAAAGATCATGGCATCTGGTCCCATCACTTCATGGGAAATAGATGGAAAAACAGTGGAAACTGAGTCAGACTTTATTTTTGGGGACTCCAAAATCACTGCAGATGCTGAGTGCAGCCATGAAATTAAAAGATGCTTACTCCTTGGAAGGAAAGTTATGACCAACCTTGATACTATATTAAAAAGCAGAGACATTACTTTGCCAACAAAGGTCAGTCTAATCAAGGCTATGGTCTTTCCCGTGGTCATGTATGGATGTGAGAGTTGGACTGTGAAGAAAGCTGATTGCCGAAGAATTGATGCTTTTGAACTGTGGTGTTGGAGAAGACTCTTGAGAGTCCCTTGTACTGCAAGGAGATCCAATCAGTACATTCTAAGGGAGATCGATCCTGGGTGTTCATTGGAAGAACTGATGCTAAAGCTGAAACTGCAATACTTTGGCCACCTCAATGGAAAAGACTCTGATGCTGGGAAAGGTTGGGGGCTAGAGGAGAAGGGGACTACCGAGAATGAGATGGCTGGATGGTATCACCGACTCTGTGGACATGAGTTTGAGTGAACTCAGGGAATTGGTGATGGATAGGGAGGCCTGGCGTGCTGTGATTCATGGGGTCGCGGAGAGTTGGACATGACTGAGTGACTGAACTGAACTGAACTTACTCACTTTCTGCCATAAGGGTGTTTTCATCTGCATATCTGAGGTTATTGATATTTCTCCCAACAATCTTGATTCCAGCTTGTGCTTCCTCCAGCCCAGCGTTCCTCGTGATGTGCTCTGCATATAAGTTAAATAAGCAAGGTGACAGTATACAGCCTTGACGTACTCCTTTTCCTATTTGGAACCAGTCTGTTATTCCATGTACAGTTCTGACTGCTGCTTCCTGACCTGCATACAGGTTTCTCAAGAGGCAGGTCAGGTGGTCTGGGATTCCCATCTCTTTCAGAATTTTCCACAGTTTATTGTGATCCATACAGTCAAAGTCTTTGGCATAGTCAATGATCCAGAAATAGATGTTTTTCTGGAACTCTCTTGCTTTCTCCATGATCCAGCTGATGTTGGCAAGTTGATCTCTGGTTCCTCTGCCTTTTCTAAAACCTGCTTGAACATCTGGGAGTTAGTGCCATAAAATTTGTGTCCTTTATTGTACCCATCTTTGCATGAAATGTTCCCTTTGTATCTCTAATTTTCTTGAAAAGATCTCTAATCTTCCCCATTCTGTTGCTTTCCTCCATTTCTTTGCATTGTTCACTTAGGAAGTCTTTCTTATATCTCCCTGCTATTCTTTGGAACTCTGCATGCCAATGGGTATATCTTTCCTTTTCTCCTTTGCCTTTCACTTTTATCAGCTATTTGTAAGGCCTCCTCAGACAACCTTTTTGCCTTCATGCTTTCCTTTTTCTTGGGAATGCTTTTAATCACTGTCTCCTGTACGATGCTACAAACTTTCGTCCATAGTTCTTCAGGCACTCTGTCTGTTAGATCTAATCCCTTGAATCTATTTGTCATTTCCACTCTATTTGGTATTTGATTTAGGTCATACCTGAATGGCCTAGTGGTTTTTCCTACACTCTTTAATTTGAATACGGATTTTTTTAAATAAAGAGTTCATGATTGTGAGCTTCAGTCAGATCCCACTCTCATTTTGCTGATTTTATAGAGATTCATCATTTTCATCTGCAAAGAACATAATCAATCTGATTTTGGTAGATTGATGTCTACCATCTATTGATGTGCATGTGTAGAGTCATCTCCTATGATGTTGGAAGAGGGTGTTTCTTATGACCAGTGCATTCCCTTAGCAAAACTCTGTTAGCCTTTGCCCTGCTTCGTTTTGTACTCCAAAATCAAACTTGTCTGTCACTCCAGGTATCTTTTGACTTCCTACTTTTGTATTCCAGTTCCCTGTGATGAGAAGGACATCTTTTTTTGTCTCTGTATGTGTTACTTCTAGAAGGTCTTGTAGGTCTCCAAAGAACCGTTCAACTTCAGCTTCTTTGCCATTACTGGTTGGGGCATAGATTTGGATTACTGTAATATGGAATGGCTTGCCTTGGAAAGGAACTGAGATCATTTTATTGTTTTTTAGATTGCACACAAGTGCTATACTTTGGACTCTGTTGTTGACTATGAGGGCTACCTCATTTTTCCTAAGGTATCCTTGCCTTCAGTAGTAGATATAATAGTCATTTGAAAAAATTTGTCCATTCCCATTCATTTTAGTTCACTGATTCCTAAAATGTCAATGTTTACTCTAGCTATCTCCTTTTTGACTATTTCCTTTTTATAAAAAAAAAATTATTTAATAACTGGTACAAAGCACAATGCCAAAAACATTAACAGTTAAAATTTTACCAAATGAAAAAAAAATACTATAGAATACACAGTTATAAAAAGCTACATTAAGTTATTTTACAACTGCATCAAGCAGCAAAAAGAAGAAAACCAAAAACAAAAAAAAAAAACAATGCCATACCTAAGTTATCCCTCTCTCAAAATAAGGCCATTTATGTTATAAACCATAAGCATCCCATCAACTGCTTTTGTTAATTCCGATATATATATATATATATCGGAGAAGGCAATGGCAAGCCACTCCAGTACTCTTGCCTAGAAAATGCCATGACGGAGGAGCCTGGTAGGCTGCAGTCCATGGGGTCGCTAAGGGTCGGACATGACTGAGCGACTTCACTTTCACTTTTCAGTTTCACACATTGTAGAAGGAAATGGCAACCCACTCCAGTGTTCTTGCCTGGAGAATCCCAGGGACGGGGGAGCCTGGTGGGCTTCCGTCTATGGGGTCACACAGAGTCGGACATGACTGAAGTGACTTAGCAGCAGTAGCAGCATATATATATATATGTGTGTGTGTGTGTGTGTATAACTGTAACCCTTTGCTATACAGCTGAAACAAACAAAACACTGTAAATAAAATATAGTACAATATAAAATAAAAATAAGTAACAGACCTTTGTGGCTTTACACTGAGTTTGAGTTCCTATCAGAGGGATAACAGCACCATAGCCATACTGAATCCTCATGAAGGAGGCACACGAATGACTGGATTACAAGAGTTACAGGAATGAGAGCTGCTCACTTCCCAGAAACTACAGCTCACAGAAAACCAACAAAGACAGGAGATACAGACCATTTACTTACGAATGTGTAAAACTCAAGAAAGTCCACATTATTTCTGCAACATGTTGAAAGTGCTTCAGAATTCACACAATACTAATTTTCTTATGGTTCTGGTTAAATTATATATACCAATTTATAACAAATGGTAAAATCTGTAACTCTGTTCAAAGTTTTAAAAGATTACTTAAGAATAATTTCTTGTATTTCTATGCCACCTTTATAGTTCTGGTTTCTCATTTCTTAATTAGTAAATTCAGCCTGCAGGTTCTATCCCAGGCTAATTTATACACTTCCGGAAGGAATGTCCCCTTAAATCCACAGTGTTGAGGTGGGGAGCCCCCAACCACGTCAGATTCATTTCACATATGATAATATACATGTTTAAATCCATTCTTCCAAATTATCCCACCCTCGTCCTCTCCCACAGAGTCCGAACGACAGCTCCACACATCCGAGTCGACTATTTCCAATTTACTTTGATTATTGGACCTAATATTACAGGTTCCTATGCAATATTGTTCTTTATAGCATCCATCTTTACTTTTACCACCAGACACATCTACAGCTGGGCATCATTTCCATTTTGGCTTAGACTCTTTATTCCTTCTGGAGCTATTTTTCTACTTTTCACCAGTAGCATATGGGACACCTACCATCCTGAGGGATTCATATTTTAGTGTCATATATGTTTGTCTTTTCATACTGTTCATGGTGTTCTCAATGCAAGAATGTTGAAATAGTTTACAATTCCCCTCTCCATTGGACTATATTTTGTCAGAACTCTCCACCATGACCCATCTGTCATGGGTTGTGGCTCTACACTGCTTGCCTCATGGTTTTATTAAGTTACACAAAACTGTGATCCCTGTGATCATTTTGGTTAGTTTTCTGTGATTATGATTTTCATTCTGCCTGTCCTCTGATGGATGAGGATAAGAGACTTGTGCAAACTTCCTGATGGGAGAGACTGACTGTGAGAAAAACTAGGCCTTTCTCTGGTGTGGAAGGCCATTTTGAGTAAATCTTTAATCTTATTTTCTGCTGATGGGTGAGGATCTGTTCCCTCCTTGTAGTTTTGCCTGAGGACAAACTATGGTAGGGTAATGGGAACCTCCTCCAAAAGGACTTATGCCAGCATGTTGTTCTTCCCAGGACTGCTGCTATCAGTGTCCCTGACCCCAAGGCAGACCACTGCTGACCCACACCTCAGCCAGAGACTTTCAAACACTCACAGGCAAGTCTGATTCAGTCTCTTGTGGTGTCACTGCTCCTTTCTCCTGGGTCCTGGTGTGCACAAGGTTTTGTTTGTTTCCTCCAAGAGTCTCTGCTTTCCCAGTCCTATGAAAGTTCTTTATTGAATCCCACTTACCTTCAGAGCCAGATTCTCTGGGGATTCTCAGTCCCTTTGCCATACCCCCAGGTTGAGAAGTCTGCTATAGGGTCTAAAACTGGTGAGTGTATCATTTGCATATATTACATTCGAGAATATAATGAAGTTCAAGTTCTACTGGAAGTCAAGTCTTCAGCCATCTTTGGCCTAGTTGATTCTAACCAGTTTTTGTTTTGCTTTTTGTTTTTGTCTTTGCAGCTTCCTCCTCAAACTTAGATAAGAGTAATTGACTTCCATTCAAGGGAGGCTCATAGGTATGATTCTGGGGCAACAGCCTTGTTAATAAAAGTGTTCTTTAAATTTGAGGATTCATGAAGTTTCTTCCATTATAAAAATTATTAGTTATCCTTTATCTATTGATTCTACAATGTTCCATTGGTTATCTTTTGGAATTACTAGTAGATAAAACTCCCAATTATTCTGTCTTTGTCAACTTTCCTTTTTAGTTTCATATTTTTGTGCAACATTCTTGTTAAGCTCCTATTTGATAATTTTGTTTATGACTTTTCAATATATAATCTATTTCCTCTTTTAAGTGTATGTATGTGTTGGAGAAGACTCTTGAGAGTCCCTTCGACTGCAAGGAGATCCAACCAGTCCATTCTAAAGGAGATCAATCCTGGGTGTTCATTGGAGGGACTGATGCTAAAACTGAAACTGCAATACTTTGGCCACCTCATGCGGCGAGTTGACTCACTGGGAAAGGTTGGGGGCGGGAGGAGAAGGGGACGACGGAGAATGAGATGGCTGGATGGCATCACCGACTCTGTGGACATGAGTTTGAGTGTACTCCGGGAGTTGGTGATAGACAGGGAGGCCTGGCGTGCTGTGATTCATGGGGTCGAGGAGAGTAGGACACGACTGAGCGACTGAACTGAACTGAACTGAACTGATGTGTGTACACACACACATATATTTTGTAATGACTGGTTATTTATAAACTCTTGATTTTAAAAAAGTTAAGTGTATCCATTTATTTTCATATAATTATAAAATATTTGCACTTCCCTGGGGGAGACCTGGGTTCAATCCCTGGGTTTGGAAGATTCCCTGGAGGAGGGTATGGAAACCCACTCCAGTATTCTTGCCTGGAACATCGCCATAGACAGAGGAACCCAGAATCAGAAAAATTCAAACATGATCAGGGGACTAAGCACATCACAACACATATAAATAGTACGACTGAAGTCATGGAAAATAAATGCATACACATGAAGAATTATTTATGCAAAATCAAATGTGTTAGTTGGTTTAGGTTTTTGAGATTGCAAGTAGTTTTTCCAGGGAAAATTTTAATTCATGTTATTATATCTTCCAAAATTATGTGAAGCATATGTTGACAATTGTAATGTCTCTATTTAGCAGGGATTTTTTCTTATTATTTTATTATATATGCATATAAAGAGATATACCTATACACATGATTTTATATAAAGTGTTTGACTTGTATAAATGATCCTACTTTCAATACTTTGGAATCTTTCTTAAACAAAACTATCTTATTCTCCAGATTTCATTTATGGCTGCAGTTACTTTAAAAAATATATATTTACCAAGGCACTATTGACACGTATTTATGAATACCTCTAAAATCGAGTGGGACCTTGTCACAGAGTCTTCTTTTTGTCCCCCATTTCCTATAGGCAAGACTTCAGCCTCTATGATCTTCCCAGAATTTCAAAGGGAGATCTGAAGAGTTGCCAAACAAGAGAAGAGCAGTCAAGAAACCAACTGAGGCAAAGTTAAAGGGGTCAGAGAAGCTCATTAAGAGTAGGAGATTTGACCACATGACACACTAAACTTATCAGTTCAGTTCAGTTCAGTCGCTCAGTCATGTCTGACTCTCCACGACCCCATGAATCACAGCACGCCAGGCCTCCCTGTCCATCATCAACTCCCGGAGTTCACTCAAATTCATGTCCACAGAGTCGGTGATGACATCCAGCCATCTGATTCTCCGTCGTCCCCTTCTCCTCCTGCCCCCAACCTTTCCCAGCATCAGAGTCTTTTCCAGTGAGTCAACTCGTCGCATGAGGTGGCCAAAGTATTGCAGTTTCAGCTTTAGCATCAGTCCTTCCAATGAACACCCAGGATTGATCTCCTTAAGAATGGACTGGTTGGATTTCCTTGCAGTCGAAGGGACTCTCAAGAGTCTTCTCCAACACCACAGTTCAAAAGCATCAATTCTTCGGCGATCAGCTTTCTTCACAGTCCAACTCTCACATCCATACATGACCACGGGAAAAACCATAGCCTTGACTAGAGAGACCTTTGTTGGCAAAGTGATGCCTCTGCTTTTTAATATATTATCAAGGTTGGTCATAACTTTCCTTCCAAGGAGCAAGCGTCTTTTAATTTCATAGCTGCAATCAACATTTGCAGTGATTTTGGAGCCCCAAAAAACAAAGTCTGACACTGTTTCCACTGTTTTTCCATCTATTTCCCATAAAGTGATGGGACCAGATGCCATGATCTTTGTTTTCTGAATGTTGAGCTTCAAGCCAACCTTTTCACTCTCCTCTTTCACTTTCATCAAGAGGCTTTTGAGTTCCTCTTCACTTTCTGCCATAAGGGTGTTTTCATCTGCATATCTGAGGTTATTGATATTTCTCCCGGCAATCTTGATTCCAGCTTGTGCTTCTTCCAGCCCAGCGTTCCTCATGATGTACTCTGCATACAATTTCAATAAGCAAGGTGACAATATACAGCCTTGAAATACTCCTTTTCCTATCTGGAACCAGTCTGTTATTCCATGTACAGTTCTGACTGTTGCCTCCTGACCTGCATACAGGTTTCTCAAGAGGCAGGTCAGGTGGTCTGGTATTCCCATCACTTTCAGAATGTTCCACAGTTTACTGTTATCCACACAATCAAAGGCTTTGGCATAGTCAATGAAGCAGAAATAGATGTTTTTCTGGAACTCTCTCGCTTTCTCCATGATCCAGCGGATGTTGGCAATTTGATTTCTAGTGCCTCTGCCTTTTCTAAAATCTGCTTGAACATCTGGGGATTCACGGTTCACATATTGCTGAAGCCTGGCTTGGAGAATTTTGAGCATGACTTTTCTAGCGTGTGAGATGAGTGCAATTGTGCGGTAGTTTGAGCATTCTTTGGCATTCCCTTTCTTTGGGATTGGAATGAAGACTGACGTTTTCCAGTCCTGTGGCCACTGCTGAGTTTCCCAAATTTTCTGGCATATTGAGTGCAGCACTTTCACAGCATCATCTTTCAAGATTTGAAATAGCTCAACTGAAATTCCATCACCTCCAGTAGCTTTGTTCCTAGATATGCTTTCTAAGGCCCACTTGAGTTCACATTCCAAGATGTCTGGCTCTACCTCAGTGATCACGTTATCGTGTCTATCTTGGTCGTGAAGATTTTTTTGTACAGTTCTTCTGTGTATTCTTGCCACCTCTTCTTAATATCTTCTGCTTCTGTTAGGTCCATACCATTTCTGTCCTTTATCGAGCCCATCTTTGCATGAAATGTTCCCTTGGAATCTCTAATTTTCTTGAAGAGATCTCTTGTCTTTCCCATTCTGTTGTTTTCCTCTATTTCTTTGCATTGATGGCTGAGGAAGGCTTTCTTATCTCTCCTTGCTATTCTTTGGAACTCTGCATTCAGATGCTTATATCTTTCCTTTTCTCCTTTGCTTTTCACTTCTCTTCTTTTTATAGCTATTTGTAAGGCCTCCTGAGACAGACATTTTGCCTTTTTGCATTTCTTTTCCATGGGGATGGTCTTCGTCCCTGTCTCCTGTACAATGTCACGAACCTCTGTCCAGAGTTCATCAGGCACTCTGTCTATCAGATCTAGACCCTTAAATCTATTCCTCACTTCCACTGTATAATCATAAGGGATTTGATTTAGGTCATATCTGAATGGTCTAGTGGTTTTTCTTACTTTCTTCAATTTAAGTCTGAAATTGGTATTAAGGAGTTCATGATCTGAGCCACTGTGAGCACCTGGTCTTGTTTTTGCTAACTGTATATAGCTTCTCCATCTTTGGATGCAAAGAATATAATCAATCTGATTCCAGTGTTGACCATCTGGTGATGTCCATGTGTAGAGTCTTCTCTTGTGTTATGGGAAGAGGGTATTTGCTATGACCAGTGCATTTTCTTGACAGAACTCTATTAGCCTTTGCCCTGCTTCATTCTGTGCTCCAAGGCCAAATTTGCCTGTTACTCCAGGTGTTTCTTGACTTCCTACTTTTGCATTCCAGTCCCCTATAATGAAAAGGACATCTTTTTTGTGTGTTAGTTCTAAAATGTCTTGTAGGTCTTCATAGAACCGTTCAACTTTGTCTTCTTCAGCATTACTGGTTGGGGCATAGGCCTGGATTACTGTACTATTAAATGGTTTGCCTTGGAAACAAACAGAAATCATTCTGTCGTTTTTAAGATTGCATCCAATACTGCATTTCAGACTCTTTTGTTGACCATGATGGCTACTCCATTTCTTCTAAGGGATTCCTGCCCAAAGTAGTAGATATAATTGTCATCTGAATTAAATTCACCCATTCCAGTCCATTTTAGTTCACTGATTCCTAGAATGTCTATGTTCACTCTTGCCATCTCCTGTTTGACCGCTTCCAATTTGCCTTGATTCATGGACCTAACATTCCAGGTTCCTATGCAGTATTGCTCTTTACAGCACCGGACCTTGCTTCTATCACCGGTCACATCCACAGCTGGGTATTGGTTTTGCTTTTGCTCCATCCCTTCATTCCTTCTAGAGTTATTTCTCCACTGATCTCCAGTAGCATACTGGGCACCAACCAACCTGGGGTATTCCTCATTCAGTATCCTATCATTTTTCCCTTTCATAATGTTCATGGGGTTCTCAAGGCAAGCCTACTGAAGTGGTTTGCTATTCCCTTCTCCAGTGGACCACATTCTGCTGTGGTCCATGTGATCAGCTCGACTAGTTTCCTGTGATTATGACTTCAGTGTGTCTGCCCTCTGATGCCCCCTCGCAATACCTACCGTCTTATTTGGGTTTCTCTTACCTTGGGTGTGGGATATCTCTTCATAGCTGCTCCAAGAAAGCGCAGCCGCTACACCTAACCTTGGATGAGGGGTATCTCCTCAAGGCCGCCCCCCTGACCTTGAACATGGAGTAGCTCCTCTCGGCCCTCCTGTGACCTCGCAGCCACCACCTATTGGACGTGGGTTAGCTCCTCTGGGCCGCCAGCCCTGGCCTCAAGCGTTGGGTAGCTCCTCATGGTGGCGCCTGTTTGCATGGTCGGTTGCGCCGGAGCTGGCGTCTCTCACGTCTGCGCCACCGGGGCCCGCGTCTCTTGCGTCTGCGCTACCAAGCAGCCCTATTTTTGAAGTACACTGGAGAAGGGAATGGCTAACCACTTCAGTATTCTTGTCTTGAGAACCAAACGAACAGTATGAAAAGGCAAAAAGATGGGACACTGAAAGATGAATTCCTCAGATCTTTAGGTGCCCATTATGCTACTGGAGATAAGTGGAGAAATAGCTTCAAAAGAATGAAGAGAGAGAGCCACAACAAAAACAACACCCAGTTGTGGATGGGACTGGTGATTAAAGTAAAGTACAATGATGTAAAGAGCAATATACCATAGGAAACTGGAATGTTAAGTCCATGAATCAAGGCAAATTGGAAGTGGTAACAAAGTAGATGGAAAGACTGAACATTGACAGTTAACTAAAATAGACTGGAATGGATGAATTTAATTCCAGTCCAGTACAGTCGCTCAGTCGTGCCTGACTCTGTGGACTATGTGGACTGCAGCACGCATGGCCTCTCAGTCCATCATCAACTCCCGGAGCTTACTCAAACACATGTCCATTGAGTCAGTGATGCCATCCAACCATGTCATCCTCTGTCGTCCACTTCTCCTCCTGCCTTCAATCTTTCCCAGCATCAGGGTCTTCTCAAATAAGTCTGTTTTTCACATCAGGTGGCCAAAGTATTGGAGCTTCAGTTTCAGCATCAGTCTTTCCAATGCATATTCAGGACTAATTTCCTTTGAGATGGACTGGTTGGATCACTGTGCAGTCCAAAGGACTCTCAAGTGTCTTTTCCAACAATGCAGTTTAAAAACACTAGTTCTTTGGTGCTCAGCGTTCTTTATAGTCCAGCTCTCACATCCATACATGACTACTGGGAAAACTATAGCTTTGACTAGATGCACCTTTGTTGGCAAACTAAGGTCTTTGCTTTTTAAAATGCTGTTTAGATTGGTCATAACTTTTCTATCAAGGAGCAAGTGTCTTTTAATTTCATGGCTGCAGTCACCATCTTCAGCGATTTTGGAACCCAAAAAATACAGTTTGTCACTGTTTCCACTGTTTCCTCATTTTTGCCATGAAGTGATGGGACCAGGTGCCATGATCTTAGGTTTCTGAATGTTGAGTTTTAAGCCAACTTTTTCACTTTCATCAAGAGTCTCTTTGATTCTTCTTCACTTTTTCTCATAAGTGTGGTGTCATCTGCATGTTTGAGGTTATTGATATATCTCCAAGCAATCTTGATTCCAGGTTATGCATCATCCAGTCCAGTATTTCGCATGATGTAGTCTGCATATAAGTTAAATAAGCAGGGTGACAATACACAGAATTGACCATCTCCTTTCCTGATTTGAAACCAACCTGCTATTCCATGTCCAGTTCTAACTGTTGCTTCTTGATCTGCATAGAGATTTCTCAGGAGGCATGTCAAGTGCTTTGGTATTACCAACTCTTGAAGAATTTTCCACAGTTTGCAGCAGAAGTAGACATTTTTCTGGAACTATTTTGCTTTTTTGATGATCCAAAGGAGGTTGGCAATTTGATCTTGGGTTTCCTTGCCTTTTCTAAATCCAGCTTGAACATCTTGAAGTTCATGGTTAACATAATGTTGAACCCTGGCTTGGAGAATTTTGAGTATTACTTTAGAGAGTGAGATGAGTGCAGTTGTGTGGTAGTTTGACCATTCACCCTCCTTTGCAATTGGAAAGAAAACTGAAATTTTCCAGTACTGTAGCGACTGCAGAGTTTCCTAAATATGCTGGCATACTGAGTGCAGTATTTTTACAGCCTCAATTTTTAGGATTTGAGATAGTTCAACTGGAATTCAAATCAGAGATCAAATCGCCAACATCCGCTGGATCACGGAGAAAGCAAGAGAGTTCCAAAAAAACATCTATTTCTGCTTCATTGACTATGCCAAGGCCTTTGACTGTGTGGATCACAATAAACTGTGGAACATTCTGAAAGAGATGGGAATACCAGACCACCTGACCTGCCTCTTGAGAGACCTGTATGCAGGTCAGGAAGCAACAATTAAAATTGGACATGGAACAACAGACTGGTTCCAAATAGGAAAAGGAATACGTCAAGGTTGTATATTGTCACCCTCCTTATTTAACTTATATGCAGAGGACATCATGAGGAACATTAGGCTGTAAGAAGCACAAACTGGAATCAAGATTGCCGGGAGAAATAATAACCTCAGATATGCAGATGACACCACCCTTATGGCAGAAAGTGAAGAGGAACTCAAAAGCCTCTTGATGAAAGTGAAAGAGGAGAGTGAAAAAGTTTGCTTGAAGCTCAACAAACAGAAAACAAAGATCATGGCATCTGGTCCCATCACTTCATGGGAAATAGATGGAAAAACAGTGGAAACAGTGTCAGACTTTATTTTTGGGGGCTCCAAAATCACTGCAGATGCTGTTTGCAGCCATGAAATTAAAAGACGCTTACTCCTTGGAAGGAAAGTTATGACCAACCTAGATAGTATATTAAAGAGCAGAGACATTACTTTGCCAACCAAGATCCGTCTAGTCAAGGCAATGGTTTTTCCCGTGGTCATGTATGGATGTGAGAGTTGGACTGTGAAGAAGGCTGATTGCCGAAGAATGGATACTTTTGAACTGTGGTGTTGGAGAAGACTCTTGAGATTCCCTTAGACTACAAGGAGATCCAACCAGTCTATTCTAAAGGAGATCAGTCCTCGGTGTTCATTGGAAGGACTGATGCTAAAGCTGAAACTCAAATACTTTGGCCACCTCCTGCAACGAGTTGACTCACTGGAAAAGGCTCTGATGCTGGGAAGGATTGGGGGCGGGAGGAGAAGGGGACGACAGGGAATGACATGGCTGGACGGCATCACTGAGTCGATGGACATGAGTTTGGGTGAACTCCGGGAGTTAGTGATGGACAGAGAGGCCTGGCGTGCTGTGATTCATGGGGTCACAAAGAGTTGAACACGTTGAGCGACTGAACTGAACTGAACTGAACTGGAATTTCATCACTTCCACTAGCTATGTTCGTAGTGATGCTTCCTAAAGCCCACTTTACTTCACATTCCAAGATGTCTGGCTCTAGTTGAGTGATCACACCATTGTGATTTTCTGAGTGGTGAAGATTGTTTTTCTTAGGGATGTCCTTGTCCACTGCCTCCTGTACAATATCAAGAACGTCCATTCATAGTTCTTCAGGAACTCTGTCTGTCAGACTAATCCCTTGAATCTGTTTGTCACTTCCACTGTATAATTGTAAGGGATATGATTTTGGTCATATCTGAATGGTGTAGTGATTTTCCCTACTTAAATTTATGTCTGAATTTGGAAATAAGGATTTCATGAACTGAGTCACAGTCAACTCCTGTTCTTATTTTTGCTGACTGTAGAAAGCTTCTCCACCTTTGAATGCAAATAATATAATCAATCTGATAATGGTATTGACCATCACAGCAATTTTTTAAATTCATATCACCATTATATCTACTACTGTAGGCAAGATTCCTTAGAGGAAATGGAGTAGTCACCATAGTCAGCAAAAGAGTCCAAAATACACTACTTGGATGCAGTCTCAAAAACGAAAATGATCTTTATTTATTTCCAAGGCAAAGCGTTCAATATCACAGAAATCCAAGTCTCTGTCTTGACCAGTAATGCTGAAGAAGCTAAGTTGAACAGTTATATGAAGACCTACAAGACCTTCTAGAGCTAACACACAAAAATAGGGGTTTTTAATGCAAAAGTAGAAAGTCAAGAGATATCTGGAATAACAGGGAAATTAGGTCTTGGAGTACAAAATGAAGCAGGTTAAAGTCTAACAGAGTTATGCAAGAGAACGCACAGGTCATAACAAACACCTTCTTCCAACAAAACAAGAGAAGACTCTAAATATGGACATCACCAAATGCTCAATACCAAAATCAGATTGATTATATTCTTTGCAGCCAGAGATGGAGAAGCTCGAGACAGTCAGCAAAAACAAGACAGGATTCTGACTATGACTGAGATCATGAACTCCTTATTGCCAAATTCAGATATAAATTTTAAGAATGTAGGTAAAACCTCTACGCCATTCAGGTATGCTGCTGCTGCTGCTGCTAAGTCGCTTCAGTCATGTCTGACTCCATGCGACCCCATAGACGGCAGCCGACCAGGCTCTGCTGTCCCTGGGATTCTCCAGGCAAGAACACTGGAGTGGGTTGCCATTTCCTTCTCCAATGTGTGAAAGTGAAAAGTGAAAGAGAAGTCGCTCAGTCGTCTCCGACTAGTAGCGACCCCATGGACTGCAGCCCACCAGGCTCCTCTGTCCTTGCGATTTTCTAGGCAAGAATACTGGAGTGGCTTGCCATTGCCTTCTCCGAATATAAGGCCTACTTTTTGCTTATATTTGGAACTTTCCTTAATAAAACGTTTAAAACCCTACTGCACTGTACAGACGGTGGCCCCCTGCGGTGGCAGCGGGGTCCCAGTGGGGAGACACCACGGGCTGGGCAATTTATAGTGAAAGTGACAGAGTTCATAGGATGCAGGACTTCAATAGACAGGTGGTCCAGGTAAGAGATGGGGGCTGAGGACCACTGGTCCTGCCCCCCGCCCCCACCCGGAGGTGGTTTTGAAAGGGTGAAAGTTGGGTGAGCTGATGACCAACTGTTACGGCAATTTTCTGAATTAATAAATGATTTTAGTAAATATTGTTGCCAGCCTGTTCTAGGTCTGGGCTTATGCCAGCTTGTGGGGATACAAAGTTTAATAAAAATTGGGGAGGGTGAGTAACACTCTGGGGAGAGGCAGGTTATATACCATCAGTATCAGAGTGTAACTTGAGCTCTGAGTTCCAGGCTGCCTTATCCTGCTGACCATTTTATTCTCATCCATGGTACAATGCCTGGCACATGGTAGATACTTAACTGTGTAAATGAGTGTATACAGAAAGTGCTTATGAAAGCACCAGAAGGAGATCTGTTACTCCTACGGGGAGTGGACTGGAAGGAGAGAAGGGCTTCTGGAAGAGGGCGTAGTTCCTTGGGTGGAGTGGGGTGGAGAGGCTCTCGGGTTCGCTCCTTAGGACACCAGGCACCATTTTGTTTTTAGCCAGAGCAGTTTCAGGGCAGCGGGAGACACAGGCTGGGCTGTGCTGGATTGAGAGAGTCGGCCGTGGAGCAGGGAGGGGCAGCAAGCCGCCTGGCCCCTGGGGCACTCCGGAGTTTTGGGCAGTGGTGCCTGGCTTTGGGCACTTGGGCCAGGACAGTGGGGTTCTAAGGAGTCCTCCTCACCAGTCACCTCACCTTCGTTTGTGTGGTAGATCGCCTGTGGTCAGGACCACAGTCTGTTCCTAGGAGAAGTGTATTCAGGTATGACCTAAGTCAAATCCCTCACCATTATACAATGGAAATGAAAAACAGATTCAAGGGATTAGACAGATTAAACAAGGGATTAAACAGATTCAAGGGATTAGACAGAGTTCCTGAAGTACTATGGATGGAGGTTCCTAACATTGTAAAAGAAGCGGTGAACAAACCTTCCCCAAGAAAAAGAAATGCAAAAGGTAAAATTGTTGTCCGAGGAGGGCTTGCAAATAGCTGACATAAAAAGAGAATTGAAAGGCAAAGGAGAAAAGAAAAGATATAGTAATTTGAATGCAGAGTTCCAAAGAATAGCAAGGAGAGATAAGAATGACTTCTTAAGTGAACAATGCAAAGAAACAGGAAAAAAATAGAATGGGAAAGACTTCGAGAAAATTAGAGATACCATGGGAAAATTTCATGGAAAAATGGGCACAATCACGGACATAAATTGTATGGTACTAACAGAAGCAGAAGATATTAAGAAGAGATGGCAAGATACAGAAGAACTATACAAAAAAGTCTTACTGACCCAGAAAATCACAATGGTGTGATCACTCACCTAGAGCCAGAAGTCCTGGAATATGGAGTCAAATCGGCCTGAGGAAGCATCTCTGCAAACAAAGCTAGTGGAGGAGATGGAATTACAGTTGAGCTATTTCAAATCCTGAAAGATGGTGCCATGAAAGTGCTGCACTCGATATGCCAACAAATCTGGAAAACTCAGCAATGGACACAGAACTGGAAAAGGTCAGTTTTCATCCAATTCCAAAGAAAGGCAATGCCAAAGAATGTTCAAACACAATTGCACTCTTCTTACATGCTAGCAAAGTAATGCTCATAATTCTCCAAGCCAGGTTTCACTAGTATGTGAGTTGTGAACTTCCAGATGTTCATGCTGGATTGAGACAAGGCAGAGGAACCAGAGATCAAATTGACGACATCCACTGGATCACAGAAAAAGTAAGAGAGTTCCAAAAATACATCTACTTTTGCTTTATTGACTATGCCAAAGCCTTTGACTGTGTGGATCACAATAAACTGGAATATTCCTAAAGGGATGGGAATACAAGACCATCTGATATGGCTACTGAGAAATCTGTATGCAGATCAAGAAGCAAAAGTTAGAACTGGACATGGAACACAGACTGGTTCCAAGTCGGGAAAGTAGTACATCAAGTCTGTATATTGTCACCCTGCTTATTTAACTTATAGGCAGAGTACATCATATGAAATGTGGGGTTGGATAAAGCACAAGCTGGAATCAAGATTCCTGAAGGAAATATCAATAACTTCAGATATGCAGATGAAACCACCCTTATGGCAGAAAGTGAAGAGGAACTCAAAAGCCTCTTGATGAAAGTGAAAGAGGAGAGTGAAAAAGGTGGCTTGAGGCTCAACATTCAGAAAACAAAGATCATGGCATCTGATCCCATCACTTCATGGGAAATAGATGGAAAAACAGTGGAAACAGTGCCAGACTTTATTTTCTGGGGGGCTCCAAAATCACTACAGATGATGATTGCAGCCATGAAATTAAAAGAGGCTTACTCCTTGGAAGGAAAGTTTGACCAACCTAGATAGCATATTCAAAAGCAGAGACATTACTTTGCCAACAAAGGTCCGTCTAGTCAAGGCTATGGTTTTTCCAGTGGTCATGTATGGATGTGAGAGTTGGGCTGTGAATAAAACTGATTGCTGAAGAATTGATGCTTTTGAACTGGGG
Organism: Moschus berezovskii; assembly: GCF_049115385.1. Classification (NCBI taxonomy): domain Eukaryota; kingdom Metazoa; phylum Chordata; class Mammalia; order Artiodactyla; family Moschidae; genus Moschus; species Moschus berezovskii. Next base: position 77,323,376 of record NC_142488.1, on the reverse strand, counting down.
TGTTGGAGAAGACTCTTGAGAGTCCCTTGGACTGCAAGGAGATCCAACCAGTCCATTCTAAAGGAGATCAGTCCTGGGTGTTCATTGGAAGGACTGATGCTAAAGCTGAAACTCCAATACTTTGGCCACCTCATGGGACGAGTTGACTCACTGGAAAAGACTCTGATGCTTGGAGGGATTGGGGGCAGGAGAAGGGGACAACAGAGAGTGAGATGGCTGGATGGCATCACCGAGTGAACTCCGGGAGTTGGTGATGGACAGGGAGGCCTGGCATGCTGTGATTCATGGGGTTGCAAAGAGTCAGACACGACTGAGTGACTGAACTGAAGTGAACTTATGGGTCCAGATGCCATGCTCTTCATTTTTGAATGTTAAATTTTAAGCCAACTTTTTCGATCTCTTCTGTCATTTTCATCAAGAAGCTCTTTAGTTTCTCTTAGCTTTCTGCCATAAGGGGTGGTGTCATCTGCTTATCTGAGGTTATTGATATTTTCCTGGCAATCTTGATTCCAGCTTTCATTTCATCCAGTCCAGAATTTTTCATGATGTATTCTGCATATAGGTTAAATAAGCAGGGTGACAACATACAGCCTTGAAGAACTTCTTTCCCAATTTGAAACCAGACCATTGTTCCATGTCCAATTCTAACTGCTGCTTCTTGACCTGCATACAGATTTCTCAGGAGGCAGATCAGGTGGTCTGGTATTCCCATCTCTAAGAGTGTTCCACAGTTTATAGTGATCCACACAATCAAAGGCTTTGGGGTAGTCAATAAAAAGAGGTAGATGTGTTTCTGGATCCTTCTTCCTTTTACTACGATCCAGTGGATGTTGGCAATTTGATCTCTGGTTCCTCTGCCTTGTCTAAACCCAGCTTGAACATCTAGTAGTTATTGGTTCACATACTTTTGAAGCCTAGCTTGGAGAATTTTGAGCATTACTTTGCTAGCGTGTGAGAAGAGTGCAATTGTGTGGTAGTTTGAACATTCTTTGATATTGCCTTTCTTTGGCGTTGGAATGAAGAGTGACCTTTCCAATTCTGTGTCCATTGCTGAGTTTTCCAGATTTGCTGGCATATTGAATGTAGCACTTTCACAGCATCATCTTTTAGGATTTGAAATAGTTCAACTGGAATTCCATCACCTCCACTAGCTTTGTTCGTAGTGATGCTTCCTCAGGTCCACTTGACTTCACATTCCAGGACTTCTGGCTCTAGGTGAGTGATCCCACCATCATAGTTATCTGGGTCATTGAGATATTTTTTGTACAGTTCCTCCATGTATTCTTGCCACAGCTTCTTAATATCTTCTTCTATTACATCCATACTCTTTCTGTCCTTTATCGAGCCCATCTTTGCATGAAATGTTCCCTTGGTAACTCTAATTTTCTTGAAGAGATCTCTCGTCTTTCCCATTTTATTGTTTTCCTCTATTTCCTTGCATTGATCACTGTGGAAAGCTTTCTTATCTCTCCTTGCTATTCTTTGAAACTCTATATTCTTATGGGTATCTTTTCTTTTCTCCTTTGTCTTTCACCTCTCTTTTTTATCAGCTATTTGCAAGGCCTTCTCAGACCACCGTTTCACCTTTTTGAATTTCTTTTTCTTGGGTATGGTCTTGATCACTGCCTCATGTACAGTGTCACAAAACTCCATCCATAGTTCTTCAGGCACTCTGTCTATCAGATCCAATCCCTTGAATCTTTTTGTCATTTCCACTGTATAATGGTAAAGTATTTGATTTAGGTCATATCTGAATGGTCTAGTGGTTTTCCCTAGTTTGTTAAATTTTCATCTGAATTTGGCAATAATGAGTTTATGGTCTGAGTCACAGTCAGCTCCTGGTCTTGTTTTTGTGACTGTATCGAACTTCTCCATCTTTGGCTGCAAAGAATATAATCAATCTGCTTTCTGTGTTGACCGTCTGGTGATGTCCATATGTAGAGTCGTCTCTTGTTTTGTTGGAAGAGGGTGTTTGCTATGACCCGTGCTTTCTCTTAACAAAACTCTGTTAGCCTTTGCCATGCTTCATTTTGTTCTCCATTTCCTAAAGAGTATTCAATAAGAGCCCTGGAGCAGAGAAGTCCACCAAGGTAACCCAGATCGTATATACACAGGTTAATTGGCCACAGTCCAACAATTGTATTGAGTTTTAAACTACCATAGGATCACGTCCATGTTTGAAAACGTTTGATTTATGTGTAAAAGTCCAAGAAGTCAAGAAAACATTATAAATGTTCATATGAATCAGGTCCAGCATCTTGGGTAAGCTGTCTACTTCTGATATCATCTTCTTCTAGCCCTAGCCCTAATGTAGTGCAGTTTTCTCTGTTTGAGCACTGTTTTAAAGTGAGTTTGAGGTCATCAGTCCTCTCTATAGACCAGTCTTGTGTAAGGGCCTTTGGACAGGGTAATTAATCCAAGAGTAAATTTCTGTTTAATTTCACTGCTCATGAGTTAATAAAGAGTACCTAATAAAAAAAAAATCCTTCCATCCATGTTGGAGACATTTCCTTAAGTTATGTCTTTCTCTTATCTTTGTTGCAGGTTGCAAGGCATCTAATATTCATCCAAAGATAGATTGCTGAGTTAAGCTTCAAAACCAAAGTGAATTTAATAATTCAATTAAATTTTATATTAATATAGCATAACAGCAAAGAACTATCCAGGAAATGGGTCTTAGTAGATATAGACCTCCATTAACAAACTTGGATTTAATATTCACTGAAATGTATTCTCTTCCTAATTACCCTCACTTTTACCAAATATAACTCAAATATGACAAGTTTATTTGCAAATTAGGTCTGGTCTCAGTAAACTTGGCTGATGATTTATATAACCATAATTGATCATAGTCTTTTTTGCTTTGTTGAAACTTTTATAGAATCTCAGACTAAACTTTTAAAATAAAAGGAATGTCATGACTAGGAAAGTCATGCCAAAGGCTTATCACAGATTTCACCAACAAATCTAGGAGAAATCTCCCTTTCTTAAGGTCTCCAATAGTCCTTGAGGTTTCTGTACCTCTTGGTGAGAAAACCTTTCTAACTTACCTGATAAAGTCTCTGGGAATTAGAGTTTCCAATCTCTGGAGGGATCAGATAGAGATAAAAGATAAATATTTCAATTTGCTTGTTATTGTTTGTTTGTTCAGTCGCCAAGTCTTGTCTGACTTTTGCAATACCATGGACTGTAAAACACTAGGCCTCCCTGCCACTTACCATCTCCTGTAGTTTGCCCAAGTTCATGTCCATTGAATCAGTGATGCCATCCAAACATCTCATCCTCTGTCACTCTCTTTTCCTTCTGTCTTCAGTCTTTCCCAGCATCAGGGTCTTTTCTAATGAGTCAACTCTTTGCATCAGGTAGCCAAATAATTGAAACTTCAACATCAGTCCTTCTAATGAATATTCAGGGTTGATTTCTTTTAGGATTGGCTGGTTTGTTCTCCTCCTTGTCCAAGAGACTGTCAAGAGTATTCTCCAGCACCACAGTTCAAAAACACCAACTCTTTGACAGTCTGCCTTTTTTATGGTCCAACTCTCACATCTGTACATGACTACTGGAAAGAATATAACCTTGACTATGTGGAATTTTGTTGGCAATGTGATGTCTTTGCTTTATAGCACACTGTCTATATTTGTCATAGTTTTTCTGCCAACACCAGTCTCTCTTCTAATATCATGGATGCAGTCATCAGTCACAGTAATTTTAGAGCCCAAGAAGAGGAAATATGTCACTGTTCCCACCTTTACCCCTTCTATTTGCATGAAGTTATGGGACCAGATGCCATGATCTTAGCTTTTTTAATATTGAGAGTTTTTTGAGAGGATATAGATATACTAGATGCTTGTTATGGGTCAGAGTGCAAATTTGTGCAATCATTTTACAAAACATTAAACATTTTGGGGAAAAATGCACTTTCATATATCCTAGGATACAGAAATTGTGCTGCTATATATTGTGTGCATGGGTGACAGAAAGCATGTAAAAGAATATTCATAGTAGTGCTATTTAAAGAATAACCTGGAAACAATCCAAATGCATGTCAATAGGAGCATGGATCAATAAACAGGGATATATTCAAATAATATGAATCAGTAGTCAAATACAATACAGCATTTACAAATGTGAGGGAATCTTATCCATATAACACTAAGCAAAAATATAAAATTCTTAAAAAAATTATACCATTTTTATAAAGTTAAAATAACTAAAATACTTCTTGAAATACAGCTAGATGTAATAAGTCTGTTAAACAAGGACATCAAAGGATTGATGAATATGGAAATGAATATAGCTATTGCCTCAGGTCACAAAACTTAAAAGGTTATCATATGAAGTGACCATGTAGCTAAATTTGATTCAGGATCCTCTTTTTTATTTGTTTTTATTTATTTATTTAAAAGTTATTTATTTTAAATGGAAGCTAATAACTTCACACTACTGTGGAGGTTTTTGCCATACATCGACATGAATTAGCCATGGGTGTACATGTGTCCCCCTAGCCTGAATCCCCTTCCCATCTCTCTCCATCCCATCCCTCTGTGTTGTCCCAGAGCACCAGCTTTGAGTGACCTGCTTCAAGCATCAAACTTGTACTGGTCATCTGTTTTACATATGCTAACGTATATGTTTCAATGCTATTCTCTCACATCATCCCACCCTCACCTTCTCCCACAGAGTCCCAAAGACTGTTCTCTACACCTATGTCTCTTTTGCTGTCTCGTATAGAGCGTTATCGTTATCGTTTTTCTAAATTCCATATATATGCGTTAGTATACTGTATTAATGTTTTTCTTTCAGGCTGACTTCACTGTGAATAATAGCCTCCAATTTCATCCACCTCATTAGAACTGATTCAAATGCATTCTTTTTGATGGCTGAAAAATACTCCATTGTGTATATGTACCAAAGCTTTCTTATCCATTCATCTGCAGATGGACATCTAGGTTGCTTCCATGTCCTCGCTATTATAAACAGTGCTGCAATGAACATTGGAGTACATGTGTTTCTTTCAATTCTGGTTTCTTCAATGTGTACGCCCAGGAGTGCGATTGCTAGATCATATGGCAGTTCTATTTCCAGTTTTTTGAGGAATCTCCACACTGTTCTCCATAGTGGCTGTACTAGTTTGCATTCCCACCAACAGTGTAAGAGGGTTCCCTTTTCTCCACACCCTCTCCAGCATTTAATGCATGTAGACTTTTGGATAGCAGCCATTCTGATTGGTGTGAAAAGGTATCTCATTGTGGTTTTGATTTGCATCTCTCTGATTATGAGGGATGTTGAGCATTTTTTCACATGTTTGTTAGCCATCTTTATGTCTTCTTTGGAGAAATGTCTGTTTAGTTCTTTGGCCCATTTTTTGATTGGGTCATTTATTTTTCTGGAATTGAGCTGCAGGAGCTGCTTGTATATTTTGGAGACTAATTCTTTGCCAGTTGTTTCATTTGCTATTAATTTCTCCAATTTTAAAGGCTGCCTTTTCACCTTGTTTATAGTTTCCTTTGCTGTGCATAAGCTTTTGATTTTAATTAGGTCCCATTTGTTTATTTTTGCTTTTATTTCCAATATTCTGAGAGGTGGATCTTGGAGGATCCTGCTGTGATTTATGTCAGAGAGTGTTTTGCCTACGTTCTCCTCTAGGAGTTTTAGAGTTTCTGGTCTTACATATAGCTCTCTAATCCATTTTGAGTTTATTTTGGTGTATGGTGTTAGGAAGAGTTCTAGGTTCATTCTTTTATAAGTGGCTGACCAGTTTTCCCAGCAACACTTGTTAAAGAGATTGTATTTTCTCCATTTTATATTCTTCCCTCCTTTGTCAAAGATAAGGTGTCCATAGGTGCATGGATTTAATTCTGGGCTTTCTATTTTGTTCATTGATCTATATTTATGTCTTTATGCCAGTACCATACTGTCTTGATGACTGTGGCTTTGTAGTAGAGCCTGAAGTCTGGCAGGTTAATTCTCCCAGTTCAATTTATCTTCCTCAAGATTACTTTGGCTATTAGAGGTTTTTTGTATTTCCATACAAATTATGAGATTATTTGTTCTACTTTTGTAAAAAATATTGTTGGTAGCTTGATAGGGATTGCATTGAATGTATAAATTACTTTGGGTAGTATATTCAATTTTACAATATTTCTTCTTCCAATCCACGAACACTGTATATTTCTCCATCTATTAGTGTCCTCTTTGATTACTTTCACTAGTGTTTTATAGTTTCCTATGTACAAGTCTTTTGTTTCCTTAGGTAGATATATTCGTAAGTATTTAATTCTTTTCATTGCAACAGTGAATGGAATAGTTTCTTTAATTTCTCTTTCTATTTTCTTATTATTAGTGTATAGGAATGCAAGGGATTTCTGTGTGTTGATTTTATATCCTGAAACTTTACTGTATTCATTGATTAACTCTCGTAGTTTTCCGGTAGTCTTTAGGGTTTTCTGTGTAGAGGATGATGTCATCGGCGAATAGTGAAAGTTTTACTTCTTCTTTTCCAATTTGTATTCCTTTTATGTCTTTTTCTGCTCTGATTGCTGTAGCCAAAACTTCCAGAACTATGTTGAATAGTAGTGGTGAAAGTGGGTACCCTTGTCTTGTTCCTGACTTTAGGGGAAATGCTTTCAGTTTTTCACCATTGAGGATAATGTTTGTTGTGGGTTTATCATATACAGCATTTATTATGCTGAGATAAGTCCCTTCTATTCCCACTTTCTGTAGGGTTTTTATCATTAATGGATGTTGAATTTTGTTGAAGGCTTTCTCTGCATCTATTGAGATAATCATATGATTTTTATTTTTCAGTTTGTTAATGTGGTATATTACGTGTATTGATTTGCGGATATTGAAGAAGCCTTGCATTCCTGGGATATAGCCCACTTGGTCATGATGTATGATCTTCTTAATGTGTTGTTGGATTCTGATCGCTAGAATTTTGTTAAGGATTTTTGCATCTATGTTCATCAGTGATATTGGCCTCTAGTTTTCTTTTTTTGTGGAGTCTTTACCAGGTTTTGTGATTAGGGTGATGGTGGACTCATAGAATGAGTTTGGAAGTTTCCGTTCCTCAGCAAATTTCTGGAAGAGTTTGAGTAGAATAGGTGTTAACTCTTCTCTAAATTTTTGGTAGAATTCAGCTGTGAAGCCGTCTGGACCTGGGCTTTTGTTAGCTGGAAGATTTCTAATTACATCCTCTAATTCTGTGCTTGTGATGGGTCTGTTAAGATTTTCTATTTCTTCCTGGTTCAGTGTTGGAAGGTTGTACTTTTCTAAAAATTCGTCCATTTCTTCCAAATTATTTATTTTATTGCCATATAATTGCTAAGAGTATTCTCTAATAATCCTTTGTATTTCTATGTTTTCTGTTGTGATCTATTTTCATTTCTAATTTTATTGATTTGGTTCTTTCCTTTTGTTTCTTGGTGAGTCTGTCTAGTGGTTTGTCAATTTTATTTACCTTCTCAAAGAACCAGCTTTTGGCTTTGTTGATTTTTGCTATGGTCTTTTTTGTTTCTTTTGCATTTATCTCTGCCCTAATTTTTACGATTTCTTTCCTTCTACTAACCCTGGGGTTCTTCATTTCTTCCTTTTCTAGTTTCTTTATATGTTCAGTTCAGTTCAGTTCAGTTCAGTCACTCAGTCGTGTCCGACTCTCCGCGACCCCATGAATCACAGCACGCCAGGCCTCCCTGTCCATCACCAACTCCCGGAGTACACTCAAACCCATGTCCACAGAGTCGGTGATGCCATCCAGACATCTCATTCTCTGTCGTCCCCTTCTCCTCCCACCTCCAACCTTTCCCAGCATCAGAGTCTTTTCCAGTGAGTCAACTCGTCGCATGAGGTGGCCAAAGTATTGCAGTTTCAGCTTTAGCATCAGTCCCTCCAATGAACATCCAGGAGAGTTAGGTTATTTAGTTGACTTTTTTCTTGTTTCTTGAGGTGCACCTGTATTGCTATGAACTTCCCCCTTAGTACTGCTTTTACAGTGTGCCAGAGGTTTTGGGTTGTTGTGTTTTCATTTTCATTCATTTCTATGCATATTTTGATTTCTCTATTGATTTCTTCTATGATTTATTCGTTATTCAGCAGTGTGTTGTTCAGCCTCCATATGTTGGCATTTTTAATAGTTTTTCTCCTGTAACTGAGATCTAATCTTACTGCATTGTGGTCAGAAAAGTTGCTTGGAATGATTTCCATTTTTTTGAATTTACCAAGGCTAGATTTATGGCCCAGGATGTGATCTATCCTGGAAAAGGTTCCGTGTGCGCTTGAGAAAAAGGTGAAATTCATTGTTTTGGGGTAAAATGTCCTATAGAGATCTATTAGGTCCAGCTGTTCTATTGTATCATTTAAAGTTTGTGTTTCCTTGTTAATTTTCTGTTTAGTAGATCTATCCATAGGTGTGAGTGGGGTATTAAAGTCTCCCACTATTATTGTGCTATTGTTAATTTCCCCTTTCAAACTTGTTAGTAATTGTCTTACATATTGTGGTGTTCCTATGTTGAGTGCATAAATATTTATAATTGTTATATCTTCTTCTTGGATTGATCCTTTAATCATTATGTAATTTCCTTCTTTGTCTCTTTTCACAGCCTTTGTTTTAAAATCTATTTTATCTGATATGAGTATTGCTACTCCTGCTTTCTTTTGGTCTCTATTTGCGTGGGATGTATTTTTCCAGCCCTTCACTTTCATTCTGTATGTGTCCCTCGTTTTGAGGTGGGTCTCTTGTAGACAACATATATGGGGGTCTTGTTTTTGTATCCATTCAGCCAGCCTTTTACTTTTGGTTGGGGCATTCAACCCATTTAAGTTTAAGGTGATTATTAATAAGTATGATCCCGTTGCGATTTTCTTTATTGTTTTGGGTTCAAGTTTATACACTGTTTTTGTGTTTCCTGTCTAGAGAAGATCCTTTAGCATTTGTTGGAGAGCTGGTTTGGTGATGTTGAATTCTCTCAGCTTTTGCTTGTCTGTAAAGCTTTTGATTTCTCCTTCATATTTGAATGAGATCCTTGCTGGGTAAAGTAATCTAGGCTGTAGGTTAGTTTCTTTCATCACTTTAAATATGTCTTGCCATTCCCTCCTGGCCTGTAGAGTTTCTGCTGAAAGATCAGCTGTTATCCTTATGGGGATCCCCTTGTGTGTTATTTGTTGTTTTTCCCTTGCTGCTTTTAATATTTGTTCTTTGTGTTTGATCTTTGTTAATTTGATTAATATGTGCCTTGGAGTATTTCGCCTTGGGTTTATCCTGTTAGGAACTCTCTGGCTTTCTTGGTTTGGGTGATTATTTCCTTCCCCATTTTAGGGAAATTTTCAACTATTATCTCCTCAAGTATTCTCTCATGGTCTTTCTTTTTTTCTTCTTCTTCTGGCACTCCTATGATTCGAATGTTGGGGTGTTTAACATTGTCCCAGAGGTCTCTAATATTGTCCTCATTTCTTTTAATTCATTTTTCTTTTTCTGTCTCTGTTTCATTTATTTCTACAACTCTATCTTCTAGCTCACTTATTCTGTCTTCTGTCTCCGTTATTCTACTGTTTGTTCCATCGAGAGTCTTTCTGATCTCATCTATTGCATTATTCATTGTATATTGACTCTTTTTTATTTCCTCTAATTCCTCATTAAACATTTCTTGCATCTTCTCCATCCTTTTCTCCACTTTATTTATCTCTAACTCCATTTTGCTTTCCAGATTTTGAATCATTTTCACAATTAAAATTCGAAATTCTTTATCAGGTAGGTTCCCTATGTCTTCCTCTTTTGTTTGTGTTGGTGGGCATTTATCCTGTTCCTTTACTTGCTGGGCATTTCTCTGCCTTTTCATCTTGCTTATATTGCTGTGCTTGGTTTGGCCTTTCCATCTTCTGGCAGTTTGTGGAGTTCTCTTTATTATGTAGTTACCTCGTTGTGTGTGGAGTTACATGGGTGACTTGTCAAGGTTCCCTGGTTTTGGAAGCTTGTGTCGGTGTTCTGGTGAGTGGAGCTGGATTTCTTCTCTCTGGAGTGCAATAAAGTGTCCAATAATGAGTTTGAGATGTCAGTGGTTTGGGGTGGCTTTGGGCAGCCTGTATGTTGAAACACAGGCCTTTCTCCTGTGTTGCTGGAGAATTTGAGTGGTATGTCTTTCACTGAAATTTGTTGACCCTTGTGTGGTGCCTGGTTTCAGTGTCTGTATGGAGGCATTTACTGAGCACCTATCAATTAATGTTCCCTGGAACAGGAGATCTCTGATGTTCTCAGGATTTGGCCTTAAGCCTCTGACTCTGGTTTTCAGTCTTACTCTTGCAGTAGGCTCAAGACTTCTCCCTCTGTTACTTCCAAGGCAGTTCCTTCTGTTGTAAAAGCTCTTCTGTTTGCTGGTCTCTTCAGTGTCTAATTCCCGTCCTGACACCAGGGGGCGGTGGTGGACAGTTTTTTTTTTTTTTTTTTTTTTTCAGCTCACCTTTCAGTCGTGCTGTGGGGAGGAAAGAACGCAGGTAACAAATATCACTGGTCTCTGTGGGGAGTGCTCGCAGTATCTCGACTATGCTGGGAATGCTCCCGCTCGCTGCGTGTGTGCTTTCCCGGTTTATGCTGCTCAGGCTCTGGGTTGCTCTGCTGGGAGCTGTCCGCAACCGGTGCTAGGTTGCATGCACTTCCCAGGTCTGAGCGGCTCAGGTTCAGGTCCTCGGGTACTCCACAAAGGCACAGACTTGGCTGGGTCTGCGTTTTGTGCCTTCCCCGGTCTGAGCAGCTCAGGTGATAGGCGTTTAGCGAGCGTGGTCGCTGCCACTTATTGCCTCCCTGGTCTCTGCCGCTCGGTTTTCTGGGTGTACAACCTGGGCACTTTCTCAGGCAGATATCGATCGGCCCCAACCCGAGAAGTCTTGGTTAGCAAGGAAGCCTGCCTGCAGCTTGGTATGGGAAGCCTCTCTGGGGCCATGGCCGCCCCTTCTGGTGCTGGCCGCCCTCCCCTACCTGTCCTGGCAGGGGCTGGGGGATGGGCCGCCCGCAGCCAGCTCGCTCTGCTCAGTCCTTTGTTCTGTCAGTGGGGCTGGCGGAGTCTTAAGTTGGGGCTTTTCACTGCACAGTCTGCTTAGCTCCCTCCTGTTAGCCTCCTCAGCTTGCCCTCAGGGCGTTCATGCCCGGCCCTTTCTCTGAGCGCTGCCACCCGCGCCTTCCTGCCCAGCTCCCACCTGCTTCTCCACTGAGAGTTTCCTCTGGGCACTTAGTCTGTGGGTTTTAATTATTTATGTATTTTTTCTCCCAGTTATGTGGCCCTCTGAGGTTCCAAGGCTGTCCACAGACTCACCCGTGTTTCCAGATGTTTGGAAAATTCTCTTTTTTTTTTTAAAGCCTCCCTTCCTGGGATGGAGCTCCGTCTCTCCCTCTTTTGTCTCTCTTTTTATCTTTTATACTATTTCCTACCTCCTTTTGGAGATTATGGGCTGCTTTTCTGGGTGCCTGATGTCCTCTGCCGGTATTCATAAGTTGTTTTGTGGGATTTACTCAGCGTTCAAATGTTCTTTTGCTGATTTTGTGGGGGAGAAAGTGGTCGTCCCGTCCTATTCTTCTGCCATCTTCCTGTGTTCCCCTTGAGCATCACTTTAATAGCGTGTGAGATGAGTGCAACTGTGCGGTAGTTTGAGCATTTTTTGGCATTGCTTTTCTTTCAGATTGGAATGAAAACTAACCTTTTCCATTCCTGTGGCCAATGCTGAGTTTTCCAAATTTGCTGACATATTGATTGCAGCACTTTCACAGAATCATCTTTCAGAATTTGAAAGAGCTCAACTGGAATGCCATCACCTCCACTAGCTTTGTTTGTAGTGATGCTTTCTAAGGTCCACTTGACTTCACATTCCAGAATGTCTGGCTCTAGGTGAGTGATCACACCATCGTGATTACTTTGGTCTTGAAGATCTTTTTTGTTCAGTTCTTCTGTGTATTCTCTTTCAGGATTTGAAATAGCTCAACTGGAATTCCATCACCTCCACTAGCTTCGTTCATAGTGATGCTATCTAAGGCCCACTGGACTTCACATTTCAAGATGTCTGGCTCTAGGTCAGTCATCACGTTATCGTGACTATATTGTTCGTTAAGAACTTTTTTGTACAGTTTTTCTGTGTATTCTTGTCACCTCTTCTTAATATCTTCTGCTTCTCTTAGGTCCATACTATTTCTGTCCTTTATCGAGCCCATTTTTGCATGAAATGTTCCCTTGGAATCTCTAATTTTCTTGAAGAGATCTCTTGTTTTTCCTATTCTGTTGTTTTCCTCTATTTCTTTGCATTGATCGCTGAGGAAGGCTTTCTTATCTCTCCTTGGTATTGTTTGGATCTCTGCATTCAGGTGCTTATATCTCCTTTTCTCCTTTGCTTTTCACTTCTCTTCTTTTCACAGTTATTTGTAAGGCCTCCTCAGAGAGCCATTTTGCTTTTGTATATTTCTTTTCCATGGGGATGGTCTTGGTCCCTGTCTCCTGTACAATGTCACGAACCTCCGTCCAGAGTTCATCAGGCACTCTGTCTATCAGATTTAGTCCCTTAAATCTATTTCTCACTTCCACTGAATAATCATAAGGGATTTGATTTACATCATATCTGAATGGTCTAGTGGTTTTCCCTACTTTCTTCACTTTCAGTCTGAGTTTGACAATAAGGGGTTCATGATCTGAGCCACAGTCAGCTCCTGGTCTTGTTTTTGCTAACTGTATAGAGCTTCTCCATCTTTGGCTGAAAAGAATATAATTAATTTGATTTCGGTGTTGACCATCTGTTGATGTCCATGTGTAGAGTCTTCTCTTATGTTGTTGGAAGAGGGTGTTTGCTATGACCAGTGCGTTCTCTTGACAAAACTCTATTAGCCTTTGCCCAGCAGTGGCCACAGGACTGGAAAAGGTCAGTCTTCATTCCAATAGCAAAGAAATGCAATGACAAAGAACGCTCAAACTACCGTACAATTACACTCATCTCACATGCTAGTAAAGCCATGCTCAAAATTCTCCAAGCCAGACTTCAGCAGTATGTGAACCGTGAATTCCCCGATGCTCAAGCAGGTTTTAGAAAAGGCAGAGGCACTAGAGATCAAATTGCCAACATCCGCTGGTTCATGGAGAAAGCAAGAGAGTTCCAGAAAAACATCTATTTCTGGTTCATTGACTATGCCAAAGCCTTTGACTGTGTGGATCACAGTAAACTGTGGAACATTCTGAAAGAGATGGGAATACCAGACCACCTGACCTGCCTCTTGAGAAACCTGTATGCAGGTCAGGAAGCAACAGTCAGAACTGGACATGGAAAAACAGACTGGTTCCAAATAGGAAAAAGAGTACGTCAAGGCTGTATATTGTCACCTTGCTTTTTTAACTTATATGCAGAGTACATCATGAGGAACGCTGGGCTGGAAGAAGCACAAGCTGGAATCAAGATTGATGGGAGAAATATCAATAACCTCAGATATGCAGATGGCACCACCCTTATGGCAGAAAGTGAAGAGGAACTAAAAAGTCACTTGATGAAAGTGAAAGAGGAGAGTGAAAATATTGGCTTGAAGCTCAACATTCAGAAAACAAAGATCATGGCATCTGGTCCTATCACTTCATGGGAAATAGATGGAAAAACAGTGGAAACAGTGTCAGACTTTATTTTTTGGGCTCCAAAATCACTGCAGATGCTGATTGCAGCCAGGAAATTAAATGACGCTTACTCCTTGAAAGGAAAGTTATGACCAACCTTGATAACATATTAAAGAGCAGCGACATTACTTTGCCAACCAAGGTCCCTCTAGTCAAGGCTATGATTTTTCCCGTGGTCATGTATGGATGTGAGAGTTGGACTGTGAAGAAAGCTGATCGCCGAAGAATCGATGCTTTTGAACTGTGGTGTTGTAGAAGACTCTTGAGAGTGAGTCCCTTGGACTGCAAGGAGATCCAACCAGTCCAATCTAAAGGAGATCAATCCTGGCTGTTCATTGGAAGGACTGATGCTAAAGATGAAACTGCAACACTTTGGCCACCTCATGCGATGAGTTGACTCACTGGAAAAGACTCTGATGCTGAGAAAATTTGGGGGCAGGAGGAGCAGGGGACGACAGAGAATGAGATGGCTGGATGGTATCACCGACTCTGTGGACATGAGTTTGAGTGAACTCCGGCAGTTGGTGATGGACAGGGAGTCCTGGCGTGCTGTGATTCATGGGGTCGTGTAGAGTCGGACATGACTGAGCAACTGAACTGAACTCTCTGTATTCTTGCCACCTCTTCTTATTATCTTTTGCTTCTGTTAGGTCCATACCATTTCTGCCGTTTATCGAGCCCATCTTTGCATGTAATATTCCCTTGATATCTCTAATTTTCTTGAATAGATCTCTAGTCTTTCCTATTTTGTTGTTTTCCTCTATTTCTTTGCATTGATCGCTCAGGAATGCTTTCTTATCTCTCCTTGCTATTCTTTGGTTTTCTGCATTCAGATGCTTATATCATTCCTTTTCTCCTTTGCTTTTCACTTTTCTTCTTTTCACAGCTATTTGTAAGGCCTCGTCAGACAGCCATTTTGCTTTTTTGCATTTCTTAGCCATCAGGATGGTCTTGGTCACTGTCTCCTGTACAATATCATGAACCTCTGTCCATAGTTCTTCAGGCACTCTTTCTATCAGATCTAGGCTTTTAAATTTATTTCTCACTTCCACTGTATAATCATAAGGGATTTGATTTCGGTCATATCTAAACGGTCTATTGCTTTTCCCTACTTTCTTCAATCAAACCATAGACCAAAGAGACAAAGAAAGGGCCATCTTTTATTAAATTTTAGTCAGAAATTAGAGAGTCCTCTAGTGGTTTTCAGTGGCTGAAAGTGATTGGCAGTTTGCTGATAGGTCTGAAGGAAATATTTCATCCTGCTGAAGCTTCTAAGATACAGTGCATGAGAGTTCCTTCAGGGCTGCTCAACTCCATGTTAAATGAAGTTTCATGGTTTATTTTTCTGCATTATGCTAAGTGAATAATCCAGTCACCTAAGGACAAATATTGTATAATCCTACTTATTATGAGGTACATAGATTAGTCAAATTCATAAACACAGAAAATAGAATTATGATTGCCAGGCACTTGGTAAAGGAGACATGGCAAATTACTATTTAATATATTGAATTTCCGTCTGGGATGATGAAAAATGTTCTAGAGATGGATTATGGTAATGGTTGTACAACATTTTAAATGCATTCCCTTGGTCATGTATGGATGTGAGAGTTGGACTGTGAAGAAGTCTGATCGCCGAAGAATCGATGCTTTTGAACTGTGGTGTTGGAGAAGACTCTTGAGAGTCCCTTGGACTGCAAGGAGACCCAACCAGTCCATTCTAAAGGAGATCAATCCTGGATATTCATTGGAGGGACTGGTGCTAAAGCTGAAACTGCAATACTTTGGCCACCTCATGTGACGGGTTGACTCACTGGAAAAGACTCTGATGCTGGGAAAGGTTGGGGGCGGGAGGAGAAGGGGACAACGGAGAATGAGATGGCTGGATGGCATCACCGACTTTGTGGACATGGGTTTGAGTGTACTCCGGGAGTTGGTGATGGACAGGGAGGCCTGGCATGCTGTGATTCATGGGGTCGCAGAGTGTCGGACACGACTGAGTGACTGAACTGAAGTGAACTGAACTGAATGCCACTTAATTATACACTTAAAATGATACAAGGATGCATTTTATATTATGAACATTTTGCTATAATAAGAAATAAAATGGCCATGTTATAAAAGTATTGAATAGGAAAGATGCTTTAATAAGGGATAAAATATTTCATTATAATTAGATGAATTGTTTTGAATCTAAATATTCATCCTTAAAAATGGCATTCTCTTGTTAATACAAAAAAATAATCTTCACTTTCTTTAAAGATAAATGTGGATGTGTTAAATCTCATGTAATGCCAATTCTAGGGGAAGAAAGTATGACAGACAATAGAATCCCTATCTGCTGTATCAACCTGCGAATCCTAACACACATATCAACAGCTCTTTTTAAGGACTAAGAAGTCTAGTGATTGAGTGAACCTACAATATGTTCTGTTGGTCCATTTTCTTACTCAAAGTTAGAGATTTCGCAGATTAAGATGACACTGAAAGCAAAAGGTCAAGCACATATTTGTATTAAGCAAAGTCACACTGTCACATTCCTAATTTATACACTTCAAGAACTAAAACAAAATTCCTTTTCTGTGTAGCTTAACATAAAGAATAAATGTTAAGCTTGATAAATTAACAAATTAACATTCTTAAAGGAGGTTGGGCAATTGTTTCTAGTAAAATAGAAGGGCATATAAAAATGGAATTAATTTGAAATCAATCTATACCTTCAAGAATTTGGCTGGTCCCCGATAATAAGAATCGAAATAATCCTTGAAAAACTGCTCCAGGTATATTTATATAATCTCCCAATATTGAAGTAATAATGCTTTTAATACATTTAATAATATTGTTATAGTTGTCAAGTATGCAAGTATTTCTATATTATAAAAATGAAAGAGTTTATTAATATAAGATAATCATTATTTGAGTAATAACATTGATTAGAAACACTGAATTTCAGCCTGTTTCCCAGGACTGTCTCGTGTCTTTCCTTGAGTATTCCTATATTCCTTGCTTCTATGGTCTCTTCTTTGTCTGATTTGCACATTTTCCATGCATCTTTTACTTTCTTGTTTTCATATTTTACTTTTATTTATTTATTTTTTGTTGCTGCTTTCTTTTTTTGGTGTTGGTTTGTAAGAAGTACTAAGGTTATCGTCTATAGATTAATCTTCTATGTATCTCAAACTCCTGACATTGCCAAGTTCAAGACATACTTAGAATTCTCAGACATCATAATTTCTTCACCTAGACAATCATTCCTAGAAGCCATCAATCTCTAAAAAGATGTATAGCTTCTTCCAGTTAAATATACTCTATCAACATAAAATATCATAAAAATTGACATTAGCAAAATTTACATTTGTGCTTTCAGGTATAAGTACATAATGACCATTAGTCATTATATCATAGCAACTAATTTCTTGCCTTTGATTTCTCTTGGGAAAATGGACACAGATATAATAACAGTAAATCATCTTCATAAAAAGTAGGGCACACATTTTGTATGCTCAGACTTTTACTTTCACACACTGAAATAAAATAGATACTGTTATGGATGTAGGAAGATTAGAAAAATTGTCAAGTTTAGGGGAATGATCTTATACTCCTAAGGATACACTCCTGGTGTTTAATATTGCATAGACTAGATTTTTAACATCAGTGCTTACTAAGTAATGTGTCTTTAAAAAGATAATCCACTTTAATTATTGGTACATTTAATGACAAGTTGATAACAAATAAGAAATTAGCAGTTAAAATAGAGAAACTTCATTTTAATAAAGTTTCATATGTGCCTAGGATATTTTAAGTTTATCTTTTGATTGTTTTCTATTTTTATTTTAGATTTTATAAGGTTATAACACATGTAAGGTACTTATTTTTTAATAAGAATAGATTGAATATAATCATTAAGCCAAAGTGTATTATACAATGTTAAACTTGATAGATTTTTATATCTCAGATGATAATATGACATTGGATTTGCATAGTGCCTTTCTTGCAAAAATCACAAAGCATTTTCATATTAGTCACAGCTAGGAGAGGCAGAGTTACAGCAGTTAACTTCATTTTATATATGGAAACTTACAAAATTTAGAAAGATTAAAAAACTTGTTTGAAGTTACAAAGCAAAGCAAAGTTTGAACCTAGGATGTACATTTTATTGGGATTGATTTTCTTTTATCCTTTCCCTGGTATAATATTCATTACATAAAATTTACCATCTTAACCATTTTAAAGTATACATTTGAAGGCTAATAAGATTGAATTTACACATATATGGCTGAAAAAACTAGAATGCAAATGCATTCTTGCATTAGCCTGCTATGAAATCTGGATACTGCTCTCATTGTTCATGTTGTAGTTCTGATATTTGGTTTTGTTTTGTGTTTCTTACAGTGATACATTGTAGGATAGTGGATTACATATGGTTTAGAGCTATACAAGGTTATCACTTACCCATTGTTTCTTGATTATTATTTTCTAGCAATAGCTAGTACCTAATCCCCCCTTCATGGATCACAGTCCTGCCATGGTGAAAGGTTTTCATAACTGAATGAAGCTATGTGTCACATCATGAAGGTCCACCCAAGAAAGACAGGTAATAGTGAAGAGATCTGACAAAATGTGATCCACTGGAGGAGGAAATGGCAATCCACTCCAGTATTCTTGTAGGAGAACCCCGTGAAAAGTATGAAAGGCAAAAAGCTATTATACTGGAAAATGAGTTCTCCAGGTCAGAAAGTGTTCAATATGCTAATGGGGAAGAGCAGGGGGCAATTACTAACAACTCCAAAAAGAATGAAGTGGCTGGGCCAAAGCAGAAATGACACTCAGTTGTGGATGTATCTGTGGTGAAAGTAAAGTTCAATGCTTTACATATCTATATAGCATAAGAATCTGGAAAGTTCGGTCTATGAATTGGAACTAAATTGGACCTGGTCAAGCAGGAGATGAAAAGAGTGAATATCGATATCTTAAGAATCACTGAACTAAAATGGACAAGAATGGGAAAACTTAATTCAGATGACCATTATATCTACTACTGTGGGCAGGAATCCCTTACAAGAAATGGAGTAGCCCTCATAGTCAAGAAAAGAGTCTGAAATGTGGTACTTAGGTCCCATGGCAAACATGACAAAATGATCTCAGGTTGTTTCTAAGGCAAACCATCAACATCAGAGTAATTTAAGTTTATGCAGAAACACTGATGCCCAAGAAGCTGAAGTTGACCGGTTCTATAAAGACCTACAACACCTTCTAGAACTAGCACCAAAAAAAAAAAAGAAAGAAAGAAATGTCTTTTTCATCATAGGGGATTGAAATGCAAAAGTAGGAAGTCAAGAAATACCTGGAGTAACAGGCAAATTTGGCCTTGGAGTACAAAATCAATCAGGTTCTATGAAGACCTACAAGACCTTTTAGAACTAACACCCAAAAAAGATGTCCTTTACATTATAGGGAATGGAATGCAAAAGTAGGAAGTCAAGAAACACCAGGAGTAACAAGCAAATTTGGCCTTGGAGTACGAAATGAAGCAGGGCAAAGGCTAACAGAGTTTTGCCAAGAGAACACACTGGTCATAGCAAACACCCTCTTCCAACAACACAAGAGAAGACTCTACACATGGACATCACCAGATGGTCAACACAGAAATCAGATTGATTATATTCTTTGCAACCAAAGATGGAGAAGCTGTATACAGTTAGCGAAAACAAGACCAGGAGCTGACTGTGGCTCAGATTATGAACTCCTTATTGCGAAATTCAGATTTAATTGAAGAAAGTAGGGAAAACCACTAGACCATTCAGATATGACCTCAATCAAATCCCTTATGATTATACAGTGGAAGTGAGAAATAGATTTAAGGGACTAGATCTGATTGATAGAGTGCCTGATGAACTCTGGACGGAGGTTCGTGACATTGTACAGGAGACAGGGACCAAGACCATCCCCATGGAAAAGAAATGCAAAAGAGCGAAATGGCTGTCTGCGGAGGCCTTACAAATATCTGTGAAAAGAAGAGAGGTGAAAAGCAAAGGATAAAAGGAAAGATATAAGCATCTGAATGCAGAGTTCCAAAGAATAGCAAGGAGAGATAAGAAAGACTTCCTCAGTGATCAATGCAAAGAATTAGAGGAAAACAACAGAATAGGAAAAACAAGAGATCTCTTCAAGAAAAATTAGAAATTACAAGGGAAAATTTCATGCAAAGGTGGGCTCGATAAAGGACAGAAATGGTATGGACCTAACAGAAGCAGAAGATATTAAGAAGAGGTGGCAAGAATACACAGAAAAACTGTACAAAAAAGATCTTCACGACCAAGATAGTCACGATAACGTCATCACTGACCTAGAGCCAGACATCTTGGAATGTGAAGTCCAGTGGGCCTTAGAAAGCATCATTACTAACAAAGCTAGTGGAGGTGATGGAATTCCAGTTGAGCTATTTCAAGTCTTGAAGGATGCTGCTGTGAAAGTGCTGCACTCAATATACCAGCAGATTTGGAAAACTCAGCAGTGGCCACAGGACTGGAAGAGGTCAGTCTTCATTCCAATCCCAAAGACAGGCAATGCCAAAGAATGCTCAAACTACCACACAATTGCACTCATCTCACACGCTAATAAAGTCATGCTCAAAATTCACCAAGCCAGGCTTCAGCAATATGTGAACCATGAACTCCCAGATGTTCAAGCAGGTTTTAGAAAAGCCAGAGGCACCAGAGATCAAATTGCCAACATCCGCTGGATCATGGAGAAAGCAAGAGAGTTCCAGAAAAACATCTATTTCTGCTTCATTGACTATGCCGAAGCCTTTGACTCTGTGGATCACAATAAACTGTGGAGCATTCTGAAAGAGATGGGAATACCAGACCACCTGACCTGCCTCTTGAGAAACCTGTATGCAGGTCAGGAGGCAACAGTCAGAACTGGACATGGAACAAAAGACTGGTTCCAAATAGGAAAAGGAGTACGTCAAGGTTGCATATTGTTACCTTGCTTATTTAACTTATATGCAGAGTACATCATGAGGAACGCTGGGCTGGAAGAAACACAAGCTGGAATCAAGATTGATGGGAGAAATATCAATAACCTCAGATATGCAGATGACACTACCCTTATGGCAGAAAGTGAAGAGGAACTCAAAAGCCTCTTGATGAAAGTGAAAGAGGAGAGTGAAAATATTGGCTTGAAGCTCAACATTCAGAAAACAAAGATCATGGCATCTGGTTCCATCACTTCATGGGAAATAGATGGAAAAACAGTGGAAACAGTGTCAGACTTTATTTTGGGGGGCTCCAAAATCACTGTGGATGCTGATTGCAGCCATGAAATTAAAAGACGCTTGTTCCTTGGAAGGAAAGTTATGACCAACCTTGATAGTATATTAAAAAGCAGAGACAACAAAGGACCGTCCAGTCACGGCTATGGTTTTTCCCGTGGTCATGTATGGATGTGAGAGTTGGACTGTGAAGAAAGCTGATCGCCGAAGAATTGATGCTTTTGAACTGTGGTGTTGGAGAAGACTCTTGAGAGTCCCTTATACTGCAAGGAGATCCAACCAGTCCATTCTAAAGGAGATCAATCCTGGGTGTTCATTGGAAGGACTGATGCTAAAGCTGAAACTGCAATACTTTGGCCACCTCATGCGACGAGTTGACTCACTGTAAAAGACTCTGATGCTGGGAATGGTTGGGGGCGGGAGGAGAAGGGGACGACAGAGAATGAGATGGCTGGATGGCATCACCGACTCTGTGGACATGAGTTTGAGTGTACTCCGGGAGTTGGTGATGGATAGGGAGGCCTGGCGAGCTGTGATTCATGGGGTCGCGGAGTGTCGGACACGACTGAGCGACTGAACTGAACTGAACTGAAAGGCTAAAGAGTTTTTTCATGTGAACGTGCTGGTCAAAACAAGCATTCTTTTCCAACAAGATGACTCTATACACGAACATCACCAGACTGTCAATACTGAAATCAGATTGTCTATATTCTTTGCACTGGAGATGGAGAAGTTCTATACAGTCAAAAAATAAAAAATAAAAAAACAAGACATGGAGTTAAGTGTGGCTCACATCATGAAATCCTTATTAGAAAATTCAGTCTTAAACTGAAGAAAGTAGGGAAAACCACTAGGCCATTCACTTATGACCTATATCAAATCCCTTATAATTAGATAGTAGAGGTGAAAAATAGATTCAAGTGATTATATTTGATAGGAAGAGTTCCTGAAAAACCATAGGTGGAGGTTTGTAACATTGTACAAGTGACAGTAAATAAAATCATCCCAAAGAAAAAGAAACGCAAGATGGAAAAATGGTTGAGGAAGTTTTACAAATACCTGAGAAAAGAAGAGAAGTGAAAGGAAAGGGAGAAATGAAGAGATATACCCAACTGAATGCAGAGTTCCAAAGAAGAGCAAAGAGAGATAAGAAGCCTTCTTAAATGAACAATGCGAAAAAAAAAAAAAAAAAGGTGGGGTGAGGAGGAAAACAATAGAATGGGAAAGAGTAGAAATCTCTTCAAAAAAATTGGGGATCTCAAGGGAATGTTACGTGCAAGGATGGGCACAATCAAGGACAGAAACGGTAAGCATCTAACAGAAGCATATGACATGAAGACTTGGTGGTGGGAATATGCAGAAGAACCAAACCAAAAATTTCTTAATGACCCAGATAACCATGATGATGTGGTCACTCACCTAGAGCCAGACATCCTGCAGTGTGAAATCAAGTGGGCTTTAGGAATCATTACTAAAATCAAAGCTAGTGGAGGTGATAAAATTCCAGTTGAGCTGTTTAAAATCTTAAAAGATGATGCTATTGAAGTGCTGCACTCAATATGCCAGCAAATTTGGAAAATTCAGCAGTGGCCACAGGACTGGAAAAGGTCAGTTTTCATTCCAGTCCCAAAGAAGGGCAGTGCGAGAATATTCAATCTCATGTTCAACTGCATTCATTTCACACGCTAGTAAGTTTATGCTCAAAATCCTTCAAGCTATGCTTCAGTGATACATGAGCTGAGAATTTCCAGATGTAATAGGTGGGTTTCAAAGAGTCAGAGGAACCAGAGATCAAATTGCTAACATTTGTTGGATCATGGAGAAAGCAAGAAAATACATTAGAAAAACATCTACTTTTTCATTAACTACAATAAAGCCTTTGACTTTAGTCCAGGGAAACCCAAGAATACTGGAGTGGGCTGCCATTTCCTTCTCCAGGGCATTGTCCCCACCCAGGAATCAAATCCAGGTCTCCCAACAATGCAGACAGATTCTTTATCGACTGAACTATGTGGGAAGCCCAAAAAGTTGGAAACGACTTAGCAACTGAAGAACAAGAACATGATCATTTAATTGTTTTTACTATTATGTTCGGTTAACTTGTAAGTGTTCATCCTCTTCCTGTTAAGTTTTTGAGCTGTCCCAGTTTTTTTTTTCCCATTATTTACTTCTCACTTCTAATACTCACATTATATGTTGCTTCTTCCATGAAGCTTCTCTTCACAATCTTCCCTCACGGTTCAATCTGAGTTTCATGTATGACATTCCATGTGCTTCTGTAGTAACAGGCACAATGCACAGTGTTGCAATAGTGTCTCTACTTGCCTAAACCACTGGAAGAATGGAATATAAACTCTTTAACAGAAAGAACTGCATTTTATTGGTATTTGTATCCCAAGCACCAGGGCATCGTGGTGGCTCAGTGGTTAAAAACAAAACAAAACTGCCATTGCAGGAGGTTCAGTTCTATTTCTGAGTTTGAAAGACCCCTGGAGAAGAAAATGGCAAGCCACACCCTTATTCTTGCCATGGAAATCCCATGGACAGAGGAGATGGTTCAGACACAACTCAACGACTAAAACTACATCCACAACATCTGAGGCGTCAAATATAGCACATTTGAGGCATCAAATATATATATATATATATATATATATATATATATATATATATATATATATATATAATACACAATATATGATATATATCATAATATAAAATATATATGATAAAGATATATATATGTATAGAGAGGGGGGGGGAGAGAGTCAGTGAATGTTTATTGAACTGATGTGTAAGTGAAAATGTGCTGAGTTCTCTCACAGTACTGATCACATCTCTACTTGTTTAATATATTTCTTTGATAAATTGTAACCTCCATAAAGCAGGACTATATTTTATTCATCATTTTTACCTCAGTATCTAGGTGCATCATAAACCCTTAATAAATGTGGAATATATGATTGAATGAATACATATTGATCCCCTCTCGTGTTCAGTTCAGCAAATTGAATTACAGTGATAGTAGTTATAAGAGGTTGTTTTAACAAATATCTTTATGGGTAAGTTTATTTCCCAAAGGAAAGTAAATATGGCATGTCACTGATTTATTGGCACAAGAGTCATTATTTAGGCAGCACCACACTAAACTGGCACTGGTGGTAAAGAATCTGCCTGAGGAAGAGAGACACAAGAGACGTGGGTTTGATACTTGAATCAGGAAGATCCCCTGGAGAAAGAAATGACAACCCTCTCAAGCATTCTTTCCTGGGAAATTCTATGGACCAGGAAGCTTGATGGACTATGGAACTGGGGAGTCCATGGGGTCACAGAGTCATACACGATTGAGCTACTGAGCACACACAATAATTATACAGCCTCAGACCATTTGTGTAGATGCTCTTACCTGATTTTTACTTTCAAAATTTATAAAATATTGTCTGTTAGGTTATGGAAAACTCTATCTCATAGGTACGGACATAAAAGAAATTTTAAAATATTATACAGAAATGAGATCATGAAAATAGAACTACCCAGATGACTTCTGTTTCATCTTTAAGTGTTAATCCTCTTTTATTTCTAAAAAGTTTTGCTTTAAAATAGTTTGGTAATTCATGCTACTGTGCAGGACAATAAAGAATAAAAATATTTCTACTATAAGAAACAATTTAATTAAAAAACAGTTAAATATGAAGAACTTACTATCCAAAGTCATTAATTTTCCAAATATGTATCATCAGGTGATCTGATATGTGGTGATTACTTGTGATTGATCTTATTTATTAGTTTGTAGCAATCTGTATATTGTTTATAGAGTTAGTGGTAGATTGCAATGTCCATAAATATCTTTTATTTAAGGGCTCGCTTGTTTGTTTGCTAACATTCTATTTGTCACTGCCTTGGAATGCCATTTGGCTTCCTGAGGCCCCCAACTGAAATGCAAACATGAAAAATAAAGCACCTCAGAAAATCAAAAGGAAAGCAAAACAACAGGAATGCCTAGAGAGGAGAAATAACAAGGTCAGACAGTAGTGGAGCCAAAATTGTAATGAAAAAGGAGCTTAGAAAAGTAATAGTCAACATTTCTGAGGCTTAGTCGACAGGCTAGTTGTATTAGATTTGACATATAGTTCCTCTATGCAGTCAGTACAAATCAAGGAGTGACCTACACTTGGAAACCTCTTTTATAGCTAGAAATATTATTGACAATGTTTTTAATCAAAGAGTAATCTGGTTCTTTAATAACCTGTATCTGAGACAAAAACATCCCAAAATATATTTTAATGCATGCAGGTAGTTGATGGTCACTATTTTCTGATGCCATATCACAAACGTTCTCAATGGAATACAGAATAACGTGTTTTTCTCAAATTTAAAATTTGTAGCGAGCAAGCAGATGCTTTTCTAAAAAGTATTATTATCTGATAATAAAGGCTACCCTAGAACACAGTTTGTCAAATTGTAAAACTTTGAATAGCAAAGTTCAGAAAAATCTGGATACCTGTCAGCTTCATACCATGGCATTACAATCAAACAGATTCTACATCAGAGAAAATATACAAACTTTGGATGAAACATTGTCACAAGGTCTTAGTCAAAACTCTAGTTTTCTGAATCCCTTTTCAGTATCAACTTTACTATGCCGATGAACATCTTACTATGTAAATAAGAAACATCTTACTGTGTTTCTCCAGATGGTTTTCCCAACCCAGGGATCAAACCCAAGTCTCCCACATTGCAGGCAGACTCTTTACCAGCTGAGCCAATAGGGAAGCCCTTTACTATCTTATACTCAGCAAATATGGATAACGGGATAATAGAACAAGCTCAGGAAACCTAGTAAGGATACATGATAGTGTCATTAGAGAAAAGTGAAAGTAGCTCAGTCGTGTCTGACTCTTTGTGACCCTATGGACTGTAGCCTGCCAGGCTCCTCTGTCCATGAAATTCTCCAGGCAAGAATACTGGAGTCGGTTTAAATTACCTTCTCCAGGGGATCTTCCCAATCCATGGATCGAACCTGGGTGTCCTACATTGCAGGCAGATTCTTTACCACTAGCACCACTTGGGAAGCCCCATCATTAGAGAAAACCATGGGAATTTGGCTTTTCTAAACAGTCTCTGTGTTAAATTATGTACAAGGGACTCTAGCATGATGTATGCAGCTGAAACTACTATCTTTCCATAGACATCACTTCCCTCATAAGAAATTGGATTTTTAAGGGAATGCATGTGAAAAGTGAAAGTGTTAGTTGCTCAGTCACATCTGACTCTTTGCGACCCCATGGACAATATCCCTCCAAGCTCCTCTGTCCATGGGATTATCCAGGCAAGAATACTGGAGTGGGTTGCCATTCCCTTCTCCAGGGATATCTTCCTGACTCAAGGTTCGAACCTGTGTCTCCCATATTGTAGGTAGATTCTTTACTATCTGAGCCACCAGGGAAGTCAAAGGGAATGCATACTTTTCTATTAAAATGTTCTCGAAAAAATAATTTCTGATTAAATGTAAGCATATAACAATAATTTTATTTTGCATATTGATTTACAAAGGTGTATGGCACAGTGATCACACTCCATCCCTAAACAAAAATTATTTTAACTCAAAAAGAGCTCATGTTTGCCACAGAACAATATAAATATTCTAAAGAATACCTCTCACTCATATGATTTTTTCAAAAGGAGTGACCCCCCTTAAAATTATTACAGTTATTTCTACTTTTGTATACAGGTACCCCAAGCTTTCATCTTTATTTTATCATCATGGTGGTGGAGTTGCTTTAGTCACTAAGTCATATCTGACTCTGTGACTCCATGGACTATAGCCAGCCAGGCTCCTCTGTTCATGGGATTTCCCAGTTAAGAATATTGTAGTGGGTCACCATTTCCTTCTCCAGGGAATCTTCCTGACCCAGGGATATAACCCGCATGCCCTGTATTGCTGATGATCTGCATTGCAGGATATTCTTTACCACTGAGCCTCCAGGGATTCCCTTATCATCATGTTTTCTATATAAAATCATTACCATGTTTGGTTATCTGTTGATACATACACCCAGAAAATATTTGCAAAATGTATTAGAAAATCTAAAGCCAACATAATAACAAAGTGGCATTACTTCACTAGAGGAAGGTGAAATGAAAGTTTAATAGAAACAATTAGTAAACACATAATGAGGTCATCTGTCTTTACGATAAAATATATTTAAAAATTCAGAAAATATCTGTCTTTATCTAGCTATCTAGTTCTAAAGTTATCTGATTTGACAAAAATAATTTTATTTTCCAAATAGACATTCCATGAGGGAAAAAAAAAAGTACAAATACAAACAGGGTGGCAGGAACAATGGGATTTCATCTCTCCACTGTGTCCTGGATAGTATATTGGACATGCAGTTTATAATGCCCTGCTTCTATCTTAGGTCAACCTGTCAATGACATTGAATAGATCAGTAAATCATTCAGGGTTCCTTTGAAGGGAGCTCAGTATGTGAAAAGCAATGCCAATGCCACGTGCTTCTCTCATTAGATTATTGTGAGACCTACATAAGAACATATGTGCTTAAGCAGATTGGGAGAAAGTGGTGTTCTAGAAACAACAAGTGATGTTTGTGGGATAACTAAAATATCTAGGCTTTACATATTCACTTAAACTTCAGCAGCAACGTTTAATAGAATGTGCCAAGGCAGTTCTGTGAGGACTTTCTCCAAAGTATATGGTGGCTGAAGTAAACAGATCTTTTCCTGTGAAATCTTGCTATGTAGTCTACTGTAAGCTATGCATTTCTCCCAGGTGCCCACTGCCCTCAAATTGCTATCCAGCTTTCTTCACTATGTCATCTCATTTGCACAGTAGCACTGCCAGTCTCTAAAATATGACGTATCTTTTGAAATCTGTCTTCCACCAGTGTAGCATTTATCATTTACCATAGAATTGACCAGTCTTTCAATGGCTTAGATAGCTGTCTAAATGATCTTACAAATGGAAACACAAGTGATCCTGGTAAACAATATTTTTTTTCCTGTTTATATGTTCTGAATTCATATGATGCTTATGTGTTCTAAACTGTGTAGACTGTAATAGAATGGTTGCTTACGATCCTTAAAGAGACAATTAAAAATATAGATATCCAGGCTCAACTCTCAACTTTCTGATTTAATTAACCTGAGGTAGAAACTTCAAAACTTTATTTTAAAATAATTTCTGCAGGTGATTCTGCTGTGTAATAAATTTTGACAACTATTGTTCCAAAATACATTGTCTAAAATACAGTTGCTTCCTCAAGAACTTTCAATTGAAAGTTTGGCAACTTTCAACTTGCCAAAGAAACACTAAGAAATATGGAGATTTCCATAAGACAATACCATTACTATTTTGTGACATGAAGAGTATATAGTATAGCAAGGAAAGGTTTATGATAAAATCTTGGGAGCACACAATGAGGAAGAAGTGATGGAGAAAAGAGGCACCTAAGTGGAATGTGACATTCTTAGTTTAAAGTTATGATATAATTAGTGTATTTGAGGAAAAAAAAAAAGTAATTTTAACATAATGAAGTTAGCCTTTGATGTCTTCCACCAGTGTCACTCAACTTCTCTTTAGTAATTCTTGCCTACTTTTTATCTTCTCTCTCAATCTAATGTTACTGGTACTACGCTCCTTAGAACACTATCTTAAATAAATCTACCTTGGATTATTTCCCTTGATTCCACAGTATTATAGTAACTAAGGCATTTTTGCAGCAGAAAAGCAATGCCAAACAATGTTCAAACTACCACACAATTGCACTCATCTCACACGCTAGCAAAGTAATGCTCAAAATTCTCCAAGCCAGGCTTGAACAGTACATGAACAGAGAACATCCAAATGTCCAAGCTGGATTTAGAAGAGGCAGAGGAACCAGAGATGAAATAGCCAAAATCAGTTGGGTCATAGAAAAAGCAAGAGAGTTCCAGAAAAACACCAATTTCTGCTTTATTGCCTACACCAAAGCCTTTGACTGTGTGGATCACAACAAATTGTGGAAAATTCTTTAAGAGATGGGAATACCAGACCACCTTACCTGCTTCCTGAGAAATCTGTATGCAGGTCAAGAACAGTTAAAACCAGACATGGAAAAATGGACTGGTTCCAAATTGGGAAAGGAGTACCTCAAGGCTGTATATTGTCACCCTGCTTATTTAACTTATACGCAGAGTACATCATGAGAAACACTGAGCTTGATGAAGCACAAGCCGGAATGAAGATTGCCAGGAGACATATCAATAACATCAGATATGCAGATGACATCACCATTATGGCAGAAATCAAAGAAGAACTAAAGAGTTTCTTGATGAAAGTGAAAGAGGAGAGTGAAAAAGCTGGTTTAAAACTCAACATTCAAAAAAATGAAGATCATGGCATCTGATCCCATCACTTCATGTCAAATATATGGGGAAACAATGGAAACAGTCCAGTTCAGTTCAGCCACTCAGTCGTGTCTGACTCTGCGACCCCATGGACTGCAGCACTCCAGGTTTCCCTGTCCTTCACTGACTCCCAGAGCTTGCTTAAATTTATGTCCATAGAGTCTGTGATGCTATGCAACCGTCTCATCCTCTGCCATCCCCATCTCCTTCCTTAAATCTTTCCCAGCATCAGGGCCTTTGACAGACTTTATTTATTTTGGGGCTCCAAAATCACTGCAGATGGTGACTGCAGCCATAAAATTAAAACACACTTTCTCCTTGGAAGAAAAGCTATGACAAAACTAGACAGCATATTAAAAAGCAGAGACATGACTTGGCCAGCAAAAGCCTGTCTATTCAAAGCTATGGTTTTGCCAGTAGTCATGTATGGATGTGAGTGTTGGACTATAAAGAAATTTGAGTGATGAAGAATTGATGCTTCTGAAATGTGGTGATGGAGAAGACTCTTGAGAGTCCCTTGGATTGCAAGGAGACCAAACCAGTCAATCCTAAAGGAATTCAGCCCTGAATACCCGTTGGAAAAACTGATGTTGAGGCTGAAATTCCAATACTTTGGTCACCTGATGCAAAGAGCTGACTCATTTGCAAACACCAGGATGCTGGGAAACACTGAATGCTATAAGAGAAGTTGACAGAGGATGAGATAGTTGGATAGCATCACCGACTAGATGGACATGAGTTTGAGCAAGCCCCAGGAGTTGGTGATGGATAGGGAAGCATGGTGTGCTACAGTCCACGGGGTCTCAAATAGCTGGACACAACTAAGCAACTGAACTGAACTGACTGAAGACATTTTTAATAACAGCAATAATAGTGTTGCTTCCATTTTGCCACCATTTATAATGGCAAGATGTATTCCAAGACCTAAGTTAAACTCTTATATGAGCTTATATGCCATGCTCTAAACCATACTTCTGTATTAAGAAAACAAATACTAACTCAGACAGGAACTTTCCTTCCTGCTCTTGTTTTTACTATAATAAAATATACATCTCCAACTGTTTCAAAAAATTTCAGAGGAAGGAACACTTCTAAGCTCATTCTAAGAGGCTCGCAACACGTTGATACGAAAACTGGACAAAGATATCACAAATAAAATATTAGAGGCCAATATAACTAATGAACATAGAGAAAAAAAGCCTCAAAAGAATATTAGCAAACTGAACCCAACATATTCCCCACCCTGTGGTGAATGATTAGTCTTGAGAGAATAAATATCTGTATTTATGCTATTGCTTATCTATTTGTTCAAACTAAATTCAAGATAATTTTTTTCAATGTCAAGAAACAGATTCCTTAACTTATAATATTTTCATGATCTCTATATGTATTCCAATTTAGTCACTCCAGTAGAAAAGTTTTCATGAAAGAGATAAGACCTGAATTAGGTAGGAAAGAAAAAGTTTTCTCTTTAAATAGGGGACAGAGTATAAGCAAAAACAAAGGTCAACCCCTCTATAAAAACTTTTCTTAACTGGGTGACATTGATTACAATCCTTTATGTTCTAATGAAAGCTATATATACGCTTTTATCATAGCACCTGTAACAATTATATATATGTCAATCTTCTCCAAGTACCTATCTTTAGCGTCAATTATGATCCTCTATGTTTGGGCTCCAAAATCACTGCAGATGGTGACTGCAGCTATGAAATTAAGACACTTACTGCTTGGAAGGAAAGTTATGACCAACCTAGATATCATATTAAAAAGCAGAGACATTACTTTGCCAACAAAGATCCGTCTAGTCAAGGCTATTGTTTTTCCAGTAGTCATGTTTGGATGTGAGAATTGGACTATAAAGAAAACTGAGCACTGAAGAATTGATACTTTTGAATTGTGGTGCTGGAGAAGATTCTTGAGAGTCCCTTGGACTGCAAGGAGATCCAACCAGTCCATCCTAAAGGAGGTCAATCTTGAATGTTCATTGGAAGGACTGATGTTAAAGTTGAAACTCCAATACTTTGGCCACCTGATGCAAAGAGCTGACTCATCTGAAAAAAAACTTGATGCTAGGAAAGATTGAAGGCAGGAGGAGAAGGGGACGACACAGGATGAGAGGGTTGGATGGCATCACTGACTCAATGGACATGAGTTTAAGAAGCTCTGAGAGTTGTTGATGGACAAGGAAACCTGGCGTGCTGCAGTCCATGGGGTTGCAAAGAGTTGGACACAACTGAGGGACTGATGTGAACTGATATCCCAGTGAAAACTATGTATATTGTTTTACCATAGTACCTGTAACAATTACATGTTTGTCAATCTTCTCCAACTACGGATCTGTTTTTTTTTTTTTTTTCTGCAACCCCTGAATATTACACCTGAGTCACAGTAAGTATATTTTAAAAGTTTCAATGTGATATTAGACAGAAATTTGCTCAAATGGAAAAGGTAAATTTATGTTGAAAAAAATCATGTTTAAATACCTTAATATTTTCAACTTTTATGTCTCTTTTTTCCTTTAACCTGTAATCAGAAAAAAAGAAAGAAACTTTGTGGTACTGATGAACCTATTTACAGGGCAGCAATGCAGACACAGACATAGAGGACAGACTTATGGACATGGGGGGTGGTTAGGAAGGAAAGGATGGAGTTAGTGGAGAGTGTAGCATAGGAACATGTATACTAACCTATGTAAAATAGATAGCCAGTGGAAATTTGCTGTATGACTCAGGGAACTCAAACCAGGGCTCTGTGACAACTTAGAGGAGTGGGATGTGGTGAGGGGTGGGAGGGAGGTTCATACATATATATGTTTATACCTGTGGCTGACTCATGTTGATGTATGGCAGAAACCAACACAATATTGTAATTGTCTTTTAATTAAACAGAAAAAAAAAAAAAAAACTTTGGCTCAAGTTTTCAGCTAATTATATTTCAGCAGTATCCACTACGCTATGTAACCCATCTGTCAAAATCCTCATTACAACTATTACATGTTATTTTCAAGATATTCAGGAAATTTCTCCCCCTTTACTTTTTAGTGAAGTAATACATATATACAGTAAATCATGCAAAGGAACACAACTTCACAGCTTGTTAAATAATCACAACCTGATTTAAAGTGTGATTTCCACCTTAACATTACCAGTAACCCAGAAATTTTCCTGGTGCTCCTTCCTACTCAATATGCATTTCCCTAAAGATAAGTACTATTATAAATTCTACTAACTTATCCCTGAGAATATAAGTAACATTTATTCTTATGTTTGATTGTATTTCCTTTATTGAGTCTGTTGACTCCATATATATTATTCTGTTTATTCTGGTTATTGAATTTGATGCCTGTCTTACACAAGAGTCTGGTAATTCCTGAGTGTTTGTTGATCTTTGTGTCTGAGAATTTTTTTCTTTTTCTGATTTTGAAAGCTGTGGCTAGTATATCCTTTTGACAAAAAGTAAACTGCTAGTAGGCATTAAAAATTGGATGAAAGCAAATATCATGTTTCTACATTGAAGTGAATGTGATAGTCGCTCAGTCATGCCCGACTCTTTGCGACCCCATAGACTTTACAGTCCATGAAATTCTCCAGGCCAGAATGCTGGAGTGGGTAACCTTTCCCTTCTCTAGGGATCTTCCCAACCCAGGGATGGAACCCAGTTCTCCCACATTGTAGAAGGATTCTTTACCAGCTGACCCACAAGGGAAGCCCAAGAATACCAGAGTGGGTAGCCTATCCCTTCTCCAGGGGATCTTCCCTTGCCCAGGAATCGAATCAGGTTCTCCTTCCTGCATTGCAGGCAGATTCTTTACCAGCTGATCTATTAGGGAAGCTCATGTTTCTCCATTACTTTTTCCTTAAACTCTGGCTGATTTTTTTTTTTTTTTTCAGGAGGGGATCCAGAAAATTGCAGATTCATGCTCAAAATGCTAGTAACTGATGTTCTTAACAAAATAATCTTTTAAAATTTTAAATTAATGTATAAAATCATTTTTTTAAATTTAGAATTGGAAGGAATTACAGAAAGCCTGAGAAATTTATACCTTAAGTTTAATATAGAGAAAAGAAAATGAAATTTAACATAATTTCATTTTTAAAATCTACACTCTATACCTTTATTTAATCCTAAAACTTATGGTAGGAAGAACTTTATAAAAGATACTAGCCATTAGGCTAGGCTGGGAATGGGAAAGAGAAGAAAACTTTTATAAGTTATACAATACATTTTATTAATTTATCGTCACATACAAAATATTGTTGGGCAATGGGAAACAGACCCAGGTTACATATTTGCAACCCAACAGGAATGTTCAACGGAGAAGGTAATGGTAACCGACTCCAGTACTCCTGCCTGGGAAATCCCATGGACGGTGGAATCTGGTTGGGTGCAGTCCATGGGGTTGCTAAGAGTTGGATACGACTGAGCGACTTCACTTTCACTTTTCACTTTCATGCATTGGAGAAGGAAATGACAACCCATTCCAGTGTTCTTGCCTGCAGAATCCCAAGGACGGTGGAGCCTGGTGGGCTGCTGTCTATGGGGTCACAGAGTCAGACACGACTGAAGCGACTTAGCAGCAGCATCAGCAGAAACGCTCAAAATGTGCATGTGAGGGGAAAATAGGTATAATGAAAGTGAAAGTAAAAGTCACTCAGTCGTGTCTGACTCTTTGCGACTCTATGGTCTGTAGCCTTCCAGGCTCCTCTGTCCATGGAATTCAGTGACAGTAAATACTAGCGAAGTTCAGAGAATGGAGTGATTGCACTGTTCTGAGGAATGCCTTGTTCTATACTGTGTCATGTTCGGCTCTTTGCTATTCTATGGACTGTAGCCGGCTAGGCTCCTCTGTCCATGGACTTTCCCAGGCAAAAATATTGGAGTAAGTTGCCATCCCCTGGGTCAGGGGATCTTCCTGACCCAGGAATCAAACTTGTTTCTCCTGTTTCCTGAATTGGCTGGTGGATTTTTTATCTACTGAGTCATTTGGGAAGTCCCTGTCCTGAGGAAGAAGCACCTACATTTGAATGGATCGTAAAAAACAGTGAAACTTTATGTTGATTATTAGAGGACTAGGGAGAATGTTATAGGTACAAGAGAAATAAGGACATTTTTTTTTAAACAGGGTAAAATAGTTATTGCTATTGCAGAATTTTTTTATTATTGATTTATATCTGAGTTTATATAAAGAAATAAAAAGGGCATTTTATATATAAATATAAACAAATTTGAGATGGTATTTTGTAGTAAGATATTGGAGTCCTGAGTACAAAACCAGGGCATTTTAGATATATTCTATAGGAGCAATGAGAAATAATGCATTAGAGAATCACTTTGGCAGTAATTTTCAGAAATAATTGGATAGAGGCCACATGAAGCATAAAGAAAATGGGCTACTGCTATAGACTAGGTATATGACTTCAAGTTGTAGCAGTAGGAATTAAAGGAAGGAACCGGTACAAAGAACAGACAAGTTTCATCAATTTAAAAGTTTTGTTTTGCTTTGTTTTTTAATATTTGCTTCCAATATAGAGGCTCTATGCCAGATAGAGGGTTAATTATTATTATTAATTATGTTTGACATGTAGCCAGAAGTAGGAAGATACTTTTAAGGTATCTTAACTGCTATTAAGAAGAATATGGAAGTCCTCAGGTGAAATGGTCTTTTTAAGTATAAATGAATTTGATTGCTACTTAGCTCCCCAAGGAACTGACACTGCTGTCCTTTCATGAATCTAGAGCTTATAGAGGTATAATAAAAAAAGCCTAATCTTCAGCCTCACAATCTGCATTTCATTGCCATTTTTTCCAAGTTATTTATGGTATGCATATTAGAAATAATGTTTTACAGCTATGTTTTGAAAAACAAATCCCAGGTTTGTAAAAATACGAGTAATGTCTTTTCACTTGGGTTCATTCCGCACTCATAAATTAAATAATTTGATTCTTTAAGGTTAATCTTTACTGTTAAGAAATTTTCTAAAACTACATCAAACAACTTTCGTTGGTTTCATAGGCTGTGCAGGAGAGTCAGCGTGTACTAGAGAATGAACTGTCTCTAATTCTTCAAAATTTCTGATTGAAATTGTTGGCAAGACATTATAGCTAAAATTTTACAGAGGTTTTTACTTGTCTTCTGAGTACTTGGATTCAATTTTCTGTTTTTTATCATAACTTTCAACTACTTTAAAAAGAATGTTTTTTGGTGTCTTTTCCTTTAGTTTTGTAGTTACTGAGCATCACTGCTGTTGATTTTAACAATTGAAATTACAACCAAACTATAGGATTATCATATAAATCTGGACCATCATTAGTATTTCCTAAGAATTTTAGGATTACAGTCTTCCCTGTCAATTACCCAGCTCTTTCTTTGTATCTGCTGGAGTCAAAAAACGCTGGAATCTTCCCATGAAAAAATGTGTTGTGAACATCAGTAATCTAGTTTGGTGCAGCAAAGCAGCCCACAACTTAGTGGCTTAAAGCATCAACTCACTTGTGATTTTGAATGATGCTAAGAGTTGAAATGGTAATTCTGCTTCATGAGGTAGTGTTAATACCTGAGGTGGTGATAGGGTTGGGCATTTCAAAATTACCACCGTTACACAGTTGCCAAGTAGGTCTGTCAGCCTGGGGTCTTCGTTCACCTCTATGTTTGTCTTTACCATGTAGTTATTAGGGCTTTCTCATAGAATGGCACAAGATTTTCAGGGAGTGTTTCAAGAAACAATGGTAGAAGCTGCAGAACTTTTAAGGTACATCTTGGAAGTTAAATAGAATCAATGCAGAGCCATTTCTGTTGCTCAAAACAGGCTGAAGGATTTGACAGATTCAAGAATTGGGGACATAGACTCCACTTCTTGGTGGAGAAGTGGCAAGGTTACATTGCAAAAGAACATATATGTAATATATATGTATACATATATATAGGATATATCACTGCAGGCATCTTTGGAAAAAAAATCTAAAACAAATCCACTTAGGGTTAATATAATTCAATTGCAAAATAATTAAGTGATGAGTTTTGTGTATTTATTGACTTTGCTTTCAATACATTTATAAAAATGAATTTAATTAATGGCTCTGCTTTAAAACTGGCTTGTAACATTCATGAAAATTTAACAATCAACTTTTAGGAACTCATATGAGCTGGATCTAACACATTATTGTTTCTAATGCATTTGCCATTTTTTGTTCATCTAGTCTTATTAGTATGATATTGTCAGTATATTGGACTTGTGTGATACTCTGCAGAATTCCCATATCATTAGGGACCCTTTGGATTATGTTATTACAAAGATGTTCAGATGATCCAGATCTCTTTAGATTATGTTATGCCAAGGGCAAAAGAGTTGATATAGTTCCAGTGCAAAATTGCAAATATATACTCTAATCTCTTTCAAGTGAATGCAGAGTATTTTTGATCCTTCTTTCTGACAGGAATGGAAAGGAACTAAATTAATAGCGATATATGATTTACCAAAGTGCAAGCTTATCTACTGTAACAAAGACATCACATGTGACATCACAGCTGCAAATGGAAATACTATTTGGCAAAGTTTGTATTAGTCTACCATCACCCTTTAAAACCTGTCTCACTTTTGTAGGGCAAAAATGGTCAATTAAATTGGCATATGAAAGGGGCTACCACCCTTGCCCTTACATATTGTAGGTCTCTAAGGGCAGTGCATTTTGAGTGATTTTTTTTTTTGTACATGATATAAGATAATGGTACATATTCATATTTTAATCTGGATATCCATCAGTCCCAGAGCACTTTGCTACAAGTATTTTCATCTCTCCATCAGTTGGCTTTGTTGGAGGTAATTTGACAATTTTGCAAAAATTTATTTCTGGCTTTCTAGTCTATGTCCCAGATGAAAGTGAAAGTTGCTTAGTCATGTCTGACTCTTTGTGACCCTATGGACTATATATAGTCAGTGGAATTCTCCAAGTCAGGATACTGGAGTAGGTGGCCTTTTTCCTCTGTAGGGCATCTTCCCAACCTAGGGGTGGAACCCAGGGCTTCCACATTGCAGGCATATTCTTTATCAGCTGAGCCAACAGGGAAGCCCAATCTCTTCAAGAAAATTAGAGATAACAAAGGAATATTTCATCCAAAGATGGGCACAATAAAGGACAGAAACAGTATAGATCTAAGAGAAACAGAAGGTATTAAGAAAATGTGGCAAGAATACATGGAAGAACTATACAAAAAAATCTTAATGACCCAGATAACTATGATGGTGTGATCACTCACCTAAAGCCAGATATTCTGGAGTCTAAAATAAGGTAGTCCCTTGGAAGCATCACTACAAACAAAGCTAGTGGAGGTGATGGTTTGCTATCTCAAATCCTTAAAGATGATGCTATGAAAGTGCTACACTCAATATGCCAGTAAATATGGAAAACTCAGCAGTGGCCACAAGACTGAAAAAGGTCAGCTTTCATTCCAATCCCAAAGAAAGGCGATGCCAAAGAATGTTCAAACCACCAAACAATGGCACTCATCTCACATGCTAGCAAAGTGACGGTAAAAATTCTCCAAGCCAGGCTTCAACAGTACACCAACCAAGAACTTCCAGATGTTCAAGCTGGTTTTAAAAAAGAGGAACCAGAGATGAAATTGTCAACATCCGTTGGATCATAGAAAAATCAAGAGAGTTCCAGAAAAACATATACGTCTGCTTTATTGACTACCCCAAAACTTTTGACTGTGTGGATCACAACAATCTGTGTAAAATTCTTCAAGAGACAGGTATACCACACCACCTTACCTGCCTCCTGAGAAATCCGTAGGCAGGACAAGAAGCAACAGTTAAAACCAGACGTGGAACAACAGACTGGTTCCAAATTGCGAAAGGAGTATGTCAAGGCTGTATTTTATCATTATTCTTATTTCACTTATATGCAGAGTACATCATGTGAAATGTTGGGCTAGATGAAGCACAAGCTGGAATCAAGATTTCCAGGAGAAATATCAACAACCTTAGATATACAGATGATACCACCCTTATTGCAGATGACACCACCCTTATGGCAGAAAGTGAAGACCTAAAGAACCTCTTGATGCTAGTGAAAGAGGAGAGTGAAAAAGCTGGCTTAAAACTCAGCATTCAAAAAACTAAAATCATGGCATCTAGTCCCGTCACTTCATGGCAATTAGATGGGGAAACAATGGAAATGAAAGGTTGTTGCTGAACCACGAAGGATGCCGGGATTCTTGGCCGCTGGAGGAGAGGAATTTAATCTGGGGCCAGTGACGAGGCTTGATCACTAAGAGTTTTTGTGTAATACAGTTTTATTAAAGTATAAAAGAGATAGAGAATGCTTCTGACATAGACATCCGAAGTGGGCAGAATGAGTGATCCCCTGCTAGTCTTTAGCCGGATGTTAAATAGCTACTAGCAGTCTGCTAATTATAGAGAGGAAATGTCTCAAAACTCAGAGAATGGCAACAGGTCCCTCACCACAACATGTATTTTGAGAAAACAGTGGCACAAGGTGAGTGAGTTGTCCTGGGTCATATAATGATTGACATGAATCTTGAAGCTAGGCAGATTTCCAAGCAAATACAAGTCTCATTAACATAGCTTAAGAGAACATTGGCATGAGTGAAACATACTAGTTTGTCAAGTCAGTTCTGAGTCTTAGGGGGAACCAACTTGAAGACAGAGCCTAGGGTAAATACATAGTTCATTAATATAACTTAAGACAAACATTTCCATAAGAAAAATGCATTTGTTAGCTCAAGATTTAAGAAAAGTTAAGTTCAGGTAGAGCCAGGTGTCGTCATGGCAACACAGAATTTTAAGAGAAACCTCTTTTTAAATTTGTATAGAGAGGGGAAAAATATCTTGACACTTGTAGCATGTTTCCACTGCCACTTAAGAGCGAGATAAAAAATGTCTAACACTTGCAGCCTATTTCCTCCCTTTGGAGGACCCTGGCCTTCCTGGCTATTATCCTCTCATCCCCACCCTTTTCTTTTAGGAGAATTATGTTGTCTAGGGAAAGGGGCATTGTTCTCATTCCATACCTGCTTCCGAGCTGATAAGGAGTGTCATCTCTAAATTGGTGAGGCAACATATTCTCCTAACCCTCACATTGAGGATCTCTGATCCAGGGGCCCCAGTAATAGTTGGAGGAAGCTGCTGCAATCGCAGGAGTTTGAGCAAACATTTGTAACTTAAAAGACTTCATGTGGTTAGAAACAAATCCAGCTACACAGTTACAGATGAAAGGAGCAAGCAGCAAAAGCAGAACAATAAGCAAAGTTAAAAGGCACATTATGTTCGTAGTTAAGGTACAAATTGTTGCACCAGTCCATCTTATAAGATTGTTATATGCAAAATTTTTCCATTGAGTATTTTTAGGAATTATTAATCATCTATCCTCAGACCGTAACCATCCATTATCAATATTTTTTAATCCTCTTTTCTCATATCTTTCTAATTCTTCCTCAGTATATTGTGGTTTTTCCTGTCCCACAGGTCCTGTCCAAATCAAAGGTGTCTGCAGTGAAGGGGTTTTGTAAAGTGCCACTTTTCTGGCTTGACAGTCATCCAGGTGATTATCTTCCACTACTTTATTCCCATCCCTGTTGTGCACTTTGCAATGCATAACAGCTATTTCTTTAGGACAATATATAGTAGTTAAAAGTCTCTCAATCTCTGAAATGCTTAATAGATTCTCCTGTTGCCATTTTAAACAATCTTTCTTTTCGTATTGCAGCATGAGCATGTAAAGTCAAATAAGCATACTTAGAATCAGTGTAGATATTTACTTGATGCCCTTTGCTTAACTATAGAGCTTGGGTCAGAGACACAAGCTCCACTAGCTGAGCACTCATTCCCTGGGGGAGAGATTTTGCTTCTAAAACCTGTACAGCTGTCACCATCGCGTAATCTGCTTTATGCATTCCATCCTGAACAAAAGAACTGCCATCTGTAAATATTTTCATGTCAGGATTGTCTAATGGGGTATCCATAATATCTTTCAGAACTGCATAGTTTAAAGTTAGGAATCGGGAGTAATTGTGATCAGGAGTTTCATTTTCCTTCTCAGGAAGGAAAGTGACAGGATTTAAATTTCCACAAGCTTTAAGTTTAGTTATCAGTCCTTCTAACAACAATGACTGATATTTAAGAAGCCTACTCTCTGTCATCCAGACTTCCCTGGTGGCTCAGATGGTAAGAAATCTGCCTGCAATGCGGGAGATTGGGGTTCAATCTCTGGGTCAGGAAGATCTCCTGGAGAAGGAAATGGCAACCCACTCCAATATTCTTGCCTGGAAAATCCCATGGATGAAGGAGCCTGGTAGGCAGTCCATGGGTTCGCAAAGAGTTGGACCTGACTTCACTTTCACTTTCACTGTCTGTCATCCAAATATTTACCTTAGAGTTTAATATCCCACTCCTATAGGCTGCTGGTGAGGCTCTTGGGCTTGTGTCAAGACTCCCAAGGCCATATCTTTTCTTTCAGCGACAAATTAAATTCTGACCCTGTGGGCAAGTTCAAAGTGGGAGCTTGCAGGAGAACAGTCTGAAGAGCCTTAAAAGCCTGTCAGTGTAGACCTGTTGAGTTTCAGTTGTAAGTATATAGAAAGGCTGGGCTAGTTCCCCATAACCCAGAATCCAAATGCAGCAGTAACCTGTGATTCCTAAAAATCCTCTAAATTGTCTTAAAGTCATAGGTAGGGGATGATTTATTATAGGTTTAATTCTAGAAAGCATATTGAAAAATATTTGGCTCGTTTAGGAATTTCAGACAATAATGTATAAGGATTAGGCACCACATGGTGTAAAGGAACTATAGCCTCATTTATTAACTGTAAACTAGTCTGCATTTACCATTTGATTTCTTTATACCCAAAATAGGAGAGTTGCATAGACTGTTACAGGGAGTTAATAGCCCCTGGTCCTTTAAATTCTCAACGATGGGTTTTAACCCTTCCTTAACCTCAGGTTTCAGTGGATACTGCTTGTTATGTGGAAATAAATGCAGGTGTTTGAGCTTGACAACTACAGGAATAACATTTTGTCCTCAACCCAGATTTTCCATCAGCCCACACTCTAGGATTTATATTCTGTTCAATTAAAG
Organism: Moschus berezovskii; assembly: GCF_049115385.1. NCBI lineage: Eukaryota > Metazoa > Chordata > Mammalia > Artiodactyla > Moschidae > Moschus > Moschus berezovskii. The sequence continues at coordinate 77,281,967 of NC_142488.1, read as the reverse complement.
GGAGAGAAAAGGAGGGCTCCATATTCATGAAAAGAGAGGTATGAACTTTTCTCACTATATCCCCTAACCCCCCCCCAAAAAAAAGGGGGTGAGGGAGACTCTAGCATGATCAGAAACTTGTGTGAAAATAGGAAAGTCCCAATTGTAGCTTAAAGAACAACTGAAATAATACCATTTGACTCATACAGACGTCCCATTACAGAAGTGGATCAGGAAGAAATAGGCCAGGGACTTCAGTAAGCACAGAGTAAGTTAAGTTGCCCCAGCATCTAAAAGGAAACCGTACTCTTCCCTCCTGGTTCTACCACCAAGGTGGGATGGAGATGCACCAGGGGTAGACCTGATGGCATCCCAGATGAGTGCCCGGTTCATCACCATTAAAACCTTACTTGCCTCTGATGCCACCCGGGGTGCAATCAGAATAACCTTCTGGAATGCCTCCCAAGCTAAGACCGCTGGGGGAAATATTCATCTCCTGAGTGTCTGTGCATGATATTGAGTATATTCCTGACCACAGTAAGACTGGTACAGACATAAAACTGATATGTTCCTTCTGAGAGTCCCCACACCAGTATAAGCGATAACAAAACAGTTGGTGAAGGGCTGGCAAGTGAGGAAAATGTGATTTTCTGTCCTCGAGTTACTAGGGCCAGTCCTTTCCAGTTCATTCCCACAGATTCCACAGAAAGAATATCTAAGGAGTTGGGACAAAAGCCACTGGACAATCTTCTCTGGTCCACTAAGAGCTAGAGTTACCAAAGGAAGAAGCCCATTGCGCTTCCAATCTGAGTAACATTTAACCTGAGCTAGAGCTAGAGCTCCATCTAGATTCCAAACTTTTGACTCCTAGTGAGTCTAGGCACTTTCTGATTACCAATCCAAGTTTGGGACCTAAGCAACAGTACACAGTAGCAGCATAGATCACAAGTTACTTGAAAATGTATGATACGACAGATTAGGTTAATAGTTCTAATTCCCAAGAAGTTATGAAATTATCAACGAGACTGGAAAGTTTGACCAAGAAAGGAGAGTTCGGTCCACACACTTTGCCCATTTCTGGTTACTCCCCTCACAGGGAGGTTGGGTGTCTCTTGGCATTGGCAGGTCAGTATAATCCCCTGACAATTTTCTACCATAAGTCATATGAGGTCACTGTGGAACCACAGAGAAGGGATCCTCACTTGCTTTGTGCAGGGCATGTCATTCATTCACAAAACCACAGTGTAGAGTTAGTAAAGTACAGCAGAAAACGTGTTTGCTAGAATTAAAAATGAACGAGAGCTTCAAGGATCCTTATTTTGTCCTGAAGAATCCCAGATAATCCCCCAAGATGAAAGGTTGCTGAACCATGAAAGACGCCTGGATTCCTGGTCTCTGGAGGAGAAGAATTCAATCTGGGGCCAGTGACAAAGCTTGATTGCTCAGAGCTTTTGTGTATAAAAGTTTTATTAAAGTATAAAAGACATAGACAAAGCTTCTGACATAGGCTTCATCACTGGCCCCAGATTGAATTCTTCTCCTCTGGAGGCCAAGAATCCCAGTGTCTTTCATGGTTCAGCAACAGCCTTTCAGAAACAGTGACAGACTATTTTCTTGGGCCCCAAAATCACTGCAGATGATGACTGCAGTCATGAAATTAAAAGAAAGTTGCTCCTTGGAAGAAAAACTATGACAAAGCTAGACAGAGTAGTAAAAAGCAAAGATATTACTTTTCCAACAAAGGTCCATCTAATCAAAGCTATGTTTTTACCAGTAGTCACGCATGGATGTGCGAGTTGGATCATAAAGAAAACTGAGTGCTGAAGAATTGATGCTTTTGAACTGTGGTGTTGGGGAAGACTCTTGAGAGTCCCTTGGACTGCAAGGAGATCCAACCAGCCCATCCAAAAGGAGATCAGTCCTGAGTTCATTGGAAGGACTGATTCTGAAGTTGAAAGTTCCAATACTTTGGCCACCTGATGTGAAGAACTGATTTATTGGAAAAGAGCCTGATGCTGGGAAAGATTGAAGGCAGGAGGAGAAGGGAATGACAGAGGGTGAGATGATTGCATGTCCTCAATGACTCAATGGACATGCATTTGACCAGCCTCCAGGAGTTGGTGATGGACAAGGAAGCTTGGCATGCTGCAGTTCATGGTGCCACAAAGTGTCGGACATGGCTGAGTGACTCAACTGAACTGAATTCTCTTTTATTGATTTACATTTCTATCGTTATGTCCATACAACACAATTTTGATTACAACCGTTTGTAGTAACTTTTGAAATCAAGAAGTGTGCATTCTCTAACTTCTCTTTCAAGACTGCTTTAGTTTTTCCAAAGATTTCCTCTCAAATTTAGCATGTTTGTGTTTGTAAAAAATCTCACTGGGATTCTGATAGAGATCTTATTTAATTAATAGAACACTGGCTAGTATTGACATGTCAATAATATTAACTCTTTTTTTTTTTATAAGAACATAGTTCATTGTGAACACAGGATGTCTTTCCATTTATTGGTGCCTTCTTTAATTTCATTTAGGAACACTTTCTTGTTTTCAGTGTACATATTGCAGGGAGTAATCAATTCTAATTCCATGTTGGAACCATTTCTTTGACTTGTTTGCCACTGTTTTTGTTATTATACTTATACATATTGGCCTACTTCAGAGAATCCTGCCCTTCTGCCTGACTGTTAAACTAAATACCTTTGTTCAGAACTGTTTACCTATAGATGTCAGGAAGAAAAAAAAATGAACATATTCCCCTGGCTGAGGCTTGCCATGGTAGGTGATATTTGCAAGATGAATGGCCTTTTTATTTTGTTTCCTCACCTCCTCATCTCTGTTGCATTAAAGAAAGTGACATCCAGAACTGGATAAGATGGTTGTTTCGTAACAATAGTCTAAAATCTTCTTGGTTAGCTGGCTTTCTGAATAAAGTCATATTCCATGCCTTAACACCTCATCTCTCAAATTCATTGTCCTCTTGTGCAGTGAGCAGATTGAGCTTGGATTCGGTAACACACAGGATATTCACCACCATGGTTAAGTTAATTCCTAAGAATTTCATTCTTTTTATGTAATTATAAATGGAATTATTTTCTTAATTTTCTCTTTAGATTTTTCATTGCTAGTGTACACAAACACAAATGACTTTTGCATGTTGATTATGTATTCTGCAAAATTGATTAATTTGTATTATAGTTCTAGAAGTGTTTTTGTTGAGCATCTCAGGTTTTTTAAAATATAAGATTATGTCATACATGAATAGAGATAATTTTACTTTTTCCTTTCTACTTTCAGTTCAGTTCAGTTCAGTCGCTCAGTCATGTCCGACTCTCCGCGACCCCATTAATCACAGCACGCCAGGCCTCCCTGTCCAACACCAACTCCCGGAGTTCACTCAAACTCATGTCCACAGAGTCGGTGATGCCATCCAGCCATCTGATTCTTGGTCGTCCCCATCCCCTCCCGCCCCCAACCTTTCCCAGCATCAGAGTCTTTTCCAGTGAGTCAACTCGTCGCATGAGGTGGCCAAAGTATTGCAGTTTCAACTTTAGATGCCTTTAATTTCTTTTTCTTACATACTTTCTCTGGATAAAGCTTCCAATACTATGTTGAATTGCCTTTTTTAATATATTCTATGTGGAGAACAAGATGACAGAGGAGTAGGTGGATGTGGAGTACATCTCTTTCCATGGATACATAAGGTATTAACCTTCAGACACAGAAGTGCATGCAGAACACAAGCTGAGAGCAGACAGGGGTACCAGACCAGTGGAAAAGAACTATAGAATCATGCAAAACTCGGTAGGATGAAGGAATTAGGGAAAAAACGGAAGTGTTAGTGGGACTGGACCTGCCCTTGGCAGGTGGGGGAACTGAATCAGGGGTCTGATCCCCACAGCAGGGCAATTGTCCAAGTCAGAGAAGAAATATTTACAACTAAGAGTGAAACAGCTGATCTCTGGTAGCCTAAATGAAATGAGAATCAGACAGTCCTTGCCACAGCCATACATACCCTGGGCAGGAACGCTGGTCTCCTGGAAGGGCCAGCAGATGGGAGCTGGAGTTAAGGGATTGTAGAGCAATCCCAGGGCGATGGCTGCTGTTGCCTGCAGAGAGACAGATTGAGGGGATGTGAGGAAAGAGAACTTGGAGGGAAATGCAGGTGGAGGAAAGCCAGGCAGTTATCAAAGCAAGGTGATACTGCTGAGTCACGCATAGGGAATGGAGTTATCACCATAGCCTCTCTCTCCCCACACACCAGCATTGGCAACTGAACAATAGAAAGGCTGGCCCATCAAACACCTGACACACTGGACTACAGAGTAGGACTCCAGCCAGGGAGGCCCCTCTATGTGCCCGATGCACCTAACAACAGAAAAGGACCCAAGGCAAGGAAACCCTTAAGTGCCTGAATCGGCAGAGCTACGGAGAAAGACTAGCCAAAGAGGCCTTCTGATCACCAGCTACAAGAGACTCAAAAAAAAAAAAAAAAAAAAAAGAGAGTCTGATAAGACAATAACTCCTGTGGCAGAGGCAGTCCGTGTCCCTGCACACTTGGTGCTGCCAGGGTACCTGCAAGCCAAGCAACTGCACCACCTTCACTCTCAATTCTCACTGGAGAAGAACTGCCACAGGCAAAAGAAAAAGTTGTGTGTTTATGCGTGCAGGATCACTTAGGTCATGTCTGACTCTTTCTGACCCTATAGACTGTGGCCTGCCAGGCTTCGCTGTCAGAGAGGGGATTCTCCAGGCAAGATACTGGAGCGTATTGGCCAAGACAGATTGCCATACCCTCCTAGAGCACTATATTTCCTACTACCCTAGAAGCCAACCCCCATGAGTACTTGGGGCTGCCAGAACCCTGTGACTCAAGCACCTGTATGACCTCCACACCTGGTCCTCACAAAGGCAAACCCAAGCCCTCCAGGGCAGACTCAGGAGCTAAACCCCAGTGAATGACCCACATGTAGAGGTGGAAATAAAAACACATTTGAAACCCAGGGGCAGTGTGGATAAGGAAGAAGATCCAAAACCTTCCCACCAGCTGTACAAGCTTCAGATTAAACCCACATAATCAACTAAGCAGACTCTGTGTCTGGAATATATAAAAGGCCATTGAGACAACCCACAAAAGAAAATGCACAAGCGCAGATAGTTGTGGACGTTGGAGGCAAGAACCACAGGAGTAGGACCATATTAAAATCTGAGCAACCCCCACAGCACATCCAGAGATAAACACAGTGTCACAGTATTAGAGGGCATCCTAGGGAGAGCTTAAGCCCTGAGCATTTGGAGTGGGAGCACTGATTCCAAGATCTTAGATTACCAGAGAACTAATCCTCAGTTCAGCTCAGTTCAGTCACTCAGTCGTGTCCGACTCTTCGCAATCCCATGAACCACAGCACGCCAGGCCTCCCTGTCCACCACTAACTCACAGAATTCACTCAAACTCATGCCCATCGAGTTGGTGATGACATCCAGCCATTTCATTCTTTGTTGTCCCCTTCTTCTCCCGCCCCCAATCCTTCCCAGTATCAGAGTCTTTTCCAGTGAGTCAACACATCGCATGAGGTGGCCAAAGTATTGGAGTTTCAGCTTTAGCATCAGTCCTTCCAATGAACAACCAGGATTGATCTCCTTTAGTATGGACTGGTTGGATCTTCTTGCAGTCCAAAGGACTCTCAAGAGTGTTCTCCAGCTCCACAGGTCAAAAGCATAAATTCTTTGGCGATCAGCTTTCTTCACAGTCCAACTCTCACATCCATACATGAACACTGGAAAAACCATAGCCTTGACGAGACGGACCTTGGTTGCAAAGTAATGTCGCTGCCTTTTTATATGCTATCAAGGTTGGTCATAACTTTCCTTCCAAGGAGTAAGCGTCTTTTAATTTCATGGCTGCAATCAGCATCTGCAGTGATTTTGGAGCCCCAAAAATGAAGTCTGACACTGTTTCCACTGTTTCCCCATCTATTTCCCATGAAGTGATGGGACCAGATGCCATGATCTTTGTTTTCTGAATGTTGAGCTTCAAGCCAACCTTTTCACTCTCCTCTTTCACTTTCATCAAGAGGTTTTGAGTTCCTGTTCACTTTCTGCCATAAGGGTGGTGTCATCTGCATATCTGAGGTTATTGATATTTCTCCCAGCAATCTTGATTCCAGCTGCTGTTTCTTCCAGCCCATCGTTCCTCATGATGTACTCTCCATATAAGTTAAATAACCAAGGTGACAATATACAACCTTGAAGTACTCATTTTCCTATTTGGAACCAGTCTGTTGTTTCATGTTCTGTTCTAACTGTTGCTTCCTGACTTGCATACAGGTTTATCAATAGTCTGGTCAGGTGGTCTGGTACTCCCATTCCTTTCAGAATTTTCCACAGTTTATTGTGATCCACACAGTCAAAGGCTTTGGCCTAGTCAATGAAGCAGAAATAGATGTTTTTCGGGAAACTCTCTTGCTTTCTCCATGATCCAGCAGATGTTGGCAATTTGATCTCTGGTGCCTCTGCCTTTTCTAAAACCTGCTTGGACATCTGGGAGTTCACAGTTCACATATTGCTGAAGCCTGGCTTGGAGAATTTTGAGCATGACTTTACTAGCGTGTGAGATGAGTGCAATTGTGCAGTAGTTTGAGCATTCTTTGGCATTGCATTTCTTTGGGATTGGAATGAAGACTGACCTTTTCCAGTCCTATGGCCACTGGTGAGTTTTCCAAATTTTCTGGCATATTGAGTGCAGCACTTTCACAGCATCATCTTTCAAGATTTGAAATAGCTCAACTGGAATTCCATCACCTCCACTAGCTTTGCTCGTAGTGATGCTTTCTAAGGCCTACTTGACTTCACATTCCAAGATGCCTGGCTCTAGGTCAGTGATCACGTTATCGTGACTATCTTGGTCGTGAAGATCTTTTTTGTACATTTCTTCTGTGTATTCTTGCCACCTCTTCTTAATACCTTTTGCTTCTGTTAGGTCCATACCATTTATGTCCTTTATCGAGCCCATCTTTGCATGAAATTTTCGCTTGGAATCTCTAATTATCTTGAACAGATCTCTTGTTTTTCCTATTCTGTTGTTTTACTCTATTTCTTTGCATTGATCACTGAGAAAGGCTTTCTTATCTCTCCTTGCTATGCTTTGGAACTCTGCATTAAGATGCTTATATCTTTCCTTTTCTCCTTTGCTTTTTGCTTCTCTTCTTTTCACAGCTAGTTGTAAGGCCTCATCAGACAGTCATTTTGCTTTTTAGCATTTCTTTTCCATGGGGATGGTCTTGGTCCCTGTCTCCTGTACAATGTCACGAACCTCTGTCCAGAGTTCATCAGGCACTCTGTCTATCAGATCTTGTCCCTTAAATCTATTTCTCACTTCCACTGTATAATCATAAGAGATTTGATTTAGGTCATATCTGAATGGTCTAGTGGCTTTCCCTACTTTCTTCAATTTAAGTCTGAATTTGGCAATAAGGAGTTCATGATCTGAGCCACAGTCAGCTCCTGGTCTTTTTTTGGCTAACTGTATAGAGTTTCTCCATCTTTGGCTGCAAAGAATATAATCAATCTGACTTCGGTGTTAACCTTCTGGTGATGTCCATGTGTAGAGTCTTCTCTTGTGTTGTTGGAATAGGTTGTTTGCTATGACCAGTGCATACTCTTGGCAAAACTCTATTAGCCTTGACGCTGCTTCATTCCATTCTCCAAGGCCACATTTGCCTGTTACTCCAGGTGTTTCTTGACTTCCTAGTTTTGCATTCCAGTCCCCTAACTTGAAATGGACATCTTTTTTGGGTGTTATTTCTAAAAGGTCTTGTAGGTCTTCATAGAACTGTTCAAATTCGGCTTCTTCAGTGTTACTGGTTGGAACATAGGCTTGGATTACTATAATATTGAATGGTTTGCCTTGGAAACGAACATAAATCATTCTGTCATTCTTAAGATTGTATCCAAGAACTTCATTTCGGACTCTTTTGTTGATCATGATGGCTACTCCATTTCTTCTAAGGAATTCCTGCCCACAGTAGTAGATATAATGGTCATCTGAGTTAATTTCACCCATTCCAGTCCATTTTAGTTCACTGATTCCTAGAATGTCTATGCTCACTCTTGCCATCTCCTATTTGACCACTTCCAATTTGCCTTGATTCATGGACCTAACATTCTAGGTTCCTGTGCAATAGTGCTCTTTACAGCCTCGGATCTTGCTTCTATCACCAGTCACATTCACAAATGGGTATTGGTTATGCTTTGGCTCCACCCCTTCAGTCTTTCTGGAGTTATTTCTCTGCTGATCTCCAGCAGCATACTGGACACCTACTGACTTGTGGAATTCCTCATTCAGTATCCTATCGTTTTGCCTTTGGATACTGTTCATGGGGTTCTAAAGGCAAAAATACTGAAGTGATTTGCTATTCTCTTCTCCAGTGGACCATATTCGGCTGCGGTTTATGTGATCAGATCGACTAGTGTTCTGTGATTATGATTTCAGTGTGTCTGCCCTCTGATGCCCCTCACAATACCTACCCTCTTATTTGGGTTTATCTTACCTTGGTTGTGGGATATCTCTTCACAGCTGCTCTAGCAAAGAGCAGCCTCTGTCACTTACCTTGGATGAGGGCTGTCTCCTCAATGCCACCCCTCCTGACCTTGAACGTAGAGTAGCCCCTTTTGACCCTCCTGCGCCCACGCACCCACCGCCTATTGGACGTAAGGTAGCTCCTCTCGGCTGCCAGCCATCACCTTGGGTGTGGGGTAGCTCCTCTCTGCCGCACTTCCATGCGTGGTCAGTTGTGCCGGGGCTGGCATCTCTCACGTCTGCACCGCCGGGGCTGGCGCCTCTCAAGTCTGCGCCATTGGGGCCAGCGTCTCTATTTCTGTGCCGCCGGGGAGTTTCAAATAGTGAGAACTCACACAAAGGAAACAACTTAAATACAAGACCTGGAATCACACAACCACCAGTAGCACCCTGTGCAGGATTCCTCATCTAAAAAATACACAAAACAAAAATACAAACCCAACCATCAGAAGACAGGACCACCTCACTCAGCCTTGCCCTTCAGAAGAAAAACAAATGAAGAAATAAACAAAAACTCAGCACAAATCTCACCCTATATGAAGCTTGCAGAAACCACTGGACCAAGCTTAGCAGGGCAGAAACTAAAATGAAGAATGAATTCAACCTTCTTCAAGAAAAAAGTTAAACTTTCCTTGAAGTCTGGGAAAAGGAGACCTCAAGCAAAATAATTTAGAAAAAAAAGGGAAGGCAGAGAAATACTGCAAAAATGAAGGAACAAACTAGAAACACAGAAGTCCAAATAAATGAAAAAGAAATAGGAAAATTACCTGGAAAAGAATTCAGAATAATCATAGGAAATATAATCAAAACCTTGAAAACAAAATGAAGAAAATGCAATAATCAATTAGCAAATGCCTAGAAGAATTAAAGAATAAACATACAGAGACAAAAAACACAATTACTGAATTTAAAAATACTCTGAAAGTGAAAGTGAATCACTGTGATGTCCAACTCTTCAAGACCTCATGAACTGTAGCCTACCAGTTTCCTCTGTCCATGGGATTTGCCAGGCAAGAATACTGGAGTGAGTTGACATTTCTTTCTCCAGAAGATATTCCCAACCCAGGGATTGAACCCAGGTCTCCTGCATTTTAGGCAGCTGCTTTACCATCTGAGCCACCAGGGAAGTCCAAAAAAATGCTGTGAATCAATAGCAGAATATCTGAAACAGAAGAAAGAATCTGTGAGTTGGAAGATAGAATGGTGAAAACAACTTTTGAAGAACAGAATAAAGAAAAAGAATGAAAAGAGCCGAAGATAGTCTCAGAAACCTTTGGAAGCATATCAAATGCAGCAACATTTGAATTATAGGGGTCCCAGAAGAAGAAGAGAAAAAGAAATGGTATGAGAAAATTTTTGAAGAAATTATAGTAGAAAACCTCCCCAGCATGGAAAAGGAAATTGCCAATCAAATCCAAGAGGCACAAAGAGTCCCATACAGGATAAAACCAAGGAGAAACACACCAAGACATATACTAATCAAACTAACAAATACTAAACACAAAGAAAGAATATTAAAAGCAGGAAGAGAGAAACAACAAGTAACATACAAGGGAAACCCCATACTCTTAACAGCTGATCTTTTAGCAGAAACTCTGTAGGGCAGAAGGGAATGGCAGGATATATTTAAAGTACTGAAAGGGAAAAATCTACAACTAAGACTACTGTTCCTACCAAGGATCTCATTCAAAATTGATGGAGAAATAAAAAGCTTTTCAGACAAGCAAAAATTAAGAGAATTCAGTACAACTGAAGCAGCTTTACAACAAATGTTAAACCGACTTATATAGTCAAGAAATACAACAGAAGAAAAAAGATCTACAAAATCAACCCCAAACAATTAGATAATGGCAATGCTGCTCCTGGTGCTGCTAAGTCGCTTCACTCGTGTCCGACTCCGTGCAACCCCATAGATGGCAGCCCACCAGGGTCGCCCGTCTCTGGGATTCTCCAGGCAAGAACACTGGAGTGGGTTGCCATTTCCTTCTCCAATGCATGAAAGTGAAAAGTGAAAGTGAAGTCGCTCAGTTGTGTCTGACCCTTAGCGACTCAATGGACTGCAGCCCACCAGGCTCCTTCATCCATGGGAGTTTCCAGGCAAGAGTACTGGAGTGGGTTGCCATTGCCTTCTCCAAGAAAATGGTAATAGGAACATATATATCAATAATTACTTTAAATGTAAATGGATTAAATGGTCCAAGCAAAAGACATGGACTGGCTGAATGGATACAAAAACAAGATCCATATATATACTGTCTACAAGAAACTCACTTCAGACCTCAAGGCATATATAGACTGAAAGTGAGAGGATGGGAAAATATATTCCATGCAAATGTGAAGCAAAAGAAAGCTGGAGTAGTAATCCTCATATGAGAAAAAAAAATAGACCTTAAAATAAAGAAGATTACAAGGGATAAAGAAGGACACTACATAATGATCAAGGGATCAATCCAAGAGGAAGACATAACAACTGTGAAATCTGTGCACCCAACATAGGAGCACCACAATACATAAGACATCCAGTACTAGATATAAAGGGAGAAATTGATAATAACACAATAATAGTAGGAGACTTTAACACCCCAATTACACCAATGGACAGATCATCAAAATAGAAAATTGATAAGGAAATACAAGCCTTAAATGATACATTAGATGAGACAGAGCTCATTGATATCTTCAGGACATTCCATCCAAATGCAGAAGAATACACTTTTTCAAGTGCACATGGAACATTCTCCAGCATAGACCATATCTTGGGTCACAAATAAAACCTCATTAAATTTAAGAAAATTGACATCATATCAAGCATCTCCTCGGATCACAACGCTCTGAAACTAGATATTGATTACAAGAAAAAAAAAAAAAACTGTAAGAAACACAAACACATGGAGATTAAGCAACCTGTTTCTAAATAACCAACAAGTTATTGAAGAAATCAAAAGGGAAATAAAAAAAGAAAAAATCTAGAAACAAATGACAATGAAAACATGACAACTCAAAACCTAGGGGATGAGCAAAAGCAGTTGTAACAGGTAAGTTTATAGCAATACAATACTACCTCATGAAACAAGATAAACACCAAATAATGTTAAACCTAAAACAACTGGAAAAAAGAAGAAGAAGAAGAAGAACAACAACAATAACCACACACACAAAAAAAGTTCATACAAGGAAAAAATCATAAAGATCCAAGGAAAAATAAATGAAAAAAATAATGAAAGAAACAATAGCAAAGATTAATAAAACTAAAATCTGATTCCTTGAGTAGATAAAAAAAAATTGACAAACGCTTAGCCAGACTCATCAAGAAAAAAAAAGAGAATAATCAAATCAACAAAATTAGAAATCAAAAAGGGGAGGTTACAACAGACAATGCAGAAATACAAAGGATTATAAGAGAATATGATGAAAAACTATATGGAAATAAAATAGATAACCTGGAAGAAATGGACAGATTCTTAGGAAAGTTCAATCTTCCAAGACTGAACTAAGAAGAAATATAAATTATGAACAACCCAATTATAAGCACTGAAATTGAAACTGTGATCAAAAATCTCCCAAAAAACAAAAGCCCAGGACCAGGTGGATTCACAGGAGAATTCTATAAAACATATAGAGTAGAGTTGATGTCTATCCTTCTAAAACTCTTTCCAAAAATGCAGAAGAAAGAAAACTTCCAAATTTATTCTACAAGGCCACCATCACCCCGATACCAAAACTAGACAAAAACAAAACAAATATAAATAAATAAATAAAACCACAGGCCAATATCACTGATGAACATAGATGCAAAAATCCTTAAAAAAAATTTAGCAAACAGAATTCAGAAATTCATCAAAAAGCTCACACACCATGATCAGTTCAGTTCAGTTCAGTTCAGTCGCTCAGTCGTGTCCGACTCTCCACGACCTCATGAATCACAGCACGCCAGGCCTCCCTGTCTATCACCAACTCCCGGAGTTCACTCAAACTCATGTCCACAGAGTCGGTGATGCCATCCAGCCATCTCATTCTCTGTCGTCCCCTTCTCCTCCCGCCCCCAACCTTTCCCAATATCAGTCTTTTCCAGTGAGTCAACTCATCGCATGAGGTGGCAAAAGTATTGCAGTTTCAGCTTTAGCATCAGTCCTTCCAATGAACACCCAGGATTGATCTCCTTTAGAATGGACTGGTTGGATCTCCTTGCAGTACAAGGGACTCTCAAGAGTCTTCTTCAACACCACAGTTCAAAACCATGATCAAGTTGGGTTTATTCCAGGGATGCAAGGATTCTTCAATATATGCAAATCAATCAATGTGATACACCATATTAACACATTGAAAGATAAAAACCATCTCAATAGATGCAGAAAACACCTTTGACAAAATTCAGCACCATTTATGATTAAAACTCTTCAAAAGATGGATATAGAAGGAACCTATCTCGACATAGTAAAGGCCATATATGATAAGCCTACAGCAGACATTATTCTCAATGGTGAAAACACAAAAGCATTCCCCCTAAGATCAGGAGCAAGACAAGGGTTTCCCCTTTCACCGTTATTATTCAACATAGTTCTGGAAGTCCTAGCTTCAGCAATCAGAGAAGAAAAATAAAGAAAAGGAATGCAGATTGGAAAAGAAGTTAAGCTCTCACTGTTTGCAGGTGACATGATACTGTACATATATTGTAAAGTAATTAGCTTCCAATTAAAATAAATAAATTATAAAAAAAGAAAACCCTAAAGATAGTATCAGAAAATTACTAGAGATAATCAGTGAATTTATCAAAATTGCAGGATACGAAATCAATACACCGAAATCACTTGCATTTCTATATACTAGCAATGAAAAATCAAGAGAAATTAAGGGATCAATCACATTCACGATTGCAACAAAAAGAATTAAATATCTAGGAATAACCTTACCTATTGAGGCAAAAGAACTGTACACAGAAAATTATAAGACACTAATGAAAGAAATCAAATATGGCATATAAACAGATGAAGAGATATTCCATATTCCTGGGTAGGAAGAGTGAATATTGTGAAAATGAATATACTACCAAATGCACATCTACAGATTTAATGAGATCCCTATCAAATTACCAATTGCATTTTTCACAGAATTAGAACAAAAAATTCATATGGAAACACAAAAGACCCCAAATAGCCAAAGCAGTCTTGAGAAAGAATGGAGCTGAAGGAATAAAGCATCCTGACTTCAGATTGTACTAAAAAGCTACAGTCATCAAGACAGTATGGTACTGGCACAAAAACAGAATTATAGACCAATGTAACAAGATAGAAAACCCATAAATAAACCCACACACCTATGGGTCCCCTATTTTTGACAAAGGAGGCAATAATACACATTGGGGCAAAGATAGCCTCTTCAATAAATGGTGCTGGGAAAGCTGGACAACTACATGTAAAATAATGAAATTAGAACACTTTCTAATACCATACCCAAAGATAAACTCAAAATGGATTAAATATCTAAATGTAAGACCAAAAGCTATAAAACTCTTGGAAGAAAACATGGGCAGAACACTTGATGACATAAATCAAAGCAAGATCATCTATGACCCATCTCCTAGCAAAGGAAACTATAAGCAAGGTGAAAAGACAGCACTCAGAATGGGAGAAAATAACAGCAAATGAAACAACTGACAAAGGATTAACTTCCAAAATACACAAGCAGCTCATACAGCTCAGTACCAGAAAAAACATAAATTTGGAAATAAAATACAAATTTCTTTATTACTCATAAATCAACAAAGTCATAATAAAAATAAAATATAGCTGAGAAAAAAATGACAAGGATATAAATAAAAATAGGTGCAACATAGCAAATTAATATATAAAGTAAAACTATTGGCCTTAAATGTTTATATAATAGGATACATGCCTGAATGCTAAGTTGCTTCAGTCGTGTCTGACTCTTTGTGACTCTATGGAACATAACACGACCGTCTCCTCTGTCCACACGGATTCTCCAGTACTGAAGTGGGTTGCCATGCCCTCCTCCAGGGGATCTACCCCACCCCAGGATTGAACTCGTGTCTCCTGCAACTCCTGCATTGCCGGAGGTTTCTTTACTGCTTAGCTATCAGGGAAGCCCATATGATAGAATAGGAATCAACAAATTATTTCTATAAAGGGACATATATATATATATATGTATTGGCCTGCCTCTTGAGAAAACTGTATGCAGGTCAGGAAGCAACAGTTAGAACTGGACATGGAACAACAACAACCGACTGGTTCCAAATAGGAAAAGGTGTCCATCAAGGTTGTACATTGTGACCTTGCTTATTTAACTTATATGCAGGGTACATCATGAGGAACGCTGGGGTGGAAGAAGCACAAGCTGGAATCAAGATTGCTGGAGAAATATCAATAACCTCAGATATGCAGAAGACACCACCCTTATGGCAGAAAGTGAAGAGGAACTCAAAGGCCTTTTAATGAAAGTGAAAGAGGAGAGTGAAAAGTTTGGCTTGAAGCTCAACATTCAGAAAACGAAGATCATGGCATCTGGTCCCATCACTTCATGTGAAATAGATGGGGAAACAGTGGAAACAGTGTCAGACTTTATTTTTTGGGGCTCCAAAATCACTGCAGATGCTGATTGCAGCCATGAAATTAAAAGACGCTTACTCCTTGGAAGGAAAGTTATGACTAACCTTGATAGTATATTAAAAAGCAGAGACATTACTTTGCCAACCAAGGTCCGTCTAGTCAAGGCAATGGTTTTTCCCATGGTCATGTATGGATGTGAGAGTTGGACTGTGAAGAAAGCTGATCGCCGAAGAATCGATGCTTTTGAACTGTGGTGTTGAAGACTCTTGAGAGTCCCTTATACTGCAAGGAGATCCAACCAGTCCATTCTAAAGGAGATCAATCCTGGATGTTCATTGGAGGGACTGATGCTAAAGCTGAAACTGCATTACTTTGGCCACCTCAAGCGACGAGTTGACTCACTGGAAAAGACTCTGATGCTGGGAAAGGTTGGGGGCTGGCGGAGAAGGGGAAGACAGAGAATGAGATGGCTGGATGGCATCACCGACTCTGTGGACATGAGTTTGAGTGAACTTCGGGAGTTGGTGATGGACAGGGAGGCCTGGCGTGCTGTGATTCATGGGGTCGCGGAGAGTCGGACACGACTGAGCGACTGAACTGAACTGAACTGACTGATGTATATTTTGGTTTTGTGGAATAAAATATCTCCAATACAACTACTCAATTTTGCTTCGACTCAAGGAGCCATATACAATATGTAAACACACCACCATGGCTGTTACAATGAAACTTGTGGATATTAAAATTTGAGTTGAATTTAATTTACATGGGTTACAAAATATTATTCTCATTTTATTCAGACATTAAAAAATGAAAATTATCCTTAGATCACATGCCATAATAAAACACGTAGTTGACTGTATTTGCTGAAGCCTGTATTAGAGGAGGGAAAACTAAAAAAAAAGAAAATTATAGGCTAATCATTTAGAAGGATAATCTTGGCTAAAATGATTTTAATTATTAATTCTCAGTCAAAATATAGTCACTGTGTTCTATTATTTTAAAATCTTATTTGAAATACAGTTGAAGTTTCTCAATCTATTCTCCACATCCCTTAACTCCTCTTTTATGATTTTTCAAATTTATTTATCTTAATTGGAGGCTAATTACTTTATATTATTTTATTGGTTTTGCCATACATTGACATGAATCTGTTTTCAGTGTCTTTAGTTCTCTACTGTATCCAGGTGAACTTCTCAGTACAGTATTACACCTCAGTTTATTAAATTGTTTAGTATCTTCAGTACAGAAAATATTCTATTGAATATTTTATTTCTGTCACTATATTTTAACTGTTGTATATATTTAACTGACAAACCTAGACAATGTTTTGAAAAGCAGAGACATTACTTAGCCAATAAAGGTCCTCACAGTCAAGGCTATAGTCTTCCCAGTGGTCACATATGGTTGGGAAAGTGGGACCATAAAAAAGGCAAAATGTCAAAGACTTGATACCTTTGAACTTGGTGTTGAAGAAGACTCCTGAAAGTCTCTTGGACAGCAAGGAGATCAAACCAGTCAACCTCAAGGGAGACCAACCCTGAAAATTCACTGGAAGGACTGATGCTGGAGCTGAAACTCCAGTATTTTGGTCATCTGATGCAAACAGATAACTCACAGGAATAGTCCCTAATGCGGGGAAAGATCAACAGCAGGAAAAGAGGGCATCAGAGGATTACATGACTGGGTGGCATCACTGATACAATTAACATGAACTTAGGCAAACTTCAGGAGATGGTGAGGGACAGGGAGTCGTAGCAGCGTGGCAGTCCATGGGGTTGCAAAGAGTCAGACGCAACTGGGTGACTGAACAACAACAATTTTAACTGCAGTCAATCCGTATACCTCTTCCATTTCTAGTCCAAAGTCATTGTTGTTTGAAACTTGCCTATGATTCTTATTTTTGGCTTTTTTGTCTGTTTTAATTAGGAGTGGAATTAAGGAGGAGAGAGATTTGCATCTTGACTGAAATTGTGCAAGCTTTTGGTAATTATCTAAATTTAGACTAAAACAACCTAGCCAGTAATTCTTTGAAGTCTAATCTCCTGACATACAATTACTTTGCATGAAACTAACCTGTAGGACTAAATATTATAGAATAATTTCAGTTCTCATTGTTTGCTGCTGGTCTGAAATTTCATCTCTGCAGATGGGTTCTGCCCTATTTATATCTCTCCCCATAACAATTAGCATAATTTCTAACAAAGAGTCATGAAAAATAAAGAGATGAGGGTAAATGAAAAAATGCCTTCTCTGATAGACTTATCATTCATGTCTCAGTGTTGTTGATCTAACTCTAACTGAAAATAGAAGGTAGGACTGTTTTATTCATAAGTATAATAATATGTGATACATGGAAAAGTCATGATCAAAGAAATCTAAATAAAGTTGCCTTTAAAAATATTACACATGACTTTTGAGTACAGGGATTAATTAAATCTTTTAATAAGTGATGATAATGAAAGACTATGTTATGAATTTTCAAAAAAGGAAAATAAATACCTACATTATAAAAAATCATTTTGTTTTCCTTTAAAGGACATCTAATAGCAATAATATTTTTAGGACAAATTTTGGGAAACAGTGATTCAATAGATCACTGAAACTTGGATTACATAGTAGACAGAGCACATGTTTTGGAATCATTCAGATTTATTAATTGTACAACTTTGAGCAAGCAGTTTAAACTATCTATATCTCAGTTTCTGAATGATCTAGTGGTTTTCCCTACTTTCTTCAATTTATGACTGAATTTGGCAATAAGGAGTTCATGATCTGAGCCACAGTCAGCTCCTGGTAGAACATACAGATATGACCTAAATCAAATTCCTTATGATTATACAGTGGAAGTGAGAAATTGATTTAAGGGACTAGATATGATAGAGTGCCTGATGACCTATGGATGGAGGTTCATGATATTGTACAGGAGAAAGGGATCAAGACCATGGAAAAGAAATGCAAAAAAGCAAAATGGCTGTCTGAGGAGGCCTTACAAATAGCTGAGAAAAGAAGAGAAGCAAAAAACAAAGGAGAAAAGGAAAGATAGAAGCATCTGAATGCAGAGATCCAAAGAAGATCAAGGAGAGATAAGAAAGCCTTCCTCAGCGATCACTGCAAGGAAATAGAGGATCACAACAGAATAGTAAAAACACGAGATATTCTCAAGAAATTAGAGATATCAAGGGAATATTCCATGCAAAGATGGGCTCGATAAAGGACAGAAAAGGTATGGACCTAACAGAAGCAGAAGATATTAAGAAGAGGTGGCAAGAATACACAGAAGAACTGTACAAAAAAGATCTTCAGGACCAAGATAATCACGATGGCGTGATCACTGACCTAGAGCCAGACATCTTGGAATGTGAAGTCAAGTGGGCCTTAGAAAGCATCACTACGAACAAAGCTATGGAGGTGATGGAAATCCAGTTGAGTTATTTCAAATCCTGAAAGATTATGCTGTGAAAGTGCTGCACTCAATATCCCAGCAAATTTGGAAAACGCAGCAGTGGCCACAGGACTGGAAAAGGCCAGTCTTCATTCCAATCCCAAAGAAAGGCAATGCCAAAGAATGATCAAGCTATCACACAATTGCATTCATCTCACACGCTAGTAAAGTCATGTTCAAAATTCTCCAAGCCAGACTTCAGCAAAAATTGAACCGTGAACTTCCAGATGTTCAAGCTGGTTGTAGAAAAGGCAGAGGCACCAGAGATCAAATTGCCAACATCCGCTGGATCATGGAGAAAGTAAGAGAGTTCCAGGAGAACATCTATTTCTGCTTCATGCCAAAGCCTTTAACTGTATGGATCACAATAAACTGTGGAACATTCTGAAAGAGATGGGAATACCAGACCACCTGACTTGCCACCAGACCACCTTCCTGCAAGTCAGGAAGCAACAGTTAGAACTGGACATGGAACAACAGACTGGTTCCAAATAGGAAAAGGAGTACGTCAAGGCTGTATATTGTCACCCTGCTTATTTAACTTATATGCAGAGTACATCATGAGGAACGCTGGGCTGGAAGAAGCACAAGCTGGAATCAAGATTGCCGGGAGAAATAACAATAACCTCAGATATGCAGATGACACCACCCTTATGGCAGAAAGTGAACAGGAACTAAGAAGCCTCTGGATGAAAGTGAAAGAGGAGAGTGAAAATGTTGGCTTGAAACTCAACATCCAGAAAACAAAGATCATGGCATCTGGTCCCATCACTTCATGGGAAATAGATGGGGAAACAGTGGAAGCATTGTCACACTTCATTTTTGGGGGCTCCTAAATCACTGCAGATGCTGATTGCAGCCATGAAATTAAAAGACGCTTACTCCTTGGAAGGAAAGTTATGACCAGCCTAGATAGCATAGTAAAAAGCAGAGACATTACTTTGCCAACAAGGTCCGTCTAGTTAAGGCTATGGTTTTTCCAGTGGTCATGTATGGATGTGAGAGTTGGACTGTGAAGAAAGCTGATCACTGAAGAATTGATGCTTTTGAACTGTGGTGCTGGAGAAGACTCTTGAGAGTCCCTTGGACTGCAAGGAGATCCAACCAGTCCATTCTAAAGGAGATCAATCCTGGGTGTACATTAGAAAGACTTATGCTAAAGCTGAAACTCCAATACTTTGGTCACCTCATGCGATGAGTTGACTCACTGGAAAAGACTCTGATGCTTGGAGGGATTAGGGGCGGGAGGAGATGGGAACGACAGAGAATGAGATGGCTGAATGGCATCACTGACTCGAGGGACATGAGTTTGTGTGAACTCTGGGAGTTGGTGATGGACAGGGAGGCCTGACATGCTGTGATTCATGGGGTCGCAAAGAGTTGGACACTACTGAGGGGCTGAACTGAACTGATATCTCAGTTTCATCATCTACTGTAGGGAATAATAATAAGTACCTAATAAATCTATTGGGCTTCCCTTGTGATGTGAGAGATCTGGGTTCAGTCCCTGGGTTGGGAAGATCCCCTGGAGAAGAGAAAGGCTACCCACTCAAATATTCTGGCTGAGAATAACATGGACTGTATAGTCCACGGAGTCACAAATAGTCGGACATGGCTGAGCCACTTTCAGTTTCAATAAAACTACTGGGAGAAATTAATGAGATTTTATAGCACTTTGCAATGAATCATGGTTAAGCATTACACATAAATAGAAAAAGAATGTTTTTTTCTAGACTCTGTTACTGATATAGATACATCATATTACCAGAAGGTGACAGTATTCTAAGATTTGCCCATTGCCGCATTCAGTTTTTAAAATGAAATAGCATGGCCCAAGCAAGTTTTGCTTTTCTATTTATTGAAAATATTGGGCACAGAGCCATCTAACAATGTACGTTTATCATGATTTTGTTATGTTCCCTTGGTTTTAGAACTCTATGTAGACAAACCTCATGGTAAGGAAGAATGAGTGGAAGGCATGTTTTGAGCTGTTATTTTATTCCAGCCAAACAATAAAATATTTTCAAAACCTCAAGTCAGGAAGCAACAGTTAGACCTGGGCATGGAACCACAGACTGGTTCCAAATAGGAAAAGGAGTACATCAAGGTTGTATATTGTCACCCTGCTTATTTAACTTATATGCAAAGTACATCATGAGGTACGCTGAGCTGGAAGAAGCACAAGCTGAAATCAAAATTGCTGGGATAAATATCAATAACCTCAGATATGCAGATGACACCACCCTTATGGCAGAAAGTGAAGAGGAACTCAAAAGCCTCTTGATGAAAGTGAAAGAGGAGAGTGAAAAGGTTGGCTTGAAGCTCAACATTCAGAAAACAAAGATAATGGCATCTGGTCCCATCACTTCATGGGAAATAGATGGGGAAACAGTGGAAACAGTGTCAGATTTCATTTTCTGGGCTCCAAAATCACTGCGGATGCTGATTGCAGCCAGGAAATTAAAAGACGTTTACTCCTTGGAAGGAAAGTTGTGACTAACCTAGATAGCATAGTAAAAAGCAGAGACATTACTTTGCCAACCAAGATCCGTCTAGTCAAGGCTATGGTTTTTCCCATGGTCATGTATGGATGTGAGAGTTGGACTGTGAAGAAAGCTGATCACTGAAGAATTGATGCTTTTGAACTGTGGTGCTGGAGAAGACTCTTGAGAGTCCCTTGGACTGCAAGGAGATCCAGCCAGTCCATTCTAAAGGAGATCAGCCCTGCGTTTTCATTGGAAGGACTGATGCTAAAGCTGAAACTCCAATACTTTGGCTACCTCATGCGATGAGTTGACTCTCTGGAAAAGACTCTGATGCTGGGAGGGATTGGGGGCAGGAGGAGAAGGGGACGACAGAATGAGATGGCTGGATGGCATCACCAATTTGATGGACATGAGTTTGAGTGAACTCCAGGAGTTGGTGATGGACAGTGAGGCCTGGCGTGCTATGATTCATCAGGTCGCGGAGAGTCGGACACGACTGAGCAACTGAACTGAACTGAAATGAATGACCAGGAAATTTCAGGTTGTCTTCTTCTGAGAATGGCTGAAATTTTAATTTGGTTAGGTATTCAGTCTTGACTTGCTGACATGGATTCTAATAAAAATGAGTCTGTTTTGCGGGGTGTTGTGTCTTTTTCACCCACTGGTTTGGGACCCAAAAACTGAAGAAATGACATAGAGACAGAGTTTCTTATGTTTTTTCCCCACACAATCAACAGAAGAAAGCACCTTGGACTGGAATCTTCGGCCCCAAACCAAACAGGAGATGACAGAACAGATAGGCATATTACTCTCTTAGACTAAACAACAGTTCTGCCAACAATATAAAGCAAATTTTATCACATGCAAGGCGGATTAATAGGGACATCACTAACAACAGTAGTCAGAGGAACACCCTACTTTATGGTCATAGCATCATAGCTAAGACTCTCTCTGCCTTTGCCATGAGATAATGAGGCACAGGCTAGCTACTAGAACTAGCAAAGAGAAACCTGCATTAACAAGCAGCCCCTGTCTGGGTGTAATTTCAGTCCCACAGAAGCGGAGGGAATCTCTAAACAACCAGCATTCAGGCTGGGAAGAACTCTTCCACAATGTGAGCTAGAGGCTCTCTTTCTCCACCGAGAAGTAGCAGAATCCTCATCCTCAAGACCCCACTCCTGGAAGATACCAGAGGGAAATTCATCAGCACCAGACACTTCCAAACAGAACAAAGTAACACCAAAATTCTCTAAAAACTAAACTACCAGTAGAACCACAATCCCAAAAAAGTAAACCAAACAATCTAATTAGAACAAGGGCAAAGGACATAAACAGATATTTCACTGAAGAGGATACACAGAAGAGAGTATGTGTAAAGATGTTCAAGATAGTTCAGTTCAGTTCAGTTCAGTTCAAGATAGTTAGCCATCAGGAATACGCAAATTAAAAATCCAATAAGATATCACTACACATATATCAGAATGCCTAAAATTCAAATGTAACATCCAATGTAGGTGAGGATAGAGAGAAAGTGGGTAACAAACATTTACTGGTGGGAGTGTAAAAGATATAGACATTCTAAAAGGGTGCTTTACAGTTTCTTATAAATTAAACACATAGAAGGCTGTCTGAAGATGGTGGAGGAATAGGACGGGGAGGCCAGTTTCTCCCCAACAAATTCATTGAAACATCATTTGAACGCTGAGCGAATTCTACAAAGCAACTTCTGAATGCTGGCGGAGGACACCAGGTACCCAGAAAGGCAGCCCATTTTCTTTGAAAGGAGATAGGACAAAATATAAAAGATAATAAGAGAGAAAAAAGAGTTAGGGATGGAGAATGGTCCCGAGGAGAGAGTCGTGAAGGAGGAGAAATTTCCAAACACCAGGAAACCCTCTCACTGGCGGGTCTGTGGGGAGTTTTGGAATCTCAGAGGACAACATAACTGGGAGGAAAAAATAAATAAATAAAACCCACAGATTACACAGCTAACTGCAACTACCAGTGGAGAAGTAGCCCAGATGCTTGTGTTCGCCACCAGTAAGTGGGAGAGGCATGGGCTACATTGCTTAGGGTAAGGACCAGGGCTGAATGCCTTGAGCACAATCTGAGGGAGCTAACGTGAGATAAAAATGCAAACTGTGGGACAGCTAGAGTGAGATAGAGGAAAAACAAATAAGAGAGAAAGAGAGAGAGAAATTTCCCACAAAAAGCTCTAACCTAAGGCCCTCTCACAGAACAAAGGACTGAGCGAATACCAGAGGAGAGCTAGCCGGCTGTGGGCTGGCCCATCTCCTGCTGGAGGCAGAGAGGCAGGTGGGCGACAGCCAGAGCTGGAAGGCAAGGGGCAATCTCAGCCCCAGAGATGGCATCCTCTACCAAACTGCGAGCAGGTTCCCAGTTGCTAACCAAGTCTTCCTGGGATCCTGGATGGTTGACATCTGCCAGGAGTGTCACAGCCAGAGATCAGCTCCCCAGAGGAGACACACAGCACACTTGAAACATCACTCCTGCTGCGCACCAAGGAAAACCAAGCGGCTGGGACTGGGAAGGTGATAAGATGCACCAGCCCCCTGGAGAGAGTGTGCTTGCCAACCACAGGGTCACCTGAGCTGCTCAGACCTGGGAAGGGCACAAAATGCATGGCCAACTGAGTCTGTACCTTTGTGCAGTACCCAAGAAACTGAACCAGAGTGACTTAGACCTGGGAAGTGCACGCAACACAGGGCCTGCTTTAGACAGTTCCCCTTCAGAGCAACCTGGATCCTGAGCAGTATAGGCCAGGAAAGCATACACACCGTGAGTGGAGGCAAACCCAGTGTGACCCAGACACCGCACACACTCCCCACACACACCAGTGGCATTTGTTTGCAGTGTTCCTCCATCCCCACAACACAACTGAACAAGTAAGCCGAAATAAGTGACCAACTTCTCTGCCTTGTGTCAGGGCATAAAATAGATACTGAAGAGACTTGAAAACGGAGGAAACCAAAATAAACAAAGAAGAGGGAACCACTTTGGAAGTGACAGGTGCAACAGATTAAAACCCTGTAGTTAGCAACAACCACATTGGAAGTGGACCTTGAGAAGTATAAGCTGGAACAAGGAACTATCTGAAACTGAACTGACCTCACACTGCCTTCAACAGCTCCAGAGAAACTCCTAGATATATCTTACTATTACCTTTTTTTAAACTTTTTTAAAGTTCTTTATTGCTCATTTAATTTTCATTTTTATAACCTAATATTACCTTGCGAAAAAAACCCTATTTTTAAAGCATATTTCATATATATAATTTTATAATTTCTGTGATTATATTTTGTTTCTCTAATATTATATTTTTGAGAGTCTAACTCTACTCCACATTTTTAATCTTTGCTTTTTGGAATTTGTTATCAACTTTGTACCTTTACCAATCCAATCTTCACTTCTCATTTTTACTTAAGAGTGTGATTACTGGCTTGATTGCCCTCTCCCCCTTTTGACTCTCCTTTTTCTTCCTTGATCACCTCTGTCTCCTCTGTCCCTCTTTTCTTCTCTACCCAAATCTGTGAAACTCTCTGGAGGTTCTGGTCTGTGGATAACACTTAGGGAACTGATTAGTGGCTAAATCTGTCTCTCTCCTTTTGACTCCCCCTCTTCTCCTCCTGGTCACCTATGTCTCCTTCCTCCCTCTTCTTTTCTCTATGAAACTCTGTGAACCAATCTGGGAGTTCCAGACTGTGGAGAGCACATAGGGAATTGATTACTGGCTAGATTGCTGTCTCCCATTTTGATTCCCCCTCTTCTCCTCCTGGTCACCTCTATCTCCCTCCTCCGTTTTATCTTCTCCATATAACTCTGTGATCCTCTCTGGGTTTCCCTCACTGTGGAGAATCTTTTCTCCATTAACCTACATGTTTTATTTTTTGTGTGGTATGGATGGAGAAGTTTTCAGGCTACTGTAAGTATAAGACTGAAGACGAGAGGCAGGGGGCTTAAATCCAAAACTTGAGAACAACAAAAATCTGCTGACTCCAGGGAACATTAATTGACAAGAGCTCATCCAAAAGCCTTCATACCTACACTGAAACCAAGCACCACTCAAGAGCCAATAAGTTTCAGAGCAAGACATACCAAGCTAATTTGACTATAACACAGGAACATAACCCTGAGCATTAAAATACAGGCTGCAAAAAGTAACACAAAACCCATAGAACCTCAAAACTCACAACAAGACACTTCTTTGCACTCCAGAAAGAAGAGATCCAGCTTCACTCACCAGAATACGTATGTAAGCTTCCCTAACCAGGAAACCTTGGCAAGCCACATGTGCAACAACACCCACAGGGAGGAACCTACACAATAAAGATGAACTACAAGCTTACAGCATACAAAAAGGCCACCCCAAACACAGCAATCTAAACAAGATGTAAAGGCAGAGAAATATTCAGCAGGTAAAGAACATGATAAATGCTTACCAAACCAAACAAAAGAGGAGGGGATAGGGAGTCAATCTGAAAAATTATTCCTAATAATGATAGTAAACATGATCCAAAATCTTGAAAACAAAATAGAGTTGCAGATAAATCGTCTGGATACAAGGATAGAGACAATGTAAGAAATGCTTATCAAGGAACTAGAAGAACTAAAAAAGAGACAGGCAATAATGAATAATGCAATAACTGAAATCAGAAGCACTCAGGAGGGAACCATAAGTAGAATAACTGAGGGAGAAGATAGGATAAGTGAGATAGAACATAGAATTTTGGAAATCAAGGAAGCAGAGAGGATTAAAGAATAAATATTTAAAAGAAATGAGGACAACCTCAGAGACCTGTGGGACAATGTCAAATGTCCCAACATTCAAATCATAAGAATCCCAGAAGAAGAAGACAGAAAGAAAGATCATGAGAAAATACTTGAGGAGATAATAGTGAAAAATTCCTTAAAATGGAGAAGGAAATAGCCACCCAAGTCCAAGAAACCCAGAATCCCAAACAGTATAAACCCAAGGCGAAACACCACAAGACACATACTAATTAAATTAATGAAGATCAAACACAAAGAACAAATATTAAAAGCAGCAAAGGAAAAAACAAACAAACAAATAACATGCAACTGAATTCCCATAATGATAACAGTTGATCTTTCAATAGAAACTCTTCAAGCCAGAAGGGAACGGCAGGACATATTTAAAGTGATAAAAGAGAAAAACCTGCAACCCAGATTACTGTACCCAGCAAGGGTCTCATTCAAATATGAAGGAAAAATCAAAAGCTTTACAGACAAGCAAAAGCTGAGAGAATTCAGAACCACCAAACCAGCTCTTCAACAAATGCTAAAGGATCTTCTCAAGACAGGAAACACAGAAAAGGTGTACAAACTCGAACCCAAAACAAGCAAGTAAATGGCAATGGGTCATACTCATCAATAATTACTTTAAATGTAATATATTGAAAAATCAATACAGTGAAAATGAGTATACTACCCAAAGCAATCTATAGATTCAAGGTAATCTGTATCATGCTACCAACAGTATTTTTCAGAAAACTAGAAAAAATAATGTCAAAAGTTGTATGGAAGTACAAAAAACCTTGAATAGCCAAAGCAATCTTGAGAAAGAATGGACTGGAGTAATTAACCTGCCTGACTTCAGACTATACTACAAAGCTACGGTCATCAAGACAGTATGGTACTGACACAAAGACCAAAATACATATCAATGGAACAAAATAGAAAGCCCAGAGATAAATGTGTGCAGGAAGGAGAAGGGGACGACAGAGGATGAGATGGCTGGATGGCATCACTGACTCAATGCATATGAGTTTGGGTGAACTCTAGGAGTTGGTGATGGACAGGGAGGCCTGGCGTGCTGAGATTCATGGGATCACAAAGAGTCGGACACACTGAGCTACTGAACTGAACTGAATTGATGGACACCTTATCTTTGCCAAAGGAGGCAAGAATATACAATGCAGAAAAGGCAATCTCTTTAACAAGTAGTGTTGGGAAAACTGGTCAACCACTTGTGAAAGTATGAAACTAGAACACCATAGACAAAAATAAACTCAAAATGGATCAAAGATATAAATGTAAGACCAGAAAGTATAAAACTCCTAGAGGAAACATAGGCAAAACACTCTCTGCCATAAATCACAGTAGGAATCTCTATGACCCACCTCCCACAGTAATGGAAATAAAGCAAAAATAAACAAATGGGACCTAATTAAAATTAAAAGCTTCTGCACAACGAAGGAAACTATCAGCAAGGTGAAAAACCAGCCTTCAGAATGGTAGAAAATAATAACAAATGAAGCAACTGATAAAGAATTAATCTCAAAAATATAAAGCAACTCTTACAGCTCAATTCTAGAAAAATAAACGATCCAATAAAAAAATGGGCCAAAGAACTAAACATAACATTTCTCCAAAGAAGACATACAGATGGCTAACAAACACATGAAAAAGTGCTAAACATCACTCATTATCAGAGAAGTGCAAATCAAAACCACAATGAGGTACCATCTCACGCCAGTCAGAATGGCTGCTTTCCAAAGTCTACAAGCATTAAATGCTGGAGAAGGTGTGGAGAAAAGGGAACCCTCTTACACTGTTGGTGGGAATGCAAACTAGTACAGCCACTATGGAGAACAGTGTGGAGATTCCTTAAAAAACTGGAAATAGAACTGCAGTACGACACTGCAATCCCACTCCTGGGGATACACACCAAGGAATCCAGAATTGAAAGAGACACATGTACCTACCCCCCCAATGTTCATCGCAGCATTGTTTACAATAGCCAACACATGGAAGAAACCTAGATGTCCATCGGCAGATGAATGGATAAGAAAGCTGTGGTACATATACACAATGGAGTATTAGTCAGCAAATAAAAAGAACACATTTGAGGTGTTCCAATGAGGTGGATGAAACTGGAGCCTACTATATAGAGTGAAGTAAGTCAGAAAAAAAATAAAAAGCACACCAATACAGTATACTAAGGCATGTATATAGAATTTAGAAAGGTAGTAACAATGACCCTATATACGAGACAGCAATTGAGACACAGATGTAAAGAACAGTCTTTTGGACTCTGCAGGAGAAGGTGAGGGTGGGATGATTTGAGAGAATAGCACTGAAACATGTGTATTATCATATGTGAAAAAGATCGCCAGTCCATGTTTGATGCATAAGACAGGGTGCTCAGGGCTGGTGCACTGGGATGTCCCTGAGCGATAGGATGAGGGAGGAGGTGGGAGGGGGCTTCAGAATGGGGAATACATGTACACCCATGGCTACTTCATGTCAATGTATGGCAAAAACCACTACAATATTGTAAAGTAATTAGCCTCTAATTAAAATAAATAAATTAATTTTAAAAATAAATTTAAAAATTAAACATATAATTACTATGTGTAGATGCATGCTACGTCCCTTCAGTCTTGTCTGACTCTTTGCAACCCTATGGATTGTAGACATCCAGGCTCCGCTGCCCATGGGATTTCCAAACAAGAACATTGGAGTGGGTTACTTCCCAAGATCTCCTCCAGGAGATCTTCCTAATCCAGGGATCGAATCCATGTCTCATGTTTCTTCCATTGGAAGGCAGGTTCTTTACTACTAGCACCACCTGAGAAGTCCTACTATTGCTATCAATTCAGTTCAGTCACTCAGTCGAGTCCGACTCTTTGCAACCCCATGAATCGCAGAACGCCAGGCCACCGTGTCCAGCACTAACTCCTGGAATTCACTCAAACTCATGTCCATCCAGTCGGTGATGCCATCCAGCCATCTCTTCCTCTGTCGTCCCCTTTTTCTCCTGCCCCCATTCCTTCCCAGCATCAGAGTCTTTTCCAATGACTTAGCTCTTCACATGAGGTGGCCAAAGTATTGGAGTTTCAGCTTTAGCATCAGTACTTCCAAATAACACCCAGGACTGATCTCCTTTAGAATTGAATAGTTGGATCTCCTTGCAGTCCAAGGGACTCTCAAGAGTCTTCTCCAGAACCACAGTTCAAAAGCATCAATTCTTCAGCGATCAGCTTTCTTCACCATTCAACTCTCACATCCATACATGACCACTGGAAAAATCATAGCTTTGACTAGATGGACTTTTGTTGGCCAAGTAATGTCTCTGCTTTTTAATATGCTGTCTAGGTTTGTCATAGCTTTTCTTTCAAGGAGCAAGTGTCTTTTAATTCCATGGCTGAAGTCACCATCTGCAGTGATTTTGAAGCCTAAGAAAATAAACTCTGTCAGTTTCCCTTATTTCCCCTTCTTTTTGACATGAAGTGATGGGGCCAGATGCCACGATCTTACTTCTTGGAATGTTGGGTTTTAAGTCTGCTTTTTCATTCTGTTCTTTCACTTTCATCAAGAGGCTCTTTGATTCCTCTTCACCCTCTGCAATTTGGGTGGTATCGGCATATCTGCACGACTTCCCTTGACCTGGGTTCGATCCCTGGGTCAGGAAAATCCTCTGGAGAAAGAAATGGCAACCCACTCCAGTACTCTTGCCTGGAAAATCCCATGGACTGAGGAGCGTAGTAGGTTACAGTCCATGGGGTCTCAAAGAGTCAGACACAACTGAGCAACTTCACTTCATTTCACTTCATTTCACTTCATTTCTGCATATCTGAGGGTGCTGATATTTCTCCCAGCAGTATTGATTCCAGCTTGTGATTCATCTAGCCCAGAATTTGGCATGATGTACGTTGCATATATATTAAATAATCAGGGTGACAATATACAGCCTTGATACACTCCTTTCTTAATTTTGCACCAGTCTGTTTTTACATATCTGATTCTAACTGTTGCTTCTTGACCTGCATACAGGTTTCTCAGGAGAGAGGTAAGGTGGTCCAGCATTTCCATCTATTGAAGAATTTTCCATAGATTCCTGTGATCCATACAGTGAAAGGCTTTAGCATAGTCAATGAAGCAGAAGTAGATTTTTTTTTCTGTAATTCTCCTTCATTTTCATGATACAACAGATGTTGGCAATTTGACCTTTGTTTCCTCTGCCTTTCTAAATCCAGTTTATCTATCTAGAAGCTCTTGCTTCATGTACTGTTGAAGCCTAGCCTGGAGAGTTTTGAGCATTACCTTCTTAGCATGTGAAATAAGTGCAAATTGTGGTAGTTTCAGCATTCTTTGGCATTGCCCTTCTTTGGGATTGGAATAACAACTGACCTTGCCCATTCATATTTAAGAACTAAGAACTAAAATTAATTAAAAGACATGTGTACATTGTTTGAGATTTCTAACTTATAAGTCTCAGTATAGGTTCTTTCAAGTAGTCATTTTTCCCAGACAGGTACTCTCCAACCTCATATATGGAGAGTAGAAATCTACATTCTAGAGGCTTAGGAGTAAAATTATTAAAAGGTTTGCTCTTGCTGTTGTTGTTGCTCGGTAGCCCAATCGTGTCCAATTCTTTGTGACCCCATGTGCTATAGAACGTCAGGCTTCCCTGTCCCTCACCATCTCCCAAAGTTTGCCCAAGTTCATGTCCATTGCCTCAGTGATGCCATACAGCCATCCCATCCTCGACATCCTCTTCTCCTTCTACCCTCAATCTTTGCCAGCATTAGGGACTTTTCCAATAAGCTGGCTGTTCACATTAGGTAACCAAAATACTAGAGCTTCAACTTCAGCATCAGTCTTTCCAATGAGTATTCAAGGTTGATTTGCCTTAAGATTGACTGGTTTGCTCTTCTTGCTCTCCAAGAGATTTTCAGGAGTCTTCTCCAGAACCTCAGTTCAAAAGCATCAATTCTTTCCAGTTCTGAATTCTTTACAGTCCAGCTCTCACAAGTGTATGTGACCACTGGGAAGTGTACGTGACCATAGCCTTGACTATATGGACCTTTGTTGGCAGAGTAATGTCTATGCTTTTCTTTTTTTTTTTTTAATTAATTTATTTTTTATTGGAGGCAAATTATTTTACAATATTATATTGGTTGGTTTGCCATACATTGACATGAATTTGCCCCGGGTGTACATGAGTTCTCCCTTCTGAACCTCCCTCCCACCTCCCTCCTCCCTTTATCCTCCCTGTGGGTCATTACCGCACGCCAGCCCCGAGCATCCTGTAACATGCATCGACCCTGAACTGGTGATTCGTTTCACATATGACAACATACATGTTTCAATGCCATTCTCCCAAATCATCCCACCCTCACCCACAGAGTCCCAAAGACTGTTTTATACATCTGTGTCTCTTTTGCTGTCTTGTATACAGGGTTATCATTTGCATCTTTCTAAATTCCATATATATGTGTTAGTATACTGTATTGCTGTTTTTCTTTCTGGCTTACTTCACTCTGTATAATAGGCTCCAGTTTCATCCACCTCATTAGAACTGATTCAAATGTATTATTTTTAATGGCTGAATAATACTCCATTGTGTATATGTATCAAAGCTTTCTTATCCATTCGTCTGCAGATGGACATCTAGGTTGCTTCCATGTCCTGGCTATTATAAACAGTTCTTCAATGAACATTGGAGTACATGTGTCTCTTTCAATTCTGGTTTCCTCGGTGTGTATGCCCAGGAGTGCGATTGCTGGATCATATGGCAGTTCTATTTCCAGTTTTTTGAGGAATCTCCACACTGTTCTCCATAGTGGTTGTACTAGCTTGCATTCCCACCACTGTCTAGGTTTGTCATAGCTTTCCTGCCAAGAAGAAGTCACCTTCTGATTTCATGGCTTCAGTCACCAGCCACAATGATTTTAGAGCCCGAGAAGAAGAATCTTGTCAATACTTCCACCTTCCCCCCTTCTATTTGCCCTGAAGTAATGGGGCCAAATGCCATGATCTTATTATTATTTTTTTTAATGTCTGTTTTAAGCCAGCTCTGTGACTCTCCTCCTTCACTCATATCAAGAGGCTCCTTAGATCCTTTTTACTTTGTGCTATTTGATTGGTGTCATCTGCATATCTGTGGCTATTGATTTTTCTCCTGGCAATCTTGATTCCAGCTTTTAACTCATCCAGCCTGGCATTTCTCATGAGGTGCTCAGCATATAGATTAAACAAACAGATTGACAGCAGACAGCGCTGTAGTACTCCTTTCTCAATCTTGAACCAATCATTTGCTCCATACAGGGTTCTAACTGTTGCTTCTTGACCAGTAAACGAGTTTCTCAGGAGACAGGTAAGATAGTCTGGTATTCCAATCTCTTTAAGAGCTTTCCACAGTTTGTTATGATTCACAAAGCCAATGGCTTTAGTGTAGTCAATAAAATAGGGGTAGGTGTCTTTTTTTGTTTGTTTTCTGGAATTCCCTAGCCTTCTCTATGATCCAGCGAATGTTAGCAACTTGATCTCTGGTTCCTCTTCCTTTTCTAAACTCTGCTTAGACATTTGAAGTCCTTGGTTCACACAATACTGAAGCTTAGCCTGCAAGATTTTAAGAATGACCTTACTAGCATGGGATATGAGTGCAAGAGATTTGCTAGGAACTCAATAGTCAACATGCAAACTTTTGTCAATCATCCTATCTTCAGGGTAGTGATACACTTTCATATTCAACTTCATGAACTTATCCACAGAGTAAATACCTGTTCTTAGCAGAAGTAAGGAAGGAAATGCTGTCTGGCTTTGAAAGGTGAAGAAAATATTCTAGGCATCTATATGTTTTAAATATAAGTTGTCAATTAATACTCTTGTTTAGCCATATATAGCACTCTCACTTTTAGAAGAATTTCATATTTCTGAGTCGTCATACTTTCTAGGATTTTTAATTTAAAGTCAATTTTTTATTTATTTTTGCTTTTTTCATTGCAGAGGCAAGGCCTTAGCTTCCTCTGTTATCCTTAGTTAGTTGGGACTTTTAAGACTGAAAGTTGTGATGACTATTCATTTTCCATTGTCTGTTATCTCATTATATTTGTCCATAATACTGCATGCTTTTTAATTTCCCTTACTATTATTTTAAGGACATAAGTAGGAGATGAAGATAAATATGTGTGTTCATTCCAGTGTTTCATATATACAGGATGAAAACTCATTCCATTTGGGAGTTGTGTTGCTTTTTGTTTAACATCCTTCAAAGCACTATATTTCAAAAGTTCTATTTGGTTTTTTATTCCAGGTACATCATTTCCTCCTCTCTAAATTTTATGACTTAAGATTTGGTACAGCACTTTTATTAGATGCAAAGAAACAGCACAATTAAGTAAAATTTATACAAATTATACATGATAAAATCTATAAACTTCTTAAAATAAATCATATATCTAGATAAATAAATAAATATTTCTTGTTAATAATTATCCCCAGCTTGATCCATAGATTCAAACTAATATCAATCAAAATCCAAAATAATAAACATCTTCAAATTCACCAATTGAATCTAAAGTTTATATGAAAAGGCAGAAAAATTCAAAATAGTCAACATAATATTTAAGAAGGAGAAAAATGTAGGAAGTTTGCAGAATCTGACTTAATTTAAGTTACTATGCAGTTGCAGAGAGCAAGACAATGCATTGTTGGAAGAAGAGACGAATAGGTTGGTGGGGTAGTATAGAAAGACCATAAATAGATCCACAGAAATATAGTCACATGATCTTTGCCAAAGGAGCAAAATAAATTCAATGGAGAAAGGAAAGAATTTTCAACAAATGGAGCTGGAATAACTAGACATTTACATGTGAAAATAATCTAGAGTCAGACCTTATATAAAAATGCCTTCTTTCATAAAAATAACTTAAAATGGATGCTGCTGCTGCTGCTGCTAAGTCGCTTCAGTCGTGTCCGACTGTGTGCGACCCCATAGACGTCAGCTCACCAGGCTGCCCCTACCCTGGGATTCTCCAGGCAAGAACACTGGAGTGGGTTGCCATTTCCTTCTCCAATGTGTGAAAGTGGAAAGTGAAAGTGAAGTCGCTCAGTCGTGTCTGACTCTTTACAACCCCATGGACTGAAGCCCACCAGGCTCCTCCGCCCATGGGATTTTCCAGGCAAAAGGACTGGAGTGGGGTGACATGGCCTTCTCCTAAAATGGATGACAAACCAAAAAAAAAAAAAAAAAAAACCACATACACACACACAATTGTAACACTTCTTGAAATGACAGCAGAAAAACTGTCAATGAGCTTGGTTGTGGCAATGTTTTCAGATAAAAATCAATAGCACAATTGATTAAAGGAAATTTTGATAAATTGGACTTTATGTAAATTTAAAACTTCTGCCCTGTGAAAAATAATAAAGAAAATAAGATAAGAAGCCACACACTGGGAGAAATATTTTCAAGACAAATACCTGATAAAAGACATGCATTCCTATTATATAAAAAAACACTTAAAACTCAACAATAAGAAAATATAAGACCCAATTTAAAATTTAGCAAAAGATCTTAATAGATATCTCTCTAAAGAAGATGAACAGATGGCAAATAAACATATGAAAAGATGCTCAATATACTATTTACTCAGAGTTGCAAATCAATACAAGATGCTAATAAATCCCTACTAAAATGGCTGAAAGTCTAGATTCTGAAACAACTAAATACCAATAAGTGAAACATTAGAAACTCATATACTGCTGATGAAAATGTTAAATGATAGAGACATTGATCTAAGACAATAAAACAATCAGTTATTTTACTAGAAAATTTTGTTTATTCAGTACAGTTCAGTTCAGTTGCTCAGTCGTGTCCGACTCTTTGCGACCCCATGAATCACAGCATGCCAGGCTTCCCTGTCTATCACCAACTCCCGGAGTTCACTCAAACTCATGTCCATCGAGTGGGTGATTCCATCCAGCCATCTCATTCTCTGTCGTCCCCTTCTCCTCCTGCCCCCAATCCCTCCCAGCATCAAAGTCTTTTCCATTGAGTCAACTCTCTGCATGAAGTGGCCAAAGTATCGGAATTTCAGCTTTAGCATCAGTCCTTCTAATGAACACCCAGGACTGATCTCCTTTAGAATGGACTGCCTGGATCTGCTTGCAGTCCACGGGACTCTCAAGAGTCTTCTGCAGCACCACAGTTCAAAAGCATTAATACATCAGTGATCAGCTTTCTTCACAGTCCAACTCTCACATCCATACATGACCACAGGAAAAACCATAGCCTTGAATAGACGGACCTTTGTTGGCAATGTAATGTCTCTGCTTTTTAATATGCTATCAGGGTTAGTCATAACTTTCCTTCCAAAGAGTCAACGTCATTTAATTTCATGGCTGCAATCAGCATCCGCAGTGATTTTGGAGCCCAAAAAATAAGGTATTTTGAGGGGGCATCAGAGGGCAGACACACTGAAATCATAATCACAGAAAACTAGTCAATCTGATCACACGGACCACAGCCTTGTCTAACTCAATGAAACCAAGCCATGCCGTGTGGTGACACCTAAGATGGGCGGGTCCTGGTGGAACGGTCTGACAGAATGTGGTCCACTGGAGAAGGGAATGGCAAACCACTTCAGTATACTTGCTTTGAGAAACCCATGAACAGTATCAAAAGGCAAAATTATAGGATACTGAATGAGGAATTCCCCAGGTCGGTAGGTGACCAGTATGCTACTGGAGATCAGTGGATAAATAACTCCAGAAAGAATGAAGGGATGGAGCCAAAGCAAAAACTATACCCAGTTGTGGATGTGACTGGTGATAGAAGCAAGGTCTGATGCTGTAAAGAGCAATATTGCATAGGAACCTGGAATGTTAAGTCCATGAATCAAGGCAAATTGGAAGTGGTCAAACGGGAGATGGCAAGAGTGAATGTCAACATTCTAGGAATCAGTGAACTAAAATGGACTGGAATGGGTGAATTTAACTCATATGACCATTATATCTACTACTGTGGGCAGGAACCCCTTAGAAGAAACAGAGTAGCCATCATGGTCAACAAAAGAGTCCGAAATGCAGTACTTGGATGCAATCTCAAAAACAACAGAATGATCTCTGTTCGTTTCCAAGGCAAACCATTCAATATGACAGTAATCTAAGCCTATGCCCCAACCAGTAACACTGAAGAAGCCAAAGTTGAACAGTTCTATGAAGACCTACAAGACCTTTTAGAACACCCCAAAAAAGATGTCCTTTTCATTATAGTGGACTGGAATGCAAAAGTAGGAAGTCAAGAAACACCTGGAGTAATAGGCAAATTTGGCCTTGGAGCACAGAAAGAAGCAGGGCATAGGCTAATAGAGTTTTTCCAAGAGAACACACTGGTCATAGCAAACACCCTTTTTCAACAACAGAAGAGAAGACGCTACATATGAACATCATCAGATGGTCAACAACGAAATCAGATTGATTATATCATTTGCAGCCAAAGATGGAGAAGCTCTATACAGTTAGCAAAAACAAGACCAGGAGCAGACTGTGGCTCAGATCATGAACTCCTTTTTGCCAAATTCCGACTTAAATTTGTTTATTAGAGTACAACAAATAATTGCAAGCTAGGCTGTTGCTGGGCAAGGAGAAATTTTTTTTCTTCCAAATAGCAAAATAGTTGCACTTACTGTTGGAAGTACAAAATATGCTCCATCCAACTGGATATGCAAATGATGGTTAATGCATGCAAATCATGGTGAGTGAGAATGCATGAAAGCCTATTCCATAGGCCATTCTTGACTCTAATTTTACTTGAGGTTTCCTTTGTTTAATTTTATGCACTTTGAAAGAGAAACATACTCAGTATACCACCTAACAGTTTAGCTCCTATGTATTTATTCAAATAAATTAAAAGCTTTTGTGCACAAAAATACCGCACAAAATATATATAGCAGTTTTATTAACGATTCCTAAAATTTGAAAGCACCCAATGAGTAATCTGAATAAATAAGTGTGGTATGTCCATCTAATAAAATACTATTCAATGATAAAAAGAATTTATTATAAAATTATAAAATAACCTGGAGAAAAATTAAATATGTATTGTTGAATCACAGAAGCTAACTGAAAAGGCTACATATGTCACAATGCCAAGGATATAGAATTTTGGAAGAAAGTAAAGTCATGGAAACAGTAAAAACACAATTTTGGGCAAGGGAGGGATGAATATGTAGAGTAGAGGGGATTTTTAGGGCCGTGAAACTATTTTGTATGAAATTATATTTGTGGATATGTAATTCTATGTATTTTTTCAAAATCCATAGAGCTGTACAACATAACGGTGGAACCCTAATAACATATGGCAAAACCAATACAACATTGTAAAATAATTAGCCTCCAATTAAAATAAAAAATAAAAAGTAAAAAAAAAAATAAAAAGTAAATGTCAAAATAAATAAATAAACTATAGATTTAATAACCAAAGTGCAACAGATGTTAATAATAGGGGAAACTGACTTGAAAGTGAGGATGGAGTTCATGGGAAATCTATGTATGTTTTGTTCCTCCTGAAAACTCTATTTAGTAATCTAGTTTAGAATAAAACCATTTGTTTTCTAAATTCTATGGAATATTTATTAAAATCCTTTTTATGTCCTAGTCTTATTGCTCCCAAATAAATGACAAATTTATCAAAGACTTTTGATCCCATCTCTATAATGCCAGATTATTATTAAGAAAACTATTAATGGACTATTATGTTTGTTATATGGACAAGATCTAAATGTTAACTAACTCCAACTAAGCCGTCATCTTCAAACATTCATATTGTCCAGATTAGGTGAAATTGCTTATATTATTTATGTAACATTTCTTCTTGACTTAGTAATAGTGAAAAATCCAATTTTGGGTGGGGAAGATCTGCTGGAGAAGGGATAAGCTACCCATTCCAGTATTTTTGGGCTTCCCTTGTGGCCCAGCTGGCAAAGAATCTTCCTGCAATGAGGGAGACCTGGGTTCAAACTCTGGGTTGGGACGATCCCCTGGAGAAAGGAAAGGCTACCCACTCCAGTGCTCTGGCCTGGAGAATTCCATGAACTGTATCATCCATGGTGTTGGAAAGAGTTGGACATGACTGAGCAACTTTCACTTCACTAAATGCTTATGATTCGCAGTCATAAACTATTGTAGCAAAACTTAAAAAATGTAAATATAAGCAAAAGATATCCATGGTTTCTTTTAATAATATTATCTTTATAATATTAGTAAAACTGTACAATTTTCCTTTGAAAGCATTTATTTTAAAAATTTTACCTTTCCTCAATATTTGGGTTTGATAGAAGCCTTTGTTTAATATTATTAAAAATATAAACAGGAGAAGACACTTCTTACTAGTAAGAATGAAGAAGAAAAATGATCACATTGCCCAGAATTGCCTGTTTGACAAAGGTTTCTAAAAAATATTGTTTTTTACCCATTATTCTGCATAACCGTTGTCTGACTCTTTGAATCTGCAGCAAAGAACTTATCAGTCCATTGTAAACACTGATTTTATATACCAACAAAGCAAAATTAATGTTCTTTCAAAATACATGTGTAATTCCATTCTCCCCAATCATTCCACCTTCACCCTCTCCCACAGAGTCCCAAAGACTGTTCTAAATGCCTATGTCTCTTTTGCAGTCTCTTAAACAGGGTTCAGGTTACCATTTTTCTAAATTCCATATATATGCGTTAATATACAGTATTGATGTTCTTCTTTCTGGCTTACTTCACTCTGTATAATTGGCTCCAATTTCATCCACCTCATTAAAACTGATTCAAATGCATTCTTTTTGATGGCTGAGAAATACTCCATTGTGTATATGTACCAAAGCTTTCTTATCCATTCATCTGCAGATGGACATCTAGGTTGCTTCCATGTCCTGGCTATTATAAACAGTGCTGCAATGAACATTGGAGTACATGTGTCTCTTTAAATTCTGGTTTCCTCGGTGTGTATGCCCAGGAGTGTGATCGCTGGATCATATGGCAGTTCTATTTCCAGTTTTCTGAGGAATCTCCACACTGTTCTCCATAGTGGCTGTACTAGTTTGCATTCCCACCAACAGTGTAAGAGGGTTCCCTTCTCTCCACACCCTCTCCAGCATTTATTGCATGTAGACTTTTGGATAGCAGCCATTGTGTGTAGCATGTATATTATCATAAGTGACCAGTCCAGGTTCGACGCATAAATTTTCCTCTGTTCATTTCTTTGCATTTGTGCTTTTTTAATAAAAATACTTTTAACTGTAAAAAAAAAAAAAAAAAACATGTGTAATCTTTTTACCCCCATCAATATGGAAGAATAGAATTTGCTTATTTATTTAATGGGAAATACCTTATGGATTATTCTATTTTTAAAATTTCATTACTTTTTAATTCTTTTAAGAATTATCACACTAGATGTAATATCACTAAACTTGTTCTACAAATTGAATTTATTTTCAACCTCTGTTAAATTCATTACACTGAATACCAATAACACAGAGTAACCTTGGGGAAGAAAAAATCTAGTGAATTGTATTCATTTGTCTTAAAATAGGTAGTGAACAAAAAATACAAACAGCTCATGCAAAAAGAAATAAATGACAAAAATTCTAAAGGTATTGCAAATAACTTGTTAATGGAAAGATTTTTAGTGGCAAAAGGCTTTGAGAATTGTCACTAAGAAATAGCTTCCTGGATTAACTGGAGAGCATGAAAAGTCAATTCAGATTTTTGCTTGTTTGTTTTGACTAAGAAATCATGAAATCTTATTTAAGAATATAGCCAGGATGAACTAAGATGGCCGAGGAGTAGCTGGGTATGGAGTGCATCTCTTTCCATGGATACATCAGGAATATATCTACAGATACAAAATTTCTCACAGAACACTGCCTGAATACTAGAGGGAATGCTTAACCACTGGAAAGGATTGTAAGGATCCATGT
Organism: Moschus berezovskii; assembly: GCF_049115385.1. Classification (NCBI taxonomy): domain Eukaryota; kingdom Metazoa; phylum Chordata; class Mammalia; order Artiodactyla; family Moschidae; genus Moschus; species Moschus berezovskii. The sequence goes on along the minus strand of NC_142488.1, from coordinate 77,242,168 downwards.
GTGACTGGGGAGAATACAATAAACAAGGGAGAAGGAAGAGGAAAGCAAGCAAATCAGAACCCTTGGATGTGGGAACTGAAGCAGAGGAGAGACTGTAACAACCAGGATAATCAGCTGGGAAAGAAGGTAATCATTTAATGCTGTCAGAGGAGGGTGAAGCAACTGATCTGTAACTATGTAAATAGAATGAGAACCACACAGACAATCTATGGCAAGGCCCTACTTTTCAGGGCCAGAACACAGTACTGGGACACAGGTCCACTGGTGTGCATGGGGACTTTGGCCTGTCCTGTAGCATGGTGGATTGGAGATCAATCCCAGGATAAGAACTTCTACTGACTGTGGAGAGGTGGCCTTAGGGAAAGGGCAGGAATAAATCCACAGTACGAAATGTATTAGGAGAAAACAGTGTGGCCAAGGATACGAGGGCTACTGCTAAGTAACACACAGTGGGTGTAGCAACCACTGTAGACTCTCTCCTACCAAATGCCAGTGCTGGCAACGGAGAAACAGAAAAGGATGAGCTTGGTCTGACCTTTTAGTGCCTGATGCATCAAGCAAGAGAAGGATCTGCCAGGGCAGCACTTTGAACACTTGGTACTAGAGGCTAGAAAAGTCTCCTAATAGAATCATGGGGTATGAAAAGACAAAAAGATAAGACACTGAAAGATGAACTGTCCAGGTCAGTGGGTGATCAATATGCTACTGGAGAATAGTGCAGAAACAGCTCCAGAAGGAATGAAGAGGCAAAGCAAAAGCAGAAACGATGCCCAGTGGTGGATGTGTTTGGTGGTGAAAATAGAGTCTGATGCTGTAAGAAGAATATTGCACAGGAACTTGGAATTTTAGGTCCATTAGGTAATCAAGGTACATTCAGTTCAGTTCAGTTCAGTTCAGTCCCTCAGTCGTGTCCGACTCTTTGCGACCCCATGAATCACAGCACGCCAGGCCTTCCTGTCCATCACCAACTCCCAGAGTTCACCCAAACTCATGTCCATAGAGTCGGTGATGGCATCCAGCCATCTCATTCTCTGTCGTCCACTTCACCTCCCGCCCCCAACCTTTCCCAGCATCAGAGTCTTTTCCAGTGAGTCAGCTCGTCGCATGAGGTGGCCAAAGTATTGCAGTTTCAGCTTTAGCATCAGTCCTTCCAATGAACACCCAGGATTGATCTCCTCTAGAATGGACTGATTGGATCTCCTTGCAGTGGTCAAACAGGAGATGGCAAGAGTGAACATCAACATTTTAGGATTCAGTGAACTAAAATTGACAAGCATGAGTGAATTTAATTCAGATGACAATTATATCTATGACTGTGGGCAAAAATCTATTAGAAGAGATGAAGTAGCCCTCATAGTCACCAAAGAATCCAAAATGCACTACTTGGGTGTAATCTGAAAAATTACCAAATGATTTCTGTTCATTTCCAAGGCAAACCATACCCCAAACACTAATGCTGAAGAAGATGAAGTTGAATAGTTCTATGAAGACCTATGAGATATTCTAGAACCAGCACCAAAAAAAAAGAGATGTCCTTTTCATCACAGGTGAATGGAATACAAAAGTAGAAGTCAAGATATAACTCGAGTAACACGTAAATTTGGCCTTGGAGTAAAAAAATAAGCAGGACAAATGCTAACAGAGTCTAAGGTCAAGGAAGTGCATTGGTCATAGTAAACACCCTCTTCCAACAACACAGGCGACAACTCTACACGTGGGCATCATCAGATAGTCAATGTTGAAGTCAAATTGACTATATTCGTTGCAGCCAAAAATGGAGAAGCTCTATACAGTCAGCCAAAATAAGACCAGCAGCTGACTGTGGCTCAGATTTTGACCTCCGTTTTGCAAAATTCAGACTTAAATCAAAGAAAGTAGGGAAAATCACTAGGTCATTCAGATATGACCTAAATCAAATCCCTTTTGATTATACACTCTAAGTAATGAATAGATTCAAGGGATTAGATCTGATAGAGTGCCTGAAGAACTTTGGATGGAGGTTCATAACACTGTACAGGAGGCAGTCACCTAAAGACAGAAAGACTAAGGTCCCCACAATCCAAGCAGACACGTCATGTCCATGCATCTGCAAGAAAAAGGAATGCAGTGAGGGAAAATGGTTGTATGAGGAGGCCTTAAAAATAGCTAAGAAAAGAAGAGAAGCAGAAGACAAAGGAGATGGGAGGGAGTTCCAAAACAGAGGGGATATATGTATACCTATGGCTGAGGTTTGACAGTAAACAGTAAAATTCTGTAAAGAAATTATCCTTCAATAAAAATAAATAAATCTTAAAAAAGACAAAGGATAAAAGGAAAGATATAGCCATCTGAATGCAGAGTTCAAAAGAATAGCAAGGAGAGATAAGAAAACCTTCTTAAGTGAACGATGCAAAGAAATACAAGAAAATAATAAAATGGGAAAAGATAGCGATCTCTTTAAGAAAATTATAGATACCGAGGGCATATTTCATGCAAAGATGGGCACAATAAGGGACAGAAGTGGTATGGACCTCACAGAAGATAATAAGAAGAGGTGGTGAAAATACACTGAAGGGGAGAGAACAAGATGGTGGAGTAGGTGGATGTGGAGTACATCTCTCTCCACGGATACATCAGGAATACACCTTCAGACACAGAATTGCATGCAGGACACCAACTGAGAGCAGATAGGAGTATTTGACCCGCAGAAAAGAATATATAGAACCATGCAGAACTCGGTAGGCCGACGGAACTAGGGTGGAAAACAGGAGTGTTAGTAAGACTGGACCGGCCCTCTGTGGGTAGGGGAACTGAAGCAGCGGTCTGATCCCCACATCGGGGCAATTGTCTGAGTCAGAGAAGAAACATTTAAGGCTGAGAATGAAACAACTGATCTGTGGCAGCCTCAATGGAATGAGAATAAGACAGTCCTTGCCACAGCCATACATACCCCAGATAGGGACACAGGTCCCCTGGAATGCACAGCAGCTGGGAGCTGGAGTTTAAGGACTGTGGAGCAATCCTGAGCGAGCACTGCTGTTGACTGCAGAGAGACAGATTGAGAAGATGTGAGGGAAGAGATAGTGGAGTGAAAAGCCTGTGGAAGAAAGCTGGGCAGCCATGGAAGCAAGGTGATACTGCTGAGTCACGCATAGTGGATGGAGCCATCACCATAGCCTCTCTTTCCCCACACGCCAACATCAGCAGGTGAACAATAGAGAGGCTGGCCCATGAAATGCCTGACACACCGAACTACAGAGTAAGACCCCACCCAAGGTGCCTTTTTAAGTGTCTGATAGACCAACCTACAGAGTAAGACTCCAGCCAGGGGGGCCCCACCTATGTGCCTGAATGGACATGGCTACAGAGAAAGACTAGACAAAGAGGCCTTCTGATCACCAGCTATGAGAGACCCCAAAAAAGACTCTGATAGAGCCATAACTCCTGTAGTGGAGGCAGTGAATGTCCCTGCACACTGGTGCCACCAGGGTCCCCACAAGCCAAGCAGCTGTGCCACTTTCACACTCAACTCTCACTGGGGCAGAGATGCCACAGGCAAAAAAGTCTTGCATCTATGAGCACAGGGTCACTTCAGTCCTGTCCAATTCTTTGTGGCCCTGTAGACCATGTCCTGCCAAGCTTCTCTGTCAGGGGGTTCTCCAGGCAAGAATACTGGAGTGTATTGGCCAATATTGGTTACCATACCCTTTTACAGTACAGTTCCAACTGTATATGGAACAACAGGCTGGTTCCAAATAGGAAAAGGAGTATGTCAAGGCTGTATATTGTCACCTTGCTTATTTAAGTTATATGCAGAGTACATCATGAGGAACGCTGGGCTGGAAGAAGCACAAGCTGGAAACAAGATTGCTGGGGAAAATATCAGTAACCTCAGATATGCAGATGACACTACCCTTATGGCAGAAAGTGAAGAGGAACTCAAAAGCCTCTTGATGAAAGTGAAAGAGGAGAGTGAAAAGGTTGGCTTGAAGCTCAACATTCAGAAAACAAAGATCATGGCATCTGGTCCCATCACTTCATGGGAAATAGATGGAAAAACAGTGGAAACTGTGTCAGACTTTATTTTTTTGGGCTCCAAAATCACTGCAGATGCTGATTGCAGCCAGGAGATGAAAAGACGCTTACTTCTTGGAAGGAAAGTTATGACCAACCTTGACAGTATATTAAAAAGCAGAGACATTACTTTGCCAACAAAGGTCCGTCTAGTCAAGGCTACGGTTTTTCCAGTGGTCATGTATGGATGTGAGAGTTGGACTGTGAAGAAAGCTGATCGCCGAAGAATAGATGCTTCTGAACTGTGGTGTTGGAGAAGACTCTTGAGAGTCCCTTGGACTGCAAGGAGATCCAACCAGTCCATTCTAAAGGAGATCAATCCTGGGTGTTCATTGGAAGGACTGATGCTAAAGCTGAAACTGCAATACTTTGGCTACCTCATGCGATGAGTTGACTCACTGGAAAAGACTCTGATGCTGGGAAAGGTTGGGGGTGGGAGGAGAAGGGGACGACAGAGAGTGAGATGGCTGGATGGCATCACCGACTCTGTGGACATGAGTTTGAGTGAACTCCTGGAGTTGGTGATGGACAGGGAGGCCTGGCGTGCTGTGATTCATGGGGTCGCGGAGAGTCAGACATGACTGAGTTTCTGAACTGAACTGAACATAAAAGGGAAACCTCACATGCTTAACAGGTGATCTTTCATCAGAAACTTTTCAGGTCAGAAGGGAATGGAAGGATATATTTAAAGTACTGAAAAGGAAAAATTTCCAAATAAGACTACCCTACCTGGCAAGGATCTCATTCAAAATAGATGGAGAAATTAAAAACTTTTCAGACAAGCAGAAGTTAAGAGAATTCAGTACAACCAAACCAGCTTTACAACAAATGTTAAAAGGATTTATATACTCAAGAAATACAAAAGAAGAAGAACAAAACAACAATAATAAAAAACATCTACAAAATCAACCGCAAACCAATAAGAAAATGGCAATAGGAACATATATATCAACAATTACTTTCAATGAAAATAGATTAAATGCTCCAACCAAAAGACACAGACTGGCTGAAAGAATACAAAAACAAGATCCATATATATGCTGTCTACAACAAGAAACCCACTTCAGACCTCAAGACACGTATAAAATGAAAGTGAGAGGATGGAAAAATATACTCCATGCAAAAGGGAAGCAAAAGAAAGCTGGAGTATCAATCGCCATATCAGACAAAATAGACCTTAAAATAAAGAAGATTACAAGAGATAAAGAAGGACACTGCATAATGCTAAAGGGATCAATCCAAGAGGAAGACGTAACATTTGTAAGTATCTATCCATCCAACATAGGAGCATCTCAATACATAAGACAAACAAAAATAGACATTGTATTTTTGATTTGCATTTCTATAATAATGAGCTTTGCTGGTGCCTCAGATTGTAGAGACTCTGCCTGCAGTGTGGGAGACCCAGGTTCAATCCCTGTGTCATGAAGATCTTCTGGAGAACGAAATGGCAACCCACTCCAGTATTCTGTCCTGGAAAATTCCATGGACAGAGGAACCTGACAGGCTAGAGTCCATGGAGTTGCAAAGAGTTGGATATGACTGAATGACTAACAACAGACATAAAAGGAGAAGTTAACAGTAACACAATAATAGTAGAAGACTTTAACACCCCACTCACACCAATGGACAGATCATCAAAACAGAAATGTGGTGAGGAAACACAAGTCTAAAATGATACATTCGATGAGATAGATCTCATTGATATCTTCAGGACATCCCATCCAAATGCAGATGAATACACCTTCTCAAGTGCACATGGAACTTTCTCCAGGATAGACCACATCTTGACTCACAAATCAAACCTCAGTAATTTAAGAATATTGAAATCATATCAGGCATCTTCTCCAATCACATTGCTATAAAACTAGATATCAATTACAAAAAAACTGTAAGAAACACAAACACATGGAGATTAAATGACATGTCTCTAAATAACCAACAGATTGCTGAAGAAATCAAAAAGGAAATAAAAAACATTTCTAGAAACAAATGACAATGAAAACATGACAACTCAAAACCTATGGGATGCAGCAAAAACAGTTCTAAGAGAGAAGTTTATAGCAATACAGTCCTACCTCAAAAACAAGAAAAACATCAGACAACGTAATTTTGCACCTAAGATAACTGGAAAAACAAGAGCAAAAAAAGTAGCTTTAGAAGGAAAGAAAGCACAAAGATCTGAGCACAAAAAATGAAAATGAAATGAAAGAAACACTAGTAAAGATTAATGAAGCTAAAAGCTGTTTCCTTGAGAAGATAAAGAAAATTGACAGACTTTTAGCCAGACTCTTCAAGAAAAGAAGGGAGAATAAGAAATGAAAAAAAGGAGAGATTACAATAGACAATTCAGAAGTACAAAGGATTAAAGAGACTGTTATGAACATATGGCAATAAAGAAATGAGCAGATTCTTAGAAAAGTTCAATCTTCCAAGACTGAAACAGGAAGAAATAGAAATTATGAATAACCAAACCACAAGCACTGAAATTGAAGCTGTAATAAAACATCTCCCCAAAATCAAAAGCCAGGACCAGATGGCTTCGCAGGAGAATTTTATGAAATATTTAGATAACAGCCTATCATTCTAAAACTCTTTCAAAAAATTACAGAGGAAGAAACACATCCAAACTCATTCTACAAGGCCAACATTACCCTGATATCAAAATCAAAGACAACACACAAAAAAGAAAACTATAGGCCAATATCATTGATGAACATAGATGCAAAAATCCTCAACCACTTCCAAGCTGATAAGGGGGTATTGTCCCTAAATTGGTGAAGCAGAATATTCTCCTAATCCTCATATTGTGGGTCTCTGATCCAAGGGCCCCAAGTAGTAACTGGAGGAAGCTTGTTGCAGTCTCAGGAGCTTGAGCAACCATTTGTAACTTAAAAGCATTTATGTGACTAGAAACAAATCCAGCTACACAGTTACAGATGCAGGGAGCAAAGACCAAAAACAGAACAATCAGTTCAGTTCAGTTCAGTCACTCATTCGTGTCCGACTCTTTGCGACCCCATGAATCACAGCACGCCAGGCCTCCCTGTCCATCACCAACTCCCGGAGTTCACTCAAACCCATCTCCATTGAAAAGGTGATGCCATCCAGCCATCTCATTCTCTGTCGTCCCCTTCTCCTGCCCTCAATCCCTCCCAGCATCAGTGTCTTTTCCAGTGAGTCAACTCTTCTCATGAGGTGGCCAAAGTATTGGAGCTTCAGCTTCAGCGTTAATCCTTCCAATGAACACCCAAGACTGATCTCCTTTAGAATGGACTGGTTGGATCTCCTTGCAGTCCAAGAGACTCTCAAGAGTCTTCTCCAGCACCACAGTTCAAAAGCATCGATTCTTCGACGATCAGCTTTCTTCACACTCCAACTCTCACATCCATACATGACCACGGGAAAAACCATAGCCTTGACTAGACGGACCTTGGTTGGCAAAGTAATGTCTCTGCTTTTTAATATGCTATCTAGGCTGGTCATAACTTTCCTTCTAAGGAGTAAGCATCTTTTAATTTCATGGCTGCAATCAGAATCTGCAGTGATTTTGGAGCCCGAAAAAATAAAGTCTGACACTGTTTCCACTGTTTCCCCATCTATTTCCCATGAAGTGATGGGACCAGATGCCATGATCTTTGTTTTCTGAATGTTGAGCTTCAAGCCAACCTTCTCACTCTCCTCTTTCACTTTCATCAAGAGGCTTTTGAGTTCCTCTTCACTGTCTGCCATAAGGGTGGTGTCATCTGCATATCTGAGGTTATTGATCTTTCTCCTGGCAGTCTTGATTCCAGCTTGTGCTTCTTCCAGCCCAGCGTTCCTCATGATGTACTCTAGTTAAAAGTCACATTATGTCCATTGTTAAGGTACAAATTGTTGCAGCAGTCCATTTTAGGACTGATAGATGTCATCAGATTAATGAGAGGCATAATATATGATTGTTGTTATCAAAGGTAGTCAGACTTTGAGAAAGTCCTTTCCTTGAAGTGGATTTGTCCACCACGGGAATCCTTCCATTGATGAAGAGTGGAGCACTCTGGAAACCCAGCAGCTAGACCAATTGGGGAATGCGGCGTAGTAGTGAGCACAGGACAAGAAGGCATTGACTTGAAGATCATATGGCAGACTCAGGATTTTTGGAGTCAACAGAAGCAGGTTCACACAGATTATCAGGCCCATCTGAAAAGTACAAAGTCAGAGCACAGAAAGTAGAGACATAAAATAACATCATTTTGTTCTGATCAGGGTGCCACCTCTTAACTCGAGTGTGATGCACCCACGAATTTATTCCTGGAACTTTGATAGCTGTGGGAGAAGAAAGAACAACCTGGTAAGGGCCTTCCCAAAGGGTCTCAACAGATTGGCCCCCAGATCCCAATGTTTTTATCAGGACCTCGGTTCCTGGCTCAAATAGAGGCTTGTTTGACTCGGAGGCTGGGTCCCGGAGTTCTGTTAATACCTGTTGAAAAGCCAAGAACTGAGTTACATAATTAGTTAAGTCCAAGGATTCAGGAAAACTTTTCCTTTGACCATTTTCAGGAATTATTAATTGTCCATTCTTGGACAGTAACCATCCTTTATCAGTAATCTTTGCTCTTCTTTTCTCTTGCCTTTCTAATTCCTCCTCAGTATATCATGGTTTTTCCTATTCCACAGAACCTGTCCAGCTCAAAGGCGTCTGCAGTGAAGAAGTTTCCTAAAGTGCTACTTTTCTGTCTTGACAGCCAGCTGGTTGATTACCTTTGGCTACTTTACTCCCTTCCCTCATAACAGTTATTTCTTTAGAATAATATATAGCAGTTAAAAGTCTCTCAATCTCTCTGAAATGCTTACTAGGCTCTCCTGTTGCCATTTAAACTGTCTTTCTATATTGAAGCACGAGCATGTAAAATCAAATAGAATCAGTGTAGATATTTACTCGTTGCCCTTTGCTTAACTCTAGAGCTTGAGTCAAAGCCACAGGCTCCACTAGCTTGTTCCCTGGGGAAGATATTTTGCGTTTAAAACCTGTTCAGCCATCACCACGGCATAACGTGCTTTACGCTTCCCATCCTGAACAAAAGAATTGCCATCTGTAAATATTCCCATGTAAGGATTATCTAATGGGGTATACATCAGATATTTCCAAGTTGCATAAAGTTAAAAATTAGGAACAATTGTGATCAGGTATTTCATTTTCCTTCTCGGGAAGAAAAGTGGCAGGATTCAAATTTCCACCAAATTTGAGCTTAGTTATTGGTCCTTCTAACAATAATGACTGACATTTAAGAAGCCTACTGTCTGCCATTAAAATATTAGCCTTAGAGTTTAAGATTCCACACATACAGACTTCTTTTGAGGCCCTCAGGCTTGTGTCAAAACTCCCAAGGCCATATATTTTCTTTCAGTGACAAACAAATTAAATTCGGACCCTGTAGGCAAGATCAAAGCAAGAGCTTGCAGGAGAGCAGTCTGAAGAACCTTAAAAGCTTTTACAAATCTGGAGACCAAAACAATTTGTCGATTTGGGCTTGCTGAGTTTCAGTTATAAGATTATATAAAAGTCGGCTAAGTTCCCCATAACCTGGAATCCAAATGTGGCAGTAGCCTGAGAGTCCAAAAAATCATCTCAATGGTCTCAAAGTCACAGGTAGGGGATGATTTAGTGTAGATTTAATTCTAGAAAGCATACTGAAAAAATTTGGCTTTATCAGGAAATTCAGACAATAGAGTATAAGGATTAGGCACCACATAATGTAAAGGAACTACAGCCTCATTTATTATACATAAATCTTGAACTACGCTGGATCATGGAAAAAGCAAGAGAATTCCAGAAAGACATCTATTTCTGCTTCATTGACTATGCCAAAGCCTTTGACTATGGATCACAATAAACTGTGGAAAATTCTGAAAGAGATGGGAATACCTGATCACCTGACCTGCCTCTTGAGAAACCTGTTTGGAGGTCAAGAAGCAACAGTTAGAACTTGACCTGGAACAACAGACAGGTTCCAAATAGGAAAAGGATACGTCAAGGTTATATACTGTCACCCTGCTTATTTAACTTATATGCAGAATACATCATAAGGAACGCTGGGCTGGAAGAAGCACAAGCTGGAATCAAGGTTGCCAGGAGAAATATCAATAACTTCAGATATGCAGATGACACCACCCTTATGGCAGAAAGTGAAGAGGAACTGAACAGCCTCTTGATGAAAGTGAAAGAGGAGAATGAAAAAGTTGGCTTGAAGCTCAACATTCAGAAAACTAACATCACAGCATCTGGTCCCATCACTTCATGTGAAATAGATGGGGAAACAGTGGAAACAGGGTGTAAGACTATTTTTTCTGGGCTCCAAAATCCCTGTGGATGCTGATTGCAGCCATGAAATTAAAAGACCCTTACTCCTTGGAAAGAAAGTTATGACCAACCTAGATAGCATATTAAAAAGCAGAGACATTACTTTGCCAACCAAGGTCCGTCTAGTCAAGGCTATGGTTTTTCCAGTGGTCATGTATGGATGTGAGATTTGGACTGTGAAGAAAGCTGATCGCCGAAGAATTGATGATTTTGAACTGTGGTATTGCAGAACACTCTTGAGAGTCCCTTGGACTGCAAGGAGATCCAACCGGTGCATTCTAAGGAGATCAATCCTGGGTGTTCATTGGAAGGACTGATGCTAAAGCTGAAACTCCAAAATTTTGGCCACCTCATGCGACAAGTTGACTCACTGGAAAAGACTCTGATGCTGGGAGGGATTGGGGGCGGGAGGAGAAGGGGACGACAGAGAATGAGATGGCTGGATAGCATCACTGACTCGATGGACATGAGTTTGAGTGAACTCCGGGAGTTGGTGATAGACAGGGAGGTCTGCTGTGCTGTGATTCATGATGTTTCAAGGAGTGGGACATCACTGGTGACTGAACTGAACTGAACTTAACTGAAATCTTGAACTACTCTCCATTTACCATTTGATTTCTTTATACCCCAAATAGAAGTGTTGCATGGACTGTTACAATAGCTCCTACTCTTTTTAATTCTCAATGATGGGTTTTAACCCTTACTTAACCTCAGGTTTCAGTGGATACTTCTTTTTATGTGGAAATAAATGCAGGTGCTTAAGCTTGAAAACTACGGGATAGCATTCTTTGCTCAACCTACAGATTCTCCATCAGTCCACACTCTAGGATTTACATTTTGTTCAATTAATGCCAGAGAAAGGAAGGTCTCCATATTCATGAAAACAGAGGCATGAACCTTGCTCAGTATATCCCTCTCCAAAACAGGTGAGGGAGAATCTGGCATGATCAGAAACTCGTGTGAAAATAGCACAGAGTCCCAGCTGCAGCTTAAAGAACAACTGAAGTAATACATTTTGGCTAATCCAGACAGTCACATCACAGAAGCAATCAGGAAGAAAGTGGGCCAGGAGTTTCAGTAAGCACAGACTAAGTTTCCCAGTGTCTAAAAAGAAATTGACTAATTGGCTCCCCGCAGTTATTAATACCTGGGGTTCCTCAGGTGTAATTAGGACTGGAGCTTCTGTGGAGACCCTCGGGTAGCTTCATTCCTGATTGTTTTGAGAATCTGACCCCTGAAACCTACGCCTCTGGGCGCAGTCTCTCCTCCGGTGTGTTCCCTTGCAGACTGGACATGGAGCCAGGATGACTTAGATGTCTGAGGGCAATCTGGCTTGAGGTGCCACTCCTTTCCACAGTAAAAGCAAGCCCATCCCTTTTCACCTGGGTACCTCTGGGCATTTTTGTCAGGTTGTTTAAGAATGTTCTGACAGCCATTACAAGCGCTTCCACCTATTCCTTTATCTTTTTCTGCCTTTCTTTCTTTTCCTGATATTCCTGCCATAATAGACTGAGCCAGCTGCGCCAGATTATCTAAAGACTGATTTGGTCCATACACCTGTTTTAATAGCTAACAGCAGATATCTGGAGCAGACTGAGTGAGAAATCTATTCTTTAAGATCACTTTTCCCTCTTCACTTTCAGGATCAATCTCAGTGAATCTGCGAAGGGCTTCTCTCAGTCTATCTAGGAATTTACTAGGAGCTTCCTTCTTTTCCTGTTCTATGTTTGCTAATTTGGCATAGTTTAAAGGCTTAGTACTTGCTCGCCTGAATCCTTCAAGTATACATCTGATAAAATGACTCTGACCCCATCTTCCTTCAGCTGTGTTATAGTCCCAATCTGGTTCATAGTTGGGACTGCCTTATTCCCAGTGGGGATAGTGGCTATCTCATCCTCCCTCTTCCCTACTGATTTATCACCAAGCCATTCACCTCTATAGGCAACTGCTTTCCCCAAATCTCAAGCTCTCGAGTCAGGAGTTCGCTTCTGTCCCAGGACATACATCTCTCCAAGGAAAGTCATAAAGTAAAGTTAGTCCCATAAAGGCTTATATATACTCAACTGCAATTGGAACTGTTTGAAATTCTACCGAGACTGAGGCAACCCTTCCCAGAAGGATGCCCTGATTCTCAGCCTGTTCAGTTGGGAGCTGCAGATACAGGGGCAAAGTAAGAGGACAGGAGTGAACTGAAGGTTTCACACCAAATCTTCACCCTTAGGATACAAGTTGCAGAGAGATAAAGAGCACCACATATGGCACTTCTACCCATTTCCCTTGCTTTCTACAAAACCGGTCTAATTGTAAAACAGTATTATAATTAAGAGACCCTCCAACCAGCCACCATTCGCCAACGTCCAATGGATACCATGCCCATGTAGTATCACATAGGAAGACCAGGTGTGTCTTCTTTAAGCTCTGAGGATCAAATCTATCCCAGTTTTTCAGGACACAGTTCAAAGGAGTGAGGCCGGAATTATTAGCTCCCATCTGTAAGAGAGGAAAAAACTGACCAGCACCATCTTTCTACTGAAGGCGTCCCTCCCTCCTCTAGGTGGGGGTGTCGACAGACTTTACACTGAAGCTTTCCTTCCCTGGTCAGACTTAGTCTGTCCCTTACCGACACAGGTGCCATACTCATTCTTCCTGGTTCTACCACTGAGGTGAGGTGAAGATGCATCAGGGGTAGACCTGATGGCATCCCAGAAGAATGTCCAGCTCCTCACCATTAAAACCTTGCTTGCTTCTGATGCCACCTGGGGTGCAATCAGAATAACCTTCCGGAATGCCTCCTCAGCTAAGACCACTGGGGGCAACATTTGTCTCCTGAGTACCTGTGCACGACGCTCTGAGTATATTTCTGACGACAATAAGACTGGTACAAACATAAAACCAAGATGTTCCTTCCGGGCATCACCACACCATTATAAGTGATAGCAAAAAGGATGGTGAAGGGCTGGCCAATGAGGAAAAAGTAATTTTTGTCCTCAAGTTATTAGGGCCAGTCCTTCCAGTTCATTCTCACAGATCACAGAAAGAATATCTGAGGAGTTGGGACAAAAGCCACTGGAGAGCCTCCTCTGGTCCACTAAGAGGTAACATTACCAAAGGAAGAAACCCGCTGTACTTCCTATCTGAGTAACCTTTAACCTGAGAAATGCTCTTGGAGCTAGAGCTCCATCTAGGGTCTGAAATTTCAACTCCTAGTGAGGTTAGGTGCTTCCTGACTACCAATCCCAGTTTGGGACCTAAGTAACAGTACACAGTAACAGCATAGATCACAAGTCCCTTGAAAGTCTATGATCCAACAAATTATGTTATTAGTTCTGATTCCCAGGAAGGTACAAAATGGTCAAAGAGACCAGAAAGTTTGACCAAGAAAGGAGAGTTTGTTCCACATGCTTTGCCCATTTCTGGCCATTCCCCAAAGGAGACATTGGGCGTTCTTGGCATTGGTAGGTCGGTATAATCAATACTCCAACAGGGTTTCTGACATAAGTCATATGAGGTCACCGTGGAACCTCAGCTCCTCACTTGTTTTGTACAGGTTTTGTCATTCATTCACACAAGTACACCGTAGAGTTAGTAAAGTACAGTAGAAAACGTGTTTGCTAGAAGAACAAAGAACTAGAGCTCCAAGCATCCTTATCTTGTCCTGAAGAATCCCAGATGAGCCCCCAAGATGAAAGGTTGTTGCTGAACCACAAAAGACGCTGGGATTCTAAGCTTTCTCTATCTCTTTTATACTTTAATAAAACTTTATTACACAAAAGCTCTTATTGATCAAGCCTTGTCCCTGGCCCTGGATTGAATTCCTCTCCTCAAAAGGCCAAGAATTCTAGCGTCTTCTGTGGTTTAGCAACAAGCTTTCACAAAGAAACCCAATGAAGTGAAATCACAAAGTTGATCAACTCTCCTGGGAGAAACGGGATTCTATAGTAGCTTATGCAGTTAACATAAGAATGGGAGAAGAGTATGGCATAAAACAGCCCAATATTGTAAAGAAAATATGTTGAAATAAAAAAAAATTAAAAGGAGAGAATAAATAAGGTATTATTAATAGAATAAAACCCTTCACTATGAAAAGTTTCAAATATACAGCCAAGTTAAAATAAATTAACAGTCAACACCCATGTAAGTAACATACAGATTCTACCTTTAGTGTCCAATTATATTTACATTTATGTGATGGACGATAATATTCATTCATCAATCCGATTTTTAAATATATTTCAGTGTAAGTTGCAGGCGTAGGTACTCTTCTTCCCAAGTACTTTAGCGTGAATAAGTAACTAGAACTCAGTATTACAATAAAATTTCAACAGATTTTAAAAGTTTAGTTACTAACATTATGGCTCCTATCTTTACAAGCTCCAGAAATAAGGATAGGGGGTCTTAAACTGCCATCAACGTTTTTGTAAAGTGTTTCACCAGGTGATCAGGAGACAGATTGTAGTCGAGGAAAGAAATCTGAGAGAGAACATATCTAAGAGTTATCTGAAGTCTGAGATCAAATCAGGAGAATTCAGATAAATTGCGCAGTCATTCTGGTATTTCCGCTGAATACTAGGAAAAGCCCAATTACTACTAGGAAATGTCAAGAGTGCTGAGATAAACCTATTATGCCATATCACAGGTACATAGGCCCTGCTGAAATATAAAGGCAAGGAAGGAAAATTGTAACACCATGTACATTCTGAGCTTTAACGAAGTACAAGATAGTGGTATTTTCTAAGTTGAAGAAAGGAAGCTATGAGAAATCCACCTGTGAAGCACAAGTCCATGAGTTCTGTGAAAGGATAGGGTGGGAAAATTGACGGAAACTGTTCTATGACTCATATCTTAGTCCTGGTGGAAGGAAAGCTCTTTTAATAACCTCAAATCACGTGAAGCCCGTGGTGAACTGAACTTAAATAAAGAACAGGCAGTATTCTCAAATCAACTACACATTTGAGTGTCTCAATCTCCCACACTAATGCCTGGAAGGAAGAAAGGGTATGCCTTCTCCTTGGCATAAACCTTTTTTAACCACTATTCACTTTTGGAAAGCGTGTCTCTTTATACTTATTTCAACCAGATAATAAATAGTCAAGACACAACAGAGAAAAGAAGTAGTGAACATAATCAAGAGGGACTTCCAAACTGAAACATTAAAAAATAAATAAATAAAATAAAAAGAGGCCAAACATAAAAGAAAGCATATGAGATTGGTGGGATAACACTAAATAGTCTAACATCTGAGTCAGTGGAATCTAAGGAGGAAAGTGAGAGAGACTGGAGCAAAATAAATGTTTTAAGTGATAATGGATGATAACCAATGCATAGAATCATGAAGGTCAAAAAAGTAAAAAAAAAAAAAAAACAACCTAAGCAAGATAAATAAAAAAATAAAAAGGAAATCACAAATAGACAAGTCATCCTCCAATTTCTGAAAATAAAAGATAAAAATAAAATCATGAAGGGAGCCACATTAAAAATTCTAACACATTACATAATATGAACAATGCTATGAATTATGTTTATCATTAGAAAACCTGGAGCAAAAAAAAAAAAAAAAACACAAAATTCTAAAGAGCTAAAAAAAAAAATCTTTAAAATGATGAAAAGAAAAAGCCTTCGACCTACAATTCAAAAATGGACTTTAAAAATAAAGATGAAAAGCTATTTTCAGAGAGGAAAAAAAGAAATTTGTCTTTAGCAGACAAATGATGAAAGAAATTTTAAAATGAGCTATGTAGAATGAAGGCAAATGATACTAGGTAGAGTTTCAGGGCTACAGAAAAAAAAAAAAAAAACTAAGACTATCAGAAAGTTAAATACACCAGTAAATAGAAACTAAAAATTATCCATATATACATGCATGTGTAACCATATGCATGTATATATACTTAAATGTCTTTAAAAACTAATGACTGAGTTAAAATGTATATCTATTTCACATGCTAGTAAAGTAATGCTAAAAATTCTCCAAGCTAGACTTTAGCATACGTGAACTGTGAATTTCCAGATGTGGAAGCTGGTTTTAGAAAAGACAGAGGAATCAGAGATCAAATTGCCAACATCTGCTGGATCATCCAAAAAAAGCAAGAAAGTTCCAGAAAAACATCTATTTCTGCTTTATTGACTACGACAAAGCCTTTGACTGTGTGGATTACAAGAAAATGTGGAAAATTCTTCAAGAGATGGGAATACCAGGCCACCTGACCTGCCTCTTGAGAAACCTGTATGCAGGTCAGGAAGCAACAGTTAGAATTGGACATGGAACAACAGACTGGTTCCAAATAGGAAAAGGAGTATGTCAAGGCTGTATATTGTCACTGTGCTTATTTAACTTATATGCAGAGTACATCATGAGAAACGCTGGGCTGGATGAAGCACAAGCTGGAATCAGGATTGCCGGAGAAATACCAATAACGTCAGATATGCAGATGACACCACACTTATGGCAGAAAGTGAAGAAGAATTAAAGAGCCTCTTAATGAAATTGAAAGAGGAGAGAGAAAATGTTTTCTCAAAGCTCAACTTTCAGAAAACTAAGATCATGGCATCTGGTCCCATCTCTTCATGGGAAATAGATGGGGAAACAGTGGAAGTAGTGGCTGACTTTATTTTGGGGGCTCCAAAATCACTGCAGATAGTGACTGCAGCTGTGAAATTAAAAGATGCTTGCTCCTTTGGAGAAAAGCTATGGCCATCCTAGACAGCATATTAAAAAGAAGAGACATGACTTTGCCAACAAAGTTCCGTCCAGTCAAGGCTACGGTTTTTCCAGTGGTCATGTATGGATGTGAGAGTTGAACTATAAAGAAAGCTGAGTGCCAAATAATTGATGCTTTTGAACTGTGGTGTTGGAGAACACTCTTGAGAGTCCCTTTGGCTGCAAGGAGACCCAACCAGTACATCCTAAAGGAGATCAGTCCTGGGTGTTCATTGGAAGGACTGATGCTAAAGCTGAAACTGCAATACTTTGGCCACCTCATGCGACGAGTTGACTCACTGGAAAAGACTCTGATGCTAGGAAAGGTTGGGGGCGGGAGGAGAAGGGGACGACAGAGAATGAGATGGCTGGATGGCATCACCGACACAATGGACATGAGTTTGGGGAAACTCCGGGATTTAGTGATAGACAGGGAGGCCTGGCGTGCTGAAGTCCATGGGTTCGCAAAGAGACAGACATGACTGAGCGACTGAACTGAACTGAATATGAAATTTATAACATATTTAGAAGTAAAATATATGACTCAAAAACAAAAAGGGAGAAAAGAAGGTAAATGGATATAAATATTTGTGAGATTTTATATTGATTATGAAAGAGCAAAATATTTTTCTAAAAGTAGACTGTAATAAGATAAAGATATATTGCAAACCTAGAGCAACCACTTAAAAATTGCAAAGATAAATTAAAGCATGCTGGACAAGGTACCATAGAACACTAAGAAGTATCCAAATTTACCAAGGAAGGGCTACAAATGGTAGAAAGAAGTACAAGTGCCAAATGAGGCAAATCAAAAGCATTATCTTAGAATTTAATCCAAAATATCAATAATTATGTTTAATATACATTAAGTAAATATCCACATAAATTATCACGATAAGTAAAGTGAAAGCAAGGTTTAATTGCTGGATTATATGCTTATAATGAAGACATTTTAAAGATAGAGTATAAGATAGCCAAAAAGTAAAAGGATATTAAAAGATACACCACAAATGCACTAATCGTAATTAATCTGAAGCATCTATGTTATTTGAAAAAGTAGAGTTAAAAAGGATTTTTTTTAATAGAACTGTCTTATAGATTTATTAATGAAAAATACTTTACAAAAACAGTATGTTTGACCCTAAAATAGTTCAGCTGACTCTGAAGGTTTACAGCGGCAACTGAGCAAATGGCAGTTATGGCTGTGCTGCTGAGGACAGGAGGGTATGTTAGTGTGCCTGACTCCCATCTGTCCTGAAAAGCAACTATTATGTTGGCAGCTCCACATTCTAGGCCTAAGTTTTGGGGGATGAGGGAAGGCTGAAAGTCTGGGAAGGTGGGCTGGCTTGAATGATGTGGTCAGGACCAAGACTACAGGGCTACATTTCCCTTCAAGGATGAGGGATGGAGAAGACAGGTCAGATATTAGCGATAGGTGGATAAAACAAAGCATAGAAGTTGTTAATATAATAGGGAACAGAATATGTGGGCTTAGAATATTCAAGAATAAAATGATGACCCTAAGATCCCAAGGAATGGCTATTGTCCAGAGTAACATGAATTCATCTTTAAAGTGGATCAAATAAAACCCTAAACAGCAGCTGCTTCTTTTTGCTAGGTGAACGCAAATTGGAGTTTCAAATATTCTCTCAAAGAGCCAGGTCTCCTTAGGGGTTCCTGGCACCCTGGAAGAAACTGCCAACTCTGTTGAGATAAGACTTGCACAACCTTGGCAGGGATGGAGGGTACCAACTCTGTTGCAGTACAGTTTAATAGAGAAAGCTGTGGCTCCAGGAGAGGAAAGGGGTGACCCTTACCACATGCTGAGCTGCAAGGCTCTAGCCCTGATCTGTTCTCTGCCAGGGGCATCTGCTAGGGCAAACAGAAACTCCTCTCTCTCTTTACTCCTGTGCCTAGATGGCAGGGCATAACTGTTTTGCCTCCAGTCATCATCTGGGGGCATATCTACTCTTTGAGGATCAGGGGCTCAAAACCCTGGAAGAGGACCTGAATTCCAAGCTGAACTTAGGGGTACACAAAGACTGCTTGATGATGGCAACACAGGGTGAACAACAGGAGGGTGGGAGGGTAAATGGAAAAGATATCCCCAGGACTGAGCATGAAGAGCCTGAAGGCCCTGGTGTCTTTCTGGTAATGTGGAAGTGTGGGTTAGCTGAGGCTTGCACCCTGGAGTAGTCAGGAGTCTGGCCCCAATATGCTGGTTGGCCTCAGACCAGGGTCCCTGGGAGGCATCTGTTCTGGAACGATGGGGGAGACTCTGGTAGTTCAAAGTCCTTCCTGTGTGCTTGACCCCTTTGGAAGTTTCACCCCTGTCACACATAGCCAGAAATTGCTGGACAATCCTTTAAGTTCCTGGGGGTCTATAGACCCCCAGGGCTCCCCTGCCATACTTGGCATCAAGACATCTGGGGACACGAACTGTGATGGGGAGAGTTGGGGACCAAGGAGAAATATAGGAGGGTCATGGATGATAGGGAGGGAAGAGGAGCTGGAAGAATGATGCCGGGTTTCCAAAGGCTTTTGCCTCACACTTAATGAATCAAAGCTGTGGGAAGAAACTGGGACCTCCTCCCTCTCTGAGACAACGGTGACACTGAGACTCCGTGAGATGTGCCAAAAGTTCTCTGCACCCTACTGATCATCCTCTCCACACTCCCTGCTGGGGCCTCGTCAAGATGCGGCCTGAGAAGCAGACACTGTGTTTGCTTCATGGAGACTGTGCTCCATTTTTGCTGTTGGGGTCTTTGAGAGACCAAGGCCAGGGGCTGAGTGCAACCTCCTCCCTACACCATCTGCAGAGTCTGTTTGGCTCAGCGAGTTCCAGGCTACTTCCTGCTTCCCACATCCAGAACAGCCAGATTGAGAAACCTGAAGACTGGCTTGGTAGAGAGACTCCATTTCTGAGGTCTTCAGTTCTGTGTCCTGGTTCCAATGTGGATGCAAAATGATGTGGTTTCTTTCTGGATAGGTTACACAGGTATGGGAATCATGAGGAGAGGACTTCATTCCTGGCCCACAGACCCCATGTTTAAGTTGCGAATCTCAGAGCCTTGTGACATTCACCCAAGGGATATTCCATGATAAAAAATGTTAATATATCAAGAAGACAAATCCATTTATAATATGCACCTGTTTATGATGGAACATACTCATATATGCAGCAAAAATTGACAGAACTAAAGAGGGAAATACATGGTTACAAATTATATTTTGAGATTTGAAAAAAAACTTACACTCAGTATTTAAAATAAATAGACAAAAATAAGTGTATCAGTTCAGTTCAGTCGCTCAGTCATGTCCAACTCTTTGTGACCCCATCAACTGTAGCACACCAGGCTTCCCTGTCCATCACCAAATCCCAGGGTTCATCCAAAGCAATGTCCGTTGAGTCGGTGATGCCATCCAACCATCGTAATGTCTCTGCTTTTTAATATGCTGCCTAGGTTGGTAATAACTTTCCTTCCAAGAGTAAGCGTCTTTTAATTTTATGACTGCATTCACAATCTGCAGTGATTTTGGACCCCCCCCCCAAAAAAAAAAAAGTCAGCCACTGTTTCTACTGTTTCCCCATCTATTTGCCATGAAGTGATGGGACTGGATGCCATGATCTTAGTTTTCTGAATATTAAGCTTTGAGACAACTTTTTTTGCTCTCCTCTTTCAGTTTCATCAAGAGCCTCTTTAGTTCTTCTTCACTTTCCTCCATAACGGTGGTGTCATCTGCATATCTGAGGTTATTTGTATTTCTCATCTTAAGATAACATTTGAAGACCATCACACTCAATAATTGGGCTTCCCTTGTGGCTTAGTTGGTAAATAATCTGCCTGCAATGTGGGAGGCCTGGGTTCGATCCCTGGGTTGGGAAGATTCCCTGTATAAGGGAAAAGCTACCCACTCCAGTATTCTGACCTTGAGAATTACATGGACTGTATAGTTCATGGGGTCGCAAAGAGTCAGACACAACTGAGAGACTTTCACTTACTCATACTCAATGATTAGAGAATGCATATCCATCTCAAGTTCATCTGGATGAGTCGCCCAACAAGATAGACCCTATCCTAGGCCACAAACATCAATATCAATAAAATAATAATAATAAAAATACCATTCAGAGTATTTTTACTGATAAACTGTTATTGAAGTAAAAACTAAAAATAAACTAAAAATTCTCAAAATATTTTCAAATTAAACAACATTCTTCTTCATCAAAGAAAAAATGAGAACTTATAAATATAAATATGCATGCAAATATTTATGTATATTTTAAAACAGAAGACAACTAAAATAAATTTTAAAAATTTTGAATTCAAAAATTTAGTCTCAAAAAGGATGCTTATAAATGTGAAGGCCCATTTTGGAAAATGAAATGGAGAAATATTTACCTATAATTATATTTTTAAAAATTGAATTTAAAAAATAAATTCAAACTGGAGTCGGTAGCCTTTCCTTTCTCCAGGGTATCTTCCCAACCCAGGGATTGAACCCAGGTTTCCCACATTGCAGGCAGATTCTCTACCAGCTGAGCCACCAGGAAAGCAAAAGAATACTGGAGTGAGTAGCCTATCCCTTCTCCAGTGGATCTTTCTGACCCACGAATTGAACCAGGGTCTTCTGCATTGCTGGTGGATTCTTTACCAACTGGGTTATCAGGGAAGCCATAAAGCAAAGTAAGTGGAACAAAGGAAACAATACAAATTTGAGTACAAGTTCATCAAATATAAAATATTTAGACAATAGATAAATCCACAGTTCAGAGACTGGTTCTTCAAATAATAATAGAATTGATACATTTTTAGTAAGACTTCAATTTAAAAGAGGAAGAGGAGATGAAAACTACCAGTATCAATCATAAGGGAATCAAGGGGCATCACTACATATTTTACAGATGTTACAGTAAATCTCAATGGGAACTATTTTTTAATTGAAGGATAATTACCTCACAGAATTGTGTTCGCTTCTGTCAAACCTCTACATTAATCAGCCATAGGTATACATATGTCCCCTCCCTCGCACCTCCCTGCCATCCCACCCCTCTACGTTGATACAGAGTCCCTGCTTCAGTTCCCTGAGACATACGACAAATTCCTATTGGCTATCTATTTTACATATAATAACGTAAATTTCCATGTTACTCTCTGCATATATCATACCCTCTTCCCCCCCCCCCTCGATGGGAGCTTTTTAGATATTGTCAAGCTGATACTACACTTATGTGAAGAGTCTAAGAATCTAGAAACATTAAAACAACTTCAAAAAGTAGAGCAATGTAGAAGTATTGATTTCAAGTTTTAGTATAAAACTAATCAAAAGAGTATGTTATTGGCATTACATTAATAATTTTTGATGCTTTGATATCTGTAGCCTTTTGGACTCTGAAGGAACATCTCCTCCCAGTGCTAGCCAATTATAAGAGAGAGTAAACTACTCAGGAGCAAGACTTTCAAGTGTAAATCAGACAATCCACACTCCACACCCTCAACTGCTTTCTCTATGGGGATTTCACAATTAGAGCCACTATTCATTTTCCCTAATCACCCCAAGTCTGTTACCAGACAACTAAGAGAAGCCTCTGTGTCCTGAAGTACCAAATTAATCAAACCAGCTAAACATAAAGCTTTCTTGCCCTTGCCTTCTTGTGGAAACAACAATAAATATTCCTGTCCACATTTTATCCTACCCTCTCTACCTCCCAATTGACCCCAGTGCTTTCTCCTGTGGCCTCCCCTTAGCACAGCATATGTACTTCTTGGTGCCTATGAGTATAAAAAAAATGATCTCTTCAATAGCAGTTATATCCTGCTTAGTTGGCCTTATCACACCCAAATATCAGCAGAATTTAGATTTTGGAAAAATTGGTGCAATGAGCAGAGTGAATTGCCTTTTGACTGGGATGATATGTCATTAGAAACTGCTCTTTCTTACTAACTGATTCTATGAAATGGCAGTGACAGAATGGGAAAATATCTGTACCTGCTCATGTCCTCCTGCATCAAGGCTACAACTGCTGTTTGTTATATTTGCTGGGGTTTACTGTGTACTATTTGTTTGAATTTAGAATTCAAAAGCTGAGTTCTTCCAGAGTTCCAGTCCATGCAAAGTTACTTGCATAGGCTTGAGATGGAACTCTGGGGGGGTAACTTTTTCTTTTTTCCCACTAGCTAAGGTTATACAAAAAGCTTTTAATGACCCAGATAATTATGATGGAGTGGCCACTCATGTAGAGCCAGACATCCTGGGATGAAAAGTCAAGTGGGCCTTATGAAATGTCACCTTAAACAAAGCTAGTGGAAGTGATGGAATTCCAGTTGAGCTATTTCAAATCCTAAAAAAAATAAAAAAAGAAAGAAAGAAAGATGCTGTTAAAGTGCTGCACTCAATATGCCAGCGCATTTGGAAAACTCAGCAGTGGCCACAGGACTGGAAATGGTCAGTTTTCATTCCAATCCCAAAGAATGGCAACCCCAAAGAATGTTCAAACTATCACACAATTTCACTCATCTCACATGCTAGCAAAGTAATCCTCAAAATTCTCCAAGCAAGGCTTCAACAGTATGTGAACTGAGAACTTCCAGATGTTCAATCTGGATTTAGAAAAGGCAGCGGAGACAGCGATCAAACTGCCAACATCTATTGGATGATAGAAAAAGCAAGGGAGTTCCAGAACAGCATCTACTTCTGCTTTACTGACTATGCCAAAGTCTTTGTGTGGATCACTACAAACTGTAGAAAATTCTGAAAGAGATGGGAATACCAGGTCACATTACCTGGTTCCTGAGAAGTCTGTATGCATGTAAAAGCAACAGTTAAACCCAGACATGGAACAACGGACTGGTTCTAAATTGGGAAAGGAGTATGTCAAGCCTGCATATTGTCACCCTGCTTATTTAACTTATATTCAGAGTACATCATGCAAAATGTCAGGCTGGATGAAGCACAAGCTGGAACCAAGATTGCCGGGAGAAATATAAATAACCTCAGATATGCAGATGACACCACCCTTATGGCAAAACACGAAGAGGAACTAAAGAGCCTCTTGATGAAAATGAAAGAGGAGAGTGAAAAAGCTGGCTTAAAACTCATCTTTCAAAGAATGAAGATCATGGTATCTGGTCCCATCACTTCATGTCAAATAGATGGGAAAAGAATGGAACCAGAGACAAACTTCATTTTCTTGGGCTCCAAAGTTACTGCAGATGGTGACTGCAGCCATGAAATTAAGACACTTGCTCCTTGTAAGAAGAACTATGACAAATCTAGACAGCATATTAAAAAGCAGAGACATTACCTTGCCAACACAAGTCTGTTTAGTCAAAGGTATGGTTTTTCCAGTAGTCATGGATGTGAAAGTTGGACCTAAAAGAAAGCTGAGCACCAAAGAATCAATGCTTTTGAACTGTGGTGTTGGATAAGACTTTTGAGAGTCCCTTGGACTGCAAGGTGATCCAAAATGTCAATTCTAAAGGAAATCAATCCTGAATATTCATTGGAAGGACTGATGCTGAGGCTGAAACTCCAATACTTTGGCCACCTGATGTGAAGAACTGACTCATTGGAAAAGACACTGATGCTGGGAAATATTGAAGGAGAGAGGAGAAGGGGACAACAGGGGATGAGATGGTTGAATGGCATCACTGACTCAATGGACATGAGTTTGAGATGGACAGGGATACTGATATGTTGCAGTCCATTAGTTCACAATGACTCGGACATGACTGAGCAACTGAACTGAACTGAAGGTTATCAACGCCTCTTCCAAAAGGAAGGAGATGTGACTTCCCTCTAAGTGCT
This sequence comes from Moschus berezovskii, assembly GCF_049115385.1. Classification (NCBI taxonomy): domain Eukaryota; kingdom Metazoa; phylum Chordata; class Mammalia; order Artiodactyla; family Moschidae; genus Moschus; species Moschus berezovskii. Next base: position 77,217,269 of record NC_142488.1, on the reverse strand, counting down.
ATGAGGTGTACTCCTCAATCAATCAGGCTGCACTGATATGTTGTACAGAAACATATGTTGCTTTTCTCATACATTTCAGCCTCCACAATTGAGTAAAAGGAGAGTACTATTTGAAGGTGCTCTTGAAATATGAAGTCTGTGTGAGCACATCAACCTCAGGAACACAGTATGGCAACCCACAAAAGATGTTTTTCTAGATGTCATTCTTATGTTGTTAACTCATACTGCTGCTCTTGCAATTCATTCCTTAACCAAGTGGGTTATCAGAGACCAGTGTCACGACACATAAAGAAAATGGAAAAAGTAGAGAGAACACTTAACCCTGCTGCTTAAGATTTCTGAGGTCACACAATTGATTCAAGATTGTAAAGTGCCAGCATAATGCACATAGGCCTTATTAAGCACTAATGTTCACCAGAACACCAAGAGCCTTATGCTCAAAAATATTGGGTCTCAAAATTCTGATAAGATGTGTTGCATTCCAGAAGTAATAATCTCATTTCTAAAGGTCTTAAAAGGTCAATAAGTACACCCTGGAGAAGAGGGTTACTCTCCACAGATAGGACCACTTGGGCCCACCAGGAGTTCATTCAGTAAATACCCAAAGAATAGAAATAGCCAGGGACAAATAGGAGAAATAAATTGACAAAAATAGTCAATCAAAAGGGAATGATAGTTTAGGCAGAGGGCTTAATCGTGCTGTCTCAAAGAAATTATAGTTAAGTGTAAACATCAATTTCTGGGAAGTAGATTGAGAAGCTTTGAATCAAGAAATGGCTGGTGAAGACAGGACCCTGCCCCCCCCCTTTTTCTGTAAATACATATAAGATCTGCATTGTGATTTATCACCCAGAAAACAAACAAACATACACACAAACAAAAAACCTGTGGCTCCAGGAGGCTAAAGGACCTCAGAGTCTACTAAAATTATTCAAAGTAGCCAAACCTATGCTTACATACCTTTTCTTGCCCTTTTATTACTGAAGAAACTACAATATTTTGTCCACATTTTCTCCTATTCTCCCTCCCTTCTGAAACACCTATGTGCTTCCTCATCTGGCTTCATCCCCTGCCTGCTGTGCCCCTATGTGTTAGGATCTGTAACTGTAAAACTATCTTTGAATGGCTGGCATCTTGAAATATGTTAGCCGTGCCATATCTGAATAATAACATAATCTATGTTTTAAAATAGACATAAAGATGTGCATACAGTTCAATTAACATGAGTAAGATTTTACACATCAATATGTTTAGATAGATAGATAGAAAGATATAGATTATCAACAATATTGTCAAGGAAATCCAATGGGGAAAATTTAGTCTTTTCAACAAAAAGTGTTGGAGAAATTGTATAGTCATATACAATAAATGAATCTTGGCTCTTAACATCTCAACATTAAAAAGCATAGCTCAGTATGGGTTATAGATCCAAGTGTAGTTGATAAAATTAGAAATAATCCATGATAAAACATAGAATTTTTTTTTATACTCAAAAATTTCTTAAAAAGAGAATAATGATTACTGTTAAGAAAAGTGGCTGAACTAGATTTCATCAAATTAAATATCTGTAGATCCAAAGACAACATTCTGAAAATAATCAGGTTAGAAACTAGAAACTTTAGCAAACATATATCAGACAATAGACTTGTATTAAAAAAAAGAAAAACTGCTGTAACTTAATAATAAAAGCATCATCAAAGCAACATAAATATATGGTCAAAAATACCTTTTATATACACTTCACACAGTATAATTTTTACTTATAGTAATAGTAATCGCTGCATAAAGTATATACTTTTGTTAGTCGTCAATGCAAATTAAGGCCACATAAGCTTATACAATAAAATTAGAATGGCAAAAATGAAAACAGGATTGACAAGAACACAGTTTTCTGAGAATCTGGTTAAAGTAGAACCCTTATACATTACTGCTGGGAGTAGAAATTGGTACAACTACCTTGGAAAAATATCTGACTATTGCTTAAAATGTAAAACAATATTTTGTGATCTAGAAACTCATTCTTTATCAAATATCAAAGAACTAGCTAATTGTACCCACAAAGTTTTTAAAAGAAAAATATTTATATTTTCCAAGACTTGGAAACAGGTAGGTGTCTATCAAAAGGTTAATGACAAACATACTTTCCTGTATTTATGCAGTGGAATTAGTCTATTCACTTCAGTCTCTCAGTCCTATCCAAGTTTATGACCCCATGGACTGCAGCACACCAGGCTTCCCTGTCTGTCACCAATACCCAAAGATTGCTCAAACTCATGTCCTTTGAGTTGGTGATGTCATCCAACCATTTCATCCGCTGTTGACCTCTTCTCCTCTTGCCTTCAATTTTTCCCAGCATCAGGGTCTTTTCCAATGAGTCAATTCTTCGCATCAGGTGGCCAAAGTATTGACGCTTCAGTTCAGTTCAGTTAAGTTCAGTGGCTCAGTCGTGTCCGACTCTCCACGACCCCATGAATCACAGCATGCTAGGCCTCTCTGTCCATCACCAACTCCCAGAGTTCACTCCAACTCATGTCCACAGAGTCGGTGATGCCATCCAGCCATCTCATTCTCTGTCATCCCCTTCTCCGCCAGCCCCCAACCTTTCCCAGCATCAGAGTCTTTTCCAGTGAGTCAACTCGTTGCATGAGGTGGCCAAAGTATTGCAGTTTCAGCTTTAGCATCAGTCCTTCCAATGAACACCAAGGGTTGATCTCCTTTAGAATGGACCGGTTGGATCTCCTTGCAGTACAAGGGACTCTCAAGAGTCTTCTCCAACACCACAGTTCAAAAGCATCAATTCTTCGGCGATCAGCTTTCTTCATAGTCCAACTCTCACATCCATACATGACCACGGGAAAAACCACAGCCTTGACTAGACGAACCTTTGTTAGCAAAGTAATGTCTCTGCTTTTTAATATACTATCGAGGTTGGTCATAACTTTCCTTCGAAGGAGTAAACGTCTTTTAATTTCATGGCTGTAATCAGCATCTGCAGTGATTTGGAGCCCCAAAAATAAAGTCTGACACTGTTTCCACTGTTTTTCCATCTATTTCTCATGAAGTGATGGGACCAGATGCCATGATCTTTGTTTTCTGAATGTTGAGCTTCAAGCCAACCTTTTCACTCTCCTCTTTCACTTTCATCAAGAGGCTTTTGAGTTCCTCTTCACTTTCTGCCATAAGGGTAGTGTCATCTGCATATCTGAGGTTATTGATATTTCTCCCGGCAATCTTGATTCCAGCTTGTGCTTCTTCCAGCCCAGCGTTCCTCATGATGTACACTGTATATAAGTTAAATAAGCAAGGTGACAATATACAGCCTTGACGTACTCCTTTTCCTATTTGGAACCAGTCTGTTGTTCCATGTCCAGTTCTGACTGTTGCTTCCTGACCGGCATACAGGTTTCTCAAGAGGCAGGTCCGGTGGTCTGATATTCCCATCTCTTTCAGAATTTTAAACAGTTTATTGTGATCCACACAATCAAAGCTTTGATCAGTTTCACCATATAGTGGAATACTACTCATTAATTTTTAAAAAGTGTACAACTATGGATCTTAACAAGAAAATCTGATTATTTCAAAAATATTATGCTGAATGAAATAAGCCAGATACCAAAAAGTAAATTTCATGACTAATTTTACATAAAATTATAGAAGAGGCAAGATTACTTTGTGTTTAGAAAAATCACTTCAATGTTTGCTTTGAAGGGAATGGGGATTGACTGACTAGAAAGATATATGTGTGAACTTTCTGGCATATTGACAATACTTTTTGTCCTGATAGGTGTGTGCATTTCACAGGTGTATTCATTTAGCAAACCTGACTGAATTTTATGTAAACATAAAATCCATGAATTCCACCATATGCAAGTTGTATCTCAAAGAGTCTTTAAAAAAATTATGATAAAATATTATGAAAAACTTTTATCAGCAAATTCAAAGACTTAGTTTACATCAAAATATCCAAGCTAATCAAAACTAACACAAGAAAGAAAAAATTTGAATAGCTTTATGCATTATACATGAGCCGATTTTATAATTTCAAAAATTCTTCAAGGACAAGTTCACACCCAGATGGCTTCATTGTTGAATTCTATCAAATATTGAGAAAGAAATAATATTATTATAGAATGTCAATGTAATTCAACATATTAACGGAAAAAAGAGAGGAAAACTATGTGATTATCCCAAAAAATTCAGTGAAAGCATTTATAAATTCAGTATACACTTATGTTAAAAAAATTCAATAGATGGGAATAAAAGAGATCTTATTTAACATAGTAAAATGTATCCACAAAAATCCTACCATTACCATCATAATTATCAGTAAAATGCTGAATGTTTACCCCTTAGATCAAGAACAAATTAATGACATTAACAACTGTGTCAGGTTGTGTTGATGGTTCTTTTTATACCAGTTAAGCAAAAGGGTTAAAACAGACTTAAAACATACAGGTTAGTTAAAAATAAAAAATGTACTGATTCATGAATGACTAGATTGTATACTGAGAAATCTACAAAAATATACCAGACGTAACATGTGAATTTAGGAATGTCACATAATGCAAGTCAATACAAATCAATTACATAATCAATTACATTTCTATATATTACCAATAAATATAGAAAAACAGCATTTAAGAAATTCCAACTCAAATATAAAATAATTAGCAATACCAATCTCTAAACCAAAAACTCTAAAATGTTACTGAGAAATATATTAAAGAAGTCTTTAAAATGTGAAGATATGCCACATTCCTTGATTAAAAGACTCAGTACTGTATATGAACCGTGAACTCCCAGATGTTCAACCAGGTTTTAGAAAAGGCAGAGGAACCTGACATCAAATTGCCAACATCCGCTGGATCATGGAGAAAGCAAGAGAGTTCCAGAAAAACATCTATTTCCGCTTCATTGACTATGCCAAAGCCTTTAACTGTGTGGATCACAATAAACTGTGGAAAATTCTGAAAGAGATGGGAATCCCAGACCACCTGACCTGCCTCTTGAGAAACCTGTATGCAGGTCAGGAAGCAACAGTCAGAACTGGACATGGAACAACAGACTGGTTCCAAATAGGAAAAGGAGTATGTCAAGGTTGTATATTGTCACCTTGCTTATTTAACTTATATGCAGTATACATCATGAGGAACACTGGGCTGGAAGAAGCACAAGCTGGAATCAAGATTGCCGGGAGAAATATCAATAACCTCAGATATGCAGATGACACTACCCTTATGGCAGAAAGTGAAGAGGAACTCAAAAGCCTCTTGATGAAAGTGAAAGAGGAGAGTGAAAAGGTTGGCTTGAAGCTCAACATTCAGAAAACAAAGATCATGGCATCTGGTCCCATCACTTCATGGGAAATAGATGGGGAAACAGTCGAAACTTTATTCTTTTGGGCTCCAAAATCACTGCAGATGCTGATTGCAGCCATGAAATTAAAAGATGCTAACTCCTTGGAAGGGAAGTTATGACCAATGTAGATAGCATATTAAAAAGCAGAGACATTATTTTGCCAACCAAGGTCCGTCTAGTCAAGGCAATGGTTTTTCCCATGGTCATGTATGGATGTGAGAGTTGGACTGTGAAGAAAGCCGATCGCCGAAGAATTCATGCTTTTGAACTGTGGTGTTGGAGAAGACTCTTGAGAGTCCCTTGGACTGCAAGGAGATCCAACCAGTCAATTCTAAAGGAGATCAATCGTGGGTGTTCATTGGAAGGACTGGTGCTAAAGCTGAAACTGCAATACTTTGGCCACCTCATGCGACGAGCTGACTCACTGGAAAAGACTCTGATGCTGGGAAAGGTTGGGGGCGGGAGGAGAAGGGGATGACAGAGAATGAGATGGCTGGATGGCGTCACCGACTCTGTGGACATGAGTTTGAGTGAACTTCGGGAGTTGGTGTTGGACAGGGAGGCCTGGTGTGCTGTGATTCATGGGGTTGCGGAGAGTTGGACACAGCTGAGCGATTGAACTGAACTGAATTGTTAAGATATTTATCTCCCTAAATTGATCTATAATTAAAATCCTATTTAACATCTCATCATGTTTTTAATGAGATTGGCATACTATCATTTGTAGAAATTTTATATGAAAATTCAAAGGATGCATAGCAACCACAAAATATTTACAAATTTTGTGTACTCAGTATACCTGATACCAAAATTTAGAAAAAGAAAAGTGATGGACAAGTATATCAAAGGGAAAATTCAGGAAATATGGAAATATATCCCCATTTAAAAATTTAAGTGATTTTTAACATAGGTGAAAACAGAACTCAGTGGGAAAATTAAATTCTTTCCTAAGAAATTGTGTTGAAATGACTGAATATCTATAAATAAAAATAGCAACTTCTAACTTTGTCATAATACCCTCACTATTTATGAGAGAAGAATAAGTAAATTTAAAAGAAAATATAGATCATTTTTAAACTTTGGATTGAGAAAAATTTCTTAGAGCAAACAGAGCATTGACCACATTGGAAAAAAGATAAGACAACTTCATCAACTTTCAAAACTTTTTATCAAAACTCTTTATAAGGAAATAAACATGAAAATGCAGACTAGCAAAATGTTTTGCAACACATATCTTACAAAGTACTTGAATACAGAATATACATAAAGTTCTACAATTCAATATGAAGATTGAGAAATCAGTTGAAAACTGAGAAAAGCTTGAAAATAGCTTGCACAAAAGGTATATGAAAATAACCCATAAAGTATAAAAAGTTTCAGAATGGTTCCTTATTAGAGAAATGTACACAGAATATTGCACAGACTCATTGAAATGAAAAAAAAATACATCAAATAATGGACTATGAAAAAATGAAACTATTGCATATTTCTGGTGGGAATGTGAAATGGAATTACCATCTTAGAAAATCATTTGACAGTTTTTTGAAAAATAAACATGTATCAGCTTTATGAGCCAATCTTTCCACTTCTATGTGTTCACTCAAGAGAAAAAATCATATGTACAAAAAAAAAAAAAACAGTCTATAAATGTTCAAATCACCTTATTTCTAATAGCCAAATAGTAGAAATATTCTCAGTGTCCATGAACAAGAGATTAAATTGAAAATGTTCTGCATTATATTACTACAAAAGAATATTAAATAATAAAAAAGCAAATCAATGTTACATGAAACAATATGGATTAATATCAAGAATGTTATGCTTAATACAGACAGAATTGAGACAAATGGACAGAAATTAGATTTATTTTATTTTGATAGGTTTTTTACATAAGAGACACTTTGGGATGATGAAAAATATTAATATGTGTATTATCTGAATTCCCCAGGTGTCTCAGTGGTAAAGAACCCACCTGCCAATTCACAAGAGATGAGGGTTTGATCCCTGGGTCAGGAAGATCCCCTAGAGGACGGCAAAGCACCCCCTCCAGCATTCTTGCCTGGAAAATTCCATCGAAAGAAGAGCTTAGTGGGCTATGGCCCAAACAGTCAGAAAAAACCAAAGTGACTTAGCATGCACATGTAACCTACATGTACTCAGATGTCAAATTAAATGGCCAATTCTCTTAAAACCCATGCATTTCACAGCATGTCAATTATATTGCTATAAAAATTATAAAATAAAATTTCATACAATTTAACTCCACAATTTGACTGCTTAGATTTTACCTGAAATAAGTAATGGGAAGTGTGAGATAGGTATCTCTAAAGGCATAGCCATTTAAAAAGTGGAAAATCACAGGCAAGTTATTACTGAAGAATTACAATGTTAACTGAATTATATTAATTATAGTAGAGATACATCCAATTATAAAATGCATATTATCAAAGCATAAGGTATATTCTGAAAAATGAATGATATCGGGGATGGATAAACAGGTGTAAATAACAGATGGAAATTTTTCCTTTAGGAGACTTGCAAACATTCAGTTCAGTTCAGTCTCTCAATCGTGTCCGACTCTGCGACCCCATGAATCATAGCATGCCAGGCCTCCCTGTCCATCACCAACTCCCGGAGTTCACTCAAACTCATGTCCATCGAGTTGGTGATGCCATCCAGCCATCTCATTCTCTGTCGTCCCCTTCTCCTCCTGCCCCCAAACCCTCCCAGCATCAGAGTCTTTTCCAGTGAGTCAACTCATCGCATGAGGTGGCCAAAGTATTGCAGTTTCAGCTTTAGCATCAGTCCTTCCAATGAACACCCAGGACTGATCTCCTTTAGAATGGACTGGTTGGATCTCCTTGCAGTCCAAGGGACTCTCAAGAGTCTTCTCAAATACCACAGTTCAAAAGCATCAATTCTTCGGTGATCGGCTTTCTTCACATTCCAACTCTCACATTCATACACGACCACTGGAAAAACCATTGCCTTGACTAGACGGACCTTGGTTGGCAAAGTACTGTCGCTGCTTTTTTATATGCTATCCAGGTTGGTCATAACTTTCCTTCCAAGGAGTAAGCGTCTTTTAATTTCATGGCTGCAATCAGCATCCACAGGGATTTTGGAGCCCTCCAAAAATTAAGTCTGACACTATTTCGACTGTTTCCCCATCTATTTCCCATGAAGTGATGGGACTAGATGCCATGAGCTTACTTTTCTGAATGTTGAGCTTCAAGCCAATCTTTTCACTCTCCTCTTTCACTTTCATCAAGAGGCTTTTGAGTTCCTCTTCACTTTTAGGCATAAGGGTGGTGTCATCTGCATATCAGAGGTTACTGATATTTCTCCTGGCAATCTTGATTCCAACTTGTGCTTCTTCCAGCCCAGCGTTCCTCATGATGTACTCTGCATATTAGTTAAATAAGCAGGGTGACAATATACAGCCTTGCCATACTCCTTTTCTTATTTGGAACCAGTCTGTTGTTCCATGTCAAGATCTAGCATTTCTTCCTGACCTGCATACAGGTTTCTCAAGAGGCAGGTCAGGTGGCCCGGTACTCCAATCTCTTTCATAATATTCCACAGTTTATTGTGATCCACACAGTCAAAGGCTTTGGCATAGTCAATGAAGCAGAAATAGATGTTTTTCTGGTATTCTATTGCTTTTTCCATGATCCAGCGGATGGTGCCAATTTGATCTCTGGTTCCTCTGCTTTTTCTAAAACCAGCTTGAACATCTGGAATTTCACGGATCATGTATTGCTGAAACCTGGCTTGGAGAATTTTGAGCATGACTTTACTAGCGTGTGAGATGAGTGCAATTGTGCGTTAGTCTGAGTATTCTTTGGCATTGCCTTTCTTTGGGATTGGAATGAAAACTGACTTTTCCCAGTCCTGTGGCCACTGCTGAGTTATCCAAACTTGTTGGTATATTGAGTGCAGCACTTTCACAGAATCATCTTTCAGCATTTGAAACAGCTCAACTGGAATTCCATCACCTCCACTAGCTTTGTTTGTTGTAATGCCTTCTAATGCCCACTTGACTTCACATTCCATGATGTCTGGCTCTAGATGAGTGATCACACCATCGTGATTACCTTGCTCGTGAAGATCTTTTTTGTACGGTTCTTCTGTGTATTCTTGCCACCTCTTCTTAATATCTTCTGCTTCTGTTAGGTCCATACCACTTCTGTCCTTTATTGAGCCCACCTTTACATGAAATATTCCTTGGTTATCTCTAATTTTCTTGAAGAGATCTCTTGTCTTTCCTATTTTGTTGTTTTTCTTTGCATTGATCGCTGAGGAAGGCTTTCTTATCTCTCCTTGCTATTCTTTGGAACAATGCATTCAGATGCTTATATCTTAACTTTTCTCCTTTGCTTTTTGCTTCTCTTCTTTTCACAGCTATTTGTAAGGCCTCCTCAGACAGCCATTTTGCCTTTTTGCATTTCTTTTCCATGGGGATGGTCTTGATCCCTGTCTCCTCTACAATGTTACAAACCTCCATCCAGAGTTCATCAGACACTCTATCTATCAGATCTATTCCCTTAAATCTATTTCTCACTTCCACTGTATAATCATTGATTTAGTTCATATCTGAATGGCCTGGTGGTTTTCCCTACCTTCTTCAATTTAAGTCTGAATTTCACAATAAGGTGTTCATGATCTGAGCCACAGTCAGCTCCTGGTCTTGTTTTTGCGAACTGTATACAGCTTTTCCATCTTTGGTCGCAAAAAATATAATCAACTTGATTTCGGTGTTGACCATCTGGTCTGGTCCATGTGTAGAGTCTTTTCTTGTGTTGTTGGAAGAGGGTGTTTGCTATGACCAGTGCGTTCTCTTGGCAAAACTCTATTAGCCTTTGCCCTGCTTCATTCCATGCTCCAATGTCAAATTTGCCTGTTACTCTAGGTGTTTCTTGACTTCCTACTTTTGCATTCCAGTTCCCTATAATGAAAAGGACGTCTTTTTTGGGTATTAGTTCTAAAAGGTCTTGTAAGTCTTCATAGAACCGTTCAACTTCAGCTTCTTCAGCGTTACTGGTTGGGGCATACGTTTGGATTACTGTAATATTGAATGGTTTGCCTTGGAAATGAATAAAGATTATTCTGTGGTTTTGAGATTGCATCCAAGTAATGATTTCCAGACTCTTTTGTTGACCATGATTGCTACTCCATTTTGTCTAAGGCATTCCTGCCCACAGTAGTAGATATAATGGTCATCTGAATGAGATTCACCCATTCCAGTCCTTTTTAGTTCACTGATTCTTAGAATGTCGATGTTCACTCTTTCCATCTCCTGTTTGACCACTTCCAATTTGCCTTGATTCATGGACCTAACATTCCAGGTTCCTATGCAATATTGTTCTTTATAGCATCAGATCTTGCTTCCATCTCCAGTCACATCCACAACTGGGTATTGTTTTTGCTTTGGCTCCATCCCTTCATTCTTTCTGGAGTTATTTCTCCACTGATCTCCAGTAGCATATTGGATACCTACTGAACTGGGGAGTTCTTCTTTCAGTATCTGTTGTGAGCGAAATGACACAAATACAAGACACACAAAAGACAGACAAAGACACAACTCCAATGGGAGGAAAAAAATTCTGTGCAAGCCCCCTTGTGGTTTATTTTTATACCCCGGTAGCTGGACACATACCAAAATCTAAGCAATACAGTCTTCTACCAAATAAGGACAAAAAGCCAAGAGCATTTCAAGGACGGGAGAAACAAGAAACAAATGGGGGAAGTGACCACAGCATGTTTACTAAGAAGCCTGCCCAGAACTCCAGCCTCTTCCGTATTTTTAAGGAGGGCATGTTCCCTCGTATGCGAGCGGACCATTAACCTTGGATATTGTGTGCAGGCTTCTTGGCAGAACATCCTGTTTGCAACCATGCTCTGCCCAAGCAGAGTCCTGTTTGCAGGCATATCCCCGCTTCCTTAACCATTCTCTCTCGTGGTCACTGCCGGGCTCCTACATTTCCCCCTTCTTTCCGAGAAGCAGTAGCAAACTGTAAGGTGGTAATAATGCGTTGTCTGTCCCTCTCTAGCCGTTGCCTTTTCCACTAGCATCGGAAGACCAGAATAATAACACAGCATAATAGTATTATGAACAAAGCATTCCCAAAAGTAGTTCCAATTAGAGTAGATACATGCTCAAAAGGATTCAAATTATTCATTCCCTCCCGCAAATCTTTTAACAGATTGGACCCGATAATGTCAGGTAGCGTTTTGCTAAATGTAGACAAAATTTGCTGCTCTAATTTCATATTTTTTTTGGTTAGGTTTTGATGCCCTGTTAAAGACCATTTTACCTTTTTCCAACCCTCACTCATGTTGAAAGGCACAGGTGTTATACATAATTGAGAGTAGTTTCAATCACATTTCAACACACTTCTTGTGGATAAGACAGGTAATTGATCCCCAAGCCAAGAAACAGTATGTTGAAGATTGAGTACATCAGTTGCAAGTTGGGTATCCAGATCTCGTTGTTGTTGCCATAATAAATGAGAGTCTTTATGCCACTGCTGCACAAAGTCTGCTGTTTGAATTTCTTGATGCAAAGCAAGTCCAGCCACGGCAGCAGTTGCAGTAACTGAAGCCACTGCAAGAACTGAAGCTATGATTATGCCAATCATGCGTTTGGATCAACAAAGCAAAGTCTGTACAGCCATCACCAAATGAGATACAGCAAAAGAGTCTGACTAAGGTCTTGTCAAATTTACAGGTAGCCATACTTCGGTTTGAGTTTTAACAACCACCATTGAAAAATTAGAATTGTGGGTTTCTATTTCAAAATTTTTCCATCATGACTGATTTACACATTGTGTTAAATTACAATGATTACATGATATAAATCCCTCAGTTGCATTTCAAGTCCAATTTCCATATAACAATGCAAAGGGGTATTTTAAATAAGCCGTAGCAGAATAAGGTTTATTAATATGCAAGTGAACATGAAAGCGACCTGACCTGTCACTCATATCCAAAGTATAGTTTCCCGACCATATAGTGAGATTCCCCGAAACTGCCCGCAATTTTCAAATATTTCCTTGGAAGTGGGGATACCCTAACAATTGCAGCTGAGGGGGAACGAGTGCAAACTGCTGCCATTTTATGGTTTTATTACCGTTACCCAGTAAAGTACCATTAATTCGATGCCATTTGAAAGTTTTATTAGACCATTTTTTCAAAATTTGGCTATGATCAGGGCTCCAATCTACAATAACAATTCCAGAATAGATTATGACCTTAAAAGGCCAATGACCTTGGCAACTTTCCCATTCCAAAGATTCTAGAGAAGAAATAAAATATTGAGAAGGGCCTAATGGTATAAAGGTATCAGGATGGTGACTCATCGGCATCATAGAGGTGTTGAATCCCCTGGTGGAAACAAGCACAGTAAATACAGCAGAATGATAATTATTATATTGTACCCACCAGGTATTATAAGATTGATGATTGTGCTTTTTTGTAGAGAGGCAAACGGGATTGTCCTCCAATGCACAAGGGGAGGCCCTCCACTGCAACAGTAACATTACTTATGTTATATTGATTATTATGATGATACAAATGCTCAATTCCTCCACACGCAGGTGGTGGGAAGAATACAGTTTCATTGGTGTATACCTGTACTTCAGGTTCACCTCAAGAGACAGCTCTCACAAGAGGAGCATTAGGAACATAAGCCCAATAAGTATATTTTATCTCTTGTGCATACATTACCTGGAGAAGGCAATGGCAAGCCACTCCAGTACTCTTGCCTAGAAAATCCCATGGATGGAGGAGCCTGGTAGGCTGCAGTCCGTGGGGTCGCTAAGGATCGGACACGACTGAGCGACTTCACTTTCACTTTTCACTTTCACACATTGGAGAAGGAAATGGCAACCCACTCCAGTGTTCTTGCCTGGAGAATCCCGGGGACGGGGGAGCCTGGTGGGCTTCCGTCTATGGGGTCACACAGAGTCGGACACGACTGAAGTGACTTAGCAGCAGCAGCAGCAGCATACATTACCTGACAGGTAACCACAGCCATCATAGCCAACAGCAAATTAGTAGGATTGAGAGGTTGACCAGCATTAACGAGGGTTTTTTTTTAGCCTCCTGTGCTTTTAAGAAGAATTTATCACGTTTAGAGGTACAGGGAGTTGCCAATAAGAGATCATCCATATAATGATAGAGAATATAATTAGGATATTTTTGACGGATAGATTGTAAGGAACGAGCTACAAACTCTTGACATAAGGTAGGACTATTTATTATTCCCTGTGGCAAGACTGTCTAATGGTAGCGCTTAACGGGCTGAGCATGATTAAGAACAGGAACCATGAAAGCAAATTTATCTCTATCTTGTAATTATAAGGGAATACTAAAAAACAATCTTTAAGATCTAATACCATTAAAGACCAATTTTGAGGAATAAGAGCAGGAGAAGGAAGGCCCAATTGTAAAGCTCCCATGGGTTCAATACATTTATTAACTTCTCTTAAATCACTCAATATTTTCCATTTTCCAGATTTTTTTAATAATAAATACAGGAGAATTTTAAGGGGAAGTAGAAGGCTCTATATGGCCAAGTTGAAGTTGTTCTGTTATTAATTGTTCTAATGCCTCGAGCTTCATTTTTGGTAATGGCCACTGCTCAACCCATTTAGGAGTATTAATTATCCATTTTAATGGGAGTATTTGAGGAATTTGAGCAGTGGCTATTAGTTTTTTGATGGAATGGTTACAGAGGCTCCCATGGGAGAGAGAAGATCTCTTCCCCATATGTTAATAGGTATACTAACAATATAAAAAGTGACAAAAACTGTTTTTCCATTATGGAACTGGCATTGTAAAGGACGAGTACTTTTTCAAACATCTGCAATGGAGCCTAATCCTGTCAGCATTAGAGTACTCTTTTCTTTGCTCTAGTCTTGGGGCCATTGTTGGGAGGATATGACTGAAACATTTGCCCCGGTGTCTATTAACCCTTTAAAGTTCCTTTCTTGTATAGTTAAGGAAAGAACAGGGCGAGAATCCTTGATGAGCATCTCCCAAAATATATGTTGCCCAGTACTTTCAAAACCTCTTGATCTTTCATTAGGAAGAGCAGAAAATGGAAGATAAGATAAAAGAAGTATTTGTGCTATACGTTCTCCAGATAATAGTGAAATTGTAACAGAAGTAGAGACCATAATTAAAATTTCTCCAACAAAATCAGTCTATTTGGTCTTTCTTACACAATATAACACAGCTAATACAAAAGGGGATTGGGAGCCATATTGAGCGACAGCAGCTTTAAGATCTTTGAAAAATTTATATTCAAAAGGCTAATATTGAACATTAATCATATTGTTGGGCGCTGCTTGCCATTGAATCGGAAATAACTGTGGAGGATCTTTAAAACCACCAGAGGGCACAGGGATATCATCATCATAAAACATGGACACGGGAAATGAGAAGGAGCACCCCTCCCGGCCTACATCTGGAGCCCCATGCGATACCAGAAAAAGAGAAGCATAGGGAGGGGCTGTAGGAGTAGGAACCCTCTTTGTTCCTTCATTCTGTGTTTTCTACCATTGTTGAAAAAGTCGGGTCACTTTATCAACCTCGTCATTCCCTTCGGACGACAAGGAAGAATCACTAGAACTATCAGATTTAGTGTCAGATTCCCCTTCCCTGGAATGAAAAGCGGCAGCCGCGGAAATGTCATTTAAAGCAACAGCATTTAATTCCTTTTGTTTTTCAATAGGGACTTTCTCATAAATTACCTCAGGTTTTATAGATTTAGTTTCACTATCTGGAGAAAGCAATGCAAGTGCTTGAGTGATATTCACTACATAGAGTCCACAATTTTAAAGGAATTATGTTACCCTTCTGATGCTGTTGCCGTAATTTATTCTGTATTAATTTCCATTCTTTTAAGTTTAATTGTACTTTAAGTTGGCACTTAAACCAATAACAATGCTGCTTCACAAGGCGAAATAACTCCAATAAACGGTGACTAGATGCCTTTACCCCGATGGAGTGGAGAAGTCCTTTGACTAACTCCATGTATTGTGCCTTTGCTGATGGGGAATTCCCCATAATTTTCCCGAAAGTTCCCCTGCCTTGGACCTACAGTCCCCGAGTGGTACTTACCCTTTCGGTTTTGCTCGTGCCCCACGTTGGGCGCCAGATGTTGCGAGCGAAATAACACAAAGACAAGACACACAAAAGACAGACAAAAACACAACTCCAGCCGGAGGAAAAAATTCTGTGCAAGCCCCCTTGCAGTTTATTTTTATACCCCGGTAGCTGGACACATACCAAAATCTAAGCAATGCATTCTTCTACAAAATAAGGACAAAAAGCCAAGCGCATTTCAAGGACGGGAGGAACAAAGGGAAAAAGTGACCACAGCATGTTTACTAAGAAGCCTGCCCAGAACTCCAGCCTCTTCCTTATTTTTAAGGAGGGCATGTTCCCTTGTATGCGAGCGGACCATTAACCTTGGATATTGTGTGCAGGCTTCTTGGCAGAACATCCTGTTTGCAAGCATGCTCTGCCCAAACAGAGTCCTGTTTGCAGGCACATCCCCGCTTCCTTAACCATTCTCTCTCGTGGTCACTGTCGGGCTCCTACAAGTATCCTATCATTTCGCCTTTTCATACTGTTCAAGGGGGTTCTCAAGGCAAGTATACTGAGGTGGTTTGCCATTCCCTTCTCCAGTGAACCACATTCTGTCAGACCTCTCCATCGTGACCTGCCCGTCTTGGATGGCCCCACATGGCATGACTTAGTTTCATTGAGTTAGACAAGGCTGTGGTCCGTGTGATCAGATCGACTAGTTTTCTGTGATTATGATTTCAGTCTGTCTGCCCTCTGATGCCCTCTTTCAATGCCTACAGTCTTATTTGGATTTCTCTTACCTTGATCATGGGGTATCACTTCATGGCTGCTCCAGCAAAGCACAGCTGCTGCTCCTTACCTTGCATATAGAGTAGCTCCTCTCAGCCCTCCTGCGCCCATGCAGCCAACACTACTTGGATGTGGGGCTGCTCCTCTCTTTCGCCGCCCTGACCTTGGGCGTGTGGTAGCTCCTCTCGGCCGCCACCCCTGGCCTTGGGCGAGGGGTAGCTCCTCTCGGCTGCTGCCCCTGACCTCAGAAGTGGAGTAGCCCCTCTCAGCTGCCACCCCTGACCTTGGGCAAGGGGTCGCTCCTCTCAGCCACCGTCCCTGTCCTCAGACGTGGAGTAATTCCACTCGGCCACGCTTTCGCACAGCCGGTGTCACTTCTGCCCGTGGTTGGTTGTGCAGCCGACAGGAATGAAACAATATATATGTAAACAAAAATAATTTTATAGAGTAATAAACAGTATAAAGAAAATACAAAGAATTAATATGTCTTTACCACTTACTACTAACAAGTACTACACTGCATTTTTTTACATATGAATGTATTTTTCCTGGGATGATCAAAGACATAAATAGACATATAAACAGAATGAGGAAATACTTGTAAAAGTTCAATAACAGTAATGGGTAGGAGGAATGGCACAAACGAACTTGTGGAAGTAAAATATAATCATCTTAAATAAAAGACTATAAAGATAAACTATATTGGAACATCTAACTGAAAAGATTGCTTGGGTAAGAATGTAAGAATCCTTGCTAAGTAAACAAATGTGAATTATTCTTATAGCATTCTCTACCTTTAAGAGAATGCACATATATAAAGAACAGTTTGGTTTAAAAATGCAGTCCACTCCAATTTTTCTGAGGATTAACTGTTTATATGTAGAGTTTTTGAAAAGCAGGCTTAGTTATGTACTTCAGTGAAATCCCAATGGAAAGCTATGTGAGAAAGTGAAAGATATTTCTTTCTCAGTGCTCAAGGAATATACATTCTTTTTTTTTTTTTTACATACAACAATTTTTATTTTATTTTTTTTGCTTTTTTTTTTTCTAAAAAAGAATTTTATTAAAAAAGCACAAATGCAAAGAAATGAACAGAGGAAAATTTATGCGTCGAACCTGGACTGGTCACTTATGATAATATACATGGTACAATTCCATTCTCTCCAATCATTCCACCTTCACCCTCTCCCACAGAGTCCCAAAGACTGTTCTAAATGCCTATGTCTCTTTTGCAGTTTCTTATACAGGGTTCAGGTTACCATTTTTCTAAATTCCATATATATGCGTTAATATACGGTATTGATGTTCTTCTTTCTGGCTTACTACACTCTGTATAATTGGCTCCAATTTCATCCACCTCATTAAAACTGATTCAAATGCATTCTTTTTGATGGCTGAGAAATACTCCATTGTGTATATGTACCAAAGCTTTCTTATCCATTCATCTGCAGACGGACATCTAGGTTGCTTCCATGTCCTGGCTATTATAAACAGTGCTGCAATGAACATTGGAGTACATGTGTCTCTTTCAATTCTGGTTTCCTCGGTGTGTATGCCCAGGAGTGCGATTGCTGGATCATATGGCAGTTCTATTTCCAGTTTTCTGAAGAATCTCCACACTGTTCTCCATAGTGGCTGTACTAGTTTGCATTCCCACCAACAGTGTAAGAGGGTTCCCTTCTCTCCACACCCTCTCCAGCACTTATTGCATGTAGACTTTTGGATAGCAGCCATTCTGACTGGTGTGAAATGGTATCTCATTGTGGTTTTGATTTGCATTTCTCTGATGATGAGGGATGTTGAGCATTTTTTCATGTGTTTATTAGCCATCTTTATGTCTTCTTTGGAGAAATGTCTGTTTAGTTCTTTGGCCCATTTTTTGATTGGGTCACTTAGTTTTCTGGAATTAAGCTGCAGGAGCTGCTTCTATAATTTGGAGATTAATCCTTTATCAGTTGCTTCATTTGCTATTATTGTCTCCCATTCTGAAGGCTGTCTTCTCACCTTGCTTAGAGTTTCCTTTGCTGTGCAGAAGCTTTTGATTTTAATTAGGTCCCATTTGTTTATTTTTGCTTTTATTTCCAATATTCTGGGAGGTGGGTCTTGGAGGATCCTGCTGTGATTTATGTCGGAGAGTGTTTTGCCTACATTCTCCTCTAGGAGTTTTATAGTTTCTGGTCTTACATTTAGATCTTTAATCCATTTTGAGTTTATTTTGGTGGGAATATACATTCTTTAACAAAAAAATTGAAGGGGAAAATCAAGGTGAGTATTTTATTCCTTCACTTCCTTAACTACATTTTAATAAACTATGAATTCACGCATATTAATTTAACCAATATTAATTGAGACATTTATCCCATGTCAATCTTTATTCAAAAGTCTAAAGATAGAATAGTGAAAATTTTATAGTATTCTTTCTCTTATAGAGCTTTAACATTCATCGAGATGGAGACAAGTAGCATGTAATTAAATAGGTACTAACCAGAAGATAAAAATAAATCAGATGAGGATTCTTAGAGAAAGCAACATTTAACCTGAAAGGAGGTGAACTGTGAAAAGACTAGGCAATAGACATAAATTCAAAATGAATTGAGTCTAGGGTATACAAAAGTTGGAAGAAGAGGAGAGAAAAAAAGAGGGTAATCTAGAAATGTAAGATGGAATTAGATCTTACAAGGATTTATAAATCATGTCAAAAAAAAAGTGTAGACTTGCTTCTGGTGGCTGGAATCTCAGTGGAGAAAGTTTCATTTCCAAAAATAAATCTTTCACATTGAAACCAGGAAAACACTTAAAATTTCCGATAATTTGATTTCACAAATGCCAATTACTACAATCACAAGTTTGAGTTTCCTACACAGGACCTAAATTTGTTTGCAAAAATTACTCCAAAGAAAATGAACGAAAGAGGAGGAGGGAGGTGGGAGGGGAGTTCAGGAAGGGGAAATAATGTACACCCCGGGCAGATTCATGTCAGATCAGTTCAGTTCAGTTCAGTCGCTCAGTCGTATCCGACTCTCCACGACCCCATGAATCACAGCACAACAGGTCTCCCTGTCCATCACCAACTCCTGGAGTTCACTCAAACTCATGTCCACAGAGTCGGTGATGCCATCCAGCAATCTCATTCTCTGTCGTCCCCTTCTCCTCCCGCCCCGAGCCTTTCCCAGCATCAGAGTCTTTTCCAGTGAGTCAACTTGTCACATGAGGTGGACAAAGTATTGCAGTTTCAGCTTTAGCATCAGTCCTTCCAATGAACACCAAGGGTTGATCTCCTTTAGAATGGACTGGTTGGATCTCCTTGCAGTCCAAGGGACTCTCAAGAGTCTTCTCCAACACCACAGTTCAAAAGCATCAATTCTTTGGCAATCAGCTTTCTTCACAGTCCAACTCTCACATCCATACATGACCACCCGAAAAACCATAGCCTTGACTAGATGGACCTTTGTTGGCAAAGTAATGTCTCTGCTTTTTAATATACTATCAAGGTTGGTCATAACTTTCATTCCAAGGAGTAAGCGTCTTTTAATTTCATGGCTGCAATCAGCATCTGCAGTCATTTTGGCAAAAACAACTAATATAATATTGTAAAATAATTAGCTTCCAATAAAAGAAAAAAGAAAGAAAATGACCGTAAGGAGACAATTTGAAACCTGAAAACTGTTTCACATTATTTTTTCCTATCAAAATTTCTACCTTTGATATCATACATTCCTTAGCCCAAGGTATATAAAGATGACTTTTATACAGGATGACAAGTGATTTCTACTCATTGATTAGAGGATTGAGGTGGGAGAGCTGATATCAGAAAAAGGTTTGTAAAAAAATAAGTCATTCAGTTACAAACGTGCAATGGAATGTTTAAGTAGGGAAGATAGAAATTCACGCTATGAAAAGGGAAAATATACATGAATAATCATAATTATTGGTTATGAATGACAAATTATTGTTAAAAATTAAGATTCTAAAAAAAAGAAAAAAACTTTTCTGAGAGTTCAACCCGGATAAGCAAACAAGGTCTTTATCAAAGAGAGTTGTGGACTTTATGTACAATGAGAAACTATAAGCAAATAAAGTGATTTTATTTTCAATTGATAAATATACTCTTGCTGGAATGGTTTCCAGCTATTGGTTTAGCATGTAAAGAGCTTGAAAATCATCACCCTATCCTAACAATAGGCAAAGAGATGAACAAACTGAAAATAAGCAACTTTTTTTCGATATGTCAGAGAATTTAGATCACTGAGCAAGTCACTGCTCCCCAAATTGGAGAAACAGACAGGCAAATACAAACATATGCTATGCACAAGTATAGAAACTTACAAACTGAAATCAAGAAACCAATACTGAGGTAAGAAATTTCAAATTCTAACCGTCAAATGGCTGGGACCCATAAGAGTTCATATTTTAGTTTGAGTCTGAAAGCAGGAAGGTGGTGAAGTCTGTCAAAGAGAAAGAATTCTCTCTACTCTGAGGAGAAAGAACTCTCCTTAGCAAGGAAATGGCAACCCACTCCACTGTTCTTGCCTGGAGAATCCCAGGGACGGGGGAGCCTGGTGGACTTCCGTCTGTGGGGTCGCACAGAGTCGGACACCACTGAAGCGACTTAGCAGCAGCAGTTACTCAAGGGAAAGTTATCCTTTTTGTTCTATTGAAGCCTTCAATTGATTGGATGAAATATACCTGCATTAGGGAGGAAAGTATGCTTTCCTTAGTTTACAAATTTAAATGTTAATCTCATACAAAAACAGCCTCAGAGAAAACTTCTGAAGTATTTTTCAACAAATACCTGGGTACACCATTACCAAGTCAATTTAACACGTGAAATAAATCATTATCATAATGTAAGCAGCGAAAAGGAAATTCAACAAAGGAATCAGAAAAGAAATGCTAGATTAAAAAATATATATATATATATTAGTAGTTTCAGTTCAGTTTACTTGCTCAGTCGTGTCCAACTCTTTGCAAACCCATGAATCACAGCACGCCAGTCCTCTGTCCATCACCAACTCCTAGGGTTCACCCAAACCCATGAACATCGAGTTGGTGATGCCATCCAATTATGTCATCCTCTACAGTCCCCTTCAACTCCTGCCCTCAATCTTTCCCAGCATCAGGGTCTTTTCAAAGGAGTCAGCTCTTCACATAAGGTGTCCCAAGTATTGGAGTTTCAGCTTCAACATAAGTCCTACCAATGAGCACCCAGGTCTGATCTCCTTTAAGATGGATTGGTTGGATCTCCTTGCAGTCCATGGTATGCTGACGAGTATTCTCCAACACCACGGTTCAAAAGTATAAATTCTTAGACTTTCCACTTTCTTTATAAGTCCAACTCTCACATCCATACATGATCACTGGAAAAACCATAGCCTTGACTAGATGGACATTTGTTGACAAAGTAATGTCTCTGCTTTTCAATATGCTGTCTAGATTGGTCATAACTTTCTTTCCAAGAAGTAATCATCTTTTAATTTCATGGCTGCAATCACCATCTGCAGTGATTTTGGAGCCCAGAAAAATAAGCTCAGCCAGTTTCCAGTGTTTCCCCATCTATTTGCCATGAAGTGATGGGACTGGATGCCATGATCTTAGTTTTCTGAATGTTGAGTTTTAAGCCAACTTTTTCATTCTCCTCTTTCACTTTCATTATAAGGCTCTTTAGTTCTTCTTCACTTTCTGCCATAAGGGTGGTGCCATCTGGATATCTGAGGTTATTGATATTTCTCCTGGCAATCTTGATTCCAGCTTGTGCTTCCTGAAGCCCAGGGTTTTTAATGATGTAGTCTGCATATAAGTTAAATAAGCAAGGTGACAATATACAGCCCTGACGTACTCTTTTTCCTATTTGGAACCCCTCTGCTGTTCCATGTCCAGTTCTAACTGTTGCTTCCTGACCTGCATACAGGTTTCTCAAGAGGTGGTCTGCTATTTCCATCTCTTTCAGAATTTTCCACAATTTATTGTGATCCACACAGTCAAAGGCTTTTTCATAGTCAATAAAGTGGAAATAGATGTTTTTCTGGAAATCTTTTGCCTTGAGTAATAAAGAATTTCTTTTACAGATTATTAGTAAACTGTACAGAGCTAAAGAAAGTATCAAAATGCAAAGAAAAAAGAAAAAATCAAACTCTAAACCTAACCACATCGTATTCAAAATGCAGCAAATAGATAAAGAAAAAAAAATAAAACTTTAAAGAAGCCTGAGGAAAATAGGACATATATAGAAGCACAGGTATAAGAATTACAGTATAATTCAATTCAAAATGCATGGAAACCAAAGAGCCTGCAGTGAAATATTTAGATATTAAAAGAGAAAAAATCATACCAACTTAGATTTCTGTAACCTGGAAAACTATCCTTAAAAAGTAAAGAATAAATAATTTATCTGCCAAAATACAGTTTGAGTAGTTTTTGCCAGTAGGCCTACCTTTTAAGAAATGTTAAAATATATTTTTCAGAGGAAAGAAAAAAAATATGGCTGGATACTTGGATCTAGATTTTTAAAAATGAACACTAGGTAAAGAATAAAAATTGCTGAGGAAGGGAAACTTCCAAACTAATTCTATTAGGCAACCATCACCCTAATCCCAAAACCTGGTAAAGATCCCACAAGAAAAGAAAACTACAGGCCAATATCACTGATGAACATAGATGCAAAAATCCTTAACAAAATTCTAGCAATCAGAATCCAACAACACATTAAGAAGATCATACATCATGACCAAGTGGGCTTTATCCCAGGAATGCAAGGAATCTTCAATATCCGCAAATCAATCAACGTAATATACCACATTAACAAACTGAAAAATAAAAATCATATGATTATTCAATAAATGCAGAGAAAGCCTTAGACAAAATTCAACATCCATTTATGATAAAAACCTTCCAGAAAGTGGGAGTAGAAGGGACATATCTCAACATAATAAAAGCTATATATGACAAACCCACAGCAAACATTATCCTCAATGGTGAAAAATTGAAAGCATTTCCCCTAAAGTCAGGAACAAGACAAGGGTGCCCACTCTCACCACTACTATTCAACATAGTTCTTGAAGTTTTGGCTACAGCAATCAGAGCAGAAAAAGACATAAAAAAATACAAATTGGAAAAGAAGAAGTAAAACTTTCACTATTCGCTGATGACATGATCCTCTACACAGAAAACCCTAAACACTCTACCAGAAAACTACTAGAGCTAATCAATGAATACAGTAAAGTTGCAGGATGTAAAATCAACACACAGAAATCCCTTGCATTCCTATACACTAATAATGAGAAAATAGAAAGAGAAATTAAAGAAACTATTCCATTCACTGTTGAAAAGAATCAAATACTTAGGAATATATATCTACCTAAGGAAACAAAAGACTTGTACATAGAAAAGTATAAAACACTAGTGAAAGTAATCAAAGAGGACACTAATAGATGGAGAAATATACCGTGTTCATGGATTGGAAGAATAAATATTGTAAAAATGAGTATACTACGCAAAGTAGTTTATATATTCAATGCATTCCCTATCAAGCTACCAACGATATTTTTCACAGAACTAGAACAAATAATCTCACAATTTGTATGGAAATACAAAAAAAAAAAAAAAAAAACCTCGAATAGCCAAAGCAATCTTGTAGAAGAAGACTGGAACTGGAGGAATTAACCTGCCAGACTTCAGGCTCTCCTACAAAGCCACAGTCATCAAGACAGTATGGTACTGGCATAAAGACAAAAATATAGATCAATGGAACAAAATAGAAAGCCCAGAGATAAACCCACGCACCTATGGACACCTTGTCTTTGACAAAGGAGGCAAGAATATAAAATGGAGAAAAGACAGTCTCTTTAACAAGTGGTGCTGGGAAAACTGGTCAGCCACTTGTAAAATAATGAAACTAGAACACTTCCTAACACCATACACCAAAATAAACTCAAAATGGATTAGAGAGCGAAAAGTAAGACCAGATTCTATAAAACTCCTAGAGGAGAATGTAGGCAAAACACTCTCTGACATAAATCACAGCAGGATCCTCCATGACCCACCTCCCAGAATATTGGAAATAAAAGCAAAAATAAACAAATGGGACCCAATCAAAATCAAAAGCTTCTGCACAGCAAAGGAAACTATAAACAAGGTAAAAAGGCAGCCTTCAGAATTGGGAGAAAATAATAGCAAATGAAGCAACTGACAAAGGATTAATCTCCAAAATATACAAGCAGCTCCTGCAGCTCAATTCCAGAAAAATAAATGACCCAATCAAAAAAATGGGCCAAAGAACTAACAGACATTTCTCCAAAGAAGACATACAGATGGCTAACAAACACATGAAAAAATGCTCAACATCCTTCATAATCAGAGAAATGCAAATCAAAACCACAATGAGATACCATTTCACACCAGTCAGAATGGCTGCTATCCAAAAGCCTACAAGCAATAAATGCTGGAGAGGGTGTGGAAAAAAGGGAACCCTCTTATACTGTTGGTGGGAATGCAAACTAGTACAGCCACTATTGAGAACAGTGTGGAGATTTCTCAAAAAACTGGAAACAGAACTGCCATATGATCCAGCAATCGCACTCCTGGGCATACACACCGAGGAAACCAGAATTGAAAGAGACACATGCACTCCAATGTTCGTTGCAGCACTGTTTATAATAGCCAGGACATGGAAGCAGCCTAGATGTCCATCTGCAGATGAATGGATAAGAAAGCTTTGGTACATATACACAATGGTGTATTTTTCAGCCATCAAAAAGAATGCATTTGAATCAGTTCTAATGAGGTGGATGAAACTGGAGCCTCTTATCCAGAGTGAAGTAAGCCAGAAAGAAAAATATCAATACAGTATCAGTTCAGTTCAGTTCAGTTCAGTCGCTCAGTCGTGTCCGACTCTCCGTGACCCCATGAATCACAGCACGCCAGGCTTCCCTATCCATCACCAACTCCCGGAGTACACTCAAACTCATGTCCACAGAGTCGGTGATGCCATCCAGCCATCTCATTCTCTGTCGTCCCCTTTTCCTCCCGCCCCCAACCTTTCCCAGCATCAGAGTCTTTTCCAGTGAGTCAACTCGTCGCATGAGGTGGCCAAAGTATTGCAGTTTCAGCTCTAGCATCAGTCCCTCCAATGAACATCCAGGATTGATCTCCTCTAGAATGGACTGGTTGGATCTCCTTGCAGTATAAGGGACTCTCAAGAGTCTTCTCCAGCACCACAGTTCAAAAGCATTGATTCTTTGGCGATCAGCCTTCTTCACAGTCCAACTCTCACATCCATACATGACCATAACGCATATATATGGAATTTCGAAAGATGGTAACCTTAACCCTGTATACGAGACTGAAAAAAAGACATAGGTGTAGAGAACAATCTTTGGGACTCTGTGGGAGAGGGTGAGGGTGGGATGATTTGGGAGAATGGCATTGTAGCATGTACATTATCATATGTGAAATGAATCACCAGTCCCGGTTCAACGCATGATACAGGATGCTTGGGGCTGGTGCACGGGGATGACCTGGAGGGAGGATATGGGGAAGAGGGAGGTGGGAGGGGGATTCACGAAAGGGAACACATGTACACCCGGGGCGGATTTGTGTCAATGTATGGCAAAACCAACCAATATATTAATGCAAGGTAATTTGCCTCCAATAAAATAAAAATAAATAAATAATAAAAAATCCAGGAAAAAAAAAGAATAATTGAAGGTAAAATCAAAATTTTTAATTTAATTGACTTTATATGTAAAAGTATAGGGTATAGGTAAGTGAAAGAAATGACAAAAATAGCATGAAGGGAAAGAGGGTGATGTTAGGTATACTTCATTATAAGCTATTTGCACTAATTGTAAGTAATATAGTGCTCTTTGAAAGTAATTTGAATTTGTTGTAAATGTATTTTATAAATTCTAGATTAAATGATAAAATTTTTTTAAACAATTGAGTAAAATTTATGTTTTAAAATGAGAAAATGAATTCGTAGAAAATGCACTCATATAAACTGTTTGAGTAAAATTACATAAAGCAGAAAAAAGCCTGGATACAAAAATAAGACAAAAGAAGAAGGGTAACAGAAAGAAGTAACAAATAAGGCAAAGATTAATTTATTATATCAATAATCACTGTAAATGTCAATGATTTCAACGTGCAAATAAATGACAGATCAATTAAAAGACCAATTGATTGTCTAAGTGTATACAAAATCAAAATCAACTATATTTTCTTTAAAAGAAGCCCACTTTAAATATAAAGATACATACAGGTTAATAGAAAAGGGGTGGAGTAAAATTTACCATGTTAATATTAATCAAAAGAAAGCTGGAGTAGTTATATTAGTTTTAGACAACATTTATTAGAGAGCAAAGAAACTTTTCAAACATTAAGTTGGGCATTATATCATAATAACAGACACAATCTCTAAGAAGACCTAACAGTCTTCACAATGAAGTGCCAAAATGCATGAGACACAAATTGATGGAACTCCAAGGAGAAATGGATGCATATACTATTGTACATGGAGACTTCAACACACATCTATCACTAATGGACAAATTCAGAAGGCAGAAAATCAATAAAGACATGGTTGGATTCAATAACTCTATCAATCAATTGTATATAATTGACTCTACAGACTACTTGCAGCAGAATGTACATTTTTCTCAAGCTCACATGAGACATTTTCCAAGATTGACCACATTCTGGCCATAAATTACACATAAACAAATGTAAAATTTTAAAAATCATAAAATGTAAGCTGTCAGGCCACAGTGATATTAACCTAAAATCCAATACAGGAAAATAGCTGGAAAATCCCAAACTACTTATTTAGACAACACATTTTCAAATAGAACATGGCCCAAGGAAAGTTCTCAGAAACTTAAGAATAATTCTAACTAAATGAAAACTAAAACACAATCCAAAAGTTATAAAGTAAAAGAGAAGTAGTGCTTAAGGAAAATATATAGTATTGAAAGCATTTATTAGGAAAGAAGAAAGATATAAAATAAATAATATAAGCCCCAAACTTAGACAACTAAAAAATAGAGAAGCTGGTTAAATCCAAAATAAGTAGAAGAAAATAAAAAAAAATAGAATATAAATCCGTGAAATTGATGACTACAAATTAAGAGAGAAAAACAATGATATTAAAAGCTAATTCTTTGAAAAGATTAACAGAATTGATAAAGGTCTATCCAGGCTAAAAAAAAAAAAGGCTTAAATTACAAATATCAGAAATGTAAAGGAGGGCCACTATTGCAAATCCTTGAGCATTACAAGGATAATAAAGGAATATTATGAACATTTCTATGCCCACAAAATTTATAGTTTAGTTGAAACGACTCATTATTTGCAAGACACCAACTGCTAAAACTCACACATGAAGGAAATAGATAATCTGAGTAGGCCTATGTGCTGTTCTAAGTTGCTCAGTCATGTCCAACTCTTTGTGACACCATGGACTGTAGCCCATCAGGCTCCTCTGTCCATGGGGATTCTCTGGAAAAAAAATACTGGAGTGGGTTTTCATGCCCTACTCCAGGGAATCTTCCCAACCCACGGATCAAACCCAGGTCTCCCACATTGCAGGCAGATTCTTTATCATCTGAGCCACCAGGAAAATAGGTGTATATATATATATATTTTATCAATAACTAGTAATTTTTACCAAAAAAAGGAAGAAAGGACAACAAGAAAAGAGTGAGAAAGAGAAAGAAACCATGTATAGATGAATAATATTAACTATTTAAGTAAGAAATTTTGCCACTTATATTTAATGAAATAAAGACTATGCAATATCAAACTAGACAAGGACATTGAAAAAAAAAAACAAAAATACAAATTACTATCTCTCAGAAATATAGTTATAAAAATCCTGAATAAAATATTAGCAAATTGAACTGAAAAATGTATAAAAAGAATTAAGTATTAAAAAAAAATCCCACAATGTTTTATTAACTGCTTTGGGTTTGTTTTTCTTGTCTTGAGAAGTCCCTTTAGCATTTGTTGTAAAGCTTGTTTGGTGGTGCTGAATTCTCTAAGCTTTTGCTGGCTGTAAGCTTTTGATTTCTCCATCAAATCTGAATGAGAGCCTTGCTGGGTATAATTTTCTTGGTTGTAGGTTTTCCTCTTTTATCACTTTAAATATATCCCACCATACCCTCTGGATTACAAAATTTCTGCTCTAAAATCAGCTGATAATCTTATGGGGATTCTCTTGTATGTTATTTGCAGCTTTTCCATTGTAGTTTAAATATTTTCATATTTCATTTTTGTTAACTTGAAAAAATATGTGTCTCATAATGTTTCTCCTTCTCCTGTATAGGACTCTCTGCACTTCCTGGACTTAGGCAAATATTTCTTTTCCCATGTTAGGGAAGTTTTCCACTATGATTTCTTCAAAGATTTTCTCAGGCTCTTTCTCTTTTTCTTCTTCTTCTGGGACCCCTATAATTTGAATGTTGCTGTATTCTTTCTTTTTTCTTTATTCTCTTTCATGGTAGATATTTTTACCATTCTGTATTCCAGGTCATTTACCTCTTCCTCTGTCTCACTTATTCTACTTTTGATTTCTTCTGATGTATTTTTCATTTTAGTTATTTTCTTGTTTATAACTTTTTGTTTGTTCCTTGGTTATTCTAGGTCTTTGCTAAATTTGTATCTTTTTGATCCATGATTTCATTCTGTTTCTGAGATCTTAGATCATCTTAACTATCATTACTGTGAATTCATTTTCAGAAACACTGTTATCTCGTCTTCATTTAGTTTGTCTTGTAGGTTTTTGTCTTGCTCTTTCATCTGCAACATATTTCTTTGTCATTTCATTTTGTTAAACAGCACGGTTGTAGTCTTCTTTATATAGTCTTCAGGATCTTAGTTAATTTTGCTTCTAGTGCATTCCCCGTTTGGGTGAGACTGGTCCAGAGGGTTATTTCATTATCATCTTGATAAGAGGTTTGAACTATACAAAGAGCGCATGCAGTTTAATGTCAACAAACAAACATACAAACAAACATATAAAAAATTAAAAAGTCAAAAAATGAATGGAAGAGCTAGACATTTATCCAAAGAAAACATAAAGATAGCTAAAAAGCACAGGAAAAGAGGCTCACTATCACTAATTACTAGAGAAATGTAAATCAAAATTAAAATGAGGTATCACCTCACAACAGTCAGAGTCAGTTCAGTTCAGTCACTCAGTCATGTCAGACTCTTTGTGACCCCATGGACTGCAGCATGCCAGGCCTTCCTGTCCATCACCAACTCACAAGGATTATCCAAACTCATGTCCACTGAGCCAGCGACCTCATCTAACCATCTCATCCTCTGTCGTCCCTTCTCCTCCCACTTTCAATCTTTCCCAGCATCAGGGTATTTTCAAATGAGTCAGCTCTTCTCATCAGGTGGCCAAGGTATTGGAGTTTCAACTTCAACATCAGTGCTTCCAATGAACACTCAGGACTGATTTCCTTTAGGATTGACTGGTTTGATCTCCTTGCAGTCCAAGGGACTCTCAAGAGTCTTCTCCAACACCATAGTTGAAAAGCATCAATCCTTAGACGCTCAGCTTTCTTTATAGTCCAACTCTCACATCCATACATAACTACTAGAAAAACCATAGCATTGACCAGATGGACCTTTGTCGACAAAGTAATGTCTCTGTTTTTTAATATGCTGTCTTGGTTGGTCATAACATTTCTCCCAAGGAGCAAGCGTCTTTTAATTTAATGGCTGCAGTCACAATCTGCAGTGATTTTTGAGCCCCCCAAAATAAACTCAGCCACTGTTTCCACTGTTTCCCCATCTATTTCCCATGAAGTGATGGGAACGGATGCCATAGTTTTCTGAATGTTGAGCTTAAAACAGACTTTCACTTTCATGAAGAGACTCTTTAGTTCTTCTTCACTTTCTGCCATAAGGGTGGTGTCATCTGCATATATGAGGTTATTGATATTTCTCCAGCATTCTTGACTCCAGCTTGTGCTTCATCCAGCCCAGAGTTTCTAATGATGTACTCTGCATATAAGTTAAATAAGCAGGGTGACAATATACAGCCTTGACAAACTCTTTTCCTATTTGGAACCAGTCTGTTGTTCCATGTCCAATTCTAACTATTGCTTCCTGACCTGCATACAGATTTCTCAAGAGGCAGGTTGGGTGGTCTGGTATTCCCATCTCTTTCAGAATTTTCCACAGTTTATTGTGATCCACACAGTCAAATACTTTGGGGTAGTCCATAAAGGAGAAATAGATATTTTTCTGTAACTCTCTTGCTTTCTCAATGATGCAACAGATGTTGCCAATTTGATCTCTGATTCTGCTGCCTTTTCTAAATCCAGCTTGAACATCTGGAAGTTCACGGTTCATGTACTGTTGAAGCCTGGCTTGAAGAATTCTGAGCATTTCTTTACTAGTGTGTTACATGAGTGCAATTGTGCGGTAGTTTGAGCATTCTTTGGCATTGCCTTTCTTAGGGATTGGAATGAAACCTGACCTTTTCCAGTCCTGTGGTCACTGCTGAGTTTTCCACATTTGCTGGCATATTAAGAGCAGCACTATCACAGCATCATCTTTTAGAATTTGAAATAGCTCAACTGGATTACCATCACCTCCACTAGTTTTGTTCATACTGATGCTTCCTAAGGCCCACTTGACTTCACAATCCAGGATGCCTGGCTCTAGGTGGCTCACACTCTTTAAGGATACAGAGTTAAAGCCACAATGACTACTTCAAACTGGTGCGATTCATTACGTGTTCCTTATATTTACAGTAGTGAATTGCTTGACATATAACAAAGACAGATAAGATTTGATTAAATCTACCAAGAAGTGGTGTAGAACTTTCAAATTGAGGCACATATGGGAATATTGATCCTTTTTATCTCCACCAGTCTTTACAAATTTGCTGACGCTGAAGATAAAAATAAATATTTTCCACAGGCTTTAAAAGCTAGCTGAACTAGAAATATACGATATTAGGTCATATTTATCATTGATGCTGAGTTTCCCCAGCTTGATATAAATTCAGAAGACCATTTTATTAAAAGATCATGTAAGAAATAACTTTATTAACCTAACCTAATAACCTACCTATTGACATGGATCCTGAGAAAATTATTTCTAAATTGATTCTTTGTACACCAAAATAAAGGGAATGTTTACCTCTTTAAACCTCAAATATTTAAAAAAATTACTGCAAACCATATTAGCTATTTTATTTGTTAGAAATCCTTTCAAAAGACAGTTTTATTTTTGTTTCTTTGTGTTTCATGGGGAGATTAAAATTATACATTTTTGAAAATGCAAATTATTTTGTTTTGTGACATAGAGCATCACTATACTCATGAGATGATATAATTTAGAACCTGAACTGCATTCTACTAAGATTCTAGATTACAACTTTAAATGTACTATGAATATTATATAAATTTGTAATGAGGTAATGTGAAAAGGAGGATCAGCAGACATGCTTATTTATTTCCATTTAAATTTTCTCTTGTATTCATATGTTGCAAAATGTAAAAAATCATATATCATATGAGTATATATCATAAAAATCTTTATTTGATTATGCTCCTAAGGACATATTATAATAATAAAAATGCAAAAAACCAAAAACATTGGCTCCAAAATCAAGGTGATTTGAATGATTTTCACAATATCTTCTTAAATGTTATTTTTTGTCTTACAATTTCACTATGAACTAGGAAAAATCAGTAGTCTAAAACAGAGGACATATTTTTACATTTCAGAAGAAAAATACAATTGAAATAATATGTTGGATAAAACTTGTGAGAATTTGAAGCGCTTCCTGATGTTGAAGTAGTAAAATTAAGTTGGTTATATCTGCTACTGAAAGTCAGTAATTGTATTTTGAGACACAAGAAAGAATAATGTATGTAACAAAATGGTAAACATGTAGTTATGTGTAAACAATCTTTCAATGTTTGAAATATAAGTTTACCAGGATAAAAGTAGAAAATATTTAGCACATGGAAACAGAATTCAATTTGTAAAAAGGGTAGTAATCAAGGTTAACATTTTCTTGGGAACTTGTATTGTTTTTTTGGTAAAGAGGTTTCCAATTTTGAATAAACATACATATTAAAATGTCTAGAGTAACCACTAAAAGGGTAAAAGCAGATATTATAGCTTCGAAACTAGCAGAGTGCAAATAAGCAAAATGAGGAAAAAAAAATAAGTAAAACAGAAGAAAGAAAAGAGAGAAATAAAAAGGTAGGGAATTAAAACACAAAATCAAATAATTAAAATCAATTTAAATGGTTCAGTAATTTAAATCACAAATATAAAGACGGTAAACTAAGATACATAATAAACTCAAACCATGTGCTATTTACAAGAAACATATTTAAATATAAGGTACACAAAATTAGAACATGAAATAATAGAAAAAGGCATACCAGGTAAATACTAACAAAATAAAGCTGGATTAGAGGTATTGATAGTATGCAAATGCACACACTCATGCACACATATGTTCAATTAACCAAGAGCTAATATTTTCTCATATCAGCACTTAGTGACCTTAGGATGATAGCTTGATGAGATCATTCGAACTATAGAAATTAGCAGAGAGCATAATTTTCTTTGCAGAAAACTGATTTTCTTATACTTACCAGCACACCACTGATTTGTATGCATCTAAAACTACAGAAAACAGAAACACACAGCTATGAAGGGGAAAAAAAATACGTTATCATAGTAGGAAACTCTAACACTTCTCCCTGTAACTGATGGAATAACACACCAAATTTAACCTAATAGATATGATAAAACACTGCAACAAATAACTGCAAAATACATGATATTTTAAAGCACACATTGTACATTTATGAGAAGTAATCACATACTAAACCAGATACTTAGTTCCAATAATTATCAAAGGAATAGAATTAAAAAATGCACATTCTCTGATAACAATACAAAAATATAGAAAAACAAAAATTGAGATAATGTTAAATATTCCCATGCATATGAAGCTAAGAAACAAATTTATAAGTAATTTATTGTTGAAGCAGAAATAATAATGAAAATAAAGCTGGAAGAAAACAGAAACACTACATAAAAATAATCAAAGATCATGGCATCTTGTCCCATCACTTCATAGGAAATAGATGGGGAAACAGTGGAAACAGTGTCAGACTTTATTTTTGGGGGCTCCAAACTCACTGTGGATGCTGATTGCAGCCATGAAATTAAAGGACGCTTACTCCTTGGAAGGAAATTTATGACCAACCTAGATAGCATATTAAAAAGCAGAGACATTACTTTGCCAACAAAGATCTGTCTAGTCAAGGCTATGGTTTTTCCCTTGGTCATGTATGGATGTGAGAGTTGGACTGTGAAGAAAGCTGATCGCCGAAAAATTGATGCTTTTGAACTGTGGTGTTGGAGAAGACTCTTGAGATTCCCTGGGACTGCAAGGAGATCCAACCAGTCCATTCTAAAGGAGATCAGTCCTGGGTGTTCATTGGAAGGACTGATGCTAAAGCTGAAACTGCAATACTTTGTCCACCTCATGCGACAAGTTGACTCACTGGAAAAGACTCTGATGCTGGGAGGGTTTGGGGGCAGGAGGAGAAGGGGACGACAGAGAATGAGATGGCTGGATGGCATCACCGACTCTGTGGACATGAGTTTGAGTGAACTCCGGGAGTTGGTGATGGACAGGGAAGCCTGGCGTGCTGTGATCCATGGGGTCACAATGAGTCGGACACGACTGAGCGGCTGAACTGAACTGAACTGAACTGACATACAAAAATATGACTGCACAATCATTGCTCCCAAGTACTCCATTTCAGACTCTTTCGTTGACTATGAGTTTAATCACATTTCTTATAGGGATTATTGCCCAAGTAGTAGATATAATGGCCATCTGAATTAAATTTGCCCATTCCTGTAAATTTTAGTTTACTGATTCCTAAAATGTCAATGTTCACTCTTGCCATATCTTATTTGACCACTTCCAAATTACCTTGATTCATAGACCTAACATTCCAGGTTCCTATGGAATATTGCTGTTTACAATGGACTGATTCCAAATTGGGAGAGGAGTATGGCAAGGGTGTATATTCTCACCTTGCTTATTTAACTTATATGCAGAGTACATCGTGTGAAATGCTGGCCTGGATGAGGCATAAGCTGGAATCAAGTTTGCCAGGAGAAATATCAATATGCAGACGACACCACCCTTATGGCAGAAAGTGAAGAGGAACTAAAGAGCCTCTTGGTGAAAGTAAAAGATAAGAGTGAAAAGCCTGGCTTAAAACTCAACATTCAAGAAAACGAAGATCATGGCATCTGGTCCCATCATTTTATGGCAAATAAATGGGGAAACAATGGAAACAGTGGCTGACTTTATTTTCATGGGCTCCAAAATTACTGTTCACTGTAACTGCAGCCATGAAAAAAAAAAAAAAAGAAAAGACGCTTGTTCCTTGGAAGAAAAACTATGACAAAATCTTTATAAAACATTACTTTGCTGACAAAGGTCAGTACAGTCAAAGCTATGATTTTTCCAGTACCCATGTACAGATGTGAGAGTTGGACCATAAAGAAGACTGAGCACCAAAAAATTGATGCCTTTGAACTATGGTTTGGAGAAGACTCTTGAGAGTCCTTTGGACAGCAAGCAGACCAAACCAGTCAATCCTAAAGGAAATCAATCCTGAATATTGAATGGAAACATTGTTGATGAAACTTAAGCTCCAATAATTTGCCTACCTGTTGTGAAGAACTGACTCATTGAAAAAGACCCTGATGCGGGGAAAGACTGAAGACAGGAGGAGAAGGGGGTGACAGAGGATGAAATGGTTGGATGGCATCACTGACTCAAGGGATATAAGTTTGAGCAAGCTCTGGAAGATAGTGAAAGGCAGGGAAACCTGGCTTGCTGTGGTCCATGAGGTCACAAAGAGTTGAATACGACTGAGCGACCGAAGAACAACATTTGTAGTGGTACATAAAACTTCTTACGTGTTTATATTAGAAGATATGCTGAAATCAATGAGCTCAGAAACAGAATAAAGAAAAAAAAATAACAGAAAGAAATGATAAAATTATTTGAAAACTTAATGAAATAGGGAGCAAATATATAATAGAGAGGATCAATAAATCTAGTATCTCTCCAGTCAAGATAAATTGACAATATTTTGCCAAAATGGATGGATATTAAAAAGAACAGAAACTGTAAGGTTGCTTTTCATTTCAGTAAACAAGAACCCAGCCATCAGTCCCTGATACTGCTCCTTATCCTCTGACAGAGTATTCTGAGAAGAATTCAGAATCAGGATTGAGAAAACAGGAAGAATTCTGTGCTTTGGTACTGTCCCTATATAGATAAGATACATATAAAAATAGAATTTCAATTAGCCCAGATTCATGCAACTTTCCACACATAGAAATACACTAAAATCTTTCAATCGTCATGTCTATTTTTGTAATAGACAGGGGAACCTGACGTGCTGCAGTCCATGGGATTGCAAATAGACAGACATGACTGAGTGATGGAACAAATTTTGTCATAATCAGTAATCTTTGATGTTAGAATATATATATATATATATATCAAAATATATAAATATATGTGAAACTCTGTTATATCTTTGTTCCTCATTTACCTATTTAGAGTAGTTCTTCAGAGATATCTGAGAGGCTGTCTCCTGGGCTAACTTTCTCAGTAAGGTCCCTAAATAAGATTTAAGTCACAACTTTTATGTTGTGTGCTTTTCTTCAGTTGACAATTTGGCAATGAAGGAAGGGGCCAAAATCAAACTCCTCTCCTTCTCTTGAACTCTACAAGAATCTGGAGCCTTGGTCCCAGCAAAGGCATCTTGTGTCTGTCCCCCTCCTTAATGAATCCAGAAGAACTTTAGTGAGTCTCTCCTGGGTTTGAATCTCTTATTATTTGAAGATAATCCTAAATTGTATTCTAGTGATAGATAAGTTCCCCTCTAGAGGAGTAGGTTTTCCTTGAAATTAGTTTTGAGAAGAGCCACCTGTGTTTCCCCAAAGAAACAGATAAGTCTTTGCCCAGTTGAAAGACGCTGAGTATAATTACTCTAGTTGGAGACACTGGGAAGATATTATTGTGTATATACAGAATTTATTCCTACAAGTACTTGTTTAATTGGGAATGGAAGTAAATCAAGGCCTAAAAATGACAAAATTGGGGTTCTTTTGACATTCCAATTTATATATACGGCTAGGAAAAGGCAGCTCAATAAAGCATCATTTCAAAAATTCTGACCTTAAATAAACACAATCCCTTCTAGGAGGAACTTGCATTTCTTTCTCTGTACTTTTGAGATGTAAATGTTCTATATGGTTTTCTTAAGTATTTTGATTTTTTGTTTGATTATTGTTTCTACATTTTGAGAGCTTGGTGTCTGCCATCTAGAAGGGACACATACAGTGTTAATTGTCAGCCAGTCGAATAGACTGAGATTCTGAACAGTCTTTCTGTCTGGTTATGCTGACACTTGGAGAAATTTGTCAAAAGTGATACCAACCCATAAGGGACTTAAAATTTGCTTTGTCTTCCAGTACAATGAAAGCCTTTACTTTCTTAGACTATTTTTGGGGTAGTAGACTTTCTACATCTTATAAGATTTATATCCTTTGCACTCTCTTGTGGGAAACATATCCGATGTCTTACTGGTTTGCGTAGCTATTAAGATACTCTTCTTCAATGACCAGACATGGATTACTTAAATTTGAGGAATTTCCAAACTGGTAAATTTTTAGACAGATCTCATTATAAACAGTTGCTTCATTGGTATCCATGGAAACATCAAGTTAGAACGTGGATACAAAAAATAAAACTAATCTTAAGAACTCCTTTACTTAACACAAACAATAATATCAGCAAAATAGTTTGGAAAGTCTTTGTCATCTCAGTTTCCCCACAATTGAGCTTCAGTTCAGTTCAGTTAAGTCACTCAGTCATGTCCGACTCTTTGTGACCCCATGAATCACAGCACGCCACGCCTCCCTGTCCATCACCAATCCCGGAGTTCACTCAAACTCATGTCCACAGAGTCAGTGATGTCATCCAGCCATCACATTCTCTGTGGTCCCCTTCTCCTCCCGCCCCCAATCCCTCCCAGCATCAGAGTCTTTTCCAGTGAGTCAACTCATCGCATGAGGTGGCCAAAGTATTGGAGTTTCAGCTTTAGCATCAGTCCTTCCAATGAACACCCAGGATTGATCTCCTTTAGAATGGACTGATTGGATCTCTTTGCAGTCCAAGGGACAATGGAGCTTAGAGATGCTAATAAAAACATTAGATTTATTAATGTTATTTATGTTTGCTAACAGGGGATTAAAAACAACCTGAGGGAGAAGTCAAAAGAATTTTTTCACATAAGGTGAAAATTGTAAAGGAACTCATTCCAACAGGATGGAAATCTTTAGATAATTATTGAGAAACAGGATACATGAATGAAAAGAACATTAGTGAGATTAAAACAAAGGTTTGAACAAATACTAAGGCCGAGAGGAGCAACCCCAATCCAAGGAGTGGTGGCTGTGAGAGGGACGAGATGAGTTACTTCACATTCAAGGTCAGGAGGGGTGACCTCGCCCAAGGTAAGGAGCAGTAGCTGTGCTTTGCTGAAGCAACTGTGAAGAGATACCAACGTCCAAGGTAAGAGAAACCCAAGTGAGACAGTAGGTGTTGTGAGAGGCCATCAGAGGGTAGACACACTGAAACCTAAATCACAGAAAACTAGCCAATCTGATTATATGGAACACAGCCTTGTCTAACTCAATGAAACTAAGCCATGCCATGTGGGGCGACCCAAGTTGGGCAGGTCTTGGTGGAGAGATCTGACAGAATGTGGTCCACAGGAGAAGGGAATGGCAAACCACTTCAGTATTCTTCTCTTGAGAACCCAATGAACAGAATGAAAAGGCAAAATGATAGGATACTGAAAGAGGAACTCCCCAGGACGGTAGGTGCCCAATTGCTGCAGGAGATCAGTGGAGAAATAACTCCAGAAACAATGAAGGGATGGAGCCAAAGCAAAAACAACACCCAGTTGTGGATATGACTGGTGATAGAAGCAAGGCCCCATGCTGTAAAGAGCAATATTGCATAGGAAACTGCAATGTTGGGCCCATGAATCAAAGCAAACTGGAAGTGGTCAAACATGTGATGACAAGAATGAATGTTGACATTCTAGGAATCAGTGAACTAAAATGGACTAGATTGGGAGAATTTAATTCAGGTTACCAATATATCTACTACTATGGGCAGGAATCCCTTAGAAGAAATGGAGTCGCCATCATGGTCAACAAAAGAGTCTGAAATGCAGTACTTGGATGCAATCTCAAAAATGACACAATGATCTCTGTTCATTTCCAAGGCAAACCATTCAATATTACAGTAATCCAAGCCTATGCCCCAACCAGTAACACTGAAGAAGCCGATACTGAACAGTTCTATGAAGACCTACAAGACCTTTTAGAACTAACACCCAAAAAAGATTTCCTTTTCATTATAGCAGACTGCAATGCAAAAGCAGGAAGTCGAGAAACACCTGCAGTAACAGGCAAATTTGGCCTTGGAGCACGGAATGAGGCAGGGCAAAGGCTAATAGAGTTTTGTCAAAAGAAATTACTGGTCATAGCAGAAAACCTCTTTCAACAAGACAAGAGAAGACTCTACACATGGACATCACCAGATGGTCAACACTGAAATCAGATTGATTATATTTTTGCAGCAAAAGATGGAGAAGCTCTATAGAGTTAGCAAAAAGAAGACCATGAGCTGACTGTGGCTCAGATCATGAACTACTTATTGCCAAATTCAAATTTAAATTGAAGAAAGTAGGTAAAAAGCCACTAGATCATTCAGACATGACCTAAATAAAATCCGTTATGATTACACAGTGGAAGTGAGAAATAAATCAAAGGGACTAGATCTGATCGACATAGTGCCTGATGAACTATGGACAGAGGTTCATGATATTGTACAGGAGACAGGGACCAAGACCATCCCCAAGAAAAGAAATGCAAAAAAGCAAAATGGCTGTCTGAGGAGGGATTACAAAAAGCTGTGAAAAGAAGAGAAGCGAAAAGCAAAGAAGAAAAGGAAAGATATAAGCATCTGAATGCAGAGTTCCAAAGAAGAGCAAGGAGAGATAAGAAAGCCTTCCTCAGCGATTAATGCAAAGAAATAGAGGAAAACAACAGAATGGGAAAGACAAGAGATCTCTTCAAGAAAATTAGGGATACCAAGGGAACATTTCATGCAAATATGGCTCGATAAAGGACAGAAATGGTATGGACCTAAAAGAAGAAGAAGATATTAAGAAGAGGTGACAAGAATACACAGAAGAACTGTACAAAAAATGAACTTCACAAAGAAGATAATCACTATGGTGTGATCACTCATCTAGAGCCAGACATCTTGGAATGTTAAGTCAAGTGGGCCTTAGAAAGCATCACTACGAACAAAGCTAGTGGAGGTGATGGAATTCCAGTTGAGCTATTTCAAATCCTAAAAGATGATGCTGTGAAAGTGCTGAATTCAATATGTCACCAAATTTGGAAAACTCAGCAGTGGCCACAGGACTGGAAAAGGTCAGTCTTCATTCCAATCCCAAATAAAGGCAATGCCAAAGAATGCTCAAACTACTGCACACTTGCACTAATCTCACAGGCTAGTAAAGTCATGCTGAAAATTCTCCAAGCTAGGCTTCAGCAATACGTGAACCATGTACTTCGAGATGTTCAAGCTGGTTTTAGAAAAGGCAGAGGAACTAGAGATCAAATTGCCAACACCAGCTGGATCATGGAAAAAGCAAGAGAGTTCCAGAAAAACATTTATTTCTGCTTGATTGACTATTCCAAAGTCTGATTGTGTGGATCACAATAAACTGTGGAAAATTCTGAAAGAGATGGAAATACCAGACCACCTGGCCTGCCTCTTGAGAAACCTGTATGCAGGTCAGGAAGCAACCGTTAGAAATGGACATGGAACAACAGACTGGTTCCAAAGAGGAAGAGGAGTATGTCAAGGCTGTATATTGTCACCCTGCTTATTTATCTTATATGCAGAGTACATCATGAGGAACTCTGGGCTGGAAGAAGCACAAGCTGGAATCAAGATTGCCAGGAGAAATATCAATATGCAGATGACACCACCCTTATGGCAGAAAGTGAAGAGGAACTAAAAAGCCTCTTGATGAAAGTGAAAGAGGAAAGTGAAAATGTTGGCTTGAAGCTCAACATTCAGAAAACTAAGATCATGGCATCTGGTCCCAACTCTTCATGGGAAATAGATGGGGAAACCGTGGAAACAGTGTCAGACTTTATTTTGGGGGGCTCCAAAATCACTGCAGATGCTGATTGCAGCCATGAAATTAAAGGACGCTTACTCCTTGGAAGGAAATTTATGACCAACCTAGATAGCATATTACAAAGCAGAGACATTATTTTGCCAACTATAGTCCATCTAGTCAAGGCTATTTTTTTTTTCCAGTGGTCATGTATGGATGTGACAGTTGGAGTGTGAATAAAGCTGATTGCTGAAGAATTGATGCTTTAGAACAATGGTGTTGGAGAAGACTCTTGAGAGTCCCTTGGACTGCAAGGAGGTCCAACCAGTCCATTCTAAGGGAGATCAGTCCTGGGTGTTCATTGGAAGGACTGATGCTAAAGCTGAAACTCCAATACTTTGGCCACCTCATGCAAAGAGTTGACTCACTGGAAAAGACTCTGATGCTGGGAGGGATTGGGGGCAGGAGGAGACGGGGACGACAGAGAATGAAATGCCTCGATGGCATCACGGATTCAATGGACATGAGTTTGTGTGAACTCTGGGCGTTGGTGATGGATAGGGAGGCCTGGAGGGCTGTGATTCATGGGGTTGCAAATAGTCGGACATGACTGAGCGACTGAACTGAATTGAACTGAACTGAATGCAATAATTATATGACTCACAATTATGCAGAATCGGTTGGTGCCCTGAGCTTGTTTTCCTGAAACTATACAGTCCCAGTTGGGAGTTGTTGGAGACAGTGACACCCAAAATTTATTACTTATGTCCAGTCTAGTCCATAATTTTATTTTAGTTTCTGCTATTGCAGGAAACCTTGCTTAATGAAGATAGGATTTTGTAAATGGAAGAAGGCTTTTCAGTGCATTTGTGGCAATATCGGAATATTCTGCCTTGATGTTAATCCAAAACGTCTGTCTGGAGATTTAAGGTTGTCTCAAACATGCATCACCATCATTTGTGATCTCAAGCAGTTGATCCTCCTCTTACACAGACAAAGTTGATTCACCTGGCTTATTCACAAATGGCTCACAAACTCATTCCTTCCCAGTTTTTTTTCTTTTTTTCTTGGGTGGGGGGGTGGATTTGGCAGTAATGCTAAACTTTTTTAAAAGCTAAAATAGGTGATAATGCACCTGCTGTGAATAGAAGACCCTGACAGTCTCTTTCAAAATCTCTGCTAATTTCTCTGAAGCCAGCTGAGATTATACCTGACAATGGAGGAGATGTAAGAGACATAGGTTTAGTCCCTAGATTGGAAATATCCCCTGGATGAGGATGTTCTTGTCTGGAGAATCCTATGGACAGAGGAGCCTGGCAGGCTACAGTCCATAATGTCACAAAGAGTTGGACACACCTGAAGTGACTTAGAACACACAGGGAATTCAAGGTAAGTCATAGGCTTTGCCTCAAGCTTTGCTGCAGCTTGAGGCCCTTTATTTTTCTTTTGCTTTCTTTCTCTTGGTCTCTGCTTTGTTTTCTTTTCAAGACCTGAAAGACATAACCTCTGCTCACAATGTTATGGTTCCGCCCAACATTGGTGATGATGGGGTAACTCCCAGGCTATGTAGATTCAAAAAAAGCTT
Organism: Moschus berezovskii; assembly: GCF_049115385.1. NCBI lineage: Eukaryota > Metazoa > Chordata > Mammalia > Artiodactyla > Moschidae > Moschus > Moschus berezovskii. The sequence goes on along the minus strand of NC_142488.1, from coordinate 77,175,143 downwards.
AGCTGACAGCTTATGCTGTCCTTTGTGACATGGTGGAAATATGATTTCTGTCAATGAAGGAGCCTGAAGAGTCTCTCTCTCTTGATTTTTCTCTCTCTCTCTTACTGTCCTATATGGAATGCTTATCTTTCCCACTTCACTCATACAAAAAGTTATCTTTCTCACTTCATATCTCTGCTCCCTTTTAGGAGAAGATTTCCTGGACAGCATAGCTAGATTTTGTCCCCACCACTGTCAAACTCAGTATTGTCTCTTTCAGATAAAATCATCAGATGATTCACAATTCCATCTTAGATCCCATACAGTTAGGCTAAAAGGCTTGGTGTTCTTCTGCTCTTTAATCTCTCACTTCACTTATAGCCCAGAAATTTATTATGAGAATTGCTCCATATTCCTCTTCTGAAAAACTGAACCCCATGCCATCTTCCAGAACATCAAATTTCAGTTTTTCCAAGAGTTCCTTTTTGCATCTACTGGACTCCTTTTACTACAAGTTTTGGCACTCTACAGTGCTAGAGACAGCCTATTGGACTGGCTACTGCCCAGAAGCCTGAATTATAAACTTTGTAGATACTCATTCTTGAGGAATACACCCCAGCATAGGGCAACTTATCTTAGGACACGTGTCTTATAGACAAGGGATCTCTCCTAAGGAAAGTTCTGGCAATCAGTCTACACTGGTTCAAATGTCTTCTCCTGGTCACATGGGGGCACACATTGTGCAAGGTACCAAGGAAGACAAGATTAGGAATCACTGGCAGAGTAGAGAACACTTGAAACCCTATTAGTTTTAAAGGGAATTTGCTGGATGTCCTGAACCTCTTCAATTTAAGCCTCCTGGTAAATGTTTCTGGGGTGCCAGATTCCGTTTCTAGGAGAGCTCTCTTGTTCTCAGTTGCAGGTAACTTAACATGGGAAGATCTCCCTCCAAGCCAGAAGAAACACCTCTGAAGTATATCCAAGAATTGGAAAATTTTTAAGAGCTAAAAAAGGAAAAACTTAAGTTCCACTGTATCAGTGTGAGGCCTTAGTATAAACTGGAGAATGGAGAAAAAATGGACTGAATATGGGTCTCTAAATTATAATATCATTCTGCAATTGGATCTTTATTGCCCCAAGATGGGAACATGGGCTGATTTCCCTATATTCAGGCTTTCATTGTCCTTTACCAAAATTCCACGCTATACAGCTCTCATAATTCAAAATGTAGAGAACCAGAAAACTCTCCTGATATTTTAGATGATCCTCTTCGAAGCTCTCCCATCTCTCGGGGAAAAAAAATAAGCTCCCACTACTCCTGAGAGTATCCCTACTTCTCCAGAGCCACCTGCTGTTGAGACCAGCTTGACAAGCAGGGTTTCCAGAAGTGTGATACAGCGAGAGAATGAGAAAAGAGACACAAGAATTCAGAGAAAAGCTAGGATCAGGGGACCAACACTGCTCTGAGGTGAAGCCTCTGAAACTGAATCCAAGCCAGCTTTATTATACTTTCAGCCGTGAATGAAAGAATATGCGGGGAGTTAAACTGTAACTCATGTGACCTTCAGGGCCAAAGAACAAAATGATCATTAACCATTGAATAAGTAGGAAATAGTAATCAATAACAAATCAGTGACTAAGACTAATATTCTAATCTATAGATTTTCCACCAGATACGTAAAACATGTGACTCTGAGACGCCAGTTGAGAAACAGTCTTGGGTCGGTCCGACCCCAGGATCATATCTTGTTTTCAAGATTAGAACTGTTCCCTCTGGACTTGTTCCAAGAGTCTCATGCTTTATATCATCCAGTTTATCAATAATTATAAATTTCTCTTGTGGCCATTGCCAGGGCTTGCTTTTCTTTTATTGTTCCTATCTCCTACAACCTGCTTTTCTGAAGTCACCTACTTTTCCTAGTCCTTCTGACTGATCCATAACTCTACCTCCTTTAGTTCAGTTCAAATGCACAGTAATGTCCGACTCTTTGTGACCAGATAGAATGCAGCATGCTGGGCTTACCTGTTCATCACCAACTCCTGGGACCTGCTCAAATTCATGTCCATCAAGTTGGTGATGCTATCCAACCATTTCATCCTCTCTCATGCCCTTCTTCTCCTGTCTTCAGTCTTTCCCAAAATCAGGGTCTTTGCCTGTGAGTCCATTCCTCTCATCAGGTGGCCAAAGTAGTGGAGCTTCAGCTTCAGCATCACTCCTTCCAATGAATATTCAGGATCAATTTCCTTTAGGATTGACTGGTTTGATCTCCTTGCAGTCCAGGGGACTCTCAAGAGTCTTCTCCAACACATTTCAAAAGCATCAGTTCTTCGGTGCTCAGCTTTCTTTATAGTCCAACTCTCCTATCCACGCATCACTGCTGGAAAAACCATAGTTTTGACTAGACAGACCTTTGTAAGCAAAGTAATGTCTCTGCTTTGCAGTATGCTTTCTAGGCGTGTCATAGCTTTTCTTCCAAGGAGCAAACATCTTTTAATTTCACGGTTGCTGTAACCAACTGCAGTGTTTTTGGAGACCAAGAAAATAGAGTCTGTAACTATTTTCCATTGTTTCCCAATCTATTTGGCATGAAGTAATGGAACTGCCTCCTAAAAAATCTATAAGCGGATTTACCTGCCTCCTGAGAAATCTGTATGCAGGTCAAGAAGCAACAGTTAAAACCGAACATGGAACAATGGACTGTTTCCAAATCAGGAAAGGAGTACATCAAGGCTGTATATTGCCACCCTGTTTATATTTAACTTACATGCAGAGTACATCATGCAAAATGCCTGGCTGGATGACGTACAAGTTGGAATCAAGATTGCTGGGAGAAATATCAATAACCTCAGATATACAGATGACACCACCCTTATCACAGGTGATATTCCACATATAGTCCTACCGTGGAAAACTCAGATAAAAATATCATAGAAGCCCTTAATTTCCTTGGGATATGTGGTTACAGAGTCTCTCAGAACAAAGGCACAAATCTCAAGGCAACAAATTAAATATCTGGGATTTAGTATAAACCCCAGAAGTAGACGGTTATCTCCAAATAGAAAATGAACTATATTAGGCCTAAGTCTCCCAGAAGAAGAAATATTTCTGTATCTTGTGGGGCATGGCAAAATTTTGTAGAATTTTGATTCCTGGATTTGGGCTAATGGCCACGTCCCTGTATGTAAAGACATAGTCTCAATCTCTGGCCCAGAAATAAAAGCCTGCTTCAAGCCGCTGCAGGCTGAGGCCACCCCAGATCATAGTCTAACTAAATTAGTTTCTCCAGATTTTTGGTAACTTGAAGCATTGGAGCTTTACTAAAGAAACTTAAATAATGGGATATTAAATATTTAGATCATTCCTAAGTAAGAAAAGATACTGTAATGCAAGGAGATCCAACCAGTCCATTCTAAAAGTGATCAGTCCTGGGTGTTCATTGGGAGGACTGATGCTAAAGCTGAAACTCCAATACTTTGGCCACCTCATGCGAAGTGTTGACTCACTGGAAAAGACTCTGATGCTGGGAGGGATTGGGGGCAGGAAGAGAAGGGGACGACAGAGAATGAGATGGCTGGATGCCATCACCGACTTGATGGAGGTGGGTTTGAGTGAACTCCGGGAGTTGGTGATGGACAGGGAGGCCTGGCATGCTGTGATTCATGGGGTCGCAAAGAGTTGGACACAACTGAGCGACTGAACTGAACTGAACTGAAATAAGACACTGAAACATTAATTACTAAACCTAGGCTTACTTTTGCCGAAAAAAACTAGATATTTAGGTCTATTAATAAAAGTGTTTGTTGACACAATGAAAAAGTTTCTATAAAAATGCACATTTTTAAGAAATTATAAATAGCATTTATAATTTTGCCAATCAACAGAATGTCAATGTAAAAGATGATTTATAGTTGATTACATCTTAGTTTTCATTACAAATTAAAGCTAAAAATTAAGAATTCTAATGAATATAGGTTATTAAAACTACTAAAATTGATAAGAAAAATATCTTTGTATGGAGGAAAATTGCATAAGGAATGAAGATGCATTTTGTTAAAGGGAAAAAAAAAAAGTATTTCTTTTTTCCCTGGGAAAAGAAGGATAGTAAAAGCACAGGACAAAAACGAAAAGTAAAAAATAATATTAAAGAAGGGTTTATGGAAAAGAAGCCCTGATAAAAGAGTTTTCGCATGCTCAAGATTAGCTGGTTACATTTTAATTGGGTAAATAAATTTTAATATGAAAGTAAGTTGGTAGAAAGCTAGAATCTTTTGTGTTAAGAGAAGAAAGTTTTCTTAGAATATTGATCTGCTTTTGATAACAGATTGTAAAGTTTATTTTGTATATAAGCCTCACTTAATTTATGCATCTAAGAAAATTGATGATTTTGAGGTGGTGACTTTGCAACTACTTTCATGAAATGCTGGAAACAAAGTTTACATCATTTTAAATATATTTTATTTTTCTTATGTCATTAATTTTCTATTTTCTTTTTGTTAAGTATGCATTGTATCTAGTAAATTTGGTATACATTTTGGCTCAGCTCTTACAATAAGGAAAGGGATTAATGATTTAATCAGTTAATCATAGAAATCATGATATATAAAAGTATTATGCTATAGTGAGGCATGAAATGAAATGAATTCTATCAAATTTGTATTCAGAGTATAAAGTATATCATAACAAAGCTATAAAAAATATTTTGCTAAATTAAAATTTCTTAAAATTTAACAATTGAACCAATGTCACTGCCTAGAGCTCTTTAATATACATTGATTTTCCACTAATGTTCTTTCCAATATTCTGATTATTGTTTATGATTAAGATTTGGACCACGGCCTAAACATTTTCTCAACTAAATTTATTTCATACTCATTTAGTTCACTTAGCAAAATTTATCCACCATCGGAAATGCCACATAATTTGTTACCAACTCCAAATGTTTTGGAATTTTTCTTGTTCTTCCATATCTTAATATTGTCATGATGATTATTCCTTCATAAACTAATAATTTAATAAAACATATACCTTTAGTGTGAGGAAATTTACAAGATTAAACATCATGTCTCTAAAGATTCAACTCTATGTTGTGTTTATAGCAACATAATCCTCTTACAGTTGACGATATATTGAATTTAAGCATTTCAATTTCCACAAACAATGTCATTTTCTTATAGGTTATTATGTCACCTGATTTAATGTAGATTTTTATTGCTTGACTGAAAATATAAACAGTCATACAAAACATATATCTCTTTTCTATTTTGTTGTGAAACACTGTCTATCTCATATCTCAAAACTATTTTTCTTTACACAGAGTAAATTAAAATCTGTGCTTTTATTTTTTTAAGGAATATATTAACATGCTAGTATTAAACTTCACCAATCACATAAAAGTTTCAGACTAGACTGTGTAAAATAAGGCATATATTACACTCATATAATGCATTATTGAAATTTGAAGTAAAAAATTATTTCCAAGTCTGAATATTAAAAAAAAAATAGAATCACAAAATTGAAGCATTAGAAAGAGTACTGAAATATTACAGTATTTCCCTGCTTCAGGAGATATTTAGTACTGATTAAAACAATCCATGAAGTTTTTTACATAACCATGAGAAAAAGCAAATACTCAATGATTATATCTTATGTTTAGCTTAAAAATCACAATGTATTATATTTTTAAATTATTTAAAATACAATCTGATTATGAAAGTTTTCTCTAAAATTTTGGCCTATTTTGACAAGATTTACTTAGCTTCCTTACTAGAAAGTTTATTTAATAAAGACATGAGCTATGAAATCATTATTATACTATTATAATTTTATTCTCTTTTGTTTAGATTACTATGTTTAATGATTTTAGTTCTCTGGTAGGTTGAGACTTAAAACTAACTAATTAATGTAACCTTGAAAAATAGGCAGCTCCCACATAAATCTATTACTGATGTACTACTTTAATTAATATTTTCACATACATAGAGACATGCCTATCCACACTATTTATGGAAATTACTTTTAAAATGTTCAAGATTGTTTTTACTTATCAGAAATTTAAGCACTGTGCCTGATTCTCTGTAAAATGTTTAGGAGCTAAAAAATATTAAGGCCTCCAATAATTTTTAGCTATGAAATGCAAAAACATGGAGTCTAAAATATTTAAGTTTTATTTAAATAAAAATCTTTAAAATGTAATGTTTTAGCCTATATCACAGCTCACTAGTAGAATTGAATAATACCTCATGGAGGATATAACTGTGTTTTAATATGTATCACATGATATGGTACAAGGCTCGTAGAGTGAAGCTGATATCATTAAGAGGCCCTATTTAGATGCACAGACGAATAGCTCCAAGACAGATGTTTCTCATACTATTATATTTGTGACTTAGACTCCATGAAAAATAAAAGAAAGTCTCAGAAAAACCCGTGTACCTTACCAAGTCAAAAAAGTGTAAATATGGCTATAAATAGTTAATAATATGCTATATAACATGAACAAGCACAATATTCCAAATGTATGCTACTGACCAGTTACCTTTATGGAAGTAATCACTTAGCCAGCTGCAGGTTAGGCACTGGACTTCTACAGATGTTCAGTCTGACCACTTAGTAACTGAAGTCTGTTAAAATCTACTGTTAAATCCTTTATCCTACACTTGATAATTAATAATGTTAAAAATAATCAATACTTGAATCCATGAGTTATATAGATATTTCACCAGGTATATAAATTATGCTATTTTAGACCAAAATTTAAGTCAAAAAAGAAGTGCTTCCCAACTTTCACTACAAGCTGCAAACTAGTTCCTCAGTCAAACACATCTTGACTATATCGTCATCAATTTATTAGTCTTTTTAAGAGAGAAAATTATGAAGACAACAGAAAGAGACCAGAATTTGCTGCTGGTGGGATATTCCATTCTTGGCAAGAGATGAACATATTTCTGTAATGTTACTTGCTTTAATTAAAATTTATTGTTATATTTGTTTTAATTTCAATAGCTCCACACCATACAATAAAATTATAATTGTGCAAAGAAATATCTGCTTTTGGACTCTTATCGCTTTTATCTTGCTAGCTTATGTATTATCCTGGATAAAGTTTTCTTTGTTAGTGGAATGGTAAATTATAAATTTGGTTCAGGATTTAGACACAACTATTTGCCAACATCCACTGGATCATAAAAAAAGCAAGGGGATTCCAGGAAACCACTTACTTCTGCTTCCCTGACTAGGCTAAAACCTTTGACTGTGTGGATCACAACAAACTCTGAAAGATTCTTAAAGAGACAGGAATATCAGACCACTTACCTACCGCCTGAGAAACCTGTATGTGGGACAAGAAGCAACAATAGAACCAGACATGGAACAAGTGATTGGTTCAAAATTGGGTTCAAAATTGGTTCAAAATATGTCAAGACTCTGTATTGTCACCCTGTTTATTTAATTTCTATGCAGAACAGATCATGCAGAATGCCATGGCTGAATGAATCATCAGCTGGAATCAAGATTGCTGGGAGAAATGTCAACAACCTCAGATATGCAGATGACACCACCCTTATGGCAGAAAGTGAAAAGGAACTAAAGAGCCTCTTGATGAAGGAGAAAGAAGAGAGTAAAAAAAAAAAAAAAAAAAAACTGGCTTAAAACACAACATAAAGAAGAAAAAAAAATCAAAGATTATGGCATCCAGTCCCATCACTTCATGGCAAATAGAAGGGGAAAAAAATAGAAGCAATGACAGACTTTATTTTCTTGGGCTCCAAAATCACTGTACATGGTGGCTGCAGCCATGAAATTAAAAGACACTTGCCTTTTTGGAAGTTAAAAGATGCATGAAATTAAAAGATGCTTGTCTTCCCTGGTGGCCCAGAAGGTAAATAATTTGCCTGCAATGCAAGAGACCTGGGTTTGATCCCTGGATCAGGAAGATCCCCTGGAGACGGGAATGGCTACCAACTCCAATATTCTTGCCTAGAGAATTCCATGGACAGAGGAACTTGGTGGACTATATTTCATGGTGTCACAAAGTGCCAGACAGGACTGAGTGATTAACACTTTCACTTTCAATTAAGGACAGAGAAACCTGGCCTGGTGGAGTCCATGGGGTTGCAGAGTCGGACACGACTTAGCAATGGAACAACAGCATAATTCATATCTGGTTATAAGCACTATGATACATCTAGCCTATGCAAAAATAAAAATAAAAAAAATATTGTCTTCTACTCTAGGTCATTAGACCTCAAATCTGAGAAACTATTTTTATAGTCATTGATTTCCATTCACATATTCCTGTCATTTGTGTTGTAGGTAGTGGTGAATGAACTACAAAAGAACAAGATTTAGGCATTCTTAAATACCATGTTAGCATATATATTTTTAATCTTTTTTATTTAGTTTATTACTAATAATAATGTCAATGACTACAGTATTCTAACTTTTGCCTTTATTTGCTTTGTTCTTTTTAAAAAGTAACATGCTGTACCTAGTCACCAACATAATCTTTATCAAATGCATAATCACAGACAGCTATAGCACAAATAAAAGTAAACTACCAAAAACATGTACTTCAGAACTAGAAGATAGATGATCTCTTTTCTCTATTTACTATGAAGTGTAAAGTTCTTCCTTGAAAGTATTTAAACTGAAAGAGCTCGCATTCTCACACTATCATCCAGTTTAAAGTGTTGAGTACTTTTTCATAATTAGGCTAAAATATATAACATTTAAGGATATATACTCAAAATGAAATGTCCAAAATATAAAATATGTTGTATTAATCAGTGTTGATACGTTTTTTATAGCTTCTCCCTAATGTAATACCTCCCTAGCATAGTATCAGCCTCTGATAATGATTTCTTGGTTATAATTTACTGGTGTATGCAGACTTCATGATGATTGCAGCTATGACAGAAGTCCAACTCTACAATTATTTCCTTTAGTAGATATTGACAGTGTCTCTTTAGAGAAATATATATATAGCCTGTTGCATAATGCATATATAATATACATGCAATATATACACTATCTCCTAGATACTATCCATCTATATATACTATATGAAATATATATATATATATATATCTCCTAGATATTATCCAATAATTTGTCTCATGAAACTTCAAACATCTGTGACTTGATTTACATAAATTTGAGGTATGGAGAATTATTGTAATTTCTTTAAAATCATATCACCTACAAAAATAGTGATGCTGACTCCTCATCTTTCTCTTGTCTCTGAAAAAGTCTATATTGAATAAAGATATGAGAATTTGTAGGGCAGATCTTGTCTGTCAGATTATTGATATTCAGAAATTATAGCTAATGCCTGAACTAAATGTTATCCGACTAGCTGGGGAAAATTTTCCAATTGACTCTTTATCCCAAAGAATAAAGTCTATAGTTGCCACGGTAATAGAAGGTATTCAGTTCAGTTCAGGTCAGTTCAGTCGCTCAGTCGTGTCTAACTCTTTGCAACTCCATGAATTACAGCATGCAAGGTCTCCCTGTCCATCACCAACTACCGGAGTTCACTCACACTCACGTACATTGAGTCGGTTTTGCCATCCAGCCATCTCATTCTCTGTCGTCCCCTTCTCCTCCTGCCCCCAATCCCTCCAAGCATCAGAGTTTTTTCGAGGGTGTCAACACTTTCCATGAGGTGGCCAAAGTATTGAAGTTTCAGCTTGAGCATCAGTCCTTCCAATGAACAACCAGGACTGATCTCCTTTAGAATGGACTGGTTGGATCTCCTTGCAGTCCAAGGGACTCTCAAGAGTCTTCTCCAGCACCACAGTTCAAAAGTATCAATTCTTCGTGATCAGCTTTCTTCACAATCCAACTCTCACATCCATACATGACCACGGGAAAAACCATAGTCTTGACTAGACAGACCTTGGTTGGGAAAGTAATGTCTCTGCTTTTTAATATGCTATCAAGTTTGGTCATAACTTTCTTTCCAAGGAGTAAGCGTCTTTTAATATCATGGCTGCAATCAGCATCCGCAGTGATTTTGGAGCCCCCCAAAATAAAGTCTGACAGTCTTTCCACTATTTCCTCATCTATTTCCCATGAAGTGATAGGACAAGATGCCATGATCTTAGTTTTCTGAATGTTGAACTTTAAGCCAACTTTTTCATTCTCCTCTTTCACTTTCATCAAGAGGCTTTTTAGTTCCTCTTCACTTTCTGCCATAAGGGTGGTGTCATCTGCATATCTGAGGTTATTGATATTTCTCCTGGCAATCTTGATTCCAGCTTATGTTTCTTCCAGTCCAGCCTTCCTCATGATGTACTCTGCATATAGATTAAATAGACAGGGTGACAATATCCAGCCATGCCATACTCCTTCTCCTATTTGGAATCAGTCTGTTGTTCCATGTCCAGTTCTAACTGTTGCTTCCTGACCTGCAGGAAGGTGCTCTGGTATTCCAACCTCTTTGAGAATTTTCCACAGTTTGTTGTGATCTGCACTGTCAAAGTCTTTGGCATAGTCAATAAAGCAGAAATAGATGTTTTCTGGAACTCTCTTGCTATTTCTATGATCCAGTGGATGTTTGCAATTTGATCTCTGATTCCTTTGCCTTTTCTAAAACCTGCTTGAACATCTGGAATTTCACGCTTCACATTTTGCTGAAGCCTGGATTGGAGAATTTTGAGCATGATTTCACTCGCGTGTGAGATGAGTGCAATTGTGCAGTAATTTGAGCATTTTGGCATTGCCTTTCTTTGGGATTGGAATGAAGACTGACTTTTTCCAGTCCTGTGGCCACTGCTGAGTTTTCCAAATTTGCTGGCATATTGAGTTCTGCACTTTCACAGCATCATCTTTCAGATTTGAATGAGCTCAACTGGAATTCCATCACCTCCACTAGCTTTGTTCATTGTGATGCCTTCTAAGGCCCATTTGACTTCACATTCCAAGTTGTCTGTCTCTAGGTGAGTGATTATCTGGGTCGTGAAGATCATTTTTTGTATAGTTCTTCTGTATATTCTTGCCACATTTTCTTAATATCTTCTGCTTCTGTTAGGTCCACACCATTTCTGTCCTTTACTGAGCCTATCTTTGCATGAAATGTTCCCTTGGTATATCTAATCTTTTTGAAGCGATCTCTAGTCTTTCCTATTATGTTGTTTTCCTGTATTCCTTTGCATTGGTCGCTGAGGAAGGCTTTCTCATCTCTCCTTACTATTCTTTGGAACTCTGCATTCAGATGCTTATATCTTTCCATTTCTCCGTCGCTTTTCGCTTCTTTTCTTTTCACAGCTATTTGTAAGGCCTCCTCAGACAGCCATTTTTTTTTTTTTTTGCATTTTTTTTCCATGGGGATGATCTTGGTCCCTGTCTCCTCTACAATGTCACCAATCTCCATCCAGAGTTCATCAGGCACTCTATCTATCAGATCTAGTCCCTTAAATCTATTTCTCACTTCCACTGTTTAATCCTAAGGGATTTTATTTAGGTCATACTTGAATAGTCTTGTGGTTTTCCCTACTTTCTTCATTTTCAGTCTGAATTTGACAATAAGGAGTTCATGATCTGAGCCACAGTCAGCTCCTGATCTTGCTTTTCCTAACTGTAGAGCTTCCCCATCTTTGACTGCAAAGAATATAATCAATCTGATTTTGGTGTTGACCATCTGGTGATGTCCATGTATAGAATCTTCTCTCGTGTTCTTGGAAGAGGTTGTTTGCTATGACCAGTGCGTTCTCTTGGCAAAACTCTATTAGCCTTTGCCCTGCTACATTCCATGCTCCAAGGCCAAATTTGCCTGTTACTCCAGGTGTTTCTTGACTTCCTACTTTTGCATTCCAGTCCCCTATAATGAAAAGGACATCTTTTTTGGGTGTTAGTTCTAAAAGGTCTTGTAGGTCTTCATAGAACTTCAACTTCGGCTTCTTCAGCGTTACTGGTTGGGGCATAGGCTTAGATAACTGTCATATTGAATGGTTTGCCTTGGAAATGAACAGAGATCATTCTGTCGTTTTTGAAATTGCATCCAAGTACTGCATTTCGGTCTTTTTTGTTGAGTATGATGGCTACTCCATTTCTTCTAAGGGATTCCTGCCCATAGTAGTAGATATAATGGTCATCTGAGTTAAATTCACCCATTCCAGTTCATTTTAGTTCACTGATTCCTAGAATATTGACGTTCACTCTTGCCATCACATGTTTGACCACTTCCAATTTGCCTTTATTCATGGACCTAACATTCATGGTTCCTATGCAATATTGCTCTTTACAGCATGGGGCCTTGCTTTTATCACCAGTCACATCCACAAATGGGTATTGTTTTTGCTTTGGCTCCATACCTTCATTCTTTCTGGAGTTATTTCTCCACTGATCTCCAGCAGCATACTGGGCACCTTACGGACCCGGGGAATTCTTCATTCAGTTTCCTACCATTTTGCCTTTTTCATACCGTTCATGGGGTTCTCAAGCAAGTATACTGAACTGGTTTGCCATTCCCTTCTCCCATGGACCACATTCTGTCAGACCTCTCCACCATGACCCGCCTGTCTTGGTTGTCCCCACACGGCATGACTTAGTTTCATTGTGTTAGACAAGTCTGTGGTCCATGTGATCAGATCAACTAATTTTCTGTGATTATGATTTCAGTGTGTGTGCCCTCTGATGCCCTCTCACAATACCTACCATTTTATTTGGGTTTCTCTTATCTTGGTCGTGGGGTATCTCTTCACGCCTGTTCCAGCAAAGCGCAGCTGCTGCTCCTTACCTTGGACGAGGGGTATCTCCTCATGGCCACCCCTCCTGACCTTGAACGTGGAGTAGCTCCTCTCGTCCCTCCTGCTCCCGTGCAGATGCCACCACTTGGTCATGGGATTGCTCCTCTCGGCCGCCGCCCTGACCTTGAGCGTGGGGTAGCTCCTCTCGGCCGCTGCTCCTGGCCTCGGACGTGGGGTAGCTCCTCATTAGTATATTCTAATAATTTAATGTCACAGCAGACAGGTAGCTAGGTATGAGCAGAGAAATGGGAGCAGGGGCCACTTGGTAGGAAATGAGGCATCTTATAAATAAGAGGAGTCCGTGGGAGACAAAGAAAAATGGAAACCTTCAGGCTGATAGGAAACCACAGCTTTTGGGTGATACATGTCCTCGAATCAGATAAAGCAAAATGGGAGAAGGTGGGAATCACCTCCACTTGAATGTTACCTTATTGTTCATTATGCCCTGATTACAATAAAATTAACCATGCAGATAAGAAATAACTATCATGAACTGATGCCATGGGCACGTTTTATCTAAGCCAAAGAAGGACAGCTCATTAATGGATCACAGCTTTGTCCTGGTGAAGGGGAAGGAAGCTAAATAATAAAGCTATGAGCCAAGTCATGCAGAACCACCAAAGATGAAGGGGCCATACTAAAGAGTTCTGACAAAATACGGTTCACTGGAGGAGGGAATGGCAAATCACTCCAGTATTTTTTTCCACGAGAACACCGATAATAGTATGAAAGGCAAAAATATAGGACAATTGAGGATAAGACCCCCCCCCAAATCAGAAGGTATCCAATATACTACTTGGGAAGAGCAGAGGACAATTACTAATAGCTTTAGAAAGAATGATGCAGCTGGGACAAAGTGGAAATGACATTCAATTGTGGATGTGTTTGGTGGTTAAGTCCAGTGCTGTGAAGAACAATGTTGCATAAGAAAGTGCAATTCTAGGTCCATGTATCAAGGTAAAATGGATGTGGTCAAGCAGGAGATTTAGAAAAGGCAGAGGAACCAGAGATCAAATTGCCAACATCCGGCTGGGCCATAGAAAAAGCAAGAGAGTGCCATAAAAACATCTACTTCTGCTTTTTTGACTACACCAAAGCCTTTGATTGTATGGATCACAACAGACTGTGGGAAATTACTCAAGAAATAGGAATACCAGACCACCTGACCTGCCTCTTGAGAAATCTGTATGCAGGTCAGGAAGCAATAGTTAGAACTGGACATGGAAAAACAGACTGGTTACAAATAGGGAAAGGAGTACATCAAAGCTGTATATTGTCACCCTGCTTATTTAATCTCTATGCAGAGTACATCATGAGGAACACTGGGCTGGAAGGAGCACAAGCTGGAATCAAGATTTCCAGGAGAAATATCAATAACCTCAGATATGCAGATAACACCACACTTATGACAGAAAGTGAAGAACTAAAGTCTCTTGATGAAAGTGAAAGAGGGGAGTGAAAAATTTGGCTTAAAAGTCAACATTCAGACAACTAAGATCATGGCATCTGGTCCCATCACTTCATGGCAAATAGATGGGGAAACATTGGAAACAGTGACAGATTTATTTTGGGGGCTCCAAAATCACTGTAAATGGTGACTGCAGCCATGGAATTAAAAGGTGCTTGCTCCTTGGAAGGAAAGTTATGACCAACCTAGATAGTATATTAAAAAGCAGAGACATTACTTTGCCAACTTTACTTTGCTGTGTCCGTCTAGTCAAAGCTATGGTTTTTCCAGTATTCATGTATGGATGTGAGAATTGGACTATAAAGAAAGCTGAGTGCTAAAGAATTGCATCTTTTGAACTGTGGTGTTGGAGAAGACTCTTGAGAGTCCCTTGGACTGCAAGGAGATCCAGTCAGTCCATCCTAAAGGAAATCAGTCCTGAAAACTTATTGAAAGGACTGATGCTGAAGCTGAAACTCCAATACTTTGGCCACCAGATGCGAAGAACTGACTTATTTGAAAAAACTCTGATGCTGGGAAAGATTGAAGGCAGGAGGAGTATAGAATGACAGAGGATGAGATGGTTGGATAGCAGCACCAACTCAGTGGACTTGAGTTTGAGTGATCTCTGAGAGTTGGTGATGGATAGGGAGGCCTGGGGTGCTGCGGTCCACGGGGTTGCAAAGAGTCAGACATTGAGTGACTGAACTGATTGACTAAAGCAGGAGATTACAAGAATAAACATCAACACTTTAAGGATCAATGAACAAAACTGGATGGAATGGGTAAATATAATTCAGATCACTGTTATATTTACTAATGTGGGCAAGAATCACTTAGAAGAAATGGAGTAGCCCTCAGAGTCAACAAAAGAGTCTGAAATGCAGTATATGGGTGCAATCTCATAAAAGACAGAATGCACTGGTTCATTTCCAAAGAACACCATTCAACATCATTGTCGTCCAAGTCTATGCCACAACCACTAAACTGAAGAAGCTAAAGTTGACTGGTACTATGAAGATCTACAACACCTCCTAGAACTAACACCAAAGAAAACCGATGTCCATTTTATCACAGGGGAATGGAATGCAGAAGCAGGAAGTCAAGACATACTTGGTATAGGAGGCAAGTTCAGCCTTGGATTACAAAGTGAACCAGGGCAAATCTAACAAAGTGTTGTCAAGAGAACACACTTTTTGTCATTATTCAGTCTCTCAGTTTTGTCTGACTCTCTGCGACCCCATGGACTGCAGCAAGTCAGGCTTCACTGTTTTTCACTATTTCCTGGAATTGCTCAAATTCATGTCCATTGAATCGGTGATGTCATCCAACCATCTCATCCTCTGTCATCCCCTTCTCCTTCTGTTTTCCATCTTTTCCAGAATCAGGGTCTTTACCAATTAAAAAGCTCTTCACTTTAGGTGGCCAAAATATTAGAATTCAGCTTCAGCATCAGTCCTTCCAATAAATATCGTGGTTGATTTCCTTGTTTGATCTCCTGGCTGTCCTAGGGACTCTCAAGAGTCTTCTCCAGCAATACATCTTGAAAGCATTAATTCTTTGGCACTCAACCTTCTTTATGGTCCAACTCTCACATCCTACATGACTACTGGAAAAGTTATAGCTTTGACTATACAGGTCATTGTCAGCAAGGTGACGTCTCTGCTTTTCGATGTCCTTTCTAGGTATGCCATAGCTTTTCTTCCAAGGAGCAAATATCTTTCAATTTCATGGTTGCAGTCAGTGTCTGCAGTGATTCTGGAGCCCAAGAAAAAATAAAGTCTGTCACTGTTTCCTCACCCCCCACATTTGTTTGCCATATAGTGATGGGGCCAAATGCCTTGATTGTAGTCTTTTGAACGTTGAGTTTTAAGCCAGCTTTTTCCCTCATCTTTCACCTTCATCAAGAGTCTCTTTAGTTCCTCTTCACTATCTGTTGTTAGGGTTGTGTCATCTGGATATTTGATGTTATTGATATTTCTTCAGGCAATCTTGATTCCACCTTGAGCTTCAACCAGCCCAGGATTTAGCATGTTGTACTCTGCATATAAATTGAATAAGCGGGGTGACAATGTACACCCTTTACATACTCCTTTCCCAATTTTGAGCCGCTCAGATGTCCCATGCCCAATTCTAAGTGTTGTTGTTTGACCTGTTTAGAGGTTTCTCAGGAGGCAGGTTAGGTGGTCTGGTATTCGCAACACTTTAAGAATTTTCCACAGTTTGTTGTGATCCACACAAAGGCTTTAACATAATGAAGTAGAAGTAGATGTTTTCATGGGATTCTTTTCATTTCTATTATCCAACGGATGTTGGCAATTTAATCTTTGGTCCCTCTGTCTTTTCTAAATCCATGTTGTACATCTGGAAGTTCTCGGTTCATGTACTGTTAAAGCCTAGTTTGAAAGATTTTGAGAATTGTTTGCCAGCATGTTAAACGAGTGCAGTTCTTTGGTAGTTGGAGCATTCTTTGGGTTTGGCGAGAAAACTGAAATTTTCCAGTTCTGTGACCTCTGCTGAGTTTTCCAAATTTGCTGGCATATTGAGTACAGAACCTTAACAGCATCATCCTTTAGAATTTGAAATAACTTGAATTCCAACACCCCCACTAGTTTTTTTTTTTTTTCAGTAATTCATCCTAAGACCCACTTGACTTTACATGCCAGGATATCTGGCTTTTGGTGAGTGATCACACCATTCTGATTATCTGGGTCATTAAGACTTTTCTTACATAGTTCTTCTGTGTATTCTTGCCACCTCTTCTTTAATATCTTCTGCTTCTTTTAGGTTCTTACCATTTCTGTCCTTTATTGTGCCTATCTTTACATGAAATGTACCCTTGATATCTCTAATTTTCTTGAAGAAATCTCTTCCTATTCTATTGTTTTCACCTGTTTCTTTGCATTGTTCACTTAAGAAGTCTGTTTGATCTCTCCTTGGTGTTCTTTGGAACTCTGCATTCAGGTGGATATATCTTTCCCTTTTCTCCTTTGTCTTTTGCTTCTCTTCTTTTCTCAGCTATCCGTAAGGCCTCCTCTGACAAACATTGTACTTTTCTCTTTCTTGGGGATGGTATTGATCACTGCCTCCTGTATAATGTTACAAATCTCTGTTCATATTTCTTCAGGCACTCTGTCTATCAGATCTAATCCCTTGCATATATTCATCACTTCCACTGTATTAATCATAAGGGATTTGTCTTAGGCCATTGGATGGCCTAGTGGTTTTCCCTACTTTCTTCAAATTAAGTCTGAAACTTGCAATAAGGAGTTCATATTCTGAGTGACTGTCAGCTCCAGGTTTTCGATTTTACTAACTGTATAGAGCTTCTCCATCTTCAGCTGCAAAGAATATAATCAATCTAATTTCGGTATTGACCATCTGGTGATGTCCACGTGTAGAGTTGTCTCTTGTGTTGTTGGGAGAAGATGTTTGCTATGATTGATGCATTCTCTTGACAAAACTCTGTTAGCCTTTGTTGTGCATCATTTTATACTCCGAGGCCAAACTTGCCTGTTACTCCAGGTATCTCTTGATTTATTACATTTGAATTCCAATATCCAATGATGAAAAAGGACATCTCTTTTTGATGTTAGTTCTAGAAGATCTTGTAGGTCTTCATAAAAATCATTGGACTTCAGCTTTTTTTGCATTTGTGGTTGGGGCATAGGCTTGGATTACTGTGATGCTCAATGGTTTGCCTTTGGAAGTACTGCACTTTAGACTCTTTTGTTGACTATGGGGGCTCCTCCGTTTCTTCAAATGAATTCTTGCCTAGAGTAGTAGATATAATGGTCATCTGAATTAAATTTGCTCATTCCGTCCATTTTAGTTCACTCATTCCTAAGATGCCAATATTCACTCTTGCCATCTCATGTTTGACCACGTCCAATTTACCTCAATTCATGGACTTAACATTCCAGGTTCCTATGCAATATTTTTCTTTACATCATTGGATTTTACTTTCACAACCAGACACATCCACAACTGAGAATCATTTCAAGTTTGGCCCAGCTACTTCATTCTTTCTTGAATTATTAGTTATTGCTCTCCTTCAATAGAATATTGGACACTTTTCTACCTGGGGGCTCATCTTTTGGTGTCATATCTTTTTGCTTTTTCATACTGTTCATGAGCTTCTCATGGTAAAATTACTGGAGTGGCTTGCCATGTCCTCCTCCAGTGGACCACATTTTGTCAGAACTCTTTGCTATGACCTGCCCATCATGGTAGACCCTGTATGGCATGGCTCATAGCTTCAAGTTAGGCAAGCCCCTTCACTATAACAAGATTGTGATCCAGGAAGGTGAGAATCATATTACTGATTATTTTTATAGTACCTCACTCTATTTTATACAAATAAAAAGAAACACAAAATGCTTCATTCAAAATGTTTGTTTCTTTTTTAAAAATAGAGTGAGATACTATAAAGATAATAAGCTTCTCACTCTAGCACCCTCTGTGTGTGCTCTCTGAAGGATCAAGAGAGCCCTTCAGCTATTTGTTACTAAGATCAATTATTTACAAAAAAGACAAACCCATTTATCTTTTTATCAGTACAGAAAAGGATTCAGTGGTACACATGCATGCATTCTAAAGAAAGGTGGTAAATATATTCTAAGGCTTTTCAAATAAATTTGTGATTAAAAATTAGCATGTCCCCATTGCTGGGAAAAGAAAGGAAATTAAGTGTCAACATAATGAGGAATCAGAAGGCATCCTTAAGGAAGTATATCTAAAGGAAAAGCACACTCATAATGCTAAAGTATACTTTGTTTCTGGAGAAGACAATGGCAAGCCACTCCAGTACTAGTGCCTAGAAAATCCCATGGATGGAGGAGCCTGGTAGGCTGCAGTCCGTGGGGTCGCTAAGGGTCGGACTCGACTGAGCGACTTCACTTTCACTTTCCACTTACACATTGGAGAAGGAAATGGCAACCCACTCCAGTGTTCTTGAAGGAGAATCCCAGGGACGGGGGAGCCTGGTGGGCTGCCGTCTATGGGGTCACACAGAGTCAGACACGCCTGAAGTGACTTAGCAGCAGCAGCAGCATACTTTGTTTCATGTAGGGTTTTGAGGTTTCAGGAAGGGAGAAAGGCTAGTGTGTGAAAGTCCTTTCAGGGCTTAAAAATAAACAGTTTGTATGAGGTAGTTTTTCCCTTTGAGAGTCAAGTTAGGAAGAAAAATGTATAATATTTTTCAGTAAATTTATAATCAAAATTGCTTTCTAGAGCCCCATTTGAAGTTAGCTTTGGTTTTTTTTTGTTGTTGCTGTTGTTTTTAGTATTTATTTTATTATTTTTTAAATTTTTTATTGGAGGCTAATTATTTTACAATATTATATTGGTTGGTTTTGCCATACATTGACATGAATCCGCCCTGGTGTACATATGTTCCCCTTCCTGAAACCCCCTCCCACCTCCCTCCTTCCTTTATCCTCCCTCTGAGTCATCCCCGTGTTAGCTTTGAACGTTTAATGGGAGGCTAAGCAAGGGGCATGTGACTGATTCTTACTGATGTACAAAAGTCAAATAATCTCTTCATGGAGGCTGCTTGGGTCTGTTAAGATTAAGGCTGTTGGCATCATATGAGAGAAAGATGATTTTAAAGAGATGACAAAGAATGCCTCCAGTTATATAATACACTGGAGAAAATTTTAAAATGATTCCCTAAAATGGTAGTAAGTCCATAAAGAAATAAATTCTTAATTGTATATGGCTGAGTCAAGGTTAATGCTGGATAACATACTTACTACCTTGAATCATATAGCTAATGAGTGTTTTATAGGTGTCATACAATATGCACTAAATATAAATACCTTTGTAAGGGTCTCTGCCTTATATTCTGCTATATTCTGACATGTGGCACATATGGAGTTTCATTCAGAAATTATATACCTTGGGATAATTTGTTTCATCTCCATACTGTATTATTGACCAACATATGAGGAAAACTTTCCACCTGATTAGAAGGGTGACTATTGAACTATTAATCAAAGCCAAAATAGCTTTGCATAATGACCTGGGTTGCTACCACATGAGGCTTTTCTGTAGTACTGCTGGGATATCTAAAAATTGCATTGAAAAAAAAAATAAAAATTGCATTGAAGCTAATTAGAATATTATGAAGGTAGAGAGGGCTGCAGCAGCACACTTATAGAGATTTGAAAAGCCTAATCAATGGTTCCTTTGAAGAAAATCATCAGATGAGAGTTTATGATAAGAAAGTTGGAACCTGAGATAAAAATCAATTTACCAGAAAGTTCTAAGGAATCCATGAACCTTTATCTATATCACCACAGTAAGTACATTTTTCAGTTCCAATTTCATATGTAAGAAGAGTGACAATTGGACTTTCTGAGGAACAGATTTTCCTTATCTTTTATCTGAACACCTCCAAAATACACAAAATTGACATGACTTATCTACCTTTCTATGGGCATACATGAATTGATGTAAGAGAAATCTAGTCATTCCTTTTAATTCTCTGTCATTAATGCCTCACTTTATGTTTAGGTTTATACTTTACAAGCCATAAAACAAATTTTATGTACCTACTAGTGAAAGCAAAATTAAGATATATTTTATTTATTTTTTTTTCACAGTAGCATTATTTATTATAGCCAAGATATGAAAGCAAAGGCAGTCTTGTCATTGACTTTCTCTTTATTCAACCCACCCTAGATTTACTTATTCTCTTTCAATCACAGTTGAGCATGAAAAATGAATATTTGCTGAGTGATATCCAACATTTTCTGGTGTTGGCTACACAAGGTTTTGAGCACACTTGTTCTTAGATATTGCAAAAACTAATTATATCTTTAACAGAGTAACAATTTTTAAGAAACACATGAGAAGATGATGTTTAACTGCTGTGGTGCTCAAGAGATAACACATTTTTTACCTTTTATATATACAATAACATAAGCAATATTGATTTAATGAATTTCCTTCAATAAAGAAAATGTATACATGAAATGTTTGCTTTTTCTGTAGTTGATAATGTTTTTTTTTAATGCCTATAGTTTTTCTTTGCAATGTCAGATTTTTTTTAATTTATTTATTTTAATTGGAGGCTGATTACTTTACATTATTGTATTGGTTTTGCCATACATTGACATGAATCTGCCCCGGGTGTACATGTGTGTTCCCCATCTTGATCCCCCCTCCCACCTCCCTCCCCATCCCATCCCTCTGGGTCATCCAAGTACACAATTTTAAATAAATAAGTCCTACACCATGTGAAACTTTGCTATGATACAAATTATTTACTTGTTCTGCACTGTAGATGTCTGTTCCACATTGTGTCTCACACTTGATTCTGACAAGTTACTGTATGCCAGTTAATCACTGGCATAGTATCACACACATAGAGTCTCTTCTAGTTTCTGTCTCTGAATGTTTTTCATGGCTAAGACATTCATAAAGCATATTAATTTTCAGTTATTTTTGTTTTGTTTTTACTATGTTATTTTGCATTCTAATATTTTAAGATATTAACTAGCCACTAACCAAGAAAATTCAGTATTATTATGCTGAGAGTATAGTATAAGAGAACTAATAAAGTCAGCAGACATCCACTGTGATCAGGGAAAATTAGAAATCCCCATATGCAGATAGTATTTTACTTTTCCAAAAATTCTTAAATGATAGGGTGGTAATGGTTTCTGGTCCATAACTCTAGCTGAACCCTCATAGGAAACTCATATGTTACAGAAATATTTATGCTTGCCACATATACTTTTTTTCACTAGACTAGTATAACCTGGAGACATCAGCTTTGTATTAGCAACTGTTGAAAGGCAGTTTGGGATTAAAGAATTGACTGAAACTCCTTTGATGACTAAACCCTTCCTTTAGTTAGGTCTGTTATTTGTCTCTTCACAGACAGAGTCTAGGCATTGGGTTTTCCATATATGCTCCCTATACCTATTGAAATGAATTGTTTGAAGTGGAGAGAATAAGGAGATTGAGTTAATTGCGGTAAAAAGAGTGACGATTCAATTCAATTGATCAAAAGAGGCTCACATTTTATATGTGCTAAATATGCCTCACCACTCTTATCATGCCACTTCACAGCTCATGGCACTTCACAGTTCCTTTAAAGCTCTCCATGGTTATTTTCAGAGTGGAAACATTCTCTACAAACATCTCTTAAACTGCTTTGACGCATTTGTGAGAATATGGAAACTTTCACTATCATTTTTTCTATAAGCTTTGAAATACTCAGATAAACAAACACTTTGAGCAAAGTTTTGCCAGCCTGTTTCTCATTTTACTGTGAATGAAGAGAACACATTGTGGCAAGGATTCTTGTATGTTTCTTTAAATCAGATTTTTAATTAGAATATTACTATAATAATAAGTGTTAGAAACTTGAGAAGATGCAGCATTTATGGGTGACTAAATTTCTGCTGGTTATCTGGTATACTCTAATGGAAAATCAAATACAGCATACTATGTATTATTCAGTATATTACTGACCTCACAGATAACATTTTGAAGATATTTACTACTCGTAATGCCTAACCAAGGATTCAGGTGCAAGTGATTTATTAAGGGAGTATTCCCAGGAAAATCCTGAAAGGGAAGGGGCAGGACAGAGGATACAAAAAAATGAAGCAATCTCAGGTGAAGTCAGAGATTCAGATCTATACCTCTGGACCTCTGGAGCATAAATTATACTTCAAAACAGGGTCACCTTTATGGATGTGAGGCCTAACTTCACAGGGGCCCCACCCACTTGGAAAAGCTTCTCAAAATTTTTGAATAAAGATCCCATTTTTATTTTGTACTGGAGCCTATAAACTATGTAGCCAGCTAAGTCTCAGAGTTTTTTTTTTTCCTGCATCTAGAAAAAGATGCTGAAGTCCTTGTACTCCTTTTGTCAGTATTTGGCTAGTGGCGGTTAAGGGGTAGGTGAGTAAACCTCCAGGTACCCCTATACAGGGTAGTAGATCCAGTAGCTAGGGGCAAGTTCTCAAATTTGTTGGTTCAGATCTTTAGCACAAAACTTGCAGAGGCTGAGAGATGGTACATGGATCTAGATGTAGCATAAATGGTATTAGTGACACAAATTTACCTCTTTGGCATATCCTTATAGACATGTTTTCTGTGTTTATGCTGACCTGTGTATGTGTCTTTTTTACAATGGACAGAGAGATAGGTCAGCAGACTGACAGATTAACTAAAAATAAGTCAAATTTTGCATATTTATATGTATTCAGTTTTCTGTTTTTATTAATATCTTATCTAGCTGTATTTATTCAATAGGTTGGGTCTCCCCATCATCACTACTAGCAAACACAGCTTATTTGTGTTCTAATTCTTCTCACTCATTTATTTAGCAAGTATTACTATCTTACTAAATGCTCCAGTACTACTTAAGAATATAGGACTGACACAAATTTTATGAAACTTACACTGTAGTAGAAAGATATAGACAATATAAACATATGTGTGAGTATATATGTATGTATATATGGTGTGGTGGTTTAGTCACTAAGTTGTGTTCGACTCTTGCAACCTCATGGACTATAGCCTGCCAGGCTCCTCTGTCCATAGGATTTCTCAGGCCAGAATACTGGAGCGGGCTGCCATTTCCTTCTCCAAGGGATCTTACTGACCCAAGAATTGAACCTACATATCCTGCATTGTAGGCAGATTCTTTACTGAGCAGGCCAACAGGAAAGCCCCCCCCACACACACACACACAGATGTCAGATATTAATAGGTGCTTTGGAGAAAAATAAAGCAGGATGAGAAGAATATATAGTATCAAGCTAGAGAATGCTATTTGTATGAGGCAATTAGAAAAGGTTCCTCTAAATCAGTAACATTAGAAAGTGAGGAAGATATTTACATATCTGTGGCAAAAGCATTCAAGGCAGAAAGAACAATGAGTTCAAAGACTCAGAGACAGTGACATACTTGATTGTGACTGTGAAATAGCCAGGAGGTCAGTGTGTCCTAGGCAGAGTGAGCCCCAGTGAGGGTGGTAAAAAATAAGCCCAGAGAGGTAGGCAGAGGTCAAATCACCTCTGACTGTAGGAAATTATAAAGGCCTGTAACTGCCTGAAGAATGTCATGATTTTACTTATGTTTTAGACGGACCACTTTAGATTTTCTAGTGGTTAGGACATAGGCTATACAAAAAATTGATATTTCAAATATGTTGCCAAAATTGAGGGACTCTTGTGGTGAGGGTAGTGTTTCTTGACTCTGATGATGGTTGCTTGCATGAACTTACACATGTGATATTGTATAAAACTAAATACAGACACATTCATAAATCACACAGAGACACAAGCATACATACATATGGATGCAAATAAAACTGGGAAAATCTGAATAAAATGATTAAGTTGAACAGTGTCAGTATTCTGACTGTGATATTGTACTGTAGTTTGAAGATATTGCCATGAGAGGGAACTGGGCAAAGAGCACCTGGAAACTCTTTGTTATTTCTTATGACTGCATATGTCTACAATTACCTCAATTATAAATTTTAAAGCATGTTGCCAAGATTTTTGGTCTGAACAACTGAAATTGAACTGACAGTACCTGCTTTCCCACAGCTTAACCAACAGAATGTATTGTTGATTTCATTTTTTTTGCCAGTCTAATAGATAAGAATAGGTGTCATTTTTAAAAATTTGCATTTCTAATAATAGCAAATGAAGCAACTGGCAAAGAATTAATCTTTAAATATTCATCAACTCCTGAAGCTCAATTCCAGAAAAATAAATGACCCAATCAAAAAATGGGCCAAAGAACTAAACAGACATTGCTTCAAAGAAGACATACAGATGGCTAACAAACACATGGAAAGATGCTCAACATCACTCATAATCAGAGAAATGCAAATCAAAGCCACAATAGGGTACCATTTCACACCAGACAGAATGGTTGCTATCCAAAACTCTACAAGCAATAAATGCTGGAGAGGTGTGGAGAAAAGGGAACCCTCTTACACTGTTGGTGGGAATGCAAACTAGTACAACCACTGTGGAGAACAGTGTGGAGATTCCTTAAAAAAACTGGAAATAGAACTACCATACTACCCAGCAATCCCACTCCTGGGCATACACACCGAGGAAACCAGAATTGAAAGAGACACATGTACTCCAATGTTCATCTCAGCACTGTTTATAATAGCCAGGACATGGAAACAACCTAGATGTCCATCTGCAGATGAATGGATAAGAACACTGTGGTACATAAACACAATGGAGTATTACTCAGCAATAAAAAGAATACATTTTAATCAGTTCTAACAAGGTGGATGAAACTGGAGCCTATTATACAGAGTGAAGTCAGCCAGAAAGAAAAATACCAATACAGTATACTAACACATATATATGGAATTTAAAAAGACGGTAATGATAACCCTGTATACGAGACAGCAAAAGAGACACAGATGTTTAGAACAGTCTTTTTGACTCTGTGGGAGAGGGCGAGGGTGGGATGTTTTGGGAGAATGGCACTGAAACATGTTTATTATCATATGTGAAATGAATCGCCAGTCCAGGTCTGATGCATGATACAAGATGCTCAGGGCTGGTGCACTGGGATGAACCAGAGGGATAGTATGGGGAGGGAGGTGGAAGGGGGTTTCAAGATGGGGAACACATGTACACCTGGGGCAAATTCCTGTCAATGTATGGAAAAACCAATACAATATTGTAAAGTAATAAAAATAAATAAATAAATAAGATCAATAAAGATTTTTAAAAATAATAAAAAAGAAAAATAAATAAAATGTTACAACAGAGATTTTGCACATCCCTTGTTAAACTTCCTCCTGAATATTTAATCTTTATTATTATTGTAATTTGAGTGCATTTTTACCATTATGTAATCTAACACTTTATTGTTTATTTTTATGAATTCTATTGATTGTTATACATTAATTTACTATCCTCCTATTTCACTGAATATTTTTGAAAAGTTCATCTTATCATTGATTCTTTGGGGTTTTCCAGGCAGACTATTGTATAGGAAATAGCTATCATAGCAAGCCCAGGAATGTTATCCATTTAGAAAGGCATTCTTGCATGTTTGAGCCTTCATTGACATGTGGAAACTTGGATTTGAAAAGATTTACATCATTGCTAGAACTGATAAGAGTGGCTCACTGTGCCTAACTGCTGTACAAACAATGTGGATTTTGGTGAACACTTGCTGTTCTTTTGAGGGACTGGAATTTTTAATATGTGTTAGGCAGAATATACTTCCATGACCAGCTTCTAATATAAAGCTTGAGGACTGAGTCTCTAATGAGACTCAATCTATCCTTCGTATGTGTTTCATACAAGTTGTCACAATTTGTTGCTGGAATAACTAAGTATATGCTATCTAACTCCACTGGGAGAGAAGATGTTTGGAACAAAGCACCTGTGTAGTGTGTTTTGCCAATGCACCTATTTTTTTTTTTTTTTTGCTTATTTTCTTTTGTATGCTTTTATTGAAATAAATAATATTCATGAATTACAACTGTATGCTGAGACTTCTGAGTCCTAGGAAATCACTGAATCTAGTGGTAGTCTTAGGGAACATCTCTCCCAAAACAACTACCATATAATCTACATTTAGAGATAATGTTACTTTTAAAAATCTATTTATATGCTTCATTGGCACTTCTTGTTTAATTGCATTTGTTGTTGTTGTTCAGTTGCTCAGTCATGTCTGACTATCTGCGATCCCGTGGACTGCACTACCCCAGGCTTCCCTGTCCTTCACCGTCTCCCAGAGCTTGTTCAAATTCAGGTCCATTGAGTCGGTGATGCTATCCTACCATCTTGGCCTCTGTCATCCCCTTCTCCTCCTGCCTTCTAGCATTCCCAGCATCAGGGTCTTTTCCAATGAGTCAGCTCTTCACATCAGGTTGGCCAAAGTATTGGAGCTTCAGCAATGCATTGAGTAATATTAAACATTGAATACAACATGTAATAGTGTTGAATAGAAGTGAATATAAGCATTAAATGGAAGCAGAAATAATAAGTATTCCTGCATTATCCATGAGCTTGGTAGAAATGTCTCTAATGTTTCTACATTAAATAAGATACTGGTATCTGAATTAAGACACATACACATATATATTATCATTTTGACAGTATTCCTCAGTTACTATTTCCTTGATTCTTTTTATCATGAATAGTAAATTTATCAAAACTATTCTCAGTGTCTAAAGATATAGTCAACTCTTCCTTTAAATTTATTAATATGATATGTGATATTAGTGAACAATGCAAAGAAATAGAGGAAAGGAATAGAATGGGAAAGACTGAAGATTTCTTCAAGATAATTGAAAATAACAAAGGAACTTTACATGCAAAGATGGGAACAATAAATGATAGAAACAACAAGGAACTAACAGAAGAAGAAGAGATTAAGAAGAGATGGCAAGCATACACAGAAAAGCTACACCAAAAAGGTCTTTATGATCTTGATAACCATGATGGTGTCACTCACCTAGAGCCAGACATCCTGAAGTGTGAAGTCAAGTGGGCATTAGGAAGCATTACTATGATCAAAGCTAGTGAAGGAGGTAATGGAATTCTAGCTGAGTTATTTAAAATCCTAAATTATGCTGTTAAAGTGCTGCATTCAGTATGTCAGCAAATTTGGAAAACTCAGCAGTGGTCACAGGACTGGAAAAGGACATTTTACATTCTAATCCCAAAGAAGGGCAATATCAATGCATGTTCAAACTACTGTACGATTGAGCTCATTTCAGATGTTAGTAAGGTGGTGCTCAAAATCCTTCAAATTTGGCTTCAGCAGTACATGAACCAAGAACTCCTGGATGGATAAGCTAGATTTAGAAAAGGCAGAGGAACCAGATCAGATTGCCAACATCCATTGGATCATAGAAAAAAGAAGGGAATTCCAGAAAATAAAAATCTACTTCTGCTTCATTGACTAAGATAAAATTTTTGACTGTGTGGATTACAACAAAGTAGGAAATTCTTAAATAGATTGGAATACCAGACCACCATACCATCTCCTGAGAAACCTGTATGTGGGTCATGAAGCAACAGTTAGAACTGGAATAGAACAACAGACTGATTCAAAATTGGGAAAAGAGTACGACAAGTATGCATACTGTCATCCTGCTTATTGAACTTCTACGCAGAATATATCATGCAGAATGCTGGGCTGGATGAATTGCAGACTGGAATCAAGACTGCTGGAAAAATCATCAGCAATCTCAGACATGCAGATAATACCACTCCAATGGAAGAAAGCGAAGAGGAACTAAAGAGCCTCTTGATGAAGGTAAAAGCAGAAAGTGGAAAATCTGACTTTAAACTCAACACTCAAAAAACTACATCATTGCATTCAGTCCCATCTTTTCATGGCAAATAGAAGGGGGAAAAGTGGAAGCAGTGACAGATTTTATTTTCTTGGGCTCCAAAATCATTGTGGATGGTGACTTCTGGCACAAAATTAAAAGATGTTTGCTTCTTGGAAGAAAAGTTATAACAAACGTAGACAAGCATATTAGAAAGCAGAGACATCACTTGACCGACATAAGTCCATATGTATAGTCAAAGTTAAGATTTTTCCAATAGTCACATATGGATGGTGGAGACAGTTGGACCATAAAGAAGGCTAAGCTCTGAAGAATTGACAGTTTCATATTGTGGTGCTGGAGAAGACTCATGAGCTTTCCCTGGACTGCAAGGACATCAAACCAGTCAATCCTAAAGGAAATCAACCCTGAATATTCATTGGAAGGTCTGACGCTGAAGCTGAAATTTCAATACTTTGACCACCTGATGCAACTCTTTGGGAAAGATCCTGATGGTGGGAGAGGTTGAGTGCAGGAGGAGAAAGGGGGAAACAGAAGTTGAGATAGTTGGATGGCATCACTGATTCAATGGACACGAACTTGGGCAAAATCTGGGAGATGGTGAGGGACAGGGAAGTCTGGCATTCTGAAGTTCATGGGGTCACAAAGTATTACACATGACTAAGCGAATGAACAGGAATGATAATGATATTATTATTTAATTATGATACACCTAGTATACTTTGAATTAACACCACTTAATCACAGTGTATTATTTTATTATTTTGGAGTTGGATTCTTTTAGCTATTATTTATTTAGATATTTTGCTTTGCTATTTATGATTTGTTTTCTTTCCTTGTACTACATTTATCTGATATCTTAGTGTTAAATTTGTCTCATAAAAGAAAAGCTTTATTTTTTTTTCATTGCTCTGGGGTAATTATTAAGAGTGTTGTTATTTTCTAGTTCATGAATATTTGACATTATTCCCCTTTGAAATCATATGGGACTGGTGCATTTTCATGAAATGATTTATTAATAACGTTATATTTTCTTTGAAAATTGTACTCCAATGGAATCAGTTTTGGTAATTTGTATTTCCTTAGGAAATACACTGAACCTTTAAATATATTCTACTGTTTTGTGTGTAATGTCAGATCCTTGAAACAATATACTCCCAACAATAATTCCATAATCTCATTTTTTTGTGTAGTTATCATATTTTACTTTTACATGTGCTATAATTTCAAAAATATTTTCTGCTCTTAAAAAAAAAGATTCTGCTGTAACAGGCAGAGCCTAAAAAATAAATAAATAAAAACACTGTCAACTCTAATATGGACACTAGTTTGAAGATTATTTTTAACAGTTTGTTTTCTAAATGTTAAGTACTGGTTTCATTAATGATATTTAATAAAATGTGATATATTATTTGAAAAATAAAAACTTAGCC
This sequence comes from Moschus berezovskii, assembly GCF_049115385.1. Lineage (NCBI taxonomy): Eukaryota > Metazoa > Chordata > Mammalia > Artiodactyla > Moschidae > Moschus > Moschus berezovskii. The sequence goes on along the minus strand of NC_142488.1, from coordinate 77,145,220 downwards.
TATGGCCACTTTGAGGATGTTGAGTGTTGTCCTCTTAAAGAACCTCACCTGAAGCATACTTTGAGATTCCAGCAGTCTAGACACAGTGTCAAAGCAGAAAGTAAGCCTGAAAATTCATGCATTTCCACAAATAACCTCATTAAAATAGATAATTTACTTAAGCCCCAAAGGCAAGCTGTATCGAAGGCTTCTGAACTCATACCTATCAGGCAGCTTGACCTGACCTACTGTGGAGTTTATGACCCAAAGGACGTGCATCAGTTTCTAACAATGAGAGTTGTTTGGCTTTTTTTTTTTTTTTAGCATTTATTTTATATATTTATTTTAAAGATCACTTTTTATAGTAACAAATATAAAGTCACCAATGTCTTACAAATTTTCAAAAATGGCTTAAGTACAAAAATGCATTATTAAAATGAATGTTCTACTATATTATTTAATATATACTTAATATTGTCAACATTCATACCATATGTCAGAAAAGCTCATGCATTATTGGAAGAGAGAAAAAATGAAACATAAATGGAATATTGTCTATTGCAAATTTATTGCTTCAGTTAGTTTTTTTTTTTTTAAGGATACTATTTTCCTGTAGTCTGCTAATGGGCAATCTGAGTCTTAGGTGGCAAATCCTGCTGCAGTTTGCATCAGTGACATATAAGCACTCTCACAATTGTTTGTGTGTAGAAGAGTTATGATTTCTTCAGTCATAGGGTGAAACAGAGGAAGCATTGACAGAGGCCATGCTATGCTTAAATGTGTGCACAGTTGTCTCATGTTTTTAAAATTTCTTCCATTTCTATCTTTATTCTTCATTATATTTTCTTATATATTTGTGCTCACTTTTATATTAGCAAATTAAATGAATATTTACATAATTTATTATTAAAATAGTAATCAGATTATTTTACTATTATTTGTTAATGTCTGCTCTTAACTGTATTATTTCCTTATTTGTGAGTTATTTTACTTACTTTGTCTAAAATATTTGAGTTTAATTGGTCCTAATATTTGTTTTTGTTTTTATTTCCTTTATTCTGGAAGAAGGATTGAAAAAGATGTTGCTGTGATTTATGTCAGAGGGTGTTCTGCCTATGTTTTCCTCAAGGAGTTGTAGAGTGCTCAGTCTCACATTTAGGTCTTTAATCCATTTTGAGATTATTTTTGTGTATGAAGTCAAATAATGATCTAATTTCATTTTTTTTTGCACATGTCTGTCCAGTTTTACCAGCACCATTTATTGAAAAGACTGTCTTTCAAACAGTATGTAGTCTTATCTCTTTTGTCATATATTGACTGACCATGGGTGCATGGTCTTATTTCTGGAATTTCTATCCTGTCCCATTGATCTATATTTCAATTTTTGTGTATCATACTGTTTTTATGACTGTAGCTTTGTAATATAGTTTAAAAATCAGAGATCCTGATTCCTCCAACTCCATTTTCTTTTTCAAGATTGCTTTGGTTGTTTGGGGTCTTTTGTGTCTCTCTTTTCTTGTTGTTGTTCTAGTTCTGTGAATTAAGCCATTGATAGTTTAATAGGGATTGCATTGAATCTGTACATTGCCTTAGGTAATAGAGTATTTTGAAAATATTGATTCTTCTAATACATGAACATGGTATATCTCTCCATCTGTTTATTTCTTTTTCAATTTCTTTCATCAGCATCTCATATTTTTTGAAGTTCAGGTCTTTGTCTCCTTAGGTAGGTTTATTCCTAGGTATTTTATTGTTTTTGATGAAATGGAAAATTGAATTGCTTCTTGAATTTCTCTATCTGATCTTCAGTTGTTAGTGTATAGAAATGCAACAGATTTTTGTGTATCATTTGTAGCCTACAAATGTACTAAATTCATTGATGAGTTCTAGTAGTTTTGTGGGAAAATCTTTAGGATCTTCTAGGTATAGTACCATGTCATCTGCAAAGAGTGACAATTTAACTTCTCCTTTTACTTCCCTTTACTTCTTTTTCTTCTCCGATTGCTGTAGCTAGGTTTTCCAAAACTATATTGAATAAAAGTGGTGAGAGTGGACATCATTGTCTTGTTCCTGATTTTAGAGGGAGTGTTTTCGGCTTTTCAGCACTGAGTATGATGATAGCCATAAGTTTGTTTTGTATGGCTATTATTATTCTGAGGTATGTACCCTCTATGCCCATTTTCTGGAGAGTTTTTATCATAAATGGGTGCTGAATTTTGTCAAACGCTTTTTCTACATCTATTGAGATGATTATGTGGGTTTTATTCTTTAATTTGTTGATGTTGATACATTACATTGCTTGATTTGCAGATGTTGAAAATTTTTGCATACCAGGGATGAATCCCACTTGATCATGATATTAAGATCAGTATTTTTGCATCTATGTTCATCAGTGATATTGGCCTGTAATTGTGTGTGTGTGTGTGTGTGTGTTTGGTGTCTTTGACTGGTTATGGTATTGGGGTGATTGTAACCTCATAAAGTGAGTTTGGGAATTTTTCTTCCTCTGAAACTTTTTGGTACAGTTTTGGAAGGATAGGTGTTAGATCTTCTCTAAATGTTTGATAAAATTTGCATGTGAAGTCATCAGGTCCTGGAGTTTTGTTTGCTGGGAGGTTTTTAATCATGGTTTCAATTTCAGTATTTGCAATTGATCTACTTATATTTTCTATTTCTTCCTGGTTCAGTCTAGGGAGACTACTTTCTTAAAAAATTGCCCATTTCTTCCAGGTTGTCCATTTTGTTAACATGAAGTTGTTCATGGTAATCTTTTCTGATCTTTGGTATTTCTGTGAAGTCAGTTATAACTTCTTTTGTTTCATTTCTAATTTTATTTGAGTCCTCTCTCATTTCTTCCTGATAAGTCTGGCTAGTGGTTTATCCAACTGGTTTACCTTTTCAAAGAACCAACTTTTTGTTTCATTGATCTTGGCAATTGTTTTCTTTGTCTCTATTTCATTTGTTTCTGCTCAGATCTTTATGATTTACTTCCTTCTAATAACTTTAGGTCTTATTTGTTCTCCTTTCTCTAGTTATTCTTGGTGTAATGTTAGGTTGTTTATGTAAGATTTTTCTTGTTTCACGAGGTAAGATTGCACCACTATAAAACTTCCCTCTTAGAACTGCTTTTGCTGCATTCTATAAGTTTTGAACCATTATGCTTTTAGTTTAATTTGCCTCTGTGTAATTTTTTTAAATTTACTCTTTTATTTATTTATTCCATGGTAGTTCAGTAGTATATTATTTAGTCACCATGTGCTTGAGTCTTGCAGTTTTTTTTTTTTTTTGTAGATTGTGATCTGAAAAGAAAGCTTGATATGATTTCAATTTTCTTAAGTTTACCAAGGCTTCCCTTGTGACCCATCATGTGGTCAATCCTGGAGAATGTTCCTTGTACACTTGAGGATAATGTGTACTCTATTCTTTTTGGATGGAATGCTTCATAAAATTCAATTAAGTCCACCTCACCTAAAGTATCATTTAAGGCCCATGTTTTCTTATTAAATCTCTGTCCACTGATGAATGTGAGGTATCAAAGTCTCCACCACTATTGTGTTACTGCTGATTTCTCCCTTTGTGTTTGTTAATATTTGCCTTACAATGTTTGCTCATATGTTAAAGGCATATATATTTATAATTGTTATATATTCTTTTTGAGTTGAACCCTTGATCACTATGTAGTATCCTTCTTTGTCTCTTATAACATCATTTGTTTGAAAGACTATTTTGTCTGACATGAGTGTTGCTAATCCAGCTTTTTTATGATTTCCACTTACATGAAATACTTTCACCTATCCCCTAACTTTCAGTCTGTAAGTGTCTATATGCCTGAGGTGGGTCTCTTGTAGACAACATGTATATGGGTATTATTATTGTATACACCAAGCCAGTCTAAGCCTTTTGGTTTGCATTTAATCCATTTTATTACCAGTTTGTTAACTGTTTTGGGTTTAGTTTTGGTAGATATTTTCCTTTGCTTGTCTTTCCTGACTATAGAAGTTCCTTTAGTATTTGTTGTAAAGCTAGTTTACTAGTACTGAATGTTCTTAACTTCTGGTTGTCTGGAAAGCTTTTGATTTCTCCATCAAATTTCAACGAGAGTCTTGCTGGGTTGAGTATTCTTGGTTGTATTTTCTTCCCTTTAATCACTTTGAATATACTGTGCCATTCCTTTCTAGCTTGTACAGTTTCTGTTGAGAGATCAGCTAACTTTATAGGATTTCCCTTCTATGTTGTCTTTTTTTTTTCCTTGTTGCCTTTAATAATTTATCTTTGACACTAATTTTTCTCCGTACGATTATTATGTGTCTCAGTGTGTTCCTCCTTGGGTTTATACTCCCTGGGACTCTGTGCTTCCTGGATTTAATTGACTATTTCCCTTCCTATATTGGGGAAGTTTTCAGCTACTATCTCTTCAAATATTTTCTTGCGTTCTTCTCTCTCTTCTTCTGGGATCCCTATAATGTGAATGTTGTTGTATTTAGTGTTGTCACAGAAGTTTCTTTGGCTGACTTCATTTATTGCCATTCTTTTTTCTATTCTTTTTTTTTTTTTTTTTACTTTACACTATTGTATTTTTTTTGCCATACATTGACATGAATCGCCACGGGTGTACACCTTCCACTTCCTTCCCCATCACATCCCTCTGTGTCATCCCAGTGCACCAGCCCAGAGCACTCTGTATCATGCATCAAACCTGGACAGGTGACTTACTCACATATGATAATATACATGTTTCAATGCCATTCTCCCAAATCATCCCACCCTTGTCCTCTCCCACAGAGTCCAAAAGACTGTTCTATACATCTGTGTGTCTTTTGCTTTCTACCATAAAGGGTTATCATTATCATCTTTCTAAATTCCATATGTATATGCGTTAGTATACTGTATTGGTGTTTTCTTTCTGACATACTTCACACTGTATAGTAGGCTCTAGTTTCATCCACCTCATTAGAACTGATTCAAATGTATTATTTTAATGGCTGAGTAATATTCCATTGTGTGTATGTACTACTGCTTTCTTATCCATTCGTCTGCTGATGGACATCTAGGTTGCTGAACATTAGGGTACACGTGTCTCTTTCAATTCTGGTTTCCTCGGTGTGTATGCCCAGCAGTGGGATTGCTGGGTCAAATGGCAGTTCTATTTCCAGTTTTTTGAGGAATCTCCACACTGTTCTCCATAGTGGCTGTACTAGTTTGCATTCCCACAAACAGTGTAAGAAGGTTCCCTTTTCTCCACACCCTCTCCAGCATTTATTGCTTGTAGGCTTTTACATAGCAGCCATTCTGACTGGAGTGAAATGGTACTTCATTGCGGTTTGACTTGCATTTCTCTCATAATGAGTGATGTTGAGCATCTTTTCATGAGTATGTCTTCTTTGGAAAAATGTCTCTTTAGTGCTTTGACCCATTTTTTTTTTTTGATTGAGTCTTTATTTTTCTGGAATTGAGCTGCAGGAATTGCTTGTATATTTTTGAGATTAATTATTTGTCGTTTGCTTCCTTTGCTATTATTTTCTCCCAATCTGAACACTGTCTTTTCACCTTGCCTATAGTTTCCTTTGTTGTGCAAAAGATTTTAATTTTAATTAGGTCCCATTTCACACCACCCTGATGGCAGAAAGTGAAGAGGAAATAAATAGCATCTTGATGAAAGTGAAAGAGGAGAGTGAAAAAGTTGGTTTAAGGCTCAACATTGAGAAAACTAAGATCATGGCATCTTGTCCCAACACTTCATGGCAAAAAGATGGGGAAACAATGGAAACAGTGGCTGACTTAATTTATTTATTTATTTATTTATTTGGGTTCCAGTATTACTGCAGATGGTAACTGCAGCCATGAAATTAGAAGACGCTTACTCCTTGGAAGGAAAGTTATGACCAACCTAGATAGCATATTGAAAAGCAGAGACTTTACTTTGCCAACCAAGGTCTATCTAGTCAAGGCTATGGTTTTTCCAGTGGTCATGTATGGATGTGAGAGTTGGATTGTGAAGAAACCTGAGTGCCGAGGAATCGATGCTTTTCAACTGTGGTATTGGAGAATACTCTTGAGAATCCCTGGGACTGCAAGGAGGTCCAACCAGTCCATCCTAAAGGTGATTAATCCTGGGTGTTCATTGGAAGGACTGATGCAAAAGCTGAAACTCCAATACTTCAGTCACCTCATGAGAAGAGTTGACTCATTGGAAAAGACTCTGATGCTGGGAAGTTTTGGGGGCAGGAGGAGAAGGGGACAACAGAGGATGAGATGGCTGGATGGCATCACTGACTCCACTGACTCGATGGATATGAGTCTGAGTAGACTCCTGGAGTTAGTGAGGGACAGGGAGTCCTAGAGTTCTCTGATTCATGGGGTCACAAAGAGTCAGACACTACAGAGTGACTGAACTGAACTTAACTGTTTATTTTTGTTTTTATTTCCAATATTCTGGGAGCTGGGTCATAGAGAATCCTTCTGTGATTTATGTCAGAGTGTGTTTTGCCCATGTTCTCCTCTAGGAGTTTTATAGTTTCTGGCCTTACGTTTAGGTCTTTAATCCATTTTCAGTTTATTTTTGTTTATGGTGTTAGAAAGTGTTCTAGTTTCATTTTTTACAAGTTGTTGACCAGTTTTCCCAGCACCACTTGTTAAAGAGATTGTCTTCTCCATTGTATAGTCTTGCCTCCTTTGTTGAAGATAAAGTGACCATAGGTGCGTGGATTTACCTCTGGGCTTTCTATTTTGTTCCATTGATCTATATATCTGAGTTTGTGCCAGTACCATACTGTCTTGACGACTTTGGTTTTGTAGTAGAGCCGGAAGTCAGGCAGGTTGATTCTTCCAGTTCCATTTTTCTTTCTCAAGATTACTTTAGCTATTCGAGGTTTTTTTTTTTTTTTCCATATAAATTATGAAATTATTTGTTCTAGCTCTGTGAAAAATAGCGTTGGTAGCCTGATGGGAATTGCATTGAATCTATAGATTGCTTTGGATAGTATAATCATTTTCATTATATTGATTCTTCAGATCCATGAACATGGTATCTTTGTCCATCCATTTGGTTCCTCTTTGTTTTCTTGCAACAGTGTTTTATAGTTTTCTATATATAGGTCTTTTGTTTGTTTAGGTAGATATATTACTATGTTTTTTTTTTTTTTCATTGCAATGGTGAATGGAATTGTCTCCTTAATTTCTCTTTCTGTTTTCTCATTGTTAGTGTATAGGAATGCAAGGGATTTCTCTGTGTTTAGTTCATATCTTGCAACTTTACTATATTCATAAATTAGCTCTTATAACTTTCTGGTGGAATCTTTAGGGTTTTCTGTGTAGAGGATTATGTCATCTGAAAACAGTGAGAGTTTTACTTCTTCTTTTCCAATCTGGATTCCTTTTATTTCTTTTTCTGCTCTGATTGCTGTGGCCAATACTTCCAAAACTATGTTGAATAGAAGTGGTGAGAGTGGGCACCCTTGTCTTGTTTCTCACTTTAGGGGAAAGTCTTCTCTTCACCATTGAAGAGAAGGTTTGCTGTGGGTTTGTCGTATATAACTTTTATTATGTTGAGGCATGTTCCTTCTATGCCTGCTTCCTGGATGGTTTTTTATCATAAATGAATGTTGAATTCTGTCACAGGCTTTTTCTGCATCTATTGAGATAATTATATGGTATTTATTTTTCAATTTGTTAATGTGGTGTATTACATTGATTGATTTGTGGATAGTGTAGAATCCTTGCATTCCTGGTACAAAGCCCATTTAGTAATGACGTATGATCTTTTTAATATGGTTTTGGATTCTGTTTGCTAGAATTTTGTTAAGGATTTTCACATCTATGTTCATCAGTGTTATTGACCTGTAGTTTTTTTTTTTTTTTTTTAATGTGGCATCCTTGTCAGGTTTTGGCATTAGGGTGATGGTGGCTTCATAGAATGAGTTTGGAAATTTACATTCCTCTGTAATTTTATGGAAGAGTTTGAGTAGGATAGATGTTAGCTCTTATCTAAATTTTTAGTAGAAATAAGCTGTGAAGCCATCTGGTCCTGGGCTTTTGTTTGCTGGAAGATTTCTAATCAAGTTTCAATTTCCATGCTTGTGATGGGTCTCTTAAGATTTTCCATTTCTTCCTTGTTCAGTTTTAGAAAGTTGTACTTTTCTAAGAATTTGTCCATTTCTTCCAAGTTGTCCATTTTATTAGCATATAGTTGCTGATAGCAGTCTCTTATGATCCCTTGTATTTCTGTGTTTTCTGTTGTGATCTCTCCATTTTCATTTCTAATTTTGTTGATTTGATTTTTCTCCCTTTGTTTCTTGATGAGTCTGACTAATGGTTTGTCATCTTTATTTAACTTCTCAAAGAATCAGCTTTTGGATTTGTTGATTTTTCCTATGGTCTCCCTCTCTTATTTTTTTTAACATTTAATTCTGCCTTAATTTTTAAGTTTTTTTTTTTTTTCCTTCTGCTAACCCTGGGGTTCTTCATTTCTTCCATTTCTAGTTGCTTTAAGTGTAGAGTCATGTTATTTAGTTGACTTTTTTTCTTGTTTCTTGAGGTATGCTTGCATTGCTATGAATCTTCCCCTTAGCACTGCTTTTAGAGAGTCCCATAGGTTTTTGGTTGTTGTGTTTTCATTTTCATTCGTTTCTATCCATAGAAATGAAACTGATTTCCTTTTTGATTTCCTCTCTGATTTGTTGGTTATTCAGCAGTGTGTTGTTCAACCTCCATATGTTGGAATTTTTAATAATTTTTCTCTTGTAATTGACATCTAATCTTACTGCATTGTGGTCAGAAAAGATGCTTGGAATGATTTAATTTTTTTTTTTTTTTGAATTCACCAAGGCTAAGTTTATGGCCTAGGATGTGATCTATGCTGGAAAAGTTTCCATATGCATTTGAGAAAAAAGTGAAATTCATTGTTGTGGGGTAAAATGTCTTATAGATATCAATTAGGTCTGACTGGTCTATTGTATCATTTCAAGTTTGTGTTTCCTTGTTAAATTTCTGCTTAGTTGATCTATCCATAGGTGTGAGTGGGGTATTGAAGTCTCCAACTATTACTGTGTTATTATTAATTTCCCCTTTCATTCTTCTTAACATTTTTTTTTTTACATATTGCATTGCTCCTGTGTTCGGTGCATTTATATTTATAATTGTTATATCTTCTTCTTGGATTGATCCTTTGATCATTATGTTGTGTCCTTCTTTGTCTCTTTTCACAGCTTTTGTTTTAAAGTCTATTTTTTTCTGATATGAGTATTGCTACTCCTGCTTTCTTTTGGTCTCTATTTGCATGGAATATCTTTTCCCAGCCCTTGACTTTTGATCTGTATATATCCCTTGTTTTGAGGTAGTTCTCTTGTAGACAACATATATAAGGGTCTTGTTTTTGAATCCATTCAGCCAGGCTTTGTCTTTTGGTTGGGGCATTCAACCTATTTACATTTAAGGTAATTATTGATAAGTAATTGAGTGAACTCTGGGAGTTGGTGATGGACAGGGAGGCCTGGCGTGCTGTGATTCATGGGGTCGCAAATAGTCGGACACGACTGAGCAACTGAACTGAACTGAACTGAATGATCCCGTTGCCATTTAGTTTGTTGTTTTGGGTTTGAGTTTATAAACCTTTTCCTGTATTTCCTGTCCAGAGAAGATCCTTTTGCATTTGTTGGAGAGCTGGTTTGGTGATGCTGAATTCTCTCAGTCTTTGCTTCTCTGTAAAGCTTTTGATTTCTCCTTCATATTTGAATGAGATCCTTGCTGGGCACAGTAATCTGGGCTGTAGGTTATTTTCTTTTATCACTTTAAGTATGCCTTGCCATTCCCTGCTGGCCTGGAGTTTCTTTTGAAAGATTAGCTGTTATCCTTATGGGGATCCCCTTGTGTGTTATTTGTTTGTTTGTTTTTTCCCTTGCTGCTATTAATATTTGTTCTTTGTGCTTGTTCTTTGTTAATTTGATTAATATGTGTCTTGGGGTGTTTTGCCTTGGGTTTATTCTGTTTGGGACTCTCTGGGTTTCTTGGACTTCAGTGACTATTTCTTTCCCCATTTTAGGGAAGTTTTCAACTATTATCTCATGTATTTTCTCACGGTCTTTCTTTTTGTCTTCTTCTGGGACTCCTATGACTTGAATGTTGGGGCATTTAACATTCCCCCAGAAGTCTCTGAAGTTGTCCTCATCACTGTAATTCTTTTTTCTTGTTTCCTCTGTGTTTCGTTTATTTCTACCATTCTATCTTCTACCTCACTAATCCTATCTTCTGCCTCCGTTATTCTACTCTTGGTTCCCTACAGAGTGTTTTTGATCTCAGCTATTGCATTATTCATTGACTCTTTTTTATTTCTTCTTGGTCCTTGTTAAACATTTCTTGCATCTTCTCGATTTCTGTCTCAAAGCTATTTATCTCTAACTCCAATTTGTTTTCAAGATTTTCGATCATTTTCACTATTATCATTGGGAATTCTTTATCAGGTAGATTTCCTATCTCTTCCTCTTTTGTTTTGGTTGGTCAGCATTTATCCTGTACCTTTACATGATGGGTATTTGTTTGCCTTTTCATCTTTTTTATATTGTTGTGTTTTGGGTGGTCTTTCCGTATTCTGGGAGTTTGTGATTCCTTTTTATTGTGGAGTTTCCTTGTGGTAGGTTGGGTTGGACCTGTAGCTTGTTAAGGTTCCCTGGTTAGGGAAGCTTGTGTTGGTGTTCTGGTGGTTGGAGCTGGATTTCTTCTCTTGAGTGCACTGAAGTGTTCAGTAATGAGTTTTGAGATGTCAGTGGGTTTGGTGTGACTTTGGGCAGCCTGTATATTGAACCTCAGGGCTATGTTTCTGTGTTGCTGGAGAATGTGTGTGGTATGTCTTGCTCTGGAACTTGTTGACCCTTGGGTGGTGCTTGGTTTCAGTGTAGGTATGGAGACATTTGATGAGCTCCTTTTGATTAATGTTCGCTGGAGTCAGGAGTTCTCTGGTGTTCTCAGGATTTGGACTTAAGCCTCATGCTCTGGTTTTCAGTCTTTTTCTTACAGTAGCCTCAAGACTTCTGCATCTCTACAGCACTGATGATAGAACATCCAGGTTAATGATGAAAAGTTTCTCCACAGTGAGGGACACCTGGAGAGGTACACGAAGTTCCATGGAGAAGAGAAGAGGGAGATAGAGGTGACGAAGAGGAGAAGAGGGGGAATCGAAGGAGGAGAGAGCAAGCTTCCCTATGTGCTCTCCACAGTCTGGACTCCTCAGAGATGTTCACAGAGTTACACAGAGAAGAGAAGAAGGAGGGAGGAGACAGAGGTGGCCAAGAGGAATAAAGGAGGAATCTAAAGGAATGAGACAGATCTAGGCAGTAATCACTTCCCTAAGTGTTCTCCATATCTTAGAACACACAAAGAGATTCACAAAATTGGGTAGAAAAGAGAAGGGGGAGGGAGGAGTTAGAGGTGAGCTGGTGGAGAAAAAGGAGAGTCCAAAGGGGGAGAAAGCAATCTAGCCAGTAATCTCACTCCAAAGTAAAAATGGGTACTGAAGACTGGGTTCTTAAGGGTACAAAATTGATAACAAATACCATAAAGCAAACATTAAAAATCTAGAGTAGAGTTTAGATTCTCAAAAATGGAGTATTAAAGAAAAAAGTATAATATATATATATGAATTTTAGTTTAAAAATAGGGTCTTTTTTTTGCAAAGTAATAGTATGTTATAAAAATGGAAATTAAAGGAGTAATAGAGGACTTAAAACTTAAAAAATAATAAAAAAATGGTAAGAGTAAAAATATATCTAGGACTTTCTCTGGTGTTGTTGTGGACAGTGTGGGGTCAGTTCATTTTCAGATATTTCCTTGATCCAGCTTACATGTCTCAGGATACATGGGCCCATTCCAATGTAGTCGGTTCTAACTGCAGGGTTTTAATCTATTGCCACTGTCACTTCCAAAGTGGTTCCCTGTGTTTATTTTAGCTTCTGTTTGCTGGACTCTTCAGTGTCTATTTTCACCCTTACACAAGGGGGTGCTGGTGGTCACTTTTTTAAGGCTCACTTGTTTAGTTGTGCTATGGGGAGGGAGGAACACTGCAAACAAATATTGCCAGTGTCTGTGGAGAGTGCTCCCAATGTCTCCGCCACACTGGGTTTGCCGCTGCTCATGGCATGTGTGTTTTCCCAGTCTACACTGCTCAGGCTCTAGGTTGCTCTGCTGGGAACTGTCTGAGGCCAGGCCTGGGTTGCGGGCCTGGCAGTAGTTTCCGTTCTGTTGCGTTCCATCGCTCAGTCGTGTCCGACTCTTTGCGACCCCGTGGACTGTAGCCTAACCAGGCTTCTCCGTCCATGGGATTCTTAAGGCAAGAATACTGGAGTGGGTTACCATTTCCTTCTCCAGGGGATCTTCCTGACCCAGGGATCGAACCCGGATCTCCCAAATTGGAGGCAGACGCGTTAACCTCTGAGCCACCAGGGAAGCCTGGCAGTAGTTTAGGTTAGGGCTTTTCATGGGATAGCTATCCCACAATCTGGGTTGCTATCTCTAGTTAGTTCCTTCAGATTGCCCTTGGGGCATTCAGGCCCGGTCCTTACCCTAAGCAAGTGGTGAGTCCCCACTTCCTAGTGGCAGATGCAAGCATCTGAGCTGCTTCTCCCTTGGGAATTGCCTTAGGCAGGTAACCTGTGGGTTTTAATTATTTATTTTTCCTCCCGGTTATGTTGCCCTCTGTGGTTCCGAGGTTCACCACAGATTTGCCGGTGATGTTTCCTGGTGTTTGGAAACTTCTCTCTTTTTTAAGACTCCATTCCTGGAATGGATTTATGTCCCTCCCTCTTTTGTCTCTCTTTTTATCTTTTACCTTTTTCCCTACGTCCTTTCGAAGACAATGGGCTGCCTTTCTGGGTGCCTGATGTCCTCTGCCAGCATTCACAAGTTGTTTTGTGGAATTTGCTCAGCGTTCAAATATTCTTCTGATGAATTTCTTGGGAAGAAAGTGGTCTCCCCGTCCTATTCCTCCACCTTCTTAGGACCGCCTCCACATTCTTTTATATATATATATTGTTTTGCAGCAGTGATTTCCACTATTCTGTCTTCCAAGTCACTAATTCATTTTTCTGTCTTAGTTATTCTGCTACTGGTTACTTCTAGTGTATTGTTCATCTCTGTTTGTTCTTTAGTTTTTCTAGGTCTTTGGGAAAACTTTCTTGCATTTTCTCCATTGTTTATCCAAGAGCATGTATCAACTTCATTACCATTATTCTGATTTATTTTTCTGGAAGTTTGTCTGTCTCCACCTCATTTAGTTATTTTTCTGGGGATTTATCTTGTTCCTTCATCTTGAACATAATCCTATTTCTTTTCATTTTGCTTAACTTTCTGTGATTGTGTTTTTTGTTTCTTCTGTCTGCCCTCTGGTGAGTGAGGATAAGATCCTTGTGCATGCTTCCTGTTGGGAAAGACTGGCAGTGGGGAAAACTGTGTCTTGCTCTGATGGGAAGGGCTGTGTTCAGTAAAACGTTAATCCAATTATCCAATAATGAGTGGTGCTACACTCCCTCCCTGTTAGTCACTTGACCTGAGTTGACTCAGTCCTGGAGTCTACAGGATCCATCAGTCAGTTCAGTTGAGTTCAGTCTCTCAGTCGTGTCCGACTCTTTGTGACCACATGAATCACAGCACGCCAGGCCTCCCTGTCCATCACCAACTCCCGGAGTTCACTCAAACTCACATCCATTGAGTCGGTGATGCCATCCAGCCATCTCACTCTCTGTTGTCCCCTTCTCCTCCTGCCCCCAATCCCTCCCAATATCAGAGTCTTTTCCAGTGAGTCAGCACTTCACATGAGGTGGCCAAAGTACTGGAGTTTCAGCTTTAGCATCAGTCCTTCCAATGAACACAAAGGACTGATCTCCTTTAGAATGGACTGTTTGGATCTCCTTGCAGTCCAAGGGACTCTCAAGAGTCTTCCCCAGCACCACAATTCAAAAGCATCAATTATTTGGCGATCAGCTTTCTTCATAGTCCAACTCTCTCATCCATACATGATCACTGGAAAAACCATAGCCTTGACTAGACGGACCTTTGTTGGCAAAGTAATGTCTCTGCTTTTTAATATACTATCTAGGTTGGTCATAACTTTCCTTCCAAGGAGTAAGCATCTTTTAATTTCATGGCTGCAATCAGCCACTCCGGCTCCGGTGACACAGGTGCAAGAGAAGCCGGCTCTGGTGCAACTGACCACCCGCAGAAGCGTGGCCTAGAGGAGCTACCCCATGTTCAAGGTAAGGTACAGTGGCTGCGATTTACTGGAGCAGCTTTGAAGAGATATTCCACGACCAAGGTAAGAGAAACCCAAATAAGACGGTAGGTATTGCGAGGGGGCATCCGAGGGCAGACACACTGAAATCATAATCACAGAAAACTAGTTGATCTGATCACATGCACCACAGCCCTGTCTAACTCAATGAAACTAAGCCATGCCATGTGGGGTCACCCAAGACGGAAGGGTCATTGTGGAGAGGTCTGAGAGAATGTGGTCTAATGGAGAAGGGAATGGCAAACCACTTCAGTATACTTGCCTTGAGATTCCCATGAAGAGTATGAAAATTCAAATGCCAAATTCAGACTTAAATTGAAGAAAGTAGGGAAAACCACTAGACCATTCAGATATGATCTAAATCAAATCTCTTATGATTATACAGTGGAAGTAAGGACAGGCTCCATAGCAGGCCTATATAAGACCTCCAAGAAGACTTACACCATGATGCACCTTCCAGGACGACTGCTGCCAGTGCGCCCATCCATGTGGTGGGCCACTGCTAAGCCACATCTCCATAGGAAGCTCTCACATACTCACAATTAGGTCTGACTTAGTCACTGCTCCTTTCCCCTGGTTCGTTGTGCATACAACAATGGTGTCTCTGTTTCACCCCGTTCTGTGGAAGTCCTGTAATCAAATCCTGCTGGCCTTCAAGGTCAGATTCCCTGGGGATTCCCGGTCCTTTTGCATAATCCCCAGGTTGGGAAGCCTGATGTGTGTCCTAGAATCTTTGAAACAGTGTAAGCACTTTTTTGGTATTATTGTTTTCCAGTCTTTGGTTCACCCTCCCAGCGGGTATAGAATTTTATGTTATTGTGATTGTACTGCTTCTACTGTCTTCTCGTGGTTTCTCCCTCCTCCTTGAATGTGGAATATCTTTTTTTTCTTTTTGTGGGTTCCAGCATCCTCCTGTTGATAGTTGTTCAACATTTTGTTGTGATTTTGGTGCTCTTGCTAGAGAAGATGAGCTTTCTACTCTGCCACCATGAACCAATCTGAATCTTTTTCTTTAAATGTGTCACTTAAAAGTGGTATATTTTGGGGATGTGCATTCTGAAACAAATTGAAACTTATTTTCTTAAAATATGTGAATTAAGAGTATATGCATTATAATCATTGGTACATTTTATTTCAATTATTTCATATATATATTCATATATATATGGCAAACTCCCAGAGATAGTGAAGGACAGAGAAGCCTGGCATGCTTCAGTCCATGGGGTTGCAAACAGTTGAACACAACTTAGCAATTGAGCAACACTGAATATACACATATACATGATCATGTATATTTTGTTATATTTATTGTGTTCCTTTATCTACAAGATGTATATTCCTTGCATTATTATTTTTTTTTAATCTGGTTATTTAGGAAAGACTTCACATTTGTCCTATATATTTTCTTTCTGAAACCTGTGTCTTTTAAAAAATGTGCTTAGTCTACTGTTTTCTTAATTAAATTTTTACTTTCTTGTTTATCAGAATTTTTCCCTTTTATTTTAATACTCGCATATTAACTACACAACAATTAGCCTTTTCTACAATCCTCTTTATTCTCTCTTTTCACTTTTTAAGTTGCAATGTTTATATTTTGTAATAGTATGAGGTTGTTGTAAATTAGTCTTTCATCTGAAAGACTGAATGTTTGCTTCAGTTTTCCATGTGTATTTATAGATTTTTAAATGCCCACCAATATTCATTTTATTGAAAATTTCCCAGTGTTCTTTTGGTTGGATGAAGTTCATACTAAGGTAGATTTATTGGAAAGGGATGATGGGTACATAATTTCTTAAGGAGTTGTATGTTGAAAAGTATTTTTATGCCCTTGTTATATGAAGTACATCTTACATATATGTACATATATTTTTGTTTTAAACTTTTTTATTGAGCTTCTCCCCATGTTTTACAGTTATATTATTGTAGCTTATGTAAACTTGTACCTATATAGAGCCTCTCCCCGTTCCCTCTACCCACTGGTGGCCAGTAATTTGATCTTTACATCATTGTCAGTTTCCTTTTTTATATATTCACTAGTTATTTTAAATTTCATTTATAAGTGATATCATACAGTATTTGTTCATCTCTGTTTTGTTTAGTTTACATAGCATAATAATTTCCAAGTCTATCAATACGGTTACAAAGAGCAAAATTTCTATTTTTATGGCTGAGTAGTATCCCATTGCATGTATATATATATATATATATATCATATCTTCTTTTTCCATTCATCTCTTGATTGATACTTCAGTTGGTTCCATACCTCGGCAAACATTAAGTAAAGCTGCTAAGAATATATGGGATAGAGTACAAGTGTCTTTTCATATTAGTGTTTTTTTTTTTCAGATATATACTTAGGAGTGGAATTAATGGATCATATGGATGGTAGTATTTTTTTAAAGTGTTACATATTTTTCTAGATTTTTTTTCTTTTAAATTTATTTTAATTGGAGGCGAATTACTTTACAATACTGTGGTGTTTATTTGACCAGTGCAAGTAGACCAGATCAACATATGGCAGTTTTATTTTTAGTTCTTGGATAAACATGCTCAAAATTCTCCAAGCCAGGCTTCAGCAGTATATAAACCGTGAACTCCCAGATGTTCAAGCAGGTTTTAGAAAAGGCAGAGGCACCAGAGATCAAATTGCCAATATCCGCTGGATCATGGAGAAAGCAAGAGAGTTTCAGAAAAACATCTATTTCTGCTTTATTGACTATGCCAAAGCCTTTGACTGTGTCGATCACAATAAACTGTGGAACATTCTGAAAGAGATGGGAATCCCAGACCACCTGACCTGCCTCTTGAGAAACCTGTATGCAGGTCAGGAAGCAACTGTTAGAACTGGACATGGAACAACAGACTGGTTCCAAATAGGAAAAGGTGTACGTCAAGGTTGTATATTGTCACCTTGCTTATTTAACTTATATGCAGAGTACATCATGAGGAACGCTGGGCTGGAAGAAGCACAAGCTGGAATCAAGATTGCCGGGAGAAATATCAATAACCTCAGATATGCAGATGACACTACCCTTATGGCAGAAAGTGAAGAGGAACTCAAAAGCCTCTTGATGAAAGTGAAAGAGGAGAGTGAAAAGGTTGGCTTGAAGCTCAACATTCAGAAAACAAAGATCATGGCATCTGGTCCCATCACTTCATGGGAAATAGATGGAAAAACAGTGGAAACAGTGTCAGACTTCGTTTTTTGGGGCTCCAAAATCACTGCAGATGCTGATTGCAGCCATGAAATTAAAAGACGCTTGCTCCTTGGAAGGAAAGTTATGACCAACCTTGATAGTATATTAAAAATCAGAGACATTACTTTGCCAACCAAGGTCCGTCTAATCAAGGCAATGGTTTTTCCCGTGGTCATGTATGGATGTGAGAGTTGGACTGTGAAGAAGGCTGATCGCCGAAGAATCGATGCTTTTGAACTGTGGTGTTGGAGAAGACTCTTGAGAGTCCCTTATACTGCAAGGAGATCCAACCAGTCCATTCTAGAGGAGATCAATCCTGGATGTTCATTGGAGGGACTGATGCTAAAGCTGAAACTGCAATACTTTGGCCACCTCATGCGACGAGTTGACTCACTGGAAAAGACTCTGATGCTGGGAAAGGTTGGGGGCGGGAGGAGAAGGGGACGACGGAGAATGAGATGGCTGGATGGCATCACCGACTCGATGGACATGAGTTTGAGTGAACTCCGGGAGTTGGTGATGGACAGGGAGGCCTGGCGTGCTGTGATTCATGGGGTCGCGGAGAGTCGGACATGACTGAGCGACTGAACTGAACTGAAACCTTCAGGCTATTTCCATTTTTGCTGAACCAACTTAGATTACCACCAACAGTGTACGAGCCTTCCTTCTCTCCACATCCTTAACAATATTTGTTATTTTTAGTCTTTTTGATGATACCCATTCTGAGAGGTTTGAGATTTTGATTTACATCACTCTGATAATTAATGATAATGAGCAACTTTTCATATGCTTGTTGACCATTTGAATGTCTTCTTTGAAAAAGTGTCTGTTCAGGTCTTCTGATTATTTTTTTTATCACTTTATCTTTATTTTTTTTTATTTTGAGTTATTTATATATATTGGATACTATACCCTTCAGTTCAGTTCAATTCCATCTCTCAGTTGTGTCCAACTCATTGCAATCCCATGAACCACACTATGCCAGGCCTCCCTGTCCATCACCAACTCCTAGAGTCCACCCAAACCCATGTACATCGAGTTGGTGATTCCATTCAACCATCTCCTTCTCCTGCACTCAATCTTTCCCAGTATCAGGGTCTTTTCAAAGGAGTCAGCTCTTCACATCAGGTGGCCAAAGTATCAGAGGTTCAGGTTCAACATAAGTCCTTCCAATGAACACCCAGGACTGATCTTCTTTAGGATGGATTCGTTGGATCTCCTTGCAGAGCAAGGGACATTCAAGAGTCTTCTCAAACACCACAGTTTAAAAGCATCAATTTTTCAGCGCTCAGCTTTCTTTATACTCCAACTCGCACATCCATGCATGACCACTGAAAAAAACCATAGCCTTGACTACATGGACCTTTGCTGGCAAAATAATGTCTCTGCTTTTTAATATGCTGTCTAGGTTGGTCATAACTTTTCTTCCAAGGAGTAAGTGAGTTATAATTTCATGCCTGCTATCACCATCAGCAGGGATTTTGGAGCTCAGAAAAATGAAGTGAGCCACCATATCCACTGTTTCCCCATCTTTTTGTCATGAAGTGATAGGACCAGATGCCATAATCTTAGTTTTATGAATGTTTGCTTGACGCCGGCTGCCCAAATGGAGCACACAGAAGCGACACCAAATGGAGCACACTGTGTGCGACAGATAGCACAGAAGTGAGGCCAGCTGGGCGGTGGACCATGCAGAAGTGTGGCTGAGAGGAACTACCCCTCACCCGAGATCAGCAGTGGGGGCTGAGAAGAGCTACCCCACACCCGAGGTCAGGGAAGACAGCAGAGAGGAGCTACCCTAAGCCCGAGGGTAGTGGCTGCAACAGAGAGGAGAAACCTCACGTCCAAGTGGCAGCAGCTGCATGGGCAAATGAGGGCCAAGAGGGACTACTCCACGTTCAAGGTCAGAAGGTGCGGCCGTGATTAGATACCCTCATTCAAGGTAAGGAGCAGCAGCTGCGCTTTGCTGGAGCAGCCATGAAGAGATACCCCACGACCAAGGCAAGGGAAACCCAAGTAAGATGGTAGGCATTGCGAGAGGACATCAGAGGGCAGACACACTGAAATCATAATCACAGAAAACTAGTTGATCTGATCACATGGACCACAGCCTTGTCTAACTCCATGTAACTAAGCCATGCAGTGTGTGGGGCCACCCAAGACAGGCGGGTCATGGTGGAGAGGTCTGACAGAATGTGGGAGAAGGGAATGGCAAACCACTTCAGTATACTTGCCTTGAGAATCCCATGAACAGTATGAAAAGGAAAAATTATAGGATACTGAAAGAGGAACTCCCCAGGTCGGTAGGCGCCCAATATGCTACTGGAGATCAGTGGAGAAATAATTCAAGAAAGAATGAAGGGATGGAGCCAAAGCAAAAACAATACCCATTTGTGGATGTGACTGGTGATAGAAGCAGAGTCCAATGCTGTAAGAGAAATATTGCTTAAGAACCTGGAATGTTAGGTCCCTGAATCAAAGCAAATTGGAAGTGGTCAAACAGGAGATGGCAAGAGTGAACGTCAACATTCTAGGAATCAGTGAACTAAAATGGACTGGAATGAGTGAATTTAACTCAGATGGCCATTATATCTACTACTGTGGGCAGGAATCCCTTAGAAAAAATGCAGTAGCCATCATGGTCAACAAAAGAGTCTGAAATGCAGTACGTGGATGCAATCTCAAAAACGACAGAATGATCTCTGTTCGATTCCAAGGCAAACCATTCAATATTAGAGTAATCTAAGCCTATTCCCCAGCCAGTAACACTGAAGAAGCCGAATTTGAACGGATTCATGTGGTCGCAAAGAGTCGGACACAACTGAGCAACTGAACTGATCTGAACTGAATTGATGAAGACCTACAAGACCTTTTAGAATTAACACCCCAAAAAGATATCCTTTTCATTATAGCAGACTGCAATACAAAAGTAGGAAGTCAAGAAACACCTGGAGTAACAGGCAAATTTGTCCTTGGAGTATGGAATGAAGCAGGGCAAAGACTAATAGAGTTTTGCGAAGAGAACACACTAATCATAGCAAACACCCTTATTCAACAACACAAAAGAAGACTCTACACATGGACATCATCAGATGGTCAAAACAAAATCAAATTGATTATATTCTTTGCAGCCAAAGATGGAGAAGCTCTATAGAGTTAGCAAAAACAAGAAGAGGAGCTTACTGTGGCTCAGATCATGAACTCCTTATTGTCAAATTCAGACTTAAATTGAAGAAAGTAGGGAAAACCACTAGACCATTCATATTTGACCTAAACCAGATCCCTTATGATTATACAGTGGAACTGAGAAACTAGATTTCAGGGACTAGATCTAATAGATAGACTGCCTGATGAACTATGGACAGAGGTCCATGATATTGTACAGGAGACAGGGGCCAAGACCATTCCCATGGAAAAGGAATGCAAAAAAAGCAAAATGGCTGTCTGAGGAGGCCTTACAAATAGCTGTGAAAAGAAGAGAAGCGAAAAGCAAAGGAGAAAAGTTAAGATATAAGCATCTGAATGCAGAGTTCCAAAGAATAGCAAGGAGAGATAAGAAAGCCTTCCTCAGTGATCAATGCAAAGAAATAGAGGAAAACAACAGAATAGGAAATACAAGAGATCTCTTCAAGAGAATTACAGATACCAAGGGAATATTTCATGCAAAGATGGACTGGATAAAGGACAGAAATGGCGTGGACCTAACAGAAGCTGAAGATATTAAGAAGATGTGGCAAGAAAACACAGAAGAACTATACAAAAAAGATCTTCATGAAGAAGATAATCACGATGGTGTGATCACTCACCTAGAGCCAGATATCTTGGAATGTGAAGTCAAGTGGGCCTTAGAAAGCATCACGACGAACAAAGCTAGTGGAGGTGATGGAATTCCAGTTGAGGTATTTCAAATCCTAAAAGATGATGCTGTGAAAGTGCTGCACTCAATATGCCAGCAAATTTGGAAAACTCAGCAGTGGCCACAGGACTGGAAAATTTCAGTCTTCATCCTAATCACAAAGAAAGGTAATGCCAAAGAATGCTCAAACTACCGCACAATTGCACTATCTCAGAAACTAGTAAAGTCATGCTCAAAATTCTCCAAGCCAGGCTTCAGCAATACGTGAACCATGAACTTCCAGTTTTTCAAGCTTGTTTTAGAAAAGGCAGAGGCACCAGAGATCAAATTGCCAAGATCCGCTGGATCATGGAGAAAGCAAGAGAGTTCCAGAAAAACATCTATTTCTGCTTCATTAACTATGCCAAAGCCTTTGACTCTGTGGATCACAACAAACTGTGGAAAATTCTGAAAGAGATGGGAATACCAGACCACCTGACCTGCTTCTTAAGAAAGCTGTATGCGGGTCAGGAAGCAACAGTTAGAACTGGACATGGAACAACAGACTGGTTCCAAATAGGAAAAGGAGTACTTTAAGGCTGTATATTGTCACCCTGCTTATTTAACTTATATGCAGAGTACATCATGAGGAATGCTAGGCTGGAAGAAGCACAGGCTGGAATCAAGATTGCCGGGAGAAATAACAATAACCTCAGAAATGCAGATGACACTACTCTTATGGCAGAAATTAAAGAGGAACTAAAAAGGCATTTGATGAAAGTGAAAGAGGAGAGTGAAAAATTTGGCTTAAAGCTCAACATTCAGAAAACTAATATTATGGCATGTGATCCCATCACTTCATGGGAAATAGGTGGAAAAACAGTGGAAACAGTGTCAGACTTTAATTTTTGGGCTGCAAAATCACTGTGGATGCTGATTGCAGCCAGGAAATTAAAAGATGCTTACTCCTTGGGAGGAAAGTTATGACCAACCTAGATAGCATATTAAAATGCAGAGACATTACTTTGCCAAACAAGGTCCATCTATTCAAGGTTATGGTTTTTCCAGTGGTCATGTATGTATGTGAGAGTTGGACTGTGAAGAAAGCTGATCGCTGAAGAAGTGATGCTTTTGACCTGTGGTGCTGTAGAAGACTCTTGAGAGTTCCTTGAACTGCAAGGAGATCCAACCAGTCCATTCTAAAGGAGATCAATCCTGGGTGTTCATTGGAAGGACTGATGCTGAAGCTGAAACTCCAATCCTTTGGCCACCTCATGTGAAGAGTTGACTCACTGGAAAAGACTATGATGCTGAAGGGATTGGGAGGAGAAGGGGACGACAGTGAATGAGATGGCTGGATGGCATCACCGACTCTATGGACATGAGTTTGAGTGAGCTCCGGGAGTTGGTGTTGGACGGGGAGGCCTGGCATGCTGTGATTCATGGGGTTGCATAGAGTCGCACACGACTGAGCAACTGAACTGAACTGAAGTGAACTGAACCATACAGTATAACCTGAGACTTATTACTCACTTGACAATACTTCTCATATAAGTCTTTATTCAAAATGAATCTAATTTGTGTATTATCTCTCTTTGGGATGTTTCAGGTGTCCTCCGAAGCATCCCAAAGTTAGCTAGAAACCAAGTTCTTCATTAGAATGATTTATGTATATTTATCAACAAATATGAAAAAAGGTTTAGAACACTCAGTCAGATAGGATTATAGATCATTGTGAAACAATAGCCAAAGTAACAATAAAGGGTTCCAGAACAGATCATTTCAGAAATAAAGAAACTTAAATCTATTATCAAAGGCAGTTCAATATATGAAGAAAAGATGTCCTCTTAACAAAAAGAATAGCTAAATTCAAGTTTTTGCATGAGCTTACTTTACTTAAAAGTTAAACTTGATTAACTTTGTTTTAAACTTAGTCCTAACCATGTACAAAGCTCTTACCTCATGGTTTACTTTCCCCAAACCTTATCACTTTTTGTACCGGTTACTGTTTTATTCCTTCCTAAAAAGCCACCTGTAAGTCAGGCTTACTTCCTTTTTCCTTCACAAAATATAATTCAATTTCTCGTACCTTATTTACCAAAAGCACACTTCCTACTTCCCATAGGCAACTGGGAACTGACTTTCATATTACCATTTTATAGATTGGTGAGCATAAATACCAGTGATAATTTCAAAACCTTTGCTTTTTTAGAGAAAACATTTCAGGATGACGCCAAACATCATTCGTTTTTACTCCCAAATCTCTTTACTTTCTCTATAAGAGGAAATTAATGTTCAGTAGTAAATGTTTCAAAATCTTATTTTATTTGTAAATAACTGAGCTATTCAATAGACTTCCAACACTTAGTTTAGCAAGTCCTTTAGAAGTTCAAGTTACCCCAATCTGAAGAGACTATTTTAGACAGACGTTCCTACAGTTTAATTATTTTTAGTAGATTTTATCTAAAGGCTTATATCTCATTTCGGAGAAGGCAATGGCAACCCACTCTAGTACTCTTGCCTGGAAAATCCCATGGACAGAGGAGCCTGGTAGGCTGCAGTTCATGAGGTCGCTAAGAGTTGGACACGACTGAAGAGACTTAGCAGCAGCAGCATATCTCATTTACGCTTTTTAGTAGTTTTTTTTTTTTTTTCTGGATGTAATTTCCTTGCTGACAAATTTGTAATGGATATAATAATATTTGACTTATATTAAAACTTAGGAGCAATGAAAATATTCTGCTTAATGTTAATTACTCTTAGACATTTCTACATTAGTTAGATCAACAAACATTAATATCAGGTACTTAATACTGAATATTTCCCAGCTCGTGTGCACCTGAAATTTATTTAGGTTAATTTCTCTTTTATTTAGAATTATTTGATTTGCAAGTACTTGCTTCTTTCTTAAATCCAATTAGATTAGAGCTCATTTACAAACTGATCTCAGCAGACAGCAATATTATACAAAAAACAAAGGCACACACTGGGACATACATATATCCAAACAGACACAACAAGAGATCCTAAGTTTGTTTTCCAAACTTAGTTATGAATCATATATAACAATAAAAAAACTAGCTACTTGTAAACAATGATTGGAAAAAGATTTTAAAAGGCTTTGTTCCCCTTTTTCTTTCTTTTGGTTTCAGGAATTAGAGATGTTGTAGATAAGTGAACCAGAGAACTCTGGTCTGAAGGTATAGAAGGAGTTATTGCCTTAGGGAAAGAATTCTTAAAGAGATGATTTGTGTGTGTGTGTGTGTGTGTGTCTTCTTGCTTTTTCTGGAGTCTAAAGAATATTGTGACCACATTGTCAAAAATCATATCTTTTTGTGATCATAGATTTATAGCCAAAATTTAGACCAGATAGTGCTAAACTTGGCATTGTTAACAAGAGAAGATTGGTCATAGCAGGGATTGTCCCTCTGGGGAAGTAGGGGCTCTTAGTTTGGTCAGACCCAGGCTGTTGATTGCAGGAGGAAGTCCTGGACATAAGGGAACTGCAGCCCATTTTCCTATCCTATGTCAATAAAGATCTAATATTTTTAAGTAATTTTTTCTTGTCATTGGATGATAGCTATAGACTGACCAGTCAAAAATAAAGTTTTTTTTCAAGGGGTTCCCAGGTGGAGTTTGGAACCTTAGACTCAGCAATTCCCATATTACCTCAAGCAGTTTGGACCAGATGTTCATGAGCTCAAACCAAACCAACAAAACCAAACCAAAACCTCACCAGCCAGGAGTCACACTCCAAATGAAATAAAAGGCAAGGTGATGCCCAGAAATCAAAAGTCAAATGGCATAAATGCCAAACGTGACTTCCCAGTTCCACTAGACCGACAACCTGGCAGAGTCAGTGCTAGCAGCCTTTTTTAGTTCTGATATAGTTTCAAGCAATCTCTTGTTGGTTTCCTGTGAAGTTACTCTATCATTTCCTCTTTTAGAAGCTTCTAGATACCAGTCACAGTAAGCACGGTCAGCCTTTCCTAATTCTGCAGGTAAAAATACCAATTTTGGAATATCAAAAAGACCCCAGTTTGGACACATTAGGTTGATATCTCTTTTAGCATAATTTCTCCAATTAACTAGGTACTTGCAAGTATGAGCTCCATATGTATTGTGCATGAATCTGGCTGGAGTGTTAGTCAGAGGCTGACTTTCTGACACCCCTTTTTCTCTGCTTTTGAGAGATTCTGTTTCCCATTTTAAGCTGGAATTTTCAGGGATAAAAATCACTAGTGAACCTGTGTAGTGGGCCCATGTGCTGCTTGTGAACTTTACTCCTCCAGGAGTCACCCCAGAGTCATTTCAGCTCATCTTACACATCTCAGATTCTGTCTCTGGCAATCTAAGGCCACTGTGGCTGCTCAGGTCTCTGATGGCCAGTGCTTATGTGTGACCACTGGAAAAGCAAGTATTTTAATTAATGAGTGGGTTTCCCTATGGGACCAATGCACAGTATGAGGACTAAGCCTTTACCACTCCTGTAAACTTCTTAGTCACCTGAGAAAACCAAAACCAGCTGGGAGGAACTGTCGACTAAAAAAGATGTACAACTTGAGAGTTCTGAGTTACGTTTTATTTTGGGGAAAAATGAGGAATGCAGCCCTGGGAGCAGCGTGCTGCTTGGACGTCTTTTTTAGTAGACACTTCCTGGCAATATTTTATGTATCTGGAGCATTAGCTCGTTTGTATTTATTACTATAGCTGATATATTGGGATTTATTTCTGTCATCTTACATTGTGCTTTCTATTCCTCTAACTTATTCCCATTACTTATATTCTCTTGATTTTTATGAGCTTGTCTTTGCTTGTTCTGTCAAGGGAGTGTGTTATTTCCTTAGTTCTGTCTCACTGCAGCAAAGATTTGAAATGGCCGAGCAGTGTTGCAGCTCGGTTACAACTCAGTTTTATTGGCAAGCAAAGTACAGTACATCCTTGAGACATGAGGGAGGGCCGACCCAAGAGGAAAGAGGCCAGGTTCAATCTTGGCTCCTCTTTTTATGTGTTTTGTCTCCTCCCCCAAAGCCTACCCTATGTAAATTGGGCTAGCCAGTAGGGCTGATTGTTTCACCTGAGGTTTTCACTCTGGTCTGCAGATTTTCTTTTGTTCCATTTTCACAGGCTTTTCCTTTCTTTGTCTTTTAGCCACTGCCGTTTTGGACTCCTTTTTCCTATTCTAACTACATAACATTCCCTCCTCAAAAGATGGGAGGCCCAATTCTCTGGGAGTAGGGATGTTGAGGTCTCTCTGCCTACTTCCTACTGAGCTGGGATGGCGAGGGGGATTGGGCCTACCCCTCTTGCTAGTCTCAAGCCTGAGAGTCCTTATAGCATGTCTATCTAAGGGTGAGTGATATTTTCTGTGGTAGGATGTAGTTTTATATATCCTTGTTGAACTGGCACTACATGTTTGCCGGGAGCCAGCGAGGGAAATCCTACCCGTGGCAAAGGTCAATTGGGGAAGAGGCCTGATGGGCAAAGGCTAATCAGGACTTGAGGAACCCCCTGGACTTACCTGAGCATCTACCCCAAAGAAAACCGGAGTCTGACTGCCTTACTATCTTACGCCTCTTATCAAGTCCTCTAATACTTACGGGGGCTTCCCCACAACCACCTTTCTCTGAAAACATTAATTCAAAGCTGTAGTTAAAAAGTTCTCCTTGGCTTAATAGGAGTGTTCCAATCCAAGCCCCTCTGATAGCTTTCTAAATTGCATGACAAGTTTGTCCAGGCTCTTACAACTATGAATGTGACTGTTTACAGCCTCCCAGCCATGCAAGGACAGGAAGCCTAATATTCTAAAATACAGGAATCTGTTGAAGAAGTTAAAATCATTAGAATAGTACTAAAAAAGATTTCATTGTTGAATCAATGCTTGCTGCAAAGTTTCCTCTATCTATTGTATCCTTGGAAATATATTAATCACATATAGAGAAAATAAGTAGTAGCCTTTGATTTAACCACATCAGATCTTAAGTTAATAAATTCCTTTCTTGTAGCTCACTACACCTGTGCCTTATAGGAATGTAACTTTTTCATATGTCTAGCACCTTAAAAGAATATAAGACTTTTTCTAGCTAACTAACCTTTGTTAAGAGAGAGGGCCATAAACTGTTAGCAGGCCACCTGGCCAGAAGATGATATAAACACCCAAAACTTTTGTATATCACAAGACATACAAAAATGAGCTCTGATCCTGATAAGGGTCAAGACTGCTGACCCCGCGTGATTTTGGCGTGACTCTATACCTCTCTTTCTCTATTTTTTATGTGCACAACTTAGGATATAAAAGCAGCACTGGAAAATAAAGTTTTGGGCCTTGCTCACTGAAGCTTGGTCTCCCCATGTCGTTCTTTCTCTTTTTCCGTCCTCTTCTCTATTCTCCTTTTTCTGGTTGAGATCCTTGGAGCGCTGGGCCCTCTGCGTTTACTTATCTGCCTGGGCTTCTAAGACCCACTCGAGGGGGTGCCCTGGTGGGGTACCTCCAGTGATTCGAGAGGGCGCCTGCGGCCTACGTAAACAGAGCAAACCCCGTGCTGGGGTTTTATTGGTTTCCTGCGTAAACCAAGGAATCATCAGCCCCTGTTTCTCCCTCTCTCTCTCTCTCTCTCTCTGACACCGATGCCGTTCATCCTGAGGATACCCTGGGCCATATCGAGGCTGGTCCCCGATACATGTTGTAGCTTGTTGACCTGGGCAGAGACAAAATGGGTTAGACAATTGATAATACATGGGGCAATCATAAGCAGCATCAGTACAGTGATAACAAGGATTAGTAGGGACATTAGCAAACTCCGAATTTCCCCTCACCAAGAGAAGGATCCCCCAAAGAGAGATTGTAGCCACCCTGAGAACTCTCCAGCTCATTCTTTGAGATCCTGTAGGAGCTGAATATTTTTCTTGAGGACTGAGACTTTCTTTAACTTAGCTGGAGGTATTTACCCAGAAACAACATCTCATTTAAGATGGCTCAAGTCCTTCCTAGTTCAGGGACCAGGAGATCTATCTCCTGTCTGTTTTGGAGTACAACCTCTGCCAAGTTGTGTTGTTGACTCTTTAGAGAAATCTTATCCCCAGCAACTTAATTTGGGGAGTGTTCATTAAAATGGCACTC
This sequence comes from Moschus berezovskii, assembly GCF_049115385.1. NCBI lineage: Eukaryota > Metazoa > Chordata > Mammalia > Artiodactyla > Moschidae > Moschus > Moschus berezovskii. Next base: position 77,116,817 of record NC_142488.1, on the reverse strand, counting down.
ATTTGTAGTACTAAATAGATATCTGAGATCTCCCAGGGACTCCCAGGTGTATTGAATTCCCTCTTCTGTTTTCTTCCACAGCTTGACTCGTGAGTAGTGAATCCAGGAATTGTGCCCTGGTACCTTGACTGCTGTGGGGATAGAAAATATTACAGGTTATGGTCACTTCCATGTGCGCTGGAGTTGAGCCTGTGAGGACCCATCTTTCCAGACTTTAATTAGGACTTGGGTCCCTGGAGCAGATAGTGGTGACTCTTTAGAATCTTTTGGGTCCTGGTTGACACCCCACAAGCATATGTTGGAATTGCCCAATGGCCATGGTATAAGACTGGAGGGTCTGAGCCTCTCTATCTAGGAAGAGGACATAAAAAGAATGTCTGCCATATAGCAACTCATGAAGGCTAAGACAAACCTGTTCCTAAGGTGCAGTATGGGTGCAGAAGAGAGCTATTGGTAAAGCCTCCTTCTATCCAAGGGAGGTCTCCTGGGTTATCTTTTCTATCACTGATTTTAATAATAGATTGGCTCTTTTTACTTTTCCTTAAGACTGTGGCCTCCAGACACAATGGAGGTAATAAGTAATGTCCAGTATTTTAAAGACCCCTTGGGTGACCTTAGAAGTAAATAATGTCTTATTGTCACTTTGTAATGACCTGCGCAGACCAAATCTCAGAATGATTTCATGGAGCAGTTTTTACTACCTCCTCAGGCCTCTCAGTCGAGGTCGGAAAGCCTTCAATCCATCCTGTGAATGTATATATCATGACTACTAAGTATTTATACCCTTGAGAAACTGGCATCTGGGTGAAGTCCATCTGCCTGTCCTCTCCTCGGTAGGTCCCACGCCATTGGATGGACTGGACCAGCTTGGATATTTGAGCTCCTTGGGAGTTGTTTAATTGGCAAGTGGGACAAGAGGAGACCACTTGCCTTATAGTCATTTGGATGTATGCTCCTCTGAAGCACCTTTCTAGTAATCTTTGGAGGCCTTTCTCCCCTAAATGAGTGGCAACGTGTAAGGAGTTAACCAACTTTCACTGGAGGTTCCCAGGCAGAAAAAGGAGCCCCTCCTTTTGGAACCACCCTATATGATCCTCTCGAAAGCCCTAACTCTTAGCTTTAAGAGTCTCACCTTCAGTATATGAAGGAGTTTCTGGCAAATTAGTCTGTGGAACTAAGGTGGCAACTCCTATTAGTTCATTGGTCTGTAATGTTGCTCTCTTCTTAGCTGCCTGATTGGCTGCTTGGTTCCCTTGTGCCACTTCCATACTCCCTTTTTGGGAGGCTGAATGGGAGACTGAAATCTCAGCAGGCAGATGGACTGCCTCCAAGAGCCTAAGGATTTGATCACCATACTTTACTGGTGACCCTAGGGTGGTCAAATGGCCTCTTTCATTCCAAATAGCAGCTTGTGCATGTAGTACCAGAAAGGCATACATGGAGTCAGTGTAAATCGCTACTCTTTTTCCTTTTCCCAGCTCTAAAGCTCGAGTCAGGGCTATGCGTTCAGCTAATTGGGCTGAAGTACCTGGTGGCAAAGATTAGCCTCTGTGGTCTCAAAATTGGAGACAACTGCCTATCCAGATCTCTCTCTCTTTTTTTTTTTTTTTCCCCATCTAAGACAAAACTGCTTCTATCAGTGTACCAGATTTCCTCAGGATTGGTCAAAGGCTCTTCTGACAATCCCTCTCAGTGTTTTGTCCAGTGGTCCAAAGTTTCTAGACAAGAGTGAAAGGAGAGAGCCTGTGGGGGTAGGCAGGAGGGTAGCTTGGTTAAGAACCTCATAAAGAGTTATAATCAGGCCTCGATTTTCTATCAGCACTACGTTATACCTGAGGATCCTTTGATCGGACATCCATAAATGGTCTCTCCCATTCAGGAGTTGTTTCACTTGGTGGCTAGTAAAAATAGTTTGCCCCCAAGAGAAGAGTTTTAAAGCATCTTCTATCAGGATTGCAATAGCTGCAAGATTCTGAAGGCAGGGAAAAATCTCTTCGCAACAAGAGAGTAGGTCATCTGGGGAACACCAGAAGCTGGTGGGAAAATATTTGTCCATCCAAGCTACAAAGAAGTGCTTGGGTGAATCTATTGTAATTGCTTTTCCTGTAGCACCCCAAATGGTACAGGTTTCAGAGAAGGCTCCGGAGTAGGAAGTCAGGACACAGTAGGTAGCCCCTGTGTCAACCAAGAAATTCTCGGACCTATCTGCCACATCCAGTTGCACCCTTGGCTCCAGTCCCGTGATGTTTATCTGTGACAGGTGGGCTGGCTGGAGTGGGCAGCTACAATCCTGTTGAACCATCTTGAGGGAAAGCTTGGTGCTTGACCTTGAGGCCTTTGTGTCCCAAGGACAGATTGCTGCCCAATTTCTCAATTGATGGCATGTGTAGCAATCTGTTTTAGGAGACTTGTCATGGTTTGGGCATTCTTTGGCCCAATGTCCAGTCTGCCTACAGATTAGGCTTTTGCCTCGTCCTTGTCATTCAAGGACTCGGAGTTTGCCATAGGGCTTCACTGGAGGGCAACCAGCATCTGGGCATGCCTTGTCTCTTTCCTTTTCTCCCTTTCCTGGGCCTTGGCCTCCCTCTCCTGTTCTCTGTTATAAAAGGTATCGGTGACTATCTGGACCATCTCATTTTGAAAGGCAGCAGGGTCCTGCTGCTGTAGCTGTTGTAACTTGATCCTGATGTCTGATGCACATTGGGACAGGAATTTGTCCTTTAAAATCACTTGTCCCTCATAAGAGTACAAGTCCAGATTGGTAAACTTTTGGAGGGCTTCTTTTAGCCTTTCCAGAAAGGCAATGGGGTTCTCACTGGACTCCTGAGTTTTTGCTGAGTCCAGGCACAGTCCCACAACTAATTGGCATCCTTATATTTCCATGGGTGGGCTACCTTAAGGGTGAGTCTTTCTAAAGCTTATTCTACCCAGTACTGTTGCAACCTGAGAGGCAGGCATCCCTGGATCAGGATGCAGATCCCCAGGAAGTTCAAGGTGTGACAACCATCTGAAGATTGAAACCCCAGGCAGGCTGAGGCATATCAGCCTCTTGAGAATTGGCTCTCTGAGCAGGTCGAGGCAAGTCAACCTCCTGGGATCCCTGGACTGGTGAATCCCTGAGAAGGTTGAGACATGACAACCTCCCGGAGACTGATTCCTAGGCAACTCGAGGCAGGTTGACCTCTTGGCACTCTGGGCTGATGGATCCATGAACAGGGTGAGGTGTGACAAACTCCCAGGGACCATATCACTAGGCAGGTTAAGGCAGGTCGACCTCCTCGTACCCCAGGATGGAGCTGGGTATCCCCAAGGTCTCCAGCATGACTAGTGCTGGGTAGGATTAAGGGGTTGTAATCTTAACTCATTACCAGTTTGTCAACCACTGATGGGAATAGATACAAAGATGTAAAGCAATCCAAGTCTGTGCCCTGATACTGGGAGCCTGACAAAATAGAAATAAGTCTTATCCTCTTATTGCTCTGAGGGAATGTAAGTCACTGACTTCTTCCCTTAGTCCTCCATAAGAGCAGTTTAGGGTGTTTCCAATGGTGAACATTTCATTGTCATAGACCCATTTTAGGTAATAACAGAAGTAATGACAAAGGAATGGATTATCTAGTCCTATTAGGGACTTTAAGAGTATTTCAGTAATAGTCTGGGTGGAGTGATGTTGCCTATAGAGGGGGCAGGGTCATGGTTGTAGGAGTTAGTAAGTGGCTTAAGGATAAAATGATAAGAGGCAACATACCAGATGTTCCAAAAAGTGGGGTGGAGATTTGATCTAGGGGTACTTTTGTAATTTTAGGAGAAGGGTCGTAAGGGTTTGGGCCCAAACGGCCTGTAAGGCTAACTCCCAAAGTGCAAACATTATCCCTGGAAGCCCAATTGCCCTTGAAAGGATGCCACCAACAGATGGACTTCTAACAGACATTGTGTGCCTGTCACATGCCCTAGTGGGTTCACTGAGAGATGCTGCTTTTGTTGCACATATTGCAGGAAACATAGAAGATAAAGGCCTGAATATCTAGAGTGATTGGATATTATATAGTACTTCCCTCCCAAGGGCCAGCAGTTTTCATGTTGTCCCTCCAGAAGATTGTAGAAACAACATTGTGGGCCTGGGGCTCAGGAAGAACATGAAACAGAAGGGAAGGGGGCAGTGCACAACTTCTGACAGAATAACATATCCCAAGGGCATAACATAAATGGATTAAAATAAAATGGGTCCAAGATGGCAGACAAATCAAATTCAACTAAACCTTGATTCTCAGTCTGCAAGCTAAATAACACACCAAGAGGCGCCATGACAGTTCCAAGGCACTATCAAAAGACCAAGGAGTGGGTGGTTCCCCAATTGTTGCAATGAACCTCCCACTCATTAGCATATGAAATCATCCAGCCCATAAAAACTAACCACACATTTCAAGGTCACCACATTTACCCTCTGGGATGGCACACACTCTGTGGACTGCTTCTCCCTGAATTCCAACAAATATACCTCTTACATATTGTTGTGTCTCTCACTGAATTTTTTTGCAATGAGACATGAAGAACTTGAGCTTCATTAGGTCCTGATACCAGGCACCATGGATTTAGGATGGGCTCAAGTCTCAGTCGGATACAACTGAGTGAATAAGCATAGCATAGAGTCCCTGCCACGTGGGTTTGAGTCCCAATCTTAGGTAAACAGTTTCAAACACAACTTTCAGAAATGAAAAGATGATGACCTACCCAATACTTTGTAAGCAGTGGCATATATGGAGAGAGGAACTGAAGGACGAGAGGAAAAAGCAGTGGGAAAAACATACTGAGGAATCCCCTTCATAACCTGCCAGAAAATCTGCTAAATAACTTGACCAGTTTTCATTGGCCTTATCATTGGCACATAGAAGATTAAGGACAGGAGAACCCTCACCCACTTGGGCAACAGCTACTAAGGTGCAGCAGACAGTGGAGCCTTCAGGACACACTGAGTAGTAGCCCTCATTTGCATCACTTCAAGAGTCCCTCATTTGCATCCACTGTCACTTGCCTATTCACAGTGGGTTGGAGGAAACAAGAGATTGCAAAGGAATTAAGATTTTGTTAGCCATGTGTCCTTCCAGCCATAGGGGCGAGGACCTCCTTCCTTAACTGGAGGTCTGGAATCTGAGACTGGGCTGTGTGAGCTTTCTGCCGAGTTTGTTTTTGTTGTCCCAGTTTCCAGCACACTAGGCTTCTTGTCACTTTCACTGCACTGGGTTTCCTTCACGTTCAGCTTCCATAGCGTGAGCTTTTGCTGAGTTGGGCTTCTGCTCTGCTTGGTCTTTGCCTTGTTGGGGTGAAGGGGAAAAACTGAGGTTGTTTCAGACAGGTTAAATCTGAGTCACAGCGCCAGATATGTCGGGGAAGTGTGCAATTTCCTCAATTCTGTCTCGCAACAGCAAAGATTTGAAACAGTGGAGCAATGTTACAGCTCAGCTACAACTCAGTTTTATAGGCAACCAAAGGATAGTACACCCTCGAGGCATGAGGGCAGACCAACCCAGAAGGAAAGAGGGCAGGCATAATCTTGGCTCCTCTTTTTATATGGTTTGTATCCTCCCCCTGAGCCTGCCCTATGTAAATCGGGCTAGCCAGGAGGGCTGATTTTTTCACCTGAGGTTCTCACTCTTGTCCTTGGATGTTCTTTTGTTCCATTTACATGGGGTTTTCTTTCTTTGTCTTTCAGCCACTGCCATTTTGGACTCCTTCTTCCAATTCTAACTACCTAACAGTTCCATATTATACTGTGGTACTCTTTCAAGTGATTAGTCTTATTAATTAAAAAATGTGTACTCAGTGTACCAACAACAACAACAAAATAATCTGTATCTTCACCTTCCGCTAGTTCATATATGAAAATAATTCTTGAACTCTGGTCATTTTGTGGCAGGGAGGAAGCCAATTCCAAGTCCATTTTGGAAACTGTTTTTTGACTTGCTTTTCCTTGCTTTAGTTATTATAATCATACATAAAGACTTGCCTGGAGGACCCTGCTGCTGCAGCTTGACTGTAAACTAAAGTCATTTTGTATAGATCACGAAGAGATAGTTTGTCCCTGCCTACCTGTGAATTAGCTGTAAAAAGAAGAGAGGCGAAAAGCAAAGGAGAAAAGGAAAGATATAAGCATCTGAATGCAGAGTTCCAAAGAATAGCAAGGAGAGATAAGAAAGCCTTCCTCAGTGATCAATGCAAAGAAATAGAGGAAAACAACAGAATAGGAAAAACAAGAGACCTCTTCAAGAAAATTAGAGATTCCAAGGGAACTTTTCATGCAAAGATGGGCTCGATAAAGGACAGAAATGGTATGGACCTAACAGAAGCAGAAGATATTAAGAAGAGGTGGCAGGAATACACAGAAGAACTGTACAAAAAAGATCTTCACGACCAAGATAGTCACGATAATGTGATCACTGACCTAGAGCCAGACATCTTGGAATGTGAAGTCAAGTGGGCCTTAGAAAGCATCACTACGAACAAAGCTAGTGGTGGTGATGGAATTCCAGTTGAGCTATTTCAAGTCTTGAAAGATGATGCTGTGAAAGTGCTGCACTCAATATGCCAGCAGATTTGGAAAACTCAGCAGTGGCCACAGGACTGGAAGAGGTCAGTCTTCATTCCAATCCCAAAGAAAGGCAATGCCAAAGAATGCTCAAACTACCGCACAATTGCACTCATCTCACACGCTAGTAAAGTCATGCTCAAAATTCTCCAAGCCAGGCTTCAGCAGTATGTAAACCGTGAACTCCCAGATGTTCAAGCAGGTTTTAGAAAAGGCAGAGGCACCAGAGATCAAATTGCCAACATCCGCTGGATCATGGAGAAAGCAAGAGAGTTTCAGAAAAACATCTATTTCTGCTTCATTGACTATGCCAAAGCCTTTGACTGTGTGGATCACAATAAACTGTGGAACATTCTGAAAGAGATGGGAATCCCAGACCACCTGACCTGCCTCTTGAGAAACCTGTATGCAGGTCAGGAAGCAACAGTTAGAACCGGTCATGGAACAACAGACTGGTTCCAAATAGGAAAAGGAGTGCGTCAAGGTTGTATATTGTCACCTTGCTTATTTAACTTATATGCAGAGTACATCATGAGGAACGCTGGGCTGGAAGAAGCACAAGCTGGAATCAAGATTGCTGGGAGAAATATCAATAACCTCAGATATGCAGATGACACTACCCTTATGGCAGAAAGTGAAGAGGAACTCAAAAGCCTCTTGATGAAAGTGAAAGAGGAGAGTGAAAAGGTTGGCTTGAAGCTCAACATTCAGAAAACAAAGATCATGGCATCTGGTCCCATCACTTCATGGGAAATAGATGGAAAAACAGTGGAAACAGTGTCAGACTTTGTTTTTTTGGGCTCCAAAATCACTGCAGATGCTGATTGCAGCCATGAAATTAAAAGACGCTTGCTCCTTGGAAGGAAAGTTATGACCAACCTTGATAGCATATTAAAAAGCAGAGACATTACTTTGCCGACCAAGGTCCGTCTAGTCAAGGCAATGGTTTTTCCCGTGGTCATGTATGGATGTGAGAGTTGGACTGTGAAGAAAGCTGATCGCCGAAGAATCGATGCTTTTGAACTGTGGTGTTGGAGAAGACTCTTGAGAGTCCCTTATACTGCAAGGAGATCCAACCAGTCCATTCTAAAGGAGATCAATCCTGGATGTTCATTGGAGGGACTGATGCTAAAGCTGAAACTCCAATACTTTGGCCACCTCATGAGACGAGTTGACTCACTGGAAAAGACTCTGATGCTGGGAAAGGTTGGGGGCGGGAGGAGAAGGGGGCGACGGAGAATGAGGTGGCTGGATGGCATCACCGACTCTGTGGACATGAGTTTGAGTGTACTCCGGGAGTTGGTGATGGACAGGGAGGCCTGGCGTGCTGTGATTCATGGGGTCGCGGAGAGTCGGACACGACTGAGCGACTGAACTGAACTGAACTGAACTGAACCTGTGAATTGAAGAGATTAGCACCTGCAGGAGAGGGCTAGTGAGCCTAGGTCTGTCTGGAACGTTCTTGGATCCTGAGGGGAAAACACGCTATGTGTCCACCTGGATACTGGACATAGGGCCCAACATTAACATTTTTCTCCTGGGGAGCCCTAACTTGGTGAAGCTTAACAACTGCTTGAAAATCCATCCAGTTGCTGTTTTCTTCCTTCTGACAGACCTAGCTTTGCTCCACACTTCGGGATTTCTGAAGCAAGGGGGCGGCCCACAACTAACTTCTCACCATGGGCCCATTTGAGTTTCAAGGTGTCCTATACCAGGTGACCATAGTATGGCGTCCGGCCCTCTCAGACACACTCCCACAACTTGCTTCCTCATGGGCAGGACCACTTTGACCTAGGAAAGTGTCTGCAAGGCTCAGAAAGTGCAGAGAGACACTGGGCCCTGACTCTGGAAGTTAGGCCCTCGGAGCAGGCCTGGGGACTAACGTGTGAGGAGTGAAACACTTGCTGTAAGATAGAAGCCTGAAAATTCACTCTCTGTAGCTGGCTTACCTTCCTTGAAGGGAAGATAGCTTTACCAACCTCCCGCATGCTGAGTGTCACACATGGCTGGAAAGCACTTGCTTGTAGTTCATTTTTTAGTGGCAATGGGCCCTGAGGCCATGTGCCCAGGGAGGGCTCCCACACACAGGGAAAATAACAGCAACCTCCAAACGTCTGTTCCATCATGTTTCTGCTACAGGAGAGACGTAGTGAGCTTAGGTCTCTCTGGAACATTCTTGGATCCTGCAGGGAAAACACCCTGAGCATCCACGTGGATACCAGGCCTAGGGTCCACGGTTCTCATTTTTCAACCTGGGAGCCCTAACATGGTGCGGCATCACAACTGCTTGAAAATTAAACCAGTTGTTGTTTTCTTCCTACTGACAAAAATAGCTTTTCTCCCTACTTTGAGATGTCTGAAGCAAGGGGGAGGCTCACAGCTCCTCGCCTGTGGCCCTATTGAAGTTAAAGGTTTCCTCGACCAGGTGACCACAGTATGTCACCCAGCCCCCTCAGACACACTCCTGCAGCCTGATTCCTCATGGGCAGGACTGCTCTGAGCTAGGAGTGAGTTTTCAAGGCTCAGAAAGTGCAATGAGACACATGGCACTGACTTTAATATTTAAGACCTCAGAGCAGGCCTGCAGGTCTGACTTCTGAGAATCCTAACACTTGCTGCAAAATAGAGGCCGGAAAACTCACTCTTTTTGGGTACCTTTCATTCCTCGAAGGAAGATAGCATTCCCAACCTCCTGCATGCTGAAAGGTGCTTGCTTGGAGGTCATTTTTCAGTGGCCATGACCCTTTGCGGCCCAGTGCCCAGTGAGGGCTACCACGTTCCCAGGGAAATTCAAAGCAGCCTCCAAATATCTGTTTCATTCATGTTTCCTCTGCTGGAGAGAGCTAGTGAGCCTAGGTCTGCCTGGAATGTTCTTGGATCCTGAGGGGAAAACACCTTGTGCGTCCACCTGGATACTGGGCCTAGGGGCTAAAATTCGTGTTTTTCTACCGACAATTACTAACTCGGTGCAACTTAACAACTGCCTGAAATCCAGCCCATTTGTTATTTTCTTACTTCTGACAGAGCTAGTTTTGCTCCATGCTATGGGATTACTGATGCAAAGGGGCATTCCACAACCCCTCACCTGGGGCCCTTCTGAGGTGCAAGGTGCCCTCAACTAGGTGACCACAGTATGGCATCCGGCCCCTCAAACACACTCCCTCAGCCAGCTTCATCGTGGGCAGGACTTCTCTGACATAGGAATGTTCTTGCCAGGCTTGGAAAGTGCAGGGTGTCCCAGGGCCCTGACTCTGGAATTTATAAACACGGAGCAGGCCTGGAGGTCTGACATCTGAGAAACAAAACACTTACTGAGAGACAGAAGTCTGAAAACTCACTCTCTGTGACCGCCTTTCCTTCCTCAAAGAAAGATAGCATTCCAAGCCTCCTTTGTGCTGAGAGTCACACAGTACTGGAAAATGCTTGCTTGGAGGTCATTTTTCAGTTACAATAGCCCCTGAAGCCCTGAGCCTGGGGATGCCTCCCACACTTCCAGAGAAAGTCAAAGCAACCTCCAAAAGTCTGTTCCGACACATTTTCATTTGCAGGAGAGAGCTAATGAGCCTAGGTGTGTCTGGAATGTTCTTGGATCCTGTGGGAAAAACAGACTCTGTGTCCACCAGGTCACTGGGTCTAGTGGCCAAAATTCACATTTTTCTCCTGGGGAGCAACCTCCAGCGTCCTGGTGGACGCAAGGAGTGTTTTCCCCTCAGGATCCGAGAACATTGCAGACAGAAATAGGCTCGCTAGCTCTCTCCTGCAGAGGAAACGTGACGAAACAGCCATGTGGAAGTTGTCTTGACTTTCGCTGGGATTGTAGGAAAACTTAATGCGAATTTTGGCCCCTAGCCCCGGTATCCAGGTGGGTGCACAGGGTGTTTTCCCTGCAGGATCTAAAAACTTTGCAGACAGACCTAAGCTAACTAGCACTCTCCTGCAGAGGAAACCTGATGGAAAGTCGTGTGGAGGTTGCCTTGACTTTCCCTGGGAGTGTGGGAGCCTTCCCTAGGTGCAGGGTCTCAGACATTTGCCACTGAAATATGACCTCCAAGAATGTGCTTTCCAGCCGTGTGTGACTCTCATTATGAAAGAGTCTGGCAAAGCTATCTTCCTTGGAGGAAGGAAAGGTATCCACAGAGACTGTGTTTTCAGGCCTCTGTCTTGCAGCAAGTGTTTGGCTTCTCAGACATCAGATCTCCAGGCCTGCTCCAAGGACCTCCATTCCTGAGTCAGGGCTGTGTGTCTCCCTGAAGTTTCCGAGCCTTGCAAACACATTCCTAGGTCAAAGCCATACTGCCCATGAGGAATCAGGCTGTGGGAGTGTGTCTGAGGAGGCCGGGTTCCATACTGGGGTCACTTGTTCAAGGGCACTTTGCACCTCCATTGAGCCCCAGCTGAAGCATTGTGGTCCTCCCCCTTGCTTCAGAAATCCCAAAGCTGAGAGCCAAGCTAGCTCTATCAGATGGAGGAAAACAGCAACTGGATGGATTTTCAGGCAGTTGTTAGGCCGCGCCCCATTAGGGCTTCCCGGGAGATAAAGGTGAATTTTGGCCCCTAGGCCCGGGATCCAGGTGGACGCACAGGGTGTTTACCCACAGGATCCAAGAATGTTCCAGACTCACCTAGGCTCACTAGCTCTCTCCTGCACAGGAAATGTGAAGCAACAGATGTTTGGAGGTTGCCTTGACTTTCCCTGGAAGTGTGAGAGCCCTCCCAAGGCACAGGACCTCAGAAGCCATTGCCACTGAAAAATGACTTCCAAGCAGGTGCTTTCCAGCCGTGTGTGACTCTCAGTTTGCAGGAAGCTGGGAAAGCTATCTTCCTTGGAGGAAATAAATGCATCCACAGAGAGTGTGTTTTCAGGCCTCTATCTTGCAGCAAGTATTCTGCTTCTCAGACGTCAGATCTCCAGGCCTGCAACTTCTCATCTGGGTTGCATTGGAGGTACAAGGTGCCCTCGATCAGGTGACCCCAGTATGGCATCCAGCCTCCTTAGACACACTCCCACAGCCTGATTCCTCATGGGAAGTCCTGCTCTGAACGAGGTACGTGTTTGCAAGGCTCAGAAAGTGCAGGGAGATACAAGGCTCTGACTGGTATTGAGCCCCTGGGAGCTGGCCTGGAGGTCTGACATCTGAGAAGCGAAATACATGCTGCAAGAGAGAGACCTGAAAACTCCCTCTCTGTGGCTGCCTTTCATTCCACCAAGGAAGATAGCTATCCCAGCCTCCTGCATGCTGAGAATCACACACAGCTGGAAAGTACCTGCTTGGAAGTCATTTTTCAGTGACAATGGTCTCTGAGGCCCTGCACCTAGGGAAGGCTCCCACACTCCCAGGGAATGTCAAAGCAACCTCCAAAGACATGTTCTGTCACTTGTCTTCTGAAGGAGAAAGCTAGTCAGCCTAGGTGTGTCTAGAACGTACTTGGACCCAGAAGGAAAACACCCTGTGCTTCCACCTGGATATGGCAGCTAGGGGTCAAAATTCTTATTTTTCTCCCGGGGAGCCCTAACGCGGTGTAGCCTAGCAACTGCTTGAAAATCCATGCAGTTTCTGTTTGCTTCCTTCTGACTGAGCTAGCTTGGATCCCCACTATGGGATTTCTTAAGGAAGGGAGTGCCCCACAACTCCTCACCTGGGACCCATTGGATGTGCAAGGTGCCCTCCACCAAGTGACCCCAGTATGGCACCCGACCTCCTCAGACACACTTCCACAGCCTGCTTCCTCATGGGCAGGACTTATCTCTCCTGGGAGTGTGTTTGCAAGGCTCAGAAATTGCAGGGAGACACACGGCTCTGACTGGAATGTATGCCTTCAGAGCAGGCCTGGAGTTCTGACGTCTGAGAAGAGAAACACCTGCTGCAAGATAGAGGCATGAAAACTCACTTTCTTTGGCTGCCTTTACTTCCTCTAAGGAAAATAGTTTTCCCAGCTTCCTGCGTGTTGACAGCCACACACGCCTGGAAAATGCTGGCTTTGGGGTCATTTTTCAGCGGTAATAGCCCCTGAGGCCCTGCGCCCAGTGAGGGCTTCAACATTCCCAGGGAAAGTCAAAGCAACCTCCAAAAGTCTGTTATGTCACGTTTTCTCTGCAGGAGAGTTAGGGAGCCTAGGTCTCTCTGGAATGTTCTTGGATCCTATGGGGAAAACACCTTGTACAACCACCTGGATACTGGGCCTAGGTGCCAAAATTCGCAATTTTCTCCTGGGAAGCCCAAATGTGGTGCGGCCTAAGAAGTGCTTGAAAATCATTCCAATTGCTGTCTTCTTCCTTCTGACATAGCTAGCTTTGCTCCTCGCTTTGGGATTTCTGAAATAAGTGGGCAACCCACAACTCCTAGCTTGGGCCCCATTTCAGATTCAATGTGCCCTCGACCAGGTTTATGGCACCCGGCCCCTCAGACACCCTCGTGCAGCCGGCTTCCTCATGGGCAAGACCGCTCTGACCTAGGAATGTGTTTGCAAGCCTCGGAAAGTGCAGGGAGACATGTAGCTCTGACTCTGGAATTTAACCCGTGGAGCAGGTCTGGAGGTCTGACATCTGAGAAGTGAAAGAGTTGCTGCAAGATTGAGGCCTGAAAACTCACTCTCTGTGGCTGCCTTTCCTTCTTGGAAGGAAGATAGCTTTCCCAGGCTGCTGCATGATAAGTGTCACATACGCCTGGAAAGTGCTTGCTGGGAGATAATTTTTCAGTGGCAATGGCCCCCGAGGCCCTGCATCCATGGAGGGCTCCCATGCTAACAAAGTGAAATCAACTTCCAAAGGTCTGTTCCTTCATATTTCCTTGTCAGGAGACAGCTAGTGAATCTAGGTCTGTCTGGAACATTCTCAGATCCTGCGGGGAAAACACACTGTGCATCTACCTGGATACCAGGCCCAGGGCCAAAATTCACATTTTTTTCTTTCTGGGAGCCCTTTCATGGTGCGGCCTAGCACCTGCCATAAAACCCATCCATTTGCTGTTTTCTTCCTTCTGACAGAGCTAGCTTTGCTCCCCACTTTGGGAATTCTGAAGCAAGGGGGTGGCCTGCCACTCCTCTTCTGGGGCCCTTCTGAGGAGCATGGTGCCCTCGACCAGGTGAACATAGTATGGCACCTGGCCCCCTCAGACACACTCCCGCAGCCTGCTTCCTCATGGGCAGGGCCGCGCTGAGTTAGGAATCTGTTTGCCCAACGAGGAAAGTACAGGGATCCACATGGACCTGACTATGGAATTTAGGCCTGCAAAGCAGGTCTGGAGTTCTGACTTCTAAGGAGTGAAACACTTGCTGCAAGATAGAGACCTGAAAACTCACTCTCTGGGGCTGCCTTTCCTTCCTCGAAGGAAGATAACTTTCCCAGCTCCCTGCGAGGTGAGATTCATACATGCCTGGAAAGTGCTTGCTTGGAGGTCATTTTCAGTAGCAATGGCCCCTGAGGCCCTGCATCCAAGGAGGGCTCCCACACTCCCATGGAAACTCAAAGCAACCTTGAAACGTCTGTTACTTCCCATTCCCTTGGCAGGAGACAGCTATTGAGCCTAGGTCTGTGCGGAAATTTCTTGGATCATAGGAGTGAAACAGCCTGTGCCACCATCTGAATACCAAGCCTAGGAACCAAAATTCACATTTTCCTCCCTGGGATCCCTATCATAGTGTGGTCTAGCAACTGTTTGAAAATACATCCAGTTGTTGTTTTCTTCCTTCTGACTTTGCTCCCTGCTTTGAGATTTCACACTCCTCACCTGTGGCCCTTATGGGGTGCATTGTATCCTCGACCAGGTAAACATAGTATGGCACCTGGGCCCCTCAGACATACTCCTGCAGCCTGATTCCTCACGTGCAGTACTGCTCTGACTTAGGAAAGTGTTTGCAAGGATCGGAAAGTGCAGAAAGACACACGGTCCTGACTCAGGAACTGAGGTCCTCAGAGAAGGCCTAGAGATCTGACGGCTGAGAAGCCAGAAACTTCCTGTGATATAGGGGCCTGAAAACACACTCTCTGGGGCTGCCTTTCCTTCTCCAAAGGAAAATAATTTTCACAGCTTCCTGCATGCTGAGAGTCACACATGCCTTGAAAGCATTTGCTCGAAGGTCATTTTCCAGTGGCAATGGCCCCTGAGGCCCTGCACCCAGGGAGGGCTCCCACACTCCCAGGGAAAGTCAAAGCAACCTCCAAATATCTGTTTCGATATGTTTCCTCTGTAGGAGACATTAGTGAGCCTAGGTCTGTCTCGAACATTCAACACACAGAAATCGCTTGCATTTCTATACACTAATAATGAGAAAGTAGAAAGAGAAATTAAGGAAATAATTCCATTCACTGTTGCAACAAAAAGAATAAAATACTTAGGAATATATCTCCCTAAAGAAACAAAAGACATAAATATATATACATAATATTGATGAAAGAAATCAGAGAGGACATTAATAGATGGAGAAATATATCCTGTTCATGGATTGGAAGAATAAATATTGTGAAAATGAGTATACTACCCAAAATAATTTATAGATTCAATGAAATCCCTATCAATCTACCAACGGTATTTTTCACGGAGCTAGAACAAGTAATTTCACAATTTGTATGGAAATACAAAAAACCTTGAATAGCCAAAGCAATCTTGAGAAAGAAGAATGGAACTGGGGGAATCAACCTGCCAGACTTCAGGCTCTACTACAAAGCCACAGTCATCAAGAGAGTATGGTACTGGCATAAAGATAGAAATATAGATCAATGGAACAAAATAGAAAGCCCAGAGATAAACCCACACACCTATGGACATCTTAACTTTGACAAAGGAGGTAAGAATATTCAATGGAGAAAAGACATGCTGGGAAAACTGGTCAACCACTTGTAAATGAATGAAACTAGAAAAATCCTTAACACCATACACAAAAATAAACTCAAAATAGATTAAAGATCTAAATGTAAGACCAGAAACTATAAAACTCCTAGAAGAGAACATAGGCAAAACACTCTCTGACATTTATCACAGCAGGATCCTCCATGACCCACCTCC
Source organism: Moschus berezovskii (assembly GCF_049115385.1). Taxonomy (NCBI): domain Eukaryota; kingdom Metazoa; phylum Chordata; class Mammalia; order Artiodactyla; family Moschidae; genus Moschus; species Moschus berezovskii. Next base: position 77,101,232 of record NC_142488.1, on the reverse strand, counting down.
CAGAATATTGGAAATAAAAGCAAAAATAAACAAATGGAACCTAATTAAAATCAAAAGCTTCTGCACAGTAAAGGAAACTATAAGCAAGGTGGAAAGACAGCCTTCAGAATGGGAGAAAATAATAGCAAATGAAGTAACTGACAAAGAATTAATCTCAAAAATATACAAGCAACTCCTGCAGCTCAATTCCAGAAAAATAAACGACCCAATCAAAAAATGGGTCAAAGAACTAAACAGACATTTCTCCAAAGATGACATACTGATGGCTACAAACACATGAAAAGATGCTTAACATCACTCATCATCAGAGAAATGAAAACCAAAACCACAATGAGGTACCGTTACATACCGGTCAGAATGGCTGTTATCCTAAAGTCTACAAGCAATAAATGCTGGAGAAGGTGTGGAGAAAAGGGAATCCTCTTACACTGCTGGTGGGAATGCAAACTAGTACAGCCACTATGGAGAACAGTGTGGAGATTCCTTAAAAAACTGAAAATAGAACTGCCGTATGACCCAGCAATTCCACTGCTGGGCATACACACCAAGAAAACTAGAATTGAAAGAGACACATGCACTCCAATGTTCATCGCTTCACTGTTTATAATAGCCAGGACATGGAAGCAACCTAGATGTCCATCTGCATACGAATGGATAAGAAAGTTGTAATACATATAAACAATGGAGTATTACTCAGCAATTAAAAAGAACACATTTGAATTAGTTCTAATGAGGTGGATGAAACTGGATCCCATTATACAGAGTGAAATAAGCCAGAAAGAAAAACTCCAATACAGTACACCAGCACATATATATGCAATTTAGAAAGACGGTAATGATAACCCTGTATAGGAGATAACTAACCTTTGAATGTATAGGCATAAAGTTGTTTCTATTATTTATATTCTTAATGCTTCTATGAATAATTCCCATTTTGAATATTGTTTATTTGCAAGATTTTTCTTGTTGATTATTGTTACCTGATATTTCCCTTTTTAGAAAAGGTTTTTAAGGCAGCTTTGACTCTGTTCAGCCTCTCAATTTTATTTTTTTATTGCATTAATATCTGGTTTATATTAGGTCCTTTCTTTTCTTTATGAGTAGTCTGCTTATCTTGCTAACTTCTTAAACTGGCTGTATACTTGTATACTCATTACTTTTCCTTTTTATGTAAAGTCTACTATATTTAAGGCCTCAGTGGATAATGTTTTCCATATAGGTTTTAAGAATTTATATCTTTGTTATCTTTCTTTAATGATGTTGTCTTTAAATGCCATGTACTCAGTGAGTGATATAAACACATTGTAAATTTCAGTTTTCTAATAAAAAATAAATAAATAAAAATAAAGTCAAAGCAACCTCCAAATATCTGTTTCAACATGTTTCCTCTGTAGGGAACATTAGTGAGCCTAGGTCTGACTGGATCATTCTTGGTTCCTTCATGACAAACTCCCTGTGTGTCAACCTGTATACCGGGCTTGGGGCCAAAATTCAGTTTTCTCCCGGGGAACCCTATAGTGGTGCAGCCTAACAACTGCTTGAAAATCCATTCAGTTGCTGATTGCTTCCTTCTGACAGAGCTAGCTTGGTTCCCCACTTTGTCATTTCTGAAGCAATTTGGTTGCCAGCAACTCCTCACCTGGGGCCCATTTGAGCTGCAAGGTGCCCTCGACCAGGTCACCATAGTATGGTACCCAGCTCCTCAGACACACTCCTGCAGCCTGCTTCCTCAAGGGTAGGACTGCTCTGACCTATGAATGGGTTTGCAAGGCTCAGAAAGTGCAAGAAGACACAAGGCCCTGACTCTGGAATTTATGCCCTTGGAGCAGGCCTGGAGGTCTCACATCTGAGAAGATAACATTTGCTGCATGATAGAGACTTGAAAACCCACTCTCTGTGGCTGCCTTTCCTTCCTAGAAGGAAGAGAGCTTTCCAAGCCTCTTGCATGCTGAGAATCATAACGCCTAGAAAGTACTTGCTTGGAGGTCATTTTCCAGTGGCAATGGTCTCTGAGGCCATGCACCCAGGGAGGGCTCCCATACTCCAAGAGAAAGAGAAAGCAACCTCCAAACATGTGTTCCATCACGTTTCCTCTGCAGTAGAGAGACAGTATGCCTAGGTGTGTCTGGAATGTTCTTGGATCCTGCAGGGAAATCACCCGGTGTGTCCACCTGGATATTGGGCCTAGGAGCCAAAATTCACACATTTCTCCGAGGGAGTCCTAATGTGCTGCGGCCTAGGAACTGATTGAAAATCCATCCAATTGCTGTTTTCTTCCTTCCAACAGAGCTAGCCTTGCTCCCCACATTGCGATTTCTGAAGCAAGGGTGCAGTTCACAACTCCTCGCCTGGGACCCATTTGAGGTGCAAGGTGTCCTAGACCAGGTGACCACAGTATGGCAACCAGGCCCTCAGACACACTCCAGCAACCTGCTTCTTCATGGACAGGACCATTCTGACATACAAATCTGTTGCAAGGCTCAGAACGTGCAGGGAGACACGCAGCCCAGACTTTGAAATTAGGCCCTCAGAGCAGGCCTGAATGTCTGACGTCTGAGAAGCAAAACACTTGCTGCAAGATAGAGGCCTGAAAACTCATTTTCTGTGGCTGGCTTTCTCTCCTCGAAGGAAGATAGCTTTCCCAGCCCCCTGCATACTGAGAGTCACACATGCCTAGAAAGCAGTTGCTTGGAGGTCATTTTCCAGTGGCAATGGCCCTGAGGCCCTGCACCCAGGGAGGGCACCCACACTCCCACGGAAAGTCAACACAACCTCCAAATATCTATTTTCATCACTTTTCCTCTACAGGAGACATTAGTGAGCCTAGGTCTGTCTGGAACGTTCTTGGATCCTACGGGGAGAACACCCTGTGCGTCCACCTGGATACTGGACTTCAGTTCAGTTCAGTTCAGTTGCTCAGTCATGTCCGACTCTTTGCGACCCCATGAATCACAGCACGCCAGGCCTCCCTGTCCATCACCAACTCCTGGAGTTCACTAAAATTCATGCCCATCGAGTCAGTGATGCCATCAAGCCATCTCATTCTTTGTCGTCCCCGTCTTCTCCTGCCCCCAATCCTTCCCAGCATTAGAGTCTTTTCCAGTGAGTCAACTCGTCGCATGAGGTGGCCAAATTATTGGAGTTTCAGCTTTAGCATCAGTCCATCCAATGAACACCCAGGATTGATCTCCTTTAGTATGGACTGGTTGGATCTTCTTGCAGTCCAAGGGACTCTCAAGAGTCTCCTCCAGCACCACAGTTCAAAAGCATCATTTCTTCGGCGATCAGCTTTCTTCACAGTCCAACTCTCACATCCATACATGACCGTGGGAAAAACCATAGCCTTAACTAGACGGACCTTGGTTGGCAAAGAAATATCTCTGCTTTTTAATATGTTATCTAGGTTGGTCATAACTTTCCTCCAAAGGAGCAAGCGTCTTTTAATTTCCTGGCTACAATCAGCATCTGCAGTGATTTTGGAGCCCCAAAAATATAGTCTGACACTGTTTCCACTGTTTCCCCATCTATTTCCCATGAAGTGATGGGACCAGATGCCATGATCTTTGTTTTCTGAATGTTGAGCTTCAAGCCAACCTTCTCACTCTCCTCTTTCACTTTCATCAAGAGGCCCCTGAGTTCCCCTTCACTTTCTGCCATAAGGGTGATATAATCTGCACATTTGAGGCCATTGATATTTCTCCCAGCAATCTTGATTCCAGCCCATGCCTCCGCCAGCCCAGCGGGACCTAGGGGTCACAATTTGCAGTTTTCTCCCGGGGAGCCTTATAGTGGTGCGGCCTAGCAGCTGCTTGTAAATCCATCCAGTTGTTCTTTGCTTCCTTCTGACAGACCTAGGTTTGTTCCCCGCTTTGGAATGTCTGAAGCAAGGGGACATCCCGCAGCTACTCACTGGAGCCCATTTGAAGTGCATGGTGCCTTGGACCAGTGATGACAGTATGGCACCCGGACCCCTCAGACACACTCCTGCAACCTACTTCTTCATTGGCAGCACCACTTGACCTAGGAATGTTTGCAAGGCTCGGAAGGTTTAGGGAGACACATGGCCCTGACTCTGGAATTTAGGCCCTCAGAGGAGGCCTAAGTTCTGACGTCTAAATTTAAGCCTCGTAGTTCTGACATCCGAGAAGCGAAACACTTGCTGCAAGATAGAAGCCTGAAAACAACTCTCTGTGGATGCCATTCATTCCTAGAAGGAAAATAGCTTTCCCAGCGTCCTGCATGCCGAAGGTAACACACAGCTGATAAGTGCTTGCTTGGAGGTGATTTTTCAGTGGTGATAGCCCCTGAGGCCCTGTGCCCAGGGAGGGCTCCCACACTCCCAGGGAATGTCAGAGTAACCTCGAAACATCTGTTCTGTCACTTGTCTTCTGCAAGATAGAGCTAGTGAGCCTAGGTCTGTCTGGAAGGCTCATGGATTCTGCAGGGAAACACCCTGTGCGTCCATCTGGATACTGAGCCTAGGGGCCAAAATTTGTATTTTTCTCCCAGGGAGACCTAATGTTGTTAGACTTAGGACCTACTTGAAAATTCCGGCATTTGATATACTTAACTTGTGATTTGGGCCCTAAAGGCAGAAGCAACATTTCCTCGTAGGACTGCCGGGTTGTTGCAGTTTGACACCTTAAACAAAGCATGCAGGTTGGGTTCTTTTATCTCTTCTTTACACCCGCAGCATTGTTTAAGTGTTTGCGTCTTCTGAAACACAGCCACATGCTTCTAAATGCTATAAAGTCATCTGACAGTGTAATTTTGCTCAGTCTGATAACCACAAGTATGGCAGTGGCGTTCAGCCAACATTTTTCCCTGAATGCTTTGCTAAGGGAATGGTGCAGTGTGATCTACAAGTGCCTTTGCAGAGCTCCAAACCTGTGGGAAAACCTTTCTCTGAACCCAGAATTCTTGGCCTGAAGACAAAGCAGCTTTTCACCAAAGTAATGTGGAATACGTGCCAACCCCAATCCGAAGGTTAAACTGGTGCATTTTCCCCTGCTTTTTGACAGCAAGTATCATGAATTACTTGCATTTCCTGAGAGCAACACGTTGCTTGCCTTTTCTTGCTGGGAAATCCTCTGACAGTACACATTTCGCAGATCAGGGTGAAAAGAGCTGTATAAGTTAACATACACGGATTGTACCTTGTGACCTAAGACTGCAACTACACAGCTTAGAAACAGAAGGGAGACATGTGTTTGTGACCCTGAATTTGGGGTATGACGTTCAAAAGCAATCATTTGCCCTTGGGATCCAAGATACTTGCAGCACCAACCTGCAGGAAAGACACACAGGCTTATTCTACTCTTCAATCCTAGAACCGCGTTTTTAATTATGACTTTTCAAGAAAGCAGGTGGGCTTCCCTGGTGGCTCAGAGGATAAAGCATCTCGTTGCAAGGCAGGAGACTTGTGTTCCATTCCCTGGTTGGGAAGTTTCCCTGGAGGAGCAAATGGCAACCCAATCAAGTACCCTTGCCAGGAAAATGCCATGGTTGAAGGAGCCTGGTGAGTTATTGCCAAAGGAATAGCAAAGAGTCGAACACAACCGAGCAACTTTATTTCTCCTGCATCAGGTTGCTTGGCAATTCTTTCTGTGAGGTTTTCTGACAGGATGTTTCACCTAACCAGAGGAAAAGCAGGCATGTCCATTCACATACAAAGAGCACTCGCCACTGATATCTTGACTTCTCTCATGGTAGAATGTCTGTGCATTAGTAGTGTCTTTACTCAGCTTATAACGTGCACAGAAGTGTGTTATCTTGAAGTAGGAATTCCAGGCCATATGACCAAATACGTATGAGACTCCTGTGTAAGAAGGAGAGTTGCCATGTCAAACCAGCCAGGAAAGCACACTGGGTTATTCTTCTGTGTACTATGACTACAGCTGTGGCTCATTATTTGAGTTTTCTGAAAGGAACACGATATTGGCTACTTCTTACTGGGAAGTATCACCCAGTACAGTTTCATTGAATTAGGCTAGCAACAGGCATGGCAGCCAACACTCACAGAACCATCCTCACTGAACTCTTTGCTCATGGAATGGAATGGCGCAATCTGTTCTTGAGCTGTCTTGGCCAACTCTCTAACTACATGGTCTATTCTTTTGTTAGCAAGGGATTTGTAGCCTAAAGGCAGAAGCAGAATTTCCTAGTGTGACTGTCTGGTGGTTGCAGTCTGACACCTGAAAGAAAAGCACACTGGTTCATTTCTGTGTTCCTTATGCCTGCAACTTTTCTTAAGTGTCTACCTTTTCTGAAAGCATAATCACTTTCTTGTTAATGTTACAAAGTCATCTGACAATGTAATTTTGCTCAGTCAGGTAACAACAGTTATGGCGGAGGCCCTCACAGAACATTCTTACCTAAATTATTTTCTCAGCGAATGGTGCTCTGTGACCTAGGAATGACATTGCACAACCCCAAACCTGCAGGATAATGTTTCTCTGAACCTAGAACTTGGGGCCTGAAGATAAAGCAGCATATTCACCTAACAATTCTGGAATACAACCCGATGGAAAACACACTGGTACATTTTTGCCTTCTTTATGACAGCAAGTTTCATCAAGTAGTTGTGCTTTCTGAGAGAAATACGCTGATTGCCATTTCTTGCTGTCAAGTCCTATTATGGTACAGTTTTAGCCAATCAGAGTAAAAACATATAGAGAAATTGATATATAGGGATAGTACCTTGTGTCCTCGGAATGAACGTATGCAGCTTTAAAACTGCAGGGAGATGTGTTGTTGTGAGCCTGGAACTGGGGTATGACATCCAAAAGCAGTCATTTGCAATGTGAAACCTGGATAATTGCAGCATGTCACCTGCAGGAAAGACACACAGGCTCATTCTACTCTTCAATCCTGGAACCGTTCTTTAATTAGTTGACTTTTCTAGAAATCAGGTGGGCTTCCCTGATGGCTCAGGTGGTAAAGCGTCTGTCTTCAATGCAGGAGACCTGGGGTCAATCCCCGGGTCGGGAAAATCCCCTGTAGAAAGAAATGCCAATCCACTCCATTACTCTTGCCTGGAAAATGGCATACATGGAAGAACCTTGTCATCTACAGTCAATTGGATCAGAAAGAGTCGTAGACTGAGCAACTTCGCTTCTCATGAATGAGGCTGCTTGCTACTACTTACTGTGAGGTCGTCTGACTCTATGTTTCACTTAAACAGGGTAAAAGTAGACTTGGCCATCCACATTTACACTATACTTTCTGCTGATATATATGCTTCACAAACTGTGCAGTGTCGGTACACTAGAATTGTCTTTACACAGCTCTGAATGTACTGGAAAATGTGTTATCTTGAAGCTGAAATTACAGGCAATATGACCAAAACAGTATCTTTCTCCTGTGAAAGCAGGATAGTTGCAGCCTCAAACCAACCAGGAAAACACACTGGGTCATTTTTCTGTGCATCATGATGACAGCTTTGGCCATTGTTTGAGTTTTCTGAAAGGAAAATGCTACTGGCCACTTCTTACTGGGAAGACATCACCCAATCCAGTTCCACCAAATTAGGCTAACAGCAGGTATGGCATTCAACACTCACAGAACACTCCTCAGTGAACTCATTCTTTTTTGTTGTTGTTTAGTTTTGTTTGTTTTTTTTTTTCCTTGAAATTCACCCAAATAATGCATTTCAAACTCTTTTGTTGACTATGAGTTCTACCACATTTCTTCTTAGGGATTCGTGGCTATGTGAGTAGATATAAAGGTCATCTGAATTAAAGTCTCCTATTCCGGTCCATTTTCCTTTAGTGATTCCTTACATGTCAATGCTCTCTCTTACTATCTCCTATTTGATCACTTCCAATTTACCATGATTCACGGATCTAACATTCCATCCTCTTATGCAATATTGTTCTTTATAACATCAGAGTTTATGTCCATCAACAATCACATCCACAGCTGAGTGTTGTTTTCTCTTTGGCTCCATCTCTTCATTCTTTCTGGAGTTATTTCCTCACTTTTCTCCAGTAGCATGTTGGGCACCGACCTACCTGGGGAGTTCTTATTTCAGTGTCATATATTTTGCCTTTTCATATTGTTCAAGGGATTTTCATGGGAAGAATACTTAAGTCAATTGCCATTCCCTTCTCCAGTGGATCACGTTTCAACAGAACTGTCCACTATGACCCATCTGTCCATCTTGGGTGGCCCTACATGGCATGGCTCATAGTTTCACTGAATAAGAGAAGGCTGTGGTCCATGTGATCAGTTTGGTTAGTTTTCTATGATTGCAGTTTTTATTCTGTCTTTCCTCTGATGGATAAAGGTAAGAGGTTTATGAAAACTTCCTGATGAGAGAGATTGACTGTGAGGGTAACTGGGTCTTGTTCTGAAGTTGAATGTTTCTATGAAGACCTATAGGATCTTCTACTGAAGTGAATGTCACTCAGTCATGCCCAACTCTTTGCTACCCCATGGACTATGGAATTCTCCTAGCCAGAATACTGGAGTGGATAGCTTTTCCCTTCTCCATGGGATTGCCCCAACCCAGGGATTGAACCCAGGTCCCCTGCATTGAAGGTGGAATATTTACCAGCTGACCCACAAGGGAAACCCAAGAACACTGGACTGGCTAGCCTATCCCTTCTCCAGCAGATTTTCTTGACCCAGGAATCTAACCAGGTTCTTCTGCATTATAGGTGGATTCTTTACCAAGTGAGCTATGAGAGGAGACCTTCTAGAACTAACACCAAAAAATGATGACCTTTTCATCATAGGGGACTGGAATGCAAATGTAGGAAGTCAAGAGATACCTGGAGTAACAGGCAAGCTTGGCCTTGGAGTACAAAATGAAACAGGGAAAAGGAAAAAGTGTTTTGCCAAGATAATGCACTGGTTATTGAAAACACCCTCTTCCAACAACACAATTCATTACTCTATAAATGGACATCACCAGATGGTCAATATCGAAATAAGATTTATTATATTCTTTGCAGCCAGTGATGGAGAAGCTCTATATAGTCAGCAAAAACAATACTGGGAGCTGACTGTGGCTCAGATCATGAACATTTTATTGCAAAATTCAGACTTATTAAAGAGAGTAGGGAAAACCATTAGGCCGTTCAGTTATGACCTACATCAAATCCAGTATGATTGTGTAGTGGAAGTGACAAATAGATTCAAGGGATTAAATCTGACAGAGTGCAAGTAAAACTACTCACTGAACTTAGTAATTTGTACAGGAGGTGGTGATCAGAACCATCCCCAAGAAAAAGAAATACAAAAAGGCAAAATGATTCTCTGAGGAAAACTTACAAATAGCTGAGAAAAGAAGAGACGCTAAAGACGTAGGAGAAAAGGAATGATATACCCATCTGAATTCAGAGTTCCAGAGAATAGCAAGGAGAAATTAGAAAGCCTTTTTAAGAGAGCAATGCAAAGAAATAGAGGAAAACAACAGAAAGGGAAAGACTAGAGATCTCTTCAAGAAATCTAAAGATACTAAGGGAACATTTCATGCAAAGATGGGAACAGTAAAGGACAGAAAGTGCATGGACCTAAGAGAAGCAGAAGATATTAAGAAGAGGTGGCAAGAATACACAGAAAAACTATGCAAAAAAGATGACAATGACGCAGATAGCCACGAGGGTGTGATCACTCACCTAGAGCCTGATATCATGGACTCAAAGTCAAATGGGCCTTAGGAAGCCCTTAGTGATGCTTAAGAAGCATCCCTACAATGCTAGTGGAAGTGACGGAATTCAAGCAGAGCTATTTCAGATCTTAAAAAGCGATGCTGTGGAAGTGCCGCCATCAAAATTCCAGTTTGTTAGGAAAACTCGGCAGTGGCCACAAGACTGGAAGAAAAATCAATTTTCATTCCAATCCCAAGGTAGCACAATTCCAAAGGATGTGGAAACTACCACAGAATTGCACTCATTTCACATGCTAGCTAAGTAGTGCTCTAAATTCTTCAAGCTAGGCTTCAACAGTATGTGATCTGAGAACTTCCAGATGTACAAGCTGGATTTAGAAAAGGCAGATGAACAAGAAAACAAATTTCCAACATCTGTTGGATCATAGAAAAAACAAGAGAATGCCAGAAAAACATCTACTTTTGCTTTATTGTCTCTGCTAAAGTCTTTGCTGGTGAGATCACAATAAACTATGGAAAACTATTAAAGATGTGGGAATACCAGACCACTTTACCTGCCTCCTGAGAAAGCTGTATGCAGGTCAAGAAGCAACAATTATAACCAGACATGAAACAATGGTTCTAAGTTGGAAATGGAGTACATCAACACTGTATATTGTCACTCTGCTTATTTAAGTTATATGCAGACTACAGCATGCAAAATGCCAGGCTGGATGAAGCACAAGCTGTAATCAAGCTTGACAGATATACCACTGCAGCAACAACAGTAATCATTCATAGAAAAACTATGGCAATTCTATACTGCAGTGATTTTAGAGTCCAGGAAAATAAAGTTTCTCACTGTTTCCATTATTTTCCTATCTATTTACCATGAAGTTATGGAACTGGATGCCATGATCTCTTCAGTTCTTATACAGTGTATTAAAAAGCAGAGACATTACTTCACCAACAAAGATCAGTATCAGTTCAGTCAGTTCAGTCGCTCAGTCATATCCAATTCTTTGTGACAACGTGGAAGCCAGGCTTCCCTGACCATCACAAACTCCTGGAGCTTGCACAAACTCGTGTCCATCTAGTTGGTGATGCCATCCAACCATTTTATCCTCTGTCATCCCCTTCTCCTCCTGCTTTCAATCCTTCCTAGCATCAGAGTCTTTTCCAATGAGTCAGTTCTTTGGCATCAGTTGGCCAATGCATTGGAGTTTCAGCATCAGTCTTTCCAACGAATATTCAGGACTCATTTCCTTTAGGATTGACTGATTTGATATCCTTGCAGTCCAAGGGACTCTCAAGAATTTTCTCCAGGACCTCAATTCAAAAGCATCAATTATTCAGCACTTAGCCTTCTTTATGGTCCAACTCTCACATCTGTACATGACTACTGGAAAAAAAATCGCAGTTTTGACTGTATGGATCTTTGTCAGCAAAATGATGTCTCTGCTTTTTAGTACACTGTCTTGGTTTGTCATAGCTTCCTTCCAAAGAACAAGTGCCTTAATTTCATGAATATAGTCACTGTCCACAATGATCTGGAGCTCAAGAAAATAAAATCTGTCACAGATTCCACTTTTTCCTTTTCTGGACATGAGTTTGAGTGAACTCCGGGAGTTGGTGATGGACAGGGAGGCCTGGCGTGCTGTGATTCATGGGGTCGCAGAGAGTCGGACACGACTGAGCGACTGAACTGAACTGAACTGATGGGACCAGATGCCATGATATTAGTTGTTGAAAGTTGAGTTTCAAGCTAGCTTTTTCATTCTCCTCTTTCACTCTCATCAAGAGACTCTGGAGAAAGAAATGGCAACCCAGTGTAGTATCCTTGTCTGGAGAACCCTATGGACTGTATGAAAAGACAAAATAAGACATCTTTTATTTCAAATTTCATCTATATGACATTGGACACATCACTTAACCATTCAAAGTCTCAGTTATGTATAAAATAGGAATTGTAAAGCCTATTTCATGGAAGCATTGGGTAAAACAACAGGACACATATACACAATGGAATATGTATAAATATATATGCAAATATTTGCTTCTTATGGGCTGTCCTGGTGGCTCAGATGGTAAAGAATCCACCTGCAATGTGGGAGACCTAAATTTGATCCCTGGGTTGGGAAGATTCCCTGGAGGAGGGCATGGCAACCCATTCTAGTATTGTTGCCTGGAGAATCCCCATGGACATAGGAGCCTGGCAGGCTACAATCCATGCAGTCACTGAGTCAGACATGACTGAGTAACTAAGCATAGCACATTCCATCCTATATTTTAATCATAATCTTTAACATGCTTATTATTTTCAATGACATTTTGGGGACAGTATCATAATTTAAAAACTAAAGTTCTATGCTAAATTGCTCTTTTCAAAAAAAGTCCTACACTATAATTATAGACACATCAGTTCTTCCTGTTAATACAATTTTTAGATTGAATTAACTATTAAATCAGTGGCACTTTCATCCCCTTTTGTGATTGTCATGAAGATATATAGTATATTCAGCATCACTCTGCAGTGTTTTTTCATAGCTTTTTCATGTCCTGTGTAAAATAATAAAGCCTCTTCTGACTTCAACATACTATTTATTTAAGTATAACATGGAAGCTTCTTAATAACATTATATTTTTCATAGTCATCTGAGAGGCGTTTATCCATTCTTATATTTTTGCCCTTTTTCTCAGTTATCACTCCTATCCCATTCGGATATGCAATCTTCTGTATGTGCTTGTCTTGTTTTAAACACTCTTATCAAGTTACCTGGTAAGGTCTTTTAAAATTTATCCCAAAGTTTAGTAAACTGTCATCTTTGCTTAATCTTTTAACTTATTATTTCCTTCTACTATTTGATATATTTTGAAGAGAAAAAAAAACTTTTATGAGACATCACCTTATCTGCAGGGTTACACAGAATCATTCTATTGTATGTATACCAGGAAAATGCATGCTAGTATGTCATGTAATAAGTCTTTGCTCAATCAATTTTACCCCAAATTATACTTAATGGGAAATATATACATACACACACATACACACACACACACACATACATATATATATATATATATGTATGTATGTATAAAGTTGGAAAACACTTAAATAAGAGTAATAATTTTGCTTTGGATTTAGAATCAGTTTATTAGTTAAAACTTACTACGATAAAGTTTTATGTTCAGTAGTTTTAATGCTCTAGATTATTACAGAGGTAAAGGTGTGCAGAGTTTTCGTGTTTGTCTGTGTGTGTGTGTGTACATGTGTGCATGTTGTTTGAAGCATAAAAATTAAGCTTGTAAAGTGACTTAACTAAAAGATGAATGAGATAGGAAAAAGTGAAGTTCTCTAAAATCTTTGTGCAGAACTGAATTATCAAGGTCTAAAGTGCATATCATAGCTCTAATTTATGCTGGTGATGCTTTTGCTATTTTTACCTTTTCATCTTACCAATTTGCCCTTACTATTTTTATGTTTAATCTCTGTTTTGAAATATCTTTTGTTTCTCATCAACCCTCGCCTTAAGCTCTTAGAGCATGTGGGATTCTGAAGTTAACAGGTTTAGCCACGTGTATTCTTCTGATGTAAGTGATAAATTGAAGCATTTTGTTACTTATAAATATTGACTGGGATCAGTTAGGAAGCTGACAATTTTCCTAACTTCTACAATGCATTAATCTGAGCCAATCATGTTTGCAGGTGTCAGTTATTTATACTTTAATATGTGTTTATTAACAGACAACAAATTGTCCAATAAAGAAAAGTTAACATATCCAACTTACATACTTGTCATTTTTCTAAACTGAGGTTTCTCAAGATGTTTACCTAGGAGCATTAATTTCACTGTGTCATTAAAACAATTTTTCTAATCTCCATAAAAATAGTCCATTCATATTATCTCTTACAGTGCTTCCCCAACTAGATCAAAAGCTATGTGGGATATCACTTGATAAAAACGGCTCTATGATCAAGTATATTTGGGAATTCTGTGTTACCAAGTTAAGTAAGTTTCTTTGTTGTAGGACTTCTCACAGCTCATTATATATCAATGTATATTGTGAATAAGAACCAGAGGTAGTTTATCACATTTCTGAAGATTATTTACCAAGGAATCATTGTATCTTTTAAATAAAAAGCATCTCAAAGAACCTTTTTGAAAATCGTTGTTGTACCTCCACTGATACATTCCTATATAGAAAACACATGAACTTGATCTTAACATCTCCAAGCCTATGCACATAAATATTTTGACATTTTTCCTAAAAATATTAGTCAAGGTCTGAAGCATTGATATAACTGCAATATGAACAATGTTTACACGACAATGTTTAATAACGTGATTAAGATCTTCAGTTCAGTTCAGTTCAGTCACTCAGTCGTGTCCAACTCTTCGCGACCCCATGAATCACAGCATGCCAGGCCTCCCTGTCCATCACCAACTCCCGGAGTTCACTCAAACTCATGTCCATCGAGTTGGTGATGCCATCCATCCATGTCATTCTCTGTCATCCCCGTCTCCTCCCGCCCCCAATCCCTCCCAGCATCAGAGTCTTTTCCAGTGAGTCAACTCGTCACATGAGGTGGCCAAAGTACTGGAGTTTCAGATCTTAAACAGTATTAAACCTCTATCAAACTTTAAAATAGATAATATACTTTAATACCTACAAAATATAGTCTGAATAATTCTTTTGGCATAAAATTGTGAATATACTTCTTTGGATATATGTTTGTCCTTTAATTTTATGAAATTAATACCTGAAGTCTACTTTGTAAAATTATTTCCCTGACAGAGCAAGTGGTGAGGCCCTAGAAGACTCATGTCTGATCAAACTGCAAGCAGGCTTCGTTGCTAACCAAGATTTCTTGGGATTCTGGCTGGTCGACATCCGCCTGAGAAGGTGTACCAGTTGTACACCCAGAAAACTGAGCGTCAGAGATGAGGAAGCGATAAGTAGCAGCAACAGTGCTCGCAAAACACCTGAGCTGGTCACCTGAGCTGCTCGGACTGGGGAAAGGCACAAAACGCAGGCCCAACCGAGTTTGCACCTTTGTGGAGTACCCAAATACCAGAACCTGAGCGACTTTGACTTGGGAAGTGCATGCAACCCAGGGCCAACCTCAGACAGTCCCCGGCAGAGCAAGCTAGACCCTAAGCAGTATAGACAGTGAAAGCACACATGCATTAACCCATGAGGGGGACAAACCCAATGTGGCCAAGACACTGTGAGCACTCCCCACAGAGGCCAGAGATGTTTGTTTGCAGCGTTCCACCCTCCCCACAGAACAACTGAACAAGGAAGCCTAAAAAAGTGTCCACCACCGCCCCCTTGTGTCAGGGCGGAAATTAGACACTGAAGAGACCAGCAAACAGAAGAAGATAAAACCGAAGGAACCACCTTGGAAGAGACAGATGGAGAAGTCTTGAGGATACTACAAGAATAAGACTGAAAACCAGAAGCAGAGGCTTAAGTCCAAATCCTGAGAACATCAGAGAACTCCAGACTCAAGTGAAGATTAATCAATAGGAGATCATCAAACGCATCTATACCTACACTGAAATCAAGCACCACCCAAGGGTCAACAAGTTCCAGAGCAAGATATACCACACAAATTTTCCAGCAACACAGCAAAATAGCCCTGAGCTTCAATATAAAGGCTACCCAAAGTCACTCCAAAACCACTGACATCTCATAACTCATTACTGGACACTTCATTGCACTCCAAAGAAGAAATCCAGCTCCACCCACCAGAACACCGACACAATCTTCCCTAACCAGTGAACCTTGACAAGTAACCTGTCCAACCTCACCCACAGTGAGGAAACTCCACAATAAAGAGAACTCCACAAACTGCCAGAAAACAGAAAGGCCACCCCAAACACAGCCATATAAGCAAGATGAAGAGGCAGAGAAATACCCAGCAAGTAAAGGAACAAGATAAATGCCGAACAACCCAAACAAAAGAAGAAGATATAGGGAACCTACCTGATGAAGAATTCCAAATAATGATAGTGAAAATGATCCAAAATCTTGAAAACAAATTGGAGTTACAGATAAATAACCTGGAGACAAGGATTGAGAAGATGCAAAAAAGTTTTAACAAGGATCTAGAAGAAATAAAAAAGAGTCAATATACAATGAATAATGCAATAGATGAGATTAAAAAACACTCTGGAAGGAACCAAGAGTAGAATAACGGAGGCAGAAGATAGGATAAGCAAGTTAGAAGATAAAATAGTAGAAATAAATGAAAAAGAGAAGAGAAAAGAAAAATGAATTAAAAGAAATGAGGACAATCTCAGAGACCTCTGGGACAATGTTAAATGGCTGAACATTTGAATCATAGGCGTCCCAGAAGATGAAGATACAAAGAAAGATCATGAGAAAATACTTCAGGAGATGATAGTTCAAAACTTCCTTAAAATGGGAAA
This sequence comes from Moschus berezovskii, assembly GCF_049115385.1. Taxonomy (NCBI): domain Eukaryota; kingdom Metazoa; phylum Chordata; class Mammalia; order Artiodactyla; family Moschidae; genus Moschus; species Moschus berezovskii. The sequence continues at coordinate 77,085,200 of NC_142488.1, read as the reverse complement.
GGAAATAATCACCCAAATCCAAGAAACTCAGAGATAACCAAACAGGATAAACCTAAGGCAAAGTACCCCAATATACATATTAATCAAATTAACAAAGATCAAACACAAAGAAAAAATATTAAGAGCATCAAGGGAAAAACAACAAATATCACACAAGGGTATTCCCATAAGGATAACAGCTGATCTTTCAACAGAAACTCTTCAGGACAGGAGGGAATGACAGGGTATACTTAAAGTGATGAAAGAAAATAAACTACCGCCCAGATTACTGTACTGTATACTTAAAGTGATGAAAGAAAATAAACTACCGCCCAGATTACTGTACCCAGCAAGGATCTCATTCAAATATGAAGGAGAAATCAAAAGGTTTACAGACAAGCAAAAGCTGAGAGAATTCAACATCACCAAACCAGCTCTCCAACAAATGCTAAAGGACCTTCTCTAGACAGGAAACACATAAAGGGTGTATAAATTTGAACCCAAACCAATAAAGTAAATGGCAACGGGATCATACTTATCAATAATTACGTAAAATGTAAATGGGTTGAATGCCCGAACCAAAAGACAAAGACAGACTGAATGGATACAAAAACAAGGCCCCTATAAAATGGTGTCTCCAAGAGACCCTCCTTGGGACACAGACAGACTGAAACTGAAGGGCTGGAAAAAGATACTCCACTCAAATAGAGACCAGAAGAAAGCAGCAGTAGCAATACTCAGAGTGGAAACTAACCCAGCATCATAAAGCTGCTATTCTCCAACACAAATTAATTTAAAAACAGAAAATGAAAAAAGAAATTAACATACTAAAGTAACTGTACTCCGAAGCAAAAACAGATTTTTAGACTAAACACCACCCAAAAAATAAAAATAAAACAAAGTCTGTGAAAAGAGACAAAGAAGAACTCTACATAATGATCAAAGGATCAATTCAAGAAGAAGATGTAACAGTTATAAATATATATGCACCCAACATAGGAGCAAAACAATATGTAAGACAAATGCTAACAAGTGTGAAAGGGGAAATTAACACTAACACAATAAGAGTGGGAGACTTTAATACCCCACTCACAACTATGGATAGATCTACTAAACAGAAAGTTAACAAGGAAGTACAAATGTTAAATGATACAATAGACCAGTTAGACCTAATAAATATCTATAGGACATTTCATCCCAAAACAATGAATTTCACCTTCTCAAGCGCACACGGAACCTTATCCAGGATAGATCACATCCAGGGCCATATATCTAGCCTTGGTAAATTCAAAAAACTTGAAATCATTCCAAGCATCTTTTCTGACCACAATGAAGTAAGACTAGATCTCAATTACAGGAGAAAAACTATTAAAAACTCTAACACATGGAGGCTGAACAACACGCTGCTGAAAAACAAACAAATCATAGAAAAAATCAAAAAATAAATCAAAATATGCATAGAAATGAATGAAAATGAAAACACAACAACGCAAAACATCTGGGACACTGTAAAAGCAGGGCTTAGGGGAAGGTTCATACCAATACAGGCATACCTCAAGAGAAAAGAAAAAAGTCAACTAAATAATCTAACTTCACACCTGGTTCAGGTCAGTTCAGTCGCTCAGTCATGTCCGACTCTTTGAGACCCCATGAATCACAGCACACCAAGCCTCCCTGTCCATCACCAACTCCTGGAGTTCATTCAAACTCATGCCCATCGAGTTGGTGATGCCATCCAGCCATTTCATTCTGTCGTCTCCATCTCCTCCCACCCCCAATCCTTCCTAGCATCAGACTCTTTTGAGTGAGTCAGCTGTTCGCATGAGGTGGCCAAAGTATTGCAGTTTCAGCTTCAGCATCAGTCCTTCCAATGAACACCCAGGATTGATCTCCTTTACAATGGACTGGTTGGAACTTCTTGCAGGCCAAGGGACTCTCAAGAGTCTTCTCCAGCACCACAGTTCAAAAGCATCAATTCTTCGGCGATCAGCTTTCTTCACAGTCCAACTCTCACATCCATACATGACCACGGGAAAAACCATAGCCTTGACTAGACGGACCTTGGTTGGCAAAGTAATGTCTCTGCTTTTTAATATATTATCAAGGTTGGTCATAACTTTCCTTCCAAGGAGTAAGCGTCTTTTAATTTCCTGGCTGCAATCAGCATCCGCAGTGATTTTGGAGCCCAAAAAAACAAAGTCTGACACTGTTTCCACAGTTTCCCCATCTATTTCCCATGAAGTGATGGGACCAGATGCCATGATCTTTGTTTTCTGAATGTTGAGCTTCAAGCCAATCTTTTCACTCTCCTCTTTCACTTTCATCAAGAGGCTTTTGAGTTCCTCTTCACTTTCTGCCATAAGGGTGGTGTCATCTGCATATCTGAGGTTATTGATATTTCTCCCGGCAGTCTTGATTCCAGCTTGTGCTTCTTCCAGCCCCGGGTTCCTCATGATGTACTCTGCATATAAGTTAAATAAGCAGGGTGACAATATACAAACGTGACGTACTCCCTTTCCCATTTGCAACCAGTCTGTTGTTCCATGTGCAGTTCTAACTGTTGCTTCCTGACCTGCATACAGATTACTCAAGAGGCAGGTCAGGTGGTCTGGTATTCCCATCTCGTTCAGAATGTTCCACAGTTTACTGTGATCCACATAGTCAAAGGCCTTGGCATAGTCAATGAAGCAGAAATAGATGTTTTTCTGGAACTCTCTTGCTTTCTCCATGATCTAGCGGATCCTGGCAATTTAATCTCTGGTGCCTCTGCCTTTTCTAAAACCTGCCTGAACATCTTAAAGTTCATGGTTCACATATTGCTGAAGCCCTGCTTGGAAAATTTTGAGCATGACTTTACCAGCATATGGTATGAGTGCAATTGTGTGGTAGTTTGATCACTCTTTGGCATTCCCTTTCTTTGGGATTGGAATGAAGACTTACCTTTTCTAGTTCTGTGGCCACTGCTGAGTTTTCCCAATTTGCTGGCATATTGAGTGCAGCACTTTCACAGCATCATCTTTCAGGATTTGAAATAGCTCAGTTGGAATTCCATCACCTCCACTAGCTTTGTTCATAGTGATGCTCTCTAAGGCCCACTTGACTTCACATTCCAAGATGTCTGGCTCCAGGTGACTGGTCACACCATCGTAATCTACACCTAAAGCAACTAGAAAAGGAAGAAATGAAGAACACCATGGTTAGTAGAAGGAAAAAAATCTTAAAAAACTAGGGCAGAAATAAATGCAAAAGAAACCAAACGGACCACAGCAAAATTTAACAAAGCCAAAAGCTGTTTCATTGAGAGGGTAAATGTATTTGACAAACGACTAGTCAGACTCATCAAGAAACAAAGGGAGAAAAACCAAATCAATAAAATTAGCAATGAAAATGGAGAGATCACAAAAGACAACACAGAAAGTCAAAGGATCATAAGAGACTACTATGAGCATTTACATGCCAATAAATTGGACAACTTGAAAGAAATGGAAAAATTCTTAGAAAAGTGCAACTTTCCAAAACTGAACCAGGAAGATATACAAAATTTAACAGAACAATCACAGGCATGGAAATTGAAACTCTAATCAGAAATCTTCCAGAAAAAAAAAAAAAAAGCCCAGGTCTGGACGGCTTCAGAGCTGAATTCTATCAAAAATGTCGAGAAGAGGTAACACCTATACTACTCAAACTCTCTAGAAAATTGCAGAGGAAGGTAAACTTCCACACTCATTCTATGAGGCCACCATCACCCTAATAACAAAACCTTACAAAGATGCCATGATAAAAGAAAACTACAGGCCAACATCACCGATGAACATAGATGCAAAAATCCTTAAAAAAGTTCTAGCAAACAGAGTCCAACAGCACATTAAAAAGATCATATATCTTGACCAAGTGGGCTTTAACCAAGGCTGCAAGGATTCTTCAATATCCACAAATCCATCAATGTAATACACCACGTTAACAAAATGAAAAATAAAAACCATTTGATTATCTCAATAGATGCAGAGAAAGCCTTCGACAAAATTCAACACCCATTTATGACAAAAAACCTCCAGAAGGCGGGAATAGAAGGAACATACCTCAAAAAAATAAAAACTATATATGACAAACCCACAGCAAACATTATCCTCAATGGTGAAAAACTGAAAGCATTTCCCCTAAAGTCAGGAACAAGACAAGGTTGCCCACTCACACCACTAGTATTCAACATAGTTTTGGAAGATTTTACCACAGCAATCAGAGCAGAGAAAGACATAAAAGGAATCCAAATTGGAAAAGAAGAAGTAAAACTCTCACTGTTTGCAGATGACATGATCCTCTACACATCAAACCCTAAAGACTCTACCAGAAAATTACTAGAGCTAATCAATGAATATAGTAAAGTTGCAGGATATAAAATCAACACACAGAAATCCCTGTATTCCTATACACTAATAATGAGAAAATAGAAAGAGAAATCAATGAAACAATTCCATTCACCGTTGCAACAAAAAGAAATAAATACTTAGAATTATATATATCTAAAGGAACAAAAGACCTATATATAAAAAACTATAAAACATGGTGAAAGAAATCAGAGAGGACACTAATAGAAGGAGATATATACCGTGTTCACGGATTGGAAGAATAAATATTGTTAAAATGAATATACTAACTAAAATAATTTTTGATTCAATGAAATCCCTATCAAGCTACCAATGGTATTTTTCACAGAGCTAGAACAAATAATTTTACAATTTGTATGGAAATAAAAAATACCTTGAGTAGCCAAAGCAATCTTGAGAAAGAAGAATGGAACTGGGGGAATCAACCTGCCAGACTTCAGGCTCTACTACAAAGCCACAGTCATCAAGACAGTATGGTACTGGCATAAAGACAAAAATATAGATAAATGGAACAAAATAGAAAGCCCAGAGATAAATCCACACACCTATGCACACCTTAATTTTGACAAAGTAGGCAGGAATATTCAATGGAGAAAAGACAGTCTCTTTAACAAGTGGTGCTGGGAAAACTGGACAACCACTTGTAAAAGAATGAAACTAGAACAGTCCCTAACACCATACACAAGAATAAACTCAAAGTGGATTAAAGATCTAAATTTAAGACCAGAAACTATAAAACTCCTAGAGGAGAACATAGGCAAAACACTCTCCGACATAAATCACAGCAGGGTCCTCCATGACCCACCTCACAGAATATTGGAAATAAAAGCAAAAATAGACAAATGGGACCTAATTAAAATTGAAAGCTTCTCACAGCAAAGGAAACTATAAGCAAGGTGAAAAAGACAGCCTTCAGAATGGGAGAAAATAATAGTAAATGAAGCAACTGACAAAGGATTGATCTCAAAAATATAAAAGCAACACCTGAAGGTCGATTCCAGAAGAGTAAACAACCCAATCAAAAAATGGGCCAAAGAAGTAAACAGACATTTCTCTAAAGAAGACATACTGGTGGCTAACAAAAACATGAAAAGATGCTCAACATCACTCATCATCAGATAAATGCAAATCAAAACCACAATGACGTACCATTTCATGTCTGCTATCCGAAAGTCTACAAGCAATAAATGCTGGAAAAGGTGTGGAGAAAAGGGAACCCTCTTACACTGTTGGTGGGAATGCAAACTAGAACAACCACTATGGAGAACAGTGTGGAGATTCCTTAAAAAACTGGAAATAGGACTGCCATACGACCCAGCAATCCCACTCCTGGGCATACACACTGAGGAAACCAGAATTGAAAGAGACACATGTACTCCAATATTTATTGCAGCACTGTTTGTAATAGCCAGGACATGGAAGCAACCTAGATGTCCATCTGCAGATGAATGGATAAGAAAGCTTTGGTACATATACACAATGGAGTATTACTCAGCAATTAAAAAGAATACATTTGAATCAATTCTAATGAGGTGGATGAAACTGGAGCCTATTATACAGAGTGAAGTAAGCCAGAAAGAAAAACACCAATACAGTATACTAACCCATATATATGGAATTTAGAAAGATTGTAATGATAACCCTGTATACGAGACAACTAATCTTTGAATATATAGGCATAAAGTTGTTTCTATTATTTATACTCTCTTTTTTTAAATTTATTTTATTGGAGGCAAATTACCTTACATTAATATATTGGTTGGTTTTGCCACACACTGACACGAATCCGCCCCGGGTGTACATGTGTTCCCTTTCTTGAACCCCCCTCCTCCCTCCCTCCTCCCAACATCCTCCCTCCATGTTATCCCCGTGCACCAGCCCCAAGCATCCTGTATCATGTGTCGAAGCTGGACTGGTCACCCATGACAATATACATGCTACAATGCCGTTCTCCCCAATCATCCAACCTTCACCCTCTCCCACAGAGTCCCAAAGACTGTTCTCTATGACTACGTCTCTTTTGCAGTCTCATATACAGGGCAATGGCAAACCACTCCAGTACTCTTGCCTAGAGAATCCCATGGATGGAGGAGCCTGGTGGGCTGCAGTCCGTGGGGCCGCTAGGGGTTGGACACGACTGAGTGACTTCACTTTCAATTTTCACTTTCACACATTGGAGAAGGAAATGGCAACCCACTCCAGTATTCTTGCCTGGAGAATCCCAGGGACGGGGGAGCTTGGTGGGCTTCCGTCTATGGGGTCACACAGAGTCGGACACGACTGAAGTGACTTAGCAGCAGTAGCATACAGGTTTCAGGTTGCCATCTTTCTAAATTCCATATATATGCGTTAGTATACTGTATTGATGTTTTTCTTTCTGGCTTACTTTACTCTGTATAATTGGCTCCAATTTCATCCACCTCATTAAAACTGATTCAAATGCATTCTTTTTGATGGCTGAAAAATACTCCTTTGTGTATATGTACCAAAGCTTTCTTATCCATTCATCTGCAGATGGACATCTAGGTTGCTTCCATGTCCTGGCTATTATAAACAGTGCTGCAATGAACATTGGAGTACATGTGTCTCTTTCAATTTTGGTTTCCTCGGTGTGTATGCCCAGGAGTGCGATTGCTGGATCATATGGCAGTTCTATTTCCAGTTTTTTGAGGAATCTCCACACTGTTCTCCATAGTGGTTGTACTAGTTTGCATTCCCACCAACAGTGTAAGAGGGTTCCCTTTTCTCCACACCCTCTCCAGCATTTATTGAATGTAGACTTTTGGATAGCAGCCATTCTGACTGGTGTGAAATGGTATCTCATTGTGGTTTTGATTTGCATTTCTCTGATTATGAGGGATGTTGAGCATTTTTTTCATGTGTTTATTAGCCATCTTTATGTCTTCTTTGGAGAAATGTCTGTTTAGTTCTTTGGCCCATTTTTTGATTGGGTCACTTAGTTTTCTGGAATTGAGTAGCAGGAGCTGCTTGTATATTTTGGAGATTAATCCTTTATCAGTTGCTTCATTTGCTATTATTTTCTCCCATTCCGAAGGCTGTCTTTTCAACTTGCTTATAGTTTCCTTTGCTGTGCAGAAGCTTTTGATTTTAATTAGGTCCCATTTGTTTATTTTTGCTTTTATTTCCAATATTCTGGGAGGTGGGTCTTGGAGGATCCTGCTGTGATTTATGTCAGAGAGTGTTTTGCCTATGTTCTCCTCTAGGAGTTTTATAGTATCTGGTCTTACATTTAGCTCTCTAATCCATTTTGAGTTTATTTTGGTGTATGGTGTTAGGAACTGTTCTAGTTTCATTCTTTTACAAGTGGCTGACCAGTTTTCCCAGCACCACTTGTTAAAGAGACTGTCTTTTGTCCATTTTATATTCTTGCCTCCTTTGTCGAAGATAAGGTGTCCATAGGTGCGTGGATTTATCTCTGGGCTTTCTATTTTGTTCCATTGATCTATATTTCTGTCTTTATGCCAGGACCACACTGTCTTGATGACTGTGGGTTTGTAGCAGAGCCTGAAGTCTGGCAGGTTAATTCCTCCAGTTCCATTTTTCTTCTTCAAGATTGCTTTGGCTATTCGAGTTTTTTTGTATTTCCATACAAATTGTGAGATTATTTGTTCTAGTTCAGTGAAAAATATCGTTGGTAGCTTTTGAATGTATAAATTACTTTGGGTAGTATACTCATTTTCACAATATTTATTCTTCCAATCCACAAACACGGTATATTTCTCCATCAATTAGTGTCCTCTTTGATTACTTTCACTAGTGTTTTATAGTTTTCTATGTACAAGTCTTTTGTTTCCTTAGGAAGATATATTCCTAAGTATTTAATTCTTTTTGTTGCAACAGTGAATGGAATAGTTCCCTTAATTTCTATTTCTTTTTTCTCATTATTAGTTTATAGGAATGCAAGGGATTTCTGTGTGTTGATTTTATATCCTGCAACTTTACTTTATTCATTGATTAGCTCTAGGAGTTTTCTGGTAGAGTCTTTAGGGTTTTCTGTGTAGAGGATCGTGTCATCAGCGAACAGTGAAAGTTTTAATTCTTCTTTTCCAATTTGTATTCCTTTTATGTTTTTTCTGCTCTGATTGCTGTATCCAAAACTTCCAGAACTATGTTGAATAGTAGTGGTGAGAGTGGACACTCGTATCTTGTTCCTGACTTAAGGGGAAATGCTTTCAGTTTTTCACCATTGAGGATAATGTTTGCTGTGGGTTTGTCATATATAGCTTTTATTATGTTGAGGTATGTCCCTTCTATTCCCACTTTCTGGAGAGTTTTTATCATAAATGGATGTTGTATTTTGTCAAAGGCTTTCTCTGCATCTATTGAGATAATCATATGATTTTTATTTTCCAGTTTGTTAATGTGGTGTATTACGTTGATTGATTTGCTGATATTGAAGAATCCTTGCATTCCTGGGATAAAGCCCACTTGGTCATGATGTATGATCTTCTTAATGTGTTGTTGGATTCTGATTGTTAGAATTTTGTTAAGGATTTTTGGATCTATGTTCATCAGTGATATGGGCCTGTAGTTTTCTTTTTTTGTGAGATCTTTACCAGGTTTTGGGATTAGGGTGATGGTGGCCTCATAGAATGAGTTTGGAAGTTTTCCTTCCTCAGCAATTTTCTGGAAGAGTTTTAGTAGAATAGGTGTTAGCTCTTCTCTAAATTTTTGGTAGAATTCAGCTGTGAAGCCATCTGGACCTGAGCTTTTGTTTGCTGGAAGCTTTCTGATTACTTCCTCTATTTACATGCTTGTGATAGGTCTGTTCAGATTTTCTATTTTTTCCTGGTTCAGTTTGGCAAGGTGTACTTTTCTAGGAATTTGTCCATTTCTTCCAAGTTATTCATTTTATTGCCATATAATTGCTGATAGTATTCTCTAATAATCCTTTGTATTTCTGTGTTGTCAGTTGTGATCTCTCCATTTTCATTTCTAATTTTAATGATTTGGTTCTTCTCCCTTTGTTTCTTGATGAGTCTGGATAGTGGTTTGTCAATTTTATTTACCTTCTCAAAGAACCAACTTTTGGCTTTGTTGATTTTTGCTATGCTCTCTTTTGTTTCTTTTGCATTTATCTCTGCCCTAATTTTTACGATTTCTTTCCTTCTGCTAAACCTGGGGTTCTTCATTTCTTCCTTTTCTAGTTTCTTTAGATGCAGAGTTAGGTTATTTAGTTGACTTTTTTCTTGTTTCTTGAGGTGTGCCTGTATTGCTATGAACTTCCCCCTTAGCACTGCATTTACAGTGTCTCAGAGGTTTTGGGTTGTTGTGTTTTCATTTTCATTCATTTCTATGCATATTTTTATTTCTCTTTTGATTTCTTCTATGATTTGTTCATTATTCAGCATCGTGTTGTTCAGCTTCCATATGTTGGCATTTTTAATAGTTTTTCTCCTGTAATTGAGATCTAATCTTACTGGACTGTGGTCAGAAAAGATGCTTGGAATGATTTCAATTTTTTTGAATATACCAAGGCTAGATTTATGGCTCAGGATGTGATCTATCCTGGAAAAGGTTCCGTGTGTGCTTGAGAAAAACGTGAAATTGATTGTTTTGGGGTGAAATGTCCTATAGAGATCTATTAGGTCTAACAGGTCTATTGTATCATTTAAAGTTTGTGTTTCCTTGTTAATTTTCTGTTTAGTTGATCTATCCATAGATGTAAGTGGGGTATTAAAGTCTCCCACTATTATTGTGTTATTGTTAATTTCCCCTTTCATACTTGTTAGTAATTGTCTTACATATTGCGGTGCTCCTATGTTGGGTGCATAAATATTTATAATTGTTATATCTTCTTCTTGGATTGATCCTTTGATCATTATGTAGTTTCCTTCTTTGTCTCTTTTCACAGCCTTTGTTTTAAAACCTATTTTATCTTATATGAGTATTCCTACTCCTGCTTTCTTTTGGTCTCTATTTGCGTGGAATATCTTTTTCCAGCCCTTCACTTTCAGTCTGTATGTGTCCCTCAATTTGAGGTGGGTCTCTTGTAGACAACATATATGGGGGTCTTGTTTTTGTATCCATTCAGCCAGCCTTTTTCTTTTTGTTGGGGCATTCAACCCATTAAAGTTTAAGGTTATTATTGATAAGTATGATCCCGTTGCCATTTTCTTTATTGTTTTGGGTTCGAGTTTATATACCCTTCCTGTGTTTCCAGTCTAGAGAAGATCCTTTAGTATTTGTTCAGAGCTAGTTTGGTGATGCTGAATTCTCTCAGCTTTTGCTTGTCTGTAAAGCTTTTGATTTCTCCTTCATATTTGAATGAGATCCTTGCTGGGTACAGTAATCTGGGCTGTAGGTTATTTTCTTTCACCACTTTGAGTATGTCTTGCCATTCCCTCCTGGCCTGTAGAGTTTCTGCTGAAAGATCAGCTGTTATCCTTATGAGGATCCCCTTGTGAGTTATTTGTTGTTTTTCCCTTGCTGCTTTTAATATTTTTTCTTTGTGCTTGATGTTTGTTAATTTGATTAATATGTGCCTTGGGGTATTTCGCCTTGGGTTTATCCTGTTAGGGACTCTCTGTGTTTCTTGGACTTGGGTGATTATTTCCTTCCCCATTTTAGGGAAATTTTCAACTATTATCTCCTCAAGTATTCTCTCATGGTCTTTCTTTTTGTCTTCTTCTTCTGGGACTCCTATGATTCGAATGTTGAGGCGTTTAATATTGTCCCATATGTCTCTAATATTGTCCTCATTTTTTAAAATTCTTTTTTTTTTCCGTCTCTGTTTCATTTATTTCTACAATTCTATCTTCTAGCTCTCTTATCCTGTCTTCTGCCTCCGTTATTCTATTGTTTGTGCCCTCAAGAGTGTTTCTGATCTCATCTATTGTATTATTCGTCATATATTGACTCTTTTTTATTTCCTCTAATTCCTTATTGAACATTTCTTCCATCTTCTCAATCCTTTTCTCCAGTTTATTTATCTGTAACTCCATTTTGCTTTCCAGATTTTTAATTATTTTCACAATTAAAATTCGAAATTCTTTATCGGGTAGGTTCCCTATATCTTCCTCTTTTGTTTGTGTTGGTGGGCATTTATCCTGTTCCTTTACTTGTTGGGTATTTCTCTGCCTCTTCATCTTGCTTATATTGCTGTGTTCTGGGTGGCCTTTCCGTCTTCTGACAGTTTGTGGAGTTCTCTTTGTTATGTAGTTACCTCGTTGTATGTGGTGTTGAATGGGTCATTTGTCAAGGTTCCCTGGTTAGGGAAGCTTGTGTAGATGTTCTGGTGGGTGGAGCTGGATTTCTTCTCTCTGGAGTGCAATGAAGTGTCCAGTAATGAGTTTGAGATGTCAGTGGGTTTGGGGTGGCTTTGGGCAGTCTGTATATTGAAGCCCAGTGCTATTCTCCTGTGTTGCTGGATAGCTTGCGTAGTATGTCTTTCACTGAAACTTGTTGACCCTTGGGTGGTGCCTGGTTTCAGTGTATGTATGGAGGCATTTGATGAGTACCTATCAGTTAATGTTCTCTGGAACAGGAGATCTCTGGTGTTCTCGGGATTTGGCCTTAAGCCTCTGCCTCGGGTTTTCAGTCTTATTCTTGCAGTAGGCTCAAGGCTTCTCCCTCTGTTACTTCCAAGTCAGTTCCTTCTGTTGAAAAAGCTCTTCTGTTTTCTGGTCTCCTCAGTGTCTAATTCCCGTCCTGACACCAGGATGCAGTGGTGGACACTTTTTTTTTTCCCCCCGGCTCTCCTATTCATTCCTGCTATGGGGTGGGAGGAACAGCTAACAAATATCCCTGGCGTCTATGGGGAGTGCTCACGGTGTCTCGGCTACACTGGGAATGCTCCCACTCGAGGCGTGTGTGCTTTCCCTGTTTATGCTGCTTAGGCTTTAGTTTGCTCTGCTGTGAGCTGTCCGCGGCTGGCGCTGGGTTGCATGCACTTCCCAGGTCTGAGCGGCTCAGGTTCATGTCCTTGGGTACTCAACAAAGGCCAGACTTGGCTGGGCTTGCGTTTTGTGCCTTCCCCGGTCCTAGCAGCTCAGGTGACCAGGTGTTTGGCGAGCACGATCGCTGCGACTTATCACCTTCCCATTCCCTGCTGCTCGGTTTTCTGGGAGTACAACTGGCGCACTTTCTCAGGCGGATATCGACTGGCCTGAGCCCAAGAAGTCCTGGCCAGCAAGGAAGCCTGCCTGCAGCTTGGCACGGGAAGCCTCTCTGGGGCCGCGGCTGCCCCCACCCAGGCGCGGGTTGCCCTCCCCGCCGGTGTCGGTGGGGGCTGGGGTAAGGGCTGCCCGCTGCCAGCTCGCTCCGCTCAGTGCCCGGTTCTGTGGGTGGGGCTGGCAGTCCTGGCTTGGGGCTTTTCACAGGCTTTTTCCAGCCCTCTCGCCCTTCAGCTGCAACCTCTGCTCTGATATCAAGTTCGAGCCCTCAGTTTGCCCTGGGGCGTTCAAGCCCGGTTCTCCCTCTAAGCGCAGCCACCAGTTCTCCCTCTAAGTGCCACCGCTGGCTCTCCCTCTAAGCGCCGCTGCCCGTTCTCCCTCTAAGCACTGCCGCCCATTCTATTATTTATACTCTTAATGAGTAATTCCCATTTTGAGTATTGTTTATTTGCAAGATTTTTCTTGTTGATTATTGTTACCTGATGTTTCTCTTTATGAAGAAGCTTTTTAAGGCAACTTTGACTCTATTGAGCCTCTCGATTTTATCTTTATTTTTATTGAATTAATACCTGGTATGTATTAGTTGCTTTATTTTCTTTATGATTATTCTATTTTGCTAACTTCTTAAACTGGGTATATACTTGCATACTCATCACTTTTCCTTTTTATGTAAAGTCTACTACATTTAAGGTCTCAGTGGATAATATTTTCCATATCCTGTAGGTTTTAAGACTTTGTATTAAAAAAAAAAGATTATTTCCCTGTTGGTCCAATTAACATGTGTATTTTTGCAAAAAAAGATTGTTATTATAAAATACAATACACTTCTTTCTACCAGGAAATAATTGTAAATATTTTATTTGTTGCATACAGTTGGGAATATTCTACACTATAATATCAAACAGAATAAAACAAAGTTTTGTTTTGTTGTCAGGGAACTCTGAGAATGAACATGAAAACTTCAAGTCTGTGAAATGCTGAGGAAATGTTACACAATAAAACCCATGTCATCAAAACTGGAAATATATATATATATATAATATATATAAAGACCTATTACTGAAAGAAAGACAATGATGGCCCAGAAAACAGACTTGAAGTGTACTCAATACAATATCTTCTTAGGTTTCTCTTAATACTATCTGGGGCAAAAATTTCCTACAATAAACACAATGGCTTATACTTACTCCAAAGTGCGTTACTTTTGAGTTTTTCTTTTGAGTAAGGTTATTTTTTAGCATTGCAAGATATATAGTTTAGTTCTGCAACTGAAATTCTTTGTTGATTTTTCTGTGTGCATTGAAGCACAGAAGAACACATTGCTGTGCTCTTTGGCTTATACAATAAAAACTTAGAAGGTATTTTTTAGTGTTTCTCAAGATGAAAATATCATGCAACATACTCAGCTATAGACATTGTAATCAGGGAAAAAATTTGACACTGGATCACAGTCTAAGAAGATAGTACCATCTTCCCAGGTTTATAAAAGTATTTTATGCCTATAAGATAAAAAATAGTTATTTTGAATATGAAAATCATGTCAATACAGAATGAGGCAATGCCCATTTCCATTCTGGGCATTAAATAAGTAAAAATGAATGTTTGTTGAATAAATTCACAATTAAGTGAATAAATGTGGTAAATGGTAAATGTCACCATAAAATACCATTTTGTACTACTAAAAGTAAACTATTTGTTAATATAACTAATGATACTTTGGATAAATAATAGCATTTTTTTGATAATTCCGTTTACTTATAAAGTGGTTATTGAGTTAACTCATCATTTTTATCATAAGTTTGTTCTGGATTTAAAAAGTTAAAATTCTGTCTCTACCACTTTCTATGTGGTCCAAAGCACTCTTAACATTTGTTTCTTCATGTGCAAAAGAGATATAATAATAAGTTTCTGTGAATCATATGGCATAATATGTGTTAAGCATATAACACAGTGCCTCACATTTGGAAGAACATTGTTATAGTTATGATCGTCAGCCATTAATCCATTTCATGGTGATGGCAAGCAATTATGTTAGGCTCAGGATATACTCCCTGAGTTATTAATGTTTACTGAGCATTTACTATGTACCAAGTTCAGTTCAGTTCAGTCACTCAGTCATGTCCGACTCTTTGAGACCTCATGAACTGGAGCATGCCAGGCCTCCCTGTCCATCACCAACTCCTGGAGTCCACCCAAACCCATGTCCACTGAGTCAGTGCTGCCATCCAACCATCCCATCCTCTGTCGTCCCCTTCTCCTCCTGCCCTTAGTCTTTCCCAGCATCAGGGTCTTCTCAAATGAGTCAGCTCTTCACATCAGGTGGCCAAAGTATTGGAGTTTCAGCTTCAAAATCAGTCCCACCAATGAACACCCAAGACTGATCTTCTTTATGATGGACTGGTTGGATCTCCTTGCAGGCCAAGGTACTCTCAAGAGTATTCTCCAACACCACAGTTCAACAGCATAAATTCTTCGGCGCTCAGCTTTCTTTATAGTCCAACTCTCACATCCATACATGACCACTGGAAAAACCATAGCCTTGACTAGACGGACTTTTGTTGACTGACAGAATGTGGTCCACTGGAGAAGGGAATGTCAAACCACTTCAATATTCTTGCCCTGAGAACCACATGAATAGTATATACAAGTAATTGGGATAAAAATAGTTACAGTCCTTGCCTTTCAGCCAATTTCAACCTGCTACAGAATCTAGGTGCTCTGCTTTTGAGTAAAATGTCCTTGAAAGATAGCAAACAATGAAAAGATGTAAATAACACTGGTTGAATACTAAGAGAAAAAAGTTCTTTAGGATTTCAGAATAAAACAGCTTTTTTAATATTCAGTTAAGCTGTTTAAGGGGGGATGGGAGTAAGTTGATACTCAGAATCTCAGCATAGGAAGGAATCTGAAAGATTATCTAGTACAAACCCCTTATGGCACACAGGAGGAAGTAAAATTAAAAAGAAACATGACTTGTTCAAGGGCAAAAAAAAAAGTAAGTTATAAACTAGGGTTTATGCACAGTTCTACTTTCTAGAATAATGCTGTAACTGACCACACTGTGTACTTATTTTAATTCTGGCGTGGTTGCTACCAGTTTTCCAGCAAGACTTATTGGAAAGATATTAGCCTAGAAATATAAGATTGATAACTAGGACAGGTATTTTTACTAATTTACTTCCATTTACTTCAACTACCTCATCTGTAAACAAAAGGTAAACTTTTACTCAATTTAGTCCATGACATTTGATAATACAGTAATTACATGTCCAGTCCTCAATTTACCTCTTTACCATGGTAAATTGAAGTTTCATCTTTACACTGGCCATTTATAGTGATCCTTTTTTGACAATTTAGAAATATCAATTTTGTATAATGATATTTTATTGTTCTTTTGCAAAAATTGAGATATACATTGTCTCTTATAATTAAGCCATAACTAATATGTTACCATGAATAATAATTTCTAACTATTGTAGTTATCAATTTATTCATAAATAATTGCATAGAAAATAGGCTCCCCATAAGTCCATTAATATATATGACAATTGTGGGTAGATGAGTAATTCTAAAAAAGACAATAGTCAACATTCCCACTGTATTTTCATGAATTACTGAGTTCACTCTGAAGAATAAAAATAAATCTAATTTTGTGATTATGAAAAATGTGGGAGTTGTAAACATGTTTATGCTATGTTAGTGAATTATTTAAGGATAAAAATAAAGAAAGAAAATTTCTGGTTGTATAAATATCAAAAGGAAGAATATAAAAATTGTCTGCACAATAAATTAAAGGGCAAACATTTTATTATTTCTTGAAACCTAATTTTAGCTACCTCTTATTAGAATATTATTCTTCCCCTTAGGACTTTCTAAGATCAATATATTTTATTAATTCTTCATTAATTATTTTATGATATATAAGTTCAGTTCAGTTCAGTTCAATCGCTCAGTCGTGTCTGACTCTTTGCGACCCCATGAACTGCAGCATGCCAGGCGTCCCTGTCCATCACCAACTCCCAGAGTCCACCCAAACCCATGTCCATCAAGTCGGTGATGTCATCCAACCATCTCATCCTCTGCCTTCTCCTCCTGCCCTCGATCTTTCTCGGCATCAGGATCTTTTCAAGTGAGTCAGCTCCTCGCATCAGGTGGCCAAAATATTGGAGTTTCAGCTTCAACATCAGTCCTTTCAATGAACACCCAAGATTGATCTCCTTTAGGATGGATTGGTTGGATCTCCTTGCAGTCCAAGGGACTCTCAAGAGTCTTCTCCAACACCACAGTTCAAAAGCATCAATTCTTCGGTGATTAGATTTCTTTACAGTCCAACTCTCACATCTATACATGTCCGCTGGAAAAACCATAGCCTTGACTAAACAGACCTTTGTTGGCAAAGTATTGTCTCTGCTTTTTATATGTAGTCTAAGTTGGTCATAACTTTCCTTCCAAGGAGTAAGCATCTTTTAATTTCATGGCTGCAATCAGCATCTGCAGTGATTTTGGAGCTCAGAAAAATAAAGTCAGCCACTGTTCCCAGTGTTTCCTCATCTATTTCCCATAAAGTGATGGGACCGGATGCCATGATCTTAGTTTTCAGAATGTTTTGAATGTTGAATGTGATATAAAAATATTATTAATTTAGCAGTTACATTTTACCTTTAATTTTGTGTTTGCAGGATTCTAATATATTATAATGTGACCTTGGGAAAATTCCTCAGTCTTTTCAAGGTAAGTTTTCTCATCTATTGAATTAAACATATTTTGCCTAAATTAGAATACGCATGCATGCATGCTCAGTTATCCAGTTGTGTCTGGCTCTTTGCAACCCCATGGACTATAGCCCACCAGGCTTCTCTGTACATGGGATTTTCCAAGCAAGAATTCTGTTGTGGGTTGCCATTTGTACCTCCAGGGCATCTTCCTGACCTGCGGATTGAACCTGTGTTTCCTGTGGTTCGTACATTGGTAGATTCTTGACCACTGAGCCACTAAGGAAGCCCAAATCAGAATATGGTAAGCGTCAAATGAGATAATGTAAAATATCTGGGCTGGTACCTGACAGGTAGAAATATGCTGTGTTCTTCATTTCCTATTTTTTGATTTATACTTACTCATCAATATAAAATTTCTGAGAAGGCAAAAAGGAAAGAGTTGAAAGGTCAACAAGGAGCTGGCAGGGCTAACAATGGCCTTATTCTCATTACTTGCAGGGACTGGCTATTGGATGGGGCAGCAGGTGTGACTGGACCTTGTGTTTCTCATCATTTAACAGATTATCCCTGGATTTGTTTTCATGATTGTTAAATTATGTAGCAAAAAGAAAGTGAAAGAAAGTCTGTGGAGGCATATAACCAAAAGCAGGAACTCATTTACTTCTGTGGCATTATTTTTTCCAGATCAAATTGTTAGGTAGCTAGAATAGGAAAAAAGGAGTCAAAAATAGTGGTTTCTAAAAGGAAAATAAAGGAAAAAGCCTGAGAAAATGGAACAAAAGAAAATCCGAGGACCAGAGTGAGAAACTCAGGTGAAACAAACAACCCTCCTGGCTAGTTCAATTTACATAGGGCAGGCTCAAAATTGAACCCGTCTCTTCTTTTGCGTCAGCCCGCCCTCATACCTCAGAGATGTATTTTCCTTTTTTTACCAAATAAAACTGAGCTGTAACAGAGTTGTAACACTGGTCCACCATTTCAAATTTTGCTGCAGTGAGACAGAATCAAGGAAATTACACACTCCCCCGACATATCTTGTGCCATGCCTTGAATTTAACCTGACTTGAAACAACCTCAGCTCGGCCCCTGCAAGGCGGAGGCCAAGCACAGAAGAAGCCCAACTCAGCAGAAACTTCACATGTCTCAATATCAGATTCCAGAATACTTCCAATTAAGGTAGAAGGTCCTTATCCCTATGATTGGAAGGACATATGGCTAACAAAATGTTAATTCCTTTAAGATCTCTCATTTCTTGTTTCCTTGAACTCCCTGCAAACAGGTGAGCAGCAGTGGGTGCAACTGAGGGACTCTGGCAGGGGCTACTCCACAGTGTGTCCTGAAGGCTCCACTATCTGCTGCGCCTTAGTAGTTGTTGCCCAAGCAGGTGAGGGTTCTTCTGTCCTTAATATTCTTTGTGCCAAGGATTAGGCCAATGAAAACTGTGAGCACAGGCCAGGTATTTAGGAGATTTTCTGGCAGGTTATGAAGAGGATTCCTTGTCACATTTTTCCCAATGCTTTTTCCTCCCGTCCTTCAGCTCCTCTCTCCATCTATGACACTGCTTACAAAGTATTGGGCAGGTAATCATCTTTCCATTTCTGAAAGTTGTGTTTGAAACCATTTACCTAAGATTGGGAATCAAACCCACGTGGCAGGGACTCTGTAATATTCTTAGTCAGTCACTTGTATCTGAAAGGGACTTGAGCCAGGCCAAAATCCATAGTGTCTGGTTTCAGGACCTAATGAAACTCAAGGTCTTGATGTCTCATTGCCAAAACATTCAGTGAGAGATACAACAATAGGTAAAGGGTAGATTTGTTCAGATTCAGAGAGAAGCACAGTCCACAGAGCATGTGCCATTGCAGAGGGTGTATGCAGCAGCCGTGAAATGTGGTATGGTTAGCTTTTGTGAGCTGGGTGATTCCATATGCTAATGAGTGGGAGGATCACTCCAACAGTTTGGGAATCACCCACTCCTTGGTCTTTTGATAGTGACTTGGAACTGTCATGAAGCGTCTGGGAGTGTCATTTAGCTTGCAGACTGAGGATCAAGGCTTAGTTAAATTTGACATATCTGCCATCTTGGCCCCATTTTATTTTATTTTTATTGGAGGCTAATTAATTTACAATATTATGTTGGTTTTTCCCATACATTCACATGAATCAGCCATGGGTATACATGTGTTCCCCATGCTGACCCTCACTCTCACCTCCCTCCCCAACCCGTCCCTCTGGGTCATCCCAGTGCACCAGCCCTAAGCACCCTGCCTCATGCATCGAACCTGGACTGGTGATCTATTTCACATATGATAATATACATTTTTCAATGCTATTCTATCAAATCATCCCACCCTCGCCTTCTCCCAAAGAATCCAACTGTCTGTTCTTTACATCTGTGTCTTTTTTGCTGTCTTGCATATAGGGTCATCATTACCATCTTTCAAAATTCCATATATATGCAGTAATATATTGTATTAGTGTTTTTTTTTTTTCTGGCTTACTTCACTCTGTATAATAGGCTCCAGTTTCATCCACTTCATTACAACTGATTCGAATGCATTTTTAATAGCTGAGTAATATTCTATTGTGTATATGTACCACAACTTTCTTATCCATTCGTCTGCTGATGGATATGTACGTTGCTTCCATGTCCTGGCTATTGTAAACAGTGCTGCAATGAACACTGGGGTACACGTGTCTCTTTCAATTCTGGTTTCTTCAGTGTGTATGCCTAGCAGTGGAATTGCTGGGTCATATGGCAGTTCTATTTCTAGTTTAAGAAATATCTACACTGTTCTCCACAGTTGTTGTACTAGTTTGCATTCCCACCAACAGAGTAAGAGGGTTCCTTTTTCTTTGCACCTTCTCCAGCATTGTTAATAGACTTTTTGATAGCAGCCTTTCTGACTGGCGTGAGATGTTGCCTCATTGTGGTTTTGATTTGCCTTTCTCTGATAATGCGTGGTGCTGAGCATCTTTTCATGTGTTTGTTAGCCATCAGTATGTCTTCTTTGGAGAAATGTCTGTTTAGTTCCTTGGCCCATTTTTTGATTGGTTCATCTATTTTTCTGTAATTGAGCTGCAGGGGATGCTTGTATATTTTTGAGATTAATTCTTCATCTGTTGCTTCATTTGCTATTATTTTCTTCCATTCTTAAGGCTATCTTTCCACCTTGCTTATGGTTTCCTTCATTATGCAAAAGTTTTTAAGATTAATTAGGTCCCATTTCTTTATTTTTCTTTTATATCTATTACTCTTGGAGGTGGGTCATAGACAATACTGTAATGATTTATGTCAGAGAATATTTTGCCTACGTTTTCCTCTAGGGGTTTTATAGTTTCTGGTCTTACATTTAGATCTTTAATCCATTTTGAGTTTCTTTTTGTGTATGGTGTTAGAAAGTGTTCTCAGTTCAGTTCAGCTCAGTCATATCCGACTCTTTGGGACCCCATGAATCAAAGCACACCAGGACTCCCTGTCTATCACCAACTCCCAGGTTTCACTCAAACTCATGTCCATCGAGTCGGTGATGTCATCCAGCCATCTCATTCCTGTCGTCCCCTTCTCCTCCGGCCCCCAATCCCTCCCAGCATCAGAGTCTTTTCCAGTGAGTCAACTCTTCACATGAGGTGGCCAAAGTATTGGAACTTCAGCTTTAGGATCAGTCCTTCCAATGAACACCCAGGACTGATCTCCTTTAGAATGGACTGGTTGGATTTCCTTGCAGTCCAAGGGACTCTCAAAAGTCTTCTCCAGCACCGCAGTTCAAAAGCATCAATTCTTCGGTGATCAGTTTTCTTCACCGTCCAACTCTCACATCCATACATGACCACTGGCAAAACATTAGCCTTGACTAGACGGACCTTTGTTGGCAAAGTAATGTACTCTGCTTTTTAATATGCTATCTAGGTTGGTCATAACTTTCTTTCCAAGGAGTAAGCATCTTTTCATTTCATGGCTGCAATAAGCATTTAGAAAGTGTTCTAGTTTCATCCTTTTCCAAGCGGTTGACCAGTTTTCCCAGCACAATTTCTTAAAGAGATTGTTTTTCTCCACTGTATATTCTTGCCTCCTTTGTCAAAGATAAGGTGTCCATACGTGTGTTCATTTATCTCAGGGCTTTCTATTTCGTTCCATTGATCTATGTTTTTGTCTTTGTGCCAGTACCATGCTGTCTTGATGACTGTTGCTTTGTAGTAGAGCCTGAAGAAAGGTAGGTTGATTCCCCCAGTTCCATTCTTCTTTCTCAAGATTGCTTCAGCTATTCGAGGTTTTTTTGTATTTACATACAAATTGTGAAATTCTTTGTTGTAGTTCTGTGAAAAATACCCTTGGTATCTTGATAGGGATTGCACTGAATCTATAGATTGCTTTGAGTAATATACTCATTTTCAATTTATTGATTCATCCGATCCATGAACACGGTATATTTCTCCATCTATTAGTGTCCTCTTTGATTTCTTTCTTCAGGGTTTATAGTTTTCTATATATAGGTCTATTGTTTCTTTAGGTAGATTTTTTCCTAAGGATTTTATTCTTTTCGTTGCTATGGTGAAGGGAATTGTTTCCTAATTTCTCTTCTTGTTTTCTCATTGTTAGTGTATTGGAATGCAAGGTATTTCTGTATGGTAAAACAAGACCAGGAGCTGACTGTGGCTCAGATCATGAACTCCTTATTGCCAAATTCAGACTTAGATTGAAGAAAGTAGGGAAAACCATTAGACCATTCAGATATGACCTAAATCAAATTCCTTATGATTATACAGTGGAAGTGAGAAATAGATTTAAGGGACTAGATCTGATTGATAGAGTGCCTGATGAACTCTGGACGGAGGTTCGTGACATTGTACAGGAGACAGGGACCAAGACCATCCCCATGGAAAAGAAATGCAAAAGAGCGAAATGGCTGTCTGAGGAGGCCTTACAAATAGCTGTGAAAAGAAGAGAGGCGAAAAGCAAAGGAGAAAAGTAAAGGTATAAGCATCTGAATGGAGAGTTCCAAAGAATAGCAAGGAGTGATAAGAAAGCCTTCCTCAGTGATCAATGCAAAGAAATAGAGGAAAACAACAGAATAGGAAAAACAAGAGACCTCTTCAAGAAAATTAGAGATTCCAAGGGAACATTTCATGCAAAGATGGGCTCGATAAAGGACAGAAATGGTATGGACCTAGCAGAAGCAGAAGATATTAAGAAGAGGTGGCAGGAATACACAGAAGAACTGTACAAAAAAGTTCTTCACGACCAAGATAGTCACAATAACGTGATCACTGACCTAGAGCCAGACATCTTGGAATGTGAAGTCAAGTGGGCCTTAGAAAGCATCACTACTAACAAAGCTAGTGGAGGTGATGGAATTCCAGTTGAGCTATTTCAAGTCTTGAAAGATGATGCTGTGAAAATGCTGCACTCAATATGCCAGAAAATTTGGAAAACTCAGCAGTGGCCACAGGACTGGAAAAGGTCAGTCTTCATTCCAATCCCAAAGAAAGGGAATGCCAAAGAATGCTCAAACTACCGCACAATTGCTCTCATCTCACACGCTAGTAAAGTCATGCTCAAAATTCTCCAAGCCAGGCTTCAGCAGTATGTAAACTGTGAACTCCCAGATGTTCAAGCAGGTTTTAGAAAAGGCAGAGGCACCAGAGATCAAATTGCCAACATCCGCTGGATCATGGAGAAAGCAAGAGAGTTCCAGAAAAACATCTATTTCTGCTTCATTGACTATGCCAAAGCCTTTGACTGTGTGGATCACAATAAACTGTAGAACATTCTGAAAGAGATGGGAATCCCATACCACCTGACCTGCCTCTTGAGAAACCTGTATGCAGGTCAGGAAGCAACAGTTAGAACTGGACACGGAACAACAGACTGGTTCCAAATAGGAAAAGGTGTACATCAAGGTTGTATATTGTCACCTTGCTTATTTAACTTATATGCAGAGTACATCATGAGGAACGCTGGGCTGGAAGAAGCACAAGCTGGAATCAAGATTTCTGGGAGAAATATCAATAACCTCAGATATGCAGATGACACTACCCTTAATGCAGAAAGTGAAGAGGAACTCAAAAGCCTCTTGATGAAAGTGCAAGAGGAGAGTGAAAAGGTTGGCTTGAAGCTCAACATTCAGAAAACAAAGATCATGGCATCTGGTCCCATCACTTCATGGGAAATAGATGGAAAAACAGTGGAAACAGTGTCAGACTTTATTTTTTTGGGCTCCAAAATCACCGCAGATGCTGATTGCAGCCATGAAATTGAAAGACGCTTGCTCCTTGGAAGGAAAGTTATGACCAACCTTGATAGTATATTAAAAAGCAGAGACATTACTTTGCCAACCAAGGTCCGTCTAGTCAAGGCAATGGTTTTTCCCGTGGTCATGTATGTATGTGAGAGTTGGACTGTGAAGAAAGCTGATCACCGAAGAATTGATGATTTTGAACTGTGGTGTTGGAGAAGACTCTTGAGAGTCCCTTATACTGCAAGGAGATCCAACCAGTCCATTCTAAAGGAGATCAATCCTGGATGTTCATTGGAGGGACTGATGCTGAGGCTGAAACTGCAATACTTTGGCTACCTCATGCGGCGTGTTGACTCACTGGAAAAGTCTCTGATGCAGGGAAAGGCTGGGGGCGGGAGGAGAAGGGGACGACAGAGAATGAGATGGCTGGATGGCATCACCGACTCTGTGGACATGAGTTTGAGTGTACTCCGGGAGTTGGTGAGGGACAGGGAGGCCTGGCGTGCTGTGATTCATGGGGTCGCAGAGAGTCGGACACGACTGAGCGACTGAACTGAACTGAACTGAACTGAACTGAATTTTATATCCTGCAACTTTACTATATTCATTGATTAGCTCTAGTAATTTTCTTGTGGAGCCTTTAGGGTTTTCTATGTAGAAGATCATGTCATCCTCAAACAGTGAGAGTTTTACTTCTTCTTTTCCAATGTGGATTCCTTTTATTTCATTTTCTGCTCTGTCTGCTGTTACCAGAACTTCCAAAACTATGTTGAATAGTAGTGGTGAGAGTGGGCACGCTTGTCTTGTTCCTGACTTTAAGGTAAAGACTTTCAATTTTTCACCATTGAGGATAATGTTTGCTGTGGGTTTACCATATATCACTTTTATTATGTTGACATATGTTCCTTCTGTGCCTGCTTTCTGGAGGGTTTTTTTAATCACAAATGGATGTTGAATTTTGTCAGAGTTTTTCTCTGCATCTATTGAGATAATCATGTGGTTTTTATCTTTCAATTTTTTAATGTGGTGTATCATATTGTTTGATTTGCGAATATTGAAGAATCCTTGCATCCCTTGGTTAAAACCAACCTGGCCATGATGTATGATCTTTTTAATTTGTTTTTGAATTCTGTTTGATAGAATTTTGTTAAGGGTTTTGGCATCTATGTTCATCAGTGATATTGGCCTGAAGTTTTCTTTTTTGTGGCATCTTTTTCAGGTCGATATTGGGGGAGGGTGGCATAATGGAATGAGTTTGGAAGTTTGCCTTCCTTTGCAGTTCCCTGTAAGAGTTTGAGTAGGATATGTGCTAGCTCTTCTCTAAATATTTGGTAAAATTCAGCTGTGAAGCTGTCTGGTCCTGGGGTTTTGTTTGTCGGGAGATTTCTGATTACAGTTTTGATTTTTGTGCTTGTGATGGGTCTTTTAAGATTTTCTAGTTCTTCCCCGTTCAGTTTTGGAGAATTTTCTAAGAATTTGTCCATTTCTTCCAAGTTGTCCATTTTATTGGCATACAGTTGCTGATAGTAGTCTCTTATAATCCTTTGTATTTCTGTGTTGTCTGTTGTGATTTCTCCATTTTCATTTCTAATTTTGTTGATTTGATTCCTATCCCTTTGTTTCTTGATGAGTCTGGCTAATGATTTCTCTATTTTATTTATCTTCTCAAAGCACCAGCTTTTAGCCTTGTTGATTTTTCCTATGGTCTCTTTTGTTTCTTTTGCATTTATTTCTGTCATAATTTTTGTGATTTTTTTCCTTCTACTAACCCTGGAGTTCTTCATTTCTTCCTTTTCTACTTTCTTTAGGAGTAGAGTTAGGTATTTTTTTTTTTATTATTTCTCTCCTGTTTCTTGAGGTAGCCTTGTATTGGTATGAACCTTCCCCTTAGCACTGATTTTACTAAATCCCATAGGTTTTGGGTTGTTGTGTTTTCATTTTCATTCGTATCTATGCATATTTTGATTTCTTTTTTTATTTCTTCTGTGATTTGTTGTTAATTCAGAAGTGTAATTCTTGGCCTCCATATGTTGGAATTTGTAATGGCTTTTTTCCTGTAGTTGACATCTAATCTTACTGCATTGTGATCAGAAAAGATGGTTGAGATGATTTCAATTCTTTTGAATTTACCAAGGCTAGATTTATGGCCCAGGATGTGATCTCTCCTGGAGAATGTTTCATGTGCACTTGAGAAAAAGGTGAAATTCATTGCTTTAGGGTGAAATGTCCTATAAATATCAATTAGGTCTAACTGGTCCATTGGATCATTTAAAGTTTGTGTTTCCTTGCTAATTTGCTGTTTAGTTGATCTATCCATAGGTGTGAGTGGAGTCTTAAAGTCTCCCACTATTACTGTGTTACTGTTAATTTCCCCTTTCATACTTTTTAGCATTTGCCTTACATATGGTGGTGATCTTATGTTGGTGATCTTATTTATAATAGTTACATCTTCTTCTTGGATTGATCCTTTGATCATTATGTAGAGTCCTTCTTTGTCTGTTTTCATGGCCTTTGTTTCAAAGTTTATTTTATCTGATATGAGCATTGCTACACTTGCTTTCTTTTGATCTCCATTTGCATGAAATATCTTTTTCCAGCCCTTCAGTTTCAGTCTGTATGTGTCCCTATGTTTGAGGTGGTTCTCTTGTAGACAGTATATATAGGGATCTTGCTTTTTATTCCATTCAGCTGGTCTTTGTCTTTTGGTTGGGGCATTCAACCCATTGACATGTAAGGTAATTATTGATAAGTATGATCCCTTTGCCTTTTACTTTGTTGTGCTGGTTTCGAGTTTATAAACCTTTTCTGCGTTTCCTGTCTAGAGAAGATCCAGTAGCATATGTTGAAGAGCTGATTTGGTGGTTCTGAATTCTCTGAGTTTTGGCTTGTCCATAGAGCTTTTGATTTCTCCTTCATATTTGAGTGAGATCCTTGCTGGGTACAGTCATCTGGGTTGTATGTTTTTCACTTTCATCACTTTAAGTATGTCCTGCCATTCTCTTCTGGCTTGAAGAGTTTCTGTTGAAAGATCAGCTGTTATCCTTATGGAGATCACCTTGTGCATTATTTGTTGTTTTTCCCTTGCTGCTTTTAATATTTGCTCTTTGTGTTTGATCTTTGTTAATTTGATTAATATGTGTCTTGGGGTGTTTTGCCTTGCATTTATCCAGTTTGGGACTCTCTGGGTTTCTTGGACCTGGGTGGCTATTTCCTTCCCATTTTAGGTAAGTTTACAACTATTATCTCCTCAAATATTTTCTCATGGCCTTTCTTTTTGTCTTCTTCTTCTGGGACTCCTATGAGTTGAATGTTGGTGTGTTTTACATTTTCCCAGAGGTCTCTGAAGTTTCCTCGTCTTTTTTTATTCATTTTATTTTTTCCCTTTTCCTCTCTGTTTCATTTATTTCCACCATTCTATCTTCCACCTCACTTACCCTATCTTCTGCTTCAGTTACTTTACTGTTGGTTCCCTCCAGAATGCTCTTCATCTCATTTGTTGCATTGTTCATTGACTCTTCTTTATTTCTTCAGATCCTTGTTAAATTTTTCTTTCATCTTCTCAATCCTTGTCTCCAGAGTATTTATCTGCAAATCCATTTTGTTTTCATAATTTTGAATTATTTTTACTATTATTATTCTTAATTATTTTTCAGTTAAACTCCCTATCTCCTTCCCTTTTGTTTGGTTTGGTGGGTTTTTATCTTGTTCCTTTACCTGATGAATATTTCTCTGCCTTTTCATCTTCTTTTTGTTGCTGTGTTTGGAGTGGCCTTTCTGTATGCTGGAAGTTTGTGGTTCCTCTTTATTGTGGTGGTGCCTCCTTGTGTGTGGCATTGGACGAGTGGCTTGAAAATGTTTCCTGGTTAGGGAAACTCTCATTTGTATTCTGGTGGGTGGAGCTGGATCTTTTCTCTCTGGAGTGCAATCAAGTGTCCTGTAGTGAGATTTGAGGTGTCTATGTGTTTGGTGGGACTTTTGGCCGCCTGTACTTTTGTACTCAGCGTTATGTTTCTGCTTTGTTGGAGAATTAGCATGGTATGTATTGCTCTGAGTCTTGTTGGCTCTTGGATGTAGCTTAGTTTAAGTGTAGGTATGGAGGCTTTTAGATGAGCTTTTATCGATTAATGGTCCCTGAAGTCAGTTTTCAGGTGTTCTCATATTTTGGATTTAGGCCTCCTGCCTCTGGCTTTCAGTCTTATTCTTATAGTAGCCTCAGACTTCTCCATTCATACAGCACTGATGATAAAACATCTAGTATAATGGTGAAAAAGTTCTCCACAGTGAAGGACATCCAGAGAGGTTCACAGAGTTACATGAAGAAAAGAAGAGGGAGGAGGGAGATAGGGGTGACAAGGAAGACAAGTGGGGGAATTAAAAGGGGAGAGAGCAGTCTAGCCAGTAACCGATTCCCTATTTTTTCTCCACAGTCTGGAACACTCAGAGGGGTTCATGGAGTTCCATAGAGAAGAGAAGACGGAGGAAGGAGATAGAGGTGACCAGGAGGAGAAAAGGTGGCGTCAAAAGGAGAGAAACCAATCTAGCCTGTGATCAGTTCCTTAAGTTTTCTCCGCAGCCCGGAACACCCAAAAAGATTCACAGAATTAAGTAGAGAAGAGAAGGGGCAGAGAGGAGATAGAGGTGACCTGGGGGGAGAAAAAGGAGTGTCAAAAGGGGAGAGAGGAATCAAGACAGTAATCACACTCCTAAGTAAAAATGGATACTGATGATTGAATTCTTAAAGGTACAGAATTGATAACAAATACCAAAAGGCAAAGATAAAAATCTAGGGTAGCGGTTAGATTCTCAAAAATAAAACATTAAAAAAAGAAAACAAAATTGCAAATGTTAAATTAAAAAAATATGAAACTTGCTGTAAAAATAGGTTCTCATTTTTTCAAGGTAATGGTAAGTTTTAAAAATGAAAATTAAAGGAGTAATAAAGAACTTAAAAATTAAAAAAAAATAATAAAAATTAAAAAGTGATAATAGCGAAATATATCTAGGAATTTCTCTGCAGCTGTTGAGGGCACTGTGTGGTCAGTTCAGTTTCAGACAGTTCCCTGTTCCACCTTATACTTCTTCTCTAGGTCTATAGGTCCCTTCCAATGCAGCCAGTGCTAACTACAGGGTTTTAATCTGTTGCACCTGTCAGCTCCAAAGCCGTTCCTTCTCCTTTGTTTCTTTGGCTTCCTCTGTTTGCAAGTCTCTTCAGTATCTAAATTCTGCACTGACACAAAGGGGCTCACTTGTTCAGTTGTGCTGCGGGGAGGGAGGAACACTGCAAACAATTATCAAGACAAACAGCTATCACTGGGGAGGGAGGAACACTGCAAACAATTATCACTGCAAGTGCTCACATTGTCTAGGCCACACAAGGTTTGCCCCTGCTCACAGCGTGTGTGCTTTCTTGGTCTACATTGCTCAGGCTCCAGGTTGCTCTGCTGGGGAACTGTCTAAGATGGGCCCTGGGTTGCATGCATTTCCCAGATCTATACCACTCAGGTTCAGGTTTCTGGGTACTCCACAAAGGCACAAACTCGGTTGGGCCTGCGTTTTGTGCCCTCCCCAGGTCCGAGGAGTTCAAGCCACCATGTGCTTGGTGAGTGCACTCTCCCCAGGTCCAGTGCATCTTATCACCTCCCCAGTCCCAGGTGCTCGGTTTCATGGATGTGCATTGGGAGCCCTGTCTCAGGTGTGCTATGTGTCTCCTCTGGAGAGCTGATCTCTGGCTGCAACCCACCCGGCAGATGTCAACCTTCCAGGATCCCAGGAAGACTTGGTTAGCAACTGAAAGCCTGCTCACAGTTTGGTAGGGGGTGTCATCTCTGGGGCCATGTTTGCCCCTTTCTGGCTCTGGCTGCTGCTCGCCTGCATCCCTGGCTCCAGTGTGGGATGGGCTGGTCCGCAGATGGCTAACTCTCCTCTGGTATTTGCTCAGGTCCTTTGTTCTGTGAGTGGGCCTGGCAGTGCCTTAGGTAAGCGTTTTTCATGAGAAAGTTCTCTCTCTCTCTCTTTCCTCTTTTATTTTTTTTTTCCCCTCTCTTGTTATCCCATGGTTTGGGTTGCTATCTCACCTTAGCTCCCTCAGATTGCCCTCAGGGCATTCAGGCCCAGTCCTTACCCTAAGCAATGCAACCCATGCCTCCCTGTTCAGCCCCCACTTTCTGGTGGTGGACGCGAGCGTCTGGGCTACTTCGCTAGGAGTTTCTGTTAGGCACATAATCTGTGGGTTTTACTTACTTATTTTTTCCTCCCGGTTGTGTTGCCCTCTGAGATTCCAAAACTCCCCACAGACCCGCCAGTGAGAGGGTTTCCTGGTGTTTGGAAACCTCTCCTCTTTTAAGACTCCCTCCCCAGGCCAGGTCTCCATCCCTAACTCATTTGTCTCTCTTTTTATCTTTTATATTTTGTCCTACCTCCTTTTGAAGACAATGGGCTGTCTTTCTGGGTGCCTGGTGTCCTCCACCAGCGTTCAGAAGTTGTTTTGTGGTATTTGCTCAGTGTTCAAATGATCTTTCAATGAATTTGTTGGGGAGAAAGTGGTCTCCCTGTTCTATTCCTCTACTATCTTAGAACTGCCCTGGTCCCATTTTATTTTAATCCACTTATGTTATCACCCTGGTGTATGTCATTCTTTCAAAAAAGTTGCCCTGCCCCCTTCCCTCCTGTTTCATGCTCTTTTCCTGAGCCCTGTCCAGGGCCACAGTGTTGCCTCTACAATCTTCTGGAGGAACAATCAGAAAATAGATGGCACTTGGGAGGGAAATGCTATGCAATATCCAATCCCTTTAAATACTCAGACCTTCATCTTCCACGTTTCCTACAACATGAGCAACAAAAGCATTTCTCAGTGAACCCGCAAGGTGGGTGACAGGCACACAATCCTGTTACAAATTCATCTGTTGATGGCATCCCTTCAAGGGCAATTGGGCTTCCAGGAATAATGTTTGCCACATTGGGAGTTAGCCCTACAGGCCGTTTGGGCCGAAACACTTACCACCCTTCTCCTAAAGTTATAAATATGCCCCCAGATCAAATCTCCACTCCACTTGTATGGAACACGTGGTCTGTTGCATCTTATCAATTTATTCTTAAAGTGAAAGTGAAGTTTCTCAATCATGTCTAACTCTTTGCGACCCCATGGACTGTAGCCTACCAGGCTCCTCCATCCATGGGCTTTTCCAGGCAATGGTACTGGAGTGGGTTGCCATTTCCTTCTCCAGGGGATCTTCCCAACCCAGGGATCAAACCTGGGTCTCCTGCATTATAGGCAGACACTTTACTGTCTACGCCACCAGGGAAGTTGTTCTTAAGCCACTTACTAACTCCTACAACATTGTAGGCAACATTGCCCCACCCTCCTTATTGTTAAAATACTCCTAATGCCCCTATCAGGTCCATATAATCCACTCCATTGTCATTACATCTGTTATTACCTAAAGTGCATCTCAGTTCAGTTCAGTCGCTCAGTCGTGTCCGACTCTCCGCGACCCCATGAATCAGAGCACGCCAGGCCTCCCTGTCCATCAGCAACTCCCGGAGTTCACTTAGACTCAAGTCCATAGAGTCGGTGATGCCATCCAGCCATCTCATCCTCGGTCGTCCCCTTCTCCTCCCGCCCCAAACCCTTCCCAGCATCAGAGTCTTTTCCAGTGAGTCAACTCGTCGCATGAGGTGGCCAAAGTATTGCAGTCTCAGCTTTAGCATCAGCCCTTCCAATGAACACCCAAGATCGATCTCCCTTAGAATGGACTGGTTGGATCTCCTGGCAGTACAAGGGACTCTCAAGAGTCTTCTCCAACACCACAGTTCAAAAGCATCAATTCTTCGGCGATCAGCTTTCTTCACAGTCCAACTCTCACATCCATACATGACCACGGGTAAAACCATAGCCTTGACTAGACGGACCTTGGTTGGCAAAGTAATGTCTCTGCTTTTTAATATACTATCAAGGTTGGTCATAACTTTCCTTCCAAGGAGTAAGCGTCTTTTAATTTCCTGGCTGCAATCAGCATCCGCAGTGATTTTGGAGCCCCCAAAAACAAAGTCTGACATTGTTTCCACTGTTTTTCAACCTATTTCTCAAGAAGTGATGGGACCAGATGCCATGATCTTTGTTTTCTGAATGTTGAGCTTCAGGCCAACCTTTTCACTCTCCTCTTTCAATTTCATCAAGAGGCTTTTTAGTTCCTCTTCACTTTCTGCTATAAAGGTAGTGTCATCAGCATATCTGAGATTATTGATATTTCTCCCAGCAATCTTGATTCCAGCTTGCTTCTTCCAGCCCAGCGTTCCTCATGATGTACTCTGCATATAAGTTAAATAAGCAAGGTGACAATATACAGCCTTGATGCACTCCTTTTCATATTTCAAACCAGTCTGTTGTTACATGTCCAGTTCTGACTGTTGCTTCCTGACCTGCATACAGGATTCTCAAGAGGCAGGTCAGGTGGTCTGGTATTCCCATCTCTTTCAGAATTCTCCACAGTTTACTGTTATCCACACAGGCTTTGGCATAGTCAATGAAGCAGAAATAGATGTTCTTCTGGAATTCTCTTGCTTTCTCCATGATCCAGTGGATGTTGGCAATTTGATCTCTGTTTCCTCCGCCTTTTCTAAAACCTGCTTGAACATCTGGGAGTTCACGGTTCACATATTGCTGAAGCCTGGCTTGGAGAATTTTGAGCATCACTTTGCTAGCGTGCGAGATGAGTGCAATTGTGTGGTAGTTTGAGCATTCTTTGGCATTCCCTTTCTTTGGGATTGGAATGAAGACTGACCTTTTCCAGTCCTGTGGCCACTGCTGAGTTTTCCAAATTTGCTGGCATATTGAGTGCAGCACTTTCACAGCATCATCTTTCAAGATTTGAAATAGCTCAACTGGAATTTCATCACCTCCACTAGCTTTGTTCATAGTGATGCTTTTTAAGGCCCACTTGACTTCACATTCCAAGATGTCTGGCTCGAGGTCAGTGATCACGTTATCGTGACTATCTTGGTCGTGAAGATCTTTTCTGTACAGTTCTATGGCATTGAAATGTTTACCTTTGGAAACATCCTAAACTGCCCTTATGTAAAGAAATCGGTGACTTACATTCCCTCAGAGTAATAAAAGGATAAGGCTTATGGCTGTTTCACCAGGTTCCCAGTCTCAAGGCACAGGCTTGGATTGCTTTACATCATGGTATCTATTCTCATCCGTGGTAGACAAACAAACAATGAGTTAAGATTACAAGCCCTTAATCCTATCCAGCACTGGTCATTCTGGAGACCTAGGGGACACCCAACTCTAACATGGGTAGGGTAAGCTTCAGAAAGACTCACCCCTAAGGAAGTCCTCCCATAAAAATAGAAGGAGGTCTATTGGATTTTTTATTTTCCTCCCTGTCATCACTATCTTTCAGATGGGAAATAACCAATGCACTTCCCAAGAGATGCCCTTGAGATATATCCTTGATAACTGGAAGCTGTTCAATCCTCTAACTCTAAGGAGAAGTTGCTTAAAATTCTTTAGTGCCACTGCATGGCCATGGTATCCTCTGGGAGATGAGGAACACTGGCCTGAGGTTGGGAGTTTAAATTACAGTAACATCCTGCAGCTATATTTATTCTGCAAAAGACAAGGGAAATGGACAGAGATCCCTTATGTCTGAGTTTTTTTCTGACTAAGAGATATGAAGGAAATTTTGTTAAGTATGGGATTTCTGTATGCCCTGAAATAAGGCAATGGTACCCCACTCCAGTACTCTTGCCTGGAAATCCCATGGATGGAGGAGCCTGGTAGGCTGCAATCCACAAGGTCGCTAAGAGTCAGACATGACTGAGCGACTGCACTTTCACTTTTCACTTTCATTCATTGGAGAAGGAAGTGGCAACCCACTCCATTATTCTTGCCTGGAGAATCCCAGGGACAGAAGCGTGGTGGGCTGCCATCTATGGGGTCGCACAGAGACAGACACGACTGAAGCGACTTAGCAGCAGCAGCAGGCAAATGATGTTAGGCACAGACAACCAAGAGAAAGGAACCCCCCTTAAAAGCTCACCTCCCATGGTTCCAGAGTTGCCTGGTGCCCCTTTCTCGTATCTAATCATGCCCCAATATCCAAGAGCACCTCCTCCACAAAAGCCAACTCGATTATGTCCCTTAGTTGAAACTGGAGGAGAATTCGGACCAACCCGGGTCCATAAGCTCTGCTCCCTCTTATAACTAAAACAGATCAAACAAGACGTGGGAAGCTATACACATGACCCAGGAAAATATGCAGATACATTCCAACACATTACCTTGGCCTTTGACTTGATGTGGAAGAACATAACGGTCATATTTAGTCAAACTTTATCTGACCCTGAGTATGCTAGGGTCTTAAACGAAGCCCAAAGTTATGCTATGGGACTTCACATGTCAAGCAATAAATACCCAGTGGGGGAAACTGTAATCCCCTCCTCAGATCTTAATTGGAATTATAATGATCCTGAGTATACCTGGTAGAGGGATCATTTTCTGGTCTATGTAAAGGGAGGACTAAAAGCAGCCCAGAAGAAAGTAATCAGCTATGCCTGGGTCTCAGAAATAACTCAGGAGCCCAGTGAGAACCCCACTGTCTTTCTGGAAAGGCTAAATGAGGCCCTCCAAAAGTTTACCAATTTGGATTTAGACTCTTACGAGGGGCAGGTGATCTTAAAGGACAAATTCCTGTCCCAATGTACATCAGACATCAGAATAAAGTTATAACAGCTACAGCAGAAGGACCCTGCTGCTTCTTTAGATGAGATGATCCAGACAGCCACCAATACCTTTTATAACAGAGAACAGGAGAGGGAGGCCAAGGCCCAGGAAAGGGAGAAAAGGAAAGAGACAAGGCATGCCCACATGCTGGCTGCCCTCCAGGGAAGACCTATAGCAAACCCCAAGTCCTTAAAGGACAAGGAAAGTGGCAAATGCCTAATCTGTAGATAGGTGGCACATTGAATCAAAGAGTGTCCAAACTGTGACAAGCCTCCTAAAATGGCTTCCTACAAATGCCATCAATTGGGACATTGGGTGGCACTCTGCCCTTGGGACCCAAAAGCCTCAAGATCAAGCACCAAACCTTCCCTCATGATGATTCAATAGTCTTGCCTGTCACAGATAACCATCAAGGGGCTGGAGCCAAGGGTGCAACTGGATGTGGCAGGTAGGTCCGAGAATTTCTTGGTTGACACAGGGGCTACCTACTCTGTCCTGACCTCCTACTCCAGAGCCTTCTCCTCCCAAACATGTACCACTTTGGGTGCTAAAGGTAAAACAATTACAAAAAGATTTACCTGAGCATTTATTTGTTGCTGGGACAGAAAAATATTTTCCCACTGGTTTCTGGTGGTCCCTGAGTGTCCTAATCCCTTATTGAGAAGATACATACTCACTAAACTGGGGACCACCCTTGTGATGGGAAGCTTTTCAACCCCTAAAGCCCTGCCACTTCTGGTTCCTACTGAGGATCCCATTACACCCTCTTGAATAGGGAGCGACCAAAACTATGGGAGGACAAAATTAAATCCAAGGTGTGGGGTCAAGGACTCCTGGATGAGCCCACCAAGCTGAACTGTCATCATTGTTCTCCAAGATCCCAATCGGTTTCCAAACCAGAAACAATACACCCTCAGAAGAGAATCTTGGGAAGAACTACAGCCTCTAGTAAATAAATCCCTTGCCTGTGGGATATTGTTCCCCTTCAATTTTCTGTGTAACACCCCGATCCTCCCTGTAAAGTTAAAGGACGGGAACTGGTGAATAATTCAAGATCTCTGGATCATAAAAGAAGCTGTAGTTCCCCTTCATTCCACAGTACACATTCCCTATGTAATCTTAGGAGAAATCCCACCCAGTGCCAAGTGGTTTACAATCCTGGATCTCAAGGATGCATTCTTTTGCATATCAGTGGCTAAAGAAACCCAGTATCTTTTTGCCTTCGAGTGGGAGGTTCCGGGAGAAAAACACCAACAGATAACTTGGACAGTGTTACCTCAGGGGTTCAGAGATAGTTCCCGCCTGTTTTGGCAGGCTTTTAGCCACATTCTCCAAGATCTGGACCTGGGACCTAATGGGAAAATATTACAATATGCAGATGACCTGCTAATCTGCTCTATAGATGTGAAAAATGCCCAACAACATGCAATTCAGGTCATAAACTTTTGGCAGAGAGGGGATATAAAGTCTACCGTGCTAAAGAACAGATGGTCAAGACAAAGGTCTCTTACTTGGGAGTTCAGAGTACACATGGGTCCGAGAGTCTGTCCTCTGATGGAGTACAAGGAATGCTCCAGTTGCCCTCCCCCACAACTGGAAAACAATTGCAAGCTTTCTTAGGGCTAACTGGGTATTGTAGAATCTGGATACCCAGTTATGGTCTAATTGCCAGCCCTTATATGAAAGCTTGAAGGGACAGGATGATTCAATCACATTGATGTGGGGAATGCCTCAAAAGAAGGCAGAGGCTACACTAAAACAAGCCTTAACTCAAGAACCCACCTTGAGGTTGCCAGACCCAGAAAAAAATATTCTAAGTTTTATCCATGAAAGGAAGGAATAACCTTGGAAGTGTTAACTGAAAGGTTGGGACCTGAGCCATAGCCTGTAGCTTACTTATTCAAGAGGCTCAACCCAATTGCCCGAGGTCAGCTTCCCTGCCTTCAAAATTTGGAAGCTATTGCAGTCCTGATAGAAGATGCTTTAAAACTCTTTTGGGGGCAAACTAACTATTTTTATCAGATACGAAGGGAAACAACTCTTGACTGGGAAAGGCCATTTATGGATGTCTGATCAAAGGATCCTCAAATATCAAGTAGTACTGATGGAAAATCCAAGCCTGACTATATCCCCTTGTGATGTTCTTAACCCAGCTACCCTTCTCCTTACCCCATGAGGTCTCTCTCCCCTTCCACTCTTGCCTAGAAACCTTGGACCTCTGGACAAAACCCCCAGATAGATTGTCAGAAGATCCTCTGACCAGTCTTGAGGAAATATGGTACACTGATGGAAGCAGCTTTGTGTTGGATGGGGAAAAAAAAGAGCCAGATATGCAGTAATCTTCAATTTTGGGACCATAGAGTGTAAGCCTTTGCCACTAGGTACTTCAGCCCAAATAACTAAGCTCACAGACCTGACTAGAGCTTTAGAGCTGAGAAAAGTGAAAAGAATAGCCATTTACACTGACTCCAAGTATGCCTTTCTGTTGCTACATGCACACGCTTATATTCAGAAAGAAAGAGATTGCTTGACCACCCGAGAGGCCCCAATCAAATATGGTGATCAAACCCTTAGGCTCTTGGAGGCAGTCCATCTTCCTGTTGAGGTTTTAGTCTCCCATTGTAAAGGACACCAAAAAGGGAGCATGGAAGTGTCATGAGGGAACTAATCAGCCAATCAGGCAGCTAACAAAGCAGCATTACAGAACAATGACTTAATAGTAGTTGCCACCTTAATTCCACAGACTAATTTGCCAGAAACTCCTTCATATACTGAAGGTCAGACTATTAAAGCTAAGAACGAGGACTTTCAAGAAGATCATATGGGGTGGTTCCAAAAGGAGGGACTCCTTTTTTCTGCCTGGGAACCTCCAATGGAAGTTGGTTAACTCCTTACATGCTGCTACTCATTTGGGGAGAAGACCCTCCAAAAATTACTAAAAAAGGTCCTTCAGAGAAACAAGTCTCCAAATGACTATAAGGCTAGTTGTCTCCTCTTGTCCCACTTGCCAATTAAACAACCCCCAAGGAGCTCAAGGACTCAAGCTGGCCCAGCCCATTCAATGATGTTGGACCTACCCAGGAGAGGAGAGGCAGATGGACTTCACCCAGATGCCAGTTTCTCAAGGGCATAAATAATTATTAATTATGATAGATACATTCACAGGATGAATTGAAGGCTTTCCCACCTGGACTGAGAAGGCTGAGGAGGTGGTATAAAACCTGCTCCATGAAATCATTCTGAGATTTGGTCTGCCCAGGTTATTACAAAATGACAACGGGACATCATTTACTTCTAAGGTCACACAATGGGTCTCTAAAGCATTGGGCATTACTTATTATCTCCATTGTGCCTGGAGTCCTCAGTTTTCAGGAAAAGTAGAATGAGCCAACCAATTCTTAAAATCAGTGATAAGAACGATAACCCAGCAGACCTCCATGGGATGGCAGGAGGCTTTACCAATAGTTCTCCTCTGCATCCGTATTGTCCCTAAAACAGGTTGGTCTTAGTCCTTATGAGATGCTATATGAGAGACCTTTTGTTTATGTCAATGACCTCTTCCTAGATCTAGAGGCTCAGAACCTCTGGTTTTATACCATGGCCATTTGACTATTCCAACAGGATATATGCTTGTAGGGTGTCAACCAGAATCCAAAAGATTCTAAAGAGCCATCAGTATATGCTCCATGGACTCAAGTCCTAATTAATGTCTGGAAAGATGGGTCCCCAAAGGCTCAACTCCAGGCCACAAGGAAGGATCTTTACGCTGTAATACTTTCTACCCCCACAGCAGTCAAGGTACAAGGACTTGATTCCCGGATTCACTGCTCATGAGTCAAGCCGTGGAAGAAAACAGAAGAGGACACTCAATACACCTGTGAGCCCTTGAGAGATCTCAGATACCTATTCAGAACTACAAATGAGTGACATTCTAATGAACACTCCCAAAATTAAGTTTCTGGGGATAAGATTTCTCAAGATGGCTCTAAAGAGGCAACACAGCTTGGCAGGGGTTGTATTCCAAAATAGACAGGAGATAGATCTCCTTA
The DNA here is from genome assembly GCF_049115385.1 of Moschus berezovskii. NCBI lineage: Eukaryota > Metazoa > Chordata > Mammalia > Artiodactyla > Moschidae > Moschus > Moschus berezovskii. The sequence continues at coordinate 77,046,972 of NC_142488.1, read as the reverse complement.
TCCCTGAACAAGGAGGGACTTGAGCCATCTTGAATGAGATGTGTTGTTTCTGGATAAACACCTCAAGCTAAATAAAAGAAAGTCTCACAGTCCTCAGGAAAAACATTCAGATCCAATGGGATCTCAAAGAACAATCTTAATAGTCCTCAGGGTGGCTACAATTCCTTTTGGGGGATCCTTCTCCTGGTGATGGGAAATTTGGAGTTGGCTAATGCCCCTACACAAGAGAAGACTCTACACATGGACATCACCAGATGGTCAACACCGAAATCAGATTGATTATATTCTTTGCAGCCAAAGATGGAGAAGCTGTATACAGTTAGCGAAAACAAGACCAGGAGCTGACTGTGGCTCAGATCATGAACTCCTTATTGTGAAGTTCAGACTTAAATTGAAGAAAGTAGGGAAAACCACTAGACCATTCAGATATGACCTCAATCAAATCCCTTATGATTATGCAGTGGAAGTAAGAAATAGATTTAAGGGACTAGATCTGATTGATAGAGTGCCTGATGAACTCTGGACGGAGGTTCGTGACATTGTACAGGAGACAGGGACCAAGACCATCCCCATGGAAAAGAAATGCAAAAGAGCGAAATGGCTGTCTGAGGAGGCCTTACAAATAGCTGTAAAAAGAAGAGAGGCGAAAAGCAAAGGAGAAAAGGAAAGATATAAGCATCTGAATGCAGAGTTCCAAAGAATAGCAAGGAGAGATAAGAAAGCCTTCCTCAGTGATCAATGCAAAGAAATAGAGGAAAACAACAGAATAGGAAAAACAAGAGACCTCTTCAAGAAAATTAGAGATTCCAAGGGAACTTTTCATGCAAAGATGGGCTCGATAAAGGACAGAAATGGTATGGACCTAACAGAAGCAGAAGATATTAAGAAGAGGTGGCAGGAATACACAGAAGAACTGTACAAAAAAGATCTTCACGACCAAGATAGTCACGATAATGTGATCACTGACCTAGAGCCAGATATCTTGGAATGTGAAGTCAAGTGGGCCTTAGAAAGCATCACGACGAACAAAGCTAGTGGAGGTGATGGAATTCCAGTTGAGCTATTTCAAGTCTTGAAAGATGATGCTGTGAAAGTGCTGCACTCAATATGCCAGCAGATTTGGAAAACTCAGCAGTGGCCACAGGACTGGAAGAGGTCAGTCTTCATTCCAATCCCAAAGAAAGGCAATGCCAAAGAATGCTCAAACTACCGCACAATTGCACTCATCTCACACGCTAGTAAAGTCATGCTCAAAATTCTCCAAGCCAGGCTTCAGCAGTATGTAAACCGTGAACTCCCAGATGTTCAAGCAGGTTTTAGAAAAGGCAGAGGCACCAGAGATCAAATTGCCAACATTCGCTGGATCATGGAGAAAGCAAGAGAGTTTCAGAAAAACATCTATTTCTGCTTCATTGACTATGCCAAAGCCTTTGACTGTGTGGATCACAATAAACTGTGGAACATTCTGAAAGAGATGGGAATCCCAGACCACCTGACCTGCCTCTTGAGAAACCTGTATGCAGGTCAGGAAGCAACAGTTAGAACCGGTCATGGAACAACAGACTGGTTCCAAATAGGAAAAGGTGTACGTCAAGGTTGTATATTGTCACCTTGCTTATTTAACTTATATGCAGAGTACATCATGAGGAACGCTGGGCTGGAAGAAGCACAAGCTGGAATCAAGATTGCTGGGAGAAATATCAATAACCTCAGATATGCAGATGACACTACCCTTATGGCAGAAAGTGAAGAGGAACTCAAAAGCCTCTTGATGAAAGTGAAAGAGGAGAGTGAAAAGGTTGGCTTGAAGCTCAACATTCAGAAAACAAAGATCATGGCATCTGGTCCCATCAATTCATGGGAAATAGATGGAAAAACAGTGGAAACAGTGTCAGACTTTGTTTTTTTGGGCTCCAAAATCACTGCAGATGCTGATTGCAGCCATGAAATTAAAAGACGCTTGCTCCTTGGAAGGAAAGTTATGACCAACCTTGATAGTATATTAAAAAGCAGAGACATTACTTTGCCGACCAAGGTCCGTCTAGTCAAGGCAATGGTTTTTCCCGTGGTCATGTATGGATGTGAGAGTTGGACTGTGAAGAAAGCTGATCGCCGAAGAATCGATGCTTTTGAACTGTGGTGTTGGAGAAGACTCTTGAGAGTCCCTTATACTGCAAGGAGATCCAACCAGTCCATTCTAAAGGAGATCAATCCTGGGTGTTCATTGGAGGGACTGATGCTAAAGCTGAAACTCCAATACTTTGGCCACCTCATGAGACGAGCTGACTCACTGGAAAAGACTCTGATGCTGGGAAAGGTTGGGGGCGGGAGGAGAAGGGGACGACGGAGAATGAGATGGCTGGATGGCATCACCGACTCTGTGGACATGAGTTTGAGTGAACTCCGGGAGTTGGTGATGGACAGGGAGGCCTGGCGTGCTGTGATTCATGGGGTCGCGGAGAGTCGGACACGACTGAGCGACTGAACTGAACTGAACTGAATGCCCCTACTAATCCTCATTATCACCATATTAATGCTGCTATGATTGTTCGTGTTCTATCAATTGTATAATCCATTTTGTCTCTGCCCAGGTCAACAAGCTACAACATGCAGTGCAAGTTGAACAAGGATATATAAAACTACACCTGACCATGGAAAATGTCACTCACCCTTAGATGGAAACTGTTATAAAGATTCTGAGGCTTGAGACCAGCAAGAGGGGGAGGCCTGATGCCCCTCGCCATCCCAGCTCAGCAGGAAATAGCCAGAGAGACCATGATCCCCCTACTTCCAAAGAACTGGGCCTTCTATCTCTTGAGGGGGGAATGTTAGGTAGTTAGAATAGGAGTCCAAAATAGTAGTTGCTAAAAGACAAAGAAAAGAAAAATCCTGCAAAAATGAAACAGAAGAAAATCCAAGGACTGAAGTGAGAACCTCAGGTGAAAAAAAAAAAAGAGCTCTCCTGGCTAGCCTAATTTTACATAGGGTAAGCTAAGGGGGAGGAGAAAAAAGAAACATAAAAAGAGGAGACAAAATTGAGCCCATCTCTTCTTTTGGGTTGGACTGCACTCGCGCCTCAAGGATGTATTTTCCTTTGCTTGCAAATAAAACTGAACTGTAACCAAGCTGTAACACTGGTTTACCAAATAAAACTGAACTGTAACACTTGTCCATTATTTCAATTTTTTTGCTGCAGCGAGACAGAACCAAGGAAATTACACATTCCCCCAACAAAATCATAAGACCAAATCAAATCCAAGGAGTAAGTAAATAGACTCCACTTTGTGAGTGGAAAAGTTGAAGAGTTCCATTTTATAGAATGTTAAAACTCAAAGATGTAGAAAATTGCAGCCATTTTTAAACAAGCAAACATAGGTTAAAGGAAATATCTGTTGACAAGGAGATAAAACACATAAAAGGATATTTATGGGTGACATTCTCAGAGTAAGATGGAAAGATAGCTTAATCATAGAAATTAAAACAGGTCTCAATCATTCATTTTGACATTTATTTATCATCTACTCATTGAGTGTTTTCTGTATCTCAAATCTTACATAACTCAGACTTAGAGCTACACAGAAGATATATTCTGCTTGAGTACCTCACAGTCTAGTGAAAATGACATTATGGATGATACAATTTGCTTTAACAATAGAGAATAAGTGGAAATTAATATACATTGAGCAGAAAAAACAGAAAACTAATTTTTATTAATACCTATTATATTTTAAGCTGGTAAATTGTTAATACTCATATTACTCCTATGAAGTAAGCATTATTGCTTTTATATTTTGCCATCCTCATATGAGAACAGTCTTAGTTCAAATTCAAGTCTGTTGGATACCAAATTTCATATAGTTTCAAGCACACTAATGGAGGGGGATCAGTCACTGAAGAAACTCATAATCTGTGCTGAAAGAAGACAGAGATGATAAAATAAGCCTCAAATAACTTTCAAAGTGGCAAGAGAGTAAAATAACATATATTTTACAAATCTTTATAACCAGTCAAAACTGATACTGAAGGAACAAGAACTGCGAGTGAAAATTTGAGACATATGGGAAATAATTTTTGCAGCAAGAATAGGGAGAGGGTAAGAGACATAGAAACATACAGAAATATGCTAAGCAAGAAAGAATGCTGGAATACGTAACCTTAACTTTTAAGTGGATCCACTCAGCACGTCTTTGGGAGTTACTCTTGTAATGCCCAACATCCAAGAATTTAAAACCAGTTTAACCAATGGTGGTAAGTTTTGAGTTTTGGAGCTTGGCTTGTTGTATGTGGCAAGAGTTGTATTTGGTTCCATCAAAAACATCATAATCTTAATTGACAACAGAAATTCATGTTGGATAGTCAATTAAAATGTATATGACTGCCCCCTTTTTGCTTGATGTCATTCTTCATTTGGGGGATATACATCACTGCTTTGACCTGCACTAAGGGGTGATGGTTTAATCACTAGTCATTTCCAACTCTTTGCGACGCCATGGATATAGCCCACCAGGCTCCTCTGTCCATGGGATTTCCCAGGCAAGAATACTGGAGTGGGTTGCCATGCCCTTCTCAAGGGGATCTTCCTGACCCAGGGATTGAATCCATGCCTCCTGCAATGCAGGTACTGACCAGCATATTCTTTACCACTGAGTCACCAGGGAAGCCTGCATCTCCCTATTCTTGCTGTGCCAAATATTTCCCATATCTCTCAAATTTTCACTCACATTTCTTGTTATTTCACTATTAGCAGATGGCTTTCACTGTTTTAAAGATTTGCAAAATATATATTATTTTACTCTCTTGCCATTTTGAAAGCTCTCTGAAGCCCCTCTGCAGGGAAGGGAGGGTATATAAACCATGGCTACATGGATGATTTTGTATGTGACTTACTTTGATCAAAGAAATTGAAGTTTACAAATTCTCAGCATAGCATTTTAAGAGCTATTGTGTGGTTCTCCCACAGCATTATTTTTCTATACCCTGAGAACTTTGTTTTACAGATAAAGGTTTCTCCTTTAGCTTGGACCCTAAAATGAAAAAGTTTTGAGAAGAACTTTAGCCAACTCAGAAAACAATAGGTAATGTGAAAAAATAATAAACATTTGCCTTTCTGATCCACTCATTTGTGAACAACTCATTTGTCAGTGAAGATAGAATAAAACTTAGAAAATCAAGAAAAAGTAGAATGAGATACATAGATTTTAAGTATATAGAGAGTAAGGGAACAGAAGTAACTGTAAAGACAAATAGTAATTCCTGTAAATGTGAATGGTTGAGAGAGAGACTGAAGGCAAAGAATTGCAATTAGAAAAGGATCAAGATGAAAAAGTTCCTTTAATGTTTATATATTCACTCATTCATTTGCTTTTTAAAGTTGGTACAAAGTTGTGTGGGTCACGATACTCAGACCGTTGTTAAAATGGGACAATTAGCCTTATATAAAATTGGTGTAGATCAAAAGAATACCTTAGAATTTGAGGCACTGTGTTGTAAAGCTTCAAATTTTGAGATCAGTTTCCTGGCTTCTTGAAAATTAAAGCAGAAAGTTGTTACATTTTTTTTCTTTTTTTTTATTTATTTTTTTAACTGAAGGATACTTGCTTTACAGTTGTTAACACATGAAAAAATGCTCACCATTCCTCATAATCAGAGAAATGCAAATCAAAACCATAATGAGATACCATTTCACACCAGTCAGAATGGCTGCTATCCAAAAGTCTACATGCAATAAATGCTGGAGAGGGTGTGGAGAGAAGGGAACCCTCTTACACTGTTGGTGGGAATGCAAACTAGTACAGCCACTTTGGAGAACAGTGTGGAGATTCCTCAAAAAATTGGAAATAGAACTGCTATATGACCCAGCAATCGCACTCCTGAGCATACACACCGAGGAAACCAGAATTGAAAGAGACACATGTACTCCAATGTTCGTTACATTTTTTAATGAAAGACTTTCAGTAGAGTTTTTAGAGTTTCATTTTAATAGTTTTATTTCTATGCAATGCAGAATTGACAGACCTCTATTCTCTCTCTTCCTGGCACACAGTATTACATACAGTTTTGAAGCAATGATGATGCTTGCAACAACTTTTGGGGGAAATGTTTTATTGATCTTTTAAATTATAAACACTACAAAATGTAAACTTTGTGAAAACTAATACAACTTTGCTTAAAGAATATTAGACTGGAGCTTCTCGTATTATGTTTAAGGAAGACTTGGAGTGCTCATTGATGCTTACAATTTTAATATTTCTGAGGGCTGTTACAGTGGCCTGGATATGTGCTGAAAGCCAAACTTTTTTTTAAACAAAGAAATATTTAAAATAAATTATATTTCAACACACACACACAAAGTTGTCTTGGTTTCTACCGTACAATAAAGTGAATAAGCCATAAGTATATATATATGTATATATATATATTCCCTCCGCTATTGAATCTCCCTCCCTTCCCACACCTTGATAATAAATCACCAAGTTGACTTCCCAGTGTTATACAACAACTTCCCACTATCTATCAGTTTTACATGTCTTAATGTATACTTTTGGAGAAGGAAACGGTAACCCACTCCAGTATTCTTGCCTGGAGAATCCCATGGAAGGAGAAGCCTGGTAGGCTACAGTCCACGGGGTCGCAAATAGTCGGACACGACTGAGGGACGGAACAGAATGTATACTTTACAATGCTACTCTCTCAACTCAGCCCACCCTCTCCTTCCCCTACTATGTCCACAGGTCTGTTCTCTATGTCTATGTCTCTGTTCCTGCCATGCAAATAGGTTCATCAATACCGTTTTTCTAGATTACATATATATGCATTAAGATTTTTTTCTCTTTCAGACTTACTTCATCATTCTGGATAACAGGCTCTATGTTCATTCACCTCACTAGAATTGACTCAAATTCATTAATTTGTATGACTGAGTAATATTCCATTGTATATATGTACCACTGTTTCTTTATCCATTCATCTGTTGATGGACATCTAGGTTGCTTCCATGTCTTACCTATTGTAAATACTGCTACAATGAAGACTGGGGTTTATGCGTCTTTTTGAATTTTATGGTTTTCTCAAGTTATACGTTAACTAGTGGGATTGTTGGGTCATATGGTAGTTTTACTCATAGTATTTTTTTTTAAAAGGAATCTCCATACTCTTCTGCATAGTGGCTGTATCAACTTACCTTCCCATAAATAGTGCTAGAGGATTCCCTTTTCTCCACATCCTCTCCAGCATTTTTCATTTATAGATATTTTTGATGGTGGCAATTCTGACCAGAGTGAGGTTGTAGTTTTGATTTGCATTTCTCTAATACTGAGTGATGTTGAACATTTTTTCATCTGTTTGTTGTCCATCACTATGTCTTGTTTGGAGAAATCTCTGTTTAAGTCATCTGCCCATTTCTGATTGGGTCATTTGTTTTTCTGTTATTTTTTATTTTTTTTAGTTAATTATTTTATTTTATTTATTTATTTTAATTGGAGGGTAATTACTTTGGGATGGGGAGGGAGGTGTTTTCTGTTATTGAGCTGCATGAGCTGCTTGTATACTTTACAGAATACTTATTTGTCAGTTGCTTCATTTTCAATTATTTTTCCCATTCTGAAGGTTGTCTTTTCATTTTGTTTATGGCTTCATTTGTTGTGCAAAAGCTTTTAAGTTTAATTAGGTCCCAATTTTTAAGTTTTTTTTTTTTAATTCCCATTGTTCTAAGAGGTGGGTTATAGAGGATATTGCTGAAATTGATGTCATGTCATGTTCTGCCTATGTTTTCCTCTAAGAGTTTTATATTAATAGCTTCTGGACTTACATTTAGGTTTCTAATCCATTCTGAGTTTATTTTGGTGTAGCCGTTAGGGAGTGTTCTAACTTTATTCCTTTATATGTAGCTGTCCAGTTTTCCCAGCCTCACTTTCCCAGCACCCAGTCTCTTCAGACTGTCTTTTCTCCATTGTATATCATGGCCTTCGTTGTCAAAGATCAGGTGGCCATAGGTGTGTTGGTTTATCTCTAGGCTTTCAGTCTTGTTATAATTGTGTATATTTCTATTTTTGTGCAAACACCATACTGTCTTGTTGACTGTAACTTTGTAGTATAGTCTGAAATAAGGAAGGTTGATTCCTCTAACTCCATTTTTCTTTCTCAAGATAAATTTGGCTAATCAGATTCTTTTGTGTTTCCATTAAAATTGTGAAATATTTTCATCTCAGTTCAGTTCAGTTCAGTCGCTCAGGTGTGTCCGAAACTTGGCGACCCCATGAATCACAGCACGCCAGGCCTCCCTGTCCAACACCAACTCCCGGAGTTCACTCAAACTCCTGTCCATCGAGTCAGTGATGCCATCGAGCCATCTCATTCTCTGTTGTCCCCTCCTCCTCCTGCCCCCAATCCCTCCCAGCATCAGAGTCTTTTCCAGTTAGTCAACTCATCGCATGAGGTGGCCAAAGTATTGAAGTTTCAGCTTTAGCATCAGTCCTTCCAATGACCACCAAGGACTGATATCCTTTAGAATGGACTGGTTGGATTTCCTTGCAGTCCAAGGGACTCTCAAGAGTCTTCTCAAGCATCACAGTTCAAAAGAATCAAATCTTCGGCAATCAGCCTTCTTCACAGTCCAACTCTCACATCCGTACATGACCACGGGAAAAACCATAGCCTTGACTAATCGGAACTTTGTTGGCCAAGTAATGTCTCTACTTTTTAGTATGCTATCTAGGTTGGTCACAACTTTCCTTCCAAGGAGTAAGCTTCTTTTAATTTCATGGCTGCAATCAGAATCCGCAGTGATTTTGGAGCCCCAAAAAATAAAATCTGACACTGTTTCCACTGTTTCCCCATCTATTTCCCATGAAATGATGGGACCAGATGCCATGATCTTTGTTTTCTGAATGTTGAGCTTCAAGCCAACCTTTTCACTCTACTCTTTCACTTTCATCAAGAGGCTTTTGAGTTCCTCTTCACTTTCTGCCATAAGGGTGGTGTCATCTGCATATCTGAGGTTATTGATATTTCTCCCAGCAATCTTGATTCCAGCTTGTGCTTCTTCCAACCCAGCGTTCCTCATTATGTACTCTGCATATAAGATAAATAAGCAGGGTGACCATATACAGCCTTGACATACTCCTTTTCCTATTTGGAACCAGTCTGTTGTTCCATGTACAGTTCTGTTGCTTCCTGACCTGCATACAGGTTTGTCAAGGGGCAGGTCAGATGGTCTGTTATTCCCATCTCTTTCAGAATTTCCCACAGTTTATTGTGATCCACACAGTCAAAGACTTTGGCATAGTCAATGAAGCAGAAATAGATGTTTTTCTGGAACTCTCTTGCTTTCTCCATGATCCAGTGGATGTTGGCAATTTGATCTCTGGTTCCTCTGCCTTTTCTAAAACCTGCTTGAATATCTGGAATTTCACAGTTCACATGTTGCTGATGCCTGGCTAGGAGAATTTTGAGCATGACTTTACTAGCGTGTAAGATGAGTGCAATTGTGCGGTAGTTTGAGCATTCTTTGGCATTGCCTTTCTTTGGGATTGGAATGAAGACTAACTTTTTCCAGTCCTGTGGCCACTGATGAGTTTTCCAATTTTGCTGGTATATTGAGCACAGCACTTTCACAGCATGATCTTTCAGGATTTGAAATAGATCAATTGGAATTCCATCACCTCCACTAGTTCTGTTCGTAGTGATGCTCTCTAAGGCCCACTGGACTTCACATTCCATGATGTCTTGCTCCAGTTGGTGATATTTTATTCTAGTTCTGTGGAAAATGCCATTGGTGATTTGATAGAGAATGCAGTGAATCTGGAGATTACTTTGGATATTATAGTAATTTTCATATTATTCAGTCTTCCATTCCAAGAACATGATATATATGTATATCTCCATCTGTGTGAGTCGACTTTGATTTATCAATGGCATATAAATACGTCTCTGAATACATAGCTTTTGTATTCTAATGTAGTTTATTCCTAGGTATTTTATTCTTTTTATTACAGTGGTGATTGGGATGTTTCCTTAATTTCTCCTTCTGATTTTTTGTTAGTCTATTATAATGAAAGAGATTTCTGTACATTAATTTTCTGTCTTGAGACTTACTAAATTCATTAATTAGCTCTAGTATTTTTCTGGTGGCATCTTTAGGGTTTTCTATGTACGATATCATGTCATCTCCAATCAGTAACAGTTTTCCTTCTTCTTTTCCAATCTGGATTGCTTTTGTTTCTTTTTCTCTCTAATTGTTGTGACTAGGACTTTCAAAACTATGTTAAATGGTATTGGCAAGAGTGGATACCCTTGTCTTGTTCCTGATCTTAGAATAAATGCTTTCTATTTTTTACCATTCAGAATTATTTTTGCTGTTGGTTTGTCATATATGAACCTTTATTATATTGAGGTGGTTTCCCCCTATGCCCACTTTCTGGAGGTTGTTTTTTGTTGTTGTTGTTGTTTGTTTGTTTTGGTTTTGGTTTGGTATTTTTTTTATCACAAATGGGTTTTGAAGTTTGTCCAAAACATTTCTGCAACTACTTATATTATCATATTGTCTTGTTAATGTGGTGTATCACATTGATTGATTTGCATATATTGAAGAAACCTTGCATCCATGGGATAAACCCCACTTGTTCGCCGTGTATGCTCTTTTTAATGAGCTGTTGAATTCTGTTTGCTAATATTTTGTTAAGGATTTTTGCACCTTTTTCATCAGTGATATTGGCCTATACTTTCTTTTGGTGATATTTTTGTCTCATTTTGGCATCATATAATTAATATGGGAGTGTTCATTCCTCTGTAGTTTTTTGAAAGAGTTTGAGAAGAATTGGTTTTAGATCTTTTGCAAACATTTGAAATCACCTGTGAAGCCATCTGGCCCAGAATTATTTTTGTTGGAAGATGTTTAATCACAGTTTCAATTTCAGTGCTTGTACTCATTCTGTTCATATTTTAGATTTATTCTTGGTTCAGTCTTGAAAGTTTGTACTTTCTAATAATTTGTCCATTTCTTCTTCCAAGTTGTTCATTTTATTGGCCTGTAGCTGCTTGTAGTTGGATTCCTTGATGGCTCAGATGGTAAAGAATCTTCCTGCAATGAAGGAGACCTGGATTTGATCCTGGGTCTGGAAGATCACCTGGAGAAGGGAATGTCAACCCACTCCACTATTCTTGCCTGGAGAATTCCATTGTAGTCTTGCAGGCTACAGTCCATGGGGTCACAGAGTTGAATAGTACTGAGCAAATAACACTTTCACTTTCTGCAGCTGCTTGTATCAGCCTTGCATGATCTTTAGTATTTCTTGGACTCAGTTGCAACTTCTCCCTTTTTGTTTCTAACTTTATTGATATGAGTTTTCTTTTTTTTTTTTTTTCCTTAACGAATATGGCTAATAGTTAATCTATTTGTCTTCTGAAAGAACCAACTTTTGGTTTCATTGATTTTTGCTATTAATTTCATGTTTTTCATTTATTTATTTCCACTTTGATCTTTATAATTTCTTCTATTTTACTAAATATAGTTTGTTTGTTGTTGTTATTGTTCTTATTCTTTTTCTAATAGCTTTCCATTTCTCTGTCAAATCTCAATGATATCTTTGCTGGGTAGAGTAATCTTGATTATTGGTTTATTACTTTAAATATATCCTACCACTCCCTTCTGGCTGTAGAATATGTGCTGAAATATCAGTTGTTAAGTTTCTGGGGATTCCCTTGTATATTTGTTTATTTTTCCCTTGCTGATTTTAATATTTTTTATTTGTGTTTAAATTTTGTTATTTTGACTAATGTGTGTCTCTTCATGTTTTTCCTTGGGTTTGTCCTGTATTGGACTGTCTACATTTACTGGACTTGATTATTTCCTTTTGCATGTTAGGGAATTTTTTAAGTACAAACTTTTAAAATATTTTCTCAGACCCTTTCTCTTTCCCTTTTTCTGGGACCAGTATAAGCCAAATGTTGTTTTTAATGTCACAGTGGTCTCTGAGACTGTTTTCAATCTTTTTCATTCTTTTATCTTTATTCTGCTTTTCAGCAGTTGTTTCCACCATTGTATCTTCCAGCTCACTTATCGATTCTTCTGCTTCAAATATTCTCTTGTTGATTCTTTTTAGTGTATTTTTAATTTCAATTATTGTGTTGTTCATCACTGTTCTTTAGTTCTTTTGTGTCTTTGTTAAATGTTTCTTGTATTTTCTCCATTCTATTTCTGAAATTTTGGATCACCTTTACTATCATTACTCTGAATTTTTATTCAGGTAGACTGCCTATTTCCTCCTTTTTAACTTGGTTTTGTAGGTTTTTAACTTACTGCTTCATCTGCATGATATTTCTGTTTTTTCATTTTGCCTGTTTGAAGTCTCCTTTCTTTAGGCTGCAGTATTGTAGTTCACATTCTTCTAGTATCTGCCCCCAGTGGATGAGGTTGGTCTAGTGGCTTGTGCAGGTTTCTTGGTGGGGGGAGGGGGTGGACTGGTTCCTTTGCTCTGGTTGGTGAAGCTGAGTTTTTACCCTCTAATGGACAGGGCCATGTCCATTAGAGTTTTGGAGTGCCTGTGGGTTTAGTATTACATTAGGCAGCTTGTCTGCTGATGGTTGGGTTGGCATTCCTATATTCCTTGTTTGGCATGAGACATCCAGAGCTGGATAGAGCTGAGTATGGATTCAGACCAAGGCCTTCATGAGAGCCCTCACTGAGTCATAATATTCCCTGGGGCCAGGAATTCTTGGGGTATCCAGTGTCCTGGACTTGACGCTTCCATCCCAGAGGCTCAGGCTTGACTATCAATCAAGGAACCAAGACCCCAAAAGCCACTCATCATGGTAATAAAAAGGATTAAATAATCCTTAAAAACAAAAACTAAGACAAAAGATAAAAGTAAAATCAAGCAAACAAAAATAAGAACAAAGGAAGACACACACACACACACACAAGAAACAGAAACAGAACCAAAGGAGGGGGAAAAAAAGAGAGAACAACCAGAGAAACAAGCAAAAAGCCAAAACCGAAATCAAACAATTAAAAACAAAACTAATATAAAAAAGCCAAAACAAAAAATAACACCAAAGCAGGGTGCCAACTGAAGAATAAAGCAAAATAAACACAACAAAGAAAAATGATTTTAAAAAAACACAGAACAACAGAAAAGCAAAGTAAAATATATTTTTAAAAATTTTTTTTAAAAAATGATAATAAGTTCCAGAAGTCTACATAAAATTTTAAATAATAATAGTACAAAAAGCAGCAAAAATAACAGAGATTAAAAAAAAATAGAACCAGCAACAGAATGAATCAAAACATAAAAATAATAGCGAATGTTTTCCTGGGGTCTCAGCTGTCAGTGTCCTTACCCCTGCCATGAGCCATAGCCCAACTCTGCTTCCCCAGAAATACCTCCAATGCCTCCAGGCCAGTCTCTGGACCTTCTGTGAGCCCTGTGTGGGCAATTCTGACTCTAATCTGGCTCTACCCCCACATGTAATTGCCCCAAAATTCCATAGCTGCCCAAGCTAGATTGTTTTCTTTTGTGGGAACACACATTGTCCTTTCATATATTCCATAGACAGAAGGTATACCTAGTTCAGTCAGTTTAGTTGTTGAGTCATATCTGTCTTGTTTCAACCCCATGGACTGCAGCATACCAGGCTTCCCTGTCCGTCACCAACTCCTAGATCTTGCTCAAATTCATGTCCATTGAGTTAGTGATGCCATCTAACCATCTCATCCTCTGTCGTCCCCTTCTCCTCCCGCCTTCAATCTTTCCCAGCATCAGGGTCTTTTCTAAGGAGTCAGTTCTTTGTATCAGGTGGCCAAAGTACTGGAATTTCAGCTTCAGCATCAGTACTTTCAATGGATATTCACGACTGATTTATTTTCATTAAGATGGACTTGTTTGATCTTGCAGTCTAAGGGACTCTCAAGTCTCCTCCCACACCACAGTTCAAAAACATCAATTCTTTGGCACTCAGCTTTCTTTATAGTCCAACTCTCACATCCATACATGACCACTGGGAAAACCAGAGCTTTGACTAGACGGATTTTGTTGGCAAAGTAATGTTTCTGCTTTTTAATATGCCGTCTAGGTTGTATGGAGAAGGCAATGGCAAGCCACTCCAGTACTCTTGCCTAGAAAATCCCATGGATGGAGGAGCCTGGTAGGCTGCAGTCCGTGGGGTCGCTAAGGGTCGGACACGACTGAGCGACTTCACTTTCACACATTGGAGAAGGAAATGGCAACCCACTCCAGTGTTCTTGCCTGGAGAATCCCAGGGACGGGGGAGCCTGGTGGGCTGCCCTCAGTGTGGTCACACAGAGTCGGACACGACTGAAGTGACTTAGCAGCAGGCTGGTCATAGCTTTTCTTCCACGGAGCAAGCATCTTTTAATTTCATGGCTGCACTCACCATCTGCAGTGATTTTGGAGCCCCCCAAAATGAAATCTGCCACTGTTTCCATTGTTTCCCCATCTATTTGATATTGATCATTGGACTTTAATTTGAAGCTTCTACACCTGATGGAAATATTTTTAATCCTCTTCTTTAGTCTCCCCTTCCATGGGGCTCAGTTGTGGTTTTATCATCATCTCTGTGTATATGGGGGAGTGCCATCCACAGAAGTCTGCTCCCCAGGCTTCCCTGGAGGACTTGAGTCTGCCTCAGTGCAGATAGGGCTTGGAAGTGGCATGGCTGCTTGGACTATGAGAGCCTTGGTAGAGCCAGGTGCTCAGGGAAGATGATGGCCAGAGGAGCAAGAGATATGACCCTATTAATATATATTTTCTAGCCTCCAGCAGCCAATGCACAAGGGGACACTCTGGCCAGGCCTTCTCTGGCACCCTTCTGCAGACATTTGAGGGACAGCTACGGCTAGGTCTTCTCTATTGCTTGGTAGCAGGCACTGCCATGTGGGGAAAGAGAGGCTACAATTGTTACTCCATCCGCTGTGTGTAACTCAGTAGTAGCACCCTTTGCTCCAAAGGCATTCCCTGTTCCAGACTTCCTCCCTCATGTTTCCTCTTTCTGTCTCCTTGCAGCCAATAGCAGTCCTCACCCTAGGATTGCCCTCTAGTACCCATGCTTCAGCTCCAGGCCCAAATGTCCATCAGTGGATATGCATCCCAGTCTGGAGCATGTAGGGCGAAGGCAAAAGTTGTCAGTGTGGCTCTCCTTCCATCAAGTCTATCACAGGTTGACTGCTTTACCCTTCTCTGATAAACTCAAATGTTTCCCTTCTGTCCCAGCTCATTTCCCCATTAGTGAGAGAGCTTCCCTGAATGTGGGAATCTTTCCCTTACTTTAGTCCCCCACCCTAGGGTGCAGTTCCAGTCCTGCTTGGGATAAGTGTTGTTATCTTGCAAGGGATCTAGTTTAGGTAAAGATATTAAAAAGCTTATGGGAAAAATAAGTATATAATGGAATTTATAAGTGATAAAGAGTTAAAACAAAAAATGAACAAGTGTGGAATAGACAAGAAATTTAAAACTAAGAGGAGTAGTAATCAGAATGTTGAGGATAGTGGGGAAAAGTTGTTTACTAACATAATTGAGATTATGGGTCAGAGTTGACAAAAGGATAAATTCATGATTAGAATGAGGAAGCTTATTACACTCTTTCAGTTGGAATGTTTGCATAGCATTTCTTCTGAAAATATGAAACCTGAAATATCATTCTGTGAATTATATTCTTGAAATACTCAACAATTTCCAATTATGACACTATAATCCTGAATTTCTTCTTTTCTTTTTTGCTCCTTTATTTCCTTCTTTTGTATAGAAATTTTCTGTCTTCATTTTTTAAAAATCTTAAATCTAGGTTTTCAGTAAAAAAAAAAAAGAAATCAGGTTTTTTCTATGTTTTTTCTTATTATTTTATCTATTTAGGAGAATGTATATCATTCACTCTTTCAATAGATATTTATTGAGAATCTATTATCTGCCATCTTATGTGTCAGGATTTTATACTGATTTGTCTTTGACAAAATTAGATGAAGACAATTTAGACAGGGTCTTTACCTTCAGTAAGTTTATACTCTAAACTCTGCCTTTAACATCTCTACCAGGCTTGTATCAAGTATGTTAAATTGCTCATTTCATGTGTTTGAATCTATAGTCTTAAATTCAGTTTGACAAGATGTGAAGAAGTTATCTTCCATTCAAAAACTAGTTCCCCTCCTGTCTCATCCAACTTAATGATAATATAATTTTTCCAAGTTCAAGCCTCATAAATTAAGTGTATTTGACTTTTCTTCTTCTTTTCCAATGTATATAATCAATCACAAAAATCTATTGATTCATCCTTCAAGAAGTGTCTTTCTTTTTAATCTCTCCCATTGCAGGTCTATTGCTACAACTATAGTTCCAACCTATCTATATATCTACAATAGTGTCCATCATGGTACATTTCTTTCTGTCAAATTTTTTATTTGAGATGATATCTGTGGTGGATAATTTGTTAAATGAGAAGGGGAATTATTTTGTATTGAGTAATTTTTATTCTATTTTCTTATTTTAAACACTTCTCTATTTCACACCAGTCAGAATGGCTGCTATCCAAAAGTCTACATGCAATAAGTGCTGGAGAGGGTGTGGAGAGAAGGGAACCCTCTTACACTGTTGGTGGGAATGCAAACTAGTACAGCCACTATGGAGAACAGTGTGGAGATTCCTCAGAAAACTGGAAATAGAACTGCCATATGATCCAGCGATCGCACTCCTGGGCATACACACCGAGGAAACCAGAATTGAAAGAGACACATGTACTCCAATGTTCATTGCAGCACTGTTTATAATAGCCAGGACATGGAAGCAACCTAGATGTCCATCTGCAGATGAATGGATAAGAAAGCTTTGGTACATATACACAATGGAGTATTTCTCAGCCATCAAAAAGAATGCATTTGAATCAGTTTTAATGAGGTGGATGAAATTGGAGCCAATTATACAGAGTGAAGTAAGCCAGAAAGAAGAACATCAATACCGTATATTAACGCATATATATGGAATTTAGAAAAATGGTAATCTGAACCCTGTATAAGAGACTGCAAAAGAGACATAGGCATTTAGAACAGTCTTTGGGACTCTGTGGGAGAGGGTGAAGGTGGAATGATTGGAGAGAATGGAATTATAGCATGTATATTATCATAAGTGACCAGTCCAGGTTCGACGCATAAATTTTCCTCTGTTCATTTCTTTGCATTTGTGCTTTTTTAATAAAATTCTTTTTTAGAAATAAAAAAAATAAAAAAAAAATTAAAAAAAATAAATAAACACTTCTCTGTTGTGCTCTGGAGAAGGCAATGGCAATCCACTCCAGTACTCTTGGCTGGAAATTTCCATGGATGGAGGAGCCTGGTAGGCTGCAGTCCATGGGGTCGTGAAGAGTTGGACATGACTGAGCAACTTCAATTTCACTTTTCACTTTCATGATTTAGAGAAGGAAATGACAACCCACTCCAGTGTTTTTGCCTGGAGAATCCCAGGGACGGCGAAGCCTGGTGGGCTGCCATCTATGGGATTGCAAAGATGGACACGACTGAAGCGACTTAGTAGCAGCAGCAGCAGCAGCTGTGCTCTATGTTTGTCTTCTAAACTAACAATTTTCTCTAACAGACTCATAATGAAAGGTTGTTGCCGAACCATGAAAGATGCTGGGATTCTCAGTCTCTGGAAGAGAAGAATTCAATCCTGGGCCAGTGATGAGTCTTGATCGCTCAGAACTTTTGTGTAATAAAGTTTCATTAAAGTGTAACAGAGATAGAGAAAGTTTCTAACATAGACATCAGAATGGGGTAGAAAGAGCCCCCCCTGCTAGTATTTAGCTGGATGTTATATGGGTACTAGCAGTCTTCTAATTAGAGAAAGGAAATGTTTCAAAACTCAGAGACTGGCACCAGGCCACTCACCCACAACATGCATTTTGAGATAACATTGGCACAAAATGAGTTGTCCTGGGTCACAAAATGGTTGACATGAATCTTGAAGAAAGGCAGGTTTTCAAGCAAAAACAGTCTCATTAACATAGCTTAAGATTTTGCATTTAAAACATACTGGTTTGTCTAGTCAGTTCTGAGTCTTAGGCAGAACCAACTTGAAGACAGAGTCTAGGGTAAATTTGTAGTTCATTAACATAGCTTAAGACAAACATTTACATAATAAAAATGCATTGGTTAGCTCAAGGTTTGAGAAAATTAAGTTCAGGTGGAGCCAGGTGTAGTCTTGGCAACACCGAATTTTAAGAGAAACTTCCTTTTAATTTTGTATAGAGAAGGGAAAAAAATTCTGACACTTGTATTTTGTTTCCTCTTGCCACTTAAGAGGGAGATAAAAAAATGTCTGACACTTGTAGCCTATTTCCTCCATTTGGAGACCCCTGGCGTATTACCCTCTCAATAAATTAACCCTATAGGTAGGTATAAGGGATTTTAGAAATTATGTAATTTAACGTTCTTGTTTTTTACATATAAGAGGTCTATAGAAAGGATAACTGACTGTCATGGAATCTTTAAATTTGGGCATAACTGTCTAAATTATGTCTAATTGATTTCATTCTCCATAGAGTTCTTAGAGTTTGGCTTCATTTGTAATCTATTTGGAAAGTGTGTGTGTATGTATAAATATGTGCATGTGCATGTGTGTGTCTTTATATTTTGTTTTTATTTATGCACTCAAAACTAACTACTAATTATGACCTTATGAAAACATTTCAAGTTTATGCCTTAGCCTGCTATTGTCGTTTTGTGTATTCTATGTGCTTGTCTATGAATTAACCCTCCAAGAAAGACAGATTTCTATAACTTCTCCTTAATATCTCATGCTTATTATAGTCTAGAGAGTGTTTAATTTACTCAAACATAACTTTTGAATATATGAAACTTTGCTAGAAAGCTTATGATTTTCTAATGGTTTGAAAAACTAATCATCATGCTTTTCTAGGTATAAGAATTAAACTTAGAAATACGTAATTTCTCACTTGTAACCTTGTCCAGTGTCTTTCTTCTAATATTCATGAATCTCTCCCACTCATCTACTAGCTGTTAGAACCAGTAAGTAGTTACCCTATGATGACCTTACTCATTTTCTGCACCCTAGGAAGCAAGGACTTACAGGTTTGAATACACCAAGAATATTTAAATTATTTTTACTAGGTCTTTTCATAGAGTACTCTACCAGTATATGTTTTGAATAAGATGAAAAAAAACTAGCTATAATAGCTGAAAAAGTTAGGAGAAGAAATACAATAATGCTTTATTAACGCTGTCTTTATCTCTCAACTTGCTGTATTGATATTTTAAACAATTTGATTATTGGAGCATAGTCACATTACACTGCTGTGTTAGTTTCTGAAATAAGTTAGAAAGAGAAAAACAAATATCATATATAAATGTATATATGTGGAATCTAGCAGAATCTTATAGGTGATCTTATTTTCAAGGCAGAAATAGAGAGATAGATATAGAGAACAAGGAAATGCATGCAAAGAGGGAAACGGGTGGTGGTGGGATGAATTGGGAGACTGGGATTAATATACACAATACTATGTATGAAACAGATCACTAATGAGCACCAAATGTATAGCACAGGGAAATCTACTCAGTGATCTGTGGTGATCTCAATGAGAAGGAAATCCAATAAAGATGTGGTTTATGTATATGTATCAACATATACTCTTCCCTATTTCATGAATGACTACATAATCATAGTGGGAAAAAGCTGTATTTCTTTATTTACAAAACTCATTCTCTCTTTTTTCATCTACTTTCTTAAATGCTGTGGTACTTTATTAGTCTCTTCTTAAAAATTTTCCTTAAAAAGTCATAAAATATCAAGAAAAACAAAACGTAAGAGAAAATACAATTTCCTTTTAATGTTTGTTGAAATATGTGAATGTGGTTTCGTGTGTTGAACTTTTCTTACTGAAGGGAAAAGAAAAGGAGTAGCATAATAAATTTAAAACTATTTATCTTTGATATTTTGCATGCCATCATTTAATAATCAAAAACTACTTAATCTTTTACTTTCTGACTTCCTGATTCTCCCATTTTAATTAAGTTTTTTAAAGCACCTTCAACTAGAAAAAGGTTATTTTATTTTTTTGCTTCAGAGTGATACATTAAAAATTGAGAATCTCAGTATTATAGATCCATCATATTACATCTGCTGCATCTATCTATATATGTTTTATACAGTTTGTTAAAAAAGTAAATTAATCCTTATTTCTCTATAGTTCACAATGGTTGATTTTACCAAAGACTCTAATAAGCTCAGAGGTTTATTTTGTCCAATTGTCACCTATGATCCATGATTCCATATTGACATGTTACATATTGAACTTAGCATAAAATGTTACTTTATTTGCTGCAATTCATTTATTTGGTCATTTGGTACATTGAGAGGTTGATTCTATCCTTTCTTATGTTTACTGCATTTCACATTTCCAAATTCCTAATAGGAAATATACTAAATTGATGGTGAGGCTGAAACTCAAATACTTTGGTCATCTCATGCAAAGAGTTGACTCATTGGAAAAGACCCTGATGCTTGGAGGGATTGGGAGCAGGAGGATAAGGGGACGACAGAGGATGAGATGGCTGGATGGTATCACTGACTCGATGCACATGAGTTGGGGTGAACTCCGGGAGTTGGTGATTGACAGGGAGGCCTGGCGTGCTGTGATTCATGGGGTCACAAAGACTCGGACACAACTGAGTGACTGAACTGAACTGAACTGAAGCGCATTCTTAGATCCAATAGTATTGCCCATGAAATTTGACCTTTTCTGCTTACATTATCCTCATTCTCCAAATTGTTTATATAGGAAGAGGTATAACTCTTTATCTTTTAATAAAACAGAAGACATTAAAGGGAAACTAGATAAACACTTTTTAATATGCCCAATTAAAGCCACAGGTAGGGAATGACCTAAGTTAATTGCTGCTTTCATCTCTATTTTAGTAAAAGGGATGAGTTTCTCTTAAAACTAATAGAAGGATTGACATTTCAAATAAGGAGATACTTGTGAGTATTTCTTGAATTATACCCCAAGTAGAAACTAGCTCTTCTAGTAAGGAAGAAAATGTGTAACACAAAAATTTTATGAAAATTGATGTTAACTAAACCAAGAAAGAATGCATTGCTGAGAGAAGGTGCTGCATTTATATTCTTAGGGTAAACTAATAACATAAAAGGGAAAATGGAAATGCTAAATCAGCATGCAAAAGCTAGGTGTGTGATGGCATTTTAAATTTTACTCATTATTAAATAGCTATGTTTCACATATTCTTTAAAAGCATGAGACTGACATATAGAGAGACTTACCTTGCAGAGACTAAATCCTTTTTCGTTACAAAGCTTTTATAGCTGTGTTACAACCTTGTCTTGAACATCTAAACATTGCATTATAATATACAACATCCAATCATGTAGGAGAATATGAGTAATAAAACCTAAGGTTCATAAACTCTCTCAGACTATGTACCTGTACTGCATTTTAATATGATCTCTTTTCACTTTCTGTGTCATTAACTTTGACACACCAAATTTTACTCTCTTTAGCTGTGTTATTGGGATGACTGCCCACTAAATATGAACTTTAAGTGAAGATGACTTCACATTGATACTGTATTCTATTTGCCTCAATTAACTTTAATGCTTACCTTCTTTCAATTAACTTTGTAACATCTGTTAGTTAAGTCCTATTATAATATTAGTGTAGGACAATTTTCTAAGGTATAACAATATATTTTTAAAATATATAGTGCAAAGTTCGTGTATTTCCATACTCTGACCCTACAAGTAGATGGGGAGAAGTATTGGAGGATATAATAAACAATTGAGTAGAAATCACTGTTACTTGTCTTCCTGGTATCCACCACCACTACTTCTTTACTATCAGAAACCAGATTTTAAATAGGAAAATATTCTACTAGTCTTCATCAATAGATCACAATTTATCTAACTCAATCAGGATAATGTATTACCCATCTGTACAGCTTACATTATAGATATCAGTAGTCATATGAACCAGTTCTTTTTTTTTTTGTAATTAATTTATTTTTTATTGGAGGCAAATTATTTTACAATATTATATTGGTTGGTTTTGCCATACATTGACATGAATTCGTCCCGGGTTTACATAAGTTCCCCCTCCTGAACCCCCCTCCCACCTCCCTCCTCCCTTTATCCTCCCTCTGGGTAAAGAGAATGGCATTGAAACACGTATGTTGTCATATGTGAAACGAATCACTAGTTCAGGGTCGATGCATGTTATAGGATCTCAGGGCTGGCATGCGGGGATGAACCAGTTCTTGATAATAAGGCATAAGAGGAAGCCCTCCAGGATCACCTTGGGGAAAACTTTAAATTTCTCAATTAAAAAAGAAAAAGGAAGATATTATCCATTTTATTTCTCATATTCTTTTGTATTGAATGATGATATCTATCTGGAATTACAGCAGCCATCTTGAGATCAACGACAGAAGCCAAAGAGACTTCAAGATATACTGTTAAGTCACAGTAATAATGGAAAAATGTAGTGAATATAAGCAGAAAATTTACTGTCTTGACTTTCCTTGTCTGTGAGGAAAGTAAAATCACACCGTTGAAACAATAGTAAATGTTTATATTATGATATTTCATAGTTACAACATAAAGGTATTCTTAAGTGTATATTTTCTAAACATTACAGATTGGACAGACTTTGCCAAAGAAATGAGGAACCTGTGAATCCAAAGACTACAAAAATATTTATTTCTCATTTCTGAGTCTTCAGTTTAGCTAACATTCCATTTAACTCTCCTCATCTCCACTTGGCCTGGATTCAGGCTGAAGGTAAATCTAAGGCTTAAAAGATGTGTCTTCCCATTTGGGGACCCAGAATAAATTGGTATCTATTATACAGGACATTTTACTCTCTAGGCAGCTGTCATAAGCTCATGATAAGTGACAGTAATTAGCATCTATTGGACATTTGTACATCACATCTGTTCACAGGCCATTGATAAATGAGTCACACAGCCAAGATAAACATCAATTGGGCAGGTAAATTTATTCTTCCCACAGTAAGAGAGAAGAAGGGAGAGTGGACATATTCTGAGCAATTACATAACTTATAACAAGTTATTTTTATAACTACCAAGTCTAAAATTGCTAAACAATGCCAGATATTTTACAGAAAATCCTCAGTAAATTTAATGCTATAACAACAATTTGTAATCAACACATATAATAACTGATGTTTAAAGTTTATGGTTAGAAAGTTAATCAACAATTATTACTATGCATATAGTTCAGTGTGTATAGGTGTAGTAATTGATTTCCAAAGATCTGGAAGAGATTGAAGTTTCTAGTTTAAACGTTCAATTTGAAAAAAAAAAAAAAAAAAGAAATGTCCCTATTTCTTATCTTCAAAATCACAGATAGCTTATATGAGGAAAATTGGGCTCAACAGTAGTATTTTGAGACACACAGAGCACTTTTATATCATTGATGCTACTTTTTACAATCAAATAAATAGGATTATTATTAGCCCCTAGACAAGAGGAAGTTTATTATCAAGAACTAAAATCTTACCAAATAGCCCTTCAGTTCAGTTCAGTTCAGTTCAGTCGTTCAGTCGTGTCCGACTCTTTGCGACTCCAAGAAGCACAGCACGCCAGGCCTCCCTGTCCATTACCAACCCCGGGAGGTCACTCAAACTCATTTCCACAGAGTCGGTGATGCCATCAAGCCATCTCATTATCTGACGTCCCCTTCTCCTCCCACCCCCAGCCTTTCCCAGCATCAGAGTCTTTTCTAGTGAGTCAACTAGTCGCATGAGGTGGCCAAAGTATTGGAGTTTCAGCTTTAGCATCAGTCTTTCCAATGAACACCCAGGATTGATCTCCCTTAGAATGGACTGGTTGGATCTCCTTGCAGTCCAAGGGACTCTCAAGAGTCTTCTCCAGCACCACAGTTCAAAAGCATCAATTCTTCGGCGGTCAGCTTTCTTCACAGTCCAACTCTCACATCCATACATGACCATGGGTAAAACCATAGCCTTGACTAGATGGACCTTAGTTGGCAAAGTAATGTCTCTGCTTTTTAATATACTATCAAGGTTGGTCATAACTTTCCTTCCAAGGAGTAAGCGTCTTTTAATTTCATGGCTGCAATCAGCATCTGCAGTGATGTTGGAGCCCAAAAAAATAAAGTCTGACAGTTTCCACTGTTTTGCCATCTATTTCCCATGAAGTAATGTGACCAGATTCCATGATCTTTGTTTTCTGAATGTTGAGCTTCAAGCCAACCTTTTCACTCTCCTGTTTCACTTTCATCAAGAGGCTTTTGAGTTCCTCTTCACTTTCTGCCATAAGGGTGGTGTCATCTGCATATCTGAGGTTATTGATATTTCTCCCAGCAATCTTGATTCCAGCTTGTGCTTCTTCCAACCCAGCGTTCCTCATGTTGTACTCTGCATATAAGTTAAATAAGCAAGGTGACAATATACAGCCTTGACGTACTCCTTTTCCTATTTGGAACCAGTCTGTTGTCCCATGTACAGTTCTGACTGTACACACTGTTTATTCCTCTCCTTCTCTAGAAATATGATAGATAAAAATGTATAAATATACTCTGACTTAAACAATAATTTAAATATGCTAATATTTGATCACTGGTATTACTTATTAATATGTGTAATAACTATGGAGACATTTGATTATTTTCAAAAATGTTTAAATATTTAACGAGTAATGTGTGTACACTGACCAATTCCAAAACACCTAGATAAATAAGGGGATAATTGGTAGCACAACCTACCATTGAGTGCCAGACAGATATCAGTCCTCATGATTATTATAGCACCTTTTCTATCATCCTTCATTACCATGTACTAAGTGAAACAGATATATTAGAATTGTGGGTAGTATGAAAGTATCAGCTATGTTCCAATTTTAAATTGTATTCCACGTTTTTAAGAATAATAGTGTAAGAAGTAAAAATGATTTATATACTTATAAAAACAAAGTTATACTTTGTTTTTACTTAATTGCTGAAAAAGTGATTATTCTTTAATAAAATCTTAAAAATAAATCCTTAGTGATAAAATTTTGTTAGTTTTATAATTGTTCATTTCCAAATTTTGAAGTGTTGGAAGTAGAGATAACTTGGTGAGTATTAAAAAGTATTTTACCTTCAAATAATAAAGATCAAATCATACAGGTAGCACAATTCGATAACAATAAAAAGTGTCATAATTTTTGTTGACAAAAATATTTCTCACACTCTCCTAATGTAGTCTCAGTTTATTTGAATTATTACATTGGAATCTAGAGTATTATCCTGACATGTTGTTTTAAGGAATGCTGAAGCCACATAGAAGCAGCAGTAAAGAAAAATAAACAAAGAACAAATAGAGCACATGGAATGGATCTGGTTACAGGGAAGCTAGCCTTCACTAAGATTGATAGTAAGGCACATCGCAGTACGTAGGAAATATGGTAACCTGAGAATATACTTGTGAAGTTGATGGTATCCATAGAGTTTTAGCTAATATAGTCTGCTTTAAAGTGTGTCTCTCCCCAGTAGCTGTAGCTGAGTGACTTGAGGATGCAACATCTAGAGAGAAGGTAATGGTGAAGAAATGGTAAATAAAGGCTTACAGATTTAGAGCCCAGCTCTAGCTCCAGCAGAGAATACTGAAAACCTTTTAGAAAAACGCAACAGGAATGGACACATCTAGGAAAAGTTTGTAGGGTGAGAACATAATCTGCTGGACATGCATGAACAAAGATCACACTTGACGGCAAAGATCACACTAGACAGGATAGTTCAATAAATGAATTATCACACTCAATAATAGGGATGCGCCACTTAATGTATTGCTAGTTTGGGTCAAAGTTTTAAGTTTTATTTTGCTGAGACTAGCAGACAGTTAGAAGCTCTTTACGACCTGTAGCTGAGCAGAATTAAAGTAGACAGGAACTTACTATGAGAGAGTGCAGAGATTATATATTGAAAATTATTTCATATGTAGCTTAAGGGGTAATATGAGTTAAAATTTGTCTTTCTAATCAAAGATTTACAATAAGATATCATGTGTCATGTCACAATCTAGTTGCTCAAGACATTGAGATGTTTAAGATTTAGTTTCTGCTAACAAGAAGTTCTGTGATTCATGGGGTTGCAAAGAGTCAGTCACGACTGAGCGACTGAACTGATCTGAACTGAACTGAACAAGAAGTTTGGCTTCTTCAGTGATACTGGTTGGGGCATAGGCTTGGATTATTGTAATATTGAATGGTTTGTCTTGGAAAAGAACAGAGATCATTCTGTCGTTTTTGAGACTGCATCCAAGTACTGCATTTCGGACTCTTTTGTTGGCCATGATGGCTACTCCATTTCTTCTAAGGGATTCCTGCCCACAGTAGTAGATATAATGGTCATCTGAGTTAAATTCACCCATTCCAGTCCATTTTAGTTCACTGATTCCAGAATGTCTATGTTCACTCTTTCCATCTCCTGTTTGACCACATCCAATTTGCCTTGATTCATGGACCTAACATTCCAGGTTCCTATGCAATATTGCTCTTTACAGCATTGGAACTTGTGTCTATCACCAGTCACATCCACAACTGGGTATTGTTTTTGCTTTGGCTCTATCCCTTCATTCTTTCTGGAGTTATTTCTCTACTGATCTCCTGCAGCATATTGGGCACCTACCAACCTGGGAAGTTCCTCATTCAGTATCCTATCATTTTGCCTTTTCATACTGTTCATTGGCTTCTGAAGGCAAGAATACTGAAGTTGTTTGCCATTCCCTTCTCCCATGGACCACATTCTGTCAGACTTCTCCACCATGACCTGACCAACGTGGGTGGGCCAGCATGACATGGCTTAGTTTTATTGAGATAAACAAGGTTGTGGTCCATGTGATCAGATCGAGTAGTTTCCGTGATTATTATTTCAGTGTGCCTGCCCTCTGATGCTCTCTTGCAATACCTACCATCTTATTTATGTTTCTTTTACCTTGTTCGTGGGGTGTCTCTTCACATCTGCTCCAGCAAAGTGCAGCTTCTGCACCTTACCTTGGATGAGGGGTATCTCCTCAAGGTCCCCCAATTGACCTTGAACATGGAGTAGCTCTTTTTGGCCTTTCTGCACCCACCCAGCCGCCTCCACTGTGGAAAATTTGGAAAGAGACGGGAAAACCAGACCACATGACCTGCCTCTCGAGAAGCCTGTATGCAGGTCAGGAAGCTACAGTTAGAACTGATCATGGACCAACAGACTGGTTCCAAATAGGAAAAGGAGTATGTCAAGGTTGTATATTGTCACTCTGCTTTTTTAACTTCTATGCAGAGTACATCATGAAGAACGCTGGGCTGGAAGAAGCACAAGCTGGAATCAAGACTGCCGGGAGAAATATCAATAACTTCAGATATGCAGATGACACCACCCTTATGGCAGAAAGTGAAGAGGAACTCAAAAGCCTCTTGATGAAAGTGAAAGAGGAGAGTGAAAATGTTGACTTGAAGCTCAACATTCAGAAAACTAAGACCATGGCATCTGGTCCCAACTCTTCATGGGAAATAGATAGGGAAACAGTGGAAACAGTGTCAAGCTTTATATTCTGGGGCACAAAAATCACTGCGGATGCTGATTGCAGCCATGAAATTAAAAGACGCTTACTCTTTGGAAGGAAAGTTATGACCAACCTAGACAGCATATTAAAAAGCAGAGACATTACTTTGCCAACCAAGGTCCATCTAGTCAAAGCTATGGTTTTTCCAGGGTCATGTATGGATGTGAGAGTTGGACTGTGAAGAAAGCTGATCACGAAAGAATTGATGCTTTTGAACCATGGTGCTGGAGAAGACTCTTGAGAGTCCCTTGGACTGCAAGGAGATCCAACCAGTCCATTCTAAGGGAGATCAATCCTGGGTGTTCATTGGAAGGACTGATGCTAAAGCGAAACTCCAATACTTTGGCCGCCTCATGCAAGAGTTGACTCATTGGATAAGACCCTCATGCTGGGAGGGATTGGGGGCAGGAGGAGAAGGGGACGACAGAGAATGAGATGCCTGGATGGTATCACTGACTCGATTCACATGAGTTTGGGTGAACTCCAGGAGTTGGTGATGGACACGGAGGCCTGGGGTGCTGTGATTCATGGGGTTGCAAATAGTTGGACATGACTGAGCGACTGAACTGAACTGAACAAGAAGTTTATAAGTATAAACAGAGAGATAAAAGATGGAGTATAAAAGTGATATCAAGTAACCAGAAAATGTCACATATTGAATGTCAAGCTCTTAAAATACATTAAAAAAAAAAAAGCTTATAGGAGGTGACTTCATCAAGATAGAAGAATAGAAAAAGAAGGAGAGGAGAAATGTGTTGGTAAGAAAGAGTGATTGCAAGCGTGAAAAAGGTTTGATATTCTGTTGCTGGCTATGAGACATAAGGGTTCTGAAGGAGTTCTCCAGGAGGTAAGGGTATTACACAGCTGTCAGCCAGCCAGGAAACCCAACCTCAGTTCTTTCACTCAAAAGAAATCTATTCATTCAACAATCTGAATGAACTTGGAAGAAAATTCTTCCAAGAGCTTCCCAATTATAGCTCAGACCAGCTGACTCCTTGGTTCTGTCCTAGAAGCTGCCGGAGAGAAACCAGTCAAACTCACCAGATTCTTCATCTATGAAAGTCTAGAGGGATGAACCACAATAGCAGAGTAGAAAGACCATGAACTCACTTCCTTTCGTAAGAACACCAAAAGCAAAACTATGTGCAGAACGATCATCAATGAAAAATACTAAAACATGCCAGAAGAGATATGTAATGAAAGACATAAAGAAGAAACAAAAACAAGAGAGGTAGGAGGTGTGTAATTGCTATATAATCAAGTTTCACACCCCTGGGTGGGCAACACAGAAACTGGAGAATTATTATAATTCAGAGGTTTTACCACAAGAGTGAGAGTTCTGAGCCACATGGTGGGCTACTCAGCATGGTGTTCATGTACTATGAAGCATTTGGCTTTGAAGGACAATGAGGTTTATTTTTATTAGTCCCTAATGATTGGAGGAAATAGAGACTTCACTCTTAAAGGGCACACATAAATTCTCACATGCACTGGGGCCCAGGGCAAAAGCAGTAATTTTATAAGAGCCTGGGCTAGGCCTAACTTATGGTCTTGAGGAGAATCCCAGAGGGGTAGGGGTTGGCAATGGTTTTTTTGGAGACATTACACTGGAAAGAGCCATTCTTGGGAGCTCCTTCTACCAAAAAAAAAAGAAGAAGAAGAGAAAAGATAAAGAGAAAATTTCAGACCAAGGCATCTGACCCCATCACTTCATGGGAAATAGACGGGGAAACAGTGGAAACAGTGTCAGATTTTATTTTTTTTTTTGGGGGGGGCTTCAAAACAACTATGGATGCTGACTGCAGCCATGAAATTCAGTTCAGTTCAGTTCAATTTAGTCGCTCAGTCATGTACGACTCTCCGCGGCCCCATGAATCACAGCACTCCAGGCCTCCCTGTCCATTACCAACTCCCAGAGTTCACTCAAACTCATGTCCACAGAGTCGGTGATGCCATCCAGCCATCTCATTTCATTCTGTGACGTCCCCTTATCCTCCAACCCCCAACCTTTCCCAGCATCAGAGTCTTTTCCAGTGAGTCAATTCGTCGCATGAGGTAAAGAAAGTACTGGAGTTTCAGCTTTAGCATCAGTCCTTCCAATGAACACCCAGGATTGATCTCCTTTAGAATGGATTGGTTGGATCTCCTTGCAGTACAAGGGACTCTCAAGAGTCTTCTCCAGCACCACAGTTCAAAAGCATCAATTCTTCGGCGATCAGCTTTCTTCACAGTCCAACTCTCACATCCATACATGACCACGGGAAAAACCATAGCCTTGAGGAAGGACCTTGGTTGGCAAAGTAATGTCTCTGCTTTTCAATATACTATCAAGTTTAACTTTCCTTCCAAGGAGTAAGCGTTTTCTAATTTCATGGCTGAAATCAGCATCTGCAGTGATTTTCGAGCCTAAAAAAACAAAGTCTGACACTGTTTCCACTGTTTTTCCATCTATTTCCCATGAAGTGAAGGGACCAGATGCCATGATCTTTGTTTTCTGAATGTTGAGCTTCAAGCCAACCTTCTCACTCTCCTCTTTCACTTTCATCAAGAGGCTTTTAGTTCCTCTTCACTTTCTGCCATAAGGGTGGTGTCATCTGCATATCTGAGGTTATTGATATTTCTCCCAGCAATCTTGATTCCAGCTTGTGCTTCTTCCAACCCAGCGATCCTCATGATGTACTCTGCATATAAGTTAAATAAGCAAGGTGACAATATACAGCCTTGACGTACTCCTTTTTCTATTTGGAACCAGTCTGTTGTTCCATGTACAGTTCTGACTGTTGCTTCCTGACCTGCATATAGGTTTCTCAAGAGGCAGGTCAGGTGGTCTGGTATTCCCATCTCTTTCAGAATGCTCCACAGTTTATTGTGATCCACACAGTCAAAGGCTTTGGCATAGTCAATGAAGCAGAAATAGATGTTTTTCTGGAACTCTCTTGCTTTCTCCATGATCCAGCGGATGTTGGCAATTTGATCTCTGGTGCCTCTGCCTTTTCTAAAACCTGCTTGAACATCTGGGAGTTCACGGTTCACATATTGCTGAAGCCTGGCTTGGAGAATTTTGAGCATGACTTTACTAGCATGTGAGATGAGTGCAATTGTGCGGTAGTTTGAGCAATCTTTGGCATTGCATTTCTTTGTGATTGGAATGAAGACTGACCGTTTCCAGTCCTGTGGCCACTGCTGAGTTTTCCAAATTTGCTGGCATATTGAGTGCAGCACTTTCACAGCGTCATTTTTCAAGATTTGAAATAGCTCAACTGGAATTCCATCACCTCCACTAGCTTTGTTAGTAGTGATGCTTTCTAAGGCCCACTTGACTTCACGTTCCAAGATGTCTGGCTCTAGGTCATTGATCACGTTATCGTGACTCTCTTGGTCGTGAAGATCTTTTTTGTACAGTCCTTCTGTGTATTCTTGCCATCTAGTCTTAATATCTTCTGCTTCTGTTAGTTCCATACCATTTCTGTCCTTTAATGAGCCCATCGTTGCATGAAATGTTCCCTTGGAATCTCTAATTTTATTGAAGAGATCTATTGTCTTTCCCATTCTCTTGTTTTCCTCTATTCCTTTGCATTGATCACTGAGGAAGGCTTTCTTATCTCTCCTTGCTATTCTTCGGAACTCTGCATTCAGATGCTTATATCGTTCCTTTTTTCCTTTGTTTTGCGCTTCTCTTCTTTTCACAGGTATTTGTAAGGCCTCCTCAGGCAGCCATTTTGCTTTTTTGCATTTATTTTCCATGGGGATGGTCTTTGTCCCTGTCTCCTGTACAATG
The DNA here is from genome assembly GCF_049115385.1 of Moschus berezovskii. NCBI lineage: Eukaryota > Metazoa > Chordata > Mammalia > Artiodactyla > Moschidae > Moschus > Moschus berezovskii. Next base: position 77,015,594 of record NC_142488.1, on the reverse strand, counting down.
TTACGAACCTCTGTCCATAGTTCATCAGGCACTCTATCTATCAGATCTAGTCCCTTAAATCTATTTCTCACTTCCACTGTATAATCATAAGGAATTTGATTTAGGTCATATCTGAATGTTCTATTGGTTTTCCCTACTTTCTTCAATTTCATTCTGAATTTGGGAATAAGGAGTTCATGATCTGAGCCACAGTCAGCTCCTGGTCTTGTTTTTGCTAACTCTATAGCGCTTCTCCATCTTTGGCTTCAAAGAATATAATCAATCTGATTTCGGTGTTGACAATGTGGTGATGTTCATGTGTAGAGTCTTCTCTTGTGTTGTTGGAAGAGGGTGTTTGCTGTGACCAGTGCGTTCTCATGACAAAACTCTATTAGCCTTTGCCCTGCTTCATTCCATACTCCAAGGCCATATTTGCCTATTACTCCAGGTGTTTCTTGAATTCCTACTTTTGCATTCCAGTCCCCTATAATGAAAAGGACATCTTTTTTGGGTGTTAGTTCTAAAAGGTCTTGTAGGTCTTCATAGAACCGTTCAACTTTGGCTTCTTCAGCGTTGCTGGTTGGGGCATAGGCCTGGATTACTGTAATATTGAATGGTTTGCCTTGGAAACGAACAGAAATCATTCTGTTGTTTTTAAGATTGCATCCAAGTACTGCATTTCAGACTCTTTTGTTAACCATGATGGCTACTCCATTTCTTCTAAGGGATTCCTGCCCACATTAGTAGATATAATGGTCATCTGAGTTAAATTCACCCATTCCAGTCCATTTTAATTCACTGATTCCTAGAATGTCTATGATCACTCTTGCTATCTCCTGTTTGACCACTTCCAATTTGCCTTGATTCATTGACCTACCATTCCAGGTTCCTATGCAATATTGCTCTTTACCTCACCAGACCTTGCTTCTATTACCGGTCACATCCACAACTGGGTATTGGTTTTGCTTTTGCTCCATCCCCTCATTCCTTCTAGAGTCATTACTTCAGTGATCTCCAGTAGCATACTGGGCACCTACCAACCTGGGGAATTCCTCATTCAGTATCCTATCATTTTGCCCTTTGATACTGTTCATGGGGTTCTCAAGGCAAGTATACTGAAGTGGTTTGCCATTCCCTTCTCCAGTAGACCACATTCGGCTGTGGTCCATGTGATCAGATCAACTAGTTTCCTGTGATTATGATTTCAGTGTGTCTGCCCTCTGATGCCCCATCGTAATACCTACCGTCTTATTTGGGTTTCTCTTACCTTGATCGTGGGATATCTCTTCACAGCTGCTCCAAGAAAGCGCAGCCACTGCACCTTACGTTGGAGGAGTGGTATCTCCTCAAGGCCTGACCTTGAACGTGGAGTAGCTCCTCTTGGCCCTCCTGTGCCCGCACAACCACCACCTATTGGACGTGGGATAGCTCCTCTTGACCGCTGGCCCTGGTCTCAGGAGTGGGGTAGCTCCTCATGGCCACTCCTCTTTGCGTGGTCAGTTGTGCCGGGGCCGGCGTCTCTCGCGTCTGCGCCACTGGGGCCAGTGTCTCTTGGGTCTGTGCCGCGCAACCGACCATGCAAAGAGGTGCAACGGTGAGGAGCTACCCCACGCCTGAGGCCAGGGCCGGCAGCCGAGAGGAGCTACCCCACGTCCAATAGGCAGTGGCTGTGCGGGCGCAGGAGGGCCGAGAGGAGCTACTCCACATTCAAGGTCAGGAGGGATGCCCTTGAGGATATACCCCTCAACCAAGTTAAGGTGCAGCGGCTGCGCTTTCTTGGAGCAACTGTGAAGAGATATTCCATGCCCAAGGTAGTAGAAGCCCAAATAAGATGGTATGTATTGCGAGGGGGCATCAGAGGGAAGACACACTGAAATCATAATCACAGGAAACTAGTCGATCTGATCACATGGACCACAGCCGAATGTGGTCCACTGGAGAAGGGAATGGCAAACCACTTCAGTATACTTGCACTCATCTGACACGCTAGTAAAGACATGCTCAAAATTCACCAAGCTAGGCTTCAGAAATATGTGAATTGTGAAATTCCATATGTTCAAGCAGGTTTTAGAAAAGGCAGAGGCACCAGAGATCAAATTGCCAACATCTGCTGGATCATGGAGAAAGCAAGAAAGTTGCAGAAAAACATCTATTTCTGCTTCATTGACTAGGCAAAATCCTTTGACTGTGTGGATGACAATAAACTACGGAAAATTCTGAAAGAGATGGGAATACTAGACCACCTGACCTGCCTCTTGAGAAACCTGTATGTAGGTCAGGAAGCAACAGTTAGAACTGGACATGGAACAACAGACTGGTTCCAAATAGGAAAAGGAGTACGTCAAGGTTGTATATTGTCACCCTGCTTATTTAACTTATATGCAGAATACAACATGAGGAACGCTGGGCTGGAAGAAGCACAAGCTGGAATCAAGATTGCTTGGAGAAATATCAATAACTTTAGATATGCAGATGACACCACGCTTATGGCAGAAAGTGAAGAGGAACTCAAAAGCCTCTTGATGAAAGTGAAAGAGGAGAGTGAAAATTTGGCCTGAAGCTTCAGAAAACAAAGATCATGGCATCTGTTCCCATCAGTTCATGGGAAATAGATGAGGAAACAGTGGAAACTTTATTTTTGGGGCCTCCAAAATCACTGCGGATGCTGATTGCAGCCATGAATTTAAAAGATGCTAACTCCTTGGAAGGGAAGTTATGACCAATGTAGATAGCATATTAAAAAGCAGAGACATTATTTTGCCAATCAAGGTCTGTCTAGTCAAGGCTATGATTTTTTCCAATGGTCATGTATGGATGTGAGAGTTGACTGTGAAGAAGGCTGATCACCAAAGAATTGATGCTTTTGAACTGTGGTGTTAAGACTCTTGAGAGTCCCTTGGACTGCAAGGAGATCCAACCAGTCCATTCTAAAGGAGATCAATCCTGGATGTTCATTGGAAGGACTGATCCTAAAGCTGAAGTTCCAATACTTTGGACACCTCATGCGAAGAGTTGACTCATTGGAAAAGACTCTGATGCTGGGAGGGATTGGGGGCAGGAGGAGAAGGGGATGACAGAAAATGAGATGGCTGGATGGCATCACCGACTCGATGGACATGAGTCTGAGTGAACTCTGGTAGTTGGTGATGGACAGGGAGGCCTGGCGTGCTGTGCTTCATGGGGTTGCAAAGAGTCGGACACGACTGAGGGACTGAACTGAACTGAACTGAACCACTGATTAACATAGAGAAAAAAACCCTCTACAAATATTAGCAAATTCAATCTAACAATACATTAAAATCATTACACATGATGGTCAAGTAGGATTTATGCCACAGATGAAAAGATTTTTGCTATTGTTGTTGTTAAATCTCTGTCTCCAACTCTTTGTGACTCCACGGACTGCATAATAAATGCCATATATAACAAAGACACAGTTTATATCATACTCAGTGGTGAAAAACTGAGAGCATTTACTTTAATATGAGGACCTAGACAAAGATGATCATTCATGCCAAGCTTATGCAACATAGTATTGAAAATTCTACCCACAGCAATCAGACAAGAAAATGAAATAGAGGATCCACACAGAACAGGAAGAAGTAAAAATGTCACTGGTTGCAAATTACATGATATTATACATAAAAAATTCTATAGACACCACCAGAAGACTACTAGAACTCATCAGTGTTAATAGGCAAAGTTTTGTTGCATTTCTATACACTAATAATGAATGATCAAAGAGAGAAATTAAGCACATAATCCCATTTGACATTTAATCAAAAGAATGAAATACCTAGAGGTATCCATCAGAGGGCAAACAGAATGAAACCCACAGTCACAGAAAACTAATCAAACTGATCACATGGACCACAGCCTTATCTATCTCAATTAAATTATGAGCCAGGCTGTGTAAGGCCACCCAAGACGGACGGGTCATGGTGGAGAGATCTCACAAAACGTGGTCCACTGGAAGACGGAATGGTAAACAAATTCAGTATTCTTGCCTTATGAACCCCATGAAGAGTATGAAATAGCAAAGAGATATGACACTGAAAGATGAACACCCAAGTCATTTCAGTACAGTTCAGTCACTCAGTCATGTCTAACTCTTCTTGACCCCATGGACTACAGCACACCGGGCCTCCCTATCCATCCCCAACTCCTGGATTTTACTCAAACTCATGTCCACTGAGTCAGTGATGCCATCCAACCATCACATCCTCTGTCGCCCCCTTCTCTCCAGATCTGTAGGTGCCAAATATGCTACTGGAGAAGCGGGGAGAAAGAACTTCAGATAGTATGAAGAGACGGAGCCAGAGAAAACAATGCCCAGTTGTGGCTGTGACTGGTGATGAAAGTAAAGTCCAATGTTGTAAACAACGATATTGCATAGAAACCTGGAATGTTAGGTCTATGAATCAAGGTAAATTGGAAGTGGTCAAAAATGAAATGGCAAGAGTGAGTATTGGAAGTTTGGAATCAGTGAATTAAAATGGATTGGATTGGGAAAATTTCATTCAGATGAGCATTATATATCTACTACTGTTTGCAAGAATTCCTTAGAAGAAATGGAGCAGCTCTCATAGTCAACAAAAGAGTCTGAAATGCAATACTTGGGCGCAATCTCAAAAACGACAGAATGATCTCTGTTTGCTTCCAAGGCAAATCATTCAATATTACAGTAATTCAAGTCTGTGCCCCAACAAGTAATGCTGAAGAAGCTGAAGTTGAATAGTTCTATGAAGATCTACAAGACATTTTAGAACTAACACCCAAAAAAAGATGTCCCTTTCATCATGGGAACTGGAATGCAAAAGTAGGAAGTCAAGAGATACCTGGAATAACAGGAAAATTTGGCCTTGGGTTAGAAAACTAAACAGAACAAAGTCTAACACAGTTTTGAGAAGAGAACATACTGGTCACAGCAAACACCCTCACCAACAACACAAGAGACTGCTTTACCCACGGACATCATCAGATGGTCAATATTGAAATCAGATTGATTATGTTCTTTGCAGCAAAAGAAGGTTCAGTTCTACACAGCCAGCAAAAACAAGACCAGGAAATGACTATGGCTCAGATCATGAACTCGTTATGGCCAAATTCAGACTTAAATTGAAGAAAATAGGGAAAATCAAAAGAGCATTCAGGTATGACCTAAACCTTTACGATTATACAATGAAAGTGAGAATAGATTCAAGGGATCACATTTGATTGATGAGTGCCTGAAGAACTATGAGTGGAGGTTTGTGACACTGTACAGAAGGCAGTGATCAAGACTATCCCCAAGAAAAAGAAAGACAAAGAAGGCAAAATGGTTGTCTGAGGAGGCCTTACAAAAGCTGAGAAAAGAAGAGACGCTAAAGGCAAACAAGAAAAGGAAAGATATATCCATTTGAATGCAGTGTTCCAAAGAATAGCAAGGAGAAATAAGAAAGCCTTCCTCAGTGATCAATGCAAAGTAAGAGAGGAAAACAATAGAATGGGAAAGACTAGAGATCATTTCAAAAAAATTAGAGATACCAATCTTCATGCAAAGATGAGCACAATAAAAGAAAGAAATGGTATGGATCTGACAGAAGCTGAAGATATCAAGAACAGGTGGAAAGAAAACACAGAAGAACTATACAAAAATTTTCTTCATGACCCAGATAACCACAATGCTGTGATAACTCACCTAGTGTCAGATAACCTGGAATGCAAAGTCAGGTGGGCCTTAGGAAGCATCACTAAGCACAAAGCTAGTGGAGGTGATGGAATTCCAGGTAAGCTATTCTAAATCCTAAAATATGATGCTGTTAAAGTGCTTCATTCAGTATAACAGCAAATTTGGAAAACTCAGCAGGGGCCACAGGACAGAAAAGGTCAGTTTTCATTCCAGTCCCAAAGAAAGACAATGCCAAAGAATGTGTAAACTACTGTACAGTTGCACTCATCTCACACACTAACAAAGCAATGCTCAAAATTCTCTAAGTGAGGCTTCAACAGTATGTGAACTAAGAACTTCCAGATGTTCAAGCTGGATATAGAAAAGGCAGAGGAACCAGAGAAAAAATTGCTAACATTCTTTGGATCATAGAAAAAGCAAGAGAGTTCCAGAAAAACATGTACTCTTACTTTATTGACTATGCCAAAGCTTTTGACTGTGTGGATGACAGCAAACTTAGGAAAATTGTTAGAGATACGAATACCAGACCACCTGACCTGCCTCCTGATAAATCTGCATACAGGTCAAGAAACAACAGTTAGAACTGGACATGGAACAATGGACTGGTTCAAAATTGGGAAAGATGTCAAGGCTGTATATTGTCACTCTATTTATTTAATTTATATGCAGAATACATCATGCAAATTGTCAGGCTGGATGAAGCACAGACTGGAATCAAGTTTGCCAGGAGAAATATCAATAACCTCAGATACCACCCTTATGGCAGAAAGCAAAGAAGAACCAAAAAGCCTCTTGATGAAAGTGAAAGAGGAGAGTGAAATAGCTGGTTTAAGACTCAACATTAAAAAAAAAATAAAAGAAAGGAACAACTAAGATCATGTCATCTGGTCCCATCGCTTCATGGCAAATAGATGGAGAAAAAGTGGAAACAGTGACAAATTTTATTTTCTTGGATTCCCAAATCACTGAGATGGTGACTGCTTCCATGAAATTAATAGACACTTGCTCCTTGGAAGAAAAGCTGTGACCAATATAGATAGCATATTGAAAAGCAGAGACATTATTTTGCCAACAAATGTCTGTCTAGTCAAAGCTATGGTTTTTACAGTAGTCATGTTTGGATGTGAGAGTTGGACCATGAAGAAAGCTGAGCACCAAAAAATTGATGCTTTTGACCTGTGGCATTGGAGAAGACTCCTGAGAGTCCCTTAGACTGCAAAGAGACCAAACCAGTCAATCCTAAAGAAATCAGTCCTGAATGTTCATTGTAGAGACTTATGCTGAAGCTAAAGCTCCAATACTTTGGCCACCTGATGCGAAGAACTGACTCATTTGAAAAGATCTGGATGCTGGGAAAGATTGAATGCAGGAGGAGAAGGGTACAACAGAGGATGAGATGGTTGGAAGGCAACACCAACTCAATGGACATGGGTTTGAGCAAGCTCTGGGAGTTGGTGATGGACCGGGAAGCCTGGGGTACTGAACTGAACTGATCACTGAAACATAAACTCATACCCATTAGCAATCACTCTCCGTGCTCTCTCCAAACTTCATACTTCATTAGGTGTCACTAATCTACTTTTTTATTCTGTGGATTTGTCTATCTCGATATTTCACATCAATAGCATCATTTAGAGATGAATGACTTTTTGTCCTGCCTCTTCCTTTAGCTCTAGTTGGTAGTGTTTCTACTAAACAGTATTCTCAAAAACATTTACAGTTGTCCCACATATGTTACAGTATTCCTTGCCATTAGATGGGAGTTTCTTTCACAGAACTTTACAAGATAACTCCATATCGTCTTCTGAATCCTGCCAAGATGGTTGACTGGATTTATGTTTAACACACAACCTATTCAGTGAAAGGTTTCCTGTAAAATCCTTGAACTTCTCTCATAAACATAATTTCCCAATAGTGAATTTCCTAAATTTGGCATCTTTTTCGATCTGAATAGGTTAAAAATATAGCATTCATTAATTTTTGGTACCTTGTAACTTAACAGCTCTTTCCTTACCACTTCCTCTCACATTTTACTAGAAGCCTCAAGCAGAAACCAGGTTGCACTTTCAACACTAAGCTTAACAATCTCTTCAGCTGAATATTCATATTTATTTTTTACAAGTTCTATCTTCCAGTCAATATCAGATCATAATTCAGGCAAGTTCTCTACCACTTTATAGCAAGAATTGCCTTCCTGCATTTTCCAGTAATATCTTCAAATCATTCTCAACTCTCAACCGAAACAACTCTGTTGTTAATATTTCTGTTATATTTAATGATGACATGACTTTCTCTACTATGCTCCTTGTTTTCTTCTGAGCCCTCAATAACAGTACTTTAAATATCCATATTTCTACCAACAGCTTCCTCAAGGCAACTTATACTTCTACCATATTTATAAAAACTCTTCCAGACTCTACCCATTATCCAATTCTCAGGACACTTCATTGTTATCAGGTACTTGTTACATCAGCACAGCACTTCCCAGTATCAAAAGGCCTGTTAGATTCTAAGGTCTACTATAATAAATTACCACAAAATGGATGTCTTAAATTAACAGAGTTATTTTCTCCCAGATTTATGGAAGACTTAAGTCAGAAATCAAAGTATTGGCAGGGTATGTTCCTTCCAAAATTTGTAGAGAAGAATCCTTCATTGGCTCTTCCAACATCGGACAGCTCCAGGCATTCCTTAGTTTGTGGCTATGTTACTTTGCCAACAAAGGTCCGTCTAATCAAGGCTATGGTTTTTCCCGTGGTCATGTATGGATGTGAGAGTTGGACTGTGAAGAAAGCTGATCGCCGGAGAATTGATGCTTTTTAACTGTGGTGCTGGAGAAGACTCTTGAGAGTCCCTTGGACTGCAAGGAGATCCAACCAGTCCATTCCAAAGGAGATCGATCCTGGGTGTTCATTGGAAGGACTGATGCTAAAGCTGAAACTGCAATACTTTGGTCACCTCATGTGACGAGTTGACTCACTGGAAAAGACTCTGATGCTGGGAGGGATTAGGGGCGGGAGGAGAAGGGGACAACAGAGAATGAGATGGCTGGATGGCATCACCGACTCTGTGGACATGAGTTTGAGTGAACTCCGGGAGTTGGTGATGGACAGGGAGGCCTGGCATGCTGTGATTCATGGGGTTGCGGAGAGTCAGACATGACTGAGAGACTGAACTGAACTGAACTGAACTGCAATTTCTATGACCAGTGCGTACTCTTGGCAAAACTCTATTAATCTTTGCCGTGCTTCATTCCATGCTCCAAGGCCAAATTTGCCTGTTACTCCAGGTGTTTCTTAACTTCCTACTTTTGCATTCCAGTCTCCTACAATGAAAAGGACATTTTTTTGGGGTGTTAGTTCTAAAAGGTCTTATTGGTCTTCATAGAACCTTTCAACTTCGGCTTCTTCAGCATTACTGGTTGGGGCATAGGCTTGGATTACTGTAATATTGAATGGTTTGCCTTGGAAAAGAACAGAAATCATTCTGTTATTTTTAAGATTGCATCCAAGTACTGCATTTCGGACTGTGTTGTTGACCATGATGGCTACTCCATTTCTTCTAAGGGATTCCTGACCACAGTAGTATATATAATGGTCACCTGAGATAAATTCACCCATTCCAGTCCATTTTAATTCACTGATTCCTAGAATGTCTACAATCACTCTCGCCATCTCCTGTTTGACCACTTCCAATTTGCCTTGATTCATGGACCTAACATTCCAGGTTCCCATGCATTATTGCTCTTTACAGCATCAAACCTTGCTTCTATCAATGGTCACATCCACAACTGGGTATTGGTTTAGCATTGGTTTCACCCCTTCATTCTTTCTGGAGTTATTTCTCCACTGATATCCAGTAGCATCCTGACCACCTACCGACCTGGGGAATTCCTCATTCAGTATCCTATCATTTTGCCTTTTGATTGCCAACATCCGCTGGATCATGGAGAAAGCAAGAGAGTTCCAGAAAAACATTTATTTCAGCTTCATCGTCTATGCCAAAGCCTTTGACAGAGTTGATCACAATAAACTGTGGAAAATTCTGAAAGAGATGGGAATCCCAGACCACCTAACCTGCCTCTTGAGAAACCTGTATGCAGGTCAGGAAGCTACAGTTAGAACTGTACATGGAACAACAGACTGGTTCCAAATAGGAAAAGGACTACGTCAAGGTTGTATATTGTCACCATGCTTATTTTACTTCTATGCAGAGTACATCATGAGGAACGTTGGGCTGGAAGAAGCACAAGCTTGAATCAAGATTGCTGGGAGAAATATCAATAACCTCAGATATGCAGATGACACTACCCTTATGGCAGAAAGTGAAGAGAAACTAAAAAGCCTCTTGATGAAAGCGAAAGAGGACAGTGAAAAGGTTGGCTTAAAGCTCAAAGTTCAGAAAACAAAGATCATGGCTTCTGGTTCCATCACTTCATGGGAAATAGATGGGAAAACAGTGGAATCAGTGTCATACTTTGTCTTTTTGGGGCTCCAAAATCACTGCAGATGTTGATTGCAGCCATGAAATTAAAAGACGCTTACTCCTTGGAAGGAAAGTTATGATCAACCTGGATAGCATATTAGAAAGCAGAGACATTACTTTGCCAAACAAGGTCCGTCTAGTCAAGGCTATGGTTCTTCCTGTGGTCTTGTTTGGATGTGAGAATTAGACTGTGAAGAAAGCTGATCGCTGAAGAATCGATGCTTTTGAACTGTGGTGTTGGAGAAGACTCTTGAGAGTCCCTGGGACTTCAAGGAGATCCAACCAGTCCATTCTAAAGGAGATCAGTCCTGGGTGTTCATTGGAAGGACTGATACTAAAGCTGAAATTCCAATATTTTAGCCACCTCATCCGACGAGTTGACTCACTGGAAAAGACTCTGATGCTGGGAGGGATTGGGGGCAGGAGGAGAAGGGGATGACAGAAAATGAGATGGCTGGATGGCATCACCGAATCGATGGACATGAGTTTGAGTGCCGGGAGTTGGTGATGGACAGGGAGGCCTGGCGTGCTGTGATTCATGGAGTTGCAAAGAGTCGGTCACGACTGAGCGACTGAACTGAACTGCAATTTCTAATACCATCTTCTCATGCCTTTCTCATATCTTTCCCCTGTGTCTCTCTGGGTGCCTCTTATAATGTTGTGCTTCATTGATTTTATGACCTACCTTGAAAATCCAAGTTGAACTCATCTCTTTGTCCTTAATTTAACCACATTTACAAGGATTCTTTTCCCAAATAAGGTCACAAATATATATTCTGATGGCTATCAGGCTATATCTTGGGGGAGGCATCATTGATGTTACTATACCAGCTGTTCTAGCTGATGTTTTCTTACAAGTGTCCTATTGTATCTATACAAGATACACATGTGTTCACCTCTCATCTTTTCCATCACGTATTTTCTTTCATCAGCTCTAAGACCAGTTGTCCACTATACAATCTCAGTTAGCTAATGTGTTTTTCAAAAAGCTTGAATTGAAAGTGATTCTGACTAGTTATTTTTTTAATTCATAATTTTATTCATTATCCACCAGTCCAGAATATTACAAACTTTTATCAACAAGAACATGAATAAACATACTTCGGTATATTAACACAACTGAATGCTACTCAATAGAAAATAAACTGGAGGCGGTCCTAAGATGGCAGAGAAATAGGACGGGGAGCTGATTAAATTCCACAAAACCACTTCTGAATGCCGGCAGAGGACATCAGGAACCCAATAAAGCAGCCCATTTTCTTCAAAAGGAGGTAGGAAATAATATAAAAGATAAATAGAGACACAAAAGAGGTAGGGATGGAGATCCGCCCCAGGAAGGGAGTCTTAAAAAAAGAGAGAAGTTTACAAACACCAGGAAACATTCTCACTGGTGAGTCTGTGGTAAGCCTTGGAACCACAGAGGGCAGCATAACTGGGAAGAAAAATAAATAAATAATTTAAACCCACAGATTATTCGCCCAATGGTAACTCCCAGCGGAGAAGCAGCACAGACGCCTGCATCCACCACTAGCAAGCGGGAGCTGGGCAGGGAGATGTGGGCTGCATTGCTTAGAGTAAGGACCAGGCTTGAATGCCCCGAGGGCAATCTGAGGGAACTAACTTGAGACAGCAAACCATACTGTGGAGTAGCTATCCTGTGAAAAGCAAAAAGCCCTGACCTAAGACACCACCAGGCCCACTCACAGAACAAAGGACTGAGCAGAGCTAGCTGGCTGTGGACTGGCCAATCCCCTTCCAGAGACAGACAGGCCAGGGCAGCCAGAGCTGGAAGGTGGCAATCATGGCCCCAGAGAGGCATCAGATACCAAGCTGCAAGCAGGCTTCTTTGCTGACCAAGACTTCTTGGGATTCTGGATGCTCATCGTCCGCCCAAGAAGTTGCGCCAGTTGTACATTCAGAAAGCCGAGTGGCAGGGACTGGGAGGTGATAAGTTGCAGCAACCATGCTTACCAAATACCTTGTCACCAGAGCTGCTTGGACCTGGGAAGAGTGCAAAACACAGTCCCAACCGAGTCTGTGCCTTTGAGGAGTACCCGAGAACCTGAACCTGAGCTGCTTAGACCTGGGAAGTGCATACAACCCAGGGCCAGCCTCACATAGTTTCCAGCAGAGCAACCTAGAGCCTGAGCAGTGTAGACTGGGACAGCACACACGCCATGAGTGGGGGCAAGCCCATCACGGCCGAAACAATGCGAGCACACACTACTGTTATTTGTTTGCAGTGTTCCTCCCTCCCCACAGCACTACTGAGCAAGTGAGCCTAAAAAAGTTTCCACCCCCCCACCCCCTTGTGTCAGTATGGAAATTAGACACTGAAGAGACCAACTAACAGAAGAAGCTAAAACAGAGAGAACAGCCTTGGAAATGACACGTGAAATAGATTAAAACCCTGTAGTTAGCATCAACTACATAGGAAGGGGCCTATAGATCTTGAGAAGTATAAGCTGGATCAAGGAACTATCTGAAAATAAATTGACCCCACACTGTCCACAACAGTACAAGAGAAAGTCTGAGATATATTTTTACAATTATAATTCTTTAATTATTTAAAATTTTAAGTCCTCTATTACTCCTTTAATTTTCATTTTTATAACCCACTATTATTTGAAAAAAAAGAACCTATTTTTTAAAACAAACTTCATATATATAAATATTATAATTTTTGTGACTGTTTTTAATATTGTATTTTTGAAAATCCACCATCTACTCTAGATTTTTAATCTTTCCTTTTTAGTATTTGTTATCAATTTTTTACCTTTAAGAAACCAATACTCAGTACCCATTTTTACTTGGGAGCTAGATCACTGGCCTGATTGCTCTCTCCCCCTTTTGACTCACCTTTTTCTCTAACAGGTAACCTTTATCTCCTCCCCCCTCTTCTTCTCTTCTCTACCAAAATCTGTGAATCTCTTTCTGTGTTCTGGACTATGGAGATCACTTAGGGAACTGATTACTGACTGTATCTGCCTCTCTCCTTTTGATTCCCCCCTTTATCCTCCTGGCCACCTTTGTCCCCTTCCTCCCTCTTCTCTTCTCTGTGTAACTCCATGAACATCTCTGAGGGATCCACACTGCAGAGCACACATAAGAAGTGATTACTGGCTAGCTTGCTCTTTCCTCTTTTGATTCCCCCTCATCTCATCCTTGTCACCTCTATCTCCCTTCTTCCTCTTCTCTTCTCCATGTAACTCTGTGAACCTCTCTGGGTGTCCCCCAATGTGCAGAAACTTTTCATCTTTAACCTAGATGTTTTATCACTGGTGCTGTATAGATGGAGACGTCTTGAGGCTACTGTAAAAATAAGACTGAAAACCAGAGGCAGGAGGCTTAAGTCCAAATCCTAAGAACACCAGAGAACTCCTGATTCCAGGGAACATTAATCGATAGGAGTTCATCAAATGCCTCCATATCTACACTGAAACCAAGCATCACCCAAGGTACAACAAGCTCCAAGAACAAGATATACCATGCAAATTCTCCAGCAACACAGGAACATAGCCCTGAGCTTCAATACAAAGGCTGCCCAAAGTCACCCCAAACCCACTGATATCTCAAACTCATTACTGGACACTTCATTGCACTCCAGAAAGAAGAAATCCAGCTCCACCCAACAAAAGACAGACACAAGATTCCCTAACTAGGAAACATTGACAAGCCATCCAACCAACCCCACCCATAGTGAGGAAACTTCACAATAAAGAGTACATGACAAACTGCCAGAATACGAAAAGGCCACCCCAAACACAGCAACATAAGAAAGATGAAGAGACAGAGGAATAACCAGCAGGTAAAGGAACAAGATAAATGCCGATCAAACAAAACAAAAAGGGAAGAGATAGGGAATCTACCTGATAAAGAATTTGGAATAATGATAGTGAAAATGATCCAAAATCTTGAAAACAAAATGAAGTTACAGATAAATAGCCTGGTGATAAGGATTGAGATGAGGTAAGAAAGGTTTAACAAGGACCTATAAGAAATAAAAAAGAGTCAACATATAATGAATAATGAAATAAGCGGATCAAAAACACTCTGGAGGGAACCAACAGTAGAATAATGGAGGCAGAAGATAGGATAAGTGAGATAGAAGATACAATGGAAGAAATAAAAGAAGCAGAGAGGAAAAAATAAAAACGAATTAAAAGAAATGAGGGCAATCTCAGAGACTTCTAGGGCAATGTTAAATGCCCCAACATTCGAATCATAGGAATCCCAGAAGAAGAAGATAAAAAGAAAGACCATGAGAAAATACTTGAGGAGATAATAGTTGAAAACTTCCCTAAAATGGGGAAGGAAATAATCACCCAAGTCCAAGAAACCCAGAGAGTCCCAAACAGGATAAACCCAAGGCAAAACACTCTAGGACACATATTAATCAAATTAACAAAGATCAAACACAAAGAACAAACATTAAAAGCACCAAGGGAAAAACAGCAAATAACACACAAGGGGATTCCCGTAAGGATAACAGCTGATCTTTCAATAGAAACTCTTCAGGCAAGGAGGGAATGGCAGGACATACTTAAAGTGATGAAAGAAAATAACCTACAGCCCAGATTTCTGTACCCAGCAAGGATCTCATTCAAATATGAAGGAGAAATAAAAAGCTTTACAGACAAGAAAAATCTGAGAGAATTCAGCATCACCAAACCAGCTCTCCAACAAATGATAAAAGACCTTCTCTAGATAGGAAACACAGAAAGAGTGCATAAACTTGAACCCAAACCAATAAAGTAAACGGCAACGGGATCATACATATCAATAATTACCGTAAATGTAAATGGTTTGAATGCCCCAAACAAAAGACAAAGAGTGGCTTAATGGATGCAAAAACAAAACCCCTATATATGTTGTCTATAAGAAACCCACCTGGAAACAAGGGACACATACAGACTGCAGTGAAGGGCTGGAAAATGATATTCCACGTGAATAGAGACCCAAAGAAAGCAGGAGTAGCAATACTCATATCACATAAAATAGTCTTTAAAATTAAGTCCATGTAAACAGACAAAGAAGGAAACTATGTTATAATCAAAGGATCAATCCAAGAAGAAGATATAACAATTATAAATATATATGCCGCCAACATAATATCACCGCAATATGTAAGACAAATGCTAACAAGTATGAAAGGGGAAATCAACAATAACACAATAATAGTGGGAGACTTTAAGACCACACTCACACCTATGGAGTCATCAACTAAACAGAAAATTACAAGGAAACACAACCTTTAAATGATACAATAGACTTGTTAGACTTAATTGATATCTATAGGACATTTCACTCCAAGACAATGAATTTGACATTTTTCTCAAGCACACATGGAACCTTCTCCAGGATAAATCTCATCTTGGGCCATAAATCCAGCCTTGGTAAATTTAAAAAAATTGAAATCATTCCAAGTATCTTTTCTGACCACAATGCAGTAAGATTAGATCTCAATTACAGGAGAAAAACTATTAGAAATTCCAACAAAACAGGCCAAAAAATATGCTGCTGAATAATCAACAAAACACAGAAGAAATCAAAAAAGAAATCAAAATATGCATAGAAATGAATGAAAATGAAAACACAACAACCCAAAACCTCTGGGAAACTGTAAAAGCTGTGCTAAGGGGAAGGGTCATAGCAATACAGGCATACCTCAAGAAACAAGAAAAAACTCAACTGAATAACCTAACTCTACACCTAAAGCAACTAGAAAAAGAAGAAATGAAGAACCCCAGGGTTAGTAGAAGGAAAGAAATCTTAAAAATTAGGGCAGAAATAAATGCAAAAGAAACAAAAGAGACCACAGCAAAAATCAACAAAACCAAAAGCTGGTTATTTGAGAGACTAAATAAAATTGATAAACCACTAGCCAGACTCATCAAGAAACAAAGGGATAAAACTGAATTCAATAAAATTAGAAATAAAATGCAGAGATCACAACAGACAACACAGAAATACAAAGGATCATAACTGACTACTATCAGCAACTATTTGCCAATAAAATGGACAACTTCGAAGAAATGGACAAATTCTTAGAAAAGTACAACTTTACAAAACTGAACCAGGAAGAAATAGAAAATCTTACCAGATTCATCACAAGAACAGAAATTGAAACTGTGATCAGAAATCTTCCGGCAAACAAAAGCCCAGGACCAGACAGTTTCGCAGCTGAATTCCACCAAAATTAAGACAAGAGCTAACACCTATCCTATGCAAACTCTTCCAAAAACTGCAGAGGAAGGTAAACTTCCAAAGTCACTCAATGTGGCCACCATCACCCTAATAACAAAACCTGAAAAATATGCCACACACAAAAAAAAGAAAACTATAGGCCAATATCACTGATGAACATAGATGCGAAAATCCTTAACAAAATTCTACCAAACAGAATCCAACAACACACTAAAAAGATCATGCATCATGACCAAGGGTATTTTATCCCAGGAATGCAAAAATTATTCAATATCCACAAATCAATTAATTTAATACTCCACATTAACAAAATGAAAAATAAAAGCCATATGATTATCTCAATAGATGCAGAGAAAGCCTTTGACAAAATTAAATATCCATTTATGATAAAAAACATCCAGAAAGCAGGAACAGAGGGAACATACCTTAACAAAATAAAAGCTATATATGACAAACCCACAGCAAACATTTCCTCAATGGTGAAAAATTGAAAGCATTTCCCCTAAAGTCAGGAACAAGACAAGGGTGCCCACTCTCACCACTACTATTCAACATAGTTTTGGAAGATTTTGCCACAGCAATCAGAGAAGATAAAAAAATAAAAGAATCCAAACTGGAAAAGAAGAAGCAAAACTCTCACTGTTTGCAGATGACATGATCCTCTACATAGAAAACCCTAAAGACTCCACCAGAAAATTACTAAAGCTAATCAATTAATACAGTACAGTTGCAGGATATAAAGTCAACACACAGAAATCGCTTGCATTCTGATACATCAATAATGAGAAAACAGAAAGAGAATTTGAGGAAACAATTCCATTCACCACTGCAATGAGAAGAATAAAATACTTAGGAATATATCTACCTAATGAAACAAAAGAACTATATATAGAAAACTACAAAACACTGGTGAAAAAAATCAAAGGGGACACTAATATTTGGAGAAATATACCATGTTCATGGATCGGAAGAATCAGTATAGTGAAAATGAGTATACTACCCAAAGCAATCTATCACAGAAATCCCTATCAAGCTATTAACATTATTTTTCACAGAGCTAGAACAAATAAATTCACAATTTGTACGGAAATACAAAAAGCCTCGAATAGCCAAAGCAATCTTGAGAAAGAAGAATGGAACTGGAAGAATCAACCTACATAAACCTATGGACAACTTAAATTTGACAAAGGAGGCAAGAATATTCAATAGAGAAAAGACAATCTCTTTAACAATTGGTGCTGAGGAAACTGGTCAATCACTTGTAAAAGAATGAAACTAGAACACTTTCTAACACCATACACAAAAATAAACTCAAAATGGATTAAAGATCTAAACGTAAGACCAGAAACCATAAACCTCCTAGAGGAGAACATAGGCAAAACCCTCTCCAACATAAATCACAGCAGAATCCTCCATGACCCACCTCCCAGAATACTGGACATAGGAAAAGAGTCATGAAGGAACATTGAGGAGTGATGGAAATCTATCTTGACATTACTGGCAGTTATTGGGCCATAATCAATAGCAAAACTGCATAGTAATATTTATGATTTACTACTTGTTAGTTGTATTTAAATCACAAAGAAAATATACAAAAATATCAATAGATTAAGAGCAGCATCGAATGAATAAGATAAGGTGTAGTGGTTAAAAAAGCCTTCAGTTCAGTTCAGTTCAGTCACACAGTCGTGCCCGACGCTTTGCGACCCCGTGAATCACAGCACGCCAGGCCTCCCTGTCCATCACCAACTCCCGGAGTTCACTCAAACTCATGTCCATCGAGTCGGTGATGCCATCAAGCCATCTCATTCTCTGCCTTCCCCTTCTCCTCCCGCCCCCAACCTTTCCCAGCATCAGAGTCTTTTCCAGTGAGTCAACTCGTCACATGAGGTGGCCAAAGTATTGCAGTTTCAAATTTAGCATCAGTCTTACCAATGAACACCCAGGATTGATCTCCTTTAGAATGGACTGGTTGGATCTCCTTGGAGTCCAAGGGACTCTCAAGAGTCTTCTCTAGCACCACAGTTCGAAAGCATCAATTCTCCGGCGATCAGCTTTCTTCAAAGTCCAACTCTCACATCCTTTCATGACCACCGGAAAAACCATAGCCTTGACTAGACGGACCTTGATTGGCAAAGTAATGTCTCTGATTTTTAATATACTATCTAGTTTGGTCATAACTTTCCTTCCAAGGAGTAAGCGTCTTTTAATTTCATGGCTGCAATCAGCATCTGCAGTGATTTTGGAACTCCCAGAAATAAAGTCTGACACTGTTTCCACTGTTTTTCCATGTGTGGTCATGAAAGGATGTGAGAGTTGGACTGTGAAGAAAGCTGATCGGCAAAGAATTTATGCTTTTCAATTGTGGTGCTGGAGAAGACTCTTGAGAGTCCCTTGGACTGCAAGGAGATCCAACCAGTCCATTCTAAAGGAGATCAATCCTGGGTGTTCATTGGAAGGACTGATGCTAAAGCTGAAGCTCCAATATTTTGACCACCTCATTCGTCGATTTGACTCACTGGAAAAGAGTCTGATGCTAGAAGAGATTGGGGTTGGTAGGAGACGGGGACAACAGAGAATGAGATGGCTAGATGGCATCACCGACTCGATGGACATGAGTTTGAGCGAACTCTGGGAGTTGGTGATGGACAGGGAGGCCTGGCGTGCTGTGATTCATGGGGTCGCAAAGCGTCGGACACGACTGTGTGACTGAACTGAACTGAACTGAACACAGTCAAAAGCTTTGGCATATTCAATGAAGCAGAAATAGATTTTTTTCTGGAACTCTCTTGCTTTCTCCATGATCCAGAGGATGTTGGCAATTTGATCTCTGGTGCGCCTGCCTTTTCTAAAACCTTAGGCATAAATATTTCTTGTGGCCCATATAAAATGTGAAAAATATAAAATGGTTAAAAAATTCTGCATGTGTGCGTGTATATGCATGTATAAAAATAAGTATATATATGCATATATATATATGACTGTTGAAGTATTTTAGAGATTCCTCTTTAAATACAATTTCATGAGTAATGTGAGTCATCTTAACAATGCATGCAGAGAAAATATGCTTCTTTTCCTAGAATGAAAATAGGAGCTTCCTCTTTAGGAAAAAATTTTGTTTTACAAAATAAAATTACCTTGCTATCAAAATTCAGAGGGGAAAGAATCAAACCTACTTATAACACTCATAAATTCAGAACACACGAAACCTCCTTGCACAGAGCCTTCCTCCAGAAAAGAGAACCAACTCACCAACCTTCTTTGGGGTTTAGTGTCTTGCTCTTCATTTACACAAAGCTGATGAGTTATCTCCAGAGATGAAGCATGTCTTCTGCTTAAACTATCAAACCTGAAACTTGATCCTACTTTCTTTATTTGATCTTTTACTGATACCTCAGTAAATTTCCTGGTCCTGATAACGTGGGCTTCAAAGCTCAAGACACCAATCACATCCCTATTCCCTCAATTTTCCAAAAGCAGGCTATGCCATTACCAGGACTGAAACAACCAAAAGCATTTTCTATGACTTCTCAGTCTCAAGGAGGTGATGAAGGTCAAAGATGGCTGAGAATTCACTTCTACTTCAAGAAGGCAATAGTCTTCAGGAAACATATTTTTGACTCCAAGGGTGTTCAGAAGATTGGTCACAGTAAAGATTCAGGTTAATTCATTGAATGAAATATTGGCAAAACCAATAAAATATTGTAAAGTAATTAGCCTCCAATTAAAATAAATTAATTAAAAATAAAAGATAAAAAATACTCTAATTAAAAAAATAAAAAAATAATAATTTTAAAAATTCCTTAAAAAATTAAATAGAAGGAAGGGACAGTGAGAAAGTGGTCACCTAGAGTATCACCTTTTGCTGGAATGAAAGCACCTGGACCTTGTCCCTGTGCTACCCTCTACTGCCCAAGGAAGTTTCATGAGGGGCATTAAAGAGAAACATGAGAGGCCCAAAATGGTGTCATTTGTGCTAAAACCCATAATACCAAACCTAAACCTAATACCTAACCTAATTAGTTTCAATCTTTCCCCAAAAGTATAGTCTTAATCAACCAGTTTGGAATTTTCTGGTTATCACCAATGAGATAATTTGTCATGCAGTCTCTCTCCATCACCATTTTCCTTGGACCCAGAAGAGGCAGTATGAAGTATAAAACATTAGCATTTCCTTCCCCACCAAAGGACCTTGGTCCAAACAATCAATCAACATTCCTTCCTCTCTCTTTTTCTCTTTTTCTTAGCTAATGACTTCCTTGCCCCACCCTCCTTTCTCTAAAAGCCTTCTATTTTATATCACTCCCAAGAGTGTCCATCTAATTGCTACTTGCTAGATGGGATGCAGCCCAGTTCACGAATTGTCAAATAAAGTCAATTAAAACTAACTAGGTTGAATTTTGTTTTATAACAGCAGAGACAACATGTTTCTGATATTTAAGAAACAGAATGCTACAGTTAACACAGATAAATAAAATTTTACCTTTAATGTCAACTTTTGTGAATCCTTCACAGTCCTGGTGAGACAGGAAGGAAAGGGGTAGGACATAACTGCTAGGTAAATGAAGAAGTGGTGCAGCTGTGTGGACTTGACAAAAACCTGCTGGTTGTATCATTTTGCATTCTCACCAACATTGTAAGAGGGGTCCTTTTTCTCCGCATCTTCTCCTGAATTAATTGTTTGTAGACTTAGGAATAAAACTATCATATGACCTAACAATCCCATTACTTGGCATATACTCCGAGGAAACCATAATTGAAAAAGACACATGTATCACAATGTTCATTGCATCACTATTTACAATAGCTAAGACATGAAAGGAACCTAGATGTCCATTGGCAGATCAATAGATAAGGAAGTTGTGGCACATATACATAATGGAATATTACTCAGCTATAAAAAGGAATGCGTTTGAATCAGTTCTAATGAGGTAGATAAACCTAGAGCCTATTATACAGAGTGAAGTAAATCAGAAAGAGAAAGAAAAATAATGTTTATTAATGGATATATATGGAATCTAGAAAGATGGTACCAATGATCCTATGTATAGTGAAGCAAAGGAGACACAGACACAAAGAAAAGACTTTTGGACTCAGTGGGAGAAGGAGATGGTGGGATGATTTGAGATAATAACATTGAAACATATATATTACCATATTTAAAATAGATAACCAATGCGTGTTTGATGCATGAAGCAGGCCACCAAATGACAGTGCTCTGGGACAACCTAGAGTGATGGGGTGGGGAGGAAGGTGGGAGGGATTTTCATGATGGAGTTGAAACATGTATACCTATGGCCAGTTCATGTTGATGTATGGCAAAAACCATTACAATATTGTAAAGTATTTTTTCTCCAATTAAAATAAATAAATGTATTTAAAAAAAAGTTGGAACAAGCTGATACCAAGGTAGATTCAACAATAGTCCTATCCATTAAGCATTAGCTCATTATGCCTTCATTATAATACTAAAAGTGACTCCCCTTTATACCATTACAATTCCAAGGTGCACCATAAAAGGCCAAAGAGGGGACAGTGCCCTAATTCTTGGGAAATCCCCACTCCTCCTCAAAATAACAAGACTATTTCTTCCTCCCACTCATCAGCATATAAAATTATGCAGTCCATAAAAATCAACAACCCTATCTCCTCGGGCCTGCTCTCAATTTCTAAGATGGTCAGCATTCTACCTTCCCAGTGTGTATCTCACTAAACAAGCTGGCTTTCACTTTTCTTTGCTCACTGTGAATTCTTTCCTTCAGGAAGCCAAGCACCCTCATTTCTATGTCAGGTCCAAGACCTACTGCAGGTCCCAGGACATCATGTTTCCCTCTCAAAACATTTGGAATGTGGAACTGAGGAGAAAGCAAACTTAAAGGACCAGAATCTTAGGCCTAATACTACCGTTTTCAAACTCCAAAAAAGATATCGATGTCAAAATACTACTTTGTTTAGTGAGCAAGGCTGGTTTTTAAGTATGCGATGGTGTCTATTTAAATGCTTCAGTCACCTGTTTCGGGATGGAATTAATAAAAGTTGATAAAAATAATGACAATGTCTTTAATAGTACTCACCATGCTAACAGAAGCAGAAGATATTAAGAAGAGGTGGCAAGAATACACAGAAGAACTCTACAAAAAAGATCTTCATGACAAATATAATCACGATGGCGTGATCACTCACCTGGAGCCAGACATCTTGGAATGTGAAGTCAAGTGGGCCTTAGAGAGCATCACTACGAACAAAGCTAGTGGAGGTGATGGAATTCCAATTGAGCTATTTCAAATCCTGAAAGATGATGCTGTGAAAGTGCTGCATTCAATATGCCAGCAAATTTGGAAAACTCAGCAGTGGCCACAGGGCTGGAAAGTATCAGTCTTTATTCCAATTCCAAAGGAAGGCAATGCCAAAGAATGCTCAAACTACCACACAATTGCACTCATCTCACAGGCTAGTAAAGTCATGCTCAAAATTATCCAAGCCAGTCTTCAGCAATATGTGAACCGTGAACTTCCAGATGTTCAAGAAGGTTTTAGAAAGGCAGAGGAACCAGAGATCAAATTGCCAACATCCGCTGGATCATGGAGAAAGCAAGAGAATTCCAGAAAAAAATCTATTTCTGCTTCAATGACTATGCCAAAGCCTTTGACTGTGTGGATCACAATAGATTGTGGAACATTCTGAAAGATATATGAATACCAGATCAGCTGACCTGCCTCTTGAGAAACCTGTATGCAGGTCAGGAAACAACAGTTATAACTGGTCATGGAACAACAGACTGGCTCCAGATAGGAAAAGGAGTACGTCAAGGTTGTATATTGTCACCCTGCTTATTTAACTTCTATGCAGAGTACATCATGAGGAACGCTGGGCTGGAAGAAGCACAAGCTGGAAACAAGATTGCCGGGAGAAATAACAATAACCTCAGATATGCAGATGACACCACCCTTATGGCAGAAAGTGAAGAGGAGCTCAAAAGCCTCTTGATGAAAGTGAAAGAGGAGAGTGAAAAGTTTGGCTTGAAGCTCAACATTCAGAAAACAAAGATCATGGCATCTGGTCCCATCACTTCATGGGAAATAGATGGGGAAACAATGGAAACATTGTCAGACTTTATATTTTTGGGCTCCAAAGTCACTGCAGATGCTGATTGCAGCCAGGAAATTAAAAGACGCTTACTCTTTGGAAGGAAAATTATGACCAACCCTGATAGCACATTAAAAAGCAGAGACATTACTTAGCCAACCAAGGTCCGTCTAATTAAGGCTATGGTTTTTCCAGTGGTCATGTATGGATGTGAGAGTTGGACTGTGAAGAAAGCTGATCGCTGAAGAATTGCTGCTTTTGAACTGTGGTGCTGGAGAAGACTCGTGAGAGTCCCTTATACTGCAAGGAGATCCAACCAGTCCATTCTAAAGGAGATCAATCCTGGGTGTTCATTGAAAGGACTAATGCTGAAGCTGAAACTCCAATACTTTGGCCACCTCATGCGACGAGTTGACTCACTGGAAAAGACTCTGATGCTGGGAGGGATTGGGGGCGGGAGGAGAAGGGAAGGACAGAGAATGAGATGGTTGATGGCATCGCTGACTCGATGGACATGAGTTTGAATGAACTCCGTGTGTTGGTGATGGACAGGGAGGCCTGGCGTGCTGTGATTCATGGGGTCACAAAGAGTCGGACACGACTGAGCGACTGAACTGAACTGAACTGTGCATGTACACACACACACAGGGATTTCCTTCAAAAACACAAACATAGTGATAAAGCTGACACTACTTCATACTTGTCTACTTGGGAGGCCACCCAAAACACAGACCTGGATGCCCGATCCACCAGGCCCTGAATTCTGGTGCCACCTATCCCCAGAGTTGTTCCGCAGCCACCAAGTGATATATGACTCTAACCTGATACCACCCCGCTGGCTTTTGTGGTGAGGGAAAAATGTCCCAAGAATGGATAGGGCATCCATGAATGAGATCAAAGTTTCCTCAGGTACTGCCTGACTGTAAATCTATTCTGACTGGCTGTTTTTGTAAAGTGTTAATGTTAGTTGCTCAGTTGTGTCCAACTCTTTGCGACCCCAGGGACTGTAGCCTGCCAGGCTCCTGTGTCCATGAGATTTCCCAGGCAAGAATACTGGAGTGGTTTCCCTTTTCCAGCGGAACTTCCCAACCCAGGATCGAACCCAGGTCTTTGCATTGCTGACAGATTCTTTACTGTCTGTGCCAGAATGGGCCTTCTTTTACTGTAAAGGTTGGAACCATATTTTCTTTGGCTCTCTAAAATCTATCCCAGAAGTCAAAACCTTGATAGAGAGTTTTAATAACAATGTGTATCTTCATACAGTTTTATTTAATAATGAATTATCACAGTTGATTAATTTCTCTATAATGGAATGTCCTTATCTATAGAACTACATGAAACTTAGGTAAGAGTTGAATGCATAAGTATTTGGAAGTAGCTTTGATCAAACTGAGGTCCCAAAGAACACATTTGCACAATTTAAAATATTGTTAATGAACCCAGTGCAATTTGGAAATTACTAGATTGTCAAAATAATATTTGACATTCCTGTTGTGGAGCAAAACGTGATCTTAGTCTTTCCTCTTGCTACTCATTTTAATTTTTATTAGTTTAAATTTGAGTTCTTTTTGTATGATAGTTGTCATAATTGGGAATGTTTGTCATCCATGAAAATTCATGAGTTTGTACATATTTGATTTTATGATTAAAATGTGGTACTGTGTGTGGGTAAATGAATAAATAAATGTGATCAGAATATAGCTTAATCATGAATTGTTTATGTATGTTACATGGAAAATAATTTCAATCTAAATATGATTACTATTCTTAATAGAATTTAGAGGATCATGATTGTCTTTATCTTCTTAGTAATAGCTACATGCAATTTGTAGACGCCATTCTCATTTATAAGTGCATGAAACCAAATAATACACTTAAAATTGCCATCTGTTTATTCCCAATTGATCCTGCAGTCAAAGACAAGTCATGTAAACAGCCTATATTTTAGTTAAAATAATTTTTATTATATTTCAGTGAGTTTTATTAGATTCATTTATTGACTCTTAAGAACTGGACTCCTGGATTTTTTTTTTCCAACTTGAATGTTTTCATTAAAAACAAAAGAATAAACTTGCTCCTCACATACAAGATTTAAAGAAAGCATTTTTGTATTGCAAATCTATTAAAATTTCATTATGTCATATAAACAACAATTGCTGGAACAATCTTGTATTTCTATTTATTGATAACACTCAAAGAACTGGAATGGATCATGAATATATCGTTAATTGCACTTCTAAAAGGAAAGATTTAAAATTGGTTCTTATGGTTAAACACTAAAGTTAGAATTTTTCCAATCCCCAAGTATCTCATAAAAAATGCAGTTAGTGGGGTAAAATACTTAATCTTCCTTATTTCTTTTTAACCTGACCTATTTCTCTTGAAAATTATATTCCTTCATATATACATTAGAAGAAGTTATCTTTCAAACATGTTATACTTACTTTGGGCTTCCTAGGTAGCTCAGATGGTAAAGATTATGCCTGCAATGCAGGAGACTGGGTTCAATCCCTGGGTCAGGAAGATCCCCTGGAGAAGGGAATTGCAGCCAATTCCAGTATTCTTGCCTGGAGAATTCTATGGACAGAGAAGCCTGGCAGGTTACAATCCATGGGGTCCTAAAGAAGCAGACACAACTGAGCGACTAACACATACATACATACATGCTTACTTTGCATCTAAAATGAAACACCACCTTCTGTGTTAACTGTGTTCTTCCAGTAAGTGGGCGGATAGTTCATGATCTATGTAGCAAAGAGAGACAGTAATGTACACATCATACATTTTTCCTTTCAGTACAACTTTTAGCATGGTCAAATATTTCTCTGGCAGTATATATAATCTTCTGTTTATTTAAAATATGTTTTGGGCATTGTAAAAAAATGAACTTTACTACTAGAAATCAGATGCAAAGAATAAATAAAAAGTTTTCTAGGGTTTTAGAATTATCAGAATTTCAATAACCAAGATTTTACTGAAATAGTGTCTTTTGTATACAAAGACAGTGAAGACACATTATCAGGTCATTTTATTTTTAATAACAGTATTGGAGTTTCACTGATTTACCCATGAACTTTACTGCTGATATCTAAAGAAAAGAAAAGTGAAAATGAAGTTGCTCAGTCGTGTCCGACTCTTTGCGACCCCATGGACTGTAGCCTACAAGGCTCCTCCCTCCATGGGATTTTCCAGGCAAGAGTACTGGAGTGGGTTGCCATTTCCTTCTCCAAAATGCCACATATTTAGTAGTATCCATCTGCAATGCAGCTTAAATGAAGCCTGCAAAAGCTCATGCAGCTAGGGAATCATGCACACCTAACTGGATCACACAAAAATTTAACTAAACCAAAACATCATAGGTGCTAGTTCTAATTAAGTATTATATGTTAGGGAAAGTTCTAACTTGAATCAGATAATTCATTTAATTTTTGCAAATTTCTATTATTTTCATCACCATTGTTTTACACATAAAAAAACAAGAAACCTTACTTTTGTCATACATTGCAAATTCTTTAATAACTAGAGAGTCTATATTATAAAATTGGGGCCCATTTGTTGAGCGTATACATAATATATACAGTAAAGTTAAATAAAATGCATTTAACATATACAGTAATTGTAAGCTGAAAGGTTCTAGTATACACTAGCAAAACATTTTTTTTTTCAATATTCCTTCCAACCTTCCTTAACCCAATGAAAAAGCAGAGTATACCGTCAAGAGAAGAGATTTAGTGTTCTGGACTAGAATATTCATTCATAGAAGACATTTTCAAATATAACCGTTTTTACATGTCTGAAGTTTATTCAACACTACTGTGTATATATAGTGGACAGACTTAACTCCTTATTTGAAACACCTAGTCTTTCTATATGTTTCAGTTCAGTTCAGTTCAGTCGCTCAGTCGTGTCCGACTCTCCGCGACCCCATGAATCACAGCACACCAGGCCTCCCTGTCCATCACCAACTCCCGGAGTTCACTCAAACTCATGTCCACAGAGTCGGTGATGCCATCCAGCCATCTCATTCTCCGTCGTCCCCTTCTCCTCCCGCCCCCAACCTTTCCCAGCATCAGAGTCTTTTCCAGTGAGTCAACTCGTCGCATGAGGTGGCCAAAGTATTGCAGTTTCAGCTTTAGCATCAGTCCCTCCAATGAACATCCAGGATTGATCTCCTTTAGAATGGACTGGTTGGATCTCCTTGCAGTATAAGGGACTCTCAAGAGTCTTCTCCAACACCACAGTTCAAAAGCATCGATTTTTCGGCGATCAGCTTTCTTCACAGTCCAACTCTCACATCCATACATGACCACGTTTAGAAGTGTACAAAGTAGGTTAAAGGTAGAGGTAGTGAAACAACATATTTTATAGATATATCCTTTTGCTAAAATTCATGAAATTCTGCCTTTTAGAAATGAAATGATCAAAATGATCAAACCACTGCTCTAAGCAGTACACATTATTTTATTTGTGCTGGTGCAGGGAGAAAGAAAGTGCAAGGGGGCTTATATCTATATGTTTATAGGTACGCAAGATTAATTATTGCCCTGAATATGTCTCTGCATTTTGTTTCACTCAGCTGTGTATATAGTGTACAGATGGGACAAGCATCCAAATTTGCAACATCTAGTCTTCCTAGATGTTAAATGAGTTGCCAGTGTGTGACAAAATTAGCAAATATATACATCATATACATTTTGCTTTAAAATTCATACAAAAGACTTTTGAAAACAACTAGCAGAAGTGAAATTCTTAGTCTCTCTAAGTATTACAAATGTATATTATACTTGTCCACTGGGTTTATAGAAATGAGAAGGGGAAACGTTCTTGGTCAAAGAGTTTCTGTTTTGATGACATTTTGAGACTGTCACCTTTGTGTCCAGTTTATTCAGTGCTACTATGTGTATGCATAGTGGACACACTTAAATCTTTATTTGAAATGTCTAGCCTTTCCTTTAAAACATACACCTTATTTTAAAAGTAAAGGGCTGAATTAACACCTTTTAAATATTCTTTTCTAATTCATAGGAATGGTTGTATTTGGGGAGTAGAATTGTTAAACTTGAGTCTTGGAGAGTAAGCTGACTGCTAACTGGATGGTGGAGGAAGGTGAAGGGGACAGAGAAGGAAGTGAAGAGAGAAGGGTTCTGGCCATTAATTTTTAGACAAGTTTCATATTGTATAGCCATTGTTGTGTTTGCAAGTTTTAGTTAATATTGCTGTGTATGAAAGAATAAGCAAGTTCTAGTGGTCATGTATGGATGTGAGAGTTGGACTGTAAAGAACGCTGATCGCCGAAGAATTGATGCTTTTGAACTGTGGTGTTGGAGAAGACTCTTGAGAGTCCCTTGGTCGGCAAGGAGATCCAAACAGTCCATTCTAAAGGAGATCAGTCCTGGGTGTTCATTGGAAGGATTGATGATAAAGCTGAAACTCCAGTACTTTGGCCACCTCATGTGAAGTGCTGACTCACTGGAAAAGACTCTGATATTGGGAGGGATTGGGGGCAGGAGGAGAAGGGGACAACAGAGAATGAGATGGCTGGATGGCATCACCGACTCAATGGATGTGAGTTTGAGTGAACTCCGGGAGTTGGTGATGGACAGGGAGGCCTGGTGTGCTGTGATTCATGGGGTCGCAAAGAGTCAGACATGACTGAGCGAATGAACTGAACTGAATGCCCAAAGTATATTAAAAGTAGAGGTAGAAAAGTAGTCACTTAATAAATGCCCTTTTGTTGGTTTTTAGAAAGGGCTGTGCCTTCTGGTAATGTCTATGCTAATAGAACTCTTTTTAGCTAGATTTAATTTGGTACTTAGTTCCTGAAATGCTAGAGAAGGAGAACAGGAAGTGTGAAAGGGAGGGCTCTTGGCTAATACTTTCATATCTATAAGACAGTTTTAGGTTGTAATCCTAAGTCTGTATATGCACTTTTGTCAAGTACTTATGTTTATTGTGGACAGGGTTCATTTTTCTTTTTTTAATTTATTCATTTTAGTTGGAGGAAAATCACTCCCAACTGTGGTGGTCCCTGCCACATATAGATAAGTATAAGCCATGGGAACACATATGCACCCCCATCCTGAACCCCTCTACCACCTCCCTCCACACCCTATCCCTCTGGGTTGCCCCAGAACACTGCCTTTGAGTGCCCTGCTTCATGCATTAAACTTGGACTCGTCATCTATTTTACATATGGTAATATACAGATTTTAATGCTATTCTCTCATGTCATACCACCCTCACCTTCTTCCACATAGTCCAAAGTACGTTCTTTACATCTGTGCCTCTTTTGCTTCCTTGCATATAGGATCATCATTACCATCTTTCTAAATTCCATATATGTGCATTAATATACTGTATTGGTGTTTCTATTTCTGACATACTTCACTCTATATAATCGGCTCCAGTTTCATCAACCTCATAAGAACTGATTCAAATGCATTTTTTATAGCTGAGCAATGTTCCCCTGTGTATATGTACCACAACTTTCTTATTCATTCTTCTGCTGATGGGCATAATAAGATTCTTTCATGTACTAGCTGTTGTAAACACTGCTGCAATGAACACTGGGGTACATGTGTCTCTTTCAATTCTAGTTTCCTCAGTGTCAACCCAGAAATGGTATTACTGGGTCATATGGCAGTTGTATTTTCAGGCTTTAAGTAATCTCCACACTGTTCTCCACAATGGCTGTTCTAGTTTTCATTCCCACCTACAGTGTAAGAGGGTTCCCTTTTCTCCACTGTCTCCAGTATTTATTGTTTGTAAACTTTGTGAAAGCAACCATTCTGGCCAATGTGAGATGAAGCCTCATTGTGGTTTTGATTTGCATTTCTCAGAGAAATTATTAGATATCATTAGATAATTAAAAATATTAGAAATTATTAGATAATGAGTGACATGGAGCATCTTTGCATGTGTTTGTTATCCATCTGTACGTCTTTGGAGAAACTTCTGTGTAGCTTTTTGCCCACTTTTTAATTAAGTTGTTCGTTTTTCTGGCATTGAGATGCATCAATTGCTTGTATATTTTGAAAATTAATTCTTTGTCAGTTGCTTCATTTGCTGTTATTTTATCCCATTTTGAAGGCTGTCTTTTCACCTTGCTTATAGTTTCCTTCATTGTACAAAATCTTTTAAAGTTTAATTAGGTCTCATTTTTATATTTTTTGTTTTATTTCCATCGTTCTGAGACATGGGCCATAGAGGATCCTGGTGTGATTTATGTCGGAGGGTGTTCTGCCTATGTTTTCCTCTAGGAGTTTTATAGTTTCTCGTCTTATATTTAGATCTTTAATCCATTTTGATGTTGTTTTTGTGTGTGGTGTTAGAAAGTGTTCTAGTTTCATTCTTTTACACATGGTTGACCAGTTTTCCCAGCACCGTTTCTTAAAGAGAATGTCTTTTCCCCACTGTTTATTTTTACCTCCTTTGTGAAAGATAAGGTTTCCATAGTGCATGGATTTATCTCTGAACTGTTTTGTTACATCAGTCTATATTCTGTCTTTGTACCACTACCATACTGTCTGGATGGCTGTAGCTTTTAGTAAAGTCTGAATTCAGGAGGGTTGATTTCCTCAATTCCATCCTTCTTTTTTGAGATTGTTTTGGCTATTGGAGGGGTTTTGTATTTCCATACAAATTGTGAAAGTATTTATTCCAGTTCTGTGAAAAACACCACTGGTAGCTTGATAAGGATGGTTTTGAGTTTATAGATTGCTTTGGGTAATATACTCATTTTCAATATATTGATTCTTCCAATCCATGCACATGGTATATTTCTCCATTTATTTGGGTCATTGATTTTTTTCATCAGTGTTTTATAGTTGTCTATATATATGTCTTTGTTTCTTAGGTAAATTCATTCCTAAGCATTTTATTCTTTTTGTTGCAACGGTGAATGGGATAGTGCCTTTAAATTCTGTTGTTGTTGTTTTCATTGTTAGTGTATAGGAATGTAAGGGATTTCTGTGTATTAATTTTATATCTTGCAATTTTACTATATTCATTGATTAGCTCTGGTAATTTTCTGGGAGTGTCTTTAGGATTTTCTATGTAGAGGGTCGTGTTATCTGCAAACAGAGTTTTATTTCTTATTTTACAAATTGGATTCCCTTTATTTATTTTTCTTCTCTGATTGCTGTGGCTAGGACTTGCATAATTGTGTTCAATAGTAGTGGTGAGAATGAGCACCCTTGTCTTCTTCCTGGTTTTTGGAGAAACGCTTTCAATTTTTTGCCATTGAGAATAATGCTTGCTGTCAGTCTATCATATATGGCTTTTATTATGTTGAGGTATATTCCTTCTATGCCTGCTATCTGGAGAGTTTTTGTTTGCTTGTTTTAATAAAAAATTGGTGTTTAATTTTGTCAAAGGCCTTCTCTGCATCTGTTGGGATAATCATATGGTTTTTATATTTCAATATTTAATGCAGTGTATCATGTTGATATATTTGCAAATGTTGAAGAATCCTTGCATCCCTGGATTAAAGCCCATTTGGTTATGAAGTACTATCTTTTTAATATGTTGTTGGATTATGTTTGCCAGAATTTTGCTGAGAACTTTTGAATATAATTTCATCAGTGATATAGGCCTGTACTTTTCCTTTTGTGGCCTCTTTGTCTTGTTTTGGTATTAGAGTGATGGTGGCCTCTTAGAATGAGTTCGGAAGTTTACCTTCCTCTGCAATTTTCTGAAAGAGTTTGTATAGGATAGGTATTACCTCTTCCCTAAATTTTTTGTAGATTTAACCTGTGAAACCATCTGGTCCTGGGCTTTTGCTTGTTGGAATTTCTTTTATTATGGTTTAAGTTTCCATGCTTATAATGTGTGTGTTAAGATTTTCTGTTTCTTCATGGTTCAGTTTTGGAAGGATATAATTTTTTATGAATGTCTCCATTTCTTCCAAGTTTTCCACTTTATTGGCATATATAATTGCTCATAGTAGGCTCTTATGATCTTTTGTATTTCTGTGTTCTCTGTTGTGATTTCTCCAGTTTTATTTCTAATTTTATTGCTTTGATTCTTCTCCCTTTTATTCTCTATGAATCTGCATAATGTTTTGTCTATTTTACTTATCTTCTCAAAGAACCAGCTTTTAGTTTTGTTGATCTTTGCTGTAGTCTCCTTCCTTTCTTTTTCTTTTATTTATTCTATGATTTTTATGATTTATTTCCAACTACTAACTTTGGAGTTCTGTTCTTTTTCTAGTTGCTTTAGGTGGAAGGTTAGGCTGTTTATTTGATGTTTCTCTTGTTTCTTGAGGAAGGTGTGCATTGCTATGAACCTCACTCTTAGCATTGCTTTCACTAAATCCCATAGGTTTTAGTTTTCATTTTCATTTATTTCAATGTATATTTTGGTCTTTTTTATTTCTTCCAAGATTGCAACCAGTAGCATGATGTTTAGCCTCCATTTGCCTTTCTTTTTAAAGTTTTCCCCCCTGAAGTTTACATCCAATCTTGTTACATTTTTATTGCAAAAAATGCTTGAAATTATTTCATATTTTTTTTTAATTTACTAAGGCTACATTTATGGCCCAGGATGTGATCTATCCTGGAGAATGTTCCATGTGCAGTTGAGAAAAAGGTGAAATTGATTGCCTTTGGGTGAAATACCCTGTAGATATAAATTAGGTCTAACTGGTCCATTTGATAATTTAAAGCTTGTGTTTTCTTGCTAATTTTCTGTTTCGTTGATCTATCCTTAAGTGTGAGTGGAATATTAAAGTTCCCCACTATTATTGTGTAACTGTTAATTTCACCTGTCATACTTGTTAGCATTTGCCTTATGTATTGAGGTGCTCCTATGTTGTTTGCATACATGCTTATAGCTATTATATCTTCTTAGATTGATCCTTTGATCATTATGCACTGTCCTACTTTGTCTCTTTTCAAAGTATTTATTTCAAATTCTATTTTAAATGGTATGAGTATTGCTACTCCTGCTTTCTTTTGGTCTCCATTTGCATTAAAGAACTTTTTCCATCCCCTCATTTTCAGTTTGTATGTGTCCCTTGGTTTGAGGTGTGTCTCCTGTAGACAGCATACAGAGGGATTTTGTTTTTGTATACATTCAGCCAATCTTTGTACTTTGGTTGGAGCATTTAGCCCATTTACATTTAAGGTAATATTTGATAAGTATGATCCTAACAAAGTAATACTCAAAATTCTCCAAGCCATACTTCAACAGTATGTGAACTGTGAATTTCCAGATGTTCAAGCTGGATTTAGAAAAAGCAGAAGAACCAGAGATCAAATTGCCAACCTCCTCTGGATCATTGAAAAAGGGATAGAGTTCCAGAAAAACAGTTATTTCTGCTTTATTGACTATGACAAAGCCTTTGACTGTGTGGATCACAGCAAACTGTGGAAAATTCTTCAAGAGATGCGAATAGCAGACAACCTAACCTACCTACTGAGAAAGCTTTATGCAGCTCAATAAGCAACAGTTAGAAATGGACATGGAACAACAGACTGGTTACATATCAGGAAAGGAGTACATCAAGGCTGTATATTGTCACCCTGCTTATTTAACTTATATGCAGAGTACATCATGAGGAACGTTGGGTTGGAAGAAGCACAAGCTGGAATCAAGATTGCTGGGAAAAATATCAATAACGTCAGATATGCAGATGACACCACCCTTATTGCAGAAAGTGAAGAAGAACTAAAAAGCTTCTTTATAAAAGTGGAAGAGGAGAATGAAAAATTTCGCTTAAAGCTCAACATTTAGAAAGCTAAGATCATGGCATCTGGTTCCATCGCTTCATGGCAAATAGATGGGGAAACAATAGAAACAGTGACAGACTTTATTCTGGGGGGCTCCAAAATCACTGCAGATCATGACTGCAGCCATGAATTTAAAAGACGTTTGCTTCCTGGAAGAAAAGTTCAGACCAAGCTAGATAGCATATTAAAAAGCAGAGACATTACTTTGCCAACAAAGTTCCATCTAGTCAAATCTATGGTTTTTCCAGTGGTCATGTATTGATGTGAGATTTGGACTATAAAGAAAGCTGAGTACGGAAAAATTGATGCTTTTGAACCGTGGTGTTGGAAAAGACTTTTAAGAGTCCCTTGGACTTCAAGGAGATCCAACCAGTCCATCCTAAAAGAAATCAGTGCTGAATAGTCATTGGAAGGACTTATGCTGAAGCTGAAACTCCCATACTTTGTCCATCTGATGAGAAGAACTGACTCGTTTGAAAAGACCCTATTTCTGGGAAAGACTGAGGTAAGAAAGCGAAGGGGATGACAAAGGATGAGATGGTTGGATGGCATCATTGACTCAATGGACATGAATCTGAGTTAACTCTGGGACCTGGGGATGGACAGGGAGGCCTTGTGTGCTGCACACCATAGAGTCACAAAGAGTCAGACACGACTGCACAACTGAACTGTACTAAATGATCCTGTTACTATTTTTGCTTACCATTTTACCATTTTGTTTCATCACTTTTTTACAAACCTTTTCTCTGTTTCTTCTCTAGAGTAGCTCTTTCAGCATTTGTTAAAGAGTTGGTTTGGTGGTGTTGAATTCTCTCAGCTTTTGCTTATCTGTAAAGCTTTTGATTTCTCCTTCATATCTGAATGAGATCCTTAATGAGGAGAATAATCTTGGTTGCAGGATTTTCCCTTTCATGACTTTAAGTACGTCCTGCCATTCACTTCTTGCTTGAAGAATTTCTATTGAATGAGAAGCTCTTATCGTTATGAGAATCCCCTTTGTGTTACTTGTTGCTTTTCCCTTGCTGCTTTTGACATTTGCTCTTTGTGTTTAATTTTTGTTAGTTTAATGAATATGTGTTGTGGTGTTTTGCCTTGGGTTTTCCCTATTTGAGACTCTCTGAGTTTCTTGCACTTGGGTAATTATTTCCTTCCCCATTTTAGGGACGTTTTCAACTATTACCTGAAGTATTTAGTCATACCTTTGCTTTCGGTCTTCTTCTTCTGGGATACCAATGATTTGAATGTTGGGGTGTTTAGCATTGTTCCAGAGGTCTCTGGGGATGTCCTCATTTCTTTTAATTTGTTTCCTTTTTTCCACTCTGTTTCATTTATTTCCACCATTCTTTCTTCCACCTCACTTACCCTCTCTTCTGCCACAGCTATTCTACTCTTGGTTCCCTCCAGAGTGCTTTTAATCTTAG
Organism: Moschus berezovskii; assembly: GCF_049115385.1. Classification (NCBI taxonomy): domain Eukaryota; kingdom Metazoa; phylum Chordata; class Mammalia; order Artiodactyla; family Moschidae; genus Moschus; species Moschus berezovskii. The sequence continues at coordinate 76,980,015 of NC_142488.1, read as the reverse complement.
TTATTGCATTATTTATTGTTGATTGACTGTTCTTTATTTCTTCTTCTGCTGCTGCTAACTCACTTCAGTCGTGTCCAACTCTGTGCAACCCCATATATGGCAGCCCACCAGGCTCCCCCATCCCTGGGATTCTCCAGGCAAGAACACTGGAGTGGGTTGCCATTTCCTTCTCCAATGCATGAAAGTGAAAGTGAAGTCTCTCAGTTGTGTCCGACTGTTAGCGACCCCATGGACTGTGGCATACCAGGCTCCTCCATCCATGGGATTTTCCAGGCAAGAGTACTGGAGTGAGTTGCCATTGCTTTCTCCCTTTATTTCTCCTATGTCCTTGTTAAACATTTATTGCATTTTCTCAATACTTGTTTCTAGTCTATGTATTTGTAGCTATATTTTTTTTTCAAGATTTTCGATTAATTTTGAATTCTTTTTTTCAGGTAGACTCCCTATCTCATCCTATTTTGTTTCGTTTGGTGGGCTTTTGTTGTGTTCCTTCACTTGTTGAATATTTCTCTGTCTTTTCTTTTTGTTTAGATTGCTGTGTTTGGGAAACCCTTTCTGCGGGCTGAAAGTTTGTGGTTCCTCTTAATTGTGGAGTCTACTCCCTGTGGATGTGGTTGGACCAGTGGCTTTTCAAGGTTTCCTGGTTGGGGGAACTCGTGTCTGTGTTCTTGTGGGTGGAGCTGGATCTCTATTCTCTGGACTGTAATGAAATGCCCAATACTGAGTTTTGGTATGTCTGTGATTTAATGTGGCTTTGGGCACCCTGTATTTTAATGTTCATGGTTGTCTTCCCGACTGCTGGAGAATTAGCATGGTGTGTCTTGCAATAGAATTTGTTGGCTCTTGGCTGGAGTTTGGTTTCAATGTAGGTATGGAGATTTATGGGTGAGCTTTTGTTTATTAATGTTCCCTGTAGTCAGGATGTTCTCTGATGTTCTAAAGTTCTGGAGTTAAGCCTACTGCCTCTGGGTGTTGCTCCTTCTCTTACAGTAGTCTCAAGACTTCTTCATCCATACAGCACAAAAGATAAAACACTTAGATTAATGATGAAACTACTCTCCACAACCAGGATCACTTAAAGAGGTTCAAAGATTTATATAGAGAATATAAGAGAGAGGAGGGAGATAGAGGTGATCAGGAGGAGAAAGGGGGAGTCAAAAGGGGTGAGAGCAATCAAGCCAGTAACAAATCCTTAAGTGAAATGGATAGTGAAAATTAGATTCATAAATTTACAAAATTGATAACAAATATCAGAAACCAGAGATTAAAAGACTAGAATAGGGTTAGACTCTCAACAATACAATGTAAAAAAAATACAAAACAAAATTGATCAAAAAATTAAAAATAATATATGTGTTATATGCTTTTTTTTAAAATAGGGGTAGACTGGTCTGACAGAATGTGGCCCACTGGAGAAGGGAATGGCAAACCACTTCAGTATACTTGCTTTGAGAACCCCATGAACAGTATGAAAAGGCAAAATGATAGGATACTGAATGAGGAATTCCCCAGGTCGTTAGGTGCCCAGTATGCTACTGGAGATCAGTGGAGAAATAACCCCAGAAAGAATGAAAGGATGGAGCCAAAGCAAAACAAATATCCAGTTGTGGATGTGACTGGTGATAGAAGCAAGGTCTGGTGCTTACAGCATCTTTACAAGAGCTCTTTACAAGAGCAATATTGCATAAGAACCTGGAATGTTAGGTCCATGAATCAAGGCAAATTGGAAGTGGTCAAACAGGAGATGGCAAGAGTGAACGTCGACATTCTAGGAATCAGTGAATTAAAATGGATTGGAATGGGTGAATATAACTCAGATGACCATTGTATCTACTACTGTGGGCAGGAATCCCTTAGAAGAAATGGAGTCGCCATCATGGTCAACAAAACAGTCAGAAATGCAGTACTTGGATGCAATCTTAAAAACAACAGAATAATTTCTGTTCGTTTCCAAGGCAAACCATTCAATATTGCAGTAATCCAAGCATATGCTCCAACCAGTAATGCTGAAGAAGCCGAAGTTGAACAGTTCTATGAAGACCTACAAGACCTATTAGAACTAACACCCAAAAAAATATGTCTTTTTCATTATATGGGACTGGAATGCAAAAGTAGGAAGTTGAGAAACACCTGGAGTAACAGGCAAGTTTGGCCTTGGAGCACGGAATGTAGCAGGGCAAAGGCTAATAGAGTTTTGCCAAGAGAATGCACTGGTCATAGCAGACAACTTCTTCCAAGAACACAAGAGAAGACTGTACACGTGGACATCACCAGAAGGTCAACACCGAAATAAGATTGATTATATTCTTTGCAGCCAAAGATGGAGAAACTCTATAGAGTTAGCAAAAAGAATACCAGGAGCTGACTGTGGCTCAGATCATGAACTCCTTATTGCGAAATTCAGAATGAAATTGAAGAAAGTAGGGAAAACCAGTAGACCACTCAGATATGACCTAAATCAAATCCTTTATGATTATACAGTGGAAGTAAGAAATAGATTTAAGGGACTAGATCTAATAGATAGAGTGCCTGATGAACTATGGACAGAGGTTCGTGACATTGTACAGGAGACAGGGACCAAGACCATCCCCATGGAAAAGAAATGCAAAAAAGCAAAATGGCTGTCTGAGGAGGCCTTACAAATAGCTGTGAAAAGAAGAGAAGCAAAAAGCAAAGGAGAAAAGGAAAGATATAAGCATCTGAATGCAGAGTTCCAAAGAATAGCAAGGAGAGAAAAGAAAGCCTTCCTCAGCGATCAATGCAAAGAATTAGAGGAAAAAAACAGAATAGGAAACAAAAGAGAGCTCTTCAAGAAAATTAGAGATACGAAGGGAACATTTCATTCAAAGATGGGCTCGATAAAGGACAGAAATTGTATGGACCTAACAGAAGCAGAAGATATTAAGCAGAGGTGGCAATAATACATTGCACTGGAGAACTGTGCAAAAAAGATCTTCACGACCAAGATAATCATGATGGTGTGATCACTCACCTGGAGCCAGACATCTTGGAATGTGAAGTCAAGTGGGCCTTAGAAAGCATCACTACGATCAAAGCTAGTGGAGGTGATGGAATTCCAGCTGAGCTATTTCAAATCCTGAAAGATGATGCTTTGAAAGTGCTGCACTCAATATACCAGCAAATCTGGAAAACTCAGCAGTGGCCACAAGACTGGAATTCATTTCAATCCCAAAGAAAGGCAATGCCAAAGAATGCTCAAACTACTGCTCAATTGCCCTCATTTCACATACTAGTAAAGTCATGCTCAAAATTCTCCCAGCCAGGCTTCAGCAGTATGTTTACCGTGAACTTCCAGATGTTCAAGCAGGTTTGAGAAAAGGCAGAGGCACCAGAGATCAAATTGCCAACATCCACTGGATCTTGGAGAAAGCAAGAGAGTTCCAGAAAAACATCTATTTCTGCTTCATTGACTATGCCAAAGCCTTTGACTGTGTGGATTACAATAAACTGGAAAATTCTGAAAGAGATGGGAATCCCAGACCACCTGACCTGCCTCTTGAGAAACCTGTATGCAGGTCAGGTAGCAACAGTTAGAATTGGTCATGGAACAACAGACTGGTTCCAAATAGGAAAAGGAGTACATCAATGTTGTATCTTGTCACTCTGCTTATTTAACTTCTATGCAGAGTACATCATGAGGAATGCTGGGTTGGAAGAAGCACAAGCTGGAATCAAGATTGCTGGGAGAAATATCAACAACTTCAGATATGCAAATTACACCACCCTTATGTTCGAAAGTGAAGAGGAACTCAAAAGCCTCTTGATGAAAGTGAAAGAGGAGAGTGAAAAGGTTGGCTTGAAGCTCAACACTCAGCAAACAAAGAACATGGCAGCTGGTCCCATCACTTCATGGGCAATAGATGGGGAAACAGTGGAAACAGTGTCATACTTTATTTTTGGTGGCTCCAAAATCACTGCAGATACTGATTGCAGCCAAGAAATTTAAAAAAACGCTTACTCCTTGGAAGGAAATTTATGACCAACCTAGATAGCATATTAAAAAGCAGAGGCATTATTTTGCTGACCAATGTCCATCTTGTCAAGGCTATGGTTTTTCCCGTGGTCATGTATGGATGTGAGTGTTGGACTATGAAGACGGCTGATCGCCAAAGAATTGATGCTTTTGACCTGTGGTGCTGGAGAAGACTCTTGAGAGTCCCTTGGACTGCAAGGAGATCCAACCAGTCCATCTTAAGGGAGATCAGTCCTGAGTGTTCATTGGAAGGACTGATGGTAAAGCTGAAACTCCAGTACTTTGGCTAGCTCATGCGATGATTTGATTCACTGGAAAAGACTATGATGCCGGGAGTGACTGGGGCCGGGAGCAGACGGGTACAACAGAGACTGAGATGGCTAGATGGCATCACTGACTCGATGGACATGAGTCTGAGTGAACTCTGGGTGTGGTTGTGGACAGGGTGGCCTGGTGTGCTGTGATTCATGGGGTTGCAAAGAGTCGGACACAACTGTGCGACTGAACTGAACTTAACTGAACTGAGACTATAGAAATGAAAAAGGAATAATAAAGAACTAAATTTTTTGAAAGTCTGAAAAGTTATAATAGTGAAAATATATGTAGGAATTTCTCTGGAGATGTTTTAGGCATTATGGTTCAGTTCAGAGTCTGATAGTTCCTTGTTCTGATTGTCAGAAAGTACTTGTTCTCAAGGTCTATAATTGCTCGTCAAATGCATATTCTCAGCATTAAGTGCAGGTTTCTGTTTTTGTTTTTCTATTAATTGCCTAATTTCTGCTCTGAAACGAGGGGGCAAAGGTGTCCACTTATTTAGGCTCACTTGTTCAGTTGTCATGTGGGGAGGGAGTGGATCTGTAAACAAATACTTTTGGCATGTTTGGATATTGCTCACAGTGGATGGACTGTACTGGGTTTCCCACAGCCCAAGACATTGTGTACTTCTCGGGTCCACACTGCTCAGGCTCCAGGGTACTCTACAAGACCACTGTCCCAAGTGTACCCTGCGTGTTTTTCAATTCCTAGGTCTAAGCCACTCAGGTTCTTGGGCTCTTTTCAAAGCCACAGCCTCAGGTGGGCTGTGTTTTGTACCTTACCTAGGTCTAAGACACTCAAAAGACTGGGTGTTTGGCGAATGCACTGCCCCAGGTTGGCTGTGTGTCTTATGAAAATCCCTGGTCCTGTCTGCTCAGTTTCCCTGGTGTGCTGTGGGGGCACTGTCCCAGGTGTGCCATGTATCTCCTCTGGGGAGCTGATCTCGGGCTGTGACACTCCTGGCAGATGTGAGCTGTCCAAGATCCCAGGAAGACGTGGTTAGCCACTGGCAGTCTGCTCAGTTTGGTGGAAGATGCAGTCTCTGGGGCTAAGATTGCAACAGTCCCTTGCCTTCCACCTCTGGCAATCATACACCTGCCTCTCTGCCTCGGGGGAAGGAGGACACTAAGTGGCACCCAGATTTTTCTCCTTTCGTATTCACCTCAATCCTTTGTTCTGTGAGTGTACCAGATGTCACCATGTGGCGTTAGAGTCTTTTGTGGGAAAGGTCCTTTAATTGTTTTGTTTCTCTGCTGATCCTATGGCTTGGGTTGCTATATCACTTTAGTTCCCTCAGATTGGCCTCAGGGCATTCAAGCTCAATTCTTACCCTGTGGACCAATGATGCAGCCAGCACCTCCCTGCCCATCCCCCACTCGCTGGTGGCATGTGGGAGTGTCTGAGCCCTTTCTCTGCTGGTAGTTGAGGTTAGGCCGTATTCTTCATGTCCCCTCACCTCTGGTTAGGTTGCCCTCTGAGATTCCAAAGCTCCCCACAGACATGCCTGTGAGAGGGTTTCGTACTGTATAGAAACTTCTTCATGGCTCCCTCTCCAGGATGGGTCTTCATCCTTAAATCCTTTTTCTCTGCTTTTGTCTTTTTAATTTTGTCCTACCTCCTTTTGAAGAGATTGGGCTGCCTTTCTTGTTTCTTGGTGTCCTCCACCAGCATTCAGAAGTTGTTTGTGGAAGTTGCTCAACATTCAAATTATCTTTTGATGAATTTGTGGGGGAGAGAGTGGTCTCACTGTCCTATTCCTCTACCATTTGGGAACATTCCGGGTTCAGTATTTTGCATCATGTAGGCTTTTTAGACTGGAGGTGATGGTGTACAATAAAAAGTAGAGTTAGTGAATTAACCAATTTGTAAATATTCTTGTTATAATTAATAAAAAAGCAGCATACTGGAGATGGAATTGTTATCGTATCTCAGAAATGTACATCAGGACTTGTTTATTAGGTTGGCAGCGGAAGGGCAGAAGGAAGCATAAAGGAAAGGATATATGTGAATGTGTTCATATTCATATTTTTATAATAACAATTGATGTGTTTGCGTCTCTTGGCTGCACTACAGGAATGCATCGTTAAGTAATTAATTGAATGGGAAATATGTCCTATGGTTTATGGTGAATGGAGTTGAATTTGTGATTTCTGAAGAAGAAGATTTTGCTTCATGACCAGGGACCAGGCTTGATCACTCAAGAGCTTTTGTGTGGCAGAATTTTATTAGAGCATAAAAAGGGACAGAGGAAGCTTCTGATTTAGACATCAGAAGTTGGGTGGAGGGTGCCCCCACTCGTTAGTCTTATAAAGGCCTTATATACTTTTACCAGACCCACTCCCACAATATACATCTTAAATTAGCAAGATTAGAACTAACAATAGAAAGGTCTTACAAGACCCACTCCCACAACATATGTCTCAATATAACAAGATTAGTCAGAAGATTTTTCTTAAGAATGAGAGACATGTCCTTGAAGAAGATACATTGTTATTATATAATCATTAGTACAGAGCTTAAGGAAAAACATACCCTTGAACAAGATGAGTTTTGTTGTGCAATCATTAGCTCTGGGCCTAAAGAAAATTATGTCGTATGTGACTAAGACTAAGGAATGTACATATAAAAAAAAAAAGTTTGTCCTTTTCTCCTCTTCAAGGGCCCTGGGCCCCTTCTTCCTTGAGGGCCCCACTCTCATTACCAAGTGATCTAATAATTAACTCTCTCATCTCTTCCCTAATACAATTACACTCCTGGGCATACACACCGAGGAAATCAGAATTGAAAGAAACATATGTACTCCAATGTTCATTGCAGCACTGTTTATAATAGCGAGGACATGGAAGCAACCTAGATGCCCATCTGCAGACAAATGGATAAGAAAGTTTTGGTACATATACACAACAGAGTATTACTCAGCCATTAAAAAGAATACATTTGAATCAGTTCTGATGAGGTGGATGAAACTGGAGCCTATTATACAGAGTGAAGTAAGCCAGAAAGAAAAACACTGATACAGTGTATACTAACCCATATAAATGGAAGTTAGAAAGATGATAATGATAACCCTGTATACGAGACAGCAAAAGAGACACAGGTGTATAGAACAGCCTTTTGGACTCTGTGGGAGAGGTGAGGGTGGGGTGATTTGAGAGAATGGCATATAAACATGTATATTATCATATGTGAAACGAATCACCAGTCCAGGTTCGATGCATGATACAGGATGCTCGGGGCTTGTGCACTGGGATGACCCAGAGGGAGGATAAGGGGAGGAGGGAGAGGTGGGAGGGGGGTTCAAAAAGGGGAATACATGTACACCCAGGGCGGATTCATGTCAATGTATGGCAAAACCAACAAATATAATATTGTAAAGTAGTCTCCAATAAAATAAAAGAACCAAAACAAAAGAAAAAAGGAAAATGAATCCTCTTAAAAGCATTATAATTTGTGCACTCTGTTGCTCTATGTCTAATTTTTAATTGAATATTAAGGGAATGAAGTATTTTATTTTATTTTTTTTAATGAGGCTTTTAATTAATGTTTGACAGAGCTGATTCAAGTTGAACAGACTAAATTTCTTTAAACAAAATTACTTATCTTCCAGAGTCCTTTAAAAACTTAATAGCATTTATACATTGAAGGTATTTGATTTTCTTGTAACTAGCACTTCAAATGCAACAAACATTTGAAGCAACAAGCCTTTGACCCAACAAGTAAAACTTTCTACAGTTCATAACTTTTATAAATAAAATAAATTAAATGTACAGTGAATAAGTTCTCTGAAATATGTCAACATTTCTGCAGGTTTAGTAACATTGTAAAATACATTTCAACTAAAATTCACAAATCTAAAAACCTGTTAGGCATTTTTAGGTGTTTTAAGTTGGAAATGAAGACCAATGTTACATCGTAATATGCCAATTACAAATAGTACTTCAAATAGCAAATACTACAGTTTGTCCCAAACTTTAAAAACTATTCATGAACTCAACACTGAACTATTGATGGCTATGAGAATTGTTTCCTAGCCTTTTTGAAAATTTCAACCCATTTACGTTTAAGGTAATTACTGATAAGTACGATCCCGTAGCCATTTTCTTTATTGCTTTGGGTTCAAGTTTATACACTCTTTCTGTGTTTCCTGTCTATAGAAGATCCTTTAGCATTTGTTGGAGAGCTGGTTTGGTGATGCTGAATTCCCTCAGCTTTTGCTTGTCTGTAAAGCTTTTGATTTCTTCTTCATATTTGAATGAGATCCTTGCTGGGTATAGTAATCTGGGCTGTAGGGTATTTTCTTTCATCACTTTAAGTATGTCTTGCCACTCCCTTCTGGCCTGAAGAGTTTCTGTTGAAAGATCAGCTGTTATCCTTATGGGAATCCCCTTATGTGTTATTTGCTGCTTTTCCCTTGCTGCTTTTAATATTTGTTCTTTGTGTTTGATCTTTGTTAATTTGATTAATATGTGTCTTGGAGTATTTCGCCTTGGGTTTATCCTGTTGGGGACTCTCTGGGTCTCTTGGACTTGGGTGATTATTTCTTTCCCTATTTTAGGGAAGTTTTCAATTATTATCTCCTCAAATATTCTCTCATGGTCTTTCTTTTTGTCTTCTTCTTCTGGGACTCCTATGATTCGAATGTTGGAGCATTTAACATTGTCCCAGAGGTCTCTAATATTGTCCTCATTTCTTTTAATTCGTTTTTCTTTTTTCCTCTCTGTTTCATTTATTTCTACAATTCTATCTTCTAGTTCGCTTATCCTGTCTTCTGCCTCTGTTATTCTACTGTTTGTTCCCTCCAGAGTGTTTCTGATCTCATCTATTGCATTATTCATTGTATATTGACTCTTTTTTATTTCTTCTAAGTCCTTATTAAATCTTTCTTCCATCTTCTCAATCCTTTTCTCCAGGTTATTTATCTGCAACTCCATTTTGCTTTCAAGATTTTGAATCATTTACACCATCAAAATTTGAAATTCTTTATCAGGTAAATTCCCTATATCTTCTTCTTTTATTTGTGTTGGTGGGCAATTATCTTGTTCCTTTACTTGCTGAGTATTTCTCTGCCTCTTCATCTTGCTTATATTGCTTTGCTTGGGGTGGCCTTTCCCTCTTCTTTCAGTTTGTGGAGTTCTCTTTATTATGTAGTTTCTTCGCTGTGTGTGGGGTTGGACGGGTGACTTGTCCGGGTTCCCTGGTTAGGGAAGCATGTGTCGGTGTTCTGGTGGGTGGAGCTGGATTTCTTCTCTCTCCTTTAGAAGACAATGGGCTGCTTTTCTGGGAGCCTGATGTCTTCTGCCAGTATTCAGAAGTTGTTTTTTGGACTTTACTCAGCGTTCAAATGTTCTTTTGATGAATTTGTGGGGGAGAGAGTGGTCTCGCGGTCTTATCCCTCCGCCATCTTGTTCCTTCCTCCCCAGAACACTGGATTCTTATATTCCACTTGGTCGTGGAGTATCTCTTCCCAGCTGCTCCAGCATGGTGCAGCCGCTGTACCTTACCTTGGACGAGGGGTATCTCCTCAAGGCCGCCCCTCATGCTTTGAATGTGGATCAGCTCCTCTCGGCCCTCCGGTGCCCAAGCAGCCACCGCCTCCTGGACGTGGTACAGCTCCTCTCGGCCACCGCCCTAACCCTGGGCATGGGGCAGCTCCTTTCAGCCACGATTCTGCACGTGGTCAGTTGCGCCGGAGCCGGGGGTCTCTGGTGTCTGCGCCGCCGGAGCCAGGCATCTCTCGTGTCTGCGCCGCTGGAGCCGGGCGTCTCTCACGTCTGCCGGAATGAAGTATTTTAATCACAACTGCTAATATCTTTATCTAGAGAACAGTTGCCATTTTTTGTCTTTTATGAAAAATGTTGCCAAGAAAGGTAGGATTATGATTTTTTCCTTACAGTTTGAGTTGATGTAGTGTATTCTTGGTTATAAAAATTCTCATAGCTTTGGGACTTTGAACCAGCTACTATTCATGATGTGAGAAACAGCATGATGCATAACTGTATGCTCTTGCTGTTGTTGTTCAGTTGCTAAGTTGTGTCTGACTCTTTGCAACCCCATGAACTGCAGCACACCAGTCTTCCCTGTACTTCACTATCTCCCTCAGTTTGCTCACATTCATGCCCATTGAGTCAGTAATGCCATCCAACCAATCTGCTGTCACCCCCTTCTTCTCTTTCCCTCAGTTTTTCCCAGCATCAGGGTCTTTTCCAGTAAGTCAGCTCTTTGAATCAGGTGGCCAAAGTATCGGAGCTTCTGCTTCAGCCCTTCAGTCCTTCCAATGAATATTCACAGTTTATTTCCATTAGGGTTGACTGGTTTGATCTCTTTGCTGTCCAAGGGACTCTTCTCCAGCACCACATTTTGAAAACATCAATTCTTTGGTGATCAGCCTTCTTTATAGTCCAACTCTCACAACCATACGTGACTACTGGAAAAACCATAGCCTTGACTACACAGAACTTTGTCAGCAAAGTGATGTCTCTGCTTTGTAATACTCTTTCTATGTTTGTCACAGTTTTTCTTTCAAGGAGCAAGGGTCTTTTAATTTTGTGGCTTCAGTCACCATCTGCTGTGATTTCAGAGCCCAGGATAATGAAAGTTGACACTGTTTCCACTTTTTCCCCACCTATTTGTTATGCAGTGACACGACCGGATGCCATGATCTTTGTTTTTTGAATGTTGAGCTTTAAGCCAGCTTTTTCACTCTCTTCTTTCACATTCATCAAGAGGCTCTTTAGTTCCTCTCATTTTCTGCCATTAAAGTGGTATCATCTGCATATCTGAGGTTATTGTTATTTCCCCCAGCAGTCTTGATTTCTGCTTGTGATTCATCCAGCCTGGTATTTCTCATGATGTACTCTGCATATAACTTAAATAAGTAGGTTGACGATATACAGCCTTGACGTACTCCTTTCCGAATTTTTAACCAATCCATTGTTACATGTTCAGCTCTAATTGTTGCTTCTGTCCTTCATACAGGCTTCTCAGGAGGCAGGTATGGCAGTCTGGTATTCCTGTCTCATTAAGCATATTCCATATGATCTTAATTACATAAAAATGAATGCTTATTTGTGAAAATATACAAATTAGACATGGAAGGCACATCAAAAGATAAACTCTTTGTGATTATGAATAAATGTGTTTTTGCTCTTTTTGTGCTTTTTTGTTTCCTATTATGCACATGTTTACTTTTAAGAAGTAAATGTCATTTTACAAATATTTTTTAAAAAAGCAAAAAATAGAGCAAAGGATAACAACTAACCCAAGTTGACTCATTTGGTGAATGGTAAATTCATATATTAAATCCAGAGGTCCTTGTATCAGTTTGAGCTCTGAAACCACTAGGCCATTCTGCTTTCTGCATAATTCATCGTGTAGTGATGGTAAATTGGACAATATTGCCAAATTGCAGAAAACAGGTATTTGCAAGTCTTCCTAACTTATTTTGATCTACTAATTAATATTTATTTCCATTTATCTTTCTCCTTGATTAGAGAAACTGAATAAGGTATATAGAATGTTAAAACAGTCAATATATCCTAGCTATTATATTTTATTAAGAAATACATAGATTCAATAAGAAAGTATGACTAAGAAGCAAGAAGAAAAAAAAAGAACACAGACAAAAATTAAAGTAGAAAAATGTGTATAAGAATGCTTTCTTGACATTTTAGTAATAATAAACCATCAAATTTTGATTTTCTTTTAATTTTTTCTCTACATCAGAGTAAGTAACTACTTTGGAAAACATCGGACTAACACTTTAGGGAAATAATTTTCAAATGGGATTTCATTTCAAACTCTACTGACTATCTATCCTTGTGTTTTTCTCATTGCAGGAATGAGAAAACTGCTGTAGTAAGTGGGAACACAGCTTGGATCCACTTGGGTAAATTCTCATTTGTTTCTTATTTGTAAGTCAATATTACTCCTCATCTGTACATTCAGTCAAGAGATGACCAGATGTCAGTTTTACACTTTGCCTATGAGGTTTGAAAATGGGAATTTCACTGAAGTCTGAAAAGAGATTTATACCAAGTTCAAATAGGGGTTACAGAGCCACGTCAATATAAATTAAGGGGAAAAAGCTCCTGTGTATTTGCTCTTGCTGTCAGTGAAAATACTGCTTAATTTTCTGTCTAGGTCTGATGGCTATAAACATCTTTTAAAATAAATATGTATACTCTCCTAACACCTCCAATTATATATCAAAGTCAGGTTCAAAGCAGAGAGTTTTTTAAGGGACTTTTCAAACTTTATTTTTTAAAATTATTTATTTTAATTGGAGGCTAATTACTTTAAAGTATTATCATGGTTTTGCCATAAATTGATATGAATCAGGCATGGGTGTACATGTGTTCCCATCCTGAACCCCCATCCCATCTCTAAGGTCATCCCAGTGCACCAGCCCTGAGCACGCTGCCTCATGCATTGAGCCTGGACTGGAGATTTGTTTCACATATGATAATACACATGTTTCAATTATATTCTCTCAAATCATCCCACCCTCGCCTTCTCCCACAGAATTCAAAAAGACTGTTCTATATATCTGTGTCTCTTTTTCTGTCTCATATGTAGGGTTATCATTATGATTTTTTAAAATTCCATATATATTTGTTAGTATACTGTATTGGTGTTTTTCTTTCTGGCTTACTGCACTCTGTATAATAAGCTTCAGTTTCGTCCACCTCATTAGAACTGATTCAAATGTGTTATTTTTAATGGTTGAGTATGCTTTTGAAATGTGGTGTTGGAGAAGACTCTTGAGAGTCCCTTGTACTGCAAGGAGATCCAACCAGTCCATTCTAAAGGAGATCAATCCTGGGTGTTCATTGGAAGGACTGATGCTAAAGCTGAAACTGCAATATTTTGGCCACCTCATGCGACGAGTTGACTCACTGGAAAAGACTCTGATGCTGGGAAAGGTTGGGGGCGGGAGGAGAAGGGGATGACAGAGAATGAGATGGCTGGATGGCATCACCGACTCTGTGGACATGAGTTTGAGTGAACTCCGGGAGTTGGTGATGGACAGGGAGGCCTGGCACGCTGTGATTCATGGGGTCGCAGAGAATCGGACACGACTGAACGACTGAACTGAATATTCCATTGTGTATATGCACCACAGCTTTAAAATCCATTCGTCTGCTAATGGGCATCTAGGTAGCTTCCATGTCCAGGTTAATAAAAACAGTGCTGTGATGAACATTGGGAGACAATTCGGTGTGTATGCACAACAGTAAGATTGCTGGGGCATATGGCATTTCTATTTCCAGGTTTTTAAGAAATCTCCAAACTGTTCTCCATAGTGGCTCTTCTAGTTTGAATTCCCACCCAAAGTGTAAGAGGTTTCCCTTTTCTCCACACCCTCTCCAGGATTTATTGTTTGTAGTCTTTCAGATAGCATCTATCCTGACTGGTGTGAAATGGTATCTCATTGTGGTTTTGATTTGCATTTATCTGATTATGAGAGATGTTGAGCATCTTCTCATGTGTTTGATAGCCATCTGTATGTCTTCTTTGGAGAAATGTCTGTTTAGGTCTTTGGCCAATTTTTTGATTGGGTCATTTATTTTTTCTGGAATTGAGCTGCAGGAGCTCTTTGTATATTTTGGAGATTAATTATTTGTCAGTTGTTTCATTTGTTATTAATTTCTCCCATTCTGAAGGCTGCCTTTTCACCTTGCTTATAGTTTCCTTTGCTGTGCAGAAGCTTTTGATTTTAATTAGGTCCCATTTGTTTATTTTTGCTTTTATTTCCAATATTCTGGGAGGTGGGGCTTGGAGGATCCTGCTGTGATTTATGTCGGAGAGTGTTTTGCCTATGTTCTCCTCTAGGAGTTTTATAGTTTCTGGTCTTAAGTTTAGATCTTTAATCCATTTTGAGTTTATTTTTGTGTATGGTGTTAGGAAGTGATCTAGTTTCATTCTTTTACAAGTGGCTGACCAGTTTTCCCAGCACCACTTGTTGAAGACACTGTCTTTTCTCCATTGAATATTCTTTCCTCCTTTGTTAAAGATAAGGTGTCCATAGGTTCGTGCGTTTAACTCTGGGCTTTCTATTTTGTTCCACTGATCTATATTTCTGTCTTTATATCAGTAGCATACTGTCTTGATGACTGTGGCTTTGTAGCAGAGCCTGAAGTCCGGCAGGTTAAATCCCCCAGTTCCATTTTTCTTCCTCAAGATTGTTTTGGCTATTCTAGGTTTTATGTATTTCCATACAAATTATGAGATTATTTGTTCTAGTTCTGTGAAAAATATCATTGGTAGTATGATAGGCATTGCATTGAATATATAAATTACTTTGGGTAGTATACTCATTTTTGCAATATTTATTCTTCCAATCCACGAACACGGTACATTTCTCCATCTATTAGTGTCCTTTTTGATTACTTTCACCAGTGTTTTATAGTTTTCTATGTACAAGTCTTTTGTTTCCTTAGGTAGATATATTCCTAAGTATTTAATTCTTTTTGTTGCAAAAGTGAATTTAATAGTTTCCTTAATTTCTCTATTTTCTCATTATTAGTGTATAGGAATGCAAGAGATTTCTGTGTGCTGATTTTATTCCTGCAACTTTACTCTATTCATTGATTAGCTCTAGTAGTTCTCTGGTAGAGTCTTTAGGGTTCTCTGTGTAGAGGATCATGCAATCAGTGAATAGTGAAAGTTTTACTTCTTCTTTTCCAATTTGTATTCCTTTTATGTCTTTTTCTGCTCTGATTGCTGTAGCCAAAACTTCCAGAACTATGTTGAATAGTAGTGGTGAGAGTGGGCACCCTTATCTTGTTCCTGACTTTAGGGGAAATGCTTTCAGTTTTTCACCATTGAGGATAAAGTTTGCTGTGGGTTTGTCATATATAGCTTTTATTATGTTGAGGTATGTCCCTTCTATTCCCACTTTCTGGAGGGTTTTTATCATAAATGGATGTTGAATTTTGTCGAAGGCTTTCTCTGCATCTATTGAGATAATCAAATGATTTTTATTTTTCAGTTTGTTAATGTGGTTTATTACGTTGATTGATTTGTGGATATTGAAGAATCCTTGCATTCCTGGGATATAGCCCACTTGGTCATGATGTATGATCTTCTTAATGTGTTGTTGGATTCTGATTGCTAGAATTTTGTTAAGGATTTTTGCATCTATGTTCATCAGTGATATTGGCCTGTAGTTTTCTTTTTTTGTGGGATCTTTACCAGGTTTTGGGATTAGGGTGATGGTGGCCTCATAGAATGAGTTTGGAAGTTTCCATTCCTCTGCAATTTTCTGGAAGAGTTTAAGTAGAATAGGTGTTAGCTCTTCTCTAAATTTTTGGTAGAATTCAGCTGTGAAGCCGTCTGGACCTGGGCTTTTGTTTGCTGGAAGATTTCTAATTACAGCCTCTAGCTCCGTGCTTGTGATGGATCTGTTCAGATTTTCTATTTCTTCCTGGTTCAGTTTTGGAAGGTTGTACTTTTCTAAGAATTTGTCCATTTCTTCCAGGTTATTCATTTTTTTGCCATATAATTGCTGATAGTATTCTCTAATAATCCTTTGTATTTCTGTGTTGTCGGTTGTGATCTCTCCATTTCCATTTCTAATTTTATTGATTTGGTTCTTCTCCCTTTGTTTCGTGATGAGTCTGGCTAGTGGTCTGTCAATTTTATTTACCTTCTCAAAGAACCAGATTTTGGCTTTGTTGATTTTTGCTATGGTCTCTTTTGTTTCTTTTGCATTTATCTCTGCCCTAATTTTTACGATTTCTTTCCTTCTACTAACCCTGGGGTTCTTCATTTCTTCCTTTTCTAGTTTCTTTAGATTATATATAGTTTATGTTGTTGACTTTTTTCTCATTTCTTGAGGTGTGCCTGTATTGCTACGAACTTTTTCCTTAGCACTGTTTGTACAGTGTCCCAGAGGTTTTGGGTTGTTGTGTTTTCATTTTCATTCATTTCTATGCATATTTTTATTTCTCCTTTGATTTCCTCTACGTTTTGTTCATTATTCAGCAGCGTGTTGTTCAGCCTCCATAGTTTGACATTTTTAATAGTTTTTCTCCTGTAATTGAGATCTAATATTACTGGATTGTGGTCAGGAAAGATACTTGGAATGATTTCAATTTTTTTTTTTAATTTACCAAGGCTAGATTTATGGCCCAGGATGTGATTTATCCTGGAAAAGGTTCTGTGTGTGCTTGAGAAAAAGGTGAAATTCATTGTTTTGGGGTGAAATGTCCTATAGATATCTATTAGGTCTTACTGGTCTACTGTAACATTTAAAGTTTGTGTTTCTTTGTTAATTTTCTGATTAGTTGATCTATCCATAGGTGTGAATGGGGGTATTAAATTCTCCCACTATTATTGTGTTATTGTTAATTTCCCCTTTCATACTTGTTAGTAATTGTCTAACATATTGTGGTGCTCCTATTTTGGGTGCATAAATATTTATAATTGTTATATCTTCATCTTGGATTGATCCTTTGATCATTATGTAGTTTCCTTCTTTGTCTCTTTTCACAGCCTTTGTTTTAAAATCGTTTTTATCTGATATGAGTATTGCTACTCCTGCTTTATTTTGGTCTCTGTTTGCTTGCAATGTCTTTTCCAGCCCTTCACTTTCAGTGTGTATGTGTCCCTCGTTTTCAGGTGGGTCTCTTGTAGACAACATATATGGGGGTCTTGTTTTTGTATCCATTCAGCCAGCCTTTGTCTTTTGGTTGGGGCATTCAACCCATTTATGTTTAAGGTGATGATTGATAAGTTTGATCCCGTTGCCATTTTCTTTATTGTTTTGGGTTTGAGTTTATACACCCTTTCTGCGTTTCCTGTCTAGAGAAGATCCTTTAGTATTTGTTGGAGAGCTAGTTTGGTGATGCTGAATTCTCTCAGCTTTTGCTTGTCTGTAAAGCTTTTGATTTTTCCTTCATATTTGAATGAGATCCTCGCTGGGTACAGTAATCTGGGCTGTAGATTACTTTCTTTCATCACTTTATGTATGTCTTGCCATTCCCTCTTGGCCTGAAGAGTTTCTATTGAAAGATCAGCTGTTATCCTTATGGGGAACACCCTTGTGAGTTATTTGTTGTTTTTCCCTTGCTGCTTTTAAAATTTGTTTTTTGTGTTTGATCTTTGTTAATTTGATTAATAAAATTCTCCAAGCTAGGCTTCAGCAATATGTGAATCGTGAACTTCCAGATGTTCAAGCAGGTTTTAGAAAAGGCAGAGGCACCAGAGATCAAATTGCCAACATCCGCTGGATCATGGAGAAAGCAAGAGAGTTCCAGAAAAACATCTATTTCTGCTTCATTGACTATGCCAAAGCCTTTGACTGTGTGGATCACAATAAACTGTGGAACATTCTTAAAGAGATGGGAATACCAGACCACCTGACCTGCCTCTTGAGAAACCTGTATGCAGGTCAGGAAGCAACAGTCAAAACTGGACATGGAACAACAGACTGGTTCCAAATAGGAAAAGGAGTACGTCAAGGTTGTATATTGTCACCCTGCTTATTTAACTTCTATTCAGAGTACATCATGAGGAACGCTGGGCTGGAAGAAGCACAAGCTGGAATCAAGATTGCTGGGAGAAATATCAATAACTTCAGATATGCAGATGACACCACCCTTATGGCAGAAAGTGAAGAAGAACTCAAAGGCCTCTTGATGAAAGTGAAAGAGGAGAGTGAAAAGGTTGGCTTGAAGCTCAACATTCAGAAAACGAAGATCATGGCATCTGGTCCCATAACTTCATGGAAAATAGATGGGGAAATAGTGGAAACCGTGTCAGACTTTAGTTTTTTGAGCTCCAAAATCACTGCAGATGCTGATTGAAGCCATGAAATTAAAAGACGCTTACTCCTTGGAAGGAAATTTATGACCAGCCTAGACAGCAGAGACATTACTTTGCTAACCAAGGTCCGTCTAGTCAAGGCTATGGTTTATCCTGTGGTCATGTATGGATGTCAGAGTTGGACTGTGAAGAAAGCTGATCGCCGAAGAATTGATGCTTTTGAACTGTGGTGTTGGAGAAGACTCTTGGGAGTCCCTTGGACTGCAAGGAGATCCAACCAGTCCATTCTGGTGGAGATCAATCCTGGGTGTTCATTGGAAGGACTGATGCTAAAGCTGAAACTCCAATACTTTGGCCACCTCATGCAAAGAGTTGACTCACTGGAAAAGACTCTGATGCTGGGAGCTATTGGGGGTGGGAGGAGATGGGGACGACAGAGAATGAGGTGGCTGGATGGCATCACCGACTCGATGGACATGAGTTTTAGTGAACTCCGGGAGTTGGTGATGGTCAGGGAGGCCTTTCGTGTTGTGTTTCATGGGGTCGCTAAGAGTCGGACACTACTGAGCGACTGAACTGAACTGGGGTATTTTGCCTTGGGTTTATCCTGTTAGGAACTCTCTGGCTTTCTTGGACGTGGGTGATTATTTCCGTCCCCATTTTAGGGAAATTTTCAACTATTATCTCCTCAAGTATTCTCTCATGATCTTTCTTTTTGTCTTCTTCTTCTGGGCCTCCTATGATTCGAATGTTGGGGCGTTTAACATTGTCCCAGAGGTCTCTAATATTTTCCTCACTTCTTTTAATTCGTTTTTCTTTTTCCATCTTTGTTTCATTTATTTCTACATTTCTATCTTCTAGCTCTCTTATCCTGTCTTCTGCCTCCATTATTCTACTGTTTGTTCAATCGAGAATGTTTCTGATCTCATCTGTTTTATTATTCATTGTATATTGACTCTTTTTTATTTCCTCTAATTCCTTATTAAACATTTCTTGCATCTTCTCAATCCTTTTCTCCAGGTTATTTATCTGTAACTCCATTTTGCTTTCCAGATTTTGAATCATTTTCACAATTAAAATTTGAAATTCTTTATCAGGTAGGTTCCCTATCTCTTCCTCTTTTGTTTGTGTTGGTGGGCATTTATCCTGTTCCTTTACTTGCTGGGTATTTCTCTGCCTCTTCATCTTGCTTATATTGCTGTGCTTGGGGTGGTCTTTCCGTCCTCTGGCAGTTTGTGGAGTTCTCTTTATTATGTAGTTACCTCTTTGTGTGTGGGGTTGGATGGGTGACTTGTCAAGTTTCCGTGGTTTGGGAAACTTGTGTTGGTGTTCTGGTGGGTGGAGCTGGATTTCTTCTCTCTGTTCTGTCCTGCTGTGGGGAGGGAGGAACGCTGCTAACAAATATCACTGACGTCTGTCTGGAGTGCTCACAGTGTCTCGACTACTCTGGGAATGCTCCCGCTCACGGTGTGTGTGTTTTCCCTGTTTATGCTGCTCAGGCTCTGGGTTGCTCTGCCGGGAGCTGTCCAAGGCTGGCGCTGGGTTGCATGCACTTCCCAGTTTTGAGCGGCCCAGGTTCAGATCCTCGGGTACTCCACAAAGGCCCAGACTTGGCTGGGTCTGCGTTTTGTGCCTTCCCCGGTCCGAGCAGCTCAGGTGACCAGGCGTTTGGTGAGCACGGTAGCTGCGACTTATCACCTCCCGGGTCCTTGCCGCTCGGTTTTCTGGGTGTACAACTGGCACACTTTCTCAGGCAGATATCGACCGGTCTGAACCCAAGAAGTCTTGGTTAGCAAGGAAGTCTGCCTGCAGCTTAGTATGGGAAGCCTCTCTGGGGTTGCAGCTGCCCCTTCCGGTGCTGGCCGCCCTCCCTGCCTGTCTCAGTGGGGGCTGGGGGATAGGCCGCCCACAGCGGGTTCGCTCTGCTCAGTCCTTTGTTCTATGAGCGGGGCTGGTGGAGTCTAAGTTTGGGGGTTTTCGCTGCACAGTCTGCTTTGCTCCCTTTAGTGCACTCAGCTTGTCCTTGGGGCGTTCATGTCCGGTCCTCTCTCTAAGCGCTGCTGGGGTGCCTCCCTGCCCAGCCCCCACCTACTAGTGGGGGGGGTGCGGGCGTCTGCACCACTTCTCCGCTGAGAGTTTCCTCTGGGCACTTAGTCTGTGGGTTTTAATTATTTATGTCTTTCTTCTCCCAGTTATGTGGCCCTCTGCGGTTCCAAGGCTATCCACAGACTCGCCAGTGTTTCCAGATGTTTGGAAATTTCTCTCTCTCTCTTTTTTTTTTAAGCCTCCCTTCCCGGGACAGAGCTCCATCCCTCCCCCTTTTGGCTCTCTTTTTATCTTTTATACTATTTCCTACCTCCTTTTGAAGACTATGGGCTGCTGTTCTGGGTTCCTGATGTCTTCTGCCAGTATTCAGAAGTTGTTTTGTGGGATTTACTCAGCATTCAAATGTTCTTTTGTTGATTTTGTGGGGGAGAAAGTGGTCGCCCCATCCTCTTCCTCCGCCATCTTCCTGTGCTCCCCTTTCTGGATTTATCAGTGTTTCTTTCCTGTGCTGTGAGTTAGTTGGGATTGGAACACTAGCAATGAGGCAAGCCACTGAGATTCTTCCTCTGGAGTTGTTGACCTATGGATGTGCTCTGTTGTGTCACCTTTAACCCAATGCACAGTCTTACAAATTACACTGTTGTTGACATTGCTCTCAGCCCCACCTAACAATAGGTATGCCAGCAATCAGCCCTTTTATTGCTTAGATGTTGCTTTCACCAAGCCACCAACATAGATCCACTGAAGACACGTCACAGGAATACAGTAATCATAGATCTTGGCCTGCTGTGGGGACAGCTCAGACTCTGGCCTGGCCCAATCCCCATAGGTATGTACTCATATAGTCTACAGCTGCTAAAGATAGACCTGTCTTGGCTGCAGGATCAACCACTATGTTCAGATTTTCTGTAATTGCTGAATTTATAAAGTCAGTCACAGTTTTATCAAATCCAAGCTTGAGCAGCTTCAGGGAAAAATTTCAGCTATTCTTACTTAGTTGCATGGCCTTTGGGTCTCAGCTGTGGTTTTGAGGCCACCTCTGTGTGTGATCAACCCACAGGGTTTTGCTCTTGAGTCTGCCACGGAGCACATGAATTAGCCCCAGCAAAGAATGTGCCCAGAGGCAGCAGTGGCCAGGGTCACGGGATCCCTAGTGGGGTTAGGGCACGCAGTGTATCCAATAGCTGTAGGAGTTAAAGAGTTGGCCCTAATCATTTCTATTTTTTAAAAAATAAAATGTCAGCTGATTTGGTTATTTTTCAGAGTGATAGCTTGATAAAATATTTTCTTAACCCCACCCTACAAATATCAGTGTATTATTTCTATTTTTTAGACATAATATTCTAAGGATTAATGGTTTTTGCTTCCTCAAAATGTTACATACAATAAAACTCAAGCAATTTATATTGTCATATCTCAATATAATATCAATTTTAAGGATTTAATACTCTTCCTTGAATAGCTGCCATAAGAATTACCCGAAAAGCACAACAAATCACATCTGGGCATAGCTAATGTTGGTTCAGTAGTAACAGAATCAAAAAGCAATACTCAAATGCTTTATTGAAATATTCATATCCCATTAGTAAAATAATATAAATTTTAATGACTTAAATAAATGTTGTGATGCTCATTCAGAAACAAAGTAGCCTATCACTTTGGAAAAAGAGTGGATAAAAGAAAAGAAATACTCTGTGGCGTATTCATGGAGTAGCTTTATTAGAGAATGCACAATTTCAAACTGATATAATCCAGTTTCCATTTTTAGCAGATGGCATATTTTAGTCTTTAGAATTAAATTATCCAAGCAGCTAATTAGAACTCTGAATCAATAGAACTTGTAAATAGTTGCTGGAGAAAATATATCATTGTAAAATTTATTTTTTATAATCAACATTTCTTTTGCTTTGGAATAGCCAAAAGCATGTTAAAGCATTTAAAATATGTTCTTAATATACTGGAAAAGTTTCAATTAAATATATTATAATAAAATCTTACGGCAAACATAAAATGGATATATTAGAAGAGTACAGAATGAATATATGCTTCTAAGAAAAACTAAGAACTAAACTGCTTGAACACTATATGGACAATATATTAGAAATATATTAGACAATATATTAGAAAATATTAACAGAGTAATCAGTGATGTATGCAAATTCAGAATAAGAGTAAGTATTCTTACACTAGAACTAAGAATATTGTATTAGTAACAGTGAATTAGTCTATTCTGTGCTAACAACAACAAAAATAAAGTAACACCTCAAAATCAAAAGTAAACACATAAATATTTAATTTTTATTTTAATTAAAGATCAGTGCCAGTATTTATGCTTATTAAATTTTATTTTTATTAAAGCTTTAGTCATTTAGAAAGCATCTTGAAAAAACTTCTTTTTGGACTCTTCCAAAGTGTCTTTTTATTGTTTTATTTCGTTTTTTAAAATTTACATTTTCAATGTTAATAATAAGTTTGAAGAAACTTTCTAAAGTTCATTTTTATTATATTTTACCCAAGATCCAAGAGATTTACTTCAGATTTCTCCATATATAGCTATCTTAAAGTGGTTGGAGTGGAGAGATATAATAAGAAAAATAGCAGAAGGGTACAAAGGGAGTTAAGGGAGGTGAGGAGACAAAAATAGAAAGACCGCTAGGTCCATTGCATAAGAATTTTACATATCCCTCATCCCAGGTAAACTGCTTCTTCTCACATACTCTTCTTTCTGTTACAGTTAGGTTTAATCTTGTAACATAATTCCACTTCCCAGGAAAATATATTTCAACCAGGACTTCCTCCCTCAATCATCCTTCTAGGAGATAATCAAAGATATAGAGACAGTGATCTCAACATTGAACTTTGGCTTTTTCCTAGGTAGAGTAGCATCTTATCATGTTTTATTATTAAAATAAAATAATTGCATTTCTAGTTATGAGCAATGAACTATTTAATATCAATTTTTTATATATAGTATAATTTATGAGAGTATCAGCATAAATATTTTAGCAGGTAAAACTCTATAAAATCCATGAAGAATCTGTAAAATGAAAGCAACTAAAATCTGATTTAAGAATGATATAAGGATGATTTAAGCATATGGAGAAATGCTCTATTTTTATGAGTTAAGATTCTCTGTTGTTAAGATAGCAGTCCTCCCCAGTTTGATCTATAGAGTCAACAGGCTTGCAATCATATTCCAGCAGAAATTTATATAGATATTACCAAGCTGATTCTAAACTATATTTCAAAGAAAATGCAATAGAATAGCCATAAAAGAAATCTGAAAAAAAATAAAGTGTAGTCATTCTCTTCAAGTTTAATAAAAGCATATTATCAGGAAGACATGGTATTGGTGAAATAAGTTTCCAAATATAAGTCCAATAAAATACAGTTAATTTATGTTTGATAAAGTTGAGAAAGGAATGGAAAAAATGCATTCCATCTGAATTGAAACAAAAAGAAAACTGGTACCTATAGTTATGTCAGACTAAATAGAGGTTATAACAAAAACGGTAATCAGAGACAAAGAAGGGAATTTCATAATGAAAAGTGGTTAATCCAACAAGAGGATATAATATTTATAAATATGCATGCACTCAACATGGGGCTTCCCTGGAGTCTCAGTCATAAAGAGTCTGCCTGCCAACACAGGAGATGTGGGTTCAATTCCTGGGTTGGGAATATACTCTGGAGAAGGAAATGACAAGCCACTACAGTATTCTTGCCTGGGAATTCCCATAGACAAAAGAGTGTGGTGGGCTACAGTCCATGGTTTTACAATGTCAGACACAACTCAGCAACTAAACAACAACAAATGCAGTCAATACAGGAGCACCTAAATATATAAAGCAAATATTAACAGAAATAAAAGCAGAAATAAATGGCAATACAATAGAGAACTTTAATATTCCTCTTATATCAATAGATAGATCATTCATACAGAAAATCAATAAGGAAACATTGGCAGTATATGACAACTGGACCAGAGGAAGTTAACAAATATATACAACTTTCTATACAAAAACAATGAGATGTACATTCTTCTCAAGTGTACATCAATAATTCTCCAAGATAAATCATATGTTAGATGCCCAACAAAAAGTCTTATTAAGGTTAAGACTATTTAATTAATATGAAGCATCTTTTATAACTACAATGGTATGAAACTAGAAGTCAGTTAAAAAAAGATGAAAAAATAATAAACATGTGGATATTAAACAGCATGCTACTGAAAAATCAATAGATCTAAGAAAGAGATATAAAAAAATACCTTGTGCAAATGAAATGGAAATACAGGATACTAAAATTTTGAAATACAGCAAAGGAAACTCTAAGAGAGAAGTTCATAAGGATAAATGCTTACATTAAGAAGCAAGAAGGACTCAAGCAACCCAATATTAAACCACCAGCAACTGGAACAAGAACAGATGAACCCTGGTGTTAACAGAAGGAAGGAGATAACAAATATTGCAACAGATATAAATGAAAAAACATAGACACTAACAGGACAGTGGAAAAGATCAATGAAACTAAGAGCTGATTTTTTGAAAAGATAAATAAAACTGAAAAATCTTTAGCTAGACTCCCCAAGGAAAAAAAGAGAGAGAAGACTCAGAATAAAAAATGAAAGGAGATATTACAGCTAACACCACACAAATACAAAGGATTGTAAGAGAGTACTATGAACAACTATACAACAAAAAATTTAACAATCTAGAAAACATGGATGAATTTCTAAAAACATACAACATGCCTGGCAGTCTACAGAGTTGGACAGGACTTAGTTACTATCACTTTACTTTAAGGCTTCCCTGGTAGATCAGTTAGTAAAGAATCTGCCTGCAATGCAGGAGACCAGGGTTCAATCCCTAGGTTGAGAAGATCCGCTGGAGAAGGAAATGTCAACCCACTCCAGTATTCTTTCCTGGAGAATACCATGGACAGAGGAACCTGGAAGGCTACGGTTCATAAGATCACAAGAGTCGGTCACCACTTAGCAAATAAACCAACACCAAACATTCAAAGAAGAATAAATAGCAATTCTTCCCAAACTCGTTCAAAAAAGAAGAAAAAGGAAGAATCCCAAACCCATTTTAGAAGGTCAGTATTATTTTTATACCAAAACCAAAGAAGGATGCCACAAAACAAAAGAAAACTTCCAACCTGTCCCTGATGAATGAAAAAATCCTCAATAAAATCTTAGCAAACCAAGCTCAACAATACAGGAATAGTGCCATATATCATGATAAAGTGGATATTTATTCCAGAGATGCAGAGATGTTTCAAAATTTGCAAATTAATCAGTCTGACACATGATATTAATGAAATGAATAATAAAGATAATAGGATCATCCCAAGAGATGGAGAAAAACATTTAACAAAATTTAATATCCAATTATGATTTTTTATAAAAAAACACTCAGTTAAGTAGGCATAGATGGAACACATCTGAACATGATAAAAACCATATATAACAAGGACAAAACAAGCATCATAATGGTAAAAAAGCTAAAAGATTTTCCTCTAAGATCAGGAGCAAAAAAAGAATGCCTACCCTTTCCACCTTTATTCAATCTAGTATTGTAAATCCTTGCCAGAGCAGTTTTTGTATCCAAATTGGAAAGGGGAGAAGGCAATGGCAACCCACTCCAATATTCTTGCCTGGAGAATCCCAGGGATGGGGGCGCCTGGTGGGCTAGAGTCCATGGGATCTCAAAGAGTCAGACATGACTGAGCGACTTCACATTCACTTTCTTTCTTTTCTATGATAACACAATCTTTATGATAATTTTTAAAAATAAAAACCGTTTAAAACTTTCACTCCATCTTACTTACACAAAATTTTTCTTTCTATTTCTTCACAGTTCAGATAAACCAAATTAAGAAAACAGCCTGATTAATTTTAAAGAATTAAATATAAGGCTGTATTTAGCATAGACTACTATACGGATGTGAGAGTTGGACTGTGAAGAAAGTTGATCGCCGAAGAATTGATACTTTTGAACTGTGGTGCTGGAGAAGACTCTTGAGAGTCCCTTGTACTGCAAGGAGATCCAACCAGTCCATTCTAAAGGAAATCAATCCTGGGTGTTCATTGGAAGGACTGATGCTAAAGCTGAAACTGCAATACTTTGGCCACCTCATGCGACGAGTTGACTCATTGGAAAAGACTCTGATGCTGGGAAAGGTTGGGGGCGGGAGGAGAAGGGGACGACAGAGAATGAAATGAGATGGCTGGATGGCATCACCGACTCTATGGACATAAGTTTGAGTGAACTCCAGGATTTGGTGATGGACAGGGAGCCCTGGCGTGCTGTGATTCATGGGGGCGCGGAGAGTTGGACACAACTGAGCGACTGAACTGAACTGAACTGAACTATGAACAAGTGTATGAATAAACTGGAAAGGTATGTTTCAAAACTATACACAAAGTATTCATTTGATTTTTGGAGCTGTAAGTAGGTGCTTTTAAAATGTTTTTAAAGAGAAAGGAACTGAAAAATGGTCTACTGCCTTATTTTTGGGACAATAAGTGGATAATTGTAAGATGTAGTTTTCTGGTTGAAATCTTATATATAAGATGGATTGTAAGTCATTAGACCTGGAACTGATTCAGATCAACTAGTCTCAGTTCAGTTCAGTCACTCAGTCGTGTCCTTCTCTTTGTGACACCGTGAACTGCAGCACGCCAGACTTGTCTGTATATCCCCAACTCCTGGAGTTCACCCAAACCCATGCCCATCGAGTTGGTGATGCCATCCAACCATCCCATCCTCTGCCGTCCCCTTCTCCTACTGCCCTCAATCTTTCCCAGCATCAGGGTCTTTTCCAATGAGTCAGCTCTTTGCATCAGGTGGCCAAAGTATTGGAGTTTCAGCTTCAAAATCTGTCCTTCCAATGAACATCCAGGACTGATCACCTTTAGGATGGACTAGTTGGATCTTCTTGCAGTCCAAGGGACTCTCAAGAGTCTTCTCCAACACCACAGTTCAAAAGCATCAATTGTTTGGTGCTCAGCTTTCTTTATAGTCCAACTCTTACATCCATACATGACCACTGGGAAAGCCATAGCCTTGACTAGACGGACCTTTGTTGGCAATGTGATGTTTCTGCTTTTTAATATGCTGTCTAGGTTGGTCATAACTTTCTCTAGTCTAGTCCTCTCAAAATACAGATAAGAAAATTGGAGCCCTGCAGCTATAGTGACAATCCATCTAGCAATTGAATTGTAGAGCAGGACTTGCATACCAGTCTGCTGGCTTACTTCAGTAGCCATATTCCCTACTTCTTCCACAGACACATATTTTGTTTATTCTTTAAATAAGATAAAATAATTAAACATTTAGATTGAATTAATATTTGCTATTACTTTTATATAAATCAGTATAAATACAAAAGTCCAAAAGTCTGTTCTTTATATTTGTGTCTGTTTTGCTGTCTTGCATATAGAGTCATCGTTACCATCTGTCTAAATTCCATATATATGCGTTAATATACTGTATTGGTGTTTTTCTTTCTGACTTACTTCACTCTGTATAATAGGTTCCAGTTTCATCTACCTCATTAGAACTGATTCAAACACATTCTTTTACATAGCTGAGTAATATTCTACAGTGTATATGTACCACAGCTTTCTTATCCATTCATCTTCCAGTGGGCATCTAGGTTGCTTTCATGTCCTGGCTATTGTAAACAGTACTGCGATGAACATTGGGGTATACATGTCTCTTTCAATTCTGGTTTCCTCGGTGTGTATGCCCAGGAGGGCGATTGCTGGATCATATGGCAGTTCTATTCCGTTTTTTGAGGAATATCCACACTGTTCTCCATAGTGGCTGTACTAGTTTGCATTTCCACCAACAGTGTAAGAGGGTTCCTTTTCCTCCACACCCTCTCCAGCATTTGTTGTTTATAGACTTTTTGATAGCAGCCATTATGACTGGTGTGAGGTGGTACCTCATTGTGGTTTTGATTAACAGTTTTCTGATAATGAATGATAAACCAGGGTTTTTCACAATTGAATACAATTGACATTGTGGGCTGCATAATTTCATTCTGTGATTGGCTGTAGTGTGCACTGTGGGATGTTTTTAGCTTCACTAGCCTCTATTTACACTGTGCCAATTAATGCTCCTTTCTTCTAGTTGTGACAATTTAAAATGTTTCCAGACATTGCCTCATGTTCCCTGGGAGAAGGGGAAATTGCCCCTAGTTTAAAACACATTGGAAGACATATTCTATAACCAAATTTAAAAAGAAATGCCCACCAACAGTATAAGACTGTTCCCTTTCTTCCACAACTGCTCCAGCATTTATTGCTTGTAGCCTTTTGGATAGCAGCCATTCTGACTGGTGTGAAATGGTATCTCATTGTGGTTTTGATTTGCATTTCTCTGATTATGAGTGACGTTGAGCATTTTTTCATGTGTTTGTTAGCCATGTGTATGTCTTCTTTGGAGAAATGCCTGTTTGGGCCTTTGGCCCATATTTTGATTGGGTCATTTATTTTTCTGGAATTGAGCTGCAGGAGGTACTTGTATATTCTGAAGATTAATTCCTTGTCAGTTATTTCATTTGCTATTATTTTCTCCCAATCTGAAGGCTGTCTTTTCACCTTGTTTATAGCTTCCTTTGCTGTGATAAAGCTTTTAATTTTAATTAGATCCCATTTGTTCATTTTTGCTTTTATTTCCAATATTCTGGGAGGTGGGTCATAGAGGATCCTGCTGTGATTTATGTCGGAGTGTGTTTTGCCTATGTTCTCCTCTAGGAGTTTTATAGTTTCTAGTCTTAAATTTAGATCTTTAATCCATTTTGAGTTTACTTTTGTGTATGGTGTTAGGAAGTGTTCTAGTTTCATTCTTTTACAAGTGGCTGACCAGTTTTCCCAGCACCACTTGTTAAAGAGACTGTCTTTTCTCCATTTTATATTCTTTCCTCCTTTGTCAAAGATTAGGTGTCCATAGGTGCGTGGATTTATCTCTGGGCTTTCTATTTTGTTCCATTGGTCTATATTTCTGTCTTTATGTCAGTACCATATTGTCTTGATGACTGTGGCTTTGTAGTAGAGCCTGAAGTCCTGCAGGTTGATTCCCCCAGTTCCATTCTTCTTCCTCGAGATTTCTTTGGCTATTCAAGGCTTTTTGTATTTCCATACAAATTGTGAGATTATTTATTCTAGCTCTGTGAAAAACATCGTTGGTAGCTTGATAGGGATTGCATTGAATGTATAAATTACTTTGGGTAGTATACTTATTTTCACAATATTTATTCTTCCAATCCATGAACACAGTATATTTCTCCATCTATTAGTGTCCTGTCTGATTTCTTTCACCAGTGTTTTATAGTTTTCTATATATAGGTCTTTTGTTTCTTTAAGCCGATATATTCCTAAGTATTTTATTCTTTTCATTGCAACATTGAATGGAATATTTTCCTTAATTTCTCTTTCTATTTTCTCATTATTAGTGTATAGGAATGCAAGGGATTTCTCTGTGTTAACTAGTACAGCCAGTATGGAGAACAGTGTGGAGATTCCTTAAAAAACTGGAAATAGAACAGCCATGTGACCCAGCAATCCCACTCCTGGGCATACACACTGAGGAAACCAGAATTTAAAGAGTCACATGTGCTCCAGTGTTCATTGCAGCACTGTTTATAATAGCGAGGACATGGAAGCATCCTAGATGTCCACCTGTAGACGAATGGATAAGAAAGCTTTGGTACATACACACAATGGAGTATTACTCAGCCATTAAAAAGAATACATTTGAATCCTTTCTAATGAGGTGGATGAAACTGGAGGCTATTATACAGAGTGAAGTCAGCCAGAAAGAAAAACACCAATGCCATATACTAACGCATATATATGGAATTTAGAAAGATGGTAATGATAACCCTGTATACGAGACAGCAAAAGAGACAAAGGTGTATAGAACAGTCTTTTGGACTCTGTGGGAGAGGGTGAGGGTGGGATGATTTGAGAGAATGGCCTTGAAACATGTATATTATCATATGTGTAATAAACCACCAGTCCAGGTTCGATGCATGATACAGGATGCTTGGGGCTGGTGCACAGGGATGACCCAGAGGGAGGATAAGGGGAGGAGGGAGGTGGGAGGGGGGTGCAAAAAGGGGAACACATGTACACTCGGGGTGGATTCATGTCAATGTATCACAAAACCAACCAATATAATATTGTAAAGTAATTAGCCTCCAATGAAAATAAATAAATTAATTGAAAAAAGAGAATCCATAAGAAAAAAAATCCATTGTAATTCCTTCTGTTCCTAAGAAATCTTGTTTCAATCACATGTACTCAGAAAAGAATTCAAACATTGGCAATATGAAATGAAGTTTCCATGAATTCCTCTTTAAAATAGACCCTTCTATTTCAATTTTAAAGCAATCACCACAGAAGATCATTTGGTTACTTTGTCCTTGTGAAAATTTGCTAATGTGAAAAAAAGTTTTTTCAGGTCTAGTAAAGAAGTTCCATTATAGTTATTTACATTTTGTTTGATTCCTCCATCAAATTATAAAAGACACCATGGAAGAAGATAGCATGTAATTTGAGAAAGTGAGTAAAACATACAACATATAAGTTACTGTATCATAGATATATATCAATGATATGACTCAAAAAAAAGATATTAGTCAAAGCCAGTTTTCTTGAAATCTTACATCATTTAAGAGTTTTTTGAGAGTGAAGCAGATTAAAAAACGATTTTTAAAAAGTCATTAATAGGTTAGAAATCCTAATATGTCTATAAATCTATCATCACTTTTATTTACTAATGTTAATATTTCATGATTCAGATGGGAAAAGCCCAATAAGTACTAGTGGAATGGGAAAATGTATCAGCTCTTTATTTTAGAATATCACTGAGCAGTCTGATTTAGAATGCATTTAGAAAACTGCCTTTATACAAGTCAATTGTGTGTAACTCTCTCTTGTATCTTATTCATATACTTAACACCGTGATCATGATATATTTGGAAATGCTAAGTTGTTCTATGGTAAGAGAATAAAGTTCAGTAATGGGAGA
The DNA here is from genome assembly GCF_049115385.1 of Moschus berezovskii. Taxonomy (NCBI): domain Eukaryota; kingdom Metazoa; phylum Chordata; class Mammalia; order Artiodactyla; family Moschidae; genus Moschus; species Moschus berezovskii. The sequence continues at coordinate 76,948,845 of NC_142488.1, read as the reverse complement.
GCTGAGAGTAGGGACTTATGTGGTAACAAGGGAGATGCAATTCATGTCATATGGACATTGTTGTTGTTTTTAAGTTGCTCAGTCATGTCCAACACTTTGTGACCCCATGGACTGATTCTCCCAGAGTTTGGTCAAATTCATGTCCATTGAGTTTGTAATTCCATACTCATCCTCTGTAGCCTCTTTCTTCTCTTGCCTTCAATCTTTTCTGGGAATCAGGGTTTGGTGTTTTTTTTTTTTTTTCCCAAAGAGTCGGCTCTTCACATCAGGTGGTCAAAGTATTGGAGCTTCAGCTTCAACATCAGTTCCAATGAATATTCAAGGTTGATTTCTTTTAGGATTGACTGGTTTTATCTGCTTGCTGTGCAAGGGACACTCAAGAGTCTTCTCCAGTAGCACAGCAGTTCGAAACCATCAGTTCTTCAGTGCTCAGCTTTATTTATGGTCCAGTTCTCACATCTGTGCATGACTACAGGGAAAACCATGGCTTTGACTCCATGGACCTTTGTTGGCAAAGTGATTTCTCTGCTTTTTAATATTCTGCTTAGGTTTGTCATAGCTTTTCTTCCAAGCAGTGATTGTATTTTAATATCATGTCTGCAGTTACCATCCGCAGTGATTTTGGAGCCCAAGAAAATAAAGTCTTTCACTGTTTCCATTTTTCCTCCATCTATTTGCCATGCAGTGATGGGACCAGATGTCATGATCTTAGTTTTTGAATGTTAAGTTTTAAGCCAACTTTTCCACTTTCCTCTCCCACCTGTATCAAGAGGCTCTTTAGTTCCTCTTTGCTTTCTGCATATCTGAAGTCATCGATATTTCCTCTGGAAATCTTGATTCCACCTTGTGATACATCTAGCCCAGCATTTTCTATGATGTACTCTGCATATAAGTTAAAAAAACAGGGTGAAAATATATAGCTCTGATGTACTCCTTTTGCAATTTTGAACCAGTCCACTGTTCCATGTCTGGTTCTAACTATTGCTTCTTGACCTGCATACAGGTTCCTCAGGACACAGGTAAGGCAGTCTGGTTTTCCCATCTCTTGAAGAGGTTTCACAGTTTATTGTGATCCACACAAAGGCTTTAGCATAGTCAATGAAGCAGAAGTAGATGGTTTTTCTGGAATTTTCTTGATCTTTCTATGATCGAATGGATGGTAGCAATTTGATCTCGGGTTCCTCTGCCTTTTCTAAATCCAGCCTATACATCTGGAAGTTCTTGGTTCATGTACTGTTGAAACCTAGATTAAAGGATTTTGAGCATTACCTTGCTAGTATGTGAAATGAGTGAAGTTGTGTAATAGATTGAATATTCTGCAACAATGCCCTTCTTTGTGATTGGTTGGGAAATTGACATTTTCTTGTTCTGTCACGATTTCTGAGTTTTCCAAATTTCCTGAAATATTGAGCTGTTCAATTCAGTTCAGTTCAGTTCAGTCGCTCAATCGTGTCCGACTCTTTGTGACCCCATGAATCACAGCACGCCAGGCCTCCCTGTCCGTCATCAACTCTCGGAGTTCACTCAAACTCATGTCCATTGAGTCGGTGATGCCATCCAGCCATCTCATTCTCTGTCGTCCCCTTATCCTCCTACACTCAATGTTTCCCAGCATAAGGGTCTTTTCAAATGATCAGGTGGCCAAAGTATTGGAGTTTCAGCTTCAGCATCAGTCCTTGCAATGAACACCCAGGACTAATCTCCTTTAGAATGGACTGTTTGGATCTCCTTGTAGTCCAAGGGACTCTCAAGAGTCTTCTCCAGCACCACAGTTCAAAAGCATCAATTCTTTGGTGATCAGTCAAAAAACATAGAATGGCTGGGTGGATAACAAAATAAGACCCTGGATAAAAAAATAAGACCCATATATATGGTGTTACAAGGGACCCACTTCAAGTCTATGGACACTTACAAGCTGAAAGCAGGAGGATGGGAGGAGATGTTTTATGCAAATGGAAATCATGAGAAAGTTGGAACATCAATACTCAGATAAAATAGACTTTAAAAGAAAGACTGCTATAAAAGATAATGAAGGACACTATATAATTATCATGGGTTTAATTCAAGAAGAAAATACAAAAGTTATAAATATATAGCCACCAAACACAGGAGCACCTCAATATGTAAGGCAAATAATAGCAGGCATAAAGCAAGAAATCAACAGTAACACAATCATTGTGGAGAACTTTAATACCCCACTTTTATCAACGGACAGGTCATCTGGACAGAAAATCAATAAGGAAACAGAAGCCTTAAATGACACTTTATAGGGTTTGGACTTATTGATGTTTATAGAGAATTTCACCCAAAAGCAGCAGATCACATCTTCTTCTCAAGTGTACATCAAATATTCTACAGGACTGACTACATACTGGGCCAAAAGACGAGCCCTGGTAAATTTAAGAAAATCAAAATCATATCAACCATTTTTTCTGATCACAATGCTCTGAGATTAGAAATAAACTACAAGAAAAAAAAACTATAAGAAACACAAACATAATAGGAAATGATTCAAAAAGCCAATACCTAGAGATAAGTAAATATGAAAGTGAAATGTTCCAAAACATATGGTGTTCACAAAAAGCAGTTTTAAGAGGAAAGTTTATAGCAATACAATCTTACCTCAAGAAATAAGAAACATCTCAAATAAACAAGCTAAACTTACATATAAAACAATTAGAGAAAGAAGAAACAAAACCTAAATTTATTAAGAAGGAAATCATAAAAATTAGAGAAAAAATAAATGAAATAGAGACAAAGAAGCAATCACAAATATCAAGCAAACTAAAACTGGTTCTTTGAAAAGATAAATGAAATTGATGAACCTTTAGCCAGACTCATTAAGAAAAAAGAGGAGAAGACTCAAGTCAGTAAAATTGGAAATGAAGAAGGAGACATTACAACTGACTCTACAGAAATGCCAAGGATCATAAGAAACTATTATGAACAACTGTATGCAAATAACATGGACAACCTGGAAAAACGGACAAATTCTTAGTAAGATACAGTCTCCCTATACTGAACCAGGAAGAAATAGAAAATATGAACAAATCAATCAAAAGAACTGAAATTGAAACCATAGTTAAAAACCTCCCAACAAACAAAAGTCCAGGACCTGACAGCTTTACAGGTGAATCTTATCAAACATTTAGAGAAGAGTTATCACCTATCCTTATGAAGCTGTTCCAAAATGTTGCAGAGGAAGGAAAACTCTAAACTCATTTCATGAGGCCACCATTACCCTGAGAGATAACACACAAAAAGAAAATTAAAAGCCAATATCACAGATGAATATAAATGCAAAAATACTCAATAAAATGCTAGCAATTTATAGCCAACAATACATTAAAAGGATCATACATTATGATCAAGTAGGATTCATTTCAGGGATGCTATGATTTTTCAACATCCACAAATCAGTTAGTGTGATGTGGTGTATTTTTAACTTAATAAAGGCCATATATGACAAATATAAAGTCAGCATAATAGTCAATGGTGAAAAGCTGAAAGCATTCCCTCTAAGATCAGGAACAAGACAAGGATGTATACCCTCAACACATTTACTTAGCATAGTTTTGGAAGTCCTAGCTACAACAATCATAGAAGAAAAAGAAGTAAAGGAATCTGATTTAGAAAAGAAGATAAACTGCCACTGTTTGCAGATGATGTGATACTATACACAGAAGATCTTAAAGATGTTACCAGAAAACTACTAGAGCTCATCAATGATTTTGGTATTGTTGCAGGTTAGAAAATGAATGCACCAAAATCTGTTGCATTTCTATGCACTAACAATGAAAGATCAGAACAGGAAATTCAAGAAGCAATTCCATTTATCATTGTATCAAATAAATAAACAAACAAAACACCTAGGAATAAATCTACCTAAGGAGAAAAAAGTCCTGTACTTTGAAAAGCGTAAGATGTTGATGAAGTCTAAGAAGACATAAATAGATATAAAGATTTACCATGTTCTTGGATTAGAAGAATCAGTATTGTCAAAAAGACTATAGCACCCAAGGCAATGTACAGATTCAATAAAATCCCTATGAAAACATCAATGGCTTTTTCACAGCACTAGAACAACAACAACAAAAAATCTCAAAGTAGGTATGGAGACAAAAAAGACCACAAATAGCCAAAATCATCTTAAAAAAGAAAAATGGAGCTGGAAGAATCAGGCACCCTGACTTTAGACTATACTACAAAGCTACAGTCATCAAAAGAGTATGGTACTGGCACAAAAATAGTATTATACATCAATGAAACAGGATAGAAATCCAAAAATAAGCTCATGCACCTATGGTCAATTAATTTATGACAAAGGAGGCAAACAATGTTGGGAAGAGAGACTCTTCAGAAAATGGTGCTGGGAAAATTGTAAAGACACGTGTAAAAAAGAAAAAAAGTAATTAGATAATTCCTTAACTCCATACACAAAAATAAGTTCAAAATGGGTTAAATACCCAAATGTGAAACTGGATACTATAAAACTCCTAGAGGAAACATAGGGCAGAAAACTCTCTGACATAAATAGCTGCAACATTTTTTTTTTTTATCCATCTCTCAGAATAATGGAAATAAAAGTAAAAGTAAACAGATGGGACCTACTTAAACTGAACAAATTTGCACAACAAAGGAAACAAAAAACAAACAAACAAAAAAAGAGAACCCACAGATTGGGGGAAATATTTTCAAATGATGTAACTGATAAAGGGTTAGTCTCCAAAATTTCCAAACAGCTTATGATGCTTAATAGCATCAAAACAAACAACCTAACGCAAATATGTAAAGTAATTAGCCTCCAATTAAAATAAATAATTGTTTTTAAAAATAAAACATTTAAAATTAAAAAAAAAAAGAAAAAGAAAAAAAAACACATAAAAACAAACAACCCACACAAAAATGTACAGAAGACCTGAATAGACGTTTTTCTAAAAAGGACAGACAGATGGTCAATAGACACATGAAAAAATGTTCAATATCATCAGTTACTAGAGGAATGCAAATGAAAATTACAATGAGATATCACTTCACACCAGTCAAAATGTCTATCTTGAAAAAATGCAGAGGCACCAGAGATCAAATTGCCAACATCTGGTGGATCATGGAGAAAGCAAGAGAGTTCCAGAAAAACATCTATTTCTGCTTCATTGACTATGCCAAAGCCTTTGACTGTGTGGATGACAATAAACTGGAACATTCAAAAGAGATGGGAATACCAGAGCAACTGACCTGCCTCTTGAGAAACCTGTATACAGGTCAGGAAGCAACAGTCAGAACTGTACATGGAACAACAGACTGGTTCCAAATAGGAAAAGGAGTGCGTCAAGGCTGTATATTGTCACCTTATTTATTTAACTTCTATGCAGAGTACATCATGAGGAACGCTGGGCTGGAAGAAGCACGAGCTCGAACCAAGATTGCTGGGAGAAATATCAATAACCTCAGATATGCAGGTGACACTACCCTTATGGCAGAAAGTGAAGAGGAACTGAAAAGCCTCTTGATGAAATTGAAAGAGGAGAGCCTAAAGGTTGGCTTGCAGCTCAACATTCAGAAAACAAAGATCATGGCATCTGGTCCCATCACTTCATGGGAAATAGATGGAAAAACAGTGGAAACAGTGTCAGACTTTATTTTTTTTGGGCTCCAAAATCACTGCAGATGCTGATTGCAGCCATGAAATTAAAAGACGCTTACTCCTTAGAAGGAAAGTTATGACCAACTTTGATAATATATTAAAAAGCGGAGACATTACTTTGCCAACCAAGGTCCGTCCAGTCAAGGCAATGGTTTTTCCCGTGTTCATATATGGATGTGAGAGTTGGACTGTGAAGAAAGCTGATCGCTGAAGAATTGATGCTTTCGAACTGTGGTGTTGGAGAAGACTCTTGAAAAAATGCACAAACATCAAATAGTGGAAGAGGGTATGGACAGAAGGAAACTTTCAGGAACTGTTGGTGCTAATGTAAATTGGTACATCCACTATGGCCAAAATTATGACTATTTCTTAAAAACTAAAAATAGAGCTACAATATTACCCAACAATCCCACTCTTGCACATATACTGGTTAAAACATGATCTGAAAGGATATATCCACCTCACTGTATATTGCAGCACTGTTTACAATAGCCAAGGTATGAAAATAATGTTAATCAACAGAAGAGAGGATAAAGATGTGTGTGTGTGTGTATGTGTGTGTGTATACATATATGAATATTTACTCAGCCATTACAAGGAATGAAATAAGGCCATGTGAGGCAACATGGATGACCTAGAGAGTGTCATATTGAGAGAAGTAAGTTGAACAGAGAAGGAGAAATTATATCCCTTATATGTGCAATCTAAATAAATGATACAAATGAAATTACTTATGAAACAGAAAGAGATTCACAGACTTAGAAAATGAACTTAAGGGTGGTGGTCCAAAGATGGTGGAGAAATAGGACGGAGAGACCACTTTCTCCCCCACAAATTCATCGAAAGAACATTTGAAAGCTGAGAAATTCCACAAAACAACTTCTGAATGCTGGCAGAGGACATCAGGCACCCAGAAAGGCAGTCCATTTTCTTCAAAAGGAGGTAGGACAAAATATAAAAGATTAAAAGAAAGACAAAAGAGTTAGGGACAGAGACTCGTCCGAGGAGGGAGTTGTGAAGGAGAAGTTTCCAAACACCAGGAAACCCTCTCACTGGCGGGTATGTGGGGAGTTTTGGAATCTCAGAGGGCAACAGAACCAGGATGAAATAATAAATAAATAACACCCACAGACTATGCACCTAACCACAACTCCCAGCAGAGAAATAGCCCAGATGCTTGCGTCTGCCACCAGCAAGTGGGGGCTGAACAAGGAGGCACAGGCTGCATTGCTTAGGGTAAGGACCAGGCCTGAATGCCCTGAGGGCAATCTGAGGGAGCTAACATGAGATAGCAACCCAAATTGTGGGATAGCCAGAGAGAGAAAAGAAAAAAAAAAAAAAAAAGAGGAAAGAGAGAGAGAGAACTTTCCCATGAAAAGCTCTAACCTAAGGCACTGCTAGGCCCTCTCACAGAACAAAGGACTTAGCGAATACCAGAGGATAACTAGTTGGCAGTGGACCAGCCCATCCCCCGCTAGAGGCAGGGATGAATGCGGGTGACGGTCAGAGGTGGAAGGCAAGAGGCAAACTTGACCCCAGAGATGGCATCCTCTCCCAAACTGTGAGCAGGCTCCCGGGTTGATAACCAAGTCTACCTGTGATCCTGGATGGTTGACATCCACAAGGAGGGTCACAGCCAGAAATCAGCTCCCCAGAGGAGACACATGGCACACCTAAATGGTGCTCCTGCTGGGCACCCAGGACACTGAGCGACTGGGACGGGGGCGGTGATAAGACGCAACGCCCCACCTGGGAGTGTGCACTTGCCAAATACCTATTCTCCTGAGCTGCTCGGACCTGGGAAGGGCACAATACACAGGCCCAATGGAGTCTGCACCTTTGTGGAGTACCCGAGCACCTGAACGTGAGCAACTTTGACCTGGGAAGTGCACGCAACCCAGGGTCCACCTCAGAGAGTTCCCGTCAGAGCAACCTGGAGCCTGAGAAGTGTAGACCATGAAAGCACACATGCAAACCCAGTGTGGCTGAAACACTGTGAGCACTCCCCACACAAGCCGTTGATATTTGTTTGCAGTGTTCCTCCCTCCCCACAGCATGAGGGAACTAGTGAGCCTAAAAAAATGACCACCATTGCCCCCATGTGTCAGGGTGGAAATTAGACACTGAAGAGACCAGCAAACAGAAGAAGCTAAAATAAACAGAAGGAACTGCTTTGGAAGTGACAGGTGCAACAGATTAAAACCCTGTAGTTAGCACCGACTACATAGGAAGGGGCCTACAGATCTTGAGAAGTATAAGCCAGATGAAGGAACTATATGAAAATGAACTGACCCCACACTGTCTGCAACAGCTCCAGAGAAATTCCTAGATAGATACATTTTTACTATTATCATTTCTTAAATTTTTAAAATTTTTAAGTCCTCTATTACTCCATTAATTTTCATTTTTATAACCTACTATTACCTTGCCAAGAAAAGACCCTATTTTTAAAGCAAATTTCATATGTATATTTTATCATTTTTATGACTTTTTTTTACTGTATTTTTAAGAATCTAACCTCTACTCTAGATTTTTAATCTTTGCTTTTTGGTATTTGTTTTCAATTTTGTACCTTTAAGAACCCAATCTTCAGTACCTATTTTTATTTGGGATTGAGATTACTGGCTTGATTGCTCTCTTCCCTTTTTGACTCTCCTTTTTCTCCATCAGGTTGCCTCTATCTCCTCCCTCCCTATTCTCTTCTGTACCCAACTCTGTGAATCTCTTTGTGTGTTCTGGGCTGTGGAGAATACTTAGGGAAATGATTACCAGCTGGATCTGTCTCTCTCCTTTTGATTCCCCCTATTCTCGTCCTGGCCACCTCTGTCTCCTTCTTCCCTATTCCAACAGATGTTGGCAATTTGATCTCTGGTTCCTCTGCCTTTTCTAAGTCCAGCTTGAACATCTGGAAGTTCAAGGTGCATATACTGTTGAAGCCTGGCTTGGAGAATTTTGTGCATTACTTTACTAGCATGTGAAATTAGTGCAATTAGGATTTGAAATAGTTCAGCTGGAATTCATTCACCTCCACTAGCTTTGTTTGAAGTAATGTCTTCTAAGGACTTTACTTCACAGTTCAGTATGTCTGCCTCTAAGTGAGTGACCTCAACATTGCTGTTGTCCTGGTCATTAAGATCTTTTTAATACAGTTCTTTTTGAATTCTTGTCACCTCTTCTTAAATTCTTTTGCTTCTGTTAGGTCCTTGCTGTTTCTGTCTTTTATTGTGTCCATTTTTACATGAAATGTTCTCTTGGTATCTCTAATTTTCTTGAAGAAAATTCTAATCTTTCCCACTCTATTGTTTTCCCTATTTATTTGTATTGTTCACTTAAGAAGTTTTTTTGTTTTTAATCTCCCCTTGCTATTCTCTGGAACTGAAACTTAATATGTTAATATTAACTGGATACAAATGTTTATAAATTGATTGTATATGATACTTTTGACAACACTAATATAACTTCAAAATAGTAAAATGGTGTAAGAATATAATCTTCCTTTTTCTTACTACAGTTTTTTTTTTTTTGCTTTTTAAAGTAAACCCTAAGGATTTTTTTTGAATGAGCCACTTTCTAAAATAGAAATTGTGATGCTGAAGGCTCTTCTCTTTACAAGGTAGTTATAAGCTAGGTCCTCCATCCTCCATTTTTCAATTATATATTCCTATCACTCTTTGAAGATTCATTCTATCACATTCTTCCAATATTGCATGGTGATGACAGGATACCTAAGAACGTTTCCACTGTTCAGTATTGTGTATCCTAGAGGGCAGTGGTACCATTCTTGAATTTGTATTAAATTCAAGAATTAATTTGAATTAAATTTTGTACCTTTGAATTAAAAGCTACTTGCATGATCCAGGAACTCATTTCTTCCCTGACTCAGGTTAGGGAAGTAATTTTCAACCTGGTGATTCCAAAGAGTGTATTCTGTATATGATGTGTGCTCTTTTGCTGATAAAGTCTTATAATTATATTTTAATGCTGAAGACCTGTAAACTTGCATAATCATAAACACTTTACTGAAGATTTAATTCTATTTAACTGGGAGACTAGACATCTATAGCTTACATAACAAACCAAGAACATCAACAGAGCTAACATTTTTGGAAACTGGACAGCAATATTTTAGAAACAACATGGAAGAACCAAATTGCTAAACATTTTTCTTTGTTTCTCTGAACTCATTCTGACATTAGTTTCTGTTGTGTTGTTATTTTTACTGCTTTCCAAACTGAAAGCTGTGGCCTCCAATTTCTGAAAGAAAAATCACACTTTTTTTTCACAAGAGATTTATACAATGTATTATATGAAAAGGTCAATGAGCATAGTATTTTTTTCACAAAAATAATAATAATTTTTATTATAATTTGAACTTCATTATGCAAATTTGATTTCTCTTATTGTGTAGGTTCATGCCTTATATCTATGATTTTGCCCTTGACCTGCTGGAAAGAGCATAGTATTTTTTAAGCTACTGTTTTTTTGCTTTTAAAGAGACCTTGTAAAATGCATCACCCAATCATGAAACAGAATCCATTGCTTATCAATACAACATAGGGAACACAAAAATTTTTTTTTTAAATCTTTAATAAATTTGTAGGACAGTTATAGAGAAAATCCTCACATGGTTCATTATGATTCTTTTAAACCTCAGAAATATTCGAAACTAGATTTGGTCTTTTTGATTCCTATTATGCTCTTAAAGTAATCATCCACACAATTAAATATATAATCCATTGAATAATATATTGAAATCACTTATTTTACTGCTCTTATGAGATATTCATAAGCTCCCTCAATCTTTTACCCATATTTTAAAATTATAGACCTCTTTTAACTGTGTGTCCATGTCTGCTTCCCAGAGAACAAATTGATACCACAAGTGGTCCAAAAGAGTAGGTGGGAAAGGTGACGATCTGGGACAATGTCACTTACGACTGTATTACGAATGAGAGCTCTATGTTTGGTTGTTGGTAGAGTGTGAACAAGTGCTGATAGAGTATGACAAACTTAATGTTAAAATATTTATCAAAGGTAAATTTGGAGAATTTGAAAATAGAGAGTATTACATCAGCAAGTATCATGATTCAAACTTAAAATTTAGAGGTGAAAGCTAAATGAATCAATGATGGAATCACATTGATTGCAATTGAAATTAACGGTTGGAATTAAGCTGAGCTAATTCCGAAAGAGATGGGAATACCAGACCACCTGATCTTCCTCTTGAGAAACCTGTATGCAGGTCAGGAAGCAACAGTTAGAACTGGACATGGAACAACAGACTGGTTCCAAATAGGTAAAGGAGTACGTCAAGGCTGGATATTGTCACCCTGCTTATTTAACATATATGCAGAGTACATCATGAGGAATGCTGGGCTGGAAGAAGCACAAGCTGGAATCAAGATTGCTGGGAGAAATATCAATAACCTCAGATATGCAGATGACACCACCCTTATGGCAGAAAGTGAAGAGGAACTAAAAAGCCTCTTAATGAAAGTGGAAGAGGAGAGTGAAAAAGTTGGCTTGAAGCTCAACATTCAGAAAACAGAGATCATGTCATCTGGTCCCATCACTTCATGGGAAATAGATGGAGAAACAGTGGAAACAGTGTCAGACTTTATTTTCTTGGGCTCCAAAATCACTGCGGATGCTGACTGCAGCCATGAAATTAAAAGACGCTTACTCCTTGAAAGGAAAGTTATGACCAACCTAGATAGCATATTAAAAAGCAGGGAAATTACTTTGCCAACAAAGGTCTGTCTAGTCAAGGCTATGGTCTTTCCAGTGATCATGTATGGATGTGAGAGTTGGACTGTGAATAAGGCTGATCGCCAAAGAATTGATGCTTTTGAACTGTGGTGCTGGAGAAGACTCTTGAGAGTCCCTTGGACTGCAAGGAGATCCAACCAGTCCATTCTAAAGGAGATCAATCCTGGATGTTCATTGGAGGGACTGATGCTAAAGCTGAAACTGCAATACTTTGGCCACCTCATGCGATGAGTTGACTCACTGGAAAAGACTCTGATGCTGGGAAAGGTTGGGGGGGGGAGGAGAAGGGGACGACGGAGAATGAGATGGGTGGATGGCATCACCGACTTGAGTTTGAGTGAACTCTGGGAGTTGGTGATGGACAGGGAGGCCTGGCGTGCTGTGATTCATGAGGTCGCGGAGAGTCGGACACGACTGAGCGACTGAACTGAACTGAACTGAACTGAGACTGCAGTCAGAATTCTTAAAATAAATTTCTTTATTAATCTAAGCAATATTTTGCTACAAATTCAATAATATTTGTAGTATGAAATTATAGGTCAATTTTTTTCCTGTACATATCTGTGAGGAAACAATCAATAAGCTCCTGAAAATACAACTTTATAATAGAATTCTGGTCTCTGTTATAACATTACCTTGAGCTTGAAGCAGAGTCATGTGTTACTACTAAAATCCATTACCATTATGCTTCACACTTTTTTTTGTTTCCTACTTATGTTTAGAGAGAAGTAAGTTAGAATTAATAATCCTCCTCCCCCATCCACTGAATTATGACCAGATTGTTTCATTGCTTATAACTTCAGCATTTGCATGCTTCCTTTGGACTTTCTAGAAGTTTGTAAATACTTACATAGGGAAGAATTTTAGATAAAAAGACAAAGAAGAAAAGCTTGAGCAATAATGTTTTCCTGGTAACAGGCATTTTTGTAGTTGCTTCAACATTTGAAGCAAAGTAAAAGTAAAAAGGGTTCTGTCCCTATTCTTGAAAAGAGACCTTCATATCAGAATTTGTCTTCAGTGCTTTGTGGTAAAGAAACCAGCAAGCATAAAATATATTTGTTCCCTCAGGGAGTGCAGAGAGGCTTTTGGGCCAAGATTAGGTAGGGTGCTGCTGGACAGAGATTGTTCATCATTTAAAAAAAAAAACAAAACATTTTACTTTCAGCCTAAGAAGTGTTAATGAAGCATTCACACTTATGAAAAAGCAATAGAAAACAGCACTTTCAATCTCTTTTCACAAATGCTCAGCAATAACACATGGACTGCTCTTATGCAATCTTCACACAGCTATAGTATTAAAAGATAAAGGAGGAAAGTGGGCTCTCAAAATAGGAAATAAAGGAAAAAAAATAAAAGAGAAAGAAACACACACTTGAAAAATTTGCTTTTGGTGCCTTAATGAACAACACAACATGAAAGCAGAACGCTTGGAAGGTGGCTCCTTTGACAAAGGCATTTTCTAGCATCCTCATATAAAATGAATTCCTTACCACAAAGAAAACAACTACAGATCAGATTTTCACTCCTTTACAAACTGTTGTTGATAGAATTGTATGAACAACAAAATCTGTTTTATCAGGCAACTTTCAATAACTCAAAACACTAGTATAAATGATTATATCACTGCATATGCCCCTTCTCTGCATTCATTACAGGTAATTAATATAGTCTGTAAATTATTTATACAAACTGTTGCCAGTATTTAAGAGGCAGGAGAAATGGTACAAGCTGCTAGCTTTTAGCTTTCCTTGAAAGAGGCCATTTTAAATCTTCATCCTCAGGCATTTTTTTGAAATAAGATGTGTGTTAGTCACTCAGTTTGGAGAAGGAAATGGCAATCCTCTCCAGTATTCTTGCCTAGAGAATCCCATGAATAAAGGAGCCTGGTGGGTTGCTTTCTGTAGGGTCGCAAAGAGTCAGACACAACTGAAGTGACTTAGCATGCATGTATGCATTGCAGAAGGAAATGGCAACCCACTCCAGTATTCTTGCCTGGAGAAACCCAGGGACAGAGGAGCCTGATGGGCTGTCATCTAAGGGGTCGCACAGAGTCGGACACGACTGAAGTAACTTAGGAGCAGCAGCAGCAGCAGTCACTCAGTTGTGTCCAACTCTTTGCAACCCCATGGACTATAGTCCACCAGGCTTCTTTGTCCATGGGATACTCCAGGGAAGAATACTGGAGTGGGTTACCATTTCCTTCTCCAAGACATAGGATATTCAGGATTTCTTCAAGAAAAGAAGGACAAGCCCTCTGAAAAATTGTGAAGTTTATCCTTAGTTGCTGTCTACTTCTCTGCATAACCTTTCCTTATTCATTTAGTGGAAAGTTTTCCAGGACCTTGATTTTTGTTATTAAATGTAATCTTATGATAGGACAATGATATTTGCATCTATGTTCATCAGTGATACTGGCCTGTAGTTTTCTTTTTTTGTGGCTTCTTTGTCAGGTTTGGTATTAGTGTGATAGTGGCGTCACAGAATGAGTTTGGAAGTTTACTGCAATTTTCTGGAAGAGTTTGAGTAGGATACGTGTTATTTCTTCTCTAAATTTTTGGTAGAATTCAGCTGTGAAGCCGTCTGGACCTGGGCTTTTGTTTGCTGGACGATTTCTGATTACCGTTTCAATTTCCGTGCTTGTGATGGGTCTGTTAAGATTTTCTATTTCTTCCTGGTTCAGCTTTGGAAAGTTGTACTTTTCTAAGAATTTGTCCATTTCTTCCAAGTTGTCCATTTTATTGGCATATAATTGCTGATAGTATTCTCTTATGATCCTTTGTATTTCTGTGTTGTCTGTTGTGATCTCTCCATTTTCATTTCTGATTTTATTGATTTGGTTCTTCTCCCTTTGTTTCCTGCTGAGTCTGGCTAGTGGCTTGTCAATTTTATTTACCCTCTCAAAGAACCAGCTTTTGGCTTTGTTGATTTTTGCTATGGTCTCTTTTGTTTCTTTTGCATTTATTTCTGCCCTAATTTTTACAATTTCTTTCCTTCTACTAACCCTGGGGTTCTTCATTTCTTCCTTTTCTAGTTGCTTTAGGCGTAGAATTAGATTGTTTAGTTGAGTTTTTTCTTGTTTCTTGAGGTATGCCTGTATTGCTATGACCCTTCTCCTTAGCACTGCTTTTACAGTGTCCCAGAGGTTTGGGGTTGTTGTGTTTTCATTTTTATTCATTTCTATGCATGTTTTGATTTCCTTTTTGATTTCCTCTATGATTCGTTGGTTATTCAGCAGCATGTTATTCAGCCTCCATATATTGGCATTTTTAATGGTTTTTCTCCTGTAATTGAGATCTAGTCTTACTGCATTGAGGTCAGAAAAGATGCTTGGAATGATTTCAATTTTTTTGAATTTACCAAGGCTAGATTTATGGCCCAGGATGTGATCTATCCTGGAGAAGGTTCCGTGTGCGCTTGAGAAGAAGGTGAATTTCATTGTTTTGGGGTGAAATGTCCTATAGATATCGATTAGGTCTAACTGGTCTATTGAATCATTTAACATTTGTGTTTCCTTGTTAACTTTCTGATTAGTTGATCTATCCATAGGTGTGAGCAGGGTATTAAAGTCTCCCACTATTATTGGGTCACTGTTAATTTCCCCATTCCTACTTGTTAGCATTTGTCTTACATATTGTGGTGCTCCTATTTTGGGTGCATATATATTTATAATTGTTATATCTTCTTCTTGGATTTATCCTTTGAACATTATGAAGTGTCCTTCTTTGTCTCTTTTCACAGGATTGTTTTAGAGTCTATTTTATCTGACTTGAGTATTGCTACTCCTGCTTTCCAGCCATTCACTTTCAATCTGTATGTGTCCCTTGTTTTGATGTGGGTCTCCTGTAGACAACATATATAGGGGTATTGTTTTTGTATCCATTCAGCCAGTCTTTGTCTTTTGGTTGGGACATTCAACCCATTTACATTTAAGGTAAGTATTGATAAGTATGATCCCGTTGCCATTTACTTTATTGCTTTGTGTTCGAGTTTATACACCCTTTCTGTCTAGAGAAGATTCTTTAGCATTTGTTGGAGAGCTAGTTTGCTGATGCTGAATTCTCTCCACTTTTGCTTGTCTGTAAAGCTTTTGATTTCTCCTTCATATTTGAACGAGGTCCTTTTTGGGTATAGTAATCAGGGCTGTAGGTTATTTTCTTTCATCAATTTAAGTATGTCCTGCCATTCCCTCCTGGCCTGAAGAGTTTCTATTGAAAGATCAACTGTCATACTTATGGGAATCCCCTTGTGTGTTATTTGTTGTTTTTCCCTTGCTGCTTTTAATTTTTGTTCTTTGTGTTTGATCTTTGTTAAATTGATTAGTATGTGTCTTGGGGTATTTTGCCTTGGGTTTATCCTGTTTGGGACTGTCTGGGTTTCTTGAACGTGGGTGATTATTTCCTTCCACATTTTAGGGAAGTTTTCAACTATTATCTTCTCAAGTATTTTCTCATGGTCTTTTATCTTCTTTTTCTGGGACTCCTACAGTTCGAATGTTGGTGTGTTAAGCATTGTCCCAGAGGTCTCTGAGATTGTCCTCATTTCTTTTAATTAGTTTTTCTTTTTTCCTCTCTGTTTCATTTATTTCTACCATTCCATCTTCTAACTCACTTATCCTATCTTCTGCCTCCTTTATTCTACTGTTGGTTCACTCCAGAGTGTTTTTTATCTCATCTATTGTATTATTCAATGTATATTGACTCTTTTTTACTTCTTCTAGATCCTTGTTAAACTTTTCTTGCATCTTCTCGATCCTTGTCTCCAGGTTATTTAAGTGTAACTACAATTTGTTTTCAAGAATTTGGATCATTTTCACTATCATTATTCGGAATTCTTTATCAGGTATATTCCCTATTTCTTCCTCTTTTGTTTGGGTTGATGGTCATTTATCCTGTTTCTTTACATGCTGGGCATTTCTCTGTCTCTTCATCTTGCTTATATTGCTGTGTTTGGAGTGGCCTTTCCATCTTCTGGCAGTTTGAGGAGTTCTTTTTATTGTGGAGGTTCCTCACTGTTGGTGGGGTTGGATGGGTGGCTTGTCAAGGTTTCCTGTTTAGGGAAGTTTGTGTTGGTGTTCTCGTGGGTGGAGCTGGATTTCTTCTTTCTGGACCACAATGAAATGTCCAGTAATGAGTTATGAGATGTCAGTGGGTTTGCAATGACTTTGGGCAGCCTGTATATTCAAGCTCAGGGCTATGTTCCTGAGTTGCTGGAGAATTTGCGTGTTATGTCTTGCTTTGTAACTTCTTGACCCTTGAGTGGTGCTTGGTTACAGTGTAGGTATGGTGGCAATTGATGACCACTTATCGATTAATATTCCCTGGAGTCAGGCAAATTAATCAATGTAATACACCACATAAACAAACTGAAAAATAAAAACAATATGATTATCTCAAAAGATGCACAGAAAGACTTTGACAAATTCAGCATCCATTTATGTTAAAAACCCTCCAGAAGGTGGGACTAGAAGGAACATTCATCAATATAATAAAAGCTATATATAAAAAACAGAGAGCAAGCATTACTTTAAAGGTGAAAAATTGAAAGCATTTCCCCTAAAGTCAGGAACAAGACAAGGGTGCCCACACTCGCCACTACTATTCAACATAGTTTTGGAAGTTTTGGCCACAGCAATCAGAGCACAGCTCAGTTCAGTTCAGTCGCTCAGTCATGTCTGACTCTTTCTGACCCCATGAATCACAGCATGCCAGGCCTCCCTATCCATTACCAACTCCCGGATTTCACCCAAACTCATGTCCATCGAGTCGGTGATGCGATCCAGCCATCTCATTCCCTGTCGTCCCCGTCTCCTCCCACCCCCAATTCTTCCTAGCATCAAAGGACATAAAAGGAATCCAAATTGGAAAAGGAGAAGTAAAACTCTCACTGTTTGCAGATGACATGATCCTATACACAGAAAACCCTAAAGACTCTACCAGAAAATGACTAGAGCTAAACAATGAATATAATAAAGTTGCAGGATATAAAATCAACACACAGAAATCCCTTGCATTCCTATACACTAATAATGAGAAAACAGAAAGAGAAATTAAGGAAACAATTCCATTCACCATTTCAAAGAAAAGAAAAAATATTTAGGAATATATCTACCTAAAGAAACAAAAGAACTATATATAGAAAACTATAAAACACTAATGAAAGAAATCAGACAGGACACACATAGATGGAGAAATATACTGTGTTCATGGATTGGAAGAATCAATAATGTGAAAGTGAGTATACTACCCAAAATAATCTATAGATTCAATGCAATCCCTATCAAGCTACCAATGGTATTTTTCACAGAGCTGCTGCTGCTGCTGCTGCTGCTGCTAAGTCACTTCAGTCGTGCCCAACTCTGTGTGACCCCATAGACGGAAGCCCACCAGGCTCCCCCGTCCCTGGGATTCTCCAGGCAAGAACACTGGAGTGGGTTGCCATTTCCTTCTCCAATGTGTGACAGTGAAAAGTGAAAGTGAAGTCGCTTAGTCGTGTCCGACCCTTAGCGACCCCACGGACTGCAGCCTACCAGGCTCCTCCATCCATGGGATTTTCTAGGCAAGAATACTGGAGTGGCTTGCCATTGCCTTCACAGAGCTAGAGCAAATAATTTCAAAATTTGAATGGAAATGCAAAAAAACTCAAATAGCCAAAGCAATCTTGAGAAAGAAGAATGGAACTGGGGGAATCAACCTGCCTGTCTTCAGTCTCTACTAGAAAGCCACAGTCATCAAGACAGTATGGTACTGGCATAAAGACAGAAATGTAGATCAGTGGAACAAAATAGAAAGCCCAGAGGTAAATCAATGCACCTATGGACACCTTATCTTTGACAAAGGATGCAAGAATATTCAATGGAGAAAAGACAATGTCTTTAAGTGGTGCTGGGAAAACTGTTCAACTACTTGTAAAAGAGTGAAAGTAGAACACTCCCTAACACCATACACAAAAATAAATTCAAAATGGATTAAAGATCTCAGTGTAAGACCAGAAATTATAAAACTCCTAGAGGAGAACACAGGCAAAACACTCTCTGACATAAATCACAGCAGGATCCTCCATGACCCACCTCCAAGATTATTGGAAATAAAGGCAAATATAAACAAATGGGACCTAATTAAAATAAAAGGCTTTTGCACAGCAAAGGAAACAATAAGCAAGGTGAAAAGACAGCCTTCATAATGGGAGAAAATAATAGCAAATGAAGCAACTGACAAAGGATTAATCTCAAGAATATACAAGCAACTCCTGCAGCTCAATCCCAGAAGAATTAATGACCCAATCAAAAAATGGGCCAAAGAACTAAACAGACATTTCTCCAAGAAGACATACAGATGGCTAATAAACACATGAAAAGATGCTCAACATCACTCAACATCAGAGAAATGCAAATCAATACCACAGTGAGGTACTATTCACACCAGTCAGAATGGCTGCTATCCAAAAGTCTACAAGCAATAAATGCTGGAGAGGGTGTGGAGAAAAGGGAATCCTCTTACACTGTTAGTGGGAATGCAAACTAGTACAACCACTATGGAGAATAGTGTGGAGATTCCTTTAAAAACTGGAAATAGAACTGCCATATGACCCAGCAATCCCACTCATTGGCATACACACCGAGGATACCAGAATTGAAAGAGACACATGTAGTCCAATGTTCATCGCAGCACTGTTTATATTAGCCAGGACATGGAAGCAACCTAGATGTCCATCTGCAGACGAATGGATAAGAAAGCTGTGGTACATATACACAATGGAGTATCACTCAGCCATTAAAAAGAATATATTTGCATCAGTGCTAATGAGGTGGATGAAATTGGAGTGTATTATACAGAGTGAAGTAAGCCAGAAAGAAAATCACCAGTACAGTATACTAACACATATATATGGAATTTAGAAGGATGATGATGATAACCCTGTATATGAGACAGCAAAAGAGACACAGATGTATAGAACAGTCTTTTGGGCTCTTTGGGAGAGGGTGAGGGTGGGATGATTTGGGAGAATGACATAAAATCATGTATATTATCATATGTGAAATGAATCATCAGTCCAGTTTTGATGCATGATACAGGATGCTCGGGGCTGGTGTACTGGGATGACCCAGAAGGATGGGTTGAGGGGGGGAGGGAGTTGGGAAGGGATTTTAAGATGGGGAACACATGTACACCCAGGGCAGATTCATGTCAAAGTATGGCAAAATCAATACAATATTGTAGAGTAATTAACCTCCAATTAAAATTAACAACAACAAAAAAAGATAGGACAAGAAAGCAAGTGGGTCCCTCTATCTTAGAGGATAATATGCCATCTTATATACCCAGATTTGCTGCTTCATATTTATTTCCCAAAAGAATGTCCCTGATATTCAGGCAGAGCATTTGGATGAGAGAAGAGTGCTAGACATGTATTCCAGATTTTATGGAGTATAGACCTGTATTCCTATCTCTGAAGAGGCTGCTTTAGTGCTGATTAAAATGTTAAACAACCTAGTGGCAATCTCCTCCTACTACTCTCTTGTCAGCAAGGGACATATTATTTTTTTCTGAAAGATATATACAAATTATGCCCTGCAAAGGAAAAAGAGAGTTTGGACATCATAGAAGCAAAAGTTGAAATTACACTACCATATAATCTTAGTTGGTATTCTCAGATGGTTCAGGAGTAAAGACTCTACATGCCAAACTAGGAGAAACAGAGTGGGTTTGATATCTGGGTCAGGAAGATCCCCTGGAGGAGGAAATTGTAACCAACTCCTGTATTCTACAATGGAAAATTCCACAGTCAAAGAAACCTGGCAGTCTACGGGCTATAGGGTCGCAAAAAGGCATACAAGACTGAATGACCAAATACACATGTACGTGTGTAGTCGTTGTAGCAAATCTTTTTAAGTATTCTGCAATGTTCTTGTTACCTAGACTGCAATGAAGAAGTATTTGTAAATAATGCATTGGATTCACATTAAACTGATTTGATGGACATCTCACAAAACTGTCTTCATTCACTTCAGTTCAGTTGCTCAGTCGTGTCCAACTCTTTGCGACCTCATGGACTGCAGTACACCAGGCCTCCTTCTTCTCCATCACCAACTCCCTGACTTTACTCAAATTCATGTCCATTGAGTCAGTGATGTCATCCAATCATTTCATCCACTGTTGCCTCCCTCTCTTCCTGCCTTCAATCTTTCCCAGAATCTGTCATTTTTAAATGAGTCAATTCTTCACATCAGGTGGTCAAAGTATTGGAATTTCAGCTTCAGCATCAGTCCTTTCAATGAATATTCAGGATAGACTTCTTTAGGATGAACTGGTTAGATCTCCTTGCAGTCCAAAGGACTCCCAATAATTTCCTCCAACAGCATAGTTCAAATGCATCAGTTCTTCAGTGTTCAGCTTTCTTTATAACCCAAATCTCACATCCAAACATGACTACTGGAAAAAGCATAGCTTTTAGTTGACGGATCTTTGTTGGCAAAGTAATGTCTCTGCTTTTAAGTAAGCTGTCTAGGTTGGTCATAACTTTTCTTCCAAGGAGCAAATGTCTTTTAATTTAATGGCTTCAGTCACCATCTGCAGTTATTTTGGAGCACAAAGAAATCGTCTGTCATGGTTTCCATTGTTTCCTCAACTATTTGCCATGAAGTGATGGGACCAGATGCCATGATCTTAGCTTCATGAATGTTGAACTTCAAGCCAACTTCTTCAACGTCCCCTTTCATTTTCATAAAGAGGCTCTTTAGTTTGTTTGTTTGTTTGTTTGCTTTCTTCCATAAGGGTGGTGCCATCTGCATATCTGAAAATATTGATATTTCTCCCTGCAATCTTTATTTCAGCTTGTGTTTCATCCAGCCCAGAATGTCTCATGATGTACTCTGAATTTAAGTAAAATAAACAGAGTGACAATATACAGCCTTGAAGTACCCTTTTCCAATTTGGGCCCAGTTTGCTGTTTCATAGCCAGTTGTAACTGTTACTTCCTGATCTGCATACAGATTTCTCAGGAGGCAGGTAAGGTGGTCTGGTATTCCTATCTCTTGAAGAAGTTTCCAGTTTGATGCGATCCACACAGTGAAAGGACTTGGCACAGAAAATAAAGTAGAAGTAGATGTTTCTCTGGAACTCTCTTGCTTTGTTGATGATCCAATGGATATTGGCAATTTGATCTCTGGTTCCTCTGCATTTTCTAAATCCAACTTGAACATCTGGAATTTCACAGTTCACGTATTGCTGAAGCCTGGCTTGGAGAATTTTGAGCATGACTTTACGAGAGTATGAGATGAGTGCAGTTGTGCAGTTGCTTGAACATTCTTTGGCATTGCCTTTCTTTGGGATTGGAGTGAAGACTGATATTTTCCAGTCCTATGGCCACTGCTGAGTTTTCCAAACTTGCTGGCATATTGAGTGCAGCACTTTCACAGCATCATCTTTCAAGATTTCTAATAGCTCAACTGGAATTCCATCACCTCCACTAGCTTTGTTCATAGAGATGCTTTCTAAGGCCCACTTGACTTCACATTCCAGGATGTCTGGCTCTAGGTGAGTGATCACACCATCATGATTATCTGAGTCATGCAAATCTTTTTTTCTGTAGTTCTACTGTGTATTCTTGCCACCACTTCTTAATATCTTCTGCTTCGGTTCAGTTCAGTTCAGTTCAGTCGCTCAGTCGTGTCCGATTCTCCGTGACCCCATGAATCACAGCACGCCAGGCCTCCCTGTCCATCACCAACTCCGGGAGTTCACTCAAACTCATGTCCACAGAATCGGTGATGCCATCCAGCCATCTCATTCTCGGTCGTCCCCTTCTCCTCCAGCCCCCAACCTTTCCCAGCATCAGAGTCTTTTCCAGTGAGTCAACTCGTCGCATGAGGTGGCCAAAGTATTGCAGTTTCAGCTTTAGCATCAGTCCTTCCAATGAACACCCAGGATTGATCTCCTTTGAATGGACTGTTTGGATCTCCTTGCAGTACAAGGGACTCTCAAGAGTCTTCTTCAACACCACAGTTCAAAAGCATCAATTCTTCTGCTGCTGCTTCTGTTAGGTCCATACAATTTGTGTCCTTTATTGAGCTCATCTTTGCATGAAATGTTCCCTTGGCATCTCTAATTTTCTTGAGGGGATGTCTAGTCTTTCTCATTCTATTGTTTTCCTCTATTTCTTTTCATTGATCACTGAGGAAGGCTTTCTTATCTTTCATTGCTGTTATTTGAAACTCTGCATTCACAGGGGTATATCTTCCGTTTTCTCCTTGCCTTTTACTTTTCTTCTTTTCATAGCTATTTATAAGGTCCCCTGAGACAACCATTGTGCCTTTTTGCACTTCTTTTTCTTGTGGATGGCCTTGATCCCTGCCTCCTGTACAATGTTATGAACTCCAGTCTTATTCCGTCAGGCAGTCTATCTGTCAGATCTAATCCCTTTTACTATTTGTCACTTCTACTGTATAATCATGAGGGATTTTATTTAGGTCATACCTGAATGGTTTAGTGGTTTTCCCTACTTTCTTCACTTTAAGTCTGAATTTGGCAATAAGGAGTTCATGATCTGAGCCACAGTCTGCCCGCAGTCTTATTTCTGCTGACTGTATAGAGCTTCTCCATCCTTGGCTGCAAAGAATATAATCAGTCTGATTTTGATATTGACCATCCAGTGATGTCCATGTGTAGAGTCTTCTCCTGTGCTCTTGGAAGATGGTGTTTGCTATTTCCAATGCGTTCTCTTGGCAAAACACTATTAGCCTTTTTCCTGCTTCATTCTGTACCCCAAGGCCAAATGTGCCTGTTAGTCCAAGTATTTCTTGCCTTCCTACTTTTGCATTTCAGTCCCTATAATGAAAAGGACATCTTTTTGGGGTGTTAGTTCTAGAAGGTCTTGAAGAACTGTCTGCTTTACTTGGAAAATGTTTCTCTGTTGGTTGATTATTTCATAGGCATATAATGAAATCAATGTGATGTGGGTCTGATCAACTCTCAGTCCTGTAGTGGGAATATTCCTGTGCAAAGAATAGAATATATTTCCTACTCATACTTAATGTAATTTTTAAAAGTTGCTTCATGTATGTATATGTAGGTGGCACTAGTGCCAAAAACCTGTCTGCAAAATACATAAGTCGGGAGATGCAATTTTGATCTCTGGGTTGGAAAGGTCCCCTGAAAGAGTGTGTGGCAACCCACTCCCAGCATTCTTGCATGGAGAATCCCATGGGCAGAAGATCCTGGTGTGTTACATCCATAAAGTAACAAAGACATGCATATATAGTTGGAGGAGAAAATACAGATGTTCAGTTTACAATTTATAACAGACATACATTTTCCTCCACAGTCATCATATGCAAGAAATGTCCTATTTCTGTGTGTGTGTGTCTTCAGTCATGAACGGCTCTTTGCAACCACATGGACTGTAGTCCACAAGGCTCCTCTGTCCATGGAATTTTCCCAACAAGAACATTGAAGTGGGTTGCCATTTTCTTCTTAAGGGTATCTTCCCGACCTAAGGATTGAACCTGTGTATCCTGTACTTCCTGCAATGGCAGTGGAATTCTTTACCATTACTGTTACACCTTGTAAGCCCATTTCTCTACATTTTCCTAAACCAAATTACATCTACCTCTATGCTCCAATTTGTCAGAATGAGACGATTAACCATATCATTGATGCTTTTGACACTTGCTTTACACTGTGTCTTACAGTAACAAGAAAACTCAGAAAGGTGATTATTATTTTCATACTATTTTTCAATAGCCATTGAAATGCTCATTGTCCAAGCACCTTTTGGTCCATTTTGAAAGATCATTGTTTACCTTTTCTCAGTGTCTTCCTTCACCTTGAATTATTCAGAAAAAGACGTGCTTACATCCCAGGATGGAAGAATGTAAACACTTCTCATTCTTTGGAGTTTCCTATAGCAAAGAGAACAAAATGGAAGAACAAACAAACAGATGACAACAAATCAAAAAAATACTACTGACAGATAACCCTGACTTAAATGTTTGTTTAAAGTGCTGTCAGTGATTAATGAAGTCAACTTGGTAGGTTCTATCCCTTGGAAGGACTGATGCTAAAGCTGAAACTGCAATACTTTGGCCACCTCATGCGACGAGTTGACTCACTGGAAAAGACTCTGATGCTAGGAAAGGTTGGGGGCGGGAGGAGAAGGGGACGACCGAGAATGAGATGGCTGGATGGCATCACCGACTCTGTGGACATGAGTTTAAGTGAACTCCAGGAGTTGGTGATGGACAGGGAGGCCTGGCATGCTGTGATTCATGGGGTCGCAGAGAATCGGACACGACTGAGCGACTGAACTGAACTGAACTGAACTGAGATATTGTATTAAAATAAAACAGATTATCTTAACTTCTGTTGCAGTATTGCTTTTACTGAGGAAATCATATAGCAATACTTAAATGGGCAGTATGCTGAAAATAATCTGAAGTGAGGAAAGTGACTTTTCTCATTCATCACAACTGTATGTTTTTCTAATGAGACATAGAACCATTCATGTAGAATCATTCAAGGCATTCAGAGAAAATATTGTAGGTTCAGCTTTGGAACCAATCCAGAAATGCTTTTAAGTGCCATGATTTTCATTACACTTTACTAATGCCACATGTATTTGTAGCTGTGTTTTCTTTGCAGAGACCTGCAGTTAAGCTTTTCTTTTTAAACTGTTTTTAAAATAGAAAGAAACCTTCACAATTGTCTTTAATTTCCAATTTTGAATCAAGTCATTACTGAGTATTTCTGTTGAAAGCTGTTATCAATCTTGTGATTATAAAGCAAAGAAATATTTAAAGAAAGAAATCACTTGTTTTTATATATGTTCATTTTCTGAATAAAATAGATATATCACGTTTCTTATATATATCACAAAATAATATAATTTTTCTCTCAACACATGAAAAAAAAATTCCTTAACAAATTGTTAATACATTTCTTGGGTACTTTTCAGTGTTGCTGTTATGTTCTTGCTATTATTATTGTTTCCTGTTGTGTAAATTAACTACTGAAGCATGTTGTGAGCTATATAAGGTAATGATGAATCTTGAAGTTCAAGGTTGTATTGAGACTATTCATCTAGCATCTAGCTTTTCAATGAACCACCTTAGGAACTTCTGAGGTTACTCTCAAAACTTCTTTAAGCCTCTAATGAAATAAAATGCTAGCTTGCTGTTTATTGATACCCACTTATATTATCTTCATAAATACAGAGTATGAATGAAAACCATCAATTATTTTTCTCTTTCCTTGGACTACCTCTTCTCTATTTATGGAAAGTTGTACTTTGTGGACCATACTAAGAAAGTGAAGTGTAACCACTTGTAATTCAAGGTAATCTGATGTTCAGTTCAGTTCAGTTCATTTCACTTCAGTCTCTCAGCCGGGTCTGACTCTTTGTGACCCCATGAACCACAGCACACCAGGCCTCCCTGTCCATCGCCAACTCTCGGAGTTCACTAAAACTCATGTCCATTGAGTTGGTGATGCCATCTTGCCAACTCATTCTCTGTCGTCCCCTTCTCCTCCTGCCCCAAATCCCTCCCAGCATCAGAGTCTTTTCCAGTGAGTCTACTCCACATGACATGGCCCAAGTATTGGAGTTTCAGCTTTAATATCAGTCCTTCCAATGAACACCCAGGACTGATCTCCTTTAGAATGGACTGGTTGGATCTCCTTGCAGTCCAAGGGACTCTCAAGAGTCTTCTCCAGCACCACAGTTCAAAAGCATCCATTCTTCGGCGATCAGCTTTCTTCAGAGTCCAACTCTCACATCCATACACGACCACGGGAAAAACCATAGCCTTGACTAGACGGACATTTGTTGGCAAAGTAATGTCTCTGCTTTTTAATATGATATCTAGGCTTACTCCTTGGAAGGAAAGTTATGACCAATATTCAAATTAAATTCTGTTAATGTCTCGATTCTCTTGGTCTTATTTTTTTTCATTGTTACTTTCTACTTTCTTCCTCTCCTTGACTTTGTCATTGTAACTTATTTAACATTGGCTTTTCCTGTATTTCACATTCATGTACTTTCATATTTCATAAATATGACCAATATGACTACCTGCTGTTGTTTGGAAAAACAGCATAATTGCTATATCTGTGAATCCTTCCAAAGTCTGTCTTTACATGATATTCATTCTATAATGTTATTCCAGTTAATGATATCATGAAATCTTAGTAGGGCTTTATAATAAATACCCAGGTTTTAGTAAATCATACTTTATATTTTTATGTGAAAACTATTTAATTTTAAAATAAGTATGACATTTAAAAATCAACAAGGGAAATAGTATGTATGAATATGTACTAATTTTATCATTATATAACACACTTGAAAACAAACATGGACATTTTTTTGATTTGTTCTGAGGTTAAATAAATGATCCTAAACTGAAAGTTCAGTAGTGCAGTTTAGTCAGTGAAGTTCATGAGGTTTAAATAGAAGAGGAATTATTAATAAACATGACAGGACATTGCTTTATAATGAATAATATACTAATGAAACAAAAGGTAAGGATTTTATGTGTGTGCAACTACTACTTACACTTCAAAATAACTCAGAGAATAGCAGGATCAAATTTAAAGTATTTATGCTATGCAAAGAGTAGCAGTTTTATAACCATGTAATGCCAGAGCTAGGAAGGAACTTAGAGTTAAGTAAATGAGTGACATTAAAAAGACCACCCAACTGGTTTAAAATGGAAATAAAACAGAAGCTACTATGAGAAGAGAAAGGAATTAACATTTAGTCCCTACTGTGATTCAGACCTGATAATAGGTCCTTCAATAAATTGTCTACTGAAATGTTTGTCATAACTTGATGAGCTACTATTATGCCCATCATACTGAAGAGGCAGCTGAGACTCACCCAGGGTCAATTCATGATGAATCAATTCAGTCTATGTTCAAAGTTCTTTCTCTTTCTGTAATTGCTGCTCTGGCTCTCAAGTTTTTTTTTCCTGATTTCTAGTCCAGTGTGTTTTTTCTGTATTGTTCTGTTGATGTGTTATTTTTATTTCACCATTAGTAACAGAAGCTTGAAGTACAAAAACACTTGAAACCATGCTCTATCCTATATTTTGTAGAACGTATATATGACATCTCTACTCCTTCACTTGAAGTCTCAGCCATGTGTATTTTGCACATATAACTGCAAGAAGATGAGAAAGTATAATAATCTCATAGTAGAATAATAATGCTCACAGCCATCAGGGCATATTTTTTCCAACATGCATTGAATTAAAATCAAGAAAGAATCCAGTTGAAATAACACTGGACCATTAGTTAGGAAGACCAGGAAAGACTGTGTTTCTAGCACAATCATCACTTTGAGTGAGATCTTGTGTAGGTAATCTCCCACTCCCACTCCTTAATTTTCTCTGAAGTAAGATTTAAAAAGTGGAAAAATAGACTGTCCACCAGAATTTTAAGCTGTTTTCCTCAAATTCACTTAGAGAAAGCAGAGGGGGGAAAAAGGGGAGTGTAAACATGGCCAGACTCCAAGACACCCACCTCCGCTGTAACTGCAGCAGCTTCATTTTTATGTTTTGCATATTAGATTCCTATCTAGTATTTGATTTGAAAAAAAACATATATTTCTACCAAGAATTAAAAAAAAAATCTTTTGATGATGTTTAAAGTCCCCCAAAGTTCCAAATAATTTTTGTAGTATAATAATATTTATAAAGTAATTTAAATTTTATAGGAAACAGAGATATGGTTAAGTAGTAAGAATAATTAGATTACATATTTTTCTTTCTGCCAATATATTTTCATGAAAAGCTATGACCAACCTAGACAACATGTTAAAAAACAGAGACATTTCTTTGTCAACAAAGGTCTGTCTAGTTAAAGCTATGGCTTTTCCAGTACTCATGTGTGGATGTGAGAGTTGGACTATAAAAAAAGCTGAACACCAAAGAATTGATGCTTTTGAACTGCGGTGTTGGAGAAGACTCTTGAGGGTCCCCTGGACTTCAAGGAGATCCAACCAGTCCATCCTAAAGGATATCAGTCCTGAATATTCATTGGAAGGTCTGATGTTGAAACTGAAATTCCAATACTTTGGCCACCTAATGCAAAGAACTGACTCATTGGAAAAGACCCTGATGCTGGGAAAGATTGATAGTGGGAGGAGAAGGAGAGGACAGAGGATGAGATGGTTGGATGGCATCACTGATGCGATGGACATGAGTTTGAGTAGGCCCTGGGAGTTGATGATGGACAGGGAAACCTGGCGTGCTGCAGTCCATGGAGTGGCAAAGAGTTGGACATGACTGACAGAGTGACTGAACTGAACTGAAGACTAGCCAACTATAGAGCCAAACAAGGTAATTAAATAGGTCTGAATGTGCAAAACTGTGCTTCTGATTGGCCTAACAGAAGAAACCAGGTTGTTGTTGTTGTTTTGGTATTATTTCCCTTGGAATAATTAATTTATCATTATTTTTAATTAAAAAAATGCATGATTAGTCACTGTTTCATTTTATTAGCAGAATCATACTACCATCTAATGTACGTTGGATGACAATGATTGTTTAAACCTACTAGGAAACTTGATGATAAAGAAAATTCACAGAAGCAAGATAAAAAATTCAGAACATTTGTTATAGGGCACACGGCTGAAAAAAGACACATGGCAAAGGTGCACCCATAAAGATGGCACCGGACGGATGTCAAGTGAGCGCGGCCCCAAATAATCACAAAAAATTGTGATTGGCCCCTGAACACTTCCCCTTGCATGAACAGTGTGTGATCACCCTAGACCTCTGTTGTGATATCAGCGCGTGACGACCTGACCTTTAATATGATTAGAGCTGACCACAGGAATTCCCTTGCAAAACCCCCACACTTGCCTTTATATACAGAGAGCTTGTAACAATAAAGCGGAACTGCCTTGACAGAACCCCCGCTGCATCTGAGTGTCCTTCTCCAGGCGAGGAGGGCTGCGGGGCTGGAGGCCAGCTCACCCTTCCCCTGGGGTTTCTTCCCCAGAGCTCTGGCGCGGGGAGGCAAAATGGGTTCCACATCAGAGGCAGAGGACTCACCGACGCTTTGCTCTCCCCCTCGGCGCCACCAGGGGAGAAACAAGGTGACCCTACAATTTGTGTCAGAGTAAATGCACATCTTTAATACCCTTGAATTATCAGGTATACTTTTCATTTCCTTTTCAAGTTTTCTAGAACATTTAAATTAGCTTTGTACACTGACTATCCTTAAATGGCAGTGTCATTTTAATTGACCTTGATTAAATGTTCAGTTCAGTTCAGTTCAGTCTCTCAGTCGTGTCCGACTCTCCGCGACCCCATGAATCACAGCACGCCAGGCCTCGCTGTCCATCACCAACTCCCGGAGTACACTCAAACTCATGTCCACAGAGTCGGTGATGCCATCCAACCATCTCATTCTCCGTCGTCCCCTTCTCCTCCCGCCCCCAACCTTTCCCAGCATCAGAGTCTTTTCCAGTGAGTCAACTCGTCGCATGAGGTGGCCAAAGTATTGCAGTTTCAGCTTTGGCATCAGTCCCTCCAATGAACATCCAGGATTGATCTCCTTTAGAATGGACTGGTTGGATCTCCTTGCAGTATAAGGGACTCTCAAGAGTCTTCTCCAACACCACAGTTCAAAAGCATCGATTCTTCGGCGATCAGCCTTCTTCACAGTCCAAATCTCACATCCATACATGACCACGGGAAAAACCATTGCCTTGACTAGATGGACCTTGGTTGGCAAAGTAATGTCTCTGCTTTTTAATATACTATCAAGGTTGGTCATAACTTTCCTTCCAAGGAGCAAGTGTCTTTTAATTTCATGGCTGCAATCAGCATCTGCAGTGATTTTGGAGCCCAATAAAAATAAAGTCTGACACTGTTTCCACTGTTTTTCTATCTATTTCCAATGAAGTGATGGGACCAGATGCCATGATCTTCGTTTTTTGAATGTTGAGCTTCAAGCCAACCTTTTCACTCTCCTCTTTCACTTTCATCAAGAGGCTTTTGAGTTCCTCTTCACTTTCTGTCATAAGGGTAGTGTCATCTGCATATCTGAGGTTATTGATATTTCTCCCAGCAATCTTGATTCCAACTTGTGCTTCTTCCAGCCCAGCGTTCCTCATGATGTACTCTGCATATAAGTTAAATAAGCAAGGTGACAATATACAACCTTGACGTACACCTTTTCCTATTTGGAACCAGTCTGTTGTTCCATGTCCAGTTCTAACTGTTGCTTCCTGACCTGCATACAGGTTTCTCAAGAGGCAGGTCAGGTGGTCTGGGATTCCCATCTTTTTCAGAATGTTCCACAGTTTATTGTGATCGACAATTAATTCATCATCATTATATTGAGAAATCTTAGGAAAAACCGGCTAGACTTTCTAAAAGAATCTTATCTTTAGTTATAGAAAAGGCTTCCTAAGGACTTTTGGTGCCAAAGATAGGCCTCTGAAGAAATCATCTAGCTTGTTTCATTGTTTTTAGAAAAACAAAACAAAACACAGAACAGAAACAATATGAGACCAAATCATCCATCACTGATGTAACTTCCATACCTTGTGATCTCTCTCTTAGGACCCTAGTTTATTTCTGCAATAGTCAGTCTTAACACTGGACTTATCAAACTTTGTTATTGTCATTTTAAAAGGTAGAATTATATTAGCACATAGTGTAGCACACATTGAGTTGAAATAATAATCTTCAAAATAAAAACCATTTGATTATCTCAATAGATGCAGAGAAAGCCTTTGACAAAATTCAACATCCATTTATGATAAAAACCCTCCAGAAGGTGGGAATAGAAGAAGCATTCCTCAACATAATAAAAACTATATATAACAAACCCACAGCAAACATTATCCTCAAAAGTGAAAAACTGAAAGTGTTTCCCCTAAAGTCAGGAACAAGACAAGGGTGGCTGCTCTCACCACTACTATTCAACATAGTTTTGGAAGTTTTGGTCACAGCAATCAGAGCAGAAAAAGAAATAAAGGGAATTGAATTTGGAAAAGAAGAAATAAAACTCTCACTGTTTGTAGATGACATGATCCTCTACACAGAAAAAAAAAGAAAAAACCGAAAGACTCTACCAGAAAATTACTAGAGCTAATCATTGAATATAGTAAAGTTGCAGGATACAAAATCAACACACAGAAATCCCTTGCTTTCCTATACACTAATAATAAGAAAATAGAGAAATTAAGGAAGCAATTCCATTCACTGTTTCAACGAAAAGAATAAAATACTTAGGAATATATTGGCTTAAAGAAACAAAAGACCTATATATAGAAAACTATAAAACATTGGTGAAAGAAATCAGAGAGGACACTAATAGATGGAGAAATATACCATGTTCATGGATTGGAAGAATAAATACTTTGAAAATGAATATATTGTCCAAAGTAATCTATATGTTCAATGCAATCCCTATCAAGATACCAACGGTATTTTTCACAGAGCTGCTGCTGCTGCTGCTAAGTCACTTCAGACGTGTCCGACTCTGTGTGACCCCATAGACAGAAGCCCACCAGGCTCCCCCGTCCCTGGGATTCTCCAGGCAAGAACACTAGAGTGGGTTGCCATTTCCTTCTCCAATGTGTGAAAGTGAAAAGTGAAAGTGAAGTCACTCAGTCGTGTCCGACCCTTAGTGACCCCACGGACTGCAGCCTACCAGGCTCCTCCATCCATGGGATTTTCTAGGCAAGAGTACTGGAGTGGATTACCATTGCCTTCTCTGTTCACAGAGCTAGAACAAATAATTTCACAATTTGTATGGAAGTACATTAAACCTCGAATAGCCAAAGCAATCTTGAGAAATAAGAATGGAACTGGGGAATTCAACCTGCCAGACTTCAAGCTCTACTACAAAATCACAGTCATCAAGACAGTATGGTACTGGCATAAAGACAGAAATATAGATCAATGGAACAAAATAGAAAGCTCAGAGATAAATCCACGCACCTATGGACACCTTATCGTTGACAAAGGAGGCAAGAATATTCAATGGAGAAAGACAATCTCTTTAACAAGTGGTGCTGAGAAAACTGCTCAACCGCTTGTAAAAGAATGAAACTAGAACACTTTCTAACACTATACACAAAAAGAAACTCAAAATGGATTAAAGATCTCAATGTAAGACCAGAAACTATGAAAATCTTAGAGGAGAACATAGGCAAAACACTCTCTAACATAAATCACAGCAGGATCCTCCATGACACAACTCCCAGAATCTTGGAAATAAAAGAAAAAATAAAAAAAAATGGGACATATCTAATTAAAATCAAAACCTTCTGCACAGAAAAGGAAACTATAAGCAAGGTGAAAAGATAGCCTTCAGAATTGGTGAAAATAATAGCAAATGAAGCAATTGACAAAGGCTTAATCTCAAAAATATACAAGGAACTCCTGCAGTTCAATCCGAGAAAAATGAACGACCCAATCAAAAAGTCGGCCAAAGAAAGATACAGACATTTCTCCAAAGAAGACATACAGATGGCTAAGAACCACATGAAAAGATGCTCAACATCACTTATTATCAGTTCAGTTCAGTTGCTCAGTCGTGTCCGACTCTTTGCACCCCCATGAATCACAGCACGCCGGGCCTCCCTGTCCATCACCAACTCCCGGAGTACACTCAAACTCATGTCCATCGAGTCGATGATGCCATCCAGCCAATTTATTCTCTGTTGTCCCCTTCTCCTCCCGCCTCCAATTCCTCCTAGCATCAGACTCTTTTCCAGTGAGTAAACTCGTCGAATGAGGTGGCCAAAGTATTGGAATTTCAGCTTTAGCATAGGTCCTTCCAATGAACACCCTGGATTGATCTCTTTAGAATGGACTGGTTGGATCTCCTTGCAGGCCAAGGGACTCTCAAGAGTCTTCTCCAGCACCACAGTTCAAAAGCATCAATTCTTCGGCGATCAGCTTTCTTCACTGTCCAACTCTCATATCCATATATGACCACGGGAAAAGCCATAGCCTTGACTAGACGGACCTTGGTTGGCAAAGTAATGTCTCTGCTTTTTAATATGCTATCTAGGTTGGTCATAACTTTCCTTCCAAGGAGTAAGCGTCTTTTAATTCCCCTGGAGAAGGAAATGGCAACCCACTCCCATATTCTTGCCTGGAGAATCCCATGGACAGAGAAGCCTGGTAGGCTACAGTCCACAGGATCGCAAAGAGTCAGACATGACTGAGCGACTGAACGGAACGGAACGGAATTTCATGGCTGCAATCAGCATCTGCAGTGATTTTGGAGCCCCCCAAAATACAGTCTGACATTTTTTCCACTGTTTCCCCATCTATTTCCCATGAAGTGATGGGACCAGATGCCATGATCTTCATTTTCTGAATGTTGAGCTTCAAGCCAACCTTTTCACTCTCCTCTTTCACTTTCATCAAGAGGCTTTTGAGTACCTCTTCACTTTCTGCCATAAGGGTGGTGTCATCTGCATATCTGAGGTTATTGATATTTCTGCCGGCAATCTTGATTCCAGCTTGTTCTTCTTCTTCCAGTTCTTTATGATGTACTCTGAATATAAGTTAAATAAGCAGGGTGACAATATTCAACCTTGACATACTCCTTTTCCTATTTGGAACCAGTCTGTTGTTCCATGTGCAGTTCTGACTGTTGCTTCCTGACCTGCATACAGGTTTCTCAAGAGGCAGGTCAGTTGCTCTGGCATTCCCATCTCTTTTGAATGTTCCACAGTTTATTGTGATCCACACAGTCAAAGGCTTTGGTATATTCAATAAAGCAGAAATAGATGTTTTCCTGAACTCTCTTGCTTTCTCCATGATCCAGCGGATGTTGGCAATTTGATCTCTGGTGCCTCTGCCTTTTCTAAAACCTGCTTGAACATCTGGGAGTTCATGGTTCACATATTGCTGAAGCCTGGCTTGGAGAATTTTGAGCATGACTTTACTCGCATGTGAGATGAGTGCAATTGTGCGGTAGTTTGAGCATTCTTTGGCATTGCCTTTCTTTGGTATTGGAATGAAAACTGAATTTTTCGAATCCTGTGGCCACTGCTGAGTTTTCCAAATTTGCTGGTATATTGAGTGCAGCACTTTCACAGCATCATCTTTCAGGATTTGAAGTAGCTCAATTAGAATTCCATCACCTCCACTAGCTTTGTTCGTAGTGATGCTCTCTAAGACCCACTTGACTTCACATTCCAAGGTATCTGGCTCCGGGTGAGTGATCACACCATCGTGATTATCTTCGTCGTGATGATCTTTTTTGTACAGTTCTTCTGTGTATTCTTGCCACCTCTTCTTAATATCTTCTGCTTCTGTTAGGTCCATACCATTTCTGTCCTTTATCGAGCCCTTTTTTAGATGAAAATATCCCTTGGTATCTCTAATTTTCTTGAAGCGATATCTTGTTTTTCCTATTCTGTTATTTTCCTCTATTTCTTTGCACTGATCACTGAGGAAGGCTTTCTTATCTCTCCTTGCTCTTCTTTGGAACTCTGCATTCAGATGCTTATACCTTTCCTTTTCTCCTTTTCTTTTTGCTTCTCTTCTTTTCACAGGTATTCGTAAGGCCTCCTCAGACAGCCATTTTGCTTTTTTGCATTTCTTTTCCATGGGGATGTCCTTCGTTTCTGTCTCCTGTACAATGTCACGAACTTCCGTCCAGAGTTCATCAGGCACTCTATCTATCAGATCTAGTCCTTTAAATCTATTTCTTACTTCCACTGTATAATCATAAGGGATTTGATTTAGATCATATCTGAATGGTCAAATGATTTTCCCTACTTTCTTCAATTTCAGTCTGAATTTGGCAATAAGCGGTTCATGATCTGAGCCACAGTCAGCTCCTGCTCTTGTTTTTGCTATCTGTATACAGCTTCTCCATCTTTGGCTGCAAAGAATATAATCAGTCTGATTTCGATGTTGACCATCTGGTGATGTTCATGTGTAGAGTCTTCTCTCGTGTTGTTGGAAGAGGGTGTTTGCTATGACCAGTGCGTTCTCTTGACAAAACTCTATTAGACTTTGCCCTGCTTCATTCCGTACTCCAAGGCTAAATTTGCCTGTTATTGCAGGTGTTTCTTGACTTCCTACTTTTGAATTCCAGTCCCCTATAATGAAAAGGACATCTTTTTTGGGTGTTAGTTCTAAAAGGTCTTGTAGGTCTTCATAGAACCATTCAACTTTGGCTTCTTCAGCATTACTGGTTTGGTAATAGACTTGGATTACTGTAATATTGAATGGTTTGCCTTGGAAACGAACAGAGATCATTCTGTCGTTTTTGAGATTGCATCCAAGTACTGCATTTCAGACTCTTTTGTTGACCATGATGGCTAATCCTTTTCTTCTAAGGGATTCCTGCCCACAGTAGTAGATATAATGGTCACCTGAGTTAAAGTCACCCATTCCAGTCCATTTTAGTTCGCAGATTACTAGAATGTCGACGTTCACTCTTGTCATCTCCTGTTTGAGCACTTCCAAAATCCACAATGAGGCACCGTTTCATGCCTATCAGAATGGCTGCTTTCCAAACGTCTACAAGCAATAAATGCTGGAGAGGATGTGGAGAAAATGGAACCCTCTTACACTGTTGGTGGGAATGCAAACTAGTATAGCCACTATGGAGAACAGGGTGGAGATTCCTTAAAAACCTGGAAATGTAACTGCCATATGATCCAGCAATTTCATTCCTGGGCATACACACTGAGGAAACCAGAATTGAAAGAGACACATGTACTCCAATGTTCATTGCAGTACTGTTTATAATAGCCAGGTCATGGAAGCAACACGAATGAATAAGAAAGCTGTGGTACATATACACAATTGAGTATTACTTGGCAATTAAATATAATACGTTTGAATCAGTTCTAATGAGGTGGATGAAACTGGAGCCTATTATACAGAGTGAAGTAAATCATTAGAAAATCACCAATACAGTATACTAACGCATATATATGGAATTTAGAAAGATGATAACTATAACCCTGTATACGAGACATCATAAGAGACACAGATGAATAGAACAGTCTTTAGACTCTGTGGGAGAGGGCGAGGGTGGGATGATTTGGGAGAATGGCGTTTAAACATGTTTATTATCATATGTGAAAAGAATCGCCAGTCCAGGTTCGATAAGTGATACAGGATGCTCAGGGCTGGTGCACTGGGATGAACCAGAGGGATGGGATGGGGAGGGAGTGGGAGGGTCCTTCAAGATGGGGAACACATGTACACCCGGGGCAGATTCATGTCAATGTATGGCAAAACCAATACAATAATGTAAAGTAATTAGCTTCCAATTAAAATAAATAAATTTACAAAAAAGAAAATAATACATGTATATTATCATATGTGAAATGAATCACCAGTCCATGATACAGGATGCTCAGGACTGGTGCACGGGTATGACCTAGAGGGGAGGATATCGGGAGCAGGGAGGTGGGAGGGGGGTTCAGGAGGGGGAACACATGTACACCTGGGGCAGATTCATGTAAATGTATGGCAAAACCAACCAATATAATATTGTAAATTAATTAACCTCCAATTAAAAAAAAACATATATATGTATAACTGAATCATTTTTCTGTGCACCTGAAAGTAACGTGATATTCTAAACCAACTATATTTCAATAAAAAAACTAAAAAAAAATTTTAATTAAAATAAAAGATCATCTTTGAAGGATAATAAGGAAACATTATATTACTATCTTGAATGCTATATATAAAAGGAAAGAATCAAACATTCATCCTTTCTTTTCTATATGAGTATTACTATTGTGTAACCAAATAGTAGAGTAAGAGATCATCTCTTTTCAAAATTACTCCAGCTAATAAACAAAACAAAACAAATATAATCTTCAAAATATAACCACAAAATATAAGCATGGCTATGCCTATGAAACCATCTATATTTTGTCTCTGTTATCTTATTCACTTTTAAGATTTCAACGATAATATTTATAAAGAATAATCTTAAACTCTTTGCTTCCAAATACATTTTTATGTATGTAATGTTCATTTCCATCCAGACATCATGCTAGTACTGTATATTTAACAGAGCTCCACTTGCAATTATCAGTGGTTATAAGCACTGGTTCCAATGTCACTCAAGCCTATGTAAAGTTCACAGCTTTCCACTTCTTATTTGTATGAACTATGGCAAGTTATTTAATCTATCTAGCCCTCAGTTTTTTAAAATGTAAAATTATTTTTAAAATATTTAACCGTATAGAGTGATTTATAGAATTAAAATGATTCAAGGTATGAGTTTAGTACTCCTCTTGTCACACAGTACATGTTCAGTAAACTGATAGTATTTTTACTAAGCTTATCACCATTTGCTTTTCCCTAAACTAAGGAATCCTACATTTCTGACTATTGTTGATGCCACCACTCTTTCCTTTCCCAGATGTGAAACTGTAAAGCCTACTTTGACATTTCCTGCCCTTCAATAATTGGGTTCTAACTTCAAAAGATTTACATTTTGAAATGTCTCTTGCACTTACTGCAACTCCAATGCCTCCACCTCTGTTTAGGTTTTAATGTCCCTCTTTCTGAAGCTCATGTAATACTATTGTCATTCCTCAGTTCATCCAGCTCACTGCTATATTAATTGCAATAAAGCAGCTACAATCACACATCACATCATCACTCTTAAAAGTCCTTCAATGTCTTTGCAGTTTATTTATTAAGCAGTAAATTGAATTGAGCAAAAACGCTTACTTTAACTAGATTTCAAATCATTGTTTAACTAATCTTATCTTTTCCTGACTTTATATGTTTATTCTAAGCTTAAGTCAAATTGAAATATTAACTATTCCCATAAAACTCCACTTCAGTGTTTTGATCATCTTTTGGGGCTTCCCTGGTGGCTCAGATGACAAAGAATCTGCCTGTGATGCAGGAAACCAGGGTTCAGTTCCTGGGTTAGGAAGATTCCTTGGAGAAGGAAATGACTACTAACTCCAGTATCCTTGCCTGGATAATCCCATAAACAGAGGAGCCTGGAGGGTTATAGTCCATGGCTTCACAAAGACTCAGACTCGACTGAGCAACTAACACTTTTTCTTTCACTAGAAAGATTTTTTCATATATCTCTGCCTGTCAGTATTCTAAATATCTTTTTAGATACTTCCATTCATTCAATAATAAAGTGCCCACCTTATGCAAAGTACAATTCTGGGAATAGTTGAGTTAAGTGTAAAGAGCATAAACGTTTATGTCAGTAAGCCAGAATTTAAATGTTAACTCAGCTTCTATCTAGCCATGGGACATTGAACTGCTTTAGTCTTAGTTTCTTAAATTCTAAAATGTGTTAGTTGCTCAGTCATATCTGACTTATTCAATCTGTTGTCTCTAAAAGACTGAGTTAATAACATCTACTCACTGGATTGTTGTAAATAATGAATTAGATATAGTATACAAAAAAGTGTGCCAAAAACACCTAGCATAGTGTGTCTGCCACATAAACACACTTCGAATAAATTGTTATCTCTTCTTTGAAGCTTTTATCACCTACAAAGATGTGTATTTCTTTACTACATAGCACTTTGGAGAAGTATGTCACAAGAGCCAAGTGTGAGATTCTTGGAGCTAGATGGAGTTTCAAATGTCAATGCAATACTCACTAGTATGTGAGGATGAGAAAGCCACTTAATCTTATGATCCTCAGCTTCCTTCCCCTCAAACTTGAGATAAAAATAGCCATTACTCACAGGAAGGATTAAATAGTATGCATGAAAAATGCTTTGACAATATCTTATGTTGTTGGTATCAGAAAAAAATTAATGTTTGTTTAATTGCCAGATTTCTAAAGAAAATGCTAAATCCTACTAATTTTATATTATCCCTAGTGCAGTACACATAGATTTGTCTCAAGAAATGTTTCTGAATGGACATTGAAAAGCAGACATTCATTCTTCAGGTATCACTGTGCATGTGAAGTAGTGGAAAGCACTAATGTAAACTAGGATTACTTTACTAATTTAACTGCCTCAATTCACATAAAATGGATATCACTTGCTAAATTTCTCTTAAAATGTGTGTTTTGTTAAAACAGTGTAAAACATTTTGCATTGCTTTTCATTTCAGACTTAAAATATCCAACTGTTCAATATTTCCAGACTACATAAAACACACAAAACATAAAGAGGGAACACAAACAAACTGAAGGATAAAAGGCACTAGTTGGGAGGTGGCAAACTATTGCTAGTAATATAAAAAACATATAGGCTTTGAATAGACAGCAATCCCTTCTCATAAACATTAAAATTGTTAAATATATTATTATCTTAAAATGACTCTGCTAAGTGAATCGTCCAATAAAACAAGTTTGTGATAGAGTGAAGTGTAGAATGTGTGTTTATTCCACAGAATACAGGCTGTCTTGATGTTCTAGATATGTTTATCAACATTGCAATTAAAATATGATGCATTTCTCTAGAAGATCTGGAGTTCCCCTTTCTTGAGAGGTTTTCTGTTGGAGACAGACAACCCTAATCTTGAACTCGAGTTTGCATGCTTATCGTCTGTGTGACTTTTCATAAATGGCTAAAATTAAAAAATAAAATAAAATACATCTTTGTCTCTTTTGCTGTCTCGTATACAGTATTTTGGACTCTGTGAGAGAGGGCGAGGGTGGGATGATTTGGAAGAATGGCATTTAAACATGTATATTATTCTATGTGAAATGAATCGCCAGTCCAAGTTCGATGCATGATACAGGATGCTCAGGGCTGGTGTACTGGGATGACCCAGAAGGATGGGATGGGGAGGGAGGTGGGAGAGGGGTTCGAGATGGGGAACACATGTACACTCGGGGCAGATTCATGTCGATGTATGGCAAAACCAATACAATAATGTAAAGTAATTAGTCTCCAATTAAAATAAATAAATTAAAATAAAATGAAAGATCTGAAGTTTCTATGAAAGTACAGAAATGTAGCTCAAATGTCAGAATCAGCTTTCACTCACCTCTTTATGTGAATGAAATGTCATTCTGACAATTGTTTTAGCTTCAATTAGGTACAGTTCAAAAATGAAAAAAAAGAGATTCATTGGACCTCTTCAGTTCAGTTCAGTTCAGTTCAGTCGCTCAGTCGTGTCCGACTCTCCGCGACCCCATGAATCACAGCACGCCAGGCCTCCCTGTCCATCACCAACTCCCAGAGTACACTCAAACTCATGTCCATCGAGTCGGTGATGCCATCCAGCCATCTCATTCTCCGTCGTCCCCTTCTCCTCCCGCCCCCAACCTTTCCCAGCATCAGAGTCTTTTCCAGTGAGTCAACTCGTCGCATGAGGTGGCCAAAGTATTGCAGTTTCAGCTTTGGCATCAGTCCCTCCAATGAACATCCAGGATTGATCTCCTCTAGAATGGACTGGTTGGATCTCCTTGCAGTATAAGGGACTCTCAAGAGTCTTCTCCAACACCACAGTTCAAAAGCATCGATTCTTCGGCGATCAGCCTTCTTCACAGTCC
The DNA here is from genome assembly GCF_049115385.1 of Moschus berezovskii. Lineage (NCBI taxonomy): Eukaryota > Metazoa > Chordata > Mammalia > Artiodactyla > Moschidae > Moschus > Moschus berezovskii. Next base: position 76,907,985 of record NC_142488.1, on the reverse strand, counting down.
AACTCTCACATCCATACATGACCACGGGAAAAACCATTGCCTTGACTAGACGGACCTTGGTTGGCAAAGTAATGTCTCTGCTTTTTAATATACTATCAAGGTTGGTCATAACTTTCCTTCCAAGGAGCAAGCGTCTTTTAATTTCATGGCTGCAATCAGCATCTGCAGTGATTTTGGAGCCCAAAAAAAACGAAGTCTGACACTGTTTCCACTGTTTTTCCATCTATTTCCCATGAAGTGATGGGACCAGATGCCATGATCTTTGTTTTCTGAATGTTGAGCTTCAAGCCAACCTTTTCACTCTCCTCTTTCACTTTCATCAAGAGGCTTTTGAGTTCCTCTTCACTTTCTGCCATAAGGGTAGTGTCATCTGCATATCTGAGGTTATTGATATTTCTCCCAGAAATCTTGATTCCAGCTTGTGCTTCTTCCAGCCCAGCGTTCCTCATGATGTACTCTGCATATAAGTTAAATAAGCAAGGTGACAATATACAACCTTGACGTACACCTTTTCCTATTTGGAACCAGTCTGTTGTTCCATGTCCAGTTCTAACTGTTGCTTCCTGACCTGCATACAGGTTTCTCAAGAGGCAGGTCAGGTGGTCTGGGATTCCCATCTCTTTCAGAATGTTCCACAGTTTATTGTGATCAACACAGTCAAAGGCTTTGGCATAGTCAATAAAGCAGAAATAGATGTTTTTCTGAAACTCTCTTGCTTTCTCCATGATCCAGCGGATGTTGGCAATTTGATCTCTGGTGCCTCTGCCTTTTCTAAAACCTGCTTGAACATCTGGGAGTTCACGGTTTATATACTGCTGAAGCCTGGCTTGGAGAATTTTGAGCATGACTTTACTAGCGTGTGAGATGAGTGCAATTGTGCGGTAGTTTGAGCATTCTTTGGCATTGGACCTCTTACTTAACATTAAAATCTATGACAATCAGTATTTTTAAATTAAATTATATTTTATTGAAGGATAATTGTGTTACATAAGTTTGCAGTTTTCTGTCAAACCTCAGCATGAATCAGCCATCAGTTCAGTTCAGTCGCCCAGTCCTGTCCAACACTTTGCAACCCCATGAATCACAGCACGACACGCCTCCCTGTCCATCACGAACTCCCGGAGTTCACTCAAACTCATATCCATCGAGTCAGTGATGCCATCCAGCCATTTCATTCTCTGTCGTCCCCTTCTCCTTCTGCCCTAAATCTTACCCAGCATCAGGGTCTTTACTAATGAGTCAGCTCTTCGCATCAGGTGGGTTAGGTATTGGAGTTTCAGGTTCAACATCAGTCCCTCCAATGAACACCCAGGACTGATATCCTTTAGGATGGACTGGTTGGATCTCCTTGCAGTCCAAGGGACTCTCAAGAGTCTTCTCCAGCACCACAGTTCAAAAGCATCAATTCATCAGAACTCAGCTTTCTTCACAGTCCAAATCTCACATGCATACATTACCAGTGGAAAAAACATAGCCTTGACTAGACGCACCTTTGTAGGCAAAGTAATGTCTCTGCTTTTTAATATGCTATCTAGGTTGGTCATAACTTTCCTTCCAGGGAGTAAGCGTCTTTTAATTTCATGGCGGCAATCGGCATCCGCAGTGATTTTGCAGCCCCCAAAAATACAGTCTGACACTGTTTCCACTGTTTCCCCATCTATTTGCCATGAAGTGATGGGACCAGATGCCATGATCTTCGTTTTCTGAATGTTGAGCTTCAAGCCAACCTTTGCACTCTCCTCTTTCACTTTCATCAAGAGGCCTTTGAGTTCCTCTTCAGTTTCTGCCATAAGGGTGGTGTCATCTGCATATCTGAGGTTATTGATATTTCTCCCAGCAATCTTGATTCCAGCTTGTGCTTCTTCCAGCCCAGCGTTCCTCATGATGTACTCTGCATATAAGTTAAGTAAGCAGGGTGACAATATACAGCCTTGACGTACTCCTTTTCCTACTTGAAACCAATGTGTTGTTCCACGTCCAGTTCTAACTGTTGCTCCTGACCGGGATATAGGTTTCTCAAGAGGCAGGTCAGGTTGTCTGTTATTTCCATCTGTTTCAGAATTTTCCACAGTTTATTATGATCCACACAGTCAAAGGCTTTAACATAGTCAATAAAGTAGAAATGGATGTTTTTCTGGAACTCTCTTGATTTTGATGATAAAGCAGATGTTGGCAACTTGACCTCTGGTTCCTCTGCCTTTTCTAAAAACAGCTTGAGTATCTGGAAGTTCATGGCTCATGTATTGCTGAGGCCTGGCTTGGAGAATTTTGAGCATGACTTTACTAGCGTGTGAGATGAGTGCAATTGTGTGGTAATTTGAGGATTCTTTAGCAGTGTCTTTCTTTGGGATGGGAATGAAAACGGAACTTTTCCAGTCCTGTGGTCACTGTTGAGATTTCCAAATTTGCCGGCATATTGAGTGCAGCACTGTCATAGCATCCTCTCTCAGGGTTTGAAATAGCTCAGCTGGAACTCCAACACCTCTAGTTTTGTTCGTAGTGATGCTTTCTATGGTCCACTCGACTTCACATTCCAGGATATCTGACTCTAGGTGAGTGATCACACCATCGTGATTATCTGGGTCATGAAGATCATTTTTTGTACAGTTTCTATGTGTATTCTTGCCACCTCTTCTTAATATCTTCTGCTTCTGTTAGGCCCATACCATTTCTGTGCTTTATCGAGCCCATCTTTGCATGAAATGTTTCCTAATTTAGAATGTTCCCTAAATTAGAAATCTCTAATTTTCTTGAAGAGATCTCTAGTCTTTCCCATTCTATTGTTTTCCTCTATTTTTTTGCATTGATCACTGAGGAAGGCTTTCTTATCTCTGCTTCCTATTCTTTGGAACTCTGCATTCAGATGCTTATATCTTTCCTTTTCTACTTTTCTTTTCACTTCTCTCCTTTTCACAGCTATTTGTAAGGCCTCCTCAGACACCCATTTGGCTTTTTGGCATTTCTTTTCCATGGGGATGGTCTTGATACCTGTCTCTTGTACAATGTCACGAACCTCCGTCCAGAGTTCATCAGGCACTCTATCTATCAGATCTAGTCCATTAAATGTATTTCTCACTTCCACTGTATAATCATAAGGGATTTGATTTAGGTCATACCAGAATGGTCTAGTGGTTTTCCCTACTTTCTTCAATTTGGAAGTAAGTTGTTCATGACCTGAATTTGGAAGTAAGTTGTTCATGATCTGAGCCACAGTCAGCTCCCGATCTTGTTTTTGCTGTCTGTATAGAGTTTCTTAATCTTTGGCTGCAAAGAATATAATCATTCTTATTTCAGTTTAGACCATCTGGTGATGCCCATGTGTACAGTCTTCTCTTGTGTTGTTGGAAGTGAGTGTTTGATATGACCAGCGTGTTCTCTTGGCCAAACTCTCTTAGCCTTTGCCCTGATGAATTCCATACTTCAAGGCCAATTTTGCCTGTTACTCCAGGTGTTTCTTGACTTCCTACTTTTGCATTCCAGTCCCCTGTAATGAAAAGGACATCTTTTTTGGGTGTTAGTTCTAAAAGGTCTTGTCAGTCTTCATAGAACCATTCAACTTCAGGTTGTACAACATTGCTGGTTTGGGCCTAGGCTTGGATTACCATGATATTAAATGGTTTGCCTTGGAAATGAACAGAGATCATTCTGTCGTTTTTTAGATTGCATCCAAGTACTTCATTTTGGACTCTGTTTTTGACCATGATGGCTACTCCATTTCTTCTAAGGGATTCCTGCCCACAGTAGTAGATATAATGGTCATCTTAGTTAAATTCACCCATTCCAGTCCATTTTAGTTCACTGATTCCTAGAACGTCAATGTTTACTCTTGCCATCTCCTGTTTGACCACTTCCAATTTGCCTTGATTCATGGACCTAAGATTCCAGGTTCCTATGCAAGATTGCTCTTCACAGCATTGGACCTTGCTTCTATCACCAGTCACATCCACAACTGGGTATTGTTTTTGCTTTGGCTCCATCCCTTCATTTTTTTCTGGAGTTATTCCTCCACTGCTCTGCAGTAGCATATTGGGCGCTTGCCGACCTGGGGAGTTCCTCTTTCAATATCCTATCATTTTGTCTTTTCATACTGCTCATGGTGTTCTCAAGGCAAGAATACTGAAGTGGTTTGCATTCCCTTTTCCAGTGAACCACATTCTGTCATACCTTTCCACCATGACCCGTACATCTTGGGTGGCCCCACATGGTATGGCTTAGTTTAATTGAGTTAGAAAAAGCTGTGTTCCGTGTGTTCAGGTTGGCTAGTTTTCTGTGATTATGGTTTAAGTGTGTCTGACCTCTGATGCCCTCTCGCAATACCTACCATGTTTCTCTTACCGTGGATATGGGGTATCACTTCACAGCTCCTCCATCAAAGCACAGCCCACTGCTCCTTACCCTGGACGAGTCGCCCCTTCTGACCCTGAACGTGGAGTAGCTCCTCTTGAGCCAGCCATAAGTATACTTATATCTGCTCCCTTTTGAAACCATCCCATCTCCCTCCTGATCCCACCCCTCTAGGTTGATACAGAGCCAATGTTTGAGTTCCCTGAGTCATACAGCAAATATCCATTGGCTGTCTATTTTAAATTTGGTAATGTAAGCTTCCACGTTATTCTTTCCATACATCTCATGCTCTCCTCCCCTTTCCCTATGTCCATAAGTCGATTCTCTATGTCTTTTTCTCCATTTTCCCCTGTAAATAAGTTCGTCAGTACCATTTTTATAGATTCCATATGTATGTGTTAGAATATGGTATCCATCTTTTTCTTTCTGACTCACTTCACTCCATATAATAGGTTCTAGGTGCATCCACCTCATTAGGACTGACTCAAACACATTCCTTTTTATGGCTGAGTAATATTCCATTGTGTATGTATACAACAACTTCTTTATCAATTCATCTGTCAATGGATATCTAGGTTGCTTCCATGTTCTAGCTATTGTAAAAAGTGCTTCAATGAACAATGTGATACAAGTGTCTCTTTCAATTTAGGTTTCCTCAGGGTGTATGCCTGGGAGTGGGATGGTTGGGTCACATGGTGGTTTTACTCTTAGTTTCTTAAGCAATCTCCATACCGTCTTCCATATTGTTTGTATCAATTTACATTCCACCAACAGTGCAAGTGTTCCATTTTCTCCACACCCTCTCCAGTATTTACTGTTTGTAGAGTTTTTGATGTCACATGTATGGATGTGAGACATGGACTCTAAAGAAAGCTGAGCACCAAAGAATTCATGCTTTTGAACTGTGATGTTGGGGAAGACTCTTGTGAGTCCCTTGGACTACAAGGATATCCAACTAGTCCATCCTGGAGGAGATCAGTCCTGGGTGTTCATTGGAAGGACTGATGTTGAAGCTGAGTTTGGCCACAAGATATGAAGAGCTGACTAATTTGATAAGACCCTGATGCTGGGAAAGACTGAGGGCAGGAGGAGAAGGGGATGACAGAGGATGAGATGGTTGGATGGCATCACCGACTCAATGGACATGAGTTTGAGTAAACTCTAAGAGTTGGTGATGAACTGGGAGGCATGGTGCGCTGCATTTTCATGGGTTCTCAAAGAGTTGGACACCACTGAGTGACTTAACTGAACTGAACTGATTCTGACAGTTGTGAGTTGATATTTCATTGTAGTTTTGATTTGCGTTTCTCTAATAATGAGAGATGTTGAGCATCTTTTCAAGTGTTTGTTAGCCATGTGTATGTCTTCTTTGGCGAAAGGTCTGTCTAGGTCTTTTTCTCGTTTTTTGATTGGGCTCTTTGTTTTCCTGGTCTTGAGTTGTATGTGTTGCTCCTATATTTTGGAAATTAATCTTTTGACAGTTGTTTCATTTGCTATTATTATCTCCCATTCTGAGAGTTGTCTTTTCACCTTGCTTATACTTATCTTTGTTGTGCAAAAGATTTTACATTTAATCAGGTCCCACTTGTTTATTTTTATTTCCATTATTCTAGGAGGTGGGCCATAGAGGATCTTGCTTCGATTTATGTCATCGAGTGTTCTGCCTATGTTTTCCTCTAAGAGTTTTATAGTTTCTGGTTTTACATTTAGGTCTTTAATCTATTTTGAGTTTATCTTTGTGTACAGTGTTAGTAAGTGTTCTAGTAGCGTTCTTTAACGTGTAGCTGTCCAGTTTTGCCAACACCAATTACTGAACTGAACTGAACTGAGAGATAAGAATGGAGCTGGAGGAATCAATCTTCCTGACTTCAGGTTATACTACAAAGCTACAGTCATTAAAACAGTATGGTACTAGAACAGAAACATAACTATAGACCAATGGAACAAGATAGAAAGCCCAGAAATAAACCCATGCACCTATGGGTACCTTATTTTTTACAAAGGAGGCAAGAATACATAATGTGGCAAAGACAACCGATCTTGGAATGTGAGGTCAAGTGGGCCTTAGAAAGCATCACTATGAACAAAGCTAGTGGTGGTGATGGAATTCCAGTTGAGCTATTTCAAATCTTGAAAGCTGATGCTGTGAAAGTGCTGCACTCAATATACCAGCAAATTTGCAAAACTCAGCAGTGGCCAGAGGACTGGAAAAAGTCAGTCTTAATTCCAATCCCAAAGAAAGGGAATGCCAAAGAATCCTCCAACTACCGCACAATTGCACTCATTTCACATGCTAGTAAAGTCATGCTCAAAATTCTCCAAGCCAGGCTTCAGCAATATGAGAACCGTGAACTCCCAGATGTTCAAGCAGGTTTAAGAAAAGGCAGAGGCAGCAGAGATCAAATTGCCAACATCCGCTGGATCATGGAGAAAGCAAGAGAGTTCCAGAAAAACATCTATTTCTGCGTCATTGAATATGCCAAATCGTTTGACTGTGTGGATCACAATAAACTGTGGAAAATTCTTAAAGAGACGGGAATCCCAGACCACCTGACCTGCCTCTTGAGAAACCTGTATGCAGGTCAGCAAGCAACAGTCAGAACTAGACATGAAACAACCGACTGGTTCCAAATAGGAAAAGGAGTGTGTCAAAGCTGTATATTGCCACCCTGCTTATTTAACTTCTATGCAGAGTACATCATGAGGAACGCTGGGCTGGAAGAAGCACAAGCTGGAATCAAGATTGCTGGGAGAAATATCAATAATCTCAGATATGCAGATGACATTACCCTTATGGCAGAAAGTGAAGAGGAACTCAAAAGCCTCTTGATGAAAGTGAAAGAGGAGAGTGAAGAGGTTGGCTTGAAGCTCAACATTCAGAAAACAAAGATCATGGCATCTGGTCCCATCACTTCACGGGAAATAGATGGAAAAACAGTGGAAACAGTGTCAGACTTTATTTTGGCGGGCTCCAAAATCACTACAGATGCTGATTACAGCTATGAAATTAAAAGACGGTTAGTCCTTGGAAGGAAAGTTATGACCAACCTAGATAGCATATTAAAAAGCAGAGACATTACCTTGCCAACCAAGGTTCGTCTAGTCAAGGTTATGGTTTTTCCCGTGGTAATGTATGGATGTGAGAGTTGGACTGTGAAGAAATCTGATCGCCAAAGAATTGATGCTTTTGAACTGTGGTGTTGGAGAAGACTCTTGAGAGTCCCTTGGACTGCAAGGAGATCCAACCAGTCCATTCTAAAGGAGATCAATCCTGGGTGTTCATTGGAAGGACTTATGCTAAAGATGAAACTGCATTACTTTGGCCACCTCATGCAACGAGTTGACTCACTGGAAAAGACTCTGATGCTAGGAGGGATTGGGGGTGAGAGGAGACGGGGACGGCAGAGAATGAGATGGCCTGATGGCATCACCGACTCGATGGCAGGAATCTGAGTGAACTCCAGGAGTTGGTGATGGACAGGGAGGCCTGGCGTGCTGTGATTCATGGGGTCGCAAAGAGTCGGACATGTATGAGCGAATGAACTGAACTGAATCATAGACAGGTGCTGAATTTTGTCAAAGGCTTTTTCTGCATCTCTTTAGATGATAACATGTTTTTTATCTTTCAAATTGCTAATATGGTGTATCTCATTGATTGACTTCCATATATTGAAGAATCCTCTTCATTTATTTGGACTTCTGTGTTTCTAGTTTGTTCCTTCATTTATGCAGTATTTGTCTGCCTTTTCATTATTTCATTAATAAGCTATTGTGTTTGAGATCTCCTTTTCCCAGTCTTCAAAGAAGGTTGAATTCTTTCTTCCTTTTGGTTTCTTCCCTCCTAAGGTTGGTCCAGTGGTTTTGGTGAGCTTCATATAGGGTGAGATCTGTGCTAATTTTGTTTATTCGTTTTTTCTCTGATAGGCAAGACTGAGTGAGGTCATACTCCTGTCTGCTGATGACTGGGTTTGTAGTTCTGTTTTATTTGTTAGTTAGATGAGGCATCCTTCAGAGGGTGCTACTGGTAGTTGGGCGATGCCAAGACTTGTATTCAAGTAGTTGCCTTTGTGTCAGTTCTCACTATTTGATACTCCCTAGGATTAGTTCCCCTGGTCGGTAGGTGCCCAGGATGCTACTGGAGATCAGTGGAGAAATAACTCTAGAAGGAATAATGGGATGGAGCAAAAGGAAAATCATTACGCATTTGTGGATGTGACCGGTGATAGAAGCAAGGTCCGGTGCTATAAAGAGCAATATTACATAGGAACCTGGAATGGTAGGTCCATGAATCAAGGGAAATTGGAACTGGTTCTAAAGGACATGGCAAGAGTAAACGTAGACATTCTAGGAATCAGTGAACTAAAATGGACTGGAATGGGTGAATTTAACTCAGATGACCATTATATCTACTACTGTGGGCAGGAATCCCTTTGAAGAAAAGGAGTAGCCATCATGGTCAACAAAAGAGTCTGAAATGCAGTACTTGGATGCAATCTTAAAAACAACAGAATGATTTCTGCTCATTTCAAAGGCAAACCATTCAATATTACAGTAATCCAGGCCTATGCCACAACCAGTAACGCTGAAGAAGCCGAATTTGAATGGTTCTATGAAGACCAACAAGATCTTTTAGAACTAACACCCAAAAAAGATGTCCTTTTCATTATAGGGGACTGGAATGCAAAAGTAGGAAGTCAAGAAACACCTGGAGTAACGGGCAAATTTGGCCTTGGAGCACGGAATGAAGCAGGGCAAAGGCTAATAGAGTTTTGTCAAGAGAACGCATTGGTCATAGCAAACACCCTCTTCCAACAACACAAGAGAAGACTCTACGCATGGACATCAACAGATGGTCAACACCGAAATCAGATTGATTATATTCTTTGCAGCCAAAGATGGAGAAGCTCTATGCAGTTAGCAAAACAAGAGCAGGAGCTGACTGTGGCTCAGATCATGAAATCCTGATTGCCATATTCAGAATGAAATTGAAGAAAGTAGGGAAAACCACTAGACCATTCAGATATGATCTAAATCAAATCCCTTATGATTATACAGTGGAAGTGAGAAATAGATTTAAGGGACTAGATCTGATAGATAGAGTGCCGGATGAACTCTGGATGGAGGTTCGTGACATTGTACAGGAGACAAGGACCAAGACCATCCCCATGGAAAAGAAATGCAAAAAAGCAAAATGGCTGTCTGAGGAGGCCTTACAAATAGCTGTGAAAAGAAGAGAAGGAAAAAGCAAAGGAGAAAAGGAAAGATATAAGCATCTGAATTCAGAGTTCTAAAGAATAGCTAGGAGAGATAAGAAAGCCTTCCTCAGTGATCAATGCAAAGACATAGAGGAAAACAACAGAATAGGAAAAACAAGAGATTTCTTCAAGAAAATTAGAGATTCCAAGGGAAATTTTCATTTAAATATGGGCTCGATAAAGGACAGAAATGGTATGGACCTAACAGAAGCAGAAGATATTAAGAAGAGGTGGCAAAAATACACAAAAGAACTGTACAAAAAAGATCTTCAGGACTAAGATAGTCACGACAACGTGATCACTGACCTAGAGCAAGACATCTTGGAATGTGAAGTCAAGTGGGCCTTAGAAAGCATCACTACGAACAAAGCTATTGGAGGTGCTGGAATTCCAGTTGAGCTATTTCAAATCTTGAAAGCTGATGCTGTGAAAGTGCTGCACTCAATATGCCAGCAAATTTGGAAAACTCAGCAGTGGCCACAGGATTCGAAAAATTCAGTCTTCATTCCAATTCCAAAGAAAGGCAATGCCAAAGAATGCTCAAACTACCGCACAATTGCACTCATCTCACATGCGAGTAAAGTCATGCTCAAAATTCTCCAAGCCAGGCTTCAGCAATATGTGAACCATGAACTCCCAGATGTTCAAGCAGGTTTTAGAAAAGGCAGAGGCAGCAGAGATCAATTTGCCAACATCTGCTGGATCATGGAGAAAGCAAGAGAGTTCCAGAAAAACATCTATTTTTGCTTCATTGACTATGCCAAAGACTTTGATTTTGTGGATCACAATAAACTGTGGAAAATTCTGAAAGAGATTCGAATACCAAACCACCTGACCTGCCTGTTGAGAAACCTGTATGCAAGTCAGGAACCAACAGTCAGAACTGTACATGGAACAACAGACTGGTTCCAAATAGGAAAAGGAGTACGTCAAGGCTGTATATTGTCACCTTGCTTATTTAACTTCTATGCAGAGTACATCATGAGGAACGCTGGGCTGGAAGAAGCACAAGCTGGAATCAAGATTGCTGGGAGAAATATCAGTAACCTCAGATATGCAGATGACACGACCCTTATGGCAGAAAGTGAAGAGGAACTCAAAAGCCTCTTGATGAAAGTTAAAGAGGAGAGTGAAAAGGTTGGCTTGAAGGTCAACATTCAGAAAACAAAGATCATCGCATCTGGTCCCATCTCTTCATGGGAAATAGATGTAAAAACAGTGGAAACAGTGTCAGACTTTATTTTTTTGGGTTCCAAAATCATTGCAGATTCTGATTGCAGCCATGAAATTAAAAGACGGTTAGTCCTTGGAAGGAAATTTATGACCAACCTTGATAGTATATTAAAAAGCAGTGACATTACTTTGCTAACATATGTCCGTCTAGTAAATGCTATGATTTTTCCTGTGGTCATGTATGGATGTGAGAGTTGGACTGTGAAGAAATCTGATCGCCAAAGAATTGATGCTTTTGAACTGTGGTGTTGGAGAAGACTCTTTGGAGTCCCTTGTACTGCAAGGAGGTCCAACCAGTCCATTCTAAAGGATATCATTTCTGGGTGTTCATTGAAAGGACTGATGCCTAAGCTGAAACTCCAATATTTTTTCCACCTCATCTGACGTGTTGACTCACTGGAAAATACTCTGATGCTGGGATAGGTTGGGGGCGGGAGGAGAAGGGGATGACAGAGAATGAGATGGCTGGATGGCATCACCGACTCTGTGGACATGAGTTTGAGTGTACTCCGGGAGTTGGTGATGGATTGGGAGGCTTGGCGTGCCGTGATTCATGGGGTCGCGGAGAGTCGGAAATGACTGAGCGACTGAACTGAACTGAATTGAACTGAAGTTTATTTTAAGTTAGTTTCTATGTAATCTTTTTAAATTCCAGGTACTTGTAGTTTCAAAATCATCTTAACAACCTAAGTTCAATATCATGTGCATTAGTCCTGTTTACAGATGAATAACATATGACAGAAAATAGATGGTTGACTTCAAATCACTTATTCTTATGAGCAGTAGGTCTTCCTGAATGGCTCAGCAGTAAAGAATCCGCCTGCAATTCAAGAGCAGCAGGAGTCTTGGGTTTAATCCTTGGATCAGGAAGATCCACTGGAGGATGGTATGGCAACCTACTCCAGTATTCTGGGAAATTCCTTGGACAGAGGAGCCTGGTGGGCTACAGAACATGGGATCACAAACAGCTGGACCTTACTGAATCAACTTAGCATGCATGTGTGATTTAGCAGTAGAGTTAAATTTGCAACATGCTGTTCTAGTGTAATTTATTTCAAACTTTAATATATGTCAGAATCACCCAGGAATCGTGTTAAAATGCAGAGTCAGGTTGAAGAATGGAGTTTAAGACTGTGTTTCTAACATGCTCCTCCTTGTTGGCAGTATGGCCAGTGGCTCCAGTACCACATTTTGAATAGAAAAGGGCTAGATCAAACTGCTGTTCATAGTTGATTTCAGAAGAAGTAAATATACTATTTGATAAATGCATTTACTAACTTTCAAATATCTACTATGTTGAAACTTTGTGGATGTTAATATGAATAAAACTTGTCTTCAAAGAACTCACAATCAAGTGATAAGGTAATGCCGTCTACAAACAAGTACACTAGAATATATACATATTAATATATTCATGTATGCTAGTTTTAAAAAGAAAGAAGGATTTCATCATTTTTGTAACTACAAAAACAAACAATGAAAAGACATACAATATAGAAAGTGAGAGATCCACTTTCATTTTTATTCTTACTCTTCAGAAATAAGTACATTTTTTTCAGTTTTATTGAGATATAATTGATATATGTGGCTATAAAAAATTAAGGTATAGAGGGAGGGAAGAAGATGGCACAGGAATAGGATAGGGAGACCACTTTTTGCCCCACAAATTCATCAAAAGAACAATTGAACGCTGAGTAAATTCCACAAAACAACTTCTGAATGCCAGCAGAGGACATCAGGCACCCAGAGAAGCAGCCCATTGTCTTCGAAAGGAGGTATAAAAAACATAAAAGATAAAAAGAGAGACAAAAGAGGTAGGGATGGATCTCTGTCCCAGGAAGGGGGGCTTAAAAAAGAGAGAAGTTTCCAAACATCAGGAAACACTCTCACTGGTGAGTCTGTGGCGAGCCTCGGAACCTCAGAGGGCAACATAACCGGGAGGAAAAAGAAATGAAAAATTAAATCCCACAGATTACACGCCCAAAGATAACTCCCAGCAGAGAAGCAGCGCAGATGCCCATATCCGTGATTAGCAAGCGTGGACTGGGCAGGGAGGAGACAGCAGCATTGCTTAGAGTGAGGACCGGGCCTGAATGTCACGAGGGCACTCTGATAAAGCTAACTTGAGACAGCAAAGCAGACTCTGGGATAGCTACCCCACAAAAAGGTGAAAAGTCCGAACCTGAGATACCGCCACACCCGTTCACAGAACAAAGGACTGGCTAGAGATAGCCGGCTGTGAATGGTCCATCCCCCATCCCCCTCCGAGACAGGCAGGGGAGGGCAGCCAGAGACTGAAGGGGGCAATCTTGGACCCAGAGAGTCATCTAATACCAAACTGCAAGCAGGCTCCGTTGCTAACCAAGATTTCTTGGGTTTCTGGCCGGTCAACATCTGCCTGAGAAGATGTGCAGGTTGTATACCCAGGAAACTGAGTGGCAGGGACCAGGGAGGCAATAAGTCACAGCGACCAAGCCTGCCAAACACCTGGTCACCTGAGCTGCTCAGACCAGGGAAGGGCACAAAACACAGGAGCAACCAAGTGTGTGCGTTTGTGGAGTACCTGAGTATCTGAACCTGAGCAGCTTAGACCTGGGATCTGCATGCAACCCAGTGCCGGCCTCAGACAGTTCTTGGCAGAGCAACCTAGAGTCTGTGAAGTGTAGACTGGGACAGCAAACACGCTGTGAGCGGGGACAAACCCAGTGTTGCCTAGACACTGTGAGCACTCCCCACAGATGCCAGTGATAATTGTTGGCAGCGTACCTCCCTCCCCACAGCACGACTGAACAAGTGAGCCTTAAAAAGTGTCCACCACCAACCCCTAGTGTCAGGGCGGAAATGAGACACTGAAGAGACCAGAAAACAGAAGACGCTAAAACAAGGGGACCACCTTGGAAGGGACAGATGGAGAAGTCTTGAGGCTACTGCAAGAATAAGACTGAAAACCAGGGGCAGGAGACTTAATTCCAAATCCTGAGAACACCAGAGAACTCCTGACTCCAAGGAACATTAATTGATAGGAGCTCATCAAACGCCTCCATACCCACACTGAAACCAAACATCACACAAAGGTCAATAAGTTCCAGAGCAAAACATACTATGCAAAATCTCCAGCAACACAGGAAAATAGCCCTGAGCTTCAATATACAGGCTGCCCAAAGTTACTCCAAACCCACTGACATCTAATAACTCATTACTGGACACTTCATAGCACTCTAGAGAGAAGAAATCCAACTCCACTCACCAGAACACTGACACAAGATTCCGTAACCAGGGAACCTGGACAAGCCACTCGTCCAACCTCACCCACAGCAAGGAAACTCCGCAATAAAGAGAACTCCATAAACTGCCAGAAGACGGAAAGGCCATCCCAAACACAGAAATAAAAGCAAGATGAAGAGACAGAGAAATATCCAGCAAATAAAGGAACAGGGTAAATGCCCACCAACCCAAACAAAATAGGAAGAGATAGGGAACCTACCTGACAAAGAATTCCAAATAATGATGGTGAAATTGATCCAAAATCTTGAAAACAAATTGGAGTTACAGATAAATAACCTGGAGACAAGGATCGAGAAGATGCAAGAAAGGTTTAATAAGGATCTAGAAGAAATAAAAAAGAGTCAATGTACAATTAATAAGGCAATCAGTCAGTTCAGTTCAGTTCAGTTCAGTCACTCAGTCGTGTCCGACTCTCCGCGACCCCATGAATCACAGCACACCAGGCCTCCCTGTCCATCACCAACTCCCAGAGTTCACTCAAACTCATGTCCACAGAGTTGGTGATGCCATCCAGCCATCGAATAAGGCAATAGATGAGACTAAAAAAAAAAAAAATTAAAAAAAAATCTCTGGAGGGTACCAAGAGTAGAATAACAGTGGCAGAAGATAGAATAAGTGAGTTAGAAAATAGAATGCTACAAATAAATGAAACAGAGAGGAAAAAAGAAAAAAGAATTAAAAGAAATGAGGAAAATCTCAGAGACCTCTGGGACAATGTTAAACACCCCAACATCCGAATCATAGGAGTCCCAGAAGAGGAAGATAAAAAGAAAGACCATGAGAAAATACTTGAGGAGATAATAGTTGAAAATTTCCCTAAAATGAGGAAGGAACTAATCAGCCAAGTCCAAGAATCCCAGAGAGTCCCAAACAGGATAAACCCAAGGAAAAATACCGAAAGACACATAATGATGAAATTAACAAAGATCAAACACAAAGAACAAATATTAAGAGCAGCAAGAGGAAAGCAACAAGTAACACACAAGGGGATCCCCATAAAGATAACAGCTGATCTTTCAATAGAAGCTCTTCAGGCCAGGAGGGAAAGTAAGGGCATACTTAAAGTGTTGAAAAAAAAATAACTTACAGCCCAGATTACTGTACCCAGCAAGGATCTCATTCAAATATGAAGGAGAAATCAAAAGGTTTACAGACAAGCAAAAGCTGAGAGAATTCAGCATCACCAAACCAGCTCTCCAACAAATGCCAAAGGATGTTCTCTAGACAGGAAACACAGAAAGTGTATAAACTCAAACCCAAAACAATAAAGTAAATGGCAACAGGATCATATTATCAACAATTACCTTAAATGTAAATGGGATGAATGCCCAAACCAAAAGACAAAGACTGGGTGAATGGATACAAAAACAAGACCCCTATATATTCTGTCTACAAGAGACCCACCTCAAAACGAGGGACACATACAGACTGAAAGAGAAGGGCTGGAAAAAGATATTCCACGAAAATAGAGACCCAAAGAAAGCAGAAGTAGCAATACTCATATCAGATAAAATAGACTTTAAAACAAAGGCTGTGAAAAGAGACAAAGGACACTACATAATGATCAAAGGATCAATCCAAGAATAAGATATAACAAGTATAAATATATATACCCAACATAGGAGCACCACAATATGTAAGACAAATGTTAACAATGAAAGGGGAAATTAATAGTAACACAATAATAGTGGGAGACTTTAATAACCCACTCACACCTATGGATAGATCAGCTAAACAGAAAACTAACAAGGAAACACAAATGTTAAATGATACAATAGACTAGTTAGACCTAATTGATACCTACAGGACATTTCACCCAAAAACAATGAATTTCACCTTCTTCTCAAGTGCATACGGAACCTTCTCCAGGATAGATCACATCCTGGGCCACAAATCTAGCCTTGGTAAATTCAAAAAAATTGAAATCATTCCAAGCATCTTTTCTGACCACAATGCAGTAAGATTAGATCTCAATTACAGGAGAAAAATTATTAAAAATTCCAACGCATGGAGGCTGAACAACACGTTGCTAAAAAACCAACAATTCAGAGAAGAAATCAAAAAAGAAATAAAAAATGCATAGAAATGAATGAAAATGAAACACAACAACCCAAAACCTCTGGGACACTGTAAAAACTGTGCTAAGGGGAAGGGTCATAGCAATACAGGCACACCTCAAAACAAGAAAAAAGTCAAATAAATAACCTAACTCTACACCTAAAGCAACTAGAAAAGGAAGAAATGAAGAACCCCAGGGTTAGTAGAAGGAAAGAAATTGTAAAAATTAGGGCAGAAATAAATGCAAAAGAAACAAAAGAGACCATAGCAAAAACCAACAAAGCCAAAAGCTGGTTATTTGAGAGGGTAAATAAAATTGACAAACCACGAGCCAGATTCACCAAGAAACAAAGGGAGAAAAACCAAATCAACAAATTAAAAATGAAAAGGGAGAGATCACAACAGACATCACAGAAATACAAAGGATCATAAGAGACTACTATCAGCAATTATATGCCAATAAAATGGACAACTTGGAAGAAATGCACAAATACTTTGAAAAGTACAACTTTCCAAAACTGGCCCAGGAAGAAACAGAAAATCTTAATAGACCTATCACAAGCACAGAAATTGAAACTGTAATCAGAAATCTTCCAGCAAACAAAAGCCCAGGTCCAGACGCTTTCACAGCTGAATTCTACCAAAAATTTAGAGAAGAGCTAACACCTATCCTACTCAAACTCTTCGAGAAAATTGCAGAGGAAAGTAAACTTCCAAACTCATTCTGTGAGGCCACCATCACCCTAATACCAGAACCTGACAAAGATGCCACAAAAAAAGAAAACTACAGGCCAATATCAATGATGAACATAGATGCAAAAATCCTTAACAAAATTCTAGCAATCAGAATCCAACAACACATTAAGAAGATCATACATCATGACCAAGTGTGCTTTATCCCAGGGATGCAAGTTTTCTTCAATATCCGGAAATCAATCAATGTAATACACCCCATTAACAAAATGAAAAATAAAAACAATATGATTATCTCAATAGATGCAGAGAAAGCTTTTGACAAAATTAAACATGCATTTATGATAAAAACCCTCCAGAAGGAGGGAAGAGGAGGAATATTCTTCAACCTAATAAAAGCTATGTGTGATAAACCCACAGCAAACATTATCCTCAAAGGTGAAAAATTGAAAGTGTTTCCCCTAAAGTCAGGAACAAGACAAGGGTGCCCACTCTCACCAATACTATTCAACATAGGTATGGAAGTTTTGGCCACAGCAATCAGAGCAGAAAAAAACATAAAAAGAATCCAAATTGGAAAAGAAGAAGTAAAACTCTCACTGTTTGCAGATGACATGATCCTCTACACAGAAAACTCTAAAGACTCTACCAGAATATTACTAGAGCTAATCTATGAATATAGTAAAGTTGCAAGATATAAAATAAACACACATAAATCCCTTGCATTCCTATACACTAATAATGAGAAAATAGAGAAATTAAGGAAACAATTCCACTCACCATTGCAACGAAAAGGATGAAATAATTAGGAATATATTTACCTAAAGAAACAAAAGACCTATATATAGAAAACTATAAAACACTGGTGAAAGAAATCAGAGAGGACACTAATAGATGGAGAAATATACTGTGTTCATGGATTGGAAGAATAAATATTGTGAAAATGAATTTATTATCCAAAGTAATCTATAAGTTCAGTGCAATCCCTATCAAGCTACCAATGGTATTTTTCACAGAGCTAGAACAAATAATTGCATAATTTGAATGGAAATACAAAAAACCTCCAATAGCCAAAGCAATCTTGAGAAAGAAGAATGGAACTGGAGGAATCAACCTGCCGGAATTCAGGCTCTACTATAAAGCCACAGTCATCAAGACAGTATGGTACTGGCATATAGACAGAAATATAGATCAATGGAACAAAATAGAAAGCCCAGAGATCAATCCATGCACCTATGGACACTTTATCTTTGACAAAGGAGGCAAGAATATTCAATGGATAAAAGAAAATGTCTTTAACAAGTGGTGCTGGGAAAACTGGTCAGCCACTTGTAAAAGAATGAAACTAGAATACTCCCTAACACCATACACAAAAAGAAACTCAAAATGGTTTAAAGATCTAAATGTAAAAACAGAAACTATAAAACTCCTAGAGGAGAACATAGACCAAACACTCTCCGACATAAATCACAGCAGGATCCTCCATGACCCACCTCGCAGAATATTGGAAATAAAAGCAAAAATAAACAAATGAAATTTGTCCTAATGAAAATTAAAATCTTCTGCACAACAAAGGAAACTATAAGCAAGGAGAAAAGACAGCCTTCAGAATGGGAGAAAATAACAGCAAATGAAGCAACTGACAAAGGATTTATCTCAAAAATATACAAGCAACTCCTGCAGCTCAATCATAGAAAAATAAACGACCCAATAAAAAAATGGGCCAAAGAACTATACAGACATTTCTCCAAAGAAGACATACAGATGCCTAAGAAACACATGAAAAGATGCTCAACATCACTCATAATCAGAGAAATGCACATCAAAACCACAGTGAGGTACCATTTCACGCCTGTCAGAATGGCTGCTATCCAAAAGCCTACAAGCAATAAATGCTGGAGAGGGTGTGGAGAAAAGGGAACCCTCTTACACTGTTGGTGGGAATGCAAACTAGTACAGCCACTATGGAGAACAGTGTGGAGACTCCTTAAAAAACTGGAAATAGAGCTGCCATACAACCCAACAATCGCACTTCTGGGCATACACACCCAGGAAACCAGGTTTGAAAGAGACACATGTACTTCTATGTTCAATGCAGCACTATTTATAATAGCCAGGACATGAACGCAACGTAGATGTCCATCTGAAGATGAATGGATAAGAAAGCTCTGGTACATATACACAATGGAGTATTTCTCAGCCATTAAAAATAATCCATTTGAATCCGTTCTAAGGAGGTGGTTGAAACTGGAGCCTATTACACAGGGTGATGTAAGCCAGAAAGAAACACTTCAATACAGTATACTAACACATTTATATGGAATTTAGAAGGATGATAGTGATAACCCTGTATACGAGACAGCAAAAGTGACACAGATGTATAGAACAGTCTTTTTGACTCTGTGGGAGAGTGTGAGGGTGGGATGATTTGGGAGAATGGCATTGAAACATGTCTATTATCATATGTGAAACGAGTCACCAGTCCAGGTTTGATGCATGGCACAGGATGCTCAGGGCTGGTGTATTGGATGAACCAGAGGGATGGGATGGGGAGGGATGTGGGAGGGGGGTTCAAGATGGGGAACACATGTATACCCGGGGCAGATTCATGTCAATGTATGGCAAAACCAATACAATAATGTAAAGTAATTAGCCTCCAATTAAAATAAATAAATTTAAAAATAATAATAAAATATAAAAATAAAAAAAAAATTAAGGCATATAACATAATGGTTTGACTTACATATATTGTGAAATGAGTGCCACAGTAAATTTCGTCAGAAGTAACAACTCCAATACTTTGGCCACCTCATGCGACGAGTTGACTCATTGGAAAAGACTCTGATGCCGGGAAGGATTGGGGGTGGGAGGAGAAGGGGACGACAGAGAATGAGATGGCTGGATGGCATCACCGACTCGATGGACATGATTTTGAGTGAACTCTGGGAGTCGGTGATGGACAGGGAGGCCTGGCGTGCTGTGATTCATGGGTCGCAGAGAGTCGGACACGACTGAGCGACTGAACTGGCCTGAACTGTTTTTAATAAATCAATTTGTATTCTTTTGGATTTCGAAAATGAATAAAGAGATACATTAATTTACAAAAGCAGAATCATGCTTCATGTACTGTTCAGGAAGCGTTTTTCTTTCAACACTGAAAACCATATTTCAATATATCAATATACCTTTTCCTCTTTCATTTTTAAAATTTTATATATAACAATGTTTTTCCTGTATCAGTTTAATTTTATTAGATATTTTGACTTTGGCTATTTATTTCATAAAAAATTAATTACCCTGAATTATATCAACCAAATTGAAAAGGCTAAATGTATAAAAATGAAAGAGACAAAAATTCCCTGCTTAAACTGAAGGTTTAGCTCTCAAATTAATGTATTCTGGCCATTTTTGTTGCTCTTTTATATTATGGTTTGTTATAGAACATTGAATACTTTGTGCTCTACAAACTGTTTGTTTATCCATTCTATGTGTAATAGCCTACTTCTGCTGTAACCAAACACTCAATCCTTCTCTCCCCTACCTCCCTACTCCTTGGAAACCACATCAGTTCCCTATATATCTGAATCTGTTTTAGTTTTGTAGATAAGTTGATTTATATTGAATTTTAGGTTCCACATATAAGTGATATCGTGTGGTATTTGCCTTTCTCTTTCTGACATACTTTGCTTAGTATGATAATCTCTAAGTCCATCCATGTTACTGAAAATGGCATTATTTTGTTCTTTTTGATGGTTGAGTAATATATATATATATATATATATATATATATATATATGTATATAATATATATATGGAGAAGGCAATGGCTCCCCACTCCAGTACTCTTGCCTGGAAAATCCCATGGACGGAGGAGCCTGGTAGGCTGCAGTCCATGGGGTCGTGAAGAGTCGGACACGACTGAGGGACTTCACTTTCATGCACTGGAGAAGGAAATGGCAACCCACTCCAGTGTTCTTGCCTGCAGAATCCCAGGGACGGGGGAGAATTTGTCTATAGGCATTTAAGTTGTTTCCATGTTTTGGATATTATAAATTGCTACTATGAACATAGGGCTGCGTGTATATTTTCGAATTATAGTTTTGTCCAGGAGTGTGCATGCTAGATCATATGGCAACTCTATTTTTAGTTTTTTGAAGAGCCTCCATATTGTTTTCATTACTGGCTGCAACAATTTACATACCCACCAACAATGTAAGAGGCTTCCCTTTACTCCACACCTGCTACAGCATTTGTTATTTCTAGACGTTTTAATGATGGCCATTCTGACTGGTGCGATGTGGTACCTCGCAAATTTTGAATTATATTTATCTAGCGATTAGCAAAGTTGAGCATCTTTTCATGTGTCTATTTTCCACTTGCATGTCTTTGGAAAAATATCTATTTCGTTTTTTTTTGTCCATTTTTCCATTGAGTTGCTCTTTTTTCTGTGTGTGTGCTGTTGATTTGTATGAGTGGTTAGTATATTTTGGAAATTAAGTCCTTGCCAGTTTCATTCTTTTCAAATATTTTCTCCTATTCCATAGGTTATCTTTTCATTTTGTTTTTTGTTTCCTTTGGTGTGCAAACTTTGTAAGTTTGATCAGGTCCCATTTGTTTATTTTTATTTATATTGCCTTGGGAGACTGACCTAAGAAAACATTGGTACAATTTATGTCAGAGAATGTTTTGCCTGTGCTCTCTTCTAGGAATTTTGTAGTGCCATATCTTAGTTTTAAATCTTTAAGCCATTTTGAGTTAATTTTTGTCCATGGTGTGAGAGTATATTTTAACTTCATTGATTTACATGTAGCTCTCCAACTTATCCAGTACTAGTTGCTGATGAGACTATTCCCCATTTTATATTCTTGCCTTCTTTGTTGAAGAGCAATTGATCATAGGTGTGTAGGCATTTTTTTGGGCTCTCTATTCTGTTCCATTAATCTATACACCTGTTTTTGTGCCAATACTACACTGTTTTGATTACTGTAGCTTTGTAGCATTGTCTGAAGTCTAGGAAGGTTAGGCTGCCTACTTTCTTCTTTTCCCTCAGTATTGCTTTGGAAATTAGGGTCTTTCAGTATTCCATATAAATTTTAAATTATCTATTCTAGTTCTGTAAAAAAAAATGTCATGGATAATTTGATAGACATAACATTAAATCTGTACATTTCTTTGGGTACCATTACCTTTTTTTTTCTTTTTTTAAAATATTTATTGTTTTAATTGGAGGCGAATTACTTTACATTATTGTAGTGGTTTTTGCCATACATTGACATGAATCAGCCATGGGTGTACATGTGTCCCCTATCCCCCTTCCCACCTCCTTCCTTATCCCATCCCTCAGGGTTGTCCCAGTGCAATAGCTTTGAGGGTCCTGATTCATGCATCAAACTTGGACTGGTCATCTATTTCACATAAGGTAATATACATGTTTCAATGCTATTCTCTCAAATCATCCCACCCTTGCCTTCTCCCACAGAGTCCAAAAGTCTGTTCTTTATATCTGTGTCTCTTTTGGTGTCTCACATATAGGGTCATCATTACCATCTCTCTAAATTTCATCAGATCAGATCAGATCAGTCGCTCAGTCGTGTCCGACTCTCCGCGACCCCATGAATCACAGCACGCCAGGCCTCCCTGTCCATCACCAACTCCCGGAGTACACTCAAACTCATGTCCACAGAGTCGGTGATGCCATCCAGCCATCTCATTCTCCATCGTCCCCTTCTCCTCCAGCCCCCAACCTTTCCCAGCATCAGAGTCTTTTCCAGTGAGTCAACTCGTCGCATGAGGCAGCCAAAGTATTGCAGTTTCAGCTTTAGCATCAGTCCCTCCAATGAACATCCAGGATTGATCTCGTTTAGAATGGACTGGTTGGATCTCCTTGCAGTATAAGGGACTCTCAAGAGTCTTCTCCAACACCACAGTTCAAAAGCATCGATTCTTCGGCGATCAGCCTTCTTCACAGTCCAACTCTCACATCCATACATGACCACGGGAAAAACCATTGCCTTGACTAGACGGACCTTGGTTGGCAAAATACTGTCTCTGCTTTTTAATATACTATCAAGGTTGGTCATAACTTTCCTTCCAAGGAGCAAGCGTCTTTTAATTTCATGGCTGCAATCAGCATCTGCAGTGATTTTGGAGCCCAAAAAATAAAGTCTGACACTGTTTCCACTGTTTTTCCATCTATTTCCCATGAAGTGATGGGACCAGATGCCATGATCTTTGTTTTCTGAATGTTGAGCTGCAAGCCAACCTTTTCACTCTCCTCTTTCACTTTCATCAAGAGGCTTTTGAGTTCCTCTTCACTTTCTGCCATAAGGGCGGTGTCATCTGTATATCTGAGGTTATTGATATTTCTCCCAGCAATCTTGATTCCAGCTTGTGCTTCTTCCAGCCCAGCGTTCCTCATGATGTACTCTGCATAGAAGTTAAATAAGCAAGGTTACAATATACATATATATGTGTTAATACACCATATTGGTGTTTTTCATTCTGACTGAACAATATAAATTATCCCAATCCAAGAACATGGGATATCTTTCCATTTCTTTGAATCATCTTCAATTTCCTTTTTTAATGTTTTGTAGTTCTCAGCATATATATCTTTAATCTACTTGGTAATATTTAAGAATTTAGAGTTTTTGGATACAATTTTTAAAAAACAGATGATTTATTGTCATTCCTTTTCTGATATTTAATTGTTAATGTAAAGAATTGCAACTTATTTCTATAATTTAATCTTGCATCTTGATACCTTGCTGAATTCATTTATCAGCTCTAGAAATTTTGTGTGGAGTTTTTAAGGTTTATTTTGTAAGCAGCATATAATGACATTTTACCTCTTCCATACTAATTTGAATACATTTTATTGGGGAGTTTTTCACCTCTTCACTTTTGAGCATTATAATGACTCTGGGTCTGTCATAAAGGACTTTTTTTATCTTGAGATATGTTCCCTCTATACTCACTTTTCCAGGTGGCACAGTGGTAAAGAATTCTCCTGCCAATACAGGAGAAGACAAAAGAGATGCAGGTTCGATCTCTGGGTTGGAAAGATCCACTGGAATAGGAAATGGCAACCCACTCGAGTATTCTTGCCTTGAAAATCCCATGGATAGGAGAGCCTAGTGGGCTACAGCCCATGGGGTTGCAAGCAGTTGAACACAACCAAGTAACTGAACACATACTTTCGCTAGAATTTTGATTTTGAAAGAATGTTGAATTTTGTCAAATGTTTTTTTCTGTATCTATTCAGATGGTCATGTGGTTTTTGCCCTTTCTTGTGTAGATGTAGTGTATCACATTGATTAATTTGTATATATTGAACCATTCTTGTGATCCTGGGTTGGAGTCAACTTGGTTGTGGTGTATGACATTTTCTTTAATCTGTTGTTGAATTCAGCTTGTTAATATCTGTTGAGAATTTTTCTGTCTATATTCAAATATATTGGCCTGTAATTTTCTTTTCTGGTAGTATCTTTGGCTAATTTTGGTATCAGGGTGATGTTGGTTTCATAGGATAACTTTGGGAGTGTTCCTTCCTCTTCAATCTTTTGGAAGAGTTTGAGAAGGGTCAGGATAAGAGATCTTTTTATGTTTGGTAGAATTCCCCAGTAAAGTCATCTGATTCTGGGCTTTTGTTTGTAAGGAGATTGTTTTGTGTTTCTCTCATTTTGTTTTGTTTTTCAATTCTAGTAATTTATATGTTCAAGTTTTCTATTTTTTCTTGGTTCAATTTTGGCCAGCTGTATGTTTCTAGAAACTTTTCCATTTCTTCTAGGTTGTTAAGTTTTTTTGGCATATAATTCTTCATAGCATTCTCTTTCTTTTGTATTTCTGCTCTATTAGTTGTGATTTCTCCTCTTTCATCTCTTATTTTGTTTATTTAGTTCTTCTCTAGTCTTCTTAGTCAGAACTTGGTCGATTTTTCTTACTCTTTCAAAGAACCAGCTCTTTGTCTTACTGACTTTTCAACTGTTTTCAATTGTTTTGTTTATTTCCTCTCTAATCTTTATTATCATTTTACTTCCACTGACTTTAGGCTTTGTTTGATCTTTGTCTAATTCTTTTAAATAGTGAATTAAGTTGTTTATTTGAAATTTTTCTTGTTTCTTAAAGAAGGCCTGTGTCACAATGAAGTTCTCATATGAAGGACTGCTTTTGCTACATCCTATAGACCTTATGGTTGTGTTTCCCTTGTCATTTTCCTCGAGATATTTTTAATTTCTTCTTTGATTTCATCATTGACCCATTATTTCTTGTTTCTTTTTCTGTGGTTGATTTCTAGTTTTATTCCTTTGAATCAGAGAAGATGAATGAAATAATTTTTATATACTCTTAAATTTGTTGAGGATTATTTTGTGCCCTAGTATATAATCAATCCTAGAGAATGTTCCATGTGCACTTGAAGAAAAGAAACATGTGTATTCTGCTTTTTTTCATGTCATGTCCTAAATATATGTATTGAATCTGAATGTTTTATGACAGCATTTGGGATCTCTGCTGCCTTATTAATTTTATGTCTCAAAGATATGTCCATTGATATGAGTGGGCTGTTAAAGTCTCTTACTATTACTGTATTCCCATTAATTTCTCCCTTTGTGTATGTTGGCATTTGTTTATGTATTTGGGTGTTCCTATATTGTATGCATATGTGGATCAGTGCAATATCTCCCTATATTTATCCTTTTATCATTGCATAGTGTCCTTCTTTATTTTTCTTTATGGTCTTCATTTTAAAGTCTATTTTGTCTGATATGAGTATTGTGACTGCCCCCCACTTTTTGTTATTTCTGTTTGCATGAAATATATTTTTCCATCCCCTCACTTTCAATCTATGTGTATGCTTTGCCCTAAAGTGGGACTCTTTTAGGCAACATATTTTATGTCTTTCTTAAATCCAATATCCCATTCTATGTCTTTTCATTAAAGCATTTAGTTCATTGACATTTAAGGTAATTATTAATATATATGTACATATTGCCATTTTATACCTTGTTTTTCCATTGATTTTATATTTTTTCCCTGTCCCTTTTATTTTCCTTTTGTGTTTTAATGACTCTATTTTGTATTATACTTTGCTAGCTTCTTTTTGGTTTTGTGAATCTATTGTACATTTTTGGTTTGTGATTGTACTGTTTTCTTTTTTTTTTGTAATTAATTTATTTTTTATTGGAGGCAAATTATTTTACAATATTATATTGGTTGGTTTTGCCATACGTTGCCATGAATTCGCCCTGGGTTTACATAAGTTCCCCCTCCTGAACCCCCCTCCCACCTCCCTCCTCCCTTTATCCTCCCTCTGGGTCATCCCCGCATGCCAGCCCCGAGTATCCTATAACATGCATTGATCCTGAACTAGTGATTCATTTCACATATGACAACATACGTGTTTCAATGACATTCTCCCAAATCATCCCACCCTCACCCTCTCCCACAGAGTCCCAAAGACTGATCTATACATCTGTGTCTCTTTTGCTGTCTCGTATACAGGGTTATCATTTGCATCTTTCTAAATTCCATATATATGCATTAGTATGCTGTATTGGTGTTTTTCTTTCTGGCTTACTTCACTCTGTATAATAGGCTCCAGTTTCATCCACCTCATTAGAACTGATTCGAATGCATTCTTTTTAATGGCTGAATAATACTCCATTGTGTATATGTACCAAAGCTTTCTTATCCATTTGTCTGCAGATGGACATCTAGGTTGCTTCCATGTCCTGGCTATTATAAACAGTGCTGCAATGAACATTGGAGGACATGTGTCTCTTTCAATTCTGGTTTCCTCAGTGTGTATGCCCAGGAGTGCGATTGCTGGATCATATGGCAGGTCTATTTCCAGTTTTTTGAGGAATCTCCACACTGTTCTCCATAGTGGCTGTACTAGTTTGCATTCCCACCAACAGTGTAAGAGGGTTCCTTTCTCTCCACATCCTCTCCAGCATTTATTGCATGTAGACTTTTGGATAACAGCCATTCTGACAGGTGTGAAATGGTATCTCATTGTGGTTTTGATTTGCATCTCTCTGATTATGAGGGATGTTGAGCATTTTTTCATGTGTTTGTTAGCCATGTTTATGTCTTCTTTGGAGAAATGTCTGTTTAGTTCTTTGGCCCATTTTTTGATTGGGTCATTTATTTTTCTGGAATTGAGCTGCAGGAGCTGCTTGTATATTTTGGAGATTAATCCTTTATCAGTTGCTTCATTTGCTATTATTTTCTCCCATTCTGAAGGCTGTCTTTTCACCTTGCTTATAGTTTCCTTTGCTGTGCAGAAGCTTGTACTGTTTTCTAAGTATGTTCAGTACAGTTCAGTTGCTCAGTCGTGTCTGACTGTTTGTGACCCCATGAATCACAGCATGCCAGGCCTTCCTGTCCATCACCAACTCCCGGAGTTCACTGAAACTCATGTCCATCCAGTTGGTGATGCCATCCAGCCATCTCACTCTCTGTCATCCCCTTCTCCTCCTGCCCGCAATCTTTCCCAGCATCAGAGTCTTTTCCAATGAGTCAACTCTAATTATGTTAGCCCCTTCCTATTTCCATTTGTTTTAAATTGTTAGCCCAATGGGCTCAAACACCTTCCAGGAAAAAACCTTACATTTTCTTACTATCCTCCACCATATTTTATGATTTTGGTATCTTGTTCTGCATCTTCATTATCTTCATTTCACTATTCATTGAACCTATCATTGATTTCATAGATTTTTTTTTTAATCTACGTACTGGGTGATTTACTTTCCAAATATGATTTTCTTTTTCCTATAGATTCTTGTATCTTTCTTATTTAGAGAAGACCTTTCAATATTTCATTTAATATATGCTTAATATTGTTGTATTATTTTAGCTGTTTCTTGTTTAAGAAATTATTTCTCTCTCCTCTATTCTAAATGATAATATTTCTGGGAAGAATAACCTAGGTTGCAGGTTTTTCTCCTTAAGGACTTCAAATCTGTCTTGTCACTCCTGGCTTGCAATGTTTCTATAGAGAAATCAGCTGATAGACTTTGACGGTTTCCTTGTAATTATTTTTTTCCTGCCTTTAGAATCTTCTCTGTAATTTCGCCACATTCATCACAATATATCGTGATATAGGACTGAAAGGGTAACAGGCATGAAGGCCAGGGGTCTCCAAACGGAGGAAATAGGGTGCAAGTGTCACATTTTTTATCTCTATTTAAGTGGCAGGAGGAAACAAACTAGTGTT
The DNA here is from genome assembly GCF_049115385.1 of Moschus berezovskii. Lineage (NCBI taxonomy): Eukaryota > Metazoa > Chordata > Mammalia > Artiodactyla > Moschidae > Moschus > Moschus berezovskii. The sequence continues at coordinate 76,879,899 of NC_142488.1, read as the reverse complement.
ATATTTTTCCCCTTCTCTATAGAAATATAAAAAGAGGTTTCTCTTAAATTTTGTGATGCCATAATGACACCTGATTCCACCTGAACTTAACTTTTCTCAAACCTTAAGCTAACCAATGCATTTTTCTTATGGAAACGTTTGTCTTAAGCTATGTTAATGTACTATGTATTTATCCTAGACTCTGTCTTCAAATCTGCCTAAAGGATCAGAACGGACTTGACAAACTAGTATGTTATATGTTGCCCTCCTAACCTAAGTTAATGAAACTATATCATTGAAGTTGCTCAGTTGTGTCTGACTGTTTGCAATCCCTCTATCCATGGAATTGTGCAGGCAAGAGTATTGGAGTGTATTGCAATTTCCTTCTCCAGGGGATTTTCCTGACCTGGGGATCGAAGTCAGGTCTCTGGCATGGCAGGTAGATGCTTTACCATCTGAGCCACTAGGGAAGCTATATATTTGTATGGAAATCTGCCTTTTTCAAGATTCATGTCAATCATGTTACGGCCCAGGATGACTCACTAGGTGCCAATGTTATAGCAATGCATGTTGTGGGTGAGGGGCATGGTGCCATTCTCTTAGTTTTGAGGCATTTCCTTTCTCTAATTAGCAGACTGCTAGTAGCCGGCCCCAGCGGCGCAGACACAAGAGACGCCAGCCCAGGCCCAATTTACCATGCAAAGAGGCATGGCAATGAGGAGCTACCCCACATCCAATAGGCGGTGGCTGCGTGAGTGCAGGAGGGCCGAGAGGAGCTACTCAACGTTCAAGGTCAGGAGGGGCAGCCTTGAGGAGATACCCCTCATACAAGGTAAGGTGCAGCGACTGCGCTTTCTTGGAGCAGCTGTGAAGAGATATCCCACACCCAAGGTAAGAGAAACCAAAATAAGATGGTAGGTATTGCAAGAGGGAATCAGAGGGCAGACACACTAAAATCATAGTCACAGGAAAATATTCGATCTGATCACATGGCCCACAGCCGAATGTGAACCACTGGAGAAGGGAATGGCAAACCACTTCAGTATACTTCTCTTGAGAAGGGCAAAATGACAGGATACTGAATGAGGAATTCCCCAGGTTGGTAGGTGCCCAGTATGCTACTGGAGATCAGTGGAGAAATGACTCAAGAAGGAATAAAGGGATGGAGCAAAAGCAAAACCAATACCCAGTTGTGGATGTGACCGGTGATACAAGCAAGGTCCGCTTTTGTAAAGAGCAATATTGCATAGGAACCTGGAATGTTAGGTCCATGAATCACGGCAATTTGGAAGTGGTCAAAAAGGACATGGCAAGAGTGAACATAGACATTCTAGGAATCAGTGAATTAAAATGGACTGGAATGGGTGAATTTAAATCAGATGACCATTATATCTACTACTGTGGGCAGGAATCCCTTTGAAGAAATGGAGTAGCCATCATGGTCAACAAAAGAGTCTGAAATGCAGTACTTGGATGGAATCTTAAAACAAAGGAATGATTTCTGTTCCTTTCCAAGGCAAAACATTCAATATTACAGTGATCCAGGCCTATGCCCCAACCAGTAACGATGAAGAAGCTGAAATTGAATGGTTCTATGAAGACCTACAAGAACTTTTAGAACTAACACCCAAAAAAGATGTCCTTTTCATTATAGGGGACTGGAATGCAAAAGTAGGAAGTCAAGAAACACCTGGAGTAACAGGCAAATTTGGCCTTGGAGCACGGAATGAAGCAGGGCAAATGCTAATAGAGTTTTGGCAAGAGAACACACCAGTCATAGGAAACACCCTCTTCCAACAACACAAGAGAAGACTCTACGCATGGACATCACCAGATGATTAACACCGAAATCAGATTGATTATATTCTTTGCAGCCAAAGATGGAGAAGCTCTATACGGTTAGCAAAAAAAAGACCAGGAGCTGACTGTGGCTCAGATCATGAATTCCTTATTGCCAAATTCAAAGTTAAATTGAAGAAAGTAGGGAAAACCACTAGACCATTCACATATGACCTAAGTCAAATCCCATATGTTTATACAGTGGAAGTGAGAAATAGATTTAAGGGACTAGATCTGATAGATAGAGTGCCTGATGAACTCTGGATGGAGGTTCGTGACATGGTACAGGAGACAAGGACCAAGATCATCTCCATGGAGAAGAAATGCAAAAAAGCAAAATGGCTGTCTGAGGAGGCCTTACAAATAGCTGTGAAAAGAAGAGAAGCGAAAAGCAAAAAAGAAAAGTAAAGATATAAGCATCTGAATGCAGAGTTCCAAAGAATAGCAAGGAGAGATAAGAAGGCCTCCCTCAGTGATCAATGCAAAGAAATAGTGGAAAACAACAGAATGGGAAAAACAAGAGATCTCTTCAAGAAAATTAAAGATTCCAAGGGAACATTTCATGCAAAGACGGGCTCGATAAAGGACAGAAATGGTATGGGCCTAACAGAAGCAGAAGATATTAAGAAGAGGTGGCAAGAACATACAGAAGAACTGTACAAAAAAGATCTTCACGACCAAGATAGTCATGATAACATGATCACTGACCTAGAACCAGACATCTTGGAATGTGAAGTCAAGTGGGCCTTAGAAATCATCACTACGAAAAAAGCTAGTGGAGGTGATGGAATTCCAGTTGAGCTGTTTCAAATCTTCAAAGATGATGCCGTGAAAGTGCTGCAATCAATATGCCAGCAAATTTGGAAACTCAGCAGTGGCCACAGGACTGGAAAAAGTCAATTTCATTCCAATCGCAAAGAAAGGGAATGCCAAAGAATGCTCAAACTACCACACAATTGCACTCATCTCACATGCTAGTAAAGTCATGCTCAAAATTCTCCAAGCCAGGCTTCAGCAATATGTGAACCGTGAACTCCCAGATGTTCAAGCAGGTTTTAGAAAAGGGAAAGGCACCAGAGATCAAATTGCCAACATCCGCTGGATCATGGAGAAAGCAAGAGAGTTCCAGAAAAACATCTATTTCTGCTTCATTGACTACGCCAAAGCCTTTGACTGTGGATCACAATAAACTGTGGAACATTCTGAAAGAGATGGGAATCCCAGACCACCTGACCTGCCTCTTGAGAAACCTGTATGCATGTCAGCAAACAACAGTCAGAACAGTACATGGAACAACAGACTGGTTCCAAATAAGAAAAGGAGTACATCAAGGCTGTACATTGTCACCTTGCTTATTTAACTTATATGCAGAGTACATCATGAGGAACGCTGGGCTGGAAGAAGCACAAGCTGGAATCAAGATTGCCGGGAGAAATATTAATGACCTCAGATATGCAGATGACACTACCCTTATGGCAGAAAGTGAAGAGGAACTCAAAAGCCTCTTGATGAAAGTGAAAGAGGAGAGTGAAAATGTTGGCTTGAAGCTCAACATTCAGGAAACGAAGATCATGGCATCTGGTCCCATCACTTCATGGGAAATAAATGGAAAAACAGTGGAAACCGTGTCAGGCTTTATTTTTGGGGGCTCCAAAATCACTGCGGATGTTGATTGCAGCCATGAAATTAAAAGGCGCTTACTCCTTGGAAGGAAAGTTATGACCAACCTTGATAGTAGCAGAGCCATTACTTTGCCAACCAAGGTCCGTCTAGTGAAGGCAATGGTTTTTCCCGTGGTCATGTATGGATGTGAGAGTTTCACTGTGAAGAAAGCTGATCGCCGAAGAATTGATGCTTTTGAACTGTGGTGTTGGAGAAGATTCTTGAGAGTCCCTTGTACTGCAATGAGATCCAACCAGTCCATTCTAGAGGAGATAAATCCTGGGTGTTCATTGGAAGGACTGATGCTAAAGCTGAAACTGCAATACTTTGGCCACCTCATGCGACGAGTTGACTTACTGGAAAAGACTTTGATGCTGGGAAAGTTTCGGGGTGGGAGGAGGAGGGGACGACAGAGAATGAGATGCCTGGATGTCATCATCGACCCTGTGGATATGAGTTTGAATGTACTCCGGAAGTTGGTGATGGACAGGAAGGCCTGGCGTCTTGTGATTCATGGGGTCGCGGAGATTCAGACACGACTGAGCGAGTGAACTGAACTGAGTAGCTATTTAATCATGAGCTAAAGACAAACAGGTGGTTACACTTTCTTCCTGCTTCTGATGTTGATGTCAGAATCTTTCACTATCTCTTTTATACTTTAATAAAACTTTATTATATAGAAGCTCTCTGTGATCAAGCCTTGTCACTGATCCCGGATTCAATTCTTCTCCTCTGGTGACCAAGAATCCCATCGTCTTTCATCGTTCAGCAACAACCTTTCAGGACTAATTTTATTTATCTTTTTTTTTGCGCCATCTCTGCTTTCTATATGTGGATATCTGTTTACTTCTTAGGTGAGTTTCAACCATTCAGTTCAGTTTAGTCTCTCAGTCATGTCGAACTCTTTGCGACCCCATGAACTGCAGCACGCCAGGCCTCCCTGTCCATCACCAACTCCCGGAGTCCACCATGTCCATTGAGTCAGTGATGTCATCCAGTCATCTCATCCTCTGTCGTCCCCTTCTTCTCCTGCCCTCAATCTTTCCCAGCATCAGGGTCTTTTCTAATGACTCAGCTCTTTGCATCAGGTGGTCAAAATATTGGAGTTTCAGCTTCAACATCAGTCCTTCAAATGAACACCCAGGATTAACCTCCTTTAGGAAGGACTGGTTGGATCTACATGCAGTCCAAGGGACTCTCAAGAGTCTTCTCCAGACTGCAGTTCAAAATCCTCAGTTTTTCAGTGCTAAGCTTTCTTTATAGTCCAACTCTCTCATCCATACACGATTAGTGGGAAAACCATCACCTTGACTAGATGGACCTTTTCCTGACAAACTAATGTCTCTGCTTTTTAATATGCTGTCTAGGATGGTCATAACTTTCCTTCCAAGGAGTAAGTGTCTTTTAATTTCATGGCTGCAGTCACCATCTGCAGTGATTTTGGAGCCCAGAAATATAAAGTCAACCAGTGTTTCCACTATTTCCCTATCTATTTGTGATAAAGTAATGGGACCAGATGCCACGATCTTAGTTTTCTGAATGTTGAGCTTTAAGCTAACTTTTTCACTCTCCTCTTTCACTTTCATCAAGAGACTTTTTAGTTACTCTTTGCTTTCTTCACTATGGGTGGTGTCATCTGCATATCTGCACCTATTGATATTTCTCCTGGCACTCTTGATTCCAAATTGTGCTTCATCAAGCCCATTGTTTCCTATGATGTACTCTGCATATAAGTTAAATAAGCAGGGTGACAATATACAACCTTGTTGCACTCTTTTTCCTATTTGGAACCAGTCTGTTGTTCCAAGTTCAGTTCTAACTGTCGATTCTTGACCTGCACACAGACTTCTCAGGAGGGAGGTAAGGTGGTCTGGTATTCCCATCTCTTTCAGAATTTTCCACAGTTTGTTGAAAACCACACAGTCAAAAACTTAGGTTTCTGGTTCCTCTGCCTTTTCTAAAACCAGCTTGAACATCTGGAAGTTCACGGTTCATGTACTGCTGAAGTTTGGCTTTGAGAATTTTGAGCATTACTTTGGTAGCATATGAGATGAGTGCAATTGTGCAGTAGTTTGACCACTCTTTGGCATTTCCTTTCTTTGGGATTGGAATGAAAATTGACCTTTTTATAGTCCTGTGGCCACTGCTGAGTTTTCCAAACTTGCTGGCATATTGAGTGCAGCACTTTCCTAGTTACATCTTTTAGGATTTGAAATAGCTTAACTGAAATTCCATCACCTCCACTAGCTTTGTTGGGAGTGATGCTTCCTCATACCCACTTGATTTCACATTCCAGGATGTCTGGCTCTAGGAGATTGATCACACCATCGTGATTATTTGTGTCATGAAGATTTTTTTTTTTTTTACAGTTCCTCTGTGTATTCTTGCCACCTCTTCTTAATATCTTCTGCTCTGTTAGTTCCATACTATTTCTGTCCTTTATTGAACCCATCTTTGCTTGAAATCTTCCCTTAGTATCTCTAATTTTCTTGAAGAGATCTCTAGTCTTTCCCATTCGATTATTTCCTTCTATTTCTTTTAACTGACCATTGAGGAAGGCTTTCTTATCTCTCCTTGCTCTTTTTCGGAAGCCAGATAAATCTGAATTTTAAGTCTGACTCTGTTACTTACATGTTGTTCAGTCTCAGTCATGTCTGACTCTTTGTGACCCCATAAACTGCAGCATGCCATGCTTCCCTGTCCTTCACTATCTCTCAGAGTTTGTTAAAAGTCATGTTCATGAGCTACTTACTAATTACATGATTAAAGACAGTGCAATAATTTGTCTGAGCTTCAGTTTCCTCACCTTAAAAGATTATAATAAATCTAACACTTTTCGCAAATAGTTTGTTGTCAATGTTAAGTAAGATATAATCATGAAAATGGCATACAATAAGTATTTCTTTTTTCATTAAGATATTGTTAACTTAGAAAAAAAATTATGTATTCATGGAGAAAGCAAGAAAGTTCCAGAAAAAAATATATTTCTGCTTCATTGACTATGCCAAAACCTTTGACTGTGTGGATCACAATAAACTGTGGAACATTCTGAAAGAGATGGGAATAACAGAACACATGACCTGCCTCTTGAGAAACCTGTATAAAGGTCAGGAAGCAACAGTTATAACTGGACAGGAACAACAGACTGGTTCCAAATTGGAAAAGGAGTATGTCAAGGCTGTATATTGTCACTCTGCTTACTTAACTTATATGCAGAGTACATCATGAGGAACGCTGGGCTGGAAGAAGCACAAGCTGGAATCAAGATTGCTGGGAGAAATATCAATAACCTCAAATATGCAGATGATCCCACCCTTATGGCAGAAAGTGGAGAGGAACTCAAAAGCCTCTTGATGAAAGTGAAAGAGGAGAGTGAAAACGTTGTCTTGAAGATCATGGCATCTGGTTCCATCACTTCATGGGAAATGGAGAAACAGTGGAAACAGTGTCAGATTTTATTTTTGGGGGGCTCCAAAATCACTGTGGATGCTGATTGCATCCATGAAATTAAAAGGCGCTTGCTCCTTGGAAGGAATGCTATGACCAACCTAGATAGCATATTAAAAAGCAGAGACATTACTTTGCCAACCAAGGTCCGTCTTGTCAAGGCTATAGTTTTTCCAGTAGTCATGTATGGATGTGAGAGTTGGACTGTGAAGAAAGCTGATCGCCGAAGAATTGATGCTTTTGAACTATGGTGCTGGAGAAGACTCTTGAGAGTCCCTTGGACTGCAAGGAGATCCAACCAGTCCATTCTAAAGGAGATCAGTCCTGGGTGTTCATTGGAAGGACTGATGCTAAAGCTGAAACTCCCATACTTTGGCCACCTCATGCGATGATTTGACTCACTGGAAAAGACTCTGATGCTGGGAAAGGTTGGGGGCGGGAGGAGAAGGGGACGATGGAGAATGAGATGGCTGGATGGCATCACCAACTCGACCGACATGAATTTGAGTGCACTCTGGGACTTGGTGATGGGCAGGGAAGCCTGGCATGCTGTGATTCATGGGGTCACAAAGAGTTGGACAGTACTGAGCAACTGAACTGTACTGAACTGATTATCTTTCCCAAAAAATTTATGGAATTAAGAAACACAGAGATTGGGAGCCCTTAGAATATTGCAACATTAAAAAGCAACCAGAAAGAAAATTATACTTCTCATTTCCAAATGAATAACAAGTTCTTACTTTTCCCAAGCCTTCTTTGTTTAGAAATTCCTTCAATTCTGTGAGTTAGCTGAACTCAAACATTCTCAAATCTTTCATTTTCTTGCATCAACAATAGAAGTGTAGGCAAAAAACTTACACATAGTGATTCAAATATACCAAAGAGTACCTTTTTATTTTCTCTGAATTTGATTTTAACTTTGTTCTGAATTTCTATCTTAATTAAAAGAGCAAAACCATTTTTATTTCAGTTAAATTCAAGTTCATTCCAATTAGTGCCCATCTAATTTCAGTTAACTGGGGCAAAACAAGTTTAGGGGGCTTCAACTCCTCCAATAGGTTTGCCTTTCTCTTCATATTATCTCTTCGTAGCTATCATCTGTATGCGGGGAATGCATATATTGTATTATGGTAGCAGAGAAAAGGCCTCTAATCTGAGTCTATCCTTCAGCTTGTCGTCCAGTGGTCAGCCCACTTTATATACACTCATTTCATTTCCAGCACCAGCAGAACTTTATAACTGTTAGTGGGTGATTACCTTCCTCACATAATATCCTACCCTTCTCTTACTCTGATTCACAGGAAAAAATTCTGCAATCTAAGTCAGCCAAGCATATTTAGTGATACATAAAAACCAAACTATGGAAGAAATAAAAATTCTTTTTATTCACTCAATGAATCCTGTCTCCTCCAAAAAGTCAATAGCATTTCTATTTAGGCTTTCTTGCTAAGTCTTTTTCTTTAACGTCTATTTTGAGATTCAAAGGCAAAAGAAGGACTCCTTTGGTCTCAAATATACACTGTTATCGATTCATTGGATGTGGTTTCCACCTGACAAGCAGGAAACAGGAATTACTTAAAATAAAAACAAACCCTTAAATATCTCAAAATACTACACTCATTGCATATGTTGTTTGCTATCCAAATGACGTTAATCATTGCTGATGGCATGAACTAGTCAAAATTTATGTACCTCAATCCCATTTCAAATTAACTAAAAATAGCAGGTTCCCATTGGCTCCACAAAATTCAAAATATTAATTTAAATATGAATTAACATAAACATGAGGCAAAATAAATCTTTAGAAAAACAAGGTTTTTAAAATATAAGTAGATTTTATTTTTAAAATTTGACATGAGTGGAAAGGATTCTGTTTGGAGCAAATAGTTTAGCTAGATATTCCAAGAATGGCACCTGAAGGAGTCTCATAATTCTAGTTTCAGAAGACAGTGGTACAAAAATATCTAATCAAAAGAATGAGCTTATGTAAGTTACATCAGCTTGTGTAAGTCGTATCTTCCAAACACTCATCAGTACCTCAGCAACACTATTTGACATACATGTGCTCTGCTTCCATAGTCATGCTTTTACTCATGTTGATTTCTTTTCCTTCCTTTGAATTTCAATATGTTAAAATTTTATGCATATATCAAATTCAGTTCAGTTCAGTCGCTCAATCATGTCTGACTCTTTGTGACCCCATGTACTGCAGCACACCAGGCTTCCCTGTCCATCGCCAACTCCTAGAGCTTGTTTAAAAACATGTCCATTGAATCAGTGATGCCATTCAACCATCTCATCCACTATTGTCACCTTCTCTTTCTTTCTTCAGGCTTTTTCAACATCAGAGTCTCTTCCAGTGAGTCAGTTCTTTGCATCAGGTGGCCAAAGTATTGGAGTTTCACCTTCAACATCAATCCTTCCAAAGAATATTTAAGACTGATTTCCTTTAGGAATGACTGGTTTGATCTCCTTGAGGTCCAAGGGACTCTTGACAGTCTTCTCCAACACCATATTTCAAAAACATCAGTTCTTCGGTGCTCAGCTATGTTTATGGGCCAATTAGCACATCCATACATGACTACGGGAAAAACCATAGTTTTGAATAGACAGACTGTGTGTCAGCAAAATAATGTCTCTGTTTTTAATATGTTGTCTACGTTGGTCATAACTTTTCTTCCACGGAGCAAGAGTCTTTTAATCTCATGGCTGTCATCACTATCTTCAGTGATACAAAGAGCTGCACAGATTCTACCTTTTCCATGAGTATTTTCTGTATCCTTAATCTAAATTTCTCTCCATGTTTCCCTCTTGACTTTTACTGAGAACTACATTGCAATCTTTATCATAATGTCTTGTACTTGTTACTTGTGTACTTATTTGCCTTTTCTATTTATTTGGAAATTCCATGGACTAGTAGAGGGCAAGTTTAAACCTGATTTATCTTTAAAGCCCCATATCAGAGAACCTGGCACATAATAGACATTTGATAAATATTCAGTTCTGTTCAGTCCAGTTGCACAGTCATATCTGACTATTAGTGACCCCATGAACCACAGCACACAAGGCCTCCCTGTCCATCACCAACACCCAGAGCGTACTCAAACTCATCTCCATCTAGTTGGTGATGCCATTCAACCATCTCATCCTCTGTTATCCCCTTCTCCTCCTGCCTTCAATCTTTCCCAGCATCAGGGTATTTTCAAAGGAGTCAGCTCTTCGCATGAGGTGACCAAAGTATTGGAGTTTCAGCTTCACCATCAGTCCTACCAATGAACACCCAGGACTGGTCTCCTTTAGAATGGACTGGTTGGATTTCCTTGCAGTCCAAGGGACTCTCAAGAGTCTTCTCCAGCACCACAGTTCAAAAGCATCAGTTCTTCAGTGCTCAACTTTCTTTACAGTCCAACTCTTACATCCATACATGACTACTGGAAAAACCATAGCCTTGACTAGACGGACCGTTGTTGGCAAAGTACTGTCTCTGCTTTTTAATATGCTATCTAGGTTGGTCATAACTTTCCTTCCAAGGAATAAGCGTCTTTTAATTTCATGGCCGCAATCAGCATCTGCAGTGATTTTGGAGCCTAGAAAAATAAAGTCAGCTACTGTGTCCACTGTTTCCCCATCTATTAGTGATGAAATGAGGGGACCAGATGCCATGATCTTAGTCATCTGAATGTTGAGCTTCAGGCCAACCTTTTCACTCTCCACTTTCACCAAGAGGCTTTTTAATTCCTCTTCACTTTCTGCCATAAGGATGGTGTCATCTGCATATCTGAGGTTATTGATATTTTTCCTGGAAATCTTGATTCCAGCTTGTGCTTCATCCAGCCCAGTGTTTCCTATGATGTTCAGTTCAGTTCAGTTCAGTCGCTCAGTCTTGCCTGAATCTCCGCGACCTCATGAATCACAGCACGCCAGGCCTCCCTGTCCATCACCAACTCCCAGAGTTCACTCAAACTCATGTCCACAGAGTCGGTGATGCCATCCAGCCATCTCATTCTCTGTCGTCCCCTTCTCCTCCCGCCCTCAACCTTTCTCAACATCAGAGTCTTTTCCAGTGAGTCAACTCGTCGCATGAGGTGGTCAAAGTATTTCAGTTTCAGCTTTAGCATCAGTCCTTCCAATGAAAACCCAGGGTTGATCTCCTATAGAATGGACTGGTTGGATCTCCTTGCAGTACAAGGGACTCTCAAGAGTCTTCTCCAAAAACATCAATTCTTCGGCAATCAGCTTTCTTCACAGTCCAACTCTCACATCCATACATGACCACGGGAAAAACCATAGCCTTGACTAGATGGACCTTTGTTGGCAAACTAATGTACTCTGCATATAAATTAAATAAACAGGGTGGCAATATACAACCTTGACGTACTCCTTTTCCTATTTGGAACCAGGCTGTTGTTACATGTCCAGTTCTAACTGTTGCTTCCTGATCTGCATACAGGTTTCTCAAAAGGCAGGCCAGGTGGTCTGGTATTCCCATCTCTTTCAGATTTTTTCACAGCTTATTGTGATCCACACAGTCAAAGTCTTTGGCATAGTCAGTAAATAAGAAATAGATGTTTTTCAGAACTCTCTTGCTTTTTCAATTATATATTAATTAACTTTAATTGAAGAATATTAAATACGAAATTTCAGATGACCTGATTAAAATTTATTATTCAATTTGTAAGAGTCTTAGATGGACTAGTTTGATGGTGTATTTGATATTTAATTCAATTATTTTCTATCTTAGAATTTTTAATGGATTTATTTTCTGCTTTTCATGTAAGTTAAGAATCCCATATCGCTTCTTTTTCTTATGACAACTGTTCAGTTTCATCCTCAAATGTCAAGAAAATCCTTTTCCAATAGAAGTTGCACTGGCAGGAGCTAACTTTGGTTACAGAACCTAAGCAAGTCAAAAAGAAAAGCACTTAGGTAAATGGGTCCCCAGAGCAATTAACATCTGTATTAACAATAGACCTGACTGAAAGTTTCAAAATTATTGCTCATCCACTTTAAAGAGCTTTTATTATAGAAAACCTGCAGTATTTTATATCTCCCAGGGAAGGGCTTAATTAAACACAAATTGATGGGCCTGTGCCTGTCATGAAGCTAAAATTTATAACAGACAACTTTGAACCTGTTCTCTGCCTGGTATGTTGCCTAAAATGCATCTGCAAATGTTGTAACTAATGTGAAATTATTGGTAACCAATCTGCACACCATTTCCCATTTCCTGATATACAAACCATTGTGAGAGTAGGCAGGTGAAATTATTTTACAGCTCTTCTCAAACACTATTGAGCATATAATAATCTTGACAAAATTATCTTCATTAGAATCTTGAATGCTAATGCACTTTGCCACAGTGAAGGCATTATTGAGTAAAATGAGCTTTTGGTAATTTGTAGTCTGAAAAAAAAATCTTTTCTTTAGGAACAGTGTCCCACAAATCTTTTCTCTTATAACTTTTCAATTTCCCTGTTTCAGTTATTTAACTGATACAGTATATTATTGGTAATGTTGGTATAATATTTTATTTTTATTTATCTTAGAGAAAAAAGCTCTCATAAATAACACAGAATGATGTATCTTTTAAAGGTTATTTCAAGAATGGAAATAAAAACATAGAGTATGTTATTAAATATAAAACCATATCTTATCTACTCCAGTCAAACATCGTTACTTACCTTTGGAAAGGTAAGATTAAATGGAAAAAAAGATGTTTGTTTCCAATGGTAACAATGACCCTACATGCAAGACAGCAAAAGAGACACAGATGTAAAGAACAGAGTTTTGGACTCTGTGGGAGAAGGCAAGGGTTGGATGATTTGAGAGAGGGGCATTGAAACATGTGTATATTACCATATGTGAAATAGATTGGCAGTCCAGGTTCGATGCATGAAACAGGATGCTCAGGGCTAGTGCACTAGAATGTCCCTGAGGGATGGGATGGGGAGGGAGGTGGGAGGGGGTTCAGGATGGGGAACACCTGTACACCCACGGCTGATTCATGTCAAAGTATGGTAAAAACCACTAAAATATTGTAAAGTAATTATCCTCCAATTAAAATAAATAAATTAATTAAAAAAAGAAAGATCTTATTAACAGAAAAAAAAAAAAAACAAAGCAAAACAAAAAATCAACAACAGAAACACAGGTTTCTACAAACCAGATATGCCTTGTGCACAGAATAGCTATTGGAATCCCTTCAAGAAATATCCACATTCAGCTTTGGGTAACAGAAAATATTAGATGGTATAATTCCAATGTCTATTAAAATATTTTATTAGAGATCCATAACTATAAGTGGGCTTCCCTTGAGGCTCACTGGTAAAGAATCTGCCTGCTAACGCAGGAGATGCAGATTCAATCCCTGGGCTGGGAAGATCCCCTGGAGAAGGAAATGGCAATTCACTCTAGTAATTTTGCCTGAGAAATCCCATGTGCAGAGGAGCCTTGCTTGTTATGGTCCATGGGGTTGCAAAGAGTCAGATACAGTTTGAAAACTAAACAACAAAAAGTATTAAAGGAATCTTAATTTTATCATCACAGTGAGCAAAGGCATGGGTTGGCATATTAAATGATTCATCATTCCTTGATTTTATTTTCATTAATTTAAATTGGAGAATATTTGCTTTAAAATGTCTCAGTTTCTGCTGTAGAACAAAGTGAATCAATTATATGTAAAAATATATCCTCTCCATCTTTTGACTCCTTTCCACCCTATACATCCTACACCTCTACATCAACACAGAGCGCTGAGCTAAACTCCCTCTTCTATACAGCAGTTTGCCACTACCTACCTATTTTGCCTATGGTAGTATATACACAATTTTCAACTCTCTAAATTTGACTTACCTTCTTCTTTCCCTCCACCACACTCATGACCGCATGTCCATTCTCTACTTCTGCTTCTCTACTCCTGTGCTAGAAATAGGTTCATCTGTACTATTTTTTTAGAGCCCATATATGTGCTTAATATATGGTATTTGATTTTCTCTTTCTGATTTGACCTGCCTCCTGAGAAATCTGTATACAGGTCAAGAAGCAACAGTTAGAACTGGACATGGAACAACAGCCTGGTTCCAAATTGGGAAAGGAGTATATCAACATTTTATATTGTCACCCTGCTTATTTAACTTATATGCAGAGTACATCATGAGAAATGCCAGGCTGGGTGAAGCACAAGCTCGAATCAAGATTTCTGGGAGAAATATCAATAACCTCAGATATTCAGGTGACATCTCCCTTACGGCAGAAAGCAAAGAGTAACTAAAGAGCCTCTTGATGAAAGTGAAAGAGGAGAGTGAAAAAAAAACTGGCTTAAAACTCAGCATTCAGAAAACTAAGATCATGGCATCGGGTCCCATCACTTCAGGGCAAATAGATCGGAAAATAATAGAAACAGTGACAGACTTTATTTTGGGGGGCTCCAAAATCACTGCAGATGGTTACTGCAGCCATGAAATTAAAAGACACTTACTCCTTGGAAAGAAAGTTTTGACCAACCTAGACAGCATATTAAAAAGCAGAGACATTACTTTGCCAAAAAAGATCATCTTGTCAAAGTTTGGGTTTTTCCAGTAGTCATGTATGGATGTGAGAGTTGGACTGTAAAGAAAATTGAGCACTGAAGAATAGATGCTTTTGAACTGTGACATTGGAAAAAGACTCTTGTGAGTCCCTTGAACTGCAAGGAGACCCAACCAGTCCCTCCTAAAGGAAATCAGTCTTGGATATTCATTGAAACGACTGATACTGAAACTGAAGCTCCAATACTTTGGCCAACTGTTGTGAAGAACTGACTCATTTGAAAAGACCCTGTTGCTGGGCAATATTGAAGGTAGGAGGAGACAGTGATGACAGAGGATGAGATGGTTGCATGGCATCACCGACTCGAAGGACAGGTGTTTGAGCAAGCTCTGGGAGTTGGTGATGAACAGGGAAGCCTGGCGTGCTGCAGTCCATGGGGGTGGCAAAGACTCGGACACGACTGAGGGAGTGAACTGAACTTAACTGATTTTCACTTTTTATGACAGACTCTAGGCCCACCGACATCACTACAAATGATGCAGTTTCGTTTCCTTTTGTAGCTGACTAATAATTCTGGGTGTTCGTTGGAAGGACAGATGCTAAAGTTGAAACTGCAATACTTTGGCCACCTCATGGGACGAGTTGACTCACTGGAAAAGACTCTGATGCTGGGAAGGATTGGGGGCAGGAGGAGAAGGGGACGACAGAGAATGAGATGGCTGGATGGCCTCACCGACTTGAGGGACATGAGTTTGAGTGGACTCCGGGAGTTGGTGATGGACAGGGAGGCCTGGAGTGCTGTGATTCTTGGGGTTGCAAAGAATCGGAAACGACTGAGCAACTGAACTGAACTGAACTGAACTGAATATTCCATTGTATATGCATACCCCATCTCCTTTACCCATTCGTCTGTTAATGGACATTTATGTAGATTCTATATCCTGCCTATTGCAGATAGTGCTGAAATGAACGTTTGGGTACATGTATCTCATAGAATTATGGTTTTCTCAGGGTATATATCCAGAAGTGAAGTTGCTGGGCCATATGGCAGTTCTACACTGAGATTTTAAAGATCTTCCATACTGTTCTCCATACCCTCTCCAGCATTAATTCTTTGTAGATATTTTTATGATGGCCATTCTGACTGATGTGAGGTGATACCTCATTGCAGTTTTGATTTCCATTTCTCTAGTAATGGAATTGTTGAGTATTTTTCATGTATTTGTTAGCCATTTGTATGTTTTCTTTGGAGAAAGATCTGTTTAGGTGTTCCAACCTTTTTTTTTTTTTTTTTTGGTTGGGTTGTTTGCTTTAGTGATACTGCATGAGTTTAATTGAGCTGAGTGAGCTGTTTGTATATTTTGGTGATTAACCCCTTATTAGTTGCCACACTTGCAAGTATTTCCCCCATTCAAAGGGATGAATTTGCACCTTGTTTGCAGTTTCCTTTGTGTGAAAAAGCTTTTAATTTTAATTAGGCTTCATTTGTTCATTTTTGTTTTTATTTCCATTACTCTAAAAAGTGGGTCAAGAAGAATCTTTCACTGATGAAATAAATCAAAGTTGACACAAATAGATGGATAAATGTACCGTGTTCATGGATCAGAAGAATCAACATAGTGAAAATTAATATACTACCTAAAGCAATCTATAGGTTCAATGCAATCGCTATCAAGCTGCCAATGGTATTTTTCAGAGAACTAGAAAAATAATTCCGCAATTTGTATGGAAATACAAGAAACCTAAAATAGCCACAGGAATCTTGAGAAAGAAGTATGGAACTGGAAGAATCAACCCACCTGACATAAGACTATACTACAAAGCTAAAGTCATCAAGTCAGTATGGTCCTGGCACAAAGACAGAAATATACACAAAGGAACAAAATAGAAAACCCAGAGATAAATTCACACAACCATGGACACCTTATCTTTGACAAAGGAGGAAAGAATACACAATGGAGGAAAGACAATCTCTTTAACAAGTGGTGCTGGGAAAACTGTCAACCACTTGTAAAAGAATGAAACTAGAACACTTTCTAACACCATACACAAAAATAAACTCAAAATGGATTAATGACCTAAATGTAAGACCAGAAACTATTAAACTCCTAGAGGAAAACATAGGCAAAATACTCTACGACATAAATCACAGCAGGATCTTCTATGACACACCTCCCAGAGTAATGGAAATAAAAGCAAAAATAAACAAATGGTACTTAATTAAGCTTAAAAGCCTTAACCCAATGAAGGAAACTATAATCAACAGGAAAATACAGCTTTCAGGATGACAGAAAATAATAGCAAATGAAGCAACTGACAAAAAAAATAATCTCAAAAATATACAAGAAGCTCATGCATCTCAATACCAGAAAAAATAAACGACCCAATAAAAAACTAGGCCAAAGAACTAAAGAGGCATTTCTCCAAAGAAGTCATACAAATGGCTACCAAACACAAGAAAAAAAAAAAATGCTCAACATCACTAACTGTCAGATAAATGCAAATCAAAACCACAATGAGGTACCATCTCAACCTAGTCAGAATGTCAGCTATCCAAAATTCTACAAGCAATAAATGCTGGAGAGGGTGTGGAGAAAAGGGAACCCTCTTACACTGTTTGTGGGAATGCAAACTAGTACAGTCACTGTGGAGAATAGTGTGGATATTCCTTCAGAGATCAGTCGCTCAGTCGTGTCCGACTCTCCGCTACTCACAGCACGCCAGGCCTCCCTGTCCATCACCAACTCCCGGAGTACACTCAAACTCATGTCCACAGAGTCGGCGATGCCATCCAGCCATCTCATTCTCCGTCGTCCCCTTCTCCTCCCGCCCCCAACCTTTCCCAGCATCAGAGACTTTCCCAGTGAGTCAACTCGCCGCATGAGGTGGCCAAAGTATTGCAGTTTCAGCCTCAGCATCAGTCCATCCAATGAACATCCAGGATTGATCTCTTTTAGAATGGACTGGTTGGATCTCCTTGCAGTATAAGGGACTCTCAAGAGTCTTCTCCAACACCACAGTTCAAAAGCATCGATTCTTCGGTGATTAGCCTTCTTCACAGTCCAACTCACACATCCATACATGACCACGGGAAAAACCATTGGCTTGACTAGACGGACCTTGGTTGGCAAAGTAATGTCTTTCCTTTTTAATATACTATCAAGGTTGGTCATAACTTTCCTTCCAAGGAGCAAGCGTCTTTTAATTTCATGGCTGCAGTCAGTATCTGCAGTGATTTTGGAGCCCAAAAAAATAAAGTATGACACTGTTTCCACTATTTTTCCATCTATTTCCCGTGAAGTGATGGGACCAGATGCCATGATCTTTGTTTTCTGAATGTTGAGCTTCAAGCCAACCTTTTCACTCTCCTCTTTCACTTTCATCAAGAGGCTTTTGAGTTCCTCTTCACTTCCTGCCATAAGGGTAGTGTCATCTGCATATCTGAGGTTATTGATATTTCTCCCGGCAATCTTGATTCCAGCTTGTGCTTCTTCCAGGCCAGCGTTCCTCATGATGTACTCTGCATATAAGTTAAATAAGCAAGGTGACAATATACAGCCTTGACGTACACCTTTTCCTATTTGGAACCAGTCTTTTGTTCCATGTCCAGTTCTAACTGTTGCTTCCTGACCTGCATACAGGTTTCTCAAGAGGCAGGTCTGGTGGTCTGGGATTCCCATCTCTTTCAGAATGTTCCACAGTTTATTGTGATCCACACAGTCAAAGGCTTTGGCATAGTCAATGAAGCAGAAATAGATGTTTTTCTGGAACTCTCTTGCTTTCTCCATGATCCAGCGGATGTTGGCAATTTGATCTCTGGTGCCTCTGCCTTTTCTAAATCCTGCTTGAACATCTGGGAGTTCACGGTTTACATACTGCTGAAGCCTGGCTTGGAGAATTTTGAGCATGACTTTACTAGCGTGTGAGATGAGTGCAATTGTGCGGTAGTTTGAGCATTCTTTGGCATTGCCTTTCTTTGGGATTGGAATGAAGACTGGCCTCTTCCAGTCCTGTGGCCACTGCTGAGTTTTCCAAATCTGCTGGTATATTGAGTGCAGCACTTTCACAGCATCGTCTTTCAAGACTTGAAATAGCTCAACTGGAATTCCATCACCTCCACTAGCTTTTTTCGTAGTGATGCTTTCTAAGGCTCACTTGACTTCACATTCCAAGATGTCTGGCTCTAGGTCAGTGATCACGTTATCTTGACTGTCTTGGTCGTGAAGTTCTTTTTTGTACAGTTCTTCTGTGTATTCCTGCCACCTCTTCTTAATATCTTCTGCTTCTGTTAGGTCCATACCATTTCTATCCTTTATCGAGCCCATCTTTGCATGAAATGTTCTCTTGGAATCTCTAATTTTCTTTAAGAGGTCTCTTGTTTTTCCTATTCTGTTGTTTTCCTCTATTTCTTTGCATTGATCACTGAGGAAAGCTTTCTTATCTCTCCTTGCTATTCTTTGGAACTCTGCATTCAGATGCTTATATCTTTCCTTTCCTGCTTTGCTTTTCGCCTCTCTTCTTTTCACAGCTATTTGTAAGGCCTCCTCAGACAGCCATTTCGCTCTTCTGCATTTCTTTTCATGGGGATGGTCTTGGTCCCTGTCTCCTATACAATGTCACCAACCTCCGTCCAGAGTTCATCAAGCACTTTATCAATCAGATCTAGTCCCTTAAATCTATTTCTCACTTCCACTGTATAATCATAAGGGATTTGACTGAGGTCATATCTGAGTGGTCTAGTGGTTTTCCCTACTTTCTTCAATTTAAGTCTGAATTTCCCAATAAGGTGTTCATGATCTGAGCCACAGTCAGCTCCTGGTCTTGTTTTCACTAACTGTATACAGCTTCCCCATCTTTGGTTGCAAAGAATATAATCAATCTGATTTCGGTGTTGACCATCTGGTGATGTCCATGTGTAGAGTCTTCTCTTGTGTTGTTGGAAGAGGGTGTTTGCTATGACCAGTGCATTCTCTTGAAAAAACTTTATTAGCCTTTGCCCTGCTTCATTCCGTGCTCCAAGGCCAAATTTGCCAGTTACTCCAGGTGTTTCTTGACTTCCTACTTTTGCATTCCAGTCCCCTATAATGAAAAGGACATCTTTTTTGGGTGTTAGTTCTAAAAGGTCTTGTAGGTCTTCATAGAACCGATTAACTTCGGCTTCTTCAGCATTACTGGTTGGGGCATAGGCCTTGATTACTGTAATATTGAATGGTTTGCCTTGGAAATGAACAGAAATCATCCTGTCGTTTTTAAGATTGCATCCAAGTACTGCATTTCGGACTCTTTTGTTGACCATGATGGCTACTCCATTTCTTCTAAGGGATTCCTGCCCACAGTAGTAGATATAGTGGTCATCCGAGTTAAATTCACCCATTCCAGTCCATTTTAGTTCACTGATTCCTAGAATGTCTGTGTTCACTCTTGCCATCTCCTATTTGACCACTTCCAATTTGCCTTGATTCATGGACCTAACATTCCAGGTTCCTATGCAATATTGCTCTTTACAGATATTCCTTAAAAAGTGAAAATAGACCTGCCATATGACCCAGCAATCCCACTGCTGGGCATACACACTGAAGAAACCAGAATTGAAAGAGACACGTATACTCCAATGTTCATCACAGCACTGTTTACAATAGCCCGGACATGGAAGTAACCTAGATATCCATCAGCAGACGAATGGATAAGAAAGCTGTGGTACATATGCACAATGGAATATTATTCAGCTCTAAAAAAAGAATGCATTTGAACCCTTTTAAATGAGGTGGATGAAACTGGTGCCTATTATAGAGAGTAAAGTATTCAGAACTTAAAACACCAATACAGTATATTAAAGCATATATATGGAATTTAAAACGATGATAACAATGACCCTATATGTGAGATAGCAAAAGAGACAAAGATGTAAAGAACCGAGTATTGGACTCTGTGGGAGAAGTTGACGGTGAGATTATTTGAGTGAATAGCATTGAAATATGTATATTATCATATGTGAAACGAATGGCTAGTCCAGGTTTGATGCATGAGACAGGGTGCCCAGGGCTGGTGCACTGGGATGACCCTGAAGGACGGGATGTGAAGGGACGTGGGAGGAAGGTTCAAGATGGGGAGCACATGTATACCCATTGCTGATTCATGTCAATGCATGGCAAAAACCACTACAATATTGTAAAGTACTTAGCCTCCAATTAAAAATACATTAATTAAAACAAAGAATCTTACAGCGATTTATATCAAAGAGTATTCTACCTCTGTTTCCTCTAAGAGTTTTACAGTTTCTGGCCTTACATTTAAGTCTTCAATCCATTTTAGTATATTTTTGTATATGGTGTTCAGAATTGTCCAGTTTTCCCAGTACCATTTTTGAAGAGGCTGTCTTTTCTCCTTTGTATATTCTTTCTTCCTTTGTCAAAGATAAGATGAATATAGCTGTGTGGGTTTACCTCTATTCTTTCTATCATATTCCAATGATCTATATTTCTAATTTTGTGGCAGTACCTTACTGTCTTGATGATTACAGTTGTGTAGTATAGTCTACAGTCAGGGAGTTGATTACTCCAGCTTTTCATTTTATTTTATTTTATTTATTTTTTTGCTTTCTTCAAGATTGCTTTGGTTAATTGGGGTCTTTTCTGTTCCAATACAAATTGCAAAATTGCTTATTCTAATTATGTAAAACTTGCCATTGGTAATTTGATAGGGATTACAATGAATCTGTAGATTATTTTGCATGGTATAAGCATTCTTAGAATATTTATGCTTTCAATCAAAAAATAAGGTAAATCTCTCCATTTGTTTGTGTTGCCTTTGATTTCCTTCATCAGTGTCTTATGATTTTTTTGCATACGTGTAACTTGCCTCCTTAGTTAGGTTTATTCACAGGTATTTTATTTTTTATTGGGATGGTAAATCAGATTGTTTCCTTAGTTTTTCTTTCTTTCATTGCTAGTGTATATGAATGTAATTGATTCCTGTGCATTAATTTTGTATCCTGCAACTTTACTAAATGCATTGGGTAACAGTTTTACCTCTTCTTCTTCTCCAATTTGGAACATTTTATTTCTTTTCATTTTCTGATTGGATGACTAGGACTTCCAAAATATGCTGAATAATAGCGATGAGGTTGGTCATCCTTGCTTAGAGAAAATTGTTTGCTGAATAATGTTTGCTGTGGGTTTGTAATTTGTGGTCTCTATTTTGTTGGAGCAGGTTCCTTCCATGCTAACTTTCTGAAGACTTTTAATCATGAATGAATGTTGAATCTTACTGAAAGCTTTTTCTCCATATACTTGGATTATCGAATGATTTTTAACTTTCAATTTGTTAATATGGTGTTTCAGTTCAGTTCAGTATCTATTTGCGACCCCATGAAACACAGCACGCCAGACCTCCCTGCCCAACACCAACTCCCAGAGTCCACCCAAACCCATGTCCATTGAGTCTGTGATGCCATCCAACCATATCTTCTGTCGTCCCCTTCTCCTCCTGCCTTCAATCTTTCCCAGCATCAGGGTCTTTTCAAATGAATCAGCTCTTCACATCAGGTGACCAAAGTACTGGAGTTTCAGCTTCACCATCAGTCCTACCAATGAACACAGAGGATTGATCTCCTTTAGGATGGACTGGTTGGATCTCCTTGCAGTCCAAGGGACTCTCAAGAGTCTTCTCCAACACCACAGGTCAAAATCATCAATTCTTTAGCGATCAGCTTTCTTCACAGCCCAAATCTCACATCCATACATGACCATTGGAAAAACGATACCCTTGACTAGATGCACCTTTCTTGATGAAGTAATGTCTCTGCTTTTTTCATATGCTGTCTAGGTTGGTCATAACTTTCCTTCCAAGGAGTAAGTGTCTTTTAATTTCATGGCTACAATCACCATCTAGAGTGATTTTGGAGCCCAGAAAAATAAAGTTTGACACTGTTTCCACATCTATTTGCCATGAAGTGATGGGAATGGATGCCATGTTCTTAGTTTTCTGAATGTTGAGCTTTAAGCCAACCTTTTCACTCTCCTCTTTCACTTTCATCAAGAGGCTCTTTAGTTCTTCTTCACATTCTGCCATAAGGGTGGTATCATCTGCATATCTGAGATTATGGATATTTCTCCCGGCCATCTTGATTCCAGCTTGTGCTTCTTCAGGCTCAGCATTTCTCATGATGTACTCTTCATATAAGTTAAATAAGCAGGATGACAATATATAGCCTTGACGTACTCCTTGTCCTATTTGGAACCAGTCTGTTGTTCCATGTCCAGTTCTAACTGTTGCTTCCTCAGCTGCATATAGGTTTCTCAAGAGGCAGGTCAGGTGGTCTGGTATTCCCATCTCTTTCAGAATTTTCCACGTTTGTTGTAATCCACACAATCAAAGGTTTTGATTCTAGTCAATAAAGCATTAATAGGTGTTTTTCTGGAACTCTCTTGCTTTTTCAATAATCCAGCGGATGTTGGTAATTTGATCTCTGGTTCCCTGCCTTTTCTAAAACCAGCTTGAATATCTGGAAGTTCACGGTTCACGTATTGCTGAAGTCTGGCTTGTAGAATTTTAAGTATTACCTTACTAGCATGTGAGATGAGTGCAATATGGTATTTAATATTGATTAATTTACATATATTGAAAAATCCTTGCATCTTTGGGATGTTGTATGATTTATTTAGTGTGTTTTTGGATTCTGTTTTCTAGTATTTCTTTAAGGTTTTTTTTATTCTAATTTCATTTTTACATATAGCTGTTCAGCTTTCCCAGCACCTCCCATTGAAGACAGTGTTTTGACCCTTTGTATATTGTTGCCACCTTTGTTAAAAATAAGATGTTCATAGGTTCATGGGCTTATGTCTAGTCCATAATTTTGTTTTTTATCTGCCAATACCATACTGTCTTGATGACTGTAGCTTTGTAGGATATTCTGAAGTCAGGAAGGTTGATTCCTCCAGCTCCATTCTTTCTCAAGATTTCTTTGAATATTAGGGTTCTTTTGTGTTCCATATGAATTGTGAAGTATTTCTTTCTAGTTCTGTGAAAAATGCCATTGGTAAATTGATAGGGTTTGCACTGAATCTGCAGATTGCTTTTGGTAGTATAGTCATTTTCACAATATTGATTTTACCAACTCAGGAACATGAAGTATCTCTCCATCTGTTTATTTTGTCTTTGATTACTTTCATCAGTGTCTTATAGTCTTCTTTTGTCTCCTTAGGTAGGTTTATTCTTAAGTATTTTATTCTTTTTGTTGCAATGGTAAATGAGATTTATTCCTTAAATTCTCTTTCTGATTTGTTGTTGTTAGTGATGAGTTGTTAGTGATGCAAGTGATTTCTTTATATTGATTTTGTATCCTGTGACTTTACTAATTCGCTGATTAACTCTAGTAATTTTCTAATAGTGTCTTTAGGAGTTTTCTATGTATAATATGTCATCTGCAAGCAATGAGAGATTCACTTATTTTCCAATCTAGATTGCTTTTGTTTCTTTTTCTTCTCTGATTGCCATAGCTGGGACTTCCAAAACGATGTTGAATAACAGTGGTGAGAGTAGGCACACTTGTTTTGTTCCTCATCTTAGAGGAAATTATTTTGGTTTTTCACCACTGAGAATAATGTTTGCTGTGGGTTTATCATATATGGATTTTATTATGTTGAGGTAGGAAAGGTCCATAGAGTCAAAGCAATGGTTTTTCCAGTAGTCATGTACAGATGTGAAAGTTGGACTATAAAGAAGGGTGAATGCCAAAGAATTAGTGTTTTCAAATTGTGGTGAACTCTAGTAGAAAGGGAAGGACAGGGATGTTTGCTGTACTGCTGTTCATGGGGTGACAAACAGGTGGACATGACTGAGTGGCTGAACAATAAAAGTTTCTTCTATACCAATTTTTTGAAGACTTTTTATCATAAATGGGTGTTGATTTTGTCAAAAACTTTTACTGCATCTATTGAGATTATCATATGTTTTTTATCTCTCAGCTTGTTAATTTAGTGTATTACACTGTTTGATTTGTGTATATTGAAGAATACTTGAATCCCTGAAATAAACCTGACTTGATCATGGGGTATGATCTTTGTAATGTGTTGTTGACTTCTGTTTGTTGAGGATTTTTTAATTCTGCTACTTCAGAATATTTGCTGAGGATTTTTGCACCTATGTTCATCAGTGATATTGGCCTGTAATTTCATATTTGTGTGTATGTGATCTGTGTATCTGTTTTGATATCACGTTGATGGTGGCCTTGTAAATTAAGCTTGGAAGTGATCTTCTGCAATTTTTTGAAGGAGTTTCAGAAGGATCAACATTATCTTTTCTCTAAATATTTGATTTATTTCACCTATGAAGTCATTTGGCCCTGGACTTTTGCTTTTGGGGATATATATTTTTTAAATCACAGTTTCAATTTCAGTGCTTATGATTAGCTTGTTCATAATTTATCTTTCTTCATAATTCAGTCACATGTTGTCCCTTTTATTGGCATAAAGCTTGTCATAATAATATCTTATGATGTTTTGTATTTCAGTGTTGTCTGTTGTAACATCTCCCTTCTCATTTCTAATTTTGTTTATTTGATTTTTCTTCCTTTTTTTCTTGATGGGTCTGGCTAATGGTTTGTCAAATTTGTTTATCTTCACAAAGATCCAGCTCTTAATTTTATTAATATTTGCTATTGTTTCTTTCATATACTTTCCATTTATTTCTGCTCTGATTTCTTTCCTTTGAATTCCTTTGGGGCTTTTTGGTTCTTCTTTTTCTAGTTGTTTTAGATGTAAAGTTAGGTTGTCTATTCAACTTTCTTGTTTCTTGGGGTAGGATTGTATTGCTATAAACTTCCCTGTTAGAACTGCTTTTGCTGCATCCTAGAAATTTTGAGTTGTCATGCTTTCATTGTCATTTGTTTCTAAGAATTATTTTTATTTCGCTATTATTTCTTTACTAGCTTGGTTGTTCATTGGAAGGACTGATGCTAAAGCTGAAACTCCAATACTCTGACCACCTCATGCGAAGAGTTGACTCATAGGAAAAGACTCTGATGCTGGGAGGGATTAGGGGCAGGAGGAGAAGGGGACGACAGAGAATGAGATGGCTGGATGGCATCACTGACTTGAGGGACATGAGTTTGAGTGAACTCCGGGAGTTGGTGATGGACAGGGAGGCCTGGTGTGCTGTGATTCATGCGGTTGCAAAGAGTCAGACACGACTGAGCGACTGGACTGAACTGACTGTACCTGCTTATTATTCAGTAATATATTGTTTAATCTCCATTTTTTTTTACATTTTTTCCTGTAATTGATATCTAGTCTCATAGTGTTGCTGTCAGAAAAGATACTTGATACGGTTTCATTTTTCTTAAATTTATTAAGGCTTGACTTGTATCCAAAGATGTGGTCTGTCTTCAAGAATGTTTCACGTGAGCCTCAGAAGAAAGTGTATTCTTCTGAATTTGGATGGAATGTACTGAAGGTATCAATTGATCATTCTGATCTAATGTGTCATTTAAGGCTTGTGTTGGGTTATTAATTTTCTGTTTTGATAAAATGTCCATTTTTGTAAGTGTGGTGTTAAAATCCCTTATTATTATTTTGTTGCTGTCAATTTTCCTTTTATGTCTGTTAGTATTTGCCTTGTGTATTGAAGTGCTCTTGTGTTGGGTGCAAAAATATTTAAATTTTTTATGTTTGTTGGATTGATCCCTTGATCATTATGCAGTGTCCTTCCTTATTTCTTCTAATATTTGTATTATTTTAAGATCTATTTTGCCTGATATGAGAATTGACTGACTTTCCTTTGATTTCCATTTGCATAGAATATATTTTCCATCCTCTGATTTTCAGTTTTATGTTCCTCTAGGTCTGAAGTGGGTATCGTGTAGATGACATATATATATGAGTCTTGTTTTTGTATTCATTCAGCAGTCTGTGTCTTTTGGTTGGACAATACAATCCATTTATGTTTGAAGTAATTATTGATATATATGTTCCTAATGGCATTTTCTTAATTGTTTTGAGTTTGTTTTTGTAGGTATTTTCTTTCTCTTGTTTTTCTTGCCTATAGAAGTCTCTTTATCATTTGTCATAAAGTTATTTTTGTGGGGCTAAATTCTCTTAATTTTTGCTTGTCTGTAAAGTATTTGATTTCTCCATCAATTTTGAATGAGATCCTTGCTGGGTAGAGTAATCTTTGTTGTAGATTTTATCCATTAAGTAGTTTAAACATATCCTGTCATTCCCTTCTGGCTTGCAAAGTTTCTGCTGAAATATCAACTGTTAATCTATGGGATTTCCCTTGTATGTCATTTGTTGTTTATCTCTTGATGCTTTTAATATCTTCTTTCTTTGTGTTTAATCTTTGCTGATTTGATTATAATGTGCCTCAGCATGTTTCTCCTTAAGTTTATCCTGTATTGTACTCCCTATACTTGTTGGAATTGATTGACTATTTCCTTTTCCATGTTGGGGAAGTTTAAAAGTATAATCCCTTCAAAATTTTTCTCAAAAACCTTTCTTTTTATCTTCTTCTTCTGGGACCCAAATATTTTTAATGTCGGTGCATTTAATATTGTCCTACAGATCGCTGAGACTAACCTCAATTTTTTTCATTCTTTTTTCTTTATTCTGCTCTTCTGTAGTTATTTCTACTGTTCTATCTTCCAATTCACTTATCCATTTTCTGCCTCAATTATTCTGCAACTGATTCCTTCTAGAGTAATTTTAATTTCAGTAGTTGTGTTGTTCCTCTCTGTTTGTTTATTCTTTATTTTTTCTCAGTTCAGTTCAGTTCAATCACTCACTCGTGTCCGACTCTTTGCGACCCCATGTATCACAGCACGCCAGGCTTCTAGGTACTTATTAAATGTGTTAATTTATTCTTTCATTTTCTCCATTCCAATTTCAAGGTTTTGGATCACGTTTACTAACTTTACTCTGAATTATTTTTCAGATACTTTGTCTACTTACTCTTTGTTTACTTGGTCTTGTGAGTTTCTGCCTTGTTCCTTCATTTGTGCAATATTTCTCTGTTGTTTCTTTTTTCTTTTCTTTTTTTATCCTAACTGACTGTGTTTGGGGTCTCCTTTCCCCAAGCTTCTGGATCATATTCTCTCTCTCTCTCTCTCTCTCTCTCTCTCTATATATATATATATATATATATATATATATATATATTTGTTTGTTTTGTTTTGTTTTGTTTGTTTCTGCCTTCAGTGGATGAGATTGATCCAGTAGTTTGAGTAGTCTTCTTTTGGGAGGGACTAGTGCCTACATTCTTGTGGAAAAGGTTCAGTATTTTTTCCCTCTGGTGAGCTGGGCTGTGTGAGGTAGTATGCTTTGGGATGCCTTTGGGACGCCTACCTGCTGATGATTTATTTGCATTTTTGTCTTGCGTGTCCTTTGGGTGAGGCATACTGCTCTGGGTGCTTCTGGCAGTTTGGTGATACCAGGCCTTGTATACAGGTGGAGGCCTTTGCGGGAGTTCTAAATAATAAATACTCCCTGGGGTCAGGAATTCTCTGGAAGTCGAGAATCCTGGACTCAGTGCTCCTACTCCAAAGGTTCAGGCCCAGTCTCTGGCTGGGGAAAGAAGATTACAGAAGCTGTTTGTTAGGGCATTAAATGGGATTTAAACAAACATGCAAAACAAAATAAGGAAAAAAGAGGAACTCAGACAAATGGTAAATACAAAATGAGACAAATACTATCAAAAAGAAAGGAACATACACACACACACATATATATACACACACAAACAAAAACTGTCCAAAGGGAAGAAAGTACAAGAGAGTGATCCAGCAAGCAAAGGAAACCAAAAACAATATAGACCAAATAAAAATATATGGAATTTAGAAAGATGCAAATGATAACCCTGTATACGAGACAGCAAACGAGACACAGATGTATAGAACAGTCTTTGCGACTCTGTGGGAGAGGGTGAGGGTGGGATGATTTGGGAGAATGGCATTTAAACACGTATGTTGTCATATGTGAAACGAATCACTAGTTCAGGGTCGATGCATGTTATAGGATGCTCAGGGCTGGCATGGGGGGATGACCCAGAGGGAGGATAAAAGGAAGAGGGAGGTGGGAGGGGGGTTCAGGAGGGGGAACTTATGTAAACCTGGGGCGAATTCATGTCAATGTATGGCAAAACCTACCAATATAATATTGTAAAATAATTTGCCTCTAATAAAAAATAAATTAATTACCAAAAAAAAAAAAAACTAACTAAAACACAAACCAGATAACAAAACCAAAACAGAGAATCAAGTGGTGAATAATCGAAGGAAAAAAGCTAACAAACATGGTGAAATACAGAAGGAAAATAAGAAAAGATAAAAAATAGAAAAGCAAAGTTAAATAGAAGTGTATGAAATATATATATATATATATATAACTGCAACAGGAAAAGAACAATAAGAATAGCAATCAAACAAAAAAGAAAAACAGAAAGAAAATACTACAGAACCCCAAAAAGCCAAAATAGAGGTTGAAGTATATAAAGGAAATACAAATTATGTTTTAAAAAGTTCTCAAAAGGTTAGAATTAATAGTAAAAATAAAATCAACAATTTTATTATATCAAAAAGACAAAACAAATCCAGAACGAACTGCAAAATAAATCAAAATATAAGGATAATACAATTTTTTTCCCCTCAGATCTCAGCTGTCAGTGCCTTCTCCCACACTGTGAGTTACAATCCACCTCTACATCCCTAGGATGCCCTCCACTACTGGGCTGAACTCTGGACCTGCTTTGGGGCCACCTCAGACTCTAATCTGGCCCTACTCCTGCATGTTCTTGGCTCCAATGTCCACAGCTGTCAGAGCTAGTGTGTTTTCTTTTGTGGGAACTCTCATTATCCTTTTATATATTCCATAGACACAGAAACTTCCTAGTTGATTGTGTGGATTTAATCTGCATCTTGTATAGCTGGTGGGAAGGTTTTTGATCCTCTTCCCCAGCCACACTGCTTCTGGAGTTGAATTGTGGTTTTGCCCCCACCTTTACATGTGAGTTATCCACAGGAGTTAACTGCTAGCCTGCTCTGGAAGAATTGGGTCTGCTCCAGTGAGGACCAGAAGTAGAGGTGATACAACTGCTTGTATTTCAGGGACCCGTTCAGTGCCAGGTACACAGAGGAAACAGTGGTCATGGGAACATGTGATATACTTCTATTAGGGCTTTATCTAGCCTCTGCTCCAGTGAGGATCGAGCATGGAGGTACTGCAGCTGCTTGGATCAAGGGGACCCTCAGTTCAGTTCAGTTCAGTTCAGTCGCTCAGTCGTGTCCGACTCTCCGCGACCCATGAATTACAGCACTCCAGGCCTCCCTGTCCATCACCAACTCCCGGAGTACACTCAAACTCATGTCCACAGAGTCGGTGATCCATCCAGCCATCTCATTCTCCGTCGTCCCCTTCTCCTCCCACCCCCAAATTTTCCCAGCATCAGAGTCTTTTCCAGTGAGTCAATTCGTCGCAAGAGGTGGCCAAAGTATTGCAGTTTCAGCTTTAGCATCAGTCCCTCCAATGAACATCCAGGATTGATCTCCTTTAGAATGGACTGGTTGGATCTCCTTGCAGTATAAGGGACTCTCACGAGTCTTCTCCAGCACCACAGTTCAAAAGCATCAATTCTTCGGCGCTCAGGTTTCTTCACAGTCCAAATCTCACATCCATACATGACCACGGGAAAAACCATTGCCTTGACTAGACGGACCTTGGTTGGCAAAGTACTGTCTCTGCTTTTTAATATATTATCAAGGTTGGTCATAACTTTCCTTCCAAGGAGCAAGTGTCTTTTAATTTCATGGCTGCAATCAGCATCTGCAGTGATTTTGGAGCCAAAAAAAAAATAAAGTCTGACACTGTTTCCACTGTTTTTCCATCTATTTCCCATGAAGTGATGGGACCAGATGCCATGATCTTTGT
The DNA here is from genome assembly GCF_049115385.1 of Moschus berezovskii. Taxonomy (NCBI): domain Eukaryota; kingdom Metazoa; phylum Chordata; class Mammalia; order Artiodactyla; family Moschidae; genus Moschus; species Moschus berezovskii. Next base: position 76,849,531 of record NC_142488.1, on the reverse strand, counting down.
TTTCTGAATGTTGAGCTTCAAGCCAACCTTTTCACTCTCCTCTTTCACTTTCATCAAGAGGCTTTTGAGTTCCTCTTCACTTTCTGCCATAAGGGTAGTGTCATCTGCATATCTGAGGTTATTGATATTTCTCCCGGCAATCTTGATTCTAGCTTGTGCTTCTTCCAGCCCCGTGTTCCTCATGATGTACTCTGCATAGAAGTTAAATAAGCAAGGTGACAATGTACAACCTTGACGTACACCTTTTCCTATTTGGAACCAGTCTTTTGTTCCATGTCCAGTTCTAACTGTTGCTTCCTGACCTGCATACAGGTTTCTCAAGAGGCAGGTCAGGTGGTCTTGGATTCCCATCTCTTTCAGAATGTTCCACAGTTTATTGTGATCCACACAGTCAAAGGCTTTGGCATAGTCAATGAAGCAGAAATAGATGTTTTTCTGTAACTCTCTTGCTTTCTCCATGATCCAGTGGTTGTTGGCAATTTGATCTCTGGTGCCTCTGCCTTTTCTAAATCCTGCTTGAACATCTGGGAGTTCACGGTTTACATACTGCTGAAGCCTGGCTTGGAGAATTTTGAGCATGACTTTACTAGCGTGTGAGATGAGTGCAATTGTGCGGTAGTTTGAGCATTCTTTGGCATTGCCTTTCTTTGGGATTGGAATGAAGACTGGCCTCTTCCAGTCCTGTGGCCACTGCTGAGTTTTCCAAATCTGCTGGTATATTGAGTGCAGCACTTTCACAGCATCGTCTTTCAAGACTTGAAATAGCTCAACTAGAATTCCATCACCTCCACTAGCTTTATTAGTAGTGATGCTTTCTAAGGCCCACTTGACTTCACATTCCAAGATGTCTGGCTCTAGGTCAGTGATCACGTTATCGTGACTGTCTTGGTCGTGAAGATCTTTTTTGTATAGTTCTTCTGTGTATTCCTGCCACCTCTTCTTAATATCTTCTGCTTCTGTTAGGTCCATCCCATTTCTGTCCTTTATCGAGCCCATCTTTGCATGAAATGTTCCCTTGTAATCTCTATGTGGTCCACTGGAGAAGGGAATGGCAAACCACTTCAGTATACTTGCCTTGAGAACCCCATGAACAGTAACAAAGGGCAAAATGATAGGATACTGAATGAGGAATTCCCCAGGTCGGTAGGTGCCCAGTATGCTACTGGAGCTCAGTGGAGAAATAACTATAGAAGGAATAAAGGGATGGAGCAAAAGCAAAACCAATACCCAGCTGTGGATGTGACCAGTGATACAAGCAAGGTCCGATTTTGTAAAGAGCAATATTGCATAGGAACCTGGAATGTTAGGTCCATGAATCAAGGAAAATTGGAAGTGGTCAAACGGGAGATGGCAAGAGTGAACGTCGACATTCTAGGAATCAGTGAATTAAAATTGACTGGAATGGGTGGATTTAACTCGGATGACCATTATATCTACTACTGTGGGCAGGAATCCCTTAGAAGAAATGGAGTAGCCATCATGGTCAACAAAAGAGTCCGAAATGCAGTACTTGGATGCAATCTTAAAAACGACAGGATGATTTCTGTTCGTTTCCAAGGCAAACCATTCAATATTACAGTAATCCAGGCCTATGCCCCAACCAGTAATGCTGAAGAAGCCGAAGTTAATCGGTTCTATGAAGACCTACAAGACCTTTTAGAACTAACACCCAAAAAAGATGTCCTTTTCATTATAGGGGACTGGAATGCAAAAGTAGGAAGTCAAGAAACACCTGGAGTAACTGGCAAATTTGGCCTTGGAGCACGGAATGAAGCAGGGCAAAGGCTAATAAAGTTTTTTCAAGAGAATGCACTGGTCATAGCAAACACCCTCTTCCAACAACACAAGAGAAGACTCTACACATGGACATCACCAGATGGTCAACACCGAAATCAGATTGATTATATTCTTTGCAACCAAAGATGGGGAAGCTGTATACAGTTAGCGAAAACAAGACCAGGAGCTGACTGTGGCTCAGATCATGAACACCTTATTGGGAAATTCAGACTTAAATTGAAGAAAGTAGGGAAAACCACTAGACCACTCAGATATGACCTCAGTCAAATACCTTATGATTATACAGTGGAAGTGAGAAATAGATTTAAGGGACTAGATCTGATTGATAAAGTGCTTGATGAACTCTGGACGGAGGTTGGTGACATTGTACAGGAGACAGGGACCAAGACCATCCCCATGGAAAAGAAATGCAGAAGAGCGAAATGGCTGTCTGAGGAGGCCTTACAAATAGCTGTGAAAAGAAGAGAGGCGAAAAGCAAAGCAGGAAAGGAAAGATATAAGCATCTGAATGCAGAGTTCCAAAGAATAGCAAGGAGAGATAAGAAAGCTTTCCTCAGTGATCAATGCAAAGAAATAGAGGAAAACAACAGAATAGGAAAAACAAGAGACCTCTTCAAGAAGGGGACCCTGGCAGCACCAAGTATGCAGGGATGCCGGCATCCTCAGGTTCTGGAGCTGTGGCCCTATTAGCCTATTTCTAGATGAGATGGTTGGATGGCATCACTGATTCAATGTACATGGGTTTGGGTGGACTCCAGGAGTTGGTGATGGACAGGGAGGCCTGCTGTGCTACCGTTCATGGGCTCACAAAGAGTTGGACATGACTGAGTGACTGAACTGAACTGAACTGGGCCTCTGCCAGCTGGCATTCAAACGGCCTCCATAGCTGGCCCTTCTTTGTTGCTTGGCGCAGCAGGCACTCAGAGCCCCCCTGGGCGTCCTTCTCTGTTTCTCAACACATCAGGCACTTAAAAGGCCACCTTCTCTAAGATCTTTCTCTATTTGTCAGCTGCCGTGAGGGAAGAGAGAGGCTAAAATGTTAATTCCACCCCTTGTATGTGAATCAGCAGTATTGCCTTCCCTCCATGACTACCTGTCTTTCTTTCAAAGGCATTCTCCAACACTATCTCTTTCTTCATGTCCCCTTAAGCCACCTCCCCACAGTCAACAACAGTCCAATCCCTAAACTCAAGCTCCCAGCTGCTCTGCATGACGGGGGAATTGCATCCCTGTCCGGGGATGCTGCACTCTCTCTCAACCTCAAATACTTTCCCTCTATTCCAAACTCTTGCCCTGATGTGGGGATCTGTCCCCTACTTCAGTGCCCCTACCCGCAAGGTGCAGGTCCAGTCTTGCTCACTCTACACTTTTTCCCTTTCTTCTTTCAATCTACCAAGTTTTGCATGTATCTATATATTCCTTTCTGGTGGTCAGGGACTCCTGACCACTCTCAACAGGTGTTCTGTAATATCTTCTGCATCTGAAGGTGTATTCCTCATGCATCTTCTTCCATGGAGAGAGAAGTACTCTGTCCAACTACTCTTCTGCCATCTTGTCTCTGTTTTCTTTTTTTTAACTGAAGTTCAAAGCCTCCAAATACTAAGTCGTTAGTAAGTTATCAGTATGATAAACTACTTTTTTTGAAAGCAAATATAATTAAAATTGGCTGTTTCACATTTACGCTTAAAAGTGAAGTATAAACAAGAACTCAATTATAAGACATATTTCCTAAAGGCTTTTGACGCTGGCGCAACCGACAATGCGCAGAAGTGTGGCCGAGAGGAGTTACCCCACACCCAAGGTCAGGGCAGTGGCTGAGACGACCTGTCCCATGTCCAAGAGGTGGTGGCTGCGCGGGCACAGAGGGGCCGAGAGTAGCTACTCCAAGTTCAAGGTCAGGAGGGGCGGCCTTGAGGAGATACCCCTCATCCAAGGTAAGGTACAGCGGCTGCACTTTGCTGGAACAGCTGTGAAGAGATTTTCCACGACCAAGGTAAGAGAAACCCAAATAAGATGGTAGGTATTGTGAGGGGGCATCAGAGGACAGACACACTGAAATCATAATCACAGAAAACTAGTTGATCTGATCATATGTACCACAGCCCTGTCTACCTCAATGAAACTAAGCCATGCCGTGTGGGGCCACCCAAGACGGACAGGTCATGGTGTAGAGGTCTGACAGAATGTGGTCCACTGGAGAAGGGAAAGGCAAACCACTTCAATATACTTGCCTTGAGAACCCCATGAACAGTATCAAAGGGCAAAATGATAGGATACAGAACGGGGAATTTCCCAGGTCTGTAGGTACCTAGTATGCTACTGGAGATCAGTAGAGAAATAAATCCAGAAAGAATGAAGGGATGGAGCCAAAGTGAAGCAAACACCTAGTTGTGTATGTGACTGGGGATAGAAGCAAGGTCCAGTGCTATAAAGAGCAATATTGCATAGGACCTAGAATGTTAGGTCCATGAATCAAGGCAAAATGGAAGTGGTCAAACAGGAGATGACAAGAGTGAACATCGACATTCTAGGAATCAGTGAACTAAAGTGGACTGGAATTGGTGAATGTAACTCAGATGACCATTATGTCTACTGCTGTGGGCAGGAATCCCTTAGAAGAAATGGAGTCGCCATCATGGTCAACAAAAGAGTCTGAAATGCAGTACTTGGATGCAATCTTAAAAATGACAGAATGATCTCTGTTCGTTTTCAAGGAAAACCATTCAATATAACAGTAATCCAGGCCTATGCCCCAACCAGTAATGCTGAAGAAGCCAAATTCGAACGGTTCTATGAAGACCTACAAGACCTTTTAGAACTAACACCCAAAAAAAGATGTCCTTTTCATTATAGGGGACTGGAATGCAAAAGTAAGAAGTCAAGAAACACCTGGAGTAACAGGCAGATTTGGACTTGGAGCACGGAATGCAGCAGGGCAAGGGCTAATAGAGTTTTTTCAAGAGAACGCACTGGTCATAGCAAACACCCTCTTCCAACAACACAAGAGAAGACTCTACACATGGACATCAACAGGTGGTCAACACCGAAATCAGATTGATTATATTCTTTGCAGCCAAAGATGGAGAAGCTCTATACAGTTAGCAAAAACAAGCCTGGGAGCAGACTGTGGCTCAGATTATGAACACCTTATTGCCAAATTCAGACTTGAAGAAAGTAGGGCAAACCGCTAGACCATTCAGATATTACCTAAATCAAATTCCTTATGATTATACAGTGGAAGTGAGAAATAGATTTAAGGGACTAGATCTGATAGAGTGCCTGATGAACTCTGGACGGAGGTCCGTAACATTCTAGAGGAGACAAGGACCAAGATCATCTCCATGGAAAAGAAACGCAAAAAAGCAAACTGGCCGTCTGAGGAGACCTTAAAAATAGCTATGAAAAGAAGAGAAGCAAAAAGTAAAGGAGAAAAGGAAAGATATAAGCATATGAATGCAGAGTTCCAAAGAATAGCAAGGAGAGATAAGAAAGCCTTCCTCAGCGATCAATGCAAATAAATAGAAGAAAACAACAGAATAGGAAAAGCAATAGATCTTTCAAGAAAATTAGAGATATCAAGGGAACATTTCATGCAAAGATGGGCTCGATAAAGGACAGAAATTGTATGGACCTAACAGAAGTAGAAGATATTAAGAAGAGGTGGCAACAGTACACAAAAGAACTGTACAAAAAAGATCTTCACGATGAAATAATCACGATGGTGTGATCACTGACCTAGAACCAGACATCTTGGATTGTGAAGTCAAGTGGGCCTTAGAGAGCATCACTATGAACAAAACTAGTGGAGGTGATGGAATTCCAATTAAGCTATTTCAAATGCTGAAAGATGATGCTGTGAAAGTGCTGCACTCGATATGCCAGCAAATTTGGAAAACTCAGCAGTGGCCACAGGACTGGAAAATGTCAAGCTTCATTCCAGTCCCAAAGAAAGGCAATGCCAAAGAAGGCTCAAAAAACCACACAAATGTACTCATCTCACACGCTAGTAAAGTCATGCTCAAAATTCTCCAAGCCATGCTTCAGCAATATGTGAACTATGATCTTCTAGATGTTCAAGCAGGTTTTACAAAAGGCAGAGGCACCAGTGTTCAAATTACCAACATCCGCTGGATAATGGTAAAATCAAGAGAGTTCCAGAAAAACATCTATTTCTGCTTCATTGACTATGCCAAGGCCTTTGACTGTGTGGATCACAATAAACTGTGGAACATTCTAAAAGAGATGGGAATACCAGAACACCTGACCTGCCTCCTGAGAAACCTGTATGCAGGTCAGGAAGCAACAGTTAGAACTGGTCATGGAACAACAGACTGGTTCTAAATAGGAAAAGGTGTACATCAAGGCTGTATATTGTCACCCTGCTTATTTAACGTATATGCAGAGTATATCATGAGGAACACTGGGCTGGAATAAGCACAAGCTGGAATCAAGATTGCCAGATGAAATATCAATAACCTCAGATATGCAGATAACACCATCCTTATGGCAGAAAGTGAAGAGGAACTCAAAAGCCTCTTGAGGAAAGTGGAAGAGGAGAGTGAAAAGTTTGGCTTGAAGCTCAGCATTCAGAAAACAAAGATCATGGCATTTGGTCCTATCACTTCATGGCAAATAGATGGGGAAACAGTGGAAACATTGTCAGACTGTATTTTTTGGGGCTCCAAAATCACTGCAGATGCTGATTTTAGCCAGGAAATTGAAAGGCGCTTACTCCTTGGTAGAAAAGTTATGACCAACCTAGATAGCATATTAAAAAGCAGAGACATTACTTTGCCAACAAAGGTCCGTCTAGTCAAGGCTGTGGTTTTTCCCGTGGTCATGTATGGATGTGTGAGTTGGACTGTGAAGAAAGCTGATTGCCGAAGAATTGATGCTTTTGAACTGTGGTGCTGTAGAAGACTCTTGAGAGTCCCTTATACTGCAAGGAGATCCAACCAGTCCATTCTAAAGGAGATCAATCCTGGGTGTTCATTGGAGGAACTGATGCTAAAGCTGAAACTCCAATACTTTGGCCACCTTATGCGACGAGTTGACTCACTGGAAAAGAGTGATGCTGATTGGGGGTGGGAGGAGACAGGGACGACATAGAGCATCACTGACTCGATGGACATGAGTTTGAGTGAACTCCGGGAGTTGGTGATGGACAGGGAGGCCTGGCTTGCTGTGATTCATGGAGTCGCAAAGAGTCGGACACGACTGAATGACTGAATTGAACTGAACTGAAATGAACTGTATATCTGATTCTCTGTCATTTGTTCATAAGTTGTCCTTGGCAGTTCTACAGTACCACATACACATCACTATATTTAGTATATTATTCTATGAAATGAGTTGTCAAGTGTAATTAAAATGTATACTATTTAATTGCTTCCTGATATTTTTGGACCTAAGACATTGCCAGTACTTCAAATCAACTTGTGTCTTAAATGATCGCTTTCCTATTTCCTATCCCAAGATCTGTCTTCTATACCCAAATTGAACCTGCTGAATAAACTACCATGTAAATTAGACTGTCCTTTTTATTTTTTATATATTTTAAGTAAAATCAAGTTTCAACTGATAGAGCATACCAGTGATGTTTTTTTTTTTTTTAAATTATTTATTTTAAATGCAGGCTAATTGCTTTACAATATTATATTGGTTTGCATACATTGACATGAATCTGCCCAGGGTGTTCATGTGTTCCCCATCTTGAAGCCCCTCCCACCTCCCTCCCTATATCATCCCTCTGTGTCATCCCAGTACACCAGCCCTGAATATCCTGTATCATGCATCGAACCTGGACTGGTGATTCGTTTCACATATGATAATATACATGTTTCAATGCCATTCTCCCAAATCATCCCACCCTCGCCCTCTCCCACAGAGTCCAAAAGACCGTTCTATATATCTGTGTCTCTTTTACTGTCTCGTATACAGTGTTATCATTACCATCTTTCTAAATTCCATATATATGCATTAGTATATTGTATTGGTGTTTTACTTTCTGGCTTACTTCACTCTGTATAATAGGCTCCAGTTTCATCCACCTCATTAGAACTGATTCAAATATATTATTTTTAATGGCTGGGTAATACTCCATTGTGTATATGTAGCATAGCATTCTTATCCATTCTTCTGCAGATGGACATCTAGGTTGCTTCCATGTCTTGCATATTTTAAACTGTGTTGCGATGAACATTGGAGTACACATGTCTCTTTCAATTCTGGTTTCCACAGTGTGTATGCCAAGCAGTGGGATTTCTGGGTCGTATGGCAGTTCTACTTCCAGGTTTGTAAGGAATCTCCACACTTTTCTCCGTAGTGGTTGTACTAGTTTGCATTCCCACCAACATTGTAAGAGTGTTCCCTTTTCCCCACACCTTCTTCAGCATTTATTGCTTGTAGACTTTTGGATAGCAGCCATTCTGACTGGCGTGAAATGGTACCTCATTGTGGTTTTGATTTGCATTTCTCTGATAATGAGTGATGTTGCGCATCTTTTCATGTGTGTGTTAGCCATCTGTATGTCTTCTTTGGAGAAATGTCTGTTTAGATCTTTGGCCCATTTTTTGATTGGGTCTTTTATTTTTCTGTGATTGAGCTGCAGGAGTTGTTTATATATTTTTGAGATTAATTCTTTGTCAGTTCCTTCATTTGCTATTATTTTCTCCCATTCTGAAGGCTGTCTTTTCACATTTCTTAGAGTTTCCTTTGCTGTGCAGAAGCTTTTAATTTTAATTAGGTCCCTTTTTTTAATTTCTGCTTTTATTTCCAATAATCTGTGATGTGGGTCATGGAAGGTCCTGCTGTGATTTATGTCGGTGAGTGTTTGGCCTATGTTCTCCTCTAGGAGTTTAATATTTTCTGGTCTAATGTTTAGATCTTTAATACATTTTGAGTATGTTTTTGTGTATGGTATCAGAAAGTGTTCTAGTTTCATTCCTTTACAAGTGGTTGACCAGTTTTCCAACATCACTTGTAAAAGAGATTGTCTTTTCTCCATTGAATATTCTTGCCTCCTTTGTCAAAGATAAGGTGGCCACCAGTTCAGCTCATTTCAGTTCAGGTCAGTCGCTCAGTTGTGTCTGACTCTTTGCGATCCCATGAATTGTAGCACACCAGGCCTCCCTGTCCATCACCAACTCCCGGAGTTCACTCAAACTCATGTCCATCGAATCGGTGATGCCATCCAGTCATCTCATTCTCTCTCTTCCTCTTCTCCTCCTGCCCTCAATTCCTCAAAGCATCAGAGTCTTTTCCAGTGAGTCAATTAATCAGTGAGGTGGCCAAAGTATTGGAGTTTCAGCTTTAGCATCAGTCCTTCCAAAGAACAGCCAGGACTGATCTCCTTTAGAATGGACTGGTTGGATCTCCTTGCAATCCAAGGGACGCTAAAGAGTCTTCTCCAACACCACAGTTTAAAAGCATCATTTCTTCGGCAAACAGTTTTCTTCACAGTCCAACTCTCACATCCATACATGACCACGGGAAAAACCATAGCCTTTACTAGATGGACCTTGGTTGGCAAAGTAATGGCTCTGCTGTTTAATATACTAACTAGATCGGTCATAAATTTCCTTCTAAGGAGTAAGTGTCTTTTAATTTCCTGGCTGAAATCAGCATCTGCAGTGATTTTGGAACCCAAAAAAATAAAGTCTGACACTGTTTCTCCATTTATTTCCCATGAAGTGATGGAACCAGGTGCCTTGATCTTAGTTTTCTGAATGTTGAGCTTCACGCCAACGTTTTCACTCTCCTCTTTCACTTTCATCAAGAGATTTTTGAGTTCCTCTTCACTTTCTGCCATAAGGGTGGTGTCATCTGCATATCTGAGGGTATTAATATTTCCCCCAACAATCTTGATTCAAGCTTATGCTTCTTCCAGCCCAGCGTTCCTCATGATGTACTCTGCATGTAATTTAAATAAGCAGGGTGACAATATACATCCTTGACGTATTCCTTTTCCTATTTGGAACCAGTCTGTTGTTCCATGTCCAGTTCTAACTGTTGCTTCGTGACCTGCATACAGGTTTCTCAAGAGGCAGGTCAGGTGTTCTGGTATTCCCATCTCTTTCAGAATTTTCCACAGTTCATTGTGATCCACACAGTCAAAGGCTTTGGCTAGACAATGAAGCAGAAATAGATATTTTTCTGGAACTCTCTTGCTTTATCCATGATCCAGCAGATGTTGACACTTTGATCTCTGGTTCCTCTGACTTTTCTAAAACCAGCTTGGACATCTGGAATTTCACAGTTCACATATTGCTGAAGCCTGACTTCGAGAATTTTGAGCGTGACTTCACTAGCATGTGAGATGAGTGCAGTTGTGCGGTAGTTTGAGCATTCTTTGGCATTGCCTTTCTTTGGGATTGGAATGAAACTGACCTTTTCCAGTCTTGTGACCACTGCTGAGGTTTCCAAATTTATTCTAATAAAGAGTTCAGCGCTTTCACAGCATCATCTTTCAGGATTTGAAATAGCTCGACTTGAATTCCATCACCTCCACTAGCTTTGTTCGTACTGATGCTTTCTAAGGCCCACTTGATTTCACATTCTAAGATGTCTGGCTCTAGGTGAGTGATCACACCATCGTGATTATCTTGGTTTTGAAGATCTTTTTTGTACAGTTTTTCTGTGTATTCTTGCCACCTCTTCTTAATATCTTTTGCTTCTGTTAGGTCCATACCATTTCTGTCCTTTATTGAGCCCATCTTTACATGAAATGTTCCCTTGGTATCTCTAATTTTCTTGAACAGATCTCTTGTGTTTCTTATTTTGGTGTTTTCCTCTATTTCTTTGCATTGATCACTGAGGAAGGCTTTCTTTTCTCTCCTTGCTATTCTTTGGAACTCTGCATTCAGATGCTTATATTTTTCCTTTACTCCTTTGTTTTTCACTTCTCTTCTTTTCACAGCTATTTTCAAGGCCTCCTCAGGCAGCCATTTTTCTTTTTTGCATTTCTTTTCCATGGGAATGGTCTTGGTCCTTGTCTCCTGTACAATGTCAAGAACCTCTATTCATAGTTCATCAGGCATTCTATCTATCTGATCTAGTCCCTTAAATTTATTTCTCACTTCCACTGTATAAGCATAAGGAATTTGATTTAGGTCATATCTGAATTGTCTAAAGATTTTCTCTACTTTCTACAATTTAAGTCTGAATGTGGCAATAAAGAGTTCATAGGTGTGTGAATTTTTCTCCGCGCTTTCTGTTTTTTTTCCGTTGATCTATATTTCTGTCTTTATGCCAGTACCATACTGTCTTGATGACTGTTGCTTTGTAGTTGAGCCTGAAATCAGGCAAGTTGATCCCCCCAGTTCCATTCTTCTTTCTCAAGATTGCTTTGGGCATTTGAAGTTTTTGTATTTCCATACAAATTGTGAAATTTGTTCTAACTCTGTGATAAATACCTTTGGTAGCTTGATAATTATTGCATTGAAACTATAAATTACTTTTTTTGTATACTCATTTTCAAAATATTGATTTTTCCATTCCATGATCATGGTATATATTTCTCCACCTATTAGTGTCCTCTTTGATTTCTTTCACCAGTGTTTTATAGTTTTCTATATATAGAAATAAGTATTTATATATTCTGTTTCTTTAAGTAGATATATTTTTTGTTTCTTTAGGTAGATATATTCCTAAGTATTTTATTCTTTTCATTGAATAACTGAATGGAATTGCTTCCTTGCTTTCTCTTTCTATTTTCTCATTATTAGTGTATAGGAATGTAAGGGATTTCGGTGTGTTGATTTTATATCCTGCCACTTTACTATATTCATTGATTAGCTCTAGTAATTTTCTGGTAGAGTCTGTAGGGTTTTCTGTGTAGAGGATCATGTCATCTGCAAACAGTGAGAGTTTTACGTCTTTTTTTTCCAATTTAGATTACTTTTATGCTTTTTTTGCTCTGATTGCTGTGGCCAAAATTTCCAAAACTATGTTGAATAGTAGTGGCAATAGTGGGCACCCTTGCCTTGTTCCTGACTTTAGGGAAAATCCTTTCAATTTTTCACCATTAAGGATAAAATTTGCTGTGGGTTTGTCATATATAGCTTCTTGTACGTTGAGTTATGATCCTTCTATTCCAGCCTTCTGGAGGGTTTTTATCATAAATGGATGTTGAATTTTGTCAAAGGCTTTCTCTGCCTCTATTGAGATAATCATATTGTTTTTATTTTTCATTTTGTTGATGTGATGTAATACATTGATTGATTTGCGGATATTGAAGAATCCTTGCATCCCTGGGATAAAGCACACTTGGTCATAATATATGATCTTTTTAATGTGCTGTTGGATTCTGATTGCTAGAATTTTGTTAAGGATTTTTGCATCTATGTTCATCAGTGTTATTTACCTGTAGTTCTCTTTTTTTTTTTGTGGCATCTTTGTCAGGTTTTGGTATTAGGGTGATGGTGGCCTCATAGAATGAGTTTTGAAGTTTACCTTCCTCTTCAATTTTTTGGAAGAATTTGAATAGGATAGGCATTAGCTCTTCTCTAAACTTTTGATAGAATTCAGCTCTCAAGCCATCTGCACCAGAGCTTTTGTTTGCTGGAAGATTTCTTGTTACAGTTTCAATTTCTGTGCTATTTCTTCCTGGTTCAGTTTTGGAAAGTTGTACTTTTCTAAGAATTTGTCCATTTCTTCCAAGTTGTCCATTTTATTGGCATATAATTGCTGATAGTAATCTCTTATGATCCTTTGAATTTCTGTGTTGTCTGTTGTGATCCCTCCATTTTCATTTCTAATTTTATTGATTTCATTTTTCTCCCTTTTTTTCTTGATGAGTCTGGCTAGTGGTTTGTCAATTTTATTTACCTTCTCAAAGAACCAGTTTTGGCTTTGTTGATTTTTGCTATGGTCTCTTTTGTTTATTTTGCATTTATTTCTGCCCTAATTTTATAGAAGGTTTTTAAGGCAGGTTTGACTCTGTTAAGCCTCTCAATTTTATCTTTATTTTTAGTGAATTAATATTTGGTATGTATTAGCTGCTTTATTTTCTTTATGATTATTCTGTTTATTTTGCTAATTTTTCAACTGGCTGTATACTTGTATACTGTTTGCTTTTCCTTTTATGTATAGTATACAAAATTTAAGGCCTCAGTGGTAATGTTTTCCATATCCTGTAGGTTTTAAAACTTCATATTTTTGTTATATTTCTCTAATGATGTTGTTTTTAAATGCCATGTACTCAGTGAGTAATATAAACACATTGTAAATTTCAGTTTTCTAATAAAATTTTTTGAAAATTAAAAAGAAAAAAAAAGATTTATTTCCTTCTGCTAACCCTAAGTTTCTTCATTTCTTCCTTTTCTAGTTTCTTTAGGTGTCTAGTTAGGTTATTTAGTTGACTTTTTTCTTGTTTCTTGAGGTATGTCTGCATTGCTATGACCCTTCCCCTTAGCACTGCTTTTACAGTGTCCCACAGGTTTTGGGTTGTTGTGTTTTCATTTTCATTCATTTCTATGCATATTTTGATTTCTTTTTTGATTTCTTCTCTGATTTGTTGGTTATTCAGCAGCGTGTTGTTCAGCCTCCATATGTTGGCATTTTTAATAGTTTTTCTCCTGTTACTGAGATCTAATCTTACTGCATTGTGGTTAGAAAAGATGCTTGGAATGATTTCAATTTTTTTTGAATTTACCAAGGCTAGATATATGGCCCACGATGTGATCTATCCTAGAGAAGGTTCAGTGTGCTTGAGAAAAAAGGTGAAATTCATTGTTTTGGGGTGAAATGTCCTATAGATACCAATTAGTCTAACTGGTCTATTGTAACATTTAACTTTTTCGTTTCCTTGATAATTTTCTGTTTAGTTGATTTATCCATAGGTGTGAGTGGGATATTAAAGCCTCCCACTATTATTGTGTCATTGTTAATATCCCCTTTCCTACTTGTTAGCATTTGTCTTACATATTGCGGTGCTCTGATGTTGGGTGCATATATATTTATAATTATTGTATCTTCTTGGATTGATCCTTTGATCATTATGTAGTGTTCTTCTTTGTCTATTTTCACAGGCTTTGTTTTAAAGTCTAATTGATCTGATATAAGTATTGCTATTCCTGCTTTTTTTGGGTCTCCATTTGTGCAGAATATCTTTTTCCAGCCCTTCACTTTCAGTCTGTATGTGTCCCTCGTTTCGAGGTGGATTACTTGTAGACAAAATATACATGCTTCTTGTTTTTGTATCCATTCAGCTAGTCTTTGCCTTTTCGTTGGGGCATTCAACCCATTTACATTTAAGGTAATTATTGATAAGTATGACCCCATTGACATTTATTTTATTTTGGGGGGTTCGATTTTATACTCCCTTTCTGTGTTTCCTGTCTAGAGAAGGTCTTTAACATTTGTTGGAGAGCTGGTTTGGTGCTGCTGAATTCTCTCAGCTTTTGCTTGTCTGTAAAGCTTTTAATTTCTCCTTCAGATTTGAGTGAGATCCTTGCTGGGTACAGTAATGTGGGGTGTAGTTTATTTTCTTTCATCACTTTAATTATGCCCTTCCATTCCCTCCTGGCCTGAAGAATTTCTATTGAAAGATCAGCTGTTATCCTTAAGGGAATCCCCTCGTGTGCTATTTGTTGTTTTCCCCTTGCTGTTTTTAATATTTGTTCTTTGTGTTTGATCTTTGTTAATTTGATTAATATGTGCCTTGTGGTATTTCGCCTTAGATTTATCCTGTTTGGGACTCTCTGGGTTTCTTGGACTTGGGTGATTATTTCCTTTTGCCTTTTAGGGAATTTTTCAGGGACACCCCAAACATAGCAATAAAACCAAGATGAAGAGGCAGAGAAATACCCAGAAAGTAAAGGAACAGGATGAATGCCCACCAACGCTATCAAAAGAGGAACATATAGGGAACCTATCTGATAAAGAATTCCAAATAATGATAGTGAAAATGATCCAAAGTCTTGAAAACAAATTGGAGTTACAGATAAATAACCTGGAGACAAGGCTCGAGAAGATGCAAGAAAGGTTTAGCAAGGATCTGGAAGAAGTAAAAAAGAGTCAATATTCAATGAATAATGCAGTTGATGAGATTAAAAAAAAAACATTCTGGAGGGAACCAACAGTAGAATAATGGAGGCAGAAGATAGGATAAGTGATCTGGAAGATAGAATGTTAGAAATAAGTGAACCAGAGAGGAAAAAAGAAAAACGAATTAAAAGAAATGAGGTCTCAGGGACCTCTGAGACAGTGTCTAACACCCTAACATTCGAATCATAGGAGTCCCAGAAATAGAAGACAAAAAGAAAGACCATGAGAAAATACTTGAGGAGATAATAGTTGAAAACTTCCTTAAAATGGGGAAGGAAATAATCACCCAAGTTCAGTGTTGTTTAATAGACTATGAATATATGACATGATTTATAAAATTTAGTG
Source organism: Moschus berezovskii (assembly GCF_049115385.1). Taxonomy (NCBI): domain Eukaryota; kingdom Metazoa; phylum Chordata; class Mammalia; order Artiodactyla; family Moschidae; genus Moschus; species Moschus berezovskii. The sequence goes on along the minus strand of NC_142488.1, from coordinate 76,834,342 downwards.
AAAAATATGTATATGACAAATAATCTCTGACATATTATAAGATTTACAAATATGATAATCAAGGTTGATCATCAGCAAAATTATGAAGTTTGTTCAACATCTCTTTACACTTTTACTTCCAGATGCTCTATGCCTGTTATTGTTGTTCATTCACTAAGCCATGTCCAATTCTGCAATTCCATGGACTGCAGCATGACAGGCTTCCCTGTTCTTCACTATCTCCTGCAGGTTTCTTAGTTCATGTTCATTGTTTCAGTGAGGCTATATAGCCGTCTCATCTTCTGCTGCCTCCTTCTCCTTTTGCCTTTAATATTTGCCAGCATCCGGGTATTTTCCAATCAGAGAGTTCTGGCCAAAATATTGGAGCTTCAGCTTCAGCATCAGTCCTTCCAATGAAAATTCAGGGTTGATTTCCTTTAGGATTGACTGGTTTGATCTCCCTGCAATCCAAGGGACTCTCAAGAATCTTCTCCAGCACCACAGTTTGAAAGCATTAATTCTTTAGTGCTCAGTCTTCTTTATGGTCAAGTTCAATGCCTGAATATTCCTCCATATACATGGATATATTGTTGTCACCATATTTCACCTTTCTTCCACCTTATTCCATTAGGTTACTAATCTCTGTCATGAGGCAGTTTTAATATAGAGGTCAAAAACTTTGGAACCATATAACTAGGTTTGAAGCCCAGCTTCTCTACTTACTAGGTGTGTGGCCTTGAAAAAATATTACTTAACACTTTTACACTTGGATTTTAACACTTGTAAAGTAGCCATAAATGTGTTTAACTCACAAACTTTCTATAAGTATTAAGTAAGTTGCATCTTAGTAAAGTGCTTATAAATTGACTGATACAGAGCTAACAATGGACTAGTAAGCAGAAAGGAGTTGTTCAGGATAATAACTGGCAACTGACTGAAAAGTAATATCTTTCAGATAAACTAACTAGAATGTTTGACATCTGCTGTATTTTGAACATTTTGTCCACATCCCCTCCAAACTGATATGCTAAAATATTAAAGCCCAAATGTGATGGTATTAGGATGTGGGGCCTTTGGAGAGGTGTGTAGATCAAGTAGGTAGAACTCTCATGAATAGGATTAGTATACTTATAAAAGAAGAACAACAAAGAACACTCATGTCTTCTGCCATGTGAGGACACAGTGAGAGGTTGCCCATCCTAAATAAGGTCCTCACTCATTGCTGGCACCCTGCTCTCAGACTTCCAGTATTCAAAACTGTGTTAAATAGATTTCTGCTGTTTATAAGCCATCCAGCCTGTGGTATTTTCTTATAGCAACCCAATCAGAATAAGACACCATCTTTATCAAGTTATTAAGGCCCCACTCCTGCTTTCCCCCACATTCCTACTTTCTAACATCTCCCATTTTAATGCAATATAAGTTGTGGTTTGGACAATATGAAGAAGTTCAAGTGCAAAAAAAAGCCATGGACACAATTTTTTGTTGTTGTTGTTAAACAGTACCCTATATGTTAGCCTTTCTTCCTATAGATGACACTTTCTTCCTAAGTTTTTCAACCCAGAAACTAAAAGGCAAATCATTTTCTATGCACATAATTGATGTATCTAGGTTTCATCAGGAGTAACTAGTTCTGATAGAAACTATTTTATTAACATTCTTTGGATCAAACAAAGGAAACAGATTATTAAAGGAAGTTGCATTATAAATGGCAGATTTTTATTTCTACTTGATGTAATTTATCAACAGACAACTCTAGTAAGTCAATAATTTTAATAATTAAGATATTGCAGTCTGACATTAGTGTTTGTGACAATTTAACCAGATTATGTGAATATTCACTTATGAATTGCCTATGTAATTGGGAATACAAATTAATTGATTAATTAATTATGAATTGTTTATAAAGCTCATTAATTATTTAAGGCAATAATAATCACTTACAGAATAAATATTTTTTCAAATGCTTAAGCCTTTATAATTCTAAAATTAAGAATTATTCACCATAAAATCATTATTTATTAACTAAAACATGTCTGCTTGGTCCCTGTTATTAGTAATATTTTAATTTAAATTTTTAATTTAATTTTAATTTATTTTATTCACTTGACTTTGATATAGAATGAATATTTGCTAAGTTGCTTCATTAGTGTTTGAATATTTCCAACCTATGGACTGTAGCCCACTAGGCTCCTGTGGCCATGGGATTCTCCAGGCAAGAATACTGGAGTAGGTTGCCATGCCCTCCTCTAGGGGATCTTCCTGACCCAGGAAATGAACCTACATCTCTTATGTTTCCTGCATTGGCAAGTAGGCTCTTTACCACTAGGGCCACCTGAGAAACCCATTGTTATAAAATACCTACTGTATATCAAACACTGCTTGATGCTGGATATATAATATTCAGCAAAAATAGACATAGCACCTACCCTCAGAAATATTGCATATACTTTAAAAATACTATTTTAAAAGTCTCTATATTTGACTTTTCAGTAATACTGACTTGCATTTTTTTTCCTCTCTCAGTCATTCATCTTAATGAAATTTGTGTATTTTGATCCAGATTCCCTCTCTCTCTGCATCTCTCCTCTACTGAAGGTGACTATAGAATACAACAAAAAGACTGTAAACCACGCATTAATAAAATAATGTTACTATAGAATCTCAAAGTAAAATTAATCAAAATTGCTTTCCTCCAAGAGGCTTCATTCTCTTGTCCCATAGATTTCCATATAGTTTCTGAGAGAACAGCACATTCTCTTCCCTAATGGGAAGTCAAAGCATAATGAGAACACTATTCAGTGATCATGGAATTAAAGCAAGGATTTCAGCATCATCATTGAAAATGTTTAGTAGTATCAAATTTGGAAAACCTGATAGAAATATTCTCTAGAGTGGGACAAAGATACTTGATGAAGAGATTGTGGAAAATGTATAGGTCAAGACCTTGGATCAGGACAGTCTCAATCTCACATTAGTGTTTGAGGTATTTGGGCAATTTCTGCCAATGAAACACTTCAGTTTTCTGGGGAGGGAGATGGGAGGGGGGTTCAATATGGTACACCCGGGGCGGATTCATGTCAATGTATGGCAAAACCAATACAATATTGTAAAGTAATTAGCCTCCAATTAAAAATTTTTTAAAAAAAGAGTGTCAAATTGTCTGAGAATGATTTTCCTGCAATTGTCCATTCAGAAAAGGAGTTTGCTTCATGTCAAGGCCTGGACAATTGCAAGCTTGTAACCTATCTACAACATCAGAGGAGCCAGTGCTATTCTCTATCAGAACAAGGAAGGTGCCAAGTTCTAATATATTGAATGGTTTTTGAATCACTCCCTGATCACACCTGGGACTGGTGTTTCCTTCATTACCCAGCTTAAAAGTTCTATAGGCTAAGAGTCAGAGTCATTCTCCCTTAATGTGACATCCAGCCTAGTTATATTTCTGTGCATTATTTCTCTCTGGAGTGCAGGTTGATGGGCCATCTGCTTTCAACTGAACTGTTTCATTCATTAGCTTCCCTGGTGACTCAGTGGTAAAGAACCCACCTGCCAATGTAGGACACATGGATTTGATCCCTGGGTCAGGAAAAGTCTCTGAAGAAGGAAATGGCAACAAATTCCAGTATTCTTGCCTAGGAAATCCCACGGATAGATGAGCTTCATGGGCTTACAGTCCATGAGGTCACAAAAGAGTCAGAAACAACTTACAGACTAAACAACAATAGCAACAACAAATATTGCTGATTATTTTCTTCATGCTCCCTACTCAAACTCTTCCCTTGGGTATTAATATCACCTGTTGTAAAACAGTAATGCTCTGAAAGCTATTCTATTCCTGAAAAGTTATGACACACTTCTCTGTTTTCATCCATTATGAAAGTGAAAAGGGAAAGAGAAAGTCACTCAGTTGTGTCTGACTCTTTGCAACCCGTGGACTTTGTGAACTCAGAGTCCATTGAATTATCCAGGCCAGAATACTGGAGTGGGTAGCCTTTCCCTTCTCAAGAAATTAAGTTTAAAGCTATGAAGCAATTTCCTACCTTTATTTTCAAGTTTCTAATGGAAAACCACTATTATTTTGCATTGACCAGTTAGGAAGGCTTTCTTATCTCTCTTTGCTATTCTTTGGAACTCTGCATTCAGAAGGACATTTTTTTCTCCTTTTCTCTTTTGCCTTTCACTTCCCTTCTGTTCTCAGCTTTTTAAAGGCCTCTTCAGACGATCATTTTGCCTTTTTCATTTCAATTTTCAGGGGATGATTCAAACACTGCCTCCTATGCAATGTCACAAACCTCTGTCCCTAGTTCTTCAGGAACTCTATCAGATCTCATCCCTTGAATCTGTTTGTCACTTACACTGCATAATCATAAGGGATTTGATTTAGGTCGTACCTGAATGGTCTAGTGGTTTTCCCTACTTTCTTTAAGTCTGAATTTGGCGATAAGGAGTTCTTGATCTGAGCCACAGTCAGCTCCCATTCTTGTTTTGCTGACTGTATAGAGCTTCTCCATCTTCGACTGCAAAGAATATAATCAATATGATTTTGGTATTGACCATCCGGTGATGTCCATGTATAGTGTCTTCTCTTTTGTTGTTGGAAGAGGGTGTTTGCTATGACCAGTGCGCTCTCTTGGCAAAACTCTGTTAGTGTTTGTCTGTTTCCTTTTGTGCTCCAAGGCCAAATGTGCCTGTTATTCCAGGTATCTCAACTTCTTACTTTTGCATTCCAGTGTCCTATTATGAAAATGACATTTTTTTTTTTTTGGTGTTAGCTCTAGAAGGTATTGCATGTCTTCATAGAATCATTCAAGTTCAACTTCTTCAGCATTAGTGGTTGGGACACAGACTTGGATTACTGTGATATTGAATGGCTTGCCTTGTAAACAAACAGAGATCTTTCTGTCATTTTTGAGATTTCACCCAAGTACTGCACTTAGGACTCTTTTGTTGACTTTGAGGGCTACTCCACTTCTTCTAAGGAATTCTCACCCACAGCAGTAAATGTAATGGTCATCTAAATTAAATTCACCCATTCTGGTCCATTTTAGTTCACTGATTCCTAAAATGTCGATGTTCACTCTTGCCATCTCCTGTTTAACCACTACCAATTTACCTTGATTCATGGACCTAACATTCCAGGTTCTTACGCAATATTGTTCTTTACAGCATCGGGCTTTACTTCCATCACCAGTCACATCTGCCGCTGGGTGTTGTTTTCACTTTGGCTCAGCCTCTTCATTCTTTCTGGAGTTATTTCTCCACTCTTCTCCAGTAGCATACTGGGCACCCACTGACCTGGGGAGGTTATCTTTCACTGTCACATCTTTTTGCCTTTTCATACTGCTCATGGGTTTCTCAAGGCATGGATTTCTGAAGTGGTCTGCCATTCACTTCTCCAGTGAACCATGTTTAATCAGAACTCTCCACCGTGACCCATTTGTCTTGGATGACTCTACACTGCATGGCTCATAGTTTCATAGAGTTAGACAAGACTGTGATCCATGTGATCAGTGTGGTTAATTTTCATTGATTGTGGTTTTCATCCTGTCTGCCCTCTGATGGATAAGGTTAAGAGGCTTGTGAAAGCCTCCTGATGAGAGGGACTGACTGTGGGGAAATCTGGGTCTTGCTCTGAAGGTCATGATCAGTAAATCTTTAATCTAATTTTCTATTGATGGGTGGGGCTTTGTTCCCTCCCTGTAGTTTAGCTTGACTAAACTAAACAGAGTATTAAAAAGCAGACATTACTTTGCCAACAAAGGTCCATATAGTCAAAGCTATGGTTTTTCAAATAATCATGTATGGATGTGAGAGTTGGACAATAAAGAAAGCTGAGTGTCCAAAAAATGATGCTTTTGAACTGTGGTGTTGGAGAAGGCTCTTGACAGACTTTTGGATTGCAAGGAGATCCAACCAGTCAATCCTACAGGAAATTGGTCCTGAATATTCATTGGGAGGACTGATGCTGAAGATGAAGCTCCAATGCTTAGGCCCCCTGAAATGAAGAACAGACTCAATGTAAAAAGACCCTGCTGCTGGGAAAGTTTGAAGGCAGGAAGAGAAAGGGACGACAGAGGATGAGATGGTTGGATGGCATCATCGACTAAATGGACATGAGTTTGAAAAAGTTCCAAGTGTTGGTGATGGACAGGGAAGCCTGGCATGCTGCAGTCAAGGGAGTTTCAAAGAGTTGGACATGACTGATCAACTGAACTGAAGGAATACCACATTGTCTCTCACATACATAAAAATACACCTATCATTAGATATCGGATATCCTCAGCCAGGGTTATACAGACAAGTACTACAAAATTCATTTTGTTCTTAAATGTTTATTTCATCTGGTCAATTATCTTTTTGTTTTATGACCATTTGTACATAATTTTAATGTAATTGTTCTTCTAATTTTTCATTATTAATTGTATTGAATTATAGTTGCTTTACAGTGTTGTGTTAGTTTCTGCTGTACAACAAAGTGAATCAGCTATATGTTTATATATATCTATTTTTGGATTTTTCTTTCCATTTAGATCACAAAGAAGTAATGAATAGAATTCCCTGTGTATACAGTAGGTTCTCATTAGCAATTTATTTTATCAGTTCAGCTGTTCAGTCGTGTCTGACTCTTTTCAATCCCATGAACTGCAGCACACTAGGCTTCCCTGTCCTTCACCAACTCCCGGAGCTTGCTTGAACTTATGACCATTGAGTTGGTGATGCCATCCAACCATCTCATCTTCTGTTGTCCTCTTCTCCTACTACTTTCAGTCTTTCCCAGCATCAGAGTCTTTTATAACGAGTCAGTTCTTCACATCAGGTGGCCAAAGTATTGGAGTTTCAGCTTCAGCATCAGTCCTTCCAATGAATATTCAGGACCGTTTTCCTTTAATATTGACTGGTTGGATCCCCTTGCAGTCCAAGAGACTCTCAAGTACCTTTTCCAACACAACAGTTCAAAAGCATCAATTCTTCGGTGCTCAGCTTTCTTTATATTTCAACTCTCACATCCATACATGACTACTCAGAAAACCATAGCTGTAATGCCTCTGCTCTCTCATATGCTGTTTAGGTTGGTTGTAGCTCTTCTTCCAAGGAGCAAGTTTTTTTTTTTTTCTTTTAAATTTCATGGCTGCAGTCACAATCTGCAGTGATTTTGGAGCCCATGAAAATAAAGTCTGTCATTGTTTCCATTGTTTACCCATCTATTAGCCATGAAGTAATGGGACTGGATGCCATGATCTTAGTTTTTCTATTGTCGAGTTTGAAGCCAGATTTTTCACTCTCCTCTTTCACTTTCATCAAGAATCTCTTTAATTCCTCTTTGCTTTCTGCCATAAGGGTGGTGTCACCTGCATATTTGAGGTTATTGATATTTCTTCTGGCAATCTTGAGTCCAGTTTGTCCTTCATCCAGCCCAGCATTTCACATGATGTGCTCTGCATATAAGTTAATTAAGCAGGGTGACTATATGCAGCCTTGATGTACTCCTTTCACAATTATGAACCAGTCTGTTGCTTCATCTCTGGTTTTAGCTGTTGTTTCTTGACCTGTATACAGATTTCTCAGAAAACAGGTGAGGTGGTCTGGTATTCCCATCTGTTGAAGAATTTTCCAGTTTGTTGTGCTCTACATAGTTGAAGGCTTTGGTGTTATCAGTAAAGCAGAAATAGATGTTTTTTTTTCTGGACCTCTCTTATTTTTTCTATGATCCAACGTATGTTGGCAATTTTATTTCTGTTCCATGGTATCAATAGCGTGTATGTGTCAATACCAATTTCCCAATTCATTCCACCCCCAACTTTCCCCCTTGGTATCCATCCATTTGCTCTCTATATCTAGGTCTCCATTTTTCTTTTGTTTTTCTACCTCTTAACATATCTATAAATGTCTGGATTTTGCAAGAGTAGATATTTTGCTATGCTTCTGATCATGGACTAATTTTTTTTTCTAAATATATTTCTATTATAGTATAGTTGCTTCACAATGTTGTGTCATTTTCTTCTGTACAATGAAGTGAATTAGCTATATGTATACATGTATACCCTCCCTCTTGAAGCTCCCTCCTACCTTCTCCAATCCACCCCTCTAGGTCATGACATAGCACTGAGCTGAGCTCCCTGTGCTATATAGCAACTTCCCACTGGCTATCTATTTTACATACGGTGGTGTATATATGTCAATGCTATTCTCCCAATTCATCCCACCCTCCCCCTGCCCCTATTTCCACATGTTCATTCTCTGTGTCTGCACCTCTACTCCTGCCCTGCAAACAGACTCATCTGTACCATCTTTCTACATTCCATACGTAAGTGATAATATATATATTTGATTTTCTCTTTCTCACTTACTTCACTCTGTATGATAGATTCTAGGTCCATCCACATCACTAAGAATGATCCAATTTCGTCCCTTTATATGGCTGAGTTATATTTCACTACCACCTTTATCTGTTCATCTCCCAATCAACATCTAGGTTGCTTCCATGTCCTAGCTATTGTAAATAGTGTTATAATGAATATAGGAGTGCACTGTGGTTTTGAATTATGGATTTCTCAGGGAATATGCCAAAGAGTGAAATTGCTGGGTCAAATGGTAGTTATATTTTTAGATTTTCAATAAACCTCCATACTGTTCTCCATTGTGGCTGTAACAATTTATACTCCCATCAACAGTACAAGAGGTTTATTGTTTGTAGGTTTTTGGATAATGATCATTCTGACTGGTGTGAGGTGATACCGCATTGCAGTTTTGACTTGCAATTCTCTAATAATGATGTTGAGCACCTTTTAACTTTTTTTGCTAGCTATCTGTATGTCTTTTTTGGAGAAATGTCTGTTTAGATTTCCTGCCCATTTTTTGATTGGATTTTTTTAATATTGTGCTCCATGAGCTACTTGTATATTTTGGAGGTTAGTTCTTTGACCACAGTCTATTAACATTAAACTTTTCTGGAAAATTAAGAACCTTGAAGTGTTCATAACTCCATTACTTTATATAATAATATAAAACCCGATTTTAATAACATAGCTGAAGTTACTACATTCGTTTCTTTATTGTTTTCAATAAATTTGGTATTTTGCAAGAAATTTATTAATATATGCTGGGACTAAAAGATATAATGACTATATAATGGGCATTTATTTAGTATATACCATACTGCATTCCAGAGAGTATATTTAGTGTTTTATGCATATGTTCTTATTAATCTTCACAGCTATTTTTTCTATAAAACAAATATAAGCTTCAGAAAATTAAGTTCATGGTAACATAGTAAGATTGAACGCTAATGCATCTAGAGCTAGATGTACTGATAAAATAAATTAGGAGGAAAAGCTCAAAGGATAATCAAAGAGGAAAAGCAATTCCTTGCTCCTCAATGTTGTTTTTGTAACTTTGTAACTTATAACCAGATATTTAGGTCAATAATATTATTGTTGGAGGGTGGATAAAATATCAGATGAAAAAGACAACACACAGATGATTAGTAAAATACTGCATCATGGCAAAATAATGATAGTAATGAACATTCAAGACATAAAAACTCAAATACATGATCTAAAGTCTAAAGGAACTTAGCATTTCTCAGTATCTGTATACTCTGTAATAGATTTCTGAAACTGTATATGTCTCTTATGGTGACTTTGAACAACCCAGCCTTTCCTGTAGCTAATAGCGATCACAAGGTCAAGTTGTATCTATTATGATATAAAGCAGAGGCAGTCTGTGAAATTAACACTAATGTCATGTGAAAGTCGCCATGTTTTCTGTTTTCTTTATTTTTGAAACAGAGTTCCATGCCAGAGACAGTTGAGGCATCTCAATCAGTCAGTTCAGTCGTGTCCGACTCTTTGCGACCCCATGAATCACAGCACGCCAGGCCTCACTGTCTATCACCAACTCCTGGAGTTCACTCAAGTTCATGTCCATCGAGTCGGTGATGCCATCAAACCATCTCATTCCTTGTCATCCCCTACTCCTCCTGCCCCCTGTTCCTCATCAGAGTCTTTTCTAGTGAGTCAACCCTTCGCATGAGTCACCTTCAGTTCAGTCGCTCAGTCATGTCCGACTCTCCGCGACCCCATGAATCACAGCACGCCAGGCCTCCCTGTCCATCACCAACTCCCGGAGTACACTCAAACTCATGTCCACAGAGTCGGTGATGCCATCCAGCCATCTCATTCTCTGTCGTCCCCTTCTCCTCCCGCCCCCAACCCTTCCCAGAGTCAGAGTCTTTTACAGTGAGTCAACTCGACGCATGAGGTGGCCAAAGTATTGCAGTTTCAGCTTTAGTATCAGTCCTTCCAATGAATAACCAGGATCGATCTCCCTTAGAATGGACTGGTTGCATCTCCTTGCAGTCCAAGGGACTCTCAAGAGTCTTCTCCAGCACCACAGTTCAAAAGCATCAATTCTTCGGCGATCAGCTTTCTTCACAGTCCAACTCTCACATCCATACATGACCACGGGAAAAACCATAGCCTTGACTAGATGGACCTTTGTTGGCAAAGTAATGTCTCTGCTTTTTAATATATTATCAAGGCTGATCATAACTTTCCTTCCAAGGAGTAAGCGTCTTTTAATTTCATGGCTGCAATCAGCATATGCAGTGATTTTGGAGCCCAAAAAAATAAAGTCTGACACTGTTTCCACTGTTTTTCCATCTATTTCCCATGAACTGATGGGACCAGATGCCATGATCTTTGTTTTCTGAATGATGAGCTTCAAGCCAACCTTTTCACTCTCCTCTTTCACTTTCATCAAGAGGCTTTTGAGTTCCTCTTCACTTTCTGCCATAAGGGTGGTGTCATCTGCATATCTGAGGTTATTGATATTTCTCCCAGCAATCTTGATTCTAGCTTGTGCTTCTTCCAGCCCAGCGTTCCTCATGATGTACTCTGCATATAAGTTAAATAAGCAAGGTAACAATATACAGACTTCACGTACTCCATTTCCTATTTGGAACCAGTCTGTTGTTCCATGTACAGTTCTGACTGTTGCTTCCTGACCTGCATACAGGTTTCTCAAGAGGCAGGTCATGTGGTCTGGGGTTCCCACCACTTTCAGAATGTTCCACAGTTTATTGTGATCCACACAGTCAAAGGCTTTGGCATAGTCAATGAAGCAGAAATAGATGTTTTTCTGGAACTCTCTTGCTTTCTCCATGATCCAGCGGATGTTGGCAATTTGATCTCTGGTGCCTCTGCCTTTTCTAAAACCTGCTTGAACATCTGGGAGTTCACGGTTCACATATTGCTGAAGCCTGGCTTGGAGAATTTTGAGCATGACTTTACGAGCGTGTGAGATGAGTGCAATTGTGCGGTAGTTTGAGCATTCTTTGGCATTGCCTTTCTTTGGGATTGGAAAGAAGACTGACCTTTTCCAATCCTGTGGCCACTGCTAATTTTTCCCAATTTGCTGGCATATTGAGTGCAGCACTTTCACATCATCATCTTTCAAGATTTGAAATAGTTCAACTGGAATTCCATCACCACCACTAGCTTTGTTCGTAGAGATGCTTTCTAAGGCCCAGTTGAAGGATGGGTAAGTGGATAGATAGAGGGTCCCAGGATATCTGACGGCATTGTGGAGTTGCTATTTCAGCTTGGAGCTTCTTAATTCCAGGTTTCACATTATAAAAAGCCATGTATCGTATGGTTCTGAGTACAGACTCTTAAGTCAGGCTGCTTGACTTCATTATTTTTTTTTAATTTTAATTGAATGCTAATTACTTTGAAATAAAATTGTGGTGGTTTTTGCCATACATTCACATGAATCAGCCATGGGTGTACATGTGTTCCCCATCCAGACACTCCCTCCCATCTCCCTCCCCACCCTATCCCTCAGGATCATCCCAGTTCGCCAGCCCTGAGCACCCTGCCTCATTCATCAAATCTGGACTGGTGATCTATTTCACATATGATAATACACATATTTGAATTCTATTCTCTCAAATCATCTCACCCTCACCTTCTCCCATAGAGTCCAAAAGACTGTTCTGTACATCTGTGCCTCTTTAGCTGTCTTGCATATAGGGTCACTGTTACCATCTTTCTAAATTCCATATATATGTGTTAATATACTGTACTGGTGTTTTTCTTTCTGACTTTCTTCACTCTGGAAAATAGACTCCAGTTTCATCCACCTCATTTGAACGGATTCAAATGCGCTCTTTTTAGTAGATGAGTAATATTCCATGGTATGTATGCACCACAGCTTTCTTATCGATTTGTCTGCCAATGGATATCTAAGTTTTTTCCACACCCTGGCTATTGTAAACACTGCTGTGATGAACATTGGGGTACACGTGTCTCTTTCAGTTCTGGATTCCTCAAGGTGTATGCCCAGCCATGGGTTTGTGGGGTCACATGGCAGTCCTATTTCCAGTTTTTTAAGGAATCTCCACACTATTCTCCATAGTGACTATACTAGTTTGCATTCCCACCAAGAGTATAAGAGGGTTCCTTTTTCTCTGCACCCTCTCCAGCATTTACTCTTTAAGACATTTTGATAGAAGCCATTCTTGACCAGCATGAAATCGTACTTCATTGTGGTTTTGATTTTCACTTCTCTGATAATAAGTGATGTTGAGCATTTTTTCATGTGTTTGTTAGCCATTTGTAGTCTTCTTTGGAGAAATTTCTCTTTAGTTATTTGGCCCGTTTTTGATTGGGTCATCACTGATTATTCTGGAATTGAGCTGCAGGAGTTGCTTGTATGTTTTTGATACTAATTCTTTGTCATTTGCTATTATTTTATCCCATGCCGAAGGCTGTCTTCTCACCTTGCTTACAGTTTCTTTCGTTTTGCAAAAGTTTTTAAGTTTAAATAGGTCCCCTTTGTTTATTTTTGCTTTTATTTCAATTATTCTGGGAGGTGGGTCATAGAGAATACTACTATGATTTATGTCAGAGAGTGTTTTACCTATGTTTTCCTCTAGGAGTTTCCTTTTTCTTCTTCTATTTTATTGATTTGATTCTTCTCCCTTTTATTCTTGGTATGGCTGGCTAATTTTTATCTTCTCAAAGAACTAGTTTTTAGATTTATTGCTCTTTGTTATTGTTTCATTCATTTATTTCTGCCCTGATGTTTATGAGTTCTTTCCTTTTACTAACTTCTGGGGAGTTTGTACTTTTTCTATCTAGTTGCTATAGCTGTAAATGGCAACCCACTCCGGTGTTCTTGTCTGGAGAATCCCAGGGACGGGGAGCCTGGTGGGCTGCCGTCTATGGGGTCGCACAGAGTCGGACACAACTGAAGCGACTTAGCAGAAGCAAGATTGAGTTGTTTATTTGTTGTTTTCCTCATTCCTTGAAATAGGCTTGCATAACTATAAACTTCCCTCTTAGCATTAATTTGCTGCATCCCCAAAGTTTTGAGTCACCATGATTCCTTTTTATCTAAGTGTTTGGTTATATCTTCTTTGATTTCTTCTGAAAACTCTTGTTAATTTAGAAGCACGCTTTTTAGCCACGCTGTTTTTGTTTTTTGGTTTTTTGTTTTGTTTTTTTATTTTTTTTGCATTTTTCCTGTAATTGTTTTTTTAATCCTATAGTATTTTGGTCAGAAAAATAACTTGATAAAATATTAATTTTCTTAAATTTACTAAGACTTGATTTAAGACCCAAGATATGTTCTATCCAGGAGATTTTTCCATATACACTTGAGAAAAGTGATCGACTCTTTTTGGATAGAATGTCTCATAGCTATTGATTAGGGCCATTTGGTCCAATCTGTTATTTAAAGCTTGGGTTTCCTTATTAATTTTCGCTTTTGATAATCTGTCCAATGGTAAGACTGGACTGTTAAAGTATCCCATAATTATTGTGTTACTGTCAATTTCTCCTTTTATAGTTGTTACAATTCACCTTATGTATTGAAGTGTTGCTATGCTGGTGCTTGTATATTTATAAGCATTATATCTTCTTCTTGGATTGATTCATTGATCATTAAGTAGTATCCTCCTTTGTCTTTTGTAACACTGTATATTTAGCTTATTTTATCTAGTATAAATTTTGCTACTCCAGTTTTCTCTTCATTTCCATTTACATGGAATATCATTTTCCAGCCCCCAACTCTCAGTCTATATGTGTCCCTCGATCTGAAGTGGGTCTCTTATATACAGCATATATATGGGCTTTGGTTTTGAATCCATTTAACCAGTTTTGTCTTTTGGTTGCAGGATATAATACATTTACATTTAAGGTAATTATTGTTGTGTAAGTTTATATAATCCACCTTCCAATGCAAGAAATGTGGGTTCTATCTCTGAATTGGGAAAATCCCCTGGAGAGCGAAGTGGCAACACACTCCATGGTTCTCACCTGGGAAATACAGGCACAGAGGAGCCTGGTGGGTTACATAATCCATGGGGTCACAAAAGAGTTGGACAGTACTTAGTGGCTAAACAACAGCTATGACATGATGCTATTACCTTTTACTTTATTGTTTGGGTTTGTTTTTGTAGGTATTTTCTTTCTCTTGTGTTTCCTATCTAGAGAACTCCCTTTATCATGTATTGTTAAGCTGGTTTTGAATTATCTTAGCTTTTATTTATCTATAATGCTTTTCGGTTCTCTGTCGAATCTGAATGAGATCCTTGCTGAGTAGAGTAAACTTGGTTGTAGGTTTTCCCTTTTTATTATTTTTTTAATTATATCCTGCCACCCCTTTCTAACCTACAGAGTTTCTGCAGAAAAATCAGTTGTTAACTTTATAGTGATTCTCTTCTGTATTATTCATTGTTTTTTCCTTCTGCTTTTAGTAATTTTACTTCTCGAAATTTTGTTAGTTTGATTAATGTGTGTCTTTTCATGTTTCTCTTTGGATTCATCCTATATGAGACTATCTGGCCTTCATGGACTTTGGTGGCTATTTCCTTTACCATGTTAGGAAAATTTTCAACTAAAAGCTACTCAAATATTTACTCATACTCTTTCTTTTCCTCTTCTTCTTCTGCTGCTACTGCTGCTAAGTCACTTCAGTCGTGTCCGACTCTGTGTGACCCCATAGATGGAAGCCCACCAGGCTCCCCCGTCCCTGGGATTCTCCAGGCAAGAACACTGGAGTGGGTTGCCATTTCCTTCTCTTCTTCTTCTGGTACACCAACAATTCAAATGTTGGTGCACTTTGTTGTCTCAGTTGTTCTGAGACTGTTCTCACTTATTTTCATTCATTTTTTTTTCTTTATTCTGATCTGCTATAGTTATTTCCACCATTCTATATTCCACATCATTATTTGTTCTTCTGCCTCAGTTATTCTTCTATTTGTTCCCTACAGTTTTTTTTTTTTTAATTTCATCTTTTGCATTGTTCATTTTTGATCAGCTGTTTTTATTTATTTTAGGTCCTTGTTTAACATTTTTTCATGTTCTCTCAATTCATGACTTCCTTCTATTTATATGTGCCTCTATCTTATTTTTGAGATTTTGGATCATCTTTACTATCATTACTTTGAATTTTTTTCTGGTAGATTGCTTATTTCCTCTTCATTTGTTTGGTTTTATGGGGTTTTTTTTAACATGATCCTTCATTTGGTATATGTTTCTCTATTTTTTATTTGTTTAATTTCTTGTGATTTGTGTCTCCTTTCCACAGTCTCGAAGTTTATAGATCCTCTGACTTGTGGAGTCTGCCCGCAGTGGGTAAGATTAGACCAATATCTTTTGAAGGCTTCCTGGTAGGTGGACTTATGTGTGTGTTCTGGTGGATGGAGCTGGATGTTGTCTCTCTGAAGGGCAGTGCCATGTTTAGTGGTGTGCTATGAGACGTATGTGTTTGGTATCGCTTTTGGCACCCTCTCTACTAATGCATGGTATTGTGTTCCTAGTTTGCTAGTTGTTTGACATAAGATGTATGACACTGGAGCTTGCTGACTTTTATGTAGAGCCATATCTCAGAGCTGAGATCGAGGCCTTTGGGAGATCTCTATCCAAATAATATTCCATGGGGTCAGGATATTTCTGGTGGTCCAACATCCTGGACCTGGGTCTCCCGCTTCGAGGTTAAAGTCTACCCCTAAGGTAGAGCTCCAAAACTCCACAAGCCACATATTACAGAAAAGAAAGAGAAAGAAAGGAATGGAAAAAAAATCAACATAAAAACAAAAATAAAGTGGACAAGCAAAGCCCCATGACTCTTGGTAAAAATGAAACTATATAGACAAAAACACACTAAGAAACTCACCCTCACAAAAAGAAAAGGAGAGAAAGAAAGAACAAAAAATAAATAATAAAAGTGTGAGTCCCAAAAACAAGAGAACAAACAAACCAATAATCAAATCTCTAAATGAAAACAAATACCAAAACTAGGCTAGTAAAAATATAAAACGAAAAATTTGTGGCAAAATACATTATAAAAAAAGATTACTCTGGAAATAGGAAAAAAAGAACAAAATTGTTTAAAATAAGAAAGTAAGTAAAATTTTTTAAAGGTATTAATATAAAAAATAATAATAGAACAAAACAAAAAAAGGACAAAGATATGTATGCATAGAGCTTGGTAATAAGAATATTTTACTATATTCTCAGTTGTGTCCACTCCCACACATTGAGCTCCAGCCAATCTGCCTGCTCAGGAAGCCCTCTAGTATTTTTGGAAAGTCTCTGGACATGTTAGGGACACTGTGGGGTCAACTTGGGCTCAGAAATTGCCTTACTCTAGCTTGTTCTTCGGAGAAGGCAATGGCAAGCCACTCCAGTACTGTTGCCTAGAAAATCCCATGGATGGAGGGGCCTAGTAGGTTGCAGTCCATGGGGTCCCTACGAGTCGGACACGACTTCACTTTCACTTTCACTTTTCATTTTCACACATTGGAGAAGGAAATGGCAACCCACTCCAGTGTTCTTGCCTGGAGAATCCCAGGGACGGGGGAGCCTGGTGGGCTGCCCTCTATGGGGTCGCAAAGAGTCAGACATGACTGAAGTGACTTAGCAGCAGCAGCTTGTTCTTACTTCCAAAGTCCACAACTGCCCCCAAAGTCCACAGTCTCAAGCCAATTGCAGGAATTTAACCTGCCTGCTTCTGGGGCTTCAAGAATGAAGTTCCTTCCTCTTGTTTGGACACACAGCCCCTGGTTCTATGCTTTGGTTTTGACCTCACCTCTGTTTGTAGGCCACCCACTGGCATCTCTTTCCCACTTAGACAAGAAGGGATGAAAGCCATGGCTGCTTAAGCCTCACTTGTTCACTCAAGCTGAGGGAAGGATGTGGCAGATACAGTTGGTATGTCCAGGGAGTGCTTATGGTGGCAGAGGGCTGCTGGAAGTTTCTGCAGCCTGAGGCACATTGTGTGATCTCTCAGGGGATTTGCCCTGGGTTAGGGTCCCTCAGCAGTGCTAGGCTGCACAGGCTCCAAGGAAAGTGTGGGCATATGTCCCTGCTCACAGCTTGGTGGCAGCTGTGGTAGACATCACAACACCAGCATGCCCATTTCTGTGGCTGGAGACTGACCACAGTCACATCCCTTTCCACCCCTACTCACGTGGGCACCAGTGCAACTATCTCGAGGTCAAGGACCCACAGCAGGCACATACAACCCTACTTCTGTCACTTGTGTGGGCAACTGAAAGAGTCAACGCTGGGGTCAAGATCAACTGCAGCTGCATCCCACTCTGTCTGTGCCACTCACAAAATAATAATAATAATTTTAAGATTTTGTTTTCTTATAAATCACACTGTTTATTCTCCTACATATTTCCACTTTCACATTTGCCTTTTGCGGTGCTGTGGGTTTTTTCTTGTTAAAAAAAAATAAAATAAAATAAGATTTTTAATGTTTTTCTCGTTTTCACCTTTTTTCTTTTGATAGTTATTTGATTTTGTTTTTCATATATTCAACTGCTTTTTCTGTAGTTCTTTATTGGCTGTAACTATTCTTGAATATATATAAATCTTTCCACATATGTCTATTCATCTTTTCTTTTCTACTTTTTCTTTTCTCTCTCTGTTTATTTAATCCTCTTTCCCACACCCCCCTTTTCTCTTTTCCTTCCCTCGTCCTCTTTTCTTTCCCTTTTTCTCTCTTTTTGTTAATTCTCCCTTTTTTCCTTCACTCTTTCTTTTTTCACCAAGCAAGTTAAATTGTTGAGCTCTTTTTGCTATATTACCCAATCGGCCCTCTGCTCATGCTCAGATTTTCAGCAATACAACCCTAAAGCATGGGAAAAGGAGACCTCAAGTGGAGCAAGTTAGAAAAAAAGAATGATGAAAATACAGAGAAATGCAGCAGAAATGAAAGAGCAGAGTAGAATAACACAAAACCAAATAAATGAAGAGGAAATAAGCAATCCCCCTGAAAGAGAATTCAGCATAATGATAGTAAAGATGCTCTGAAAACTGGAAAATAGAATGGAAAAAATGCAAGAAGCATGTAACACAGTTAATACAATCACCAAGGACATACAAGAAATAAAGAAAAAGCAAACAGAGATGAATAACACAATTACTGAAATTTAAAATACTCTACAAAGAACCAATAGCAGGATAGCTGAGGCAGAGGAATGGATAAGTGAGTTGGAGGATAGAATGGTGGAAATAATAGCTGTTGAGCAGAATAAAAGGAAAGGAATGGAAAGAATTTAGGATAGCCTCAGAGAACTTTGGGACAGTATCAAATGCACCAATATTCGAATTATAGGAGTCAGAGAGGAAGAAGAAAAAAAGAAAGGCACTAAATTTTTTTGAAGAAATTATAGTTGAAAACTCCCCCAATATGGGAAAGCACACAGTCAATCAAATCCAAGAAGTGCAGAGAGTCCCTTACAGGCAAACCCAAAGAGAAACACATCAAGACATATAAAGCTAACAGAGATTAAGCACAAATAAAAAATATTAAAAGAAGGAAGAGAAAAGCAACAAGTAACATACAAGGGAAAATCCATACAATTAACAGTGGATCTTTCAGCGGGAAGTCGGCAGGCCAGTAGGCAATTGCAGAATATATTTAAAGTAATGAAAGAGAAAAATAACAAACCAAGATTACTATAACTGGCAAAGATCTCCTTCAAAATTGATTGAAAAATCAAAAGCTTTACAGACAAACAGAAGTTAAGAGAATTCAACATTACAAAACCATCCTTTCAACAAATACTAAAGGAATTTACACAGCAAATAAACACAAGAGAAAAGAGAGACCTAAAAAACAAAAAGAAACAATCAAGAAAATGCCAGTAGGAACATATGTATCAATACTTAATCTTAAATGTAAACAGATTAAATACATTAACCAAAAGATACAGGCTGACGGAATGGATACAGAAACAATACCCATATATATGCTACCTACTGGAGATCCACTTCCAACCTAGAGACACATACAGATGGAAAGTAAAAGGATGTAAATATATATTCCATGTGAATGGAAACCAAAAGAAAGGCAGAGTGGCAATCCTTATTTCATACAAAATAGACTTTAAAATAGAGAATATTATAAGAGACACAGAATGACAATACATAATTACCAAGGGATCAATCCAAGAAGAAGATTTAACAATTGTAAATATTTATTCACCCAACATAGAAACACCTCATTTTTTCAGGCAAACACTAACAGGCTTAAGAGGGTAAATCAACAGTAACATAATACTATTAGGGGACTTCAACGCTCCACTTGCACCAATGACTGCTGCTGCTGCTAAGTTGCTTCAGTTATGTCCGACTCTGTCCGACCCCATAGATGGCAGCCTACCAGGCTCCCCTGTACCTGGGATTCTCCAGGCAAGAACATTGGAGTGGGTTGTCATTTCTTTCTCCAATGCATGAAAGTGAAAAGTGAAAGTGAAGTCTCTAAGTCGTGTCCTATTCTTAGTGACCCCATGGACTGGAGTCTACCAGGTTCCTCTGTTCATGGGATTTTCCAGGCAAGAGTACTGGAGTCGGGTGACATTGCCTTCTCCTTACACCAATGGACCAAAAATCAAAACACAGGATCAATAAGGGAACACAAACCTTAAATGAAACATTAGACCAAATGTACCTAATTGTAATATTCAGGACTTTATATCCAAATGCAGAAGAATACACATTCTTCTCAAGTGCACATGGAACATTCTCCAGGATAGACCACATCTTGTTCTACAAATCAAGTATCAGTAAATTACAGAGAAATGAAGTTGTATCAAATATCTTCTCTGACCAAAACCTTATGAGATTATATATCAATTAGAGAAGAAAAAAAAATCTTTTTAATGGCTGAGAAATACTCCATTGTGTATATGTACCACTGCTTTCTTATCCATTCGTCTGCAGATGGATATCTAGATTGAATCAGTTCTAAATAGGTGGTTGAAACAGGAACCTATTATACAGAGGGAAGTAAGCCAGAAAGAAAAACACCAATACAGTATCAGTCAGTTCAGTCTCTCAGTCGTGTCTGACTCTCCGCGACCCCATGAATCACGGCACGCCAGGCCTCCCTGTCCATCACCAACCCCCGGAGTTCACTCAAACTCATGACTACAGAGTCGGTGATGCCATCCAGCCATCTCATTCTCTGTCATCCCCTTCTCCTCCCGCCCCCAACCTTTCCTAGCATCAGAGTCAACTCGTCACGTGAGGTGGCCAAAGTATTGCAGTTTCAGCCTCAGCATCAGTCCTTCCAATGAACACCCAGGATTGATCTCCTTCAGAATGGACTTATTGGATCTCCTTGCGGTACAAGGGACTCTCAAGAGTCTTCTCCAACACCACAGTTCAAAAGCATCAATTCTTCGGCGATCAGCTTTCTTCACAGTCCAACTCTCACATCCATACATGACCACGGGAAAAACCATAGCCTTGACTAGATGGACTTTGGTTGCCAAAGTAATGTCTCTGCTTTTTAATATGCTATCAAGGTTGGTCATAACTTTCCTTCCAAGGAGTAAGCGTCTTTTAATTTCATGGCTGCAATCAGCATGTGCAGTGATTTTGAAGCCCAAAAAAATAGTCTGACACTGTTTCTACTGTTTTTCCATCTATTTCCCATGAAGTGATGGGACCAGATGCCATGATCTTTGTTTTCTGAATGTTGAGCTTCAAGCCAACCTTTTCACTCTCCTCTTTCACTTTCATCAAGAGGCTTTTGAGATCCTCTTCACTTTCTGCCATAAGGGTAGTGTCATCTGCATATCTGAGGTTATTGATATTTCTCCCAGCAATCTTGATTCCAACTTGTGATTCTTCCAGCCCAGTGTTCCTCATGATGTACTCTGCATATAAGTTAAATAAGCAAGGTGACAATATACAGCCTTGACGTACGCCTTTTCTTATTTGGAACCAGTCTGTTGTTACATGTCCAGTTCTGACTGTTGCTTCCTGACCTGCATACAGGTTTCTCAAGAGGCAGGTCAGGTGGTCTGGGATTCCCATCTCTTTCAGAATTTTCCACAGTTTATTGTGATCCACACAGTCAAAGGCTTTGGCATAGTCAATGAAGCAGAAATAGATGTTTTTCTGGAGCTCTCTTGCTTTCTACATGATCCAGCGGATGTTGGCAATTTGATCTCTGGTGCCTCTGCCTTTTCTAAAACCTGCTTGAACATCTGGGAGTTCACGGTTCACATATTGCTGAAGCCTGGCTTGGAGAATTTTGAGCATGACTTTATTAGCGTGTGAGATGAGTGCAATTGTGCGGTAGTTTGAGCATTCTTTGACATTGCCTTTCATTGGGATTGGAATGAAGACTGACCTTTTCCAGTCCTGTGGCCACTGCTGAGTTTTCCAAATTTGCTGGCACATTGAGTGCAGCACTTTCACAGCATCATCTTTCAAGATTTGAAATAGCTCAACTGGAATTCCATCACCTCCACTAGCTTTGTTCATAGTGATGCTTTCTAAGGCCCACTTGACTTCACATTCCAAGATGTCTGGCTCTAGGTCAGTGATCACATTATCATGACTATCTTGGTCGTGAAGATCTTTTTTGTATATGCGTTAGTATACTGTACAATGCAGTATACTAACGCATATATATGGAATTTAGAAAGATGATAAAGATAACCCTGTATACGAGACAGCAAAAGGGATACAGATTTATAGAACAGTCTTTTGGACTCTGTGGGAGAGGACGAGGGTGGGATGATTTGGGACAATGGCATTGAAACATGTGTATTATCATATGTGAAACGAAGAGCAAGTCCAGGTTTGATGCATGGTACAGGATGCTCAGGGTTGGTGTACTGGGTTGAACTTGAGGGATGGGTTGAGGAGGGAGGTGGGAGAGGGTTTCAAGATGGGGAACAAATGTACACCCGGGGCAGATTCATGTCAGTGTATGGAAAAACCAATATATAGGGCTCCTTACATGTGTTCACAACAAGATGGCGCCTGACAGATGTCAGGAGGGCCTGGCCAGGGCGCCTTACATGTGCTCACAACAAGATGGCGCCTGACGGATGTCAGGAGGGTGTGGCCCCAGATAACCACAAAAATTCTGATTGGCTCCTGAACACCTCCCCTTACATGCTTTAATGTGATTGGAAAGCCTTTTTCAAAAACCCAGCGCTTGACCTGCACTTGCCTGTATATATAAAGAGCTTTTCACCAATAAAACGGAACTACCTTGACAGAACCCCCGCTGCATCTGAGTGTCTCTCTCTGGGCGAGGGAGGCTGTGGGGTGGGCGGTTTGCTCACCTCTTCTTTGGGGCTTGCTCCTTTGGACCTAGACCCCCGGAGGGGCTAATCCCGGGTGGCTCCCTTACCGAGACTGAGGCTCCCCTCAATCTCTGGCTTCCGTCTTGGAGCACTACGGGGTGGGAGAAGGAAAAGGGAGAGAGGGGACCCCATGCCGGGCACTGGAAGGACCCACATCTGGTGCTGTGCCTCGGATCTTCTCGGTGAGAGCCCCTCCACTGCACGGTCTTGAATGAGAGACGACGAGACAGCCCTCCGGCTTCAGTGCAGTGGTCCCACTGAGGACCACAACCCCAAGGTAAGTGTTTGCAGGTTGAAAAGAAACCTCCAGGGGTGAGTATAGCAACTGACCCTACTTCTTCACATTTTCATCCTTTCTTCATTTTTCTCTCTTCCCGTTTCTTCTTCTCCTTCTTTCTAAAGAGTTCAGTGAATGGCAATCATTCGGTGGAGCAACTGACGTTTCCTGCCCAGGGCACTCCCTGGGGCATAACTGAAGGCTCTCCGAGTTGGTGGTCTAGTAACAGGAGCCCAATCGGGTGAACTCCCTCCTTCCCTTTCATTGCCAGGGGCAAGGCCAATACCACCCTGTGGGTGGGTTGGGCACTTACGAGCCACTAGGGCGCCCGCCACTAGAAGACTCCCATGATAGGATAAGGAGGTCACGGAAGGATAAGGAAGCCATCAGGGTGCCCGCCTCCCAGAAGCAAATTTCCATGCAACGTTCAGGCACACCATTGTTAAAGCATACCACAACCCCAAGATACAGGCTGCCACCGCACCCCATGAGGCTTTTTCGGTGGATATCCCTGGCAACCTTTCTAACTATCTGCAGTCTCTCTTGAATCATGTTGAACTCCATAAGCAAGATAGATGAACCTGCCCTTAAGGCCCTATGATATATGCTCAAAAGTAGGGGATTAGAAATTTCTGACACCCAGGCAGTTAAGGTCTGGGGAACTATCACCCGGTTGGCCCCAAGGATAGACTCAGCCAACCTATTCTCCTGGGATACTTGGGACAGAATACATGTCCTAGCAAAAACGAGGGAAATACGAGACGGGGAAGACCCACTCCTAGGGTTCTACCCCACCATTCAGTTCAGTTCAGTTCAGTCACTCAGTTGTGTCCGACTCCCCGCGACCCCATGAATCACTGCCCTTAAAAGCTGTTTCTCTACTGAATCTAAATCCCCCAATGGAGAATGAGCTTCTACACCTAATTGTGATAAACAGTGGGAACAATTTGAGAAAGAACAGCTGACCCCGGGCAATGAGGAGAGAGAAAAGGACATCACCATAAATAATAACTTATGGCCACCAATATGGGGGGAAGATAAACCCAATAATGGCGAAGACCCACTTAGCGTGCCCGAGCCTGAGATTCCCAAATCCCACCTCTACCCTCCACTGATGCCCACCAAAAAAAGGAGGTCAATGATGCCCAGCCCCATCCGGTAGGAGAATCCCCTTGGAGAATAAAAACCTACCCAGAGGACCCTTGGGGAAGGCCACCACCTTTTACAAATTCGATACAAGCCTTCCCTGTTAATGTAAACCCTGGGGGCAATCGACCAGCAGCTTGGTACCCCTGAGAACCAAGTGATCTCAAAGAGCTCAAAAAGGCAGTAGCAGAAGATGGCCCCAACTCCCCATGGGCAGAGACTATTCTCCAGGGCCTAGCCCACCAACCCTGTACAAGACAGGATTGGAAAATGTTATGTAAAGTGGTCCTTCCTAGTAACCAGTACATTAAATGGTGCGCCTTCTTTAAGGAGGAATGTCATACCCAAGCTGAGAGGAACCAGGCTGCCAATCCTGTTATCCCCAAAACATTTGGAATTTTATCTGGCACGGCCAATCAATGGAGTACAGGTATACAACAAGCCGCCATACCGGCCCCATACATGGATCAAGTTCGGACCATTTGCCTAGCCACCTGAAAAAAGTTAGAGGAGGGTCCCAGTGAGCCCGTAATATCAGGGATCACCCAGAAAAATAATGAAGACCTCCCCACCTTTATCGACAGAGTAGAAAAGAGCATGCAAAGAAAGTTCCCTCCAGGCCCTTTGAGAGAACAATTCATTAAAATGTTGGTATGGGAAGGAATGAATTCAGACAATAAGTTGGCTTGTGCTGGGCAAAAAGATAGGCCAATGGAACGTTGGGTAATAGCCACCAAAGATATTGGAACATACCATCGCCAGGCGCAAACAATGGTGGCAGCCCTAGAGGCTCAAACTAACGTTTTGGCCGACACCTTGTCCTTGGCTCTTAACAAAGTGACAACCACTCAAAGCTCAGGCTCAGAAGGGACCCAAAAGGAGAATAAGGGCAAATGCTGTTACCAATGTGGAAAGGAAGGGCACTTTAAAAAGGACTGCCCCCTGAGACTGGGGAGAATTGGAAATAGAGGACCACCTACAACCCCTTGTCCACATTGTAAAAAGGGATACCATTGGAGAATAGATAGTAGGTCCAGATTTGATAAAGATGGGAAGCCTTTAAACTAAGTGAGGGGCACTCCCCAGCCCCGTCATCCCAAGGGGAAGCCCCAAGCCCTCCTCCCGGGGTATGCCAGCCTGAGGTTACTGAACTCTCCCAAGAGATGTCTGATAAATTAGAAAAGCCCTTCCCCAGGTGCAATTCTACCAGAAAGCCCCCTTACCAATTAATGGGCTTTAATAAACCTATATATAAGCAGCCTGAAGTCAAATGGACAGTCCTCATAGTGCCCTGACTTAGACCAAAAATGCACATGACTATAGGAGGAAAAAAGTTCAGATGCCTAGTTGATACAGGTGCTGACAGAACTATATTGAGACAAGAAGAAGTGCCCCCCACCTGGTCTAAAATAGACGGACCTCAATTAGCCGGCATCGATGGTAACACCCCCTCTCGAGAGTCCACTAAATGGCTAAAATGGGAAGACCCAGACGGGACTGAAGGCTTAGTCAAGCCTCTCATCGCCCCTGGGATTAATGCCAACTTACTAGGTCAGGATATCCTGGAACAGGCAGATGCTTACATAACCACAGATTACAGAGGGTTCTATCAAGATATATTAGATGAGGAAGAATACCAACAACAATTTACACTCCCTGGTATCCCACACTACCGAGGGGACCCAGAATTCGAAAAGTTGAGAAAAGGAGAACCACTAACAAGATGGAAGGAGGCCCACCTCCAATTCTAAAGGCCACTGCTCCCTCGGCGCCCCCTATCACATGGACGCTGGGACCCCCAATATGGGTGGAACAGTGGCCACTCCCCTCAACAAAACTTCAAGCCCTAAAATTATTGATAAAAAACAACTCCAACTTGGACATATCAGACCCTCCAATAGTCCTTGGAATACACCTATTTTTGTGATCAAAAAGGCCTCAGGGAAATGGAGACTACTACAAGACCTTAGAAAAATTAATGAAAGAATGAAAGTACAAGGAACCCCCTTAAGGGGAATGCCCTGTGTCCCAGCCATTCCCACTGGTTTACACCTTTTAGTGATAGACATTAAGGATTGTTTTTTCTCAATACCCTTGAACCATAAAGATTGTGAGAAATTTGCCTTCTCGGTGCCCTCCACCAACTTTGAGGGACTTGACGAACGGTATGAATGTGTTGTTTTGCCCCAGGGTATGGCCAATAGTCCTTCTTTATGCCAACAATTTGTATCAAATCTAATACAACCCGTTCGACAACTGCCCAAAGTTTTGTTATATTTGTACATGGACGACATCATCCTTGGCATGCCCAGTGCCCCGGAACTTTTGCAGGCATCCTAGTTATAGCTTGGGTGCCTCACCAGAGGGCAACTCATAATTTCCCCCGACAAAATTCAACATGTGCCTCCCTTTAGGGTTTTGGGCTCTCAACTTACCCTAGAGGCCGTTTCCCCATTAAAACCTCAGATAGCAATCAAAAAATCCTACTCCCTAAGAGAACTCCAAAGCCTCTTGGAAGAGATTAACTGGTTATGACCTTGGCTTTCCATATCCACTGGCGAGCTAATTCCACTCTTCGACCTCCTTCGAGGTAAACTCCCTCATGACATGATAACCCTCTTGCCCCCCCCACAAGGTGATCCTCCAGAAGGTCCAACAAGCCCTTGATGCCGTCCAACTCTCCAGATTTGATCCCACCCAAGAGCTTCAACTATGGGTGCTACCCTCTCCTGAGACACTCCTAGCCACATTGATACAAAAAGACAAGCCACTTCAATGGATACATATCTCCTTGGGGGTAGCCCCTCAGGTCTATACTCATCTAGATCAAATGGCCGACTTAATCCAAAGGGGCAGAGATACACCTCTTAGATGCTTCGTCCGGGATCCTGACAAGATTGTTGTACCATATAGGATGGCAGATTTCCAATGGGCTCAAAGAAATAATAAAAGGATAACCCTGGCCCTAGAAAGTTTCCTAGGAAAGGTCAGTTGCCACTACGGGTCCCATAAATGGGTAGCTGCTTTCTCTCGGCTGCCATGGAAGTCTCCCCAATTATTCCCCTTTAAGCCTATCTTAAATGCTACTAATGTCTTCACTGACGGGGGAAAACAGAGAGCGGCAGTAATCGTCTTTGCCGACTTAAAGACAACCCCCCATAGACATTACTCCCCTTGTGAAGGGTCAGCGCAATACAAGGAGCTATTCGCTGTTGTTCTTGCACTTTCCAAGGTCCCTGAAGCCATGAATCTATTCACTGATAGCCTCTATGTAAAAAACCGCCTCCCTGGGCTTATTGATTCTCATATTTGGCTTGATGATAATCCTATTACCCCCGCTCCCTTCTCCAAGCTCGGAACCAACCCCTCTACCTACATCATCTCCGAGGCCATCAAGCCCTACCAGAGATTCTTTCTTTAGGAAACTCAATGGCCGACCAAACCGTCTCTGCTAATACATACACTGCTCAACAGGCCCAAAAATTCCATGATCTTACCCATGTTAATTGGAAAGGACTACATCAAAGATTCCCTCAGGTCCCTACCAAAGATCTAAAAATAATCATATACACCAGCTGATCACGCATCCCCTTCCTCCAGGTCCCCCTCTACAATCAGCAGGAGTCAATCCCAGAGGAATGAGGCCCAACACTCTCTGGCAGACAGATGTCACACACTACGCCCTCCTTTGGCAAACTTAAATACATTTTTGTCTCAATTGACACCACTCCCATGCATGTTGGGCCACAGCTCACTTCGGAGAAAAGGCACAACCCGCTAAGAGTCATTTCCTTCAATGTTTTGCCACTTTGGGACTACCAATACAGATAAAAACTGACAATGGACCATGCTTTATTAGCAAACAATTACAAGAATTCTTTAACCAATGGAATATTCAACATACTGCAGGGATCCCCTACAACCCTCAGGGACAGGCAATCATAGAACGACAAAACAGAACATTAAAAACTCAATTACAAAAACAAAAAGGGGGAATAAAGCCCCACCAGCAGCTAGCAATGGCCCTTTTTACCTTAAATATTTTAAATTTTTCAAAAAATGAGCCACTCACAAAAACATTGGACCGGCCAGGAGCCAAGGCCAGAGGTGGTAGTAAGATGGAAGGATCCCCTCACGGGACAATGGAGGGGACCCGATCCGCTGCTAACCACCGGGAGCGGATTCGGATGCATCTATCCCATAGGAGATACCAACCCAATCTGGGTGCCAGCCCGAAATCTTAAATATCTTGACCATCCTGAAGATAACAAGTATTCAGCCCAAGAACAATAAAAAGTTCATGAGGCGGTACTCTCTCTCTCTTTTTTAGATTGCCCACAGAAGAGGCCAACACCTATCTATGAGTGACCCCTACTGCTGAAGTTGAGTAATGCTCAGTTGAGACCTAGATCCTTTATTCTTGCCATCCTTGCTGGCCCTATTGTTTGCTGTTGGCTTAGTTTCTGTTGCTCCCAGTGACTGGTCACCCTTTCAATGCTTCCTTTTAGGCTTCTTCTATTTACTGGCTTGTATACTCCTAGGCAGCTGTTACTGTTCCTTCGTTCTTACTTCCCTATCAGTTCAGGTCTCTAACCTTAGCCAGCCTTAAACTTCTCCTGACAGACTTGCTCCAAGACCTCCAATTGACTTTATCTCCTCTACTCAAGCAATTACCAGTTTCTGGTTACAAGGCACCTTCCTCCCCTGCACTGATACCCAAATAGGCTTCTTCACTTTGATTCTTGCCTATATCCCCTTAGCCCGAGACAGACTTTCCCAGCCTTCTACTCCAACATACTCATATACTTAAAAGCAATTTTACTCCTACTAAACCCATTATCCCCAAAACCCTATTACCACCCATTGCTAAATCTGAATAATGATGGTGAGATGGCTACTGGTCCTGAGCCTGCTCAACGACTGGAGAGGAGACCACGCAAGAGCCAATCCTCATAAACCTTGGGAACAGACATGGATCCTAACTGATGGGCAGAGGGGTAAAACACTTAACAAGACTACCCACACAGCCCCACTCTTCACATGGTGGCCAGATTTATATTTTGACATCAGGGAACACTTTGGTCCAGACAGGGGATAGGAGGTAATGACCATAGCTGGGAAGCATCAGTTAAGGTCAATGCGAAATGGACGGTAGGGTTTTGGGCTTGTCCTGGCAACATACAAAGTAACTGGGAAACCTGCGGTGGCATGGAGAGTTTTCATTGCAAGGACTGGAGCTGTGTGACCTCTTGTGATGGGCCCCGAAAATGGAATGTCGGAAACAGAGACTTAGTTAAATTCACCATCCCCGACCACGGATACAGGGTACCCCAGGTGCGAGTACAGTTTAACCAGGAACGGGCTAAAGCAGAAAAGCACTGGAAATCTGGGTTAACTTGGGGTTTTCAGCTTCACCTGAATTGGCCCAGCCCTTACCCAGGTAGGTTCTTAACCATTAAACAGGTTATCAAGGAGGCACAGAACAATACAGCTCCTATAGGTCCAAATAAGTTATTAGCGCCTTCCGCCCCTACCAAGAGCCCAGGTGACAAGGGCACCTCAAACAAGACTACAAGACCCCAAAGGCCCGGGGAGGTCACCAGATCCAGCCGACCACCCAGGGCGGAAACACCTTCTGGGAGTCCTTCTCAACCCCAAAGGTTACAGGCCTCTGAGGACCCCTTGTGGAAGCTGATGCACACTATGTATGAGACCCTTAATGCTACCAACCCTAACCTCACAGCCTCATGCTGGTTATGTTATGATATAAAGCCACCATTTTATGAAGCTATAGGACTAAACATCACCTATGATCATCTGATACAAGCCCCTCTCAGTGTTCGTGGGGGGACCGCAAAGTCGGCCTGACCCTGCAGCATGTGAGCGGTAGTGGGACCTGCCTAGGAAAGGTGCCACAGGATAGACAAGGTTTATGCACCTCCATAAGTAGCTCCCCTAGTTGGAATGATGGCTCAAAATGGCTTGTCCCAAAAGACGGCGGGTGGTGGGTGTGCACCGAAACAGGCCTCACCCCGTGCCTCTCAACCTCAGTCTTTAACGTCTCTAAAGAGTTCTGCATTCTAGTGACTATGATTCCCCGCATCCTCTACCACTCTGAAGAAACGATGGAGTAGAGGTACAGGCAGGAGAAGTAAGAGAGAGGCCATCACTACACTAACTATTGCCACTCTGTTCAGCTTGGGAGTAACTGGGGCCGGGACTGGCATAGCCTCCCTGGTCAATCAACAAACAGGCATGACCTCCCTGAGGGCAGACATCGATGAAGATCTAGAAAGAATAGAAACCTCTATTAGTCATCTAGAAAGATCCCTCACCTCCCTATCCAAGGTAGTACTCCAAAATAGAAGAGGGCTTGATTTGTTGTTCCTCCAACAGGGGGGCGATGTGCCGCGCTAAGAGAAGAATGCTGCTTTTATGCTGACCACACGGGAGTAATAAAAGAATCTATGGCTAAGGTTAGAGAAGGATTGGCCAAGAGAAAGAAGGAAAGAGAGGCACAGGAAAACTGGTTCAAGGCTTGGTTTAATAAGTCCCCCTGGCTGCTCTCCATCCTGGGACCATAATGATCATTGTTACACTTCTTTGGGTTGGACCCTGTCTTGTCAACCTTTTCCAAAATTTCCTACAGGAGCGGGTTCAGACCATTTCCCGAGAACAAGTGAAGACCATCCTCCTCGCTCAAATACGGGGGACAGACCCCAAATCCCAAAAGACCCCTGGCGAACGTCTGCCTCCATTAGGCTAAAAGCCTAAGGGGGGGACACTCCAGCTTCCCCAACGAGCCAATCTACTCACCCAGGACACAAAGGGCCCAAGAACCTCAATACCCGGTGGGTCTAGGGCCAAGCCCCTTGCCACAGAGCCTAAGTCCAGCCAGCCCTCCAAAAGACCTTCAGCCAGGTCTCAAGCTGCCAGAGCCTATGCTTGACTGGGTAGCCAATGATGGGTAAGATCCCCAGAGGGGAACAACCTAAGACAGGCACAGTCACTGAGTCTCTGGTGAGGCCATGCGAGTGGGCCCCCGATGGCTCCTTTCCCCTGAAAAAACAAATAAAGGGGGATATATAGGGAGCCTTACAAGTGCTCACAACAAGATGGCACCTGACAGATGTCAGGAGGGCGTGGCCAGGGCGCCATACATGTGCTCACAACAAGATGGCACCTGACGGATGTCAGGAGGGCGTGGCCCCAGATGACCACAAAAATTCTGATTGGCTCCTGAACACCTCCCCTTACATGCTCTAATGTGATTGGAAAGCCTTTTTTAAAAACCCCGCTTGCCCCACACTTGCCTATATATACAACGAGCTTTTCACCAATAAAACGGAACTGCCTTGACAGAACCCCCGCTGCATCTGAGTGTCTCTCTCCAGGCGAGGGATGCTGTGGGGTGGGCGGTCTGCTCACCTCTTCTTTGGGGCTTGCTCCTTTGGACCTAGAACCCCGGAGGGGCTAATCCAGGGCGGCTCCCTTGCCGAGACCGAGGCTCCCCTCAATCTCTGGCTTCCGTCTTGGAGTGCTACGGGGTGGGAGAAGGAAAAGGGAGAGAGGGGACCCCACGCCGGGCGCTGGAAGGACCCACACCAATACAATAATGTAAAGTAATTAACCTCCAATTAAAATAAATAAATTTTTTAAAAACTCATGGAAATAAAAAATACATTAGTAAATAATGAAGAGGTTACTGAAGAAATGAGAAAGTAAATCAAAATATTCCTAGAAACAAGTGACAATGAAAACATGATGACCCAAAACCTATGGGATTCAGCAAAAGCAGTTCTAAGAAGGAAGTTGATAGTGATAGAATATTACCTCAAGAAACAAGAAAAGCATTGAATCAACAACTTAACTCTGCATCTAAAGCAGCTGGAAAAAGTGGAAGAACAACAATAAAAAACAAAATCAGCAGAAGGAGAGAAATCAAAGCAGAAATAAATGGAAAAGAAATTAAGGAAACAATAGCAAACATCAATGAAATGAAAAGTTGGTTCTTTGTGAATATATAAAAAAAAAAAAAAGACAAACCACTAGCAAACCATTTCCTAGGGGAAATGGACAGATTCTTAGAAAAGGTCAATCTCCAAAGACTGAACCAAGAAGAAATAGAAATTGTGAACAACCCAATTACAGACACTGAAATTGAAGCAGTGGTTACAAATTTTCCCCAAAACAGAAGCCCAGAGTCAGATAACTTCACAGGGGAATTCTACCAAACACCTAGGGAAGAGCTAATTCCTATTTTTATGAAACTCTTCCCAAAAATTGCAGAGGAAGGAACACTTCCAAACTCATTCTATGAAGCCATAAACACCCTGTTACCAAAACCAGGCAAAGACAACATGGAAAAAGAAAATTACAGGCTGCTATCACTGATGAATATAGATGCAAAAATTCTCCACGAAATTTTAGCAAACAGAATTCATCAACACGTTAAGAAGCTCATACACCGTGATAAAGTCAGGTTTACTCCAGGCATGCAAGGATTCTTCAATAAATGCAAATTAATCAATGTGATACACCATATTAACAAACTGAAAGATAAAAAAACATGATAATCTCAATAGATGCAGAAAAAGCCTTTGACAAAATTCAGCATCCACTTATGATAAAAAAAAAACTTTAAAAAATGGGCATAGAAGGAAATTACCTCAACATATTAAAGGACATATATGAAAAGCCCACAGCAAACATTATTCTCAATGGTGAAAAAATAAAAGCATTCCCTCTAAGATCAAGAACAAGGCAAAGTTGTACACTCTCACCAGTTTTATTCAACAAAATTTTGGCAGTCCTAGAGATCAAGTTGCCAACATCTGTTGGATCAGAGAAAAAGCAAGAGAGTTCCAAAAAAATCTACTTATGATTTATTGACTACACCAAAGCCTTTGACTGTGTGGATCGCAAACTGTGGGTCCTTCAACAGATGAATGGAAAAAGAAGCTGTAGTGCATATATACAATGGAATTCTGCTCAGCCATAAAAATGAAAGCCTTTAAATACATTCTTATGAGGTGGATGAACCTAAAGTGTGAAGTAAGGCAGAACAAGAAATATAAACATTGTATACTGGCACATATATATGGAATCTAAAATGATGACAGTGATGAATTTTTTTCAGAGTATCAATGGAGAAACACGCATAGAGAACAGATCTATGGGCATGGGGGAAAGAGAGGAGGGAGAAGGGGAGATGTACGGTGAGAGTAACATGGAAATGTATAGTTCTGTTCAGTTCAGTCTTTCAGTCATGTCCGACTCTTTGTGACCCCATGAATCACAGCATGCCAGGCCTCTCTGTCCATCACCAACTCCCGGAGTTCACTCAAACTCATGTCCATCGAGTCGGTGATGCCATCCAACCATCTCATTCTCGTCGTCCCCGTCTCCTCCTGCCCCTTACCACATATAAAATGGACAGCCAATGGGAATTTCCTCTATGACTCAGGGAAATCAAATAGGGGCTCTGTGACAGGCTAAAGGGTGGGATGGGGAGGGAGATGGAAGGGAAGTCTTGGAGGGAGGGGAATTGGGTGTACTTTTTTAACTTATATGCAGAGTACACCATGAGGAATCCTGGTCTGGAAGAAGCACAAGCTGGAATCAAAATTGCCGGGAGAAATATCAATAACCTCAGGTATGCAGATGACACCACTCTTATGGCAGAAAGTGAAGAGGAGCTAAAAAGCCTCTTGATGAAAGTGAAAGAAGAGAGTGAAAAAGTTGGCTTGAAGCTCAACATTCAGAAAACGAAGATCATGGCATCTGGTCCCATCATTTCATGGGAAATAGATGGGGAAGAGTGCAAGACTTTATTTTTTTGGGCTCCAAAATCACTGCGGATGCTGATTGCAGCCATGAAATTAAAAGACGGTTACTCCTTAGAAGGAAAGTTATGAACAACCTAGATAGCATATTAAAAAGCAGAGACATTATTTTGCCAACCAAGGTCCATCTAGTCAAGGCTATGTTTTTTCCAGTGGTCATGTATGGATGTGAGAGTTGGACTGTGAAGAAAGCTGATCGCCGAAGAATTGATGCTTTTGAACTGTGGTTTTGGAAAAGACTCTTGCGAGTCCCTTGGACTCCAAGGAGATCCAACCAATCCTTTCTAAAGGAGACTAGTCCTGGGTGTTCATTGGAAGGACTGATGCTAAAGCTGAAACTCCAATACTTTGGCCACCCCATGTGAAGAGTTGACTCACTGGAAAAATCTCTGATGCTGGGAGGAATTGGGAGTAGGAGGAGAAGGGGACGACAGAGAATGAGATGGCTGAGTGGCATCACCGACTCGATGGACATGAGTTTGAGTGAACTCCGGGAGTTGGTGATGGACAGGGAGGCCTGGTGGGCTGTGATTCATGGGGTCACAAAGAGTTGGACACCACTGTGACTGAACTGAACTGAACTGAACTGAACTGAACTGATGGCTGATTCTTGATGTATGGTAGAAAACTACAAAATTCTGTAAAGCAATTATCTTTCAATTAAAAAAGAAATTATATGTGAATTGAATAAATTTGCAGGATAAAAATTGATGCAATAAAAAGTTGCCTTTCTTTTATATTACTAATCAACAGTCAGAAAAGAATACCAATAAAGCAATTTTAAATATAATAATGTTAAAAGGAATGACATACTTGTAAATAAACTTAGTCAAGGAGATGAAAGACTTGTACACTGAAAACATTATTAAAAGAAATTAAAGACATAAATGAAAGTCTATGCTCATGGACTGCAATACTTAATATTATTAAGTAAAATAAACTAACCAAAGCAATCTACAAATGCCAAGCAACTTCTATCAAAATCTCAGTCAATTTTTGAAAAATAATGAAAATTTCACCATAAAATATACATTAATTCTCAAAGATTCAGTAGCCTAAATAATTTTGAAAATGAAGAGCAAAGTTAGAGGACTCACAATTACTAATTTCAAAATTTATTACAAAGCTAATTAATCAAAACAGTGTGGTATTAGTGTTAACACAGACATAGAGATGAATGGAATAGAGCAGATTCCAGGATCAAATCCTTGCATGTGTGATCATACAATCTTTGATAACGGTGCAGAGATCACTCAGTTAGGAAATGATGGTCTTTAGCAAATGGTATTGGAAAACTGAGTATATATATGCAAAAGAATAAAGATGCAACCTTACCTTACCCTATGTACAAAGTTAACACAAAATATAATGGAGACCAACCCACAACTATTAAATTTCCTCAAAGAAAACATAGAGATAAACCTTCATGAGACTGGATTTGGAAATGATTTCTTAGATAAAACCAGAAATAAAAAGCACAGTCAACAAAAGCAAAAGAAAGACAAAAGGGATGAAATTTAAAATAAATAAATAAATAAACTTTTGTCCATTAAAGGACACAACACTGAAAGTGTAACCTATGGAAAGGAACAGTTAGAAACAGACATGGAACAATGGACTGGTGCAAAATTTTGAAAGGAGTACATCAAGGCTGCATATTGTCACTCTGCTTATTTAACTTATTCACAGAATATATCACGTGAAATGCCGGGTTGGATGAATCACAAGCTCAAGCTGGAATCAAGACTGCCACGAAAAATATCAACAAATTCAGCTATGCAAATGATAACACCCTAATGGCAGAAAATGAAGAGAAACTAAAGAGGCT
This sequence comes from Moschus berezovskii, assembly GCF_049115385.1. NCBI lineage: Eukaryota > Metazoa > Chordata > Mammalia > Artiodactyla > Moschidae > Moschus > Moschus berezovskii. The sequence goes on along the minus strand of NC_142488.1, from coordinate 76,798,634 downwards.
TTTGATGAGGATGAAAGAGGAGAGCGAAAAAACTGGCTTAAAACTAGCATTCAAAAAACTAAGATCAAGGCATCCAGTCCAATCACTTCATGGCAAATAGATGTGGAAAAAGTGGAGGCAGGGGCAGATTTTATTTTCCTGGGTTCCAAAATCACTGCAGATGTTTACTGTAGCCACGAAATTAAAAGACACTTGTTCCTTGGAAGAAAAGCTATGACAAGCCTACACAGCATATTAGAAAGCAGAGAAGTCACTTTCCCAACAAAGGTTCTCATAATCAAAGTTATAGTTTTTCCAGTAGTCATGTATGGGTGTGAGATTTGGACCATAAAATATGCTGAGTGCCAAACAATCTATACCTTCGAATTGTGGTGCTAGAGAAGACTCTTGAGATTCCCTTGGACAGCAAGGAGATCAAACCAGTCAACACTAAAGGAAATCAACCCTGACTTTTCATTGAAAGGACCAATGCTGATGCTGAAACTCCAATACTTTTTCCACCTGATGCAAAGAGCCAACTCATTGGAAAAAAACCCCAGATGCTGGGAAAACTGAGAGGTGTAGGGGGGTGACAGAGAATGAGATGGTAGGATGGCATCACTGACTCAATGGACAAAAATTTGAGCAAACTCAGGGAGAAAATGCAGGATAGGGAAACCTGGCATGCTGCAGTCTATGGGATCACAAAGAGTCAGACAGAACTTTGAGACTGAAAAACAACAACAACTTATGGAATAGAAAATATTCGAAGCTATCTGATAAGTGGCACAGAGTAAATGCTGCATAAATTTAGATATTATCCATTCATGGTAGATAATAGCAGCTTGCCAACAATATTCATTTTTCTTTCAGTTCAGTTCAGTCACTCAGTCGTGTCCGACTCTTTGCGACCTCATGAATCACAGCACGCCAGGCCTCCCTGTCCATCACCAACTCCCGGAGTTCACTCAAACTCATATCCATCGAGTTGGTGATGCCATCCAGCCATCTCATTCTCTGTTGTCCCTTTCTCCTCCCACCCCCAATTCCTCCCAGCATCAGAGTCTTTTCCAGTGAGTCAACTCTTCGCATGAGGTGGCCAAAGTATTGGAGTTTCAGCTTTAGCATCAGTCCTTCCAATGAACACCCAGGATTGATCTCCTTTAGAATGGACTGGTTACATCTCCTTGCAGTCCTAGGGACTCTCAAGAGTCTTCTTCAACACCACAGTTCAAAAGCATCAATTCTTCTGCGCTCAGCTTTCTTCACAGTCCAACTCTCACATCCATACATGACCACTGTAAAAAGGAAGTAAATTATTTTCTAGAAAGGCATTATATCTAGATTATATGTTCCAGCTCCCCTTAATGTTTGCTGTATTACGTGATTAGTTTTCACCAACTGCATGTGTGCACAAGTGGTCTGATCTGCAACTTTTGGACCAAGATTTTGAAGAAGTGAATATTCATTCCCCATGCTCTTTCCCCTCTTGAAAATGAAAGCAGACAATGAGACCTTAGAGTAGGTAGGTAATTCTTCATCAGCCTCTGGCATGTTTTTACATTTTATGAATGAGACACTGATTGCTTTTGCTCTGAACTACCTTTTCAAGAATGTTTGTATAACTAACAATCTTAGGTTTTCCCTCTGGCATGTTCACTGTTCAGCACAATGAAGATAATATATCCCTAATTAGTAAAAGAGAGAAAGGCCTAACATGACTAATATTCAGTTTCACTGAGCTAAGAGTTCCTTTTCTGTATCTTAGCACACTGCATATGTAGCCACCTCTGGTCTTCTTTGTAGAATTTGGGACTCAAGGAATCAATGCCAAAAAATGCTGGTACTTTGGCTATCACTATTGCCATGAGTAACAATTTCTCTATATTCTCTGACCCAGGAGTCTTGTCTCTTCCATAAGTATCATGAACTATGGCAGGCTAACTTATTAACTTACAAGTCAGGCAAAATCTCAGACCCTTAACAGCTATTTTTATTTAGGGAATGATCAGAGAGAGAAGATGGAAGGAATATTGCTCTTTGATTCAACACACATAGCAGATATGTCTGACAACGAGGGAAATCCATATCAGAATCTTACGTGAATGAGAAATAAACTTATCCTCTTGTCCAGCCATTATGAGTTTTGGAATCTATTTGATTTAGTGTTTAACATATACTTACTAATACAACATTTCATTTTCAAAATATTTCAAACAGTTTCAAGTATATTGGTTTCTAATTTCATTATTTCATATCTCTACATCACCTGTTTTATAGCCATTATCTCATAATGAGACTATTGGGGGAAAATTCTAACAATATATATGAGTAAGGAAAAAAATAAATCTTGAAACATATAGAGTTTCTGTTTTCTCTTTCAGAAGAAAATAATCATTTATTGGCTTAAAAAAACAGAATCACTGACGAAAGTTAGAATTTTTTAATTGGAGAATTGTTTCTGCAATACAACAACACAAATCAGCCATAATTATACATATATCCCCTCTCTCTTGAATCTCCCTCCTCAACCACATTCCACTCTTCTAGGTTATCACAGGGAGGGAATGGAGACACATATATAGTTTGTTCTTTTTAAATTAAAGTTTAAAAGGATTTTAGAGATCACCTTGTGGCATCACAAGGCTTCCCTGGTGGCTCAAACGGTAATGTGTCCACCTATATTGAGGGATACCTGAATTCTATCCCTGGGTCGGGAAGATCCTCTGGAGAAGGAAATGACAAGCCACTCCAGTACTCTTGCCTGGAAAATCCCATGGGTGGAGGAGCTTGGCTAGCTACAGCCCATCGGGTGGCAAAGAGTTGGACAGAACTGAGTCACTTAACTTTCACTTTTCTTTGTGGCACCACTAATTTTGCAAAGGGAAAAGTAGTGTTTTTCTGTAAGAAAGGCAACAGTCATCAGTATTCAATTCAGTTCACTTCAGTCGCTCAGTTGTGTCCGACTCTTTGTAGCCCCAATGGACTGCAGCATGCCATGCCTCCCTGTCCATCACCAACTCCCAGAGTTTACTCAAACTCATCTCCATCGAGTTGATGATGCCATCCAACCATCTCATCCTCTGTCTTCCCCTTCTCCTCCTGCCTTCAATCTTCCCCAGCATTAGAGTCGTTTCCAGTGAGTCAGTTCTTCTCATCAGGTGGCCAAAGTATTGGAGTTTCAGCTTCAGTCTATCCAATGAATATTCAGGACTGATTTCCTTTAGGATGGACTGGTTGGATCTCCTTGCAGTCCAAGGGACTCTCAAGAGTCCTCTCCAACACCACAGTTCAAAAGCATCAATTCTTCGGTGCTCAGCTTTCTTTATAGTCCGATTGTCACATCCATACATGACCACTGGAAAAACCATAGATTTCACTAGACAGACCCTTGTTGACAAAGTAATGTCTCTGCTTCTTAATATGCTGTCTGGGTTGACCATAACTTTCCTTCCAAGGAGTAAGTGTCTTTTAGTTCCTTGGCTTCAGTAAACACCTGCAGAGATTTTGGAGCCCCCCAAAATAATGTCAGCCTCTGTTTCCCCATCTATTTGCCATGAAGTCATGGAACCAGATGCCATGATCTTAGTTTCCTAAATGTTGAGTTTTAAGCCAACTTTTTCATTCTCCTCTTCCACTTTCCACAAGAAGCTCTTTAATTCTTCTTCGCTTTCTGCCATAAGGGTGGGGTCATTTGCATATCTGAGGCTATTGATATTTCTCCTCGCAATCTTGATTCCAGCTTACACTTCACCCAGCCCAAAATTTCTCATGATGTACTCTGCATGTAAGTTAAATAAGAAGGATGACAATATTGAGCCTTGTCATGCTCTTTTCCCAATTTGGAACCAGCCTGTTCCTCCATGTCCAGTTCTAACTGTTGCTTCCTGATCTGCATAGTTAAGATTATAATTCATAACTACTTACTCCTGTTTCAGTGTTCTTTCTGGCACACTCTCCAGGAATAGTGAACTGTTCAGCTAGATTTTTATAATCAATAACCAAGTGGAGTTATTTGTATAGTTTTCTCTCTCACTAATCTAAAATTCTCCTGCTTGAAATATAACAGTAAAATATTATTATGAATAATTTAACAAATAACCACCCAGATATTCATGACACTACAGACTTAGATATTTAAAAAAATCTATGGCTTATGAATAGTCACCGATGTATATCATGGACTCCATCCTTAAGAATCTTCATTCTTGCTAAATAGACAAGGTACCTATAGCAAAGTTGAATGGTACTAGAGAGCATGTGGTTAAGTACTAAATTATATGGTTAGAGATTAAAAATTATTTATGGATGACTGCAGTAGTCAGGGAAGGCTTAATTGAGGGCAGACTTGGACTAGATCTTGAAGAACAGGACTTATTTCATATGAGGACAGTAAAAGAAAAGTATTTTCAATGAGAAATAACAAACAATGAAGAGAAAGTCAAGGAGGAAAGTAAGATATGCTTGGAATAATGGGGGCGGAGTGGATCTAGTTTAGAAAGTTTCTGTTTTGCAGAAGGAGTGGATATGATATATATAGTTCACTATCTACAAAGAGACAAGAACATAGAAATACTCTATGTAATTATCTCCATCTCTTTCTTCCTCTCTCTCATTCTGCATCCGTGTTTCTATTTAACATTGATTTTGTATTTTTTACCATCTTAAGCAAAAAAAAAAATCTCTCTTTATCTCACTTCCCCTAGTTGCCACTGCTTTATTTCTATGTTCCTTTTCACAAAAATCTTGTCATCCCATTGCGTCTTTTAGGTTTCATTCTCACCAATCTACTGAAAAACCTTTTGTCAAAATTCAGTTCAGTTCAGTTCAGTATCTCAGTTGTGTCCGACTCCTTGTGACCTCATGAATCGCAGCATGCCAGGCCTTCCTGTCCATCACCAATGCCCGGAGTTTACACAAACTCACATCTATCGAGTTGGTGATGCCATCCAGCCATCTCATCCTCTGCCGTCCCATTCTGCTCCTGCCCCCAATCCCTCTCAGCATCAGGGACTTTTCCAATGAGTCAACTCTTTGCATGAGGTGGCCGCAGTATTGGAGTTTCAGTTTCAACATCAGTTCTTCCAATGAACACCCAGGACTGATCTCCTTTAGAATGGACTGGTTGGATCTCCTTGCAGTCCAAGGGACTCTCAAGAGTCTTCTCCAACAACACAGTTCAAAAGCATCAATTCTTTGTCAAAATTACTCATGATCTAAGCATTGCAAAATCCCATTGTCAATTCTGTCTTCATCTTGATGAATTAAATAGCGTATGAATCAACATAATGACTCTCTGCATATGTGAAACACTTTATTAGGCATGAAGGACACTACTCCATTTATTTATCTACTGCCTCATTGGTAACTTCTCTTCAATTAGCTCTTCAGTTGGTATTTCATCATCTTCCTTACCTCTGAATATCAAAGGCCTGGAAAATTCAATCCTTCAGTTTACTTTGTTTTCTATCTCTTCTCATTCCCTTGAAGACTTCATCAAGCTTAATGGCTTTACATACCTTCCACATGTTGACAAATCCAAAATTTGAATTTATAGGCCATATTGGTTTCCCAAAATTAAACCAATATATCCAGCTGGTTGCTCCACCTGGATATCTAATAAGCATCTCCAACTTAACATGTCCATAACAGATCACCTGATCTTTCTCCTTAAACCTGCTCTTTGTGAAGTTGACCCCTATGTGATGTAATAGAAATTACATGGTTCCAGTTGCTAAACTGGAACCCATCTTTCTCTCATGCCCAACATTCAATCAATTAGAAAAATGCTTTGGCTTTAGCTTACATGGTGGCTCAGGGGTAAAAAGCCACTTGCAATGCAGGAGACGGGGATTCGATCCTTGTGTTAGGAAGAAGTACTGGAGAAGGAAGTGGCAACCCACGCCATTATTCTTGCCTGGAGAACCATGGACAGAGGAGCCTGGTGGGCTACAGTCCATGGGGTTGCAAAGAATCAGATAGGACTGAGCAGCTAACACTTTCACTTTCACACTTTCAAAAGTGAATCCAGAGAGAGCACGGGAAGATGGCGGAGGAATTGGATGGGGTGACCACTTTCTCCCCCACAAAATCAGCAAAAGAACATTTGAACGCTGAGTAAATCCCACAAAACAACTTCTGAATACTGGCAGAGGACATCAGGCACCCATAAAAGCAGCCCATAGTCTTCAAAAGGAGGTAGGAAATAGTATAAAAGATAAAAAGAGAGTCAAAAGAGGGAGGGATGGGGCTCCGTCCTGGGAAGGGAGGCTAAAAAAAAAAAAAAAGAGAAGTTTCCAAACACCTGGAAACACTGGCGAGTAGAACCTCAGAGGGCCACATAACTGGGAGACAAAAGACATAAATAATTAAAATCCACAGACTAAGTGCCCAGAGGAAACTTTCAGTGGAGAAGAGGTGCAGACGTCTGCACCCCCCACTAGCAGGCGGGGGCTGGGCAAGGAGGCGCGAGTGGCATCGCTTATGGGGAGAACCGAGCTTGAACGCCCCAGGGCAAACTGAGGGCGCGATTTTAAGATAGCGAAGCAGATGCTGCAGCTAAAAGGAGAAAAGGCTGCGAAAAGCCCCAACCTAAGACTCCGCCAGCCCCGCTCACAGAACAAAGCACTGAACAGAGCGAGCCAGCAGCCAGCGGCCTATCCCCCAGCCCCTGCCGACACAGGCAGGGAGGGCAGCCAGCATTGGAAGGGGCAACCACAGCCCCAGCGATGCTTCCCATCCCAAGCTGCAGGCAGGCTTCCTTGTTAACCAAGACTTCTTGGGTTTGGGCCAGTCGATATCCGCCTGAGAAAGTGCAATGGTTGTACACCCAGAAAACCGAGCGGCAGGGAATGGGAAGGCGATAAGTTGCAGGGACCATGCTCGCCTAACACCTGGTTACCTGAGCTGCTCAGACCGGGGAAGGCACAAAATACAGGCCCAGCCAAGTCTGCACCTTTGTGGAGTACCCGAGGACCTGAACCTAAGCCGCTCAGACCTGGGAAGTGCATGCAACCCAGCACCGGCCTCAGACAGCTCCCGGAAGAGCAACCTAGAGCCTAAGCAGCATAAACAGGGAAAGCACACACTCCTTGAGCAGGAGCATTCCCAGTGTAGCCGAAACTCTGCGAGCACTCCCCACAGACGCTAGGGATATTTGCTACCTGCATTCCTCCCTCCCCACAGCAGGACTGAACAGGTGAGCCGGGAAAAAAAAAAAAAAAGTGCTGTCAGGACGGGAACTAGACACTGAGGAGACCAGAAAACAGAAGAGATCTTTCAACAGAAGGAACTTCCTTGGAAGTAACAGAGGGAGAAGCCTTGAGCCTACTGCAAGAATAAGACTGAAAACCAGAGGCAGAGGCTTAAGGCCAAATCCTGAGAACACCAGAGATCTCCTGTTCCAGAGAACATTAATTGATAGCTACTCATCAAATGCCTCCATACATACACTGAAACCAGTCACCACCCAAGGGTCAACAAGTTTCAGTGAAAGATATACTACACAAACTATACAGCAATACAGGAGAATAGCACTGAGCTTCAATATACAGGCTGCCCAAAACCATTCCAAACCCACTGACATCTCAAACGTATTACTGGACACTTCATTGCACTCCAGAGAGAAGGAATCCAGCTCCACCCACCAGAACACCGACACAAGCTTCCCTAACCAGGGAACATTGACAAGTCACCCATTCAACACCACACACAACGAGGTAACTACATAATAAAGAGAACTTCACAAACTGCCAGAAGACGGAAAGGACACCCAAAACACAGCATTATAAGCAAGATGAAGAGGTAGAGAAATACTTGGCAAGTAAAGGAACAGGATAAATGCCCACCAACACAAAGAAAAGAGGAAGATATAGGGAACCTACACGATAAAAATTTCAAATTTTAATTGTGAAAATGATTCAAAATCTGGAAAGCAAAATGGAGTTACAGATAAATAAACTGGAGAAAAGGATTGAGAAGATGCAAGAAATGTTTAATAAGGAATTAGAGGAAATAAAAAAGAGTCAGTATATAATGAATGATGGCTCAGAGGTTAAAGCGTCTGCCTCCAATGCGGGAGACCCGGGTTCGATCCCTGGGTCGGGAAGATCCCCTGGAGAAGGAAATGGTAACCCACTCCAGTGTTCTTGCCTGGAGAATCCCATGGACGGAGAAGCCTGGTAGGCTACAGTCCATGGGGTCGCAAAGAGTCAGACACGACTGAGTGACTGAACAGAACAGAACAGAACAGAATGCAATAGATGAGATCAGAAACACTCTGGAGGGAAAAAACAGTAGAATAACAGAGGCAGAAGACAGGATAAGTGAGCTAGAAGACAGAGTTGTGGAAATAAATGAAACAGAGACAGAAAAAGAAAAATGAATTAAAAGAAATGAGGACAATATTAGAGAACTCTGTGACAATGTTAAACACTCCAACATTTGAATCATAGGAGTCCCAGAAGAAGAAGACAAAAAGAAAGACCATGAGAGAATACTTGAGGAGATAATAGTTGAAAATTTCCCTAAAATGGGGAAGGAAATAATCACCCAAGTCCAAGAAACACAGAGAGTCCCTAACAAGATAAACAAAAGGTGAAATACTCCAAGACACATATTAATCAAATTAACAAATATCAAACAAAAAGAAAAATATTAAAAGCAGCAAGGGAAAAACAACATATAACACACAAGGGGATCCCCATAAGGATGACAGCTGATCTTTCAACAGAAACTCTTCAGGCTAGGAGGGAATGGCAAGACATACTTAAAGTGATGAAAGAAAGTAACCTACAGCCCAGATTACTATACCCAGCAGGGATCTCATTCAAATATGAAGAAGAAATCAAAAGCTTTACATACAAGCAAAAGCTGAGATAATTCAGCATCACCAAACCAGCTTTCCAACTAATACTAAAGGATATTCTCTAGACAGGAAACACAGAAAGGGTATATAAACTCGAACCCAAAACAATAAAGAAAATGGCAACGGGATCATACTTATCAATAATCACCTTAAGCGTAAATGGGTTGAATGCCCCAACCAAAAGACAAAGGCTGGCAGAATGGATACAAAAACAAGACCCCCATACATGCGGTCTACAAGAGACCAACCTCAAAACGAGGGAAACATACAGACTGAAAGTGAAGGGCTGGAAAAATATTCCACGCAAATAGAGATCAAAAGAAAGTAGGAGTAGCAATACACATATCAGATAAAATAGATTGTAAAACAAAGGCTGTGAAAAGAGACAAAAATGGAAACTACATAATGATCAAAGGATCAATCCAAGAAGAAGATATAACAATTAAAAATACTTATGCACCCAACATAGGAGGACCACAATATGTAAGAAAATTTCTAACAAGTATGAAAGACATGGGAATACCAGACCACCTGACCTGCCTCTTGAGAAACTTGTATGCAGGTCAGGAAGCAAAAGTTAGAACTGGTCATGGAAAAACAGACTGGTTCCAAATAGGAAAAGGAGTACGTCAAGGTTGTATCTTGTCACCCTGCTTATTTAACTTATGTGCAGAGTACATCATGAGGAACGCTCGGCTGGAAGAAGCACAAGCTAGAATCAAGATTGTCGGGAAAAATATCAATAACCTCAGATATGCAGATGACACCACCCTTATGGCAGAAAGTGAAGAGGAACTGAAAAGCCTCTTGATGAACGTGAAAGAGGAGAGTCAAAAGTTTGGCTTGAAGCTCAACATTCAGAAAACGGAGATCATGGCATCTGGTCCCATCACTTCATGGGAAATAGATGGGGAAACAGTGGAAACATTGTCAGACTTTATTTTTTTGGGCTCCAAAATCACTGCAGATGCTGACTGCAGCCATGAAATTGAAAGACGCTTACTCCTTGGAAGGAAAGTTATGACCAATCTAGATAGCATATTAAAAAGCAGAGACATTACTTTGCCAACAAAGGTCCATCTAGTCAAGGCTATGATTTTCCCCATGGTCATGTATGGATGTGAAAGTTGGACTGTGAAGAAAGCTGATCGCCGAAGAATTGATGCTTTTGAACTCTGGTGCTGGAGAAACTCTTGAGAGTCCCTTGGACTGCAAGGAAATCCAACCAGTCCCTTCTAGAGGAGATCAATCCTGGGTATACATTGGAAGGACTGATGCTAAAGCTGAAACTCCAATACTTTGGCCACCTCATGTGACGAGTTGACTCAGTGGAAAAGAGTCTGATGCTAGGAGGGATTGGGGGTGGGAGGAGACGGGGATGACAGAGAATGAGATGACTGACTGGCATCAAAGACTGGATGGACATGAGTTTGAGTGAACTCCGGGAGTTGGTGATGGACAGGGAGGCCTGGCGTGTTGTGATTCATGGGGTCGCAAATAGTCAGACACGACTGAGCGACTGAACTGAAATGACTGATGAAAGGGGAAATTAACAATAACCCAGTAAGAGTGGGAGACTTTAACACCCCACTCACATCTATGGATAGATCAACTAAACAGAAAATTAACAAGGAAACAAAACTTTAAATGATACAATAGACCAGTTAGACGTAATAGATCTCTATAGGATATTTCACCCCAAAACAATGAATTTCACCTTTTTCTCAAGTGCACACGGAACCTTTTCCACGATAGATAACATCCTGGGCCGTACATCTAGCCTTGGTAAATTCAAAATAATTGAAATTATTCCAAGCATCTTTTCTGACCACATTGCAGTAAGATTAGATCTCAATTACAGGAGAAAAATTATTAAAAATGCCAACATATGGAGGCTGAACAACACACTGCTGAATAATGAACAAATCATAGAAGAAATCAAAAGAGAAATAAAAATATGCATAGAAATAAATGAAAATGAAAACACAACAAGCCAAAACCTCTGGGACACTGTAAAAGCAGTGCTAAGGGGGAAGTTTATAGCAATACAGGCACACCTCATGTAGCAAGAAAAAAGTAAACTAAATAACCTGACTCTACATCTAAAGCAACTAGAAAAGGAAGAAATGAAGAACCCCAGGTTTAGTAGAAGGAAAGAAATCGTAAAAATTAGGGCAGAAATAAATGCAAAGGAAACCAAATAGACCAGAGCAAAAATCAACAAAGCCAAAAGCTGGTTCTTTGAGAAGGTAAATAAAATTGACAAACCACTAGCCAGACTCATCAAGAAACAAAAGGAGAAGAACCAAATCAATAAAATTAGAAATTAAAATGGAGAGATCACAACTGACAACATATAAATACAAAGGATTATTAGAGAATACTATAAGCAATTATATGCCAATAAAATGAATAACTTGGAAGAAATGGACAAATTCCTAGAAAATACACCTTGCCAAAACTGAACCAGGAAGAAATAGAAAATCTGAACAGACCCAGCACAAGCACGGAACTAGAGGAAGTAATCAGAAATCTTCCAGCAAGCAAAAGCCCAGGTCCAGACGGCTTCACAGCTGAATTCTACCAAAAAATTAGAGAAGAGCTAGCACCTATTTTACTCAAAGTCTTCTAGAAAATTGCTGAGGAAGGGAAACTTCCAAACTCATTCTATGAGGCCACAATCACCCTAATCCCAAAACCTGGTAAAGATCCCACAAAAAAAGAAAACTATAGGCCCATATCACTGATGAACATAGATGCAAAAATCCTTAACAAAATTTTAGCAATCAGAATCCAACAACACATTAAGAAGATCATGACTAAATCATGACTAAATGGGCTATATCCCAGGAATGCAAGGATTCTTCAATATTCGCAAATCAATCAATGTGATACACCACATTAACAAACTGAAAAATAAAAATCATATGATTGTCTCAATAGATGCAGAGAAAGCCTTCGACAAAATTCAACATCTATTTATGATAAAAACCCTCCAGAAAGTGGGAATGGAAGGGACATATCTCAACATAATAAAAGCTATATATGACAAACCCACAGCAAACATTATCCTCTATGGTGAAAAACTGAAAGCATTTCCCCTAAAGTCAGGAACAAGACAAGGGTGCCACTCTCACCACTACTATCCAACATAGTTCTGGAAGGTTTGCCTACAGAAATCAGAGCAGAAAAAATACATAAAAGGAATTCAAATTGGAAAAGAAGAAGTAAAACTTTCATTATTCGCTGATGACATGATCCTCTACACAGAAAAACCTAAAGACTCTACCAGAAAACTACTAGAGCTAATCAATGAATACAGTAAAGTTGCAGGATATAAAATCAACACACAGATATCCCTTTCATTCCTATACACTAATAATGAGAAAATAGAAAGAGAAATTCAGGAAACTATTCCATTCACTGTTGCAACGAAAAGAATTAAAAACTTAGGAATATATCTACCTAAGGAAACAAAAGATTGTACATAGAAAACTATAAAACACTAGTGAAAGTAATCGAAGAGGACACGAATAGATGGAGAAATATACCGTGTACGTGGATTGGAAGAATAAATATTGTAAAAATGAGTATACTACCCAAAGTAATTTGTACATTCAATGCAATCCCTATCAAGCTACCAACAATATTTTTCACAGAACTAGAACAAATAATCTCACAATTTGTATGGAAATACAAAAAACCTCAAATAGCCAAAGCAATCTTGAAGAAGAAGAATGGAACTGGAGGAATCAACCTGCCAGACTTCAGGCTCTACTACAAAGCCACAGTCATCAAGACAGTATGGTACTGGCATAAAGACAGAAATGTAGATCAGCGGAACAAAATAGAAAGCCCAGAGATAAATCCACGCACCTATGGACACCTTATCTTTGACAAAGTAGGCAAGAATATAAAATGGAGAAGAGACGGTCTCTTTAACACATGGTACTGGGAAAACTGGTCAGCCACTTGTAAAAGAATGAAACTAGAACATTTCCTAACACCATACACCAAAATAAACTCAAAATGGATTAGAGAGCTAAACGTAAGATCAGACACTATAAAACTCCTAGAGGAGAACGTAGGCAAAACACTCTCCGACATAAATCATAGCAGGATCCTACATGACCCACCTCCCAGAGTATTGGAAATAAAAGCAAAACTAAACAAATGGGACCTAATTAAAATCAAAAGCTTCTGCACAGCAAAGGAAACTCTAAGCAAGGTGAAAAGACAGCCTTCAGAACGGGAGAAAATAAAAGCAAATGAAGCAACTGATAAAGGATTAATCTCCAAAATATACAAGCAGCTCCTGCAGCTCAATTCCAGAAAAATAAATGACCCAATCAAAAAAATGGGCCAAAGAACTAAACAGACATTTCTCCAAAGAAGACATAAAGATGGCTAACAAACACATGAAAAAATTCTCACCATCCCTCATAATCAGAGAAATGCAAATCAAAACCACAATGAGATACCATTTCCCACCAGTCAGAATGACTGGTATCCAAAAGTCTACATGCAATAAATGCTGGAGAGGGTGTGGAGAAAAGGGAACCCTCTTACACTGTTGGTGGGAATGCAAACTAGTACAACCACTTTGGAGAACAGTGTGGAGATTCCCCAAAAAAGTGGAAATAGAACTTCCATATGATCCAGCAATCGCACTCCTGGGCATACACACTGAGGAAACAAGAATTGAAAGAGACAGAGGTGTTCATTGCAGTACTGTTTATAATAGCCAGGACAATGAACCAACCTAGATGTCCATCTGCAGATGAATGGATAAGAAAGTTCTGGTACATAGACATAATGGAGCATTTTTCAGACATCATAAAGAATGCATTTGAATCAGTTCTAATGAGGTGGATGAAATTGGAGCCTATTATACCGGGTGAAGTCAGCCTGAAAGAAAAACATCAATACAGTATACTAACGCATATATACGGAATTTAGAAAGATGTCAACTTTAACCCTGTATACGAGACTGCAAAAGAGACATAGGTGTATAGAACAGTCTTTGGGACTCTGCGTGAGAGGGTGAAGATGGTATGATTTGGGAGAATGGCATTGCAGCACGTATATTATCATATGTGAAATGAATCACCAGTCCAGGTTCGATGCATGGTACAGGATGCTTGAGGCTGGTGAATGGGGATGACCTGGAGGGAGGATATGGGGAAGAGGGAGGTGGGAGAAGGGGTTCAAGAAAGGGAACATATGTACACCCGGGGCGGATTCATGTCAATGTATGGCAAAACCAACCAATATAATAATGTAAGGTAATTTGCCTCCAATAAAATTAAAAAAAAAAAAAAGGAGACCATGATGAAGACAATAAACATAAGCAATTTAAGGTAAAAATAAAGCTACCTTTATTTTAGACTGCAATTGAACACTACAAATCCTTTGAATACAATAGTATTTTAACTCAAAAACATCTATTCCTAGAGTTATTATATATTTCAAATCAAAAAGAATTTTTAAACTTCAAAAAAAAATTAAAAAAACAAAAACAAAAGTGAATCCAGAAACTCACCACTTTTCAGCCATTCCACTGCTAAAACCCTTGTCCAAGCCATCATTATCGCTCACCTTTATTTCAACAGTCTCTTAACTGATCCCTCTGTGTGTGTGCTTGCCTTCTTACAGTCTTTTTGCAAACCAGCAGGCAAAGATCCTATTAAAATATTTATCAGATCATGTTACTTTTCTTTTCAAAGTGCTCTCACTTTCACATCTCACTCAGAAGTGTTCAAGACCCTACATGGTCTGCCTATTGTTAGCTCTCTAATTCAGTTTCCTAATTCTTCCCCATGGGTGAATTTCACCTAATTCTTCTGGAATTGGTGAATTTAACTCAGATGACCATTATATCTACTACTGTGGGCAGGGATCTTTTAGAAGAAATGGAGTAGCTATCACACTCAACAAAAGAGTCAGAAATGCAGTACTAGGATGCAGTCTCAAAAATGACAGAATGATCTGTTTGTCTTGCAAGGTTGTTGCTGAACCACACAAAGATGCCAGGATTCTTGGCTTCCAGAAGAGAAGAATTCAATCCGGGGCCAGAGACAAGGCTTGATCGCTAAGAGTTTTGTGTAATAAAGTTTTATTAAAGTATAAAGGAGATAGAGAAAGCTTCTGACATAAACATCAAAAGGGGGTAGAAAGAGTACCAGCTTGCTAGTGTTAGTAATGTAGTTTTATACTCTCCAATGAATCCAAAGAATACCTGGAGGTTGTAAAGACCTCACCAGACCTACTCCTATAATTTACAGTTTAAGATAAAAGGATTAGCCAGAAGGTTTAATGCAGAGACTGTCCTCAGGCAGGATATATTATTGTTATATAATCCTAAGGAATGTAGAGGGGAAAAAAAACTTTGCCTTTTCTTCCTCCTTGAGAATTCCAGACCACTCTCTCCTTGGGGACCCCTAAACTTCTTATCAACCTGCCTAGGAAATGACTCTTAGTTTCCAAGGTTAATCATTAAAAATCACGGTAATCCAAGTCTATGCCCCTACCAGTAACGCTGAAGAAGATGAAGTTGAACTGTTCTATGAAGACCAATAAGACCTTTTAGAACTAACACACAAAAACGATGTCCTTTTCATTATATGGAACTGGAATGCAAAAGTAGGAAGTCAAGAAACACCTGGAGTAACAGGCAAATAAGCCCTTGGAGTACAGAATGAAGCAGGGCAAAGGCTAATAGAGTTTTGCCAAGAGAGCACACTGGTCATAGCAAACACCATCTTCCAACAACACAAGAGAAGACTCAACACATGGACACCACCAGATGGCCAACACTGAAATCAGATTGATTATATTCTTTGCAGCCAAAGATGGAGAAGCTGTATACAGTTAGCAAAAACAAGACAAGGAGCTGACTGTGTCTCAGATCATAAACTCCTTATTGCCAAATTCAGACTTAAATTGAAGAAAGTGTGGAAAACCACTAGACAATTCAGGTATGACCTAAATCAAATCCCTTATACTTATACAGTGGAAGTGAGAAGTAGATTTAAGTGACAAGATCTGATAGAGTGCCTGAGGCACTATGGATGGAGATTCCTGACATTGTACAGGAGACAGGAAGCAAGATCATCCCAAAGAAATAGAAATGCATAAAAGCAAAGTACCTGTCTGAGGAGGCCTTACAAATAGCTGTGAAAAGGAGAGAAGTGAAAAGCAAAGGAGTAAAGGAAGGATATACCCATTTGATTGTAGAGTTCCGAAGAATAGCAAGGAGAGATAAGAAAGCCTTCCCCAGTGATCAACACAAAAAAAAAAAAAAGAGGAAAACAATAGAATGAAAAGACTAGAGATCTCTTCAAGAAAATAAGAGATACCAAGGGAGCATTTCATGCAAAGATGGGCTCAGTAAAGGACAAAAATGGTATGGACCTAACAGAAGAAGATATTAAAAAGAGGTGGCAAGAATACACAGAAGAACTGTACAAAAGCAATCTTCACAGTCCAGATAATCACGATGGTGTGATCATTCACCTAGAGTCAGACATCCTGGAATGTGAAGTCAAGTGGGCCTTACAAAGCACCACTAAGAACAAAACTAGTGGAGATGATGGAATTCCACTTGAGCTATTTCAAATCCTGAAAGATGATGCTGTGAAAGTGCTGCACTCAATATATCAACAAATTTGGAAAACTCAGCAGTGGCCACAGGACTGGAAAATGTACATTTTCATTCCAATCCCAAAGAAAGGGAATGCCAAAGAATGCTCAAACTACCTCACAATTGCACTCATCTCACACGCTAGTAAGTTCAGTTCAATTCAGTCACTCAGTCGTGTCCGACTCTCCGCGACCCCATGAATCACAGCATGCCAGGCCTCCCTGTCCATCACCAACTCCCAGAGTTCACTCAAACTCATGTCTACAGAGTCGGTGATGCCATCCAGCCATCTCATTCTCGATCGTCCCCTTCACCTCCCGCCCCCAACCTTTCCCAGCATCAGAGTCTTTTCCAGTGAGTCAACTCGTCGCATGAGGTGGCCAAAGTATTGCAGTTTCAGCTTTAGCATCAGTCCTTCCAATGAACACCCAGGATTGATCTCCTTTAGAATGGACTGGTTGGATCTCCTTGCAGTCCAAGGGACTCTCAAGAGTCTTCTCCAGCACCACAGTTCAAAAGCATCAATTCTTCGGCGATCAGCTTTCTTCACAGTGAAACTCTCACATCCATACATGACCACGGGAAAAACCATTGCCTTGACTAGACGGACCTTTGTTGGCAAAGTAATGTCTCTGCTTTTTAATATACTATCAATGTTGGTCATAACTTTCCTCCCAAGGAGTAAGCGTCTTTTAATTTCATGGCTGGCTGCATTCAGCATCTGCAGTGATTTTGGAGCCCGAAAAAATAAAGTCTGACACTGTTTCCACTGTTTTTCCATCTAGACGGACCTTTGTTGGCAAAGGCACAGAGGGTCCTAAATAAATATTTGTTAAATAAACGCATGAATGAAGGAATGTCTCTGTCTCTTTTAACTGTAAAATGCAATGGTACCTGAGAAATGCTTTAAACATTCTCATATCATCAATGAATTATTTACTTTGAAATACATTGAAATTCTTTTGTAGTTTATTGTTTTCTTATAGAGTTGCCTTTATACAATAAATAAAGGCTATAGTTATTTTCTCTCTCTACTCCCCATCTACAACCCTTGTTGCATCACATGTTTCTCTTCCTATGAGTAGTTTATACTTGAAAATCAAGATTTGACAGACTAATATTTTCTTTCATAGCATTTTTGCTACAGCAACATAACAATATTTACTATGACAGACATTCTTTTTATCATATCTAAAAGTAAATTAACACTAAAAAAGAGATTATTTAACACTTTTCTAACAAAAACATATTTTAGGTATCTCCTGCTTGTAAAATCAACTTTAAAGTAATTGTTTTACTATAAAATATCCAAATAAAAGAGAAATATCAATTTGATATGAAAGTTACATTGATATTTGTATCGATAATATATCAACTGTCAATTAAAATCTCAAGTAGTTTCAGTTCATTTCAGTCGCTCAGTCGTGTCCGACTCTTTGCAACCCAATGAACTGCAGCATGCCAGGCCTACCTGTCCATCACCAACTCCCGGAGTTTACCCAAAATCAGGTCCATTGAGTCAGTGATGCCATCCAACCATCTCACCCTCTGTCCTCCCCTTCTCCTCCTACACTCAATGTTTCCCAGCATCAGGGTCTTTTCAAATGAGTCAGCTCTTCACATCAGGTGGCCAAAGTATTAGAGTTTCAGCTTCAACATCAGTCCTTCCAATGAACACCCGGGACTGATGTCTTTTAGGATGGACTAGTTGGCTCTCCTTGCAGTTTAAGGGACTCTGAAGTGTTTTCTCCAACACCACAGGTCAAGAGCGTCAATTTTTTGGTGCTCAGCTTTCTTTATAGTCCAGCTCTCACATTCATACATGACTACTGGAAAATCCATAGCCTTGACTAGACGGACCTTTGTTGACAAAGTAATGTCTCCAGATATTGCAAGTGTAAAAACCAAAATTGAAAAAAATTAAATCTCCCAAAGTCAGTTAACCAGGTCCAGGTCTGATTCAAAAGATGAAATGATTAACAGTTGCTCTGTATCTGCTTAATAAAAGTAAGAATTAAAGTGTTCCATTTTTTGTCTTTTTTAGAAGAATCTTATAAAAAATTGAATGTCATCTAGTTGATTGAATATATAATTTTGCTGGTTTCAGATTTTTGTTTTGGTACTTTTTCTCTAATGAACAAACTTTATTTACCAGGGGTAATTATTCTTCAGTGCATTTCTAATGGCTGTTTGCGTTAATGCATCTCATATTGTTTTCTATTGAATGTTTATTCATTTTCCACATTAAAGGAAAAATGATGATTACAGGCATGTTCAAAAGCCCAAAATACTAATGAGTAAATCAGATAGTCATATTAATGCTATCCATACAGATAACCTCTGTTGCAAGGCAGCATAATTACATTCCAAGACAGCTTGAATTTGAAACATTATTAAAACACATACTGGAATGAGTCTTTTGTTCTTTTATTTCTGTTGCTTAAACATGCCAATGTGATTTAATAAGCCAAACACTCAGTTTAAAGTTCTAATTTAACCAGAAGTTATCTTTGTAAATTTGTTTCACAAGTATATTCCTGTACCTCTCAAAAACTATTTTAATATAGGTGTTAAGAAATATTTTTTGATATTGCATTATTGTTTTATTTTTTAATTTATTTATTTTAATTGGAGGCTAATGACTTTACATTATTGTATTGGTTTTGCCATACATTGACATGAATCTGCCCCATCTTTTGGACTCTGTGGGAGAGGGCGAGGGTGGGATGATTTGGGAAAATGGCATTGAAACATGTATATTATCATATGTGAAACGAATCGCCAGTCCAGGTTCAATGCATGATACAGGATGCTCGGGGCTGGTATATTGGAATGAACCAGAGGGATGGGATTGGGAGGGAGGTTGGAGGGGGGTTCAAGATGGGGAACACATGTGTCTCTTTCAATTGTAGCTTACTCTGAAATCTTCATTTCCAGAATTCTTTGCTTGTATGACATGAACTACCATGGCATGGCATGGCATTAATGTTAGATGAAATATTTTCTTTTAATCTCAAACATTTAGAGTATTATAAGTGATTTTGTTAAAAAAGTATTTGTTTTCACAAGAATTATTTGAAAAGTGACAACAGGAGTGTAAGCACATATTAATTCTGATGTTTTACTTAAGTATCTGTTAGCAAGCTCCAGAAATAGATTGCTTACTCCACAAACACTTGAAAGCTTTCCACTCTAGAGACTAGTAGGTTATTAATTGCACTTTTTGAGAGAGATATTTCATAGAGTATAAAAGAAAAGATTTTTGTTTATAAAAAATGCAGCTGACTAGCTCCCCCAAAGTGATTTACTTAATTGATCCAAAAGAAGCTTGATTCATGATTAACAAGAGAATAACTTATTCTTGATTTAAAGCTCTGGGCATGAGCAAACTCAATATATTGTCAAGGAAATAATTCCTAAATGAAGAATAAGCAGAAAACCTCTTTTATGACTTAGATATTTTTAGTGCTAATAGCAGAATTTAAGTTAGATTGTACCTTATTTCATATTTGTGTTGAGACAAAAATGTATGACTTGTGAGAAAGAAAGTAAACAAGGAAAACATCCTCAGTGTTAAATTACTTTCCTTTAAAATGCAAACACAAAACACTAATTAGCAGCTTTGCTGCAGAATTGACTACACAGACGACATAGTAAGAAAATAGGATTTACCTGATGATTTTTTTTCTTCTTTTCAGTTCTTGTTAATTTGTAATTCAGGCATTTGCAAGATATCTTTTCAACAGAAGCAGTCTGATAGACTTTAGAGTGAGATGAATTTAGATTCAACTCACAACTTGAATATTTACCAACAACTTAGAGAGTTATTTAAATGCTCTGAGCCTATATCTTTATCTGTGAAGTAGATAATAATGTTACCTATTTTTTGGAGCTGTTATGGGGATTGAGTGAGATAATTTATGCCCTGTACTTGACCACATGTTAGATGTACAGTAAGTGTTAGTTTCCTTTTTCATTTAGTCCATATATTAATAATAAGACTGAGAAGACCCAGAACAGTTTAAATATAATCATAAAGTGTTAAATTTCCCCCTTTCTGTAGTTCCTACTTCATTATATTTTGATCATGAATAATCATCTAATTAACAGGATATAATAGAACAGGTAGAGTAATAGAATAACAGGATATAATAGAACAGAATAGAGCAGTTCAATTAATGTTTCTCTGATACTTATTAGTGGAGGGTTCTGTTTCAGGGAATAGTGCTAAACTGCTCCACACTGGCATGTCCTGTCCTGCTGCTGAGGTATGTCTTCCTGGAAGCAAGTCCTACACCCTCATTTCTGGAAGTAAGTTGCAAGCAGAGGAGAGTAGACAGAATCTATTTAGTCAGGAAAATCTCCCTTCTCTTCCCTCTTCAGAGATAATACTACTTTACCTGTATTATCTTGGTTTATTATAACAATGTGAAGTGATGGAAAAATAATTTTATTTCTTGATCCAAATGAATACATAAAAGAAATGGCAGATTTTTTCCTAATTTTAGCATTGTTACAGATTTACTTGGTAAACAGATGGGATGATTTTCTTCTCATTATTTCTCTCACTTTCAATTTCTAAACCTGTATTTCCTTCTCAGTAAAATGTGGAGCTGGAATGGATAATTTCTAAGGTTCTAACTGTCTCTATTATATATATATATATATATATATATATATATATATATATATATATAAAACTAATAGTGTCTCTATTTATATATAAAACTATTAGTGAGATGTGCACTCATCTTCTCCTGTGAGAACTCCAAAACTGCAATTCGCTGCTGAACAACCATTGACAGGAGATTGTTGGATCCCACCAAAACACACCACATCCAAGAGCAGAGGAGAAGCACCCAAAAATGGTAGGAGAGCCTCAATCTCATTTAGAATCAAACCCCATACCTTCCAAAGATGCTCAGAGGCCTCAAACAAAACCTTGTGTGCAGTAGGATTCAGAGACCTCCCCAGATAACCACTAAGGTATGATCACTCACCTAGGGCCAGACATCCTGGAATCCAAAGTCAAGTGGACCTTAGGAAGCATCACTAAGAACAAGGCTAGTGGAGGTGATGGAATTCCAGCTGAGATATTTCAAGTCCTAAAAGATAATGCTGTTTAAGTGCTGCACTCAATATGTCAGCAAGTTTGGAAAACTCAGAAGTGGCCACAAGATTGGAAAGATCAGTTTTCATTCCAATCCCAAAGAAAGGCAATGCCAATGAATGTTCACACTACCACACAATTGCACTCATTTCACACACTAGCAAAGTAATGCTCAAAATTTTCCAAGCCAGGCTTCAACAATAAGTGAACTGAGAACTTCCAGATGTTCAAGTAAGATTTAAAAGAGGCAGAAGAACCAGAGATCAAATTGCCCACATCATTTGAATCATAGAAAAAGCAAGAGAATTCCAGAAAAACATCTTTTTATGCTTTATTGACTATGCCAAACTTTTGACTGTGTGGATCACAACAAATTGGAAAATTATTCAAGAGATGGGAATACCAGACCACCTGACTTACCTCCTGAGAAATCTGTATGCAGGTCAAGAAGCAACAGTAAGTACCGGACATGGAACAATGGACTGGTTCCAAATTAGGAAAGAAGTACATCAAAGCTGTATATTGTCACCCTGCTTATTTAACTTATATGCAGAGTACATCATGAGAAATGCTGGGCTGTTTGAAGCACAAGCTGGAATCAAGATTGATGGGACAAATATCAATAACTTCAGATATGCAGATGACACCACATTTATGGCAGAAAGCAACGAGCAACTAAAAAGATTCTTGAAGGTGAAAGACGAGAGTGAAAAAACTGGCTTCAAATTCTACATTAAAAAGCTAAGATCATGGCATCTTGTCCCATTACTTCATGGCAAATAGATGGGGAAACAATGGAAATAGTGGCTGACTTTATTTTCTTGGGCTCCAAAATCACTGCAGATGGTGACTGCAGCCATGAAATTAAAAGACACTTGCTCCTTGGAAGAAAATCTATGACCAACCTAGACAGCATATTATACAGAGTCAGAAAGAGAAATATAAATATCATATTCTAATCCACACATACAGAATCTAGAAAAGTGATTCTGCAGAATTTATTTACAGTGCAGCAGTGGGGAAACATACATAGAGAATAGACTTATAGACATGGGGAGTGTGGAGGAGAGGGTGAGATACATGTATGGAAAGAATAACATGGAAATTTACATTATGTAAACTAGATAGCCATATGTAAACTAGATAGCCAGCGGGAATTTGCCATATGGCTCATGAAAATCAAACAGGGGCTCTGAATCAACCTAGAGGGGTAGGGTGGGGAGGGAAATAGGAGGTTCAAAAGGGAGGGTATATATGGCAAGAATACACAGAAGAACTGTACAAAAAAGATCTTCACGAGCAAGATAGTCATGATAACGTGATCACTGACCTAGAGCCAGACATCTTGTAATGTGAAGTCAAGTGGGCTTTAGAAAGCATCACTATGAACAAAGCTAGTGGTGGTGATGGAATTCCAGTTGAGCTATTTCAAATCCTGAAAGATGATGCTGTGAAAGTGCTGCACTCAATATGCCAGCAAATTGGGAAAACTCAGCAGTGGCCACAGGACTGGAAAAGGTCAGTCTTCATTCCAATCCCAATGAAAGGCAATGCCAAAGAATGCTCAAACTACCGCACAATTGCACTCAACTCACACGCTAGTAAAGTCATGCTCAAAATTCTCCAAGCCAGGCTTCAGCAATATGTGAACCGTGAACTCCCAGATGTTCAAGCAGGTTTTAGAAAAGGCAGAGGCATCAGAGATCAAATTGCCAACATCCGCTGGATCGTGGAGAAAGCAAGAGAGTTCCAGAAAAACATCTATTTCTCCTTCATTGACTATGCCAAAGCCTTTGACTGTGTGGATCACAATAAACTGTGGAACATTCTGAAAGAGATGGGAATACCAGACCACCTGACCTGCCTCTTGAGAAACCTGTATGCAGGTCAGGAAGCAACAGTCAGAACTGTACATGTAACAACCGACTGGTTCCAAAGAGAGAAAGGAGTACCTCAAGGCTGTATATTGTTACCTTGCTTATTTAATTTATAGGCAGAGTACATCATGAGGAACGCTGGGCTGGAAGAAGCACAAGCTGGAATCAAGATTGCCGGGAGAAAAATCAATAATCTCAGATATGCAGATGAAACTACCCTTATGGCAGAAAGTGAAGAGGAACTAAGAAGCCTCTTGATGAAAGTGAAAGAGGAGAGTGAAAAGGTTGGCTTGAAGCTCAACATTCAGAAAACAAAGATCATGGCATCTGGTACCATCACTTCATGGGAAATAGATGGAAAAACAGTGGAAACAGTGTCAGACTTTATTTTTTTGGGCTCCAAAATCACCGCACATGCTGATTGCAGCTATGAAATTAAAAGACGCTTCCTCCTTGGAAGGAAAGTTATGACCAACCTTGATAGTATATTAAAAAGCAGAGACAACAAAGGACCGTCTAGTCAAGGCTATGGTTTTTCCCGTGGTCATGTATGGATGTGAGAGTTGGACTGTGAAGAAAGCTGATAGCCGAAGAATTGATGCTTTTGAACTGTGGTGTTGGAGAAGACTCTTGAGAGTCCCTTGTACCGCAAAGAGATCCAACCAGTCCCTTCTAAGGGAGATCGATCCTGGGTGTTCATTGGAAGGACTGATGCTAAAGCTGAAACTCCAATACTTTGGCCATCTCATGCGATGAGTTGACTCACTGGAAAAGACTCTGATTCTGGGAAAGGTTGGGGGCGGGAGGAGAAGGGGACAACAGAGAATGAGATGGCTGAATGGCATCACCTACTCTGTGGACATGAGTTTGAGTGAACTCCGGGAGTTGGTGATGGATAGGGAGGCCTGGCGTGCTGGGATTCATGGGGTCGCGGAGAGTCGGACATGACTGAGTGACTGAACTGAACTGAACTGATGGTTGATTCACGTTGAGGTTTGACAGAAAATAAAATTCTGTAAAGCAATTATCCTTCAATAAAAAATAAATTTAAAAAAAAGCATAGACATTACTTTACTAGCAAAGGTCTGTCTTGTCAATGTTATGGTTTTCCCTGTAGTTATGTATGGATATAAGAGTTGGGCCATAAGTAAAGCTGAGCACTAAAGAATTGATGCTTTTGAACCATAGTGTTGAAGAAGACTCTTGAGAGTCCCTTGAGAAGATAAAATCAGTCAATCCAAGATGAGTCCTGACTATTCATTGGAAGGACTGATGTTGAAGTTGAAACTCCAATACTTTGGCCACCTGATGTGAAGAACTGATTCATTGGAAAAGACCCCGTTGCTTGGAAAGATTGAAAGCAAGAAGAGAAGGGGATGACAGGATTAGATGGTTGGATGGCATCACTAACTCAATGGACATGAGTTTGAGCAAGCTCTGGTTGTTGGTTATGAACAAGGAAGCATGGACAAGGAAGTGTGTTGCAGTCAGTGGGGTTGCAAAGAATCAGACACGACTGAGTGACTGAACTTAACTGACCTGAACACGTAAGATAAAAAAAAAAAAAAGATGTTTTATATCTGTGTTTACCAGGTGGCTAAAACCTGCTGGAGCAGGCACGTTGTTTGATCTGTTATATTAGTAAGGTTTTTAAGAACTCAGGCACTATAGGTATAAATTACTATGAACCTCACCTTTGCCACTTACTAGCCACATAGCCTTAGTCTAGTCCTTTAGGTTCTAAATCCTTTTCTTCATCTGTAAAATATGGCTAATAAAAATATCCAACTCTCAGAGATCTTGAGGGAATTAAATGAAATATATAAAAAGCACTTTACATGGTGCTTAATGAAAAACAAGTAGTAAAATTGTTAACTATGGTGTCATTATTATGAAAGAGTAGAGTCCAGCACAAAAAAAATCATCAATAGCATAGTCCTGGCACTGAAAACAGGAGGAATTCCGAATAGGTATATGTCATTTATTTCCTTTCCTATCCATACCCCCAAGCCTATGGAGAGAAGATTAAGCACCAGTTAAAATAACTATTTCCATTAAAATATCCACAAATAAAAGGTAATGCCACATTGGGACCAGTGTGATGAAGAAAAAAAAAAAAAAAGAGAGAGAGAGAGAGAGAATCATTTTACTTTCGTCACAGAAATAGTATGGCATCAGTGACCTGAGAGGTCTTAGGTATTTGTATCATCAGTAGCATCAATGACTTAGAGACATCATCTGGTGGCTAGAGCAACAAGACTTCTTTTCGGTGACTTCTTGGATTTAAGAGATCTTTGCAACAGACATCGCCTCTATTTTGGGTCCTTAAAACAAGAACATCATTAGATGTTCTTTTTGTAAAATTCCTTCTGCACAAGAGACACGATTGATATCTGACTCTCAAACCCAATCTTGATATACATATGCCCAAGTGTCACCATCATCAAATCAAAGCACCTGCTGCATCAAGGAAGAAAATGGAAAAATCCAGATGGCAGTTGAAAGACTTGCCTATTAACTCATGTGGGCTTTCCTTGGATATCCCCCAAAATAGTTGTGGGTAGGATACTTGCAGGGAAGCCAAATATTCTGGCGACAAGTTGACACAGTCAGGCAAAACAAGTTTGGGTTGTTATTGTAACTTTATTGTTTGCTATTAGTTTTTCACCTCTAGGCAAGATTGGTCTATCAAAGTAATTAGCCTCCAATTAAAATAAATACATTAAAAAATAAATAAATAAAATAAAAAGTAAAAAAAAAAAGTTTGACTATTTGTTATAAGCCTCTCATTATTTGTTATCAGCCTATCAGTGAGTTAGAAATGATTATAAGTGAAAGTGAAGTGAAAGTCGCTCAGTCGTGTCTGACACTTTGCGATCCCATGGGCTATACAGTCCGTGGAATTCTCCAGGCCAGAATACTGGAGTGGGTAGCCTTTCCCTTCTCCAGGGGATCTTCCCAACCCAGGGATTGAACCTGGGTCTCCTGCATTGCAGGCGGATTTTTTACCTGCTGAGCCACAAGGAGCACTGCCGGCCCCGGCGGCGCAGACGCCAGAGACACCAGCCCCGGTGCAACTGACCAGGCAAAGAGGCGCATCCGAGAGGAGCTACCCCATGCCTGAGGCCAGGCCCAGCGGCTGAGAGGAGTTGCCCTACGTCCAACAGGGGGTGGCTGCATGGGCGCAGGAGGGCCGAGAAGATCTACTCCACGTTCAAGGTCAGGAGGGGCGGCCTTGAGGAAATACCCCTCATCCAAGGTAAGGTACAGTGGCTGCACTTTGCTGGAGCGGCTGTGAAGAGATTTTCCACGACCAAGGTAAGAGAAATCCAAATAAGACGGTAGGTATTGCGAGGGGGCATCAGAGGGCAGACACACTGAAATCATAATCACAGGAAACTAGTTGATATGATCACATGGACCACAGCCAAACGTGGTCCACTGGAGAAGGGAATGGCAAACCACTTCAGTATACTTTCCTTGAGAACCCCATGAACAATATCAAAAGGCAAAATGATAGGATACTGAATGAGGAATTCCCTAGGTAGATAGGTGCCCAGTATGCTACTGGAGATCAGTGGAGAAGTAACTCTAGAAGGAATAAAGGGATGGAACAAAGGCAAAACCAATACCCAGTTGTGGATGTGACCGATGATAGAAGCAAGGTCCGATGCTGTAAAGAGCAGTATTGCATAGGAACCTGGAATGTTAGGTCCATGAATCAAGGCAAATTGGAAGTGGTCAAAACAGGAGATGGCAAGAGTGAACATAGACATTCTAGGAATCAGTGAATTAAAATGGACTGGAATGGGTGAATTTAACTCAGATGACCATTATATCTACTACTGTGGGCAGGAATCCCTTAGAAGAAATGGAGTAGCCATCACGGTCAACAAAAGAGTCTGAAATGCAGTACTTGGATGCAATCTTAAAAACGACAGAATGATTTCTCTTCCTTTCCAAGGCAAACCATTCAATATTACAGTAATCCAGGCCTATGCCCCAACCAGTAACGCTGAAGAAGCCGAAGTTGAACGGTTCTATGAAGACCTACAAGAACTTTTAGAACTAACACCCAAAAAAGATGTCCTTTTCATTATAGGGGATTGGAATGCAAAAGTAGGAAGTCAAGAAATACCTGGAATAACAGGCAGATTTGGCCTTGGAGCACGGAATGAAGCAGGACAAAGGCTAATAGAGTTTTGTCAAGAGAACGCACTGGTCATAGCAAACACCCTCTTCAACAATACAACAGAAGGCTCTACACGTGGAAATCACCAGATGGTCAACACTGAAATCAGATTGATTATATTCTTTGCAG
Source organism: Moschus berezovskii (assembly GCF_049115385.1). Classification (NCBI taxonomy): domain Eukaryota; kingdom Metazoa; phylum Chordata; class Mammalia; order Artiodactyla; family Moschidae; genus Moschus; species Moschus berezovskii. The sequence goes on along the minus strand of NC_142488.1, from coordinate 76,770,839 downwards.
TCAACGACGGAGAAGCTGTATACAGTTAGAAAAAACAAGACCAGGAGCTGACTGTGGCTCAGATCATGAACTCCTTATTGCCAAATTCAGACTTAAATTGAAGAAAGTAGGGAAAATCACTAGACCATTCAGGTATGACCTAAATCAAATCCCTTATGATTATACAGTGGAAGTGAGGAATAGATTTAAGGGACTAGATCTAATTGATAGAGTGCCTGATGAACTCTGGACGGAGGTTCGGTACATTGTAGAGGAGACAGGGACCAAGACCATCCCCATGGAAAAGAAATGCAAAACAGCAAAATGGCTGTCTGAGGAGGCCTTACAAATAGCTGTGAAAAGAAGAGAAGCGAAAAGCAAAGGAGAAAAAGAAAGATATAAGCATCTGAATGCAGAGTTCTAAAGAATGGCAAGGAGAGATAAGAAAGCCTTCTTCAGTGATCAATGCAAAGAAATAGAGAAAAACAACAGAATAGGAAAAACAAGAGATCTCTTTAAGAAAATTAGAGATCCCAAGGGAACATTTCATGCAAAGATGGGCTCGATAAAGGAAAAAATGGTAGGGACCTAACAGAAGCAGAAGATATTAAGAAAAGGTGGCAAGAATACACAGAAGAACTGTACAAAAAAGATCTTCACGAGCAAGATAATCACGATAACGTGATCACTGACCTAGAGCCAGACATCTTGTAATGTGAGGTCAAGTGGGCCTTAGAAAGCATCACTAGGAACAAAGCTAGTGGTGGTGATGGAATTCCAGTTGAGCTATTTCAAATCCTGAAAGATGATGCTGTGAAAGTGCTGCACTCAATATGCCAGCAAATTTGGAAAACTCAGCAGTGGCCACAGGACTGGAAAAGGTCAGTCTTCATTCCAATCCCAATGAAAGGCAATGCCAAAGAATGCTCAAACTACCGCACAATTGCACTCATCTCACACGCTCGTAAAGTCATGCTCAAAATTCTCCAAGCCAGGCTTCAGCAATATGTGAACCGTGAACTCCCAGATGTTCAAGCAGGTTTTAGAAGAGGCAGAGACACCAGAGATCAAATTGCCAACATCCGCTGGATCATGTAGAAAGCAAGAGAGCTCCAGAAGAACATCTATTTCTGCTTCATTGACTATGCCAAAGCCTTTGACTGTGTGGATCACAATAAACTGTGGAATATTCTGAAAGAGATGGGAATACCAGACCACCTGACCTGCCTCTTGAGAAACCTGTATGCAGGTCAGGAAGCAACAGTCAGAACTGGACATGGAACAACCGACTGATTCCAAATAGGAAAAGGAGTACCTCAAGGCTGTATATTGTCACCTTGCTTATTTAACTTATATGCAGAGTACATCATGAGGAACGCTGGGCTAGAAGAAGCACAAGCTAGAATCAAGATTGCTGGGAGAAATATCAATAATCTCAGATATGCTGATGACACTACCCTTACGGCAGAAAGTGAAGAGGAACTCAAAAGCCTTTGGTGAAAGTGAAAGAGGAGAGTGAAGAGGTTGGCTTGAAACACAACATTCAGAAAACAAAGATCATGGCATCTGGTCCCATCACTTCATGGGAAATAGATGGAAAAACAGTGGAAACAGTGTCAGATTTATTTTTTGGGGCTCCAAAATCACTGCATATGCTGATTGCAGCCATGAAATTAAAAGACGCTTACTCCTTGGAAGGAAAGTTATGACCAACCTTGATAGTATATTAAAAAGCAGAGACATTACTTTGCCAACAAAGGTCCGTCTAGTCAAGGCTATGTTTTTTCCCGTGGTCATGTATGGGTGTGAGAGTTGGACTGTGAAGAAATCTGGTCGCCGAAGAATTGATGCTTTTGAACTGTGGTGTTGGAGAAGACTCTTGAGAGTCACTTGTACTGCAAGGAGATCCAACCAGTCCATTCTAAGGGAGATCGATCCTGGATGTTCATTGGAAGGACTGATGCTAATGCTGAAACTGCAATACTTTGGCCACTTCATTCGACGAGTTGACTCACTGGAAAAGACTCTGATGCTGGGAAAGGTTTGTGGCGGGAGGAGAAGGGAAGATCGAGAACAAGATGGCTGGATGGCATCACCGACTCTGTGGACATGGGTTTGAGTGAACTCCGGGAGATGGTGATGTATAGGGAGGCCTGGCGTGCTGTGATTCATGGGGTCGCGGAGAGTCGGTCACGACTGAGCGACTGCACTGAACTGAGCTTTAACTAGAACTGAAAATCCCCTGTAAATCTCAGCAGAGTTCTCCTCTTTCAGATATTTTTCACTCTATTCACTACTATTGAAAGTTGTTGTTCATTTAGAATTTACAAGAAAGCCTTTCTCCACTGAACTCCTATAGTCACCTCCATCTTGTAGAAACTCATTAATGGTGTATTGTTGAATGTTAGCAAAAGAAATTTAGAAATACCTTGAAATGTACCTATTAAATAAATTCTTATGTTTAGTCATCTTGGAAACATATATACGGTGCTTAGGGCGAAAAAAGTTATTATACTAACTAAAAAATCTTTAAATGGTACTAATCTTGGTGTGCGGCTGCATGTTATTAATTTTATTGGCATGGAACACTTTCTTCAAAGGATATATACTGTATAGTGTTTCAAATATGTGATGTGGACTTTTTTTTCATCTATGTGTTATAAATCATAAGTGAGAAGATAACAAATTTCTATTGGCAATGCAAAAAAGAAAAAAAAACTGCAACTTGCCAGGTCAATTTACTGCTTTCATTCCCCTTTCTATTTGACATTTTGAAGCAACAATAATGCTATCTGCTGGTCAGTATAGTGAGTGTGTAAGAAGGGGAGAAGATCTGTTCCCAGAAAAGTGCTGAAAAAACAAACAAAAAACTGGTAGTTGGAAATTTACTCTTTGTATTTGTTAGCTTTTTTTGAAATCTAAAATTCATGATCACTATTATTTTAGGCTTAAACAACATATTTGTCATGCATTGCTGTTCTTACGTAAATCAAATTTCCACAATCCTAGTGTTTTTAATTCAGTGAGCAGTTTTGAACTTGTTTGCATTCTATGAACTATTGATAAAAATGTCTATGTGTGACTAATTCCTTTGGTGCCTGAGAAAGTTTGTACTAATCTGCTGGTTTAATGAATAGACACGATGCACAAGGGAAATGTGCTAAAGTTTTTTTTTTTTTTTTTAAATAGTATCAGTTCAAAGGAGGATTATTCCTTTACAAAGGGAATGAGGAAGAAAACATTTTTAGAGAGAGAGAGAATGAGAGAGAGAGAATGTTGAAGAAACAAACAAAATAGACAATGCTAGTTAGAAACAAACCCCAAAGTTGATACAATAAAAGTAAAAAGGAGAAGAGGAATTAGCAATATCAACGGAGAAAAGTGAATTGGGAAGCATAATAAGATAAAGAATACAGAAAGAAATGTGAAGTCTGTGATGGGGAGGAAAGCAAGTAGGAGGCAGAGAAAATGGGCTGCTGATTGAAACAGGCACTGGTCAAGAAAGTGGGAGTGCAGGCAGATGAAACGAGATATAATCACAATTGATAAGTGGAAATTTTTTTCTTATTTCATTTTTTCCTAGGAAGTAACCTCTTTACTTTTTCATCATACTGCTCTTTTCTGTGCTATATCTAGCAGTAATGAATAAAAGCTGTAACAGTTTTGAGAAAAGGAATAATATACTTGAAATCAAGCCAGATGAGTTATCATTGTGTCTTTATTTTTATTCTCTACTATGAATACTTCTCCAAAATATCAATGATGTTCATGGGGACAGCAGGTCCCATAATACTCAAAAGTTGTTAGTGGTTTAGTTGTTTACACAGGGAATGTTAGCTTGTTTAGCACTCCATCTCCAAACTTTCTATAAAAAATTCCGTTTTATTATAACAACATATTTCACTTAAATAGGCTTCCTGGAAACTCTTTAAGGTCCTTTTCAGCTCTAAGAGTCTAGAATTTTAATAAGTCTTTGGGCATTTTTTTTTTTTATTTTAGCAAATCCAAACCATTCACTGTTTAAAGGAGAATCTTTCCACATATTAAAATATTTAAAAATGTAGAAAAAAAATCAGTAATAGCATAAGAAAGACACAAAAACGTATGACCTAGAATTAATAGAAGCTAGCATTTGAGAATGTTTGCTTCCTGTGTTTATACCCACATGTGTGTATGAAAAAGAATAATCAAAATTAACCTGGAACACCTTTTTCTCTTTCCCTAACCTTCAGTCAGTTCAGTTCAGTTCAGTCGCTCAGTAGTGTCCGACTCTTTGCCACCCCATGAATCACAGCATACCATGCCTCCCTGTCCATCACCAACTCCCGGAGTTCACTCAAACTCATGTCTATAGAGTCGGTGATGCCATCCAGCCATCTCATTCTCTGTCGTCCCCCTCTCCTCCCGCCCCCAACCTTTCCCAGCATCAGACTCTTTTCCAGTGAGTTAACTCGTCGCATGAGGTGGCCAGAGTATAGGTGTTTCAGCTTTAGCATCAGTCCTTCCAATGAAAACCCAGGATTGATTTCCTTTAGAATGGACTGGTTGGATCTCCTTGCAGTCCAAGGGACTCTCAAGAGTCTTCTCCAGCACTACAGTTCAAAAGCATCAATTCTTCGGTGATCAGCTTTCTTCACACTTCAACTAACACATCCATACATGACAGCAGGAAAAACCATAGCCTTGACTAGACGGACCTTTGTTGGAAAAGTAATGTCTGGTGTGCTGTGATTCATGGGGTCGCTACCTATAGTCTAGGATTAACCAATTTTTTAAGCCTATATACTACAAGCCTTTGACTGTGTTGGCAAAGTAATGTCTCTGCTTTTTAATATACTATCAAGGTTGGTCATAACTTTCCTTCCAAGGAGTAAGTGTCTTTTCATTTCATGGCTGCAATCAACATCTGCTTCTTAATATACTATCAAGGTTGGTCATAACTTTCCTTCCAAGGGATTCTCAAGAGTCTTCTCCAGCACCACAGTTCAAAAGCATCAATTCTTCGGCGATCAGCTTTCTTCACAGTCCAACTCTCACATCCATACATGACCACAGGAAAAACCATAGCCTTGACTATGGCTGCAATCAGCATATGCAGAATACATCATGCGAAATGCCAGGTGGTCTGGTATTCCCATCTCTTTCAGAATGTTCCACAGTTCATTGTGTTGAGTTTTTATTTAAGAACACTATTGGTTATCATATGATGCAGGTGATGCTTTTAGAAAAATATATCTAGAAATTTAAAGTATTTTCATAATAATACAAATTAAAAAATGATTAGTTAAGGGGATAGAAGAGGAAGAGACAAAATAAGAGATACAAAGGCCAAGGCAATGAAGAATTTTGAAAAGAATGGATCAAAAATATTGGTGAATTCTTCATCCCCAGTCGTGGTAGACCAGCTTGTTGCAGACCAATCTCCCCACGAATAACCAGAAAATATGAACCAAAAAATGTTTTAAAGATTTAGTTTGAAAGCATCAAAGACTGTTACAACAAAAATTTCATCAGGAACAAAGATCCCATACAGAAGAGAGGAGAGAGATGGGATCGATGGACTTGAAAAAAGTGAGTATCAAGGAGTTAAGTAACTGAGTAGAGCTTATGTAGGACAAAGAACTTAAAAAAAAAAAAAAAATGATGTTCAGGGAATAATAAAGAAGTATCCCTGTAAACATTCCAAAGGTTTAAATGAATTTTTTGAGAGGTTATTCCCTAGGAGTAAGAATGAAGTAGGAATGAACTAAATCTTGTAAAGATTTCCAACAATTCAATGCATGTTTGGCTTAGGTGATATGTCTATATTGTAAGTTCTGGCCAATAGGAAAAGCATATCCTCTTTGGAGAAACATAACATTAGGAAATCAAATTATCTCTTCAATATTTTATGCACAATGCCTCATATATGTCAAAATTTGACAGGCATAATTAGAGACAAGACCAAAAGTCTATAAAACTAAGTAAAAAATGAGTGGAAACAACTATCAGATATTAAGATTCTGGAGTTATCAGATATCCGCTCTAAAATTACTGTGATTAATGTGTTTAGGAAATTAGATTACATAAAGCTTCACACCTAAGCAAACAGGTCAGAATAGTCTAAGTAATCTGCTTAAATAATAAAATTATGACACAGCAAAGCTAGAATATAAACTAAGGAATGTCTTGCTCCACATATTGATTGACCTCCTATTAAATAAAAATAACTGATGTTAAAGGTTCCTTTTTCCCAAAATACTAACTTTTGTTATTTGTGTTCTTTTTAATGATAGTCATTCTAACAGGTGTGAGATGATATCTCATGTTGATTTGCTTTACATTTCCCTGAGGATTAGCAATGCTGAGTGTCTTTTCATAAGCCTTTTGACCATCTGCATTTCTTCTTTGGAGAAATGTCTATTCAGTTCTTCTGCCCACTTTTTAATCGTTGTTTTTTTTTTTTTTATGTTGAGTTGTATGAGTTGTTTATATGTGTTGGATACTAATCCCTTATTGGTCACATCATTTGCAAATATTTTCTTCTATTCAGTAGGTTGCCTTTTCTTTTTGTTGATAGTTGATGGTTTACTTTGCTGCAAAAATGCTTTTAAGTTTAGTTAAGTTTCATTTGTTTATTTTGTTCTTATTTTCTTTATTTTAGGAATTGAACCCAAAGAATGTTGCTGTGATTTATTTCAAAGAATGTTCTGCCTATTTTCCTTAAGGAGTTTTATAGTATCCAAGCTTACACTTAAATCTGACATTAAAGGTTAGATCTTTAATGCATTTTGAGTTTGTTTTTGCATATGGTGTTATAGAATGTTTTAATTTCATTCATTCACATGCAGCTTTCCTGTTTTCCCAGCAGCAGTTATTGAAGAGGCTGTCTTTTCTCCATTGTATATCTTTGCTTCTTTTGTCATAGACCAATTGTCTGTAAGTGTGTGGGTTTTTTTCTGGGCTTTCTATCCTACTCTATTGATCTGTGTCTGTTTATGTGCCAATACCACACTGTTTTGATTACTCTAGCTTTGTAGTACAGTCTGAAGTCAAGGAATATGATTCCTCCAGCTTTGTTCTTTCCCAAGATTGTTTTGGCTATTCAGATTCCTTTGTGTTTTCATACAAATTTTAGAATTGTTTGTTCTAGTTTTGTGAAAAATGCCTTCAGCATTTTGACAGGGATTTCATTGAATCTGTACATTGCATTGGATAGTGTGGTCATTTTAATAATATTGATTCTACCAATCCAAGAACATGGGCACACTTGTACACTGCTGTTAGGAACTTAAATTAGTACAACCACTGAAGAAAACAGTATGGAGGATTCTCATAAAACTAAAAAGTGAGATACCATATGACTCAGGAATTTCACTTCTGGATATATATTCAAAAAAATTAAAAAAAAAAAACTAATTTGAAAAGATTTTATACACCACAATGTTCAGAGCAGCATTATTTTCAATTGCTAAGATATGGAAACAACCTAAGGGTCCATCAACAAATGAATGGGTAAAGAATATGTGATACACACACACACACACACACACACATACATATGCACAATGAACTACTACTCAGCCATAAAAAAGGAAAATTTGTCAATTACAGCAACATAGATGGACTTGGAAGGAATTATGCTAAGAGAAATATGACAGAAAAAGACAAATACTGTATACTATCACTTATACGTGAAATCTAAAAAACACATTCACTAGAAAACTAGTGAATATAGCAAAAAACAGACACACAGATACAGAGAACAAACAAGTGGTTACCAGTGGGGAGAGGGGGAGAGGCAAAATAAAGGTGGAAGAGTGAAAGGTACAAACTATTGGGTGCAATTTAGGCACAAGGATATATTCTGCCACATGGGGAATATAGCCAATATTTTATAGTAACTGTAAATTGAAAGTAACTTTGATTGATCAATTTTTATTTATTTTTTAATTTGTTTTAATTGGAGGCTAATTATTTTACATTATTGTATTGGTTTTGCCATACACTGATATGAATCTGCCCCGGGTGTACATCGTTACCCATCTTGAACCCCCATCCCACCTCCCTCCCCAACCTATCCCTCTGGTAAATTAAAAATAATAAAAGAGAAAAAAATGAGGTTAAATATTAATATTTGATTTTCTGCTATATTTACGTTAGATAATCACTAGATATAAATGACTGCTAAACAATATCTGTGTTTCAAAGCATTTTACTTGACAGTGTCAGAAAAAATATATACTCTGTTCATTTCATAAGATTTGTAATCTAGATGATAGGGACCATTTCTATCTAGTTCAAAATTGTATCTGCAATGTAAAATATAGTTTTTAGTATGTATAGGATGTAACGTATTTGTTGTATAAATCGGATAAAAAAAAGAAATTTAGCAGCAAACTGGATGTATAAAAGTAATTAACTCATTAATCCCCACAGTTCAGTTCAGTTCAGTCGCTCAGTCGTGTCCGACTCTCCGTGACCCCATGAATCACAGCACGCCAGGCCTCGCTGTCCATCACCAACTCCCGGAGTACACTCAAACTCATGTCCACAGAGTCGGTGATGCAATCCAGCCATCTCATTCTCGATCGTCCCCTTCTCCTCCCGCCCCCAACATTTCCCAGCATCAGAGTCTTTTCCAGTGAGTCAACTCGTCTCATGAGGTGGCCAAAGTATGGCAGTTTCAGCTTCAGCATCGGTCCTTCCAATGAACACCCAGGACTGATCACCCTTACAACAGACTGGTTGGATCTCCTTGCAATACAAGGGATTCTCAAGAGTCTTCTCCAGCACCACAGTTCAAAAGCATCAATTCTTCGGCGATCAGCTTTCTTCACAGTCCAACTCTCACATCCATACATGACCACAGGAAAAACCATAGCCTTGACTAGAAGGACCTTTGTTGGCAAAGTAATGTCTCTGCTTTTTAATATACTATCAAGGTTGGTCATAACTTTCCTTCCAAGGAGTAAGCGTCTTTTAATTTCATGGCTGCAATCAACATCTGCAGTGATTTTGGAGCCCAAAAAATAAAGTCTGACACTGTTTCCACTATTTTTCCATCTATTTCCCATGAAGTGATGGGACCAGATGCAATGATCTTTGTTTTCTGAATGTTGAGCTTCAAACAAAATTTTTCACTCTCCTCTTTCACTTTCATCAACAGGCTTTTTAGTTCTTCTTCACTTTCTGCCATAAGCGTAGTGATATCTGCATATCTGAGGTTATTGATATTTCTCCAAGCAATCTTGATTCCAGCTTGTGCTTCTTCCAGCCCATCGTTCCTCATGATGTACTCTGCATATAAGTTAAATAAGCAAGGTGACAATATACAGCCTTGACACACTCCTTTTCCTATTTGGAACCAGTCTGTTGTTCCATGTCCAGTTCTGACTGTTGCTTGCTGACCTGCATACAGGTTTCTCAAGAGGCAGATCAGGTGGTCTGGGATTCCCATCTCTTTCAGAATTTTCCACAGTTTATTGTGATCCACACAGTCAAAGGCTTTGGCATAGTCAATGAAGCAGAAATAGATGTTTTTTCTGGAACTCTCTTGCTTTCTCCATGATCCAGCGGATGTTGGCAATTTGATCTCCGGTGCCTCTGCCTTTCCTAAAACCTGCTTGAACATCTGTGAGTTCACGGTTCTCATATTGCTGAAGCCTGTCCTGGAGAATTTTGAGCATGTCTTTACTAGCATGTGAGGTGATTGCAATTGTGCGGTAGTCTGAGCATTCTTTGGCATTCCCTTTCTTTGGGATTGGAATGAAGACTGATCTTTTCCAGTCCTGTGGCCACTGCTGAGTTTTCCAAATTTGCTGGCATATTGAGTGCAGCATTTTCACAGCATCATCTTTCAAGATTTTAAATAGCTCAACTGGAATTCCATCACCTCCACTAGCTTTGTTCGTAGTGATACTTTCTAAGGTCCACTTGACTTCACATTCTAGGATGTCTGTCTCTTGGTGAGTGATCACACCATTGTGATTATCTGGGTCATGAAGATCTTTTTTGTACAGTTCTTCTTAATATCTTCTGCTTCTGTTAGGTCAGTACCATTTCTCTCCTTTATCGAGCCCATCTTTGCATGAAATGTTCCCTTGGGATCTCTAATTTTATTGAAGAGATCTGTAGTCTTTTCCATTCTGTTGTTTTCCTCTATTTCCTTTCATTGATCACTGAGGAAGGCTTTTTTATCTCTCCTTGCTATTCTTTGGAACTGTGCATTCAGATGTTTATATCTTTCCTTTTCTCCTTTGCTTTTCACTTCTCTTCTTTTCACAGCTATTTGTAAGGCCTCCTCAGACAGCCATTTTGATTTTTTGCTTTTCTTTTCCATGGGGATGGTCTTGGTCCTTGTCTCCTATACAATGTCACAAACCTCGGTCCAGAGTTCATCAGGCATTTTATGTATCAGATCTAGTCACTTAAATCTATTTCTCACTTCCTCTGTATAATCATAAGGAATTTGATATAGGTCATATCTGAATGGTCTAGTGGTTTTCCCTACTTTCTTCAATTTCAGTCTGAATTTGGCAATAAGGAGTTCATGATCTGAGCCACAGTCAGCTCCTGGTCTTGTTTTTGCTAACTGTATAGAGCTTCTCCATCTTTGGCTGCAAATAATATAATCAATCTGATTTCGGTGTTGACCATCTGGTGATGTCCATGTGTAGAGCCTTCTGTTGTGTTGTTGAAGAGGGTGTTTGCTATGACCAGTGTGTTCTCTTGACAAAACTCTATTAGCCTTTGCCCTGCTTCATTCCGTGCTGCAAGGCCAAATTTGCCTGTTACTCCAGGTGTTTCTTGACTTCCTACTTTTGAGTTCGAGTCCCCTATAATGAAAAGGACATCTTTTTTGGGTGTTAGTTCTAAAAGGTCTTGTGGGTCTTCATAGAACCATTCAACTTCAGCTTCTTCAGCGTTACCGGTTGGGGCATAGGCCTGAATTACTGTAATATTGAATGGTTTGCCTTGGAAAGGAACAGAAATCATTCTGTTGTTTTTAAGATTGCATCCAAGTACTGCATTTCGGACTCTTTTGTTGACCATGATGGCTACTCCATTTCTTCTAAGGGATACCTGCCCACAGTAGTAGATATAATGGTCATCTGAGTTAAATTCACCCATTCCAATCCATTTTAATTCACTGATTCCTAGAATGTCTATGTTCACTCTTGTCATCTCCTGTTTTAACCACTTCCAATTTGCCTTGATTCATGGACCTAACATTACAGGTTCCTATGCAATATTGCTCTTACAGCATCGGACCTTGCTTCTATCACTGGTCACATCCACAACTGGGTATTGGTTTTTCTTTTGCTCCATCCCTTTATTCCTTCTAGATTTATTTCTCCACTGATCTCCAGTAGCATACTGGGCACCAACCAACCTGGGCAATTCCTCATTCAGTATCCTATCATTTTCCCCTTTGATACTGTTCATGGGGTTCTCAAGGCAAGTATACTGAAGTGGTTTGCCATTCCCTTCTCCAGTGGACCACATTCGGCTGTGGGCCATGTGATCATATCGACCAGTTTCCTGTGATTACAATTTCCGTGTTTCTGCCCTCTGATGCCCCCTCGCAATACCTACCGTGTTATTTGGGTTTCTCTTACCTTGGGCATGGGATATCTCTTCACAGCTGCTTCAAGAAAGCGCAGCCACTGCACCTTACTTTGGATGAGGGGTATCTCCTCAAGGCCGCCCCTCCTGACCTTGAACGTGGAGTAGCTCCTCTCTGCCCTCCTGGGCCCGTGCAGCCTCCGCCTATTGGACGTGAGGCAGCTTCTCTCGGCTGCCGGCCCTGGCCTCAGGCATGGGGTAGCTCCTCTCGGCCGTGCTTCTTTGCGTGGTCGGTTGTGCTGGGGATGGGAATGCAAAATGGTCTAGCTACTTTGGAAGACAGTTTAGAAGTTTCTCATAAAATTAAGCATACTCTTACCTTACAATCCAGCTAATAGGCTCCTTGGCATTTACTGAAGAAAACTGAAAGCTATATCCACACAAAACCCTAGACATGGATATTTTATAGCAGCTTTGTTCTTAATTAGTAAAATCTGGATGCAAGCAAAAATCCTTCAGTATATGAATGGATAAATAAACTGTGGCACGTCCAGGCAATAAAGCAATATTCAGAAGTAAAACAAATGACTTACCAAGCCATAAAAGACATGAATAAATATTAAATGCATATTACTCAGAGATAAAAGATAATCAGAAAAGGCTACACAGACTGATCCAACTATAGGACATTCTAGAAAAGGCAAAATCAAAGGGAGAGTGAAAAAGATCAGTGGTTTCCAGGAACTGGCTGGAGTACAGATGAACTGGCAAAACACAGAAGATTTTTAAGACAGTGAAAATGTTCTATGAGAACATCACCAAGATGATGGGACAAGAAGCTCCTGACTCACCCTCCTCCCATAGACACACCAAGTATACAGTTACACGTGGATCAGTTTCCTTTGAAATAAAACCAGAGACTATTTGAATGATTCATAAAAAATGGACAACTGATGCAGTACCCATTTTGAAAGGAGTAGGAAAGGATGAGATACAATCTGTCCAAAAACCTCACCCCAAACACATCACCCTACAATCAAGAGCAAATCCCCAACTCCCAGTTTCTCCCTAAGGAATAAATGGCTCTTAATCCTCAAGAAAGACAAAGCTGGGTCTTCTAAATATAACAACATTTGAAAATTCTTGGAAAAGCCAATAAAGAGAAAAGAAAGAAAGCACTAATTGTTAATACTGAAATAAAAATGAGATAACAGTTTGTACTCCAGAAACATTATGCCTTTAGATAACAAATGGGAAAATTAAGGTAAAAATGACTAGATCCTAGATAAATTCATTTTACAAACGAGATCAAAGAAAACCATAAAATATTGAAAAAATTAAAGATCCAAATAAAAAGTACAATGTATAATGTTTATGAGTTGAGAAACTCAGTGTAATAAAAGAAATACATTAACCTGAAATTGATGTATAGATTAAATATCGTTCCCAAAGAAATCCCAGAAGGTGGTTTAATTTTAGAAATTTTCAAGTTGAATCAATATTATATGTGGAAATAAAATGAACCAAAGTAGCTAAAATAATCTTATAAATAGAAACATATTTGGAGTATTTACACTATCATTATCAAGACTAATTGTAGAGCAGTAGTAATTAAAAATGTGGTACTGGCACAAAGATAGAACAATAGACCTATCTCTTCAGTTCAGTTCAGTTCATTGGCTCAGTAGTGTAGGACTAACTCTTTGCGACCCCATGAATCACAGCATGCCAGGCCTCCCTGTCCATCGAGTTGGTGATGCCATCCATCCATCTCATTCTATGCTGCTGCTGCTGCTAAGTCACTTCAGTCGTGTCCGACTCTGTGTGACCCCATAGACGGAAGCCCACCAGGCTCCCCCGTCCCTGGGATTCTCCAGGCAAGAACACTGGAGTGGGTTGCCATTTCCTTCTCCAATGTGTGAAAGTAAAAGTGAAGTCGCTCAGTTGTGTCCAACCCCTAGCAACCCCACGGACTGCAGCCCACCAGGCTCCTCCATCCATGGGATTTTCTAGGCAAGAGTACTGGAGTGGCTTGCCATTGCCTTCTCCGATCTCATTCTATAGAACACTATAAAAGTCCAGAGAAAGATCTAGAGTTTTACAGGCACTTGATTATGACAAAAGTGGTACGAAACCTCAGTGCTGAAAGAAAGATCCTTTAGTAGAATATCCATGTGTGAAAAAGGGACCTTCATTATATGTCACATGATTCACAAAAATCATTTCCAGATAGATATTTATATAAAAATACAAAGTAAAAAATAAGTTTCTAGATAGCTAAGGAGGATATCTTCATGACCCTGGAGCAGGCAAATGTTTAAATGGAAATGATAATGCTCTAGCCATAAAGTACATGCCGCTGCTGCTGTTGCTAAGTCGCTTCAGTCATGTCTGACTCTGTGCGACCCCGTAGATGGCAGCTTATACAGCTCCTCCATCCCTGGGTTTCTCCAGGCAAGAACACTGGAGCGGGTTGCCATTTCTTTCTCCAATGCAAGGAAGTGAAAAATGAAAGAGAAGTCAATCAGTCATGTCTGACTCTTCGCAACCCCATGGACTTCAGCTTACCGGGCTCCTCCATCCATGGGATTTTCCAGGCAAGAGTACCAGAGTGGGTCGCCATTGTCTTCTCCTAAGTATATGCTACACTTCATCAAAATGAAGACTCTGTTCATCAACAACATTTTTAAGAAAGAAAAGATCCTATAATTGGAAAAAATTAATTTTCTATAAATGTAACCAATGAAAGACTCATATCTAAAAACGTATAGAAAACTTTTGTAAATGACTTGAGAAAATTAGACAGCCTACTAGAAAAATGAACAAATGGTATAATTACTTTCTTAAGAAGAATATCTTAATGCCATATAAAATCATATTAATAAATGCACAATCTAATTAAAAATCATGGAAATTCAATTTAAAACCTTAACATAATATTACACTTTCTCACTCAGGTATATTAACTTGTGGTGGGATGCACAATTTGTATAACCATTCTACAAAACAGTTTTACAGTAGCTATTAAAGCTTGATATATGTTATCACTCTAAGTAATTCCACTCCTAGGTATATATTCAAACAGAAATGCATCCATATGTTAACCGAAAGATAAAGTGAGTGAAGTCGTTCAGTCATGTCCGACTCTTTGTAACCCCATGGACTGTAGCCTACCAGGCTCCTCTGTCCATGGAATTTTCCAGACAAGAATACTGGAATGGGTTTCCATTTCCTTCTCCAGGGGATCTTCCCAAATCAGGAACCAAACCCAGGTCTCCTGCATTGTAGGCAGACACTTCTACCATCTGAGCCACCAGGGAAGTCTCAAGAAGCTACATACATATTTTTGGTAGCAATATTCATATTAGGGTAAAATTGAAAACAACACAATATTCGTGTGCATGCTCAGTCATGTCTGACTCTTTCTGTCCTCATGAATTGTAGCCCGCCAGGCTACTCTATTGAATTTTCCAAGGAAGAATACTGAAGCGGGTTGCCATTTCCTACTCCAGGAGATCTTCCTGACCCAGGCATTGAACATGCATCTCCTACACTGGAAGGCAGATTCTGGGAAACAACCGAAATGAGTAGATAAATAGATCAAAATAGAATAACTACATTGCAGCATATGCACAGAATAGAATATTGTAGAAAAACAAACATCACTGGAATAAAAAACATAGATCAATATAAAAACTATATTGTGAGAGAAGGAATCCAGACACAAACAAGTTCACACCATAGGCTTCCATTTATACAGTTTGTGGGTGCTAAGTCACCTACGTTGTGTCCGACTCCTCGTGACCTCATGGATTGTAGCCCGCCATGCTCCTCTATTCATGGGATTCTTCAGACAAGAATACTGGAGTCAGTTGCCATGCTCTCCTCCGGGGGATCTTCCCGACCCAGGAAGCAAACCCACATCTCATATCTCCTGCATTGGCAGTCCTGTTCTTTACCACTAGCACCACCTGGGAAGCATATAGTTTAGCGAGAAGCAAAATTAGTCTATTGACACAAAACTCAAAAATAAAGTAGTTAATATTAGATTATAGGATAGGAAAGACATGCTAATTATGTGGGTTTATAATTTATCAAGTTTTTGCTTAGAATATGTATGCTTCTCTGTAAATAATTTAAATTTTAATGATATTTCTATTTTAAAAAAATAGTAAAATTATTTTTTCTAATAGCCTAAGGAGTGAACTGAAGGTAACAAAAGGGCGGTAAGTTAAAGTAAATATAAGGTTCGATGCATGATACAGGATGCTCGGGGCTGGTGTAATGGGATGAACCAGAGGGATGGGATGGGGAGGGAGGTGGGAGGGGGGTTCAAGATGGGGAACACATGTATACCCGGGGCAGATTCATGTCAATGTATGGCAAAACCAATACAATAAATCTTAGTCACAAGTTGAGAAATGTAGTATTTAATCTGAAAAGCCCTGTGCCCACCTCAAAACCAGTTTCTCTTTCAGAAGAGAATAGTTATTATGGGACCTTTACCAGTTGCTGTAACAATGAGTCATTTGGCTCAGTAGGTAAAGAGCACACTTGCAATGCAAGAGACACAGAAGATCCCTAGCTTGGAAAGATTCCCTGGAAAAAGAAATGGCAACCTAAAACCTACTCCAGTATTCTTGCCTAGAGAATTCCATGGACAGAGGAACCTGGTGGGCTACAGTCCGTGGGGTCCCAAAGAGTGGGACATGACTGAGTGCACACACACACACACACAGACACACACACCTTTATCACATACCAGGCAAAACTTTTAAACAGTGACTTTTACTTTTTACATTTTTTTTTGCTTTTAAAGCTAATTGTTTGCTTAGTTCCTAAAAGCTTCCTAAAATTACAGATTACTTTGAAAGAGATTCTTGAGTCCAACAGTCATGTCTGAGTCTTTTCACCCAATGGACTGTAGCTCGCCAGGCTCCTTAGTCCATGGTATTCTCCAGGCAAGAGTACTGGAGTAGACTACCCTTTAATCCTCTAGGGGATCTTTCCAACCCAAGGATCAAACCCACGTCCTTTAATGTCTCTTGTGTAGGCAAGTGGGTTCTTTAACACAAACACCACCTGGGAGACACCAAAAGGACTAACAAACAGATTTAAAGAGTCTGCAGCAATTGGGTTCAAAACTGATCCCAACATTTGACACACACCTAATATTGCACTACTTTTGACAGATAATTTAACCTCACTAAGGGTCATTTTCTTTTTATGTACAATAGAGATAATGATATAATCATTATTCCAAATATTACTTTATTTAAATGATACATGTTAAATTACTTATTAAAGATATAATGTACAAATGATTATGCTATTATTAGGGTTGCTATTGTATAGCAAATAAAGAATGCACAGTTAAATATCAACTTCAAATAAAGCCACTAATAATATTTTAATATAGGTCTTTACACTGCAAATAATTTTTTTGGCAGCCCTAGTTTTTCTTCAAATAGTGAGAAAGGTAGACCAACTTCACACTTCTATATTTTATACTTTATAAGGCATTTTCACATCCACCATTTCATTAGATTTTCACAGCAAAATTTTGAGGTCAACAATGAAGATATATAAATAATACTAACCCACATCCCTTTGTGGGGAGAAAAGTTCAGAGAGATTAGGAACTGAGGATCCATATTAGACGATTTAGCAGATAAATTAGACACAGAATCCAGTATCCATCACATTGTCTCTCCAAGCTTCTTCAACATGAATGTCCTTTAATTGGGATTACTGTTCCCATAAAGTGTGAGTGGTAAAGAACCCACCTGCCAATACAGGTAGACTAAAGAGACATGGGTACCATCCCTGGTCAAGAAGATCCCCCAGAACAAGGCATAGCAAGCCACTCTAGTACTCTTGCCTGGAGAATGCCAAGGACAGAGGAGTCTGGCAGGCAAAGAGTTGGACACGACTTAAGCGCCTTAGCATGCACACACATTATCTTGGTAGTTTGCCAGATTTTGATATAGTTAATTTATTGTTGCTTCTGATACATCAGTTATGGAACTGAGACAAGAGTCAGTTCTTAGGATATTGTAAAAACATTATTTTTCTTTTTTTGCCTTTTTTTTATTAGTTTATGACTTTAAGACTTTGGATTTTTATATCCATTGGTGGAATTGTTGTTCAGTTGGTAAATCGTGTCCAAATCTTTGCATCCCCATGAACTGCAGCATGCCAGGCTTCCCTGTCCTTTACTTTCTCCCAGAGCTTGCTCAATCTCATATCCATTGAGTTGGTGATGCCATCCAACCATCACATCCTCTGTCACCCCCTTCCCCAACTGCCCTCAATCTTACTCAGCATCAAGGTAAGATGATGAGTCCAAAGAGGCAGCTCTTTGCATCAGGTGGACAAAGTATTAGAGCTTCAGTTTCAGAATCAGTCCTTCCAATGAATATTTAGGGTTGATTTTCTTTAGAATTGACTGGTTTGATCTCCTTGAAGTCCAAGGAATTCTCAAGAGATTTTCTAGCACAGCAATTCAAAAGCATCGATTCTTCAGCACTCAGCCTTCTTTATGGTTCAACTTTCACATAGCTTTGACTCTATGGAACTTTTTCAGCAAAATAATTTCTCTGTTTTTTAATACACTGTCTAAGTTTGTCATAACTTTCCTTCCAAGGAGAAAGCATCTTTTAATTTCATGACTGCAGTCACTGTCCATAGTGATTTTGGAGTCCAAGAAAAAATCTGCCATTGCTTCTACTTTTTCTCCTCCTGTTTGCTATGACGTGATGAGACCAAATGTGATTATCTTAGTTTTTTGAATGTTGAATTTTAAGCATCTTATTCAGTCTCCTTTTTCACCCTCATCATGAAGTTATTTAGTTCCTCTTGCCTTTCTGCCATTAGAGTGATATCATATGCATATCTGAGGTTGTTGATATTTTTCCTGGCAATATTCCAGCTTGTGAGTTATCCAGCCTTGCATTTCACTAGATGTACTCTGCATAGAAGTTAAATAAATAAAGTTACAATATACAGGCTTGATGTACTCATTTCCCAATTTGGAACCAATCTGTTGTTCCATGTTCAGCTCTAACTGTTGTTTCCTGATCTGCATACAAATTTCTCAGGAGCAGGTAAGATGTTCTGGTATTCCCCTCTGTTTAAGAATTTCGCAGTTTGTTGTGATCCACATAGTCAAAGGCTTTCACATAGTCAGTGAAGTAGAAGTAGATATTTTTCTGGAATCACGTTGCTATCTCTATGATGCAACAAATATTGACAATTTGATCTCTCATTCCTCTGCCTTTTCTAGACCCGGCTTGTACATCTGGAAGCTCTCAGTTCACACACTGCTGAAGCCTAGCTTGAACGATTTTGAGCATAAGCTTACTAGCATGTGAAATGAACACAATTGTCATGGCTCATAGCTTAACTGAGTTACACAAGTCCCTTCAACATGACAAGGCTGTTATCATGAAGGGGCCAGTGGCGGTAAAGTCTACATCTAAAATTATCAGTAACTTTTTTCTGTAAAGAGTTGTATCAGTCAGTTCAGTTCAGCCACTCAGTCATGTCCAAATCTTTGTGACCCCATGGACTGTAGCACGCCAGGCTTCTCTGTCCATCAAAAAATCCTAGAGATTGCTCAGACTCATATGCATCTGGTCAGTGATGCCATCCAACCATCTAATCCTCTGTTGTCCCCCTCTCCTGCTGCCTTCAATCTTTACCAGCATCAGGGTCTTTTCCAATGAGTTAGTTCTTTGCATCAGGTGGCCAAAGTATTGGCGCTTCAATATCAACATCAGTCCTTCCAATGAACATTCAGGACTAATTTCCTATAGGATTGACTGGTTGATCTCCTTACATTACAAGGGACTCTAAAGAGTCTTCTCCAACACCACAGCTCAAAAGCATCAGTTCCTTTGTGCTCAGCTTTCTTTAAAGCTCAACTCTCACATCCATACGTGACTACTGGAAAAACCATAGCTTTGACTAGATGGACCTTTGTTGGCAAAATAATGTCTGTGCTCCTTAAAATGCTGTCTAGGTTCATTATAGCTTTTCTTCCAAGGAGCAAGTGTCTTTTAATTTCATGGCTGCAGTCACCATCTGAAGTGATTTTGGAGTTCCCCAAACATAAAGTCTTTCACTGTTTCCATTGTTTCTCCATCTATTTGCCATGAAGTGATGGGACCAGATGCCACGATCTTAGTTTTTTGAATGTTGAGCTTTAAGCCAGCTTTTTCACTCTCCTCTTTCACTTTCATCAAGAAACTCATTAGTTCTTCACTTTCTGCCATAAGGCTTGTGTCATCTGTGTATCTGAGGTTATTAATATTTCTCCTAGCAGTCTTGATTCCAGCTTGTGCTTCATCCAGCCTAGGATTTTGCATGATGTACTCTGATTATAAGTTAAATAAGCAAGATGACAATATACAATCTTGACGTACTTCGTTCCCAGTTTGGAACCAGTCTATTTCTCCATGTCCTATTCTAATTGCTGCTTAAAGTGTTGTATAGTAAATATTAAGCTTGGTAGGCCACGTAAGATCTCTTTCACATTTTCATCTTTCTGTTTTATTTATATGTTTTTAAAAATGTAAAATGACATGCTTAGCTCTCAGAACTACAAAAATAGGCTGAGGAGGGTTGAAGAGTAGGGAGAAATAGGGAGTGACCACTAATATGTATGGGTTTCTTTTGAGAATGATGAAAATGTTCTAAAACTGTGGTGATGGTTGCATCAACCTGTGACTTCAACAAAGTCCACTGAATTCTACACTTTAAATGTGTGAATTTTATGGTATGTGAATTATATATCAATAAAATCGTTATAAAATTAAATATCATAAGCAAGTAGAAAAAAAAAAAGAAAGCTGAAAATAAGATTTGGCCAAAGGCTGTTGCTGACCCCAAGAGAATAGTGTTGCTCAAAACAGATCTCCTCCTGCCAGCAGCAAATAAGAACATTTTAAAATGCTGAATCTCAGGCCCAGATCAGTCAGAATCTCTGGGGATAGGGACCAGCGGTCTGTGCTTTAACAAGGTCTCCAGATAATTCTGATGCACCCAAATGATTGAGAACCACTGTTTGTAGTTTGGGGTTCCTTCCCTATTGATGACCAAGATTCAATGTTTAACCAATAGGAAGAATGTTCAGAGAAGAGAGTAAGGTTTTCAATAACAGAATATTAGAGACCCAATGGATACAAAAAAGAAAAAAAAAAAAAAGGATAAAAGTTAAAAGTTCTTGTCCTTGTGAAATTTATTCGGGGGACAAAACAAGCATACCAAAAACAACATTTTACAAATATATATTGTTAAGTCATAGGTGAATTCAGAGGAAAATAAATCCTATTCGATTGGGCCTCATAGATATAGTGAGACGTATACTGAATGGTGGCTAAGATTTTGACAAGCAGAGATAATGTGATATATTAAGTTGCAAATCTGCATTCCCATTCAAAAACAGGTTCTTTTCTCTTCTTGCTTTTAGATTCCGGGGAAAAATAAAAAGGATTAAGCATTTAACAAAGTCTACTATGATATTTGCCTTTCATTCTAAGCATTTCATTCTCTGATAAATAAAATTTGTAAAGAAGTGCTAAATTAATAATCTCCCTAAAGTTTTGTTTTCCTTTGAAATCATCTGCAAAGGAGTCATAAAATGTAGCCTTTAAATATTGCCTCTGTGTGAATGTTTGTGTGTATATATATTTGCAAATACATATGTGTGCAAGTCCTTTCCATGCACTTACTAACCCAAGTTCCAGCTAGCTTAGAAAACACTGATCTGGTCAGCCCCATACATTTTTTTTCCTACTTTTTATTGTTTCAAACACATCCACTTTCCCAAGTTAGTTCTGACTCTTGGTTCACCCACTTACTGTTAGCCTCTTTTTTCTACACTTCATCTTGTCTCCGAGGACTTTGGGCACTACTTGTGGGCCAATATTACAACTTGACTTTCTTCTTATTTTCCACTGTCTCCCAGGAGACCACCAACTGAAATGTCTAATATATTTTCCAATGTTCTGACCCTGGATGCCAGAAACATTTAGTAAATGACCCTCTGTTTTCAGTGATGTTACCATTAGTCTTTAAGTGTTCAGTTCAGTTCAGTTCAGCCACTCAGTCGTGTTCGACTCTTTGTGACCACAAGGACTGCAGCACGCCAGGCCTCCCTGTCCATCACCAACTCCCAGAGTTTGCTCAAATTTATGTCCATTGAGTTGGTGATGCCACCCAACCATCTTGTCCTCTGTCATCCCCTTGTCCTCCTGCCCTCAATCTTTCCCAGCATCAGGGTCTTTTCAAATGAGGCAGCTCTTTGCATCAGGTGGTATTGGATTTTAAGCTTCAGCATCAGTCCTTCCAATGAACATCCAGGACTGATCTCCTTTAGGAGATTTAGGAGAAGATTTTAAATGTTCAGTGTTTTAGAATTTATTTTCATAAATCCTGTTTTATTTTAAATTCCTAGATATGAACTTTTATTGCACCCTTGATCATTACACAAATAATTACTTTTCTTAAGTTAATGAGCAACTAAAATTCTGTCGTGGACTTCGAAAAACGCCTTGAATAGGAAAAAATACATAAATGAATTTAGGTACTTTTTAATGAATGATTACATGATTCTAAAATTCCATTTCCATTCTCTATTTTTGAAGTTTATATAGAATGTCTCAAATACTTCTGTTTTATGTCCATAGGCTAGTGGGTAAGAATGGAATAGTTCACTAATTGTATGTATAATGTATTTGGTAATAATAAAATTTAAAATTATCAACTTATCTCTAATCATACTTTAAGAAAATATTGTTAGGTCTCATAATGTAAAACCTTAGATAAAGACATAGAATTTTAATATGTAAACCTCAAAAAAGTTAGTAAATTTCATTTAAAATAATTTTAAAAAGAAAAAGTGCTATGGAAATTAATATATATAAAGCATAATGCCTTCAATATTTCCCAGTATCAGGGTCTTATCAAATGAGTCAACTCTTTGCATCAGGTGGCCAAAGTATTGGAGTTTCAGCTTCAACATCAGTTCTTCCAATAAATATTCAGGACTGATTTCCTTTAGGATGGACTGGTTGGATCTCCTTGCATTCCAAAGGACTCTCAAGAGTCTTCTCCAACACTACACAGTTCAAAAGCATCAATTCTTCGGTGCTCAGCTTTCTTTATAGTCCAACTCTCACATCCATACATGACTACTGGAAAAACCATAGCTTTGACTAGATGGACCTTTCGTAAAGTAATGTCTTTGCTTTATAATATGCTATCTAGGTTGGTCATAACTTTTCTTCCAAGGAGTAAGCATCTTTTAATTTAGACACCTAATAATGAAATACAAATTTTAAAGTGTAGTCATTTCTATGACTTCACAAAACTCAGAAAGTCTTATAGGAAAGCATTAGCTGAGCTAGTCAGATTTCTGACCACACTGTAATTTATGTGAACAGAAAATCTATATTAATGCAGTGAAATATTGCTAAGTGCTAAGGTCAGTTTTGCATTTCATACTTCAGCTGCATTGAAAGAATTTTATTGCTTTTCATACTCATGATGCAGTGAAAAGGGTTCTTTATGATGCTACAGACAATTAATTGAGGTACATTACCTAGAAGCTTAAAAAAGGTCATATGTGGAACATAACACCTCATAACCCCTATTAGTGACTACTAAAATGCAAATTAGTGTTCTGCATTTTCCTTTGAGAAGCACAACTCTTCCTTACACTTGAATTACATCTTAATTTGCTTACACTCCTAAAACTTAAAAGCTTAATTTACTCTTTTCAAGTAATGTTAATCCAACTTTAAAAACTGTATGTCTGCATTGTAATTCTGCATATTACAACTTATAGCAATAACTTATTGAATGAATCTCATCTTTTTTGCTTATATGGGATCATGTATTTTTATATGTGATCCTATAGCAAGGGAAGAAGAGCATACAAAAGGTCAATTTTTATAATATATGCAGTGAAATAAAGCCCAAGAATCATATATTATAAAATATATGTTTGATACTGGTGACAAAACTCCTTATTATGAACAGATTATTTACTGACTTTAGAAATATAAGACCAAGTATTTCAGTTTCAACATAAATGATTTGGAGTGTGGAATCATATGTGTGGAATTTTTCAACATATATGATTTGGCGCCTGTCTAACAAAGGTAGCAGAACAAAGGAGGGAATTCTGTCATATTATGTCATCTACGAAAGGAAGAGTTGCCTGATTTTGGCCCTGTTCTCCAAAGCCCATTGAAATGTTCTGTGAAGTCATGGAGCAGAGAGGCCCATCTCTCTACTAATGTCAACAAAATCACACATGAATTCCCTTTGACCTGCATAAAACCCAGAGTTGTTCAACTGTAATCTGAAAGCATCTGTGATAAAAGAGCATGAAAGTTTATTTCCAGAGTGTAATCTAGAACTCTTTTAGTTGAAAAATCGGAAGTCATTCAAGTTCATTCAGAAGATGAATAGAGAGACTGTATTCAGCAACCACTTGGAGATCTAGAGTGTGGATTCAGGAAAGATAAACTATGCTTCTACAATGAGGTGTTAGTTTTATTATTGCTTCTTGAGAAGAAATATAAACATCATTCCTCACTTTTAAATAGCGAAATCTGTTTGCCTATTTGGTGTTTCTTAATTTTAATGTGCTTATGAGGGGGCCTTGAATCTTGTTAAATACAATTCTGAATGTCTCAGTAAGGGCCAGGGTTCTGTGTTTCTAACAAACTCCCAGGTCATGCTGATGCTGCTGGTTTGAAGCCCTTACTTTGTGTAGCAGGCCACTTAGAAAACAGACATCGTTTTTTTTTTTTTTGCCATATGGTTATGAGTTACTGCTTGAGACAATGGCTCACAATTCCAGCTGTACACTAGAACTTTTACAGAGTGCTTTAAAAACAACAGTGCTTAGGTAAAAATTTAGACCTTGAATCAGAATTTCCAAGAGTAAATAATACCTGTATTTTTAAGAAGCACCCCTTTATATTTTGTATCTACACTGTTACAAATCACTTATGGGGTCACAAAGAGTCAAAAAGACTGATTAACTTTCACTTTCATGGATATTTAAAGTCATGAGTAAGAGTAAATAAATCATTTTGTAGTTCAGTAAATTGCATGAGTAAAGAAAATGTTGTATGGTATATGATTTTTAATGTTAGGAATATATGTTAATAATGTACATACATTTCTTTTGCAGCATGGTTCAACATATGTTTGGAGAAGGAAATGGCAACCCACTCTAGTATTCTTGCCTGGAGAACCCCATGGACAGAGGAGAGACCGGTGGGGTATAGTCCATGGGGTCACAAAGAGTTGGACACAACTGAGCGACTTTCACTCACTCACTCACTCAACATGTTAGTCAAAAATGACAATAATGATAATGAAAAAAATTTAGCATAATAACCAAACTCATAGTGTATATCCAGGGTCTATTTTCTCATAGCTTCTGAGTCCCTGTAGGGTGATATAGAATGGTTAACTAAGGGTAGTGCATGTACTCAAGCATAGAATTCTACCCTGTAAATTTGACAGAAACAATTGCATAGATCCTTATGCATACAGATTGCTTAATTCTGCTTTGATTCTAAACCAAGGACTTCCATTCTAGGATATAACTTAAAATCCTCTATAAGATGATACACTCTGAAAAACAAGATAGAGAATTTCTAGCAATAAAGGAAACATCCATTTTTTTCCCCATAGATTTGGCATTTTAATGTACATCAAGGTTTTGAGTTGAAAGAATATTTCACCAGTCAGAAATTCGTCTTTAGGCATCAATAAAATATTTGTGACATTTAAAAACTAATGAGGAAAAGTTTGGGATAAAGGAAAGGTCACACTACTATTTCTAAAAATATTTTATTTTATTTGAAGAGGAAACAGGCAATGAGGGAAATATTCTGATAGCAAACATTGAGTTCTGTCATAAAAGAAATTAATGACTGTAGTCTTGGTTAGATATAACTTGAATATCACATGAAAGTAATTCTGTATGTTGAATGTCTTTTATAATAAATTTTATTGGAAATATGATAAAATCATGGATATTATGATAAAAAAATGATGTCAGTTAAGTGCCAGTTCTATGATTATGAGATGTAAATAAACAGATATTAACAATTCACATGGAAAGATTTACTTCGTTTTTTAAAATTTTAATGTATTTCTTTTAATTGAAGGCTATTTTTAATTTTTTATTTTTTTATTGAAGGCTAATTACTTTACAATATTGTATTGGTTTTGCAATCAGTTCAGTTCAGTTGCTCAGTCGTGTCCGACTCTTTGAGACCCCATGAATCACAGCACGCCAGGCCTCCCTGTCCATCACCAACTCCCGGAGTTCACTCAAACTCATATCCATCGAGTTGGTGATGCCATCCAGCCATCTCATTCTCTGTCATCCCCTTCTCCTCCTGCCCCCAATCCCTCCCAGCGTCAGAGTCTTTTCCAGTGAGTCAACTCATCGCATGAGGTGGCCAAAGTATTGGAGCTTCAGCTTTAGCATCAGTCCTTCCAATGATCACCCAGGACTGATCTCCTTTAGAATGGACTGGTTAGATCTCCTTGCAGTCCAAGGGACTCTCAAGAGTCTTCTCCAACACCACAGTTCAAAAGCATCAATTCTTCAGCGCTCAGCTTTGTTCACAGTCCAACTCTCACATCCATACATGACCACGGGAAAAACCATAGCCTTGAGTAGACGGACCTTGGTTGGCAAAGTAATGTCTCTGCTTTTTAATATGCTATCTAGGTTGGTCATAACTTTCCTTCCAAGGAGTAAGTGTCTTTTAATTTCGTGGTTGCAATCAGCATCCTCACTGATTTTGGAGCCCCAAAAAGTAAAGTCTGACCCTGTTTCCACTGTTTCCCCATCTATTTCCCATGAAGTGATGGGACCAGATGCCATGATCTTAGTGTTCTGAATGTTGAGCTTCAAGCCAACTTTAGGACATGAATCTGCCCCGGGTGTACATGTGTTCCCCATCCTGAACCCACCTCCCTCCTCCCTCCCCATATCATCCCTCTGAGTCATCCCAGTGCACCAGTCCCAAGCATCCTGTATCATGATTTACTTCTTCATGCAAAGACCGGCACAATAAAAGATAGAAATTGTATGGCCCTAACAGAAGCAGAAGAAATTAAGAAAATATGGCAAGAATATGAAGATCTTAATGACTTAAATATCTTAATGAATACAAAAAATGATCTTAATGACCCAGATAACAATGATGGTATTATCACCCACCTAGAGCCAGACATCCTGGAGTCCGAAGTCAAGTGGGCCTTAGGAAGCATCATTATGAACAAAGCTGGTAGAGGTGATAGAATTCCAGTTGAGCTATTTCAAGTGTTAAAAGATGATGCTGTGAAAGTTCTGTACTTAATATGACAGCAAATTTGGAAAACTCAGCAGTGGCCACAGGACTGGCAAAGGTCAGTTTTCATTCCTATCCCAAAGAAAGGCAATGCTAAGGAATGTTCAAACTACCACACAATTGCACTCTTCTTACATGCTATCAAAGTAATGCTCAAAATTCTCCAACTGAGGCTTCAACAATATGAGAACCAAAAACTTCCAGATGTTCTAGCTGGATATAGAAAAATCCAGAGAAATCAGAGACTAAATTGTCACAATCCGTTGGATAATAGCAAAAGCAAGATAGTTCCAGAAAAATACCTAATTCTGCTTTATTGACTAGGCCAAGGCCTTTGATTCTGTATATCAAACAAACTGTGGAAAATTCTTAAAGAGATGGGAATACTAGACCACTTTACCTGCCTCATGAGAAGTCTGTATACAGCTCAAGAAGCAACCATTAGAACAGGACATGGAACAAGAGACCGGTTGGTTCCAAATTGGGAAAGGAGAACGTCAAGAATGTATCTTGTCACCCTGATTATTTAACTCATATGTAGTGTACATCATGTGAAATGCTGGGCTGGATGAAGCACAAGCTGGAATCAAGATTGCTGAGAGAAATATCAACAACTTTAGATATGCAAATAACACAACCCTTATGGCAGAAAGAGAAGAGGAATTAAACAGCCTCTTGATGAAAGTGAAAGAGGAGAGTGAAAAAGCTGGTTTAAAACTCAGTATTCAGAAACAAAGATCATGGCATCTGGCCCCATCACTTCATGGCAAATAGATGGGTAAACAATGGAAACAGTGACAGACTTTATTTTCAGGGGACTCCAAAATCACTGCAGATGGTAACTGCAGCCATGAAATTATAAGACACTTGCTCCTTGGAAGAAAAACTATGACCAACCTAGATAGCATATTAAAAAGCAGAGACATTACTTTGCCAACAAAGTTCCATCTAGTCAAAGCTATGGTTTTTCCATTAGTCATATATGGATGTGAGAGTTGTACCATAAAGAAAACTGAGCACTGCAGAACTGATGCTTTTGAATTGTGGTTTTGGATAAGACTCTTGAGAGTTCCTTGGACTTCAAGGAGATCCAACCAGTCAGTCTTGAAGGAAATCAGTCCTGAATATTCATTGGAAGAACTGATGCTGAAGCTGAAACTCCAATACTTCAGTCACCTGATACGAAGAACTGACTCACTGGAAAAGACCCTGATGCTGTGAAAGATTGAAGGCAGAAGGAGGAGAAGGGGATGACAGATGATGAGATGGTTGGGTGTCATCACCAACTTGAATAACACGAGTTTGAACAAGCTTCATGAATTGGTAATGGACAGGGAAGCCTGGCGTGCTGCTGTCCATGAGGTCAGAAAAAGTCAGAGACGACTGAGCCACTGAACTGGACTATTTTTTTTTCTTTTAATCTTTTTTATTAGATCCTCTTACAACACCCTGTACTACTGACACTCACTACAGTTTTCATTATTTAATTCTGTCTCTCCACTAGACGCTTAAGCTTCCTAAGATGAAAACCAAATCCTGATCACTTTATTACTTTTTTCTTTTTTTTTTTATTGGAGGCTAATTGCTTTACAATATATATTGGTTGGTTTTGCCATACATTGAAGAAGATTTCTAAAAGTTTCTCTACATATGTGGTATAACTTCATGTTAAGTTTGTGGAAGCAAGCAGTCAAACTGACATTTATCTTAATATATATTTTTTACTTATTTCCCATTTGTATTTCCATAAATTTTACATAATGATACAAATTTGTTTTCTGGCTATGGAAGTAAGTCAAAACAAATTGGTTCTCTTATGAGTTGCTGTTACTCATTTCCAGAAAGTACCTTCTCAAATATATAACATATATTTTCCAAATTATCTATTATGAAGACTATATTTCATAGTTAGTTCTACTTTGTTGCTCCACCAAAGCCTTCCTGGATCATTAGTCAGTTGTTTCTTGTAACAGAAAAGGAACTTTGAGTTAGATATGTGTGTTTCTTTTAAATTTCCAGATTAAACCATTGTCATAACTATTATAAGGCTTCTGATAAAATGCACACATAGTGCTAAATGCAGACTAATGAAAATTTATTGTTCTTAACCACATTGTCAACAATGATTGGACAATTTTAATGACTATAATGTTAAAGGCCATTATTTTGCACCTCCAGGGCCATGCTGGAGTGAGCTGGTGACAGCTTTTGAGAACTGTTTATACTCATCTCTTCCCAATTCCGCATACAATGGCTTAACATTGACAACTTGAAATTGGTTGTGGTAGGAATATGCACATCATGGAAATTTGCAAACTCTACAAATAAGGGTTACCCCCCCCCCATTAAAACTGGTTGTTAAACATTTACCAGGACATCATCAGGCACTATGCTAATCATTTAAGTCATTATGTTATTTCATCTCCACACTCTATGAAGAGAATATTATCATTTCCATTTTATAAATCTGGAAACTGAAGCTTGGAGATACTAAGTAACTTACCCAGCATCACACATAGCTAATAAGTGGCAAACCTTAGACACAAAGTCTCTCTGATTTCAAAGTTCATCTTGTTGTTCTATATCACACTAATCAATTACTGTGCATTGGTAAGCAGAAGAGGATATTGAAAAATTTATACAATTATTTTTTAATCATTGAAATTGATTTTCAATGCTGTGTTAATTACTGCTGTACAGGAAAGTAATTCAGTTATACACATATTGCAGATTTTTGCTTTGTTTTTCCCATGAGGTTTTGATATTGTAGTCTACCCATGTACAAGATTGATTTATGTCGCTGATCTCTTATTTTCAAATGCATTTCCAATATCCTACATTTGTACTTTTCCTCACGATTGCTGGTTTTGATATCATACTTGAGTGTGGATGGTTTCCTATGATTATCATATATTTGCCTTTGTCAGTGATATTTAACGTTCATAATCTTCTTGACTCTTGTTGTGACCTCTTTTCTCCTTAAGTTCCTTTAGGATTTGTTGTAATGCTGTTTGCTGGTGCTTAATTCTGTTAGATTTTGCTTGTCTATAAAGCATTAGATTTCTCCATTAAATCTGAACAAGAGTCTTGCTGGGTAGAGTATTCTTGGGTGTAATTTTTTCACTTTCATCACTTTTAATATTGATATATCATGCCACTCCCTTCTGGACTGCAGAGTCTCTGCTGAAAAATCAGCCAATAACTTTATGGGGGTTCTCTTGTATGTCATTAATTGCTTTTCTTTTAATATTTTTCTTTGTCTTTAATTCTTGTCAGTTTGATTAGTATATGTCTTGGCATGTTCCTCCTTGGGTTTATATTGTTTGAGACTCTCTGCACTTCCTCGATTTGAATGAGTGTTTCTTTTCTCATATTAAGGAGTCTTTCAAATATAATTTCTTCAAATGTTTTCTCAAGCCTTTCATCTCTCTTCTTCTTCTTCTGGTACCCCTAACAATGTAAATGTTGGTGCATTTAGTGTTGTCCCAGAGGTTTCTGAGAGTAAACTCATTTCTTTTTATTTTGTCTTTATTCCGTTCTATGGCAGTGATTTCCATTATTCTGTTTTCCAGCTCACTCATTTGTGCTTTCCTCTCAGTTATTCTGCTATCAATTTCTCCTAGTATGCTTTTCATTCTAGTTATTATGGTTCATCTCTGTATTTTTGTTCTTTAAGTCTTCTATCTCTTTTTAAAACATCTCTTGCAACTTCTTGGTCTGTGCCTCCATCTTTTTCTGAGATCTTGGATCATCACTCTAAATTCTTATTCAAGTAGGTAGCCTATCACCTCTTCGTTCAGTTGTTACCTTGGATTGTTATCTTTTCCCCTCATCTGAAACATATTTCTCTATCATCTTATTTTGTCTAACTTTCTATTTGTGCACTCATTTCTGATGGCTGGAGGACCATAGCTCCTCCTGCTTCTGGTGTCTGTCCTCTGGTGAATGAGGTTGGTACTGAGGCTTGTAGAGGCTTCCTGGTGGGGCAGTGTCTGCCCACTGTGGGTAGTGCTGGGCCTTGTCCTTCTAGTGGGCAGGTCTGTGTCTAGAAGTATGCCTATGTTTCATGACGTTTGGTGTCAGCTAAGGGTTCATACTCTCTGAAGAAAAAAAAAAATCACCAAAGGAATTCAGTTCCTCAGGTCTTTGCAGCAGAGTAACAAAGGTTCGTTCTTGAGGTTCTCAAGGCAAAAGTACTGAAATGGTTTGCCATTCCCTTCTCCAGTTGACCGTGTTTTGTCAGAGCTCTTCACCATGACCCCACCTCTCTTAGGTGGCCCTATGCTGCAACACAACATTGTTCATGTTTCATGGTTTCATTGAGTTGGACAAGGCTGTGATCCATGGGATCAGATTGGTTAGTTTTTGTAATTGTGGTTTTCATTCTGTTTGTCATCTGACAGATAATGATATGAGACTTGTGGAAGCTTCCTGATGGGAGGGACTGGCTAGAGAATCTGG
Organism: Moschus berezovskii; assembly: GCF_049115385.1. Lineage (NCBI taxonomy): Eukaryota > Metazoa > Chordata > Mammalia > Artiodactyla > Moschidae > Moschus > Moschus berezovskii. The sequence continues at coordinate 76,739,457 of NC_142488.1, read as the reverse complement.
GCCATGCTCAGTAAATCTTTAATCCAATTTTCTGTTGGTAGGAGGGGTTGTGTTCCCTCTCTATATGATAGGGGTAACAAAGTTATTGGCAACCTCCTTCAAAACGACTTATGTCAACATGCTGTGGTTCTCAGGACTGTTGTATTCAGTGCCCCTGACCCCACCGCAGGCCATGGTTGACCCATACTTCCACTGGAAACTCCTGGACACTCATAGGCAAGTCTGGTTCAGTCTCTTGTGCCATCACTGCTCCTTTCTCCTGGGTCCTGGTGCACCCAAGGTTTTATTTGTGCCCTCCAAGAATCTGTTTCCCCAGTCTTATGGACATTCTGTAAATAAAGTCCACTGGCCTTCAACATCAAATTCACCAGTCAGTCCTAAAGGAAACCAACCCTGAATATTCATTGGAATGACTGATGCTGAAGCTGATGCTCCAATACTTTGGCCACCTGGTGCAAAGAGCCGACTCATTGGGAGAAAGACTCTGATGCTTGGAAAGATTGAAGGCAAGAAGAGAAAGGGACAACAGAGGATGAGATAGCTGGATGGCGTCACAGACTCAATGGACATGAGTTTGAGCAAGCTCTGGGAGTTGGTGATGGTAAGAAAGCCTGGTCTGCTGCAGTCTGTGGGGTCACAAACAGTCGGACATGACTGAGTGACTACATTGAACTGACCTGAACAGCTTTATCTAAAGTTAAGAATTTACAGAGTCAGCTTCTGACATAGACACAAGAAGAAGGTAAGAAGAGACCCATCCTCAGCTTTAAGACATTTTATTACATACTTTTTGACTTGTTAATAGCTTTTGTATAGGATTTGGTGGTTAATATTGGGTCAGTTTGTTTTCCTTAGATCTTATAACAAAGGTCTCTTGACAACATCAAAAAAAGTAAAAGAAAAAAAGAAAGAAAGAAAAACAGCCCTCATGGCTCCCATGTTATTGATTAACCACCTGCTTCTGATGTGTGTAAACAGACATAAATCCAAAATGACCAAAAATTCCAGGACGAGGGTGACTATATGACTAGGCCCATGGACTCCCTATCAACCTATCTAAGGAGTGCTATCCATCACTTATAGGTGGCTCTGAGATTAGTATGGCTTTAGGCAGATTGTCTGCTGATGGATGAGTCTTATTCCATTCCTACTGCTTGTTTGACATTCAGTTGAGGCCTTCCAGAACTGGAACCTGTAGACTATTGGGTAGGGCTAGGTCTTGAGGCCAGAATAGTGACCTCTGGGAGAGGTCACACTGTTCAGTATTCTCTGGGGCCTCTGTCACCAATGTGCTTGCCTCCCCGCAGTGAACAACTGATGCTCACTTCCCCAGGAGACTGTCCAAGATTTGATTGTAGGTCAACCCCAGCTCCTGTGGATTTAGTGCTTTGTGTGGGTCCCAGTGTATATGAAACCCTGATTGTGCCCTCCAGGAATAGAGTCTCTCTTTCTCCCAGTCTTGTGAAGCTCCTGCACTCACATCCCACTGGCCTTCAAAGGCAATTACTTCCTTCTAATGCTGGACCCTCAGGCTGTGGAGCCTGCCATGGGGCTCAAGACTCTTACTTTTATGGGAAAACCTGGAACTGGAAATTAAAATAATTATATTATACAATATAGTTATATTCCAGTTTGTGGGTCACCCACCTGGTGGTATGGAATTTGATTATGTCACAAAAGCACCTCTCCTGACATCTCATTGTGGCTTCTTCTTTGGCTTTGAATGTAAAATATATTTCTTGGTAGGTTCCAGTCTTATCTATCAATATTTGTTCAGCAGTTAGTTGTGATTTTCGTGTTTTTGTGAAAGGAGTTGAACTCAAGTCCTTTTACTCTGCCCTCTTTTCCAGAATGGAAGGTCTGGTTTTAGTTTGGATGATTGCTGCCTCTTGCCTTAGTGTATGCTGGCCGTTATCCGCTTGATATGGGGTGCCCAGACAATGGCCCTTGTACACTCGCAGGACAGTGGGGGCAGGGTCTTCTATGAGTGACTCATCTCTGCACCCTCCTGGGATAACAGGAGCACAGCATAGCACCTGCTTGCAGATTTCCTAGGGATGGGTGTTATCTGCACTGTCCCAGGACCCAGGGACAGGGCCAACCACCTGTTTGCAGGTCTCTTAGTGGGTAGTGCACACCTCTGGAGTTCACAATGGCCACAGTGATTCACATCCACTCCCAGAGTTCCTGTAGGTGGCATAATGTTGCCTGGAAGTACTCACAGGTAAAGCAGCTTTTTTGGTGTTCTTGCCCCTCTCCTCATGCACTCTTGAATAATGGCACCTTGCCTCTTTGGTGGGTTAAGGACTCTTCTAGTACACCCTCAGATACCACAGCTGAGCCTCTTCAGGCTGTTTCCTCACAGTCAATCTCACTCCTCTCCCTGGGCCTGATCTCTGAAATCTGAGCTTCAACACCCAGGCCCCATCTGCACTGACAGAGGAGTGTCACAGGCTGGGAAGCACATGGCAATGGTGCTGATCTATGTAGGTTATTCTCTGTTTGCCATCCACAAACCAATTGCTTTCCTCTCCTCCTAGGATCCTGTGATTCCCCACCTGTGAGTTGACTTCCCTGGTATGGGAACCTTTCCTCCTCTACAGCTTCCTCCCTGGGGTGCAGGTCCCATCCTGATTCCTTCTTTTGCTTTTTGTCCTACTCAGTTATGTGGATGTTTTCTTGTCTTTTCAGAAGGCTGAAGTCTTTCAGTAACAATTTTGTGTTAATGTTCCACTTGGAATGTTTTTTTTTTTTTTTTTATGTTTTTCTGGGAGAAAGTGAGCTCCATGTCCTATTCCTTTGCCATGTTGATTGCCAATCCCTATCATAGGATATTGAATATAGTTATCTGCGCTAAACAGTAGGACCTTGATGTTTATTCATTCTATATATATAAAAGTTTACATCTGCTAACCCCAACCTCCCACTCCATCCCTCCCCCAACTCCCTACACCTAGGCAACCACCAGTCTGTTCTCCATGTCCATGATTCTGTTTCATAGATAGGTTCATTTGTATCTTATTTTAAATTCCATATAAAATACAGTACTTAGCTAGCCCTAAGGAGCTCAAAACTTTTGTTGTAGATAACATAAAGTACAGTTGTCAATATTCACAGCAACAAGAAAAATTTTTGTAAGTTGTCAGGACATAAGTTGAATAATATTTTCAACAATATTTAACTAAGAAAATAGAAAAATAATCACACAAAGCTTCCTTAAATTCCCATCACTCAAAGTATCAATTCAACTATCTGTGTTCTTACTTTCTGCTTTCTCTTGTGTACAAGGAAATATTCCCTTACCCCCATCAAAAACTTTTGCATTTGTGTTCTACATTCTATTCTCTCTCTTTTTTCCAAGGGTTTCACTCCTGATGTTCTCTTTTTCTCTTACATCTTTAATTTATTAAATTAATTAAGATTAAATTAATTGGACCTTTACCTTCAGCATACAAACATGCTAGATTTTGTATCTTTCTTTTTAGGAAAAATATCATTCTTTTTGGAGAAGGAAATGGCAACCTACTTCAGTATTCTTGCCTGGAAAATCACATGGATGGAGGAACCTGGTAGGCTACCGTCCGTGGGGCCGCAAAGAGTCGGACATGACTGAGGGACTTCACTTTTATCCTTCTTTTACCTGTGTGATAGTGAAAAATTGCCTTTGAAAAGGGAAAATTAAGTTGCCTTCATTTATAGCATTGAGTTCTTACTATATGCCAGATACTGTGCCAAGCTAAAGTATCCCTTTGTAATTTTTTTCCTCCTATTTTGTTCCTTTTCATTTCAAACTGACTTCACTTTTTGGTGTAGAATTAGATATTTTCCCACATATTATCACAATGGTAAAAACTGAAAGACTTTTGGGAAGCTTCTCAAGATCATTTGTAAACAGCTACAAGTAATTTATTTAATAGGGATAGAAATGCTAATTGATTGTGTATTCTTTTCCACTATGTTTTCTTCTAGCAGTTTTATAGTTTCAGTTGATTTTCAGTCTTGAATCTATTTTGAGCTGATTTTTATGTATGGTTTAAGGTAAGGATCCTATAACTGTGTATGCATTATAGAATAATGCAATACTGATGTATCGGAGAAGGCAATGGCACCCCACTCCAGTACTCTTGCCTGGAAAATCCCAAGGATGGAGGAGCCTGGTAGGCTGCAGTCCATGGGGTCACTAAGAGTCAGACACGACTGAGTGACTTCACTTTCACTTTTCACTTTCATGCATTGGAGAAGGAAATGACAACCCACTCCAGTGTTCTTGCCTGCAGAATCCCGGGGAAGGGGGAGCCTGGTGGGCTGCCATCTATGGGGTCGCACAGAGTCGGACACGACTGAAGCGACGTAGCAGCAGCAGCAGCAGGTTATATCCTGGGTTGGGAAGATCTCCTGGAGAAGGGCATGGCAACCCACTTCATTATTCTTCCCTGGATAATCTCATGTTCGAGAAGCCTGGAGGGCTACAGTCCATAATGTCACAAGCAGTTGGAAGCAACTGAAGCAACTTAGTATGCATGCATGCATGCATACTATGTATAACATTGTTTAATATATAGTGTAATATAAAAATAATGGTTATATGTTAGTTCTTATTAGGCAACATCATGATTTTCTATTTCTATACATTTTAAATTGATCATCATGATAGGTCTAGTACAATATATCACTCTACAATGATATTGCATAGTTATTGATATCATATATAGTTATATTCCCCTTGGGCTTCCCTGGTGACTCAGAGATTAAAGTGTCTTCCTCCAATGTGGGAGACCCGGGTTCAATCCTTGGTCGGGAAGATCCCCTGGAGAAGGAAATGGCAATCCACTCCAGTATTCTTGCCTGGAGAATCCCATGGACGGAGAAGCCTGGTAGGCTACAGTCCACGGGGTCGCAAAGAGCCAGACATGACTGAGCGACTTCACTTTCTTTCTTTCTTTCAGTTATATTCTCCATACTGTTTCATTCCCATGGCATATATTATACCACTGGAAGTTTGTACCTTTTAATTTCCCTCAACTATGCCTTCCCTTCTCCCCTCTGGCAACCTCTGTTTGTTCTCTGTATCTATAACTCTGTTTCTATTTTATGTTTCTTAATTTGTTTTCTTTTTTAGATTCCACATATATGTCCAGTCATACAGTAATTGTCTTTCATTGTCTGGCATGCATTTCTATACACTAACAATGGACTATAAGAAATAAATTAAGAAAACAATCTCATTTACAATTGTATTAGAAAGTACCATACTTTTTAATTATTTTATTTTTGTAATATATTTTGAAATCAAGAAACGTGATCCCTCCTGCTTTATTTTTCTTTCTGAAGATTGCATAGTCTATTTTTGGTCTTATATAGTCTCATATGAATTTTAGTATTGATTTTTAAATTTCTGTAAAAATGCAAGTGAGATTTTGATGGGGATAACATTGAATTACTTTGGGGAGCATGGAATTTTCAACAATTTGAAATCTTTCAATTCGTTAACACAGGATGTCGTTCTATTTATTTGTTGAGGGAGATTTAAGGAGAAATTAAGGGGGATATTAAGAGGTACAAAGCTCCAGGGGAGCTTGGTTGAGGCTGTAATTCTAGAGAGAAAATATAGCCTTTGAGGTTACACAAATCTTACTCAAATCCTAGCTTTACTAACTACTATTTGTCATAGCTTGGGCAATAACTTCTCCTCTTAGCCTCAATCATCTTACATTTAAGATAAAAATAATAATAACTAAAAAGGATATTGAAGGGTACATTGAGATAATGCATGCAAAATGTGTGCAAAATAATATAGTGCTTGGCATGCAGTAGGCACTCTATAAAGGGCAGATATTATTATAGCTCAGCAGATGCTTTCATGGTCATTTATCTCTATATAAATACTTACTACTCAAAGTCTGACCCACAGAGCAGTAGCATCCATCTTGGGACTTGTTTGCAATGCCATATCTCAGGTCCCACCTCAATCAGGGGCTGCATTTTGTGTTAAATGTTTCATGTGTATATTCAACTTTGACAAGCACTAGTCTAAACCATTTGTAACCATAGATTACAAATGGGTTCATGTTTGTATGTTATATTTATTATTTTTACATCTTTAAAAATTCATTTTCCTATTTTCTTCCTTCTATTCTAGAAATGCAAATGCTTAGGACAATATTACTGGGTAAAATTGTTCATTTTGGTGAAGAAGCACATTCATCAAGGTTGTGAAGAAACTTGAACCAGTGGAATGAAATTGGTTGGGAAATGTATAAGTTAAGTGTAAATTAGCTGCCTGTTCCTATTAAAATATACCTGCTTTATTGCATAGGATAACTTCCTTAATCTTGAAAGAGTTAAACTAGAACATGGCTTGAGAAGTTTCTCAAGACCAGGTATAAATAACTACAGAAGACTTATTTGACAAGGGTAGAAAGACATGTGTTCTTTTGCGATTTCTTTTAAAGAGAAACTTTTCAGGGTAGATTGAAAATCAAATTCTAAGGAAATAGAGTCGCACCTAGTGTATGGGTCAAAGAAACGTCTACTCTGCTGCTTTATTATTTTTTCATAAATGTGCTATAGACTCTTGATTAGAGATCATCCATGCAATTGCTAACATCAGCAACATTTTTCTATATAGTCTATTTTACAAATGACATCTCGCCTCTCAAAGTTCTGATTAGCCAGTGTTGAATCTTATGTTAAAATGAGTACATGTGAGACTTTCCTGGAGATTCAGTGGTTCAGAATATGCCTTTCCAAGGGTTGGATGATTTGAGAGAATAGTATTTAAATATTTACATTACCATATGTAAAGTAGATGACAAGGGCAAGTTCAATTCATGAAGCAGGGCACCCAAAGCCATTGCTCTGGGACAACCCAGAGGGATATGGTGGGGAGGGAGGTAGGAGGGGGATTCATGATGGAGGGAACACGTGTATACCTATGGCTGATTCACTTCAATGTATGGCAAAAGCTGTCACAATATTGTAAAGTAATTATCTTCTAATTTAAAAAATAATTGATTTTAATTTTAAAATATACCAGAAAAATATATGAAATATTAGTAGGTAAAAAACAAAAAAAGAATCTGCCTTCCCATGCAAGGGATATGAGTTCGATCCCCTGTCAGGGAACTAAGATCCCACATACCTCAGGGCAACTAAGCCCACACAACATGAATACTGAGCCTGCATACATCAGAGCCCATGCTGTACAACTAGAGAGAAGCTGTGTGTCACAATGACAATGCTGCATGCCACAACTAAGACCTGATGCAGCCAAAAATTAATTAGTAAGTTAATTAATCCAAAAAAAAAACGAGTATATGTGCTTATCAATGCAGTTTTCTTTAAAGCAAGATCAGCATTTCTTATCAAGGAATAAAAGAGAAGTTGAAGGACTTTGACATATATTTTCAAATAACATATATTAAGCTAATGAACATGTGCCTTTATTCTCTTTAGCATTATTTCACTATGTTGGAAAAGATGTCTTTATCAAAATCCTTCCTACCTATACAGGCAGGAAGAGAACAAACTACTAGATACATAATGCTTCGATGGTTTTGATTCAACCTTTGCCTTTAAATTCTAAAAATGTCTTTTTTTAGCAGAAAAAATATGACATCCTCTGATTCATGCACACAAAGGAAAAATGAAATATTCATCAATTAGTATACCATTTCAAAGAAGTCCAACATTGAATAGAGTAGCCTAGTGAATAAGTTGCTTGATTGTTGTTGCTCAGTCACTAAATAGTTTCTGATTCTTTGAGACCCCATAAACAGCAGCACATCAAGCTTCCCTGTCCTGTCAATAGTTGTTGTGCAGTCGCCACAGTCATGTCTGACTCTTTGTGACCCCATGGACTGCAGCATGTCAGGTCTCCCTGTCCCTCACCATCTCCTGGAGTTTGCCTAAGTTCATCTCCATTGCATCAGTGATGCCACCTAGCCATCTCAGCTTCTGTTGCCCTCTTGCCTTCAATCTTTCCCAGCATCAGCGTCTTTTCCAGTGAGTCGGCTCTTTGAATCAGGTGACCAAAATACTGGGGCATCAGCTTCAGCATCAGTCCTTTCAATGAGTATTCAGGGTTGATTTCATTTAAGGTTTGATCTCCTTGCTGTCTAGTTGACTCTCAGGAGTCTTCTCCAGCACTACAGTTCGAAGGCATCAATTCTTTGGTGCTCTGCCTTCTTTACAGTCCAGCTCTCACAACCATACATGACCACTTGGAAGACCATAGCCTTGACTATACAGACCTTTACTGGCAAATGATGTACCAGCTTTTCAAAATACTGTCTAGGTTTGTCAAAGCTTTCCTGCCAAGAAGAAAGCATCTTCTGTCTTCATGGCTTCAGTCACCATCTGCAGTGATTTTAGAGCCCAATAAGAGGAGATCAGTCACTACTTCTACTTTTTCACCTTCTGTTTGCCATGAAGTAATGGGGTCCGATAACATGATCTTAGTTTGTTTCTTTTTCTTTTTAATATTTAGATTTAAGTGGCTCTTTCACTCTCTTTCTTCACCCTCACTAAGAGATTATTTAGTTCCTTTTTTCTTTCTGCCTTAGGGGAGTATCATCTGCATATCTGAGGTTGTTGATGTTTCTCCCACCTAACGTAATTCCAGCTTGTAAATCATCCAACATACCATTTCTCATGATGTGCTCAGCACACAAGTTAAATAAGCAGGGTGACAACAAACAGCGGTGTCATATTCCTTTCTTCAGTTCAGTTCAGTTCAGTCGCTCAGTCGTGTCCGACTCTTTCTGACCCCATGAATCACAGTACACCAGGCCTCTCTGTCCATCACCAACTCCCGGAGTTCACTCAAACTCATGTCCACAGAGTCGGTGATGCCATCCAGCCATCTCATTCTCTGTCGTCCCCTTCTCCTCCCAACCCCAATCCCTCCCAACATCAGGGTCTTTTCCAGTGAGTCAACTCGTTGCATGAGGTGGCCAAAGTATTGGAGTTTCAGCCTTAGCATCAGTCCTTCCAATGAACACCCATTATTGATCTCCTTAAGAATGGACTGGATGGATTTCCTTGCAGTACAAGGTACTCACAAGAGTCTTCTCCAACACCACAGTTCAAAAGCATCAATTCTTCAGTGATCAGCTTTCTTCACAGTCTAACTCTCATATCCATACATGACCACTAGAAAAACCATCGCCTTGACTAGACGGACCTTGGTTGACAAAGTAATGTCTGTGCTTTTTAATATGCTGTCTAAGTTGGTCAGAACTTTCCTTCCAAGGAGTAAGCGTCTTTTAATTTCGTCTGCAATCAGCAGATGCAGTGATTTTGGAGCCCCCAAAAATAAAGTCTGACACTGTTTCCACTGTTTCCCCATCTATTTCCCATGAAGTGATGGGACCACATGGCATGATCTTTGTTTTCTGAATGTTGAGCTTCAAGACAACCTTTTCACTCTCCTCTTTCACTTTCATCAAGAGGCTTCTTAGTTTCTCTTCAGTGTCTACCATAAGGGTTGTGTCATCTGCATATCTGAGGTTATTGATATTTCTCCTGGCAATCTTGATTCCAGCCTGTGCTTCTTCCAGCCCAGTGTTCCTCATGATATACTCTGCATATAAGTTAAATAAGCAAGGTGAACTAATCAGGTGTTCCATACAGGGTTCTAACTGTTGCTTCTTAACTTGCATACAGATTTCTCAGGAGACAGGTAAGATGGTCTGGTAGTCCAATCTTTTTAAAACCTTTCCCCGGTTTGTTATGATCCACAGAGTCAAAGGCTTTACTGTAGTTGATGAAAGAGAGATAGATGTTTTTCTGGAATTCCCTTGCTTTTTCTATAATCCAGCAAATGTTGATATCTGCTTGGACTGTTGAAAAGTGTTTGATTAACTCCCTTTATTCCTTGATGGTCACTAGCATATCACTCTGGCTTATCTATGGAGCCTGGAACTTAGGCTATGTAGGCTAGCTTGTAGATAATTGCCAATTGTAAAGTTCTCGAATTAATTGGGGATTTATGTAGTCATTAAGGTGGATCTTCAAGTATGGTTAGAATCTAAATCATTCTATATTGAGCTAAACCATACACTAATGATATGGCCAACCTAGATACCATATTAAAAATTAGAGACATTACTTTGCCAATAAAGGTCTGTCTAGTCAAAGCTATGGTCTTTCCAGTGCTCATGTATGGATGTGAGAGTTGGATTGTGAAGAAAGGTGAGCACTGAAGAATTGATGCTTTTGAACTGTGGTATTGGAGAAGACTCTTGAGAGCCCCTTGGACTGCAAGGAGATCCAACCAGTCCATTGTAAAGGAGATCAGTCCTGGGTGTTCATTAGAAGGACTGATGCTAAAGCTGAAACTTCAATACTTTGGCCACCTCATGTGAAGAGTTGGCTCATTGGAAAAAGACCCTGATGCTTGGAGGGATTGGGGTCAGAAGAAGGGGACAACAGAGGGTGAGATGGCTGGATGGCATCACCGACTCGATGGACATGAATTTGAGTGAACTCCAGGAGTTGGTGACGGTCAGGGAGGCCTGGCGTGTTGCGATTCATGGGGTCACAAAGAGTCGGACATGACTGAGTGACTGAACTGAACTGAACCATATACTACATTATTGATTGTCAACCTTGAAGTTAACTTGCTCTGGACCAGGCCAGAACAACCACTACAACGTAGCATTTGAAATACTAATACAAAGTACTCACTATAGAGTGTCTCATTTTTCATTTATTCTTTTGTTTATCTTGCCATTGCACGGATCACATAAAGAATTTTGTATGAATTTTAAAATTAACATTGTACTGATTTTAATTGAAAATGGAATGGCAAATAGGTATATAATGGAAAGACTACTTAAATAACAATTATGTCATATTTTCTAATTGTATTCCTCTCTGTTGATGGCATTTATCCAATAAAATTTCGACTTGTATTATTAAATAAATTACCTTGCCACTAATCCACTCATACATTATTGTTAAAGTGCTATGAATGCTGTCTCCTAATTAAAACGAAAGACAAACTTGGCACTTTAATGCAATTTTAGAAATAATTATAATCAAATTTAATGTCAAATATGGTTGTACTAAAGAGAAGATAAATTTAATTTTGGTCTAAAAAACTTTAGAATTGTTACAGTTTCATTTGTTCCACTGATTTCAACTAAAGGTAATTAAAACTGAAACTTTTTTAACATTTAAAGGAACAAAACTAATACAGTAATGTAAAGTAATTCAGTTCAGTTCACTTCAGTCACTCAGTTGTGTCTGACGCTTTGTGACCACATGAATCACAGCACGCCAGGCCTCCCTGTCCATCACCAACTCCCAGAGTTCACTCAAACTCATATCCATCAAGTCGGTGATGCCATCCAGCCATCTCATTCTCTGTCATCCCCTTCTCCTCCTGCCCCCAATCCCTCCCAGCATCAGACTCTTTTCCAGTGAGTCAACTCGTCGTATGAGGTGGCCAAAGTATTGGAGTTTCAGCTTTAGCATCAGTCCTTCCAATGAACACCCAGGATTGATCTCCTTTGAATGGACTGGTTGGATCTCCTTGCAGTCCAAGGGACTCTCAAGAGTCTTCTCCAGCACCACAGTTCAAAAGCATCAATTCTTCGGCAATCAGCTTTCTTTACAGTCCAACTCTCACATCCATACATGACCACGGGAAAAACCATAGCCTTGACTAGACGGACCTTGGTTGGCAAAGTAATGTCTCTGCTTTTTAATATACTATCAAGGTTGGTCATAACTTTCCTTCCAAGGAGTAAGCGTCTTTTAATTTCCTGGCTGCAATCAGCATCTGCAGTGATTTTGGAGCCCCCCCCAAAAAAAAAAAGTCTGACACTGTTTCCACTATTTTTCCATCTATTTCCCATGAAGTGATGGGACCAGATGCCATGTTCTTTGTTTTCTGAATGTTGAGCTTCAAGCAAACCTTTTCACTCTCCTCTTTCACTTTCATCAAGAGGCCTTTGAATTCCTCTTCACTTTCTGCCATAAGGGTGGTGTCATCTGCATATCTGAGGTTATTGACATTTCTCCCAGCAATCTTGATTCCAGCTTGTGCTTATTCCAGCCCAGCGTTCCTCATGATGTACTCTGCATATAAGTTAAATAAGCAAGGTGGCAATATACAGCCTTGATGTACTACTTTTCCTATTTAGAACCAGTCTGTTGTTCCATGTCCAGTTCTAACTGTTGCTTCCTGACCTGCATGCAGGTTTCTCAAGAGGCAGGTCAGGTGTTCTGGTATTCCCATCTCTTTCAGAATGTTCCACAGTTTATTGTGATCCACACAGTCAAAAGCTTTGGCATAGTCAATGAAGCAGAAATAGATGTTTTTCTGGATCTCTTTTGCTTTCTGCATGTTCCAGCAGATGTTGGCAATTTGATCTCTGGTGCCTCTGCCTTTTCTAAAACCTGCTTGAACATCTGGGAGTTCACGGTTTACAGCCTCCAATTAAAATAAATAAATTAAAAAAAAACATTTAAGGGAATAAAAATTGATAGTTTTTATGAAGTAGAGATTCACAAATGAAAAGAAAACTATGCAAACAGATGCTTATAGTGCTCGGCAGATAAGAAATTTTTTTCCCACATACAGTCATTATCTGGTATGCTGACTAAATGAGTAAGACGTATGATTCTACTTTCTTTCATGAAATGATCATTAATTCTGTTTCAACAGAATATGTGAGGAATTATCTCCTTTCCATGTAAAGCTGAATTGGAAATCAATTCCTAATATTCTTTAGAAAATTTGAATGAAGAATCATTGGAGATATATCCTCTGCAAATATAACATGAAAAAATTGTTGGTAAAATCAAATAGTGATTTAAGGTCAAAATAAATATGAACAAACTTTATCTTTGAAAAATCTGTTTTAACTATGGTCCTTTATTTTATTACAAGTTCAATATTTTCAGACCCTTCTTCCCTGGTGGCTCAGGTGGTAAAGCGTCTGCCTCCAATGCGGGAGACCCGGGTTCAATCCCTGGGTCAGGAAGATCTCCTGGAGAAGGAAATGGCAACCCCCTCCAGTACTCTTGCCTGGAAAATCCCATGGATGGAGGAACCTGGTAGGCTATAGTCCATGGGGTTGCAAAGAGCCGGACACGACTTAGCCACTTCATTTCACCTGTGAGTCTTTTCACTTGGTTATCATTTTCACTATTTAAAGTCTATTTCCATATATTTTGATTTTGTACCTTGGTCAAAGTCTTATACATTGTGAACTTTTTTTCACATCTCTAACAATGTTCTGAGCCTATGAGATAGTCTTTATCAGTGTAATTATTTATTATAAATATATATCTCTCCACTACTCCATAATGGCCTATATGGGAGAATAATCACAAAATAGAATTGGATATATGCATAACTGTTTCAATTTACTGTACACCTGAAACTAACACTTACATTGTAAATCATCTATACTCCAATAAAAATTAAAATAAATAAATATCTCTTAAAGTGTATAGTCTTTGAAGGAAAAAAATGTACACATAAATCAGCTATACTCAGAAGTACTTTGTGAATTTGAGGAAAATTTAAAATTAGAAAATGGTTTTTCAAAATTTTCAAAAATAGATGACAAAAATTATTTGAGTCATCTTCTCCAAAATAATTAAACTTTCATGTTTAAGTGTTTTAGGGTTTTGCATAGGTATAAATTGAATCATGTATTCTTTCTTTTTAAATCTATCTTCAGACCTACTAGAAGAAAATTCTATGTTGATGTCTTAATATCCCTAGTTGCATCATATCTGAAGAAGTAAAAGAATTTGTTTACTTTTTACAAAAGAAAAAAAGTGATTTTTTTAAACACAAAATCTTCTTTCTTTGGTTTTAAAATGATTGTCTGACATTTTACTGCTCTTATAATTTTTCATCTGCAAGGTGTTTAGTCGGTTACTATGGTCAGTAACACCATATTCCTATAAATATGGGAGTGAGTTTTAAAGTTTGATGTATTTATGACTATTTTCAAGTTTCAGTGAAAGTTGTGGACATTCTTTTCAGGGTGTCAACTGAATCGAAATTTATTTAATACAACTAGAAAGATGAGAGAAAGGATACTTTCTTTTATAAAAATCTGAAAGTGAATTTGATAGTTGATATAGAAAATGTTGAAACAGGAATTTGAAAATTGAATCCTTACCCACAATCACTATTCAGTTCAGTCACTCAGTTGTGACCGACTCTTTGCGACCCCATGAATTACAGCACGCCAGGCCTCCCTGTCCATCACCAACTCCTGGAGTTCACTCAAACTCATGTCCATCGAGTTGGTGATGCCATCCAGCCATCTCATTCTCTGTTGTCCCCTTCTCCTCCTGCCCCCAATCCCTCCCAGCATCAGAGTCTTTTCCAGTGAGTCAACTCTTCGCACGAGGTGTCCAAAGTATTGGAGTTTCAGCTTTAGCATCAGTCCTTCCAATGAACACCCAGGATTGATCTCCTCTAGAATGGACTGGTTGGAACTCCTTGCAGTCCAAGGGACTCTCAAGAGTTTTCTCCAGCACCACAGTTCAAAAGCATTAATTCTTCGATGATCAGTTTTCTTCATAGTCCAACTCTCTCATCCATACATGACCACGGGAAAAATCATAGCCTTGACTAGATGGACCTTGGTTGGCAAAGTAATGTCTCTACTTTTTAATATACTATCTAGGTTGGTCATAACTTTCCTTCCAAGGAATAAGCGTCTTTTAATTTCATGGCTGCCATCAGTAAAATTTGGAATGCATGAAATGAAACACTACTTTATTCATAACTTATTACTCAATGTTCATCTGCTTCAGTCCATTTAATTTCACTTTATTGGTACTTCCCCTTTCTCCTTTTGACTTGCTCTACTCCTGAAGCCACAGGAGTGCTCACTTCTCTTTCCTTTATACTTCCTGTCTCCCTTCAGTTACCTGCATTCTGAATCAGTCCACTATTTCCACCACTTTTTGCAAAGTTAAAAAATTTTGATATATGATTATATTCACTTAGTAGCAAAAGGTAAAAAGAAGTTATCATATGTCATCCAACTTCAAAGAGAGCTAACCATTGTTAATACTTTTTATGTTTTCTTCTAGTCATTTTTGATAAATATTTATTTACAAAGTTGTGATCATACTGTGTATATAGTTTCAAGTCTTCACGGTTTCATTTCACATGTCATAAACACTATCCATCTCATAATTTTAAGAAGTTCATTTTAATCGCTGTATAATATCATGTTGAGTGCATTCAAATTTGTTTTACCAGTCTCCTACTTATATAGTTTCCTTTATTGTGCTATCAAAAATAACGCTGAGATAAGCAGCAAGGAACACAATTCTTTGTATACATCTGATTGTTTACTTAGAAATGAATACTTAAAAAGAAATTGGTGGGTAAACCTTTTTTTTTTTTTTAAGGTTCTTGACACTGTACTAGATTACTTTCTAGAAAAGAAATACCAATTTACACCCTCTTCAGCAAAATTGAAGCTTCCATTGTGTGCTTGTGCTAAGTCACTTCAGTCCTGTCTGGTTCTTTGCAACCCTATGGACTGTAGCCTGCCAGGTTCCTCTCTGCATAAGAGTCTCCGTGCAAGAATACTGGAGTGGGTTGCCATGCCTTCCTCCGGGGGACCTCCCAGGGCTCGAACTCGAGTCTTTTATGTCTCCTACTTGGTAGGCGGTTCTTTACAACTAGTGGAGCCTGGGAAGCTTCCATTTTCCTTTTGATAAAAGTAATTTAGTTCATGCTATTGTGTTGAACTACACTTCATGGTAACATCAATGCTCGATTTGAGAAATTATATGAAATGCCCTTCTTTCTTACCTCAAGTTTGAGCAGATCAGTACTTCTGCTCTAGCTTTCGGAAGGAAAACAATAAACCTGTGGGACTATAAAGGAAAATAATCTTTCTTGGGTACAATACATGCTTTTTCTTACTATCAAAGTCTTTGACCTCATTTTCCAGTTATGAACTGGCAGGCTAAAGGTCATGGAGTGGCAAAAACTTGGCCACGAATTTGTAACTAAACATTAACAGCAGCAGCTTTTTATCTCCACTCTTCAATATGTAGGTCACATTTTGCCTTTTTAATCTAGTCTTTCTTTACTAATACTTGACCTTTTATAGTCTGGTCACAGCGTTTAATGATAGTAAATAGTATGTTTGTTGCTTTATGTTTGCATCTCCCATCAAGATTAGAAATCGCTGCAGAGCAGGGAGTATATATATATGTGTGTGTGTGTGTGTATATACAATGTACAAAATGCAAAAAGACAACTTGAAATATTAGGGTCAATGTCAAGCAGGCTAAAGATTTAAGCTCAAAGCAAGAAAAATAAAAATGTATGCATGGTATATTCCTTTTCCCAAAATGTTGTTTCAGGAATGTTGATAAATGTTTTCTCTGAAGACTGGTACATAGCCATATATGTATCTTTATTGAGTGATTTTCCTAACCTTTAGTATGCTAATGTATTGTGACTTTCCAAGACCATTACTATGGCTTAAAAATATCCTCCAAATTATTTGACCACAAAAAGTTTAGATGTGTAATATTTACTTTTAATGAGAAATACTCATGTTTTGAGGATCATTTCTTGGGAAATACTAGAGTTTACTATTTTCTATGAAATAATCATGACTATTGATCACTCATAGTCTCTGTCCTTATGCTTTTACATTTACTACTGAAATAAATGAGAGGCATTCTGTGCTCATTTCTACTTCAATATCTCATAGATTTAGATGTAAAGAAATTGGATGTTTTTTGGTTCTAATGATATGAGGAAATTTTATTCCTTTATCTCAGCAAAATTAGGAGGGAAACTCAGATTGTGACTTAGGAATAAATTCTAACAAGCATTATTAGTTCATGCATGATAAAATATTTGTGATTCCCTGATGGCTTAGTGGGTAAAGAATCTGCCTGCAATGCAGGAGACAGGGATTCGGGTTCCATCCCTGGGATGGGAACATCCCCTGGAGGAGGAAACGACAACCTCCTCTACTATTCTTGCATGAAAAATCCCATGGACAGAGGAGCCTGGTGGGCTATAGTCCAAAGGGTTGCAAAGAATGACATGAGTGAATGACTAAGCACTAAGCAGATACAAAACTTTACCCTTTTTGTGTCAGATAAGCCATGTAATTTTATATCTGTCCAACTCTTCCTTGTTCAGTAATTTTCATGAACATGTCTAGATTACATAACTTATATGAGATTTTAAAGTGAAAGTGACAGAGGCTGTTGTCTTAAGGTATGGGATGTTTCTTTAGTGCCAGTATTTCACACTCTTTAACTCTCTAAAGCATATTGGAAGTGGGTCTCTGGATGAGGTCCCCTTCAGAGCATACTTTTCTAGGTTCCATAAAATCTCTGTATTCTTTTTGATTATGTGTTATTTCAGGGCATTTTTATTCAATGTAATAATAATAATACCTAAAAGCAATTGAATTCTTAATATTTGCCCTGAACTATTTTAAACATTTGCATGTTTTAATTCTTTTAGCCTTGAAAACAAATAAAAATGTTGTCACTACTATAAGTGTTAGTACAGTTCCTGGTTCATATTAAGATTTTACAAATACCAAGCAACTATTATTATTAGGCATAACAAGGGTTCACTAGTGAATTTCACTTTGCTTTTATATCCTAAAGTAGAAACAGGGGATGTAATAGCAGCTTTAGCTTGCTCCATTTTTTCCCCTTTAGATTCTGGTTCTTGTACACAAATGCGTAAACAAGCAAATCCACCAGTTGTCTTCATAGCACTTTTTCTTTTTCTTTCAGAAAAATCACTGATTGAGACTTTAAGAAAGAGAGCAGAACAAAGGTAAATTCTGGAAATTCCAGACACAGTGCTTCCCAGAGGTGACTTTCTTGTGAGCCCTTAACTTGAACCACATTTTTTTTTATGTGTTTCCCTGT
Organism: Moschus berezovskii; assembly: GCF_049115385.1. NCBI lineage: Eukaryota > Metazoa > Chordata > Mammalia > Artiodactyla > Moschidae > Moschus > Moschus berezovskii. Next base: position 76,721,544 of record NC_142488.1, on the reverse strand, counting down.
TTTTGATGATGCTGCTCTTTTGAAATTACAGTAAAATTTTACCATATAATGATAAGAGATGTACAAACTTTAGTCACTAACAATGGAGGAACTTAATAAATGACCGCCAGTAGCTACCCTAGAAAGTAGCGCAGTATCTTTCTGTACTATCCAAATCTGTGCTGATTATGCTTAAAATTTGGTACCACTTGATGGTAGTTGTCTACTCCATTTTTTTTTCAATTTTAATGAGATATAATTTATATATAATACAATACACGCTTAAGGTATTGTGTATTCTTTCTCCAGGGGATCTTCCTAATGCAGGAATCAAACCTGGGTCTACCAAATTGCAGGTGGATTCCCCACCGTCTGAGCCACCAGGAACAAGCCCCAAGAACACTGGAGTAGGTAGCCATTCCCTTTTCCATGGGATCTTTCCAACCCTGGATAGAACTTCCTGCATTGCAGGAAGATTCTTTCTTGGGTTCCAAAATCACTGCAGATGGCAACTGCAGCCATGAAATGAAAAGACACTTGATCCTTGAAAGAAAAGCTAAGACAAATCTAGATGGCATGTTAAAAAGCAGAGACATCACTTTGGTGACAGAGTTTTGTATAGTCAAACCTGTGGTTTTCCTAGTAGTCCTGTACAGACGTGAGAGTTGAACCATAAATAAGGCTGAGCACATAAGATTTGATGCTTTCAAACTGTGGTCCTGGAGAAGACTCCTGAGAGTTCCTTGGATAGCAAGGAGATCAAACCATTCAATCATATAGGAAATCAACCCTGAATATTCATTGGAAGGACTGATGCTAAAACTGAAGCTCCAATACTTTGGCCACCTGATGCAAAAAAGTGACTCATTGGAAAGGACCCTAATGCTGGGAAAGATTGACAGCAAGAGGAAAAGCAAATGGCAGAGGATGAGATGGTTAGATAGCATCACTGACTCAATGGACATGAGTTTGAGCAAACTCCAGGAGATAGTGAGGGACAGGGAAGCCTGGAGTGCTGCAGTTCATGGGGTTGCAAAGAATTGGACATGACTTAGCAACTGAAAAACAATTATGAAGTGATGAACACATCAGTCACCTCACATAATGACCTTTAATGGTGAGAAAACTTTAGGTTTACTTTCCAGGCATCTTTCAATTATATAATACAATATGATTATCTATAGTCAATATGCTCTATGTTAGCTCTCAAGAACTTATTTATTTTATATACTGAAATTTGTAGCCTTGGACCAATATCCACATTTCCCCCACTCCTCAATACCTGGCAATGAGCACTCTACTCACTGTTTCTATGGCTTTAACTTTTTTTTTGGAGGGGGTTATATATTTTAATTTTTTAAATTATGAAAGTGTGATAACACAATTACAGAAGACTTGAAAAAAACAGCACAGGGTTACATATAGTTCTGCTATATATTGCAATTATTTTTTTAAGTAGATAAGATATTTAGTTGGAGTTTCAATATCAAACTCTTGAAAATTAATAGAACAAATAGAAAAGTAGAAGGATATAGTAGACCTGAAAAGCACTATGAACCAATTCAACATAATTAAGATTTATGCAGTTTTCACGCTAAAGGATACAAATTCTAGTCAAATTTCCATAGACTGTAAACTAGAAGACACTAGTTTATATCCAGGGACATAAAACAAAGTGCAAAAATTTCATGGTCTAAAGTCATTGAAGTCATACAGAGTTTGTTCTATTATCACTGTAGAATTATGTTAGAAATCAGCATCAAAAGATTCTTGAAAAAACCCATATATATTCAAGTGCAGTGTGACATTTACCAAGAGAGATTTTCGACTTAGCCTTCAAAAGCCTCAGTAAAGTTAGACTGAAAAAAACACAGAAGGTGATTGCAGAGAAGAAAGCATTTAAATGAGAAACTAGTATTAAAATGAGAAATTAATATTAAGGATACCTTAAACAAAATCTTCAGGGAATCATTTTTGAATCTGTTGTTTTCACAAGCACGTATGAATTGATGTGTGCTTCATAAAACACCAAAATGTTCTTAAAAGTTGTGATTGACTATATGTCATACCATTCATTTATGTAAACATTTTTTTCTCTTTATGAAAAAATGTAGGGGTTGAATTTAACACACATCTCAAAATCATAGAGGTTTATGTCTGTATTACAGTTTCCTCTGGTGTTCTGTCTTAAGAGCCCTACAATCTGTTACAACACTGTAGTCTATTTCCTATTCTGTATATTCCTGGGGATTGTTATTGTACATTTGGCGTGGCTTTTACTTTATTATGAAGATAGAACTTTTTTTCTTTACTTTCGTAGTATATTTTTATTTTTAAATTTATTTCTTTTTTTTCTCACTGTTTAATTTTTTTTTCTTTTTTCAAAAACATTTTTGGGAATCTTTACTTAAAAACAACCTTATCTTAAAATGGAGTAACTTTGGTTTTACGAGCTGCAAGCAAAGTACAGAAGCAAAAATGCATTACAGGAGCATTAAGTTCTACATTAGGTCACAGCGTCTAATCTGAAATCACACCTGTAATATAATTTTTCAGGATATCTGGGAAATAGTTATTTCCCAGGATGTCTGAACCATAGCTACTCTATTTTGACTTTTAATTGTAAAAAAAAAAAATTAATAGCCAAAGCAGATTTCACCATTAATGACGTCAGTGTTTTTCTAGGTATGAGAAGATGCAAGAATTGGAACTCATAAAACCTTTCTCTGAAAAGATCTAACTATATGAAGGCCTGTTCTGCCAGTTTTTTTTTTTTTTTCAGATCACAGAGTGCCTCATTCCTGATTGCTTTAACTTTTTAAAATTCCACATATAAGTAAGATTATACAGTGTTTAACTTTCTCTATATGACTTATTTTGTGCATCATAATGCCCATAAGTTCCATTCATATTATTACAAATGGCAAGATTTCTTTCCTTTGTATGGATGAATAGTATTTTATTGTGCATGCGTGTGTGTGTGTGTGTGTGTGTATTACACATTTTTAATTTATTCATATACCTTGGCTATTATGAATAATACTGCAGTGAACATAGTAGTAAGGGTAGCAGACGTTGCTTTGAGATAGTAATTTTATTTATTGTGTGTACATACCCAAGCAGTGGATTGCTAATTCATATGGTAGATCTATTTTTATTTTTTTTAATGCAAAACTTTTAATCCATTCCTGCCCCACCCCCATGACCAGCAACCACAGGGTGGTTCTCTATGTCTCTGAATCTATCTCTGACTTGCATACAAGTTCATTTTATTTTATTTTTTAGATTCCACAAATATCAAATGACAATTGTCTTTGTCTGGCTTACTTCATTTAGTATGATAATCTCTAGAACCATCCATGTTGCTGAAAATGACACTATTTCATTCTTTTTTATGGCTGAGTACTCTGATGCTGGGAAAGGTTGGGGGCGGGAGAAGAAGGGGACGACAGAGAATGAGATGGCTGGATGGCATCACTGACTCTGTGAACATGAGTTTGAGTGAACTCTGGGAGTTGGTGATGGACAGGGAGGCCTGGCATGCTGTGATTCATGGGGTCGCAGAGAGTCGGACACGATTGAGCGACTGAACTGAACTGAACTGAAGGAACCTCCATACTGTTCTTAGAGACTGCACCAATTTACATTCCCACCAATCAAGTAAGAGGGTTCCTTTTTCTCCACACACTCTCTTGTGTTTATTATTTGTGGAATTTTTTCATAATGGCCATTCTGACCAGTGTGATGTAATGCTTCACTGTAATTTTGATTTGCATTTCTCTAATAATGAGCATGTTGAGCATCTTTTCATGTACTTTTGGATATCTGTACACCTTCTTTGGAGAAATGTCTATTTAGATCTTCTGCCCACTTTTTGATTGTTTTTTTTTTTTTTAATATATATATTGAGCTACATGAGCTGCTGTATATTTTGGAGAATAATACCTCATTGGTTGCATTATTTGTAAAGATTTTCTCCCATTCTATAAGTTGTTTTTATTTTTAATGTTCTTGTTTAGTTTATGGTTTTCTATGCTGTACAAAAACTTTTTAAATTTAATTAGGTCCAATTTATTTGTTTATTTTTATATCCATGAATTTTCCTTATCAAGAACACAATGATACATGTGACACTGACGTTGAAAGTGCAAAAAACCCCAAATGATTATGTAGTCTACTTACAAAAGCTTTATACTGCTGTGTAACAAATTACCACAAGCTTTTTAAAAACAACACATATTTATTATTCACAGTTTGCATCAATCAGGAATTTTTGACACAGTTTAACTGGATTTTCTGCTCAGGATCTCACAAGATTGCAGTCTATGTGTTAGCTAGATTACATTTTCATCTGGAAGCTTGACTAGGGAGGTGCACAAACCTAATTCAGTTTGTTGGCAGAGTCCATAACCTCTTGTTTTATGACTGAATATTCTGGTTTTTGCTCGTTGTTGGCTAGTTTCCATATACAGCTTCCACCAATTTAGGGGCTATTGCCTAAGCTAATTTCTGTTTTAATTTATTTATTTTAATTGGACGCTAATTACTTTAGAATATTGTAGTGGTTTTTGACATACATTCACATGAATCAGTATGGGTGTACATGTGTTCCACATCCTGAAAACCCCTCCCACTTCTCTCCCTATCCCATTCCTCAGCGTCATCCCAGTGCACCAGCCCTGAACCCCCTGACTTATGCATCAAACCTAGACTAGCTATCTATTTCACATATGTTAATATACATGATCCAATGTTATTCTCTCAAACCATCTCACCATTGCCTTCACCCACAGAGTCCAAAATGGTGTTCTTAACATCTGTGTCTCCTTTACTGTCTCGCATATAGGGTCATGATTACCATCTTTCTATATTCCATGTATATGTGTTAATATGCTGTATTGGTGTTTCTCTTTCTGACTTAATTCACTCTGCTCCAGTTTCATCCACCTCATTAGAACTGATGCAAACGCATTCTTTTTAACAGCTGATTAATATTCCATTGTGTATACGCAAGACAGCTTTCTTATCCATTTGTCTGCTTAAGGATATCTAGGTTGCTTCCATGTCCTGGCTATTGTAAACAGTGCTGTGATGAACATTGGGTTATTCGTGTCTCTTTCAATTCTGGTTTCCTTGGTGTGTATGGCCAGCAGTGGGATTGCAGGGTTATATGGCAGTTCTTTTCACAGCTTTTGTAAGGCCTCCTCAGACAGCCATTTTGCTTTTTCGCATTTCTTTTCCATGGGGATGGTCTTTTTCCCTGTCTCCTCTACAATGTCATGAACCTCCGTCCAGAGTTCATCAGGCACTCTATCTATCAGATCTAGACCCTTAAATCTATTTCTCACTTCCACTGTATAATCATAAGGGATTTCATTCAGATCATATCTGAATGGTCTAGTGGTTTTCCCTACTTTCTTCAATTTAAGTCTGAATTTGGCAATAAGGAGTTCATGATCAGAGCCACAGTCAGTTCCTGGTCTTGTTTTTGCTAACTGTATAGAGCTTCTCCATCTTTGGCTGCAAAGATTATAATCAATCTGATTTCGGTGTTGACCTTCTGGTGATGTCCATCAGTAGAGTCCTCTCTTGTGTTGTTGGAAGAGGGTGTTTGCTATGACCAGTGCGTTCTCTTGGCAAAACTCTATTAGCCTTTGCCCTGCTTCATTCTGTGCTCCAAGGCCAAATTCGCCTGTTACTCCAGGTGTTTCTTGACTTCCTACTTTTGCATTCCAGTCCCCTATAATGAAAAGGACATCTTTTTGGGTATTAGTTCTAAAAGGTCTTGTAGGTCTTCATAGAACCGTTCAACTTCAGCTTCTTCAGCGTTACTGGTTGGGGCATAGCCTTGGATTACTGTAATACTGAATGGTTTGCCGTGGAAAAGAACAGAAATTATTCTATCATTTTTAAGATTGCATCCAAGTACTGCATTTCAGACTCTTTTGTTGACCATGATGGCTACTCCATTTCTTCTAAGGGATTCCTGCCCACAGTAGTAGATATAATGGTCATCTGATTTAAATTCACACATGCCAGTCCATTTTAGTTCGCTGATTCCTAGAATGTCTACGTTCACTCTTGTCATCTCCTGTTTGACCACTTCCAATTTGCCTTGATTCATGGACCTAACATTCCAGGTTCCTATGCACTATTGCTCTTTACAGCATCGGACTTTGGTTCTATCACCAGTCACGTCCACAACTGCGTATTGGTTTTGCTTTGGCTCCATCCCTTCATTCTTTCTGGAGTTATTTCTCCACTGAACTCCAGTAGCATACTGGGCACCTACAGACCTGGGAAATTCCTCATTCAGTATCCTATCATTTTGCCTTTTGATACTGTTCATGGGGTTCTCAAGGCAAGTATACTGAAAAGGTTTGCCATTCCCTTCTCCAGTGGAATACATTCTGTCAGACCGCTCCACCATGACTTGTCCGTCTTGGGTGGCCCCACAAGGCATGGCTCAGTTTCATTGAGTCAGACAGGGATGTGGTCCATATGATCAGATCAACTAGTTTTCTGTGATTATGATTTCAGTGTGTCTGCCCTCTGATGCCCCTCGCAATACCTACCGTCTTATTTGGTTTTCTCTTACCTTGGTAGTGGAATATCTCTTCACAGCTACTCCAGCGAAGCGCAGCCACTGTACCTTACCTTGAACGTGGGGTAGCTACTCTCGGCCATGCTTCTGCTCATGGTCGGTTGCTCTGGAGCCATCATCTCTCACGTCTGTGCCGCCAGAGCCAGTGTTCCAAAGAATAGCAAGGAGAGATAAGAAACCCTTCCTCAGCAATCAATGCAAACAAATAGAGGAAAACAACAAATAGGAAAAACAAGAGATATTTATAAGAAAATTAGAGATATCAAGGGAATATTTCATGCAAAGATGGGCTCGATAAAGGACAGAAATGGTATGGACCTAACAGAAGCAGAAGATATTAAGAAGAGGTGGCAAGAATACACAGAAGAACTGTAAAAAAAGATCTTCATGACAAAGATAATCACGATGGTGTGATCACTCACCTGGAGCCAGATATCTTGGATGTGAAGTCAAGTGGGCCTACAGATCAGATCAGATCAGTCACTCAGTCGTGTCTGACTCTCCGCGACCCAATGAATCACAGCACGCCAGGCCTCCCTGTCCATCACCAACTCCCGGAGTTCACTCAAACTCATGTCCACAGAGTCGGTGATGCCATCCAGCCATCTCATTCTCCGTTGTCCCCTTCTCCTCCTGCCCTCAATCTTTCCCAGCATTAGAGTCTTTTCCAGTGAGTCAACTCGTCGCATGAGATGGCCAAAGTATTGCAGTTTCAGCTTTAGCATCAGTCCCTCCAATGAACACCCAGGATTGATCTCCTTTAGAATGGACTGGTTGGATCTCCTTGCAGTATAAGGGACTCTCAAGAGTCTTCTCCAACACCACAGTTCAAAAGCATCGATTCTTTGGCGATCAGCCTTCTTCACAGTCCAACTCTCACATCCATACATGACCACGGGAAAAACCATTGCCTTGACTAGATGGACCTTGGTTGGCAAAGCAATGTCTCTGCTTTTTAATATACTATCAAGGTTGGTCATAACTTTTCTTCCAAGGAGCAAGCGTCTTTTAATATCATGGCTGCAATCAGCATCTGCATTGATTTTGGAGCCCAAAAAAATAAAGTCTGACACTGTTTCCACTGTTTTTCATCTATTTCCCATGAAGTGATGGGACCAGATGCCATGATCTTTGTTTTCTGAATGTTGAGCTTCAAGCCAACCTTTTCACTCTCCTCTTTCACTTTCATCAAGAGGCTTTTGAGTTCCTCTTCACTTTCTGCCATAAGGGTGGTGTCATCTGCATATCTGAGGTGATTGATATTTCTCCCAGCAATCTTGATTCCAGCTTGTGCTTCTTCCAGCCCAGCGTTCCTCATGATGTAGTCTGCATATAAGTTTAATAAGCAAGGTGACAATATACAACCTTGACGTACTTCTTTTCCTGTTTGGAACCAGTCTTTTGTTCCATGTCCAGTTCTAACTGTTGCTTCCTGACCTGCATACAGGTTTCTCAAGAGGCAGGTCAGGTGGTCTGGGACTCCCATCTCTTTCAGAATTTTCCACAGTTTATTGTGATCAACACAGTCAAAGGCTTTCGCATAGTCAATGAAGCAGAAATAGATAAAGAACATCATTACGAACAAAGCTGGTGGAGTGATCGAATTGCAGTTGAGCTATTTCAAATCCTGAAAGATGATGCTGTGAAAGTGCTGCACTCAATATGCCAGCAAATACGGAAAACTCAGCAGTGGCCACAGGACTTGAAAAGTTCAGTCTTCATTCCAGTCCCAAAGAAAGGGAATGCCAAAGAATGCTCAAACTATCCCACAATTGCACTCATCTCACACGCTAGTAAAGTCATGCTCAAAATTCTCCAAGGCAGGCTTCAGCAATTTGTGAACCGTGAACTCCCATATGTTCAAGCAGGTTTTAGAAAAGACAGAGGCACCAGAGATCAAATTGCCAACATCCGCTGGATCATGAGAATGCAAGATAGTTCCAGAAAAACAACTATTTCTGCTTCATGAATATGCCAAACCCTTTGACTGTGTGGATCCCAATAAACTGTGGAACATTCTGAAAGAGATGGGAATACCAGACCACCTGACCTGCCTGTTGAGAAGCATGTATGCAGGTCAGGAAGCAACAGTTAGAACTGGATATGGAACAACAGACTGGTTCCAAATAGGAAAAGGAGTACGTCAAGGTTGTATCTTGTCACCTTGCTTATTTAACTTATATACAGAGTACATCATGAGGAATGCTGGGCTGGAAGAAGCACAAGCTGGAATCAAGATTGCTGGGAGAAATATCAATCACCTCAGATATGCAGATGACACCACCCTTATGGCAAAAAGTGAAGAGGAACTCAAAAGCCTCTTGATGAAAGTGAAAGAGGAGAGTGAAAAGGTTGGCTTGAAGCTCAACATTCAGAAAACAAAGATCATGGCATCTGGTCCTATCACTTTATGGGAAATAGATGGGCAAACAATGGAAACAGTGTCAGACTTCATTTTTTGGGGGGCTCCAAATTCACTGCAGATGCTGATTGCAGCCATGAAATTATAAGACGCTTACTCAAAGCAGAGACATTACTTTGCCAATAAAGGTCCGTCTAGTCAAGGCTATGTTTTTTCCCGTGGTCATGAAAGATGTGAGAGTTGGCCTGTGAAGAAAGCTGATCGCTGAATAATTGATGCTTTTGAACTGTGTTGCTGGAGAAGACTCTTGAGAGTCCCTTGGACTGCAAGGAGATCCAACCAGTCCATTCTGCAGGAAATCAATCCTGGGTGTTCATTGGAAGGACTGATGCTAAACCTGAAATTCCAACACTTTGGCCACCTCATGCAACAAGTTTACTCACTGGAAAAATCACTGATGCTGTGAGCGATTGGGGGTGGGAAGATACGGGGATGGCAGAGAATGAGATGGCTGGATGGCATCACCGACTTGATGGACATGAGTTTGAGTGAATTCCGGGAGTTGGTGATGGACAGGCAGGCCTGACGTGCTGTTATTCATGGAGTTGCAAAGATTTGGACACGACTGAGTGACTGAACTGAACTGAACTGATGGCCATTCTATTTCCTGATTTTTAAGGAATAACCACACTTTTCTCCATAGTGGTTGTACTTGTTTGCATTTCTATGAACAGTGTAAGAGGGTTCCCTTTTCTCCAAACCCTCTCCAGCATTTATTGTTTGTAGACTTTTTGATATCAATCATTTTGACCAGCATGACTCCAGTACTCTTGCCTAGAAAATCCCATGGACAGAGGAGTCTGGTGGGCTACAGTCCATGGGGTCGCTACTAGTCGGACAAGACTGAGCAACTTCACTTTCACTTTTCACTTTCACACGTTGGAGAAGGAAATGGCAACCCACTCCAGTGTTCTTGCCTGGAAAATCCCAGGGATGGCGGAGCCTAGTGGGCTGCCGTCCATGGGGTCGCACAGAGTCGGACACGACTGAAGTGACTTAGCAGCAGCAGCAGAGATGATACTTCATCATGGTTTTGATTCGCATTTCTCTAGTAATGAATGATGTTGAGCAACTTTTCATGTGTTGGTTAGCCATCTGTAAGTCTTCTTTGGAGAAATGTCTGGTTAGTTCTTTGACCCATTTTTTGTTTGGGTCGTTTATTTTTCTGGAGTTGAGCTGCAGGAGCTGCTTGTATATTTTTGAGATTAATTCTTTGTCAGTTGCTACATTTGCTATTATTTTCTCCCATTCTGCGGCTGTCTTTTCACCTTGCTTATAGTTTCCTTTGTTGTGCAAAAGCTTTTAAATTTAATTAGGTCCCTTTTGTTTATTTTTCCTTTAATTTCCATTACTATTGGAGGTGGGTCATAGAGAATCCTGCTATGATTTATGTCAGAGAGTGTTTTGCCTATGTTTTCCTCTAAGTTTAATAGTTTCTGGTGTTGCATTTAGATATTTAATCCATTTTGAGTTGTTTTTTTTTTGTGTGTGTGTGTGTGTTAAGTGTTAGAAAGTGTTCTAGTTTCATTCTTTTATACGTGGTTGACCTGTTTTCCCAGCACCACTTGTTAAAGAGATTGTCTTTTCTCCATTGAATATTCTTGCTTACCTTGTTAAAGTAAGGTGTCCATAGATGCATGGATTTATCTCTGAGCTTTCTATTTTGTTCCATTGATCTATATTTCTGTTTTTTGCCAGTAACATACTATCTTGATGACTGTTGCTTTGTAGTATAGTCTGAAGTCCGGTAGGTTGATTCCTGCAGTTCCATTCTTCTTTCTCAAGATTGCTTTGGCTCTTCGAGTTTTTTTTTGTATTTCCATACAAATTGTGGAATTATTTGTTCTATTTCTCTGAAAAATACCATTGGTAGCTTGATAGGGGTTGCATTGAATGTACAGATTATTTGGTTAGTTTACTAATTTTCACTGTCTTGATTATTATGATCGATAAATATGTTATATTTATCCATCTATTTGTGCCACTTTTTATTTATTTCACTAATGTTTTATAGTTTTGTATATATAGGTCTTTTGTTTCTTTAGGTAGATTTATTCCTAAGTATTTTATTCTTTTCGTTGAAACGGTGAATGGAATTGTTTCATTGATTTCTCTGTTTTGTCATTGTTAGTGTATAGTAATGCAAGGGATTTCTGTGTGTTAATTTATATCTGGCAAATTTACTATATTCATTGATTAGCTCTAGCAATTTTCTGATGAAATCTTTAGGGTTTTCTATGTAGAGGATAATGTCATATGCAAACAGTGAGAGATTTTGTTCTTCTTTTCCAATCTTTATTCATTTTATTTGTTTTCTTCTCTGATTACTGTGGCTAAAACTTCCAAAATTATGTTGAACAGTAGTGGTGCGAGTGGGTAACCTTGTCTTGTTTCTGACTTTAGGGGAAATATTTACAATTTTTCATGATTGAGGATAATTTTAGCTGTGGGTTTATCATACATGGTTTTTATTATGTTGAGTTATGTTCCGTCTATGCCTGCCCTCTGGATGGCTTTTATCGTAAATGGATGTTGAATTTTGTCAAAGGATTTCCCTCCATCTATTGAGATAATCATATGATTTTTATCTTTCAATTTGTTAATGTGGTGTATCACATTGATTTGTGAATGTTGAAGAATCCTTGCATCCCTGGGATAAAGTCTAGTTGGTCGTGATGTATGATCTTTTTAATATGATGCTGCATTCTGTTTGCTAGAATTTTGTTAAGGATTTTTGCATCTATGTTCATCATTGATAGTGGCTTGTAGTTTTCTTTTCTTATGGCATCTTTGTCTGGTTTTGATATTAAGATGATGGTGGCCTTATACAATGAATTTGGGTGTTTACCTTCCTCTGAAATTTTCTGGAAGAGTTTGAGTAGGATAGGTATTAGCTCTTCTCTCAAGTTTTGGTAGAATTCAGCTGTGAAGCAATCTGGTCCTGGATTTTTGTTTGTTGGAAGAATTTTGATTATGGTTTCAATTTATGTGCTTGTGATCACTTTGTTAAGATTTTCTATTTCTTTCTGGTTCAGTTTTGGAAAGTTATACTTTTCTAAGAATTTCTTCCAAGCTCTCCATTTTATTGGCATATAGTTTCTGATACTAATCTCTTACAATCCTTTGTATGTATTTGTTGTCTGTTGTGATTTCTCCATTTTCATTTTTAATTTTGTTGATTTGGTTCTTCTACCTTTTTTTCTTGATAAGTCTGGCTAATGGGTTTTTCTATTTTATTTATCTTCTCAAACAACCAACTTTTAGATTTGTTGATTTTTGCTATGATTTCCTTTGTTTCTTTTTCATTTATTTCTGCCCTAATATTTATGATTTCTTTCCTTCTACTAACCCTGAAGTTCTTAATTTCCTCTTCTTCGAGTTGCTTTCCTTGAAGCATTAGATTATTTATTTGATTTTTCTCTTGTTTCTTGAGTTAAGCATGTATTGCTATGAATCTCCCCCTTAGCACTGTTTTTACAGTATCTCATAGGTTTTGAGTTGTTGTGTTTCATTTTCTTTTGTGTCTATGCATATTTTGATTTCTTATTTTATTTCTTCTGTGATTTGTTGGTTATTCAGAAGTGTGTTGTTTAGCCTCCATATGTTTGCAATTTTAGCACTTTTTTTTTTTCTTGAAGTTGACATCTAATCTTGACATATTAAGATCAGAAAAGATGCTTGAGATGATTTCAAATTCTTTGAATAAAGGGGAGATTTATGGCCCAGGATGTGATCTATCCTGGAGAAGGTTCTGTGTGGACTTGAGAAAAAGTTGAAATTCATTGTTTTAGGGTGACTTGTCCTATAGATATCATTTAGGTCTAACTGGTCCATTATATCTTTTAAAGTTTGTGTTTCCTTGCTGATTTTCTGTTTAATGCATCTATCCATAGGTGTGAGTGGGGTACTAAAGTCTCTCACTATTATTGTATTATTGTTAATTTCCCCTTTCATACTTGTTACCGTTTGCCTTACATATTGCAGTACTCCTGTGTTTGGTGCATATATGTTTATAATTGTTATATCTTCTTCTTGGATTTATCCTTTGATCATTATGTAGTGTCCTTCTTTACTCTTTTCACGGCCTTTATTTCGAAGGCTATTTAATCTGATATGAGTATTACTACTCCTACTTTCTCTTGGTCTCCATTTGCGTGAAAAATTTTGTTCCAGCCCTTTACTTTCAGTTTGTATGTGTCCCTAGGTTTGACGTGGGTATCTTGTAGTTTCCTTTTTTGTCTCTTTTCACAGCCTTTGTTTTACAATCTATTTTATCTGATATGTGTATTGCTACTCCTACTTTCTTTTGATCTCTATTTGCGTGGAATATCTTTTTCCAGCCCTTCACTTTCAGTCTGTATGTTTCCCTCATTTTGAGGTTGGTCTCTTGTAGACCACATATATGGGGGTCTTGTTTTTGTATCCATTCGGCCAGTATTTGTCTTTTGGTTGGGTCATTCAACCCATTTACATTTAAGATAATTATCGATAAGTATGATCCCATTGCCATTTACATTGTTGTATTTGGTTCGAGTTTATATGTCTTTTCTTTGTAATCAGAAATCTTCCAGCAAGCAAAAGCCCAGGACCAGAAGGCTTCACAGCTGAATTCTACCAAAAATTTAAAGATTAGCTAACACCTATCCTACTGAAACTCTTCCAGAAAATTGCACAGGAAGGTAAACTTCCAAACTCATTTTAGGAGGCCACCATCACCGTAATACCAAAAACCAGACAAAGATGCCACAAAAAGGAAAACTACAGGCCAATATCACTGTCTAGAAAAGGTCCTTTAGCATTTGCTGGAGAGTTGGTTTGGTGATGCTGAATTCTCTCAGCTTTTGCTTGTCTGTAAAGCTTTTGATTTCTCCTTCATATTTGAATGAGATCCTTGCTGGGTACAGTAATCTGTGCTGTAGGTTTTTCTCTTTCATCATTTTAAATACGTCCTGCCATTCCCTTCTGCTTTGAAGAGTTTCTATTGAAAGATCACCTGTATCCTTACAGGGATCCCCTTGTGTGTTATTTGTTGTTTATTCCTTGCTGCTTTTAATATTTGTTCTTTGTGTTTGATTTCTGTTAATTTGATTAATATACATCTTGAGGTGTTTTGCCTTGGATTTATCCTTTTGGGGACTCTCTGGGTTTCTTGGAATTTGTTAGCTATTTCCTTCCCCATTTTAGGGAAGTTTTCAACTATTATCTCCTCAAGTATTTTCTCATTTCCTTTCTTTTTGTCTTCTTCTTCTGGGACTCCTATGATTCAAATGTTGGGATGTTTGACATTGTCCTAGAGGTCTCTTTGGTTGTGCTAATTTCTTTTCATTCTTTTTTCTTTTCCCCTCTCTGCTTCATTTATTTCCAACATTCTATCTTCCACCTCACTTATCCTATCTTCTGCCTCAGTTATTCTAGTATTGGTTCCCTCCAGAGTATTTTTGATCTCAGTTATTGCATTATTCATTATTGATTGGCTGTTTTTTATTTCTTCTAGGTCCTTGTTAAACTTTTCTTGCATCTTCTCAGTCCTTGTTTCCAGACTGCTGCTGCTGCTGCTCCTAAATCACTTCAGTTGTGTCCAACTCTGTGCGACCCCATAGACGGCAGCCCACCAGGCTCCGCCGTCCCTGGGATTCTCCAGGTAAGAACACTGGAGTGGGTTGCCATTTCCTTCTCCAGACTATTTATCTGTAACTTAATTTTGTTTTCAAAATTTTGGATCATTTTTACTATCATTATTCTGAATTATTTTTCAGGTAGACTCCCTATCTTCTCTTTTGTTTGGCTTGGTGGGCTTTTATCATGTTCCTTTACCTGCTCAATATTTATCTGCCTTTTCTTCTTGTTTAGGTTGCTGTGTTTGGGGTGATCTTTCTGTATGCTGGGAGTTTGTGACCCGTCTTTATTGTGGAGGTTCCTCCCTGTGGGTGGGGTTGGACGAGAGGCTTGTCAAGGTTTCCTGTTTGGGGAAGCTTGCATCAGTGTTCTGGTGGGTTGAGCTGCATCTCTTCTCTTTGGAGTGCAATGAAGTGTCCAGTAGTCAGTTTTGAGGTGTCTATGGGTTTGGTGTGACTTTTGACAACCCGTATTTTTGTGCTCAGTATTATGTTCCTGTTTTGTGGGAGAAATAACTTGGTGCATCTTGCTCTTAAACTTGTTGGCTCTTGGGTGGAACTTGGTTTCAATGTAGGTTTGGAGGCTTTTGGATGTACTTTTGTCTATTAGTGGTCCCTGGAATTAGGAGTTTTCTGGTGCTCTCAAGTTTTGAATTTAGGCCTCCTGCCTCTGGCTTTCAGTCTTTTTCTTATAGTAACCTCAAAGCTCCTCCATCCAAACAGCACCGACAGTAAAACATCTCCTTTCAAAGACAATGGGCTGCCGTTCTGGGTGCGTGGTGTCCTCTTCCAGCTTTCAGAAGTTGTTTTGTGGCATTTGCTCAGGGTCCAAATGATCTTTCAATGAATTTGTGGGGGAGAACGTGGTCTCCTTGTCCTATTCCTCCGCCATCTTAGGACTGCCTCTCCAAATTTGTTTTTTCCCAAGTTTACTTTGGCTATTTGGGGTTGTTTGTGCTTCCATAAGAATTTTAGGATGTTTTTCTCTGTGAAAAATGAGACTGAAATATTGATTGTGATTGCATTGAATTTTTAGATGGAGTCTGATAATATGGACGTTTTAAAAATATTAACTCTTCTGGTCCATTAATACAGATATCCTTCCATTGTCTTCTTCAAGTTCTTTCATCTATGCCTTAGTTTCAGTGTATTGACTTTTCTTCAGTTAAATATATTTCTAAGTATTTCATCATTTTTTACAGTATTATGAATGGTATCATTTTATTTCTTTTTCAGATGTGTCATTATTAGTGTATACAAACGCAAGTGATTTTGTATGTTGAATTGTATCTTGATACTTTACTGAGTTCATTTGCTCATTAGGTCTAACAATTTTTGTAGGGTCTTTAGAATTTTTATTTTCAGGATTATGCAAACAGAAATTATTTTTATTACTCCTTTTCTGATTTGGAAAGCTTTTATTTCTTTTTCTTGCCTGAATTCTCTGTGTCCTAAAAATATGTTGAATGGGACTGGTGAGGAGTGCATCCTCTTCTTTTCCTGCTCTTAAGGAAAATCTTTCCACCTTTCACCTTTGAATATCATGCTGATTGTAAGCTTGCCATATATGGCCTTTATTATATTAAAGTGTATTCTTTCTACACACATTCTGTTGAAAACTTTTATCATGAGACGGTGTTCAATTTAATCAAATGCATTTTTTGTTCTTATTATGATGGTCATAGGATTTTTACCTTTTATCCTATTAATGTGGTATATTACATTGATTTATTTGTGTATATCAAACCATCCTTCCATTCCAGGGATAAATCTCAGTTGATCCATGTGGCAGGAGTTGGGCTGTCAACATGCAGGTAAACATCTGCAGAGAATAACTATAGCCACATACAATAGTTCAGGTCAGTGACAGGACCTAGGAACAGATCTGTGTCTACAAGGAGCCATGTAGTCCTAGGCTATACGCATGTACTCATGTGGCTACAGGGATTTGCCATAGACATATGCACTACAATCCCTGGAGAAGGGAAAGGCTATCCACTCCTGTATTCTGGCATGTAGAATTCCATGGACTGTATAGTCTATGGGGTCACAAAGAGTCGGACACAAGTGAGTGACTCCCATTTCCACTATGCACTACAGTGGTGTCTGATAATGAGATTCTGGACCTCAGCATAAAGATTCACAGTTTCAGTAGCTTGCAGCTGGCATATGCAGTGGCAGAAGCCAGTGACAGATTTTATGGCTGGATCCAGGTCCACTAGCATCTGTGGTGGCCTTGGGTCTCAGCATACATTCACGTAGCTATAGGGACATGACACAGGCATGCAGAATGTAGTGGGGATCAGAGGTGTAGTGAAGGTCAGCCTAGAACCTAGGCTCTAGGCTAGAGTCTTTCATATGCTCAGTGCAGAAAACAAGGCTGGTGATAGGTGTGTGTCCTGAGCTCTAGTAGGGGCAGGGAAGCAGGTGTTGTGAGAGACTCAGGCAGCTGATGTCTGCAAATACAAAAATCTGTTGGGGAGAAGGTGTGTGAAATATTTAGTGGCAAAATTTGCAGGGTGCCTAGGGTGGCTATGCTGTTTTTTTGTTTCCTTGGTAATAAAATCTTCTAGGGTGTTTTGCAGAGCAGTCTATTGGTCTGCTGGAGGAGAAAGTGAAAACTGGAGGAGTCTGTAGTATCTGCATGGGATGTTAGTCCTCTTTGGCAAGGCTGATAGGACTCATTGCATACCAGGCCACTAGAAACTGTGGCTGCTCATACTTCATGACTGATAGTGGGAGACCTTGCCTTTCTTCCTTCTTCTTAACCATTCTAGATGTTTTTGCTAGTCTGTGGTTGGGTAAAACAAAAGAGGGTCTTTTGTTCAGTGCCACAGAGGCTAGGGAGATTGGTCACTCACCCCATTCTCCTATTCTTAGTGAGAGGATCTCTGTTCATCTGGGGAGTTCCCTTGGAACTGAATAGTGCTGGCCTAGGGCATGGGTTGATGCAGGCAAAGTGAAACTGTCCTTCCTACCATTTTGTGCAGTTATTCTCAAGTTTTTGCTTCACTCCAGTACTGAAACTTCTTAACTGAACCACTGAGCACTCCCAGAGCTATTTTCGTTTGTGGGTACCTGTCTAATTAATGTGTGTGTGTGTGTGTGTGTGTGTGTGTGTGTGTGTGTGTGTGTAGGAAGTGGTGACTGGAGTCTCTTATCCCAATATCATGGTGAAGTCACTCATACTCTCTTCTGGGTCCTGTGGCAGGTTGGGTTTCCAGGACAGAGACAACGATTCTAGAATCTCTTAGTTTGCTTCCTATTGCCCCAACCACAATAGATATAGTGTCCCTTCCGCAATTACTTCTTGGTGAGTAGGGCAGTCTAGACTTCAATCCCCACTCACACCTTCAATTGAGCAACCTGGGAAAGCCATACATAAGGCTCTTGCCCAAATCTACATGATTAGTAATAGTACACAAATCTGGAACATCTTGAATCTTTAGGCTCTTCTCTTCATCCATGTTTTTCCATGTAGCCCTGGGAATCACAATATATAACAATCCAACTTTTCTGTTTTCTTCAAGTATAATCTTTTATTTTAATTTTTTTTTAAATGGCACTTATAAGTTTGAGACACTGACACTCTAAGGTTTCTAAGGTTCATGCACTTCTGTGCTCTGCTGGATTTATCTAGCCTAAGGAATGCTGTGCTTCAGGGAATGGAAGTGAACTTAAACCTGAAAGATTTGGCTTCTTGTAGGGAAAGAATAAATTAGCTAAGATGGTGGTAGTCAGGCTTTTTTGTCCCACACTCTCTCACCCCACATTTTGTAAATATATTATTATGTGATACCTGAGATCATTTACAGCACTGCACATGCACATACCGAGGTACTCACTTGGCCATAGGCTACTATTGTTCTCTAAGCATATGTAAGCTTCACTTGGAAAGCCCTGGGAGTTGTTTGTGTTATGGCTGCATTAGGCATGTTATGGCTGCTGCTGCATCAGCCAGGAGAGAATAAATGTTTGCAGTTCCCAAGGCTCCTCAAGTTTTCTTCCAGCCTCTTAGCTCTCACCTTGCTTATCCAGGATTCAGTGAACAGTGTACAGAGTGAGATATAGCAAAGCAATTGGTGCTTTGACCAGGATCAGCAAGAGAGTTCATCAAACTCAAAATTGCAATAAGTGGATTTTTTAAAGTCAATAACTAAAAATTTGAAGAACTGTGAGTCTATAAAACAATGCATTAGTTCTATTTTACATGTATAGATATGGTTTTCTTAATATTTGATGAACGTTTTCATTTAATGCATTACTGAAATCCATTCCAATCAAAATCTCTTAGAAATAATTTTCTTATATTTCACTCAAGTATGAAGTGAAGTGAAGTCCCTCAGTTGTGTCTGCCTCTTTGCAACCCCATGGACTATAGCCTACCAGGCTGCTCTGTCCATGGGATTCTCCAGGCAAGAATACTGGAATGGGTTGCCATTTCCTCATTCAAGTATAGTTTTAGTCAAAACCAATACACAGAAGGGGTTTTAAATTTTAGAGAATTTTGCAATAGGTAGATACAAGATAAAAAATCAAATGCATTAGCAGTTGTATACATATTAAAGTATTTCACCAGAGAGTATCTTAAATGACAGTCTCATTTTCAAACTAATGTTCTATTTCAAGCCAAATTTCACTTAACTATGTTCACATGATAGTTTCTAGATTGGCAGAGGAATAGCTACAGCTTGTGAATGCTACTGGAAACACTTGAGAGTGCCCCAAATCTCACCTTCAAATGTCAATGTCCTAGTGAGCCATATAGCCAGAACATAAATAAATAAATGAAACCAAACAATATCTGACTTTTATTGGTGTTGGTGAATTTGCAAGGTTAGTTTTTTTTCAATTTTTTTTATTCTTTGACTTTCGAAAATTAAACGTGTTTGTTATAAACATATTCATCTATACATGTACATTCAGATATTACCAAGAAGTATATAATGAAGAGTAAATCTGTCTCCTACACTGTGCTCCAGCTCTTCTCTCTTTTTTAAATTTATTTATTTTAATTGGAGGCTAATTACTTTACAATATTGTATTGGTTTTGCCATACATTGACATGAATTCTCCCCGGGTGTACATGTGTTCCCCTTCTTGAACTCCCCCCTCCCTCCCCATCCCATCCCTCTGGTTCATCCCAGTGCACCAGTCCCAATCATCCTGTATCATGCAAGGTCAGTTTTAATATAAGAAATTTGCTTAATATTTCCCCAACAGTAGCTGGATCTTTCTAGGTAAAAGACAGATAAGTATTCTATCGAACAAGTCACATATAATAATTCTGGATAATTCAGCAGTCCATCACTTTGTCATCACATATTTTTGTTCTTGATGTTTTTCTCTGTATTTTTAAGCTATCTTCCTGACTACTTACACCTACTCCAGATATTTTCTTAATAATTTCACTATTATCTGTACCACTTTACTTAATTGTATTCTATGTATTATATATGTAAGTTCTTTCACCTGAGTAAGATCGTGAACTCATTGAGGTTGGGGACCAGGACTTAGAGGTTTTTCATTTGTTTGTTTTGTTTGTTTGTCTTCTTACACTTCACCTAGTACAGTAGGATAAATACCATGTGTCTCACTGTTCGCTGAACCCAGGGTAGACAAGGCACCAGTGGTGAAGCTGGAAGAAAATGCAAGGAACCATAGGAACTGCAGACATGTTTATTCACTAATTCCTGTCACTGTAGCCACGCAGTGGGCATACTGTATTCTCTCATAGTTGAAACAGCGGACACAACTGCAAGAGTTCAAGTGGTGCCTACATAGGTAAACAGAACAAAGCTGGCACGTGGCCAAGTGAGTACATCATGAGACCAAGTGCAGTGCTGTAAACGATCACAGCTGTTACCTAGCCATGCAAAGTCATTGTTTACGGAACATAGGGCATGAGTGACAGAATGCGGGGCAAGAGAGCCTGACCACCACAATCTTGGCTAATTGTCATTTCCCTCCACCATGACATGGGAAATCAGTAAATGCTTATTAATTGATTTACTGACTGAAGTGTAAACTTCACTTTGCATCAAATCACAATTAATGCTTTTGTAAATTCAATAGAGAAAATAAGGAGACAAAGATATGACCTAGGAAAAAAATCTTCTGTTCAACTATGGAAATTAAAAAGAATGACCATGAGGAAGTCAGTCCTATTATTTAACATATGGTGCTGAGTTATTTGTGAAAAACCACACCATATTCAAAAGTAGATGGTAACTCATAAAGTAAGAAATGAGTAATTTCATAGTATTTTTCTTTCTTCTTGGAAGTGTCATGGAACACCAGTGAACAGTGGTTCTAGTTCTATATATGCACTGTAGAGAAAGAAGAAAAGGAAGGGCATGTGATGTCACCAATAAAGTCTTGATTTTATATTCCAAGACCAGAATATGAAGTTGTCCTTTCAGACCATGCATATTCATTCATCACATATTATGAGGCCAGTATATTTTGGTTTAATTCATTTGAAATAGTGGGAATTTTTTTATACAAGTATACTAAAATATCTTTGAAATTTCTTCAATTAGAACTCCTGTTAAAATCTTTGTATAGGTCACCCAAAACATTCTCATTACAGTGGCATTTCAGACTTGATAATGTACATTTTTTAAAAGACATGGTATTATAATTTTTGGCTTTTTTTTCAATAGTCATGTAAGTCCTCAAATGACAAAGATGACATCACCAATAAAATTCTTAAAAAGGTCTCATGGATTCTCAAGGAATATGATGAAGAGATTATGAAACTCTTTTGAATAATCACAGCATCTTAGAACAGGAGTGCAGGCTCTAAAAGGTGTAGGCAAAAATTTGTATTTCAGTGAAAAATTATGTATTTTCTAGAGTACACCTTTCTGAGTTATCTGGTTCTGATTCAATGACAACTATATTACAATCATGGGAATTATAGATAACTGATAAAGCAAAAATAATTTTTGTCTATAAAAATACAGATTCTGTCTCAGAGATTCAGTTTGAAGCCCTTCCCCACTGTTGAAGAAGTTATTCTCCATTTGTCCATTCATTCCAATACTGATGTAAAAATGTTCCTGTTCCTTTTTAATCTCCTTTGGGTTGGTTGTAGCATTTTACCAGTTTTCTCATTAATAGTTTACATAATATCCTTAAAATGTGTGTATTTCATATCTATATGTGCCATGATTTTATCTTTTTTGTGTGTGAAAATTACCCTTCAATGACTGGCGTGAAATGGTACATCATTGTGGTTTTGATTTGCATTTCTCTGATTATGAGGGATGTTGAGCATTTTTCATGTGTTTGTTAGCAAACTTTATGTCTTCTTTAGAGAAATGTCTGTTTAGTTCTTTGGCCCTTTTTTTGATTAGGTCGTTTATTTTTCTGGAATTGAGCTGCAGGTGCTGCTCGTATATTTTGGAGATTAATTCTTTGTCAGTTGTTTCATTTGCTATTATTTTCTCCCATTCTGAAGGCTGTTTTTTCACCTTGCTTATAGTTTCCTTTGCTGTGCAGAAGCTTTTAATCTTAATTAGGTCCCACTTTTTGATTTTTGCTTTTATTTCCAATATTCTGGGAGGTGGGTCATGAAGGATCCTGCTGTGATTTATGTCGGAGAGTGTTTTGCCTATGTTCTCCTCTAGGAGTTTTATAGTTTCTGGTCTTACATTTAGATCTTTAATCCATTTTGAGTTTATTTTTGTGGATGGTGTTAGGGAATGTTCTAGTTTCATTCTTTTACAAGTGGTTCACCAGTTTTCCCAGCACCACTTGTTAAAGGTACTGTCTTTTCTCCATTGAATATTCTTGCCTCCTTTGTCAAAAATAAGGTGTTCATAGGTGCATGAATTTATCTCTGGGCTTTCTATGTTGTTCCATTGATGTATATTTCTGTCTTTATGCCAGTACCATACAGTCTTGATGACTGTGGCTCTGTTGTAGAGCCTGAAGTCCAGCAGGTTGATTTCCCCAGTTCCATTCTTCTTTCTCAAGATCGCTATGGCTATTCGAGGTTTTTTGTATTTCCATACAAATTATGAAATTCTGTGTTCTAGCTCTGTGAAAAATACCATTGGTAGATTGATATGTATTGCATTGAACCTATAAATTACTTTGGGTAATATATTCATTTTCATAATATTTATTCTTCCAATCCATGAACACAGTATATTTCTCCATCTATTAGTGTCCTCTCTGAATTCTGTCACCAGTGTTTTATAGTTTCATATATATATATATATATATATATATATAAGTCTTCTGTTTCTTTAGGTAGATAGATTCCTAAGTATTTTATTCTTTTCATTGCAATGGTGAATGGAATTTTTTCCTTAATTTCTCTTTCTATTTGCTCATTAGTACTGTATAGGAACGCAAGGGATTTCTGTGTGTTGATTTTATATCCTGCAACTTGACTATATTCATTGATTAACTCTAGTAATTTTAATTTTCAGATAGAGTCTTTAGGGTTTTCTGTGTAGAAGATCATGTCATCTGCAAATAGTGAGAGTTTTACTTCTTTTCCAATTTGGATTCCTTTTGTGTCTTTTTCTGCTCTGATTGCTGTGGCCAAAACTTCCAAAACTATGTTGAACAGTAGTGGTGAGAGCGGGCACCCTTGTCTTGTTTCTGACTTTAGGGGAAACGCTTTCAATTTTTCACCATTGAGGAAAATGATTGCTGTGGGTTTTTCATATATAGCTTTCATTATGTTGAGGAATATTCCTTCTATTCCCGCCTTCTGGAGGGTTTTTATCATAAATGGATGTTGAATTTTGTCAAAGGCTTTCTCTGCATCTATTGAGATAATCATATGGCTTTTATTTTTCATTTTGTTAATGTGTTGTATTACATTGATTGATTTGCGGATATGGAAGAATCCTTGCATCCCTGGAATAAAGCACACTTGGTCATGGTCTATGAACTCTTTAATGTATGGTTGGATTCTGATTGCTAGAATTTTGTTAAGGATATTTGCATCTATGTTCATCAGTGATATTGGCCTGTAGTTCTCTTTTTTTGTGGCATCTTTGTCAGGTTTTGGTATTAGGGTGATGGTGGACTCATAGAATGAGTATGGAATTTTACCTTCCTCTGCAATTTTCTGGAAGAATTTGAGTAGGATAGATGTTCAGTTCAGTTCAGTTCAGTCGCTCAATCGTGTCCAACTCTCCGCGACCCCATGAATCACAGCACGCCAGGCCTCCCTGTCCATCACCAATTCCCGGAGTTCACACAAACTCACGTCCAAAGAGTTGGTGATGCCATCCATCCATCTCATTCTCTGTCGTCCCCTTCTCCTCCCGCCCCCAACCTTTCCCAGAATCAGAGTCTTTTCCAGTGAGTCAATTCGTCGCATGAGGTGGCCAAAGTATTGCAGTTTCAGCTTTAGAATCAGTCCTTCCAATGAACACCCAGGATTGATCTCCTTTAGGATGGACTGATTGGATCTCCTTGCATTACAAGGCACTCTCAAGAATCTTCTCCAGCACCACAGTTCAAAAGCATCAATTCTTCAGCGATCAGCTTTCTTCATAGTCCAACTCTCACATCCATACATGACTACTAGAAAAAACATAGCCTTGACTAGATGGACCTTTGTGGGAAAAATAATATCTCTGATTTTTAATATGCTATCTAGGTTGGTCATAACATTCCATCCAAGGAGTAAGTGTCTTTTAATTTCATGGCTGCAATCAACATCTTCAGTGAATTTGGAGCCCCAAAAAATAAAGTCTGACACTGTTTCCACTGTTTCCCCATCTATTTCCCATGAAGTGATGGGACCAGATGCCACGATCTTAGTTTTATGAATGTTGAGCTTCAAGCCAACTTTTTCACTTTCTGCTTTTACTTCATCACGAGGCTTGTTAGTTCCTCTTCACTTTCTGCCATAAGGGTGGTGCCATGTGCATATCGGAGGGTATTGATATTTATCCCGGCAATTTTGATTCCAGCTTGTGCTTCTTCCAGCCGAGTATTCCTCAAGATGTAGTCTGCATATAAGTTAAATAAGCAGGGTGACAATATACAGCCCTGACGTTTTCCTTTTCCTATTTGGAACCAGTCTGTTGTTTCATGTCCAGTTCTAATTGTTGCTTCCTGACCTGCATACAGGTTTCTCAAGAGGCAGGTCAGGTGGTCTGGTATTCCCATCTCAGAATGTTCTACAATTTATTGTGATCCACACAGTCAAAGGCTTTGGAATAGTCAATAAAGCAGAAATAGATATTTACCTGGAACTCTCTTGCTTTTTCAATGATCCAACAGATGGTGGAAATTTGATCTCTGGTTGCTCTGCCTTTACTAAAAGCAGCTTGAACATTTGGAATTTCATGGTTCACGTATTGCTGAAGTCTGTCTTGGAAAATTTTGAGCATGACTTTACTAGCCTGTGAGATGAGTTCAATTGTGTGGTAGTTTGAGAATTCTTCAGCATTGCCTTTCTCTGGGATTGGAATGAAGACTGACCTTTTCCAGTCCTGTGGCCACTGCTGAGTTTTCCAGATTTGCTGGCATATTGAGTGCGGCACTTTCACAGCGTCATCTTTCAAGATTTGAAATAGCTCCACTGGATTTCCATCACCTCCACTAGCTCTGTTCGTAGTGGTGCTTTCTAAGGCCCACTTGACTTCACATTCTAGGATGTCTGGCTCTAGGTGAGTGATCACACCATCATGATTATCTTGGTCATTAAGATCTTTTTTGTACAGTTCTTCTGTGTATTCTTGCCACCTCTTCTTAATATCTTCTGCTTCTGTTAGGTCCATACCATTTCTATCCTTTACCGATCCCATCTTTGCATGAAATATCCGCTTGGTATGTCTAATTGTCTTGAAGGGATCACTAGCCTTTCCTCTTCTCTTGTTTTCCTCTATTTATTTGCATGGATCGCTGAGGAAGGTTTGCTTATCTCGCCTTGCTATTCTTTGGAACTCTGCATTTAGATACTTATATCTTTCCTTTTCTTCTTTGCTTTTCGCTTCTCTTCTTTTCACAGCTATTTGTAAGGCCTCGCCAGACAGCCATTTTGTTTTTTTGCATTTCTTTTCCATGGGGTTAGTCTTGATCTCTGTCTCCTGTACCATGTCATGAACCTCCATCAATAGTTCATCAGGTACTCTGTGTGTCAGATCTAGTCCCTTAAATATATTTCTCCCTTCCACTGTATAATCATAAGGGATTTGATTTAGGTCATATCTAAATGGTCTAAAAAGAACTATACAAAAAAATCTTCATGATCCTGATAACCATGGTGTTGTGATCACTCAGCTCGAGCCAGACATCCTGGAATATGAAGTCAAGTGTGCCTTAGGAAGCATCACTATAAACAAAGCTAGTGTAGGTAATGGAATTTCACTTGAGGTCCTAAATGATTTCAAGTCCTAAAAGATGATGCCTTGAAAGTGCTGCAATCAATATGCCAGCAGATTTGGAAAACTCAGCAGTGACCACAGGAATGGAAATTTTCTGTTTTCTTTCCTATCCCAAGCAAGGGCAATGCCAAAGAATGTGCAAACTACAACACAATTTCACTCATCTGACATGCTAGCAAAGTAATGCTCAAAATTCTCTAAGTGAGCCTTCAGCAGTATGTGAGCTGTGTACTTCCAGATATTTACGTTGCATTTAGAAAAGGCAGAAGAACCAGAGCTCAAGTTGTCAACATTCGTTGGATCATGGAAAAGAAATAGAATTCCAGAAAAACATCTACTTCTGTTTATTGGTTTGGCCAAAACCTTTGACAGTGTGGATCACAATAAACTGTGGAAAATTCTTTTAAAAATGGGAATACCAGACCACCTGACATGCCTCCTGAGAAATCTGTATGCAGGTCAAGAAACAACAGTTAGAACTATACATGGACCAGCAGACTGGTTCCAAATCAGGATAGGAGTATATCAATGCTGTCTACTGTAATCCTGCTTATTTAACTTATATGCAGAGTACATATATTATAGAAATACTGGGCTAGATGAAGCACAAGGTGGAATCAAGATTGCCAGGAGAAATATCAACAACCTCAGATGTGAAGATAACACCACTTTTTTGACAGAAAGTGAAGAACAACTAAAGCACCTCTTGATGAAAGTGAAATAGGAGAGTGAAAAATTTGGCTTAAAAGTCAACATTCAGAAAACTAAGATCATGTCATCCAGTTCTACCACTTCATGGCCAATAGGGGATCAATGGAAACGGTGACAGACTTTTTTGGGAGGGCTCCAAAATAACTTCAGGTGGTGATTGTAGCCATGAAATTATATGACGCTTGCTCCTTGGAAGAAAATTTATGACCAACTTAGACAGCATATTACGAAGCAGAGACATTACTTTGCAAAAAAGTTCTGTATAGTCAAAGCTATAGTTTGTCCAATAGTCATGTATGGGTGTGAGAGTTGGCCCATAAAGAAAGCTGAGTTCCAAAGAATTGATGATTTTGAACTGTGGTGTTGAGGAAGACTCTTGAGAGACCCTTGGAGTGCAAGGGATCAAACCATTCAATCCTAAAGGAAATTAGTCTTGAATATTCATTGGAAGGACTGATGCTGATGCTGAAACTCCAATACTTTGGCCATCTGATGTGAAGAACTGCCTCATTGGAAAAGACACTGATGCTAGGAAAGATTGAAGGTGGGAGGAGAAGTGGACGAAAGAGGTTGAGATGGTTGCATTGCATCACTGAATAGATGGACATGAATTTGAGTAAGCTCTGGCATTGGTGATGGACAGGGTAACCTGGCGTGCTGAAGTCCATGTGGTCATAAAGAGTCGGACGTAACTGAGTGACTGAACTGAACTGATTGACAACTGAAAGGACCTTATGATATTGCCAGCTGGTTTGTTAGAGCACATCAGATGGGCAGCATTTGGACATTTTTGAGTATGACTAGCTGAAATGAGGTGTTCGCATATAGTGGATTATATGGTTCCTTAGCATTCTGATTTTGCATCGAGACTCAAGTACTCATTTCTATTTGATTTACTCTTTCCTGTGTAAAGTGATATGATAATAGATTACTTGTAAGTCAAGACGTCTCTTTTTAAATTTAAAAAATAGAATTTATTTCTTTCTGTCGACTCATATTTTAGCTGCCCATAAAGAAATGTCACCAAACAAAAAACTATATCTTGAAAGTAATCATAATTATATGTGTATGGTATGGAAATGTTACTTAGGAATTTATGAAATAAATTTATGTATGTATGAAGTAATTTAAATATGTGTTCTGGTTTACTATGTTATCATTGGAAATTATCCACATTCTTGAGTTGTTTGTTTTATGCTTTATCAGAAACCCAAGGTTTGAATAGCTTTCCTAGAGTGAATAAAACATTCTTTCTATTGTACAATACAATTTAGGCATATTTTAAGGAAACAACCCAAGTGAGTTCACCTATCAATCATTGTTGCATTTTTCTTTACTATATAGGTGTCAATATATATTCTAAAAGACAAAGGAGTATTCATAAAACAATGTTAAAATGATTGAATTATGAGTATTATTATGTATTGACTTACTCCTTTGGCAGGTTTATTGACAGAATAGAACTCTGTTAGACTCTAAAGTACATAAATTTTATTTGAAATACAATTCCTGAAAACATCATAAATATATAACAATTACATTAACATTTATATTTACTATGGTTTTTTACTCATAATGTCAAATAGTATTATTTTCCAATCATTTCAGTTGCTGTTTTAGTTGACCCCATTAACGCTTATTTTGAGCTACTATGTTGTAATGTAATCAAAGTATTAATAACTGGTAGAAAAATATAACTGATATTCGTTGAACACAAAGAAAAGAATACTCAGTAGTGTAGTCCTGAAGAACACCATATACTTAATCATTTGTTGAAGGCAGCAGTTGCTGCGACAGGCAGGAAATAATTTGTAAAGTTAGTTTTACCACTACTGGGCTGGCTAATGCAAACTCGAAAGAGGGGGGATGGAAGAGCATGATATAATCCTGTTTTAGATTTGTTCATTTAATTTATCCTTTGAAATTTCATTTTCAAAAGTAATTTATTGTAAGTTACTTTTTAAAAAATTGAAGTATTTTTGACTTACAATATTATATTATTAATAGTTCCAGGTATACAACATAGAGATTCAGTATTTTTACAGACTACACTACACTAAAAATTGCTGTAAGATAATGGTTATAACTCACAATATTGTAGATATATCCTTGTCACATATCTATTTTATAAATAGTATTTCGATATCTATTAATCTCACATAACTATGTTTCCATTTCTTTCTTCCCTTTTCTGACTGGTGCCCACTTGTTTGTTTTCTATGTCTGTTAATGTTTTGCTATATACATTTCACTTGTTTTATTTTTTAGATTCTTCATAAGAGGTATCATGCAGTATTTGTTTTTCTCTGACTTACTTCATCAAATATAATAATTTTTATTTGCTGTTACATTGCTTCAAAAGGAAGAATTTTTTTTTTTTCTGGCTGAGTAAATTTCCATTTGTGTGTGTATGTATACATACCACAGTTTCTATGTTCATTCACCTATTGATGGATAGCTGTGTTGCTTCATATTTTGGCCGTTGTAAATAGTGCTGAACATTGGGATGTTCATGAACATTAGGATGTGTGTATCTTTTTGAATTATTGTTTTTGCTTTCTTTGCTATTGTACAAATGAGTGGAATTGCTGGATCATATAGTAGTTCCATTTTCAGTTTTTTTGAGAAACCTTCATAATATTCTCCAGAGTGGCTGTGTCAATTTATGTTCACACCAACAGAGTACAAGAGTTATATTTTCTCCGTATCCTCACAAACATTTTTTATTTGTAGACTTTGATGATAGCCATCTTAAAGGTGTAAGGTGATATATTATTATCATTTTAGCTTGCATTTCTCTAATAATTAGTGATGTTGAATATCTATTCCTGTGCCTGTTAGTCACATGTATGTCTTCTTTGCAAAAAAAGAAAGATTATTCAAGTCTTCTCCCCATTTTTGATAGGTTATTTGTTTGTTTGTTTTTTGATATTGCATTGCATGAACTGTTTATATATTTTGTTTAGGCCATACCATATAAAAAGACAAAAAGATATGACACTGGAAGATGAGCCCCACAATGAGAAGGTGTCCAATATCCTGCTGGAGAAAAGCAGAGGGCAATTGCTAATAGGCCCAGTAAGAATGAAGTGACTGGGCCAAAGCAGAAACGATGGTCAGTTTTGGGTACGTCTGGTGGTGAAAGTTAAATCTGATGCTGTAAGGAACACTACTGCATAAGAACCTGGTATGTTAGGTCTGTGAATCAAGGTAAATTGGATATAGGCAAGCAGGAGAGGACAAGAATGAACATCAAGATCTTAGGAATGAATGAACTAAAATGGACAGGAATGGGCGAATTTTACTCAGATGACCATTATACTGTGGACAGGAATCCTATAGAAGAAATGGAGTAGTCCTCATAATCACCAAAAGAGTCCAAAATGCAGTACTTGGGTGCAACCTCATAAAAGACATTATCTGATTTTTTCCCAAGGCAAACCACTCAACATCACAGTATCCAAGTCTATGCCCCAACTATAGATGCTAAAGAAGCTGGAGTTGACCAGTTCTACAAAGACCTACAACATTTTATAGAACGAAAATCACCCCCCAACCAAAAAAAAAAAAAAAAAGGATGTCCTTTTTATTATAGGGGACTGGAATGCAAAAGTAGGAATTAAAGAGATACCCGGAATGACAGAATTTTGACCATGGGGTACAAAATGAAGCAAAGCAAAGGCTAACAGAGTTTTGTTAAGAAAATATTCTGATCATAGAAAAAAATCTCTTCCAACAACCCAAGAAATGACTCTATAAATGAACATCACCAGATGGTCAAAACTGAAGTCAGATTGATTATGCTCTTTGTAGCTGAAGAGAGAGAAGCTCTATACAGTCAGCAAAAACAAGACCTGGGGCTGACCGTGGCTCAGATCATGAGCTACGTATTGCAGAATTCAGGCTTAAATTGAAGAAAGTAGGGAAGACCAGTAGGACATTCAGGTATGACTTAAAGCAAATCCCTTGTGATTTTAGAGTGGAGGTGATGAATAGATTCAAGGTCTAAGATCTGGTAGACAGAGTGCCTGAAGAACTATTGACAGAGGTTCATGACATTGTACAGGAGGCAGTGATAGAGACCATCCCCAAGGAAAAGAAATGCAAAAATCAAAATGGTTCTCTGAGGATGCCTTACAAATAGCTGAGGAAAGAAGAGAAGAAAAAGGCAGAGGAGAAAAGGAAAGATATACCCAATTGAATGCAGAGTTCCAGATAATAGCGAGAGATAAGAAAGTCTTCTTAAATGACAAATGTAAAGAAATAGAGGAAAACAATAGGATGGGAAAGACTAGAGATCTTGTATTTTACAAATTTACTGAATTCATATATTAGTTCTAATAGTTTGGTTTTAGAGATTTTGAGGTCTTCTATATAAATTTCGTGTAAAGTGCAAATAGTGGCAGTTTCTTTTTTTTTTTTTAATTTCTGATTTGAACACATTTTACTTTTTTTTCTTGTGTGATTGCTGTGGCAAGGTATTCTAATACTAGGTTAAATGGAAATAGTAAGAATGTGAATCTGTGTTTTTTTCCCGAATTTAGCAAAAAAGTCTTTTAGCTTTTCACCATTGAGTATGATGTTGGCTGTGCGTTTGTCACAAATGGCCTTTATTATGCTAAGATATGTTTCCTCTATATCCACTTTGATGAGAGTTTTAACTTTCTCAAATGTGTTTTCTGTATCCATTGAAATGACCATGCAATTGCCCTCCCTTTTGTTAATATGTTATATGATACTGACTGATTTGCAAATGTTTAGCCATCTTTATAAACCTGAAATAAATCCAACTTGGCGAAGGTGTATGATCCTTTTTATATATTGCTGGATTTGGTTTACTAATATTTTGTTCAGGGATATTTTTGGATCTATATTCATAAGAGATTTTGGCCCTCAATTTTCTCTTTTTGTAGTGCAATGGTGGTGTCTTAGAATGAATCTGGGGGTGTTCAATCCTCTTCAAATTTTTTGAGATGATTTGGAAAGAACAGGTATTAGCTCTTCTTTATATTTTGTAGAATTTCCCTGTGAAGTGGTTCAGTTCTGGACCCTGAAGTTTGTTTGATCTGCATTTGCTTTCTTAATTACAAACTCAACTTCACTACTAGTGATCAGTTACTTTAAATTGCCTGTTTCTTCTTGATTCAGTGGCAGGTTTTATGTTTCTAGAAATTATAACATTTCTTCTACATTGTCCAGTCTGTCACGTTATGAGTCTACACATTATTCTTTTATGACTTATATATATATACATCTTGTCATCTCTCCTCTTTCATTTTTTAAATTAATTATTTTAACTGGAGGCTAATAACCTTACAATATTGTATTGTGGTGGTTTTAGCCATAAAAAGACATGAGTCAACCATGGCTGTACATGTACTCACCATCCTGAAACCCCCTCCCACCTCCCTTCCCATCCCACCCCTCAGGGTCATCCCAGTGCACTATGTCCTGAGCACCCTATCTCATTCATCAGACCTGGACTGGTGATCTATTTCACATACGATAAAATACATGTTTCAATGTTATTCTCTCAAATCATCTCAGCCTCATCTTCTCCCACAGAGTCCAAAAGTCTTTTCTTTACATTTGTGTCTTTTGCTGTCTTGCATATAGGGTCATGGTTATCATTTTTCTAAATTCCATATATATGCATTAATATACTATATTGGTGATTTTCTTTCTGACTTACTTCACTCTGTATAATAAACTTCAGTTTTATCTACTTCATTATAACTGACTCAAATGAATTTTAATATCTGAGTAATACGCGGTGTCTGTGACCAGACAAGCAGAAGCACAGTGGCTGCGACGGACTGTGCAGAAGCGCAGCTGAGAGGAGCTACCCCACGCCCAAGGTCAGCGGTGGTGGTCAGGAGGAGATTACCCACAACCGAAGGCAGGGGCGCCGGCCAAAAGGAGTGACCCCAGGTCCAGGAGCTGCAGCTGCACGGGCGCAGCAGGGCTGAGAGGAGCTACTCCACATTTAAGGCCAGGAGGGGTGACCTTGTCCAAGGTAAGGAGCAGCGGCTGCACTTTGCTGGAGCAGCCATGAAGAGATACCCCACGACCAAAGTAAGAGAAACCCAAGTAAGACTGTAGGTGTTGCGAGAGGGCAACAGAGGGCAGACACATTGAAATCATAGTCACAGAAAACTAGCCAATCTGATCATATGGAATACAGCTTTGTCTAACTCAATGAAATTAAGCCATGTCATGTGGGGCCACCCAAGATGGAAGGGTCATGGTGGAGAGGTCTGATAGAATGTGGTTCACTGGAGAAGGGAATGGCAAACCACTTCAGTATTCTTGCCTTGAGAACCCCATGAACAGTATGAAAAGGCACAATGAGAGGATACAGAAAGAGGAACTCCCCAGGTCGGTAGGTGCCCAGTATACTGCAGAAGATCAGTGGAGAAATAACTCCAGAAAAAATTAAGGGATGGAGCCATAGGAAAAATAAAATACCTAGTTGTGGATGGGACTGGTGATAGAAGCAAAGTCCAATGCTGTAAAGAGAAATATTACACAGGAACCTGGAATGTTAGGTCCATGAATCAAGGCAAATTGGAAGTGGTCAAACAGGAGATGGTAAGAGTGAACATCAACATTCTAGGAATCAGTGAACTAAACAGGACTGGAATGGGTGAATTTAACTCAGATGACGATTATATCTACTACTGTGGGCAGGAATCCCTTAGAAGAAATGGAGTAGCCATCATGGTCAACTAAAGAGTCTGAAATGAAGTATTTAGATGCAATCTCAAAAACGACAGAATGATCTCTGTTCATTTCCAAGGGAAACCATTCAATATTAGAGAAATCCAAGCCTATGCCCCAAAAAGTAACACTGAAGAAGCTGAAGTTGAAATATTCTATATTAAAAAGCAAAGACGTTACTTTGCCAACAAAGGTCCGTCTAGTCAAGGCTATGGTTTTTCCAGTGGTCATGTATGGATGTAAGAGTTGGACTGTGAAAAAAGCTGAGGGCCGAAGAATTGATGCTTTTGAACTGTGGTGCTGGAGAAGACTCTTGAGAGTCCCTTGGACGGCAAGGAGATCCAACCAGTCCATTCTAAAGGAGATCGATCCTGGGTGTTTATTGGAAGGACTGATGCTAAAGCTGAAACTCCAATACTTGGGCCACCTCATGCAATGTGTTGACTCACTGGAAAAGACTGATGCTGGGAAGGATTGGGAGCAGGAGGAGATGGGGACGACAGAGAATGAGATGGCTGGATGGCATCACCAACTCGATGGACATGAGTTTGAGTGAACTCCGGGAGTTGGTGATGGACAGGGAGGCCTGGCATGCTGTGATTCATGGG
Organism: Moschus berezovskii; assembly: GCF_049115385.1. NCBI lineage: Eukaryota > Metazoa > Chordata > Mammalia > Artiodactyla > Moschidae > Moschus > Moschus berezovskii. The sequence continues at coordinate 76,687,519 of NC_142488.1, read as the reverse complement.
GTCGCAAAGAGTCGGTCACGACTGAGCAACTGAATGGAACTGAATGGAGACCTACAAGACATTTTAGAACTAACACCCAAAAACGATGTACTTTTCATTATAGGGGACTGGAATGCAAATGTAGGAAGTCAAGAAACACTTGGCGTACAAGGCAAATTTGGCTTTGGAGTATGGAATGAAATAGGGCAAAGGCTAATAGAGTTTTGTCAAGAGAGTGCACTGGTCATAGCACACACCGTCTTCCAACAACACAAGAGAAGACTCTACACATGGACATCACCAGATGGTCAACATCGAAATAAGATTGATTATATTCTTTGCAGCCAAAGATGGAGATGCTCTATACAGAGAGCAAAAACAAGACCAGGAGCTGACTGTGGCTCAGATCATGAACTCCTTATTGCCAAATTCAGACTGAAACTGAAGAAAGTAGGGAAAACCACTTGACCATTCAGGTATGACCTAAATCAAATCCCTTATGATTATACAGTGGAGATGAGAAACAGATACAAGGGACTAGATCTGATAGAGTGCCTGATGAACTATGGATGGAAGTTCGTGACATTCTATGGGAGACAGGGACCAAGAACATCCCCATGGAAAAATGCAAAAAAGCAAAATGGCTGTCTCGGGAGGCCTTACAAATAGCTGTGAAAAGAAGAGAAGTGAAAAGCAAAGGAGAAAGGGGAAGATATAAGCATCTGAATGCAGAGTTCCAAAGAATAGCAAGGAGAGATAAGAAAGTCTTCCTCAGTGATCAATGCAAAGAAATAGAGGAAAACAACAGAATAGGAAAAACAAGAGACCTGTTCAAGAAAATTAGAGATTCCAAGGGAACATTTCATGCAAAGATGGGCTCTATAAAGGAGAGAAATTGTACGGACCTAACAGAATCAGAAGATATTAAGAAGAGGTGGCAAGAATACACAGAAGAACTGTACAAAAAAGATCATCATGACCCAGATAATCACGATGGTGTGATCACTCACCAAGAGCCAGACATACTAGAATGTGAAGTCAAGTGGACCTTAGAAAGTATCACTAAGAACAAAGCTAGTGGATGTGATGGAATTCGAGTTGAGCTATTTCAAATCCTGAAAGATGATGCTGTGAGAGTGCTGCACTCAATATGCCAGCAAATGTGGAAAACTCAGCCGTGGCCACAGGACTGGAAATTGTCAGTTTTCCTTCAAATTCCAAAGAAAGGCAATGTCAAATAATGCTCAAACTACCACACAATTGCACTCATCACACAAGCTAATAAAGTAATGCTTAAAATTCTTCAAGCCAGGCTTCAGCAATACGTGAACCGTGAACTTCCAGATATATAGGCAGATTTTAGAAAACGCAGAGGAACCAGAGATCAAATTGCCAGCATCTGCTGGATCATCGAAAAGGCAGAAGAGTTCCAGAAAAACATCTATTTCGGTTTTTTTCGATTGTGCCAAAGCCTTTGACTGTGTGGATAACAATAAACTTTGGAAAATTCTGAAAGAGATGGGAATACCAGACCACCTCACCTGCCTCTTGCGAAACCTGTGTGCACATCAGGAAGAAACATTTAGAACTGGATGTGGAACAATAGCCTGTTTCCAATAGGAAAAAGAGTACGTCAAGTCTATATATTGTCACCTACTTATTTAACTTATATGCAAACTACATCATGAGAAATACTGGGCCTGAAGCAGCACAAGATTCAACATTCAGAAAACTAAGATCATGGCATCTGATTCCATCACTTCATGGGAAATAGAGGGGGAAACAGTAGAAACAGTGTCAGACTTTATTTTTTTGGGCTCCAAATTCACTGCGGATGCTGATTGCAGCTATGAAATTAAAAGATTCTTACTCCTTGGAAGGAACATTATGACCAAACTAGATAGCATATTAAAAAGCAGAGACTTTACTTTGTTAACAAAGGTCCATCTAGTCAAGGCTATGGTTTTTCCAGTGGTAATGTATGGATGTGAGTGTTGGACTGTGAAGAAAGCTGAGAGCTGAAGAACTGATGCTTTTGAACTGTGAAGCTGGAGAAGACTCTTGAGAGTCTTTTGGATTGCAAGGAGATCCAACCAGTCCATCCTAAAAGAGATCAGTCCTGGATGTTCATTGGAAGGACTGATGCGAAAGCTGAAACTCCAATATTTTGGCCACCTGATGCGAAAAACTGACTCATTGGAAAAGACCCTGATGGCGGGAGGGATTGGGGGCAGGAGGAGAAGGGCAAGATAGAGGAAGCGATGTCTGAATGGCATCACAGACTCAACGGACATGAGTTTGAGTAAACTCTTGGAGTTGGTGATGGACAGGGAGGGCTTGCATTCTACAATTCATGTGGTTGCAAAGAGTCAGACATGACTGAACGACTTAACTGAACTGAACTAATACTCTATTTTTTATATATACCACAGCTTTCTTATCCATTCATCTGCCGATGGACATCTAGGTTGCTTCAGTGTCTTGGGCATTGTAAACAGTGCTGTGATGAACATTGTGGTACACGTGTCTCTTTCAATTCTGGTTTCCTTGGTGTTTATGACCAGCAGAGGGATTTCTGGGTGGTATGGCAGTTCTATTTCCAGTATTTAAGGAATCTGTATGCTGTTCTCCATAGTGGCTGTACTAGTTTGTATTCCCATCAACACTTAAGAGTGTTCCCATTTCTCCACACCCTGTCCAGGATTTATTTTTTGTGGACTGGTAGTGGCCATTCTGACCAGCGTGCAATGGTACCTCATTGTGGTTTTGATTTGGATTTCTCTCATAATAAGTGATGTTGAGCATCTTTTCATGTGTTTGTTAACCATCTGTATGTCTTCTTTGGAAGAATGTCTGTTTAGGTTTTTGGCCATTTTTTAATTGGGTCATTAATTTTTCTGGAATTGAGCTGCAGAAGTTGCTTGTATATTTTTGAGATTAATTCTTTTCAGTTGCTTCATTTGTTATTATTTTCTCCCATTCTGAGGCTGTATTTTCACCTTGCTTATAGTTTCCTTCATTGTTCAAAAGCTTTTTAGTTTAATTAGGTCCCATTTGTTTATTTTCCTTTCATTTCCATTACTCTGGGAGGTGGATCATATAGGATCCTGCTGTGATTTATTTCATAGATTATTTTGCCTATGTTTTCCTCTAAGAGTTTAACAGTTTCTGGTCTTACATTTAGATCTTTAATCCATTTTGAGTTTATTTTTGTGTATGGTGTTATAAAGTGTTCTAGTTACATTCTTTTACGAGTGATTGACCAGTTTTCCAAGCACCATTTGTGAAAGACATTGTCTTTTCTCCATTGTATATTCTTGCCCTCTTTGTCAAAGACGAGACTTCAATACGTGCATATATTTATTTCTGGGCTTTCTATTTTATTCCATTGATCTATATTTCTTTCTTTGTTCCAGTAACATACTCTCTTCATGAATATTGCTTTGTAGCATACTTTTGCTTTTCTTCTTAGTGAGCCTGGTTAAAGGTTTCTCCATTTTCTTTAACTTTTTACAAAACAGGTTCTCAATGTTATTGATCTTTTCTATTTTTTATCTCTACTTTGTTTATTTTCTCTCTAATATTTTTTATTTCTTTCCTCCTGCTAACTTTGCACTTTGTTTCTTCTTTTTCTAACTCAATTACCTTGTAGGTTAGGTTTTTTATTTGAGACTTTTATTTTTTCTTGTGGAAGGCCATTATCACTGGAAACTTCCCTTTTTGAACCACTTTTATAGCCTCCCTTAAATTTTGGGGTGTTGCATATCCATATTTTGTTTGTTTGCCTTGAGGCATTTTCTGATTTTCTTTTTGATTTCTTCATTAATCAATGGCTATTTATTTGCATGTTGCTTAGTTTGTACTTTCCCCATTTTAATTTTTTTGTAGTTAATTTCTAGTTTCATGCTACTGTGGTAGAAAAAAAATGATATAATTTCTATCTTCTTAAATTTGTTGTGACTTGTCTTGTGACCTAGTGTATAATTTATCCTGAAGAACATTTCCTGTGAACTTGAGAATAATGTGCATTCTGATATTTTTGGAGGGAATGCACTGTAGGTATCTACTGTTCAGCTGATACATTGTGTCATTTAAGACTATTTTGCTTACCATTAGGATTATCTATATCCGTTGATGATATTGGAATGTCCCCTACTAATGCTATATTCTTTTCAATATCAGGTTCATGCCAGTTAGAATTTGCTTTATATATTTATGTGTTCCAGTATTGGGTGCATATGTGTTGTTGTTCAGTCACTATGATGTGTCTGACGAATTGTGATCCTATGAGCTGCAGCACGACAAGCTTCCCTGACCTTCACTATCTACAGGAGTTTGCCAAACTCATGTCCATTGAGTCAGTGATGTCATCTAACCACTTCATCCTCTGTCATCCCCTTCTCTTCCTGCCCTCGATCTTTCGTAGCATCAGGTTCTTTTCCAATGAGTCAGCTCTTCACATCAAGTGGCCAAAGTATTGGAGGTGAAACTTCAGCATCAGTCCTTCTAATGATATTCAGGATTGATTTCCTTTAGGATTAACTGGCTTGATATCTTTTCAGACCAAGGGACTCTCAAGTTTTCTCTAATACCACAGTTGAAAAGCAACAGTTCTTCAGCGCGCAGCCTTCTTCGTGGTCCAGCTCTCACATCCATACATGACTATTGGAAAACCCATAGCCTTGACTATTTGGACATTTGTTATGTCTCTGTTTTTTAATATGCTGTCTAGGTTTGTCTTAGCTTTTTACACAAGGAGAAAGGGTCTTTTAATTTCATGGCTACAGTCACCATCTGCATGATTTTGGAGCCCAAGAAAATAAAGTCTGTCACTCTTTCTATTGTTTCTCCATCTATTTGCCATGAAGATAGGATCAGATGCCACGATCTTCATTTTTTTTAATATTGAGTTTTAAGCCAGTTTTTCCACTCTCCTCTTTCACCTTCATCAAGAGGCTCTTTAGCTACTCTTCACTTTCTGCCATAAGGATGGTGTCATGTGCATATCTCAGGTTATTGGTATTTCTCTGAGAAATCTTGACTCCACAATGCCCTTCTTTGTCAATTGTATAGCCCTTGTTTTTAAGTGTTTTGTTTGATATGATTATTGTTACTCTTTCTTTCTTGTTATTTCCTTGTGCCTTAAATACATTTTTCCATCCACTGACATTTAATTTAAAAAAAAAAATCCATTCAGCCACCATTTATCTTTTGATCAGAACATTGGCATTTAGAGTAATTACTAACTTATTACATTATATGACTTGTTTTTCAGTTGGTTTTGTAATTCTCTGTTCATTTTTTCTTTTTTTTTTTTTTTCACTTGTGGTTTGATGATTTTCTTTAGGAATATTCCTGTCTTCCTTTCTTTTTGGTTTTAATGTGTCTGTTGCTGGTTTCTTATTTTTTAATAACATGGGCTTCATATATGTTGACCAATTACTATATCTTCTTGTTCTAAGCTAGTGGTCTTATAAATTCAAACACATTCTAGGTATCTACGTTTTTTTACTCCTCTTGCTTACATTTTGAGTTTTTGATGTCATGTTTACATCTTCATATTTATCCCTTAACTGTTTATTGTACTTATAATTGCTTTAAGAGTTTTTTTTTTTTTCCTTTTACTCTATATACTAGCTCATTTAAGTGGTTGATCCTTGATCCTTACTATGTATTTGCCTTTCCTACTGGGACTTTCTCTTCTATAGATTTTTACTTCTATTCCACTTAGAAAAGGCCTTTCAACATTTATTTTAAGGTCAGTTTAGTAGTGCTGATTTTTTTTTAAGTTTTTGATTGTCTGAGAAATTATTTATTTCTTTTCCAGTCTTGAATGATTATCTTGCTGGGTAGAATATTGTAGATTACAAGGTTTTCTCTTTCAACACTTTCCATATATCATGGCACTCTCTTCTATCCTGCAAGGTCTCTTCAGAGAAATCAGTTTATATCCACATTGAAATTCTCTTGTATGTGACTCTTTGTTTTTCTCTTTCTGCCTTTAGAGTTCTCTGTTTAACTTTTGTCATTTTTGTTTTGGTACATCTTATGTTAGCCGCTCAGTCGTGTTCAACTCTGCAACCCCATGGACTATAGCCCACCTGGCTCTTCCATCTATGGAATACTCCAGTCAAGAATACTGGAATTAGTAGCCATTCCCTTCTCCAGGGGATCTTCGCAACCCAGAGATCAAACCCATGCATCCCACATTGTAGGCAGATTCTTTACTACCTGAGCCACCAGGGAAGTCCTGATACATTTTGGTGTAAGTTTATTTGATTGCATCTTGTTTGGGACCCTCTCTGCTTCCTATACCTGGATATCTGTTTCCTTCTTCATGTTTGATAAATCTTCAAAATCATTTCCTCAAATATATTTTCCATCTCCCCCTTGTTCTTCTGGCATCACTATAAAGCAAATGTTGGTACACATAATTTTATCCCAGAGATATCTTAAATTGATTTCATTTTTTTAAGTTGCTTTTCTTTCTGCTGTTCTGATTGGGAGGTTTCCATTATTCTGGCTTTTAGATCACTTGAGGGTTCCTTTGTATCACTTCATGCCTTCTATTTTGTTATTTATTTTAGCTGTTGCACTGTGTGTTTCTGGTTGGGTACTGTTTTTAATGTCTCTAGTTCGTTTTAAAAATTATCACTGTGTTGATCAACTCTTTTCCCTAATTCTGTTAACACTTTCATAGCCACTGCTTTGTAATCTTTATCTGATAAATTGGTTTTTTTTTTCATTATTTTTTTCATGGATTTTCTCTTGATTTTTTAGTTGAGAATAGTTTCTCTGCCTTTTCATTTTACTTCACTCTGCCTCTATGGATTTAGGTGAAATAGTTACCTACTGCAGTCTTGAAAAACTATTCTTCTATGGGAGTGTCCCTATTAGGACTACATATGCCCAATGCATTTTGTGGGGCACCTTGATTTTTTGTGTACACAAGTCATCCCTTTCCTCATGGTATCCTGGAAGATATTTCCTTGATATGTGGTGGGGCTTAAATGGAAGGGCTATAGCTGGATGCACATATGAGGTGAGATTTTTGCTCTGTTCAATGACCATCATCACCTTATCAGAGGTGGGATCTGATCCCACGTTGATGGAGTAGAAACCGTAAGAGTTGGCCTGGGTTGTCTCTGTTCCCTTAAGTGTGTGTTTTCTTTTCTCCCTGCACCAGAATCCTTGCCCCAGATAGGGAAATACTGAAACATGTGCGATTCTTGTTAACTATTGCCCCCTGTTGGCTACAGATAGGTCTGAGCTATCTTCAGTGCCCTTCCTATGCAGGTGCCCATATTTGTTTCCCCTTCTCCACTCAGATGCAGTGTTGAGTGAATGTCCCATTTGTCTCCTACAGCAGAGCACTTCCCCTAGCCTCAGCTGCTCACACCTTGTTGTGAAGCCATAGTGCTTTGCTGGCATATCTCACATCAACTCTTTGCATGTACTGGGTGGTAGTCTGTAGTGGAGTAGCCACCATCAGCAATCCTTTAATAAGTGCCAAAAAAGGCTACCTCAAGCTCCACTCAGGCTACACTGAAGTACCTTGTGGCCTCTGCATCTTAAGCTTGAGTCTTATTTCTTGTAGTGACTGCCCCAGATCCAGTGCAGCACTGTGACATAGAGTGGGGCTGGAGCATTTACTTGGCTTGGACTGGGTTGCTCGCTGAGGTGGTCATAGCTACTAGACCAGACCTCTCACCACCCTGCCTTGGGGATAAGTCAGAGTCCATGAATAGAGCCCAGGCTTCCCACTATACTTGTGTTAGTACCAGCAGACCTCCAACTAGCTGAGGAACTTCAACTTACTTGTATCGGACTCCTGGACTGTGGCATCTAATCTTTGACTCTCACCACTCAGTCCCCATGGTGGATATCTGCCTGCATAACCTACATTTTCCTCCAAGTCTCCTTCCAGGAGCACAGGTCCCAAACCAATTGGCTTTCTTCCCTTGCTACCTGATTACAGGTCTATTTTCCTTCCAGCCTTGGTTGTCTTTCTGCCAGTTTCCAGTTAGTTTTCAGTGAGAATTATTCCACATATAGAGGTGTTTTTTCATGCGTTTGCTGAGGTAGGTGAACTCCACTTCCTCTTACTTCATCATCTTGACCTATCTCTGTTTTAGACTACTTGTGCTTCATGAAAGCAGAATTATTTTCTCCAAATCATGAGAAACTGGCAATAAAGCAAGTAATAGTGTAATTGCTTTTTTGATTTTGGATTTTCTTTCAATACTGAACCATAGTGAAATCTTTGGTTGAAATTTTATTAATTCAAATCAGTCATTATTTGCCACAAGTCATGATTCATATTCAAAGTAATTAAAAATCAGTACAGCCTGAGTACCAACTACTTGAAACAGATGCTTTAAACAACATATGCTGGTATAAAATAATATCATCCCTGCCACACTCTATTAAGCACCACTGTTGAGACAGCACAGTGGCAACACAAACCTTCACCATTCTATTATAGTCTCTACCTTTGACACACTGTCTTTCCACTTACATTCTTAACTGTTTATATCCCGTCAACATCATGGTCCTCTTAATCTTATCGCAAGTGTTTTGCCTCAGTCCAACTAGAGAAGAGCTATGTTTAGATATATTTGCATCCTTATCTTGGTTACTTGAAATACTCTCTATAGATAACAGTAGAGGGGAAACAATAAGATGAAAGCCCAGAACAGGATGTAACTTAGAAATAGACTATAAGAAACTGATGGCCCATTCATATTATCTAAAATAAGAGGATCTTTTCCAATAAATAAGTCAGAGAGTAAGATTCTGGCACCAGTATATTATGTTAATGAGGTCAGGGCTTTGGATAGTTCTCTCTGTAGTCCTCTTGGCTTTTATTTCATGGATATAATATGGATACAATGGCTTTATTTATTACATTATGTTGCTGTTGTTTAGTAGCTCAGTGTGATGTATGATTCTTCTGTGACCCCCGTGGACTGTAGCCTGCCAGGCTCTTCTGTCCATGGAATTCTCCAGGCCAGAATACTGGAGTGGATTGCCATTTCCTACTCCAGGAGATTTTCCTCCACCCAGTGATCAAATCCGCGTCTCCTGAATTGGCAGGTGAATTTTTTACCATTGAGCTACCAGAGAAGCCTCATTTAAGTCTCTAAACTGCTTAAAGTCTTCTTCTGTAGCCATCTTATATTAGGGAGAAAATGATTTTTCAAAAGTGCCCCTTTCCAAACAAATGTCTCTTTATATTTTTATTGGGAAGAACTGGATTATGTGCCCACTACTAACCTATGAATGGGACCACTTTCTCTGAGATCAAGGGATTTCCAGCTAAGAATTTTAAGGAAGAAAAATGGTTAAGTGACTCTCATATAGATAGCCAACAATGTCTCCCACAGAAGGTATAGGAGGATGTAGATACACAAGAACACACACAGTTTTATTCATGTACTTCAATAGTTCCCAAGAAACTTTCCAAAGTCTTTGGGTCAATGTGTATAGTAAAAAAAATAGGTAGTTTAGGAAAGTTTCATTAAATGAGTCTAAGGCAAGGCGGTGAATTTGTAAATTTACTTCATGCTTCTTTTCAGAAGTTGTCTTCTATGTTCTTACCACTCTCTCACAACTTGATTTGTTAAGCATCAATAATTTAGATGTTGTTATGGTAGCAAGGAAGGTAACTACACACGTTAATGGTTTCTTTAGCAGCATCTGCACAAGTGCAGTATTTTTTTTTTAATTAGATTCAAATGAAGATATAAAGACTTTCTTCCTTCCAAAGGAACATATTTCTCTTTGGCTAGAATGTGATAGCTTTAAAAAGGGGTTAGAAATTAGACTATTGATTTAAGAATAATTATTATCATGTCAATGAAAAATCCTAAATTATACACAAAATCCTTTGTATAGATATTTTCATTTTGTTTTAATATATAGTTGACCTTTGAATAACAGGACTTTGAATTATGTGGATCCACTTTTATACGGGTTTCTTTCATAAAATGTGTACTATAATACTTCACAATCTGTAGTTGTTGATGCAGCATCTCTGATAAAGAGGGTGACTATAAAGTTATACAAGAGTCTTTAACAGTGTAGGGGGTGAGGGAGGAATTTTGGTGCCCTTAACTCCTGAGTTGTTCAAGGGGCAACTGTAAACACTTGTTGCTACAAATCACATTTGTCCACAAATGGAAAATTTTCTGACACAGGAATTTACAAGAATTCATTGACTTATTTAACTTTTGCAGCAGCATTATTTGTTTATTTAACAAAAGTCCAGTAGGATGCATAAAGAGAATAAATTAAAATGTTTAATACATTTCCAACTGCCGGAGTTCACTCAAACTCATGTCCATCGAGTTGGTGATACCATCCAGCCATCTCACTCTCTGTCGTCCCCTTCTCCTCCCGCTCCCAATCCCTCCCAGCATCCGTCTTTTCCCATGAGTCAACTTGTCGCATGAGGTGGCCAAAGTATTGGAGTTTTAGTTTTAGTAATTGTATTAAATAAATTCTTCTGCAGAAAGGCTGTTAAAAAATTTGTGGGTTTTTTTTTTTTTTTTGGTAGAATGCTGAATTTAGTTGTGATTATTACTTTCCTTTAGATGCATTTTACCAGTGCATCGCATGTATTTCATCAACCATATTTGATTGTGTGATTCAAAAAAAAAACGATCACAAGGTTTCCCTCTTGGGATATTTTATGAGTTATTTTGCTATTGTTGATTTATTTTCATTTTTAATAGTTCTTGCTATATTTCACCCTTCAAATCCTGGAGGTTTTCCACAATAGTGATTTCCTGGGAATTCTGGAAGGACTGCCATTGACCTTAATCACAATATATGTTCAGTACTTAAATAACCACCAACCTGTATGCAGGTCAGGAAGCAACAGTTAGAACTGGACATGGAACAACAGACTGGTTCCAAATAGGAAAAGGAGTACGTCAAGATTGTATCTTGTCACCCTGATTATTTATCTTATATGCAGAGTACATCATGAGGAATGCTGGGCTGGAAGAAGCACAAGCTGGAATGAAGATTTCCGGGAGAAATATCAATAACCTCCGATATGCAGATGACACCACCCTTAAGGCAAAAAGTAAAGAGGAACTAAAAAGCCTCTTGGTGGAAGTGAAAGAGGAGAGTGAAAAGGTTGGCTTGAAGCTCAACATTCAGAAAACAAAGATCATGGCATCTGGTCCCATTGCTTCATGGGAAATAGATGGGGAAACAGTGGAAACAATGTCAGACTTTATTTTGGGAAACTCCAAAATCACTGCAGATGCTGTTTGCAGCCATGAAATTAAAAGACGCTTACTCCTTGGAAAGAAAGTTATGACCAACCTAAGCAGCATATTAAAAAGCAGAGACATTACTTTGCCAACTAAGGTCCGTCTAGTCAAGGCTATGGTTTTTCCAGTGGTCATGTATGGATGTGAGAGTTGGACTGTGAAGAAAGCTGATCGTCGAAGAATTGATGCTTTTGAACTGTGGTACTGGAGAAGACTCTTGAGAGTCCCTTGGACTGCAGGGAGATCCAACCAGTCCATTCTATAGGAGATCAATCCTGGGTGTTCATTGGAAGGACTGATGCTAAAGCTGAAACTCCAATACTTTGGCCACCTCATGCAACGAGTTGACTCACTGGAAAAGACCTTGATGTTGGGAGGGATTGGGGTTGGGAGGAGAAGGGGACGACAGAGAATGAGATGGCTGGATGGTATCACCAACTCGATGGACATGAGTTTGAGTGAACTCCGGCAGTTGGTGATGGACAGGGAGGCCTGGCGTGCTGTGATTAATGGGTTCACAAAGAGTCAGACACGACTGAGTGACTGAACTGAACTGAAATGATTCACTATATCTTAGTATAAACAGAGTATTAGATAATTTTAGATAGCTAAATATTTGAAGATTTCATCACTTCCTATGACCCATTTATCCTTCATTAGCATGGAGTAAGATGCCCAAAATTTATGCTGAAAAATCATAGTTATTTTTCTCCCTCTCTTTTGTGTGAATATACTTTATACTTCCAACTAGAATAAAGTCTCAGAATACCTGATCTTTGTGCCCACATACCTACACAAGCTATGGACTTTGGGAAGATTCCTTTGCCTGTTGTTTTCTTATCTGTAAAAAAATATACTAGGGTTAATTTTTGATTTGATTTTTTAGGGCTAAATGAATAAAATGAAACAATGTTTGAAAACAACATTTTTAAACTGTATGTAAAATTCATTGTATGCATTGACAATTGCTTTTAAAATGTATAATTTTATGCTACCAACTCAGTTACAGATGTCATGTGATTCATCTATATTATAAAACTGTAGAAATTAAAAATTTTAAATTACATTAGTGCTCTTCTGGTCTGACATTTTTATATTTTCCTGAGATGGTGGTGATGGCCCCAAAGAGTTATGGCTTATTAACTGCACTTGTGGAGAAAATATTGAAATAGCATTCTTGAATGTTTGCCCAATAACCTTCTCTAATATCTGTGCTTAGTGTATAGCCTCTTTTCCATTAAGACATATTAACCCAAAAGTCCCTCATGATGATCACCTGGAAATATCAGATATTGAATTGCAGAAGTATTGTACGTTTTGAAGCTTGTAATATGACTATAAGAAATATGCCCCATATAACTAGACACTGTGAATTTGTGACAAGTTGTCAGGGGAAGCATGAGTCCTATCATACAGATTTCCAAAGAGATGATCAATATGACAGTTTTTAGAGAGTTTTAAACACTTTATGAAAACAAACCACTTGAAAAACATGTAACCATATGCAAAGTATTGACTGAAAATTTAATCTAACAGACGCAAGACAGTTAATTCTCAAATTTTATATTTTTATTTGTTATTTGGATACTGAATTTAACATAATATTGAAATAAGATACTCAACTCAATTTTCAGAGATTACAGAGACTTTGAATTATTTTGAATAACAAAATATATAATGCATTATAATGTTGTCAAATATACTTGGTAAAACAACATGCATACTTGATGTTATAAATTTCTCACAAAATAATGGGAAACAAGGGAGAATAAATAGCAAATTCATTTAAGTTCATCGTTTGCACTTTACTTATTACAAATAACCTTGCATTTAATCAATATTGATTAGCAATATGGACATGAGACAATTGTTTCTCATTAATAATAAGAGGTATTTATTCTTATTAATGTCATTCTTCTACTAGGGATAGCTCTCTGCTCTGCTAGAAGAATTTTCTTTGATTACACACCAAATGGTCTGGCCCTAGACATTCAGAGATCATATAAAAAGTCTGCAACAGACACCAGGCAGGAAAAAAATTAATGTCACATAATTCTAGGGTAGGAATGAGGTTATTTTTAAATTGCATTGAAACTGTAATTGTTTCAATAAAAAAATTATTAGCATTAATCTCTTAGTTAAAAATAGATTCTACAATCAACAAGTTTTCATGAAGCTCTGTGGTAGTAGTTTCAGTATTAACAGAAGTTGCTGTCATTGTTGTTGTATTAAGCAGCAGAGCCAAGATTAGAATTCAGGTTAGTCTGCATGCATATTGCTCTTAGTCATTATATTAAACTGAAAGACCCAAACTTATTCCTGATAATTTTAGTATATTTTCAGGCTCTCGTTCACTTATTCATTCATTTCATTTACTGATTCTCATGAATTCGTTTCTTTTGCTCAATAAAATATTATTGAGTGACAACTATGTGCCACTCACTGAATCTGATTCTCTATGTCTCCAGGATGAGATCGACTATTTGGTATGGTGATGCCAACATTACCCAACTGTTCCTGAGATATGGAAAATTTCCTCCCAATTGGTATTTGTAGCAGACTTGCAATTTTACATCAAAATCTGTTCTGTTTGTTGGCATTAAGCTGGACTGCATTTGTCTGCCTTGAATTTGGCTGTGGTTATATAACTGAGTTTCCTCCAGTGGATGCATTTGTACCACATCCAGACATGACTCATTAAATTCTTTTATGCCAGGTCTTCTTTGTGGTTTTTCTCCTTTCAGTTGACTTCAATGGCATTCTTCTGGAAAATCTAGGAAATCCTGTGTTAAATACAACAACTTCAGATATGCAGATATCACTCTAATGGCAGAAAGTTAAGAGGAACTAAAGAGCTACTTGATGAAGGTGAAAGAGGAGAGCGAAAAAGTTGGCTTAAAACTCAACATTCAAAAATCGAAAATCATTATATCCAGTTCCATCACTTCATGGCAAATAGGTGGGGAAAAAATGGAAACAGAGACAGAATTTATTTTCTTGGGCTCCAAAATCATTGTGGACAGTGACTGCAGCCATGGAATTAAAAGACACTTGCTCCTTGGAATAAAAGCTATGACAAACCTAAACAGCATATGAAAAAGTGAAGGGCAGAGACAATATTTTGCTGGCAAATTCCGTCTAGTCAAAGCTACAATTTTTCCAGTAGTCATGCACAGATACGAAAGTTGGACTATAAAGGAGACTGAGTGCTAAAGGATTTATACATTAGAACTGTGGTGATGGGAAGACTCTCGTATAATATGAGAGTCCCTTGGACAACAAGGAGATCAAACCAGTCAATCCTAAAGGAAATCAACCATGAATACTCATTGGAAGAGACTGATGCTGAAGCTGAAACTCCAATACTTTGCCCACCTGATACGAAGAACTGACTCATTAGAAAAGACCCTGATACTGGAAAATACTGAGGGCAGGAGAAAAAGAGGATGACAGAGGAAGAGAAGGTTGGATGGCATCATTGACTCAATGGACATGAGTTTGAGCAAACTCCGGGGATAATGAAGAACAGGGAAGCCTGGCGTGCTGCACTTTACGGGGTTGCAAAAAGTTGGACATGATTGAGCTATTGAACAACAACAAAGTGTCAAAGTTGTTGAACAGAACACACAAAAAGATGAAGAAAATCAAAGATGCTCATCTTATCCCTGAAACATCCCAGTAAGAAGCAACTATGATTTGTAGATGGAAAGATCCCCCAAACTGAATATTTCTGTCATGGTAGAAATGGCAGAGCACTAGAGGTCATCTGTAACTGAGGGGTCCAGCTTTCAGAAGACATAAATAACTATCACAAATAACAGAATAAAAGTCATTAACCAAATGCATGCGCCAGAAAATGTTGGGTATTGATGCAAGGAAAATAATAGAATACCTGTAGTTCACCTTGAACACAATACCTGGAAAGGGAAATAGCCATCTACCTGAAAGTGAAAACTATCCTTATGGCCCAAGTTTGGAACTGACTGCCAATATGATAAGATTGGTTCTAGTAAAGAAAATAAGTGCATTACATTTGCTGAGCAGATCTGTTGGGAAATAGATTTATGTGTAATATGCGATGCTGAACAAAAAGGGTGGATAAACTTAAGACAAACAGATGCTAAATGGCAGGCGAGAATTGTTGGCTGCCAAAAATATCTTTGGAGAATTTTCTCAAGTTAGTACCAAATATAGTAATTTTTAAAAGTTTATTAATATGATAAGCAAAATGTGTTATGTTGCTATTTCACTTTAGTTTCCTTTGATTATTAGTGCTTTTGAATTTTAAAATATATGTTGGCCTTATTTTATATAATTTGCCTTTGAAGTTTGCCTCTTTCAGTTCAGTTCAGTTCAGTTCAGTTGCTCAGTCGTGTCCGACTCTTTGCGACCCCATGAATCACAGCACGCCAGGCCTCCCTGTCCATCACAAACTCACGGAGTTCACTCAAACTCATGTCCATCGAGTTGGTGATGCCATCCAGCCATCTCATTCTCGGTCGTCCCCATTCTCCTCTTACCCCCAATCCCTCCCAACATCAGTCTTTTCCAGTGAGTCAGCTCTTCGCATGAAGTGGCCAAGGTATTGGAGTTTCAGCTTTAGCATCAGCCCTTCAAATGAACACCCAGGATTGATCTCCCCTAGAATGGACTGGTTGGATTTCCTTGCAGTCAAAGGGACTCTCAAGAGTCTTCTCCAGCACCACAGTTCAAAAACATAAATTTTTGGCCATCACCCTTCTTCACAGTCCAACTCACATCCATACATGTCCACTGGAAAAACCATAGCCTTGACTAGACGGATTTTGGTTGGCAAAGTAATGTCTCTGCTTTTTAATACGCTGTCTAGGTTGGTCATAACTTTCCTTCCAAGGAGTAAGCGTCTTTTAATTTCATGGCTGCAATCAGCATCCGCAGAGATTTTGGAATCCAAAAGAATAAAGTCTGACACTGTTTCCACTGTTTCCCCATCTATTTGCATGAAGTGATGGGACCGGATGCCATGATCTTAGTTTTCTGAATATTGAGCTTTAAGTCAACTTTTTGACTCTCCTCTTTCACTTTCATCAAGAGGCTCTTTAGTTCTTCTTCACTTTCTGCCATAAGGGTGGTGTCATCTGCATATCTGAGGTGATTGATATTTCTCCCAGCAATCTTGATTCCAGCTTGTGTTTCCTCCAGCCCAGAATTACTCATGATGTCCTGTGCATATAAGTTAAATATGCAGGGTGACAATATACAACTTTGTCGTATTCCTTTTCTTATTTGGAAGGAGTCTGTTTTTCCATGTCCAGTTCTAACTATTGCATCTTGACTTGCATACAGGTTTCTCAAGAGGCAGGTCAGGTGGCCTGGTATTCCCATCTTTTCAGAATTTCTCAGTTTATTGTCATTGTCACAGTCCAAGGATTTGGCATAGTCAATGAAGCAGAAATAGATGATTTTCTGGAACTCTCTTGCTTTCCCATGATCCAGCAGATGTTGGCAATTTGATCTCTGGTGCCTCTGCCTTTTCTAAAACCTGCTTGAACATCTGGGAGTTCACAGTTCACATATTCTTGAAGCCTGGCTTGGAGAATTTTGAGCATGACTTTACTAGCGTGTGAGATGAGTGCAATTGTGCGGTAGTTTGAGCATTCTTTGGCATTGCCTTTCTTTGGGATTGGAATGAAGACTGACTTCTTCCAGTCCTGTGGCCACTGCTGAGTGTTCCAAATTTTCTGGCATATTGAGTGCAGCACTTTCACAGCATCATCTTTCAGGATTTGAAATAGCTCAACAGGTAGGAAATAATATAAAAGATAAAAAGAGAGACAAAAGAGGTAGGGACGGAGATCCATCCCAGGAAGGGAGGCTTAAAAAAGAGAAGTTTCCAAACACTAAGATATACTCACTGGCAAGTCTATGGCGAGCCTTGGAACCTCAGAGGGCAACATAACCAGGAGGAAAAATAAATAAATAATTTAAACCCACAGATTATGTGCCCAACTGTAACTCCTAGTGGAGAAGCAGCGCAGATGCCTGCATCCCTCACTATCAAGCAGGGGCTGGGCAGGGAGGCTCGGGCTGCATTGCTTAGAGTAAGGACCGGGTTTGAATGCCCCGAGGGCAATCTGAGGGAACTAACTTGAGAAAGCAAAGCAGACTGTGGGATAGCTACCACATCAAAAGGAAAAAAGCCCTAAAGGCCTGCTCACAGAACAAAAGAATGACTAGTGCTAGCCGGCTACGGAAAGCGCATTCTCCATCCCCATGCGAGACAGGCAGGGGAGGGCTGCCAGAGCCAGAAGGGGGCAATCGCGGCCCCAAAGAGGCATCAGATACCAAACTGAAAGCAGGCTTCGTTGCTAACCAAGACTTCTTTGGATTCTGGCCTGAGAAAGTACGCCGATTGTAAACCCAGAAAAATGAGCGGCAGGAACCAGAGAGGCGATAAGTTGCAGTGAATGTGCACGCCAAACACCTGGTCACCTGAACTGCTTGGACCAAGGAAAGGCACAAAACGCAGGCCAAAACAAGTCTGCGCCTCTGTGGAGTACCCAAGTACCTGAACCTGAGTGGCTTAGACATGGGAAATGCATACAAGCCAGCGATGCCTCAGACAGTTCCCAGCAGAACAACCTAGAGCCTAAGCAGTATAAACAGGGAAAGCACACACTCTGTGAGTGAGGGCAAACTCAGTGCAGCCGATACACTGTGAGCACACACCAGTGTTATTTGGTTGCAGTGTCCCTCCCTCCCCACAGCATGACTGAACAAGTGAAACTAAAAAAGGGACCACAACCGCCCACTTTTGTCAGGGCAGAAATTAGAAACTGAAGAGACCAGCAAACAGAAGAAGCTAAAACAGAGGGAACCACCTTGGAAGTGACATATGGAGGTCTTGAGGCTAATGCAAGAATAATACTGAAAACCAGAGGCAGAGACTTAACTCCAAATCCTGAGAACGCTAGAGAACTCCTAACTCCAGGGAACATTAATTGATAGGAGCTCATCAAATGCCTCCATACATGCACTGAAACCAACCACCACCCAAGGGCCAACAAGTTACAGAGCAAGATATACCATGCAAATTATCTAGCAACACAGGAAAATAACCCTGAGCTTCAAAATAAAAGCTGCCTATAGTCACTCCAAACCCACTGACATCTCATAACTCGTTACTAGACACTTCACTGCACTTCAGAGAGAAGAAATCCAGCTCCACCCACCAGAACACCGACACAAACTTCCCTAACCAAGGAAACTTGACAAACCTCCCGTCCAAACCCATCAACAGTGAGGAACCGCCACAATAAAGAGAACTCCACAAACTGCCAGAAAACGGAAAGGCCACCCCAAACACAGCAATATAAACAAGATGAAGAGGCAGAGAAATACCCAGCAAGTAAAGGAACAGGATAAATGCCCACCAACCCAAATAAAAGAGGAAGATATAGGGAACCTACTTGATAAAGAATTCTGAATAATGATAGTGAAAACGATCTAAAATCTTGAAAACAAATTGGAGTTACAGATAAATAACCTGGAGACGAGGATCGAGAAGATGCAAAAAAGGTTAACAAGGATCTAGAAGAAATACAAAAGAGTCAATATACAATGAATAATGCAATAGATGAGATAAAAAACACTCTGGAGGGAACCAACAGTAGAATAATGGTGGCAGAAGATAGGATAAGTGAGCTAGAAGATAGAATGGTAGAAATAAAATAAACAGAGGGGAAAAAAGAAAAATGAATTAAAAGAAATTAAGACAATCTCAGAGACTTCCTGAACAATGTTAAATGGCCCAACATTCAAATCATAGGAGTCCCAGAAGAAAAAGACAAAAAGAAAAACCATGAGAAAATACTTAAGGAGATAATAGTTGAAAACATCCCTAAAATGGGGAAGGAAATAATCACCCAAGTCCAAGAAACCCAGAGAGTCCCAAACAGGATAAATCCAAGGCTAAATACCCCAAGACACAAATTAATCAAATTAACAAAGATAAAAAACAAAGAACAAATATTAAAAGCAGCAAGGAGAAAACAACAAATAACACAGAAGGGGATTCCCAAAAGGATAATAGCTGATCTTTCAATAAAAACTCTTCAGGACAGGGGGAAAAGCAGGGCGTACTTAAAGTGATGAAAGAAAATAACCTGCAGCCCAGATTACTGCACCCAGCAAGGATTTCATTCAAATATGAAGGAGAAATCAAAAGCTTTACAGACAAACAAAAGCTGAGAGAATTCAACACCACCAAACCAGCTCTCCAACAAATGCTAAAGGAAATTCTCTAGACAGAAAACACAGAAAGGGTGTATCAACTCAAAACCATAAAGTAAATGGCAACAGGATCATGCTTATCAACAATTACCTTAAATGTAAATGGGATGAATGCCCCAACCAAAAGATAAAGACTTGCTGAATGGATAAAAAAACAAGACTCCTATATATGTTGTCTACAAGAGACAAACCTCAAAATGAGGGACACATACAGACTGAAAGTGAAGGGCTGGAAAAAGATATTCCACACAAATAGACTAAAAGAAAGCAGGAGTAGCAATACTCATATCAGATAGTAAATACTTTAAAACATAGGCTGTGAAAAGAGACAAAGAAGAACATGACATAATGATCAAAAGATCAATCCAAGAAGAAGATATAACAACTATAAATATATCTGCACCCAACTTTGGAGCACCGTAATATGATAGGCTGTGAAAAGAGACAAAGAAGGACATGACATAATGATCAAAAGATCAATCCAAGAAGAAGATATAACAATTATAAATATATCTGCACCCAACATAGGAGCACCGCAATATGTAAGACAAATGCTAACAATTATGAAAGGGGAAATTAACAATAACACAATAATAGTGGAAGACTTTAATACCCCACTCACAACTGTAGATAGATCAACTAAACAGAAAATTAATAAGGAAACACAAACGTTAAATGATACAATAGACCAGTTAGACCTAGTTGATATCTATAGAATATTTCACCCCTAACAAATGAATTTCCTTTTTCTCAAGCGCACACAAAATCTTCTCCAGGATAGACTATATCCTGGGCCATAAATCTAGCTTTGGTAAATTCAAAAAAAATTGAAATCATTCCAAGCATCTTTTCTGATCACAATGCAGTAAGATTAGATCTCAATTACAGGAGAAAACCTATTAAAAATTTCAACATATGAAGGCTGCACAACACGGTGCTGAATACCCAACAAATCATAGAAGAAATCAAAAAAGAAATCAAAATATGCATAGAAATGAATGAAAATGAAAACACAACAACCCAAACCCTATGGGACACTGTAAAAGCAGTGCTAAGGGGAAGGTTCAAAGCAATACAGGCATACCTCAAGAAACAAGAAAATAGTCAACTAAATAACTGAACACTACACCCAAAGCAAATAGAAAAGGAAGAAATGAAGAACCCCAGGGCTAGAAGAAGGAAAGAAATCTTAAAAATTAGGGCAGAAATAAATTCAAAAGAAAGAAAAGAGACCGTAGCAAAAATCAACAAAGCCAAAAGCTTGTTCCTTGAGAGGGTAAATAAAATTGACAAACCACTAGCCAGACTCATCAAGAAACAAAGGGAGAAAAACCTAACCAATAAAATTAGAAATGAAAATGGAGAGATCACAGCAGACAACACAGAAATCCAAAGTATCATAAGAGACTACTATCAGCAATTATATGCCAATAAAATGGACAACTTGGAAGAAATGGACAAATTCTCAAGAAAGTACAACTTTCCAAAACTGGACCAGGAAGAAATAGAAAATCTTAACAGACCCATCACAAGCAAGGAAATTGAAACGGTAATGAGAAATCTTCCAGCAAACAAAAGCCCAGGTCCAGATGGCTTCACAGCAGAATTCTACCAAAAATTTAGAGAAGAGCTAACACCTATCCTACTCAAACTCTTCCAGAAAATTCCAGAGGAATTTAAACTTCCAAACTTATTCTATGAGGCCACCATCGCCCTATTAACAAAACCTGACAAAGAAGCCACCAAAAAAGAAAACTACAGGCCAATATCACTGATGAACATAGATTCAAAAATCCTTAACAAAATTCTAGCATTGAGAATCCAACATATTAAAAAGATCATAGATCATGGCCAAGTGTGCTTTATCCCTGGGATGCAAGGATTCTTCCACATCCGCAAATCAACCAATATAATACACCACATTATCAAAATGAAAAATAAAAACCATATGATTATCTGAATAGATGCAGAGAAAGCCTTTAACAAAATTCAACATCCATTTATGATAAAAACAGTCCAGAAGGTGGGAATAAAAAGAACATACCTCAACATAATAAAAGCTATATATGACAAATCCACAGCAAACATTATCCTCATTGGTGAAAAATTGAAAGCATTTCCCCTAAAGTCAGGAACAAGACAAGGGTGTCCACTCTCACCACTACTATTCAACATAGTTTTGGAAGTTTTGGCCACAGCAATCAGAATAGAAAAAAATATGAGGAATCCAAATTGCTTGAAGATGACATGATCTTCTACAAAGAAAATCCTAAAGACTCTACCAGAAAATTACAAGACCTAATCAATGAATATAGTAAAGTTGCAGGATATAAAATCAACACACAGAAATCCCTTGCATTCCTATACACTAACGATGAGAAGACTGTAAGAGAAAATAAGGAAACAATTCCATTCACCATTGCAATGAGAAGAATAAAATACTTAGGAATATATCTACCTAAAGAAACAAAAGACCTTTATATAGAAAACTATAGAACACTGGTGAAAGAAATCAAAGAGGACACTAATAGATGGAGAAATATACTGTGTTCATGAAATGGAAGAATAAGTATTTTGACAATGAATATACAACCCAAAGTAATTTCTAGATTCAATGCATTACCTATCAACCTACAAACAGCATTTTTCACAGAGCTAGAACAAATAATTTCACAATTTGTATGGAAATACAAAAAACCTCGAATAGCCAAAGCAAACTTGAGAAACAAGAACGGAACTGGAGGAATCAACCTGCCAGACTTCAGGTTCTACTACAAAGCCACAGTCATGAAGACAGTATGGTACTGGCATAAAGACAGAAATGTAGACCAATGGAACAAAATAGAAAGCCCAGAGATAAATCCATGCACCTATGGGCACCTTATCTTTGACAAAGGAGGCAAGAATATTCAATGGAGAAAAGACAATCCCTTTAACAAGTGGTGCTGGGAAAACTGGTCAACCACTTGTAAAAGAATGAAACTAGAATACTCCCTATAAACTCAAAATGGATTAAAAATCTAAATGTAGGACCAGGAACCATAAACCTCATAAACCCCCTAGAGGAGAACATAGGCAAAACACTCTCTGACATAAATCACAGCAGGATCCTCCATGACTCATCATTCGGAATACTGGAAATAATATGAAAAATAAACAAATGGAGCTTAATTAAAATTAAAAGCTTCTGCACAGAAAAGGAAACTATAAGCAAGGTGAAAAGACAGCCTTCAGAATGGGAGGAAATAATAGCAAATGAAGCAACTGACAAAGAAATTAATCTCAAAAATATATAAGCAAAACCTACAGCTCAATTCCAGAAAAATAAACTACCCAATCAAAAAATGGGCCAAAGAACTAAACAGACATTTCTCCAAAGAAGACGTACAGATGGCTAACAAGCACATGAAAAGGTACTCAACATCACTCATAATCAGAGAAATGCAAATCAAAACCACAATGAGGTACCATTTCATGCCTGTCAGAACGGCTGCTATCCAAAAGTCTACAAGCAATAAATGCTGGAGAGGGTGTGCAGAAAAGGGAACCGTCTTACACTGTTAGTGGGAATGCATACTAGTACAGCCATTATGGAGAACAGGGTGGAAATTCCCTAAAAAACTGGAAATACAGCTGCCATATCACCCAGCAATCGTACTCCTGTGCATACACATCAAGGAAACCAGAATTGAAAGAGACGCGTGTACTCCGATGTTCATCGCAGCACTGTTTATAATAGCCAGGACATGTAACCAACCTAGATATCTATCAGCAGACGAATGGATAAGAAAGCTGTGGTATATATACACAATGGAGAATTCAGTTCAGTTCAGTTCAGTTCAGTCGCTCAGTCGTGTCCGACTCTTTGCAACCCCATGAACCACAGCACGCCAGGCCTCCCTGTCCATCACCAACTCCCGGAGTTCACTCAAACTCATGTCCATAGAGTCGGTGATGCCATCCAGCCATCTCATTCTCTGTCATCCCCGTCTCCTCCTACCCCCAATCCTTCCCAGCATCAGAGTCTTTTCCAGTGAGTCAACTCGTCGCATGAGGTGGCCAAAGTATTGGAGTTTCAGTTTCAGCATCAGTCCTTCCAATGAACATCCAGGATTGATCTCCTCTAGAATGGACTGGTTGGATCTCCTTGCAGTCCAAGGGACTCTCAAGAGTCTTCTCCAGCACCACAGTTCAAAAGCATCAATTCTTCCACGATCAGCTTTCTTCACAGTCCAACTCTCACATCCATACATGACCACGGGAAAAACCATAGCCTTGACTAGACGGACCGTGGTTGGCAAAGTAATGTCTCTGCTTTTTAATATGCTATCTAGGCTGGTCATAACTTTCTTTCCAAGGAGTACGCGTCTTTTAATTTCATGGCTTCAATCAGCATCTGCAGTGATTTTGTCTCAGCCATTAAAAAGAATACATTTGAACCAGTTCTAATGAGGTGGATGGAACTGGAGCCCATTATACAGAGTGAAGTAATCCAGAAATAAAAACACCAATACAGTGTACTAACTCATATATATGGAATTTAGAAAGATAGTAAAGATAACCCTATATACGAGACAGCAAAAGAGACACAGATGTATAGAACAGTCTTCTGGACTCTGTAGGAGAGGACGAGGTTTGGATTATTTGGGAGAATGGCATATAAACATGTATATTATCGTATGTGAAACGAATCTTCAGTCCAAGTTCAATGCATGATACATAATGCTCGGTGCCAATGCACTTGGATGACCCAGAGGGATGATATCGGGAGGGAGGTGGGAGGGAGGTTCAAGATGAGGAACACATGTACACCCAGGGCAGATGCATGTCAATGTATGGCAAAACCAATACCATATTGTGAGGTAATTAACCTCCAATTAAAATAAATAAATTTTTAAAAAATAAATTATGTATACACAGTTAAATATCCAGCATAAATAATGGAAAGCTACAAATTTTTAAAAAGCAACAAGATAGCAATGTGTGATAATTTTAGACATATTCAATTCAGAGAAAATGAAATATAGTAGCCAAAATTATATGAAAATATGCTCATCCTTACCAGTGTTTTAATATGTTAAAATCATGAGATATTTTTTACTTAAAAATGAAAAAATTCATTGTTATTTTATAAAGTTCTGGTGAAAATTTGAGAAAACTCTTTTTCTTTCATTTTTTGTAAATAGAAGTATAATTGATGTAAGCCATTACTTAGTTTAATGTGTACACATGATTCTGTATTTTTATATATTGTGAAATGATCATCAAAATAAATCTAGTTAACACCTGTCACCAGACAGTCACCGAAAAGTTATTTTTTTTTCCTGATGAGAACATTTAAGATCTCTTCTCTTAGCCCCTTTTAAATACGCAATACAGTACTATTAGCTACAATCACATGCTGTATGCTACATCTCTATGACTTATTTTATAACTGAGATTTGGACAACTGAGCACTTTTCACTTTCCTATCTACCACTGTAGGCAAGAATCCCTTAGAAGACCTGGAGTAGTCCTCATACTTAACAAGAGTCTGAAATGCAGTACTTGGCTGCAAGCTCAAAAACAACAGAGCCTTCTTGGTTTCTTTCCAATGTATGCACTCAGCATCACGCTTATCCAAGTCTAAGCTCCAACTACTGATGCTGAAGACGAAGTTGGCAGGTTCTACGAAGACCCACTACACCTTATAGAACTAACACACACACACCCCCCAATAAAAAAGATGTCCTTTTCAATTATACGGGGTTAGAATGCAAAAGTGGGAAGTCAAGATATACCCAAAATAACAGGGAATTTTGCCCCTTGAGTACAGAACGAAGCAAAGTAAAGGCTAATAGAGTTTTGTCAAGAAAATATGCTGATCATAGCAAACACTCATTTCAAACAACCCAAGAGATTACTCGACACATAGACATCACCGGATGGTCGCTACTGAAATTAGATTGGTTATGTTTTTACAATCAAAAAAGGAGGATCTCAATAGAGTCACAAAAACAAGACAAGGAGCTGTTTAGAGGACATCACTGACTAAACAGACATGAGTTTGAGCAAACTCCAGGAGATAGTGAAGCAAAGTGATGCCTGGAGTGCTGCAGTCCATGGGGTAGCAAAGAGTCAGACATGACTGAGTGACTGGACAACAACGGTGCATACAGTAGCCCTTCATGTCTTCAGGCTTTGCATCCATGGATCCAATCAAGTCAGAATAGAAATTTTGGTCCAAGTCTGATTGAATCTATGGATGTCAAACTCATGATACAAAATGTGCAAATAGAAAGGGCCAACTGTATATTTATTGAAAAAATCTGCATCTGAATTGACCCACACAGTTCAAACCCATGTTGTTCAAGGATCAGCTGTATTTGTTTTTGCGCCAGTATCACAATGTTTTGATTTCAGTAGCTTTGTAGTAAGTTTTGAAATCAAGAAATGTGAGACCTCTAATTTTGTCCATTATTTTCAATCTTATTTTGGTTATTCGGAGTCCCTTGAGATTCAGTATAAAATTAGGATGATTTTACTATTAATACCAAAAATACTGGGATTATAACACAGATTGTATCGCATCTGTAGATTGTTTGAGTTAGTATTGTCATTTTCATAGTATTAAGTCTCCCAGTTAATGAATGAATTCTTTGCATATATGTGTCTTTAATTTCCTTCATCAATGTTTTATAGTTTTCAGTGTACAAGTCTTGCATTTCCTTGGTTAAGTCTATTCCTAAGTATTTTATTCTTTTTGATGCTATCTTAAAGGGAATTGTTTTCTTAAATTTCTTTCCCAATTGTTCATTTTTAGTATACAGACATAAAATTGATTTTTTAAAAATTTGTTTTATATACCACAGTTTTGCTTAATTTGTTTATTACTTCTAACAGTATTTTGGGAGTGTAGACCCTTTAGTGTTTTCTCCATATAAGATCAAGTCATCCATGAACAGGGATAATTTTACTCCTTTTCCAAATCCGATGCTTTCACTTCTTTTTCTAGCCTAATTGCTCTGAATAGGACTTCCAGTACTGTTAAACAAAAAATGGCAAAATAAGGTGTCCTTTTCTTTTTCCTGATCTTAGAGGAAAAAAATTAACCTTTGATCACTGTATGTTATTAGCTATGGGTTTTTATATATGTATTTTCACATATAGAAATAGTTTCTTTCTCTTCCTAAGTGTTGATTGTTTTCTATTATGTTTGTATTATTTCCAATTTCCCTATATAATTCTCATCTAGTTTATTTAACTGGAAAAGATATGTTATATGATTTTAGTCTCTCTAAATTTATTTAGACTTGTTTTGTGGTTTAACATATGGTCTCTCCTGGATAATGGTTCATGTACTCTTGAGAAAATGTGCATTTAGTCTTGTTAGGTAGATTATTTTCTATATGTCTGTTAGGTCCAATTAGTTAATAGTGTAGTTCAAATCCTCCAGTTCCTTTCTTATCATCTGTTTGTTATATACATTATTGAAAGTGGAATATTGAAGTCTTCTGTGTTACTATAGAGCTATCTTTTTCTCCCTTCTATTCTGTCAGTACTTACTTCATATATTTAGAGCTCTGATGGTTGTTTAATATATATTTATTATTGTTATATCTTTCTGGTGAATTGACACTTTTATCACTGCATGATATACTTTCATGTCTCTTAATATATTACTTTACTTAATGTCTATTTTATGTGCTATTAGTTTATCCATGCTCTTTTTAGGTTACTAATTTGCATGGAATACTTTTTTTTTTCCTCCATATATTCACTTTCAACCCATGCATATCCTTTGATCTAAAGTGAGTGTCTTATAGATAACATATAATTGGATCTTATTCTTTAATCCATTTTGTCAGTGTGTCTTTTAATTAGAGATTTTAATTAATTTTCATTGAACATTATTAGTGATAGGGAAAGATTTGCTATTGACTTTTTCTTTCTTTTCTCCTGCAAATCCCGTACTGTATATATTGATTCACTTACAATGTTTCATAATTCTTTTAAAATATATTTACTTTTCCTCATTTATTATCTTTTGCTCCTCAGTCTTCATAATTTCAAAATACCTGTCTTAAATTTTTCTGACCATTTCTTCTGTCCCTTCAGGTTTCTCTCTTAATCCCCCCAATGTACTTTTCAACTTAATTATCTTTATCAGCTCTTGAATTTGCTTCGTTCCTTTTGCAACTTCTGTGTGTGTATTGATATTTACATTTTGGATTTTCATAGCTTTCCTTTATCTCTGTGCACATTTAAGACAGTTACTTTAAAACATTTGTCTAGTAAGTCTGATTTTGTGTTTCTTCTGGGATGGTTTTAAGATATTTATTTTGATCAATATTTAGGAACAATATTTACCCATTTATTTGTATGCTTTGTGATTCTTTGTTGAAATTTTGTACTTTGTACAAGCAGCCACCTCTCTCATCTTTGAAGACTAATGGGGAGCACATTTACTAATTAGTAAAGCATTATTTCCATTTTAGGTTCAGCCCATGGTGAAGTCTTAAAATCTTTCCAGGTTCTTTCTTAACATGTGTTATGCTTGAGTCTCTGTGTGTGCTTTTTTCTTTTTTCCCTCCAATTTACTTGTATACACAAGTACTTATGAAAGTCTTAATTCTCATGGAATCTCATGTGCTTTCTACTTGGAACCTTATATTTTTATATTTTATTTCTATTTCGACATTCTCTTGCCCCTGGTATCCACATGTATGCAGGTCAACTGCAATTGTTATGCTCAGTGCCCTCTAAAGCCTCCCATGGTTTCTGTCAACTGAAAATTCAAACTACATTGAAGTTCCGCCATCTGACTTTCAAGTCAGGTGCTGCCACTGCTTTCCACAGTCTTTCTCCGTTTGAGCTCCAAGTTAGGCAAAGCAGAAACCTATCCTTTAGGAAACCCATAACCAGGTTAGGTATAATTTGTGTCTGGTAGTAGCAGCACTTCCTCCCAAAGGTGCTGCACCACACCAAGGAAGATATAGGGCAAATGCAATGAAAAATACCATAAAAATTCTGACATCTTTGAATATGGCTGTTTGTTGATTGGGCATTTGCTTTGTTGCTGTAGATCTTTGATTTCCAGAGCCTATTCAAAGTGATTTTAGTTGGTCTTTAGTCATTCTTTTATTATTCACAAGGAGGGGGGGAGGGAAATGAGACTCTGGAGCTTCCTAGTTTGCCACATTGCTAAAGTCACTGTTCAAGTTTTGAAGAAAAATCAGGTATGTGATCTGGAAGAATAGACATAAGAAGCTAATTCATTTCAAGGTGAAAACACACATTCAGATGAAAGAAATGATGTGTTTATAGTATGGCAAACAGATTAATCTGTTAGAATCAAAGCATGGATGTTTTTATTTCAGAGTCAGCAACAGCAGCCTTACAACCCTAAATTGTCTCCTGTCAGCTCTTCCAGGGTCATCAATACTCCTACCTCCTTTGAAGAGTTGGCTCAAAGTAAAGTACTTTTCAAGATTTCTGGTTTCAGTAATGGCTGAGTCCTTGGATTGGAATAACCTGTTACAATTAGCAGAGAATGAGATGGCTGGATGGCATCACCAACTCAATGGACATGAGTTTGAGTGAACTCCGGGAGTTGGTGATGGACAGGGAGGTCTGGCGTGCTGTGATTCATGGGGTCACAAAGACTCGGATACGACTGAGCAACTGAACTGTTACAATTAGCAATTTTAAACTCTGGATAATAATACCCTTAATAGTGAAAAGAACAAAAGCAGATTAAAAACAAGTAGGGATTACACCCTTGAAGAAAGGAACTGCAGTGGATGAGATCCATGTTTACATTTTTCCCCCCTTGAGGATACTTCCTACTCCATAGGATTGAGGGAAAATAGAATGCACATGGAAAGCTGTGACAAAGCAACTATTGTACAATTTGAATTACTGTAACAAAGCAACTTTGTTAAGTAAATTCAAGGATTTAAATTTTTTTCACAATGAATAAGCTAATGGGGGCCATCAAAGAGAAATGAGAATAATAAAAAGAATCAAAGGGTGATTATGTAAATGAAAATTAGTATCTGTGAAATGAAATATTCGCACATTGACTCATAAATTTATTAGAGACAGCAGAACAAGACAGACAAATGGAAATTATCCTATGGGAAGAACCAAGAGAATAAAGATTAAAAGAAAAAGCGTCAGTGACCTTTGAGACAATAATTTTGACATTCACACAATTAGAATTTCAGGAAGAGAGAATGAGACTGGGGGAGAAAAAATATTTGCGTTAAAATGGCTGACATTTTCCCAAATTCAGTAAAAGACATCCACTTACATATTGCAGATGCTCTGTCAGCATTAAGAAGGATAAATATATAAACAAACAGCTCATACACCTTAATACCAGAAAAACAAACAATCCAATCAAAACCTGGGAAAAAGACCTAAACAGACATTTCTCCAAAGAAGACGTACAGATGGCTAACAAACAAACTCATGAAAAGATGCTCAACATCACTCGTTATTAGAGAAAAGCAAATCAAAACCACAATGAGATATCACTTCACACCAGTCAGAATGGCCATTATCAAAAAAATCTACAAACAATAAATGCTGGAAAGGGTGTGGAGAAAAGGGAACCTTCTTGTTCTGTTATTGAAAATGTAAATTGATACAGCCACTGTGGAAGACGGTATGTATATTCCTTAAAAAACTAGGAATAAAACCACCATATGACTCAGCAATCCCACTCCTAGGCATATACCCTGAGGAAACCAAAATTGAAAAAGACTCCTATTGTTCATTGCAGCACTATTTACAATAGTCAGAACATGGACCCAACCTAGATGTCCATCAACAGATTAATGGGTAAAGAAGAAGTGGTACTTATACAAAATGGAATATTAATCAGGAATGAATTTGAATGAATTTGAGTCAGTTCTAATAAGGTGGATGAACCTAGAACCTAGTATACAGAGTGAAATAAGTCAGAAAGAGAAAGATAAGTTTGTATTTTAATGCATATATACAGAATTTAGAAAAATAGTACTTAAGAATTTATCTACAGGGCAACAGTGGAGCAACAGATATAGAGAATGGACTTATGGACATGGGGAGAAGGAAGGAGAGGGTGAGGTATATGGAAAGAGTAACATGGAAACTTATATTACCATATGTAAAAGAGATAGCCAACGGGAATTTGCTGTATGGCTCAGGAAACTCAAACAGGGGATCTGAATCAACCTAGAGGGGTGGGGTGGGAAGGGATATGGGAGAGAGGTTCAAAAGGGAGGGGATATATGTATACCTATGGCTGATTCATGCTGAGATTTGACAGAAAACAAGAAAATTTTGTAAAGCATTCATCCTTCAATTAAAAAATAAGTAAAAATTTAAAAAGAAGGATAAATATTAATAAATTCATACCTATTCACATCATATTCAAAGAACTAAATACTAATAATAAAGAGAATATCTCAAAGGCAGCCAGAGAGGAAAGACATTATATAGAGGGGGACACTGATTTTCTTTGTGTGTGTGTGTAGATATTAATAGGTATAAATTTCCATCATTGTACTGTTTTTGCTGCATCTGGTAAGTTTTAGTTGATTATATTTGTCTTTACATTCATCCCATAATATATCCTAATTTCTCTTGTGATTTCTGTCTTGACGTATCATTTATTTTAAAATGTTCTTTAATTTCCATATATCTGTGAATTTCCCCAATTTCCTTCTGTTATCTGTTGGTGGTATAGTGGTGAGTTTAGATGCCTTCCAGATTTCCTTCTGTTATTTACTTCTAATTTAATTCTGTTGCAGATAGAGCACATATTTTGTATGAAGTATATTTTTAATTTATTGAAAGGTATTTTGCCTATTATATGGCTTATCCTATACTGTGTACTTCAGAAAAAAATGTATATCCTGCTATTTTGGGGTGGAGTATTTTACAGTTTTCTGTTAGATCTACTTGGTTTACAGCTTTGCTAGCGAATTCTATTTCCTTGCTGGTCTTCTGTCTGGTTTTCCTCTCAGTTATCAAAAGTGAGAATCTCCAACTATCGTTTTGTTGTCTTATTTTCCTCTCAATTATTTCAGTTTTTCTTCATGTAATTTTGGGTTTTGTTGTTGATTACACACGTTTATAATTGTTATGTCTTCTTGATGGATTGACACTTTTACTGTTATAATATGTCATTTTCCTCACATAATAATTTTATCTTAAAACTTATTTTTTCTGATATTACTGTGATCACTATAGCTCTTTTTTGATCATTATTTGCTTGTAACATCTTTTTCTATCCTTTCACTTTTGAACTGCTTGTGCCTTTGCATCTAAAGCATATCTCTTCATTTTTGTTGATAATTTTTTCCACTCTTAAGATATTATTCAATTTCTTTCTGGCCTTCATTATTTTTATTCAGAAATAAGCCATAATAATTATTGAGTTTCCCTTGTATGTAATGAGCAATTTTTTTTCTTTTGCTGCATTAATGATTTTCTTTATTTTTGGCTTTGACTTTTTTTTTTTGCCTATCTTTGATTTTATTGTAAATAAAGTACATTTGGCTTCTTGGATATACAGATTAGAATTTTTAATCAACTTTGGGAATATGTTGGCCATTGTTTCCTGAAATATTAGCTACACTCCTTTCTATTCTCTCCTGGAACTTCTATGATGCAGTATTTATATGTTGTTCCAAAGGCTTCTGAGGTTATAGTCATTTGTGTTCACTCTGTCTTTTTCTGCTTCTCTGACTGCATAATCTCAATTGACCTGTCTTCAAGGTCAGTGATTTTTCTGTCTGAAGTCTACTCACTTAGCCTAGTGGTCACCTAAAAATTCCACAGAGATTTCCTTAAACACTTGGGACTAATAAGATTCCCAGTACTGAGGTGTTCTGTATACATGTTATGGTACACCCTCAGCATTCAGTCATTTGGTTTACTAATATGCCTTGACTCTCACTTCTTACTTGTACAGAACCCCTAATTTAAACAGAGTGGAAGCCTAATGCTTTCTTAGACCTTTCCTGAGCATGTACTCAGTCCTGGGCATGTGGGTCCTTCTAGATTCTCAGTAATGTTTCAGAGATTTACAAAGCACTTATCAGCAAAACATCTCATTCCTCAGTCTTTCTTACCAAGTTTTTGACTAGTCTATTATTTACCCTAACTTGTATGCATTACTCCAGACAGCAGGGACTTAGAATCAACCTACAAGTCCATCATTAGACAAATGGGTAAAGATGTGGTATGTATGTTTATATATATATTTATACACAAAAACACACAACGGAATGCTAGTCAGTCATAAAGAGGGAAGAAATCTTCCCATTTGTGACACATGAATAAGTCTTGAGGCTATTATGCTAAGTAAAATATGTCAGAAAGAGAAAGACAAATGATCTCACTTACATGTGTAGTATAGAATACAATACAAAACCAAAACAAACTCATAGATACAAAGAAAAGATTGGTGGTTGCCTTAGTTGAGGGTGAAGACTGGGTGAAATGGGTTAAGGGGGTCAAAAGTTATAAAATTCCAGTTACAAAATAAATAAACCATGGTGATATAACATATGGCACAGTGACTGTAGTTGATAAAGTATGGCATAATTGAAAGTTCCTAAAAGAGTAAATTTGAGACTTCTCATTTTTTATGTAAGGTGGCATGTTAACTCGATTTACTGTGGTTATAATTTTGCAACGTATACAAAATTAACATGTAACAAATACGCTATATATCAATTATACCTCAATTTTTAAAAAAGTTTAAGAAATGAATAAGCAAACCAGAGATTGGAAAAAAAAATTAGTACATATATGTGACAAATAACGTATTAAAGGATATATGAGGAACACTTACAAGTCAATAATAATCAAAAGAAAAATCCTTAAAAGGATGGTTAAAAGACTAAATAGAAACTTTGGAAAGAAGATATAAAATGATTATTAGAGACATGAAAACGTGCATAATATTAATATTTAGCAGACCAATGAAAATTAAAACCTATATGAGATGTGATTTCATACCTACTAAAATGGCTAAAATTTGCAAGGAAAACAGACATCAAATATTTAAAATGTGAATTAAATGGGACTACCACATATTGCTGGTATGATTGGAAAATCATGCAGTCAGTTTCACAAAGGTTTTTATAATTATTTGTAAAGTTAAACAATACACAGCAGTTCTACTTATTTGTTCAGGACAATAGGTAAACAGATTCTTCAAAAAAGAAAAAAAAATGTGAATTATTGATAGATGGCAAAGCATGGTCATCTTTGAACATTCAGTTCAGTTCAGTTGCTCAGTCGTGTCCGACTCTTTGTGAACACATGAGATGCAGCACGCCAGGCCTCCCTGTCGAACACCAACTACCAGAGCCTACCCAAACTCATGTCCACTGAGTTGGAGATGCCATCCAACAATCTCATCCTCTGTCGTCCCCTTCTCCTCATGCCCTCAATCTTTCCCAACATCAGGGTCTTTTCAAATGAGTCAGCTCATCGCATCAGGTGGCCAAAGTACTGGAGTTTCAGCTTCAGCATCAGTCCTTCAAATGAATATTCAGGACTGCTTTCCTTTAGAACTGACTGGTTGAATCTTCTTGCAGTCCAAGGGACTCTCAAGAGTCTTCTCCAACACCACAGTTTGAAAGCATCAATTCTTTGGTGCTCAGCTTCCATTATAGTCCAACTCTCACATCCATACATGACTAATGGAGAAACCATAGCTTTGACTAGATGGACCTTTGTTGGCATAGTAATGTCTCTGCTTTTTAATATGTTATCTAGGTTGGTCATAATTTTCCTTCCAAGGAGTAACTATCTTTTAATTTCATGGCTTCAATAACCATTTTCAGTGATTCTGGAGTCCAGAAAAATAAAGTCAGCCAATGTTTCCACTGTTTCCCCATCTATTTGCCATGAAGTGATGGGACCGGAGGCCATGATCTTAGTTTTCTGAATGTTGACCTTTAAGCCAACTACTTCACTCTCCTCTTTCACTTTCATCAAGAGGCTCTTTAGTTCTTCTTCACTTTCTGCCATAAGGGTGTATCATCTGCATATCTGAGGTTATTGATATTTCTCCCGGCAATCTTGATTCCAGCTTGTTCTTCCTCCAGCCCAGCTTTTCTCATGATGTACTCTGCATATAAGTTAAATAAGCGGGGTGACAATATACAGCCTTGATGTACTTATTTCTTATTTGGAGCCAGTCTACTGTTCCATGTCCAGTTGTAACTGTTGTTTCCTGACCTGCATACAGGTTTCTCAAGAGGCAGGTCAGGTGGTCTGGTACTTCCATCTCTTTAAGAATTTCCCTTAGTTTGCTGTGATCCATGAAGTCAAAGGCTTTGGCATAGTCAATAAAGAAGAAATAAAAGTTTTTCTGGAGCTCTCTTGCTTATACAATGATCCAACAGATGTCGACAATTTGATCTCTGCTTCCTATTCCTTTTCGAAATCCAGCTTGAACAACTGGAAGTTCATGGTTCACGTACTATTGAAGCCTCTCTTGGAGAATTTTGATCATTACTTTGCTAGCGTGTGAAATGTGTGCAATTGTGCAGTAGTTTGAGTATTCTTTGGCAATGACTTTCTTTGGGATTGGAATGAAAACTGACTTTTCCGGTCCTGTGGCCACTGCTGAGTTTTCCAAATTTGCTGGCACATTGAGTGCAGCACTTTCACAGCATCATCTTTCAGGATTTGAAATAGCTCTACTGGAATTCCATCACCTCCACTAGCTTTGTTTGTACTGATGCTTTCTAAGGCCCACTTGACTTCACATTACAGGATGTTTGGCTATAGGTGAGTGATCACACTATCGTGATTTTCTGTTCATGAAGATCTTTTTTGTATAGTTCTTCTAAGTATTCTTACAACTCTTCTTAATATCATTTTCTGTTTCTTCCATACCATTTCTGTCCTTTATTGTGCCCATCTTTGCATGAAATATTCCCTTTGTATCTATAATTTTCTTGAAAAGATGTCTATATTTCCCCATTCTATTGTCTTCCTCTGTTTATTTGCATTGATCACTGAGGAAGACTTTCTTATCTCTCCTTGCTATTCTTTGGAACTCTACAATCAAACGGGTATTTCTTTCCTTTTCTCTTTTACCTTTTGCTTCTCTTCTATTCAGAGCTATTTGTAAGGTCTCCTCAGAAAACCGTTTTGCCTTTTTGCATTTCTTTTCCTTGGGGATGATCTTGATCCCTGCCTACTATACAGTGTCACGAACCTCCATCCATAGTTCTTCAGGCACTCTATCAGATGTAACCCCTTGAATCTGTTTGTTACTTCCACTGTATAATTGTAAGGGATTTGATTTACTATAGACTATTAACACTGAGAAAATGTATGAGGTACATAAGAAGGGTTAAACTGATTTAGGATATTCCTTTTGAATACCTTGTCACCCTGCTCTACAAAAACTCCTTTTTGAGGTACAATTGAAATTTGTTTAATATTTTAATTGTGTAAATTAAAACTTTCAACCTATTTTGAGTGTCATCTATAGTCAGAGAAAATTTTGCAGAGTCTTATGAAAGTTTTTTTTTTTTTTCCCCCTTTGGGTCATTCAATTCAGTTCAGTCGCTCAGTCGTGTCCGACTCTTAGTGACCCCATGAACCACAGCATGCTACGCCTCCCTCTCCATCACCAACTCCCGGAGATCACTCAAACTCATGTCCACAGAGTCGGTGATGCCATCCAGACACCTCATTCTCTGTCTTCCCCGTCTCCTCCTATCCCCAATCGCTCCCAGCATCAGAGTCTTTTCCAGTGAGTCAACTCATCGCATGAGGTGGCCAAAGTATTGGAGTTTCAGCTTTAGCATAAGTCCTTCCAATGAACACCCAGGATTGATCTCCTCTAGAATGGACTGGTTGGATCTCCTTGCAGTCCAAAGGACTCTCAAGAGTCTTCTCCAGCACCACAGTTCAAAAGCATCAATTCTTCGGCGATCAGCTTTCTTCACAGTCCAACTCTCACATCCATACATGACCACTGGGAAAAACCATAGCCTTGACTAGACGGACCTTGGTTGGCAAAGTAATGTCTCTGCTTTTTAATATGCTATCTAGGCTGGTCAAAACTTTCCTTCCAAGGAGTAAGCGTCTTTTAATTTCCTGGCTGCAATCAGCATCCGGAGTGATTTTGGAGCCCATAAAAATAAAGTCTGACACTGTTTCCCCTGTTTCCCCATCTATTTCCCAAGAAGTGATGGGACCAGATGCCATGATCTTCGTTTTCTGAATGTTGAGCTTCAAGCCAACATTTTCACTCTCCTCTTTCACTTTCATCAAGAGGGCTTTGAGTTCCTCTTCACTTTCTGCCATAAGGGTGGTATCATCTGCATATCTGAGGTTATTGATATTTCTCCAAGCAATCTTGATTCCAGCTTGTGCTTCTTCCAGCCCAGCGTTCCTCATGATGTACTCTGCATACCCAAGGCTATTTGACTGCGATATTTGAATTATGGCATCTTTAGTGAGCCAGTCTAACTCAGTATCTTCTGTGACTCTTTGTGTGCACCCTTTCCTCTTGATAAAAACACTCAATCTATAAGAAAATAGTATAGAGGAAGAAAAATATCATTGACATTTTGAGGTTTTATTCTTTCATGAAGTAAATGATACTGCTATACAGAAACATATGTGCCTTCCTTAAAGTGGTATATAGCTATAGCTCTGATTGGGTATCAACAGTAGACAAAATCTTCTTGGGAAATTGAAGTCACGTAACAAAGAAATTCATTGTGACTGTAGTCATTCACTTTTGAAGAGAAAAGAAAAATTCCCTTTGCAATGTTTCTTTCATATACTCTTTGGATAATCTATTTTATTCAATCACAGTGAAGAAAACCTCTGGTTATTGATAAACTTTTGAGCATCGTCTGGCTATAAGAAGGCCCTTGTGACCTAATGCAGTATAATATTCAGACAGACTAGTAACTTTCCACATGGAAAGAAATATCTTTCTTTATTTCCAGTTTCCTTATTAAATGAAATACAATAACTGTGTTTGAGCTATGCCATTCTATTGTAACTACACCCACTTGTTCAACACTTGCATTATCTATAGAAATCTTAACACTTTGGCTCTGTACTGTTATGATTGGCCACCCTGTTTATGTTGGATTTAAAAAATTATGTTATAAAGGACTTGAAGATCCTTCTATGAGAAAATAACAAATGATATTAAATTCAAAAAACCACTTTTTCCCTCAAGATACTCAGGTGAGAATTTTTAAGTAGAATAAAAAACATTAAATCAATCTCAGAGTTAGATTTTTCCTTCTTTGAAATAATCCAAATAGACTTAGATAAGTTTCTCTTTAGGATCATGGAATGCTTCCACATTATTTTGTTCCAGAAGCTTAAGACATTTTGAAGACCACAGGTTTTTTTTTTTTTTTAAATCTATATTCACATTTCTCTTCATCTGTTCTTCAATATCCATTTACCATCATTGAAGCTGTCACCTGCATCTCAAATGGAGCCTGTTTGTTTATCAAAACCTCTTTGATTTTCAAGTATAATAGTCTCAAGAGCATTCCCAACGCTGTTTATCAAACAACATATATTTAAGAAGGATTGCTATTAAAGAGGCATTGAAACCTCAACTTCGTTTGATAAAAAAAAAAAGGGAGGACACAGTATATTCTAAAAATACATTCTTAGGCACCTTCTTTGCAACATTGCTTCATCAGCTTTCAGTTTGTCACTCTTTTCTCTAAAAATCTTTTTTTTTTTCAATTAAAATATAATTTAGAAATGAAAAAATATATCCACTTACTGATTGAATAGTATTCTTCTCATTTGTTTCTTAGTGCTAAGGTGCACTTTTTACTTATTTGGTTAGTACACTTAACACACACATAGGTAGATATTCAAAGTGCATAACAAACAAAAAACTAATAACAATAATAATGGTAATATTGTATATTCCAATCTTGAATGTGGCAGTCCAGTTCATTTTAAAGATTTTCTAATGACTTGCCACTTAATAATTGAAATTATATTATATGTATTGTACTGATGATATTTTTAGATTTATTATGCTGGGTTTCCCTGATAGTTCAGCTGGTGTTTACTCTTCCTGAAGCCATAGAAGTCTTCCTGAAGCTGTGCTTTTCTGGGCAATACACAAAGCATTGAAATGTAATGTTTCTGAAATATTTCCCCCTCTTTGTATAATAGATATAATGTTTTCCAGACAATCAGTATCCAGTTTTAACTTGAGGTTTGTTCTGTTATTTCCTATTCTGTTAAAGTAGTTTATGTTTAAATTAAAAACTTCTGTTCAGAGGACTTTATCTGACTACAAAACTTGGTGAAAGAATATTATCCTTAGTAATTTTGATTTAAATCCATAATGGAAAAATCAATTTCAAAGGCAAAGAGCTATTTAAAGCAAGAATCTACAGAAAATTTTACAAATTTTTATTCTTCTAAATTGAGGCCATTGTCATTTATATTTTAACAGCTTTTAGCGTTACAGTAAACGTGGGCGCAGGAGGGCCGAGAAGAGCTACTCCACGTTAAAGGTCAGGAGGGGCGGCCTTGAGGAGATACTCCTCATCCAAGGTAAGGTGCAGCAGCTGCGCTTTCTTGGAGCAGCTGTGAAGAGATATCCCACGTCCAAGGTAGGAGAAACCCAAATAAGATGGTAGGTATTGTGAGGGGTCATCAGAGGGCAGACACACTGAAATCATAATCACAGAAAACTAGTCGATCTAATCACATGGACCACAGCCGAATGTGGTCCACTGGAGAAGGGAATGGCAAACCACTTCAGTATACTTGCCTTGAAAACCCCATGAACAGTATCAAAGGGCAAAATGATAGGATACTGAATGAGGAATTCCCCAGTTCGGTAGGTGCCCAGGATGCTACTGGATCACTGGAGAAATAACTCTAGAAGAATGAAGGGATGGAGCAAAAGCAAAACCAATACCCAGCTGTGGATGTGACCAGTGATAGAAGCAAGGTCCGGTGCTGTAAAGAGCAATACTGCATAGGAACCTGGAATGTTAGGTCCATGAATCAAGGCAAATTGGAAGTGGTCAAAACAGGAGACGGCAAGAGTGAACATAGACATTCTAGGAATCAGTGAATTCAAATGGACTGGAATGGGTGAATTTAACTCAGATGACCATTATATCTACTACTGTGGACAGGAATCCCTTAGAAGAAATGGAGTACCCATCATGGTCAATAAAAGATTCCGAAATGCAGTACTTGGATGCAATCTTAAAAACGACAGAATGATTTCTGTTCGTTTCCAAGGCAAACCATTCAATATTACAGTAATCTAGGCCTATGCCCCAACCAGTAACGCTGCAGAAGCTGAAGTTGAACGGTTCTATGAAGACCTACAAGACCTTTTAGAACTAACACCCAAAAAAGATGTCCTTTTCATTATAGAGGACTGGAATGCAAAACTAGGAAGTCAAGAAACACCTAGAGTAACAGGCAAATTTGGCCTTGGAGCACAGAATGAAGCAGGGCAAAGGCTAATAGAGTGTTGCCAAGAGAACGCACTGGTCATAGCAAACACCCTCTTCCCACAACACAAGAGAAGACTCTACACATGGACATCACCAGATGGTCAACACCGAAATCAGATTGATTCTATTCTTTGCAGCCAAACATGGAGAAGCTCTATACAGTTAGCAAAAAAAAAAAAAAGACCAGGAGCTGACTGTGGCACAGATCATGAACTCCTTATTGCCAAATTCAGACTTCAATTGAAGAAACTAGGGAAAACCACTAGACCATTCAGATATGACCTAAATCAAATTCCTTGTGATTATACAGTGGAAGTGAGAAATAGATTTAAGGGACTAGATCTGATAGATAGAGCTCCTGATGAACTCTGGACGGAGGTTCGTGACATTGTACGGGAGACAGGGACCAAGATCATCCCCATGGAAAAGGAATACAAAAAAGCAAAATGATTGTCTGAGGAGACCTTACAAATAGCTGTGAAAAGAAGAGAAGTGAAAAGCAAAGGAGAAAAGGAAAGATATAAGCATCTGAATGCAACGTTCCAAAGAATAGCAAGGAGAGATAAGAAAGCCTTCCTCAGTGATCAATGCAAAGCCATAGAGAAAATAACAGAATAGGAAAAACAAGAGATCTCTTCAAGAAAATTCGAGATTCCAAGGGACTATTTCATGCAAAGATGGGCTCGATAAAGGACAAAAATGGTATAGACCTAACAGAAGCAGAAGATATTAAGAAGAGTTGGCAAGAATACACAGAAGAACTGTACAAAAAAGATCTTCACGACCAAGATAGTCACGAAAACGTGATCACTGACCTAGAGCCAGACATATTGGAATGTGAAGTCAAGTGGGCCTTAGAAAGCATCACTACGAACAAAGCTAGTGGAGGTGATGGATCCAGTTGAGCTATTCCAAATCTTGAAAGATGATGCTATGAAAGTTCTGC
The DNA here is from genome assembly GCF_049115385.1 of Moschus berezovskii. NCBI lineage: Eukaryota > Metazoa > Chordata > Mammalia > Artiodactyla > Moschidae > Moschus > Moschus berezovskii. The sequence continues at coordinate 76,646,549 of NC_142488.1, read as the reverse complement.
ACTCAATATGCCAGCAAATTTGGAAACCTCACCAGTGGCCACAGGATTGGTAAAGATCGGCCTTCATTCCAATCCCAAAGAGGGGCAATACCAAGCAATATTCAATCTACCGCACAGTTGCACTCATCTCACACGCTAGTAAAGTCATGCTCAAAATTCTCCAAGCCAGGCTTCAGCAATATGTGAACCGTGAACTCCCAGATGTTCAAGCAGGTTTTAGAAAAGGCAGAGGCACCAGAGATCAAATTGCCAACATCCGCTGGATCATGAGAAAGCAAGAGAGTTCCAGAAAAACAACTATTTCTGCTCTATGCCAAAGCCTTTGACTGTGTGGATCACAATAAACTGTGGAACATTCTGAAAGAGATGGGGATACCAGACCACCTGACCTGCCTCTTCAGAAACCTGTGTGCAGGTCAGGAAGCAACAGTCAGAAATGTACATGGAACAACAGACTTGTTCCAAAAAGGAAAAGGAGTACGTCAAGGCTGTATATTGTCACGCTGCTTATTTAACTTCTATTCAGCGTACATCATGAGGAACGCTGGGCTGGAAGAAGCACAAGCTGGATCAAGATTGCTGGGAGAAGTATCAATAACCTCAGATATGCAGATGACACTACCCTTATGGCAGAAAGTGAGGAGGAACTCAAAAGCCTCTTGATGAACGTGAAAGAGGAGAGTCAAAAGTTGACTTGAATTTCAACATATAGAAAACAAAGATCCTGGCATCTGGTCCCATCAGTTCATGGGAAATAGATGGAAAAACAGTGGAAACAGTGTCAGACTTTATTTTTTTGGGCTCCAAAATCACTGCAGATGCTGATTGCAGCCAGGAAATTAAAAGACGCTTCCTCCTTGGAAGGAAAGTTATGACCAACCTTGATAATTTATTAAAAAGCAGAGACATTACTTTGCCAAAGGTCCGTCTAGTCAAGGCTATGGTTTTTCCAGTGGTCATGTATGGATGTGAGAGTTGGACTGTGAAGAAAGCTGATCACCGAAGAATTGATGGTTTTTAACTGTGGTGCTTTAGAAGACTCTTGAGAATCCCTTGTACTGCAAGGAGATCCAACCAGTCCATTCTAAAGGAGATCTGTCCTGGGTGTTCATTGGAAGGACTGATGCTAAAGCTGAAACTCCAATACTTTTGCCACCTCATGCGATGAGTTGACTCACTGGAAAAGACTCTAATGCTGGGAGGAATTGGGGGTGGGAGGAGAAAGGGACGACAGAGAATGAGATGGCTGTATGGCATCACCGACTTTATAGACATGAGTTTGAGTGAACTCCGGGAGTTGGTGATGGACAGGGAGTCCTGGCATGCTGTAATTCATGGGGTCGCAAAGAGTCGGACACACCTTAGTGACAGAACTGAACTGAACTGAATATTTTAATAGTTAAAATTAAATTTAAATAAATGTAAACTGTTAGAAGTCATAAAAGACAATGATTAAGGGACATTGATGTACAATAGGTTACAATAATTTGCTGTAAGATTGAAAATGATCTGATATGTTCACATAGATTCCAAGAAAATTTCAGACCTGGAGAAATCATTTAGATGAGAGATTATGGGTGGGAAACAGGGAGGCCTTAGAAAATCTACTATAAGAACGTGTTTGCCAACAATATAAGTGTACACAATAAGATATCTCAAGACTTTGAGTTTCTTAAGATAATGTTAAAAATATTTAACAACCAATATTTCATGACATTGACTATTGAGAATGTATTCTCAAACGATCAATTGGGATGTTGTTTACTCTGCCATATAGTTATGTACCAGCTAAATGTCATTCTTAGGTTTAGGGATCAATGAGTCTTATTCAAGAGAGTTGTGAAGATTAGTCTCAGTGTAACAATTTTATGGGGGCTTCCCTGGTGGCTCAGTGGTAAAGAATACTCCTGCAATGAAGGAGATACAGGTCGGATCACTGGGTTGGGAAGATTCTCTGAAAAAGGAAATGGCCACCCACTTCAGTACACTTGATGGGAAATTCCAAGGTCAGAGGAGCTTGGCAGGGTACAGTCCATGGGATTGCAAGAGAGTTGGACATGAATTAGTGACTAAGAACAACAATGATCATATGACAAACCTTCAGAAAGCAGTCCAGATTAGAGCAGAATGATGGTGGTCCCAGGCAGGCGGTATCCAAGAAAATTAAACTCAGAAAAGCAGCTGCTATAATAAATAATGTCATGGTGCATCTAGAAAGAATTAAGAGCACCTGGAAAATTATGCAAATAAAAAAACTAAACAAATAATAGCCTGAAGATATGAAAAAAATGCAAATAAATATATATGATGGTAAGACTTGACTATTCAGTGAGTATTTATGTAGTAATGACTATAAATGTGCCTATTAATGATTTAAGTGATATAGGTATTTACATATATATTGGAAGCAGTGGAAGGGGGGCAATTGGAAAGGGATAGGAGGAGGTAGAATATAGCTAAGTCTATATTATGATAGGAAGTCAGTCAGTTTAAAATTAATGAACCAATCAAAAGATTTTTCTGTATGTATATGGTTTAGAAGTATGAACAACACCAACAGATGTATAGCATAGGGAACTCTAATACAATGTAATGAGCTATATGAGAAAAGAATCTAAAAGAGTGGATATGTGTATACATATAACAGATTCACTTTGCTGTACAACTGAAACTAACACAACACTTCATGGCAAATAGATGTGGAACAAATGGAAACAGTGACAGGCTTTATTTTAAAAAACGCTTGCCCCTTGGAAGAAAAGCTTTGGCAAACATAGACTGCAAGTTAAGAAGAAGAGATATCCCTTTGCCAACAAAGTTCCATATAGTCAAAGCTATGGTTTTCCAATAATCATGTACGGATGAGAGAGTTGGACCATAAAAAGACTGAACACTGAAGAATCAATGCTTTCAAATTGTGGTACTGGAGAAGACTCGTAAGGGTCCATGGGACAGCAAGGAGATACAACTATTCAATCTTAAAGGAGATCAATACTGAATATTCATTGGAAGGACTGATGCTGAAGCTGAAGCTCCGAAACTTTGGCCATCTGATGCGAAGAGCTGACTCCTTGGAAAAGACGCTGATGTTGGAAAAGATTGAGGTCAAGAGGAGAAGGGTGGGACAGAGGATGAGATGGTTGGATAGTATCACTGGCTCAATGGACATGAGTTTGTACAAACTCCAGGACAGGGAAGCCTGGCATGCTGCAGTCCATGGGGTCGCAGATTTGGACACGACTTAGTGACTGAACAAAACTAGCATGTCACCTGGGAAGCCAACTCTCTGACATAACTTGCAGCAATATCTTTTTCAATCCATCTCCCATAGTAATGGAAATAAAGTCATAAATAAATGGGACTTAATTAAACTCAAATGCTTTTGCACAGTAAAGGAAACCATAGACAAAAAGAAAAGACAAATCACAGACTGGGAGAAAATATTTGCAAATGATGTGACTGGTAAGGGATTCAGTTTCCACATTATGCAAACAACGCACAAGGCTTAATATCATCAAAACAAACAGTCCAATCAAAACGTAGGCAGAAGACCTGTATAGCTATTTTTCCAAAGAAGACAAATATATGACTGAGAGAAGCACATGAAAAGATGCTCAACATGGCTAATTATTGTTGTTGTTCAGTTACCAAGTTGTGTCCGACTTTTCGTGATCCCATAGACTGCAGGACACCAGGCCTCTCTGTTCCCCACCATCTCCCTGAGTTTGCCCAAGTTCATGTCCATTGCATTGGTGATGCCATCCAACCATCTTATCTAATCTCTCATCTCTCTATTAGAAAAATGCATATCAAAACTACAATTGGATATCATATCACATCAGTCAAAATGGCTATCATCAAAAAACACACACACAAAATAAATGTTGGAGAGGGTGTGGAGAGAAGGAAACCCTTCTATACTGTTTGTGGGAATGTATGTACATTGTTACAGCCACTATCAAGAACAGTGTGGAGGTTCCTTAAAAAACTAGAAATAGAGCTACCATATGATCCTACAATCCCACTCCTGGGCATATATATATATATCCAGACCAAATCATGGTCTGAAAGGATGCATGCACCTCAATATTCATTGTAGCACTATTTACAATAGCCTTAACTTAATTGGAAACATGGAAACAACTTAAAAACCCATCCATAGAGGAATGGATAAAGAAGATGCAGTACATATATGCAATAGAATATTACACAGCCATTAAAAAGAATGGAATTATGCCATTTGAGGCAACATAGATGGATCTAGAGATTGTCATACTGAGTGAAGTAAATCAGACAGAGAAAGAGAAATATCATATGATATCTCTTATATGTGGAATATAAAAAGAAATGATATATCAACTTATTTACAAAGCAGAGACAGACTCACAGACAGAATGAATTTACTGTTACTAGAGTGAAGAGTGGGGGAGAGGGATAGTTAAAGAGTTTGGGATCAACATGTACATACTGCGATATTTAAAATGAATACCAAGGACTTACCTGATGGCCCAGCTGTAAAGAATCCTCCTGCCTATGCAGATTACATGGGTTAAATCTCTGGTCCGGAGAGATGCCACAGAGCAACCAACCCCATGTGCTACAACTACTGAGTCTATGCCCTAGGGCTGGTGCTATGCAACAAGAAATGCAATCTCAATGAGAAACTCACACATAGTAACTAGAGAGTAGCCCCCACTTGCCACAACTAGAGAAAGCCTGAGTGCAGCAAAACAAATACCCAGTGCATTCAAAAAATTTAAAAATAATAAATTATTTAATTTAAAAATATTCTACAAAATGGACAAGCAGCAAGGATCTACTGTATAGCACAGGGAACTCTGCTCAATGATATATGGCAGCTTGGGTGAGAGGAAAGTTTGGGGAAGAATGGATACATGTCTTTGTATGGCTGAATTCCTTCACTGTTCATCTGAAACTAACACTACATTTTTAATCAGCTGTACTCCAACATAAAAATAAAACATAATAAACCCTATGAGCCACCTAGCAGAGCAATTCTCCTTGCTTCCCTTACTATGCTATTCTTTGCTCTCTTTTTCCAATAAAGTGCTTTACTTTATCAGTAAAAATAAATAAATAAATGTGAAAAAAGTCTAACCATAACACTGTCATCTCTTCTTGAATTTCACAAGCTATTTTGTATAAATGCACATAATAGTATGTTAATTGGGAATATCAACGATTCTTTAAACAAATTTTGGCACTATTAAATGAATAAGTTATTAGAGCTCTCAGTTCAGTTCAGTTCAGTTCAGTTGCTCAGTCATGTCCGACTCTTTGTGACCCCATGAATCACAGCACGCCAGGCCTCCCTGTCCATCACCAACTCCCGGAGTTCACTCAAACTCATGTCCATCGAGCTGGTGATGCCATCCAGCCATCTCATTCTCTGTCGTCCCCTTACCAATAGTATAATGCAAATGAACCCACAGAGATCAGCACAGGGGCAAAAGCATGAACCCTGAAGTGATACAAATTTGAATCAGACACAGATACAGGCCCTCCTGCTTACCAGCTATGTAATATTGTGCAAATCATTTTTATCAGAGCTTCAGGCTCCTCATCCTTTAAAGAGGCATAATAATATGTACATTAAAGGGTTATTCTGAGACTGAAATGAGATGTGTTGAAATCATCTAGGACAAGACTTAGCATACAATAATATTTTTCATTTACTGGCTTCTTTCCATATGTTCAGCACTCTTCTAAACTCTTTTTACAAATCAACTCCTATTATTCACGATAACTTTAAGAGGCCTTTACCTTTATTTACTTTACTGTTATTCCTACTTTACAGATTAAAAAATAATAAGGATTGGAAATGTTTAAAAAAAGCATTTCTAAGTGAGCATTTGTACATAGACTGCCTAACTTTGAAACCCAAGCTGTTAATTACTATGCCTTTGGTTTGAACAAATATCTAGAGTATCTAGAGCTGGGATCCATACACTACAGCCCACAGGCAGAAGACCAAATATAGCCCACTCTCTGTTTTTGTATAGTCCATTAGCTAAGAATATACATTTTTTTTACATTTTTAAGGATTTGAAAGGCAATCAAAAGAATACTATTTTGAAATAAGTAACAATCACAGTTTCAGTGTCCATAAATAAAGTATTACTGCAATAAAGCCACTCACATTCATTTACATATTTCCTATGGCTATTTTCATGCTATAGAATTTGTAATTGCTCAAACCACCACACAATTGCACTCATCTCACATGTTAGCAAAGTAATGCTCAAAATTATCCAAGCCAGGTACATGAACCATGAACCATGTTCAAGCTGGATTTAGAAAAGGCAGAGGAGCCAGAGATCAGAGTCAGAGATCAAATTGCCAACATCCTCTGGATCATCGAAAAAGCAAGAGAGTTCCAGGAAATCATCTACTGCTTTATTAACTATGCCAAAGCCTTTGACTGTGTGGATCACAACAAACTGTGATATGGGGAGAGAGGTGGGAGGGGCTTCAAGATGGGGAACATATGTACACCCAGGGCAGATTCATGTCAATGTATGGCAAAACCAATACAATATTGTAATTAGCCTCCAATTAAAATAAATAAATTAAAAAATTAAAAAAATATATGGAAATATCAGACCACCTTACCTGCCTCTTGAGAAATCTGTATTCAGGACAAGAAGCAACCCTTAGAACTGGACATGGAACAAGATACTGGTTCCAAATTGGGAAAGGAGTACTTCAAGGGTGTATATTGTCACCCTGTTTATTTAATCTTATATGCAGAGTACATCATGCAAAATGCTGGGCTGGATGAAACACAAGCTGGAATCAAGATTGCTGGGAGAAATATCAATAACCTCAGATATGCAGATGACACCATCCTTATGGTAGAAAGCAAAAAAGAACTAAAGAGCCTCTTGATGAAAGTGAAAGAGGAGAGTGAAAAGGTTGGCTTGAAGCTCAACATTCAGAAAACGAAGATCATGGCATCTGGTCCCATCACTTCATGGCCAATAGATGGCGAAACAGTGGGAACAGTGGCAGACTTTATTTGTTTGGGTTCCAAAATCACTGCAGATGGTGACCTCAGCTAGGAAATTAAAAGACGCTTGCTCCTTGGAAGAAGAGCTATGACCAACCTAGACAGCATACTAAAAAGTGGAGACATTATTTTGCCAACAAACGGCTGTCTAGTCAAAGCTATGGTTTTTTCCGTAGTCATGTATGGATGTGAGAGTTGGGCTATAAAGAAAGCTGAGCCCTGAAGAACTGATGCTTTTGAACTGTGATACTGGAAAAGACTCTTGAGAATCCCCTGGACTGCAAGGAGATCCAACCAGTCAATCCTAAAGGAAAGTAGTTCTGAATATTCATTGGAAGGACTGATGCTAAAGATGAAACTCCAATACTTTGCCCAACTGATGAGAAAAACTGACTCATTTGTAAAGACCCCGATGATGGGAAAGATTGAAGGCAGGAGGACAAGGGGACAACAGAGGATGAGATGGTTGGGTGGCATCGCCAACTTGACCGACATGAATTTGAGTAAGCTTCAGGTGTTGGTGATGGACAGGGTAGCCTGGCGTGCTGCAGTCCATGGGATCGCAAAGAGTTGGACACGACTGAGTAACTGAACATAACTGAATCTGTGGGTCACTACTGACTATTTCACTTAACATTTTATGGATATACAACATTTGGATATCCATCAGGTGATGGATATATTTTACCCCATTTTTAGCTATTATGAATAATGCTACCATGAATATCCAAAAACACATTTTTGCATGACTAGATGGTTTTATTTCTATTAGATTTGTGCCTAGGAGTGGCATTCTTGGTTCATATGGTAGATAAATCTATGTTTAATATTTTGAAGAATCATCAAATTATTTTCCAAAGAGGCTGCATAATTTTATGTTCTCACCAGCAATATATGATTCTTTCAATTAAAAAAAAAATGCTTGCCAAACCTGCTACACCTGTCTTTCATTTTTTTTAATTTTTAAATTTATTTATTTTAATTGGAGGCTAATTACTTTACAATATTGTATTGGCTTTGCATACATTGATATGAATCTTCCCCAAGTGTACATGTGTTCCCCATCTTGAACCCCCCACCCACCTCCCTCCCCATTCCATCCCTCTTGTTCATCCCAGTACACCAGCCCCGAGCATCCTGTATCATGCATCGAACCTGGACTGGTGATTCATTTCACATATGATAATATATATGTTTCAGTGCTATTCTCCCATATCATCCCACCCTCGCCCTCTCCCACAGAGTTCAAAAGACTGTTCTACACATCTGTGTCTGTTTTGCCATCTCGTATACAGGGTTATCATTATCATCTTTCTAAATTCCATATATATGCGTTAGTATACTGTATTGGTGTCTTTCTTTCTTGCTTACTTCACTTTGTATAATAGGCTCCAGTTTCATCCACCTCATTAGAACTGATTCAAACGTATTCTTTTTAATTGCTGAGTAATATTCCATTGTGTATATGTAGCAGAGCTTTCTTATCCTTTCGTCCGCAGATGGACATCTAGGTTGCTTTCATACACGTATCTTTTAAAATTTTAGCCATCCTAGTGAGTGTGCCAGAGAAGGTAATGGCACCCCACTCCAGTATCTTGCCTGGAATACCCCATGGACGGAGACTGGTTGGCTGCAGTCCATGGGGCCACAAAGAGTCGGACACGACTGAGCCTCTTCACTTTCACTTTTCACTTTCATGCATTGGAGAAGGAAATTTCAACCCACTCCAGTGTTCTTGCCTGGAGAATCCCAGGGACGGGGAAGCCTGGTGGGCTTCCGTCTATGGGGTCGCACAAAGTCGGACACAACTGAAGCGATTTAGCAGCAGAAGCAGCAGCAGTGCGTGTACACTATTTTTTTAATTTACGTTAATTGGAGGATAATTGTTTTACAACATAGTGTTATTTTTTGCCATAGAAAGGGAGAAGACTCAAAATCAATAAAATTAAAAATGAAAAAGAACAGGAAACACAGAAATGCAAAGAATTAGAGGGAGGATAAAGGAAGGAGGCAGGTGGGAGGGGGGTTCAGGAGAGGGAGCTCATGTACACCCGGGGCGGATTCATGTCAATGTATGGCAAAACCAACCAATATAATATTATAAAATAATTAGCCTCCAATAATAGAAAAAGAAACTATTATGAGCAACTATATAGCAACAAAATAAACAACCTGGAGGAAATGAACAAATTCTTAAAAATGTGTTACCTTTGAAAACTGAACCAGGTAGAAATAGAAAATATGAACAGACCAATCACAAGCGTGGAAATCAAAACTGTAATCAAAGATCTTTCAACAAAGAGAAGCCCAGGACCAGACGGCTTCACAGGTGTATTCTACCAAAACTTTAGAGAAGAGCTAACACCTATCTTACTCAAAGTCTTCCAGAAAATTGTAGAGGAAAAAAAACTCCCAAACTCACTCTTGGAGGCCCACATTACCCTGATACCAAAACCAGGCACAGATGCCACACAAGAAGAGAAAATCACAGGCCAATATCATTGATGAACATAGATGTGAAAATCCTCAACAAAATTCTAGCAAACAGAATCCAACAACACATTAAAATGATCATACATCATGACCAATTGGGCTTTATCCCAAGGATGCAAAGATTCTTCAGTAATTGCAAATCAATCAATGTGGTACACCATATTTACAAATTGAAAGATAAAAAACATGATCATCTCAATAGATGCAGAGAAAACTTTTGACAAAATTCAACACACATTTATGAAAAAAGGTCTCCAGAAAGTAAGCATATAAGGAATACATCTTAACATAATAGAGGCCATATCCGACCAGTACACAGCAAACATTATCCTCAATGGTGGATAGCTGAAAATATTTCCTCTAAAATCAGGAATAAGATAAGGGTGCCCATTCACAACCCTGTTATTCAACCTAGTTTTGGAAGTCCTAGCCACAGCAATCAGAGCAGGAAAGAAATAAAAGGAATCCAGATTGGAAAAGGAGAAATAAAACTGCCCCTGTTTACAGTGACATGAATCTCCATATATAAAACCCTAAAAATGCCACCAGAAAATTTCTAGAGCTAATCAATGAATATAGTAAAGTCGCAGGATATAAATTAATACACAAAATAAATCCCTTACATTCTTATACACTAACAATGAAAAATCAGAAAGAGAACATGTGTAAATGATTATTTTATGGTTTCAACTAGTATTTTCCTGATAGTTAATGATTTTGAGCTTGTTTCATGTGTTTATTGGACACTCATATTTCTTTTTTGGAGAAATACCTATTAAAATCCTTTGCCCATTTTAAAATTGGATTATGTATCATTTCATCAATGAGTTATTTTTGAAAACTTCTGGATGCAAACTATTTACCAGATATCAAGTTTATCCCATTCAGTTTTTTGATAGTGTCTTTTAAAACACCAATATCTTTAATTTTGATAAAGCATAATTTATCTATTTTGTCTTTTATCACCATGCTTTGGAGCCATTTCTAAGAAAACATTATCAGAGTTCATGCAAATTAACTCCTAAATTTTAATCTAAGAGGGTTAATAATGTTTTACACAAACCTCTTAGATTAGGATATTACATTTAGGTCTACGATCCATTATTTTTTCTCTTTTTATTGTAGTAAAATATGCATGACATAAAGTTAACATTAAAAATTAAGTGTAATTGGAAAATTCCGGGATATAGTGAAGAATAGAGGAGCCTGGCATGCTAGAGGCCATGGGGTTGCAAAAAGTTGAACAGGACCTTAGCGACTGAAAAATAACAACATTTAGCAGCACTGACTATATTTACATTGTGGTGTAGCCATCATCACTACAAGAACATTTTCATCATCCCAAACTGAAAATCTGTGCCCGTTAAATATTATTTTCTTATTATCCCTGGCTCCAAATCCCTGCTATCCACTACTTTACTTTCTCTCTTTATTAATTCTGTTATTTTAAATACTTCATTTAAGTGGAATCATGCAGCATTTTTGTTTTTGTGAGTCATTTATTTCACTTAGCATAACTCAAGTTTCATCCATGTTGTAGCAAGTATCAGAATTTACTTCTTTAAGACTGACTCTTTGTGTGTGTGTTTATATCCGTAGTAATATTGGTCGGTATTTGTCGTGTCTTGTGGTATTCTTATTTGGATTTGTTATCAGGGTAATGTTGGCCTTGTAAAATGAGTTTGGTAGTGTTTCCTCCTCCTTTCTGGAGTCCTTGATTCCAGTGGTGTTGGAATGGGTTATGAAAGTCTCTGATAGGGTATTTAGTTTGGCAATGGTCCATTCTGGATTCTCTCTTAATCTTGTGTATCTGGCATTGATTGGAAACCTGAGACTACAAGAGCCATCCAGGGCAGGAGAATCCAGCCACTAATGGAATATGCACGACTGAAATCTGTTGTTACATGAGCTACCTAATGCCATAGGAGCCAACTGAGGCTGGGGTAAGCTGAGAGCATGTATTCACGAGAGTTAGGAGACTCTCCAAGTCAGCTGGCACCTTGGTAGATTGGGATCCTGGGGCCACTGGAGATGCCTATATCTGTGGAAGTCAGCAGGTGCCAGAGTGCATTGAAGGCTTTGGTTCATGGAAGCATCTGGAAGCGTAAAGACAAAGAAGCTTCCTGGAGAGAAAGAATCACATTTAGCCAACCGTTACCTGGAATCGCTGGAACTGGCAAGTTTCCTGGTACAGAACTGAGTTCAAAATGGCCTTCTAATAACCTGGAGCAAAAAAGTGGCCTGAAGTAATGGATGCTGTCTGAGACTGATGGACAACAGTTCAGTTCAGTTCAGTCGATCAGTCATGTCCAACTATTTGCGACCCCATGGACTGCAGAACGCTGGGTCTTCCTGTCCATCACCAACTGCCGGAGTTTACTCAAACTCATGTCCATTTAGTTGGTGATGTGATCCAACCATCTAATCCTCTGTCATCCCCTTCTCCTCCCGCCTTCAATCTTTCCCATCATCAGGGTCTTTTCAAATGAGTCAGCTCTTCACATCAGGTGGCCAAAGTATTAGAGTTTCAGCTTCAACATCAGTCCTTCCAATGAACATTCAGGACTGATTTCTTTAGGATTGACTGGTTGGATCTCCTTGCAGTCCAAGGGATTCTCAAGAGTATTTTCCAACATCACAGTTCAAAAGCATCAATCCTTCAGGGCTCAGCTTTCTTTATAGTCCAATATCCATACATGGCTACTGGAGAAACCATAGCTTTGATTAGACGGACCTTTGTTGGCAAAGTAATGTCTCTGCTTTTTAATATGCTGTCTAGCTTGGTCATAACTTTTCTTCCAAGCAGCAAATATCATATAATTTCATGGCTGCAGTCACCACCTGGACTGATTTTGGAGTCCAAAAACATAAAGTGTGCCACCGTTTCTCCATCTACTTGCCATAAAGTGATGGGACCAGATGCCATGATCTTAGTTTTCTGAATGTTGAGATTTAAGCCAACTTTTTCCCTCCCTTCTTTCATTTTCATTAAGAGACTCTTTAGTTCTTCTTCACTTTCTGCCATAAGGTGCCATAACCTCATCTGCATATTTGAGGTTATTGATATTTCTCCTGGCAATCTTGATTCCAGCTTGTGCTTCCTCCAGCCCAGCGTATCTCATGATGTATTCTGCATATAAGTTAAATAAGCAGGGTGACAATATACAGCCTTGACGTACTCCTTTTCCTATTTGGAACCAGTCTGTTGTTTCATGTCCAGTTCAAACTGTTGCTTCTTGACCTGCATACAGATTTCTCAGGAGGCAGGTAAGGGGTTCTGGTATTCACATCTCTTGACATTCTTCCATAGTTTATTGTGATCCAAACAAAAGGTTTGGCATATTCAATAAAGTAGAAATAGATGTTTCTCTGGAACTCTCTTGCTTTCCTGATGATGCAGCAGATGTTGGCAATTTGATCTCTAGTTCCTCTGCCTGTTATAAAACAAGCTTGAACATCTGTAAGTTCACAGTTCACATATTTTGAAGCTTGGCTTGGATAATTTTGAGCATTATTTTACTAGCATGTGAGATGAGTGCAATTGTGCGGTAGTTTGAGCATTCTTTGACATTATCTTTATTTGGGATTTGAATGAAATTTGACGTTTTCCAGTCCTGTGGCCACTGCTGAGTTTTCCAAATTTGCTGGCATATTGAGTGCAGCACTTTCACAGCGTCATCTTTTAGGATTTGAAATAGCTCAAGTGGAATTCCATCACCTCCACTAGCTTTGTTTGTAGTGATGCTTCCTAAGGCCCCCTTGCCTTCACATTCCAGGATGTCTGGCTCTAGATCAGTGATCACACCACTGTGATTAACTTGGTCATGAAGATCTTTTTTGAACTGTTCTTCTGTGTACTTTTGCCACCTCTTCTTAATATCTTCTGCTTCTGTCAGGTCCATGCAATTTCTGTCTTTATTGAGCAGATCTTTGCTTAAAAATGTTCCCTTGGTATCTCTAAATTTCTTGAAGAGATCTCTAGTCTTTCCCACTCTATGGTTTTTCTCTCTTTCTCTGCATCTATCACTGAGGAAGGCTTTCTTATCTTTTCTTGCTATTCTTTGAAACTCTGCATTCAAATGGTTATATCTTTCATTTTCTCCTTTGCTTTTGGCTTCTCTTCTTTTCACAGCTATTTGTAAGGCCTCCTCAGAGAGCCATTTTACTTTCTTGTCTTTCTTTTGTTGGAAGTGGTCTTGCTCCCTGTCTCCTGTACAATGTCGTGAACCTCCATCCATAGTTCATCAGGCACTCTGTCTATCAGTTCTAGTCCCTTAGAACCATTTCTCACTTCCACTGTATAATCATTAGGGATTTGATTTAGGTAATACCTGAATGGTCTAGTAGTTTTCCCTACTCTCTTCAATTTAAGTCTTAATTCGGCAATAAGGAGTTCATGATCTTAGCCATAGTCAGCTCCCCGTCTTTTTTGTTGTTGTTGACTATATAGAGCTTCTCCATCTTCAGTTGCAATAGGCACCAGAGTGAGATGGAAGTCTGCGTTCATGGTAGTCTGCTGAGATCCTGGTGCCAAGGATAGCTTTTGGGGCCTCCTGGAGCTGCCTGTGGCCACTGGAGTCAACAGGTACCAAGATGAGTGTGGGCCTGAGTTTGCAGGAGCCTACCGCAAGCTACCTAGAGCTGTGAGAACTGGCTCGGTACTGGGGTGGGTCTTCTCTGGGGTTTGTGGTAAATTTGGACACTCATTTTACTCTCTTCCCATGCAGAATGTGTCTCTTTCACACTGGGCTGCCTTAGCTTAGGAGGCGTGTAATGAGGTAGTATGAATCTATCTTTTTTTACCCTCATCAATGTGTTTTTTCTTATTTCTGTGGTTCACCTATGTGCTGTGATTCCCTCACCCAGGATATTTGCTTTGTGAAGGTATTTTCATTCATGATTAATTATTCAAATTGATGTTGGTGAGGAGGAGGGAAAGAAATAAGTAGCAGATATTCCTATGCCTCCATTTTGCTCATATCACTTTCTCAAAATTTTCTGACTGTGTGTTTTCAGTCCTGTTCTTCGATAAGTCTAGTTTATCTCCAAGGACCAGAACCTGTATGTATTCTGGCAAGGTCTAGTTAATTATGATCCAGATAGGATTATTTAACCACTCACATAGATACTGAATATAGCTTGTGGAATCAGGCTGTTTGTATGAGGATGTCTATGACCTAAATGATATTTCAATTGGGAAATTTCAGTTACCTTTATAGAGGAAAGACCATTGAATACTGATTCTCCATTACTTAGAATATAATCTGAATTATATGGACATGGATTTGGTAGATATTTCATAGACGTATTCCTAATTTATGTGTATATCACTAGGGCCTAAGACACAGTAGATCCTTAATAAATATTTGTGACACAGGAGTATTATTTTTGAAGGCTAGCATTTATCATGTATGAGATTCCAGTATTTTGCTAGATATACTCATTTCTCCCATTTTTTGTGTATGCAATCTGTGTGTGTGTGTATGAGGGAGCAGATTAGGATTATACAGGAATGCAAAAGTAACTAAAAAACCTGTCCCTCTTCAGGTAACTTACTTCATGTACCTGTGGTAAGACAAAGATGACAGCTGAAGAAATGTATGTTTTATAGTCTTTTTTTTTTTTTTTTCTTTTCTCAAAATAAGATCTTTGGTGAGAAACTTGTTAGAGAGCTTAAGAGAAAATCCAAAATTAGAGCTTTAGTTCTCTACTCCATTTGGGACTATAGGAGAGACTTTCAGTGTTCCTCCATATTAGAATGTACTGGCTTCCAAATCTGAATCAAGTTGATGGATGGAATAGTGAGGCAGACAGATGACCTGAGTTTAGTGCCCTAGAGTCTCCTTCAGCTCCTGTGCAGTATAGAAGATATTTAGAAGTTCATGCATTCCCCATAGAAATAATGAGAAAGTAGCTGTCTGGAGAGAGCTGCAGAGCAGTGGGAACCTGAGAGCAAGGTTATAGTGATTAAAGAAAAATCAATATTTTCTTCCCAATGAGTAAAACGTCTAAATGCATTAATACTTACACTTCTTGAAAGAGCTTATAAATTAGTAATTCCCTTTCTTATCTGTGTTACCTTAAACCAGACTTACAGGTCATTTCCATCATGTCATGGTAGCAAGAGGCTGCCCCTGTGACTCCATTCTCCAACTAGATTTGACTGAAGCAGGTGAAGTTGCACTTTAAAATTCTGAGGCTCAGCAGCTCTCCATTCTGACTGCTCAGACCTGCTCAAATTTTAGCAGCCCAACTAAGCCATAGTAGTCCAAGCACAATATTTTTTCTAGTCTTATTGACACATAATGAATACATCACTGTATGAGTTTAAGGCATACTGTATGATGACTTAATTTATATACATTGTGAAATTATTATTGCAATAGGCTCAGGTAACATCCATCATTTCTTATAGATATAATAAAGAGAAAAGAAGGAAGAAAAAAAAAATTCCTTGTGTGAGAACACAGAACTTAGCGTCTTAAAAACTTTCCTCTGTATTACATTAAAAAGGAGAAAAGACAGTCTCTTTAACAAGTGGTGCTGGGAAAACTGGTCAGCCACTTGTAAAAGAATGAAACTAGAACACTTCCTAACACCATACACCAAAATAAACTCAAAATGGATTAGAGAGCTAAATGTAAGACCAGATTCTATAAAACTCCTAGAGGAGAACGAAGGCAAACACTCTCCGACATAAATCACAGCAGGATCCTCCAAGACCCACCTCCCAGAATATTGGAAATAAAAGCAAAAATAAACAAATGGGACCCAATTAAAATCAAAAGCTTCTGCACAGCAAAGGAAACTATAAGCAAGGTGAAAAGACAGCCTTCAGAATGGGAGAAAATAATAGCAAATGAAGCAACTGATAAAGGATTAATCTCCAAAATATACAAGCAGCTCCTGCAGCTCAATTCCAGAAAAATAAGTGACCCAATCAAAAAATGGGCCAAAGAACTAAACAGACATTTCTCCAAAGAAGACATACAGATGGCTAACAAACACATGAAAAATTGCTCAACATCCCTCATAATTAGAGAAATGCAAATCAAAACCACAATGAGATACCATTTCCCACCAGTCAGAATGGCTGCTATCCAAAAGTCTACAAGCATTAAATGCTGGAGAGGGTGTGGAGAAAAGGGAACCCTCTTACACTGTTGGTGGGAATGCAAACTAGTACAGCCACTATGGAGAACAGTGTGGAGATTCCTCAAAAATCTGGAAATAGAACTGCCATATGATCCAGCAATCGCACTCCTGGGCATACACACCAAGGAAACCAGAATTGAAAGAGACACATGCACTCCAATGTTCATTGCAGCACTGTTTATAATAGCCAGGATATGGAAGCAACCTAGATGTCCATCTGCAGATGAATGGATAAGAATGCTTTGGTACATATACACAGTGGAGTATTTTTCAGCCATCAAAAGGAATGCATTTGAATCAGTTTTGAGGAGGTGGATGAAATTGGAGCCTATTATACAGAGTGAAGTAAGCCAGAAAGAAAAACATCAATACAGTATACTAACGCATATATATGGAATTTAGAAAGATGGTAACCTTAACCCTGTATACGAGACTGCAAAAGAGACATAGGTATATAGAACAGTCTTTGGGACTCTGTGGGAGAGGGTGAAGGTGGGATGATTGGGGAGAACGGCATTGTAGCATGTATGTTATCATATGTGAAATGAATCACCAGTCCAGGTTCGACGCATGATACAGGATGCTTGGGGCTGGTGCACGGGGATGACCTGGAGGGAGGATATGGGGAGGAGGGAGGTGGGAGGGGGGTTCAAGAAGGGGAACACATGTACACCTGGGGTGGATTCATGTCAATGTATGGCAAAACCAACCAATATATTAATGTAAGGTAATTTGCCTCCAAAAAAATAAATTAAAAAAAAAAAGTGTTAACTATAATCATTACAGTGTACATTATAGTCTTAGTACTTATTTATAACTGGGACTACCCTGGTGAAGAATTTGCCTGCAATGCAGGAGATGCAAGTTCAGTCTCTGGGTTGGGAAGATCCCCTGAAGAAGGGAATGGGTACCCACTCCAGTATTCTTACTTGGAGAATTCCATGGACAGAGGAGCTTGACAAGCTACATTCCACAGGGACACAGAGATTTGGACACAACTGAGCAACTAACACACAAACACATCTTAACTGTAAAATTGTACCTTTTGACCACCTTCCTCTAATTCCTCTTTCATCCACCCTCTCCCTTTAGGAACCACATGTCTATTTTTCTATGAGTATGGCTTTTTTATCTCTTTTTTCTTAGACTCCACACTTAAGATCATAAAGTAATATTTTTCTCTGTCTTATTTCACTCAGCGTAATGCTTTCTAGATTTATCCATGTTATTGAAATGGTAGGATTTTCTCATTGTTATTGCAAAATAATATTCCATTTTATAGATAGATAGGTAGGTAGACAGACCCCAGTGTCTTAATCCATTCATCCATCAATGGGCACTTAGGTTGTTTCCATATCTTGGCCATTGTAATTAATGCTGCTCTGAACATGAGAATGCAGATATCTTTTCAAGTTAGTGTTTTCATTTCCTTTGAATATAGTCCCAGGAGTGGAGCATTGGCCACTGGCTATGTTAGGTCCTTTGATCTTTCTTTTTCCCACTGGATCGTACTCCAATTTAACTTGACACGTTCAACTTTGCTCTGCAGATAAAAGTAACTCTACCTCTGCATTGATTTAGATAAGGCATGAATTTAAAAATCCAACAGAACTCTGTGGTGTCTGTGTTTGTTTTTTTATAGTATCTCTATGCTTCCATCTCTACCCTTAGAACTCAAGATGTCTACAGCTCTTTATTTAGAATTAAAGACAATGAATGTCAGGAATAAGAAACAAAACAGGAGAATTTTATTTTTGTATTTAAATATTTTAGCTATTGGAAATTTACATATTAAAAAACCAATTAAAGGTAAATTTGACATAATTTAAAGTCACACTCTTTATAACCAGAGGAAGTAGATTTTATTTAAATTCAGTTTGTCAAAGCACAAATACCTTCATAGGTTTATGTTGCTTTTCTTAAAAACTTAAAATGTAGTACATTTTATAAGCATCTCTGGATTTTATTTGTTGGTTTCACATATTACAATACAAAGTGCATTTAAAAGAACATACTGCAGAAATTCTAAAATTGTAATTTACTTGAAAAGTTACTGTCATCATAAAGTTTTTTTTTTAACATTTTCTTAATTTTTTTTTTTTTTATAATTGAACACGGAAGTAAGAATTTAAAAGCAAAATACTACTCAGTTAGGCTTTCTTGTTGTTTTTTTAATTTAAAGAATTTTTGAGTACATATATCCTCAAAATTCTTTACTGGATGAATACAAAATTAACATAAAAGCATGTATTGGTACATAAAAGATATAGAATTAAACATTGATGTTGAATATTTTGGTGTTTCCATGTGTTAATATTGCAGAACATCTCAATTTTACTACTGTTTAAAAATTGTTATTTTGAAAACTTGTTTACAATGACAGGTGTTAGAAGAGATTGCAGAAATGTTTAAGGATAATATTAATGTCTATATAAATGAGGCCCTGACACTCAAAAGCTAAGGTCACAGTTTGTATCAATACTATAGATGCTGCTGCTGCTACTGCTGCTAAGTCACTTCAGTCATGTCCGACTCTGTGTGACCACATAGACAGAAGCCCACCAGGCTCCCCCGTCCCTGGGATTCTCCAGGCAAGAACACTGGAGTGGGTTGCCATTTCCTTCTCCAATGTGTGAAAGTGGAAAGTGAAAAGTGAAAGTGAAGTCGCTCAGTCGTGTCCGACCCCCAGCGACCCCACGGACTGCAGCCTACCAGGCCCCTCCATCCATGGGACTCTCTAGGCAATAGCACTGGAGTGGCTTGCCATTGCCTTCTCCGATACTATATAGTCACCACTATATTATATAGACTGTGCATATGAAATTATAATATTTTACTGGTAACAAATCTAACAAGACAAAATGTTAAGGAATTACCAAATATGTATGTGTGCTTTGAAAAGTGGCACTGTAAAAAGAATGTCTGTGAAAATTTTAACATACTGTGATCAGCATAACAAATTATATCTGAGCTTTCTTTTAACCTATTTTTTACCTCTTGGTAAATGTGAGGTACTATTTGGGTATTTAGGATACTGTTTAAATATGAGGATGATGTCTTACTGAAAATCAAATGTTTTAATTTAAGCTTTAGATCTTTTATATTATTTATGTTCCAAATGATAGAATGCTTATTTTTTGGAAATAGAAAATATTTTTAACTTATCCTACTCTTAACTTAAAATTATCCATACTTTTATAACCTTTAATACTTTGGTCACTATCAATCTCCCTGAAGCATTTTTAACACTTTAAAATAATAAGGCTAAAACTAGACTACTGGCTTTTCATTTATATTAACTGCAACAACATGTACACTAAACACCTATAGGCAATTAATATTCAAAGACTTACTTTGGCTTCACAAATGAGAGCATTTATAACTACACATTAAAATGACACAAGAATTTTCATGTTTGATTACTAACTGAAGGAAAGGACATGTTTCTTCTTCCTCTTCTCTTCCTACTCCATTTCTTGAAATTATTCGGTTTCCTCCCCTTTGATAAAGATAGATTATGGTAGCTTCACCACCACAACACATGTACCAGCTCTTCCAATGTTAACAGGAACTTCCTAATGCAGAAAACAAAAACAAAGAAAGAAATGCTGTTTGAATGAACTCTGTATTTGGCATAATATATTGGAGCTGAAAAAAATCCTCAACTATTCTGGCCCAGCCTTCACCTTGCATAATGATAATGGAAAACACAGCCCAGATAACATTCCAGTGTGGAGACAGCATAGTCTTTAAAATGAAGTAGATCTGAATTTGAAGGACAGCTCATCTTGGTTAAGTTTCACCTATCTTGTAATTTTCTCACTTAAAAAATTGAAACTAATAATACTCATCTTTCAATGTTTTTGTTAGGGGTAAGCAAGAAAATGAATGAAAATAATAGGGATATAGTAGTTATAATCTATTTATCTAATTGTTCTCTTTCACCCTTTTCAAGGTCACACAATGAAACAGTGAAATACCTGTAATAGAATCTACATCTCTTAACTACTTGTCTATAATTTTCAGAAAAGTAATTTACACAAGGTTAGAAAAACTTTTTTTATCATATCTGACCAACATCTTTGTTTGCTAAATATTTCCTTCAATTACTAGCTGGTCCTAACCATTGTAAATTTAAGAGCTAACTGTATGGCAGAACTTGAGTATTTCTGAGGTTCATAATGAATCATATTGTTGGAGTAAAGAGATAGAAACCCATGTTCTTTCTCTGCCCCTTCTTATATTAATATTTTTCTTAGAATTTCTTCTGTTGATACCCAGAACTCTTTAAAGGGTTTAATTCCAGTCTTTTACTGTGCACCAAATCCATGAATGACTAATTAGTAGATAGGGGTGTTGCAATTTGTAGAATCTCTATAAGGAGGAAACTGAAAGATTTTTCTCCTGGGCACCAGCCAATAAGAAGGGACAGACATTTGTAGATAAAGGCATTATTCCTTGCTTCTCAAGTCAAAATACATACATAGAAAGTTAGTCAGAGAGTAAAGCTCTTGGATTATTGAATCTGATTCACTTTTCTATAAAAGGAATGAGTCCATGAAGCTTAGAAAATGGCTTGTCCTCACTTTATATAAATATTGATGGATCCTACTAATGATCAAAGAGCTCAATTAATAATTCTCTATAGCTAAATAAAGCACAGGCTATAAATTTCACTAAAAGAATTTGATTCATCCCTAGAGTGGAAGAGAATGGATGGATTCCAAATATATATTTTAATTTTTGAATTAAAACCTGAAATATATCAATTTGGATACTTAAGAGTACCTCTCTCCATTCATCTTTCTGTGCATCATACGATTCAACAGTGTTCAAATAAGTATGTCCATCATATCCTCCAACCACATAGAGTCTGTCTCCAAGGGGACATACAGCAACAGCATCTCGAGGGACACTCAGAGGTGCCACAGTTGACCATGAATCATTTTTTGGATCATACCTTAAGAAGTTCAGGCAGACAATTGAAAAGAAAGTTATACAGTGTTAAAATTAAAAAATAATATACATTAATAAAATATATACTTATCTAATTAAAATAAACTTAAAAATACCTTATAAATAGCAAATGTAATCAGAGTAATAAATATTAAGGCTATGACAGAATTTTCTTCAGCCACCAGAGGACACTCAAAGCATAGTGAAAATGAACTTCTTTGATCAGTTCTCAGATTTTCTGAGGAAACTTACACATTGGCATCTCAACATTATGTGAAAAATGTCCTCTTTGCCATTTAGTATGTTGGTTGGAGTGCATTTTTCTCTTACTCTTTATCAAAGTTATACATGTGATACCTGATCTTGTTTATGAGAGCTCACATTTTAAGTAAATCAGAATATAATTGCCTTTTTGTTATATAAACTATGGTTACCATGGTTTTAATACTCTCTGTAGTTACAGTGACCACAGTCTTATTATTTTTCTTATTCTTTCTTCTATGAAAGTTCTTATTCATCTTCATAGGACCCTGGGATTTTTATTTTCATTTTAATTTGAAGTTAATCCCTCATTCCCAAACATATTTTGTAAGCAAAATGACAGAGCACTCAGTAATCTGTATTAATTAAAATCGCCTCCAGGAATTATTTTCTAAAATTTGAACGCAGTACATAAAAATAAAATCTAAAAGAAGAGAACAGAACTTCCCTCATGGTCCCAGTGGTTAAGAATCCACCTGCCAGTGTAGGGGACACAGGTTTGATCTCCAATTCTTGGAAGATTTCACATTCCATGGGGCAATCAAGCTCAATGTGACACAACTACAGAGCCTGAGCCCTAGGGCCCAGGAGTCACAACTACTGAAATCCACATATTGCAACTATGGAAGCCCTCGAGCCTGGAGCCTGTGATCCCAGACAAGAGAAACCACTGAAATGAGAATCCAGCACACCACAATGAGGAGCAGCTCCGAATCTCCACAACTAAGGAAAGCTCGTGCTCAACAAAGAAGACCCAATAAAGACAAAAATAAAAAAACAAATTAAACTAAATTTTAAATAGGTTCTCTATTATAGTAAAAAAGGCTTAAATAGTTTTTTAAAAAATAGTGAACAAAAATACTTATACAGTTATATGTGGAAATTCTCTCTGATTTTATAATGGCTAATTTGTAAATTCAAATGAAAACATTTATTTTACAAAAGATATTTTCATTTATTACCATCTGTTAATTTCCTTATATTTGTATTACTCATCTGATTTCCGTGGGTTTTTTTGTTTGTTTGTTTAATCATAATCTAAATCATATAACTTCAGCTTTCACTTGAACTTGGTTTACACATCCAGTAATATTTTCAATAATATCTGAAATCAGCAATAATTAAGATATCCTCAATATCCACCACACATTGTTGGGTGTCATGAAGGATTTCACCTTTAATTATGATGTTATACTGAAACTCATAACCAGAAGATCCACAGCTATGTGTTTTAGCTAAGCTAACTCTTCAACACAATTGCTATTGTTAATTGATGCTGCATTCAGCTAACAGAGTACACTCATACAAGTACACACACATATGACTGGTGAACCAGGGCTCACAGGATTCTTTTATAGATTGGCATCCAGAGTCCAAGATTTTTCTGCATGTACATGATAATAAATGTTCAAAAATCTGGTTAATGTTAATAATATCTGGACATGGCTTGATTAACAAGAGAAGTTTGGAGAATGTAGAATCTTTTGAAGAAAGAAAATTGTCATATTGGTTATTATCTGTAAGACACACAGGAGCAGTTAATAAAGAAAAAGTTAGCCACTACATCACCTTCAAATTAAACAGCACCTGTTTCTCCTGTTTTGTTTCTCTTTTTCTTTTTTCTCTTGTTTTTTGGTTTCTCCTTACTTTGGTTATAAGTATATATATTCTAGTGGAAATAAAATGCAGATGTAAGTAAAGAGAATTGGTAATGGACTTATTCCTCCACTTGGTGTAATTGCGGATAATTTGATTGACTTCTTTGCTACTATTTTCTCATCACTGTTATAGAAATGGTAACCCCTGACCCAGCCGTCACAAGTTTATGTGATGGTTTTAGAAAACTTTAATTTAAGTGATTATCTTAATTAACTGGATGAGACTCCTATGGTAAGTTGTTGATTTTTGAGTAGAAAAAGAGTTTCAGGAATATTGCCTAGGACATGGAAATGAGAATTATCTAATTCCATAGAGTGTGCATCTTTGACTTTCTACTGACAAGACTATTTTACAACTATATAAGTGTAGAAATTAAGTTGTAGAAACTGATTTTTCTTGTGATTCTTATACATAACAATAAAATAAATTTTGCTTGACAGAGATATAATTAATTTCTAACCCCAAATGATGACCCTCCCAAGTATTGTTTTATTTTCTATAGGATACTAACTACTATTGCAACTATGAACAATTTTTACAGCATTTTTCAGCATTTTCCTAACTGTTTTTATGTATTTTCTTCAAAGGTTCTTTGAAATAATTTTAATTATCTGAAAATAATTATAGCTTCCTCTTTATATGACAGTTGATAATTAATTAATGAACTACACAAAATATTTGACATGTTACTCATATTTGTATCAAAGGCATAACTTTTCAAAAATTATACTTTAGCACTAATTATTCCTTTGATATCTTTTCAAAGAAAATGCCAATAAGCGGATACTGATAGTAATACTAAAATTAATTATAAAATAATACAAACAAAATAATACCAGCAACTAGCTTCCATTAAGTACTTAATATGTGCCATGCAACACACTTATTATTCTGTACCTTATGAGGTTGATTATTCCCACTTTTCATATGAGGAAACTGTCTACAAGTGTAAAGTAACTGGGTCAAACTCCCATAACTTGCAAATAACAGATCTGGGATTTGCACCCAGATCTTTCTGCCTCCAAATCTAGTGCTTTCAACTAGTATACTATACAATTTTTGATATGCATGAAGTGCTTTTTTCCCATTAAAAATTAAAAGTGGTATATTTGGAAATATAATTACATCAGTAAATAAACATTAGTTATTAGCCTGAATTATGAACTCTATGTTCAGCTTCTTACCCTGAGTTTATATTTTCCTAGTTGTATGTGTAAATGCCTATTGAGATTAGTTAGACACCTCATATTATTGTAAGGCTAATTTCACGGTGAACACTCTACAGTGCTAAAATGCAGCCAAATTCCTCTCTTTTTCAGGTCTCAACATAGAATTACACAATTGCAAGCATCCTAAGTAAAGCCAGGAAAATGCTGCCATAATAATGAAAGAGAGGAAGGTGATTTAATTAAACATTTTTATGTATTTTAGATTTTTTTCTTTATGAAATGTATGCTTTATAGACTAAAGCTAATTTCTTAATCCAGTACATTTAGATATAAGAAATCAAGTAAATGCAACACAAGCTAAACCACTAAGATAAAACAAAAAGCCTCCAACACTGAAATAGACAAAAATATAAGACTTTAGTATTCCAGAAAATCTCTTACTAATTTGAATTTATTAAAAGTAAATGGCTATTTTAAGAGCTGAGAGTATTGCTTGTCTTTATATATGATTTAACTTTCATTTCAGATGAAATTTTTGAGAAGTCAGGTTTGATTTTCGTAGTAACAAACCTTCATAACTTTTTATTTACTAGATACAATTTTTCACAGTATTGCTTATTTTGTATAAAACCCTTCTAGACACCTTTAATACCATTGTAAAGAACAATAGGAATTCATTATATCAGTATTACTCTTTGAAATCTCCTTGTGGACTTACTACTCGAATATAACTTAAGTATTAATGGAATTTAAGAAATAATAATTAATTTTACATGGGTTTCTTTGTACATTTGATTAAACCAAGTTTTCCCAAATAATTACTGACACTGTCTGTTTATCATATAGGAGGTAATACAGTTTTTAACATTATCAACTGTCATATAAAGAGGAAGCTATAATTATTTTCAGATATAGAAAAATACATAGCTTTACAAATGTAAAGATAGAATTCAATGACTAGATACTCTTCCTTAAAATGAAACCTACACTTAGGCAAATTTACTTTTATTAAAATTTTTATTTCTTTAAAATTTATTTGTTTTTAATCAAAGGAAAATTGCTTTACAATACTGATTCGACCTCTGCCATACATCAAAATGAATCAGCCATATGTTCCCTCCATCTTGAATCTTTCTTCGACATGCCACCCCATACCTATCTGCTAGGTTGTCACAAAGCACCAGGTTGAGCTCCCCCTGTGTTGAATAGCAACTTCCTATTAGCTATCTGTTTTACACACAGTAATCTCAAGGTCAGTCTTCATTCCAATCCCAAAGAAGGGCAATGCCAAAGAATGCTCAAACTACCGCACAATTGCACTCATCTCACACGCTAGTAAAGTCATGCTCAAAATTCTCCAAGCCAGGCTTTAGCAATATGTGAACCGTGAACTCCCAGATGTTCAAGCAGGTTTTAGAAAAGGCAGAGACACCAGAGATCAAATTGCCAACATCCGCTGGATCATGGAGAAAGCAAGAGAGTTCCAGAAAAATATCTATTTCTGCTTCATTGACTATGCCAAAGCCTTTGACTGTGTGGGTCACAATAAACTGTGGAACATTCTGAAAGAGATGGGAATCCCAGACCACCTGACCTGCCTCTTGAGAAACCTGTATGCAGGTCAGCAAGCAACAGTCAGAACTGTACATGGAACAACAGACTGGTTCCAAATAGGAAAAGGAGTACGTCAAGGCTGTATATTGTCACCTTGCTTATTTAACTTATATGCAGAGTACATCATGAGGAATGCTGGGCTGGAAGAAGCACAAGCTGGAATCAAGATTTCTGAGAGAAATATCAACAACCTCAGATATGCAGATGACACTACCCTAACTGCAGAAAGTGAAGAGGAACTCAAAAGCCTCTTGATGAAAGTGAAAGAGGAGAGTGAGAAGGTTGGCTTGAAGCTCAACATTCAGAAAACAAAAATCATGGCATCTGGTCCCATCACTTCATGGGAAATAGATGGCAAAACAGTGGAAACAGTGTCAGACTTTATTTTTTTGGGCTCCAACATCACTGCAGATGGTGATTACAGCCATGAAATTAAAAGACTCTTACTCCTTGGAAGGAAAGTTATGACCAACCTTGATAGTATATTAAAAAGCAGAGACATTACTTTGCCAACAAAGGTCCGTCTAGTCAAGGCAATGGTTTTTCCCGTGGTCATGTATGGATGTGAGAGTTGGACTGTGAAGAAAGTTAATCACCGAAGAATTGATGCTTTTGAACTGTGGTGTTGGAGAAGACTCTTGAGAGTCCCTTGTACTGCAAGGAGATCCAACCAGTCCATTCTAAAGGAGATCAATCCTGGGTGTTCATTGGAAGGACTGATGCTGAAGCTGAAACTGCAATACTTTTGCCACCTCATGCGATGAGTTGACTCACTGGAAAAGACTCTGATGCTGGGAAAGGTTGGGGGGGGGAGGAGAAGGGGACGACCGAGAATGAGATGGCTGGATGGCATCACTGACTCTGTGGACTTGAGTCTGAGTGAACTCTGGGTGTTGGTGATGGACAGGGAGGCGTGGCGTGCTGTGATGTCGCGGAGAGTCAGACATGACTGAGAGACTGAACTGAACTGAACTGATGATAATATACTCCTATTTTTTTTTAGAGAAATATCCATACATTTCTCCATAGAGGCAGTATCAATTTGCGTTCCCAACAATAGTGCAAGTGGATTCCCTTTTCTCCTCATTCTCCCCAGAATTTCCTGTTGGTAGATTTCTGCTGATAGCAATTCTAACCAGTGTGAAATGATACATCATTGTTCTGATTTGCATTTCTCTAATAATAAGCAATTTGAGCACTTTTAATGTATTTTTTTAGCCATTTGAAGGGCTTCTTTGGAAAAATGCCCATTTAGGTTTTCTGCCTAATTTATGATTGGGTTTTCTGTTTTTATAATATTGAACTGCATGATGTGCTTGCATATTTTGGAGATTAATCATTTGTCAGTTACTTTATTTGCAATTCCATTCAGTCAATCAATCATGTGGTACACTTTGCGAACCCATGACCTGCAGCACACCAGGCTTCCCTGTCCATCACCAACTGTTGGAGATTAATCAAACTCATGTCCATCGAGTCAGTGATGTCATCCAACCATCTCATCTGTCGTCCCCTTTTCTTCCCACCTTCAGACTTTCCCAGCATCAGGGTGTTTTCCAAGGAGTCAATTCTTCACATCAGGGTACAAATTATTGGAATCTCACCATGATCATCAGCCCTTCCAATGAATATTCAGGACTGATTTCCTTTAGGATTGACTGTTGGATGTCCTTGCAGTCCAAGAGTCTCTCAAGAGTCTTCTTCAACACCACAGTTCAAGAGCATCAAATCTTTGGCTCTCAGCTTTCTTTATAGTCCAATTCTCACATCCATACATGACTACTTGGAAAACCATAGCTTTGACTAGACAGACATTTGTTGGCAAAGTAATGTCTCTGCTTTTTAATACGTTTTCTACGTTGGCCTTAACTTTTCTTCCAAGTACAAGCATCCTTTAATTTCATGGCTGCAGTCAGTCACCATCTGCAGTGATTTTGGAGCCCCCAAAATAAAGTCTGTCACTGTTTCCACTGTTTCCCTATCTATTTGCAATGAAGTGATGGGACCAGATTCCATGATCTTAGCCTTCTGAATGTTGAGCTTTAAGGCAACGTTTTTAACTCTCCTCTTTCACTTTCACCAAGAGGCTCTTTAATGCCTCTTCACTTCCTGCCATCAGAGTGGTGTCATCTGCATATGTGAGGTTATTGATATTTCTCCATGCAATCTTGATTCCAGCTTGTGCTTCATCCAGTCCAGAGTTTCTCATGATGTATTCTGCATATAAATTAAATAAGCTGGGTGACAACATACAGCCTTGACATACTCCTTTCCTGATTTAGAACCCATCCATTTTTACATGTCAAGTTCTAATCATTACTTCTTGAAAGAATACAGATTTCTCAAGAGGCAGCTAAGGTTGTCTAGTATTCCCATCCCTTGTATAATTTTCCACAGTTTGTTGTGATCCACACAGTCAAAGGCTCTGGCATAGTCAATAAAGCAGAAGTAGATGTTTTTCTGGAACTCTCTTGATGACCCAGCAGATGTTGGCAATTTGATCTCTGGTTCCTCAGGCTTTTCTAAAACAAGCTTGAACACCTGGAAGTTCATAGTTCATATACTATTGAAGTGTGGCTTGGCGAATTTTGAGCATTACTTTACTAGCATGTGAGATGAGTGCAATTGTGCAGTAGTTTTAACATTCTTTGACATTGCCTTTTTTTGGGATTGGAATGAAAAGTGATCTTTTCCAGTCCTGTGGCCACTGCTGAGTTTTCCAAATTTGTTGGTGTATTGAGTGTAGCACTTTCACAGCATCATCTTTTAGGATTTGAAATAGCTCAACTGGAAGTCCATCACCTCCACTAGCTCTGTTCGTACTGACACTTCCTAAGGCCTACTTGACTTCTCACTCCAGTATTCTGGCTTTAGGTGAGTGATCACACCATTGTGCTTATCTGGGTCATGAAGATCTCTTTTATATAGTTCTTCTGTGTATTTTTGCCACCTCTTCTTAATATCTTTTGCTTCTGTTAGGTCCAGTGGACCTAACAGATGTGCCTATCCTTGCATGAAAAGTTCCCTTGGTATCTCTAATTTTCTTGAGGAGTTCTGTCGTCTTTCCCATTCTACTGTTTTCCTCTATTTCTTTGCACTGATTACTGAGGCAGTCTTTCTTATCTCCCCTTGCTATTCTTTGGAACTCTGCTTTTAAATAGGTATTTCTTTCCTTTTCCCTTTGATTTCACATTTTTTTTCTTTTCTCAACTATTTGTAAGGCTTCCTCGAACAACCATTTTACCCTTTTGCATTTCTTTTCCATGGGGATGGTCTTGGTCCCTGTCTCTTGTACAATGTCACGAACCTCCATCCAGAGTTCATCAGGCACTCTATCAGATCTATTCCCTTAAAGCTATTTCTCACTTCCACTGTATAATCATAAGGGATTTGATTTAGTTCATATCTGAATGGTCTAGTGGTTTTCCCTACTTTCTTCAATTTAAGTCTGAATTTGGCAATAAGGAGTCCATGATCTGAGCCACAGTCAGCTCCTGGTCTTGGTTTTGCTAACTGTATAGTGCTTCTCCATCTTTGGCTGCAAAGAATATAATCAGTCTGATTTCAGTGTTGAGCATCTGGTGATGTCCATGTGTAGAGTCTTATCTAGGCAATTTAAAACCTCAATAAAGTCTATAATTTTCTCAACTTCTTACATTGAACTTTAACAAGTCTTGGGTGCATCATATTCCTTTGGTCTTTCTAAAAGGGAAACACGATTCCAATTAGGTATGTATACACAAGCACTGAGTAAATGCTTAGAATTTGAAATACACAATGAAATTTTATAACAATAAAATTGGAAATATTGACTTGAGTTTTAATCCCATCAATAGTACTGAGTGTGCTGTAGTGAACTTTTGGTTTTATAATAAGTTAGAAATCAAATATGACTGGTTTCCAATCTTTTACAAACTCCACTTATATGAAAAAAAAATCCGTTAGCCACTATTTGTCAGTTAACCATAGAGTGTTTCAACTTCCACTTCTGTAAGATGACGGGAATATAGTAGATTTTCAAGGTCTTTTCCATTTGTAATTACATATAATTTCATTATTGTGCTTCTGGATATTTATATAAAGGGCAGAACAAGTTCAGCTCTACTTTTTAAATGTACAAGCAACTCAAGCTGATTTTCATATGTTATTTTTTTATTATTTTGTTTTCAATTTTACATAACTAGGGAGTAATACCAGCAAGACAGTAGGCTAGGAAGTTCTAGTATCTTATTCTAGCACAAAAATTATTGAACAAACCAACAGAAACTAGCTCAGATAACGTTGTAGCAGTTCTGGAACGCAGTCAAGATCAAAAGCAATAAATTCCATGCTCATTTAAGATAAAGTAGTAGGCAATTTTTTGAAATTCTTACTTGGTGTTGCCCCACTCCCTTCTAGAAAGACATGGTATGGATTGGCGAAAGCAGTAGCTCAGCCCCAGTTCCTTCAGTTCCTTTTCCTGAATCAGAGAGAGAAGAGCAGAGCTAATAATCTTCAATCTAACTTGTCTCGATTGTTCCCAAAGAGGTTATTTTCTGTGTCACCTAGCTCAGAGTTCAGATAGTCTAATGTGACATAGTTCATATCTCAGGCTAGGAAAAGCCACGAGAAGTAGTGCACGTAGTTCATGAAAGTTGTGGGGAGATTACAGATGCACTGACAACT
The DNA here is from genome assembly GCF_049115385.1 of Moschus berezovskii. Lineage (NCBI taxonomy): Eukaryota > Metazoa > Chordata > Mammalia > Artiodactyla > Moschidae > Moschus > Moschus berezovskii. The sequence continues at coordinate 76,615,547 of NC_142488.1, read as the reverse complement.
GAGAAAAGAGATTACTGATATTACAAAACTATTGATTGCTCCAAAAGTAAGCTAAGGCCCTGAATGACAGCAGGGCCAAGACTCTTAAGAAAAGTAAGGCATTTGAAAGCATCCATGTATACAGAGAATCAAATACACACCCAGGAAAAAGACAAATCTAGTAAAGGTCTGAGAAGACCTCAAGTCTTAATGCTAAGTTGATCTCAAGCACAGAATATAATTAGTGATTAATTAGTGACAGTCTTCCTATGTAAGGAGCCAATCTGCAAGGACTAGGAAGGTTATTTCAAAATGTCCAGTTTGCAACAAACATCACAAAGCATACAGATAAATAGGAAAATGAATGTTACTCAAAAGAACAAAATAAACTTCCAGAGCCTTTTTTTTTGTTAGAAACACAGGCATCTGTCTTCCTAGAGAAAGATATTAAGAGAACAGTCATATATTCTCAAAAAGCAAAAAGAAAAAAAGGCAAAGAACTAAATGAAAGAGGAAAATGATAAATGAACAAAATAAGAATGTCAACAGAGGAAATAAGTTATAAAGAAGAAAAAATAGAAATTCTGGATTTAAAAGATGACTGAAGTTAAAACCTTACTAGAAGGCTTAATTGGAGATTTGAGCAAGCAGAAGGAAGAATAAGTGAACTTGAAGACAAGTCTTTTGAAAATGATCTAGTCTCAGGAGCAAAAATAATGAAAAAAAAGTGAATGAAGTCTAAGGAAATTCTGAGATGACATCAAGTGAGTTAATATATGCATTCTAGGGGAAGAAGTGGAAACAGAAAGGGAAGAAGAAAGGGCGGAAGAGGAGGTGGGGAAGATCAAGAAGAAGATATGGTTCTATAGCACTAGTAGAATTCAATTCCCCACCTACAATAAAAAATAGAAAAAAACAGACAGAAGATCAGTAAGTACATGAAAGATGAACAATTATAGGCCAATTGGACCTACTCCCCTAAAACTCAGAAGATATATTTTTCATGAGCAAGCAAGAAACATAATCCAAGATAAAGCATATTTTAGGGCATAAAACAGTTCAGTTCAGGTCAGTTCAGTCGCTCAGTCGTGTCTGACTCTCTGCGACCCCATGAATCACAGCACGCCAGGCCTCCCTGTCCATCACCAACTCCCAGAGTTCACTCAAACCCATGTCCACAGAGTCGGTGATGCCATCCAGCCATCTCATTCTCCGTTGTCCCCTTCTCCTCCCGCCCCCAACCTTTCCCAGCATCAGAGTCTTTTCCAGTGAGTCAACTTGTCGCATGAGTGGCCAAAGTATTGCAGTTTCAGCTTTAACATCAGTCCTTCCAAAGAACACGCGGTATTGATCTCCCTTAGAATGGACTGGTTGGAACTCCTTGCGGTACAAGGGACTCTCAAGAGTCTTCTCCAACATCACAGTTCAAAAGCATCAATTCTTCGGTGATCAGCTTTCTTCACAGTCCAAGTCTCACATCCATACATGACCATGGGAAAAACCATAGCCTTGTTAGATGGACATTTGTTGGCAAAGTAATGTCTCTGCTTTTTAATGTATTATCAAGGTTGGTCATAACTTTCCTTCCAAGGAGTAAGAGTCTTTTAATTTCATGGCTGCAATCACCATCTGCAGTGATTTTGTAGCCCAAAAAAATAAAGTCTGACACTGTTTCCACTGTTTTTCCATCTATTTCCCATGAAGTGATGGGACCAGATGCCATGATCTTTGTTTTCTGAATGTTGAGCTTCAAGCCAACCTTCTCACTCTCCTCTTTCACTTTCATCAAGAGGCTTTTGAGTTCCTCTTCACTTTCTGCCATAAGGGTGGTGTCATTTGCATATCTGAGGTTATTGATATTTCTCCCAGCAATCTTGATTCCAGCTTGTGCTTCTTCCAGCCCAGCGTTCCTCATGATGTACTCTGCATATAAGTTAAATAAGCAAGGTGACAATATACAGCCGTGACGTACTCCTTTTCCTGTTTGGAAACAGTCTGTTGTTCCATGTACAGTTCTGACTGTTGCTTCTTGACCTGCATACATGTTTCTCAAGAGGCAGGTCAGGTGGTCTGGGATTCCCATCTCTTTCAGAATTATCCACAGTTTATTGTGATCCACACAGTCAAAGGCTTTGGCATAGTCAATGAAGCAGAAATAGATGCTCTTCTGGAACTCTCTTGCTTTCTCCATGATCCAGCGGATGTTGGCAATTTGATCTCTGGTGCCTCTGCCTTTTCTAAAACCTGCTTGAACATCTGGGAGTTCATGGTTCACATACTGCTGAAGCCTGGCTTGGAGAATTTTGAACATGACTTTACTAGCGTGTGAGATGAGTGCAATTGTGCAGTGGTTTGAGCATTATTTGGCATTCCCTTTCATTGGGATTGGAATGAAGACTGACCTTTCCAGTCCTGTGGCCACTGCTGAGTTTTCCAAATTTGCTGGCATATTGAGTGCAGAACTTTCACAGCATCATCTTTCAAGATTTGAAATAGCTCAACTGGAATTCCATCACCTCCACTAGCTTTGTTTGTAGTGATGCTTTCTAAGGCCCACTTGACTTCACATTCCAAGATGTCTGGCTCTAAGTCAGTGATCACGTTATTGTGACTATCTTGGTCGTGAAGATCTTTTTTGTACAGTTCTTCTGTGTATTCTTGCCACCTCTTCTTAATATCTTCTGCTTCTGTTAGGTCCATACCATTTCTGTCCTTTATCGAGCCCATCTTTGCATGAAATATTCCCTTGGAATCTTTAATTTTCTTGAAGAGAACTCTTGTTTTTCCTATTCTGTTCTTTATTTCTTTGCATTGATCCCTGAGGAAGGCTTTCTTATCTCTCCTTGCTATTCCTTGGAACTCTGCCTTCAGATGCTTTTTCTCCTTTGCTTTTCGTTTCTCTTCTTTTCACAGTAAGGCCTCCTCAGACAGCCATTTTACTTTTTTGCATTTCTTTTCCATGGGAATAGTCTTGGTCCCTGTCTCCTGTACAATGTCATGAACCTCCGTCCAGAGTTCATCAGGCACTCTATCTATCAGATCCTGTCCATTAAATCTATTCCTCACTTCCACTGTATAATCATAAGGGATTTGATTTATGTCATATCTGAATGGTCTAGTGGTTTTCCCTTCTTTCTTCAAGTTAAGTCTGAATTTAAGTCTTAATAAATTTAAAATACTGAAAACGTGCAGTATTTTCACAGTGGAATGAAACTCTAAATCAACAACAGAAGGAAAAGTGATATATCCACACATAGATAGAAATGAAAGAATACACACTTAAACAACATGTCAAAGAACACATTAAAGGGAAATTAGAAAATATCTTGAAGCAAGTGAAAATGAAATCGTGACTCACACGTGTCTTATGGAATGCAAAGAAAACTATGATAGGAGTCTATACCTGTAAAAGCTTACATATTAAAGGAAAAAAAATTGCAAATCAAAAACCTAACTTTACACCTTTATAAACTTGAAAAAGAAGAGTAACTAAACCTAAAATTAGCATAAGGTAGGAAATAATAAATGTTATAGCATAGATAAGTAATACAAAGAATAGAAAAACAATATAAAAAACAATGTAATCAAGAGTTGTTTCTGCATAATATCAAAATTGATAAACCTTTAGATAGATTAAGTTTGAGAAAAGGACAAAACACATATAAAATCAAATGAAGTGGAAATTAATACTGCTTTTATGAAAAAGAGAAGGTGATAAAAGTACTATGAAAAATTGTTCACTAACAATTTGATTAACCTTGATGAAATGGACAAATTTCTAGAAACTCACAACTCATCAAGATTAAACCATGATAGAACTATAATTGTAAGGAAATCAAAAGTTTCCTAACAAATTGCAGTTGATCGTTGAACAATGTGAGTGCTAGAGGATCCCTGTACCGTTGAAAGTTTGTGTATAAATTTACAGTTATCCCTCCATATCCATGGTTCTGTATCAGTGGATTCAACCAACTATAGATTGTAGCATATATTTACTATAATACTATTTTTGTTCAGTTGCTCAGTCATGTCTGACTCTTTGCCATACCATGGAATGCAGCATGCCAGGCTTCCCAGTCCTTCACCATTTCCTGGACCTTGTTCAAAGTCATGTTCATTGAGTCAGTGATGCCATCCAACAATCTTTTCCTCTGCTGTCCCCTTCTCCTCCTGCCTTCAATCTTTCTCAGCATCAGGGTCTTTTCCAATGAGTTGGTGCTTCACATCAGGTGGCCAAAGCATTGAAGCTTCAGGTTCAGCATCAGTCCTTCGAATAAATATTCAGGACTGATTTCCTTTAGGATTGACTGGTTTGTTCTCCTTGCAGTCCATGGGACTCTCAAGAGCTTTCTCCAGCACAACAGTTTGAAAGAACAAATTCTTCGGTGCTTAGCTTTCTATATGGTCCAACACTCACACCCATACATGACTATTGGTAAAACCATAGCATTGACTACACAGACCTTTGTTGGCAAAGTGATATCTCTGCTTTTTACATGTCATATGCCTTTTTAGTAGGCATGTCATAACTTTTCTACCAAGGAGACTTTTAATTTTATGTTTGCAGTCACAATCTGCAGTGATTTTGGAGTCCAAGAAAATAAAGTCTCTCACTGTTTACATTGTTTGACCATCTGTTTGCCATGAACTGAAAGGACTGGATGACATGATCTTAGTTTTTTGAATGTTGAGTTTTAAGCCAGATCTTTCACATTCCTATTTCACCTTCATTAACATGCTCTTTAGTTCCTCTTCACTTTCTGGCATGAGGATGATGTCATCTGCATATCTGAGGTTGTTGATACTTCTCCCAGCAATCTTGATTGCAGCCTGTGCTTCATCGAGTGCGGTAGTACTGTAGTACATATTTATTGAAAAAAAAAAAATCCACACATGTGGATTTGTTCAGTTCACACTGATGTTGCTTTAGGATCAACTGTAGTGAAAAATCTCATAACAAAGAAACAACAAAGGTCAGATGGCTTCACTGGTGAATTCTATCATATATTTAGAGAAGAATTAACACTAATCCTTATCAAAATCTTTCAAAATATTGAAGAAGTAACACATCTAAACTCATTCTGCAAGGTCAGCATTTCATTCATACCAAAGCCACACAAAGACACTATAAGAAAACTACACACTGATATTCCTAATAAATACTGAATTCAAACATTTTCAACATAATACTAGAAAATTGAATTCACCAGATTATTAATGTGATTATATACCATAATAAAGTGGGATTTCTTCCTGGAATGAAACAATGGGTTATCATGCAAAATTCAATCCAAGTAATACACTACGTACTATACATGAACCAAGAATTTCCAGATGTTCAAGCTGGTTTTAGAAAAGGCAGAGGAACCAGAAATCAAATTGCCAACACCCATTGGATCATAGAAAAAGCAAGAGAGTTTCAGATAAACATCTACTTCTGCTTTATTGACTATACCAAAGCCCTTGACTGTGTAGATCAAAACATACTGTGGAAAATTCTTCAAGAGATGGGAATATCAGACCACCTTACTTGACTCCTAAGAAATCTGTATGCAGGTCAAGAAGCAGCAGTTAGAACTGGACATGGAACAAGTACCTGGTTCCAAATTGGAAAAAGAGTATATCAAGGCTATATATTGTCAACCTTCTTAATTATATGCAGAGTACATCATGCAAAATGCCAGGTTGGATGAAACACAAGCTGGAATCAAGACTGCCTGGAGAAGCATCAATAACCTCAGATAGGCAGCTGACACCACCCTATGACAGAAATTGAAGAAGAACTGAAGAGCCTCTTGATGAATGTGAAAGAAGAGAGTGAAAATGTCGGCTTAAAGCTCAACATTCAAAAAACTAAGATCATGGCATCTGGCCCTATCACTTTGTGGCAAATAGATGGTGAAACAATGGAAACAGTGAGAGACTTTATTTTGGGGGGCTCCAAAATCACCTCAGATGGTGACTGCAGCCAGGAAATTAAAAGACACTTGCTCCTTGGAAGAAAAGCTATGACAAACGTAGACAACCTATTAAAGGGCAGAGACACTACTTTGCCAACACAAGTCCATCTATTTAAAGCTATGGTTTTTCCAGTAGTAATGTAGGGATGTGAGAGTTGGACCATAAAGAAAGATGACAGTTGAACAATTGAGGCTTTTGAACTGTCGAGTCGGAGAAGACTCTTGAGAGTCCCTTGGGCTGCAAGGAGATCAAACCAATCAATCCTAAAGGGAATTAGTCCTTAATATTTATTGGGAGGGCTGATGCTGAAACTCCAATACTTTGGCCATCTGATGTGAAGAACTGACTCACTGCAAAAGACCCTGATGCTGTGAAAGATTGAAGGCAAGAGGACAAGGGGACAACAGAGGATGAGACAGTTGGATGGCATCACCAACTCAATGGACCTGAGTTTGAGCAAGCTCCTGGAGTTAGTGATGGACAGGGAAGCCTGGCATGCTTCAGTCCAGGGGGTCACAAAGAGTGAGACACAACTGAGCCACTGGACTAAACTGAACTGAACTGAATACACTATACTGGGAGAATGAAAAAGAAAGATCACATATTCTCTCAACTAATGCAGAAAAAGTATGTGATAAAATATTTTCAATCATCTTTTAATGATAAAAACAGTAACCAAAATAGGAACAGAATAAAACCAACTCAACATAATAAAGGCCAGATATAGAAAACCCAGATCTATCATACTCAATGAGGAAAGGTTGAAGGCTTTCTCTCTAAGATCAAGAATAAGACAATAATAGGAATTTTCACCACTTTTATTCAACATAGAGAAATAAAATGCAAACATACTGGAAAGGAAGAAATTAAAGAAGACACCATAAGGTAAAAAGATATCTCATGTTCCTGGACTAGCAGATACAATATTATTAAGAAGTCAATATCACCCAAGTGATCTACAGAATCTATGCAATGTCTATCAAAACCCCAGAAACTTTTTTTTTTTTTTGCAGGAATAGAAATATCCATAATAAACCTATATCGAATATTTGGGATCCAGTGCATCCAAAATAATTTTGAAAAAAGATGAACAAATATTGAGGTTTAATACTTCTTAATTTCAAAACTTACTAGAAAGCTACAATAATAAAGAGTGTGGTTGGTACTGGCATAGTGACAGATATAATTACCAATGATATAGAATACAGAGCCAGAAATAAACCCTCACATGCATGGTAAAATAATATTTGTGAATGAGGCCAAGACCATTCAATGAGGAAAGGACAGTCTTTTCAACAAATATTCATAGGAAAAAATGTATACCCACCTGTAAAATAATGAAGTTATAGTTTTCCCTTACTCCATATGCAAAAACTCAAATAGATCAAAGGCCTGAACATAAGAGCTAGAACTATGGAACGCTTATAAGAATACATAGGGGAAATGTTTTATGACATTGAATTTGGCAAAGATCTTTTGGATATGACCCCAAAAGCACAAACTACGAAGAAAAATTGGATTTAATATTAAAAACATTTGTACATCAAAGGGTTCTATTATCAGAGTACAAAAGCAACCCATGGCATGAAAGTAATGATGTGCAAATCACATATCTGACAAGAGGTTAATATGCAGAATATATAAAGAACTCCCATAACTCAACAGGAAAAAGAAAACCTAAATAAAAATGGGCAAAGAACTGCAATAGACATTTCTATAAAGAAGATGTACAAATGACTAAAAGCACACATTAAGATGCTAAACATATCTGACCAATAGAGAAACCCAAATCACAAACACAAAGAGATACCACTTCAAATCCATTGGGATAGCTATGAAAAACAAATCAGTGCTGCTGAGGATGTACAAAAATTGAATTACTTTTGTTTTGCTGGTGGGAATATAAAATGGTGCAACTTGAAAGGAAAACAGTATGGAGGTTCCTTAAACATTTAAAAATAGAATTTATGATAAAGAAACTGTACTTCTATGTATATCCAAACGAATTGAAAGCAGAGGTTCAAACAGGTATCGGTACACCTATATTCTAGCAGCATTGTTCATAGTAGTCGAAAAGTGAAGCAACTACAAATGTAAATTGATGAATGAGTGGATAATCAGATGATGTGGTATGTACATGTAATGTAATATTTTTCAGCTTTAAAAAGGGGAAGGAAATTCATATAAATGCTATAACGTGTATGAAACTTGAAGAATTATAAGGCTCAGTAAAATAAACCAGACACAAAAGCAATATTTATGACTCTACTTTTATTAGGTATGTAGAATTATGAAATTCACAGAAATACAAAGTAAAATGGTGGCTGCCAGGGACTGAGGTGAGGAAGGAATGGGGATTTATTGTTTAATGAGGAAAGAGTTTCAATCTGAGGAAGTGAAAAAAGTTCTGGAGGTAGATGATGATAATGTTCCACAACAACGTGAATGTACTTAATGACACTGAACTGTGCACTTAAAAATTCTTAAAATGATAAATTTTATGTTATACATGCGTTGTCACACTAAAAAATAATCTGGCATAATGAACAAGTGATCAAATATTACTTCGCTAACTGGAGAAAACTAATATGGAAAAGCTCACTTTTGCATATATCTAACTATAATATCCTCTTGTCATCTCTTGGCCACTGCCTCTGGCCTCGGATGTGGGGTAGCTACTCTCGGCTGCTGCCCCTAACCTTGGGCGAGGGGTAGCAATTCTTGGCAGCCTCCCCTGACCTCAGACATAGGGCAGCTCCTCTCTGCCACGCTTCTGCACGTGATCGGTTGTGCAGCTGGCTGGCGTCGCTTCTGCACGCTCCGGGCAAGCGTCGCTTCTGTGCGTTCAGAGCCAGCACTACAGATGTCCATTACATTATAGGGGACTGGAATGCAAAAATAGGAAGTCAAGAAACACCTGGAGTAACAGGCATATTTGGCCGTGGAGCACAGAATGAAGCAGGGCAAAGGCTAATAGTTTTGCCAAGAGAACGCACTGGTCATAGCAAACACCCTCTTCCAACAACACAAGAGAGGACTCTGCACATGGACATCAACAGATGGTCAACACCGAAATCAGATTGATTATATTCTTTGCAGCCAAACATGGAGAAGCTCTATACAGTTAGCAAAAACAACACCAGGAGCTGACTGTGGCTCAGATCATGAACTCCTTATTGCCAAATTCAGACTGAAATTGAAGAAAGTAGGGAAAACCACTAGACCATTCAGATATGACCTCAATCAAATTCCTTATGATTATACAGTGGAAGTGAGAAATAAATCTAAGGGACTAGATCTGATAGATAGAGTGCCTGATGAACTCTGGACAGGGGTTCGAGACATTGTACAGGAGACAGGGACCAAGATCATCTCTATGGAAAAGAAAAGCAAAGAAGCAAAATGGCTGTCTGAGGAGGCCTTACAGATAGCTGTGAAAAGAAGAGAAGTGAAAAGCAAAGGAGAAAAGGAAAGATATAAGCATCTGAATGCAGAGTTCCAAAGAATAGCAAGGAGAGATAAGAAAGCCTTCTTCAGTGATCAAGGCAAAGAAATAGAGGAAAACAACAGAATAGAAAAGACAAGAGATCTCTTCAAGAGAATTAGAGATACCAAGGGAACATTTCATGCAAAGATGGGCTTGATAAAGGACAGAAATGGTATGGACCTAAAAGAAGCAGAAGATATTAAGAAGAGGTGGCAAGAATACACAGAAGAACTGTTGGGAAAATATCTTCATGACCAAGATAATCACGATGGTGTGATCACTGACCTAGAGCCAGACATCTTGGAATGTGAAGTCAAGTAGACCTTAGAAAGCATCACTACGAACAAAGCTAGTGGAGGTGATGGAATTCCACTTGAGCTATTTCAAATGCTGAAAGATGATGCTGTGAAAGTTCTGCACTCAATATGCCAGCAAATTTGGAAAGCTCAGCAGTGGCCACAGGACTGGAAAAGATCAGTCTTCATTCCAATCCCAAAGAAAGGCAATGCCAAAGAATGCTGAAACTACCGCTCAATTGCACTCATCTCACACTCTGGTAAAGTCATGCTCAAAATTCTCCAAGCCAGGCTTCAGCAATACATGAACTCTGAAATTCCAGATGTTCAAACTTGGTTTATAAAAGGCAGAGGAACCAGAGATCAAATTGCCAACATCTGCTGGATCATGGAAAAAGCAAGAGTTCCCAAAATATCTATTTCTGCTTCGTTGACTATACCAAAGTCTTTGACTGTGTGAATCACAATAAACTGTGGAATATTCTGAAAGAGATGGGAATACCAGACCACCTGACCTGCCTCTTGAGAAACATGTATGCAGGTCAGGGAGCAACAGTTAGGACTGGACATGGAACAACAGACTGTTTCCAAATAGGAAAATGATGTACGTCAAGATTGTATATTGTCACCCTGCTTATTTAAATTATATGCAGAGTACATCATAAGGAACGCTGGGCTGGAAGAAGCACAAGCTGGAATCATGATTGCTGGGAGAAATATCAATAACCTCATATATGCAGATGACACCACCTTTTTGGCAGAAAGTGAAGAGGAACTAAAATTCCTCTTGATGAAAGTGAAAGAGGAGAGAGAAAAAGTTTGCTTAAAACTCAACATTCAGAAAACTAAGATCATGGCATCTGGTCCCATCACTTCATGGGAAATAGATGGAGAAACATTGTCAGACTTTATTTTTTTGGGCTCCAAAATCACTGTGGATGCTGATTGCAGCCAGGAAATTAAAATACGCTTACTCCTTGGAAGGAAAGTTATGACCAACCTAGATAGCATATTAAAAAGCAGAGACATTATTTTGCCAACCAAGGTCCATCTAGTCAAGGCGATGGTTTTTCCCGTGGTCATGTATGGATGTGAGAGTTGGACTGTGAAGAAAGCTGATCGCCGAAGAATTGATGCTTTTGAACTGTGTTGTTGCAGAAAACTCTTTAGAGTCCCTTGTACTGCAAGGAGATCCAACCAGTCCATTCTAAAGGATATCAGTCCTGGGTGTTCATTGGAAGGACTGATGTTTAAGCTGAAACTCCAAAACCATGGCCACCTCATGCGAAGAGTTGACTCACTGGAAAAGACTCTGATGCTGGGAGGGATTGGGGGCAGGAGGAGAATGGGATAATAGAGAATGAGATAGCTGCATGGCATCACCGACTCGATGGACATGACTTTGTGTGAACTCCGGGAGTTGTTGATGGACAAGGATGCCTGGCGTGCTATGATTCATGGGGTTACCAAAAGTCAGACACGACTGAGCGACTGAACTAAACTGAACTGAATTATAATATCCAATACTTTGGCCACCTGATGTGAAGAACTGTCTCATTTGATTCGCTCAGTCGTGTCTGACTCTTTGCGATGCCATAAATTATAGCCTAACTGGCTCCTCTATCAGTGTAATTTTCCAGGCAAGAGTACTCCAGTGGGTTGTCATTTCCTTCTCCAGGGGATCTTCCTGACCCAGGGATCGAACCCAGGTCTCCCACATTGCAGTCATATGCTTTACCTTCTGAGCCACCAGGAAAGCCCACATATATTTAACTATAATATTCAATATTTTGGCCACCTGATGTGAAGAACTGACTCATTGGAAAAGACTCTGAATCTGGGAAAGATTGAAGGCAGGAGGCGAAGTGCATGACAGAGGATAAGATGGTTGGATGGCATCACCAACTCCATGGATCTGACGTTGAGCAAGCTCCGGGGGTTGGTGATGGACAGGGAAGCCTGGCATGCTGTAGTCCATGAGGTCGCAAAGAGTGGAACATGGCTGAGTGACTGAACTGAACAGTAATATACATTTGAGACAGTAATTGACCTTCTTTATGTTTTGCATAATTCTTAAAATTTGTTTGCATCTGTTAGGAACCAATCTCTTAAAAAACATTCCAAATGTACACTGAGTAGCAGGGAGCTAATAATTTAGGATTAAACAAACTTAGGGGAAAAAAAAAAAAACTACCAAAGATCAATTATTCCCTGTAAGAAACAAAGTATTACGACTATCAATGATGCCTTTCAGAAGAAAAGTAATAGTATTTTTATGTTTTCATTTAGTCTTTTCTGTCTACATTTTATCCTATATATAACTGTTAAAACAATTTCCCCCAAAATACTTTTCGTTGTAATATTCCATTTCTCCCAAATTTAATTATCCTTTTGTCCGTGAGATAACATCCAAAAGTTTTCATCTTGACATTTCTGGCTATCAAAAATCTGGTATGTAATTGAGTTTTAAATTGCTCTTCCAAATACCTTTAAGTTTAAAGACTCTGCTCATATCTATGAAGCTTTCTCCTTTACTTTCATGGTTTGGATTGTGTTTTCTCCTAGACCTGAAATTCCCTCCATTCTTTTTTATGCCTACAATGTATACATTCTACCTGGTTCTTGAATTTCTCTTGAAAAATTCATATTGATCTGTCTTCTGATAACTGACTAAATTTGTCACTTGGAATTAGATTATTATCAACTGCTATGTTTGTGTGTGTGTGTATATATATATATATACACATATATATAAGACTTCCCTGGTGGCTCCAACAGTAAAGCGTCTGCTTACAATGTGGGAGACCTGGGTTCGATTCCTGGGTCAGGAAGATCCTCTGGAGAAAAAAATGCCAACCCACTCCAGTACTCTTGCTTGGAAAATCTCGTGGACAGAGGAGAGTGGTAGGCTACAGTCCATGGGGTCACAAAGAGTCGAACACAACTGAGTGACTTCACTTCACTTTATACATACATACATATATATATACACACATATATATGTGTGTGTGTTCATGCATTCTATCTTGAAAGGGAAAAGTGAAAATGTTAGTTGCTCAGACTAACAACTGAGTGTCTGACTCTGTGATCCAGTGGACTGTAGCCTGCCAGTCTCCTCTGTCCATGGAATTTTCCAGACAAGAATAATGGAGTGGGTAGCCATTCCATTCTCTAGGGGATCTTCCCAATTTAGGAATAGAACATGACTGGTAAAGCTACAAAGTAACATGACTGACAAAAAATGTAGCACACGTTGTTCATCCAGATTAATGTCTCCCATTCAAAGAAGCTGCCTGTGAGAAATTAAATACTTAATTCAACACAGTCACTGTTCAGAACATTATAAGCACCTCTCTTTGGGATTTTTTTCTGTTTATTTTGTAGTGATAAGCCTTTATCCTTTGAGAACTGATCACATTTTTGAAACAGTAAAATTGTGATTTGAGCCGGTGAATAGTTGAATGATATAGCTTGTAATAAAATTATATTTATTCTTACTTCTGTCTCATTTTATAGAGTGACTATTAAATGATAAAGCAATGTATTCTTTTCATACATTTCTCATGATGAATCTGGAATGCATATGCAGAATTTCTTCAAAATATTTTGAATCTAGAAGTAAGGATAAAATTTTTAAAATAATTAAACCTCTGAAAGGACTACTTTTTGGTAGTTTAAAAATCCTTCTCATTTCTGAAAAAAAAAAACAAATAATCAAATAAATAATGAAAAATATAAATATTTTACCGTTCAACACAGGCAGAAAGTCTGGAGCAATGATTAGAAGCAGGGGCATCATGACCCCCAACCACGTATAAGAATCCACTGTATGTTGCAACTCCTACACCTCCACGTCGTTTGGACATTGGAGCACACAGACTCCACTTGTTAGTGTGTGGGTCAAAATATTCCATAGATTTGAGGCAGGAACTTCCATCACGTCCACCAATAGCATATAGCCTAGAATAAAGACAGAAGTATGTGTATGCGAGTATATTTATGCATAGAAAGAAAGTGAAAATACACTACACACAGCATTGGAGTTTGTATTCTACTCCCTCAGTATTATAGCGAAAGACCTGAATTTGTGAAGGCATTTATTAAGTCTACTTTAACCCAAACCTACCTGCTTCATATTTTTTTGAAAGTTTCTTTGATATAATAGATTAAAGGTTTATATGGGAAATGAACTACAGAGAAAGGAAAGAGATAACAAAAGTATTGGTAGTATTTGCCTACCAAACCACAATAAAGCTGAACATTTTTAAAGATGGTAAGATCTTTCCAAAATTCAAATCCAGGAACCTTACAATTTTAGCTAGATTTAATTGCCTAGCATTAGACTCTCTATTTAGTGAACTACTTTATTTAGTGTAAAAAAGCATTTGTAACTAAGAAGATATTAATTTAACAAATAACAAAGGGAATAGGATAAAACCTAAAAACCAGATTATTTTCCTAGGAAGATGTTCTATCTATAGCATTTCTCTCATAAATTTTAAAATGCCAATTCTTTTCATTAGCAGTGTTTTAAATTTGTTATTGTTGTTCAGTTGCTAACTCGTGGCCTACTCTTTGTGACTCTATGGACCGTAGCATACCAGGCTTCCCTGTCCTTCACTATCTCCTGGAGTCCACTCAAATTCATGTCCATTGAGTCGCTGGTGCCATGCAACCATTTCCTCCCCTGTCATTCTCTTCTCCTCCTGCCTTCAATCTTTCCCAGCATCAGGGTCTTTTCCAGTGAGTCAGCTCTTAACATCAGGTGGCCAAAATATTGGAGTTTCAGCTTCAGCATCAGTCCTTACAATGAGTATTCAGGGTTGATTTCCTTTAGGCTTGACTGGTTGGATCTCCTTGATGTCCAAGGGATTCTATTCTCCAGCCCTACAGTTCAAAAACATCAATTCTTCGGCACTCAGCCTTTTTTATGCACCAACTCTCACAATCATATATGATTACTGGAAAAGCATAGCTTTGACTATACAGATCTTTGTCAGCAAAATGATGTCTCTGTTTTTTAATATGCTGTCTAGTTGTGTCATAGAGAAGGCAATGGCAAGCCACTCCAGTACTATTGCCTAGAACATCCCATGGATGGAGAAGCCTGGAAGGCTGCAGTCCGTGGGGTCGCTAAGGGTCGGACACGACTGAACGACTTCACTTTCACTTTTCACTTTCACACATTGGAGAAGGAAATGGCAACCCACTCCAGTGTTCTTGCCTGGAGAATCCCAGGGACGGGGGAGCCTGGTGGGCTTCCGTCTATGGGGTCGCACAGAGTCGGACACGACTGAAGTGACTTAGCAGCAGCAGCAGTTGTGTCATAGCTTTCCTTTCAAGGAGCAAGTTTCTTTTAATTTCATGTCTGCAGTCACCATCCATAGTGACTTTGGAGCCCCCCAAAATGAAGTTTGTCAATGTTTCCATTTTGTCCTTATATATTTGCCATGAAGTGATGGGATCAGATACCGTGATCTTCATTCTTTGAATGCTAAGCTTTAAGCCAGCTTTTTCACTCTCCTCTTTCACCCTCATCAAAAGGCCCTTTAGTTTCTGTTTGCTTTCTGCCATTAGAGTGCTATCATCTGCACATCTAAGGTTGTAAATATTTCTCCCAGCAATCTTGATTCCAGTTTGTGATTCATCCAGCCCAGCATTTTGCATGACGTACTCTAGCTCAGAGGTTAAAGCGTCTGCCTCCAATGCGGGAGACCCGGGTTCGATCCCTGGGTCGGGAAGATCCTCTGGAGAAGGAAATGGTAACCCACTGCAGTATTCTTGCCTGGAGAATCCCATGGACAGAGAAGCATGGTAGGGTACAGTCCACAGTGTCACAAAGAGTCGGACACGACTGAGTGACTTCACTTTCACTTTCACTTTTTTCACTCTGTCTAGAGGGGATTTTCCTGATAGCTCAGCTGGTAAGAATTGCCTGGATAATTCTATGGACAGAGGAGCCTGGCGGGCTACAGTCCACAGGGTCACAAAGAGTCAGACAGGACTGAATGACTTTCACTTCACTCCGCACAGAAGTCAAATAAGCAAGGTGACAATACACAGCCTTGACATACTCCTTTCTGAATTTTGAACCAGTCCATTGTTCCATGTCCGGTTCTAACTGTTGCTTCTTGACCTGCATACAGGTTTCTCAGGAGGCAGGTAAGGTGGTCTGGTACTCTTATCTCTTTAAGAATTTTCTACAGCTTGTTGTAGAACAACACAGAAAAACAGCTGTGTAGAATCCACACAGTCAAAGGCTTTTGTGTAGCCACTGAATCAGAAGTAGATGTTTTTCTGGCATTATTTTTAGTCTAATTTAAATTTAATCCCACATCAATAAAGAAGATCAACATTTATTAAACTATATGCCTATAACTGCCCTTCATGCTCAGTTGTGAACAATAGCAAGTTAGCAAGACAAAATTAAGTTATTTAAATTCAATTATTTCAACCTCTTCTGTAATAGGTAGGAGATCACTACTGAGTCACTGTATATCATTCAGGTTAGGCTAGAGATAATCAGATTTAGGAGTATTTTAAACCCTAAAACACTGTAAGTCTGGGTTTCCTGTTAACCACAAATACTTCTTTATGCTCCTGCTAAGTAAGTCACTTCAGTTGTGTCCGACTCTGTGCAACCCCATAGATTGCCGCCCACTAGGCTCTGCCATCCCTGGGATTCCCCAAGCAAGAACACTGGAGTGGGTTGCCATTTCTTTCTCCAGTGTGTGAAAGTGAAGTCGCTCAGTCATGTCTGACTCTTTGCGACCCCATGGACTGCAGCCTACCAGCCTCCTCTGCCCGTGGGATTTTCAGGCAAGAGTACTGGAGTGGGTTGCCATTGCCTTCTCTGCTTACTTTATGCCCAAGGTGCTAAAAAACATCTGCCTTGAAATTTCTATTGAACCCAATTATATGATGAGATACTGACTTTATGAATAGTCAATACAGACACACAGGACTATCTCCTGCCACTGACCCATCCTGGTGTCTGAAATTTTCATCATTCAAGTTCCTCCTATATGCTTGTCATTATCTCCAAAGATCCCTTTTCAGAAAGACCACAATTGCAAATTACCTGAAAGAAGAATAATTCAAACTTGTAGATAGCTTTAATATCATCAAGTTTCAATATATTATTTTCTCTCATAGGAAAGTGATCAGAAAGTAGGAAAGAGTCAGAAAGACGGGACTAGCTGTAATTTTAGAACACTTAGAAGAGTGAGTTATAAAGAGAAAAAGACGTGGCATATTACAAAAATAGACTGAAGTTTTGATAAGTCAATAAAAAGTTATAACCAATAAATGGTAGCTTCTTGAGGGTAAGATTGAAACTGGCTTGCCTACAAAAATGCTTCTCAAATTTAATGTGTAATACAAGTTACTTGAGGATCTTCTTAAAATGTCTATTCTGATTCAGGAGGGCTGTGGTTAAGATTCAGTATTTCTAAATAGATCTCAGGTAATAATGGTACTGCTGATCTCAGGATATTTAATTAAGTGTTCATTTTAGATAAATATTTTCCATCATAATGAAGGGAGAGTTCCAACGAAGGCCTTTTACAATCCATTATTAGGATGTCCTAGTCACTAGGAATGCTTATTGGTAGGTGTATCACATTACTGAAGTGCTGTACCACATGAAATGGGAGCAAAAGCATGCATGTTTGGCTCTACTCACTTATGGTTTAATGCGACTACACCAACTGTGCTTCTAGGAGTTGACATACTGGCCACATAATTCCACTGACGTCCCTCAGGGTCCCATCTTTCTACAGTATTTAGATAACTCCATCCATCATGGCCACCAACAGCATACATTGGTCCTTCAAGTGTGGCTACACCTAAAGGATAAAAACAGCATGAGAGCTCACCTAGGTAGTGCATATATAATGGATGTTTCATTTTAAAAGGAAGTGACTAATTAAAAATTTGATTTTTATATATTAATGGTTTTGTAAATAACCATTTAATGAATAATTTCCCAATCTTGATTTGAAACTAAAACTAAATATGGTCTTTTAACACTAGAAAATATCATGGAAGGGTATCATGGTTATAATGCTAAAGGCATAGAAAGTAGACGAACACACCATTTCTTGCAATTAACAGAAAA
The DNA here is from genome assembly GCF_049115385.1 of Moschus berezovskii. Classification (NCBI taxonomy): domain Eukaryota; kingdom Metazoa; phylum Chordata; class Mammalia; order Artiodactyla; family Moschidae; genus Moschus; species Moschus berezovskii. The sequence continues at coordinate 76,597,705 of NC_142488.1, read as the reverse complement.
GGGAAGATTATTTTTCTCTGTAACAGTTTAAATGTCATTTTTCAAAAATAAAAGATAGGTGAGAAATGATACTGAATCTTAGATAAACACTAGAACTGTTGGCTAAGTCTGATAGATATTTCTAATCTCTTATTTTTATTAAAGGGATAAAAATGATTCCCATAGGACATTTTAGTAGACAGGGGTTTTTGAGGTTTAGTTAGAAATTTGTTCTATTCAGTTCAGTTGCTTAGTCGTGTCCAACTCTTTGCAACCCCATGAACTGCATCAAGCCAGGCCTCCCTGTCTATCATCAACTCCAGAGTTTACTCAAACTCATGTCCATTGAGTTGGTGATGACATCCAAACATCTCATCCTCTGTCGTCCCCTTCTCCACCCACCTTAAATCTTTCCCAGCATCAGAGTCTTTTCAAACGTGTCAGTGGTTCAAATCAGATGGCCAAGTATTGGAGTTTAGATATTCCATGCAAATCGAGAACAAAAGAAAACAACAGTAGCAATACTCATATCAGATAAAATAGACTTTAAACAAAGACTGTGGAAAGAGACAAAGAAGGACACTACCTAATGATCAAAGGATCAATCCAAGAAGAAGATATAAAAACTACAAATATATATGCACCCAACATAGGATCGGGTTTCCTTGGTGGCTCAGAGGTTAACGCGTCTGCCTCCAATGCGGGAGACCCAGGTTCGATCCCTGGGTCGGGAAGATCCCCTGGAGAAGGAAACGGTAACCCACTCTCGTATTCTTGCCTGGAGAATCCCATGGACGGAGAAGCCTGGTACAGTCCACGGGGTCGCAAAGAGTCGGACACGACTGAGCGACGGAACGGAACGGAACAGATCAGTCCTCCCAATGAATATTCAGAACTGATTTCCTTTAGGATGGACTGATTGGATCTCCATGCTGTCCATGAGACTCTTAAGAGTCTTCTCCAATACCACAGTTCAAAAGCATCAATTCTTCCATGCTCAGCTTTAATTATAGTCCAACTCTCATATCCTACATAACTACTGGAAAAACCATAGCTTTGACTAGACAGACATTTGTTGGCAAAGTAATGTCTCTGGTTTTTAATACGCTGTCTAGGTTGGTCATAACTTTTCTTCCACGAGCAAGCATCTTTTAATTTCATGGCTGCAGTCAGCATCTGAAGTGATTTTGGAGCCCTCCAATACAAAGTCTGCCACTGTTTCCACTGTTTCCCCATCTATTTGCCATGAAGTGATGGGACCACATGCCATGATCTTAGTTTTTGAATGTTGAGTTTTAAGCCAACTTTTTCACTCTTTCACTTTCATCAAGAGGCTCTTTAGTTCTTCTTCAATTTCTGCCATAAGGGTGGTGTCAGCTGCATATCTGAGGTTATTATTTCTCATGTAAATCTTGATTCCAGCTTGTGCTTCATCCATTTCGGCATTTCTCATGATGCACTCTGCATATAAGTTCAATAAGCAGGGTGACCAATATAACCCTTTTCCGATTTGGAACCTGTCTGTTGTTGCATAGCCAGTTCTAACTGTTGCTTCTTGACCTGCATGTAGATTTCTCAGGAGGCAGGTCAGATGGTTTGGTATTCCCATCTCTTGAGGAATTTTCCACAGTTTATTGTGATCCACAGTCAAAGACATTAGGTTAATCAAAAAAGCAGAAGTAGATGTTTTTCTGGAACTTTCTTGCTTTTTCTGTGATCCAACGGATGTTGGCAATTTGATCTCTGATTCCTCTGCCTTTCCTAAATTCAGCTTGAACATCTGGAAGTTCATGGTTCACGTATTGTTGAAGCCTGGCTTGGAGAAATTTTGAGCATTACTTTACTAGCGTGTGAGATGAGTGTAATTGTGACATAGTTTGAGCATTCTTTGGCATTGCCTTTCTTGGGATTGGAATGAAAACCTACCTTTTCCAGTCCTGTGGCCAATGCGGGATTTTCCAAATTTGCTGGCATATTGAGTGCAGCCATTTCACAGCATTGTCTTTTAAGATTTGAAATAGCTCAACTGGAATTCCATCACCTCCACTAGCTTTGTTCGTAGGGATGCTTCCTAAGGCCCCCTTGTCTTCACATTCCAGTATGTCTGGCTCTAGGTGAGTGATCACACCATCATGATTATCTGGGTCATAAAGATCTTTATTGTCTAGTTCTTCTGTGTATTCTTGCCACCTCTTCTTAAAATCTTCTGCCCTTGTTAAGTCCATACCATTTCTGTCCTTTATTGAGCCCATCTTTGCATGAAGCATCCCCTTTGTATCTCTAATTTTCTTGAAGACCTCTCTAGTCTTTACCATTATATTGTTCTCTATTCCTTTGCATTACTGAGCAAGGCTTTCTTATCTCTCCTCTTTTGCCTTTCCCTTCTCTTCTTTTCATAGCTATTTGTAAGACCTCCACAGACAACCATATTGCCTTTTTGCATTTCTCTTTCTTGAGGATTGTCTTGATCCCTGCCTCCTGTACAATTCCATGAACCTCCATCCTTTGTTCTTCAGGCACTCTGTCTATCAGATGTAATCCCTTGAATTTATTTGTCACTTCCAGTGTATAATCATAAGGAATTTGATTTAGGTCATACCTGAATGGTCTAGTGGTTTTCCCTACTTTCTTCAATTTATGTCTGAATTTGACAATAACGAGTTCATGATCTGAACCACAGTCTGCTCCCAGTTTTGCTTTTGCTGACTATATAGGGCTTCTGCATGTTTGGCTGCACAGAATATAAGCAATCTGATATTTTCTACTGGATTCTATGAATAGCTCCTTTCTGTTTCTCATCTGCTCTGGGAATTCACGTTACTGGTTCCTCCTGACATTCCTCCTCCTCAATTTTCCATCCACATTACCTCACCTCTTTATTTTTATTATTATTTTTTTTTATTTTACAGTATTGCATTGGTTTTGCCATACATTGACATGAATCTGCCCCGGGTGTACATGTGTTCCCCATCTTGAACCGCCTCCCACCTCCCTCCCCATATCATCTCTCTGGGTCATCCCAGTGCATGAGCCCCGAGCATCCTGTATCATGCATCGACCCTGGACTGGCGATTTATTTCACATATGATAATATACATGCTTCTATGCCATTCTCTCAAATCATCCCACCCTCGCCCTCTCCCACAGAGTCCAAAAGACTATTCTATACATCTGTGTCTCTTTTGCTGTCTCACATACAGGGTTATCGTTACCATCTTTCTAAATTCCATATATATGTGTTAATATACTGTATTGGTGTTTTTCTTTCTGGCTGACTTCACTCTGTATAATAGGGTCCAGTTTCATCCACCTCATTAGAACTGATTCAAATGTATTCTTTTTAATGGCTGAGTAATAATCCATTTTGTATAGCAATAGCAATTAAGAGTTTTAAAATTTGCTTTCGTGTCTCTGTAAGAAATGTTTTCTAAAAAATCACAGTTACAGAACTGAGCTGAATAATTACATAGTCTATCATTTTATATAATTTATCAGTTATATTGGGGTAAACAATACCCTTCTTGGAGATGTCACACTTTAGCTGTGTAAAATATGGTTATTTAAAAGCAATGCAATTATTCTTTTCTTAAAAAAACAAACTCTGTAGTATTGAAACCTATGGCGTCTAGCACGAAGGAAAGCGGACCTTGACAAGCCATCAGGAGGATCAAAGTTCCTCACTATTCAAGAATTTTCTATTCCTTCTTAAACTTCTTGGGAACCTCTGACTCAAGTATAAATTAGGCCTGCTCTCAATGAAAGTGGTTTTTCTAAGTAACTGTGCCTTCAAACTGCATCCCAAGGCTTTTGCCCAAATATAGATTTGATTCTTATGGGAATGGACAATAGTAACTAGAAACACAGTGTCTCTCCATTAGCATGTGTTCTTTTCTCTAAACTGACCTTTAGGAGAAAATTTGTTGTATTTGTGTGCTCCTCAACAATGTATTCTTTCTAAAAGTTTTATCCTTCCTGAAGTAGGACCCTTTTAAAATACCAGTGGAATGGAGGTACAGTTACAAGTATGACACCTGAAACAAGGAAAAGCTTTCATAGGCTTTTACCATTTATTTATGCTTTTCATAATTTTCAGACATTGTGAATATGAGTATAACTAAATTTCAATGATATGCACTTCTAAAGCTCTAGTAAATGTACAATCTTAAGAAACCATACAACATTAAGCTCTTACCTAAGCCATGCCTGTGTGTTGACATGGGAGGCATCACTGTCCAGATTTTGCCAACTGGGTTAAAACATTCCACAGTATTCAAAGTTTTTAAACCATCTCTTCCTCCCACAACATAGAGTTTGTTATCGATAACAGCAACTCCAAACTGAAGCCTACGCCCATTCATGGTGCCAATATGTAGCCAGCTGTTGGTCCAGAGGTCATACTTTTCAATTGCAGTGGTACCTGTTAAAAGGATATTGAACAACGCTAAAAACTACTTGTGCAAAATTTTTTCATCATTCATATTATATTTACGTATCTATATTTATAATATAGAATCAGTGATTGCAGTTCAAATTAAAATAAGTAGTCCAGAAAATTCTCCAACATATAAGACAAGGCAAGGATAATATTTTACCACTTCTTAATCCAAATGGAAAAATGAGAATAATGAACTGCCATATGACCCATCAATCGCACTCCTGGGCATACACACTGAGGAAACCAGAATTGAAAGAGACACATGTACTCCAATGTTCATCGCAGCACTGTTTATAAAAGCCAGGACATGGAAGCAACCTAGATGTCCATCTGCAGACGAATGGATAAGAAACCTGTGGTACATATGCACAATGGAGTATTACTCGGCAATTAAAAAGAATACATTTGAATCAGTTCTAAAGAGGTTGATGAAACTGGAGCCTGTTATACAGAGTGAAGTAAGCCAGAAAGAAAAACACCAATACAGTATACTAACGCATATATATGGAATTTAGAAAGATGTTAATCATAACCCTGTATACGAGACAACAAAAGAGACACAGATGTATAGAACAGTCACTTGGACTCTGTGGGAGAGGGCGAGGGTGGGATGATTTGGGAGAATGGCACTGAAACATGTATATTATCATATGTGAAATAAATCACCAGTCCAGGTTCGATGCATGATACAGGATGCTTGGGGCTGGTGTACTGGGATGAACCAGAGGGATGGGATGGGGAGGGAGGTGGGAGGGGGTTCAAGATGGGGAACACATGTACACCAGGGTCAGATTCATGTCAATGTATGGCAAAACCAATACAATAATGTAAAGTAATTAGCCTCCAATTAAAATAAATAAATAACTTTAAAAAGAAAAAGAAAAAAAATAGTTTATTTAATATATATGGTTTATATGTTTATAATCATTTCTTTGACTATAATATGATACTGGTAATACTAACACAGGTTCCAGACACCATATTTTACAATAAAAACTGCTTTGGCATGTATTACTAACTGTTTACACATCCATTATGGTTTTACTTACATATTAAGATTCAATATATTAACTTATGCCCTTTTATTTTACTCAATTTGGCCTATATATGTGTGTTTATTTAAAACACAAATGACTAAAGGAACAGAAAAGAAAATTCCTTTTAAATGGGCCTTCAGTGTTAATTCACATGATTCACATGATAACATTTCTTTCCTTTATTGTGCCCATCTTTGCATGAAATGTTCCCTTGGTATCTCTAATTTTCTTGAAGAGATCTTCTTGAAATGAAAGCTAGGCTGCCCTGATTATTAAAATTATGGAGGTATTAATGATGAAGTAAGTAGGAAATTCCTTCTAGAGTTACTTCTCCACTGATCTCCAGTAGCATACTGGGCACCTACCGACCTGGGGAATTCCTCATTCAGTATCCTATCATTTTGCCATCTATTTCTGCTTCATTGACTATGGCAAAGACTTTGACTGTGTGGATCACAATAAACTGTGAAAAATTCTGAAAGAGATGGGAATACCAGACCACCTGACCTGCCTCTTGAGAAACCTGTATGCAAGTCAGGAAGCAACAGTCAGAACTGTACATGGAACAACCGACTGGTTCCAAATAGGAAAAAGAGTGCATCAGGGCTGTATATTGTCACCTTTCTCATTTAACTTCTATGCAGAGTACATCATGAGGAACGCTGGGCTGGAAGAAGCACAAGCTGGAATCAAGATTGCTGGGGGAAATATCAATAATCTCAGATATGCAGATGACACTACCCTTATGGCAGAAAGTGAAGAGGAACTCAAAAGCCTCTTGATGAAAGTGAAAGAGGAGAGTGAGAAGGTTGGCTTGAAGCTCAACATTCAGAAAACAAAGATCATGACATCTGGTCCCATCACTTCATGGGAAATAGATGGAAAAACAGTGGAAACAGTGTCAGACTTTATTTTTTTGGACTCCAAAATCACTGCAGATTCTGATTGCAGCCAGGAAATTAAAAGACGCTTATTCCTTGGAAGGAAAGTTATGACCAATCTTGATAGTATATTAAAAAGCAGAGAGATTACTTTGCCAACAAAGGTCCGTCTAGTCAAGGCTATGGTTTTTCCCGTGGCCATGTATGGATGTGAGAGTTGGACTGTGAAGAAAGCTGATCGCCGAAGAATCGATGCTTTTGAACTGTGGTGTTGGAGAAGACTCTTGAGAGTCCCTTGTACTGCAAGGAGATCCAACCAGTCCATTCTAAGGGAGATTGATCCTGGGTGTTCATTGGAAGGACTGATGCTAAAGCTGAAACTGCGATACTTTGGCCACCTCATGCGATGAGTTGACTCACTGGAAAAGACTCTGATGCTGGGAAGGGTTGGGGGTGGGAGGAGAAGGGGACGACCGAGAATGAGATGGCTGGATGGTATCACCGACTCTGTGGACATGAGTTTGAGTGAACTCCGGGAGTTGGTGATGGACAGGGAGGCCTGGCGTGCTGTGATTCATGGGGTCGCGGAGAGTCGGACACGACTGAGCGACTGAACAGAACTGAGCTGAAGCAGGAAATTGTACCAAGCTACATTATTCAACTATATATAGAAGACTTACATTTAAATGATGTAGAAGTCTGCTTAAAGCCGTTATTTTTTCCAAACATTAAATAAAATATAAAAGATGAATTTACTCTATATCTTTTATCTGCATCTATGAACATATATGACTGATAGTTTTGTATCTTTAATTCTGAAATGTCTTTAGTCCATTCTCCTACTTCTGCAGTTGTTCCAACTAATCAAAATGTAGATCATCTAGCTGGCTTATTATGGCAACTCTATATTTGATTGAAAAATAGTTTTCCTTTTTTTAACTAATCTTTTTCTTTGGGACCCACTTCACATTTTTTTCTGTGTTTATTTTTTTCTGTGTTGATAAACATTTGCCCTAAAATGTTGCAAACATTGCTTCTTACTTCATTTCAAATTTCCTATTCAGCTCTCACTTATGATATATTCAAGGGCGACCAAAATCAACTAAACTTTGTGGTATTATTTAGAATGATAGTTCCTGCAGTTGTGAATATATCTAATTTAGTGATTTCCTCCATCTATTTTTAAAATGATCTTAAAAATCACTATATTAGCTTTTACTTGTTCCTGCCATTCTGTCTCTCAGAATTCATTATTTTAGTAAATGAAAATTTACTGAATACATGGCATGCACAAAAGCCTGAAGTTTAGCACTCAACCATTTAGAAAATTTGACTCTGTGATCATACTTACAACTTTTTGATGACTCTTTTAATATACACGGTAGGGGTTATAGTTAATTTCAGCCACTTGTGTGGTATCTATATTTAGCAACTAATTCCAAGTTAATTGTATGAGTCAAAAGGAAATTAAAGACTGAGGAAGTACTATATTTCTTAAACATCAAAAGGTGAAAGTTCAAAAAGTATCTTAAAAAGATAAATCAAACTACACATTGTAAGAAAAAGCATTCATATAGAAATTTTTTTAAGAATGTAAGTTGGTATATTTTTAAATGCAATACTGATTTATACAAATGCCACCACCTTAATATTTTTTTATGTAATTTTTTTCTTTTCTTTCTTTTTTTGCTCCTATGTGCTCACTCTGGTTTTTCAATTCTAAGACCCTCAAAGAAAAGGTCAGTTTTGTTGTTTCTCTTTCATCTAAAATAGTGGCAATATAGCAACAAAGAACATAAAATTTGAGCAATAATTCCCTGTCTAGTAATTCTAAGATGCTTGCCCTTTGCATGGCTATCTAACCTTAAGAGCCTTAGTTTCCTCATTTCCAAAATTAAGGTAATGAAAATCTATCATGTAGCATTACTGTGAGGATTAGAAATGATGTCTGTAAAATGCCAATCAAAGATCAGGTATTCAAAAATAATCATTTTTATTATTATTGTTGCTTTCTGCAAGTTCCCATAAAGCTTTTTATATTTTCATATACTAGGTATTTCAAGACTCTCAAAATGATGGCTTTACTTCTTTCCATATCAAACTGTGGTATCAGAATCAAGTGATTATAAGCTTACATTCCACTCATTTTTGTAAGTTGTTAAGGAGTTGAAGATACGTATTACCATCTTGTGTAATATATTCATTTGTGTAATGTTAACTTGAAAGAAAAGAACCTGAAAATATAGCAAAAATAGTACATAAACAAAAATTTTCCCATTTCTCACTCCACTAGGTGGACTTTTTAAAAATCAAATATTATAGATAGCCGTTTTTTGCATTTTATACTTAGTACCCTTTTGATTCAATATCAAAAAAGACACCTTTTAAAATTTGTTCTTGTTATTTCTATTCAACAAAATGCAGTAAAATATCAAGTTGCTAGACTTGAAATATATTATAACATTTTACTGTATTTGTTATTTTTTGAAGAACATTAGATCTGTGAAGTTGCTCTACAACTTTGGAAAATAATTGCAGTTGCAAACTCCTGTTATACAGACTTATTATTAATTGACATATCTCCTATATGGTCTTCCAATTTCCAGTTACATATACCAAAAGAAAAAATAGGTTTCCAGAAGCATAGAACTTTGATTTTTGCATCATTGTCTACAAGGTGTAGAAACATTTCCATTTGGCAAATATTAACTGAGTTGATTTTAGTTCCTTCACAGCCAATTCTTAGTTACAAAATCCTTGCCTCATTGTTTTGGCAACATAGTTCTATAGGTAGAAATCAATGTAAAGAGACAGAACTGTGGGAAAAAATGTCTGAGGAGGCCTAACAAATAGCTGTGAAAAGAAGAGGAGTGAAAATAAAAGGAGAAAAGGAAAGATATAAGCATCTGAATGCAGTGTTCCAAAGAATAGCAAGGAGAGAAAAGAAAGCCTTCCTCAGTGATCAATACAAAGAAATAGAGGAAAACAACAGAATAGGAAAAACAAGAGATATCTTCAAGAAAATTAGAGATTCCAAGGGAACATTTCATTCAAAGATGGGCTCGATAAAGGACAGAAATGGTATGGACCTAACAGAAGCAGAAGATATTAAGAAGAGGTGGCAAGAATACACAGAAGAACTCTACAAAAAGGATCTTCAGGACCAAGATAGTCACGATAACGTGATCACTGACCTAGAGCCAGACATCTTGGAATGTGAAGTCAAGTGGGCCTTAGAAAGCATCACTACGAACAAAGCTAGTGGAGGTGATGGAATTCTAGTTGAGCTATTACGAATCTTGAAAGATGATGCTGTAAAAGTGCTGCATTCAATATGCCAGCAAGTTTGGAAAACTCAGCAGTGGCCACAGGACTGGAAAAGTTCAGTCTTCATTCCAGTCCCAAAGAAAGGGGATGCCAATGAATGCTCAAACTACTGCACAATTGCACTCATCTCACACGCTAGTAAAGTCATGTTCAAAATTCTCCAAGCCAGGCTTCAGTAATATGTGAACCGTGAATTCCCAGATGTTCAAGCAGGTTTTAGAAAAGGCAGAGGCACCAGAGATCAAATTGCCAACATCCGCTGGATCATGGAGAAAGCAAGAGAGTTCCAGAAGAGCATCTATTTCTGCTTCGTTGACTATGCCAAAGCCTTTGACTGTGTGGATCAAAGTAAACTGTGGAGAATTCTGAAAGAGATGGGAATACCAGACCACCTGACCTGCCTCTTGAGAAACATGTATGCAGGTCAGGAAGCAACAGTCAGAACTGTACATGGAACATCCGACTGGTTACAAATAGGAAAAGGAGTGCGTCAAGGCTGTATATTGTCAACTTGCTTATTTAACTTATATGCAGAGTACATCATGAGGAACGCTGGGCTGGAAGAAGCACAAGCTGGAATCAAGATTTCTGGGAGAAATAACAATAATCTCAGATATGCAGATGACACTACCCTTATGGCAGAAAGTGAAGAGGAACTCAAAAGCCTCTTGATGAAAGTGAAAGAGGAGAGTGAGAAGGTTGGCTTGAAGCTCAACATTCAGAAAACAAAGATCATGGCATCTGGTCCCATCATTTCATGGGAAATAGATGGAAAAACAGTGGAAACAGTGTCAGACTTTATTTTTTTGGGTTCCAAAATCACTGCAGATGCTGATTGCAGCCATGAAATTAAAAGACGCTTACTCCTTGGAAGGAAAGTTATGACCAACCTTGATAGTATATTAAAAAGCAGAGACATTACTTTGCCAACAAAGGGCCATCTAGTCAAGGCTATGGTTTTTCCCGTGGTCTTGTATGGATATGAGGGTTGGACTGTGAAGAAAGCTGATCGCCGAAGAATTGATGCTTTTGGACTGTGGTGTTTGAGAAGACTCTTGAGAGTCCCTTGTACTGCAAGGAGATCCAACCAGTCCATTCTAAGGGAGATTGATCCTGGGTGTTCATTGGAAGGACTGATGCTAAAGCTGAAACTGCGATACTTTGGCCACCTCATGCGACGAGTTGACTCACTGGAAAAGACTCTGATGCTGGGAAAGGTTGGGGGCGGGAGGAGAAGGGGACGACGGAGAATGAGATGGCTGGATGGCATCACCGACTCTGTGGACATGAGTTTGAGTGAACTCCGGGAGTTGGTGATGGACAGGGAGGCCTGGTGTGCTGTGATTCATGGGGTCGCCGAGAGTCGGACACGACTGAGTGACTGAACTTAACTGAACTGAAGGTAGACATGATGGCTTCAGAAACTTTTCTCTATTCCTATGGAAAACTATTCTTTTGTAAAATCATTATTTTTATTTCAGAATTGAATTGCTGATCTTTTTATCAACACTTCAATTTTATTTGTAAATGGTCTTTGGTCATCTATCAGGAAATTGACAGCAAGAAATTAGAAGTCATTCTGCTTTTTCTGTCAAACAGCAAATTTGGAGGGCCTCATCCGTTTCACTTATGATAAATCTCTACATTCTCCCTGAAAAGTTCTTAGGTTGCAAAGCGAATCCTCAAAACAAAACAAAACAAAACAAAATGCTGTCATAAGAGTCACATAATACCCCAAATTGCCAATACAACCTTGTGAAAAAAAAGAGCAAAGCTGGATGAATCATCCTTCCAGACGTTAGACTATACCACAAAGCTAAAGTCATCAAAACAGCAAGGAACAAGCACCTAATGGTACATAATCGAAAGTACAGAAATAAGCCCTCACACATGGTCAATTAATCTATGACAAAAGAGGTAAGCATATACAATGGAGAAAAGTAGTCTTCAACAAGTGGTGCTGAGAAAACTAAACAGCTATATGCAAAATAATGAGATAAGAATATTCCTTCATAAAGTATACAAAAATAAAATAAAAATGGTTTAAAGACCTAAACCATTTTATGATACCATAAAACTCCTAGGAAATAAAAGCAGAACACTATTTGACATAAATCACAGCAATATTTTTTGGTTCAGTCTCCTAAGGCAAAAGAAATAAAAGCAAAAAATAAACAAGTGGGTCTAGTTAAGTTTAAAAGATTTTGCACAGTGAAGGAAAACACCAACAAAATGAAAAGGCATCTTATGGAATGGGAGAAAATGTTTGCAAATGATGTGAAATACAAGAGGTCAATATCCAAAATATTTAAATAGCTCATACAATTCAATATAAAAAAATTAAAAATGAGTAGAAGAACTGAATAGATATTTTTCTAAAGAAGACAGATAGCTAACTGGCAAATGAAAAGATGCTTAGCATTGCTAATTATTAAAGAAAGGTAATCAATACCACAATGAAACATCACTTCACACCTATCAGTTGACTATCATCAAAAAGTTTCCAAATAACAAACAATGGAGAGGATGTGGATTAAAGGGAACCCTTGGACGCTATTGTTGGGGATATAAATTGGTATAACCACTATAGAAAATGGTATGAAGGGCCCTCAAAAACTAAAAATAGAACTATCATATGATCCAGAAATCCCACTCTTGGTGTATATATACAGAAAAACTAAAACACTAAATCAAAATTATTTATGCACTACAATGTTCACAGGAGAACCATATGCAATACTCAAGACATGGAAACAACCCAAGTGTCATCAACAAACAAATGGATTAAAAAGATGCTCTACATACACACACACAAACTGAAATATTATTCTGCCAAAAAAGAGGGAAATTCTGCCGTTTATATTAACATTGATGGGCCTAGACAATATTACTCTTAGTGAAGTAAGTCAGACAAATATAAATCTGTACATGTTATCACTTATATGTGAAATCCCCCAAAAATTGACACAAATGAATGTATATCCAAAACAGAAAGAGATACACATATATATTATATAAAACAAACATGTGGTTACTAAAAATGAGAGGGAAGGAGGGAGGGACAAATTAGGGGTATGGGATTAACAGATACAACCTGCTATTAATAAAATGGACAAGTAGCAAGGATACATTTTATAGCATGGGGGATCACAGACATTATCTTATAATAACTTAGAGTATCATCTAAAAAAAATACTGAATCACCATGTTGTACACTTGAAACTAATATAATATTATGTCCATCCTTCAATATAAAGAAATTAAATTCATCATAGATAGAAAAATAAATTGCTGTCATAAGAGAAAAAGTATCTATTAACAGTTAAGGAAACTCTAATGAAAGGCTTATATCCCATAAGACAATAGTAAAAAAAAAAAGTGTCAGAAAATTTATATTATTTATTTATAAAAATTAGCTTCAGATGCACACATTTCAATATGGCTTTAATACTGTCCTCACAATTTGGAGGGTGTTAAGAGTAATTAATTTGCTTCTATTACCTTTCATAGCATCCATGCCTCCTACAGCATAAAGTGCTCCCACAGTTGATTTTCTAGGCCTTGTCCTAGGACTTTGCATCATGGGTCTTCTCTCAGGTAAGAGATGATACTTCATAGCTTCCATCAGGAGTTTCTGACATTCAAGATCACCAGTAAACATGGAGCTGTTTTCAAGATCTGCCAGTAGCTGAAAAGTAATGATGCATGGTATATGAAGTAAAGAACAGATCATTAGAAGTAACATTTTCATTTATATAATTTTGGAGGAAACTCAAGCTAATTCTAATGTATGTGTTATTATTTAATATTTTAAGTTACTTAAGTAACAAATTTTATGACTAAAAGCCTCATGGTAATAACTAATTTATTAACGCAAATTTATTTGACATACCATTCCTCATTTGAATATGTATTTTGCATACAATCTCCAGAAGTAAAGGCTTCCCTGGTAGCTCAGATGGTAAAACGTCTGCCTACAATGCAGGAGACACGGGTTTAATCCCTGGGTTGGGAAGATCCCCTGGAGAAGAAAATGGCAACCCACTCCAGTATTCTTGCCTCGAGAATTTCATGGACAGAGGAGCCTGGTAGGCTACAGTCCATGGGGTCACAAAGAGTCAGCCACGACTGAGCTACTTCCCTCCCTCCTCCAGGAGTAAAAGTGAAAAAGCACTCATAAAATGTGTTACTGAAAGCGAAGTAAATGGCTGTGTCTGCACAAAGCAAGCATCTCCTGTCCTACTGCATGCAGCTAGAGAAACAATCAAATTTTTGATTGATTTAAGCGAGGTAGCACAACCATGTCCAATTAAAATAATATCACCATGAGGGCTTCATCTTTATCATCAAATCAAAACACAAAGCAGGTATTTTTTATCTATATATGTACATTTATACACAGGTAAAGTACATGTTTTAGTAATTAGGTGATTCATCGTCAGTAGTATATGATATCAATCTTTTCTAACCACTGTTGCCTGACAGATAATATGACCCCAATTGAATGAAATAAAATCTAGGTAAAATATTCTTCCTGATACTAGTTGAGGAGAAGTTAAGAGCTTTTCTAGGATTTTTCCGACCGTCATTTAGATTGTTTCTTAGAAGTTTGGAGGCCACATTATCTATCATAGGACATTGTCAGGAACAGCAAGCAGGTTGTTGGAAAGGAGGTACTAATCTTACACCATAAAACTTCCCTGAAGTTTCCTGTGCTGCACTGGTTAACCTCAGCTCTCTTCTCACCCAACTTGTTATCACTGATGGATCACTGTTTTGACTTGGCTGGTGAGATTCCAGGTACCTCATTTACGCAGTATAAAATTAAGGGCTTCTAATCCTGTATACCAGCGCACCTCAAAGTTTTAAGAGTCATCTGAAAAACTTGCTAAAATACAGATTCCTTGGCTTCAACTGCATAAATTGTTTCAGTATGTTTGTGGTGGGGGCCTGAGAATCTGAGTTTCAAACAAGCTTCCAGTTATAAGAGTAAATATATACTGGGAATTCCAAAGATGGCAGAGAATAAAGATTCTGAACTCATCTCTTCTTCCGGGCACATGAAAATTACAACTATTTCCAGGATAACTATTTATTAAAAAAATAAAGACCAGAACCTACCAGGAAAGATCATCTACAACTAAAGATGTAAAGAAGGAACTACAAGATGGGTGGGAGAGATAGAATCTTGGTACAGTCAACACCCACAATCCTAGGGTGGGTGACCCACAAACAGGAGAATAATTACAACCCCTCAAAAGAGTGAGGGCTCTAAGCCCCACATTGGGCTCTGTAGCCAGGAGTCCTATACCAGGCAGACTCCAGACTATTTAGCTTTGAAGGTCAGCAAGGTTTATATTCAGGAGACTCAGAGGGCTGTGGGAAATATTGACTCTATACTTAAAGGGAACACACAAAATTTCACATGGTCTGGGATCCAAGGAAAAAAACAGGAACTTGAAAGGAGACAGGGTCAGAGCTGCCAGCTGATTTTAGTGTCACCAAGAAAGGCAATAGACAACTCAACTTAGAATCAGACATGGGCAGCAACCATTGTGGGAGTTCATTCTATCATGAGGACACTGGTCCTAGCAAAGGCCATTTTGGAAACTTTCCTTTCCTTCCCCCATCCAATAGACTATAGGCACTAATCCTGGGATGCCTCAGGTGAAAAAACTAACTAAGCAGAGACATAACCCTACTCACCAGAAGATGTGGTGTATACACACACACACACTGGAATATTACTCAGCCATTAAAAAAATTCCCATTTGCAATAACATGGATGGTCCTGGAAGGTATTATGCTCAGTATATATATATATATACATACATATATATATATATAATTGCCATACACTTGAAACTAACATAACATTGTTATGTATTTCAATAAAAGTTGATTACTGACTATAATGATGCTATAGTGCATCTGAAACTCTTTAATATGGTTTCAATCATAGTGGTTAATTGCTCATGGTAGTTAGTAGGTTTTATCCAGAATCTAACTCCTTCCTAGAGTCTCCTCTGGGATGCTACTGTAATAATTACTATCACCTTTCCTAGAAGGTGGTAGGAAAAGAAAAAGAGTCAACTTTAGTCATTTTCCCTGCTTATTACAAGTGCTGTTTGGTGAGAGAAAACCGAAACTAATGAATACGCTTAAGGTTGGAGATTATTTGTAGGTCTTTTATTAAACCTTCTTTCCCCTCTCCCTTATCATTATTAATATTGCTAACTGGAGGCTGTATTTGTCCTTCTGTGAAACAAATCCTGTAATAGAAATTCTCCATATAAAACAATTAAGGAATAGATTAATGTCCAGTTGTCATTTAGAACTATAATTTCCATTTCCTGGGTAAGTTTTCATACCTGTGGTGGAAGTAACGGCAATCTGATGTAAGAAAGCAGCATTGCTAGGTCTTGTTGCCTAGCCTGCACATCATGCCCCACCCATAGCATTAGAGCATGGAAAATGGTTTCTTCATCAGGAACATTAATATCATCACTGCACAAAAGTTTAGAAATCTCATTAGCTGGAAGGAGGAGGAATTCTTGGTTCTGTATTACCTCGATAAAGTGTTCCTAGAAAAGAGAGATCTATTGAAATTTTGTACTTTAACTTCTTAACAAAATAAGATAATCAAAACATTTTACTTTGTTAAACTTCAGAAAAAGTCAGGGAGATATATGCACTTATAAAAAATAGATGCTATTGCCACCCATGAGAGGGGGGTCGGATGTGCCTTCTGAAACTGAGAAACCAAAGAAGGCCTGAGGAAGGTAACTCTGGCTGTGCATTTGAGGGGGCAACATACTGAATTATTTCACAATGAGAAAAAGAGGTCAATTAAAAACTCCTTCCTCTTGTGCAAAAACACCACTTATTAATCAAGGCAAAGGTATATTTTATAATGAATAAAGATCTACAAGTTGAGGTTTATCTGAAAGTGACTCTTATGTAGTGGTTTTCTGAGGGAGAGTGGGGTTATCTTTCAATTTTTATATATTTTACCTTAATTCTCCCTTCTGTCATTTGTGCTGTATTTTTGTCAAGTATCAAATCTCAGGCAGTTATGTTTCAACTTTTTAAATCAAGACACTACTATGTTTTTCCTATTTATAATGTTATATATATTTATTTGACAACACAATTACCATTTCGAATATTTTTCATAGTGACGATCTTAAGTTTAAATGCAGTAAAATATACTTTTGAAATTGATATAAACACATCTAGTTGGTAATTTATATTGCTGAGTACACTGATATTTTGGAAGAAGCTTAAGACAGCCTCTTTATAACTGGGGGATCTGGATAAACCAGATCACTCTTTCATCTCCATTCTGAGTTTAGTCATTGTGGGAGGTGAGACTTCTGCCAATGAACCACTTATCTCCTTGAGTTTATTCATTTTGAAACTCAGTTAACCTAATATCAAAATTCTCCATACACCAATCATCAAGCTTGATAGTCCCATCATGAGGCCGTAAGAACATAAATTCCAAGTTTATTTGCCTTTTTAGACAAAAAGCCTACTGGTGACTAAGGCAAGCACCAGGGGGAGAACTGATGATTTTACCATAGCACATGTTCCTTGTTGAAAACCCTCTCACCTATAGCAAAGTGGTGAAGTTAGTACTAAAACTGATAATTCATTACATTTGTATAGCATTCACACTCTACAAATTTCTTTTACAAACAATAAGTCATCACCAATGCAATCTTGTGGAAAGTGTAATTACTGTGATGAGAAAACAGGCTGTGAATTGGTTGATCTCCTGCACAGTAAATGGCTAAGTGTGGACTCACATCTACGCCTTCAGGTCTACTTCATTTTATTTGATACTGCAACTGAATTTCATAAATGACATAATTTTTATGAAAGGGTTAAGAAAAACACCCCAAAACTTATGGCTACCTATTACTGGTAGTGTATGTAAACTTTGAAGTTGTATAACTATTATGCATAATCCCATATCTCGTTCTCCTTTCTATCTACTGTACGATGAAAGAAAATAAAAATAGAGAGAGAGAGAAAAAAAAAAAAAAGATGGAGATTAGCCTAGTATGTAAAACCTCAATGGCTAATTAAATTATATACATATGGCACAAAAATATTCAGTACTATGAAACAGATATTTAGTCAAACTTAATGATTAATTTTAAATTGTTTTTTCTTACTCCTAATTTCAAGGTAAATGCTTTCTTCTAATCACCTTCCCAGGTGTCTTTTCTTTTTTGTGTGCCCTTGATTTGGTATTCATCTTTTAAAATCCACAATTACATTGTGTTAAATCATATTAAATGAATATAGCTTATTTCCTGAAAGTTTCATTGCAGCAGACTACTATTTATATGACTGTGATGGTCAATTTTATGTGTCAACTTGACTCAGCCATGGAGTCTTCTGGCCAAACATTATTCTAGGTGTGTCTATGAGGATATTTCTGGATGAGGCCCACTCATGTTAGAGAAGGCAATCTGTTTATTATTAGTTTATTAGTTCAAATGACTAACTAAATTCTTAAGAGGCTAACATTATTCTTAGACATTAAAGTTTTTTGCATTTTATACTATCAATATAACATTATAAAAGCATTATTATAGCATGATCTTGGCATATTTTACCACATTTATAATAGATACTAAAATAACTAAAGAGGGATTAAAGGAGACAACATTATAGCATTTTTATGTACATCCTGCTTTAGTATTCCGTTTCAGTCACATAATAGGAAAAGGAAGACAAGTTCATTTTGAGCAACAAAAATAATTCAAGCTGTTTATCAGAATGTGTTTTGTCGGCAAGAGTAAGATACCAGACAGGAAACTGTTAATACTTAGTTTAAGAATTTAAGTAATTTAGCAGGAAGTTTTCATGTTTGGCTTTTGTAGTAGGATTAACCTTTGAACTGCTGTTCTATCGTTTATATGGCATTTCTATTTAGGACATATGAATATAAATACCATAATTAAATAACATGCTAAAATGTCAATCCATTATAATATGATTCTCAACATAAAGGTATAATTTCAGGAACATGTTTAAAACTTCAAATATTGATAAATGACCAAGGGTGGGAGAACAGAGGGGAAGATCTAAGAGAATTTTTTAGAGAATCTAAATATTGCAAGTTTGAAAATTTTAAGGTCTATATAAAACTCCAATACTTTGGCCACCTCATGTGTCGAGTTGACTCACTGGAAAAGAATCTGATGCTAGGAAGGATTGGGGGTGGGAGGAGACGGGGATGACAGAGAATGAGATGGCTGGATGTCATCACCGACTCGATGCACATGAGTTTGAGTGAACTCCGGGAGTTGGTGATGGACAGGGAGGCCTGGCTTGCTGTGACTCATGGGGTCGCAATGAGTCGGACACGACTGAGCGACTGAACTGAACTGAACTGATATAAAATTCTAGAAATACGTTTTAATTATGTACATCTCAATTATAGAATTGTAATATTAATTTTATTGTTGCTTTTATTTGTGATTCTTTATTGTTCATTTTTAGTACTTGTACTTTATTTTTGAATCTTAAATGAATGTAGCTCTTTTCTTAACTTGAAATTTTATCTTTTAATTTGATTTAGAACGAATGATAAGGATTTATTTAATATTCTTTTTGTATCCCTACAGATAATCTATATTTCATGTCACTGTCACTTGACTGAATAAAGGTAGTCTTATCCAACTTAACTTTTAAAGAATTAACACATCAAACATGTTCATTTAGTTTATTATAATTACTAGTAGAATTGAGAGGGACTTTAAGTTAATTAAGGAATTGAACTGTGAATTGTTTTAAACCAAATACATGTTTTAATTGGAAAATAAAAAGTCCATTCAATAGAATGGTCTGACTTACTAATTTTGACAGTTCTTAAGCTCCTCCAGTTAACACTGATCCATTAATATTTCCTTTTTATGTATTGAATATCTAAATTTAATTAGAAACAATAATTTGTACAACTTTATCAAGTTCTAATGGTATAAAAACATCAGGGAAATTATGTTTTCTTATTACTGTGGATTCTACTTGAAATATATACTTGTCCAGTTTAATTACTGTTAATATTTTTGCTTCTCAAATTTCTGCTGCTGCTGCTGCTAAGCTGCTTCAGGCGTGTCCAACTCTGTGCGACCCCATAGACAGCAGCCCACCAGGCTCCCCCGTCCCTGGGATTCTCCAGGCAAGAACACTGGAGTGGGTTGCCATTTCCTTCTCCAATGCATGAAAGTGAAAAGTGAAAGTGAAGTCACTCAGTCCTGTCCGACTCTTAGCGACCCCATGGACTACAGCCTACCAGGCTCCTCCATCCATGGGATTTTCCAGGTAAGAGTACTGGAGTGGGTTGCCATTGCCTTCTCCATCTCAAAGTTCTGAGGCTTAATTAAAACATTTTAGCTTCAAAAATGTGAAATCTGTTTGTATACAGATCAACCAGACCAATATATTTAGCTAATATTTACTATGTGCAAGTAATTCAAAAGTTATATAAATCTATATTGCTTTTTAATGTTATCCCAACATTATAATCTTTACCTTGGAATGGTTCTACACACACACATATAGGTAAACATTTCGTTAGGTTAGATATTGTGTTAATATAAGTACATCGTGAATCAATTGATTTTACCATTGTGTATCTATGTGCCACATTTAGGAGCTTTGTACAGCCTTGGGCATCTCCAAATGATCGAATCCCTAAGCAGTTTGAAGGGTGGAGCTGCTTTATAAGAAAATTGGAGCAGACTTCAATGACTTGAGTCAGCTGCAGGAGACAAGCTGCAGCCAGCAAACTTTCAATAGTATCTTCTTTCAATTGAAGGACACCTAGATTGTTTGAAAAGTTAAAGAATGATTATATATTCCATAAAGAAAGACACACATACGCTAGATAGATAAAATTTTCAAATTATCTCATTAATACGGCTTTTTTTTTCTAGTGTAAGTGACTATTTAGGGAATGCCATTTGAGGTGAATATATGCAAGTGAGTCTGTACACAAACACTAACAAAATGGCTGAAAGGAGCAAGATCATGAAAAACAACTGGAGCAAATGAAATGTGAGTACTATCATTACAAAGAACAGCGAATTCTTTTTTATATACCATCTTAGACCGGTATATAAATCTAATATCAAATATTGTCTACACTAGGACTCAAGAAGCTTTATGACATATTACATAAGGATCATGGGGCTTCCCTGGTGGCTCAGACATTAAAGCGTCTGCTTGCAATGCGGGAGACCTGGGTTCAATTCCTGGGTAGGGAAGATCCCCTGGAGAAGGACATGGCAACCCATTCCAGTACACTTGCCTGGAGAATCCCGTGGATGGAGGGGCCTGGGGGACTACAGTCCATGGGGTGGCAAAAGAGTCGTACACGACTGAACTACTTAACTTTCACTTTCATGTTCGGATCGTATAATGGGCTATACAGGTAACTGTCAATTGTGTGGGAAAATGCCTTGTTATATAAGAACATTAAGCTTATATGTCAATTTATTTTTGCATCTGCATTTATTAGCTGATTAGAGTGACTTTGCTCAAATATTATGCCTGGAATTAATCACTAGCACTTCTTTAAAAGAAAGAAAATGCTGCCAAGTATCCTCAGATAAAGAACTGCTTATATGATTATTTTCTTAAGTATAGTAAACAGATTCTGCTAAAATATCCATAAAGGTTTTTAAAAATCAAGATCAGAGCAATTTAAGATGTTTAATTTTTATTGATGCATCATTATTTTTAAGCAAGAATTGCTGATGAATCATTGTAAATGTTATGCTATTTTGTTAAGCTATATTTATATATTTTTGTTTTAGCCAAGCATAGAGAAGTTGTAAAGAATATTTCATATGGGTTATATAAACTATGAATTATTGTTTTATAATTTTGCTTTCTAAACTGCCATAATATGGATTCTACCTAATTGCTTAACTATAAAAAGAATATTACCATATTTGGTTCAGCCTTTAAAATATGTTGTAAAGGGATCTAGTCCATTAGCAGACTTTCTTGTGTTGTTTCCTATCTGGATTTTGAAAGGAGAGCCCTGCCTCTATCTCATGAAACTCCTAATTACAAACTATTCTCAGAATCAGAAATAAAGTTTCACCTGTTATAGACATTGAAACTTGGCCTGGTTATTAAGAGTTATATTCATTTCTCAATGAATGAAACCATAAAAACCCATAGAAGAAAACAGCATAAAAGCCCCTTGGTCTTGGCAATAATTTCTTGGGTAAGACACCATAAGCACACGGGAAAAAGCTAAAACAAACAAGTGACACTACATCAAACTAGAGAACTTCTCCACAGAGAAGGATACAAAAATAAATTGAGAAGAAACTTACCAAATGAGAGAAAATGTCTGCAACTCAATAGCACAAAAGCAAATAATACAATTAAAAATGGACAAAGAATCTTGATAGACTTTTTTTTTTCCCAAAGAAGACATACAAATAACAAACAGGTACATTAAAAGATGCTTAACATCACTAATCATGAGGTAAATGCAAATCAAAATCACAATGAGATATCACCTCAAACATGTTAGGATGGCTATTATCAAAATGAGAGGAGACAGTTAATGTTGGTGAGGCTTTGGAGAAAAGAGAAGCCTCGTACATTGTTGGTGAAAATATAAATTGGGTCAACCATTATGGTAAACAGTAAGAAGGCTCTTTATAAAAAAAATAATAAAGATTTGAATTACCATCAGTTCAGTTCAGTCACTTAGTCGTGTCCGACTCCTTGCGACCACATGGACTGCAGTACGCCAGACCTCCCTGTCCATCACCAACTCCCAGAGCTTACTCAAAGTCATGTTCATTGAGTTGGTGATGCCACCCAACCATCTCATCCTCTGACGTCTCCTTCTGCTCTCGCCTTCAATCTTTCCCAGCATTAGGGTCTTTTCCAATGAGTCAGTTCTTTGCATCAGGTGGCCAAAGAACTACCATGGGGTCCAGTAATTCCACTCCAAAGGAAAGGAAAACTGGATCTTAAAAGCATAGCTGCTCTCCCATGTTTTGTTGTTTTTCTTTAATCACTAAATCGTGTCTGACACTTTGCAACCCCATGAACTGTTATGTTTATTGCAGCATTATTCATGAAATACGGAGATAACTTAAATGTCCATTGACAGATTAGTGAATTAATAAAATGTGATTCACACACAAGAATAATATTCAACCTTGAGAAAGATGGAAGTTCTGCCATTTGTGACAACATGGATAAAATTGGAGAGCATTATGCTAACTGAAATAAGATAGAGAAAGAAAAATATTATATGGTATCACTTGTATATGGAATAGAGACATGAAGGGAAGATGGGGAAATGTATATTGAAGGGTACAAACTTTCAGTTATAAGAAGTTCTAGGATATGAAGTACAGCATGGTGATTATAGTTAATAGTGTGGTATCGGGTACTGCGAGTTTCCCAGGTGTTGCTAGTGGTAAATAATCCATCAGACAATGCAGGAGACATAGAATATGCGGGTTTGATCCCTGCATCACGAAGATTGCCTGGAAGAAGGCACACAACACTCCCCAGTATTCCTGCCTAAAGAATACCAGGGACAAGAGGAGCCTGGAAGGCTACAGTCACTAGGGTTGCAAAGAGTTGAACACAACTGAAGCAACTTAGCATTGGGTACTGCATACTTGAAAGTTGCTAAAAGTGTATATTAAGTGATCACAGCAACAAAACAACAGAAAAAGGGTTAACTATATGAGATATATGATTTACCTTGATATTGATAATCATTCCTCTATATGTGTAGGGATGTATATGTGTTAGGTCCATACCAATTCTGTCCTTTATTGAGACCATTATTCTTGAAGGTGGGCTCAATAAAGACACAAATGGCATGGACCTAACAGAAGAAGATATTAAGAGGAGGTGGCAAGAATACACAGAAAAAATGTACATAAAGATCTTCATGACTTAGATAATCACGATAGTGTGATCACTCACCTAGAGCCAGACATCCGGGAGCGTGAAGTCAAGTGGGCCTTAGGAAGCATCACTATGAACAAAGCTGGTGGATGTGATGGAATTCCAGTCAAGCTATTTCAAATCCTGAAAGATGATGCTGTGAAAGTGCTGCACTCAATATGCCAGCAAATTTGGAAAACTCAGCAGTGGCCACAGGACTGGAAAAGGTCAGTCTTCATTCCAATCCCAAAGAAAGGCAATGTCAAGGAATGCTCAAACTACCACACAATTGCACTCGTCTCACACGCTAGTAATGTTCAAAATTCTCCAAGCCAGGTTTCAGCAATACGTGAACTGAGAACTTCCAGATGTTCAAGCTAGTTTTAGAAAAGACAGAAGAACCAGAGATCAAACAGGCAACATATGCTGGATCATCAAAAAAGCAAGAGAGATCCAGAAAAGCATCTATTTCTCCTTTATTGACTATGCCAAAGCCATTGACTGTGTGGATCACAATAAACTGTGGAGGATTCTGAAAGAGATGGGAATACCAGAACTCCTGACATGCCTCTTGAGAAACCTGTATGCAGGTCAGGAAACAACAGTTAGAACTGTACATGGAACAACAGATTGGTTCCAAATAGGAAAAAGAATATGTCAAGGCTGTATATTGTCACTCTGCTTATTTAACTTATATGCAAAGTGCATCATGAGAAACACTGGTCTGGATGAAGCATAAGCTGGAATCAAGATTAACAGGAGAAATATCAATAACCTCAGATATGCGGATGATACCACCCTTATGGCAGAAAGTGAAGAAGACCTAAAGAGCCTCTTGATGAAAGTGAAAGAGGAGAGTGAAAAAGTTGGCTTAAAGCTCAACATTCACAAACTAAGATCATGGCATCTGGTCCCATCACTTCATGGCAAATAGATGGGGAAACAATGGAAACAGCAGCTGACTTTGTTTTTCTGGCTCTAAAATCACTGAAAATGGTGATTGCAGCCATGAAATTAAAAGATGCTTACTCCTTGGAAGGAAAGTTATGACCAACCTAGACAGCTTATTAAAAAGCAGAGACATTACTTTGCCAACAAAGGTCCGTCTAGTCAAGGTTATGGTTTTTCCAGTGGTTATGTGTGGATGTGAGAGTTGGACTATAAAGAAAGCTGAGTGCCAAAGAATTGATGCTTTTGAACTGTGGTGTTGGAGAAGACTCTTGAGAGTCCCTTGGACTGTAAGGAGATCCAACCAGTCCCTCCTAAGGGACATCAGTCCCGGGTGTTCACTGGAAGGATTGATGTTGAAACTAAAACTCCAATACTTTGGTCACCTGATGCTAAGAGCTGACTCATTTGAAAAGACCCTGATGCTGGGAGGGATTGGGGGCAGGAGGAGAAGGGGACGACAGAGGATGAGATGGTTGGATGACATCACCAACTCTATGGACATGGGTTTGGGTGGACTCCGGGAGTTGGTGATGGATAGGGAGACCTGGCGTGTTGTGGTTCATGGGGACGCAAAGAGTCAGACACCACTGAGTGACTGAACTGAACTGAATTGATGTATATGTTTGTGCGTGTATTTGTTGCTCTATCGTGTTCGACTCTGCAACCCCATGGACTATAGCATGCAGGCTTCTCTGTCCATGGGATTCTTCAGGAAAGAATACTGGAGTGGGTAGTCATTCCCTCCTCCAGGGATCTTCCTAATCCATGGATTGAACCTGGGACTCCTGCTTTGTGGTTGGATTATTTACTGTCTGAGCCACCAGGGAAGCCCTATGTATATATAATCATCAAGTTGTATACTTTAAATATGTATGATTATATTTGTCAACCATTCCTCAATAAATTTGGAATGAATCATTGAATAAATAAATGTTTCTTGGCTGACTGTTCCTGTTACCTTTGTTTTATGGTTTGAGTAAATATAAGATTATTATTTCAAGAAAATAAACTAAACCTAAGAGGTAAATATTCCACTTCCACTCTTAGTTTTACAAATGAGAATGTATCCACAACATGAGACACAGAGAGAGACAGACAGACATGCTCTTGTAACTTTGTGTTAATATAGCTATATTTTCTCAAGGTCCCAAGTTTTATAGCATATTATTTACCTCTTCCTCCTTTATACTATTGAATTTAAATACTGATTCTGTCACTTACTACCTTAGGAAATTTACTTAACTGATCTATCCTTCAGTTTTCTCACTAACTAATAATAGACTCACAGGCTAATAATAATGTGAGTTATATGATGCAGAGATATTGTGAGGATTGAGTGAGTTAATACATATCAAGCACTTACCTGTGTAAGCATACTGCACCAAGGAATTAAGTGCATTAGGATCAATTCCTTCCATTTTGACTTCTTCTTGTTTGGCTTCAAGCACATCATTAGTAAACATTGCAGCAAAATAATCAGAAACTGCACTAAGAACCAACCTAGAAATAAGAATGTTTCATAGGAGCTTAAAACAGTCCATAATCTCATCGAAAAGCATGAAATACAATCAGTAAACGTGTAATACTGATAAGTATGCTTTCTGCATGAATCTTTCATATTTCAGTAAAGTATAGTTAAATTAGAAAAGTAAATTAAGTTTATTTTCTTTAGACGATTTGTGGTGTTTTTCTTCATTAATTTCTCTAATGTTTAGCTCTTCTAAATATCACAGGGTGACATGGATCATACGGGCTAGTGTGTTTTTAATATAATGACATAAAAATCTATTTTCCTCAAAGCTCCAATTTGTAATCAATGGACTGAATCTTTTTCATTCATATTTGCTATACTCAGTATACTTACCGATGGGCAGGAATCCGGAGGTGTCCAGCAATGAGTAACACATCACACAATTGTTTCTCTTTCAAGTAGTTTTCCATTTTTTGAAGAGTTTGTTGTGCATGGTTTGCAGCATGGAACTGCTCCTCAGATCTGCTAACACTCTTGTCTTTAGCATGCTGTGTAGCCAATCTGAAAGGGGGATAAGTGTGAGAATATGGCTTGTTTCTCCTAGTGAATGTGAAAATATCCAGTGGAAATTTAGGCACATCTACTTCTAAAAGAAATAAATTGAATTAAAGTAAACTATTTGCTCACAAATCCTAAATATTTTACTTTTATCTCCATTAAAGTGAAGTGCCATGGTTAGTATTTATGTCTGGAATGTAACCATGGATGTAACTATGCATAGTATAGCTGCAGAACTCGTGTTAATTTTATATGCACAAACATAAATTTCAAAATATAAACCACCTTTTAAAAGTTTTATTGACATCACAGTTAAATCGTTAGGCATGATATGGTAAAATTGCAGGCATAATTTGAATTTTTTTTTTTCAAATTTGTTATGTCCTGAAGCTTCTCCATGAGGTATTCATTGCACATGAGAAATATTTCCTGGAGAATCTCAAGCCTGAGAGTTCCACGATATTGTTTACAGTTGTTTCACATCAAGAAAATAAACATATTTCCATCTTTTATATTGCTTCCGCTTTATTGAGATATAATTGATGTATTACATTCAGTAAGTTTTAGATGCACAATGTGATGATGATATTCATATATATTGTGAAATGATTACCATGATAAGGTTGCGTGCATGCTCAGTCACTCAGTCACATCTGACTCTTTGAGACCCTATGGACTGTGGCCTGCTAGGCTCCTCTGTCCATGGGGTTTCTCAAGGCAAGTATACTGCAGTGGGTAGCCATTTCCTCCTTCAGGTGATCTTCCTGACCCAGAGATGGAATCTGCATCTGCTGTGTCTCCAGCATTGGCAGGTGGATTCTTTACCACTGAGCCACATTTAAAAGGGACCATTTTTACAGATATAGAATATTCAAGATTTTTTTTTTTTCTTTCAGCACTTTATTTAGAGTAAGCCCTTCATATCCGTGGATTGAAGCTATACACAGGTTTTTGTATCTGTGGTGGGTCCTGGAATCAATTACCCATGGATACTAAGGAACAAATGTATATCATACCACTGCCTTCTGTCTTGCAAGGTTTCTTCTCATAAAATTATTGATAATTTTATTGATAATTCCTTGTATGTACTGAGTCACTTCTTTCTTGCTGCTTTCTAGACAACACTGTCCTTTACTGTTTCATTACAGTGTGTCTGGATCTCTTCGATTTATCCTACAAAAAGTTCATTTAGCTACTTGTATTTCAAATCTATATCTCTCCTCAAATTTTGGGAATTCACTACCATTATTTCTCTTTTTTAAGTATATAAGTAGGAACACAATAAATATTTATTAATTGACTGGTTACAACTTTGTATTTTCAAAAAATCATGATCATAGAAGAGATAAATTTATGCTAATGGTCTTGATGAATTTCAAGAATTTAGAAAATATTTTGACACTGAAAATTTTAAATATGCAGAAAATTTGAAGGGAAAGAACAAACGTATAAAGTCCCCCAAGACCCTCCAACTTTTAACTGTTACCACAAGTACTTTATCTGTTTTACAGAATCATTTGAAAGTAAGTTATGGCAATATGACACTTCATCCCTGAATATATAATCATTTATCTCCTAGTGAAAGAGTCAATTCCTAGGTAGGTTGATAAGAATTCCAGGGTCCCTGAGGAGGAGAAAGGACGAACAATTTTTTCCACATTGTTTTGTCTTAGTCACATAAGACATTATTTTCTCTCAGCTCAGAGCTAATGATTGCACAACAAAACAACTCATCTTAAAATATATCACAACAATGTATCCTTTTCAGGAACACGTTTCTCCTTCTTAAGACCATTCTGACTAATCCTGTTATCTTAAAATTATACTGTGGGAGTGCGTCTGGTGAGACCTTTCTGTTGTTAGTTCTAATCTTGATAATTTAAGATGTATGTTGTGGGAGTGGGTGTGGTAAAAGTATATAAGATTTTGATAAGACTAGTGAGTAGAGGCACTTTCCATCCCCCTTCTGATGTCTATGTCAGAAGCTTTCTCTATCTCTTTTTATACTTTAATAAAACTCTATTACACAAAAGCTCTTGAGTGATCAAGCCTGGTCCCTGGTCCCAAAGCTAAATCTTCCTCGGAGATCACAAATCCAACATCGTTCACCATAAGCTATCACTAGGAATAAGGATATTCTACATCTTATGGAGGAGAACGGTGGGCTACAGTCCTCAGGGTCACAAAGAGTCGGACACCACTGAGTGACATCACTTCACTTCACTTCACATCTTAAGGTGTACCATTGCAACACCTAAGATGAATAGCTCAGTAAAATCTAATATGATAGATTTGTATGGAATAATTTCCCCTATATTCTAATATGTCTTTTAAAAATTTTTTTCCTCATCCAGGATCTAGTCAAAATTTATACACTCATCGGGTTATGTCTTTCTTCTTTCTTTTTGTCTTTCTTCTTTTAATTTATTAAGAAATACTTCTTTCTGCCATTTTTTTTCCATTATGATGTTGAACTTTATCAATCATTCTGAATTCGTGTATAATGTCCTAAAACTTGAATTTTTCTGTTTTTTTTCTTTTCTTTTCTTAGAAGTTTTAAATTACAATTTCTCACTCTGTGGTGCATCTCTTAGTGCATCAGTAGAGATACAGTATGTCAAGCTGCCCCACTGCTGGTGATGCTAAGATGATTACTTGCTTAAGATGGTAACTGCCAGATCTTTGTTTTCTTAAAATACTTTTTTTTCCCTTTTGTAAGTGAACAATATATGGGATGATAGTGTGAAACATTTTAAACACCTTTCCATTCAAGTATTCATTTATAACATATGTCCAAGAACCTGTTCAGTGTTCTAAGAAACTCTCTGTCCCTTTTCTCTCTTATCTCCATCTGAGATTTTAGTTCTGAATATATTATTCTGTTTGATGATAGTTCTTAATCATCTAAGGTTCCATTCACAGTTTTCACATTTTTCTTTGTGTTTCTGAGATTTGATAGGTTCATTTCAGTTCAGTTCGTTTCAGATTCTCAGTCATGTCTGACTCTTTGTGACACAACTGAGTGGAGCATGCCAGACTTCCCTGTCCATTAACAACTGCAGGAACTTTCTCAAACTCATATCCATCGAGTCAGTAATGCCATCCAACAATCTCATCCTCTGTCATCACATTCTCCTCCTGCCTTCTGTCTTTCCCAGCATCAGGGTCTTTTCAAATGAGTCGGTTCTTCATATTAGGTGGCCAAAAGTATTGGAGCTGCAGCTTCAGCATCAGTCCTTCCAAATAATGTTCAGGACTGATTTCCTTCAGGATTGACTGGTTTGATCCCTTGCAGATCAAGGGACTCTCAAGGGTTCTTCTCCAACACTACAGTTCAAAAGGCTCAGTTCTTCGGTGCTCAGCTTTCATTATGGTCCAACTATCATATCTATACATGACTACTGGAAAAACCATAGATTTGACTAGACAGATCTTTGTCAGCAAAGTAATGTTTCTACCTTTGAATGTGCTGTCTATGTTGGTCATAGCTTTTCTTCCAAGGAGAAGGTGTCTTTTAATTTTATGGTTGCAGTCACCATCTGTAGTGATTTTGGAGCCCAAGAAAATAAAGTCTCTCGCTGTTTCCATTGTTTCACCGTCTATTTGCCATGAAGTAATGGGACCGAATGCCATGATCTTAGTTTTTGAAGGTTGTGTTTTAAGTCAGCCTTTTCACTCTCCTCTTACACTTTCATCAAGAAGCTCTTCAGTTCCTCTTCGCTTTCTGCCACAAGAGTGGTATCATCTGCATATCTGAGGTTATTGATATTTCTCCTGGCAACCTTGATTCCAGCTTGTGCTTCATCCAGCCCAGCATTTCACATGATGTACTCTGAATGTAAGTTAAATAAGGAAGGTGACAATATACATCCTTGACAAACTTCTTTCCCAATTTGGAACCATTCTGCTGTTTCATGTCCAGTTTTAACTGCTGCTTCTTGACCTGCGTATAGATTTCTCAGAAGGCAGGTCAGATGGTCTGGTATTCCAATCTCTTGAAGAATTTTCCACGATTTGTTGTGATTAACACAGTCAAAGGCTTTGACATAGTCAATAAAGCAGAAGTAGATATTTTTCTGAAACTCTCTTGCTTTTCCTACGATCCAATGGATGTTGGCAATATGATCTCTGGTTCCTCTGCCTTTTCTAAATCCAACTTGAACATCTGGAAGTTCTTGGTTCATGTACTGTTGAAGCCTGGCTTGGGGAATTTTGAGCATTACTTAACTAGCGTGTGAGATGGGTGCCATTGTGTGGTAATTTGAACATTATTTGTTGTTGCCTTTCTTTGGGATTGGAATGAAAACTGACCTTTTCCAGTCCCGTGGCCACTGGTGAGTTTTCCAAATTTGCTGGCATATTGAGCACAGCACTTTAACAGCAGCATCTTTCAGGATTCAAAATAGCTCAACTGGAGTTCCATCACATCCAATAGCTTTATTTGTAGTGATTCTTCCTAAGGCCCACTTGACTTCGGACTCCATGATGTCTGGCTCTAGGTGAGTGACCACACCGTCATGGTTATCTGGGTCATGAAGATCTTCTTTGTGTGTGATTCTTCTGTGTATTCTCACCACATTTTACCAATACCTTTTGCTTTTGTTAGGTCCATACCATTTCTGTCCTTTATTGTGCCCATCTTTACATGAAATTGTTCCCCTGGTATCTCTAATTTTCTTAAAGTGATCTCTAGTCTTCCCCATTCTATTTTTTTCCTCTATTTCTTTGCATTGATCACTTAGGAAGCTTTTCTTATCTTTCCATGTTATTCTTTGGAACTCTTCATTCAGATGGATGTATCTTTCCTTTTCTCCTTTACCTTTAGCTTCTCTTCTTTTCTCAGCTTTTTGGAAGACCTCCTCAGACAACCTCCACAGACAACCATTTTGCTTTTTGCATTTCTTTTTCTGAAGATGATCTTGATCACTGTCTCATGTACAATGTCATAAACCTCTGTCCATATTTCTAGGCACTCTGTCTTTCAGATCTAATTCTTGAATCTATTTGTCACTTCCACTGTATATAATTGTAGGACTCACAAGTTCATATAACTTGTTCATTTAACTTGTCTTATAATCACAAGTTCATGTAACTTTTCTTCAAATTCACAGATCTTTTCCCTGCAAGTTCAAGTCTATTATTGAAGTTCTCTAGAAAATTCTTCAATTCAGTATTGTATTTTTCAGGTCCAGAATTTCTGTTTGTTTGCTTTTATTTTTGGTAATTTCTATCTCTTTCTTGATATCCTTATTTTGTTCATATATTGCTTTTCTGACTTCTTTTAATTATTTTTCTGTTTTCCTTTAGCTCTTTGAAGGTACTTAACAAATTTGTTTAAGTTATTTATCTAGAAATTTTAAAATGTGTGACTCTTTAAGATCAGTTTCTGGATATTTATTTTGCTCCTTTTGAATGAGCTATGTTTCCACGTTTCTTTGCATGCCTTATTATCTTTTGTTAAAACCGTCGTATTTGGAAAAACAGCCACTTTTCCTAATCTTTGCATGATGGTTCAGTGTAGGGAAGGTCTTTCACTAATCTGCCCAGCATGAAGGATGAGGTCTTTTCAGGCCTTTTTTGAGAATGCATCTCTGTGGACTTGCATGTGTGCATTTTAATACCAATCTCACATATACACACCTGCTTATACATGTCTTAATTTCTCTAAGTCTCACCTCTGCTTCTTTGTTGGGCCTTAAATATTCTGCCATATTCATTTTCCTATAATCTTTTGCCCCCAGGTTTCCATGGGTCTATAGTCTTTCTACATTTTTCGCATGCTGTGGTACCTGCCACTACTTTCTGTAACTTCTAACCTGGGATTCAAACCACACAGATACTCTCATCTGAGCAAGGAGTTAGGCAACACTGAAATCAGTTTGTTGCATATCCTGTGGATAGGCCAGAATGTAGCAAAAAGGTTCACTCTTATAACTTGAGGGAGAAATCAAGAAATAAGTTGCCTACATCAAATTGTGCTGTGCCACCCTGGTACAAGAGCAAGCATAAATGCCATGAAATTTCCTATTGATTTGAATATTACTTTTTCTTGATTTGCTTGACTGCTGTATATCCTTGATTTTCTTCCAAAGCTCCCAAAAAGCCTTTTAAATCAATCTGTCATTGTTTACTTGATATTTACATAGAAGACAAGAGTCTGGAGCCTCTTAACTCATCATTGTGCTGACATCACAGAAGTTTTACAGTATGATTTTTATTTAATTTTAAGAATACTTTGAGTTCTTATTTTTCTGATTAGTAGTAAAACAGATATCAGAAAAATAAAACTGAGATTTTTGCTGCAAAATTCTTTTGTAAAATATTATTTTAAGAAAAAATGAAAAGTGGTGTCTTAAAAAATGGTGAGGGTGTGATTAATTTTGGAGTCCACTTTGGAAGGATGTTTGGAAATATAAACTTTAAAAACTGAAAGTATACTTTGTAAAGACATTCTTGGCAAGCTTCTGAGTTTGAAGCTGAAAATCTGAATGCAGTTATTTTAGAGAATGTGTCTTTTACCATAGTTCAAATGCTGCAATAACACACAGCAAGGAACTTCCCTGGTCGTCCAGTAGTTAGGACTTAGCCTTACAATGCAAGGGATATGGGTTCAATCCTTGGTTAGGGAAGTAAGATCCCTCATGCCTTACAGCCAAGAAACCAGAACATAAAACAAAATTGCAACAAATTCAATAAAAGCTTTAAAAGTGATCCACATTAAAAAAAAAGAAAAAAAAAAGAACCAGGTGGTGCTAACAGTGCATAAATTAATATATAAGCATTTCTCAAGTAGCTTCATACTTTTTGTTTTTCTTTTGTAAGTTCTACTTTTCAAGTGAGCCATGGAGATTAAATGGAAACTTTATCTTCTTATAATGGTGTTGTCTTAGTTCCTAAAATGTCTTCTAACGGTGTTGCCTTAGTTCCTAAAACTCATTATAGAAAAGGTCATTTTCATATTGAGGTAATATAAAACTGCAGAGAAAAGTTAATTTCTACATTTTTCTGTATATGGTGATGCTTGTACATATTAAAAATTGTTCTCTTATATCCAGGGGACAACATTATTGCTTAAATAAAATTTTTGTACTGACTCCTTTAGAGAGCTGTTAAAGCTTCATCCATGTGCTTTTCCTGGCTAATAGAAGGCATTCAGTAAATGTCTGATGAAGGTATTAATTTGTGCACATTTTAAATGCTATTGTAGCTTGAATTTTCTAGTGATAAAGAACACACGTGCCAATGCAGAATACGTAAGGGACACAGGATAAGTCCCTGGGTCGGAAAGATCCCCTGGAGGAGGGGAACGCAACCCACTCCAGTATTCTTGCTGGAGAATCCCATGGACAGAGGAGCCTAGCGAGCTACAGTTCATAGGATCACAAACAGTCTGACACACCTGAAGTGACTGAACACAAACACAGCTCGAACTTTACTACATTTGGAGTCTTGGAAATGGATAAATCAAACCTCAAGAGCAAATCACAAACTTAAAACTTCTTCTTTCTAAGATAGCTGTACACATAATATAAACTTGAATTCATGCAG
Source organism: Moschus berezovskii (assembly GCF_049115385.1). Taxonomy (NCBI): domain Eukaryota; kingdom Metazoa; phylum Chordata; class Mammalia; order Artiodactyla; family Moschidae; genus Moschus; species Moschus berezovskii. The sequence goes on along the minus strand of NC_142488.1, from coordinate 76,563,562 downwards.
ATATTGTTTCTGAGTGACATAAATTAAGCAACATTTTAAATCTATAGTAAATAGTAGATTTTTCTGTGAAGAAATAATGCATTATTTTGTGTCAAGTCAAATAAGTCTTAATATATTGGCTTGGCCAAAAAGTTCATTCAGGTTTTTGTGCAATGGTACAGGAAAAACTGAACAAATTTTTGGTGAGCCCAAAAATCATATCTGATCATATTTTAAGATATAATCTGTTGTAAATTACTGAAACTGTTATTTGTAAAGAAATATTATATATAGATAATATAAAACAAGAGCTAAAATATTTCCATTCAATCCAAATCATTTGCCATCTATGAAGGCTTATCAGTTGTTAATATTTCAGACAATGTATTTCAAAATTTTGTTGTTATTTAATTATTATAAATGATGATGCATAAAAATTGAAATCACTTTCATCTGAGATTCTAAAATTTATTTGCTCTTGGATTTCTAGCTTTCAGAATTATGAGAAAGTACACTTATATTGTTTAAATAGCCAAGTCTGTGGTATTCCATTATGGCAGTCCTAGAAAACTAATGTAAGCCATATATAAAATTGAATACGATAAGGTCAGGTTCTTTTCGCCTTTAGCTTATAAACATTTGCTGAAAGAAACTACATGCATTTAATAATAATAAATGACAAAATCACAACAGATGTCGACAGCCTTTGGAACACTACAAAAAAAAAAGTGAATTTCTTAATTTCTGAGAATGTGGGAATTTCCCAATGTTATTACTAGTCTATCACCTCTGATTTTGTACAATATATTGTATGTTTTGAAAAGAAAAAATAAATAAATAAATATTAATTGCATCAATTGCATTTTAAAAAATTAATAAAATTTGAGAGGAAACAGTCCAACCTTTCACTCTCCTCTTTCACTTTGCAAGAATTGATGCTTTTGAACTGTGGTGCTGGAGAAGACTCTTGAGAGTCCCTTGGACTGCAAGGAGATCCAACCAGTCCATTCTAGGAGATCAATCCTGGGTGTTCTTTGGAAGGACTTACGCTAAAGCTGAAACTCCAATACTTTGGCTACCTCATGCGACGAGTTGACTCACTGGAAAAGACTCTGATTCTGGGAGGGATTGGGGGTAGGTGGAGATGGGGAAGACAGAGAATGAGGTGGCTGGATGGCATCACCGACTCGATGGACATGAGTTTGAGTGAACTCCGGGAGTTGGTGATGGACAGGGAGGCCTGGCGTGCTGTGGTTCATGGGGTAGCTAAGAGTCGGACACGACTGAGCGACTGAACTGAACTGAACTGAACTGAGAGGAAACAATGTAGTGTAGTCATTAAGAACTTAAAACTTTTATTCAGATAAAGTCTTAATTTCCATTCCAACACTTAACTAATTACTTTACGAAATTTACTAATCTTCCCTAATGTTCAACTCCTTTTATCTGTAAAATAGTGCCAACTCCAAAGATTTTTTTTTAAATAATGCAATAGGAAGTACTCATTAAATATTAGCTATCATAGTCATCAAAAGCACAAGCACTGGCACTAAAATCATAATAATTTCATCATGATAATCACCATCTAGTACTACAATGATCAGTGAAAGCAGCAGAAAAAAATAGGATAGCTTTAGAAGGATACAGTAAGAATATAGGTGAGCTTAGCCTTGAAGGATGTACATGGCCTGGCTGAGCAGATAGAATGAGAAAGACGTTTTAGGAATGGAGAAAAAGGTGAACAAAAGTTTATAAGTGTTGTACTGAGGTTATTTTGCCCAGCTAAACTTCTCATAACATGTTGGAAGGAATGTAGAAGTAGCAAAGTAAAGTGTAGACTAGGAATAGAAGTAAAACACCAGTAAAATCATAAGCCATTTACAAAACCTGGTGTGGGCAATGAAAACTGAGAAAAGAGAAATCTGCACTTGGGAACTGAGTCATTGGGAAGAAGTTGCTAAGAGTTAGTCTGAAGGGCAGTTCTAGACTTCACCTGACAGTGACTTGACAAAGAAAATGAAAGTAGTTAGCATTTGGTTGCAGTGAGACCCTTTTTGAAGGTCTTCCCTGAGTGAAGTAATGGCAATTCTGAGCCAGATGCCTGGCAATAGAAAAGTGCACAACATGTTCAGCACTAGTATTGACTACCTTCATTGGGATATACAGATTATATATGAAACAAAAGTGAAAGCAATAATTAGCACTCACTGTTTTTGTAAAATGTATTTATTTTTAACTAGAGGATAATAGCTTTACATATTGGGCTGGTTTCTGCCATACATAAACATGAATCAGCCATAAGTACACATATGTCCCCTCCCTCTTGAACCTCTCTGCCAACTCCCACCCCATCCCACCCCTCTGAATGTCACAGAGCACCAGCTTTGAGCTCCCTAAGTCATACAGCAAATCCCCACCAGCTATCTATTTTACATATGGCAAAGTATGTTTCAATGATACTCTCTATTCATGCTACCCTTTTCTTCTCCTACTATGTTCACAAGTTGGTTCTCTGTCTGCGTCTCTATTGCTGTTCTGAAAATAATTTCATCAATATCATCTTTCTAGGTTCCATATATATGTTAATATATGCTATTTGTTTTTCTCTTTACGATTTACTTCATTCTGTATAATAGGTACTAGGTTCATCTGCCTCATTATAACTGACTCAAATGGATTCATTTTTATGGCTTAGTGCCAAGCTGTGACAGCACAGGAGCGGCCAAGAGGAGCTACCCCACGCCTGAGGTCGGGGCGGCAGTCAAGCGGAGCTAGGCCATGTCCAAGGAGTGGTGTCTGCGTGGGCACAGGAGGGCAAGAGGAGCTACTCCACGTTCAATGTCAGGAGGGGCGACCTCATCCAAGGTGAGGAATAGAGGCTGTGCTTTGCTAAAGCAGCCTTGAAGAGATACCCCACGTCCAAGGTAAGAGAAAACCAAGTAAGATGGTAGGTGTTGCAAGAGGGCATCATAGGGCAGACACACTGAAACCATAATCACAGAAAACTAGTCAATCTGATCACACAGACCACAACCTTGTCTAAATCAATGAAACTAAGCCATGCTGTGTGGGGCCACCCAGATAGACTCTGTCTATAGACAGAGTACCTGATAAACTATGGACAGAGGTTCGTGCCATTGTACAGGAGACAGGGATCAGTACCATCCCCATGTAAAAGAAATGCAAAAAAGCAAAATGATTGTTTGTGAAAAGAAGAGAAGCAAAAAGTAAAGGAGAAAAGGAAAGATATTCCCACTTGAATGCAGACTTCCAAAGAATAGCAAAGAGAGAGAAGAAAGCCTTCCTCATTGATCAATACAAAGAAATAGAGAAAAACAATAGAATGGGAAAAACTAGACATTTCTTCAATAAAATTAGACATACCAAGGGAATATTTCATGCAAAGATGGGCTCGATAATGGACAGAAATAGTATGGACCTAACAGAAGCAGAAGATATTAAGAAGAGGTGGCAAGAATACACAGAAGAAATGTACAAAAAAGATCTTCATGACCAAGATAATCATGATGGTGTGATCACTCACCTAGAGCCAGAGATACAGGAATGTGAAGTCAAGTGGGCCTTAGAAAGCATCACTACGAACAAAGCCAGTGGAGGAGATGGAATTCCAGTTGAGCTATTTCAAATACTGAAAGATGATGCTGTGATAGTGCTGCACTCAATATGCCAGCAAATTTGGAAAACTCACCAGTGGCCACAGGACTGGAAAAGGTCAGTTTTCATTCCCAAAGAAAGGCAATGATAAAGAATGCTCAAACTGCCACATAATTGCACTCATCTCACACGCTTGCCGGGAGCCAGCGAGGGAAATCCTACCTGTGGCAAAGGTCAATTGGGGAAGAGGCCTGACGGGCAAAGGCTAATCAGGGCTCGAGGAACCCCCTGGACTTACCTGAGCATCTACCCCAAAGAAAACTGGAGTCTGACTGCTTTACTATCTTACGCCTCTTACCAAGTCCTCTAATACTTACAGGGGCTTCCCCCCAACCACCTTTCTCTGAAAACATTAATTCAGAGCTGTAGTTTAAAAGTTCTCCTCGGCTTAATAGGAGTGTTCCAATCCAAGCCCCTCTGATAGCTTTCTAACTTGCATGACAAGTTTGTCCGGGCTCTTACAACTATGAGTGTGACTGTTTATAGCCTCCCAGCCATGCAAGGACAGAAAGCCTAATATTCTAAAATACAGGAATCTGTTGAAGAAGTTAAAATCATTAGAATAGTACTAGAAAAGATTTCATTGTTGAATCAATGCTTGCTGCAGTTTCCTCTATTGTATCCTTGGAAATATATTAATCCTTTGATTTAACCACATCAGATCTTAAGTTAATAAATTCCTTTCTTGCAGCTCACTACACCGGTGCCTTATAGGAATGTAACTTTGTTATGTGTCTACCACCTAACTTTAGGAAAGTCACCTTAAAAGAAAAGTCTTTTACTTGCTAACTAACCTATTGTTAGGAGAGAGGGCCATAAACTGTTAGCAGGCCCCCTGGCCAGAAGATGATGTAAACCACCTAAAAACTTTTATCATGAGATATACAAAAATGAGCCCTGATCCTGATAAGGGTCAAGACTGCTGACCCCACATGATTTTGGTGTGAATCTATACCTCCCTTTCTTTGTTTCTTATGCGCATAACTTAGGGTATAAAAGCAACACTGGAAAATAAAGTTTTGGGCCTTGCTCACTGAAGCTTGGTCTCCCCGTGTCGTTCTTTCTCTTTTTCCATCCTTTTCTCTATTCTCCTTTTTCTGGTTGAGATCCTTGGAGCGCTGGGCCCTCTGAGTTTACTTATCTGCCTGGGCTTCTAAGACCCACTCGAGGGGGTGCCCTGGTGGGGTGCCTCAAGTGATTCGAGAGGGCGCCTGCGGTCTACCTAAACAGAGCAAGCCCCGTGCTGGGGTTTTATTGGTTTCCAGCGTAAACCAAGGAATCATCAGCCCCTGTCTCTCTCTTTCTCTCTCTCTCTCTCTGACGCCGATGCCGTTCATCCCGAGGATACCCTGGGTCATATCGAGGCTGGTCCCCGATACACACTAGTGAAGACATGCTCAAAACTCTCCAAGCAAAGCTTTAGCAATACATGAACAGTGAAATTCCAGATGTTCAAGCAGGTTTTAGAAAAGGCAGAGGAACCAGAGATCAAATTGCCAAATCCTCTGGATCATGGAAAAAGCAAGAGAGTTCCAGAAAAACATCTATTTCTGATTTATTGACTGTGCCAAAGCCTTTGACTGTATGGATCACAATAAACTGTAAAAAATTCTGAAGTACATGGGAATACCAGACCACCTGACCTGCCTCTTGAAAAACCTATATGCAGGTCAGGATGCAACAGTTAGAACCGAATGTGGAACAACAGATTGGTTCCAAATAGGAAAAATAGTACATCAAGGCTGTATATTGTTGCTCTGCTTATTTAAATTATATGCAGAGTACTTCATGAGAAACGTTGAACAGGAAGAAACACAAGCTGGAATCAAGATTGTCAGAAGAAATATCAATAACCTCAGATATGCAGATGACACTATCCTTATGGCAGAAAATGAAGAGGAGCTAAAAAGCCTCTTTAGCAAAGTGAAAGAGGAGAGTGAAAAACTTGGCTTGAAGCTCAACATTCAGAAAACTAAGATCATGGCATCTGGTCCCATCACTTCATGGGAAATAGATAGTGAAACAGTGGAAACACTGTCAGACTTTATTTTTCGGGCTCCAAAGTCACTGCAGATGGTGATTTCAGCCATTAAATTAAAAGAAATTTACTCATTGGAAGGAAGTTATGAACAACCTAGATAGCATATTAAAAAGCAGAGATATTACTTTGCCAACAAAGGTCCGTCTAGTCAATGCTATGGCATATAAGTGGTCATGTATGGATGTGAGATTTGGACTGTGAAGAAAGCTGATCGCCAAAGAATTGATGCTTTTGAACTGCGGTGTTGGAGAAGACTCTTGAGATTCCCTTGGACTGCAAGGAGATCCAACCAGTCTATTCTAAAGGAGACGAGTCCCTGGTGTTCATTGGAAGGACTGATGCTGAGGCTGAACCTCCAATATTTTAGCCACCTCATGCGAAGAGTTGACTCATTGGAAAAAATCCTGATTTTGGGAGAGATTAGGGGCAGGAGGAGAAATGGACGACAGAGAATGAGATGGCTGAATGGCATCACGGGCTCAATGCACATGAGTTTGGGTGGACTCTGGGTGTTGGTGATGGACAGGGAAGCCTGGCGTGCTGTGATTCATGGGGTTGCAAAGAGTCAGACACGACTGAGTGACTGAACTGAAATGAACTGAATATTCCACTATATTTATGTACTACCATTTCTTTCAGTTAACATTTAGGTTGCTTATATATCTTCAGTTCAGTTCAGTCACTCAGTCGTGTCCAACTCTCTGCGACCCCATGAATCACAGCACGCCAGGCCTCCCTGTCCAACACCAACTCCCGGAATTCATGCAAACTCATGTCCACAGAGTCGGTGATGCCATCCAGCCATCTCATTCTCTGTGGTCCCCTTCTCCTCCTGCCCCCAACTTTTCCCAGCATCAGAGTCTTTTCCAGTGAGTCAATTCATCGCATGAGGTGGCAAAAGTATTGGAGTTTCAGCGTTAGCATAAGTCCTTCCAATGAACACCCAGGATCGATCTCCTTTAGAATGGACTAGTTGGGTCTCCTTGCAGTACAAGGGACTCTCAAGAGTCTTCTCCAACATCACAGTTCAAAAGCATCAATTCTTCGGCGATCAGTTTTCTTCACAGACCAACACTCACATCCGTACATGACCACGGGAAAAACCATAGCCTTGATTAGACGGACCTTTGTTGGCAAAGTAATGTCTCTGCTTTTAAATATACTATCAAGGTTGGTCATAACTTTCCTTCCAAGGAGCAAGCGTCTTTTAATTTCCTGGCTGCAATCAGCATCCGCAGTGATTTTGGAGCCCAAAAAAATAAAGTCTGACACTGTTTCCACTGTTTCCCCATCGATTTCCCATGAAGTGATGGGACCAGATGCCATGATCTTTGTTTTCTGAATGTTGAGCTTCTCACTCTCCTCTTTCACTTTCTTCAAGAGGCTTTTGAGTTCCTCTTCACTTTCTGCCATAAAGGTAGTGTCGTCTGCATATCTGAGGTTATTGATATTTCTCCCAGCAATTGTGATTCGAGCTTGTGTTTCTTCCAGCCCAGTGTTCCTCATGATGCACTCTGCATATAAGTTAAGTAACCAAGGTGACAATATACAGCCTTGACGTACTCCTTTTCCTATTTGGAACCAGTCTCTTGTTCCATGTACAGTTTTGACTGTTACTTCCTGACCTACATACAGGTTTCTCAAGAGGGAGGTCAGGTGGTCTGTTATTCCCATTTTTTTCAGAATATTCCACAGTTTATTGTTATCCACACAGTCAAAGGCTTTGGCATAGTCAACGAAGCAGAAATAGATGTTTTTTCTGGAACTCTCTTTTTTTCTCCATGATCCAGCGGATGTTGGCAATTTGATCTCTGGTGCCTCTGCCTTTTCTAAAACCTGCTTGAATACCTGGGAGTTCATGGTTCACATATTGCTGAAGCCGGGCTTTGAGAATTTTGAGCATGACTTTACTAGAGTGTGAGATGAGTGCAATTGTGCGGTAGTTTGAGCATTCTTTGGCACTGCCTTTCTTTGGGATTAGAATGAAGACTGACCTTTTCCAGCCCTGTGGCCACTGCTTAGTTTTCCAAATTTGCTGGCATATTGAGTGCAGGACTTTCACAGCATCATCTTTCAAGATTTGAAATAGCTCAACTGGAATTCCATCACCTCCACTAGCTTTGATCGTAGTGATGCTTTCTAATGCCCGCTTGACTTCACATTCCAAAATGTCTGGCTCTAGGTCAGTGATCACATTATCGTGACTATTTTGGTCGTGAAGATATTTTTTGTACAGTTATTCTGTGTATTCTTGCCACTTCTTCTTAATATCTTCTGCTTCTGTTAGGTCCATACCATTTCTGTCCTTTATCAAGCCCATCTTTGCATGAAATGTTCCCTTGGAATCTCTAATTTTCTTGAAGTAATCTCTTGTTTTTCCTATTCTGTTGTTTTCCTCTATTTCTTTGCATTGACCACTGAGGAAGGCTTTCTTATCTCTCCTTGCTATTCTTTGGAACTCTGCATTCAGATGCTTATATCTTTCCTATTCTCCTTTGCTTTTTGCTTCTCTTCTTTTCACAGCTATTTGCAAGGCCTCCTCAGACAGCCATTTTGCTTTCTTGCATTTCTTTTCCATGGGGATGGTCTTGGTCCCTGTCTCCTCTACAGTGTCATGAACCTCCGTCCAGAGTTCATCATGTGCTCTATCTTTCAGATTTGTCCCTTAAATCTATTTCTCACTTCCACTGTATAATCTTAAGGGATTTGGTTTAGGTCATATCTGAATGGTCTAGTGGTTTTCCCTACTTTCTTCAATTTAAGGCTGAATTTGGCAATAAGGAGTTCATGATCTGAGCCACAGTCAGCTCTTGGTCTTGTTTTTGCTAACTGTATAGATCTTCTACATCTTTGGCTGCAAAGAATATAATCAATCTGATTTCGGTGTTGACCATCTGGTGATGTCCATGTGTAGAGTCTTCTCTTGTGTTGTTGGAAGAGGGTGTTTGCTATGACCAGTGCGTTCTCTTGTCCAAACTCTATTAGCCTTTGCCCTGCTTAATTCTGTGCTCCAAGGCCAAATTTGCCTGTTACTCCAGGTCTTTCTTGACTTCCTACTTTTACATTCCAGTCCCCTATAATGAAAAGGACATCTTTTTTGGGTGTTAGTTCTAAAAGGTCTTGTAGGTCTTCATAGAACCGTTCAACTTCGACTTCTTCAGCGTTACTGGTTGGGGCATAGTCCTGGATTACTCTAATATTGAACGGTTTGCCTTGGAAACGAACAGAAATCATTCTGTAGTTTTTAAGATTGCATCCAAGTACTGCATTTCGGACTCTTTTGTTGACCATTATGGCTACTCCATTTCTTCTAAGGGATTCCTGCCCACAGGAGTAGATATATATATAATGGTCATCTGAGTTAAATTCATCCATTCCAGTCCATTTTAGTTCACTGCTTCCTAGAATGTCTATGTTCACTCTTGCCATCTCCTGTTTGACCACTTCCAATTTGCCTTGATTCATGGACCTAACAATCCAGGTTCCTATGCAATATTGCTCTTTACAGCACCGGACCTTGCTTCTATCATCTTAGCTATTGTCAATAATGATGACATGAACATTTGATTACATAAGTCTTTTTAAATTACGGTTTCTCTAGATATATACCCAGTAGTGAGATTGTTGGATCATATGGTAGTTTTATTACTAGTTTTTTAAGGAATCTCCCTACCTTTCTTCATAGTGGCTCTATTAATTTATATTCCCACAAACAGTGCAAAAGGTTCCCTTTTCTCCACATCTTCTCCAGCATTTATTGTTGGTAGATTTTTTGATGAAGCCCATACTGACCAGTGTGAAGTGATACCTCATTATAGTTTCGATTTACATGTCTCTAATAATGAGCAATGTTGAGAACCTTTTCTTAGCCATTTGTATGTTTTCTTCAGGGAAATGTCTGTTTAGGTTTTCTGACTACTTTTTGTTGGATTGTTTGTTTTTCTGTTATTGAGGTGCATGTGCTTCTTGTATATTTTGAAGATCAATCCTATGTTAGTTGATTTATTTGCAATTATTTTCTCCCATTTTAAGTATTGTTTTTCATTTTCTTTATATTTTACTTTGTTATGCAAAAATTTCTAAGCTGAATTAGGTCCCATTTGTTTACTTTTGTTTTTGTTTCCATTAATCAAGTAGGTGTGTCATAGTGGATCTTGCTCTGATTTACGTCAACGAGTGTGTTATGTTTTTCTCTAAGAGTTTTATAGTGTTTGACCTTATGTTTAAGTTTTTAATTCATTTAGAGTTATTTGTGTGTGTGTGTGTGTGTGTGTGTGTGTGTGTGTGTGTGTGTACGGTACTAGTAGGTCCTCTAATTTTATTCTTTTGGACATATTTGTCCAGTTTTCCCAGCACCACTTGCTAAAAAGCCTGTCTTTTCTCCATTGTATATTCTTGCCTCCAATGTCAAACGTAAGGTGGCCATAGTGTGTGGGTTTATCTCTGGGCTTTCTGTATTGTTCCATTGGTCTAGATTTCTGTTTTTGTGCCAGTACCACACTGTATTGATGACTGTAGCCTTGTAGTATAGTCTGAAGTCAGGAAGGTTGAGTCCTCTAGCACCTTTTCTTCTTTCTCAAGATCACTTTGGATATTTGGTGTCTTTTTTTCCCAAAACCATGTGAATTTTTTTTTGCTCTATTTATGTGAAAAATAACATTCATAATTTGATATAGATTGCATTGAATCTGTAGATTGTTTGGGTAGTGTAGTCATTTTTACAATACTGACTCTTCCAATTTAAAACATGGTATATCTCTCAATCTGTTTGTGTCATCTTTGATTTCTTTCACTGCTGTGTTATAGTTTTGTGTATAGAGGTTATTAGTCTCTTTAGATAAGTTTATTCCCAGATATTTTATTATTTTTGCTGCAATGGTGAATGTGGTTGTTTCCCTAATTTCTCTTTCTGATTTTTTATCGTTAGTATACAGGAATTCAAGGAATTTCTAGGGTATATTAATTTTATATCATGTAACCATACTATATTCATTGATTAGCTCTATTAATTTTCTAGTGGCATCTTTAGAGTTTTCTATGTACAGTGTCATATCATCTGCAAAGAGTGAGTTTTACTTCTTCTTTTCTAATCTCAATTCATTTTATTATTTGTTTATTCTCTGATTGCTGTCGTTAGGACTTCCAAAACTGTATTGAATAATATTAGTGAGAGTGGGCACCCTTGTCTTGTCCGATCTTAGAGTAAATGATTTCACTTTTCACCATTAAGAATAATGTTAGCTGTGGGTTTGTTTATATATGCCCTTAATAATGTTGGGGTATGTTCCTTCTACCTGGAGGAAGGCATGGCAACCCAATCCAGTATTCTTGCCTGGGGAATTCTCATGGACAGAGGAGTCTGGCTGACTCCAGTCCATGGGGTCATAAAGAGTTGGATATGACTGAGCAACTAAGCACAGCACAGTAGATGTTCCTTCTATGCCTACTTTCTGGAGATTCTTTATCATAAGTGAGTGTTGAATTTTCTCAAAAACATTCTCTGCATCTATTGAGATGATTATATGGTCTTTGTTTTTCAGTTAGTTACTATGGTTTTATCACATTGATTGACTTGCATGCATTGAAGAATCTTTGCACCCTGGAATAAAGCTCAGTTGATCATAATGTGTGATCAATTTAATGTGTTATTGGATTCTGTTTGCTAGAATTTTGTTGAAGACTTTTTGTATCTCTGTTCAACAGTGATACTGGCCTGTACTTTTCTCTTTTTGTGGCACTTTTTGTTTAGTTTTGGTATCAGGGTGATGGTGGCCTTGTTGAATGAGTTTTTGAGCTTTCATTCCTCTGCAATTTTCTGGACTAGTTTGAGCAGGATAGGTAGGGGTTAGCTCTTGTCTAAATTTTGGTAGATTTTGCCTATGAAGCCATCTGGCTTTGGGCTTTCGTTTATTGGAAAACTTTTTGATTTCCATGTTTGTGATTGGTTTCCTCATGTTTTCCATTTCTTCCTGATTCAGTTTTGGAAAGTTATATTTTTCTAAGAATTTGATTATTTTTCCCAATATTTTCCATTTTATTGACATGTAGTTGCTTGCGGTAATCTATTATCAACCTTTGTATTTCTGCATTGTGTGTTGTAACTTTCCCATTTTCACATTTAATTATACTTATTTGAGTTTTCACTGTTCTGTTCTTGTTGAGTCAGACTAACAGTTTGTCAACTTTGTTTATCTTCTCAAAGAAACAGGTTTTATTCATCTTTGCTATTGTCTCCTTCATTTCTTTTTCACTTATTTCTGCTCAGATTTTTATATTATATTCCTTCTATTATATTTGGGGTTTATTTGTACTTTTTATTGTTACTTTAGGTGTAGATTTAAGTTGTTTATTTGATGTTTCTCTTGGTTCTTTAGGTAGACTTGTATGGCTATAAACTTCCTTCCTAGAACTGCTTTTACTGAATCCTATAGGTTTTGAGTTGCCCTGTAGCCATTGTCATTTGCTTCTAGGTATTTTGTATTTCCTCTTTAATTCTTTTAGTGACCTTTAGTTATTCAGAAGTGTATTGTTCAGCCTGCATATGCTTGGGCGTTTTATAGTAAGTTCACTGTGATTGATATCTAATATTATAGCATTGTGGTCAGAAAGGAAGGATGAAATGATTTCAATTATTAAAAATTTACCAAGGCTTGATTTATGACCCATAATGTGATCTATCTTAGAGAATGTTCCATATGCACTTGACAAAACCTAAAATCTACCCTTTCTGGATGAAATGCCCTGTAGATATCAATTAGGTCTAACTGGGCCAATGTATTGTTTCCAGCTTTTGTTTCCTGATTAATTTTCTGTCTGGATCATCTGTCCACTGTTGTGAGTCGGGTGTTAAATTCCCCCACTATCATGTGTTACTGTCAACTTTTCCTTTAATTGTTGTTAGCGTTTGTCTTACGTATTGAGTTACTCCTATGTTGGGTGCATATAGATTTATAACTGCTTTATCTTCTTGGATTGACCCCTTAATCTTTATGTTGTGTCCTTTCTTGTCTCTTTAACGGTCTTTATTTTAAAGTCTGTTTTTTCAGATATGAGTACTTCTATTCCTGCTTCCTTTTGCTTTTCATTTGCATGGAATATATTTTTTTCTGCTCCTAAATTTCAGTCTGCATATGCCCTTAGGTATGATGTGATGTGGGTCTCTTGTGGACAGCACATTCTTGTTTTTCTACTCATTCAAGTAATCTGTGCCTTTTGGTTGGAATATTTAAACACATTTAAGGTAATTATTGATATGCATGATCCTATTACCACATCCTTTATTATTTTGGGTTTGTTTTTGTAGGTCTTTTCTTTCTATTTTGTGTCCTGCCTAGACAAGTTCCTTTAGTATTAGTTGTAAAGCTGATTTGGTGGTGCTGAAATCTCTTCACTTTTGCTTGTTCGTAAAGCTTTTGATTTCTCCTTCAAATCTGAATCATGAATAGAAGGGACATACCTCAACATAATAAAAGCTGTATATGATAAACCCACAGCAAATATTATCCTCAGTGGTGAAAAACTTAAAGCATTTCCCCTAAAGTCAGGAACAAGACAAGGGTGCCCACTCCCACCACGACTATTCAACATAGTTCTGGAAGTTTTGTCCACAGCAATCAGAGCAGAAAAAGATATAAAAGAATACAAATTGGAAAAGAAGAAGTAAAATTTCACTGTTCGCTGATGACATGATCCTCTACACAGAAAACCCTAAAGACTCTACCAGAAAACTACTAGAGCTAAACAATGATTACAGTAAAGTTGCAGGATATAAAATAAACACACAGAAATCCATTGCATCCCTATACACTAATAATGAGAAAATAGAAAGAGAAATTAAGAAAACTATTCCATTCACTGTTGCAACGAAAAGAATTATATAGGAATATATCTACCTAAGGAAACAAAAAACTTGTACATAGAAAAGTATAAAACACTAGTGAAAGTAATCAAAGAGGACACTAATAGATGGAGAAATATACCATGTTCGTGGATTGGAAGAATAAATATTGTAAAAATGAGTATACTACACAAAGTAATTTATACATTCAATACAATGCCTATCAAGCTACCAACGATATTTTTCACAGAGCTAGAGCAAATAATCTCACAATTTGTATGGAAAAACAAAAAACCTCGAATAGCCAAAGCAATCTTGAGGAAGAAGAATGGAACTGGGGGAATTAACCTGTCGGACTTCAGGCTCTACTACAAAGCCACAGTCATCAAGACAGTATGGTACTGGCATAAAAACAGAAATATAGATCAATGGAACAAATTAGAAAGCCCAGAGATAAATCCACGCACCTATGGACACATTGGGCTTCCCTTGTAGTTCAGCTGGTAAAGAATCTGCCCACAATGCAGGAGACCTGGGTGCGATCCCTGGGTTGGGAAGATCCCCTGGAGAAGGGAAAGGCTACCCACTCCAGTATTCTGCCCTGTAGAATTCCATGGACTATCCATGGAGTCGCAAAGAGTTGGACACGACTGAGTGACTTTCATTATTATTCATTATTATGGACACCTTATCTTTGACAAAGGAGGCAAGAATATAAAATGGAGAAAAGACAGTCTCTTCAACAAGTGGTGCTGGGAAAACTGGTCAGCCACTTGTAAAAGAATGAAACTAGAACACTTCCTAACACCATACACCAAAATAAACTCAAAATAGATGAGAGAGCTAAATGTAAGACCAGAAACTATAAAACTCCTAGAGGCAAAACACTCTCTGACATAAATCACTGTAGATGCTGATTGCAGCCATAAAATTAAAAGACGCTTACTCCTTGGAAGGAAAGTTATGATAAACCTAGATAGTATATTAAAAAGCAGAGACATTACTTTGCCAACAAAGGTCCGTCTAGTCAAGGCTATGGTTTTTCCTGTGAACATGTATGGATGTGAGAGTTGGACTGTGAAGGAAGCTGAGCGCCGAATAGTTGATGCTTTTGAACTGTGGTGCTGGAGAAGACTCTTGGCAGTCCCTTGGACTGCAAGGAGATCCAATGAGTCCATTCTAAAGGAGATCAATCCTGGGTGTTCATTGGAAGGACTGATGCTAAAGCTGAAACTGCAATACTTTGGACACTGCATGCGACGAGTTGACTCACTGGAAAAGAGTCTGTTGCTGGGAGGGATTGGGGGTGGGGGAGACAGGGACAACAGAGAATGAGATGGCTGGATGGCATCACCGACTCAATGGACATGAGTTTGAGTGAACTCCAGGAGTTGGTGATGGACAGGGAGGCCTGGCGTGCTGTGATTCATGGCGTCGCAAAGAGTTGGTCACGACTGAGTGACTGAACTGAACTGAACTGAATGGATATTTTAAAAGAAAAAAATAAAAAAGCTATGTAATTCTATACCAGAATATGGGCTTCCCAGGTGGTGCCAGTGGTAAAGAAACCACTTACGAATGCAGGGGACACAGGAGACATGGGTTTGATCCCTGGGTGGGGAAGATTCCCTGGAAAAGGAAATGGCAATCCACTCCAGTATTCTTGTCTGGGTAGCCCCATGGACAGAAGAGCTTGGCGGGCTACAGTCCATAGGGTCACAAACAGTCAGACACAAATGAAGCAACTTGTCATGCAGGCATGCACATACCAGATTTTAGAGGAAACACATGAAAGGTGGGAATGGTATTTATTTTTGAAATTGTATTTCCAGATTTATAATGAAGTGTTTTGATTTTGATTTATACTTTTTAGACTCTTGTGCCAAATATTTGATTTATAGTGTTCTTGGTATACAGAAACTACAAGAAGCAACAAAAGCAGAATAACAGGTTTTATCTTAATCTAATTAAGGTGGATGGCTTTACTGCAATTTGTATATATGCTTTATCTGGATATTTAGCCCACACACATTGTTCTTAGTTCTTTTTTCAGAGAGTGATGCTATCACCAAATCCAAAGTAGAGTTGTTGATGACATAGTGACAGAAGTACAAATGATGTACTGAAATAATCACACCCTCTCAGTGATTTAAGAATGTTCTATTCAAAGCAGCACAGTACAATCATCTAAATTTATGGTTGGCCTTCTCTGAGAGTCACATCACTGTTTTGTTTGCTGAACCATATTTCTGAAACATTCATAGGGTCAAGTGAATCTGATTATATGTTTATTTCAGATGTTTAAAATAGTCAGAACCTGTGAAAAAGTGATAGATTTCAGCGTGTTGTTATATGAACAGAATTAAAAGATGAATGTAATTCATATGTGGCAGAAAAATTTCTGAGAGAACATTATAAAGGCTATTCAATTCTCAAAGCTTGATTAACTGTAATATAAAAAAGAAAATATACCTTTAGACTGAATGAAGAACCCGCTAATGTAGGCGATGTAAGATGCAGGTTCAACCTCTGGGTCAGGAAGATTGCCTGGAGAGGGGCATGGTGACCCACTCCAGTATTCTTGCCTGGAGAATCCCATGGACAGAGGAGCCTGGCAGGCTATAGTCCAAGAAGTCACAATGAGTCGGACACGACTGAGAGAGTTTCACATGTGAGGTTCATGTGATGGGATATTCAAATTTCTCTAACAAGTTTGTGAAGTTTTCAGTCATCATTTTTATCAAATGGAATGCTAAAAGGTCAATATATTCTGCATTCATGTTAACTATTGGGGCTTCACAGGTGGCACTAACAGTAAAAAACCTGTTTGCCAACCCAGGAGATGCGAGTTGTATCCCTGGGTTGGGAAGATCCCCTGGAGGAGAATATGGCAACCCATTCCAGCATTCTTGCCAGGAGAATCCCATGCTATAGGGATAGTCCATGGGGTCACAAACAGTCAGACAAGACTGAAGAAACTTAGCACAGATATTAATTATTTTAACTGTCCTGTCAAACATCTTAATTTGGACTTTGTTAATTCAGAATTTGTAATATTTCAAACAAATGGTAGACTAATTCTGTTGAAAAGAGTTTACCAAGCCAAAGGGAAATATCTATCATTTAAAGAGAAAGAAGTCTTAAGATTCATGAGAAACAGTCATTTACAAGCCAAAGATATAACTCTTATATAAACAGAGAAGAGCAGTTTGGGTTTTGATGTGCTTATTACAGATAATTCTTGAATACATATTGAATTAATAGTCCTAAGAGAACATATGCATTAAAAAATATTTTCAAAACAGATTCTGAATCCCATTGCTATAATGTTTTACCACCTAAGATTAATTAGTGAAAATAAAATTTGAATGAACAGACTTTTCTGCACAGAAAAAGCATTACAAACGATTCTTCTGCACCAAATGTTAAATGATTGGAAGATGTTACTTTCTCATTTATTTATTTATTTATTTTTTTGAACAGAGGAAAATTTATGCGTCGAACCTGGACTGGTCACTTATGATAATATACATGCTACAATTCCATTCTCCCCAATCATTCCACCTTCACCCTCTCCCACAGAGTCCCAAAGACTGTTCTAAATGCCTATGTCTCTTTTGCAGTCTCTTATACAGGGTTCAGGTTACCATTTTTCTAAATTCCATATATATGCGTTAATATACAGTATTGATGTTCTTCTTTCTGGCTTATTTCACTCTGTATAATTGGCTCCAATTTCATCCACCTCATTAAAACTGATTCAAATGCATTCTTTTTGATGGCTGAGAAATACTCCATTGTGTATATGTACCAAAGCTTTCTTATCCATTCATCTGCAGATGGACATCTAGGTTGCTTTCTCATTTATTAAGGGAAAAAATATGTAAAATACTGATTCACTCAATTCAGCATATTTTATTTAACTTCTTGTAAATTAATTTACTTATTTTAATTGGAGGCGAGTTGACTCACTGGAAAAGTCTCTGATGCTGGGAAAGGTTGGGGGCGGGAGGAGAAGGGGACGACAGAGAATGAGATGGCTGGATGGCATCAACGACTCTGTGGCCATGAGTTTGAGTGAACTCCAGGAGTTGGTGATGGACAGGGAGGCCTGGCGTGCTGTGATTCATGGGGTCTCGGAGTTTCGAACACGACTGAGCGACTGAACTGAACTGAACTGAATTACGTTACAATACTGTAATGGTTTTTGCCATACATAGATACGAATCAGCCATGGGTGTACACGTGTCTCCCATCCTGAACCCCCCTCCCACCTCCCTCCTCATCCCACTCCTCAGGGTCATCCCAGTGCACCGACCCTGAGCACCGTGTCTCATGTATCAAACCTGGACTGGAGATCTAGTTCACATATGGTAATATTCATGTTTCAATGCTATTGTCTCAAATCATCCCACCCTCTCCTTCTCCCACAGAGTCCAAAAGTCTGTTCTTTACATCTGTGTCTCTTTTGCTGTCTTGTATATAGGGCCATCGTTATCATCTTCCTAAATTCCATATATATGCATAATATACTGTATTGGTGTTTTTTTCTTTCTGACTTACTTCACTCTGAATAATAGACTTCAGTTTCATCCACCTCATTAGAATTGATTCAAATGTATTTTTTTAAATAACTGAGTAATATTCCATGGTGCATATGTACCACGACTTTCTTATCCATTCATCTGCCAGTGGACATCTAGGTGGCTTCCATGTCCTAGCTATTGTAAAGAGTGCTGCAATGAACATTAGGGTACATGTGTCTCTTTCAATTCTGGTTTCCTTGGTGTGTATGCCCAGCAGAACTGTCATATGGCAGTTCTATTTCCAGTTTTTGAAGGAATTTCCACACTGTTCTCCATAGTGGCTGTACTAGTTTGCATTCCAATCAACAGTGTAAGGGGTTTGCCCTTTCTCTGCACCTTCTCCAGCATTTATTATCTGTAGATTTTTTTAAATTATTTATATTATTTTATTTTTATTTATTTATTTATTTTACTTTACATTATTGTATTGGTTTTGCCATATATTGACATGAATTTATTGAGATCCAAAGGTCTGTCTAGTCAAGGCTGTGGTTTTTCCAGGGGTCATGTATGGATGTGAGAGTTGGAATGAGAGTTGGACTGTGAAGAAAGCTGATCGCCAAAGAATTGATGCTTTTGAACTGTGGTGTTGGAGAAGACTCTTGAGAGTCCCTTGGACTGCAAGGAGATCCAACCAGCCCATTCTAAAGGAGATCAGTCCTGGGTGTTCATTGGAAGGACTGATGCTGAAGCTGAAACTCCAATATTTTGGCCAGCTCATGAGAAGAGTTGACTCATTGGAAAATACTCTGATGCTGGGAAGGATTGAGGGCAGGAGGAGAAGGGGACAACAGAGAATGAGATGGTTGGATGGCATCACCAACTCAATGGACATGGGTTTGGGTGAACTCCGGGAGTTGGTGATGGACAGGGAGGCCTGGAGTGCTGCGGTTCATGGGGTTGCAAAGAGTCGGACATGACTGAGTGAATGAACTGAACTGAACTGAAGTATCCTATATCTTTTCCCTTCTCCACACATATTTTGTATGCCTAAAACATACTGCAATTTATTTTCCTCACTGAGTTTCAGTTAAACTAACTTTGAAATACTGAGAAGAAACTCAAGAGGAATAAGTTTAGATTAATGCTAAGCTTGGGATTGCCATGGCATCTTTGAAGAGACGTTAAACCAGAAGAAATTATGCTAATATCTGTAACATCTAGAAATAGAAGCAAGTTTAGAAAAACTTTGATTTTATTATTCTTTCTATTCACAGAAAGGTTAGGAATAATTATGAGAATTTCAGTTACTTCTGTTAAAGCAATCTTTAGATTCTGAAGTGAATTCCACCTACAGTGTAAATATCAGTAACAACCCTAGCTAACAATGAATAATCACTTCCTATATGACAAGTACAAGCCCATATAATGTAGGTCATTTCATCTTCTGGACAACTCCCTTAAACTTATTTCACTGATAAAGAAATAGGCTGTGTAGACTGGTTAATTAAACTGCTTGTCATAAAGCTGTTAAACAGCACAGTCAGAACTTGAATCCAGATAGACTCTCCATAAAGAAAGTCTTGACTACTAAAGAAAATCTCTCTTCATAAAACATCTTTTATATTTTGTCCCTTTCTTAATTAATTTCAGAGATTAAATACAGACTAATAATGACTAATCATATAATAAACTTTTATCAAGATATGGATAATTGTAGCAGCTGTAATAGGTCAGATCTCTTCAGGCATCTAAGAAATTGGGAGGTTTCCCAAACGGCAACCCACTCCAGTACTCTTGCCTGGAGAATCCCACGGACGGAGGAGCCTGGTAGGCTATAGTCCATGGGGTCGCAAAGAGTCGGACACGACTGAGCGACTTCACTATCCCAAAAGAGACAATTTGTGGGTCCAATTTTCTTACATATATATTTGAAATAATAGCTGCAGAAACTTGAAAAACAAACCTTCAAAAGCCACACTGGGTTTTCTTGTCATTTCTGTAAGTAGATGAGTTTGAGGGTCCTCAGAGAAAGAGAACAGAATGGCATTCTTGAAATAAAAGAAGCCATCTCCCCTTCATGGATCACAGTCTTGTTGTGGCAAGGGCTTTTGTATCTCAATGAAGTTATGAGCCATGCTATGCAGGGCCATGCAAGACAAATGAGTCATAGTGGAGAGTTCTGATAAAACTTGGTCCACTGGAGGAGACAATGGCAATCCACTCCATTGTTCTTGCCGTGAGAACCACATGAACATAATAAACACTATGAAAAAGCAAAAAGATATGACACTGGAAGATGAGGCCCCGGGTCAGAAGGTGTCCATTGTGCTACTGAGGAAGAGCAGAGGGCAATTACTAATAGCTCGAGAAAGAATAAATCACCTGGGCCAAAGTGGAAATGAAGCTCAGTTGTAGATGTGTCTGGTGGTGAAAGTAAAGTCCAATGCTATAAAGCAAAATATTGCAAGGGAAACTGGAACGTTAGGTCCATGAATCAAGATAAATTGGAAGTGGTCAAGCAGGAGATGGTAAGAATGAACATCAACATCTTAGAAATCAGTGAACTAAAATGGATGAATATGGGCAAATTCAATTGAAATGACCATTATATCTACCATTGTGGGTAAGAATCCCTTAGAAGAAAAGGATTGCCCTTATAGTCAACAAAAGAGTTTGAAATGCAGTACTTGGGTGAAATCTCAAAAACGACAGAAAGATCTCAGATGGTTTCCAAGGGGAATCATTCAATATAAAAGTAATCTAAATCTATGTCTGAACAATTAATGTCAAGGAAGCTGAAGTTGAATGGTTCTATGAACTTATAAGACCCTTCTAGAACTAACACCAAAGAAGATGTCCTTTACATCATAGGGGACTGGAATCCAAAGTTAGCAAGTCAAAAGATAACTGGAGTAACAGGCAAGTTTGGCCTAGGAGTACAAAATGAAGTGGGGCAAAGGTTAACAGAGTTTTGCTAAGAGAATGCACTGGTAATAGCAAACACGTTATCCCAACAAAACAAGAGACAACTCTACACGTAGACATTACTTGATGGTCAACAACAAAATCCAATTGATCATCTTCTTTGAAGTCAAAGATGGAAAATCTCTATAGAGTAAGCAAGAAAAAAAAAAAAAAGACTGGGAGTTGACTGTGGCTCAGATCATGAACTCATTACTGCAACATTCAGACTTAAATGGAAGAAAGAAGGGAAAGCCACTAGGCCATTCAGGTATCATCTAAATCAAATATCTTACAGTGGAGGTGGAGGTGAAAAATAGATTCAAGGGATTTCATCTGGTAGACAGAGTGCCTGAAGAACAATGAAGGGAGGTTCATAACTTACTAAAGGAGGCAGTAATAACAAAAACATTGCAAAGAAAAAGAAATGCAAAAAGGCAAAATTATTGTCTTAGGAGGCTTTAAAATAGCTGAGAAAAGAAGAAAAGTGAAAGACAAAGGAGAAAAGGAAAGATATATACATCTGAATGCAGAGTTCCAAAGAATAGCAAGGAGAGATGAGAAAGCCTTCTTAAGTGAACAAGCAATTCAAAGAGTTAGAGGACAACAATAGAATTGGAAAGACGAGAGATCTCTTCAAGAAAATTAGAGATATCAAGGAAACATTTCATGTAATTATGGCCACAATAAAGGACAGAAATGGTATGGATCTAACAGAAGCAGAAGAGATTAAGAAGAGGCAGCAAGAAAACACAGAAAAAGAGGTACAAGAAACGACTTGTTGACAGGGATAACCACAATGGTGTGATCACTCAACTAGCGCCAGACATCCTAGAGTGTGAAGCCAAGTAGTGTCAGGAAGCATTTAACAGGAGGCTTCCTGTGTGCTGTTTTGGATCTGTCATGAATCCTCAGGCCCTTATTAATTCCTGAATATTCAGGAATTAAGTGGAGTAACAAACTACTCCCAGGGGCTTAGGAATGCATGCATTTCCTTCGATAGTATAGTTATCACTTATATGGTGATAAGTGACTATTTATGACCCTCTTCCTTTTTATGAACCATATGGTAAAAGTGATTATTTACAACCCTCTCTCTTTGATATGGATTGCCTTATGTTTTCCTTGATAATTTGTAAGTCTGGACTTTTGATTTTTATCTTTGCTGAAAATAGCTACCTTGTAAGCCAGTATATATACTCACACGATGTTGAATAAAACACGATTGCTCTATCAAAGCTTGGGTCATCATATCTTTCTCTCTCTCCCTCTTTTTCAGGATGATTCTTGGAGCACAGAGGCTCACTGTGCTCACTTTCTTGCCTGGGCTTCTAAGAGCCTCTAGAAAAGGTGCTCTGTGCCTTCACCCCATTGAGAGGGCACCTGTTGCCTTTGTGAGCAGTGCAAGCCTAGTGCCAGGGGCTTTATTGGTTTTCTGTGTAATCCAAGGAATATCAGCCTCTTTCTCTCTTCTTTACTTTCTTATTGTATACTCCAGACCACCAGGTTCTGGTCCATTAAAGGATCTCATCAAGTGGCGCCCGAACAGGAGCTTGGTACACTTGGGAGATTCCGACGGCTTAACCACGAGGGCCTATTGAGGCCGGTAAGTACTAAGACATAGGTCAAACGACTGCAAAGCCCCATCACTTTTCTACTTTACTTCATGGACTTTCAGCTTCTCATCAGCAAATAGAGGCTTGCCTTCAGACAGTGGTTGAATGTAACCCTTGGTTCTCTGATGTAGGTAGTTTTGATTTATAAATTTGGCACTGGGTCAAAGAGAATGTTGAACATGCCACCAGACAGGAAAAAAATATCCCAGTAGATTTTTGACTCCTTTGGGTTCTCATTAAAGCCGTGATTTTGCCATTTCAAGGTAATTCTAGCTACATTAATATGAATTAGATGAGGAAACCTTACAAAAGGCCCAATTAGAACAACATAAAATATTTCAGAACTTTCCTACAACCCCTGCCCCAGTTGCTCCAAGTGCTCCTCACCTGCCAGCAGGCACAAATCCCAGTCTCTCCCTTGCTAGAACCTAATGATTCTGGCAATGACTTCCCTAAGACACCTTTAACATTAAAACCAACACCATTCTGAATAACAATAATCTACCTACTCACTCTCCTTCACGACAGAGGCTCTCTGAATTGCTGACTTTGCAAACACAAGTCTCTGAAGCTGATGGTTTCTTCGCCTTTCCAGTTTTTAGAAATCCTGACAGTATAATATCTCATTATCAGGGTATTAAATTTCATCACATGCAACAAATTAAAAAAGCTATAACTATGTATGGCCCACAATCACCTTTCACTAAAGCACTTCTAAATTCTATAACATCCTCTATTGGAGGTTTTATTCACCATGATTAGTGAACTTTAATAAAAATTTTACTTAAACCAGGAGAATATCTTAAATGGATAATATGGTTTCATGATATAGCCAGAGATCATGCTAACAGAAATGCTCGGGCTGGTGCTCCCCAAAATCAAATTACTTTTGAAATGCTAACTGGTACAGGGAAATTTGATTCTCAGTTCAGTTCAGTCGCTCAGTCTTGTCTGACTCTTTGCAATCCCATGAATCACAGAACGCCAGGCCTCCCTGTCCATCACCAACTCCCGGAATTCACTCAAACTCAGGTCCATCGAGTCAGTGATGCCATCCAACCATCTCATTCTCTGTCGTCCCCATCTCCTCCCAGCCTCAATCCTTCCTAGCATCAGATTCTTTTCCAGTGAGTCAACTCGTTGCATGAGGTGGCCAAAGTATTGGAGTTTCAGCTTTAGCATCATGCAGTAAACACCCAGGATTGATCTCCTTTAGAATGGACTGGTTGGATCTCCTTGCAGTCCAAGGGACTCATGAAATGAAGCAGGGTAAAGGCTAATAGAGTTTTGCCAAGAGAACGCACTGGTCATAGCAAACACCCTCTTCCAACAACACAAGAGAAGACTCTACACATGGACATCACCAGATGGTAAACACCGAAATCAGATTGATTATATTCTTTGCAGCCAAAGATGGAGAAGCTCTATACAGTTAGCAAAAACAAGACCAGGAGCCGACTGTGGCTCAGATCATGAACTCCTTATTGCCAAATCCAGACTTAAATTGAAGAAAGTAGAGAAAACCAATAGACTATTCAGATATGACCTAAATCAAATCCCTTATGCATATACAGTGGAAGTGAGAAATAGATTTGAGGGACTAGATCTGATAGATAGAATGCCTGATGAACTCTGGATGGAGGTTCATGACCTTGTACAGGAGACAGGGACCAAGACCATCCCCATGGAAAAGAAATGTAAAAAAGCAAAATGGCTGTCTGAGGAGGCCTTACAAATAGCTGTGAAAAGAAGAGAAGTGAAAAGCAAAGGAGAAAAGGAAAGATATAAGCATCTAAATGCAGAGTTCCAAAGAATAGCAAGGAGAGATAAGAAAGCCTTCCTCAGCTATCAAGGCAAAGAAATAGAGGAAAACAACAGAATAGGAAAAACAAGAGATTTTTTTCAAGAAAATTAGAGATATCAAGGTAACATTTCACGCAAAGATGGGCTTGATAAATTACAGACATTGTATGGACCTAACAGAAGCAGAAGATATTAAGAAGAGGTGGCAAGAATACACAGAAGAACTGTACAAAAAATATCTTCACGACCAAGATAATCACGATGGCATGATCACTCACCTGGAGCCAGACATCTTGGAATGTGAAGTCAAGTGGGCCTTAGAGAGCATCTCTAAGCTAGTGGAGGTGATGGAATTCCAATTGAGCTATTTCAAATCCTGAAAGATGATGCTGTGAAAGTTCTGCAGTCAATATGCCAGCAAATTTGGAATACTCAGCAATGGCCACAGGACTGGAAAAGGTCAGTCTTCACTCAAATCCCAAAGAAAGGCAATGCCAAAGAATGCACAATTGCACTCATCTCACATGCTAGTAAAGTCATGCTCAAAATTCTCCAAGCCAGGCTTCAGCAATATGTGAACCATGAACTTCCAGATGTTCAAGCAGGCTTTAGAAAAGGCAGAGGCACCAGAGATCAAATTGCCAACATCCACTGGATCATGGAGAAAGCAAGAGAGTTCCAGAAAAACATCTATTTCTGCTTCACTGACTATGCCAGAGCCTTTGACTATGTGGATCACAATTTGATGCTATAGAAGCTCAAATACAGAGCCCTCCTTCGATACATGAACAATTAAAAACAGTGGCCCTTGAAGCTTGGGATCGAATTACTCCTCAAGGCAAGCTTACAGGTAGCTATACTGAAATATTACAGGGACCCAATGAAACGTATGTTGATTTTTTTCGCTAGATTAGCAACTGCTCTTTCCCGTACTGTAATTGGAGAAGAATCCAAAAGGCAACTAGAGACATTACTTGCTTATGAAAATGAAAATCAGGAATGTAAAAAAGCTATAGTTCCAATTCATGAGATAGGTCTATTATTGATTATTTGAAGGTTTGTCACAATCTAGGATCAGAAACTCAAAAGATGCAAATGCTAGCTGAAACGATGGTTGCTGCCTTAAGAAAGGGAAATGAAGGATGCTTTACATGTGGAGATAAAAACCATTTAAAAGGGAACTGCACTAAAGAAAGTTAATAAAAAGCCTCCAAAAAGCTGCCCTCGCTGCCTTGGAGAATGCATTGGGCTAAAGACTGTAAAGCTAAAATTGACATTGAAGGGAACCCTATTCCCGGATACCCCAAGCAGAAGAACTTCCAGGTTCCCTTCAACAGAAACAAGGGTTAAATTCCACCTTTTCCTTCAAACCCTCTATATCCAGAAATGCTGCCATTGATATACCAGCCCTAAATGACTTTCTCTTTATCCTCAGGCAGTCCCCTCTAGAATACCTACAAGAATTTTTGGACCCCTGCCCCCATAAAACTACGGTCTTTTACTTAGCCATTCTAGTTTGACTTCTAAAGGAAGTACTGTTCACCCTGGAGTAATTGATTCAGATTATAAAGGAGAAATTCAAATTATGATGCCATCTCAGATTTTATGGCAATTCAAAAAGGGGGACAAAATTGCTCAATTACTTCTTTTACCTTACATTTTTAAGATAACAAGGGAACATTTCATGCAAAGATGGGATCGATAAAGGACAGAAATGGTATGGGCCTAGCAGAAGCAGAAGATATTAAGAAGAGGTGGCAAGAATACACAGAAGAACTGTACAAAAAAGATCTTCATGACCAAGATAATCACGATGGTGTGATTACTCACCTAAAGTCAGACATCCTGGAATGTGAAGTCAAATGGGCCTTAGAGAGCATCACTATGAACAAAGCTAGTGGAGGTGATGGAATTCCAGTTGAGCTATTTAAAATCCTGAAAAATGATGCTGTGAAAGTGCTGCACTCAATGTGCCAGCAAATTTGGAATCCTCACTAGTGGCCACAGGACTGGAAAAGGTCAGTATCCATTCCAATCCCAAAGAAAAGCAACGCCAAAAAATGCTCAAACTACCGCACAACTGCACTCATCTCACACACTAGTGAAGACATGCTCAAAATTCTCCAAGCCAGGCTTCAGCAAAATGTGAACCGTGAACTTCCAGATGTTCAAGCTGGTTTTAGAAAAGGCAGAGGAATGAGAGATCAAATTGTCAGCATCCGCTGGATCATGGAAAAAACAAGAGAGTTCCAGAAAAACCTCTATTTCTGCTTCATTTACTCTGCCAAAGCCTTTGACTGTGTGGACCACAATCAACTGTGGAACATTCTGAAAGAGATGAGAATACTAGACCACCTGACCTGCCTTTTGAGAAACTTGTATGCAGGTCCGGAAGCAACAGTTAGAACTGGACATGGAACAACAGACTGGTTGCAAATTGGAAAAAGAGTATATTGTCACCCTGCTTATTTAACTCATATGCA
Organism: Moschus berezovskii; assembly: GCF_049115385.1. Taxonomy (NCBI): domain Eukaryota; kingdom Metazoa; phylum Chordata; class Mammalia; order Artiodactyla; family Moschidae; genus Moschus; species Moschus berezovskii. The sequence goes on along the minus strand of NC_142488.1, from coordinate 76,536,638 downwards.
GAGTACATCATGAGGAACTCTGGACTGGAAGAAGCACAAGCTAGAATCAAGATTGCCGGGGGAAATATCAATAACCTCAGATATGCAGATGACACCACCCTTATGGCAGAAAGTGAAGAGGAACTAAAGAGTGTCTCGATGAAAGTGAAAGAGGAGAGTGAAAACGTTGGCTTGAAGCTCAACATTCAGAAAACGAAGATCATGGCATATGGTCCCATCACTTCTTGGGAAATAGATGGGGAAACATTGGAAACAGTGTCAGACTTTTTTTTTTTTTTTTCTGGGCTCCAAAATCCCTGTGGATGCTGATTGTAGCCATGAAATTAAAAGACATTTACGCTTTTCAAGGAAAGTTATGACCAACATAGATAGCATTTTAAAAAGCAGAGACATTACTTTGCCAACAAAGGTCCATCTAATCAAGACTATGGTTTTTCCAGTGGTCATGTATGGATGTGAGAGTTGGACTGTGAGGAAAGCTGATCGCCGAATAGTCAATGCTTTTGAACTGTGGTGCTGGAGAAGACTCTTGACAGTCCCTTGGACTGCAAGGAGATCCAACCAGTCCATTCTAAAGGAGATCAGTCTTGGGTGTTCATTGGAAGGGCTGATGCTAAAGCTGAAACTCCAGTACTTTGGCCACCTCATGCAAAGAGTTGACTCACTGGAAAAGACTCTGATGCTGGGAGGGATTGGGAGCAGGAGGAGAAATGGACTACAGAGAATGAGATGACTGGATGGCATCACCGACTCGATGGACATGGGTTTGAGTGAACTCCGGGAGTTGGTGATGGTCAGGGAGGCCTGGCGTGCTGTGATTCATGGAGTCGGAGAGTCAGACGTGACTGAGTGACCGAACTGAACCGAACTGAATCATGTACGGAGGGGGGGATTCGGCAGTAGAGATCATAAACAGTCCTTTTGGACATCATTAGTATCTGAATTTGCCCGACTGTCTATAAATATCAAAATTAATGATAAAAGATTTTCTGGTCTATTCTAAACTGTATCTGATATTACTATTATTTCCAAACATTTATGGTCCAAATCCTGGCCTGTACAAACATGTTCTTGCCAACTTGCAGGGATTTCTCAAACCAAAGTACAAGAATTTTATCAGCGTACTCCAATTTATCCATTTGAGGGACAAGAAGGCCAGCCTGCAACATTAAAACCTTCTGTGATAGATGCACCCCTTAATCTGATAGGAAGGGACTTATGCAATGGCAAATCAGATATACACTCCACATTTTTCCTAGGGGCCACTGCTCATTTAACAAACAATGCAATTATTAAAATAACTTGGAAGAATGACGAGTCTGTTTGGACAGAGCAGTGACCCCTCATGCAAGAGAAAGTACAGGCAGCTAAGGAATTTATAGATACACAACAAGAATTATAGCATATTGAGGAATCCTGTTCTCCTTGGAAATCTATTTTTGTTATAAAAAATAAATCTAACAAATGACATCTCCTAACAAACCTTAGAAAAGTTAATGCATCTATGAAACCTATGGGTGCATTACCACCAGGAATCCCATCACCTTCCACTATTCCTCAAAATTGACATATTATTATTATTAATTTACAAGAATGCTTTTTTAATATACCTTTACATCCTTTAGACCGAGAGAGATTTGCTTTCTCTCTCCCTTATCCTAATCATATTGAACCTCATAAATGGTACCAATGGACTGTACTTCCACAAGGGATGGTGAATTCTCCCACCATGTGTCAGTACTACGTAGTTAAAGCCCTTGAGCATGTGAGAAAGCATTTCTTAACTTTCTTGTTATTCACTATATTCATGATATATTGTTTTCGGCTCCGTCTATCTTAGAAACTCAACACGTGTTTGATATAGTTCAACTATGCTTAAAAATTTTTGGATTAATCATTGCCCCTGAAAAAATTCAAACCTCTACACCTTACAATTACCTGGGGTTTGTTGTTAATAGAAAACGTATTACTCCACAACTAACTCAGATCCATATTGAAAAATTATCAATCTTAGATGATTTTCAAAAGCTCTTAGGTGATACAAATTGGATTACACCTCCTTTCAGTTCAGTTAAGTTCAGTCGGTCAGCCATGTCCGACTCTTTGTGACCCCATGAATCACAGCACGCCAGGACTCCATGTCCATCACCAAAACCTGGAGTTCACTCAAACCCATATCCATCGAGTCGGTGATGCCATCCAGCCATCTCATTCTCTGTCATCCCCTTCTCCTCCTGCCCCTAATCCCTCCCAGCATCAGAGTCCTTTCCTGTGATTCAACTGTTCCCATGAGGTGGCCAAAGTATTGGAGTTTCAGCTTTAGCATCAGTCTTTCCAATGAACACCCAGGATTGATCTCCTTTACAATGGACTGGTTGGATTTCATTGCAGTCCAAGGGACTCTCAAGAGTCTTCTCCAGCACCACAGTTCAAAACCATCAATTCTTTGGCGATCAGCACTCTTCACAGTCCAACTCTCACATCCACACATGACCACTGGAAAAACCGTAGCCTTGACTAGACGGACCTTTGTTGGCAAAGAAATGTTTCTGCTTTTTAATATGCTATCTAGGTTGGTCATAACTTTCCTTCCAAGGAGTAAGCGTCTTTTAATTTCCTGGCTGCAATCAGCATCCGCAGTGATTTTAGAGCCTAAAAAAATAAAGTCTGACACAGTTTCCACTGTTTCCCCATCTACTTCCCATGAAGTGATGGGACCAGATGCCATGATCTTAGTTTTCTGAATGTTGAGCTTCAAGCCAACGTTTTCACTCTCCTCTTTCACTTTCATCAAGAGGCTTTTTAGTTCCTCTTCATTTTCTGCCATAAGGGTGGTGTCATCTGCATATCTGAGGTTATTGACATTTCTCCTGACAATATTGATTCCAGCTTGTGCTTCTTCTAGCCCAGCGTTCCTCATTATGTACACTACATATAAGTTAATTAAGCAAGGTGACAATATACAGCCTTGACGTACTCCTTTTCCTATTGGGAATCAGTCTGTTGTTCCATGTCCAGTTCTAACTGTTGCTTCCTGACCTGCATACAGGTTTCTCAAGAGGCAGGTTAGGTGGTCTGGTATTCCCATGTCTTTCAGAATTTTCCACAGTTTATTGTGATCCACACAGCCAAAGGCTTTGGCATAGTCAATAAAGCAGAAATAGATGTTTTTTTTCCGGAACTCTCTTGCTTTTTCCATGATCCAGCGGTTGCTGGCAATTTGATCTCTGGTTCCTCTGCCTTTTCTAAAACCAGCTTGAACATCTGAAGTTCACGGTTCACGTATTGCTGAAGCCTGGCTTGGAGAATTTTGAGCATGACTTTACTAGCATGTGAGATGAGTGCAATTGTGCAGTAGTTTGAGCATTCTTTGGCATTGCCTTTCTTTGAGATTGGAATGATAAGTGACATTTTCCAGTCCTGTGGCCACTGGTGACGTTTCCAAATTTGCTGGCCTATTGAGTGCAGCTCTTTTGCAGTCTCATCTTTCAGGATTTAAAATAGCTCAACGGGAATTCCATCACCTCCTCTAGCTTTGTTCGTAATGACGCTTTCTGCAGCCCACTTGACTTCACATTCCAAGATATCTGGCTCTAGGTGAGTGATCACACCATCGTGATTATCTAGTTCGTGAAAATCTTTTTTGTAGAGTTCTTCTGTGTATTCTTGCCACCTCTTCTTAATATCTTCTGCTTCTTTTAGATCCATACAATTTTTGTCCTTTATTGAGCACATCTTTGCATGAAATATTCCCTTGGTATCTCTAATTTTCTTAAAGAAATCTCTTGTCTTTCCTATTCTGATGTTTTCCTCTATGTCTTTGCATTGATCGCTGAGTAAGTCTTTTTTTCTCTCCTTGCTATTCTTTGGAACTCTGCATTCAGATGCTTATATCTTTCCTTTTCTCCGTTGCATTTCACTTCTCTTCTTTCCACAGCTATTTGCTAGCCCTCCCCAGACAGCCTTTTTGCTTTTTTGCATTTCTTTTCCATGGGCATGGTCTTGATCCCTGTCTCCTGTACAATGTCCCGAACCTCTGTCCATAGTTCATCAGGCAGTCTATCAGATCTAGTCCCTTTAAATCTATTTCTCACGTCCACTGTATAATCAAAAATGTCCTTTTCATTACAGGGGACTGGAATGCAAAAATAGGAAGTCAAGAAACACCTGGCGTACAAGGCAAATTTGACCTTGGAGCACGGAATGAAGCAGGGCAAAGGCTAATAGAGTTTTGTCAAGAGAACACACTGGTCACAGCAAACACCCTCTTCCAACAACACAAGAGAAGACTCTACACATGGACATCACCAGATGGTCAACACCGAAATCAGACTGATTATATTCTTTGCAGCCCAAGATGGAGAAGCTGTATACAGTTAGCAAAAACAAGACCAGGAGCTTACTGTGGCTCAGATCATGAACACCTTATTGCCAAATTCAGACTGAAACTGAAGAAGGTAGGGAAAACCACTATACCATTCAGACCTTCTTTGAAATGAAATGAAATGAAATGAAATGTAGTCGCTCAGTCGTGTCTGACTCTTTGCAACCCCATGGACTGTAGCCTGCCAGGCTCCTCTGTCCATGTGATTTTCCAGGCAAGAGTGCTGGAGTGGGTTGCCATTGCCTTCTCCATTGCTAATTATCAACTGAATAACCTATTTAGTGCTTTAAAAGGAGATCCTGATTTAAATAGCCCTCATTCACTTTCTCAAGAGACACAAGAGGAACTCTTTTTAGTGCAAAGTAAATTACAAAAACAATTTCTTACTCGCATTAAACTAGATTTACCTCTAGAATTATTTGTACTACCCTCTCTTCATTCTCCCACAGGAATTCTTGCCCAATTAGATAACCCAGTAGAATGGATCTGTACCCGTTTTAGGGGAACAAAATCAATTGCACCCTACCTTGATTTCATTGTTCTAATTATTATCAATGGAAGAAATAGGAGTAAAACTCTAATTGTCTCTGATCCTCATAAAACTCTAATACCTATCAATAAATCTCAATTTGAGAATGCATTACAAACTTCTACCGATTTCCAAATAGCTTTTCTGGAACATTTTGGAGAAATTTCGTTTCATTATCCTTCTAGAAAGCTGTGGAATTTCTTCAAAAATACTGAATTTATTATTTCTCGCATTATCAGCTCACAGGCTATATCACAGGCCGAGGTTTTTTTTTTTTTATATATAGATGGGACTAAAAAAGCCAAAGCTTCATTCTGGTCTCTTAAAGAATATAAAGTCTTTTATACTAAATTTCATTCTGCTCAACAAAATGAATTATATGCTCTTATACAAGTTATTTGCCTACATCCTTACCCCATTAATATAGTCTCTGAGTTTATATATTCTGTTTTTGTATTAAAAAATATAGAAACCTCCACCATAAACTCCAATCAACCTATTATTCAACAACTCTTTTTTGAACTACAATCTGTTGTCATAAGCCACAATTCTCCCATTTATATTACACATATTCCAGCACATTCTTGTCTTCCTGGCCCCATGACTTATGGTAATGAGTAAGCTGATAAACTGGTTTCCTTTGCTACTCCAGAGGAACAGCATGCTCTGTTGCATAACAATGCTGGCTCCTTACACCAGCTATGGAAAATCCCATACCACCAGGCTAAATAAATTATTAGTGATTGATCTACTTGTAGACCCCCTATATCTTCGACCCATTGTACAAGGTATTAATCCTCGCAGTTTGCAACCTAACGAACTCTGGCAAATGGATGTAATTCACTGCCCTGAATTTTCTCCATCTTCTTTCTTGCATGTCTGTATTGACACTAATTTTTCTTTTATTTGGGCCACACTTCTTCACGGTGAGGGTTCATAACTCACTTATTAGCTTGTTTTGCTAAAATGGAAACTCCTAGTTCTATAAAAACAGACAATGGTCCTGCCTATATTTCTAGACACTTTAAACAATTTTTACAATCTTTTTCTATTAAACATATTACAGGTATTCCTTATAATCCACAGGCCCAAGTCATGGTTGAATGAGCACATCACACACTAAAGTTGCAAATAAAAGAATTTTAAAAGGGGGGGAATACACAGGAACTCTCCTGTCTTCCTTATCTAAAGCAGCCTTTACTAGATTTCAACATAAGATATTTCCTAAATATATAACTATTGTTAATACAGTTTTTATTTGTTTTAAGTTTTTTAAACTTACCACAGGAAGATATCATAACGAGAGCAGAAAGGCATTTCGAGGAATTGAAGGACACTTCTCTTCCTCTGCCCATTTGGTACCAAGAAGGGTTAATGAAACAAAGGAAATCTGGGAAACTAATTTTACAGGGAAAGGGGCATGCATGTATTTCCCCAGATGGATCCAACGAACTCACATGGCTTCCTCTTCAGGAGATTCAACCCAATGGGGCCTCCGGCCTTCAAAATGGAGACAGGACAACAAAAACCCCAGGAGGAAGAAATTCCAATACGGGCCATGTCGGCTCTAAAGATCTCCAGGAAGCACCGCCCTAAGAGATATCAACCTTATGACCTCCCCTCTTGGGGACAAATATAAACCCTTACTAATCAAGCTAAAAATCTGGTTTCTCAACAGGGATTGCCTTGGAGTCCTGAAAACCTCAGTTGGCCTGCAAAACTGCCGCTCGAGTCAGATAAACTAGTCAGACTTACTGGGCCTACATACCCAACCCCCCTATACTACAGGTGGTCAAATAGACAGAGAGAGGACCAATCATTTCAACTAATGACTCTGTACATATGCCTTCTCCCTGGAGCATTAAAGGGCCCTCACACCCTGAAGAAGAAGGAAAACTAATATTTCTCTAGGTTATGAAGTCCTTCCTTTGTGCATGGGCCCAGCAGAATTATGCATAAACGTTAGCTGACAAATTCGGGCTTTTGCCCTGCCTCCCAAAAAGGATTTTCGGAGGATGCTTGGACTATTTACTGCCCTTTCTTTGTTTGTGAACCATGTTTATTCTACTGAGACTTTAGGGAAAGAGTTAGGGAAAGAACAGAGATCATTATGCAAAGCGTTCACTTATAAGAACATTACATATACTCCTGTTCGTTGGGACAAATGTCAAGCCAAATCAGGAAAATTAATGTTTGTCGCTAATCATAAATTGTTGATTGGGGACCCCATGGTATGTGGTTATCTAACTGCTCAGAAGATGTTAATAAGTCTGTGTGTGACTATGCTACCCAGGTGGCATGGAATGTCACTGACATTATGATGGAACATTACCATGACAAAGGACTTCTTGGGTGGCTTGACGGTGGATTAGCCCCGCCTCGTCCTAGGATAGTCCTCGATAAACAGTGGGCCTGAACAATGGGACATTTGGAAACTTGCTGCGAGCACCGAAGAACTTGGACCAGACTTTTCACAGGGACCAGTCGTGGTCATAGTAACTATTTCTTTCGCTATAATCAATCATATTTTATACAGGCCTGTGTCTCACTTCCTTTTGTTATAGTCAAAGGAAATTTACAATTTAAGAAGACTTTACGTTCTGTAACTTGTATTAATTGCAAACTATATACCTGTCTTAACTCCTCTGTCTATTTAAGAAATGATTCCCTTTTGATTCTTTGATCTCAACGTAATTGTGGTTACCAGTAAAACTGCAACGACCCTGGGAAGAAGGTCCCATGGCTGGACTTGCTTCCAGATTACTTACAAAACTGCTCCAATGATCTAAATGATTGGTTGGATGGCTGATTCTTGGCATTATAAGGTTAATAGCTATTTTCGCCACTGCTGCTGTCACCGGTGCTGCTTTACAAATCTCGATTCAAACACATAATTTTATCCAAAATTGGACTGAAGGTGCTCATAATATGTGGGCTACTCAGGCTCAGGTAGATGAGGATATTCAAACGGAAATACAGGAACTAAAAACAGCCATCAAATGGGTCAGAGATCAATTAAAAGATTTGCAAAAACTTGATACTAAAATGTGATTGGAATTCTACTCAATTTGTGTTACTCCTGTTCATTTCAATCATAGTGCCTACAACTGGGAACAAATCAAATTTCATTTACAAAATATACATGATAATGCCTCTCTGAATGTAGAATTACTACGAAAGGAAATCTTTGAAACTTTCTCTAAACGTCTGCCCTCTTACACTAATTTGGAAACTCTAGAGGAACAACTAGCCGATTGATTACCTGGGCTAGACCCACGAGGATGGTTTCAAAGTATTACCCATAGCATCAGGTCTGGAACTGCAATTTTGGTGATTGTCTTGGTAATTATATTTGTTCTTTATCGTTGCCATTCTATAAGGTTGATTAATACTAGCCAAACTCATTTGGTCAGGACCTTTTCTTATTTTACAAGCATAATAAAATAGGGGGAATTGCCAGGAAGCATTTAACAGGAGGCTTCCTGTGTGCTGTTTTGGATCTGTCATGAATCCTCTGTCCCTTATTAATTCCTGAATATTCACTTATTGAGTGGAGTAGCAAATTACTCCCGTGGGCTTAGGAATGCATGCATTTCCTTCGTTAGTATAGTTATCACTTATATGGTGATAAGTAATTATTTACTACCCTCTTTATGAACCATATGGTAAAAGTGATTATTTACAACCCTCTTGGCTACCCACTCCAGTATTCTTGCCTGGAAAATCCCATGGATGGAGGAGCCTGATAGGCTAGTCCATGGGGTCGCAAAGAGTCGGATACGACTGAGAGACTTCACTTCACTTCAATTCACTTCACTTCACTTCACTTCACTCTTTGATATGGATCACCTTATGCTTTCCTTGATAATTTTTAAGTCTGGACTTTTGATTTTTATCTTTGCTAAAAATAGCTACCTTGTAAGGCAGTATATATACTCACATGATGCTGAATAAAACACGTTTGCTCCATCAGAGCTTGGGTCCCCATGTCTTTCTCTCTCTCTCTCTCTCTCTCTCTCTCTCAGGCTGATTCTCTGGAGCGCAGAGGCTCACTGTGCTCACTTTCTTGCCCAGACTTCTAAGACCCTCTCGAGAAGGCACTCTGTGCCTTCACCCCATCGAGAGGGCGCCTGGTGCCTTTGTGAGCAGTGCAAGCCCCATACCAGGGGCTTTATTGGTTTTCTGTGTAAATCAAAGAATATCAGCATCTTTCTCTCTCTATTACTTTCTTATTGTCAACTCCGGACCACCAGGTTCCAGTCCATTAAAGGACCTCAACGAAGTAGGCCTTATGAAGCATCACTATGAACAAAGCTAGTGGAGGTGATGGAATTCCAGCTGAGTTATTTCAAATCCTAAAAGATGATACTGCTAAAGTGCTGCAGTTGGTATGCCAGCAAATTTGGAAAACACAGCAGTGGCCACAGGACTGGCAAAGGTCAATTTTTATTCCAATCCTAAAGAAGGGCAATGCCAAAGAATGTTCAAACTACTGCATGATTGCACTCATTTCACAAGCTAGCAAGGTAATGTTCAAAATCCTTCAAGCCAGGCTTCAACAGTATATGAACCAAGAACTTCCAGATGTTCAAGTTGGATTTAGAAAAGGCAGAGGAACCAAAGATCAAATTGCCAACATCCATTGGATCACAGAAAAAGCAAGAAATTTCCAGAAATATGTCAACTTCTGCTTCATTGACTACACTGTGTCAATGCCTTTAACTGTGTGGATCACAACAAACTTCAAGAGATGGGAATAGACCACCTAACTTGCCTCCTAAGAAACCTTTGTGCAAGTCAAGAAGCAACATGGAAAACCAGACATGGAAGAATGGACTGGTTCAAAATTGGGAAAGGGTACCTCAAGGCTGAATATTGTCCCTCTGATTACTTTTTTATTTTTTTAATTTATGATTATTTAACTTATACGCAGAATACATAATGTGAAATGCCAGGTTGATGAATCAAATGGGTAATCAAGATTTCTGGGAGAAATATCAACAACCTCATGCATGCTGATGACACCACCCTAATGGCAGAAAAAGAAGAAGAACTAAAAAGCCTCTTGATGAAGGTGAAAGAGGAGAGTGAAAAAGCTGGATTAAAACTCAACAGTCAAAGAACTAAGATTATGGCATCCAGTCCCATCACTTCATGGAAAATAGATGGGGAAACAATTGAAACAGTGAGAGACTTTTCTTGGGCTCCAAAATCACTGTAGATGCTGACTGCAGCCATGAAATTAAAAGATGTCTGCTCCGTGGAAGAAAACTTATGACAAACCTAGACAGTTTTTTATTTTTTATTTTATATTTTTAATTAATTAATTTATTTTAATTTGAGGCTAATTACATTATTGCATTGGTTTTGCCATTTGTCAACAATAGTCTTTCTAGTCAAAGCTATGGTTTTTCCAGGAGACATGTACAGATGTGAGAGTTGGGCCATGAAGGAGGTTGAGCACTGAAGAATTGATGATTTTAAACTGTGTTGTTGGAGAAGACTCTTGAGAGTTCCTTGGACAGCCAGGAGATAAAACCAGTCAATTCTAAATTAAATCAACCATGTACAGTCTTGGTAGGAATGAAAATTGGTGCATCTGTTATGAAACTCAGCTTGGAGTTTCCTCAAAAAATTAAAAATAGATCTAACAATCCCACTTCTAGGTTTCTCTACTAAGGAAATGAAATCTGTATCTCAAAGACATATCTGCATTCCTATGTTCATAGCAGCATTACTCATATCAGTCAGAGCATGGAAATAACTGAGATTATGTAAAATAGTGGAGAAGGAAATGGCAACCTACTCCAGTATTCATGCCTGGAAAATCCTATGGACCGAGGAGCCTGGTGGGCTACAGTCCATGGGGTCGCAAAGAGTTCGACATGACTGAGCAACTTCTTTTCTATGTAAACTAAGTAACTGAATATTTATTGGAAGGACTGATGCTTTAACAGTAGCATTATATAAGTTTACATGGATCTTAATTTAAAGACTAATTAATCTTACTTTGATAATGTGATTAAAAAATTATGTTAGAAAAATCTTACAAAAATGCACATTCATCTATCTGTAACTTGGTGGCCAATGCATTACAAGTAAATAACTATGGCAAGATATCTTTGCACATATCTGTATTTCAATACCAGAAAAATGTTAACTGTTTCTTAATACAGGTTTCAATTTATCAAACCATAGTGGTCATTTTTAAAATTGATAAATTTTCTTTTCTATATTTTGGATCATATTTCCAAATATATCTCTATCTCATGTTTAATGAAATTAAAATATTCTCTTATTTCGGAGAAGGCAATGGCAAGCCACTCCAGTACTCTTGCCTAGAAAATCCCATGGATGGAGGAGCCTGGTAGGCTGCAGTCCATGGGGTCGCTATGGGTCGGACACGACTGAGCGACTTCACATTCACTTTTCACTTTCACACATTGGAGAAGGAAATGGCAACCCACTCCAGTGTTCTTGCCTGGAGAATCCCAGGGACGGGGGAGCCTGGTGGGCTTCCGTCTATGGGGTCACACAGAGTCGGACACGACTGAAGCGACTTAGCAGTAGCATTCTCTTATTTGTTAAAGTGGATTTCTGGGATGACATTGTTTACAAGTAACAATATCTAGCTATTAAGCAGTAATTTAATATTCTAGTAATTTAAGCAGTTAATGGACTATGATAAATTTAAGGATCCATTTTGATTCATGGTTAACTTATTTGGACTATGATAAAATTAAACTAACAACACGTGGGAAATAGAGTAGAGGTATGCAAATAAATATGGTCCTTTATAAAATCATTAGCAGAAAATTCAGGGCTATTTACAATGACTGCCTTGAAGAAAAGGAAGTAATCTTCCCCCCAAAATGTGGAAATTAGCAAGATAGATAAGGACAGAATATGTGAGACTTAAGGTGTTTTTCTCATATTCTTCAAATTACACATTGCCAGCATAAGGTACTTCCATTAAGACTCCAGAAGCAAGAATGAACTATTATGTCACTGGACTCTAAAAACAAATCCAAGTCTGCAATACTCCCTTTAAGTATCTGGCTTTAACTTAGCATAAACAATTTCCCAGTATAGAGAAACATCTTGTTTTTTGTGAAACTACTAGGCACTTAATTATTGCCAAAGGAATAAATATATCACACAAACACAAAATATAGCAATAGTTAACATACCAGGACTAAAGGTACAGTTTCATATATATTTTTTTAATACAAAGCGTACAGATTTGTAAGCATTTTTCAAATTTACTTCACAATGTACAATCAATATCTATGACTTATTGGACATGCTACTATTGTAGCACTTATTACATTTTATCTCATATTACTAATCTTGGTAAATATATTTATGTTATCTACTAGAATGCAAGCAACTGGAAAGTAGTTGTTTTATACATCATTTTTTCTGTCAAAGTTCAGTTCAGTTCAGTCGCTCAGTCGTGTCTGACTCTTTGCGACCCCAAGGACTGGAGCACACCAGGCTTCCCTGTCTTATCCCAACTCCCGGATCTTACTCAAACTCATGTCCATTGAGTTGGTGATGACATCCAACCATCTCACCCTCTGTCGTCCCCATCTCCTGCCACCTTCAATCTTTCCCAGTATCAGGGTCTTTTCCAATGAGTCAGCTCTTTGCATCACGTAGCCAAAAGTATTGGAGCTGCAGTTTCAGCATCAGTCCTTTCAATGAATATTCAGGACTGATTTCCTTCAGGATTGACTGGTTTGATCCTTTGCAACCCAAGGAACTCTCAGGAGTTTTCTCCAAAACCACAGTTTAAAAGCATCAATTCTGCAGTGCTCAACTTTCTTTATAGTCCAACTCTCACATTCATACATGACTACTGGAAAAACCATGGCTATGACTAGACGGACCTTTGTAGGCAAAATAATGTCTCTGATTTTTAATATGCTACCTTGGTTGGTCATAACTTTTTTTCCAAGGAACAAGCATCTTTTAATTTCATGGCTTCAGTCACCATCTGCAGTGATATTGAGGCCCCAAAAATAAAGTCTCTTACTATTTCCATTTTTTCCCCATCTATTTTCCATGAAGTGATGGAACTGGATGCCATGATCTTAGTTTTCTGAACGTTGAGTTTTAAGCCAAAATTTTCACTCTCCTCTTTCACTTTCACCAAGAGGCTCTTTAGCTCTTCTTTGCTTTCAGTCATAAGGGTGGTGTCATCTGTGTATCTGAGGTTATTGATATTTCTGCTGGTAATCTTGAGTTCAGGTTGTGCTTTATCCAGCTCGACATTTCGCATGAAGTATTCTGCATATAAGTTAAATAAGCAGGGTGACAATATACAGCCTTGAAGTACTCCTTTCCCAATTTGGAACTAGTTTGTTGTTCCATGTCCAGTTCTAACTGTTGCTTCTTGACCTGCATACAGCTTTCTCAGGACGCAGGTAAGGTGGCCAGGTATTCCCATCTCTTGAATTTCCCACAGTTTGTGGTGATACACACAGTCAAGGGCATTGGCATAGTCAATAAAGCAAAAATAGATGTTTTCCTGGAACTGTCTTGCTTTTTCGATGATCTAATGGATGTTGGCAATTTGATCTCTCTTTCCTCTGCATTTTCTAAATCCCGCATGAACATCTGGAAGTTCACAGTTCATGTACAGTAGAATCATGGCTTGGAGAATTTTGAGCATTACTTTGCTAGCGTGTGAGAAGAGTGCAATTATGTGGTAGTTTGAACATTCTTTGACATTGCCTTTCTTTTGAATTGGAATACAAACTGACCTTTTCCTGTCCTATGGCCACTGCTGAGTTTTCCAAATTTGCTGGCATATTGAGTGCAGCACTTTGACAGCATCATCTTTAAGGGTTTGGAATAGCTCAACTGGAAATCCATCACCTCCACTAGCTTTGTTTGTCGTAATGCTTCCTAAGGCCCACTTGACTTTGAATTCCAGGATGTCTTCCTCTAGGTGAGTGATCACACCATTGTGGTTATTTGGTTCATTAGGATCTTTTTGTATAGTTCTTCCATTTATTGTTTCCACCTCTTCTTAATATCTTCTTTTTCCGTTAGTTTCATACAACTTCTGTCCTTTATTGTGCTCATCTTTCATGAAATATTCCATTGGTATCTGTAATTTTCTTGAAGAGATCTCTAATCTTTCCCATTCTATTGTCTTCTTCTACGTCTTTCCATTGATCCCTGAGGAAAGCTTTCTTATCTCTGCTTGCTATTCTCCCGCATTCAAATGAGTATATCCTTCCCTTTCTCCTTTGCCTTTCACTTCTTTTTTCTCAGCTATTTGTAAGGCCACCTCAGACAACCATTTTACTTTTTGAATTTTTCTTTCTTGAGGGTGGTCTTGGTTACTGCCTCAGAAACCTCCATCCATAGTTCTTCAGCCACTCTATGAGATTAATCTCTAGAACCTATTTGTCACTTCCACTGTATAATTGTAAAGGATTTGATTTAGTCTACACCTGAATGGTCTAGTGGCTCTCCCTGATTTCTTCAATTTAAGTCTGAATTTGGCATTAAGAAGTTCATGATCTGAGCCACAGTCTGCACCCAGTCTTGTTTATGTTGTCTCTATAGAGTTTCTCCATCTTTGGCTGCAAAGAATATAATCAGTCTCATTTCGGTATTGACCATCTGGTGATGTCCATGAGTAGAGTCTTCTCTTGTGTTGTTGGAAAAGGGTGTTTTCTATGACCAGTGGCCTAGAAAACTCTTGGCAAAACTCTGTTAGCCTTCGTCCTGCTTCATTTTGTACTTCAAGGCCAAATTTGCCTGTTACTCCAGGTATCTCTTGACTTACTACTTTTGCATTCCAGTCCCCTATGATGAAAAGGATACCTTTGTTGGGTGTTAGTTCTAGAAGATCTTGTAGGTGTTCATAGAACCATTCAACTTCAGCTTCTTTAGCATTACTGGCTTGATCACAGACTATGATTACTGTGACATTGAATAATTTGCCTTGAAAAGGAACAGAAATCATTCTGTCGTTTTTGAGATTGCATCGAAGTAGTAGATATACTGGTCATCTGAGTTAAATTCACCCATTCCAGTCTAGTTTAGTTCACTGATTCCTAAAATGTCGATGTTCACTCTTTCCATTTCCTGTTTGACAACTTCCAATTTACCTTGATTCGTGGACCTAGCATTCCAGGCTCCTATGCAATATTGTTCTTTATGGCATCAGACTTTACTTCCATCACCAGTCACATCCACAGCTGCGTGTTGTTTTTGCTTTGGCTCCTTCTCTTCAATCTTTCTGGAGTTATTTTCCACTGATCGGCAGTAGCATATTGGGCACCTACCGACCTGGGGAGTTTATATTTCAGTGTCCTAGCTTTTTACCTTTTCATACTATTAATGGGGTTCTTAAGGCAAAAATATTGAAGTGGTTTGCCATTCCCTTCTCCAGTGGACCACGTCTGTAAGAACTCTTCACCACAATCCATCTGTCTTGGGTGGCCCTACACAGCATGGCTCATGGATTCATTGAGTTAGACAAGGCTGTGGTCCATGTGATCAGTTTGATTAGTTTTCTGTGATTGTGGTTCTCATTCTTTCTGCCGTCTGAAGGATAAGGATAAGAGCCTTATGAAAACTTCCTGATGGGAGAGACTGACTGTGGGGAAACTGGGTCTTGCTCTGATAGGTGGGGCCATGCTCAGTAAATCTTTTATCCAATATTCTATTGATGGGTGTGGCTGTGCTCCTTCCATGGTTTTTGACCTGAGGCCAAACTAAGGTGAAGATTATAAAAATAATGTCGATCTCCTTCAAAATGTCCCATGCACTCAGTCCCCCTGACCCTGCAGCAGGCTACCACCAACCCACGCTTCAACTGCTGTTTGGATATATTATGCGTTCTAAATGTTTATTGATATATCAATGACGTAGTAGTTTAAGGAGTTTTACTTTCATGTGATTTTTGTTTTCCAGACATGAGAATAATTTCTAATAAATATACCTTCTTGACTATTTTTTTTAATTTATTTATTTTAATTGGAGGCGAATTACTTTACATTATTGTATTGGTTTTGTCATACATTGACATGAAACTGCCCCAGGTGTACGTGTGTTCCCCATCATGAACACCCTTCCTACCTCCTTCCCCATCCCATCCCTCTTTTGTATCAGTGCAAAAAAAAAAAAAATATTCAGTCAGAATTATCTTAGCTTCTTTAATAGTAGTGAAAGAACTTTGACGTACAAAACTGAATCTAAATAAAATGTCAAATCAAAACACTACTGAAATAAGACCAAGAATCAGTGAGTGGGAAAACCCAAGGCTGAAAGTATTTCAGCTTATGCTGTCAAAATGACAGAATTTTCATGATTATTTCTTGTGGAATACACTCCCTTCATGTCTCACAAAGTACTTCTAGAATAAGGGTTGACAAACTATATAGCGATGGGTCAAACGCAGACAGACATCGGTTTTGTATAGTTTGTGAGTTAAAAATGGATTTTATATATATACTGGTTAACAGAATCCAAGGGACACAAGAAAATTATGTAAAATTTCAAGTTCAATGTTCATAAATATGATCGTAATGGAATAGTCTCACACTCATTCATTTACCTATTATCTAAGGCTGCTTTTGAGATAAAGTCTGAGTTGAGAAGTAGCATTAGAGATTATATGGGCTGAAAAACTCAAAATATTTACTCTTTGTTCCTTTATAGAGAATTTACCTATTCTTGTAAAACATTCATTGCATTAATGTCCCACAATGTGTTTCCAGAATATCAACAGACTTAAAATTTTTTATTATCTTATAGATTATATTATGTTAACTTGATTTTACTACAATTCAAAAACACAATGGTACATTACAAGTAAGACGGTAGGTGTTGCGAGAGGGCATCAGAGGGCAGACAAACTTAAACCATAATCACAGAAAACTAGCCAATCTGATCACACGGACCACAGCCTTGTCTAACTCAATGAAACTAAGCCATGCCATGTGGGGCCACCCAAGATGGCGGGTCATGGTGGAGAAGTCTGACAGAACGTGGTCCACTAGAGAAGGGAATGGGAAACCACTTCAGTATTCTTGCTTTGAGAACCCCATGAACAGCATGAAAAAGCACAATGATAGGATATCGAAAGAGGAACTCCCCAGGTGAGTAGGCGCCCAATATGCTACTGGAGATCAGTGGAGAAATAATTCCAGAAAGAATGAAGGGATGGAGCCAAAGCAAAATCAATACCCAGTTGTGGATGGGACTGGTGATAGAAGCATGGTCCGATGCTGTGAAGAGCAATATTGCATAGGAACTTGGATAGTCGGATCCATGAATCAAGGCAAATGGGAAGTGGTCAAACAGGAGATGGCAAATGTGAACGTCGACATTCTAGGAATCAGTGAACTAAAATGGACTGGAATGGGTGAATTTAACTCAGATGACCATTATATCTACTACTGTGGGCAGGAATCCCTTAGAAGAAATGGAGTAGCCATCATAGTCAACAAAAGAGTCTGAAATGCAGTACTTGGATGTAATCTCAAAAACAACAGAATGATCTTTGTTCGATTCCAAGGCAAATCATTCAATATCTCAGTACTCCAAGCCTATGCTCCAACCAGCAATGCTGAAGAAGCTGAAGTAGAATGGCTCTATTAAGACCGACAAGACCTGCTAGAAATAACAACCAAAAAAAAATATGTCCTTTTCATTATAGGGGACTGGAATGCAAAAGTAGGAAAATCAAGAAACACCTGGAACAACAGGAAAATTTGGACTCGGAGTACGGAATGGAGCATGGCAAAGGCTAATAGAGTTTTGCCAAGAGAACGCACTGGTCGGAGCACACACCCTCTTCCAAAAACAAAAGAGAAGTCTCTACACATGGACATCACCAGATGGTCAACACCGAAATCAGATTGATTATATTCTTTGCAGCCAAAGATAGAGAAGATCTATACAGTTATCAAAAACAAGACCAGGAGCTGACTGTGGCTCAGATCATGAACTCCTTATTGCCAAATTCAGACTTAAATTGAAGAAAGTAGGGAAAACCACTAGACCATTCAGGTATGACCTAAATCAAATCCCTTATGATTATACAGTGGAAGTGAGAAATAGATTTAAGGTACTAATAGAATTCCTGATGAACTATGGACAGAGGTTCGAGACATTGTACAGGAGACAGCGATCAAGACCATCCTCATGGAAAAGAAACGCAAAAAAGCAAAATGGCTGTCTGGGGAGGCCTTACAAATAGCTATGAAAAGAAGAGTAGTGAAAATCAAAGGAGAAAAGGAAAGATATAAGCATCTGAATGCAGAGTTCCAAAGAATAGCAAGGAAAGATAAGAAAGCTTTCCTCAGTGATCAATGACAAGAAATAGAGGAAAACAGCAGAATGGGAAAGACTAGAGATCTCTTAAGGAAAATTAGAGATACCAAGGGAACATGTCATGCAAAGATGGGCTTGATAAAGAACAGAAATTTTATGGACCTAACAGAAGCAGGGATGGGGGAGCCTGGTGGGCTTCCGTCTATGGGGTCACACAGAGTCAGACACGACTGAAGTGACTTAGCAGCAGCAGCAACAGAAGCAGAAGATATTAAGAAGAGTTGCGAAGAATACATAAGAGAAGTGTACAGAAAAGAGGTTCACGACCAAGATAATCACGATGGTGTGATCACTCACCTAGAGCCAGACATCCTGGAATGTGAAGGCAAGGGGAGCTTAGAAAGCATCACTACGAACAAAGCTAGATGAGGTGATGGAATTCCTGTTGAGTTATTTCAAATCCTGAAAGATGATGCTGTGAAAGTGCTGCACTCAATATGGCAGCAAATTTGGAAAATTCAACAGTGGCCACAGGACTGGAAAAGGTCAGTTTTCATTCCAATCCCAAAGAAAGGCGATGCCAGAGAATGTTCAAAGTACCACACCATTGCACTCATCTCACACACTAGAAAAGTAATGCTTAAAATTCTCCAAGCCAGGCTTCAGCAATACACGAACCATGAACTTCCAGATGTTCAAGTTGGTGTTAGAAAGGGCAGAGGAACCAGAGATAAAATTGCCAACATCCGCTGGATCACAGAAAAAGCAAGAGAGTTCCAGAAAAAAATATATTTCTGCTTCATTGACTGTGCCAAAGCCTTTGATTGTGTGGATCAAAATAACCTGTGGAAAACTCTGAAAGAGATGGGAATACCAGACCACCTGACCTGCCTTTTGAGAAACCTGTATGCATGTCAGGAAGCAACAGTTAGAACTGGACATGGAACAACAGACTAGTTCCAAATAAGAAAAGGAGTATGTCAAGGTTGTATATGGTCACCCTGCTTATTTAACTTATATGCAGAGTACATCATGAGGAATGCTGGGCTGGAAGAAGCACAGGCTGGAATCAAGATTGCTGGGAGAAATGTCAATAACCTCAGATATGCAGATGACACCACCCTTATGGCAGAAAGTGAAGAGGAACTAAAAAGCCTCTTGATGAAAGTGAAAGAGGAGAATGAATAGGTTGGCTTGAAGATCAACATTCAGATAACAAAGATCATGGCATCTGGTCCCATCACTTCATGGGAAATAGATGGGGAAACAGGGGAAACAGTGTCAGACTTTATTTTTTTGGTCTCCAAAATCACTGCGGATGCTGATTGCAGCCATGAAATTAAAAGACGCTTTCCTTGGAAGGAAAGTTATGACCTAGGTAGATAGCATATTAAAAAACAGAGACATTACTTTGCCAACAAAGGTCCGTCTAGTCAAGGCAATGATTTTTCCCATGGTCATGTATGGATGTGAGAGTTGGACTGTGAAGAAAGCTGATCGCCGAAGAATTGATGCTTTTCAACTATGGTGCTGGAGAAGACTCTTGAGAGTCCCTTGGACTGCAAGGAGATCCAACCATTCCTTTCTAAAGGAGAACAGTCCTGGGTGTTCTTTGGAAGGACTGATGCTAAAGTTGAAACTCCAATACTTTGGCCACTTCATGTGACGAGTTGACTAACTGGAAAAGACTCTGATGCTGGAAGAGATTGGGGGCTGGAGGAGAAGGGGACGACAGAGAATGAGATGGCTGGATGGCATCCCCGACTCGATGGACATGAGTTTCAGTGAACTCCGAGAGTTGGTGACGGACAGGGAGGCCTGGCGTGCTTTGATTCATGGGGTCACAAAGAGTCATTCACGACTGAGCAACTGAACTGAATTCTCAGTCACTATGGATATACATTTTCACTCTCTTAAGTGAAATTATAATCTTAATGGAATGTAATCACCATGAATAAAATATACTCAATGGCTGTATCTTTAATTTTTTTCATGTTGTAATAAAAAATTTTATGTACAGAATTGCATTTTATGTGTGCCATTATTTTCCTTTGGAGATATAAACCACAGACAGCAATACAAAGAAATATTAATGACAATAATTAAAAAAAACATAGACGACTATATTTTGTTTGAAAGCACAAATAAATGCATGCCACTTTATTAGTATCCGCAGCGTCCTGGAGTGATTCAAGGTCTTCCCTCGTAGCTCAGTTGGTAAAGAATCTGCCTGCCGTGCAGGAGACCTGGCTTTGATCCCTGAGTTGGGATGATCCCCTGGAGAATGGAGTGGCTGCCCACTCCAGTATTCTGGCCTGGAGAATTCCATGGACTGTGTCCATGGAGTTGCAAAGAGTTGGAATTGACTGATTGACTTTAATTCATTTATTCTGGAGTGATTTAAATAAAAATGAGTTTCCAACTATGACTTTATCAATTGTGATGCCCTTAAAAATTGGTCCACACCAAATGTTACACACAATCAATGTGATTGGGATAGGAACTGAAATTTCATATAGGTTTTAGTCGTTATCATAACTTTAGCTGATTTTCCTAGGATTGCCTTTAGGATATTATCTGGCTTCCAATGTACAGGATTTTTGCATAAAAGAGGTATTAGGTTGGTGCAAAAGTAATTTTGGTTTTGCATTGCTGAACTTTGACATTTGATACTGGGATACATTCTTAATTGACTGTGGTTATGTTATACATCAGTTTAACGTACGTTTCTTGCTTTATGATTTTGCTAGTGAATTATTACTTGCTGTTTACTTTATATGCATTTTAGACTATGTAAATGATGTCAGGAAAAAGCAAATTCAAGCATTTTTCTTATTCTAATTCAAAATGGGTCATAAAGCTGTGGAGACAACTTGCGACATCAACAAGTCATTTGGCCTGGGAACTGCTAATGAAAACACAGTTCAGTGGTGGCTCAAGAAGTTTTGCAAAGGAGACAAGAGCCCTGAAGTTGAGGAACATATTGGTTGGCCATCAGAAATTGACGATGACCAACTGAGAGCATCATCAAAGCTGATCTTCTTACAACTACACAAGAAGTTGCCCAATAACTCAGTGTTGATCATTCTATGGTCATTTGGCATTTGAAGAAAATTGGAAAGGTGAAAAAGATCAAAAAGTGGGTGCATCCTGAGCTGACTGCAAATCAAAAATAGTTGTTGTTTTGAAGTGTTGTCTTCTCTTATTCTACACGACAACGAACCATTTCTTGATTAGATTGTGATGTTCGCCCAAAGGTGGATTTTATACAAAACCCAGCAATATTCAGCTCAATGGTTGGATTGAGAAGCTCCAAAGCACTTCCCAAAGTCAAACTTGCACCAATAAAAAAGATAATGGTCACTGTTTGGTGGTCTGCTGCCCATCTGATCCACTACAGCATTCTGTATCCCAGTGAAACTATTACATCTGAGAGGTATGCTCAGCAAATTGATGAGATGCACTAAAAAGTGTAACACCTGCAGCTGGCACTGGTTCACAGTAAGGGTCCAATTCTTCTCCATGACATGTGTGTGCATGTCACACAACCAAAGTTTCAAAAGTTCAGTGAATTGGGCTTCGAAGTCTTACCTCATCTGCCATATTCATCTGACCTCTCATCAACTATCAATTCTTCAAGCATCTTGACAACTATTTTGCAGGGAAAATGCTTCCACAACCAGCAGTACACAGAAAATGCTTTCCAAGAGTTCATCAAATCTCGAAGCATGGATCTTTTTTTTTGCTACAGGAATAAACGAACATTTCTTATTGAAAGAATGTGTGTGTTGATTGTAATGGCTCCTATTTTGATTAATAAAGATGCATCTGAGCCTAGTTCTGATGATTTGAAATTCAGAGTCCAAAACTGCTGTTACTTTTGCACCAACCTAATAACAGCCCACTGATTCTGATTTGGTATCCTTCTAATCAGTTGCCAAAGAATAAAAATAAGCAAAACAAATAACAACATGTATTAAATTCTTATAACTAGGTGGTCTCCTAGTGTTTATTTATGAAATCTATTTATTGGATATGAAGGAAAGTTACATGGCTCAAAATAGGCTGGAGTTAAAACTCCCCTCCAGGTCCTTCCCACCATTTTATGCAAAACAAAGAACTCTCTCACCCCCCCCAAAAAAAAAGTAGACATTAAGGTTGATTACGGTCCAGCCTCTGGCTGATTTCCAAAATTCCTTGCCCCGGCCGTTCAAGAGATAACTACTCCGAACAATCTTAGAGAAGAACAGGCCCCTTTAAGACAGTAACTTTCCACATACATGCCTATATATACTTACTCTTTTCTTGGGTAAGTGCAGCACCTCGCTAATCTGACTGCTGCCCCTTCTCGCCTCATTAAAGGTGATCTGTTCTTGTAAAGTGCCGTTCTTTTTCTGAACCTCGCCTTCTCTAACTCCCTTACCTTACAGGATATCCTTTGCTAAAATATTGTACATTTTTAAAGAAAAATGTGATAGTATAATGATAGCATAGAGTCCCTATAAAGCACACATCCAATTTCCCCTATTAATTATATCTTACACTAGTCTGGCACATTTGTTACAATTAATTAACAAATTTTCATGCATCATTATTATCTTAAGTCCATTCTTTATTCATATTGCCTCAGTTTTTATCTAAAGTCCTATTTGTGTTCCATTATTCCATTTATTCACCATGTCTTCCTAGGCTACTCTTCGTTGTGACTGTTTCTCAGACTTTCCTTGTTTATGGTGATATTGACAGTTTAAGTACTAAAGACCAAGTGTTTAGGAAAAAAAAAGGGCCTCCCATTTGGGTCTGTCTAATAAGGAAATGGCAAACCACTCCAGTGTTCTTGCCTGGAGAATCCCAGGGACAGGTGAGCCTGGTGGGCTGCCGTCTATGGCATCGCACAGAGTCGGACACGACTGAAGCGACTTAGTAGCAGCAGTAAATGCTATTCTCATGATTAGATTGGGATGGGAACGATGAGTTTTTGGAGGTAGAGGACAGAAGTTAAGTGCCATTCTCATCACATCATACCAAGTATATATACTGTCAACATAACTAAGCAGTTTTCATGTTAACCTAGATTACCTGACTGAGACAAGTATTCTTCAAGTTTCTCCACTGTAAATGTATTCTTCCCCTACAACGCTTCCAGACTATACTCACTTTTTTAAAAGATATCACCGTGTGCAGCCCACACGTAAGGCACAGTATACAGCTCCACCTCCTTGAGGAAGAGTATGTACAAAAATTACTTGGAATTCTTCTGCATAAGATATTTGTTTTTTCTCTAATTTATTTATTTAGTCATTGATCAATATCAATACAGATTTATGAATGTTTATTTTTTACTTAGGTTTATAATACTTTTTTTTGTTTGTTAAAATTGTTCCAGCTTTGGCCATTGAGAACTTTTTCAGTTGGCTCCTGTGTCCCTTCAACATAATCCCATGACTATTTTTTTTGAGGATTTTCTGCTTTATGGAACATGATGTTTCAGGTTCAGCTTGTAGAACACTGACTTATGTTTCTTTATTAAGGACTCAATGTTTCCCAATCCTTTACCACGGTTTTAGTTTTTATCTCCTTCAAATGTAAGAATTTCACACTGATATACATATATACGTATATACATACATGTATATATGTGTGCATATATGTGCATGTGTATATTATACACATGCACATGTGTGTCTATAACATACATGTAAATAGGGCTTCCTTGGTGGCTCAGACAGTAAAGAATTTACCTGCAATGCAGGAAACCCGGATTCAATCCCTGGGTCAGGGAGATCCCCTGGAGAAGGGAATGGCAACCCACTCCAGTATTCTTGCCTGGAGAATTCGATAGACAGAGGAGTTAGTTTAATAAAACAATCGAATAACTTGTGTAGTTTTGTGTGGTACATTTTAACCCATAGACATAGGGATTTAATCTTAAACTTTCTATGAACAACAATAAAATTGTAGTTTGTTCCATATTCTTTCCTTTGAAGTAACAATTTCTACTCAGTAATGCAGTATAAAATTAAGTAAAGCAAGACTAACTCTGAACTTTATAAAGCCACATAATTTTGTCTTGAAAGAAGATGCAACAGCAACAGATATCCAATAAAATAGTACCCAGAGAATGACGTGAACACTCTTTGCATTCAAAAATTTTCTTGGGAACATGAGACAATACGTGTATTTAGTGCTTGGAACATAGTAAATGTCTATAAAAGATGCTTATTATTTTTAACGCTGTGTTATTGTTCCCTTTTCAAAGCTATCTGCTATTAATCTCCCCTTTGTAAGCCCTACTCCAGCTGCACTAGCCTTCTTGTGTTTGAACATATGAAGCACACTCCATTTCAGGGCTCTTGAAATTGCAGTTCTGTCTTTCTGGAAAGTGCTCCCCATAAATACTCACATACCTTACTTCCTACTTTATGAGAAAATATATTACAGTAAGCATCATTATTTAAGATTTCTTTTATGTGTAAATATTTCCCAAGCATATTCCATATTATGGAATAGGTGGATTTTTGTTGAGTATGAAGACACACAATGCATTTGGTTTGGACCTATCTGGATTGTTTTGTGAAGAAAACAAATAAACCATCATGTGTCCATTTTCACAAAGGGCATGGGGCCTCCTCTGTACCTGAAGCATATAGTCAGCTGGCTGAATAGACAGATCCCCAGAGAACAAAATGGCACCATGATTAAAAGATGACTGGAAAGTCACCTCTGTGGCCATGAGGATACGCATGTAATCTTAAAGTCACTGTAATAAGCAACAGGCAGGACATATGTTTGATTTCACCACTTAAATTAAGAATGTTTGAAACATTAATCGAGGAAATCAGAATTGAAAGAGACGCATGTACTCCAGTGTTCATCGGAGCACTGTTTATAATAGCCAGGACATGGAAGCAACCTAGATGTCCATCTGCAGACGAATGGATAAGAAAGATGTGGTACATATACACAATGGAGTACTACTCAGCCATTAAAAAGAATACATTTGAATCACTTCTAATGAGGTGGATGAAACTGGAGCCTATTATACAGAGTGAAGTAAGCCAGAAAGTAAAACACCAATACAGTATACTAATGCATATACATGGAATTTAGAAAGATGGCAACGATAACCCTGTATATGAGATGGAAAAGGTGGGATGATTTGGGAGAATGGCATTAAAACATGTATATTATCATATGTGAAACAAATCGCCAGTCCAGGTTCGATGCATGATGCAGGATGCTCGGGGCTGGGGTACTGGGATGAACCAGAAGGATGGGATGGGGAGAGAGGTAGATTCAAGATGGGGAACACATGTACACCCAGGGCAGATTCATGTCCATGTATGGCCAAACCAATACAATAATGTAAAGTAATTAGCCTCCAATTAAAATAAATAAATTTAAAAAAATAAGAATGTTTGAAACATCAATCAATGGATTGTGTGGGGACATGTGGTATTGATTTGAATAAGAAAAAAAATGAATGGAGGTTATGGACTCCCATGTGACACAGCAGCAGTAACCTCTCACTTGCTTTGAATTCTTGTATCAGACATCCTCATGTCTGCCCTTTCACTTCATTTAGATCTCTGCTCAAATGTTACCTCATCAGAAAGCCCTTCCCTATCTGAAATAGGATCCTTTCTTCTCTCATTTCCTTCTAATTATTTTTTCTTCATACTACTTACAACTACAAAAGTGCTACATTTGGTTTATTTTTATTGTTTCTCTCCTTATTAGAATGTATACTCTATGAAAACACGTTCTTTGTTTTGATCCTATATATTTCCAGTATGTAGAAGTGTACCTGACACGCAATGGTGCTCAATATTTTTGGAATGAATTATTAATGAATTCTAAGTCTTATTCATTCAATCCCCCCTTCTTCAGGATATCACAATTTACAGTGACATCTTCCTTTTTCTTTCCTAGGCACACCTCACTTGAAAATCAAAAAGGTGTAAAATGAAGGGAATTTTGTTGCTTGTCTAACAGAGTAATACTGCCAAAGATACACAAAATCATATATCATACAAATAGCAAATTACACAAAAACATATAAGGTGGGAGTATGATCCCAATTGCTGTTAATTCCTTAAAACTAAACATCCCTGTGAATCTTCAACTTTGTATCAGGGAATGTTGTTCTGGGCCCATACACAGGTCATCAGTATTTTATTCAATATTGTCAAGCAAAATGAGGAGATAACCACATTTGTCTTAGCAAATGCAGTTTAACAACTTTATACTCCTGGGTACTTACACAATCATCTCTTTATGAGCAGTTTATATATATATATATATAACCGTATAACAATATTCTATCATATAAAATCATGATCATAATACAGTCAAAATAGTTTGATTTGTTGAATTCTAAGGATGATATCAGAAAAGAAAGAACATTGAGCAAGCTTGTTATGGGAAGCAAAGATGCAGAGTTAGTACATAACTAGGGCAAAAAGAGTCGTACATGACTGAGTGACTGAACTGACTGAACTGAGAGCACAAAGGAGATGATAATTGAGCCTAGGCCTCTGATGACAAGCATGCTGATACGTGCATACTCACAGTGTGGGACCATGATACAGAGCTGCTCCTAAATGAAATACAAACTTAAATTTCAATTACATAGAATGTATTTGGGTTTTAAAATTCCCTAGCCAATGTACTAATATAACTTTAATATCTTGGCTTTACTGTTTTAGATTTAATTATAGGTTATTCAACAATATTATATTTTAGTAAACTAGTCCAATCTCTATTTCTTGCAATATTGGTAGAACACAGGATGACTTAAGCACGCTTACTTAGAACTCACCTTGTGTTCTCCACACTGACTGCCGTTTTTGTTTGTTATTTAACCACAAGAGTTCTACTGAGGGGATAGTAGTTTGCTGCCAACTTTGCAAGATCTTTTCCTCCTGCTCCCCAATTTTGCTTAAAAAGAGGCATTGGAGAAGTGGGAAATAAGAAAGTTCCTTATCAGACTTTCTTTACCCAAGATGAAATAATTCAGAATGGGTAATGATAGATTAATAAACCATCATTTTCAATTAATTAAGTGCTCAATTTACCTCTTCTCTTCTGCTTAAAATATTCCTGGCACAGCTATAAAACCACTTCTTGTATTTATTTTAATAAAATATTGACTTTGCACTGTAACCATAGCATATTTAATGTAACTTTTTTAGAATATGAATACTGTAAAGAATAAAAGGAGAAATATATTTTAAAAATATTACTTGGTGACACTTTATATTGGACATTTTATCTGGCATTTTCATTTAGCAGCTAACTTACTGTAAATATATTCTCATGCTGAAAAATCAATTTGCTGCTGCTGCTAAGTCACTTCAGTCGTGTCTGACTTTGTGTGACCCCATAGACGGAAGCCCACCAGGCTCCCCGTCCCTGGGATTCTCCAGGCAAGAACACTGGAGTGGGTTGCCATTTCCTTCTCCAATGTGTGAAAGTGGAAAGTGAAAAGTGAAAGTGAAGTCATTCAGTCGTGTCCGACCCTTAGCGACCCCACGGACTGCAGCCTACCAGGCTCCTCCATCCATGGGATTTTCTAGGCAATAGTACTGGAGTGGCTTGCCATTGCCTTCTCCGGAAAAATCAATTTAGGGATCCTCAAAAAAATTTTGTCAGGAATTCACAGTGGATAATTTAATTTCCCTACAACAGTGGTTTAGTCACTAAGTTGTGTCTGACTCTTGCGACCCTATGGACTGTAGCCCACCAGGTTCCTCCGTCCATGGGATTTTCCAGGCAGGAATACTGGAGTGGATTGCCATTTCCTTCTCCAGGCGATCTTCCCTATCCAGGAATTGAACCTAGCTCTCCTGCATTGCAGGCAGATTCTTTACTGACTGAGCTATGAGGGAAGCCCACAAAACAGTCAGATGTATTTAATATTAACTTCCAAATTTAGCAGTTTTTTAAATTGTTGTTCATGATAAGGGGGGATATTTGAAAACCCCTTCATCTAAAGTATGGACTACATATTATTTTCAAAATCCAAGTATTTGTACTAAATACAACCTGTAATCCCCAATTTTTTACATTTCATATAGAAAGCCTGAGTTCCTGTAAAGCATCATTTTGCACAGTTGATTTGCCTTTTGTCATAATATTATTATGTTGTTTTATTTCTACTAATTATACTTAGAAATCATGGAAGCAAGGAACTGTCAAGGCAGATATACTGAAAAAACTTTTATCTAGAAGCAAATTTGCCGGTCTTTCTCATCTACACTTGTGACTCCCTAGACCGTAGTCCACCAGGCTCCTCTGTCCATGGAATTCTCTAAGCAAGAATACTGCAGTGGGTAAATCATGCCCTTCTCCAGGGTATCCTCCCAACCCAGGGATCAAACCTGGGTCCCCTGCATTGCAAGCAGATTCTTTACCATCTGAACCACAGGGGAAACCCACACTTATAGACAGTATAAAAAATATCCAGATTTCTAAATACATTAGCATACTTTCGTATTGAACTGCTATGAAATTTAAGCCACCTTTTTTACTATAGCCTTTTACACTGTAATTGCATTACCAAAATCATTAGTTGTGTCTTCAGCATGTTAAGGAAATAAAATCTGATATTGAAAAAAGGAAAATAAAGTGAAGATATACTAGATTAAGTTATGTTAGCATTAGAGGAGGGAACATACTTTTCTTCTATTCAAACAATACTGGTGTGGGAGTTCCCTGGTGGTCCAGTGGTGAAGACTCCACCTTTCAATGAAGGATATGGGGATTTGATCCCTGGTCAGGGAGCTAAGATCCCACACCCCTTGTGGCCAAAAAACCAAAATATAAAACAAAATCAAACAATACTGGTAGACACAAAAATAAAAATAAGGTCAAATATTTTATGAGCTATACTTACACAATACTTTATTATCATTTCTTATTACATTTTAATATCCTAAAATAGTTGATATGTTCCATTTCCTACCTTAAGTTCTCACTGCCATAAGCAGCATTTCATTACTTGTTTTATGCAAAATATTTTCATAAATGCAAGCTAGCTATGGAATCTAATACTACTTGAAATAAATCTCAAATGCCAAAGGAAACTGTTCCATACTCTCACATAAAGATAATATTTATCAAGCATCAGTATGGCAACGATGTACTAAGGAATAGACAAGGATGTGCTGAGCAGTCAGAGCTGGCCTGACAAAGTCAGAAAGAGTTCTATGTAATCCATCACAATTTTACAAAAAAATAAAGAAAGAAACACAACTATCTGAACATTCAAGCCACAGAGGATATTTACAGAAAAGTAACAATTATAATAATTTTTAATCTCTAAAACCGGAAACAGAATTTTTAACAGTATCAGAATGGAATAGAGAAACTAAACTCACAACTCTAAAGCATATTTCCCATTAATTACCAAAAGTATGTACTATGACTATATTCCTTTATAGACTTAGATACAGGGATTACTTGGACACCCCGATTGGCTGCATACAAATTCAAAAATTATTATAACTTTTATTTAAACACTAAATGAGCACTTTAGAGTATAAGTTAATCTAAGTTATGACTTTGTTATGTGTTCAAAAACTCCTACCCTGATGTAGAATCTTCTGTATTGTCATCAGCCATCATCTCCACATTTTGTGAGCGTTTCTCATAAGCTCCTTTGAACAAATTCCCTGGAACTGCTTTAGGAGTATCTTCATTTGCTCGAAGACGTTCTATCAGTTTTCGTGAGTGCCGGTTCTGAAGGGCTCTTTGATGGGCAGGGGCCAATTCTGGCACGGGTGGTAGTATGCTGTGGTGGACAGGACTGTTGCTTTTCTTCAGTCCACTTCTGTCTCGAGAGTGGTTCTTCAATCTGCCCTGAACCGGGGTCCCTCTATGCTCATATCCTTCCTGCTGAAGGCAGTTTCCAATGTTGGGTGAGCCTTGAGAAGGATGACTAAACCATCTCCAGCGTAGCCTTAGGATCTGTTTCACATCAAACTCTTTCTTGCCAGACACTGACATTGTTGCAGGAGGAAAGACGAAAGCCTTCTCTCACAGAAAGGAAACAGCCTTTGTTATCTCTTGTTTCTCTGCCTCTTCTGTAGGACTAACAAAAGCACAAGTGTCGAGAGCAGCCTTTCTTGTTCCCCCCTCCCCCACTGTTTGTGGTACATTGCGAATACTTCCAGCTTTCCAGCTGAAGCAGAAAGCAGCAGCTAACAGTGTAGGTGGGAACCCATACCGACAGGATGATGAGGTCAGACCTTAAACAAGTAAATCAGCTTAGCACAGGAAAGCAGCTACCACAACACACTCCAGCTGCTAGATTTGCAAACTCCCAGCCTTCCCGCCTGGACTTGCAAATATCTAACCCAGATCCTTCCTAACTGAAGTATAGTAGCTTTGGCTTTTAAGTTCAAACAAGTGGACAAAAGCAAAGTCCACTTGCTTCTAAATTCTACTCACCGCACCCTCTGTTAGATATTATTTCCTGGCAGCCCACTTCTAAAAATGTGACATTTTGTCCTAGAAGAATTTGTAACAAGGAATTCATTATGATCTATTTTGGTGTTCTTATGGAAAATTTGAAGGGGGTTCATTAAGGAAAAGTAACTTGTCACCAGTCTCCTCATGCACATTTGTTGTCATTCTTTACAAAATGTCTAAAAATGTGACTAACTTTATAGAAATATTTGTTTGAAAACCTGAACAATTTTAGAAATATAACCTGTTGGTTACTTATGGCTAAAAACACTATAGGATGTATTAACAGTATTTTAAGTCTACACCTGAAGGAAGAGAACAGTGTTTTTCTGAGCTCATAGATAGGAAAACATGTCCTCTCTCACGAACCAAAACATAAAAACGAATAGTCTATTCTGGCTCCCTGCCTGTATAAACATTTCCTTATCATGCTCTTTACTCTCACAGGCAGTGTTAAAGGTCTATTTTCTTTGTTCAAAACTTCGTATGAGAGGATGTGCAAAAGGCATGTTTTGAAGTAACTCCAAATTGTCACATATCTCAGTAATAACTGTGCACAAAGTATTTTGAGATCTCTGATTCAGAATCTCTACTTTGTACAGGGGTAAATGTTTCTATAACAGTAATGTATAAAGAATGTATTCACCAATACCATTTTGAAATTTAGTTTGAACTTTATAGCTTACATGTCATGCACACATGTGATAAGGGGGAATTGTACTACTGTATCCTTAGAAAGAATATTGAAATGATAAGGGTTTGATTCTAATTCAGGTTTTATGGTTAATGAACTGTATGATCTTGAACAAGTCATTTACTTGTTTGTTATCTGTTTCTTCATATATAATATGGAGTGGCTGAACAAATTTCCAAGTTTACACTTGTGGATTTTTAAAAATTTATAAATATAAAATTTACCTGCAGTTTTCTACAAATCTAATATACCATTTCCTTTCCCCTCTTTTTTGTGTATGTATAGTGGTAAATTTTTGTGTCAATTTAAATGGGCTACAGGGTACCCAGCTATTTGGTCAAGTATTGTTTTGGGTGTTTCTGTGAGCATGCTTTTGAATGAGTTTAACATTTAAATCAATAAACTAATTGATTGCCCTCCCTAATGTGAGCGGTGGTGGTTTAGATGCTAAGTCGTGTCCAACTCTTTGTGACCCCATGGACTGTAGCCAGACTCCTCTGTCCATGGGATTTCCCAGGCAAGAATACTGGAGTGGGTTGCCATTTCCTTCTCCAGGGGAACTTCCCGACCCAGGGACTGAACCCTGGTCTCCTATATTGCAGGCTATCTCCTGCATTGCAGGTGGTTTCTTTACTGATTGAGCCACCAGGGAAGTTCTATAATGTGGGTGGACCTCTTCTAATCAGCTGAAAGCCTGAATAAGCAGAATGCTGACATACCCCAAACAAGAGGGAATTTCTCTTGCCTGACTGCCATCAAGCTGGGACACTATCTTTTTTCCTTGACTTCAGACTCAAACTGAAATATTGGCTCTTCTTGGGTCTCAATGCCTGCAAGGCCTTTGGATTAGAACTATACCATCACCTCCTTTTCGTCTCCAATTTGCTGACTACAATCTTGGGACCTGTCAACCTCCATAACCGAGTCATTCCTTACAATAAATCAGTATCTATCAATTTACCTATTTATATTTTTATAGTACTAAGAAATTAATAAATACACAAATAGATACACAGCTGATTTTTATACCAGTTACAAACACATTACTCCTTTCTCCAACTTTCCAACCTATTTTAAATAAGCTCCTTAAACCTCAATGTTCACTTCTATCATTCTTTCTCTTTGGTGAGTGTGATGTCGGTTCCTGATATTTAACATATAAATAATTGAAGGGAATCTCAAATAGTTCTGATGAGTCCCAGGCACAGTGAGTCCTGACAACTAAACATAAATTCCCTTTCTCTTATTTGGGTAGATAACATTCCAAACAAATGCCTAGAGTCAAGATTTATATTTAAGATCTTTGTATTCCCCAATATGCCTAAAACACAATGTTGGACAAAGAGTAACAAACTGCAAATACCAAGCAGAATGAATAAAGTGTTACAATAGAAGTGCAAACAGTATGTGGTAGACACAAGAAGAATCACTACATTGGCCATCTAAGTAGCTCCAAATAATATATTCTTGGATACTGAGAATCATCAACCTAATTTTTTATATATTCCCTGAGCTTGAAAATAATTTAGTTAAAATTGTATATTTCCCTGTGTATCTTTTATGAACAATACTTGTCAAAATCTAATCACTGATAATACAATACTTTGTATGATTCTACCAAGAGTATGTTTTGTGTATTTGTTTGTTTAAAGTATGTATATTATGACCATTTTCTTAGATATTGGACACAAAATTTTAGAATGATTAAAAAACTATATAAATCATCTAGAAAATAAGAAGAATAATATATTATGAAGCATGAGGGTCCCTTTGAAGTTTCTGATTATAAAAGAAAGATTTTAGCATAGTCAAACAAAAATAAAGATGTATGTGAAGATAGGAATTATACTGTATTAATCATTTCTACCAATTTTCTTATTATCTACATGTTATCGATTAACACTATTTAATATACATGGAATTAATGAGATATTAAATAGTTAATATTAATAAATACCAAGTATAACTAATGAATGAAAAATTCTAAATTATTTTATTATCACAGAATTTACTATCACAATAAGTACTGAAATTTTAAAAAGAAAATGAAAAAATGATTGTGGTCTAAAATACCCTTCTAAATCATTAATAATTATACAGGTTGGGGAACAAGTCTGCAAACCAACTGAAAACTCCCACCAGTTTAGCAGCTATATGAACTAATGATGTTGTATTCTGAGTGAAATCCTGGCCAACAAATTAATTTAGTTAGCTACTAGAATACCTCCGTAGTTAACATTATCCAAATGTACTTAGTTTTACTTCTTTCCAACATTATATGACTATAAGATGTAAAGTAACATGATCATAGATTTCTGTGCTGTAAAGACTACACATCAACAACGTATCATGGTCCTGACATTGAACTATTCATTTGACACAAACCACTACAGGTAGCACTATGATGAAAAGAAAAGCGATATCTGATTAGAAAAGTCAGATGCTAAGCACAGGGCTTTCAACCAATCCTGTCCTAAGTCACTGTGCC
Source organism: Moschus berezovskii (assembly GCF_049115385.1). Taxonomy (NCBI): domain Eukaryota; kingdom Metazoa; phylum Chordata; class Mammalia; order Artiodactyla; family Moschidae; genus Moschus; species Moschus berezovskii. Next base: position 76,502,770 of record NC_142488.1, on the reverse strand, counting down.
CAAAATCACTATGAAATTTTGAAGAAGGTTAAAAAACATTAATATTGACTCATAGTCCCTATCAGTTTCCTGACTCTGCCAAAGGAGATCAAATAATTGAATGATAAATTGAAAGAAAAACCTTCATTTTATCCACTTATTTAGATGAACTAACTTTCTTCAGTGCTCACATCTATAATAACAGATCTGACTGAATTTAGCTCACATCTGTCTCATTTCATTAAAAAGTAATAGCCATTGTTATTACCTGAACTGAGCACAAAAGTAGACTCATCTGTCTCTACTAATAATAAGTTCCCAATAAAATTTTAATGTGTTCAATATCTTTTACAAATATAAAATGGATCTATGTTGTTGTTTTTTTAATTTACTTTTATTGGAGGCTAATTGCTTTATATTATTTTATTGGTTTTGCCATACATTGACATGAATCTGCCCTGGGTGTACATGTGTTCCCCATCTTGAACCCCCCTGCCACCTCCCTCATCATCCCATCCCTCTGGTTCATCCCAGTACACCAGCCTCGAGCATCCTGTCTCATGCATCGAACGTGGACTGGCGATTAGTTTCACATATGATAATATACATGCTTCAATGCCATTCTCCCAAATCATCCCACCCTTGCCTTCTCCCACAGAGTCCAAAAGATTGTTTTATACATCTATGTCTCTTTTGCTGTCTCGCATACAGGGTTATCTTTACCATCTTTCTAAATTCCATATATATGCATTAGTATACTGTATTGGTGTTTTTCTTTCTGTGTTACTTCACTCTGTATAATAGGCTCCAGTTTCATCCACCTCATCAGAACTGATTCAAATGTATTCTTTTTAATTTCTGAGTAACACTCCATTGTGTATTTGTACCACAGCTTTCTTATCCATTCATCTGCAGATAGACATCTAGGTTGCTTCCCTGTCCTCGCTATTATAAACAGTGCTGTGATAAACATTGGAGTACATGTGTCTCTTTCAATTCTGGTTTCCTCGGTGTGTATGCCAAGAGTGTGATTGCTGGGTCGTATGGCAGTTCTATTTCCAGTTTTTGAAGGAAACTCCACACTGTTCTCCATAGTGGTTGTACTAGTTTGCATTCCCACCAACAGTGTAAGAGGGTTCCCTTTTCTCCACACCCTCTCCAGCATTTATTGCTTGTAGAATTTTGGATAGCAGCCATTCTGACTGGCATGAAATGGTACCTTATAGTGGTTTTCATTTGCATTTTTCTTATAATGAGTGATGTTGAGCATCTTTTCATGTGTTTGTTAGCCATCTGTATGTCTTCTTTGGAGAAATGTCTGTTTAGATCTTTGGCCCATTTTTTGATCGGGTCGTTTATTTTTTTGGAATTGAGTTGCAGGAGTTACTTGTATATTTTTGAGATTAATCCTTTGTCAGTTGCTTTATTTGCTATTATTTTCTCCCATTCTGAAGGCTGTCTTTTCACCTTGCTTATAGTTTCCTTTGCTGTGCAGAAGATTTTAATTTTCATTAGGTCCAATTTGTTTATTCTTGCTTTCATTTCTAATATTCTGGGAGGTGGGTCATGGAGGATCCTGCTGTGATTTATGTCGGAGAGTGTTTTGCCTATGTTCTCCTCTAGGAGTTTTATAGTTTCTCATTTTACATTTAGATCTTTAATCCATTTTTATTTTATTTTTGTGTATGGTGTTAGGGAGTGTTCTAGTTTCATTCTTTTACAAGTGGTTGACCAGTTTTCTGATCTATGTTGTTTTGTTTAATTATTATACTAATAGCTAAAATTCTCCTTCAAAGAAAAATTATGTTTAGAATCAAAATAAATTTAAAAAATAAAATTCAATTTATGACTTGAGACTATACTAGATAGCTACAGTAATCATGACCATATGGTACAGGAACAAAAACAGAAATACAGATCAAGGAAGAGGATAGAAAACAAAGAGATAAACCCGTATATCTATCAATGGTCACCTAATCTACAGCAAAGAAGGCAACAATATACAATGGATAAAAGACAGTGTCTTCAATAAGTGGTGCTGTGAATACTGAAAAACTACAGGTAAAAGAATGAAATTAGAACACTCCCTAACACTAGAGAAAAAAGTAAACTCAAAATGGATTAATGACCTAAATGTAAGGCCAGATACCATAAAACTCTTAAAGGAAAATTTAGAGAGAACACACTCTGACATAAAATCACAGCAAGATCTTTTTTAAGCCACCTCCTAAACTAATGAAAATACAAATAAAAATAAACAAATGGGTCTAATTAAACTTAAAAACTTTTGCAAAGCAAAGGAAACCATAAACAAGACAACCCTCAGAACGTGTAAAATATTTGCAAATTAAGCAACTAACAAGGGATTAATATCTAAAATATACAAATCCCTAGTTATTTCACTCGGTAAAAACCATAATTCCAAAAGATACATGCACTCCATTGTTTATTGCAGCACAATATCCAGGACATGGAAGTAACCTAAATGCCCATCAACAGAATAATGAATAAAGAAGATGTGGCACAATGGGGAGTGAGATGGGAGGGAGGTTCAGTAGGGAGGGGACATGGGTGTACCTACGGCTGACTCATGTTGATGTTTGACAGAAAACATCAAAATTAATTCTGTAAAGCAATTATCCTTCAATGAAAAAATAAAATATTTTTTTAATGTTTCAGTTAAGTTCAGTTCAATTACTCAGTCGTGTCCGACTCTTTGCGACCCCATGAATCACAGCACACCAGGCCTCCCTGTCCAACACTAACTCCTGGAGTTCACTCAAACTCATGTCCATTGAGTCAGTGATGCCATCCAGCCATCTCATTCTCTGTCGTCCCCGTCTCCTCCTATCCCCAATCCCTCCTATTATCAGACTCTTTTCCAGTGAGTCAACTCGTCGCATGAGGTGGCCAAAGTATTGGAGTTTCAGCTTTAGTATCAGTCCTTCCAATGAACACCCAGGACTGATCTCCTTTAGAATGGACTGGTTGGATCTCCTTGCAGTCCAAGGGACTCTCAAGAGTCTTCTCCAGCACCACAGTTCAAAAGCATCAATTCTTCGGCGATCAGCTTTCTTCACAGGCCAAATCTCACATCCATTCATGACCACGGGAAAAACCATAGCCTTGACTAGATGGACCTTGGTTGGCAAAGTAATGTCTCTACTTTTTAATATGCTATCTAGGTTGGTCATAACTTTCCTTTCAAGGAGTAAGTGTCTTTTTTTTTTTTTAATGATTTTTTTATTATTTTTATTTTTTCTTTTTCTTTAAGTTTATAATTTTATTTGAGAATTTCACAGTCCACTTCATCTTCTTTAGATCTCTCTCTCTTTTTTTTTTTTTTTACTTTTCTGAAGCTTTTTATTTATTTTTTTAAATTTATTTATTTTAATTGGAGGCTAATTATTTTACATTATTGTATTGGTTTTGCCATACATTGATATGAATCTGCCCCGGGTGTACATGTGTTCCCCATCTTGAAACCCCCTCCTACCTCCCTCCCCATCCCATCCCTCTAGTTCATCCCAGTACCCCAACCCAGAGCATCCTGCAGCATGCATCAAACCTGGACTGGCAATTCGTTTCACATATGCTATTATACATGTTTCAATGCCATTCTCCCAAATAAATTATTTTTTAAAAGATGTGGCTTATATATATATGAAAGTGAAAGTAAAGTTGCTCTGTCGTGTCTGACTCTTTGCGACCGGACGGACAGTAGCCTACCAGGCTCTTCTGTCCGTGGGATACTCCAGGCAAGAGTACTGGAGTGGGTTGCGGTTTCCTTCTCCAATATATATACATATATATAGTCGAATATTATTCACCCATAAAAAGGAATGAAATTGTGCCATTTGCAGATACATGGATGAACTTAGAGATTGTCATACAGAATGAAGGAATTTAGGAAGAAAAAACCACTGGAGTGGGTAGCCATTTCCTTCTCCAGTGTTCTTGCCTGGAGAATCCCAGGGATGGGGGAGCCTGATGGGATGCCATCTATGGGGTCACACAGAGTCAGACACGACTGAAGCGACTTAGCCGCAGCAGCAGCAGCAAGTGTAACAATTTCATAGAGCTCATCATTTTTGCATGACCAAAGAGACATTAACCAGATTTTAAAGAAATAAAACTGTTAAAAAGAGCCCTTAAATTATTATAAACTTCAATATATACATGTTCACTCAGCCTTGATATTAATTAAATTTGCAATTGCCTTCAGGTAAAATATTTCACATTTGTGTTAATGCCTCTTTGGTCATGCAAAAATGATGAGCTCTATGAAATTGTTATACTTAGCTTATAGTTAAAATGTTTTGAATAAAATTTCATTCGAAAAGAATGGCCTACGTTTATCAGGGCATGTGGCTTCAAGGACCCCCTGGATTAAATAAAGACATAAAATGAAAGTAGCATTGTCATCAAAAGATAACTAGAGAGAGGTCGCTAAAGATTTCTTAGAAAGAATCTTTGAACTGATCTTATTCTCAGTTCCCTTCACTGGTCATAGCAAACACCCTCTTCCAACAACACAAGAGAAGACTCTACACATGGACATCACCAGATGGTCAACACCGAAATCAGATTGATTATATTCTTTGCAGCCAAAGATGGAGAAGCTGTATACAGTTAGCAAAAACAAGACCAGGAGCTGACTGTGGCTCAGATCATGAACTCCTTATTGCGAAGTTCAGACTTAAATTGAAGAAAGTAGGGAAAACCACTAGACCATTCAGATATGACCTCAATCAAATCCCTTATGATTATACAGTGGAAGTGAGAAATAGATTTAAGGGACTAGATCTGATAGATAGAGTGCCTGATGAACTCTGGACGGAGGTTCGTGACATTGTACAGGAGACAGGGACCAAGACCATCCCCATGGAAAAGAAATGCAAAAGAGCGAAATGGCTGTCTGAGGAGGCCTTACAAATAGCTGTGAAAAGAAGAGAAGCGAAAAGAAAAGGAGAAAAGGAAAGATATAAGCATCTGAATGCAGAGTTCCAAAGAATAGCAAGGAGAGATAAGAAAGACTTCCTCAGCGATCAATGCAAAGAAATAGAGGAAAACAACAGAATAGGAAAAACAAGAGACCGCTTCAAGAAAATTAGAGATTCCAAGGGAACATTTCATGCAAAGATGGGCTCGATAAAGGACAGAAATGGTATGGACCTAACAGAAGCAGAAGATATTAAGAAGAGGTGGCAAGAATACACAGAAGAACTGTACAAAAAAGATCTTCCCGACCAAGATAGTCACGATAACGTGATCACTGACCTAGAGCCAGACGTCTTGGAATGTGAAGTCAAGTGGGCCTTAGAAAGCATCACTACTAACAAAGCTAGTGGAGGTGATGGAATTCCAGTTGAGCTACTACAAGTCTTGAAAGATGATGCTGTGAAAGTGCTGCACTCAATATGCCAGCAGATTTGGAAAACTCAGCAGTGGCCACAGGACTGGAAGAGGTCAGTCTTCATTCCAATCCCAAAGAAAGGCAATGCCAAAGAATGTTCAAATTACCGGACAATTGCCCTCATCTCACACGCTAGCAAAGTCATGCTCAAAATTCTCCAAGCCAGGCTTCAGCAATATGTAAACCGTGAACTCCCAGATGTTCAAGCAGGTTTTAGAAAAGGCAGAGGCACCAGAGATCAAATTGCCAACATCCGCTGGATCATGGAGAAAGCAAGAGAGTTTCAGAAAAACATCTATTTCTGCTTCATTGACTATGCCAAAGCCTTTGACTGTGTGGATCACAATAAACTGTGGAACATTCTGAAAGAGATGGGAATCCCAGACCACCTGACCTACCTCTTGAGAAACCTGTATGCAGGTCAGGAAGCAACAGTTAGAACTGGACATGGAACAACAGACTGGTTCCAAATAGGAAAAGGTGTACGTCAAGGTTGTATATTGTCACCTTACTTATTTAACTTATATGCAGAGTACATCATGAGGAATGCTGGGCTGGAAGAAGCACAAGCTGGAATCAAGATTGCTGGGAGAAATATCAATAAACTCAGATATGCAGATGACACTACCCTTATGGCAGAAAGTGAAGAGGAACTCAAAAGCCTCTTGATGAAAGTGAAAGAGGAGAGTGAAAAGGTTGGTTTGAAGCTTAACATTCAGAAAACGAAGATCATGGCATCTGGTCCCATCACTTCATGGGAAATAGATGGAAAAACAGTGGAAACAGTGTCAGACTTTGTTTTTTTGGGCTCCAAAATCACTGCAGATGCTGATTGCAGCCATGAAATTAAAAGACGCTTGCTCCTTGGAAGGAAAGTTATGACCAACCTTGATAGTATATTAAAAAGCAGAGACATTACTTTGCCAACCAAGGTCCGTCTAGTCAAGGCAATGGTTTTTCCCGTGGTCATGTATGGATGTGAGAGTTGGACTGTGAAGAAGGCTGATCGCCGAAGAATCGATGCTTTTGAACTGTGGTGTTGGAGAAGACTCTTGAGAGTCCCTTATACTGCAAGGAGGTCCAACCAGTCCATTCTAAAGGAGATCAATCCTAGATGTTCATTGGAGGGACTGATGCTAAAGCTGAAACTGCAATACTTTGGCCACCTCATGCGACGAGTTGACTCACTGGAAAAGACTCTGATGCTGGGAAAGGTTGGGGGCGGGAGGAGAAGGGGACGACGGAGAATGAGATGGCTGGATGGCATCACCGACTCTGTGGACATGAGTTTGAGTGTACTCCGGGAGTTGGTGATGGACAGGGAGGCCTGGCGTGCTGTGATTCATGGGGTCGTGGAGAGTCGGACACGACTGAGCGACTGAACTGAACTGAACTGAACTTATGTGTTCTGTGTGAGCAAAATCATGAAAACTGCCTTGTGCTCAAGTTGTTTTCTAAAAGAAAGTAAAGAAAATATGCTCTTTCCCTAGTTTGTGAGATACTGTAAGGGCAAAAAAAAAAAAAAAAACAATTTAATCAATTTAATCTATAAGGTGTTTATACTCTTCTAAAAATAGGAAAAGTAAAAATACAATTGCTCATTACAAAAACATTATTTCAGAGGGTTTTATTGTTGGAAAAATTTATTTGAGCACATCCCTATGCTTTCTGGAATATTATGAAAAAATCAATAAAAGTCATAGCCTTCAATACTGAGTAAATTGCTAGCTAATGGGATGGGCAGGACATATTGGAATGGTTGGAAAGATGGTTAAGAGTTATAAGACTTAAAAGGAGTTACTCTCCTCTCATAAAAACGGTAAATGAAATGTTCTTAACAGTTAACAGTTTACTTAAATGATGCCATTTATCTCTTCTGTGTAAATCTATAAGCATGAATGTTGGTTTAGAATTATAAAAGTAAAGTAATAAGGAAATGTGAAAAAGTGCACTATGTGCTGTCCAAGGAAAGAGAGAAAAAATAAAATATGCTAGCCTCTTTCAGTACACAATATTGGGCCTGCCCAAAACATTTGTTCCAGTTACAGAAAATCCCAAATGAACTTTTTGGCCAACTCAATAAAAGAAAGCTAACATTTTAGTCTTGATTTTTAAAACTGCATTAGTTTACATTACAAAAAAATACTATGATCTGCCAAAATATATTACTGAATTTTGTTTTAATGTGTAAACTTTGTTCTCATAAAATTGCTCTTGGTACTCAACACACACACACACACAGGTTCCTATGTAGGAAATTGGTACTGTCAACAATTATTTTGCAAAAATACCATAAATTTAGCCAAGAAATATAAAAAGACAACAATTTATGTGAACAGAAAAATCCAGAAGTAAACGAAAAAAACTTCATTTTCCCTCAAAATGTGAAGGAAAGTTCAGAATAATATGTGATCAGAAAATTACAAATGAAATATGAAGGTGATATCCTATTTCATATACATTGGCACAAATTAAATAGACTTAAAATACCAATAATTAATAAAGATTTGAGATTATGTCACAAGAGTTACCTTTAAATTATTAGTAAAATCATTTCCCCAACATTTAATAAACTTTGAATGCATATTCCCAATAAGAGTAATGCAAGGACACCACTCCTAAATATATTGCCAATAGAAGCTCTCACATATACACCACAGGAGTCATGTACAAAACTGTTCATTGTGCAATTGTTTGCAACAGAATGAAACTGGCACAGAAAACATATGCCTATGGATTTGGTAACAAAAACATGTTTTGTTAAGATATATAATAAAACTATGAAAAGGAAAAAATATAGAACACTGAAAGATGAACTCCCCAGGTGGGTAGGTGCCAAATATACTGGGGAGATCAGTGGAGAAATAGCTCCAGAAAGAATGAAGGGATGGAGCCAAAAAAAAAAAAATAGTGCCCAGTTGTGGATGTGACTGGAGATGGAAGCAAGGTCCAATGCTGTAAAGAGCAATATTGCATAGGAACCTGGAATGTTAGGTCCATGAATCAAAGCAAATTGGAAGTGGTCAAATAGGAGATGGCAAAGTGAAGGTAGACATTTTAGGAAACAGCAAATTAAAATTGAATGGAATAGGTAAATTTCATTCAGATGACCATTATATCTACTACTGTGGGTAAGAATCCCTTAGAAGAAATGGAGTAGTCATCAGAGTCAACAAAAGAGTCTGAAATGCAGTACTTGGATGCAGTCCCCAAAACTAAAGAATGATCTCTGTTCGTTTCCAAGGCAAACCACTCAATATCACAGTAATCCAAGTCTATGCTTCAGCCAGGAATGCTGAAGAAGCAAAAGTTGAACAGTTCTATGAAGACCTACAAGATATTCTAACACCCAAAAAATATATCCTTTTCATTATAGGGGACTAGAATGCAAAAGAAGGAAGTCAAGAAACACCTGGAATAACAGGCAAATGAAGCCTTGGAGTACAAAATGAAGAAGGACAAAGGCTAATAGAATTTTGTCAAGAGAACACACTGGTATTGAAAACACTCTCTTCCAACAAGAAAAGATAAGAATCTACAGATGTACATCACCAGATGGTCAACAGTGAAAGTAGATTGATTGTATTCTTTGCAGACAAAGATGGCGAATCTCTATACAGTCAGCAAAAACAAGACCGGGAGCTGACTGTGGCTCAGACCATGAACTCCTTATTGCTAAATTCAGACTTAAATTGAAGTAGGGCAAACCATTAGACCATTCAAGTATGACCTAAATCAAATCCCTAATGATTTGCAGTGGAAGTGAGAAATAGATTTAAGGGACTTAATCTGATAGACAGAGTGCCTGATGAACTATGGATGGAGGTTCGTGACATTGTACAGTAGACAGTGATCAAGATCATCCCCAAGATAAAGAAATGCAAAAAAAAAAAAAAAAAGCCAAATGGATGTCTGAGGAGGCCTTGTAAATAGCTGTGAAAGGAAGAGAAGTGAAAAGCAAAGGAGAAAAAGAAAGATATACTATTTGAATGCAGAGTTACAAAGAAGAGCAAGGAGATATAAGAAAGCCTTCCTCAGCAATCAGTGCAAAGAATCAGAGGAAAACAGAATGGGAAAGATTAGAGACCTCTTCAAGAAAATTAGAGATATCAAGGGAACATTTCATGCAAAGATGGGGACAATAAAGGACAGAAATGGTATAAACCTAGCCTAAGCAGAAGATACTAAGAAGAGGTGGCAAGAATATACAGAACTATACAAAAAAAGATCTTCACGACCCAGATAATCACAATGGTGTGATCACTCACCTAGAGCCAGACATCCTAGAATGTGAAGTCAAGTGGGCCTTAGGAAGTGTTACTACGAACAAAGCTAGTGGAGGTGATGGAATTCCAGTCGAGCTATTTAAAATCCTAAAGGATGATGCTATGAAAGTGCTGAACTCAATATGCCAGCAAATTTGGAAAACTCAGCAGTGGCCACAGGACTGGAAAATGTCAGTTTTCATTCAAATTCTTAAGAAAGGCATTGCCAAAGAATCCTCAAACTACCGCGCAATTGCACTCATCTCACACCCTATTAAAGTAACTCTCAAAATTATCCAAGCCAGGCTTTAGCAATACGTGAACGGTGAACTTCCAAATGTTCAAGCTGCATTTAGAAAAGGGAGAGGAACCAGAGATCAGATTGCCAACATCCTTTGGATCATCGCAAAAGCAAGGGAGTTCCAGAAAAACCTCTTTTTCTTCCTTATTGACTATGCCAATACCTTGGAGTGTGTGGATTACCACAAACTGTGGAAAATTCTGAAAGAGATGGGAATACCAGATCATCTTACCTGCTTCTTGAGAAATCTGTATACAGGTCAGGAAGCAATAGTTAGAACTGGACATGGAACAACAGATTGGTTCCAAATAGGAAAAGGAGTACATCAAGGCTGTATATTGTCACCCTGCTTATTTAACTTATAAGCAGAGTACATCATGAGAAACACTGGGCTGAATGAAGTAAAAGCTGTAATCAATAACCTCAGATATGCAGATGACACCATCTTTATGGCAGAAAGTGAAGAAGAACTAAAAAACCTCTTAATGAGAGTGAAAGAGGAGAGTGAAAAAGTTGGCTTAAAGCTCAACATTCAGAAAACAAAGATCATTGCATCCGGTCCCATCACTTCATGGCAAATAGATGGAAAAACAGTGGAAACCATGACTGACTTTACTTTGGGGGTTCCAAAATCAGTGCCCATGAAGACTGCAGCCATGAAATTAAAAGATGTTTACTCCTTGGGAGAAAAGTTATGACCAACTTGGACAGCATTCTATAAAGCTGAGATGTTACTTTGCCAACAGAAGTCTGTCTAGTCAAGGCTATGATTTTTCCAGAAGTCATGTATGGTTGTGAGAGTTAGAGTATAAAAAAAGCTGAGCACCAAAGAATTGATGCTGTTCAACTATGATGTTGGAGAAGACTCTTGAGAGCCTCTTGGACTGCAAGGAGATCCAACCAGTCAATCCTCAAGGAAGTCAGTCCTGATTATTCATTGGAAGGACTGATGTTGAAGCTGAAACTCCAATAATTTGGCCACCTGATGCAACTAACTGACTCATTTGAAAAGACCCTGATGCTGGGAAACTTTGAAGGTGGGAGGAGAAGTGGACAACAGAGGATGAGATGGTTGGATGGCATCACGGACTCAATTGGCATGAGTTTGAGTAAACTCTGGGAGCTGGTGATGGACAGGGATGCCTGGCTTGCTGCAGTCCATGGAGTCACAAAGAGTCGGACAGGACCGAGCAACTGAACTTAATTGAACTGATGCACAAATGTAAAAATAAACAAATTAGTGATAAACCAATCATTATGAAGATAATTTTAAAATCATAATACCAAGTTAAAAAAAAGACTAACTTGCTTATACAGAATAAATTGTGTACAAAAATAATACACTGGAAGAAATTTTCCTTTATTGTAACACACATATGAATCCCATGAAGGTATTTGAGAGTGTGGGGGAGAGACCAAAGCAGCACAGTGAGAAATGAAGGTAAAATATGGAGACTTACTACTTAGTTGTATTAGCAGGACAAATTAATGTATGTGTCTGTATGTGTGTGTCTCTTGGTATCCATAGGGGATTGGTACAAGGAAGCCCGCACAAATATCAAAATCCAAGGATGCATAAGTCCTTTATATAAAATGACATAGTATTTTTATATAACCTACTTTAATTGAAACATTGTTTAAGAACTGTATTATATTAATTTCAGGTATACTACATAGTGACATGACATTTACAAACAGTATGGAATGATCACCACAGTAAGTCTAGTAACCATTTGTTCCCACAGAGTTATTACAATATTATTGACCATATTCCTTGCACTTTATATTTCATCTCTCTGATTTATTTATTATATAACTGAAGGCTAATACCTCTTAATCCTCTTCATCTAATTCACCCACCCACTACACATCCCTCTATTTTGCAACCAAGTCCTGGAAGCACAGAGAGTTTCAGAAAGGATAACCCAAGGAGGAACACACTGAGACACACATTAATCAAACTGACAAAAATTAAAGACAGAGATAAATTATTAAAAGCAACAAGGGAAAAATGACAAATAACATACAAGGGACCTCCCACCAGGCTACCAGCTGATTTCTCAACCCAAACTACAAGTCAGAAGGGAGTGGCATGATATATTTAAAGTGATGAAAGGGAAGAACCTACAAGGAAGAATACTCTGCTCAGCAAGACTCTCCTTCAGATTTGATGGAGAAATCAAAAGCTTTCCAGATAAGCAGATGTTAAGAGAACTCAGAACCGCCAAACCAGTTTTACAACAAATGCTAAAGGAACTTCTCTAAGCAGGAAACACAAGAGAAGAAAAAAACCTACCTACAGAAAATAGGTAGACGATTTCCTTTCCCATCTTAGGAAACTTCAGCTATTATCTCTTCAAATATTTTCTCAGGTCCTTTCTCCTCCTTCTTCTTCTTCTGGGGCCCCTATAATGCAAATGTTGGTGCATTTAATGTTGTCCTAGAGGTCTCAAGCTGTTTTCATTTCTTTTAATTCTGTTTTACTATATCCTGTTCTGTGGCAGTGATTTCCACCATTCTGTTTCAGGTCATTTATCCGTTCTTTCTTCAGTTATTCTGCTATGGGTTTCTTCTAGTGTATTATTATTCATCTCTGCTTGTTTGTTCTTTAGTTTTTATAGGTCTTTGGTAAACATTTCTTACATCTTCTCAGTCTTTATCTCTGTTCTTTTTCCAAGATCCTGAATCATCTTCACTATCATTATTTCAAACTCTTTTTCTGGGAGGTTGCCCATCTCCACTTCATTTAGTTGTTTTTCTGTGGTTTTACATTTCCCTTCATCTGCAACAAACATTTTGCTTTTTCCTACTGATTAAATTTTTGTAAGGTGGTTTTGTTTTAGTTACTGTGGGACTGTGGTTCTTCTTGCTTCTTCTATCTGCCCTCTGACAGAGGGAACTAAGAGGGTTATGTAAGCTTCCTGAAGGGAGGAACAGGTGGTGGGAAAAACTGGGTCTTGCACTGGTGGGCAAGGCCTTGATCAGTAAAGCTTTAATCCAATTATCTACTGATGGGTAGGGTTATGCTCCCTCCCTGGCAGGTTTTTGACCTGAGGCGACCCAGCCCTTGGGTCTAAGGGCTCTATGGTTGGGTTAATGGTGATCTCCAAGAAGGTTCCTAAAGGGGACCTTCCCAGACTACCGGCTACCAGTCCCCCGTGGTTAGTCTCTGCCAAGCCACACTTCCACAAGAGACCCTTCAACACTAGCAAGTAGTTTTGGTTCAGGATCCTTTTGAAGTCACTACTCCTTTCCTGAGTCTTGGTGCAAGGTTTTGCAGAAGCCCTCCAAGATTGGAGTCTCAGTTTTCCCCAGTCCTGTTGAAATCCTATACTGAAATCCCACTGACCTTTAAGGTCATATTTCCTGGGAATTACTAGTCTCTTTGTCGGGTCCCCAGGATGGGAAGCCTGACATGGAGTTCTGAAACTTCACAACAGTGGGAGAACTCCGTTGGTATTATTGTTCTCCAGTTTGTGAGTCACCCACCCCAGAGATTATAGGATTTGATTTTAACATGATTGTGTCCCTCCTACCATCTAGATGCAGCTTCTTTGTCTTTGGACGTGGGTATCAGTTTTTGGTAGGTTCCAGGGTCCTTCTGTCAATGGCTGTTCAACAACTAGTTGTGATTTTGGTGCTTTTACAGGAGGAGACAAGTGCATGTACTTCTACTCTGCCATCTTGAATGGGAAGTCTGAACATGCTCTTTTGATTATTGTAGCTTTATAGTGTAGTTGAAATCAGATAGTGTGATACCTTCAGCTTTTTTCTTATCTCACAAGATTATTTTGGCTATTCTAGGTCTTTGGGATTTCCATGCAAATTTTAGAATTATTTATTCTAGTTCTATGGAAAATGCCATTACTATTTTGATGGGGATTGCATTGAATCTGTAGATTTCCTTGATGGATATGGCCATTTTAACAATATAAATTCTTATAACAGATGCACATGGTGTATTTACCATTTGTTTGTGTCATCTTCAAATTCTTTCATCAGTATATTAGTTTTATTTTTTTTCTACCTCCTTGGCTCAGTTTATTCTTAGGTATGTTATTCTTTTTGATACAACTGTAAAAGGCATTCTTTTTCTTCTTCTAATAGTTTGTTAATAATATATAGATACAATAGATGACTGTACATTAGTTTTATATTTTGAAACTTTACCAAAGTCATTGATGAGTTATAGTAGTTTTGGTGGTGTCTTTAGGAATATCTATATGTAGTATTATGCCATTTACAGTGACAGTTTTACTTTTCCTTTAAAATTTGGATTCTTTTTATTTTTATTTCTTGTCTGATTGCTGTCACTAGGATTTCCAATAGTATGTTGAATAAAAATGGTGAGAAAGGACATTCTTTTTAATAATTTTATTTATTTAATGTATCTATATTTTTGACTGTGCCAGATCACACTGATGCCCAGGCTTTTCTCTAGTTGCAGCAAGCAGGGACTATTTTCTAGTTGCAGTACACAGGCTTCTCATTGCGTGGGTTTCTCCTGTTGCAGGGTATGGGCTCTAGAGCACAGACGCATTACTTATGGTGCCATGGACTAAGTTGTTCTGTGTCATGTGGGATCTTCCAAGACCAGGGATTGAAGCAAGTAGGTTCTTTACAACTGAGCCACCAGGGAAGCCTGAAAGAGGACATTCTTGTCTTGTTTATGATCTTAAATAAATACTTTCAGCATTTCATCATTGAGTATGAAATTATCTATAGGTTTTAGTGGTGAGATAATAATTTGTAATGCAAGGCTAGTCAACTCAGTGTCATTTAAAAAATGTTAGTGATACAATGTTCACATAGATAATTAGAGAATACAAAAGAAAATATAAACACATATTAAATAATATACTGCAGAAATGGAGAGGGACTTCCCTTAAAAAGAGAAGTCATCCAGGAAATCTATAAAAAGTACGTCCTGGCATTAAAGGATAAAGAATTCAATAGATGAGTGAAGTTATTGCAAGCTAAGCAAATAGAATGTGCAATCAGAGTTGAAATTACTCTCTTGTGGAATACAGTGAAAAAAGTAGCCTGTTGATGGTATAACATGCAGAGTGAAGTGAAAGTCACTCAGTCGTATCTGACTCTTTGTGACCTCATGGACTATACAGACCATAGAATTCCCCAGGCAAGAATACTGGAGTGGGTAGCCTTTTCCTTCTCCAGGGGATTTCCCCAACGCAGGGATCAAACGCAGACCTCCTGCATTGCAGTCATATTCTTTACAAGCTGGATCACAAAGGAAGCCCAAGAATAATGGATTGTATAGCCTACCCCTTCTCCAATGGATCTTTCTGACCCAGGAATCGAATTGTGTTCTCCTGCATTGCAAGCAGATTCTTTACCAACTGAGCTATCAGGGAAGCCCCATAACATGCAAAAGCAAATCAATAAGACAGGGAAATATCTGTAACTAGTTGAATAACTAGACAGATAGTAAAGGCATGAAGGTCTTACTACAGGAACAGCGCTCATGTTGTAGCAATGAGGTCTTCTATCCTATTCTATTTTAAAGTTTTTGTGAAAGACTTGACTGGGTGAAGAAATAGTGATTCAGATATGCAGTGAAGTTCAGAGATGGTCAAATACATTGTTTGACATATTCAATGAGCAAAAATATCTTAACAGCCGGGAAAAAATGACCAAACCTACTAAGAAGAAATTTTATACTTCTAATAGAATAAGAACAAAATACAGTGAGATATTTATAACAGTATGAAAATTATTTCAAGATTTTATTTTCTGAGTTTTGGTCTTTTAATTTGCAAACTGAGGAGATTGGATTAAATATTTTGGTGGTTCCCTGAAATTCTAACTTTCTATGATTTTTCACATCAATAGCTGAATATGACTACAGAAATAACAGATGCTATCTTAGGTGAATAAATAAGAATCTGAAATACAGAAACAGAGCACAAAACTCTAATTTTACTCTGTAATAGTCAGACCACACTTGGGTGTATTTATCTTAAGAACATGATGAACTGGAACTTGTCCAGAAGGAATGAGATATATGGTAAAGAAACCAGAAATTTTGCTGAGATACCCGGGAATATTGGTCATCATATTACAAAAGCTTTCCATAACATGTAGCATAAAATTTTAATAATATAAAAATTTACTATGGCATAAAAGAATGAAGACACAGAGCCAAAGCAAAACAAGATGCAGTTGAGGATGTGACTGGTGATGGAAGTGAAGTCCAATGCTGAAGAATAATATTTCTTAGGAATCTGGAATGTTAGGTCCATGAATCAAGGTAAATTGGAAGTGGTCACACAAGAGACGGGAAGAGTGAACACTTAAGGAATCAGTGAACTAAAATGGACTGGAATGGGTGAATTTAACTCAGATGACCATTATATCTACTACTGTGGGCAAGAATACCTTAAAAAAAAAAATGGAGTAGCCCTCATAGTCAGCAAAAGAGTCTGAAATGCAGTACTTGGATTCAATCTCAAAAAGGACAGAAAGAACTCTGTTTTCAAGGCAAACCATTCAGTATCACAGTAATCTAAGTCTATGCCCCGAACAGTGATGGTGAAGAAGATGAACATTTCTGTGAATACCTTCAAGACTTTAAAGAACTGACACCCCCAAAAAAGATGTCCTCTTCATTATAGGGACTGGAAAGCAAAAGTAGGAAGTCAGTAGATATCTGGAGTAACAGGCAAATTTGGCCTTGGAATACAAAATGAAGCACGGAAAAGACTAACAGAGTTTTGCCAAGAGGACCCACTGGTCATAGCAAACACCTTCTTCCAACAACACAAGAGAAGACTACACATGGATATCACCAGATGGTCAATATCGACTGAAATCAGTTTGATTATATCCTTTGTAGCCAAAGATGGAAAAGCTCCATACAGTCAGCAAAAATAAGACTGGGTGCAGACTGTGGCTCAGATCATGAAAACCTTATTGCAAAATTCACACTTAAATTGAAGAAAGTAGGGGAAACCATTAGACTATTCAGGTATGACCTAAATCAAATACCTTGCAATTATACATTGGAAGTGACAGATATATTTCAGGGATTAGATTTGATAGAGAGAGTGCTGGAAGAACTATGGACGGAAGTTCCTGACATTGTCCAGGAGGCAGGGGTCAAGAACATCCCCAAGAAAAAGAAATGCAAAAAGGCAAAATGGTTGTCTGAGGAGGCCTTACAAATAGCTGAGAAAAGAAGAGAAGCTAAAAGCAAAAGAGAAAAGGAAAGATACACCTAATTGAATGAAGAGTTCCAAAGAATAACAAGGGAAGATAAGAAAGCCTTCCTTAGTGATCAATGAGAAAGAAATAGAGGAAAGAAATAGAGGAGAATAATGGAATGGGAAAGACTAGAGATCTCTTCAAGAAAATTAGAGATACCAAGGGAACATTTCATGCAAAGACGGGGACAATAAAGGACAGAAATGGTATGGACTTAACAGAAACAGACAATATTAAAAGAGGTGGCAAGAGAGCAGGAACAAGATGGCAGAGGAGTAGGTGGATATGGAATATACCTCTTTCCATGGATGCATCAGGAATACACCTTCAGACACAGAAGTACATGCAGAAAATCAGTTGCGAGTGGACAGGAGTACCTGACCAGAGGAAAAGAATATATTGAACCATGCAAAACTTGGTAAGACGAAGGAATTAGGGAGAAAAACAGGTGTGTTAGTAGGACTGGACTTGCCCTCAGCGGGTAGGGGAACCGAAGCAGGGATCCGATCCCCACACTGGAGCAACTCTCTGACTCAAAGGAGAAACATTAAAGCTTGCGAGTGAAACACCAGATCTGTTGCAGCCTAAATGGAATGAGAATCAGACAGTCCTTGCATCAGCCATACATATCCCAGACAGGGATGCAGTGTCTGGGAGCTGGAATTTAGGGATTGTGGAGCAATCGCAGGGTGAGGGCTGCTGTTGACTGTGGAGGGAAGGATTGAGGGGAGGTGAGGGAGAAGATTGTAATGAGAAATGCCAGTGGAGCAAAGTGGGGCAGCCATGGAAGCAAGGTGATACTGCTGAGTCATGCTTCATAAGTGGAGCCATCAACATAGACTCTCTCTCCCCACATGCCAGAATCAGCAGCTGAACAAGAGTCTGGCCCATCAAATACCTGACTCACTGAACTAAATAGCAGGACCCCACCCACGGTGCGCCTTTAAGTGCTTGACCTGCTGATCTGTAGAGGGGGGCCCTCTATGTACCTGATGTGCTGAACAACAGAGAAAGACCCCAGGCAAGGGAGTCCTCAAAATGCCTGAACAGGTGGAGCTATGAAGAAATACTGGCTAAAGAGGCATACTGATCGCCAGCTACAAGATGCTCGAGAAAAGACTCTGATAGGGCCATAACTCCTGTACCAGAAGTCTGTGTCCCTGCACATGTGGCACTGCCAAGGTGTCTTCAAGCCAAGCAGCTGTGCCCCCTTCACTCTAAATTCTCACTGGGTCAGAGCTTCCCTAGGCAAAACAATTCTTGAATTTATGCAAGTAGGGCCACTTCAGTCGTGTCCAACTCTTTGCCACCCTATAGACTATGGCATGCCAGGCTTCTCTGTTAGGGAGGGGGTGGTCTCCAGGCAAGAATAATGGAGCGTAATGGCCAATACTGGTTGTCGTACCCTTCTAGAGCACTATATTCCCTGCTTCCCTAGCCTCCAACTCCCTTCAGTACCAGGTGCTGCAAGAACCCCTGTGAACCAAGCAGCTGACACTACCTCCACACCTGGCCCTCAAAGGGGCAAGCACAAGTCCTCCAAGGTAGCCTCAGGAAAAAATCCCAGTGAATGACCCACATGCAGAGGTGGAAATAAAACCACAATTGAAACCCAAGGGCAGTGTGGCTAAGGAAGAAGACCCAAAACATTCCCACCAGCTGTACAAGTTGCAGATTAAGTTCACATGATCGACTAGGGAGACTCTGTGCCCATGAAATATATAAAAGGTCATTGAGATCTCCCACAAAGAAAATGCACTAGTTTTGATAGCTATGGATATGGGAGGCAAGTACACATAGGAGTAGGACTAGATTAGAATCTGAGCTGCCCCCCACAACAGGTCCAGAGATCAGCACAGTGTTGAAGGGAATCCTAAGGAGGTGAGGTGGACTCTGACTCCCAGCGAGAGAAAGGACTCTAACAGTACTGACTCAGAGAAAAACATTTATCATTTTTATGTTTTGACTTGTTCTGTATATTATTTTGGATTTCTTTTTCTTTTTCCTTTTCTTTGCCCCTCTATTGTAAATGTTGATTTGTTTGGTACTATGAAATCTAATTAAACTTTTGAGATGTTTTTTTTCTCTTCTCAGTCACATTTTTTATCGTTATAAACATCTGCCTGTATGTTCAGTTTTTGAGTTCTGTGGAATTTTCCACTTTCTCTCTCTAATTTTTAATTTTTTAAGCCTACATTTATTTATTTGTTTGCTTTTCCTACTATTCTTTTCCACTTGTTGTTAATCTTTAATGTATGTAAATCTTCTCTATCTACCTCTATTTAACTATGTGTATCTATTCTTTCTTTCTTTTCTTTCCTCTCCATGTATTTGTTAGTTTTGTTTCCGTTGCTGTATTCCTCACTTGGCACCTTACTTTCATTTCATTTTCCTGTTTGTGCTTTAGTTAGTTTTGTTCTTAACTGGTAGATATAAATTTTGATTTCCTTTGTTCACCAGGTCAGTCTATTGTACTTTATTTTAGTTGGAGTGATTTGACTCTGCTTATAGGTGTATATGTATATGTGTATATTCCATTATTTTAATTATTATTTGTCTAAGTTTGTAACTGCCATTTGTCTAGGGTTCTTCTTTGGTTTCTCATTTTGGGGTATTTGTTTTAATCTCAATTAATGACATAACAGACCACTTCTGGAATCTTCATTCTTGATCAGAGATGAATCCCTTAGTCTTTGGAGTGGGAGCACTGACTCCAAGACTCTAGAATATCAGAGAACTAATCATAGGGAGTATCAAATAGTGAGAACTCACACAAAGGAAACCACGTGAATACAAGGTCTAGTATCACCAAACCACAAGTAGCACTCTCTGCAGGACACCTCATCTAAACAACAAATAAGCAAAATTGCAAACCCAATCATTGGCAGACAGGATTACCACTGCACTCAGCCTTGAGCATCACAGGAAAAACAAAGAAACAAAACAAAACAAGCAAAAAACTCAGCAAAAATCTTACCCTGTAGAAAGCTTACACAAACCACTGGACCAAACTTAGGAGGGCAGAAAAAAAAAAGGAAAAAGAATTCAATCTTGAAGCATGGGAAAAGGAGACCTCAAACACAATAATAATAATAATAATAAGTACTGAAAAGGCAGAGAAATGCTACACAAATGAACGAACAAATTAGAAACACAGAAGTCCAAATAAATGAAGAGAAAATGGGCAAAATACATAAAAAAAATTCATAATAATGATAGTAAAGATGATTTTTTAAAAAAGAAAACCTTGAAAACTAAATGGAAAAAATGCAAGATTCAATTAACAAACACCTAGAAGAATTAAGGAATAAATATACTGAGACAAACAACAGAATTACTGAAATTTAAAATACTCAGTTAGGAATCAATAGCAGAATATCTGAAGCAGAAGAACAAATCAGTGAGCTGGAAGAAAAAAATGGTGGAAAAACTTCTGAAGAGCAGAAAAAAGTAAACAGAATGAAAAGAACTGAGGATCGTCTCAGCTACCTCTGGAAAAATATCAAAAGCACCAACATTTGAATTATAGGGGTCCCAGAAGAAGAGAAGAAGAAAGGGTATGAGAAAACTTTTGAAAAGACTATAGTTGAAAATTTCTCCATCATGAAAAAGGAAATAGGCAGTAAAGTCCAAGAGACACAAAGAGTCCTATACAGTGCAAACCCAAGGAGAAATGCGCCAAGACATATCAAACTGATAGAGATTAAACACAAAGAAAGACTCTTAAAAGCAGCAAGAGAGAAGCAAAATGTAACATACAAGGGAAACCCCAAACACTTATCAGCCGATCTTTCAGCAAAAACTCTGCAGGCCAGAAAACAATGGCAGGACATATTTAAAGTACTGAAAGGGAAAAATCTACAACCAAGCTTACTGTACCCAGAAAGGATCTCATTCAAAATTGATTGAGAAATCAAGCGCTTTTCAGACAAGCAAAAGTTAAGAGAATTCAGGACCAGCAAATCAGCTTTAAAACAAAAGTTAAAGGGACTTATAGCGTTAAGAAATATAAGAGAAGGAAAAAGATCAACAAAATCAACCCCAAACAATTAGGAAAATTCCAATACGAAAAAACATATTAATAATTACTTTAAATGGAAATGGATTAAATGCTCCAAGCAAAAGACAGACTTGATGAAAAAGGACAAAAACAAGGTCTATAATTATGCTGTGTAAAATAAACCCACTTCAGACCTAAATACACATATAGACTGAAAGTGAGAGGATGAAAAAATATATTCCATACAAATGGGAAGCAAAATAAAGCTGGAGTAGCACTCTTCATATCAGAAAAAAATAAACCTCACAGTAAAGAAAATTACAAGAGATAAGGAGGGACACTACATAATGATCAAGGGACCAACCCAAGAGGAAGACATAACAACTGTAAAAAAGTATGCACCCAACATAAGAGCACCTCAATACATAAGACAAACAGTTACAGACATAAAAGGAGAAATTGACAGTAACACATTAATAGTAGGAGACTTTAACACCCCACTCATACCAATGGACAGACCATCAAAACAGAAAATTAATAAGGAAACACAAGTCTTAAAGGATACATTAGTTTAGATGGATCTCATTGATATCTTCAGGAGATTCCATCCAAATGCAAAAGAATACACCTTCTTCTCAAGTGCACATGGAACATGCTCAGGACATGCTCTTGGGTCACAAATCAAACCTCAGTAAATTAAAAAAAAAAAAAAATTGAAACCATATCAAGCATCTTCTCTGACCACAATGCTATGAAAATAGGTATCAATTACAAGAAAAAAACTAAGAAACACAAACACATGGAGACTAAACAACATGCTTCTAAATAAGCAACAGATTACTGAGGAAATCAAAAGGGAAATTTAAAAAATTCTAGAAAAAAATGACAATGAAAAGACGACAACTCAAAACCTATGGGATGCAACAAAAGCAGTTCTAAGAATGAAGTTTATAGCAATACAATCCTACCTCAAGAAACAATAAAAACATCAAATGAACAACCTAACTTTACACCTAAATCAACTGGAAAAAGAACAACAAGTAAATAAAAACCCCAAAATTAGTAGAAGAAAAAAAATAATAAAGAACTGAGCAGAAATAAATGTAAAAGAAATGAAAGAAACAATCGTAAAGATTAATAAGTCTAAAAGCTGGTTGTTTGAGAAGATAAACAAAATTGACAAGCCATTACTGACACTCATCAAGAAAATAAGAGAAGAATCTAGTCACTGGAATTAGAAATGAAAAAGGAGAGATTACAACAGACAATGCAGAAACACAAAGGATTATAAAAGACTATTATGAACAACTATATGGCAATAAAATGGATAACCTAGAATAAATGGACAGATTCTCAGAAAGTTCAGTCTTCGAAGACAAAACCAGGAGGAAATAGAAAATATGAACAACCCAGTCACAAGCACTGAAATTGAAGCTCTGATTTAAAAAATAATAATAATAAAATAAAACAAAAGCCCAGGACCAGATAGCTTCACAGAAGAATTCTATCTGACATTTAAAGATAAGCTAGTGCCTATCCTTCTAAAAATCTTTCAAAAAATTGCAGAGGAAGGAACACTTCCAAGCTCATTCTACAAGACCACCATCACCCTGATACCAAAACCAGACAAAGACAACACACAAAAAAAGAAAACTACAGGCCAATGTCACTGATGAACATGGAAAAATCATTAACAAAATTTTAGCAAACAGAATTCAGCAACACATCAGAAAGCTCATACAGCATGATCAAGTTGGGTTTATTCCAGGGATGAAAGGATTCTTTAATACACACAAGTCAATCAATGCAATACTGTATATTATCAAATTGAATGATAAAGCCATATGATAATCTCAATAGATGCAGAAAAAGTCTCTGACAAAATTCAGTACCCATTTATGATTAAAACTCTTCAGAAAATGGACACAGAAGGAACCTACCTCAAGATAGTAAACATTATTCTCAATGGTGAAAAAATGAAATCATTCCCCATAAGATCAGGAACAAGACAAGGGTGTCCACTTTCACCACTATTACTCAGCATATTTTTGGAAGTCCTAGCTAAAGCAGTCAGAGAAGAAAAACAAAATGAGAAATCCTGATCGAAAAAGAGGAAGTAAAGCTTTGTTTGCAGATGATATGATACTGTACATCAGTTCAGTTCAGTAGCTCAGTCGTGACTGACTCTTTGCGACCCCATGAATCACAGCATGCCAGGCCTCCCTGTCCATCACCAACTCCCGGAGTTCACTCAAACTCATGTCCACAGAGTCGGTGATGCCATCCAGCCATCTCATTCTCTGTCGTCCCCGTCTCCTCCCGCCCCCAATCCTTCCCAGCATCAGAATCTTTTCCAGTGAGTCAACTCGTCGCATGAGGTGGCCAAAGTATTAAACAATTATATGTCAATAAAAAAAATAAGCTGAAAAATGCAAATATAAAAATGTTTTAAAGGAATTTTGAAAAGAAACAAAGTCAAAGGGCATGAAATTAAACTATGGCACATTTTTTGGGGAAGAATGACTCCTACCCTTCAGTCATTTCAGTCACTCAGTCGTGTCTGACTCTTTGCAACCCCACGGACGCCAGGTTTCCCTGTCCATGACCAACTCTCAGAGTTTGCACAAACTCGTGTCCATCGAGTTGGTGATGCCATTCAACTATCTCATCCTCTGTTGTCTGCTTCTCCTCATGCCTTCCACCTTTCCCAGCATCAAGGTCTTTTCCAAGGAGTCAATTATTCGCATCAGGTGGCCAAAGTATTGGGGTTTCAGCTTCAGCATCAGTCCTTCCAATGAATATTCAGGACTGCACTCCTTCAGGATTTGCTAGTTTAATCTCCTTACAGTCCAAGGGATTCTCAAGAGTCTTCTGCAACACCATAGTTCAAAAGCATCAATATTTTGGCACTCAGCTTTTTTTATTGTCTAACTCTCACATCCATACATGACTACTGGAAAAACCATAGCTTTGACTAGACAGACTTTTGTCAGCAATGTCTCTGCTTTTTAATATGCTGTCTTAGTTGTTAATAACTTTTCTTCCAAGGAGAAAGCATCTTTTAATTTCATGGCTGCTGTCACCTTCCACAATGATTTTGAAGCCACCCCACCTGCAAAAAAAAAAAAAAAAAAAAAACCTCTCACTGTTTCCATTGTTTACCCATCTGTTTGCCATGAAGTGATGGGACTGGATGCCATGATCTCAGTTTTCTGAATGTTGAGTTTTAAGCCACATTTTTCACTCTTCTCTTTCATTTTCATCGAGAGGCTCTTTACTTCTTCTTCAGTTTCTGCCATAAGGGTTGTGTCATCTGAATATCTGAGGTTATTGATATTTTTCCCCACAGTCTTGATTCTGGCTTGTGCTTCATCCGGCATTTTGCATGACGCATTCTGCATATAAGTTAAATAAGCAGGGTGACAATATACAGCCTTGACGTACTCCTTTCATGATTTTAACCTGTCTGTTTTTCCATGTATATTTCTAAATGTTGCTTCTAGCCCCAAATACAGATTTCTCAGGAGGCAGGAAAAGTGGTCTAGTATTTCCATCTCTTTAAGAATTTTCAACAGTTTGTTGTGATCCACAGTCAAATGTTTTGGCATAGTCAATAAAGCAGAACTGGAACTCTATTGCTTTTTTGTGATCCAACGGATGTTGGCTATTTGATCCCTGGTTCCTCTGGCTTTTCTAAATCCAGCTTGAACATCTGGAAGTTCATGGTTCACATACTGTTGAAGCCTGGCTTGGAGAATTTTGAGCATTACTTTGCTCTTTTGTGAGATGAGTGCAATTGTAAAGTAGTTTGAGCATTCTTTGGCATTGTTTTCTTTGGGATTGGAATGAAAACTCACCTTTTCCAGGCCTGTGGCCTCTGGTGAGTCTTCCAAATGTTCTGGCATATTGAGTGCAGCATTTTCCCAACATCATCTTTTAGGATTTGAAGTAACTCAACTGGAATTCCATTATATCCACTAGCTCTGTTCATAGTGATGCTTCTTAGGCCCACTTGACTTTGCATTCCAGGATGTCTGGCTCTAGGTGAGTGATCACACCATCATGGTTATCTGGGTCATTAAGAAAAATTTTTGTATACTTCTTTGTATTCATGCCACCTCTTCTTAATATCTTCTGCTTCTTTTAGATCCATACCATTTCTGTCCTTCATTGTGCCCATCTTTGCATTAAATATTCCCTTGGTATCTCTCATTTTCTTGAAGAGATCTCTCGTCTTTCCCATTCTATTGTTTTCCTCTATTTCTTTGCATTTATCCCTGAGGAGAGCTTTCTTTCCTCTCCTTGCTATTTTTGGAACTCTGAATTCAAATGGGTATATCTTTCCTTTTCTCCTTTGCCTTTAGTTTCTCTTCTTTGCTCAGCTATTTGTAAGGCCTCCTCAGACAACCATTTTGCCCTTTTGCATTTCTTTTTCTTGGGGATGATCTTGATCACTGCCTCCTGCACAACGTCAGGAAACTTCTTCCACAGTTTTTCAGGCACTCTGTGTATCAGATCTAATCCTTTGAATCTATTTGTCACTTTCACTTTATAATCATAAGGGATTTGATTTAGATCATACTTGAGTGGTCGAGTGGTTTCCATACTTTCTTCAATTTAAGTCTGATTTTTTCAATAAGCAGTTCATTATCTGAGCCATAGTCAGCTCCCAATCTGTTTTGCTGACTGTATAGAGCTTCTCCATATTTGGCTGCAAAGAATATAATCAATCTGATTTCAGTAATGGCCAACTGGTGATGTCTTCATCATTGTATCATTGTCCTCTTTCTATCATTGATGTCCTCATCATTGCTGTATTATCTTATGCCTTATCCCTTACTGCACTGGGTTCTACTCACAAAGTTTATGACAAGTTTCACATGTTGTAGCATTTTTTAAATTTAAGTTTTCTTTCTGACAGTATAAAAATAAAATGTGCTTATTGTATATGTGTGAGTGCACTTACTCTCAAGGTGTTGCCAAACCGTGCACAAATATCTTAAAAGAGAATATATTTTCAAGAGAAAACTGCCTTAAAAAAGAGAAAGCCAAACTTAAACCCGACCTAATTCATACATTTTTTATAGAGGAAAAGAAAATATTTGAAATAAATATATCAAAAGTTAAATTTTTATAAATCATTACTGAATAGCTACAATTTCCAAAGATGTTGTTTCAAACTTCCCATCCCCACTGCCAGACATTCAATTTGATTTGAAATAACGCTATGTTGTTTTCTGATTTTTCTCAGGGAATATATTGACATTCTCAAAATAAAGTGTATTTGCATTTCCTTTCACCTAAAAAATAACACATACATGGTACAGCACTCTTTAGGAAGAGGCAGGGAAAACTGAGGAAATAAAGATACAATATAATAACTCCAAAAATGCTGGAATCACTGATACTTGTAAGTCATATTGGATGATAGATCTTTCAGAAATGAACATGATATTAAACAAATAATACTATGACTGCTGCAAGTATGTAGGGAAGCAAGTGATTCAGCAATGGTGGTGGGCTCCTAAGCCTACTGTTTCTTTAGGTCACTGGATCAAATTAGGTTTGAATTAGCTACATTGTAAGTTTCTACTATTTAGACAGCTGTTGATTCCCTGATATAAAATGATATGTTAATTTTATTTCACTATGCAAGTCGCCAACATATGAGACAAAACATAGCATAGTGGCCTTATTTGGCAATATGCCTGGAGCTGATTAAGAAGTTAAAAGCATGCCAAAATTGTAGTTTCATCTATCTAGCAGTTTGCTACATACTAGGTGGATAAAGGATGAAGTGTCAGCAAAGTATTCAAGACTAAGACAAAGAAGGCAGAGACCTGGACAATGCACCCAGGAAAACCGGCTCTGGTAGGAAAAAAAAAATAGCTTTCCATACCTTCAAAACAGAAAACATAAGAAATAATTAGCCAAAATATACTTTTAAACATATTCTCCCATTCTAAATCAATATTGTTGGCCCTCTATGCTGTTCCTAAGTGTAGGTACTATGAGATTAACATAAGGAGATCACCTAGGATTCCTGACAGAAATGAAAATTCTCACCCCAGATTTACTGAATCAAACTCTGGGAGCTGAGCCCAACAATTTTTATTTAAACTAACCTTCCAGGTAATTCTGATGCATGTTCAAGTTTGAGAGACATTGACTTAGAATATCATCAGTTATATAAATAAAGCTCTTTCCCCAATGTTTCTTCCATTATTTTCTTTACTAGGACATTATTTAGATTCATTTATGTCTGAATTTTAAAAAAATGAGTAGGAGGGAACAGGAACTAACATTTACTGAATTCCAAATACTGTATATACGAAATGTTTATATGAGCTATTTCATTTATATATATGTATATATTTTTTCATATATGAGTTTTCATGATAATCTAATGATCCTTATGGAGATATTCATAGGCAGATGTATATCAAAGTAAAATAATTTGGCCAAAAGAGCAGAACAACAGAGAGGGAAAGCACATCATCCAATTTACATGAGCTCAAGCTATTTAATGGTTTATTACATCCAAAAATACCAGTTTTGAAAGCTAAACCATAAAAAGTTATGTAACTAAAATATTTCTCTTAGAGTTCACAAGTATCCCTTTAATTTTATTTAGATGCATTCAGTCACTTTTCTATAATTTTTTGTAAATAGCACATTAGTATATTCATATGTCAAATAAGCAAATTGCAATGATGTAGTAAAGTGGGCGGAGAAGACAATGACACCCCACTCCAGTACTCTTGCCTGGAAAGTCCCATGGATGGAGGAGCCTGGTGGGCTACAGTCCATGGGGTCGCAAAGAGTCGGACATGACTGAGCGACTTCATTTTCACTTTGATGCATTGGAGAAGGAAATGGCAACCCACTCCAATGTTCTTGCCTGGAGAATCCCAGGGACGGGGGAGCCTGGTGGGCTGCCGTCTATGGGGTTGCACAGAGTCGGACATGACTGAAGCGACTTAGCAGCAGCGGCAGTAAAGTGGGCAGTCTCAAGCATCTTTTTGCTTTAAACCATGGTCAGCTTGTTCACTATTCCTTGTGGTTCCTTTGAGGTATCTAGGTGTATAAACCTTGGGCTTGAAATAAAATTATTTTCTTTGCTCCATAGCTACATGCACCACTAGCAGGTTAGTCCTTTAGTTTCTGATCCAACACCTCTTTAATGAGTTTATTTTTCTTAGACTTCCTTTGCTTAAACACAAATTTCCCTTAAAGCCAATTTTTGCCCTTAATAACTTATCTAATTTTTGATTAGTTGATATACTACTAAAGGCTGCAAAGTACATCAAATATCATCTTTCTTTTCCCAATCTATTTTATCAAAAATATTCTGCACATTACATTCTTGCCTCTGGTCCAGAGTTAATGAACATATCTTATAACCTTTCAGTCTATTTAAATCCATTAGGAAATTAAAAATTTATGTATGAACTACAATTATCTAAAGGGAATAATGTGTTACAACACAACAAAAATATAATTTGAGAGAAAAGGTAATAATTAACAAACATTTTTTATCTACATTAGCATTTCTTATACTGTATCCCATAAGCACTCAGTAAATATTATTGGTTTGGTTGTTTTCAACGATTGAAAAATAAACACTTGGTAAAACCAAATTTAAAAGATCTCTTTATCGGAACACTTATTGGAATATTAAATATGTAAACATACATTGAAAATCTCTAAGAGGTTCCTCAATTCCATTTAAACACAGGCTTATTTTTCCCTGAAATTCTAATCAAGTTTTACAGAATACAGTTAGGAAACCCATGCCTATACCATTCAGTTGAAACAAATTTAAACATAGTTGATTATCACCTAATCATTTAATATCTTTATATTTCTTGCTTCTCAAATAAGATCATAAGATATTTTGTAGATTAAAGTGAAAGTCATTCAGTTATGTATGACTCTTTCTGACCCCATGGACTATGCAGTCCTTGGAATTCTTTTTGTTTTTTAACTTTTATTTTTATTGGAGGCTAATTATTTTACAATATTATATTGGTTGGTTTTGTCATACATTGACATGAATCCGCCCCGGGTGTACATGAGTTCCCCTTCCCAAAGCCCCCCTCCCACCTCCCTCCTTCCTCCTCCCCTTATCCTCCCTCTGGGTCATCCCCCATACCAGCCCCGAGCATCCTGTAACATGCATCGACCCTGAACTGGCGATTCGTTTCACATATGATAACATACATGTTTCAATGCCATTCTCCCAAATCATCCCACCCTCACCCTCTCCCACAGAGTCCCAAAGACTGTTCTATACATCTGTGTCTCTTTTGCTGTCTCATATACAGGGTTATCATTTCCATCTTTCTAAATTCCATATATATGCGTTAGTATATTGCATTGGTGTTTTTCTTTCTGGCTTACTTCACTCTGTATAATAGGCTCTAGTTTCATCCACCTCATTAGAACTGGTTCAAATGCATTCTTTTTAATGGCTGAATAATACTCCATTGTGTATATGTACCAAAGCTTTCTTATCCATTCATCTGCAGATGGACATCTAGGTTGTTTCCATGTCCTGGCTATTATAAACAGTGCTGTGATGAACATTGGAGTACATGTGTCTCTCAATTCTGGTTTCCTCTGTGTTTATGCCCAGAAGTGCGATTGCTGGATCATATGGCAGTTCTATTTCCAGTTTTTTGAGGAATCTCCACACTGTTCTCCATAGTGGCTGTACTAGTTTGCATTCCCACCAACAGTGTAAGAGGGTTCCCTTCTCTCCACACCCTCTCCAGCATTTATTGCATGTAGACTTTTGGATAGCAGCCATTCTGACTGGTGTGAAATGGTATCTCATTGTGGTTTTGATTTGCATTTCTCTGATTATGAGGGATGGTGAGCATTTTTTTAATGTGTGTTTGTTAGCCATCTTTATGTCTTCTTTGGAGAAATATCTGTTTAGTTCTTTGGCCCATTTTTTGATTGGGTCATTTATTTTTCTGGAATTGAGCTACAGGAGCTGCTTGTATATTTTGGAGATTAATCCTTTATCAGTTGCTTCATTTGCTATTATTTTTCTCCCATTCTGAAGGCTGTCTTTTCACCTTGCTTATAGTTTCCTTTGCTGTGCAGAAGCTTTTGATTTTAATTAGGTCCCATTTGTTTATTTTTGCTTTTATTTCCAATATTCTGGGAGGTGGGTCATGGAGGATCCTGCTGTGATTTATGTCAGAGAGTGTTTTGCCTACGTTCTCCTCTAGGAGTTTTATAGTTTCTGGTCTTATATTTGGCTCTCTAATCCATTTTGAGTTTATTTTGGTGTATGGTGTTAGGAAGTGTTATAGTCTCATTCTTTTACAAGTAGCTGACCAGTTTTCCCAGCACCACTTGTTAAAGGGACTGTCTTTTCTCCATTTTTCCTTGGAATTCTTCAGGCCAGTTTACCGGAGTGGTTAGCCTTTCCCTTCTCCAGAGCATCTTCCCAACCCAGGAATCAAACTGGGGTCTCCCGCACTGCAGGCAGATTCTTTACAAGCTGAGCCACCAGGGAAGCCTAAGAATACTGGAGTGGATAGCCTATCCCTTCCAAACCCAGGAATCAAACATGGTCTCCTGTATTGCAGTAGGATTCCTTATCAACTGAGCTATCAGGGAAGCCTCTTGTATATTAAGGAAGGGCATAAAATCTTATGTTTTCTCATTACTGCAGAGTAATTTGTTGTACAGAGATTATGGCACTTCATATCTAGAAACCAAGTGACTTCACAAACAGTTCAGTTAAATGTATTTTAAAAGCTGTTTATTCTCTTGCCTGGAAAATCCCGTGGACGGAGGAGCCTGGTGGGCTACAGTTGATGGTGTCGCGAAGAGTAGGATATAACTGAGCAACAACCCACTCCAGTGTTCTTGCCTGGAGAATCCTAGGGACAGGGGAGCCTGGTGGGCTACCGTCTATGGGGTCGCACAGAGTCGGACACGACTGAAGTGACTTAGCAGCGTGCTGGTTTTTTATGCTAGGACAAAAAAATACCTAAAAGTAGTAGGAATTAAGGGACTTCCAACATGACAGCGAGGTGAACTCCATGGAATCACTTCCATGAAAAACTGTTGAAAATTATTAAAACAAACAAAAATAACCATTTTAAGTCTCTGGGAATGGTCCTACAGACACACAGTAAATAAGGAAGCATTTACAATCTTTTAAATTGTATTGATAGCAGGAAGTATTTGAACAGAAACTCTCTCCTGAATTCAGCTATATGCAAATTGCACTCTACACTTCTGAGGCAAGAAACAAAGGACTTCCTCTACACACGTTTCCCAGGAGGAGGGCTATCTTCTTGAGAGGAGCAAAATATCACCATTTATTATCCTGCACCCAGGCACCTATTGCAGAGGCCAAGTTCTGGGCAAGTGTGGCTGAGAGGTGGGGGATTCTTCTGCTGAGCCTCTAATCATTACAGATAGAGGCTCTACCAATCACTGTGGTGCCACTAATAATCATATGAACTCCAAGAGTCCTTGCTGTGTCTCCTGAGACAGTGCTTCTATGCTGAATAAACACAAAGAGATACACAGGCATCACATGCTAAAAATGATGAACTCCAAAATCAAGAAGAAAATCTTGAAAGCAACAAGAGAAAAGTAAGTAGTCACTTAAAGTGAACTTCAATAAGATTAACATCTGCTTTCTCATCAGAGAAAAAAAAAAGGGGGGGGGGAGGGACCAGAAAGCACTAGAATAACATATTCTAAAATGGTTAAGAAAAAAATCTGTCAGAGAATAAAATATCCAGTAAATTCCTCTTACAAAAAATGAAGGTGAAAGAAAGATATTATCAGATAAACAAAAGTTGAAAGAATATGTTGCCAGCAAGCTCACTTCACAAGAAATATTAAAGGAAGTTTGTCAGGAACCAAGAAAATGACAAGACAGTAATTCTAACCCAAATGAAAGTAAAAGAGCATTAATCCAGTTGTAAATTATAATTACAAAGATAATTATGTAATTATAAAAAGCAGTATAATTTCATGGTTCTCATGTCTTCTTTAAAATTGTTTTAAAAATAATTATACAAAACAGTATGTATGCAATATATTAATAGGACTATAAAGCATAAATTATTTACTAATAGCAGTGCAAAGGAGGTTGCTGGAGACAAAGATGTATCAGCCTAAGGAAATTAATACAAATGTTAGCTAAAATTCACAGAAACCAATGAAGAGAATTGGAAATAATAAATAAGATTAATGTAACAAAAGCTTTAAATATGCACTCGCTCTATTTCACCAATCAGATTATTTCAAAGACATAAACTATATAAAATAATAATTATAAGCATGTATTTTTGGGTTGTAGCACTTACAAATGTTTTATACATGACAGTAATACCAAACAAAAACGGGTGAAAGAATAGATCTTCATAAGAGTAATGCTTTTATAGCTCACTAGAATTAAATTAGTATGAGGTTGATTCTGTTAAGTTCAGATGTATATGGTAAGCCCTAGAATAAACATTAAATAAATAACTCATAAATACAGTAAAAAAAAAAAATCATTAATGAAAATGTTACAATAGAAAAGATTCACTGAACCAAAAATGTAAAGGAGGACTATAGGGGGAAAAAAAGCATGACCACATTGAAAACAAAATGTATAATAGAAAATAAATCCAAATATATCAACAATAATATTAAATGCGATTGGATTAAATAATTAAACACAGGTAGAGACTGTTAGGATAAGAAAGCAAGATCAACTATATGTTGTCTGCACATAGTTTCGAATATACAAATAGATGGGAAGTAAAAGAATGAATCTAATCCCAAAGAGGGGCAATGCAAAGAATATTCAAACTACAAGAACAACAAGTCATAGACTTCTTTCAGGTAGAGTTAGCTATAACCAGTAGTTTGAGTGAGAATGTTTACATAGGTAAATCATATATTTGGTGCCTTCTCTTCCTTTTCCTTTTGGTAATAATTGCATACATGGTATTTCATCTCACAATATAGTTCCACTCAACCTATGTCTGCTCTCTCCTCCTATGAATCATACTCAAAGATTTTCCTCCTTCATTATCTGTATAGCCTGTCCTCAGCTAGATGTTATTATCCCCGAGATTAGTTGCATTTGGATAGATGATGCATTTTGAAAAAAAAGTAATGATAAAATGAGAGTCATGTAGGAGGTTGTGTATGTATGTGCATGTGCAAACATATAGAGGATCCTCCAGGCATCACTAAAATTTCCACACAGATAAATATTCTAATAAGAAAGGCTGCTCTTATATGTATCACACAGCAATTTTGAAAACATTTATCTGTAAAGCGTACTCCAGGATTTTTTGAAAGTCTAAAGCTAACATAATCTAGAATTTAATATTAACAGACATTAATTTTTAACTTAAACCCTCACATTAGAGTTTAGTTTTATTTATTTCTCCTCATTACTCATTGGAAATATGGCATGGATGTATTTAATATACCTGATGATCCTTATTAAATAATTTTCTGATCAATTAACTTAAAGAGAATGTCATATCCTTTCATTACATAAACACAATGCAAACAAGTTGAAAGTAACAATTTTATTTTCTTCAGCATGATAATGTTATCATTCTCCCCAAAGTAAAGAAAACCATGGCACTCTCATCTATTTTCTTTATTTACACTGCATCCATATCCTGGACTACTGTATCAGCCTTTGAACTAATCTCCTGTTTCCAGTATTCACTGTTTCCTTGAATCCTTCAATCTGGCATCATATCTACCTTCTTAGCACACAGATTAAACCATATAAGTTTTCCTCCAAAACCTGTGATTATTGTCCAGTACCTATGTCATATAGTGCATTCTTCTTAGCATGAGATGCATGGTGTATTTTTCAACCTCATCTTATTTTTATTTTTTTAATTTTTATTTAATAAATGGTACAAGCACAATGACAAAAACATTAACAGTTAAAATTTCACCAAATGAAAACATACTATAGAATACACAGCTGTAAAAAGCTGCATTAATTAATTAATGCAGCTTTTTTCAACTTCATTTTAACACATTTTTATTTAGATATTCTAATTGCGGAGACAAGTTACATATCTAAATCACTATAGTACAAGATTATAAACTTACATATGACACACTGAGTAAAATTCAATTTTCCCACAAAAACATCTAGAAATCTGGCTCCTGCCTATTTCCCTTGAAAATCCTGTAACCTAGTTGTAGGTTAAACAAACTAGAATATAAGACAGAACATGATATGTACAAAATTTTATAAAGTGATTCAAACAATAACTATTAATAAAAATAGAAAAAGGGTTATCTTGGGAAAAAGAGCTTTGAACTGGGACTTAAACAATGGGAAGAGTTTTACAAGAAGGTGAAAGAAAAGAGATAAGCCATGGTAAGAGATGACAGGATTGCTAAGGTCATGGCAATACAAACAGAAGTGAAGTGAACTCTCTCAGTCGTGCCCAACTCTTTGCGATTCCATGGACCGTAGCCTACCAGACTTCCCCGTCCATGGGATTCTCCAGGAAAGAATACTGTAGTGGGTTACCATTTCCTTCTCCAGGGGATCTTCCCTACCCAGGGATCGAACCCGGGTCTCCTGAATAGGAGGCAGATGCTTTAACCTCTGAGCCACAAGGGAAGCCCATACAAACAGAAAGGTGAGGGCAAATGCGAGGTGGGGTTAGAGGAAAAGAGAGAAATAGTGAAGATGTTGAGTCCACATGGATCTGTTTCTGCCTATCAGTTCAGTTGAGTCCCTCAGTCATGTCTGACTCTTTGCGACCCCATGAATCACAGCACGCCAGGTCTCCCTGTCCATCACCAATTCCCAGAGTTCACACAAACTCATGTCCAACGAGTTGGTGATGCCATTCAGCCATCTCATTCGCTGCCGTCCCCTTCTCCTCCCGTCCCCAATCCCTCCAAGCATCAGAGTCTTTTCCAGTGAGACAACTCATCGCATGAGGTGGCCAAAGTATTGCAGTTTCAGTTTTAGCATCAGTCCTTCCAATGAACACCCAGGATTGATCTCCTTTAGAATGGACTGGTTGGAACTCCTTGCAGTCCAAGGGGCTCTCAAGCGTCTTCTCCAACACCACATTTCAAAAGCATCAATTCTTCGGTGATCAGCTTTCTTCACAGTCCAACTCTCACATCCATACATGACCACGGGAAAAAACATAGCCTTGACTAGACGGACCTTGGTTGGCAAAGTAATGTCTCTGCTTTCTAATATGCTATCTGGGTTGTTCATAACTTTCCTTCCAAGGAGTAAGCGTCTTTTAATTTCATGGCTGCAATCAGCATCTGCAGTGATTTTGGAGCCCAAAAAAATAAAGTCTGACACAGTTTCCACTGCTTCCCCATCTATTTCCCATTAAGTGATGGGACCAGATGCCATGATCTTTGTTATCTGAATGTTGAGCTTCAAGCCAACCTTTTCACTCTCCTCTTTCACTTTCATCAAGAGGCCTTTGAGTTCCTCTTCACTTTCTGCCATAAGGGTGGTGTCATCTGCATATCTGAGGTTATTGATCTTTCTCCCTGAAATCTTCAGCTTGTGCTTCTTCCAGACCAATGTTTCTCATGATGTACTCTGCATATAATTTAAATAAGCAGGGGGACAATATACAACCTTGACGTTCTCCTTTTCCTATTTGGAACCAGTCTGCTCTTCCATGTTCAGTTCTAACTGTTACTTCCTGACCTGCATACAGATTTCTCAAGAGGCAGGTCAGGTGGTCTGGTATTCCCATCTCTTTTGGAATTTTCCACAGTTTATTGTGATCCACACAGTCAAAGACTTTGGCATAGTCAATGAAGCAGAAATTGATGTTTTTCTGGAACTCTCTTGGTTTCTCTATGATCCAGCGGATGTTGGAAATTTGATCTCTGGTTCCTCTCCCTTTTCTAAAACATGCTTGAACATCTGGAAGTTCATGGTTCACATATTGCTGAAGTCTGGCTTGGAGAATTTTGAGCATGACTTTACTAGTGTGTGAGATGAGTGCAATTGTTCGGTAGTTTGAGCATTCTTTGGCATTGCCTTTCTTTGGGATTGAAATGAAGACTGACCTTTTCCAATGGCAAACCACTCAAATACTTGCCTTGAGAACCCCATGAACAGTATCAAAAGGCAAAATGATAGGATACTGAATGAGGAATTCCTCAGGTCGGTAGATGTTCAGTATGCTACTGGAGATCAGTGGAGAAATAACTCCATAAAGAAAGAAGGGATGGAGCCAAAGCGAAACAAATACCCATTTGTGGATGTGACTGGTGATAGAAGCAAGGTCCGATGCTGTAAAGAGCAATATTGCATAGGAACATGGAATGTTAGTTCCGTGAATCAAGGCAAGTTGGAAGTGGTCAACAGGAGATGACTAGAGTGAACATAAACATTCTAGGATTCAGTGAAGCAAAATGGATTGAAATGGTTGAATTTAACTCAGATGACCATTTTATCTGCTTCTGTGGGCAGGAATCCCTTAGAAGAAATGGAGTAGCCATCATGGTCAACAAAAGAAATCGGAATGCAGTACTTGGTTGCAATCTTAAAAAGGACAGAATGATTCCTGTTCGTTTCCAAGGCAAACCATTCAATATTACAGTAGGTCTTCATAGAACTGTTCAACTTCGGCTTCTTCAGAATTACTGGTTGGGGCATAGACTTGGATTACTCTAGTAATCATGTTCATTCCTTTACATACTGTTTATGGCTGTTTTCACACGATAACAGGCAGGTTGAGTCATTGCAACAAAGACTGTATGACCCACAAAGTCACAAATACTTACTATCTAGTCTTTTACAGTAAGTTTATTGGCCTCTAACACAATTGTTGGTTGTTTAGTTGCTAAGTCATGTTCAACTCTGCAACCCCATGGACTGCAGCCTGCCAGGCTCCTCTGTCCATGTGATTCTCCAGGCAACAATATTGGAGTGGGTTTCCCTTCCCAACACAGTATGTCACAGAATACTCAGGTTATAGTAAGCTTTCAATTAGAGTTTCCCCTGATTAAACAAAGGTTGCATTCAAAGCGTACCTAAATATATTAGTTGTTTATGTTTCCATGATAAAGTATATTTACCATAGAATCATGTATTACATGGTAGCTAGATTCCAAATGACCAACAAAAGCCTACTTAAGCCACAATCTATACACCTGAACTGATTTTTACATGTATTTTTCCAGTTGCCTCAGCTACTCTTAATCACTTCAAATTTTGCTTGCAAAAATTAATACATTTCTGTTTTTTTTTTTCTTCATTCCTTCATTTAGTGCTGACTAGACCAATTGCATGCTTGTAGCTAGAGGAAATATTACTGTAGCTAGAAATTCACTTTGAGGAAAGGATCTTTATCTCTTTGAGTTATCCTAGTTGGACTGAATGTCCTCATGAATGGCCCATCCTTAAACTTAGTCTTTAATGACCATCATTCCACTACATCTTGAATAAGCCCTACAAACTGACAATCTCACTATGTTTTTACTGATTAGACAACACTCCCACCTTCTTTAATTCTTCATCTGCTGCTCCATCCCTCTTCTTACTTTCATCAAATAAATAAGATGCATAATTAATAGAGAAAAAGAAAGCTATAAGTGTTACAATGCTCATGTTTCATGTTTAGTTTCTGTTTTTCAAGTAGTCAATGAAAAACTATTAATCCATTGAGCTGATGAATTTATGATGTCGGTAGGCATGTCTTTATGTAAGAAAAGAAAATACTTTGCACAACTAAAATTAAATCCTTAGTAACAGAGACTTTCTCTTGTTCTCTTTTTGTCATGTGCAGTGCCTTTTGCACAGTGTGATAATGTCAATTTTCTTTTTATTAATTTATTTTAATTAGAGGCTCATTACTTTATATTATTGTTTTGGTTTTGCCATACATTGACATGAATTCACCATGGATGTACATGTGTTCCCTATCCTGAAACCTCCTCCCTGCTCCCTCCCCATCCCACCCCTCTGGGTCATCCTAGTGCACCAGCCCCGAGCACCCTGTATGATGCATTGAACCTGTACTGGCTATTCGTTTCACATGTGATAATTAACATGTTACAATGCCAATCTCCCATATCATCCCACCCTCGCCCTCTCCCACAAAGTCCAAATGACTGTTCTATACATCTGTGTCTCTTTTGCTGTCTCGTATACAAGGTTATCATTACCATCTTTCTAAATTCCATATACATGTGTTAGTATACTGTATCGGTGTTTTTCTTTCTGGCTTACTTCACTATGTATATTAGGCTCCAGTTTCATCCATCTCATTAGAACTGATTCAAATGTATTCTTTTTAATGCCTGAGTAATATTCCATTGTGTATATGTAATAGGGCTTTCTTATTCATTCATCTGCTGATGGACATCTAGGTTTCTTCCATGTCCTGGCTATTATAAACAGTGCTGCGATGAACATTGGAGTACATGAGTCTCTTTCAATTCTGGTTTCCTCGGTGTGTATGACCAACCGTGGGATTGCTGGGTCATATGGCAGTTCTACTTCCAGTTTTTGAAGGAATCTCCACACTGTTCTCCATAGTGGTTGTACTAGTTTGCATTCCCACCAACAGTGTAAGAGGGCTCGCTTTTCTCCACACCCTCTCCAGCATTTATTGCTTGTAGACTTTTGGATAGCAGCCATTCTGACTGGCATGAAATGGTACCTCATTGTGGCTTTGATTTTCATTTCTCTGATTATGAGTGATGTTGAGCATCTTTTCATGTGTTTGTTAGTCATCTGTATGTCTTCTTTGGAGAAATGTCTGTTTAGTTCTTTGGCCCAATTTTTGATTAGGTCATTAATTTTTCTGGAATTGAGCTGCAGGTGTTGCTTGTATATTTTTGAAATTAATTCTTTGTGAGTTGTTTCAGTTGGTATTATTTTCTCCCAATCTGAAGGCTGAGTTTTCACCTTGCTTATAGTTTCCTTTGTTGTGCGGAAGCTTTTAATTTTAATTAGGTCCCATTTCTTTATTTTTGCTTTCATTTCTAATATTCTTGGAGGTGGGTCATGGAGGATCCTGCTGTGATTTATGTCAGAGAGTGTTTTGCCTATGTTCTCCTCTAGGAGTTTTATAGTTTCTGGTCTTACATTTAGATCTTTAATCCATTTTGAGTTTATTTTTGTGTATGGTGTTCGGGAGTGTTCTAGTTTCATTCTTTTAAAAGTGGTTGTCCAGTTTTCCCAGCACCACTTGTTAAAGAGATTGTCTTTTCTGCATTGAATATTCTTGCCTCCTTTGTCAAAGATAAGGTGTCCATAGGTGCGTGGATTTATCTCTGGGCTTTCTATTTTGTTCCATTGATCTATATTTCAGTCTTTATGCCAGTAACATACTTTCTTGATGACTGTGGCTTTGTAGTAGAGCCTGAAGTCCGACAGGTTGATTCCCCCAGTTCCATTCTTCTTTCTCAAGATTGCTTTGGCTATTCAATGTTTTATGTATTTCCATACAAATTGTGAAATTATTTGTTCTAGCTCTGTGAAAAATACTGTTGGTAGCTTGATAGGGATTGCATTGAACCTATAAATTATTTTGGGTAATATATTCATTTTCACAATATTTATTCTTCCAATCCATGAACACGGTATTTTTCTCCATGTATTAATATCCTCTCTGATTTATTTCACCAGTGTTTTATAGTTTTCAATATATATATATCTTTTGTTTCTTTTGGTAGATTATTCCAAAGTATTTTATTCTTTTCGTTGCAATGGTGAATGGTATTGTTCCCTTAATTTCTCTTTCTATTTTCTCATTATTAGTATATAGGAATGCAAGGGGTTTCTGTATATTGATTTTATAACCTGCAACTTTACTATATTCATTGATTAGCTCTAGTAATTTTCTGTCAGAATCTTTAGGATTTTCTGTGTAGAGTATCATGTCATCTGCAAACAGTGAGAGTTTTATTTCTTCTTTTCCAATTTGGATTCTTTTTATGTCTTTTTCTGTTATGATTGCAATTGCCAAAACTTCCAAAACTATGTTGAATAGTAGTGGTGAGAGTGGGCACCCTTGTCTTGTTCCTGACTTTAGGAGAAACGCTTTCAATTTTTCACCATTGAGGATAATGTTTGCTGTGGCTTTGACACATACAGTTTTTATTATGTTGAGGAATGTTCCTTCTATTCCCACCTTCTGGAGGGTTTTGATCATAAATGGATGTTGAATTTTGTCAAAGGCTTTCTCTGGATCTATTGATACAATCATATGTTTTTTTTTTTTTTTAATTTTTCAGTTTATTAATGTGGTGTATTACATTGATTGATTTGCGGATATTGAAGAATCCTTGCAACGCTGGGATAAAGCCCACTTGGTTATGATGTATGATCTTTTTAATGTGTTGTTGGTTCTGATTGCTAGAATTTCATTAAGGATTTTTGCATCTATGTTCATCAGTAATATTGGCCTGTAGTTCCCTTTTGTGTGGCATCTTTGTCAGGTTTTGGTATTATAGTGATGGTTGCCTCATCAAATGAGTTTGGAAGTTTACCTCCCTCTGCAATTTTCTGGAAGAGTTTGAGTAGGATAAGTGTTAGCTTTTCTCTACTTTTTGGTAGAATTCAGCTGTGAAGATCTCTGGACCTGGTCTTTTGTTTGCTGGAAGATTTCTGATTACAGTTTCAATTTCAATGCTTGTGTGGGTGTCTGTTAAGATTTCCTATTTCTTCCTGTTCAGTTTTGGAAAGTTGTACTTTTCTAGGAATTTGTCCATTTCTTCCAAGTTGTCCATTTTATTAGCATATAATTGCTGAGAGTAGTCTCATGATCCTTTGTATTTCTGTGCTATCTGTTGTGATCGCTCCAGTTTCATTTCTAATTTTATTGGTTTGGTTTTTTTCCCTTTGTTTCTTGATGAGTCTGGCTAGTGGTTTGTCAATTTTATTTATCCTCTCAAAGAACCAGCTTTTGGCTGTGTTGATTTTTGCTATGGTCTCCTTTGTTTCTTTTGCATTTATTTCTTCCCTAATTCTTAAGATTTCTTTCCTCCTACTAAACCTGCGGTTCTTCATTTCTTCGTTTTCTAGTTGCTTTAGGTGTAGAATTAGGTTATTTAGTTGATTTTTTCTTGTTTCTTGAGGTGTGCCTGTATTGCTATGAACCTTCCCCTTAGCACTGTTTTACAGTGTCCCACAGGTTTTGCGTTGTTGTGTTTTCATTTTCATTCGTTTCTATGCATATTTTGATTTATTTTTTATTTCTTCTGTGATTTCTTGGTTATTCAGCAGCGTGTTTTTCAGCCTCCATATGTTAGAATTTTTAATAGTTTTTCTCCTGTAATTGAGATCTAGTCTTACTGCATTGTGGTCAGAAAAGATGCTTGGAATGATTTCAACTTTTTTGAATTTGCCACGGCAAGATTTATGGCCCAGGATGTGAATTATCCTGGAGAAGGTTCCGTGTGTACTTGAGAAAAAGGTGAAATTCATTGTTTTGGAGTGAAATGACTTATCAATATCTGTTAGGTCTAACTGGTCTATTGTATCATTTAACGTTTGTGTTTCCTTGTTAATTTTATGTTTAGTTGATCTATTCATAGGTGTGGGTGGGATATTAAAGTCTCCCACTATTATTGTGTTATTGTTAATTTCCCCTTTCATATTTGTTAGCATTTGTCTTACATATTGCGGTGCTCCTGTGTTGGGTTCATATATATTTATAATTATCATATCTTCTCCTTGGATTGAACCATTGATCATTATGTAGTGTCGTTCTTTGTCTCTTTTCACAGCCTTTGTTTTAAAGCCTATTTTATCTGATATTGCTACTCCTGCTCTCTTTTGGTCTCTATTTGCATGGAATATCTTTTTCC
Source organism: Moschus berezovskii (assembly GCF_049115385.1). Taxonomy (NCBI): domain Eukaryota; kingdom Metazoa; phylum Chordata; class Mammalia; order Artiodactyla; family Moschidae; genus Moschus; species Moschus berezovskii. Next base: position 76,460,756 of record NC_142488.1, on the reverse strand, counting down.
AGCCCTTCACTTTCAATCTGTATGTGCCCTCATTTTGAGGTGGGTCTCTTGCAGACAACAAATATAGGTGTCTTGTTTTTGTATCCATTCAGCCAGCCTTTGTCTTTTGGTTGGGGCATTCAACCCATTTATTTATTTATTTTAATTTTATATTTTATTTATTTTAATTGGAGGCTAATTACTTTACACTATTGTATTGGTTTTGCCATACATTGAAATAAATCTGCCCCGGGTGTACATATGTTCCCCATCTTGAACCCCCCTTACATTTAAGGTAATTATTGATAAGTATGATCCCATTGTCACTTACTTTATTGTTTTGGTTTCTAGTTGATACACCCTTTCTCTGTCTCTTGTCTAGAGAATGTCCTTTAGCATTTGTTGGAGAGCTGGTTTGGTGATGCTGAATTTTCTCAGCTTTTCCTTGCCTGTAAAGCTTTTGATTTCTCCTTCATATTTGAATGAGATCCTTGCTGGGTACAGTAATCTGGGCTGTAGGTTATTTTCTTTTATTACCTTATGTATGCTCTGCCATTCCTTCCTGGCTTGAAGAGTTTCTATTGAAAGATCAGCTGTTATCCTTATGGGGATACCCTTGTGTGTTGTTTGTTGCTTTTCCCTAGCTTCTTTTAATATTTGTTCTTGTGTTTGATCTTTGCTAATTTGATTAATATGTATCTTGCAGTATTTCACCTTGGATTTATCCTGTTTGGGACTCTCTGGGATTCTTGGACTTGGGTGATTATTTCCTTCCCCATTTTAGGGAAATTTTCAACTGTTATCTCCTCAAGTATTTTCTCATGGTCTTTCTTCTTGTCTTCTTCTCCTGGGACTCCTATGATTCGGATGTTTGGGTGTTTAACATTGTCCCAGAGGTCTCTGAGTTTGTCCTCATTTCTTTTATTTGGTTTTACTTTTTACCTTTCTGTTTCATTTATTTCTACCATTCTATCTTCTATCTCACTTATTTTGCTTTCTGCGTCCGTTATGCTACTCTTGCATCCCTCCAGAGTGTTTTTTATCTCATCTATTGCAATATTCATTGTACATGTTAATGGGTTTGGAATTTGAGCATGACTATACTAGCGTGTGGAGAAGGCAATGGCAAGCCACTCCAGTACTCTTGCCTAGAAAATCCCATGGATGGAGGAGCCTGGTAGGCTGCAGTCCATGGGGTCGCTAAGGGTCGGACACGACTGAGCGACTTCACTTTCACTTTTCACTTTCACACATTGGAGAAGGAAATGGCAACCCACTCCAGTGTTCTTGCCTGGAGAATCCCAGGGACGGGGGAGCCTGGTGGACTTCCATCTATGGGGTCATACAGAGTCGGACACGACTGAAGTGACTTAGCATACTAGCGTGTGAGATGAGTGCAATTGTGCGGTAGTTTGAGCATTCTTTGGCATACCCTTTCTTTGGGATTGGAATGAAGACTGACCTTTTCCAGTCCTGTGGCCATTGCTGAGTTTTCCAAATTTGCAGGCATATTGAGTGCAGCACCTTCACAGCATCATCTTTCAGGATTTGAAATAGCTCAGTTGGAATTCCATCACCTCCACTAGCTTTGTTCGTAGTGATGCTTTCTAAGGCCCACTTGACTTCACATTCGAAGATGTCTGGTTCCAGATGAGTGATCGTGCCATCTTGATTATCTTGGTCATGAAGACTTTTTTGTACAGTTATTCTGTGTATTCTTGCCACCTCTTCTTAATATCTTCTGCTTCTGTTAGGTCCATACCATTTCTGTCCTTTATCAAGCCCATCTTTGCATGAAATATTCCCTGGGAATCTCTAATTTTCTTGAAAAGAGCTCTTGTTTTTCCTCTTCTGTTGTTTTCCTCTATTTCTTTGCATTTATCACTGAGGAAGGCTTTCTTATCTCTCCTTGCTATTCTTTGGAACTCTGCATTCAGATGCTTATATCTTTACTTTCCTCCTTTGCTCTTCACTTCTTTTCACAGCTATTTGTAAGGCCTCCTCAGACAGCCATTTTGCTTTTTTGCATTACTTTTCTGTGGGGATGGTCTTGGTCCCTGTCTCCTGTACAATGTCACGAACCTCCATCCAGAGTTCATCAGGAACTCTATCTATCAGATCTAGACCCATAAATCTATTTCTTACTTCCACTGTATAATCATAAGGGATTTGACTTTGGTCATATCTGAATGGTCTAGTGGTTTTCCCTCCTTTCTTCAATTTAATTCTGAATTTGGCAATAAGGAGTTTATGATCTGTGCCACAGTCAGCTCCTGGTCTTGTTTTTGCTAACTGTATACAGCTTCTCCATCTTTGGTTGCAAAGAATATAATCAATCTGATTTCGGTGTTGACCATCTGGTGATGTCCATGTGTAGAGTCTTCTCTTGTGTTGTTTGAAGAGGGTGTTTGCTATGACCAGTGCGTTGTCTTGGCAAAACTCTATTATCCTTTGCCCTGCTTGATTCCGTGCTCCAAGGCCAAATTTGCCCTTTACTCCAGGTGTTTCTTGACTTCCTACTTTTGCATTCCAGTCCCCTATGATGAAAAGGACATCTTTTTTGGGTGTTAGTTCTAAAAGGTCTTTTAGGTCTTCATAGAACTCTTCAACTTCGGCTTCTTCAGCATTACTGGTTGGGGCATAGACTTGGATTACTGTAATATTGAATGGTTTGCCTTGAAAACGAACAGAAATCATTCTGTCGTTTTTAAGATTGCATCCAAGTACTGCATTTCGGACTCTTTTGTTGACCATGATGGCTACTCCATTTCTTCTAAGGGATTCCTGCACACAGTAGTAGATATAATGGTCATCCGAGTTAAATTCACCCATTCCAGTCCATTTTAGTTCACTGATTCCTAGAATGTTGACGTTCACTCTTGCCATCTCCTGTTTGACCACTTCCAATTTGCCTTGATTCATGGACCTAACATTCCAGGTTCCTATGCAATATTGCTCTTTACAGCATCAGACCTTGCTTCTATCACCAGTCACATCCACAACTGGGTATTTCTTTCGCTTTGGCTCCATTCCTTCATTATTCTGGAGTTAATTCTCCACTGATTTCCAGTAGCATACTGGGCAACTACCGACCTAGGGAATTCCTCATTCAGTATCCTATCATTTTGCCTTTTGATACTGTTCATGGGGTTCTCAAAGCAAGTATACTGAAGTGGTTTGCCATTCCCTTCTCCAGTGGACCACATTCCGTCAGACCTCTCCACCATGACCCATATGTGAATCGTGAACTTCCAGATGTTCAAGCAGGTTTTAGAAAAGGCAGAGGCACCAGAGGTCAAATTGCCAACATCACCTGGATCATAGAGAAAGCAAGAGAGTTCCAGAAAAACATATATTTCTGCTTCATTGACTATGCCAAAGCCTTCGACTGTGTGGATCACAACAAACTGTGGACAATTCTGGAAGAGATGGGAATACCAGACCACCTGACCTGCCTCTTGAGAAGCCTGTATTCAGGTCAGGAAGCAACAGTGAGAACTGGACATGGAACAAGAGACTGGTTCCAAATAGGAAAAGTAGTACGTCAAAGCTGTATATTGTCACCCTGCTTATTTAACTTATATGCAGTGTACATCATGACGAACGCTGGGCTGGAAGAAGCACATGCTGGAATCAAGATTTCTGGGAGAAAGATCAATAACCTCAGATATGCAGATAACACTACTCTTATGGCAGAAAGTGAATTGGAACTCAAAGGCCTTTTGATGAAAGTGAAAGAGGAGAGTGAAAATGTTGGCTTGAAGCTCAACCTTCAGAAAACAAAGATCATGGCATCTGGTCCCATCACTTCATGGGAAATAGATGGGGAAACAGTGGAAACAGTGTCAGACTTTATTTTTTTGGGCTCCAAAATCACTTCGGATGCTGATTGCAGCCATGAAATTAAAAGACGCTTACTCCTTGGAAGGAAAGTTATGACTAGCCTAAATAGCATATTAAAAAGCAGTGACATTACTTTGACAACAAAGGTCCGTCTAGTCAAGGCTATGGTTTTTCCCGTGGTCATGTATGAATGTGAGAGTGGGACTGTGAAGAAAGCTCAGGGCCGAAGAATTGATGCTTTTGAGCTGTGTTGCTGGAGAAGGCTCTTGAGAGTCCCTTGGACTGCGGGGAAATCCAACCAATGCATTCTAAAAGAGATCAATCTTGGGTGTTCATTGGAAGGACTTATGCTATAGCAAGCTGAAACTGCAATACTTTGGCCACCTCATGCGATGAGTTGACTCACTGGAAAAGTCTGATGCTAGGAGGGATTGGGGGTAGGAGGAGACGGTGATGGCAGAAAATGAGATGGCTTGATGGCATTACCGACTCAATGGACATGAGTTTGAGTGAACTCCGGGAGTTGGTGATGGACAGGGAGGCCTGGCGTGCTGTGGTTCATAGGGTCGCAAAGAGTCGGACACGACTAAGCGACTGATCTGAACTGAACTAAACTGAATGGGTTTGGAGTGACTTTGGGCAGACTGTATATTGAAGCTCAGGGCTATTTTCCTGTGTTGCTGGAGAATTTGTGTGGTATGTCTTGCTCTGGAGCTTGTTGACCCTTGGGTGGTGCTTGGTTTCAGTGTAGGTATGGAGGTGTTTGATGAGCTCCTATTGATTAATGTTCCCTGGAGTTAGGAATTCTCTGATGTTCTCAGGATATGGACTTAAGCCTCCTGTCTCTGGTTTTCAGTCTTATTCTAGTAGTAGTCTCAAGACGGAGAAGGCAATGGCAACCCACTCCAGTACTCTTGCTGGAAAATCCCAGGGACAGGGTAGCCTGGTTGGCTGCCATCTATGGGGTCGCACAGAGTCGGACATGACTGAAGCGACTTAGCAGCAGCAGCAGCAGCAGCCTCAAGACTTCACCATCTGTCACTTCCAAGGTGGTTTCCTCTGTTTTAGCTTCTGTTTGCTGGTCTCTTCAGTGTCTAATTTCCTCCTCAACACTAGGGGGCTGTGGTGGACACTTTTTAAGGCTCACCTGTTCAATCGTGCTGTGGGAAGTGTGTAGCACTGCAGACAAGTTTTTCTGTCGTCTCTAGGGATTGCTCGCAGTATCTCGGCCACACTGGGTTTGCCCCCGCTCACAGCATGTGTGCTGTCCCAGTCTATACTGCTCAGGCTCTAGGTTGCTCTGCCAGGAACTGTCTGAGGCTGGCGCTGGTTTGCATGCACATCCCGTGTCTAAGCCTCTCAGGTTCAGGTACTTGGGTACTCCACAAAGGCACAGAATCGGTTGGGCCTGCGTTTTCTGCCCTTCCTTGATTTGAGCAACTCAGGTGACCAGGTGTTTGGTGAGCTCTGACGCTGCGACTTATCACTTCTCCGGTCCCTGCTACTCAGTTTTTTGAGTGTACAACTGGCACACCTTCTCAGGAGGATGTCGACCAGCCAGAAAGCCATGAAGACATGGCCAGCAATGAAGGCTGCCTGCTGTTTGGTATTGGATGCCTCTCGTGGGCCGTGATTGCCCCCTTCCAGCTCTGGCTGCCTTCCCGTGCCTCTCTTGGTGGATGGGCAGTCTGTAGCCGGCTAGCTTTGCTCAGTCCTTTGTTCTGAGAGTGGGTCTGGCAGAGTCTTAGGTTAGGACTTTTCGCCTTTTCGCGGGTTGGTATCCCACAGTCTGCTTTGCTATCTCCAGTTAGCTCTCTCAGATAGCTCTCAAGGCATTCAGGTCCGGTCCTCTCTCTAAGCAATGCAGCCTTCATCTCCCTGCCCAGCCCCGACTTGCTAATGGCAGATGCAGGCGTCTGCATTGCTCCTCCACTGGGAGTTATAGTTGGGCACGTAATCTGTGGGTTTTAATTATTTCTTTCTTTTTCCTCCCGGTTATGTGGCCCTCTGAGGTTCCAAGGCTCACAGTGAGAGTGTTTCCTGGTGTTTGGAAACTTATGTCTTTTTTAAGCCTCCCTTCCTGGAACGGAGCTCCATCCCTACCTCTTTTTCCTCTCTTTTTATCTTTTATGTTTTTTCCTACCTCCTTTTGAAGACAATGGGCTGCTTTTCTGGGTGCCTGATGTCGTCTGCCACCATTCAGAAGTTGTTTGGTGGAATTTACTCAGCGTTCAAATATTCTTTTGATAAATTTGTGGGGGAGAAAGTGATCTCTCCGTCCTATTCCTATGGCATCTTGTTCCCTCCTCTGTCAATTTTCTAAAGAAGAAAATTTATATTTACCATCTTAGGACATAAACAGACTATATGCAGTGTATATTAATTTTAAATGTACGTACAACAAATATGTTTCAGGTTATATAGTCCAAACCCATAGCATAAAACTCTACGTAAAAATATTATTTTATAAGGATCATGCTATTGAGAATATAGGCAAAAGGTCACACGACTTCTCTAAAAACACTATTTGTGAGGTAGTACCAGACATTACTTTGCCAACCAAGGTCTGTCTAGTCAAGGCAATGGTTTTTCCCGTGGTCATGTATGGATGTGAGAGTTGGACTGTGAAGAAAGCTGATCGCCAAAGAATCAATGCTTTTGAACTGTGGTGTTGGAGAAGACTCTTGAGAGTCCCTTATACTGCAAGGAGATCCAACCAGTCCATTCTAAAGGAGATCAATCCTGGGTGTTCATTGGAAAGACTGATGCTAAAGCTGAAACTGCAATACTTTGGCCACCTCATGCGACGAGTTGACTCACTGGAAAAGACTCTGATGCTGGGAAAGGTTGGGGGCGGGAGGAGAAGGGGACGACGGAGAATGAGATGGCTGGATGGCATCACCGACTCTGTGGACATGAGTTTGAGTGAGCTCCGGGAGTTGGTGATGGACAAGGATGCCTGGCGTGCTCTGATTCATGGGGTCGCGGAGAGTCGGACACGACTGAGCGACTGAACTGAACTGAACTGAACTGAACCATGAAAGCACACAAGGGCTTAAAGATATATTAGGAAAATTTCCCTATGACAAGCATATAATGCATTTTTGTTTGGCATCATCAAAATTGTTTTCCTTAAAAAAAATATCTATATATCAACAAAATCACCAGAAATGCAGTTTCAAGATGGTGGAGTAGAAGGATGTGCACTCATCTCCTCCTGAAAGATCACTAAAATTGCAACAAGCTGTTGAACAACCATTAAAAGGAGGATGCTGGAAACCACCAAAAAAAGATACCCCACAGCCAAAGACGAAGAAGAAATCAAAGCTAGATGGTAGGAGGGGGGCAATCAGGATAAAATTAAATTCCATAACCTGGTGGTTGAACCATAGACTGGAAAACAATAATACCAGAGAAGTTCTTGCACTATTGTGAACGTTCTGAACCCCACATCAGGCATCCGAACCTGGAGATCTGATAAAGGAACCAGGAATCCCAAGGAAATTCTGGCCTTGAGGGCCAATGGTATTTGATTATAATCAATCTTCAAAAAAACTGGGGGAAACAGGGATTCCAGTCTTGCAGGGCACATACAAAATTTTGTGTGCACCAAGGCCCAGAGTAGAGGATCAGGTGACCATACAGGAGACTGAATCAAACTACCTACTAATTTTGGATGCACATCTGTAGAGGTGTGGGTCAGCAGAGGCTCATCACTGGGATGGGGGCACTGGAAAGTCTCCCTTGGTAAAAACCTCTTGGAGTTTGCCATTAAGCCTACCATAGAGCCTACAGACACAAGGGCTGGGTGGCCTCAGAAAAAAACATCTACCAGGGAGGGAGTGGAACCCCATCCAAGAGCAGATAATTAAGTTAAAGTTTTACTCAGCAAGGCCCTGCACACCAGAGCAAGACCCAGTTTTTCCCATCACCAGTCCCTCCAGTCAAGAAGCATCAGTTAAGTTCAGTCATGTCCGACTCCTTGCAATCCCATGAATCAAGCACGCCAGGCCTCCCTGTCCATCACCAACTCCCGGAGTTCACACAAATTCATGTCCATCGAGTTGGTGATGCCATCCAGCCACCTCATTCTCTGTCCTTCCCTTCTCCTCCTGCCCCCAATCCATCCCAGAATCAGAGTCTTTTCCAGTGAGTCAACTCGTCGCATGAGGTGGTCAAAGTATTGGAGTTTCAGCTTTAGCATCAGTTCTTACAAATAACACCCAGAATGGACTGGTTGGATCTCCTTGCAGTCCAAGGAACTCTCAAGAGTCTTCTCCAACACCACAATTCAAAAGCATCAATTCTTCGGTGATTAGCTTTCTTCACAGTCCAACTCTCACATCCATACATGACCACTGGAAAAATCATAGCCTTGACTAGATGGACCTTGGTTGGTGGAGTAATGTCTGTGCTTTTTAATATACAATCTAGATCCTTTAGCATTTGTTGGAGAGCTGCTTTGGTGATGCTGAATTTTCTCAACTTTTGCTTGTCTGTGAAGCTTTTGATTTCTCCTTCATATTTGAATGAGATCCTTGCTGGGTACAGTAATCTGGGCTGTAGGTTATTTTCTTTCATCACTTTAAGTATTTCTTGCCATTCCCTCCTGGCCTGAAGAGTTTCTGTTGAAAGATCAGCTGTTATCCTTGTGGGAATCCCCTTGTGTGTTATTTTCTGCTTTTCCCTTGCTGCTTTTAATATTTGTTCTTTGTGCTTGATCTTTGTTAATTTGATTAATATGTGTCTTGGAGTATTTCGCCTTGTGTTTATCCTGTTTGGGACTCTCTTGGTTTCTTGGACTTGGTTGATTATTTCCTTCCCCATTTTAGGGAAATTTTCAACTATTATCTCCTCAAGTATTCTCTCATGGTCTTTCTTTTTGCCTTCTTCTACTAATGCTAAAGCTGAAACTGCAATACTTTGGCCACCTCATGAGAAGAGTTGACTCACTGGAAAAGATTCTGATGCCTGGAAAGGTTGGGGGCGGGAGGAGAAGGAGACGACAGAGAATGAGATGGCTGGATGGCATAGCCGACTGGACATGAGTTTCAGTGAAATCCGGGAGTTGGTGATATACAGGGAGGCCTGGCGTGCTGTGATTCATGGGGTCACAGAGAGTCGGACACGACAGAGTGACTGAACTGAACTGAACTGGGACTCATATGATTCGAATGTTGGGGCGTTTAACATGGTCCCAGAGGTCTCTAATATTCTCCTCATTTCTTTTAATCAGTTTTTCTTATTTCCTCTCTGTTTCATTTATTTCTACAGTTCTATCTTCTAGCTCACTTATGCTGTCTTCTGCCTCCGTTAATCTACTGTTTCTTCCCTCCAGAGCGTTTCTGATCTCATCTATTGCATTATTCATTGTATATTGACTCTTTTTTATTTCCTCTAAATCCTTATTAAACCTTTCTTCCATCTTCTCAATCCTTTTCTCCAGGTTATTTATCTGTAACTCCATTTTGCTTTCAAGATTTTGAATCATTTTCACCATCAAAATTTGAAATTCTTTATCAGGTAGATTCCCTGTATCTTCCTCTTTTGTTTGTGTTGGTGTGAATTTATCCTGTTCCTTTACTTGCTGGGTATTTCTCTGCCTCTTCATCTTGCTTATATTGCTTTGCTTGGGGTGGCCTTTCCCTCTTATGGCAGTTTGTGGAGTTCTCTTTATTATATAGTTTCCTTGCTGTGTGTGGGGTTGGAAGGGTGACTTGTCAAGGTTCTCTGGTTAGGGAAGCTTGTGTCGGTGTTCTGGTGAGTGGAGCTGAATTTCTTCTCTCTGGAGTGCAATGAAGTGTCCAGTAATGAGTTATGAGATGTCAGTGGGTTTGGAGTGACTTTGGGCAGCCTGTATATGGAAGCTCAGTGCTATTTTCCTGTGTTGCTGGAGAATTTGCGTGGTATGTCATGTTCTGGAACTTGTTGAACCTTGGGTGGTGCTTGGTTTCAGTGTATGTATGGAGGTGTTTGATGAGCTCCTATCGATTAATGTTCCCTGGAGTCAGGAGTTCTCTGGTGTTCTCAGGATTCGGGCTTAAGCCTCTTGCCTCTGGTTTTCGGTCTTATTCTTGGAGTAGCCTCTAGACTTCTCTATCTGTCATTTCTAAGGTGGTTCCCTCTGTTTCAGCTTCTGTTTGAGGGTCTCTTCAGTGTCTAATTTCCACCCTGACACTAGGGGGTGGTGGTTTACACTTTTTAAGGCTCATTTGTTCAGTCCTGTTCTGGGAAGGGAGGAACGCTGCAGACAAATATCTCTGACGTCTGTGGGGAGTGCTCGCAGTGTCTCGGTCACACTGGGTTTGCCCCTGCTCACGGCGCATGTACTGTCACAGTCTACACTGCACAGGCTCTAGGTTTCTGTGCCGGGAACTGTCTGAGACCGGTGCTGGTTTTCTTGCACTTCCCAGGTCTGAGAGGCTCGGGTTCAGGTACTTCGGTAGTCCACAAAGGAGCAGACTTGGTTGGGCCTGTGTTTTGTGCCTTCCCCGGTCTGAGCAGCTCAGGTGACCAGGTGTTTGGCGAGCACTGTTGCTGCAACTTATCACCTCCCTGGTCCCTCCCACTCGGTTTTCTGGGTGTACAGCCAGTGCACCTTCTCAGGTGGATGTTGACCGGTCAGAAACCCATGAAGTCTTGGTTAGCAACGAAGCCTGCCTGGAGTTTGATATTGGATGCCTCTCATGCTTTGAAATTTTTAAAAAAAGGTTGCATTAATTATTTAATTTAGGACACTTTAGTTTGAATTAAATTTTCATCTTACATGTTGTAGTTTAACTGCGTGTTTGAGATCGCTGGATGGCATCACCGACTCGATGGACATGAGTCTGAGTGAACTCCAGGAGTTGGTGATGGACAGGGAGGCCTGGTGTGCTGTGATTCATGGGGTCGCAAAGAGTCGGGCATGACTGAGCGACTGAACTGAATACATAAAACAAATTTTAAGCTACTATAAAGGTCATTCCGTTTCAAAATATTGATACCAATTTTATTGCATCTAAACAAAGGAAACACAAACTAAATTTGCCAAAATACTTTCATGAAATTATCGGTTCCAACTCATATCACAGAACGTGGTAGTGAATTATATTCTTCCAGGATACAAGAAACACTGTAAACTAAGACCTCATAAATTCACAGACTAATAGAATTTAAGCATTGGGAAGGGCTTTAAAAAACCAGCATGTAACAACCTAGTTTCTAAAGAGGGTATTTGACTTCCATTTTAGTATCATTTTTTAATATCTAGAAAAAATTAAATCACCATTTTAAAGAAGCCAATCAATAAGAGAGAAATAGAAGTAAAGGCAGAGAGAATGAGAGCAAGCACACACTACAAATAATTCAAAATACTTTGACTTTGAATTATATATCTGGAGTTACCTAGTTGTGTAAATCTGAACTAATCCTTTAATCTCTGTGAATCTGGTTTCTTCACCTGCACGATGGCTATAATGATACCTGTCATGGATATTTCTCAGATTCTTTGAAGATTAAGTGAATTTATGAATGTATATAAAAATGTTATCAGAACTATAAAAAGCTATACAGATAGACCACAGTAAAAATAGGACAACACAAGCAATACTTTGTATTAAAAAAGTAAAATGATTAGTTGTTAGTTGGGCAAAGGCTGTGAAAAGGAAATTTCTAGAGAAAGCATTTCCAAAACTGTTTAAATCAGTCCTAGACTCTGAAACATAGAATTAGCTCATAGCACACTCTCCCCTACTCCTTATTATGTTCACTAGGCCCACTTATTCGGGCTATACTTATTCACTTTAACTTGATTTCTGGAAAACTGTACCTCTGGATGTAGCCCATACCCCCAGAATTGGTTGTGTTTTATAGGAATGTTTACAACAATACTTCTTTGGTCTGACTCCATTCTCTTTGAACATACAAAAGTTGCTTTGACAGCAAAGTATCTTTTGAATTACCTGGAATTATATTCTCACCAAAACAAGACTGAGTTTGAAAACTTAAAGGAGACAGAACAGAGGCTGCCCCAACCTGATATCGCCTTTTCCAAGCCCAGAGGTTCCGTCGAGAAAAGAGTTGTCGTCTCTGCTCCTCCAACCCCTCTTTCCTGGTGGTTTCATTATCTTCTCTCCCATCTTTTGAGGTGAGCATTAGAATGTACTTTGTTGTTGTTTAGTCGCTAAATCGTGTCCCACTCTTTTGCGACCACATGGACTGTAGCCCTCCAGGTTCCTCTGTCCATGGAATTCTCCAGGCAAGAATATTGGAGTGGGTTGCCAGTTTCTCCTCCAGGGTATCTTCCCGACCCATGGTTGAAATCCGGTCTCTCGCACTGGCAGATGTGTTCTTTACCACTGACCCATCAGGGAAGTCCCTGCTCCCTGTTGTTATTCTAGAAATGTCAGGAATAAGCCATATATAAACCACCCTAACACCCACTCCAGTACTCTGGCCTGGAAAATCCCATGGACGGAGGAGCCTGGTAGGCTACAGTCCATGGGGTCCCAAAGAGTCGGACACGACCAAGTGACTTCAATTTCACTTTTCACTTCCATGTACTGGATAAGGAAATGTCAACCCACTCCACTATTCTTGCCTAGAGAATCCCAGGGACGGGAGCCTGGTAGCTGCCGTCTATGGGGTCTCACAGAGTCGGACACGACTGACGTGACCTAGCAGTCTCTTTTAATCTTGGATTTAATTATCCTTTAACAAAGGTCATTAGAAAGTCTGAACTAGCTTCCAAATGTTATAATTATAACATTACATAAGTCATTTATTCTATTAAGCTTTCATTTGGGCTTCCTTTCAATGTAATAATAGTTTCACATGCTATTAATGTTCATACTAAATAGCTCAGTTGGTAAAGAATCCTCCTGCAATTCAAGAGACTCCAGTTCGATTTCTGGATTGGGAATAGCCACTGGAGAAGGGATAGGCTACCCACTCCAGTATTCTTGGGCTTCCCATGTGGCTCAGCTAGTAAAGAATCCACCTGCAATTCAGGAGACCTGGGTTCGATCCCTGGGTTGGCAAGATGCCCTGGAGAAGGGAAAGGCTACCCACTCCAGTATTCTGGCCTGGAGAATTCCATGGGCTGTACAGTCCACGGGGTCACAAAGAGTCAGATGTGACTGACTGACTTATGCTTTCAGTCTCTTTTTTTTTCTTTCTATTCCTTCATATTCAGTTGATGCTAACATGCAGGGATTGGTAGTTGATTGTTATTATTGGTCATCTATGATACACAGATATTTGAGATAGGGATTATGGAAAGGATAAGCATTGCCCTCAAGTTACATTTGAGGTTTAGGATCCACTCACGCAAATTTCCAAAACATGTTAGTATAATTTGTGATCCTTAGACCTTTGTTGAATCATTATAGATCTTAGGCATTTTATGCAATTCTAAGTCATACTTGGTTATTACTGTCACTAATGTACTTTGCTACCCTAAGACAATTTGTCTTCTCTTACAACAGTTTTTGGGAATCTATTAGATGATGATTGCATCCATTAAATTAAAAGACACTTGCTCCTTGGAAGGAAAGTTATGAACAACTTAGACACCATATTAAAAAGCAGATACATTACTTTGTCAACAAAGGTCCGTCTAGTCAAGGATATGGTTTTCCCAGTAGTCATGTATGGATGTGAGAGTTGGACTATAAAGAAAGCTGATCGCTGAAGAATTGATGCTTTTGAACTGTGGTGTTGGAGAAGACTCTTGAGAGTCACTTGGACTGCAAGGAGATCCAACCAGTCCATCCTAAAGGAGATCAATCCTGGGTGTTCATTGGAGGGACTGATGTTGAAGCTGAAGCTCCAATACTTTGACCACCTGATGGGGTTTGCTGACTCATTTGAAAAGACCCTGATGCTGGGAGGGATTGAGGGCAGGAGAAGGGGACGAAAGAGGATGAGATAGCTGTATGGCATCACCGACACAATGGACACGGGTTTGGGTGGACTCCAGGAGTTGGTGATGGACAGGGAGGCCTGGTGTGCTGTGGTTCATGGGGTTGCAAAGAGTCGGATACGACTGAGCGACTGAACTGTACTGAACAAGGATTTTTGGGAATGTATTGGATAAATTAAAAATTTTGATATTAAGAACAATGATACATTTACTTCACAAATAACTGTCAGTGTTTTATCTATACCAAACTTTGTGCTAAATACTAGGGAATCATCAGTAAATAATGCATAGTCCCTACCCTCATGAGCTTATGTTTTATTGCAGAAGATAAATAATAAATAACTAAATGAGTTGAAACAAAGTTAGAGCTCATATTAAGCATTATGAAGGAAACAAATAGGATGTTATTGCAGAAAATAATGAGTAGGGATTACTTTATATGCGATGGCTAGAAAAGGCCTCACTTAGGTGAAATTTAAGCTGAGACTCAAAAGAGAAGGAGCAAGCTATGTCATGTGATGCATTGCAGAAGGAGAGAAAGGAAATAGTAGTGTCAAAGGCACGAAGCAGGAGTAACCCTGCTGTGTTTAAGGAAATGAAAGAAGATTGGAGCATAGGGAACAAAAGGTAAAGTGTTATGAAAAGAAGCATAACACACTGCAAGCAGGGCTTTGCAGGCCGCAGACAGGAGTGTGCATTTTTTTCTAATTGCAATGGAAAAACCACTTAAACCACTTTTGTACCAGGGGGTAACTTGGTATGATTTACATTAAAAAAAAAAAAAAAAGAAAACCTCTTTTATTTTCAGAGCATAAATAAAGACATAGATGTAGAAAAAGGATGTATGGATTCCAGGGGAGAAAATTAGTGGTGGGATGAATTGCGAGATTGGGATTTACATATATACACTACTATGTATATAAAATGTATAACTAATGAAACCTACTGTATGGCACAGGGAACTTTACTCAGTGCTATGTGGTGACCAAAATGAGAATAAAATTCAAACTCAAGATGAACCCAAACAGATAAACCCCAAGATATATCATAATTAAGATAACAAAAGTTAAAGATAATAAGAAAATTCTAAATTCAGCAAGGAAAAAAAAAGAGTCATATAAATGGAAATTGGCTTTCAGCTGATTTCTGCAGAGAAATTTTGCAGGCTAGAGTGGAGTGGTACAATATACTCAAAATGTTAAAAGGAAACAATTTGCACACTAGAATATTCTACTCAGTGAGAATATAATTTAGAAAAGAGGGTTCTCAGAGAAGTTCTCAGAGAAGCACAAACTAAAAGGAATTCAGCAATACTAAATCTACTCTGAAGGAAATGTTGAAGGGTCTTCTCTAAATGGAAAAGAAGTAAGAATATATAGGAAAGCTAAAACTCCAATATAAAAGGCAAATATATAGTAAAAACTGAAAATCACTTATATAAGCCTGTGTGCAGATGGGAAGACAAAAATTGTTAAGGCAACTGTAACTATAATAAACAACGAAGGGATAAGCATGAAAATGTAAAATATGACATCAAAAATACAAAAAGTAAGGGAGAAAAGAAAAAAATGTAGATCTTGGAATGTGTTTGAAGTTAAATGACTATTAGTTTAAATAAAGTAAATATGATTATGGGTCAATATATATGACAGCCAACCCAGTGGTTCAGTATTAAAGAATCCACTTGTAAATGCAGGAGACACAGGAGGTTTGTATTTGATCTCTGCATCAGGAAGATCCCATGGAGAAATAAATTGCAACCTACTCCGGTATTCTTGCTGGGGAAATTCCCATGTACACAGAAGCCTGTCAGGATAGGGTCCATAGGGTCACAAAGAATCAGATATGACTGAGCATGAGCACAGCAACATATATGAACCCCACGGTAACCACAAATCAAAAACTACAGTAGATACACAAAACTGAAGACAGGATCTTAAACATGTTAGAAAAGAAAATCATCAAACCACAATGGGAGAACAAAAAAGATGAAGAAATGAACAGAAAATTACTACAAAACAACCAGAAAACAGATAATAAAACAACAGTAAGGGTATACCTATCAATAAGTACGTTAAATGTCAATGAACTACATGTCCTGATCAAAGGACATAGGGTGGCTAATTGGACTAAATAAGAGGCTTTCAATAAGTTGTCTACAAGAGACTTATTTGAGAATGAAAAACATACAGACAAACTAAGAGGATGGAAAAATAAATTTCATGTACATGGAGACAAGAAAGCAAGGATAGCAATAGTGGTATCAGACAGGATAGATTTTAAAACAAAGCCTGTAAGAAAAGACAAAGAAGGACGCTATGTAATGATAAAGGGGTGAATACAAGACAAAAAAGTTACACTCATTAACATATATGCACACAATACAGGGGCACCTAAATATAGAAATACTAATATTTACCAGACGACAGAGTAGAAGTATGTGCTTTCATCCTCTTCAAGAACTCCAAAAGTACAACTCACTGCTGAACAACCATTGACAGCATAATGTTGGATCCTACCAAAAAAGGATACCCCACATCCAAGGGCAAAGAAGAAACCCCAGCAAGATGGCAGAAGGGGAAAAATTGCATTTAGAATCAAACCCTATAGCCATCAGAGACACTCAGAGGACTTAAACAAAACCTTGTGAGCACCAGGTCCCAGAGACCTCCACAGAGACTAAAGCCAGACCTGTACTTGAGTCGTGTGCAAAGGTATGGGTCAGCAGTGGGCTGTCACAGGGGCAGAGGCTCTGGATGCAGCAGACCTGGATAACACAGCCTGTGGCATAAGCCCTCTTGGAAGAGGTCGCGATTAACCCCACCATAGAGTCACCAAGCAGGCAACCCAAAAACTGTAGAACAATTATACCAAAGAAATCCTCACACTGTTAAGAAAGTTTTAGGAGCTACAACAGATTTCCCACCCAGGGGATCTGGCACAGGGACTCATAACCCCCAGGAAATTTGACTTTGGAGGCCAGTGGTATTTGATTACAGAACATACACAGGACTGGGGAAACAGACTCTTGGAGGGCACAAACAAAATATTGTGTGCACCAGGACTAAGGAGAAAGGAGCATTGACCCTACAACAGACTGACCCAGAATTGCCTGTGACTGTCCAGGAGACTCCAGTGGAGGCGTCAATCAGCAGTAGCCTGCTGCAGGGTTGGGAACAATCAGTGTGGCATTGTGAGGTATGTTCATTACCTCCACCATAGTTTGGTCTCAGGTCAAACAATAGGGAGGGAACACAGACCCACCCAACAACAGAAAATCGGATGAAAGACTTATTGAGCATGGGCCCAACCATCAGAACAAGACCCAGTTTCCCAACAGTCAGACTCTTCCATCAGGAAGCTCCCATAAGCCTCTTATACTTCCTTCTCCATCAGAGGGCAGACAGAATGAAAATCACAAAACTAATCAACCTGGAAACTAATCAAACTGATTACATGGATCACAGTCTTGTTTAACTCAATAAAACTACGAGCTATGCTGTGTAAGGCCAACCAAGATGGACAGGTCACAGTGGAGAGTTCTGACAAAATGTGGTCCACTGGAGAATGGAAAGGCAAACCACTTCAGTATTCATGCCTTAAGAACCCCATGAAAAGTGTGAAAAGGCAAAAAGATATGACACTGAAAGATGAACTCCCCAGGATGGTAGGTTTTCAGTATGCTAATGGAGAAGAATCCAAGTACTGCATTTCGGACTCTTGTTGACCATGATGGCTACTCCATTTCTTCTAAGGGATTCCTGCCCACAGTAGTAGATATAATGGTCATCTGAGTTAAATTCACCCATTGCAGTTCATTTTAATTCATTGATTCCCAGAATGTCTATGTTCACTCTTGTCATTTCCTGTTTGACCACTTCCAATTTGCCTTGATTCATGGACCTAACATTCCAGGTTCCTATGCAATATTGCTCTTTGCAGCACCGGACCTTGCTTCTGTCACTGGTCACATCCACAAATGGGTATTGGTTTTGCTTTAGCTCCATCTCTTCATTCCTTCTAGAGTTATTTCTCCACTGATCTCCAGTAGCGTACTGGGCACCTACTGACCTGAGGAATTCCTCATTCAGTATCCTATCATTTTGCCCTTTGATACTGTTCATGGGGTTCTCAAGGCAGGTATACTGAAGTGGTTTGCTAGTCCCTTCTCCAGTGGACCATATTCGGCTGTGGTCCATGTGATCAGATCGACTAGTTTCCTGTGATTATGATTTCAGTGTGTCTGCCCTCTGATGCCCCCTCACAATACCTACCATCTTACTTGGGTTTCTCTTACCTTGGGTGTGGGATATCCCCTCACAGCTGCTCCAAGAAAGCGCAGCCGCTGCACCTTACCATGGATGAGGGGTATCTCCTCAAGGCCGCCCCTCCTGACCTTGAACATGGAGTAGCTCCTCTCGGCCCTCCTGTGCCCATGCAGCCACCGCCTATTGGACGTGGTGTAGCTCCTCTCAGCCGCCGGCCCTGGCCTCAGGCATGGGGTAGCTCCTCACGGCCGTGCCTCTTTGAGTGGTTGGTTGCGCCGGGGCTGGTGTCTCTCGCGTCTGCGCTGCCAGGGCCAGCGTCTCTCATGTCTGTGCCTCCGGGAAAGGCGTCTCTCTTGTCTGCACCATGGGGGCCGGCGTCTCTCGCGTCTGCGCTGCCAGGGCCAGAGTCTCTAACGGAATGATTACTGTTCGTTACCAAGGCAAACCATTCAATATTACAGTAATCCAGGCCTATGCCCCAACCAGTAATGCTGAAGAAGCCGAAGTTGAACAATTCTATGAAGACTTACAAGACCTTTTAGAACTAACACCCCAAAAAGATGCCCTTTTCATTATAGGGAACTGGAATGCCAAAGTAGGAAGTCAAGAAACACCTGGGAGCACGGAATGAAGCAGGGCAAATGCTAATAGAGTTTGGTCAAGAGAACGCACTGGTCATAGCAAACACACTCTTCCAACAACACAAGAGAAGACTCTACACATTGCCATCACCAGATGGTCCACACCGAAATCAGATTGATTATATTATTTGCAGCCAAAGATGGAGGAACTGTATACGGTTAGCAAAAACAAGACCAGGAGCTGATGTGGCTCAGATCATGAACTCCTTATTGCTAAATTCAGACTTAAATTGAAGAAAGTAGGGAAAACAACTAGACCATTCAGATACGACATATAGTGGAAGTGAGAAATAGATGCAAGGGACTAGATCTGATAGATAGAGTGCCTGATGAACTCTGGATGGAGGTTCATGACATTGTACAGGACACAGGGACCAAGACCATCCCCATGGAAAAGAAATGCAAAAAAGCAAAATTGCTGTCTGAGGAGGCCTTACAAATAGCTGTGAAAAGAAAAGAAGTGAAAAGCAAAGGAGAAAAGGAAAGATATAAGCATCTGAATGCAAAGTTACAAAGAATAGCAAGGAGAGATAAGAAAGCCTTCCTCAGTGATCAATGCAAAGGAATAGAGGAAAATAACAGAATAGCAAAAACAAGAGATCTCTTCAAAAAAGTTCGAGATTCCAAGAGAATATTTCATGCAAAGATGGGCTCGATAAAGGACAGAAATATTATGGACCTATCAGAAGCAGAAGATATTAAGACAAGGTGGTAAGAATACACAGAAGAACTGTACAAAAAAGATCTTCACTACCAAGATAGTCACGATAACGTGATCACTGACCTAGAGCCAGACATCTTGGAATGTGAAGTCAAGTGGGCCTTAGAAAGAATCACTACGAACAAAGCTAGTGGAGGTGATGGAATTCCAGTTGAGCTATTTCAAATCTTGAAAGATGATGCTGTGAAAGTGCTGCACTCAATATTCCAGCAGATTTGGAAAACTCAGCAATGGCCACAGGACTGGAAAAGGTCAGTCTTCATTCCAATCCCAAAGAAAGGCAATGCCAAAGAATGCTCAAACAACCGAAAATTGCACTCATCTCACAAGCTAGTAAAGTCATGCTCAAAATTCTCCAAGTCAGGCTTCAGCAATATGTGAACCCTGAAATCCCAGATGCTCAAGCAGGTTTTAGAAAAGCCAGAGGCACCAGAGATCAAATTGCCAACATCCGCTGGATCATGGAAAAAGCAAGAGAGTTCCAGAAAACCATCTATTTCTGCTTCATTGACTATGCCAAAGCCTTTGATTGTGTGGATAACAATCAACTGTGGAAAATTCTGAAAGAGACGGGAATACCAGACCACCTGACCAGCCTCATGAGAAACCTGTATGTAGGTCAGGAAGCAACAGTCAGAACTGTACATGGAACAAGAGACTGGTTCCAAATAGGAAAAGGAGTACGTCAAAGCTGTATATTTTCAACTTGCTTATTTAACTGATATGCAGAGTACATCATGAGCAACTCTGTGTTGGAAGAAGCACAAGCTGGAATCAAGATTGCTGGGAGAAATATCAATAACCTCAGATATGCAGATGACACTACCCCTATGACAGAAAATGAATAGGAACTAAAAAGCCTCTCGATGAATTTGAAAGAGGAGAGTGAAAATGTTGGCTTGAAGCTCAACATTCAGAAAACAAAGATTATGGCATCTGATCCCATCACTTCATGGGAAATAGATGGAAAAACAATGGAAACAGTGTCAGACTTTATTTTTTTGAGCTCCAAAATCACTGCAGATGCTGATTGCCACCAGGAAATTAAAAACCCTTACTCCTTGGAAGGAAAGTTTGACCAACCTTGATAATATATTAAAAAGCAGAGACATCACTTTGCCAACAAAGGTCCGTCTAGTCAAGGCTATGGTTTTTCCAGTAGTCATGTATGGATGAGAGAGTTGGACTGTGAAGAAAGCTGATCACCGAGGAATTGATGCTTTTGAACTGTGGTGTTGGAGAAGACTCTTGAGAGTCCCTTATACTGCAAGGAGATCCAACCAGTCCATTCTAAAGGAGATCAATCCTGGGTGTTCATTGGAAGGACTGATGCTAAAGCTAAAACACCACCAATACTTTGGCCACCTCATGCTACGAGTTGAGTCACTGGAAAAGACTCTGATGCAGGGAAAGTTTGGGGGCTGGAGTAGAAGGGTACGACAGAGAATGAGATGGCTGGATGGCATCACAGACTCTGTGGACATGAGTTTGATTGAACTCTGGGAGTTGGTGATGGATAGGGAGGCCTGGCGTGCTGTGATTCATGGGGTCGCAAAGAGTCGGATACGGCTGATCGACTGAACTGAACTGAATGGAGAAGAATAGAGAAATAACTCCAGAAAGAATGAAGACATGGAGCCAAAGTAAAAAGAACTTTCAGTTGTGGATGTGACTGGTGATGGAAGTAAATTGTGATGCTGTAAAGAACAATATTGCATAGGAACTTGGAACATTAGTTCCATGAATCGTGGTAAACTGGATGTGGTCAAACAGGAGATGGCAAAAGTGAACATCAACATTTTAGACATCAGTGAACTAAGATTGACTGGAATGGGCAAATTTGATTAAGATGACCATATATCTACTAATGTGGGCAAGAATCCCTATGAAGAAATGAATGGAATAGAACTCATGGTCAACATAGTCAACAAAAAGTCCGAGTGCAATTTCAAAAATTAGAGAACGATCTCTGTTCATTTACAAGGCATACTATTCAAAATCATAGCAATCCAAGTGTATGTCCAAACCAGTAATGCTGAAGAAACTGAAGTTGAATGGTTCTATGAAGAACTACAAGACTTTCTATAAATAACACCCAAAAAAGATGTCCTTTTTATCATAGGGGAAGGGCTGCAAAACAGGAAGTCAAGAGATACCTGGAGTAACAGGCAAATTTGGCCTTGGAGTACAAAATGAATCGGGTCAAAGGCTAACAGAATTTTGCCAAGAGAAAGCATTGGTCATAGCAAGCCCCCTCTTCCAACAATGCAAGAAAAGATTCTACAAATGGACATCATCAGATGGTCAATATCAACCGAAATCAAATTGATTATATTCTTTGCAGCTAAAGATGGAGAAGTTCTATACACTCAGCATAAACAAGATTGGGAGCTATTGTGGCACAGATCATGAACTCCTTATAGAAAAATTCAGATTTAATTTGAAGAAAGTAGGGAAAATCACTAGACCATTCAGGTATGACCTAAATCAAACCCCTTACAGTTATACAGTTAAAGTGTCAAATAGATTCCAGGTACTAGATATGATAGAGTACCTGAAGAACTATGGATAGAGGTTCATGACATTGTACAGGAGGCAGGGAACAAGACCATCCCTAAGAAAATCAAATGCAAAAAGGCAAAATGGTTGTCTGAGGAGACCTTACAAATAGCTGAGAAAATACAAGAAGCTAAAGGCAAAGGAGAAATGGAAAGATATATCCACTTGAAGGCAAAGTTCCAAAGAATAGCAAGGAGAGATAAGAAAGCCTTCCTCAGTGATCAGTGCAAATGAATAGAGGAAGACAATAGAATGGGAAAGACTAGAGATCTCTTCCAGAAAATTGCAGATATCAAGGGAACATTTCATGCAAAGATGGGCACAATAATAGATAGAAATGGTATGGATGAAACAGAAGATAATATTAAGAAGAGGTGGCAAGGATAGAAGAACTATACAAAAGATATCTTAATGACTCAGATAACCACAATGTTGTGATCACTCACATAGATCCAGACATCCTGGACTGCGAAGTCAAGTGGGCCTAGGAAGCATCACTACGAACAGAGCTAGTGGAGGTAATGGAATTCCAGTCGAACTATTTCAAATCCTGAAAGTTGATGCTGTGAAAGTGCTGCACTCAATATGCCAGCAAATTTGGAAAACTCAGCAGTGGCCACAAGACTGGAAACGTCAGTTTTCATTCCAATCCCAAAGAAGGGCAATGCCAAAGAATGTTCAAAGTACCGCACAATTGCACTCATTTTTAATGCTGGCAAAGCAATGCTCAAAATTGTCCAAGCAAGGCTTCAACAGTAAATGAACTGTGAAATTACAGATGATCAACCTGGATTTAGAAAAGGCAGAGGAACCAGAGATTAAATTGGCAACAACCCTTGGATTATCGAAAAAGCAAGAGCATTCCAGAAAAAAACATCTACTTCTGCTTTATTGATTACACCAAAGCTTTTGACTATGCATATCACAGCATACTTTAGAAAATTCTTCAAGGGATGGGAATACCAGACTACCTTACCTGCCTCCTGAGAAATTCATATGGAGGTCAAGAAACAATAGTTAGAACTGGACATGGAAAACCAGACTGCTTTCAAATTGGGAAAGGAGTACGTCAAGACTGTATATTGTCACCCAGCTTATTTAACTTATATTCACAATACATAATGTGAAGTGCTGGGCTGGATGAAGCACAAGCTGAAATCAAGATTGTCAGGAGAATTATCAGATGTGTGTGCCACCACACTTATAGTGAAAGTGAAGAGGAACTAAAGAGCTTCTTGATAAAAGTGAAAGAGGAATGTCTGTTTAGTTCTTTGGCCCATTTTTTGATTGGGTCATTTATTTTTCTGGAATTGAGCTGCAGGAGCTGCTTGTATATTTTGGAGATTAATCCTTTATCAGTTGCTTCATTTGCTATTATTTTCTCCCATTCTGAAGGCTGTCTTTTCACCTTGCTTATAGTTTCCTTTGCTGTGCAGAAGCTTTTGATTTTAATTAGGTCCCATTTGTTTATTTTTGCTTTTATTTCCAATATTCTGGGAGGTGGGTCATGGAGGATCCTGCTGTGATTTATGTCGGAGAGTGTTTTGCCTACGTTCTCCTCCAGGAGTTTTATAGTTTCTGGTCTTACATTTAGCTCTCTAATCCATTTTGAGTTTATTTTTGTGTATGGTGTTAGGAGAAGACATACAGATGGCTAACAAACACATGAAAAAATGTTCAACATCCCTCATAATCAGAGAGATGCAAATCAAAACCACAATGAGATACCATTTCACACCTGTCAGAATGGCTGCTATCCAAAAGTCTACATGCAATAAATGCTGGAGAGGATGTGGAGAGAAAGGAACCCTCTTACACTGTTGGCGGGAATGCAAACTAGTACAGCCACTATGGAGAACAGTGTGGAGATTCCTCAAAAAACTGGAAATAGAACTGCCATATGATCCAGCAATCGCACTCCTGGGCGTACACACCGAGGAAACCAGAATTGAAAGAGACACATGTATTCCAATGTTCACTGCAGCACTGTTTATAATAGCCAGGACATGGAAGCAACCTAGATGTCCATCTGCAGACTAATGGATAAGAAAGCTTTGGTACATATACACAATGGAGTATTATTCAGCCATTAAAAAGAATACATTTGAATCAGTTCTAATGAGGTGGATGAAACTGGAGCCTATTATACAGAGTGAAGTAAGCCAGAAAGAAAAACACCAATACAGCATACTAACGCATATATATTTAATTTAGAAAGATGCAAATGATAACCCTGTATACGAGACAGCAAAAGAGACACAGATGTATAGATCATTCTTTGGGACTCTGTGGGAGAGGGTGAGGGTGGGATGATTTGGGAGAATGTCATTGAAACATGTATGTTGTCATATGTGAAATGAATCACTAGTTCAGGGTCAATGCATGTTATAGGATGCTCGGGGCTGGCATGCGGGGATGACCCAAAGGGAGGATAAAGGGAGGAGGGAGGTGGGAGGGGGGTTCAGGAGGGGGAACTTATGTAAACCCGGGGCGAATTCATGTCAATGTATGGCAAAACCAACCAATATAATATTGTAAAATAATTTGCCTCCAATAAAAAATAAATTAATTACCAAAAAAAAAAAAAAAAAAAGGAAAGAGGAGAGTTAAAAAAGTTGGCTTAAAACTCAACATTCAAAAAACTAAGACGATGACATCCAGTCCCATTGGAAAAGTGAAAGTGAAGTTGCTCAGTCGTGTCCGACCCTTAGCGACCCCACGGACTGCAGCCTACGAGGCTCCTCCATCCATGGGATTTTCTAGGCAAGAGTAATGGAGTTGGTTGCCATTGCCTTCTCCGATTCAGTCCCATTACTTCATGGCAAATACATGGAGAAACAATGAGAATGTTGACAGATTTTATTTTCTTGGGCTCCAAAATCACTGCAGATGGTGACTGCAGCATGAAATTAAAAGATGCTTGCTCATTGGAAGGAAAATATGACCGACCTAGACAGCTTATTAAATAGCAGAGAGAGTACTTTGCCAACAAAGGTCCATCTAGTAAAAGCTATGGTTTTTCCAGTAGTCTTGTATGGATGTGAGAATTGGCCTACAAAGAACACTAAGTGCCAAGAATTGATGCTTTTGAACTGTGATGTTGGAGAAGACTCTTGAGAGTCCTTTGGACTGCAAGGAGATGCAACCAGTCAATCCTAAACGAAATCAGTACTTAATATTCACTGGAAGGACTGATGCTGAAGCTGAAGCTCCAATACTTTGGCCACCTGATGAGAAGAACTGACTCTTTGGAAAAGATCATGATGTTTGGAAAGATTGAAGGTAGGAGGAGAATGTGATGACATAGGATTAGATGGTTGGATGGCATCACCAACTTGATGGACATGAGTTTTAGCAAGCTCTGGGTGTTGTTGATAGACAGAGAAGCCTGGTGCTCTGCAGCCCCTGGGGTCACAAAGAGTCAGACACGACTGAGCAACTGAACTGAAATGAAATACAAACAAAAGTCAAGGGATAAATTAACAATAATACAGTAACAGTAAGATATTTTAACACCCAACTGACATCAATGGACAGATAACTAAAAATAGAAAATGTATAAGGCAATAATGTTCTTAAATAACACAATGGATCAATTGAACTTAATTGATATCTGTATGATATTACCTTCAAAAATAGCAGAATACACATTTTTTCCCCAGGTTCGCTTGGAACATTTCGCAAAATAAATTGTATACTAAGTTACAAAAAAAGTCTCATTAAATTTAAGAGGACAGAAATTATATCAATCATTATTGTCTGAACACAATTTTATAAAACTAGACATCAACTGCATAAGGAAAATAGGAAAAGAACAAACATGTAGAAACTGAACAATGTGAAGCTTAAAAACAAATAGGCCAACAATGAAATAAAAAAGGAAAGCACAGCTTTCCAAAATCTGTGGGCTTATGCAAACCAGTTTGAAGAGGGAAAATTCAGAGCAATATAGGTCTTTGTCAAGAAACAAGAAAAATCTCAAATCACCTAACTTACCACCTAAATGAATTAGAAAAAGAAGAACAAAACACAATTTTATCAGAATAAAGGTCAGAGGAAATAAACAAAATAGAGATATAAAACAAAGGAAAAATAAATGAAACCAAGCTTTGTTTAAAAAATGTAAACAAGCTAAAAAAACTTTTAACCATGCTAATCAAGAAGAAAAGAGAGATCATGCAAATAGTCAAAATGAGAAATAAAAGAGAAAAATAACAACTGATGCCATATAGATTCAAAAACCCATAAGACAATACTATAAACAGTTATATGTCAACAAATTGGACAACCTAGAAGAAATGGACAACTTTCTAGAAATAGACATCTTAGTAAGATTGAATCAAAAATAAATAGACAGTTTGAATAAATCAATCATTAGCAGTGAAATTGAAGTTGTTAGAAAACAGAAAACCTCCCAGGAAACAAAAGTCCAAGACCAGACAGCTTCATAGGGGAATTCTACCAAACATATAAAAAAAGAGCTAATACCTATCTTTCACAAACTTCAAAAAAGAAAAAGATGAGGACAGAACAATCACAAATTCATTTTATGAAGCCACCATTATTTAGATACCAAAACCAGATAAACACATTACAAAAAAAGAAAATTACTGGCCAATATTCTTGATGAATACAGTTAAAAATGATAGCAAACTGAATTCAATAATATTTTTTAAATGCTACATATTATGATTGATTTCAATTTATACTGGTAACACAATGATAGTTCGATATTTGCATAACAATCATTATGATAGCTGCATATACAATTGGAAAGATTAAAGTCAACAGATGCCAAAAATCATTTGACAAAATTGAGTATTCATTTATGACAAAATCCCTCATCAATGTTTACACAACCATCTCAACATAATAAAGTCCATTTATGATATAACTGTAGTTAACTTCATACTTAATGGTGAAAAGTTCAAAGCCTTCCCTCTAAATTCAGGAACAAGACAAGGATGTTCACTTTCACCACTTCCACATAACAGTATTGGTAGTCTAGCCACAGCAATCAGAGAAATAAATAAAATGAAAAGATTGAAAACTGTAAAAAAATTAGAACTGTCACTATTTGTATATTATATGATACTTTATATAGAAAACCATGAAGTCTAAACCTACTTTAATTAATAAATGAATCCAACAAAATTGTGGGATATAAGACTAATATTCAGAAATTTTTCTATTTCTATATACTAATAGTGAAGTACAAGAAAGAAAATTTAATAAAGAAACAAATTCCATTTAAAATTGCATCAAAAAGAATAAAGTACCTAGGAAAAAATTTAACCAAGGAGGTGAAAGCCCTATACTCTGAAAACTATGAAATACAGATTAAGGAAATTGAAGATGATAAACAGGAAATGAAAGATATCCTGTGTTCTTGAATTGGAAAAATTAACTTTGTTAAAACGGTCATATTACCCAAAGGAATCTACATATTTAATGCAATTTTGATCAAAATACTCAAGACATTTTTCTCAGAACTGGAAGGAATAATCCTAAAATTCATACGGAACCACGACAGACCTAAATTGTCAGAGCAATCTTGAGAAAAAAGGAACAAAGCTGAAAGTATCAACTTCCCAGCCTTCAGGCTATTCTATAAAACTACAGTCATCAAAATAGCATGAAACTGGCACAAAAACAGACATATAGATCAGTGGAACAGAATGGAGAGCTCAGAAATAAGCTCACACACAAATGGTCAATTGATTTAGGACAAAGAGCAATAATTTATAATGAAGAAAAAGCAGTCTTTTCAATAAGTAGTGATGAGAAAACTGGACAAATACATGTGAAGCAATGAGACTAGGACATTTCCTCACATAATATACAAAAGCAAACTCAAACTGGATTAAAACCCTAAATTTAAGAACTGAAACCAAAAAGCTCATAGATGAGAAAATAGGTCGAACACTCTTTGACATTAATCATAGCAATTATTTTGAATCTGTCACCCAAGGTAAAAGAAATAAAAGCAAAAATTAACAAATATAATATAATCAGATAAAAGTTTTTGTAAAGCAAAGGAAACCATCAGCAAAATGGAACAGGAAGCTAAAGAATGGGAGAAAATATTTGCCAATTATATGACTGACAAGATGTTAGTATCCAAAATATATAAAGAGCTCATTCAGCTGAATAATAATAATAAAACTAATAAAAAATTGGGCAGAAGCCAAGAATAGGCACTTTCCCAAATTTGTCATATACCTGGCTAACAGGCACATGAAAAGATGATAAACAGCAGTAATTCAGTTCAGTTCAGTCGTGTCCAACTCTTTGCGACCCCATGGACTGCAGCATGCTCGGCTTCCCTGTCTATTACCAACTCCCGGAGCTTACTCAAACTCATGTCCATCGAGTTGGTGATGCCATCCAACCATCTCATCCTCTGTCGTCCCCTTCTCCTCCCACCTTCAATCTTTCCCAGCATCAGAGTCTTATCCAGTGACTCAGTTCTTCACATCAGATGGCCAAAGTATTCAAACTGAAACCATAAGTTATCACTTGATGCTTGTCAGAATGGCTATCATCAAAAATTCTACGATAATTTTGGGGAGGATGTGGAGAAAAGGAAACCCCTTTAAACTGTTGCTGGAAACATTAATTGGTGCAGCCACAATAGAAGACAGTATGAAAGTTCCTCTTAAAACTAAAAATAAAATTATCATATAATCCAGCATTTCCACTCCTGTGTATATACATGAAGAAAATCAGAACACTACAGGCACCCAAATGTTCACAGCAGCACAGTTACTATGGATGCACCTTAAGTGTCATTCAACAGATGAATGGCTAAAGAAGATGTAGTGTGTGTGTGTGTGTGTGTGTGTGTGTATGTGTGTGTGCATGTGCGCGTGTGTGTGTTAGCTGTGCAGCCATGTCCAGGTCTTTGTGACCGCATGGACTGTAACCTGCCAGCCTACTCTGTCCATGAAATTCTCCAGGCAAGAATACTGGAGTGGAGGGAATACTCATTCCTTTCTCCAGGGGATCTTCCTGACCCAGGGATTGAACCTGAGTCTCCTGCACTGCAAGTAGATTCTTTACCATCTGAGCCACCAGGGAAGCTATACACACACAAAGGAATGTTATTCATACATAGAAACTTAGAAAAGAATGAAATTATCCCATTTGCATCACTTAGGTGCAAAATCTAAAAAATAAGCAAATGTATATAGCAAAACAAAAAAAGACTCACAGATAGATAAAACAAACATGTGTTTATCAGTGGGGAAAAGGAAGAAGGGAGGGGAAAGATAGGGCTATGGGTTTAAAAGACACAAACTACTATGTATAAAATAGATAAGCAACAGGATATATTGCATAGCAAAGGAAATTATAATCATTTAACTTGTAACAACTTTTACTATGCTGTATATCTGAAATTAATATAATGTTTTAAATCAACTATACTTCAAAAAGTATAAAATCAAATTATAAAAATAAATTAGGAAACAATTTTTTTTAATTGAAGTATGGTTGATTCTAATATTATATTGGTTCAGGTGTACAACACAGTGATTCAGGACTTTTTACTCTCTCTTAAATGTACTTGTTCTGAAACTCTGACTGTAATCTATGAGGTCTCACATGATCTGAAACTGGATCCTTATTGAGCCTCATGATAACAAAAGAATGTTTGTGTCCTTCCTACAGTAGTTCCAAGATTTACACTGCCCACATGGAAGTCATGTGTTTCCAGGGGAAGGTCAACATCTTCGGCATTTCCTGCCTGCTATGGCTTGACAGATATTCACTTTTATTTTTTGTTTCAAGAAAGTTTATAATAAGATCTCTTTTGAAATAGCTGGCTTACCTCAGTGAGGCTATAGATGAGCCTTTTTAAGATATTGCTTTATTTTAATTTATCCATTTTTGATCACTATATTTTTCTCATTTTGTATATGTTTTTAACTCGTATTGTCCATCGCAATGAACTTTCACATAATTTATCTCAGCTTGATGTAACAAGGTTTTTGAACATATTAGACCAGGTTCCCTTTGGGTTAAATGGCATATCCATTATACAGATAGGAAATAGAAAGACAAATAAGTGAATTTTCCAAAGTAACACTATGTGTTAGTAGCAAAGCCAAGACTTCACAAAAGGCTGTCCAACTTTGGAATCAATAGTGTTTAAAGCTATACTCTACTGCCTCCTTTTAGCTATTATGATTTTCTCTGATAGGTCCTGAAGTAAATAGTTCTTGCTCAAAGTCACATAACATCTTAGAAGATAAAATCATGATGGGATCCTGTGCTCATAAATGCATGATCCCTGATCTCATTACACCATCTTAATCTGCTTCTTATGGAAGTGGAAACACATATATGCAAAGTACATTTAAAAAATTATACAGTACAAAAGAGGTTACAGTAAATAGTCTAATCCTTAGAATATAATGGAAGAAACTTATGTCCTTAAAATGAATAATTTTGTCAATTTAATTGCTTTTGTGAAAGTGCCTGAGACCAACAACTCCAAAATTAACTGTTAAAGCAACAGCACTACTCAATGTCAGATTTCCATAATGTGGCCAGAAACATAGATATGAAGGTGATAATGGAATGGGATGCAGGGTGATCCAAGGTGGAAAATAGAAAATAAGGTCTGGATTGTTCTGGTTGTTCTTTAGTTGCTAAATTGTGTCTGACTCTTTTGCAACCCCATGGACAGCAACCTACCAGGGTCTTCTGTCCAAGGGATTTCCCAGGTAAGAATCCTGGAGTGGGTTGACATTTCCTTCTCCAGGGGATCTTCCTCACCCAGGGATTGAACTCAAGTCTCCTGCATTGGCAGGAGGATTCCTTACCACTGAGCCACCAGGGAAGCCCAAAGTCTGGACAAAACCCTCCAGTTTGGAACAGAGGACTTCAAGGCTTCACATACCTGAAGTTATCTGAATCCACCTTTCAGGAATGCAGGTGTATTTCTTTCTGAATCTTAACAGAGAGAGAAAGACAATTGAGTAACTATCTCTATGTTTACCCTAGTTAGTAACATTTACCCACACATGCACACACACACACATATCCCATGCTTTAAAAATGTGTATTCCTCCTAAGAATCTGTTCTGATGAAAATTGAAAACACTTAAAACTTTGTAAGCATTTCCCTGGTTATTTTCTTGAGTAGTTTTAAAGTCTTTCAGACTTTTCTTAATTAATCTGAACATTTTTATACCTTGTTTCATTCAACAAGCTAAAATGCAAGCTTCTGAAGAGCTCAACTCAAAAACACATGCGATGCTTGCTGAAATGAAAGACATTGAAACAAAGAAAGCAGAAAAAGTTTCCATATAGCCTCATATCATTTGGTGCTTATAGATCAGTAAGGAATAACTGCATTTTTAAGATATCCGTGTAACTATTGAGTAATTTGTGCAATGGGAAAGCATTTAAAAATATCTAAAATTTATTGTACAAAGTCTAAAATTATTATTTAATATGACATATATACCTCAGAGATGAGTTGACTCTCTGGAAAAGAGTCTGATGCTGGGAGGGATTGGGGGTGGAAGGAGATGGGGACGACAGAGAATGAGATGGCTGGATGGCATCATCAACTCGTTGGACATGAGTCTGAGTGAACTCCAGGAATTGGTGATGGACAGGGAGGCCTGGCATGCTGTGATTCATGGGGTCGCAAAGAGTTGGACACGACTGAGCGACTGAAATGAACTGAACTGAACTGAATATACCTCAGCTATCAATCTTATCATACCAATATTTTTGACAACTTTTTAAAAGCAGTTCATTGTACTCTTCCTCCATTTTCTTGATTCTAAACACAATTTCAGCATTAACTTTCTTTAATTTTAAAATTTTTAAACTCTAACCTTACAGTAAATTATAATTCTCCCAACTCCTCTTTTTTTCTATATCTGTGTGTTCATCTGTGTGTGCATTTCTATGTGTGTGTCTGTGTTTTCAGGGGTCCCTAAATATTAGTTTCCATTCAAATGCCAATTTTTAAGTACTGACACATTTTTATGAAATGGTTCCCTTGTTATAAAGCATCACTGTCTTGAAAAAGAATGCAGTTTTGTGTGTAAACAGGATTTTTAAAAGACTTGGAGTTGTTATCCAGTTGCTACCTACCTTATTCAGGTATTAATTACTGTCAGGAAGTAAAGAAAAGACAAGCTCCTTTCAGACTTCCATTTGCCTGAAACAGGAAAAACAAAACCATGGTAACAAATCCAAAGAAAAGATCTACACAAAATAAAGCATTCACGATGTATGGGCCCAGCATACAGAGACTATGCTGCTTTCCTGTTTCCTTTAAGAATATGTGGAAATGGAGATGTCAGATGTACCATTCAACTATGTGAACGTGCACAGTCCAAGTCTATATCTGTAACACAGATTATGTGCTCCACACAGTTGCATATCTTAATATAAAAAGCATTTCTTTCATAGAAATATATTATGGATTCCATTAAATGTGACTGCACTGTGTAAATCTGCAAGTGGCACAATTTGAAACTTCCATATCCTCTATGAATAAAGATTTATTTTTATTTATGTTATCTATAAATGATAATTAAGAAATATGCATTATCCTATGTCATGCAAATGCCCTGCAACTATTTAAATAGCTATATTAGATCAAAGGCACATTAGTTTGCTTTAAGAAAGTAAAAAGTATTATATTAAAACATATGACTTTACAAGCCACAAACCATTTCTGGAGTTTCTAAACAGGGACTCTTGGCAAGATGTTTCATTGACAACATTGCAAGTCACACTTTTGAGAGTACTTTCAGGAAAAGCTGTTACCTGTGAGCCTTTGAGCAAATTTATTTTAAGAATTTCATTTTTTTCCTTTTATGCAGTGACATAGATGACAGAATTTGTATAAGGCACAAATGGGAGAATGCCTATGAAAATATTTGGTAATTCCAAATGCAATGTGCTAAACTCTTGAATCAGTAATACGAGAAAAAATTACCACAGAATGAGCTAGAATATATAGGCAATTCCTAAAACAGGAATTTTTTTAAAAAGTCATTATACTTATTGTCCATTTTTCATATGTTTGTTAGCCATCTGTATATTTTCTTTGTAGAAATGTCTGTTTCGTTCTTTGGCCCACTTTTTGATTGGGTCATTTATTTTTCTGGAATTGAGCTGCAGGAGTTGCTTGTATATTTTTGAGATTAATTCTTTCTCCATTGCTTCATTTGCTATTATTTTCTCCCATTCTGAAGGCCGTTTATAGTTTCCTTTGTTTTTTTGAAGCTTTTAATTTTAATTAGGTCCCATCTATTTATTTTTGCTTTTATTTCCACTCATTATCAGAGAAATGCAAATCAAACCACAATGAGGTACCATTTCATGCCAGTCAGAATGTCTGCTATCCAAAAGTCTACAAGCAATAAATGCTGGAGAGGGTGTGAATAAAAGGGAATCCTCTTACACTGTTGGTGGGAATGCAAACTAGTACAGCCACTATGGAGAACAGTGTGGAGATTTCTTCAAAAACTGGAAGTAGAACTGCCATACGACACAGCAATCCCACTCCAGGGCATACACCCCGAGGAAACCAGAGTTGAAACAGACTCGTGTATTCCAATGTTCATCGCAGCACTGTTTATAATAGCCAGGACATGGAAGAAACCTAGATGTCCATCTGCAGATGAATGGATAAGAAAGCTCTGGTACATATACACAATGGAATATTACTCAGCCATTAGAAAGAATGCATTTGAATCAGTTCTAATGAGGTGGATGAAACTGGAGCCTATTATACAGAGTGAAGTAAGCCAGAAAGAAAAACACTGATACAGTATATATGTATATGGAATTTAGAAAGATGGCAATGATAACCTTGTATACGAGACAGCAAAAGAGACACAGATGTATAGAACAGTCATTTGGACTTTGTGGGAGAGGACGAGGGTGGGATGATATGGGAGAATGGCATTGTAACATGTTAATTATCACATGCGAAACGAATTGCCAGTCGAGGTTCGATGCATGCTACTTGGTGCTCGGGACTGGTGCACTGGGATGACCCAGAGGGATAGGATGGGGAGGGAGCAGCGACGAGGTTTCAGGATGGGGAACACATGTACACCCGTGGTGAATTCATGTCAATGTATGGCAATACCAATACAGTATTGTAAAGTAAAAAAAAAAAATTAAATAAGTAAAAAGGTAAATAAAACTTATTGTCCAACATCAGTTTTAGCTAAGGATAAATTTAATATTAGGATCATAATTGCTATAATTGTTATTAATCAGATTATTTGCATACACTATTATGCTTATCAGGTAGGATTTTTTATATGTCTGAAGAAGGTGAGAAAGGACATTTGAGAGACATAGAAACAGTCTCAGAAGTCATAAATTGATCAAATTTATTGCCTGAGCTATGATTGTAACAATAATATTTTTTTAAGCTTATTTATTTGTTTTAATTGGATGATAATCACTTTACAACAATGTGATGGTTTTTGCTGTACATCAGTATGAATCAGCCTTAGGTATACATACACGTGTGCCCTGCATCCTGAACCCCCCTCCCACCTCCTTCCCCACCCTAAGAATTAATGTTAACCTGTTCATTAGAAAACTTTGATTCCACTCTATTAGTGAAAAGCAAAATTGTTACTAAACTGCTCACAGGAACATCTTTCTGGCACCAGTATAATAAAATCCAGTACCCTTTAATTTTTTACAGATCATTTAGTGTCCAGTTTCACAGACTTCAAAGGGAGTTTAATCAACTATGAAAAGAAAGGCATATAATACAATTATTTACATGACTCCTTGTTGCAACTATGGGGAGATGAATAGAGAAGATAAGAAAGCAGGGAAACAAACTAAAGGAGAGAGCCAAGGTGAAAATGAATAGTACTAGAGGTCAAAGGTAACTAAGAGGTCAAAGACAAAATAGAATAAGTCTAAAGATAAATGGAATCTGGTGTTTCATTTTTAATTAGACCCAGGATAAACTTAGAAGTTAGATAAAGGAGTTCAAAATTGAAGGTCAACAGAAAAAGTAGAAAAGTGATCAGTTTTCTTAAATCACTTTTTGATGCTCTAAGTTTTATTTTTTACTTTATTTTTTTGAGTTGCAAATGTATTTTATTAGTTTTGGTTTGGTCTTTGTAGATAGTGGCGTTTTGTTCCTTACAAAGCTTTTGATTCTTAAAGTTGATTAATCTTTCCTTTTATCATTTCTGAGTTTTATTTTTTTCATTTTTTATATCTTTCAAAGGTAGTTAATGGCTTGTAAAACACTAATAAACAATTTTAATTACAAAAGTTATAGTTATCAATAATATTAAGAGTTAACAGTTATGTAGGACTTATAATGTTCTAGAAATTAATGTAAGGGCTTATTCAAGTAATGTAAGGGCTTACTGAAAGATGATGCTGTGAAAGTGATGCACTCAATATGCCTGCAAATTTGGAAATCTCAGCAGTGGCCACAGGACTGGAAAATGTCAGTCTTCATTCCGATCCCAAAGAAAGGCAATGCTAAAGAATGCTCAAACAACCACACAATTTCACTCATCTCACACGCTAGTAAAGTCATACTCAAAATTCTCCAAGCCAGGCTTCAGCAATATGTGAACCGTGAACTCCCAAATGCTCAAGCTGGTTTTAGAAAAGGCAGAGGCACCAGAGATCAAATTGCCAACATCCGCTGGATCATGGAGAAAGCAAGAGAGTTCCAGAAAAACATTTATTTCTGCTTCATTGACTATGCCAAAGCTTTGACTATGTGGATCACAATAAACTGTGGACAATTCTGAAAGAGATGGGAATCCCAGACCACCTGACCTGCCTCTTGAGAAACCTGTATGCAGGTCAGGAGGCAACAGTTAGAACTGGACATGGAGCAACAGACTGGTTCCAAATAGGAAAAGGAGTACGTCAAGGTTGTATAATGTCACCTTGCTTGTTTAATTTATAATGCAGAGTACATCATGAGGAACGCTGGGCTGGAAGAAACACAGGCTGGAATCAAGATTGCCGGGAGAAATATCAATAACTCAGATATGCAGATGACACCACCCTTATGGCAGAAAGTGAAGAGGAACTAAAAAGCCTCTTGATGGAAGTGAAAGAGGAGAGTGAAAAGTTTGGCTTGAAGCTCAATATTCAGAAAACGAAGATCATGGCATCTAGTCCCATCACTTCATGGGAAATAGATGGGAAACCAGTGGAAACAGTGTCAGACTTCATTTTCTGGGGCTCCAAAATCACTGTGGGTGCTGATTGCAGCCATGAAATTATTACTCCTTGGAAGGAAAGTTATGACCAGCCTAGATAGTATATTAAAAAGCAGAGACATTACTTTGCCAACCAAAGTCCGTCTAGTCAAGGCTATGGTTTTCCCAGTGGTCATGTATGGATGTGAGAGTTGGACTTTGAAGAAAGCTGATCGCCGAAGAATTGATGCTTTTGAACTGTGGTGCTGGGGAAGACTCTTGAGAGTCCCTTGGACAGCAAGGAGATCCAACCAGTCCATTCTAAAAGAGATCAATCCTGGGTGTTCATTGGAAGGACTGATGTTGAAGCTGAGACCAAAAGAAAGAAGGAGTAGCAATACTCATATCAGATAAAATAGACTTTAAAACAAAGGCTGTGAAAAGAGACAAAGAAGGACATGACATAATGATCAAAAGATCAATCCAAGAGGAAGATATAACAATTATAAATATATCTGCACCCAATGTAGGAGCACTGCAATATGTAAGACAAATGCTAACAAGTATGAAAGGGGAATTTAACAATAAAACGATAATAGTGGGCCACTTTAATACCCCATTCACACCTATGAATAGATCAACTAAACAGAAAATTAACAAGGAAACACAAACTTTAAATAATACAATAGAGAAGTTAGACCTAATTGATATCTATAGAACACTTCACCAGAAAACATTGAATTTCACCTTTTTCTCAAATGCACACGGAACCTTCTCCAGTATAGATCCAATCCTGGGCCATAAATCTAGCCTTGGTAAATTCAAACAAAATGAAATAATTCCAAGCATCTTTTCTGACCACAATGCAACAAGACTAGATATCAATTAAGGAGAAAAATTATTAAAAATTCCAACATTGGAGGCTGAAAAACATGCTGCTGAATAACCAACAAATCATAGAAGAAATCAGAAAGGAAATCAAGATATTCATAGAAATGAATGAAAATGAAAACACAACAACCAAGAAACTGTGGGGCACTGTAAAAGCCGTGCCAAGGGGAAGGTTCATAGCAATACAGGCTTACCTCAAGAAACAAAAAAATGTCAACTAAATAACTGAACTCTACACCTAAAACATCTAGAAAAGGAAGAACTGAAGCACCCCAGGGTTAATAGAAGGAAAGAAATCTTAAAAATTAGGGCATAAATAAATGCAAAAGAAACAAAAGAGACCATAGCAAAAATCAACAAAGCCAAAAGCTGGTTCTTTGAGAGGGTAAATAAAATCGACAAACCACTAGCCAGACTCATCAAGAAAAAAAGAAGACCCAAATCAATAAAATTAGAAATGAAAATGGAGAGATCACAACAGAAAAAAAAGAAATACAAAGGATCATAAAAGACTACTATCAGCAATTGTTTCCCCAAAAAATTGACAACTTGGAAGAAATGGACAAATTCTTAGAAAAGTACAACTTTCCAAAACTGAACCAGGAAAAAATAAAAAATCTTAGCAGAGCAATCACAAGCACGGAAATTGAAACTGTAATCAGAATTCTTCCAGCAAACAAAAGCCCAGGTCCAGACAGCTTCACAGGTGAATTCTACCAAAAATTTAGAGAATAGCTAACACCTATCCTACTCAAAATCTTCCAGAAAATTGCAGAGGAATGTAAACTCATTCTATGAGGCCACCATCACCCCAATACCAAAACCTGACAAAGATGCCACGAAAAACAGAGAACTACAGGCCAATATCACTGATGAACACAGATGCAAAAAGCCTTAACAAAATTCTAGCAATCAGAATCCAACAACACATTAAAAAGATCATACATCATGACCAAGTGTGCTTTATCTCAGGGATGCAAGGATTCTTCAACATCTGCAAATCAATCAATGTAATACACCACATTAACAAAATGAAAAATAAAAACCATATGATTATCTCAATAGATGCAGAGAAAGCCTTTGACAAAATTCAAATTCAATTTATGATAAAAATCCTCCAGAAGGTGGGAATAGAAGGAACATTCCTCAAAATAATAAAAGCTATATATGACTAACCCACAGAAAACGTTATCTTCAATGGTTAAAAATTGAAAGGATTTCCCCTAAAGTCAGGAACAAGACAAGGGTTCCCACTCTCACCACTACTATTCAATATAGTTTTGGAAGTTTTGGCCACAGCAATCAGAGAAGAAAAAGACATAAAAGGAATCCAAAGTGGAAAAGAAGAAATAAAACTCTCACTGTTTGCAGACGACGTGATCCTCTATACAGAAAACCCTAAATAATCTACCAGAAAATTACTAGAGCTAATCAATGAATATAGTAAAGTTGCAGGATGTAAAATCAACACAAAGGAATCCCTTGCATCCTATACACTAATAATGAACAAATAGAAAGAGAAATTAAGGTAACAATTCCATTCACCGTTGCAACAAAAGGAATTAAATACTTAGGAATATATCTACCTAAAGAAACAAAAGACGTTTTGTGATCTCTCCCTTTTCTTTTCTAATTTTCTTGATTTGTATATATAGAAAACTGTAAAACACTGGTGAAAGAAATCAGATAGGTCACTAATAGATGGAGAAATATACCATGTTCGTGGATTGGAAGAGTCAATATTGTGAAAATGAATATACCACCCAAAGTTATCTATAGATTCAATACAATCCCTATCAAGCTACCAACGGTATTTTTCACAGAGGTAGAACAAATAATTTCACAATTTGTATGAAAAAACAAAAACCTCGAATAGCCAAAGCAATCTTGAGAAAGAAGAATGGAACTGTGGGAATCAACCTGCCGAACTTCAGGCTCTACTACAAAGCCACAGTCATAAAGATAGTATGGTACTGGCATAAAGACAGAAATATAGATAATGGAACAAAATAGAAAGGCCAGAGATAAATCCATGCACCTATGGACATGTTAGCTTTTACAAAGGAGGCAAGAAAATTCAATGGAGAAAAGACAATCTCTTTAAAAAGTGGTGCTGGGAAAACTGGTCAACCACTTGTAAAAGAATGAAACTAGAACACTCCTGAACACCATACACAAAAATAAACTCAAAATGGATTAAAGGTCTAAAAGTAAGACCAGAAACTATCAACCTCCTAGAGGAGAACATAGGCAAAACACTCTCCGACATAAATCACAGCAGGATCCTCCATGACCCACCTCCCAGAATATTGGAAATAAAAGCAAAAATAAACAAATGGGACCTAATTCAAATTAAAAGCTTCTCACAGCAAAGGAAACTATAAGCAAGGTGAAAAGTCAGCCTTCAGAATGGGAGAAAATAATACCAAATGAAACAACTCACAAAGAATTAATTTCAAAAGTATACAAACAGCTCCTTCATCTCAATTCCAGAAAAATAAACGACCCAATCAAAAAATGGGCCAAAGATCTAAACAGACATTTCTCCAAAGAAGACATACAGACGGTTAACAAACACATGAAAAGTTGCTCAACATCACTCATAATCAGAGAAATGCAAATCCAAACCATGATGAGGTACCACTTCACGCCAGTCAGAAGGACTGCTATCCAAAAGTCTACAAGCAATAAATGCTGGAGAGGCTGTGGAGAAAAGGGAACCCTCTTACACTGTTGAAAATTTTCTTTGTAAATCACACTTTTATTTCGGTTATAAACGTCTGCTTCTATGTTGGCCCTTTGTGGTTCTGTGTTTTCCTTTTTTATCCCTTCTTTTAATTTTTAATGCTTTTAAATTTATTATTAATTTGTCTATATTTATTCCTTTGCTTTTCCTAATGTTCTTTTCCCCTTGCAGTTAATCATATATAAATATATGGTATATATTTATCTACTTCTATGTAGGTTTGGATTTCTATTATTTCTTTCTTTCCATTCTTTTCCTCACTATATTTGTTAGTTTGTTTCATTTCTTTGCTTTATTCACCAGTTGGCACCTTGCTTTAATTTGCTTTAGTTTTTCTTTCCAGGCTGTGCTTTATTTAGTTTTGCTCTTAACTGGTGGATGTCATTTTTGGTTTCCTTTGTTCGCCAGGTCTACCTATTTTACTTTATTATTTTTTTGAACTGTTTTGATTTTGCTTATGGGTGAATATTTGTGTGTATATTCCATTATTTTAGTTATTATTTGCTTGATTTTCTAATTGTCATTTCTCTGGGGTTCCTCTCTTGTTTCTCATTTTTGGGTATTTATTTTAATCTCATTTAATTCTATAACAAACCATCTGTGCAGTCTCTGTTCCTGGACAGTGATCAAGCCCTGATCTTTTAGAGTGGGAGCACTGACTCCAAGACTACCAGAGGATTTCTAACACTACCAGAGGATTCCTAACACTAGGGAGTGCCAAATGGTGAAAACTTCCACAAAGGAAACCACTTGAACACAAGACCCATCATCACCCAACTACCAATAGCAGTCTGTGTAAGACACCTCATCCAAAAAACAATGACAAAAATACAAACCTAACCATCAACAGACAGGATTACCACCTCACTCATCCATGCCTATTAGACGAAAAACAAATAAAACAACTCATCTCCTCCCACCCTATATGAATTCACACTCTATAAGAAGCTTACACAAACCACTGAACCAACCTTATGAGGGCAGAAACCAAAAGGAAAAAGTAATTCAACCTTTAAGCCAGTGAAAAGTAGACCTCAAACACAATAAGTAAAAAATAAGTAATGAAAAGGCAGAGAAATACTCCACAAATGATGGAACAACCTAGAAACACACAAGTCCAAATGAATGAAGAGGAAATAAGTAAATAATCTGAAAAAGAATTCAGAATAATGATAGTATAAATGATCCAAAACCTTGAAAACAGAAAGGAGAAAATGCAAGAATCAATAAACAAAGACCTATAAAAATTAAAGAATAAACATAGAGAGATAAAGATCCCAGTTACTGAAATTAAAAAATACTCTAGAAGGAATCAATAGAAGAATAATTGAAGAAGAAAAATAGATCAGTGAACTGCAAGATAAAATGGTGGAAATAACAGTTGAAGAGCAGAATAAAGTAAAAAGAATGGAAAGAATTGAGGGTACTCTCATAGACCTCCGGGACAATATTAAACACACCAACATGCTAATTATAGGGGTCCCTGAAGAAGAGAAAAGAAAGGGTATGAGAAAAAATTTTGACAGATTATAGTTGAAAATTTCCCCAACATGGGAAAGGAAATAGTCAACCAATTCCAAGAAGTGCAAAAACTCCCATACAGAATAAACCCAAGGAGATACACACCAAGACACATACTAATCAAGCTAACAAATATTAAACACAAAGAAAAATTATTAAGAGCAGTAAAGGGAAAGCAGCAAATAGCATACAAAGGAAACCCCATACGTTTAGCAGATGATCTTTCAGCAGAAACTGTGAAATCCAGAAGGGAAGGGCAGGATATATTTAAAGAACTGAAAGGGAAAAATCAACAACCAAGATTACTCTATCCAGCAAGGACCTAATCAAAATTTATGGAGAAATCAAAAGCTTTAAAGACAAGAAAATTTTAACAGAATTTAGTATTACCTCGGAGAAGGCAATGGCAAGCCACTCCAGTACTCTTGCCTGGAAAATCCCATGGACGGAGAAGCCTGGGAGGCTGCAGTCCATGGGGTCGCTACGAGTCAGACATGACTGAGCGACTTCACTTTCACTTTTCACTTTCACACATTGGAGAAGGAAATGGCAACCCACTCCAGTGTTCTTGCCTGGAGAATCCCAGGGACGGGGGAGCCTGGTGGGCTTCTGTCATGGGGTCACACAGAGTCGGACACAACTGAAGTGACTTAGCAGCAGCAGCAACTAGCTTTACAACAAGTGTTAAAGCGATTTAAATAGTCAGAAAATAAAAGAGAAATAAAAGATCTACAAAAACGAACTGTAAACAATTAATAAAATAGCAATAGAAAAAAATATATATATAGTTACTTTATACGTTAATCAATTAAATGCTGCAAAGAAAATATACAGACTGGCAGAATGGATTAAAAAAAAAATCCAAATATATATTTTGTCTACGAGAAGCTGACTTCAGACCTACAAACACATATGGATTGATAGTGAGAGGATGGTAAAATATATTCGACACAAATGGAAAACAAAAGTGAAGAGCTGGAAAAAAATATTCCATGCAAATAGAGACGAAAAGAAAGAAGGCGTAGCAATACTCATATCAGATAAAATAGACTTTAAAACAAAGGCTATGAAAAGAGACAAAGAAGGAAAGTACATATTGATCAAAGGATCAATCCAAGAAGAAGATATAACAATTATAAATATTTATGCACCCAACATAGGAGCACCACAATATGTAAGATAATTACTAACAAGTATGAAAGGGGAAATTAACAACAATGCAATAATAGTAGGAGATTTTAATACCCAACTTACATCTATGGATAGATCAACTAAACAGAAAATTAACAAGGAAACACAAACTTTAAATGATACAATAGACCAGTTAGACCTAATAGATCTCTATAGGACATTTCACTCTAAAACAATGAACTTCACCTTTTTCTCAAGCGCACACGGAACCTTTTTCAGGATAGATCACATCCTGGGCCATAAATCTAGTCTTGGTAATTTCAAAAAAAATGAAATCATTTCAAGCATCTTTTCTGACCACAGTGCAGTAAGATTAGATCTCAATTACAGGAGAAAAACTATTAAATATGTCAACATATGGAGGCTGAACAACACGCTGCTGAATAATGAACAAATCATAGAAGAAACCAAAAGAGAAATCAAAATATGCATAGAAATGAATGAAAATGAAAACACAACAACCCAAAACCTGTGGGACACTGTAAAAGCAGTGCTAAGGGGGAAGTTCATAGCACTACAGGCACAACTCAAGAAACAAGAAAAAAGTCAACTAAATAACCTAACTCTACATCTAAAGCAACTAGAAAAGGAAGAAATGAAGAACCCTAGGGTGACTAGAAGGAAAGAAATTGTAAAAATTAGGGCAGAGATAAATGCAAAAGAAACAATAGAGACCACTGCAAAAATCAACAAAGCCAAAAGCTGGTTC
This sequence comes from Moschus berezovskii, assembly GCF_049115385.1. Lineage (NCBI taxonomy): Eukaryota > Metazoa > Chordata > Mammalia > Artiodactyla > Moschidae > Moschus > Moschus berezovskii. The sequence continues at coordinate 76,417,600 of NC_142488.1, read as the reverse complement.
TTTGAGAAGGTAAATAAAATTGACAAACCACTAGCCAGACTTATCAAGAAACAAAGGGAGAAGAACCAAATAAAAAAAATTAGAAATTAAAATTGAGAGATAACAACCAATAACACAGAAATACAAAGGACTATTAGAGAATAATATCAGCAATTATATGGCAATAAAATGAATAACCTGGAAGAAATGGACAATTTCCTAGAAAAATACAACTTTCCAAAACTGAACCAAGAAGAAATAGAAAATCTGAACAGACCCATCACAAGCACGGAACTAGCGGCTGTAATCAGAAATCTTCCAGCAAACAAAAGCCCAGGTCCATATAGCTTCACTGCTGAATTCTCCCAAAAATTTAGAAAAGAGCTAACACCTATTCTACTCAAACTCTTCCAGAAAATTGCTGAGGAAGGGAAATTTCCAAACTCATTCTATGAGGCCACCATCACCCTAATCCCAAAACCTGGTAAAGACCCCACAAAAAAAGAAAACTACAGGCCAATATCATTGATGAACATACATGCAAAAATCCTTAACAAAATTCTAGCAATCAGAATCCAACAACACATTAAGAAGATCATACATCATGACCAAGTGGGCTTTATCCCAGGAATGCAAGGATTCTTCAATATCCGCAAATAAATCAACGTAATACACCACATTAACAATCTGAAAAATAAAAATCATATGATTATTTCAATAGATGTAGAGAAAGCCTTCGACAAAATTCAACATCCATTTATGATCAAAACCCTCCAGAAAGTGGGAATAGAAGGGACATACCTCAACATAATAAAAGCTATATAAGACAAACCCACAGCAAACATTATCCTCAATGGTGAAAATTTGAAAGGATTTCCCCTAAAGTCAGGAACAAGACAAGGGTGTCCACTCTCACCACTACAATTCACCATAGTTCTGGAAGTTTTGGCTACAGCAATCAGAGCAGAAATAGACATAAAAAGAATACAAATTGGAAAAGAAGAAGTAAAACTTTCACTGTTCACTGATGACATGATCCTCTACACTGAAAACCCTAAAGACTCTACCAGAAAAATACTAGACCTAATCTATGAATACAGTAAAGTTGCAGGATATAAAATCAACACAGAAATCCCTTGCATTCCTATACACAAATAATGAGAAAATAGAAAGGGAAATTAAGGAAACTATTCCACTCACTGATGCAATGAAAAGAATTAAATACCAATGATATTTTTCACAGAACTAGAACAAATAATCCTACAATTTGTATGGAAATACAAAAAACCTTGAATAGCCAAAGCAATCTTGAGGAAGAAGAATAGAACTGGGGGAATCAACCTGCCAGACATCAGGTTCTACTACAAAGCCACAGTCATCAAGAGAGTATGGTACTGGCATAAAGACAGAAATATAGATCAATGGAACAAAATAGAAAGCCCAGAGATAAATCCACGCACCTATGGACACCTTATCTTTGACAAAGGATGCAAGAATATAAAATGGAGAAAAGACAGTCTCTTTAACAAGTGGTGCTGGGAAAACTGGTCAGCTACTTGTAAAAGAATGAAACTAGAACACTTCCTAACACCATACACCAAAATAAACTCAAAAGGGATTAGAGAGCTAAATGTAAAATAATATTCTATAAAACTCCTAGAGGAGAACGTAGGCAAAACACTCTCCGACATAAATCACAGCAGGATCCTCCACGACCCACCTCCCAGAATATTGGAAATAAAAGCAAAAATAAACAAATGGGACCTAATTAAAATCAAAAGCTTCTGCATGGCAAAGGAAACTATAAGCAAGGTGAAAAGACAGCCTTCAGAATGGGAGGAAATAATAGCAAATGAAGCAACTGATAAAGGATTAATCTCCAAAATATACAACAGCTCCTGCAGCTCAATTCCAGAAAAATAAATGACTCAATCAAAAAATGGGCCAAAGAACTAAACAGACATTTCTCCGAAGAAGACATTAAGATGATTAACAAACACATGAAAAAATGCTCACCATCCCTCATAATCAGAGAAATGCAAATCAAAACCACAATGAGATACCATTTTATTCCAGTCAGAATGGCTGCTATCCAAAAGTCTACATGCAATAAATGCTGGAGAGGGTTTGAGGAAAAGGGAACCCTCTTACACTGTTGGTGGGAATGCAAACTGGTACAGCCACTATGGAGAACAGTGTGGAGATTCCTCAAAAACCTGGAAATGGAACTGCCCTATGATCCAGCATTCGCACTCCTGGGCATACACACCGAGGAAACCAGAATTGAAAGAGACACATGTACTCCAGTTTTCATTGCAGCACTGTTTATGATAGCCAGAACATGGAAGCAACCTAGATGTCCATCTGCAGACGAATGGATAAGAAAGCTTTGGTACATATACACAATGGAGTATTACTAAGCCATTAAAAATAATGCCTTTGAATCTGTTCTAATGAGGTGGATGAAACTGGAGCCTATTATACAGAGTGAAGTAAGCCAAAAATAAAACACCAATACAGTATACTAACGCATATATATGGAATTTAGAAAGATGTAAATGATAACCCCGGAGAAGGCAATGGCAAGCCACTCCAGTACTCTTGCCTAGAAAATCCCATGGATGGAGAAGCCTGGTAGGCTGCAGTCTGTGGGGTCGCTATGGGTCGGACACGACTGGGCGACTTCACTTTCACTTTTCACTTTCACACATTGGAGAAGGAAATGGCAATCCACTCCAGTGTTCTTGCCTGGAGAATCCCAGGGACGGGGGAGCCTGGTGGGCTTCCGTCTATGGTGTCACACAGAGTCGGACACGACTGAAGTGACTTAGCATTAGCATAGCAAATGATATCCCTCCATATGAGACAGCAAAAGAGACACAGATGTATAGAACAGTCTTTGGGACTTTGTGGGAGAGGGTGAGGGTGGGATGATTTGGGAGAATGGCAATGTAGCATGAATATTATCATATGTGAAACGAATCACCAGTTCAGGGTTGATGCATGTTACAGGATGCTTGGGGCTGGTGTGCGGGAATGACCCAGAGGGAGGATAAAAGGAGGAAGGAGGTGTGAGTGGGGTTCAGGAAGGGGAACTTATGTACACTTGGGGTGGATTCATGTCAATGTATGGCAAAACCAACCAACATAATATTGTAAAATAATTAGCCTCTAATAAAAAAAAGGAAAAAAAAAAAAAAGAAAGCTGGAGTAGCAATACTCATATCAGACAAAATAGACCTTAAAATAAAGAATATTACAAGAGATAAGGAAGTACAGTGCATAGTGATCAGGAGATCAATTCAAGAAGAATATACAATAGTAGTAAATATCTATGCATCCATCAAAGGAACACCTCAATACATAAGACAAACACTAACAGACATAAAAAGATAAATTTACAGTAATACAACAACAGTAAGAGACTTTAACACCCCACTTACACCAATGGACAGAGAAAATAAAATGTTTCAATGAAAACAGAAAATTAATAGGGAAACACAAGTGTTAAATAATACATTAGACCAGATGTATCTCATTGAAACCTTCAAGACATTTCATCAAAATGCAGAGTAATATGCCTTCTTCTCAAGGGCACATGGAACATTCTCCAAGATAGACCACATCTTGGGTCACAAATCAAATCTCAGTAAATTTAAGAAAACCGAAATCATATCAAAGCATCTTTTCTGACCACAATTTATGAGCTTAGATATAAATTACAAGAAAATACTGCAAAAAAAAAAAAAACCCACAAGCACATGGGGATTAAACAATATGGTTCTAAATAATGAATAGGTTACTGATGAAATAAAAAGGAAAAAAAAATACTAGAAAAAAAAAATGACGATGAAAACGTGACAATTCAATACTTATGTGATGCAACAAAAGTAGTTCTAAGAGGGAAGTTTATACCAATACAATCCTGCATCGAAATATAAGAAAAGCATCATATAGACAAATCTAGCTTTACACCTAAAACAACAGATAAAAAAGAAGAGCAACTACAGAAAATCAACTTGAATAGAAGGAAAGAAGAACAGAGCAGAGATAAGTGAAAAAGAAAGGACAGTAAAGATTAATAAAAATAAAGTTTGTTCTTTGAGAAGATAAACAAAATTGAGAAAACTTCAGCCAGACTCATCAAGAAAATAAGATAGAAGAATCATATAAACAAAATTAGCAATGAAAAAGGAGAGGTTACAACAGACAATGCAAAAATACAAGTGATTATGAGAGACTATTATGTGCAACTATATGGCAATACAAAGGATAACCATGAAGAAACGGACAGATTCTTAGAAAAGTTCGATCTTTCAAGACCAAAATTATGAACAACCCAATTACAAGCACTGAAATAAAAATTGTGATCAAAAATCTCACAAAAAGCAAAATTCATGACCAGATGTCTTGGCAAATTCTATTAAACATTTAGAAAAGTGCTAATACCTATACTTCTAAATGTTTTTCAAAAAATTGTAAAGGAAAGAACACTTCCAAACTCATTCAATGAGGCCATCATCACCCTCATACCAAAATCAGACAAAAACAACACAAAAAAAAGAAAACTTTAGGTAAATATCACTGATGTATATAGATGGAAAATTCCTTAACAAAATTCTAGCAAACAGAATTCAACGACACATTTAACAAGTTCATAAGCAATGATCACGTTGGTTTTATTACAGTGATACAAGGATTTTTCAATATATGCAATTCAATCATGCGATACACCATATTAACAAATGAAAGATAAAAACCAAATGATAATTTCAATAGATGCAGAGAAACCATGTGACAAAATTCAGCACCCATTTATGATTAAAACTCTTCAAAAAATGGGCATAGAAGGAACATATCTCAGCATCAGTTGAGTTCAGTTCAGTTCAGTTGCTCAGTCGTGTCCGACTCTTTGCGACCCCATGAATCACAGTACGCCAGGCCTCCCTGTCCATCACCAACTCCCGAAGTTCATTCAAACTCATGTCCATCAAGTCGGTGATGACATTCAGCCATCTCATTCTCTGTCGTCCCCGTCTCAGCATAGTAAAGGCCATATATGCTAACCCCACAGAAAACAATGGTGAAAAACTGAAAGTATTCCCCCTAAGATCAGGAATAAGACAAGGTTGCCCACTCTCACCACTGTTATTCAACATAGCTTTGGAAGTATTAGCTATGGCAATCAGAGAAGAAAATGAAATAAAATGAAACCAAATCAGAAAAGAAGTAAAGCTCTCATTGTTTGCAGATTACGATATATACATAAAAAAGGAAACTATTAGAAAATTACTAGAGATAATTAGTGAATTTACCAAAGTCATGGGATACAAAATCAATACACAGAAATTATTGCACTTCTATATACTAACAATGGAAAATCAGAAAGAGAAATTAAGGAATCAATCCCATTCACAATTACAACGAAAAGAATAAGATATCTAGGAATAAACCTACCTAAGGAGACAAAAGTACTATACACAGAAAATTATAAGACGCTGATGAAAAATGATATAAACAGATGGAGAGATATTCCATGTCCCTGGGTTGGAAAAATCAATATTGTGAAAATGAATTTACTATCAAACACAATCTACGCTTTCAGTGCAATCCCTATCAAATTACCAATGGCAATTTTCACAGAACTAGAACAAAAAAAAAATCACAATTCATATAGAAACAGAAAATATTCCAAATAGCCAAAGCATTCATGAAAAAGAAGAATGGAGCTGGAGGAATCAAACTTCCTGATGTCAGATAATACTATGAAGCTATCGTCAACAAGACATTATGATACTTGCACAGAAACAAAAATATGGAACAACGGAAGAAGACATCGAGTCCAGAAATAAAACCACACACAAATGGGTATCTTATTGTTCAAAAAGGAGGCAAGAATATACAATGGGGCAAAGATAGCCTATTTAATATGTGGTACTGGGAAAACTGGACAGTTCAGTTCAGTTCAGTCGTTTAGCCCTGTCCGACTCTTTGTGACCCCATGAATCACAGCACGCCAGGCCTCCCTGTCCATCACCAACTCCCAGAGTTCACACAAACTCATGTCCATCGAGTCAGTGATGCCATTCAGCCATCTCATTCTCTGTCGTCCCCTTCTCCTCCTGCCCTCAATCCCTCCCAGCATCAGAGTATTTTCCAGTGAGCCATCTCGTCGCATGAGGTGGCCAAAGTATTGGAGTTTCAGCTTCAGCATCACTCCTTCCAATGAACGCCCAGGATTGATCTCCTTTAGAATGGACTGGTTGGATCTCCTTGCAGTCCAAGGGACTCTCAAGAGTCTTCTCCAACACCACAGTTCAAAAGCATCAATTCTTCGGTGATTAACTTTCTTCACAGTCCAACTCTCACATCCATACATGAGCACGGGAAAAACCATAGCCTTGACTAGACGGACATTGGTTGGCAAAGTAATGTCACTGCTTTCAAATATGCTGTCTAGATTGGTCATAACTTTCCTTCCAAGGAGTAAGCGTCTTTTAATTTCATGGCTGCAACAGCATCCGCAGTGATTTTGGAGCTCAGAAAACAAAGTCTGACACTGTTTCCACTGTTTCCCCATCTATTTCCCATGAAATGATGGGATCAGATGCCATGATCTTTGTTTTCTGAATGTTGAGCTTCAAGCAAACCTTTTCACTCTCCTCGTTCACTTTCACCAAGAGGCTTTTTAGCTCCTCTTCACTTTCTGCTGTAAGGGTGGTGTCATCTGCATATCTGAAGTTATTGATATTTCTCCCGGCAATCTTGACTCCAGCTTGTGCTTCGTCCAGCCCAGCATTCCTCATGTACTCTGCATATAAGTTAAATAAGCAGGGTGACAATATACAGCCTTGACGTACTCCTTTTCCTATTTGGAACAAGTTTGTTGTTCCATGTCCAGTTCTAACTGTTGCTTCCTGACCTGCATGCAGGTTTCTCAAGAGGCAGGTCAGGTGGTCTGGTATTCCCATCTCTTTCAGAATTTTCACAGTTTATTGTGATCCACACAGTCAAAGGCTTTGGCATAGTTAATAAAGAAGAAATAGATGTTTTTTCTGGAACTTTTGTGCTTTTTCCATGATCCTGCACATGTTGACAATTTTATCTCTGGTTCCTCTGCCTTTTCTAAAACCAGATTGAACATCTGGGAGTTCATGCTTCACATATTGCTGAAGCCTGGCTTGGAGAATTTTGAGCATGACTTTACTAGCGTGTGAGATGAGTGCAATTGTGCGGTAGTTTGAGCATTCTTTGGCATTGCCTTTCTTTGGGATTGGAATGAAGACTGACCTTTTCCACTCCTGCGGCCCCTGTTGAGTTTTCCAAATTTGCTGGCATATTGAGTGCAGAACTTTCACAGCATCATCTTTCAGGATTTGAAATAGCTCAACTGGAATTCCATCACCTCCACTAGCTTTCTTCATAATGATGCTTTCTAAGGCCCACTTGACTCCACTTTCCAAGATGTTTGGCTCTAGGTGAGTGATCACACCATCGTGATTATCTTGGTCATGAAGATCTTTTTTGTAGAGTTCTTCTGTGTATTCTTGCCACCTCTTAAACTTGACAGTTACATTTAAAAGAGTGAAGATCAGAAAATATAAAATTCTTAGAGGGAAACACAGGCAGAACACTCAATGACACAAATCAAAGCAAGATCCTCTATGACCCACGTTCTAGAGTTTTGGAAGTAAAAGCAACATTAAACCAGTGAGATATTATTAAACTAGAAAATCTTTTGCACAGAAAAGGAAATTATAAACAAGGTGAAAAGACAACCCTCAGAATGGGAGACTATAATAGCAAATGAAACAAGAAACAAAGGATACAGTTCCAAAATATACAAGCAGCTAATTCATGTTAATACCCCCAAAAAACAAACAGACCAATCAGAAAGTGGGAAAAAGACCTAAACAGACATTTATCCAAAGAAGACATACAGGTGGCTAACAAACACATGAAAAGATGCTCAACATTGCTTATCATTAGAGAAGTACAAATCAAACTACAGTGAGACATCACCTCACACCGTTCAGAATGACCAACATCAAAAATTCTACAAACAATAAATTCTGGAGAGGGTATGGAGAAAGGGAACACTCTTGCACTGTTGTTGGGAATGTAAATTGATATAACCACTATGGAAAATAATATGGAGATTCCTTACCAAACTAGGAATAAAACCACCATATGATCCAGCAATCCTGCTATTGGCATATACACTGAGGAAACAAAAATTGAAATGGCACATGTACCCTAATGCTTCTAGGATTTGAAATAGCTCAACTGGAATTCCATCACGTCCACTAACTTTGTTCATAGTGATCCTTTCTAAGGCACACTAGACTTCGCATTGCTGGATGCCTGGCTCTATGTGAGTGATCACACCATCTTGTTATCTGGGTCATGAAGATCTTTCTTGTACAGTTCCTCTATGTATTTTTGCCATTTATTCTTAACATCTTCTGCCTCTGTAGTTACAAACCATTTCTGTCCTTTATTGTGCCCATCTTTGCATGAAATATTCCCTTGGTATTTCTAATTTTCTTGAAGAGATTTCTAGTCTTTTACATTCTATTCTTTTCCTCTATTTCTTTGCATTGATCACTGAGGAAGGCTTTCTTATCTCTCCTTGCTATTCTTCTGAGCTCTGCATTCAAATCTTTCCTTTTCTCCTTTGTCTTTAGCATCTCTTATTTTCTCAGCTATTTGTAAGTCCTCCTCAGACAAATATTTTGCCTTTTTGCATTTTTTTTTTCTTGGGGATGATTTTTATCACTGACTCCTGTACTATGTCATGAACCACCGTCCATAGTTCTTTGGGCACTCTGTCTATCAGATCTAATGCCTTGAATCTACTTGTGTTCCCATTGTATAATCGTAAGGGATTTGATCTAGGTTATACCCGAATGGCCTAGTGGTTTTCCTTACTTCCTTCAATTTAAGTCTGAATTTGGCAATGAGTTCACAATCGGCGCCACGGTTAGTTCTCAGATTTTTTCTTTTTTTTTTTTTTTCTTACTGTATGGAGGTTCTTTTTTGGCTGCTAAGAATATAATCAATCTGATTTTGGCATTGACCATCTGATGATGTCCAAGTGTAGAGTTTTCTTTTGTGCTGTTGGAAGAGGGTGTTTGCTATGACCAGTGCATTCTCTTGGAAAAACCCTAATAGCCTTTGCCATGCTTCATTCTGTACTACAAGACCAAATTTGCCTGTTACTCCAGGTATCTCTTGTCTTCCTACTTTTGCATTCCAGTCCTGTAAATGAAAAAGATATCTTTTTGGTGTTAGTTCCAGAAGGTCTTGTAAGTCTTCATAGAACCATTCAATTTCAGCTTCTTCAGCATACTTGTTGGGGCATAGACTTGGATTACTGTGATATTGAATGGTTTGCCTTGAAAATGAACAGAGATCATTCTGTCACTTTGAGATTGCACCAAAGTACGGCATTTTGGGTTCTTCTGTTGAGAATGAGGGCTACTCCATATCTTTTCCGGGATTCCTGCCCACAGAAGTAGATATAATGGTCATCTAAATTAAATTTACCCATTCCGTCTGTTTTAGTTACTGATTCCTAGAATATCGATGTTCAATCTTTCCATCTCCTGTTAGACCACTTCTATTTCAAATCCTAAAAGATGATTCTATGAAATTGCTGAACTCAATATTCCAGCAAATTTGGAAAACTCAGCAGTGGCCACAGGACTAGAAAAGATCAGTTTTCAATTCAATCCCAAAGAAAGGCAGTACCATAGAATGTCCTCATCTCAAAGAATTGCACTCATCTCACATGCTAGCAAAGTACTGCTCAAAATTCTCCAAACAAGGCTTCAACAGTACATGAACTGTGAATTTCCAGGCATTCAAGCTGGATTTAGGAAAGGCAGAGGAACCAGAGATTAAATTACCAACATCCGTTTCATCATGAAAAAGCAAGAGGATTCCAGAAAAGCATCTGCTTCTTCATTATTGATTATGCCAAAGCCTATGACTGTGTAGATTACAACAAACAATGGGAAATTCTTCAAGAGCTGGGAATACCAGATCACCTCACCTGCCTTTTGAGAAATCTGTATGCAAGTCCTGAAGAAACAGTTAGAACCAGACATGGAAGAAAAGACTGGTTTCAAAGTGGGAAAGGAGTATATCAAGGCTGTATATTGTCACCCTGTTTATTTAACTTATATGCAGAGTACATTATGCGAAACGCTGGGCTTGATGAAGTACAAGCTGGAATCTTGATTGTTGGGAGAAATATCAATAGCCTCAGATACGCAGATGACACCACCATTATGGTAGAAAGTAAAGAGGAACGAAAGAACCTCTTGATGAAATGAAAGAGGAAAGGGAAAAAGCTGACTTAAAACTCAACATTCAAAAAACTATGATCATGGCATCTGGTCCCATCACTCCATGGCAAATAGATTGTGAAACAATGGAAACAATGACACTTTATTTTCTTGGGCTCCAAAATCACTGCAGATGGTGACTGCAGTCATAAAATTAAAAGACTCTTGCTCCTTGGAAGGAAAGCTATGATCAACCTAGAGAGCATATTAAGAAGCGAGACATTACTTTGCCAACAAAGTTCTGTCTAGTCAAATTTATGGTTTTTCCAGTCATCCTGTATGGATGTCAGTGTTGGAAAGAAAGTTGAGCACCAAAGAATCATTTCATTTGAATTGTGGTGTTGGAGAAGACTCTTGAGAATCCCTTGGACTGTAAGTAGATCAAACCAGTCAATCCTGAAGTAAATCAGTCCTGAATATTCATTGCAAGGACTGATGCTAAAGCTGAAGCTTCAATATTTTTGCTACCTGATGTGAAGAACTGACTCATTGGAAAAGACACTGATGTTGGGAAAGATTGAAGGCAGGAAGCAGAGGGTATGACAGAGGATGAGATGTTTGGATGGCAACATCAACTCAATGGACCTGAGGTTGAGAAAGCTCCTAGAGTTGGTGATGAAGAGGGAAGCCTCGTGTGTTGCATTCCATGGGGTCGCAAAGAGTTGGACATGACTGAGCATCTTAACTGAACCCCAATGTTTACTGCAGCCGTATTTACAATAGCTAGAAAATTGAGTCAACCTAGATGTCCATCAACAGATGAGTGGGTCAGAAGCTGTGGTACATGTATACAATGGAAAATTTGTTGTTTTGAAGTTGCTCAGTTATGTCAGACTTTTTTGACCCCATGGACTGCAGCACTCCAGGATCCCTGTTTTTCACCTCTCCTGGAGCTTTCTCAAACTTGTGTCCATTGAGTCAGTGATGCCATCCCACTGTCTCACCCTCTGTTGTCCTCTGACTCTTCGCATGATGTGGCCAAAGTATTGAAGTTTCAATTCAGTATCAGTGCTTCTAATGAATATCAAGATTGATTTCCTTTAGGATTGACTGGTTTGATCTCCTTGCAGTCCAAAGGATTCTCAACAGTCTTCTCCGTCACCACAGTTCAAAACCATCAATTCTTCCATGCTCAGCCTTCTTTATGGTCCACTCTCACATCCATATATGACTACTGGTAATACGTTAGCATTGACTACATGGACCTTTGTTGGCAAAGTAATGTCTCTGCTTTTTAATGTGCTGTCTAGGTTGGTCATAGTTTTTCTTCCAAGGAGCAAGAGTCTTTTAATTTCATGGCTGCAGTCACCATATGAAGTAATTTTGTGGCCCAATAAAATAAAGTCTGTCGTTGTTTCCATTGTTTCCCTCTCTATTTGCCATGAAGTGATGGAAACAGATTCCATGATCTTCGTTTTTTGAATGTTGAGTTTTAAGCTAGTTTTCTAACCCTCCTCTTTCACTTTCATCAAGAGTTTCTTTAGTTCCTTTTCACTTTCTACCATAAGGGTGGTGCCATATGCATATCTGAGGTTATTTATATTTCTCCAGGCAATCTTTATTCCAGCTTGTGCTTCATGCAGCCCAGCATTTCTCATGATGTACTTTGCATATAAGTTAAATAAAATAAGCAGGGTGACAATGTACAGCCTTGATATACTCCTTTCCCAATTTGGAACCAGTCTGTTGTTCCATGTCTGGTTCTAACCATTGCTTTTAACCATTGTTTCTAACCTGCATACTGCTTTTTCTAGAGGCAGGTAAAGTGGTCTGGTATTTGTTGTGATCCACCCAGTATAAGTGTTTATATTATTCAGCCATTAAAAGAACACATTAGAATCCGTTCTAATGTGGTGAATGAACCTAGACCCTATTATACAAAGTGAAGTATGTCACAAAGAGAAAGATAAATATCGTATGCTAACACATATATATGGATTCTAGAAAGATGGTATCAATTAATTTATTTGCAAGGTAGCAATGGAAAAACAGACATAAAGAACAGACATATGGCATGGGGATGGGGGAGGAGAGGTTGAGAGGTATGGAGAGAGTAACATGTAAATTTATAGCACCATATGTAAAATAGATAGCTAAGGGGAATTTGCTGTATGATTCGTGGAACTCAATCAGGGGCTCAGTAACAACCTAGATGGGTGGGATGGGGAGGGAGATAGGAGAGAGATTCAAGAAGGAGGGGATATATGTATACCTATGGCCGATTCATGTTGATGTTTGAGAGTAAACAACAAAATTCTATTTTTAAACCTTCAATTAAAAAATAGAGATAGTAGTAATATCTACTTCACAGTACTTTCTTGTATACGGAGTTCGATTGGTTAGACTTGAAAAGAATTAAGAATAATCCTAGTATGTAGTAAGTTTTAATGAACATTCATTACTATTGTTACTTCAAAGGTAATAATTTAATTTTTGGAGAATTATAATTATTTCATTGGTGAATAAAATACCTGAAAATTCCTGGTATATATTAACTGTTTAATGTATGTTGATTTTCTTAAGAGGATACTATTTTAATTTTTTTAGTCATTGGTAGCATAATTAATGGTCTTTCAATCTTCAGTATTTTTATTCTGAGGGTATTTCCATTTAGTTCTGAGAAACATATCCACTAATCACCTAAGATCATTGAGTCATGCCATTGCCATGTAACAACAGTATGATATGGGGAAGGAGGTCGAAGGGGGTTTCAAGATGGGGAACACATGTACACCTGGGGCGGATTCATGTCAATGTATGGCAAAACCAATACAATATTGTAAATTAATTAACCTCCAATTAAAATTAAAAAAAAATAAAAGAAAAGAGTGGAAAAAAAATATTACCAATTGCATCTTAATGATAAGTGCTAAGTACAGATCCAACCAGTCAATCCTAAAGGAAATCAATCTTGAATATTCATTGGAGGGAATGATGCTGAAGCTGAAATTCCAATATTTTTGTCCACATGATGCGAAGAACTGACTCATTTGAAGAGACCCTGATACTGAGAAAGATTGAAGACAGGAGGAGAAGGGGACGACAGAGGATGAGATGGTTGGATGGCATCACCAACGCTTTGGACACGAGTTTGAGTAGGCTCCGGGAGTTGGTGATGGACAGGGAGGCCTGGCGTGCTGCACTCTATGGGTTCGCAAAGAGTCTGACACAGCTGAGCGACTGAAATGACTGACTTCACTTCATTCTTGAATTAACGAATAACATGTTTTCTGGATTAAGCACACTGCTGCTGCTGCTAAGTCGCTTCAGTCGTGTCCGACTCTGTGCAACCCCATACACAGCAGCTCACCAGGCTCCCCCGTCCCTGGGATTCTCCAGGCAAGAACACTGGAGTGGTTTGCCATTTCCTTCTCCAATGCATGAAAGTGAAAAGTGAAAGTGAAGTCGCTTAGTCGTGTCTGACTCTTAGCGACCCCATGGACTACAGCCCACCAGGGTCCTCCGCGATGGGATTTTCCAGGCAAGAGTACTGGAAAATCCCATGGACACTAATGGATCTAAAACAATGATTCTAAATGAAATGCTCCTTTTCCTAGGTCACATTAAATATTTTTTACAACTACAGAATGATATATTTTAAAATTCAGACTATAGGGAGAAGTTTATTTTTTCCATAATAGTGATTGTTCTTTCTATATCATCAGAAAAAAGTTTCAAAATTTGGAAAAAAAAGAAAATATTGAACAACATAAGCTTTAAATATCATATAGAGGCAAAAGAATACTAAGGTTTCTTCAACTTGCTGTTTACTCTTAATAAGTTTTCAGATTTAGTAAAGTTACATATTAACATAGTTTTGTTCCATGAAGATACAAATAATTTCTATCTGGTGGAAAACATTACATTTATGACCTTTTTGGACACTGATAGGTTTTATCTATCTCAGAAATCTTATCCTAATATTATTTGTGAATTTCTAGCTTTTGAAATAAAGACTGAAAAGTTTTAACATCATACTGATTCCCTAACCAATGGTTTAAGTTAAATATTTTAATTTATTCATTGTATATATGTAGGGGAGTCATTTTTTTGCAAATTTGAAAATTATCCTTTAATAGTACCTAATATCTCTGTTTAGCTTTTGAAGGAATACAGGAGATACCTCCAGTTTCAACCGAAGCTGTTTCTCCTTTGTATCCCATTACTGGGGTTTGAAAACACAAAGTCATTCTCCTTTTTGTTAAGGGCTTATGCAAAGGTTTCAGAGCTATCTATACATCCAACTGAATAAATCTAGAGTCTTTCCTCTTTCCCCTTTGTCTTTATTTTTGGCATTTTATATTAATACTACTCTCTAGGGATATGGCCTAGAATTGGAAATATAGCTTTGCTAAGAAGTCAAAGTCTTAGGCATAATGGGTGATTAACACATTTCTCTTACTAGTTGTTCTCTTCCTTTGTTTTTAAAATCAAATAATAAGTATTACCAATATTCTGGATAGTTTCGTTTCCTCCCAATGAATACGAGTTTGAGCAAACTCCAGGAAATAGTGAAGGATAGGAAAGTCTGGTGTGCTACAGTCCATGAGGTCACAAAGAGTTGGACACAACACAACGACTGAACAACAAATCATCTCCCATCAGGAATTCATATCTCCAGTAAATTGTGATTTACAGTAAAATTGATCTCCTGATTCTCACGTATTTTTCATTTTATTTAGTTCAATACTATAAGCCTTGAAGAAAGTGGCAGAACTCATATGAAGTGCCACTAATGATGCTTAAAGTGTCCCTAAGAAGAAGAGAAAAGTCACAATGTTATAAGATAAAGTTGAATTGCTTAACATACACTGTACATTGAGGTCTACAGCTGCTATTGTCCACCATTTCAAAATGAATGAATCCAATGTAATTATCACTGAAAAAAAAAATGGAATGAAGCCCTAGCTGTAGCTACATGAACAGGTGTATCTTATACATTTTGCAAAATACATTTTTATCTCAGATTGAAAATGTAGGTTTTATATGGATGCAGGTTTGTTGTAGGAAAGACATACCAAGAAACTCTAATATGATTTAAGAAAAAGTGAAGTCATTACATGACAATTTAAAGCAAAAGAAAGGTGAAGAATCTAAAAGTAGAAAATGTAATGCCAACAAATGATGGTTTAATGATTTTAGAAAGAAAGTTGACTTATAAAATATCAAGATAACCAAAGAATCAACTTCTACTGATCAAGAAGGAACAGATGAGCTCTCAGAAGCCATTAAGAAAATCTTTGAGAAGAAAAGATATTTATCTGAACATGATTTTAACGCAGACAAAAGTGCTTTATTCTTGGGAAAAAAAAATCCACAAAGGACACTTATTAGCAAGGAATAGAAGCAAGAACTGAGATATAAAACAGGAGGAAATAGACTAACTCTGCATCTTTGTGCAAACGAACAAGACTGCCCTTACATGTAAAGGTGCTATCTCCCAAGTCTTGAAGGGAAAACTAGCTGAGAAACTTTTGTTTAAACAAGATGAATGCCTGGAAATGAGAATAATTTTTCTACATTGGTTCTGCTATCTTCATCTCTCAAGGCAGGATATATCTTGTTAGTAAGTTCTTTTGATGTTGGAAAATGCCCCTAGCCACGAAGAATCCTTTGTGTTCAACAGCAAAGGCACCTAAGTGGTCTATTTCCCCCACCCCCCAAACACAATGTCTCTAATAGAATCTTTAGATCAGGGCATCATAAAGACCTGTAAACAAGTGGTATTCTATGAAAAAATTTCCAATAAATACTATGGAAAATAATAGCAATAGAAAGAACATTATGAAAGTCTGGAAGGATTACATCAGTGGAGGTGCTATGAAAAAACGTGACAATTATCAAGCTCCCCCAATATTTCGTTGGAGAAAAATGTGTCCAGATGTTGTGGATGACTTCGCAGGATTTGCAGCAGAGATAATCAAGAAAATCATGAAGAGACTGTGGATATGGCAAAAAGGTGGAGTGGTCAAATGTTTCAGTATATGGATATAGGAAAAATTTAAGAACCAATTGACAGTATTAGAAGGTCAAGAATGTCAGTTCATTCTTACCATTCTTACACAGTTGGTGAGAATGTAAATCGGTACAGTCACTATGGAGAACAGAATATGGATGTTCTTTAAAAACTAAAATTAGAGCTACCATATGATCCAGCAATCCCACTCCAGGGCATATATCCAGAGAAAATCATAGGTCAAAAAGATACATGTACCTAAATATGCATTGCAGCACTATTTCTTAATGTTATAGCCAGGACATGGAGGAAACCTAGATGTCCATTAACAGAGGAATGGATAAAGAAGATGTGGTACATATATACAGTGCAATAGTACTCAATCATAAATAAAAGAACAAAATAATGTCATTTTTAATGATGTTGATGGACCTAGAGATTATTTTACTGAGTGAAGTATGTCAGGCAGAGAAAGACAAAAATCATATGATATAGCTTATATGTGGAATCTAAAAGAAAAGGGTAAGAGTCACAAAACTAACTTATGGTTACCTGGGGATAAGGGGGGAAGGGTAAATTGGGAGACTGGGATCAACATATTACACACTACTACAAATGAAATAGATAACTAATAAAGACCTACTGTATAGCACAGAGAACTCTACTCAGTACTCTGTAATGATACATATGGGAAAAGAATCTAAAAAAGAGCAGATATATGTATGTGTATAAACAAATCACTTTGTTGTGCAGCAGAAACTGATACAATATTTTAAATCAACTATAGTGTAATAAAAACTGATTTATTTTTTTAAAAAGGAGCAATTGACAGCATATCAGAGGAATTAAAAGAAGACTACTTGATTGAGATGACTGCTTCTGAACCAGTGCCAGACAATAAGGGAGATGACTTAGAAAAAGTAATCCCAGTAAGAAAAGAGATATTAGTCAACCTGGCAGAAGGGTTGCAATTACTCAAGACTGTCTTTTACTTCTTTTAGGACATGGATCCTTCTATAATATGAACACAGAAACAGCTTTAAAAGCAAACAGTGAAAGGAGGATTGGTACCATATATATATGTACTATATAGATTTTAGAGAAATAAAAATGCAAGCAGTCAGACAGAAATTACAATGTATTGCTGTAAAATTTCACCAGTATGCCTGCCTCTTTTGCCTCCCTTCCATCTCCTCCAGCTCTTCCACCTTTGCCACCCCTGAAACAGTAAGATGAACCCCTCCTTTTCCTCCTCCTTAGCCTACTCAATGTGAAGATGAAGAGGATAAAGACCTTCATGATGATCCACACCCACCATTTTCTTAGTGTTGTTGTTTAATCGCCAAGTCGTGTCCAACTGTTTTGCAGCTCCATGGACTGTAGTCTGTCAGTTTCCTCTGTCCATGGGCTTTCCCAGGCAAATATGGTGGAGCGGGTTGCCATTTCCTTCTCCAGGGGATCTTCCTGACACAAGGATTGAGCTTTCATTTCCTGCATTGGCAGGCAGGTTCTTTACCATTGAGCCACCAGGGAAGTCTGAGCATACTCACCTAATGAATAATAAATAATCAATGTAATGTATTGTTAATAACTTATCTGTTGTGTATGTGTAAGTCTTCACGTGAAAATCTAATATATGTATGGCAAGAACTATAGGAGACATTTTTGTGTCATCATCTTCATCATTATCACCACTTAACTATTCATCATGTGGAACACCATGTAGAAGAATTGTATTGAAGTAGATAGTCTATCTTTATATAGGCATAAAGTGAGTAATATTTAATATAAAATTAATATCAAGTTTGTTTTCTTACTACCTTATAACTCTGCTTTAAAAAATTACATTGATTAACAGTATGTCTTTCTCTCATAATTGGAGAAACTACATATTAATCAACAACCCAGGTAAGTTGTTTTCTTAAGAAATGTAGCAAAGTTTCCATTAGGTATTATGAATATGACTATAATACTGTATGCCATAAAATTTTATGTTTCTTTCATGAGTTTACAGCTGGGCTATTGTGAAGTAGCCATATTTGTTACACATGGCTACCATAAAGCATTAATACTGCTGCTGCTTTGTTATCAATGCATAAATCATATACCTATGAATAAATAAGAATTTATTTCCACATTATCCTTTCAGGGTGATATCTAGTGTTAATAATACATATAATATTAGAGAGTTTTATATCATACAAGATTATATTGATGTGGATACTGACAAAGCCAATTCATCTTGTAAACAGATGATGTATACTTATGGCATCAATTAATAAAATATAGTACTATAACTGTATTTCTTCTTCCTTATGATTTTATTAATGACATTTTCTTTAGCCTATTTTATGGTAAAAAATATAGTATATAATGCATATACAAAATATGTGTTAATTTGCTGTTTATGTTATTAATAAAACTTCTGGCCAATGGCAGGCTACAAGTAGTTAAGTTTTGAGCAGTCAAAAGTTATATTCAGAATTTTACTCTGTGGAGTGTTGATGTCTTTAATACCCACTTTATTCAAAATATTAACTGGTGTGAGATGTTGATGCTGGGGAAATCTTTGTATGTGTAGGGTTAGGGGTTATATGGGAATACTCTTTTTTTTTTTTCTTTTATTTATTTATTTTTTACTTTCCTGTCATGTGGTGAGCAGAGTGAGCTTGGCTTTGGTAACACTTTCATAGTTTTCTGGAAATTTCTTTTTGTTTCTTTTTTTTATTTTTTATTGGAGGTTAATTATTTTACAATATTATATTGGTTGGGTCTGCCATACATTGACATGAATCCGCCCCGGGTGCACATGAGTTCTCCTTCCTGAACCCCCCCCCACCTCCCTCCTCCCCTTATCCTCCCTCTGGGTCATCCCCGCGCACCAGCCCCGAGCATCCTGTATCATGCGTCGAACCTAGACTGGTGATTCGTTTCACATATGACAATATACATGTTTCAATGCCATTCTCCCAAATCATCCCACCCTCACCCTCTCCCACAGAGTCCCAAAGACTATTCTATACACCTGTGTCTCTTGTTGTCTCGTATACAGGGTTATCATTTCCATCTTTCTAAATTCCATATATATGCATTAGCATACTGTATTGGTGTTTCTCCCTCTAGCTTACTTCACTCTGTATAATAGGCTCCAGTTTCATCCACCTCATTAGAACTGATTTAAATGCATTATTTTTAATGGCTGAGTAATACTCCATTGTGTAAATGTACCACAGTTTTCTTATCCATTCGTCTGCAGATCGACATCTAGGTTGCTTCCATGTCCTCGCTATTATAAACAGTGCTGCAATGAACATTGGAGTATATGTGTCTCTTTCAATTCTGGTTTCCTCGGTGTGTATGCCGAGGAGTGCGATTGCTGGATCATATGGCAGTTCTCTTTATGCTCAAGTTTGCCATGAATCTAAAACTTCTCCAAAAAGTGAAGTCTATTACAATCATTATCTATCAGTTCTAATAAATGTGTGATATTAATGCAATATATTAACAATAAGGAAGTCTCTATTCAGGGAGCAAGGGGTGGTACTTTCTGCTCAAAACTTCTGTAAATCTAAAACTGCTGTACAAAATAAAGTCTACTAAATACGTGTGCATGTGTATGAATATGTATAAGCATTATGATGTGTTAGGAAACTGACCATTCACTTGGACCCTTTATAGCAAAAGTGTAAATCTGTAGACTAAGGACCTGTGAGCTTTTGTGACCTATATACAAGCAGACTTTATCTTATGGGAGCTAGAAATTAGAATTATTTCTTCATACATATGAAATGACTCCTTCTGAAATTATTCCCTATACACATCATGATAAGCTAAACTTCTTTTTCTCAAGGTGCATTTGAACCATAGCGATATCAAATCTGAAAAGATGTGTATGTAGGTGAGATGAAAATAGCAAGCAAAAAAGCCTGTATTGTTTTTCTCCAATGTCAATGTTATAGCAAATAAAAGATTTCCTCTTTTTTCCACTCTAGCTTCTCTATATTGTATTCTCTTATTGGGTGCTTGCTGTACATCAGTGCTTCTCACTTCTGTGAAGTTCTGGAAACATTCCCAACTGGGCCATAAAGAACACCATATTTCTTTGACTCTAAGATACATGGTGCTCTTTCACATTACAATGTTTCTGGAATAAGAATGTGTGCATATATATATGCATTTAACATAGTGTCTTTTCCTTCCTTTAAAGTTGTTGTCAGCAACAAACCTTAAAGTTGAAAGTCTATTTTTTAATTAATTTACAATGTTGTCAGTTTCTGTTATATAGCAAAGTAAATCAGTTATACATATACATATATATGCTTGAGTGCTAAGTCACTTCAGTTGCGTCCAACTCTTTGTAACCCTATGGACCATAGCCAGCCACGGGACTCTCCAGGAAAGAATACTGGAATGGGTTGCTATACTCTCCTCCAGGGGATCTTCTTGACTCAGGGATCAAACCTGAATCTCTTATGTCTTCTGAATTGGCAGTTGGGATTTTACCATTAGCACTACCTGGGAAGCCATAAGCATATACATATATACTTTCATTTTAAAATTATTTCCTCATATAGGTCATTACATAGAATTGAGTAGACTTCCCTGTTATATACAGTTGGTTCTTATCAGTTATCTATCTTACATATGCATTCATGCATGCTAAGTCACTTCAATCATGTCTGATTCTATGTGACCCTATGGACTGTAGCCCACCAGGCTCCTCTGTCCATGGGATTCTCCAGGCAAGAATACTGGTGTGGATTTTCATGCCCTTTTCAAGGGGATCTTCCCAACCCAGGGATCAAACCCATGTCTCTTATGTCTCCTGCATTAGTAGGTAGGTTCTTTACCACTAGCATCACCTGTGAAGCCCCAGTTTATATATAGTAGTGTGGATATGTCAGTCCCAATCTCCCAATTTATCCCTCCCTCTCCTTGGT
This sequence comes from Moschus berezovskii, assembly GCF_049115385.1. Taxonomy (NCBI): domain Eukaryota; kingdom Metazoa; phylum Chordata; class Mammalia; order Artiodactyla; family Moschidae; genus Moschus; species Moschus berezovskii. Next base: position 76,396,373 of record NC_142488.1, on the reverse strand, counting down.
GACCACAAGTTTGTTCTCCAAATCTGTGACTCCATTTCTGTTCTGAAAGTAAATTCATTTGTATCATTCTTTCAATTTCCACAAATGAATTATATCATATGTGTTTATCTGAAGTTTCTTAAAGTAGAGCAAGTATAGTTATCATTAAGTAAACATTCTTTGCCTTTCTAAAATACTGTTGGTATTCTTTTGCTCCAGACAGTTTCTAGTTTTTACAAGATTTATCCAATAATGTTTACTAGATGAATGTCATTCTCTTTTAGAATCTATCATCCAACATTAACTTTCTAGTATGAAAAATATAATGCAGCTTTCTATAACTGCAGAATATGTTTTATGTTTTGGTAAAACAAAAGTGAAGCAGAAAAACTTGTGTTGCCTTCTCATCTTTGTTAAGAACAAAATATTATTGAACATTTAATAAAAGTATAAAACTTGGCCCTTTTGAATTTTCATACTGACAAATCCTTTGGAAGTCCTATATAACAATATAATATTGAAATTATTATTAGATCAAACTAGTCAATCCTAACGGAAATTGGTCTGGACTATTCACTGGAAGGACTGATGCTGAAGCTGAAGCTCCAATATTCTGGCTACCTGAAACAAAGAACTGACTTATTGGAAAAGACCCTGATGCTAGGAAAGATTGAAGGCAGGAGGAGAAGGGGATGACAGTGAATGAGATAGTTGCATGGCATCACCGACTCAATGGACATGAATTTGAGCAAGTTCCTGGAGTTGGTTATGGACAAGAAGCCCTGGTATGCTGCAGTCCATGGGGTCACAAAGAGTCGGACTGAGTGACGGAACTGAACTGATTGAAATTATTAGTTTTTCTAGGGGCTTCGTCCGGAGAAGGCAATGGCAAACCACTCCAGTACTCTTGCCTAGAAAATCTCATGTACAGAGTAGCCTGGTGGGCTACAGTCCATGGAGACGCTGCTAGTCAGAGACGACTGAGCGACTTCACTTTCACTTTTCACTTTCACACATTGGAGAAGGAAATGGCAACCCACTCCAGTGTTCTTGCCTGGAGAATCCCAGGGATGGCGGAGCCTGGTGGGCTGCCGTCTATGGGGTCACACAGAGTCGGACACGACTGAAGTGACTAGCCAGCCAGCCAGCCAGCCAGGGGCTTCGTCAATTTAGTTCTGTATATTTTGGATGATTGCTGATAGCTTGCATAATACCTTCAAAGTGAAAATAAAGTATGTTATTGGAAAAGTCATAAATGTAAGAGTTTGCATTCTGAGTAGCATTAGAATTGTTCTAATGTCTATCAGTGGTTAATCAAGATGACCCAGTTTTAAAGATAAGCATCACCAGAAATCCAAGCACATATTACATACACCAGAAGGAATTTATATAGGTTACTGACAACAGTTAGATTTAATTATATGAGTGCTATTTTTTGTAGTTCAAAAGCAGTCAAAAGTTGGCAAATGAATATGGTTCAACCTAGTGTAATTCTTTTAGTTAACTAATTATACTGTAATTGCTGTCAAAACATTTTGTTTTGAAGCAAGAGTAAATCTCTCTCATTTCATCAACTAATGCATAGTGTTGATAACAGTACATGATTGATCAAGAAAAGGTAATGTATTCCACTAACTAAAGTTTTCTTATCATACACTTTTTAATATGTGAAGTAAGGAAACACAGTTAATGTTAATAGCAATAATTCAATGAGTTATAAAATGATAAATCCCAAGTTTGAGTTTTGCTTTTTTAGTTTTTCTATTGTACAACCTGTGCCTTATTTCAAATAGTAAAATTAATTAGAAATATGACTTGATTATTCAAATATTCTTAATTGGCTAAGATAAATAAGGATACATAATTAAACCTTCCATCATGCTACAAAATTGGTAATGTTAGGTCAGTGCTAGCATAAGTAGCCTTCCATTTGAATGTTATGGGAATATATTACAGCCTTACATGATGTTTTGAATCCTTTTTGTATATATCTTTTAAAATGTTATCTTTTTCTTCTAGTTACCCAAGCTATGAAATTTATTCATCCTGAAATCCTCTCTTTTCACGCCTCTCTACAAGTTATTCAACAAGTTCCATCAATTCTAATTTAAAAGTAGCCCTCAAATCAATGTTTATCCCTTCACTATAACTTTCATTTTTGTTGTGCAATCCTATCAAATTTCTAGAATCTGAAATACAGCACTCCCTTACTTGAAAACTTATATGAATTCTCTTGTTTATAGAATCAAATCTAAGTCACTTAGTATATTGTAGAAGAAAATTAAATATGCTTTTAGCATTCCTTTTCAGCCTCATTTCCTGACATTTCAAAGCCAATCATGGCCACAAATAGTACCTAGGACTTCAGTCACATCAAACTGTTTTCTACTACCTGAACGCATACATAATTTCATAGTCATGCCTTGTATATTATATTCTTGCTTAATGAGTAAAATATATCAAGTGACAAAAAACAGGAATGCTAATTGGCACTGTAACAACTATATTCCTTATGCCAAAACAAACTCTGAAATTCTTCATAGAGTCTTTGAAATATATTTAAATGTTCAATGGGCTTAAGATCTTCATCATCTTGATTCATAGTATTATATGTATCTTGCACCGGCCAGCAGGCTTATCAATGGACACGGCCTTGGCCTGTAATTGTACTAAAAAATACTAAATTTGGCTTCTTATTCACCAAGGTGGCTGTCCAAAACTCAGCAGCAAAATGTAGAATAGTGTTTTTCCTTTTAATTTTTAGAGTTGGGCTTCCCTGGTGGCTCAGTGGTTAAAGCGTCTGCCTCCAATGCGGGAGACCTGGGTTCGATCCCTGGGTCGGGAAGATCCCCTGGAGAAGGAAATGGTAACCCACTGCAGTATTCTTGCCTGGAGAATCCCATGGACGGAGAAGCCTGGTAGGTTACAGTCCACAGGGTCACAAAGAGTCGGACACGACTGAGCGACGGAACGGATGGATGGACGGAAGAACCAATTGAAAATATAGGTGAACAAATGGTACTATCCATATTTTACTATATAAATGTAAAGTGCTATTATAATAAATCCTTGGCAACTAGTACCATCATTTTCTCAGAGGAAAGTATGCGTAAAAATATATTATGCTTCAACAAATAAATTACTAATTTAGTGCATATTATCAGTCAGATACTACTTAGAGATGATTAGAGCTAAAATGTATTTAAAAACCAAACAAAAAAGACATAAAAAAAATCCACATTATATTCAGGGAAAGCAAAAATAATCTTGATTAAACCTGATAAATGTCTATACAATTATAAGTATTCATAAAATTTTACATGAGCAGAAGTCAATTATTCTGCTGGGAAGAAAAAATAAAGAAATTTAATTCAGGGAGTCCATATCATCTCTTCACATCACCTAAGCTGCAAAATAATTTGTAAGATGGGAAATTTGACACACTGGCTTCCATATTCTCTTTCAGATATTATATATTCTGATGTTTTGCAGTGAAGCAATCTTTTCTATGACTAAGCAAACAACACTTTGGGGGACCAATATCTTAGCCCAGGCAAGGTGATTAAAAAGTTAAGGAAGTTCAGCTGCTACTACAATCTGAGAGTATATTTGGTGAGCAGTCCTAAAATACCTGCTCCAGAATGTTATTTTTTTTCAGCTATACGTAAATACATGTTTGTTTACAAATGTGTGTGTGTAAGTGGTATACACACAAAAAAATTACTTTGTTGAAAAACTTAAAAAAAAAAAAACACCTTTTTACATGGATACAGAGTTACTACCGTACCTATGCTTACATTGCCAAATGCTCAAGTGTGAGGTGCTCAGCCAAAGGTCCTGTTCCAATCAGGAACCAAAGACAGAGCACTTAAAGAAACACAGAGAAAGGTAAAACAGCATGAATTAAAAAACAAAAAAAATCTTAATTGTCTTGATTTGATGCACAGCCTTTCCATTTAGTAGTTGTATAATCTTGGGTGTATTACTTATACCTCAGTTTTCTTACTGGTAGAAAAGAAAGTATTAATAGTACCTACTTCATTAAGTTGTGAAGGATAAGTAAATTAATACGTGTAAAATCTAAAAGCAGGAGCAGGAAATACTAATATGAAAATGCTGGAAATGCTCATATAGTTTTTTCTTCAATTTGTTAATGCGATGTGTCACATTGATTGATCTGTATATATTAAAAAATCCTTACATCTCTGGGATAAATCCTACTTGATCATAATTAAGGATCCTTTTGCTGTCTTGTTTGATTCATTTTGCTAGTATTTTGTTAAGGATTTTTGCATCCATGTACATCAGTAATGTGTTCATCAGCCTCTATTTGTGTGTGTGTGTGTGTGTATGAGGTTTGTTGGTTTGGTATCAGGGTAATTGTGGCCTCCTAGAATAAGCTTGGGAGTGTCCTTCCTCTGCAATTTTTGGGAAGAGTTTCAGAAGAGTTAGGGTTAACTCTTTTCTAAATATTTGATAGAATTTGTCTGTGAAGCCTTCTGGTCCTGGGCCTTTGTTTACTGAGAGTTTTTGAATCACACTTTCAATTTCAGTACTTGTGATTGATCTATACATATTTGCTACTTCTTCCTGCTTCAGTCTTGAAAGGTTGTATCTTTATAGAAATTTGTCCATTTCTGTTAAGTTATCCATTTTAATGACATATAATTGCCTCTTATGATCTTTTGTATTTCTGTGGTGTCAGTTGTAATATCTTTTTCATTTATAATTTTATTGATTTGAGTCTTTCCCTTTTTTAATTTTTTTGATGAGAATGGCTAAAGCTTTACCAGTTTTGTCTCCTCAAAGAAATGGTTTTCAGTTTCACTGATGTTTGTTATTGTTTCTTGGTATCTATTTCATTTATTTCTGCTCTATCTTTATGATTTCTTTCCTTCTACTAGCACTAGGTTTTGTTCTTATTTCTCTAGTTGCTTTACATGGAAATTTAGGTTGTTTATTTGATATTTTTTCATTTTTCTTGAGGTAGGATTGTTTTTCTGTAAACTTCCATCTTAGGACTACTTCTGCTATATCCCATAGATTTTTATTCAAAGTGTTTTCTTTGTCATTTTCTATAGGTATTTTTTTACATCCTCTTTCATTTCTTCAGTGACCCATTGGTTATTTAATACCATATTTTTAGCTCCCCATATCCTTTTGCATTTTTACAGTTCTTTTTCCTGTAATTGATTTCTAATTTATGACATTATTGTCAGTAAAGATGCTTGATACAGTTTCAATTTTTTTTTAATTTTTTGAGGCTTGTTTTGTGACCCAAGATGCGATCAATCCTGGAGGATATTCCATGTGCACTTGAGAAGACAGTATTGTTTCTTTCAGATGGAATGCCATATATATATACAGCTAAGTCACTTCAGTTGTTTCTGACTCTTTGTGACCCTATGGAGCTTGCCAGGTTCCCCTGTCCAAGGGTTTCTCTAGGTGAAAAAACTGAAGTGGGTTGTCATGCCCTCCTCCATGGAATATTTATATATATAATCTTTATATATATATATATATATATATATATAATATTTATATGTACATATATCATCTTTATACATATATATATACATATATATGTATATCAATTAAGTTTATTTGTTCTAATATGTCCTTTAAGTTTTGTGCTTTTTCAAAGTTTCTGTCTGGATGATCTGTCCATTAGTGTAAGTGGGTATGAAAGTTCAAGACTATTATAAATCACAATAAGATCTTTTTCAATTCACCACCTAGAGCAATGAAAGTAAAAGAAAAATAAACTAATGGGGATAAATTAAATGTAAAAGCTTATGCACATCAAATGGAAACCAGAAATAAACTAAAAGAATAACTTTCAGAAGGGGAGAAAATATTTGAGAATGAAGCAACTGACGGGGGATTTATCTTCAAAATATACAAATAACTCATGCAGCTCAACATAAAAAAAAGAAACAGCTCAATCAAAATGGACAAAATACTTAGACATTTCTCCAAAGAAGACATACAAATGTTCAAAAAGTACATGAAAATAGATCGGGAACAAGACGGCAGAGAAATAGGACAACAAAACCACTTTATCCCCCACAAATTCATCAAAAGAAAATTTGAACACTGAGTAAAGTCCACAAAACAACATCTGGCAGAGGACATCAGGCACCTAGAAAAGCAGCCCATTGTTTTCAAAAGGAGGTAGGGAAAAAACATAAAAGATAAAAAGAGAGACAAAAGAAGTAGGGATGGAGCTCCGTCCCGGGAAGGGAGGCAAAAAAAAAAAAAAAAGAGAGAAGTTTCCGAACACCGGGAAACACTCTCACAGGCCAGTCTGTGGCGAGCCTTAGAACCTCAGAGGGCAACACAACCAGGAGAAAAAGAAATAAATAATTAAAACCCACAGCTTACGAGCCCAAAGGTAACTCCCAGTGGAGAAGCAGAGCAGACGCCCACATCCACCATTAGCAAGTAGGGGCTGGGCAGGGAGGAGTTGGCTGAACTGCTTAGAGAGAGGACCAGGCCTGAATGCCGCGAGGGCAGTCTGGGGGAACTGACTGGAGATAGCAGAGAAGACTGTGGGGTAGCTACCCCATGAAAAGGCGAAAAGGCCTAACCTAAGACTCCGCCAGACCCGCTCACAGAACAAAGGACTGAGCAAAGCTAGCCAGCTGCGGATGGCCCATCCCCCACTGAGGCAGGCAGAGGAGATCAACCAGAGCCGGAAGGGGGCAATCGTGGCCCCAGAAAGGCATCCGATACAAAACTGCAGGCAGGCTTCATTGTTAACCAAGACTTTTTGGGTTTCTGGCCTGTCAACATACTCCTGAGAAGATGCGCCGGTTGTACACACAGAAAACCAAGCAGGAGGGACTGGGGAGGTGATAAGTCACAGCGACCACACTCGCAAAAGACCTGGTCACTTGAGCTGCTCGGTCTGGTGAAGGCACAAAACACAGGCCCAAACGAGTCTGCGTCTTTGTGGAGTACCTGAGTACATGAACCTGAGTGGCTTAGACCTGGGATGTGCATGCAACCCAGCGCCAGCCTCGGACAGTTATTGGCAGAGCAACCTAGAGCCTGTGCAGTGTAGACTGGGACAGCATACACGCCGTGAGTGGGGGCAAACCCAGTGTGGCCGGACACTGTGAGCACTTTCCACAGATGCCAGAGATATTTATTTGCAGTGTTCTTCCCTTCCCAGAACAGGACTGAACAGGTAAGCCTTTAAAAGTGTCCGCCACTGCCCCGCTAGTGTCAGGGAGGAAATTAAACACTGAAGAGACCAGAAAACAGAAGTTAAAACAGAGGGAACCACCTTGGAAGTGACAGATAGAGAAGTCTAGAGGCTACTGCAAGAATAAGACCGAAAACCAGAGGCAGGAGAATTAAGTCCGAATCGTTAGAACACCAGAGAACTCCTGACTACAGGGAACATTAATCGATAGGAGCTCATCAAAAGCCTCCATACCCACACTGAAACCAAGTACCACCCAAGGGTCACCAAGTTCCAGAGCAAGACATACCACACAAATTCTCCAGCAACACAGGAACATAACCCTGAGCTTCAATATACAGGCTATCCAAAGTAACTCCAAACCCATTGACATCTCATAACTCATTACTGGACACTTCATTGCACCCCAGAGAGAAGAAATCCAGCTCTACCCACCAGAACACTGACACAAACTTCCCTAACCAGGGAACCTTGACAAGCCATCCGTCCAACCTCACCTCTAGCGAGGAAACTCCACAATAAAGAGAACTCCACAAACTGCCAGAAGACAGAAAGGCCACCTCAAACACAGCAATATAACCAAGATGAGGAGGCAGATAAATATTCAGCAAATAAAGGAACAAGATAAATGCCCACCAACCCAAACAAAAGAGGAAGAGGTAGGGAATCTACCTGATAAAGAATTACGAATAGTGATAGTGAAATTGATCCAAAATTTTGAAAGCAAATTGGAGTTACAGATAAATAACCTGGAGACAAGGATTGAGAAGATGCAAGAAAGGTTTAATAAGGATCTAGAAGAAATAAAAAAGAGTCAATATACAATGAATAATAAAATAGATGAGATCAAAAACACTTTGGAGGAAACCAACAGTAGAATAACGGAGGCAGAAGATAGAATAAGTGAGTTAGAAGATAGAATAGTAGAAATAAATGAAGCAGAGAGGAAAAAAGAAAAACGAATTAAAAGAAATGAGGACAATCTCAGAGACCACTGGGACAATTTTAAATGCCCCAACATCCTAATCATAGGAGTACCAGAAGAAGAAGACAAGAAGAAAGCCCATGAGAAAATACGTGAGAAGATAATAGTTGAAAATTTCCCTAAAATGGGGAAGGAAATAATCAACCAAGTCCAAGAAACCAAGAGAGTCCCAAACAGGATAAACACAAGGCGAAATACTCCAAGACACATATTAATCAAATTGACAAAGATCAAACACAAAGAACAAATATTAAAAGCAGCAAGGGAAAAGCAGCAAATAACACACAAGGGGATTCCCATAAGGATAACAGCTGATCTTTCAACAGAAACTCTTCAGGCCAGGAGAGAATGGCAAGACATACTTAAAGTGATGAAAGAAAATAACCTACAGCCCAGATTACTGTACCCAGCAAGGATCTCATTCAAATATGAAGGAGAAATCAAAAGCTTTACAGACAAGCAAAAGCTGAGAGAATCCAGCATCACCAAACCAGCTCCCCAAAAAATGCTAAAGGAACTTTTCTAGACAGGAAACAGAATGAGTGTATAAACTCGAACCCAAAACAATAAAGTAAATGGCAACAGGATCATACTTATCAATAATTACCTTAAAAGTAAATGGGTTGAATGCCCCAACCAAAAGACAAACACTGGCTGAATGGATACAAAAACAAGACCCCTATATATGTTGTCTACAAGAGACCCACCTCAAAACGAGGGACACATACAGATTGAAAGTGAAGGACTGAAAAAAGATATTCCAAGCAAATAGAGACGAAAAAAAGCAGGAGTAGCAATACTCATATCAGATAAAATAGACTTTAAGACAAAGGATGTGAAAAGAGACAAAGAAGGAAACTACATAATGATCAAAAGCTCAACCCAAGAAGAAGATATAACAATTATAAATACATATGCACCCAACATAGGATATGTAAGACAAATGCTAACAAGTATATAAGGGGAAATCAACAATAACACAATAATAGTGGAAGACCTAAATACACTATGCACACCTATGGATAGATCAACTAAACAGAAAAATAACAAGGAAACACAAAAGTTAAGTGATACAATAGACCAGTTAGACCTAATAGATATCTATAGGACATTTCACCCCAAAACAATGAATTTCACCTTCTTCCCAAGTGCACACGGAACCTTTTCCAGGATAGATCACATCCTGGGCCATAAATCTAGCCTTGGTAAATTCAAAAAAATTGAAATCATTCCAAGCATCTTTTCTGACCACAATGCAGTAAGACTAGATCACAATTACAAGATAAAAACTATTAAAAATTCCAACATATGAAAGCTGAACAACACGCTGCAGAATAACCAACAAATCATTGAAGAAATAAAAAAATAAATCAAAATATGCATAGAAATTAATGAAAATGAAAACAAAACGACCCAAATCCTGTGGAAAACTGTAAAAGCAGTGCTAACGGGAAGGTTCATAGCAATACAAGTGTATCTCAAGAAACAAGAAAAAAAAATCAGCTAAATAACCTAACTCTACACCTAAAGCAACTAGAAAAGGAAGAAATGAAGAACCCTAGAGTTAGTAGAAGGAAAGAAATCTTTAAATTAGGGCAGAAATAAATGCAAAAGAAACAAAAGGGACCATAGCAAAAATCAACAAAGCCAAAAGCTGTTTCTTTGAGAGGGTAAATTAAATTGACAAACCACTAGCCAGACTCATCAAGAAACAAAGGGAGAAGAACCAAATCAATAAAATTAGAAATGAAAAGGAAGAGGTCACAACAGACAAAACAGAAACACAAAGGATCATAAGAGACTACTATCAGCAATTATATGGCAAAAAAATGGACAACTTGGAAGAAATGGACAAATTCTTAGAAAAGTACAACTTTCCAAAACTGAACCAGCAAGAAATAGAAAATCTTAACAGACCCATCACAAGCACAGAAATTGAAACTGTAATCAGAAATCTTCCAGCAAACAGAAGTCCAGTTGCAGACGGCTTCACAGATGAATTCTATCAAAATTTAGAGAAGAGCTAACACTTGTCCTATTCAAATGTTTCCAGAAAATTGCAGAGGAAGGTAAACTTCCAAACTCATTCTAGGCTACCATCACACTAATACCAAAACGTGAAAAAGATGCCACAAAAAAAGAGAACTATAGGCCCATATCACTGACGAACATAGATGCAATAATCCTTAACAAACTACTAGCAATCAGAATCCAACAACTCATTCAAAAGATCATGCATCATGACCAAGTGGGCTTTATCCCAGGAATGCAAGGATTCTTCAATATCCACAAATCAGTCAATGTAATACACCACATTAACAAATTGAAAAATAAAAACCATATGGTTATCTCAATAGATTCAGAGAAAGCCTTTGCCAAAATTCAACATCCATTTATGATCAAAACCCTCCAGAAGGCAGGAATACAAGGAACATTCCTCAACATAATAAAAGCTATATATGACAAACCCACAGCAAACATTATCCTCAATGGTGAAAAATTGAAAGGATTTCCCCTAAAGTCAGGAACAAGATAAGGGTGCTTACTCCCACCACTACTATTCAACATAGTTTTGGAAGTTTTGGCCACAGCAATCAGAGCAGAAAAAGACATAAAAGGGATCCAAATTGGAAAAGAAGAAGTATAAATCTCACTGTTTGCAGATGACATGATCCTCTACACAGAAAACTCTAAAGACTCTACCAGAAAATTACTAGATCTAATCAATGAATATAGTAAAGTTGCAGGATATAAAATCAACACACAGAAATCCCTTGCATTCCTATACACTAAAAATGAGAAAATAGAAAGAGAAATTAAGGAAATAATTCCATTCACCATTGCAACGAAAAGAATAAAATATTTAGGAATATATCTACCTAAAGAAACAAAAGACCTATATATATATAAAACATTGGTGAAAGAAATCAGAGAGGACACTAATAGATGGAGAAATATACCGTGTTCATGGATTGGAGGAATAAATATTGTGAAAATGAATATATTACGGAAAGTAATTTATAAGTTCAATGCAATCCTTATCAAGCTACCAATGGTGTTTTTCACAAAGGTAGAAAAAATAATTTCACAATTTGTATGGAAATAGAAAAAAACTCGAATAGCCAAAGCAATCTTGGAAAAGAAGAATGGAACTGGGGAAATTAACCTGCCAGACTTCAGGTTCTACTACAAAGCCACAGTCATCAAGACAGTACGGTACTGGCATAAAGACAGAAATATAGATCAATGGAACAGAATAGAAAGTCCAGAGATAAATCCATGCCCCTATGGACATGGGGCATGGATTCATCTTTGACAAAGAAGGCAAGAATATTCAATGCAGAAAAGACAATCTCTTTAACAAGTGGTGTTGGGACAACTGGTCAGCCACATGTAAAAGAATGAAACTAGAACGCTCCCTAACACCATACACAAAAATAAACTCAAAATGGATTAAAGATCTAAATATAAGACCAGAAACTATAAAATTCCTAGAGGAGAACATAGGCAAGACACTCTTCGACATAAATCACAGCAGGATCCTCCATGACACACCTCCCAGAATATTGGAAATAAAAGCAAAAATAAACAAATGGGACCTAATTCAAATTAAAAGCTTTTGCACAGCAAAGGAAACTATAAGCAAGGTGAACAGACAGCCTTCAGAATGAGAGAAAATAATAGCAAATGAAGCAACAGACAAAGTATTAATCTCAAAATTATACAAGCAATCCCTGCAGCTCAATTCCAGAAAAATAAATGACCCAATCAAAAAATGGGCCAAAGAACTAAACAGACATTTCTCCAAAGAAGACATACAAATGGCTAGCAAACACATGAAAAGATGCTCAAAATCATTCATTATCAGAGAAATACAAATCAAAACCACAATGTGGTTTGATCTCACACTGGTCAGAATGGCTGTCATCAAAAATTCTACAAACAATAAATGCTGGAGAAGGTGTGGAGGAAATGGAATCCCCTTACACTGTTGGTGGGAATGCAAACTAGTACAGCCACTCTGGAGAACAGTGTGGAGATTCCTTAAAACCTGGAAATACAACTTCCATATGACCCAGCAAACCCACTGCTGGGCATCCACACCAAGGAAACCAGAATTGAAAAAGACACATGAACCTCAATGTTAATTGCCGCACTATTTACAGTAGCTAGGACTTGATAGCAAGCTAGATATCCATTGGCAGATGAATGGATAAGGAATTTGTGGTTCAAATACACAATGGAATATTATTCAGTTATAAAAAGAATGCATTTGAGTCGATTCTAATGAGGTTGGTGAATCTGAACCCTATTATACAGAGTGAAGTAAGTCAGAAAGAGAAACACCAATATAGTATAAAAACACATATATATGGAATTTAGGAAGATGGTAATGATGATCGTATATACAAGACAGGAATAGAGACACCAATGTAAAGAACAGATTTTTGGACTCTGTGGGAGAAGGTGAGGGTGGGTTGATTTGAGAGAATAGCATTAAAACATGTATATTACCATATGTAAAATAAATGACCAGTGAAAGTTCAATGCATGAAGCAGGGTACTCAAAACTGGTGCTCTGGGACAACCCAGAGGGAAAGGGTGGGGAGGGAAGTTAGAGAGGGGTTCAGGATAGAGGGACACGTGTACACCTATGGCTGAATCATGGTGATGTATGGCAAAAATCACCACAATATTGTAAAGTACGCAGCCTCCAATTAAAATAAATAATTTTTAAAATAAATTAAATAAATAAATATAAAACTAAAAAAAAATGTTCAAATGCCTCCATAGAGGCTTCTTAATACAATTATCCTGTAAGTAAATTGGAATGAGATACATAATCTCTCCTTCTCATGGTAAAACAGCTGGATTGTTGCTAGGCAGTCAGTCTGCACTACCAAAATTATTAATAACACTTGAAAATGTGAAATCTACCAGGTGTGTCATTTTCAATATACTTCTGATAAGCTATTTTGGTTGCATCTCTTCTTTGGCACCTACATTAAAACATTGATTCTCCACCTCTGAGGAAATTAGTTCATTTCAATTAACCATCAAGGTGAAGGCTGCATGTGTATTTGGTAGGATCTAAACAAAACTATGTGTCAGCTCGATTTACTTATACAGTGTAAAACTTGCCTTTCTTAAACTTTTCATTCTAACTTAAAACATAAAGGAATTTTCATTTTTCAACCTTATGGAACCAAAGCTTTTTATTCTTTGAATTAGATCCACTGATTAAAGTGTTGTGTCACCTTAGCTTTCTACCATATATATATATACATATATATATATACACACACACACACACACACACACACATATATATATACATATATATTGCATCTTGTTTAGTTTCTGGTTTGTTTCTTTAAGGCAGAATAATAACTTAATGCAACTTGTAGAGAAGTTTTATTGATTCTTTACCATTACGCCACCTGAGAAGCCCTATAATGGCCACAAACTATATATAATTTGATATTTAAGCTATTTAACTTTGCTGTTTGATAGCTTTCAGTTTAATGTTCATACAACATGTTTTACAATCATATTAAATTAAGCTTCTATCATTATAAACCAATAAATCTGGCAGGGTTTGGGAAAAATGATAGTTGGTTCGGTGAGCACACAACTCAGAAGTAGTAGCAGAAACATGAAGGAATTATAGCAGCAAATAATTTAGCAATATGTTTCATAGAGGATAAAGATACCATTGGTTAATTGGGCAAGGTAGTTAAGTGGATTGTAGTTGAAAACATTCAGTTCATTGCAAATACATTCATCTCTGATCTTACAAATGACAGTGCTATTTTTAAAGTTACTATGGATCATTGATTATACACATTGATACTACAGTATAGTATTATGTATTATTTGATGTTCTTTCCAAGGATCAATCTTAGTTTTATATTTTATTGGTATATGTCAATGAGGCTAGGGTCCTAAGGTCACACACATTTTAGATGTTGCTGTGAAGGTGTTTTTAGATGTCAGTACCATTTAAATAAGTAGAATCGAGTAAAGCAGATTTACCCTCCATAAGGTTAATGACCTTCATCAAATCAATCGGTTGAAGGCCGTAAGAGAAAAAAATGAGGTCCCCTCAAAGAACAAGGAACTGCCTACATACTGATTTTGAACTCAAGCTGCAACATTAACTCTTTCCTAGATCTCTAGCCTACCAGTATTCCCTGCAGATTTTAATATAAGTAAGATGCGTTTTTATTTAATTAGCTAATTTAGTTCTCTTTCTCCATATTTATTTATATATTTACACACACATATCATACTGGTTCTATTTCTCAGAAGAATCTTAATATATTTCCAATAACTAAATCAGTATGTAAGCAACTTTTAGAAATATTAAACAAGTATAAATAGCTTATATACTACTAAGTGACAGTCATCAAAACAGTATGGTATTGGCACAAAAGTAGACAAATAAATCAATGTAACAGGAAAGAAAGTCAAGAAATGAACTCACACTCTTATAGTCAATTAATCTTTGACAAAAGAGTAAAGAATATTTAATGGAGAAAAGACAGACTCTTTAAGAAGTGGTGCTGGGAAAATTGGACATGTAAAAGAATAAAATTAAAACATTCTGTATCACCATATACTAAAAATAAATCCAAGATGGATTAAAGATCTAAATGTAAGAGTGCATATTATGAAACTTATAGGACAACATAGGAAGAACATTCTGACATAAATCACAGCAGTTTTTTTGATCTGTCACCTACATTAATGGAAATAGCAATACATGTCAATGTATGGCAAAACCAACCAATATAATATTGTAAAATAATTAGCCTCCAATAAAACATAAACAAATTGAAAAAATAAATAAATAAACAGATAGGACAATTTAAAAGTTTTTCTTTTCTTTTTATAAAGGAAACCATAAACAAAAGAAAACACAACCCACAGAGTGGGAAAAATATTTGTAAATTATGTGACTGACAAAGGATTAATTTTCAAAGCATACAGTTCATAGAGTTCAATGTAAGAAAAAAAAAAAAACATATATGAAACGAATCACCAGTCTAGGTTCGATGCATGAGACAGTGTGCTTGGGGCTGGTACACTGGGATGACCCAGAGAGATGGGATGGGGAGGGAGGTGGGAGGTGGAGTTCAGGATGGGGAACACATGTACACCTGTGGTGGATTCATGTCAGTGTATGGCAAAACCATTACAATATTGTAAAGTAATTAGCCTCCAACTAAAATAAATAAATTTATTAAAAAAAAAAACCTCAATAAAAAAATGTGCAGAAGATCTAAATAGACATTTTTCCAAAGAAGACATACATATGTATGGTCAACAAGCACATGAAAATATGCTCAACATCACTAATTATTAAATGCAAATCAAATCTGAAATGAGGTGACACCTAATTCTGCAACCATTCTGCCACTATTCAGAATGGTCATCATCAAAAATTATATAAATAATTAATACTAAAAATAGAATAAGTATATGATCCTGTGATCCCACTCTGGGCACATATTTGGAGAAAACTATTAATTTAAAGGGTGCATGCACCCCAGTGTTAATAGCAACACTATTTACAATAGCCAAGATGTGGAAATAACCCAAGGTCCCATCAACAGATGACTGGCTAAGAGGATGTTATATATACACTTATATGAGTGTGTTTGTGTGTGTGTGTGTGTGTATAGGGACACACAATGTGTCACAGCCTTCATAGACTGGGACCTGGGGACGGGATTCAATGAGAAGAAGGACACAGGGGACCCAAGTCTCGAGTGAAACAAAGGTACTTTATTTGCAGAAACGTATGCTTATATATCTCCAATAAAATGATTACTCAGTCATTAAGAATAATGAAATTTCACTAGTTGCAACAAAATGGATAGTTCTTTAAGTAAAAAGTCACTGAAGAGAGTCACTGAAGGGAGTCACTGAAGGGAATCCAAGCAGGTGCTCTTTCCCATGATCGCAGTCCTGAGAACTGCATGCAGCTCTGCTTGTTCCTGTTTTCCAGGAACTGATAAGGAACAGAGAGTCCTTGAGAAATGGCACACAAAGGAAGAAAACATATTGGATCCTTAAAGTTGAACATCCCCTGACAATTCTCCCTTTTTTAATTTTTTCATAACTGGGGGTGACTGTAGATACTTTTGTGAAAAAGTTCCTGACCAATTGAGCTTGTTTACTTTGAACAATTTTAGTTGAAAGGCATCGGTATACTACAAATATAATCACCAGGATAATTACCAGCTTTACAGCTCCAGATCCAATACTATGTGTAATGTTTTGAAACCATCCTCAAGGGTCTAGCCCAGATAATTGATCAACTAGCTGTTCAGCCAAGGTTTCCAAATTGTTGGAAGAGGGTAGACTCTTAGAGAAGGTTTCAAAGATTTCCTTTTGCAGCAATTGTACATTCAAGGAAGGGTTATTATGTATATCTTGCAAGTGAAATTTGATTTGTTCCCAGTTGTAAGCACTATGGTTGAACCGAACAGAAGTAATGCAAAATTGCATAGAATTCCAATCACATTTTAATAATACTTGTTTTTGTAAATCTATTAATTGATCTCCAACCCATTTGATGGCTGCTTTTAATTCCTGTATTTTATCCTGAACTTCCTCAACTATCTGAGCCTGGGTGGCCCACATAGTATGATCACCTTTAGTCCAATTTTGAATAAAGTTTTGTGTTTGAATTGAAGTTTGTAAAGTGTTGCCTGCAACAACAGCAGTGATACAAATGGCTATTAGTCCGAAAACGTCAAGGCTTGGCATGCTGCGATTCATGGGTTGCAAAGAGTCAGACATGGCTGAGTGACTGAACTGAACTGAGCCATCCAATGAATCACTTAGATTGTCAGGGTAATTCTGTGAGTAACCAGGAGGCAAGTCCTGCCATGGGACCCTCTTTCCAGGGTCATTGGAGATCTACTGGCAACCACAGACTATGTCAAGTTAGAAGAATCAAAAGGGATTCGTATTTTAGAGAAATAGAGGAATTAAGGATACAATTTACAATCTATACAAGTCACAGAACGAAAAGTCTTATTAAATTGTAAGTTTCCTATGGCTATAACAAAAGGAAGGGGAACACAAGCTTGTATAAAGTATGAATGATTATAACGAAGGAATAGATACTATGACTATGACTGGTCTCTGTGAAACAGCCAGTCCAAGTTCCAAGTTTTTCAGAACTTGCAGCAAGTTTCCAGATATCCCATTGTTCAGGCCCAATTCATTTACTGAGGACAATTCGAGGTTCCATTCCACTGTCAAACCAGCCAAGGAGTCCTTTGTCATGGAAGTGTCCCATTGAATTGTTGGTAATCTTCTATGTTACTTGAGTAACATAATCACAAATAGTACTATTAATATCACCTGAGCAGTTAGATAGCCTCATACCATGGGATCCCCAATCAGCAATGGTGTAATTGGCCATAAACATTAATTTCCCTGATTTAGCTTGCCATCTATCCCAATAAACAGGTGTATATTTAAAGTCCTTTTAAGTAAACCCCTTATATTCCAATTTTTGTCCTTTTCCTAGAGTACTGGTAGTACTGACATGGTTTTCATAAAAGGACAGGGCAGTAAACAGTCCAAGTAATGTGTGGAAGTTCCTTTTTGGAGGCAGGACAAAAGCCCATGTTTGTCGACTAACATTAATACATAATTTTGCTGGGCCCGTGCATAAAGGAAGGATTTCATAGCTTAGAGAAATGTTAGTCTTCCTTCTTCCTCAGGATGAGAGGACCCCTCCAAGCTCCAAGGAGGAAGCATATGTACTGAGTCATTAGTGGATATGATCGGTCTTATACCTGTCCATTCTACAACCTGCAATAAAGGGGGGTTAGGCATATAAGCCCAATATATGTGATTAATCAAGTCAGCCTGAGCGGAGGAAGCAGAAGCAACAAAGCAAGCATAGCGACACAAATATTCTCAGAATTCCGAGGCATTCCCTGTTGAGAAACCTGATTTTTAGCTTGATTAGTAAGAGTTTTTATCTGTCCCCAAGTAGGGAGGTCATAAGGTCGTTGACATCGAGTGTGGAGTTTCTTGGAAATTTTTAAAGCCGCCATGGCTTGTACTGGAATCTCCTCCTCCTGGGGATTTTGCCGTTTCTTCTCTATCTTGAACCCTTGTGGTTCCCCTGGGGTGGATCTTCTGAAGAGGGAGCCAGCTGATTTCATTGGATCCATCTAGAGAATGGAGAAATACAAGCTTACCCCTTTCCCTGTAATATTAATTTTCCAGATTTCCATTGTTTAGTCAACCTGTCTTGATACCAAATGGGCAGAGGAAGGGAAGTATCCTTCAATGTCTTGAAATGTTTTTCTGCTTTTGTCAAAATTTCTCCTTGCAGTAAGTTTAAAAAAATTAAAACAAATAAAGCCGTATTAGCAATAGTTATAGGCTTAAAGAATATATTGTATTGGAATCTAGTAAAGACTGCTCTGGATAAGGAAGATAAAAATGTTCCTTTGTATTCCCCATTTTTAAATTGTTTTATTTGTAGTTTCAGTGTATGAAGTGCTCTTTTAATAATGCCTTGCGTTTGTGGATTATAAGGAATGCTTTTAATATGTTTAATAGAAAATAATTGTAAGAATTGTTTGAATTGCCTAGAAATATAGGCAGGGCCATTGTCTATTTTTATAAAACTAGGTGTTGCCATTGTAGCAAAACAAGCTAACAGGTGGGTTATAACATGTCATGTAGCCTCACCTCGAAGAGGTATGGCCCATATAAAAGAGGAATTTGTATCTATTGAGACTTGTCAGAAAGAAGAGGGAGAAAGTTCAGGGCCATGAGTTACATCCATTTGCCATAGTTCATTAGGTTGTAATCTTTGAGGGTTAATAACTTGTGCAATAGGTCAAAGATGTAAGGGCCTACAAGTAGGGCAATTATTAATGATTTCTTTAGCATGGCGGTATGGACTTTTCCAAATTTGGTGTAATGAACCAGCATTATTGTGTAATAGAGCATGTTGCTCTTCAGGAGTAGCAAAAGAGACAAGGTTATCAGTTTGTTCATTGCCATGAGCCATAGGGCCAGGAAGACAAGAATGTGTTAGAATATGGGTAATACAAATGGGGGGAACTGTGTTTCCTAATAAGAGATTGTAGTTCAAGAAAAAGTTGTTCAATAATATACTGATAGAATTTATGGTAGAAGTTTCTATATATCGTAATATAAAAACTGAATATAAAGAATCAGAATCTATATTAATAGGGTAAGGATGTAGGTGAATAACCTGAAAGAGAGCATATAATTCATTTTATTTAGCAGAGTGAAATTTAGTATAAAAAGCTTTATATTTTTTGAGAGACCAGAATAAGTCTTTGGTGTTTTTAATCTCATCTATATAGAAAACATCAGCTTGAGGTATAGGTTGTGATGTGACAATGTGAGAGATAAGAAATTCAGTATTTTTAAAGAAATTCCAAAGTTTGTCAGAAGGATAAAGAAATGAAATTTCTCTAAAATATTTCAGAAGGGCTATTTGGAAATCAGTAGGAGTTTGTAATGTGTTTTCTAATTGAGATTTTTTGATAGGTACTACAATTTTATGAGGGTCGGAGCCAACTAGAGTCTTAGCTCTATTTTTTCTATTGATACTTATTACAGCAATCAAATCAAGATAGGTTGTAAGTGACCTTGCCTCTCTAAAATGGATGTAGATCCATTTTATTGGATATTCTTGTGGGTAAGACGTCTTGTGGGAGAATGGAGAGAGGGGAGTATAAATAACTCTAGAGGTAAATCAAGTCTAATATAAGTAAGAAACTGTTTTTGCAATTTATTTTGTATCAAATAGAGTTCTTTTTGTGTCTCTTGTAAAAAGGAAAGATGGCTATTTAAATCGGGATTTCTTTTTAAAGTGTTAAATTAGTCAGTTGATAATTTGCAACATCTAAAGAGGGTCTAATACAATTTATATCGCCTAAAAGTTTTTGAAAATCATTCAAGGTTGATAATTTATTAACATGAATCTGTGTTAGTTGGGGAGTAATATGTTGTCTATTAACAACAAATCTTAAGTAATAGTAAGGTGTAGATGTTTGAATCATTTTAGGGGCAATGTTTAATATAGAAGGTTTTTAAGCATTGTTGAGTTATGTCAAACATCTGTTGAGTTTATAAAACGGAGTTGAAAACAATATATTATCCATATAGTGAATAAGAAAGTTAGAAAATTGTATTCTTAAAGGTTCAAGAGCTTTGGCTACATAATATTGACATATGGTAGGAGAATTCATCATTCCTTGAGGCAATATAGTCCATTGATACCATTTGTGAGGTCCGATATGATTAGGATACGGGAGAGAGAATGCAAATCTCTCTTAGTCTAGAGGGTGTAAAAATATAGTAAAAAAACAATCTTGGAAATCTATAATAATAATATGCCAGTTTTGAGGAATAGTGGTAGGTGATGGAATTCCTGGTTGTAATGCACCCATAAGTTTCATGGGTCCATTAGCCTTTTGAAGGTGTGTTAAAAGATGTCATTTGTTAGATTTCTTCTTTATCATTAAAATGGGAGAATTCCAAGGGGAATAAGATTCCGCAATATGTTTTAATTTCAATTGTGTATCTATAAGTTCTTTATTAGCCTCCAATTTCTCTTTTGTAAGGGGTCACTGCTCTGTCCAAATAAGCTCGTCATTTTTCCAAGTTATTTTAAAAATTGTATTGTTTATTAAATGAGCAGTGGCCCCTAGGAAAAATGTGGAATATATATTTGAGTTTGCCATTGCATAAATAAATCTCTTCCTATTAAATTAAGGGGTGCATCTATCACATAACTTTTTAATGTTGTAGGCTGGCATTTTGGTCTCTCACATGGATATACTTGGATATTTTGATAAAACTCTTGTACTTTGGTTTGAGATATTCTTGTAATCTGGCAAGAAATTTTTTGTAAAGGTCATGATTTGGGCCATGAATATTTGGAAATAATAGTAATATTGGATCCAGTATCAAAAAGACCAGAAAATCTTTTGTCATTAATTTTTGTATTTATATTTGGTCGTGTATATTTAGATATTACTGAAGTCCATAAGGATTGTTTTTGATCAGTATTACTAAATCCACCTATCCTTATATGGTTAGAGAAGAAAATAGAAATGTAAGGTAAAATAAATAATTGGGCAATCTTTTTTTAATGGCTCTTATCTCTACAAACAAATCATCTTTCATTTTCCTTTTTAAAGGTAGCCACCATTGATTTAGTTAACATTTGTGTTTTCTGAGTTTTTGATCTTAAGTTGTGACAAGCCTTTAAATAATAAAGTTTCTGGTCTCATGAATTGGAGTGATGGCTCTCTGACATTCCTGATTTGCATTCTCATATGTAAGCAGTTTTTCTAATTACATTTTGGCCTCCTCTCTGATAACATTATGGGAGATGGAAACTCCCAGTGTAGCTAAAAAATCAGCACAGGCTTCATTAGGCCCTTGTAATATCTTTGTGTAGCTATCCTTGAGGAGCAATTTGATCTCAAGTTTCAAGGGCAACCTTTTTTTTTTAAGTTGTTCATGCAACAAAGGAGGGCATTGTATCTGAGCTTTTATTGAATCAAATTGTCCCCTACCGGTTAACATTTTAAAAGTAATTTGTCTTTGGGGAGTGCCAACTCGAGCATTAGAATTGGCATGATCTTGGGTCATATCATGAAACCATATTATCTATCGAAGATATTTTCCTGGTTTAAGAGCTTTTATCAAAATTTGTCAATCATAAGGAATAAAATTTTCAATAGAAAATGTCATAGCGTTTAGAGTTTTTTTTTTTTTTAATAAAAGGTGAATGAGGGCCGTACATAGTTACAGCTTTTTTTGTTTGTTGCATGTGAGAAAAATCAATGTCTTCATATTGAGGTATTAGTTGTCCTTGAGCATTAACATGTTTTAACATAGGAAAAGCAAAAAGATCATCTGCCTCAGAGATTCGAGATTGCAAAGCCAATAAATCAGAAAGCTTTTGTTGTGAAGGAGAATGAGTGGATCTTCTATTTTCATAAATATGAGTGTGTGTTAGGGGTTTATAATTGTCATCAAAGAAAGTATTGTTGGCTTTAGTGTCAAAAAGAGCATCAGAAGAATCATCATCAGATTTATCTTGTCCTTGAATCGAGGGGACTTTCGGTTTTGTGCCTGTTACAAGAGGAGGAGGAGTGCTTGGGACGGCTGGAGCAGGGATGGTGGGAAAGTTTTGAAACATTTTATGTTGTTCTCATCGGGCCTTCTATAAAGTCTTATCATCTAATTTATATTTGTATAATGAGTGTTCCACTTGTTGACAAATATCAGGGGGGCTAGAATTGCCTTGAAATGGTAAGATTTTGGCTTTAATGAGGCCCCACAAAGGCCAGAAATATATTGGAAGATTTTCTCCCCGTCTTGTGGCTTGTTTAATATTTTCTTTAACCCGGTTCCAAGTTTTTAAATCAAAACTGCCTTCATCAGGGAACCAGAGATTATATTTAACCACTCTTTGGAGACAAGCCTCTAACTGCTGATGCAAAACCGAAAGTCTTTTAACCATAAATGATGAAGTAAAGTAGAAAAGTGGTGGTCTTTCCAGCCGTTTGTCCCATAACCCCACACTTACCGACCTTTGTAGGTGCTAACAGTCAATCTGTCCTCTGGCCAAGGGTGTTCACTAGGTCCCTGTTCGGGCGCCACTTGTCACAGTCTTAGTAGACCAGGACCTGGGGACTGGAGTTGATGAGAAGAAGGATTCAGGGGACCCAAGACTCGAGTGAAACAAGGGTACTTTATTTGCAGAAACGTATGCTTATATATCAGAGAAAACAATGGAAACCCATTCCAGTACTCTTGCCTGTCAAATCCCATGGATGAAGGAGCCTTGTAGGCTGCAGTCCATGGGGTCGCCAAGAGTCGGACGCGACTGAGTGAATTCACTTTCACTTTTCACTTTCATGCATTGGAAAAGGAAATGGCAACCCACTCCAATGTTATTGCCTGGAGAATCCCAGGGACAGGGGAGCCTGGTGGGCTGCCATCTATGGGGTCTCACAGAGTCAGACACGACTGAAGCGACTTAGCAGCAGCAGCAGCATGCTTATATATCTTCAATAAAATGATTACTCAGCCATAAGAATGAAATTGCACTAGTTGCAACAAAATGGATAGTCCTTTCAGGAAAAGGTCACTGAAGGGAGTCACTGAAGGGAATCCAAGCAGATGCTTTTTCCCATGATCTCAGTCCTGAGAACTGTGTGCAGCTCTGCTCGTTCCTGTTTTCCAGGAACTGATAAGAAACAGAGAGTTCTTGAGAAATGCACACAAAGGAAGAAAACATATTGGATCCCTTAAAGTTGTACGTCCCCTGACAACAATGGAAGGTTACTCAGCCATAAAATAGAATGAAATAATGCCATGTGCAGCAACATGGATGGATCTAGATATTAACATGCTGTCGTTGTCATTTAGTCACTAAGTCAAGGGCAACTCTTTGCAACCCCATGGACTATAGAATGCCAGGTTCCTCTGTCCATGGATTTTTGCAGGCAGGAGTACTGGACTGGGCTGCCATTTCCTTCTCCAGGGGATCTTCCTGATCCAGGGATCCAATTCCTGTCTCCTGCAGGCAAGCTGATTCTTTATTGTTTGATCAGCAAGGAAACCCAAGATATTATCATACTGAGGGAAATAAGTGAGAGAATGAAAAACAACAAATGATATCAATTACACGTGAAATATAAAAACATGATATAAGTGAACTCATTTACAAAGTCTTACACACATAGAAAAGAAACTTATGGATATCAAAGGGAAAAGACAAAGGGGTGAGGGATGAATTAAGAGTTTGGGATTAAAATATATATACTGCTGCTGTTGCTGCTAAGTCACTTCAGTCGTGTCCGACTCTGTGTGACCCCATAGACAGAAGCCCACCAGGGTCCCCGGTCCCTGGGATTCTCTAGGCAAGAACACTGGCATGGGTTGCCATTTCCTTCTACAATATATAAAATAGAAAACCAACAAGACATCTACTGTATAATGCAGGGACTATACTCAATATCTTATAGTAACCAATAATGGAAAATAATCTAAAGAATTATATATATATATATATTTTTTTTTAAGATATATGCATTATATACACATACACGCATGCGCACACACACATATACATATATGTATGTATATATATATGTATGTATATGTGTGTGTGTGTGTATATATATATATATCGGAGAAGGCAATGGCACCCCACTCTGGTACTCTTGCTTGGAGAGCTACATGGACGGTGGAGCCTGGTGGGCTGCAGCCCATGGGGTCACTAGGAGTCGGACAGACTGAGCGACTTCCCTTTCACTCTCACTTTTCACTTTCATGCATTGGAAAAGGAAATGGCTACCCACTCTAGTGTTCTTGCCTGGAGAATCCCTGTGACAGGGGGGCCTGGTGGGCTGCTGTCTCTGGGGTTGCACAGAGTCGGATATGACTGAAACTACTAAGCAGCTGCAGTGTATATATATATATATATATATATATATATATATATATATATAATTGAATCAGTTTGCTCTACATCTGAGCTAGCACAATATTAAAAATCAACTATATTTCAATAAACCTTTCATGGATTATAGCCTTGTTGTGATGAAGGAGTTTTCATAATTCAATGAAGCTATAAACCATGTCATGCAGGGCCAATCAAGATGGACAGATCATTATAGGGAGTTCTGACAAAACGTTGTCCACTGGAGGAGGGAATGGCAAACACTCCAGTATTCTTGCCAGGAGAACCCCAAGAACAGTATGAAAAGGCAAAAAGATGTGACAAATTGGAAAGTGTCCAATATGCTACTGGGAAAAAGAGCAGAAGTATTTCAAGAAATAATGAGGAGGCTGGCCAAAGCAGAAATGACGTTTCAATTGTGGATGTGTCTGGTGGTGGAAGTAATGTCAAATGCTGTAAGAACAATATTGCGTAAGGTCTGGAAATATTGATTTCATGAATCAAGGTAAATTGGATGTGGTCAAGCAGGAGATGGCAAGAGTGAGCATTTATATCTTAGCAATCAGTGAAGTAAAATGGACAGGAATTGGCGAATTTAATTCAGATGACCATTATATACACTACTGTCAGCCATAACCCCTTAGAAGACAAGGAATAGTCCTCATAATCAGGAAAAGAGTCCAAAATGCAGCATTTCAGTGCAATCTCAAAAACAACAGAATGATCCTGGTTCATCTCCAAGGCAAACCATTCAACATCACAGTAATCCAAGTTTATGCTTCAACCACTAATGCCAAAGAAGCTGAATGGTTCCAGGAATATCGGCAAGACCTTCTCAAACTAACACCAGAAATAAAGATGTCCTTTTCTTCATAAGAGATTGTAATGCAAAAAGTAGGAAGTCAAGAGATACCTAGAGTAACAGGCAAATTTGGCCTTGTAGTAGAAAATGAGGCAGAGCAAAGGCTAACAGAATTTTGCCAAGAGAATGCACTGGTCATAGCAAATATCTTCTTCCTATAACACAAAAGATGGTGCTACACATGGACATCATTAGATGGTCAATACTGAAATCAGATTGACTATATTCTTTACAGCTGAAGATTGGGAAGCTCTATCAGTTCAGTTCAGTTCAGTTCAGTCACTCAGTCGTGTCCGACTCTCTGCAACCCCATGAATCACAGCACGCCAGGCCTCCCTGTCCATCAACAACTCCCGGAATTCACTCAAACTCATGTCCACAGAGTCGGTGATGCCATCCAGCCATCTCATTCTCTGTCGTCCCCTTCTCCTCCCGCCCCCAATCTTTCCCAGCATCAGAGTCTTTTCCAGTGAGTCAACTCGTCACATGAGGTGGCCAAAGTTTTGCAGTTTCAGCTTCAGCATCAGTCCTTCCAATGAACACCCAGGATTGATCTCCTCTAGAATGGACTGGTTGGATCTCCTTGCAGTATAAGGGACTCTCAAGAGTCTTCTCCAACACCACAGTTCAAAAGCATCAATTCTTCGGCAATCAGCTTTCTTCACAGTCCAACTCTCACATCCATACATGACCACGGGAAAAACCATTGCCTTGACTAGACGGACCTTGGTTGGCAAAGTAATGTCTCTGCTTTTAGATATACTATCAAGGTTGGTCATAACTTTCCTTCCAAGGAGCAAGCGTCTTTTAATTTCATGGCTGCAATCAGCATCTGCAGTGATTTTGGAGCCCCCAAAAATAAAGTCTGACACTGTTTCCACTGGTTTTCCATCTATTTCCCATGAATAGATGGGACCAGATGCCATGATCGTTGGTTTCTGAATGTTGAGCTTCAAGCCAACCTTCTCACTCTCCTCTTTCACTTTCATCAAGAGGCTTTTGAGTTCCTCTTCACTTTCTGCATAAGGGTTGTGTCATCTGCATATCTGATGTTATTGATATTTCTCCTGGCAATCTTGATTCCAGCTTGTGCTTCTTCCAGCCCAGCATTCCTCATAATGTACTCTGCATATAAGTTAAATAAGCAAAGTGACAATATACAACCTTAATATATAGAGTCAGCAAAGACAAGACCTGGAGCTGACTATGGCTCGTATTATCAACTCCTTATCACAAAATTCAGGCTCAAATTGAAGAAAGTAGGGAAAACAACTAGGGCATTCAAGGATGACCTAAATTAAATTCCTTATGATTATACAGTGGAGGTGATGAATAGGTTTAAACAACTAGATTTGGTGTACAGAGGGCCTGTAGAATTATGGATAGAGTTTCATAACACTGTACAGCAGGCAGTGATCAAAACCATTCCAAAGAAAGAGAAAAGTAAGAAGGCAAAATAGTTGTCTGAGGAGTGTTTCCAAATAGCTGAGAAAAGAAGAGAAGCAAAAGGCAAGGGACAAAGGGAAAGATATACCCAACTGAATGCACAGATCCAGAGAATCGTAAGGAGAGAGGAAAAATAAAAGTCTTCTTGAGTGAAAAATGCAAAGAAATAGAGGAAAACAATAGAATGGGAAAGACTATAGATCTCTTCAAGAAACATGGAAATACCAAGGGAATATTTCATGCAAAGAGGGGCACAGTAATGAACAGAAATGACAAGGACTTAACAGAGGAGCTGAAGAAGAGGCAGCAAGAATGCACACAAGAACTCTACATGAAAGGTCTTAATAACCCAAATAACAAAGGTAGTGTGATCACTCACCTAGAGCCAGTCATACTGCAGTGTGACATCAAGTGGGCCTTAGGAAACATCACTATGAACAAAACTAGTGGAGGTGATGGAACGCCATCTGAGCTATTTCAGATCTAAAACATGATGCTGTTAAAGGGTTGCACTCAATATGTCAGAAAATTTGTAAAACTCAAGCAGTGGCCCCAAGACTGGAAAAGTTTCGTTTTCATTCCAATCCCAAAGAAAGGTAATGGCAAAGAAGGTTCAAACGATCATAAAATTTGTCTTCATTTCACATGTTAGCAAGAAAATGATCACAATCCTTCAAGCTAGGCTTCAGCACTATGTAAACTGAGAACTTCCAGATATACAAGCTGGGTTTAGAAAAGGCAGAGAAACAAGAGATCAAATTACTAACATCTCTTGGATCTTTAAAGGAAGGGAATTCCAGAAAAAACATATACTTCTGCTTCATCGACTGTGTGCATCACAACAAACTGCAGAAAATTCTTAAATATGGGAATATAAGAAAATCTTACCTGCCTCCTGAGAACCCTGTATGGAGCTCAAGTAACAACAGTTAGAACTGGACGTGGAACAATGGATTGGATCAAAATTAGGAAAGGAGTACAATAAGGCTGTATATTGTCACCCTGCTTATTTAACTTCTATGCAGAGTATATCATGTGAAATGCCATGTTGGATGAATCACAAGCTGGAATGAAGATAGCCAGGAGAAATATCAACAACCTAAGACATATAGATGATACCATTCTAGTGGCAGAAAGTGAAGAGGAACTAAAGAGCCTCTTGATGAGAATGAAGGAGGAGAGTGAAAAATCTGGCTTAAAACTCAGCATTCAAAAAACTAAGATCTTGGCATCTGATCCCATCACTTCATGTCAAATAGAAGCGGGAAAATTGTAGCAGTGACATAATTTCTCTTCTTGGAGTCTAAAATCAATGTGGACACTGATTTCAGCATGAAATTAAAAGGTGTTTGCTCCTTGAAAGAAAAGCCATGATAAACCTAGACAGTGTATTAAAAAGCAGAGACATTACTTTGCCAACAAGTTCGGTATAGTCAAAGCTATGTTTTTTCCAGTTGTCATGTACAAATGTAAGAATTTCACCACAAAAAAATCTGAGTTCCTAATAATTGATGGTTTCGAATTGTGACACTGGAGAAGACTCTTGAGAATTCTTTGGACATCAAGGAGATCAAATCAGTGAATACTAAAGGAAATCAACTCTGAATATTCATTGAAAGATCTGATGTTGAAGCTGAAGCTCCAATACTTTGGACACTTGATGTGAAGAGCTGACTCACTGGAAAATACTCTGCTACTGGGAGTGATTGAGGGCAGGAGAAGAAACGGGTGACAGAGTATGAGAAGTTTGAATGTCATCACCAAATTAAGAGACATGATTTTGAGCAAACGTTGGGAGACAGTGAAGGACAGGGAAGCCTGATGTGCTGCCGTCCATGTAGTCACAAAGATAAAACAAAATTTGAATAGAATTTTTTAATAAAGTATAAATAGTCTCTGAGCACTGACAGCTCAACTTCTTTTAAAATTTCAGTAAATACAAAGATGACATTTGGAAAAGTTAGCAATATAAATAATATTATTTTATCGTTTTATTTCAATATTTTCATGTGCACTGAATAATTTTATGTTTGTATCTGTGTGATCTATAAAAGCAATAATGTAATGGTTATTTGTTCAAGGATATATTTTAAATGATTGTTCATTTTCATTGAACATGAAAATGTTCATTGATTACATTGTTTCAGGCTACATGGGCTGGTATAAAATAAGCAATTAATGTAATTGTAAAACACGTGATCCAAATTTTCCATACTATATTGTAAATTTTATGGAGTAAAAACAAAGTAAATGACCGTAAACTTAAATAATCAACTGATTAAATATTTGATATCCCTGGTGCTGGAGAAGACTCTTGAGAGTCCCTTGGACTGCAAGGAGATCCAACCAGTCCATTCTAAAGGAGATCAATCCTGGGTGTTCATTGGAAGGACTGATGCTAAAGCTGAAACTCCAATACTTTGGCCACCTCATGCGACGAGTTGACTGACTAGAAAAGAGTCTGATGCTGGGAGGGATTGGGGGTGGTAGGAGACGGGGACGACAGAGAATGAGATGGCTGGATGGTATCACCGACTCGATGGACATGAGTTTGAGTGAACTCCGGGAGTTGGTGATGGACAGGGAGGCCTGGCGTGCTGTGATTCATGGGGTCACGGAGAGTCAGACACGACTGAGCGACTGAAATGAACTGAACTGAACTGAAACAACTTTTAAGGAGTGGCTGCACTGGCGCAGGAGGGCCGAGAGGAGCTACGCCACGTTCAAGGTCAGAAGTGGCGACCTTGTCAAAGGTAAGGAGCAGTGGTTGTGCTTTGCTGGAACAGCCGTGAAGAGATACCCCACATCCAAGGTAAGAGAAATCCAAGTAAGATGGTAGGTGTTGTGAGAGGGCATCAGAGGGTAGGCACACTAAAACCATAACCACAGGAAACCAACCAATCTGATTACATGGACCACAGCCTTCTCTAACTCAATGAAACTAAGACATGCTGTGTGGGGCCACCTGAGATGGATTGGTCATGGTGGAGAGGTCTGACAGAATGTGGTCCACTGCAGAAGGGAATGCAAACCATTTCAGTATTCTTGCCTTGAGAACCCCATGAACAGTATGAAAAGGCAAAATGATAGAAAGAGGAACTCCCCAGGTCGGTAGGTGCCCAATATGCTACTGGAGATCGCTGGAGAAATAACTCCAGAAAGAATGAAGGGATGAAACCAAAGCAAAAACAATACCCAGTTGTGGATGTGACCAGTGATAGAAGCAAGGTCCGATGCTGTAAAGAGCAATATTGCAAAGGAACCTGGAATGTTAGGTCCATGAATCAAGGCAGAATCGAAGTGGTCAAACAGCAGATGGCAAGAGTGAATGTCGACATTCTAGGAATCAATGAACTAAAATGGACTGGATTGGGTGAATTTAACTCAGATGACCATTACATCTACTACTGTGGGCAGGAATCCCTTAGAAGAAATGGAGTAGACATCATGGTCAACAAAAGAGTCTGAAATGCAGTACTTGGATGCAATCTTAAAAATGACAGAATGAACTCTGTTCGTTTCCAAGGCAAACCATTCAATATCATGCTATTCAAAGCCTATGCCCCAACCAGTAATGCTGAAGAAGCTGAAATTGAAAGATTCTATGAAGACCTACAAGACCTTTCAGAACTAACACCCAAAAAAGATGTCCTTTTCATTATAGGGGACTGGAATGCAAAAGTAGGAAATCAAGAAACACCTGGAGTAACAGGCAAATTTGGCCTTGGAGCACGGAATGAAGCAAGGTAAAGGTTAATAGAGTTTTGTCAAGAGAACACACTGGTCGTAGCACACACGCTCTTCCAACAACACAAGAGAAGAATCTACACATGGACATCACCAGATGATCAAAACTGAAATCAAATTGATTATATTCTTTGCAGCCAAAGAGGGAGAAGCTCTATAGAGTCAGCAAAAACAAGACTGGGAGTTGACTGTGGCTCAGATCATGAACTCCTTATGGCCAAATTCAGACTTAAGGTGAAGAAAGTAGGGAAAATCACTAGACCATTCAGGTATGACCTAAATCAAATCCCTTATGTTTATACAGTGGAAGTGAGAAATAGATGTAAGGGACTAGATCTGACAGAGTGCCTGATGAACTATGCACGGAGGTTCAAGACATTGTAGAGGAGACAGGGATCAAGAACATCCCCATGGAAAAGAAATGAAAAAAAGCAAAATGGCTGTCTGGGGAGGCCTTAAAAATAGCTGTGAAAAGAAGAGAAACAAAAAGTAAAGGAGGAAAGTAAAGATGTAAGCATCTGAATGCAGAGTTCCAAAGAAGAGCAAGGAGAAATAAGAAAGCCTTCCTCAGTGATCAATGCAAAGAAATAGAGGAAAACAACAGAATGGGAAAAACTAGAGATGTCTTCAAGAAAATTAGAGATACCAAGGGAACATTTCATGCAAAGATGGGCTTGATAAAGGACAGAAATGGTATGGACCTAACAGAAGCAGAAGAAATTAAGAAGAGGTGGCAAGAATACAGAGAAAAACTGCACAAAAAAGATCTTCATGATCCAGATAATCACGATAGTGTGATCACTCACCTGGAACCAGACATCCTGGAATGTGAAGTCAAATGGGCCTTAGAAAGCATCACTAAGAACAAAACTAGGGGAGGTGATGGAATTCCAGTTGAGCTATTTCAAATCCTGAAAGATGATGCTGTGAAAGTGCTGAACTCAATATGTCGGCAAATTTGGAAAACTCAGCAGTGGCCACAGGACTGGAAAATGTCCCCAAACTCACCATTACATTTTATTTTCAGCAGATGCCTCTCTTCACTGACAAGATCAAACTGCTCTGCAAATCTTCATTTTTCTCTACCTTAAAATTTCCATTTTACCCATAATTATGCCTATAATAAAGCAAAATGTATCATGTTCTCTGATTAAACTCCTACTTGCAACCTTTATCTGATTCTCTACCTTTTATTCCCTCTGTGATATCTCTTCATCAACATTTTTTATTTCCTTTATATCTTGAATCTCTCTTCAGTCACTGCTTGTTCTCAATCTATGAATATGTTCTAACTCACCTCTCCCAATAATGTTTTGATATATTCAAATTTCTTAAACAGTGAGTCAATGGTGCCTATCATCACCACCAGCTCATACATTTTTCCTTACAATTTCTTTTATAAATATAGTCACTGATTATCACCTAATCACTAAATCTTTCAGCTGTTGTGCAATCTTTTTCCTCCCAAGAAGCCTATGTTGCCCATGATTCCACTGAAAATTTTCTTCTCATTAGCTATAAACTATCATAAAATCCGTGTTTTATTTTTGTATCCCCTAAAAGCAAACATTTACCAAGATTTATTATTGATGTTCCTAAATTCTTTTACTGTACATTTTTCCTTATTCTTGATCTTCCTTAATTCTCCTACTGTATATTTTCCTTTAGTTATCACAGACACTTATGCATTCTATGGTATCAATTTTTATATTTTTTGATAATTTCTAAATTCAAATATCTAATATACACCCAAACTTGTATGGTTAATTTTTAAATGTTAATAATAGTGCATATAGTCTGAATAGATGACAAATATTGTAATAATAGTACACAAGATAAGTAAAGATCTTGAGAAACAAAGGTACAGTTGAATGTACAAGGGCTTTGAACCATCCAGATTTAGATTTAACTCCCACATTACAAGCAAAATAGCTGTTGTTCCTTGAACAAGTGCAATAACCTCTCAAAAATCTATATTTTATTATCTACAAAATGAAGATCATAAGATATATAGTGAAGGATGGCTGTGAGAATCGAAAGTAATATGCAGCTACCAAGACACCGAGCAAGGTTTTCTCCTCAAAAGAGACACTAAGCCAATTGTAGTGTTATTTTTTTTTTTAATTTTATATGCATGCTTTGAAGTTTAGGGACATTCTTTCAGTATGTAAGAATATGGATAATTTTTAAACAAGAGAAGCCTTAATTCCAGTTTGAACTGGCTATTTGAATATGATTCGACATGGAAAGTAACCACCATTTTTTAAAAAAGTATCTTTATTTTCTAGTTTAGTATGTTCTTTGCTCAATTCAGTGAATAACACACCAGTATTCTTTACCACAAAAATAATTCATTAATTTAAGATTGATGGGTAGCAATTATAATCCTTACTTCCTTTCATCATCTAAAGACAGGAAAATTGCTTACTTGTTGAGAAGTAGCAGTAAAACCACTTGTTTATCTAGAGTTTACACTTTTATCCTGATATCGAATTTATTTTATTGCTTTTGTAAACCTAGCCATATTTTGCAGTGTATTTTCTACATTTTGTACTAATTACTCAGAAATGCCTGATAAACTTTAGTGTGGATAGAAACCAGCTTTAAGATTACACGGAAGTGCTTTCCTATACAAACTGGGAATTGAAAGCATGATAACATTCTTGAGCAGCATGATTATGACATAAATAGTGTTTTATTTTATGCCAATAGCATTTGCTACTCACTGCGTACTAGGCCAATAATTAATTTAGCCTAAACGAAATGAGAAAAATCCACAATGAATCTTTTTTAATACTTGAAAGATCTGCTTTGTCTGTTAATTTTAAAGTATGCATGAATTATAATGATATCACTACTGTCTGCATGTATTGTGACCCTTCAAAACATAAAAATACACCAAAAAGAATTTGAGTATAATTCTACACTATACAAAATCTTCCCTATTAAGATTTTTATCATTATTATAATTTTAAAATTAAATTTTAAAATGATAAATTTTTCTCAGTTGGTATCTTATGTACACATAATTAGAGAAGTCTTTGGTGATACTTGCCAATTAATAGTCATGCCATTCTTTTAAATTCAGTAAAGCCTCCTGGGGAGGAGGCAAATGTTAGAATCATGCAGGACTTTGCTAAGCTGAAATTACTAATAAAAATCTTTTGATTACTTACTAAATCACTGCTGAGGTCACTGAATATTTTAACATTGACAAAAAAGTCTATTAATTTATAATCAAGGTTGTAAACATTCTGTAATAGAGTCATCATGTAAACTTGGCAATTATTGTTTTATTATATATTTAACATGTAAAAATATATATGAAATAACTATCTAGTGAGTTTGTAATGAGTGCCTAAAGCAGATTTAACTATTCTTTTTATTTCACAAACATCTGGCTAGAAGCATTTCTTATATTCTCTAGTATAGATTTAAATTGAAAGTGCTCAGCAAAGTAAAAAACAAGCAAAACTTGGTTTTATTTGATAGTTCTTTCTAGTCTCATGGTAAATGCTAAGAAAATTAGTAATTAGGCAAATGTTAAAACTTAACTCTTTTTCCCATCAAAATACTGTACTTATCATTCTGTGTTTGAAGATAATCATAAATGGCATTTTGTTATGAATATGATTGAAATTGCTTTTTTTTTTTTTTTTTGACTGCGCCCCATGTCATGTGGGATCTTAGTTCCCTGATCAGGGATCAAATCCGTGCTCCCTGCTCTGGAAGCATGGAGTCTTAACCACTGAACTGCCAGGAAAGTCCCAGGTTTGGTTGTTTTTGAAATTTGTTTTTTAATTAAAAGACACTAAAAAATATAGCCACTTCTATAATATTGACTAACTTTGTTTGCAAGTTCCGTTAAGATTTTGGAAACTAAAATTTTATACATGTTAATTACAAAAGATCAATTAAAAATATTTTCTCACCTTAAAAATGATCGGCTTACCACAAGATATTTATTATTATATAGATAAGGGATTTGTAGTGCGATACAAAATTTTATTTAATTATTGTTAGTAGTAAACGTATGTTGTTTTCTTAATTTCCAGTGATAGAAAGAACTCCCTAATTCACTTCCTCTTTTCTGCACACTTATTAGGTCCATTTGGTCAACTATTTTTGCTGAAAAATGTTTGCATTTTAACAAAAAACAAAAACAAAAAAACAGAAAACAACTTTACCCTCAGCACGGAAACTCCTGGAAAACATTTTCCACTGTATTGACCACAGAATTGATATTAAGTAATTCTGATGCCAATCATCATTTCCTGAGCTTTATGCTTTCCTTTTTTTTTCCCCAAACAACTTGCAGTATCATCAAAGGTCTTCCATTGCTTTATTTTTAAGAAAGAGATGGTTGTTCCTGGAGCTTTAAATTGTTTTTAATGAAGAAATTTTGTATACATTGCATAATAATTTTAAAGATTATTTTAATATTTTCTTGTTTTTACTTTTGGCCACTTATAGGACTATAGTCTGAGGAATTTTCCTTTTCTTCCTAAGAATAAATGTTATTATTTTCATCTATAAAATTAGTGGAGTTCATTAACTTAACCGCAGGGCATCTTCCAATTCCAAACCATAGCCGATTCTTTTTGTGAAAAAGAAAAGTTAAAATATGTCAAAAATTTTGCCCTTTTAAAAAGTGTATTAAATTCTTTTTATCTCTTTACTTAAAAACAATTATAAAATAAACATCAGTACATAATTTATCATTATCACAAAAATGTTTTTCTAAAATAAGAGGGAAAGACAATCTCAAAATTTACCCAGGAATTATCAGGCTGTTCTCATGACCAAATCAACCTCATGTTCACCTTGTTTATCTGCATAAGTCATTAATGTTAATATAACCAAATTTGCCTCACAACCGTATATGTATGTGCTGTGCTTAGTCATTCAATCATGTCCGACTCTGCGACCCCATGGACTGTAGCGCACCAGGTTCCTCTATTTATGGGGATTCTCCAGGCAAGAATGCTGGGGTGGATTGTCATGCCCTCCTCCAAGGGACCTTCCCAAAGCAGGGTTGAACTCAGGCAGGATCAAACTGCCTGCATTGCAACCAGATTGTTTTTACTGTCTGCGCCAGCAGGGAAGCCCAGGAATACTGGAGTAAGCAGCCTATGCTTTCTCTAGGAGAACTTTCCAACCCAGGAATTGAACTGGTGTCTCCTGATGGCAGGAGGAGTAGGGGACAACAGAGGATGACACGGTTGGATGGCATCTCCTACTGGTTGGACATGAGTTTGTGCAAGCTCCAGGAGTTGGTGATGGACAGGGAAGCCTGGCATGTTGCAGTCCATGGGGTCACAAAGAGTCAGACACGACTGAGCGACTGAACTCCTACCTTGCAGGTGAATTTTATACCAGCTGAGCTACCAAGGGAGCCCTCCCATTTATATAGTTAAATTGAAGTATTAGTTGATTTACAATATTTCATGTATAAAGTAAAGTGATTCAGTTATATATATATATATATACACACACACACACACACAGATGTCTATGTATAACCCACTGCAGTATTCTTGCCTGGAGAATTCCCTGGACAGAGGAGTTTGGCAAACTCCAGTTCATGGGATTGCAAAGAGTCAGACACGACTGAAGCGACTGAGTACGTACTGAGGCAGGAGTATGTATGCATATGTATATATAAATATTCTTTTTCAGATTCTTTTCCTTTATGGGTTATTACAGGATATTGACTAGTTGCCATTGCTATGCAATAAGTCTTTGAAGTTTATTTTATATATAGTAGTGTGAACCTGGACGTTTTTCTTTGCATATCAATTTTTGCATGTGTGCACAACATGTGTAATATTATTTTATTGATCTCATAGATAATAAATATATTTCCACAGTTGTCATAAAGTTATTTCTCAGAGCTATATAATGTATCATCATATTGATATATAAAATGAAATATTGTAATTTCTGTAAATGGTGGGTGTTTTTATTTTTATTTCATAAAAATTAAATTCTGTATGTGTGCATATTTTCTGGAATTTAAAAATTAGAATAATTTCAGAACTTTTATACCTCCTCCCTGGTTTCTGAAAACATAACTAAATGAATTCATTTACTTGAGAAAAATTAATATAAAAAGATGTTTAGTGTTAGCGGAATATGACAAAACAGCAACTCTTGAATGTTTTACATTTTACAAATAGTGTATCATAGTTTTCATTTGAAAATTTAAAAAATGTTTTTCCAACAATGACTTGAACTTCATTTCACTGTATGAAGTGCTTTATTCTTCCATATCCAATAGGAATATGAAGGCCCTGTAGTTGGCACAAGGTTACCCAAAATAGAAATCTGCCAACGTTTAATGTTTGTTTGTTAAAATTTGTAAATATGAAGACTATGATTACATGACAAATTGCTATACTATTACTTTAAAATTTAATATTAATTTATTATCTAAAAGATTTATTTTAATTTGGGAAAGGGAAATTGAATTTTTTCCTTTGTGTAAATCTTTTAAATTAAAAATACCCTCTAATTTATTGTTTAATAATACATCATGTCCATTGTTGAATATTTAGCAGGAGCACCACAAATAATATGGTAGTGGTAGAGTCCCCATGTGCCAATGTTAACTAAAAATATATTATTTTCCTTGGTTAATACTGCTTCCAATGTTTCCCTTTCCATGGTACCCCTCTGTTTATTAAGCACTGCTGTAATAGATTAAATATCTTGGTTAAGTCTTTCATGGAAATTATATTTTGGGAAGTGAATTTCATTTACCCTAAAGCTATCAGAAATATTGACCTAGAATTGCACTCAGCACACAGTTTAATACATCTGTGTGTAAAAATCAAGTACTGATTTTATAAGATTTAGTGCATACACTTCAATGTAAGCATAAATATTAGTTTTAAGCAAAAAAGATGATATTCAGGTTGTTATCAATTATAAATTTTAAACATCTAATGTATATCATATTGTTAAGAATATAAATAAGGCACAAGCTAAAGATTTTCTTACTCTTAGAAAAATAATATGTGGAAGAAACATCCCAAATAAAAATTTAGAATATTTCTTCTATATGTATAATAATGAAATATAACTGCTGAACTGTTTCAAATTTAGACATACGGCAATTTACATAACACATTGTAATTAACAAGATATCCTCTCCTATACCCTGATAAATCTTATTAACCAAAGTCCACCCTACACATTCAACATATTCAACCCTACACATATACAACCATGTAGTCAGGGATAAAATATCAAGAGTGAAAGTTCTAGGTAAAGCTGCTGCTGCTGCTGCTGATAAGTCACTTCAGTTGTGTCCGACTCTGTGTGACCCCATAGACGGAAGCCCACCAGGCTCCCTCTTCCCTGGGATTCTCCAGGCAAGAACACTGGAGTGGGTTGCCATTTCCTTCTCCAATGTGTGAAAGTGGAAAGTGAAAAGTGAAAGTGAAGTCGCTCAGTCATGTCCGACCCTTAGCGACCCCACGGACTGCAGCCTTCCAGGCTCCTCCATCCATGGGATTTTCTAGGAAAGAGTACTGGAGTGGCTTGCCATTGCCTTCTCCGCTAGGTAAAGCTAAATATTTGAAAATAAAGCAAGTGAGGATATAATTAGATCAATTAAGTATTAAAGATGATCAATTATAAAATCCACCTTTATCTGTGACTTTTTTCAACTATCACTATTTTTCATCTTTCCAGATTGAACAAAGCCCTATAAAATTGACTTTTATCTTGTTGAGTAATAGTTATTCTTCTTTGAAAATCCATTTATTTAGCCTTGGAAATTTTTATGCAGGTTATCATCTTAAGAACCTATTAACTCAACTGGAAATGTTGATATCCAAAATCATTAAACCCAAATATACACGGGTATAACAAGTACACGAGAGTTTTCAGTGCAAATATACACATCCTACAATGTTTCTCCCCATAATTATTAATAGACGATACCTCTTAGTTTTTATATAAGTATTAAAGGCTTACATAGTTTGAGTTTTCTCTGTTAAAGTTTCCAACCAATAGTAGTCACTTAATAACTGTGTGATCTTGGCCAAGTTACTTAAGTTCTATGTTTCTTAGTTTCCCTCAGGAATAAAATGGTAAAACAGTCCATTAAGGAGTGTGGTAAAGATGAAGTGAAGGTCAAATACACTATAAAGGAGATAAGTGATAGATGACCCTAGATATGTGGAATATAATTTTATTCTTAGCATTAACAAGTATTGTAAGTACATATAGGAATGCTTATGGTTCCCTGGTAATAAATTATGTAGCAAAGATGCTAAATTCCCCTTAATCAAGGAAATTAAATAAACCAATGGTTTCAATGATTTTTAAAAAAGGCAATATCCATAGAAACTGAAAATGTAATACATCTGAGACACAGAAATTGCATTTCTAGGTCTCTAAATTAAAGAAATATATATGAGTACAAGAAAATACGTGTACATATGTATGTATATTACCAAAGTCACCAGGTGTAGATATGCAATCTGTATTCTGTTCAACCCCACAAGATCTCATTCACATTCAGTATGAGAGGGTAACAAGTAGGAAGGCTAGAGGTCCCAAAGTGTCAGGAGGAAATAAACTGCAAGTGGCAGATGTTTTTTTTCCTTCTCTACACAAAATTAAAAGAGGCTTCTTTTAATTCTGTGTTGAGGACACTTAGTTCTGCCTTAAGCTAACCAATGCATTTTTCTTATGGAAATGTTTTTCTTAAGCCTATGTTATGGAAACTATGTATTTGCTTTGGAATCTGCCATTCTTCAAAATGGTTCTGCCTAAGACTAAATTTTTTTCTTTTATCAAACCTTGGACTGATAATGGCTCAACAAACCGTATTCATGTCAATTGTTTGATGGCCATGGATAACTCACATCATGCCATTTTTTCTCAAAAATGCACATTGTGGGAAAGGGGCCTGGTCAAACTCCCTCAGTCTTCAGGTGTCTCTCTTACCTGATTAATGACATGCTAAGGCACTTTTCATAGAAAAAAACCACTTCCAACAATAAAAAAGAAGTCTATACACGTGGACATCACCAGATGGCCAAGAGCAAAATCAATGATTATATTCTTTGCAGACAAAGATGGAGAAGCCCTATACAGTCAGCAAAAACAAGACCAGGAAGTGACTGTGGCTCGAATCATGAATTCTTTTTGGCCAAATTCAGAATTAAATTGAAGAAAGTAGGGAAAACCACTAGACCATTCATGTATGACCTAAATCAAATCCCTTATGATTATATAGTGGAAGTGAAAAATAGGTTTAAGGGACTAGATCTGATAGACAGAGTGTCTGATGAACTATGGATGGAGGTTAATGACACTGTACAGGAGACATAGATCAAGACAATCTCTAAGAAGACAGAAGTGGAGGAAAGCAAAATGGCTGTCTGAGGAGGCCTTACAAACAACTGTGAAAAGAAGAGAAGCGAAAAGCAAAGGAGAAAAGGAAAGATATAAGTATCTGAATTCAGAGTTCCAAAGAATAGCAAGGAGAGACAAGAAAGCTTTCCTCAGTGATCAGTGCAAAAAATATAGGAAAACAATAGAATAGGAAAAACTAGAGATCACTTAAAGAAAATTAGAGATACCAAGGGAACATTTCATGAAAAGATGGGCTCCATAAGGACAGAAATTGTATGGATCTAAAAGAAACAGAATATATAAAGAAGAGGTGGTAAAAATACACAGAGGAACTGTACAAAAGGGATCTTAATGACCCAGATGATCACGATGGTGTGATCACTCACCTAGAGCCAGACGTCCTGGAATGTGAAATCAAGTGGGAATTAGGAAGCGTCACTATGAACAAAGCTAGTGGAGGTGATGGAATTCCATTTGAGCTATTTCAAATCCTGAAAGATGATGCTGTGAAAGTGCTGCACTCAATATGCCAGCAACTTTGGAAAACTCAACAGTGGCCACAGGACAGGAAAAGGTCAATTTTCATTCCAATACCAAAGAAAGGCAGTGCCAAAGAATGCTCAAACTACTGCACAATTGTACTCATCTCACACGATAGTAAAATAATATTCAAAATTCTCCAAGCCAGGCTTCAGCAATTTGTGAACCATGAACTTCCAGATGTTCAAGCTGGTTTTAGAAAAGGCAGAGGAACCAGAGATCAAATTGCCAACATCCACTGGATCATGGAGAAAGCAAGAGAGTTCCAGAAATACATCTACTTCTGCTTCATTGACTATGCCAAAGCCTTTGACTGTGTGGATAACAACAAACTGTGGAACATTCTGAAAGAGATGGGAATACCAGACCACCTGACCTGCTTCTTCAGAAACTTGTATGCAGGTCAGGAAGCAACAGTTAAAACTGGACATGGAACAACAGACTTGTTCCAAATAGGAAAAGGAGTACGTCAAGGCTACATATTGTCACCCTGCTTATTTAAGTTATATGCAGAGCACAACATGAGGAACGCTGGACAGGAAGAAACACACACTGGAATCAATATTGCCGAGAGAAATATTAATAACCTCAGATATGCAGATGAAACCACCCTTATGGCAGAAAGTGAAGAGGAACTAAAGAGCCCCTTAATGAAAGTGAAAGAGGAGAGTGAAAAAGTTGGCTTAAAGCTCAATATTCAGAAAACTAAGATCACGGCATCTGATCCCATCTCTTCATGGGAAATAGATGGGGAAACAGTGGAAACCGTGTCAGAGTTTATTTTGGGGGGCTCCAAAATCACTGCAGATGCTCATTGCAGCCAGGAAATTAAAATACTCTCACTCCTTGGAAGGAAATTTATGACCACCCTAGATAGTATACTGAAAAGCAGAGACATTACTTTTCCCACAAAAGTCTGTCTAGTCAAGGCTATGTTTTTTCCCGTGGTCGTGTATGGATGTGAGAGTTGGACTGTGAAGAAAGCTGATCGCCGAAGAATTGATGGTTTTGAACTGTGGTGCTGAAGCAGACTCTTGAGAATCCCTTGGACTGCAAGGAGATCCAACCAGTCCATTCTAAAGGAGATCAGTCCTGGGTGTTTACTGGAAGGACTGATGCTAAAGCTGAAACTCCAATACTTTGGCCACCTCATAGGAAGAGTGGACTCACTGGAAAAGACTCTGATTCTGGGAGAGATTGGGGGCGGGAGGAGAAGGGGACGACAAAGAATGAGATGGCTGGATGGCATCACCAACTCGATGGACATGTGAACTCTGGAAGTTGGTGATGGACAGGGAAAACTGACGTGCTGAGATTCATGGGGTCACAAAGAGTCGGACACGACTGAGTGACTGAACTGAACTGAACTGAATCCACTAGTGGCATCTAGATTTAGCAGATAATTTACTGCTACTGCTGCTGCTACTAAGTCGCTTCAGTCATGTCCGACGCTGTGCGACCCCATAGACGGCAGAACACCAGGCTCCCCGTCCCTGGGATTCTCCAGGCAAGAACACTGGAGTGGGTTGACATTTACTGCAAGTAAATAAAACCTGATCTTGAAACAACTGATGAACAGGAGAAAGTTTATCTTGAAGGAAACATGAACATTTTAAACTTTAGAAACATGAACATTTTAAACTTTAGAAAGTTTATCTTGAAGGAAACATGAACATTTTAAACATTTTATATCTGCTGAAGGAAACAAAAAGTAGATGTCATTTTCTCTAGGACAAATGGATTAAGTAGGGAAATCACAGTGGAA
The DNA here is from genome assembly GCF_049115385.1 of Moschus berezovskii. Taxonomy (NCBI): domain Eukaryota; kingdom Metazoa; phylum Chordata; class Mammalia; order Artiodactyla; family Moschidae; genus Moschus; species Moschus berezovskii. The sequence goes on along the minus strand of NC_142488.1, from coordinate 76,353,963 downwards.
AGATTATTGCCATAAAAATAGACCCTCAGTTCAGTTCAGTCGCTCAGTCGTGTCCGACTCTCCATGACCCTATGAATCACAGCACTCCAGGCCTCCCTGTCCATCACCAACTCCCTGAGTACACTCAAACTCATGTCCACAGAGTCGGTGATGCCATCCAGCCATCTCATTCTCTGTTGTCCCCTTCTCCTCCCGCCCCCAATTTTTCCCAGCATCAGAGTCTTTTCCAGTGAGTCAACTCGTCGTATGAGGTGGCTGAAGTATTGCAGTTTCAGCTTTAGCATCAGTCCTTCCAATGAACACCCAGGATTGAACTCCTTTAGAATGGATTGGTTGGATTTCCTTGCAGTCCAAGGGACTGTCAAGAGTCTTCTCCAACACTACAGTTCAAAAGCATCAATTCTTCGGCGATCAGCTTTCTTCACAGTCCAACTCTCACATCCATACATGACCACAGGAAAAACCATAGCCTTGACTAGATGGACCTTTGCTGGCAAAGTAATGTCTCGGCTTTTTAATATACTATCAAGGTTGGTCATAACTTTCCTTCCAAGGAGTAAGCGTCTTTTAATTTCCTGGCTGCAATCAGCATCTGCAGTGATTTTGGAGCCCCCCAAAATAAAGTCTGACACTGTTTCCACTGTTTTTCCATCTATTTCCCATGAAGTGATGGGACCAGATGCCATGATCTTCATTTTCTGAATGTTGAGCTTCAAGCCAACATTTTCACCCTCCTATTTCACTTTCATCAAGAGGCTTTTGAGTTCCTCTTCACTTTCTGCCTTAAGGGTGGTGTCATCTGCATATCCGAGGTTATTGATATTTCTCCAGGCAATCTTGATTCCAGCTTGTGCTTCTTCCAGCCCAGCATTCCTCATGATGTACTCTGCATATAAGTTAAATAAGCAAGGTGACATTATACAGCCTTGACGTACTTCTTTTCCTATTTGGAACAAGTCTGTTGTTCCATATACAGTTCTGACTGTTGCTTCCTGACCTACATACAGGTTTCTCAAGAGGCAGGTCAGGTGGTCTGGTATTCCCATCTCTTTCAGAATTGTCCACAGATTATTGTGATCCACACAGTCAAAGGCTTTGGCATAGTCAATGAAGCAGAAATAGATGTTTTTCTGGAACTCTCTTGCTTTCTCCATGATCCAGCGGATGTTGACAATTTGCTCTCTGGTGCCTCTGTCTTTTCTAAAACCTGCTTGAACATCTAGGAATTCACAGTTCACATATTGCTGGAGCATGGCTTGGAGAATTTTGAGCATGACTTTACTAGCGTGTGAGATGAGTGCAATTGTGTGGTAATTTCAGCACTCTTTGGCATTGCCTTTCTTTGGGATTGGAATGAAGACTGACCTTTTCCAGTCCTGTGGCCACTGCTGAATTTTCCAAATTTGCTGGCATATTAAGTGCAGCACTTTCAAAACATCATCTTTCAAGATTTGAAATAGCTCAACTGGAATTCCATCACCTCCACTAGCTTTCTTCATAATGATGCTTTCTAAGGCCTACTTGACTTCACATTCGAAAATGTCTGGCTCTAAGTCAGTGATCACATTATCGTGACTATCCTGGTCGGGAAGATCTTTTATGTACAGTTCTTCTGCCACCTCTTCTAAATATCTTCTGCTTCTGTTAGGTGCATAACATTTCTGTCCTTTATCGAGCCCATCTTTGCATGAAATATTCCCTTGGAATCTGTAATTTTCTTGAAGAGATCTCTTGTCTTTCCTATTCTATTGTTTTCCTCTATTTCTTTGCATTGATCACGGAGAAAGGCTTTCTTATCTCTCCTTGCTATTCTTTGGAACTCTGCATTCAGTTGCTTAGATCTTTACTTTCCTCCTTTGCTTTTCACTTCTCTTCTTTTCACAGTTATTTGTAAGGCCTCCTCAGACAGCCATTTTTCTTCTTTGCATTACTTTTCCATGGGGATGGTCTTGGTCCCTGTCTCCTGTACAATGTCACGAACCTCCGTCCAGAGTTCATCAGGCACTCTATCTATCAGATCTAGTCCCTTAAATCTATTTCTCACTTCCACTGTATAATCATAAGGGATTTGATTTAGGTCATATCTGAATGGACTAGTGGTTTTCCCTACTTTCTTCAATTTAAGTCTGAATATGGCAATAAGGAGTTCATGATCTGAGCCACAGTCAGCTCCTGGTCTTGTTTTTGCTAACTGTATATAGCTTTTCCATCTTTGGCTCCAAAGAATATAATCAATCTGATTTCGGTGTTGATTATCTGGTGATGTCCATGTGTAGAGTCTTCTATTCTGTTGTTGGAAGAGGGTGTTTGCTATGACCAATGCATTCTCTTGACAAAATTCTATTAGCCTTTGCCCTGCTTCATTCCGTGCTCCAAGGCCAAATTTGCCTGTTACTCCAGGTGTTTCTTGACTTCCTACTTTTGCATTCCAGTCCCCTATAATGAAAAGGACATCTTTTTTGGGTGATAGTTCTTGTATGTCTTCATAGAACCGTTCAACTTCGGCTTCTTCAGTGTTACTGGTTTGAGCATAAGCCTGGATTACTGTAATATTGAATGGTTTGCCTTGGAAACGAACAGAAATCATTCTGTCGTTTTTAAGATTGCATCCAAGTACTGCATTTCGGACTCTTTTGTTGACCATGATGGCTACTCCATTTCTTCTAAGGGATTCCTGCACACAGTAGTAGATATAATGGTCATCTGAGTTAAATTCACCCATTCCAGTCCATTTTAATTCACTGATTCCTAGAATGTCTATGTTCACTCTTGCCATCTCCTGTTTGACCACTTCCAATTTGCCTTGATTCCTGGACCTAGCATTCCAGGTTCCTATGCAATATTGGTCTTTATAGCTCCGGACCTTGCTTCTATCACTGGTCACTTCCACCACTGGGTATTGGTTTTGCTTTTGTTCCATCCCTTTATTCCTTCTAGAGTTATTTCTCCAGTGATCTCCAGTAGCATACTGGGCACCTACTGACCTGGGGAATTCCTCATTCAGTATCCTATCATTTTGCCCTTTGACACTGTTCATGGGGTTCTCAAGGCAAGTATACTGAAGTGGGTTGCCATTCCCTTCTCCAGTGGACCACATTCGGCTGTGGTCCATTTGATCAGATCGACTAGTTTTCTGTGATTATGATTTCAGTGTGTCTGCCCCCTGATGCCCCCTCACAATACCTACCATCTTATTTGGGTTTCTCTTACCTTGTGCGTGGGATGTCTCTTCACAGCTGCTCCAAGAAAGCGCGGACGCTGCACCTTACCTTGGATGAGGGGTATCTCCTCGAGGCCGCAGTATCTTAAATTCTGCCAAGATTAAAATCATATGTGTTTTTAAGTTTAGTCTTTCTCTGTGAAACTATGTGAGACTGGGAAGAAAAACTTGTAAAAGGAAACCATGAGACAGCAAAAAACTTGATTCCATTAGGCATTTAATATATGCGAAACACCAGAACAATGATATGTCCACTCTTCAAGAAATTCTGAAGAAATATTAAAACACAAATCGCAGTTATCTTCCAGGGATAATACTTTTACTACAAGAAAACAGACATCTTTGTGGTGCTCATCCCCCTCAAAAAAGTACAAGGTTTTTCACTGTAAACATCTTCTTTCTTTACTCCAGTTAAAGAACAAATATTATTTGCTAGAGCAATTGACTGTCTTAAGAAATTAAAGAGATTATATTTTGACATGTGTACAAAATTTTACAAATAACACAAACGATTAGTACAGTTATTGTAAATGTGTATGTTATATGAAATGTATTGAAAATAAATCTCATTTACTAGCATAGGAATCATATCTCTTTATGAAAATATGTATTTTGAGTGTAGGAGAGTGTTTACTTGGTAAAGTAAATTAGATGAGCAAGAATGAAGTTGGAGGAACTGTGGATGCTGTGGATATACCCTTTCAAAGAAGAGGTAAATTCAACTAAGGTTAAATTTTTATTTTTTGGGTGGTATGTGCCATCTAAAGGAAATTGTTTAATTGTTAAAGAAAGCAGAGTGGATTTAGAGCCATGTGGAAACATAGGAAGTAAAATGAAGAAGGTGAACAATTGTAAGAAACTTTAGAAAAAAAATAGAGGTTACTTAATGAGAGTTTTAATAAAATTGTTCTGAATGATAACCCTTCCTCTGTTTAACATGGTATCATTCATAGAAAGCAGTTTATAATGTTACAAAATTGAATAATTTTCTTTAAAGTGACAGTAAAATATTGAATATAGCTTGAGGATGAGAATGAAGTGATAACAGAGGCTCCACTCACAGGAAACGAGTTCACATGAATCTGCCTTTAGTGGCTATAGCAAAGTGTGAGAGAAATGTCTTGTGTTGTGTCTTAACAGTTACACTTCTGCTCAAGGAAGGATCTATTTTTGTCTTCTATTCAGTTTTTCCTAAAACACAGCTTGGTTGAAGCATAATTACCATGCCTATATATGTCATATGGGGCACATAGTCTGTTGACATATGTGGACATACATGCTGTCATTTGTCTTGGGTAAATGCTTAGGATTAGGATGGTTGGGCCATAGGCTAAATAGATGATTATATTTATAAGAAATTGCCAAAATACTTTCCTAAATGATTTTATTATTTTGTGTTCTCATTGGCTCGGTCAGTAAAGAGTCTGCCTGCAATGCAGGACACCTGAGTTTGATCCCTGAGTTGGGAAGATGCCCTAGAGAAGAAAATGGCAACCCACTCCACTATTATTGCCTGGAGAATTCCATTGACAGAGGAGCCTGGTGGGCTACAGTCCGTGGGGTCACAAAGTGTTGCACGTGACTGAGTGACTTTCACTTTTTCATTTTCGCATCACTAGTGTATCGGGCTTCCCTAGTGGCTCAGATGGTAAAGAATCTGCCTGCAATTTTGGAGACCTGGGTTCGATCTCTGGGTTTGGAAGATTCCCTGGAGAAGGGAATGAACACTGACTCCAGTATTCTTGCATGGAAAATCCCATCGGTAGAAGATTTTGGCAGGCTACAGTCCATGGGGTCGCAAAGAAATGGAAATGACTGAGTGACTAACATTTCCACTTCCACTAATGTAATAAGTTTCCAGTTGCTCCACAAAAAGATCCATTTTAAACTCAAGATTGTACTGGGAAATTACTTTTGCAACCAAAGAGAGCAGAATAAAATGATCATTTATTCACACATAGTCAAAGTAAAATTTATTCTCTCTTTAATGTTCTTTCCTCTACCATTGTGGCTGGAATCCTTGGATTACATTTTGAAGCCTATTTTGCTTTAGGTATCTGTATATGATTTATAGTCTGTAACTGAGATCACAGACATGATAATTAAAAGGTAGATGGGTGGCAGAAGAAATTCTTCCTCTGGTAGCAGAGGGATTCTGAAATGTGAGAATTTTATAGAAACCAAAATATACATTTCAATCATTTCCCATTTTGGGGGCTGAGGAGAAGCTCAAATGTTAACACTGATCTCCTCCACTTTCTTGATTCAGTTTGATTCAGTTCAGGCAGACAGTCTTGTCCGATTCTTTGTGACTCCATGGACTGCAGCATGCCAAGCTTCCTTGTCCATAACCAACTCCCAGAGCTTACTCAAACTCATGTCCATTGAGTCAGTGATGCCATACAACCATCTCATCCTCTGTTGGCCCTTTCTCCTCCCACCTTCAATCTTTCCCAGCATAAGAGTCTTTTCCAATGAGTTAGTTCTTCACATCAGGTGGCCAAACTATAGGAGTTTCAGCTTCAACATCAGTCCTTCCAATGAACATTCAGGACTGATTTCCTTTAGGATTGACTGATTGGATCTCCTTGCAGTCCAAGGGACTCTCAAAAGTCTTCTCCAACACCTCAGCTCAAAACCATCAATTCTTCAGCACTCAGCTTTCTTTCTAGTCCAACTCTCACATTCATACATGACTACTGGAGAAACTATGGCTTTGACTAGACAGATCTTTGTTGGCAAAGTAATGTTTCTGCTTTTTAATATGTTGCCTAGGTTTGTCATAGCTTACTTCCAAAGAGCAAGTGTCTTTTAATTACATGGCTGCAATCATCATCTGCAGTGATTTTGGAGCCCCCCAAAATAAAGTCTCTCACTGTTTCCACTGTTTCCCCATTTACTTGCCATGAAGTGATGTGATTGTGTGCCACTATCTTAGTTTTCTGAATGTTGAGTTTTAAGCCAATTTTTTCACTTTCCTCTTTCACTTTCATCGAGGCTCTTTAGTTCGTCTTCACTTTCTGCCGTAATGGTGGTGTCATCTGCATATCTGAGGTTATTGATATTTCTCCTGGCAATGTTGATTCCAGCTTGTGTTTCATCCAGCCCAGCACTTTGCATGATGTACCCTGCATATAAGTTAAATAAGCAGGGTGACAATACACAGCCTTGACATACTCCTTGCCCGATTTGGATCCAGTGCGTTGTTCTATGTCCAGTTCTAAAACTGTTGCTTCTTGACCTGCATAAACATTTCTCAGGAGGCAGATCAGGTGGTTTGGTATTCCCATCTCTTTCAGAATTTTCCACATTTTATGATGATCCACACAGTCAAAGGCTTTGGCATAGTCAATAAAGCAGAAATAAATGTTTTTTTCTGGAACTTTCTTACTTTTTGGATTATCCAATGGATGTTGGCAATTCGATCTCTGGTTCCTCTGCCTTTTCTAAATCCAGCTTGAACATCTGGAAGTGCAATGCTGAAGTCTCACTTGGAGAATTTTTAGTGATACTTTACTAGCGTGTGAGATGAATGCAACTGTGTGGTACTTTGAGCTTTCTTTGTCACTGCCTTTCTTTGGGACTGGAGTGAAAACTGACCTTTCCCAGTCCTGTGGCCACTGCTGAGTTTTCCAAATTTTCTGAGTTTTCCATATTGCTGCATTCAATATGCCAGCGCTTTCACAGCATCATCCTTTAGGATTTGAAATAGCTCAACTAGGATTCCATCACCTCCACTTGATTTGTTCATAGTTATGCTTCTTAAGGCCAACTTGACTTTGCATTCCAGGATGTCTGGCTCTAGGTGTGTGTTCACACCATCGTGGTTATCTGTATCATGAATATATTTTTTACATAGTTTTTCTATGTATTCTTGCCACCTCTTCCTAATATCTTATGCTTCTGTTAGGTCCATACCATTTCTGTCCTTTATTGTACCCATCTTTGCATGAAATGTTCTTTCGGTATCTCTAATTTTCCTGAATTATCTTTAGTATTTTCTATTCTTTTATTTTCCTCTATTTCTTTTCATTGATTACTTTGGAAGGCGTTCTTATATCTCCTTGCTATTTTCTGGAACTCTAAAATCATATGGGTATATCTTTCCTTTTTTCCTTTGCCTTTAACTTCTATTCTTTTCTCAGCTATTTGTAACGTCTCCTCAGACAACCGTTATACCTTTTGGTGTTGCTTTTTCTAGAAGATGCTCTTGATCCCTGCCTCCTGTACAATGTCACAAACCTTCACCCATAGTTCTTCAGGCACTCTCTCTCTGTCAGATCTGATCCCTTGAATCTGTTTGTCACTTACACTGTATAATTGTAAGAGATTTGATTTAGGTTCATATCTGAATTGTCCAGTGGTTTTCCCTACTTTCTTCAATTTAAGTCTGAATTTGGCAATAAGGAGTTCATGATCTGAGCCACAGTCAGCTCCTGGTCTTCTTTTTGCTGACTGAATAGAGCTTCTCCATCTTTGGCTGCGAAGAATCTAATCAATCTGATTTCACTATTGACCTGGTTATGCCCATATGTAGAGTCTTCTCTTGTGTTGTTGGAAGCAGGTGTTTGCAATGGCCAGCACATTCTCTTGTCTATACGCTATTAGCCTTTGCCCTGCTTCATTTTGTACTCCAAGGACAAATTTGCCAGTTACTCCAGGTATTTATTGACTTCTTACTTTTGCATTCCAGTTCCCTAAAATGAAAAGGACATCTTTTTTGGTTGTTAGTTCTAGAAGATCTTTTTGGTCTTCATAGAACTGTTCAACTTCAGCTTCTTCAGCATTGCTGGTTGGGGCATAGACTTGGATTATTGTGATATTGAATGGTTTACCTTAAAAACCAACAGAGATCATTCTGTCGTTTTTGAGATTGCACCAAGGTACTGCATTTCTGACTCTTTTGTTGACTATGAAGGTTACTCCATTTCTTCTATGGGATTCCTGCCCACAGTAGCTGATATAATAGTCATCTGAGTTAAATTCACGCATTCCAGTCCATTTTAGTTTACTGATTCCTAAAATGTCAATATTCACTCTTGCTATCTCCGGTTTCACCACTTCCAATTTGCCTTGATTCATGGACCTAACATTCTAGGTTCCTCTGTAATATTGGTCTTTGCAGCATAAGACTTTATTTCCATCACCCAGTCACATCCACAACTGGGTGTTTCTTGATTACATGATTACTTTCCTGACCAATGAGATAGTGATAGCAATTCCCTGACTTGCCAACATAATGGATGGAGAATAACATAAATATTCTGTCAGCCTCCTGATATTTGCTTCTTTAAAACTTCCAGCAATTTTATAAGCACAAATTTATCTGTCATAGCTTCCCATTTGGTTTAAATACCTATACTGGTTTCTGATTTCCTGAACTAAATCATGACTTATATTGGCAGATAAAAGAATTTAGTTTCTGTAGATTATTCATGGTTCACCAGTCAAATAGAGACAAAGAATTACAGTATATTCTCTGAGAAAGATAAATAATGCAGAGAACTAGGAAACCAGAAGATTTTCCTTGGGGATTATTATAGTAAGGCGTAAAAGACTCTGATGCTGGGAAGGATTGGGGGCGGAAGAAGAAGGGGACGACAAAGAATGAGATGGCTGTGTGGCATCACCAACTCGATTGGCATGAGTTTGAGTGAACTCCGGGAGTAGGTGATGGACAGGGAAGCCTGGCATGCTGTGATTCATGGTGTCGCAAAAAGTCAGACACGACTGAGCGACTGAACTGAACTGAAAGTATTGATACGGGAGAAATTTGAGGTAAATCTCTTTGTTTAGCCAAGGATGTGTCAGAGATTCATAAGAGTTTATAGTAGAGATGAATTATGATCTATAGTCAAAGATCGTCAGTGTGCCATGACCAACATAAGTGATCAAATCACAATATTCATACATGAATGATAGCAGGGGAAGCAGTTATCAACCAGACAGTTTCAATGATATAACACAAAATACAATCAAGGGGCATTATGAAGGTATGAGGATTTCTTCATTCAAGTGCCAGAAACAAACTATCTTCTTCTCGTAACCCAAGGAAGGAGAAAGATGGGAAATTTATGAAAATCTAGACATTTCTGCAAAGAGCCAGAATCTTTCAGAAGATATTTTTAAAGCCAGTCTTGATAGGAAGTTGAACTTTGAGTAGACTTAACATTTAAATTGAAAGCAGAATATTCAAATAAGAAGAAATAAAAAATATTAATTAGTAAATATAGGTGGTACATTCTACCCAGGTGGGTAGAGCTTATAGAAATAAAGAAACTACATTATTTATGCATACCTGAGTGTAGTGTGAGTACATTTGTGAGTTTTAAACTTGTGACTTTTTTATACAGCTGACCATATTATATTACACTCAACAAATTCTCTTTAGAATTCACTGGCTAAAAGAGAAATTGATATAAAATTTGAGCATGTCTACATGTGAAAACTAATGCATTTTTATAAATAGTGTTAAAACCCAAATAAAGGACCTCCTTTCCTGCTCAAGATGAAGTAACAGGAACCAGATTTATTCTCCCACTTGAAATAACTAACAAAAGCAGACAAAATATGTGAAATAATGATTTTCAAGACATAGGTATCAGAGAGCAAGGCCAGTGATATTTCATTTGGAAAACAAATGAGGCCATTTCTGTGATTGCTCCAGTTTACTAGTTCTAGAGAGTTTCTAGGACCAGACATAGAACAGGAGCCCAGAAGAATCTCTGGATTGAGGGAATAGAACTTAGATTCTGGGGTTGCCTGGCATTTAGTTCAGAGTATCAAAAAATAGAGGACTAAACAGAAATAAAACACCAGAAATCTGCAGAGGGCTTCCCTCAATTACTCAAAAAAAAAAAAAAAATGCTGATTATGCAACTATGGTGAGGAAACTATGAGATCAGAAATAGTTTTCTAAAGGATTAGTAAGTATAATGGGCTTACCTAGTGGTTCAATTGTAAAGAATCTGCCTGCAGTTCAGGTGCCACATGTTCGATCCGTGGGTCAGGCAGGTTCCCTGGAGGAGAGCATGGAAACCCACTCCAGTATTCTTGCCTGAAGAATCCCATGGACAGAGGAACCTGACAGGCTATGGTTCATAGGGCCGCAAAGAGCTGGACACAGCTGAAGCTGTGCACAGTATGATTTCCAGCATTAACGGAGGGTCAAGAATGGCGTTCCTACCAGTCGGACAGGGAAAATTCATGATACAGAAGACAGAGTACTGAGAAAGATCTGTGCCTTGGACCACGAAATGAAGCAGGGCAAAGGCTAATAGAGTTCTATCAAAAGAACGCACGGGTCATAGCAAACACCCTCTTCCAACAACACAAGAGAAGAATCTACACATGGACATCACCAGATGGTCAACACCGAAATCAGATTGATTATATTCTTTGCGGCCAAAGATGGAGATGCTCTATACAGATAGCAAAAACAAGACCAGGAGCTGACTGTGGCTCAGATTGTGAACTCCTTATTGCGAAATTCAGACTGAAATTGAAGAAAGTAGGGAAAACCACTAGACCATTCAGATATGACCTAAATCAAATCCTTTATGATTATACAGTGAAGTAAGAAATAGATTTAAGGGACTAAATCTGATAGATAGAGTGACTGATGATCTATGAACGGAGGATCGTGACATTGTACAGGAAACAGGGACCAAGACCATCCCAATGGAAAAGAAATGCAAAAAAGAAAAATGGCTGTCTGAGGAGGCCTTACAAATAGCTGTGAAAAGAAGAGAAGAGAAAAGCAAAGGAGAAAAGGAAAGATATAAGCATTTGAATGCAGAGTTCCAAAGAATAGCAAGGAGAGAGAAGAAAGCCTTCCTCAGCGATCAATGCAAAGAAATAGAGGAAAACAACAGAATAGGAAAAACAAGAGATCTCTTCAAGAAAATTAAAGATTCCAAAGGAACATTTCATGCAAAGATGGGCTCGATAAAGGACAGAAATGGTATAGACCTCACAGAAGCAGAAGATATTAAGAGGTGGCAAGAATACACAGAAGAACTGTACAAAAAAGATATTCACGACCAAGATAATCACGATGGCATGACCACTCACCTGGAGCCAGACATCTTGGAATGTGAAGTCCAGTTGGCCTTAGAGAGCATCACAATGAACAAAGCTAGTGGAGGTGATGGAATTCCAGTTGAGCTATTTCAAATCCTGAAAAATGGTGCTGTGAAAGTGCTGCACTCAATATGCCAGCAAATTTGGAAAACTCAGCAGTGGCCACAGGACTGAAAAAGGTCAGTCTTTATTCCAATCCCAAAGAAAGGCAGTGCGAAAGAATGTGCAAACTACCGCACAGTTGCACTCATCTCACACGCTAGTAAAGTCATGCTCAAAAGTCTCCAAGCCAGGCTTCAGCAATATGTGAACCGTGAACTTCAAGATGTTCAAGCAGGTTTTAGAAAAAGCAGAGGAACCAGAGACCAAATTGCCAACATCCACTGGATCATGGAGAAAGCAAGAGAGTTCCAGAAAAAACATCTATTTCTCCTTCGTTGACTATACCAAAGCCTTTGACTGTGTGGATCACAATAAACTGTGGACAATTCTGAAAGAGATGGGAATACCAGACCACCTGACCTGCCTCTTGAGAAACCTGTATGCAGGTCAGGAGGCAACAGTCAGAACTGGACATGGAACAACAGACTGGCTCCAAATAAGAAAAGGAGTTCAACAAGGTTGTATATTGTCACCCTGCTTATTCAACTTATATGCAGAGTACATCATGAGGAACGCTGGGCTGGAAGAAGCACAGGCTGGAGTCAAGACTGCTGGGAGAAATATCAATAACCTCAGATATGCAGATGACACCATCCTTATGGCAGAAAGTGAAGAAGAACTCAAAAGCCTCTTGATGAACATGAAAGAGGAGAGTGAAAACGTTGGCTTGAAGCTCAACATTCAGAAAACAAAGATCATGGCATCTGGTCCCATCACTTCATAAGAAATAAATGGAAAAACAGTGGAAACAGTGTCAGACTTTATTGTTTTGGGCTCCAAAATCACTGCAGATGCTGACTGCAGCCAGGAAATTAAAAGATGCTTTCTCTTTGGAAGGAAAGTTATGTCCAACCTAGATAGCATATTAAAAAGCAAAGACATTACTTTGCCAATCAAGGTCCGTTTATGAAGGCTATGGTTTTTCCCGTGGTCATGTATGGATGTGAGAGTTGGACTGTGAAGAAAGCTGATCGCCGAAGAATTGATGCTTTTGAACTGTGGTGCTGGAGAAGACTCTTGAGAGTCCCTTGGACTGCAAGGAGATCCAATCAGTCCATTCTAAGGGAGATCAATCCTGGGTGTTCACTGGGAGGACTGATGGTAAAGCTGAAACTCCAATACTTTGACCACCTCATGGGACGAGTTGACTCACTGGAACAGGCTCTGATGCTGGGAGGGATTGGGGGTGGGAGTAGACGGGGATGACAGAGAATGAGATGGCTGGATGGCATCACCAGCTCGATGGACATGAGTTTGTGTGAACTCTGGCAGTTGGTAATGGACAGGAAGGCCTGGCGTTCTTTAATTCATGGGGTCGCAAACAGTCTGACATGACTGAGCAACTGAACTGAACTGAACTGAACTGAGACCTCCTAATAAATTTTCAAAGAAAGACTCTAAAGTATCAAACTTTTCCATATAACCTAATTTAATCATAGAACCAACCTCAGGAAGACTTATAGGAATACAAAAATAACTAGCACCCAGTGAGGTATAGGAAAGACTGAACTGTTAAGTGGGCAGCTGGAAAATAGAAAAAAGTCTCAAATCTAACCTTAGAGATGAAACTCCAAATATTTAAGATGGCAAATCACACTGGATTGTATCCAGCTAAAGAAGAAGCAATGGATTTGAGACACAGCAATGGAAACTATTAAAAAGAAAACACAGATCCCATGGCATCTCAAGATGGACTCTGCATCAGTGAGCTGTGGGAAAACTTAAAATGACCTAATATACATGAGGTTAATAAAGAAAACAGTAATGCAGGTACAATTGAGAAGAGCTATATCAGATGGAATTAAGTTTACTAATCTGCTGACAATAAACAGGAGATTTTCCTGGTGGTATCAGTGTAATCATGTGGGTGTGTGCATGCTAAGTTGCTCATTTGTGTTCAACTCTTCAAAACCCTATGGACTGTAGCCTGCCAGGCTCCTCTATCCATGGGGATTCTCCAGGCAAGAATACTGGAGTGGGTTGCCATTCCTTCCTCTAGGGGGTCTTCCCCACCCAGGGATAGATCCCACATCTTCTGTGGCTCCTGCATATAAGGTGAGTTCTTTACCACTGAGTCACCAGAGGAAGACCCTTAAAAGGGGCTTTTAAATGACATGGGCCATTAAAAACATACAGAAAAGTGAAGAGTCAGCCAGAGAGAGATGCCAGAAAGGAAATATGGAGACATTCAAAACATGAGAGGGACTTGATCCACCACTGTTGGAGGAAGGATGCATGGGAAGCTTAAGAAGGAACTTGGACAGCTTTTAGGTGAAAACACCAGTCTCTGGCTGATAGTCAATAAGACAATGGGACCTTAGTCCTACAAACACATGAAAATGAACTCAATCAATAATCTGAATGAGCTCAATTTAAATTCTTCCAGAAACCTCCCAAAAAGAGCCCAATATGGCTGATGCTTTAATTTCTGCTTTGTGAAACCTGGAGCAGAATAAACGTCCAAACCAAACTGGATTTGTTGTTATTGTTCAGTCACTAAGTCTTGTCCAACTCTTTGTGACCCCATGAACCACAGAACCCCAGGCTTCACTATCTCTGGGAGTTTGCTCAAACTCATCTCCATTGAGTCAGTGATGCCATCTAACCATCTGATCCTCTGTCACTCCTTTCTCCTGTCCTCAATCTTTCCCAGCATCAGGATCTTTTCCAATGTGTTGGTTCTTTGCATCAGGTGGCCAAATTATTGGAGCTCCAGCTTCAGCATAAGTCCTTCCAGTGAATATTCAGGGTTGACTTACTTGGGATTAACTGGTTTGATTTCCTTGCAGCCCAAGGGACTCTCAAGAGTCTTCTCCAGTATGACAATTTGAAAGTGTCAGTTCTTTGGTGGCTCAGCCTTCTCTATGGTCCAACTCTCACATCTGTACATGACCACTGGAAAAGCCATAGCTCTGACTGTTTGGACCTTTGTCAGCAATGTGATGTCTCTGCTTTTTAATTTGCTGTCTAGATTTGTCAAAGCTTTTCTTCCAAGAAGTAACCCTCTTTTAATCATCATCAGCAGTGATTTTGGAGCCCAAGAAAATAAAATATGTCACTGTTTAGATTTTTTGCCAGTTATTTGCCAGGAAGTGATGGGAGTGGATATCATGATCTTAGTTTGTTTAATGTTGAGGTTTAAGCCAGCTTTTCACTCTCCTCTTTCACAGTCATGAGGATGCTCTTAAGTTCCATTTTTCTTTCTGCCATAAGGTTGGTATCATCTGCGTATCTGAGGTTATTGTTATTTCACCGGGAAGTCTTGATTCCATCTTGTGATTCATCCAGTCTGCCATTTTGGATGATGTACTCTGAATATAAGTTAAATAAGCAGGAGGACAATATACAGTCTTCATGTACTCCTTTCCCAATCTTGAACCAGTCCATTTTTCCATGTCCGATTCTAGCTGTTGTTTCTTGATCTGCATTCAGGTTTCTCAGAAGGCAGGTAAAGTGGTCTGGTACTCCCATTTCTTGAAGAAATTTCCGCAGTTTGTTGTGATCCACAGTCAAAGCTTTAGTACAGTCAATGAAGCAAAATTAGATGTTCTTCTGGAATTCTCTTGCTTTTACTATGAACTAATGGATGTTGGCAATTTGATCTATGGTTCAGCATGTGCATCTGGAAATTCAGCATGTTCATCTGGAAATTCTCAGATCATATACTATTGAAGCCTTGATTTAAGGATTTTGAGAATTACCTTGCTAGCATGTGAAATGAGTGCAATTGTACAGTAGTTAGAACACTCTTTGGCATTGCCTTTCTTTGGGATTGGAATTAAAACTGACCATTTCCAGTACTGTGGTCACTGCTGAGTTTTCCAAATTTGCTGACATATTGAGTTAGTACTTTAACAGCATCAGCTTTTATGATTTTACCTAGCTCAGATGGAATTCCATCACCTCTACTAGCTTTGTTCATTGAAACACTTCTCTTTTTTTAATAAAAATGTATTTATTTTAGTATGAAGCTATTACTTTACAATATTGCATTGGTTTTGCATACATCGACATGAATCTGCCACGGGTGTACAAGTGTTCCCCATCCTGAACACCCCCTGCCACCTCCCTCCCCATACCATCCCTCTTGGTCATCCCAGTACACCAGCCCCGAGCATCCTGTATCGTGCATCAAACCTGGGCTGGTGATTCATTTCACATACGATAATATACATGTTTCAATGCCAATCTCCGAATCATCCCACCCTCGCCCTATCCCACAGAGTCCAAAAAACTGTTCTATACATCCGTGTCTCTTTTGCTGTCTCTCATACAGGGTTGTCGTTACCATCTTTCTAAATTCCATATATATGCTTTAGTATACTCTATTGAGGTTTTTCTTTCGGGCTTACTTCACTCTGTATAATAGGCTCCACTTTCATCCACCTCATTAGAACAGATTCAAAGGCATTATTTTTAATGGCTGAGTAATACTCCATTGTGTATATGTACCAAAGCTTTCTTATCCATTTGTCTGCAGATGGACATCTAGGTTGCTTCCATGTCCTGGCTATTATAAACAGTGCTGTGATGAACATTGGGGTACATGTGTCTCTTTCAATTCTGGTTTCCTCAGTGTGTATGCCCAGGAGTGGGATTGCTGGGTCATATGGCAGTTCTATTTCCAGGTTTTTTAAGGAATCTCCACACTGTTCTCCATAGTGGCTGTACTAGTTTGCATTCTCACCAACAGTGTAAGAGGTTTCCCTTTTTTCCACACCCTCTTCAGCATTTATTGCTTGTAGACTTTTGGATAGAAGCCATTCTGACTGGCGTGAAACGGTACCTCAGTGTGGTTTTGATTTGCATTTCTCTGATAATGAATGATGTTGAGCATCTTTTCATGTGTTTGTTAGCCATCTGTATGTCTTTGAAGAAACGTCTGTTTAGTTCTTTGGCCCGATTTTTTGATTGGGTCGTTTATCTTTCTGGAATTGAGCTGCAGGAGTTGCTTGTATATTTTTGAGATTAATTCTTTGTCAGTTGCTTCATTTGCTATTATTTTCTCCCATTCTGAAGGCTGTCTTTTCACCTTGCTTATAGTTTCCTTTGCTGTGCAGAAGCTTTTAATTTTAATTAGGTCCCATTTGCTTATTTTGCTTTTATTTCCAATATTCTGGGATGTGGGTCATAGAGGATGGCCCACTTGACTTCACACTCCAGGGAGTTTGACTCTAGGTGAGTGACCAAACCATCCTTGTTTCCATGGTCATTAAGACCCTTTTTGTACAGTTCTTCTGTGTACTCTTGCCAACTCTTCTTAATCTCTTCTGTTTCTACTAAGTCCTTGTCATTTCTGTCCATTACTGTGCCCGTCTTTGCATGAAATGTTCCCTTGGTATCTCCAGTTTTCTTGGAGAGATCTCTGATATATCCCATTCTATTATTTTCCTATATTTCTTTGCATAGTTCATTTAAGAAGTCATTCTTATCTCTCCTAGGTATTCTCTATAACTCTGCATTCAGTTGGGTATGTCTTTCCCTTTCTCCTTTGCCTTAGCTTCTCTTCTTTTCTTAGCTAATAGAAGACAATTTTTTGTTTCTTTTAAGCCTCTAAAATTGTGGTGGCTTTTATAGGTTAAAAAAAAAAAACTGTTAAAGCATAAAAAAAAGACAAACCCAAATTTATAGTTTAATATTCCATCAACCCTTTCTTAGTAACTGATAGAATCATAAATATAAAATTACTTAAGATATAATAGATTTGTATAAGATAATCCACTAAGATGATGTAATTAACATTTACAAAACACTCAACCAATTAACAATAAATCCACATTCTAAATATAAGATGGCATTAATCTACTCCCTTTGCTTACAAAAGTCATTTACTTATGGATACATGCGTTGGAATGCAATCCTTTTGTGGAACACTTGAAACCCTTACACAGTGCTTGTGGAAATATTCAGTTCAGTTCAGTCACTCATTCATGTCCACATTTTTGTGACCCCATTGACTTCAGCACAACAGGTTTTCTTGTCGGTTATCAACTCCCAGAGTTTGCTCAAACTCATATCCGTCGAGTTGGTGATGCCATGCAACCATCTCATCCTCTGCCATCCCCTTCTCCACCTGCATTCAATTTTTTCAAGCATCAGGATCTTTTCCAAGGAGTTAGTTCTTCACATCAGGTGGCCAAAGTATTGGAGCTTCAGCATCAGTCCTTCCAATGAATATTCAGGACTGACTTCCTTTAGGATTAAATGGTTGGATCTCCTTGCATGTCAAGAGACTCTCAAGAGTCTTCTCCAACACCATAGTTCAAAACATCAATTATTTAGTGCTCAACTTTCTTTATGGTCCAACTCTTACATCCATACATGACTATTGGATAAACCATAGTTTGACTAGACAGACCTTTGTTGCCAAAGTAATGTTTCTGCTCTTTAATATTCTGTATAGGTTTGTCATAGGTTTCCTTCCAAAGAGCAAGCATCTTTCAATTTCATGGCTGCAGTCACCATCTGCAGTGATTTTGGAGCCCAATAAACTAAAATCTATCACAGTTTCCTTTTTTCCCCCCATCTATTTGCTAAGAACTGATAGGACCAGATATCATGATCTAACTTTTTAAAATATTGAGCTTTAAGTCAACTTTTTCACTCTCTTCTTTCACATTCATCAAGCAGCTCTTTAGTTCCTCTTTGCTTTTTGCCATAAGGGTGGTGTCATCTGTATATCTGAGGTTATTGATATTTCTCCTGGAAATCTTTATTCCAGCTTGTGATTCATCCAGCTCAGCATTTCACATTTGTACTCTGCATATACGTTAAATAAGCAAGGTGAAAATATACAACCTTGACGTATTCCTTTCCCAATTTGGAAACAGTCTGTTGTTCCATGTCTAGTTCTAACTGTCGCTTCCTGACCAGATTCCAGATTTCTCAGGAGGCAGTAAGGTGGTCTGGTATTCCCATATCTTGAAGAAATTTCCACAGTTCATTGTGATTCACACAGTCAAAGGCTTTGCCATAGTCAATAACGCTGCTGCTGCTACTGCTAAGTCACTTCAGTCGTCTCTAACTCTGTGTGACCCCATAGACGGAAGCCCACCAGGCTCCCCCATCCCTGGGCTCCAAGCAAGAACACTGGAGTGGGTTGCCATTTCCTTCTCCAAAAAACGCAGATGTAGATATTTTTTCTGGAATTCTCTTGAATTTTTAATGATCCAACAAATTGTGGCAATTTGCTCTCTGGTTTCTCTGCCTTTTCTAAATCCAGCTTGAACATCTAGATTTTCTCACTTCATGTACTGTTGAATCCTCATTTGGAGAATGCTGAGAATTACTTTACTAATGTGTGAGATGGGTGAAATTGTGCAGTAGTTTGAATACTTTTGACAATGCTCTCCTTTGGGATTCGCATAAAAACTGACCTTTTTCAGTCCTGTGGCCACTGTTGAGTTTTACAGATTTGTTGGCATATTGAGTGTAGCACTTTAACAGCATCATTTTTAAGATTTGAAATAGCTCAGCTGGAAATCTATCACCTCCACTAGCATCGTTCATAGAGATGCTTCCTAATGCCCATCTGACTTTGCATTCCAAGATGTCTGGCTCTAGGTGAGTGATCACACCATCGTGATTATCTGGGTCATGAAGATCTTTTTTGTATAGTTCTTCTGTGTATTCTTACCACCTCTTCTTAATATCTTCTGCTTCTGTTAGGTCCATACCTTTTCTTTCCTTTATTGTGCCCATCTGTGCATGAAATGTTCCCTTGGTGGCTCTAATTTTCTTGAAGTGATCTCTAGTATTTCCTAGTCTATTTGTTTCCTCTATTTCTTTCCATCAATCACTTAATATCAGAATGAGAGATGTATGGCACAATCACTTAGGAAAGCAACTTATCAGTCTCTTAAAAAATTCAAGCATTCATCTACTCTATTGTCCAACCATAGTCATAGTCTTTTAGCCAATAGAAATGAAAGTGTTTAACCATACAAAGATTTGAACATGGCTATTCATGACAATTTTATTTGCAATAGTAAAATACTGGAACTAATTCAATCACTTATCAGTAAACAAATATATAAATATATATTGTGATGTATTCACACAATGGAATATTCTTCAGCAATAAAAATTATTATATATATATATATGCTAAAACATACATGAATCTGAAAGTTACACTAAATGAAGATAGCCAGACAAAACAGAGTACATGTTGTGTAATTCCATCCATATGAAATTTCAATAAGTGCAATGTAATCTATAGTGATAGAAAGCATATCAGTGGCTACCTGGGGATGATTGTGCAGGGAAGGATATCAGTGATGGTTTACAAAGTGTCACTAGGAACATTTTGAGAGTCATAAGATGTTCATTCTTTTTATTGTGGAGATGATTTCATGGATGTATACGTATGTGAAAATATATCAAATGTTTATACTTTAATTATGTGCAGCCTATTGTATGCCAATTTTGTTTCAATAAAGCTATTTTTGAAATCTATACTATAAGATAATGATCATTCCACAATGGAATGAAATGAGGCAAAAGCTATGTATGACATTTAAAAAATCATCACCATATAGATGAAAATGCTTCCAGAAAGAATCAGAAAAGAGCCTGCTCTTTTGGTCATTCTGCTTAAGCGTTATCATCAATTGCTTAGAGTAAAAACTGAAAATTAAAATTCTAACTTCAGAGTAGATGTTTTAGAGTTTTACTTTGTTTCTGGATTCCTTTATTTGTTTTTCTTCTCTGATTGCTGTGGCTCAGACTTCCAAAACTAAGTCGAATATTAGTGGTGAGAGTGGGTACCCTTGTCTTGTTCCTGATTTTAGAGGAAATGCTTTCAATTTGTCACCATTGAGGATGATACTTGCTGTCTGTTTGTCATATATGGCTTTTACTGTGTTGAGATATTCTCCTTCTAAGCCTGCTTTCTGGAGTATTTCTATCATAAATAGATGGTGAATTTTGTCAAAGGTTTTCTCTGCATCAAATGAGATAATCATATGGCTTTTATCCTTCAACTTGTTGATATGGTGTATCCCATTGTTCACTTTGAAAATATTGAAGAACACGTGCATCCCTGGGATAAAAGTACACTTGCTCATGATGTTTAGTGTGTTGTTGGATTCTGTTTGCTAGAATTTAGTTGAGGATTTTTGAATCTATGTTCATCAGTGGTCAGTTCAGTTCAGTTCGGTTCAGTTGCTCAGTCGTGTCCGACTCTTTGAGACCCCATGAATCACAGTACGCCAGGCCTCCCTGTCAATCACCAACTTCAGGAATTCACTCAAACTCATGTCCATGGAGTCGGTGATGCCATCCCGCCATCCATTCTCTGTCGTCCCCTTCTCCTCTCGTCCCCTTCTCCTCACGCCCCCAATCCTTCCCAACATCAGTGATATTGGCCCTTAGTGTTTTTTTTTTTTTTTTTTTTGTAGCATCTTTGTCTGGTTTTTTGATATGCTGGTGATGGTGACCTCATAGAATGAGTTTGGGTGCTTACCTTCCTCTGCAATTTTCTGGAAGAGTTTGCATAGGATAGGTGTTAGCTTTTCACTAAGTTTTTCATATAATGGTGGCTCAGACGGTAAAGCATCTGCCTACAATGCGGGAGACCCGTGTTCAATCCCCAGGCGGGGAAGATCCTCTGGAGAAGGAAATGGCAATTCACTCCAGTACTCTTGCCTGAAAAATCTCATTGGAGGAGCCTGGTAGGCTACAGTCCATGGGGGTCACTAAGAGTTGGACATGCCTGGGCAACTTCACCTGTGAAGCCATCTAGTTGAGGACTTTCGCTTGTTGTGAGATTTTGAATTACAGTTTGGATTTAGGTGCTTGTGATGGGTCTGTTTGATTTAGACTGAACTGAATGGTCTAGTGATTTTCCCCACTTTCTTCAATTTAAGTCTATATTTGGCAATAAGGAGTTCATAATCTGAGCTGCAGTAGGCTATCAGTCTTGTTTTGCTGACTGTATAGAGCATCTCCATCTTTCCCTACAAAGAATATAATCACTCTGATTTTGGTGTTGACCAAAATGGTGATGTCCATGTGTAGAGTCTTCTCTTGTGTTGTAGGAAGAGGGCGTTTGCTATGACCAGTGTGTTCTCTTCGCAGAACTCTATTAGCTTTTGCCCTCCTTCATTCTGTACTCCAAGGCCAAATTTGCCTGTTACTCCAGGTGTTTCTTGACTTCCTACTTTCACATTTCCAGTCCCCTATAATGAAAAGGACATGTTTTTGGGGTGTTAGTTCTAGAAGGTCTTATAGGTCTTCATAGAACCGTTCAACTTCAGCTTCTTCAGCATTACTGGTCAGTGCATAGAATTGGATTACCGTGATATTGAATGGATTGCCTTGGAAACAGAAATCATTCTGTCATTTTGGAGACTGCATCCAAGTACTGCATTTCTGACTCTTTTGTTGACTATGATGGATACTCCATTTCTTCTAAGGGATTCCTGAGCATGGTAGTAGATATACTGGTCTTTTGAATTAAATTCACCCATTCCAGTCCATCTTAGTTTGCTGATTTCTAGAAAGTTGATGTTCACTCTTGCTATCTCCTCTTTGACCACTTCCAATTTTCCTTGATTCATGGACCTAACATTCCATGTTCCTATGCAGTATTGCTCTTTACTGCAGTATACCATGCTTCTATCACCAGTCACATCCACAACTGAGTGTTGTTTTTGCTTTGTCTCCATCCCTTCATTCTTTCTGGAGTTATTTCTCCACTGATCTCCAGCAGCATATTGGGCATCGACCGACCTGGGGAGTTCATCTTTCAGTGTCCTACCTTTTTACCTTTTTATACTGTTCATGGGGTTCTCAAGGCAAAAATACTGAAGTGGTTTGCCATTCCCTTCTCCAGTGGACCACATTCTGTCAGACCTCTCCACCATGACCAGACTGTCTTGGGTGGCCCCACAGGCATGGCTTAGTTTCATTGAGTTAGACAAGGCTGTGGTCCATGCGATCAGATTGTGATTGTGGTTTCCGTCTGTCTGCCCTCTGATGCCCTCTCTCAACGCCAACCATCTTACTTGGTTTTCTCTTACCTTGGACGTGGGATATCCCTTCAAGGTGCTCCAGCAAAGCACAGCTGCTGCTCCTTACCTTGGACATGGGGTAGCTTCTCTTGGCCGCTCTCCCTTATGACTATACACTGGAAGTGAGAAATAGATTTAAGGGAATAGATCTGATATACAGAGTGTCTGATGAACTATGGACAGAGGTTAGTGATATTGTACAGATGGGAATAATCAAGACAATCACCAAGAAAAATAAATGCAAAAAAGCAAAATGGCTGTCTGGGAAGGCATTACAAATAGCTGTGAAAAGAAGAGAAGTGAAAATCAAAGGTGAAAAGGAAGGATATACCCATTTGAATGCAGAGTTCCAAAGAATAGCAAGGAGAGATAAGAAAGCCTTCCTCAGTGATAAATGCAAAGAAATAGAGGAAAACAATAGAATGGGAAAGACTAGAGATCTGTTCAAGAAAATTAGAGATGCTAAGGGAATATTTCATGCAAAAAATGGCTCAATAAAGGACAGAAATGGTATGGACCTGACAGAAGCAGAAGATATTAAGAAAAGTTGGCAAGAATACACAGAAGAACTGTACAAAAATGATCTTCACGACCCAGATAATTACAATGGTGTGATCACTCACACTCACCTAGAGCCAGACATCCTGGAATGTGAAGCCAAGTGGGCCTTAGGAAACATCACTACAAACAAAGCTAATGGAGGTGATGGAATTCCAGTAGAGCTATTTCAAATCCCAAAAGATGATTCTGTGAAAGTGCTGTACTCAATATATCAGCAAATTTGGAAAACTCAGCAGTTGTCATGGAACTGGAAAGGGTCACTTTTCATTCCAGTCCCAAAGAAAGGCAATGCTTTCATTGTATCGCTTATTGCTATGGTTCACTGTATCATTTATTGTTTCTGTTTCCTTACAAATATTCTGTTTGGTTGTTTTATCCATAAGTGTCAGTGGGAGATTAAAGTACCCTGCTATTACTGTATTCCTGTTAATTTCCTTTCATCCTTGTTAGCATTTGCTTTACATATTGAGGTGATCCTATGCTGGGATCATATATATTTATCACTGTTATATAGTCTTCATGGATTGATCTGTTGATCATTATGTACCATCATTCTTAGTGTCCTCTTATCACGGTCTTTATTGCAAATTCTATTTTATCTGATATGAGTATTGCAACTCCTGTTTCCTTTTGGTCTCCATTTGCATGATATATCTTTATCCAACCCCTCACTTTCTGTCTGTACATGTCCCTAGGTTTGAGGTGAGTCTCTTTTAGACAACATACATAAGGTTCTGCTTTTTGTATCCATTCGACCAGTGTTTGTCTCTTGGTAGAAACATTTAATTCATTTGCATTTAAGGTAATTATTGATAAGTGTGATCCCCTTTCCACTTACTTTGTTGTTTTGTGTTCATTTAAATAAACCTTTTCTGTTTTTCCTGTCTTGAGAAGATCCTTTAGCATTTACTGAAGAGTTGGTTTGGTGGTGCTGAATTCTCTCAGCTTTTGCTTGTCCATAAAGCTTTGGATTTCTCCTTCATATCTGAATGAGATCCTTGCTAGATAGGTTAACCTTGGTGGTATGTTTTTCTCTTTCACCACTTTAAGTATGCCCTACCATTTCCTTCTAACCTGAAGAGTTTCTACTGAAATATCAGCTGTTATCTTTATGGGGATCCCCTTGTGGGTTATTCATTGCTTTTTCCTTGGTGCTTTTAATATTTGCTCTTTGTGTTTGATCTTTGCTAGTTTGATTAATATGTGCCTTGGCATGTTTTGTCTTGGGTTTTTCCTGTATTGGAATTTCTGTATTTTTTTAGACTTGGGTGGCTAATTCTTTCCCCAGCTTGGGGATGGTTTTTCTTTTTGTCTTCTTCTTCTGGGACACCTAAGTTACAAATGCTGGGGCGTTTAACATTAGCCAAAAGGTCTCTGAGTCATCCTCGTTTCTTTTCATTCTTTTTTCTTTGTCTCCTCTCTGCTTCATTTATTTCCCTCGTTCTATCTTCCACCTCAATTATTCTCTCTACTTCCTCAGTTATTCTACTATTGGTTCCCTCCAAAATGCCTTTACTCTCAGTTATTGAAATGTCCATTATTGACTGACTCTTCATTTCTTCTACGTCCTTGTTAAACATGTCTTGGAACTTCTCTATCCTTTTCTCTAGTTTATTTATCTGTAACTCCATTTTTTAAAATTTTAATTGGAGGCTAATTACTTTATATTATTGTATTGGTTTGCCATATATTGACATGAATCTGCCCCGGGTGTACATGTGTTCCCTATCTTGAATCCTCCTCCCACCTCCCTCCCCATCCCATACCTCTGGTTCCATTTTGTTTTCAAGATTTTGGATGATCTTCACTATCATAATTCTGACTTCTTTTTCAGGTAGACTCCCTATCTCCTCTTTTGTTTTGGTTTGGTGGTTTGTTTTTTTTTTATCATGTTCCTTCACCTGCTGATTACTTCTCTTCATTTTCATGTTGTTTAGATTACTGTGTTTAGGGTGCTCTTTCTGCAGGCTGGAAGTTCATTGTTTCTCTTAATTGTGGAGTTGCTCCCTGTAGGTGGGATTGGACCAGTGTTTTGTCAAGGTTTCCTGGTTGGGGGAGATTGCATCTCTGTACTGGTGGGTGAAGCTGGATCTCTTTTCTCTGGAGTGCAATGAAGTGCCCAGTAGTGCGTTTTGGGGTGTCAGCCGGGAAATTAAAAGACACTTACTCCTTGGAAGGAAAGTTATGACCAACCTATATAGCATATTAAAAAGCAGAGACATTACTTCGCCAACCAAGGTCAGTTACTGGTGTGGCTTGCCATTGCCTTCTCCGCAGTCTAGTCAAGGCTATGGTTTTTCCCGTGGTCGTGTATGGATGTGAGAGTTGGACTGTGAAGAAAGCTGATTGCCGAAGAATTGATGCTTTTGAAATGTGGTGCTGGAGAAGACTCTTGAGAGCCCCTTGGACTGCAAGGAGATCCAACCAGTCCATCCTAAAGGAGATCAATCCTGGGTGTTCATTGGAAGGACTGATGTTAAAGCTGAAACTGCAATACTTTGGCCACCTCATGCTACTAGTTGACTCACTGGAAAAGAGTCTGATGCTAGGAGGGATTGGGGGTGGGAGGAGACGGGGACGACAGAGAATGAGATGGCTGGATGGTATCACCAACTCGATGGACATGAGTTTGAGTGAACTCCGGCAGTTGGTGATGGACAGGGAGGCCTAGAGTGCTGAGATTCATGGGATCGCAAAGAGTCAGACATGACTGAGTGACTGAACTGAACTGAACTGATGGTCTCTGCATGGTTTTGGGAAGCCAGTTTTTTAATGTTCTGGGTTGTATTCCTGTTTGCTGAATAATTAGCATGGTGTGTCTTGCATTGGAATGTTTTGTCTCTTGAGTTAAACTTGGTTTCATGTAGGTATGGGGACTTTTTGGTGAACTCTGGTCTACTAATGCTCCCTGCAGTTTGTAGTTCTCTGTTGTTCTAAAGTTCTGGAGTTAAGCCTCCTGCCTCTGGGTTTCAGTCCTTCTCTTACAGTAGCCTCAAGATTTCTCCATCCATACAGCTCACACAATAAAATGTTTAGGTTAATGGTGAAACATGTCTCCATAGTCACAAACACCCAGAGAGATTCACAGTCTTATATGGAGAAAAGAAGATGGGAGAAGGAGATAGAGGTGACTAGGAAGAGAAAAGGGAGAGTCAAAAGTGGAGAAAGAAATGAAGCCATTAATCAAATCTCTAAGTGCTCTCCACACCCAGGAACACCCAGAGAGAGTCACAGAGTTATATAGAGAAGAGAAGAGGGAGGAAGGAGATAGAGGTGACCCTGGGGAGAAAAAGGAGAGTCAAAAGGGGAGTCAGCAATCAAGCCAGTAATATAATTCCTTAATGAAAATGCATACTGAAAATTAGATTCTTAGAGCTTCAAAATTGATAACAAATATTAAAAAGCAAAAGTTGAAAACTTAGAATAGAGGTTAGAATCTCAAAAATACAATATAAAACTGTGTTATTTTTTCTAATATGGGGTTTTTGATAGGTAATAGTAGGCTATAAAAATGAAAGTTTTGATACATGATACAGGATGCTCAGGGCTGGTGTACTGGAATGAACCAGAGGTATGGGATGGGCAGGGTGGTTGGAGGGGGGTTTAAGATGGGCAACACATGTCAATGTATGGCAAAATCAATACAATAATGTAAAGTAATTAGCCTCCAATTAAAATAAATAAATTTTAAAAAAATAAAACAAAAAAATGAAAGTTAAAGGAGTGAAGAACTACAATTTTTAAAAAATTAAAAAGTGATAATAGTAAAAAATATGTCTAGGAATTTCTCTGGAGCTTTGTGTGCAGTGTGGGGTCAGTTCGGTGTCAGGTAGTCCCTTATTTTGGCTTGTAATTGTTCTCAAGGTCTACAGTTACCCCCTCAATTGCACACTATCAGCATTAACTTCAGGCTTTAGTCTTTTGCACCTGTCACTTCCGGAGAGGTTCCCCCTTCTTTGTTTATTTTGGCTTCCTGTATTTTCAAGTCTCATCAGTGTCTAATTTTTGCCCTGAAGTGAGGGTGTGAAGGTGGCCACTTATTTATGCTCACTTTTTCAGTTGTGTTGTGGAGAGGGAGGGACACTGCAAACAAATACTGCTGGCATGTGGGGGGAGTGCTTGCAGTGGGTGGACCACACTGGATTTGCCACAGCCCATGGAGGTATGTGCTTCCTGTTTCCACTCTGCTTAGGCTCCAGGATGCTCTGCAAGGGCATAGTCCCAAGTGGGCCCTTCATTTCGTGCACTGCCCAGGCCAATGTCATTCAGGTCTCAGATGTTCTGCAAGGACACAGACCCAAATGGGCTGTGAATTTTGTGTCCTCCCTAGGTCTAAGCTGCTCAACCAACTGGGTGCTTGGTGAGCACACTGTCCCTGGTGGACCATGTATTTTATGCACCTCCTCAGTTCCAGCCACTTGTTTCCCAGGTGCCCTATGAGGGCACAATCCCATATGTCCTGTGTGTCTCCTCTGGGGAGCTCATCTCAGGCTGTGACACTCCTGGCACACATGAACTGTTCAGGATCCCAGGAAGATGTGGTTAGCAACTGGCAGCCTGCTCACAGTTTGGTGGAAGATGCAGTTTCTGTGGCCAAGATTGCAGCAGCCCTTTGCCTTCTGGAACTTGCTGTGGCACACCAGCCTCTGTACCTATGGGGAGGGAGGGCGCTAAACGACAGCTGGCTTGCTCTCCTTTGGTATTCACTAGGCACACACAATATTTTGTTCTGTTAGCATGCCAGGGTCATCATGCAGCATTAGAGTATTTCACAGGAAAGTTTTTTTTTTTTTTTTTTTGCCTCTCTTGTGATCCCATAGTTTGGGTTGCTAGGTTACCTTACCTCCCTCAGCTTGTCCTCAGGGCATTCAGACCTTAAGGACCAATGATGCAGCACATGCATCCCTGCCCATCCCCCACTCGTTGCTGGTGGACACGAATGTCTGCACCATTTCTCCACAAGTATTTGTGGTTAGGTGCATATTCTGTTTTTTTTTTTTTTTCCCCTGATTATGCTGTCCTCTGAAATTACAAATCTCCCCACAGACACACCTATGAGAGGGTTTCCTATTGTGTGAAAACTTCTCCTCTTTCATAACTCCCTCCCCAGGAATGGGTCTCAGTCTCCCTACAACTTTTGTCTCTGTTTTCGTATTTTATATTTTGCGCTACCTCCTTTCAAAGAGATTGGGCTGACATTCTGGGTGCCTGGTGTTCTCCGCCAGTATTCAGAAGTTGTTTTGTGGAAGTTGCTCAACATTCAAATGATATTTTGATGAATTTGTGGGGGTGAAAGTGGTGTCCCCATTCTGTTCCTCCTCCATCTTGGGTCCGCCCCTTCCTTTACTTGACTCTTTATCATAACAGTTAACATATTGGGGCAATAATAGGTTATTTTTTGAGACAAATTTTTGTCTAAAAGTGAGCTATATTTTATGTTTGCATAAGAAAAATCTGG
Organism: Moschus berezovskii; assembly: GCF_049115385.1. Lineage (NCBI taxonomy): Eukaryota > Metazoa > Chordata > Mammalia > Artiodactyla > Moschidae > Moschus > Moschus berezovskii. The sequence continues at coordinate 76,325,465 of NC_142488.1, read as the reverse complement.
TTTCATGAAAAACTTACATGTCTAGATCATAGTTTTCAGTAATAACCTACATAATAACAAAAAGTGGCTCCAGTAATTCTTTGTACTTTGATCTTCTGTTCTGTTCTGTTCCATCGCTCAGTCATGTCCGACTCTTTGCGACCCTGTGGACTGTAGCCTACCAGGCTTCTCCGTCCATGGGATTCTCCAGGCAAGAATACTGGAGTGGGTTACCGTTTCCTTCTCCAGGGGATCTTCCTGATCCAGGGATCGAACCCAGGTCTCCCGCATTGGAGGCAGACGCTTTAACCTCTGAGCCACCAGGGAAGCCCAAAGTCAATAATACCTACACTCTAGGTGACATTGCTCCTTTGTCTCATAGAATCTATACTAAGAAAAATATGGTTGTATAGCTATCATTCAGAATGAATGGTAAGTTGTTTGTTTACAAGTTTTTCAAATTTCAGTTTTACCGCATAATAGCAGTTAATTGAATATCGTAAGAAGAGAAATATTTTAGTTAAAATATTTTGGTCAAATTAATTTTATACAGTGAAACATATCAAATAAAAATATGTTGAATGTAAAATATTTTTGAGCTAGCCTTTCCCTGGTGACTCAGGTGGTAAAGAATCTGCCTGCAATGCAGGAGACCTGGATTTGATCCCCAGGTCAGGAAGATCCCCTGGAGAAAGGAATGACAACCCACTCCAGTATTCTTGCCTGGAGAATTTCATAGACAGAGGAGCCTTGGAGGTTACAGTCCATGGGGTCACAAAGAATTCAACATGACCCAGCGACTAACCTGCCTCCTGAGAAACCTTAATTCAGGGGAAGAAGAAACAGCTAGAGTCAGACATGGAACAACAAAGTGGTTCAAAATTGGAAAAGGAGTACATCAAGGCTGTATATTGTCACCGTGCTTATTTAACTTATATGCAGAATATATCATGTGAAATACTGGTCTGGATGAAGCAGAGGCTGAAATCAAGATTTCCAGGAGAAATTTCATTAACCTTAGATATGCAGATGATACCACCCTTATGGCAGAAAATGAAGAGGAACTAAAGAGCCTCTTGATTAAGGTGAAGGAGGAGAGTGAAAAAGCTAGCTTAAATCTCAGCATTCAAAAAACTAAGATCATAGCATCTGGTCCCATCACTTCATGGAAAATAAATGGAGAAACAATGGAAATAGTGTCAGACCTTGTTTTCTTTACTCCAAAATCACTGCTGATGGTGACTGCAGTCAAGAAATAAAAATATTCTTTCTTCTTGGAAGAAAAGCTTATGACAACCTCGTCAACCTATTAAAAAGCATAGGCATTACTTTGCCAACAATGGTTTGTCTAGTCAGAGCTATGGATTTCTAATAGTCATGTATGAAAGAGAAAGTTAGACCATAGAGGAGACTGCACACCAAAGAAATGATTCTTTTGAGCTGTGTTGTTGCAAAAGACTCTTGAGAGTCCTTTTGGCTGTAAGGAGGGCAAAACAATCAATCCCAAAGAAAATCAATCCTGAATATTTATTAGAAGGACTGATGCTGAAGGTGAAGCTCCAAAACTTTGGCTACCTGATCTGGGAAAGATAGAAGGCAGAAGGAGAAGGGGATGACAGAGGATGAAATAGTTGGATTTCATCACTAACTCAATGGATATGAGTTTGATCAAGATCTGGCAGATAGTGAAGGACAGGGAAGGCTGACATGCTACAGTCCATGGAATCACAAAGAGTTTGACACGGCTGATTAACTGAACAAAAGCATAGGCTAACACTTTGACTTTAGTAACACAGCAGATTATATTGCTTTATATACAGCATTTTCTTTTTTTGTGTGTAAATACATATAAAAAAATGATGCTTAGAGATTTGTATGTCTTATCCATTTTTTGTAGTCTGCACATTAAAAAGCTTTGGTAAAAATTATGTTAAACTCTGACCAGGTTCTTCTAAATGTGTTTAACATATATTTCATAATAGTCACATATATAGTCACATTATATAGTCACATAATAGTCACATATAAAGTCCATAAATAGATAAATAGAGGACTTGGTATAATGTGATTTGAGATGCTATAACACTGATTTCACAAATCACTAAACAGTAATAACAACAGCAGAAACAACAATAAGAGCAAAAAAAAAAATTGCTTGTTCCCCATTATCCACACTCTACTCATCATTCTACAAAGTGTACATTTACTTGATGTTATTGCCTCTACGTCTATCAAGAGGTTTATGGAGAGGAAAATTCATCTCTTTTAAAAATGAAAGTAGTTTGCATGGTGTATACTTTAATTTACAAAATTATACCTATTGAAACATGTACTGAATATTCACTCTATCTCTGACATCATGCTGCTGCTGCTGCTGCTAAGTCGCTTCAGTCGTTTCTGATTCTGTGCGACCCCATAGACGGCAGCCCACCAGGCTCCTCTGTCCTTGGGATTCTACAGGCAAGAATACTGGAATGGGTTGCCCTTGACATCACACTAGGGTCTGGAATGCAAGTATAAATAAGATGCATTCTTTGCCCTCAAAGAAGCTACAGTCTAGTATGGGAAATAGGTAAAGACAAATAAACCATAGTATACAGCAATATGTAGATGCTACAGAAATGCACACAAGGGCCCTCTACTTAAATGTGTCTGTGTCTATGTGTCAGACTGGGGAAGTTCAGAGGTGACAAGAGAGTCATGGAAGGTACCTGAAGTGAGATTTTCCTTAAAATTTGTTTTGAAGGATAATTAGGAGTTGATGAAGCTAAATAAATGTGGCTACAGTGTACAGCCTAGGTAGCTACCCATTCAGAGGCTCAAGGGAATATGGCACAGTTGGGAACTTGTAATACTTGATTATGGTGGAAATGCAGAGTGCAAAGAGGAAAACAACAGTGAGGAGAGATGAAAGGGAAAAGACACATAACCTTAAGGTCATAAAGGGCTCTGTATTATGTATCAAACATTTGTGACCTCCTCCTAATTGGATTTTCCCCTCTAACAATTCTTTCCAAGAAAAGTCATTAAGAAAATGAAGACTTTTGTGGGAAGAATGAAAGCAGCACTCACATTTATTGAGCATCTGCTATGCCTAGCAGCAATAGAAAATCAAAGTCTATGTTTGATATGATGAGTGTGGACATTTAAGATCCAAATATTCCCTTTCCTACCACCACACATCTAGTAAATCTGCACTTTTATTGAAATCTTGACTCCTGTGGGAATTTGAGCCCTACAGTCCTATTCTGTAAGTATAACCATTCTCCAGCCCAGCTCTCTGCAAAAGTCACACCAACTCTCTGCTCTGCTCTTGCCATTTCACTTGCCTCTACGCAAATGTTCCTTGGGTGAATCGGACATCTAGCCTACAGAATTGTGAAAGTATAGCTTTCGGTTGTTTCAAGCCAATGTTTGTAATAATTTATTACAGGAACCATGTAAATCTATTACAGAAGTTATAAAAGCACAAGAAAAGATGCTCATCATTACTAGTCATGAGGAAAAGAATAATAAGCCAATCATATCAAATGTTGGTGAGAATATGAAGGGGCTACAACCCACACACAGATCGTGGGAATGTAAAGTGGTACAATCAATTTGGAAAACAGTTTAGTGGTTTCTTTTTTTTTTAATTTTTATTTATTTATTTTTATATTGGTTGGTTTTACCATACATTGACATGAATCTGCCTCGGGTGTACATGAGTTCCCTTCCTGAACCCTCCTCCCACCTCCCTCCTCCCTTTATCCTCCCTCTGGGTCATCCCCGTGCACCAGCCCTGAGCATCCTGTATCATGCATCAAACCTGGACTTGTGATTTGTTTCACATATGATAATATACATGTTTCAATGTCATTCTCCATGCACCATGTGATGCAGTCATCCAAATCCTAGGTATTTACTTAAAAGAAAAGAAAGTAAACTTCCATACATAGACTTGTATGTGACTGTTCTTAGCAACTTTCTTTGTAATAGCCAAAAACTAGAAAATGTTAATAAAGGTGTAAAAGGGTGGTGTATCCAGGCAGTGGAATGAAACTCAGCAATACAAAGAAATGTATGAATTGAGCATGAAGAAGCATGGATGAATACCAAAATCATTCTGAGTGATAAAAGACAGGCCAAAAATGTAAGTACTGCAAAATTCTATTTAAATAGAACTGTAGAAAATGAAAATCAATCAACAGTGACAGAAAGAAAAGAAGTGGCTGCCTGGGAAGAGGCTTGGGAAAGACAGCAATGATGGATTACCAAAAGGCAGGAGGAAACCTTGGAGATGACAGATGATTTCATAAGTATATACTTCACCAAATTATACCTTTGTGAAGTTTACATTTACTGTATATCATTATATTCCAATAAAACTGTTAAAATGTAAAATTTTTATTGAAAACATTCAAGACATGTGAAGTGTGATCAGTCTCAATAGCTGACTTATTATTTGGGCAAGTTTCATCTCACCTTCATGCAAGTGATCATAAAATATTGACTGTTTATTTACCATACATAATCTGATTTATGTATCAATACAACCATTTGAGTGAGCTTTTATTATTTGTGATTTTCAGAGGAGTAAACTAATCTTCAGAGAGGTCACTTAATCTGTCCAAGGCCGCACAGCTAATAAGTGGTAGCATCAGGACATGAATCCAGTTCTATCAAAATCCATAATCCCTGCAGAAAAACAAAGGCCAGGTAGAGCCCTAAGGATCACGACCTTACATAACTAGAGGCAATATTTTCTTTATCTGAAAAGTGAAGAAGTCTGGAAAGAAAAATAAATCATTAATGAAGTCATACTGGCACTAATCCACTAGAAAACTGCAGTGTGTAGATCTAGTCTCATCAGATTTCTTCTAAAGTTGGAGTGACAGTTAATGGAAAATGTCAGTGAATACAATTGTCATTAGAAATTTCTTCTATAAAACTAGCAAATAGTTTCTCCCTTTTGTCATTCTTTAATTTGTTGTTTATTCATTGGTTTACCCGAAGAGAGTTCTAGCCTTTATCCTGAAATCTTAGAAGGTAATCTCTAACTACTTAGAAAAGTCGAAACATATGTATGCCTTTGTTTTGCACTGTGGGCTTCGTGAAGTACACTTAATAGTTTAAACTAATGAGATGACTTATGGTAGGTCCCTTTGGCCCTTTGATATCATCCAGACCTCCAAAAAGTAGGGAGGATGGAGACTGAGATCAACCACAAGGACAATCAATCAATTAATTATTCATATCTACTAAAGTTCCAATAAAAACTCTGGACACCAAAGTTGAGGTAAATTTCCCAGGTTGGCAATACTCAGAGTACACTGTCACAGGAGAGTACCATAGACTAAATGTTTATGTCTCCCCTAAATACATATATTAAAACCTAAGCTTCAGTGTGATATAATAGGACATGGAGCCTTTGGGGGGTGGTTATTAGCTCTTTAGGGTGGAGTCCTCAAGAATGGAATTATTGCCCTTATTTAAAAAAGAACCCTGATAGCTTTCTTTCCCTTTCAACTCTGTAAGGTTATAGTGAGAAGATGCCCGTCTATGAATCAGGAAGGAAATCCTGACAAGATACCAAGTCTGCTGAAACCTTGATCTTGGATTTCTCAGCATCCGGAACAGCAAAACACATATTTCTGTTGTTTATAAGCCATTTAATGTATGCGACTTTTGTTATATCAGTCAGAACCAATTAACACATAAGACATGTTGTACTGATAGCAAAGATAGTTTTGCCTTTGGAATCCTTCCAGACTCTGCCTAATGTATCCATTCTTTTGGCTAATTTTTTGTACCAATTCCTTATAATAAAATACAATAGGTTTCAGTGAGTTCTTTGAGTCTTCGTAGTAAATCATAGAATTCAGATTGATTTGGGGAAGCTGCCAAAATTGTACTGAAATGAGAAGGGTCTTGTGTGGATTCTTCCCTCTAAATTTGTAATTGGTCCTTAACTCCTTGCAGTTGGGACCAGAAGACTTGTGTGGACTTGGCTATCTGGAGGACTGTGCCTTCAACTTCATAATTTAGCTAACTTCAAGAACTTATATGACTAAACTGCAATGCAGTCACTTTTGACTTCGGGAAAAAGATAGCAAGAATTTAAAATTACATCCATACTACAAATTTTAGCTTTTATTAATTTCATATCAGAAATATAAAAACAGCTCAAATGGTGCCAGATTATTTTTAAATGCACAAAATTCCAAATGCTTCAGTAGATTATTATAAACTAGAGAAATATCACAGAAATTAAAAAATAAAAGCAATGTACATATACCTGTAGCATGCCATTTTTTAATTTGAGAATAATTCTAACTTATACATAAATTAATTAACTTATTTATATTCATGACCTGTTAGTCTATTTTATTATAAGTGTACATGAGTTCTTGCTAAGTCACTTCAGCTGTCCCTGAATCTTTATGACCCTATGAACCATAGCCACGAGGATCTGTCCATGGAATTCTCCAGGCAACAATACTGGAGTTGGTTGTCATGCCCTCTTCAGGGGATCTTCCCAACCCAGGGATCAAATTCACATTTCTTGTGTCTCCTGAATTGGTAGGCCAGTTATAAGCAACAGAACTTTTATACTATGATAAATTACAAAGTATACCACTAGAGTGCGCTAAAACATTTTCTTAAATTAGAAAGTAATTTCTAAAATCAATATTCATAAACTGCTCTGAGCAAAATGTTCTATTTATAGTTGGATTAACATTATAAAATATATTTGAAGAATGTAAAGTAAAAACAAGAATTTTCAACTTTTCTATTAATTATCTTAGATTTTGTACACAAAATTATTTTGATCTGTGGTTGGTTAAATCCATGGATGTGGAACATGCGGATACAGAGTTTTTGTTCAGTTGCTAAGTTGTATCGAACTCTTTGCAACCCACCGACTGTAGCACACCATGTTTCCTGTCCTTCACTATCTAGGAGTTTGCTTAAACTCATGTCCATTAAGCCAGTGACCTCACCCAACCATCTCATCCTCTGTCCACCTGTTTTCCTCCTGTCCTCAATTGTTCCCAGCATCAGGGTGTTTTGCAATGAGTCAGCTTCTCCCAACAGTTGGAGAAAGTATTGGAGCTTCAGCATCAATCAGTCCTTCCAATTCAGGGTGATTTCCTTTAGGATTGACTGGTTTGATCTCCTTGCAGTACAACGGACTCTCAAGAGTATTCTTCAGCACCACAATTTGAAAACATAAATTCTTCAGCATTCAGCCTTCTTTATGGCCTACCTCTCACATCTATACACGACTGACTACTGGAAAAACCATAGCTTTGACTATACAGACCTTTGTTCACAAAGTGATGTCTCTGTTTTTTAATATACTGCCTAGGTTTATCAAAGCTTTTCCTCCAAGGAGCAAGCATATTTTAATCTCATGGCTTCAGTCACTGTCAGCAGTGATTTTGGAACCCAAGAAAATAAGATCAATCACTGTTTCCATTTTTTTCCCTCTATTTGCCATGAAGTGATGGGACCAGATGCCATGATCTTAGTTTTTTGAACGTTGAGATTTAAGCCAGATTTTTTCACTTTCCTCTTTCACCCTCATCAGAAGACTCTTTAGTTCCCTCTTCACTTTCTGCCACTAGAGTGGTATCATCTGAATATCTGAGGTTGTTGATAGTTCTTCTGGCAATTTTGATTCCAGGTTGTGATTCATCCAGCCTGGCATTTCTCATGATGTACTCTTCATGTTAGTTAAATAAGCAGGGTGATAATGTAAAGCCTTGACGTACTCGTTTCCTGTTTTTGAACCAGTTCATTGTTCCATGTCCGATTCTAGCTGTTACTACTTGACCTGCATTCAGGAGGCAGATAAGGTGGTCTGGTATTCCCATTTATTTAAGAATTTTCCGGTTTGTTGTGATCCAGACTGTCAAAGACTTTAGAGTAGTTTACAAAGCATATGTTTTTTCTGGAATTCTCTTGCTTTCTCTATAACCAGTTGGATGTTGGCAAGTTGATCTCTGGTTCTTGTGCTTTTTCTAAACCCAGTCTATACTTCTGGAAATGTTTGGTTCACATACTGCTGAAGCCTAGCTTGAAGGATTTTGAGCTTTACCGTTCTAGCACGTGAATTAAGTGCAACTATAAGGTGATTAGAACATTTTTTGGCATTGCCCTTCTTTGAGATTTGGATGAAAACTGATCTTTTCCAGATTTGTGGCCATTGCTGAATTTTCCAAATTTGCTGACATATTGAAAGCAGTCCTTTAACAGCATCATCTTTTAGGATTTTAAGTAGCTCAGCTGGATTTCCATCACCATGGCTAGCTTTGTTCATAGGAATGCTTCCTAAGGCCCACTTGACTTCACACTCAACGATGTTTGACTCTGAGTGACCGCACCATTGTGGTTATCTGTGTCGTTAAGTCTTTTTTGTATAGGTCTTCTGTGCATTCTTGCCACTTCTTCTTAATCTCTTCTGCTTCTGTTAGGTCCGTACAATCTCTGTATTTTATCATTCCCATCCTTGTATGAAATATTCCCTTCATATCTCCAATTTTCTTGAAGAGATTTCTAGTCTTTCCCATTCTACTTTTTTTTTCCCTCTTCTACTTTATATTATGGATACAGAGGGCCAACTGTAAACGAACATAAAGCATAAAGTATGACTGCAGCCATACTCTTCTTTATGGAAACATCTTGCATAATCTGAGGGAAATTTTGTCAGAAAGCAGCTAAAATCGAAGAGAAAGACAGAATACGAACCCAAGTAATAAGCATATCTTTCACTTTCCTGTAACACTCCTCCCCACTGGAATGTCCCACAAAATCCAAGGGAAAAGACAAGGCTCTAATTCCAGCCTAGGTCTCTTTTTCTCATGTTCACACACATTTAAATACAGACCAGGAAACTTTGGACATGCACATTTCCTGATGTGGAGGGGAAATGAGACATAACTTGCCAGCAGATTGTGCTATCTACAGCCTTATTATGTTCACCAGAATTTTCATTTAATCATGTAAACTCTAACCTACTACCAAGCTACAATGTATTCTTAAAAGTCACTTCTTGATGAGGAACCCTGACATAAGATATTAGAAATAAGAGAGAGGTTATAAACCTAGATAGAGAGGGATTTTTTTAAAGTGCTAGTAATAAATTTGCTCAATAGAGTCTATATCTTTAGTATATGGATTTTAAAGGAAATTTTTATTATCAAAATTGATTTAAAATAGGTAAAGGTAGCAGTAGAAGAAATTGTAAAAATGCCGATAAATGCCTGTATATACTGTACAGATGACTTTACAAGCAAATTCTTTCAAAATTGCAAGGGATAGATAATTCATGTGTCATTTAATTTATTCTAGAAGATAAAATAGGAAAATTCTTGCAAATATAAATAAATAGACAACCAAACTTGACACTAATAAAATCTAAAAGCAAAAGTTTTGTTTTTTTTTTATTTTGTTTTTTCTTTTTTAATTTTTTTAAATTGGAGGCTAATTACTTTACATTATTGTATTGGTTTTGCCATACATTGACATGAATCTGCCCTGGGTGTACATGTGTTCCCCATCTTGAGCCCCCTCCCACCTCCCTCCCCATCCCATCCCTCTGGTTCATCTCAGTACACCAGCCCTGAGTATCCTGTATCATGCATCGAACCTGGACTAGCGATTCGTTGAGAATGGCATAAAAGAGAAAGTGTTTTATGAAAGTAGGCACAATAACATTAAATGTTAGCTATAAAAATTCAGAAGTATATTAAAAGACTCATACAACATAATCAAGGACAGTTTATCCGTAAGTTGAGGATGGTTCAAATTTAGGAAATCAGTAAATATCATGATTTCCCTTAATAGATCAAATGAGATAACATACACATATACACACACAACTTTTCTCTAAATAATGAAATGGTATTTAAGAAAATACACTCCCAAATTCATTTATGAAGCCATTACCATGATACCAAAATCAGACAAAAACATAACAAAAAATTTATAGACCATTATTTTTGATGAACAAAGATGTAAGAATCTTCACCAAAATATTAGTAACTTGAATCCAACAATATATAGAATGGACCATATGACATGATCAAGGGGGATTTATTCTAATGATGCCATGGGTTAAATATTTGCACATTAATCAATATAATACACCACATTAACAAAAGGAAGGTTAAAAATCACGATTATTTCAATAGATGCGGTAAAAGCGTCTGACACATGTAACAATCATTCATGATAAAAAACTCTCATCAGAGTGGATGCAGAGTGAAAATATCTCAACAAAATAAAGGCTACTTAGGAGTACGTCAAGGTTTTATATTGTCACTCTGCTTATTTAACTTATATGCAGAGTACATCATGAGGAATGCTGGAAGAAGCACAAGCTGGAATCAAGATTGCTGGGAGAAATACCAATAACCTCAGATATGCAGATGACACCACTCTCATGGCAGAAAGTGAAGAGGAACTCAAAAGCCTCTTGATGAAAGTGAAAGAGGAGAGTGAAAAGGTTGGCTTGAAGCTCAACATTCAGAAAATGAAGATCATGGCATCTGGTCCCATCAATTCATGGGAAATAGATGGGGAAACAGTGGAAACAGTGTCAGACTTTATTTTTTGGGGCTCCAAAATCACTGCAGATGTTGATTGCAGCCATGAAATTAAAAGACGCTTACTCCTTGGAAGGAAAGTCATGACCAAACTAGATAGCATATTAAAAAGCAGAGACATTACTTTGCCAACCAAGGTCCGTCTAGTCAAGGCTATGGTTTTTCCCGTGGTCATGTATGGATGTGAGAGTTGGACTGTGAAGAAAGCTGATCGCCGAAGAATTGATGCTTTTGAACTGTGGTGTTGGAGAAGACTCTTGAGAGTCCCTTGTAGTGCAAGGAGATCCAACCAGTCCATTCTAAAGGAGATCAATCCTGGATGTTCATTGGAAGGACCGATGCTAAAGCTGAAACTGCAATACTTTGGCCACCTCATGCAACGAGTTGTCTCACTGGAAAAGACTCTGATGCTGGGAGGGATTGGGGGCAGGAGGAGAAAGGGACGACAGAGAATGAAATGGCTAGATGGCATCACCGACTCTGTGGACATGAGTTTGAGTGAACTCCCGGAGTTGCTGATGGACAGGGAGGCCTGGCGTGCTGTGATTCATGGGGTCGCAAAGAGTTGGACAGGACTGAGCGACTGAACTAACTAACTAAGGGGAATCCTATAGCTAACTTCATACTCAATATTGAAAAGATGAAAGACTTTCCTGTAAATTCAGAACAAGACAAAGATGCCTACCCTTGGCCTATCTATGTAACATAGTATTGAAAATTTTAGTCACAGCCGTCAGACCAGTAAAAGAAATAACGGTATCAAAATTGAGAGGGAAAAAGTAAAACTGTCACTATCCGAAGATGACATGATACTTTATATAGAAAACCCTAAATTCTCCACTTCAAAACTTTAAAAACTAATGAATAAATTCAGCAGTTTTGCAGGATGCAAGATTAATATACAGAAATCTATTGCTTTTCTATACACAAATAATGAATTTTCATAAAAAGTAAAAAAAAAAATCCTGCTTCAGTTTTTTAATTATTAAAAAAAAAACCTGCTTCAAATGGGATCAAGATGAATATGATAGCTAGAAATAAGCTTAATCAAGAAAGTTAAAGACTTATACTCTGAAAACTATAAAACTTGCTGGAGGAAACTGAAAGTGATACAAAACAATGGAGAGATATCCTCTGCTATTGGATTGAAAAATAATTAATATTGTTAAAATAGCCAAACTACTCAAAGCAATCTATAGATTTAACTCAATCCCTATCCTAATGCCCATGACATTTTTCACAAAACTAGAAGCAATAATCCTAAAATGTATATGGAACCATGATACACCCTAAATTATCAAAGCAAGTTTGAGAAAAGGAAATGAAAGTACTGGAGGTTTCACCAGCCCAGAATTCAGACTAAACCACAAAGCTACAGTGTTCAAAACAGTAAGGTATTAGCACAAAAACATACACATTGATTAATATAATAGAATAGCGAGCCCATAAATAAATACACACACCTATGGTCAACTAAGGACTTACCTGGTGGCTCAGACAGTAAAGCGTCTGCCTATAATGAGGGAAACCCGGGTTCAATCCCTGGTTTGAGAAGATCTCCTGGAGAAGGAAATCGTAACCCACTCCAGTATTCTTGCCTGGAAAATCCCATGGACTGAGAAGCCTGGTAAGTTACAGGCCATGGGGTGACAAAGAATCAGACATGACTGAGCGACTTCGCTTTCTCTTTCTTTCATGGTTTAACAAATCTACAACAAAGGAGGCAAGAATACACAATAAAGAAAAAGCAGTCTCTTCAAAAAGTGGTGCTGTGAAAACTGAACATAAACGTAAAAAATGAAAGTGGAACATTTTATCACACCATAACCAAAATTAATATGAATGAATGCCTTAAATTTTAGACTTGAAGGGATAAGACTCCTAAAAGTGAGAATAGGCAGAACATGCTTTGATATAAATCATAGCAGTAATGTGTGGATCTGTCTTCCAAGGCAAGAGACAAAAGAAAAAATAAACCAATGGGACTTAATTAAATTTAAATGCTTTTCCACAGCAATGGAAACTGTCAACAAAACAGAAACAAATATGGAATGGGAGAAATTATTTGTAAATGAAATGACACACAAGGGGTTAATATCTACAATATATAAACAGTTCATACAACTTTTATTATAAAAACAAACTAAACACACACATACACACAAAAGGCAGAAGCCCTAAATAAATGTTTTCCCAAAGAATATATACAGATGATTAACAGGCAGATGGAAAAATGCTCAACATTCCTAATTATCAGAGAAATGCAGGTCTCAACAACAATGAGATATCATCCCACAGCTGTCAGAATAACTATCATTGAAAAGTCTGAAAATTACAAATGTTGGCGAAGACGTGGATAAAAGGGAACCCTTGTACTCTGTTGGTGGGAATGTAAATTGTTGCCGTCAATATGCAAAACAGTGTGGAGGTTCCTCAAAAAACTAAAAATAGAACTATCATATGATCTACCAGTTCCACTCCTGGTTATATATATGGAAAAAACAAAAACTGGGATAGTAAAAGATACATACGCTTCAATGTTCATAGCAGCATTTTTTACAATAGCTTAGACAGGGAAACAAATCAAGTGTTCAACAAATGACAAAGAGATAAAAAAGAAGTCCATATATACAATAAATTCTTACTCAGCTGTAGAAAAGAATAAAATCCTGCCATTTGCAGCAACATGGATGGACCTAGAGACTATTATGTTTATTGAAATATAAGAGAGAGAAACATAAATGCTGTATGGTATTACTTGTATGAGGAATCTAAAAAATAATACAAAAGAATGTATATATAAAAACAGGCATAGGGATATGGAAAACAAACTATGGGTTACCAGATGTGAGAGGGAAGTGAGGAAGGGCATGTTAGAGGTATAGAATTAAGAGATACTAACCATTATATAATATAGATAAGAAACGAGGTAATGTTGTATGAAACAAGGAATTACTTTCGTTTCTTCTAATAATTTTTAATGGTGTATAATATGTAAAAATACTGAATCACTACACATGAAACTAGTATAATGTAAATCAACTACACTTCAATAAAAATAAATAGGATATACAAGAAAAAGAAACGAGGAACAAATTTGTGACAGACAAATGACTACTGCAGAGAAAATTCCAAGAGATCATCTAAAAAGTAAATACAATTATTAGAAGAAATTCACATAAACATCCTCGTAACATTCCTATGGGATAAGGTCTGATACATTTGCTATTTTGCATATGAGAAAACAAAATCACAGAGAGAAATAATAATTTTCTCAAAGTTACACAGCTAGAAAGTGGAAGAGCCAGGATTTTATTCCTCATTGCTTAATTCAAGTAGTGAAGCAGCAAATAAATTTTTAAAATAGCTAAGACAAGGAAGCAACTTAAATGTCCATCAACAGGTGAATGGATAAAGAATATGTGGTACATATATAAAAATGAAATATAACTCAAACATCAAAATTCAGGAAATATTGCCAATTGCAGAAACATGGATGGACCCAGAGATTATCATACTGAGTGAAATAAGTCAGAAAAGACAAATATTATATGATATTGTTTATATGTAGAAAATTTAAAAATGATAGAAATGAAATTATTTACAAACAGAACCAGACTCACAGGATTAGAGAAAAAACTTATGTATAAATGAATTACTTTGCTGTACACTTGAAATTAACACAACATTCTTAATCATCCATATTGCAAAATAAAATAAAAATTATAAAAAAGTTTCCACTAACAAATTCAATTAAAAGACACAGCACTGATATAAATGTAAGATAAAATGTATAGACTTTCTATGAGGAAACAATTAAGCTTCATTGAAATACATTTAATACTTGAAAAATAAATAATGAATATTATTCAAATTCGGTGAGCATCATAATGGGAATATTTTTTAAAAATTGCTAAGTCACATTCAAAGTTCATAAGGTGGAATAAACGGCTAAAAGTAGCAAAAAATAATATGAGACAGAACAATTAAAAGAAAATACCACACCACTTATTAAAATGTATTTTAAAATTATTGGAAATGAATCTTTCTTATGGCATAGGAATAGAAAAACAGATACAGTGATTACCAGTTCAGTTCAGTCGGTCAGTCGTGTCCAATTCTTTGCGACCCCATGAATCACAGCATGCCAGGCCTCCCTGTCCATCAGCAACTCCGGGAGTTCACTCAAATTCATGTCCATCGAGCTGGTGATGCCATCCAGCCATCTCATTCTCGGTCATCCCCTTTTCCTCCCACCCCAATCCTTCCCAGCATCAGAGTCTTTTCCAGTGAGACAACTCGTCGCGTGAGGTGGCCAAAGTATTGGAGTTTCAGCTTGAGCATCAGTCCTTCCAATGAACACCCAGGATTGATCTCCTCCAGGATGGACTGGTTGGATCTCCTTGCAGTCCAAGGGACTCTCAAGAGTCTTCTCCAGCACCACAGTTCAAAAGCATCAATTCTTCAGCGATCAGCTTTCTTCACAGTCCAACTCTCACATCCATACATGACCACGGGAAAAACCATTGCCTTGACTAGACGGACCTTGGTTGGCAAAGTAATGTCTCTGCTTTTTAATATGCTATCTAGTTTGGTCATGACTTTCCTTCCAAGGAGTAAGCCTCTTTTAATTTCATGGCAGGAATCAGCATCCGCAGTGATTTTGGAGCCAAAAAAAAAAAAAAAATAAAGTCTGGCACTGTTTCCACTGTTTCCCCATCTATTTCCCATGAAGTGATGGGACCAGATGCCATGATCTTTGTTTTCTGAATGTTGAGCTTCAAGCCAACATTTTTAATTTCCTCTTTCACTTTCATCAAGAGGCTTTTGAATTCCTCTTCACTTTCTGCCATAAGGGTGGTGTCATCTGCATATCTGAGGTTATTGATATTTCTCCCAGCAGTCTTGATTCCAGCTTGTGCTTCTTCCAGCCCAGCGTTCCTCATGATGTACTCTGCATATAAGTTAAATAAGCAGGGTGACAAGATACAACCTTGACGTACTCCTTATCCTATTTGGAACCAGTCTGTTGTTCCATGTCCAGTTCTGACTGTTGCTTCCTGACTTGCATACAGGTTTCTCAAGAGGCAGGTCTGCTGGTCTGGTATTCCCATCTCTCCCAGAAATTTCCACAGTTTATTGTGATCCACACAGTCAAAGTCTTTGGCATAGTCAATGAAGCAGAAATAGATGCTTTTCTGGAACTCTCTTGCTTTCTCCACGATCCAGCGGATGTTGACAATTTGATCTCTGTTTCCTCTGCCTTTTCTAAAACCTGCTTAAACATCTGGAAGTTCACATATTGCTGAAGCTTGGCTTGGAGAATTTTGAGCATGACTTTACTAGCGTGTGAGATGAGTGCAATTGTGCAGTAGTTTGAGCATTCTTTGGCAATGTCTTTCTTTGAGATTGGAATGAAGACTGACACTTTCCAGTCCTGTGGCCACTGCTGAGTTTTCCAAATTTGCTGGCATATTGAGTGCAGCACTTTCACAGCATCATCTTTCAAGACTTGAAATAGCTCAATTGGAATTCCATCACCTCCACTAGCTTTGTTCGTAGTGATGCTTTCTAAGGCCCACTTGACTTCACATTCCAAGATGTCTGGTTCTAGGTCAGTGATCACGTTATTGTGATTATCTTTGTCCCATCTGTTCATGGCAAATAGATGGGGAAACACTGGAAACAGTGGCAGACTTTATTTTCTTGGTCTCTAAAATTACTGCGGATGGTGACTGCAGCCATGAAATTAAAAGACTCATGCTCCTTAGAAGAAAAGCTATGACAATCCTAGACAGCATATTAAAAAGCAGACATTATTTTGCCAACAAAGTTCCATCTAGTAAAAGCCATGGTTTTTTTTCTTTTTTTTAAGTTATTTATTTTAATTGGAGGCTAATTACTTTAAATTATTGTATTGTTTTTGCCATATGCTTTTGCAGTAGTCATGTATGGATGTGAGAGTTGGACCATAAAGAAAGCTGAGTGCCAAATAATTGGTGTTTTTGAAATGCGGTGTTGAAGACTTTTGAGAGTCCCTTGGGCTGCAAAGAGATCCAACCAGTCAGTTCTAAAGGCAATGAATCCTAAATATTCATTAAAGGACTGATACTGAAGCTGAAACTTCAATACTTTCGCCACCTGGTGCAAAGAGCTGACTCATTAGAAAAGACCCTGATGATGGGAAATATTGAAGGCAGAAAGAGAAGGTGACAGCAGACGACAAGATGGTTGGATGGCATCACTGACTCAATGGACATGAGTTTGAGGAAACTCTGGGAGATGGTGAAGGACAGGGAAGCCTGGCATGCTGTAGTCCATTACATCACAAACAGTCCGACACGACTGAGTGACTGAACAACAACTCATACTATGTCAATTCAGTTCAGTTCAGTCGCTCAGTCATGTCCGACTCTTTGCGACCCCATAAATCACAGCACGCCAGGTCTCCCTTTCCATCACCAACTCCTGGAGATGATTCAGTTCATTTCAGTTCAGTTCAGTTCAGTCGCTCAGTCATGTCTGACAGTTACCAATTCACAATTTCTGTGAATTGTCTACATTCTTGTCTCTTTCTCTTTTAGATTGTTAGTTACAGCCATGTTGGAGTTTTTTATTATTAAGTATATCAATTATTTGATGATTATATGGGTTTTAATTATTTTCTCCAATTGTGTGAATTTAATTTTTATCTTTTTCTATATCTTTTATATGGAAGTTTTAAATTTTAAGTAGTCAGAGTTATCTACCATTCAGTTCAGTTCAGTTCAGTTCAGTTTCCCAGTCGTGTCCGACTCTTTGTGACCCCATGAATCACAGCACGCCAGGCCTCCCTGTCCATCACCAACTCCCGGAGTTCACTCAAACTCATGTCCATCGAGTCGGTGATGCCATCCAGCTATCTCATTCTCTGTCGTCCCCGTCTCCTTCCACCCCCAATCCCTCCTAGCATCACTCTTTTCCAGTGAGTCCACTCGTCGCATGAGGTGGCCACAGTATTGGAGTTTCAGCTTTAGCATCAGTAGTTCCAATGAACACCCAGGATTGATCTCCTCTTGAATGGACTGGTTGGATCACCTTGCAGTCCAAGGGACTCTCATTAAACCCTTTCATAATCCTAAGAATTAGACCTCATTATTATCCCAGTTTTATGAATGGTGATGTCAAAACTAAAAAAGTAACTTCTAAGGCTCAAAGCTAGTAAATTATATTTATGACTCAAAATCTGCACTCTGAACCACTGTACTCTGTGTAATGAAATATGAAACTTACCTGCATACTGAGATACAAATAAGCACTTAGCATATGATGCCAATGGCATTTCAAGTCAGTATGAAGGTGTTGGTGCAATTGATTGATCCTCAGGGTAATTATAATGTTCCGGTAACACCCCAAAACAAATTTTTAATGGTATAATAAATTAAATTTTCTAAGATAAAATGCAATATTTTGGAAGAAGATATTGGTGAATATTTATATGATATGAGGGTTTGCAAAACTTTTACTAAACACAGTATATAAGGCATAAAGTATTGATCAGGGACTTCCCTGGTGGCTTAGTGACAAGAACCTGCCTGCCAATGCAGGGGACACAGGTTTGATCTCTGGTCTGGTAAGATTCCATGTGTCATGGAGCAACTATGCCCGTGTGTCACAACTACTGAGTCCATGCTCTAGAGCATTGGGCTGCATCTCCTGAAGCCCATGTGCTGAGAGCCTGTGCTCCACAACAAGGGAAGTCACAGTCATGAGAAGCCCAAGCACCACAACGAAGAGTAGCCCACACTTGCTGCAGTGAGAGAAAGCCCACACACAGAAACAAAACTTCAACACAACCAAAAATAAAGGATGACCTATTTGACTTCATAAAAATTTAAATATTCTGAATGTCAATAAGAAAAAAGTAAGCTCATGAACAACGTCAAAAGAGAAATTACAAATGAAAATATGTGACACATATTAAGGAAAAAGAAAAATTTGATTAAATTGATATAATATTCTAACAAGGAACATATTATGAAAGACAAAAACATTCTGATACAAATAAGTAAAAGGCATGAAAAAGAATATCACTGAGAAAAAGCAAATGGTCATAAGTTCATGAAAAAATGTTTAATGATAGTAGTGAACAGTGAAAATTGAAATACTGATGAGATGAAATTTTCCAGCGAATTAGTGAGTTAAAAAGTTTAAAGTTCAAAATTTCCAAGTCATTTTAAAACACTGTTCATGAAATCATTAAATAATCCTGATTTTCTTCATGGCTGTTTTATCACAAGCATTAAGAATCTTATAAATGCTCATATAAAGCCAAAATTTAAAAAAGCAAGATTCACTTATAGAGTACAATAATATGGAAGACACAGAGAAAAAAAAAGTTTTTTTTCAAAAGTACACTGTTAAGATTTTCTCATTACTTGCTTCACTTCCCCATTAAAATATAATCCAAAGTTTCTATCACATTTTTGTTAAATTCTTCAGCAACTAGCACAGAGCCTGGCATATGATAAATGCTAATAAATATTTTCCAAATCAATGAATCAAAATGTAAACATAAATGTGTATAATCGTGGTAAAAATGAAAGGATAGAAAACTTAGTCCATATTTCAAACTTAATTTTATCTTAGAAATTAGAACAGAATATATGCATATCTCCCCAGGTTGCTCAGTGGTAAAGAATCTGCCTGCCAACGCTGGAGAGGCAGGTTCAATACCTGGGTCAAGAAGATCTCCTGGAGAAGGAAATATAAATCCACTCCCGTAGTCTTATTTGGAAAATTCCATGGAGCCTGATGAGTGGCAGTCCCTTTGGGCACAAAGAGTCGGACACGATTGAAGCGACTTAGCAAACAAGCACTAGGTTTGTCATAGCTTTTCCTCCAAGAAGTAAGTGTCTTTTAATTTTGTGGCTGCAGTCACCATCAGCAGTGATTTTGGAGCCAAAGAAAATTTAAAAATAAAATAAAATTTGTCACTCTTTCCACTGTTTCCCCATCTATTTGCCATGAAGTGATGGGACCAGATGCCATGATATTCATTTTTTGAATGTTGAGTTTTAAGCCTGCTTTTTCACTCTCCTCTTTCACTTTCATCAAGAAGCTCTTCTCTTCCTCTCATAAGGGTTGTGCCATCTGCATATCTGAGGATGTGATATTTCTCCCAGCAATCTTGAACCCAGCTTGTGATTCACCTAGCCCAACATTTCACATGATGCACTCTGCATATAAGTTAGATAAGCACGGTGACCGTATATAACCTTTATATTTACCTTTCCCAATTTTGAACTACTCAGTTATTACATGTTTGGTCCTAAATGTTGTTTCTTAACATACGTACACATTTCTCAGTAAACAGGTAAGGTGGCCTGGCATTGCCATCTCTTTAAGAATTTTCCACAGTTTGTTGTGATTCACACAGTGAAAGACTTAAAGTAGTCAATGAAACAGAAGTAGATTTTTTTTTTCTGGAATTACTTTTTCTATGAGCCAGCAAATGTTGGCAATTTGATCCTTGGTTCCTCTGCTTTATCTAAATCCAGCTTGTACATCTGGCCATTCTTGGCTCATGTACTTCTGCAGCCTAGCTGGAAGGATTTTGAGCATTATCTTGCTAGCAAGTTAAATGAGCACAGTTGTATAGTAGTTTACATTTTCTTTGGAATTGCCTTTCTTCGAGACTGAAATGCTAACTGACTTTTCCAGTCCTGTGGCCACTGCTGAAATCTCCAAATGTGTTGCCATATTGAGTGCAGCATTTTAACAGCATCAGCTTTTAGTATTTCAGCAGGAATTCCATCACCTCCACTAGCTTTGTTCGTAGGAATGCTTCCTAAGGCTCACTTAACTTCACATTCCAAAATATCTGGCTCTAGGTGAATGCCCACACCATCATGATTATCCAGGACATCAAGACTTTTTTTTTTGTGTGTGTAGTTCTTTTGTGTATTCTTGTCACCTCATCTTAGTCTCTTCTGTTTCACTTAGATCCTTGCCATTTCTGTCTTTGGTGTGCCCATCTTTGCATGAAGTATTCCTTTGATATCTCTGATTTTCATGAAGAGTTCTCTAGTCTTTCCCATTGTACTGTTTTCCTCTATTTCTTTGCATTTTTCACTTAAGAAGACCTTCTTGTCTCTCCCTGCTATTCTCTGGAACTCTGATTCAATTGGGTATGTCTTTTCCTTTCTCAGGGAAAGCTTGTATTCTCAGATATTAGTAAGGCTTCTTCATAAAACAACTTTGCTGCCTTCTTTCTGCATTTCTTTTTCTTTGGGATGGTTTTAGTCACTGTCTCTTGCACAAGGTTAGCAACCTCCATCCAATATTCTTCAAGTGCTCTACCTACAAAGTCTAATCCCTTGAATCTATTCATCACATCCATTGAAAAATCACAATGAATTTTATTTAGGTCATACCTGAATGTCCTAGTGGTTTTCCCAACTTTCTTCAATTTAATCCTATTTGCAATAAGGAGCTCAGGATCTGAGCCACAGTCAGGCCCAGGTTTATTTTTGCTGATGGTATAGAGTTTCTTCATCATCAGCTGCAAAGAATATAATCAATCTGATTTTCGTATTGACCATCTTGTGGTGTCCATGTGTAGAATCATCCCTCTTATTGTTGGAAGAGGTTGTTTTCCATGACCAGTGTGTTTGTTCTCTTGGCAAAACTCTGCTAGCCTTTGCCCTGATACAATACATACTCCAAGGCAAAATTTGCCCATTACTCCAGGTATCTCTTAACTTCTTACTTTTGCTTTCCATTCCCCAATCATTAGGGCTTCCCAGGTAGCTCAGTGGTAAAGAATCAACCTGCAATGCAGGAGTCATGAAAAACACAGCTTTGATCCATAGGTTGGGAAGATCCCCTAGAGTAGGGCATGGCAACCCACTCCACTATTCTTGCCTAGAGAATCCCATGGACAGAGGAGCCTGGTGGGCTACACTCCACAGGGTTGCAAAGAGTGAGACGCAGCTGAAGCAGCTTTTCATATATGCATGCCCCCATGATGAAAAGGTGGTAGTTCCAGAAGATCTTATACATCTTCATAGACTCAGTCAAGTCCAACATCTTTGGCATTAGTGGTTAGGGCATAGATTTGGATTGCTTTGATGTCTGATGGTTTGCCTTGAAAATGAAGAGAGATCATTCTGTTGCTTTTGAAATTGCACCCAAGTACTACATTTCTGACAAAATGTGGTCCACTGGAGAAGGGAATGGCAAACCACTTCAGTTTTCTTGCCTTGAAAACCCCATGAACAGTATGAAAAAGCAAAAAGATAGTACACTGAAAGATGAACTCCCCGGGTCGGTAGGTGCCCAATATGCCACTGGAGAAGAGTGGAGAAATACCTCCAGAAAAAATGAAGACATGGAGCCAAAGCAAAAACAACACTCATTGTGGATGTGACTGGTGATGGAAGCAAAGTCCGATGCTGTAAAGAGTAATATTACATAGGAGCCTGGAATGTTAGATCCATGAATCAAGGTAAATTGGAAATGGTAAAATAGGAGGTGACAAAACTGAAAATCGACATTTTAGGAATCAGTGAACTAAAACGGACTGGAACAGGAGAATTTAATTCAGATGACCAATAGATCAACTGCTGTGGGCAAGAATAGTTTGAAGAAATGGAGTATCACTCATAGTCAAAAAAAGAGTCCAGAATGCAGTACTTGGGTGCAATTTCAAAAACGACAGAATTATCTCTGTTTGTTTCCAAGGCAAACCATTCAATATCACGGTAATCCAAGTATATGTCCCGACCAGTAACACTGAAGAAGCTGAAGTCGAGCAGTTCTATGAAGACCTACAAGAACTTCTAGAACTAACACCCAAAAAATATGTCCTTTTCATTTTAGGGGACTGGAATGCAAAAGTAAGAAGTAAATAGATACCTGGAGTAACAAACAAATTTGGCCTAGGAGTACAAAATGAAGCAGGGCAAAAGCTAACAGAGTTTGCCAGGAGAATGCACTGGCCATAGAAAACACTGTCTTCTAACAACACAAGAGGAGGCTCTACACATGGACATCACCATATGTACAATACCAAAATCAGATTTATTATATACTTTGAATATAAGAAACTGTATACAGTCAGCAAAAACAAGACAGGGAGCTGACTGTGGCTCAAATCATGAACTCCTTATTGCCAAATTCAGACTTAAATTGAAGAAAGTAGAGAAAACCACTAGACCATTCAGGTATGACCTAAATCAAATCCCTTGTGATTATATAGTGGTAGTGACAAATAGATTCACAGGATTAGATCTTATAAACACAGTGCCTGAGAACTATGGATGGAGCTTCTTGACATTGTACAGGAGGTAGTGGTCAAGACCATCTCCAAGAAAAAGAAGTGCAAAAAGGCAAAATGGTTGTCTGATGAGGTCTTACAAATAGCTGAGAATAGAAACTAAAGGCAAAGGAGAAAAGGAAGGATATGCCGATTAGAATGCAGAGTTCCAAAGAATAGCAAGGAGAGACATGAAACCCTTCCTCAGTGATCAATGCAAAGAAATACAGTAAAGAATAGAATGGGAAAGACTAGAGATCACTTCAAGAAAACTAATCATACCAAGGGAACATTTCATGCAAAAATTGGCACAATAAAGAACAGAAATAGCATAGACCCAACATATGCAAAAGATAACAAGAAGAGGTGGCAAGAATACACAGGAGAGCTATAGAAAAAAGATCATGACTCAAATAACAATGATGGCGTGATCACTCACCTAATCCAGAAATCCTAGAATTCAAAGTCAAATGGGCTTTAAGAATCATCACACAAACAAAACTAGTGGCAGTGATGGAATTCCAGCTGAGCTAATTCAAATCCTAAAAGATGACACTATTAAAGTGCTTCATTTAATATGCCAACAAATTTGGAAAACTCAGCAGTGGCTTCAGGACTCAAAAGTTCGTTTTCATTCCAATCCTGAATAAAGGTAATGGCAAAGAATGTTCAATCTATCACACAGTTGCATTCATCTCACACACTAGAAAAGTAATGCACAAAGTTTTCCAAGTCAGGCTTCAACAGTATGTGATCCGTGAACTTCCAGATGTTCAAGGTGCGTTTAGAAAAGGCAGTGAGACCAGAGGTCAAATTGCCAACAGCAGTTGGATCATTGCAAAAGCAAGGGAGTTCCAGAAAACTTCTACTTTATTGACCACACCAAAGCCTTTGACTGTGTAGATCACAACAAACTGTGGAACATTCTTCACGATACGGGAATATGAGACCAACTTACCTGCTTCCTGAGAAATATGTATGCAGGTCAAGAAACAACAGTTTGAACTGGACATGAAACAACAGACTGGCTCCAAATCAGGAGAGGAGTACATCAAGGCTGTATATTGTCACCATGTTAACTTAAATGCAGAGTCAGTCAGTCAGTTCAGTCGCACAGTCGTGTCTGACTCTTTGCGACCCCATGAATCACAGCATGCCAGGCCTCCCTGTCCATCACCAAATCCCGGAGTTCAGTGAGTCAACTCGTCGCATGAGGTGGCCAAAGTATTGGAGTTTCAGCTTTAGCATCAGTCCTTCCAATGAACACCCAGGATTGATCTCCTTTAGAATGGACTGGTTGGATCTCCTTGCAGTCCAAGGGACTCTCAAGAGTCTTCTCCAATACCACAGTTCAAAAGCATCAATTCTTTGGTGATTAGCTTTCTTTATAGCAGAGTACATCAGATGAAATGCTGGGCTAGATGAGGCACAAGTTGGAATCAAGATTGCCAGGAGAAATATCAGTAACCTCAGATTTGCAGGTGGCACCATCCTTATGGCAGAAAGCAAAGAAGCACTAAGGTGCCTAATGAGAAAGTGAAAGAGGAGAGTGAAAAAGCTGGCTTAAAATTCAACATTCACAATACTAAGATCATGGCATCAGGTCCCATCACTTCATGGTAAATTGATGAGGAAACAATGGAAAGAGTGAGAAACTTTTAATTTTTTTTGGGAGGGGGGTTCCAAAAATCACTGCAGATGGTGACTCCAGCCATAAAATTAAGACGCTTGCTCCTTGGATGGAAGACTATGTCTAACCTAGACAGCATAAAAGCAGAGACATTACTTTGCCAGCAAAGGTCCATCTAGTCAAGGCTAAGGTTTTTCCAGTGGTCATGTATGGATGTTGGAGTTGGACTATAAAGAAAACTGAGCACCAAAGAATTGATGCTTGAATTGAATTGTGGTGTTGGAGAAGTCTCTTGAGAGTCACTTGTACTGCAAGGAGATCGAACCAGTCCACCCTAAAGGAGATCAGTCCTGGGTGTTCAATGGGAGGACTGATGTTGAAGCTGAAACTCCAATACTTTGGCCACCTGATGCGGACAGCTGACTAATTTGAAAAGGGTCTGATGCTGGGAAAGATTGAGGGCAGGAGGAAAAGGGGACGACAGAGGATGAGATGGTTGAATGTCATCACCAACTTGATGGACATGGGTTTGGGTGGGCTCTCAGGGTTGGTGACAGACAGGGTGGCCTGCCGTGCTGCGTTTCATAGGGTCACAAAGAATTGGACATGACTGTGTGACTGAACTGATCTGAACTGATATATTTGCGTGTTACTCTGTCTACACATATCACCCTCTCTTCCCCCTCCCCATAACATATCCAAATATCTTTTCTCTATAGCTGTGTCTTCATTGCTGCCCTGCAAATAGGTTCATCAGTACTGCCTTTCTAGATGTCCTATATATGCATTAATATATGATATTTTTCTCTTCCTTATTTCACTCTATATGATAGGCTCTAGTTTTTTCCACCTTATTAGAACTAACTTGAATGTGATCCTTTCTATGGCTGAGTAATATTCCATTGGATATATATGCCACAGCTTCCTTATCCATTGATCTGACAATGGATGTCTAGATCGTTCCATGTCCTAGATATTATAAATAATGATGCAATGAACATTGGGTTCAGTTAAGTTCACTTCAGTTGCTCAGTCATGTCCGGTTACATGTGTCTTTTTCAATTTTGGTCTCCTCAAGGTACATGCCTAGTAATAAAATTGTGATTGTATTCCTAGTTTTTTAAGGACTCTTCATAGTGTCTTCTATAATGGCTGTATCAATTTACATTCCCACCACCAGTACAAGAGAGTACCCTTTACTCCATATTCTCTCTAGCATTTATAATTTGTAGATTTTTTATGATGGCCATACTGACTGCTGTGTCTTGTTTCTTTAAGGAGGATTTTGTTGCTGTAAACTTCCTTGTTAGAACTGCTTTTTTTCTGGCACCCATACTTTTTGAGTTGCTGTGTTGTCTTTTTTTTTTTTTTGGTCATTTGTTTTTATGTCCTTTTTAATTTTTTCAGTAACCTGTCCACTATTTCAGAACATATATTTAATCTCCATGTGTTTGTGTGTTTACAATTTTTTTCCCTGTAATTGATATCTAGTCTCATAGGTTTGTGGTCGAAAAAATGCTTGAAATGATTTCCATTTCCTTAATTTTATTTAGGTTTGATTTGTGACCTATGAAAATATGAAAAAAATTCAAGATATGGTCTCTCTTGGAGAATGTTCCATGTGAACCTGAGAAGGTATTATTTTCTTCTAATTTTAGATGGAACATCTTAATTATATCAATTAGGTCCATCTGAACTAATATGTCATTTAAGGCTTGTGTTTCCTTATTAATTTTCTGTTTTTGTGATCTGTCCATTGGTGTAAGTGGGGTGTTAATGGCCCCTACTATTATTGTGCTACTGTCAATTTCTCCTTTTGTGTCTGTTAGTGTTTTTCTTAGGTATTGAGGTTCTCCTATGTTTGGTGCATAAATATTAGCAAGTGTTACATCTTCCTCTTTAATTGATCCCTTGATAATTGTGTAAGGTCCTTCCTTATCTCTTGTATTATTCTTTATCTTGAGGTGTATTTTGTCTGATATCAGGATTGTTACTCTGGATTTCTTTTGATCTGCATTTGCAAGCAATATCTTTTTCCATCCTCTTACTTTAAGTATGTATGTGTCTCTAGATATGAATTAGGTCTCTTTTGTAGACAGCATATATTTGGGCCTTACACTTTTATCCATTCAGTCAGTCTGTGTCTTTTGGTTGGAACTTTTAAACTATTTACATTTAAAATAATTATATATTTATAAAATTATTTTAAAAATTTTATATTATGTTATTTATAATATAAAATATATTATTTTATTTTATAATATTTTATAACATATTAACACAGTTTAAATATATATATATATATGTTCCTATTGCCTTTTTATTAATGGTTTGGGGCTTGGTTTTGTACATATTTTCCTTCTCTTGTGTGCCTTGTCTATATAAGTCCCACTAATGGCATCTGGCCCCATCACTTCTTGGGAAATAGATGGGGAAACGGTGGAAACCGTTTCAGACTTTATTTTTTGGGGCTCCAAAATCACTGCACATGCTGATTGCAGGCATGAAATTAAAAGACGCTTACTCCTTGGAAGGAAAGTTATGACCAGCCTAGATAGCATATTAAAAAGCAGAGACATTACTTTGCCAACCAAGGTCCATAGTCAAGGCTATGGTTTTCCCGTGGTCATGTATGGATGTGAGAGTTGGACTGTGAAGAAAGCTGATCGCCGAAGAATTGATGCTTTTGAACTGTGGTGCTGGAGAAGACTCTTGAGAGTCCCTTGGACTGCAAGAAGATCCAACCAGTCCATTCTAGAGGAGAACAATCCTGGGTGTTCATTGGAAGGACTTACGCTAAAGCTATAACTCCAATACTTTGGCCACCTCATGCGACGAGTTGACTCACTGGAAGGGACTCTGATGCTGGGAGCGATTGGGGGTAGGAGGAGACAGGGACGACAGAGAATGAGGTGGCTGCATGGCATCACCAGCTCGATGGACATGAGTTTGAGTGAACTCCGGGAGTTGCTGATGGACAGAGAGGCCTTTCGTGTTGTGGTTCATGGGGTCGCTGGGAGTCGGACACGACTGAGTGACTGAACTGAACTGAACTGAACTGAATATTTATTGCACAGGTTGTTTGGTGGTACTAAATTCTCTTAACTCAGGGCCGGTGACTCTCGCATCTGCGCCGCCGGGGCCGGCGTCTCTCGCGTTTGTGCTGTGAGGAGCTACCCCATGCCTGAGGCCAGGGCCGGCGGCTGAGAGGAGCTACCCGATGTCCAATAGGCTGTGGCTGCACGGGTGCAGGAGGGCCGAGAGGAGTTACTCCACGTTCAAGGTCAGGGGGGCGGCCCTAAGGAGATACCCCTCATCCAAGGTAAGGTGCAGCAGCTGCGCTTCCTTAGAGGAGCTGTGAAGAGATATCCCACGCACAACGTAAGAGAAACCCAAATAAGACGGTAGGTATTGTAAGGGGGCATCAGAGGACAGACACACTGAAATCATAATCACAGGAAACTAGTCAATCTGATCACATGGACCACAGCCGAATGTGGTCTACTGGAGAAGGGAATGGCAAACCACTTCAGTATGCTTGCCTTGAGAACCCCATGAACAGTATCAAAGGGCAAAATGATTGGATACTGAATGAGGAATTCCCCAGGTCAGTAGGTGCCCAATATGCTACTGGAGATCAGTGGAGAAATAACTCTAGAAGGAATAAAGGGATGGAGCAAAAGCAAAACCAGTACCAAGTTGTGGATGTGACTGGTGTTAGAAGCAAGGTCCGGTGCTGTAAAGACCAATATTGCATAGGAACCTGGAATGTTAGGTCCAGGAATCAAGGTAAATTGGAAGCGGTCAAACAGGAGACAATAAGAGTGAACATAGACATTGTAGGAATCAGTGAATTAAAATGGACTGGAATGGGTGAATTTAACTCAGATGACAATTATATCTACTACTGTGGGCAGGAATCCCTTAGAAGAAATGGAGTAGTCATCATGGTCAACAAAAGAGTCCGAAATGCAGTACTTGGATGCAATCTTAAAAACGACAGAATGATTTCTGTTCATTTCCAAGGCAAACCATTCAATATATCAGTAATCCAGGCCTATGCCCCAACTAGTAAAGCTGAAGAAGCTGAAGTTGAACGGTTCTATGAAGACCTACAAGACCTTTTAGAACTAACACCCAAAAAAATGTCCTTTTCATTATAGGGGTCTGGAATGCACAAGTAGGAAGTCAAGAAACACCTGAAGTAACAGGCAAATTTGGCCTTGGAGCATGGAATGAAGCAGGGCAAACGCTAATAGAGTTTTGTCAAGAGAATGCACTGGTCATAGCAAACACCCTCTTTCAACAACACAAGAGAAAACTCTACACATGGATATCACCAGATGGTCGACACCGAAATCATTTTGATTATATTCTTCGCAGCCAAAAATGGAGAAGCTGTATACAGTTAGCAAAAACAAGACCAAGAGCTGACTGTGGCTCAGATCATGAACTCCTTATTGACAAATTCAGACTTAAATTGAAGAAAGTAGGGAAAACCATTAGACCATTTAGATATGACCTAAATCAAATCCTTTACGATTATACCTTGGAAGTGAAAAATAGATTTAAGGGACTAGATCTGATAGATAGAGTGCCTGATGATCTCTGGACGGAGGTTCGTGACATTTTACAGGAGACAGGGACCAAGACCATCCACATGGAAAAGAAATGCAATAAAGCAAAATGGCTGTCTGAGAAGTCCTTACAAATAGCTGTGAAAAGAAGAGAAGTGAAAAGCAAAGGAGAAAAGGAAAGATATCAGCATCTGAATGCAGAGTTCCAAAGAGTTACAAGGAAAGATAAGAAAGCCTTCCTCAGTGATCAATTCAAAGAAATAGAGGAAAAGAACAGAATAGAAAAAACAAGAGATCTCTTCAAGAAATTTAGAGATAGCAAGGGAACATTTCATGCAAAGATGGGCTCGATAAATGACAGAAATGGTATAGACCTAAGAGAATCAGAAGATATTAAGAGGTGGCAAGTATACACAGAAAAGCTGTACAAAAAAGATCTTCACGACCAAGATAGTCACGATAATGTGATCACAGACCTAGAGCCAGGCATCTTGGAATGTGATGTCAAGTGGACCTTAGAAAGCATCACTATGAACAAAGCTAGTGGAGGTGATGGAATTCCAGTTGAGCTATTTCAAATCTTGAAAGAGGATGCTGTGAAAGTGCTGCACTCAATATGCCAGCAAATTTGGAAAACTCAGCAGTGGCCACAGGACTGGAAAATGTCAGTCTTCATTCCAATCCCAAAGAAAGGCAATGCCAAAGAATTCTCAAACTACCGCACAATTGCAGTCATCTCACATGCGAGTAAAGTCATGCTCAAAATTCTCCAAGCCAGGCTTCAGCAGTATGTGAACCGTGAACTCAAAGATGTTGAAGCAGGTTTTAGAAAAGGCAGAGGCACCAGAGATCAAATTGCCAACATCCGCTGGATCATGGAGAAAGCAAGAGAGTTCCAGAAAAACATCTATTTCTGCTTCATTGACTATGCCAAAGCCTTTGACTGTGTGGATCACAATAAACTGTGGACAATTCTGAAAGAGACCGGAATCCCAGACCACCTGACCTGCCTCTTGAGAAACCTGTATGCAGGTCAGGAAGCAACAGTCAGAACTGGACATGGAAAAACAGACTTGTTCCAAATAGGAAAAGAAGTACGTCAAGGCTGTATATTGTCACCTTGCTTATTTAACTTATAAGCAGAGTACATCATGAGGAACGCTGGGCTGGAAGAAGCACAAGCTGGAATCAAGACTGCTGGGAGAAATATCAATAACCTCAGATATGCAGATGACACCACCCTTATGGCAGAAAGTGAAGAGGAACACAAAAGCCTCTTGATGAAAGTGAAATAGGAGAGTGAAAACGTTGGCTTGAAGCTCAACATTCAAAAAACAAAGATTATGGCATCTGGTCCCATCACTTCATCTGAAATAGATGGAAAAATAGTGGAAACATTGTCAGACTATTTATTGAGCTCCAAAATCACTGCAGATGCTGACTGCAGGGATGAAATTAAAAGATGCTTACTCCTTGGAAGGAAAGTTATGACAAACCTTGATAGTATATTAAAAAGCAGAGACATTACTTTGCCAACCAAGGTCCGTCTAGTCAAGGCTATGGTTTTTCCCGTGGTCATGAATGGATGTGAGAGTTGGACTGTGAAGAAGGCTGATTGCCGAAGAATTGATGCTTTTGAACTGTGGTTCTGGAGAAGACTCTTGAGAGTCCCTTGGACTGCAAGAAGATCCAACCAGTCAATTCTTAAGGAGATCAATCCTGTGTGTTCATTGGAAGGACTGATTCTAAAGCTGAAACTGCAATACTTTGGCCACCTCATGTGACGAGTTGACTCACTGGAAAATACTCTGATGCTGGGAAAGTTTGGAGCGGGAGGATAAAGGGACAACAGAGAATGAGATGGCTAGATGGCAACACAGACTCTGTGGACATGGGTTTGAGTGAACTCCGAGAGTTGGTGATGGACAGGGAGGCCTGGCGTGCCGTGATTCATGGGGTTGCGGAGAGTCGGACATGACTGAGTGGCTGAACTGAACTGAACTGAACTGAAAGCTTTTGATTTCTCCATCAAGTATGAATGAGAACATAGCTGGGTAGAATAATATTTATTGTAGATTATTACCTTTCAATAATTTAAATATAGACTTCCATTCTCTTCTGGTCTCCAGAGGTTCTGCTGAGAGATTAGCTGTTAATTGTGTGAGGTTTCCCTTGTATGTCACTTGTTGCTTTTCTCTTTCTGCTATATTTTTTCTTTACCCTATCCCAAATTCTTTTCCCTAATATGCTGTCTTTTTGTTAATTCTCTGTTAGTTTGATTAATATGTGTCTTGGTGTGTTTCTCCTTGGGTTTTCCCTGTATGGGGCTCTCTGTGTTTCTTGGTCTTGGTAATTTCTTTTCCCACTTTGTGGAAATTTTTGACTATCGTCTCTTCAAATTT